>NC_139154.1:48232622-58232622 GCF_964270905.1 Leucopleurus acutus
TTCTTGTCCCTGCCTCTGCTATCTTTTCGATTTAAAGAACCCTCCATACATAGGGTACTCTTCCTTTGCTGGAACTCCACTGCTCCAAAACCTTCAATGGCTCCCTATTTCTATTACAGTCCAGAGTCTTCACCTGGACATTTAAGGCCTTCTACAATCAGATATCAAGTTACCATTTTAGACTCATCTTCCAGTGCTCCATTATACTAACGCTCTGCTTCAGACAGAGGGGTTACTGGAGTCTGCGAAATACTTTTCATTTTCACTTTGCAGTGCTTTTGCCCAAGCTGTCCCACCCTTTACCTGGAACAGCCTTCGCTCTCCTGACAACCCTAGCACTCTGGTTTCAGTCCGCTTCAGAAAAAAATAATTGCACGTGAACTTTTAGTGTCATCTCAGTAATATTCTCCTAAGTCATGCTTCCAAACATGGCATTTTTAGTACAGGTAACTCACCTCTATTATTTAAAGGAAGTCAGGCTAAGGCACCTCAAGTAATGTGTAATGAGGTTGGTGTAATGTGATTGCTTCACACTTTCACATTTCTCACTACAGTATTTACAAAAGCTTTTATAAGCAACAGAAATAGAGCAGCTATTGAACAACTGCCTGTCAAATAAAAACGTTCCTCATCATTTTCTATAACGTGCATAAACATAATTTACCCTAATGACCACAGAAAAGCCACCACAACCGCTAGAGTTGTGATATAATTCAATAAAGTTATTCACATCACACTCACACACACACACACACACACACACACACACACACACTCACAATGATCCTCTAGCCTCTGATTTCTTCAAGTCATTGCACCAGTGCATGGGAGGAAAGCCTGGCCTTGCAGTTAGACCTCTGATCAAATCCAGCCTCTCACAGTACTAACAGTGTGATCTCAGCAGGTGTCTCCGTGTCTCTGAGCTCTGGGATCTTCACTTTAAAAAATGAGGATAGTGGTATCTATCTTGTAGGGGCTTGGGGAGTATGCAGTGGAATAACGTAGGTTGAGTGCATGGCAGTGAGTAGATGCTCCCTGAGTATTTCGGAGACTCTAGGATGTGGCGGGGCCTTTTCTCTTGCTTGACTTCCCATCCAGTGCAAAACTGCTCGCACAGCATGCCTGTCAGTGGCCATCAGCCTCCACTGGACTTTCCAGGACAGGAGCCTACCACCCACAGGGCACGCATTCCATTTCTGCCTAATTCGAACTGTCAGAAGTAATTCTGAGCTCAATTCTCTCCCTTAACTTATCTCTCCAGGGCCGCCTGTGACTCCCAGCACCTCCCACCCCCCGGCGCAAGAGAAGAGGCACTGGCTATACAGCCAAATGGGTCCCACACCTGAGCTGGGCTCCCCCTGCCACTTCTAGCTGGGTGATAACCTCGGCCCCTCCCCGGTCCCCCTTTTCCTCCGCTGTCAAATGAGGATGAAACTCCTGCCAGCCTCCCCTCCCCCCGGGACTGTCAAGAGCAACGAATGAGACACCGGACGGAAAAGCCCTTGGGGGACTGTGAACCCCCCTCATCACAGCGAGGGAGCTCAGGCCTTGCTTTCTAGGCCCTCCCTCTACGTGCTCTCAGGGGTAACCTCGGAGAGGCGCCCAGAGGCGAGAGCCAGCGCTCCGGCGGCGTCCGAGCCGCAGGGGATGCGGAGGGACTGCGCCTTCAGCCTCCGACCTGGAGGCCAGGAGACCGCCCCTGCCCGCGGTCCCGCCCCGCGGCGCCCAGTATTCCCGGCTGCCCGCGGCGGGGTCCCCGGCCCCCAGCCCGCCAGCCCCGGGCGGGGATCGCACCCACCTGCGGCGGCGCGGCGCGGCTCTGGCCGGGTCCGGCTGGGTCGTCGCTCGAGGCTGTGCGCCGCCGCGGCCGCCGCGCCTCGGCTCCCGCCGCCCGGCCCTCCCCCGGGCCGCTCCACGTGGCTGCTCCACGTAGCCCTCCCGGCTGCGGCCGCCGCCCTGGCCCGGGCAGAGTCCGGAGCGCCAGCGCCGTGGCCTGGGTCTCCGCCCCGCCCGGCCTGGCCCGCAGACCCCGGCCCTCTGCGGCCCGCACCGGGCGAGGGAGAGCGTGTGCGTGAGTGTGTGCGTACAGACAACTAGAGAGAGAGAGGCAAAGAGACAGATGATGAAGCTGGTGCGTAACGAGAAGCACGTTTAACTGGGCGCTCACTCCCTGCTGGGACCCAGATGTGTGTGACAAGATAGAATGTGACTTACTGTTAGCCTGTGATTGTGACTGATGTATGTGGCTGCGAGGATGAGAGACCTGTGACACGGTAGGGGGTGCTTCGTGTGGCTCTGTATCCAGTATGGCAGCACTTGAGAGAGTATGGCCAATGCGGGACTGTCCGGGTGTGTGACCGTACAGGATGTGAGTGGTGTGTCTGTTGGGGTATCTGGCTGAACTCCTCCTGAGTTGTGATGCTCAAGTGACACCGTGACTGTCGGTTTCCGGTGAGGGTATCACTGTGTGACTGTGACTGCACATCACTGAGAAGTGGCTCCATCTGAGCCATGGTGGGGGAGGGGGGGCCTGGGAAAGTATCAGCTTAAGGGTGACAGTGGCAGCTGTTTGCCAGCACAGCGTTGCAGTGTGTGGCTATAGCTTTGTGGCCAAAACGCAGTGTCACCAGTTTTCTCAGAGCAGCCAGTTCCTCCACCCAGGCTTCAGACTACTTCCTCACCCACTGGCTCAAAGACTTAGTTCTTTGAGTGCACGACTTCTTATCTCTCTGGAATCTTCAACTTCTCCCTCCCCATCAGCTCCTTCCCATCAGCATCCATCCACAACAACAAACTGACTCTCATCAAAGTCACCCTGTCCTCCTTCCTGTGGTGGGCAGGTGGATACTGCTGGACACTACCTCCTTGGGTCATGGTATCATTGGTTTCGGCAATACCATTCCTCTCTCTTTAGTCATTTTTTCTTAGTTTCTTCCTGTGTCGGAGTTCCTCTGGGCTCTCTCCTCATGCCCCATCTGCTCATGTGTTCTTCCATTCACGTAGCTTCCATCACTATCTCTTATGGGTTGAACTGTGTCCCTCAAAAATTCATATGTTGAAGTCCTAACCCCCCAATACCTCAGAATGTGACTTTATTTGGAAATAGGGTAGTTGCAGATATAATTAGTGAAGATGAGGTCATACTGGCATAGAACCTAATCCAATATGACTGGTGTTCATATAAAAAGGGGAATTTGGACACACACACACACACACAAGGAGAACAGCATGTGAAGATGCGGCAGAGATTGGAGTGAAGCTTCTACATACCAAGGAATGCTGAAGATTTTCAGCAAACCACCAGAAGCTAGAAGAGATGTACGGAACAAGTTCTTCCTCACTGCTCTCAGATGGTACCAATCCTGCTGACACCTTGATCTTGGACTTCCAGTTTCCAGAACTGTGAAACAATAAATTTCTGTTGTTCAGGACAACCAGTTTGCAGCACTTTGTTATGGCAACCCTGCAAGCTAATACATCATCTAAATGCTGATAACTACCATATCTCAAATTCCAATCTCTGAGCCCCAGGCCACTTCAGGAACGGAACAGCCTACTGATTTGTGCCGGATCTTAATTTTTAAAGGTGACTGAGTGACAACACAGAGAGGTCAATGCCACTGAAAGAAGAGTTTGATGTTACAGTTCCCTCAGGAAGAAGAGGCACAGCTCACCACACAGGACCACAGAGGGAAGCACCAGTGTAGGTCAGAAGGCAGAAAGGAGCAAGGGGAAGGCAGAGGCCACAGCTTTTATTAAACTAGAAAAGCAAGACGAGGCAGGTTAAACAGTTTAGGGTTGGCTAGTTTTAATAACTTCAGAGAGCTTTGGGGCATAGGGGCTGTCGCTAGTTGACTGGTCCCTGGTCCTGGGTTTATCTAGGAAAGGGAAAATATTGGTTTGGTGTGTGAGAGCTGGATAAAGGAAGTGGTTCAGAGTATGGCCTCTGGATTGCAGGGGAGATGTGAACAACTTTGGCTGTTAGTTTGGTCCTGTGATTAATGAATGCCAAAGAGACAAATTCAGAATCTAAGAAAACACAATTAGAACACCTACCAGCACCCCAGACGTGTCTGAATCAGAATGCATCATCTTCCTCCTCAAAACTTCCCCTCCCCCCGCTTCTCTATCCCAATGTTACCACCATGCATCCCTGAATCTATGCAGTCAGAAAACGGGGTCGTCCATGATTCCTCCTTCTTCCCCCACCTCCAACCTACTACCGAGTCCTATCAGTTCTGCCTCCTATCTTAAAGATCTTCACTCCTCTCCTGAGCTTTCCCCCGTCCAGGCAGCCCTGGTCCACGCCAAATTTCCGTTAACAGCCTCCTAGTTAGCCTGCTTTTCATCCCCCTCCAATCCATTCTCAAAGTAGCCTGAATGATTCTTCTGAAATATAACTCTGATCATGTCGCCCACCCCTTCTTAAAACTCTGATGGCTTTCCTCCACCCGTAGGATAAAGCCTAACATCCTTTATGCAGCTGCCCACAACCTGATTCCTGACCATCTCACATGCTCCAGCAACACCAAATTTCTTTTGGTCCTTTAAGAAGTCTCTCACATCCAGGCTTATGCTTGTGCTCTTCCCTCTCCTGGAACAATTACTCTCTCCCCTCCTCCACCCTGTCTTGGAAACTACTACTTATTTTTTGATTTCGCCTTAAATGTATTGTCATTTAATATCTGGGGGTGCTTTCTCTGATCCATGGGGTCTGGGCACCCTCCCCGGGGCTCCCACTGCAGCTAGTACTTCCCTTATCTACCACCATGCTCTGTTGCAGGGGTTCAACCCTGATTACACATTTGAGTCTTCCTGAGAGATTTTAAGTTGTTATTAATACTTAGGCTCCTCTTCAGACCAACCATAACAGCGGGTAGGGCCTGGGCGCCGCTAGTTTTAGAGACTCACAGATAATTCCAATCTTCAGTCAAGGTTGAGTCATTGCTCTAGTAGATTACTTACTTGTTTCCATATCCCGATGAAGACAGGAACAGCATCCCAAGTGCCTGGTACACAGTGGGTGATGAGTAAGTATCTGTTGTACTTGTGACAGGGATTGTATGAGGCAGCGTAGAGTGACACTGGACGAGTGGCTTTAACCCATGTGTGTGTGACTCTGTGCGGAATGGCACTCACTCAAGTAGCTGAAACTTGACTACGTGACACTGTGGGGTGTCGGTGTGAATGATCGTGTCCAGTGTGTGAGGGCCACTGTCAATGACTGAACACTACGGGAGTGGAGTGGTGTGACCACGTCAGTGGCTGTGCCCTGTGTGTGACTGACTGAGAGGCTGGGGGGCTCTGGCCAGGCTGTCAGACTCGCCGCTCCGGGGCAGGGTTTGAGGAAGACGGAGCTGGAGCTGCTCCTCAAGATGGCGGCTGCGGGGAAGGCCGCTAGTCCTTACAAGAGGCCGCAGGGCCGGTGACCGCGAAGCGGAGGCAGGAGCCGTAGAAGCCACTCGCAAGACACTGGGGTCAGCTCCGCGCAGACTGCCCAGGCACGGTACACACACCCGCTTGACGTCCTAGCACCGCCCTCGCCACGCCCGCCGCCGGGAGCAGGGCGGTGGGCGGGGCCTGGGTCCCCGAATCGCCGGGCAGTGCGGGCGGAACCCGCACAGGCTGTCCAATGGCGTGTGACGGGCGGGGCCCAGCGCGCACCCGCGGGCCCACTAATCGAAGCTCAGGCGTCAGAGCCGGTCAAGAACTTGGGAGTGGAGACTCAGCAACGCGAGAGGCTGAGCTCCTCCCTGGGCCCCCAAGATGACACCTGGACAGAATCGTTCTCTCTGCTTTTGGGACTTGGCGCTGCCCTCTACTTGGGCTACTACTGGGCATGGGTGGCCCCGGTGGGTGCGGGTCCAGAGCTCTCTCCGGCGGGTGTAGGTAACTCGAGTCTGAGGGCAGCTTCCAGCAGGGGCTCGAGCCCTTTGTGGAGGCTGGCTGGGTGGGGTCTCCTGGCCCAGGTGAAATTTGACGCCACAGCCCCACCACCACTCCGGCCCCGCGCTCCAGCCAGGCTCAGCTTTGCTACTATCACCTAACGGAGAGTCGGTTCTTTGCCTGCCTGGATTCTCTGCATCCCGCGTACTCCCCATGCCAGCTGGGCCTTTCAGTCATCGGAGGGGTGCTGCTGCCGATGATGTGGACAAACACTTGCAGAAAAGCGGGGTGGAAGGCATCCTGAGCTGTCAGGGAGATATGCACACTATCTTTTTCTTTTTAGGCAGTCTAGATGAGCTTCTCATTAGCTGCTCTGAATGAAGGAACCAGTTGGTGGGGTGGTGGCTAACTCCCACCATCATCCCATCAGCTTAGTAGGACCTTGCTTCTCTTAAGGACTGGCAGAGGTTCCCCGCCTAGCTCAGGACTAATGGATAACCCTAACTGTCCTTGCTCATTCAGCCCTGTTTTAAGTTCTAGGCCCTCCATGTAGAGTGCAATGGAAAAATCCGAAGAGGATGATTTTGATGAACTTGGAAATTTTATTCTCACTGAAATTTATGTAATTTACATAGCCACAAAAATCTAAATCTTTTAATTTTCATTAAACTCGGTTCTAAGTAGCTGAGTCTAACAAGAAACCTATTGATTCAAGCCCTTTAAAATGATCTATAGGGAAATTTAATGTTACCTCAACTTTTCTGTATTTTCAGAGCTTTATACATCCTATGTGTTGTTTACAGAATACATTTGCCTTAGTGAAACAATTTTAAAAACCCAAACCTCACAATACGCTCTAAACCTTACCGTATATGCCTGATTTGGAAAGTCAGTCATTTCAGAACAGAGCTGTCCTGAACTAAACATTTTCCTTTGCTTACAACCAGCCACAGAGAAGTCAGAGACCTCTGCCACTTTATACTCCAAATCCTTCTTTGATTTCCAAATACTGGTTTAAATGCAGAGAAAGTGTCATTCTGGACACTCTGAGGACATGCAGTTTGGATTGTCCAGCATGGTAATGGATTGGAATTGATTCATCCACAGTGACTAATGGCATTTAACTAATTAGTTCTCAGGGATAAGTCAAGAAACACTTCACTAGAATTAAAATGAAACTAACCCACATACATCAAACCTGTGATTTATTAGCACCTTGTTCTACACAACTGAGCTGTTTGACCAAGGATTTAATAAACTGATAACTCAAAATCTTGGCAACTAGGAGGTATTATAGTAAAGTGACTAAGAGCACAAACTCTTAGTTTCAATCCCAGCTCCACTGCTACCTAGCTTTGGCACATTTTGTGACCTTTGACAACTTACTTAATATTCAAACACGTTCCCACAGGGGGATCACAGTACCTATCTCAAAGAGCTATTGTGAAGGTTATAGGATATAATCATGTAAAATGCTTAGCACAATACCTGGCACATAAGGAGCACGCAACAAATCTTACTAGTATTGGTGGTAATATCATAATTATTTTTTACACTTTTTAATAGAAGTATAGTTGACTTACAATGTTGTGTTAATTTCTGCTGTACAGCAAAGTGATTCAGTTACACAATTTATATACAATCTTTTTCAATATTCTTTTCCATTATGGTTTATCATAGGATATTGAATATAGTTCTCTGTGCTATACAGTAGGTCCTTGTTGTTTATCCATCCTGTATATAAAAGTTTACAACTGTTAACCCCAGCCTCCTACTCCATCCCTCCCCCAACCCCCTCCCCCTTGGCAACCACAAGTCTGTCCTCTACGTCCGAGTCTGTTTCTGTTTCGTAGATACGTTTGTTTGTGTTATATTTTAGATTCCACATATAAGTGATATCATATGGTATTTGTCTTTTTCTGACTTCACTTAGTATGGTAATATCTAGTTGCATCCATGTTGCTGCAAATGTGTGTGTGTGTGTGTGTGGTTTTTTTTTAACGGCTGAGCAGTAGTCCATTGTATATATGTACCACATCTTCTTTATCCATTCATCTGTCAATGGACATTTAGGTTGTTTCCATGTCTTGGCTATTATGAATAGTGCTGCTATGAACATAGGGGTGCACGTATCTTTTTGAATTAGAATTTTGTATGGATATATTTTGTATGGATTGCTGGATCATACAGTAATTCTATTTTTAGTTTTCTGAGGAACCCCCATACTGTTCTCCATAATGGCTGTACCAACTTACATTCCCACCAACAGTGTAGGAGAGTTCCCTTTTCTCCATATCCTCTCCAGCATTTGTTATTTGTAGAGTTTTTAATGATGGCCATTCGGACTGGTGTGGGTTGTTACCTCACTGTAGTTTTGATTTGCATTTTGCTATTAGAGTCATTGAGCATCTTTTCATGTGCCTATTAGCCATTTATATTTCTTCTTTGGAGAAATGTCTATTTAGATCTTCTGCCCATTTTTTTCTTTTTTTTTCCTGCCCATTTTTCGATTGGGTTGTTTATTTTTGTTGTTGTTGAGTTGTATGAACTGTTTGTATATTTTAGAAATTAAGCCCTTGTCAGTCTCATTGTTTGCAAATATTTTCTCCCATTCTGTAGGTTGACTTTTCATTTTATGGTTTCCTTTGCTGTGCAAAAGCTTGATTAGAAAAAGCTTGACCTGCAAAAGCAGATGTAATCTTGATTAGGTCCTATTTGTTTATTTTTATTTCTATTGCCTTGGGAGGCTGACCTAAGAAAATATTGGTACAATTTATGTCAGAGAATATTTTGCCTAATATCATAATTACTATTCCACTTTGCCTTTTGCTAGCTGTGTGACTTTGGGCAAACAACTTAACCTGTCATAGTTTCTTATAATAAGGTTGGGTTTAGCCTAGTGCCAGCAAATAGCATACAATGAATCACAGGTGTTATTATTCCAGGGCTTAAGGCCCAGGGTACGAGTCACAACAGTCACAGTACCAACCTGGCCTCTCTAGTTCATAATTTACGTAGCCCCTTTTGACTGCAAGAAGAAATAGGAATCTGCTCCTTGGGTCCCTTCAGGCCTGCAACAGAAATGCAATTTCTATTTCTTGAGTCTGAGGCCTTCTGTCTTTGTACAGCATACTCCCCCTTCATAAGCCTTCTCTGTGGCTGGGCCCTCTCATTCACTTGATGTGTATCCAGAGAACCAAGCAGAGAGGTTGAAAGATAGGGCTAAGTGCCCAATGACCTCATCTGGCCCACCATCCTATCCCTGTTATCTTCCTCCTGGCTGGCATGAAGAAAGAGAAAATCTGTTCCCATTGGGACTATTCCTCCTTTAGAGAATGGTCTAACAGCAGGGGCTGTTAGGTAAGAAAATGAGGTGGTGCGGTACAAAGAAGCCCTTCAGCAGCGAGCACATGCAACAGGGAATGGGAATATGCAACAATGGAATGCTAAAATCAGAAGGAGCCAGCGTGACCGGAGCTAGTTTTGAGACGAGAGTGTGGATAATCCAACTGGCAGAAGTGTAGACAATTCAAAAGGCAAAAGTCACAGATTAAATGGTGCTGCATTTCTTCAGCCTCTGTCCAGGATCCCAACCTTTCCTGCAGATCAGCTGGGCAACTTATATTACCTACTCTCTCCAAAATGGGTTTGGGGCATGGATAGGTTGAGTGTGGAAGTCGGTTCAGGGGCAATTCTGGAGAGGTGACACTCTAGGACTGAAGTTGGGGCCCTAGTGGGACTATCTTAACAGAGGTGACTTGACCATTCCAGACTGAGGTATGCTAGATTTCTCACGCCCAGACAAAGCAGTGACCTCCAGGCTGGCCTCTGGAAAGGGGTCACTCCGGTATCAGGTACCTCACTGGCTTGGTGCAAAAATCAGGGGAGTGAGGCACATTGTGTTGTGTGACTAGAGGCCACAACTGGTGACTGGGTCCCAGTTTCTGGCCTTCCTGGAGCGACACTGTCCAGTCACTGTGGAGACTTTCTACCCTACGCTCTGGTGTTTTGAGGGGCGGCTACAAACCATCTTCAGAGTCTTACTGCAGTCTCCGCCTGTAACCCCTTACTCATGGTAAGAAGGGACAGATGGGGGTGAACATGAAGCTGCAAGTACAGGGGAATCCTACTCGTGTACCTCTTTTAAAATGGGGGTAACCTTTGACCCATCTACCTCAGTGTGCTAAGGGTAACCAGAGTGGCTATATGGAAAGGCTATTTAATTGCACAACCATGAGGTAATACTCAAATCTTTTATGTCCCATTATACCTCGTTACAGTCTTAATGTTTTGCATAATGCATGCCCTCAAATGATGCTGGTAACTTGTGGGAGTTGTTTGGGGAGGGAGAGGGCGCAAAATCTTTCGAAGTACATGGAGTTCCTAATAGTATCTTTCTGTGCCCTTTTCTCCAAAACCACAGGGAAGTTCTCGAAACCCCGGATAGCGGACAGCTCCTCCTAGACTGGGCCAGCAGCCTAACAGCAGTCAATACCCTGACCCTACCACCCAGCCATTGTTATTGCTGCTTCCTGGTATCACGGGCAGTAGTTAGGAGACATATATCTTGCACTAGTTGACCAAGCTTTGGAGGATGGCTATAGGTAAGGATGGACACAGCCCAGCGGACTTGGGTGGTGTCTGATAACTTAGAATGGTGTGCTGGGGGTCGGGGGAGGGTCAATTCAGACCCTGCTATGGGGAGGAGGTACCATATGAAGGGCACCATTTGACGGAGGCCTTTCTGAAACCTACCAAAAGGGGAGGAGCCCTTATGGAGCGACTGCCTAACATGTACCTGTGTGTGCCCCAGGGCTATCGTATTTAATAACCGGGGCCGCCGTGGGGAAGAACTGCTGGCGAGTACCCTCCTTCCTCGTAGTGGCCCTTCACCCCGCTCCCTTCAGAGACCCTGGGCCGCAACCTACCTGTCTTCCATTTCTTGAGTCCTTTCACTTTTCTGCCTTCTGGTCAGGGCCTCCTTCCCTACCCAGTGATCCAGTTTGCCTCAGACCTACAGGGCCCTCTGTGCCAGCAACACTGAAGATCTGGAGACAGTTGTGAACCACATAAAGAGCCGCTACTCCCAAGCTCCACTGCTGGCTGTGGGCATCTCTCTCGGAGGGTAAAGGCTGCCTGCACTTAACCCAAAGGCCCAGTCTTCCTTTTTCTCTTTCCTCCTCCATGTTCTCTCCCGTTCTCCTGTTCCAACTCACCAATACAAACCCTTCTTTCATGGCCCCTGGGCCAATCCTGCAGGATATTAGCTGAACCACTTGGCTCGAATGGGACGGGCTGTGGGGTTAGTGGCAGCACTGACTCTACCTGCATGCTGGGATACCTCTGAGACCACCTGCTCCCTGGAGACCCCACTGAACTCACTGCTCTTCAGTCAGCACCTCACTGCTGGGTTCTGCCGAGCTGGGAACCGGTAGGGTCTTGACAAGTGGAAAAGGGAAGCAGACAGGGCAGGATGGCAGACATGCCAGGTTCTCCCAGTGCTCGGGTCAGTTCCCTATCTGGATTTTCTCACTCGTGAGATAGGACAGAGGCTGGCTCTGGGTCAGGTCCAGGAGTAGAGCCAAAGCCCTATGTGTTCTTTTTTTTTTTAATTTTTCTTTTTGGCTGCGTTGGGTCTTCGTTGCTGCGCGCAGGCTTTCTCTAGTTGCGGCGAGCGGGTGCTACTCTTTGTTGTGGTGCACAGGCTTTGTTGAAGTAGCTTCTCTCATTGCGGAGCGCAGGCTCTAGAGCGTGTGGGCTTCAGTAGTTGTGGCTCGCAGGCTCTAGAGCACAGGCTCAGTAGTTGTGGCACGTGGGCTTAGTTGCTCCATGGCCTGTGGGATCTTCCCGGACCAGGGGGTCGAACCCGCGTCCCCTGCATTGGCAGGCAGATTCTTAACCACTGTGCCACCAGGGAAGTCCCACCCTATGTGTTCTTTTGCAGGAACAGAAAGGTGATGGAAAAGGTGGTGAATGTAGACTTTGTGCTACAGGTAGAGTGTTTCAACTCTCCCCTCTCGGCCCAAAACTGTTCTTCCAACACCTTATTCCCTTTCCTCATCCTAGCCTATCCCACCCGCCACCACCTGCAGGCCCACACAATCCACCACTTTGATGAGCGCTACACAACTGTGGTCTTCGGATATCAAGACTGCGCTGCCTATTACCGAGCAGCAAGCCCAAGAACCAAGGCAGATGCCATCCAGCTCCCTGTGCTCTGCCTCAATGCAGCTGATGACCCCTTCTCCCCGGCCCACGGCGAGCACCTGGGATCTGGACGCTTCAGGCCCCGGGGGAAATGGGCCATGCAGTGCAAGCGGAAAGAGCCTGGGCTCTCAGCAGAGGCCAGGGCTCCTAACCTCCTCTCCAACGCCTCCTAGCCCTTCCCCTACAGGCTGCCCAACATTCTCCCCACGTTGCACTGCTTGTCACAGCTCGGGGTGGCCACACCGGCTTCCCGGAAGGACTGCTTCCCTGGCAGCACTGCTACGTGAGCCGCCTCATGCATCCGTATGCCAAAGCCATCTTCCAGCACCCAGCAGAGCTGCTCAGCCTCAGGGCACCCACTCCTCCTGAGGGAGGCAAAAGCTGACAAGAGTACCATCTGGAGCCTCAGTTCAGGCTTCGCTTGTTTATTAAATATCAACTTTTCCTGCCTAACGCGCTGAAGTTCATTTTCCCTTTTCTCAAGGCTAGGGTAGACTGTCCAGGAATTTACTGCATATTTGGCCTGGCTGGCTTGGAGCTACCCAGCTGAACCCCAAGATGACTGCCTGGTTCTTCCTTTTGCCCCTTCCTTCTCTAATACCAAGTCCCAGGCCAGTGCTTTTCCCAGCAAATGCCAGGAGCTCATGTGAAGAGCAACTGGCCGCGAGGCTGTAAGGGGAGGAGAAGAAAACGACTGTTTCTGCAGGAAGGAGAGCAGTGCCTCCAGGTTCTTGGGCATCTTCACATATTTCTGGAGAAAGGACAAGCTCAACTATGGAGCCTCTGGTAGGCAGAGGGAAGGAGACAGGTGGTGTGGCCTGGCCTTCAGACACCACTGTCCTGGGCAGATCCACAGATGACGAATGCAAGGCTCCCAGGACTCAGTGTCGCACAGGGCCACAGCCAAGCTTTAACTGGAAAGGGCAGGCGTTGCCCATTAGTCTCATCAGAGGCAACCTCAGCTGTGGACCCAGATGGAGTGAGCAGTGGTAGGCCCACACTGGTCTAGAAGGTGGCGGTGTCCAGGCCCCTGGCTCCCTGGGAGCAGGGAGGCTAAAGAAAAGCTGGAAAGGCCCTCTGGAGCAGCAGGATGGTCACAACGATAAGCCCGACACACAGCAGCAGCAGCAGCCATATAGGAACACTCCCTGCAACGGGGGAAGGGAAGGAGTCAGGAGGCAAAGGAGCATCACAGCCCAGAGAACAGAACCATTCAAGAAGGGGGTAGTGGCTACAGATAAGCATCCCATTCTCCAGGAGGCAAGTTTTCGCTACAGCGAAAGCTGGGGTGGTTCCCCCACCGCACCCACCCCAGTGACTCACGTCGTGAGGGCAGCAGGTGTAGCTGGCAACGGCTATCAACAGCCACAGAAAACAGAGCAGTTTCCTGGGACCCAAGGAGCTCTGGACCACGACCCTTCTCAGGTAGAAAGGCCACATCCGTCACCACGATGCCGTGGGCCTCCTTCATGTAGTACAGGCGCTGGGGACAGGAGGAAAACCAGTGAGGGAAGGCCCAACTGGGAACATTCCTTCCGGAAAACACGGCCTCTGCCCCCAGAAGACTTTCCCGCTACAGGCTGGGCCAGACTCCTTCCTGCACACTCAGTGCAGAAGCAGGCCTAGAATCCCCACCCCAAAAGCCCTCAGGGCTGTGCCCACCTCCACTCATTACCTGGAGAGAGAAAGCTATGTAGATGGCAACAGAGCCAGTGACCGTGCCCAGGCCTAGGAAGGTGCCCGATTCACTGCAACAAACAATAAAATGCTCACTGTCCTGGAGTCTGTGCAGCAACGACACTCCTCAGGGACTCACGTCTCCCTGAGCTCCCCCTGGTCCCCCCATACCCAGCCAAGCCACCACTGTCTCACACCTGACGCTAAGGCAGGAGATGACTTCATGGCCACAGGACTTGGTCCGAAGGGGCAAGAACGTGGAGCCATCCCAGGCTGTGAGGTAGCAGGGCGGGGGCTGGCGCAGACGCTTGTGGGGAATCTGCACCGTGAAGAGTCGCAGCCCAGCAGGCTGGTCTGGAACCTGCCCAAACCTGGGGGCCGGGCGAGAAGCTGTTCAGCTCCTGGGGCCCACCCAACCCTCCTCAGAGGTGTTTGCCCTCCTGCACCCTGGTGAGGCCTAGGGTAACACCCGACAGGGCTCCGACCCTCCCCAGCTTCCCCCCAGTCTCCTCCCACTCCCCCACATCTAGGCTGTGCCTCTTTCAGCCACCCTCTGGGGTCTCCACACCTGCAGGCCTGGTAGCGGTAAGGCGTGTTAGAAAAGGTGGGTCCGTTCTCTTGCCAGTGCAGCTGTGTCACCAGCTGATCCTTCTGCCACACGGAGGCCTTAAGGTCCCAGCCCACAGTTACCAACTAGTCAGGAATCAAGATTCCAAGGATGGACGGTTAGGGGATCCACTTACTGGGCCAGCAGCATAATCACCTATTTTCTCCGCCCTCTCAACTCCTCACCTTGCCATCAGGCCCCAAAGCCAGGTCCTCAATCTCCCCTTCGTGGGCTCTGAACTCCAGAACTTTCTCCAAGGTGGGTACCTGCAGCCAAACCACCACCACAGTTAGCCTAGGTACCCGGCAAGAGCGCAATGATACTCACCCCTCTTCTCTACTAATGGCCGCTCAGTGCAGGCTTCACTCACAAGTTCCCCAGAACCCATGTTCAGATTCTCACAATTCTGGCCTTGCTGCTACTGACACTCATCCTCTAACCTCCCAAAACCACACCTTCCAGACACGAACGTAGCCATCCGTCCCTCCAGTGGCAAGCAGGGTACTATCATGGTTGAAGCATACAACTTTCTGCAGTGGATCAGTGCTGAAGTCTGTCTGCACCGCCTGCAAATTCTCTACGCTGAATTCTATCTCCTCCTGGTGGGTTTCAGCTCCAGACTTCTCTGCTGGGGCAGCCCCTTTCCTTTGTCGAGGCCCCTGCTCCTTGGAACCTGCAACACAAACAGCCTGCCAGGTTCCAGGTTTCTCAAGTAAGTAGTACTGGCCCCCTCTCTAGTGGTGAACATCGAACTTCTCACCTGCTACCATAACCCCACTTCCAGCCCCACTTCATCAGAGACCAAGATGAGAGAGATCTTACTTATTTAACCCTCTTCCCAAATCTAGAGAGGGGGCTCTCACCTGCCTTCCCTGCCTTGTTTTTGCTCTTCTGCTGATGGATCTGGAAGCGCAGGAGCTGACAGTGGGCATCCTGCCCCGCTGCAAGGATGTTACCAGCCAGCGCCAAGTTCATGGTGGCCCGTGTCTCTGTGTCATGGGAGTGTAGTAAGGAGGCGCTAAGGCGCCCATTAATCTGCTCCAGTTGCAGAAAGTGCTGTGGGAGAGGGAACCAGGATGAGGTTCAGAGAGCACCTCAAGGGCAAACTTACATCCTATAGTCTGATGCCCTACCCCTTTGCTAACTACACTTTCTAGTTTAAAAGACTGTTTGCAACCTTTTTCCTTTTTTGAGCCTCACGAATCTGTACAGCAAGCAAGGCTCTAGTTTGCAGAACAAGAAGAATGATGAAACCCTAGCTTCTATTTCACTCGCCGCTGCTATTAGTCTGGCAGACAAGTCTATGTGGTCCCCCTGGAAAAAGCCAGGATAAGACCCCTGGTGCTAATCCTGAGGTCGAACTGAAGCGTTCGTGCCTAGGTAGCGCCGTGTGCAGTTTTCACTTTACCTTAGGAGCCTCTCAACTGACCGGTGAGTTCTCGATTGAAATTCGCGCCGGGAAGCCCGGCATGCCGGGGTTCCCACCCGGGAGGGGCCGGGTCCGAAGCAGGGGTGCGGCCCGCCCCCAGACCCTCCCAGAATCGCCCTCAGCCCGTGGCGCGACCCGGCCCCAGGGGCACTGTACTCACCACGCCGTTCTTTATGCCGGTCTTGGCGGCGCCTCCTCCGCCCGCAGCGATGAGCAGCCCAGCGCTGGGGTCGACCTGAAGCGCGTACAACGGGAACGGGGCCCGGTACAGCTCTGGCGCCCGGCGCCGACCCATCCCGCTCGACCAGCGCTTCACTATCTGCGCCGAGGCACCGGGGACATGCCGCCCGGCCTTCGACTGCTGCTACGGTCGCTGTTGACTTTGGTCCGGTCGCCGCCGGGAGGACTCCAGACCCCTCTCACAGCCGCCGGGTTGCAGAAACCGTAACTACACACAAGGCCCCCTATCGCTGCCGCGGGCCGCCTAACCCGGTCTCGCAGACGCGCAAGGCGCAGGCGCACCGAGCCCGCACTCCTCACGCAGGCGCAGAGCCGCCAATACGCGTCAGCACTAGCCGGCCGCGGGCAGGCGGAGCCCCAGCTCCAGGATGCCGGTCTCCGCCCGCTTGTGAAGGCAGACTCCGCCATCTTTTTGCGGGGCTTTGGGGGCGCGCACCAGCTTCAAGGAAATGTCTTGTTCTGCAGTAGCGGGGTGGGTGGGGGGTGGGGACGGGGTGTGCTAATAAAGGTTAAGGGAGGTTAATAAGCCTTTAATAAAGAAATCCGTGGATTAGGACTGTCCACACTTCAGGAGTGATACGCAGACTCGTCGAGCGCAGCCTTTACGTTTACCCAAGAGACGAAGTGATTTATCCAAGGTCTGCCTCGCACCCCACCCTCCTGAGGGGGCCCTTGGATTTCTGATCTCCAACGTGAGGACCCCGTGTTTCTCTGCAGTGAACGCTAGGCTTGCCCTTGCCTGCAAGGAGACATGTCCTGCTGCTCCCCTGGCCTTGTCAGCATGAGTCCTTTTAATCTGAGGTGCAGCCAGAGGAAGGGGCCCAGTGGCTTCATCTCTGGGGATGCCATTATCTGTCCCAACAAATCGAATTAAATGGGTGAAGGGCCTGGCAGAGCCCTCTGCACATCTCAGGTGCTCAGGGCTTATGGGTCCCTTGCCCTCCTCAGATATATGGCACTCACTCTCCTTGGTCATTCTGTTTCCTTTGACTCTCCTCCACCCCTTGTTGGGTTCTGGTCACCCTGAAGGTACAGCCGCCCACAGGATCTGCTCAGCAAGACACAAACACAAGTTTTGCAGGGTCAGGTTTTATTGGATACACCGAAGGCTGAGTGGGGCCTCGGGTGCCCTTGGTCCTCTTCAGCCAGGAGAAAGCAGACTCCACAAGGGGCTCCCAGGGTTCAGGGCTGGAGAACATAGCTGACCTCCAGCCAGCCAGCCCTTCAGAGTGTCTCGGGGGCCCCCTGAGATCTGGGGCCGGGCAGGGATGGTGGGGTTCGGAGGAGGTGCTCCAGGGAGCCTCCGTGGCTCTGGCACTAGAGTGGTGACTTTCGGAGAATGGGCTCTGGAGAGGCAGGCCTCTTTGAGGCAGAGGAAGGTCTGGGCTTCAGGGAGACAGTGGCCTGTTTTGGTGCCTGGGTCTGAGACCCTGAACAGCACATGGAGTTTGGCGATTGAGGGCTTACAGACCTGAGGCTCCCGTTCTGGGAGGGGTTGCCTGGGCCTAGATCTGCCTGGGCCTGAGGGGCTGGGGCTTGAGATGCCTGGGCTTAACACCCACGGGCCTGAGCGGCCTCTCCCCGAGGCCCTACTTCCTCCGGCCTTCTTTCTGGCAACAGATGCAAGGCCCTGGCCTGGCCCCGAGGCAGGCGGAGGCCAAAGCCAATGCCGATGCGCAGTGGTCCGGATTCCTGGCCCTGCGCACAGGGCAGTAGCTGGGGGAAAGCAAGTAGCCTGGGTCCAGTCCTGTACCTGGGGATAGGGCAAGAGGGGCTGCGGGGCCGGAGACATACCAGACAGACAGGATACTCCACGACCGGGGGCTTGCCGGTTTTGCCTTGCCACAGGCACTGCAAAAGCCGTAGCCGCAGGTCGTGGGCTATACGGCGTTGCCCCAGATGAACCACGAGGGCCTGGACCAGGGCTCCTGGGTCCCTGAACTCTGCAGGGTCCCTCTCGCTTGCCACGCAGCCCCCCTCCCCCACAGGGGACCCGGTGTTCCTGTGCTGCTGCGAGGGCCATGTCCGGCTGTTAGAGTGAACCCCACGAGAAGGTAGACTGGGGCTTGGGGAGGTGAGAGTGGAGCTAGGTACGTCTTCGGGGTGGGAAGGAGACTGGCAACATGAGCTCAGGAGAGAGGAGTTCTGTGGCTGAGAGAGAGAAGAGGAGTGAGTGAGAGTAGGAGATGGGTATAGCCAGTGGGAGGGCGAGGAAGAACGTGGTGCAGAGACAGAGAGGCAATTCTGATGAAAGAAAGAAGGGGAACTTGGGAGATAAGAAGAGTAGGGATGTAGGACAAAGTCTGAATTTGAGTCAGAAGAGTAGAAATGGGAGCCTGCTGAGTGGGACCATGGGGGAGGAGAGCAAGGTGGGTGGGTGGGACGGAGTGATTGTTGGGGAGGTTGAGGTCGAAGGTTGCAGGGAAGGGAGTCCACAATTTTTGAGGGGCCCCGAGGGGGGCGCCCAGGGGGTGCTGCGTTCTGTAGCAGCACTTGGTCCTTGTTTTGAGGCAACATTGCCTTGAATCCAGAGGAGAATGGAGTGTCAAGCCCACAGATTAGAGACCTGGCAGCGGCAGGACCAGCATCTCTGGGGCCAGAAGTGGCTGAGAAATCAAGGCCTTCTGTGCACAGAATGTGGCTCCAGCCTGGTGTTGGTAGGACTGTTGGTGGCAAGCCAAGGAGACACCCAGCCCTGGAGCACCAGCTTCTCTGGGTGTTCAGACGGGAGTTTGGCTCTAAACTTGCCTTCTCACTTCTTTGCAGTGGGCCAGTGATGAGGGATGGAGGGGATGGAGAATCAGGACTGACTCTTGGGAGCTGAACAACAGCAGAAGTTATCTGGGTGGGCCAGGGAGGAAGACACAGCCCATAGGATCTGTAGAGAAAGAAACAGCCCAAGATATTGGGAGGCTGGGTCCATTTCTGGCTCTGGCTTATGTACCATGCAGGCTGGTTCACCAAGGCCCTAACTCCATGTCACCCTGGGGTCAGAAGAGCTGGCAAAAAGCTCCAGAGAAGGTAAGAGCTAAGGAGGAGAGGAGTAGGGAAGGAGGGGAGGGTGGATAGGATGGAGTTAGAGGAGGGGGCTTGGGAGATGGGGACTGAGATGGGACTAGGAATTGAGGGTGTTCTGGTGCTGTGAGCTCTTACCAATGAGGGTTCCTCTGGGCTGTGTTTCTCAAGGCACTTCAGTGATGTGGGACCTGGGAGAGAGAGGAACAGAGTCAACAATGGTGGGTACGCCCCTCTCTGCCCCCAGCGTCTGTCACCCAAAACTCACTCTGACCAAGAGTTCTGTCTGAGCCTTGCCCTCGGTCCTCCTTCAGCCAGGCGGAGGTCTTCTGTTACCAGGTTTTTGTTCTCCTAAACCTGAATCAGTGATTCTGCAAGCATCCTGGTTTCCTGGCACTCTGGTTGCCCTAATCCCAGTCTTCCCTAACGCTGATGTCCTCTGGCTCAGTCTGGCCCCAGCCACGATGGCTTTTCATGCTCAGTAGCAGTAGTAGCAGTGGGGCTAGCTGGTGAAAACCTCTGGGAGGTGGGCACTTTGTCCCAGCAGCCCTCGGGAGCTGGGAGCTGGGAGCCCCTTTTCCTGGGGCAGTTGTCCCTGGCATCTAGTGCCTATGTCACAGAGGTCGGGGGCTGACATCATAGACTCTCCTCCTCAAGGCTCTAGGACCTTCTCTCAGAGATCATCCACAGGCTGGCCCTTGACAAAACTGAAGGAAGCAAAATTCTCTGGGGCCTTCAGTCTCTCCTTCAGGGCCCAGCCCCCACCTCTGCTCTCGCCCATATATTTACAGTTCCCACCACCTCCTCCATCCAGGCTTCTCACCAGCTGTACAGCCTAGAGCCTCCCTTCAACTTCTTGTTTTCTTTGCTTTCTGAGCAGTGGTTCATGCTCCACACCTTTTCCCCCCTTGGGATAATGCTTATATGTTTGCTTTTTTTTTTTAATCAGTTATGTTCTATAATATTTTAGCTTTACTGAGGTATAATTCACAACTAAAATTGTAACACCTTCAACGTGTACATAGTAAATTCTCCCTGACTCCACCTTTTCGTTCTATTCAGGCTTTCCATGAATTGGACAAGGCCCACCCTTGGAAGGGCAATCTGCTTGCTCAGTCTACTGATTCAGATGTAATCTCATCTAGAAACACCCTCGCAGACACACCCAGAATAATGTTTAACCAAATATCGGGGAACCCCTTGGCCCAGTTGGCCCATAAAATTAACCGTCACAGTATATAAGTGAAAGATGAGATGCCTTTCCAAGGGTCTATGATGCCTAGATTAAAGGAGGCTTTGCCCATATCAATATTTCCAATTGTCTCCTTTTTTTGGTGGCCTGGAGTTTTTTTCACCCCACGACTAGTCATCATAATAAAATTAGGACTGAGTAAGATGTGCGGTTAGTATAAAGTGAGAGAAGGGTTCTTATGAAGAGGTGAGTGGTGGGAAAGCAGAACCAGGCAAAACCTCAGTCATATCAGTTTTAGGAAGGAGCGAATATGGAGGCTGAGATCCAGCCTTAGGGACTGAGGGCTTCCTGGGATGCCAGACTTTCAGCGCTAAACCCAAAACAGTCCTAGATAAACCAAAACTAAACCCTAGAACTTGAGTCCTCTTGGAAAAGATTCATGTTCCCCTAGGGTATGAGGATCCCCGTTTGAAGGTTACTGTTCTAAAAAAAATTTCTATAGTAACTTCAATTTACACTAACCACTGTCTCCCTTATTTTGTGTTAATTACTATATGCTTAGTAAAACTCTACTGACCAAGCAAATGGAAATACTCTAAGCATTTGGCATCCAAGTTGGAAACATGATATTTTAATGCAGTTGTTTTCTTGTTTGCTAGTTGTTTCCTATTGTAGATGTTATTTAACACACACTTTAACCGCCCCCCACTACTCCAACGGTGGGCGAGAACACTGTGTTCAATTTCTTTCAAATGCTCTATAGCATGCTCTTTCCAGAAATCCACCAATGTTTGTTGAGAGGATGAATGAATGAGTAAATTGAGATTTATCTAAGAGAATTTGACCTTTGCACTTTGCTTTTTCTTTTCCTTTCTTTTCTGTTTGGGCCCTACATTATTGCATGGTAGGAAGTGGAAGGAAGGGGCTGCTTACAGAACCACCTGAGTATTCTTGGAGAAATCATGATTATGAGAGAGGTGTCAGAAAACAGAGATAGGTAAATATTCAAAAAGGGAAAAACGATAAATTCTAGAATCTCAAATCAGTCAGTTTCTAGTTGCTTGCCAGGAAAATTTTAAACTGAATTCTTGACAGAATGTATATAAGCTCTTAGAAAGGAAATGGATGATCACAATGGCCAGAGTGGGTTCAAGTAAAACAATTTGTAGAGAACATACAGCCGTCCGGAAGTGGCATATATACCGTGTCATCAGGGAAGGCAGTTATATCTAACCTTTCACTTTCTAGGATAAGAAGTGTGCTCTTGACCATGCCAACTAAAACACACAGCCTGAGATAAGTGCCAGAGTGCCAATTTGTAAATTTACCCTAGGGACTTCCCTGGTGGTCCAGTGGTTAAGAATCCGCCTTCCAATGCGGGGGACTTGGGTTCCATCCCTGGTCGGGGAACTAAGATCCCACATGCCGCGGGGCAACTAAGCCCGTGTGCCACAACTACTGAGCCCGTGCACTGCAACTAGAGAGCCCGCGCACCACAGCTAGAGAGTCTGCACGCCACGACTAGAGAGAAGCCTGTGCACTGCAATGAAAAGCCTGCGTGCAGCAACTAAGACCCGATGCAGCCAAATAAATAAATATTTAAATATATATATATATAAAAAAATAAATTTACCCTAAAAATGTAGCTCACACGGACAGGAAATAATTAGCATATTCTCTCTCTATAGTCTATTTGGGAAGTTAAAATGTAATCAGAATCCACAAAATTGGTTTACCATGAGAAATCATAGTTGCAGGGATTGACTTACTGCTTTCAACATCAGCAATATTCTCAAATCATGTAGACAGAACTGCCTGGGGGTCAGAAATGCTTGTTTCAGAACAAGGAAAGTTGGGCAAACTAATAAATTGATTGCCTGACAGCACGAAGCTAAGAGGTTAGTTTCACGCATCTCAATAGAAATACTCAAAGCCTGTTGGGTAAAGCTCTATCTTTTCTGACCAATGCTGGGAGGAGTATTATCAGGTTTGTCTCTGTGACTCTTCTTTTCTTACTCTTCCAAAGTTGATGGACACATTCTCTCAAACTAGCTACTATGAAGACTTGCTAGATGGGAATTGAAATGTGCACACCTGTGTTCTGACCCACTGTGAGTTCCTTTGCAGTTCAGCAGTGCAATTTGCCTTATCCTCAAGTGCTTGTTTGTATCTAAATATAGTCCTTAAGTACTTACCACATAAAATTTCCCACATTACTCTTACTTCCTACTTTGTAAATGAGTTTTCAAAGGAATTATAATAATCCCCATGTATATTGATTTCATCAAGGTTTTGACAGAGTGTTGTGGTGGAAAAATGTGAGCCAGCCAGTTGAACCATTATTGCTTCTTTGCCTTTTAACTCTTCTTGTTCTTTGAAGTATACAAATAATGCACAAATAAATTCATTATACAAAATCCTAACAACACATACGTATACAGAGTAAAATTTAAAAGTTGTCCTTGACACTCTTCCTATTTTTACTCTCTCCAGGGATGTCCACTGTTTGTCCTCTACTTTTGTATATATATAGTATTTGAGTTTATTAATTATAATTCAGTATCTCTGCTTATGTATCTCTGTTTAATCTATCAGTTTCTGAAAGAGGTGTGTTAAAATCAACTATTAATTGTTGATTTATATATTTCTTCTCGCATTTCTGTTAGCTGTTGGTTGATGGATTTTTGAGGCTGTGTTAATAGGTGCAAAAATATATTTATAATGATTAAGTCTTCTTGTTCTGCTGTTCCTCTTATCATTTAGCAAATCACACAACCCAGCTTTCTTCTCCAGAAGTTGGAAAATGAACATTAGGGCAAAATTGAAGAAATGAGAAGGAAGAAAATAAAAATGATAAGGCTAAAAATTAGTGAAATGGAGACTTTAAAAGAATAGGGATTCACACTCACTAGGATGGCAATTATAAAACAAAAACAAGACAGAAAACGATAAGTGTTGCAGAGGATGAGGAGAAATTGGAACTCTTGTGCACTGCTGGTCGTAATGTAAAGTGGTGTAGTTACTATGAAAAACAGTATAGCAGTTCCTTGAAAAATTAAAAATAGAATTATCGAAAAATTAAAAATAGAATTATCGAAAAATTAAAAATAGAATTATCCAGCAAATTCATTTCTGGGTATATACCTGAAAAAATCAAAAGCAGGACCTCAGAGAGATATTTGTACAACTAATGTTCATAGCAGCATTATTCACAGTAGCCCAAAGGTGGAAATTACCCAAATAACCAATCGACTGATGAATGGATAAACCAAATGTGATAAATACATACAATGGAATATTGTTTCACAAAAATGACAAATACTGTATGATTCTACTCATATGAGGTACTTAGAATAGCCAGATTCTTAGAGACAGAAAGTTCAGGGGTGCTGGGGTAGGGGAAATAGGGAGTTATTGTTTAACAAGTATGGAATTTCGGTTTTGCAATATGAAAAATGTTCTGTGGATGGATGGCAGTGATGTTTGCACAACAATGTGAATATACTTAATGCCACTGAACTGTATACTTAAAAATGGTACATTTTAATCATAATTTTTAATAAATAAATAATTTTTAAAGATGCAGAATATTAAAAAAAAACAAAGGCTAATAATCTAGGCATATTTCTGGCAACACTGATCAAGGACAAAAAAACAGGTGGGTGCAAATAAAATACAGAACAAAAAAGGGGAAAATATCTAGAGACATAATGGAGATTGAAAAATAATAAAAGCGGGCTTCCATCTGGGGCTGGAAGTAGTGACACTTCCAGGGCATTCCTATAGCACTTGAGGCACTAGGAGAAAGGAGAAGCATGAGTGACTGTTCCAAAAGGAGAGGGAGAAGCCTGCTCTTCTTGTCCCCTCCCACTGGCCCCATGGTCACTCAGATGGATCCTGAGCTTACCAAGTACTTCTTTTTCAAATGGACCTCAAACAGTATCCAAGAGGTCATTGTTCCAGATGTAGATGACAACTCCTGGGAGATGGAGCTCAAGTTCTAGGTTTAAGATGATCCTACCCTACATCACTTCCTCTCCACATCTCTGTGGACAGAGCCAATACCCATGGAACCATGCAGGGGCTTCTTCTTTCACCTGAAATAGTGGGGGCTGATGGTGCGCTGAAACAAAACCCAGGAGGAAGAGAATTTGTCATTAGTACTAGATGCCAAGGAGCCACGAGGCCCAACTTCCATTAGTTAGACCAGTTCCTGGGACCCTACCTATGTCGTACTCAAGAAATAGATGTCCCAGACCAACTTCAAAGGAGAACGCATGACACCCATCTGCTGCCTGTGTTCTCCATGAAGCCCACTTGGACTAATGTGGCAGAACCTGCCCTGCTATATCCATGGCCTGGCTGCCGGGGATGAAGCCCAAGACTGGGACAAAGTTGTACTTCACGTGGCTGTCCACACACATGCATGCAGGTGGTCCCGTAGCAGCAGAGGTAGCCAGGCACAGCATGAACCTTTGCTGTGCCCTATAGATGAGTCTCAGTGCTCAGAACCATAGCTGCCTTCAAGATAAGGTTGCTGAGGCCCAGTCTGCCTGCTCTGCTGCCTGGTAGGAAACTTGTGCAAGATGTTAGAGCACTAGAAATGGCCCCTGTACCCTTTGGCCTGGGAAGCACCACCCCTGTACATCAGTCTTACCCTGTCTGGGTTCACCACCTGGGGCTTTGTGGGCACTGTCTTTCACTGTGTAAGTTTTCCTTTCTACTCTAGCATCCCTGCTGAGGATGCCACCCTGAGGTGAAAGTCCGAGAAGTCCCAGGTTCAACTGGCCATGACTTTGCACTCCTGAGGACTGAGCATGTAGGTAGAGGAGCTCCCTGAGGGTGTCCAGGTCACCTAACTCTGGGAATGCCCTTGGGCACAAGAAGATCTCTTTCCACGTGGCTGCAAGTGTGGATTTATCTTTTTCTTCCTTCCTACTCTGTGTCCTGGCTCAGAAAAGTTGGAGCCAGATTGCCCTCCTTCCCTGATAGGTAAGTTCCTACAGAAGGAAAGTGATCATACCCATTTACCATCTGGCAAGGGCTTCCATGGGTTCCCCTAGAAGTCTGGCTTTGGCATTGACCTGATTACATTTCAGATGGGCTCTGAATGGAAGCTTCCGGAGAGGCCTACCTTAACAAAAACTGAATGCATTCTGAGAAAGACAATATTGAACTGAAAGCCTAAAAATACTTGCCACTCATTCTATGAGCCACTTCTCATCTCACAGATGGTTAGAATGCAAGAAACTCTGGAATGCCCAATTTGTCCCCTCACGGTGGTGTTTTCTGTGGGTGACTTTTCAAAACTGGTCTGAGGGTCTTGGGATGGAAGACTCTTAGCTCATCACTTGACTCTTAGCTCATCACTTGAAGTTGGCATCTGATAACTTCGGAGTAGCTACATGTATATGGGAATAACAAAAGACAGTTCTGTTATGTCTGAAAAGTATGCAGTTTTTGCTCTTTCCATCCAAATGCCATTCTTCTCTCTTGAGGGCATGGTGAACAAGTCTGTCAAGATTAGAATGATCTTTGACCCCCCAAGAGGATTGCCACAATAGTTTCTTATGATTCTGAGTTTCAACAGCAGAAAAGTTCAAGTACAAGGCAGGGTTCTTATGCCCCTTAGAAGGTGTGGCTCTCTCAGGCAGAGCTTGGAGATGTTTCTTGTCAGTCTCATCCTGCGAGTCCTGCCACAGAATGGTTGGCCTGTTGGAGTCATTTGAAATTTGGGTTTTCCCAGAGGCCCAAGGCCTTGTCCATTTTGAGCCAAGTGTTGCTCTTAGACAGGAGAACTGCCTGGCCATTCTCGGAGCTCTGCACTGTTCTCTTCCAAGAGAACTGCCCAGATTTTTGAAAGAAAATTCTTGCTGTATAGGATTTTTGGTTTTTCTCGTTTCCTTGATGACCTATTTCCAAGAGCATTCTGTACATTAAAGTGTTGGAATTCCTAGATGAAATGGATAAATTCATAGAAAAATATAAAATACCAGATATTTATAAGAAGAAATAAGGAACTAAAATTGAGATGAAAGTTAAAATTTCTTCACCTCTTTACCAAAGAAAACACCCAGGCCCAGTAGTTTTACAAGTAAGTTTTACCAGACTTTCAAGGAAAAGTTAATTTACATCTTATATAAAAAGTTGTTTTAGAAAATAGAAAAAGAAATATAGCCAATATTTTATAATAACTATAAATGGAGTATAAGCTATAAAAATTTTAAATCACTATGTTGTACATGTGAATAATTTATATTATAAATTATTGAATAATTTATATTTTATATAAATATTAATTTAAATATTATAAATATTTATAATATATTATAAACAATAATATATTATAAACCAACTATGTCTCAATTTTTAAAATTAAAAAAATGAAAATAGAAAAAGTGAGGTTGTATGAGGTTGCATTGTATGAGTTTAGTGTAACCTTGACTCTAAATGCAAATAATGATAATTAAAGAAAGGAAAATTATAATCTCATTTCACTTATGAAGTAGTTGTAAAAATTCTAAGTAATGTATTTACTAAATGAGTCAGACAGTGTATTTTTAAAAAATGAATCACATGCAGGTGGGATTTTTTCACAGGAACTCAGGGAAGGTTTATCATCAGAAAATCTAATGACATCATTTAGCATATTAATAAGCTGAGGGAGAAAAATCACGATTAATTCATGATTATGCAGGAAAAGGATTTGATAAAGACCTACACTTACTGATGATTTTAAAAACCTCTTAGCAAACGAGGAATAGGGGAGTACTTCCCTAACTTGGTAAATGTCATATGTCAAAAACCTACAGCAAATATTACGTCTAATGAAGAAATATAGATACATTCTACTTAAGATTAGGAGAAGAAAAGGGCGTCCACTATCACTATTTTTTAAAATTTATTTCTTTCTTATTTTTGGCTGTGTTGGGTCTTCCTTGCTGCACGCGGGCTTTCTCTAGTCGCGGTGAGCAGGGGCTACTCTTCGTTGCGGTGCGCGGGCTTCTCACTGTGGTGGCTTCTCTTGTTGCGGAACAAGGGCTCTAGGTGCATGAGGTTCAGTAGTTGTGGCTCACGGGCTTAGTTGCTCTGCAGCATGTGGGATCTTCCCTGACCTGGGCTCAAACCTGTGTCCCCTGCATTGGCAGGCAGATTCTTAACCACTGCACCACCAGGAAAGTCCCACTATCACTATTTCTGGTTAACAGTATTGGAAGCACTAGTCGATCCTCTAAGGAATGATGAAAAAACAAGTATAAAGATTGGAAAAGAAGAGATAAAATTGTCATTATTTTATCTGCTTAGAAAAACCTATGGAATCAACAGAGTATTAAGACCAATAAGAAAGCCCAGCAAGGTTGCTGGATTCAGGATAAACTTTTAAAATGTAATAATATTTCTGTATAGCAGCCATAATCAGCTAGAAAATATAATAAGAATAAGAGCATTCTCAAGAGCAACAAAAACTATGATCTACTTAGTTGAACAAAATTATTTCACTTAAGCAAGAATACACAGATGATCATACTAAGTGAAGTAAGTCAGAGAAAAACAAATATCACATGATATCACTTATATGTGGAATCTAAAAAATGATACAAATGAACTTATTTACAAAACAGAAATTGATTCACATAGAAAACAATCTTATGTACCAGAGCAGAAAAAGGAGGGAGAGATAAATTAGGAGTTTGGGAATAACGGATACACACTGCTATATGTAAAATAGATAAACAACAAGGACCTACTGTATAGCACAGGGAACTGTATTCAATATCTTGTAATAACTTATAATGGAAAAGAATCTGAAAAAGAATAGTTTTATATATATATATATGTATAACTGAATCACTTTGCTGTACAACCCAAACTAACACAACATTGTAACTCAACAATGAATCAATTGTTATTGAATCAATACATCAATAAAATTAAAGAAAAAAAGAATACACAGACATTTGTGGAGTAAACTACAAAATTAATAAAGAATATAGAAGATGTTTGAAATAAAATGAGAGATATTTCATGTTTTTGGAAGGATTGACTTCAAAGTATAAAGATGGCAATCCTCCACAAATTAACCCATAGATTCAATGAAATCCCAATCAGAATTTCAGTTGAATTTTTTAGAAACTCAGCAAACTTTCTCTAAAATCTATATAGGAAAATAAGGGTCCAGAAATAACTAAGTCAACCTTGGGGAAAAAAAGCATTAAGAGAGGAGTTTTATCTCACCAAGTATTAAGACATGCTACAGAGTCATAATAATAAAGCAGTGTGATGTTGGCTCAAACACAGACAAAAAGATCAGTAGAACAGAGCAGAGAGCTCAGAAATTGACCTATATATAAATACAGGAACTTAGTATGTGGTAAAGTGGGAGCTGCAACAAAACAGGGAGAGGAGGCACTGTTTCATAGATGATGTTGGGAAAACAGTATCCCAATATGGAGAAAACAACAGAATCTCTACCAAGTTCCATACACAAGGGATGCTCGAATTCATCAGTTGTCAGATAAGGACCATTTAAAACAGCCCTTATAAATAAGATGGCCCTTTACAGCTATTCAACCGTAACACTAGGAATCTGGTTAACACTAGGTAGTGGTGAAGATGTGGGGCTCTAGGGCACATGCAGTGCTGCTGGACGTGCAGACACTGTGGCCATTCTGGATGGCACTCTGGGAGTACCCAGCATTCTGCTCCTGGACATGTGTTTTTAAAAATCTGACATGAATCCATAAGGAGATATGCGATGGTATTCATGACAGCATTGTTTGGGGCGATAAGGAGTTGGAAACAATCTGGATGTCCATCCCTGGGGCTCTGGGTGGTCAAAATGTGACGGGTGCACACTGTGGAGTATCCTGCAGCAAATTAGAAGCAAAGGACTTAAAAACATAGGATGGAATGGAAGAAGTAACAATGTGATCTGAGACATAAGTAGTATTGTATTATATATTTGCAATATAAATGCATTATCATTTCAATGATTTTTAAATCCATTCACGCAACAATGCACATGGTTCAACGACATGCATTGCATTAGTTATCTATGGCTGCTTACCAGATTACACCCAAACTTAAACAGCAATCAGCATGTATTATCTCACATGGCTTCTGTGGGTCAGGAATTCTATAGGTTAGAGCAGCTTAGCTGGGTGACTCTGGCTCAGGGCCTCTCATGGGTTGCACACAAACTGCTGGTCAGGACTGCAGTCATCTAAAGGCTGAACTGCTGCTGGAAGGTCTGTTTTTGAGGTGGTACACATACACACATGGTTGCTAGTTAGTGCTGGTGTGGTTGATAAGCTTGAGTTCCTCACCACTTGGGCCTCTCCTCAGGGCTACTTGAGTATCTTCATGACTTAACAGCTGGCTTCCCCCAGAGGGAGAGATCCCAGAGAGAGCAAGGAGGAAGCTGCAGTGTCTTTTATAACCTAGCTTCTCAAGTAACGCACTGACATTTCTGCCACATGCTACCTGTTAGAAGCAAGTCCCTACGTCCAGCCCACACTCACGGGGAGGAGGATTATGCTCCACCTTTTTTTTTTTTTTAATTTTTATTGGGGTATAATTGCTTTACAATGGTGTTAGTTTCTGCTTTATAACAAAGTGAATCAGCTATACATATACATATATCCCCATATCTCCTCCCTCTTGCGTCTCCCTCCCACCCTCCCTATCCCACCCATCAAGGTGGTCACAAAGCACGGAGCTGATCTCCCTGTGCTATGCAGCTGCTTCCCATTAGCTATCTATTTTACATTAGGTAGTGTATATATGTCCATGCCACTCTCTCACTTCGTCCCAGCTTACCCTTCCCCCTCCCTGTGCCCTCAAAGCCATTCCCTACGTCTGCATCTTTATTCCTGTCCTCCCCCTAGGTTCTTCATTTTTTTCTTTTTTCTTTTTTTTAGATTCCATATATATGTGTTAGCATACTGTATTTGTTTTTCTCTTTCTGACTTACTTCATTCTGCATGACAGGCTCTAGGTCCACCCACCTGACTACAAATAACTCAATTTCGTTTCTTTTTATGGCTGAGTAATATTCCATTGTATATATGTGCTACATCTTCTTTATCCATTCATCTATCGATGGACACTTAGGTTGCTTCCATGTCCTGGCTATTGTAAATAGAGCTGCAGTGAACATTGTGGTACATGACTCTTTTTGAATTATGGTTTTCTCAGGGTATATGCCCAGTAGTGGGATTGCTGGGTCATATGGTAGTTCTATTTTTAGTTTTTTAAGGAACCTCCATACTGTTCTCCATAGTGGCTCTATCAATTTACATTCCCACCAACACTGTAAGAGTGTTCCCTTTTCTCCACACCCTCTCCAGCGTTCATTGTTTGTAAATTTTTTGATGATGACCATTCTGACAGGTGTGAGGTGATACCTCATTGTAATTTTGATTTACATTTCTCTAATGATTAGTGATGTTGAGCATCCCTTCATGTGTTTGTTGGCAATCTGTATATCTTCTTTGGAGAAATGTCTGTTTAGGTCTTCTGCCCATTTTTGGATTGGGTTGTTTGTTTTTTTGATATTGAGCTGCATGAGCTGCTTGTAAATTTTGGAGATTAATCCTTTGTCAGTTGCTTCATTTGCAAATATTTTCTCCCATTCTGAGGGTTGTCTTTTCATCTTGTTTATGGTTTCCTTTGCTGTGCAAAAGCTTTTAAGTTTCATTAGGTCCCAATTGTTTATTTTTGTTTTTATTTCCATTTCTCTAGGAGGTGGGTCAAAAAGGATCTTGCGGTGACTTATGTCATAGAGTGTTCTGCCTATGTTTTCCTCTAAGAGTTTTATAGTGTCTGGCCTCACATTTAGGTCTTTAATCCATTTTGAGTTTATTTTTGTGTATGGTATTAGGGAGTGTTCTAATTTCATTCTTTTACATGTAACTGTCCAGTTTTCCCAGCACCACTTATTGAAGAGGCTGTCTTTTTCTCCATTGTATATTCTTGCCTCCTTATCAAAAATAAGGTGACCATATGTGTGTGGGTTTATCTCTGGGCTTTCTATCCTGTTCCATTGGTCTATAATTCTGTTTTTGTGCCAGTACCATTCTGTCTTGATTACTGTAGCTTTGTAGTATAGTCTGAAGTCTGGAGCCTGATTCCTCCTGCTCCGATTTTTTCCCTCAAAACTGCTTTGGCTATTCGGGGTCTTTTGTGTTTCCATACAAATTGTGAATTTTTTTGTTCTAGTTCTGTGAAAAATGCCATTAGTAGTTTGATAGGGATTGCACTGAATCTGTAGATTGCTATGGGTAGCATAGTCATTTTCACAATGTTGATTCTTCCAATCCAAGAGCATGGTATATCTCTCCATCTGTTTGTATCATCTTTAATTTCTTTCATCTGTGTATAGTTTTCTGCATACAGGTCTTTTGTCTCCTTAGGTAGGTTCATTCCTAGGTATTTTATTCTTTTTGTTGCAATGGTAAATGGAAGTGTTTCCTTAATTTCTCTTTCAGATTTTTCATCATTAGTGTATAGGAATGCAAGAGATTTCTGTGCATTAATTTTGTATCCTGCTACTTTACCAAATTCATTGATTAGCTCTAGTAGTTTTCTGGTAGCATCTTTAGGATTCTCTATGTAGAGTATCATGTCATCTGCAAACAGTGACAGCTTTACTACTTCTTTTCCGATTTGGATTCATTTTATTTCTTTTTCTTCTCTGATTGCTGTGGCTAAAACTTCCAAAACCATGTTGAATAATAGTGGTGAGAGTGGACAACCTTGTCTTGTTCCTGATCTTAGAGAAAATGGTTTCAGTTTTCCACCATTGAGAACGATGTTGGCTGTGGGTTTGTCATATATGGCCTTTATTATGTTGAGGTAAGTTCCCTCTGTGCCTACTTTCTGGAGGGTTTTTATCATAAATGGGTGTTGAATTTTGTCAAAAGCTTTTTCCGCATCTATTGAAATGATCATATGGTTTTTCTCCTTCAGTTTGTTGATATGGTTTATCACATTGATTGATTTGCGTATATTGAAGAATCCTTGCATTCCTGGGATAAACCCCACTTGATCATGGTGTATGATCCTTTTAATGTGCTGTTGGATTCTATTTGCTAGTATTTTGTTGAGGATTTTTGCATCTATGTTCGTCAGAGATATTGGCCTGTAGTTTTCTTTCTTTGTGACATCCTTGTCTGGTTTTGGTATCAGGGAGATGGTGGCCTCATAGAATGAATTTTGGAGTGTTCCTCCCTCTGCTATATTTTGGAAGAGTTTGAGAAGGATAGGTGTTAACTCTTCTCTAAATGTTTGATAGAATTTGCCTGCGAAACCATCTGGTATGCTCCACCTTTTGAAGTGAGGAGTGTCAAAGAATTTGTGTACATAGTTTAAAACCACCACAAAAAGTAGACATTAAACAAAAGAATATACATTAAACAGTTTGGAATGGCTGCCTATGATAGGGAATAGGATAAAAGGGAACAGATGGAAGGGAGGGAGGGGGGGAAGGAGGGAGAGAGGAAGGCTAACAAGAGGCCCTGCATGGACCAAAAATGACAGTGTGCACCGAATTCTCTGCATCTGGAGTTAAAAAAAAAAAAAAGTAACTCAGTGTGCATCTTTTCAGTCTCCTTTCTATATATTCACATAAGCACAAAAACCTTTATACTTTTTTTTTTTTTTTTTTTTTTTTGGCCACGCCATGAGACATGCGGGGTTTTAGTTCCCCAGCCAGGGATCAAACCTGTGCCCCTGCAGTCAATGGCAGAGTCCTAAACCAGAAGGGAGGACTGGCAGAAGGGAGTCCGCCAGGAAAGTCCCTAAACCTTGATACTTATAGCTTTTGTTTTTTAGTGTCTTCTTTTAAAATCCTGGCTGGGATCTTATTATACATAGTGATCTACAACTAGGTTTTTTCACTTCACTGTGCATCTTGGAGAGTTTTCCCATGTCACTATATAGATGTCTGCTTCTTCTTATTACTGCATATCATTCCACAGAATGGATATAACAAAATCTATTTAATCACTTCCTTATCGATGGACATTCAAATGAATTTTACTTCTCTTCTGTTTTCCTTTCTCTCTGATTGGCTGAATGTCTGTCTCTGTACATCCACCTTTGTTCCTCTGTCCTCTCTGCACTTTCCCTTTACTTATTTTGTCTCCTCTGGAGTTCAAGATTGGGGGATAAGGGACGTGCAATGACTCTGCTGCAGGCAGGGGTGGTAACCTGAGGGCAGGCAGGGCCGACTGTGGCAGGCTTGCTATTCCTTCGGCCTGCCTCCTCCTAACTAGCGGAATGGAGGATCTCATGCAGCTCAGTAAACATCCTGGTCCTTGCCTTCAAAGACCTCGCGCCTAGCAGGGGAACAGACATGTGAGTAACCCACCCAAGGCAGAACGGTGTAGGGTGAGAAGCAGCCTTCCATGTCTCACTGACTGCCTGGGCTTTCGTCCACCACCATCACTTACTAGATGTTTGGCACCGGGCAAGTTATTTCACCTCCTGATACCTCAGCGTTCCCATCTGCAAAATGGTGATGTGAGAGTCTTTTTTTCTTAAGACGTTGATTTGAGAAATCAGATAATACATGTAAAGTACTTAGCACAGTGCTTGGCATGTACTGATCTAGAACACTGAACTCTTAGGAAGCTAGTCAGGGTGTGGTTGTGCATAGAATGCGGTACCAATAAAACAGGGAGACGTGGGCTCTGGGTTCTGTGGGGTTGGAAGAAATCCTCACAAATCCTTTGGACATAACCCAAAGGATGGGCAGCTTTTCCCGGGGCACAGCTGGAGGGAAGTATTCCAGGCAGACAAAAAGGGAAAAGTAAAGCACTGAGGTGGAAATAAGAGGCATGTCTGGGGCATGGGGAGTAGCGCCCTCTGGCTGGAAGGTCGTTTTCACTGGCAAGGGGAGGAAAGGTCCTTTCAGGGATGAGCACAGCCAGGTTTCTGGCACAGGGAAGGGAGTTCAGGGCCCTTCCATGGACTTAAGCCCCAAAGCAGAAGCTGCAGGTCTATCCCAGGACCACAGTCAGGGTCAGGCCGGGATCCGGGAAGGGAGCTCCCTTCCCACCGTCCTCCTGCCCTCTACAGCAGGGGCCTCCTCCCAGGGCCTGGCCACTCCCCGCATCCAGCACCCCCGCCCTCAGCCGGTTGGGAGGCAGTCAGGAGGCTTTTCGCGGGGGCTGTGCCGGGTGGGCGGTTTTCCCAGAGCAAGGAGTGGAGCAGGACTGAGTTGGCGCTCGCTTCCTCAGATATAGCCGTCGCTGTCTGGATGACCAGCCTGCCCCGCTAGCGTGAGCCTAAGGGCTGCCTCAGGCCCTGTGTTCCGGTCCTGGGGGCTGCAGCATCATACCTCAGGGGTGTGGCATGTCACAGAGAGAGGCTAGAGCGGCACTGGCCATGCCAGGAGTAGGGAAGAGCCCGGCCAAGGCCACACCGAGGTCGCTGGCAGGCACTGACAGGAAGAGGAGCCGCCTGAGCAGGACAGGGCAGGACCTGTGGGAAGAGACCAGCTGGAGCAACCCAAGATGGAGCAGAGCTGCCCCAAGCCCTCGAGGGGCTGGCGCCAGGAGGCTGGCTCGTGGCCGGGTAAGGAAGCCGGGACCTGAAGAGGTAGCTGGGAGAGGCAGGCATGGGAGGGGCTGCAACGTCACCTGTGATGGCAGAGCCTCACTCATGGTTACTGTCCTGCCCAAGAGAGGGGACATTGGCCAACTTCTGCTCCAAGGCTCCATGCTTGGGCGGTTGGGGAAATCAGAGCCGGTCTTAACCAGAGCGTGGCTCAGAGAGCTGGCCCAACTCACTTGTCTCAAGGAAACTGAGGCCCGGAGAAGTGACATGTTTCCCAAGGTCCCAGAGCAGCAGTCAGCGACAGGGCCAGCACGCTTTGGTATCCCTTCCTCTTTACCACAGTTGCCTCTACGTCTCAGGACCTGGCTGGGCCTAGGGTCAGCCCTACAGAGCAGGGCAGGACTGTGTGCTCCCTGTGGGCCCAGGGCATCCTGGTAAGCAGGATTCAGACTTAGGTGTGGATGCGGCAAGGGCCAGGGGGAGGCACAGTGGAGGGTGGGAAAGAGTACAGGACTCAGTTCTGAGCCCAGATGAGGTCTTCTCTCCATTTCCTCTGCCGTAAAGCGGGGCCGGGCTGAGAGCAGACAAAGAGGGGATGAGGCCCTGGGGTCCCTGTCGTTTGGCATGCTACTACTCTGGCAGGAGACCTTGCCCTAGGATGCTCTTAGCAACCAGGGGCAATGGGCGTCCGGTCAGCCCCACTCACCTGGGGTCCTCTGTGCAGAGTGAGGCCAGCCCTGAGAACGCTGCTCGGGAGCGGAGCCGGGTGAGGACCCTGCGCCAGGCCTTCCTGGCCCTGCAGGCCGCTCTGCCTGCCGTGCCGCCCGACACCAAGCTGTGCAAGCTGGACGTGCTGGTGCTGGCCACCAGCTACATAGCCCAGCTCACCCGCACACTTGGCCATGAGGTGCCCGGCCCCGCCTGGCCGCCCTTCCTGCGTGGACTCCGCTACGTGCACCCTCTCAAGGTAGGTCGTGGGCCCGGGGCCTTGGGGAAGGGGGTTTGGGATGGGGGATACTGGACTTGTCCCCCTGCCCTCGGCAGAGCTGACGCTGGGGCCGGCTGCTTCCTGCTCTCTCATGGGAAGAGGAGCTGAGGCTGGCTCTTGGGACTGGAATGACAATGTTTCTCATGGGATGCAGTGGGAGTGATGATTGGAAATGACTTCATGAGAATATGGTTCCTCCAAGGGGAGGGAAATTCTTAGAGGCCCCAAGACTCCGGGGCACTTAGTGGTAGAGGAGAAAAGGGAGTAGTTTCCAGGGCTGGGGCCTGGGAAAGAAGACACACCTAGGAGATTCCTAGACTCCGAGGGGCACTATGCCACTGTACAGTGCCTTGGTGTCCTTTGGACTTCTGTCTCAGGAGGGATCCCCCTTTGGAGAACAAAGCTCTAAGAAAGCATCACTCTAGAAGTAACCAAGCTGGGTGGGGGCGTGGCAGGGGCTGGGAAAGGGGGAAGGAGGGCTTCCTGCCTGCATCTCTTACCACACTGCCACCTACCTTTCCTGAACCTCAGTTTATCATACGGAAAGGGAAGATAACATGAGTCTGACTTGGCTTCCAGCGTATGAAATGAGATCATGAAGGAGAAGTATGATTAACAATGATCATCATCGCAATAACAGCTAACATTATCTGGGGGCTAAAGTTATGCCCAGAGCTAGACTAAATGCTTTAGTGCATTTTTATCTTTTAATCCGCACAAGAACCAAATGAGGATTAAAAAAAAGAAAATTAAAAAAAAAAAAGAAAAAGAACCAAATGAAGATTACTTTACAGATGAGGAAACTGAAGCTTAGGTAGGTTAAGTGGCCGAATGCAGTTCAGGCCCCGGGCTCATAGCCACTAAGCAGGCCCCGGGGGTGGGGTAGAGCACACTGTAAGTTGCTGACTGGGAGTGTAGCTGTTATAAAGGGTCGTCTTTGCCCTCTGAGGACAGCAACTTTATTTCTATGGAGGATAATTTTCACCAGCTCTCTTCCTTCAACATCCTAGTTCTGAAATGTCTTGAAACTTAAGATATTCTTCTTTCATATAAATACAACTAAAATGCAAGAATTTGAGACATTTCAGATGGGGCAACTCTGAAATGCCAATGGTGGCCCCTGGTGCAGTGTCCCCGGGTGGCACAGTTGCTTACTTAGCTGTAAGATGGCAGCCAAGGTGAGACCCTCGCAGGAAGCAGGTGATGCATAAATATGTTGAAGAATGAACAAATGAGAGCCCGGCTAGGTCTAGCACTCTGGCAGCTGGGTGGGGTGGGTTAGCTAGCCAGCAGCAGTGGCCCTCAGCCCCCAAGTGGGGGGCTGTCAGGTGGAGGGCAGACCTCAGAGCCAAGTCAACCTGGACTTTTCTGGGACTGGCTGCGTTCCTGCTGGAAGGATGGACAATCCTGGGAGGTCCCCTGCTTAGGGGGAGGGGGCAGCACTGACATCTCAGGCCACAGGCACTTGGGCCCGGCCGGGACTGGGTAAGAGAAAGGGTCAGGACTGTTCAGTGTCAGGAGGAGCCTGTCCTTGCCCCACGCTGCTGCCCTCCCCACTGCCCAGGCCCTGGCTGCTGTCAGCTCTGCCGCCCGCCTCCCTCCCCACCATCCAGGGCTCCTCTTGGGGCCCTTGCTTTTTTCAGATGGCTCCTCCTGTGCCTCTCGGCCAGGCTCAGGTGGTCAGGAGAATTTGTGAGGCCATGAGTGGTGGTGAGCCTGGGACTGCTGTCGTCGGAGCAGTCGTGGGGACGGGTCTTGGGGAGGGAGGCTAGGGAAGGCCCGGTCTGGGGTGCCGAGGGCTACGAGGGCTGTGCTAGTGAGCATGACCTTCATCCCTTCCCCATGTCTTGCAGAAGTGGCCGATGCGATCGCGTCTCTACGCCGGAGGCCTGGGGTGCTCTGGCCTTGACTCCACCACAGCCGTCACCTCGGGCCAAAGAACAAAGGAGGCAGAGACCGGGACCCAAGTCTCTGGAGAGGCAGACGCTCTTCTTCTCGCCAGGCCGCTCTCACCGGCACCTGGTGACAAGTGATCATCACAGTCGCCCTTTTCTCCTGGACTGTGACTCAAGCTTAGGGACCTGGATTCTCTGCCAGGCCCTGCCTGTCTTCATTCTGCCTCTCACCCATCGATCTGGTTCAAGCTCCACTCCCAGGTTCCAGCACACAGACCAGGCACAGCAGTGGCCAGCTCTGTGACAGAGAGTACTCAGGAGGAGCGGGGAGCAGATCCTCATCTTGTCCCCCACGGGTGATGCCCCAGTGGCTCCCTTGTGGCAGTTACAGGGAAGTGGGCAAGGAAAGGGTCTGACTGAGTTGGAAGTTGAGTTAGGGCTCCGTCCCTTGCTTTTCTCCCCTAAGGTTCCCACAAACCCTCTGGAGATTGCAAGAAGACAGACACTGCTGCACACGCACAGAGGTAGCGGCTGAGGCTGGCAGCAGCTTCAGGTGCTGATGGGAAAGCCAGGGGCCAGACAGGCTCTCGGCAGCTGTGAGTGTGAACAGAGCTGGGCCGGGGTCACATAGGCAGAGAGGAAACTGAAGAAGGGAACATACTTTGTTATTGCACTGCAAGATGCTTACCCAACATCAGGAATTCAGGAATTTTGTATCTGCATTGTGGTCTCTCCAGCTGCCCCTCATCACTACATTTTCTCCCTCTCTGGGCCCTGCACCCTTCCACTCTTCTCTTGTTATGAGTCATATTTACAGGTTAAACCATAAAGCTTACATTGCTTACATTCCAGTATCCAGAGAAACTTTTACATAGTCCTAGCTGCCTAGTTTGAGATTTTATCCCCCTTAACTGAACCAGGCAGCACCTTAAGCCCTTGCGTTTGAAGGTTTTGCTAGACTCAGTTACATCCTTGAAGGACCTGAGAAGGAGAACGTGTATCTTTTCCAGGGGATAATAATTAAAATCTTCCATTATATTAGAAACCTAATCTCCAAGACAAACAAGATAGGCCTGGGTTCACCGGGTTCCTTGTATGATTTTGGCCGAAGGCCCCACTGGCTCAGGAGTTGTTTCTACAATCTGTCTACAATGAGCTCCCTCTGGCCAGCTCCTCCCCACAGGCACTGCCCCCCCAGGCTCTCCCTGAGTCCTGCTGTGGGTGCCAGAAGTCAGACAGTGCTCTAATGGAATTCATCTCTGGCCTTGCAGAAATAGTTTGAGGAAAACTCAGTGTCCATACATACAGAAAGTAACTTTCCAGATCAGGTGTGGCTTCAGATCAGGTACCTAAAGTCCAGACAGAGAAGGAATCATCTTTTTGTTAAACCTCAGTGCCTCAGAGTGGGAAGGCACGGGTCAGGCCAACTAGAGTCCCAGCAGGGGTAGCCTTAGACGGACGCCACCACTGCCATCATGAGAACGGATGAGGTTCTGGCCGACTGGGCGTGGCCGGGGGTCTGAGCTCTGGTGTGAGGAACTGCTATTCCTCCACAGGGCTGACCAGGGCAGCCGGGGAAAGGGGGCTGAGGGGGTGAGTCAGCAAATTGGTGTGGAGGCACAAAAGCAGACACAGAACGTCCCAGCCGCGGCAGCATGAGATGTGGGAGAGCAGCTGGACTGTGGCTGGGAGCCATGGCGAGAAGACCTCAGCCAAGGCCAAACTCATAAATCTACCAAGTCTCTGCTGAGGAGCCCGGAGAGCTTGTGCAGAGCTGCTTCTGGGCAGCTGGACGGGGCCAGGCAAGGCAGAGACCAGGTGTGGGTGGGCACTAGCACAGTGTTCTTCGCAAGACCATAAAAGTCCAGCGCGAATGTTCTATGTCTAAAGCCAAAAAGCAGTATCTTCCTTGTTGAATTTGAATGTGGTCAGAAGAGGAACGCATGAGTTCCCTCGTAAGCTGGTAGCACACAGTCTCTCTCTGGGGATGAAGCCGGGAAAGCTGGCTTTGGGTGCGCATTGGGGCCCCCCCACAGCACGGAGCGTCTCCTGATAAATCAGGTTTGGGAGCGTGCTCCATCCGCCCCACTCAGACTCCAGCCTCTGCCTAGTAATGCCAGACCCTTCGGGAGAGGGGGGACCACATTACCCCGGTAGAAAAGACAAGGAGAGCCAAAGAAGGATGCAGCTGGTGGGGGGCTGGGGGAGGGCAAGTACCATCATTACAAGTTTCTAAGTCTGTCTCGGGACCTTTCCAGGCATTTCCTTAGTGTTCTGGACCGTCCCCAAGGGGTCCAGAGACCGTCTCCTCCAGCCGGACAGCACCCAGCACAGTCAGGTCAGGAAGCGAAAGGACTGCCGGGGGCAGGCAGAGCCGAGGAAAGGACCAGGGGATGAATGGGAATAACCAGAGGAAAGGTCAGGTTGGAGACTTCGACCCACAAATGAACCAGAATCAGGAGTAACGCCCTTTTCCTCTGTAGCGGAGGAAGAAAAATACCCTCTCACTGGGAGACCCTGGGAACAGGTGTATGTAGGAAAGAAACTCCAAAAGGAAACAGGAGCCTGGATGACAAAATGACGCTCAGGCGGCCTGGCTCGGGAGTGAGAGGGCTGATTGGACCACTTGAGCGTCTTGTACCACCTGCCCCATCCGCAGGTACCTGTGACTCTGGTGGGGGTGAGGCAGTGATGGCCGGGACAACCTCCCCGGGGCTGGATATGCGTGTGCTTTCTGAGAGGCAGCAGAATTACAGGGGAGAGGCTTCGATGCACTTTGGGAGAAGCAGAGCTGGCCAAGGGATATCTAAGTATTAAGGTGGAGACTGCAGATTTCACTAAATCGAGAACTAGCGTCATTAGAAATAGAAAAATCTAGCCTTGTCTGAGAAATTCCCTTTCGCTTCCTCTGGAAGGAGCCTGGCTGGGATGAGTCAGATGGCACTGTCCGCTCCCCTTTGTGGCCTAAGCCCTAAACCCAGGGTCCCTGCAATCTTGGTATTCGAGATCAGGGGTTGGCAAACTATAGCCAGTGGGCCAGATCCAGCCCCCGATTTTTAAAATAAGTTTTTATGGGAAAAGAGTCACACCTATTTGTTTACATATGATCTATGGCTACTTTCCTGATACAAGGCAGAGTCGAATAGCTGCGACAGACAGTAAAGTGCAAAATATTTACAGAGTTCCTGTGGAGGAACTCTGGCCCTTTACAGGAAAAGTTTTGCTCTTGATCAGAGATATGCAAAGTGTGGTCCGGGAACCTTGGGGGTCCCTGAGACCCATTCAGTGCCCTAAATAGCCAAAATTATTTTCATAATACAAGATGCGATTTGCCTTTTTTTCACTCCTATTCTCTCACGAGTGTAATGGAATTTTCCAGAAGCCATATGACATGTGATATTGCAACAACAGATGGAATGTAGAAGCAGATAGGAGAATCCAGCTCTCGATTACAACAGACATTAGAGGTATTTGCAAAAATGTAAACCAATGCCACTCTTCTCACTAAATATTTTCCAATATGGAAAATAATTATTTTTCATAAAAATGGTATCTATATTCACATATAGTGGGTTAATTAATGTTATTTTTAAATAAATATTTTTAAGTCTATTTTAATGTCTAATATGGTAAATATCAATCGGAATTACCCACAGAAGCAAAAGCTTTTCAGAGACCTACTTTTTTAAGAACGTAAAGGGATCTTGAGACCAAAAATTCTTAGAATCTCTGCCCTAGAATAGATTGGCGAAGGTCAAGAAAAGCTCTTACCCCATCCCCGTGACCCTGTACGTGACAGCTGTACCCTCTGCCTGGGGCAGACACAGTGATTCGGTCTTGGCCTTCGAGAGACGAGGGGCTTATGGTGAGGGAGGGGGGGTGTGCCTGGCAGAATGTGGACAGACTGTCCCGAGTGCAGATCACAGTGAGGTCTCCTGAACGATGAAGGTGGGGCTGATCCCCTGGTGGGCTGGGCCTTCCTCAGGCACATCCACGGCCTCCTTGTCTCTGCTGCCCCTCAGCATCCCGTTGCTCACCTTCTCCAGAAACACAGCCGTGTCCACAGAGAGATCCTGGGGAACACAGAGCAAAGGGAGTGGGTGGGGTGAACGTGAGGCAAAGGGAGGTGAAGGAACCTCCCCTTTCTCTTGCAGGAAAGGTGACCCTGCTTTGATCCTGGCTAGAAAGGAGACCAACGAGGAGCAGGCCCGGGGATGAGCACGGGGCTGGGAGGACGGAGACGAAAGGCCAGTAGCTGCGGCCTCTCGGGGCCGAGACCCTTCTGCCCACCAAGCCCCCGCTCCCCTGTGGGAAGGAGCCAGGCAGCTGCTGCGGGACAGTCCAGCTCAGGCCGATCAGTAGAGAAAGGGGGGCTGGGAGGAGAAAGAAAAGGGAGGCACAGGAACCCAGGAGGCCCGGCAGTAGCCTGAGAGGGAAGGGAGGGGCGATCTGACAACAGACGTGCTACCTGGCTGTGGGTTCTGCAGTGAAGTCGCTTCTGACAGGACATGGGCAGGAGGGCAACGAGTTTCGGCAACACTGGGTAAATGGTCCGAGGGTTCAGGGTCCGGCCCCGCATTCCGCCTGAAGACAAAGCGCTCCTGAGGCTCCTACTGTGTAACCAGGGCACACCCGCGGCCCCCTGCTCGCCCCCTTCTCTCAGGACTCTAAACCCCCAGTCCCCACCCACCTCCTCGAGCTCCACCAAGAAGCGTGACTGTTCCAGGCACCCAGGAGCCCAGGATTCCCTGTACCCCCATGCCACACCCTGTCACCACTGTGCAGACTGCCTGCCCGCCCCCCCATCCCACTAGACTTGCAGCCAAGCATGGGTCCCATGACCTGGCTGGCAAGTGGCTTCCAAAAGAACCACCACGGTTCTTGCTTTGATGATGAGAAACCCCAGGAGTGAAGATCTATCTCCTCTTTGTTGAGCCTGGATTTCCTACTCCCCCACCCCCAGACTGGCTGCTGGGAGCACTTCCCCTCTTTGGGGCTCTGCCTCCCCAGCCTCAGGTTTGGAGAGGAGCCTCCTCCCCCAACACAGCTAGGGGCCAGCTGCTGAGCAGGGAAATAAAGGACAGGGACCACCTCAGCTGCCCAGGGCAGAAGCAGCAGGATTAAGTGCAACCTACAGGAGATGCTGGAAAGACGGAGTAGCCAACCACCAGCCACTGGGGAGATCATGCGGACCGAGCGGGAACTAAGGACCATTGAATTAGCTGAGAAGTTATGAAGGGGCAAAGACGATTGGGCGTTTTTTAACCTGAAAAGAACTTGACAAATTATCAAATTATCAGATTACGAACACTCCTCCACATTAAAAGTTGAGTAAATCAGGCTGGCCTAACAGCAGGTCTATCAAGGTTTCAGGGGTCAAGAACGTCTTGGTTGGGTCCAAGTGGTGTGAAAATAAGTTCTGTGTCACACATCCCAGAAACCACAGTTAACTGCACAGTGGCTGGCAGAGTCCTGGTGAAAACACAGGTACACTCTCTCTACAGACGCAAACTTTGAATAGGGCTTGGAGAGGGGTCCAGGTGAATATAAAACTATCAAGATGTGATATGCTCTGAGAGGAAGTACAGTAGCATGAAGCAGACGTTGAAGCAAAGCTCAGTTCTAACTGAAGTGGGAGTATATGCCACGCCAGCTGGGAAGGGCTACATCTCATCACAAGAGGCCATTGGCCCTGACATTGGCAGGGCTGCCAAACATGGAAAGTGTCGGTCAGGGCTGGTTTAATGTGCCTCAAACACAGTGGTAATACTCCACCAACTGGCCAAGGAGTTTCTCTTTTGGCCAGTCTTACCCGGTGCCTATTGGCAGCAACATGCTGCCGCCATCATTTCCCTGGACAGAAGGGCAAACCAAGGCAGACCTATTTTGCTTTTGGAAGGTTGTCATAAAATATGCCATTGACCCAGACAGGCAGGCCTCTCACACATTACTACAAAATGAACAGTTACCTGTGCCTTTGAAAGTGGAACTCTACGTGGGGAAAAAATGGTGTTACTGAAAAATTATGAAATCCTAGGTTGCAGTTTGATGACTACAGGACCCAGAGTTAACAGAGTTTCGTGGGGCTCCTGTTATATGTGAGCCATGGGAGCACTGGACGAGAAGACTGGATAGCCCTTTTTGAAAGGCAGTGACACTTTGTAGAAGAGATCCTGGTATTATAAATCCTCCCAAGAAACCAACTGTTAAAAACACTACCAGTGGGGCTTCCCTGGTGGTGCAGTGGTTGAGAGTCCGCCTGCTGATGCAGGGGACACAGGTTCGTGCCCCGGTCCGGGAAGATCCCACATGCCGCGGAGCGGCTGGGCCCGTGAGCCATGGCCGCTGAGCCTGCTCATCCGGAGCCTGTGCTCCGCAACGGGAGAGGCCACAACAGTGAGAGGCCCGCGTACCGCAAAAAAAAAAAAAAAAAAAAACACTACCAGTGAAGTGATGAAGTGTGTCATTAACACCAAGCTTATTTAAGACCTAGAATGGAAAGGGGCTGGTCTCCTGCATATTAAAAGAAACCATCAGTATCCTCCCAGGAACAGTGAAAATCCTAAGTTGGTCCTCCTGAGGCCTTTTATGAAGGAGAAAAGTGTCTTTTCTGGCTTAAGAAGACACAGATATTGGCTGGGCTTTCTGCCCACCACCTGTGCTGGAGGATTTTTTTCCTTTTCCTTTTCTTTTAAAAAAAAAATTTTTTTTTTTAATTTTTTGGCTGCGCCGCACAGCATGTGGGATCTTAGTTCACTGACCATGGAATGAACCTGCGTCCCCTGCATTGGAAGCGCAGAGTCTTAACCACTGGACCACCAGGGAATTCCTGTATTTTTTTTCTTTAAAGCATTTCCAGGATGATCTTTTTTTTTTTTTTTGGCGGTACGCGGGCCTCTCACTGTTGTGGCCTCTCCCGTTGCGGAGCACAGGCTCCAGACGCGCAGGCTCAGCGGCCATGGCCCACGGGCACAGCCGCTCCGCAGCATGTGGGATCTTCCCGGACCGGGGCACGAACCCGCGTCCCCGGCATCGGCAGGCGAACTCTCAACCACTGCGCCACCAGGGAAGCCCTCCAGGATGATCTTTGTACAAAGTCAGAACTGGAATTGTTCAGAAGACCCCCTCTGGTTTCTTTACCAGAACTGCTCCACTTAAACTTACATCCCAAGACAGGGAGCTCATCTATTTTAAACAACTCCTAGCTCTTTCTAAACTGCAAAATTGTGAAAGAAGATGGCTCTGATCTTGACAGAAAGGTATCATTTAGGTTAATCATTTCTCCCATAGCTTTTATTTTTTCCCAACTTAATATGGTCCTGGATGGTCATCTCATTACCTGGTACAATAATTGCTATTTTTAGGGAGTTTTCATTCAATTTGCTCTCGCTTATGGCAACTACACATTTATAGAAGGAATTCCTCCTGAGACACCCTAAACAAACATGAAGAAACACAGTAGGAAAGAGAAAACTTGGGTTTGTAAAAAGTCTTTGACCGACTGCTGAAGAAGAAACTATATGCCTTATGCGGCTCCTGCATGAGCATCATATTTTCTAAGAAAGATTATTGGACTTCCATTTCTGACAATATGGTAGACTAATGTGCAGGAAAACCCTCCTGGTACAGAACACTCAAAATGATGGATAAAAAGTTTTAAAGGTTTTAAAATTCATTGCTGGGCTGGCAGAAAAGTGAGGGAAAGGAATAAGAAAGTATAAAACCAAAATTGTTAAGCCAGGGCTTCCCTGGTGGCTCAGTGGTTAAGAATCCGCCTGCCAATGCAGGGGACACGGGTGAGAGCCCTGGTCCGGGAAGAACCCACATGCCGCGGAGCAACTAAGCCTGTGAGCCACAACTACTGAGCCTGCGCTCTAGAGCCCATGAGCCACAACTACTGAAGCTTGCACGCCTAGAGTCCGTACTCTGCAACAAGAGAAGCCACCGCAATAAGAAACCCGCACACCGCTCGCCGCAACTAGAGAAAGCCTGCGCGCAGCAACGAAGACCCAATGCAGCCAAAAAAAATTGGTAAGCTAGCACTGAAGCCAGTGTAGCCCTGGTGGTATCTGCAGGTTCCTGGTGCCCAAGGCCAGGGTTTTAAGAAGCCAGATCTGGGGACAAGAGACCAAAAGCCCGGGCCCATACAAAATGCAAAGTTGGATCAAAGACTCTGTAATAAACTTGGGATCCCCAAACGCCAACATCCTCAGTGAGTAAAGGAGAGATGAGAATATTTGCCCCAATAGATCTTGGCTTGGGGTGGAAGGTGGGGGAGGGAGTCTCCCACATATTTCCAAGCTCTTAAAATTTGGGGGTCCAAAAACACCCCAAATTTTAAGTGATCTCAATTTAGTAATGATTCTAAGCACAAGAAATTACAATTCTTCTCTGGAAGAACATACTTTAAATCAGGCATTGAAGGATTCCCGTGGCTAAAATTCTGACAGACTTGAGCTCATAGCAAACAGTTCTAAAAATCAGAAGGAAACACGCTACCATAAGCAATGAGAGTGGAAACATTGAACTTGGGAGTGATAGGATCACACTTGCAATGACTGCAGATACTGTAATTTTTAGGTACAGAATATACATTAAATATGTTTAATATGTTTAAAGAAATAAAGAGTATTTTGAAAAGACAACACAGGAGCAAGAGGCTGTCAAACATGACCAGGCAGAATTGAGGGAAAATGTAGAATTTTTAGGCATTAAAAATATAATATTTTAGTTAGAAATCCAGTAGATGATTAGAAACTGCTGAAAACAGAACAAATTAGAAAACAGGTCTGAAAAAATCACTAGAATTCAGTTCATATGGACAAAGAGATGGAAAATAGAAAAAAATGAATATAAGAGAGTATCTTCATGACCCTGGAATAAGGAGATATTGCTTTAAAAAGATACAAACAGCACTAACCCTAAAGGAAAAAAATTGATACATTATACTACATAAAATTAGGAACATCTATTTATCACAAGATGCTGTTGAGAGAGTGAAAAAAGGCAAGTTCACAGACTGGGAGAGAATATTTGTAATACATGTAATCAAAGGGCTTATATCAGGAATATACTTAAAAACCCCATAGAACGATAAGAAAAAGACTGACCACCCACTTATAAATGGGCTAGAATCCTGACTGGAGACCTTTCTAAAGAGGATATCCAAGTGATCAAAGATGGTCAGCTTCAATAGAAATTAGAAATATGCAAATAGAAATCCCGAGATACCACTACACATTCTCCAGAATGGTTACTACCCGTATCTATTAAATCCAGCAAGTACACACCTAGGTATATACCCCCCAAATATGAGTGCACAAATGGCATCAAAAGATATACACAAGAATGCCCATAGCAGCATTGTCTGTGACAGCCCCCAAACTGGAAACTTGTTTTTGTTTCCTATGGCTGCTCGGGGCTGGACTTCAGCAAACCAGCTGGCACCTTGTTGGACTCCACCCGTAGGGGAAACCTGCAAGGCTGGAGGAGAGAGAAGGGACTGGCTTCTTGTGGTTTGCGCCCAGTAACAGCTCTTTAGGGCAGTTCAAGTTTCCAGCTTTTCCCCGTCTCAGAACCAATCTTACTGTGTGCATCAAAGATACCTGCACCAACTGTCCAGTACTCCTTCCTCTGAGGCCTGAGTTGCACCTCTTCCAAGCTTCTGGATTCCTGTTGCCTTTTTTCACCACTACCCATCCAGGGGCTTCCTTCTGTTGCCCCGTCTATGTTTCCTGGGCCCTTTCCTTTGGCCTTTGCAGTCCTTATAATAAATTCCCTCTGTTAAAAATAACTGGTACGGTTTTTATGTTCCTGACCAGACCCTGAATGATATTACAGCCGTATCAATTCTTTTTGGCAGGTTTCATTCCTGACCTGCCTCCTGACCAAGAATGCATTGAACATCACTCCTCTTTCAAACAGGGAACCTAAGGGCTGCGACAAGGTTCACAGATCCTCCCAGCCTCGCTTGGTTGATTGTCAATGGCATCTTGACATGGTCACAGAAATCCCTCAGAGCTGGAGAGGAGAGCATCTTGGGCGTCTACAGCTGTGACTGCCTGCCAGGAGGACAAGGAAGGTCACACCAACCCTTATGAACATTCTCTGGCTGCGTGTTTTTTTCTCCTGTGCATGTGCATGGGAAAATGGCCTCTTTCCTAAAGGCTCACAACCCTCCTCAGATGTTGCTGAGGAAACTGGATTTGAGAGCATCCAACTCCAGAGGCTCCCTGCTGTTACCATGGCCACCACTGTGTATGTTTGTGTTTAATAACGTCACTGTAAAGGCTGATTCTTTAACCAGATTGTAAACACGTGTGCAGAGCTTGCCCAGCAAATGAACAAGAAGGTTGTGTAATTTGTGAGAAAAATAATGTGAGTTGAGACCTTGACGGGCCGTGATCTTTCAGCGTTCTTCCCCTAGCAGGCTTGTACCAACTGTTATGAATTATTATAAAGCCACTCCACCCTCCATCCCCCCAAAAACAAATAACCTCATGGTATACAATTTCCTAACCCACTTAAGTACACATCTCCCTAGTTCCCACCATTTAAATCTGTGTCTAAATAAAACAGAACACAAGCTGCTTATTCAACAATCTATTTTTATCTACACTTTCAGCCAGAATTTCTCAGAAGATTTCCCTATTGTATACATTCTAGATTCAATCCTTTGGTTCTGCCCAGAGGCGTTATCCAACCTCTTGGGAACTCAGCTCCTGACCTGCTCAAAGGCAAGTTCCTGTTCCCTCACTGCAGCCACTCACTCCTACGGTCATACCCTTTCACCAATAACTGCACCATCTCCCAAATCTCTGTTTCAAGCATTCTGATTTGATATTTTGATCCCTATTTCCCATCCTTCCATCTCACCCAGGCTAGTGCTTGCGGTCCCATATTTCTTCTATCTTATTGAGGCCTCTGATTGTTTTAACACCTTCTGTTTTACTAACCATCTTCCCCCATATCCTTACTTCCTCTTCATTCATCTCCAGTTCCACGTTCATTATCATAATCGCTCCCTTGCTGTTACCCTTCTCACTTGCCCCTCCCCCTCCATTGTTTTTGCTCCACAGCTTCCTGACCTGATACTATCTTCCCAATCCTGGCCTGAGCACGGGCTGGAGATGAAACCACAACTGTGGCCCCTGGCTTCCCTTGACATTTTCACCATAAATCTCAAATGGGACTCAACATTGCAGCAACCTTCCCTCGTATGTTTCCTTTCCCACATTCTAACACATTGATTTCCCACTTCTTTTTTTCCACTAGAGTCCTCTCAGCTTGTCTTCATCACATACTTCATGAGAAAACAAGAGCAGGCAGGCAGGAACTCCTCCATCAGCATACCATCAACCACACCTACCACTTCCCCAGCTGTGTCCACGCTCACAATGGATGAAGCTTCTCCTCTGTGTGGGCCTGAATCCCACCGGCTCTTGCCCTTCTGAAGGGCCTCACTCTTAAAAGTATTCCCTCTGCCTCCTTCTGCATCCTTGGCTTTTTTCTTACCACTAGATAGTTTCTCCCACTTTTATCAGCCTACAGATATTCTCTAGCATAGCATCTCCCACTAAAAAACCCTTCCTTGACCCTGTTTCTCCATCTGCCACCACATTTCTCTGCCCCACCACAGAGCAACACTTTTTCAAAGTTCTCTCCATCACCTTTCCTCACTCACTTGCTCCAACAAGGTGTTTATCTCCACCATTAAAACTGCCCCCCTTCTGCCGAATTTGATGTTCATTTCTATGGCCTTGTCTTAGTTTCTGTTTTGTTTTGCATCATTGGACCCTTTAGACAACTCTGTCCTTCTTGAAATACTTTTCTTCTCCAGATTCTTTAACCAGCTGTTCCTTCTCAGTCTTCTTCCTGGCTCCTCCTCCTCTGTTCTCCTTATAAATATAAAAGTAGCATGGAGAAAATTAGCAAGGCAAAAGTCACTATAGGTAAAGTTAGAAGGCAAATGACAAACTTGACAAAGAGCATTTACAGTTCAGGTCATAGACATAGTGATAACATCAGTCATATTCAAAAAGCTCCTAGAAATTATTAAGAAAAAGACCAACAACCCAACAGAAAAATGGAGAAAGAATATGAACAGACAGATCTCAGGAAAGCGAATCAAATGCCCTTTAACATACAAAGAGATAGACACACTCATTAATAATAAAGAGAAATAAAGATTGAAACGACAATGAAATACCATTTTCAACCATCATACTAATAAAAATCCAAAAGTTTGACAACATGCTCTATGGAAAAGCAGATCTCATATATTTCTGTAACATTAGTGTGAAAAGATCTTTGAGATAGAAATAAATGAAGACAAAGAAAAATACAAAACAGCATGTATTTTACTCTCCCAGAATACATATGATTTGTTTGTATTTGCATAAGGAAACACACACACACACACACACACACACAAAACAATGAAAAGCAGTTACTTGTTGGAGGGGGAATTGAAGTGGATGGGGAATAAGGTGAGAGTGAGTCTTTTAAGGCTACTCCTTTTTAGGTTGTTTGGCTTTTGAACTATATGAATGTATTATTTAATTTTTAAAAAGAGAAACAAAGAACAGTGGTCCAAAGAGTGTCTCAGTGAAATTTTTCTATGCATTGGCTTAAGGAACACAAACAAATGTGTTTCATCTTCAGAGGGAGTTAGGGCATTATTATAAGCATGCTGTGTGGATCCTGAGTTGTACTTAAGTCCTGTACCATTCAGAGATGGTCATAACGGCCTGAAATGACATTCATGATGACAGGCAAGAGCATCATCAGGCATATGTTAATCGATTTGCATACTCTGCACTGGCTCCATGACTTGGCTATGTACAGACTCAAATTTTTACCAGAGCACCATCTAAACACTTATCTGCTTCAATTACCACCTTCACCAGAAGCACTGGCATTCATTGGGTGATTTAGTTGCTAGAAAGAAAGTGTTCAAACCAAATACCCAACTAACACCATTAGTCATTAGGGAAATGCAAATCAATACCACTGCACACCTACTTAGGCTGGCCATAATTAGAAAAAAAGACAAAACAGAAAATAACAAACGTTAATGAGGAAGTAGGGAACACTTGTATATTGCTGGTGGGAATGTAAAATGGTGCAGTCACTGTGAAAAACAGTTTGGTGGTTCCTCAAAAAGTTAAACAGAATTACAATATAACCCAACAATTCCACTCCCTGGTATGTACCCAAAAGAATTAGAAACATGTGTTTAAATAAAAACTTATGGGGCTTCCCTGGTGGCGCAGTGGTTGAGAGTCTGCCTGCCGATGCAGGGGACGTGGGTTCGTGCCCCGGTCCAGGAAGATCCCACATGCCACGGAGCGGCTGGGCCCGTGAGCCATGGCCGCTGAGCCTGCGCGTCCGGAGCCTGTGCTCCGCAACGGGAGAGGCCACAACAGTGAGAGGCCCGCGTACCGCAAAAAATAAAAAACTTATGAATGAACATCCATAGCAGCCCTATTCAAAATAGCCCCGAAGTGGAAACGACCCATATGTCCATCAAATGACGAATGGATAAACACAATGTGGTATATCTACACAATAGAATGTTATTTGTCAATAAAAAAGAATGAAGTATTGGTACATGCTACAACACAAACGAACCTTGAAAACATGATACAAAGTGAAAGAAGGCAGACACAGAGGCCACATATTGTATGATACCATTTATATGCTCCCAGCATTAATCACTGTGCAGTCCTACAGAAAGTACAGACCACTTCATCACCCCAGAAGTTATGTTGACTATATATCTAGCCAGGGTGAACTGTGCAGACCTACTTCAGGAAAGAGATTCTGTTGTGAAATTTTTACCTGTTTACCTGTTCAATATCTTCTTTCTTCTTGTTCTTTTTGTGTAATCATAAAAATGTCTTTCACTGTTACTGATAAGAACTTTCTTGTAGACATTAGGCATCCAAAAATTTCATCTTATCCCTTATAGAGTGCAACTATCAATCTCCTAGACTTGCTAATGAGTTATCTTGTAAAATATCAGTCAGTGTTGGATCTGTACCTCAGCTACTTAAGTTTCTGGATTTTGCTGTTTGCCAGAAAGTTTTTTAGTTTTATTTTGCTGGCTTCTTCTTCCTTTTGCCAAAGAATTATTGATATAATCACTAATATAGCATATTTGTTGTCTTAGAATGGTGTGTTAAGAAGTTTTTTGTCTATTCTAGTATAAAGAGATGCATGGGAAGAAGCACTGCATTTTCCTTTTTGCTGGATGAAATCATGTCTTCCTGCATTGTCTGTAGTTGCTGCAGCCATCTTGAAACCCCAAGTGGAAGCATCTCCAACATGCTGAGGATGGCAAGGCAGAAAGATGGACTTGTTGGTCTATTGGGATCTGCAATGACCTTATCAAGCCCCCAGACACTTTGCTATGGACCACCTAGCCCCCAGACATCTTGCTTTGTGAGAAAAATGACTGTCCTTATGGCTGGTCTGTATTTTGGTTGGTTTGTTTTTTGTTTTATCTTTTTGGCCACACCACACAGGCTGTGGGATTTTAGTTCCCTGACCAGGGATCGAACCTGCACCCGCTGTAGTGGAAGCGTGGAGTCTTAACCACTGGACCCCCAGGGAAGTCCTGGTCTGTAGTTTTATTTTCTTGTGATGTATTTGTTTGAAGGGGACTCACAGACAAACTCTAGACAGGGAAACACTTTCATATTTATTTCTGTTGCCCCAAGTCGCAGAAGTATGAAATTAAAGGTGGTAAGAATGTGATCAAGGTACAAGGATTCTTATTTGAATGTTGGATACGGCACCAAAGATCAGTTTTGACACCTTAACAGACCCTGTGCTTTTACACTGCTCAGTTTGGGAAGCTGAACCAAGCAAAGATAGTCATGAAACAGAGCAGCATTAGATACGACAAAAGGCAAATTATTATTTATGATAAAGAGAGAAACTTTTTTTTAAAAAGTATCCAAAAGTTTTGAAATGCACCCTTATGGCTACTGAGTCCTATATGTCCAACTGCAAAAATATTTTGTGTGTCTGTATCCTGTCATGACTTCCTATTTTAGAGAAAAACTTATTGGCAGATAATTTTTTTTTTACATCTAAAGGGTCATTGAAGAGTCTCTAAAGTGCCAGAAAAAATCATATGGTGCAATGGTTGTTCGGCAGCCCTTGTATAAGATGTTACAACACGTTTCCCAAACATTCTGTTGATGGGAGTCCTCCTGACAACACAGAATGACAGTGAGTTTATTTCGTGCGAAATGTGTGAACACAGTGGTTATGGATGACCTGAGAGGCAGAGCACGGGGTGAAGATTAAAGTGAAATGCTGTCACTAAACATTTATAGCAGCAGAATTTGTCATCCTTCACAATAAACTATGACAGGGCAAGAGAAGCCACACGATCAATTGATTTGTGATACGGAAATCCCTCATAAGAGAGAGCTGGAGAAGGGTATCTCTGATTTTGTCTATAAACTGACACAAGTCTGAGGCTCACCCCAGGCTGTTCATGTGCAAGACACACCCAAAGAAGCACACAAAGCTTTAGGTATGAAACTACAACATAAATATATCGATAAATCAACACCCAAGTCCCAGACCAACTCCAGAGTGAGACATGAAAGGGCAGATCCAAACAGTACAGCGAAGTCTTTGAAAACTGAACTGATGCGGGAACTACCTCCCAAAGAAGGTGAACCAGAACTTGCAGTCTGAAACTTGCTGGATTGGTTGCTTGTTAAAACGACAACAAAGTAATCAGCGTTATTCAGAGGATTTACCAGGACCCAGAACGTCACTTCTAGGTATTTACCCAAGTGAAATGAAAACCTATGTTGACAGAAAAACTGAGAACCACTGCACAAATGTTTATAGCAGAACCTGGAACCAATCCAACACATTGTGGCACATTTATAAAATGGATCGCTAGTTAGCAATTAAAAGGAAAAAAGTATTGATAGTACAACACAGATGACTTTTAAATATATTATGTTAAATGAAAGAAGCGAGGTTCCAAAGACTACATAATTCCATTTAAGAAAACCCTGGAAAAGGCAAAAATAGAGAGATGAGGAACAGATCAGTGGTTGCGCCTTTGATTCCTTACACTTTCCTGTGTTCTGCTGAGCCAACTGGCTTTCTCTTTATTGGTGCCCTCCACTGGCCCCCTCTATCTGCTGCACCCCTTTCACCAGCTCCCATCTGTTCAAGTCTCTCCATTCTTCTAAATCAGTTATCAATCTTCCATCTGCTTTCATTTTCCAATATCGTGTTGACGTCTCTTAACTCCTGTCATCATTTCTCCTTTCTCTTTAACCCTATGGGTTTATGGTCTTTTTACTTCTTTACTGTTATTATAGTGGGGATTTAGGAAGGAAAGGATAAAACATATTCAATCTTTCATGTTTACCCAAGCTCTCCTTTAATCAAGTCGCCAACATATAGTCTAGGAAAATGATATTATTTTTTCACCAAAAAATATATATACATATGAAGTTTATTTCTGGCCAACCTCAGAAAACTTAGGTGTTTATCAGACATGATCCCAGTAAGTATCTTCAGGCAAGCCATTGGATTTTTGTCTCCCAGAAGGGACACTTTAAAAAGGTTGTCACACTGTTTCCAGTCTGACAGCCGGAATTTCTGAGCTGCCTGGGCTGTAGGCCAGAGTTCACAGGGGTCTGACAAACCAATGGTTTTACACAGGGCTGGGGGAGCCGGGCAGCTGCTAACAGTGTTAAGCTGGTGACTTGCAGAGGAGTTGGGGGCCCATGTTTGTCTTTGAGCAGCCTCCCAATAGTCACTATAATCAGGACCCAGAAATGCCTTTTCATTCCTGACATCATAATCATCCCCTTACATAAAAGCATAAAAATCGTGTTGAATGGGCACTGACTCCCATGGGAAACATTCCTGTTCACTCATCATTTCTATGGCACCTTGATCTTCAATCCCAAGTGGTCTTTGAAAAGGCAGCGATACTCAAGTCTTCCACACAGAAAACTCCAGGGTCTCAGGAGCATCTGGGCTGGTGTTTCCTTTTCTTTAGATGCACAGCAAAGCTGGTGGTGGCTTTTCAGACTTTGGCTCACACAAATGTAAATTACATGTGGTAACATGCCCTACACACATATTATTTTTAACAAATCTGTCACTCTTCATCTGACCATGCCAGCTGACCCTGAAATTTTGGATTTTGTTCTGTAATATTATAAAACTATGATCTTGGATCTCCCCCTGCCCAACCCACTCCCCCAACCCTCCAACACACACACACACACACGCACACGCATACGCACACGCACATACACGAAAACCCTGGGCTGCATAAACCAGGACTTTCTTTTTATTGATGGTACATGACAAGGTAGATCTCCCTGAGCCCCTCCCCTCCTTCAGGGAGTCTGGGATGGAAACTGTGGCATGAACAGGAGATTCACATTGTGTTGGGGGATAGGACTGGGGCAAGGACTCCCCAGCAGCTGAGACCCTCTCTCTGCCTCTTGTTCTCTCTCCACTGGTGGTCCAGGGGACTTTCACTCCTTGGATGCCATGTGGACCATAAGGTCGATCACCCTGTTGCTATAGGCAAATTCATTGTCATACCAGGAAATGAACTTGACAAAGCAGTCATTGAGGGCAATGCCAGCCCCAGCATTGAAAGTGGCTGTTGGGAATTCCCTGGCGGTCTAGTGGTTAGGACTCCTCGCTTCCACTACAGGCGGCCCAGGTTCAATCCCTGATTGGGGAACTAAGACCGCACAAACCACAGGGCATGGCCAAAAAAGAAAAAAAGAAAAAAAAGAGTGGGTGTAACTGTTAAAGTCCAGGAGAAAACCTGGTTTTCAGCACAACCAATGGGTCACAATGACCCAATACTCCCTTTGTGTGTGCAGATCTGGATTGTGTAAACTGTTTCAAAAACTTATATAGGGGCTTCCCTGGTGGCGCAGTGGTTGAGAGTCCGCCTGCCGATGCAGGGGACACGGGTTCGTGCCCCGGTCCGGGAGGATCCCACATGCCGCGGAGCGGCTGGGCCCGTGAGCCATGGCCGCTGAGCCTGCGCGTCCAGAGCCTGTGCTCCGCAACGGGAGAGGCCACAACAGTGAGAGGCCCGCGTACTGCAACAAAACAAAAAACAAAAAACTTATATAATTGTGCTTAGACCTCTAACGGGTGGAGCAGCCCTTAGAGCTTTCTGAAAGACCATCTCCCAGATTATAATCCTCACACTGGCTTGAATAAAATTCTTCCATTTCTTTCTTAGATCAACTATTGATTACTTTTTTTGGTTGACATTAGCATGGCATAGTGGGCAGGATATCAGTGATACCCACCAGAGGACACCTAGAATCTACACCGAACTGGCACTCAGTACCAGCACAGGCCCATTGAGCCCCACTAGCCTCTCAGTACTCCTCAGGTGTTCTGGTGAACTCTCCTCATATCTGGATCTCATTGTTTTTAAGTGATCATCCTAAAAATGTTATTCAAGCTGTTTTTACTTAAGACTTGGAGTCTTAAGGGGTACCAGTACATGTCCTAAGTAGGGACCTAGGGGAATCTGGGCCATAGGCTTAGGAAAAATACAGGTGGCTGGGTTTTTGTTAAATTTGGCTTAAGTTGAAAAAAAAAGGTCAGTGTATGATCCGAACAAACCATTTGCTAGTGAAATGAGAGACAATTATTCATCTCCTAAGAACAAGGGACATTTGCTTCTCTGGCCACAAGGGGTCCTCAGGTGACTGAGAACCCAGCAGAAGTATCTGAGGATCAATCCTCGTGACTGCAGTGGCCCTTCGGAGGAGCCCCACTACAACCGTTAAGTAAATACTGGTACATCAGTCCTTTGATATCCTTGAGGTGACCACCCAATTCTTTGAGGAATTAAAACCAGCTGTTTTAATTCCTCAGTCAGCTGAGAGCCCTGACTATAAGACCTCTCCCTATTCCCCAAGGAGTGCACAGTTCCTGAGGCGCTAGCCTGCTATGTTAAGCCACCCTTTCTTTCTCTTCCAAAACCATGTCTCCGTATCTCATTTCAGCATCAGTGTACAGGGAGCCAATATTTTGGCATCAGTATTGTCAAAATTAGTTTGTAAAAGATCTGTATATAATCGACCTAAAGGAAATTAGGTGCTTATATAAATACTCTGAAACATAAATGAAACTAACCCAAATGAATTTCAGGATCACATGACTTAGGATTAATTTTTAATGAATGAAAACAAGTTTAAGTTTGTTGGTTTAATTAATACAGACATGTCTTTAGAGTCATCAACATTAAGTATAATACTTTTATTGTACCTAAGTTTACTAGAAGTCAAATAAGATCTTATTATTCCTGTTACAAAATTTGTCTGCAAGAAAAATAACTTGATATGATGAAATTTTTAAGTTAAATGTAAGTGAGATAAGAGGTTTTTAGGTGAACTCTTTAGGAATAATTATGTTTTATTGTGTTTCTACTCAAAAATAGTTTCCACTGAACTGGGTAAGAAATTAGAGAATTTTAATGGAAAACCTGATGGCTTCATAAAACTGTCAACAGAAGATTAAGATCCAGAATTAGTCACGTAGGACTGAGTGAACTGATGGATATGGTTGTAATTTGGCAAGGGGAGGGGTGCCTGAAATATCGCTGGTTTTTAATCTGTGTTTTCCAGATATAAAGAAACCCTTCCCCTCAAGCTAAGTATGACTTACAGAAATTTAATGAATTATAACTTTGTAAGTAGAATTGAAACATTTATCTTTTCTCCACCTGCTCCTTCCAGAAACTAGAAATTCTTAGGTTCCCAAAAGCCTTATCAGGTGAATATGAAGACCACCTCCTGCTGGTTGCAGGAATTTCAAGATATTTCGGGACCTTGAGAAGAAAGGAATCTACCCACATCTATAGATATCTCTGGCAGAATCTGATGGCAAGCCCTTGATGTGGCTTTCCTAGCCTTGAGAGACCTTTTTTGTTGTTGTTGTTGTTGTTGTTTTGCGGTACACGGGCCTCTCACTGTTGTGGCCTTTCCTGTTGCAGAGCACAGGCTCCGGACGCGCAGGCTCAGCGGCTATGGCTCACGGGCCCGTCCGCTCCACGGCATGTGGGATCTTCCCAGACCGGGGCACGAACCCGTGTCCCCTGCATCGGCAGGCGGACTCTCAACCACTGCGCCACCGGGGAAGCTCCATGCTGTTCCCTTTTAAGTATATCTTTTATAATAGCGAAAGCTGGATTTCTTTCCTTATTGCCAAATGTATAAATCTATGACTTTGTTTTCCTTCCATATATTCATAAATATTGAGATGAGTGATACTCTTGGACTTATTTTCACCACGTTATTCAGCATTTTTATTTAGAAAAATCCCCTCCCCCCCTCCACCTATGCTTGGAATAATCAGCGTTTTTTTGTTCCATTTGATTTTTTGCTTTAACGGTATGGGAGTGATATATCATATTTCTTTTATTCTATTAGTTATCTTTAAATGTATAACTCATACTTTAATTTTTCTATTATCCAGTGTTGGTCTACATCCTGTTCTCTAAAAAACAGAAAAGAGAATCTTAGTTCAATTAGCTTAGAGAATCTTAGCTCCTGGATTTTAGTTCCAGATTATATTAATTGTTTGAAAAATAATCCCTGCTTATTTAGATGTAACAATAAATGTTATTGGTTAATTTGGTCATCATTCTCTCTAACAGTTGACGTCTGTTGACTTTATGTTCCCTTGTATATCTGAAAATGTCTTTATTTCATGCTCCATTTGTATTATGTTTTGATTAAGTGTAAAATTCTGGGTTGGTAAACATGTTTCTCAGACAATAAATCCAAAGAGTTTATTGCTCGGGAGCTAGAACCTCTGCCAATGGCTTAGTGAACACACAGGAATGGTTGGAAGGATTATTCTCCAACTGGCAAAAATAGTTAAATGGACCAAAGACCCCACCCACCCACCACCACCAGCCCTGCCATGAAGTCATCTGTTTTCTGCTTTGTCAGATGACGGGGAGCCAAGGCTGGCTGTTGGGACTGGAGGGTGATAGCCCTTTTGCTTCTCACAGGAAGAGGAACAGCCAGAAATGGCTTCTCAGAGGACATGACCGCTTTAGGAAAATAGAAAATGCATGGAGGCCTTGGAATTCTGGGACCATTGGTGGTGGGAAGTGGGAAAGAAACCCATTCCCCGTCTGAAAGCTGGGAAGGAAGCCTAGCACTACAGTGTTTTTAGCGGATTGCAACACATCAGTAGATCATACATGAAATTGTGTATTTCCTACTAACAAGAACATTATCCTACATAACCACAACAGAAGCATCAAAGTCAGGAAGTTAATGTTACTTCCATCTAATACTCAGATCCTATTTAATTTTCAGCTATGGTCCCAATAATTACAAGCCAGTTATTTTATAGAATGTCTCTCAATTTTATTTTGTCTGATGTTTTCTTATGATTAGATTCAGGTTATACATTTCTGACAAGAGAATCACAGAAGTGATTACATGTTCTTCCCTTTGCATCTTATCAGGTGATGCATGACTGATTTATCCCATTACAGATGATGTTTATTTTGATCACTTAAGATGGTGTCTGCCAGGCTTCTCCACTAGTTGTTTTTCCCTTGTAATTAAGTATTTTGTGCAGAGAGAAGTATTTGAAACTATATAAATATACCATACCTTATCTAATTTCCAACTTACTACTTTTATCAGTATGAATTCATGATTTCCTTTTTTCATTCAATAGCTTATAATCCATTACTATTATTTTAATGCTCAGAATGTTCCAGATTTGGCTAGTGAGGGTCCCTTCAAGCTAACTTCTGTGTCCTTTGATATGATCTTATCTTTCCTTGATAAGTTCTTTGCTTTCTGGTACAAGATGTTCCAGTCCTATCTTGTACTTTGGTCCCAGCCCTAGAATCAACTATTTCTCCAAGAAGCCTTGGGTTTTTGTTGTTGTTTTAGTGGAAAGTGGTATTTAGAATCCAAGATCTAGGCACAAAACACTTATTGCTATCACACTTCTGCTCCCAAACCCTCAGTGGACAGAGCTACTTCCCTCCCCGTTTATTTCTATATTTACGTAGATCTGTTGAAAACCATGAACACATGCGAATATCCCTTTCTCCGATCCACCACCAGAGTTCATTCTTGCTTTCTCCCTTTCCATGCATGTAACACCCTTCTCCACTAGTGAGAAACGTGGCTCAGGTTATTCCTAATATACTTATTTGATTAATCTCTCAGCATGCAGTCAAAGCCCCAACACTCTCGCATATATGCCCTCCTCATCCTACTCTGGCTCTGAGACTGTAATGGGCTGGCCCCTGTGTAGACGTCTTCATCCCCCCACCACTGGCTGCCTCTATGGCAAGTGACCCCCTCACCCTACTTGGACTGCCACCTGATGACAGATCTTCCTCCTGTATAGATGCCCTCCTCACTGCACTCGCACTCTAACAGCCCAGGGTGAGCTGCTTGCATGTGTTGCTCGCACCTGTAGATGCCTTCTTCATTCTTTTTTTTTGGCCGCACAGCATGTAGGATCTTAGTTCCCCGACTAGGGATCGAACCCGCATCCCCTGCCTTGGAAGCACGGAATCTAAACCTCTGGACTGCCAGGGAAGTCCCGCCGCCTTCACACACACACACACAGGCTCGGACAAGCCATGCTGAGCCACCTACCTTGTGGATGCACTCCTCATGCTGACACCCCACGTCAAGCTGCCCCCCCTCTTAGGCTCCCACCTCACTCACTCCAGCTGACAACTCGCACGTCTTTTCTCCTGTGAGGGATCCTTTCTCTTTCTCCAACCCCACACCAGGCTCCCGACCCCCCATGGACACTCTCCTCATCCAGCTTGGGCTCTGGCATTCAAGCTGGGCCACTCCTGTGCATGGCCTCCCTCCTTTCACTTGTGCTCTGACACCTAGCCCCCAGCATGAGTGCCTACCTTGCTCTGCTCCACATAATGGCTTAAGGACTGAATTATTCAAGGAGGGAAGGAAAAAGGAGAGCTCCAGAAATATTAGCTATACCCACAGACACTTTTTCATGAAATGTTTTAGTAACACAACGCAATATATCAGTATACTGGGTCATGCTGTGAAATACATTCTTACTGTGGGTCTCAAGAAAGGTTTGAAGGCCACTGACTTAGAAAGATTCTAGAACGATGGTACAGTAGCACCCCATTTAGTACATCGTTGTTCTCTGGACTGCTATCTCAGGAGAGACCCTGTCACCTGTGTGAGCACCCTATCAAAAAGGACACTGCTTCCAGGCAAGAGATGTGACTTTGGTGGGCTAATGGGAGTCACAGACCCGGGTTCTAGCTCTGCTTCAACCCTTCACTAGGCAAGCAATCCAGTTACCTTATACATTAAATATGCAGATGATATGGAACGTACTTCTCTCCTGAAGTATAAAATTAGGTAGCACATGAAAAGTGCTTTGAAAACTACAATAATTATCACAATAACTGGCATTTAAGGAATGCATCAGTCCTTTACACACAATATAATTTTGAATCTTTAACTGTGACATTCACACCTAATAGATGAAGTAACTGAAGTCAGTATTTGAACCCAGGTCTGTCCATTGGACTCCACCCTCAATCATTAAATGGTACTTTTAAAACTCTGCATGAAGATGAAAGTTACTGCGTTAGAGACAAAGGAACATCTATGTTCTGTTACAGAGTTTGAATTATATGGAGAATGAATGTTTTTTACCATTCCCCTTAAATATAATTCTTGTAAGTTCTGAGTCCTGTAGGGTCTCCCCTTTTTCTATGTAAATATAGCCAAAATGCAAGAATTTGAGACAAAAAGGGGCAACTCAAAGGCCAACGGTGGCACCTGGTGCAGAGTCCCTGGGTGGCACAGTCATTTCCTCAGCTCTAAGATGGCAGCCAAGGTAAGGCCCTTGAATGAAGTGGGTGATGGATAAATATGTTGAAGAATGAATAAATGAGAGCCCGGCTAGGTCTACAACGCTAGCAGCTGGCTGGGGTGGGGATGTGGGCTGAGCAGTGGCCCTCAGCCCCAAGGTGGGGGGCTGTCAAGAGGAGGGCAGACCTCAGGGCAGAGTCAACCTGGCATTTTCTGGGACTGGCCATGGATGTGTGTGGGACTAAGTCTCTGCTGAGGGGCCTGGAGAGCTTTCCCAGAGCTGCTTCTGGGCAGTTGGATGGGGCCAAGCAGAGCTAGAGACCAGGTGTGGGTGGACATGAGCAAAGTGTTCTTCACAAGACCATTAAAATCCACCTCGAATGTTCTATTTTTAAAAGCCAAACAGCAGCATTCTTCCTCCTGCCCCAAAGGGAACATTCCCAGAGCAGCAGTGACTGTACTGGTCGAGGACATGGTGGGTGGGACAGGGAACAGACTGAGCCACAGGGGAAGAGAAGCAGCAGAGGGAAAGTGTGCATCTTCCACCCCATAAGCACAATGCTACCCCCTGTAGACACATCAGCCACAGAGACCAGAAACCTCACCAAGCCATCACTGGTCCCCTGTGCCTCTCTCCTCAGCAGAGGAAGACCTGTGCATGGGAAGAGGGGCTCTTTATCTTTGCCAGGGATAGCACTAAGGTGGACAAGAGCAGGTGCAGACAGTACAGAAGCCCAAATTCTAGCCCAATAGCAGTTTTTACTCCCTAGGAACAAAGAAATGTGGGGAAGAAACTCCAAAAGGAAACAGCATGAATGACCAAATGCCACTAGGGTGGCGTGGCTCAGGAGTCAGGCGGACGGCACGCTCCACAGTGGACCTGGTCATGCCCTAGTTTCTTAAATTAACACCTTCCCCGTCTCCAAGTACCCATTACAGAGGTGGAGGGTGGGGCAGCGAGGGAAAGGGAAAGCTTCCCTACTCTACACGAGGGAGATGAATATACCTGTATGCTCCGAGACACCTCTCAGGGACACCAAAACCTCCCTCTCAAGAATGGAGGTAGACAGATAATGAGAGGGGCCTGGGTATCACAGACAACCTGAAAGTAGTGCCACAGGGGCCCTCTGTGGCTGACAGAACGTGTGCTCCAAGGGGACTGCGAGGGAAGCAACAGCTGGCCGACGCAGCTGAGTTTTACGGGGAGATGGTCAATCTTGACAAAGTGGGTCCAGCACTGCTATTTCTATTCACTTCAAAGGAGCCTGATGATGCGGAATTAGAAGCCATTATCCTTTTGTCAGAGGATTCACCTCTATCCCTTTCTCTGGCAAAATCCTACCCTCTGCAAGCCTGGTTCTCTAGAGAACAGACTGGCAAGGAACAAGGAAAAACCCTGTCCTACTCTCACACCTCCCGTGACATGACAGCTTCTACTGCAGCACAAACTCCCAAGAACAAGGCCCTGTGGTGCGGGCGAGGTCATCCAGTCCTTGACCACCCCTGAGGATCACCAAGGAACTCATTCCTGTGCCACAGGGTGGTCTCTGGGGCTGGGTCCCGAGTCCAGATCACAGTGAGGTCTCCTGAACGATGAAGGTGGGGCTGATCCCCTGGTGGGCTGGGCCTTCCTCAGGCACATCCACGGCCTCCTTGTCTCTGCTGCCCCTCAGCATCCCGTTGCTCACCTTCTCCGGAAACACAGCCGTGTCCACAGAGAGATCCTGGGGAACACAGAGCAAAGGGAGTGGGTGGGGTGAACGTGAGGCAAAGGGAGGTGAAGGAACCTCCCCTTTCTCTTGCAGGAAAGGTGACCCTGCTTTGATCCTGGCTAGAAAGAAGGCCAACGAGGAGCAGGCCCGGGGATGAGCACGGGGCTGGGAGGACGGAGACGAAAGGCCAGTAGCTGCGGCCTCTCGGGGCCGAGACCCTTCTGCCCACCAAGCCCCCGCTCCCCTGTGGGAAGGAGCCAGGCAGCTGCTGCGGGACAGTCCAGCTCAGGTCGATCAGCAGAGAAAGGGGGGCTGGGAGGAGAAAGAAAAGGGAGGCACAGGAACCCAGGAGGCCCGGCAGTAGCCTGAGAGGGAAGGGAGGGGCGATCTGACAACAGACGTGCTACCTGGCTGTGGGTTCTGCAGTGAAGTCGCTTCTGACAGGACATGGGCAGGAGGGCAACGAGTTTCGGCAACACTGGGTAAATGGTCCGAGGGTTCAGGGTCCGGCCCCGCATTCCGCCTTAAGACAAAGCGCTCCTGAGGCTCCTACTGTGTAACCAGGTCACTCCCGCGGCCCCCTGCTCACCCCCTTCTCTCAGGACTCTAAACCCCCAGTCCCCGCCCACCTCCTTGAGCTCCACCAAGAAGCGTGACTGTTCCAGGCACCCAGGAGCCCAGGATTCCCTGAGCTCCAGACTCCAGACCCCTGAGTGCCCTCCCTCAGCTGGTCCTTGTTTCCCTGTGCCCCCATGCCACAGCCCCTCACCACTGAGCAGACTGACAGCCAGGCCCACCACAATGACCGTGGTGGAGTTGTGAGCGCTGTACCATAAATACGACAGGGAATAGAGCCGCTGTAGCCCTGTGGGTCTGGGGAGAGCAGAGGGTGAGGACAATTAGCAATTCAGTGACAGGCATTCCACAGGCACCTGGCTCCACCCTCCTACACGGTCCTAGAATCCTGGGACCCAACACCCGACAGCTGGCCCAAGTCCTCTGGTGGCCATCCCTTAGCAAGGCCCCTGGAAAACCCCTCAGAAATGAGCTGTTCTCCGCAAGGAGAAAGAGAGTGAGCTCTGACTCACTTGGAGATAGTAGTCGAGGGCATCAGTGTGGCCATGGTGACAGCAGTCAGATTGCTGGGCAGGGAAAAGCTGGACCCATTAGAGGGAGTGGGCGCTCTGCCAGAGCCCAGGCTGGTCACTGTGCTCCCAATGCCGATCCAGAAGGCCATGATCAGTCCAGCCAACAGGCCCACGATGGCACCCTGCCCAGAGAAACGGCACACTCTCTTGTCTCAATGCCAGCCCCACCAAACCTTCGCGTAAGTTCCCAGCAGTCACGGCGAGAGCCCTGCCAAGTCGTTCCCCAGGTCCACCCCCGCACATGACCGTGGAGCCAGATGGGTCACTCACAGGAGGATTGGCACAAGGAAAGAACATCCCAAGGCAGAAGAGTCCGAGCAGCGGGCCCCCAACCATACCGAAGATGCTGATTGCTGCCTGCGGAGGACAGGGTTGAGACAAAGCAAAGAACACTCAGGCTCAGAGATCCCCAGTCTCACCAGCGTGGCACCGCTACCACCACTGCCTCAGAGCCCTACCTGTCAGATCTGTCCATCTGTTCTACCTGGAATCATCAGAACGCAGGATTCCAGAGGGCAGAAATGGTTAAGGGAATGTGCTCGGGGTTCTCCTGAGGCCGATCCTTAGATATCTCTCAGCCAACAATGACCCTGGGGCTTCTGGCTACTTGAGACTCTGTTCACAGCTAAAGGGAGCTCATCAAAGGGGAATCTCTGACACCTGCCCCTATGTCATTCCTTTCACAATAGCTGTCTTCTTCAATTTCTGGTTTCAATCAGCTCCTTTTCTCCCTTAAAAATTGCTTTCTTCCCTCCATAGTCATTACCTGCAGCACAGGTCCCATCTGGGAGGAAATATAGGCCATTCCCAGACAAAGCAGTCCATAGCCAAAGGCTGGGGAAAAAGAAAGGAGGAAACAAGCAGATGTGAGTTAACACAATAAAACAGGGAAAAGCAGAGCAAAGCTCCTTCCCCAGCCCAACTACTACCTCTGTGTCCCTGGAAACAGGGCACATTACCTCAGGCCCCACCTCCAGGTCTCTCCCACCCCGTCCTCACTCTTCTGTGACTCAGAGACCTCCCCAGGAAATTCCCTGACATGTAAACAAGGTTGGTGCTTCATTGGGCAAGTGCTGAGCCCAGGCTAAAACCGGTGCTTCAAAGCAGATGGACAACAGTTCTTAGGGTGTGTCTTAGAAAGAACAAGGCTGAAGAGATGAGGAAGCATAATCCCACCGATGATTCTGGAAAGCATGGTGGCCCGGACTTCAGAGAAATGAGGGAACCAGGGTCGAATCAAGTCTTCCATTGTAACAGTTGCCAGTGAATTAAAAGCAGAGGATATGGTGCTGAAAGAAGAAAGAGAAAGACAAGTCCAGAAGCTGAGAAACGCAAAACAAGGGACCCCACTGAGGGACTAGCACCCTGAAGGCAGGCAAGGACGTGTGCAGCCCAAACACCATCCTGACAGTTGGCAGAAGAGGAAGAGGCCTGGGAGGCAGGGACACCTGGCCTTCTCTGAGTGGGGTACAGGTTTGGTTCAAGTAGATCAATTCCTGGTATCATAAAAGAATCCTTCACCAAAAAGGGGACTCTCCCAGGAGAGGATACACTCTGTCCCACACAGATGAGCTGCCCCTTGTCATTCACACATGAACGAACACAATGAGAGACTCAGAGGGACCCCCACTCCACCCATCACCTTGTACCAAGGAGGGGCCAGCTGTGTCTAGCCTGATGGAAAAGGTCAAAGAGTGTACCTTAGGGAGCCACTGAAGAGGCAGGCAACAAAGAGCCCAGGCAGGCCTGGCAGGCCTCTCAGGAGATCCATCACAAAGTACAGGACGAACTGCAGGCGGAGCAGAAATGCACAGCTCTCCTCAGAGAAGCCCATCCCCAGGGCACACCGCCCTTCCCCTGCTTATGTCAGGCAGCGTCTGGAGACTGCGTGCTTTAGGAAGGGGGGGCCAGGCACTGAGGGCAAGCCCACAGTAAGTGGTGAGAAAGCAGGCTCTGGAGAGAGAAGGACACAGCCCACAGCCCAGCTCTGCCCCAGTGAGTGGTGTGGCTTGAGCATGCTGGCCGCCCCGCTGTGCGTCCTTTTCTCCTCTGTAAAATGAGGCTGTCGGGAGGCTCCCCACAGAGCAGGTGGTGCAGAGCGGTGAGTCAGTGAAGGTAGGTCCCCGCCTCAGTAGGGTGGGCACTGTGATTAGCTGGGGGCTGGGATCCTCACATGCTGGACTGTAGATTTCCAGAACAAGAAGGACCTTCCATCCATTTCCCACCCAGGGTGGGAGTCCCTCCTGCAGCCACCCAGACACTCCCCTTGGGGGGGTCCAGGAGGGGGGTCAGGGAGGCCTTCTCACCTGGTCAGGGGCTGCTTGAGTCTGCTGGGTGCTCATGGGATACTCCTGGTAGTAGGCGAACATGACCAGGCCAATGAGGCAGCCCATGCAGAGGACCACCTGCTGGCAAGGGAAGACGGCGTAGCAGGAGCTGCAAAAGAGGCCAGTGCCAAGCAGGGAGACGGTGCTAGCAGGCACGTCCCCAAGCCCCAGAAAGCAACTCCACGTCCTGCCCAATGGGTGCGCATGCGCTCCAGCATCCTGTCCCATCCCAACTGCCTCAGTGGAGCCGGGGCCCACACTTCCCCCGGCCTGTGCTCCCCGGTCTTCCTGGCCCTGCACTCACAGCACTGCAGCCTTCTCCGTGCGGGAACTGAGGTAGCGCTGCACCTGAGCCTGGTTCACTCCATACAAGGAGAGCATCATGAAGACACCCCCGAAGGCCAGCGTCCAGAAAGTGTGCCGCACAAAAGGGTCCGGATCCAGCCTGCCAGAGACACCAACATGTCACTGTTGCCCCAGAGACTCAGCCTTCCCCGCCCTCCTACAACAGGGGGCAGGGCAGAGAGATGGCTGCCAGGGCGAAGCTGGACTCAAGACAGGGCAGCAGGTTGGGTGGGGAGGGGGTGGCTCCATCCCTCCAACCATAGCCTCATCCCAGGTGCTAAAAACATCCTGACACTCAACCACCGGCCAGAACGCTGTGCTCACCCATCTCCACAGTGCCAGCCTCCCACTGGCCTCAGTGCTGCACTTCAACTTCCACAGCTTGCCCTCTGCTTACTACAGCCCTAAGCGCAGGCTCTAGATGGGCTCAGCTGTCAGGCACTATAGACCCCAGCCGGGGAAGGGGTGTACTTACTCGATTCCAGAGATCAGGCCATGCTGGGAAGCCACATCCCACACGTGCCCCAAACCGCCCACCTTGGCCGACCCCACAATGATAACCACCAGCTGCCCTAGGAACATCACCAGGGTCTGGAACACATCTGTCCAGATGACTGCCTTCAGTCCACCCTGCAGGGAAAAGACAGCACACCTGCCACAGCTGTCTACGAAGCCACACCACCAGCGAGGGCACCAGACAGCCGCCAGCGGTGTATAGCTGCTGAGATTCTGCCGACGTCACTCCCAGCCCACCCCCACCTTCATCCCCCCCCTCCACCATAAGCCCATCCCATCTCCTACATCCCATTTCACAGCACCCTAGAAGGTCATGCCCTCTCCTCACCTATATTCTTATCTCATCTACCACCCACCTATTGATCTTATGCCATCTTTTCCCTTTCCTCCCATCTCCCCCCCAATTTCACCTCTTCTCCCTCCCCTAAGACTAACTGCGCTTACCAGAGCAGTGTAGACGGTACAGACAATGCCTAGGGTCAGCACTGACAGCCAGAGATCAAAGCCAGTCACTGTAAACAGATAAAAGTCACATTCCTGACTCCCGAGGAGGGTTTCCCAGCAGAGAAGCCAGAGAAGCCTTGGTAAGATATGAAACATTTAGTCATTAAGGATGCTATAAATCATTTACCACAATGGAAAAAAAAAGTTTGCAAAGCTCCACCAAAAGGTGTTGATTAACCAATTCAGATGGGGCCTGGTAATGTTTGATTAGCTTTCCACCTCTAGTAGAGACCAGCCAAGGGCCCAGGCAGTGAAATAATACCCTGGTCAAGGTTGGATTCTTTTCTGCACACTCTCCTCTACCTGCCCCTCCCAAAGGTTCTTCCCAGCCTGCTGTGGCTGGGAGTCAGGGGCTGTGACTCCTCACCTGCATTGAGGGCCAGTGATGGTGCATATAGGACAACCCCCATGTAGATTACCTGTCGGGTATGGAAAAGAGAATGTGAGGGGAAGAGGAGATGAGGGTGGGCAGAGAGAGGAGGAAAGATGGACCTCAGCTCCAATATCCCAATGGCCTCCCTTCACCTAGGCTCACCCCCCTCTCCCTTCTTCCAAAGTTTGGCTTGCTGCCACCATAGTATCTGCGCCGGAACTGGAAGGAATGGGAAGCAGGATGCCTCTGGGGGCTAGCAGGAATTTCAATCTTGCTAGTCTGAGAGCAAGGAAGGCTCCAGCTGCCTCAGCAAGCCTAAGTCCAGTTCCCCCTACCATGCATCAGGCTCAATTTCTATCCTCATTCCACTTACCATCTGGAAGATGAAGGTCACGGTCCCACAAACCCGCACAGCTTTATTGAACCGGAGCTCCAGGTACTAGGTAGGAGTAGATTTTTTTTTTTTATAAAAAGGTATTTCTCTCCACTCCACCCCCAACAATTCACACACAACTTCCCTCAAGAAACCTAGGAGCAGAGGAAATATCCAACTCGTATCCACTCTGGGCCCCACTCAGCACAGCACCCTTCTTCTCCCCCAACTCCCACCCCACCCAACTTCAACCAGAGAGAACTTATAAACACACAATGTATTCCCTGTCACTCTCATCAGGCAAAGGAGATCCAGGGGCCCAGATCCCTAGGTGCCCTGTTCCTCCTCTCCACCCCTGACTCTGGGGGTCCTATGTGCTCCTCCCTACCTACCTCGTAGGCACTGGTGAGATGCAGGCGGTAGAAGATTGGGATGAAGACATGTGCTGGGATCAGCAGCCCCAGGAAATAGGAGCAGCCCAGGAACCAATACTGTGTCCCAAATCGGTAGATCTCGGACGGCACACCCAGGATGGCCACGGCTGACTGGAAGGTGGCCAGCAAGGACAGCGCCACAGGAAAGCAGCCCATTTTGCGGTCCGCCAACAGCAACTGGCCGATGGTATGTCGCCCCCAGCCACGATAGGCATGGTAGAGCCCAATGGCAAGGGAGAGGACCAGCAGCAGGACAAAGACCACATAGTCCACCAGGGAGAAGGTGGATGTGACCATGTTGGTGTCTGAGGCTGGGGGGAGGGGAGCGGAGGTGCTCACCGCCACACTCATACCCTCTCTGTGTCTGTGACCTGCAACCACTTGCTGCTCCTGGGCTCTGGGCTGCCCCTTGGCTGGGCAGTGGCAGGCAAGTGGCTACAATCTGACTCCCAGCCACCGTCTCACCGTCCTCCTCCACCACCAAGTGACATTGTCCGGGTGAGCTGCAAAGAAAGCGGCTCTTAGTCAGGCCTACCCTGCCTTCATGGCCACCCACCCTTGGGCCTGTGCATCCCACACCCATCAGATTTGGGCCAGCCAGCTCCGTGGCAGCCCTTGAAGGTGTGGAGATACTGATATGGGTTTGGTAGGGCAGAGAGGGGAGGGAGGAAGCAGCAGACTGAGATGGCCAGGAGACAACTACTTGGCCAAGTCCTTTTTGGGTGTGCACAGCTGTGAAACTTAAGAACCTTCTTAGGTCTCCACCCTAGCAGTGAAAGAAAAATCAACTCTAGCCCATGGTTCTTCTCAGAATTCCCTGCCCCCACCTGCAGGCACAGACCCAGTCATTACAATGTACTAAGCCAGCAGAGCCCAGCCTGGCGCCACAAGCCAGCCGGGAGGAAGAAACAGAGACGAATGACAGCATGGCCTCCTCCACTCTCCCAGCCTCAGTACCTGCACCCCCGTGACCCTCAGTGTCACCGTCCGAACAGCAGCCCTTCTCAACACTGATCACCGGGGAGGCCACCTCCACGGCAGCGCCAAATTCCATTTCAGGCAACCCCAGGCCAACCACTCTGTTCTCCCAACACTACTTAATAAGGCCGGCCACCCACCTCTCAGCTCCTCCACCTATGACACCACAGTCAGTAGGAGATCCAGGAAGAGTGGTGCCTTTCAAAAGTGAGACAGGGGCCTCCCTGGTGGCGCAGTGGTTGAGAGTCCGCCTGCCGATGCAGGGGACACGAGTTCGTGCCCCGGTCCGGGAGGATCCCACGTGCCGCGGAGCGGCTGGGCCCGTGAGCCATGGCCGCTGGGCCTGCGCATCCGGAGCCTGTGCTCCACAGCGGGAGGGGCGGCGGCAGTGAGAGGCCCACGTACCGCAAAACAAAACAACAACAACAACAACAGCAACAAAAGTGAGACGGCAACATGTTGGAGCCAGGGTTTCACAGTTACAATTACAGGGGCACTTTGGAAACAAGCAAAGCAGCCAGGGAGCTGCGGGCAAGAGAAAGTCAGGGAACGTGGTCCTTCCCTCGGGCGCAGACACCCACCTCAAGAAGCAATCCCTGCTCTGAATCAAAGCTGCCTGGAGAAGCTGTGTGTCTGCAGCTGGGCAGAGGCTGAGGATCTGGTCTGTAAGTGGCTGAGGTGAGGTGAGGAACTGGGAGTAGAGGGAAGCTCGGCAGCTATTTGTTCTGGACCCTTCAGGGAACCAATCGCTGTGGACCAAATGGCCCTATCACCCTACAGCCCCCAAACTCCAGCTCGGCCCTAGAGGCTCCAGAATGGGGAGCAGGGAGCTCACATTCAATAGCATTCTTAGATGGATTAGGCTTTCACTGTAAGTCACACTTGGCACTGTGTGCAAGGGGGAACTAGAAAAGAGTTGCTGAGAGATGGGAAAGGTGCTTTTCTAACTCCTGCACAAGAAATACTAATCCTCAAAGAATATACCTACATTATCCTCAGAACAAGGACCAAATCACAGTATGTCAAAACTTAAAGGAATCTTAAGAGATCACTATTGCAACCCCCTCATTTACCAACAAACACACTGAGGCCCATGAATTTAGATAACCTAATACGATGTTAGTTAACATTTTTTGAACACCTGTCATATAATCCAGCAGTGTGTTATGTACTTTATAAACGTTAACAATAATAAATAAGTAACCATACCTACCACTTTCAAAACACCATGTCTCAGGTTCTGTACTTTATATGACACTCTCTAGTTCCTTAGGGTTATACAGCATGATATAAAACAAGGGAGAAAAAACAATGCTGTCAGTAGGTATGACAGCTAATTCACCAGGAGCCCCTCCTTCACTGCTCCCAGAACAAGGGCTGGAGCAGAGTGTTAATTGCTGTCAGTCACTCCTGAAGCAAAGATTAAATTTCAACTAATCTAGAGAGAGATGAATATAAACTATGTCTTTTGTCCTTGTCCACTAGGAGAAAGATCAGCCTAGCTGTCTTCGGCTCTCCTACACTGTGTTCTTGGACAGATGTTGCCTGGCTGGCGAGATATGACCTCATGCAAACCAGTCCTGAACTCTGAACCTCCTGGAGCCAATGGAGAGGAAATCAGAGTTGGCAACTCTTGAATCACATGTTCTACTGAGTCACAAATGTTAGTCCCCAGAACAATGTTCCCAACAGGCCACTCGGGTTGAACCTAAAGAGGCCCTGGGCCTTTGTGCATTGCAACACCTTGAGTTTTCTCACTCCTCTTTGGCAAGTTTTTATTACTGTGAAAGTGGTGACGGGAACTACCAGAGACTAAGGGGAGAAAAGATGCCTGCTGTGTGCACATAACACTGTGTAGAGGTAAAGTGTTAATGATACGGCTAGGCAGGTGGTTGGAGAAAGGAAAAAGGTCCAAGTATAGACAGGAAAACAGATGTACAGAAATGGAGACCCTCTACTGCTGGGGTAAGCTGGCAGGGTTCCTGTGGATTCTATTTGCATGAGATACAGAGAACTCTCTTGGATGGCTGAAGAGAGGGCCAGGCAAGACAGGAAAAACCTGACCCAGAAACAAAGGCTTCATTAGACATGATTCTAAGAACAGGATAGTGGCCTTCTAAAACTGCTACAGTGGGGACTTCCCTGGTGGTCCAGTGGTAAGACTGTGCTTCCACTGCAGGGGGCATGGGTTGGATCCCAGGTCAGGGAACTAAGATCCCACGTGCCGTGTGGCGTGGCCAAACAACCACAACAGCAACACAGCAACAACCGTATACTGATCTAAACCCCATGGATTTGCATAAGAGGGGAGCCAAAAGTAAGAGATAACTTGTTTCACTAAAACTCTAACACACAGGGCACAAACAGCGGGCTGTGGGACTCTTTTAAAAAGTCCAAGATACACACAGACAAGAAAAAGAATCATCCTTCACCACCCTAACTCCACTCTCACTTTGGTCACAAAGTGAATTGATTTGACTCCTGCAAAAGGCAAAGGTGCCACTGAAGGATAAACCTTCCCAAAAAGATGCCTTCAAAATCCATCTTGTGGACTTCCCTGGCGGCGCAGTGGTTAAGAATCCGCCTGCCAATGCAGGGGATGCGGGTTCGAGCCCTAGGCCAATAAGATCCCACGTGCCACGGAGCCACGAAGCCCGTGCACCACAACTACTGAGCCTGTGCTCTAGAGCCCACGCGCCACAACTACCGAGCCCACGCGCCACAACTACTGAAGCCCGTGTGCCTACAGCCCGTGCTCCGCAATAAGAGAAGCCACTGCAATGAGAGGCCCCTGCTCTCCGCAACTAGAGAAAGCCTGCGCGCAGCAACAAAGACCCAATGCAGCCAAAAGTAAATAAAATAAAATAAATTAATTTTAAAAAATTGCATAGCTCCCAAGGAAATTACTAAAAAAAAAAAATGTCTTTGTGCCTGGAATTCCTCAAGCTCTGAAAGGCTTTAGGGGCTCTCATTAAAATGCTAGTAACTACTAATGCCTTAGAAAATGTGCCAGCCCTCTGAAGGTAAATCCTTTCAGGAGATTCCAGACACCTGGGGGTAGGTGGAAGGGAAGCCAGGCTACTGAAGACGAGCTTTGGTTAGCTTTGATGAGCTTCTTCTAACCCTAACCAAAGCCAACACTCAGTCCCTCCCGGCACGGGGCTCGCTTGGCGCCCTTCGGTCAGGGCGCCGGGCCACCACGGGACAGCGCTCGTCTTTCCCTTACCTCCGTGGCCCAGCCAAGGCTAAGACGGTCCCGTGGTTCTTCCCGAAATCTGCATCGCTCCCTTTTTCTGGGAAGGCAAAGAAATGAGGAGTTAGGGAAGCATCTATCCCGCCCCTACCTCCTCGCCAGAACACAGGACGCCACGTGGTTTCAGGACTGAGCTGAAGGAGACAGGGTGCTCCGGCTCGTCCCTTCCCGACAGGGTTTGCCCTTCGCCCTTCGCTCCTCCATCACCCTTACCCTCTTTATTTCCTGGCTTCTCTCCTTCCCTCCACACGCGAGGCGGCAGGACTACTACCACCTCGTCGCCGGCACCTCCGATCTTCCCGGGCCCCCACTCTAGGGGCCGGCCCATTCCGCCCCTCACCTCTCCGCTCCTCCCCTCCCCTCCCCTCCTCGTCCCTTCCCACCCTGACGCCACTCTCCCGAGCCTCTGTGCTCCGGCCCACCCCCTGTCGGCCCGCCCCAGTCCGGCCCACCTGCCGGGTCTCCACACGTGGGTCCGGCAGCCGCCTGAGAGCCGGCCCCGCAGCGCCAAACCGGGTGACAGCGGGGTCCCGCCCCCTGCCCGCCCACGTCGCCGCGCCGCCATGTTTACTGAGGGCAAATGGATTAAGCCCCAGCCGCTACGGATACGCGACTCCGGCTCCAAGCGCAAGGAACACGGGGCTGAGGGAGCAGTGACGGGGAGGCCTTAGCTTAAGGGGGAAAAGGAGAAGGGGGTGGTCAGTCCCCCGCGAACGAGGACTGGGGCACATAGAGAAGAGCGCTGACCTCCGCGACTAGCAGCGTCCCCTAGCCCTCCCCGGACCGACGGGCCCAACGGACTAGCCTGGCAGACTAGGCCACGCCCCGGCGAGGGCGTGACACGGTGGGAGGCGGGGCCACACGCGCAAGTCTCGCGATCAGCCAAGAAGGACAGAGGGAGCGGAAAATGGCCCTTCGCGGGCTCGACAGTCCTTTGACCGTGGTGCCCTGGGCTGCAGCCCTACTCCTCGTTCTGAGCGTGGAAAGGGCTTTGGCGCTACCCGAGGTACTGAAGCAAATTAAAGGTTGGGTTGAAACAGAGTTGTTTGCCGGCCCTCGGCTCTCCCCACTCCTCTGCTTCCGCGCAGCCCCGATTTCGTCCCTGGGGCCTCCCTAGACGTAGCCCATACAGCTCCCACTCCGAGTACTCAGGCCGCTGTCTCGCAGCGCCTTCTCCTTGCCGACGTCCAAAGACCTTCTAAATTTGACCTCCTTGCACCTTAAAATCGTTGAATAACTTTAAGTCGTTCTTTCTACAAACGAGACCTCTGGCCATTCTGCAAGCTTAACAGCGTACGAATGCCGTATATCGTGCGTTGGCAGGACTGTACTTTCTGTAATGCTTGATGAGTTCTTTGTGTACCTGCAGTCCTTTTACACCCGCCAAATCGGGGCTGGCAGATTGAGAAGTCATTGGAGAGGGCATAATATGTATGTCCGAATAGTGATTCTCAAAGATGAGGTCCTTCCCTGGACAAGATCTGGTACAGAAATTCTCTGGTGCGCTGTTTTGGCGCCTGGTTCCAAGGGGAAGAAATGCGTCTTCTAGTAAACCTGACATAAAGGTAGGACACGTCCATGCCCTGTGTTAGAGGATTTCTGGAGAGTGTACTGGCAGTTAACTTTTGATCCTTGTTTGTTTCTTGGCTTTTCTTTCTGGAGTCCTAATAGTTTTCTTTCTTCTGCAGATATGCATCCAGTGTCCAGGGAGTGTGCAAAATTTGTCAGAAGTGGCTCTTTATTGTAAGCAGACATCAGACCTAATGCTGCACGCCCGCTGCTGCCTGAATAGGAAGGGCACCATCCTGGGGTGAGGGAGGAGAAGACATCCCTGGATACTGGAAAAGAGTTCCCAAACCAAATTCTTCAAGGCTTGCCTGATTGGCTTTTGAGATAAATATTCGTGCCTGTTTTGGAGGCATCTAAACCATGAGTCTCAGACTTTTTAATCTGTTATAGCATTTTTGGCTAAGTAAACAACCCTGTGGTTCTTCCTGGTTGAAATGCATAAAAGTCATAATTTTTAGCATTTTTTTAAGCTTGTTTCTTTTGTTTATTGTCAACTCTTTGGCTTATTTACTGTGTGTCTGCATGAAATGACTCCTTTGGCCTGAAGGACACTATGGAATATGGTTTTCTTCCCCTTCTCATTAATTCATGTTTGTCTTTGATGCAAATTTCTCTTCTTGTCCCCTTATGCAGATTAGTCTCTGCATTGTTTTCCTCTTACACTCTTGAGAATCCACCTCTTATGGCTTCAACCATTATGCAGGTGTCTCCCAAAACTAGATCTCTTTTAGTTTCCTTTGACCTCTCTCCAAGCTCCAGATACATGTGGGTACCTCTAGGTTCCTGTTAAACATTTCCTCTTTCAGAGCACCCTCACTTCAGACTCAAAATGTCTCATGTCTTGCTTCCATTCTTCTCTTTCCCTCATCTGCCTAAATACTTCTTTATATTAAACTTTATGAAAACCAATTTTTTTCCCTTATTACTCTCTGGCTTTAAAATTAGACTTATAATTGTCTGTTGTCCTAGGATAAAGTTCAAACCAGAAACTACCATAGACTGGCCCAACCCACCTTTTCAGCATTACTTTCAATTATTTGTCCACCCAAACCCTTCATGAGGGTCTGGCAGCAGCCAGACTCTCCTACCTCCAAAAGCATTCCGCCTTTCTTTCTTTGTTCAAACCTCTCTCTTTACCTAAAATTGCCTTCCTCCACCAAATTAAAACATATCTATCCTTTAATTCCAACATCTTTTGTGAATGTTTCCTACTACTAAAAACCAGAGTAATATCTTTTTATTTTTTTATTTCCTCTAATTCTTAGTGTCTGTACCACTCAAATTAATTTTATATACTGTTCATATTTTAATTTAATGTTGTTTTTATTTTTGGTGATGGTCTTGTTCCCCTACTACATTGTAAGCCACTTGCAAGCTAAGATACTGAATGTTATTTTTAATTCTCCGAAATTTTGCAGTTCGTAGGCACTCAGTAAATATTTGTAGAATAAAGGAACAGACAGCAATAGATACGGAATAAAAAATAGTGTGGCATGGACCTTAATATCCAGTAGTTTACATCCATCCAATCTGTGGTAGGAAATGCACTTGGAAAAAACTTTCATTTATGTGACTTGAATTTTTTTCCCATATGATGGCCTTTTGTGGATCTGAGAATCATAATATTACAATGTGAGTGAGTTTCACTAATCCTGACAAGAAACAAATTTCTTTCAATATATGCACAGATGCATAGATATACTGATAAGAACGGTACTGTCCGGTGGAACTTTCTGCCACAATGAAAATGTTCTGTATCGGTACCTTCCAATACAGTAGCCACTAACCACCTTAGTGGTTACTGAACACTTGAAATGTGGCTAGTGCAAATGAAAGACTGAATTTTTTAAATTTAAATTAAGTAGCTGCATGTTGCTAGTGGTGTCTTAATTGGACAATGCAGGATTAAAACATCTACCAGAGTACCTAGATTGTGGCCCCGACACAGCTGTGTTCAATTAATATTAGCTGATAAGGGGGTTGTATTAGCTTACCTTGGATGAAGGGGAGAGACACACAGTTTTGCTGATTACCTATTTCCTCAGGCTGGATCTCCAGAACTGCTCTCTGAAGGACCCCGGTCCATACTTTCCTCAGGCACATACTGCTATCATCATGTAAGTCGTTAATTATCCTTCCCAAAAGGTGATTATGGCAAAGGGTTAATGGGAAAGTCTTTGAGGATGGACTCCTAAAAGGATGTTTAAATATTGTCTACATTTGGACAACTCAGAATGAGAACTGGATTACCAGTCCAGAAACACACTGGATTACCAGTCACACACATTCATGTGTGAATGGAAGTAAGGTGTTTTCCTAGAGCACAGTGCTAACAGTGTGTGCTTTGCAGAGACCTGCAGGCAAACTCCCTCCAGGGTGACTTGGCCAACACCTTCCGTGGCTTTACCCAGCTCCAGACTCTGTGAGTAAGGGGTGTGGGGTGTGGGAGAGAACCAAAGAGAGGCAGTGCTGTGAACTCAGCAACTTCAGGCTGCATATTATGACTGCCTGTGTTGTGTTCAGGATACTGCCACAAGATGTCAACTGTCCTGGAGGTATTAATGCTTGGAAAACTATCACTTCTTATATAAACAACCAAACCTGCCAAGAACAAAGGAACCTTTGCAACAGCACTGGGGACCCAGGTATGTTGTCTCACCTCCACCCCTCCAGAAACTGCCCTTCCTCTCTTGTATTCTCCGATTTAGATCAGAAAGACAGTAAAGTTGCTTAAGTGCCTTTTGTTTGGGTTTCTGAAGCTTTAACCCCTCGGAGAGAAAAGGTCTTAACCTTTTGTTAATATTTTTAAAATAATTTTATGATGATGATGACAATGTTCTGATTATCTGTAATCTTTCCTCACTACCTTTGACCTAGAAACAGTTGAGAGAATCTAAGTTGAAGGAGATATTTGGGAAACATACCTAATGAAATCCAGTGATGTTCTCTGTTTTTCTCTGGCTCCCAGAAATGTGTCCTGAGAATGGATCTTGTGCACCTGATGGTCCAGGTCGCTTGCAGTGTGTTTGTGCTGAAGGCTTCCATGGCTACAAGTGTATGCGCCAGGTGAGGAATTAGGTCTTCTAATTAGGGATAAGAGAAATGCATAGAGTAAGTACCTCTCTGAAAGAAGAGCCATAAGACCAGGAGCTGATGCAAATCACCTAGAGAAGGAAACTATAAGAGAATTGCCCTGGGTGAGGGGACAGGTATGCTAGGAAAGAACTGGGTGTTAGGTTGTAAGCCCTTGGTGTAACCCTGTGTGAAGTTTTTTTGGTCTGTTATTCACAGGGCTCCTTCTCACTGCTCATGTTCTTTGGTATTCTGGGATCCACCACATTATCCATCTCCACCCTCCTTTGGGGGACTCAACGTCGAAAAGCCAAGGCTTCATGAACCACATAGGTCTTCCTACTGACTAAAGATCATCCCCATCATAGTCCAGCCAGGGAGATTTGCTTCCTAGACATCATTGGTCAGCGGATCCTCCCTCCCAAGGCAGAGGCCGCCGTCGGAAGGAGGATGGAAATTTGCACAACCCTGGGTGTTGTAGACCCAGTCCAGGAGTGGACTAGTACCGGTTCCCATTTGTGCTGTTGACCATAATAAACAGTTTTTCTTTTTTTCCTTTTTCGTCTCTTGGTTGGCGTGGTAAAGGATACTTTGGGAGAGCGGGCTTTCTCAGGTATCCCATCGCTTCGCGCAGGGTAGAGTAGAGGAGGTGACCCAACCCTTTCGCTGCCCTGGCCCCGCCCCTCACGTTCCTGGCCCCGCCCCTCACGCCGCCAGCTGCCCGCGCCGCCGCAGTTTGCCGCCGCCTAGAGCGCCTGGGCTCCTGCGCGGTCCACGCCGCCCTTGATCCAGACACCGGCGCGGCTAGCCACGTGGATCGAATCCGGGCGCGCCGTCCTCACGTGGTTCTAGCATCCGCTGGGGCTTGCTGCGTTTCCCGCTTCTCTGTAATCACCCCGGCTTCTGAGCTCCGCTCCCATGGCGGCCCTGGTGTTGGAGGACGGGTCGGTCCTGCGGGGCCAGCCCTTTGGGGCCGCTGTGTCGACTGCCGGGGAAGTGGGTAAGCAAGTCCGGGCTGGCTGCCGACCTCATCCCACTCTCTGCTGCCCCTCTCTGCCCAGCCTGCCCTACCCAGACCCCGCCATTTTCCCGCCTGCACACCCCCTCCCCCGCCATTCCCCAGCCCGGCCCCTTTTATCCCTGACGGTCAGGGCAGCCTCCACTGGGGCATTATCCTCGCTCGGGGCAGTGCTCCGAAGATGCCCTGCCTAAGCCCCAGCTCTGCCTCTTTCTTGCAGTGTTTCAAACCGGTATGGTCGGCTACCCCGAGGCCCTCACTGACCCTTCCTACAAAGCACAGATCTTAGTGCTGACATATCCTCTGATTGGTAACTACGGCATTCCCCCAGATGAAGTGGATGAGTTCGGACTCAGCAAGGTAGCCACATCCAATGCTTTCTCTACATTCCTTTTCAAATCAGTAATTGTTAACTGTTAGTGAAGACACTGACATTCCGCTAGGCATTCTGGAGAAAGCAGGTACACACTAAAGTGATAGACAAGCACTCTGCAGGGTTTGTTAGGTAACACCTTGAGAAGCACAGAGTGCTGGAGGCGAAGGCGAAGAGTCTGGGCTCTAGTAAGGAACCAGTGAAAATTTTTTAGCAGCAGAGAGATGTGATGGGAGCAGTGCTTTAAGAGTGCGTAAATTAATGGGAAAGAGATTGGAAACTAGGGTCACACCCTTCTCAGTGATGGTGGGTCACAGTTCACCTACCAGACCAATGAAGTTGATTATCATCTAAACCTGCTTTCCTTACCTTGCCTCATTCTTTACCACTTTTCAGTAGAGTTCTTACAGTATGTAGATAAGAAACTCAGTTTCCTTCTCAGTGAGGTTTCTCCTATTCCTCCTTGTCTGGAATTTGGAAACTAAGTTGCCCTCTGAGAGTTCAAGTAATAAAAAAAAAAAAAAAAATCAACACAAGTTAATTGTAGAGCAGCCATAGCCTCTGGTGCAGTATTCCTCAAAACTCACTTTGTCCTAATTCTAGGGTTACTGAGCCTTTAATTCTTAATATGCTTTCCCTGTCACCCTGACACTTGGAAAAGGAAACTCTAGGAAAGAGAAGTGCTTGGTATTCCTGGAAGAACCATTCCTCATCACATAAATTCACTGCATTCTGTGTAAATTCACTGCATTCTAGCTTATAATGCACTATCTTGGTTAATTGACCTAAGTCTTCAGCTTTGTCAACTCTAGATACATGTCAAAGTTGAGTTTATACACTTGCAAAATTGAGGCCCTGACAACCAAGGTGAGTAAGGCCTCCTGGAGCCACCAGCCCACCACGGATGCTTCTGCAGCACATATGCTATAAATGCACTTGTCCATGTGCAGACACCTAGCCATGGAGGGTCCTGCCAAACTAGCCTTCAGATCCCATTCATCTTTCTTTAAACCTTCCACCACTAAGCAGATGTAGTTTAAATATGCCACTTTCTCCTAGATAAACAATCTGTTTCTCTACTTAGTTATTATAAGCTTATCTATCGAGTAGCAAATTTACATTACCTTTTTTCTTTTAATTTTTTTTAAAATTTATTTTATTTTCGACTGTGTTGGGTCTTCGTTGTTGCATGCAGGCTTTCTCTAGTTGCGGCGAGCGGGGGCTACTCTTCATTGCGGTGCACAGGCTTCTCATTGTGGTGGCTTCTCTTGTTGCGGAGCACGGGCTCTAGGCGCTCGGGCTTCAGTAGTTGTGGCTCACGGGCTTAGTTGCTCCGCGACATGTGGGATCTTCCCAGACCAGGGATCGAATCCTTGTCCCCTGCATTGGCAGGCGGATTCTTAACCACTGCGCCACCAGGGAAGCCGTACATTACCTTTTTTTTTAAAGATAATCCCTTACGAAGTGGGGGGTGGGGGTGGGGTGGGGGTATAATGCCTAGTATTGCACCCTGAAGCTTTGTTTTTATTTAGTAAGGTATTGTGCCCCTGCCTGTTCTACACTATGTTTTTATCACACCCTGTGATTATGATATTGTTTTATCTACGTTACTTTGTTATTTTCTGGTTCCCTAGGTAGCAAATTAACATTCTGAAGACAGGACCTTGTCTTTTTTTATGCTCATGCTCCTCCCCCAACATCTGTTATAGTGCCTGGCACCAGGTGGGCCCTCAGTAAACGCTGACTACTATCATGTGTCAGGTACCTTGCTCTTGAGTTCATAGTTCGCTGATGAAGACATCTGGACACATTTGTAATACAATGGAAATAGCAAGTCAAGTAGAAACAAAGTGAACTTAGGTGAGCTCTAAGGAGGAGACACAAGCTGCAGTGGGTGAGAATGGGGGTGACTTCATGGAAAAGGGGATAGAAGAAAAGGAAGGGAAAAGGAAAATGTCATTTCAATTACTAATCAGGCACCCCAGGCCCACGTGTTCAGTGTTTCATGCGGAGGACAGCATTGCTGATAAAAGGCAAAAGCATGAGGTGCTTGGCATGTTAAAGGAACGACAGGTCATTGAGTGTGGCTGGAGTACAGGGTCCATGGCCCTGCAGGAAGGTGTGTGGCCCTGGGCTCCTCACAGTCTCCTCCTCCCATCGACAGTGGTTTGAATCCTCGGGGATCCACGTGGCAGGACTGGTGGTAGGAGAGTGCTGCCCCACACCCAGCCACTGGAGCGCCACCTGTACCCTGCATGAGTGGCTGCAACAGCGTGGCATACCCGGCCTACAAGGTATGGTGCAAGCACAGGGGTGTCTGAGTGGAGCACAGATACCCAGATGGAAAGAATCAAGGACTCTGTGGACTCTTGGGACTTGAGTCCAAGATTGTGATACAGTGTACCTGATTCCAAAGCTTTAGACTGGGGACTGGAGCTGGGGGAAGGAACTGAGCTCTCACTCAGATGGAAAATTTCAAACATGCAAAAGGAGAGAATAGGATAATGAACCCCCAGCTTCATCAACTCAGGGCTAAACTTATTTCATCACCACTACCACAACTCCCAGATTATTTTGAAGCAAATCTCAGACATAATATCATTTCACCCACAGAGAGTTCAATAGCTGTGAAAAAAAAAACCCTTGTAAAAACATGATCACAGTAACATTACGGTAACCTTTTAAAAATTAACAGTAATTCCTTAATATCAAATATACAAGGAATGTTTAAAATTTCTCCAACTTTCTGATTTTTTTAAAACTTTGTTTATTTGAATCTGGGTCTACGCAAGGTCTGTACATTGCACTTGGTTGATAATCTTTACTCTTTGGGCCTTGTAACCTATTTGACACAAACCATTGATTTTCCTTTAGAATACCCCACAGTCTGCATTTTATTGATTACATTCCTGTATTATCATTTAGCGTGTTCTTTTGTCCCTTGGTATTATTTTCTGTAAACAGATCTGGAGTGGTGGTTCAATTCATATGTGATATTTGGGGGCAAGAGTACTTCATGGTAGGGTACTTCCAACAGGATAGCCCGGGATTTTTGATGCCCATGGAACAGTCACAGTGTGTGACTCAGGCTCTGAAATGGAAGTCTGACGTCATGCGTGACTGCGTTGGGGGAGTGATCTCTCAGAGTCTGCTGTTTGGGCAGGAGTGGACACTCGGGAGCTGACTAAGAAGTTGCGAGAGCAAGGGTCTCTGCTGGGAAAGCTGGTCCAGGATGGGACGGAGCCTTCAACCCTGCCGTTCTTGGACCCCAATGCCCGCGCCCTGGTGCCGGAGGTCTCCATTAAGGTACAGAGGTAGAGTGGGAGAGTATCCCAGACTAAGCACAGTAGTTATATTCTGCCCATACTGAGGGGTGAACACTTGAGGGAGAACCAAAAGAGGCCTCCAAGGTAGGGATTGTTGTGTGTGCACATTATACCTACTAATCACAGCTGTCAACCATCGCCCTTTATTCCTCAGGTCCCACGGGTATTCAATTCAGGGGGCACCCCTCGGATCCTTGCTTTGGACTGTGGCCTCAAGTATAATCAGATCCGATGCTTGTGCCAGCGTGGGGCAGAGGTCACTGTGGTACCCTGGGACCACGCATTAGACAGTCAGGGTGAGTAGCTTAGGTCTGTACAAGGTGACAGACAAACAGCATGGGTGGAAGGTCTGGCCCTCGGTCCAGTTGCTGAAAGTCAACATGAGCTGCAGGGAAGAAGGTGGAGATAAGGGCTTTTGCTCTAGTGGTGTTTCTCTCTAGTTGAACCACGGGTTTTGACATCATCTTTTCTGCCCACTCCAGAGTATGAGGGTCTCTTTCTGAGTAATGGCCCTGGCGACCCCGCCTCCTATCCCAGCGTGGTATCCACACTGAGCCGTGTCTTATCTGAACCGAACCCCCGACCTGTCTTTGGGATCTGCCTGGGACACCAGCTGTTGGCCTTAGCCATTGGGGCCAAGACTTACAAGATGAGGTGGGACTTGTGGGGAGAGGAAGTGCCCACACCTCTGACATGATGAGGTGTGGGGAGTCTTGGGACTGGGAGTAGAGTTGGTGTTCATTAGTGTTGAAATAGGAGTGCGGGTTGTTGAGAATCGTGAGATCAGCAAGAGCTGGGTTTGGTACAGTAGTGAAGGGAGGGTGAAAGGGGCCTGTGACTCAGTACGTTTCCATCTCCAGATATGGGAACCGAGGCCATAACCAGCCATGCTTGCTGGTGGGCTCTGGGCGCTGCTTTCTAACATCCCAGAACCATGGGTTTGCTGTGGAAACAGACTCACTGCCAGCAGGCTGGCTTCCTCTTTTCACCAACGCCAACGATCACTCCAATGAAGGCATTGTACATGAGAGCCTGCCCTTCTTCAGGTGAGCCTGGGTGGTTCTGGCATGATGACTGGATCTGTACGGCTTTGAAGCCCACTGGGACTTGAAGATCAAAAAGTAAAGTGCAGCAGTGGCCCCCGTCACCTTTCCCACTACCTACCTCCAAGGCTGCCGATGATGCTGGCAATTTTCGTGATCCACTCTCTTCAACAGTGTCCAGTTTCACCCAGAGCACCACGCTGGCCCTTCAGATATGGAACTTCTTTTTGATATATTTCTGGACACTGTGAAAGAAGCCACCACCAGGAACCCTGGGGGCCAGACAGGTAAGCACTTGAGTAGAACTGGGTTGTGGATCTAAGAATGGGCTCCAGGAGAGGCATAAGATGGACCTGTCTCGGGAAACTGATAGGTGTTTGGGAGGTTAGGCGGGAGGGCTGGAAGGCAGTCAGGCCAAGATGATTCATGTATGCTTCTTCTATTCAAAGGAACCCAGAATCACAAGTCCTGGCTTCTTCTGGTCCTGCCTCTGCCACTCGTTAGAGGCATGACTTGTTCTTGATTCTTCTGTAAAGTGAGGGGTTAGTCTAGATGACCTCTCAGTCTCATTCAGCTCTAACACTCTATGACTTTCTTTGCCTCCATAGTTCGAGAGCGGCTGGCTGAGCGCCTCTGTCTCCGTGGGATTCCCACCCCAGGCTCTGGGCTTCCACCACCACGAAAGGTTCTGATTCTGGGCTCAGGGGGCCTCTCCATTGGCCAAGCCGGAGAGTTTGACTACTCAGGCTCTCAGGTAAAGCACGTGCGTCCCTGACCCTCTGGGTGTGTGGCCCTCAGGAGCAGACAGGGCTGAGGCATGAGCATTAGTTGTAGGGAGGAAGTGACCCAGGAGATCTGGGGAATGTGCAGAAAGGTGAGGTGGTGAGGAACAGAAGTGGGTTTTTAGGGACTGAGAGTCCAGGGAGGGGAGAAGAGGAAGAGAAATACTGGTCTAAGACTGAAAATCTTGCTTCTGCATTCAAGGCCGATATGCCCTTTTTGTCCCCCTAGGCGATCAAGGCCCTGAAGGAGGAGAACATCCAGACGTTGCTGATCAACCCCAACATTGCCACTGTGCAGACCTCCCAGGGGCTGGCTGACAAGGTCTATTTCCTCCCAATAACGCCTCACTACGTAACCCAGGTATGACTCGGGTGAGGCTAGACTGAGGAGGGGACCCACGTGGGCAGGGGGATCCTGTGTCACTCTGGGTTTTTCCAACTTCTTTTTTTTCTTTTTCTTTCTTTTTTTTTTTTTTTTTGCGGTACGCGGGCCTCTCACTGTTGTGGCCTCTCCCGTTGCGGAGCACAGGCTCCAGACACGCAGGCTCAGCAGCCATGGCTCACGGGCCCAACTGCTCCGCGGCATCTGGGATCTTCCCGCACCGGGGCACGAACCTGCGTCCCCTGCATCGGCAGGCAGACTCTCAACCACTGCGCCACTAGGGAAGCCCTTTCCAACTTCTTTGATCCACTCCCTAACCCCAGGGTCTTAATGCCTATTATTCCTCTCTCCTCCCTCAGGTGATACGTAATGAGCGCCCAGATGGCGTGTTACTGACTTTTGGGGGCCAAACAGCTCTGAACTGTGGTGTGGAGCTGACCAAGGCTGGGGTGCTCGCTCGGTATGGGGTCCGGGTCCTGGGCACACCCGTGGAGACCATTGAGCTGACTGAGGATCGGCGCGCCTTCGCCTCCAGGATGGCCGAGATCGGAGAGCACGTGGCCCCCAGTGAGGCAGCAAACTCTCTTGAGCAGGTTCGGGGCATGGTTGGGGTGGACAGGTGTTGTTTCCTTGACATCGTATTCTCTCTGGGTCCAGGAGCCCTCCGCGCAGCACGCAGTCAAGGCCTGATCCGTTTGTCCATCTCTGCTCTTTGCAGGCCCAGGCAGCTGCCGAGAGACTGGGGTACCCCGTGCTGGTGCGCGCAGCCTTTGCCCTGGGGGGCCTGGGCTCTGGCTTTGCCTCTAACAAAGAGGAGCTGTCTGCTCTCGTGGCCCCGGCTTTTGCCCATACCAGCCAAGTGCTGGTAGACAAGTCCCTGAAAGGATGGAAGGAGATTGAGTATGAGGTGGTGAGAGACACCTATGGCAACTGTGTCACGGTGAGTGACGGAGGAGGGGCATAGCATCAGGCAGTATGAGCCCTTGTAAGAGCCGGGGTCCAGCTGATATCTTTGAGAGGTCGATGTCCCTCAGACCCAGGATGGGTGCGTCTCCAGAGGCAACAGGACCCTGGGATGCAGCCTCCTACCTCTCCTGACTCCCTTTGGCAGTGACCACTCTGGGACTCTCCCTTCACAGGTGTGTAACATGGAGAACCTAGATCCACTGGGCATCCACACTGGGGAGTCCATAGTGGTGGCTCCAAGCCAGACGCTGAATGACAGGGAGTACCAGCTACTGCGGCAGACGGCCATCAAGGTGACTCAGCACCTTGGAATTGTGGGGGAGTGCAACGTGCAGTATGCCTTGAATCCTGAGTCTGAGCAGGTGAGAATCTAGGCCGTGGGGCTGATACTGTAGCTGTTGGACCGCCTTCCATAATTTTGGGGCCTCTACGCCAAGAGGCCCTTTAACCCTACAGACCCTGGAGTAGAAGCTGGGATTATCTTTGGTAGGGTCGGAGGATGCTGCTTTATTTTCCTGCCTTTCTGAGACCTTTCCTAGGCAGGCCTTCTGAGCCAGTTATCTGGTAACTCTTTCTCTGTTCTCTCTCTTTGCAGTATTACATCATTGAAGTGAATGCCAGGCTCTCTCGCAGCTCCGCCCTGGCCAGTAAGGCCACGGGCTATCCACTGGCCTACGTGGCAGCCAAGCTGGCTTTGGGCATCCCTCTACCCGAACTCAGGTACAAGGGTTGGGGAGAGATCAGGGAGGAAAGGTGGTGGGGAGCTAAAAAAAACATGTATGGGACAGGGAACGTGGAAAGGACGTTGGCCTGGATGTGTGGGATGGAGAGAACTATCTGGAAGCTCACCATTTACATCTCCTGCTCTGTCCTCTGGCACCCTCACCCGATGGCTCCCAGGAACTCGGTGACAGGGGGAACAGCAGCCTTTGAACCCAGTCTGGATTATTGTGTGGTGAAGATTCCTCGCTGGGACCTCAGCAAGTTCCTCCGTGTCAGCACAAAGATTGGGAGCTGCATGAAGAGTGTTGGTGAGAGACACACCCCAGGAGCCCCCTCCCCAGATCACCTCATGGGGTCCCACATGTCCCAAGGACCTAGAATGTCATAGAGTCAGTTCCCTGGCATGATCTTTCAGCTCCTATATGAGCAGCTTCTTGGGAACACGGTTTCTCAGAACTAATATTTCCAACTAAGATAGCAGTCCTCCTCAGGGGCGGGAATCAAAGGCATCTGGAAATCTGTCCGAATACACATGCTACCTCCACTCCCCAGATGGCATGTCAAAAATCTTGGGATGGGGTGATAGCCATTGGACTCTCTCATTTCTCTCATGTTACGCATGAGTAAGCAGGTCCCACAGAAGGAAAGTGTGTGCCTGAGTAAAGGGCGGAGCCAAGAACTGAAAACTAGATCAGTTGCTAGTTGCTTATGTTCCTCTGTTTACAGTACGTTGCCTGTCATGGGTGAGACCAGTTCCATGAAACTCCACGCACAGCACTTCATGGCATTTTGCCCATGGCCTCGTCACTAGGCTGTTAATACAGTGACAGTTTGTTCTCCACGCTTGTTTAAATACTGATTGCTTCAGGGAAACGACGACTGCTGTTTTCCTATGAACACTTCTAAGGCCAAGTCAGCGCAGTGGCAGCCACGCTGAGCGTATCTCCTTCTCTGGGCACTTCCTGCCATGGTCACTAAATGAAATGTTTTTTAATACAATGTCTAAGATCAGAGCAGGACATCAGACACCTTTTCATAAAAACAGGGACACTTAGTAATGAATAGTGAACGGGCATGATGGTCAGCCTCCAAGCAGTGGAGAGCATGCTGGGATTGAGTTAGTTTGCTTCCTTATACTGACCCTTTAAATTGCCTTGGTTTGTCCTGCAAAGCATTTCCATTAAAACAAGCATGTGCATGTACCAAAGTGCCACCAGCTAAGGGTAAGAGCATTTTGCTGTGTTCCAGATTTTCCATTAAGAGCAATAGTAGCCTTTAAACACGTAAGTCTAAGCTCAGATATGATCTCAGAATGTTTAGAAATCTTACAGGACTGCCAAGTTGTTCCTTCTGGAGATGAATTTCTGTTAACGTAAAAATTATAATAAACATGGGAATGAAGCCATAAATTGTGGCTAAAAGAAGTGGATTGAAAATAGGACAATCAAAAATTGATTCCTAGATGAGACATTTAAGTATCTTACATCTATTTGAGTGTTCTTGGAGTGTGATCTGCCATGGTCACTTTTTGTAACTTTTATTATACAAGTAAGATACATGAATCATTGAGAAATTAGAAAAGATAGTTTAACCAAAGAAGAGTCATCACCTGTAATCTTGTCATACAGAGATTAATTTGGGGATATGTGTGATTCCAGGATTTTTCTAGGCCTGCGTGTATTAGTGCATTGGGTTTTTCTTTTACCCAGGATAAAAACTTTTGTAATATAACCACATTACAAAGGAATTGAGCAAAATCACTCATCCACTTACTTAACATTACTGGTACCACCTTGATGTTTTTAAAATTTTTTTAAAGAAACAAATGTTAGGATTGTAAACAGAAAAATACATTTGGTAAGGAATATTTGAAGACCCTAGGGTAAATTGTCAGAGGACATGAACAGAACTTTATAGAATGTGAAATCAATAAGCAGGGCTGGGGGGTGGGGGAAGTTCCCTCTTTTTAGTAGTTATAAATCTAGTTAAAATGAGATAATTATTTTTGCTTATTAGCAAAAACTGTTTTAAATGATTATACACACTTCTTAGAAGATTGGTTAAATTTATACTTCGTATTGTAAAGCGCAAACTTCTATAAAACCACTAATACTTACCAAGGGCCAGAAGATTTATCTTACCTATTGCCCATGCACTTCTGGAAATCTATCCTAAGGAGATAACCTAAAGCACAGAAAACATCACAGCCTCGCTTAGAATGATGAACACGTCAAAACTAAATGTCTTACAGTAAGTGAGCAGTTACATTATGGTAAATCATACAGGAGTTAAACTGCTGGTAATAAAGTGACATAGAATGTGGGAACAAGCTTACCATGAGGGAAAAAGCAGGATAGAAGTTGTATGTGTACTATAATCATATATAAAACATATTTGAAAAAAGTCCAGGAGGAAGTACTCTAAAGTGATAGCTGTAAATGTGATTAGCTCTGGATGGATTTATAGAGTAATGGGATCATCTTCCTGTTACCAGACTTTTAAAAAGTTTTAAAGGGTAAGCCAGATCCCAGATGGTATCATCACAATATGAATAAAGCAAACCGAATAACGATAACCCAACAGGGGTGGGTGGGGCCTCTGTGATACAACTGCAACATGTTCCAGTATCCACATGCCCGTTGTAGGCATTTTAGTTTCATTTCACTAATAAACACAAAACATGAAAATGGTAGGGAGAAGAGGTGCAAGTGTAAGATTCTCAATGAAACACCATAAATCCCACCACCGTGGGACTTGACTGTAAACTACAGACATTCTGGGGACTTCCCTGGCCATCCAGGGGTTAAGACTCCAAGCTTCCACTGCAGGGGGTGCGGGTTCGATCCCTGGTTGGGCAACTAAGATCCTGCAGGCCACAAGCTGAGGCCAAAAAAAAAAAAAAAAAAAAAAACTACAGACATTCTGGGCAGCACGCCCCCAGCTGCCTCTGCCCTCTGGCCCTCAGTGCTCACATGGTATCCCTCCAGGTGAGGTCATGGGCATTGGGCGTTCTTTTGAGGAAGCTTTCCAGAAGGCTTTGCGCATGGTGGATGAGAACTGCGTGGGCTTTGATCACACAGTCAAGCCCGTCAGTGACATGGTAAGCGGCTCCCCTTCCCCTGGCAGTACCCTCGGGACGGACCCTGCTTCTCTCTGTCCCCAGCCCCGAGCTTGCTACCAGTAGTACTAGCAGCAGTCACTGGCGGACCTTTGCTGTGTTTTCACTTTGCTGAGAATTCGGTGACTTCATTTCTCATTTTTCATTATTCTGCGGACGTATCACTAGATTTGTTTCTACAGATGGGGAAGCGGAGGCTTAGCTTGTCTGCCCTCTCCCCGTTAGGAGCTGGAGACTCCAACAGACAAGCGCATCTTTGTGGTGGCAGCTGCCCTGTGGGCTGGCTACTCGGTGGATCGCCTGTACGAACTTACCCGCATCGACCGCTGGTTTTTGCACCGAATGAAGCGGATCGTAGCACACACCCAGCTGCTGGAGCAACACCGTGGACAGTCTCTGCCCCTACCCCTGCTGCAGCAGGCCAAGCGCCTCGGCTTCTCAGACAAGCAGATTGCCCTCGCAGTTCTCAGGTCAGGGATGGCGGGGAGGGCCTCGGGCTGAGAAGTGCCGGGCAGAGAACCTTTGTACCAGTGAGGGGCCCTCGGAGGGGAGGGTGTGGGGAGCTTTGGAGACCTCTGACCTTCATCCCTGGGAATTTTCCTCTCTGATCCCTACCTGGGATCTCCGCCCTCCACTTGGTCCATACCCCACTCCCAGGGCCTATGTTTCTGACCCTTCTTCTTCAGCACAGAGCTGGCTGTTCGCAAGCTGCGTCAGGAACTGGGGATCTGCCCAGCGGTGAAGCAGATTGACACAGTTGCAGCTGAATGGCCAGCCCAGACAAATTACTTGTACCTGACATACTGGGGCACCACCCATGACCTCAGCTTTCGAACGCCTCATGTCCTGGTCCTGGGCTCTGGCGTCTACCGTATCGGCTCCAGCGTCGAGTTTGACTGGTGTGCTGTGGGCTGCATCCAGCAGCTCCGAAAGGTCCAAGAGCTAGTCTTTCCTATGGTTTTCTCTGCTGTTCTAATCAGCTTTGGCAGCTGCCTTCCACCCACACTCAACCCTGGCACTCTCTAGTCATTGCTGCACCTTAACGTCTATCACAGGGCTTTGGGTTGGGGGGGTCCCCTTAAGCCGTCCTGTGCCTCACATGTGGTTCCTCTCCAGAACTCTGTATCTGCTTTTCCGCTAGCTTCATTGCTGGTCTGACTTCCCTCCCAAGGCAGCCGTCCTGTACAGCAGTTTCAGAGACAGCTGAGGCGGTGCTCTCTGGAGTGCTGCTTTGGCTTTACTCTCTCGGTGCTCTTCTTCCCATCTGATTGCTGAATGTCATTCCCCTCGCTGTCGCAGATGGGGTATAAAACCATCATGGTGAACTACAACCCAGAAACAGTCAGCACCGACTATGACATGTGTGACCGACTCTACTTCGATGAGATCTCTTTTGAGGTGAGACGGGTGAAGGCTGCCCGTTAGCCTGGGAGGCCAGTCAAGTAGGAGTAGCTGACGGACCTAAGACTCTTTAGAACTTGTGGGGTTTGAGGGTGAAGGCTGAAGAGCAGAGAACAAGAAGACTCAGACCCCTGACCCTGCCTGCTGCCGCCACCTGTTTCTCCTCCTGCACCGTAGGTGGTGATGGACATCTATGAGCTAGAGAACCCCGAAGGCGTGATCCTGTCCATGGGCGGGCAGCTGCCCAACAACATGGCCATGGCTTTGCATCGGCAACAGTGCCGGGTGCTGGGCACCTCCCCTGAAGCCATCGACTCGGCTGAGAACCGTTTTAAGTTCTCCCGGCTCCTGGACACCATTGGTATCAGCCAGCCTCAGTGGAGGGAGCTCAGTGACCTAGAGGTGGGCTGGGGCCTGGTGGGGGGCTGGAGGCTGGATGACGTCACGGGTGAGTGTGAGCAACCCAGCTAAGCTCCCTTTGCCCTTAGTCTGCCCGCCAGTTCTGCCAGACTGTGGGGTACCCCTGTGTCGTGCGCCCCTCCTATGTGCTAAGTGGTGCTGCTATGAATGTGGCTTACACCGATGGGGACCTGGAGCGCTTCCTGAGCAGTGCGGCAGCTGTCTCCAAGGAGCACCCCGTGGTCATCTCCAAGTTCATCCAGGAGGCCAAGGTGGGAGGCTGCAGACAGGTCTCTGCAGGCAGGCTCCCAGCCTCAGAGGCGCTCCCCTCTCTGGTCCTACAGAAGTTTGTAGGCACAGGGGGCTGGATAGGACGGGTTGTGCCAGGGCTCTTAAAGGAAGGGAAGCTTCCTGCAGGGGCGAGCGGGAGAAGAAGATGGCCCTTGCTCTACATCACATTGCCCTGCACGCCGCCCACCCCCCACCACCCACTAGGAGATTGATGTGGACGCTGTGGCCTGTGATGGTGTGGTGGCAGCCATCGCCATCTCCGAGCACGTGGAGAACGCAGGTGTGCATTCAGGTGATGCCACGCTGGTGACCCCGCCGCAGGACATCACTGCCAAAACCCTGGAGCGGATCAAAGCCATCGTGCACGCCGTGGGCCAGGAGCTGCAGGTCACAGGACCCTTCAATCTGCAGCTCATTGCCAAGGTAGTAAGAGGGGCTAAAGGCAGGGACCAGAGGTCCGTGGCGCCTCCTTGTTCTGTGCCGGCCCTGGCGCCAGGGAGCCCTCATCGGGGGAGGAAAGCCTGAGGGGCGGGTCACAACTCGAGCCCACAGTATTGTCAGGGTTTCTAATAGTCACCCTGCCCCCTGTCCCGGGTTGGTGACCCACAGACGATGAGTGGGGGGAAGAGCCAAGGTCCCTGGGATGGTGTCACAAGCCCACCTGTGGAAGGCCTGACCAGTCCCTCTCTGCCCAGGACGACCAGCTGAAAGTCATTGAGTGCAACGTGCGTGTCTCCCGCTCCTTCCCCTTCGTCTCCAAGACCCTGGGTGTGGACCTAGTAGCCTTGGCCACGCGGGTCATCATGGGGGAAGAAGTGGAGCCTGTGGGGCTCATGACTGGCTCTGGAGTCGTGGGGGTAAAGGTAAGGAGGATTGAAGCCCGAGGTTGTCAGTCAGCGGGGAGGCAAATAGTGGAGGGAGTTCATCTCCTGCACAAGCTATATGTCAGTCGACGTATAAACCAAGCACCTCCTGTGGGCAAGGCCTTCCTGGGCCGTCAGGGCAATAAGATGGTCTTTGTCTCTTAGGAACTTCCACTCTAGTGATGGGAGGCAAGAGAAGTCGGGTCCAAAAACAGCTTGTTTCTAGAACAGTGTGCGATAAACCTGCATAGTAGAGATAAAAACAAAATGCTAAAGGAGGTGCGACTTCCAGAGAGGGTGGTGACCCTCAAGAAGGCTCAAGAAAAGAAGTGGTATTTGGAATGAGCCTTGGAGGACGGTCAGGATGTGAGATTTGAGATTGGCCAAGCTTGTTGAGGAAGTGTTCCGAGGCCAGGAAGTAGCCTCGTGGAGACCGAGGGGAGCCCGAGCATGTTTGGGAAGCAGCCGATGATTGGTGGGTTCACGTGGAGCCGCACAGGGAAGGCTCACCCCGCTGTCTGGAGGAGGCCGAGAGAGGGGATTGAGGCCCCCCCACTGGTGCAGGATGTGGGCCCATCACGCCTGGGCCTCACTCACCTCCTGCTCTCTCAGGTGCCCCAGTTCTCGTTCTCCCGCCTGGCGGGTGCTGATGTGGTGCTGGGTGTGGAGATGACCAGTACCGGGGAAGTGGCTGGCTTCGGGGAGAGCCGCTGTGAGGCCTACCTCAAGGCCATGCTAAGCACTGGCTTTAAGATCCCCAAGAAGAACATCTTGCTGACCATTGGCAGCTATAAGGTACAGAATCCGGGGGGTGCCTGAAGATGGGGGGACAGATGGCCTTGGCTCCCTGGGCCAGGGCTGACCTTGAAGTGGAAGACGGGAGAAACACAGCCTCATCCTCCTTCTTGGTTCAGAACAAAAGTGAGCTGCTCCCAACTGTGCGACTGCTGGAGAGCCTGGGCTACAGCCTCTACGCCAGTCTGGGCACTGCTGACTTCTATACAGAGCACGGTGTCAAGGTATGGGCTGCTCCTGCCCTACACACTGCCCACTCTCCAAGGGTGTGAGAGCACCCAGGAATTCTCTCCCTGTTCCCCTGCTTTTCTTGTCATTGTATAAATTATATATTCCACGTAGAGCAGTAGAACATACAGAGAAGCAAAGAGAAAAAAAGAATTCCCTCGTGACCTCCCCACCATTGTTAACATTTTGGCATGTGTCCTTCCAGAATTTTATCTTTCTGTGTGAAGTGTGGGCTCATACCGCAGAGTCCTTGGTAACCATAGCGTAGATGCCTTTCTTGTCAAGAAAAATGCTTTGCCTGTAGCAAAGAGAGGTAGCCTGGTCCCCATCCTCCTCATGGGCTCCCGGGCCACCTCTCCTCCCTTCCGGTTGGCCTTCCCGGCCCCTGCCAGGCTCGGGTTGGCCCCGACCTTGTCTCTGGGCCACAGGTAACGGCTGTGGACTGGCACTTTGAAGAAGCAGTGGATGGAGAGTGTCCACCACAGCGAAGTATCCTGGAGCAGCTCGCTGAGAAGAACTTCGAGCTAGTGATTAACCTGTCCATGCGCGGGGCCGGGGGCCGGCGTCTCTCTTCCTTTGTCACCAAGGGCTACCGCACCCGGCGCCTGGCCGCTGACTTCTCCGTGCCCCTCATCATCGATATCAAGTGCACCAAACTGTTTGTGGAGGTAACTGACACCTGGGTGCCGGGAAGGGGGCAGCCAGTGTCAGTGGGGGAAGAGGGAGAAGTGAGCGTGCCCTGTACGAAACAGCTATGCTAGTGATCAAGTTTTGTGGCTGCAGAGAGAGAAGATGGGTATAGAGAGGCCGAAGCCTGGTTTATGGGAAAACCCAATCCCTCTCTGCACCTCCCAGGCTGCCCTTAAGTCAAAGCTGACCGTGGTTTCCACTTTGCAGGCCCTAGGACAGATTGGGCCAGCCCCTCCTTTGAAGGTGCATGTTGACTGCATGACCTCCCAGAAGCTCGTGCGGGTACCTGGTAAGTGCATCTCTTGAGAGAACCTGGCTTCTGGACGCTGGTAGAAGCTTGCATGGACCCTGGGTGCAGCACAGGATGGCCGTGGGGCCCACTCTGCCCTGGAGTGTACAGAGTGGGGAGGGCCCAGAATCTGCCTCACTCGAAGCTCTTTTACTCCTCCATCCACGATGCCCTTGACCAACCTCACCACCTCTCACTTGTATCCGTCGCTGCTTATTTTCCTGCCACCCCAGTTCACCTCCTTGATGCCCTTCGTGTCTCGGAATCTTCCTCTAATCTGCTGCCTCCGTGTTCTCCCAGGATTGATTGATGTCCACGTGCACCTGCGGGAACCAGGGGGGACACACAAGGAGGACTTCGCTTCAGGCACAGCGGCTGCCCTGGCCGGGGGCATCACCATGGTGTGTGCCATGCCTAATACCCGGCCCCCCATCATCGATGCCCCTGCTCTGGCCCTGGCACAGAAGGTGAGCCCTTGTTCTCCTGCTTCCTGGTGACCCCCATGCCCCCACCAGCCTCCCCCACCTCCCTGAACCCTGCTCCCTCTGCCCCTCCCCAGGGGCCCAGGCCACGCATGGGTGCCGAGCTGGCACCGGTGCTGAGGGGCCTAATCTCAAATGCACCCTCTCCAGCTGGCAGAGGCCGGCGCCCGCTGTGACTATGCCTTGTTCCTCGGAGCTTCGTCGGAAAACGCAGGGACCCTGGGTGCTGTGGCTGGGTCTGCTGCAGGGCTGAAGCTCTACCTCAACGAGACCTTCTCTGAGCTGCGGCTGGACAGTGTGGCCCAGTGGATGGAGGTAGGGGTGGGCAGGTGGGAGGAGGCAGCCAACCAGTACCTCCTGGCTTGAGGGCCCCGCACAGTGGGCTGGCAGCAGTGAGTCAGGAGCTCCGTGAGGGCTTGGGCTCTGCACGGTCCTGGAATGTTCTTCCTGCCCCCAGCACTTCGAGACGTGGCCGTCCCACCTCCCCATTGTGGCCCACGCAGAGCGTCAGAGTGTCGCCGCCGTCCTCATGGTGGCCCAGCTGACCCAGCGCTCGGTGCACATCTGTCACGTGGCGCGGAAGGAAGAGGTGAGAGCCCAGCACAGGTGCCCCTGTTGCTTTCCCAGTAACTCCAGGTGATCAGGGTAGTCCTTGGGGGCAGGAGAGGGGCAGGGCACGAGCAGGGGCGCCTGGAGCCCGTACCCAGCACATCTGCCCCATGACTTTCCGAGAGGGGAGGTGGGCTGCGGGGACTTTGCAGGGTGGGGCCTGGAGGGAGGCCTCCTCGAGGTCTCCCTGCTCTCCCCCAGATCCTGCTGATTAAAGCCGCAAAGGCACGGGGGCTGCCGGTGACCTGTGAGGTGGCGCCCCACCATCTGTTCCTGAGCCGCGATGACCTGGAGCGTCTGGGGCCCGGGAAGGGGGAGGTTCGGCCTGAGCTTGGCTCCCGGCAGGATGTGGAAGCCCTATGGGAGAACATGGCCGTCATCGACTGCTTTGCCTCCGACCATGGTGAGAGGGCCCAGGCCGAGCCCCCTCTGCCCGGGCGGGCTCGTGCTCCATCCTCACGGGCAAGGACCTCGGGTTCCATGAAGATTGGGCCTTGATCTGGGTAGGATCCCAGCCTCTAATACAGTTCTTGGTCTGTCATAGGTGCTTGATAAATATTTACTGGAAGAACGAATGAGCAAATGAGTAAACTGTAAATGAGAGAATGTGGGTGAAAGGGGTGGGCCCCCAAAGATGACAGCAGTCCCAGTTTCCCTACCTTCTGATTCCCAGAAAAAATTAGCATCGGGGTTGGTAGTGAGGCACCATCTTGGTGGCGTGCGTGACCTCTCGTGTGTGGAGGCGATCGGTTCCGAGGGTCATGCTCTCTTCTCCCAGCCCCCCACGCCGTGGACGAGAAGTGTGGGCCCCAGCCACCCCCCGGCTTCCCGGGGCTGGAGACCATGCTGCCCCTACTGCTGACGGCAGTGAGCGAGGGCCGGCTCAGCCTGGATGACCTGCTGCAGCGACTGCACCACAACCCCCGGCGCATCTTCCACCTGCCGCCCCAGGAGGACACCTATGTGGAGGTGTGGGGTTGAAGGCCGGGGGGCGGGGGCTCCCCAGCCCTGGGAGCCGTTCCACGCCGCAGCCCGTGCCTGGCATAACCCGTGACTCTGACAGGTGGATCTGGAGCATGAATGGACGGTCCCCAACCACATGCCCTTCTCCAAGGCCCACTGGACACCCTTTGAAGGGCAGAAGGTGAAGGGCACCGTCCGCCGTGTGGTCCTGCGAGGAGAGGTTGCCTATATTGACGGGCAGGTATGTGTGTGGCCCATGCTCAGGCCGGTCGTGACCCGCTCGTGCTATATTCTCCTCCCACCCCAGCACATCTCTGTGGTCCCACTACCCATCCAACTGCCCTGGGTGCGGGTGGGTGCAGGTCCCCAGGGCATTTTTTTCTTCTCGCTGGCTTCCACCCCTTTAGGACCCCAGTCTGGCTCACTTGCCCACCCCTGCCTTCTGTCCGCAGGTGCTGGTGCCGCCGGGCTACGGACAGGATGTACGCAAGTGGCCACAGGGGGCTGTTCCCCAGCTCACGCCCTCGGCCCCCGCCGCCAGTGAGCTAAACACGGTATGCGCGCTGCTTTGGGCTGAGGGGCGGGGTTGGGGGTACAGTCAGGCGTGGGGCTGGCAGCATTGGTGGTTCGGGGCAGTGGAACGTTCGTCACTTAACACTTAATATCCTCACCACCTATCCCCTCTACTGCAAAACATAGAATTAACTCTCAGTTTAGGAGTCTTCCCACAGGAAACACACCCCATTATTAACCCAAGCAGAGAGACGTCTTGGAGAGGCCAGTGGGCCCGCGCCTGTTGAGGGCAGCCCAGTGGGAGGCGGGGCTGAGGGGACATGATGGAGGTAGAATCCTAGCGGACAGGGAGCAGTTTGGCTTTTCTTGAGGGATTGAATTTGAGGAGGGTCAGGTCAGTACCCAGTGTTGTCTCTCCAGACCCCAGAGAGGCCCCGCCGGGGCATCCCAGCGCTTCCCGATGGCCGCTTCCACCTGCCGCCCCGAATCCACCGAGCCTCTGACCCAGGTTTGCCAGGTAAGAGGAAGGTCCTATGACGTGGAGGGTGGGGCCACCTGGACTTAGAGACGTGTCCAGATGGGCTCCTCTCCCCCGCATTGTCCCAGGTGGGCTGAGGTTGGGGACTTTGTGGCCTAGGAACTGTCCCAGCGCCCCCCAGCACCTCACCTCTGTCCACTTACCTTGTCCTTCCTGCTGCCCTCATCTGACCTGCTGTGCCCGCCTTTGCCTAAATCAGCCCGCCCAGCTTGAGGGAGGCATCCCACAGCTTCTTCTCACAGGCCCTTTTTTGTTGTGGGCAGCTGTGTTCCTCCGCCTGGGAGCTGGGATCCCATGGGGCAGCAGAGCGTGGGGTAAATCCAGGTTGTTGGTTGGTGTGAGCCTGGCCGTTCTCCCTGCCTAGGAGCCTTTTGCCAACTGGGAGGGTTCCGGGAGGGCACCACTGATCACACACAACAGCCCCTGTGGGAAATCACGTGTCCATGCCCAGAGCTGCCGGTCCTTCCTGCCCTCACCTAACCTGCTGTAGCTACTGTGGTGTGAGTTGGTTTAACACAGACACTGTGGTCCGGAGTCCTGGGGAAGCGGGGGCTCTTCACACACCTCAGCCACAGGCTTACATCTGTCCTGTTGCCCTCTTTGTAGCTGAGGAGCCAAAGGAGAAGACCTCCCGGAAGGCAGCTGAGCCAGGTGAGAGACGCCCCGGAACACGCGCTCACCTTGGGGACCTCTCTGATCTGGCCTGGGTAGGAGGAACCCTCTGACCAGCCTCTTCCGCCCCGTCCCTCACTCTGCAGAGCTGATGGGAACCCTTGACGGCACCTGCTACCCTCCACCACCAGTACCTAGACAGGCATCGCCCCAGAACCTGGGGACCCCTGGCCTGCTGCACCCCCAGACCTCACCCCTGCTGCACTCATTAGTGGGCCAACATATCCTGTCTGTCCAGCAGTTCACCAAGGATCAGGTGCCTGGGGGAGGGAGGAGGGGAACACCCAGAGCTTTGAGGACCTGGAGAGTCGGGGCTAGGGCCCCTGGGGGCCACCGCCTTTCCAGCTGACTTGGGATCTTTCTTAGATGTCTCACCTGTTCAACGTGGCACACACGCTGCGCATGATGGTGCAGAAGGAGCGGAGCCTCGACATCCTCAAGGTCAGGGTCAGGGCTGTGGGCTGGGGATCCAGGCCCGTGTCCGCAGGGCTGTGCGGTGGTCAGTGGGGTCTCCCTCCCCTGCCATAGGTCCCCTGGTGTGAGTCCACACCCTCCATAGGTAAGCCCTACTCTGGGAGGTCCTGCTCCTGTAGGCCGCCCCCGTGCTTGCCCTCCTCCGATCGGTATTCAGCTGACTTGCGAGGCCCTGAGCACCAGCACACAGGCCCGCTAATCTGGTCACTTGATTGGTGCTGGTGTATTCGTGGGAGTGAAGTCTAGGGTATTTCCTTCTCTCCCAGAGAATGAATGTCTCGTTCAGACTCTTAACAATGGCTTTTTGGAGGCAGACCTTTAGCTCAGAGTGACACTATGGTGGAAATGTCAAGGCTACAACAGGTCCTGGGAAGGTTTGGGGGACAGGGTTCTAGCACCCCTCTTGCGTAAGTTGGGGAGGCAGGCATCAGCCCACGCGCTCCCCAAGGTGAATACGTGTGTGCACACATGACTCCCGCCTCCCCCAGGGGAAGGTGATGGCCTCCATGTTCTACGAGGTGAGCACGCGGACCAGCAGCTCCTTTGCAGCGGCCATGGCCCGGCTGGGGGGCGCCGTGCTCAGCTTCTCAGAAGCCACGTCCTCCGTCCAGAAGGGTGAATCCCTGGCTGACTCGGTGCAGACCATGAGCTGCTACGCCGACGTCGTGGTGCTGCGGCACCCCCAGCCCGGAGCGGTGGAGGTGAGGCCGGCCTGTGTGCCGGGGCAGGATTGATTTGGCTGGACCCAGGGACACGAGGGCCCTCCTGCCCACACTTCCTGTGACTGCAGGTCTCAGTCGGGCCAGATGGGTGCGGGGACCCCAGGAGGAGTGGGACTGCGGCAGGGAGTAGGGGTCCCTGAGACGCAGAAGACAGGATTCTCCTTCCTCGTCCCCGTGTTCACAGCTGGCAGCCAAGCACTGCCGGAGGCCAGTGATCAATGCCGGGGATGGGGTCGGAGAGCATCCCACCCAGGCCTTGCTGGACATCTTCACCATCCGGGAGGAGCTTGGGACGGTCAACGGCATGACGGTGAGGGTGGTGGTAGGGGTTGGAGGCCTGCCTGGTGATGGTCTGGAGAGGGGGACCGTGGGGAGGTGGTTTCTGCCTTTCAGCGCATGTTGCGCGCATTCTGAGGTCTACGTTCTGGTTCTGAGGCCGAGAGCTTTAAAATGGGGGTGCGGGTGTGCTCAGTCTGGGGGCCCTCTTGGTGACCGGCTTCCTCCCCAGATCACAATGGTTGGGGACCTGAAGCACGGACGCACGGTGCATTCACTGGCCTGCCTGCTCACCCAGTATCGCGTCAGCCTGCGCTACGTGGCGCCTCCCAGCCTGCGCATGCCCCCCGACGTGCGGGCTTTCGTGGCGTCCCGCGGCACCAAGCAGGTCAGGCCCTGGGAGCCCGTGGGGGACCTGGGCTGGGCGGTCAGTGCCGGCACCACACTCACCCTGGCCGGGCCTCACCCTCCAGGAGGAATTTGAGAGCATCGAGGAGGCGCTGCCCGACACCGACGTGCTCTACATGACTCGCATCCAGAAGGAGCGCTTCGGGTCTAGCCAGGAGTATGAAGCTGTGAGCACGAGGGCTGAGGAGAAGCCAGGGCTGGAGCTGCTGGGCATCCAGACTGGCAGCCGGGAAAGCTGGGTCCCTCGCTTGCGACAACTGAGTGCGAGGACGGGGGGTGGAACCCAGGCTCGTGGGCTCGTAGCCGCCCCTGCCCGGCCGTGCTCATGGGGCCCCTCTCTGCCTCGCAGTGCTTCGGCCAGTTCATCCTCACTCCCCACATCATGACCCGGGCCAAGAAGAAGATGGTGGTGATGCACCCCATGCCCCGAGTCAATGAGATAAGGTGACGTGGCGTGAAAATTGAGGATGTGCTTGGGGGCGGGGGTCTGGCTCTGGGAGTGCACTCAGTCCGTTCAGGCTGTCTTGGGCACATGGTAACTCTTCCTTCTCTTGCAGTGTGGAGGTGGACTCGGACCCCCGAGCAGCCTACTTCCGGCAGGCGGAGAATGGCATGTACATCCGCATGGCTCTGTTAGCCACCGTGCTCGGCCGCTTCTAGGGCCCGACCCCTCAGCCTCTTCTCAGGCCCAGCTGCTGGGCATGGAATCCGGTGCCCTCCACGGAGGCAGCACACTTAGTAGATGCTCTCGGGCATCCAGATAGGTCATGTGCTCATACGCACACACATGTGGACCACGCTTCAGACGCTGGACTGGACTGGAGCTGTCTAGCATGGGGGTGGGGCCTCTGACGCTGGGGCTCAGTCGGCCCCGTCTCCCTTATTGCACCTGAAATCTGTACTGTTACTTTTCCACTGACTTAGTAAAACAGCTGAGCTGCCTCTGGTTCTCGCTTCCTTGCATGTATCCTGGCTTCAGCAGAGGATGTTAAGTGTAACAGGCAGAGCTTTCTTCTAGAAAACGAGAATAGTTTCCCAAATACAAGAGCAGCCTTGCCGGGCAGGCTCATGTTCTGGCCAGGGGAGCAGCCAGTCCCCCATTTTCAGAGTGGTGGCTCTTTGGGGTTCTGGGCAGGAACATGCCATTCTCTTGGTGCTCTCCGTGGCCCGCACTACACTGATAGGTGTCCAGCCCTCCTTCCTCAATTCAGGTGCATGAGTCGTGGTGAAGGGAGGGCTGAGCATCTGCATCCTGCTAGCGGTGTTCGTTATCCCGTAGGCCTTTTCTCTCCTCTGGTTAATCCTCTCCTCAGTGGCTGAGGTGGCCACTGCATCCTCAAAACCTCGCTCGGAGTTCTCCGGCTGCCAGTACTGGGAGGAGCCCCTCCTACCTACTATCCCTGGGAGCCTGCCTCACTGGACTTCTCAGCCTGGACTAGGGTAAGGGCGGCTGAGGAGCACTTCCGCTTGGGAACCCTGGGCTGGGGGCTGAGGTGGAGTAGCTCAGGTATCTGCACGCTAGTGCTTCTGTGGATCCTTCAAAGTGTGTGAGCTCTTCCATTTCATGAACTTTAGCAGCGTTACATTTCTGGATCCAGCAGGCTAACTTACACCCTCTGGGTACAAAGCACCATGTGCGGTGGGAGTATAAGGATGAGCAAGGTAATTCTCATCCTCAACTTTGAGGCCTCTTAGATGGTGGGACATCCAGCGACTTCTACAGATTGAATTGGCACACGATGGTCCAAACTGCTCCAACATCATTCAGGAAGAACCTGCTTTGTGCAAAGAGCTATTAGCAGGTTGCAGGGATGGGAAAAGGAGGTGGAACTCGTTTTTTGAAAACTTAGCACGAGCAGGAACTTTCCACATATATTTAATCCTATGCCAAACGTCCAACCGTTTTACAGACGCGACACACTCAGAAGATTACCAGGTGGCTTAACCAAAGTCACATCGCTAGGATTCACGTATCAGGACCACTTGACTTCAAACTCACCTTTCTGTTAAAAAGGAAGAAGTTATTTCAGGCTTTAAGGGCATTCAAAATCAGCAGGAGAGGCAAGCCACACAAATCTGAACCACCAGAGAACAAGTCCCAGGTGTGTGTGGGGAGCTGGTTCTCAGAGGAGACCAGCACGGGTCTCCTGGTGTCACAAGGATCCCGGGGTTGGGGTTTGGGCTGGTTCCTGAGGAAGGGGGGTGAGCTGTACCAGGTAGCTGGGAGGAGGGCGCAGAATCTTGCCTTCCAGCTTGAACATAGGAGTGGTAGTTCTGTGTCTGCAGCACAGTGAGGACATACACCTAGACCCAGCAGGACCTTTCTGCTCCATATTGTTCGGCATATTGGTAGGGTTGAGAGTCTGATGAGCCAGACCAAGAGGTTTGGATGTAGATTCCAACAGAAATAGGAGCTTATAACCGCAGGCACTGTTTGAAGAAGGGTGGGACTAGGTATAACATCGTCTGCTCGTCTGGGTCGCTGAGCTGTCTCCAATCCCCCTATTGTTAGTCCTTCCCAGGCTTTTCAAACCCCTGACCCTGACGAGTTCTCCCTCAGGTACCTGGAGGACCTGGTTGGTTGGAAAGGAGAGCATCATTTCTAGAACGCTGCTACTCCTTTCTAGGACTTCAGTTACCCTTTCTATGCTATTCGAACAAATCAGAGATGATTTTCCCAAGTACTAGGAATCTGTCACACACAGATTCCCACAGAACTCAGGGAGGCTTGTCCTCAGCGGAAGCGGCGTTTGCTGCCAAGAGGCACACACATGCCACTCAGCTGCTAAGTGGTGGGAGGTGTCCCTGCCCTGACCCGTTCTTTGGCTCTGCTAATTGTAACACAGCTCTAAGTTGAATAAACTTCTTTCTCCTACAACCAGAAAGGAGATCTTATGACACTGGGAAGTAAAAAGAGACTCAGCAAGAAATGAAAACAGACCTTTAAAGAAAACACCCATGTCTGAGACTGTCCCACGTTCATTAAGAAACACCCTCCTGTGCTCCATGGGATTATCGTTAACCACATAAAGTTAATAAAGTTTCCTGGTCTCCCTTCCTCCTGAGATACTTAAGAGATTTGATCTATTTTTTTTTAAAGTTAACATGGCTCTAATTATGTGCCAAGCACTGTTCTAGCACTTTACAACTATTAACATTCTTTTTTTTTTTTTTTTTTGCGGTACGCGGGCCTCTCACTGTTGTGGCCTCCCGTTGCGGAGCACAGGCTCCGGACGCGCAGGCTCAGCGGCCATGGCTCACGGGCCCAGCCGCTCCGCGGCATGTGGGATCTTCCCGGACCGGGGCACGAACCCGCGTCCCCTGCATCGGCAGGCGGACCCCCAACCACTGCGCCACCAGGGAAGCCCTTAACATTCTTTTTTACTTACTCTTGGATGAACTCTTTAAATATATTCCCCTGTGAAAAGAGGTCTGACCTAATAATGTATTTGCTTATTTCCTTGCAAAATAATTTCCCCCAACTCTTCACTGCCTGTACCCTAGTGAAGAAGAAAATCCCTTCAAGACAGGCATTCCACTTGGAGCTTGAGCACCCTCATCCTGTTCCTGCCGCTTGTCACTGATGACCTGCAACCGTGGGCCAGTAAGTCAGCGCACCTTAGGGCTTTAAGTTGAAAGGGTAGAGTTGGAGGTTGCCAGTGTAGCATCGGTAGGCATGTGTAATTCTGTGACGATATCCTGTAGACTGTGGGGGACCTTGCTGGTGATGGTGCGGGGTCGAGAATGAGTGCCAAAAGAGCTAGGGGTAGCAGCCATTCCACCATTAGGGAAGCCAGGTAGGATGTTGTTGCACTAGAAGCAGATGATGGCTGAAGAGAAGAGACGAGAATGGATGTTATAAAACACTAAGGATAGGAGAGTGAAGGGTGGCTCTGTGGGGTGGGCTCTTGAGGAGAACGGGGATGGGTACAGACCAGCTTGGGGTGGGAAAGGATGAATTGTTTGGGCAGGATACTGTTCAGCTGCTGTGGGACATCTCTATGGAAATGTCTCGTCGATAACAAAGCTGGGGAATGGAAACAAGTGCAACAGAGGTAAATGCTATTTATATGTGATAATGTTACATGCCCTGAGAACAGGACGGTATTCACTGATGTATCCCAAGCACCTAGAAAAGTATTGAGCACAGAGTCGGTGCTTAATAAGCACCTGTTGACCGAATCATCAACGTAAAGGTAATGAAAGCTCTTTAAATTTGTGCCTCTGTATTATTCACCGAGAGAATGGGAGCAAAAGCTGTCAGCTAAAACCTGAACGTCAGAAACAGTTGGAGAAGGGTTCAGAAGAAAGCCCTCAAAGAGGCCCAGAATCTCAGATATGTGAGATATGGGGAGAGGTGTGGACAGGATCAGATCCTGCAGGAGGCCACAGAGAATGCAGTCTGAGGCACAGACTCGGTCTGATGCTTTGTGCGTGGGAAGGTGGACACCATGTTCATGGGCTTCGTGAGGTATTGGCTTAGAAGCTGAGGGTTGTTTGCCGAGGAAAAAAGAGGTGGGATTAGAACCTGAAAGTCTAGAAAAGGCTGGGGAAGCTGTGATGGATCCTCAGGAGATTCATAAAAGGGTCACCAAGCAGGGCTCAAAGGGGAAGCTAGACGTCGTGAGTTTGTGGTAGGGTTAGGCAGGCAATGCCCAGGCAGGGCCACGGCACCTCACCCACCTTGGAGGACCCTCTCTACAAATAGCAATTACTTCCTCCTTGACAGACTCCTGATCAGCTACCACCAAAGGGTGGTGCAGGTTTGCCCTGGGGAGTTAGCCCGGAAGGCACAGGCTTGCTGGCCCATGGCTGGGGGCCTGGGGACTAAGGTGGCACCTAATGGGCCTGTATTGACCCCACGCCTGTTCCTTCCCCATCTTTGCATCCATTCATTCCTTCACCAGCGGGCATTCCTGAGAGTCTGCTAAGTGCCAGGTTGCGAGCTTGGTGCTGGGGAGGCAAACATGAGGAAAGCAGCACCTTCCCTCAGGGGCCATAAGCAACCTGCAGGGCAACCTCACCCACTTGCTGTGCCTCCCAGAGGTCTTGTGTGACTGGGTCCTGATGTGAACCCTGCTCTGGTGCAGCAGGTGGGCGAGGTGGACCAGAGCCGGGAGGTGAGCTCTGGGCAGACTCCACGGTCAGGGAAAAGGCAAGTTTGCTGTGGTAACGTCTGAAACCTGCGTATTTTGGTAAGCTTTAGCTGTCTTTTAGTTCCTGGATTCGGTTCCCTTTTGTTTCTCCCTAGGCTTTCTGTCTACCGTCCTTTGAAAATTTATAGCCTATCTTGGTTGAGCCAAAGGGAACGAGAGAATGGAAATGGATGTTCAGACTGTTTGGGTCAGAGAGAAAGTCAGGCAGTAAACCCTGCCACCAGGTGCCATGGGCACAGCACCAAACAGGATAGGAAAACTCAAAAGGGGTGCACCTGGAGACCCACCTATGCAGAGCTTTCCTGTTCTATTCTGGGAAGATTTTAAGAATGGAAACTATTCTGTATCAGGAGCCTGCAGCCTTCCCTAGGATCATAGCTATAGGCTAGGATGGGGGAGGCTATGGATGGCTGCACTTTTCTTCTCTCCAGTAATGAGGCTTCCACTTAGGAATTGACCATAAAATCTTCTAGAAATGTAATAGGGAAGAACAAATCTGACTCCACATTGGATCTAGCTTTTTTAAAATTTGTTTTATTTGTTGTTGTTGTTTTTACTTTTAACCTTTGTAGGCTATTAGGTTTGCTACAAGTTAAGAATGTTGCCTACAGCCTGAAATATACAGGATAGCCCCAGACCTCTGACCTTTAAAGGTATAACACTTTTCCATTCATATAGAGATTAAAAAGTTGCAGAACAGAGAATAACATTTGTCTTGTTGGAGGTTTGTAGGAACATTGTGACCAGATCTACCTAAACAGCTGCAAGAACAAAGCATTCAGGCACCAAAAAGTTTGCAGCAAACAACCACACCTCCTCTCCTTTTAGTATAAAAGAAGCCTGAGGGACTTCCCTGGTGATCCAGTGGTTAAGAATCCGCCTTCCAGTACAGAGGGTTTGGTCCCTGGTCAGGGAACTAAGATCCCATATCCTGCATGCCGCGAAGTGTGGCCAAATAAGTAAGTAAGTAAAGAAAGAAAGAAGAAAGCCTGATTTCTAACTCCGTTAAGATGGTTCTTTGGGACACCAGTCCACCATCTTCTCAGTATGCTGGCTTTCCAAATAAAGTCACTATTCCTTGACCCAACAACTCATCTTTTGATTTTATTGGCCTGTTGTGCAGTGAGCAGTATCAGCTTGGTAACAGAGGGAGTGGGATTTCTGGCTCAGGAGGAGAGGCTGGGAACAGCTCATGAGCGGGCTGTGATGTGCCCTTCCCCGGGTGGCTACCACGGCCTCTGCATTGGTGCTCGGTACAGAGGGTCAGCCCAGACAGGAGGAGACCTGCCCTCTGAGTGAGCGTCGCCCAGGCCTGGGGCTGCTTCCGGGGGATTCAGGATGCTGTAGCCAGAGAGCAGCAGAGGGAGGGTGGGGAATGGGGCGCAGGAGTGGGGTGCAGGCTCTGGCAACCTTGGGGCCCTCCTCCCCACGCTCCCCACCCACTTTCTCTCATCAGTCCTGGCAACAGGGCCTACTTTGTGGGATCATTTGTGATCGTGGCTGCACATGCAGCCTCAGGCTCTGCCCCACAGGCACCTGGGAACTGCCCAGCACCCTTTGGAAGGTGTTGACCAGGTGCTGATGGGATGGCCGGGGGGCTCAGAGCAGGGACAGGGAGGCCCAGGGAACTCAGAGTTGGGGAGGAAGAGTCCTTCTAATATAAAAGAAACTCTAGGGAATTCCCTACCAGTCCAGTGGTGAGGACTTTCACAGCCAGGGCCCAGGCTCAATCCCTGGTAAGGGAACTAAGATCCCACAAGCCAAGTAACGAGGCCAATCAGTCAGTCAATCAATAAACTCCCTAAGTACAGTTCTCCACAGAGGTGGGGGAATCTGCCAGGAATAGGGGCAGGGGTCTTCCCAGCCTGACTCAGGGTCCTGTGATTCCCTCCAGTCTTCCAGCTGCCTGGGCTGCTACCACAGCACAGGCCTCATGGGGGCGCTGCTCCCCCTCTGATAGCATGGCTCAAGGCAGCCAGGATGGGCCCACCGCTTAGGGAAGTCCCCGAAGGGGCGGCAGAGTCACTGGAGGGAGAACACCGCTTTATCACCCTGAGCTTGCTCTTGACCACAGACAGGCTGCTACCCTGGTCTGCCGGGTCCTCAGCCCTCGCCCCTCAAACAGGAAAGCACGGCCCCCCACCCATGGCCAGCTGACCCAGCGGCCCCCCAGGTGAGCAGCTCCCTGAGGAGGGCAGGGCCTGCCCAGCTGCCCAGATTTTCCCCTTCAGCACCTGCCCTGTCTCTGCAGCACGAGGCCCTCCAATCCACAGCCTCCCATTCTGGCTTTTCCGTCTGACTCCTTGGTCTCTCTCAAGCGCTCCTAAACTGCACTGAGCCCTCCCTCCTGTCCACCTCATCTTCCTCTGGCTTTCCCTTTTTTCTGGTACATCTTCACCTCGAGAGCAGCCCTCTCCCCTCTCCTCCCCTGGTTAACCAGCTGTGTAAAGAGCTGCCAGGCTGGGCTGATGGATGGGCCCTTCCCCCGCTCTGCTCTTCCTCAGGCCTCCCCTTGTCCCCACACCTCCCTTCCGGCCCTTTCTCCTCACCTCTGCCTCCACCACTCATTTTTACCATCAAGGAAGGACACCAAGGGGAAAGGGCCTTCTGGATAAGCAAGTGGAGAGGTGGGTCAGGGAGATAATAGGGGTGTGCAGGCAGCTCCTGCAGATAAGGCTTTCCTGGACTCCCTGGGGAATGCCCTATGAATGGGGGAGAATGCTCCCGATTCTTCTGTACTTCCCTGTCCCTGACAGAGCAATGCCTGGAGTGGGGTGGAAAAGCAGGGTGGTGTTGAAAAGGGCTGGGGACTTAGTGCAGCCAGAACTGAATTTGGATCTCAACTCTGACGGTTATTAGCTGCATGATCTGGGGCAGGTAAGCCTCAGTTTCTCCATCTGTAAAGCACAGATAATACTGTCTGCCTCACAGCGCCTGGCACCAAGTGTAAGCTCAATAAATGTTGGTTCCTGTCCCTGCTGTCAGGGTGCTGGGTCACCCTTTTCCCTGAAATCCCTCATAGATTCCACCCAAAAGGTAACCCTTTCCTACATGCCTTCTATATACCAGGCACACTTGTACCCACAACGTCATGTAACCCCTCTGTTTATAATTAGGAAAGCTGGAATGCAGAGGGGTTACCAGTGACCAGAGTATTAGCAGAAGGCCGAGGCAGAACCAAGGAGCCTGAGCGCAGAGCCCCAGGATGGGCTAGCCAGCAGCAGCAGGTTGCTGGGAAGGAGCCGAGAAGAGTTTTGCTGAGAAACTCAACTGTGCAAGAGCCTCCCAGGGCCTGGGTGGGAGTGAGAGCCCAGGCTCTGCACCTGACCCTGTCACTTGCTGGGTGACCTTGGGGAAGTCCTTTTCCCTCTCTGAGGCTCGGCTTCCTCTTCATTTTGCAGGGGTATGGGACAGAGATGGACTGCATGCGTTGTGAGGTCTCTTCCTGCCCTGAACGTTCTGTTCCCTCTCCTGCAAAGGGATCCAGCCTTGTGCGTGTAGGGCAGGGCTGCAGCTTAAGGCTGTTCATAGAGTAAAAAGCTAGTCCTCGTTTTCCCCACTCTCTGTTTCCTCACTCTTCCCCACCCCCATCCTGTCCCTTGGGGCCTGTAATCAATGAGTCGTAAAATGAGAAAGTAGCAGGAACTAGCAAAGCGTGGACAGCAGCTGGGGCGGCCTTGGTGCCGTGTGAGGGACTGCTGGCCCTTTGCCCGCGCCCAGCCTCCCGTGCTAGACTCAGGCCAGCAGCGACTCACCCATCCTGGTCGAGGGGCCCCCAGCTGAAGATCAGAACGGGAAGGCCTATTTTCAACCGGTCCAAAGAACACACCGTAAAACAGGTAATGAAATCTACATGTATTAACGTGGAAAGACGCACCCAGGATGTATGGCTGAATCATAAAAGCAGGTTACATGTTATCACCTATAATGTAATCCTCTTATGTTATTACGAAGAAGTCTTTGTACATACAAGAAAATATGGGCAGAGAGACTGTGAATACCAGTTCTCTCTGGGAGTAAGAGTATAGGGGAATCATTCACTTTCTACTTTATACACTTTCCTTTGATAGGTTTTTATTTATTTATTTTTATTTTTGGCCACACTGCACAGCCTGTGGGATCTTAGTTCCCCAGCCAGGGATCGAACCCATGCCCCTGGCAGTGGAAGCAGAGTCCTACCCACTGGACCGCCAGGGAATTCCCTCCTTTGATAGGTTTTTAAAGCGAACATATATTGCCTTTATAATTAAAAAAAATCAACACAATTTAATAATAAAGATATTTCCATTTTGGGGGAGAAGCCTTGCAGAAATACGCATGAGCTAATGAAAATGCTCTGGGTCTCTGCTTCAGGCTGGAGTTATATCAACCTAGGATGGGAAGGCCAGTGGACTCCTGCACTATATCCAAAACAAAAGCACAAAGGGCTTGTTTTTTTAAGAGAAAATGAACAATCCCTTAAAGAGATTTGTAAGGTCAAATCTGTCGAAATATATGATTCAACGTATATGAGGCAAAGGGAGGATAATTGTAAAACAGGTCCTTGGTGTCCACAGCTCAAACCTGGACTTGGGGTTGGCTGCTGTGAGGCAGGGCTGGGGCAGTCGGAACTGGGCTGCTCCCCAGCACCTCACACAGCTTGAGAGCAAAGCCAAATCAGCACCGTGGTCCAAGCCCTCTCCCAGATGGCTGCAGCTTCCCGCCAACGAGCCCAAGGCCACCCTGGCCTGTGGGAGCCTTTCAGAATGACTCCAGTATCCCTCAGCTCCTTGCCATCCAGCTTTCTCCTATAACCAATCCCAGAACGAATGGGCATCTCCCTGAGCCAAGGACCCAGGCTCGAGCACACTGCCAAGTAGCGGAAGGCAGTAAAGGGACTGGCGGGTTTCAGCCTACATCAGAATGGATATTTGAGGGTGGAGAGGATGGAGAGGGTGGGAAGGGGGTAGGGGGGCTGTGCAAGGTCACTCTGGCTGAGGGATTCTATCCGTTCCCAGGTGACCGGTTCTGTGTCCCCCTCCTGAGGAGTCAGCACAGGGGCTGAAAGGTGCAGTTAGATACAAGTTTATTGGCAGAGCTGGGGCGGAGTCCTCCCTCTCTCTGGGAGAGCCGAGGGCACAGCACCAACAGAGGGATGGCCAGACAGACCCCCAAACAGACACATGGATGGTGCAGACTCATAGAGACCATAGCACAGCCACACAGGCACAGAGACACACAGGCCACAGCACCAAGACACACACACACACACACACACACACACACACACACACAAAACCATAATGCTAGAACACACGGACAACGTGCAGGCTTTGGGGCTCCTGCATAGACAGAGAGAGAGCCACATGGGGAGGGGGCCCCTGCTGACCTCCCCCAGGCTTAGGCACACCAACAGCACAAAGACAGGCAGATCCTCCAGCCAGCCAGCCAGCCAGCCTGCCACACAGACAAATGAACTGCACGGAAAGGAGGCTGGGGGCTCCCCCGAGCACGGGGAGCAGGAACCACAGGACTTCTACACACCCCAACTGCCCTGACTTCCCTGTTCAGCCTGACCCTGGTTCCACTCCCCACACACACTTTGGTCTTGCCCAGTGGGGCTGGGGGGTTGGCAGATGGAAGCGGGCAGAGAGGAAGGGTACGGACCCAGCTCCGTCCCTTCTCCGTGAGCAGGGAGGCAGTTGCTGAGAGTCCAGGGCTGAGCCTGGGCCTGGCAGTGGGGTGAGGGTGCAGCCGTGGCTCAGGCTTGGGGGGGCTCCCTGCAGCGCAGGCACTGAGCCATCTCAGGCTGGTACTGCTCGACCTGCAGGGTAGAGCTGGAGAATCCAAACCGGGAGCGGAGCCGGGATGTGGCTTCAACCAGGACGGCTTCAGAGTCAGCCGTGGAGTCTGCGGGGGAGTGATAAGAGGCAGCAGGTTTCCAGGGGAATTGGGAACCAGCCAGGGGCCCAGATAAGGATGGGTGAAGGGGACCCAGGGGTTTGCATGGCATGAAAGCCAAGATTGAATGGGAAGTTTTATTTTCTCTATATATTGTATGAACAGTGTAAAACTGTCAAAAAGATCAGACAGACTCATCCCTAATCGACTAGGCTAACACACTAGACCGTTATTTTTCTATTCTCTTCTGCTCTTTGAGTATCAGTATACAGCTGTGTATTTCAGCAGCCATACCACCCGCTTTTCCACGACATTCCAGATGTTAAATATTCTGTTCTCATTGTCCCTCTAGAGTTACCATCAAATATCCTACAAAGTATAATATTTTTGGCATCCAAATTGCATGTCTCTGATTGCTTCTTGCATCTGGAAGAAACTCAAAAATTCTTTGTCAGCTTGTGAGTCACCATATATATTTTAAATAGTTGAACCATAATGTAGCTAAAATTTTATATTCCGCTTTCTCTCTTAGCATTATACCATAAACATTTTCCCTAGTTGCCCTACAGTCTTCATAATCATCAATTTTTAAAAGTTACATGATACTCCACTGAGTGGAGGAGCTGTAATTTACCTAACTGTGCCCCATCACGAGACCTGTAGGTACCAGTGACCTTTTAAAGGGTTGCTGGTTCCCAGTACTACTTCAGAGAGAGTGAAACCTCCCCGAGAGAGAGAGAGAGAGAGAGAGAGATACAAAAGACAGAGAGATGGAAACATTCGCAGTTAATTCAGACCATCTTTCTATGTTTGGATGGTGGTACGGGAAGGGAGAAATGTTTCTGGAAAGTAACTGGCTGGGGTCAGTGTGGACTCACCAATCGCCAGGTGTGCGGAGGCAACATGGTAAGTAAGCGTAAGGGACCACAGGTGCAGCTCGTGGGTTGCCCGAACTCCTGGCACTGACAACAGGGTATCCCGCACAGGTTCAAACCCCACACTTCGGGGGGTACCTGCAAGCAACACCCACCGCGCCTTATTGCCAGGGCCACTCCTGCCCAGAGGCCAGGACCCCACCTCCCCCATCCTGTACCACTCACCCTGTTGATCCCCACAGTTTACCCCATCCCTGAACCCTCCTTCCACCAATAGGCCTTCTCCCCACACTTTCTCCAGAGAAAACGGAGGCGCCTAGTCCTAGGGTGAGGTCAGAGAGGGCCCCGGGGGGTGGGGAGCAGTGGCGTCTGACTCACCTTCCATGAGGACGCGGAGAACATCTCGGAGGGTGGGAGCGGTGGATCCAAGGGCACAGATGGAGAAGAGAAAGGTGCTGATGGGGTCAGCTGCCTTGTACTGAGGCTGTAGAGAAAGAGAGCTCTAAGCCTGGGAATCAGGGACCTTTCAGAGGAAGACCTAGGGGCATCCTGGACAAACAGGACCTGAGAGGCCCCTGAGAACCCTGCTGGGGTGAAAGGGACTATAACCCTGGGCCAGGAGTCCTGGGGAGCTGGGAGATGGAGTGGGGTGGGTGGGGGTCCAGGGAAGGAGGGGCTGGGGGGTGGAATTGGGGGAGGAAGGCTGGGGCAGGCTTGCACAGATGGTACCTTGAAGTAGATGAGGATGGAGGCGGCCAGCACCCCAAGGCTCTGCAGAAGGTCCCCCAGCACGTGCACAAAGGCCGCCCGGACGCTGGTGTTCCCCAGGGGCAGGGGCTCCCCGGGCCCCTCCTCCAGCGGTGCATACTCTGCCCCCCTGGACCCGTGGCTGTGGTGGGGCCCGGCCTGGTGCAGCACAAAGGCCATTCTGAGGGGGAAGCAGAGCAGCTCAGCCCAGGTGGCCTGCTTCCAGGCTCCTCTGCCCACTTCCACACCTCCTCCTCTCACCTCCCCAGGAGCCCTCTCTCCATCTATTTTCTCCCTATTTTCCCAGTCCCAGGAAAAGACAATACGGTCCAAGAGAGACAAGTAATGCAGCCTGGGGGCAAGAATACGTGGTGCCAGAGGCGTGGATTCAGATCCTGGCCCTGCTACTAAAGTAGCTATGTGCCCTGGGCAAGTCCCCTGGTCACCTCTTGGGGTCTATCTGATTAACTGTATACCAGAAGCGATACTACCTACCTAATGGGGTGGTTGTGAGCTTTAAATGAGACAGTGCTGATGACAGCCCCCAGCAGGGTGGCCAGTACACAGCAGGCCTTTAACAAAGGTCTTTTGACTCTGAATTTTAGGTCTCTACCCCAGCCCCTTCTCAGGCATCCCTAGAGCAGAGAGATGAGAACAGCATGTGCGTGCTGCGAGTCTGTCCGGGAGAGGAGAGCCTGCTCTCCCATCCTGGAGGAGGAGCCCTCGCCCTGAATCCCACAGGTGCCTGCTCCACACTGGAACGTACAGCAGATTGGCACAGACTGCGACGCTGGCGGTCAGCAGCATGGCACCCCCCTCGATGTGGTAGTCGCTGTGCAGCAGGCGGATGAAGGCCAGGTACAGGAGGATGCCAGTGACCATCCAGAGGGAGACCACAGAGGCCAAAGCCCCCAGAGTCTCTGCAGGGGAAGACAAGCTATCAGAGGGCTGCCCAGGACCCTGAGAGGTACCTTCCGGCAAGACTGGGTGGGTCATCAGACCATGCAGGGGCCTTACCTGAGCGGTGCCAGCCAAAGGTCATGGTGCGGGTGGCTGGACGGGTAGAGAGCCAGAGGGAGAAGAGGCTGCCCATCATGCTGCCCACATCTGCCAACAGGTGGGCTGCGTCAGTCATAATGGCCAGGCTGTGCGCCAAATACCCACCTGTAAGGGTAAAGCGATATACGGTCTGGTCCATTTAGAAAATATCATGCGGTGTGTGTAGAGGCATGGAAAAGAGACAGGGGGGACACACACCAAAATGTGAACAGCAGTTTTTCTCTGGTAATGGGATTACACGTGGGTTTTGGGGTTTGTTTTTCTTTTCACTCATTCACATTTTCTAGTTTTTCTACAGTAACATTTTTTTGACCACGCCGCGCAGCTTGTGGGATCTTAGTTCCCCGACCAGGGATTGAACCTGCGCCCTCAGCAGTGAAAGCGCAGAGTCCTAACCACTAGGGAATTCCCCACAATAACGTATTTTAATAAGAAGAAAATAGGGCTTTTACAAGACCAGTTCATACTGATGAGCCAGCCCTGAATTCCCTTGGTGCTGTCCCTCGCCCTCTCCCACTTCCTGAGTCCTGGGCACCCACCTCCCCTGTCCCAGCCATCCCCACCTTCTCTGCATCTCCACCCAGAAACACTCCTGGGACTCCGGGTGGGAAGTGGCTTAGGCAGGCGTCCGGAGGATGGTGTTGGAGGGACTGCTTTCCGACTTACCGACTACTTCCCCGGCCATGAAGACACAGCACACAGCACAGGCGGCACACAGCTGCCTCTGTGCCTGCAGTCTCTCAGGGGTGAGACCTGGCTGTGGCAGAGGGTCCCTGTGGCAGTGGTGGAAGGACATCTCCACGGGTTTGGGCTCCTCGGGGAGGGGCTCAGAGGGCTCTGTGAAGAGACTGAGGCAGGCAGCCCAGTTCAAGCTGGGGCCTGGTTCAAGGGCTAACCTGCTTCTCACTCGCAGTCCTGGATCCCCCAGACTAGCTTCATCAGATGTCCCACCTCTCTATCCTTTCCCGAGGCCTTGTGGACAGAGGGCCACAGGAGAGATGGGGCTAAATGGACAACTCAGATTCCAGCCTCCCTTTTCCTTTCACATACAGAGCCATAGAATCTCAGAGCATACATGGAAAGCACCTTAGAGACGTCTGGTCTACCACTTATTAAAGAATTAGAAGTATGAGGTTCAAAGGGGGAAAGGACTTATGGAGGCCACACAGCTAGTTGGTGGTTGAGCTGAGATTAAACTTCAACCAAATCAATTCATTATGATAGGCACCACGAAGAATACAAGTGGGACAGGATATCCTTTCTGATCTCTGGGAGCCTCTGGTGAACAAGACAAATGTGTACCTAAATACTGTGAGATGTAGCAAAAGGTAGCTATTGCCTTAGAGCAGTTAAAGCACTATCAGGGCTCCGAGGGACATACTGACTCTAATGAGGAAATCAGGGACACAAATGAAGGAGGCCCCTGAGAAGGGCCTGGAAGGATGGGAAGGATTTTGATAAAGAGGAGGTGCACGTGCCCGGCGAAGGCAATAGGAAGGGGAAGTGGTGTGAAAGTGTGGGGTGAGGCTCAGCACATGGTCCTGGCCTTAGTGCCTCCCTGCTGGACCTATCTCCTGGTGCCTCCACTCCCAGGTCCTTCACCTTCCCTCTCCAAGACATTCAGCTAGACGTGGCCCTTTAAGAGGAGAGCAGAATGCTGGGACCCAAAAAGTCTGAAGTTCCTGGCACAGAGAGCTAATGGCCAGATTCCAGAGCTGGGTTGTCATGGGGAGGAGAGAGCGCAGACTGATGTGGCTGGGATTGGTGGCAGGAGGAGTGCTGGGTTTGGAGTCTGCCACATGTTAGCTGGACCTCAGCGTGACCATAAGCACCCAGCAGAGGCCACTTTAACTGCACAGTGCAGTAAGCCTCCCTGGACGAATGAATGGGGCTGGAGGCCTCACCTGGGGATGCCACAGGCTGAGCTCAGGCTAACTGAGTTTTCCGTCCCTTCTGGCTTAATTCTCACCCCCATTACTACCCAACCTGAACCCCAGGGAGAAGAGAACCTTCCACAGCATAAAGGACCTAAATAGAAAAGTACAGTTCTAGAAATACTCGTGGAGGTGTCACAAGAATACCCTTGAGAGAAAATGAAGGCTCCAGATAGAAATGTGATCACAGCAGTAAAGTGGGGAAGGGCGCCTGGGGCCTTCTGACTGAGGACAGCTCTGCCCAATGGGCGAATTCAGCTGTGAGGGAGATGGGGGCACATTTGGCGCTTCTAGGGAAAATTCAAGTGCTGGCAGGTAGATTAACTTCTTGGAATCCCCTTCCAAGACTTAGAATCTGGGTGTGTATGATTCCAGGTGTGTTTCCAGAGGAGACGGGAGATGAGGGTGGCTTTGAGATCCATCCTCATTCCTCAATGAGACTACCAAGCAGCGTACACGTACTGAAGATCAATCTAGTGGGAGAGACAGAAGTGTCGCAAATGACTGGCTATGCAAGGAGAAGCTGGGGCCAGGAGGGTTATGAACAAAGGACTTTGGAGCACAGGGGAAGGAGTGACCAACTCTAAAGGGGATGAGGAGACCTTCACAGAGGAGGAGATGTTTAAGAGAAGACCTAGGTAGAGAAAGGAGCTCCAGACACATGGAATGACAATGACAAGATATGCAGCTTGGAGCTTAAGTGTGAGGAACCAGGGGAAGGGCTGAGGAGGAAAGTGATGGGCTCAAAGTAACATAAAGGGAGATACACTGATTGATTTAATCTTTCCTGATCTGTGAGATGGATGACCTTGACGATGGACTAGTCTGGGAGAAAGAGAAGAGAGGAGATGGAGGGGTCCAGTACAGACAAGGCCAGAGCTCCCTGCGCAGAATCTTAGAGACAGGCAGGCAGGTAGGGAAGAGCCTCTTCCAGAAAATACTGCAGGATTTGGTGACTAATGGTCATATGAGAATGAAAACAAGCTGGGAGTCAGAGATGCGGGTCTGAAGAGTAAACAGAGGGTGAGTGGCTTTGAGGCAGTGGGCAAGATGCCTTTCCTGGCCCTGTAAGACACAGCGCGGCCAGGCATCAAGGTAGTCACCCATCAACAGGCTGCTCCCTTTTGTTTTGCATTAACTGGGCACTAAAGAAGCCTCATTGTTGGTGTGTAGGGGTGCGGGGGAGCTACCTGCTGTGTGCAGAGAAGGAAAGACAACTTGCTCTCCCTGGCCCTCTGAAACCCCCGACAAACAACAAATAATACTGAGTAGGGTAGAAGGGAGACTGGCCTGAAGCAGAGTCGAAAGGTACATTAAGAGATGCCAGGGCCACAGCTGCCCCCGTCTGCAGTCCTCCGCGGGAGAGATTCCGACGGAAGTCTTCCCTCCCTTCTGCTCATCCACTCCCCCATCCACCCAGGTTTACGGCCCCCATCCAGGGAAAGAGCGAGAAACCCACAGAGGCACCACACCCGAGACAAAGGGAGAGGGGTTGGGAGGAAAAAGGAAAGATAGGGAGAGATGAGGAAAGAGAAAAAGCCGGAGACCCTGTCAAATTCCCGAGATAAGCGAACGGTGGGCAAACAGACAAAATGGCCAGCGGAGGTGGCCAGGGAGGGCTTGGCGCGGCCGCTCGGAGGGACAAGGCGGTCGGCGGGCGCCGGGCGCGGGAGGCCGGCGGGACGCGGAGGCGGTTCTCCGGCCGCCCCCGGCCCGCTGTCCCGACCGCTCCGAGCGCCTCATTTCACACCTCGCCGCCCCCGGCCCCGTCTGTGCGTAGCCGGGAATACCCCCGCCGCCCAGACCGCACCTGCTCCTTCCTTACCGCCCCCTCGCTTCCCAGCGGCCGCCCGCCCCACAGGAGCCCGGAAGACCCGCTGCGGAGCCCGGGCCCATCGTCGGCCCGGGTGCCCACAGCTGGCCACTCTGGAGGGGACGCCCCGAGCCCGGGAGCGCGGAGGGTAGGGCCGGGGGCCTGGGCGGCGAGGGGCTCCTACGACCCCGGAGCAATGCGTACATCGGGGCACCTGGCGCGGACTCCGGCCAGACGGAGGGGCAGTCGCTCGCGGGGAAGTCAGACGCGCCGGGGGCGGCGGAGGGGTCGGGAAGCTTGGGGGGCGGGCCGAGGAGCAGTTTCCCGGGACCGGGAGAAAGAAGGTAGCCAGGAGGAGGCATGTCGGGCTGTTGAGCGGCGGGGGTCGGGGCTGGCTGGGCGGGCTGGAGGGGACAGAACGCAGCGCCACAAAGCCGAGGGGGTCGCGGTGCGCTGGGCCGGCTGGCCGAGAGAGACAACGAAGTGGACGGAAGGCGGAAGGGTGGCGCCCCCCCCCAGCCGAGGGCCGACCCAGGTCAATCCTACCTCTTCAAACGCAGGCCGCCACCAGCGCCGCCGCGGTCTCGGGGGCTCACCAGGCGAGTGGTCTCAGAGCCCCCCGTGGCGGGAGAGGGCTCCATTTACCCGCGGCCCCGACCGTCTAGGCCGCACCGAGGTAGGGAGAGGCGTGGCCAACCCCGCGCCAAGTCCGAGCGGCCAGTCGACCCCTAGACTCCCCGCAGGGCCTCGGGGCCACCACAGTGGAGGGAACTGCGGCGACTGTGGCGCCGGCAGTCCGAACTGCAGATCCCGCGGCTGCTGGAGCCCCGCCCCGCGTGGGGCGAGCTCCCCAAGCCCCGCCTCCAGGCTCCCCAGCCTCTCCCCCCACGCCTAAGCCCCGCACCCGGAGCCCCGTCCCCGTAGTCATAGCCCTATTTCCCGGTGCCGGAGCCAGGTGGGGCGGTGGGAGCTCTCTGCGCCCCCGCCGGGTTCTAGAGAACGCCTAATCTCCATAGCCCACCCCTAGGCAGACCAGCCCCGCCCCTACCCTAGCCCTGCCTACCAGTTTCCAGCCGAGCTCCTCAAGCCTAGGGACCTTCCAACCAATCTTCAACCAAGGGACACCGCCTCGTGCAGGGCCGCGCCAGGGCATCCCACCCCCTCTCCCCACCACCCGTCACCTCGTGGCCCCAGCCTCCCCACACGAAGGCAGAAACAGGTGTGGAGGAGAGAACCAGAAAGAGAATGTGGGGTAAGCAGTGTGACAAATCCGGGAGAACTCCAGGGACTCCGGCCAGAAACCCCTCTGTGGCGGATGTGGGGTCGGAATTCGCGAGCAAAGTCTGCTGCCAAGCACTGTACCGCTCATTATTATTTATTTTTATAGAGACATGGGGCGGACAAAAAGCTTCCAGCTCTCCTTCAATCCATTATTATCCCTATTTTTCGGACAAGTAACAGTCCCAGAGGAAGAAGTGTCCGGGGTCATGCGACCAGTGAATAAAGGACTGGGACTGGAACCCCATCCTCTCTCCCTCCCCGGTTCAGGACGCCACAAGGCGACTGGAGAGAGCACACAGCCGCAGTTTTGTCACTTAGAGGCTGGGGCAGCCGAAAGGAAGAGCGCTCCACTTCTCTGGGGTCACAAGCCCCAGGTTCATGGAGGGAGGCTGCAGTCAGCTTGTCCTTACCTCCAAACCTGTAGCACCTTCCCGGGCATTACTTCATCTTGCCTCATTTAAACTAAAGCCCAGGGGAAGGAGTGACTTACAGCAAAGTCTGTGGCTGAGCCTGGAGTCGAAGCTTCAAATGCTCAATGTTTTGTGCCCCTCACGTCTGCCACCAGTGTACAATGAAAAGGGGTGGTGACTGGATTGTGCACTCCAAGCTGTGACACTCTGTGAAGAGAAGGATCCGTAGGAGGAGGGGAAAGAGTGAGCATGGATGGGGAAGGTGGAGGGTGAGAGTCGTTAGCTAGCCCAGGCAAGAAACCCATCAAACGCACCCTTCAGAATACCCTGGGCTTCAGAATACCCGTCAGAATGAATTTAGGGTTCTGGTGACAGTCATCTAAGCCCAACATTGTTTTTTTCAGACAATGAGACTCCGTGCGTACTTCTAAAAACAAAAAAAAAACTGGAGGACATGCCAGCTAGAGTGGTTGGAAGTGATGGGGTTAACCTGGGAGAGCTTCGCGGAGGAGGTGAGGCTTGAACGGATTAGGCAAGCTGGGCGGCGGGCTGACTGTTCCGGCGGGGAGAGTGCGACTTGTGCCAAGGTTTGCGGGCGGCGTGTGCTAAGCGATCGTACTGCGCCGGGAGCGCTGCTGCACGGAAGAACGAAAGGGTCTGCGCGCGCCCTCGGCGCCGCCTCCACCCACGCCCTGCACGGGGCCCGCGCCAGCCTGTTCTCCACACTCTTCCCGCAAGGCCCAGCCCATAGTCCACGCGGGGCAAGGGAGCGAGGGTGGGGGTGGCTTTCGTCCCCCAACCTCCCCTAGAGGCATGGGGCCTCAGCTCCCTCCGTGGGTTATAGCAAGGCGAGAGGGGAAGCCACCATCAAGGTCACCTTGTTGGTCCGCGTCAGAGCTGGGGTGGAATTCATGTCCCGCTCGCCTATGTCAGGGCCCCGGGCACGTCCCGCCTGGCGCCGTCGGTTTTCGAAGCTCCGTCCGCACTGGGCCTGGGGCATTGCCAATTCTGAGAGCCTTGGAGCTGGGACGTGAGGGCCACTGCTCACTCCAGGGCTCAGATGCGGTAGCCTCGCCCAAAGTGGCGCGGGGCGGGCGAGCTCGAAAATGGGCAGAAACCGCGGGACCCTATGCGGGACGCGGTGTGGGGGCGGGCTCCTAGGAACGCCTCGGCCAATGACTACAGCAGGGGGACGTGGTAATAACAATGGCTTCCTCCTGGGATTTCCTTTCCTGGGCAGCCCGTGGCGCAGGGACAGCAGCCCCGGGTGCCCGGGAGGGGGCGCTGACGCCGGCACGTGCCCGCCCCGCCACTGCCACCCGGCGGGGAGCGAGAAGGCAGGACTGGAAAGGGGCGTCGGAGCAGACGGATAACAGGGCTGCCCTTCGCCTCCCCTCCCTGGCCTTGGAACTTGCTGCCTCCAGAAGTCCAGTGCAACGGCAGGGAGAATACCAACAGTTTCTTTTGCTTGAAAATTTATGCATGAAAAGCCTGGCAGTGAAACAGACAGCTTGCACCTGTTTCTCAAAGAACCATCAAGGCCCTATGAAAATCTTTTCAAAGGGTCCTCTTGAATTCCAGGTCTGAGGAAGGCATTCTGCATCTGGACAGGAGCTAGGAAAACTGTGCAGGATTTAGAAGGACAGCTGAGGGCTGGTGCCCTGTATGGAACTCTAGTCTTCATTCAACATTTACTGAACACTTATTCCTGCCATGTGCCCTGCTATCCTAGCTGCAGATTCCTGGTGAACAAGATAGACGTGTTCTCTCCCATCCTGGCTTTAACTTGATTGCAAGAGATTTCTATTCTGCAGACTTTGATTACTGATTTACCCACATGCTCTTACGCCTTCCTCAGATACCAATTTTCCCTAAGGTGAGTCCTTAGACTACTCTTAGTTGTGGAGGCAGGAAGGCCTGATGTTCCCGAGAGGACAGGTCAGTGCCAGCTTCCAGAGCAGAAGGCAACAGAGCAGCTCAGAGGGAGGCTTCAGGGAGACCCAGGCTGGAACAGTTCATATTGAGAGAGAAGGAGAGCAAAGCCCAGTGCTGAGGTCAAGATTTAGGCTGGGCCAGGGATCTCAGGCAAGATTTGGAATCCAAGGCTGTGGGCAAGGGTTAACACTTGAAAGGGCCAAGCCAAGCTGAAGGGTATGCACAGAGGTGTTACCCCTAGAAAGCCTTTCCTGACCCCTCCCACCCCTGGGTGGGTTATGTGCCCTTCCCTGGTGATCTCAAGGCCCACTGTGCCTCGGTGATGTTAGCACTCACCACGTTTTAACAAAATTGTTTACTTGTCAGTCAGTTCACTAGAGTACAAGCTCTCTGAAGACAGCTGTTGTCTTTCTCAACACTGTGTCCCCAGCACACCATAGTGCCTGATACATAGTCCTCGATAAAGCCATCCCAGAAAGGGGGAGCTGATTGTCAGAGTGGAAGCAGGATGGAGGAAGCAGGATTTTAGTTGGAGATACGGAAGATGAGGGAAGGCTGCAGCTTACGTGTCACATCCTCAGAGAAGCCTTCCTGACCCCCCAAATCAGCCTAGTGCATGTTATGCATTCTCATTGCACACTTCTTTTTCTGCCTTAGCACTTATCCTACTGTAATTAAATTGTTATTTGGAGATTATTTCTTTTTTCACTTGGCTTCCAGGATACCATAATCTAGTTTTCCTCCTATTTCATTGACTGCTTATTTTCGGTCTCCTTTGCTGGTTCCTCCACATCTTCCCAACCTTTTAACGCTGGAATATTCCAGGACTTGGTCACCCTCTTCTCTTACCTTCCTACACTTAGTCCCATGGAGATATCATCCAGTCTCAAGGCTTTAAATACTACCTAGAAACAGCAAGAAGCAATGATTGTTGAAGCTGGGTGATGGGTACATGGAGGATCATTGTACTATTCTGTTTCTATATGTGTTTGAAAGTTTCTATTAAAAAAAGAAACTTAAAAAATAAATGGCAGCTTATATGATGATTCCCAGATCTCTCACTTGAACTCTGAACTCATGTACCCAAATGTCAGCTTGACCTCTCCTCTTTAATGTCTAATAGGCATCTCAAGCTTCATCAAAAACTGAGCTCCTGATCGCCACCCTTATCCCAAACCTTCTCTTCCAGCAGTCCTCCCATGTCAGAACATGCGAACTCCATCTTTCCACTTGCTCAGACCGGAAGCCTTAGAGTCATCCTTGACTTCTCTATTTTTACCCCACATCCAATCTGTCAACAAATCCTGTTCCCATCCTTGTCTAAACCACCATCGTCTGCCTTCTTGATTACTTCAGTAGCCTCCTAGGTCGTCTTCCTTTTTCTACCTTTGTTGCCCTATAGTCTATCCTCAATCCAGGCTAGGCAGCTAGGCCAGATTTCATCAGTCTCTGTCTCAGTATCAGCCAAAGGCCTGCCACTGGCCTGCAAAGCCCTATGCAATCTAACCCCCTCTGATCTCATTTCATGCTACTCCCACCTCACTCCCCAGCCACTCTGGCCTTTGTGCAAGTGGGTCCTATGACATACCCGGTGTGTTCCACCCCAGGGCCTTTGCATTTACTCATCTCTTTACCTATAATACACTCTGCCAGATGTCTTCACGACTCACCTGAGCATCTGCTTCAGGTCTTGAATCAAATATCACTTTTACAGGGACTTCCCTGGTGGTCCAGTGGTTAAGAATCTGCCTTCCAATGCAGGGGACATGGGTTTGATCCCTGGTCAAGGAACTAAGATCCCACATGCCACCGGGCAACTAAGCCCGTGTTCCGCAACTACTGAGCACACGGGCCACAACTAGAAAGGCTGTGAACCACAACTAAAAAGCCTGTGAACCACAACTAGAGAGAGAAGCCCGCGCACCGCAATGGGTGCAACTAAGACCCGATGCAGCCAAAAATAAATAAATAAATATTACAAAATATACATATATATATATATATATATATATCACTTGTACAGGCCCTCTCTGCTTATCCTTTTAAAAAGTGCAGTCTTCCCTCAAATTTTTTCCATCTCCATGCCTGCTTTATGTTTCTCCATAGCAACTATTACCACCTAACATACTGAATATTTTACTTATCTTGTTTACTGTCTATCTCCTCTCACCAGAATTTAAGCTACATGATGGCAGAAGTTTTTGTCTGTTCTGCATGTTGCTATATCCCCAGTACCTAGAACAGAATCTGGCAGAGGATAGCACCTAATAAATATTTGTTGAAGGTATAAATGAATGTCTATCTTCCACATTAAGCTATAATCTATGAGAGCCGATTATCACTGTATCCAAAGTACTAGGCATAGAGCAACGATTAATAGATATTTGTTGAGTAAGTGAACTGATTAATTAAAAGGACAGTTCATGAGGGGAACTGGCGTGAGGGCAATGGTATAGAGGTGAGAAAGAACAGGAATATTTAGGAGGAAAAAAAGACTGATGGTTATGGAAGGTTTACTTCAGGGCAATAGCAGACAATGCATTTGGAGGGATAACACGGTGTCAGATTGTAGATTTCATTGCCATATTTTAAGGGTTGTTTTGCACCCCATAGGCTATGAGCAAAGGAGTGGTAACGATGGTAACATTGCTTTGCTCTAGGAACATTGATCTGGTAACCAGTATCCAGGATGAGACTGGCAGTAGGCAGAACAGTTAGAAGTCTAGGACAACAGTCAGTGTGACATGGAAATCCTTTAACTGAGGCGCTTCAAAGCTGTGGGAGCTGAAAAGAAGGGGACGATGAAAGAGCAATTTTGAAAAAAGAAATTCGTAAGATTTTTTGGCCCGAATTTGGGGGAAATAATGGTCCACAGCCCGCTGATGTTTGGGTTTTGAGCAGCATTATCTTGGAAAGAGTCATAACATTAACGTAAATAGAAAAAGCAAGAGGAACAGCCAGTCTGGGGGCAAGGTCATAAGCTCAGATTTCAGAGTGTTGTTTTGAGGCAATGGGAGACTGGCATGTGGATGACACTAAGCTGAGCTAAAGCAGAGTAGTGCCCGCTGAAGCCACGCCCATAGACTGCATCTCTGAAGTAGAGAGGAGAGAGCAGAAGCAGGAGCTTAAAGACCAAACCATATAGAATATCCACAAAGAGGAAATGAAAGAAGGGAGAGGAGCCAGCAAGGGACAGGAAACTTATCAGAGATGTAGGAGGAGACACAGAATAATGCAGAGCCCCAGAATTGAAAAGACATGAAGTTGGTGGAGCTGAACAGAAAGGAGAGATTTAAGGCCCAAAGTCTCTTCCCAAAGCAGAGCCTGATAGTTTTCACTTCATTCAGTCATACTGCCTGAGATTCTGCCAGTTATTCCTTTTGTGTTGGTTAAGAATTAAGAGGGTGAAGTATTAATAGTTGTTCTCACTATAAGCAGAATTATAGGGTTTTAATTAGATTGCTTTCCACCTAACCCATAGGGATGAGATAATTTTATGGAGGTAATCATTTTTATTGGAAATGTTTAAAGGAGAGGAAGTGAGAGAGGTAATGTTGGAGTTTTGACTGCTTGGGGAACACTGTGGCTATTTTGGAGGGCAGAGGGCACTGGGTAGAGGAATGAGAAAATAGGGTTCTGAGGGGCTGAGAAAAGAATGTAGAAAGGGGATGGAAGGATTCCAATGACAATTTCCAAACCTTCTTAGAGGGAGCACCCTGATTTACCCCCTTCCTCCCACAGACAGAAGGAAAGCAATTTCTCTCTTCACAAAATTGGGAGGAGACAGGATAGAAAGAATGATGATGATGATGATGATGACAATGACATAGCACTTACCACATGCCAAGCACTGTTCAGATTAAATATTTAATCCTCTTAACAACCTTAAGAGGCAGAGACTATTATCTCCATTTTACAGGTAAGGCAGGTGTGCCCTGTTAGCCTGCCCTTAGGTCTGCAGAGTCTGGGGTTGCAGGGCAGAGAGGATAGGAGTATAAAGCAGCTTCTCTAACTGGAAGCCCTCTACCTCCCACCACGAGACGTCTGCCCTGGGGAGGACAGGCAAACAAACGGGGCCAGAGGTATTTTTAGTCACATGTAGTATGTATGCCTTCAACTGGGGGGAGGGAAAGCAGGATATTACCTGACATCACCATGAAAGGAGGTGAATATCAACTACAGATTTGGTCTGTTTCTACACTTAGATTTTAAAGTGGAAAGGGAGCTGGTGTGTATGAGGAGCAGACACAGTATGGACACTGAACTTGGAGTCAGAAGACAGGTCTGGACCTCACAGGTTGACCTTGGGCAGGTTAATCCCTTTCTCTAGGCCACACTTTTCTCAATTACAAAAGGAAGGCATTGTATGAGTGTTGTTTCTGAGGTCCCTTCCAGCTCAAAATCTGTACGATTCTAGAACCTGGGGGTTGGGTGTGACAAATTATGATCTCTCTCTCCCACTACATATGTTAGAGAGCGTGATATTTTGGGTATAAATATACCAATGTCTGTCGTCTGTATGTGTATATTCCAGCTATATGACTAAAACTTTAGTTGTTTGTGGATAAATAAGGGATGCTTCTTGGTTTTCTCCAGGAAAGACCAAATGGCTCTGTGACACAGTAAACTTCTAAGATCACTGACTCAACGCATGACGGGAAGGCAAATGATTCCAGAAAAGGTTTGAGTCTGTCATCATTCTTTAGCATGGTTTTTTCAAAATTTTTCCATTTTTTTTTTTACAACCAAATTTAATTTAGTCTTGACCTCAACCCTGTGAAACAGCACAGGATTTTACAGAAGAGGGAAGAGACTCAGAGATTAAGTGACTTGTCCAAGATCACACAGCCTGTTAGAGCCAGAGCCAAAACAAAGATCTAGGGCTTCTGACTCCTGGCTTGTACGTTCTTCCTAGTTGTGTGCTGAATGTTAGAAGAGACCCTGTGCATGGAAAATGGAGTCAAAGAGGGTCTGCTTCTAGGTAAAGGCCAAGTGGAGGCCCCTGGCCAGAGGATGCCAGCTGACCTGCTTGCTCTATTCCCATCTCTGCAGCTGCTGGCTGCAGTGTCATCTCATTCAGAGCTGAGGCGCAGAAGGCTTAAAGATAATGGCTATTTCAAGAGCCACTATGATTAGAATTAATTAGAATGTCAGAGGGCAGTGATAAGAAGTAATAACATTCTGGAGCCTCTGGCAAGATGTGAAAGCTGTTTACTAACTCTTCTCAGAGCCTAATTTGCCGTCTTTCTTGGGCTCATTTCTGTAAAGCAGGGATGGGCTCATACCACCTCCCAGGGCTGTTGTGAGGATCAGAGGAGACAATGAGGTAAAAGTGCTTCGGAAAAGGTACACAAAAGCATGCTTGTTCATTCAACTTAACCAACATTTATTGAGTACCTACAATATTCCAGATACTGTGTTAGGAACTGGAGGAAAACTAAGACAAACAAGAAACAAGGAGCCCAGAATCGCCCTTACTATCTCTCCTAGTGCCTTCTGTCTCTTCTTGTCTCAGATCATATGAGGAAAAGTGGGCTCTGCAGTCCTGTCCAATTCCCCAGCTAACTGCTTCTGTCCCAGGCAATTCTTGCTATGGCCCAAACTCTGGGCCTCCACTGGACCAGCAGAGGGCTCCCTCTGCTATAGTTCATTCAGCAAATCATTAATTCACTTATCATAAGCCAGGCATGGTTCTAGGTGCTGGGGATACAATGGTGAGCAAACATACAAGGTCCCTGCCCTCATGGAGTTCACTGTCTACCGGTGAAGGCAGACCTTAAACAAATCAACGTGAGATAAATATATATTCACAAATCAGGGTGAGGGTGTTAACGAGATGGGGAGAGAGAAGTGGAACTCAATTTAGAAGGACTCTCCGAGGAGGCACAAAGCTGAGAGCCACAAAGGATGAGAAGTCAGCTACGCACGTAGCCTGGGGAGGAGCCCTCCAGGCAGAGGAGTGGAAGGGAACACCGTGTCTTCAAAGAACTGACAGAAAAGCAGTGCAGCAGAGACCAGAGCACGCAAGACAGGGGTACTCCGTAGAGCTGGAGTGAGAGGCAGGGGCCGGACCACACTGGGCCTGTAGACTGAGGTGAGACGTTCCCTGTAAATGCACTGCACTTCCAGTGCCTTCTGTTCTCTTCCCAGTGCTGGTAAAGAAATGACTCGGGCTGTTCAAGTTCTATCCTTCCATGGTGGTGATGAAAGGCTGGAGGTTAGTTAGAGAAATCTGGCATAGTACAAACCATCAAAAAATTGTTAGCTTTACCTCCTTTACTTTAGGCGACTAACCTCTAAACTCATCTAACCCAGAACCTATGAACTCAGTGAGGGATACCAAAGATTTTCATCCCCACCCCTACACTGATCACGGATCTACAGAAATAAACTAATTCAGTGGTCGTTGTGCCTGTTGCACATGAACTCTTTAGTTTGCTCAGATGGCTCACATCTTTGGGGTGCAGTATTTACAACTTAAAACCTAGAAGGGAAGATAAATGTACACAGGTAACAGTAATAAAAGGAAGAGATAATAAGTCACAAGACAGGTAACAGAGAGATAGGACTGAAACAATAAAGTTCTTTCAATTCCATGTTATAGGAGCCATTGAGTGCTCCTTTGTTACGAAAACCAACATCATGAAGTGGTAAATTATAAGGGATGCAAACCTGTGGGAGATCACAGGAATTAAGTAGAAATAGGTGCTCTTATGCCCTGCAAGTAGCATGTAAATTAGGGAGGTAAATTGGTACTTTTGGTAACTTTCTGGAAAGAAAGTTAGCAATATGGATCAAAAGCCTCAAAAAAATTCTCTTTGACCCAATAATTCCACTTCGGAATCTACTCTAAAGAAAAAAAAAAAGATTTATTTGTAGATTTAAAGATAAGAATTTTCATAATAAGGTCATTATACTATCAAATGATTATAAACAATTATCCAGTCTGGATTATATAATTACATTATGGTACATCCTCGTGATGTAATAGTATTTAAAGAAAGTTTCTGAAGAACAGTAATGACTTTTGGAAATGTTCAAGACATCAATTTAAAGGAACATGCCATCTTAATTACAATATGATAGGATAACTGCTTTTACAGAAGAAGGTGAGAACAATTGAGGGAATGAAGGAAAGTTTCCTAGGAATACTTACATTTGATGTAGGTCTTAAAGCATGTGTAGGAGTTTCCCGGCAGAAAGGAAAAAAAGGACCAAGTGGAGACCCCTAAATTCCGTAAAAGAAGGCTGAGAAGGTAATATACCTCTTGAGAAAGGTTTGTAGCAAACACACCTCTCATACAGCCACGGTCTGCAAGCGCCGTTATCTTTCCTTAGGTGAGTCGATGAGCCACGTCCCTGATCGAATGAGCCCCCTCCCACCCGAGAAGGGACGGCCCTGCAGGCTGCATCCGCGGGTGGGGCTGGAACCGACACTCCGCAGCCCTTGGCCGCTGGTGCCAGGCAGATCCCTACGCTCAGGCTCCCCGCGAGAGAAATAAGTCCCTCCCAGACCTACCTGCAGCGCCAAAAAGGGACCCCTAGTGTTGACGCAGCGCGCAGGCGCAGTCGGCCACTGGCCCGCTGCCGTGTGAAGTTTCACACCTTGATGGAGGTTGCGTGAGGCCTCCCCGGCTGAAGAGAGCGACTCCGAGGTAGACGCCAGGCTGGGTGGGGGTGGGGGGGTCCACACAGAGCCAGAGGGGACCTGGGGAACCAGAGCGTTCCCTCTGAGCTTGTTGCCTTGGTTCTCCCAAGCCGCAGCCTCCCAGGCGCTCCCCCGGCCCTCTGGGGTCCTGCTCGCTGCTACCTCTCTGGGCTGCCCCACAGCTCCTCCTTTATCCCTTGATTCACCCCTCTGTTCTCCCTGAGGGACAGAGGTGGGAGGGTTTGAGCGGGGAGGTTAGGAGGAAGAAAGCGTCTGGCCTAGGTGCAAGCACTGCCTCCCGGCCTGGCTTTTGGACGCCTGACTTCTCTTAGGCAGCGCAGGGTTTCTTCTGACTTGCTTCTCCCTTGGGAACTGGGGGTCCCCATGATTCCCCACCCAAGCTGTTCAGGGGCTGGGGCCCTGCTGGTCTTTCAAACCCAGTAATGAGCTTGGACAGGCTCGGGGCTGTTTACTTAAGGTACCAGTAGCTCTGGACAAAATTGATCTTTATGCAGGGTTTAGACCTCCTTTGGCTTTACCTCTGTAGAATGTGGGGTGTCTGGAGGTCTGTGCATCTGAAGGACACTGGGAAATGTGAGGAGAAGATGTTTCCTCTTTAAAATTCGAAGGTCTTGTCACCTGCACTCTCCTGCTAGTCACAGATGCCAGTCACTGTTGTCTTATACTTGTCCCATTGTAGCCACTTACCTGCCTCGCCCCTGAAGGCGATGAGCTTCCTGTCACTGGAAGTTCGCTTCTCTGTGGCCTCACCTGTGGAAGTTCTCACAAATGCTGCTTCTCCTTTGACCCAGATCATGGCTCACGTGGACAAAGCAGCCCGCCCGTTGTCCAAAACTGGATCAACCCTCTATGCAGTGCTGGAACTTAAGAAGGGTGCTTCACCTGAAGACGTCAAAAAGGCCTACAGGTTCAGACATCAGCCCCTTATTGAATCCTGCAATTCTCCCCCTTGAACCCTTTTCCCTCTACCTTGCTTTCTGACCCATTTTTAAATCCCCAAGCCTTCACTTTGGGACCAGGTGGGGCCATCATCCTCTTCAGCGTGACACGAGAAGGAATGTAGACTTGGGCTGCGTGCCTCCATCCTTTGTACCGCATCTCATGCATTGTTTTTTCACCATCTAGAGACCTATCCCTGTCATTCACCCTAACCCTCCCTCCCCAGCCATTCCCATCCTCTCCCCACCCTCCTTTGGGTATTGCTTGGGTAGGAGACTGGCCTTGAAGTATCATCCAGACAAGAATCCAGGGGACCTTCAAGCAGCAGAAATATTCAAGGAGATCAACACAGCCCACTCCGTACTGAGTGACCCTAAGAAGCGGCAAATTTACGACCGGCATGGCTCATTGGGAATATATATATACGACCACTTTGGCGAAGAAGGCGTCACACACTATTTTACGCTGAATAGCTGTTGGTTCAAGGTACACAATTCTTCCTAGTCTCTTAAGAATAAGGAAGCAGGGGCAACCCTCCTCTATTAGGACAGCTAATCCGCCTCTCCTAGGACACGTGCTTCTGTTGTCTTATATAACAGATGCTGGAAGGATTGAGGGAGGGGAGCTTGAATGGAAATACACAAGAACTGCCGGATTGAAGCCATTCTTTCCCACCTTTTAGACGCTTGTCCTCCTGTGTGCTCTGCTTACCTGTTGCTGTTGCTGCTGTTGCTGCTGCTTTTGCTGTGGAACACTTAAGCCACCACCCGAGGAAGCCGCTAAGAAAAAATATGAGCCGAATGTCCAGAATCAGCCTCCAAGGCCAGGTGAGAACCACAGGCAGGAACTGGGATGAGAGCTGGAATAGGGGTGCAGGAAATGGTTGGGGGTTAAACTGTGAACTCCCAACTATGGGAGTCTCGAGTCAGTATTGGGGCAAAGTGAAGAAAGAGAAGGAGATACACTTGGTTTCTGAGTTTGTTTATGCCACACGCTGACAGTTTGAATGCGATGTTGGCCTCCTATGACTGTTAAGCTTAACGAATGGGGTGGAAGTTAAGGAAAAGAATGGGGTGGGGGACTGTGCCTAGAAAAGGCAGTAGTCGAAGGTAAGTTACAGGATGCAGTTCTTTGCATTTACTCAAGAGAAAGGTAAAGTGCCTGAGATTATCCCCCTTATTCACACCAGTGCCACCTAGTGATGTGAATGCGTAACTGCAAGGTAACCATTTTTTCACCAGTGGACTAAAAACTTGTTACTAAATACACGTTTTTCAAATTCCATCACAGGACACAGAGAGCATTTTAGAAGAGGGGAAGATAATTCTAGTGATGATAATTATTAAAAGATGAAGAAGAGTGAGGTATGAAAACTGAAATGCAGCAATAATTAAAGGGTAAGAAAGAGAAGGTTAGACACTAACTTCAGATGAGTCATTAGTGGAAAGTTTATATCTTTATAGTATGGACTACAGGTATTTGTATCCTTATCTATAGGGGGTTGGCTTTAATACGGGGTGATCATTCCTTCTGGTTAATAAGATGCCATCTTCTTCTGCCCTTAGGTGCTGACCCAGTGAGGGTGCCTTCTGCTGCCCAGTCTGCTGGACTCGGTGAAGAGAAGAGCAAGTAGCCCTGTCCTGACTTTGACCCTGATTTTCCCCTCTACTTGTAAGACTCCCATCTTCAGAAGCATCGATGGCATCCATCCCAGTGAGGATGCCATCTTTGTACTTGATGGTATAACTGACCCTGGCCATACAGGGTCACCCAGCTATTCTTCTTTTTAGCTGCAGTCCCAATTTTAGTCTGTTAGAGAGCAGCCCTCGTATCCCTACCCTTGTGAGGTCTTAGGCAGTGATGACAGTCTTTTCCTGAGCGTTCTTTTTCCTGTGCTTTTCTTGGGATTTGAGCCAATGTCAGCTGGTAGGGTCAGCCACTTGCGATATCTCTATCAGGATCCCGATAGCCAAGCTGGATGGATCCTGTCCTGGAGCTGCCAGAGCAGCTAACCCTTCTTTGTTGCAGTTCTGTGTACCAAGAACTCTGAGTGTCAGCCACGTTCCTAAGCGAGTACACCTTTCTGGGGGCTGGTCTCATCTTCTTCGGTGCCCATGCCTTTGGCATTGCCAGCCTCATTCCATACCACATGAGACAACTCAGGAAAAGCATCAATGCATTTGAGGCTTAGGGGTAGTTATCCCACCTTTGGATTCTCCCTGGACTGCGGCTGCCAGCATAGCAACCATGAGCAGGGCGCCTGTGGGTTGACTGAAGTTCACACCTCAGTGCCTGCCTGCCTCCGTCCTTTTGACCACATCTTATGCAAGCTCATCCCTATATGTTTTGTTCTTAAAACTGGGGCATGAAACGTGTGATAGGGTAAAGATTGCACTTTTACAGACCCTTTCCCCATGTGTGCCTCATCGCACTGTCTCTTTGGTATCCTCATCACACCATTTCTCGTCTATGCAGGGTCAGAGTCTAGTAACTCCTCAAACTTCTCTCTCCTGACTGGGAGAGGGGCTAAGGGATGTCAGTGAATAAAAGAGATTTTGTCCAATTCCCAGTGCATATGTTGGGCCCCAAAAAGACAAATTGTGCCTGGGATAGAGAAGAAGTAGGAGAAAAAGAGAGAGGGCCAGTGTGCACATCTGAAACCAGCCTGCCTTGGAGAGCAGGAGTCCAGGACAGCTGTGGAGCTGGGGCAGAGGCTTCCCAGAGCCTTGTGATGATGACTTTGTCAGTGCTCTAAAATTTCCCTGGAGACTGATTCCCCTGGTGCCCGAAATAGGTCCCTGGCATTCAGGTCCTTTCTGCCCTGCTCAGCTACTCTCAATTTCCTAACAAATCTAAAGTCCTTGGAGTGGCTCCAGTGATGTGTTCATGGACCAGAATCCCACACTTTCTCAGGGGCTTGCTCATGACGTAGTTCCAGGCCCCGGCACACCTGCCAGCTCCAGCCTCCTGGGCTTCTTTTCCTAGGCGGATATAAGAAAGGCCTGGGCAAAACCAAAAATGGGTCCAGAAGTGTTGAACCAGGGCCTCTCTCTCATCTCTGGTGCCCTTGTTCTGAATCACAGGGTTCAGAGGAAGAGGGCCAAGGTCACTGGCTAAGCCTCAGAGGCAGAAACTTTCACTGACTGTAGGTCTGGCAGGATCTTTCCTCCCACCCTGAGCCATGGATGGTACCTCTCATACAGGCCGATTCAGATTCTGTGTCACTGCCCTGGAAGAGGGGCCCAGGCCAGAGCATGGGGGTCAGGGGCTTACAGGAGCCCCCTAAGAGCCCCTTTGCTGTCCTACCTTCCACCATAAGCGGGGAAGCTCACCCCGCCTCTTGCTCAAGGGAGTCACCGTTCCTGAGTGAGTCAGGGTCACTCGGTGACAGCTGTGGCTCGCCTTACATGAGCTAAATTGGGAGCTGGAATGTCACACACAGATGCCCCTTGTTCCCCACCCCCACGTTAAAAAATAATCTCCTCTCTGGGGAGTGAGAGACAAACAGTGCCGCCCATAGAGTGGACAAGAGTGGTTTGGGAAACAAAAGGAGAAATTCCCAGGGACAGAGCCGTTCAGGGAGGGAGGGATAGAAAAAGCTACGTGTGCCTGGCTGGGGTGCAGAGCAGAGACTCAAGAGAGACACAGAAGTGTCTGAAAACAGCTATTTAAGACAAGGCAAATTGTTAGAGGAAGGGACAGAAGAGATAGCAGAGCTATTTCGGGAGTGAGGGAGCACAAGAATCCGCAGACTGTCTAAAGTAAACGAGGAAGGGTCCAGAGGCAGTGAGGGAAGGCCAGGACCAGGGTCAAGGCCAGGGCAGGCACGATTGCTGAGGGGATGAACTTCACAGTGGGTTTCAAGCCGCTGCTAGGGGATGCACACAGCATGGACAGCCTGGAGAAGCAGCTCATCTGCCCCATCTGCCTGGAGATGTTCTCCAAACCGGTGGTGATCCTGCCCTGCCAGCACAACCTGTGCCGCAAGTGTGCCAATGACGTCTTCCAGGTGGGCCGGGGCAGGGGCAGGGCCGGGTAAAGCAGTGCAGGCTCGTGGGAGACTTCTCGTCAGGTCAGCGCTGAGATCCCAGGAGGTGATGGGAGATGGGTTCCATGAGGTGGGTGGTGGCTGTCCTGGCTGAAGAGCAGAAGAAGAGCCAGGGGTCCTAGCAGATCCCAAAGTAAGCATGAGTCAGCAGCTGCTCTTCAGGCTGGCGAGTACAGCCTGTGCACGGACAGCCGCTGGGATGCTGGTATCTACAGAGGAAAGGAGACCCCCTTAGAAACTGGGAGGGAAGTGATCCTCCACCAGGCTGTGTGACAGTCTGTGCTTGACTCTGCATTCCAGTTTGGAGTTTGAGATTTCGAGAACAATATGGAAAATCTGGAGAAAATAGCAGTGAGATAATGAAACATTAAAAAATAAACTGTGAGAAAGGTCCATGGTGACAGTGAAACTATTTGTATTTAAAGCAAAGCTGAACGCATCCATCTCTGGGGGGAGGGCAGAGTTAGACAGTGGGCAGGAGACTGGGAATCCTCCCAGCCGAAGTTCACACCTGTGTCCACCTCAGACTGGTCAGTAAAGGGACCTGCTGGTTAAAATGGATTGAGGTCACTTAAGCAGGGAAAAGGCAGAGAATAGATTGTACATCCCCCAGATGTAAGCAGTCTTGGCTTATGTGTGGTCATGGAGCAAAGCATAGTTAATCAAGTTCACAGATATCATTTTAGCTCATGGTTTCAAAAATAAAAGCACATATCAGAATGGTTTATATAAATGGGTTTTCTTTCTTGCCCTGTGCCCTGGTGTAGGTTCTAGTAACCTGTAAAATGAACAAAGATCAGGGAGAGCGAGGGATAAAGGCATGTACACACACACACACACACACACACACACACACACACACACCCTTGCAAATGAAGTAGAAACTCAGAATAGACCAGAGCTGGCTGGCTTAGTAGGCATGGCAGCGATAAGGGACATCGTGAGCACTTAGTCTTCATCTGTATCAGAATTTATGAGGAAATGTGTTGAACACAGTGATATTCAACTTAACCAAGAAAATGTTTCCCTTTTAAGTTGTTTAGGGGCAGCATGTTTGGGGAAAATAATGGGCTGGCTAATTCAGGTCATTCCACAGCTACGCCCTGTGACCCACCCTTTGCTGTCTGCCATCTTCACTGAACTCCATGGTCTCTCCTGCCATCTTCCCATCAAGGCTTGTTCCCATCTCCTGTTCCTCTGCGTGTCCAAACCTGCCATTATTTGGCTCCAGAGAACCTCAGAGCCAGTGATTTTCCCTCTCTGGGATCTGCTTATCCCGGGCCCTAAGTCATGTACCAGAGGCTATGCCTTGCCCACTATCTTGGGTTTTCCCTCGGTCTTAGTAACGCTGAACATCCTTCAGGCTGAAATGCCCAGGAGGGAATGACAAAAAGATTTTGCCATCCCTTCTCATGAATTTGTAGTGAAACGTCTTTTCATTAGAGCCTGAAATATGTGAAAGCAAAACAAAGTTTTGAGAGTGAAGGTAACGTGTTCTGTAAAAAATTGGTCAGAATATTAAAGTGCCTGGCACACAGTGTCATTGGGTAGAGGACCCAGGGACGGTCCTACATATGGAGGCTAGAAGCTGTTCCAGTCCCTCCTCTGTATCTAGACACACTGTTTTGGTTCCTTGAAGCTCTAGAATACTGATCTGGGCCCTGAGAGACCTGGGAATTGTTTGGTACAGAATATTTGGGAGAGAACATGATTCCCAGAGCTTTGCGATGGTTCTGTGCATCTGGACTACCGTGTATCCTTTAAAGTGCCGGGCACCCCTGGGCCCTCCAAGGAGAGAAGTTGAACAGCTCATTTCCTTGCTGCTTTATTTGGGGTGGCCTGGTGGGAGGCTGACCCAGTTCTTCAGCTGCACTATGTATACACATCTCAGTAGACCTCCCTCTGCAAGATGAGCATATTTAGTTTCTCACACATTGCCTCCACATTTTGACAACTCTAGGCATAATCAGATTGTCTGTTTTCTAAGTATGGGGACAAGAATAGGACTTGTGGTTTCTCTCTCTTAAAACTACTTAGGAAGAACACCCTTAGAACATTGCCTAGAAAGTTAATAGGACTTAGAAAAGTGATACCAGTATATTATACACCCACACACACTTTTTTTTTTTCAAACGCTATAGGAATTTATATCATGAAAAGTGAATCTTCACCTCGGGCCCTATGTAATTCCCTTCTCCATTACCAACTTTCTTGGGTATCCTTCCATGGTCCGGTGCACGTCTCTGTGTGTGTGTGTGTGTGTATACACACACGTTTAAACTAAATTCATCCTATACCTGCCTTTGTTCACTCTCTTGGCCATTGTTTCATATCCACAGTTTTGGGGACTTCCCCGGCGGTCCAGTGGTTAAGGCTCTGCACTTCCACTGCAGGGAGCACGGGTTCGACACCCTGGTCAGGGAACTAAGATCCTGCAGGCCTTGCGGCACAGCCAAAAAAAAAAAAAAAACAAAGTTAATGCACCTTCCTTTTTCATGGCTATATAGTGGTCCATCGTTGTAGCTGGACCACAGTCTGTGTAATCTGCGCTCTGAAACATTTAGATGATGCTCAGTGTTCTGCTGTTCTAAAAACTGCTGTGATGGGCAACAAACAAGAATTTGGAGGGATTATGATCTTATAACATCAGATTAACAAAAGAGCCAGGAAGCAAAATTTTAAAAGTTAAAATATTTCATTGAGGTAATTCCCTGGCAGTCCAGTGGTTAGGACTCAAAACTCTCACTGCTGAGGGCCCAGGTTCAATCCCTGGTCGGGGAGCTAAGATCCCACATGCCACACAACACGGCCAAAAAAGAAAAAAAAAATTTTTTTTCATTGAAAATGTTGAACCGTATTAAGGTTTGGGAGGAAGTCATCCATAATTCCCACCTCCTCCAACACAATTATTTTCATGTTTGCATATTATTTTCAAGTGCTTGTCTCATACATATTTTTACTTGGTTGCCATCACAATTTAACTAGTTTTCTTCAGAGCTGTGATACAGCTCTCTCTCTCTCTCTCTCTCTCTCTCTCTCTCTGAATTTAAACAGAATAAAACACCAAAACACCACATTAACCCCCTCTAATTTCTCTCTCTCTCTTTCCCTGCATTTGCACCCACTCAGCTACCAAGCATTTTGACTAGAGGAAAGCTGTCGGTGTGGGAATTTGACACAAACATCTTCCCATGTTTCTGAATTTGTAAACTCTATTCACTCCTAAACTACTTTAAAACAGCCTTCGGTTTATTTTTATACCTGCCCCCACTTCACTGTGGGCACTTGTTTATGAGCTGCAACCTGCTGTAATTTAACAGGCAACCAGAAGGGCTTGTAAGAAGGTTGATCAGAAACAGCTTTTCTGGACGGTGTCCATGTAGGGAGAGATTTACAGAGATGGGAATAGCAAGAAAGGGGCCTCCTTCTCTCATCAAGGCAGTCTGGGAAGGAGATGACCTCTTTTACTTCATCCCCGAATTCCACTTCTTTACCGGCTAATTGTTAGGACCTGCTGTCATCAAGTATAGGCCAGCTGGTGAAAACCCTACACAGCCTGTCTCCTCGGCCACTTCCACCTGCTACTGAGGGCACCAAGACATCCCCTCCCCAGCCCAGCCTTGGGCAGGTCTCCTTTTTGAGAAGTTGGTTCACTGAAATTTTGTGAATTGTGTTAACCTTGTAGCAGGCTTAGGATCTTCCTTTAGGGAAGAAACTGGGTTGAGTGGGAAACAAAATCATAGAGACTCAGCATTCCTGGGCTCAAGTCCCACCAGCTTCTTCCTTAATTTGTCATGTGATGTAAAGCAGGTTATTTCACCTCGTCAAGCCTGTTTACACATGTATGGACAAAACGGAGGTTTTATTTTATTTTTTTTGGTTTTTTGGCCTCGAGGCATATGGGATCTCAGCCCCCTGACCAGGAATCGAACCCACGCCCCCTGCATTGAAAGGCAAAGGCTTAACCACTGGACCGCCAGGGAAGTCCCTGAAATGGAGGTTTTAAACTGATCTTTAACATCCTTGTAATTCTAACAATCTGATTTCACAAATTCAAGAAATGTCATTATGGATTTCCATTTTTTCAGGACTTTGCATTCTGTTACTAGCGTCCTACCTTGTCTCACTCTTCTGCTTACCAGCCCTCCTTTCAGCCAGGCTCCATTCACAAACCCCTGTGCCACACTCATTGCTAGCTTCTGTCGGGCAGAGCTAGCTCACCACCCAAAACCCCTTCTCCACCCACAGCTCAGCTTTGCCGCCAACGCCTGTATTCTTCTAAAGCTCAGAGGAAGAGGGCCAAGGTCACCAGACCAAATGTCTGGTCTTCTGCCACCATTTTCCCAGTTTCTCCAGTGTATTCTGAGGGTCTGGCCCAGAGGATTTGCATGGTCCACTATTCTTCATTGGCCAGGCCAATAGTTTAGGGGAGGTAGCCTCCAACAACCCCCTTCCATCCTGGGCCAGTATCCCCAATCAGCATCACTCTGGATAGCAGGAAAGTGGGAAAACATTCTGAGATAAGAATAGATTTGATAGAGAAACTGCGTTCACAGAGCATCTTTCTAGATGGAACGTTTCTATTGGATGCCATGGACCATTACAAAAGAAATAGAAGCCACCATATAGCTCTTATGGCACACAAAACCCCTGATCATGGCCTAGAATTCCATGTATTTATTCCATTCCATTTTATCCTTCAGAGTGAAGAAAGAACAGTTATTTCATGTCCTGTGGTTCTCTGTGGTCATATATTTTTAAGGTCTAGATTAGGATTTTTAATAACCATTTGTACAGTGCTTTATAATTTATAGAGTACCTTCACATGTGTGATTCCATTTGAGTTAGAATCAATGTTATTTCCATTTTACAGGGGAGAACACAGGAAACAGGTTACAGTCACACAAACAAAGGGACAGAGTAGGGACGTAAATCTAGGTGTTCTGTTTCCTAGAGTGATGGAATTTTCTCTACACATCACATTATTGACCTGTGAAATTTTACTTTATGGGGCTGGCTCCCTTGTGTAAATGTAAGATTTAAGCAAAGTTATTTCTTAGTCTTGAAAGAGAAAGATAAACAGAAGCAGAAGATAGCTTATGCTAACTGGATTTTGGTCAGCTGAGAGATCTTTAGCCCAAGGTGGAGACTGTCAGCTATGGAGACGTATTAAGGAAGTTGCCATGCGCACCTCAGAGTGTAAAGTTCCTATTTGTGATGAGACCATGTGGGGACTCACGATCAGGGCAGGAAGTAATCTCTTTTTGTGCTATAGATCCCTTTTTAGTTTGTGAAGCCTATGGATCCTAAGGACAATGTATGTGTGTGTTTTTTTAAGAACAGGGTTTTTAAGTGCATAAATTATAACATATATGATTATAAAGAAAACCAATTGCATTAGAACACAGCATGCAGTCTCAGTGGGGGTGATATGCTCCAATTATATCTGTGGTATTAAAAAAAATTTATGGCAATTTTACGTTTTATTTATTTTCTGCTCTTATGTAAAACTTTATTCCCCAGCTCTGTTGAGGTATAATTGACCAAATTATATATATTTAAGGTATACAACATGATAATGTGATATATCTATACATTGTAAAATGACTACCACAATCAAGGTAGTTAACACATTCATCACGGTTTCCATTTTTGTGTGTGAGGGGTCTAGACTCTCTCAGCAGATGCCAAGTACACAATATAGTGTCATTAGCTACAGTCACCATGCTGTACATCACCTCCCGGGAACTTCATTTTATAACTGCAAGTTTGTGCCCTTTGACCAACAGCTACCCATTTCCCCACCACGAGCCTCTGGCAACTGACTTTCTAATCTCTGCTTCTATGAGTTTGACATTTTTAAGATTTGTGGTGTTAAAATTTAATTGCCGGGGATAGCAATTGGGGGGGAAATGTCTTAAAATGCTCTTAGAAGAGGCAGGAGTGAAAAAAAGCTTGAGAAACGCTGGAATATAATTACCAAAATAATTAGAACATGTTTTTTGATAGAGTAATATATGTGCTTCTCGATAAACCATTAAATAATGAGATGGGGGACTTCCCTGGCAGGCCAGTGGTTAGGACTCTGCGCTTCCACTGCACGGGGCACAGGTTCGATCCCTGGTCAGGGAACTAAGATCCCACATGCCTCGTGGTGCAGCCAAAAAAAAAAAAAAAGAGAGAGAGAGAAGGAACAGTGGGCCTAATAACTACTATAGTTTAGAAGTAGTGATAAGCATAAATTGTTCTTGGAGATTTGATCAACAACTGTGATCAATAATGTGATATGAAAATACCCGTTGGTGACAAAGTCACAGGTACTGCTAAACCTACGTGGTTTGTTGCCTACCTTCATAATTGAAGAAAGCACTCAAGTTCTGCTCGGCACGTTAGTGGAAATGAAGATGTAATTGTTTTCCCATCGAGGCTCACAGACTCCTTAAGTTGTAGTCATGGATCTTTTGGGGGCTGTGGCCCCCAGGTTAAGTTCTCCAGCATTTATTCCCCAGCTCTGTTGAGGTATAATTGACAAAATTATACATTTTGTCACACAAAATGTATACAGCATCCAGCTTCCGGTGTCTTCCCAAGCATCCAGGCTTGAAATGCCTGAATTGTCTCACTCCCTCCTTTCCCCACAGCCCACCCACAGCCAAGTGACTGGCCAGATTCCACCTCTGGCATCCCTAGTCTTTGCAGGATTACTGCCACTATCTGAGGGCAAGCCTGTGACCTGCACTGACTATGGCTCTTGCTGCTGATCTGTGCCTTCAGATCAGAAGCAAAAGCCATAGCCTCCTCTCCCATGTATCCAAATCACCTCTGTTAGATTAATATTCTCTCTAATTTTCTCTTGCAGTTTAGAAACCTTGCCTATAAAGTTAAGTTCAGATCTTTACCCTTGGATTCAAAGCCCTCCATGTTTTTACCACAATTATTTTTAAAAAGTCCTTCTTGGGGGCTTCCCTGGTGGTGCAGTGGTTAAGAATCCGCCTGCCAATACAGGGGACACGGGTGAGAGCCCTGGTCCAGGAAGATCCCACATGCCGCGGAGCAACTAAGCCCGTGCGCCACAACTACTGAGCCTGCGCTCTAGAGCCCACGAGCCACAACTACTGAGCCCACGTGCCACAACTGCTGAAGCTCACGTGCCTACAGCCCGTGCTCCGCAACAAGAGAAGACACCGCAACAGAGAGTAGCCCCTGCTCGCCATAACTAGAGAAAGCCCGCGTGCAGCAACGAAGACCCAACGCAGCCAAAAAAAAAGAAAAGAAAAAAAGCCCCTCTTGGTAAAACCTACCTTTCTAGCTCCTCCCCCACCCCGCAACCCACGCCCGTCTCAGGACTCCTCTGTCTATAACCTAAACTCCTATAGTATCTCTGGTCTCCTGAAACTCTTTCCTAACGACCATCTCCTGCTTCCTGTCTACCCTGTCTTCAAATGGTATCTTCTTAAACACCTCCTCCCTCGCACTAACATAGTTCCTTACGGTCTCCTAAATAGCATTTTCACTTGTTAACTCGTCTGGCACTCTAGCGCCCCCTTTTCATTCACGGCAGGATTGAGCATTGCACTTTTTAAAAGTAAAGGTTTTTTTTCTTCCTCCAAACCCAAAGTCCTTGTACAAAATTTGGAAATTATATTAAAAAAAAAAAAAAGGAATCACCCACAATTCTATCACTCAATGGAAATTATTGCCAAAATGTTTAATTTTTATTTTATGTATTTTATAAAGTAATTTCATGGTCTATACAAAGATATTGGGTAAATGTAGATGACTACAAAGAAGAAAATTTAAAATCCTGTAAATCCCATCACCCGTTTCAAAATTGGGATCTTACTGTCTATATAGACTTATATCCTGCTTTTTTCATGGGTCTTTCCCCATGTTAAGAACTGTTAAAGATAGTTGCATAATAATTCCTCTATAACTCATTTAATATTTACTATTAAATAACCAGCACGTTAACTATCTGAAAAAGCAATTTTACTGTTCATTCTGGTTACAAAAATAATACAGGTGTATTACATAAAATTTAAACCTCACAGATAATACAAATTGTAGAATGTATAAATCCATCTAAATACACTAGGGCTGTTTCAGAGGAGATGGGATTTCAGGAAGTGCTGGCATCAGGCAGGAAGAGGGCGATCCAGGGACAGCTAGGGACTGGCAAAAACAAGTGAGATACCAGATCACAGGAGCCAAAAGGTTAAACAGAGTGGGATATGGTGGCCTGCAAGGTGTGAGAGGAGAAGGTTGTTATGAAAACCAACAACTCCCTTCCCCCACACTGGTCAGTATTCTTACCATAAATATATCCATTAAGGCTCATTGCTCAGAAAACATCAGCCTTTGAAGGGAGCTAGTGCTAAGTACAAATCCTCTTTTTAGATCTGAGGAAATTTGAGCCCTAAGAGAAATTATTTTTCCCAAGGTCATAAATGGCAAATCCCAAACCAGATCTTCAGATCAGTTACTTTCCCTACATCATCCTGCATTAAATGCCCTCTGTTAAAATATAGAGATGTTGCCAAGAATGGGTAACAATTTTATCTACATATCCAGTACAGGTGACTTTCTCAAGGTAGCCACCTAGCATTTGCAAAAGGTTTGGGACACAAGACACACAAATTTTGATAAGGGGAGTCAGAAAAGGGTTAGAGCAAACATCCCAAACTTCATTCTCGTTTCACCTTCCTGATGTTTGCCAAAGCTGTGTACCCCCTATGCTATGCTTGAGTATTTCTATTTAAAAGAACTCACATTTTTAAAACTTTTTATTTTACAATATATTGGAGTATAGTTGATTAACAATGTGGAAAAGAACTCTTTTTTTAAATAAATTTATTTATTTTTGGCTGCATTGGGTCTTCGTTGCTTCACACGGGCTTTCTCTAGTTGCGGCGAGTGGGGGCTACTCTTCCTTGCAGTGCGCGGGCTTCTCATTGCGGTGGCTTCTCTTGCTGCCGAGCACAGGCTCTAGGCACGCGGCCTTCAGTAGTTTTGGCACACGTGCTCAGTAGTTGTGGCTCACGGGGTCAGTAGTTGTGGCACGCGGGCTCTAGAGCGCAGGCTCAGTATTTGTGGCGCACTGGCTTCGTTGCTCCACAGCACGTGGGATCTTCCCAGACCAGGGCTCGAACCTGTGTCCCCTGCATTGGCAGGCGGATTCTTAACCACTGCGCCACCAGGGAAGTCCCAGAACTCACTTTTAAAGCTGAAATATTTATCATTCTAAATGACAAAATCCATAAAAAATCACGTGTTTTTTTTTTGTGGTACACGGGGCTCTTACTGTTGTGGCCTCTCCCGTTGCGGAGCACAGGCTCCGGACGCGCAGGCTCAGCGGCCATGGCCCACGGGCCCAGCCGCTCTGAGGCATGTGGGATCCTCCCCGACTGGGGCACGAACCCGTGTTCCCTGCATCGGCAAGCGGACTCTCAACCACTGTGCCACCAGGGAAGCCCTACAAGAAATTCTTGAGGGTTAATTCAGTAATGTCTGGAAAGCCCACAGCACAGTGCTTGACGCATAATAGGCCCTCAAAACATGTGTTGATTGTTAAATAATGAGTATAGAGGAAGAGTGCAGTGAGAGAGGGAGGTTAGGAGAGGCTACTTAGCAGTTTGTTTTTGCTCTGGGTCAAGACGTTAGAACACGCCCCCTTTCCTCCCATTCAGACATTTACTGAGCACCTTTATATGCTTGCCACCAGCAAATCAAAGAGAAGTAAGATCCTTTCAGGAGTAAGTCTGCAGGCTTAGAGCTCTCCTAACACCATCTTGCTCACTTGGATTCTAAATATTGAAAGATTATTGTATTAAGCAAACAAAAGCCCAGTGATCTCACACTTTAACCCAGTCTTTAAACTAAACTCAACAATATTCATACAATTCCAGTTACTGAGAAGGACAGATGCACAAACACAGCCTTGAATAATCTCAAGCTAATCTGTTCTAGCTTTATGATGGGCTAAAGTGTTAACTTCTTATAATTCTAAAGAAATTCCCGGACTTCCCTGGTGGCGCAGTGGCTAAGAATCTACCTGCCGATGCAGGGGACACAGGTTCGAGCCCTGGTCTGGGAAGATCCGACATGCCGTGGAGCAGCTAAGCCCGTGTGCCACAACTACTGATCCTGCACTCTAGAGCCTGCGAGCCACAACTACTGAGCCCACATGCCACAGCTACTGAAGCCTGCGTGCCTAGAGCCCGTGCTCTGCAACGAGAAGCCACCCCAATGAAAAGCCCACGCACCGCAACGAAGAGTAGCCCCTGCTCGCCGCAACTAGAGAAAGCCTGTGCACAGCAATGAAGACCCAACACAGCCCAAAATAAATAAATAAGATTAAAAAAAAAATTCCCCCAAATGTAATATTTATTTATTTATTTATTTTGGTATGTTGGCCTTTCACTGTTGTGGCCTCTCCCGTTGCGGAGCACAGGCTCTGGACGCGCAGGCTCAGTGGTCATGGCTCACTGGCCCAGCCACTCCACGGCATGTGGGATCTTCCCGGACCGGAGCATAAACCCATGTCCCCTGCATCGGCAGGTGGACTCTCAACCACTGCGCCACCAGAGAAGCCCCAAATGTAATGTTTATGATGTGCCTGTCACTCTCCCCAAGATAAGTCACCCAGTTCACAGTGGGGCCACATTTCCTGCCTTGCCTACATCTCTGGCTACCAAAGGATCAAATAAGACTCTGGACTTGGATGCCCTCTATGTGCTGTAGGTGCTGCTGCACACGCATTAGGGTCCTGGTTGATGTAGAGCAGAAGGATTTGGAGAATTTTATGGAACCCAATTGCAGGAAATACATCTGAACATACAAAGTCACAGGTGACTGCTCTCTCCATTACTCTCTAGGAGTTCATGGTGTTCCAACCAATTAGGATTAGGTTCAGCTGTAAAAGACAGAGAACCAAAAATAACAATGACTTCAAGTAGGTAAAACTTTGTTTTTTCTCTCCAGTGAAAGTGTGGGTAGGTAGTCCAGGACTGTCTCATAGGAGACTCACTCCTTTTATCTTGTTGCCATTCTCGACATGTGGCTACTTCATGGCTCAAGATTGCTGCTTCAACCTACGCCAGTCCATATATTTTTTTCAAATTTATTTACTTTATTTATTTATTTTTAGCTGCGTTGGGTCTTCGTTGTTGTGTGCAGGCTTTCTCTAGTTGCGGTGAGCGGGGGCTACTCTTCGTTGCGGTGCACGGGCTTCTCATTGCGGTGGCTTCTCTTGTGGAGCACAGGCTCTAGGCACACAGGTTTCAGTTGTTGTGACACATGGGCTTCAGTAGCTGTGGCTCGCAGGCTCTAGAGCGCAGGCTCAGTCATTGTGGCACACGGGCTTAGTTGCTCCGCGGCATGTGGGATCTTCCAGGCCAGGGATCGAACCCGTGTCCCCTGCATTGGCAGGCGGATTCTTAACCCCTGCGCCACCAGGGAAGTCCTGCCAGTCCACCTTCAATCCAGCCAGCAGGAAGGAGAGAAGAGGAGGAGTAGGGCATGCCCTTCCCATTAAAGATACTTCCTAGAAATTGCACAAAACATTTCTATTTATATACCATTGGCCAGAACGCAGTCACCTGGTCACACCCAACTGGAAGGGAGGCTTGGTCACATGGTCTTTATTCCATGTGTCTTGCTAAAAACTCAGAGCCTCTATTATTGAAGAAGAAGGGGTGAATATCAAGCAACAATAAGCAGTATTTACAAGTCTTTCATCTCTGCTGCTCTCCCCAGATTGACTTTCTCTTCCTTGCAGACCAGCCTTCTCTGTTCACAGTGTCTGACCCCTCACACTGTCCACCTGCACAGATTTTGGGGTGGCCACAATGTCAGCTTTTAGCCCAACTTCACAAGTCTTTTTTCAGTTCAAAAGCTGCACATGGTCTGGTCACCTCAGCCTCTGTGACTCGATTCCAAGTTCCTAGAGAGAAAATTTGATTGGTCCTGTTGGGTCAGGTGATCACCTCCTCAATTCTGAGCCAAGCATCGGTGGCCTGGGCCATGGCAGGGCTCTCCCTTTTAGGATGGGATGGAGCAAGTTCCCTGAGAGGTGTGAGCGGGAGGAAGTGGTGAGCAGCTCTGGTAAACCCTTCTTCTGAGCTTCCTCCTGTCATAACACGCAGCCCATTGGATGTGGTTGTCAGTTTGCTCTCCCTGATGGTAATGTGATGTACCTGTTCATGTTTCATCCCCAGAGCCTAGCAATTACCTGACACACTCAATGTTTACGGTAGAATGAATAATCCAATCTCGTCCTTAATTGTACAGAGGTTGAATGCTTGCCCAAATATGCATAGTAGGGCAGTGTCGGGGCAGCACAAGAACCCAGGACTACTGATTCCCAGTCCCTGGAGTGATTTTCCCGAATTACCCAGCTCGATATGTCTGCCCCATTGTTCAGCACTTGTCTCCGTGCCCCTGACCGTGGCTGCAGAGAACGTCCCCCAGATGTGGGCTGTGAGAACCCCAGGCTGGAGGACTGCAACACTCAGAGTCCATTTCCTACTTTGGTCTTCCTGCTGAGGTCAATGTCTCCCCACAGCTCCAAGCTGGGCCCCTTTGAGGAGAGCTTGCCCTACCCAGGCTTGATCAAGCTAGGCTCTGGATGTAGGGACAGTCAAGGAGGTGGGCTGAGTAACAAGGCAAAGGTGGGAAAGTCTCCATGGCCACCCACCAGGAGCTGCTCTCAGAGGAGTGCGCAGCCATAGAAAAGAGCTGATGCTTCCTCTTCACCACTCTCCTACTCCCCAGTCCCCGTGATATCCCCCCTGCCTCCTCCCAGTTCCCCCATGACTCACTGTGCCTTTCTCTCACGCTCCCCGTCCCCACAGGCCTCAAACCCTCTGTGGCAATCCCGGGGCTCCACCACTGTGTCTTCAGGAGGCCGTTTCCGCTGCCCGTCTTGCAGGCATGAGGTTGTCCTGGACCGACATGGTGTCTACGGCCTGCAGCGGAACCTGCTAGTGGAGAACATTATCGACATTTACAAGCAGGAGTCCTCCCGGTGAGCTGTTAGGGTCTCTTGTTTCTCTAAAGTGCAGGGCCTGGGACACAGGCAGGGAACCCATCAGGGCCAGAAGAGAGGAGCTGAAACGATCAACCTGCCTCTTCAGTTTAGTGATGAGAGGACTGGACCTGAGAAGAGGAGGGACTTGCCCCCAGCTCGTCAGGTCACCCAGCTCAGGCAGCCTCTGATTCCTGGTTAGTGCTTCCCCCTCTTCACCTGGGAAGGGGCTGGCCATCCACCAGCAAGGTCCTTGCCAACCCTCCATGACGTCCCGCCCCACGGGACTTCCCTGCCCTGGAATAGAAACTACTCTTGGATCTAGGTCTCCACTGTGCCATAGCTCTATTCCTCAAAGGAAGAGCCCCGTGGAAGTCACTCGCCTGCCCAGCCACAGCACCAGCTGCAGGGGCAGAGAAGGTGGCGCTGGGTGGTGGAGGCTGAAGAGAAGGTGTTCATGGAGCCTCACACTCTTGCCCCCCACCCAGCCTGGCCCCTGACCCTCCTGCCACCCTGCCCGCTATCCTCCAGGCCGCTGCATTCCAAGGCTGAGCAGCACCTCATGTGCGAGGAGCATGAAGATGAGAAGATCAATATCTACTGCCTGAGCTGTGAAGTGCCCACCTGCTCTCTCTGCAAGGTCTTCGGCGCCCACAAGGACTGTGAGGTGGCCCCACTGCCCACCATTTACAAACGCCAGAAGGTATCAAGCAGCAGAGGGAGCAGGCGTGTGGGGGTGGGGACATAGGACAGGGTCTCAAACTATAGCCTCTTAGTCCACTTGGTTTCAAAGGCAGGCAGATCAGGGCTGAGGTCCCAAGTCTATGCATGACTCAGTGTGTGACCTTGGGTAAGTCACTTGTCCTCTCTGGCCCTCATGTTCCTCACTTGTAAAATGGGGATGAAAATGCTTACCCCTGAGATCTGTAAGGATAAAATGAGAAATGGATGCAGTATGGTGGAATCTCAAGGCCATCTCTCTGTCACACATCTAGATTCTACATAAAACATAATTTAAAAGTTAAATTGGTAGACACGTAGGAAGTAAAGGAAAGCTCCAAGTGCCGGTGAGGTGGGGAGAGGAGGAGGGGAAGTGGGATGAGAACAGAACCCTGAGTGATAAGCACGGAAAAGGCAGGATTTCCCACAGGGCAAATTATTACTGAACTAGAGAGATGAGATTATGCCTCCAAACTCCTAAAAGGTGGGGGGCCTGCAGTGAGGACCCCCAAGGATCCCAGCTTAAACTGGAATCCCAGGAATCCCTAAAGTGGTCAGTTGTGCCACCTGGCTTTTGACAAAAGCAAATGCAAATTCTGCCTGGAGGAAAAACCCTCAGTTTAGGCCTTGGGTTTTTCTTAGATTAAGAACAACAAAAGATTATCTCATGATTGAAGATACACAAAGAAATTCAGATACTGGAATTACTGAATAATGAAAAGTCACTTTGCATAAAATACTTTAAAATGGAATTTAAAAATAAGCAATAGGGACTTCCCTGCTGGTCCAGTGGTTAAGAATCTGCCTTCCAATGCAGGGACCAGGGTTTGATCCCTGGTCAGGGAACTAGGATCCTACATGCTGTGGGGCAACTAAGCCTGCACACCACAATGAAGAGCCCGTGTGCTGCAACAAAGACCCTGCATGCCACAAGTAAGGCCCAATGCAGCCAAAAATAAATAAATAAATAAATATTTTTTAAAAGCAATAATAGACTATCAAAAATGCAGATTTGACAAAGAACCAAATAGAGCTTTTAGAAACGAAAATATAATTGTTGACACAAAACATTCAAAGGATGAATTAAATGACAGATTTCTCTCAGGAAGAGAGGACTGGGGAATTCCCTGGCGGTCCAGTGGTTAGGACTCCACACTTTCACTGTTGAGGGCCCGCGTTCAATCCCTGGTCAGGGAACTAAGATCCCACAAGCCACGGGGCATGGCAAAAAAAAATTTTTTTAATTAAAAAAAAAAAAGATGGGTAACAGGGGACTGAAAAAACAACTTAGAATACAGCACTGGGAGATGAGGAGGTTGAGAATGAGAAGGTCTAACATATATCTAATCAGAGTCACAGAACAAGAGAATAAAGAGAATGGAAAAGAGGCAATATTATCCTAATGGCTAATCATGAAGAATTTTTCAAAATTGATGGAAGACATGAATCTACAGATAAGGCATCTAGGCCAGTGCCTGGCATTTGGTGGATATTTGGTGAATGTCTCTTCCTTTCTCATTTGGTGGTGGAGGACTTCCTCTCTCCACCTCCTTCCAGAATCCATAGAGTGTGCTTCCACACTTCTTGAATGGCTCCAAACTCTCTAGATCTCTGTCAGAGCTGCCCTGAAGATGCCCTAATGGTGGAGTGGAGGGGGCAGTCATTTCCTGGGCAGCCTGGCCAGGGTGGGAGGGGCACAGCTCTTGACTAGGTCCTCCAGCTCTAAGTGCTGGCCTGTGTGTGTGTGGCAGAGTGAGCTCAGTGATGGCATCTCGATGCTGGTGGCAGGCAATGACCGCGTGCAAGCAGTGATCACACAGATGGAGGAGGTGTGCCAGACCATTGAGGTGAGACTGGGATGGGGGGGAGGGAAAGTTTCTGGACTCCTGGAGGTGGATCACAAGTAGTGGGATGTGCTTACCAGGCTGTTGGTTTGAATCCCAGCTCTGTCCCTGACTAGCTCTGTGAATTTGGTCCAGTAACTTAACTTCTCTGTGTTCAGTTTTTCTTGTTTTTAACTATATAAAACAGTGATGAGAGAATGATATGTTAGCTACCTCATTGGATCTTTTTGAGAATTAAATGAGATAATACAAGTAACATAGACAGCACTCATGAAGCTTCTTTAAAATATAGTGTTATCTGCTGAGAGAGTAGATCTTAAAAGTTCTCATCACAGGAAAAAAAATTGTAATCTATGTATGGTGCTGGATGTTAACTAGACATATGGTGGTGATCATTTCAAAATATATACAAATATTGAATCATCATGTTGTATACCTGAAGCTAATATAATGTTATATGTCAAGTAAACCTTAACAAAATATATATCATTATTATTACTGAAAAGATCTGGGAATCAGCAGCCCTTGGCTGGAGTTCTGTCTCTGCCACTAATTTGTGGTGTAATCGACAGGTCACTTTTCTTCTTGGCTGTCTGTGACTTCAATTAAGTCGGGAGTGGGACAAGTAGCCCCGTGCTCTCCCAGTTACGAGGTCTCATCCTTGCTTCCGGTCTTTCAGGACAACAGCCGGAGGCAGAAGCAGTTGCTAAACCAGAGGTTTGAGGCCCTGTGCGCAGTTCTGGAGGAGCGTAAGGGTGAGCTGCTGCAGGCGCTGGCCCTGAAGCAGGAGGAGAAGCTGCAGCGCGTCAGGGGCCTCATCCGCCAGTACGGAGACCACCTGGAGGCCTCCTCTAAGCTGGTGGAGTCCGCCATCCAGTCCATGGAGGAACCGCAGATGGCGCTCTATCTGCAGGTGGGCTTTGGGGGATGGTGTCAGGCTGCCTAGTGGCTGCAGTGGGGGCCTTGGCACAGGGAGACGGTGTTCAAGTCCTATCTCTGGCACCTACTTGCCCCACGGCCTTGGGCAAATCACCCCCTCTGAGTCCATTATTTCCTTAACGAATTGGGACGCGCATCCCCACCGACCCCGCAGGACTGTGTTGGGCATCAGAAATGGGACTTTGCCAGAGATCGGCACAATGCTTACTCTCACCCTCTTTTCTTCCCTGCAGCAGGCCAAGGAGCTGATCAATAAGTGAGTAGGTGGAGTGGGAAGGTAAAGGAAGGGGCCGCGGGGGCTCCGCTGCCACCGGGAGGGGGTGAGGGTGCTGGGTGCTTCCAAATGAGCCGCTGCCGCTGCGGTTGCCGCAGGGTCGGGACAATGTCAAAGGTGGAGCTGGGTGGACGGCCGGAGCCGGGCTATGAAAGCATGGAGCAATTCACCGTGAGCGTGGAGCATGTGGCCGAAATGCTGAGGACCATCGACTTCCAGCCAGGTGAGGGAGCGAGGATGGGAGGGGGCGGCGGGCCGCTAGGACTAAGCGTCCAGACCCTCCAGGTTGGGGGTCGGGGGATGGGTGCAAGACGGCCAGAGAATAGGGGACTCCAGCTCACCCAGCCTTCCTTCCGCGCAGGCGCTTCTGGGGAGGAAGAGGATGAGGAGGTAGCGTTGGACGGGGAAGAGGGCAGCGCAGGGCCAGAGGAAGAGCGGCTGGAGGGGCCGGAAGGTGAGTGTGGGCATTGGCGGGGTCTGCCTGGTACCGCCCCTCCCCGGCGATCTCCCTCTCTGCAGCATAAAGGATCACTTGGGGCCCCTACTCCCGACCTCAACCAGGAGGGGTGCGCCCCCTAGCGCGCGTGCTGAAGTACAACTTTCTTTCCCACCATCCATTCCTCTGGGGGTTTGGGAGTCCGAGTTGGGTGGGGAAGTGGAGGAGAAATCCTCCGGGCTGGGGAAAGGGAGTGAGCTGGGCTTCGGAGTTGCCTTGTCTCTTTGGAGCGCCCGCCCACCGAGCTTTCTTTCCCGGGGACAGGCCTGCACTGACTCGCCCCTGTTGGGGAGGCTGCGCACCGGCGGTCTGGCGCTCGGGTAGTGAAGGACCTGAGCAGGGACCACCCGCCACCCAGCTCGGAGCGCCGCCGCGGGGGAGGGGCTCAATAAAGGGCTAATGCGTCCCGACCCGCAGCTCCTTTCACTGCTCACTCTCTCAGCCTCGGCTTCGGCGACAATCGCATCACCATCCATCCCAACCTTCTCCTAATCTGGGACCATTTCGGGGGCGGAAGTGGAATGAACCCCTGTTGGGCACCTCCTCGATATCAGGCACGGATTCGCAAGCCCAGTGCCAAGAGGGTCGGTGGTGGTGCGGCGGCACCGGGGCTTGAGTTCCTGGGAGACTTGGGGACGATGGGGACCGCAGGACCCTGGCTGAAAGCCGTTCTCGCGGAGCCCTCCCGCAGCATCTGGTCCCCTCTCGCCGACCTGGGAGCCCCACTTTCCCACGGGTTTACACCCTGCTGTGGTTCCCCGCGCCCCGCAGCAGAGGCCAACGGCTCTTCGGCACTTTTATTAAAAACTAGTAACGCGGAGAGTGCTCAGGGTATCCCTAGGCCGCTCTAGCCCCGCGGGACTGGGTCAGTTCCTGTCGCACACGTCTCAGCCCGGGGGTGGGGGTGGGGGTCGAGATTTTCGGGGCCCCAGACCCCGCCGATCACTTGCCCACCGAGTCGAATATGATGCGGTTCTGCTCGGCGCGCTCCCTCTGGCTCTGCGTCCGCGCCAGCTCCAGCAGGGTCCGTAGCAGGTGGAAGGTGAGGTCAATGGACAGCGGAGGGTCGTCCCGTCGCGGCCGCTCGCCTGTGATCGCGGATCCCCATCGGCCCTGTCCCGCGCGGCGCGGGAAGCGCTCCGCCAGCAGCAAGAGGAGCGCGCGGGCCCCTCCACCGTGGTTCCGTGTCCCGGGGCTCCAGCGTAGACTTGGGTCCTGGACTCCGGCCGCCGCCGCCTCCGGGCTCCACTGGCTGCTCCCCGGGCGCAGCTGTGCCAGGAACAGCAGCGCCGCCAGCAGCGCCGCACGTCCCACCGGCCTCATGGTACCACCGGCCCTGGACACACAGGCGCAGCGCAGGGTGAGGCGCGCCAGGGGCAGTCGCAGGGGGAGCCACTCTCCTTCCCGCGCACTTCCAGCGCCCCTGTCGGGCCCCTGCGACTGCTGCCCGGTGCCCACAGCCTTCCCTCCAGGCCCAGCCGCTGCCTAGTCCTGTGCCACCCTTTTCTCCCTCCCTCCCTCTTGGCGGGTCGCGGTGGGTGAGCTGAGCGCAGTCCCGGTGCTGAGGGAGTCTGGGCGGACGCTGAGAGCCACTCACAGTTTGCCGGAGAGCGTCTGTACCCTGCAGGAAGGAGCTCCCGTCTCGGTCCCTCGGGGCGGGCTGAGGGCGCCTTGGGGAACACGGGGTCTGTCCCGGGACTGCTGCCAGCCTTATATAGCGCCAGGACAGCTCCGGCTGACGTCAGCGAGGAACATGCACTGATTGTAGAGCAATGACGGCCTTAGCTCCGAGTCCGACCCTTGCGGCTGCGAGACCCCGTGGGGCGCGTCTCTGGAAGTGACACCTGGCTCAAGAGAGGGAGAAGCCTGTTGGGGAGTAAAGACTGCTCCAGCCATGAGAGTCCTTCACCTGTTTAGAACAGCCAGCAGTGACCAGGGGGCCTGTCCCCAGACCAGACTAGTCCAGATCTGCAGTCTTCTCTGGCACTTGAAAGGAAGACTGGACCGCGGGGGCTGTCCATGGTGCTGACCTTGTCCTCAGCCTCTAGAAGGGGCCAGAGGCCTCTGGAGAACGCTGTCCTGCTCAGACCCAGTCCCTTGCTCCAGCTATCAGTTCTGTAAACGGAGGCAATCAGGACAGCACTGCTGGCACTCAGCTACCATCATGGTGCCCACCCAAGAGGCGTCTGAGGCAGCTTAAGCTGCCAGGATTTTTGATGTCATTCTAGCCCCAGGATCTAAATTCTAGGGCTGTCTGACTGAGGCACCATAAAAAAGAGGGCCTCTGGTCAGGGTGCTTTCAGACAACAGAAGGCTGGTCCATCTGCTTATAGGTTTGCCCCAAAGCAGGAGTTTAGCCAAGTTACTTTTTCTCCTGGGAATCACAGCAGCAGTATTACTTTATCTTTGACCTCCAGGTTAAGATCACTGGGTAGGAAGTAAGGAAACTTGGTCTTAAGTGTTTGAGCTGCTATAACAACAATACCATAAACTGGGTGGCTTACAAACAACAGACATTTATTTCTCACAGTTGTGGAGGCTGGGAAGTCCAAGACCAGGGTGCCAGTAGGTTTGGTGTCTGGTGAGGACCTGCTTTCTGGCTCACAGATGGCGCCTCTTGCTGTCTCATCACATGGCCTCTTTTGTGAGTGTACTGATCCCATGAGCACTCTGCCCTCATGACCTAATCACTTCCCAAAGGCCCCACCTCCTAATACCATCACCTTGGGCATCAGGTTTTCATCATATAAATTGGGGAGTATACAAACATTCAAACTATAGCATGTGGGTTCAAGTTTCTACTCTGCCTGTAACTCATGGTGTGGACAGGGCACCTCACCTCTGTGGACCTCAGTGTCCTCATCTGTAAAAGATTGGGCTTAGTCATCTCCAGGCTCTTTCCAAACTCTAGAAAACGGGACTCCGCAGTCGGTTTCTGCTGGGTCTTACTCATTGCCTCTGCAAGTTCCAGATTTTACCTATTTAGAAATATATTTATGGAGGCACCATACAAAGAGCTTGAGGGGCTCCCCCAAAATTGGAGCTAGACTAGGGCTGGGAAGGGTTAGAAAAACAGATGTGTCTATGAAGAGTGGGGATGAGTGGTACTTGCCGGGATATGAGTGTAAACTGAAGGTGACAAAATCATATGGTTCAACAAGTATTTATGGAGTGCCTACTATGTGGTGGGTATAAGACCATTATAAAGGTTTTAGTGATTTCAGTAGGAGTCAGGTTACATTTTAGAGTGAAACAGGCCACTTCAGAGTGCTAACCCCATTAAGTTCTGACCAGCCACCAAACCCTGTGAAAACCAATGTGCCCACTTTGAGGAGGTGGTTTGACCCTTCCAGGGTCAAGCTGCATCGCTGCAAGCTTGAAATGATGGAGTGAGGCAGACTTAGAGCCGATGTGCCTTCCAGGACAGGTAAGAGTTCCAGATAACAGCAACACACTGGACGACAGCCAACCTAAGGAACAGGGATGGTACCGTGAAGAAGCAGCAGAACAAGGACAATCAAGCAGGGAGAGATGGGAAAGTACAGTGGGATAAGGGGGATTCTTTCCAAGAATGCCCAGATTTAGCTCTCCTTCCTTCAGCCCCCATGGAGGGATGTGTGGCTCAGATGAGAGGAAAACCAGCTCGGGTTCTGGTGCCAGCCCAGAGCTCTGTCTCCTGGACAAAAGCTCCAAAGTTAACCCCCCCTCAGCCGCCATCTCGCCATGCATGGCTCCATTATTCGTACTCCTGTCCAGGCTCCTTCTAAATACACATCTGTCCGTCTTGTACAGCTGAGATCTCATCTTCCGAAAAATGTGCTGCCTGCCATATAAAGCAGCACTTCCTTCTCTTTATTTTAAACATACCTTGCTCTGGTTCCAAAGAGCACTGCAAGGACCCTAAAGTTTCATTTAGTTCATAAGTCTATACTCCTTTTAGCTGTGCTACTCATGTCCATTTTGAGCCTGTCCCCTCTGAAGAGTTTCATGTTTTTCCCTGTTCCCAAAGCCCCCACACCTCCAATGATTTTAACCACTCATCTTGGTTCCACTATATATTTTTACAGAGATTTCAGCAACTACCTTTATTGTCTAGGATAAAATAATATTTTGCAGTGGACTAACCTGACCACGTTCCTACTTGTCTCTTTGGTCTACCTTTCTGCCTAACCTAGGCCATAGCCCTGCCCCTGCAGACATGCCATCAAAGGTAGAGAGCCCAGGTGGGATGGAGACAAGGACTGTGGAGCAAGATCCTCCCTAGGAAGATGAAAGAAGTCAGCGGGCAGACACTCTGGGATGCTCTGTAATAAAATGCTCAGGAGTCTGAGGAGCTCTGACCAGGGCAGAGTGTTCTGGGGGGTCTAAGGTAGTTCAAGGTTAAAATGAGAATCACTTTGTCTCCAACCGTTCATAATGTGCATCTTCCTTGAAGGGTGGTGTGGGGATCTGTCATACCTGTAATGAAGAGGGACCAGGTAGAAGTTGGCTAACTGCACAGCAGGCCAGAGCTACAACAGAGAGAAGGTAAAGGTTGGTGGGCTGCCTCCATCACCTGACCCCAGACTCCCTGCCTGGTCTGACTCCAGCTTCTACAGACAAGAATACATTGCACAACTGGGTGAGTGCTTCCCTGAGTATGGTGCCCATGTGGGAATGAGAGAGTAATCCCAACTGAGGGATTTCTGTGTCAGGAGGACCCCCAGTCCCTGGCACTTCTGGACTCAAGAAAGAAGAAGAGGCAGCTGAGGTGTCAGCTCTTACATAGTAGTTGGTGATGAGAGCATCAGGATAATCCTGAGGAGACAAGAGAAGGAACAAGTGAACATTTGCATTTCCAGGTAGCTCAGACCTCCTGATCTGAGTATCACATAGAGACTTCTGTTCAGAGAAGACACCCCTGCACCACTGCCCCTCAGCTCCTCTCCTCCAGAGCTGGGGCTCTGCCTGCACCTCCACCCTTCCCATCCCCATGAAGCCTGACTCATTCCCCTGGGCCTGCCGGCCTGCCATCCAGAAATCATCCCCACACCTGCCCAGCTCACCTGCTGGAGTTTGGCCCAATTGTCCTGGGCTGACAGTCCATTGAGTGTCCCTACCAGTGAGAGGAAACAGCCCAGAAAACATGGGGCAAAGCCCCCCTAGGGAAGAGAAATTAAAGCACCTAAACCCCTGCCCTCCCTTGACACAGCTCACCCTCCCCAACTCCCTTTTCTTGTGCTCACCTGATCCAACAGCATCTTCTTTAGTGCATCCACCTTGGTGGTGCCAGGGATGAGCCGGTCCAAAACCTTGTACCAGCCTCCTACTACAGGGCCCTGAAAGTAACCCCCAAAGAGAGGAGCAGGGATGCAGAGGGGAGCATTAGGCCTTTACATCACAAAGCTCCTCCCCAGCATATTAGAAACCAAACCCCAGGGGGAGCAGACACTCCAGGCTGGCTTAGATGTGAGAGGGTCCAAGGGAAACTAAAGGATGACAGGGAACTGAAACCACTGTCCAATCCACCGGCAGCCCTGCTGTGGGCAGAACTTACCACAAAGCCACAGCCCAGGGAGACCATGGTCAGGGTCCGGCCAGTCTTGTGTGCCTGCAGACCTCGCCTCTCCACCAGCTGCTGTGAGATAACATCACCCAGGCCCATCAGAGACCCTGTGCAGGGTACACAGGTGTTGTCAGGACACCTCCCAGGGACAAGCTGCCATCCCAAGGAGGGAGGTAAGTCTGCTCACTGAATGAGGCTCTGGCACTCTGAGGCCAGGGGTTTCATTCTGGGGCAAATGGCCAGTCTTTCCTGCTGCTTCAAGGATGGTAACGCCTCCCCAAGGGTGGTGATATTTAATATGTGTCCTGTTAGAAACTGGGATGAGCAGGCTTGAGCAGGCCAGGGCCCAAGAACACTGCACTGAGCAGTGAAGGAAAGTTGGACTCAGAAACCGCAGGTAGGGGAAGGAGAATGTGAGGTGCCAGGGGCTGAGATGCACTGACTGTCGGAATTGGAAAGGCCTTCCAGAAGTTTTTGTGCAAACCCCTTACTCTAGAGTTATGGATGGAAACGAAGGTCCAAGACCTCACATAACCAGTAAGTGGTAGAGCCAAGGCCAAGGACCAGGTGGCTTGATTTCCTAGACAGTGTTCTTTCCAGGACACCTTACTATGAATAGATCATGTGCAGAACGCTAAGGGATCCTGGGGTTGTTTTTCCCCCCAGCCGAAGGCAAGGCCCTGGCCAATGTCTTCACCTTGGTTTTGGGATCTCTGTTTGTGGAGAACAGCAAGAATAACTCTAAAACATAAGTGTTCAAATGGTCCCAGGCAGGAGGATGCCTGGCTGAGCTGCTACGAGTCCCTGCAAGGAAGGATCCTGTCACCTCCCAGCACAGTCAGGTACACCCAGACTTCCCATTCACAGCCTCAGACTGAGCTGCCAACAGGTATTAAGGCCATTTCTCCCCAGGTCTTTGCACCCGCTTCCCCTCCCCTCTCTTGCACAGACACCCAGCTCCAAGTAGCACTAGTGGGACACCCACACCCAGAAACCAAGACAGAAACCATCACTGTTTGGGCTTCCTTGGCTGGTGGCGCAGTGGTTAAGAATCCGCCTGCCAATGCAGGGGACACAGGTTCGAGCCCTGGTCCGGGAAGATCCCACATGCCGCGGAGCAACTAAGCCCGTGCGCCACAACTACTGAGCCTGCGCTCTAGAGCCCACGAGCCACAACTACTGAGCCTGCGCTCTAGAGCCCGCGTGCCACAACTACTGAAGCCCGCGTGCCTAGAGCCCGTGCTCCGCAACAAGAGAAGCCACTGCGATGAGAAGCCCGTGCACCGCAACGAAGAGTAGCCCCTGCTCGCCGCAACTAGAGAAAGCCCACGTGCAGCAACGAAGACCCAACGCAGCCAAAAAAAGAAAAAAAAAGAAACCATCACTGTTTACAGAGCCCCCGTCAGTGATGGTGGTGTGATGGTTTCTAGCAAACACACACTTCTACTAGGGCCACTTGGGAGTGACTGTATGACCTTCTGCTTGCCTGTCCATCACAGTGAGTAATGAGAGTCCCCTCCAGCCCCATAGCCATCACTGTCCCTGTGCCCTCAATTAGCACTGGGCAAACACATCCTCATCCTTGGCCCGGAGCTGGCTCTGACGTCCGTGCTGGCTGCACACTCATTGCTCTTCGCCCGCACCCCTGCACAGCCCTGCCCCTGTGCAGCCTCGTCAGAGGCAGCTGAGTAAGGCTGAGAGCTGGGGTCGGGCTGGGGCACCCACAGGTGACCTAGGCTGCTGGCCTCAGCTGCTGGGACCCCCAGCACACCCACCAAGGGAGGCCTGCCTCTCCTCTCCCTGAAACTCCCAAAGTGGTGGAGGCCCTTCCCAGAACATGGCTAGACATGGCCTCCCAGAGGGCAAGGACAGAATCCTAGACGTCTTTGTTCTCTTATCCCCCACCATACCGAGCCTGGCAGGTGCTCAGAAAATAAACTGGGAGAAATGTCAGAGGTACCACCCAGACAACAAGACTGCCCTGGGAAGGGCACAGAGGACGCCAAGTGTAGCCCAAAGGATGCACCCAGGCTCAAGGTGTGAGGAGCAGTGGGGCTGAAGGCTCGCTCCCCCTCCACAGTTGGCACTGAACACCCTATCCCCTCTCCCTAACAACTTGGGGTCACCAGCTGCGTGCCCAGGGAGGAGAGGGAGCTGTTGTGGCCATGCATAAGGGAAGAGTGACCCTGACGAGGCCTGAGGAAGGGGGAACAGAAAGACAGTCACTGCTTAAATGAAGGGACTAACAGTTTGACATTTGGCAAGATGTTTACAGTATACAAAAGGGCTCTCATACATTTAATCCTCACAAAAGGTCTGGAAGGTAGAGGTCACACCCCCATTTAATGTCTTTGAGAGATGAGGTGACTTGCTAAGGAATGGAGCCTAAAACCAGGCCTTCTCTCAAGGGGGTACAGGAGGCCAGGGAATCCCCAGCAGAGGCTGAGACCTGGGCTCAGGGGCCAGTGGGTACCAAGAAGCTCCTGTGGCTGCTACTCATGGGGGGTTCCTGCCCAAACAAGGCCCCAAAGGCCTGCATATCAAAGACACTTCCTGGACTAACGCACTTCCTCTCTGTCTTTCACTCCCCAGAATGTGAACACCTCTGTTCCTTGTCACCTTGTGGGGAGGGCAAGCAGCAATATTCTTGGGAAGGAAACAGTCACAAAGAGAGGGGTGTTTTCACTCTTCACGGCTTACCAACAGTCACACAAGCTAAAGGCAGAGCAGGAGTTAAAAGCAAAGTCCCTGACGTGCAGTCCCACAGTCCTGCAACCCTGCAGCCTTTGAGAAAGATGGATTCCAGGCCCCCAAACCATGCCCATCAGGCCTGAGAGACAACCAAGCAGCAGGAGTGAGCAGGTGGTGTGTAGCCTGTAGCCCTGCCAGTTCTGTCCATTTCAGACAGAACCATGCCCAGTTCCTCCTCTGGAGGAACACAGATCATGAGGCCCCGTGGGCCTGCAGCAGCTCCAGGGAGCTCTAAGGCTTTGGTCTAAGCACAGAGCAAGGCCTTTTTTGGTCAGAGTGATTGAGCAGGAAGGGCTGACATCCAGATTCCTCATCCCACCTTCCCCAACCCAGAGCCCAAACAGACCCCAACCGTCCTACGCTCTGGGAGTCCTCTTGGACATATTTGGTTGACCTGGACCCTCCAGTGCTCTGGCTCCCCTTTCCTTGGACTTGTTTCCAGGACGTTGGGACTACAGGCCTGCCAAGACATAATGCCTGAGCCCCGATGGGGCAGGACAAGGGGCTGCCGGGCGGTGATGCCCCAATGCCAGGCTGGGTGCAGAGCCCAGCGGGCAGACGCTGGCGTGGGTGTGACATCATGCCCCTGGGTAGGTGCCAGTTCTCATGCTGTCACTCGCCATCAGATTCAGCAGAGTGGGGCGGGGGGTAGGGGTTGGGGAGTGCCTGCATCTGAGCACAGATCTATTTGGGACCACCTTCTGCCCGCTAGTGGAAAAGCCCCAACTTGCATGCCCTCATCCTAGGCATGGGTGGGGGTAAGTTCTCTACTTCCCCTATTTTGTTCCTCTCCTGGCTTTTGTGTGTTGAGTCTTAGATGCAAGAAACCAAAGTATTAATGGAAGATGAGAAAACTGAGGGGCAGGAAGTTGGAATGAGGAGCAGGAAACTGTCCTTGACTATGGGAGGCCTGGGTCGGCAGGTGTAGCTGCTGGCAGGGGGCCAGGGTGCTGTCTCATTCCTCTCCAGAAGTCTCCAATAATTAAATAGCCGCCTGGGGTAGGGGCTTGGTCTGGCGGAGTGTGGAGGGAGCTGAAGCCCAGCAGTGACAGGGGAGCACCTCCTCCGGGATCCGTGGGAGTGCTCTCCCCACTCCTGGCCTGAACCCTTCCCACTGCTAGAAAGTAAGACAAAATGCAGGGTTCTGCAGCTTGTCAGGTACCTAAGCCCAGACCAGCTGGAACTATACTCAGCATTCTGAGGTCCCAGGTGTCTCAATTGCAGGGCAGTGCATTGGGAAGTGCCCCAGGTTCTAATGCCAGCTCCACCACTGACCATGAAACCTCATGCATATCACTCCTCCCTCGTGCCTCAGTTTCCTTCTCTGTAGTATCAGGGGCTGGACTGGATGGTCTCTAATGCCTGTTGAGCTCTCACATTCAGATTGCAGGGAAACCAGTGTCTGCAGAAGCTCAGCTGCTTCCACAGCAGGACCAGAGTGGCCTAAGATGGATGGAACTGGGCCCCCTGGAGACTGGAAGGGCCCTCAGGAAAGGATGAGAGAAGGCTGACTTAGACTCTGCAGAACACACAGCAGACCTTTGCCCAGGCTGCCCTATTCCTGACTCTGGCTTGGCCCAAAATAGGTGTACCAGACACTTCTTTTGAACCATATCAGATCTTTTTGATTCACTTATCTCTTACTGCAGCCACCACTGCAGTTCAGCTGATGGGTCCTTGTCTCAGGCCTGTGCCTTACCTGAGGCTGAGCTACTGGTGCTTTACCTGGGGATGATGCCTGTGCAACCTGGTAGAGCACAGAGCACGGGCATCAACATCCCATGTGGCAAACCTTTGACCAACGTGGGATGGAGCCGGTGGGTAAAGGTTTCTCCTTTTCTCCAGAAAAGACTATTCACCCATAAAGTCCTAAGAGGCATTTCAAAGAGCTTCTCAGTCAGTTTTAAGGGACTGAGCAGCCATGTGCCCTAAGCAGTGTCCATTTGATAACGCACCCTTCTATTGGCTGTTCCTCTTCCCTCTCTCCCCACCATGGATTACTTCCTAACAAAGTACCTGCAAAGAAGCTTCAGACTCTACTTTTTGGAGAACTGAGGCTAGATGGTTATCCATGTTCCAAATTTATGGCTAGTGGAACAAACCCAACCCAAGCACCACTATAAAAATAAGAGCTTGTTGTTCTTGGGTTGCCAACACTCATACAAAGGGCCAACTCCTGGAGCCTTTAAGTTTCTTGAGCATTTTCTGATTTCTAAAGCCTTTTCAGAGATAATCTCTACACTGACTCTGTGAGGTCATATAACTAAACTCAAATTCTAAACGAGGAAACTGAGGCTCAAAGAGGTTTATTTTCTTGTCCCGATTCACACAGCTACTAAGTGCTATGGCTCTGAGATTCAAACCTTGGTCTTCTAACTCCAAGTCTGAAATCTCTATTGTTTTCCAGTGTGATGAGCTATGCCATGGGACCTTAGGAACTACTGTGCTGGGATCTAAAAACAGCTCAGTGAGCTAAATCCACCTCCCCCCTTTATTAGTTTGATTCGAGTACACTGAGCAGCAGGGAAGGAAAAGTCTGAAAGGTCTGGGAAAGTCTGAGAAAAGTGCTACCTAGAGGTTGCTTCAGGGCTGAGATACTGGCACAGCCTCAGGAAGACTTGGGGTGTGGAGCCACAGCACTCCAGCACTGACAGACCAGCACCCCAGTTCAGCTACGTATCTGCACTCGGACCCCTTGGAGCTCTAGCTCCTGCCTTCGTCAGCTGCAGATCCCTTGGGTAAGGAAACACAAGGACCATCCTTCCCTCCCTATTCTTGATGGCCACAAAGGGGAGGGGGGAAACTTCCTTCTGGCAGTTAGGGTCCCTGGGGGAATCTGAGGCTGGGCAAAGGGCCCAGCGTGTCAGTTCCCATCACAGCCACCCAGTACAGCATGAGTCACCACACACGCAGCCAGGTGAGTCATGCAGGCTGACGGACACTCTGAGGACAGGATGGGGGATAGCTGGGCACAGGAGGCTGGAGAGGGGCCCAGGGAGGAGCAAAAGACTCCTTGGCCAGTCACTCAATGAAGTTCCTAGTGCTGATGTGGGGCTATTCCAGTAACAGGAATTCTGTTGTATCCTGGCTTTCAGTAGCAACCCCCCACCCCACCCCTTTTTAACAGTCTTCCTCTCAGAAGCCCATGGTCCTCATTAGAATCCTGTTCCCTTCCTCTAAACATAGGCAAGACCTTATCTTAACTGGTCACTCTCGCACTGCCCCAATAGTCACAGGCCTTCCAATCCTTCCCCCTATAAAATTTATCTCTGTGCCATCTCCTCTCATATTAGCTAATCTGCAAAATGAAATGAAAATAAATACAGGTAAGTCACTGGGTTACCTTTGTGAGGTCGCTACTCAATCACTGGATTTAGAGTAAAAATAAATCCTTGATTAGTATATTGTTTGAGGATACATCCATAGATAGTAAACTATAAGAAAAGCAAAAGAATGATATAAACAAAACTCAGGAAAGTGGTTATTTCTTAGGATGTATGAATTAGGGACAGGCATTCAAGGGGTCTCAAAGCTGGGTACTGATACAGGAGTATTCAGTTTACTTTTATTTCAATGGTACACACATATCTTAATCATTTTTTTGTGTGTATTAAGATATATTTCACAATAAGAACAATACTAAGAAAAATAAACTGGGGTAAGAGTCTGATTCCAGCACTTACTAGGTGTGTGATCTAATGTGGACCCAAGTAATCTTAGCCCACTTTGTGTCCCCACCTTTGTGGGGACCCTATGAGATAATGCGTGCTGAAAGTGTTTTGCACACTGTGAAATGTTAAAGGAGCCTTTGTTATTGTTCATTTTCTAAGTTAAGGGCTCCTCGGGGCAATGCCTTTCTTTATCCTAAGGGGATGACTCCTCAGGTTTGTGAGGACTTTCAGATCCTACTTTATAGCCAGGTCATCTATGCATAGCCCTTTCCTTAAGAACAGCCTTGGGGACGCTCCCTCCAAAACAGACTGGGGTGAGAGCCAATCCTTCAAGGGGTCTGAATGAAAGCAAAAAATGATGGCGGGGGTGCAGCGAGCTTCTGCCTCCCAGATCAGCCTGCGCTGGTACCACTAGGTCCCACAGGGACACTTACCAGCTGTCAGGACCTGTACTTTCCACGGGTGAGCAGTCAGAGCCCGCTGGTATGCCCGCCAAAGTGCCATGCTTTCTGTCAAGGCGAGAGGAGAGGGGGGTCACCCCCACTGCCCCTCTCCACAGTTAAAGAGACTTTTGTCCTTCCCTTGTGCCCACTCCCTCTTCCCCTCCCGCTTCTAAATGGGCAGAGGCTTCCTGGACAGCTTCCTGTCACAGGGATCCCCTTAGGCAATCGGGGACGAGAGGAAGGCTGTGGGCGGCTATGGAATATCGGTGGCCGCCACCCGCCACCCCACCCCCAGCCCTGAAGCAGGTCTATCTGGGGGCCTCTGTCCCGACCGAGGCACACAAGAGGACAGGTTTGCTCTGGCTTTCACCCAGAGCCTGGTCGGTCCCCAGATTCAGACTCTCAGTTGGAACCACCCCGCATCCTTCCTGAGCCCAACTCCACCCCAGAAAAACGGCCTCTGACTCCCTGGGCCTGGAACGGTCACAAACGCTGCTGCCGCTACGGGATCTCTGCGCTTTAAGCGGGTGACCGCGGAACTCTCGCTACTCACCAGCGCGCGATCTCAGCCCCTCCCACGTGACCTGAGCGGCGGAGGGACTTCCGCCCCAAATCCCGCCCCTTCCGCTCGGCTGACCCCTAAGGCTTTCCCCTGCATCCAGGGTGGGAATGGGAGTGGATTCAGCCAGTAATACCGTGGAGAGGGGCTCAGCTCGGGCTGCCCTGAGTCTTGGTGCGGGGCCCGCCTGCTCACGTGGGTCCGACCTCTGTCTGCTTCTGCCCTTTCTCTCCCTGCTGTACGGGCCTCTTAACCTGGATAGACTCTCACTGTTCCCGCATCCCGGAACTGGCCAAGGTCCAGACGTCGTTCTCGGTCTCAGGAATCATAGTTTGGAAACTATTAGCCATAGTTAAATGCGTGCGTGTGTGTTACTTTTTTAAAAAAAAAAAGTCTGTAAGTTCTTCACTAGCCTCAACTGTGAGCCCCTGAATGGGTGGAACTGGGTCTTGTTCGTATTTGTCGTCCTCATAGCAACTAGTTCAATGCTTTGTGCACGGTAGCCTTTAGAAATGCTGCGTAAAGATGACTGTTCCATGGAAATAATTCGGATTACAGAACCTCCAGTTTAGATACTGGTTTCATAACTAGCGGGTTTGCAGCCTTGGTCATCAGTAGACTTGAAGTTCCTCATCTGTTAAATTAGGAGGTTGGACTTTGTTTTTCAAACTGGGCTCCTCAGTTTTAGAGCTTTATAGATGTTTGGGGAAGGGGTATCACAGGTTCTTCTTTACCTAAGCTTTTAAAAAATACACGTATACTTCTAGAAAAAGCCACATTTAAACAAGGGCCCACAACTAAAACTGTTAGGAAACCAATAGATGAGGTGATTTCCTAATCCCTTTCCAGCTCTAACATTCTAAAATTTTGTGAATATACTGCAACATCCTTTCTAGGGTAGTGGAAACATTCACAAGGCTGACAGCCTTTGCTTAATCATCCCTAGGGAGCTCACACTTCAGGAGGCAACCATATCTGACTCTTTCAGGGTCTTTACCTGGCTAGCTCCAGCCCCAGTTTACTCAATTCCTATATGATTAAGGCAGGGAGAATCCTGTAACAGATAACTGGAGAAACACAGTAAGGAGGCAAGAGAATTCGATGTCACAAACATTTAACTAAAGCTTTCTATATGCAAAACACCATGCTAGAGGAGTGAATTTACACTAGTAATAGGAGACCAAATGTGCTAAGTTGGAAAGTTGTATTCTGAAGTCAGACTGTCTACCACCACTCAGTAGTTATGTGGCCTTATTCAGACTGCTTAACCTCTCAGAATCTTATCTTTGTCAAGTAAAACGGGGCAATACCAACCTCATAGGGTTAAATTAAGTAACATATGCTAAAGTACTTGAAATAGATCAAGTGCCTAATAAACTCTCATTTAACCTCTTTTCCTTCCTTTTCTCTTGGGAGCGCATGGGAGAATAATTTTTACTGGAGAAATCTGGGAAGCCCCTTGGTGGAGGTGGAATTTGAGCGGGGGCCTTGAACAATGAATAGGACTTAGGTGGAGATGGTGGAAAAGGACACTGCAGGAGGAGGGAATAGTGTGAGCAAAGGCACAAAGGAAGAAAATTACAGGAACCTATGGATAGCATCAAGTATATATCAGGAGGAAAGTTTGGAAGGGGAGTGGCCTGGGGCAAAAAGGGCTTATGGCAGAGAAAGAGAGCAAGGGCTGAAAGCATTTTCCTGCTTTTCTTTTGGAGGATGAGGTTAGGGCAGAGACCCAGCAGCAGAAGCAGGGCTGCCAACACCAACCTACAGCCTCAATGACATGGGTCCCCAGGCCCCATCTTTTCTACCACTGAAAGTGGGATTTCCTGAGGCAGTGTCAAAGGGCTGTTGTGTAGAATGAACAAAGCTCCTCTGCAATGGAAAGCACTTCCCTACCAGTCCTCTCAAAAAGAAAACTGGCATAACCTGAGCTGGCACAATAGGATGGGGCATACTTGGCTGCTTTGCATTGACGTGAGTTGTCTCTCTACTGCTAATGGTCTGGGTTGCCTCCAAATCTGTTTCTTCTTCTGTACAGGGGAGGAACTGAACTACTTGATTCCTTTCCTCTTAAAGATTTTCTCACATAATGCTAAATTCCCTACCCTGAAGAAGCAGAAAGCTGTTCCCAGATATTTGGCCCATCAGTCTACAGTGTCAAAGTGTTCTGTTCCAGGTAGGCACTGAACTAATCTCCACTCCCTTAAATAGGAGCTGGCTATGTGTTTTTCTCTATTTCCTGAAGTCATCTGACTACTCCCTGCCCCAAACCTCAGGTTGTACTCTTCTACATTCCAAGACTATGGTCTGCTTATTTCTCCTTGTGGGGTCTATCCTTGCTTAAGAGGCAATATTGCAGTCACCATGAGTCTGCAACATCCCACAAGAGGATTCTAACAAAATGAGCTATAATACACTACTGTGCTTGGGTTTGAAATACCTCCTATAGTTGAAATAGTGTAGCTAAATATGTTTAATAAGTCAACAATGTGACAGTATAATGAAGGATCAAAAATCATGACGTGTAAAAGAATGGTTAAAGTAACTTAAGATATTTAATCTAGAGAAGAAAAGACTTGGGAAACACATGATAGCTATTTTTAAATACTTAGAAGGGCAATCATAGGGAAGAGTGACTAGATTTCCTAACACCCATGGTAAAATTTATAGAGGTATACTGTGTGACTTGATATAAAGGAAGATTTTTAAAAAATGACTGTCTAGGAGTGCTCAAGAAGGGTCAGATGACCAGTGATTGGGAATATTCATAAGCAGGAGCAAGTAAGATCTGAGCCACTGTTCTGTTGGCAGGGTGTCTGTGGTGTGTTCCTCAGTTAAGTAAGTACTATAAGCAGCTTCAGTGCAATGAATTACCATCACCCCCTTGTGGGCCTGTGTGTTGGGTACTCTAAAGAGGAAGTTAGGAAGGCAGTAATATTGGATCCTGGAATATAGTCAGACAGGAGCCTTCATGCAGATACCCTTTCCAGTTCTCCAAACACCCACTCACATGTGGTCTCAAAAACACCCAGTACCTTTACTTAGTTTTACCCACTTCACAATATGCTCAATATGAGCAGTTTGACTCCCAAGCCTAGGTCAGGCCTGAGTGTTTCTCGTGAGTCATAGTTTTATGCTGAGGAGACTTGAGAGTTTGTGGAGGGAGAACCCCCTTGCCCGCGGGGGGCCGTGATGACAGAAGAAGTCTGTGGAAAGAGGGATCTAAGGAGTCCTGGGGAGGCAGGTCTAAAGGTCCAGGCCTGGCAGCATCACTGTCCAGGAAAGCCCCAGTTCCTATGGCTGTGTGCACGGGGCCAATTGTTCTCGGCAGACTTCATCCTGAGTGTTCTGTGGGGACCACGACTAGGGACCAGGCAGAAGGCGATGGCTGGTTGGAGGGAAGCCAGGCCCTTTAGTGGGGGAGGCCGGCTGGAACATAGCATTGAAGTGGGCTCGGCTTTCAAGCTGCATACGGTGGCCCAGTGGACAGGTGAGCGCACGGACAAAATGGATCCGAACTAGCCCTGACTGCCCCCCAGAGACCAGCCATCCATAGGAGTCCAGGTTTGGGCTGAATCGTACCTGTGAAGAGAATAGAAAACAAAAGAGATGCTCACAGTTGTTGCTTTAGGGTGAGTCTTAGCTCTAAGAGCAAAAAAAAAAAAGCCACAAATCTGAAAGGATAGGAGGACCACGATGGGGTGAGAGGTAGGAATGAGAAGACGATGAATGAGGTATGTCTATCATGCTCTGGAGGATGAGAGTGCCGGAGCTGTTTCCCCCGCCTTAACCGTCTCCATTACCTTTTCATCTCCCATTTCATTGCTCACAGGCCCAGAGTTGGGAGGAAATGAGATGAAGGATGGTGAAGATGAGAGATAAGGTTCCTACCTTATGAATAGCTTCCAGCTGCAGCCGGTCCAGGCAGAGCCGTGTTTGCCCCTCTCCCTCCTGCATGCGCAGCATTGGTTCTCTGTGGGGCAGACCATGGAATGAACTCTGGGGAGGAGGGTGTAATAGGAGAGAGAAAGAGAGCAGCTTCTTAGTTTTGCATCTTTCTGCTAGAACTCCTTAGGATTCCCTACTATACAAGGACTCAAGTTTTTTACTTTTTCTAATGCCACACCCATTCTCCTGGCCTCAGTTTACCAAATCTGTGTCTTGAAAGAGCAAGTAGTGATGGTTGACGGTTTCAGCGTAAGTTCGAGCCTTGGGAGGGTTGGGGGCCCCAGATGAAGCAGAAGAGTGGTCCTGACCTTCAGGACTGTCCTGATATGGCATCAGATCTGCTTTATATATAGGCTAGAAAGAAGAATGTTAGATTAGGTTCTATAATACTGAAGACTGAATAAAAGTAAAAGAGAAAATTGGTTTGGAGCAGGAAAGACTGTAAGTAGTATGTTTAAACATATGTTCAGATGCACGAGGGTAGGGGAGATTATGTACACCTCTATTCTAAGACTTCCAGGGAGAATATCAGGGCTGGGAGACCTAGTACTAATTTGTACTCTGCTGCTAATTGGTAGCACTAATTTGAGAGGTCATGTGGATTAGGACCCAACAGATAGTGCTGCTATTAAATATTCATATACGTACGAATCTTCGATCTACAGGTCGTTTGACATTTATTGGGTTCAGTGCCATATCAGGCAATATAGCTGCAATGAGCTCCCCAGATATATCTCCTGCAGCTATTGTCCCGAGCCAGTCGGATCCTGAAAGACTCTAATAGGAAGAGAGAGATATTTTTCATTCATTCATTCATTCACTCATATTTATTCAGTTCTGTGAACTGGTAACAACTTCACAGTCTGAGGCGGGAGAGACATATTCGCACAAACAAATATGAGTTTATCATAACCCATATCCCTGAAGATACAATTACCACACACCTATCTTCTCCTTTTATCCAAAACTACTGCCTCTGGGACTTCCCCAGTGGTCCAGTGGTAAAGAATCCACCTTCCAATGCAGGGGACGCAGGTTCGCTCTCTGGTCAGGGAACTAAGATCCCACATGGCGCGGGGCAACTAAGCCAACGTGCGCCACAACTACTGAGCTCACGTGCCTCAACTAGAGCTCATGTGCCCTGGAGCCTGCGCACCACAACTAGAGAAGAGAAAACCGCACGCCACAACTAGAGAGAAGCCCACGCGTCGTAACGAAAAAGATCCCGCGTGCCTCAGTGAAGATCCTGCGTGTCGCAACTAAGACCCTACGCAGCCAAAAAGAATAAAACAAATTAAAAAATATTAAAACAAACCAACCAACCAAAAAACCCACTACTGCCTCTTTCTGACCACCACTAGGTGAGTAAAGGGAACGTTTTCCTGTGTAATGAAGGTTTGGAAGAGAGGGGCTCACCCAGACAGTGCCTTTTCGAGGAGCAGTGAAGTAGGCCTTGAAACCAAGGTAACCAGCATCAATATAATGAATTCCACAGAGTCCATAACTGTAAGAGAAAGAGAAAAGAAAACCTTCCTTTTTCTAAGGTTAGATTCATTTCTTCCCCCACAATTCAAACTCTCTCAGTGAAACAACCCTCAACCCTCCTCTCCTCACAACCATCTGGCACAGTGCACCCCAACCCTTAGGGCCTGTCCCCACAGCTCCTCCTCTCTCCATCCTGCCGTACGAGGCATAGCAGTTGTCCTGAGCCACAGTGACACCATTGTAAGGGAGCAGCCAGGCCAGCTCTGTACTCAAGAAGCGCTTGATAGAGTTTATTGGTTCATAAGGTCGTCGAAGGTCCCAGAATTTGATTTTCCGGTCACTCCCTGCAGAGACTAGGAAATGACTGTGGAAAGATGGGAGAAGAGAGAGAGGATCAAATCTGAACAAGCCTGGAAGAGTCAGCCTTTCCCAGTCTTCACCTCCCACCTCCACAACTCTCCTATTCTATACCTGTTAGCTTTGCACCATTGAAGGGTACGCACAGCCTGGTCATGGGCTAGGAAACACTGGAAGGGGTAGAGCTTCAAGGAGCCATCAGAGAGCCGTATCCGCTGCAGAGGCGAGTTCGTGGGAAGGTTCCAGAAAACCACCATGCCTGAGGTAGGGACAGAATGCGTAGGTATTAGAGCCAGGTTCTCCCTTTTTGTTCTAATTCCTTTCTCTGGCTCCTAGGGTCTATGTCGTATACTCTCAGACCTGATGCATTATGAAAGGCTATAGAGATCATGATTAGCTAGTCAACATTCCCTCCACGGTTTAAAGACTCAACCTGATATTTTTAGTTCCAATTCTCATCAACATAAAAGTAATAGCTTAGTCTGAGATCTGCAGTTGAAAGATAGGTTGAATGAACCCAGTATCCTCTACTCCCTACTAAATAAAAATAAAGGGATTTTTAAAAAAGCATAAACCTTCCAGGACAAGGGTTGGCAAACTACAGCCCATGGGCCAAATACAGCTTGCTGCCTATTTCGGTAAATAAGTTTGACTGGAACACAACCACACCCATTTGCTTACCTAAGGTCTGTGGCTGCTTTCACTTTATAATGGCAGAGCTGAATAGTTCCAACAATGGCCAAACAACCCACAAGGCATAAAATACTCACTATCTGAACCTTAAGAGAAATGTTTGCCAACTCTGCTCTAAGGCAAAGAGAACAGGCAAGGAGCCAAAAGCAACAAAATGTAGAGGAATAGAAAACAAATGGACAAATAGAAACTAACTCAGCTGATCCAAAACAAGCCCTGACCAGGCTGGCAGAGGACGAAGTAATCAAAAGTATAACTTTGATAAAAGTGAAAGACAAACTAAAGAATAAGAATTTAATAAACAAAAGTGGGGGGAACCGGGACTTCCCTGGTGGCGCAGCGGTTAAGAATCTGCCTGCCAACGCAGGGGACACGGGTTCGAGCCCTGGTCTGGGAAGATCCCACATGCCGCGGAGCAATGAAGCCCATGCGCCACAACTACTGAGCCTGTGCTCTAGAGCCCGTGAGCCACAGCTACTGAGCCCACATGCCTAGAGCCCGTGCTCCACAATAAGAGAAGCCACCACAATGAGAAGCCCGCGCACTGCAACAGAGTAGCCCCTGCTCGCCGCAACTAGAGAAAGCCTGCGCACAGCAACGAAGAGCCAACGCAGCCAATAAATAAATAAATAAGTTAATTAAAAAAAAAAGTTGGGGGAAGCATGTGAAGCTAAAACCCCTTTTATACATAAACTCAGGAAATGTAGCATCTATGAGCCTTTTTGAAAAAACTTGGCAGTGAATTACAGCTAAGCAATATAAGTAATTCAGCAATGGAGGGGGAGACCGAGATGAAAGGACTGGTAGAGACAGGCAATCATTTTCAATATAGAGTTAAGATTAAGTAACTCTGGGAATTAAGATAGCAAAACAGCACTGAGTATCACATACCTTGACAGTGTAAGAACAAGACCACCAAAAGAAACACAATTAGGAGATTGTGAGAAGGATGACAGGAAGCAGTGTACGAGTGCTAATTCCCTTATCACCCTAGCAGAAAGTCTGCTGGTGTGTCTAAAAGTGAAACTGTCATTTAAAAACAATAACAACCTAATAACGCCAATTACTTAATGTTATTTATAATTTTTTACCTTTTTCCTTTTTAATCTTAAAAGTATCTTTATGGAACTAATCTCTCTGTGGTGAAAGAACATTTATTGGGACCTTAGCTAATTTTTCAGTTTCACTTGCCTTTTCCTTCCATAAAGTTAAAGTATAATTAAACTTAATACCTTTTAATTTAAAATAGTATCTAGAGTATGATCTCATTTTTACAGAATTCTTTCTCTCTCCATCTAATCTTTTTATCTTTATACATTTATACATGCATAGAGAGCAGCATGAAATGATGTTTATCTACTCAATTATTTCTTTCTGAGTAGAAAAATTCTAGTGACTTTTTTTCTCTTCTTTGTATATTTTTACACTTCATGAAGAGTTACAAGTATATAATGGTGAACACTGAATCAAAAAGGAAACCACAACAGAAAAACAAGCATATATAAAAGTTTCAAGAGCGGTAGCTCCTTATGCTCTGCTTTGCTTTTCACCATTGTAATATCCAGCAGCCAGGTGGTGGTGGGGCCGGGTGGGTATCCAAGCCAGGCTAAGGCACTGACCACACTCAGAGGGGTCTGATGCTTGCATAGACCCCACCTGAAGGGTTGCCACACATTGGACCTGCAGGGACAGGAGAGACAAGGCTAGGGTTAGGGATAACTACTGTTTGGAACAAAGGCTCCAATCCTTGTTTAATCCAGCAGGAGGTGGGAGATTTTTCAGGTGGAAGGAGACTCGCTGTGGAGTCAGTAAGGGAGGCTCAAGAAGATGGAGCCTTGGCTAAGGTAGCAGGTTCCTCACTCACCTTATAGATGGCAGGCTTCACTGCATCTGTGAGGGAAGAAGAGCAGTAACTGACACTCTGCATCCAGAGGACTGAGGTCCTAATTAGGCCTTGCTCTTAGGCCAGCACCCCCAGCCCTTTCAACCATGCCCTTCCCTCACACTCTTCTCTCTCTACCATCAAATGTATGAACCTGCCCCCAGATTCTCCTTTCCTCCTGTTCTATATGATAGTGCCCTTCCTCCTATCAGAATGGTTAACCCCTCCACTCGGCTCTCTTCTCATCCCCTCCTTTTCCAGAGCGTGGCTCATTTGGTTACCCTCCCCTTCTCCTGCCCTGTCCACTTTCTCTCTCCCTATTGGGTCACTCTCATACTCACATGTAAACAGGCACTCTTGTCTTCTATCTAAATCAAATGAACAAACCAAAACCTTCCTTTACCCATTATTCTTTTTTTTTTTTTGGCCGCGCCACACAGCACGTGGGATCTCAGTTCCCTGACCAGGGATTGAACCCACGCCCCTGCACTGGAAGCACGGAGTCTTAACCACTGGACTACCAGGAAAGTACACCTTTACCCCTTTTTCACCTCCAGCCACCGCCCTCATTTATATGATCCCCTTCACAGCCAAACTTCTGAAAGAATTGTCTATACATTTCTGTCTTCACTTCCTCACCTCCCACTCCCTCCTCAGCCAACTCCTAACACCAGACCACCGAACACGGGATTTCTCAGGGTTCAAACCCAGGTGCCCTCTTCTTTAATTACTCAGTGCTGTTGAAAAACAAATAAATTCAACCAAATAGGAGCTGCATTTCCTGCCCCTTCCTCTTTGTGTTCACCTTCACAAAGGTGAATATAGAGGAAGAACTCTATATTCTCTCTCTCTCTTCACAACAAAGAGAGTGTGTTTACGTGTATGTGTGGTGGTGAGGGCAGGAGAGGTGGAGGACAGGATCTGGGGAAGAACAGGAATATGGCGGGGGAGACAAGCCCCAGGCGCAATCCTCAGCCTTCAGCAGCTCTTTACACAGCCAATTAACTGTGGTAGCAAGAGGGGGAAGACCTGAGAGCACAGGAGAGCAAGGAAGCGGGGGAGATAAAAGGTAATGTGCTGAAAGAGGGCAGTTACAAGACTGCAAAAGAGAGGACTGCGTGCAGGCTGCCAAAGAGAGAGGTCAAGAACAACACGTGTGAAGTCAGAATGGGAGGAGTGACTCGGTAAGGCTTTGTACTGGAGAGACTGGGCCTGGAGGAGTTTCAGGGGAGACAGACAGGCCCTGCTAAGCTGTGGCCACAACTCCAGCAGCCCCATTCTCCTTGCTGTGCTACTCACCTAGGGGCTGCTGAGCCAGCAGGGCCTCGGGATGGGGCAGACTGAACAGCAGCACCTTCCCATCTGAGCAGGCAAGAGCCAGGAGACCCAACCGGGGCAAGAGAGGAGCCTAGAGGGTGAGACCAGATCTGCACTGAGGCTTGCTGCCTTCAGGCACCTCTCAGAAAACTTTTCAGGTTCTGGTCCCTGAAAATATGATATGGAGTTGCTGGAAAAACTCCACCCACCACTCTCTAACCTCCCTCCCTCCCAGAGCCAGCCCCTTGGTCCTGGCTCTGAGTCTTAGGGCCATCCCACAATCAACTGGGAGGTACCTTCCGAGGGGTGCCTGGAAGTTCCCACGCTCCACTGGGGCAGAACTTGAGGTCCCAGATGCAGCCGTGGTCACAAGCAATCCCATAGACAAAGTGGGCTCTGTTGCCAGGACTGAGGAGAGAAAGCATGTGGGGAGAATGGGTGGGAAGGAGGGGCCTGGAGCTGCCAGAGCCTGCGCTCCCCTTGTCTCAACCCAATCCGAGCCTTGCCCCCTTCCCCTGCCCAGCCCCATCCTTCTCTCCTCCTCAACCACCCTCCAATGGCAGTGTCCCAGCCCCACCTCACCAGCTTTCTTGCTGCAAGGTCCCAAGGTCCCAGAGCTGGAGCAGCCCAGGGCCCGAATAAAGCTGGCTCAGTGGGTGTGTCTCATTCATGTCAGGGCTGGAGAAAAGAGCCACATACTGCGAGGCTGCTGCCCCCTCTGGCACTGGGCACCAGTCCAGAGCCCAGAGCGGTCCCCCCGTAAAGAAAGACACATCCCAGCGCTCTGGGTGTGCTGTGATAGAGCTAAATCTGGAGAAAAGTCAAAGATGGGATGAAAAAAGGAGTTAATAAAAGGTAGTAAGGACTTCAGTAGATGAATGGATAAATAAACTGTAATACACCCAGACAATGGAATATTATTTCACACTAAAAAGAAATGAGCCATCAAGCCATGAAAAGACATGGAGGAACCTTAAATGCACATTACTAAGTGAAAGAAGGCTATATACTGTATGATTCCAACTGTAAGATATTCTGGAGAAGGTAAAACTATGGAGATAGTAAAATGATCAGTGATAACCAGATGTGGGGGAGGTGGAGGATGAATAGGCAGAACTGAGTATCTTCAGGGCAGTGAAAATACTCTGTATGATACCACATTGATGGATACATGTCATCATACATTTGCCCAAGCCCACACAATGTACAACACTAAGAGTGCACCCAAAGGTAAACTATGGACTTTGAGCTATTATGATGTGTCAGTGTAGGTTCATCAACTGTAACAAATGTGCCACTCTGGTGAGGGATGTTGATAATGGGGGAGGCTGTGCATGTGGGGGGCAGGGAGTATATGGGGAAAACCCTCTCAATTTTGCTGTGAACCTAAAACTGCTCTTAAAAAAGAAAAAAAAAAAAAGTAATGCGAACAGAACGGGAGCTCCACCTGGAGCTCCTGTGAACTGACTTCAGCAAGCACCAGAACACCAGTCACAGTCTACAAGTGAAACCAGTCCTGGCCACCATCTGTATCTTCCTCCTTTCCTTCCCAAAGTCTGTCTAGTCCTAGGCTTACCTTCAAAGATGACAGGTTGTGCATTCTGGTTTACTACAGTGTTCTCTCTAGGGCCAGTTTGTCTAGGTCTATCGGAGTAGATGTGACCTTGAAAACTGGTTTTACCCTAAACCTCCCTAGGCTCCCTCAGTCTGGCCAGCAGCGATAAGCACTGCACATTCGAGGGGGCTGACCAGATCTAGCCAGCACTCCTACCCTTGGGACCAATTGGACCAGCATTAAAGGGAAGAACAGGGCCCATCTATCATCCCTTTCAACATCCATTTTTCATTTTCCTGTCTCCCAGAATCAGAAAAAGAGGTGCAATCGTCACCTGTTTATTCGGTAGAGTGTGCCATCTTCAGGAAGTCCTTCACGTTGTACAGAAAACAGTGGCGACTTCTCCTCCTGGGGCAGGTAGTGAGCTGCCTCACTGGGGGAGGGCAAAGGGAATAGCCTAAGTTTGGAAGAGTTTCATCCATCCTGGGATTCCCATTATAAATCTAGAGTCCTCTGTTACCCTTCTGTCTCCAGTGGTGTCACCCCCTCCTAGATTTCAAAGATGTTTCAACTTACAGTTCAGATAACAATTGCCACTTCCAGGCTAAAGGAATCCATTCTGCAAACTCCCAGTATGAATGCTTCTGTTCTCGGCTGGAGAAACAGAAGCATCATGAATGAAGGAAGAGAGAAATTCTAGAGCAGCGCTGCCCAACAGAAGCAGCACTGCCCAACAGCAGCTCCCAGTGATGGGAACGATCTATTATCTGTGCTGTGTAACACGCTAGCCGCCAGCTGCAAGTAGATACTGGGCACTTGAAATGTGCCTAGTGCAACTGAGAAACTGGACTTTTAATTATATGTAGTTAATTGAAAATGAAATTTAAATGGCTTCATGCAGCTAGTAGCTACCATATTGGACAGCACAGCTCAAGGGCTCTTGCCTTGGACTTCCTTCGTGGCGCAGTGGTTAAGAATCCACCTGCCAATGCAGGGGACATGAGTTCGATCCCTGGCCCAGGAAGATCTCACATGCCGCAAAGCAACAAAGCCCATGTGCCACAACTACTGAGCCTACGCTCTAGAGTCCGCGAGCCCCAACTAATGAGCCCGCATGCCCCAACTACTGAAGCCCATGTGCCTAGAGCCCGTGCTCCACAACAAGAGGAGCCACCGCAAGAGAAGCCTGCGCACCGCAACGAAGAGTAGCCCCCGCTCGCCACAACTAGAGAAAGCCCGCACAGCAACGAAGACCCAATGCAACCAAAAAATAAAATAAAATAAAAATTAAAAAAAAAAGAGCTCTTGCCTTTGGAGCAGTGCCTTTCAGTTATGAATGTCTTCACAGTGTTCTACCCTGCAAGTGCCTTGAGCCCTTCCCACAGCCCCACTGCTAGATGGTCCTTTGCACTCCTCCACCACCCTTTCATCCTCAGCCCCCGCTCCCCAAGTCTCACAGGTCCTTGGTGAGATGAAGGCACTTCCAAACAGGAGCCATGATGTGATTTGGTAAACCATTGGGAGCCACTCCCCGGCAGTGTGGCTTCTGCTTCTGAGGATCAAATTGAAGGAAGTGTAAGGGAGAGAATCTTATAAGCTGGAGAAAGTCCCCAGAAGATCGCTTTCCCAACTTTTACTTTTCTTGGCATTACTTCCTCTCCAACCTTTTACCTATCAGCATCTTAAAAGATTTGTATCTCAACCATTACAATGACTTCTTCATCTTCTGCTCTTATTCCTCCATCAAAACCGCAAAACCTGCTCTCTGTTTTCTGTTCATCTTCCTTGGCATGTCTCCATGGCACCTGATTCAGAGGACTCCTTTTGCTTCTTGAAACTCCTGCCCTATGGGGTAGTCTCTCCTTATTCCTCCCACGTCTCCTTCGCAGGCTCTCCCTCCTCTGATCCATTTGGTCAGTGACGGTATTTCCCAGAGTCCCTCTGTCTCCTCAGCCCTCAATACATGTACTCCTGGTAATTTCATCCTATGTCTCATGGCTTTGACCACCATTTTAATGCCTGATTATCAAGTCTGCATCTTAGTAAATGTAAACGTTACTCAGTCTCAACTTTTCTACAAATTCTAGACTCAGTGTGGTGCTGAGCCATATTAGAGCCTGAGGCAAATGGGAAAATCAATTATACGGTTTCTATCTTTATTTAAATATTTGATATTTTCTTCACCACAGATTTGTTGCATTAATTTTGATTTTTAAAATGTTGCATCGAGATATTTATCTTGATTACTGGGGGTTTTGGTGCTCCCTTAAATGTTGCATCTGGGAGAAGTAAGGCACTGGTCCCATATATCTGACTGGCAAAGAGACGTCTCCAGAAGGATGGCCCTTGATCTACCGGCACCTCCAACTCGACATGTCAGAAAGTAAACTCATCACCTCGCCTGCCCACCTTCCCCCGTCCTGGGTCCCCCACTCTTTCTGTGTGCCCAGGTTCAGTGTATGAGAGCACCATCAAAGCTGGAAACTCTTACTCCTTCAATTCCCAACTGCTATTAATTCTCTTATATATCTCTTTTATCTGCCTCCCCGTCTTCTCTTCCTTCACTGCTTAATTTAGGCCCTCACTAACTCTGGAGCACTAGAGAACTGAAGCTGTCTTCTTTATTGTCAACTGCAAATTAATCTATTTTCCTAACTGATCATGTTATTTTTCTACCTAAAAACCTCTGTTGTATAGAGTTTCTGTTTGGGATGACAAAAGTTTTGGAAATGGATAGTGGTGACGGTTACACTACATTGTGAATGCGCTGAATGCCAATGAATTATACATTTTAAAATGATAAATTCTGTTTTATCTACTTTACCATAATTAAACACACACACACACACACACACACACACACACACACACACACACACACACACACACACACACACACACACACACACACACACCTTTGTTGGCTCCTATCAGTTTTAGTCCTTTCATCTTCTCTAGTTTAATCTTCCCCACCACTTTACCCCAGGCCCTATGCTGCAGCCACAACCAATTTCTGGGAAAACCATCCTCTCTGGCAAACTTCTATTCCTTTCAAGACCTAGCTCAAGTATCATTTCTCCATGAAGTCCAAGCAGTTAATCATCCTTCCTCTATACGCCTAAAGCAGATTGTTCACTCCTGATGCAGCACTTATTACACTGTGAGCTTTGTAAAGCAAGACCTTGTCTTATTCATGCTTGTGTTTCCTAGCATAGAGTAGATGCTCAACATATGAACGAATAATCTTGTTTAGTTACACCCGCAGCCCCTACAATCTCAACTGTGTTTGAAGTTGCTCTTTTTTCCTTTTACCTGTTTTGGCCATCCTAGTTACTAGGCCAAAGCTTCCCTTCTAGGCGTCCTGCTGACCCCCTAATAATCCTGCTATCCCCATTCACTCCGTCTATTCAGGTTACCCCTGAAGTGGATGCTCGTGCGGTGCTTCGGGGCACTGTAGGCTCGGGGTCAGACGAGCTCTCGCTTGGGGCCTCACTTTCTTCTCCATCTTCAGCCTCAACCTGGAGAACGAAGTCTTCGTCCCGTGCGGTGTCATCCTCTTCTTCTCCATAATGACAGGCTGCCTGCTGCTGGTTCTTCTTGGGTTTGGTGGGGCTGCTCACCTTGGGGCTCTCAGGACAGGACACTGGAGCAGGCAGGGCTGTTGAGAGCTCTTCAGCCAGTTCCTGAAGATACAGAAGTGCCCTGTAGGATAGGGCAGAGTCAGAGCAACACTCACAGACGCTTAACCGAGAGCCCACTGTGCCCGACACTTGGCTGATTCTTATCTCACTAGATCCTCCCAGTGACCATGTGAAGTGGCTATTAATTTCCCTTCCCCTTTGATAGATGTAGAAAGAGAAATCCAGGAAAGTTAAGTGACTTGGCCAAGATGATTCAGATCACATATGTGGAATCTGAACCCAGTTCTTCTGACTCCAAGTCCAAAGCACTTTTCACTCTACCACAGTCAAAGATCATTGAGGGCAAAGGGAAAGAATGGAAGGGCACATATATACTGACACATATTGAGCAGTAAAATTGCAACGAAGACTTGGAGGACATTGTGAAAAATGCGATAGGATGTGAGGTACAGAAAGGAACCTCCCAGATAGACAAATTTAACCACAGATAAAATTGCTGTGGTAAGAGCTAGAAGATTACTCAAGTCCCCAGAACCCAGACACCACCCCTGCTTACCTGACACCTCATCACAGTCCACTCATCTCTCCAGCATCTGCCCCACCCTCATCCCTTCACCCAGCCCCCCTCCACCAAGCTGTGCCCCGAAATCCTTACACTTGGGCAGCCCTTCGGCGGGGTCGTTCCCCAGGAGGGGTCTCAAAGTCCTCAGGGGGCCTCTTTGGATGTGGAGACTCTGGCTGATCTAGGCCTTTTGACAACTTCAGCAGTAGCAGATCTGCCTTGGACTTTCGACCTCGTTTCTTAGGCATGGGGGTGGACAGAGGGTTGGACTGATCTAAGAGACCAGGAACCCGAGGGGCTGATGGAGAATTAGGCTGCTGGGGCCTTTTGGGGCCTTTCCGTGTCCTACCACCTCTCTTCGGGCCAGGCTTTGAGGCCCTAGGCTTTGGGACCTTTGACATCTCTGAAGAAAGATCTGTAGAGAAGAATATGGGTCTGTGAGATGGGACCAGAGCTCAAGCCTCTTTGGAACAGATTACATCATACCCAAGTTTGTAAGGTCCTATGAGCTCAACCTGCTCTCGTTCATCTTAAGCTGAGCATGGGGAGATAAAAAGCTGAAAGGTCAAGGGACATACCTTGCTGTTCCAGTCTGGAGAGGGTTTCCTGTTCTGGAGGGAGCCTCCTCTCATCAAGAGAATCCTCAAATCCAGGCAAAGGGGTAGATAATGATGTCTCTATGGAAGCCTCCACACTGGTTGTTTCTGAAGAGGCCTTGACATCAAGCTGTTTTAGCACCTCTTGTCCAGGAGAGTCTACCACAGTCATGTTCCCCACGGGGCCGGCCTCCTCCAGAGCAACACAGCCGACCCCGTAGGGATCCATCAGCACCCCCTAAAATGGCTGCGCCTGCATATAAGAGACATACAAGTGAGTAGAAGGTAAAAGCTATTTGCACTGGCTCAGATTTTTCTACTTTCCTGTCTTTCTCTTCTCACAACCATTTCTCCAACCTCCCCCCACCTTCCCCACCAACCAGAAACCCAAGCTCTCTGATCATTCATTCATTCAGCAATAATTACTAAGCATATTCTATATGTCAGGCACCATTCTAGGAACTGGTAACATGACAATAAGCAAGACAGACAAGGTCCCTGACCTCACGGAACTCACATGTTAGTGGAGCTGACAATAGACAAACAAGCAATAATAAAGCTACCATTTATTAAATGCTTACTATGTGCCAAGTATTGTACTAAGTGCTTTATTTAGATGATTTAAAGTGAGTGAACAATTATTTAACTCCTCTCCCTGAAACCCAATGAAATGAATCATCCCCTCCCCCTCAAAAAAAAAAAAAAGAGAGAGAGAGAAAATCACCTGTTATGAATGTAGGAAAGGGCCGCAAGTTTCTAGAATAGACTATAACGAATAGCTGCCAGATACTATAAAGTTTACATCAAATTGAAGGAGGACAGGATGACTAGATCTGACATCCATCTTTGTGAATATTAGTCAAGGTACAGATTTATTTAAGAATAAGTAATTCTCTAGTGTCCTGCTAGCAATCTTTCAGCTGGATGGGGGAGGTGGTAGCCTATGAGACAATTAAGGAACATCCTACTACATTAAGAGACCATTTCCACACTGAAGAATAGACTAAAGAATGGTCATGAATCTTCATTTTCTTCAAACCCAGGAAACCAGCTGTGCAACCATGGACCAAAGTAAACTGACAGAGATAAACAACACACTGACTACCAAACCAAAAACCTGAGCAACACAGAACTCTGCAAGGGCCCAGTTTCTGGCCAGAATAACCTACTTGTCTGTAACAAAAGGGAAGAAATAGCTCAGATCCCAGGAGGAACCCCTCCATAGGTCTATATATGTCTTAAGGATAAAGAACTCATCAGCCTCAGTGGAAAAGTGTGCTAATACAAATACCACAAGAAGTATCATACAAATTAAAGTTTCCAACTGTCTCTCTTGAGGAAGCTACAGTCTATCATTATAAACTATAACAACAGCCAACTCTTTAACTCAGGTGCTAAGGATACATTATAACATCATATGCTAGGGATATAGTATAACACTATCAAGGTAAATTGAGGTCAATGAGAATCCACCTACATTGTTCTCTGGTAAACAGCAAACCCTGAGAGAACTACTCCATTCAAAATTAGTAATAAGCAAAAAGGATCCAATGGGACCTATGCATAGTTACTATGGAAAGAATATAAAGGACACAAATGAAAAAGGTGAAAAGTACCCTTTCAAAGAAAGTCTCCAGAAAACAAGAAATTTTCCAACAAAAGCTTCTATTCTTTCAAAAAAGCCAAAGAGACTGTGGAATCCAAGATTTAAGAGACCAAAGAAGAAATAAAACAATGGCAAGGCAAAAAAAAAATGAGCTGGCAGTTATAAGGAAAGAAACTGAGTAAAAGAATAAAATCAAAGAAATGAAAACCAGAGAAGCAAAATGCTGAAACTATACATACTACTGAAAAGACAATCAGTGATATGAAAGACATGTTTGAAAAAAACCACACGGGTTGTAAAGAGATAAAAATGATTAGTGAGAAGATGATATGGATGAAAAGAGAAAGTGGAAAGCCAACATATGAATCATTGATGTTTCTGAAGAAGAGAGAAGAAAAATGGGAACAGAAAAGAAACATGCTCAAAGACCTAACAAAAGAAAATTTCCTGAAATGAAAACTAGAAATGTGTACTTTCCTAACATAAAGGAAGATCTCAGTCTATAGATCAAAAGGGCTTATGGTGCAAAAGGAAGACAAAAATCAATAAATACTTATTAAGACCAAGAAATACAAGTGAAGATACTAAATTTCTCCTACAAAGAGAGAAAAAAAAAAAAAAATCAGGTCAGCCTCAGAGTTCTCAGAAACATTTGATGCCAGAAGATAAAGAAACATTAAAAGGATCAAGAGAATTCTTTACTTAACTGTCATTCATGTAAAGGTAATGGGATGACATTCTAAATATGCAAGTTTCTAAAAAAATACACTTGAAGACCTAATTTAGCCAATGAAAGATAAATCAATATAAAGAACTTGCTAATGGAGAAGTTGTGTTATTAAAAGGCTGGCAGTAAGGATTTAACCCAGTGACACATCATTAACTGTGGTAACTACAGGTATAAAACAGATTATAAATTAAAAATTTCAATGTCCCACAATGTAAAAATACCAATATTCTGATTGTAGTAGATTGGGGCAAAAGAAGAAGTTCTTAATTTTGCTTCTAAGGCTGACAAACTGAAAAATATAGATTTACTAATACCATTTTTTTTGGGGGGGTTGCACCGTGTGGCTTATGGGATCTCAGTTCCTGGACAAGGGATTGAACCCTAGCCACGGCAGTGAAAACCTAGAATCCTAACAGCTAGGCCACCAGGGAACTCCCTACTAATACCCTTTAGATGTTTAATAGAACTAAAAACAGTATACTATATTGCTTCCAAAATACCCAATAGGGCTAAGAAACGGAAGGAATTTTTTAAAAGACCACATAATAAAAGATCATTAAAAATAATGGAAGCACACACACACACAAAGAGAAAAGAAAAAAAAACAACACAAGGGTGACAGAAACAAGATAAATAAAAGGAATTTATTACAGGGTATTAAATGGTTCACATCAGTGGTTCTCAAAGGGTGGTCCCAAAACTAGCACATCACTTGGAAGTCAGTTAAGTGCAAACTTCCAGTCCTACCCCAGAACTACTGAATCAGAAACTCTGGGATGGGGCCAGCACTTCATGTTACAGCAAGACTTTCAGGTGATTCTGCTGCATACTCAAGTTTGAAAACCACCTGCATAGAGGATCACTGGAAGGGTTGGGGAAAAAACGTTTAGGAACAAGTACTTGTCAAATTGAGAAGTTGTTTACAGCTGCTGGTTCAAGAACCACATGGCTTCTCCTCTGCCATGGTGGGGCGCCAGAAGCTGGATCAAGAAGCCCCTGCCATAGCTGATGGCTCCATAAATAAGCTGCTTCTGCAATAATCAGAAAGTGACCAACTGAGGAAGACTCTTCTCTGGCTCCCAGATCCAGAGCCGTATCACTGCCACTATCTGCAACAGCAAAATGCATGCCTTCTGGCCTGCCTCCTCTCTAAACTCAAGTCCAAATTTGAGTTCCTCAAGAGCACATTTGATTGGCAAGGCCTAAATCATATTCAGAATCTTGGATGGAAAAATCCAGGAAATGAAATTTCTAGCTTTCCAGGCTCTCAGATGGAGGGTGCTCATTCTCTCACATCCCACTTACCCCAGGGTAGAAAGTAGGATCAGTATTTTCTCAATTCCTCTCCAGTGTCAATTCTTGACCAATAGTCCTCCCCATCTTGTAAAAACCTTGTTCCTTCCAAGCTCGTAAAGTTCAGCTAAATCACTGCTAGTCACTCCACTGTCACACCTGAACCTTGTCAGCATATAAAACCTTTTAACCTCTAAAATCACTAAGACACCCAATATCTGATCACAACCTCCCATCATTACAGCTAGACTGCTCAACTACTATCACTATATCTATTCTTTAACCACATTAATTAATCCACTGATCTCTCCAATTTCTCCCTATGTCAGCCACAAACCATCTAGTTTAGACTTCTTTATTTTAATCAGACTCTTGTTGATATTACAAACTTCCTTTCTTTTTGTCTTTTTGTTCCACAGGCCCGGCAAAATTCAAGCCTGGATGAACCAATCACCCGTCTTCTCCATGGGAGCATGTAAGCTAGTTGAGCACTAGCGTTCTAGTTGAGCACTAGTTGAGCACACGTTCTCTCTAATCAGCTCCCACACCCTCTCTCCTCCAACGTCTGATACCCTAGTCCTCAGCAGATAACTTAGCCTCAGATTTCTTAAACAATCAAAAACCATACTTCAATTTCTTGTCAGATAACCTAACACTCCCTGCCTCTGAGCCCCTCATCCACTTTCCAAAGCCAAACTTTCCACTTGTGTTCTAGCCCCATGCCCCCTCCTGCCCCACCGAAAGAAAATGAAGATGTTTATCCTTTTCCTTTCCATTGGCTCCTTCTAAACAGAATTTAACAGGAATTCCCTAGTGGTACAGTGGTTAGGGCTCTGCGCTTCCACCGCAGGGGACACGGGTTCAATCCCTAGTGGAGGAACTAAGAACCCGCATGCTGTATGGTGCGCCACCCCCCACTCCCGCCAAAATAAATAAAATATGTGCCTCCCCAAAATAAATAAATAATATAAAATTTAAAAAATAAACATTTAACTAGTTTTTAATTTTCATCTTAACACAAATACAACTATCCTTCAACCCAGTTCTCCAACTAATATCCTCCTGCCCCTCACAGTCAAACTTTAAGAGCTGTCTGCCCTTGATGTTTTAATCACCCTGCTGCATCCTAACTAGGAGATTGCCCTCAACTCATCACTGAAGCTAAAGTGATCAATAACTGTTGTGTCAATTAGTCCAATACTCTTCTCGGTCTCGTTTAACTTGACCTCTCAGCAGCACCAAGGCTCCTTACCACTTGTTTCTTGAAACATTCTCTTTTCTTGAGAAGTAATTCAAGTCCAGTAACCTTCCAGATGTTTACAAAATTTCCTGTCTTTTACAGGTGTCTTACACCTGTTTGGTAGCTTTTTTGCTTGTTTGCAAACTCACCACTTTTGTCTCTCCAAAGTATTCAGTTTAGTTTGCTTTCTTTTCTTTTTTAGAATTGTTTTTATAAAATCTTTAGTTGATACAAAATACTTATAAATAAGTGTAGAATATAAAGAACAACAATAAAACACCTGTATATCTGCCATGTTTCAACTTACTTTTAATAGAAACAGTAACTCTTACATACTCAAATTTCCTTAAAATTTAAATATATGTCACAATTATATAAACATAGTGACAAATCAACTTATATTAAAAATGTTCGAACCAATACAATGACTCTTGGCAAGCATTCAGTTCAACTACTTAGAGTGACCGGGCCTATAGGAAAAAAATCTACAGGCTTCGAGAATTCAGTGTGCTATGGGCATCAGTAAAGTATGCTTTATGCAGGAAATGGAGAATGTCAGTTAACAGAGGGAGCTAGTTAAATGGAATCAGTTAAGAGAATTTCTACATGTCTTAAAGATTTTTCCATATCATTTTTCCACATACATCTTTTTCATTCTTCTTAGTTACTATATGGTGTTCCATAGGATTATAGTTTATTTGGGTATTTCCCATTTAATGGACAATTGGATTATAATACTATTACAAATAATACTGCAGTGAATATTCTAGTATAGATCTCTTCATTAATGAGAAATTATTTTTCTAGAATAATCATCTGAAGTGGAATTACTGTACTGGGTTAAAGGGTATACACATTTCAAAATTTAATAGATACTGCCAAACAGGTCACCAAGGTGAAAAGCAATTTATACTCTTACTAACTGTAAAAATGGGTATACCCATTTTACCACCCCTTGTCAATCTTTGATTTTTGCCAGTCTGATGAGTGAAAGAATTCTTCCCTACTGTATTTATTTGCATTGTCCTGGTAATAATTGAGATTAGCAACTTTTTATATGTTGGACATCTGTCTTTTATGAATTGCCGATACACATAATTTGCCCATATTTCTACAGGACAAATTGATCATTCCTTATTTATCTGTGCAGTTATTTATGTTGCAAATATTTTCTCTCTGTATCTACCTTTTAAAAAAACTTTGCTTATGTTTCTTGCTAAACTAAAGTTAAATTTTATGAGTTAAATTTCTCAGTCTTCTCCTTTATGGCTTCTGTTTGTGTCTTTTTTTTTTGGCCATGTTGCATGATGCGGGGATCTTAGTTCCCTGACCAGGGATCGAACCCGTACCCCCTGCCGTGGAAGTGCAGAGTCCTAACCACTGGACCACCAGGGAATTCCCCTGTTTGTGTCTTAAAAAGGCATTTCCTACCCCACTGATATAATATCAGAATATAAGATATCTTCTTTTATTTTCTTCTAATAATTTTTCTAGTTTTGGATTTTACATGTAGCTCTTTAGCCCATCTGGAATTTTCTTATCATAAGAGATACAGGTATTTACTTATTCCATATCTATCTTCCTTAAAAGTTTCATGAGATAGGGCTCTTGTCTATCTGACTCACTACTGTATCTAGAACCTGGTACGTGGTAAGCACAATAATTAACCTTTGTTGATTGAACAACTAACTTCTCAAGGTACAAAAATCTCTATAAGGATTCACTTCTCATAGAAGGCATGGCATTGGTGGTTAATTTCCATTTTTGACTACACAATGCAAATCCTGGACACAAGTAAAGGATGTTTAGTAAATGTGTACCAGAGTTTATAAAATTTTGCATCGGCACCCCAACTTGTCTGGTTCCCATGCTGCTCCAAGGCTGCCAGCCTGATCTCCCCAGATGTGGAAAATGATTAGATAACACTGCTCCTCAAGTATGGAGTTACTTTACACACACTGTTTGGTCTAATACATTGTCTCCCAAAGTGTTCCTATGGTACAACTGGTGGTATGCAAGATGATTTCTGAGATACAAAAATGAACGATTTTATTTGACTAATTGTGTTTTTATTTTAACTTGTATATATAAAAAGAAAACTATAACTAGTCCATGAAACCCATGGTTTCATCTACATTGTTTAGATCAAGACTAAAGCACTTAAATCTTAAAATTAAATCAATTTAAAGAAAATTACTAAGAAAACAATACTACAGTTGATAAGAAGGGGTGGCCAAAAGAGACAAAGGTACAGGAATGACAGATTTGTGTAACAATATGCCCCTGGGACTATAAGCCTTGGCCATACCCTGCACCCCTCTAACAAAGTGAGTTACCACGGGTGAAGCTGAAGTCACCACCTCTGCCTTCCCCAACAGAAAGCCAAGTTGCTGCGGGATAAAAGTACTAGATTGGGAAACATAACTGGCCCCTGGCTGCGCCAATGAGGTTGCAGCGCGCGGGGCACAACCCCCAGGGTTAGAAGAGCCTCACCGAGGAAGAGGCTGGAACACAGCAGAATGAAAAGACCGACCCGCTACCTCTCTAGGGGTGACCGCCTGCCCTTTCTCAGTCCTGGGCGTCGGGTAGCTTTCACCACTAGCCTGTTCGGGAAGCGAGCCCTGAGTTTCGTAAGGCTGAGGACTACGGTAGGTTCGCAGAGTCCGAGGGTTGCAATGTAGGCAGCGCCGCGGCCGGGACACAGGACGAGGTGTTACAGACACCGCGTGGGGAAAGAAGGCGAGACCCGAGGAGAGCAGAGATGGGGGATGCACGGTTGCCACCGTGGGTTAGGGAGGTGGGGACCACGACGGTTTCCGGAGGAGTTCAGGGGCTGGAGGTCGCGATGCTGTGCAGAGGCGGAAAAGCGGAGCCGGAGTTGGTTCCCAATATCTTAGTGCTACCGAAAAAGAAGTGGGGTGGGGGGGTAGTAATCGTGGGGCCCCGCACATCCCGCTGTGGTACACTCACCCTCACCAAAGTCCTTCCGGAAGTCCAAGTTCGAAGATGGCGCCGCCTGTCTGGTCGCCGTTTTATGACGAAATCTGGTAGCTACTCTTCATTGACGTCCCCCCCGTGTAAAAGGTAAACACGTGGGCTTGGTTGGGAGTTTGTGCCCCAGGACGTTTTCTAGTAGACTATGTATCCCATAATGCAGTGCGGCGAGCGTCCCCGAGCCCTGTCGCAGCGGGCGCAGCTCCCGGGCCTTAGCGGCGCACGGGACGCCGCTGCACGGCCTTATGGGAATTGCAGTGTCCCGAAGGGAACTGACGCCTGCGCGGTGATAGTCGTCGCGCCCCGCCGGTTCCCACGCGGCTTCTACTCGAGCCTCGACAGTGCGAGTGCCCAGGCCTGAGTGTCGCTCCCGAGCGCGGAATCCTGGCTTTCTGTCGAGACTACCGGCCTGTGGCGGGCAGGGCCGGGCTGACGTGAGAATATTGACCTGCAGCCCCGCCGTCGAGCCGGAGACTGGGAGACAAAGGAATCCTTGCCTCGGGGGACGACTCCGGCTTCCCCCTCAGGGCAGCCCCCAGCAGATCCAGCCACTAGTGAAGTCATGGACCCAAGACGGAAACACAGTGAAAGGGAAGAGCAGTAGAAAAGCCTGGCATGGGGACGCTCTACTCAAGTGATCCTCGGGCTTGGACCCACCCCTTGGTCGTAGGCCTTGCCCCACTCCCTCCCTGGGAAGTAGGATGCTGCTGGAGAAAGAATGTAACAAACTTCCGCCCTTTCCTGAGGCATTTAAAGCTGTGTAAATCTCACAGGTCTCCATACACCGAATAGTGGAGTTCAGGATGTATAAACAAACAGGAAAGGGTGGAGTAAACCAATCTTTCTCTTCCCAGATAATCTCATCTATTAAATTACCGTGGTTACACAAAACATTTAAGAAAAGCATGGGAGAAGCTAGCTAAGATTTAAAATCTAGAGCAAGGGGGGCTCCCGTCCCATTTGCCCTAAGTGGCCTAAAGACAGCTAAGGCTGCGCTGTGGCTTAGGACTGACTCCTTTCTGAGAGTGCAAAATCGGGTGCAGTCGAGGCTGCAGTTCCTCTAATACGGGGTATCTACAGTGCTTGTCCGATGAACAGCTCTCAACTTGATAACTTCAAGCATTTATTTTTCTATTAAAATTGTTTTCAAGCATTTATTTCTGTAATGAACAAATCTGACTCTTCTCCATTCCTGTTGCCTCAGATTAGACTATCTTTGACTTCCCCTAAAGCAAAATCTTTTTTATACTAATAATTGTATTTATTTTGGGGATAAGACATTCACATGGCTGCAAATTCAAAAGATACATAGGATATAAAGTGAAGAGTACCTTTCACCTGTCTCCAGCCTCCCAGACCACATCCACCCTGGCAGTTTTCTTGTTACAGGTCCAAGATACTTTCTGTATTTATACACATGCAAATACATATATATCTCCCACACACACACATCTTTTTTTTTTTAACCTTTTGGCCGCACTGCGCATGTGGGATCTAGTTCCCCAGCCAGGGAATCTTTCCCCTTTTTAATTCAAACAGCAACTACACACACTGTCCTGCACCTTACTTCTTTTGAGTGTACCTTGGAGACTATTCCATTTCTCTATATAAAAACCTTCCTTATTCTTTGTTATGATTGCTTAGTATGTAATTATATGAATGTAGTAATAATTAGCCCTTATTATCAATGGATATCCAGGTGGTTTCCAGTCTTTTGCTATTATAAACAATGCTGCTATAAATAACTCTGTATCTAAGCTACTTCAAATGTGCAACTATATGGCTAGCATTAAGTTCCTAGAAGCAGAATTGCTGGACCAAAGTTTAGGTGCATTTGTGATTTTGATTGATAGGCAATCTCTTTTTAATTGATCTGGTTCTCTGCCTCTAATCTCTACCAGCTACCAGCTAAAGCACAGAGCTCACCCTGTTGAACCTCTGCTTAATTTTGATGATTGAGTGGTATGCTCAATATGTAAAAAAACATGAATTCATCATAATCTTTATAGAGAGAAAGCCAAAAATGCCAACAACTTCTCATTGTATGCCACTGGAAGTAACCAGTGATCAATCCTGAAAACTGGCAATTAAAAGGAAAGAATTAAACATTTATCTTGCCTTTCCAGTATGGACTGTAATTCAGAATAGTAACTGATAAGAGGGAGTTCTTTATAGAAGATTATTAGCTAGTATGTATGGAATGATGTAATTAGGAAAAAAAAATTCACCATGTTGCATCCTCTAATGAAATAATTCAGGCAACAATAAAAGTGGATGAAACCACTAAATCAAAGTTTGTTGGGAAACTTTAAAACACCTGGACCCTTTCATCACTGAAAATGGACCAACCAACCTGATGGCAAGGCAGTATGAAACATACTCAACCTGGTTCCTGGCACAAGTCTATGTCATGAGAAAAGAAGGGGCAGGGTTGGAGAGACTGCTTTTGATTACAAAAAATTTAAGACAAAATAACGACATGTAATATATGGATTTGTTTGGATCCTGATTCAACAGTAAAAAGCTGCTTTTGAGACAATCAAGGAAATTTGATTATGGCTTGGACAATAAGGAAGAGTTTAATAAGTGTAATGACATGATAAGCTTCCATATTTTTTAGAGACATAATGACGTTTGGAGGAGTAAAACGATATAATGACTGGGATTTGCTCTAATACAACTTCAGCAAGGAAAAAAAGGGAAACAAAAAAAGCATATGTGGCGAATCTTGATAATTACTACATTTGGTGATGGGGATTCTTTGTATAGTTCACTGTACTTCTATGCTGCTTGAAATTTTTCAATAAAACATACACACACATACACACACACACACACACACACACACACACAAAATGGATGACTCTAACATATTTTTTAGGCTAACCACAATGGTTAGACTCTCACAATCTGGACCCAATCCAACCTACGTTAGCAGCTGTATCACTAATTGTCCACATAAGCCGAGGTTCTAGCTTTACCACACTACTTGACACTTCGGAATTGGCCAGTCATTTTAAGGCCTGTTCTGTAGTCTAAGTTATTTCCTCTGTTCACCTGCGTTCTCATTCTTTTCCAACTGGGAAACTTCTTATCCTTCAAGGACTAGGTCAGATTTTACCTGTGAAGTCTTCTCCAACCTCACTAGATCTGGCAACATCCTGGGTTACTTCCAATGAACTCTGTTCATACTACTAGTAGAATGTATCTCATAGTGTAGATGTCATCTGTCTTCCTCCATCATGATGACTACTCCTTAATGGCAGATAGCGTAAAAATTACGGGCACAGTCTCTAGATCCAGAATGCCGGAGATCACATGCCGGTTTAGTTAGTGTTACCTTGGGCAAGTAACTTAACCTCTCTGTGCCCCAGTTATCTCATCTATAAAATCGCACTTCATAGAGTGGTATTAATCTTCCTAAATGGATAAAACAGGACTACAACAGTTTATGACACACAGTAAATACTCAATACTAAGGATACAAAATATTAATATATTAATGTGTAACTATTTAATGTAAATATCAATATATTGGTTTAACTTAAATATTAATGTAATAATAATACTAAAATACTAAGGATAGGACTCTTATTTGTCCTTATTATACTCTTTCTCATATCTAGCTCAGTGTCTGGCACATAGATACTCAATAAATGGTTGATGACTTGGATAGGTTATGGTCTCCATACTGACCTTCACTTTGGCCCCAAAGCACTGGCATGGAGATTGGTAGCAGGTGCTAAGAGGGGCTGGACAGTCTGGACTCCTAACCTAAGCGGTGGCAATGCTAAAAGAGATAAAAGGCAGCAGAGTTGCTAAGTGTAGGGAGTATGTCATTTATTGACCCTGTGTTCACCCACTCACTGGTCACTACTCTTGACTCGCAGCACAACAGGTACAGAACTGCAAGGGATCATGCCCAGCTCCGTGATCACCAGATCCACCAGTTCTGGGGGGGTCACATCATAGACCAGATTCAACAACCGTAGGGACGAGTGGTTCTGCCAGTCAGCCAGGGCCACACGTTCTCCTCGCTCACACAGCAGATCGTCAGGGTCATCTGCAATGGGAGGTGTACCCTTTTATGTACTTTTAAAAAATAAGCTGTGGGGCTTCCCTGGTGGCACAGTGGTTGAGAGTCCGCCTGCCGATGCAGGGGACACGGGTTCGTGCCCCGTCTGGGAAGATCCCACATGCCGCGGAGTGGCTGGGCCCGTGAGCCAGGGCCGCTGAGCCTGCGCGTCCGGAGCCTGTGCTCCGCAACGGGAGAGGCCACAACGGTGAGAGGCCCGCGCACCGCAAAAAAAAAAAAAAAAAAGCTGTGGGCTTCCCTTGTGGCACAGTGGTTAAGAATCCACCTGCCAATGCAGGGGACATAGGTTTGAGCCCTGGTCCAGGAAGATCCCACATGCTGCGGAGCAACTAAGCCCGTGCGCCACAACTACTGCGCCTGCGCTCTAGAGCCCGTGAGCCACAACTACTGAAGTCTGGACACCTAGAGCCCGTGTCCGCAGTGAGAAGCCCGCGCACTGCAATGAAGAGTGACCCCCCACTCGCCGCAAATAGAGAAAGCTCGCGCACAGCAACTAAGACCCAACACAGCCAAAAATAAATAAATAAAATAAATTTATAAAAAAATAAAAATAGAAAATAAGTTGTACTTCAACCTCCCCTCTCCCTCCCAAATCTTCTCAGGTCCCTGGAACCTTCTCTCCTGCCCTCCTGGGCCTCCTTACCTAGCTCATTAGAGACAAAGGCATCAGTCTGCACACGCTCACAAAACTTGTATGTTTCACAGCAGACCAGCACTGGCACATTATGGGCCCGTGCCACCAGGGCCAGCTGTGCTGTCCCTACCCGTGACATCACAGACCCGTTGGCCAGGAGTGCATGAGCTCCCAACAGCAGCTTAGAAACCTATTTTGGAGAGTAGAGAGGAGGAAAAAAAATGTCATGTGTGACCAATGCAGAATAAGGTTCCCAATTCTTACCCAGGACAGCTATATTAAGGCAATGGGTAACAAACCTTAATAAAGGCTCTTGGAAAACACCTGACCATTGACTCACCGCACCACCCACAGGAAAACTAAACTCTTTAGTCCTGTTCCCTCTCAGCGACTACTAGTTTTGTATAAGGTTCTTGCAATAGGTAGACATACTGTATAACGTGCTGTAGATGCTTCTCCTACTAAATATAAACACAGCTGTATAATTCTAGTATTTCTAGACAATTGCAACGTTGAGAAGGCAAGACTATGTCTATACTACTATACCCTTTTACTCCAACTTTGGAGTTCTTTTCCTCTGCCCTCACCTCTGGGAGCACATAGGAAGCTGCAGGAATCAGCAGGTAGGAGGCAGGGACCCCAGCACGGACCAGAAAACGTAGTGTGTGCTTTCCCTCCAGCCGTGGCCGGCTGTCCACCACTACCACCCGAAACCGCCGGCCCTTAGCCCAAGCCTCCTGAAGAATTCGTGATACCAGAGATGAGCTAGAGTGAATGGAGAGGAGGATTCAGTTATAGATGTCACTGACTGATGGTCAGCTCATTCCTAAAGGGCAAAGGGGCAGTTCCTTCTTCAAATCATTTCACTCCCCAATTTTCTCAGTCACAGGGTCTGGCCCATACCATCCATATACCAGGATTACATCTCCATTACTGATCTTCTCATAAGCAGAGCGTGAGATTGCCTGAGCTGCAAGCACAATCTTCTCTTGCACATATAGATCGATGGCTGCTTGAAGTTCTGACTTGGCCTAAATGGAGCAAGATACTTATGGAACAAGAAACGGACACAACCCTTTGATTATCATGCTGGATGCTTGAATATGCATATAATGACAGGCCTAAAGGGGGCCCAGGTCAGACAGACCCACCACCTCCTTAACCCTTGACCAGGCAGACCAGAGAGTTGCCCCTTCTGGGAGCCCCGAACATGTTTCCAGCTCTATCCCCCAGGTGCATGCCTCGCTCATTCCTCATACTCATCACCTCCTCTTCCCGCGTGGAGCTGCTCACACCCGTGATCTCCTTGTTAAGGAACTTGATGGCGTTGTACATGCTCGCTGACAGGGGACGGCACTGAGTCAGGAAGCTACAAAAACAACACCTTGCATCTGTGCAACTCTTCACAGCTCACAAAGCTTTCACATTTAAAAACATTTTTTTTAAAGAGAAGACAGAAAAATGAAAATAGAGGTAGAAGAGCAAGAAAAAGGCTCCAAGTGCAATATAAATTCAGTATTTGGCATCGTTAGTTTTCTTGGCTTTGTGCATGTTAGACCTGGTATTTCTACTGATACAGTATTCCTATAGTTTCTCATACTGTTCAGTTTGACAGTCCTCAATAGTAACTAATACTAATTTTCTAGGGTGTCAAATTCAGAACCAGGCAGATCCATCTCCTGACCCTAAACATGGTCCTAAAGTAAATCGCTTGAGGAAATTGGATCGCAAAGATTACAGGTGGGGAATTTTGAAGTGTGTCCACATTTCACTGGAGATCAAAGAAGCCTAACTAAAAGAACTGTAGGCTGACTCACATGACAACTTCTTTTTGAAAGGGTTTTTTATCTTGAAGATTATGAGTTTGGAGGAACTAAGGTGATTGGCAGTGGAAAGAATCAGAACGTGTGAAATTCCTTGAAAATTTATTGACTTAAATAACTTTGTGTTACACATACTAAAAAAAAAAAACCCTTTATGCTTTGAAAAAAAGAAAAACAAAAAGGGTCTAAGAAAAGGACTGAGCAAGGTGGGGTGGGAGTGGATGTGCAGTGGTCATCCTTACCTGAAGTAGGGCTTTAGTTTATTCACTAGGTCCCTTGACAGTTCTTCACTGGGAGGTGTGGTGTAATCCTGAATCACCTGTAGGGTACACAAGTTGATCAGCAAACTGCGCCCTAACAAAAGTCTCTAAAGGGGGACAGGGTAAGCTTCTCTGAGGAAAGTCTTCTGAGGGTGGAGTCATTCCCTCTTCCCCCCAGAGATTACTCTGGGTGAGAGAAGCCGGGGTAGTGTTGGGGAAGGTGAGGCTGGATCATAAGAGGTAACAAGATGGGACATACCTGCTGCAAGGCACGAAGCAAGGCAATGCACCGGGCATTGGAGCCACTGACCAGGCCCTGGGAGTACTGCAGGCCGAGTCGCACCATGGCTGGGTGGATCACAGAGGATGGGATGCTGATGGGATGGCGGTGTCACACACTTTGCAAGGGAACTTGAACACCTACCGCCCACCTTCCCCTGATGAAAAGGAACCTCCTTCACTCGCACAGACACCCCCATTTGAAGAGGCATGCCTTGTGTTCATGCTTCTTTCCACAGATCCAACCTCAAGTTTCCAGTCACTTTCAAAACAGAATTACTAAAACTCCTCATGCTTAAAAGTTATGACAATTTCATAAGCTCCTACCTCATAAACTGGGTTAGAGAGTTTTGTCTGCTGTACTGGGGTAGGTGGGAGAAGAGACTGACTTTGGATCCATAATCCTTTCGTGTAGGAACCTTGACAAAACAGGGGAACAGGACCAAGGGCCCAGAGTTTAAAACTGTGGGATAATGCTGGGAAGGAAGAAGATGGTGAGCCAAATACCCATCCTTTTCCAGGGTCTCACTTTGCCCCGAGCACCTTTCCTCCCTCTATTCCATCTCCCTAGGCTCTTTCTGGCCACACACCAAACCCACTTCCTACCTGCTGTCGTTCTGGTTTTTTAACAAGCCTCCTCAGAAGCGTGGGGTCATCAACCTGACTATGCTCAGGTAGACGCTTCACTCCTAGAAGATAACAATCGTGTTTTCAAGACACTGTAGGTGATAATGAGAAATCTGCTTTCAGGGCATAAGGGACATCAAGAAAGATTTAAGAGAGAGATGAAAAAAAAAAAAGGAGAAAAGAGTAGAAAAAGAAACAGGGGTAGGATGAGGTTAAGGAGAGAATTGTGAACTCTGGGAACCAAGGTGAAAATTGGGAGCTGTTTTACTGTGGGGAAGCCTGAGCTAACACAGGCATTTGAATCAACAGAGGTCTTGAAGTGAAGATACCTGAGGGGGTTTCTCCAGCTGTGCTGGGGCAGGCCTGAGGAGGTGGGCCTCCTTGGTCCCCTTTTCTTGCCTGCTTCAGGGCCCGCTCAGCCTCCTGCTTGGCCCGCCTTTCAGCTCGAAGTTCAGCCTTACTCCGACCTGCTGGAACTTTCTCCTTGGCACTGCCCAACTGACTGTCCAGTCCAGGCGGGTCTTTGGCCGGGCCTGCTGAAGGTAGAAGGAAGAGGTGCCCAAGCCCTAGGCAGGTAATAGCTATGCCCCAACCAAAGATTCTTTTCCTGTTTATCTAAACTTTTTTCCTTTTTACTTGTTCAAACCAACTTTGTCCTGTCTCCCCCTCTTCTCTCCCACCACATCCCTTTACCAGCTCCACACCCCGGCCCTTTAAAAAAGCCCCCGCACCTTGACATTGGGCTGCAGATACAGCAGAGCCAGTTTCTGGTTCTGCCCCCTTTTCCTCCTTCCGTTTCTTCTTCTGCTGTTTCTTTTCCTTCCGAAGCTGCAGCTTTTCTTCTTGGGTCATCTCCCTCCCCCCTGCCTAAGACACAGACATAGAACACTAACCTTCCCCAACAATTCCAAAAATGAATAAACACTACTGGATACTTACTAGTCTCCCACAGGATCCCTAATCCTTCCTAAGTCTCAGAAGCTACCTGTTACGAGCTTAGAGCCCACAGGGATCGAAGTTTCTCCTGCAGATCACAGTCACATTACCATTAGGGCTGAAAAAGCTCTGTAAAATCTCTTGGCTTTACCAAGAAATAAAGTGAAACGGGGATGAAGATTGGGTCGGAACGAAGTTGACACGGCCTCCTGCGTACCGCCTGACAGGCGGCTAGGGAGGGCACCCGCACTTACCCCAGGCCGAGGAACAAGCTCCGCCTTCATCCCAGATCCCGAGTCTGCATCAGAAAACAGGGCACAAAGTGAACCAGAGAGGCTCCGGGAGGGTTTGCGGGGACACGTATTCGGCGCTGCTAGCTGCTGGGTCTGCATGACCACGGGTCCGCCACCAGGCGGGAGGTGAGCCGGGGATCGGCGTGGGGGACGCAGTGCGCGGCAGGATCAAAGGGAAGGGGGGCGGGGGAAGGAAGAAGCACGCACACCTCCCGGAGGAACAAGCCGGTCCGCGGCACGGAGTGCGCCCGAAGCAGTGCGGACCAGAGTCCGGCGTGGCGCGGGAACCGAACGACAAGGCCCAGAGGTACTCAGGGCCCATCAGTAGCCGTCCGAGGCCCGTCCGCTCGCGTACCTGTTTGTGTGCTCGGCCCTTCACTCACCCTCGCGAACAGCCACGGCCACGGCAGCCATCATCGTCCGTCCTGGGCTCCGCCCGCCTGGGTCACAGGGACTACAAGCGCTCCCTGGGCCGACAGCCTCGGCGCGCAGCCCCAACCGGACTACAAGCCCCGAAGTGCTCTGGGGCTCTGCCCCTGGCTACGGGTCGCGATAAGGGCCTTTTCAGCTTTGGGCTCCCAATCCCGGCTGTCGGCTCTTGCCCTTTAGACTACAGTTCCCAGGATGCCGCGGGCGCTGCGCCCCAGAGCGGACTTCCCCAGCCCTTCCCACCTCTGATCGCAAGTCCCCCCCCCAAAATGGCGAGCGAGGCTGCGGGGACGTGCTGAGGAGCGGAGGCGAGCGTGCAAAGCCGCTGTGGCCCTCAGAGTCCGGACCCTGCCGGGCCCTGCCGCAGGGAACATGCACTTTTCCATTCCTGAAACCGAGTCCCGCAGCGGGGACAGCGGCGGCTCCGCCTACGTGGTGAGGAGCGGCCGGAGCCCGGCCGGGTAGGGGCGGGGATAACGGGCCGGAGCCCTCTCCGAGCGGCCTCCGAAGTCTGGCCGCCACCTTTCGGGCCTGGTGACAGGCCGCCGAGTCCCGACGGCCTCGATGGGAGCTTATATTACGTCTCAGATTCATCCAAAGGTCGCCCCAGCTCCTGTAGGTCCTTTGTTCGGCCGCATCGCCTCCCCCGGCTGGGCCGCGGCTATTCTGGTGGGCGTCCCTGGCCTCTTGGGGAGGAAGACTGCAGCCTGAGCGCCCGGGTGTCCCCCGACTGGTCCTTCTGCTTTGGGACCTGGCTCTGGGGAAAATCGGCTGGCCACCTTTGGACGATCTCGGCGCGTTGCTCAGGCGGAGCTGTGGCAGGCAACTTCCGGCCAGGGTTCTCAAGCCCCGCCAAAATGGCGAGCGAGGCGAGCGACCCTAAACAAGACCGCGACCCTAAACTGCTTGCCTGCTTTTGTGTCCTCAGGCCTATAACATTCACGTGAATGGAGTCCTGCACTGTCGGGTGCGCTACAGCCAACTCCTGGGGCTGCACGAGCAGGTGGGACTAGCACCCCTGCCTTGAGGCAGCTTCAAGCCCTTTTCTACACCTGAGCATCAGTGTCTCCATTTCCCTCCCCGTCGCTTTCTCGTAGGCTGTAGTTCCCCTTTAATCACTGCCACAGGGAAGGATTTGGTGCTTTATCTCATCGTCTGACATTTCCGGGGAACTCCCAGGAAGCTTAATGTCTGCCCCTAACTGCTCCTCCCTATACTCACATACTCCCTCCTTTCTTCTCTGTCCCCATCTTACACAGCCTGTACACTGCCTGTGCCTGTGCATGGAGAAAACGACAACCCTCCCCCCTAAGCTGCCAAAGCACTTTCCTCCTGTCATCTGAGCTGCAACTTGAAATTCTTTTTTCCTGCTCATATTGATACAAACCATTCACCAGTTTCTGTCTGTGTTCCTTGACTCACCTGAGCGGGTGTAGCTGTTCCAGCTATCCTTACGTGTCTGTGATGTAATGTTTCTCTGTTCTCCTCACCAGATTCTGAGCTCTGTATTTAACTCGGTACAGAGTCCTGGTTTTACTGATAACTAGTTGTGCAACCCTGAGCAAGTTACCTGATTTCTTTGGGCCTCAGCTTCTGCAACTGAAAAATAGAGTCATTGATCTGCAAAGTTCCTTTAAGTCCTAAAATACTTCGTGAATATATTTAGCTATTACTTAACTGTGCACATAAACTTTCCTTACAAAGCCTTTTGCTTCCTATGAGGGTTCAATGAACACAGCTTTGCTAGATAAGCAAGGGTCTCCCTAGGCCCTGGCCCTATACAAACCCTTCCCACACTGGAGGAACAGACTTGTACACTGTAAGATTGGAAAGAACATATATCTAGGACAGAGGAACGGCTCCCTTGGGATGCTGCCCCTGCCAAAGGAATGATTTCCTGGATGACCAGGGTAGATAGGGGAGCAGGGACTAAGGAAAGGGAAGGGGAGCCCAAGAGAACATTATGAATGTGGATTGCCTCTTCTCATTTGCTATGTTTATGTGAAGAGTTGTATCTCTTTCTCCAAATAGCTTCGGAAGGAATACGGGGCCAATGTGCTTCCTGCATTTCCCCCAAAGAAGCTTTTCTCTCTGACACCCGCTGAGGTAGAACAGAGGAGAGAGCAGTTAGAGAAGTACATGCAAGCTGGTGAGTGGTTGGAGGGAACTTTAGGCTGACTCTGTTGAGGACTATGGAGAGAGACTCAAAACAGCTGATTTTGTAGAAGGTCCTGAAGGAATCTGTAGATCTGGGAAGCCTACTGTTTTATCTGTTATTTAATTAGCAAAAGTAAATAGCATGCAAGGATGCTGTGGTATCTAGGTACCAGCAAAGCAATTTGGGCACTGACATCTATGAGAAATACTAATATAGCACTAACTAGCCTTAAAGCAGTTTCGATCGGTGGGGAGAACTTAACTTGTATCTGATGTGCTTTAGATGAACATTATTTTTCCCTGGTTCTATAGACTGGACTCAACTAGATGGTAGCCAAGGGTGGGGCAGGTGAAGAATTTATGCAAACAGCGAGTGAGGTGAGGCCAGTTGGGAGATGTGACAAGCCACCATCAGCCCAGGAAAGGGGACCTGGGGGGGCTGCCAAAAAGAGAACTGGGGGGATCCAAGAGGGAATCATAAGTTATTAGAACATCATTCTCTTGTCCCCACAGTTCGGCAAGACCCATTGCTTGGGAGCAGTGAGACCTTCAATAGTTTCTTGCGTCGGGCACAACAGGTAAGGCTTTGGATGGGACCAAGTTTTAAGGGAAGCACCTTCTTGCAGGGCCACATCATTTTAATGAGGTGGGTACAGAGGAGCCATCCTGGCACCTTTCTGTATGGAATGGGGCTTCTGCTGTACCAGTGAAATCAAGGAAACCCAGTCTATAATTAAACAGCTGAGAATAAAGTCACCAGAGGGACCTACAATACAACATAGTTAGGAAGGGTCAGAGCTGGACGCTGGGCATGCTGTTAACAAGGTGCCTCCCATTCCCGTGTATGCTCACAACCAGGAGACACAGCAGGTCCCAACAGAAGAGGTCTCCTTGGAAGTGCTGCTTAGCAACGGGCAGAAAGTTCTGGTCAATGTGCTAACTTCAGATCAGACTGAGGATGTCCTGGAGGTGAGGCGCTTGTTCTGCACTGCTCCTCCTCCCCCTGCACCCCAGGTTCCCAGGCTTGGGGTGATTGGAACCATCCAGCATGATGAGCTGTATTTCCTTCCTTACTCCTAGGCTGTGGCTGCAAAGCTGGATCTTCCAGATGACTTGATTGGATACTTTAGTCTCTTTCTAGTTCGAGAAAAAGAGGATGGAGCCTTTTCGTGTGAGTTTGTCTGGACTTTACAGCTTCCCTCTGTTTCCACTAGTGAACTTGCCTGTCTCCCCCAAGAATGTGGCATTTTCCCAGGGCTTCTCGCTTGATTTCCCTCCCCTGAGTTTCATGACATTTTCTTTTTCTTTTCTTTTTTTTTTTACACCCATAGTTGTACGGAAGTTGCAAGAGTTTGAGCTGCCTTATGTGTCTGTTGCCAGTCTTCGGAGTCAAGAGTATAAGATTATGCTAAGGAAGAGGTCAGGGCTGGGCTTGGAGGAGGGAGAGGGTGCTGGACTGGATTATGGGGCCACGTATTGAGACAGAATAATCTGGACAAGGGGATAGTGCTGGGTGTTTCTACCAGGCCTCCCAAGCTTCCTCCAACTGTATCACCATTAGCCCCATAGTTCCAGATTGCTCCGGTTTTGCCCCTTTTCCATTCTGCCTCTTGCCTTCCCCCAGCTTAGCCCCATTACCCCTTTCCACCCCTTGGCCTCACAGTTATTGGGACTCTGCCTATGATGACGATGTCATGGAGAACCGGGTTGGCCTGAACCTGCTTTATGCTCAGGTGAGCTTGGAGCTGCCTCAGAACCCTTCCCCTGAAAATGGCTCTGGTGTCCCTCTGCCAAGAAAACTCCTTTCGTATCTTTACTGCCAGTTCATGGGGAAGTTTCTAGAATACTCTCAGGGCATCTGGCACAACCTCTACTCTCCCTGCTTTGTAAGCTGATATGGTCAAGGACTCAACTGCGAAGAGCTTGCTCAAATGTGGGGTGAGGGGTCAGGCTGGACAGAGGTAACTGGACACTCTTTGGTTCTCTGACTGGGAGCCCCGAACACCCCACCCCTTGTCTCCGCCGCAGACAGTATCAGACATTGAGCGTGGGTGGATCCTAGTCACCAAGGAGCAGCACCGGCAGCTCAAATCACTGCAAGAGAAGGTCTCCAAGAAGGAGGTGAGCCCTGCCTCCCTGTCTCCCTCCAAGGGGTTGCTTCCTCTGGGCTGTCCCACTTCCCCTCCTGACCCGTCCCGCCTGCTGACTGGGTTTCAGTTCCTGCGGCTGGCCCAGACGCTGCGGCACTATGGCTACTTGCGCTTCGATGCCTGTGTGGCTGACTTCCCGGAGAAGGACTGTCCAGTGGTGGTGAGCGCAGGCAACAGTGAGCTCAGCCTCCAGCTCCGCCTGCCTGGCCAGCAACTCCGTGAAGGCTCCTTTCGGGTCACCCGCATGCGGTGCTGGCGGGTCACCTCCTCTGTGAGTTGGGGTAGGAGGGGGAGACCTTTGGGATGGAGGCCCGGCAAGCCTTGAGCTTCGGGAATGGGCTGGAGTGGGTCAGGGAGAGGCACATGGATCAGAATGAGCTCAGCCTAATTCTTACCCTTCCTCTCCCAGGTGCCACTGCCCAGTGGAGGCACAAGCAGCCCAGGTCGGGGCCGGGGTGAGGTGCGCCTGGAACTGGCTTTTGAATACCTCATGAGCAAGGACCGGCTACAGTGGGTCACCATCACCAGCCCCCAGGTGTGAGCCCACCCTCAGGCCTCCTCTGGAGCCCATTGCACCGTCTCTCTTAGATACCCAAGTCTAGGGCTTCCAGGACTCCATGTGAGTGGGAGCCCTTGTCTTAGGGGTGCTGGGCTCAGGATGACCACCCAGTCAGGCTGAGCTCTCTCCTTGCCCTCAGGCTATCATGATGAGCATCTGCTTGCAGTCCATGGTGGATGAACTGATGGTGAAGAAATCCGGCGGCAGTATCAGGAAGGTAAGCAGCAAGCACAGACCCAGCAGCTGCGTGGCTGTGCTCTCCCTGCCTTTTGTCCTCGGTGTGATGCCTCTCCTGAGAGGGAGGGGAAGGGATTGGGATGCCAAAGGGGGTGATCAGCCCTTATCAGCACCTCATGTCTCCATCCCCAGATGCTACGCCGGCGGGTGGGGGGCACCCTGAGACGCTCAGACAGCCAGCAAGCAGTGAAGTCCCCACCGCTGCTTGTAAGTACTACTCCCTGGTCAGTCCCCCAGCCGCCAGGCCTTGCATCACCTCCCCAGTGAGGTCTCTGACACCTCTGCCTCCTCCTCCCCAGGAGTCACCTGATGCCAGCCGGGAGTCCACGGTCAAACTCTCAGTGAGTTTCCCACGAGGGTTGGTGAGGTTGGTGTTTGTAGGGGACCTTAGGGAGGCTTGAGCCCTCTGACCCCGACCCTGCCTTTATTACAGAGCAAGCTGAGTGCTGTGAGCTTGCGGGGGATTGGCACTCCCAGTACAGATGCCAGTGCCAGTGATGTCCACGGCAATTTCGCCTTTGAGGGCATTGGAGATGAGGATCTGTGATCTCCAGAGCTCGGATGTCTGCCCTCTACCCTGGAGGAGTGTTCAGAAACTTGCCCTGTGCCTGTATCCCCCAAACTGGGGTATTTTTCTTCGTATTGTCCCCTTTTCTCCTCGGCCAGGGGCCTCCTAACCTGCCATCCCTTCCCCTCCCCAGGGCTGGCTATACAAAGGATCGCTCAGAGCTGGCCTTCAATGCCAAATTAGCATTTAGTATTTTGCACAAAGTCCACGGGACCATGGCTACCTGCCTGGGGAGGAACCACAACTCCCCCCAGGCTGCTTCTGGCTTCTCGGGGCCATGAGCCAAGGGGATGGGCAGAGGTCTGTGTATGGTCTGGCCCAGCTCCCCGTCATTAAACTCAGCCTGATTGCTGCCTACCTCTGGTTCCCTCTCACTGCCCCTGCTCCCCCCATCACAGCATGGACTGCTGTGCTACGGGTGAGGCCAAGCCGTGCTTGCCACTGCCAACTCAGCATAGACGTGGCTTTGTTAGTGTTTCCTTTATTATAAAGCACTGAAATAAGTTAAATAAACAGGTGCGAGGCTGGACAGTCCCCCAGCCAGTTCATCCACCGCCCCTGGGAGCAGTGGAGGTGGATACAGGGCCCGTCTCACTGAGCTTATGAAGTCGCATCAGTCAAGGCAAGGCCCCCCTGGTCCATATGGGCCCCCGCCCATGGGGTTTGGACTGGTCCGTATAGTGCCTAGGTTAGTCTGTGTGGAGCCCCTGGCCAGCGGGGGAGGAAGGTAAAGGTGGCTTCTGGTCCATCTGTATAAAACATACAGGAGGGTCAGGGCTAATTCATAGAGCCCTAGGGGAGAAGGACCTAGTTCAGGGTGAGTCTGTGTGGAGAGCTCGGCTACCAGTGGCACCCAGGGCTGTTGGGCCCCGAGAGCTCAAAACAGAGGGGGGACTGTGAGGTGGCGCCCAGCCCTCAGAGGCAGAGAGGCCAGGCCCTCCTGCCCCACCATGGCCGTGCACCTTCTGGTGCCGTTTGTAGTTGTCCCAGTGGCCCGTGGTATAGGCGCAGGTGGCACAGCGGAAGGGCTTCTCGCCTGTGTGCCGCAGCATGTGGCGTTTGAGGTTCATGCTCTGGTTGCAGCTGTAGTTGCAAAGACTACACCGAAAAGGTTTGTCCCCAGAGTGGATTCGACCGTGACGCTTGAGGTTGGCCAGGTTGCCACAGGCATAGGGGCAGAGGGGGCACTTGTAGGGCTTCTCTCCTGTGTGGACGCGCTGGTGCCGTTTCAGGTTATCCAGATGAGCAGAGGCATAAGGACAGCGGGCACAGCGGAAGGGCTTCTCACCACTGTGCGTCTTCATGTGCCGAGCCAAGTGGTTGGGATAGTGAGTGGCAAAGGGGCAGAGGCTACAGGCAAAGCCTTTGTCACTGGGGCCCTGGGGTCCACCACTGGCACCACTTCCAGTCTCTCCTCGCATGCAGCGCCCACACGTGGCTGCTCCCAGCCGACTACCCTCCCCCTCTTCCAGCTCTTGTCCACAGTTCCGGCAGGTCCAAGGGAACAGCAGCTCTGGCAGTGGTTCTGATCCAGTCCCACATAGGCCTTCCCCTTCACTCCTCAGCTGCCCACAGTCCGGCAAGAAACTGGCACCGCCTGGTGGCACATGGAGGCTCAAATCTGGAAGCAGCAGGGCATCTGTGGAGACAGTGAGACCTGGGCTATGAATCCAAGTCCCCCTAAGGCCACCCACCCACGTCCCAGGTTCTTTGGTCCCTGGCTTTTTACCTTCAGGTCGCCGGGGCACTGCCCCCTCCTGCTCTGTGGGACTGGGAGGCCGGGCAGGACGTGGAGCACAGCAGCGGAAGCCACAGGTCGGGCAGGGAGGAGTGGGGGGCCCCGCATGGGTGCGCTGATGCCGCCTCAGGTTGCCCAGGCTGCTGCAGGCAAAGGGGCAGTGGGGACAGCGGTAGGGCTTCTCGCCAGTGTGGGTGCGAGTATGTCGCGTCAGGTTGACGAGCTGGGCTGAGGCGTAGGGGCAGCGGCCACAGCGGAACGGCTTCTCCCCGCTGTGTGTCTGCATGTGCCGCTTCAGGTGGCTCGAGTAGTGGGACACGAAGGCGCAGAGGCGGCATGAGTATAGTAGCCGTGGGGGCAGCGGGGGCCCCCCACCCGGCCCTCCTGCCCCACAACACGGCCCCTCACCTGTGGGCCCCCCACACAGCTGGCAGGCTGGGCCTGGCCTCTCACCCCTGGCCTCCCCTGGACCCCTGGCTGGCTCCTCAACTTCACTCTCCGCACTTAGTGCCCGGCCGCCCCCAGACTCGTCGTCGCTCAGCCCATAGGGAAGCCCAGGCCTGGCCCCCAGAGAGTCTCCTGGTGAGACAGACATGAGAAGAGACATCAACACAGGCTAGGAACAGACTCCAAACTCCCTTTCTCACTTGCGGTCTCCCCACTTGCTGGGCTCCACCCTTCTCTTCAATCAATGATCCTAAAAATTCAACACAAATCATCTACCTCCAAGTCTGGACTAACCTAGTGATGACAGAGTTGTGCATAGGACCAATGAATGGAAAAAGATCAAGGGCTCACAGTGGACCACATACTGAAATGAATCAATAATTAAATAATTAACTGATTCTTGGGATAAGTAAAAATACACAAGGCAGAGGCCTGATACGTTTTTCTAGTGCCTCTATCAGTAAGGACTCTTAGTTTTTATTTTATAACCACCTCCATACTATCTCAAGAGGCAAAATTTGGAGGGAAGGGCTTCCCTGGTGGCGCAGTGGTTGAGAGTCCGCCTGCCGATGCAGGGTACACGGGTTCGTGCCCCAGTCCGGGAAGATCCCACATGCCGCGGAGCGGCTGGGCCCATGAGCCATGGCTGCTGAGCCTGCGTGTCTGGAGCCTGTGCTCCGCAACGGGAGAGGCCACAACAGTGAGAGGCCCGCGAACCGCAAAAAAAAAAAAAAAAAAAAAAAATTTTTGGAGGGAAGAGGAAACAAAGTAACACATGTAATACCACTTCTAAGCCTAAAGGATGGATTCTCTTTTACATGGATTTCCTCAATGACTTTCAAAATCATCCTTCAGAAGTGGCATTAGTGGATAGGTAGTGCAGCAAACTAGGTTGGGGTGATGCTAAGATCAAAGGGAAGAGGAATGTGGAAGGATATTTGAGGGCAGAGACTAATACCTCCATACAAGAGGAGTTTATGCTGCAGGTGAAAGGGAGTTAGATTAGATATAAGTACTAGCTTGAATGAGGTTGCTTCCCTGAACCTCTTAAAAATAAACTCATCTAAGGAATGGGCTAGGGAGTGGGATAAAGTTATTAAAAGGGCATTTACTTTTAACCAGTTGTTTCATGTGATTCCTCTACCGTCCTATTCATACCACCTTTGAACCAGGCCCCAGAACTTGACCTCAACAAAGTGATGGACCATCAGGCAAACGAAGAAATCTAGCTCAAATCTAAACTGAACCAGCCCCAGTGGCAGGAAACGGTGTTTTGCTCACTGGCACTATACTCTAACCCGCCTCCTAAAGGCTGAGGTTCCAGCGGTCACTTCCTTAAGTCAGTCCCCCAAACCCACCTTCAGAGTCTCTCTCGAAGCCCATGAGCTGGTTGCTGTTGCCGTCACCTTCCTCCTCTTCCTCTTCTTCCTCAAACTCCAGATCCTGGCCTAGTAGTAAATCACTCTCCAATACCAGGGCCCCGGGTCCTTCGTCGAGGGAGTCTTCAGTATCCACTGAAGAGGGGAAAAGGCTTGTAGATCCTCCCTCAGGAACTGTGCCCATCATTCGCACCCGGGGAGCCAGCCCTCGCAGACCGTACTTCCCGCACTCGTAGACCCTCTCGGGTTCCGTTAGTACCTCGATGGGAAGCTAGGAGTCCAGATCGCCCACCCCATTCCTCAAGGGTCCCCCTCCACCCAGACCTGAACCCACACCACTGACCCCACCCCCACTCCTCCCCACCTCGCAGCCCCTGACCCCTGACCCCTGACCTTTGACCCCCTCGCATTTCACGGGCTGCGGGTGGCTTTGCTTCCTTCGGGGCATCGTGACCGGCTCCAGCCCGACGCGCCTCCGGCCTGCGGCCGCCCGGCCCCGCCCCTCCCAATTCGGCCTGCCCGCCCTTCCTCTCAGGGCCCGCGGGCCGCCCCCATGCAGCGGCGCGGGCCCCGGGCAGCCCCCGGCCCTGGCCCCGGCGCCCAGCTCAGGCCGCTCCCGCCGCCGCCGCCGCCGCCGCCGCGTCCATTCATGGAGCCCCCTACCCCCGCCCTACGGAGACCAGCTGGTACCTCCGTACTCGCTTCCGCTTCCGCTGTCGCAGAGCCACACGGGACGCGTAGTCCGTGGAAAGCAGAAGCCCCGAAAGCGTCCACAGCGTGACCAGGAAGTGATTGTGACGGAAGCAATCGGGCGAGCCAATCAGGGATCAGATGAAACCTGGCCGGCAAGGAGGGCAGGTCAAACCGTGACCCTGGCTTTAGTCTTAAGGGTCGCCTGGCCGGTCCTGACCCCTCCGTGGAGGAACCAGGAAATCGTTCCTCACCCTAGGAGGGGGTGAGGATGAGCCGCGACGCCAGGCCAGGCTGCCAGCGGCTCAGGGAGTTACCATACCCGACCCCCTCTCCCTGAGTCACACACATCACACGCAGGCAGGTAGGTGGGCAGGTGCGCGCGCGCGCGCGCACACACACACACACACACACACACACCCCGCACACACCACCTCACACCCGCCCCCCCCCACACACACCCCACACCACCTCACACACCCCCCACACACACAGGGAAGGGCTAGGTCGATGCTACTGGTGGGGGCCAACTATGCAGCCAGGGCATCCTGGGTGGCTGGTCTGGACAGGATGGCAGCAGAGAAAAAAGGACACCATGGGCACGATTAGGTTTTGGCCTTTAGTCTGAAAAAGTGTTGACTGAAAGTGTACAACAGAGAGCGGGTACAAGCGGCTGGGGGCCATGGAGCCGCCAATAAAAAAGAATGTCCTTAAATAAAGTTCACAGAGTAAAAACCAGAACCACCAGTCCTTCCCTCCAACACAACAGAGCACAGGCACAGAACCGGTGATGAGCCCCAAGGAGCAAGGAGGCGGCTGGGGAGGACAGCAGAGGTTCCCAGGCTGCTGTGTGGAGGGAGAGCCCTCTTTGGAATGGGCTGAGCAAAGCCACCCAGCTCCCCCTGCACACCTCATAACCACTGCTAAGGCTAAAGGAAAAAGACAAAACTCAGTCTCAGTCTGGAGGGCTCAGAAAACAGTCTAGGTGGGCAGGGGTCTGGACAACCGCTAGTCCCGCTTGGCCTTCTTCTTGTTGTCACTGTTGCCATTTTCTTCAGCCTCCTCAGTAGAGAGCACCTCCTCCAGTTTCCGCTTGCCACTCTCTGGCTGAAGTGCTGCTGTGTTTCGGGGCTTGAAGCAAATGATGATGCAGGTCATGTTGTCACATCCTGTACCGTCCCCAGAAGTGTCTGGTGCCAGGCACTGATCCAGCAGCTACAAAAGGGATGGGGTAGCTCAGCTTCAGAGTTTGAAAACCTTCCTGGGAACCTAAAGTCTCAAGGGCTGGCCTTGCTGAGACAGGGTGGCAGAAGGAGGGGAACAGGCAACAGGTGTCACAAAACAGGCCACTTGCTAGTGCATGAGGCATAAGGATAAGTCAGGGAAATGAGGGAAAGTGAAACTTTCTAGTCAGAGTTTAGTATCTGTCAGTAATTAGTGATACTCCCAGGCTCTGGTCTTAACTCAGGCCAAAAGAGAAAACCTTGGATACACAGACCAGACACCCTCTCTCCTCTACCCTGGGACTTACCTCTTCCACGATGGATGACAATAACCGAAGCTCCCCATTTTCATCACGCTGACTGATCTTCGATTGAATAAAGTCTATAACTTCCTGGCTGCTCATCACATTCCTGGGGTCAAAAACAACAGTAAGAATCTTCTTTAGTCCCAGCAAGGCAGAGTAGAGGATAGAGGTCACAGATGGCTCAGGCCAACGTAAACACCCACAGAGATTTTTCTCAGCTTTGCCTTAGGCTTGGGGGTCTTGACACCAAGCTGCTGCCTATCTAGGCTCTAATTCTAGAGCAGCCTGAGAAAAGGGGCTGACTACAGCCATTAGAAGGAAGATAAAGCAGCTCAGAGCCCTAGAAGTAATGCTGCAGGGGAAAAAAGGGAATTTTAGGGTTTTCCGCCAGTGCTTACCAGATGCCATCACAGGCAATGACCATGAATTCGTGATCGTCAGTGAGAGTCAGCACCTTGATGTCAGGAAGGGCCGAAATCATCTGTTCCTCAGGTGGCAAGTTCTTGTTTCTCTTGTAGAAGTGGTCTCCTGAAGTAAAGGAATGGATGGATGATGAGTAAGTAGTTTGAGCACTTCACACAGATTTGTGTTTGAGGCCAGTCAAACCCTGCCATTTATTTCCCTTCTTTACAAAGTTCCATAATCTAGTGGAATGGAGAAGTGAGTTCTAGTTTTTCTGGTTTCAGCCCTGTCTTTGGGTTGCTGAACCTTACTTAGGTCAGTCACTAACCTGTTTTTTCATCATCTAGAAGTGATACCTATTTTACCTATTTCATAGCGATGATTAAGGGACATAGGTAGTAGATATAAAAATACTTGGAAAGATAAAAAGGCCATGAAGATTAAAGTTTGCTATAGGTAGTCTGGAACAGAGAACAAGACCCCAGAAGTTTTTCCCATAGTTTCTTGGCCCTTACCAATGGCTCTGGAGAGGTTGAGGCCACCATTGACTCGCCCATCCATGGTGACCTTGCCACCAGCATTCTTGATGCGTGCTAGCTCCACTTCATCCTCTGGTTTGTGGTCATAGGACATGTCTAAAGCTTTGCCAGCCTCAGACACCACACAGCGGGAGTCTCCTGCATTGGCTACGATCAACTGCTTCCCTCGTATCAGAGCCACCACTGCTGTTGTACCACTGTCAGAGCCAGGCTTAAAAGGAAGAAAAGGACCATCATGGGAGCTTCTGGACACCAGCTGTAATCATTCCCCTATGTCTTCTCATCTCACTAGGACCAGCAAGAGCACTTTAATAGACAAGAGGAGCACAGCTTTAATCTTTCCAGATATAGCACACTCTCTCCCTTTTCTGAGATAATTCTACCCGAAAGGCCTAACTCCCCTTGCAGAGTAAATCCTTCCATGACCATGACTTCAGTGCTAAGATAGGAAGGGACGCTTCTCCCAAAATCAAAATCAGAGAATTCACACTTGGCCTCTTGGCTTTCCAGACTCATTGCCCTCCTTTCCCCACACACCTCCTCTTTGCCTTCCATCCCAGGCACCATCATCTCCTCTTCTTCTTCCTCATCCTCTTCAGCCTCCTCAGTGTCATCCTCGTCTTCCTCATTCTCTGCCTCTTCACTGCTGTAGCCATCTTCTTCCTCACTGCATTCCTGCCAGAGTGACAATCCCAGGCTACTGAGACTGAGATGACCTCCTTGCCCCCTCCCCTCAACTCACGCTCAGAACCAAGAGGCCCTGACTGAACATAGATCCTTAAAACACTGAGATGCAAATATATGATCATGACAGAAAAATGTGGAGGACGGGAGAGAGGACTAGGATGGATATAACTAATATCCTGAACTAGGTTCAGCGGTCACCAGCAGGAAACCTCAGGCAAGGCCAGAGCTGCTAGCCAAAAGCACCTTCCAGGCAACATGACCAGAAAATAAGTTGCCCAGAAAAACCCAAATATCCAAAGTAACAACCACCAACTTCTTGTTCTCTCTCCAGGAGACAGACTCTGAAAGGCCAGAACTAGATCTGTTTGTTATAATGTCAACAAAGGAAGAGGTTAAGAGGGCTAATGGTACCTGTGTTGGTGGAGATAATGAATTTTAAAAAAGCTTAGACTGTAGTTGGGGGATGATGTCAAAATAGACAGAAAAGAGTAGAAAGCTATGCACGGCGACCAACCAGGCCCTCTCTACAACTTCAACGTCTATCTGCCCCCACTGGGCCCTTACCTCGCTGTCTTCCTCCTCCTCCTCCGCCTCATCTGACTCATCCTCACTGTCCTCAAAGAACTTGGACTTAGCAACTCGAGGCAGCTTGTCGGAGGCTGAAGAGCAGGAAGGCCCAGCCTCACCAGTGGGAGTGCCAGGCTCCCCACCTTGGCCTGCCTCAGTCCCACATTCCGAGTTGGAGGAAAGGCCCGTGTGAGCCTTGGCTGTGGGGCCATTTTCCTCTGAAGAAGTTTCCCTAGATGGGTCCCCAGGTCCTGCCTCGCCATTGAGGCCCTGGGACCCTGGTTCCTCGCCTGTCCCAGCTCCAGATTTGCTGTGGGGAGCACCCTTGTGACAGTTCTGCCCGTAGCGTGTCAGCAGCTCTTCAATAGTCATGGTAGCCTCTTCATGCAGCAGTGCAGCCTCCTCATTGTCCACTGCAGGGGAGAGGCTAAATCAGCACCCCATGCCAGACTCCTCATGGAATCAGTCCCTTACTACCTCCACAGCCCTTGCAACCTGAGTTCCAACTTCCCCACCACCTCCCACTCCTAAGGCTCCTCTCACACTTATCAAATCTCAGAAGAACAGCCCTTTGCTCCCTTTTCCTCAAGTAACATCAGCCTCCAGAGACTTCCTTTGGTCTTTGTCTTGCACTCCCTTCTTAGTCAAAGGAATACTAGTTACTATATGTGTTCCCTGTCACCTCTCATTTTTTATTGGTAAGTTGGAAACCCTAATCTGGCTGAGGACCCAGGAAGTCCACAATGCTACTAGTCCAGGCCTAGGGCTCAGGCTTAATGACTGGCTGCTATGGCTAAAGGCAGCTCCAGTCTTAAAAAAAAGATCACATAAACATTAAAATGAACCAGAAAGACCCAATCGCAATGACAAAAGATGATGTATATAAAAATGCTTACAACTACAACACTATGAACTCAACAAAGGTTAATCCTCTCTCACCTTTTCATAACCACCTGTAGTACAGGAGATTCTTTAACATGAGGATTTCCCAGGTCCCTAGGAAGCCATCTTTCAGAACTGACACACAACTAATATGTATTAAAGAGCAGTTCTTTAATATGCCAATTTCCTTTCAAACAAAAGATGCCACACTCACCATCATCTTCATCAGCTACTTTTTCTTTTTCATCCTCATCCTCAGTGGGTCGCCCTGCAATCTGCGCCAGCTCCTTAATGACTTCCTCAGTGGTCAGTTTGGCATCGATAGCCAGGAAGGCATCTTCCAAAGCCTGAATATAATCAAACTAGTATGAGGCAAGTGTAGGAAGAAGTACGCGGGTACAAAATGAACTGCCTATACACAAGCCTGGGCACGAGGATGAGATGCAAATTAGAGTGTGATCCACCAAGCTGTGAGACACTCACAGACAAATAAAAAACAGTTTAGAGACTTAGGAATCAATAAGGTAGCTCTAAAAAGGATCAAGTGGGAATAAGCTCATTTTAGGTACAGAATTCTTTAAGAAATACAATAAGAAGAAGCTGGGTGGCAATGAAAAAGGAAAAGCCAAGGACTGGAAAAAAAGGGAAAGTCTGCAGAAATGGAGAATGAACAGTGTGGGAAGACAGACCTTCTGTAGCTTGCCTTCTTTGTAGGCCTTCTGATCTTTGATGATATCAGGAAGATATTTGGCACAGTACAAGGCAACTTCCTCCCCTAGAACAAAGGTAAAGTCACCCAGAGCATAGCTTCACACACATAGAAAGTGATATAATATCAGCACACCATTCTAGAGTGAATCCCAAGGATTGAGGAGATGAATGTCTTAGCACAACTGAAACCTATTTAAAAGACCATGTTTCGGGAAGTTCTGACCAAGAAAATGGATTTCACCATCACCTCTCTCAGGGCTATATTAATATAGCCCATGTCTTTTCTCGCCTGTATACTTAGTTTTCAGTGAAAAAGAGATAAATGCTAATGTAGGAAGAGACTTCTTGGATTGAAACAAGGCCTGGTGAGATTAAGAACCAATACACTATCCTCCTGGGAAGGACGAATGGCAGAATAGAGAAAAATAGCACTAGGCAGGAAATTATATCTGAGGACCAGAACCCTGGAAAGTAAAAGAACAAAGGACCTGGAAGTGGGGTCCTAGTCCTAGAATGTTACCACATGATCTGCTAAAGTTACCTCCATGTCCATCGTAGACAGAAAACATAGCTGTCTCACTGTCCAGCTCAGGAATACAGTTGTGAGCATCCTAGGAAAAAGAGCATAATCAGCATTTCTTAAGGTCAAAGGGTATTCTTCCTTGTGCACCTCAGGTCATTAAGGATTGCCTTTACACCTTAATCTCACTAACCCTTCCCTGGCTGACCTACATGGCCTAGAAATAAGAAAGGAAGATGGGATGATAAATAAGAATAGTACACAGGAGGGAGAAAGGAAGGGAGGGGGAAAAAGGAAAGGACGAAGGGAGGGAAGAAGGGAAAGAGATGAATCAGGTCACTACCTCTGCAGTCTAGCAGCCTCAGCCTAGGAGATCTCAGTCCAGATGGCAGAATGTTTGGCTGTTGGAACTCTAGACCTGACCCTTTTGGATTTGTGGCAACTATGGGAAGAACCAGAATAAAGGATCTTCAAAGTCACTTCCAGACCCATTCTATGAATCAGTGAACTTAAAGGAAGAAAATGTTACGGAAGATAGCAAAAAGCAACCTGAGGGCATTACCGACCTAAAAAGTTTCTAGGAGAATCCTAAGACAGCCTGAGTGAAAGCACTAGAAATTGGTAAAGCTACATACATTTAATACTCCCCACCCCCCTAAAACCACCATCTAAACAAATTACTCCCCTTTTCTCTTAAAGTTTAACTCATTTAAGAAGTTACCCCCAAGGCTAGGGGGAGGATATATTTACAAAAGGAATCTTTCCAACAAATAGTTATTAAACTACACTGTGTGTAGTACTTGTTAACTGGAATTTACAATGCCCCATTAAATCAGCCATCCCATCTCCTATCCCCAGCTGGAACTGAGATACCATTTAACTCTGAAGGCACAGCACACCTGAAGAGAAATTTGCAATGGTCCTGCTACACGAACGTTTTATTTGGGAGGCTGGGCTTGATCAAATTCTCCTATTAATAAAACTGCCACCCAAACTAATATTCCTGGCTAAGCCAAAGTTCAGGCAAGACTGTCAGACCTAGATAAAAGGGTACTGCCGCTTACCCTGCCCCATCTTGGAAAACAACCCAACCTTCCTTTCAGGTATTCTCTACAGACAAAAAGGATATAATTAGCTATTTACTTTGTGTGTGTGTGTGTGTGTGGGGTACGCGGGCCTCTCACTGTTGTGGCCTCTCCCGTTGCGGAGCGCAGGCTCAGCGGCCATGGCTCATGGGCCCAGCCGCTCTGCGGCATGTGGGATCTTCCCGGACCGCGGCACGACCCTGTGTCCCCTGCATCGGCAGGGAAGCCCCTAGCTATTTACTTTGATTAGTTAGTAAAGTTAATAGTTCTCCTTTGTCTTTCAGATATTAGTATTTAAAATTTTCTAATTATACTGATAGTCAGGAGACCTGAATGTAGTAGTTCTGTTGTCACTAAAATAAGACTATTCCTTCATTATACAAGTCTAGAATATAAAACTTAGGGGGCTTCCCTGGTGGCGCAGTAGCTGAGAATCCGCCTGCCAAGGCAGGGGACACGGGTTTGATCCCTGGGCCAGGAAGATCCCACATGCTGCGGAGCAACTAAGCCCGTGCACCACAACTATTGAGCCTGTGTCCCGCAACTATTGAAGCCCACACACCTAGAGACCGTGCTCTGCAACAAGAGGAACCACCACAATGAGAAGCCCGCGCACCGCAACTATAGAGAGACCATGCGCAGCAAAGAAGACCCAACTCAGCCAAAAATAAATTAAAAAAAAAACAAAAAAAGGGGCTTCCGTGGTGGCACAGTGGTTGAGAGTCTGCCTGCCAATGCAGGGGACACGGGTTTGAGCCCTGGTCTGGGAGAATCCCACATGCCGCAGAGCGGCTGGGCCCGTGAGCCACAACTACTGAGCCTGCACGTCTGGAGCCTGTGCTCTGCAACAAGAGAGGCCGCGACAGTGAGAGGCCCGTGCACCATGATGAAGAGTGGCCCCTGCTTGCCGCAACTAGAGAAAACCCTCGCACAGAAACGAAGACCCAACACAGCCAAAAATAAATTAATTAATTTAAAAAAAAAAACTCACTTTAAAAAAAAACAAAAACTTAGGGTTTTAAAGTAGGGAAGGAGAGCACTGAAAAGGAGCTACTCTTTCTTGTATTTCCCTCTGATTGTCTCCAGGAGAAAGTGCCCCAGAAGCTAATGGGCGTCCACAGAAGGCCTCTGATGGCTTATCTATGGTCATTGACACAACTGCCTCTTAGCCTCATCCCCAGGATCTAGAAGAACACCACACACCAAAGGTCATCTTCTTCCTCTCTCCCTCTTCCAACCGCTCTACCACCAGCCACACTGACCTCCCATCCCTCTAGACCAGGGTTTATCTTACTGGGCCTTCCTCTCCTATCACCAACATCTTAGCACTTTCTTGCCTTTTATGATTGTCTTTTACCACAGCATCCTCTACAGTGGTTCTCAGACTTTAATGTGCCTAAGAATTCATTTGTTCATTCATTCATTCATCAAATATCTGAATATCCATTATGTGCTAGTATGTGTTCTGGGTGCTCAGGATATATCAGTGAACAAAATAAAGACCCACACTTCATAAAACACTTATATTCTAGTGAGGGATATTAGACAACAAACACAATAAATAGGTAAATCATACAGAATGATAGCATAATTCACATGGAAAGATGGTAATGCTATGAAATAAAGAAAAAGTGAGAAGGGACGGGTTGGATGACAAAAGCAGTGAGAGAATCGGCATGGGACACAGTATAGCACAGGTATGCCAAACCCATAAGAAACTGTACCTCAGCTGTCACTACCTTGGTCATGCTGTGAGTGTCTGATTAGTTTCAGCAAAACAGTTGTGTCACATTTATGTTGATTTTAATTCTGTTGATTTTGTAGTTTGGTTTGTTGGCATGTAATTTATGTCCAGTTCTATGTTTGTACACATATAAGTAACATTACATTAAAATCATTTTAGTGAATATTGGAGATCCACAAATATTGCTTTCCTTAAAAAAAACAAAACACAAACAAAAAAAATCCATGGAATATCTCCAAGATATTTTGTTAAATAAAACAAAGTGCATAATGATATATTTAGTAAGCTGCTTTCTGTATAGGAGGGAGCACAGGAATAGACATTTGCCTTCTCATACTTTAATACTACAAGGACACACAGAAAACTAATAAAAGTAAACTGTGGGAGGGCATGAGGGTGCAGACAGACTGATGGGAGCAAGACTTAACCATGGGAATGTTTAGCTTTTTCAAAAGTAAAAGAAATGTCTTTTTAAAAAGACTCAATATATGCTAAAATTTGAGAGGCTGGTCCAACTAATTTCACTTTTTTGGTAGATGAGAGAGGAGCACTCTTCCTGTCCACTGCTTCCCAGTGGAACAAGAGAATCAACTGGTCTTTCTCTGTCCTGCAACGTACTCTAAATCACAGCTGTATCATCTTTTTTATAAAAATAGATCTTTATTGGAGTATAATTGCTTCACAATACTGTGTTAAGTTTCTGTTGCACAACAAAGTGAATCAGCCATATGCATACACATGTCCCCATATCCCCTCTCTCTTGCATCTCCCTCCCATCCTCCCTATCCCACCCCTCTAGGTCATCACAAAGCACGGAGCCAATCCCTCTGTGCTATGCTGCTGCTTCCCACCAGCCAACTATTTTACATTCGGTAGTGTATATATGTCGATGCTACTCTCACTTCTCCCCAGCTTCCCCCCCCACCCCATGTTCCCAAGTCCATCCTCTATGTCTACCTCTTTATTCCTGCCCTGTAACTAGGTTCATCAGTACCGTTTTTTTGTTTTGTTTTAGATTCCATATATATGCATTAGCATACAGTATTTGTTTTTCTCTTTCTGACTTACTTCACTCTGTAAGACAGACTCTAGGTCCATACACCTCACTACAAATAACTCAATTTCGTTTCTTTTTATGGCTGAGTAATATTCCATTGTAAATATGTGTCACATCTTCTTTATCCATTCATCTGTTGATGGACATTTAGGTTGGTGTACCATCTCTTTTGAACCCACACCTCTATTTAAAAAAATCTTTTTGACTTCTCATCTGTTCCTCACAAGATCATGTGACTTTGAAGCAGATCTAGCAACACTGAACACAGGAAAAAATATTTAACCTCAATAGTAATCAAAGAAATGAACATTAAAAAAACAAGGAATTATCCTTTTGTGCAAATTAGAATGATGAAAAAGATGAATAGTATCCAGTAATAATAAGAGTGAAGATAAAAACACATTCTCATGTACTCTGATCAAACAGGAATATAAATTACTAGTTTTCCTGGACGGCAATTTGGTAATATGTACCACAATGTGCATGTCTTTTGATCTAGTAATTTGACTTCTAAAAGTTTATTTTATGGGACTACTGACACAAGGAAACAAAGATAGGAAGAATGTTCATTACAGCATTACTTATAATAAAAAACAATTATAACCATCTAAATTTCCATGAATAGATTAGATTACAAACAGTACAACCCTCCAATGGAATATATGCAGCTGTCAGAAATGATCAATATGTATTCATTCAGAAATGAGTTCACAATATATTGTGATAAAAAGCAAAAAATTAGGTATCTATGTATATGTCAGAAGTCTGTAAGATCACACATCAAACTTAGTGGAGGGTGAAATCTGAGTAATAATTATATCCTACTTTTCAAGATTTTTATTTTTATTAGCCATATCGTTCCATTCTGAATAATGACCACAACAAAAGAAACCTATGATTGTCCTTAAGCTGCCAAGCTACCATATACTGTGTGATCTCTGGTCAGCTATACATTGGTGTGCCTCAATTTTACCCTCTATAGTATGGAATAAGAATATCTACATTACTCATATCATCACAGGACTATCATGATGATGATGTAAAACTTCTTTGTAAACTGGAACATAATATATAAGTATATATATTCTGCTCTGAAATTCAGTACCTGGTTCACATTTGTCTTCTCTATCCTTTTTCTCAAAGAGGAATGCCCACAATAAAGACTCATCTTATGCCTTGAGGTCTCAGTTCCTAAAACCATTCCACATTACCTTCTCCTCAACTTCTTGGTGAGGTTTTGGATCTATATCACTTGGAACTGCTCTACCTTCTCTAAGCACTTCAATTTCCCCCTTATATCTTCAATCATAGCTTACATACCTTTACCTTTGTCTGTCTCTGTCCTTTTCTGAGTCAGAGCTAAGTACTGCATATTTCAACTCTGTCTCTTAGCAATCTAGAAAAACTCATCCAACCTTGTATAACCCGACCAAATGCTTTCTTCACACTTGAATCAGAGCCACTAAGTATCACTAGTCATAAAATGTCATGAAATCATGTTGATTGTGGTGACTACTTCCATTTAGCACTTTTTTCTCTATTCTGCATTGACTCTTAAATATATTAACCACGGTCAGTCACAAACCTTTCCCACATTATTCAAGCTCTCAATGTTATTTTCCTTTCACTCACAGCAGATGAGCTAACCTCTTACTTTACTTAGATCAAGGTCTTATTTCAAGATCTACCTCATCTTCCCTATTCTAACTCAAAATTTCTCCATAGTTGTATCTAACATCTCCTTCACTTCTGCCTCAGAAGCAATATTTCTCCTCTTTTTTAAAATAAATTTAGTTATTTTTGGCTATTCGTTGCTGTGCGCAGGCTTTCTCCAATTGTGTGGAGTGGGCTTCTCACTGCAGTGGTTTCTCTTGCTGCGGAGCACTGGCTCTATGTGTGCAGGCTTCAGTAGCTGTGGCACGTGGGCTCAGTAGTTGTGGCTCACGAGCTCTAGAGTGCAGCATCAGTAGTTGTGGCACAGGGGCTTAGCTGCTCTGCGGCATGTGGGATCTTCCCGGCTCAGGGTTTGACCCTGTGTCCCCTGCATTGGCAGGTGGGTTCTTAACCACTGCGCCACCAGGGAAGTCCCTCTCCTCTCTTTCTAGATTAACATTTCCTCTTAAACTCAAACCCTTCTCCTTCATACTATGAAGTATGAAGATCATACTTCACGAAGCAGGCAGTCACTATAACAGCAATCCAAATAGCCATTTTGCAGGTTTCACTCTCCCCAACGGCTGTATGTAATTAAATAGTACAAACCATGTCAGCTTTCTCAAAAGTTCTCTTGGGTTCTGTGAAGAACTATATAGTTCTATACCTCCAATTGCCTGTTTCTACAGGATATCCCTTCTCCACCTCAAGCTTAATATATGTAAACAGGAACTTAGCAGTCTCCAAAAAAATCAGAGCTTCCCCTACATGTCTTATTTCTGTCAATGGAATCTTAACTCTCCTAGCAACACCTAATATCAGTCCTCCTTGACTTCCTGGCTGTCTTCCACCAACCGTTACTGAGTCCTGCTGACTCTTCCCTCATAACTGTGATCCTGGATTACTTTATTCTTAATGGTATTTTAACTCCTCTCCTGTCTCTACTCTCTGCCCCCTGTAATTCAGCCTACATACATCCAGCTGCCAGATTAATCTCCCTAATATAACATTTTATTGCTAGGCCCTTCAATGGACTCTACTGCATTAGATTAATTTCATACAAGTTACTGGCAATTTAAGGCACTCAGTAATCATTCCTATCCATCTCCATAACCTAACCTCTTTAACTCATACCATTCCCCAAAAGAAACTACTCTTGACACTCTTGATACTGAACACCCTACCCCAGCAAAGTAGTAAGCATGCCTGCTTTAGTCTTTCCTCCTATCCTTTCGTCTAATACTTTTCTTCTCCCACTTTCCTCCTCCCCATTTGTTACCATTTATACTCTTTCCTAAAGGTCCAGTTAGTCTCACCACCTCCAAGAGATCTTTCTTCATCACACCAATACTCTGTGATCATTCCCCACCCGAACTCTTTTAATATTTATTGCTTCTACCAATAATTTGGCATTCAGCAAATGCTATCTTGTATTGTTATCCAACATTCCATAGGGGAAAAGGGAGTCCTAGGTCCAAAACAGCATGAAAACAGACTGTCTTAAATTTCTTTACAGCACTGGGGCCTAACAGTATGTTCTATAGTACAGCAGGATGTTTACTTATGATGGTGAGTTCCCAGCTGCCTCAGAACAAATATCTTAGGGATACCTCCTCTTTCATTTACTACCCAAAACCTAAAGTTGTATCATAACACAATAACCACTGAGGTGGTATGAAAGAAATGATGCAGAATACACAGATCACCTGAATGAGGGCTCTTATGTCTTGCTTTACTAAATTATATATCACACAGCCCCTTCTGACCTTCTAGACACCAGTGGATCTGCTATTAATAAAGACCCGGTTATCTTTCCTGATGTCAATTTCCTAAGGTTACAAATACATCCGCAAAGGCTCCTGTGTCACTTGATCAATCATTTAGGTTTATGATACTTAAATTTATCTAAATCTTTGCAATTCAAGGTAAAACTTTTGAAGGTGGTTGGAAAGGGAACTACATTTTTGGTTTTAAAAAGTCATGTATTGGGCTTCCCTGGTGGCGCAGTGGTTGAGAGTCCGCCTGCCGATGCAGGGGACGCGGGTTCGTGCCCCGGTCCGGGAAGATCCCACATGCCGCGGAGCGGCTGGGCCCGTGGGCCATGGCCGCTGAGCCCGCGCGTCCGGAGCCTGTGCTCCGCAACGGGAGAGGCCACAACAGTGAGAGGCCCGCGTACCGCAAAAAAAAAAAAAAAAAAAAAAAAAAAAAGTCATGTATTACTGTCTGACTTTTAAAATTATATGCATGTATTACCACTGTGCTATAGACTGAATGTTTTGTGTCTCCCTAACATTCCTATGTTGTAACTTCATGGCCAAAGTGATGGTATTTGGAGGTAGGGGCTTTGGTAGGTAATTAAGTCATGAGGGAGGAGCCCTCATGAATGAAATTAGTACCCTTATAAAAGACCCCAGAGAGGTCCTCTGCCTTGTGAGGACACAGTTAGAACACAGCCACTATGAACCAAGAAGTGGGCCCTCTCCAGACACCTTGATCTTAAGCTTCCCATTAGGGTCTCAAAGAGATATTTACACACCCATGTTCATAGCAGCTTTGTTCAAAAGAGCCAAAAAGTAGAAGAACCCATGTGTTCATCAACAGATGAATGGATAAACAAAATGTGATATATACATACAAAGGAACATCATTAAGCCTTAAAAAGAAAGGAAATTCTGACACATGCTATAACATGGATGAACGTTGAGGACATTATGCTATGTGAAATAAGCCAGTCATAAAGACAAATCTGTCTTTATATGAGGTACACAGAGTAGTCAAATTCATAGAGACAGAAAGTAGAACAGTGGTTGTCAGGGGCTGGGGGAAGGGGGAATGGGGAGTGGTTTAATGGGTATAGAGTTTCAGTTTTGAAAGATGAAAAGAATTCTGGAGACTGGTTGCACAATAATGTGAATCTACTTAACGCTACTGAACTGTATATTTTAAATAGTTAAGATGGTAAATTTTATGTTATGTGTATTTTAGCAAACAAACAAACTTCCTACAAAGAAAAGCCCAATCTCAGATGGCATCACTGGTGAGTTCTACCAAATATTTAAAGACTAATTAATAGCAATTCTTCACAAACTCTTCCAAAATACAGAAGATGGGGTGACACTTCCCAACTCATTCTATGAGGCCAGTATTATCCTGATACCAAAGCCAGACAGACATCACAAGAAAACTATAGACTTAATATCATTAAGATAGTAATACTCATCAATACATCTACAAATTCAGAATAATTCCTATCAAAATCCCAGATGCCTTTTGTACTGAAACTGACAAGCTGATCCTAAAGTTCATATGGAAATACGAGGGACCCAGAAAAGAAGAAACAAGAAAAGGAACAAAGCTGGAAGACTCGTACTTCCCAACTTCAAAACCACAAAGGTATAGTAACCAAGACAGTGTGGTACCATATATCAATGGAATGGAATTAAGAGTCCAGAAATAAACCCTCATATTTATGGTCAATTGATCTTAAACAATGATGCCAAGATAATTCAGAAAGGGAAAAGAATACGCTTCTTAACAAATGATGGGGACTTCCCTGGTGGTTCAGTGGTTACAAATCTGCCTTCCAATGAAGGGGATGCAGGTTCGATCCCTGGTCAGGGAACTAAGATCCCACATGCCGCGGGGCAACTAAGCCCTGAGCTGCAATGCCCTCGCACTCTAGAGCCCATGCGCTACAACTAAAGAGAAGCCCACACGCTGCAACGAAGATCCTGCGTGCCGTAACTAAGACTCGATGCAGCCAAATAAATAAATACCTAAAAAAACAAAAAACAAAAACAAACGACACTGGGACAAACACATATCCAGATGTAAAAGTTTGAACTTGGACCCCTTCTTTACACCATACACAAAAATTAACTCAAAATGGATCACAGACCTAAATGTAAGAGCCAAAACTATGAAACTCTTAACAGATAAACTGGACTTCATCAAAATTAATAACTTTTGTGCTTCAAAGGACACCAACAGGGGCTTCCCTGGCAGTCCAGTGGTTAAGACTCTGCACGTCTACTGCAGGGTAGCACGGGTTCGATCCCTGGTTGGGGAACTAAGATCCCACATGCCCACATGCTGCTCGGCATGGCCAAAACAAACAAACAAACAAACAAAAGGATGAAGGATCTGAAGAGCCATTTCTCCAAGGATACAGAAACGGCCAATAAGCACAAGGAAAAATGCTCAAATATCATTAGCCATCACGGAAATACAAGCAAAACCACAATGAAACATCATTTCACACCCACCAGAATGGCTATAATTGGAGGAAAAAAAAAAAAAGGTAACAGGTGTAGGGAGGAGGTAGAGAAACTGACACCCTCATATACTGCTGGTAGAAATGCAAAATGGCGCAACCACTTTGGAAAACAGGCAGTTCCTCAAAATGTTAAACGTGGAGTTACTATATGACCCAGCAATTCTACTCCTAGGAATATACTCAAGAGAAATAAAACTTATTTCCACACAAAAATTTGAACATGAATATTCATAGCACCATTATTCATAATAGCCAAAAGGTGGAAATCCAAACCACCATCAACTGATGGAGGAATAAACAAAATGTGCATACAATGGAAGATTATTCAGCCATAAAAAGGAATGACGTACTGATTGATTCATGATACAACCTGGATGACCCTTAAAAATGTTGTTTAGGGGCTTCCCTGGCGGTGCAGTGGTTAAGAATCTGCCTGTCAATGCAGAGGACATGGGTTCGAGCCCTGGTCCGGGAAGATCCCACATGCCACGGAGCAACTAGGCCCATGTGCCACAACTACTGAGCCTGTGCTCTAGAGCCTGCGAGCCACAACTATTGAGCCTGCATGCCACAACTACTGAAGCCCGCGTGCCTAGAGTCCGTGCTCCGCAACAAGAGAAGCCACCGCAATGAGAAGCCTGCGCACTGCAGTGAAGAGTAGCCCCAGCTCACCGCAACTAGAGAAAGCCGGCACGCAGCAACGAAAACCCAACGCAGCCAAAAATAAATTAATTAATTAATTTAAAATATATGTATATTGTTTAGTAAAAAGCAACCAGACATAAAAGGTGACATATTTATATGAAATGTTCAGAATAAACAAATCCATAATGTAAATTAGTGGTTGCCAGGCATTAGAGGAGGGGGGATAGGGAGTGACTAATAATGGCTACAAGATTTCTTTTTTGGGTGATGAAAATGTTCTAAAATTAATAGTGGTGATGGCTGCACAACTCTGTGAGTATATTAACTATTGAAATGTACACTTTAAATGGATATGGTACCTGAATTATATCTCGATACAGTTGTTTAAAAAGGGACCTGTATATACATTTTCAAGTACTATGCATGATTAAAGTTGAAACACTCCATCTCTGAACTAGACTTAGAGGGAGACAGACAACAACTCCACTGGAACTGGTACTCAGTTTACAGTGTCATTAAACATCAGTGATGCTTTCAGTTCTAAAGATTTGTGCTTCCAGACAGCACAATTTTAATGGCAGCTAACAGTGGCAAGAACTACTGATCAGATCTGTCAAATTTCTACACTCAAATTCAAGCCCTTACCTCTGAAAGTATAATTCCAAGATGGTAACCCAATAGAGGGTCAGGGGTTCAGAAGCAGTATTAACTGCTAGGGGATTGGGCAGCAGAAATAATGTAAAATATTCTTGAAATCTTGAGAAATAAGTTCTGACTGTAACTTACAGTTGCTTGAAAACTTATAAAGGAATAGTATAGTAGAAAACAATTTCTTTATATTAATGGCATACATTCGATATCATTTCATGCTAATTTTGAATTGTAAAGAATAGGAACTGCATGCTGATCAAAAAGAATGCCCTTTTATGAAAGTTGCTTAACTGTATCCTAGACAAAGGAATTCTGATCTGGTTCAGTAAGTAAAAAGTGCTTTAAGCTAAGATGAGACACTAATCTGAGGTACAAACAATAAATGCTCTTCAGCCTCAGATGCCCTCTCTCAAGTGGAACCCCACAGCATGCTTGTGGTATCTCATTTTATATTTCCCCTATTAATATAATGATTTAAACTGTCATGCATGTACCTTTAAGAACTTTCTGCTCAACATTATCTATATTCAATTCTAGATGACCCTCTGTGATCACTAATAAGCCAGCTTCTATATGGCAATAAACAGCTAGCCTACTCAAATTTATACTCTAGGTATTGATGCTGCCTTTAAAAGGGACAAATATAAGATAGATATATAGATATAGATATCCTAATTCCCCACAGGAAGCAATTTTGTCACTTCCAGAGAACCTCATAACCAAAAACTAAAAGTACTCTAGTCTTTTTGAGACTACATCAACTAAAACTGTTTTCAGATTGGACTTCTCATTAGACATCAGAAACTCAGAGCCTTTCCATATATATTTCTCAGGCACCCTTCCACAACCTACCTGTTAACCCCCAAAATACATACCTCAACCAGCTTGAGGGTCCCTCCAAACCATGGAGAAGGAAGAAGGGAAGGGAACATCAACTGTGGTATTTTGATTACCCCTCCTCAAAACACCCTGGTTCCACAGCAAGAGGGGCTGGAGAGAGGCAGAAAGTATAAAATGCCAGCTATTGATAGTTGCCATTCTTGCCTCAAGAGAAGGGATAAAACAGTACTCTCTAAGGCTGACTATACATCAGTCAGGATTTCAGTAACCTTTATAATGTGTATGGGTGTGATAAACTTACCTCAACTAAATCATTAGGACCAGGCAAATAAGGTCAATAGAATTAATAAACTGGTGAAATTCAGCCCTAAAGGTTAAGAGGGACAGGAGTACACTTTCTGAAAAGGTAAGATTCACTCAAGAGGCTAGAAGTCAGTTCTCTTCTTGCCATAGCAAAGAAACTATGTTACACTTCAGGGAGAAAGGAAACAAAGCCAGAAGCAAAAGTATCAATGCAGCAGAACAGGATCCCAAACAGGACTTCAAGATTTGATTGGGTCTACTTAACTATTCAAACAAAGGGAAATTCAGAAATCGCATAAGATTTTAAAACCCTAAGTGGTTATCTCTCAGGAGGAAGATTAGGATCTAAGGAATAGTCTAGCAAGATCTCTACAAACCAAACAGCCAGCCCCTGATGAAAACAGTTATGTTCTAATTACCAGAGGAGAAACCAAAAATAAAGGGAAATGCCCTGCAGAGAAGAAGCAAACAGTACAGAATCACTGGGCAAAAGACTTGGAAAATTGATTATCCAAGCAACTCAATTCATAAAGAAAACTAGAAAGAGTAACAAAGAAGTGGAACAACCACAGCAGAGAGGAAAGTGGAAAATATGGAATAAGAAACCCAAAGGAAAAGCCTTACTGTGACATGAGATAGTCACCTCAAATCTTACAATATTAACAGAAAATGCCATAGAACTGGAACCTCCAAATTACCAGCTAACCCAAACCCCAGATTGACAATGAAGCTACATCCAGATATTTCTACCAGCCAGACAATTACATTTACCAAGCACCCAGTAAACTCAGTACTGTGCACCATAGAGAAATCTGTTGACACAGATGAGAACAGTGTGTAGTATAGGTCCTGAACAATTTTCATCCTACAGATTCTTTCCACCAAGGCACAAGTAACCTAATCTCTCTGGGCGTCGGTTTTTGAGCTGTAAAATGTGGTGAGATGAACTATATAGGATCCTCTCCATTCCTGAGATTTTAAGCAGATGATAAAGTCTGCCGTGGGTATAAAATGTGAGGCTGAGAACAAACCATTTAAGTTTATACTGTCATTCCAGAGCTAACCACAGGGAGGAGTGAGGGATTTGATGAAATTCCCAAGGGAGACTTTTGGCTGTTACCTGAAGCCCACCTAGTAAGTGGATAAACCTTCGATCCCAGACATAATTAGCGCATTTCCCTGGCTCCTCTGTCTAGACCTCACAAAACTCTTCACAAAAACACGTCTTACACATGTCTTTCTTCCTTTCCCTCCTACCATAGTTTTCTCTGTTCTCCTTTGTAGTTTCACACCCATTTGCCCAACACTACTCCTTTTTATCCAGAATTTTCCCATTTTTCCCTTTTATCGATAGTAAATTTTTCTATAAAAGAAAAATCAGTTCTCTGTAGGATAAGAAAAAAAAAGTTGATGAAATGATTGAAAATCAAGGAAACTATAAGCTACAACAAGCACAGGCAAAATGACAATTACTAAGTTTTAGAAAAATTCCGAGTGAGAAAAAAACATCAGGCATCATTTTAAAGGAAATTATAGTGACTGACACAGTTCAAGGCTTCCAAAGGCCAAGAAAGGCCCTGAAAGAATACAAATGAGTGACAATTCTTGGAGGTCAAGTCAAACCTCTGAAATTAACATGTGGTGCCCAGGGCCAGGCATCCAGGTATTAAGATTTTGAAGCGGACTATTTGCGTGGCTTCCTTTCCTGTCAAACTCCTCGTCCAAAGACGCCTCACACATCGCTTTTTTTTTTTTAAGTACAGTCATTCACATCTCTCCGCCTCTCTCTAGCAAAAGTCAATGGATAAATAGTCCCTCTCTTCATCTTTACTCCCACATTAAACCTCACACCGTTTACGAGCCTGGAGGGCTAGTCTGTCACGAGAGGATGAAGCGAAGGCACGGGGAGGTCGGTCAGTGGGCGGAAGGTGCCTCTCCCCACATGGCCGAGCCCTCGCCGCCAAGCTGGCCACCGTCACACGGTCTCCTAGCACCGGCAGCTCCCTCTCGGCCCCGGCCCCGCTCTCGCTGTCGCCCCCCAATCTGCCGCTGCGGTCACAGGCTCTCGATTCGGACCCTTCCCCGGGGATGACCCCATCCCCCCCGGCTCCCTTTCTCCGTCAGGTTCCCGCCCTACAGCCGTCAGCCTATGGGCCCCTCCCGCCTCACCTCCATGGAGACGCGCCAGCCTTGCATGGCGGAGAAGCCGTAAGGCAGCGGCAGCCGCGAGGCGCCAACCCCGTCCCCAGAGCACTTCACCGTGTTGGGCTGGGAGAGGTAGGCACCCATGGCGGCGGCTGACCGGCGGCCTCAGAGGCAGGCGAACGGAGCGCGACCCGTGCCGGCGCCGGAGCCGGAGCCCCGGGTGCGCGCGTGTCAGGAGTGGGCCCGGCTGCGCGGCCGACGCAAGGTGCCGGTGAAAGGCGCGAGGCGGCCCAGGTGGCGGTAACGGGACCGGAGCAGAGAGGGAGCGGAAGCGGAAACGGCGCCGCTTCAGACCCCGCCCGGCCGGCGCGGCGCGGCGCGGCGCTGCGGGCAGTCATTTCCTTAGCAACTCGCCCCGCCCGCGGGGACAACGGCCCGCCCAACCGCCCTCCCGCGAGATTGGCGCGGCCACGCCCACCAACGGCCGCGGCCTCCTTGGGGCACACTGGGAGGTTGTTCCTCGCCAGTATCTCTCCCCAACTGTCTCCCACTGTCCCCCGCCTCCGCTCCTCTACCCCGGCCTCTCGCGTTTTGTCTGAAGCTCTTTTGTGCGGGACCTGGCACTTCCGGTTCATCTTCCTGCGTGTCAGCTCGCTCTCCACCGCGCCCTCAGACTCCCTCAAACCCCGCCCCGTACAGTTCAATTAAAGTTGGCTAGTGTTCTGAGCGCAAGAAGTACCCTGGCCAGGCTTTGTGAGGCCTATGCGAGTAGGATGTGAGAGAGTCTTTCTGACAAAAGAAAATGAAGACCTCGATCTGTGACCCAGTCTATACTGGTCGAGAAGAAATCAAAGGAGAGTGGAAGAGCTGTTGCTTGAGGTCCTCAGGATGCCCCAGGCGTGCGTTATACCAGGGGGAGAAGGGAATAATGTTACAAGGTTGCAGGGTGAAGAATGAAAGTAAACTGCTTTGGTGAGGGTTTTTGAGGAAACTATCTGGCCTCGTTGGAAATTGATTTTAAGTGGTAATATTAGATAGGATAGAGATGGTCGCAAGCGCCAAAATGGGTGACTTGGACTTCACTGCTATCCTGGTGTAGCACTTGGGGATTGTTGGTCTAGTCTTCGTGTACAGTGTAGATTGGAGGGAGAGTCTGGAAACTAACTGGTGAAAGGGCTCTTAATCTAAGCATGGGACGAGAAGGGCAGGGACTAAGGTGGGTGGCAATGGGAATAGAGATAAAGGAACAAATTAGACGATAAGAAATGGACAGAATTTAGTAACAGATTGGATTCAGGGGGTGGAAGAGAAAGGGAAAATTCTCAAAGGATAAGCAGATTAATTCTTTTAAAATACAAAGATCATGGCTTCCTCCTACTCTTCAGATAGTCCAAATTCCTTAACATAGTTTACCAGACCCTTCATGCTTGAAAGGCTTCTTCCATGTCTCTCCCATTCCTCTCCATTTCCGCTACCCAGTGCTTCAGCAGTATGTCTTTGGGTTCCTCCATGCTTTCTCTTCCTATGCTTTCACCCATGGAACATACCTCCTCACCCACCCACCCTCATCATTACTACCTTCAGGAAGTCTTTTCTAATATCCCTACAATGGTTTGGGTCCCCACTTGTGTGTCTTTCCTGACAGACTATAAGCCTTTAGGAAGTCAGAAACTCTGTCAAACTTACTGTTGTATACCCCAGCATCCCTAGCACAATTCTTATCTGTGCTCAATAGTATTTAAATGCTTGTTGAATGAATGAATAACACCAAGGTTTTGACTCTGAATGACAAAAATTGGCAGAGCCCTTAACAGAAAATGGTGTGATGGGGGCGGGGGGCGGGGGTGAATGCTAGTTTGGTTTCAGGTGACAACTAGATATACAAACATTGCAAATATTGGCTTGAAGCTAGGCTATGAAGGTAGGAGGTGTTAATTAGGCCTGTTGGTCATCGTGAACCTGGATAAGGTCTCTTACCAAGGCAGTGTTAAAGGAGCATGAAATTACTCGGCCTCTTTTTTTTTTTTTTTAATTTATTTATGTTTTGGCTGTGTTGGGTCTTTGTTGCTGCACACGGGCTTTCTCTAGTTGCGGGGAGCGGGGGCTACTCTTCTTTGCGATGCAGGGTCTTCTCATTGCGGTGGCTTCTCTTGTTGCGGAGCACGAGCTCTAGGTGCGTGGGCTTCACTGGTTGTGGTACATGGGCTCAGTAGTTGTGGCTCGCGGGCTCTAGAACGCAGGCTCCGTAGTTGTGGTGCACGGGCTTAGTTGCCCCACAGCATGTGGGATCTTCCCGTACCAGGGCTCTCACCCGTGTCCCCTGCACTGGCAGGCGGATTCCTAACCGCTGTGCCACCAGGGAAACCCGCAACCTCTTTTTTTTTTTTTTTTTTTTTTTGCGGTACACGGGCCTCTCACTGTTGTGGCCTCTCCCGTTGCGGAGCACAGGCTCCGGACGTGCAGGCTCAGCGGCCATGACTCATGGGCCCAGCCGCTCCGCAGCATGTGGGATCTTCCCGGACCCGGGCACGAACCCATGTCCCTAGCATCGGCAGGCGGACTCTCAACCACTGCGCCACCAGGGAAGCCCCCCTCTTTTTTTTTTTCTTCTAAGAGTGGAATGTGATGTTGTGGGGAAAAAAGCGTGAGTTTTGATATATATATTACCTATGTGGTCTTTCACAAGTTACTTATTCTCTCTCAGACTCAGTTCCTCATCTATAAAACAGACATACAGTATCTACTTTTTCGGATTGCTTTAAGGCTAAGAGGAACTGAATATAAAATGCCAAGTTTACATAAATGTTGTATTATTATTCAACCAAAAATCTACCATTCATTAGGTATACATATATACAAGCTAAATATGGAATGGAAATAACATTAAATTATGTTCACAAAAAAAAAATAGACGAAGGCCTGAAACAAAATGGGAGAAAAACAGATAAGGAAAAAAGTGGGAAAGAAAATATTATTCAAAAAAAAAGTGAGGCAGCGGGAGGGCAGTGGTGCCTCTGAGAGAAGAAATGGAGATACTAAGGGACTCATGGAAAGAGGTGGGAAAGAGACAAAGAATATAAAGGTTATCCTCACCCTATTCCATCTCCATTTCCCCCAAACCACTATATTACACTTCTGAGGACACAAAGGTTTCATGCTTTGAGCAAAAAAAAATTTTTTAACTAAAAATACTCTAAAACACTGTATTCGCAGATTGATTTTCATGAGTCTTTCTGTAAACTGTGAGCTTCAGAAATCTGACCTATCACACATAGTAACAGAAGCAGCTTCTGAACATGTACTTTAGGGGCCGGCCTGAATATAAAAAGGGTCTCTAAAATATATACCAAGTTCACACAACAACTAGGGATAAAGGCATGGAATTGGTTTGTTGTGGGTAGAAAATAACTAATTCTAAGCATTTGGCGATTCCTATATATATTCACAATATTGAGGTATTGCCTTTGCCTTATTTTTAAAAATAATATTTATTTATTTATTTGCTGCACCGCTTACAGGATCTTAGTTCCTGGACCAGGGATTGAACCCGGGTGTCAGCGGTGAAAGCACCAAATCCTTAATCACTGGACTACCAGGGAATTCCTGATTTTTATATTTAGAATTAGATTGCTTATATTTTCTTGTTGCTCAAATTGATCGAATATTGAAAATAAACTGACAAATACTTGTCATTTTTAAAACTTCTTTTGTCTGTTTCTATTAGCCTCTCATGAGTTTCTTTCCAGTTATCTCTCATAAGAGAAAGAAGAAAAGAGAAGAAGGTAGCTTAAGCCAGTGTTTTTCAAGTGTGAGTAATTGTGTACCACTGAGACATACCTGCAGATCCCAAGGGATTTAAGGGACCATCCCTCATTCCCCCCCACCCCGGCCCCCAGGGCTGGGCAACATTGCCTTAAAAGTTAAATGCTAACTTCAGAGTATAATGTGATACCAGTTAAATTGTAAACTTAAACATAAATTCAGGATCACTCAAAAATATAAAATGTTAATCCAGATGATCCAAAATATGCTAACATACTTATATTATAAAACTTAAAACACAGTGGTTTAAAATTCTCATAGAAGTGCTTGTTTCGGCAGCACATATACTGATCCAGCAATCCCACCTCTGGGCATATATCCAGAGAAAACCACAATCCAAAAGGTTACATGCACCCCAGTGTTCATTGCAGCGCTGTTTAAAATAGCCAAAGATATGGAAGCAACCTAAATGTCCATTGACAGAAATGGATAAAGAAGATGTGGTACATATATACAATGGAATATTACTCCATAAAAAAAACAGTGAAATAATGCTATTTGCAGCAACGTGGGTGGACCTAGAGATTATCATACTAAGTGAAGTCAGAGAAAGACAAATATATGATATCTCTTATATGTGGAATCTAAAAAGAGGTACAAATGAACTTATTTACAAAACAGAAATAGAGTCACAGATGTAGAAAACAAACTATGGTTGCCCGGGGGTGGGGGGAAGGAGGGGAGGGATAAATTGGGAGATTGGGACTGACATATACACAATAGGAAACTAATAAGGGGCTTCCCTGGTGGCGCAGTGGTTAATAATCTGCCTGCTAATGCAGGGAACATGGGTATGAGCCCTGGTCCGGGAAGATCCCACATGCCGTGGAGCAACTAAGCCCGTGCGCCACAACTACTGAGCCTGCGCTCTAGAGCCACAACTACTGAGCCCATGTGCCACAGCTACTGAAGCCAACGCACCTAGAGCCCGTGCTCCACAACAAGAGAAGCCATCGCAATGAGAAGCCCGCACACTACAACGAAGAGTAGCCCCCGCTCGCTGCAACTAGAGAAAGCCCGCGAGCAGCAACAAAGACCCAACGCAGCCAAAAATAAATAATTTTTTTTAAAAAGAAAATTAATAAGGACCTATTGTATAGCACAAGGAACTCTACTCAATACTCCATAATGATCTATATGGGAAAAGAATCTAAAAAAGAGTGGACATATGTATGTGTATAACTGATTCGCTTTGCTGTACAGCAGGAACTAACACAACATTGTACATCAACTATACTCCAATAAAAAATTTAAAAAAACAAAAATAAAATTCTCATAGAAGACTCAGAGTGCCTTGGAAGTTCAAGACCCCCAGAGGGTAACAGACCACAGATTGAGAAACCTAACCTGCATGTGGAAGATGTTAAGTGAGGAGAGAATGAGAAAAAGGCAAGAAATTGAGATGTGAGTCCTCCCAGGCTAACCCCCACCCAGGCTTTTCTTGGGGTTCCTAATTCTGTTTTTGACCATATCCAGTTTCTGATGACATTGTACTATTCATAAAAGATTACCTTTGGAAGCTCAGCAGTTTTTATGCTACATTCCATTCTGTGTGTGATTAGAGGTGAAAGATTGGTTCAGGGAGGGAAAAAAAAAGTGGGGCAAGATTTAGTGCTAAGAAAGAAGGAATATAGATATTTTGAAGTTACTAGAAAAGGGAAGGAGTCCATTTCTGAGGTTCTGTTCTAGCCCCTACTCCTCTTTGTACTCATAAGTTTTAATGGGTGCCCAATAACTGAAACATTTTCTAAAGTCAGAGAAGTGTTATATTTTACAGTCACAGTTTTATATTTCTAGAAGGCAAGATGTAAATTCATTTTTAAGCAGTCTGCCTTTACTTAGGAAAATCACCAGGATGGGCCCACTACACATACATAAAGCAAATACCCACCTTTATCCTAAAGAAAATCATGAAATGACCATTAACCAAAATCCAGATATTTCAGACTGAGATGCCGAGGTTAATTTATTTATTAGTGTTAAAAACTGTGTCTTTCACAGGATTGTGCCCTTGCAGGGAGAGAGAGATCCGTTTTTCTCCATAAGTAATTATATAGACTGGAATGTTTCTTAAAATCCTTATTGTTCTTAGGAGACCAATGTTTTTATTTGTTTATTTTTGGCTGCATTGGGTCTTCGTTGCTGTGCGAGGGCTTTCTCTAGTTGCAGCGAGTGGGGACTGCTCTTCGTTGTGGTGCACGGGCTTAGTTGCTCCACGGCATGTGGGATCTTCCCGGACCAGGGCTCGAACCTGTTTCCCCTGCATTAGCAGGCGGATTCTTAACCACTGCACCACCAGGGAAGCCTCAATGTTTGTTTTTAATTCAAGTGTTTGCTCGCAGGTGATCAGAAAACTGGAGCCACCCTGAGGTGTGTGCCAGTCTTTTTTCTATACCTCACACCGGACAGACTGGTCTGAAAAACTGGTATCTCACAAAGTGGAGTTAGAGCCAGATTATCTGAAGCCTGGAAAGTGTCCACAATTCCTGGGATTGCATCAACCAGGTCAAGGTGGAGGTGAGTTTTTCCCCCTAAGGAAAAGGATAGATGTTCTAGAGTGAAAATAAGCAGGCCTTGAACTGGAAAAGAAAGATTCTCTTTGGACTCATGCCTGTTGCTGGCATCAAGACTCCAAGACGTGGCACAGTCTGGAGATTACTGTTGGGGAAACTGGGTGGGCTGAGCTGGCTCTGCCTTACCAGGAATCTGAAGAAGAGCCGCTTCTACTGGCAGTTGTGGGCTACTCTTTGTTTTTCATGTCTATGCCTCTGTGTCTTGTTAAATAGCCTGGACTGAACTGAGCTTTGGGGAATCGAGTGAGGAGATCTATGTCCATTGGGATGGGGCCATGTGGGGAGCCTGAAGGAGGTGGTGACAAAGTTCAAGAGCCGCAGTGGTTTGGAGCAGGGACAGCTGGCAAAAGTGATAGTAATTTCCTGTGAGGATCTGTGGCACACTTAACCATTCCTTAGAGATTTCTCAGAATCCTTTAGTAAGAGAACTCCTTTGCTCTGTTGGCTGCTGAGAACTGAGGACACACAAGTTGAGTCTGACAGATTGGCCCAAGAGAACCAGAGTGTTACTTAGAAAAATTCTGCTGGTTCTTGTAGTCACCAGGAGGGCAAAAGTTCTTAACTGAGGCTCACATTCCAAGTAACAAATGACCTCACATTTGTAATCTCTTGGCTCTTTGATTTGCTAAGGAATAAAGATCAAACAGTAGTAATAGGAAACCTGCCAGCTGGAATCCTGCTACCCTGTCCACCAAAATGGCTTTCTTACCACTGGAAGATTGTGCCAACTCTTCCTCTCAAACGGTTCTTTCCTCAACCTTGATAGTTTCAGCATGAGTATGTTTAGCCGAGATCTTGAGAGGATCCTTCTGCAGAGCTCCATAGTTCTCTCTGTGTGTATCTCCATCCTTTCTGGCACTCTTCCCTGAAAATGTTAGCCACCTTGGCCTCGCTGAACTCCAAACTCTGTCTTCCCAATGCAGTGAGATTGTCAGGCTCTGTTTAGTTTCCTCTTTCTACAAGGTGGCCTGAAAACACTTTCTAGGCTGTAAGCTGGGGTACTCATAGGATTCACTTCATTTGTTTACCTTCTTTCAGGGATCACTATCCTGTGCTGCCTGTTGTCCAATGTCTGAAAATTGTTGCTTCATATATTTTGTCCAGTTTTCTAGATGATTAAGGCAGGAGGGTAAACGTGATCCCTGTTATACCATCATGGCCAGAAATGGAAGTTTTCCTAAGCAGTTTTATAAATTGTTATTTATAACTATGTTTTTCAGTGAGATTGTATGGGTGGTTTAAAAAAAATTCCTTAATTGTTTCTGGTATATCAAAATGTACTTTGCCCTCACTAATGATATTTTGGATGGGGATAAAATTCTATGTTTATAGGGAAGTCTTTTTTTTTTTTTCCTTTTTTTAAGAAGATGCCGGGCACAGGAGTTTACCAATCAATCCATTTATTTTTGCTGTGTTTGGGTCTTCGTTTCTGTGCAAGGGCTTTCTCTAGTTGTGGAGAGTGGGGGCCGCTCTTCATCGCGGTGCGCGGGCCTCTCACTATCACGGCCTCTCCTGTTGCAGAGCACAGGCTCCAGACGCGCAGGCTCAGCAGTTGTGGCTCACGGGCCTAGTTGCTCCAGGGCTCGAACCCGTGTCCCCTGCATTAGCAGGCAGATTCTCAACCACTGCGCCACCAGGGAAGCCCCCTATAGAGAAGTCTTTTATCAGTCTTCACTGTTGTTTCATAGGTAATCTGTTTTTTTTCTCTCATCTCTGGTAGCTTTTTACAATTTTCTCTTTATCCTTAATGTTGTGTAAATATTCCTATAATGTGCCTCAGCATGTGTTTATTTTATTAGTACTAAAGGCTTATTTTTAAAGTTTGATGTCTAATGTCTTTCATCAATATTTTAAAATTTTATCTCTTGCATTTTCAAACACTGTTTCACCATCATTCTGTTTATTTTCTTCTAGAACTCTCATTATACATGTTGGAGCTCTCCATCTATCCTCCCTCTCTCTTAACTATATATATCCTTGTGTTTCTGTGCTGCATTCTGAGTAATTTATTCTCTCTTCAGTTATACCCAGTTTAGAGCTCTTACTAACGTCTTATTTTCACTGTCCTGTTTCTCTTAGTCCCAAACAAAACAGGCAAGGAGTTCCTTTGCTTGTTTTTGGAGACTGTTTTGTTACTTTCTTTCCAAGCTTTCTCCAGTAATAAACAAGTGTCCTTATCAGACTCTCTAGTTTTTTTCACTTGCTCTCTTAAGAATGTTTTTCCTAGAGAGTCTCTTCTCTCCCAGATGTAAAAAACTTTGTAAAAACAAAGATTTCAATTCAGGGAGTTCCCTGCTGGTCCAGTGGTTAAGAATCTGCCATCGAGTGTAGAGGGCGCAGGTTCGATCCCTGGTTGGAGAACTAAGATCCCACATGCCATGGGGCAACTAAGCCCGCACTCCACAGCTACAGAGCCCACTCGCCGCAACAAAGATCCCATGTGCCAACTAAGAACTGATGCAGCCAAGTAAATAAATAAATAAACAAGCAAATAAATTTTTTAAAATAAAATAAATTCAAACTGAAAAGCCAGAGGTGAAGTGAAGGGAAGAAAAATAACACCTATGGTGGAAATCTTCGACTCTTACTGCTAAAAAATGAGGCATATGTCACAAAACTTGGGGTACAAAATCATGTTTTAGGTCCAAATTCCTATCTTCTGAGACTGGAGAGTCAGAGAAAAGGAAGGTTCAGTCTTCTCTGGATTGTTCCTGCTTCCCTTAACATTCCTATTCATCCTTTATTTACTTATTTATTTTTATAAATTTATTTATTTATTTATTTTGGCTGCATTGGGTCTTCATTGCTGCGCGCAGGCTTTCTCTGGTTGCAGCGAGCGGGGGTTACTCTTTATTGAGGTGTGTGGGCTTCTCATTGCAGTGGCTTCTCTTGCTGCGAAGCACGGGCTCTAGGCGCACTGGCTTCAGTAGTTGCAGGACATGGGCTCAGTAGTTGTGTCTCGCAGGCTCTAGAGCGCAGGCTCAGTAGTTGTGGCACACGGGCTTAGTTGCTCTGCAGCATGTGGGATCTTCCCGGACCAGGGCTTGAACCCATGTCCTCTGCAATGGCAGGCGGATTCTTAACCACTGTGCCACCAGGGAAGCCACCTATTCATCCTTTAAAACCCAGGTCAGGCAGACATCACTCTTGTTCTCTGAGAAACTTTATGTATTAGTTTCCTATGGCTGCTGTAACAAGTTACCACAAACTTGGTGGAGTAAAACCCCACAACTGTTTATTTTCTTACGGTTCTGGAGGCCAGATATCTGAAACTGGTTTCACTGGTTTAAAGTTAAGGTGTCAGCAGTCCTGGTCCCTTCTAGGGGCTCTAGGGAAGAATCCATTTCCTTTCCTTTTCTAGCTACTGGAGGCTGCTTGCATTCCTGGGCATAAAGACAATCTCTTGCTTCAGTGGTTACATTTCTTTCTCTTCTGTAGTCAAATTTCCCTCTGCCTCCCTCTTTTATGTGCACTTGTGATTACACTTAGGGCCTATCCTAATAATCCAGGATAACATCTCCATCTCAAAATGTTTAATTTAATCGCATCTGTAAAATACCTTTTGCCATATGAGGTGATATTCACAAATTCCAGGGATTAGGACATGGGTATCTTTGGGACCATTATTCAGCCTATGACAGCTTTCCCTGTATCTTTCTTCTGTGAAGTCAATCAGGTCCTTCTCTATTCAGCCTATGGAACTTTATACATATTTCTGTTGTACTTGCTAAGTATTGGCACTGTTTTGTTTACACAGATATCTTCCTAAATAAATATGAGCTCTTTAAGGACAGGAACTTTGTCTTATTGATTTGTCTGCCTAGCATGGCACCTAGCATGTACTCTTACTAGCCAATAAATATTTGTTTAGTTAAATTGAATTTTGTTCTCTGATTCCAGCCTGGCTGTGAGCTGTGAAATAATGAAATCTTAGACTACTAATGCTACAAGGGATCTCCAAAGGCCTTTCCTTAAAGTCTGAATCTATGTTTTTTCAGGAAATAATTTTAGATTTAGGGAATTTCTCTCTATTACTACAACAAAGGTAAATTCAGTAAATGAAGAGAAACAAAAGGGGTTTTAGCCCAGAAAAAGCTGTGGAATGAGCTGATAATTATTTTAAACTCACAACATCCCTGTGAAATAAAATAGGTATTAACTCTATGCCAGTAAAACACAGAGCAAAATAAATAATAAATAAATTCGATTTGAACATAATTGAATACAGTTGTGGAAATCTAATAAGCTAAAAATTAATAAATCTAATTCTTAATTTAGATGAGCTGCTTTTTTTCTTAATTTCCCAGTGCCCCTATTTATCTATCATGTTTATTTTAGAAGTTGACTCAATTTCTTATGACATGACGTAGAGGTGTAGGGCAAATCATGTTCCCATTTCATAACTTAAACAATGAAGCTCAGAGGCCTAAGTTATGAGGCAATGTCTGGACAGGAATAAGCATGAGCTATGATGATGGTTACCACCCTTCAGCCTAATGATGAGCCAGGCTACCTGCATCAACATCACCTGGGCAGAATTTTAAGCATACAGATAATCAAGTCCTCCCTGGCTCCCAGATTCAGATTCAGTTGATTCAGGTAGGGTCCTGGGAAGGTGTATGTTTTAAAGCACCTCTGAGATGATTCACAATTATCACGAAATCTAGATTTCTTTTAGTTTGAGGTCCTATAGAAATGTAAGTGCGAAGCTTGAGGCAAAGGAACATTTTTGTTCCTTTGATTATGTCTTCATTCGGGAAAGAGGCTCTTTTGGAAGAAAGAATCCACATCACATTCCTAGAAGAATGATCAGTTTGGAGGTGTGACTAGTGAGTCGCACACTGAGGAAGAAAAGCTTTGAGCAAAAACCCAGTTGATTTTCTAATTGCCCTGATTTATGGAAACCAAGATCTGAAAGATTTTGGACAGTTTTATTGAGGTATGATTTTCACATCATAAGATTCACTCACTGTTAATTCAATGATTTTTAGTAAATGTATAGAGTTGTGCAACCAGCATGTCACAGTCCAAGCTACAGTCCACTTGGGAGATGAGGTCAGCAGGTCACTTGGGAAGCTTAGAAATTAGTCATATATATATGGGTATTCTAAAAGCATTGCCTTTCTTTATTCTACAATTATTTAATAAATTGTTTCTTTGTTAAATATTGTTTCTTTTTGGAATAAAATGTATGTACATGTGGCACAAAGTACAAAAGGCATAAATGGGCATACAAATAGTTTCCCTCCCACTCTGTCACCCAGCCACCTGGCTTCTGTTCCCAATAAATTAGTTCTCGAGGTAGATTACTAACCTGATATGAAAATCTTTAGGCAAATTAGGTTTGAAGTGAGAGTGGAGCATCCAATATTATCTTGGAGCTTGGGCAAGAAGTGCTAGAGATAAATATAACTGTCATCCTGGTGATGTATTGGAAGCTCATCAATGGACATATTTTCTAAAGGATGGTGTAGAGAGAACAAAGAATATAACTTTGGACACATTGACAGGCACATTAATAGTTAGGAGGGGGAAATTTCCTGGCTGTCCAGTGGTTAGGACTTGGCACTCTCACTGCTGGGGCCTCGCTTGGGTTTGATTACTGGTCAGGGAACTAAGATCTCACAAGCAGTGTGGTGCAACCAAAAAAAAAAAAAAGGAGGGAAGAACAGAACGTAAAGGAGAAAAAATTAGGAATTGAGAGAGAAATGAAATAAATTTGTATTATGAAAAGTAACAGAGGAGTTTTAAGAACGTGCTGTTCAGTGGTCCCAAATGCTAAAGAGGTCATGGAGAATGGGAAATGAGAAAGGGTTTTTGGAATAAAGGTTTATAATAAACTGAGTGTAAAGTTTCAATAGAGATAGAGATAGGATGGGATCCACAGTGTAGGAGATTGGGAAGACAATGGGATTTTCCTAATATACAAAGAGCTCTTACAAGCCAATAAGAAAAAGATGATCAACCTAGTTAAAAATATGCAAAGAACATGTACAGGCAAGAAACTGAAGAGGAAATGCAATTGGGCAGTAAACATATGAAAACAATGGTATTGGAGCAACTGGACATCCACATACAAAAAAAAAAGAATCTAGACACAGGCTGTATACACTTCACAAAAATTAACTCACAGTGGATCATAGACCTAAATATGAAATGCAGAACTATAAAACTAGAAGATAACATAGGAGAAAATCTAGAAGACCTTGGGTATGGTGATGCCTTTTTAGATGAAACACCAAAGACATGATCCATAAAAGAAATAATTGATAGCTGAACTTCAGTAAAATTAAAAACTTCTGCTCTGTGAAAGACAATGTCAAGAGAATAAGAAGACAGCACAAACTGGGAGAAAATACTTGGTAAACAGACATATGATAAAGGACTGTTACCCAAAGTACATTAAAAAACCCTTGAAACTCAACAATAAGAAAACAACCCAACTAAAAAATGGGCCAAAGACCTTAACAGACACCTTAGCAAAGAAGATATACAGATGGCAAATAAGCATATGAAAAGATACTCCACATTATATGTCCCAGGGTAATGAAAATTAAAACAATGGGATACCACTATACACCTAGTAGAATGGCCATAAACAGGAAAAAAGACAAATGCTGGTGAGAATGTGGAGCAATAGGAACACTCATCCATTGCTGGTGGAAGTGCAAAATGGTACAACCACTTTGGAAGACTGTTCGGTGGTTTCTTATAAAACTAAACATACTCATAATGTATGATCCAGAAATTGCACTCTTTAGTATTTACCCAAGGTAGATGAAAACTTATGTCCACATGAAAACCTGCACATGGATGTATATAGGAGCTTTATTCATAATTGCCAGAACTTGGAAGCAACCAAGATGTCTTTCAATAGGTAAATGGATAAACTGTGGTACATCCAGACAATGGAATATTATTCAGCACTAGAAAGAAATGCTCCATCAAGCCATAAAAAGACATGGAGGAAACTTAAAGGCATATTACTAAGTGAAAGAAGCAAATCTGAAAAGGCTACATACTGTATGATTCTGACATTCTGGAAAAGGCAAAACTATGGAGACAATAACAAGATTAGTGGTTGCCAGGGATGGGTAGGCAGAGCACAGAGGAGTTTTAGGGCAGTAAAAACACTCTGTATGATATTATAATGATGGATATATGCCATTATGCATTTGTCTAAACCCATAGAATGTACAACACAAAGAACCTTAAGGTAAACTATGGACTTGTGTGATTATAATGGGTCAATGTAAGTTCATCCTTGGTAAAACCTATACCATTCCGGTGATTTGGTAATGGGGGAGGCTGTGCAAATGTGGGGGCAGGGGTATGTGGGAAATCTCTGTACTTTCCTCTCAATTTTGTTGTAAATGTAAAACTGTTCTAAAAAAGTCTTTTAAAAAAAGGATGTTTAACTTCCCTACTAATTAAATATATGTAAATTAAAACAGTAGGATATCTTGTTTTTTCCTTAATATATCACCAAAGGTGAAAAGATTGGTAATATTCAATGTTGGTAAGGATGTTGGGAAGCAGGAACCCTAACATACTCATGGTGGTATGGTTATTTGATATCTTTTTGAAGAGAAAGTTGGCAATATCTACTCAAAATGTCCTTAGTCTTTGACTTAGCAATTCCACTTTTAAGAATGAGTAAAATCATTTTCACAAGTAGGCAAAGGTGTATGTAGCAGAATGTTCATTACAGCTTTATCTATAATAAATAATGTTGGAAATAACCTCAAAGTTCCCTGGTAGTTATTAAACATTGGCACATTTGGATAATGGAATACTCTACAGTAGTTAAAAAATTATAGTGCTGTATGTGCTGCTGTGGAAAAAAGTGAAAAGAGTAAATTGAAAAAGATTATGTGGTATACACTTGCCTTTATTTTAAATTATATATACATATATTAATATATACATAGAAAAAATAAATATGGAGAAATATATATCAAAGTCTTAATTATTCTGGTGAACTAAGGTAAGAGATTTTCACTTTCTACAGCAATTGTTAATTCACAATATTCATAGGATTGTTGTGAGGATTAAGTGAATTAATATGTCATAAGGCAATTAAAACAGTGGAATATAGCACATACAAGCTACTATATAAAGTTACATTATACTATGTTATTTTTGAAATAGTTTGATTTGTTACAATAAGTATGATTTTTAAAGCAGAAAAAAAATGATGTGGTGAAGATGTAGGCAGTATTTGACCATTTTATTTTTTGGCTGCACCGCTGCAGCATGTGGGATCTTATTTCCCCCACCAGGATTCGAATACACGCCCCCTGCATTGGAAGGGCAGAGTCTTAACCACTAGACTGCCAGGGAAGCCCCCTTGAGCATTTTCAACATGAATGAAAAGGGACTTCCCTGGAGATCCAGTGGTTAAGACTCCATGCTTCCAGGGCAGGGGCACGGGTTGGGGGGCGGGGGGGAACGCGGTGCAGCCAAAAGAACAAACAAAAAACATACAAAAAAACCTCAACCAACCAACCAACCCCCCCCCCAAAAAAAAACATGAATGAAAGGTTAAAAACAAAACGAGAACTTGAAGATGCTAATGGGTCCTCTGTGCAGATTTGAAAGGAGCTAGTTGAAAGGTAAAGGTTGATAATACTAAGAACCAGACAGAAGAGAATAGGAAACTGTAATAGTAGTATCAACGGATACTTAATGAATGTTTACCATGTGCCAGGTGTTCAGTTGCTTTGGAGTCTACCTGGTGAGATTAATCTGGACAGGAGGAGCATCCTTTCCTTGAGATTAGAACAAAGATTCTTTTTCTTTTTTTTTAGAACAAAGATTCTTAACCTCAACTCCCTGAAACTGTATGCTACATTTGGTGGGCAAATGCCTTTTAAAAATATCCAAAACAAGGTCCAGATTTCTAAAAGAGTGTTTGAGCACTCTCTTTCAAAGGTGAAAGAATCAAGGAACGATAAAAGTTTGATTTAAATTTTAAGGTGTAGAGATGGAAAATGAGGGAATTTTTGCCAGATAGCCTTCTATCAGTTAAATAGAATTAGAGATTCCCTTTATGGACAGATTTGGTGATTATGACATTTCCAAGTACTGATGATTGATTCATCCTCCTCCCTCCACAATACATGTCTAGGAGTAGAGTTAACTTCTTTTGGGCTCCTGGTTTGGTTTTCGAAGATCAATGGGCTCACCCACAATCTATCATTTTTTCTTTTCACCTCCTCGCAGTCAACCTAAATTCTTTCCAAACATCTTTTCAAGGAAGTCTTCTTTGATAAATCTTAACTGTTTCGGATTCTAGATATAGTTCTTACCAACTTTCGGTGAATAGCTTAATGCCTCTGATTCAGTATTTTTCCATTTGGCAACTATTACTGAATGAAAATTTCAATTTATTACGAGGATCAAAAGATATCTGTGAAAACCTCTTGCAAAGTTTCGGCTACCATCAGTACTATCCAATTACGAAGCGTTAACTATTCATTTTCAGTGTTAATGTGTTCAGTAATTTTTTAAAAGTTTTCTGAAGAATTGGTGTTCTGCGCAGTCTCACCCCCAAATACTGAAAGTGGGTGGGCGCTCCTCTCAGATTGAGGCTACGTCTTTCGCTCCTTTTGTCTTTGAGTCGGACTAGAACTGTCATGGCGCCTTCAAGAAGAGGGGGAAGGCCTTCCCTTCGCCCAGCAGAATCATCGGGGGCACCAGGACCGGACAGAGGGGTGGACAGAGAGACAGGCCCCAGTTGAGACCGAAAACACCGAACCCTCCAAGAGATCTCAGCCGGACAGGCTCTAGGGGAGGAAACCGGGTTGAAGACTACCCCTGCGAGCGACCGTCTGCCCGGGGCACCGCCCACCCTGGCCGCCCTGTCCAATGGAAACCCAACGGCACTGCGGCACCGCCCATCTGTTGGTCCGGACGCCGCGAAGGCGGGGCCCGCAGTTCGGTTGCGCCGCGGAGCGCAGCTGTGAGCGAGTCTTTCTGATCCGGGGCCCCGGAACCCGAGCTGGAGCTGAAGCGCAGGCTGCGGGGAGCGGAGTCGGGAGGTGAGCGCTGAGGGGACTGAGAGGGAGGGAAGGTTTCGGCTAAAGGACGAGAGGGTCGGCCTCCGCGGCCAGGACGGTGGGACCCCGGCAGGCGGGTGTCTGGAGGTGGCCCTGCTCACTCGACAGCCAAGGCCCGGCCCGCCGGAGCCGAGAGTACACCTCGGCCCCACTGTCCCTGCTCGGCCCTCCCCGACCGTCCCCGAGCGGCGGCGGCAGCGCCCGGAATTCTGCGGGCGCGGGGCGAGAGGCCCCGGCGTTCATGTCGAACTCGGGCTGACGAGAGGCGGGGCCGGCGGCGGGGGCGGGGGCGGGGGCGGCGGTCGCGGGCCCGGCGGCCTGCGGAAGCGCAGCGTCGGGGCCGCGCCTGCTCGCGGGGTCGGCGCGCCGACTGCGCGGGGGCGTGGCCTGCGCCCCTGACTGCGCCGCGGGGCTGGCCTTTGGTGAGGTGGCTGCGGCTCGCTGCAGGGCCGGCCCCGGGGCCCGGCGGTCCCTCGCTGACAGCGGGCTAGGCGACCTGTTGGAGTGTGAAATTCCTCCCCGAGCTTGCTTGTTCTGCAGGTCTCGGGCCTTCTTTGGTCCGCTGAAGGTGAGGGCGGGCGAGAGGCCTGTGAGCTGTTGCTGAGGAGTTGAAATGCTGAGAAGCTGCAGCCCCCAAAATGAAAAACTTTGCAGGAGAAAACTTTGCAACGATTTACCTACACTGCACGGAAGTGAACACTAGGCATCTCGGGGTGGCGAGGAGATTCCCTTGAGGGGCGTCAATGGCCTTTTCCATATGTGATCTCATTTAAACCTCTGAACGACCGACCCTGAGACAAAAACTCCAGTGTTGCCATCAGCAGGGGGACTGCTGGGGGATCTTGGGCATTGCCTTCATTTTGCCTGCGGTGGGGGGGAGAGAGATTGGGGAGGGAGAAGACAAGCACATTCGAAGAGCGTCTATGACTGGTGAAGGTTTGCCCTCTCTTGCGGTGCCCTGCTGTGGATTAATTGTGCCCTGGGTCCAGAAATTTCTTTAGAGCCCATTGGCTACAGGCTTCCTGTATTAGAATTCCACTGGTATTTCTTATAATGTAGCTGGAAACTTTACTTAGCTGTTCAGATTAAGGATGCATTCTATAAATAAAGTAACCCATATGAACTTTCTTACCATTTTTTTTAAGCTACTTTTCAGGTAGATTACTAAGACTGGTTGATTGAAATCTATGCTAGGCAAGGACCGAGAAAAAAACATACGCGAAATGACATCTTGCCAGATTTTCTCTGTAGTGCTTTGTTTGCCCTCTGATATTTACTGGAATGTCATCTAATAAAATCTCCTGGCTTGGGTTAAACACAGTGTAGGTTGGGGGCAGAGATGGGCAGAAGGGGGCATCTGAGAGTTCTAAAAAGAAATGAGGGCTTTTCAGAAGGTTGGCGTTGATCAGAAGCCTGTGTATTTTGAACTGACTTACTGGAGCAAATGTACTTTACAGGGTATCATTTTCATCCTGGCGAGCACTCCCTTGAGCCCAGCACACATCAGATTCCAACTCCTTCACGGCCTTCGTTCTTAGAGATATGGGATAACATGCAGGGATTGTCCTGTGATTCTTAAGTTAGTGACATTTAGCTTTTGAGGATTCTTTTTCTTTAAGTAGCCATGTCAATGTATAATACTATACACTAGTTAGTATAAAATGTTATACTATATAGTGCTTTTTCCTATAATGGCTGTGTCTTGAGTTATTTGTACTTGAAAGGAATACCTATGTCAGAGGATGGAGGCTTTGAGCCGTGTGAATGAAATGAAAACTGGAAGCTTAAAGTCTTAGCTCTGCCTTAAATTTGCGGCTTTATGAGTGTGGGCATCTTATTTATTTTGTTCACTATTGTATCTCAAGCACCTAGCTCAGTGCTTGGCCCGCAGTGAGTGCTTAATAAACATTTGTTGAATGAGTGAATGAAAAAAAAGTGTTGCTAATACCCACCCATTTGCCACACTCACATCACAGGGAGGGTGAGGTCATCAGGGATGAAGTCACTAGCCACTGCCAGTCACCTGGCCCAAGGGTAGCCTCATCATGGACTGGCAGGCTCGTTCTGTGCATAGGAGAGGTGGACAGTGAATGCCAAGATGAGTTCAAGTAGAATAAATCAGCTGATTGTTTCAGCTGAATAAATTGGTTGAGAGTGCTACAGCTCTAGATCTAGAGCTGGTTCAGTGGAACATTTGGGGGTCTGGAGTCATCTGTTCCAAATAGTGCCCATGTACCTTGGTTCTTGAGCACAGTGCAAGAGGTAGGTGAGGATTCACAGAGAAGGCTATGGGGTAAGTGTTTGCTGAGAAGGAATGAGGCCCCTGATTTTGCTGTTCATTTGGACCTTACTAAACACGGGTTGTACTACTGTAAATCTTGTGCTTGCCACTCCTGGGTGAGTCATTTTTTTTTAAGTGATAAAATATGTTTATTAACATAATTAAGCATAGCAGCATATTCTTTAAGCTTAAAATATACTTCAGTTGCTCACTGACCTGGGTGAGTCATCTTCAACCAAGATAGCTCCCCTTCTCTAGACTAGGAGAGTAGTTAATGTTTAGGGTTCATACAGGACTAATTCTGATTTTGGATTTAAAGGAAACAAGGGAGGTATATGTTTTGTTTTCTTTTTAACCCCAGATTAGGTTATTAGGATGGAATCTTTATAGACTATCCTAACCCTCTCTGCCTTCTCCCATCACCCTTGCTCCAACCAATGCAGGCCTGAGTGTTTGTTCCAGCATGTCGGAGGGGGAGTCCCAGACAGTACTCAGCAGTGGCTCAGACCCAAAGGTAGAATCCTCATCCTCAGCTCCTGGCCTGACGTCAGTGTCACCTCCTGTGACCTCCACAACCTCAGCAGCTTCCCCAGAGGAAGAAGAGGAAAGTGAAGATGAGTCTGAGATCTTGGAAGAGTCACCCTGTGGGCGCTGGCAGAAGAGGCGAGAAGAGGTGAGGTAGTAGTAGTGTTACTCTAGAGAGTGAAACTAAGAGGTAAAAAGTGGAGGGGCAGAGTCTCAGCGGGGCAGACCAAACTTTAACAGGTCAGAGCCTGGGAGAAGATGATCATACGGAGTATTAAAATAGAGACTTTGTGTGGTAACTTTAATTCCCTTTCATTTGAATTTCTTCTCAGGTGAATCAGCGGAATGTACCGGGTATTGACAGTGCATACCTGGCCATGGATACAGAGGAGGGTGTAGAGGTTGTGTGGAATGAGGTACAGTTCTCTGAGCGAAAGAACTACAAGCTGCAGGAGGTAAGTAATGGTGAAAGAATGCAGCCTGTGGGATGTTAGAATGCTGGTGTAAAGAGGAATTGGGGTTGGGAAGCTACTATGAGAAGAGTACATTGGGGTTAGATCATTTCTAGGGGGGATAGGGAATGGCTTTTTAGGATGATAATGCTTTCTGAACCCTGTTATCCCAATGTCTCCCCTGCTTCCAGGAAAAGGTCCGTGCTGTGTTTGATAATCTGATTCAGTTGGAACATCTCAACATTGTCAAGTTTCACAAGTATTGGGCTGACATTAAAGAGAACAAGGCCAGGGTAAGAACTTTTTCCTGAGCTTACTGCAAAGAGACTAGCTACACTTACTGTTCATTCTATATTCAGAAAAAGATAGTTTTGAAACAGAGCTAGAGTCAGCTGCTGTTGAGATGAGAGTAGGGCTATGACCACCACCTGTGCCTTTTGTCTGGTTATAGTCGGGACAGAAATCAGTGAATTTTTGTTTCTTCCTTCCCGTAGCTCATATTGCTCAGTAGTTTTCATTGCCCTATTAAATCTAAGGAAGTGATGCTAAGAACGAAAGAGAGATACTTTATTAAGAAAAACACCAGGCTTCCAAATTTTATGTATATGTTGTATATGTGTTACCTAGATAAGGGATCATTTCTACTATAAGGCTTTATTTGTGTGCTTTGCCTCTCCAGGTCATTTTTATCACAGAATACATGTCATCTGGGAGTCTTAAGCAATTTCTGAAGAAGACCAAAAAGAACCACAAGACTATGAATGAAAAGGTATGGAGGGAGAGCAGAAAAAGCTTTAGGCTGGTTTGGAGGTTTCAAAAAGATTATGTTAATTATGAAGCTGATCAGGATGGGATGGAGGGAACTGGTTGGAGGGTTAAGAGAGGGGATTACTGCTGACCCTTGGATCAAACTCTGTTCCAGGCTTGGAAGCGTTGGTGCACACAAATCCTTTCTGCCCTAAGGTAAGTAGGATCTGGTTAGTGTCTTTCCCATATTTATTCCTGATTTAGTTCCTCCAAACAGATTTCAGGGCACTACTCTGCCGTTCTTTTCTGCCTCTCCCCACTTTCTTTGAGTCATATACTTCAAGATTAGGCCCCTATCGGTCTTTTAAAGGGTTCATCCTAATGCGTTGACCACGATGCTGTCTCCCACCTCTTTCTCCTAGCGCTTATCCAGCTATTTAACTCATCAGGCATAATGGAGATTCAGAGTGTGGGTATTATCTTTGTGGTGACCAGCAGGAGAGCAGGCCCTTGCTCCTCTTAGCCCTTGGGATCCCCCTGCCCTAATTTCCCAGTGGCCCCTCTAACAGCCCAGTGCCCCCACAGCTACCTGCACTCCTGTGACCCCCCCATCATCCATGGGAACCTGACCTGTGACACCATCTTCATCCAGCACAACGGACTCATCAAGATTGGCTCTGGTGAGGGGAGGGAGAGGTTCTGGGCAGGGGAGCCTCGGGAATTTGGGAACCATGGGGGTAAGATGAAAGGAATGGGGGAAGACAGAGCAAAGTTCTGAGGTGTGGGCTGCTGATAAGAGAAAGGACCTTACTAGGGGTAATTTATAGAGAGAGGCCAGTCAATTAGTGGAGAAGGTGTAGGGTCTAATCTTGTACCTTTTTGGAGGGAAACTGGGGTTAATACAGAGATCTTGACAGGAGGTTGGGAAAGGGCAAGGGTTGGGTGTAAGGTATGATTTGAGCCCCTGGGGCCAGACCCTACCAAAGGAGGTTCCAGGCTCTGCCTGCTGTGAGTGCTTTCATTTGCTGTGTATACGTGTGCAGTGTTTAACATTTCTGTGTGCCGTGTCTGTGTTGTTTGTGTGTCCATTTGTCTGGGGCTTGGCTGCTCCATCGCTCACAACTTTTCTCTGTTTTCCTCCCTCCCGCTTACGGGCTGCTCTGTTCCCAACAGTCTTTCATAGGATTTTTGCTAATGGTGAGAGCTCCCTCTGCCCTACTTGGGGCGCTGTTTGTGCTTCCTCTGCTCCCCTTTGCGGCTGCCCAGTGCATGCAGTCGTGGGAGCAAACACCGTTCCACTGCCTAATTATGCCTGCTTGGCTTCTGTGCTACCAGCCCTCCCCATGCTTGCTTTTCCATAACCTGCTTGTTTCCTGTGGATTCTGCCTGGCTGGCCACTTACGTCCAGGATTCTTAATCGCCCTCATCATCAGGCTGGTTCCCTAAGTCATACTGTGCTCCCAGACTCTCTGTGACTTGTAGTCATTGTTTATGATCCGAGTGAGTCCAAATTGGGCCTGGCCCTGGTTCCTCGTTCAGCTCTGTGGCAGGCAATGTTGAGGAATAAGAGAGTAGAGCAGGGGTCTAAAAATTTTTGTGGATTACAAGTGAAACTGATTTAAGGGTATTGGTTCAGTTTTGAGCTGTTTTTGAGTTTCAGTCAGTAAAGGTGGGTAAGAAGGAGGCTGTCTACTTGGTTGTATGTTAATCCTTCTTATCCATCTTCATCCAAGTTTCTGAGGTCTCTTAATTGCTACAGATTAGGAAGGGCTGCCTGTGTTTTTACATTGTTTGCAGGGTGGATGAAAGAACTAGACCAAACGTTTTCATGTGATCTGGGGTTAGGTGTACCTGGGCTTTGGGGAAGGTAAGCAGGTCACAAGTGGGTTTTTCCTTAGACTGTGTTGTTCCTTGCCAGCCCAAAGCCCCTGTGTACCTGTTAGTTTAGTGTGGAGCCTTTGCTGCTACTGAGTTGGGGACCTTAGATGAGAAGCAGTAGACCTGAGAAAGGGGAGATAGGTGGTGTTCATGTTTAGTCTGGAGTTCATGATGGGAAAGGGATAGGTTTGCGCCTGTTGAGGGTTAGAGACTTCAGGAGAGAATTTGTCTTTTGGGGGCCTCTCTCTGGAGTTAGGCTGTGCTTTGTTGATGGTGGTCAGATTGTGGGTATCTCCCCTACTCCCAGTGGCTCCTGACACTATCAACAATCATGTGAAGACTTGTCGGGAAGAACAGAAGAATCTCCACTTCTTTGCACCAGAATATGGAGGTGAGGCATCCCAGTTTCTCTGCCCTGTGCCCATACCCCAGGTTTTCCACTTTACAACCTGAGGGTCAGAGGTAACATAACTGAAACTTTCGTCCTTCTCTACTGGCATGCAAAAAGTTAAGACACCTCTGCCATGCCCTGCCCGGATCCTCTGATTCACCAAAGCTTCTCTGTTTTCCCTAGAAGTCACTAATGTGACAACGGCAGTAGACATCTACTCCTTTGGCATGTGTGCACTGGAGGTGAGGAGACCAGAAGGGTGGGTAGTGGAAAGGAGTTAAATTAGAAGATAGAAGGGAAATGGAGGGTTGACAAGTAAGGTACTGGTCTTGAGGGAGTGATTGTGGGAGCACTGAGGTTCTTAGGTCTCTATTTTTCCTTTTTATTACTCCTCACCATAGATGGCAGTGCTAGAGATTCAGGGCAATGGAGAGTCCTCATATGTGCCACAGGAAGCCATCAGCAGTGCCATTCAGCTTCTAGAAGACCCATTACAGAGGGTAAGAATCTTCAGGATCACTCCTCCTTAACAGACTTTGAAATGTCTTCAGATTTTTCTTCCTTTTACCTACTGGGAATATGCTCTCTTCTAAGAGTAAGAAAACATAAAGCAGAAAGGGCACTCAAAGTAGTGAACATTTCCCTAGGTGTTTTTGGTACACACACACATTCTCTCTCTCTCACAGGTTAGGGGTTTAAGATGGGTAATATTGGGGGGCTTCCCTGGTGGCGCACTGGTTGGGAGTCCGCCTGCCAATGCAGGGGACGCGGGTTCGTGCCCGGGTCTGGGAGGATCCCACATGCCGCGGAGCGGCTGGGCCCCTGAGCCATGGCCGCTGAGCCTGCGTGTCCGGAGCCTGTGCTCCGCAACGGGAGAGGCCACAACAGTGAGAGGCCCGCGTACTGCAAAAAAAAAAAAAAAAAAAAAAAAAAGAAGATGGGTAATATTGGGACTAAAGTTTGTGTGTTAACTTAGGTTTGTCTATGTGGAGGCAAACTAATTTGATGGTTACCTCAGGTAATTGGTATACACTCTCAGACAACCATCTTGGTATGTATTTTTCTTTCATACAGGCATGACCATTATTGGCACACACCCTTTTGTTTATTTATTTATTTATTATTTATTTATTTGGCTGTGCCGGGTCTTAGTTTCGGCACGTGGGAATCTTCATTGCTGCTTGCAGGATCTTCGTTGCGTCATGCGGGATCTTTAGTTGCGGCACGCGAACTCTTAGTTGTGGCCTGTGGGATCTAGTTCCCTGACCAGCGATCAAACCCGGGCTCCCTGCATTGGGAGCGCGGAGCCTTAGCCACTGGAACACCAGGGAAGTCCCAACCATCTTGATATTTTTGAACAAATCAATCAGTTTGAATTACTCAAACCAGTTATTTGGGGTTTTATATTTATATACTTTTAGTTAGGGAAAGTGCCCTGAAATAAATGAGCTAAGATTTAAAGGATATAGGGCGGGACTTCCCTGGTGGCGCAGTGGTTAAGATTCTGCACTCCCAATGCAGGGGGCCCAGGTTCGATCCCTGGTCAGGGAACTAGATCCCACATGCATGCCGCAACTAGGAGTTCACATGCCGCAACTAAGACCTGGCACAACCAAATAAAGCACAAAACAAAAAATGGAAAAATTAAAAAAAAAATAGGATATAGGGGTTATGAATCAGGAAGTAGACTATAGTAAGTAGGGTCTGGACAGGAAGGTCCAAACAAGGTTAGTTTGTAACTCATTAGATGCTTATAAAAGGGAGGAGGATAATATGTATAAAATGGATAACTAATAAGAACCTGCTATATAAAAAAATAAAATAAAATTCAAAAATTCAATAAAAAGGGTGGGGGAGGAGAGAAGAGAAGGAAGATTAGTGGGAAGTCGAGGCTAGTGTGGAATAAGTTTCTGGTTCAGTGTCAGGGTGGGCTGTTCAAGTAAGAGATTAGGTATATGGCCTTGTTGGCCTTCCAGATTGAAAGGAGGAGAGCAGGTTAACTGTCATGGGACCTGTGGGGTTAGAGGGAGCATGGGGAAATCCAGTGAATTTAATAAATGATGTAGTGGACAAAGGAAATTGTGGTGGTAGGCTTGGGAAATAAAAAGATGGTAACTGTTATTGACCACAGTGGGTGAGTTTGGTAAGAGAGAGGTAAATTTGGTGAGGGTTGGAGAAGGTAGGCAGTGAGTGGGCTAATAAAGCAGAGATATAGAAAATAAGAAAAAAGAAATCATAAGTTTGAACAGTAAAGAAAAAAAGCTTGCGATTGGGGAGCAGAAAAATAATGAAAACCAGAAAGACAGTGAATGATACCTTTCATATAATACCTTACAGTTTTCGAAGTCCTTTCATAAACATTAGCAATTTGTTCCCTCAGCCAGTGCTGAGCACCTAGTATGCACACAGCCTTGTACTAGATATAATGTGAGAGAGAGAGACGAACACAGTGGAGTGCTTGCCAGATGCCTGCTCCACTCCCTTGTTCCCCTTTCTAGGAGTTCATTCAAAAGTGCCTGCAGTCTGAACCCGCTCGCAGACCAACAGCCAGAGAACTTCTGTTCCACCCAGCACTGTTTGAAGTGCCCTCGCTCAAACTCCTTGCTGCCCACTGCATTGTGGGACACCAGCGTGAGTCCTCTTGACCCTCCTAGGAATTTTTTTTTCCAGTCTGGAGCCTTGTAACTCTCACTGGCATGTTTCCTTTCCTCTTCTACTTCCAAAGGGATTCTTTCCGTTCCTCCCCCACCCTCCCCCAGGACCCCTTGTGCCTTCTGTGATATTAATCTGAACTATCCTTCCATAACTTCCCATTCCATCATGCCCTCCAGACATGATCCCAGAGAATGCTCTGGAGGAGATCACCAAAAACATGGATACCAGTGCTGTACTGGCTGAAATCCCTGCAGGACCAGGAAGAGAACCAGTTCAGACGTTGTGAGTAACTAACTGAGAGGTTCTGAAAGGGACAGATTGATCATTCCCACCCTGAGGTTTCTGTCAACTGTCCATTCTCTGGGAGTGGTCGAATCTGCTGTTTTTGCCCGTTTCCTTCCTTCCATCTTCCTTCTCTTTTCTTCTCCAGGTACTCTCAGTCACCAGCTCTGGAACTGGATAAATTCCTTGAAGATGTCAGGTGAGAGAAGAATGAGAAAAAAAGCTTCCTTGAGGAGGCAGGGGTGGGTGTCCTAAGACATCCACGGAGCCCATGCGACCTGTCTGATCTCCACTTAGGAACGGGATCTACCCCCTGACGGCCTTTGGGCTGCCTCGGCCCCAGCAGCCACAGCAGGAGGAGGTGACATCACCTGTGGTGCCGCCTTCTGTCAAGACTCCAACACCTGAACCCGCTGAGGTGGAGACCCGCAAGGTGGGGCTGTGTGGGTGTGGCTGTGTCTGTGGTCGTGGTGGAAGGGAGAGAGGACATCTCAGATAAGGCTTTGTCCTTTAGAGAGAAGAATGTGTTTCTGCTCCCTGGCGTTCATGTCCCGTGGGCTGGAAAGGCTTCCAGCTCTTGGGGGTTTTTTGCTCACTGGTCCCTACTCTAGTGACCCTCTCTGTCCCCTCTCCCTAGGTGGTGCTGATGCAGTGCAACATCGAGTCGGTGGAGGAGGGCGTCAAACACCATGTAAGGCTCAGGGCCAGGGCTGCATAGGGCTGGGTGGCCAGAGGGTGGGGAAGGGGAGCCTCATTTTCTGACTGTCCTACTCTCCAGCTGACGCTTCTGCTGAAGCTGGAGGACAAACTGAACCGGCACCTGAGCTGTGACCTGATGCCAAGTGAGTCTCTCCTTTCCCTCAGAGGATGGAGAGTCTATGAGCCTTATCTGTGAGGGACATATTCAGGGGTGGGTAAGGTGACAGGGCAGTAACACATTGACTCACAGAGAATGAATATCGTCGCCCCTAAAATTGGAGGGTGGATCTGACAGTTTTGCTTGTGTCATTCTTTCCCAGCCAGGGTCACCTGACTGGGGCTGTTCCAAGGGCCCTGTGCCCCTCGCTGCTGTACTGTACTCACCCTCTCCTGTTTCTCTGTCAGATGAGAACATCCCCGAGTTGGCGGCGGAGCTGGTGCAGCTGGGCTTCATTAGCGAGGTGAGGTTTCTGCCTCCAGCCGCCCCCGCCGCCCCGGCTGCCCCCGGTCTCCTCCGCCTGGTCTCACTGAGCTCCTCCCCTTTAGGCGGACCAGACGCGACTGACTTCTCTGCTGGAGGAGACCCTGAGCAAGTTCAATTTTGCCAGGAACAGCACCCTCAACTCAGCCGCTGTCACCGTCTCCTCTTAGAGCTCACTCGGGCCCAGCCCCTAATCTGAGCTGTGGCTGTGCTACGACATGTGCTACAGCCTTCCTGCCCCTTCCCCCCAGACAGTATTACCCTGTGAAGCCCCTCTCTCCTTTATTATTCAGGAGGGCTTTGGGGCTCCCCGGTTCTGAGCATCACCCTACCCACCCCTCCCCTCTCTTCCATCCCTCTGCACTTTGTTTACTTGTTTTGCACAGACGTGGGCCTGGGCCTTCTCAGCAGCCGCCTTCTAGTCGGGGGCTAGTAGCTGATCTGCTGGCTCCCGCCCAGCCTGTGTGGAAAGGAAGCCCACGGGCGCTGGGAGCTGAATTCTACAATCCCGCTGGGGCGGACGGGGCGGGAGAGAAGGGTGGTGCTGCAGGGGTGGCCCCGGGGGGCCATTCGATTCGCCTCAGTTGCTGCTGTAATAAAAGTCTACTTTTTGCTACGCGCGTCGTGTGGGTGTGTGGGTGTGGGTGGGTGTGTGTGTGTGTGTGTGTGAATGGGTGTGGGTGTGTGTGGGTGTGTGTGGGCGCGCGCGCGTGCCTCTCCCGCCAGGCGGCGCGGAGGTTGGGCTGCAGGTGCTCAGGGAGAGCGGAACTGGCCGGGGAGCGAGGGCGGGGCCAGGGCAGGTAGAGCTGCCCCGCGGCCGGCCAGCGCTGAGGAACCGATGAAGTGCCGCTGCCGCCTCTGCGTTTTCGGTAATTTCTGGCCCCTCTGGTCGCGTTCTCCCCTGAGCGCCCACCCTGGACCCGCCCTACGCCCCGTGGTCTACTGGGGGCGGCAGCGAGGGGCCTCCGCCGACTCGGCCGTCTCCTCTCCCGCTCAGGCCTGCCCCTCCCCCCGTGCTTTGCAGACGCGGCCAGGGGGCCCCGGCGGCTCATGCACGTGGGCCTGGCGCTGTTGCTGGTGGGCCACGTGAACCTGCTGCTGGGGGCCGTGCTGCATGGCACCGTCCTGCGGCACGTGGCCAATCCCCGCGGCGCCGTCACCTCGGAGTACACCACCGCCAATGTCATCTCCGTGGGCTCCGGGCTGCTGGTGAGCGGGGCCGGGCCGTGGGGCGGGCGGTTGGCGCTGGAGAGCGGCGCGGGCCTCAGGTTTTGTTTCTTCCAGAGCGTTTCCGTGGGACTTGTGGCCCTTTTGGCATCCAGGAACCTTCTTCGCCCACGACTGGTGAGGGGATTTCTGGAGCTTTAATGAGGAGGCCAGGAGTCAGGGAAATGGGGGCTGGCTCAGCTTCATCTCTGGTGGGAGGAGGAGCCCCAGATGCAGTAACCTAGGTGTCAGTGGGAGAGGCAGCCACCCCCAGGCTGCTCACTCTGACCTTCTGTCCCTGCCAGCACTGGGCCCTGCTGGCACTAGCTCTGCTGAACCTTCTCTTGTCTGCTGCCTGCTCCCTGGGCCTCCTCCTTGCTGTGTCATTCACTGTGGCCAACGGCGGCCGCCGTCTTATTGCTGACTGCCATCCAGGACTGCTGGATCCTTTGTTACCACTGGACCAGGGGTCTGGACACAATGACTGCCCCTTTGACCCCACAAGAATCTATGTGAGTCCATTCTCTTCCTAGCCTTTTTGCGGTCCACAAAGCCTTGGTCCTGCCCTTTAATCGCCCCTACTTGCCACTCCTGCCCTGCTTCCTCTAGCCTCCCCCCCTTCCTTCACCTTTTAGGATACAGCCTTGGCTCTCTGGATCCCTTCTTTGCTCATGTCTGTAGCTGAGGCTGCTCTATCTGGTTACTGCTGTGTGGCTGCGCTCACCCTACGTGGGGTTGGGCCCTGTAGGAAGGAAGGGCTACAGGAGCAGGTAAGGAAGATGCACAGGAAGGGTTCATTCAACACAGAATGTGTTGTAAAGATGCTGAATTATATACAGGGCTGGAGTACTAACCCCACCCTCTTCTGTAGCTGGAGGAACTGACAGAGCTTGAACTTCCTAAATGTAAGAGGCAGGAAAATGAGCACCTACTGGATCAAACTTGAGAAATCCGGATATCACAGACAAGTTGGGTTTAGGGACAGGTAATGGGCCAGGAGGATTGTGGCCTGGGAAAGGGTGGTGGCAGGGACCACTCTTAGAACTGGGTTGGGTCCTTTGCTATGCTGCTTGCCCTCTGACGCAGGCTCTTCCTTCTGTCAAGCAGGTGCTGATCCGGAGGCTCAGTCCACAAGGATCTTCCACTGACCCCTAGGATATGTTTATATAATAACAGTTGTAATAAAAGAACTTCTACTTGATTATGATTCCTTTTGGGGGAAAGGGGCGCTGGGCTAGTGTTGGGCGTGAACTTGATCAAAGAATACAGTGGTCTCAGTTACTTACAAGACTTTAATGAGGGATGGAACCTACTAACTCTACCAGTTACTGAAAGGAGAAGCTGGTGCTGGGCAGTCCCCCGCACCACTGACTGATGAACTTCAGTACGTCTTGGCACACAGGGCTGTGGGAGGTCTGTGAGGAAACAGAGAGCATGAGGGGAACTCAGCAGCGCTGGGAAAAACATTCCTGATACAAAGAAAACTTGTTCCATCTCAGTGTGGGGAGCAGGGTTCAGGCCTGCACCTGCCCTCTTGACAACACCTCCCCTACCCTGCACAGCTGCTGGTGGGTTCTTCAGTGCTGTTCTCCCTACCCCCATCTCTCAAGACTTCCTCTCTAACCTTGATGGCCATAAGGAACTTATTCCAGTTGTCCTTGTTAGCTGCCTTCCCTGGCCGCTTAAATTCAATTTTGTTCCTCAGAATGGGGTATCCTGGAGGGGTGGGGGGAGAAAAAAAGATGAACTGGAGTTTGCGATGGATTGAGGGGGAAGAATGAAGAGCAATTTAGGGGTAGAAAGTAGGATGTTCTTGTCTTCTGCATCCTTTACTGAATCACAGTAAAACAGTTTCTTGATCCTGCTGTTTTTCCCTCCTTTCCACCCACCACAGAATATGGGGTGCTGTAGGGTTCTGTACCTGTAATGAGGCAGGGCAGTGCCCGAACTCCAGTGCTGGCCGCCACCAGGGAAGCCTCGTAGACACCGCGCTCATCCCGAGGTAGAACCTGCTCCAACCGCTGGTCCATTGAGATTGTGAGCACCCAGTCTCGAACCTCTTCTCTCTGAGCCTCCTGGGAAGGACAGAGCAGCTTCACGCAGGGCAGGGCAAGTGGAAGGTGGTGGGTAGAGGGTTTGCTGAGCCGTCATCCTGTGTGCCACCTTTCACCCACAAACGATCCTCCTTGGATTGGCGGTCACAGTCACAGCCTTAGCTTTTTCCTCTGATTCTACTTTCACTGAACGAACAGTGAGGGCTGAGGCCCTTCCAGAGACTTTGCTGACTGATGTCATTACAAAGTGTTGGGAGGACCATCCTAAAGTGGCCTCCCTTTCTAGTGCACTCACACTCCTGAGGCCTCCTGTTCTCCAATCCTGTGCCCTTACCGGGACGTGCTGCTTGGCTGGGAGTGGCACCTCAAAGGGAATGTCTGTATCCTGAAAGTCAGAGTGGTCAAGGGCATCCAGAGTCCCTTCTTCAATTGCCTGCGGCAGAGTGGGCAGCCATGAGATAGGCACAGGGAAAACCTCCCAACCTCTGGGCACAACTGCCCTACTCACATCGGTCAGATCCAAAAAGCGGTTGAGGAAGATGAAGGCCATGTTCTCCCAGCCAACTGCCTGCACCAGAGAAAAGGTGCAAGTGGGAGTGAGCAGATGGGCGTGGCTGTTTCTCCAGGATGCAGGGGGAGAACCCAGGAAGATACAGGAAAATGACCTCCTCCATAACGTCAGCCCCACGCTCAGCTCTGCTCTACCTGAGCAGCTGGGATTTCCTACTTTGCAGCTTTTGATTTCCTTCTCTCCTGGGCCCCGCCCTTGCTTGGCCCCATTGCTCACCTTGGCAGCAATGCCTGCTTCATAGAAGGCCTTGTCTGCAGGTAGTAGCTGGGTGTGACGTAAGAGTGAAACAGAAAGCCTGGCAGCCACAGTTTCCTATGGATTAAAGTCAAAGCATTATGATCCTGGCACTATGTGACTGAGCTGCCAGACCAATGATCTTATAACTAAGGCAGCCATAGACCCAGAAGACCAACAATCAATATCAAATTGCTCTGGGTCATGCAGTTCTGGGTCTTAGTTTTTTTGTTTTTTTTTTTTGCGGTACGCGGGCCTCTCACTGTTGTGGCCTCTCCCGTTGCGGAGCACAGGCTCCGGACGCACAGGCTCAGCGGCCATGGTTCACGGGCCCAGCCGCTCCGCGGCATGTGGGATCTTCCCGGACCAGGGCACGAACCCGTGTCCCCTGCAGCGGCAAGCGGACTCTCAACCGCTGCGCCACCAGGGAAGCCCCTGGGTCTTAGTTGTTTTTTCATCTGCGCAAGAGAACTGGACCTAGGTTATTTCTAAATTTCCTCCCACCTCTAGAATTCTATTGTCCAACTCCAGGAAATAAATATACAATATACTATCATGGATAAGCCAAAGGTATGTATATATTATAAGAGGTCAATGCAGAAATCATGGAATTTGAATGTTTGAGCGTAATGAGGCTGGAGCTGTGTGGGCACAGAGCCCTAAGAAGGTCAGAGGAATACAAAGAAAACCATCTCAGCAAGGGTAAAGAGAAACTAGGAGAGCAGTGGGCCAAGCTTGAGACCGTCCAGAACTTGAATTCATTCAGCTTCATACATTTGAAGATGTGTCTGTAAGACTGAGAGCTCCTCCCCACTCTGTCTCACCAGCTGTTTGATGCTCTGGGCCGCAGAGCGAGTGGCATAGTAATGAGCGATCAGCAGCATGGTCTCGAACTCCTCATGGGCTGGAGAGTTTGCCTCATTGGACTTCACCAAGTTTTCACACTAGAGCAGGGAGAGTGCACAACCTGGGTCAGGGGTCAGAGGAGTGCCAGGGCCAGAGTGGTCAACTGATGGCCACCTGGACAGAGGAAGGTAGAGTCCGAGGGTGAAGGTTTATGTGCGTGAAAGAAAAGACGAGGACAGGGACAGGCGGAGTAGCCTGTCTGAGCTGTCCACCCGACTTCCTCACCAGGTTGAAGAGGACGTCCCGAAGGTCAGCCCAGTTGTGATAGGCCTCGGCACTGTTGGTCCCAGGGGAGCTCACCATGTCAGTGAAGATCCTTCTGTAGATGTTGAAGTTCTGGAGGTGGAGGGGGAAGGAGAGCTGAGTGAGAAGAGCACAACTAGAAGAGAAAGTCAGGGGAAGTGGGGCCAAAGAGGAAAACCAGCTGTAAACGTGCGCGCATGCGGAGGAGCTATGGGACGCTGCTGGAGAAAGTGTTATTTTAAGAGAAGAGGAAGAAGAAGGGCAAGAAAAAGCGATTTCTTCCTATCTGGCGCTCTGTGGGTGTGGGCAAATGTGGGACTGTGAATGTGCAGTCACATTGTTAACGGGGTGACAGTGTCCGGAGAGCTGTGATGCTCAGATAGGAGAGCGGTGCTCGCTCTGGAGGAAGTTAGGAAGGCCCTAGAGGTGTGTGCGGGTCATCTCTGAAAGACTGTTCCCTGCGTGTTAGCTAAGAGCACGGGGAGGTTGTTGGGTGTTCCTTCCAAGGGTAAATCCTCTAGAGAGGCTGTACATTCCTGAAGAGGCTGGGTGGAGTCTCTGGGGACGATGATCTCTAATGAAAGAATCCTTTGAGAAGACAGATCCTGAGGGCGTGAGTGGTTCTTGAGGAGAAGGTAAGAATTTCCTTGAGGAAACGTTCACCCCAAGGAGCTGGCTGATACCTGTGGGTTAGCAGGGGCGCCGTGTTGCACATACAGGGCCAGTGCCTGGGCGCAGCCACCCTCTCGGATCAGGTGAGTCGCATACAAAGCCACGTACTTGTGCAGAATCTTGTAGTTCTGTTCCAGGGGTGCAGGAAAAGCAAGGGGAGGTTGGGGTCAGTAAGACCAAGCAGTGAGGGTGGGGTGGTGACTTGAGGCCATGGATTTGTTTAGGCGGCCAAGGGCATATGCAAGCCAGGCCCAGCTAGGCCTCTGACCCCACTGTCAGAGTGTGAAGACTGAGCTCTCTGACGCTGATTAGGGATCTCTGGGGTTTGGGCTTTGGAGGAAGTAAGAGAGACAGCTCTGGGACAGGTGGGGAGTCAGAAAAATACACAGAAGAGCTGGGAGTGGGATGAAGAGAGGAGTACCTGCTTGGTAGCTGTTTCAATGCACTTGTCCCACTGGCCCTGCTCCACATATAGGTCCAAAGCAGCCACCACATCCACACCCACCAGCTACGGATCAGTTGAAAAGACAGAGTTACACGAGGAGAAGGAGAGAGAGAGAATCTCTTGAGTTGCCTCCTGCTGACTCTGCCAATCTCACCGAGTCCACTTTGCCCTGGTTCTTGAGGAATTCTTTATAATGCTGGTCCACATAGTCTTCATACCTGTGAAGAATGTGCAGAGATCTTGCACTTCATGTTCCTGGGATGCACACCCTTCCCATGAGAACTTTCTCCCAATCTTTACAAAAGGAAGTAAAAGAAAATTTCTAGTGAGAAGGGGTCGTGAACTTACCGGGGATCTAACTCCTTAGCCACACGCTTGGCCTTGTTCCATTCCTCACCCTCAATGAAAGCATCGATCGCTTCCTTGACTAGGTCCAGGTTCAGATAGAGCTCTGCAGCCTGCACAGTGGAAAGTCAGAGACGAGATCATCTTTCCCCTCCCTCCCCAGTCTCCCCTCTGGGAACTCTCTGGGAACTCTGGGGAAACAGAAATGCATGCCATGCCTGCCAGGAGACCCATTTCATACAGCTTTCTGAGTGCAGGTGTCACCTTTCCACCCATCCCTGTGCAATCTATTTCTGTTCAGTCCCAGCACGCTACTTACTGCACTGTGCTTTCCAATTCCAATCAGCTGGGGTCCCACAGCCCGAACTACTTCCAGACTGCGTTGGGGAGGTAGAAACTTGATGGAGAGTTCAGCTGCCTGAGTGGTTGAACAGAAGATAGAAATGGGTAGGAGAGACAAATATTGCTGGGGGGTCCTCGACCTGCTCTGTTTTATTCCCTCCAGTTGCCAACTTTCTTGCACTCTCCCTCACTTTCCGCCCTCTTGGGCAAATCCTGCCTCATGGTCCATCAGAGCCTATAAATAGAGGACCTATCTCTTCCTCTCAACTCATCCTCTTTCAGACACTCATCGCTGTCTGAGATCACTGCATTTGGTCCTGTCACCTTTGACAAACTGGTTTCTCAAGTTCTTTGTCCCAAACAGAATCTTGGTAGCATGGTACAGAGAAAGAACCCCTAAAATCGGAGCCCAGGGCATTCTGCAACTATTTGTTTTAAGCTTTTCTGAGCTTCAGTTTCTTCACCCATAAGAGTGATGGTCAGGGCTTCCCTGGTGGCACAGTGGTTAAGAATCCGCCTGCCGGGGCTTCCCTGGTGGCGCAGTGGTTGGGAGTCCGCCTGCCGATGCAGGGGACACGGGTTCGTGCCCCTGTCCGGGAAGATCCCACATGCTGTGGAGCGGACGGGCCCGTGAGCCACGGCCGCTGGGCCTGCGCCTCTGGAGCCTGTGCTCCACAGTGGGAGGGGCCGCATCAGTGAGAGGCCCGCGTACCGCAAAAAAAAAAGAATCCACCTGCCAATGCAGGGGACATGGGTTCGAGCCCTGGTCCGGGAAGATCCTACATGCCGTGAAGCAACTAAGCCTGTGCGCCACAACTACTGAGCCTGCGCTCTAGAGCCTGCGAGCCACAACTACTGAGCCCGTGAGCCACAACTACTTAAGCCTGCGTGCCTAGAGCCCATACTCTGCAACAAGAGAAGCCACTGCAGTGAGAAGCCCACACACCACAACAAAGAGTAGCCCCCGCTCGCCGCAACTAGAGAAAGCTCGCGTGCAGCAATGAAGACTCAATGCAGCCAAAAATACATTAAAAAAAAATAAAGTATAGAATCTTCAAAAAAAAAAAAAGAGTGACGGTCAGTCTAGGTTTGTACTGTCCAGAACAGCAGCCACTAGTCACATGTGGCCAGTCCCAACTGCGATGTGCTGTAACCTTAAATGTTTCAAAGACTTTAGTATGAAAAAAGGAATGTAGAATACCTTGATAAATTTTTATATTGATTGCATGTTGAAATAATAGTTTCGATATATTGGGCTAAACAGAATATAATTATTTTCACCTGTTTCTTTATACTTATTTGAATGTGGGGCTACTAGAAATTTTAAAATTACATGTATGACTTAAACCTTTGCGACCTGCATTATATTTCTACTGGACAGTGTTGGTCTAGATGACCTTGGAGACCTCTTCTAACCCTAAAACTCAGTAATTCTAAAAACCCAAGTGTTCCATGAGTTCACTCTGTTTGCACTGTGATGCTGACATCCTCACCAGATTTTAATTTCCACATGGTCCAGTTTAGCTATAGTCTATGCTAATCCTCCTGGTCTTCCCCCACCTATTCTTGCCTCTCTTTCTTTCTTTCTTTCTTTCTTTTTTAAGGTTTTGGCCACACCCCACAGCATGTGGGATCTTAGTTCCCCGACCAGGGATCGAACCCACACCTACTGCACTGGAAGGCAGAGTCTTAACCATTGGGCTACCGGGGAAGCCCCTTGCCTCTCTTTACCTGCCAAACCCTTCAAGGCTTAAAGTGCTCCCATCCAGGAAGCCACCCTCTGACTAATCTGAAGAAGGTATAGTCATGAACAGACCCGAGTAAACAATGCCCCAGAGTAAGATACAGAAGATGCTTAATACTTGATTAAAACCTGTTAAACTCTCTTAAATAGTCCTCAGTCCTTTCTACTTCCTTCCCCTCCAACTTCTAGGGGCTATTCAATTACAAGGCCTCACAAACCTAAGGGAAATTCTGCAGGGGCATCAGCACACCAACATTGTATTCAGGGGCTGATCCATCTCACCCCTTCATAACTCCTAACACCATATTTCCCTGCATCTAAGGCACATCATTAAAATGTACATGTATCCCTATCTCAAAGACACCAAGAATCTATCGTAGAATTGATGAAACATATTAGCTTGGCTTAATCTCCTAGAGGCTTCTTTTCAGGAGCTGCTGGGTAGACAAGGGGCCTCTGCTTTTTTCATGGCCTCCATCTGGCCCAGCTCCAGGGTCTGGATTTGCCCTTCCAGCTTTGATCCCAGGCCTACCTCCTCCCTCACAAGGGCTCCCCTACCCCAGCCCACAAAGATCTCACCCTTCTCTGAACTCTACTTGAATCACACACATCAGTCTTCAATAAGTTGCGATATTAACTAATTGACCCACATGTTAGTCTACCTTCCCCCAATTTCTGGCTCTCCGGGTTCTACGTTATATCCCTTTTTATAGCCTTCATAGGTTCTGGATCTAGCATCTAGCAAGCACTCAGTAGATACCTGCTACCTGACTGAAAACAAAAAGACACAGGAGGAAAAAGATGAATGTCTGAGAAGGAATGCTGGATGTGAATGGGGGCCTGGAAGCATAGGGCCAGGCAGGTGTGGCAGCCTCACCTTCATCCAGCACTTCTCCACCAGGCTGCTGCTTCCTGCATCCCGCACTTTGAGGTAACAGTCGACTGCACGGCTGTATTCTCCAGCCTGCTCCCACTGTCGAGCTTGTTCCACCAGTCCCTCCATGCCCCTGTGCAGATGAGTGTGCTCGTGACCAGGAATGGGGAGGGGCAGCGTGGCCGATTCTGTGCACACCTTCTGACCATCCACCCCCAGCCCTGCCGACATTTCCGGGTCCCCTGGCTTCATACCTGGCCCCCTTCTTGGTAGCTTCCCGCTCATACTCCTCCTGCAGTGCCTCCAGCTGGCCAGGCACGTAGTCCTTGCAGATCCGCAGGGCATCGCTCCATAGTCCAGCCTCCTGCTCAGATTTCCAGGTATCGGGATGGTTAGCGGCAGGCATGACAGCTTTCCAGTGCCACTCAGGTGCCATGGCCCACTGATCCCTAGGTCCTTGAACTTCTCTTCCCCTTCCTCTTTGTCTCCTTCCCCCTCCCCAGTGTTAACCTCCTGTATCATTCTCAGTACCAGGGCTCAGTGTAGTGCTCTGTGGGCTCTCACATCCTCTCACCCTGCCCTCATGGCCCTGAATCTGCTGACCCACCTTATAGTAATTGAGGGCCAGGCCTGGTCTCTGAGCCCGAAGCAGCAGCCCTTCCGCTTTCTGGAAGTCTTTCTCCTCCAAGGCCCCCCGGGCCTGCCCCACGAGCACCTCAGCGACACTGTCAGGGTCGTGGGCCTCGGCCACACGCTGAGCTGCCTCCCAATCCTGGTTATGGACAAACCTGCTCCCAGATGAGGACAGAGAGGAGGCTGAGTATAGGAATGAGGCCTCCACGATGAGAGGCAAAAAGCCATGTCACTGAGGGGGTATAAGAGTTATTGGTACTAGGTTTAGATGAAGGTGAAGATGACAATGAAAGATCCTGAGGCTGAGTCTGGGAGGACAGGATTAAGGAATTTATGGGGTAACTCACATGAGGACTGCTTCCTTGGGTTTACCAGCCCTGATGAATTCAGCTTCAGCCTCTTCAAATTTTCCCTAGATGGAGAGAAAGGCAGCCATACATGATGAGACAGAGATTGGCATCACAGGCAGCCATGAGACAGGAGGTTTGAATGCCTGGCAGCAATGGTCTAGGGGATGGGAAGGAGGACTCTGTGGTCAGAGTCAAAAGCAATGGAGAAGAGTCACATCCATACCTCATCCTCCAGGTACATAGCGTATCTGAGATGAATCTCAGGGGTTTTGTGCTTGAGGGCCAGCCGAGAGAGTTCAAAAGCAAATTCAAAGGAGCTGAAATGGAAGGTGCAGATAAGGTTTGCTTACTCTATACTTCCTTTTATAAGGGGAAAAGAAAAACAGAGGGCAAGGATTGAGGGGAGGAAAAGGCACAGATTAAGAAAGACAATCAATATGAAATGATAGAGAAGCACAGAGAGCACAGCACTGATAGGGAGGAAGGACCCCTGGTGCTCTGACCACCTCCTCCTGAGCCACGTCTACACTAGCAGAAAAATAATCTTCCCAAAACGAGTAAAATTATCCGTAGCAGTCTGACTCAATGCAGGATTACTACTGGTGTTCTTAACATTTACTTAAGAAAAGCTCACTTTGGGCAGAAGACCTGAATAGACATTTTTCAAAAGAGGATACACAGATGGTCAACATGAAAAGATGCTCTAATCATCTAATCATCAGAGAAACGCAAGTCAAAACCACAATGAGATAACAACTCGCACCTGTAAGAATGTCTATCACCGAAAAAGGTCTACAAATAGCAAATGTGGGTGAGGATGTGAAGAAAACAGAACCCTTGTGCACTGTCGGTGGAAATGGAATTTGGCGCAGCCAACAGGGAAAAGAGTATGGAGGTTCATCAAAAAACTAAGAAACAGAACTACCATATGATCCAACAATTCCACTCCTGGGTATATATCTGAAGAAAACAAAAACACTAATTAGAAAAGATACATGCACCCCAATGTTCACAGCAGCACTATTTACAACAGCCAAGATATGGAAGCAACCTAAGTGTCCATCAACAGATAAATGAATAAGGAAGATGTGGTACATATATACAATGGAATACTACTCAACCATAAAAAATGAAATTTTGCCATTTCCAACAACACGGATCGACCTGGAGGGTATTATGCTTAGTGAAATAAGTCAGACAGAGAAAGACAAATACTGTATGTTGTCACTTATATGTGAAATCTAAAAAAACAAATCAAACAAACGAATATAACAAAACAGAAACAGACTCACAGATATAGAGAACAAACTAGTGGTTACCAGTGGCGAGAGGAAAGGGAGGAAGGTCAAGACAGGGCTAGGAGATTAAGAGGTACAGACTACTATGTATAAAGTAAATAAGCTACAACAATACGCCATACAGCACAGGGAATATAGCCAATATAATAACTTTAAATAGAGTATAATTTATAAAAATATTGAATCACCATGTTGGACACCTGAAACTAATATTATAAATCAACTACACTTCAAAAAATTAATAATTTAATTTAACTTAATTTTAAAAAAGAAAGAAAACTCATTTTGCATTTAATGGAATCACACTTCCGTTACTCAGAAGTAAGTTACTGGCTTAGTGCATTTTAGCTTTAAAAGCTGTTCTCTTTCCACCTTTCTCCTTAGAACAGCCAAAGATTAAACACCATTCTGAGCCTCCTGGGGAACAGGAGCAGAATTACTAATTCATTCTTGCCTCTCTATCGGGTTCTTCCAAGGATCTCTCCTGACCACATTTCTTCACTCTTGCTTCAGCCTCTAGAAATGCTTTTCAGTTATACACCAATTTCCTTTCTCTATATAGAGGCTCTGTCTGGAATGGGGCCAGCAGAGAGAAGGCTTGGGGCCTCACCAGTTGTCAGCAGCATGGTCAAGTGCAGCTTCCAGGAGTCCCAGCTTACTGAGCAGTCTAACTGCAGCCTCACCTCCCAGGCTCTTTGCCCACAGATAGGCCACGTGTTTGTGGGCATTAGCTCCTCCGTGAGCCTTGGCCACCTGAAAAGCAAAGCCACTTGGCAATCCTCCAATACAGGGGTACATGGCTGCTCCCTTCTCATCTCTGACCTGACCTCAGCTTGGAAAAAGATCAGGTGCCTCTCCTAGAACAGTAGGAAGAGGGCTAAGTTTCAGGGTCTATTAACCTGATTAGGGTCCCAGGATGGATTTCAGGTCGTTCACAAACCATTAAAATTGTATGTGAAATTTTGTGCGTAGGTGTGGACTTTTTTCTAAGACACCCATGACCAGTTTAGAATTAGACAGTTACTTGAGAGTGGGAAAGAGGGATGGATGAACCCTGTACATCCTTATCCAGTAAGGGTAAGAAATCCTTACTCGGTAGGCCTCTTCCCAAAGCCCATTGGACCGGTACATATTCACTGTTGCCTTCCACTCCTGGGCCTCGAGGTAGTGATATTCAGCCTCCTGTAGTCGGCCTTCAGCCTCCAGCTCCTGGGGAGAGGTGGATCAGGATGGAGAGAGGGGGAGATGGAGCCTGTTTGGGGGAGAGATGGGCAGGGGCAGGAGGAGGTCTCACCTTGCCCAGATGTAGATGTGTGTCGCTGAGGAGATCTGGGTGGTGCTTCCCTACTAGGCGGATCATATCATCATACAACTTGTGCTTTTTGAACATGGTGATGGCAAGATCAGGCTCTTCCACTGTCACATATAGCCTGGGGATAGGAGATATACCTGCGGCCTCCTAGACCCAGATTCCTGCTGCTAGAGTCGTTCCTAAGGGATTCTGTCACTGCCTTCTGGGCAGAGGGCACGTATCTGCAGACCCCATCCCTCCCTCTAGCCCTGAAGCCCCATCTCCTGCTACACCTCCCCTGGGGCCACGGCTCACCTTTCAGCCTCTCGGTACTTGCCCTGCTTCTCCATCTCCTGAGCCTGGGTGATGTACAGCACCGACACATCTTCTGGTCTCATGCACTTCATTGCCAGCTGTGCGGACACACAGAGCCAGGGTAGCTTCAGGCACCAATTCCCAAGAGAAGCAGAGGGAAATGCAGAGCGGACAGGGAAGTGGGGCTTCAAGGGAGCCTGTTTTCTCAGGAACTCTGAACCTTCCCAACAACCACAGGCGTTTGGTTAGTGTCACTCTCCTAGTCAGTTCAGGGAATCCCAAGTCCATAATGAGCAGAGTAAGAACTACATTCTGCTAAGGCAGGAGGGTCAGAGACACCCTGTGCTGGGGGCACCTGTTCCCACTACCTTACTCCTACTGTACCCACTGGGCTCTGGGAGCAGAAGCGAGAATGGTTACCAGTGTGGCTAGAGCTTCAGCAGAGGTATTTCAGACTCCCTAGCCCCCAAGCCCATCTGCTGTGTTCAGAATCGCAGGTTTGGGAACAAGGGCCTCTCTTCATCCTTGCCTTTCCCCATGGCTAGGGATCAAAGTTACCCAGACTGTATTTTGGTACTCTTCCTCAGCTTTCAGGGAACCCAGCGAAGTGGGGATATCAGAGACTAAGGAAAGTGGCAACATAACCACAAAGGTGGAATTCTCTTCTCATGAACTCCACCCATTCCCTACCTTGTGGGCTTGCTCCCAGCGGCCAGCCTGGGTGTACATGTCTATGGCATCTTTCGTCCGGTCTCCCTTAGTGTAGAGCTCCTCAGCAATCTGTGGTTGAGACAGGCAGAGGCAAAAGGTCAGAGCATCAGAGTGAAAGCAGCCTGTAGGAGGAAAGAACAAACCTCAGTTGGGATGGAGCAGAGCCTGGGATACCATTATCCTATAGTCACAGAGAAGACAAGATGACTACAGGTGGTTCAGACTTTCTACTGTTTTGAAAAAAGACCAGCCTGAAACAATATGAGGACAATACAGTGGGAGTTTCAGAGGGCTTCATGTTTCTGCAATGCAAGGCAATTCTATACTGTAACTATGTTGGAGTTCTTCTTTTTTTTTTTTTTAATTAATTTATTTATTTTTGGCTGCATTAGGTCTTCATTGCTGTGCGCGGGCTTCTCATTGCGGTGGCTTTTTTTGTTGCAGAGCATGGGCTCTAGGTGCGGGGGCTTCAGTAGTTGTGGCTCGTGGGCTCTAGAGTGCAGGCTCAGTAGTTGTGGTGCACAGGCTTAGTTGCTCCATGGCATGTGGGACTTCCCAGACCAGGGATCGAACCCGTGTCTCCTGCATTGGCAGGTGGATTCTTAACCACTGCGCCACCAGGGAAGTCCCTATTCTTTTTTTTTAATTTTAATTTAAAAAAATTTTTATTGAAGTATGGTTGATTTACAATGTTGTGTTAATTTCTGCTGTACAGAAAAGTGATTCAGTTATACGTGTATATATATATTCTTTCTCATATTCTTTTCCATTATGGTTTATCACAGGATATTGAATATAGTTCCCTGTGCTATACAGTAGGACCTTGCTGTTTATCCGTCCTGTATATACTAGTTTGCACCTGCTAATGTTGGAGTTACCCATGAAGCATCACTCATGCTTGCACAGGAAGAGAGCTAGAGACTTGCTTTATATGTCTGGGAGAGGGGTCTATGTTATGTTAGAATGAAATGGGGAAGTAAACCTCTTTCTTCCCATTCAGGGTGGTGACATTGTTGGGTCCCAGAAAGAAGGATTTGGAACACTTCTTGCTCTGGGTTCCCTCCTCCTCATCCTGTCCTGCATTGCTTTAGGCTGCAGAAAGGGGCTCTCCCTCACCTCATACTCCTGCAGAGACGCGTAGTGTTGGGCCACACGAGGATAGTATTTGGACGCAGTGTTCTGGTCCTGTAGATCTAATATATAAATTGCCTTCTTCCACTGGCGGGCACCCAGGGCAGCCTCAATTGCCTTAATGGAGCACCTGGCATAGTTGGGAAAGGTGTAAATATGTATGAGGAAAGAGGAAAATAGATGGAGGTAAAGGGAAACCTCAAGCATACTCCAACCTACATTTTGAGATCTCTCTTATTTTAGTAAGGCCCTGGCACCCTTACTTTCCCCATCACCTCTCATCTCATGCCCAAATGTCCTTTGCACCCCCAGACCACCACACCTGGCTTCAATGTAGTGATTAATGGCCGCATCAAGCTGCTTCTGCTGCACCAGGTGGTCCCCCCACACCTCCTCTAGTCTCACCACCTCCACTGGAAATGCCAATCGAGCCAGCTCCACCGCTGCCAGAGACAGAGAGGGCACTCAGCTCAGACTTCAGGAAAAGTGAGATAGAGAAATGAGGCATGGAATACAGGTGAGAAGTGGAGGGACGGAGGAGCACTGAAGACAGTCAGCCTGAGCAGAGGCACAGAACACGTGTGGGGGACTGTTTGGGCCGCAGTCCACAACACTGAGGGATGGGCTGTGGGTGGCTAGTACCTTTCATGAATGCGTTGCCTTTACAGTAGCACTCCAGGGCCCGCTGTGGATTTCGAATCTTCTCAAAGAGATCACCTGCCTGTTAACACATTCCATATTACTACAGAGATACCCTTACTACACAAAAGTCAAGTATCAGCCCCCAAAGGAGGCGAATCAGCCACCAGTCAGGGAGGGGGAGGGCTATGCGCTCCAAGACCCCTCTGGGTAGGAAAAGGGCACTGAGCCCTGGGGGTAAGGGACAGGAGTAGGAAGCCATCCATACCCTTTCATACAGTTCGCTCTTGATAAGGGCGGCAGTGATGTGCTCTACCAGCTCTGTGGTGGCCAGCAGTTCCTCTCGGGTCAGCACCAGCCGAGCAGCTTTGGCGGGGAGCCCAGCTTTGAGGTAGAGGCTGATGGCTGCTAGCCCGTCCCCTTGGCTCTCCTGAAGTTCGCCTGCTCGCTCCTCTTGCTGTGTGTCCATCAGCCACTGGTAGTAACCCTGGCGCAGCTTCTCTAGGGCTGGGTGTCCCTGGACACGCAACAGAGAAGACCAGGAGTCACATCCCTCCTGCCCTGCTGCTTCCCAGGCTTCTCCAATCCCACTGTAACAACAGGAACCCTCCCAGTCACCAATGTCCTAACTCCTCACCATATCAGGTCCCGGCCCCCGCCCTGTTGCAGTTCCTACAGTCTCCTTGACAAGAGGAGGTTTCTGATATTGGTGGGAGTGAGTTCTGAACAACTGTGGGGAAGACGGAACTGGTACCTTGGCCTCAGCCACAGCGATACATTCGTCCCAACGATGTAGCTGCTGGTACATGTCCATGGCCTCCTCAACAGCGTTCTAGGGGAACCCGGGCAGCGGAAAGAGGGACACCAGGAAGATTCGAGAGTCAGAAATCAGCAAGCTCTCCTCAGCCCAGCTAAGATGCCAGCCTGTGTGGACTGAAAGCCTCATCCTTTACATATACACAAGCAGAGGTGAATTTAGTATGAAACTAAAAGAAACTTAAGCTTCAGGGCACCTTATTTGCACAGGTTCCTTCCAAAGCAACTTTTCTTTTTTTTTCTTTTTATTATTATTTTTTTTCCAAAGCAACTTTTCTTAAAGAGGGCTCCTCAAACTGTATAAGCTTTGGGCCTCACAAAATCTGGATCTACCTCCACGCACAAGAATTGCAGAGACAGGCTCCAGAGCATACGGGGAGACAGCAGACTTTTTATGAAAGAAAGAAGTAATTGTAAGAACTAACACAGAGGAGGGAATTATGGAGGAGTGAAATGAACTGTATAGACCTTTCTGAAAGTTCTCCCCAGACCTTTGGTAGCCCAGCTGACCAGTGTTCATTCCTCCTGAGTTTGCCTCTCTATTTTTCCCTCTCTGATCCCCTCTTCCATCCAGTTCTTCTGTTCCTGTTACCTGTTCTAAGAAGATCATTTCGGCCAGCTTGTAGTTCTTCTCCAGCATGGCTAGACGTGCTCGGACCTGATAAAAGTCTGTTCCTTCTCCACCCTGTGGGGAAAAAGGAGGTTCTGCTTATTCTGCTGGTGCCACAGGAGCCATTCTGTCTGTGTGGCCAGAGAGACATGGAGGCTAAAAGGCTTAGGAAGCTGAAAACCTTCATGGGGCTTAGAGGCTCGAGGTTTGGCAAGCAATTCCAAAATGGTCTGACTTGAAGGTAGAGGTGTGGGGGGCAGGGTAGAGGAAGTTAGCCATGGCTGGAAAGCTAAGAGTCGTGGGGCTGAGTACCAGGAGAAATCTCAGCTTGAAAGACTGAACGAATCAGGAGAATACTTGCATATTCCCGAGACACTTGATCTGCAATCTCATTGGTCTCACGTAGGAATCGAGCTTTTGCTACATGGCCCAAAGCAGAAAAGCACCTATAGTATGGAAGCAATAACAGTAATATTATAATAGAATCATCATTAATTCATTGGTTCAGTAGATATACTGAGCATCTATTATATGCCAGAAACTGTTCTTGCAACTGGGGACACAAAAGGGATAAGACAGATGAGGGCCCAGCTCTTAGGGAACTTACTTTCTAGTGGAAACAATTAGTAAACAAATAAACAAAGATTATTTGAAAGAATGGAAAATAAAACTAAGGGGACTCCTTAAGTTGGTAGCCAGAGAAGACCTGTTTGGGGAGCTGAGCTGAGATCTTAATACAAGAAAGAGCCAATCATGACAAGATGGAGAAAAATTATTCCAGGCGGAGAGAAAAGCTAGTGTAAAGGCCCTAATGCAGGAGTGAGCTTGGCACGCTCAAAGGGACAAAAGGATGCCAGTGCGGCTGGAGACTAATGGGCAAGTACCCGATATGAGAAGAAAGCAGAGGCCAAATCTTGTGGGGCCTTAGGACATGTAAAGAGTTTGGGTTTTATACAAAGTACAATAGTAAGTTACTGGAAGGTTCTGAGCAAGAAAATGATACAATCTAATTTATGTTTTTAAAAAATTACCTCAGCTGCTATGGGGTGAATGGATCATAGGGGTATAAGAACCGTATCAGTGAGACTAATTAAGAGGCTTTGCAACACAGCATGTAGATGGTGGTGGTCTATTCCAGGGTGGACACAGTAGACTTGAACAAATAAGAGATTCAGGATCCTTTTTTTTGTTTTTTACAATCACATGGATCACTTTTTATTTTTAACATATAGAATTTGACTTTGTGTTCATGTATATATATATATGCATGTACACATGTACAAAATACTTGTATCTGTTAGCATTTTCTTTTTATCTTTATTGGAGTATAATTGCTTTACAATGCTCTGTTACTTTTTTCTGTACAACAAAGTGAATCAGCTATATGTATACATATATCCCCATATCCCCTCCCTTTTGAGCCTCCCTCCCACCCTCACTATCCCACCCCTCTAGGTAGTCACAAAGCATCAAGCTGATCTCCCTGTGCTATGCTGTGGCTTCCCACTAGCCATCCATTTTACGTTTAGTGGTGTATCTATGTCAATGCTACTCTCTCACTTTGTCCCAGCTTCCCCTTCCCCCACCCCTGGGTCCTCAAGTCCATTCTCTGCGTCTTTATTCCTGCCCTGCCACTAGGTTCATCAGTATTGTTTTTTTTACATTCCAAATATGTGCGTTAGCATATGGTGTTTGTTTTTCTCTTTCCGCCTTACTTCACTCTGTATGACAGACTCTATGTCTATCCACCTCATTACAGGTAACTCAGTTTCATTCCTTTTTATGGCGGAGTAATATTCCATTGTATATATGTGCCACATCTTCTTTATCCATTTATCTGTTGATGGACATTTAGGTTGCTTCCATGTCCTGGCTATTGTAAATAGAGCTGCAATGAACATTGTGGTACATGACTCTTTTTGAATTATGGTTTTCTCAGGGTATATGCCCAGTAGTGGGATTGCTGGGTCATAGGGTAGTTCTATTTTTATTTTTTTAAGGAACCTCCATACTGTTCTCCATAGTGACTGTATCAATTTAGATTCCCACCAACAGTGCAGGAGGGTTCCCTTTTCTCCACACCTTCTCCAGCATTTATTGTTTCTAGATTTTTTGATGACAGCCATTCTGACCGGTGTGAGGTGATACCTCATTGTGGTTTTGATTTGCATTTCTCTAATGATTAGTGATGTTCAGCATCTTTTCATTGTTTGTTGGCAATCTGTATGTCTTCCTTGGAGAAATGTCTACTTAGGACTTCCACCATTTTTGGATTGGGTTGTTTGCTTTTTTGATATTGAGCTGCATGAGCTGCTTGTAAATTTTGGAGATTAATCCTTTGTCAGTTGCTTTGTTCACAAATATTTTCTCCCATTGTGAGGGTTGTCTTTTTGTCTTGTTTACGGTTTCCTCTGCTGTGCAAAAGCTTTTAAGTTTCATTAGGTCCCATTTGTTTATTTTTGTTTTTATTTCCATTTGTCTAGGAGGTGGGTCAAAAAGGATCTTGCTGTGATTTATGTCATAGAGTGTTCTGCCTAAGTTTTCCTCTAAGAGTTTTATAGTGTCTGGCCTTACATTTAGGTCTTTAATCTATCTTGAGTTTATTTTTGTGTATGGTGTTAGAAGTGTTCTGATTTCATTCTTTTACATGCAGCTGTGAAGTTTTCCCAGCACCACTTATTGAAGAGACTGTCTTTTCTCCACTGTATATTCTTGCCTCCTTTGTCAAAGATAAGGTGACCATTTGTGTGTGGGTTTATCTCTGGGCTTTCTATCCTGTTCCACTGATCTATATTTCTGTTTTTGTGCCAGTACCATACTGTCTTGATTACTGTAACTTTGTAGTATAGTCTGAGGTCAGGGAGCCTGATTTCTCCAGCTCCATTTTTCTTTCTGAAGATTGCTTTGGCTATTTGGGGTCTTTTGTGTTTCCATACAAACTGTAAATTTTTTTGTTCTAGCTCTGTGAAAAATGCCATTGGTAGTTTGATACGGATTATATTGAATCTGTAGATTGCTCTGGGTAGTATAGTCATTTTCACAATGTTGATTCTTCCAATTCAAGAACATGGTACATCTCTCCATCTGTTTGTATACTCTTTGATTTCTTTCATCAGTGTCTTACAGTTTTCTGCATGCAAGTCTTTCGCCTCCTTAGGTAGGTTTATTCCTAGGTATTTTATTCTTTTTGTTGCAGTGGTAAATGGGAGTGTTTCCTTAATTTCTCTTTCCGATTTTTCACTGTTAGTGTATAGGAATGCAAGAGATTTCTGTGCATTAATTTTCAGGATATGTTTTGAAGACCCTGGATCAGTGTCCCTAGGACTTGCTGAGAGTCTAGCTGTGAGGGGATGGGAAAAAAGGGACCAAGGATGACTCCTCGGCAAAATAGCAGCAGCTGACCTTTAAAGAGCACTTCCAACCTGTGCTCTTCGCACAGGTCCTCTCATTTGCTCTCCACTACCACTGCCATTTTTCTTTACCATCCTGCAAGGTAAATTCTGTTATCATCCCCATTTCATAGAGCAAATGGAGAAACCAAGGCTTGGGAAGGTTAAGTTAACCTCTTTCAAGTTACACAGCTGGTAAATGGAGCCAAGATTTGAAATTAGAGAGTCTGGAGTCCCATGTTTGTCCTATAAATTACACTCCTATACAACACCTGGAATATACAGATCAACACGTGGATTGTAGGGTATGAGTATTAAAAACTTTGAAGGGGCACCTAGTTACAAGATTGGGGAATGACAACAATAAAAGACACACCCTTATGTGAAGTAACTCAGAAAAACAAATATCGTACAATATTGCTTATATGTGGAATCTAAAAAATGGTAGAGATGAAATTACTTGCAAAGCAGAAATAGAGTCACAGATGTAGAGAACAAACTTATGATTACCAAGTGGGGAAGGAAGGGTGGGATGAACTGGGAGATTGGGACTGACATATATACACTACTATGTATAAAATAGATAACTAATGAGAACTTACTGCATAGCACAGGGAACTCTACTCAATGTTCTGTGGTTACCCAAAATGGGAAAGAAATCTAAAAGAGTATATATATATATATATATATATATATATATATATATATATATATACATATATATATATATGACTGATTCACTTTGCTGTACAGCAAGAAACTAACACAACACTGTAAAGCAACTATAGTCCAATAAAAATTTAGAAAAAAATAAATAAAAGACATACTCATAATCTAGGATGGGGGGATGTTTGGAATAACTGTACCACAGAAGGGTTCTATGACATCTGTTGGCATGGGAAGGGAAGTGCTGCCTTAATACTGGGGAGGAGCAGCCCACGGGGAAGATACCTGCATGGCCATCCCTCCCTCCTAGCTGCCTGGCACCTTGGTTCTAAAGCCCAACTCACCTCTCAGCAATGTGTAGCTGCCTTGCTTCCAGTGACAGCTTACTCAAGGTTTTCCACATTGCCTCTGTTTCTGGGGTCATTTCCAGAGTCTCCAAGAAGGCTGCTGCCCTGAAGAGGGAAGGAAGCAAAGCACAAGGAATGAGTCCAGGGTCAGGAAGACACCGAGGAATACTAGCGATGGGACAGGAGAGGAGGGGGGCAGGCAATTGTTTGTCCTCTTTGTCTAATCTCCTCCCAGGACACCATGTTCTTTTTAGACATGGTCAGTTTTACTATTCATCCCAGGTCCTCAGAACCAGAATTTCCCACCACCTTGCTGGTTACCAGTCTAGCCCCTCACCTGGTGTAGTTGCCGTCATCAATAGCTGTTCCAAACTCAATAAGGCCCTCATCCAGTGTGTAGGCAACTGTAGTCACACCTTCAGTCACCATCACCTCGGTCTTTCCCCCGCTCCGCTCCAGACCTACAACATCACCCTGTAAAAATTCAACACCCCCATCCCACCAGAATTCCAAGTTAGCATTTCCACTGACTCAACTGCAGAAAAGACCCACCCTCATTCAACCCTACTGCTCGTACACTGAGGGAATTACAGTGGCCCCAGTTTTTCTAACATTTAGTTTCTCTCAGGCAGATAAAAATTCCCTATCTATGGTAATATCCTTGGGTTAAAGTACACTCATAGCTATGATGGCACTAATGGCTAGGGATAAGTTGACAAAGTGTGACATCCACTTCTGCTACTGCCAGCAGTACTGCCAGCAGTACTATTTCTCAGTATTCTTAAAGGCCCTCCTGTTAAAATTCAACTTGAACATACTTCTTAATGTATTGCTGGGTTCAACTGAAGAAACCACTAGGAATGCTTCCTACTCCCTCCCCCGTCCCCACAAAAAGAAAGCAAGAGAGAAAGAGGTCAGTAAGCTAAAACCGAAAAAACATGAGCAGGAAAAAATGGAAGGTGAGCAAGTAGGAAGAATACAGCTGCCCTGAAGGCAAACACAGTATTAGGAGAATAAACTTTGGGTCCTTCAGCAGGATGGGGAGGCCAAACCTAAGGTTCCCTCATTAAACTGGGGATCCTCTCTTCAGTAAAGGGAATCAAAGGGGTACAGGTCATTAATATGCCTGATTCCTGCAGAGGCAAACACAAATCATCTCTGGAGGAAAACATGCCTATTTGAGGCCCTCAGGATTCCAAAAGATTACATTCAATGTAACATGAGTTCACAATAAAAAAGTACCAAAATATAAGTTAACAAACAGTTAACCAAAAAGTTAAATGAGTAAACAATACCTATAAATAACAGTTTTAGACCGCCATGGGTCTCAGATATCAAAAATAATAGTTATGAAAAAAGACAGTTATGATATATAAAATAATTATGTGTGAGATGTTTAAAGACCTAAAAGATGAAATAAAAAATTAAGCAAGGGACAAGAGACTATCAAAAATGGTCAGTCACGTTGGAGAAAGAACCAAATAAAACCTTATGAAAAATTTAATTTTTGAAGTAAAAAACTCAATAGATGGTTTAAATAGCAGATTAGACAACGATGAAAATGAATTAATGAACTAAAAGATGTATCTTAAGAAATTATCCAGAATGTAGCATGGAGTGAGAAGGAGAAAGGAAATATGAAAGACAGGTTAAAAAGGTACAGAAGACAGAACAAGAAATCTAACATATACCTAATTAGAGTTTCGATGGAGAGACTGGAGAATATGATAGAAGAAGCAATGTTTAAAGAGATTATGGTTGGGAAATTTCCAAGACTGATAGAAATATGTGTACTCACAATTACAGGTAGCACAATATATACCAAGCAGGATAAATAAAAAGAAATTTATAGCTAGACACACTGTGGTAAAATTTCAACATGCCTAAAAAAAGATTTTAAAAGCAACCAGAGAGAAAAGACAGATCACCTATATAGAAAGGGCTATTAATAATCTCGTCAGAACAAAAGAAGTCAATCAATGGGACAATATTTGCAAAAGGCTAAGAAAAAATAACTGTCAATCTAGAACAGGGGGGACTTCCTGGTGGTGCAGGGGTTAAGAATCCGCCTGCCAATGCAGGGGACACGGGTTCAAGCCCTGGTCTGGGAAGATTTCACATGCCGCGGAGCAACTAAGCCCGTGCACCACAACTACTGAGCCTGCGTGCCACAACTCCTGAGCCTGCGGTCTAGAGCCCGTGAGCCACAGCTACTGAGCCCGTGTGCCACAACTACTGAAGTCCACGTGCCACAACTACTGAAGCCCAAGCACCACAACTACTGCAGCCCACGTGCCTAGAGCCCATGCTCCGCAACAAAGAGAAGCCACTGCAATGAGAGGCCCGTGCACTGCAACAAAGAGTAGCCCCCACTCGCCGCAACTAGAGAAAGCCCATGTGCAGCAATGAAGACCCAACACAGTCAAATAAAAATCTAGAATTCAGTACTGAGTCCAAGTATCTTTCAAGAGCAAAGCTCTAAATAAAAACATTTTCAGATAATCAAAACCTGAATGTTTATCATCAAAAGACTTTCACTAGGGTTTTCCTGGTGGCGCAGTGGTTGAGAGTCCGCCTGCCGATGCAGGGGACACGGGTTCGTGCCCCGGTCCGGGAAGATCCCACAGGCCGTGGAGCGGCTGGGCCTGTGAGCCATGGCCGCTGAGCCTGCGTGTCTGTCTGGAGCCTGTGCTCCGCAGCGGGAGAGGCCACAACAGTGAGAGGCCCACGTACCGCAAAAAAAAAAAAAAAAAAAAGACTTTCACTAAAGTAACTTGTAGGATAGCCTCATCCACCAGAGGGCAGACAGTAGAAGCAAGAAGAACTACAATTCCACAGGAAACTAAAAACCACATTCACAGAAATATAGACAGAATGAAAAGGCAGAGGACTTTGTACCAGATGAAGGAACAAGATAAAACCCCAGAAAAACAACTAAATGAAGTGGAGATAGGCAACCTTCCAGAAAAAGAATTCAGAATAATGATAGTGAAGATGATTCAGGACCTCAGAAAAAGAATGGAGGCAAAGATCGAGAAGATGAAAGAAATGTTTAACAAAGACCTAGAAGAATTAAAGAACAAACAGAGATGAATACAATAACTGAAATGAAAAATACACTAGAAGGAATCAATAGCAGAATAACTGAGGCAGAAGAATGGATAAGTGATCTGGAAGACAGAATGGTGGAATTCACTGCCACAGAACAGAATAAAGAAAAAAAGAATGAAAAGAAATGAAGAGAGCCTAAGAGACTTCTGGGATAACATTAAATGCAACAACATTCGCATTATAGGGGTCCCAGAAGGAGAAGAGAGAAAGAAAGGACCCAAGAAAATATTTGAAGAGATTATAGTCGAAAACTCCCCTAACATGGGAAAGGAAATAGCCACCCAAGTCCAGGAAGTGCAGAGAGTCCCAGGCAGATTAAACCCCAGGAGAAACATGCCGAGACACATAGTAATCAAATTGACAAAAATTAAAGACAAAGAAAAATTATTGAAAGCAACAAGGGAAAAATGACAAATAACATACAAGGCAACTCCTGTAAGATTAACAGCTGATTTCTCAGCAGAAACTCTACAAGCCAGAAGGGAGTGGCACGATATATTTAAAGTGATGAAAGGGAAGAACCTACATCCAAGGTTACTCTACCCAGCAAGGAACTCATTCAGATTCGATGGAGAAATCAAAAGCTTTACAGACAAGCAAAAGCTAAGAGAATTCAGCACCACCAAACCAGCTCTACAACAAATGCTAAAGGAACTTCTCTAAGTGGGAAACACAAGAGAAGAAAAGGACCTACAAAAACAAACCCATAAGAATTCAGAAAATGGTAATAGGAACATACATATTGATATTACCTTAAATGTGAATGGATTAAATGCTCCAACCAAAAGAAACAGACTGGCTGAATGGATAGAAAAACAAGACCCATATATATGCTGTCTACAAGAGACCCACACTTCAGACCTAGGGACACATACAGACTGAAAGTGAGGGGATGGAAAAAGATATTCCATGCAAATGGAAACCAAAAGAAAGCTGGAGTAGCAATACTCATATCAGATAAAATAGAGTTTAAAATAAAGAATGTTACAAGAGACAAGGAAGGACACTACATAATGATCAAGGGATCAATCCAAGCAGAAGATATAACAATTATAAATATATATGCCCCCAACATAGGAGCACCTCAATACATAAGGCAACTAACAGCTATAAAAGAGGAAATCAAAAAAAAAAAAAAAAAAAGAGGAAATCAACAGTAACACAGTAACAGTGGGGGACTTTAACAGCTCACTTACACCAATGGACAGATCATCCAGACAGAAAATTAATAAGGAAACAGAAGCTTTAAATGACACAATAGACCAGATAGATTTAATTGATATTTATAGGACATTCCATCCAAAAACAGCAGATTACACTTTCTTCTCAAGTGCACATAGAACATTCTCCAGGACAGATCACATCTTGGGTCACAAATCAAGCCTCAGTAAATTTAAGAAAACTGAAATCATATCAACCATCTTTTCTGACCACAACGCTATGAGATTAGAAATCAATTACAAGGAAAAAGAAGTAAAAAGCACAAACACATGGAGGCTAATCAATACGTTACTAAATAACCAAGAGATCACTGAAGAAATCAGAGGAAATAAAAAAATACCTAGACACAAATTACAACGAAAACACGATGATCCAAAACCTATGGGATGCAGCAAAAGGAGTTCTAAGAGGAGAAGTTTATAGCAATACAAGCCTACCTCAAGAAACAAGAAAAATCTCAAATAAACAATCTAACCTTACATCTAAAGGAACTAGAGAAAGAACAAACAAAACCAAAGTTAGTAGAAGGAAAGAAATCATAAAGATCAGAGCAGAAATAAATGAAATAGAAACCAAGAAAACAATAGCAAAGATCAACAAAACTAAAAGCTGGTTCTTTAAGAAGGTAAACAAAATTGATAAACCTTTAGCGAGACTCATCTAGAAAAAGAGGGAGAGGACTCAAATCAATAAAATTGAAGTGAAAAAGGAGAAGTTAAAACAGACACTTTAGAAATACAAAGCATCTTAAGAGACTACTACAAGCAACTCTATGCCAATAAAATGGACAACCTGGAAGAAATGGACAAATTCTTAGAAAGGTATAACCTTACAAGACTGAACCAGGAAGAAATAGAAAATATGAACAGACCAATCACAAGTAATGAAATTGAAACTGTGATTAAAAATCTTCCAACAAACAAAAGTCCAGGACCAGATGGGTTCACAGGTGAATTCTATCAAACATTTAGAGAAGAGCTAACACCCATCCTTCTCAAACTCTCCCAAAAAATTGCAGAGGAAGGAACACTCCCAAACTCATTCTATGAGGCCACCATCACCCTGATACCAAAACCAGACAAAGATATTACAAAAAAAGAAAATTACAGACCAATATCACTGATGAATACAGATGCAAAAATCCTCAACAAAATACTTGCAAACAGAATTCAACAACACATTAAAATGATCATACACCATGATCAAGTGGGATTTATCCCAGGGATGCAAGGAGTCTTCAACATATGCAAATCCATCAATGTGATACACCATATTAACAAATTGAAGAATAAAAACCATATGATCATCTCAGTAGATTCAGAAAAAGCTTTTGACAAAATTCAACACCCATTTATGATAAAAACTCTCCAGAAAGTGGGCATAGAGGGAACCTACCTCAACATAATAAAGGCCATATATGACAAACCCACAGCAAACATCATTCTCAATGGTGAAAAACTGAAAGCATTTCCTCTAAGATCAGGAACGTGACAAGGATGTCCACTCTCGCCACTATTATTCAACATAGTTTTGGAAGTCCTAGGCACGGCAATCAGAGAAGAAGAAGAAATAAAAAGAATGCAAATTGGAAAAGAAGAAGTAAAACTGTCACTGTTTGCAGATGATATGATACAGTACATAGAGAATCCTAAAGATGCCACCAGAAAACTACTAGAGCTAATCAATGAATTTGGTAAAGTTGCAGGATACAAAATTAATGCACATAAATTTCTTGCGTTCCTGTACATTAACAACGAAACATCAGAAAGAGAAATTAAGGAAACAATCCCATTCACCACTGCAACAAAAAGAATAAAATACCTAGGAATAAACCTACCTAAGGAGGTAAAAAACCTGTACTCAGAAAACTATAAGACACTGATGAAAGAAATCAAAGATGACACAAACAGATGGAGAGATATATCATGTCCTTTGATTGGAAGAATCAATATTGTGAAAATGACTATACTACCCAAAGCAATCTACAGATTCAATGCAATCCCTATCAAATTACCAGTGGCATTTTTTACAGAACTAGAACAAAAAAAATCTTAAAATTTGTATGGAGACACAGAAGACCCCGAATAGCCAAAGCAGTCTTGAGGGAAAAAAACAGAGCTGGAGTAATCAGACTCCCTAACTTCAGACTATACTACAAAGCTACAGTAATCAAGACAATATGGTACTGGCACAAAAATAGAAATATAGATCAATGGAACAGGATAGAAAGCCCAGAGATGAACCCATGCACCTATGGTCAACTAATCTATGACAAAGGAGGCAAGGATATTCAATGGAGAAAAGACAGTCTCTTCAATAAGTGGTGCTGGGAAAACTGGACAGCTACATGTAAAAGAATGAAATTAAAACACTCCCTAACACCATACACAAAAGTAAACTGAAAAAAAAAAAAAACTGAAAATGGATTAGAGACCTAAATGTAAGATTGGACACTATAAAACTCTTAGAAGAAAACATAGGAAGAACACTCTTTGACATAAATCACAGCAAGATCTTTTATGATACATCTCCTAGAGTAATGGAAATAAAAACAAAAAATAAACAAATGGGACCTAATGAAACTTAAAAGCTTTTGCACAGCAAATGAAACTACAAACAAGACGAAAAGACAACCCTCAGAATGGGAGAAAATATTTGCAAACGAATTAACGGACAAAGGATTAATCTCCAAAATATATAAACGGCTCATGCAGCTCAATATTAAAAAAACAAACAACGCAATCAAAAAATGGGCAGAGACCTAAATAGACATTTCTCCAAAGAAGACATACAGATGGCCAAAAAGCACATGAAAAGCTGCTCAACATCACTAATTATTAGAGAAATGCAAATCAAAACTACAATGAGGTATTACCTCACACCGGTTAGAATGGGCATCATCAGAAAATCTACAAACAACAAATGCTAGAGAGGGTGTGGAGAAAAGGGAACCCTCTTGCACTGTTGGTGGGAATGTAAATTGATACAGCCACTATGGAGAACAGTATGGAGGTTCCTTAGAAAACTAAAAACAGAATTACCATATGATCCAGCAATCCCACTACTGGGCATATACCCAGAGAAAACCATAACTGAAAAAGACACATGCACCCCAGTGTTCATTGCAGCACTATTTACAATAGCCAGGTCATGGAAGCAACCTAAACGCCCATCGACAGACGAATGGATTAAAGAAGATGTGGTATACATATACAATGGAATATTAGCCATAAAAAGGAACAAAACTGGGTCATTTGTAGAGACGTGGATGGATCTAGAGACTGTCATACAGAGTGAAGTAAGTCAGAAAGAGAAAAACAAATATTGTATGTTAACGCATATATGTGGAACCTAGAAAATTGGCACAGATGAACCGGTTTTCAGGGCAGAAATAGAGACACAGATGTAGAGAACAAACGTATGGACACCAAGGGGGAAAAGTGGGGTGTGTGTGTGTGATGAATTGCGAGATTGGGATTGACATGTATACACTAATATGTATAAAATGGATGACTAATAAGAACCTGCTGTATAAAAAATAAAATAAAATTCAAAAAGAAAAAAAAAAGAAACTTCTAAATGATATTCTTCAAGAAGAGGAAGAAAAGTAACTCCAGAGAGAAGATCAGCAATGAAAAAGGAAAAGTTGAACAGAGAAACTGGCACTATGACAGTAAATCTATACAAATTCTGTGTGTATAAAATAATAATGTCTAACTTTGGGGATAACAGAAGGGAACCAAAATACTAGACAACAGTGGCAAAGGGGAGGTAATCCCATTTAATCTTTTAGGGTCCTTGTATTGTTTGCAGTGCAGGGGGGGGCGGTTAGATGCTGATTAACTTTAGACTTTGTTAATTTAAATACATGGTGAACTTTTAAGGGTAACTGCTATAGAAATAGGATGTATAACCTTCTGATCTAAAGAGTACTCTAAAGAGTATTTAGAAAAGGACAACCCCCCAACCCCCCCACAAAAACTCAATCTTAATCTGTCTAAAATGAGGCAAAAAAGGAGAAAAAAAGAGATATAGAAAGAACAAAAAGGAAGTATCAAGTGCTCTACCCACACCCACACCAGTCATCCTAGCCTACCATAGGGGCCTCTTTTCTCTGTTTGCATAGGCTCCTCCCGGATTTTGGAATATCACTTGTGTGTGTGACGTTGTTATGGGATAGGAGAGAGGGTCTGATCAGCAGTCTTAAAAAAATGGAACTATGAATGGCTTTTGTACCAGAGAATCAGCACACAAGGAGGTGATATGGAACTACTCCTCCTGTTGGGGATCTTCCAGCCTAAGGGAACTCCATGTTATGACTTGGTGAATTCCCACTATAATAGAGACCCATACTCCAAGGGTCTAATATAATGTCAGGAATCTGAACAAGGATGGCTCTGGGGCCTGGTCCACTGTGGGAAGGAGTCTAAGCGTCACCTGCCAACTCCATTAAAGAGATTATGGGTGGTGGGCAGAGAAACCAAGCAGACTTCAGAGCCTACTCAGGGTTCTAATTAATCAGCTCAACACTATGGCTGAGGTGCCCTGATGTCAACATACCCTGATAGAGGACATGGTGACTCTCTCAGGTGCCTCAATGTTGTACCACACACACAGGTTGTTTCGGTTCTGAGCTACCAGCACATCACTTCCTGGGACCCACTGCACGTAGGAGCAGAAGTTGAGGATCATTGTCTTAGAGCAGCTTTCAATATCATATAGGTGCAACTGAAGGAGGAAGAAGTAGATAGCACAATTAAAAGGAGATATGGGTGTCTTCTCATCTTGACAATTTTCCTAATGGTGAAATGTGGTGAGCTAACCCACCAGTCACGTACATGCTAAATTTCAAAGCTTACTCATCTTCAACCATAAACCCTTCAAGTTTATGCTGAGTTGACATATTCTGACTCTGGCCAAATAAGAGATGATCAAAAGAGCAAAGGTCTACACCCTAGGAATTTAAGTTAGGTGAAGGTCAGACTTTTTTTTGGCTGCGCTGCAAGGCATGTGGGATCTTAGTTCCTGACCAGGGATCGAACTTGCACCCCCTGCAGTGGAAGTGCGGAGTCTTAACCAGTGGACCGCCAGGGAAGTCCCAGACTTTCATTCTTAGAATAACTCTGGGCCAGAGTTACCAGCCTGGATTACACAAGTAAGGGCACCAGTCAAATTAAATGGTCTGGAAATTTGTGATGGCTTTCGCATCACAATGAAAATGAAACAAAAAATCACCAGAGAGTCCCTTTTGCCCCTGAGGTTGAACTCTTTGGTGGTACCATATTGAGATCAGAATCAATAAGGGGCTAGGGGGAGACTGTCCTCAAGCCAGCTTCAGTGCCATCAGATAAGTGTAGCTGAAGAGCACTGGAGCAGTAGGTGTGGGTTAAGGTCAGCTAGGCGTGAGGAAGAGGAATGCAGGCGTAAGGATGTTTCATGAGGGCACAGATTTGTGAATATTAAGAGAGACATCAACTCCCAAATTCCTCTCTTGACTTCGGTGCCATCATGACACAGCCTCCTGAAGGGTAAAATGGGATGCGTGGTGATAGCAGATACAAAGAATGTTGATTCTTCTGTGCCTTTTGCTATGCTAATGGCATAGCCCCAAGAAATTATGTCCTATCCTGCCTCCCACAGTCCCTGCTGGCAGCTAGTACCACATCCTTTATGGACCAGTCTATGGCTAAGGCCTTAGCAACCCTCCTCACACGAAGTTTCCGGTCCCTGAAGAGAAGCTTGTGCCCAGTCTCGTTAAGTTCCAGCCAATCCACACGGCTCTCATGGCTGATGGTGCCAATGTTGTAGCCACCAATCAGGTCCACTAGAGAGTAAAGGAAACAGGGTTAATCACATACAAGGCATGAGGTGGCCTGTGAAAGTCTGGCTTTAAGAATGTTGCATTAGTCTAGAGAATGTCACTCAGGAATGTAAATGGGCAGTACAACATAACTTTGCTAAGATGCTGTATTTCTTCTAAAATTATAGAGGTTTTGTTTAACTCTGCAGTTATTAACTCAAAAGATCCAGACTCATCAAGAAATGTGACTCCTCTCTGGGACTCTTGGAGTTGTCTCAGAGCAGGTCAGAACTATGGAGCAACTGGCTTCTGTTCTCACGATGAACCACAATTAGAGCAAACACACCAGTGAGAGAAAGATGATGAACGAAATGACCCTGGTGATCATACGTGCTCCAAGGAGTTACCTGCATATCTGAGTGGCAGTGATATAAGAACACTTAGGGACAAAGAGTGGTGAAGGCACACAGACAAAATAGGAGGAACCTCTAACTAAAGTTAGGCTGGTCAGTGCAGACGATGAATATTAGTTTGGTCTGAATTTCATAGGCAATATAAGAAACAATCATGCTTAGAACAGACCACTCAAGGTTGGCTAGGGTGCTTTCAGGGAGTCTCTTGAACAAAGCCCATTCACAGGTCTTATTGATATACATTATCAACAAGCAATGTGCCTGCTTTTGTTACCTACGCTTAAGCTGAAGACCAAATGCCAGCAGATGTCCACTACTGGGAAGACCAACTTAAAAATGAATTTTCCTTTAATTAAAAAGCAAAATGATAAATCCATGTTTTAATGCCCCAATTATAAGTACAACCATAGAATGCTAGAGCTGTGGGGACCCTATTTCTGTGAGCACCCTGAAATTACACACAAAATTATGCATGTAGATATTTTTCTGGGAAAGGATCTATGCTTTTAATTAGACACTCAAAGGGGTCGATGACCCAAAATGGTTAAGAGAAGAACTCTGTCAATGTACATTGAAGATAAGACCTACAGAGAGGTGACTTGTCCAAAATCTCACAGCTCATTACTGCTGAGAGAACTTAGGCCACTGGAACTTAGAACTTAAGCCACTGGACTGTATTATTATTTCTATTATAGATACTTACATTTCTGAGCTCAGCAACTTCATGTGAAATAGAAAGTTCATGAAATGTAAAAATATCTTAAGAACAGACCCATATGTATATGGAAACCTGATTTATGAGAGATGACATTACATACTAGTGAGCGAAGAATGGACTTTCGAGCAATGGTTAAACATATGGAAAAAAAACAAAATTAGATTCCTACCCACATTATGCATAAAAATAAATTCCAGGTAAAAAGCAAAATTTTAAATGCCAAAATACAGGAGGGAGTAGGGAGGGATTTCTTAAATAAGACCTCAAAACCCACAAACTATTTATTAAAAAGTGGTATACAACACTGTAAATTGAACTATACTTCAGTAAAAAAAAAAAAAGTGATAAAATGGACTACATTAAACTTAAAAATGTCTAAATACTAAGAAATGCTGAAAAGGAGAGAAAAGACAAGCCACAGGCTGAGACAATCGCTGCAATGCAAATAACCATCAAAGCCTATACACACACACACACAGAACTCCTTCACGTAAATAAAGAAAAGACAACCTAATTTTAAAAATAGGTAATGGATGTGAACTGGCAATTCACAGAAGAAATCCAAATGGCCAATAAACAAATGAACAAAAAAATTAAAACAATGAAATATATTTTCATATACATCAGATTGAGCCAAATAATGAAGTCAGGCAATTTCAAGCACTGGAGAGGAAGTGGAACTGTGACTGCTGGTGGGAATGTAAATTGGTACAACGTCTTCAGAGAGCAATCTGGAAATATTTTAGTGAAATTGAAGATATACCTCTTTCATGATTCAGCAATTCCATGCTGGGTATAAACCTTAGAGAACTGAAATACTGTATCAGTGAAAAACTAACAAATGTCCATCAACAGAGAAGAGAGAAAAGATCCAAGGTAAAAATAATGAAATGTGAGGATTGGACAGAATTGGGTGTGGGTACACAAGTAATAATAATATTATTATTATGAACAGCTAACATTTATTAAGCACTTACTATATACTAGGCACTAGTCTAAGTGCTTTTCATATGAAGTAGGTCCTATTTTTATCCCCATTTTGTAGATGAGGTACATTTTGTAGATGAAATTGAGATACAAAAAGGTGAAGTAATTTACCTAAGATTACACAGGTAGTAAGTAGAGAAGTGGGGAGATTTGACTCCAGAGCCCTGTTCTTAATACCTACACTACCTGGATATGTTATTCTCTAAACTTTTTAGAGAATACCATGCTATTCTTTATACTTTTTTCCTATGCTTAAAACATTCCATGATAAAAAATTAACTATTAATATATACAGTACAATTTATAAATGTGACCATTTGTGAAATGCACATAAAGTTTGTCATCACTACTTATTAATGACAAACTATACAGAAAGTAAGGCCCCTTCCAGTTCTAAGAATCTGTGATCCTATGAAGTCTAAACAGGAAAATTCTTAAATTTGCTAATGGTTCTTTTCTACAATTCACTATTTTCCAGCCCTGAGATATATGCCTAGAGAACGTGAATAATTGTATGGGCAGGCCTATACATACCAATGCATCTGTATCTAGACTTCTAGATATAGACATATGGATTTAAACATGTCACATATCCCCTGTAAGAATGAGGTCACACATTTACCCGATGCCTCTCAGATTCCTGGATTCTCCACTGCACACAATCCTGTGACATGGAAGTGCTTTATAAACATCTATTTTGTTATTACAATTATGAGAGAGTCTTACTCACCTATAGCAATAGTCTTAATATCAACAAGATAAGCCAATTTCTTATTATCCTCCGTTCCTCGCTGGCGCCTCTCATTAATACGGACACTGAAACATGAAGGGTCAGGTGAGGCAAAATGGGCTTAGGTAGCTGGGATGTTTAATAGGAGCTCTGAAATACTATATGGGATGAAGATTTTAGATTAACCTGAGGATATAGGAGATAGAAGTCAAAAGGAATTCTTTTGGGTTTCAAAAATTTAGAGAACCTTGTGGGGTTACCTGATGAGATGGGGGTTCATGAATTCAGTACGTACAGAACCCAGGGTATCATTACTCCCATATTCCACCAGGGTTAGCTCTCCAGCATTGAAGATCATGCATACCTGGGGGTGAACGGAATTGTTATACAGTGGAAAGATTACATGAAGAGAGAGAAAAACAGTCGAGGGAGGTGTACCATGAGTTCAAAGTGAAACCCACCTTTCTGTTTATTCTATTCCTCTGCCTATTTCACCCTCCCACTTTATCTGCTGTTTTCTCAACCCCTTGCCACTTGCCATCCTGCTACACAGAAGCTAGAAGGAGGCTTATCAGGACAGTGATGGTGAATCAAGCTCTACTCACATTTTCATTTTCAAAGAAATACTTCTCATTGCCACCAGATCCCTGCCAAGCTACCTGTTAAGGGGGGAAAAGACATAAGGGACAATGTGGATAATTATCCAAGACGATGCTGAAAGAACAGGGTGGGATGCAGAGAGATGGAGTTGGGGGAGGCTTTGACATTGCACAAAAGAGATGCTATGTCAGATTTTGCCCTAGTCCCTATGCTTCTGGGAGATGGTGTATAAACAGTCCAACAACGGTGATTCATATTCCGGGATTCTAAGCCTCCCGGGTCTCATCCCCTGAAGCCAGGTCCCCAACACCAGAATGTTAGAGCTTCCCATGGAGATCTTCCCCCAGGGACCCTGGCTTGCCTGAGTAGCACCTCAGGACGCCCCATCCCCACCTCTCCATTTTTGGTTCCTACCTCACTAAGGCGATTAGTGTTCAGGTCCCCCAGCAACAGTGTGTCTGACGTGTGGGCCACCAGGTAGCGTTCTTTTCCCAGGATTTTCACCTCTTCCACCTCATAGCCATAGTGTGACTTGAGTACCACTCGGGTCCCCGATGAGAGGTTCTTCACAATCACCTTGGCAGGAGACGAGTCTGAGCTCCCCAGGCTTCCCCCAATCCGAAAGAGGGATGAACATGCTGTGCCCTTCGCCCACCTTCACAGGGCTAACTAAACAAAGTATCATCTTTTTTCCTTGCCTGGCCTAGGATATTCTTGGTAAAAGGGACACCTCACATTTACATAATGCTTTACCATTTATGAAATACTTTAATATATTATCTCTTTTGATGTTTATAATACATACGATTCTGAAAGTTCCACTGGGTTAAACCAATCACTCTCCCTATGTTCCTGTAGCTCTTTGTACAAACTTTTATGATAACTTTACCACAGTGTGCTGTATTATTTTCCGATATGTCTGTCTCCTTTGCTAAAACGATTTTCTCAAATAAGGGACAATGTATTACAGATAACTATCTTTGAATTCTCAATGCTTAACAGTGCTGACACATAAAGAATGGATAAATATTTCTGGAGAAAATGGAAGACTAAAGGAATCAATGAATAATAAATGAAGGAAAGGAGGGTGGAGGTAGAGAAAAGTGGGCTCAGAAACTAAGAAATGAGCTTGCAACATCATACACAGTGAGTTCAGAGGCCTTAGAACAAAAGAATTCAGAATTATAATCCTATTTATCAACTTCCCCAGTTGCCATCCTAGAGGCAGTGAAGTTTTAAACCAGGAAGATGTAAATGGCAATCTCTGTACCCCTTAAACCTGGTGGTTAATCCTTTTCTTACAATAAGCTGTAAGAACTATAGCAGGAAAGTTGCCAGAGAGTTGCCCTGACACATTCTATTCCTCAGAACAGCTCTGCCAGAGGCTGATTTGACTCTGTGCTGTGGCCAGACCGCAGGGAAGTACTACAAGGATGAGTGAGCCATGGCAAAATCTCAGTGTGGCAGGCTGTCAGCCGCTCACCTGGCTAGGTCCCACATACGTTAGCTCAAACTTATTCTTGTAAATGCTCCTTCGGAGGCAGCAGTCAAACTGTTCCACTCCACCACAGAGTGTGCCCTGGAGGGAAAGTGACAGCATAAAGGGTAACACACACAATACGTAGGCATGTAGAGGGTATTTAGAGATACTCTCAAATCCTGGGTTCTAGAATCTACAGAAGAGTTGGCAGTAAAAGGGCTGGTAGTTTTTGGAAGTACCAGCAGGAAAGAGGTGGCAATTGCAGGACTCAAGAGCATCACATAGTGATGGGATATAAGGGAGAAATCATCCCTGCCTATAAAACTCTTGTCCCATGTGGCCTCCAATAAGGTATGCATTTCTCTTTCCCCTGTAAGGTCAGAGTTTTAGGTTGTGGTCAAAAGGGAAGAGGACATTCTCTAGTGTCAGGAGAGGGTGCTTTAGGATAACGTGGGATTTTTCTTAATTTGAAAAAAGTCACCAAAGCAGAAAGGGGTTACTAGTCACACACCGCACAGAGTCGTGAGCCATCCCGCTTCCAGGCCAAGGCAGTGATGGTGTATAAGTTGGCAATCTCCTTGGGCTTTGCCTCTTCCCAGATGCTTCTTCGAGGGCTCCAGTTGAGTACCCGAAGTCTGAAATTAAGTATGTGGCTTTTAGAAGAGTTGGAGACTGAGAAAAACTGAAAATGGGCCTGTAACGGAAGGAAATTAGTCTTGCTACATCAGAGAACAGAGGAAATAAAAGAGAACAGACAAGTTGGGAGGTCTAGTAGGAGAGGACAAAAGTGTTCAAAGGAAGTAATTTGGGAAAATCAAGTCAAAAGTAAAATGGAGTAAGAGAGATAGGAGTGGAGAAAATAAAAAGAGATTGTGGCTGGTGAGGAAAATGAGCTGTTAGCGATAGAGAAATATGGAAAAAGCAAAGAGAAATGGTAGGAGTCAGAGAAGAAAGAAAGGAAGAGACAGACACACATGAGACTGAAGGGGACAGAAAGACAGGACTGACAAAGCTGGGGTTAAAAGTGCTCCAAGGAAGAGATGGGACCCAGACTCTAGCTATTTATTCACCGTTCCATCATTCATTCATTCATTCATTCATTTACCAAACATTTGAGCACGTATTATATACTAGATGCTAATCTAGGCCCTGGAGACTTAAAAAAAAAGAGAATAATAGGCCCTCTTCTCAAGGGCTCTTCAATTTAACCAGTTAGATACAAACACCAAACTATAATATAATGTGATAAACACTAAGCCAGTGGTCTGAAAAGGGGCAAAGGGAGCACAAAGAAAGTGGAGAGGAATTCTGCTGTGGAATCCCGGGGAGAGGCAGAGACACAACAAGAGCATGGTGCATCTTGGAACTGCCGACACGCCAACGGACGGTGGGAACAGGAAGAGGAAAGTGCACGAATTAAAACCTAAGAATCACTTGATTCTGATCCAGTCTCCCACTCTGGCTGAGAAGCAAAACTGGACTAAAGAAGAGTGTACACAGGGAAAGCAGGCAGAAGCTGCAACTGGAAAGGAGACCCACCTGTCATAACTTCCCAGTACAACAGACTGGCCCCCAGGACTTGCTGCAGCTGTGGTGAACTCCCGTTCCTGAGGGTCACGGCTATAGTCAAAAGTTTGTAGCATGTGGCCTTCCTTTCCATAGGCCACAATCCTCCGATCACAGCCTGCAGCCACAATGCTGTTGGTTGCCCAAGCCAAGGCATAGGGTGGGCATGGGTGGTTCACCAACTTCCCCTAAGACAGAAGTAGAGGGTTTCAATCACTCTGACTCTGAGGACTCCACCTCAGAAACTTCTCATTCCTAGCATCTGACACACTCACTCTGACAACCCTGCTCTGCAGGAATCTTTCTCCCAACACTTTCCCACCCTAACACACCTTAACCCGAAGACGTCACAAATTATCTTTCTGTCTTACACTCACGCACACATCTTTTATGACATATATACACACTTATTGACCTTGTGTTCAAGAGGGAACCTCAAAATACGTGTGTCTGCAGATCTTTAATATTCACCTAATAAGGCCCCCCAAAGGAATCTGTCCTACACATTAACCAATACCATATAGGCCCACAGGGAGCATATGGCCCCTTTATTTCAGGAGGGATACATTTAATGATTACACAAGTAATTCTTAATATAAATGATTCAAGCAATAGAGAATTACATAGATTAAAACATGAACCTTCCTTTAATCCCCCATATTTTCCCTCTCAAGAGTAAACAACCCTTTTTTTCTATGAATTTATATACATAAATATATATTTTACATAAATGAGAATAATTTTCACTTTTCATTACCCTCGGAGTCTTTATTTCTCTTTGCCTCAAGGTCCCTTCCACCTGATTCATCCTTTCCCATAAATATTAAGCTCTGGCCTCCGAAAAACAAATCCTCTCTGTGGCCTCATCCAGGTGTCTCTCTGCCTGAGGTCTCATTCCTCTAGCCTCCTCTCCCAGCACCATGATCTAAATTCCTTAGATGTCCAACCTCCTCGCGGAGAGTTCTTGGGATTTCCTTCTCCCCTATTCCAGAGCATCCTTTATTCATACCTGTGACTCTCCAGAGCCTTCATCATCAAAGAAGTACCTAACAATGGTGCCATCTGCATGACCAGAGAGAATTCCTTTCCCAGAGCAACTAAAAAAGGGGACAAGGAGGAAAGGAGAGAAATACAGGAAGACATTAGAGCATCCTGTCTCACCAAGAAAGTCCCCTTTGTCTGTCAAACACTACCCTACCTGTGGTTCCTGCTACCAGCCCTCTCTATCTTTCATACTATGGTCCCCCAGTCCAGAGTCCCCTATAGCTTTTCCTACCATTTCCAAGCTTTTGGGATACTGCTCTTCCTTACTCACTTCGTTGTCAGGGACACCACGTAAGAATCTGTCCCATAGATGGTAGATGACTTATTAGTTTTGGTGTTTGCCAAACGAACCTGAAAATGGGAGAATGGACAAAAGTCTGGTTAGGCTACTTTCAATTTCACCCAGGTCCTAAGGAAAGAAAAAGAAAAAAACAAAAACTGTTCCCTGGGTAGTCTCCCCAGTACACAACTTGACCCTAAGGGAGAAGATTAACCATATACCTCTTTCCAGAACCATTATCCCCATGCACAATATCTCCTGTATTTCTCTTCCCTCCTTTACCTTCCCTTCAGCCAGTCCAAAGACAATGATGTATTCTGCTGGCCACTGCAGACAAGTAACAGCACTCTGTAAGAAAGAAAGAATGAAAAGGATAAACCTGTCTATGTATGTTAGCACTTTGATAACAACCTGAGCCTGAACATCCCACCACATGCCACCACTCCAACCACCTGTAGGGAAGGAGAGGAGGGGACACAACTGGGCTCTAAGGAGGAAAGCACAGGGGGATGAGCAGCCAGGCAGTACCATTCACACAGTAGGAAAAGTCAGAGCCAGATGTTAACAAAGGCAACTTCTCATTGTATTTATAAGCGGATATACTGATACATGCTTGTTCATCCTAATCTCCCAGGGACTGGTTTGAACTTTACCGTCTGGATGAACTTGTTACAGATGACTTTCTTGTCACCCCTGTCAAATAAAAGGAGGGAAGCATATTACAATCCACTTCCATGAATAAACGGGCACAAATGATGCTGGGGGAGGGGAGGAATTGTAGATACCTTCCCTGGCCCTCTAGTGTTTCCTACCACTCCATAGAAGCCCTCAAAGGAGCCTGAGTAGCTTTGGAAGAATAACAAAGACAAAACATCACTCCAGCCTCCCCAGGATCTCACAGGGCCTCCTTGTTGATCTAAGACTGACTCTTCCAGGGATGGGATCATAGAACACGTGGTGTACGCAAAGGTAGGGAAGCTACAACAACGGACTCCAGAGGGCCTCTGCCTTCCAAGCCCCAGCTGGCTCCTCAACCTCTCTATTCCCCCCTTCCCAGTGAGGCATTTCTTCTTGCCTTTCCCTTCTTCTCTGGGACACCCCATCTCCCAATCTCTATCCTCACCAATCTTCTCCAATCTTGTAGACATAGATGATGTTGTCAGTCTGTCCTATGGCAATCTTGGTGGAATCAGGAGAAAAAGCCATGCCCTTCACCATATAGCTCTTCCTGCCATACTAAGAGTCAAAAAGAAAAAAGGAAAGAAAAAGAAGTAATGAGTATCCTTAAAAGGGAAGAAAAGGTGGACTTCCCTGGTGGCACAGTGGTTAAGAATTTGCCTGCCAATGCAGGGGACATGGGCTCGAGCCCTGGTCCGGGAAGATCCCACATGCCGCAGAGAAACTAAGCCCGCGAGCCACAACTACTGAAGCCTGTGCGCCTAGAGCCCGTGAGCCACAACAAGAGAAGCCACCACAATGAGAAGCCCACACACTGCAACGAAGAGTATCCCCTGCTCGCCACAACTAGAGAAAGCCCTCACGGAACAACGAAGACCCAACGCAGCCACAAATAAATAAATAATAAATAAATAAATTTTTATATATAAAAAAAGAATACTGTGCTCTAATCTACAAAAAGAAAAAAAAAGAAGAAAAGGTGCCTGTGTGACTGTAGTGGGCTTGAGGGCTTTATACTGAGAAAAGGAAGGGCGGGCCATTTCCTATGCCTGTGGCTAGGAAGCAGGATAGGAAGTTTTCTAGATTTATAGGGTCCCATCAACAGATTAAGGTACACATGAACGTTCCCTTCACCTTCATGTCGGCTGGTTTGGTGGAGAATTTATCTCTTCGCTCCCCATGTTCATCATACAGCAACACCACTCGGTCCACTGCGCAGACAGCAAATTTGGCATTGTTCTGGGACCATGCCATGCAGGTGACCTTTGCAGCTCCATCCTGCAGAAGCAAAGGGGCAAAAATAAACCCAGGTGCTGGTCTAGAATGCCAAAAGCATTTCTAGTTCCATTACTTCTAGTGTGACTCTGGTCAATCTTCCTTCTAGCACAGTCCTTAAAACAAAGAGATCCCCATAATCCGTCCAGGTCTCCAAGGCCATAGAGCCCCGGATGGTGAGAACAAAGTGCTTCTAGAAACCCATAATGCAAATGCACTAAGAGGTGACATGGAAAATGAACTGTACCAACGTGTCCCTGCAGTGGCCTCCTTATTCCCTCATTCCCCAGGTCTGCTACTGAAATAAATGCAAAGTTTTGGTCTTTAGCCATTCATTCAATTAATGTTTTTTGAGTACCTTAATAAAAAAGGCACTTGGCCAAGGGCTAAGAGAGAGACAAAGAGCAAAACATGGTCCCTGCCCAAGGATCTAATAAGATGGTACAAGAAATGGGAAAAGCCCCATAAGAGAGGCACATATAAAGCACTGTAATAGTTTGGAAAAGTCTGAGATAATTTTCCACTTAAATGATCAACATTAAGCTTTGAAGAATGGATACAGTTAGGTAGGGAAATTACCTGAGGTAGAAGGAATGGCATGAGCAATGGCAAGTTCTGGTCAATAAATAGTAATTTAATTTAGCTGAAACTATATTGTAAATAGCAGAAGAGAGGAGGTAAGTCAGGAAAAACAGAAAAGAGGCCAGTTCAACAAGGGTCTTTGAAGCTAGCCTGAGTTTGGGCTTATTTGGTAGGAAAGGGAGAGACAGTGAAAGTTCTGGAATGGGAATTAAAATAATCAGAGTTGTGACTTAGGATAAACAATGCCACTTTGTTTTTTGTCTTTTTTTTTCCTTAACAATCCACTTCACAGAAGCCCAAGTTAGAAGCGATCAACTCCCAGTGAATTATTCTTGCCATGTCTGTCCCTTCCACCACCAGCCCTGGTGGTCTGTGGTTCTGCACTAAGGATTTCCCTCCTTGAAATAAAAAATTTAATTTCTGCTCCAATTGTTTAACTACTTGGGCTCTACAGCCCTGGCTTAAAACATTGTTAATTTTTACTCCTAAACTACCCACTTCCAAAGTCAGAGGTAAAAAAGGCATTTTTCATCAAAGTCCTCAAACCGGAGTCAGAAAATAGCCACACCACCACCTTTAGCCCCCTCCAACTCTTGACCAAATTAGGTTAGGAGGGTAGAGGGCTTATCAATTATTGCCAATCATCTTCCTTAATCATTTTGCCCAATCCTGGGCATTCAGCCCTTACCTGCATCATGACATCATCTTAATTTGAAAGATTGAAGGAAGATTTCATTTCCAATTATTCCATTAGGGTAAAGGAATTTTAGAAATACAGATTCAGAGAACAGTTTACTGAGCAATGAGCACACCTCTCTTTCGTTCTAATTTCCTTCTATTCTCTTAAAGCCACATTCTCTGTGAAGCCTTCCTGATTCTCATAATCAATCAATTCTCCTTTCTCTACAATATGTACCTCACAGGACTGTAGCGAGGATTACATGAGGTAGAGAACAGAATAATAGCTAACCTTTAACAAGCATGGACTAGGCACTTTGCTAAGTGCTTGATACGCATTATCTCATTTAATCTCATAACTGAGGTAGAAGCTATTATTATGCATCTTTTACAGATGGGGAAACTGAGGCACAGAAAGGTTAAGTAATTTGCTCAAGTTTACAAACACAGTTTAAGTGGCAGAACCAAGATTTAAATCCATGTGTGTCTGACTCCATAAGCCACAACACTAGCTTCTTTACTTATGCTGCCCTGGTACACCTTAAACATTCAGTTAGGACAGATATTCTTATTAGCTTTCTATTATTTTGTCCTTTGCATTTTGAATGTCCTTCTCTCGTCTATCAGTTTTCACGCTGCTTTTCAGTTTACAACGTTCTCTTGTGTATACTACTTTCTTTAATTCTTCCCCCTAACCCCCTAAGGCTGCGATTATTATTACTCCCGTTTTCCAAATGTAGAAGTTCGGGTGAGTGCTCAGAGAGCCTGTGTGATAAAGGCTAAAGTCAGGGGCATCACATCATTTATTTAAAGTAGTGGGGCGCTAGGACTTGAATTCTGGCCTCCTGACTCCGAAACCCAGCCTTTCTTCACCATGTTCTAGGGCTCCTCCCTCAGTGTCCAGCCTCTTCTGAATCTGAGATCTTCACCATCAGAACGAACGGTGTGGTCGTTTGCACTCCTTTAGGTGGGGCTTACACCTAAAGCGCTCATTTGAGAGGTGTAGATTAATGTTCGTTGTTTACACGTGCGCCTCTGCCTCTAGTACGAGCCTCTTGAAGGCAGGGGCAACAGCTGAGCAAGTTCTGGATCCCCTGGAGCCCCACCATGGGACCTGGTACACAACCGATTCGTTAATGGAACGAAGTGAAAGCTACGGTGCTCAGCACTCCATCTCACCTACTCAACACTCTATGGACGTAGCAAGAGTCCGAATCACAACTATAGCCTTCGGTCTTCTGCACACAGTAGGCGCTCAACGTTTTTAAACTTCAGTCCCCCACTTTTCTTGCAACATTAAGGCGGGCGAGGGAGGGAAGAAGCACGCGACTCCTCACCTGAGGGCTCAGCAGGGTCCTCAGGTGCTTCAACTGCATGACGAACACCTGTCTCTCAGATGCCAACAGACAGCGGACAACTCCCGTGGTTACCTGGACAACCCGCCACGCAGCCGCAGCGGCAGCCGCTGACGCAGAAGCGACCTGAGCGCGACACGCGTCGCAAGGTCACCGCGTAGGTTCGCAGCGAAGCAAAACAGAACCCGCGCAGCCGCAGTGAGGTCTAGGGCGGGACCCCACGCGCGCAGAGGGCTCGATGAATTCTCTCCTCGACCAATCCCATCGTGGCATGCAAACCCAAACTCCAGCCACGCCCACAAGCCTTCCGCAATCTCCGGGGTCCTACGTAATCGTAGTCTCTCTAGCTGTTCGATGTACGTAAGCGTGGCTGAGTGCCTTCTTTTTTTATTTTTTTTTATTTTTGCGGTACGCGGGCTTCTCACTGTTGTGGCTTCTCCCGTTGCGGAGCACAGGCTCCGGACGCGCAGGCTCAGCGGCCATGGCTCACGGGCCCAGCCGCTCCGCGGCATGTGGGATCTTCCCGGACCGGGGCACGAACCCGTGTCCCCTGCATCGGCAGGCGGACTCTCACCCACTGCGCCACCAGGGAAGCCCAGAGTGCCTTCCTTTAATCTACACAACCCTGGAGGAAAGCAGGGTAGTTGCTATTATAGGCCTTTTACAGTTGACGGAATTGATCCTAAATAGGTTATGTAACTTGCACAGGATCACAAGGCTGATAACGATGGGTAACAGGGAATACTCAGTATGTGTCTGCCAGGTACCGTGCAAAGTGTTGCACATGCATTGTCTCCTTTAATCTCAAAGCCACCTTTTGAAGGGGATAGCATTATTAGTCCCATTTTACATAACATGAGACTCAGGATTAGAGGGGTCACTTGCCTTAGCTAACATAGTGCGTTAAGGACGGAACTGGGATTCGACTCAGAGATGATGCATTTAAACACCCTTTGTATTCCTTCTTAACTTCTAGCTCCCTATCTCCATCCCATGCTACTACATACCCTGTGACACTCCTATCCCCAGAAATGATGATGTATCCAGAGTCTTCGGAAGCAGTGGTCAGAGAGAGGTAAAACACCCTACTTTTGAAATGGAAAATGGTGAGTTTAAGACTGCTGCTTAGATCAGGGTGCTTTATGGTTTAGGGCAGAGGGCAGACCAGAGCTTGGCTCACCTGACAGGTGTAGTCTTGTGAAACCCGGGGGTGGAGCTTGGTTAGGTTTAAAAGATACTGACTGACTTCTTGATCTTTGTTTCGATTGGGGTCCCTTTCAGAATTATTGGTCTAATTTCTTGTAACATACCAGAGAGATCAAGATGCAAAAAAGGACAGTTATTCATAAGCCACCTCCCGGAGGATCATACGTGGAGAAAACTGTTACCTTCCAGACAGTGTAGCATATGCTGTCCAGACAGATTCTCAGTTCTGAAGTCTTTCCCACAGAGTGCTTGCAAATGTCAACAGGTGTTTCTTTCACTGGCACCAACCTCCCCGTGGAACTTAGGAAAAAGTAGAGGACAGTCCCTATTTTCACAGGAAACAAGTAGGCCCCAGAGCCCAAATTATAATTCTTTTTTTTTTTTGTTAATAGTAATGTTTTTTTAAAATTTTATTTATTTTTGGCTGCGTTTTGGGTCTTTGTTTCTGTGCGCAGGCTTTCTCTAGTTGCGGCCAGCGGGGGCTACTCTTCCTTTTCGTGCACGGGTTTCTCACTGCGGTGGCTTCTCTTGTTGCGGAACATGGGCTCTAGGCACGCGAGCTTCAGTAGTTGTGGCGCACGAGCTTAGTTGCTCCACGGCATGTGGGATCTTCCCGGACCAGGGCTCGAACCCGTGTCCCCTGCATTGGCAGGTGGATTCTTAACCACTGCGCCACCAGGGAAGTCCCCCAAATTATAATTATTTTGACAAGAGAGTTCCAACCCCAGTTTTATTTCCAGAATCCTCCTCTGGATATAATGGCCGAGAGTGAATATAAACTCATTTATTCTTCACAATTATTACTGACTTTGACCGAATGAACAGAGAGACATACAGACAAAAGGGAAAGCAAGGGCAGGGAAGAATAGGCACAGAAATGCACGGGAGAGGAACACCTGGCACCCAGGGATCCATTAGTGTAGCTGTTCTTTCATTTGTCCCAAGACCCTGTTCAGTCCTTTTCTGAAAATTAGCTCAGGGTTGATGAAATCAGAGGAATAAATGGTGAGGAGCTGGGCTGCCGATGTGGGCAGTGAAGATAAAAAGGCTACTGGCCCTCTCATGTGCCATAACCTTAGTTTCCATTAGTACATGAAGAATTTATATCCTCTTTTTTTCCTGCTCCCCCTTCTCACCCAAAAAAGGAAAAGGATCTAGGGCCTTGGTTTTCTATGCCTCTTTCTGGCTCTGCTCCACCCAATTCCAGGCTGGAGAATCAAAGCAAACACCTTCAAATAAGAGTCTGCTCCTGTCAAGTCGGTGGTGGTGTGAAGGGCCCTTGTAGTCAGGGGAGAGACAGTGGAGAAATGTTTTCAGCATATTAGACAGTATCCCATACAGTCAGCTCCAGTTTGTCCAAGAAACTTTATTGGAAAAATGTCCAAGGAGTGAGATCACCAGCAGCTGAAGGGGCTGCCAGGTGAGAGGGGGCGCACCTGAGGCTCCATGGAAGACATTGGAGTAGTGCAGTGCAGCATCTGTCTCCAGGCCCAGACAATTCCTTTTATTTGCTGGGGGAGGTGGCGTACCCACAGAAACACTCCTCTCTGAGACCCAGAGGCAAGATGTGGGGGCAGCTGGGGATGCCAAGGATTCTGATGCAGGTGAAATGGGGGCCCCTTTTGGGACCTAATGGGATAGGGTTGAACAAGTGACTCTCTCCTGGACCTGGGGGATGGAAGGACATATCCCATCTGATATCCACTCCCCAGGTCCAGGGGCTCAGACCCTAACAGACCTACCTTCTGGCCCTGCTCACAGTGGAAAGAGAATGGATGCCAGGCCTGAGATTGTGGGAGTGTCATTACCCTCTGGGAGACTGTGGGATCCTTCAGTCTTGGGCAAATCACCATCTTGGGCTCTCCCTGACCCCATCCCCATCCCCAAGATGTTAGTGCATCTGTCTTCTGGTTCTGTTTCTTCACTCATACGTCAATGGTGTTGATGGAGGGTGAGTTTTTCTGTGAAAGAAGATGGCTTGAGTCTCATTTCAGGAAGGCGATAGCCTCCTCCATCCCAAATTTCCATTCTCCCTCTTCTCTTGCCCCTCTGTGGCCCTTCTCCCTTTCCCTTACTGCTTCTAGAGGCAAAATCACCCTTCCCTCCCTCTCTGGCCGCACATCACCTGTCTCGCCCCCACTGGCCTTCCCTGAGGACTCTGTTCCGGTCCCTTCCCCTTCTCCTTGGGGTTATTGTTGGAGTCATTGTCCTTGATGATGTCATACTGACGGCAGAATAGCCCAATTACAGCTGAAACACAACAATACAATCTGAACCTTGATCTTGACCTCCCCACTCACAGCCTCGAAAGGCAGTGAGATACCCACACAGTTTCTAGAAAATCCGAGAAGAAAATCTTTGAATTCCTGGTCCCCATGCACAGGCACCACCTTCTTCATCATCCTCTCTGGGCTCCCCAAAGCCTCCTCTCCCTCTCTTCAAACTTTTCCTGCCCATCCCTCTCAACTAAACATCTCCCCACGCCACTGCTCTCACCCCCTTTCTCCCAACAACCTTCACCAACTCCCACCTTCACTGAGCCCCACTCAATCCATGGTCCCCTGTCCAGCTGCTTACTCACCAGCCCACATGAGCAACACCACCACAATGATGACCACTTCCCCCGTCTGCAGAGGTCGCTCTCCATCCAGGCCCTCCACTGTGATGTCACCTGAGAAGGAAGGAGACGGACCCCAGGTTACAGGGAGCAGCTAGAGAGCTATGTCTGTGCAGCCAGTTAAGGTTGGAGACGCTGGGGATTAGAGCCAAGGAAGACCCATCACGGCGTTGTCACTGGTAGCCCCTCTCTGGGAAGCTGTTGGTGGACAGGTGGTTAGAGACCAAAAAGCCGGGGGGCTGCAGATCAGATACTCACTCATGCAGGCTGCAGCTGCTGTGAACTGAGGCTGGGTAAAAGGAAGCTTAAAAGCCCTTCCCCCAAGGAATTCATTACCAGCCTGTCTATACCCGGTCCCCTGCCAACCTGCTTTCCTTCCTTTTCTGGCAGTACAATGAATTAAATCATCCTTCTATTCATCTAAGCTAGACGGCTGCTTGCTTTGGGGAAGTAAACAGGAGACCAAAGACCAGGTAAAGAGCCAGAGAATCAAAGCTTTAGGGAGCGAGGAATACCTGAGACCCTCACCTGGGCTCGAGCTGTTTGAGGGTAGCCGGTCAGAACCCTTGAGAGTTCGGAAGTGCACCCGCGGCCCTGGGGGGCTCTCTCCCCGAAGGCCGATGCTCCTGACCTGCACTGTGTAGTCACTGTCTTCAGCCAGGCCCCAGAGGGCACAGGCCCGAGTGGTGGTGTTCACCTCCCGGATCACACGTTGCCCCGGTCCATTCTGTCGCTGCAGGGAGTTGATGAGAGAGGAAGACAGCCTCACCCTGGTCCCAGGCCACCTCCTGAACATCCAAGCACTCCAAGGGAGTAAGGGTGAAAAGGGCAGCGTGAGCCAGGGAATCCCAGCTCCCAGATTCTCCCACAGCTGGGAGGGGAGCTGGGGTGGGGAGGGAGGTGACAGAAGGAATGTTCAGAGATCCAAGGACATGGGTTGGGGTAGCAGAAGGGTGATTCATACTTGCTGGGAAATGGAGTAGCCAATGACGATGTTGCCTTCTGGGACGTCCCAAGACACAGTGGCCGAGTTGGCTCTGAGGTGAGTGACTGTCACATTCACAGGAGAGGGAGGCCGGTCTGCGGGTGCCAGTGCGTTAACCGGTTAACAGGTTCCACCCACAGACTAACTCTGGTTACCTCCCACCCTCTCCCCCTTTACGCACCTGCTCGTACAAAGCCCAGGTCACAACTGACCAGCAGGAGGACAGTGGGGCTTAGATATGGAGAAAGGGGCATTAGCGAAGCCATGGTCCCCACCGAGTCCTCTGGGAGGCACTGGGGCATCCGTTTGACATCCAGGCGGGGGTCCTGGAGGTGGCAGGAGTTGTGGGAGGGTCAAGGACTTGCCAGAACGAGCGGGTGGGCAGCAGCTCTCCCGGTCTCCCCACGGCCCACAGCAGCCCCAGAGCCCCCCTTTTCCCCGTGCCTTCCTGGCCCCCGCCACATCCCGGCGCCCCTGGTGCGCGGCTCTGCTCTGCCCACACCCACCTCCGCCGGTCCTCGCGGTCGCTCAGGCCTCGGGGGGCTGCTCGGTGCCCAGAGGGCGGCCCATCGCCCGACTCCGTGGCGCTGTCCCTACCCCATCCCGGCGCGGGCCCGGCGAGGCGGGCGGCGCTGGACCGAGCTGCGGGCAGAGGGCGGAGGCGTAGCGGGCGCGGGCCGCGGGGCTGCGAAGCCCCCCGAGCTCCGACCGGCCGCGCAGTCTGTCCGAGAGCAGGGGGCGGTGCCGGCGCGGCCCGGAGGCTGGCCTGGGTCCCCGGGGCGGGAGGCGGTGCGGCTGCCTCCGCCGGCCCCTGCAGCAGATGTGACCGTCCCGGCGAGCCAGCCGCCGCCTTCTGCAGAGCTGGCCCCCGTCGCTCCGCCGCAGCCCGGCCGGGACGTGCGGGCCCGCCCCGCCCAGCTGGGGTTCTCGCCGCCGTCATCAACGCCCCCCCAACCCGGTTCTTTCGGGACTCCTCCCACGACCCTCTCATTGGCGGCCTCTCGGGCCCCCAAAGCTCCCAATCCCGGCTCTGTGTGATAAGCCCCGGCAGGGGCGTGGGGGGCGGGGGGATGTCGGGAGAGGCGCAGGTGCGAGGGTCTCAGGCACCTGGGAGGCCTCTCCCTCCCCAGATGGAATTAGCCGAGTTGGGAAGTGGAATTCCACCTCCGGTGCCGGAGGGGACAATGATGGAGATAATAATTATTTTGACAATCTCCTACTTGTAGACTGCGTCAGCTTTTAAGTATCTTCCCCATTCATAATCTGATCTTGATTCCCTTCATTCTCTCAGTCATTCTTTCATTTATTAGGCAAATATTTATTGAGCGTTCTCTATATGTCTGGCATGTTAATAGCTGGAGATACGGCGATTATTAAGGGTGCTGGGTTTATAGGGGAAATTTAAAGAGAGACGACCTGTTTCTTGTCTTAGCTCTGGGACTTACTGTGTGGCCTTAGACAAAGAGGTTAATCTAAGTCTCAGGTTTCCCACCTGTAAATCAGAGCATCCAAAACCTCACAGGGCTGTTGTGAGGATCAAATGAGACAATATTGGGGAACGATCTTTATAAAGCTTATAACACTGTGTGAATGAGAGATTATGATTAATTGCACCAATTTGTTAGTTCATTTATTCAATAAACATGTAAATCCTTAAGTTATTTCATGCTTTGGTTGAGCATGAGATCTGGAGTGAGAACCTGGGTGTGGGTCCCAATTCTGTCAGCTGTGTGATCTTCAGCAACTAACTTAACTTCTCTGAGCTTCAGTTTCATCATCTGAAAAATGAGGGTGTCAATATTATCATCTTTTTAAAAATATTGAACTGTAATTGATTTACAAAGTGTTAGTTTCAGGTGTACAATAAAGTGATACATATATACATATATTCTTTTCCAGATTTTCTTCCATTATAGGTTATTACAAGGTATTGAATACAGTTCCCTGTGCTCTACAGTAGGTCCTTATTGTTTATTTTATATATAGTAGTGTGTATCTGTTAATCCCAAACTCCTAATTTATCCCTCCCCCCCACCTTTCCCCTTTGATAACCATAAGTTTGTTTTCTATGTCTGTGAGCCTATTTCTGTTTTGTAAGTTCATTTGTATCATTTTTTTAGATTCCACATATAAGTGATATCATATGATATCCGTCTTTCTCTGACTTACTTCACTTAGTATGATAAATTCTAGGTGCAAATGGCATTATTTCATTCTTTTTAATATCTTCTTAATGTATCTAATGAGATACTGTATGTGAAAATGCATTGTTCAGTGTAAATAAATGTTAGCCAAACTTGTATTTAGGGCAGATACTTTGGTTTCTAATTCTCATTGCAGTATTTCTATTTCTGTGGCACTTTCCCCTGTAATATCCAGTTCAGTGCGTGCACCCCTGGGGCTCTGAAGCGTCTGTTGCCTTCCTTCTGAGAGGAGAGTGAAATGGGGCAAGTGGGACAGGGAGGACTGTGTGTGCTGAGCATGTGATCAAGCCATGGCCCAGGTCCTCTGACCTCTGCTGACCCTGAGAACCCTGATCTCTGGCCTCCTGATGCATCCTGGTTCCAGAGCACTCGTGCCCAGGGATCGTTTTTGCCCTGGGCCTGGGTATTGTCCTTCTGGGCTCCAGGCCCTCCAGAGAAGAGGGCATTGTCTGAAGGGCAAGAGTAACGAAGACCCCGCGTCTTCCTCTTCAGGGACAACCAGAGGCTGGGGAGTCTGGGTGCCTGTAAAGGGGGACCTGGGGAGCCCCCGTGGGGTGACTAGAGGGCTGAGGACCTAGTGACCAGGAAAGGGTGCAGGCAGAGGTGTGCAGAGAGGCCAGGGTACTTGGGTTCATCACCACTGTGGCTCAGATAAGGCCCCGCCAACTGGAAGCAGTGTCAGTGTGACAGAAGGGGCTATGTGGCTGAAGAGGGAGGCACAACAGTGTGTCCACGGTGTCGGACCATGTCAGGCACAAAACGGTTTCAACATGTGATTGAGACCCCGGAGCCTGGCAAGTGGGAGGTGAGACGCTTTCTCCCTGTTGGCCTTCTGTGCTGATTCCTAGAATCCTGTCTCATCTGGACTTCCCTGCACCCTGGGTTTCTGCTTTCCCCGTCCTCCTTCCCATCTTCCTTCCTGATTTTCTTTCTTTGATAGGCCCAGAGTACCAAGTGCAGGCTAAATCATTTTTGTGTGTGTGTGTGTGTCTCAACACTGTGCCTGCTGCCACATCCACCTCCAGTTCAGCAGACGTGAATGAGGCTCCCTGCCATTGACCTTGTCCCCCCTTCCCTCTAGTTGTCTGGGTATGAGGCAGCCCTGCCCATCACAGAGAAGTCAAACCCACTGACCCGGGATCTGGACAAAGCAGATGCCGAGCAGATTGTTCGATTGCTGGGGCAACGTGATGCTGAGATCTTCCAGGAGGAGGGACAAATCATGCCCACATGCCAGGCGACCCAGACGCATCCCCTGGACACTGCAAGTAACGATGCCCACTGCAGCCCCACCCCACCTCAACCTCTGCCCTCTCAGACCATGGTCTGGGAGCCCCTCCCCCACCCCCCTCAACCTACTGTCCTTTTCTTGGCTGTTGATGCCTGCCTGTTGCCTCCAGTGAGTCAACTCTGACCACCGTGGTACAAGCGGCTGGAAAAGTCCAGGAAGTGCCAAAGGTACCAACTCTCCACCTGCTCCCTGCTTAAATTTGTGTTTCCCTCTACTTTTCTCTCTTCTTGGTCTCTATTTTTCCCTTTTATAAACTTCTATATCCTTATTGTCATCTTATTAATCAACAGTAATTATAATAACTATTACTGCATAATACTATATAATTGACCACGTACTTTCACACCCATTACCTTCACAAAAACCTGTAAAGTTGGTGTTATTGTCTCCATTACTTTTCGGATGGGAAAACAAAGACTTAAGATAATCACAGTAGCTTTTGCCCAAGTACACGCAGCTAGTAATTGCCAGATAATGCTGCTTCCTATCTGTGACAAAGCTGCTTTCCGTCCTTTCTGCAATAAGTAAGGGTTTTTGGGGTTTTTTCTGGCTGCGTTGGGTCTTTGTTGCTGAGCGCAAGCTTTCTCTAGTTGTGGCGAGTGGGAATTACTCTTCGTTGTGGTGTGCAGGCTTCTCACTGCGGTGGCTTCTCTTGTTGTGGAGCATGGGCTCTATGCATGCGGGCTCAGGAGTTGTGGCTTGCGGGCTTAGTTGCCCCGCGGCATGTGGGATCTTCCTGGACCAGGGATCGAACCCGTTTTCCCCTGCACTGGGAGGTGGATTCCTAAGCACTGCCCCACCAAGGAAGTCCAGTAAGGGTTTGAATAAGTAGCTAAACCAGAGTTGGGGATCAGACTGAAGTTTCTTTCTCAAATCCAAGGTTCTTTCTGCTACACCATATTCTCTATGTTCTGTTCGCTTTGGGGATAAGAGGGGGGTTCTGTTACCAACCAAAAAGAATATGCTTCTCCCAACCTGAGCTGGGTCCTGGAGACCTAGGCATTTTTCTTTTCTCAGGAGCCTGAGGGGGGCGCTGGTGGGGCTGAGTGGAGGGATACCTCTGGCAGGATGGCATTCCTCATGTCGGTGAGTATCTTGATCGCCGGTTTTGCTCTCCGCCTTCTTGGAGTGAACCTCAGGACCATAAAGCTCTTCATAGCTAAGCTCCTAGGTGGACCGCCTCCAGCTCCGGCTCTCTTTCTTCTCCAAAAGCTAGATCTCAACATGGAGTCCCATTTCTTCTGAGCCCATCTGAGCCCCACCAGTCTATTGCCAATGTCTGTACATCCCACACACCCCTAATCTATCATCTCCAAGCAGCATATTTAAGAGTCAGATTCCAAGCAGTGCTGGCTTAAGCACTGACCTAAGAGAATCATTATACAGCCTCTACCCTCAAGGTGTTGAAAATCCAAGATAATTGTTCCTTCCCTGTCATTACTTCTCCATGTTCTCTCCGACTTGGCAGGTCTCCTTTAACCAGCTGATGAAAGGTCTAGGACAGAAACCTCTTTACACCTACCTCGTTGCAGGAGGTGACAGGTAAGCCAGGCTGCCTATGAATATTTTGTTTGGCCTAACTAGTGTCTTTTAGAAACTGAATTTGAATGCTTTCAGGTGGAGGTGGTGTCCGGTTTGCTCTCCACTTCACGAACTTATGTTGCCTGACTAGCCCTCATAGGTATTGAAGTTTTTCAACCCTACAGAGTGTTTATCATGGTGCCCAACAAATAGTAGGTGCCCATTCAGTGACAGTTTTCTCTTCATTTCCTTCTCTCAAAGCAGCCCTAATAAACCATAGGTTTCTGCTTCCCAAGCAGTGCCACTGACCTTGACTCTGTCCTCTTAGGTCTGTGATGGCCTCTAGGGAGGGGATGGAAGATAGTGCCCTGGATGGGATCGAGGAACTGTAGAAGTCTGTGTTTTCCACTGACACTCAACCAGAGACCTCTGTCTGTTCCTTCTTGTGGGGACATCAAAGCCCCAACATCCAGCCAAAGCCCATCCCCTGCCTCCTCCCTGTCCCCCAACTCCCTTCCAGCCACCCCCCACCTCATCCTGGCCCTGACATCCCCACACAATATGTTTAGACCCTAGAATCCTCTTGGTGGCACTACCTCACCCATCCTCCTCTCCTAGGTGGCTGCTGGGAAGAAGAGGGTGATTGTCATCCGCATTTCAGCGGGACTCCCTGTGAGTGTGAAGACGGGCTGGGTGGGTCAATTTTATAGGGAGGCAGGGAGTAGGAGTGGAACAGCATGGAAGATAAATCAACAAGATTTAGCTAGATTTAGCTAGAAAACAGAAAGGGCTTGTGTAAGGAATTTTGATTTTACTCTCACTGATTAGGATCCAGTTGCATGAATGTGGGACAAGGGGGGAAGGAATCTTATCCCACAATAACTGTGTACCCATCCATTCAACAACCAAAATAGATAGAGTAGTCCAGGGCTCAGCAAACTATGCTGGCAGGTCAATCCAGCTGCTCCCTGTTTTTGTCAATGAAGTTTTACTGGAACTCAGCCATTTGTGTTTACATATTATCCATGGCTACTTTGACGCTTCAACGGTAAGACTGAGTCATTGGACAGAGATCGTAGGGCCCACAAGCTTACAATATTTGCTTTCTAGCTCTTTACAGAAAAAACTGACCCCGGACTAGTCCCTTGCTACTTAACGTGTGGTCCTTACACCAGCAACATCAGTATCACCTGGGATCTGTTAGACATGCAGAATATCAGGCCTCCCCACACCAGACCTACTGAGTCTGAATCTGCATTTTAGCAAGATTCCCAGGTGGTTTGTTTGACATGCACTGGGCTAGATGACCCTGAGTTTCTGCTCAGCTGTGCAGCTCGGACTCTCTGAATTCACTGAGCAGGACCTGGACCCCAGCAGATGTGGAACGAGGCACACAAGGAGAGCAGGACACTGACCTCATGGAGCTGACAGTTTAGTTCTGTATTTTCAGACTTTACCACACAGAAGATTTCCATGGGAGAACCTGTTAGAAATGTAGGTCTAGGGAATTCCCTGGCGGTCCAGTGGTTAGGACTCAGCGCTTCCACTGCCAGGGCCCCGGGTCCAATCCCTGGTCGGGGAACTAAGATCCTATAAGCTGCACGGTGTGGTCGATAATAATAATAGTTAATTAATTTTAAAAAAATGTAGGTCCATGGGGTCTCCCCTTCAAATTCAGATCCAGTAGATTTTAACTGGGCCCAGAATCTGCACTTAAACAAGCATGTGCGGGGCATTCTGATGTACATGGGCCTCGGGCAGAACTAGAGTAACCCCCCTCATCGAACCCTCCTCTCTCTCCCTACCACCAGGCTCCCTCTGTGGCAGCCCAGATGGACTACTGCATGGATAACCCAGTGGTCTTTTTGCCAGTCCTGATTGGTTTCCACCCAGTGAGCATGGCCAGGTGAGCCTTCTGTAATGAAAAGTTGTACACAGAACTTCTGTAATGAAAGGTCATGGCCAGTCCCCTGGGGGAGGCTGGGAGGGAACCTGTGAAAATCTACAGGATAGTCACAAAGGAGAGGGCAGGGCAAATATGCTCTTGTTCACCAAATCTCAGAATATTAAAGTAAATAAAGGTGCAAACGAGGCAACTGACAAAGGATTAATCTCCAAAATATACAGGCAGCTTATGCAGCTCAATATCAAAAAGACAAATAACCCAATCCAGAAATGGGCAGAAGATCTAAATAGACATTTCTCCAAAGAAGACATACAGATGGCCAAAAAGCACATGAAAAGCTGCTCAACATCACTAATTATTAGAGAAATGCAAATCAAAACTACAATGAGGTATCACCTCACACCAGTTAGAATGGGCATCATCAGCAAATCTACAAACAACAAATGCTGGAGAGGGTGTGGAGAAAAGGGAACCCTCTTGCACTGTTGGTGGGAATGTAAATTGATACAACCACTATGGAGAACAGTATGGAGGTTCCTTAGAAAACTAAAAACAGAATTACCATATGATCCAGCAATCCCACTACTGGGCATATGCCTTGAGAAAACAATAATTCAAAAAGACACATGCACCCCAGTGTTCATTGCAGCTCTATTTACAATAGCCAGGACATGGAAGCAACCTAAGTGTCCATCGACAGACGAATGGATAAAGAAGATGTGGCACATATATACAATGGAATATTACTCAGCCATAAAAGGAAATGAAATTGAGTTATTTGTAGTGAGGTGGATGGACCTAGAGACTGTCATACAGAGTGAAGTAAGTCAGAAAGAGAAAAACAAATACCGTATGCTAACACATATATATGGAATCTAAAAAAAAAAAGTGATTCTGAAGAACGTAGGGGCAGGACAGGAATAAAGATGCAGACATAGAGAATGGACGTGAGGACACAGGGAGAGGGAAGGGTAAGCTGGGACGAAGTGAGAGAGTGGCATGGACATATATACACTACCAAATGTAAAATAGATAGCTAGTGGGAAGCAGCTGCATAGCACAGGGAGATCAGCTCAGTGCTTTGTGTCCACCTAGAGGGGTGGGATAGGGAGGGTGGGAGGGAGACGCAAGAGGGAGGAGATATGGGGATGTATGTATATGTATAGCTGATTCACTTTGTTATAAAGCAGAAACTAACACACCATTGTAAAGCAATTGTACTCCAATAAAGATGTTAAAAAAATAAAGTAAATAAAGGGTGTTCCTAAGCTTAGGAAGTTTTTTGTTGGTTGGTTAATTTGCATATTCTCTCATTTCAGAAAGGATTGAAGGCAGCTTATAAAGGTTACATAAAATATAAGAAAGCATACATTTAAAATGGAATGAAGAGGCAAGGAAAACGTGGGTCAGAGGATAGAATGGGCTCAAGAAAATGCATACCACAAAGATCTGTGCTTTCATCTGAGGTGGGTCCCAAGCATCTTTTCAAAGAAGGAATACTGGGCGCTGACTGGCCTCCTAGTCTCCTTTGCCTAGCTCCCTTATTTTAGGCCCTTTCTCCTTCATGCCAGGAGCCCCTTTGGTCCCCTCTGGCTACTCACATCTCCCACCCTGTTCCCCTTTCCTGAGATCCCTGTGCCTCCAAGTCACCTCCCTCTTATTCTCTGTCTAAATGGCCACTTCGATCTCAAAGAAGGCCAGCATAGATTTTTTAAATTTTTTATTGGAGTATAGTTGATTTACAATGTTGTGTTATGAAGGCCGGCATATTAAACCAATACTGCTCAGGTGCGATTCTGTGGACGCACTGCCTTGGGAGTGTTAATAAGGAAGGTTCTTGTATGAGAGGTCTGATGTTGTAGGTTTGAGGTAAGGCCCGGAAATACCTACTTTTTGCAAGCATCCTTGGAGATTCTGATGCACAAACAAGCTGGGGAAACTCTGCTAAATGAACCATCGGAGGGGGCCACCCAGTGAAGCTGAGGGCTTCCTGTCACCGGAGGTGTTTCAGCGAAGGCTCACTGACTACTCAAGAGCAGCTCTGTGTGTATTTAGTGTGGTCTTGGGGAGACGGACAGCTGAGTTCCGAGAGGCTTTTTCAGCTCCCAGATTCCAGGCATGTAGTGTAATTCATACAAAGGTATAAATGATCTCTTTTAATGGAGGGCTTTCCTCACCAAAAATGTATCTGCTGCAGTGGATGCTAATTTCAGGGACCGTGACTAAGTGAAATGAAGGATTTCAAACAATGTAGGCGTGGAGATCTTCCAGTTGTTCCTTAAATCAGTGGCTCCCAAACTTGGCTGGTCTTCAGAGTCATCTGGGAAGCTTTTTAAAAATACAGATTTGGGGGCTCCACTCCAAAACTACTGAAGCAGACTCTCAGGGTGGGTGTGGAAACCAGAAATGGGTAGTTATTAAAAAAAAACAAACCTCCCCAGGTGATTTTGCTGACCTGCCAAGTCTGGGGATCTCAGTTTTCAACCACACAATAAACACTGTTGCCTCTCTCTGCAGAGGAGACATGGCAATAGGACCTGTGCAAGGACCAGGACACAAGAAAGTTCTGGTCTCAGGCTGGAACTTTTTACTTGAGTGTTGGCTTTGCTCTGGGCTCAAATTGCTGAATGTTTTATTAACCCTCATCCTTGGGGTTCAGGGACACAGTGCCCCTATGAGCATCAAAGCACATCTCTCTAGGAAATTGTTGACCTCTGACCCCAATCTCAATGTGGTATTTGGTCCCAACTCTCATCTGAGGCCCTTCCTTTAGATCCTCACACATGATCCCCCCTCTGTCTCTCTTTGGGCCCCAGAAATGACCCCATTGAAGACTGGAGTTCGACATTTCGACAAATAGCAGAGCAGATGCAGAACCTGCCGGAGAAAACGGAAAGCTTTTGTGCTCAATCCTGCAACTGGGGTGAGATCTGCCCCCACCCCTACCCCTCACACCCACCTCCGGACGGCTTGCCACTTAGGGCCTCTGATTTTAGGTTTTGTTACATCATGTCTAAATTCCTGGTGTTGTGTATCTACTAAAATGTTGTAAATCAAATCCTGTTTTCTCGTTTCGGTTTTCACCTTACGATGTTTTATTTCCATTCTGACCCTGTCTCTTAAATCAGTCATCATTAAACACCTAAATGGTCTAGGGCAGTTTCTATTTAAAGAAACTCTTTTGCATCTGTGTGTAGAAAGTATTGCTTCATGTCTCTTTTGTATGTTTCAGTTTCAAATATGGGCTTTAAAGAAAAAATGGGATGTAGTTTCATTCTTCTGCCTAAGACTCTCCAAAATTGGTGTGGCCCTTCTAAGCCTCCACTGCTCCTGTTGCTTTTTTCTCTGGATTGTGGCTGCATCTCACTAACATCATCTGCCCTTCCTTTGACCTTACAAGGGCCTTAACCAAACCCCTGCCCTGCCCCACTCTGCCAGGGATGGGCACATCTGTGACATTCTCTTTGATCTTCCTTTTGCGAGATAGGAAGGCAGGAATTCCACATTACACACAAGTTCTGCATCTTTCGTCTCCCGGATGCTCATCTCTCTTCTTCTCTACAATTATTTACTTTTAATCTCCTTTTCTCAGACACTGCTTTTATCATTCTTCTTGCTGTAATCTCTTTATCTTTTTGGTGTGTCATATTATATATCTGTACGGTTACAATCAATGGCTGCTTCACTGGTCTGTCCAAGGAGCATGAAATGTAGTGTTTGGATTAAAAACTGTTATTTAGGGGCTTCCCTGGTGGCGCAGTGGTTGAGAGTCCGCCTGCCGATGCAGGGGACGCGGGTTCGTGCCCCGGTCCGGGAAGATCCCACGTGCCGCGGAGCGGCTGGGCCCGTGAGCCATGGCCGCTGGGCCTGCGCATCCGGAGCCTGTGCTCCGCAACAGGAGAGGCCACAGCAGTGAGAGGCCCGCATACCGCAAAAAAAAAAAAAAAAAAAAAACAAAAAAAACTGTTATTTAAAAAGTGGGGGATGGAGGAGGGAGAAAGTACTTGGCAAACAAAAACAAAAACAAAACCTCTCTGAAAAACCCTTATCCCCAGCTAACAGGACACTCAATTATTCTGGCTTCCTCTCCAGAGTCCTGAATGTACTGTAGAAATGACCATAAGTGGCCCTTTCCCTCTTCTCTTCTCTTCTCTACCCTTCCCTTCCCTTCCCTTCCCTTCCCTTCCCTTCCCTTCCCTCCTCTCCTCTCAGTTAAGCCCTCAACCAGCACTCCTCCTCACAGCACACTGGGGGCCACCAGTCCTACAAATGCCTGCCCAGTGGCCACTAAGCAGAGCGCATGTCCAAGAGCCACCAACCAGATTGCATGCACAGTGGTCACTAACTAGTAAACTCCAGGACCTTCCTTCCTCTCCCAGTTTCTCCTGGGTGTCATCACTCTGCAGCCTGAGGGCCTCAGTGGCTCCTCCCGGATGAAGGGTGGAAGTGCCACCAAGATCCTGCTGGAAACCCTGTTACTGGCAGCTCACAAGACTGCGGACCGGAGCATCGCAGCATCTCCGAGGTAGGGAGGATCTGGACCAGAGAGAGATCAGAGTCAGGCAGTGGGTGGGAGGGTGCAGGCAGGGGAATGGCAGATCCAGATCTGGAGGGTGCGCTGGTAGCAGCAACACTGCAGCCCTGCCGTTCCTTCCCTGGGAAAGGAACTGGCAGGGGGATGCCACTGTTCCCATCACATAGTCACAGAGTCTGGCTTGTTTCCAATGGACCCTGGGTTCCTCAGGTCCAGACCTGATCCCTGTGCACACCTGGGACATCCAAAGCTAACCTAGCTTCCTAGAGTCTTTGATGTGGGGATGGTCCAGGCCATGCAGGGTAGAGGTCATCCTGCTGTGGGCCTGCCTCCCTCACCAGGGTCTCTCGCCTAGCTTCCACGTCGCTCACTTACCCCCTCGTCAACTCTCTGATCCCACCCTCCTCCCAGTGGTCTGGATGCCCTATTCTCCTCTCTGCTCTTTAGTCTTCTTCCCACTGAAGCCCACTTTGCCCCTGTTGAATGCAGTCTGGCTCTGCTTACCGCTCCCCCACGAGGGACCAGCAGAACTTAGTTTCAAGGGAATTGCGCCTTCCCCAGGGTGGGAGGGACTCAGGCTTTCTGAGGGGGCACTGGGCCTGCCCTGGGAGCTGGTGGACTTTCTCCCAGATGCCTTCTGGAAATCCTGCGGACATTTGAGTGGGCTCATCAGGTGACCTAGAGTCAAAGCCCCAAGATCACCACCCTGATGAAGCAAGTCAGCACCAGGTGTGTAGATGTGTATTTGGAGGGGGGAAGCGGCCTGGATGGGAAATGTCGTGAGAGCAGCAGGAGACTCTACAAGACATGATAACATGGGGAGGGTAGCGGGTCTGCGTGTTGGAGGGTCAGGGTAGGCTTTTGGTTCGTTTACTCCTGTGCTCTTCTGCGTGTGTCTTTCTCTGATCTCTGGATTTTCTTCACTGTGATCTCTCATGTCCTGACCTCTGACCCATTCTCAGCCTGGAGAAAAAAGGCTGAGTATACCTGGTTGGCTGGCAGACCCTGGGCATCATTGCCATCATGGATGGAGTAGAGTGTATCCACACCTTTGGTGCTGGTGGGACCCCGGTGTTGACTTACTTCCCGATTCCTCCTGATCCAAACCAACTGGTCTGCTCTCCAAATTCTTTCCTACTCCCAACCCATGGAGGCTCCTCATTCAATGTCCATCCTGCCCTATCTAGATAGGCATTTCAGTCAAATGCTCCTTCCTTTGAACCTCACTCAGTCCTTGATCCTTCAGCTCCCAGCCCCGTGCTTAGCTATGGCCTCCCAAGTGTGTTACTGCTTACCCTGCACCCCACTTGCCACTTTCCTCCCAGCCCCACTGACACCTCCCCAAACCTAGAACCTTCCTCTCCTTTGAAGCCCATCACTCCTCTCTCCCTGTCCTTAACCTTCCCAGATTTCCAAGATGTCCATGGCTTTCTCATTGGTGATCACAGTGACATGTTTAACCAGAAGGCTGAGCTCAACCAGGTGGGAAGATGATGGGGCTTGGGGAAGTTGGGAAGATAACTGGTGTGCAGAGGGTGGGAGAAAAGAGGAAGGTGGAAACAGGTAGGGGAGTACAATGGGATTCCCTTCTAGAGAGGGAATATGGGTTAAAGGTCATGAGGCCTTGGGGCAGCACAGGAACAGTGTGGAAAGCTCTGGATTCACCCCCCAAACCTGGCTCTGGTCCAGTGCTCTTCCGTCAGCATGCTGCATTATCTTGGGCAAAACACTTTACCTCTTTGAATCTTGGTTTTTACATCTGTAGATAAAAGCTCTGCATTAGATGTCCTCTAAGGGCCTCTTTGGTCTTCAAGTCTATATGCTGGAGTTTTCCATGGGAAGGACTCTCTCCTCTTTCTCTGCCCCAGGGTCCGCATTTCTCCTTCTCCCACGAAGACTTCTTGACTTCCATCCTGCCATCCCTTGCAGAAATTGACACCGTGGTCTTCATTTTGACCCTGGATGGTGAGAGGGATGATGGGAGTGGTGGGGTGAGGGGATGGAGGCAGCTGAGTGACTCAGAGGAACTATCACTTTTCTGGGTCTTAGGGCAACTGCTCAGAGGGAGGGACGGGAGTGTGTGTCCTGACTGGACCCCAGGGGAGGAGAAAGAACAGCTGAAGAGCCAGGCCTTTCCACTCTGACGCCCTCCCCCTCTCCTAGACAACCTCAAGGAGGTGCAGATGCTGGTGGAGCAGGTGAAAGAGAAGACCTCCAACATCCAGGCCTTGGCACACAGCACTGTAGGGCAATCCCTGCCGGAGAGGGTCCAGCCTTGAGGAGGGGACCCGGGGCAGCAGTTACAGCCAGGGCTTCCTGTAACTTCCATCGCGGTTCCTGCTCCTCTCTCTCTCCAGACCCCTCTGAAGAAGCTCTTTCCCTCCATCATCAGCATCACATGGCCACTGCTTTTCTTCGAATATGATGGGAACTTCATCCAGGTATGGGGAATGAGGAGGTAATATCTGCAGTGAGGGGCACAGAGGAGGAGGGATTCCAGGAATTAGAAAACCCAGGGCCGGAGGGTAGAAAGCTTTGTCTGACTTCCACAAAGCCAGCTGGGCAAGTTCTTGTGTTACCAGGTCACTAGTCAGAGTTTCCAAGTCAATGGGCTACTGCATTCAGTTCTCTCGAGAAATATGTAAAAGTACAGGATAGGCCGCCAATCACCTGACAGATACTCATTTGTCCTTTGTCACAAGTTAATTGTCGATACTATAGTCATCCTCACTGTCCAAAAGCCTTTAAGACATATTTTTTTGCAAGTTGTCCTATGCTGAGTTCACTGCAGATAATAGTACACTGATACAGTCCCTGTTTACTAATGAAATTATGATCCAGTACAAGCATTGCTAATAACCGTAGAAGTAATGATCACTTTGGGTGCACTTTGCAGTTTAGCGTTTGGAGTGGGCAGCAGGACGTCTGGATGCCAGTTCAGTTCTGCTTCGTGGCCGAAGAAAGAAAGCAGTTTTACACATCTCTGGTCCTCAGTTTTCTCACACGACAGCCCTCCATCCTCCATGGGGCGGAAGCAGGCCCATGAAGGGTTGCCCTGGAGAGATGTGGCCTCATCCATTATTCAAACTACTTCCTCCAGGAAGCTTCCCAACTTAACCAGACAACAGCTGACATGCTCCTTATCTGCCCTCAGAACTCAATGGAATTCTCCTCTCCTCTCCCCCTGAACAGGGGGATCCACACTCCTTTCAATGTGTATCTTTGTCTTTCCTTCCAAATGGTGTTCATTGGTCATATCCCTACTTCTTTTGGCATGCTTTCCACATTCATTGTCGCCTTTGAGATTTCACATCTTCTAAGAAGTCTTTTCCAATGAAACCCACACCTTCTAGACCCCTCCTTTATGTTATATACCCCATCATACTTATAGGTTCCATTGTATAGTCATAATACTTCTTTTGGCATGCTTTCCACATTCATTGTCGCCTTTGAGATTTCACATCTTCTAAGAAGTCTTTTCCAATGAAACCCACACCTTCTAGACCCCTCCTTTATGTTATATACCCCATCATACTTATAGGTTCCATTGTATAGTCATAATACCTAATACACAGAGGCCTTTGCACTTTACACAATATTTCAGGTATATTATCTCAGTTCTCTTAACAATCTCCTAAGGAATGTATGTTTAGTGTCCCCATTGCCCAGATGAGGAAGATGAAATTAAGAGATTAAGGGATTATAATCATGACCACACAGATAAGACAGGAGTCAGGAGTTGAACTCAGGTTTTGGGACTCTAAATCCATGGTTTACTTCACCATACAAGATAAATGTCAACCATATTCATGAATGGAGCCCGATCCATTTATTCATTCATTCAACAAATATTTTTAGAGTACCTGTCACATGCCCGATAATATCCCAGGGATAGGGGATATAGCAGAGAATGATGATCTGTGATATTTTAAAGAACTGTATTTTTAAAGAAAATTGTAATAACAATACATTTTTTAATTGTCAAAGCTTTAGAAAATACAGAAATCAAAAAAGGGAAAAAAATCATCCATAATCTACCTTCTTACAAAAACAAAAACAAAAACCACTCAGACAAATTTTGAGACTGTCTCTCTACTTTTTTATGCATATGTAAATATAGTTATATAAAAATAGGATCATACATGACATGCTGTTTTTAACTTGCTTCTCTTTATTTAAAATTATGAACACCTTTCTGTACTAATACATCTACATCATCATTTTTAATGTCATGTGTTCCACGGTATGTGGACTGTAATTTGTGTACTCTAGCCCCAGTTGTCAAACACTATAGTTTCAATATTATGGCTTTTTTTAAAATGCTGCACAGAATATCCTTATACACACATTTGACTCTCTCATTAGGATAAACCTCCAAAAGTGGAATCACTGGGTCAAAGGGTGTTTAAAATTTTAAGGCTTTTGATGCTTGTGGTTACCTCCAAAAAGGTTTATAAACAAAGTGTAAAATTGGTTGTTCCCCACAACCTTAAAATACTGGGTAACATTGTTCTTTTTAATCTTCGCTAATCAGCAAAGGAAAAAAAGTGAAACAAAACAAAAGGCATTTCCGTGGTAATTTATATTTAATTACTATGGAGATTGGCTCCTTAAAGACATATATACGCCATTGAATTTTTTTCTTTATTGTACTGCTTCTTCATATCTTTTGGGCATATTCACCCATTCTTTTTTTTTTTAATTAATTTATTTATTTTTGACTGCGTTGGGTCTTGGTTGCTGCGCACGGGCTTTCTCTAGTTGCGGCGAGAGGGGTCTACTCTTCGTTGCAGTGCACGGGCTTCTCATCGCGGTGTCTTCTCCTGTCGCAGAGCACGGGCTCTAGGGTGTGCGGGCTTCAGTAGTTGTGGATCACGGGCTCTAGAGCACAGGCTCAGTAGTCATGGCGCACGGGCTTATTTGCTCTGCGGCATGTGGGATCTTCCCGGACCAGGGCTCGAACCTGTGCCCCCTGCACTGGCAGGTAGATTCTTAACCACTGCACCACCAGAGAAGCCCCTCATTCTTTATTAGGGTATTTTTTTCTTACTAATTTATAAGAGAGAGTGTATATAGCAAGGACAGTAGCCTTCTTTTGCTGTTCCATGTTTTCCCCCAGTATGTTATTATTAATTTCTACGTTTTTGATGTAGAGACATTTAATTTACATTTTGGCATAGTCAAATCTATCAATCTTTGTGTGTTTCTTTTTTTCTTGATTCCGGTTTTTATCTTTTTACATGTACTGAAATTGAAATACGGAGGCTTCTTTTAGAGCTTATAAATATTTCGTTGTAGAAATAGTTTGATGTAACTCAGCCCACACTTTTATTTTGAAAAATTTCAAATCTGCAGAAAACTTGCAAGAATAGTATCAATGATACTATAGTATACTACAGTATACTATACTATACTAATAATACAGCGAACACCCATATGCTTTTTGCTAGATTCACCACTTATTAACATTTTGCCACAGCTGCTTCATTTCTCTTTACTCCTGAATCATTTGAAAGGTGATTGGAGATGTGATACTTGACACAAGTTACTGTGTTCCCTAAGAACAACAGGCATTTGTCTATATAATTATAATTATCACACTTGAGAAAATGACAATTAATACAACACTATTATCTCATATACAGACTATATTCAAATTTCCCCAATTATTCCTGTGTTGTTTTTATCTTCCAGATCCAGGATCTGAGCAAGGATAATGCGTTGCATTTCGTTATCGTGTTTCTTTAGTTTTCTTTAATCTGGCTGAGTTCCTCAGTCGTTTTTGATCTCTTTCATCAAAACACTGATATTTTAGAAGTCTAGACCAATTGTTTTGCAGAATGTGCCTCACTTTTGATTTGCCTGATTGTTTCTTCATTATATTCACGTTAAATTTTGGGGCAGGAGTCCTGCATAGATGAGGCTGTGCCTTTATCATTGTATCACATGTAGAGGCTCCTAATATCAGTTTGTCCCTTTTGGTGATGCTGCGTTTGATCATTTGGTCAAGGTGGTGTCTGTTAGATTTCTTTGTATCTTATTCCTCAGCAATCTTTCACCCACGGTTTTAGCATCCACTAATGATTCTTGGTTGAATCAATTATTACTATGATGGTTTTAAAATGGTGATTTTTCTATTTCTATCCTTCTGTCTCCATTTACTAGTTGGCATTCTTCTGTAAAGAAAATCTTTCTTCTCTCCCCCCCTTATCTACATTTGTTTGTTTAGTATTGATATGGACTCATGAATTTTTGTTGTTGTTGTTGTGTGTTTTAATCCATTCCTGTCATTATTCTTTTTTGGGGGTGGGGGGAGTACACGGGCCTCTCACCACTGCGGCCTCTCCCATTGTGGAGCACAGGCTCCGGACGCACAGGCTCAGCGGCCATGGCTCACGGGCCCAGCTGCTCCACGGCATGTGGGATCCTCCTGGACCGGGACACGAACCTGTGTCCTCTGCATCGGCAGGCGGACTCTCAACCAGGGAAACCCCATTATTCATTTTAATGCTCAAAATGAGAGCTCATTCAAGCTGGCCTTTGTGTTCTTGTGACATATCTATCCACATTAGCATTTGAACACTCTGCTGTATTTCTTTTTGCCAAAAAAATTTTTTCTTGTTCTCTTATGCAATATACTCTTGTGCCTTGCATTTTTGCTTAACAAAATATACTGAAAATCACTCCACTTCAGTTTAAAAATCTCTTCTTCATTATTTACATTTGTGTTTGTGTGTATTTGTGTGTGTGTGTGTGTGTGTGTGTGTGTGTGTGTGTGTGTGTAACCCAGTCATCTCCTATGCAGGAGCACAAAAATGTTGGGCCACATTCACCTTATACTTTCCCTGGTTCCAGCCCTGGAATCAATCATTTTCCAAGGAGCCCTGGTTGTTAGTTGAGATTGGTATTTAGAAATCTAGGTGCTAGGTATGCTCACTGCTACTGGTTTGTTTTGCCTCTAAGCCCTTTCAGTAGAAAGAACAAGGAAATATATATATATATGTGTGTGTGTATTCACACACACACACACACACACACGTACTCTCCTCCAATATCATCAGTGTATTTACCCATTTGTTCAGTCCTACAGTAAATACCAAACAGTTTTGGAATTGCTACCCTAATACGACTGTCATCAACAAACTTACCAAGAAGTGGTTGAGATTTTTGCAGTTCTTTTTGTCCTTTGATCACATCCCACTAGATAAAGTGTTCAAAAGTCACTTTCATTAATTTTTTTCTTTCTCTCTGTGGTTATGTTATTAATGTGATATATAGTTAGGCTCATTTATTTTTATTTGTTTTAAATTTTAGAGTTTTTTCAGTTTTTGGTCTAATTTTATCTTTTGAATATGTAAAACATAACATGATTTAAAAGTCAGAACTGTATAAAAAGATGTCCCATTTCCTTCTCTATTCCTTCCATCCCATTCCCACTCATCCCTGTAAGAAACCAATTTCATTACTGACTGACTTAGCTCCTGTGTTTCTTTTTACAAAAAAACATGTGCGTGTTCGTGTATGCTTTGCACTTCCTTCTTTCTTTCTTTTTTAAAAAATTAATTAATTAATTAGTTTATTTTTCGCTGCGTTGGGTCTTCATTACTGTGCGCAGGCTTTCTCTAGTTGCAGAGAGCGGGGGCTACTCTCCGTTGCGGTGCACAGGCTTCTCATTGCAGTGGCTTCTCTTGTTGCGGAGCATGGGCTCTAGGCATGTGGGCTTCAGTAGTTGTGGCTCGCAGGCTCTAGAGCGCAGGCCTATGGAACTCTTCCTCATTATTTTTCACATTTGGGTGTGCTCACACATTTGCGAGGGTTATTCGGGCAGTCTCTTACGTAGGGCATTTGAACTGTGTGTTCATGTAAATACATGAAATATACTCATTTTCTAATGGTATTGTGGTCTTGATGATCCCTTGATTTTGAGTCCTTTATAAATTAGAGATATTAGTCCTTTATTTCTGCTATACAGTTGACAATTGAACAAGGCGGGGGGTTAGGGGCACTGATCCTCTGCACAGTGGAAAATAGTGTAACTTATGGTTGACCCTCTGTATCCATGGTTGCTCCCTATCCACATTCCTGGGATAGGATCATTGTAGTACTGTACTATTTACTATTGAAAAAAGTCTGCGTATAAGTGGACCCTTGCAGTTCAAACCCGTGTTGTTCAAGGGTCAACTATATATTCCATTTTATTTGGGTTTTAACCATGCAAGTCTTTCCTTTAATTTTTCTGGGGTAGAACTTATCAATCTTTTATTGAATTTGGATCTTGATGAACAGAAAGCTCCCCTCATGCCCCAGATTATAAAGGAACTCCATCTGTGTTTTCTTTTAGTACATGTTTTCTTCTAGTGAAAGTGATCTTTCTCTTGCTCTCTTTTTTTTTAAACCATTTTAAAAATTAAAATAGTTAATTTACAATGTTCTGTTAGTTTCAGGTGTACAGCAAAGTGATTAAGTTATATGTATATATTCCTTTTCAGATTCTTTTCCATTATAGGTTATTATAAGATATTGAATATAGGTCCCTGTGCTATACAGTAGGTCTCTGTTGTTTATTTTATATATAGTAATGTGTAAATGTTAATTCCAAACTATCGTTAAGAGTTTATTCTTGTGTATAGGGTGAGGTATGGACCCAATTTTATATTTTTCTAAATGACTATCCAATTGTCCCAATATATATACTTAAAGTTAATCTTTTCCTGAGTGATTTGAGATGCTACCTGTATCAAATACTCAGTTCGCATGTGCACTGGTTTATTTCTGGACTTTCTTTCTGTCTATTGATGTGCTGGTACCATACTGTTTAATTATAGATGCTTTATGGTAAATTTAATGTCCGATAGAGTTAGTCCTCTCTTCAACACTCTTCTATAGAATTGCTGCCCTTTTTCCACATGAACTTTAAAATGAACGTGTCTAGCTTCAAATTATATAAAATTTAAAGTATTTTTTTGTTAATGGTAGTTAATGGTATAAATGGTTGGTGATATAAATGGTTAATGATATAACCCAGATTTGATTGATCTCTCCCCCACAGGGCAGTCTGACATTGCAGCCTATAGCATCAGTACTGCATACTGGCCAGCTTCATTCTGATTGGTCAGATTTCTATTCTTATACTCAGTGTCTTTGTCGATCACTTGTTAAGTATTTTCAGTATACCCCCTGCTAGGGGTTTGTGTGACCAGCTATTTATAGAGTTGCAGAATAAGGAGGCAGAAGTAGTAGACTGTTTCCTCAGCCTGGCTAGGACCAAATACTTAACCCCCTCAATTCCTTTACTGGACTCCTGTTGCCCTCAAAGTTTGGTAGTAGATATTATAAGTGCAAGATATGAGGGCCAAGAACAGGTGATAGTTATTCCCACAGTACCACATGTTTGTATAACATTTCAGTTTTCATTGTGCTTTCACATCCATTATCTCATTCATCCGGGAAAAGATCGTGGCAAAGTAGGAAATGCCCTCATCACTAAATCAGGAGACCTGGATTTGGGTCCTGATTCTACGTCTCACTATCAAGTTTACTTCTGACCTCTAGTTTCCATATATGTAGAAACAGGGATAGAAAAAACCTATTCCATAGGGTTGTTATAAGGATTAAATTGAATTAATTTTTCAACAAACATGTATTGATCGGTAATCACGTGTCAGCCATTATCAAAAAGACTGGGGCTCTTGAGCAAGATAAGACACCATCTCTGCTCTCAAGGAGCCTTTAGTTTAGTGGAATGAATCCCAGGATTTCCACTTCTCCCCTGTCTGGTACCTCAGTAACAAGAGGAAGGTGCTGGTAAGAGCAAAATCCTACTGTGGAAGGACTCAGGGAAGATATCTGTCTACCAAGGGCCAAAACCACAAATATGTGGGGAATTCCCTGGTGGTCCAGTGGTTAGGACTCAGCACTTTCACTGCCATGGGCCCAGGTTCAATCCTCGGTTGGGGAACTAAGATCCTGCAAGCTGTGCAGAACGACCGAAAAAAAAAAAAAAAAAAAAAGAAAAGAAAAGAAAAAAGAAAGAAAACCCCACAAATATGTGAAGCTGCCAGGTTTGCCGGGAATGGCCCTGGCTGATGGAGCAAATTATGTCTACTTTTTTTGGGGGCGCGCCGTGCTGAGCATCATGTGGGCTCAGACCCATGTCCCCTCCATTGGAAGCATGGACCCTTAACCACTGGACTGCCAGGGAAGTCCCTATGTCTGCATTTTTGATCCCTGGATTCCTGTCAGATAATAAGGCCCTGTTCACCCTGCTGCTCTAATGTCTCCTAATTTTCAATATCCCCATGTGTCTGCCTTATTTAGAAGTTCCAGCATGAGCTAAGCACCAAGTGGGTGCTGAACACGCTGAGTACAGAAGCCCACGTGCTTCTTGGGAAGATCCTCCAAAACCACATGCTGGACCTCCACATTTGCAACTCCAGGTTCTTCTGGCGGGCTCTGGCCGTGCTGCAGCTAGGACATGATGGGATGGGGCTGGGTGGGGCCTGGCTTCAATGCCTAGGCTGCCATAGGAGGGTGTATTTCAGAGGTATGTAGATGTGAAGGGGTAAGGATTGACTTTTCTCTTGTGCCTCTCCTCGTCCTTCTATCAGGCCCAGCCTCTCCTCTAAGGAGTATATGTGCACACATGGGTGTGTGTTTGTGCAATTATAACTATTAGGCAAGATTCTTTCAGTTACACATATGTGTGACAGAAATCCAATTTGTACTGGTTTAACTAAGCAAGGCAAATGATTGGTTCATGTAACTGAACAGTCCCAGGGTAGCTAGATCCAGAAACGCAAAATGACATGCTCCAGAACTTTCAGCCCTTAGCTCTGCTTTCCTCTGTGTTGCTCTCATTCTCAGGCAGGTTTTCTCCACTAGGTGGCAAATTGGCCACTAGCAGTGCCAGCCTAACATCCTACCAATTTAGCAACTCTGGCAGAAGGAGAGTTTATCTGTCCCTGCGATTCCTGCAAATACCTGGGGGAGGGTCCTCATTGGTTTGTCTTGGGTCACATGCCCATCCCTGAGCCAATCACTGTTCTCCAGGGGAAAGCAGCCCTCTGCCCAGGCCTGGGTCACCCATGCTCTCCCTTTAAGATGGCAATGGAGGAAGGGGCATGAAGTGAGCCTCAGTCAAACAGTGTGGGCTGAGAATGGGGGAGCAATAATTCCCCAGAGGAAAATCAAGGTGCTGGTACCAGGAGGAGGCGGCATGGACGCCGAGCAGATAGCACAGCAGATGGTCCTGAAAGTAGGGTTGCTAGATATAGCAAAGAAAAATATAGGACACTGGGTAAATTTGAATTTCAGAGAAATAAAGGATAATTTTTTAGTATAAGTATATCCCATGCAATATTTGAGACATACTTATACTAATTTTTAAAAATTATCCATCTGAAATTCCATTTAACTGGGTATCCAATATTATTATTTGCTAAATCTGGCAACTCTCCATGAAAGGAACCCATGAATGGGCATTTAGTGAGCAGCCATCAGGGCCCTAAAACAACCTTCTCGAATGAGTAAAACCAACCAACTGGGGAAAACAATCCTTTATGCTTTTCTAGTTCCTGGAGTTGGGGCAGGTAGGGGGAGCCAGAGCTACCTATGATCCAGTCCTCGCCATCCCAGAGTGGCCCATCTAATGGAGGAGAGACAAAACCAACACTTGAAACACAGAACAATTAAGGGTCAAATTGCATGATCCTTACTGAAGTCCAATAGAACATCAAAGAAGGTAGGATCTATGCACTATAGCAAAGCAGAAGACTTCATGGAAGAGGTAATGTTTGAGCTGGGCCTACTGGTTATGGCTTGGAGAGGTGAAGGACTGAAGGGCACTTTTGTTAGAAGGAGTATTAGCCAAGGCCCAGAGGGGGGCTAGGCATGATATGTGAGGGACACAGGTTTGGAGTCACTTTACAGAGTGGTGAGGGAGCAGGAAGGGGAGAAACTGTGGAAGATTAAAAGCCAGACAGGAATTGGGACTTGCCAACACAGCTACATCTGTGCTGTCCAGGATGGCAGCCACCAGTCACACGTGGCCATTGAGCACTTGAACTGAACTCCAAATTTTATTTAAAAAGTGAAGCATGTAAAGTTTTCATTAAATGCAACTCTATTCTTTTGGTAGGACGCTATTTCACTTTTGCATTGAAATTCAGCACCTGAATTGAAATGTGCTGTAATTGTAAAATACAAACTGGACTTCAAAGACATGGTACAGAAATATTGTAAAATATCTCACTAATAATTTTTAATACTGTTGACATGTTGAAATGATATTTTGGATATATTGGATGAAATAAAACATGACTAAAATTTATTTCACCTGTTTCTTTTTTAATGCTGTGCTAGAAAATTTTAAATTACATATGTGACTCATTATATTTCTATTGGACAGTGCTGAGCTAGATGGAGAGGAAAAGGGTGGTGAAAAAAATAGAAGCAGTGTTTGCAGATGAACTGTCTTACAGCAGTATAAAGGATGGATGTGGTTAGGGAGGAAACCAGAGGGAATGAGTTCAGTTTAAGATGACCAACCTTTGGGATTGCGGGGACATGGCCAAAAATACGACCAATTTGCCATTAATTCTCCAGTGTAACCCAGCCAACCAAGGCCCACCACCAACCCTTTTACCCCAGTTTTCCTTTACAGCTGGGGATTGTAAGTTTGGGATTGCCTACAGGGACGAATTCTCTACAGCTGGTCTTCAAGATCCCAAACTCCCATTCTCCCGTGATCCCATTCTCAGCTCCCATGGCTTTCTAGCCCAGCATGGATGTTACCACTTCTTCCACCGCGGTTCTAGGGACAGCCCAAGTCTCGATGCATCGAGAGCCTCCTCCAGGCGATCCACGTCCTTCAACCACTGTCGGATGATATTCGAGCAGCTCCCATCTCCTTCCACGTCCAGGTTGCACAAGAGAAGGAACAGGTAACTCGCGAACTGCTAGTCATCTAGCAAACACTTACTGAGTACTTATGATGTGTCAGGAACTTGTCTCGGCACTGAGTTTACAAAGCTCAGTGACACTCTGCAAGGAACTCCCCCTGTTCATGGAGGAGACATGATTGTGACAAGTAGTCAGAGAAGTGTGAAAAAGGTACTACAGGGGTGCCGAAAAGGAGTCTTCAGTTTTGCCTAGGAGGGGAGTCAGGAAAGAGAGGGAGAACTGGGTCACGAACCAGTCTTGATGAATAGGAGTTTTCTGGGTCAGGAAGGCTACTCTCTGCTCTTGACCCACCTCATTCCAATTTCTGGTGTTTGAAAACTCCCTTCTATTCTTTTTTTAAGTTTATTATTTTATTTATTTATTTTTGGCTGCGTTGGGTCTTCGTTGCTGAACGCAGTCTTTCTCTAGTTGCGACGAGCGGGGGCTACTCTTCGTTGCGGTGCGCGGGCTTCTCATCGCGGTGGCTTCGCCTGTTGTGGAGCACGGGCTCCAGGGTGTGCGGGCTTCAGTAGCTGTGGCTCGCGGGCTCTAGAGCGCAGACTCAGTAGTTGTGGCACACGGGCTTAGCTGTTCCGTGGCATGTGGGATCTTCCGGGACCAGGGCTTGAACCCGTGTTGTCTGCATTGGCAGGCAGGTTCTTAACCACTGCGCCACCAGGGAAGCGCCTCCGTTCTATTGTTGCATCCAACCTGGTATCTTCTGACTCCCACACTGAATGCCCTAGCTCCTCCAGGGTTCTTCCTCAGACGACCTCACTTTCTCAGGCTTCAGTTCTCGCTGCCTCCTCCCCACAGGTGATCCCCATAGCCTTGCTGAGCCTCCTGTTCCGGTGCTCCATCCCTCAGGCCCAGGCATACCTGGCTGCAGCTCCCTCTGTCCGTGAGGCTGTCAGGAACGCCCTCACCCGGCCAGGTCGGAAGCGCAACGCCGACCTCTTGGAGACCCTAGATCCTGCTGTGCCGTGAACTGGTGTTTCTGGGTGCGTGGAGGGGGCCAGCCCACCCCACGGGGACTTGTTGGGCCAGCAGCACGTGAAGTGGGAGGAGAGGGCCAGTCTCCAGGAGCACCAGCCGCCCAGGCTGGGGAGACAGCGTCTCTCTCCTTTGGGGAGATCTTGCTGTTCACCCAGTGGTATCCACTTTCCCTGGCATATTCTGATTTCAGAAATAAAACTGAATGTCTTGTTTCAAAAAGTTAGCTTTCTACTGAGATCAGAGTCAATAGATCAGAGGTGGAACAAGATGAGTGGCATGGGTCGGTCCCAATAGCAGTTTTGTTTCTTTATGTCTCCACCTGCTTCCCAACTCCATTTCAGTGGTCACTGACACAAACCTTATTCCAGCTTCTTTATATCCCCCCATCTCCAACACGTAGGTGCACACATGCACGCACACACACATACCTCACTCCTACAAAGAATCACACAAGCAAGGAGAGGTGGGAACTTAGATAATTCCAAGGAAAGAGGGAAGAAGTTGTGTCCCCAACATAGGACACTCAGAAAATAACAATCCCAATTAGGCATGACAGGATCATCACTAGAATGAGTGCTACATCCACACACTGGACCATAAAGTGAGAGTTGCATCCCTACCCAGTGTTTGTAAAGGGAACATAAGGAACTCTGAGGGTGCCAGAGTGGGACCCAACACACACTAGAGACCCCACTCTGAACATTTTAGACCTCAGCTGTCACCTGTTTTGACAAATCAAAGGCACCCTCGCTCATCCCAGACCCATGCCAGCTCTTCAGTGCCTATGACTGTGACCATGGTAGTAGAGAGCTGGCTCCCCCTTGTGGTCAAGAAGTACCTAGGCAATAGACACTCAGGAACTCTCTGGGGACAAAACCTCTCTGAAGCTCGCTTGAACCTTTCTGCAGGAGGGTGACGGCTAAGGAACCAAATAGATTTCAGTTTTATGAAGACAGAGTATTCAATCTTTTAAAGACAGCCATAAGTTCCCTCTCTATATCTGTGGGCCTCCGGCCTCTGTCTGAACTCTTTTCCTGTTCTATTGATATATCTACGTTTACTTTGCTACCTTAGGTCTTTAACCAATGCCCCTTTCCTCAACACCATTCCCCTAGTGCCTTCTGACTGCCATCGATTTGGTTTTTATCCTCCACAAACACCTCCTCCTAACTCTACAACTCAAGAGGATCCTGCAGAGGCTCTCAGCTTCTCTTTACCCACAACTCTCCCCCATGCACTTCCATTATGTGAATTCGTCTTTCATCCTGGCATCACGAGCAACGTCAAGTCAGAGAAGATACCCAGCTTTCCAGGGCTGGAGGAGGCAGAGCCAACATGTGCAGTAGCCCTACTCCCACATGTGGGATGGATAGGGTGCAGGGTCAGATTTCCCCAAGGCTGGATGCAGAAGGACACTAGAAGTCCAGAGGTTCTTTCTTTCTTTTTTTTTTTTTTACTTGCCAAGTACTTGGATGGTGCAAAGATATCAAGTGAATTCAATTCGTGTACAGTTGCATGTGATACTCAGGTGTTATAAACAAGGTGGTACACTTGCTCACCTTGGGAAACTTTAGAGGCTGGGCTACACTCTGGCATTGTAGAGGAGAAAAAAATGACTAAGATCTGATCCCCACCCCCTAGGAACTCACAAGCAGATATGAGCAATTGCAATACAGGACAGAGATCATTGAGGTGGATTCCAACAGCAGGCTAGGTACAGAGAACTGCCAGAATTGTTCTGAGGATATTACAGGGTAGGCCAAGAATCAAGGACAGCTTTGGAAGAAGGAGGTTGGGGTGGAGTGAGGGAACATTCAAAGAAAACCTGGGAATGTTTGGAGGTTTGCATGGGTGTGTGGATCCAATATCAGAGAGTCAGGTCATTGTCAGTGGAACCTGAGCTCTAGGAAGAGCTAAAGAGATTCACAGATTTTTAAAGACCTATCCAGATGCAAAAGGTAGGGTGACAACTTTTACCACTGTTTAGAGAAAGCAAATATCTGAGGGCAAGAACAGCTAGAAAGTAATCTGTATCAACACAAGACAGTAATTTCTCCTGAAATGACTAAAAGGGTCTAACCCAAAAGACTGGGTTGGATTGTGGAGGATGAAGGAAACAATTTCCTGTTATATCTATTTACTAGATCAAAAATAAGAGGTGCAGAGGCAGAAGATATTTGGATATTGCATATACTTCATATTTAATGTATTTAAAGATGGAACTCATGATCTCTCCCCCAAGTCAGCTATTCTTTTTATAACTTAGGTGGTCTGGAATATTAGGGTGGAGCAAGTTCCCGTGGGACAGTAAGGTTGAAGGAGGATTTGGGGACCAGGTGAGAGGTAGAGGGGCCCCAACATGGCTCTACGGATGGGCCCTAGAAGCACAGCAAACTCTCTAAGATCCAATGTAAACTCAGGTATGGTTTAGAGAGGTAGGTCAAATCCTAGGGCTGACGGGACAGGCACTGCACCTAGGTCGCAAAATGCTTTCATCCTGGAAAAGAGAAGAACTGGGCTTAACTGTAAACTAGTGGCTGGGGTGCTGTGGTATGAGAGAGATAGGAAGAAGAACCTTGAGCACCTTGTAGTGCCAGAAAGTAACGACGTCCTCATAAAAACAAAAGGATGGGGTCATGTCAAAGGGACCCAGGAGTCCACCTGAAAGAGCTCTCAGTGGCCAAAGCTGGAACAATTTGAGCAATGATATAAATAATGCCGTATTGGACTATAACACAAAGTAGAAATTAGGTGTACATGAGTTCATACTGTTATAATAAAATAATTGAATAAATAAACAAGGAGCCAAATCTCCCTAACATAAGAATTCCAAATAATATATGTAGATATACCCCACTCCAGGAAATGGAGCTTAATAACCTCTCACTCTCTACAACCCCTGTATGGGCAAAAGTAAGAGGCTTGCTTCCAAAGAACAGAGTATTGAAAGAGAAAAATAGAAACTTCACATTGGAGAAGTCTGGCAAGCACTACCTTAACCGAGTACTGGAAATTAGTGTCACCAATTGATATCATGTACCACCTGATACGATGTAACGAGAAGGGCATGTCACCTCAGTATTCTTCCCCAAACCTCAGTCTAAGCATAAGGAAAACATTAGAGAAACCCAAATTTAAGGACGTTTTACAAAAGAACTGCCTAGTACTCCTCAAAACAATAAAGGTCATAGAAAACAAAGATTGAGAAACCAAACAACAGTTGTTACTGTATAGGACCTACAGTACTCAAAGGAGAAGTAAACAAATCCACAATCATAGTGAAACTTTTATACACTTGTCTTAGTAATTGGTGGAACTATATTCAGTATCCTGTAATAAACCATAATGGAAAAGAATATGTATAATTGAATCACTTCGCTATACAGCAGATATTAATACAACATTGTAAATCGACTATACTTCAATAAAATAAATTTTTTTAAAAAAGAGACAAGAAAGAAAACTATCAGGAAAGAAAAAAAAAGAAAGACTGAGAAACCATCACAAGATCAGAGGAGATGAAGGAGGCATGACAACTAAATACAGGTCCTGGACAAAAAAAGAACGTTAGGGGAAAAACTGGTGAAATTCGAATGAAGTATGGAGTTTAGTTAATAGTGAATGTACCAATGTTGTTCACATAGATTTTTCAAATATAATAAAGTTAAAACATTAGGTGAAACTGGATGAAGGACACACAGTAACTCACTGTGCTATCTTTGCAACATTTCTGTAAATCAAAAATCTCCAAGATAAAGTGTTATTTTCTTTTAAGGTCAAATTTATTGTCATAAAGTTATTCATAATACATTATTATTTTTTTCCTTGTTGGTTATCTATTTTAAATACAGCAGTGTGTATGCACATTTCAATCCCAAACTCCCAGTCTATCCCTCCCCCCAACCCTTCCACCTTGGTAACCATAAGTTTATTCTCTAAGTCTGTGAGTCTGTTTCTGTTTTGTAAATAAGTTCATTTGTATCCATGTTTTTTAGATTCCACATATAAGTGATATCATATGACATTTTTCTTTCTCTGTCTGACTTACTTCACTTAGTATGATAATCTCTGGTTGCATCCATGTTGCTGCAAATGGCATTATTTCATTCTTCTTAATGGCTGAATAATATTCCATTGTATATATGTACCCCACTTCTTTATCCATTCCTTTGTTGATGGACATTTAGGTTGCTTCCATGTCTTGGCTATTGTAAACAGCGCTGCAATGAACATTGGGGTGCATGTATCCTTTCAAACCATGTTTTTCTCTGGATATATGCCTGGGAGTGGGATTGCTGGATCTTATGGTAGCTTTCAAATAAAGTTTTAAAAAAAATAAAATTAAAATTACTACAGTAACAAGTATGTGGGAAGAGGTAAGTAGAGTTATAATATCCTAAGGCCCTTGATTTATCCATAAAAAGGATAAAGGTTTTGATTAACATAAGAATTTGATAGGTTAAATGTGCATATTGCATTTTAAAAAGAATCCATTAAAAATGGGGTTGGCGAACTCTTTCTATAAAGGGATGGACAGGAAATATTTTCGTCTTTGCAGGCCCCCTGTAGTCTTTGTTGTAACTACTCAACTCTACTGTGGTAGCATGAAAGCAGACAGACTGTGTATAAAATGGGTGTGGCTGTGTTCCAAAACTTCTTCATTTACAAAAATAAGCAGCAAGCTAGATTTGACCCACCTGCCACCATTTGCCAACCCCAGCACTAAAAGAACAGAAACAGACAGTATAACTTCCAGTTAGTAAAGGGGAAAATAGAGAGATTAATTTAAAATACTTAGTTGTCTAAATAAAGACAAGAAGAAAGAGAAAAATATAAAACAGGAAAAAATAGGAAGTGCAAAGTAAAAGGGTAGATTTTGGTCTAATTATTTGAACAATTACATTAAATGTAAGTGGAATACATGCTCCAGTTAAAATCTATTTATTTTAGATGTATCACTTACAAATAACATATATTTATTTTATTCAAGTATAGTTGTTTTACAATGTTGTGTTAATTTCTGCTGTACAGCAAAGTGTTTCAGTTATATAAATATTCTTTTTCATATTCCTTTCCATTATGGTTTATTATAGGATATTAAATATAGTTCCCTGCACTATACAGTAGGACTTTGTTATTTATCTATTCTATATGTAAGAGTTTGTATCTGCTATTCCCAAACTCCCAATCCATCCCTCCCACACCACACCCCCTTGGCAACCACAAGTCTGTTCTCTATATCTGTGAGTCTGTTTCTGTTTTGTAGATTAGTTCATTTGTGTCATATTTTAGATTCCACATATAAGTGATATCATAACAAATAACATATATTTAGATTTTGGTTTATTTTGTATCCTATATTACAACAAAGGGATATAGAATGGTCGAAAGTAAAAAGTGGAAAAAGATATACCATGCAAATACCAACCAAAAGAAAACTGCTATAGCAATACTAATATTAGACACAGTAAGTTAAGGCAAAAAATATTACTAGAGATAGAAAGTCAGCATAGTGATAAAAGATTTAATTCACCAGTAATAAATTATGATTTTAAATAACAATTAAAAATACATAAAGCAAGGGGGCTTCCCTGGTGGCGCAGTGGATAAGAACCCGCCTGACAATGCAGGGGACACGGGTTCGAGCCCTGGTCCGGGAGGATCCCACATGCCACGGAGCAACTAAGCCCTTGCATCACAACCACTGAGCCTGCGCTCTAGAGCCCGTGAGCCACAACTACTGAGCCTGCGTGCCACAACTACTGAAGCCTGCGCTCCTAGAGCCTGTGCTCCTCAACAAGAGAAGCCACCACAATGAGAAGCCCTCGCACTGCCCGCTTGCCACAACTAGAGAAAGCCCGCACGCAGCAACGAAGACACAACACAGCCACACACACACACAAATATATATATATATATATATATATAGTAAAAATCTACAGTACTCAAAGGAGAAATAAACAAATGCACAATCATAGTCGGAAATTTTACACACTTGTCTTAGTATTTGGTGGAAAAGAGCAGACAAAAGCTTAGGAATAATATAGACTTGAACATCAAGATTAACAGAATTGGACTTACCTGGCGATCCAGTGGTTAAGACTGTGCAATTCCACTGCATGGGGCACAGGTTCTATCCCTGGTTGGGGAACTAAGATCCTGCACGACCAAAAAAAAGATTAGCAGAATTGACCAAATGGACTTAGACTACCATCACCACCTTCCACCCCGCCACAGGCAGCAGGGGAACCTCTGAAGAGACACTATTTTTAACACTTGCAGAATACGTCTTATCTTTAAGCACAGATAGAATTTTTTAAATTGACCATAAACTGCGAATAAAGTCTTAAAACTATTTCAAAAGATTGAAATTAAAGTATATATTCTGACCACAATGCAACTTTGGTAGACAACTAGAAAATCTTCTTATGTCTAGAAAATTTTAAATTTCTACTAAATAATCTATGGATCAAAGAAGAAATCATTGTGGAAATTAGAAAATAGTTGGAACAGAATGATAACAAAAATTCTATGTATCATAACTTGTGGAATGAAGCTAAAGTAGTAATTAGGAGGAAATTTATATCTTCAAATGCACAGTTAGGGGAAAAGAGCTAAAAGTGAATGATCAAGGCATTCATCTTAAGAAGTTAGGGAAAAAAAAACCCAGCACAATAAATCCGAAGAAAGTGGAAGTAGTTATATGTCAATTATATCTCAATAAGCCTGGGGGAGGGGGAAGAAAGTAGAAGTAAGGAAATAATAAAGACAAACGTATAACTTATTGAAATAGAGTACAAATATACAGAAAAGTTCATTCTTTGAAGGGATTAATTACAATTGATAAATCTCTAGCAAGACAGATAAAGGAAAAGGAAGAGAGAGAGAGAGAGGGAGGACAGGCACAAATAACCAATATCAGAAACACAAAGGAGACAGTACTACCTTTGAATAGCTTTATGTCAATACATTTGAAAATGTAGATTAAATAGAAAACTTGCTAGAAAATATGGCTCTCCTAAGCTGACTCAAAAAAAACACAAAAACCCGAAACAAAAACAAATTGTCAATAGTATTATAACCTTCAAATAAGTTCAATCTGTAGTCAAAAATCTTCACTCAAAGAAATCTCCAGGCTTGTATGGCTTTGCCGACGAGTTGTACCAAATGCTGAAGGATCAAATAGTTCCATCTTCTATAAACTCTTTCGGAGCATAAATAAAAAAAGAGGAAACATTCCCCAACTCATAAGTCTAGTATAACCTTGATACCAAAAGCCTGAAAAGGACAGAGCAAGAGAGGAAAATTACAGGTTGGCTTCACCCATAAAAATAGGTCACAAAAATCCTAAAAAACATTAGCAACTGGAATGCAGCAATACATTTAAAGACAAAGTGCCCAATAAACTTATGAAGGTGTGTTCACACGTTAGTAATTACTAGTAATCAGAGAAATTTAAGTTAAAACCACAATGAAATATCATTACCACATATACCAGGTTGGCTAAAATTAAACAGCCTGACAATACCATGTTGGCATGAAAAAAGAGCAAGAAGAACTGCTATTCACCACTGGTGGAACTATTAATTGACATAACCACTTAGGAAAGACAGTTTGGCACTGTCTACTAAAGTTTGAGTTACACCTACTCTATAACCTAGCAATTCCACTCTTAGATAGGTACTTCTATCAGACATTCCCAAATTGTGATTCCTGACCAACAGTCTCAGAATCATTTGGAAACTTCCTAGAAATGCCAAATTCCTGGCCTCCAGTCCAACTTAAGCAGCAATCAGTGCCCAGCAATCTGTGTTTTAACAAGCCCTCCAGATGATTCTGATACATGTTAAAGCTTGAAAACCACTGCCATAGAGAAATAGGAATATATGTTCACCAAGACACACGGACAAGCATGTTTTTAATAGCATTGTTGATAATAGCCAAAGATGGAAACAAGACAAATGTCCAACATCATAATGGATACATTTATTATGAAATAGTTATACAATGCAATGAACTAATAAAAGTGAATGAATCTCAGCTGTACAAAATAGCGTGATGACGCTCAAACAAAATGGTGAGTAAATATTTGAGGCCACCCCAAAAATACATTTTTATATACATATAGAAAAAGGCTCTTGTCGAAGCATATACATGTTTCAAGAGCCCAAAACTGTACCTCCAGCCTTAACGTTCTTTTTAGAGCTCCAGGCTGGCATATAACTAGTACCTGCCACATATGTGTGCTCAGAATAACAGGCCTCATTTTTTATAATCTTTATAGTGACTGCAGAGTATTTTATAATATGGACATATCATATTTATTTAACCAGCACCTTGTTGATGGGCTTTTCAAGAATATTACTTTGGCTGCCCAAATAAACTGAAAATTCTATGAGGTGAGAGATCCTGTCTTCTTCTAAGACAGTGCCTGCTATTCAGTAGTTATTTAATTGAATGGACTTTCCAAATTAATTTTCCTATAAGAAAAAAATGGCCTGGCCAGTTTTTTTTAATCTTTGTTACAGCATAAATCAAGTCCTCATCAATTTAACTCTAGAAAATTAACTCTAGAAAATCCAGTCAATTCTGGGCATGATGACAAAATAAATCGTCTACACTTGGAAAATATTCTAGACTTGGAGTAGTGTGATCCTCCAAGGTCATTTAATTTCCCTACGTGATATCTCTTCTCAGTCTCAATGCAACAGCAGCTAGGAAATGTGTCAAGCATTGGAGTTAGGAAACCATATATCATACATTTTCTGAGAGTACCTACTTAAAGCGTTCTTAAATGCTCTTGACCCTGTATTCTAATGTGTGATTTGGAACATATGACACCATATCTGGACCTCTAGGGAGTGACTGGCTCCAGAGAAGATGCTTATAGGGCAAAACAGGCCATTTGGAAAGCCTGCTCCTTTGAAACCTTGCCTCCATACTCTCTGGTTTATAACAAGTGATTCTTCTTCAATCCTAGAAGAATCGTAAAGGAGCTTCCTTGAGCATTGGCTGTCAGAGCAGGGCACAAGGGCAGCTGAAGGAAAGGGCAGCAGGTGTATGGCTCAGAGAAGAGATTTAAGCAGCAAGCCCATTGGCTGGAGCCTTGGAATGCCCACTGTGATGTCATATGGAGTCATGAGGTATAAAACTGGCTGAGAGGGGCATGGGGTTGAGTAATGGCTCTGGTTTGGAGGCTAACCATCCCACTGCCACAATATGTCAGCCTTCTACTATTATTTGGTTTCCTTGTCTGGAGGCTTTGGGTGAGGTTTTCTGGGAAACACAGTAGGAAACAGGTGGCAGCCAAGACGCACTCAGAGGTATGTGATGCAACACTCTCTGGAAACTCACTTCTCCCTGTCCCTGCCCCTGTCCCTGGAGACATAGAAACTCCTAATCCTGGGCAGTGGGAGGAATTGATGGTGGGAAGAGGGGAGCTGAGGTAGTGCCTATGGATGTCGTCCTGCAAGTCACTCTCAGTCCTTTTCCCTTAATACATTTCAACAAACTTTGAGCACCTATTATATATGGCAGCATACTAGACATTGAAGAATAAAACACCACCTCCACCTTTTCGAGGTATAGTGGGGGAGAAAGTCAGACATATATACATATATATATATATATATATATATATATATATATATATATACACACACACACACACACACACACACATACACACATATATATATAAAACCCAAGACATATATATATATATCCCAAGGAAAGAGAAAGGGATGAGTTAATAGAGGTGTAAATATTGCTGAAGAGATGGGAGGTAAAGGGTATTCTAGGATCTATAAAATGCCTTTGCAGGGAGCTTAGGTTTGAGCTGTGCTTCAGAGGAAGTGTAGGATTTTGAAGGTGGATAGGATGGGTGGAGGAGAGTAGTGGAAGATTTTCTAGAGAGAAGGAATTGACCGGGGGAAAGCATGGGAAGCAGAAGAGCGTTGGATGTGTTCAAGGAGAGGTGAAGACACCTATCAGGAATGGAGTGTACAAGTGTAGGGAACCGGTTGGGGAAAAGTGAGAGAAAATGTCACAAAGTGGTTAGAGGTCCCATTGCAGAGGGCTTCAAACACCAGACTGAATACTTCGTATAAATATTATTCTGTCTGCAATTGAAAGGCATCAAAGATTTTAAAGCCAGGTGAAAATGTGCTTAGATCTGTGCTTTAGAGCACAGAATTTAAACTTTAAAAAGTTTAAACTCTCAACTTTTTTTTTCTCAAACACACCACTTGGGAGTCTAATTAAAAAACAGATTCTGATTCAGTAGCAGATTCTGAATCAGTAGAATTCTGATTCTAATTCAGGAAGGGATTGAGATTTTGCAATTCTAATGAGCTCCCAGGTGATCCTATTGCTATTGAACTGAGCACCATACCTTATTTTGACTTTTTTTTTTTGACTGCGTCATGTGGGTTGTGGGATCTTGGTTCCCCAGCCAGGGATTGAACCTGGGGCCATGACAGTGAAAGCACCAAGTCCTAACCATTGTACCGCCAGGGAAGTCCCAAGCACCATGCTTTGAATGTGAGGCTTTAAATAACTCCAGTGAGTGCATGTGGTGGTTCTCTGGTGTAGCTAATCCAATAGGAGTCTACTTTAAAGAATTAATGGGAGGGCTTCCCTGGTGGCGCAGTGGTTGAGAGTCTGCCTGCCGATGCAGGGGACACGGGTTCGTGCCCCGGTTTGGGAAAATCCCACATGCCGCGGTGCGGCTGGGCCCGTGAGCCATGGCCGCTGAGCCTGCGCGTCTGGAGCCTGTGCTCCGCAACGGGAGAGGCCACAACAGTGAGAAGCCCACGTAAAAAGACTTAGTGGGAAGGAGGGGGAAGGAAGTGAAAGAATCAGAGCAGTAAGTTGGAAAAGAGGACATTGATTCATTCCCCCGGTGTTTATCACCCACTGCCACCACCATGTACAAGGCACTCCTCTGGGCACTATGGATGCAGCAGTAAATGGAAGGGACAAAAATCTCTGCCCTCGGGACTGTGAGAGAGGAGGAGGGTCCTGAGGTGAAAGTTCGGCTATAGGAAGTGAGGCAGAAAGAGGGTAAAGGGATTGAGTCTTTTTTTTTCCTGATTGGGCCTCAAATATAAAGAGTTAATTATAAACATTATCATCATTTTCCTATGAGGACTATATTCATCTTTGTATCCCCTATGCCTGGTATACTGCCTGGGATATAGTAAGTGTTCCACAGGTGTTTGTGAAATGAAAGGATCACTTCTCAGTTTTAACCCTGAATGATTGAAGAGATGGCATTTTAAGCAACATAAGAAACACCTGACAGAAGTTGTGAGTGTAGCAGGGGGCGGAAAATGTATGTGGACAAATTCGCCAAGCAGCTCTATGTCCTTTAATAGCGTTCTATAGTCTTCTACATGATGGTCTTCTCTCTTTTTGGTTAATACCTTGATACTTTATCATTTTTATTGCTATTGTGGAAAATATCTTTCATATTTAAAATTATATTTTTCTAGTTTTTTTGCTTCAGTAGAGAAATGCTATTGACATTTATAAGATTTTCTGGTATTCAGAAACCTTGGTGAATTCTTTCATTACCTCTGATGGATAATGTCTTTGATTATCATTTCAATTGCTTTCATGCTTATTGGTCTACTCAAATGATCTATTTCTTTTTGCCCAATTTTTATATTTTATATTTTTTCTAAGAATTTAACCATTGCATTAGGCATTTCACATTTATTAATATAGTTATTCAAACTATTTTTCTTCTCTTTCCTACTTCAATTTTCAAGATTTATATTTACTTTTGCCTTTTGCCCTAGGGGCATTATCAGCCCAGGACCACATTTATTTTCATTTTGAGGGTTCCTGACTACACAAGGAATATAAATTAGAATTTCAAACCAGTGTGACGATAGACTCTTGGTTAAAAATTTCAGAGGCGGCTTTTTTTCCCACCCAGAGTTCAAGTTTCCTTGTCTGGTGAGCAGATTTTTTTCTAGCCACTTTTTACCAAGTGTGTAGCAATTTGACAAGCCTGGCTTTTTTTCCTGGGGTCTCATTTAAATAGCCACTTCACATGGGCCTTATCTGTGTCCCCACCTTACTGTTAACCTAAGTCCCTCAGTGGCTGACACTGCAAATGACCTAAGGCATTGAAGTCTCAACTAGTTTCCACTCTTGTTTTTCAGTTTTCTTCTGATTTTTGACCTGGAGATTTCCCTTACTTTCTTGTAAGGAGCTACATTCTGCATTTAAAAGATGTTTGTTGTATTTTATTCCGCATTTCCGAGTGTTTTCTAGTGGGAGATTATTTAGGTCTATGATATGTAGAGATCATTTTGAGATAAATATATAGAAAGATCATTTGTAAATACATCAACCTGTATTTCAACATCAGTTTTCCTTTTGCTTATGTTTTTAATCAACAGTCCATTATGGACATAAATTAAATAATATATGACTAAGTATAAAATCAATTTAAAACTGTCCAAAGTTCAAAACTACCACTGCAGCTAGGGTTATTCTACTACTGGCCTACTGCATTATGAGCATGTTCATGATTCCCTATTAATTGTTGTGTAGGCTCTTTTAATACACCTTCAGAGACTGATGTCCTAATATAAAGGGAAGAAATAAAAAAAGTTTTATTTGAAATTGTAAAAGTGTCATTTATGCCTTTAAAATGACCTGGAACACCCTTGCAGAAACCCCAGGAGTTTATTAACTACTGGATGGGAAATTCTGACCTGCAGGATAAAATAAAAATCCCACATAATCTGGCATAATCTGGCTTCCACCTATGTTTTTAGCTTCATCTCTCACTACTTAGCAAAAGTGCACCTAACAATCACGATGCTCTAATCTTCTCAGTGATGTTCCCACTTGCCTGGAATGCCCTTTCTTCACCTAAAAACCTTCTGTTGATTCTTCATACTCTAGTACAAATGGCAACTTCTTGAGGAATTCTTCCCTTCTCTCCCAGGCAGTTAATCACTGTTCTCTTTATTCCTTCACACTTACATTTCTTTTTTTTTAATATAGATTTATTTAATTAATTTATTTATTTATGGCTGCGTTGGGTCTTCGTTGCTGCACACAGGCTTTCTCTAGTTGTGGCTAGCAGGGGCTACTCTTTGTTGTGGTGCGTGGGCTTCTCATTGCGGTGGCTTCCCTTGTTGTGGAGCAGGGGCTATAGGCATGCAGGCTTCAGTAGTTGTGGCGCATGGGCTTCAGTAGTTGTGGCTCATGGGCTCAGTAGTTGTGGAGCATGGGCTTAGTTGCTCCGCAGCATGTGGGATCTTCCTTGACCATGGATCGAACCCGTGTCCCCTGCATTGGCAGGAGGATTCTTAACCACTGCGCCACCAGGGAAGCCCCACACTTATATTTCTGTTACAGCATTTACCATATGGTATTGTAATTTATCTGTTTAGACATCTATTTTCCCTACTAGTGTAAGTTCCTAGAACACAGGGATCATATTTATCTCTACAGTTCCAGCACCCTACACAATACTGAGAACTAAGTAAGTACTCAATAAATGATTCATGAATAAATGAATGACATAACTGTTGCTGTGGTTATAGATACCAACAGTATCAATATTTATGTCTATGAGATGAAGTGCGCTGTCAATAAAGTCTCTAACCTAGAGTATTACCTGATTTTATTTTTTCTTTTTGTTCCTTTCTAGACTTCAAAGCAGCATAAATTGAAAAAGATCCAGAAATTCACAGGTCAGAAAGATCCTATTCTTCAGTTCAAAGCTAACGACAAATCAACTATGGGGTCTGTTTTAAGACACTAACCTTTAATAGCAGGTGGAAGGAAAAAGGTTGAAACGACTATGTAAATGAAAGAAATAGCCCTACTCTTTCTAGCATCTCCACTTCCAAAGAAATGTAAATGGCTCCATAATTCTTTCCATGCTTCCTATCCTCATGCTTTCCTAATCTCTTTTTGTGCAAAGCTCAAAGTATCAGGAAAGAAACATGGTGAGACTGAAGAACAAAGAAGGGGTAACTACCAAGAGTTTGATGCGGAAGTTTTGGTACCTTTTTTCTCTAGCATAGACACTGGATAATACATATCTTTTCCTCCAAAGATATGTAGTCCGCTGTTTACCCCACTCCATCTCCCTATCATGATTATTCCTGCTCTTTCCAATGGCTTACATCTACTACATGCTGAAGACAGCATCCTACAGCTTAAAAAAACAAACAAAATGAGAGCTAGGTTAAATCTGAGCTCCACCACTAATAAGCTTTATGATCTTAGGCATGGCTTTGTCTTTGTTTCCTTATTTGCAAAATGAAGGGGTTGAACTAAGGTGATGTTAATAGTCATAATGCTAATAGATTCTTTACCTCTACTCCCAGATCCACAGTGGGAAGAAAATCTCAGGATGGGTTGCGTTGAAGCTAACCTAACATGGTGAGTAAAGTCGATCTTCACTGTGTCTATTCTTTCTCTCTTCAGCCTACCCTACTGATAAATTCTATAAAAGTTAGGAGTAAGATACCTGGGACTCTGTTTTACTTCCCTCGCTATGATAGCTGTCTCCTTTCTAAGTCTCTCCTCTTATTGTTTTCCTTACCAGTACTTTAATATCACTTCAATTACACTGACATACTCTGTTGCATCCAGCTTTTCAGGACTCCCTACGGGCTGGTCCCAGGAATGTGTATGCTGGTCAACGGACAGGAGTCTTCAACAGGTCGTCCAACACCTGGAAAGTGCAAGGTCAAGTAGTTTCTTGGTTGGGGTTGAAGGTGGTAGAGCTTTTAAGAGGGAGGAAGGAAGAGAGTGAAGGAGGGAGGGAGGGAGAAGGAGAGGGAGAAGAAAGATGGTTAGTTAGTTAATTAGTTTTGGTAGTGGGGGAAGTTCTGGGTTCGAACAAAGTTTAAGAACAACTGGTCTGTGAATCATTTCTGATTGGAATGGGGACAAATGCCTCCCTTTGTCCTGGTGGAGGAATTCTTTCCATAAATAATTGATGTTGGGGAAAGCAACCTTTTTTGTTTGTTTGTTTTCCCTCAGTCCACATTATTTTGCATTTGAAATGGCCATTATCTTTCCCTTTTCCTACTTTTCCTTTTCCTCTTTCAAAACAAATAGAAACTTTTCTCTTTATTTCTTAGATCAAGTCTTATGGAACTGGGTTTGCCTGAACCACAGGATACGATTTCTTCTTCCACCTCCTCTGCTTCTGTGGCTCAGGGGCCTGTTCTACCCTGTTGTGACTGTAAGAAGGCAAAACATTCTTCTGACAGTAGCATCTCCTCTGGATCATCCTACAGCTCCAGCCTGTCTCACCTTCCTGTCTTTTCTGAAGGAACAACTTGGCGACTCCGGAGCCACAGGTTACCTATTTTACCCCCAAATCAACCTCCTGTGTTCAGGAACCAAGGCACACCCCTGCCTTCTTTTGGGCTCTCAGAGCTTTTCCGGAAATCAAAGCCTTTTCAGAATTTGGCAGCTCTTTCATCCTTAAGTCCTCAAAGCACTTTTATCAACTCTCTTTTTGAATCCCCAAATCTCTACAAAGAAGAAGAGAAAACAAAGGATGAGAGAAGGAGCAAGAGTCATTTGACAACAGATCATAGGCCAAGTGCTATTTTCAAAGAGAGACCACTATTGTCAGGGTCAGCTCCAATCCAGCTCTCTCCTTTGGCTAGGCGGCAGTTAGAGGGACATATGGCTTGGAAGGTTTCTACTTTGCGGGAACAAACAGTGCCTCTGCCTGTGAGGGAATCATGGGCAATGCTGAATTATTTAACTGAGGTACAAGGAGGAGTTCCTGAACCAGAGAAACCCCAAATCCACTTATCTATGCCCATTCATCAAAGCACTGAGCAGGATATCAATAATGAATCCCCAGACCTTCCAGCATTTCAGCTCCACGTGAACGTTGGAGCGGAATCTGGATTAAGCAGAACAGAAACAAAAATTTCACAGACTCTTATCCCAGGTAAGCAGTCACAACCTGGGGATGGCCCCCAAATCCTTGGATCCAGGCCCTTAATGACATCAATGGGCACTCCACCTCCCAAAAGTTTAGGAGTTGACATAGCTCAAGAGGAAACAACTTTACTGCAGAAGGACCCAAAACGTGTGTTAGAGCTTAGTGTAGAGCAGAGGGTCATAGATCTTCCAGAAAAAAGGATACAGCAGCATAAGACCCAAGTGACTAATGTGGAGCTGACCCCACAGCTACCATATCAAGTCAGAGATAGCATAAAGGTTACTCCACTGGCATTACTTCAAGTCATGGATTCAATGGGGTTAATTCCAGAATCACATTCAGAAGTGATAGAATCTGTAGGTTTGTTACCACGGCCACCAAATGAAGTCGTGAAACCAATGGAAGCCACGGAAGGAGTGAGTGTAAGCCCAAACCCATCATATCAAGTCATTAAATCAGTGGAGGTAACCCCAAGATCTCAGCAGCAAGTTATGGAATCAAGGAAGATGACCTCAAGACAGCGGAATCAAGTCATAGTCAATGTGAAGGTAACTCCTATAGCATTGCTTCAAGTCATGGATTCTATGGGGATGATTAAAAAATCACATCCACCTATCATACAGTCAAAGGGAATGACCCCAAGGATGCAATATCAAGTCAAGGAGTCAGTGAAAAGGACCACATTGTTGGACCATGAAGTCATACAACCAGGAAAGATGAGTCCAAGGCTACAACATGCAGTCATGGAAACTGTGGAAATGACCCCAGGGCCACAGCATAAAGTTATGGAACCGGTGGACGTAACATCAAGGCCACAAAGTCAAGTCATAGAACCACTGAAGATTACTCCAAGGCCAATATGTCAAAATACAAAATCACCTGAAATGATCACCAGGCCATTGCATCCAGTGATGGATTACCTTGAAGTAACTCCAGTGACACTATTACAAGCTATGGATTTCATGGGGATAATTCCACCAACCCAGTCACATGTTATAGAATCTGGGGGTTTGACTCCAGACACACAGTCTCAAATTGCAAATTTGACCCCAAGGGCAACTCAATCAGATGGTTTGACTTCTTCTAGCTCTCCTACTACTATTGGTCCATGTGGAGTGGTAGAATCTGTGGGCTTACCTCCAAAGCTACCACTTAAAATCATGGAATTGGTAGGATTGATTCCAATGCCATCACAACAATCCATACATTCTCTAAAGGTAACTCCAACAGCACTGGGGTCACCCATGGGAATGATCATAGCACCACAGTCACAAGTTGTAGAAACTCAGGATTTGACCCCAAGGCTAATATCTCAAGCCAAGGAATCTCTGGAGTCAACTCCTGAGTCATGCATTCAAGTGCTAGACTCTGAGGGGATGACTCCACAACCACATCATCAAAGCACAGAATCTATATCATTAACCCCAGGACCACCTCATCAAGTCATGGAGTCTTCAAGGTTGACTCCAAGGCATCAAATTCTGGAGTATTCAGAGATGAGTCCAAGGCAAAGCCATCACATCACAGAAACTATGGGTTTGACATCTGACACCTGGCTACAAATGGAGAAATCTGTAGAGGTGACACAGTCACACCATCAAATGATGGAATCTTTAGGGACAATCCCAAGGTCACTGGGTCAAGGTAGAGAATCTATGGGAATGAGCCAAAAGCCACTGCCTCAAGTCACAGAATCTACAGAAATGCTACAAGAAATGCTACAAGATTCATCACTGCTTCAAGATGTGAAGTATATGGGGATGAAGCCAATGCCACAATTTAATGTTATGGATTCTATGAAGTTATCCCCAGGATTGCAAAATTTGAAATCTGGGAAACTGATCTTGGGACCAGAGTTGCAAAATACAAAATCTATAGACATAACCACAGGTTCAATTCCACAAATGGTAAAATATGGACAGCTGATCCCAACTGTGAGCTCTATAGAATTGGCCCCAGAACTACAACTGCAGAGTATAAAACCTGATGAGTTGGCCTCCACACCACAGCTGCAAAGTGAGAAATCTGTGCAGTCAGCCCCAGGGTCTCAGCTTCATGGTGTGAAATCTATCCAATTGACCCTGGGACCACAACAACAAAATGAAAAATCTGCTGAGTTAGTCCCAGCACCACAGTTGCAAAGTAGGGAATCTATAGACTTGGTCCCCAGTTCACAGTTGCAAGGTATGGAATATGTTCATTTGGCCCTACCATCAGAGTTTCCAGGTATAAATACTGTGGAATTGACTCTAAGACCAGTACAAGAAGATATGAAATCTGTGGAGTTTGCCCCAAAGCCATGGTTACAAGATATAAGATCTGAGGAGACAGCTCCAGTATCATTGCTTGAAGATGTGAAAACTCCTCAAATGGTAGAAAGTAGGAGGTTGACTCCTGAGACACAGGTAGAAGATATGAAATATGAGGAACTGATCCCAGGGGCACACATTCAAGCAGTAAAATCTGTAGAATTGAACCTCAAACCGAATCATCAAGTCACAGAACCTAAAGGATTGACCCCATGGCATCAAGCTTCAGAATCTTTAAGGATGATCTCAGAGCCAGGATATCCAGAAACAGAAGCAAAGTTTACCTCTGACACTTGTCACCATGCAAAAGAATCTAGGGGGTTGATACAATCATCTTTAGGAAATACTCCAGGGCCACTGAGCCAAGCTTTAGAATTTATGCAGATGAACTCAATGTCATTCCAAGGTACTCTTGAGCCAATGTTCCAAAGTGTAAAAGCCATGGGAGATACTCCAGTGTCACAGCACACAATACAAGAATCTTTAGAGTTGGTACCAGGATCAGAGATGCAAGGTATGAAAAAATCAAAGATGTTGACCCCAGAGTCCCAAGGTATGAAGTTTGTTCATCTGAATCTAGGCCCATATTCAGAAGTTATGAACTATGAGGAGTTGATCTTGGAACCACAATTTCAAAATGTGAAATCTGTTCCATTGACCTCAGAACCACAGTCCAAAAGTATAAAACCTGAGGAGTTGACTCTAGGGCCATTAATGCATGATAATAATTTTGTGGATTTACACGTGCCACTGGAAGAATCTAGTAGGTTAATTCCTGAGACACAGTTACAGCATGTTGAATCAAGGAAAGTGACCATGGAACCACATTTACAAGGATTGAAATCTGTGGGTCTAACTTCCAGACCAAGGCATCAAGACACAGAGCCTGCAGAGTTAGCTGCTGAGATCTTCCCACAAGAAGAAGAATCTGTGAAACTGATCCCACAGCTAGTCTTGAAAACTGCTGGGGTGGTGCCTAGGCCACATTTTCAAAAATTTTCAGAGATGACTCTAGGTCAAGGCTATCAAGATACAGAAACTGTGAGGCTGACTTCTGAGGCTTTGCCCCAAGTAGCATTAACACAAAAACCAATAGGTCAAGTTAGAGAATCTACAGGAATGACTCCCCTAAGGCCACATCTTCAAGTTACAGAGTCATCAGGGATACCCCTAAGGTCAGAATACGAAAACACAGAAACTGTGGGGTTGGCAACATTTCCAGTTGAAAACATCCAGGAGGTAATACTAGTACTACCATATTCAGAAAAAGGATCTCTGGAGTTGACTTTAGGACCAGGGATGCAATGTGAGATATCAGAGCCACTACTGCAAAATTTGAAATATGTGAAGTTAACCTCTGAGTCATCCCTATTAGTGGTAGGATCTAAACAGTTTATTACAGGACCAAAACCACATGTTATGGAGTTGACCCCAGAGCCACAGCTCCAGGCAGTAAAGTCTAGGCAGTTGGAGCCAGAGCCAAAATTACAAGATGTGAAATATGTTAATTTAATTCAACAGTCAACTACTACCAGAGTGGTAGAATCAGAGAAGCCAATACAAGAGCCAGTGCTACAAAGCATGATATCAGAGGAATTGACTAAGGAGGCACAGCTCCAAGGGCCACAGCTGCATAGTGTAAGATTTTCAGAGTTATCTCCAGAGCTGCCACTTCAAGGAGAAAGACCTATAGATTTAATCTCAGGGTCTCCACATCATGGTGTGAAATCTGATGATTTGACCCCAGGTTCCCCAGTGCAAGAAATAAAATTGTCAGATTTTATCCCAGGACCAAAACATCGAAGTGTTGTATCTGTACAGTTGACTGCAGAATCACAACCTCAAAGTATGAAATTTATGGAACTAAACTCAGCACCATGCTTGCAATGTATCAGATTTTCTGATTTGACCCCAGAACCAAAGCATCAAGGTTTCAAACATGTGCAGTTTATACCAGGAACACAGCTTCAAGACATAAAGTCTGTAGGATTTGTAACAGAGTCATCTTTGCAGTCAAGTCAAGGGCTCCCAGCTGAAAATATGAAATCTGTTCTGTCTACTGAAGGATCACAGTTTCACAGCTTGAAATCTGTCAAACTGACCTCAAATCTACAATTTCAAGATGTGAAATCTGAGGAACTGAACCTAGGGCCAAGGCAGCAAGATGTCAAATTTTCTGAATTGACTTCAGGGCCAAAGCTTCAAGGTGTCAAATCTGGGGAGCAAACCCCAGGACCACTGTTTCATAGTGTGACTTCTGTGGAGACGACTCTAGAGTTAGGGCTTCAAGATTCTAAATCAGCAAAGATGTCTCGAGGGCTTCAAGGTGTGAAACAGGTGGAGCCACGGCTACAAGATGTCAAATTTTGTGATCTGACATCAGGAACTCAAACTCAAGGTGTGAAATCTTCAGAGTTAAACTCAGGGCAACAACAACAGTATGTGAAGTTTTTTGAGTTCACTCCAGAGCCAAAGATGCAAGGAGTAAAATCTATGAAGTTGACCCCAGAACCTCAGCAGCAAGGCGTTAAGCCTGAGATGTTAGTACCAGAGCCACTGTTTCAAGGTGTAAAATGTGTGGCAGTAGACCAAATGTCAAGCTTTGAAGGTGACACTTCATATAAATTAGTCTCAGAGCCACAGATACCAGATGCAAAATCTATGGAGTTGACTCCTAGACCGCAGTTGCCAAGTGTAAACTATTCTGAGTTGAACAGAAGACCATGGTTACAAGTTGTGAAATCTTCTGAATTGATCCAAAGACCACAGTTGCAAGATGTAAAACCTGTAGAGTGGACCCCAATCTCAAAGCTTCAAGGTTTACAGTCTGAGGCGCTAACGCCAGAGCCACAGCTGGAAGATACGAAATCTGTGGAGTTAACACCAGGGCCACATTTGGGAAGTATGAAATCTATGCAGTTAACATCAAAGCCACAACTGGGAAATGTCAAATCTACAGTGTTAACCCTTGGGCCACAGGTGCGAGATGTGAAACCGGTAGAGATGACCCCAGGCTCAAAACTTCATGATTTGAAAACTGAGTTGTTGATCTCAGAGTCAGAGTTGAAAGATCTGAACTCTGTGGCCTTAACTCCAGGACAGTGTCCAAGAGGTATGAAATCTACGTTGCTAACCCCAAGTCCACAGCTGGAAGTTAAGAAATCTGTGGCGATAACATCAGGGCCACAGATAGAAGATGTCAAATTTTGTGAACTGACATCAGGAACTCAAACTCAAGGTGTGAAATCTTCAGAGTTAAACTCAGGGCAACAACAACAATATGTGAATTTTTTTGAGTTCACTCCAGAGCCAAAGATGCAAGGAGTAAAATCTATGAAGTTGACCCCAAATCTTGAGTCACAATCTCAAGGTGTCAAATCTGTAAAGTTGAAATCTTCAATACAGTTAAGAGATGTGAAGTCATCTGAATTGCCTCTGGGGCCAAAAATTCAAGGTGCAACATATATGAATTTCAACCTTGGGCCACAGTTGCAGAGTGTGGAAACTCCTGAGTTATCCCCAGGACCACAGCTGCAAGAAGGAAAATTTTTGGCATCAACCTCAGAGCCACAGCTTCAAGGTAGGAAAACTGTGGAGTTACACCAAAAGCCACAGCTTGAAAGTATGAGAGCTGTTCAGTGGATGCCTGCACTAGTGTTTCAAGGTGTGAAATCTCTGCTAAATCTTGGGTTGCAATCTCAATGTGTCAAACCAGCAGAGTTGAAACCTTTGATACAATTAAGAGATAAGAAGCCATCGCTATTGACTCCAAGGCCAAAGCTCCAAGGTATACAATCTCTGGCATCACTCCAAGAACCTCAGCCTCAAGGTCTCAATTTGAAACCTTGTCTACAGTTTAGAAGTAAGAAATCATGTGACCTGACTTCCAAGTCAAAGCTCTGTGATGTAAAACCCATGATGTTCAAATCTAGGCCTCACTTGCATGATGGAAAATCTCCTAAGTTGATCCCAGGACCATGGTTTCAAGAAGTGAAACCATTACCGTCATCCCCAGGAACACAGCTTCAAGGTGTGAAGTCTGTATTGCTTACACAAGAGCCACAGTTTCCTGAGGTGAAATCTGGGGTATTAAGCCAAGAGTCACAATTACAAAGTGATGAAACTATAGAGTTGAACTCCCTACTACACTTGAAAAGTATGAAGTCATCTGAGTTGACTCTTCAGACAGAGCTTCAAGGTGTGAAATCTGAGGATTTCAACAGTGGGCCACAGTGGCAAGGCCCAAAATCTTCTAAGTCACCACTTGAGACAAAGTCCCAAGATAAGAAATTTACTGAGTTAATCTCTGACTCACAGTTGCAAGGTACAACATTTTCTAAATTGACTGTGGGGAAAAAGATTCAAGGTGTCAAATCTACAGATTTCAACCCTGGGTCATTGTTACAAGGTGTGAAATATTCTGGATGGACCTCAAAGATAAAGCTTCAAGATGTAAAACATAAAGAATTCAGCCCCAGTCCTCAGTTGCAAGTTCTGAAATCTTCTGAGCTGATTCTGGGATCAAAGCTTCAGAATGTGAAATTCGTGTTCAACTGTGAGCCACAATTGCAAAGAGTGAAATCTTCTAAATTAATCTCAGACTCAAAGTTTCAAGATGTGGAATCTGTGAAGTCCAAATCTGGGCCACCACTGCAAGGTGTGAAATCTTCTGAGTTGATACTGGGGACAAAGCTTCAAAAAGTGAAATCAGTGGAATTCAAGTCGGGTCCACAGTTGGAAGATATGAAATCTTCCAAATTAATCACAGGTATAAAGCTTCAAGATGTAAAATCTATGAATTTCAGGTCTGGACCAAAATTGCAGGGTATGAAATTGTCTGGAGTTATCCCAAGGGAAAAGCTTCAAGGTGTGAAGTCTGTAGAACTGAAACCTAGTCCAAAGTTACAAGGTGAGAAATCTTCTGATTTGACTCTGGGGAGGAAATTTCCAGGTGTGAAATCTATAGAGTTGGACTTAGGCCCACACTTACAAGATATGAAATGTTCTGAGCTGATCATGGGTATAAAGCTTCCAGATGTAAAATCTAAGCAGTTAAGTTCTAGACCACACTTTCAAGGTATGAAATCTTCTGAAGTGATGCAAGGGACAAAGCTTCAGAAAGCGAAATCGGTGTTCAACTCTGGACCACAGACACAAAGCAAAAAATTTTCTGAGTTGATTCAAGGGACAAAGCTTCAAGATGTAAAATCCTTAGAGTTTAACTGTGGACTGAAGTTACAAGGTGGGAAATCTGATTTAACCCAGAGGAGGAAGCTTCAAGGTGTGAAATCAGTGGAGTTCAACCCTGGACCACAGAGACAGGGTGAGAAATCTGATTTGATGCTACAGTGGAGGCTTCAAGATTTGAAATCTGTTGTTCCATGGCTGCAAGGTGTGACATCTTCAGAGTTAACACCAGAGACAAAGCTTCAAAGTGGAGAATCTGTGGAGTTCATCACCAGGCCAGTGTGGCAAGATATGAAACCTTTTGAATTGACTCTTGGTACAAAGGTACAAGATGTGAAATCTTTGGGATTTAACTCAGCTCCACAGTTACAAGACAGGAAATTGTCTATGTTGACACCAGAGGCACACCTTCAAGGTGTGAAATCTATGGAATTCAACCCTGAGGCAAAATTGCAAGGTGCAAAATCTTCTGAACAAAAAAAAAAAAAAAAAAAATCTTCTGAACATATAAAGCTTCAACTAATGAACTCTACTGAGGTCAACCCTGGTCTAGAATTCAAGGTTGCAAAACCCTCTGAGTTGGCCTTGGAATCAAAGATTCATAGTGGAATATTGTCTGAGATCAGTGGTAGAAAGCAGTGGCAAGATGAGAAATCTTGTAAGTTGAATCCATGGCCAGAACTTCGAAGTGTAAAAGTCATGGTGTTCAATCCTGGGACACATTCGCAACATATAAAATCTTCAGAATTATGTAAAGGGACAAAGCTTCAAGATGTGAAATCTTTGGAATTCAATCCTGACCAACAGTTGCAAGATGTGAACTCTTCTGATTTTTGTCTGGGAACAAGGCTTCACGGTATTCAATATTTTGAGTTCAATCCTCAACCACAGTTGCAAGAGGTAAAACCTGAGTTGAGCACAGAAATGAAGCTTCCAGATGAGCAGTTTCTGGAATTCAAGCATAAGCCTAAATTACAAGGTGGGAAATGCTCTGAACAGAATCCAGGGCCACAGCTTCAGTGTGTAAATTATATGCCAGTCAACACTGGGTCACAGGTGCAAGGTATAAAGTCCTCTGGGTTGAATCCTAGTCCACAGCTTCAAGGTAGAAAATCTAAGGTGCTCTGCATTGGGCCTAATTTGCAAGGTGTGAATTCTTCTGCATTCATTTCAGAACCAAAACTTCAATGTGTAATTTCTACTGGATGCAACCCTGGGCCACATTTGCAAGGCACAAACACTTCTGAATTAACTTCCATTTCAAAACTTCAAGGTATGAATTCTTCTAAGTTAAATTCTGAGATCCCAGGAGTGGATGTCATATCTAACGAAAGGATTAAGAGGAAACAGGTGGATGAGTCAGGGAGCTCACTCCGGAGCCTTTCCCACCATCCACCACAAAACTGGAGATCACTATCTAGGATCTTCCAGGCAGGATCAGGGGCTCGAAGAGGCCTTACCTGGCCTGTCCTGGGCAGGCGACAGAATGTCTGGGAAAGTCGCTCCTGGAGGCAGCGACTACCTCGAAAATACCTCTCCAGTATGCTAACGCTGGGCAATGTCTTGGGGACCAGCATGGAAAGGAAGCTTTATTCTCAAACATCTTTAACAGAAAGAGCCACTGCAGATACCTGTCAATCTATTCAGAATTTATTTGGGGTTCCAGTTGAATTGATGGCATTTTCCCAGAGTCTGCTTGAGAAGGGTCAAGGTACTATTTCTCAGCCTTCAGTTGTCAAAAACTACATTCAGAGACATACTTCATGCCATGGTCATGAGAAAAGAATGGCCTTAAGGATGTGGACACGTGTCTCCATGTCCTCCATAATACAGCACTACTCTGGCACTAGAGTGAGAATAAAGAAAAAAAACTCAAAGCCCTGTGATATATCCCAGGAAGTCACTCAGCACATGCCTGTTTCATGTACAGGGAGTCAGCTTTCTGCCCCAGCAAAGTCAGAGTCTTCCTTCAACGTATTTTTTGCTAGGAGAGATTCTGTTCCAGTGGAAGAGAGTAAGAACTCACAGAGTGATTCACAGACAAGGATTTTTGAGTCCCAACACTCCCTCAAGCCAAGTTATCTTCCCCAGGCCAAGTCTGACTTCTCCGAACAGTTCCAGCTTCTACAAGATCTGCAGCTAAAAATAGCAGCAAAACTGTTAAGGAGTCAAATACCCCCCAACGTACGTCCACCTTTAGCTTCAGGTCTGGTTCTAAAATACCCTATCTGCCTACAGTGTGGCCGATGTTCAGGATTTAATTGCTGTCATAAATTACAGGCCACTTTTGGAACTTATCTTCTTATCTATCCACAGCTTCACCTTGTAAGCACTCCTGAAGGCCGTGGAGAGATCAGGTTGCGTCTTGGCTTTAGGTTGCAAACTAGGAAAAGACCCCAAGTCCCAGAGTTTCATAGAAGAGGTAGACGCATCACACCAAGGAGCCTTAGATCAACATCACTAAGGAAAGCTAAAGGCTATACTCAAGCTTCCAAGAGTCCTACTTCTACAATAGATTTCCTGTCTGGGTCTTCCCAGTGTCCTGCTCCTATACAAGTCCACATCAGGCGAAGGCAAGGCGGCAGCCCTGGCCTAGTAGAAAAGACAGAAATTAGAGAGGCTGGACACTATGGATTCACTGAAGTTCACTGTTTATCAGAGAGTGACTCTGGAAGCAATCAGGATGAAAAGTGGGCTAAAGTGAGAACAAAAAGGACCCATGATTCAAAACATCCAATGAAAAGAATCCCCAGGGAAGTCAGAACACAAAACACAAAGTTCTACACAAATAGTACAGCCATAATACAGAGGTTCTCTAAGGAATTACCAAGCCAGTTAAGAAGGAAGAGGAGTGGAGTGTCTCAGACAACTACCGCCTCTTCAAAAAGACAACCTAAGAAATCTTCCCCACCACAATTCATTCAACTCCTTTTTCGGGGCCTAAAGCAGGCATTCCAAACAGCACACATGGCTTTGGTTTGTGTGTAGTTTCTTAGGACAGGGCCGAAAGTAAGCTCATCACACGAGATGAATTGTGCCGAAGCACAGCAGTAGAGGGCTGCCGCTCGCTCAGGCAAAAGAGCGCCGTCTGTCCTGCTGTGGTAACTTTCATTAAAGTATTATCTAGATTTACACCTTAAGACTTGTTTTCTTAACATTTCAGAAGTGCCAAAGCAGCAACCTATGTTTTTATTAATTATACAAGCAATAATTGGCTTTCGTGAGCACCTGCCGTGCTTCGTCCTTGAGCGCAGGAACAGCACAAAGTTCCCACCATTATTTTGATTATACTGAAGTCGCACAAGAACATTTCCTTGCGTTCCCACCACTCTGATTATACTGAGGACATCTCATGGATCAGTGCCCAAAGCACTCAATGCTTCTTTTGCAGGCCCCCGGTTTGCCGGGGGGGGCGCTCAAAGCATTTAGAACTGTTCACAACTCTGGCTTATTTGCATGCCCCCGGTTTGCCGGGGTGGGGGTGGGGGGCCTCAAAGCAATCAGGACTGTTTGCAATTCTGGCTTATTCGCCAGCCCCCAGTTTGCTGGGGGGGTGGGGGGCTCATGGGTCACATCTCCTTTCCATGTCCTCCGTTATCCCACTACATTTCCCCCTTTTTGTTTTACAATTTTTGTAGCATCAAGGAGAACACGGCAGCATTACTCTCAGTACTAAACTACATGGAATTATTTTGCAGCTTGTGCAGCATCAAGGAAAACACAGCAGCTTGTTGCGATGTTGCATGGCGGGTAGCTTTCACTCGTCGAACTACAGCTAAACATATGATTATTATTATAATGAGCATTAACAATCCTGCAGTAGAACCAAAGCATGTAATTTAGACATGGGATTTAGATTATTAAGTCCTTGAATAATTCCAGTCCATACTTCTTGCGAATTAAGTCGTTGTAATTTCTTCTGGAAAGTTTGTTGAATTTTCCCTTGTAAATTTACAATTTCTTCTGTCAAATTTTTGTGATGTAATAAATGCTTTTTTATTGTTGTCCCAGGGAATGCAGACTGATTATATGGAACTGAAGTGACACAAAAGGCACTTTGATTCCAGTCACAACGTAGCTTCATTTGTCTTTGTAAATTTACAAGTTGGTTCCCCAACATAACCACAGGTTGTTGTAAGTTCGCTATTTCCGAATATATTTCCGAATCAATTTGTCGTTGATAGGACCAAAGCATTCCAGAACTTTTATGCCAGTTATACAGTCAATGGTCTGAATAGATTGTTGTAAAGCAACTCCAGCAACTGCAGCAGTAGCTGTTATGGCTATAATACCCATGACAGCTGCAATCAACATTCCTACAAATCTTTTACTTCTTTTTAACACATCAACTAAATATTGCAAAACAGCCATAGGAAGAGATTCTTGCCATTCCCTTCCAAGATTGACAGGAAGCCAAAGACCTGTCCGAGCTTGTAAGATATACAAACTTTCAGTAGATATGTTAAAAGATATACTAGAGTTAATACAGGTATACAGAGAGCAATTTTTACACATTATAATACCTTGAGTCTCATTCCATACAGCTGGTCCCTTTAACAATATATAAGGTAATTTCACACAACTACGAGTATACCGAGTAACATCTTTATGAAAAATCAAACTATGATTTTCAGATTTATTAACCATATGTCCTACCCAGGCATTAATCTTTCTCAGAGCTGCCATAAGCTTCCACAAGTCCTTTTGGATAGGATAGCCATTTAAGTGAGGACCAGGAGGAGAAAACCCTCCAGCATGCCATACTATGGTATCATTAATAGTATCGCTATAAATAGTGTTATCTTCTTTATGCCAGTATAAATCCTTCAAACCCTTTTTTCCTCGGGCGGAGCCAAAAGGGCTCCAATGAATGACGCTTCCCCAAGAAGTATTAACAAGAACCCGAGCCATTTCTCCTCGGCATCGAGTCCAATGGACCCAATCCGATAATCGATCCACAAGAGGCACCTGGCATGGAGGCAAATAAGGTGCAGAAACATTTTCATTAAGTGTGGAATTAAAACTTTTAAAACTATAAGCACTCAAAAGATATAACCCATGATATCTGCTTTCATTTTTGATAACACTTAACGATGCCTGATAATTCATTTTAAGGCAATGATCTCCCTTTCCCATACAAATAGGAGGTCCATTAACACCCACAGTGTTATTTTCTATTATCCTTCCTTCTTCTTCTGGCTTCAAAGGGCCTCTATCATCAAAAGGACCAGGCAACCATCCAGACTCATTTACATATACAAGAATTGGGGCATCCCACCAGGTAACCCCCATATTAAGAGGAGGGTTAGGAATATAAGTCCAATAAGTATGGTTAGTACAATTTATCTCATTGGCTGATATGCTTATTACCTGTGTAGACAACATTGCCAACATAGCTACAAAAAGATTGGTGCTAGTGAGGGGTTTACCCTGTGAAATGACAAGATTTTCAGCAGTGCCTGCAAACTTTTTCACTTGCCCCCAAGTCAATGGAGACGCCCTCTTTGTTTGATCCAATGGCACACGGAATGCTCTCTTGCTCAAATCCATCTCCGCACATCCCTTCGTCATTCCCATCACATCAAGGCTACGCTTAGTTGCCAGCCCGAAGCTTTATCTTCTTAGCCGGCACCCAATAGGATTCAGCTCCTGCAGAAACAAAAGCATATCCTCGGCCCCAACGAAGAACCTCGCCAGGTTCCCAAGTGTTAGTATTTTCATTTAATATAAAAACAGGCTGTCTAAGTTCTTGTGTACTTGTTTTTGTCCAATGTCTGTCAGCTGCACTAAGATCATCTCCATGATTCAAAAAATTAAGAGTAAATAAAGCAATATGTATTCTTTTCCTAGGACTTTGTACCTCATCTCCCCCTTTTTGTTTTATAAGCATGTCCTTCAAAGTGCGGTTTTGTCGTTCAATAACCGCTTGTCCCGTACTGTTTCCTGGGATACCTGTAACATGCTGTATATTATGTGTGGCAAAAAAAGTCTGACATTTTTGAGAATGATATGCAGAAGCATTATCAGTTTTTATGCTGTCGGGAATTCCCATAACAGCAAAAGCTTCTAATAAATGAGTTATTACAGCATCAGCTTTTTCAGAAGATAATGGAGTTGCCCATGAGAAATGAGAGTAGGTATCTACAGAATGATGAATATATTTTAACTTCCCAAAACCAGGATATTGAGTTACATCCATTTGCCAGATAGTATTAGCAGATAAGCCTTTAGGGTTAACTCCAATATTCAAACAAGGTTGATTAATAGCATCACATTGCGGGCATGTACAGAGAATAGTTTTTGCTTGTTTCCATGTAAGATTAAATTTATTTTTCAATCCTCTGGCATTAGTATGATATCTATGATGTTCTGCTGTAGCTAATTGTACAGTACCCACTAAAGTATCAATAAAATCATTTCCATCTACCAATGGACTGGGTAAATGAATATGAGCACGAATATGAGTAATATAAAGTGGTGCAGTACGTAGTCTAATTGTATGTTGTATTTGCAAAAATAAAGAATGCAGTTCTGATCCATTATCTGGGATAAAAGCAGTTTCAATATTTTTAACTGTAAATTCCACATACTGAGAGTCTGTAATTATATTAAGAGCAATTGGATAATCTTGTAACAATAGTATTACAGCAAATAGTTCTGCTTTTTGAACTGAAACATATGGAGATTGTAACATCTTTTGATCATGACTGTTAGTATATCCTGCTCTTCCCGTTTTATTGGCATCAGTAAAAAAAGTTGGTCCTATAACAGGATCTGATTGAACTATTTTTTTCAAAATCCAATTAGTCATTTTCAAAAACTGTAAACGTTTATCAGAAGAATAATGATTATGTATTTTACCTATATAATGAGCACAGGCAATTTGCCAGTTATCCTCTAGTTGAAAAAGAGTTTGTATTTCTTTGTTTGAAAAAGGGACTATAAGTTCATGTGGGTCCTGACCACATAGTTGCCTTAATCGTAACCTACCTTTAATAATAATATCAGCTATTTTTTGTACATAAGATTGCAATTTCTTTTGAGCTTTATGAGCTAAAAATATCCATTCTATAAGATTATCTTGTTGTCGTAGTAAACCAGTAGGAGAATGAGGAGTATGAAATACAATAAGTCGTAAATGATCGAGAGATTCAATTCGATCCAATTGTGCATCATGTATATGTTTTTCTATCCATTTACGTTCTTGTTCAGCCTGGGGAGAAAATTCACGGTAACTATTCAATGCTGGATCGCCCTCCAAGGTGTGAAATAAATTTTGTAACTTATAAGTAGGAATTCCTAAACTAGGACGTAACCAATTAATATCTCCTAATAATTTTTGAAAATCATTTAATGTTACAAGAGAATCTCGTCTAATTTGTACTTTCTGAGGAATAATCTGAGTATTGGTTACAGTTTGTCCAAGATATTGCCAGGGAGCACATTTTTGAATTTTTTCAGGAGCTATCTGTAAACCCCATTCTTTAAATTTTAACTCTGCTTGTTGTAACATCTGCTGTAATGTTTGCTGATGAGGATGAGCAAATAAAATGTCATCCATATAATGAAGAATACGTGCCTCAGGATACATGTGACGTAATTCCTCCAGAGGCTGATTAACAAAAAATTGGCACATAGTTGGACTATTTAACATCCCCTGAGGGAGAACTTTCCATTGAAATCTCTGAGCTGGATGTTCTTGATTTAAGGCTGGTACAGTAAATGCAAATCTTTCACAATCTTGAGACTGTAATGGTATAGTAAAAAAACAGTCTTTTAAATCTATAATTATAAGTTCCCAATTGCGAGGGAGCATTGCAGCAGATGGAATTCCAGGTTGCAATGCCCCCATAGGTTGAATAATCTCATTAATTTTTTGTAAATCTGTCAACATTCTCCATTTACCTGATTTTTTCTTAATTACAAAAACAGGTGAATTCCAAGGGCTAGTGGATACTTCAATATGCCCTGCTATTAATTGTTCTTGTATTAATTGGTGTAATGCTTGTAATTTTTCTTGAGTTAAGGGCCACTGCTCTGTCCATATAGGGGTATCTTTCAACCATTTTAATGGTAATGCAAATTTTCGAGCAGTGGCCCTGACACTAAATTTGGATATCCAAGCCCAGTATAATCTTTCCCCGTTTTAGTTACATATTGGGGTTCAGTAGCATTTAATTGCGAATAATCACATTCCTTATTTGACATCATTTGCATTGCTTCAGGGGAAATTGTTGGTATGGAGATAGAGGTTCCCCATTGTTGTAGTATATCTCTTCCCCATAAATTAATTCCAATATTGGCCGCATATGGTTGCAACACAGCTTTTTGTCCTTCCGGGCCTTTACACCCCAATAATTCCTTACTGCGCCAAATCATATGCAATGTTCCTATTCCTGTAAAAGTAACTCCCACCTTTTCTAAAGGCCAATATGAAGGCCATTCAGACTGTTTTATTATAGACACAACAGCTCCCGTATCAACAAGGCCCGTAAATTTCACATTATTGTTAAAAGTAATCGTTAATTGAGGACGTTGGTCAGTGAGAAAGGATTGCCAAAAAACATTTTTTCCCGTGCTGCCGAACCCCTCGCCCCTCCCCGTACGCTTTACGGGGGCGGCTGCTTGTTTTACATATGGTAACAATAACAATTGAGCAATTCTTTGTCCCTTATTAAATTCTATAGATTTTGAAACAGAAATCATAATAGAAATTTCTCCAATATAATCCTCATCAATAACTCCAGTATGAACTGTTACACCCTGCAGAGTCAAACTACTTCGTCCTAATAATAGTCCCATAGTTCTTGCAGGTATAGGGCCATAAACTCCTGTAGCTAATTTGTGTACTCCTCCTGCTGGCGTAAGGATACAATCTCGAGGAGCAATTAAGTCAACGGCAGCACTGCCGCTGGTAGCATGCATGAGATCAGTAACTAAGAGCCGAGGTTGAGACTGTCCTGTAATGTCTGATAAAAGCTGGCATTGCTTACTGGATACTGTTGAGAGTTTACTGTCACTTTTCCCGTATTGCTGTTGCGGCCCCGGGTTGGGCCTAGCTTCCCGTTTCCCGAGACATCATCTCGTGGAGGCAAAAGATTTCCTAACTTATCCCTTTTTGAACGGCATTTATTAGCCCAGTGTCGTCCTTTACCACACCGACGACACATACCAGGTAGCTGCTCATTCTTAATCTGTTTTGATATCTGGCCTTGCCCTTTTCGACAATCTCGCATCACATGTCCGTACTTTCCACAATTGTAACATTTAATACAATTATCTTTCAACCCTTCATTCATGGCAGCTGCAAGTAAATTGGCCTGATAAGTAGGAGATCCAATATCATGGCAAGCTTTTATATACTCCTCATGTGGAGCGTTTACAGCCCGTAACGGCCGCAATGCCTTCTGGCGTTCAGAATTTGCATTCTCAAAAGCCAAAGATTGTAATAATAAATCTTGCACGTCTATTTGTGCTACAGCTCTTTGAATGGCTGCACGCAGTCTAGACAAGAAATCAGTGTAAGGCTCACCAGGCCCTTGCGTTAACTTAGTAAAAGATTGTGCTGTTTTTCCAGGGGGTTCCACTTGTAACCATACTCGTAAACAACACATACGTATTTGAATGATTCGTAAATCGTCAAAGTGAGCTTGAGCTTGTAGATTACTAAATGCACCTGCTCCTATTAATTCATCTAAAAGTGGCCCTGGAGGATTGCGGGCCGCATTAGTCCTTGCCATGGTTTCAGCTTCCTCTCTCCAAGTTTTAAACTGCATATATTGTCCAGGTTCAAGAACAGTTTTGGCAACCGCTTCCCAATCATGAGGAATTAACATGTTTTCAGTAGCATACCCAGACAAAAGTCCTTGAACATAATTAGAATGCATCCCATACGCATTAATGGCTTCTTTTAACATTTTTAAAATTTTTATATCATGATAGTTATAATCAACATTTACATATCCATTTGGAAATTGATCATTAGCAGGCACAGCTTGTCTAACAATAGGGAAAGCAAAAAAGGATTCAGAATATTGCTTTTCTTGTTTATTCATCTCTTCTTCCAACAATATTCTATTAGATTCAGGTTTTAGAGGAAAGAGAAACTGATGAGAGTCTCCAACAGGATAAGCTGCTAATTCTAAAGGAGGAGCCGAAGGAATAGTAGGACATGGCTCCTGATATGAAGGAGTAGTAGTATTTATTTTCTTCCAGTTTAGTCACCAAATTTTTAAACTTTGAAAGTATATCAGAAATCTCATTCTGTTGAGAAAGTGGCATTTCATTTTGTTTGCTAACCTGCTCCCGATCTTTATTACCATCAGAAAAAGCCCCTTCATCACTGGAATCCGAAAAATCCTCTCCTATCTCAGACACAAGGGGAGGAGGGGGCGGAGGAAGGTCCTCTATAGGAGACTCAGGAAACAAAGTACGAAAAGCAGCAGAATGATCGGGAGCAGAATTCGGACGCTGAGGACGCACCCCATTGTCACTTTCCGTTTCAGATTGTAATAGTTCCAGGGCAAGAGACATTAATTTACAAAGAGACCAAACACGGACAGATACAGGGTCTCCATGCTGATGAGCTCTTCTTAAGGCTCGCATAACCTGTTTCCAAACTTTTAACTGGTTATGACCAGTAGGTTGAAACCAGTAACAATGTTTACGTACCAGCGCAAACAATTCATCAAAAGATTCCTGTTTCACTTTTACTCCTCAACTCCATAATAACTGTTTCAGGAGTTTACTATATTGAAATTCTACTGAATGGGAATTCCCCATTACAGTTACTCTACTGTTGCCTAAGGTTTCTCTTACTCTGAGCAGACCAATTTCCCCTTCGGTCCCGCGATCACGCGATTACTTACCTTCAGGTCCCTGTTCGGGCGCCAAATGTTGTAGTTTCTTAGGACAGGGCCAAAAGTAAGCTCATCACACGAGATGAATTGTGCCAAAACACAGCAGTAGAGGGCTGCCGCTCGCTCAGGCAAAACAGCGCAGTCTGTCTTGCTGTGGTAACTTTTATTAAAGCATTATCTAGATTTACACTTTAAGACTTGTTTTCTTAACATTTCAGAAGTGCCAAAGCAGCAACCTATGTTTTTATTAATTATACAAGCAATAATTGGCTTTCGTGAGCACCTGCCGTGATTCGTCCTTGAGCGCAAGAACAGCACAAAGTTCCCACCATTATTCTGATTATAATGAAGTAGCACAAGGACATTTCCTTGCGTTCCCACCACTCTGATTATACTGAGGACATCTCATGGATCAGGGCCCAAAGCACTCAATGCTTCTTTTGCAGGCCCCCGGTTTGCCGGGGGGGGGCGCTCGAAGCATTCAGAACTGTTCAAAACTCTGGCTTATTCGCATGACCCCGGTTTGCCGGGGGGGGGGTGGGGGGTGGGGTGGGGGGGTGGTGCTCAAAGCAATCAGGACTGTTTGCAGTTCTGGCTTATTCGCCAGCCCCTAGTTTGCTGGGGGTGAGGGGGCTCATGGGTCACGTCTCCTTTCCATGTCCTCAGTTATCCCACTACAAGTTTGGAAGAAGCCTGAGGACAGGACACGGCCAGACCATTTCTGGTTAAGCAAAAACTACCTTCCAAAACAAAAAGCCAGAGACTATTGCTTATCAAGAGATACCAAAAGACACACGATGCCAACTCTCAAGCTAAGGCCAACAGACCCAACCATTAAGGAGGAGAGCACATTGTGGGGAGAAACAGACCAATTCAGATCAGCTCAACAACCAACAGGAAATAGCTCTTTCCAACCCAGACCTATACAACTGCCAAGCCCATAGTTTCCCAAAGAAGTACCACTCTCAAAAACACCTCAAGCAGCCAGCCTTTGGGTCCTGTTCAAAATGAGAGTAATAGCAGAGCTAAGAAAAACTTTAACAGAAATGAAGTCTCTAGCCAGGAGTCCAAGAACTCCAAACCAGGAACCAGAGTTCATGCTGGAGGGAGACTCTTACATGGTTCCCCTATGAACAGAACCTCACACAGTCACCTTAAAGAAAAACCCACACACAAGGAACGAAACCACCACAGCTTCTGTAGGGAAATAACCCCATGGAATTCTTCTGGAAGTAGCCAATATAGTCCCTCTGAGAGGAGCCACCACAGGGCCTCTGAGAGATGTCGCAGTCCCTCTGAGAGGAGATGCCACAGTCCCTCTGAGAGATGTCACAGACTCTTTGAGAAAATCCGCCGCGGTCCCTCTGAGAGGAGAGGACACAGTGCTTCTGAGAGAAGACCGTACAAGCCCTCTCAAAGAGGCAGACACAGTCATTCTGAAGAGTGGACACAGTCCCTCTGAGAGGAGCCACCAAAGTCCCCTCAAGGAGAGACTCAAGCACAGCTCACCTAGCGAGAAGCCCAGATACAGTTTAGGTAAAGATTTCAGGAGTAACTCAAACATGTTTCCTAAAGACCACACCAAAAATCCCCAAGGGAGGGCAAGTTTGGAGGCCTGACGCTAGAACATGGGAAGAGACCCGCCCCAGTTATTCATTGCCTCACTCAAGTCTCCACCAAGCTGCCTTTTCGTGGCTTCTTTCCTGCTCAGCCACTGGCTTCCACTTTCTGCGCCCTCAGCAATAAAAGAGTTTCTACCTGAGGTGAGGGAGGGAGGGAAGGCGGGAATGGCTCTGTCATTTCCCTAAGATAAATAAACGGGTAATAATTGACCTTCCTGTGCACCTAGAAAGACCACTCGTCGTGCCCGGTGGAGCATGGGGTCGTGGAGGGGCAGGAGAGGTAGTGCAGACGGAGGGAACGAGACGGACGGACTCCGAGGCCAAACAGCGGTTCAAACCACCAAGCCCCAATTTCCCGAGTCCCAAAGCGCACTCTCGGGGCGGGGTCTCAGAGGAAGTGTGTGGGGGGCGGGGGTGTCTGGGGGGGGGCTGGTCACGTGACTCGCCCTGCCGCAGCCCCCTCGGAAGCTGAGAGGCGGAAGTAGACGTTAGGCACGGGGCTCGCGGCGCGCCGACTCCACATCCGGGAGCGGAGAGGAGAGCGGAAGTGGCGTTGATCTGGCCGGAGCCCTTGGGTGAATTTGTTAGGCGTGGAGAGGCAGTGATGTCTTCCAGACTCGGTGCAGTGCCCGCCGTGAGTTTCTCGGTTTGACCGTTACGCTTTAGGGGTAGCGCTGTCGAGCCCGCCACACGCGGTCCCTCGCTTTTGTCCCCTGCTCAGAGTTGGTTTTATCAGAGCCCATCGCAGGCCCCACCCTTCTAGGTCAGATATACCAGCCCCCTCGTTTTTCCCCCCACTTCTGCTGCCCGATCCCCACCCCCTTGAACTCAGTTCCTCGTCAGATTGCCGTTAGTCTCTATTCCTTTTACATCCCCAATGCCTCCCATATCCGTTGTCCTCGCTTTCTGTCTCCCTTTTAGAGCTTCTTTCTAGGACAGGGCTTTGAGAATGGGGGAGATGAAGGCTCTTAGCGTTGTCACCTGCCTTGACCCTGTAGGAAGATAGGGCGGCACATTTTTCATAAAAAGTCTTGCCTTCTTCCGTTTGAGGGAGTAGCCCCGGGAGAGCTTCATTTCTTGGCACAGGGGGATTCGTCTTTTTGTGGTTAAGGTTCAGAGGCCCCTAGCATTTACTCATGTGCTTGCAATTTGCTAGACCCCGGGACCCACATCCTTTAAGCAGCAGAGGAGCACGAGGATCGTGGGAGCTAAGAAGTAAGTGAGGTTTTGTGCGATCCATTTATAATTGTGTCGCCAGCGCTGTCCAATAGAACTTCCCGTGATGATGAAAATGTTGTGTATCCACACTGTCCAGTACTGTAGCCACTAGCCACGTATAACTGTTGAGCGCTTGAAATGTGGCTTACGTCAGTGAGGAGCTGAATTTTAAATTGTATTTTAATTAATTTAAATAGCCACCTGTGACTAGTGGCCACCTGATTGGACAGTGCAGGTCTAATCCTAGTGTGGAGGAGGAAAACTTCGCTTGCAAAAAAAAAAAAAGTACGAATTATAATAAAAATGGAATGTGTGACTAAGTGTAGCCCTGCATTTCTTTAGACATCAAATATGTACTCATGAATACATTGATGAACTTGGGAAGGACTGATAAAAATGACTGTAAGCTACTTGGCTTCAAGACTGGTTTATTATATTGTTTACTGAATGTGCTAAGCTTTTCCATATTTGTTAATACAAAAAAGGTTCTTGTTAAGGAGATACTCATTGGAAGGGATTAATTCATTCATACAATATTTACTAAATATCTGCTTTGTGCCAGCTCTGTGGTAGGTTAGATACACAGACATGAAAAATACACAACTAAGGCTTCCCTGGTGGCGCAGTGGTTGAGAGTCCGCCTGCCGATGCAGGGGACATGGGTTCGTGCCCCGGTCTGGGAAGATCCCACATGCCGCGGAGCGGCTGGGCCCGTGAGCCGTGGCCATTGAGCCTGCGCATCCGGAGCCTGTGCTCCGCGACGGGAGAGGCCACAACAGTGAGAGGCCTGCGTACCGCAAAAAAAAATAATAATAATAAAAAAAAAATACACAACTAAGAGACTAACCTATTTAGGCAAGGAGATCCACACAATACAGTGTAATGAAATTTTTTTTTTTTTTTTTGCGGTACGCGGGCCTCTCACCGCTGTGGCTTCTTCCGTTGCGGAGCACAGGCTCCGGATGCGCAGGCGCAGCGGCCACGGCTCACGGGCCCAGCCGCTCCGCGGCGTGCGGGATCCTCCCGGACCGGGGCACGAACCCATGTTCCCTGCACTGGCAGGCGGACTCTCAACCACTACGCCACCAGGGAAGCCCAATCTGGTTTTTAACAAATAATCAAATACCCTGAGTTGATAGGTAGTGTAAAATACTTGAGAATTGTTTTTGTTGAGTCCTTTAAAAATAAAAGAGAGCTGGAGGGAGGGATTCCCTATCCACGTTGACTTAATCCCCAAGATGTTAAAACTGTTGATTTTTTTTTTCACTATACTCGTGCTTATTCATGAGCAGGGAGGTCGGTATATCCAAGTCCTACATTGACAGCAAAGAAATTTCTTTGAGGACAGTTTCCTAAGAGGAGTCAGATGGGACTTGACTCTTAATGGCCTGTTGATACTATCAAGTCTTTCTAGTACAGATAGTTCCCATTGTTTGGGATGGTGTTTTAGCCCTAGAGGACAGCCAGTTCCCACTAAAATTTTTTTATACCTTCATTGAGGTATAATTGAAGTACAATAGACTGCATATATTTATACAATAAGTATATTGTATACATATATAGATATATGTATACAATATCTTCATCTTTGACATATGTAAGTACCCATGAAACTGTCACCACGATCAAGATAACATTTCCATCTCTCCCAAAAGTTTTTTCACGTCCCTTTGCAATTCATTCCTCCCTCCACTCCTGTCCCCAGACACCCCCTGACCTGTTTTCTGTCACTGTACAGTGGTTTGCATGTTCTAGGATTTTCTATAAATGAAATCAGACATTGTGTCCTCTTTTTGCATGATTTGTTTCACTCAGAATAATGTTTTTTTTTTTTTTTTTGTGGTACGTGGGCCTCTCACTGTTGTGGCCTCTACCGTTGCGGAGCACAGGCTCCGGACGCGCAGGCTCAGCGGCCATGGCTCACGGGCCCAGCCGCTCCGCGACATGTGAGATCCTCCCGGACTGGGGGCACGAACCTGTGTCCCCTGCATTAGCAGGCGGACTCTCAACCACTGCGCCACCAGGGAAGCCCAGAATAATGATTTTGAATGAAGAATAGTTTTTGTTGCTAAACAGAATTCGATTATGGATATAACATAGTTTGTTTAGCCATCTATCTTGAGGGACATTTGGGTTATTCTCAGTGTGGAGGTATTACAGTAAAACTGCTGTGAACATTCATGGGCAAGTCTGTGTGTGGAAAAATATTTTTGTTTCTTTTGATAAATACTTAACACAGTATTTATTTATTAAGATGGAATTTACCATCTTAGGTTGATTGGGTCCGATGTCAGGAGAATGTTTCACTTTTTAAGAAATTGTCAGTCTTCCAAATTGGCGGTATTATTTTACATTCCTACCAGCAGTGTAGGAGAGTAAGTCTCTAATTTTAGCTAATTTAATGGGTGTATAATTGTGTTTCATTGTGGTTTTAATGAGAATTTTCCTGATGAATAGTGGTGTAACACATCTGTTCATGTGCTTATTGGCCGTTCATATATCTTTTTTTGTCAAGTGTGTTGATGTCTTTTGCCACCCCCCCCCAAAAAAAAATTGTGTTTTCTCTCACCGTTAAATTGTATAATTTAATTTTTAAAAAATATTTTCTGAACACAGTTCTTTTGTTATATGTGTCTTGAATATTTCCTCGTCAGTGGTTTGCATTTCATTTTCTTAATGGTGTCTTTTGAAGAGCCAAAGTTTTAAATTTATCATTAAAAATAATAAAAATTTTATCATTTTTTCCTTTTATGTTTCATGCTATTTGTATTCTATTTAAGAAAACTTTGCCATCCCTAATTGCAAAGATTTTTTCCTTTGCTTTCTTCCAGAAGTTTTATAGGTTTTACATTCAGGTCTATGGCTCATGTAGAGTTAATGTTTATGTATGGTGTGTTATAAAGGTCAATATTAATTTCTTTCCATTTGTATATCCAGTTGTTGAAAAGACGATCCTTTCCCTGTTCAGTTGCCTTGGCATCTTTGTTAAAAATCAATTAAACATGTATAGGTGTGGGTCTGTTTCTGGACTTTCATTATTCTCTTCCATTAATGTGTATGTCTATCTTTTTGCCAATACTAAACTGTTTTGGTACTGTAGCATTAGAGTAAGTCCTGAAATCAGATAAGGTAAGTCATCTAACTTTGTTGTTTTTTTCAAGATTGTTTCAGCTATTATATTTTCTTGGCCTTTTTATATAAATTCTACAATCAGTTTGTTATTTCTATAAAAGAAGCATGCTGGAGTGTTGATTGGTATATGTATTGAATCTATAGGTCGATTTAGGGAGAATTGCCGTTTTAACAATATTGAATTTTCTGATTTATGAGCATGTTATATTTTTCCATTTATTTAGGTCCTCTTCAATTTCTCTCACCAGTGAGTTGTAGTTTTCATTGTAAAATTCTTGGATGGCTTTTGTTAGATTTGTTTCTAGGTTCCTAGATTTGTTCCTAGGTTCCTGTGTTTTTTGTTATTGTAAATGCTATTGTTTTTACAAGTTCATCTTCTCGTTGCTTGTTGCTAGTAGCTAAGAGTACACTTGTTAAAAAAATATTTATTTATTTGGTTGTGCTGGGTCTTAGTTGCTGCAGGCGAGCTCCTTAGTTGCGGTTCGCAGGCTCCTTAGTTGCAGCACATGGGCTCCTTAGTTGCAGCCGGTGGGCTCCTTAGTTGTGGCATGTGAACTCTTAGTTGCAGCATGCATGTGGGATCTAGTTCCCTGACCAGGGATCAAACCTGGGCCCCCTGCATTGGGAGCGTGGAGTCTTGACCACTGCGCCACCAGGGAAGTCCCACAATTGATTTTTGTATTTTAGTCTTTTTTTTGTATTTTAGTCTTTAGTATCCTGTCACTTGCTAAATTCATTTTTAAAAAATTAATTAATTAATTTTTTGGCTGTGTTGGGTCTTTGTTGCTGCGCTCAGGCTTTCTCTAGTTGTGGTGAGCGGGGGCTACTCTTCATTGTGGTGTGTGGGCTTCTCATTGTGGCGGCTTCTCTTGTTGTGGAGCCCTGGCTCTAGGGCACGCGGGCTTCAGTAGTTGTGGCACGTGAGCTCAGTAGTTGTGGCTTGCGGGCTCTAGAGCACAGGCTCGGTAGTTGTAGTGCACGGGTTTAGTTGCTCCGTGGCATGTGGGATCTTCCTGCACTAGGGATCGAACCCGTGTCCCCTGCACTCTTAACCACTGCACCACCAGGGAAGTCCCTCAATTCATTTTTAATTCTAGTAATTATTTCATATATTTTCTGAGATTATCTTTGTAAACAAACAATAAAATCTGTTAAAAAAATCTGCAAGTGGGGGCAGTTATACTTTTTTCCTTCTGATCTTTATGCCTCCAGTTTCTTCTTATGTCAGTTTGGTAAGTTGTAGTTTTTAAGAAATTTGTTCATCTTAATTTATCAGTTTTTTTGGCATAAAGTTTTTCGAAGTATTCTCATTATTTTAATGTCTGTATGATGTATAATAATAACCCCTCTTTCATTTCTGACATTGGTTATTTGTGGTATCTTTGGTATCTTTTTTTCTTGATCAGTCTAGCTACAGTGTTGTCAATTTTGTGATCTTTTCAAAGAACCAGATTTTCTGTAAAGTCTGTTTCCTAATTTGTGAATTTCTCCTTTTTATTATGTTCTTCCTTCTATTTCTTTGGGCTTACTTTGCTCTTCTTTTTAAGCTACCTTAAGATGAAATCTTAACTTATTGATTTTAGATCTTCTTTTCTAACATAAGCATTTACAGTTTTAAGTTTCCTTCTAAGTACTGCTTTAGTTGCATCCCACAAATTTTGATATGTATATTTTTGTTGTTATTCACTTAAAATATTTTTGAATTTCCTTTGTGATTTCATTTTTGACCCATGAATTATTTAGAATTGGATTCTTTAATTGCCAGATTTATTTTTTATTTTAGATACCTTGCTATTCTTGATTTCTAATTTAATTCTGATGTGGTCAGAGAACACATGTATGATTTTCATCTCTTTAGGTTTAAAGTTTATAGCCCAGTATATGATCTATCTTGTGAATGCACAGTGTGCTCTTGAAAAGAAAGTATATCCCAGGGCTTCCCTGGTGGCGCAGTGGTTGAGAGTCCGCCTGCTGATGCAGGGCACACGGGTTCGTGCCCTGGTGTGGGAGGATCCCACAGGCCAGTGAGCCATGGCCACTGAGCCTGCACGTCCGGAGCCTGTGCTCCGCAACGGGAGAGGCCACAACAGTGAGAGGCCCGCGTATCAAAAAAAAAAAAAAAAAGAAAGTATATTCCATAGTGTTGGATGTAGTGTTCTATAAATGTCAGCTACAGCAAGGTGGCTAATAGTGTAGTTCAGATCTTCTGTGTCTTTACTCAATTTTTGTCTAGTCTGTCAGTTCCTAAGAGGAGGAGGACTTAAAATTTCTGGTAAGATTGTAGAATTGTCTACTTTTCTTTTTCTATCAGTTTTGCTTTGTGTGCTTTGAGCCTCTATTGTTAGACACATGCAGTGAGTAATTATGTCTTCCTGATGATTTGTCATTTTAATTATTATGAAGTGTCCCTTTTTATCTCTGGTAATACTCTTTGTCTTGAAGTCTATTTTATCTGATATTAAAATGGCCACTCCAGCCTTCTTGTGTTTGCTGATGGCATGGTATAATTTTTTCATCTTTTTACTTCCAATGTACATATGTCTTTATATTTAAATAAAGTGTGCCTCTGTAGGCAGCATATACTAGGATATTGCTTTCTTATTTACTCTCTCAATCTCTGACTTCTAACTGGAGGATTTAGACCGTAAACATTTTAATTAATTATTGCATGGTTGGATTTAGGTCTACCATTTAATTACTTGTTCTGTCTACTCTGTTCTTTCCTCTGTGCCTTCTTCTGGATTATTTAAATGTTTAGTGTGCCATTTTAATTTATCTATTTGATTTTGGCTCTCTCTCTGGCTCCCCCTCCCTTTTTTTTTCCTTTGAGGGGGAGGTTTGGTAGTAGTTGCTCTAGGAATTACAATATATACCTACCCTTTCATCATCTACTTAGAGTTAAAATACTACCACTTTGCTTAAATGTAGAAGCCTTAGACCATATAGATTCCTTTAACCCCCTACCTGCTGACCATTAAATTATAGCTGTCATATATATTACATCTACATTTATTGGAAACCTTACCAGATAATGCTAAAATTTTGCTTTAAAGAGTTTTTAATATTTACCTGGCTGTTTGCCATTTCTCTTGCTCTTTCTTCATTCTTAAAAATCCAGATTTCTGTCTGGTGTCATTTTTCCTTCAGCTGGAATTATTTCCCTTAGCATTTTTCATAGAGCAGTCTGCTGACAACAAATTTTCTTAGTTTTTCTTCATCTGAAGAAATATTCCTAAAGGCTATTTTCACTGAATATGGAATTTTGGATTGATAAATCTTTTCTCTTAGGATTTTAAAGGTGTTGTTGTGCTGTCTTGGTTTCTGTTGAGAAATTCACAATCATTTGAATAATATGTCATTTTTTTCTAGCTGGTTTCTGGATTTTTAAAATATCTTCAGTTTTAAACAGTTTCATTAAGATATATCTAGGTGTGTTTTTCTATTGAGTGTTTGTTGAGCTCCTTAAATCTGTAAATTTAAGTTTTTCATTAAATTTGGGGGATTTTTCCACCATTATTTTTTTCAAAAAATTTTCCTCAATCTCTCTTTCCTCTTCTTCTGGGATTACAACTATGCTTAAGTTAGATCTTTTGATATTGACACCGCAGGTTGTTGGGGCTCTGTTGACTGTTTTTCAGTCTTTTGTCCTCTTTGTTCTTCAGATTGGATAATTTCTATTGATCTGTCTTCAAGTTCATAGATTCTTTCCTCTGCTGTCTCTATTCTATTACTAGCCCATCCAGTGAATTTTTATTTTATTTGTTACTTTTCAGTTTTAAAATTAATTTGTTCTTTTTTATGATTTCTATTTTTCTGCTGATAATTCCTACATTTTCCTTCATTTCCCGTGTTTTCCTTTCTATCGTGGAGCATAATTATAATAGCTGCTTTAAAGGCTTTGATAGTTCCAACATCTGCATCATCTTCCAACATCTGTTTATCATCTGTCCTTTGAGAATTGCTCACATTTTCCTGGTTCTTTGTGAATTGCATAATTTTGGAATTTATTCTCAAGATTGTGAATGTTATTTGTGTAGACCATGGGTCTTTTTAGGATCTTCTAGGGATTGTTGCTGTTTTTATTTTAGCAGGTAACCTGTTTAGGTTCAGACCATAAATTCTGTCCTACTTTCTGAAGGCATTGGTTCAGTGGAACTGAGGTTCCATTCTTTTGAGTCTTTTCTGTGATGGTTTAGAGCTCAGGGGTTAGTTTGAGACTTTTTCAGGTTTTTCAAATCTTGTTTCAGTTCTCCAAGCTTTTGATACATTGGTTTGGATCTGTCTCACAGTAGTAGCTCAGGGGTTAGGCTGAGAGTTGTGTAGTTTGTTTAAATCTTATTTCACTTTCAAAGTCTTTGCTAAGCTGGTTTGGGTGTATCCCCCGCACATACATAGCTCAAGTTAAGCTGTGATTTGTGTGGATTTGTACACAGAAATATGAGGTCACCTTCTTTGCCTGTCTCTTCTCCATGATTCCCCCACATTCTCTAGTCTATAGAGACCCCTTTTCCTGGTTTCTAAGGCCAGAAAGATGGAGTTTCTATGAGAATTTAGGCTGCCCATGCTGGTCTGTGAGTGGGGGGCCACCCTTGTTGCAAAGCTGCATGTGAGAGAAAAAAAAAACTGGGAAACATACCCCATGTGACTCACTTCTCCCAGTTTTAACTGTTCTCCACAATCCACCTGCTTTTGTTTACTTTTTGAGGTCCAGAGTTTTTAGTTGTAATCAGCAAGAGGAATGGGCCATAGTGGGTGTGTGCCACTGTGCCGGAACCAGGACATCTCTGTATTAAATTTGTAATATTGGACCTCATATACAGAGCTGAGAATCAATTTTCCCTTTTTGTAGCATACTGACTTTGTAAGTTCCTGTTATTTTTTGTTTTCCCTATCCCCACATCCATCCCCTTCCTCCCAGAGACAACCATACTAACAAGTTTGATATTTGTCCTTAAATATTTATGAGTCCTCATAAAATAGCTAGTGCCGTTTACTTGTGTAATTGTTTTTAATTTACTGAATTGACATCTTGTTCTGTTTTTTTTTTTTTATTGAACAGTATGCTTTTTAGTTATGTTCGTATCTCTAGATGTGTAGAAATGGTTTATTGCTTCTAACAGCTACATAATATTCCTTGGCAGGCATCTATCACATTTTACTTTTATTTATTCCTAAGAATGGTCACCTTTGTTACTTCGAACTACCTGCTACCACAAACCTCTATGTGTAATTGTTACCAACTGTACCTCTAAAGTGTTGTCTTGAATCTGTCAGTTTATCATCTCTACTACGAAACCTTAGTTCAAGTTCAAGCTTTCATCATCTCTTATCCGTACTATTGCAATAAACTGCTAACTCTTCTCCTTTCTTTCACTCATCCTCCATGGGTCATCTTTTATACAGCATCCAGAGTGTGACATTTCTAAACCATAAATCTAAGGCAGGCCTCACACAGTTAAGTTAGCTGGAAGAGGAGTGTCTCAGAGATCCGTGGACTCCACTTTGAGAACTGCTGCTCTACCACACTTTGAGCTATCTAGAAGATACTTTGTCACTACTCAGTAATGTTTGTTGACTACATACTGACTGGTCTTAGATTTAGAAGTTTGGATCCAGCCGTATACCAGACTTCTGGCCAGCTTAACTCAGACAAGATAGCACCCTTCCTTTAGCTATGGGATCTAAGTATCAAGTTGCCTAAGCAAGACAGGGTGCCCTGACATCAAGGTGTAGTGGTTACTGTCCCTCTGCCAGAGGAATAGGGAGGCCTGGACACACCTGCTTACAGATCCAGGGCATCTTCTAAAGGGTCATGGAACACCCTATTTTACTACTTTCTTTTCATTGATGGATTTAGGAAGGAATGCCTACTTGGGCTATAGAATGATCATTTACGTGGACTGCTTATGCTTTCTGATTATAGTGAAGTATAATAATAATTATGTATATTGTACTAGGTCAACTAATTTAATTGTTAGAAAATTACAATCTAAATTGTTTTTATTATCAGGCTTCTTTGTTTTTTGCACAGGTAACCAACTTGGTTATCTTCTTATGATGTAATATAAGTAATAGAAACTTTACTCCAGACCCTCCTTTGTGGTATTTATCTATGTGTCCTGTTAGTAGCAGGACCCAGTGCTCCATAAAGGATAATAGTTTCCAGTACACTATCCCTCATGATGACTCCTTAAGCGGCTCATCATCTGCTTCTTCGTGTGAACTGGTGAGTGATTTTCCAGCCTCCTTCCGAAAGTCTGCCTACTGGATGAAGATGAGAAGGATCAAGCCAGCTGCTACTTCCCATGTTGAAGGTATCAGTATCAGTATCTTATTCCAAAGACAGGGAACTCTCTAAAGTTATATTTGAGGTACCTGTTGTAAATGGCTCTTAAAGTATTAAGTACCACATATGTGTTCCTTTTTAGTGGTTGAATTTTTATTTTTATTTTTTTTGGCCATGCCACTTGGCTTGTGGGATCTTAGTTCCCCAACCAGGGATTGAACCTGGGCCATGGCAGTGAAAGCGCCAAGTCCTAACCAGTGGACCGCCAGAGAAGTCCCCTGAAATTTTTTTTAAGGTGTTAGGCTGTCATATACTCTTAGCTTCATGAACTGTCCCTCTGTTTTACTGAGTGAAATTCTGCTGATCTTACTCCTCTAGGTTATATGGTATAGCCTTTCCTCTTCATACGAATTGAACTTTCTTTCCCGTTCTAGTTTGATCCTCTGTTGAGGGTTTAGGCGCTAGTGTAAGGATTATTCTAAGTGGAATTTATTAGTGGTTATAGTCTGACGGGTTCTTAGTAGCCCTTTATCTTGAACAGTTAGCCTCAAATCAGGATCAAACAAATCACACTGCCTGAAGGATCTTATTTTTCATAGGGAACAGTTGATCACTTGGGATGGAGAACAGTACAAAAGGAAAAGGGGAGGTTGAGTCAGTTAATGAAAAATTATACCAACTTCCCTAAAAATGTTACAAACACTTCTCTAAGACCTGTGCTTGCTGATAATCTTTCTCTTTGGTGGTCTTGTGATTGATGATTTGAAGATGGGCGTAGATGTTCTCATATAAACCATACTGAAATTTTGTTTTGTTTTCTTATGTTATTTCAGGGTCAGGTGGAGTATCAGCCAAAGGAAAAAGGAAACCCAGGCAGGAAGAAGATGAAGACTATCGAGAATTTCCTCAGAAGAAGCATAAGCTTTATGGTAAGGGAGTAACTTTGCTAATTCTTTTTCACTGCGTGCCTGGGCTTTATTCTCTGAAGGTGAAAGGGAGAGGGACCTTAGATTTTGGCCCTTAAGCACTTTTGAGCCCTTTGAATTTTTTGGCAAGGAATGGCCTCCATCCTGCCTTTGTTTTTTTGCTTTTTTTTTAATTTTGGCTACGCTGGATCTTCGTTGCGGCGCACGGGCTTCTCTAGTTGTAGCGTGTGGGCTCTCTAGTTGTGGCGCATGGGCTTCTCTGGTTGAGGCTCATGGGCTCTAGAGCTCACAGGCTCAGTAGTTGTAGCGTGCGGGCTCTCTAGTTGCAGCGTGTAGGCTTAGTTGCGGTATGTGGGATCTTAGTTCCCTGACCAGCGATTGAACCCAGGCCCCTTGCATTGGGAGCACGGAGTCTTAACCACTGGACCACCAGGGAAGTCCCCCCATCCTGCCTTATTTTACCGTTTTCTTCTGTCATGACTTAAGGGAGTCATTTGGTTGAGGGAGTGGGGCCTAGGGTGTTGAGAAGAAGAGGAAAGAGATTTTGGTGCTAGAGAGGGGTCAGAAAAGGTGATGTGTTGGGATTCAAGTTTCTGTCTTGCGTCAGGGAGGAAGCAACGGCCTAAAACTCAGCCTAATCCCAAAGCCCAGGCTCGTCGTATTCGGAAGGAACCACCAGCTTATGCAGCAGGTATGCTTTCTGTTGGAAGCTTTTTGAGATCTAGTTCTCTCATTCTGTCTTTTTTGTTGTTGTTGGTAAAGGAATGATGTACCAAAGCATTTTTTTAGGGAGGCGCTTATTAAGCGCATGGCTTTGGAGGTCAGTCATGTTTGTTCAAGTTTTGGCTCTTCATTAATTTTTTGACCTGCCTCTTAATTTCTGCAAACTTCAGTTTCCTTGTCTCTAAATAGGAATAATAAAGGCAGTCAGAATTGTTGTGAAAATTAAATGGGATAAAAACATTTAACAAAGTCTCAGGCACATAGGAAACACTTAGCAAACTGATTGTTATGTATCTCAGTATCCCATTCTTATATGCTACTATGAAAAATATTACCCATTGACAGTTATATGTCAGTAAAACTGGGAAAAAAATTATTGCTCATTTCTTTAAGCCACTGGGCTTTGGAGTGGTTGTTGGATGGTTTTGATCGTGGGGAATTGAGTAGGAGTTTCAGAAACTCTTCACTGTCTGAAAAAAATTATTTCTAGAAGTTATATATAGCAAGAGTCTTTCCCCTAGGAAGAGGAAAAGCCACTTTATGATACTTTTCCTAAAATCTGGGATTGTGCTTTTTGTTTCTGGAGAATACTGCAAATTGTAAGTGTTCCTTTCTCTCCTTTGTAGGCAGTTTAGAGGAGCAGTGGTACTTAGAAATTGTGGATAAAGGCAGTGTCTCCTGTCCTACCTGCCAGGCAGTGGGGAGAAAGACCATAGAGGGCTTAAAGAAACACATGGAAAACTGCAAACAGGTTAGATATTTTGTGGCATTTCGTAACTGTTATGACTTTTTACCCAAACTTTAAACCTCTGGCACTGTGTTGGATATGCTGATTATTGTGGAGAAGAGGCAGCATTGTGTCATAGAGAAAACATAGACTCTGGAGTCTGACAGACTTGGGTTTGAATCTTCATTCAGGTACTTACTAGTTGTGTCATTTAGCTTTTTATGTGTGGACCTCAGTTTTCTCATTTATAAAGTAGAGATAGTTACTACCTTGTGTAGTCCATGAGAGGATAAAAAAAGAAATATTACATGCTAAGTGCCTACCCCATTACTTGGCAAATACTGGCACTCAGTAAATGGTAGTTCTTATTATTTTGAAAATGAATAGCCTTTACCTCTTTGCCCTTGAGGACATGACAATGAGCTTTTGGGATTTTGAGATTCATTGACTATTATAGAATTTGGGAAATAAAGGAGATACAGACCAGAGCAGTTGAATAGGACTTTGTGACATTCTGTTTCTCTGTTGAACAGCCTGACCCTGAGCAGTGTTTTTTCCTTGTAGGAAATGTTCACTTGTCATCATTGTGGGAAACAACTTCGTTCACTGGCAGGGATGAAGTATCATGTCATGGCAAATCATAATAGCTTGGTAAGAGCGTGTTCTGTGCTGTATGAGCCTATGTGGTATTTGGATGCCTTTACTTGGATGAATGTAGATAAATCAGTGGAGATGGCTAAGGCTCTGGGACTTCATGGGATGTTAAGTAAGAATACCATTTAGATAGAAGAGTTACACACAATGAAATGTGGATACATAGGTATTTGTGTTTAGGTTAGCCCAAAGGTTCATATCCTGGGAGGTAGAGGCTTTGAACTCTTAGTTCCTTTACATTCACTTCACTGTTTAGGAGAAGATGGAGAAAGCCAGGAGTCAGATAACTTAGATTTCATGGGCATCAGCTTAGGTACTAGTCCAGTCCTTGATTCTCCTATGATAGAATTTCTTTTCTGTATCTGTCTTGTCCATGAGTCATTTGCTTGTCTGCTTCTCTTGCTTTCTAGCCCATCTTGAAGGCTGGAGATGAAATAGATGAGCCAAGTGAGAGGGAACGTCTCCGAACAGTTCTCAAGAGACTGGGAAAGCTGAGGTGCATGCGTGAGGTAAGAGCCCAAAGACAGCAACTCCTTCTGCCTGGAGCCTCAGGTCAATGTCTTTCTGTTACTTGCTTCCATGTCTCCTACTTCTCCCTTACAGACCTGGTTTTGTGTCATCTTCCAGCATAAGAGCGACTTCTGTTTTTCAGGGTCTCCTGAATTCATTAACTGTTCTTTATTTTCTTTCTCATCTCCAGAAATTTGTTCTCCCTTTTCCCTTTGTTTGAAGGAGTTTCTTTGTCATCCTTTCTTTAGTGTGATAAAGAGGATTGTAGTAACCTCATGTGAGGAACTTTGATATTGCTGGCTGTTTGATATTGGGGTGGAGTTGAATCATAGACCAAGGAGGAAGCTGTGACACAGACGAGGTATACAGTTCTAGTTTACTGATTGCTGACTAAGTTGATTGAATATCATACTTGGTGGTAGATAGGACAGCAGTTGGGCCAGGGACAAGGAAGAGTTGTGCGAATGGGAAATGCTGGAGAGGGTCTAGTGATATCAGAGCATCTGTTTGTATGATGTGGCCGTTTAGAAGTTTAGAAATCATATAAAAATATGTAAGGTTATAATATAGGCCTCTCTCCTTTGTTCAGAGTTGCTCTAGTAGCTTCACCAGCATCATGGGATATCTGTATCATGTCAGAAAATGTGGCAAAGGGGCTGCAGAGCTGGAGAAGATGACCCTGAAATGTCACCACTGTGGAAAGCCATATAGATCGAAGGCTGGACTTGCGTATCATCTGAGGTCAGAGCATGGGCCTGTGAGTACTGATTGCTTTCCAGACCCTGTTTGGGGATCTGTTCTGCGGTGACTGCTTGCCCCTGCATCTTTCCTACATCCTTGGTTCCTCATTTGTAGTCCCTTTTGATCTGAATGTTTTTGTTCTCTCTCTTCCTTGTTCTTTTGTGCTCTCCTGTCTGATCATTATTAGGTTAAAGAAATCAAAGTTCATTGTATAGTCTGGGCAGAAGTAAACTCATTACTATATTTTTAAAGCTTAAGGCATTCTCCCTAAGTGAGAAATTTTGTGGGATTCTATCCAGCCGATCCCTCTATTCCAGTTTTTTTGTCTTGAATTTTTCTTTTCCTGATTACATTTCTAGGCTCCCCCACCTCGTTTTTTCTTTTTTAGCGTTAAGTTTCAAGATATAACTTACATATGGTAATTAATATTCTTTCTTTTTAGTATACAGTTATGAGTTTTGACAAAAACATACAGTCATGTAATTACCACCATGATCAAGATACAGAACAATTTGATCATGCCTCCCCAGATTCTTCTGTGTCCCTTTGTAGTCAGTTGTTCTTCCCATCCCTAGCCCCTGGCAACCACTGATCTATCTCCTGTCCCTATAGTTTTGCCTTTTCTGGAATGTCGTATAAATGGGCTCATACAGTATATACCCTCTTGAGTCTGGCTTCCTTCACTGAGCATAATGCATTTGTGATTCATCCATGTGTTGCATGGATCATTAGTTTATTCCTTTTTGTTTCTGTCTAGGATTCCACTGTATGGATATTTAACAATTTATCCATTCACCAGTTGAAGAGCATTTGAGTCATTTCTAGTTTGGGGCAGTTTTGAATAAGCTGCTATAAACATTTACATAAAGGTTTTTGTGTGAAAATAAGTTTTGATTTCTCTTGGGTAAATACTTAGGAATAGGACTGTTAGGTCATATGATAAATGTATGTTTAACTTTGTGAGAAACTGCCAAGCCGTTTTCCTAAGTGGCTGTGCCATTTTGCATTCTCACCAGCAAAGCATGGGAATTCCAGGAGCTTTGCGTCTTTATCAGCACTTGCCCTTGTCATGTTCATTTTTAAAATCCATTCTAATAGGTATGTAGCAGTATTTTACTGCCGTTTAAATTTGCATTTCCCTAATGACTAATGATATTGACCATCTTTTCATCTGCTTATTGGCAATGTCAGTCTTTAATGAAGTTTCTTCTTTAGTGAAGTGTCTGTTGAAATCCTGTGTTCATTTTATTGTTGCAGTTTTTGTTGTCTTGCTATTACGTTTTAAATATATTTTGAGTTTTTTTACATATTCTGGACACAAGTCTTTTTTTTTTTTTTTTTTTTTTTTTTTGGCGGTACGCGGGCCTCTCACTGTTGTGGCCTCTCCCGTTGTGGAGCACAGGCTCCGGACGCACAGGCTTAGCGGCCATGGCTCACGGGCCCAGCCGCTCCGTGGCATGTGGGATCTTCCCGGACCGGGGCACAAACCCACGTCCCCTGCATCGGCAGGCGGACTCTCAACCACTGTGCCACCAGGGAAGCCCTTTTTTTTTTCACATCTTTATTAGAGTATAATTGCTTTACAGTGGTGTGTTAGTTTCTGCTTTATAACAAAGTGAATCAGTTATACATATACATGTGTTCCCATATCTTTTATTTATTTTTTTATTATTATTATTATTTTTTGCTGCGCTGTGCAGAATGCAGCATCTGAATTCCCCGACTGGGGATCAAACCTGTGCCCCTTGCATTGGGAGCGCAGAGTCTTAACCACTGGACCAACAGGGAAGTCCCTGGACACGAGTGTTTTAGCAGATACATGTTTTGCAGATATTTTCTCCCAGTCTGTAGCTTGTCTTTGCATTTTTTATAGTGTTTTTCAAAGGGCAGAATTCTTAATTTTCATAAAGTTCAGTTTATCTTTTTTTTCCTTTTATGGATAAGGCTTTTGTTGTTGTATCTAAGATATCTTTGCCCAATCCAGTGTATAATTTTCTTTTGCTGCATTATAACAATCACCATAAAATTAATGGCTTAAACAACACAACTGTATTATCTCACAGTTTATTAGGCCAGAAGTCCAGGTTACAGCATGGCTCAGCTGGTTCCCCTGTATAGAGCCTCACAAGACTGGAATCAAAGTGTCGGTAGGGCTGTTCCTTTCTGAAGGCTCGAAGAGACGATCTGTTTCCAGGCTCATTAAGATGGTTCAAGAATTCAGTTCCATTCAGGCATAGGACCTCATTTCCGTGTTTGCTGGGAGATGTGCTCAACTTCTAAAGGCTACCTGCAGTCCCTGGCTCATCGTCCATTTATCTTCGAGTCAGCAACAGTATTGAGTATCTCTCATGCTTGAAATGTCTCCTGCCTCATTTTTCTGTCACACCTCTCCTACTTAAAGTCAACTGATTATGGACATATATTAGATTTATAAGAATACGTTCACATCAGCATCTAGATTAATGTTTGGTTGATTAACTGATGACGGTAGCCTCACCAAGTTGACACATCAAAAAACCATCATGCCCAGGATCACAAAACGTTCTCCCTAGGTTTCTTCTAGAATTTTTATACTTTTATGGTTTACATTTATGACTATGATCCATTTTGAATTAATTTTTGTATATGGGTTGATGTTTATTTCTTTGTATATGGGTATATCTTGACTTTTAACCACTTGCACTTATTCCAACACAACAGATTTTATCCTGCTGAGAAGCTTTTTACCAGTAAAATATGCATTAAGATGGTAGAGCTTTATACTAGCGGTTAGCAAGCTAGTAAGTAGCTTTCTTTTCTTCCTTTTTTTTTTTTTTTTAATAGCTCTTTCGATATGAGAGCAGGAAGGACAGCCTTTAATCACTGGATCTGATGGAAGCCATTTCTCAGGCCTTTGTTTTACTGTGTCTTATTCTTGCAGATATCCTTCTTTCCAGAGTCAGGACAGCCAGAGTGCTTGAAGGACATGAGCTTGGAGCCAAAGAGTGGGGGCCGAGTTCAGAGGCGTTCTGCCAAGATAGCTGTATACCACCTGCAGGAGCTGGCCTCTGCTGAACTGGCCAAGGAGTGGCCTAAGAGAAAGGTGCTTCAGGATCTGGTGCCTGATGATCGGAAGGTGAGGCAGAAAGTAGTATTAATTTTGAACCATTATGTCTGATACTGGGCTTACCACATACAGAAAAGTAAACACACTTGAGTGAGTACATGATAGACAATATTTTGCTCCTTTATCCTTGGAGATGGAGTATATCTGATCCAGCTTCAGTGTTTGGATTCATGTAGGTCCTAGAGTGACAGTCTTTTCAGAAGTTCTTTAAGGAGCCCTCTTAATTTTAGGCTACTTCCATGGTGAACCTGAATTCCCAGGTCACTTTTTTGTTTGGTCTTTGCCCAGTATATTTCCACTTTGTTAGTTCATATGTAGTAGTTTAATATTTAGTTTAGGTAGGTGTTTTCAGTTTGTTTTTATAGCAGTAGAACCCCTTTCCCCGCCTACTTTTTTTTCCAAATAATAAAAGCTTATGCAAAACACCAGTATATAAAATAACTAAAAATGGAGTTGCTCTGAGTAACTAGGGGTAGTGAGCCCAAAGGCTTGTCTACTTAGCCTTCTCCTTGATACTTTTATCATTCCCCTCCACGGCCCCAAATGCACTTCTGAGGGGTGCAGAGCCCATCTTGGAAGCCTTTGGTTTAGAATAAACAGATCATAGAGGGAAGGAGCCCTATTTGGCCAAGAGGAGACAAGGAGTATATGACAGTGGAGTAGTCATGGGAAGGGGTTGGAGGGCATTACAGTAAGGACTAAGATCAGAGTTAAGGGTCTGTTACTCTCCAGGGTGTCAAGAAGAATAGTTTAGATTTGGCCTGGTGCTTTGACCCATGTGAGAGGAATGTTATGTATTATAAGAAAATAGGTCAAATCTAGAAGTTAACACTTTTTCTTATTTGGTCTAAAAATCAGTCCTACTGGTGTCCAAGAAGTTGGATCCTATTTTTCAATATCAGAACATCCTTTCTTGTTTCAGACTTATTGCCACTTTTTTCATGCCACAGGCTAAAGTACATGGTTATCTAAATTCAGTTTAGATGTGAATTTTGCACAGTGATATAAATCTTGTGATATTGCAGTCCAGTTGCTTTCATTTTGCATGGTATGCGTTAGAGAATTTGTTAGCTCACTGGTAAGTTTTGGTATTGTTACCTAGCAGATACTTTCTCAAAATCATCAAACAGTTTTATATTTTGACCGTATATGGGTTTTAAGGCATAATTATTTTTTTTTAACATAAAAACTTAATTTTTTGGATTGTGGTTCAAAAGTCAAAATGATGACAAACATTGAGATATCTCACTCTCATTTGTCTTTTTCCTCTCCTGTATCTATGATTAACCATTCTTATTAGTTTCTTGTGTGTCCTTCTGGTGTTTCTTGATGCAAACACAAGCAATTTGTTTAGGAAAACCTCCTGTGTTTTCCTTTACTCTCACACTACTACACACTCACAACACTTCTGATACCAGATGTGTGGGGTTTTCCCACACTGGCCAATTCTCCAACACCAGCTGGGTATCCTACAATTTAATATAGTCTGACACTATCTACTTGGAGTTAATATCAGATCATATAAGTTAAGGGCTCAATCCCACAAGACTGCTTCAACTTCAGATTCCAGTCATAAGTCCCAGGTTGTCAACTTGTACTCTGATGGATTGGCTATAAATTGGGGTTCCCATGACGCCTTGCTTGGGTTTGATAATTTGCTCAAATGATTCACAGAACTCAGGGAAACACGTTTACTGGTTTATTATAAAGGATGTAATGAAGGGTACAGATGAACAACCAGATGAAGAGATACATAAGGTGAGGTCTGGAAGAGTCCTGAGCATCAGAGCTCTTGTCCTGTGGAGTTGGGGGTGTGTCACTCTCCTGGCACATAGATATGTTCACCAACCCAGAAGTTCTCTGAACCCTGTTATTTGGGGATTTTTATGGAGGGTTCATCGCATACGCATAATTGATTATTAACTCCATTTTCATACCCTCTCTGCTTGCCAGAGAATGGGAGGTGGGCCTGAAAGTTCCAAACTTCTAATCATTGCTTTGTCTTTCTGGTGACCACCCTCCTTCTAGGAGTCCACCAAGAGTCAACTCATTAGAACAAAAGATGCTTCTGTCACCCAGGAAATTCCAAGAGATTTAGGAGCTCTGTGTCAGATATTCCTATAACTGAGGGAATTACAAATTTTAGGAGCTCTGTGTCAAGTACCAGGGTCAAAGACTAAGTATTAGCAGGATCTAGGGCGCAGAGACCAATATATATTTCTTACTATTTTACGAATATATATTCCTTTTTAAAAAACCTTTATATTTTGAAATAATTTTAGACTTACAAAATAATTGCAAAATTAGTACAGAGTTTCCATGTGCTCTTTACCCAGCTCCTTCTAATGCCAACATTTTACATGTAAGTATAACAGGATCCCATCAGCATCCCGTCAGGATTCCACATTTAATTTTGTTTACTGTGTCTCCTTAGTCTCCTCTAATCTGTTACAGTTCTTTGGACATTCTTTGTCTTCTGTGCCCTTGACACTTTTGAAGAGACTATCTGGTTATTTTGTAGAATATCCCTAATGTGGGTGTGTCTGGTATTTTCTCAAGATTAGATTGAAGGTTTTATGTTTTTGGCAAAAATGCCTTCAAAGCAATGTTGGCCCTTCACAGTGTACCATATTAGGAGGTATATGTATCTTTTTACTGATGATAATAACCTTGGTCACTTGATTAGGTGTCCAGTTTTATCCATGGCAAAATTACGGTTTTCCCCTTTGTAAATTAATAAATATTTTGTGTGGAGATTGAGACATTCAACTAATCTGCCTTATTATGCTTCTGCCCACTTTAGCATCCATCAGTGATTCTTGCCTGCAACAATTATTTCTATTGTGTTTTAGTCTAATGATGATTTTCTGTTTCCATCATTTCTTATTCAATGTTAATTGGAATTCTCCTGTGAGAAAGATCTTTTTCTTCTATTAATTTATTTATGTAAGTATGGAGTCATGGATACTTACTTTATTCTAGGGTTATAATCCAATGCTATTATTATTTTGCTGCTCAAATTGTCCCAGATTTGGCCATCAAGGGCTCTTTCAAGTGGGCTCCTGTGTCGTTTCATCATGTCCCTATCACTTTTTGAGCACTTTTTAATTCTCTGACACCATGAGATACTGTAGGTGCATCTTGTATTTTTCTTGCCCCAGCCCTGGAACCAACTGTTCCTCTAAGGAATCCTACTTTCTTTTATTGGAGAATATATTTAGAAACAAAGATTTGAGTGCTAGGTGTACTCATTCCTACTGGGATGTCATTGCTTCTGGGTCCTCTTGACGGATAGAAATATGACATTTATGTATGAATATTCATGCACACATACACATAATAGTATTTATTCTATATCTGTCTGTTTAAAGCCATGATTCATCTCCAGTCCAACACTACAAGTTTCATTCACACCTTCTTTTTTCCTTACTTATAACTCCTTTCTCTAGTAATGAGAATCCTGGCTGTCACTGTCTACAGTATATTTATTTATTTGCTCAATCCTACTGTAACATGAAGTAGTTTCAGAATTGTTAACCCATACCTCTGTAAAAAACAAATTTACTAACTAGAGACTAATATTTATATATAGTTTTTTTAATCTTTAGCCTTAGCATATATAGTCAAAGTACTGTTTTCCGAAGTTTCTTAGGTTGGTTCCCACCTCCCCCACTCCTTTCATTATGTTTCTCATTTGTAATAATTATATTTCTCGTTTGTAATAATAAGGTTCATGTGTTACTCTTATTACATTTTGGGTTCCCCCTACATCCTATTTAATTTAAACCATTCATGGGGGAGTAGCCAAAATGGTATAGTAGTACAACTGTGAGCTCACCTCCTCCCATGGACAGACCTGTTTACAAAGCAACTATCTTTGAGGATGAGGTGAAGACTAGCAGAAAATAGCAGTTATATCCACAACTAAAGATGTAAAGAAGGAACTACAACAAGATGGGTAGGAGGGGCAGAGACATGGTAGTCAAGACCCATATCCCTGGATAGGTGACCCACAAATGGAAGAATATTCACAACTGCAGCGGTTCTCTCCAAGCTGTGAGGGGTCTGAGCCCCATATCTGACTCCTCCCCAGCCTGGGGGTCCTGCACTGGGAAGATGAGCACCCAGAATGTCTGACTTTGAAGGCCAGCAGGGCTTGCATACAGGGGAGCCAGAGGGCTGTAGGAAACAGAGACTGTCCTCTTAGATAGCACACCAAAAAACCTCACGCACTCCAAGACCCATTACAGAGACAGTAATTGGAAAGAAGCCTGAGTCAGACCCACTTGCTGGGTTTGGAGAGCCTGCCAGAGAGGCAGGAGGCAACTGTGACTCCCCCAGGGGAAACAGTCACTGGTGGCCGCCATTTTGGGGAGCTTGTTTGACTGCGAAGACACCGGTGCTGGCAAGTGCCATGCTGGAGTCCTCCCTCTAGCCTGTGAGCACCAGGGGCTCACCACCCACCAGCCAGTCAGCACCAGTCCCAGGACCGGCTCAGGCTGAGCAGCTACCACACTGGGACCCAGCTCCCTCCACCTCTGGGCCCAGGACCTGGCCCCACCCACCAGCAGGCCTGCACTAGCCCTGACACCCCTAGAGCCTGGTCCTGCTCACCAGTGGGCCAGCACCAGCACTAAGAGCCCCAGGCTGCACAGGCAGCTTGTCTGGGACCTGGACCTTCCCAACAGTGGGTTGGCACCAGCCCCAGGACCCCCTGGGCTATGCAGCCAGCCTTACTGGACTTGTCCCACCCACTATCAGGCCAGCATCATCCCTGGGTGCCCCCAAGCCTGGTAGCCAGCCACCCTAGGACCCAGTTCTGCCCACCAGCAGGTCACCACCAGTCCCAGCGCCCCCTGGGGACCTGCTGTCAGCTGCACTGGGACCCAGTCTTGCCCACCAGTGGGCTGGCAGCCACTGCATGAGTCAGGGCCTAGCAGCCAGTTAGACCAGGTGCCAGCCCCGCCTACCAGTGTGCCCGCAGTAGCCAGCCCCGCCACAAAAGAAGGGCTCACATAGCCCACATAGGGGGAAATCCCTAGAGCATATTGTTCTGGTGACCAGAGGGGAGTGTGCTACTAGGTGCCACAGGATGTCTCATACATAAGGCCACTTCTCCAAGATGGGGAACTGTAACTGACCGGTCTAGTATATGGAAATAAACACAGAGAATTAGGCAAAATGAGAAAGAGGACTGTGTTCCACACAAAGGAACAAGACAAAATCCTGGAAGAAGAACTAAGGAAAGAGTAGATAAGCCTTCTACCTGATAGAGTTCAAGGTGATGCTCATAAAGATACTCAGTGAAATCAGGAAAAGAATGGACGAATACAGTGAGAAGTTTAACAAAGAGTTAGAAAATATAAAGAAGAACCGAAGAACTGAAGAATACAGTAACTGAAATAAAAAATACACTAGAAGGAATCAACAGTAGATTAGATGATACAGAAGAACAGAAGAGTGAACTGGAGGACAAAATAGTAGAAATCACCCAAGCTGAGTAGAAAAAAGAAAAAGGAATTTTAAGAAATGAAGATAGTTTATGAGAACTAACATTCACATTATAGGGGTCCCAGAAGGGGAAGAGAGAGAAAAGGGGGCAGAGAATTTATTTGAAAAAATAATAGCTGAGGGCTTCCCTGGTGGTGCAGCAGTTGAGAGTCCGCCTGCCGATGCAGGGGACACAGGTTCGTGCCCCAGTCCAGGAGGATCCCACGTGCCGCAGAGCGGCTGGGCCCGTGAGCCATGGCCGCTGAGCCTGCACGTCCGGAGCCTCTGCTCCGCAACGGGAGAGGCCACAACAGTGAGAGGCCCGCATACCACAAATAAATAAATATAATAATAATAGCTGAAAACTTCCCTAACTTGGGGAAGGAAACACATATCCAGGTCTAGGAATCATAAAGAGTCCCAAACAAGACGAACCCAAAGAGGTCTGCACCAAGACACATTGTAATTAAAATGGCAAAAATTAAAGACAGAAGATCTTAAAAGCAGCAAAGCAACTAGATAACGTACAAGAGAACTCCCACAAGACTGTCAACTGACTTTTCAGCTGAAACTGCAGGCCAGAAGGGGGTGGCACGATTTATTTAAAGTGATGAAAGGAAAAAACCTACAGTCAAGTACTCTTCCCAGTAAAGCTATCATTCAGATTTGAAGGAGAGTTAAAAGGTTTTACAGATAAATAAAAGCTACAAGAGCTCAGCACCACTAAACCAGCTTTATAAGAAATGTTAAAGGGACTTCTCTAATCGGAAAAGAGAAGACCACAACTAGAAATATGAAAATTACAAAAGGAAAAAAATCTCTTTGGCGAAAGCAAATATACAGTAAAAATAGGAAATCAACCACTTATAAAGCTAGAAGGAAGGTTAAAAGACAAACTAGTAAAATCATCTATGTGCATAAGGGATATACAAAACAGAAAGCTGTAAAATATGTTAAAAACATTTGAGGGAGAGAGTAAAAATGCATGGTTGTTAGAATGCCTTCAAACTTAAGAGAACATCAACTTAAAAGAAAAAAAATATATATATGGGCTGCTGTATGTAAACCTTATGGTAACCACAAACCAAAAATCTGCAATAGAAAAAAGAGAAAGGAGTCCAAAACTATCACTAAAGATAGTTATCAAATTACAAGGAAAGAGCAAAAGAAGAAAAAGGAACAAAAAACAGCAACAAATACCCAGAGAACAGTTACCTAAATGGCCATAAGTACATATCTGTCAATAATTACTTTAGACGTAAATGGACTAAGTACTCCAATCAAAAGACATAGAGTAGCTGAATGGACACAAAAACAAAACATGTATACATGCTGTCTAAAAGAGACTCACTTCAGATCTGACTGACTGAAAGTGAGGGGGTGAAAAAAGGTATTCCATGCAAATGGAAACAAAAAGAAAGGTGGGGTATTTATATTTATATCAGATAAAATATTTATATCAGATAAAATAGGTCTTAAAGACCGTAACAAGAGACAAAGGACATTACATAATGATAAAGGGATCAATCCATATTTATATCAGATAAAATATTTATATCAGATATTTATATTTATATCAGATAAATATATTTTTATCAGATAAAATATTTATATTTATATCAGATAAAATAGATCAGATATTGATATCAGATAAAATAGGTCTTAAAGACCGTAACAAGAGACAAAGGACATTACATAATGATAAAGGGATCAATCCAAAAAGAAGATATAACAGTTGTAAATATATATGCACTCAACGTAGGAGCTCCTAAATACATAAAGCAAATGTTAACAAACAAAAAGGGAGAGGGACTTCCCTGGTGGTCCAGTGGTTAAGACTCTGCGCTCCCAGTGAAGGGGATGTGGGTTCAATCCCTGGTTGGGAAACTAAGATCCCACGTGCCGTGTGGTACGGCAGAAAAAAAAAAGGGAGGGGTAGAAATCGACAATAACACAATATTAGTATGGGACTTTAACATCCCATTTACATCAATAGACAGATCATCCAGACAGAAAGTCAATAAGGAAACACTGGCATTAAATGACACATTAGACCAGATGGACTTTATATGTTTTATATATATAACATTCCATCCAAAAGCAGAATACACATTATTTTCAAGTGCACGTGGAACATTCTCCAGGATAGACCACACGCTAGGCCACAGAACAAGTCTCAATTTAAGAAGATTGAAATCGTATCAAGCATCTTTTCCAACCAGAAGGGTATGACACATGGAGGCTAAGCAATATGCTACTTAGCAACCAGTGGGTCACTAAAGAAATCAGGAAACTGAAAAATATCTGGAAATGAATGAAAATGGAAACACAATAATTCAAAATCTATAGGATGCAGCAAAAGCAGTTCTTAGAGGGAACTGCTAAATTCTAATGATACAAGCCTACCCCAGGAAACAAGAAAAATCCCAAATAAACAACCTAACCTTATACCTAAAGGAACTAGAAAAAGAAGAACAAGCAAAACCCAAAGTTAGTAGAAGGAAAGAAAGAATAAAAATCAGAGCAGAAGTAAATGAAATAGACACTAAAAAATAAATAAATAAAAAGGAAACATCAATGAAACTAAAAGCTGGTTCTATGAAAAGTTAAAAAAAATTGATAAACCTTTAGCCACACTCATCAAGAAAAAAGAGAGTGACCAAATAAATAAAAGGAAAAAGGAAACGTTACCACTAACAACAGAGAAATACAAATGATCATAAGAGACTACTATGAATAATTACAGTATATGCCAATAAAAAGGACAACCTAGAAGAAATGGATAAATTCCTGGAAACATCCAATCTCCCAAAACTGAATCAGGAAGAAATAGAAAATATGAACAGACCAAATTGAATCAGTAATTTAAAAGCTCCCTACAAACAGAAGTTCAGGACCAGATGGCTTCATAGGTCAATTCTACAAAACATATAAAGAAGAGTGAACACTGGTCCTTCTCAAACTGTTTCAAAAAATTGAAGAGGAAGGAACACTTCTGAACTCATTCTATGAAGCCAGCATCACCCTGATACCAAAACCTGACAAAGACACCACAAAAAAAGAAAATTACAGGTCGGTATCACTGATGAACATAAAGCAAAATCCTCAACAAAGTATTAGCAAATCTAATTCAACAATACATTAAAAGGATCATACACCGTGATCATGTGGGATTTATCCCAGGGATGCAGTGATGGTTCAGTATCCACAAATCAATCAGTGTGATATACCACATTAACAAACTAAAGAATGGGAAGTATGGGGTTATCTGAATAGATACAGAAAAACTTTTGACAAAATGCAATCCATCTATGGTAAAAATTCTCAACAAAGTGGTTACAGAGGGAACATACGTCAACATAATAAAGACCATCTGTTACAAGCCTGCCAGTAACATCCTACTCAATAGTGAAAAGCTAAAAGCATTTCTTCTAAGATCAAGAAGATAAGGATGCCCACTTTTATTAAACATAGTATTGGAAGTCCTAGCAACAGCAATCAGACAAGAAAATAAAATCAATGGCATCCAAATTGGAAAGAAGTAAAATTGTCACTGTTTGCAGATGACATAATACAATATAGAGAAAATCCAAAGGATACCACAAAAAGCTATTAGAACTGATCAATGAATTCAGGAAAGTTGCAGGGTACAAAATTAATACACAGAAATCTGTTGTGTTTCTATACACTAAAAACGAGCTATCAGAAATCAGAATTAAGAAAACAATCCCATTAACAATTGCATCAAAAAGAATGAAATACCTAGGAATAAATCTCACAAAGGAGGTAAAAGACCTATACTTAGAAAACTAAGACACTGATGAAAGAAATTGCAGACAACAGAAACAAGTGGAAAGATATACCATGCTTATGGATTGGAAGAATTAATATTATTAAAATGACTAAGAAAGAGGAAATGCTTATAAATAAAACCAGTTTTGTACTGTGATTTACCAAAGGTTCTTTAGGTTACCTTTCTTACTTCCTCCATTAACCTCTATGGGCTTGGATCTGTTCTTCTGTCTCAGAGAATCAGTTTCCTTTCAGATGCTTCCATTTTTCAAGCAGGAGGACTGTGTATTACCAATGGTGAACTTTGCAAGAACTGTCTCTACAGGTGTTAACTCTTCTGGAAACTAGTTATAGTTGTAAGAAGAGACTAACTGGTGTCAAAGCATGAGAAAGGAAGTGCTAGGAATAATTCTACTTTTGCAGTATAAGCAAAGAATAGATGTTCTATTCCCTGAGTTTTCTCACATTCTTTCAGGTTGAACCTTAATCTTTTTGTGTTAGAATTTTTAAAATATCAAAAATTAACATGATGTCATTGAAGAAAAATGATAAATGCAGATAAGCAGGCAGAAAATCACTCAAAATTCTAGCACCCAGAGAATACCACTGTTAACATTTTGATTTATAGCCTTTGACCCATATCCATATATTTCTATTGAATATGTAATATATATATGTTCCTTGAGTATAATATATACATATTATATATATATTATATAGAGAGAGGGAAAATTTATATTGCTTTCTCTTTTTTTTTTTTTTTTTTACGGTACGCGGGCCTCTCACTGTTGTGGCCTCTCCCGTTGTGGAGCACAGGCTCCGGACGGACAGGCTCAGCGGCCATGGCTCACGGGCCCAGCCGCTCCGCAGCATGTGGGATCTTCCCGGACCGGGGCACGAACCCTTGTCCCCTGCATCGGCAGGTGGACTCTCAACCACTGCGCCACCAGGGAAGCCCTATTGCTTTCTCTTTTGTAACAAATATTTTAACTGTATAATGCTCTGTCACTAGCTTTTTTTTTTCAACTTTAGATGAAATGTTATATCTGAAAGTCTCCTGTCCTCTGTTAAAAATCAAACTATTTTAAGACAGAACAATAGGCAATTATACTTACGTGTTTCAGGAACTTTAAAGGATCTTACATATTATCATTTTTGTGTATGAAAATATACTTCTGCAACTCTAGAATTATATGAACCTGAAGAGTTATGTAATTCTGTTACTTTTGGGGTATTTTGGTTGAAAGTTGGATTCCTCCAATAAAATGTTTCTTGTCTTGTAGTTAAAATATACTCGTCCTGGGCTACCGACCTTCAGCCAGGAAGTACTACACAAATGGAAGTCAGATATCAAGAAGTATCATCGCATTCAGTGTCCTAACCAGGTGGTTCTTTCTCATTCATTTATTCACTAAATGTTGATCAAGCATCTGCTGTTTGTTTCAGTTACTTATTCCTTTGTGACAAAACACCTGAACTTTAGAGGCTTAAAACATCAATTACTTTGTTAACGATTCTGTAAATCAACAATTCTGTCAAGATTCAGAAGGCAGTTGTATATGGCACCAGCTGGAATCATTCATGGGTTGCATTCTGCCGGAAGCTCTGATGGGGCCTGAATGTCAGGTGGCTTCTAAGCAGCTACTTCACCTGGGAGATTGATTGTCCATATGGCCTCTCTCTCTTGCATGGTAGTTGGGTTACCAGTGGGGTACATGGTGACTGAATTCTCAGACAGAGTATTCCAAGAACATAAAAGCAACAGCTCAGATCTCTTAGGCCTAGCTTCAGAATTTGTTCAGCCTCATTACCATAACATTCCGTTGGTCAAAAAAATAATAGGACTTATCCAGTTTCAAAGGGAGGATAAATGACTCACTTCTTGATGGGAAGAGTGGCAGAGAATTTCCAGGCATCATTAATCTACTACAGCTGTATATGCAGTACTTTGGGGAGGAGTAGATATATAAGAAGTAAGAGACACATTTGCACTAAAGAAAGCTGATTTTTGGAAAAACTTGAGCATACAGTTTTTTGTATTTTTGTAAGTATCAGAAAAGTACTAGGGAACAGAGTGTTTTAAGCTTTTTTAAACAACTTTTTTACCTCTTTTTCTTTTACCTTTCCTTGGTTTTCTTTTTGTTCTTTGGCTTACATATTTTTCTGTGTGGTTTGTGGTGCAATTTATTGGGTTTCTTCCCCCCTCCCTCCCCCCGCAAGGGTACAGTGGGTTAGTGCAAATGGCCAGATTGCTAAGAAAAGGATGCTGTTTGGTGTGGTCTTCACATGATTTCTTTTTCTCTTTTTCAGGGCTGTGAGGCTGTCTACAGTAGTGTATCTGGCCTTAAAGCTCACCTGGGCTCTTGTACATTGGTTTGTAACGTTCTGAACTATTTATCTTAACATGACCTCTAAAATAGTCTGACATGGAAGAGAATTCAGATTTGGTGAACAGCTAGTTGTCCTGTTTGCTATTATCTTCAAAGGCTGGTTTAGTTTAGTTTTGTTTTTTTTTGTCCCAAAGATCCTCGGTCTGTTAATTGGGTGGGATGCCAGGGTATGTCCAAGATGCAGAATGGGCCAAAATAGCCATAAGTCATGTCACTGAAAAAATTTGGAGAAAAATATATAGTTCTGAGTCCCTACCAGGGATTTAACTTCTTCCACCTGAGCGTCTACCACACTGCACCTGCCCTATCTTATTGGGCCTTCAACTTCCTAGAATCAACTTACATTGTGCTTATCTGGATTGGTGAAGATCCTCAAACCCATCTGAACTATTCTGGCTTCTGGGGATGGGAGGTGCGATCCCTGGGTGTTAGGCTAACAGCCATTCACCTCACTGAATCTTTTCCATGTTGACCCCAGTGCCCTGCAACCTACCAGTCATGGGGATGGCTGCCACTTTCCATTCCCATTCAGAAGTATCTCCTCACACAAAATAAGCACCATGGAAACCCAAAGCTTCAGGAGCGGAGAGAAGTCTCAGTCAAGGCAACAAGGGAGTTGGAGACATCCAAACCAGATCTGTCCAGGAATGCTTAGGAGTTCGTCATCTTGATCCTAGTTTCTGAGTCATTCAGCTAGATATTATGGAGGGTACTCTTCTAATTCTGGATTCCTAAGGCACTCTTTGCAGCAGTGGATTGATCCTAGTGGGAAGAATTGCACATTGGTGCCTCATTGAACTTAAGGAGTTTGATAATTTGAGGGGAGGAGCCAAGAGAACCTGCAAGTGAAGTGGAAGACATAAGGGAAGATAGAAAAACGTGACATGTTACATAATAAAATTAGGGGAACTTCAGGTTGTGTTGGGGAGGGTCAGTGGGGTCAGTGTTTGGTATAGAACTGCATTAGGATAGATGTGTTATGGTCATAGTATGCCCAAACTTGTTTTCCTAAATATAGTGGTGTTTCGGATTTTCTTCCTTCTTCACTTTGCTGAAGTAGTATCTCCTCTTTTCATCTCTGACAGTCCTTACCTATTGCCCAGGTATGTGTTCCTGAATTTACCCTTCTCTTTCTTTCTTTCTTGAAAATAGGGAACCTTTGTGGCTGGAAAATACAAGTGTCTTCTATGTCAAAAAGAATTTGTGTCAGAGAGTGGTGTCAAGTATCACATCAACTCTGTCCACGCTGAGGTGAGGTTTCTCCTTTCCCACAGTGTTTTTATATTCTTGTGGACCCCATGAATATGCCACAAGGGATGGGAATTTTGTGCCTGTTATTATAGGCTAAGACTGTCAGAGAGACTAAAGGGTCTACATTAGAGTTTAAAAACTTCCTAAAATTAGGCGTGTAATAGTTTTTTTCTGTGAAAGCATTTAAAATCACTGTGGGTGTGAGCATCCCTGACTCTTCTAGTTATCTTAAGTCCGATTAAATCAGACATCTGGGAACCAGGCTGCATTTACACCTTTGGAATCTTGTTTCACAGCAATGTCTGTGCTCCTGTTTTCCGGTATTCCAACATCTTGGAGCAACCTGTTTTGAATATTGTTGAAATACCATATAGAAACAATGTAAAAGATGTTATTGAGACAATTGAGGCAACTTGAATACTAGCTGTACTACTAAGTAATAGTAATGTGTCAATGTTAATATTCCAAAATGTGATAATTGTATTGTAGTTATGCAGGGGAATGCGCTTGTTCTTAGGCAGGTACATGATGTTTTTAGGGATGAAGTATCATGTCTGTAGCTAAATTGTGAATGGTTCAGAGGAAGGGAGGGAGGGAGGGAAGAAGGGAGAGAAGGAGGGGAAGAGAGAGTAACAATGGTCAATCTAGGTGTTCATTGAACTATTGTAACTTTTCTGGAAAGTTTGTAAATTTTCAAAATTAAAAAATTCTGTTAAAAATGCTTTAAGTTCAGAAGGTCAAGAGTTTTCTCTTGGGGAAAGTTTTTAGGAGTCCAGGTGAACAGAGAAATTCTCTACCATATAATTAAATACCTTATTGCAAAAGCTCAAGGAGTAGAGTGTGCATTCTCTTGGCATATTTTACTGCAGATACTGTTGTTGCCTGGTGAGGAAAAATAGCAAGCGCCTGCGGCTGTCCTCTGCCCTCAGATGCAATAGTTCTTAGCAGTGTGGGCTTTAGTTAGTGTCATCCATTGTGGTTCCTGTTGCTTTACTGGTTGAAGCTTTGGGAATCCCTTTCCATATCTGAGATTTCTTCAGGAAGGCAGTCTTTTTTTTTTTAATAATGTTACCTTTCTATGCTTTGGGAAGTATTTGAGAGATAATTATCTCCTGACAAAATCTGGCCTTTGTATAGTTCACTTGTTTCTCCAGTTTCTGTTTCAAAAGTTGGAACCAACAAATTTCACTTAGTTTGGGACTTGCTCCCAAGTATTTGTTCAATAATTTATGCCTGTATTTATGAAATCCTTATGGTGTTAAACATGTTTACCTTGTTCCTCCCTTTCTGCCTCACTTTTTTTTTTTAATTATATTTATTTTTTTGGCTGCATTCAGTCTTCGTTGCTGCACGCAGGCTTTCTCTTGTTGCGGAGAGCTGTGTGCGGGCTTCTCATTGCGGTGGCTTCTCTTGTTGTGGAGCATGGGCTCTAGGCTCCTGGGCTTCAGTAGTTGCAGCATGTGGGCTCAGTAGTTGTGGCACATGGGCTCGGTAGTTGTGGCTCGCGAGCTCTAGAGTGCAGGCTCAGTAGTTGTGGCGCACGGGCTTAGTTGTTCCGCGGCATGTGGGATCTTCCCGGACCAAGGCTCGAACCCATGTCCCCTGCCTTAGCAGGCGGATTCTTAACCACTGTGCCACCAGGGAAGTCCCTAACCCTTAATTTTTTTAAACTGAGACTCAGAGAGGTTAAGTTAATTTTCTGATGGTCACATGGCTAGAAACAGAGCTAGGATTTGCACCCAGGTGGTCTGGCTGCAAAATTCATGCTCTTAACCACTACACTGTCATGAAATAAAAATCTCCTATGGCTCAGTGCTTTATATCTCATGAGAAGATTTTTAAAAGGAGAGGAGTGGGTGGGATCATGCTAAGTAATCAGTAGTACCCGAAATCATGTCTTACACAAGAAATGCTTGTAATGACTGCTCTGTACTGAATTTCTCCAGTTTAAAAGACACAGTTCTAAGCTCTGGTTCCATATCTGTTTCCTCTTTACTGTGTTCTGTCCTAATCATGCCTTTAAAAAAAAATCTTCCCATACCACTTCCTAGTGCACTATATTTTGACTGGATAATGTTTCTCTTTTGCCTCTGTAGGATTGGTTTGTTGTAAACCCAACAACGACCAAAAGCTTTGAGAAGCTGATGAAGATAAAACAGCGACAGCAAGAAGAAGAAAAGCGGAGGCAGCAGCACAGGAGCCGAAGGTCTCTAAGAAGGCGGCAGCAGCCTGGCATTGAGCTTCCTGAGACAGAGCTGAGTCTTAGAGTAGGGAAGGATCAGAGGAGGAGTCATGAGGAACTGCTCGTGGCAACGTCCTGTAAAGAACCAGAGCAGGAGCCAGTGCCAACACAGTTCCAGAAAGTCAAGCCCCCAAAGACGAATCATAAACGAGGAAAGAAATAGGCAGTCAGTGTGAAAGCACTCCTGGGAGAGTGGATGGGATGCTGTGGTCACAGGGACCTGTGTGGAGAGGCCTGAGTCACGGGGGCCAAGTGAAGAGAAATTTACTCTTTCAGCTGTTTGTGTAAGGCTGTGGCACTCTCAGCTCCTTCCTCCTGTGTAAATTTCAGTGTTTTCCCTATTGATTCACGTGGACCCTCCACCACCCACACCCCCATCTCCTTTTTGGTAGATTTTCCTGCTATTCTCATTGGAGTCCTCCTATTTTTCTCTTATCTTGCCCAAAGAGCTCCTCCTTAAGGCCCACTATAGGCCCTTCTTGCCCCATACAAGACTAAGAAACCTGTTTGATTATCCTTTCCATACTGGGGTGTAGAATGTTCTTGGAAGCTCCATTGATTTCGTAGTCACTCCATCATCTTATAAAACAATTCCAAACTAACTCTTTAAAACCATACTGATTTATCATTTTGTATTTGTGATATAACAAGCCTAGAACCTAGAACTGTTGTCACTCCTTTAATAAGGTTCCCCCGTCTGCTTGGGTGACAGAATTTATGGAGGCTCTTTGCTGTCTCAATATGGTTTTAGGATTGAAAGTGAGAAAATAGATTTAGAATAAAAAAGCTAGACCCTCCGGACACAGGTTTTCCTAGGAAATGCTTTGTTTGTCCCAGGTGGCAGTAAGTAACTAGACCCACACACATGAAATGCAGCCTTAGGAGGAATGTGTCCCACACATAAAATGACTGGAAAGAAGAAAGTAGCAGCAAAAATAAATACCGCCTCAACTTCCCTGGGTGTGAGGCCTCCTCTGTTGCTATGACCAGTGCCCTCCTGCAGCTTGTCTTGCTCCTGACGTTTTGAGGATTGAAAGAGAAATAAACCCTTTTGCTCCTGATGTTTGACACAGAACCCTAATATTGCTGGTACTCCTGTGAGGATTGGTAGCCAAGGTGCACATTCCTTCTCCCCTGGACTTGACCTGACTTGTTAGTCTGCACTCTGTTAAGTCCTCGTATCTCCCTTTAGCCAAAGTCTGTCTCTTTGAATTTTCTGAGAATATTGTCCTCTACCTTCTTTTTTAGATGTTGTGTTCTGTCCTTTTTATAACCTGAGACTTTGACACCAGGTGTAGATATTTATCTGGAGTTGGAAAGAAAAGTTCTTTTTCTGAACCTCATGCCTACCTGATAGTATCTGTTAGCCTGTTTCTCTTTGAGGCTGGCTTTCCCTGGAGCATTGGTTAGAGCAGCTCTGTTGTCGTATTCCTGGATTCTCTTCCCCTTTTCCATAAATATTGGTCTTCTATATTCTTGCCAATTTTTGTGGCTTATGCCACATAAAAAGCCAGGGACCCTTAACCCTAATATGGACCAATACTGCCTTTTCAAATTCTGAAAGGCTGTTACCACTTTTAACTCTGTTCTCTGTGCTCCTCCATATAGCCTTAAAATGTGGGCTTTTGTGAAGACCACTTTCAAACATGGGAGCACTGAAACCTGATTGGGATACTGCCAGAACGGGTAGTTTTGCAACAAGGGAAGGATGTGGTCTGTCCACTCGACATTGTCATTGGCAGTTGCTCCCTTAAAGCCCTTTCCGTACATGAGGATTGTCAGGGAGGAAAATGGAGAAGCTCTGTTAATTTCTGGTGAGTAAGACTTGGGGAATGTTTGGCAATGGCAAGAAAAATAAATGACTCTGTGTTAGAATGATGTTTTCCATTGTTCATTGACTCCAACGTGCTACCTGTCTCCTTGCTGACACAGTGTGTCTGGGGAAGATAACGACTACAGATGGGAATGAGTTTGGAAGAAGTAGCACGTACAGTTGTGTCAGTAGTTCTTTAGGCCCTGAGATATGCTGGTTCAAATGAATCCACTCATACCCTGCTTTATTGCTCTTCCTTTTACAGATAGCGATTTTAATTAAAGTATGTACATTGTTGTTTTAGACATAATGGTATTGCACACTTTAAATAGACTACAATATACTATAAACATACCTTTTATATGCACTGGGAAACTGAAAAATTCATGTGACTTGCTTTATTATGAAATTTACTTTATTGTGGTGGTCTACACCCAAACCCCCAATAACAGATGTGTGCCTGTAATTGGTTTGAGATTAAACTTGTCCAGTCTCATCCAGGGCCCTTGCAGGTGATCCTTTTATTTTTCCTGCCTGAGCCAGGGATCAGCAGGACTCACTAGAGATGATCCTAAATATATTAATAGAATTTTTAAGATTTTTAACCAAATTCATTAGAATAATATTTATTGAAGTTGAGCGGTATCAGGTTTAGCTAGATTTGGGAGCAATGTGAACTCCCTGCACTTTGGAATGGACATTGGGTACAATCAATTTAAAAACTAATTGGCAGGATCTCTTAAAATTGAAGATATGCCCTGAGACTCAGTAATTTCACTCCTACGGCTATACAAACTACTCCTGGTCAGGTGTTCTACTAGACATCTACAAGAATGATGTTGCAGTCTAATTTCCAATATGTACTGGAAACATCCTGTACCAGAGACTACTGGCTGTCCAGCAAAATTGGCTTTACCTTGCAGAATTATAGGATTATAGGAGAAATGGCTAGACTGCACTTCCAGCCCTCCAGCCAATTCCCCTGTAGTGATGGGGTAGCCAACTAACTTCTCTCTGGTGGAATGTGAGTGCGAGTGATGTGTGTCAATTCCATGCCAGGACTTTTAAGAGAGCGAGTGTACCTCCATGCTTTCTTTCCCCTTCTTCTGGCTAGATGCAGTTGATAAGGCAGCTCTAGGTCATGGTAGACCATAACATGGAAGATATCGATTCCCTGAATGACCCTAGGAAAGACTATTTGCCAATCAGGATGATCTATCTATCTGAGACTATTGTATGAGCAAAAAATAAATGCCTTTTCTTTGAGTCATGATATAATCTTGGGTCTCTTCCTGAGCCTAGTCTCTTACATAAGCTACTTGTCCATTATCAGGAGAAAATGGGTAAGTTGTGGTCTTCATCCTGAGGAATACTATACAGCTGTCAGAAGGACCAGGTCTTCTTTTTAAAAAAATTAGCATTTGTTTAATAGCAGGTTTTAAAGCACTTTTTCCCTCACATCTCTTTAAAACAACTGATTCATTCAACCAAGAGACACAGAAAACCTTTACGTGACTCAGTGGGTAAGTCATTGGGGGAGAGGACCTGGGTCTCTGCATGCCACTCGAGGTAGTGGATTTCTTCCTAAGGCAACGGGGACAGCTAGGGGAGTGTCAGGTGGGGGGTGATACCACCAGATGTGAACTGAGATGATGGATGGGGCTGCCCCTCTGCAGCAGCATGCAGGACGGGCTGGATTTTCCATTTCAGTCAGGTAACCTTACCCCTTTAACACTACCCCAAGAACCAGGTCGTCTTGTATCATCATGAATACAGCTCCAAAACAAAGTCTGGGAAAAGCAAGTTATAGAATACATCAAGAGTCCCATCTGTGGAAGGTTTAAAAACATGGAAAAACAATGCTCTATTGTTTATGGATATATAGAAGTAAAAGTATATAGACTATATAAATATAGTACCTGTAAATATATTTTAATAAAATACAGAAAAGATAGGAAACCATGCACAGGCATGATAAACATCAACTTTAGATAATGCTTCTGGGATCCAGAGGGACAAGTGAATGGTAAGTTCTTATTTTTTCAAATGGATAGTGAGTTTGTTATACTTTTCTATATCTTTTGCTATGTCTGAAATGCTTCATTTTAAAAATCTGTTCAGGCACTTCTCTGGTGGTCCAGTGGTTAAGACTCTGTGCTTCCGCTGCAGGGGGCATGGGTTCAATCCCTGGTCTGGGAAGAAAGATCCTGCAAGCCGCATGTTGTGGCCGAAAAGAAAAAGTTCACACAAACAAGAAAGAAAAAATACTCTGCTCACCTCCTTCTTCAAAAGGAACAGTTTAGGAATTTTTCTTCTGCTTCCTCTTCCCCTCACACTAAGAATCAGCTCTCCCCCATGTCTTCTGTTCACCTCCATGTTTGCCATTCCATTCCGAACAGTCATCACCTCTTGCCTTTTCAAGAGCTTCCTAACTGGATTCCATCTGCTTTTCACTGGCTTGGTACACTCCGCATACTGCTGTAGTGAGTTTTTATACTGTAAATCAACCTCGTTCACTTGCTTAAAGCCTAGTGATTTCCCAATGCACTTAGAATTAAAGTCATCCCCTTTACCTTGTCCTACAAGGCCTGCCTACTCTATTAACCTTTTTAGCCTCATCCGCTTCTGCTCTGTCCGTGTTCGCTGCCATTCCCCAACTACACTTAGCCACACTGACTCTTCTGTTCCTTAATCCTACTAAACTCCTTCCCATCTTAGGGCCTTTGCATTCACTGTTCCCTCTGTCTGGAATGTCTTCTTCCCCAATTTTTGTACATCAGGCTTCATGTCGTTCAAGTCTTAACCTAAATTTCACCTCACAGGTCTTTTCCATCTAAATGCACTTTCTGTAACATCACCCTCTTTCCTTTCCAGCACAGGAAAGCAGACGAAAAGTAGGCTGAGATCCTCGTTGGCCAAACCTACTGCTGGCTTGCTGACGGGAATTTCTAAGGGCCTTTATCAACAGGAGTCCCCAAGCCCTGGGCTACAGACCGGTGCACGGCCTGTTAGGAACTGGGCCGCACAGCAGGGGGTGAGCAGCGGGGGAGCGAGCAAAGCTTCCTCTGCCGCTGCCCGTCGCTTCCCATCGCTCGCATTACCGCCTGAACCCTCCCCTCCCCCACCCCCCCACCCCCACCCCCCGTCCGTGGAAAAATTGTCTTCCACGAAACCGGTCCCTCGTGCCAAAAAGGTTGGTGACCGCTGCTTTATCAGATGATTCACCCTTTAAAGTCTTCAAGCCCTCAGAGGCCTCACAAAGGGACAGCCAGGAGCAGTACACCAGATCAGATCCATTATCTGGGATGAGGAATTCAAAATAAACTGAGACAGGGTGGAAGTTACTCACTCCTGAATTAATTCATCTGGACAGCACTGGCAGGAGGGGGAATTAACAGCAGTTTAATAAGATTACCCATCCCTCTTTCCTTATCCTTAGTTTTATATCTTCCTATGTTTTTTGCATCGACAGAGAATAACGGTTTTGAATGTGTCTTGGATACCATAGTTTTAAACAGGCTCTCTATTTTCAGCTCCACTGAATAGAACTATTCAGGTTAAGGCAACTGTGTGCTACCTAACATTCTACTTTGTGCACTAAAACTGCATTTTTATTATGTGCACACTAGTATGAAGAAGACATGCAGAGTTGATAAGACATGAGAAGAGAGGTAAGTAGAAGGTACATTACATTGGAACAATAATGAAATCAGTGGGTATATTATAATGAGTTTATTTTCAATAACAAAATTTTAAGAACCAAGACATTACACATTTAACAGAAAAGTTGTTAAAGCTAGAAGTTAAGGCACATTGAGGCAAAATCCTTTTCTGAATCTAATTGTACAAGAATTCATTTTACATATGAATAAAACTGAAATCTGGGAAAACCATTATGAACTTTTTCATCACTGACAATTTCTTGAAAACATTAAGTTGATTCTGTTTTTCCACAAAGGAGCAACATTAAAATGAGGCTGCATTTCTGTACCAGGATTCAGCATTCAAAGAAATCCCTGATCTAACCATCAGTACGTCCTAAGTGCCAAAAATATAACTACCCTAAAAGTCTATATTAATTTAAAATACTAGTTCTACTGAAGGGGCATAAAGAGGGTACACATGAATAACAAAACGCATTTCAAGGACTAGGAAGTGCTTATGCAGTAAAAACGTAGTAAGTGACCTAAAGCTAAAGTGCTCACTCTATCGAAAGTTCAGTCATCTTTGTCATCTTAGAAATTGAGGATGTTGCCTGGGAAAGAGATGGCAAAAGACTCTTTAGAAAGTTCTCCAAATATATGAAAACTTTCTTTTGATACATTTTCCTAAAACAGGCAGAAGCACTCAGTCACCTCATTCAGGCTAGAGGTATTTCTCCACAGAAAACCGACCAGGTATACATACCCTCTATCTTCTCTTCCCTTCACACAGTTTACACAAAGCAAAAATGGTATGGGCTGAGCATCAGACAGGTTACTCTGCCTAAGGCTTATTACACTTGCTGTTAAGAGTTTTTCAATCATGAGAAAACTGTAGAAGCAGCTACCTGATCACCAGCACAAACTTTACAAAGAGCTTAAAAACACTGTGTGCTAAGGTGGCCAAAGAAGTGAGGATACATGGACATTGGTTCTTTACAGAGCAGAAAGCAGAATATAACAATCTGAAATGCTATTCTTCAGGGGGCTTTTTCTATAAAGAAACCTAACTTAGCTAGGTGAAACACACCACACAACTATTTTCCTGTCACTTCCGCAAGGTGGTTTTCTTGAGGTAGTTTCACATCTGGGTTTTTGGCAAGTGGTACTGGGTTATCTGGGGGTGTGAGGCACAGCCCATTTATTACCAAGAGCTAATTAAAGAAAAACCTAACTTTAAGGGAAGCCAGTCCCACACATAATCTAGCAGTACTGCTGGAGAAAAGCACCTAATCCTTCACACTAACACATCAAGATGGATATTTAACCACAGCACCCTGAGATCCCAAAGCCTTCCTAACCTGGTTTATGTTACGTAGCACCTAAGAACCCTTGCTCCATTCCTGACTTCGTGTTATTTTAGGAATTACTTTGGATGCGTCCTTGATTTGGTGCCTAGGGCAGGGTTCAGTGTGGTCTTTGGAGCACCTTGTCCTTTTGGGCACGGATTACGCCTTTCTTGCAGCCGTTGCCTCCCCCGGCTTAAGCAATCTAGGTACCACTGCTCCTGCTGCAGCTGCTGCTGCTTCTTTTTTAAACGGCTGTGAGTAGCCTGCAACTTCTGGCATTTCTGAATTAGCTGTGGTAGTTCCTTCTGTAACTGCTGGTGCTGTCTGTCGATGCTACTGTGGAACTCGGAAGTGTACTGCTTTGCTGCCCTCTCCAAGGCCTTGTTCTTGCTGTTCAGCTCCTTTGTTGGTCTTTTTCCCAACTGCCTTGCATCTAGCTCACTCAGTTGTGCCTCCAGTAATGCTTTATCCTGGAAGAACTGGACCAGCATGGCCTGTTTCTTTGCAGCTGTCTCAGCGTGGGTTTTCTTTATCTCCTGCTGTAGTGTCTGAATTTCTCTCTCCTGTTTCTCCTTTACTATCGAAATGTCCCTCATTGCCTCCAACTGCTTATTCAAATTGGATAGGATCTTTTCTTTCTGCAAGAGCTCTGTTTTAAGCGCTGAATTTTTTCCCGCATATTTGGAGGTTAATTCTTGTCTCCTTTGTTCAATCTGCCCACTTTGTTGTAAATAGTAGTTCCACAGCTTCTCGGTTCGCTGTCTAGACTCCTTTGTTTGCTTGGTCAGGTATTCCAGAAAGAACTGGTTTTCCTCCTCGACACGTACGTTTTCCGCCAGCAGCTGCCTGGTTTCCTCCACTAACGGTTCTAGTCGGATTTGAGTTTCTTTGATTTGCTTGTCTAGCTTCATCATTTCCACTACTGCCTTTTCTTTAAACCTCTTCTCTGCCTTTGTTAGCTTCTCTGGCTTGAGAAAATTTATGAAACTAAGATCCGGTTGAAGGGAATTACTGGAGTCCTCAGCCAACCTGAAGGGAGAACAAGAGAGACATCCCCCCATGTTTTTCACGAAAAATTAGGAAATAATTTTAAAAATGCACACGTACTTTAATTCATATCCCAACTCTTTGGGAGCACCTACGATGTTCCTCACACAAGGCACGGGGGACAGAGCTAGGGGTAAAGACGAGGGAGTGTAGTTTACAACTGACAATATGCCGTCTCTACAACCCTGCGAGGTAGTATCTTGAGGGTAAAGAGGAGAAAACAGGTTCAGAGAACTGAAGTGACTTGGCCACGATGTACACCGCCAGCGGGTGGCAGAGCCTGGGTCTAAAACCCAGATCTCACGGCTTACTGAACACTACAGCTGCTCCAAAGGGCCACCGCAGCCAACTGGGCGGTCGGGAGTAGGAGTGTATACATGGCTCGGCTCTTTCACCACCTTTCCGTGTACCGAGGGCGCCTGGGTGGAGAGAAGCGCCTCCTCAGTACCTACTTGACAAACTCGGCAACCAAACGTTCCTCCCCAAAGTCACGGTGCACCTTTGCGGAGACCGCCAGGGAAAGAGCCCTACGGTCTGGGGCTGGCGACACGCGGAAACGGCGTCCCAGTGCGGAGGGTTTTTCCAGTTTCTCCGGGCTGGTCTCTGCGGCTCTTGGCGGGGCCCAGCAACCCCGGCGCTCGCATCCCGCCCGGGTCCCGGCACGTCCAGCCCTGAGCCGCTTAACCTCCTCAGTCGCCGGACGAGCCCTAGCGGCCGGTTCTCCGGCGGCTCGGTTACCCGCTCTCGGGGGGCCGACAGGAAAAGGCACTCTCTTCACTTTCATAGTGTGGGAGCCCGGGGGTCCCTTGTCGTCCCGCCCGCCCGGGGTCCAGAGCTTTGCCCTTCCCAGGCCCTGCCCGACGACGGTGAGCGGCTCTTTAGGTGGCCTACTCCACTCGTCCTCCCAGTGTCTCCACTTCCCCGCCTCTGTCCCTAGTTGGGCCCCCATCCGGGTCTGGACGGACAGAGCAAAGGCGCACGCCTGGCCCCGTGGCCCTGCCCTCTCTGGCCGGTTTGGTTCGGTTCGGTTTGGTTTGCTCTGTTCTAGTCTCATTCAGAGTTCCGAATGTCGCGGGAGCCTCTCTAGCTACAGGCGTCTCTATGGTCGAGTGGGCGGAGCCAGGAGCAAGATGGCCGCGCTCGCAGCTGCCACGGAGCCGCAAGCTTCCGGGGGTCCCCGGCCCCCAGTGTGTCTGCTGGTGTTGGGAATGGCGGGGTCTGGGAAAACCACCTTTGTACAGGTGACCTGCACGGCACGGGCGTAGTAGGAGCGCGCGAGAAGTTGTCTGTGGCAGGCGTAAGGCCAGGGGAGAAAGGGAGGTCTCTCTGGGGAGTTGGAGGGTACCGGCGCCTGGCTTTCAAGGATGCCAGCAACCCCTGTTTTTTCCTCCGCGAAGCCGTCTCAGATCCTAGCCTGGGTTCATTCAGCGTCTCTTCTGCGCACCCTCAGTGCCTATTTGTGACGACCGTACTTGGTATTGGAATTGCCTTGCTAGTGCCAAGTCCTTGAAGGCAGGCTTAACAAGTAATTCTGGCTGTTAATAGAGTGCTTGCACACAGGCTTTCGGTGTAGATTCCTAAAGAATTCCTTCTGGGGTGCCTACCATGTTTCAGGCACTGGAGATTTAGCGGAAATGACAAGGTTCCCGCTTAAATGGAGCTAATGTTTTTTGTGGGGGAGATAGAAACCCCCGCTCCCCCCAACCCACCAAGTCAATAAGTGATGGAGAGTAGAGGAGGCTCTGTTGGATGTGTGATGAAGAAAGGTAGCATTTCAACTGAGAGTGAATGTTGGCGGTGGAGATCAGAAACGAATATTTAAGGTAGAGGGAAATGGAAGTGCAGAATTCTGGTAAGTTGGATTAAGGGGTGGAAGTTCTCTCTTTTTCCTTTATTATGCCTCTTGGTCTCAGTCCATCCTTCTCCCCATATGTCTGCAGAGGCTCACAGGATATCTGCATAGTCAAGGGTGTCCACCTTATGTGATCAACCTGGATCCAGCTGTGCATGAAGTTCCCTTTCCTGCCAATATTGGTGAGTAAACTGCCAGAACTTGTGTGAAGTTTCTCAGAGAATGGAAAGCTGTCAGCCTATCCTATGAGTCTTCAATGCTTCCATTTTTAATGTTTTCTAAACTGCCTAATTTCGTTTCCCTTGGATTTGCTAGCATCCTGAAACAGGCTTCTTCCTGATTCCCTTTTTCTCTTTGTTTACTCCTTCCCTCTTCCTAAATTTCCTTTTTTTCCTTACCACTCCCATTCTCTCTACCTCTTTTGACCCAAGGGTGTCAGACTATGGTTCTTTGGGAAAATGAAGTGACAGAAAGTCAGTCCTCTGGCTTTTAAGCCGTAAACCCTTCAGCAGGCTCTGTTACATAAACTTTGTTTGTATAGTTTTTTTCTTCAAGTTAAGAGCATGTGGGTTTTGTGCAGAGTTTGCTTACTGATCTGTAGGAATCTTGCAAAGTTACATGGGAAAATGTGTGTATATATGCCTGTGTGCATTGTCTTGGTGACGGGTTCCTTCCCTCTTATCATCAGACTTGTAGAGGAGTCCCTGACTACTGTATAAAAAAGATTAAGAATGGATGGGATCCAGTGTCCTGATTCTTGATAGGATCTAGGCTTCCTGATTTTCAGACTATTCCTTGATGTTAGTCTTTTCCCTCCTGGTCTCTTTTTAATCCTATTAAGCTTGTACTCCAAACATACTAATTAAGGAAGACCTTGTATTAAGAAGCAGAAATCATTATGGGAAGAATTTTGAAAAAAAAAAACATTCCATCTTTTCATTTAAAGGCTGGAACTCTAATAGTTGATGGGATATAGGTCTCCTGACTGCTAGATAGGTTTAGTTAGATATTACTGGACAGACCAATTTCCTTTTTATTTAAAATTCCATCCAAATAATTTTTTTCTAGTTTTATTGAGATATAGTTGACATACAGCATTGTATATGATTAAGTTGTATAGCATAATGATTTGATTTACAAACGCATGAAATGATTACCATGAATAAGTTTAGTGAACATCTGTCATCTCATAGATACAAAATTAAAGAAATAGAAAAAAATTTTTTTCCTTGTTATGAGAACTCTCAACTTTCACATATAACATGTAGCAGTGCTCATTACATTTATAATGTTGTATATTACATCCCTAGTATTTATTCACTGGAAGTTAGTACTTTTGACTACCTTCATCCAATTGTCCCTCCCTCCACACCCTCTACCGATTTGTAGATTGGTAACTACAAATCCAATCTCTTTTTCTGTGGGTTTGTCTGTCTTGCAGTGTAATTGACCTGCCACAGTATTTAGTTCCTGGTATACAACATAGTAAATAGAAATACATGTACATTTCAAAATGATCACTATGATGAGTCTAGTTAATATCTGTCACCATACAACGGTATTATATAATTTTTGACTGTATTCCCCACACTGTACATCTCACCCCATGACTCATTTATTTTGTAACTGAAAATTTGTACCTCTTAATCTCCATCACCTATTTCTCTCCCCACCCATCCACTTCCCAAGTTAATGCCTTTATAAAAATGTTGTCTGCATTACCTTTGTTACCAGTAAGCAAGGAGTAAGAAATAAACCTTTTTTCTTTATTTAGCTCCCTTTTTCTGTGTATATGGTCACTGAGAAGGTATTTAAGTTGTATAAAACTTTTCTCTTTGTCTCCAACATCCCTACCATAACTTGAGAGCTCCTAGCCTAACATTCTTCTTGGGTTACTTGGCAGTTGTCCTTGGCCAGTGTGAAGCTGGAGAAGTTACTAGAAGACAGTGCTGACAATAGAAGCCTCAGAAGCTAGTTTCAGTTTCTTGCTGGGAGGGAAGGTACTTGCAGGGTCCTTTTGTCCTCCTAGTCTCTTCCTGAACTTGCTTCTTTTGCTGTTACAATTCAGTGATCTTAGCTTGAAAATTTAGAAAACAGATTGGAAAAGTACCTTGGATGCTAAGAGAGAAACTGATTTGTTTGCTCAGAGGAAGCAGAGATGACTTGAGAGGTCTGTTGGCTTAGATATTATAGGTGGGGAGTCTCAAACTGTATTGTTTCTTACGTGTTAAATTCCATTTCATTCTCTCTTTTTTTCCCTCCAGATATTCGTGACACTGTGAAGTATAAAGAAGTCATGAAACAGTATCCTTTTTCACATCTACTTTGGTTTTTGGTTCATCCCTGGCTACTTACTGTCTGTGTATTGTGTAGCTTTGAAAAAAGTGTTTGTGCCTTCCCTTGTGAAATATACTAGCAAAAGCATTCGATTGTTTTCAGGTAATTTTATGAAGAGGAGGGAAGATGAATGTGGGGAGAAGCATTGTAGGTGATTAGAAATCCTATTTCAGCTTGTGAGTTCCGTTTTCTGCCTTTGTCCTGAACTGCAGGCTGTTGTAATTAGCACAGAGAAGGAGACGCTAGCTGGTGGCGTGCCTGGGTCCCACAAGGGAGTACTGTCTTGGTGGATGCATCCATTGATCACCATCCCCTTAGACTGGGAAGCTCAAAGATTAGTAAGATCAACTCTTAGTACATTGCTGTGTGAAATGTGTACTTTCCCTATAGGTAAGTCTAGATAGGAAGACTAATTCTAATCCTCAGGTGGCTTGATGAGTGAGGATCAGAGCTAAGAGTGGTATATAAATGATCTTCATGGCTAATGCCATCAGGCTGTCAATGCCTGATACATCTGTCTGTTCCATTTTGGCCCCATTTCACCTGGCCATTTCTAAACGATGAATGAGGTAGACATCGATAGTGAATGTTTCCCTATGAGGTTAAGATTGTGTGATACATACTAGTCAATTGAACACTAACGTTACGCTGTTTTTGTGAGGGATTGTCTAGATAATAAACTTTATCATCTAAATTGATCTATAAGCAATTTAAATCCTCAACTTAGTGTCTAGGTATGGACTTGGACCCAATGGTGGCATAGTGACCTCACTCAATCTCTTTGCTACCAGATTTGATCAGGTATGTCTGTCTCTATTTACATAGACATGGCTGTGTCAGAACCTGTGACTCTTAAATGACTTAGCTTGATCACACTGGGAAAGAAGGGCAGTCAACCTCAATGTCAATACAGAATATAAGGAGGCATTTTGGTGGACAAAGAAGTAGGCTATGAGAGGATGATCAACATGGTGAGAGACTTCACACTGAACGTTGTGGCGGCCAATAAAGACCTAAGAGACCTGGGTTCTCTTCTTGATCTGTTATTGGCTTGCAGTGTTACCCTGAGGATGGGGTGGAGGGATGGGGAGTGGGATGGGCTACCAGGCAGGGAATGGAACAATTATGGGGCTTTTCACTTGTGACAAATTGTTGTCATCTTGTTATGTTTTCTCTGTCACATTCCACTTCCTTAAGAGTGTTTGGCAATCACTGATTTTTTACCCCGATTTCACTCAATGATTCAGGCTGTTAACGCTTTACTGAAGCACCAAGAGAGAGACTTGGCGGTGACAGATCAAGTCTTCAGCTCCTTAGGCCTTGCCCTGTGCTCCAGGGTGTTGTGGTACGGCAGGTGTGGCTATGTTTCTTTGGTTCCATGAGCACGTTAGTTGGTGTCCTCAGACAGAGAACACAGAGATTCAATCGTTAATGGTGCCTGCAGGTGGGCCACTCTAGAGAGGGCCCTGTGATTTTTTTTGTTGAACTTGGATTCTGTTGTAATTGGCGTTTTTTTCTTTTAGGTGATGAAATTTATTGAGAAGGCCCAGAACATGTCTAAGTAAGTGATTTCAGTCTAATGCCTATTTATTACTCTGTAGTTGACATGTTTCTAGGTTTTTTGAAGAATTTTGGGTTACTATCAAGTTCTGAGAGGGTGTAGTTTGAGATGAAACCATGATAAGTGAAAAAATTGTTGGCAAGAAGACAATCATTAAGATGCTCTACTTGGTTGGGGAACTAAGATCCCACAAGCCATGGTGTGGCCCAAAATAAATAAATAAATAAAAGCGACAAGATGCTCTACAGTGTAGAGCTCAATTTAATAGTATCCCACCCCCAATCACTTTGGTATATGTTCCCAGCTTCTTAGGAGGTATTTTGAGAATTTGAGTCCACATTCACTTGTCCACTTGCCTTCTCTTGCTTGTTGGCATTAAAGTCTATGAAATACCTTTCTAATCCTTGTTTATTTTTATTTTATTTTATTATTTTTTTTTATGTTTATTTTTGGCTACACTGGGTCTTCATTGCTGCACGTGGGCTTTCTCTAGTTGTGGCGAGTGGGGGCTACTCTTCGTTGCGGTGCGCAGGCTTCTCATTGTGGTGGCTTCTCTTGTTGCGGAGCACAGGCTCTAGGCACGCGGGCTTCAGTAGTTGTGGCACGCGTGCTCAGTAGTTGTGGCTTGCGGGCTCTAGAGCGCAGGCTCAGTAGTTGTGGCGCACGGGGCTTAGTTGCTCCACGGCATGTGGGATCTTCCCGGACCAGGGCTTGAACCCTTGTCCCTCGCATTGGTGGGCGGATTCTTAACCACTGCGCCACCAGGGAAGCCCCTAATCCTTGTTTAAATTAATATAATCTACATGATTCAGAGGGGATATTTTTTAATTTAAAAAACATCAAAATATAAAATAGGAGATTCTTATTATCATTACCCACAATGAACTGTTGTTAAATTTTTAATAGGTTTGCTTTTTTAAAAGAAAGGAAGATAATTTATTATTTTTGTAAAAAGGATATATAGGCTTATTACTATAAATAATTCCTACCATGCATAGTATTTAAAAGATGAAACTATCACCCTTCTTGTCACTAGAAATAGCTATCATTATTATCATTATTGCTATCAGTGACTGTCATCCCAGGCGTTTCTATTCATGTGTACATAGATAGAAGGATGGATGGATAAGGTGTTTTTACAAAAATAGGATCATACTAGAGTAGTTTTTTAAAGTAATAGCTTTATTGCAATATGAATTCACAGACCATAAAGTGCACTCTTTTAAAGTATACAGTTTAGTGGTTTTTAGTATATTCACAAAGTTGTGCATTGACCAGAGGTACCTAATTTCAGGGACTTCCCTGGTGGTTCAGTGGTAAAGAATCTGCCTTACAATGCAGGGGACGCAGGTTCGATCCCTGGTCAGGGAACTAAGATCCCATATGCCACGGGGCAACTAAGCTCGCAAGCCACAACTACTGACCTCTTGCGCCTCAACTAGAGAGCCCGCATGCTGCAAACTACAGAGCCCGCGCCACAACTAGAGAAGAGAAAACCCATTTGCGACGGCTAGAGAAAATCCCATGTGCCACAAACTACAGAGCCTGCACCACAACTAGAGAAGAGAAAACCTGTTCGCCACGGCTAGAGAGAATCCCGCGTGCCACAACGAGAGATCCCTCATGCCTCAACGAAGATCCCACGGTGCTGCAATTAAGAGCTGGCGCAGCCAAAAATAAATAAATAAAAAATAAATCGTAAAAAAAAAAAAAAAGAACTACCTAATTTCAGAACATTTTCATCTCCAAAAGAAACCCCATACTCATTAGCAGTCACTCTATTCCCCATTCCTCCAAGCTCCTGCTGGCTTCACATACCATTTTACATTCTCACCAGCAATGTATGGAGGGTTCCATTTTCTGTACATTCTGGTCACTACTTGTAATTGTTTTTGCTTTTGTTTTTGTTTTAATAAATTTATTTATTTATTTTTTGGCTGCTTTGGGTCTTTGTTGCTGTGTACGGGATTTCTCTAGTTGCAGTGCTTGGGCTTCTCATTGTGGTTGCTTCTCTTTGTTGCAGAGCACAGGCTCTAGGCATGCGGGCTGCAATAGTTGTGGCATGTAGGCTCAGTAGTCGTGGCTCGCGGGCTCTGGAGCTCAGGCTCAGTAGTTGTGGTGCACGGGCTTAGTTGCTCCGCAGCATGTGGGATCTTCCCAGACCAGGGCTTGAACCCGTGTCCCCTGCATTGGCAGGCGGATTCTTAACCACTGTGCCACCAGGAAGTCCAGATGTTGAGCATCTTTTAGTGTACTTCTTGGCCATTGGTATATATTTGGAGAAACGTCTATTCAAATTTTTTGCTTTTTTAAAAATAAGTTTCAGGTACGCATTGTAATTTAACATGTGTACACTGCAAAGTGATCACCCCGCAAAAGTCCAGTTACCATCGGTCACCATACAATCGATCCCCTTCACCCTTTTTGCCCACCCACAACCCCTTTTTCCTCTGGTAACCACTGATTTGTTCTCTGTATCTGTGAGCTTGCTTTTGGTTGGTTGGTTTCCTTCCCTTACCCTTCCTTTTCCCTTCCCTTTCCCTTCCCTTTCCCTTCCCCTCCCTCTCTCCCTCCCTCCCTCCCTTCCTTCCTTCCTTCCTTCCTTCCTCCAGATTATTCCACATGTGAGTGAAATCATATGGTAGTTGTCTTTTTCCTTCTGACTTATTTTACTTAGCATAATACCCTCATGTTGTTTATCCATGTTGTCGCAAATGGCAAGATTTCATTCTTCTTTTATGGCTGAATAGTATTCCACTGTGTATATACCACATCTTCTTTATCCATTCATCCATTGGTGGACACTTAGGTTGCTTCCACGTCTTGGCTATTGTACATAATGATGCAATGAACATAAGGGTGCATATATTTTTTCTAATTAGTGTTTTTATATTCTTTGGATAAATACCCGGAAGTGGAATCACTGGATCATACGGTTAGCTCTATCCTTCATTTTTTGAGGAATCTTTCTACTGTTTTTCATAGTAGCTGCACCAGTTTATATTCCCACCAACAGTTTACGAGGGTTTCCTCTTCTGTACATCCTTTTCAGCACTTGTTATCTATTTGGTAAGAGCCATTCTAACAGGTGTGAGGTGATACTTCATTGTGGTTTTGATTTGCATTTCCCTAATAATCAGTGATGTTGAACATCTTTTCATGTGCCTTTTAGCCATCTGTGTCTTTGGAGAAATGTCTACGTAATCGGATCCTCTGCCCATTTTTGAATCGGGTTGTTTATTTGTTTTGGGGTTGTATGTGTTCTTTATATATTTTGGATACCAATCCCTAATCAGAGATACGATTTGCAATTTCTGCTGTTCAGTAGCTTGCCTTTTAGTTTTTTGTTTTGGGCAATGCCCGGCAGCTTGCGGGATCTTAGTTCCCTGACCAGGATTGAAGCTGGGCCACTGTGGTGAACGCGCTGAGTCCTAACCACTGGACCACCAGGGAATTCCCACCTTTTAGTTTTGATGATGTTTTCCTTTCCTGTGCAGAAGCTTTTTAGTTTGATGTAGTCTCATTTGTTTATTATTGCTTTTGATTTCCTTGCCTTTGGAGTCAGATCCACAGAAACTTATGTCAGTGAGGTTACTCCTTATGTTTTCCTCCAGAAATTTATTTAATGTTTTCAGGTGTTACATTCAAGTCTTTCATCCATTTCGAGTTAATTTTTTTGTATGGAGTGGTCTGGTTTCATTCTCTTGCATGTGACTGTCTGTTTTTTCCAACACCATTTCTTGAAGAGACTTTCCTTTCTCCGTTGTATGTTCTTGGCTCCTTTGTTGTCAATTAATTGTCCATGTATGTGTGGATCTTTGCTTTTTTAAAAACAGCTTTATTGAGATATAGTTCATAGGCCATACAATTTACCCATTTAAATTGTACAATTCTGTGGCTTTTAGTGTAGTTACAGAATTGTACAGCCATCATCACAATCAATTTTAGAACGTTTCATTCCCTCAATAAGAGACCCTCTTCTTTAGTTATCACTTTCTTATTCTTTTTCTCCCTCCCTCCATTTTCCTCCAACCCCACCCCTAAGTAACCAGATGGTTTCCCAAGAGATTTACACTCTGGTTTTGCTTATCTCTCATTTTTAATGCAGTGTGTTTCTAAAACTGTCAGTTTTCTCTGTGATCATTTGCAGCAGTGATGTATTGGTGCTCCTGCCAATGAGCCTGAATACTGGACATTGAACAAAACCCAGGGGAATGTGGTATGCACTTTAAGGGCAATGGGAAGAAGTGAGACTTGACAGTGTGAAGAGGTTATTTCAGTCTTGAGTAACCAGATGTTAATGTTTTGTGGGATGGAATATCTTTCAGAATGCATAAATGAAAACTTCTTTAATGGTCTTTTTTGACACAGGTATGTCTTGATTGACACACCTGGACAGATTGAGGTATTCACCTGGTCAGCTTCTGGGACAATCATCACTGAGGCCCTGGTGAGTATTCTAGGACTTGTTACTCAGGGTAAGTAGAGAGCCAGACAAGAAAAGCTTCTTATTGCTTGGGATCTTATGTGGGATAGAGTCATAGAGCTCTGCACACCTGCCTAAAGTGGTTCTTCCTTGCCACGGAAGGTAGGAGAAGAATTTGGGGACAGGTCAAGAACCCTCTGACTAAAGCTTTGATTATTTTGTGGCTTTAGGCATCCTCGTTTCCAACGATTGTCATTTATGTAATGGACACATCTCGAAGTATCAACCCAGTGACCTTCATGTCCAATATGCTCTATGCCTGCAGGTAATGCGTTATTGGGCATAGTATTATGTCAAGGTATGAAGTCTCCACTTCTTTTCCATCATTTTTGAGTCCTGAGTGCTTACCCCTAGGTTTTTGTTCAGGCTTGCCACTCACTTTAGTGGCTCTGGGTTAGGGAGGGGCTCTGGGTTAGGGCGGGAAAGGAAGCACATATACTGTTGGCATTCTCTTATCAGCCACTTCTCATCTTCCTCCCTTGCTTGTTACAGAATAGGTGATGAATGAATATGAACCTTCTGGCAGTTGCCCCAAGTTGAATGAAATCCAGTTCTGAATAGAATAGAGCCCCTGGTCTAAATGCCTTTCTTCTGTGTTGTGATAGGAAGAGTGAAATTATAACATGAGGAGAGACTGAATAAAAAGATTCATCCATGATTCTAAATGCACGTGTTTTCCCAAGTGTGGTGCCATTAGGAGAGGAAGGACATGCCTCACTAGGCTTTATTAGTGCATTAGACCTAGGAGCAAGGCGGACCATTATTAATGCTGAATTTTATTTTGGGGGTATGCAAAAACAATCACCCCGATTTGTCTCTTCTGTTATGACTAGGGATGTCCCTTCCTGTTAAACACAAGAAATCTTAGTCTAGATAGAAATCTGATGTTTGATAGCATGATTTTGTCTTCATATTAATTGTTTAAAAGACAGTTAATTTGGTGAAACACACACACACACACACACACACACACACACACACACACACACACACACACACACACACACACACACACACACACACAGGATCAGTACCAAAGCATTATTACTCTAAGAAAAGGAGAGAGTGTGTATGTGTGTTGTTTGCTTGATGGTAGTGGTAGTTTCCTGCTTGGGAGGGGAGAATATGTGAGTGCTGTGTAAGAATGGATACCTGTATTTAGAGTCTGAACCCATCTCCCTATTTATTACTCAGTTCCATCAGATAACAGGCAAGCAGGTGCTTAAGTGCTTTTACTAATAATGCCTCAATGTTTGATTTTCAGCATCTTGTACAAAACCAAGCTGCCTTTTATTGTGGTCATGAATAAAGTAAGTGGATTCTTCCTGTTGTGACTGAATGTTTCGTTTTCATCAGAACCTTGTGTTTGGGTAGGTGAGAAGGATTATTTCAGATGCTGGAGAGCAGATTTAAGCTAACCTGAAGCAAAGTCATGAGCACTTCTAGGAAATGGATTCAATCAAATCGAATGAATATATATTGCTGATTCTTTTCCAAAGTTTTTTTAGGCTAGACAGAGTAGCCCCTGGTCCACAGCGTATAGGTTATCCCTCAGGATTGGGACTGTGTAAATGAGGGAGGGACTGCTAGTCTATTGGAAGTGGCAGTTAAACAAAACCAAAACTTCTCTGTTGTTGGCTAGGATGCAAGAGACTATGTACTTGACTTCAGAGCCTGGAGGGTACTGGCCTCCACTGTGGCCATGGTCACTTGGCAGTGGATAGTGAAGGTCTGTTCTAACCTAGAATGTACAGATCTTCATTTAATTATTTATACTGCACAGCAGTCTTGGCTCTTTGTGACTTGTTGCAGTGGAGGAGGAAATGGGGGAAGCAGAGAAAGAAAATACATGAATTATTGCTCTCTGCTGTCATCAATTAAAAAATTTTTTTTGCCGTTGTTTGATGTCTGACCTCATCTCTGGTTGCTGATAGTTGACTTCTCTCTGGTACAGACTGACATCATTGATCACAGCTTTGCAGTGGAATGGATGCAGGATTTTGAGGCTTTCCAAGATGCCTTGAATCAAGAGACTACATACGTCAGTAACCTGACTCGTTCAATGAGCCTCGTGTTAGATGAGTTTTACAGCTCCCTCAGGGTAAACTTTCTTGCTTATGCTGTTGGTCTCTCCAGATAACCTCATAACCCAAAGGGCTGGCTTTGAACCTATTTTGGAAAGGAAGTTCATTACCTTCTGAAAAGTAATTTTTAAGGCATGGCTTATTAAAAACTGGAGACTTAAAAGATAAATATGATACGGACCCTACCCTCAGAGAGTTTATGGTCTGGTTAGGAGAGAAGGCTAAACGCAGAGTTAAAACATGATATATTGTAGTAACTTATATTGTGATATCTTAAGAAAGATTAAAAGTTGGGCCTGATAGTGGTGATGGGGTAGATCACTTTTGAAGTGAGAGATTTTTTGAGGATATAGCCAATATAGGTGTGCTTTGAAGGATGATTTGTGTAAGCAAAAGTGGGTGTGGGTAGCAGCAAGTATGTTAATTGCCCAAGCGAAGACATTGAGATACTAATTTTTATAGAGAACAGACTGTGGTTTGATTTGATAGGGAATAGATGAACTGCTGCTTGTCTGATCCTAATTATCTTTCTCAGTTCTCTATTTTCCATAGACTTATTTCCATCACTCTTGAGTAGGTATGCCATTTTGTCTTGTTTTAGCTTCATTCTTTGCCAGAGACTTCTTTTTTTTAATTTATTTTTATTTATTTTTATTTTTTTAACATCTTTATTGGGGTATAATTGCTTTACAATAGTGTGTTAGTTTCTGCTTTATAACAAAGTGAATCAGTCATACATAAACATATGTTCCCATATGTCTTCCCTCTTGCGTCTCCCTCCCTCCCACCCTCCCTATCCCACCCCTCCAGGCTGTCACAAAGCACCAAGCCAGCCAAGACTTCTTAAAGTAGCCAAACCTCTTCTGTGAAGATTTTATGAAATTTGAGCCAAATAATATATGCCATTTAAAAATATACAGTTGTTTCCTCAGTGGCATTAATGATGCTTTTGGCAGGTGGTGGGTGTGTCTGCTGTTCTGGGTACAGGCTTAGATGAACTCTTCGTGCAAGTTGCCAGTGCCACAGAAGAATATGAAAGGTGAGGATAAAGGAACATTCTAGTGATGGCACTCTTAGTTACCCACAGGTCTGATATGATAGCTGTTTTGCCAGGCAAAACATTTTGGTTTTCATGGTGTTTGTATTATATTTGCCATGCAGATGTGTACTGGATCTGATCACACTTAGGGTTAACAAGTAGCTGTTAACTTTTTTTATAAAAGAATAGGAGTATAAAATCTTCACTGTATTGAATGATGAAGAACAGGTGTCATCAGACATTGTAAAAAGCCAGGTGTTAAATATTTTAGGCTTTGTGGGTTGTATTATCTGTTGAAACTCCTCAACTCTCATTGTGGTGCAAAAGCAGCTATAGACAATTCCTAAACAAATGGCGTGGCTGTGTTCCAATAAAACTTTATTTATAAAAATAGGCAGTGGGCTGGATTTGTCCTGTTTGCCACATTGGTTGACCCCTGATGAAGAACATAGACTTTGGAGTCAGATAGACATGGTTTAGATTTCTTTTTCCTCCAATTAATAAGTGTGTAACCTTAGCAAGTTTTCCTCATTTATAGATGAAGGGTAATAGCATTTATTGTTAAGGTCGTTGTGGGGATTATTTGAGATAATATATCTAAAGCACCTAACACAATTGCTGACATGTAGTAAGCATATTTTTTAATAAATGATTGTTATAACTATTTTCTTGGTTAATACTGGAGTTCCATTTATCTAAAGGAAAGTGGAGTCATAGCACCTATACACTTTCCTTAGGCCTGATAATTGGCTGCTTTCTAGCAAGCTTCATACTTAGCAAGAGCCTAATAGCCACATTGTGGTTTTTCAGAAACATTATTTTGATTTTTATTCATCAGATGAGGTTTGTTTTTTTGTTTGTTTTGTTTTGTTTTTTTGCATGTGTTATCAAAGCCTCAGGATAGACTCTTTTCTATATCCTTTCATGGTTGCCCAGATAAACGACATAATTATATATTGGGCTTCCTGAGCCCAGTAGGCCTAGCTTCTTTTACTCATCATTTAAACATCTTATACTCATGTTTATCCAAGTGAATGGTGAACTCATTGGTCATGGTCTCCCCAGAGTTGATCTTCCCAGATCAGCAGTCAGTCTTTTGTCTTGTTGCTGATTTCAGGGAGGGGGCAGGCACCTTGGCTTTTAATTCCTTAGGGATAGAATCTCAGTGACTAAGACTTGTTACATCTGATGTATGGTGACATAAGATCTTTTGTTATTATCAAAGTACTAGGAAAATAGAAGTGATGTGGAGGCGGGGACAGGATAGATTATTAATCAAAGGGATTTAGAAAGTGTTTCTCTTTCCAGAGAGTATCGTCCTGAATATGAACGTCTGAAGAAATCGCTGGTAAGAAAAGAGGCTATTTGTGTATTTTAGGGCCACTGAATAAACAATCTCAAACTACGTACTAATCCTTCTGCCATAAATGCTTTTGTTTTGGTTCTCAATGTATCCTTTAGATACTTGTTAATTTAAACCTGTAAATTTGTACGTATGCTGTCTGGATGCAGAAAGGCCCTTAACTATTTTTCTTCTCTATACTTGAAGTAATAAAAATCGGTAATTTTTCCTTTTATATATGCCGAGCCCTTCTTGTGCCATACCTCCACCCCTACTCCAAGGTCCATGTAAAGGCTACTTGTAGAATTTTGTTTAAGAACAGAGGGTAGTTCACAACTCTTACCCCAAATGATGAAGTGTCCTATCCCCATCGGCTACATTGGACATCTTATCACTGAGCCTTCCTGCTGTGTCTGTTTGAGGGTTCTTTTGATGATTTTGTGTCTAACTTGTGAAACCTCTAATACAGTCTGCAGAGCCCTCCGGAATGAACTTCTGCTAATCTGGGCCCACACTGCTCAATGTTTCTGTCATCAGCCATCCCTTATCTGCCTCTAGTATTTGTATAATTTGTCATCTCCAGTTAGAAGTCTGGTGTCTAACTTGGGCCTCCTTTTTTAATATGACAACATTTTCCTCTGTGTATATAGGCCAGTGCGCAGAGCCAGCAGCAGAAAGAACAACTGGAACGACTTCGGAAAGATATGGGCTCTATAGCCTTGGACACCGGGACTGCCACAGGTACTGGAGGGTCTTCTGGTGTTAGGAACTAAGAGCGGGGTACACTTATCTCCACTTAGTAGGTAGGTATTTATGTTTAAGGGAGAGAAAGAGAAAAGGATAAAGTAAATGTTGTATAGTGTATCTATCTATCTGTTCCTCAGTCAATTTAGATAAATCCTAGATCTGCATCGTGTTTAGTTGTCTCTTCGTCTCCTTTAATCGTGAATGGATCCTTTGTTTTTGTATTTCATGACATTGACATTTTTGAAGTGTACAGATGTAGATATATACCTACGGACATACCTGTATCTGACATCTGTGTTAAAGAGGAATCCACTGTCTGTGTCTCTCATACCACATTTATCTTATCTGTGTTTATACTTTTATACATATGTATATGATGATTCTTTCTCTTCAGGTAGTTTTTGGTTTACTTTGGCAAGATACTTGATGTCTACTTTTTTTTTTAATTACTTTTTAATCCTCCCCCTCTTTTACTGTTTATTTTGGCCTAATTTTAGATTTACAGAAGTTTCATGAATTGCAAAGAATTGCCATATACCCTTCAGCTAGATTCGCCAAATGTTAACATTGACCACATTTACTTTATTCTTTCTGTTATATATGTTTGGCTTTACATTTTATATAAATATATAAGTATACGTATAAAATATTTGTATATTATATATAACTTTTTTCTGAATCATTTAAGAGTAAGTTGCAGACATGATGCACCTTTACCCTTGAGTTTTTCTTAAAAATAAGGGCATTATTTTATATACCCTCATTGTAGTTATCAAAAACTAGGAAATTAACATTGACACATTCCTATTATCTAATGTATAGACCTTATTTAGATGTAGCCATTTGCCCTCTATAGCAGGAGAAGGTTCTGGATCTGTGTTGCATTTAGTTGTCACGTCTCTTATTTTCCTTTAATCTGGAATGGCTCCTTAGTCTTTCTTTGCATTTCATGACATTGATATTTTTGAAGTGTATGGTACTTACATTTTTGTAGAATTTTCTTCAATTTGGGTTTGTCTGATGTTTCCTCATGGTTCAATTCAGGTGGCTCCTTTTTAGCAGAAGTTAACAGATGTGAAGTGTTTTTTCCATGTATCATATCACAAGGTACATGATGATGAGTTGTCTTTGATCACTTACTTAAAGTGGTGTCTGCCAGGTTTTTTCATCATAAAGTTATTTTTCCCTTCATAATAAGTATTTTGCGGGGTGATGCTTTGATTAGATAAATGTACTTTTAATTTTCAAATGTTCACCCATTAGTTTTAATATGCATTAATCTAGGTAGGGATAGTCTTCATTTTCCTGATACATGTTGCAGATATTTTCTCCCTGTTTGTCAGTTGCCCTTTGACTTTGTTCATGGTGTTATTTTGCCATGCAAAAGTTTCTGTTTCGTTTTGTATAAATTTGATGTAGTCAAATTTATTTATCTTTTATTGCACCTGGTTTTGAGTCATAGTCGGGAATCCTTTATCTACACCTGTGTTAAAGAGGCATTCACTCATGTTTTACTGTAGTACTTGTATGGTTTTATTTTCTACATTTGGAACCCTGATCCATTTAGGGTTTATTCCTGGGTATGGTGTGAGATATAGGTCTGTGTTACCTTTTTCATAAATAGTTGTACCCACATGATTTATTAAAAAGTCTACCTTTGTCCCAGTGATGAGATGCTACCTGTATCATATACTAAAGTTTCATATGTACTTGGATGTATTTCTGGATTACCTATTTTATCCCTCTAGACTGTGTGCCTGTACTGTGTGGCTTTAATTACATATAGAGGCTTTATAGTATGTTTTAATATCTGCTAGGGCTAGTCCTCCTCAACGTTTTCTTTTTTAGTGTTTCCCTGACTATTCTTGCTTGTTTGTTTTCCCAAATGACCTTTAGTATCAACTTAATGTAGCTCGCTAAAAACCTCTTTGATATTTTTATTGGGATTGTGTTATATTAATTAATTAATTAATTAATTGACATCTCTTTGATGTTGCTTTTCCTGTCTAAGAACAAGGAATGTGTTTATATTTGTCCAGTCTACTTTTATGTCTTCCAGGAATGTTTTCCTCATGTAGGTTTTGTTAAATTTGTTAAATTTTTCCCAAGGATTGTATCTTCGTTAGTGTTGAAAATGGGATTTTTCTTCTAACTGGTTATGTTTGTGTTTGTGAAGACTTTTCATTTCTATATTTTAGTCTTTTTATTCTGCTACTTTACTGACATTTTTTATTGTTTGAGTTAGTTTTGTCATTAATTCTCTAGGGGTTCCTAGGTTGGTGCTCAAATTTAAATATATACACACTCACCCACCCACACTCATTGGTGGACTGGCCTTTAAAGGAGTAAATTTCTGTTAATGATAGCTATTGCTATAGGTCTAGTAGAGAACAGCAAAGCCACTTGGTGGATTAGGTGCTGGAACCTGGCTGGGTTTACCAGTTAAGTGAGTTCCACGCTCCACACTTTTACTCTTGACTTATCAGCACACTGGATCTGCTCAAATGTCTTTAGCCTTCGTAGGAAAAACCATAGCCTCTTCTAAGCTGAGAGCTAGTACAAACAAATGACATTACTATTACTATGAAGACAAGCTACTTGAGAGTTATTTTCCTTAACTTAAAAATGAGACCTCTGGGGGCTTCCCTGGTGGCGCAGTGGTTGAGAGTCTGCCTGCCGATGCTGGGGACACGGGTTCGTGCCCCGGTCTGGGAAGATCCCACATGCCACGGAGCGGCTGGGCCTATGCGTCCGGAGCCTGTGCTCCGCAACGGGAGAGGCCACAACAGTGAGAGGCCCGAGTACCGCAAAAAAACAAAAAACAAAAAAAATGAGACCTCTTGGGTTACTGGCCTCATGAAAGCACTTTGTGAAATACACTAGTGTAGAAATGTTAAGTGGTATTAACTGTACATTTAGAAGAGATAAGATTGTGCATTTTTTCATGATCACTTTCATCCTGCCAGTTTTTAATCATAGTTGCTTATCGATTCAAAATCACCTTTTTGAGGAGGCCTATGTTCATGACATGCTACTGATAGATGTTTTCTATGTAGGCAGCTTACCTCCTGTGATGGACCCTTCTGACTTGATCCTGACTCGGGGAACCTTGGATGAAGAGGATGAGGAAGCAGACAGTGATACTGAAGATATTGACCACAGAGGTGAGAGGTGGCTGAGGTGGCTCATGAGAACAGAACAGCTGCTTATTCTTTCATTGTTTGCCCGGGAGCTTCCTGCTACTGAGGGAAGACCTTGAGCATGAAGCCAGTTACAGGGGAGAGAGGACATGCTAAAGGATGCAGCACCAGGAAGGAGTTCCATATATTCAAAGTTCCTGGCCTTCCTACTGAATGGTTAATATTGAGCTTGATTACGGCCTTTTATTAGTCTTGTGTCTTCTCATCTTTAGGTCCTAACTCAATTTTGAGGAATCCAGGATTGTTTATTGTAATCATTGTTTTAAAAATACAAAAGGAGGCCTCAGCAGACCTAAACCAGTCAGAAGGGACTGTAGCATTGAAGATAGAATGGCTCTGGAAACCCAAAAATGTTCCACTTTGCATAGTTTTATGGACTGTGGACAGAATCTGTTTCTTGAAACAACGCTTTTAGGTCCTAGCTGTGCCCAAGAGCAAACTTCTCTTTATTCCAGTGTGCTGGATACTAACATGTAAATTGCATCATTTAATAAGATTTATTGAGGTATAATTTACAAACAATAAATCCCACCCTTTTATTAAAGTGTATAGCTTGATGAATTTTAATACATATATATAGTTTTGTAATTACCATTATAATCAAGAAACAGAACACTTCCATCACCCTAAAAGTTCGCTCATGCTCGCTTTTATTCAGTCCCTTCCCCCACACCAGTTCCTGGCAACCGCTTACCTGATTTTTATTCCTATAATTTTGCCTTTTCCAGAATGTTGTGTAAGTGGAATCACAGTATTTAACTTGCATTTGACTTTTTTCATTCAGTGTAATGCTTTTGTGATCCATCCATGTTACTGCATGTGTCAGTAATATGTTCTTTTTTATTGCTGAGTAATAGTTCTATTATGTGGATGTACCTTTGTTTATCCATTCACCAGCTGATTGACACTGGGGTTGTTGCCAGGTTTTAGCTGTCATGAATAAAGCTGCTCTAAACATTCATTAACAGGTATTTGTGGACAGAGGTTTTCATTTCTCTCAGTTAAAAATATGTAGGAGTGGGACCTCATTTTAATTACTTTATGAAGGAGGTATTCTCCCCACTTACAGGTCAAAGAAATTGTACATTTTGGGCAACATGATAAATACAGCCTGCTTCTAGGAGATATTTCCTTATTGGGAGAAGTGGACATACAGTGTCTTAGAAATATAGTTGACTCTTCAACAACTTGGAGACTAGGGGTACCCACCCTCCTCGCAGTTTAAAATCCCTGTATAATTAACTTATAGTTGGCCCTCTGTATCTGTGGTTCCACATTCGTGGATTTCACCACCTGTGGATCGTGTGGTACTGTAGTATTTACGATTGAAAAAAATTCGTGTATACATGGACCTATGCAGTTCAAACCCGTGTTGTTCAAGGGTCAAAGGTACTATTTCTGATGGATGGGTGACAGCAGCTCTAATCCACCTGTCTAATGGGAGAGTTTAAAAAGAATTAACCTTCTTTTTTCCTTGCAGTTACAGAGGAAAGCCGTGAAGAGCCAGCATTCCAGAATTTTATGCAAGAATCAATGGCACAGTACTGGAAGAGAAACAACAAATAGTTTCTAAAGTCCAAAATTTTGGAACTCTGTGTGAAGGGACTATCCTTATCTCTGATTGGGGGCTACTATAAAGGACAATTTTGTTCAGGATAGCAGTTTCTCTTACTAGTGAAATCTCCTGACTCAGATGAAGCCAGGGATAGAATACATTTGGACCTGGCAGGTAGATGCTGATTCCCCTTGGCATTTTCCTTGGATTTATGCAAGGAAGGATATTCTGGTTTTGGATGCTCATATCCCTTCAAGCCTAAAACTGCAAGTTTTATCATTTGAACGCACATACTTTTGCTGCTGATGGACAGAACAGAGAGAGAACTTAGTGGGCTGGATCTGTAGCCTCTACTTCTCCAGCATCTTGCCTTTGAACCTGCACCACGAGTTCCCCTCCTTTTAGCAGAAAGAGAGGGGGAAACAGGAGCTTGTCCAGAGCTTGGCAGTGGAGTCTCCTTGGCAACCAATCAATCTTGGTATGAAATGTGCCTCAGACTGGGTAGCTTATTGTAGAACACCAGGTTCATTGAAGAAAGTGGGCAAAACATTGTTAACGAATAAGAATTCTACTTTAGATGGTGACTTGGATAAAGAGTTTTTAATTTTAACTTTGTTGTAAGCCTGCCTGTCATAATTTCAAATAAGAAAATTATCACAAATAGTCACTGCAGTTCAGAAGAGAGGTTTAAAGCCACATGTTGTTACTAAAGTTCCATGTACGTACCAGGTACAAAGCCAGGCCCTGTTTGTATTGTACTTTAACTTAATGCAGTGTATCCTTAGTGATTTACTCAAAGTCCACAGATTTGGGTCAGTTGCACATTCCATATATAACAGCCCTGGTAAGGGTTTGCTTTGCCTCCACATTCTTCACAGTATCTTATAACATTATACATTTCTCTTAAGGAATTTTATCCCTGCCTAACCTGTATTCCAGATCAGTGGTTCTCAAAGTGTGGTCTCTGGACCAGAAGCAGCAGCATCATCTGGGAAGTTACTAAAAATGGGACATTCAAGCCCTATATCAGAAACTGGGGGTGTGTGGGGCCTAGCAGTCCGTTTTACTAAGGCCTCCAGGGGATTCTGATGCATGCTAAGTTCAGAACAATATTCTAACTCAAACAGCCTATGACGTAATTCTAGGCCAGGTGAATCTCAGATATCAATGTGCTTATCACCTGCTTTATCAGAGTACCCCAACCTTGACCATCTGGTGCCTATTCTCCAATCTAACATTCTAAAAATAAATAAAAGTGTTTTGCTTTACATGAAGTATTAATTTCAGTATTCTGTAACTAATGGAAACCACTGGTCTAAAAACTTGAACCTGTTCTTTGAGAGGAAACCATTTGCATGGCAAAACTCTGAACATACCTGATTTTTTCCCTTAGTGCCTTTGTATACTTTTTACTTAAAGAGGAACTTGTCTGGCCTATGCTATAAGCTCCATAAGGGCAGAGACAGTCTTACTCATCTGTGTATCCCTTGCAGAGGACCCAGTACATAATAGGTACTCAACAAATGTTTGCTAAGTGAATGAATTAAATACTAGGTGGCTAATTTATGGAAACTGACCACCTGATGTGTACTTTCATCAATAAATAAGCGAAAATGAAGCTAAGCCTGGAACAGGAAGGGTTTAGATAAATGTGCCAAGGATGTACAATTAGCAAACTTATAAATGATCTGGTAACAGTTTAAATTATAACCTCATTTTGTTGCTATTGCATTCATATTTATTCTCAGTGCTGGATATTTAAGGCACTCAATGATGTGGGCCTTGATTTCTGGTCTCCACTAAAGGAGTGCTCTAACTTTCACAAGACTTGTATTCTGCACCCCCAAACCAAACTTCAGCAGTATTTAACATGCACACATTTGCTAATTACTCCTGATTATTCCAGTGCTACATCATTTACTTCATAAATACTGGTCGAGACTATCAGATGCCAAGCAGGGCAGGTACTGCTATGGATGAGTAAGAGCAGTAAAGTTGTTCAAGACACGATGTAAAGCAGAAAGGTGCATACTGTTATCCTTTTGGCGGCTGCCCATCCAGTAGAAACACAATGTGCAGACAGAATTCTGGCAGAGGAATGGACTGTTCTCTGATGGCCAAGCAGATGCAGCAAATGAAATAGGCACGAGCCTGTCCTTGGACAGGTCCTGTTTGCTTCATTCACAAAGGAGAAAAATGAAAGGAGCAACCAAAAAGTGTACATGGTGAAAATATAAAAAAAAATCTGAATGGAAATAAAAAAATAAAGATGGTGGAAATACATGGAATAAGTCTAGAGCAGAAGAAAATATGTGGCTGAGATAGTAGAGGGCTGTCTGAAAAAGCAAAAAGCCTGTTTACCACAGACCACTCTGACTTTATAGGCGACCTCATGGGCAGCAAAAACAGTTTGAAAACAAGACTACTGATAGATAAGCTATGCAATGTTTAGCTATTTCCTATTAGGTATTAGCACTGGATTCCCAAGGACTTCGACCAAAAATGAAGCAAGTTAAAAAAAAATTGACATCTGATACCAGCATATATTTACTTGTGAGTCTATTCAAGCACAGCTTTGAGGCTTAACAACATCTCCATCTTCATAATATCTCTGCAAGGTAGGTAAAAGCAGTATGATTCTTCTCAGTTGTGCAAGAGAAACAGCTCTAGAGAAGCTAAGTCACTTGTCTAGTCACACAGTAGATGTCAGGGACAGTGCTTTGGTCTCTGAATTACCATCCCAGTGTCATGATGTCTGTGAAAGGTAGCTTGGTTGTTGTGGAAAACTACAAAAACTGGAGGCAAAAGGAAAAAGCAGACTTATTTGGTTAAATCCAGTTCCACTGATATCAGGAAAATCCACTGTGTTTAAGAATAAAAGTCAAATCACTGTTTATGGAAACGAATTAGAATACATCAAGATTTTCTGTTGGGTCTTGTAGGTCTGGAGAGAAACTCTCCCTCTCTGCCTTACATTTTCCTCATCCTCTTTTTACAGCGCTGGTTGAAAACAGGGGAGGACCCCATGAGGCTGTCAGTGGAGTGGGAGCCATAGCTGCTGTCTGAGTCATCAGGGCTCTGGGGGATCCCAGCTTCACTCATGCCTGACATGGGCTCCTCGAACACATCGCTGCCCAGCACGCCATGCCCAGAGACGTTGCCTTCTTCACTCTCTTGCGGCTCCATTTTCACGTGGGCCAAGTTCCAAAGAAGTGAAGCATTTACTTCTGTACCTGGGAATGGAAGAAGAATGTAGAACTAACTAGCAGTAAGAAAGGCTGGAACAGGGCTTCCCTGGTGGCACAGTGGTTAAGAATCTTCCTGCCAGGGCAGGGGACACGGGTTTGAGCCCTGGTCCGGGAAGATCCCACATGCCACGGAGCAACTGAGCCCGTGCGCCACAACTACTGAGCCTGTGCTCTAGAGCCCATGCTCTGCAACGAGAAGCCACTGCAGTGAGAAGCCCACACACCACAACAAAGAGTAGCCCCCTGCTCGCCGCAACTAGAGAAAGCCTGTGCACAGCAACGAAGACCCAACACAGCCAAAAATAAATAAATAAAAAAAATAAATTTGTTTAAAAAAATCTATTATAAAAAAAATAAGGCTGGAACAAAGTAGGAGACATGCACCACCCAGGGCCAACTGATGACCTTTGAGGTCAGTTTTCACTCTGATTCTCTACTTGGCTGGAGAATATGGTGGTTATTCTCTGCTCAAACAGTTACCAACTCTAAATATCTTCTTTTCCACTTCCTCACCCTCCTTTACCCCAGCTCATCCACCTCCATTTTCCCTAAACTAGGGAAGTAAAACTATGCTCGTGGAAAGATTCATGGTTCAAAGGCAGGCACAACCATGGGCTCTTAGTCAGGTGTTACATTGGCGTGTACTTTTATGGGGCTGTCTTGTTTTCCTGCCTTGTGTTTGGGTCCCTGGTCCTCTCTCACGTTATGAAAAGTTAATGACCAGTACGAAATGCTGGCAGCTGTTCCCAGACTGCTGAAAAGAGACATGACCCCTACATCTGCAACAATTTCTTTTTGGCTCTCCTGCCTCTGTGTCTTCTAGCAACACTGTTCTGTGGTTATTACGTCTTCCATGGTGAAAGGCTCTCTGCCCAATACTTTAAAAAATGTGGCCTAATTCTGTTTAGGCTACACTGAAGGACTGGCTATTTGCATCATTTGTGCATTGATGACATGACAATTTATATTTGTAAAGAACTGAGCGTCTAGACTAATTTGCAATCTAACTGACTTAGGGATCAAGTCATCTAGTTCTGAAGGTAATCACAGGGTCTATCTGGAAGAAGAGGCCAGCCGCCTGTAACTGGGTTGCCCTATTTCAATTCCTTTCAGTTCCAACTTGTTGGGGGGTACTTTAGCAAGGAACCCCAACTATTCAAACATCCCTGAGCAATTAACATTACTCCATCTATCTGGAAGTTGCCTTAATCAATTCAGTACAAGCAGCAGGAAAGACCAGAATACAGAGGACAGGAGGCCATCTGCCCACCCAGCTGGGTCAGCTGAATTAACTCTGGTAATCACTTATTGCATCTACATCCTAACTAGAAATAATTTTAAAGAATGTCTGTAAAGCTCTGCTAGTCCTTTCTTCCTTAATTACAAAGAGAATGTTGGTATCTGTAGATCAGTGAAGCTATATTCGTTTTCACACTTTCCATTCTCCTGCCCATCCCCACTTTTGTTCTTCCATCTCCAGAGTTTGAATCCAAAACGCAAGAAGTACTGAGACTGGCAGATCTCCCAGAATCAAAATGGGTAAGTTGTTTTCTCTTACTTGAAGCCTGTGGTGAAGCCTCGACCTCCAGGTTAGATGGGAAGCGTTCACTCTGAGCCCCAAGGACTCCCATGGGCAGTGACTGGTCTCCAGAAGCAAGGTCAGCCTCCAGTTCCTCACTGACAGGGAAGGTGATGTCGCTCACAGGTTCCTCCTTGATCTTTACAGGTTTAGTGTCCTCTGTGGCCTTCTCAGGATTGACAATCCTTTCATACTCTTCAGAGAGCTGCTTACTAATCTGTTGGCAAGCAAGAGTCAATTTTCCAAGTTAAAAGCAAGTTGGATAGTCAGCTTGTGGCATCCATGGAAAAGCCAACAGAATATGAATATGCATAAAACATCACTGCCAAAGGAAGGAATGTGAGTTTGAAATTCGTAAATGACAGAGACATGTAAAGAATATCTGTTTAGCAGAGAATGTGTATGTCATTAATTAAAAGGTAAATAAAGGTGAAAAATATTTAGACTATTATATCAGAACTGGGACAAAAGATCACATTTTTAGCTATAAAAATTAAGATTTGACATAGGTGCCACAGGTGGATGATGAACACTGTAGGAAATCTGGATCGCTTAGCAAAGACAACTGGGTGTTAAGAATTCCTTACCATATTTTAGATTTGGGGAAACCGAAACAGTGAACAAAATGCCTCAGGCCACAAGGGTTGAAGAGCTCAGATATTTCTGTTTCTAACCAAAAATGGTGTCTCCCCCACCACACTCCACCCTTGGGCAGCATCACCTCATTCTGTTTTGTTTCTTTCTCATAGCACTTAACGCCATCTGAAATTATTTTGATCATTATTTGTTTACTTGTTTTTGTTTCCCTCTCAACAAGAGTGCAAGCTCAAGGAACTTGTTAACTGCTGAATCTCATAGTGCCTGACTCACAATAGGCACTCAATAAATATTCGTTGAATAAAAGCATGCTAACCACATGCTATAATTTCACTGACTAAAGGAGACCCCTGAGTCTGGCCACGTCAGTGATGAGGCCAGTGGAACACAGCCAGGGCCGAAGAGGAAAGCAGGGTAAGTCCACTCTGTTCCAAGACCCTGTACTCTGCACCCTAGAGCAAGTGTTAGGGATCCTGCTGGACACCCCTAGATTACACATCTTTACCCACTTCTCCTCAGGGTCCTCTCACCTGCAGCATGTAACTGTGATAGTCCTTGATGCGGTGCTGCCAGAACTTCTGGAGGGAGAGCACGCTGCCAATGCCCACTTCATGGAAAACCTGCTCCATCACGTCGGGGAAGGGAGTCTGCCCCAGCCGGGCTTCCTGATCCACAGCAAAGCGCAGCAACTTGGTGAACTTAAGACAATACTCGTGTGCCACATCAGTTAGGGTCTCCAGGACACTTTCGTTAGCACACTCAAAGCCTGCGTGGGCTAGGATTGTGGCCACTGCCTGGTAGAGGAGCTGCCGGCAGGAGTGCCAGCTGAGTTCAGTCACAGGTTCCCCTTTTCCACTGAAAGCGGAGACATGCTAGTGTTATTAGTGCTCTTGCAAAGGGGTGACCTGTCCTGTCTCCCTAGGAAATTTACAATCCCAATCAAACCACCGGCTCAGCTTTCCAGGGGAATTCTAGGCAGGTTACATAGCCCAGTGCCATCTTGTTGCTGTCAGGGCATGTCTCAACAACCCACAGTCATATCCCTGAGCTGCTCCAATTACATAAAGTTTGAACAGGCAATAGATGCCTGTAGTAAACAGTATAAAAGGGTATCTAGTGAAAAGGAAGTTTCCTTCTCCTTATAACAACTGCTGGATTTTGATCACTTTTAGGATATGATTAATTTTAAGAGTATAGCTCAGATACTGCTCAGTGGTGCTCTATTTCACCAGAACATAGGTTCCTCACATGCTGGGCAATATATGGACTTCTAGAAATTCACAGTCCCAATTAGGAGATTCTTATTTAACTACAACAGACCATTTGTAAAGCTGGGAAAGGAACTCAATTTTATAAAAGCAATTTAAAACATATATAGCTTACAAAGCATTTTTATCCTGTTTTATGCTGTGAAGTGGGTAGGGGTCCATATTTCTTCATATTCCTATCCGGCAGGTGAAGAAAATGAAGTTCAGAGGGGCTGACTTGCCAAAAGATTTTGGGTATTATTAAGTGATAGAGCTTCTGCCTTTAGATCCCATGTTCTTAATAATACACTGTTTTGCGCCTAATCACTATGACAAAGATCCTAATCTTTCCCAAACAAAATAAAAAACCTCAAAAAACTGTCTGGTCTCCTAAAAATAACTTTTAATGAGCTCCTAACAATTTACCCGCTCTCCCGAAATTTCCTATCTTCTGCCTCCCTCTGACAAAGTAAATAGATTAAAAAAAGATAGGGTACAGAAAATTACTTTTCCCTGGTCCATACTTGGCACGCGTCACCCTGTGCTTGCTGTACAGAGTGCCTGAGGAGCTGCACACCCATGCTGCTGTTATCTGCTCAGTAGCAACTACTGTAATTCACATAATAATTGGAACATAAGAAAACCAACTGCCTAATAACTTTTCATTCACTGTTTGCATCATCGTTTCCCATGGCCAGTCTCTCTGGACCAAAAGCTAAAGGCTTCAGAAGTGCCTAATAAACAGAGCTAAATCAGTATTGCTTTGCTTAATATGTGGACCCATTTCAAAGGAAAATAATTCTTCCCGTACCCCCATAGCTGATGCAAATTATTTTTGTACACCGTTTCTTAAATATGTATAAAACAAACTACGTTTAAACTTCTGATGTTCACAGAATCTTCCTAACAATTAAAATTAGAAAATTGTCACAAAAGTACAAATTCTAAATAATAGCATCAATTTAATATGAAGGACAATATTATTTTGTTAAAGGTAAATTGCTCTCAAAATGTAAACTTGGTAATGATTCCCACAGAGTAAGTGTGTTGAAGTTAGGCACATCTATACTAACACGGGGCAAGCATGTAACGACACAGTTCTCCCTCCCTTTTTCACTATTCCAATGTCTTCAGAGCCTTTGATTAGACAATACACCATGACATTTTCTGGCCTTCATCTGGCCCAACTGCAAGCCTTACTTAACAAGTCTATTTCTGTTCTTTTCTCATTAGTTTGGGACAATTAAAATAGTAGCAACTATTATCATCAATAGGCAGATGCACTAAGTGATATACAATATTACTTATGTAGTATTTTTGCCAACATTTCATTTGAATCTAATCTTAAGGAAATAATCAGCAAATCCAGTCTGATTTGGGACAGCCTACAAGTGACCTAAACTCTTAAAAAAGATTAATATCATGTATTATAAAAGGGGGAAGCTATTCTGGCTTAAAAGACACTAAAGAGACAGAGAAAGACAAATACTGTATGATATCATTTTTATGTGGAATCTAAAACAAACTAGTGAATATAACAGAAAAGAAATAGACTCACAGATATAGAGAACAAACTAGTGGTTACCAGCGGGGGAGAGGGAAGAGGGGCGGGGCAAGATAGGAGAAGGGGATGAAGAGGTATAAACTACTATGTATCAAATAAATAAGCTACAAGGATATATTGTACAGCACAGAGAATATAGCCAATATTTTATAATAACTTTAAAAGGAGTATAATCTATAAAAATATTGAATCATGATGTTGTACACCTGAAACTAATATAGTATTGTAAATCAACTATACCTCAAAAAAAAAAAAAAAAAGACACTGAAGAGGTATAACAACCAAATGCAATGCGTGAATCTTTGTTAGGTCCAGGACTGGGAACAAACATACCTACAAAATATATTTTGGAGACAACTGGAGAAATCTGAATACAGACATATTAAATGATAGTATTTAATTAGTGTTCATTTACTTTGACGTGATAATGGTTATTGGGATTGTGTAGGAAATTTCCTTATTCTTAGGATAAGTTGAAGAATTTAGGGGTGAAAGAATGCTGAAGAATTTAGGGGTGATATATTGCAATGTCTGCAACTTTAAAATATTTGGCAAAAAAGGTCTTATGTGTATATGTATATATATATATGTTTGTATATTTGTGTGTAAATGTGTGTATATACACTTACACATACGTGAGAGAGAGAAAGTAAATGTGGCAAAATGTTAACAATTGGTGAATCCAGGTGAAGGGTATTTGGGTGTGTGTCATACTATTATTTAAACTTTTCTATAGGTCTGACAAAGTTCAAAATGAAAAGGAAAAAGTAATTATTTGGCACCAAATGCAAACTTTCACACTGAAACCTAGTAGTAGCCCTAGGTTATAAGGCAGTCATTCAGAGGACCTGGAGCAGGGCTTCTCAAATTGAAATATACTTATGAACATTCTGGAGGTCTTGTTAAAATGAAAATTCTGATTCAGCAGGTCTGCATTTCTAACAAGCTCCCAGGTGATGTTGATGTTGCTGATCTTGGACCAGATTTTGAGTAGCAAGGATCAAGAACATTTTTCTATTATTATTTCTTAAAGTATGTTATCAAAATGAAGATACACAATTAAAAATTCTTGTATAGAACGTGGAGATTCCTAATAGTATGAGAATAAGTCCATGAATCTCATTTTAAGGGCACTGAGCTAAACCCATATTATACCTTTTAATGAAACAGAAGGACTAGACTCTGAGGGCTATGCGACCATGGCCTATTTTACAAACTAGTGTAGCACTTACTCCTAGTAAAGTACTTGGCACATATTAGGCACTCCATAAATATTTGCTGCATCAGAAAATAAAAAAATAACAGACTCTGGATTCGGAAGATCAGGGTTCAAGTCCTAGACTTCCCACTAATTACCTGAGCAACTTTGGCCAAGGCAATTACTCTCATCCTCAGTTTCCTCCTGGAAATGTGATTACCTGCTTAACACAGTTGTTGGGAAGATTTTTTGAGAAAAGTAAGATATAGCAAAGCCTTGCCTTACCGATAAAAGTCACTCTCTGGGTCACTGTGCCGGATGTGGAATGGGGCGCTGGGATTCTTACAATCTAAAGGAAGGAGGTCATCAGGAAGAGGAGGTGACCCAGGGCAGGACGGAAGAGGCTCACTCTCTTCGGTCTTTACACCTTCCGTCTGTTGCTGGTTCTGGGCCTGAGCTGTGGCAATGAGGTTACGCAGACGTCGGTTGTGCTGGATCAGCTGAATGGTATGGATGGTGAGGCTGCATGGCTCTGAGGGGATATCCAACATAGTGGGGGGCTTGGGCTTGTTGGCTGAGGGTTGGTGCAGGGGTGGGTCATGGACTTCTACCAGTCGGAACTCCCGAGGGAGCAAGTCAAAGGAACTTCTGTTGGTCTGGCTTGATGAGATTGGTATCTCTCCCCAGTATCTCAACATTTTGGAATAAGAAAGGAAGAGCTTTCAAGTTAAATATAGATGATATCCGAAAAGCAGTGTTTTAAAATCTCTAGCAACTGCAGGTTATGGGCTTCTGTAGTGAAAAATATGAAGTCTAGCCAGTTATTTACATAAAAAGTAGGCAGTTCAAGACCACTTAGAAAAATGTCAGTGTCAGCAACACTGTAGGACCAAGGATGTTCTCCCTGAAGAAATTAAGAGAAATATAACTGTTAGATGCCAGTCATCACAATCACACACTAGGACAATTCCTACTGGACTGAACCACAAGGTAGAGTTTGGGTCATCAGTAGATTAATAGCTGCAAGAGTATCGGGGGCTATAGTGTCCATATTTTCCATCTCACCCTACTAACTCATCACGAGAACTGCCATCATACCCAGTCCTGAACGATTTGCAAGGCAAATACTTCTCAGAGTATCTTGACACATCTGTCCTGGATTAGTAGGAGAAAAGGGAATAGAGTTAAAGATAGGAAAAGGTGGTTCTTTTTTTTTTTTTGATGCAGCTTGTAGGATCTTAGTTCCCTCGATCAGGGATAGAACCCAGGCCTGGGCAGTGAAAGTACCGAGTCCTAACCATTGGACCACCAGGGAATTCCTGAGGTGGTTCTTAATTTGTGAATGCCAGGCATGGGAACCTTTAACAGGTCCTGGTGGAAAAATTTATGAACCACTAACCTAAACGGTCTTATGCATTCAACTTGACGTATACAGGGAAGAATCTCAGATATCTGCTGTCTCCTAACGAATATCCCTTCCTTCAGTCTCTCCTTATATCTAATCTACTCTCTACAGTAATGCTAGAATTAATATTTTAAACTCATTGCCTATTGGAAAAAAGTCAGTCAAAATTTTTTTGGTTTACCATTCAACAACATTTACAGTCTGGCTTCAACTCACCCTTCCAGATTCATTGCCCATATGTCTCTTCAAATTCAACAAACATTTACCGAATGCCAGGTATCATGTGAAGAGATAAAGACTAATGCAAGATCCTTACCCTGAAGTGAGGGAGAAAAACATAAAAAGGACATTTCAATATTAAAATGTGTGGTAAGAGCTGTTCTAGAGACACAGACCTGGTGCAGTGAGAAAACACAAAGGAGGAACTTCCTGGAGAAAATGATCACTTTAGATCTACCAGTATCAGACTACTCAGGCTGAGAATGCCATGCATTTTCACAGCTTAAAGATGTGATCTCTGCCAGAGATGCCCTGACACCCACCACATCCCTGGCAGACTTGTATTCATTCTTAAGTATGGCTTAAGTCACCACCCTCTATCACCTCCCCAGTACAACTCCCTTCATCATATTCTCACAGCACTTTGCATGTCTCCATCACAGCATTTATCCCTATATTTAAACTAGTACTTATCTCAATTTTATTCTTCCATCTAGCTCTCACAACTGTGATCTTAGTACAGTGAGTGCCTACTACATGCCGGGCTTTGCCTTTACTGTTAATTCCAATCTCCCAACTTCTCTATGAAGTAGATACTATTATTACCCCACTTTGCAGATGTGGAAGCTGAGGCCTACTGTCTTGCCTAATGTCAGAAATGGCTGAGAGGGAAAATCAACACGGCCAGGCTCCAGGGCCTGCACTCTTAACAACTACACTATGCTGCCTCATTAATTGGTTTCGGAAAGAATAAAAGAACAAACGAATAAATGAATGAACCAAGTGACAACAAAAATCGCCCTCTCCCCTAGCTTCACCGAAAGGAGCACGAAGGACAGACACCAAGCACAAGCAATGCCCAAGTCCCTAGGGGGGGCTCCTCCGTCACCGTCAGCAGGCGCAGGCGCCAATCACAGGGTCCTGGGGTCCCCTAATGCTGGGGCAGCCATGACACAGGGACATCTGGACCTGGACCGAGGCAAGGAGGCTCCACTATGGACTGCCACGTCGCAGGTGCGGGGCTGGGCGGCTGTACGACTCCGAGAGGCCCGAGACAAGGGTCGCGTCAGGCCCGGAAAGCTGGTGTGTTGATTAGTGATTCAAGGCTGCCGGAAGCGCTTCTTCTCAATCAGGCGCTGCCACAGGAAGTCGTTATAACCCAGTTGCAACCTCTAAAGATGTCCCCATTGCGACAGTACCTCGACCGCCTTTTTGCTTTCCTCTTCTTATAACTTCCCAGGATACTCATTTCTTCACAACGCTGTAGGTCGTGAAGGAGCAACTCTACCGTCGCTGCCAGAGAAGCCGCTGGGGGCTGGGGAGAGGGAGGTGTGGAGAGGAATGTAGAGACCGAGGGGGTGAGGTTTCCCTGGAACAGATTTCGACGCTGCACGCACTTGAAGATGGCTGCCGGTCCGTCTCAGTCCGAGCCGCTGGCTTCGCAGGAACTCAATGGCGACTTCAAGAAGCCAGGCTTGCCCTTGCCCCCGGCGGTGCGGGGCAAAGGCCCGGCCACCAATCCTTCAAACCCTGAGGAGGTAAAGAAGGAAGGGCCTACGGCGCTGCCGGACTCCGATTCCGCGGAGCCTGAAGCCTCGCCAGCCCTGCTGGACAGCGGGGAGACTAGGGGTCCAGCGGAGGAGCAGCCACGGCCCCCCACAGCGGCTCCTTCCCCTGACGGCCCGGCCCGGGCTCCTCCTTACCGAGAGCCTCCGTGGGGCGGCCCCGCCACGGCCCCCTACAGCCTAGAAACACTGAAGGGCGGCACCATCCTTGGCACCCGGAGTTTGAAAGGGATGAGTTGCTGTCTTTTCGGGAGGCTCGCTAGCTGCGACGTGTGCCTGGAGCATCCTTCGGTGTCTCGCTACCACGCTGTGCTGCAGCACAGGGTGTCCGGTCCCGAGGCAGAATGCGACGGCCACGGGCCTGGCTTCTACCTCTACGATTTGGGAAGCACCCATGGCACTTTTCTTAACAAAACCCGCATCCCCCCCCGCACCTATTGTCGGGTCCACGTCGGGCATGTCCTTCGCTTTGGAGGCAGCACCCGGCTCTTTGTTTTTCAGGTAAGTAGAAAAACCTAGAATTGCAGTCTCTGGAGTGCACCCAGCTGCGTTCCTGAGCTCGTTAAGTTTTCACTAAGTTAGGAGATTGTCTCAGTCAGCGATTACAAAAGTGGAGAAATCTGGCCCCTCATCTCCAGACCTCTGTACACAATGCCATATTTCTGAAAGTGACTTTAACAATCAACTGTAAAAGAATTCTTTTGCTTGATCCATCAGGGACCAGAGGAAGACCGAGAGGCAGAATCTGAGTTGACAGTAACGCAATTGAAGGAATTGCGCAAGCAGCAACAAATGATGTTGGAAAAGAAGATGCTGGGAGAAGACTCAGATGAAGAAGAGGAAACGGATACAGCTGAAAGAAAGAGAAATACTAGTAGTCAAGATGATGAAATGGGCTGCACCTGGGGAATGGGTAAGGAAGCAAAATTGCTGCCAGAGGTTAATATTTTAAATTCATTTCTACTAGTACGCTTAAATGTTTTTTGGTGTTTTTTTGTTTGGGGTTTTTTGTTTTTCTTTTTATCATACAGCTTTCATGACTCTTTGAGATTGATAGGACAAATACAGTTTGCACATTAGGTTACCCAAACTCAGATTTATTAACTTTTCTGATGCCAAAAAATTGAATTATGGTTACTATTGATTTCTTTTAATGTGTTTTACAGTGCACTCCTTTGTTCAAAAGTTCCTCAGTGTATAGTTTATTATTTTTAACCATTAAAATTTATTTAATTAAGTACTGATTATTGCTAAAGGGGGTGAAACTACATTCAATCAAATAAAACAGAATGTTATTCAGTATAGGAGTTCTTTTGAATTTTTCATACTTTGGGTAAATACCCTGAAATGTGAAAATATCTAATCAGAGGAATAAATTGAGTTTTCCATAACACCAGACATTTTAGAGGACGGGTATTCAGGAGCTAGGATTTTGAAAAGCTAGAAGATGGCCTTACTATGTTGTTGGGAAGACAGATAAATCTTATGAAATTACTTGTGGTAAGTGCCAAACAAAAGCTAGAAACCATTAGTATGCTAGGGTAAAGGTTCAGAGAAGGGAGCAGTCACTGAGGACCTAGACCTGCGCTATCCAATATGGTGGTCATCAGCCACATTGGGAACTTACAGTGTGGCTAGTCCAAATTGACATGTGCTGTAAATGTAAAATACACACTGGGTTTCAAAGACTTAGTGTGAAAAAAGAATGTAAAATATTCGTAATATTTTTATGTAGATTCCTTGATAATAATTTCACCTGTTTCTCTTTTTTGGTGTGGCTACTAGAAAATGTAAATTGCATATATGGCTTTCATTATATTTCTGTTGGCCAGCACTAACAGATCTTTGGGACAGTTTATAAGTTTATAAACAGAAGGGTTTTGAGCTGGGACTTGAAGGAAAGGAAAAGAAGCCCTTAAGAAGCTGAGCATTGGGGTGGTATTTGGGGCAGGGATTGATGATTATAATGGAGTACTAAGTAGACCAGTCTGTTGGTGGATATGATAAGTATTGGGAAATTATACTGAAGACAAAGTATTAGACCTGGGTGTGAGAGAGTGAGAATGCTGGGCTGAGGAACTTCATTTTTTTTTTTTTTTTTTACATAGAGAATGTGGTAGGTAATTTTGCTTTTAAAATATCAATACATATAGTGATGGAGAACAAAAATAAGGTGCCATGAAAACAAGTTTTAACTTGTCACACAATTTAGAAAACCTGAAGATGTTCATACTGATGGTCTTGTGGTTGTCCTCCTCCCCCCCACCCCCACCTTTCTTTTCATCACTGATAACTGTATCTTTATTCAGCCTGAAGGGATAATGGGTGTCATTCAGATAGTCTCTTATGTCTGATTGTCTTTTCTTTCCCGTATCCTGTAGGAGAAGATGCTGTAGAGGATGAGGCTGAAGAGAACCCCATTGTCTTAGAGTTTCAGCAGGAAAGAGAGGCCTTTTATATAAAGGATCCAAAAAAGGCTCTCCAAGGTTTTTTTGACCGAGAAGGTATGTAAACAGATTCTGACACTGCCAGTATAATGTATCCACAACAGGGTGGTTTTCCAGATCTTCAGGTACTTAGAAATGCTGTAATTTATCTGCTCTCCTCCTTGTTCAGTTCTTGCCTGTGTGGTCAGTTGCTTCAGGTTTATTTTGAAAATAGTAAGAATTTTGTTATTTTTTTCACATCTTGGAAAAAAGGAAGTACTTTTGCCTGACTTCATCCCCTTCTTGTCAGAAGATCCAGGACTGGGGTGGTGGGGAAATTGATGCAACTTCTTGTCATTTTTTTGTTTCTAATTCACCTGATCTTTTGTAATTCTTAACATGGATTTTCACTTTGTATGATTTAAAAAATGTTTCCACAGAGAATAGTTTCAGTAGAAATGCTTTGAGAGAACATCTATGTGTATGTGTGCACGTGTGTATGAGTGTAAATATATATATGAACTGCTTGCATTCTGCACTTAATATTTATGCTTCTAAAAACTAGGCAACCATGATAAATTAACACTAAGTCTACAACTTATAAGTGTGAAAGCTCCTATATAGGGGACAAACCTGTGTATGGAGAGTTGTTTTGATTTGAGTTTGGGCTTTTCTCTGCCTCAAGCTCATTCTAATTTTATTATCAGATAATAATTTCTAGGAATAGGAAGTGAAATGCTTTGAAATTTAGTATTCAATGTGGTATGAGAACTTTATATTCTTACTTAACCTTTGCTGTCTTTTCCCTTTATATCAACTAGTAACTTTCAGATGCTATTAAAATTGTTTTGTCTTTCTTCCTTCCACAGGAGAAGAATTAGAATATGAATTTGATGAACAGGGTCATAGCACTTGGCTTTGCAGGGTGAGGTATGTTCTTTTCTCATTAACGTCCATTTATGGAAAGTGGTCAATTTCAGGTTTAATTTATGGTTACAGACAACAACCCAAAGAGCAACTTTAATCTTAATTTTAGCCTATTCCTGAATTTGGACCTTGATCGTTTAGTAACACATTGGGGTTAGGGTGGGATGAGTAAAAGGTGGAAGGAAAAGATTTGAAGTCCAACCTTGGCAAGATAGAACAAAATGAACTGAGAGATTAAAAAGCCATCTCAGGGCTCCCCTGGTGGCGCAGTGGTTGAGAGTCCGCCTGCCGATGCAGGGGTTTGTGCCCCGGTCCGGGGAAGATCCCACATGCTGCGGAGCGGCTGGGCCCGTGAGCCATGGCTGCTGAGCCTGCGTGTCCGGAGCCTGTGCTCTGCAACGGGAGAGGCCACAACAGTGAGAGGCCCGTGTACCGCAAAAAAAAAAAAAAAAAAAAAAGCCATCTCAAAAAATATGACTATTATCATAAGATATTAATTGTTTTCATGAGAGTTGGAGCTTAGTGCCGTGCTATAATTCCCCCCAAACCAATGCAGATTACCTGTGGATGATTCAACTGGAAAACAGCTAGTGGCTGAGGCTATTCACTCAGGAAAGAAAAAAGAGGCAATGATCCAGTGCTCACTGGAAGCTTGTCGAATCCTTGATACTTTGGGATTGCTGCGTCAGGAGGCAGGTGAGTACGTGGGAACACTTTTCTTTAAAAAAAAAAAAAAAAAAAAAGGAAAGAAGGAAGGGAAATTTAATACATAAGGTTACAAAACCTCTTTTTAGGGGGAAAATGTAAATCGTACAGAATTCTATGAAGTGAAAAGAAAAAATTCCCTATCTCCATACCCAAAAGTAACCGTTGTTTACTTGTATTCTCCCAGACATTTTCTATAGATGTGTGTTCAGAAGTAGATCCTTTAACAAAAAAAACCCACGCATACACAAATGCATTTATGTTACTTATAGTATTCTTTGGTGACATTTTAACATAAGAATGTATCATGGACATTACCCATGTCATTGCATTAAATTTACCTTATTTTTTGAAAATCTGGGTATATAATTATTTTTTATTTATTCTAAAATTAATTTTATTGCAAATTAACTTACATATAATTTAAAACTACCAAAGGCTTATAACTAAATATACCTGTTCTTTGTCCTGCCCCTCCCCAGTCTTCATCTCTAGAAGGCTTTTAACTCTTTCAATTATTTTTTCTGGCCTTTAAAAATATCCATATTTCTAATCCAGTATCTTATAATAACGTGTAATGGAATATAACCTGCAAAAAATCAAGACAAAACAAAAATGGAATCACTGTGCTGTACACCTGAAACTAATGCAGTATTATAAATCAACTATACTTCAATAAAAAAAGAATAAATGTTAAAAAAATTCATATTTCTAAAACACATGAATATGCTATTATATTTTGATTCGTTTAAACATTATCTATTGACTTAAATTAGTATTTGATATTTACAGGGTTACATTTATGCAAATATTAGTCACAACTGAGCAGTTTTTTTTTTGTTTGTTTTTCTAAATTTAATAATTGTGTATGTGTTTCATGTGTTTGATTTTTTTGGTACCTCGTACTCATTCTTCCCACACCTTTCAGTAGCCTTTCAGTATGTCTTTCTATATGGTCAATCACATTAAGAAATTTATCAGTTCTGACTGTTTTGGAGACATTTCTCCTGAAGAGGACTCTTCTCATTCTTTTAAGGATGACCACTCTCTAGGCCTGCTGCAGAACAGTCATTTGGGACTTCATTTGCTGTCTTCCTTGAGATTTCCTTTCTCATTCTCCAGGGATGGATTTTCTGTTTTGTGATTCTCAGATTCTCATGTTTCTTGGTTTATTCCCTTGTTTTAGTGGAGCACATCTTTCTGTAGTTTTGGCAGGATAGAAAGCTGGTACAACAATAGGGGGCACAGATATAATCTTCAATGGAGTTCACATCTTCCATTTTTCTTGGTCTATTGTTGTTTTGGTGGACATCCTCTAGTGGATTCCTAAGAAAGGATATATAGCAAGTCAACTTTATTAAACCCTCCACTCTGAAAATATAATTGTTCTAGCTTCACTTTTGGTTAATAATTTGGCTGGGAATAGAATTCTAAATTGGAAGTAATTTTCCTTCACAACTTTGAGGGCATTGCTCTTACCTGACATCCAGTGTCGCTATCAAAGTCCTAAACTATTCAGATTCCTGATCTCTAGTATGTCATCTTTTTTCCCCCCTCTCACTAGAAGTTCGTAAGTTTCCCTTTGTTCTCAAGGCTCTGAAACTTAACTATGATGTACCTTTCTGTGGGTATATTTTCATCCATTTCCCTTGGGTACTTGTTGGGTCCATTTGATCTGGAAATCAGTTTAGGAACATTTCTGGAATTGTGCCATTCCATCATTTCATCCCTCTGTTTTCTCTGTTCTCTGGAATTTTGTTATTTTAGATATTGAACCTCTTGGACCAATCATCTAAGTTTCTTATCTTTTTTTCCCTTCTCTTTTCTATTTGTATTTTTTGTTCTTTCTGGGATATTTCTACAACTTTATCTTTCTATCTTCATTTTGCTATCAAGATTTTAATTTCCAAAGCTCATTTTTGTTCTTTGAATATTCATTTTTAAAACATAATATCCTGTTGTTGTTCGTGGATTATTAATGTCTCATCTCTCTGCTAATCAGTTTTCTCCAGGTTGTTTTTTCTTTTTGTTTATTTGGTATCTATTGTGCATGGTAGAGGTTTTTCTCAGATGTCATGTATTTCTTGGTGGTAGATACTTATATAGGGACAAAAAGTGTGGTTGGCAGCTTGGAATATATAGGTGGGGCTTGTTAAGTCTGAGGAACACTATACGATGATGTGGGTGGGCCTTTTGCTGGGGAACTCTCCATGTAAGTATCCTTAGATTTTCCTTCTTCTGCTGGCAAGATTCCCTAGAGAGTACTCTTCCAGTCTCCTGCATGAAGGGAGAGGACTGGCTGCCAGTATTCCTAGCGCTGCATGGTGGAGATGGCTGACCGTGTTCTCAATGTTCAGCTCTTTTCAGGAGAGTACGTATCCATGTCCTCAATTGTACTAGTCAACCCATAGTTCAAAGACTTTCTGTCTTAAACTCTGTGTTTTTCCTGGGGGTGGGAAGGAGGTGAGTAGCCAGGGAGAAGGATCTGTTTCTCAATCAGCTTTTACTCAGTCCTCTTTATTTTAGCACTACTATCCAGCCCCAGTTCCAGATCCTTTTGAGGATTCTGTAGTATAATCAGTTTGGTTCTCAGCTTTCCCCATTGTTGGTTTAGGATCCATTTTTTATTTCTGCTAAGTTAGTTTCCACTTACCTGTCTGCTTTTTAATTTCCAAAAATTTGGTGTCACTGTCCCCACTACTATTCTCCCTGTCTTTGTAGATTAGTGTCTTTAAAAAAAAGATCTCTTTGCTGCAGTTTTAGTGGAGTATGGGACGAAAACAAAATTAGATATGTGTGTTCAGTGTACCATCTTAACCTGAAATTATCAGGTTTATATTAATAAGGACTGTTTTGGTTGCAAATAATAGAAACCTGATTCAAACTAGCTTAGGGGGAAAGGCTATTGGCCGCAGAAGCTGGGAAGAGTACCTCACAGGACTGAAGGAAGAACTGCATGAACCAGGACCTCAAGTTCTGGAAGCAGAACTTAGTGCTACAGAACCGGAACTCAGTATCACCAGGACACATGCAACTTATACATGTGTATCTGTGAGTGAGTCTGTCTCATGAATGCATGGTTTTATTTTGCAGACAGATTCTTACCCCACGCGGAAAAGAGGGATGCTTACAGCCCTGGATTTATATCTTCTCTCTTTAATAACCTCATTGGAAAGAGAGCCTCTTTTTCCCTGTATCTAAGTGTAACTATGAGGGAAAGATTCTTATTGATCTGGCTCTGGTCACATGACTACCCCTAATCCAGATGGAATGGGGGAGGAATTTTCTAGAGGAAAGGGGGTACTTTTAACAGAACAAGGGGAGTAAGATGACATAGGGTAGACAAAAAAAGTAATAGCTACCATAGTCCCCTGTAGGTGGGCTTTCTAGATTTTCATGGTTACAATGTTGCATTGATATGTATAGGATAAATTCCTTTAAGTAGAATTGCTAGATTAATTGCATCTTTAATGTTGACAGCTGTTGTAAGATTGACCATCAGAAAGATGGTGTCAATATGCATTCCAGCCAACTGTTTGAAAGTCCATTTCCCCATATCCTTATCAAATTAGGCATTATGAATCTTTTTATGTTTTTTCTAGTCTAATAGGTAAGAAGTGGTATCTCATTATTTTAGTTTGTGTTTTTTAATTATTAAAAAAAAAGTTTAACATCTTTTCAAATGTTTGTTGGGCGTTTATTTCATTTTTTGTGAACTGTTTTTATTATTTTTAAAATTTTCTTTTGGATTATTGGTCCTTTCCTCATTTATCTTTTTTCTTTTTTGCTAATTGATTTTTGAGAGCTTTTGCTCATTAAATAAATTATCCCTTTGTTTTAACTTTTTTTTATTGTGGTAAAATATACATAACATAAAATTTACCATTCTAAGCATTTAAAAAAAATTTTTCTTCTTAAATTTATTTTTTGGCCGCACCACGCGGCATGTAGGGTCTAAGTTCCCTAACCAGGGAGCGAACCCATGCCCCCTGCAGTGGAAGCATGGAGTCTTAACCACTGGACCACCAGGGAAGTTCCTAAGCATTTTTAAGTATATAGTTCAGTGGCATTAAATATATTCATGTTGTGCAACCATCACTCCTGTCCATCTCAGAACTTTTTCATCATCCCATTCTGAAGCCTTGTACCCATTAAACAGTAACTTCCTATTCTTCCTCCCCCCAACCCCTGGTAACCAGTGTTCTACTTTCTGTCTCTCTGAATTTGACTATTTTATGTACCTCATGTAAGTGGAATCATGCAGTATTGTGTCCTTTTGTGTCTGGCTCGTTTCACTTGTAATAATGTCGTCAACGTTTAGCCCTTTTCTTTTTTTGTTTTTGGCTCTTTGTTTTTATATGTAGTTTGGCAGCTTGTTGAATCCTCTCTTTTAATAACTGATGGTGATATTTTAAGCTGCTTGTCTACTTGCCTTCTTTCTTTTTCTTTTTTTTAACCTGATTCATTATCATTTATTTTATCTACCTCTAGTATCTCGGAAAAGGAAAGCCAAGAACTGGGAAGATGAAGACTTTTATGATAGTGATGATGACACGTTTCTTGATCGGACTGGCCTAGTTGAAAAGAAGCGTCTGAACCGAATGAAGAAGGCTGGGAAGATTGATGAGAAGCCAGAGACCTTCGAATCATTGGCAAGTTTTATTTATAGAAATAGCTGTGATAGTTTAATTTTTTAAATAAAATAATGTATTATTTAAATTTGTCTTATAATTATAATTTTTAAAGCAGTAGCATTGAAATCTAGTACTGAAGTATAATTTTTGTGATCTGTAAATTTGATGGTAACTAACAACTAGTCTTATCCAAGCTGGAAAAAAGTTTGGCTTATTGCTAGAGACTATATCTATTTCTAGGTGGGTAGTGATCCATTAATGAGCATTCTTTGGATATGATCTTACCCCCAAAAAAAGAAAGGAAAAAGTTCCAAATTGGGACATTCTGAGGTGAAATTGACTCTAGGCTTTTGGCAGCCAAGAATCGTGAAAGGAATTTTGAGGACTGTAGTTTGGTAATACAGGCACACCTCAGAGATACTGCAGGTTCAATTCCAGACCACTGCAATAAAATGAAAATTGTAATAAAGTGAGTCACACGAACTTTTTGGTTTCCCAGTGCATATAAAAGGTATGCTATAGTCTATTAAGTGTGCAATAGCACTATCTCTAAAAAGACAATGTATATTTTCAATATACTTTATTGCTAAAAAATGTTAACCATCATTCTGTCAATGCAGGGTTGTCACAAATCTCCAATTTGTAAAAATGCAGTATCTGCAAGGTGCAAGTAAAGTAAAGCTCCATAAAATGAGCTATGCCTGTAGTTTTAAACAGTGTATCTTCCATGGAATTATCATAAGATGACCTGTATTTTCACTATATTAAGTAGTATTCAAAGCTTAAAACTTTATGTAACATCTATTGTTTTGATTCATCACTGAAAACAAATGCCTTGAGTTCTTTCTTATTTTAAAAAATATTTATTTATTTATTTATTGGCTGCGTTGGGTCTTAGTTGTGGCACGTGGGCTCTCTAGTTGTGACTTGCGGGCTCAGTTGCCCCGAGGCATGTGGGATCTTAGTTCCCCTACCAGGGGTCGAACTGGCGTCCCCTGCATTGCAAGATCGATTCTTAACCATTGGACCACCAGGGAAGTCCCTTGAGTTCTTTCTTTTGAGTAAAGTAAGGTCTGTGTTCTGTACATTCCTTCTGCTTAATTCTTGATTCTTTAATTCAGATATTTATTCAATTAGATTTAAATAAACAAATGAAAAATGTTAACTCCATGAGGAGCAGATTTAAATGGACTTCTGAATTAATCCTCTTAAAACTTGTCACAATAATTAAAATAAGAGGAGGAATAAAAGGAAAGCTACCACATTTCGAAAGAAGAAAAACATTTGCTAACCCTGTTAATTTGGGTGTTACAGGTTGCAAAGTTAAATGATGCTGAAAAGGAACTCTCTGAAATTTCTGAGAGACTGAAAGCCTCTGGCACAGGTAAGGTAATGACTCATTAAACAAATATTTATTGAGCACCTACTGTGTGTAGTGCACTTTGCTAGGTACTAAGACTACTTTGGTTAGTAAGATTTACAGGATGTGGAGCCTTTCTAAGGAGCAGCATAGCATTTTAGAACTAGAAAGAACATTATAAATTATTTGGTTCAACCTCTTTATTTAATAGATGAGGGGAATGAAGCCCATTGAGGCAAAGTGACTTTCTAAGATCTCCCAGGTATAACCAGTTTCCTCATTCCTAATATCAGTAATGTCCTCTGTCCAGCTTTAAGTTAGTGACTTTTCTATGGAAACTTGGGCTGAATTTTAAAATATTTGGTGCCATCTTTCTAAACATGTATTATCCCTTTCTTGGACAGCTCTATCAGAGTCACCATCTCAGGACTCTTTAGATGCGTTCATGTCAGAAATGAAATCAGGGAATGCATTAGATGGTGTGTCCCGGAAGAAACTTCACCTGAGAACTTTTGAACTGAGAAAAGAACAGCAGAGACTTAAAGGGTTGATAAAAATTGTAAAGCCAGCAGAGATACCAGAACTAAAAAAGTAAGTCTTAGTTATACTTGGAATTTTAAATAAGCATGTTCACAAAGATAACATTTTGAATTATATCTTTATTTTTTTAGGTAATCACTATGGACTAAAAATAGACTATAAGAAACTCTTTAAAGCACAGAAGGCAGTGGTTTCATGGAGTAACTAAAAACCCAGTTTATTTGTGAAATTTAGACCACTACAGGATTTTTAAGGAAAACTGTATTGATTCCTGTTTCATTGGAGGGCTCTAAATTTTTACTTAATACTTTTAGTGCAGAGTAGACTTCTTTAAAGTGCAACATGCTCAAAAGGTTAATTTCCCTAATATATAAAGACCTATTCACTAGAGACAAATGGGCAAAGGATGTCAACTGAAAGGCCACTGAAAAAGAAATACAAATAACTCTTAACTATATAAACTCAACCTCACTCATAATAAGAGAAATACAAATACTACAATGTAATACCATTTTTATCTATGATTTTAAAATCACAGATGAAAAGATATGAGTACAGATAGTCATTTTAATGCCTGTATCTGTCATTCTTAAGAACCAGTTGATAACTCTTCACTATATTTAAATACTTTTTAAAATTGGAATCTCTTCCTTAAAAAGGGGTAAAAGCATAATCCCCTGAAGTCGATCTTATTGTTAACTTTGATTTGGGGGAAATTATTGGAAGAGATTAACCCAAATCCATTTGCAGACATCCAGAAGATTTTTGAGTAATTTGTAAACAAGATTTTAAGAATAATTTTTCCCAGACGTGGCTAGTATTTATGAGTGAGTGAGTGAGTGAGTGAGTGTGTGTGTGTGTGTGTGTGTGTGAGAGAGAGAGAGAGAGAGAGAGAGAGAGAGAAATCCAGTCTTTCAACTTGACAATATTTTAAAATTGTCTTCTCTGTGGTGTCAACAAATTTTGAAAATGTTGAGTAGGTGGTTGTAGAAGTAAGCAGCCCTCAATAAACACAATCCAGATGGGCATCTCAAAAACTGGTATTACCTATAGGTACGTTCACTCACTTATGAAGGTAGTTCAATATAGAAGGTTTCTTGTTTTCTTTAGGTCCGTGCTGTTCAGGACAGCACCGAATAGTCACATGTGATATTAAAATTAAACAAAATTAAAAGTTCAGTTCTTCAGTCAGTTGCCACATTCCAAGTGCTCAATAGCCACATGTGGCTAGTGGCTACTGTATTGGACAGCGCAGACAGAGAACATTTCCATCATTCCAGAAAGTTCTGTTGGACGGTGCTGCTTTAGGTTGTCAGTAGCGTCTATTCAGCCCCTCACCCCCGTGTACAAAACCTGTAACTTGATTCTGGGGGCATTGCATAGATGAGTATCTATCAATTGAGAGGCACCTCTGTTTACAAAAATGTAATGGCCAGCCATTTCTGGAGCTCTTGGTCATCTGCACAGAAGATGTATCCCCAAATTACTGGCAGGTTTGTTCAAAGATTTATATGTAGTTTGGATGTTTAATACAGTGATGCATAGATCAGTCTACAGAAGTCTATTTGCCGCAAATGATGTTTGAGTTACCTTACAGTGAGGAGGTAGATTAGCACTAGAGCTAGACTTCCTGGGTTTCATTCTCAGCTCTGTCAATTAGTCTTTGGGAATTTTAAGGCAAGTTATGTAACTTCTTTGATCTTCACTTTCCTCATCTGTAAATTAGAATAATGATGTTGCAAAGATTAACCGAATAGCACTTAGTAAAGTGCTGGCATATGTATTATCATTGTCGTAATTTTTACTATCATTGATATACTTAGCAACTATTTGTGACATCGTTTTTGTGGAGAAAAGGTAAAAGCTCAGGAGCCATAGCCCAGGTTAGACAAATTAACAGTGAATTTTAATTCCAACTGTGTAATCCTTTAATTTGCTAAGTCAGCCCTGAGAGGTGTTCTGAGCTAGAAAACATACATCAGCTTCCTCCAGAGCCTCCCCTCCTGCTGTCTGTGTGTCTGCCTTGTTCCTCCTCCCTTTCTTACTTTGGATACTGGCCTTCAGATGCTGTGTATCTTCTCCCTCCTCTTCTCACTTGAGGGTTGAACTTCTAAACTTCCTACCTAAGTCCACCCCTGCTCCACCCACAAGCAACTCTTGATTGTGATCCCATCTTCTACTTTTTCTTCTCCTTTGGGAGTCTTTGCATGTCCTCCAGGCCAGCCAAGCTATTTAATGGAGCTGAAAAATATCTGTGTTGCTCTTGCCTTTGCCTTTCCATGCTTCCTGACGCTTGTGGGGAAGGGATGTGAGGGATGTTTGACAGAGCGTCTTTAAGGCCAGGCAGGCAGGATTTCCTCTGATGGCCTCAGCAAGGCAGTGGGTCTGTCTCTGGTACAGAAGTGGGGTGAGGCTAGGCTCAAGAGCACCACTGAGGGGGTAAGACTTAGGTAAAAGAAGGCAGGAGTGGAAATGGGGCTTCAGGGTTGAGCAGCGTAGTCAGTTTCTTGTGTGGGCCCCTGTGAGCCAGGAGGGCCAGTGCTGTCCTTATATTCCAGAAGGCAGGGTTGTCCTGTAGTCAATGTGAAGAAAGCATAGGGCTTTCTCCCCTCTTTCTCCTCATGCTATCTTGTCATTGTCACCTCTGACTACTCTCTGAGTGTCTTGTCAACTCAACTGCCATCCTTTTTGTTTTGCTTTGTTCTTTTTTCCGCTGCTCTTTTCTAATTTCTACAATCTCTTCTCTTTGCTCTTCCTCAGCTTTACCCTCATGTGCTTAACTTTTATAACTATATTCAGCCACTGAGAACATTGACAAGCTCGCCAGTTGTGGGGTCTCTCATTAAGTCTTTGTTGTTACTCACTACACAGGATATCCTGCCTCCTGCACCCTTTACACATACTTTTTTTTTTTTTAAACTTCTGTGCTCAGAGCTGTTGGTGTGTGGTTATGATAAGTGTGGCCTCCAGGTAAGTAAGTAAAGCACTGAGTCCTCTTCAGAGATTGATGGCAAATAGGGCTTTACGCCATGGATCCATCTCCTGCCATTTAGTGGGGATGGGGCATGCCTGTGTATTTTCCTTTGCCAGTGACCTGTGTACTGTAGGCATTGTTTTATTAATGTGAAGTCATGTAGCATGTTGTAAATTGCTAGACTAAGGTAGTATCCTTATCTTGCCCTTAATACCTCTGTGTCTGTGACAATCAGCAGTGTTGTCCATTCAAACTTTGCTGGCCTGAATACCTCTTTCTTATTCGTGTATGCATAAGTGTTCACTTTGTGGAAAGTTTTGTGGTGCCAAAAATTTGTTTACCATGGTATTTTTAGATAAAACCTTGGCCTCACTGGAATAGATAATTATTCTTTCTTCCTAGAACTGAAAGTCAGGCTACAGATGGAGAAAACAAAGCTAAAAAGCTTACACTGCCTCTCTTTGGTGCCATGAAAGGAGGAAGCAAATTCAAATTAAAAACTGGAACAATAGGGGTAAGTTGTGGGTCAAGGTGTTAAAACTTTTAGCTCTTGAGTTATCCTGAGCTAATTTATCTCTTTTCTTTTCAAAACTCAGATGACTTATCCCACAGTCATGTTAAAAGGGGCTGTGGGCTTGGTATGATCACATCTTTCCCAGGACGTGGTTCTTGGATTTTTCTCTTCAGCCTAGGCTTATCAAGAATTGATGAATCGATTCATGTGAATCAATTTGCATGTAACCGATTTGTGAATTAGAATACCAGTTTATTAATTTGTGATCAATGTTGCGTTTAAGAAAGGGTCTCCTGTGGTTTCTGGGTTTGTTTGGGTTTTTTTGCTTTTTTTCCTGGTGGTTAGATGTTGTAATATTCAGAGTCAGCTAACACTTGGTAGTAACATAATCTCTACACCTGGTTCTGCCATATGGTTTTTCTTACTTTGTTTAATCCTTCCAACACCTGATGATGTGTGGGAATTATTACCGCCCACAGTTGAGGAGCAGGGTCAGAGAGGTTAAATTCAAGATCACACCATTGTTAAGTAGCTAGATGCAATCAAATCCAGGTCTTATATCTCTTGAGTTGTGATCTTTCTACTATCCTCTAAATACTTCACTGATGTATGTTTTTGCTCTTTGTACATCCTTATTTATAGATTCAATTTTTAAAAGGTTTTCATCACCCCAAAGAGCATAACCTTATGTATTAATGTGCTAGGGCTGCCATAACAAAATACCACACACTAGGTGTCTTAAACAAAAGAAATCTATTCTCTCACAGTTCTGGAGGCTAGGAGTCCATGATTAACATGCCAGCAGGGTTAGTTTCCTCTGAGGGCTATTTCCTTGGCTTGCAAATGGCTGCCCTCTTGTTGCCTTGATGACCTCTTAACATGGTCATCCCTCTGTGCACTTGCAACTCTGGTGACTTTCCTTCTTCTTAGAAGGACACCAGTCATATTGGATTAGGGCCCCACCCTAACAGCCTTGTTTTAACTTAATCAACTCTTTAAAGACCTTATCTCCAAATAAGTAACATTCTGAGGTACTGGTGGTTAGGACTTCAACATGAATTTTGGGGGGACACAGTTCAGTCCATAACACCTTGAATTAGGGTAAACTGTCCTCTGGTGGCAGAGGTCTGAAGTCCCAACCATGTCTCCTGAGTGAGAACCATGTGGTTTACCTGTGATGGAAGCTTTTCTGTGAGGTGGGGAGAGGGTATTTTAGTTAGAAGAAAAACTCTTTACTAAAAAGCTCTCCTTAGGATTACTGAGCTAAATCCTATGTTTAAAAAATGATATACCTAACATACTTTGGTACCTTCTTCCTATTCTTTAAGCTGTGATCAACTTTTTCTAATAATTACTTTTTTTTTTTTTAAGATGTTGGGGGTAGGAGTTTATTAATTTATTCATTTATTTTTGCTGTGTTGGGTCTTCGTTTCTGTGCGAGGGCTTTCTCTAGTTGTGGCAAGCGGGGGCCACTCTTCATTGCAGTGTGCGGGCCTCTCACTATCGCGGCCTCTCTTGCTGTGGAGCACAGGCTCCAGACGTGCAGGCTCAGTAGTTGTGGCTCACGGGCCTCGTTGCTCCATGGCATGTGGGATCCTCCCAGACCAGGGCTCGAACCCATGTCCCCTGCATTAGCAGGCAGATTCTCAACCACTGCGCCACCAGGGAAGCCCTCTAATAATTACTTTTATTGAAAGGTGTTGATTAGAATATTTGACCTTATTCAAGAAATTTCTTTTTCTTCAGGATCTGTTTTACTGATTTACATATCTTGTTTCCTTGAAATTGTGTTAAATCTAAAATGAAAAAGCTGCACAAATGATATATTTTTTAGAAATGTGTGTCTGATTTACTCCCTAGGAGATTTTTTAATGAATAAAGATTTGTAATGAATTTAATATCATGAGGGGTAACAGGACAGAATTCCTACAGCTGGTACTCAGTAAATCATACCTGGAATAAATGTTTTTGTTCCCTACAAGATGTTTCAAGTGTTTCATACTTCATGTTCTTTTGACCCTAGAAATTAACAAACATACTTGTTAAGGATTCATAGATGGATAATATTTCACGTGAAAGTCCTCCTTCCAACAAACTTCAGCAGGGTTGATCTGCCTAGAGAAGTTAGACATTCTGCTCATTTAGCTTAACCCCCTTGAAAAGATTTGTCTCTGTCATATTGTAGAACTGCTTGTTCATGGGTTTTTTTCCCTCATAGAAGTTACCCCCCAAGCGTCCAGAACTCCCTCCAACTCTAATGAGAATGAAGGATGAGCCTGAAGTAGAAGAGGAGGAGGAGGAGGAGGAAGAGCAGGAGGAGAAAGAAAAGGAGGAGCATGAAAAGAAGAAAATGGAGGCGGGGAGCAGTAGGCTGCAGCAGGAGATAGAGCCAGAAGGAGCAGTGCAGGAAACAGGTCCTCCCACAGATTTCACATGTTCTAAAGAAACAAAAAATCATGGTAATGTCTTCTTTCTCCTTCCTGTGCTATTCAGTGGGCATATACATTCATCGTGGATAGGTTTGAAAAAGCAAAGCCAGTTCTTGCCTGTGCATTTTGGCTTTGTGACACTTTGTGATGTGTGATACACCTGACTCTGTGGAAACATACTTTCCTGGTCTTTCTTTGATTGCCAGTCATTATTTATCCTCATTGTAAAATAAGGGCAAGTATTTCCAGTGTGTTCCAGAATTATGGACAGTTGAAAGCTGTGGAATCTGAAACCACAGCAGCTGTGGAACAGTCCTGAGCTGCTGCCACTCTGTGATTGGAGGGCAGTGGAACAGGGTGGATGATGGGGCCTGATTAGGTGGTCTCGGGGTAAGCCTCCCCTTATTCATTTCTCCCCTGTCCCTGAAACAGAGGCTAAACATAATTGTACCCACTGGATGTACTTCTCAGGAAGCATCATGCCTTATTCATCTTTTTGTCCGTGGTACCTAGCAGAGAACCTGACATGTCGTATTCACCCACCTCAACGAAGGGCTGATGAAAAATATAAAAGAGGGAATTGATTAGTTTTTAAATATGTTTTCTTCTGATTATAAAAGGCACATATGTTCATTTTAGAAACTTTGGATCATACATAAAAGTCCAAAGAAGAAAAGGGGACTCTCCCACGCCCAGAGATTATTGTTTATCTTTTTAGTATCCTCTTAACCCTTGTCAGCTGCAGGGGTTATTTTCCTGCAGGTTGGCCAAACTGCTTAGCAAGATTAAGACTGCACAGAAAATAGGGAGCATGAGGAAAAGCAAAAAACACTGGCATTAAACGTGTATGGGAATGTGTGCATATGGACTTCCAAAACAAACCAGGCAAGTCCATGTAAAAACACTAGGCCTGGTATGTAGACCTTCTCCTGAGTCACCTTCAGCTGTTTTAGACACAGAAAAGTTATTGTTTCCTCATCTGTGAGAAGTAAATCTTTTGTTTTTGCATTTTCCTTTGTTATTGGCACAATGCTTGGCCTTTTCAAAAAAGGAAAGCATCCTTTTTGCAGAGTCTAATCTTTGATCCACCCATTGTAAAGGTGTTACATAAACAGGTCAGTGGGGAGGCGAGCAGTAAGTACTGTATATTTTTTGTTTAAGGGACCGAAGTAAATATGTGTGTCTAAAAATAGCAGATTTAGGGCTTCCCTGGTGGCGCAGTGGTTGGGAGTCCGCCTGCCGATGCAGGGGCTGCGGGTTTGTGCCCCGGTCCGGGAGGATCCCACGTGCCGCGGAGCGGCTGGGCCCGTGAGCCATGGCCACTGAGCCTGCGCGTCCGGAGCCTGTGTTGCGCAACGGGAGAGGCCACGGCAGTGAGAGGCCCGCGTACCGCAAAATAAATAAAATAAAATAAAAATAGCAGATTTAAAAATTTGGTTTATAAGATACATTAATTAGTAAATCTGCAGCTAATTAGGGAGTACTCCAGGCATTCATTAATTTATTAATAAAATAACATTGGGATTGTATTGTACCTGCTATTTTATAACCTATTTTTTTCTATGTCTTAAAATAGTCTTTTAAAATGTGATTTTAATAAGGGGCAAAGTGGTCCATTACATGAATGTGCCATAATTTACTTAACTCCACATTATTATACATGTAAGTTATTTGTTAATTTTTGCTATTATAAACATACTTGTATATAATAAATCTTGGTGCTCATCTCTGATTATTTTCTTCGAATATGTTCCTTGAAGTAGAATTTCTAGGCCGAGGAATATGTACATTTTTAAGGGTTTGGTAAGTATTGCTAAAAAGTTTTACCTCAGAGTTGGCCAGTTTTTGAAGTGGAAAATTGGTGGTTCTCTGTTAGACCTCTGGAGACACATTTATTATTGAAAACCTTATTAAGGTTAGTTGAAGCTAATGATAGTAAAACTGGATGATTATGTAGGTACTTAGCTTTTCTTGCTTTTGATTTGTTTTCTTGGTTCCCCACCACGAATTAAGTAATATGATATGCTTTGGTTCTGCATTTTATAGAAAACATGTCTCAACTCAGCCAAGTGGAACAGAATAAAGGTTACCAAGAGATTAGTGAGACAGCTGCATCGTGTGAGGAACCCTCAGGCAAGTAGCACAGAGACTCCACTGCTGCTCCACACACAGGCAGCCAACTGGTGTCACAGAGGAGGGGGTGGCAGCTGACCTGAGAGGCGCAGACACTGGGTAGATGCTGCTGCCAGGGCTGTGGACAGAGTTGGAATATATGAGAGGTTCATGTTTGGTGCCATCCTGTTTGCCTTTCTTTTCCTCCTGTCTCCTGGGTTTCCCCTCCTGACCCCCAAAGCACCTAATGCCTTCATGTTTCCCTCTGGCCATGCAAAGCTCTCTACAATTTTACATCTCCCAGAGTTGAATATGTGCCTATCGTGGGGGTGATTCCAACATTATTAAAATAAAGTGGTTGAAAGGATGGGCTATTAAAAGGACTGTTTTTTTCCGGTTTTCTACTGCTTTTAACTGTAATGATTAAATTGTAAAATAGTAAAGTCAGCCCCATTTTCCTTTACCTTTTCGAAAGGTGTGATTAAATTTAGGCTTAGGATTTGAAAACTAAGGTTATTAACGAAGGGACAGTTCTCTCTATATAGTCTTTACAGTAGTAGAAGGAATTTTTGAGAATTAGATTGTGATGTTTTTTTCAATAATTATAGTGCTCTTTAGGGAGGAATTTTTCTTTTCCATTTTATTTTTCTGAAATAGCTATTGCCTCTTTTATTTTTTTTCTTTTTCATAAATTAGCATCAAAGAATGAATATGAGAAAAGAAGAGATGAATTGAAGAAAAAGAAAGCTCCTGGTCTAGGCAAAGTAAGTGCTTTAGTCATAATCTTCATTTCTCTGAAAGTAAAAATGAACCCCTTCGCCATGGGCCATGTCCAGAAGAGTGAATCCAGGGATTATCTTAGCAGAATTCCCAGCTGCCTTCCACCCTCTCTTCTAGAAATCTGGGCTCTTTTATTTGTATTTTTGAATTTTTGGATTCTGTATTCTTGTCTCTATCTGCTCTGTTCTTTATAATTGCTCAGATACCTGTTTTATTAATTTGTGAATCTTTCTTCATATCCTAATATGCCATACAAAGACATTTGAATAATATATTATTTTCCTCTTTTTATTACACAAAAGGTAGAATGTAATATACTGCATGCTACACTGTGATTTTTTTTTTTTTTTTTTTAACCTGTGGTGGAAATCATTGTCTATCAGTGCACTGAGAGCTTCCCACTGTGTGGGTGTACTCTATCGACTTCATTTTTTTGGAGGGTGTACTCTATCGATGGACACTTGGGTTCTTTCTAGTCTTTTATTATAACAATGCTATAATGAATAACCTTATGTGTATATAATTTGTATGGATACTGTAAGTTCCCAGAAGTGGAATTGGTGTCGGGAGGTCCCTAAGACCACCCTTAGGCTAGGTAATTCACAAGAAGCCTCACAGGACTTAGCATGTGGTGGAACTTACAGTTGTGATTTATTACATCACAAGAATAGTAAGCAAAACCAGCAAAGGGAAAAGGAACATGGAGTGAAGTCCGGGGAACCAGGTACAAGTTTCCAAGGGTCCTTCTCCAGTGAAGACACATAGGATGTGCTTAATTCCCCTCACAAAGAGTGACAACTTGTGAAACCAGGAAAGCTCATTAGAGGCTTAGTACCCAGGATTTATATTGGGTACTGATCACATAGGTATACCCTGCCTGGCATCTACCCAAATTCCATTGTCCTAGGAGGAAAGCAGGTGTTCAGCATAAACCACATTGTTTTTACGAACAGTTTTGGCCCAGTGGGCCACTCTTTGTCAGTTAGGGTGGTGGGAACCCTCTTGAAATCCACGTTCCCAGATGGCCACCAACAAGCCTTTCAAACAGGCCTTTCAAAGGATAGCAGTCAGGCTTGCTTTGTTAACTCTTCTGCACCTGAGTCAAAAGGCAAATGTCAAATTGTCCTCTGTGGAGGTTATATCATTTAGAGTCACACCTGTCTTGACTGCCTCTTTTAGAAAAAACATCACTCTCACTGGCTGAAAATCAGCTTGTTGAGGCTTTGTGGAAAAAAATCAAGATTCAGATCAAATCAAGATTCCCCCATTTTTGGTTACTTATGTCAAGATCATTAGTGGAAGCTGTTCTCTCTTAATTTTTGTTTGCTCACGGGGATAGGGACAATAATTCTTAGAGTTAAAATTCTTTTGAATAAAATAACCTATCTGTTTTTGCAGCTTCCACTGACACTTTCCTCCAACTATCCAGAAGATGATCCAGATTACTGTGTGTGGGTCCCACCTGAAGGTAGATGGTTTTTACTTTTCTTTTCCTCTAATATTTATTTATTTAGGTTTCTGAATAGGTAATATATATTTAAGGTTCAGTATAAGAACATTACAAGAGTATGTAGTGGAAAAGTCTCCCTTCTGGGTAGATTAAAGGATCTAAAAGACATATCAACCAAATATAATTTGTGTATTCTGTTTGGATCTTTATTCAAACAAACAATTATTAAAAAAAATTATAAGCCAGTCAGATAATTTTGAACACTAGCTAGATATGTGATGATACTAGGGAATTATTGTTAATTTTTTTTTAAAGTGTGAGTGATACTGAGTTATGTTTTTTAGAAAAAGTCCTTGTCTTCCAGGAATATGTACAGAAGTGTTCACAGATGGAATGATACCTGGGATTTCCCTTAAAATAGTCCAGTTGTGGAGGATGAGGGAAGATAGAGGAGAGGCAAGAGATAAAGCAGGATTTGCCACATGTCAGTCGTGGTTAACGCTGGGTGCTGGGTACATGGAGGTTCATTATATTTTTCTCCTTAGTTTTACATGTATTTTAAATTTTCTCTAAAGTGAGGGGAAAAAAAAGTCTTCTAGCTGTGCTTTAGCTACTCACTTTTTTTCTAAAGATAACCAAATATCAGTTTCTTATGACTTCTTATATATATAATGTAAAATGCCTATGTAAGCAATAAAATACATAATATTTCATCACTTTTTTTACACAAATGGAAGCATATTCTATACCTTACTGTTTTGCACTTAATAATATATGGACATCCTTCCATAGCTACTTACAGATTTCTTTTTTTCTTTTTCTTTTGTAATGGTAACATAGTTCTTTTTTATAGTATGGATATACCTTTATTTATTTAACCAGTTTCCTCAATGAATATTTGCTGTGTTTCCAGTCTTTTGCCATTACAAACAAGTCTGCAATAAGTAACCTCTAATATGTGTGGTTTTGCAAGTGTAAAGGTGTACTTGTAGGAAAAAATTCTTAAACGTCAACATGCTGGATCAGAGGCTACAAACATTTTTAAGAGACCTTAAATTGCATTCTATAGGGATTATACTAGTTTATGTTCCTACTATACCCTCAAGGCAATATATGAGATGCTTGTTTTCCCATATGCTTATCACAGGTTGCTTTTTCTGTGGATTGGGTTTCTAATATACTAATGATAGAAATTTAGGTACTAAAATGCTTGCTTTTTGTCTGCTTTTTACTCTGATCTAGGCCAAAGTGGAGATGGCAGGACCCATCTTAATGATAAGTATGGCTATTGATTGCTTCCGAATCCTAAAGGAAGACCTTGTGGACCATGTGACATGGGATATTTAGGATAATATATCAAGTTGAATGTCCAGAGAAGGAGTTCAGATGATCATTTGTAAAATCTGGTGACTGGCCTTTTCTTCTGTGCTCTTGGCTTCCTAAATTTATCTACCCATCTGATTCTTTTGAATTTGCTATTTATGTTTAAAAGTGTTTGTGTATGTATGTAAAAAGGAACCGTATATTTTGAGAATTAGTAAAGTGAGAGACATGACTCTGTTAAATGAGAACATGAAGATGTCTCTTGTTTATTTAAGGCTACAGTGTCTGTCTTAAGCTTTAGGGACTATGCTTTTACTGAGCAATAGGGTGCTTCTGGCAATTAGGCTTTAGGATTCACTGGTAATTGCCTCCTCAAATAAGTGTTGAAATATGAGGTCATGCCAGGGTGTAACCCTGGGTGTCTATGTCATTCTTGGAACTAAAAAGATATCTACACACTGGGGGCTTCCTACTCCCTCGCACTATAATCCTCCTGCCAGGTTTGAGAACAGACCCTGACTTATGAGGACACAGTTCAGGACCACAGCACACCTCATGCACTCAGGCATTGATGCTGATAAAAACTCAGTTCTTTGAAAATCCTGGACTCTGACCAGCTAGGTTAGTCACTCCTCCTCTTGTGGAAAGGTGCAAATAAGGTCACAAAATTAAAAGCTGGATGTGTTCTGCCCACTGTAGGGTTTCTCACCTCTGTAGAGAGGGGAATAAACGTTCCTTCCTCTCTGGAAACATGAAGAAATGAAGAATATGTCTTATTCCCACCCCGTCCCCCACTTCCCATCATCAGTGCCTCACTTCCACAGGAAAGGAAAGCCTAAGAGTGGAAGCAAGGTGGAAAACCAGTGGATTATGCTGGAGGCAGACATAGTGAGCAGGCAGGAGAAAGGCTGTGGCCCAGCGAGAGGGAGTGGATGAGGATGATGCTTTCCCAATGTGGATTATATGGGATGCATGAGGTGGGCAGGAAGCAGTAACAAGAAACTTCAGTTACCCTAACGGATGTCTGTTCTACTAAAAATAAGTCTGATTTCTCAAAAAACAATACCAGTATTGGCATTATGAGAAACTATTATTTTGGACTTCATTTAGACCAACAGGGAAGAACTTGATGATGTAAGAAGTGACAGGAATTCGGGAGCAGAGTGTCTGTGCCACCTTGGATCAAAACCACGGACTGAGGTCTGAGCCAGATCAGTGGTCTTCAAAGGTGAAACTCCTGATTCAAACAGAATTGTATGTGGAACCCTAATACTTGAACAGGTAAAAAATATGCCTGCTCTGGTTGAATTGAGTTGGGGATGGATGGGGATTGGATGTACACACACATATCTGCATGCATACAATCCTCTCCTCCTCACTCTACCCTCACAGTGACCTTGAGGAATCCTAGGGACTACACAGAGCATCATCTGCTTTAGGAAGGCAGATATCTAAATGTTCTGGGAGGGGTAGGTATGGGCCTGTGTCTTGAGAGCATGAAAGCAAGTAGGACTCCATTGGCCAAAATAAAATATAAATATGTAACTTGTACAATTAATATCAGTGGTCAGTGGACTTGTTTCAAAAGACCTGCACGTGAGTGTTAGCTTCTCTTTACTAAATAGGAGACTTTGGGGACATGACCTTTCCCTGAGCCTGAATTCTGTCATGTGTGAAGCAGGGACAGTAACGCTTTTTGCTCTTTGGACCTTGGATTTGTTCTAGGATAAAATGAGACCATGTAGATGGATATGCTTTACAGGGATTTGTAGATATTAGTAGTTGTTATTCATTACAAAAAGGAGACATATCCTGACATCTGGGCCGACTTACCTGTGAGAGGAGACTGGATTATATCAGTGATTCTCCACTGTAGCTGCGTATTAGAATTACCTAGGGAAATTTTTGAAGTTTTTGATTCTAATACTAGGATCCCATGTCAGATCAATTTAATCAGAATCTCTGAGTTGATCCCTTTTAAAAGCACTCCAGGTGATTTTAATGTGCGGCCCATAATGGAGAACCTCTAGAGCAGAGTCAGCAAACCATTTTTATTAATGGCCAGGTATTTGAGGCTTTGCAAGCCATACAATCTGTCGCAACTACTCAGCTCTGCCATTGGAGTGCAAATGGCATAGGCAGTATACAAATGAATGAGTGTGACTGTGTTCCAATAAATATTTACTTATAAAAACAGGTGGCAGGACTTCCCTGGTGGTCCAGTGGCTAAGACTCCATGCTCCCAATGCAGAGGGCCTGGGTTCCATCCCTGGTCAGGGAACTAGATCCCACATGCCGCAACTAAAGATCCAGCACGCCACAACTAAGACCCAGCACAGTCAAATAAATAAATAAATATTTTAAAAACAAAAACAGGTGGCAGGCCAGGTTTGGCCCACTCAGCTCTAGGCAGATTCATCTTTGGGGTCTCACCTGACTCAAGATGTTCATTACAGTGTCTTTAGGATATTTGAAAAGTTTCTATCCAGAAGGCTAATTACCCCCTCCTGAACTGTATGGGTTGCAGTTTTTTGGTTACCAGAAATCAAAGTGATCTAGTCTCCTTTTCACAGAAACGAAAGCAAGGTTATTAGTCATTACAAAAAAATATTGTTACAGCAAGAACGCAACAGGTTATCTGTAAGCAGGGTGTCCCTGGTCTCTCCTGGCCTCCCCAGGAATTCCGTATCATATCTGCCTCTGTATTTAAAGAGCAACAGGAAGCCACTGGGATGTTAGTGATAGTGAAGTGGTCAGATTTGGGTCTTTAAAAGAACACTTAAGCTACAGGTTGGAGGAAGGATGGAAAAGGGCAAGAGGATGCAGGAAGACCAGTCAGAAGTCTGCTGCAGAGATCCAGGTGAAAGATGATGGCAGCTTGAACTAAGTGGAGATCGAGATACAGAGGTAGAAAGGGGTCCCTGCAATATTTTAACAAGTAGAATGGCTGAGACTGAGTGTTGGATTGTCTGGGAGTGAAGGGGGAAGGAAGCTGGAGGGTAATTCCTAGATCACTGGCTTATATATCTGAATGGCCGATGGCGTCATTTGCTGAGATGAGGGGACACTGGAGGAGGACCAGGTGGAGGTGGAGGAGATCGTGAAGTCCATTTGGACAAGTTGAACTTGATGTCCCTTTAAGACATCTAAGTAAAGGTGTCCAGAAAGCAGTTGAATGTAGAGGTCTGGATCTCAAGAGAGGTCTAGAGAGCAGTTTCAGTCTTCTACCAGGTGAGCCTAAGATTCAGGTGATTTTGAAGACCAGGTGGCAGGCATGAATTTTGCAGGCAGACCCCAGTCTTGGACAGCTGGTCTCCATATCTTTGGTATTGGGAACAGTTTTTCTTGGCTATAGGTACTTATTTATTTGGGGAAAAAGTAAATAAGTGGTACAGTGAACATCATTCTGGAAAGAAAGGTCAGGGGTGTGAGTGGAACTTTAAAGCAAATCTCTTTGTCTGCTTTAGGACATTTCTAAGGATTTTGCATAGTGCCTGGTATATGCAATAAATGTTTGTTGAGTGCCTGCTATAAATATTTTCCCTGGAATTGTCCCAATCTAGCATAGGAAGTATGAAGTCCCATTATTTCCTTATAGCCCATTACAAGCCTTTACCCATTACTACTTCACTGTAGCTGGATGGAGTTAACTCTTTGGGAAATAATGACACAATTCCTATCAAACTTTGAAGTCGTTAGCCACAGCCTGGGGATCTGTTGCTTTACCATTGAAATGCTGCCACCTCCTGGATAGGGTGTGACAAGTGACCAGCAGCTGGGGACGGCTTCCCGAGAGTGGGAGCCAGAGGGACGGAAGCCTGCCAGCCCTGTGGCAATCAAAAGCAGGAATGCAAACCCCTGGCATGGCTGAGTTCCCATACAAGGTTTGGTCCATCCCTGTTGGGACCAAACCAGGTTTGACAAACTGCTGGGAAATGACGTAAAACTCTCCTTGACCTTTGTGGAGGGTGGGTCATGGCATCAAACTGGTATCATGTCTTCTTGTGACAGGCTGCTCTTTGATCATGAGATTCCTCATTTGATGTGGGCATTGAGAACCATTTTCAAGATTTCTTCTCAGCAATCTGAGAGGACTGTGCCCTGCTTTGGTTTTAGAGGTTTGGCACTACGACAGTCCAGGGTGGGACTGAGACCTCTATTCCACGGGAGACCAGAAGTCTTTCTCCCCCCAAGAGGACCTGGCACTGATGACAGGTTTGAGGGCTCAGCATGTGAGGGTACAGTGGTTCCCACTGAATGTAGCTCCACCTTCTTCATCCTCCAAATCAGTCTTTTTGTTTTTTTAATTTCAAGTCTTCATAGAATTTATTTGTAACACATTTTAATGAAGTATCAATAAAATTGATGATATGACTGAACAGATTTCTATTTCATTTGCAAAGTGTGAGAAATATGTAGTGTGAGATTTTTCTAGATTTAATAATAACTCTCTATCTGAACTTAGTTCACATTCTTGGTTCTGACCATACTAATTGCCAATTTCATATGGAATTTTAAGTGTAGTATTTAGAGTCTTCTTTTATCCTTAAAAGTAAAAGTCTGTTTATCTCCTATAGAGGACAACTTTTCTTGCCACCTAACCCGTGAAAGAACATCTTATAAATCAGTGCATACGTATCTTATATCTCTTGAGGAAGCCTTTCTGCAGGCTTCATAAGACCTTTGCTGGAAGAGGATTCTATAACCATCGTGTGTAAATGTTTGTAGTTGAGGGTTGTATAACATGAAGCATATAACTTAAGTCTCTCGAGGTCTTTGAAGCCAAACACTGTAACTTTGTTTTGCTCAGCCATTTAAAGTGCATTCTTTTTTTTTTTTTAACCACTTTTTAAAAATCGAAGTACCCCAAGTCAATCTCAACAATTTCTCCGTGTAGAGGTTTTAGGATTCATTCCTCTGCATTGCCCACTGCCCTGACCCAAGCTCCCCTCGCCTCATGACTCCTCGCAGATCTCCCTCCCTTTTGTCTCTGCCTCATCAAGCTCTCCTCCATGCATCTGAGTTATCCTAAAGTACATCACTGAGCAGAATCCTTGGCTCTGAAACCTCAAGACGTTCTCCATTATCCAAAGGGTGAGGTCCAAATTCATTTGAGGCTTTTAAATCCCATATCATAGGGTTCCTGTACTTTTTGATCATCATAACTCATCCCCATCTGCTCTTGTCCCTTTCTGCTACCCACCAAGTATAACCCATGCTCTAGTAATAATAGGTTATTTGCCCCAAACACAACTTCTGCTTTTACTTCTTCATGTATTTTCCATCACGTCTTGCCGTACATGGCCTTGAGCCTCGGTTTCCTTGTCTGTTAAATGGAGAAAGTAATAGCTACCTCATAATACTGTTGTGGAGATTAAATAGCTGAGCTATCTGTAAAACCTTTAGCCATGCTTGACACCCAATCAGCTCCCCAAAATGTAGTTATTAGCATTATTGTGGTCTTCCTTGCTCATGTCTACTAGGTAAGGTCCTACTCATTTTTAAAAGTTCAGCTTGAGTCTCACTATCTTCAGGAAACCGTGATCCCCCTGGTTGTCACTAATCTCCCTTTTCCCACCAGTCCTACAGCACTTTATTTCTACTCCTGTGATACCCCTTGCTCGGATGACCTGACATCTGCTAATTATATGTGTGCTTGGGTCATTTATATTTGTAAACTTTCTGAGTTGGGGGTGGGAACTATCTTATTTTGTACCCCAACTGCACCTCATGGCACCTACCAGTTCACAAAATACGTGCTCAGTTAACTGTTGCTTTATAGGTGTGAGGGTTGCAGGGCAAGTTCTAGTCCTGGCCCTTCCTGTGCTTGGGTTTTCCAGGCAGAGAAAGGACCTTAGAGCTGCCTTCATTTCCAGAACTTGTTCCAGACAAGCTGGACAATCTAAGCACTAACCATTTTAGCAGGGTTAATGCAGGCACAGGCCTGGATTCCTGAACTATTTGGGGCAAAATCAGGCGGAACTACCCCTTCCCTTCAAGGAGCTCCGGATTACAGCAGCTGGCTTTAATTTGGGCTTTAAGCCGTCTGCTGGCCCTGGAAAATCTTGATCTTGAGGGTTGGCTCTGGTTTCCTCAGGCTGTCACGCACACCCCTTCAAAAGTCAATGCAACTATGACAGGGAGTGATCACAAGAGGGCAGTAAAGACCCATCACTGTACAGCAACTTGCACTTGGAGCTGAAAGCAGAAGACAAATGTTTCAAAGCAGAAGAAAGAGTAAGAAGCACATCCTGAACTCTTTCAGAATCAGGGTTCTGAAAGACCTCAGGGCAGCAAGCTGGTTCAGGTCACCAATGTCTTCCCAGATCCAAGACCTGAAAGCAGCAAATTAGGGACACTGACAAGGTCCAAACAGTGTTCCCTAAATCTCTTCCCAGCCTGTTGTTTCTGGTGCTTCGTTTCACCCGGAGAAAGTCATTCTCCAGTCATAATGCACATATTCTATGGAGGAGTTTAGGCATTGCCTGTTTATTATTTACACACTGTATTACAGAGCATTTTTTCACACCAACCCCCCACCCCACCCCACTGTCTTTATTGGGGAATAATTGACAAAAATTGTATATAATTAAGGTGTACAACTTGATATTTGATATATCACACTCATTTCAAAAATCTGAATCTCCTATCTGTCTTAAAATGTAAAAAGAGGAGATGTCTTAAAGTGTAAAAAGAGATGTTATCACCTCTGTTTAAGGAAACTGAGGCTCAGAAAATGAAGTGACTTGTTCAAAGGCATGGTGGAACCATAATTCCAGATCCTTTGCTTATTCCTTCTAGTTTTCAGTTGTTTGTGTTTGTAAGGTTTGTGAGTTTCAAGAGCAAAGACTACGTCTCATTCCTCTTTCTGTCTCTAAACGGTGCTCCCTTAACCTTTAGGACTATGAGTGGGTGTGTTGTATAAGGCTCTCCCCGCTAGGAGCTGGATTCCATGATCTCTCTCTTATTCCCCCTGATTCAGTAATTGTGTGAGGCACAGCGCTAACAACGACAGTGGTGGCCCTGAGTGATCCTACTGGCTGAGCATTCCAACAAGGGCAGCTGCTTGGCTGCCAGCCTATGACAATCCATCATTAGTAATGCAGGGAGGGCGGAGGACAGTTGGACAGTTTCTCAAAGTGTGCAGTAGTATCCCAGGCATTATGAGAGTTGACTTTAGGGGAGGAGGATGAAAATGTTTAATTTTTAGCAGTTACGCATATAAATACATTATTATTTATACACATGCACATACATATTGTTGCATAGAATGAGGTCAGTTTTTAAAGTGAGTTTATTTAAAGAAGAACATTAAGTAAGTAACAGTATGGTGGGATGCAACAAGGTACAAAGCATGAGACAGGTATACCAATGAGTGAAGTTCAAGGAACTGTGGTGAGGTGGGAAGATGGTTGTAACTCGAGTCACAAAACTCTTTCATGTCTGGCTCTGTGACCCTTAAGCCATGTTACCCTGATTGAGTTGCTGACCTTAAACAAGTCTCAGTTTTCTCATCTGTAAAGTCAGAAAAGAATTCTTGTCCTCCTTAACTCAAGTGAGAATAAATGAAAGTACACTGAAGCCTGGAAAACTGTGCAGGTGTCCGGTGGTGCCAATATCACGATTCCCAGTTCCACCAAGGTCTATCCAGGACCTCCTCTTTTCCACCACGGAGGATGCCTCCCAACTAGTGTCCATTTCCCAGATCCCAAGGACCGAGTCCAGGTCTGTTTGTTGTCCACACCTGGGTCTGCCATTCTGGGGAGGAGGAGGGAGGGGCTGGGGCAACCCTGGAATCAGTCCAGGAACAAGTCCCAACCTGTCACTGTTTGCTTTGTCATCCTGATTCAATGACCTCATACAAGGAAGGGAGGGAGCAGAGGAGCTGTTCTCTTGCCGATACCTAGGGAGGCTTCTGACATCTCCTGTTTTCCTCGTCATGAGAAGAGCAGGCGCCAGGCTGTGATTTTTAAGGTCTGAGCTAATTTTGGAAGTGAAGGAGAGCAGCGCCTCCCACAACTGGTCAGACTCAAGCTTCCTGGGGAGCTGCCTGGAGCAAAGGGGTAGAGGGGGCTGCAATGGGCATCAGAATCCAGGCTGTTGCCCCTGCTTCCTGGCGGGGCTTCAGAATACACAGCCTCGTCCCCAGGTTCTGACTAATCTCAGTGCTACTTGGGTGAACACTAAGGATTGGCAGTTAGGGGAAAAGGGCCTGAGGCTAGGACAGCTCCTGCATTGATTATTAGTCTGGTCCCCAAGGGACAGCCACTAGGATTGACAGAGGCTTCAGTGACTCTAGTCATCATCCTTGCATACTCCTACACTTTCACATACGGTATTCAATGAATACTTTCTGAGCACCTACTGTGTACCAAGCCTTTGGGGAAATGAGGCAGCCATGTGTATCAAAAGGCTGCAGAGGACCTTAGAGTCACGTTTTTACCACCAGGATTCCTTTTGTCATCCTTACTTCATCCCCTCTACCACCTGGCCTTAATTAATATTTAAATAAATTATTTTGTCAGCCTTACAAATTGCATTTTTTTACCTTCTTTTTTTGGGGGGGTGGGGTGGGGGAGCCAAGCGGCATGTGGGATCTTTGTTCCCTGACCAGAGATTGAACCCATGCCCCCTGCAGCAGAAGCGCAGAGTCTGCCAGGGAAGTCCCACAGATTGCATTTTTAAGGTGTTCAAGTTTTTTTTGTAATCAAACATTTATGTAATTGCAAATAAGTGCTTCTGATCAACATGAGATAACTAACATTATGACACTGAGTTAGTATCTAGTTACACAAAAGCAAAGAAATCCAACATTTTAGCTATCCTGTTTATCCTGGTTGGGCTTTTTAAAACGTAGCTGGCAGACTACCCGGGGAGTCAGTTCAAGGTTTTACATAACAGCTGGGTTTTGAAGGATAAGCAAGAGTTCACAAGCAGGGAGAAAGAGGTCGATGCAGGCAGAGGGCGGCAGAACGATCCAGGTGCTGGGCCCAATACCTCCATCCCAGGGCTGGTCAAGTGGATCAGGCTGTGGCTTGAACTTGGTGGCTGGAAGCTGGGGTTTGGGATGGAGCTAATGAGGGTGGAGGTGAAAACCAGGGATCTTAACAGTTGAAAGTTCTAGGTTGGCCACATCAAGGTCCTGGAGAAACAGGACAGAGAGACAGGCAATCCCACTGGAGTCCCTTTGGTTCTCAAGGGCAGGAGGGAAAAAGACAGCAGAGGACAAGCCAAAACTCTGCCCCAGAGCTGGCCAGAACCCTGTCTCCCACCTTGGCTGCCCCAACCCTTAGCTCCAAGAGGAAACCATTTTTCTGTGATTTTTTTGGCTCATCTCTTAAACGTTCCAGAGTCAAATCAGGCTGTGCCATGGTTGAACAAACCTGCTGAACAAATAAACAAGGCAGGCTGCGGGGCTGGGAAAGCACCAGACGTGGGCCTCCAACCAGATCCATGGGTTCTGGCAAGTCTGTCCCAAGCCTGGGCCTTGGCTTCTTCCCTCTACCATGAGAGGTGGGAGCGTGGAACTTTTGGGGTCCCTCCCGGCTCTGTGATCTAAGCAAGTTGCCCACAGAGAGGAAAACTCCAGAGCTGCCAGTTCAGAAGAAGCCTCCTTTCTTTTCACCACATAGTGCAGCTAAGGGCAGAGAGAGAGAAGATCTCCTCATGGCAAATATTGAAACCAAAGGACACCCATTCGCTTATTCACTCATCAAACACTGAGTGTCCAATCTGTGCTTGGTGCTATGCTGCCCCTTCCCTCACAGAACATACAGGAGTTATAAATGCTCTAGCTGAGGAGAGAGGGTCACATTTCTCGTATATACCAAGTTCTCACCCACCTCAGGGCCTTTGCTCCTGCTGTTCCCACCACCTAGACTGCCAGCCCTTCCCCCTTCCTCCTTCTGCAGGCTCTGCTTAAATGGCATTTCCTCTGACCACCCTGTAAGTGGTAGGCTTCCCCATCTCTCCCCATCTCTCCAGACACACTCCGTCACCCTCATAGAATTTATGGCAGTTTATAACTATATGTCTGCCCTTCATTTAGTCATTTATTTTCCACCTTTTTGACTTGAGTATAAGCTACCTGAGGGCAAGAATTCTGTTTGTATTTTTCACTTCTGGACACTTAGCAGCATATACTTGTAGAATACATGAATAATATTTTGGCATGTGCCGGATTTTTCTACATCGACTCCCTAATTTAGTCCTCTTGACAACCCTAAGGGAGAGGCAGTACTATTATTCTCTACATTTTGGAGTAAAGAGACAGACATCCAGAGATGTTAAGTATCTTGCAGTTGGCAGGGCTGGGCTTGAACCTCGTCTGCAAGTCAGGGCTCTTTCTACTTCACCGCGCTGCAGGCCAAATGATGTGAGGCTTTGTGCCCGGCTCTAACTAACCCCTGGCTCAGATTTTTTCTTCTTTTTTCCTTTTCCTTTTGAAATAATTTCAGCTTACCAAAAGGTTGCAAGACTAGTACAAAGTACAAAGAATTCCTCTGTACTCTTCACTCAAGTTCACCAGATGTGGACATTTTGCTGCATTTGTCTAAATATTCTCTTTCTCCTTGTACATGTTTTTACATGTTTATACTTTTCTTTTTTTCGACTAGTTTAGAGTAAATTGCAGACATTATACCTCTTTGTCCTTAAATACTTCAGTGTGAATTTCTCAAGAACAAGGATGTTCTTTTCCATAAAATCGAAATCAGGGAATTTAAAGTCTATATAATACTATCATTTAATGTACAATCCATATTAAAACTTACCAAATTATTCCAATAATGTTCTTTATAATGATATTTTTTTCTAGTCCAGGATCCAATCCAGAGCATACATTCTTTTAATTTTAATTCCTTTTAATTCTTATATCTCTTTAGTTTTTAATGTAAAACAGTTCCTCAGCTTTTCTTCCTCTTTCATGGCACTGATATTTCTCAAGAATCTAGGCCAGTCATTTTGTAAACTGTCCCTCAGCTTGGGTTAGTCTGATGTTTGTTCGTGATCAGATTAAAGTTAGGCATTTGTTGGCAGGAATCTCACAGAAGTGATGCTGTGCATCTCAGTGCATCATATCAGGAGCCAACATGATGTCTGTTTGTCCCAGGATTGGTGATGTTAACTTCACCAATGGAGGTGAAGGTGTCTGCCAGGTTTCTCCATGGTAAAGTTACTGTTTTTTCCCTTTGTAATTTATAAGTAATTTAAGTAATATATAAGTATTTTATAAGTAATTTAAGTAATATAAGTAATTTATAAATAAATTATAAATAAATATAAGTAATTTATTTATAATTTAAGTAATTTAAGTAATATAAGTAATTTAAGAGGAGATACTTTAAGCCTGTGAATACTCTGCCATCAAACTTTACCATCCATTGATGATGCTTGACTGAATCAATGATTAGCAAAATGGTTGCAAAATCAAGATCTTGGTTCTGATTTTAAGGCTGGCGTATTTCAGAATGATAGCATAGGATGGAAGGGAGGAGGGAACAAGAGACAGCTTCCAATTCTGTAAACAGTTCCTCAAATGTCTATCATGGAAAGTGGAAGTCTATCATGGAAGGTGACTGGTATTGACTTTCTAACCCTATTAAGAAAAAAGACTGGAAAATCAGACTGGATTTTAAGCAATAAAAGCTGTTACTTACTAACGGAAGAAGAATTTCCTCTTATCTAGCACTTAGTAAATCCCTAACACTACACCAGCCATTTAGCAGACATGATTTCATTTAGTGCTCATAACCACTCTTTGAAAGAGTATTGTTATCTCCAATTTATAGATGAGGAAACTAAGACTCAGAAAGCTTGAGGCATTTGCCTAAAGTCATACATCTAGGAAGTGGAAGAGTCTAGATTCTGACTAAGATCTGTTTGGCTCCAAACTCGTACTCTTTTCAGAGGGAAGGAGCTCTGGGTTGTTTTATGACCTTCAACCTCAACACACATCTCCGCCAGTGCCAGTTTTCAATGAATTCCCAGCTTAGGAGTGAGGTAATTCCCACTCCCAGAGTGGATGTTAAGCCCTGGGGCGCGAGTCCTGCAAAGAGGCTGATGAGGTCCCAGTGCAGTGATCTTCTGGCCCCAGCCAGCTGGTCCTTGATCCCCAGCAGCCCCCCTGGCTGAGAGTGGCCTGAGAGGACCTCCCGCGGCTCTGCTGCCGCCCCTTCAGCCCAGGTGGCAGGGCCATCCAGACATTGACTCACCAGTTCCCCTTGCCTGCCCGGCACTGCTGCATCTCCTGTGCTTAGAAAGGCAGGAAACTGAACTCTGGTATTTTAGAAAGTCTTTCAACAATAAGCTTGATTAAAAGGGGATTTTCCAGTTAACCCTGGAGAATTTCTGTTAACCAATGACTTATTGTATTCTAGTTCTTTGAAATGTGGTTATCTGTGTTCATTGTGTATTTAGAGTAAATCTCATTTACCAGATGATTCAATTAAACAGGATTTACCTCTTTAGGGAAATCCTAAAATTACCATTTGGTATAAGCCACAGAACCAGAGAATAACCATGTTAAAAGGCATTAGGGATCACTTAATAGGATTGTTTATTGTTCAGATGAGGAATCTGAGGCCCAGAGAGGGATGTAACTTACCCAAGATCACACAGCTCATTACTGACATAACTATTAACTAGGAACCTCCCATCCAAAGTTCTTTCTGCCACATCAAGAATAATTACAAGGCTAGAAACCTTTATGTCCAGGGTTACCTGCAGGCTGAATTTAGCTTGTAGTGTGTTTTCTGTTTAGCCTGCACAGTGTTTTAAAAGCTGGGAAGTTTCCTGTAAAAATTCAAATTTGGTGTTTCTTTTGAAAACCTGGGAAATCTGTCCACACTGGGCCCAATGGCAACGAAGGGGGACTGAGTAGCAGCAAGCCCTCTGGACTGGGGACATGGGATCTACATCCCACCACTCCCTCTCAGCACACATCTGGCCCGCCTCACCCACTTCATGATCAGCCGGTCCCTCTAGGCATTAGAATTTGGGTTCTCTGCTTTCTGGTGGAGGGCACTCCTTGGTTAATTAAAAAGGGGGCTGAAGTGGCCAGACTGAAACACAGGGGCGACAATGAGGAATCAGAAGTACTTGTGTTACATGCCAGCATGCAGCGCCAAGGATGCTGGCTGGTCCTGGGCAAGCTCAGATCAGGGGCTAGAAAGAGCCCCAGGAGCTGCTCATTTAGGTGAAAAATGTAAAAAGCTAAACAGCAATAGGAGAGATAGCACTTGGCAAGATAAGATGTACTGACAAAGTGAATGGAGCAGGCAAGATGTGCTAAAGTAGTTCAGATGGTCAAGGAGGTTATAGTGGAGGTGGGTCCTGACCCAGAAGTTAACTTATTCTAAAGAATGGCAAGACTGTGGGCAGAAAAATCAGCCGGGAAGCTATTTCAGCCATCAGAGCTAAGAGCTAGGGTTAGGTGAATGGAGGTGGGAAAGGAAAGGAAGAGATGGATGCCAGAGAGACATCCCAAAGGGGGGATGGACAGGATTTAGTGTCTGCACAGAGGTGAGAGGAGAGGGAAAAAGAAGAGTCAAAGCTGATGGAGCCTTTGTCCCTGGGTGACCAGGAGAATGTCATGCCCCAAACAGAGAAGGGAAGCCAGGAGGGAAAGCTGGGTGGGGGAAAATGAAGAATTTATTTCTAGATATGTTGATTTTGAGATGATAACAGGGCTTACCAATGGGCAGTTGAAATTGGGAGTGGAACTCAAAGAGAGGTCAGAGCTGGTAGCCTGGAGGAGATAGTTGAAACCACCAAGATGGATGAGATTCCCTCCCAAAGGGCAGAGGACAGGGAACCAAGGGCAATGTGCTGAACCCTGGGTAACAGCCACCCTTAAAAAGATAACAGAGGAGGGAGAGGAGGCAACAAAAGAGACAGATCAATCAGAGAGGCAGGAAGAGAACCAGGATAGAGTATCACTGTAGGAGCTCAGGAGAGGCTTAGAAGAGCCCTCTACAGTGTCAGAAAGTGTGTCCAAAGTCAAGGGAGTGGGGACTGAGAAAAGGCCCCTGAGCTGGACCATTAGGGCATCATGCTGAGAATGCACTCAGCACTCTAGAGACATCTCACAGGGCTGGGAGAAAGAACTAAGACATAACCAGAGGGCACCCTAGAGACAGCACGGAGGGTGGGAGGGAGTTGTATCTGGAGGTGGGAGGGGAGGCGTCAGTGGAGAGGAAGGGATGGAGGGTCCCCTTGTAGCACCTGTGGAAAAGGTGGAGCTTCTGAATCAAGATCTGCCAGACTTCAAAGGCAGATGCCCGTGTCAGCTGCTCTGTATTTGTCTGGCGATGGGCTCTTGACTTCTCACTCATCTTTCTGGAGATACCTCAGCTCACATCACTTTCTTATTTGGGACTCATTTTACCTATTTGGATTTAGAAAACAACCACCACAAAACTTTATTGGGTGCTTCCCACTCTTAGGGGCAACAGACAAGGTCTAAGTGATTCAAAAGAAGTAAAGTAGCCCCTTCCCCTGACTGAGAAGGTCTTTGAGAGGCGCCTCTGCTTGCGCTGCCTCGGTTAGCCCTATGAGGGGAGCTTTATTGCCAGAGTTCCTTTTGCGCGAGTGAAATGGAGGCTCAGGAAGGTCAATGTACCAAAGCTACTGAGAGTTGAATCTGAACCCAAGTCTCCCCGAATCCAAGTGCAGTGTCCTTTCCACTGCCAGGGTCATGCAGGCCCAAGTAAGGAATCAGAATGGAGACCCAGGGGCATGTTCCCAACCCCCAGTAAGCACTTTACCATCTGACCTCCCTTTGCCCATTTGGGGGTGAAATCCTTGCACATTCAGACACATTGATTAAATATAATGAGGCCTGGGCTTCCCTGGTGGCGCAGTGGTTGAGAGTCCGCCTGCCGGTGCAGGGGACACGGGTTCGTGCCCTAGTCCGGGAAGATCCCACATGCCGCGGAGCGGCTGGGCCTGTGAGCCATGGCCGCTGAGCCTGCGCGTCTGGAGCCTGTGCTCCGCAACGGGAGAGGCCACAGCAGTGAGAGGCCCACATAGCGCTATATATATATATATAATGAGGCCTATCCTGGAGGAGGGGAAAGAAAAAGGGAGTAGTGAGTCTGGTTGGGAGGAGACTGGCAAGAGGAGACTGATCTATGGATACCCAGGGCCTTTGAGCTGGAGCTTTTATCCTGGGGTCTTGGGACACCTCTGGTCTCATGCACAACCCTGACATTAGAAGCAGAATCAAAGTGTGTTGTGGTGGAGGGGTCGGGGGTTGCCTGTGGACACTTTCTGGGGAGAGGGTGCATAACTTTCATCAGTTCTCAAAGGGGACTTGTCCCCCCCAAAACTGAAAACCACTGATACGGAAGCATCAGCAGTCCCCTTGGTGGATCTGGGACACACTGGTATAATTTATATCCAGTCCCTGTCTTTTTTCTAAATCCTTGCCTAGAAATGTATTCTAGCTGGGCTCTTTCACCCTGCACAGGGGGAATGTCCCTCCTCCTAAAAGCCTCTTTTTGGGATGGGCGTGGCTGAGTGAATCCCTGAAGTCCCAGGAGTGCAGCCGACAAGGGTCAAGGCGCAGCTTCCAGGGGGCGGGAGGGGGAGGCTGCGGGAGCCGGAGCGGATGTCACGGCTTACCTCAGAGCCCGAATTAGAAGGCTGAAAAAATCACAGCAGGAAATAATGTGGTGCCTAAAATAGAAGCATCAACTGGGAGAGAGGCCGGGGAGTAGGTGGCATTTGAGGCTCCCGCCGCGTCCTCCCCAGTGGCTGCCTGACAAGTGCGTCGGAGGCGTGTGGATGAGCAACGGGGCCAGAAAAGGCCAGAAAGGCCGAGGCTGCATTTCTGCTGCGGAAGGAGGGGTGCTCAGAAAACAGCCACACTCTGAGGGGAGGAGGGGCCCTGCCGCTCTTGTCGCCCCTAACCTCCCCCTCCCCTTTCCTTTTCACACGCCCCCCACTCCTCCCCCAAAGCCCCCTCTCCTCTTCCTCCTCCTTCCTCCACTTTTGGTCTCTCACCTTCCCCACTGCCTCTGCCTCGCCATCCGCCCCCTACCTTCCCAATTCCTCTCCCTCCCCCAAAGTACCCTCGTGCGTTCTCACCTCCACTTCCACCCCCTCCCATCAGGCCCTGCCTGTCTGCTCCAAGCCTCTGACTGCAAGGCCTTGGTCTCCAAATAGGAAGCTGCGTGGAGGCCCTTGCTGCCTTCCCAGGCAATGTAATCAAAGGTCATTCTAGGAGCAACTGCCCTCAAGGTCAGCCTCCCTCTGCCTGACTGCAGTAACCCCGCCACCACCCCTGACCCTGGCACCATCCCCACCGCTGTGAGACTGCGCAGAAAGACCAGCAGGCAGGGGTTCCTTCACCCCGGCCCTTGCCTCAGGAGGGATTGAGAGGAAGCAAAAGCTTTGCCTGTAGACCTGGGCTGGCCCTCCTTCCAAGGCTATGACTGGCTGTGAGGGTCGCCCAGCACATACCTGCTGAAAGCAAACAGCTACATACAAAAATAGTAACGGCCAGTACTCACAGAGCACTTATACCTGCATATTAACTAACTTAATTCTCACAACCCCATAAAGGAGGAAATTTTATTATTCCCGTTTTATAGATGATGAAACTGAGACACAAAAAGATGAATTAACTTGGCCATATTCACAGAGCTAGTCAAGGGGAAGGGCCAGGATTTGGGCCCAGGCTGTCTGACTGTAGGTCCTACTGAATTTCACACACCATTGCCTCTCAGCTTAGTGTGCTTCTACTCAGCTTTTCTTTCTAAAGAGTGATTTTTGTTTTATTTTGTTTGCTCTTTTCTGAAAATAAGCATAAGGTATTTGAGATTCTAAGCAGTTATGGGTGCTTGGAGATTTCAATTTTTTAAAAATCACATATTCTTATTTTTACTTCTCTGGGTGTTTTTCCCCCAGCTGTTGCTGAAAACAAGCTCTCTCATTTTTCCCAGTCTCAAATGCTGTGCATACTTGCCACTATCTGGAAAGGAAATTGTATTCATTGGTGCTCAAGTGCACTGCCCATATACATACCTGTGCCACTACCTCCCTCCTGAATCACGCCTTTGTGTTGCTCTGGGGTTAATGGATTATGATTTGTCAAACAGAATTCTCAGGAAAGGTATGTGGCTAATGTGGCTTCACACAAGCTTTGTTCCCTGGAAGCTGGGAGTTAGTGGACTCGTGGTAAGAAATAGTGGCTAAGATTGTGGGTAGGGGACTAAAACAAATGTCAGAATGAAATAATTATGTAGTTAACATTTATTAGTACTTACTAAATGCAAGGCTTTGTGCTAAACATTTTACAGGAATGATCTCATTTAAGCGACACAATAACCCTATGACAGTAGTATCATTACCATTTGACAGAAAATTCGAGGTCATGTAAGGCTTAGGGGCAGGGGTTCTGATGCATTGAAGCAGCACTAACTGCAAATGAAAACTTGCTGGTTTCCGCAAGGTTTTTTTTTCTCCGATATGGAAATATCTCTGTCATTTTGCTAATTATAAAAGTAATACATGCTCATGGAATAATTAAGACGACACAGAAGTGTATGAAGTAAAATATTGACGTCTTTCCCCATAATACCCCTCTGCACAGACTTTAGCACGCCTCTCCGTTTTAAGATACCTGGTATCCCACTATCATACTCTTCAGTGGACAACTTGCATGTGTCAGTACACACTAGATTATTTCCATAATTCTAACACGGGAATTGGTGAGTCAGAAGGTATAAACATTTACATTTTAGTCACTTTTTGAAATGGACGAGTTATTTAATTAATCAATTTATTTTTTGAATTTTATTTTTTTATACAGCAGGTTCTTTTTTTTTTTAGTTTATTTATTCATTTATTATTTATTTTTGGTTGCATTGGGCCTTCGTTGCTGCACATGGGCTTTCTCTAGTTGCAGCAAGCGGGGGCTACTCTTCGTTGCGGTGCACGGGCTTCTCATTGCAGTGGCTTCTCTTGTTGTGGAGCACAGGCTGTAGGTGCGCGGGCTTCTGTAGTGGTGCACATGGGCTCAGTAGCTGTGGCTGGTGGACTCTGGAGCGCAGGCTCAGTAGTTGTGGTGTACGGGCTTAGTTGCTCCACGGCATGTGGGATCTTCCCAGACCAGGGCTCGAACCCGTGCTGGGTCTTTGTTGCTTCATGCGGGCTTTTTCTCTAGTTGCAGGGAGCGGGGGCTACTCTTCGTTGTGGTGTACGGGCTTCTCATTGTGGTAGCTTCTCTTGTTGCAGAGCATGGCCTCTCAGCATGCAGGCTTGCTTCAGTAGTTGTGTCTCGCGGGCTCTAGAGCTCAGGTTCAGTAGTTGTGGCACACGGGCTTACTTGCTCCACGGCATGTGGGATCTTCCTGGACGAGGGCTCAAACCCGTGTCCCCTGCATTGGCAGGCAGATTCTTAACTACTGTGCCACCAGGGGAGCCCTAGTTATCTATTTTATACTTATTAGTGTATATATGTCAATCCCAATCTCCCCATTCATCCCACCACCACCACCACCTCCCCCCTACCCTTTCCAGCCTTGGTGTCCATACGTTTGTTCTCTACATCTGTGTCTCTATTTCTGCCTTGCAAACTGGTTCATCTGTAACATTTTCTAGATTCTACATACATGCGTTAATATATGATATTTGTTCTTCTCTTTCTGACTTTCTTCACTCTGTATGACACTCTCTATGTCCATCCACGTCTCTACAAATGACCCAATTTCATTCCTTTTTATGGCTGAGTAATATTCCATTGTATATATGTACCACATCTTCTTTATCCATTCATCTGTCAATGGGCATTTAGGTTGCTTCCATGGCCTGGCTGTTGTAAATAGTGCTGCAATGAGCATTGGGGTGCATGTGTCTTTTTGAATTATGGTTTTCTCTGGGTATATGCCCAGTAGTGGGATTGCTGGGTCATATGGCAATTCTATTTTTAGTGTTTAATGAACCTCCATACTGTTCTCCATAGTGGCTGTATCAATTTCCGTTCCCACCAACAGTGCAAGAGGGTTCCCTTTTCTCCACCCCACTCCAGCATTTATTGTTTGTAGATAGTCTGATGATGCCCATTCTAACTGGTGTGAGGTGATACCTCGTTGTAGTTTTGATTTGCATTTCTCTAATAATTAGTGATGTTGAGCAGCTTTCCATGTGCCTCTTGGCCATCTATATGTCTCCTTCGGGGAAATGTCTATTTAGGTCTTCTGCCTATTTTTTGATTGGGTTGTTTGTTTTTTTAATATTGAGCTGCATGAGCTGCTTGTATATCTTGGAGATTAATCCTTTGTTGATTCATTTGCAAATATTTTCTCTCATTCTGAGGGTCGTCTTTTTGTCTTGTTTATAGTTTCCTTTGCTGTGCAAAAGCTTTTAAGTTTCATCAGGTCCCATTTGTTTATTTTTGTTTTTATTTCCATTACTCTAGGAGATGTATCAAAAAAGATCTTGCTGTGATTTATGTCAAAGAGTGTTCTTCCTATGTTTTCCTCTAAGAGTTTTATAGTGTCTGGTCTTACATTTAGGTCTCTAATCCATTTTGAGTTTATTTTTGTATATGGTGTTAGGGACTGTTCTAATTTCATTCTTTTAACATGTAGCTGTCCAGTTTTCCCAGCACCACTTATTGAAGAGACTGTCTTTTCTCCATTGTATATCCTTGCCTCCTTTGTCATAGATTAGTTGACCATAGGTGCTTGGGCTTATCTCTGAGCTTTCTGTCCTGTTCCATTGATCTATATATTTTTTTGTGCCAATACTATATTGTCTTGATTACTGTAACTTTGTAGTATAGTCTGAAGTCAGGGAGTCTGATTCCTCCAGTTCCGTTTTTTTTCCCTCAAGACTGCTTTGGCTATTCGGGGGTCTTCTGTGTCTCCATACAAATTTTAAGACTTTTTGTTCTACTTCTGTAAAAAATGCCAGTAGTAATTTGATAGAGGTTCCATTGCATCTGTAGTTTGCTTTGGGTAGAATAGTCATTTTCACAGTATTGATTCTTCCAATCCAAGAACATGGTATATCTCTCCATCTGTTTGTGTCATCTTTGATTTCTTTCATCAGTGTCTTATAGTTTACTGAGTACAGGTGTTTTACCTCCTTAGGTAGGTTTATTCCTAGGTATTTTATTCTTTTTTTTGCAGTGGTGAATGGGATTGTTTCCTTAATTTCTCTCTCTGATCTTTCGTTGTTAGTGTATAGGAATGCAAGAGATTTCTGTGCATTAATTTTGTATCCTGCAACTTTACTAAATTCATCGATTAGCTCTAGTAGTTTCCTGGTGGCATCTTTAGGATTCTCTATGTACTGTATCATGTCATCTGCAAACCGTGACAGTTTTACTTTCTTTTCCAATTTGTATTCCTTTTCTTTTTCTTCCATGATTGCTGTGGCTAGGACTTCCAAAATGACGTTGAATAAGAGTGGGGAGAGTGAATATCCTTGTCTTGTTCCTGATCTTAGAGGAAACGCTTTCAGTTTTTCACCATTGAGAATGATGTTTGCTGTGGGTTTGTCATATATGGCCTTTATTATGTTGAGGTAGGTTCCCTCTATGCCCACTTTCTGGAAAGTTTTTATCATTAATGGGTGTTGAATTTTCTCAAAAGCTTTTTCTGCATCTATTGAGATGATCATATGGTTTTTATTCTTCAATTTGTTAGTATGGTGTATCACATTGATTGATTTGTGTATATTGAAGACTCCTTGCATCCCTGGGATAAATCCCACTTGATCATGGTGTTTGATCCTTTTAATGTGTTGTTGGATTCTGTTTGCTAGTATTTTGTTGAGGATTTTTGCATCTATATTCATCAGTGATATTGGTCTCTAATTTTCTTTTTTTTGTAGTATCTTTGTCTAGTTTTGGTATCAGGGTGATAGTGGCCTCGTAGAATGAGTTTGGGAGTGTTCCTTCCTCTGCAAATTTTTGGAAGAGTTTGAGAAGGGTGGGTGTTAGCTCTTCTCTAAATGCTTAATAGAATTCACCTGTGAGGCCATCTGGTCCTGGACTTTTGTTTGTTGGAAGATTTTTAATATCACAGTTTCAATTTCATTACTTGTGATTGGTCTGTTCATATTTTCTATTTCTTCCTGGTTCAGTCTTGTAAGGTTATACCTTTCTAAGAATTTGTCCATTTCTTCCAGGTTTTCCATTTTATTGGCATAGAGTTGCTTGTAGTAGTCTCTTATGATGCATTGTATTTCTGTGGTGTCCATTGTAACTTCTCCTTTTTCATTTCTAATTTTATTGATTTGAATCCTCTCCTCTTTTTCTTGATGAGTCTGGCTAAAGTTTTATCAATTTTTTTTATCTTCTCAAAGAAACAGCTTTTAGTTTTATTGATCTTTGCTATTGTTTTGTTTCTATTTCATTTATTTCTGCTCTGATCTTTATGATTTCTTGCCTTCTACTAACTTTGGGTTTTGTTTGTTTTTCTTTCTCGAGTTCCTTTAGGTGTAAGGTTAGATTGTTTATTTGAGATTTTTCTTGTTTCTTAAGGTAGGATTGTATTGCTATAAACTTCCCTCTTAGAACAGCTTTTGTTGCATCCAATAGGTTTTGGATCATCTTGTTTTCATTGTCATTTCTCTCTAGGTATTTTTTGATTTCCTCTTTGATTTCCTCAGTGATCTCTTGGTTATTTAGTAACATATTGTTTAGCCTCCATGTGTTTGTGTTTTTTACGTTTTTTCCCTGTAATTTATTTCTAATCTCATAGTGTTGTAGTCTGAAAAGATGCTTGGTATGATTTCAATTTTCTTAAATTTACCAAGGCTTGATTTGTGACCCAAGATGTCATCTGTCCTGGAGAGTGTTCCGTGTGCACTTGAGAAGAAAGTGTAATCTGTTTTCGGATGGAATGTCCTATAAATATCAATTAAATCTATCTGGTCTATTGTGTCATTTAAAGCTTGTGTTTCCTTATTAATTTTCTGTCTGGATGATCTGTCCTTTGGTGTAAGTGAGGTGTTGAAGTCCCCCACTATTATTGTGTTACTGTTGACTTCTTCTTTTATAGCTGTTAGCAATTGCCTTATGCATTGAGGTGCTCCTATGTTGGGTGCATATATATTTATAGTTGTTATATCTTCTTGGATTGATCCCTTGATCATTATGTAGTGTCCTTCTGTGTCTCTTGTAACATTCTTTATTTTAAAGTCTATTTTATCTGATATGAGTATTGCTACTCCAGCTTTCTTTTGATTTCCATTTGCATGGAATATCTTTTTCCATCCCCTCACTTTCAGTCTGTATGTGTCCCCTGGTCTGAAGTGGGTTTCTTGTAGACAACATATATATGGGTCTTGTTTTTGTATCCATTCAGTGAGCCTGTGTCTTTTGGTTGGAGCATTTAATCCCTCACAATTAAGGTAATTATCGATATGTATGCTCCTATTACCATTTTCTTAATTATTTTGGGTTTGTTTTTGTAGATCTTTTTCTTCTCTGTGTTTCCCACTTAGAGAAGTTCCTTTAGCATTTGTTGTAGAGCTGGTTTGATGGTGCTGAATTCTCTTAGCTTTTGCTTGTCTGTAAAGCTTTTGATTTCTCCATCGAATCTGAGTGAGATCCTTGCCAGGTAGAGTAATCTTGGTTGTAGTTTCTTCCCTTTCATCACTTTAAATATATCATGCCACTCCCTTCTGGCTTGTAGAGTTTCTGCTGAGAAATCAGCTCTGTTAACCTTATGGGAGTTCCCTTGTATGTTATTTGTCATATTTCCCTTGTTGCTTTCAATAACTTTTCTTTGTCTCTAATTTTTGTCAGTTTGATTACTGTGTGTCTCGGCGTGTTTCTCCTTGGGTTTATCCTGCTTGGGACTCTCTGCACTTCCTGGACTTGGGTGGCTATTTCCTTTCCCATGTTAGGGAAGTTTTCAACTATAATCTCTTCAAATATTTTCTTGGGTCCTTTCTCTCTCTCTTCTCCTTCTGGGACCCCTATAATGTGAATGCTGTGTGTTTAATGTTGTCCCAGAAGTCTCTTAGGCTATCTTAATTTCTTTTCATCCTTTTCTCTTTATTCTGTTCCGTGGCAGTGAATTCCACGATTCTGTCTTCCAGGTCACTTATCCATTCTTCTGCCTCAGTTATTCTACTATTTTTCCTTCTGGTATATTTTTCATTTCAGTCATTTTATTATTCATCTCTGTTTGTTTGTTCTTTAATTCTTCTAGGTGTTTGTTCTTTAATTCTTCTAGGTCTTTGTTAAATATTTTTTGCATCTTCTCAATCTTTGCCTCCATTCTTTTTCTGAGGTCCTGGATCATCTTCACTATCATTATTCTGAATGCTTTTTCTGGAAGGTTGCCTATTTCCACTTCATTTAGTTCTTTTTCTGGGGTTTTATCTTGTTTCTTCATCTGGTACATAGTCCTCTGCCTTTTCATTTTGTCTATCTTTCTGTGAAAGTGGTTTTCGTTCCACAGGCTGCAGGATTGTAGTTCTTCTTGCTTCTGCTGTCTGCCCTCTGGTGGATGAGACTATCCGAGTTATTTTATTTTAAGCCATGGTATGCAGTGGAGGGTAAAGATGCAGTGAATATAGGCCTTTGTACTGCTGGCAACAGTTTAATTAGTACAGTCATAAAGAAAACAATTTGTTAACATATATCAAGAGACGTAAAAATGTTCACACTTTTTACCTTAGAGCAATTCCACTTATGGGAGTCTAACCCAAGGAAATAAATGAAAAAGTAATATTTAACATTATGATAGGCAAAATTTGGACATGACTTAAATGTCTTTCAATAAGGGAATGGTTAAATAAGTCATGAAAAAAATTATGACCTTCTCCATGCTGGAGTATATATAGTCATTAAAAAGAATGGTTATAAAGACTCTCGTAACATGGTGGAAATGCTGAGAAGTTAAAGTAGAATGAAAAAAGTAATGTACAAAATTATATGCATGGGATTTTCCTGGTGGTCCAGTGCTTAAGACTCCACACTTCTGCTGCAGGGTGCATGGGTTCAATCTCTGGTCGGGGAACTACGATCCTGCATGCCATGTGGCGTGGCCAAAAACAAAAAACAAAATTATATGCATGTAGGATTACAATTGTACAATAAGAAACCGTAAAGAAATAGTAGCAAAATGATATCGATGGTTATGTTAGAGTGTTGGGATTAATGTGGTTTTTCTTTTTTATTCTTTCTGTAATATGGTTTATTTTTGTAGTAAATGTTATATTTCTTTAAGAACTGCAAAATCGTTGGAAATTATCAAAAGACTCTGCTTCCTTTCTCCTCTCTGGATTTGAGTTTCTACCTCTATAAATGAAGTAGTTAGACTAGAAGTTGATGACTTCTAAGTCATCCCGGTTCTGATATTGTATATTCTCTGATACAAGCAAGTGGCTCTTTCTGTTATAGATTCAAAGCCAGAATTCAGTATTCATGCTGAAAATGGAGAGATCAGACTAGAACCTGTTTTGTGATCATGAGCTCAGGTTATGCTTACGTGTATCAAAGCCTCCATATTAACTTGAAGAAGAAGAAAACAGAATGTTTTCTGAATCTATGTAGACACATACCTTTAGGCTCAATGTTCCCACCAGGACTTGGGGTCCTGGTGCTGGGTGTTTGAGCAGTGACTTCCCAACTCATCCCAGTGTTGAGGGGTTGTCTTGGACCTGCTCCCTCATTCTCCCTGCTATGAGCTACATTGGAGACCCAGTAGGATTTCACTGACCCTGGGATACAACTGAGGCTAGCAGTCAGGGGAAGCATGTTGTGAGTCCACTGATCTGGAGAATGTGTGTGTGTGTGTGTGTGTGTGTGTGTGTGTGTGTGTGTGTGTGTGTGTGTGTATGAAGGGGCAAGGCTGGAAGAATGCCACTCTGCTGGCACAGCCTTCGTCAGAGCCCTGAAAAGGGCTGAGTGGGCTCTGACTCAGCTCTGTGACTCATTCTCTGTACTGCAGTCTCCATGCTCTGGGCACATCCTCTGGACCATTTCAGCTCAGCTTCCAGCGGAGGAAGGTGAGATTTGGGCCCGTACTCCTGGATGACTCACCCTGCTGAGCTGGAAGGAAGGGGCCAAACCCCCCTCTCCTGCACACCTCATCACCACCCTGCCTCCCCAGGGGTTCCCGTGCAGCCCCGGACCCCATGCGGAGGTTATGGCTGCTCCACTAGAGGCTCTCACCCCGGTGCTACCCACCCACCCACACCTCCCTGCTCAAATGCCATAATTTCCTTGGTCCCTTCACTTGATTGTCCCCTGTGCTTCTTGTGGGCGTTTGAGGTCAGCTTATAAGGAGACTTGTAAGGCTCTCCTGGATTGCCTGTCATTCTGTTCTTCACCTCTCACAAAACTTTACAGCTTAGGAAATAGTTTTGCATCTCTTTTCTCATTTGATTCTCTCTGAGACCCTAAGAAGCCTGGCAGAGCAGCAAATATCACCATTCGACAGGGAAGGATGTGGAAGGTCAAACAAGCGAAGGAACTGTTAAAGAGATTCATGAAGGGTATTGAGGGCCAGGACGGACAGAGGCTTGCCGGGGAAGGGCACGGCTGTCAGGGGAACTGCAAGGCTTTTGGTTGGACAGTGGGCTGGGGAAGAGGGACAGTACTGGCCAGTTTGTGACATGACGAGAAATATGCCTGCCTGAGGGCAGAAGACAGATGAGGAGTGATTTGACTTTATCCCAAGACCAGTGTGAACCCATTGAGGAGTTTTAAGCAGGGGACCTGGGGGTGGCATGGCAGGGAACTGGAGCCGGGCACGCTGGGAGGCTGTGTCCATGGTGCAGATGAGAGTGGATGGAATGCCTGTGTGCAGTGGCTCCTGGGATGGTGTCAACCCTGAGAACATTGTATATGTTTATTCCTGTAAAGGGGGCTGGATTTCTCTGGAGATGGTGACTGGAGCCAGGCAGTGAGTGAGATGGCTGGGGGAAGAGGGAGGGGCACTGGGGACACCAACACTTAAGAGGTGAGCAAAGGCAGGTGTGGCCCCGTGACAATACCCTCACGGGAGGAGGGCACGTCCTAAGTTAAAGCACCTGCCCGCCGTGACTGCCTTCCATGTGGACAAGGCCCTGTGAAGGAGACGGGTTACTCTCACCTCACAGAGGCTCAAGGGTGAAATGACCTGAGGGGACCCCTAGTTCTCCCTCTGTCATGGTCCCTCTCCTTCTTCCACCCAATACGGGGCTGCACAGGTCACCAACTGAGAACATAGCCTTGGCAGGCTGCCAGGAAGTGGCCTCTTGGGAGAGTTCCCAGAACCTCCGGTGATCTGTGGCTTCAGGCTCTGGGCTCCTTGAGCCCTTTTAGCCTTGGGGCGTGCTGGAGGGGGGAGGGTTTCCAGATAACGTATAGGATGTCCAGTTAAATTTGCATTTCAGATCAACAACAAATACTTTTTAGTATAAGTATATCCCAAACATTCCGTGGGATATACTTATATTTTTATAAAGTATTTGATGCTTATCTGCAGTTCAAGTCCAACTGGGTGTCTGTCCTGTATTTTTATTTGCTAAATACAGGACAGACACACATGGGGTATCTCACTGCCCCCTGCATACCAGGGCCTGTGGGATTTTCCTTTGTCTGAGGCCATGTTAAGACCTAGCCTCTGAAGCCCTCAGCATGTGGGCTCAGGGTCACATGGGGAGACATGCCCTGTCCCTGATGGCCTTCCAGCTTCTGGTTAGCTGGCGTCTAATCCAAGCTACTGTGGCCTTCCACATGCCTGTGGCTCCCCACCTGGATGGATAGCCCTCTGCCCCTGATCGTGAGGCCTAACAAGTAAGGGCCCCAGGGCTCTCCTGCTCCAGCCAGCAGCATCTACCAGGGTGTTGCATCCAGGCCGGGTAGGTGGCTCAGGAGCCTGCAGCCCTCGGCCAGCCAGCAGCTGGCACTGTGGTGCCCAGGCTGAGGACTGCAGGAAAAGGGAGGTGTAAGCTCTGCACATAGGCTAGTGGAGTGTGTGTTTGTTCAGAGGCCTATGTTAGAAAATGGCAGCGCCACACCTGGCCAGGGCTTCATACAGTTCAAGGCACTTTCGAGTGTCTGAGCTCGTTTGACCCTCACCAAGTCGCGGTCAGGCGAGCAGGGAGCGAGCTGCCTCCTGCTCCCCAGGATGGGGTCCCCAGGATGAGCCACCTGGGGCTGAGAGAGGTTAGGTCTTTGCTCGGGGTGACCAGTCCTAACACATGTGAGAGTGGTGGCTTCACCCTTACAGAGAGCAAAGTGATAAAATGTGCTGCAGCTCCAAGGAGCCTGGGAGTTGAAGCTCTGGGCGAAGTTCCTCCATTCTCACAGTAGGGGGCAGACCTGAGGCCTTGCTTTGAGAACCAGGTGGACAAGTCTGCCACCCCACCCTGGCCATAGACAAAAAAGAGGCCAGTCGCTCTCACTGGCGGAGCTTGAAGAGCTTCCTCAGGATGCATCTTATCTCCATCCTTCCTAGACATGGGTGGGGGGCAGAGATCTTGGTGAGGACCTCCCTGGAGCGGCAGGGCAGGGTGCTGAGTGCTGTGAGTGAGGATCTGGGTCAATCACAGCAGAGTCTTGGTGAATGCTGAACAGACTTTGAAGGAGGAAGACACAGCGATGTGTGTGGCCGAAACTGCACACATGAAGAGTTGTGTACATTTATTCCACAAGTATTTTCTGAGCATCCACTACATGCCAGTCACCGTTCTAGGTACTGGGGATACCGCAGGAAAGAACAAATAAGCACACACAGATGCCTCACAGAGTGTCTTCTCTTGCGAGTGAGCTGAATATCTTGACCCCAGCAAATGGAATGTAAAATTCAGCCCCTTTACCAGTTTCTAGAAAAAAACTTTTCCCTCCAAACATGGGGTGGGGTAGGGCATGTGTGTATGGGGCAGGGGGTATTTTGCTAAAGATTTATGGGGCCATGATGAGAGACCATCACCCCTCTCACAGCCTCTCACTCTGTGAATCAATCCTCAGTGTACATGACCCTTCTCCTAAGTCCCACTTTGGCCCTGCAGCCATCCTGGGGGTGCACTTCCCTCCCTTCATCTCCTACCATGAGCTCCCAGCCCAGCCAGCCTTTCTCCAGCAGTTTTCTCACAGACATCCAGTCTTGGGAGGGAAGGCTTTTGTGTCATTCCACTGTCACTGTTTGGTCTTGAAGGACACAGTCTGTTACTGGGAGGCCCCTACTTTCTGACATGGGGTTGTTGTCCCTCTCCCATTTCTACTTCTCAGAATTGTTCCAGGGTGAAATGACCTCGTATCTGAAAAGAACTGTACTCAGAACTCTCCAGCACTGTAGGTCATGTCAACCAGAAACACACTTGACAGTGACTTGCTCTCAGCGTTAGGTCAGCCAGCGGGAGACCAAGCACAGTGTGTTTACAGGAGGAAAGGTTGAGCATCTCCCCTTTATTTTGAATTGGATGTAATTTAGCACCTTGTCCTCACTCTTTTGTTAATAAAATAAAACAATAAACACATACTATCATCAGAAGAACATCGACAGCCTGTGTTTATGTTGTGTCTGTCTCGATTGCAACTGCTTTGTAGATTTTTAACAAAATGAGTTTTCACTCTGTGTTGGGGGGTATGATAATTAAAACAAAGAGGGAGGGCTGATCATTTTACTGTGTCTTTCATTCTTGCTCTTTCTCTTCCTTTTCTTTCTTTTTTTTTTTTTCTCCCTTAAAACAGAGATATTGCCCCTTCCATTAACATTGACTTTGGCCATCTCTGACAAGGCCAAAGCAGAGAAATTGGGTTCTAAGAATGTCTGTGTTCACTCTGCGAAGACTCCAGTCGGGAGTCAGGCAAGTGCTCTTTCCGTCCACTGTTCCCAGGGGCTTTATTTGCTGCTCTGCCCTACCCTTCCTGAAAAGGACCTTCCGGGGTGATCTGGACACACGAATATGTTGCCTAGGGTGAGAGATGTGTGAATGAGGAGAGCAAGGAGAGAGGAAAGGAAAGGAAAAGAAAAGAAAAGAGAAGAGAAGAAAAGAAAAAAAAAAGGAACAATGAGAGAGGCTAGAGAATCAGTGTAAGTGCTGTGAACTCAGTGACATGGATCACAGACACAATGGTCATTTGTACCTTTTAATTAGGAGTTCAATCTTTTGGCTGAAAATAACAGAAACACAGCTGTGGTTAGTTTGGGCCCCAAAGGAGGTGCTGGCTCACATGAGCTGACTGTGGAGACAGCAGAGAGGGAACAACTGGGTCCATGGACACCCTCGGGACTCGCCCCCTCCCTCCCCTCTTGGGTGTTGGTTCCACTGCAGGTCTCAGGGCTATGCCAGAGCACAGAGAGCTCCTCCCACCAGCTCCACTACTGACATAAACCCCTGAGACATCTTGGCAAACAGCAGCATACCATTTTTCAATTGTCAGATTTCAAAAATGTTAAACTCTGATACTCTCAGCTATCAGTGAAGGAATGGGAAAATGGAGACACTAATGCTCTGATACACTGCTGGGGGGTTGTAAATTGTCCCAGCCATTTTGGAGGGACAGTTGGCACTGTCTATTTTGATTTTGTATATATATATATATATGTGTGTGTGTGTGTGTGTGTGTGTGTTTTAGAAGATGTTGGGGGTAGGAGTTTATTAATTAATTTATTTATTTTTGCTGTGTTGGGTCTTCGTTTCCGTGCGAGGGCTATCTCTAGTTGTGGCAAGCGGGGGCCACTCTTCATCGCGGTGCGTGGGCCTCTCACTGTCACGGCCTCTCTTGTTGCAGAGCACAGGCTCCAGACGCGCAGGCTCAGTAGTTGTGGCTCATGGGCCCAGTTGCTCCGCGGCATGTGGGATCCTCCCAGCAGGGCTCGAACCCGTGTCCCCTGCACTGGCAGGCAGATTCTCAACCACTGCGCCACCAGGGAAGCCCTGATTTTATATTTTTTTAATTTATTTTTTGGCCACACTGTGTGGCTTGCGGGATCTTAGTTCCCCGACCAGGGATTGAACTTGTTCCCTCGGCAATGAAAGTGCACAGTCCTAACCACTGGATGGCCACGGAATTCCCTCTATTCTGATTTTAAATGTGGATACTATTGCTCTGATGATGCCACTTCTCAAAATCCTGACCAGTAACTCTCAAACATGTGCATAAGGAAATATCAGCAAGTGTTATTTGGAATGTTATTTGTAGCACAAAATTAGGAATAACTTAAATGTCCATCTTTAAACCATGGTATATTTTATACTCTGAAAATATGGAAACTGTTAAAAAGAATGAAATATGTACTGACATAAACCCCTAAGATATCTTGGTAAATGAAAAAAGTAATTTGCAGAATGACACATAATATGGTGTAACTTAAGCATAACCAAAAACAAAACCTTGAAGTAATGATAGATATACCTGTGGGTATGTTTACAACATATATTTCTAATTGTATCCAAATGCATAGAGAAAGTTCTGGTGAGAGACTAAGATTAGGGGTGGAGATCGTAGGAGACTGTCAGATTTGAATTTTTTCAATGATAACACATTTATGTATAATTTATGTATTTAAACTTAATTTTTAAAACTTAAAAAGAAAAAGCTATGGAAGCATTCTGATTGGTTCAACTTGGGTCATGTGACTATCCCTAGACCAATGCACTGTGGTCAAGGCGCCCCTAGGGTTTTACAACTGGCCCCACGTGGGTTATACATTCAGCCCTGTGAACAGGGGAGCAACACACTTGATTGGCAGCTCTTTCCATAATTACATGTTGGAGTGGTGAAACAGCTGTTCCCCCAAAAAAGGGAGGTGCTGTTCTAGGCAGACAAAATGGTAAGTCCCTATAGTGAAAGCTTTTGAGCCAGCATTGTCATTGTGGGTTTATGTAGGTGTTATCCAAGGCTGAAAAAATTTGTCCAATATATTTCTATTACGATATAGGATAAGGATTTGTTCTGCTCACTGCTATATACCCAGAACCCGTGGAAGTTCTGGGTATATAGTAGGCACTCGGTATAATAATAGACGTTGGTTGAATGGAGACAACACTACACTACAATAGTCTATGATTACTTTAATAGTAATCTACAAATGGATCGCTGCAAAGGCAACTCCTCCCAATGCTCTCAGCAAGGGCAGAGGGAGAAAGGAAGAGGAAGACAAACCACCAGCTCAGGACTCCTCCCAAGGCCAGGGAGATGCCATGACAAAGGCTGGGACAGTTTGACAATGACCTGGACTAGATGTGGGAGCCCCAGGCCTGACCCAAGCCCCTGTCACCCCCTCTACAAGAGAACTTGATCCTGCTGGGTCCTGCACACACCCCACCTCCCTACTTCCTATGGGCTGAGGTCTTCCCTGGAAGGGCCCAACCAGCTGGAACCTTTCTTCCCGGGCCGGCCCTCCCAAGAGAATGATGGTGGGATGAGCTTCCTTTAGCCAGGTCCAGAGCGTGCCTGTCCAGGACCTCTGTGTCCCGGACCATGCAGTTATCCTGTTCATGATCTCCGCTGCCATGCAGACACCCCAGCCCCTATGCCTCCTTTGCTGTTGAGTTCCCAGAATGCCTCTCACTTGAGCATGCTTTCTGAATGGAGACATAGGGGGAAAATAATATTGTCTTAAGACAGAGCATTGAATATTATAATATTATACAAACATATACATAAATATATAATATACTGATACTATAATATTATAATGTATATAGCATCCATATTTCTATGTCGTTTATTTTTGGGGGTTGAGACTTTATTGTAGATATACAATTTTGTATCTCTCTCTCTCTCTCTCTTTTTTTTTTTTCACATAACACCAAATCACAAGCATTTTTCCAGGTCATAAAAAACTTGTGAAGGCATTTTAATTAAGGCCGGGAGAGGCCAGTGTAGAAACCAGTGTATATTTCTAGGCAAAGGAGTGGAGGGAGGAAACACAACGATGCTGCAGGGTGAAGGAGTTCAGCCAAGAGTCCAAGTGGGGCCGTGAGGAGGGTGCTGAGGCGGCAGGGCTGGAGGTATCCTGGTCGAGGAGACAGATTGCCCCCTGCTTTACGTTCACTCCTGCTCCAGTGACCCTCAAGAGACCAGGCAGTGAGCCTATCTTTAGGTTCGATGGATTTTCTGGTTGGAGAAACTTGAGAATTTTAATTGTGGCAACCAAACCGATTTACTTGCAGAATGCTGGGCTGAGTCTGGCTTGCCTGAGTCTTCTGTAAGAAACCAAGAGGAGGTAGAGGTGTGCATGTCTGGTGGAGACGAGAAACCCAAGCCAGGTAGCCCACGAACTGTGCAGATTCCAGGATGGGTCTTCAGATAGCTTTCCTTCACTTCCCGCCAGCTTGTCCCCTCCCCAGCCTTGTCACCGCTGGCCACATCAACCCCCCACAGCTGGGAGTCTGCACTGATGAGCACCTCCATCCTTTGCTGTCATCATTACCCAGCATTTGATGAGTGTCATTCATTCATTCGAATTATTTATTGAGCAGCTCCTGTCTGTCAGATAGCAGATTATGCTGTTGTTATAAGACACATCCTTGTCCTCAAGAAGCTTCCATCTATCCAGTAGTCAGATCAAGGGACCACAGAGGTCACCCAACCTTTTGTCTGACTAACAGGAACCACCCCTGCCCCTGCCACGGTGAACTGATGACAGCTTTGCACGCTTCCCCAGAAAAATACACACATGCAAAGAGGTTTGCATACACTTGAGGGCAGCACCAACTTCCTGGACCCATTTATGATTTAAGGGTCTATGTTTAAGCAAACACTTGATCTGATTTAACCAACTTATTTTATAGATCAGGAAACTAAGACCTAGAGAGAGAAATGACTTGTCCATAGTGGATTAGGGGCTGAGTCAGCCCTAGAAGCCAGGATTACTGGCTCCTCAGACACTGCTCCACCAGACCTCCTCTCTCTTCCCTGTGGGCTGGAGGAACCTGGCTGGAGAGGGGACATGAGCCAAGCCCTGGGGTGCCCAGCCTATAGGTTCTTGTCTTCACCAGCCCTCTGGCTCCTGGGGGATACGGGCTGGTAGTCAGGAGCTCCCTGAGCAGTTGCTCTGACCCTGATCATCCCAACAGGTTCCCCCCAGATGTCAAGGGAAATGTTGTGGAGGGAACAGGATGTGTTTTCCTGCAAAATCATTTGTCTCACAAGATGATTTGCATACTGGTGGGGACACAAATGTCATTCCCTGCCCATTTCCTCCCTAGAGAAAAGTGTTCCCATCATAGTTTTCCCTTCAAGGGAGGAGACAGCTGTGTGGGCCCAGTCCCAGCCCCAGGGGACAACTTCCCCCATAGAGGGGAATCAGATGTTAGTGAGGGCTCCTGGAAGTAAGGAGGCTCCTTTATTTGACCTCTTCCCACTCCCAGGGCTTGGCTGGAAGGGGCTTTTGGCTCCAGCTCTGGCAAACAGCCTGCTTCTGTGATCCCTGGAGCCCTGGGCATCCCACCTTGCTCTGTATTATTGGAGTTAAATTACTGGAGAGTCAGCTGCTAGAAGAGAGGGTTGAGGTGATGATAGGTGAAAAGTAATAACAAATACTTAGTGCTTACTCTGTGCCAGACATTACTGTAAGCTTGTTACATGTATTGTAAATTCATTTAATCCTCACAACAATCCAGTGAACTTGGGTCTGTTATTTTTCCCATTGTCTACATGAGAAATCAACGTTCAGAGAGGTTAAATACCTTGCCCAAGGTCACACAGCTGGTAAGCTACACAGCCAGGATATGAACTCAGCCAATCTGCTTCCTAACTAGGGACTCTAAACGCTGTGTTATAAGAGGGAGAGTTAGAAGACTGAAGGATTATTCTAACCCTTGAGGGCAGTGCTATAGTCCAGAAACATGGGCATGGCATTCAAGGCCCCTTATGATCTGGTTCCAGCCACACTGCTCCTACTGTGATCCATTACGAAACACTCCATGAACCTGCCCCAGCTGGTCTGCACTTACTGTTTCCCCTGTCCAGACAGCACTTCCCCATTTCTCTGTCTGAAATGTCTATCTGAAACCGTGCAACTTAGATTGGGACTTGAACTCACAGTCTTCTAACTGAGATCACACACCTGGTCTCAGGACTTAATGAAACTCAGATTCTTGATGTCTTATCACAGAAAGAATTCAGTGAGAGACAAAGTGATAGGTAAGAAGTGGATTTATTTAGAGGGAAACACACTCCACAGACAGAGTGTGGGCCATCTCAGAAGGCGAGAATGGTACCAGGGTATGGGGTTGTCAGTTTTTATAGGGGTGGGTAATTTCATAGGCTGATGAGTAGGAGGAGTATTCTAGCTATTTTAGGGAAGGGGCGGGATTTCCAGGATTTGGGCCACCACCCACTTGTTGACCTTTTATGGTTGGCCTTGGAACTGTCATGGCGCCTGTGGGTGTGTCATTTAGCATGCTGATGCGTTACAGTGAGTGTGTACTGAGGCTCAAGGTCTAGTGGAAGTCTTTTTTTTTTTACATTTTATTTTATTATTTAATTAATTAATTATTTTTTTAACATCTTTATTGGAGTATAATTGCTATACAATGGTGTGTTAGTTTCTGCTTTATAACAAAGTGAATCAGTTATACATATACATATGTTCCCATATCTCTTCCCTCTTGCGTCTCCCCCGCTCCCACTCTCCCTATCCCACTGCTCTAGGTGGTCACAAACCACCTAGCTGATCTCCCTGTGCTTTGTGGCTGCTTCCCACTAGCTATCTATTTTACGTTTGGTAGTGTATATATGTCCATGCCACTCTCTCACTTTGTCACAGCTTACCCTTCCCCCTCCCCATATCCTCAAGTCCATTCTCTAGTAGGTCTGTCTTTATTCCCATCTTAACCCTTGGTTCTTCATGACCTTTTTTTTTTTTTTTCCCTTAGATTCCATATATATGTGTTAGCATACGGTATTTGTTTTTCTCTTTCTGACTTACTTCACTCTGTATGACAGACTCTAGGTCCATCCACCTCACTACAAATAACTCAGTTTCTCCAGTGGAAGTCTTGTCTGCCATCTTGGACCTAGTTGGTTCTAACCATTTATATCGTGTCCTGTGGCTATGTCATTCTTTTAAAGTTTGTGCCCTGCCCCCTGCCCTCCTATTTCATATCCACTGAGAACCTCTGAAAAGCCCTTCTATCTGTAGGCCGAGTCAGGCAGGCCCTTTTCTTTCTTCTTTTTCAATGTGAGTGACTCTCATCAAATTGTCCTCTAATTATTGGCTAATGAGTCTGTCTTACTTCTAGATTTTGCTCCTAAGGGCTGATATCTGTTTTATTCATTTCAGACTCCTCAACATTAAACCCAGTACTTGCTAAATACTCAGCAGATGTCTGTTATGTACAGTGAACAAAGCATGTTGCAAAATAATATGTACAATTTGCTAAATATTGTATTGTGTACACTGTAAATGTATCACAATCCAGTTATATCCCAAAATGTTAACAACGATTTTCACAGAATTTGGGCTTTACAGGTGATTTTTATTTCTTTGTTTGTATATCTGCATTTTCCAAAACTTCCATAATGAGCAGGTATTACTTTTGTGATACCAAAGGCAAACTAAATTTAAATTATTTTTAAATTGTTTTGGAATGAGTAATAATGCTAATAATTTTTGAGCACTTACCACATAAAAAAATTAAGGACTTTATATGTACTGTCTCTAATGCTCACAACAGTTCTCTTTGGTAAGTAATATTGGCATTATTACCATTTTACAGATGAGGAAACTGAGGTCCAGAGAGATCAAGTAACTCACTCAAGGTGACACAATTAGTAAATAGTGGGGTTGAACTTGGAGCCCACCTTGTCAGACTTAAGAGCCTGTACTATAGCCTCTCTGCAACCACCCTTTAGATGGAAGATAGGTAAAAGGAAAATTTCTCCTTTTAAAAAATCGACCTTCTATTTTGAAATAATTTCAAACTCAGAATAGTATAATGAACTTCTGAATATCCTTCTCCAAGATTTAGCAGTCATTAATGTTTTGCCACATTTGCTTTATCACTCACTTTCTTTCTCTCTCTTCATATATATGTATTATTATTTTTTATAACAGCTTTATTGAAGTATTACATCTCATACAATTCACCCATTTAATGTGTACAGTTCAATGGTTTTTAGTGTATCCACAGATATGTGCAACTATCACCACAGTCAACTTTAGAACATTTTTGTCACCTCAAAAAAGAAATCCTATATCCTTTAGATATCTCCCCCATAAACCCCACTCCCCCCAGCCCTAAGAAACCATGAATCTGCTCTGTTTCTATAGATTTGCCTATTCTGTTCAACACATTTTGGACATGGAATTATATATGTCATTTTTGTGACTCGCTCTTTCACTTAGCATAATGTTTTCAAGATTTATCCTTTCATACTGCATTCCTTTTTATAGCCAAGTAACATTCCAGTATATAGATGTATGCTACATTTTATTTATTCATTCATCAGTTGATGGACATTTGGGTTTTTTCTACATTTTGGCTATTATGAATAATGCTGCTATGAACATTTGTGTACAAGTGTGTGGACATAAATTTTCATTTCTCTTGGGTATATACCTAGGAATGGAATTGCTGGGTCTCATGCTAATTGTATGCTTAACTCTTTGAGGAATATTAATGTGCATATTATTACTTCTGGACCATTTGAGAGTTAAGTTGCAGACAGGCCCCTTTATCCCTAAATACTTCAGAGAAAACAGACCAAGGACATTCTTTTTCATAACTACATTTCAATGATCAAATTTAGGAAATTTAACATGGGTATAATATTACCACCTATTATATGGTCTATATTTAAATTTTGCCAGTTATGTCCTTTTAAAGCGGCAATTTTTTTTCCTGATCCAAGATGCAACCCAGGATCACGCATTGCATTAGGTTGTCTTTGTCTTTTCCAGTTTGGAACAGTTCCTCAGCCCTTCTTTATCCTTCTGTGGCTTTGTAAAATGCCCCTCAGTTTAGGTTTATCTGACGTCTGGCTGGCTGAGCTTCCAGTGTCCATTTGGTGGGCGCTGAGGTCAGGTCAGGCAGCTGCAGACCGGAGGAGCCCAGCCAGGGCACAACCTCAGGGGAGGAGCTTAGGGGAAGCTGAAGGAACTAGGGAGGGGACACCACAGTGGAAGATTCCCCACCTGGAGGATTTCCTGGGAAGTGCCCCGAGAAAGACTGGCTCTGTGGGGACTTCTCCCTCACCCTTTCCTGGGAACTGCTAAGAGGGAACGAGAGGGTGTGTCTCAGGGCCAAGTGCTTCCTGTTGTGGCTTCACAGAGGACTCCTGAGGCCTCGACCAGCCTGGGCCCCGTCTGGGAAAGGCTGCAAAGAGAGACGTGGGGATGTCCGGGAAAGGGCGGGTGGGGGACACCAGCAGGCCCAGTGCTAGGAAGGAGCTGCCCCTTTCTGGGAAGGACTTTGATGCAAGAGCCCACCCCTATACCCCTCCCTCTCCCGTGCCCTGCCCTCCAGCTTCCGGCAGCCCCAGCTCGGTTCTCTGGAAGGCACTGGGGAGAGAAGGCTGCCGCGAATTCTAATCAGGCAGGAGATGGAGATGGGGAGCTGGAAAGCATCTTGCTTCACTTGGCCCTGAGCCTGTTTGTTCCGCAAGGACTCCCAGCCCAAGGCCCCGCCGACCTTTGCAAGAGGCCTTCTAGGAGTTCCGTCAACGTGATGGAGAGGAACAGAATCTTCAATCCTGATCCCCAGCTGCTGGGCAAAGTTCTGCCTGAGGCAGCAGTGGCTTGTCCATTTGTTCATTCATTCATTCATTTTGTAGCTGGAGATCCCTGTTCCTCAACCTTCTCTCTCCCTCTTGGGGAAGAGGCTCGGTGGGGCTCCCAGGTGGCCATCCTGTACCCAGCTTGCTTCTGTCGAGAACACCTGTCCTCAGAGCCCCAGAGGACCTGCCCTCCCTCAGCTCCAGGGCCTTGGGTTCAAGCCACGCCAGGGCTGAGCCGACCCCAGCTCAGTTTACAATGTGGTAACCGGACCACCTGGGAAGGGCAGAGCCTTAGGGAGCCAACCAGAAAGGAGTAAAGCAGGGAGACGAGGAAGGACACTAATACTTTGAGCACAGAGTGAGCCCAGAGACCAGCAGGCATGTGGTCATCACCTGAGTTCATGCTCTGGCCACCAGCAGTCAAGCTCTGTTCTGTCCTCACAGGCTGTTGACAATTGGAAAAGTTCATGTAAAAATCCAGACTTCTGATTTTTCTTGACAAATGAAAAGATCTGGCAACCCTGAGCCTGCGTTCTGTGTGGCAGCCATGGTAAGTCAGGAAACCTTATTGTTGAAGTTCTCTTCACTCCTTCTATTACCTGCCTATTCCCCAAGGGCACCTGTGATCTCTTTCAGGCTTCACCATCACCTTGTGAGGCCAGAGACATTAACCCCACTTTATACATGAAGAAAGCAAGGGGAGAGGTCAATAACCTTGCCGAAGGTCCTGGCCAGGGAGAGGCAGAGCTGGGCTTCTCACCCAGGTAATCTGCTTCCCGGTCCATGCTCTCTGCATTCCCCTCAACTTTTTCCTGGTCAGAGAGCTGGTACTCCCAGCAGCAGCTGGATGGACTGCAGATGCAGACAGCAAATGAAAACCCTCTGGCTGCCCAGGTCTGGGGTTTCGTAGGCCTCAGCAGAGTCCTAAGCTGGGCGAACCAGCTCTCAGCGGAGGCTCTGGAGAGGCAATTCTTTACCCATGCATGGAGCCGGAAGTGATTGGTCAATGGTTTCACCACCACTCAGGCAGGCGAGAGGACCTGGGCACCTCTGGTCAGTTTAGGTGGTGTCTCCCTTCCTGGCTTCTCTCCCCTTCGCTGGAAGCAGGCTCCCTCTGGCAGCATCTTGCTCCATTTGGCCTTTCTGCCACACATGGTGCAAACTGGTGGTGCAAACTGATGGCGCAAAAGGGCCAAAACCATCGCAGTCTGCAAATCACAGCACAGTCCAGACCAGTCAGGCTTGCTCGAGCAAAGCACTCTTTCTGGTCAGTGGTACGTTCTCCTCCTGGAGAGGCTGGCTGACCCTTTTCCTGGAAGGGCTTGTCCAGTATTCTCCAGCAGTTTCTAGGAATGAATGGAGGAGCAGTGCCTGAGGATTACAGGGTTCCAAAGGAAGCAGGGTAACTACTTTATAAAAATAGCTCAGCTGTGTGTGGCACCTTACGGTTTATAAATCCTTTCACATCCATTATTATGTGTATTATTTGGTTCTCAAAACTTGATGAGCCAGATAGAGCAGTAATTGGCAAATACAGATCATCTAAGAAAGGGCACGGAATTCTGAGTTCCATTCTCAATCCTGCCACTTACCTTGAGCAAGTTCACGCCCTCTCTTTTAGCTTTTATTTCCTCATTCACTAAAAAAGATAACAAATTTTTTTATAATGGGTGAACTGTGGGGTTTTTTTTAGTTTAAATAAATTTAATTTAAAAAGATAATAATCTCTCCCAGCAAGGCTACTCTGCTTTATAACTCCAGGGGGTGCTATTTACATGGAATACTATGTGATGAGTCCCCTTGAAATTGTGCCACAGGTGGAACTCCTCATATGCATGTCATGAGGATTAAATGACATAATTTATGTGCTAGCACACAGTCTGGGAGATAGTAGGTGATTAACAAATGCTTGCCAAGTGAATGAACTGCTCACTCAGTCACGATGGATTTTGAGAGGCGCTCACAGGAAGAAGGAAGTAGTACTGGCTCCCTGTGGCTGGTGTTGAATTTCCTGCCCATTCTTCTGTGACTCTTGCCAATTTGCCCTTTGTCCTAGGCCTCTGGGCTCCCAGCCGGCTGGAGGCACAGACTTATCTGTGGGGACTGGAGAGTTGGGCCTGGGCTGGGTAATGACCAGCCTTCCGCTCACTTGAAGTTTCCGCTGGGGGGCTGGAAGCCACAGCATCCAGATGGCTAATTGCTTTGTGCCTGTTTCTGCAAATCACAGTGATTCACTGTCCCTGCTGAAAACACGCTCTCTTTTCAAAGATTTAATGGTTTCCAAAATTAATTTAGCCTCATCTGTTATGCCCCTGCCCTTCTGCACTGTCCCCTTCCCCCCCAGCATCCTCCCCTGTCCCAGGACGGAGCTTTCTGCTCCAGAAAGCCGGCTTTCACTCTGCTAGGCATAGTGGAGAAGGTTGGGGAGCACAGACCCCTTTCCAGGGTCACCTGAGCACACACTCAGTGTGGACTTTTTGGGAAGAAGCCTAGGAGGGAAGGGCTGATGTGAGGGACACACTTATCTCTCACCATCCTACATGGTTTTGGCCACCCAACCCACTGACACTCCTAGACAAAGAACTCCAAGGAGCTCCCGTTTGCACTGCTTTGCTTATAAAACTCCTAAAGATCATCTGTTTTTTACATGTGAGGGACATGGTCAGCTTTGTTTGTTTTAGACAGCTCATTATGGGTCCATGAGACCTTGGGACCAGATCCCTGGCTAAGAGGCCAGATTTTAAGGAGTTTACCTCTGTCCGATTCTGTATTGTTTCTTGACTATCTTTAGGCTTCTGTTCTTCCCCAGTAACATAAAGGTGATATAATCCCTACCTCTGCCCACTGTTCATTTATTTAATAAATAGTTACTGAGTCTCTCTGTATATCAGGCATGTGCTAGGGATTGAGGGTACAGTAGCAAAAAAGCTCCACAATCCTGGCCCTTCCAGAACTCAACTTGCAGTTTAGAGTGGAGAAAGAAAAGGCCCGTGGCCAGCAGGCTGATATATTCTCTGTGAGGGAACATCGGGGCTAAGGGAGCACCCCATCTCCTGGAGCCAGGAAAGGCTCCCTGGAGGAGGTCATGCCTGAACCGAGTCCTAAGTGATTAGAAGGTGTTATCTTTTTTTTTTTTTTTTTTTTGCGGTACGCGGGCCTCTCACTGTTGTGGCCTCTCCCGTTGTGGAGCACAGGCTCGGGACGCGCAGGCTCAGCGGCCATGGCTCACGGGCCCAGCCGCTCCGCGGCATGTGGGATCTTCCCGGACCCGGGCACGAACCCGTGTCCCCTGCATTGGCAGGCAGACTCTCAACCACTGCGCCACCAGGGAAGCCCTAGAAGGTGTTATCTTGAAGAAGAAGAAAAAGAAAGAGGAGGAGGGGAAGAGGAAAGATGAGCAGTGTCCAGGTAGAGGAAATAGCATATGCAAAAGCCCAGGGCAGGAGAACGGTTCATACTGAGGATCTGCAAACCAGTGCAGCATGACTGGCAGAAAGACAGAGAGAGCAGGAGTGGTGAGAAGGGCAGCTGGAGACAAACACGGAACTAGAGCAGCAAAGGCCTTTTAGCACCTAATGGAATCACTGTGGTGTTTTAAGCATGGTCCAATGTGTGCTCTGGAGAAATCACTCTGGCTGCGGTGTGGAGAATGGATTGGATGGGGTAAGACTGGAGGTAGGAAGGTCAGGTATGCAATGGCTGCATCTCAAAAGCATTCTGAGACCCTGGGTGAGATACTGCTAACCATTTTTTTTTTTGTGGTACGCGGGCCTCTCACTGTTGTGGCCTCTCCCCTTGCGGAGCACAGGCTCCAGACGCACAGGCTCAGCGACCATGGCCCACGGGCCCAGCCGCTCCGCAGCACATGGGATCCTCCTGGACCGGGGCACGAACCCGCGTCCCCTGCATCGGCAGGCGGACTCTCAACCACTGCGCCACCAGGGAAGCCCTCTTTCTATTATTAACATCTTACAGTAGTATGGCACATTTGTCACGATTAATGGACCAATATTGGTACACCATTATTAGTTAAGTCCAATCTTTATTCAGTTTTCCTCAGTTTTTTTCATTTCCTTTTTCTGTTTCAGGATCACATCCAAGATACTACGTTATCTAGTTGTCATGCTTCTTTAGGCTCCTCTTGACTGTGATAGTTTCTCAAAATTTTCTTGTTTTTGATGACTTTAGTAGTGTGGGGGAGTACTGGCCAGGTATTTTGTAGACTGACCTTCAGCTGGGATTTGTCTGATGTTTTTCTCATGATCTGACTTGGAGTATGGATTTTTGGGGGAGGAAGACCACAGAGGTGAAGCACTGTTCTCATCACATCATATCAAGAGTATGTATATCGACATGACTTGTTACTGTTGATGTTGACCTGATAACCTGGCTAAGATAGTATTTGACAGGTTTCTGCACTGTAAAGTTACTCCCCCCACTACTTTCCATACTGTTCTCTTTGGAAGGAAGTCACTATGGGCAATCTACAACTTAAGGATTGAGGAGTTATGCACCACCTCCTTGAAGGCAGAGAGTATCTACACATGTTATTTGGAATTCTTCTACATGGGAGATTTATCTATTATCCCTCATTTATCTAATTATTCAATTATTTATTCATATTAGTATCTACTAATGGTTTCCAAAATTATGTACTAATATTGAATATTCATTTTACACTTTGGGTTATAATGAATATTCATTTTATACTTTGGGTTATAATATGATAATATCTTATTTTCTCATTCAAATTGTTACAACTTTAGCCATTAGGAGCTCTTTCAATTGGCTCCCGTGTTCCTTTGTGTTCTCTACCACACCACCTCCCCCTATCATTGTGGAGTTTTGAGTACTTCCTTACTTTTTGGCATTATAAGATGCTCCTGGACCATCCTGTATATTTCCCGCCCCAGTTCTAGAATCAACCATTTCTCTGAGGTGACCTGGTCCTTTTATTGGAGAATGGTATTAGAAACCAAGATCTGGGTGCTAGGTGTGCTCATTGCTACTGGGATGTCATTGCTTCTACATCCTCTCAGCTGACATAGCAAGGAAATAGATGTGTATACTAACCCATGTATGTACGTATATCTATAAATATTTCCATATGTAACCATCTGTATCAATATTAAGTTAAGCATGATTTCCCACTTATGTCTTCAATTCTAATTCATTACCACATGGATCATTCTAGCCTTCTCTTATTTGTCTATAAACATCTATTCCAACAATAAGAAATCTGGCTCCCACCATCTTCCATTCATTTAATTATTCAATTCCAATGTACATGTGTTTTCAACCACCCACTTTTTAAAGTAGGAATTTAATTATTCCCAAACTACTTATTTCACATATCCAAGATTCCATAAAGGACTTTATGATACTCTGTCCTTACAGTCCCTGACCTGTGCCAACCCAGTTTGCCAAACTAAAATGCCAATTCTCACATTGATGTCCTCTCCAGGATTTGGGTTGATTGTTTTTTTCTGGTCTCTTTCCAGCTGAAATGTCCTTCTGTAGGTCTACTGACAAGAATGCATCATCCCAGATATTCCCTGAGTAACAAACTCTTATTCTACCAAATCTATGCCTAAATGGTTGAGCAGGTGGTGTAAAAGGTAGAGCTTGTCTCTGCTGGGAGAGAGGAGTGCGTTCTCCACATTCTTCCTCACAAAGTTCTCAGAAGCCACTTTGGCTGTAATGAGAGATAGAAGTATCCCTTAATGGTGTGTTCCCATATCACCACACACCACACCGCCTGAGGCAACACCGCTATAAATAGCACTTGGTCTCCTTACTAGTCCACCACAGCCGAGTTAACCCAGACATGATGGAGACTTGGTGGGAAGAGGAAAAAGCAGAAAAACAAATAAAGCGAGAAGAGGAGAAGAAAAAGGACAATGGAGAAAGGGCAGTGATGATATTAATAACATATATAATTAATGATTTTAATAATTACTTACATTTGCAAAAAACTTGAACATGCATGGTTTCATTTATTTCATTAAGTATAATGACTTATAAAAGTATATATTTAGTTTTAACCTATATCTTAGGTTATTGGCTTTTGTGTGTTCTAGATTTAGGGATAGGTACGTGATCCAAGCTGCGCCAATGAGAGTTGGCTCTGGGACTATTGCTAGAACTGTTGGAAAAGAAGCGTGTTCTCTTTCCATTGGGATTATACAGTAAGTGTGAATGGATGGTCAATATATCTAGTTATTTGTTTGCTTATTTATTTGTTTATATGCATAGAAGAAGATCTGAAGACAGTATCCCAAAATGTTAACATCAATTAATTTTTGGTGATAGGGTAATTGGTGATATTTATGGTTTTTACACATGTATGTATTATTTATATTTTCTATAAAGTCGTATATTACATTTATATTAACATAGATTTTTCTTGTTTTTAATTATTTTATAATATACTTATGTTACAAAACATAAGTACATAGAAATATGTTTATAATATATTGTTATCTAAATAATAGATTAGTGTAATTTTCACACTAATATAAGACAGAAGTCCTTTACCCCCTAAGGTCCATTTATTCTTTCCCTTGGTTACTGACTCAAACCCAGTTCCCTACGCCTGGTAGGACATGCATCCTTAATCGCAGGACGATCCAGTGTCCTAGAACAACTTTTTTCAAAATAAAGGTTTTTACCTTTTCAAAGTAAAGTATTTATGAAAAAGGTATTTTTCAAAATAAAATACAATATTTAGGAACTGAGAGGTTCTATTGGTTTTGTCCACATCCCATCAGACGCTAGACCTCGTCAAAGAACAGGCTGTGTTCTCAGCTGGCAGTGGCAGGAGGACCAGGGATAGAGGGACCAGTTTTGTAGTCATTTTAGAAGGAGCTCAGTAGGTTTTTTCCATAGCCCTGCCAGAGAGCGGAACAGCTCCCACCCCACAACGGAAGAGAAACAGCTCCAGTGGCAGCCCCATTCTTCCTGGGTTCCCTCCTCCAGTGTTTACGAGAACTCCTGGGAATTCTCCACAGACTGGGCTGCCCTCCCTGCCAGTCGCCCGCTCAATCCTGCGCTCTCCCACTGGAGACACAGGCCCCACCCTCAACTCCCCAAAACACAGCCAAGGCCAGGCTGCAGCATTAACAAAACTCCCCATAACCCCTGAAGAGATGCCACTCATTCCAAAAGAAAACCGCCTTTTATAATAACGACACAGAGCCTGTAGTTTCACATTGTTCTGAATTGCATTGTCTCTTTTCCAGAACAGGTTTAAGTTTTATCCTGCCGTAACGCGAAGTCCTATTAAAATATTTTCCTAAAAACAAAAGGGATTATTCCCACAAGAGCAATTTGCTTCCACCTCCACAAAAGATAGAGGAACTGGGATTAAAAACCCAAACCCACACAGCATAGCAATTTGTCCTCTTTTCACACCATTGCAGTTTTCAAAAACAGGAGAGACCACTTTCTACACATTTTCGTATCTACCTATTTGGAAACAAAAGCGTGAGTCTGACAGAGGGTCAGGGGCTTGGCTGGGGGGTGGGGAAGGGGGGGTGGGGAGTGGGGGGATGGGGTGTGGGGTGTGGGAGAGACTCAGGAGGCGGGTGGGAGGTCAGTGGACACAGAAAGCACCAGGTTCCCAGAGGCTGGCACTTGGAGTCAGATATGGGGAGAGAGGGACAGACAGTAATCACAGTCAGTTTGCCTGACCACTGAGTGTTTGTAATTTCATCTTCAAAGGAGGCACCTGGGAGAGCCAACCTCTCAGGCCCCTTCCAGCTCCCGAACTCTCCATACCTCAGCCAGGTCAGTGAGGTAAGGGGCCACCTCCCCAGGTGTAGGTCTCCACAGACCTTTTTCCGGGCTTGCATCAGCGCTCATTCTTCCACCTCCAAGGGCACCTACACCTCCCTCCTCCACTCCCAAAACTTCTTAGGTTGCGATAACATGCTTTTGTTCTCTCGCTGACTCCACACCCATGGGGAGAGGGAATGAGGAAACCTTCGGGAAAGTTCGGCCTATCTGATGAAGGTAAGAGGTAGGAGGCTGCCCCATTACTCCTCACGCCTTCCAGGTTCCCGAGGGCCCCCGCCCAACTCAGGAGGCGTTTCTGGGCTTGGCTTCCTGGCAGGTGAGGCTTGCAGGCACTGGGGTTGCTCAGGAGGGTGGTGAAGGCCCTGGGCTCATAAATCCTCATCTTGGGGATTCATTAGGGATTTTTTTCCAAGGACTCCACCAAGGAGGAGGTGGGTGTCTTCTAATGGCTTCTCATCAGACTCATGATCAGGTCCAAACTTCTCAGCCTGGCATCCTGGATTCTGCAGAATCTTGCCTTGGCCTTCCTTGCCAACCCCCTCTTCTGCTATTCTTCCCAGACCCACTGAGCTGTAGCTACATAAAACTGCACTATTGCCCTGGACATGTTATACATGTTCATGCCTCTGTGGCTACTTTGCATATTCTGTTTCCTCTGTCTGGAGTGCCCACTGCCACTTCTTTTCTTAGAGAACTCCTATTCATCCTTCAAGAGCCTACTTAAAAGTCATCTGCCTCTTCAAAGCCTTACTTGATCCTCAGGGTTGGTTGCTCTGTGCTCCAAGGCATAGGGTTCCTTCCCTGGCTCACCACCCAGTAGGGTAATTATTAGGATTTGCATGTTTAAATTCCTCCTAGTTGCTCCTCTAGGGCAGAGACTGTGTCATTCACCTTTGTAAACCAGTGCTGGGCCCTAATAATTCCTCAGGCAATATTTGTGTAAGAATGAACACAATTTCTGCTGCATTTGTGGTATTACTGAGTAGTATTAAGAGAATGCTTCAGTTACCATGGACATTTCCTGGCCCACAGCGCTATGTCTCCAGACAAGGGTCGTATATCTGTGAGTCTATGTATTCACACAGCATCAGTACGGTACTCCTCAGATAGTTTTACACGTGTTTTATTTATTTTACACATTTACCTGATGGGTGGTTATTACAGTTACCATCATAAGATGAAGAGACTGAGAAGCCAAGAGATTAAGCAACATCATGTTCAATGTTATAGTACATGCGTGGCAAAGCTGGAACTTGAACCCAGGTATTCTTGCTGCAAGAGCCGTAAGATCTCTGCCTACACCAGAGGTTCTCAATAATGAGTCTTTGAATCAGCAGATCAGCCTCACCTGGGAACCTGTTAGACATGCAAATTATTGGGCCCACCCCAGGCCTACTGAATCAGAAAATTCTAGGGTGGGCTCAGCAATGCCTGTTTTGACCACCTGCAGGTGATTCTGTTGCATGGTCAAGTCCAAGAACCCAGGCCTACATCATCGTAGCTACTCCAGTGGCTGTGCAGAGCCAGAGGAGGGCGCTCCAAGGCAAACCTTTATCCCTGAATAGTCATGGCAGCTGGAATGGAAATCTAGCCCCAGGTAGAAGGGAAGAAAACCCGTGGACTGGGAGTTAGGAGCCAGAGTTCTAGTCTCACCGGTTCTGTGACTATTGATGGTGATTTTGAGCACCTCTCTGGGCCTCAGTTTTCTCATCTGTAAAATGAGGATGTTGATGAAATGATCTCATATCTAATTTCCCTTTATGCTCTGTTATTCAACTCTCCTTTGGAATGTGTTGTCCATGCCAGCGGTGGAATGAAGACGGGGTATGAGTGCTCATTTTACATGAATTTTTCCCATACTTGGAAATTGACCATTTCCAAATTCCAAATCCTTGGACGAGCTATCCTCTACCATCTTCTTCCTTAAGGGCAGGAAGTGGGAGCAAACATTTGAGTTGACTCATGAAACTTTATTAGGCAAAGAATAGAAAACCGTTTGATGAGACTGCTTTGGACCCCCTTCTGTTGCCCGAGGCTCCTCCCCTGGGCCTTTTCCCTGATTCCTCTCCTGTCTCCTGCTTCCCCACTGGGACTATGTCAGACCCTCTTGCTCACAGGACCATCTCCCTGTCCTCCCTGTGAGCTCATGTGCGTTCCCTGCCCCTCGACATGGGGTTGCCCAATTCACAGGCCTTGCTTACTCACCATCCTTCTGAGGAAGGGGGAGGGATGATGTGTCAGGGTGACTTCCTAGGTGCACCAGGGGCTCAGTGGCCGAATGGGGGAGCCCATGGATACCATTAAGCCCTATCCTACTGTTTTCATGTGGACCTGAGGGCTCTCCCAGGAGTGCACCTACTAGTGGGTGGGGCTGTGCCTCCTGCGTACCTGGTGGGGCCCAGCATTTAACTGGCAGCTGGATAACCTCCTGCGTACAGCAGGCTGAAAAGAAGAAAGAATGCCTCCTGCCCCTTTGAGATGATGGAGATTCAAGACAAGTAATGGCATTGTAAAAGTAGAGCCCTGAATCAGAAAGGTGGGTTGAAGAATTTTAATCACTCAGGACCTGGGTGTCAGCAGGAGAACATGGCTGAGCGCTCAAGTCCTGAGAGGCTGTGAGAATGTGGGTAGTTCTAGAAGTCAGTCAAGGGAGATATCGCCTTCAGGAAAACCACACGTGCCAGATAAACAGCCAGAGTATCTGTCAAATCAGCATCATCCTCAGAGAGAGACTTTCAGCATGAGGTGTCCAGAGTCCAGGAAAAGCCTAAAAAGTGCAGGACATCACGTGTTGCTGGCAGCCCTTGGGTTAAAAGCCAAAGAAGGTGGTTCTTAAACAAGGTCCCAGGAAGAGCAGGAGCTAATGCTGATTCTTCATCAGCTGAAGCTCAGTGAGGCTGCATGTGTCAGCTGCAAGTGACCCAGGGAAGCTGGATACCTCTTGGACTGTGCATCGGTGGAACTACACGTTAATAAAGAATATGTGTATATTCCAAACTCATCAGATTGTGTACATGAAATATCTTCAGCTTTTTGTATGTCAATCATACCTCAATAAAATGATTTTTTTTAAAAAAAAGAGTATGTACGTGGATTTGTGTGTAGCTATAGCTTCTAATATACCCTCTAAATCAACCCAGTACCCTGGATTCCCATGTTAACACCTTTGGTTGATGGCTGCTCTCTTTGTCCATCCTGAGCCCCCCACAGTGGGCCTGGTAGTTGAGTTTAACCTGGAACCTGATGACCTGCCTCAGTGGCCCTGGGACTTCCCAGGATCCAGGGGGCTTGAAGGCCTGGGGAAGAGCCAGGCATCAGTTAAGCTTTCTGGCACTGCTCCAGGCTGAGTCCCTCCCCTCTCCCGTCTCCCCAGTCTGTTCCTGTCCCAGCTCAGCCTGAAATTGGCCTGCTCTCCTGCAAGACTTCTATTAAAGGAGTCTTATGCATATGTTCAGAATGGATTTCAGCCTCACTCCTTAGAATCTCCTAAACATCCTACTCTCCAGCTTATATGACTTCACAGACGGCAGAGCACTCATTTCTGGTGTTGTCTTCCGTTCAAAGATTGGACAAGTCCAAACACTTTTGTCCTTTGTTGCTGAGGTTGTGCAGGAGAGAGGAGATGTGAGCTATAGTCTGAACAAGCTGATGCAATCCAGCTGTGGGCTCTTTGGCACGTCATTTTGCTTCTCTGGGCCTCAAGTTTATCATCTGTAAAATGTGAATGCTGTTTCAGATGCCCTCTGAAGTCTTCCAGCCCTACCATTCTGAGATTCTGGAGCCCGCTTTGGCCAAAAGAAGAGGCTCAGAGGTCCTGGCCGTCACCCCACAATGCCCAGGTGGAGGTAGAGAGGGATGCGTGCAGTGTCAGGACAGCAGGGAGGACTCTGGGCCCGATGAGTGCTTTCCCTTCATGGCCTTGGCTTAGAGGAGTGCCTGTTGGGTGGGGCCTGGCTGGAAGGAGTGAGACAGTCTCCCCCAGGCCTCCCCCTGCCTGAGTGGTTGCCTCACAGGCTGTTACGTAGCTCTCCTTACCACTTTCCAGGGTGGGGCAGGGAAGGGCAGCTGGGGAGCAGCTGATGTAATAGGCAGGCACAAGCCTGTATTCTTCGAAGACTAAGCAAAAGTTGGCTGGGCTGGGCCCGGCCAACCTGGGCTGCAGTTGCAAGGCCCTGCCCTTTGCAGAGCTTCAGCTTCCTCTTCTCTCCTTATAGCTGAAATGCGGTTCACTGACTGGTCATCAGAGCCGGTAACTGATACTTTGTCCATTTACCCCTGGTGCTCTTTAACCTGTAGCTGAAGAGAATATCCTTGAGCGCTAGGAATGTGGACATGCGAGAGTATATACACACACCACACACATACCATGCCCCCGCCACACACAGTGGGGTCATCCAGAGGTAAGATAGTTGTTTTGAGAATCTGCTCCCACCAGACCATGCTTCCCACGAGCTCTTCCAGGAGGAAGTGGATCCAGTCAGAAGGATCAGAGAGTGTCAGAAGATCTGGAAATTTCTTCTATATAGCCAAAGCCTCAAAACATGCCCTTGGGAGTGCCATTTCTATTCAAGGCCCCATCTATCAAATATAAATGAGACTCTGGGCTACTTTTCATATCCCAGGGACCTGGACGCCCAGAACACAATAACTCTTATAATCTTTTAAGTTAAAAAAAAAAAAACAGAGTCTGAGAGGGAAAAAAGAGAAGGTGCATCAAGTCTTTGACAAAGGAAAATTGCTAAATATTGCACTCAAACTAGCTTGATGATGAGCAACTATACCTCCATCATAAATTGCAAAGAACTTTGTCTGACTAAACCTATGTTTCAAAGCTCTACGTTCCCTGCAAAAGGCTCAAGAAGGAAAGTCAAGACGTAGGCCCTACGTCACTCATAATCATCATGATTTACTTTACTTACTATGTTCCAGGTCCTGTGCTAAATGATTTACATGAATTTTCACATTTCATTCTCACGGAAACCCTATGAGGAAGTCTATTATAATCCCCATTTTACAGATGCAGAAACTGAGGCACAGAAGTTTAAGTAAGTTGCCCAAGGACAGAGGGCTAGTAAGTGGTAGAGCCAAGGTATTAACCTGGTTCTCCTGAGTCTGGAGCCTAGGCTCATAACCATCTGAAAAACCCACATTTACAAATAGAGAGTTCAAGAGGGATAGAATCCTTCAAATCACAAAAGGATTCGTCAGAATGTTCTCTACACCCCAAATTCCTCTATAGCTTCAGTCAATAAAATCCATAATTTTATTTTCTGGAGTGTATGTCCAAATTTTAAGGAACATATTTTTTTAACATAACAGATAGACTTTTGCTCTTTGGGAGGGGTCACTCCTAGAACGTTCATCAAATCAGTTCATTCTGTTAATAGTTAACAACTGACTTACTGTCTTATTGGTACTGAATACATTTAGAAAGGAGGTTTGGGCAAGGTAGTTATACTTTAAGTATGAATTTTATAATTATACATTTGTATGTATTCACACATAATCAAATTTAATCAAATGGACAGCCTGAAAGAGTGAAATTGTAGTGTTCTCATCGTGGTGCAGGAGTTGGGGGCTTTCTTCTTGAATTGGCCGTCAACTTGATTTATAGATGTTTTATCTCATTAACCTTAATGTCATGGAGCTAATTAGTAACTCTGGAAACTGCAAAACACACTAGAAGCAGTCCCGTAGCTCTTTAACTTCACCGTGCGCCAGATTAAACTGGACCCAATTATTCCCAATCACAGAAGACATCTTTTGAAAGGCTTTGCCTCCTTCATTTGGAATGGCTTACTGGAATGAAAATCAAGCTTGATGTGGATCTTGATTTTCCTTTCGGCCGCACACCACGTTACATCAAAACAGTCTGAATCCTTCAAAAGCTCTTGCTTCACAGAGAGACAGGCATATGCACATTGCAGTAATTGCCCCTGTTTGGGTAAAGTCGTCCCAGGACCCTGTGGAGGGTCCCGAGGATCTCACTGCCTGTGTTCTGCCTGCTGGTGAGCATCAGGGCAACACGTTGGGACCCAGCCCTGTTCAGGAGGCTGCTGTCTTGAGGATGGAGAAGGTCTCTCAGGTACTAACAGTGCTATGGGCATCCTTTTCCTTCCCTTTTCCTCTTCTTACTTCTGGGACCAAGACACTGAGGCAGAGGTTGTTACAGCCTTTCTTCCCTTCTAGCTTTCTATGGGAGGATTCTGAGCTGCTTGCCTTCCCCGCCCCCTCCCCCGTGCGCCCCCCTCCCCCTCCGCCTCCATTTCTTATGGCTGAATTAGATGGTGGCTAGGATGCAAGGATGATAGACATCAAAGAGGCTAAATTAATCTACATAAGAAAAAGGGGGAAGCTACTCTCTGGAGAGAGAATGGGCTGGGTATGCTGTTGAGTGGGACGTTGGGTGAGAAAAATAGCCATTTTTTCAAGAAATTTCTCAAAGATTTACATGATTTTTAAGGCATTTGGAGTTTAACTTACATTTCTTTTGAAATGGATACCATGTGAGGATGGAACTTCATAAGGGAGAAAGAAGGCTCAGTTTGTTTGTTTCTTTGTTTTGCTTTTTTTTTTTGGCCATGGGCAGCTTGTGGGATCTTAGTTCTCCAACCAGGGACTGAACCCGTGGCCTTGGCAGTGAAAACGTGGAGTCCTAACCACTGGACTGCCAGGGAATTTCCCCCCCCCTTTTTTTTTTAAGAAGGCTCGTTTTATTCAAGTTACATGTCAAATAATTTTCTGGAGAAAGGAAAGCGATTTGGGTAGAAAAATTCACGCTGATGACTTGCAACGAGGTTTTTTGAATTTGCATGGTCCTTGAACAGGACTGTGAAGTGTAGGAGTAGTAGGGAGCGGCCTGTGATGAAATATTATCAGGGGCGGATCCTTGGATTTGTGGGTGAAGCTGAGGTTTCCTTTGGGGTGATTTCACATGACCAAACTCCAATGCTGGAATAGGTGATACAAAACTTTAATCTCTTTCCTTGGTTTAGTTTGAAAATGGACTAGATTGTTAACATACAGACAAATTTTTGTGTGGGGACTTGCTCCTTAAGTGCCAAACTGATGTTCTAATGCCGCTTCACATGTCTCCCGGCTGAGTGACTCAGCCCTGGCCTCATGAACCCTCCACAGGCTCTCCCTCCCTCAGGGGTGCAGGTGTGTCCCCACCTGGGTCAGAGGCCAGGAAACTAACCACAGTATCCTGGCTAGAGACATAGGCTTCTGCCTTGGAGGCAAAACAGGGTGAAACACAGGCAGGCAGGATCCCAAACCACAGAAGCTCAAGTTAGGTCATCTTTGTGAACATGACAATTCACTGTCTCTCTTGGTCAACAAAAAGAAACACAGACCCATTCAAAAATGGTTCTGAAGGACTGAGAATATGCATAACTATGGCAGCTTGACATTGAATGCTATTCCAAAGCAAATGAGAAAGTTAATTAGCCTTTCTTTTCACAAGCCAAGAAAGGTGCAGTGATACATTCACACCCATCTGTAGCAGGACAGTCAAGTACAGGAGTTTAAATCACTTTTCTGGCAGGCAATGAGTACAATGTTTGAGTTCATGTTCCCTCCTCACATTCACCTAGCAACTTGGGGGACTGCATGCTGGGCAGGAACCATCCTGCTGGGAGATGTTGCAGACATTCGCAGGATTGTCCCTCTGTGGGACCCGCCTCTCTGGAACAGTTAGAAATTACGTCGAGGATCAGGTTAGGGGGGAGGAAGCCATGATGGAAAATTATTGTTCCTTTGAAAGTAGTTATTCATGGAAACTTTGCTATGACTGGTATGGCCATTGCCGTGGTCATATCATTTTACCTTAAACGTGGACCCCAGTCCAAGGCGGAGGTAGATAAGCCCTTGGGAATGCACAATTACTACTTGGTTCGCTAGCAGGAATTAAGCAAATGAAATTGATGATAAAAATGACACTGCTTTAGAAGGCATGCTCTCATGTTCACAGTATATTTAGAATAATCATTCGGAAAAGGGGCCTGGTGTTTTGAAGAGTCTGTCAGAAATCTTCAGCCCAATTTGTTCCTAGGACAGGATGAGAATGGATTTACTTCAGTTGAAATCCTAACTTCTATTGTCAGGATTATGCAGAAAGTCTGGATAATGCTACACATAGGAAAAACAAAGAGAAACACTTTCTCTTCTAGACTGGCACCCCTGAAGACTAGGAATAAAATCACTTCAACTACGAATTACTGAGCTGTTCCTCTAAGGCTAGTTAATAACGAACACTGTTTGTCCTTTGGAGGATTTAATATTTCCCCAACCCACAAGAGCCATACTGGTTGCCTTTGATCCTGGGCTAGGTCTTACTGACATCTGTTTTTTTTTTTTTTAATTAATTAATTTATTTTTGGCTGCATTGGGTCTTTGTTGCTGTGGGCGGGCTTTCTCTAGTTGCGGTGAGCGGGGGCTACTCTCCGTCGCGGTGCTCGGGCTTCTCATTGCGGTGGCTTCTCTTGTGTGCAGAGCACAGGCTCTAGGTGCACGGGCTTCAGTAGTTGTGGCACACGGGCTCAGTAGTTGTGGCTCGTCGGCTCTAGAGCACAGGCTCAGTAGTTGCGGCACACGGGCTTAGTTGTTCCGTGGCATGTGGGATCTTCCCAGACCAGGGCTCGAACCTGTGTTCCCTGCATTGGCAGGCGGATTCTTAACCACCGCGCCACCAGGGAAGCCCCTGACACCTGTTTTAAACAGAGGAAAGAGGGGAGTATTAGAATAGATGCTGACTGTATTAAATTCTACCCCTTTTGTACATGCTTGAGGCAGCTTCATGGAATCCCTCCTCCAGACCAGATGAGTTATTTCTGGAGCTGGGGCTCCTTTGGCCACCCATACCCCACTGGTTGGCTCAGCCCCTGCTTCTTGTAGCAGACCTACTTGAGAACATCAGAGTATTTCTTGGCTACATTTCCATATAGCCTTTTAATCTTCACAGATGAGACAAGTTAATACACTCCTACCTCACATGGCCATGAGTTCTACTCTGGGCCAGCATCAGGACCAATCCTGTCCTGGGCAGAGGGCTAGAAAGACCTTGATCCCAGAAGTTGGCATCTAGTCATGATGGTTACTGGCCCCACTCTAGCCTCATACCCTGGCCCTAGAAACTGGACTCTTACCTCATCCATTCACTTGACAAACATTTACTGAGCACCTACTATGTGTCAGGCCCACAAATATGGCAGTAACTAAAACAGAATAAAATACTCACCTTTCTCTAACTTATACTCTGTTTTAAGGAACCGAGTCTTGTGTTACCATTCCCAAGTTTCAACCTTGGTTCCCTGATCAGGAAGTCACCTCTTCTAGAACAACCTTTCTCAAACTTCAGTATGCATACGAATCACTTGGAGCTGCAGATTCTGATTCAGTGGGTCTAGGGTGGGGCCTGAGATTCTGAATTACTAACAAGCTCCCAAATGCTACTGCTGCAGCTGCTGGGGATGTTGCCTGGATTACGCTTTGAGTGGCAAGGATGTACAGCCAGTAGCACCATCGGTGAGTCTGTTAGAAACACAGAATCTCAGGCCTCACTTCAGACCTCCCGGCTGAGAATCTGCCCCTTGACAAGATCCGCAGGAGTTGAGAAACCATGATCTAGAACAGTGATTCCCAAAGCACAAGCATCAGAAGCACCAGGTGAGAATTATAAACTACCTGGGGACCGCCCCCCATCCCTCGCTGAGTTGTCTTATTGGGTGGTGAGCACCCCAGGTGATTTTGATGGATACCAGGTTTGAAAACCTCAAAGAGCATTTTCAGAGGGCACTTTCCTAGGCTCACGGGACCTCACAGTGAGAAAAGCCTTAGAGTTGACCTGACGATAATCATCTGAGATTGCGGGCTCCTCTGAAGTGATTGTCACACAAGTCCCAGGTAAGAAACTGAGGCCAGGTCCTTGTGCAGGGTCCGTGGCTAGTACACGGTGGGGCCGGGCCTTGCTCCAAATTCTCCTTCCACCGCAGCCACCCCAGGACTGCCTCTCCTTGACCACGCCCCCAATCTTTCTCTCCTCCGGCCCCTTACCGTCAAACCTCCACACCCTCACAGCTGCTTTATTTCAGCACCCACAGTTGCCACCCTCTCCCCACCCATGTCACCCATCAATCAGACCACACGTTTAACTGGTTGACTTTCCCCAAAGACTGATTCTGCCAGCCCCTCGATCACGTTTTCAGCTCTTTGGGGGAGGTGCAGTGCGTGGGTGGGAAGGGTGTTGTCTGCTGGCCTTCCATCCATCTTTCAGGAAGACAATTAAGTTTCCTGCTCTTTGTCTTCTGTTTCAGCCCCTCTTTTGCTAAGTGTCCTGCAGCCTTCTGGAATGTATGTGAGCACCTCCTCTCTGCTGACAGCTTCAAGACTTCCTCGTTCTTTCAAACTGGCTACGTTCTCCCCTCCCCTGCCTACACAGGTAGGTGCTACTCACCGTCAAAGTTAAATGGACACACCTGGAACTTATGGTCTAAGGTAGGGGCCTTCTTTCGGAGTCCACAGATGCCTAGCCCAATAATGTAAAATCCTGAGTGTACACTAGAATCTCCTAGGGAGCTTAGAAATCCAGACTGTACTCAGATCAATTAAATGAAAACCTCTGGTGGTGGGAGGCAGGCACCAGTGGTTGACAGCTCTCCCTAGGTGATTCTGACGTGCAGCCAAGGTTGAGAACCACTGGAAAGTCCAGGTAAATTGTTTCCGGATGGGCATATGTGCATTTGGTGGAAAAGCTAAGCCATAGCCTTTAGCAGATTCTCAAAGTCTGCAATGATACTTTTCTCCTTACCTTTCTCCCCCTCAAAAAAAGGCGCAGTGACTGGTCTAAGATAACAAACAAGAAGAACTTACCAGTTATTACAGAAACACCAAATACTTGTGTTAACTAAATAAACAGGCACTAACATGTAGAGCAGCAAAAGTGCCTATTGTTGCTTCACAAGTGAAGGGGACTTGGGAATGTTGTGTTTGGTGGGACGGGAGAGGCCCTGCCTCTCTCCCACTTAGCCAGGAAAACCGTGTGATTTCAGATGCTGCCACTACAGAGATCTGATCACATCACTTAACTCCCCTGCTGCCCACAGAACCAAGGCCAAACCCCCGACGATAACATCCTGGTTCCTTCCTTCCTGGTTACCTAGCCCCAGGCATCCTTTCTAGTCATTGCGTTCATTTCTTCACACACTCTAGCCCCAGAAGGATGCTCACTGCTCATTTTTTTCGACACCTCTCTGCCTTTGCTTCTATTCTTCTCCTGGTTCCTCCCACTCTCCCTGTCTCAAGTAGACATGGCAGGGGAGGTAGGATTGAAGAGACGGAGAATGACTGGAGCAGGGTTCCCTAGTACAGAAGGTGCTCAGTTCATATTTGTCAAAGTGAGTGGGGCAGCTGCCTTGTGTTAGGAGCTCCTACTGTTGGGGGTGGAAATATACGGAGATTCAGAAGCTCTGGCCCTCAGGGGACTTAGATGCCAGCAGGGAGGCAGACCAGTGATCCGGGTGCAGGACACATAATAGGTGCTCTTAAGATTTGTTCTTTTCCTCCATCTACTTCCCTGGGTTAAGAATCTAGGTTAAACGGCTGTACCTTCTCCCAGCTGCAGAAAGAGGATGAGTGCCCCTCCCATAAGGACTATACCCTTTCCATTTGGGCTTCCAGGATGATCTAATTGTTCTTCACTTTAGTAAGGCACAGAGGGCTCATTATGTAAATTCAAGCAAACATACACACCCCAGATCATGAATTACATCTGTATTAATAAACATTTTAATTAACACTTACCAACTGCCGACGAAGTGTGAGGTGTAAATAACACGTGGATGCAGGTTGAAGAAATGAGACTAGAAAGCCACTGCTTCCTTTCTACTCCATTCAAGAATTTCAAGAAACAGTGTACATGCTTCTCTTTTAAAAAGTAATCATAAGTTCTGAAGCCTGAAACAATCAACAATATACAAATACTTACCATTGTTTGCCATTTAAATGTAAATATTTATTAATAATTTAACATTTGTCTTTTGTTTGTTTGTTTTGTCTTTGGCTATACCTCGTGGCTTGTGGGATCTTAGTTCCCCGATCAGGGATCGAACCTGGGCCCTTGGCAGTGAAATTGCGGAGTCGTAACCATTAGACCGCCAGGGAATTCCCAGTAATTTAGCATTTGTATGGTGCCTCTCTTCTCAGATTTATTCATTCATTTATTCAACAGATATTTAATAGAGGCAGCAGGCATTGTTCTAGGCACCAGAATACAGCAGTGAGTGAATAAGACAAAATTCCTGATCTTAAGATGTTTACATTCTGATGAACGAAGATAGACAATAAGGAAATCAACAAGTACACAAATAATATTAAATGGTGATAAGTGCTGTAGGAAAATATAAAGTGGAGTGAGGAGAATAGGGACTGTGTGTGTGTACTGATTTTACATAGAGTGGCCTCACTGATTAGGTGACATTTGAGTGACAGGATTTGTTGATGGATTAGATATAGGGTGTAGGAGAAAGAGGTGTCAAGTTGGCCGCCGGGGTTTTTATTTGAGCAACTGGAATTGTCACATACTGATTTAGAGGAAGCCTGTGGGGTGCAGCAGAAATTTGGGAATTTGATTTTGGACGTGTGATGTCAAGTAGGCAGTTAAATACACTAATCTGAAGTTAGGAGGAAAGGTTGGGACTGGAGACATAAATTTGAAAGTCTTCAGCTTGTAGATTTTTAAAAACAAACCAGATGTGACCATCAAGGGAATGAGTGTAGACAGAGATGAGATCCAAGGACTGGATCTGCCTTCATGACCTCATCACCTCCCAAAGGCCCCACTTGCAAACACCATCACACTGGGGATCAGGTTTCAACACATGAATTTAGTGTGGGGCTGGGGTGGGTGGGTGTACACAAACATTCAGTCTATGGCAGATACTCTGTAACTGTGGTCCCGAATTGTTTCTGAAGTGTTGTTTCCTGTCTCTGAGGCAGCAGAGGTCTTAAGTGGTCTTCTGCTCCAGGCTGTTCCTGCTGCTGCCAAGGTGTCTCCAGGGCTCTCTCCTAGCTGGACCAGTCCTCTGCATGGTCAGACAGTGTGAGAAGGAAGTACGTAATGGGAAGTATGACAAAAGGCTGCAGGGCCTGTGGGTGGGGTTTGAAACCTCAAACTGGAATCCATAGCAACAGCTCTGGAAGAGAATGTGGCCATTCCATAGTCCAGAGTTTCTGTGACCTGTGGAGTCTAGGATTCTGAGGACATCCCTCAAGAGATGAAGCTTTATTTTACACTGTGAGCTCCGGAGACAGATTTCATTTGAATGAAGATTCTATGGTTTAAAATAAAGCTTGAAATCCACTAAAATCTAGTCTAGTGGCTGTGCATCAGATTGTGGCTTCTACAAAAAGGAATCAGAGTACCTTGGAGAAATGGCTGATTCCAGGTTTGGGCCAGGGAAAGTACAAGGTCAACCTGAGACAGCTGGTGACAGAAAGCAAGGAAGGAAGTGTGTCAAAAGAACATTGGAGACTTCCCTGGTGACGCAGTGGTTAAGAATCCTCCTGCCAAGGCAGGGTAAGTGGGTTCGAGCCCTGGTCCGGGAAGATCCCACATGCCACGGAGCAACTAAGCCTGTGCGCCACAAATACTGAGTCTGCACTCTAGAGCCCGTGAGCCACAAGTACTGAGCCCACGTGCCACAACTACTGAAGCCCATGTGCCTAGAGCCTGGGCTGTGCAACAAGAGAAGCCCGCTCACCACAATGAAGAGTATGCCCTGCTTGCTGCAACTAGAGAAAGCCCATGTGCAGCAACGAAGACCCAAAACAGAAAAAAATAAATAAATTAATAAATTTATTAAAAAAACAAAACAAAACATTGGACCAACTTGAAGGGAAGCCTAATGACCTACTTTGGGAAAATTCAAACATCAAAAATAATAATGACCATGTTTGATTATAAAACAATGAATAAAAATCCGTTAAAGTGATACTAAAAAGTTAAAGAAAATTACAGAAAGGGGAAAACCTCTTTGTCACCACTGGAAGTGACTCATGCTAAGTTCTTACTCTGAATGTTAGTAATTAAAGAGAAAATAATTAGCGTTTACCCTGACTTTTTAGGAGGAACTATAATTCAGCCTCAACTGGTTATAGAAAGCTCTGCTTTTATTTATTTATTTAATTTTTAAAAAGTTTTGGTCATGCTGCACAGGCATGCAAAATGCAGGATATTAGTTCCCCGACCAGGTATTGAACCAGAATCCCCTGCAGCGGAAGCACAGAGTTTTAACCACTGGACCACCAGCTTTCCCTAGAAAGCTCTTCTTTACAGAAGAAAACTAGCAAATGAATAAGAAGTGAAATGTTAGAAAAATTACCATTGTGTACCCCCAAATGTAATTCCTGAGTCAAGAAAAAGATCATCAGTGGATGCTAAAACCATGAGGAAAGGTTCTTGGGGAGCAGGATATTCTCATATGCCAAAGTACCACCCTACAGAAAACTGCAAAGAGAAACAAAATCTACTTTTACAACGGAGAGATCCAGAGATCAGCCAACCTAGCACTAGCAGTGGGACAACCTGACATTCTGGACCTCCTGATATGTTGGGATATGAAGCTGAGAGCATCATGTCCTCTTGTCAAAAGTGTTTTAAATGAAATCTACTCAAGCCTTTAGATTTACCTTCCAACTTACAGGAAACACAGGGGATAGAAGAATAAATAAAATGACCACATAAGAAAACAATCAGACAAATTCAGTATACGAGACACTCCACAAGAAACTAGCTCAGTCTCTTTAAAAATTCAGTATCACGATAAAGAAAAAGTGAGGGGTTTTGTTTTAGATTTGAAAGAGATTAAAGATTTATGACAACTAAAGGTAATGTATGAACCTTGACTGGACATTTTGTTTTGCAATTTTATTTTAAAATATTTTTTGGCCATGCCACATGGCATGCAGGATCTTAATTCCCCAACCAGGGATTGAACCTGCACTCCCTGCATTGGAAGCATGGAGTCTTAACTACTGGACGGCCAGGGAAGTCCCAGACTGGACACTGTTTTTGAAGAAACCAGCCATAAAAGACAATTTGCCTATGGCTTAGAGATCAGGAAACTATTAATTTTTTTTTGAGAGGTTGTGCAAAACTACTGTATTTACAAAAATGGCACAAAAGTGAATTCAACAGTTGATGCACATGCACACTTCATTCACGTCTTCAACAACAAAAGGTATTCTAACACTATAAAACTGAATAGGAATACTAGCTTCAACAGCAGCTGTTAAGCACTAGAGTCACATAAGTTACACCAGAATGGGCAAATATTGCCCAAGTAAAATTCTATTGTTAAAGCTGAAACAGATTTAAGGCCATTCAAGTTCAAGCACAGGATACAAATCTTTTGAAGCCCAATCTATTTGTGTTTGAAATATGTGACCTTTCTTCTAACTTGTGGTCTTAAACTTCTGTTTTACAAAATCCAAAAGGAAAATGCAGAGGAAATCAATACAATAGAGGTTATATTAAATAAGAGTAACATACAAAGCTATAATTAAGATGAATTAAAGAAAGCCAAAGCACTAAAATTGTAAAACTTGCTTGTTACTTGTTGGAACCAGCCCTACACTAGGAGTTAGGTAATATATACAATTATTTTCAAGTAGATTATGTTGCTCTAACATGTTCTTTTTATCAGTGCACTGTTAAACTAATCAAAACTCTACACATGTATATTCCCTTACATACCACTACCTGCAAAGCCATAATTCTCAAATGACTTAGTGAGTGAAAGGAAATAAAAAGCAGAGAAGTAACATATTAAGGAGAAATAATGGGAATTAGAAGATTCATGCAGTTCAGCTCTTTTAATTAGCCAGCCAGCTTGCTAGCAATAAGAGATGGTTTCCGTTGAGGAAGGTCCTGTGGAGTGGGAATGTGGTCACCAGTGACCTCTGTCTGATCTGGGGCTGCAGTAGGAAGTTGCTTGTTCTTCATTTTTGCTTTAGCCATGTTGTAATCCCCAGAATCAAAATATTTTTGCCCTTTCTGCAATCTTTCCTTAAAAAATCTGAACCTCCAGGCTTTTGTCCCAGATGAGGGTATCTTGCTTTTAATTTTGCTTCTTCAGCTTTCTCTGCACTAGTCACTTTGTCTTCCATTTCCTTCTTCTCCTCTGCAGAGGCTGGAAGTCCTCGGGGACTTCCGCAAACATACTGCTCCCTCTTACCCAGCTTCTCCCGCAAACTATTAATTTTTTAAGGAATAAAAACACTATTGTAGTTATAATGATCTTATTCTTGAGAGATACATACTTAAATATTTAGGAGTGAAAGGTTATGTCTCCAATTTGCATTTACACAGCTTAGCCCAAAACCCTAACCATATATATATGCATATACATATGCATATTTTAAAAAAATTCCATATACATCAATATACATAGCAGAATCTTAACATTTGTTGAATTGGGTATATAGTTTGTTCATTATACTATCCTTTCTACTTTTTGATATATTTGAAATGCTTCATAGAAAATTGGGGAGGGGAAGAAATACTGTACAGACTCTGGGCCTCTCCTCTGGCATCCAGGTCTTTTAAAGGACCCTAGATGACTGATATACCTTCAGGAATGAGAATCACTGATCCAGTGCCCACACTGGGCCCGAAACTGAGGTCTGAAGAGTTAAAATGACTTTCTAAGGGACAGAACAAACACTAGAATTCACGTCCCTTGGCTTCCAGTCCTGTGTTCCTTTCTTATAGATCCCCAAAAGGAATTTCCTAAATAAGAAACCTTACCTTCTTGAACACCTGAAGCTCTTGTTTGTCAGCAGCTGAACTGCACAAGGTAAGGAAGGGTTTGGGCACCTAGAGGGTGCTCAGTTGCTGGAATTAAGTTATGGGGAAAACAAAAAACATTAGAGGTACTAAGGGCAAGGATAGTCCTAATTTTAAACATTGTGTTGTATTGTATTGGAGAGCTACATTTTCTCTTTTTAATAATTTTATTACTTGCAGTGAGGATGATCCATGAGAATAAATCTTTCACATGTTTGTAAAATTTAATATATAGGTAAAATCACAGATTGGAAAAAAAATCCTTAAGTCCTGATTATTGGGAAATGAGGTTTCTGCTGAAGTACCTGGTGCTGAAGGAGCGGTGTTTCCTTGCAGAGAGGTGAAGATTGGAAGATGGCAAAGTGGTTAGGTCCCAATGTCTAGAGGGAAAGGCATGAGTCTTTGCAGTCAGACAAAATCTGGGTTCAAATTCTGACTCTGCCGTTTACTAGTTTTGTGACATTAAGCAAGTTATGTCAGCGCTCCCAATCTCAGCTATTAGGTCCCTATTGCCACGCAGATGCTTAGATACAGCAGTTAACAAGATGCACAGGGCCCTGCCTTCCTAGAAATCCAACATATAATTAAGGAATAGGGATATTCAGGTGGAGTTCTCAATTCTGGAGGGACTGAGAGTAGATGTTAACTAGGTGGAGACGGAGACGGGCCAGAGGAGGCAAAAGAAGGCAACAAATTTAAGGAAAAAACGCGGGAGCCCGACAGCCCGAAGCGGCTGAGGAACATAGGGAGTTCCTGTGGCTTTAATGTAGGCGGCTGCGATTATTTATGAAACATGCACCTAACTCTGACCCAGAAGTAGGAGTCAGGGTCTGGGGCGCGAACCCCGAGCGATAACAAAGACCCTCTCCAAAAGGGGAGGGGCTCCACACTCCAGCACCACGAAAGAGACACCTGTAGTGTGAAGAACACAGGAGAAAGGCGGGCTCCGCCCTGAGATTTAAACAGGGGGCGTGGCTTCGGAGCACTTCCGGAATCCTTTTCCGGAACAGGCCTGTGCCCCGGAAGCAGTTATTTGTTGAGGGAATTTGGACCTGTGTTCGAGGCTGCTGTCGCCATGTTCCTGTCAGCGGTTACTTGTAAGTGGGGCTGGAGGCGGTGGCAGGGCCTGCAGCGGGGGCGGGAGGCCGTGACAGGCGGGCCCCGGGACGTTGCGGGGTGGGGTGCGCGCGCCGGTCGGGAAGCTGCCGCTGCGACTTCCCAGGCCTTCAGGACTACAGCGCCCGGCATGACCCCGCGCCGCGCTCACTGCGGGGCTAGGGGGTCTCGGGGGTCTGCGGCGCTGGTTCAGGATCAGTTGCGGTTCGTTCGGACTGTAGGGTCAGCCCGTCAGGAGTGGGGCACTTTCCCCCGCCCTCCGTAGCGGTGTGTCAGCAGAATCTCCGGACGTGCTAACTGGGGAAAACCTCTAGTTCAGTCGTTTAGAACTCTAAAGATGAGGAGCAGTGATTGACTCTAGGTCATAACAGCTGGGCTGGGAAAGAAGCCCTCTGGCTCCCAAGACAGTGTTCTTCCATGCACCAGGCTGACTTCCCGGTTAGAGGTAGTTTCACTTCTCCACCTGATGTGATGGTTGTTGGAGTTTGGAAAGGTTAACTTATCAAACAAGAGGCTTGTTCTAGTGCAAGTGTTTGCACCTTAGAAGAGGAGCAAGTGGAGCAGATCTTAGTTTAGGAAGATTTAAAAGGTAACCAGTCCAACTGAAAAGAGACTGCATAGCATTACATCCAGAACTGTGGTGGTCTGATTGGATTTTTAAAAACCTTCTATAAAATCCTAACGGGATCCCTAATAGCTAGGGAGTAGTGACTTGAGTGACAATTTATGGCCTACTTCATGATTTAAATAATTTTGATTATCTTGACATTATATGAGCTTTGCATAAGCAAGATAATATATCGTTATTTTTCTTTTCTCTTTCCTCCCTACAAAAAAAGTTGCCAAGACCAAGTCAAAGTAAGTAAAAGTTTTTCTCTTTTTAAACTTCACTTGTTTATGTTAGATTCATCAGTCCCACTGCTGCCAATGAATCCTTATGTGAAATTAAGCATTTGGCTTCAATTTTCTAAAAGTTGATTTGAGGATTAGTTACTTGATGAATTATTTTGGCCCTATGAACTATTTCAAAAAATATTTTCCCTCCTTCCGAACTGACCTACTTAAGTGAACATTCAAATAATTTACTAAGAGTTGCTCTTGGGCTTCCCTGGTGGCGAGTGGTTAAGAATCTGCCTGCTAATGCCGGGGACGGGTTCGAACCCTGGTCTGGGAGGATCCCACATGCCGCGGAGCAACTAGGCCCGTGAGCCACAACTACTGAGCCTGCACGTCTGGAGCCTGTGCTCCGCAACAAGAGAGGCCACGATAGTGAGAGGCCTGCGCACCGCGATGAAGAGTGGCCCCCGCTCGCCACAACTAGAGAAAGCCCTCGCACAGAAACGAAGACCCAACGCAGCAAAAAAAAAAAAAAAGTTGCTCTTGCTGTCTTGTTCCTAAACAAATCATCAGGGTCCCTGTGCTCTCTTTGGACTACCACTGTAATTCTGTTTCCTCACGTTGAGGACCAAGGGACGTTTGTCTGGAGCCCACTACAGGAGTCGAGCAGAACAAGCTGTGATTTGATTAATCGACAGAGCCTGTTTTATTGAGTTTTGTAATCCTTTGCCTTCATGGTATAAGCATTTCAAAAATAGCAAAGGCTAAAGATTTCATGCTGTACCAGAGAGACTATAAATACCAAACTGGTATTTCAAAATAAATTTTGTAGACAATAACCGAAGTAAGATTTTCTGTGTTAAAAATAGAAAAATTCTAAAGCAGCCTTTGTTTACAACCCAAGACACATCACAAATCCTTAAAACTAGGTTTTTTGGATTAAAGTTAATGAAACACATGTATGTTAGTGTTTTACCCTCAATACTTTTTATTGATTAATATAGCTTTTCCCACAGTCCAGTTATTTATTTCCCACCTTCAGGTTCTGTAGGAATCTCCCATGCCTTCAGTTTCTTTAGAGATGCTCCCTGCCTGTCATGTTCTTTGAATCCTTGTGCCATTTGTCATGTATGTCTTGCCTTACAGACCTTGTGTACACAACTCACCTTCCATACTATTTTTTTTTTTTTTTTTTTTTTTTTGCAGTATGCAGGCCTCTCACTGTTGTGGCCTCTTCTGTTGCGGAGCACAGGCTCCGGACGCGCAGGCTCAGCGGCCATGGCTCACGGGCCTAGCTGCTCCGTGGCATGTGGGATCCTCCCAGACCAGGGCACGAACCTGTGTCCCCTGCATCAGCAGGCGGACTCTCAACCACTGTGCCACCAGGGAGGCCCACCTTCCATACTATTACTGGTAGTTCTCCAAGGTGCAGATGTGGACTTACAGGGCTTTGCATTTCCTATAGTGCTTTCCACAGAGTAAGCACTTAATATTTGTTGGATCTTTTTGAATGAATGACTAATTATTGTCTGTCTTAATCAACAGATATTCTATCCCTCTTAGTATGAGGCACTGTGCTGTACATTGAAAGGGATGCAAAGATGTGTAATATATCTTAGATATATTGTATATTTGAATGCTTCAAATTCTTTTTTGGACTTAGATGAGAAATCAAATAGCATGATCTACATAGGGAGACAAGACATGTGCAAGAGTAACAAATAGTATGAGGTATTAAAAGGTCCAGTGAGGCAAAACATGAACTTTAGTGCTTTGGATGACTAGAACTTAAACAACTTAAACAAAATATAAAGGGGAACAAGGTTTTGCACATTGTCAATGTAAAAGTTCCAGTACTTTTTTCTGTCCTTTCCTGATTTTACTCTTATTACTCATCCATGGAAGATAGGGCTCTTCTGAGACAGCCGTCTTCCTGACTGGCTAGCTAGGGTTACCAGTACTTGCGTATATTTCCCACTCCTGACTTCTGCTCTTTCTAAAAGGTGGGTGTCTGAGTCTATTCCCACAGTGTGGTTTGATTGTTCTTGTTGCTTTGGTTAGGTCATTACCAAGGCACCCTGCGTAATGGAACAAATCTTGGGAATCAGAACCATTCAAGCTGTGATTTATGGAAAAATAGGCTGTCTTAGAACTGAATTTAAGGCTTAAGTGATGTCTCACAAGTAATACTGCTGTATAGCGTTCTCAAAATGTGCCATCCCCCCATGACTGATTTTATTGTTTCCTCAGCTTGTAACAATTTGCTTTTAAATCTTAGAACAATTCTGGTGAAAATGTTGAGCCAAGCTGGAACAGGTTTTTCCTTCAACACTAAGAGAAGCCGACTGCGGGAGAAACTGACACTCTTGCATTATGATCCAGTAGGTAAGATTCAGAGAAGTTGCTCCATAATAAATTCAAATGCTTTCAAGGCCTGATGCCCTGTTCAGATTGATGCTGAACATCTTTGGCAGTTTTGTGGCCCCTTTGTCACTATAGCATTCATTCCAAGTACATATTGAAAGTTTACCGTGGCGCTAGTTAGTATCCCAGGTGCTGGGATATACGAAGACACAAGATAGACTCAGTACCTGTGGTATTGGCACTTACAGTCTGGTTTTGGAAGGGAGAGAAAGGAAAAATGACAAATTATGCTAAGTGCTATGAGAGAAACAAGCAGGATGCTGAGATACAGGATGAAGTTGGGGGGAGGTGGATCCTACCTTTATCCTTTAGATAGGATAGTTCAGGGAAAGTCTATCCAGTAGGAGATGGTTAACCAAAGATTTGAAGGTGAGAAAGCAACCATGTAAATAGAATAGGGGATATTGTTCTGGAAACAGAGAAGAGTATCTTGAAAAAGGGAGGGAATGTTCTGCTAGGGTCATCTGCCCAACAGTGGCAAGTAGTTAGGTCCAGATTCGAGTTAAAGAGTATGCTGTCTATATATTAGAGCAGGAGGGTAGGAAATTTCATTTTCTGTTTTGTACCATCTGCTAAAATGCCATAGTAAGTGATAACTTTAAATGGCCTTAGTGGATAGAAACATTTGTCTGAGAGACAAATGTTCCAAAGTCCAGATAAAAAGGGTCAGCACCCCGATTACTGTTGGTGGTAGCCTATCCTGTTTTTGGATTTCATGAGCCAATTTATGCAAAATTAACTAGCAAACAAAACTGCAGGCCATTCATCTCATTTTTGTGCCTTTGCTTCGAAACAGCCCCTTTATAATTGCTTGTTAATAATGGCAGTACCGGAGCTTCTGGGTTGGTAATCACGTGGCGATTCTGGGAGACTGGCATGTTCAGAGAGGGCACGGAAGCTTCACTCCCCTTCCCCGTACCTTGCCCTATGCGTCACTTCCATCTGGCTGTTCCTGAGTTACTGTCTCCAGGCGGATAGTGTCAGAGTTGAGTTGAATTGTGAGACACCTGGTTGGTGATCAGAGTTGAAATTGGTGCTAGAATCTTATTTCTCCAAATTCATCCATTATATAATGAAAGATAGGCACTTAATGTCATAATCAACTTTTTCTTTAACTAAGAACAAGACCTGATCGACTCACTTGTGGCCAAGATGGAGCAATGGGACCGAATTTACTTTCCCACTTGAAACTCAACAACAACAAAAGGACAATATAGGCAACAAAAGACAGTGATCCTTGAGAGAAAGGAAACAAACTAGTGCTTGTGAATAACCAGACTAAATGGAAAATTCTGTCTTCTTTGTTTACCTACACACGTCTTCAGGTCTTCAGATATGTGAATGCATAGTAACATAAGCACCCATACTCTCCAGGCAATCTGAACCCCATTTTGTAGGTTAGGAATCTGGTACCAAGGATCTTAATCAAGGACACACAGCTAAAATATGTGACAGAATACAAATTTGAACTCAGGACTGTCTGACTCCAAGTCTAGGCCCGGAATCACTCTATGTATGGACCTGTTATCGAGAGATTTCATAGGAGGCTAAAACTCACCTACTGGTGCATGAACTGTGGTTGGGCATTAATGCGAATCTGGCTGACAGCTACCTTACTAGCTGCTTTCAGAGTTTGTACGGAAGGTCTCACAGCCACTGTTCATTATGCTGTATTTGTCAATGTCTAAGAAAAACAAAAATAATACCACCTTAAAAAAAAATGAGGGCTGTACCAATGTAAGGAGGCATTTAAAAAAGGCTCTGAGAAGCCCAGTTGTCAGCCTAAAATTGGTATAAATTCCATTCTTTAACAGAAATAAAATTTCCTGCTGTTCTTTTGGTGTTAAAATTTCTGGTCATTCTTTATTATAATAAAAAGGGGATTCTAGGTTTGTACCTGATAATTAGGAGTCTGAATTTCAGGATGACATCTCATATGGTGGAAAAATTATTAGAATGATAAGGTATGTGTTTTAGTCTGGGTTGATATAACAAAGTACCACAGACTGGGTGACTCATAAACAACAGATCTTTCTTTCTCAGAGTTCTGGGACCTGGGATGTCCGAGATCAAGGTGCCAGCATGGTCGCTTTCTGGCGAGGGCCCTCTTCTAGTTCATAGGAAGGGGTTCTTCTTGCTGTGTTCTCACATGGTGGAGGGGCAGGCAAGCTCTGGAGTCTCTTTTATAAGAGAATGAATCACATTCATGAAGGCTCCACCCTCATGACCAAAGCACCTCCCAAAGGCCCTAACTCCTAATACCATCATCTCTGGAGGTTAGGATTTCGACGTAAATTTGGGGGAACGCAAACATTCAGACCATAGCAATGTGATATTGGATCGATGTGGTGGTTTTCTCCCTCTGATTTCTTTGTATCAGCTGGTGAAAACCCAAAGTGATGAACTTTACAATAAAGTAGTTGTTTTTCTAGCATTTTAGCTCCATTATAGAGTTTTTTAGGAACTTATACAACATTAATAAATGTTGATTGAATAACCTTCTCTGATATTTTAAGTGTGAAAATGTATTGGAATTTTCACTGTTAGTATGGAGGTGTTAGGAACTTACTATTTGTCAGACTGATTTTAAGTTTTGAGACTGGGAAAGGATACAGCCATAAACAGTTCTGACTGTAAGTTGAAAGTGGAAGAAAAGATTCATATATAAATTTCAAACAGATGATTAGAGCTTTTCTGATAAGGAATGGTCGGAGCCATGACAGCACAACTTTGTCTCTTCTGAAGAAGAGAATGTTCTGGGATAGCAGAGCACTTGGCTTCCTGCCCACTCACTGAATGCCATGGACACTTGCATGATATTTGCCTTGCGGCCTGCCCCATTGCCCAGGGTACCAAATAGCTTGGCATTTCTCCCAGCATATTTTACTGCAGTGAATAAATGGTTAGTTTAAGGGTAATGTTTTGCTTGTCTGCTTTATGAAGGAAATCAGGCAAGGAAACATGGAAAAATTCCCAATTATTTGAGTACTTTATGGTATACTCTATGGCTAGAACCAGCCTAAGTCCTTTCAAACTCCTTTTCCTCATATGAAACTAGATGCAAATTTCCAAGGAGGAAGGATTAAAGGTTGAGGCATAAGCTTATTAAACTTTGTTAAATATATGAAGGTTTATTATAAAGAAAATGAAAACTTGTCAGTTTTAATTCCTTGGATGACTAAACAAGACAATATAGACTTTAATTGAAGCAGAATAGATTTAGGTTAGATGTAGGGGAAGAACTTGACAGATTCATTCTTCTGTGAATTAAGCAGCAAATATTTTGACAGAAAATTAATTTATGTTTATGATTGTGGATAGCAGTGTGTCATTTCAACTCATCTAACACATACTGAGTGTTTGCTGTCTGGCAACCTGTGAGGGAGATGGAGTTATCCCTCTCATAGGGAAGAAAACTGAAGGAAGAGTATTTTGAGAAATTTGCCCAAGGACTCCCAGTAGATAAATGGTGGCACCAAGGTTTGAACCCAATTTTTTTGACTCCAGGCCCCATATTTTTTCTATTACATGGAGCCAAATTAGTCTGTTTTCTTTTTTTTTTTTTTAATCAGGACCTTCCCCTGTGGTCAACACTGTCATTCTTACCTCCTATCACCATTTCTCTACACTATATGCCCTTTCCTGTTTTAGCTCATCCAGATGCTGCTGCTTCAGAGGCTAAACCTGACCCTCTCTGTGAGGCGTTTCCCTCACCATTCCAGTCCCCTTTGATCTTTAGGTTCCTGTGGGGCTTCCTGGACATCCATACAGGCACCTCATGATACACTGCTATTAAATCAGGGACTTTTACGCGTTCATAAATTCCACTTTGCCTAGCACAGTTCTGTGAACTTAAATATTTATTCTTTGAATTAAGGGAAGGAATGCAGGAAGTAAGTCAAAATTTTTATGAATAAAGCCTTGCTTTACTAATATTCATCAGTTATTTCTGTTCAAGGTCATTTAAATAATCTCCTGACTGGTTATCCATGAGACAGATTCTTTTTTTTATCCATTTTTTAGTTCCATGTAGAAAAACATGGGGGAAATATTTCTTGCAATGAATAACATTGTCTGGTAGGAAGCTGTTTGGGTTCTTTACTACTGTCTTATAATGCTTTGTAGTCTTCCTTGGACTTTGAAGGAGCATGAGTTCTACTTACGTTTAATATTAGATGATTTGAAGTATATTAAAAATATCCCTATATACAAAGTAATAAAATATGTATTTTAAATTAACTTTATAGATAAAATTCTGTTGACTGGTTAATGGTTATTAATTTCAGCTGCCCATCAGAATCATCTGGGGGTTTTGAAAAAATACAGACTTCCAGTCCCCCTCTAGTTCTACAGAACCAGAATTAGGGTAGAGGTGGAGGTAAGAAGTAGGAGTGTATTTAAATAAGCTCTCTAGCTAATTCTTAATCATAGACAGTTTGGGAATCTCATATACAGGGTATCCATATTGATACAGAAGAATAACAAAAAAACAAAGCTAAAATCTCTATGTGGTAGGGACAGGTGAGTTGCTGTTGTGTCTTAGTCTTTTGAGTTCCTGGATCTTCCTGGATGCACTGTTTTTGGTTTTTTTGGCAAAGAAGAATTCAGGTGGTGTGGGGGGGGGGCGGGGGAGGGAGAGATATGTGATGTTAATGGAGTGCTATAATAGGGCATTACAGGAACTATGAAAACCTTATTGCCTAGCATCTAGTCTCTAATCTTTCATCCAGGCAGTTAGCATTTTTGTTTTGGGTGTTTCAGAGAACTGTACTCTGTTACGATGTTTAAAATAATAAGATTTGGGTTACGATGTTAAATCTATTACCAAACTTGAAAATTTATATTTGGGTATATGAAACCATTTCTGGAAAGTACAAGGTTTAATGTGTATTTACTCTTTCAGCCAGGCTTCCTTTTCTTCTGTGGTCTGCTCAGTTTTTACTGCTCTTTTTCTGGAGTCTAGCTCTTGCTTCACCTCCTACAAGAGTGGACATTAGCTGGGTGAAGACGTTGTTTTTCATTTTTTTGCTTGTAATTTTCTTTTTTTAAATTTGATTATTTCACATTGGTTGAAATGTGACCTTGTGGGGTACCAAGGATGCCACTGATTGGCTGGTGCACCTTCCCTTGTTTTCCTTACCATTTTCTCCAGTCTTCTCTGATCTCTGGGATTGAAGAACTGAGTTAGCAAGTCAGCTCCATCCTCATGACAAAGGAAAGAAAAAGAAGAGAGGGCTCATGGTCTGATATGTATTTTTATTAAAAAATGGTGACGATACTTTTTAGTTTTCTGCTACAATCCTTTTTTCTCCTCCTTCAGTGAAAAAAAAAGTCCTCTTTGTGGAACAGAAAAAAATACGCTCCCTCTAAACAATGGATTGAAAATGAATTTGATTTATAAATGAGAAGACTGAGGGCGGGATACTGATTCAGAAATTCTGCAGCGTGTAATGAAAGAAGAGGAAATGGCATGGAATCACTGCCTCCTGTGATTTGAAGGCCATTGTGAAGGAAAACAATGCAGTGAAAGAAAGTTCTTCATATTAGGACATATATCATTGCATCGCATTTATTTATCTTTCTGGATATTTTTATAGCCCTTAATAAAAATATTAAAATAGCCTGTACTATTGTCTCTTAGTGGTGTTTTCCCCCACTATTTGAAATTTTAAAAACTACATTCCTAAAAAATAACCATTGTTTCATATAAGAAAAGAAAATTTTCCATAGTGAGATTTGTGCAAGAGTTTCCAGTCTGTTCTTTCTTGTACTTCACAGAAAAGGCAGAGTCACAGTCCAGAGTGATCTTGAAAGAACTCCCATGCAATAACAGAGATGGCCGCGGTGAGCAGGAATGGTAAGAAGGGAGCCAGCTGTAACACAGAAGAAACCAAGAGAACTGCTATTTTTGATTTGTGCTTATATAGTTAGAAAAATGCCATTGGTCCATATTCTCAAACTCATGTCTCCAAAGTAGTATCTAGGATTTTCTAGGACAGCTCTGGACTGCTTTAACTCCTAGATTTTTTTTTTTTAAATAAGAGGCGCTATAGTGTATTTCCATAAAGCTAATGGCTAGGGCTTCTGGGGCAGTGGTACCACACGGCTTGGAAATCCCTATCAGATAAGGACTCCTGCCCTACCCAGATCTGTACACTTTCCCACTCGAGCTATTGTTTACTACAGATTTTCAAAATTGCCCATTTTCTCCTTTACTTGTCAAATTTCTGGCTGAAGGTAAGGATCAGCTCACATTTTGAGCTCTGCTGGTACGTATGCTACTGCATTTATAGGGGAGAAGGATAGAGTGTTCACCATGACCACAAGCACTAAGAAACCAATGTTGTTCCAAAATAACAGGTGTTCCTCCCTGTGGCCCAATCTATCTCCTGAGGAAATGTGAGCGCAGCTCTCTGGAAATAAAATTAGACAGTTGTTGAATCTTAGAGGCTTGTGGCATTATAGTCAATCAGCTATTTTTCTGGCATCTTTTGTTAAAGCTCTAATTCAAAGCAGTACTAGGTGAGATCTTGGCTGTTTTTAGATTGAAACTCTACATTGTGGTCTTGGGTTACAAGAAAAATCTTTCACCTGATCCTACCTAAGCCCAGTGTAAAGGGTCTGTGACATGCATGAATCACCTTTTTTTTCAAAAAACTTAGAATCTGGCTTAGCAAATGACTTGTCTATTCAGCACATGGGCTGAAAGCAGCCCACAGGTGGTATTTACAATTAAAATCAGTTGCTGATACCTAAATGTTGAAAGATTTCAATAAACATCCAAACTTCTGGCTTCCCTTGCAAAACCAGAAGCTTTGACAACACTAAAGGCAAAGCTGAATGTCAGCTGCCCCTCTTAGGAACTGCTTGAGTGGCCCAATTCGTATGCCCCCTTCGCTTATTTAACATTCTCTGCTGACTCTAGACACCGTTGTATGCAACCTCTGCTATATGGTGTTACATTACAGTATCATGATGTGTTGGCAGTAGAGTTTGCTGGTTCCTGAATAGTGGTATTGTTTGTACATGTCTTCGTTGTGGAATCCTTAATTCTGTCTAGTTGACTTTTGCATGAAAAGCAAAGAAATCATCATCATAAAGAAATAAATGAAGGCTTGAGGATGACTTAATAAATGAATATAGTATTTGCAAAGAAAGGAGAAGGTGACATAGTAAGTTGCTAGTTAAGAGTGGCCATCCCCAAGTATACTTTATTTCCAGGCATATTTATTTTGGACTTAATAGCAATCAAAACAGATCAAGGGGCAGGTCTTTTTTGTATGGATAAGATGACTGTGTTCCTATAGCCTGGACACTGACTGCTGCGATGAAATTGGATCTCTTGAGCATTTCTTCCAAGGACAGATTAGGGTAGTAAGCCAGGTAGAAGGCCAGCGCTCCCACAAAACTATCACCAGCGCCCTGTAATGAAAAGCACAGTTGTAGAGATAAGCATGTAGCCATCTGTTGCCCATACTGTATTTTCAAAATATTTAAGTACACTTTTTATTTTAAAATAGTTTTAGATGCACAGAAAAGGTACAAGGATAGTAGAGAATTTCCATATACCCCACATCTAGTTCTGTAAACATATTATTATGGTACATTTGTCACCACTAACGAAATAATAGCATTATCATATTAACTGAATTACATACTTTATTCAGATTTCACTAGTTTTGCTTAATGTGTATTTTCTGTTCCAAGATCTCATCCAGGATACCTGGATTACATTTAGTTGTCATATCTCCTTCGACTGCTGTAGGCTGTGACAGTTTTTTAGACATTCTTTGTTTTTGATGACCTTGATAGTTTTGAGGACTGGTTGAGTACTTTGTAGAATGTACCTCAGTTGGGATTTGTCTGTTTTTCTCATGATTAAACTGTGTTTACGGTTTTGGGGAGGAAGACCACAAAGGTGAAGTGTCATTCTCATCATGTCGTATCAAGGGTACATACTGTCAACATGACTTACACTGATGATGTTAATCTTGAGCACTTGGCTAAGGTAGCCTTGGCCAGGTTTCACCATTGTAAAGTTACTTTCTCTTTTTATACTTGCTCTTTGGAAGCAAATCACTGAGTATAGTCCACACTTAAGGGGTGGGGAGTTATGCTCTACCTCCCTGAGGGTGGAGTAATTCCATTTATGGAGTATCTCCATAAACTGGAAATCTCTATGGGAGATTGTTTCTTCTCCCTCATTTATTTATTCAGCTGCTCACTTATATAAGTATGAACTCAGGGATATTTATTTTATTCCTTAGGCTATAATCCAGCACTACATTATTTATTTTGTTGCTTGAATTGTTCCAGCTTTGGCAGTTGGGAGTTCTTTCAGTTGGTACTTGTGTCCCTTTGACATACTTCCATCATTTTATTTTTTGAGCACTTTCTTATTTTCTGACATTATAAGATGCTCCAGGCTCATCTTGTATATTCTCTGCCATAGCCCTAGAATTAGCTGTTTCTCCATTAAAAATTCATGCAGAACGTGGTGAGAGCCATTCAGATGTTATTTTCAAACTAAATGTAGGGTCATATAAGGCTTAGTTCCATTTCCCCTGAATCTCCAAAGGCCCAAGTTGGTGAAGGCCATATAGGGACCCATGGAAATAGAAAATACCAAAGGTCTGTTGACCTCTGCCTTCAGGTAGGGCAGTACCTAGTCATGTGTTCATCCAACAAATGTATTTAAAATAAATGTGATACAATTTCACTTGAAAAATCATTCTGGTATTTAACAGTTTTCAGGGTCATTTTCCAGTTTTTCCCAGTTTGTTGCTTCCTTAGTCCCAAGAGGTTTCATAACAAATCTTGAGGCTATATCTTGGTATGCATGATTGTTTCAGTTGCAGTTTAAGTATTTACTAAGCTGTGTGCCTAGCACAGTGATGGGTACTTGAAAAAGAATAAAATCAACTGTGGATTAAATGCTAAATAGTATGGCAGAGTTTATAAATACTGTTGAATTTTAAGGAATGGTTGAAGAAAGCCTGCTTAAGGGGAATCCTTATGAAATGAGACAGATTTATAGAGAGAAGGAAGACCTCAAAGAACAAAGATATAGGAGGAGGAACAGAGTGAACTCATGAGACACTGAATGGCTTTAAGGAGAATGACATTTCCCCTTGTTAACAAAGATAAGCAGTCAATATTCAGCTTGCCAAGGAGTCATAGTAACTCAGGTGTGAATTCAACACTTTCCTTCCTCCCAGAAATATTTTCTGAGTACCTAAAATATGTCAAGCTCTATGCTAGGTGCCTTGCAATTGTTTATTAAGTGTTTCCTGAGGGAAACAATGGAGAAAGAAAGAGACAGACAGACATGCCCTCCCTCAGTTTACAACACAGCAATGTGACAAGAGAAAGGTCTGAAACCAGAGAAATTATGAGCTGGGTGGAGGGTGTATTATGAAAACATGGAAAATACTACAACATATGAAGAGTTATGGCAAACTCTAAGTAATTTCAAGTCTTGATTCCTCTTTACATCATACACAAAATTAAATTCCAAGTAGGTTAAAGGCTTGAATATAAAAAATAAAACAGTAACATAGTATGAAAATTTAGATGAATATTTGAATAATTGCAAGCAGGGAAACCACGAGCCAGTCAGTAAACCCAAAAGCCATAATGAAAAAAGATTAGATTTTAATTTAAAAAAATAAAAAAAAATATGTCCAAAGACACTGTAAGTAAAGCCAAATGGACTTCCCTGGCGGTCCAGTGGTTAAGACTCCATGCTTCTGCTGCAGTGGGTGCGTGTACAAGCCCTGGTCGGGGAACCAATATCCCGCATGCCGTGCTGTGCGGCAAAAAAAAAAAAAAAAAAAAAAGATCCGAGTTAAAAAGCACAAATTTGGTGAAAATTCTTGTAATACATATGACATATTCCTAATACTCAAAGAACACCTTCAAATTGCTGGGAAAAAGACAAGTGCAGGATAAAAATGGACAAAGGATGTAGGTCTGCAATTTCAGAAAAGGAAATGTAAATGGCCAGTAAACAAACATGAAAAGATACTAAGTTATCAGCTGTTAAGTAAAATGCAAATTAAGATAATATTTTTTACCCATCAGATTGATAAAATAGTAAGATTGATAGCAAGAGCAGCAAGATGAAGATGGAGAGGACAATGATACTCTCATATATTGTTGGTAGGAATGTGGAAGAGTAATACAGTATTTGTTAAAAAATGTGTGTGTCCTTTGATTTAGCAGTCCTGCTTCTGGAAATCTACAGAAGTGAAAACTCCTATAATATTGGGATATGTGCTCAAAGATGCTTATTGCTGCATTGTTTCCAAAGGCAAAACACTGGAAATAATGTGATTTTCTATCAAATAGGAGAATGGGTGAATAATCTCGTACATTTGTATTATGGAAAAATATGCAGCTATTAATACGAAAAGGTTAGCAATACATGCACATACCTGGAGAAATGTCCATTAGTTAAGCCAGAAAAGATTTCAGCATCATGATCGATAGGAGGTTGCGGGGGTGGTGGGGGGAATGGAAGAGAGAGGAAAGAAAATACCTGTGTCTATGAGTATGTGTGTATTTTTTTTAAGAATACAGAGAAAAATGAAGGAGGATTTGTATCAAATTGTTTTTTTAATTAATTTATTTGGCTGTGTCGGGTCTTAGTTGCGGCGCGCGGTTTCTTTGTTGTGGCGCGCGGGCTTCTGTCTAGTTGTGGCGTGCGGGTTTTGTCTTCTCTAGCTGTGGTGCACGGGCTCCAGGGCCCATGGGCTCTGTAGTTGTGGTGCACGGGTTCCAGAGGGCATGGGCTCCGTAGTTTGCGGCACGCAGGCTCTCTCGTTGAGGCGCGCGAGCTCAGTAGTTGTGTCGCGTGGGCTTAGTTGCCTTGGGGCATGTGGTATCTTAGTTCCCTGACCAGGGATCAAACCCGCGTCTCCTGCATTGTAAGGCGGATTCTTTACCACTGGACCACCAGGGAAGTCCCGAGAAGTTTTTAACAAAGGAAATTTTACTAAAGAAGTTAAAAAAAAAAATCAGGATCGGTCACTGTGTGAATTTGCAAATGGGCCAATTTCAGCCTCTGAATGATTTCCCTCTTTTTCTTAGTTAAGTAGACATCTACTACAAGTCGGGGTGAACTGAAATGAGAGAACCTCCTTCCTGCATTTGGAAATACCCCATCTCGTTGAGGCAATTTCCTTTGCAACTAAGGACTAGGCAGTGACACCCTCCTCAAAGTCCAGGGAACTGGGAGGAACATTTTCTGGCTGTGACAGTGATTGCAGAAAAACTGAACTCTGGGATGTTAGTGGCAGCGTTGTGATGGTGTCCAGTGCTCCATGTCAGTAACACAGCTGTTCGATTTTTCAACCAAGAACCTTGATTGAGGCAATCCCGTGTATTAAACTCCTCTGAGAGGCCAGAAATCTTGTCTAGTTCTTTCCTATCTGATGACTCCCCAGAGTTATACAGTCCTTAAAAGTAGTATATGCTCAGTTAATGACTGCTGATGGGCCAACTCTCAGCTGCCCCAGTCTCCACCTTCTCACTGGAAGTGACATGGTGGGGGTAGGGGTGGTGATCCACATTCTTCTTCGCAAAGAGGGCAGCAGTCTCGCCTCATTCCAAAAGCACAAAGAAGTAGGGAGACTCCTGGGGCCATCAGCTCAAAGATGTGAAGGCCAGTGAATACTATTTTATTTATTTATTTATTTATTTTCTGTACGCGGGCCTCTCATTGTTGTGGCCTCTCCCGTTGTGGAGCACAGGCTCCGGACGCGCAGGCTTAGCGGCCATGGCTCACGGGCCTAGCTGCTCCGTGGCATGTGGGATCTTCCCGGACCGGGGCACGAACCCATGTCCCCTGCATCTGCAGGCGGACTGTCAACCACTGCGCCACCAGGGAAGCCCCAGTGAATACTATTTTAAAAGTCACATTACATCCAACAGTGGAAAAGCTCTTTGAAATTTAAGAGTGAAAAGGTAGAAAAGTACTACTTAACTTTCACCGAAGAGTGTAAGGGAAAGAAAGGGAGTGATATATTCATTTGCACTTCTCTTAGGCATTTAAAACATTGTACTGACGATTGTGTGTACAGGCCTACAGTCTAGGACAACCTGAAAGCTCTCTGAGGGCAGAGACCATATCTCTGTCCCCTGTGTCTCTTCCACTGCCTCACCCAGCACTTTGAGTTGGCCAGACTCATGGTCCTAGTTCCATCGTGTTTTTCTCTTCCAGTGATCTCTTCCAAGGGGGCCAGATGTCCCTTGCTGAACTACATGTGACTTTCTTTTGTGTCAGTAAAAATGGAGGTTAGGTTGCCACAGCCCAGAGTTACTTGATAGTCTCATTGTTGAATCTATTTATAGCACAGGGCTTTCAGATGCCAATAAATTACCCGGCTGTTGATTCACATCTTCAATATAACTATTTTTATACACTGGTTATAATTTTTTTTTAATGGAAAGCGCTTTAAGTAGAAGCTGTATTGTATCACTGTGATTTTCCTGTAAGTAAAGTACTTTCCAATCAATCATTCTTGGAATAATGGAATAGTTCTCATTGATACAACATGATGGCTTTAACCTTTTACTGAAAATTATTTTTGTGCCAAAAGGGGTGATGATATAATTCATCTTTCTTCAGTAAAAATACCCACGTGGCTACTATTCATTGCCTTCTCACAATAATTGCCCCTTAAGGAAGAGCCGCTCTTAGAGAATGGATGTAGCATTCTGAAATTCCTGCTCTCCTGAGGGCCTGCACACTCCTGGGTCCTGAGGGGTTCTGGCCTGTGGGACCCGGGAGGCAGATGGATTAACAGTGAAGTGGAAGGAGCAAAACACACCCTATGGAATACCTGAGCCCTCTGGTGGGGGCCTGGGGGAGGGCGAGGCACCCTGCAGGGCTGGTGGCGTAGGGATGACACTCATCAGCAGCTGGTGAGAGGACCCCAAGGGGAGAATCTGAGAGGTGGGTGCTCCTAAGGACAGCACCTAGAGCTGGGGTGTGGGGTTGGGGGGAGGCAGTGTGGCCCTGGGGAGGCAGGCTGCTCATTTCCCTTCTCCCTTGCAGACCATCCTCTCTGTCTAGCTGCCCGCACTCCCTGCTCCCTCCCACTGCCCCTTGCCTGCCTGAGCCCTTGACTATGACCCTGGTCTGCTCTCTCACTGAACTTAGCAGCACATGTCCCAGTCTCTCAGGGGTCTGCTCTTTGACGAGAGAGGGGAGCACAGTGATAAACCTCTTGGAGCTGACAGGCAATGCCTGAAGTGGCTGCAGGTGCCACCCCAGCAGAGCATACCTACAAGTCCAGGTGGTCCGCAAGGGCTCTTCTGGCTGAGGTTCTGCTCAGGGTCATCCTCTCTGCTGGGCACTGTGTAGGTTATCGCCTTTGTTCCCTAAGAACCCTGTGGAGGTGGGTGTAGCTGGGGCTGCAGTGTCTGGTCATACAAGATGGCTCTGCACGAGGGTGCCCCGGTGACGGGGTGACTGTGGGTCTGCAGGCTGTGCTCAGCTCCCCAGGCTACACCTATTCAGAGAGGCGCCTTCTAATTTGCACAAAGTGCCATGGAGGTTGGCAGCAAGCCTGGGGGATCCTTATTTTAAAACTGAGGAAACTAGGATTTAAGGAGGTTAAGTAACTTGCCCAAGGTAAAACTAAATGTGGTAAATGGCAGTCAAGATTGTACCAAGGACATCTGTGTGGAAATCTAGCAGTAGAGCAGGTGGAGAAGCTATTTTGGGAGAGAGATTGGGCTTCGGGCTACTGCTCAATTTTTCCTATTTCCCCATGGGAAGGGCCTATGTTTTCTATAGCGATGAAGAATTACAGGGATGAGAGTGAAGACCGTGAATCTTTAATGATGTTCTTCTGTATGGGATCCCGTTTCCCTCTGTGTGCTTGGGGCAGGAGCAGAGAAGAGAATGGGGACCAGAGTTGCCCTGCGCAGGTGTGGGGGAAGAGGGAAGGTACAAAGGGAGTAAAGATTTCAGGAAAGAATAACCAGATGGGGCTTCCCTGGTGGTGTAGTGTATAAGACTTTGCCTGCCAATGCAGGGGACATGGGTTCGATCCCTGGTCCGGGAAGATCCCACATGCCGTGGAGCAACTAAGCCCGTGTGCCACAATTACTGAGCCTGTGCTCTAGAGCCCGCGAGCCACAACTACTGAGCCTGCGTGCCACAACTAGTGAGCCCGCGTGCCGCAACTACTGAGCCCACGTGCCACAACTACTGAGCCCACGTGCCTGGAGCCCGTGCACCGCAAAACGAAGAGCAGCCCCCACTCGCAGCAACTAGAGAAAGCCTGCACGCAGCAAAGACCCAACACAGCCAAAAAATTAAAAAAAAAATTTATATAAAAAAAAGAATAACCAGATGAATAACTGGAGAGTCTAACCCAGGTAAAGAAGGAAGAGAGGTCAGGAGGGGGTCAACAGGTCAGAAGGAAATGGAGGGAACTAAGGAAAGTGAGAAAACAAGTGTAGGAGAAGAGGTGAGAGAGCTGGTTGTGGTCAGAGTGGGATGTGAGGTTTATTCCCACAGGACTGAAGCTGTGCCAGGTATTAACCATTTCCTGGGGTTGTCATGGGAACGGGAGGCTGGAGTGGAGGTGAAGAGTCCCTGGAGGTGGGGGCATCTAGGAACTGTGAGTCTTGGTGATGGTTCATCCTCACGGTACTCAAGTCGTCCTGTGATAGTAGCATTGGGGGGAGGTGTGGAGAGAGAAATGGTTATGTAGATGCCAGGCTTAGATAAACAGAGAATGACCAGGAAAGGTAGTTGAGGCTTTATAACTGAATTGTATGAGCCATGAAGATGCAGGAATCTCTTCAGGAGGGTAGAGGAGGGATGGCTGGAAGCTGCAAGAATGTGCTTTGGTATCAGGAGCCGCTTTCACCTATAAGGGCTGTATGGGGAGGTGAGGAAGAGCTTACTTATGAGGAACAGGACAACCATAAGGTTTAGAGGGGAGAGAAGCACAGAGCAGTAAGGCACCCTCCTGGGCCCCCGTGTCTGTCTGACCCTCCTTCTTTGTCTCTGCCATGGTCTGTCTTCCTTCTCCCCCACCATCCACATTGGTATTCCCTCAGGTTCTGTCCTTCACCCACTGCCCTTCTCATTTCCCCTAATTTCCTGGGTGTGTCAAATACTGTGCTGTTATGGTTTTGACTGCTATGAATATGAGGAGTCCTAAGTCATTATCTTTAGCCCACACTCTCCTCTGTCTTGGGGTTCATGTATCTTAACTACCTGTGAGTCAGCTCGACCAGCCGCAGGTCTCTTGCAGGCAGTTCTAACTCAACATACCCGAATCGAACTGATAACTCTGGCTGAACATGGGCCTCTTCTTATCTTTTCATTTTGTGGCAACTCCACCCTGAAAATCTGGGGGGTCTTCTGGATAATCACCAGTTGCCAAGTGTAAATTCTAAATATTTTGCTAACCTGTCCTCTCATTTCATCCCTACCCCATTGCCCTACTTCATGCTCACATCACCTCTAAAGGACCACATTAACTTCCTAACTAGTCTCTCTGTCCGCAGTCTGGCCCCTTCCACTCCATCCTCCATACTGCTGTAAATCAGGCCACCTTACTTCCATGCCCAAAGCCCTTTGATCATTTCTCATCTTTCTTAGGATAATATTTCAGCTCCTTAGCATGGCACATGAGGCGCTCCCGCCCACCTACCCAGTTTCATCTCTTACTTTTTCCTACTCACACATTGTAACCACGGGTCTTCATTCATTGAGATATCTCCCCTTGAACTCATCCTTAGACTAACTCCTACTCCTCTCCTAAGACTCAACTCAGTTATTAACTTAGTCATCATATATTTGCTGACTGGCATCATATTCAAAGCACTGTGTTTTCCCTGATCCCACGAGTCTGGGTTAGGTACCCTCCTAGATGCCCCTGCACTCCTCTGTGGTCTTCATCACGTCCACACCCTCAGACTAGTGCAAGCCCAGGCTCGCCGCTGAAATACAGCCTGACTGAATCCAGGACTATCAGGAGGCTGGGTGCTGAGCGATCAGGTGAGAAGCACAGGTGTCCCAAGAATGCCCTGTAGGAGGGATGATAGTGAGACAGACTTGTGAAAGTCCTAGTTTGCCAAATTCCAGTTGATAGAAAAGTGGGTGAATTGTAAGGCATGATGGGTATTAATTGTGGCTGGGGAAAAAAAAAAACAACAAACGCCATGTGGTGAAAATCCCCAAGGTAAGAACTTGTCAGGCGCCTACAACAGAAACCCAGATGATTTTGCAAGAATGATGTCATCGTGAGGCTTCATTTGTTAGGAATCCGTACCCACGCTGGATGATTCATCACCCAAACTGCCAAGGGACCCTAACAGTTAAAGTCCTTGCATTCCTCCCTGATTTGTTAACACATTCCATCTGACAAGTAGATACCACTTTCCTTTCTTTTCAAAACCTCTCCCTACACAAAGCTGTTCAAAGCCTACACTGTGGACCTGAATTCCTCAGCCAGGCTCGTGGTTTTAGAGGCCAGGGAAAAGGCAAATGGGATGAATGAAGTATGACTAAATCCTAAGTCAATGTGCTATTTCTTCTTCATAAAAAAGAATGTTGCAAGGGGCTCAGGAAAGGGACAGCGATCAGTGTAAACCCACCAGGCTCCCTGCTACCTGCCACCCCCATGCAGGCAGGGCCGCTGACGTGGCTTGCCCTCAGGCTAACTTGGTGGCAATTTCTGCTTTGCTCCTGCTTCCAAGTTCTAAGAATGGGGCTTCTGCCTCTTTCCCGTTTGCAGGAGGTTGAGGCATGAACACCTGGTGGGGCCTGGGAGAGGGAAAGTCATTCTTTGTCCTTAAAGGGCTAATCACAGACGGGCCGGAGACATGGATCTTGGGGAAGAAGCACCGAGGGAACACACACCTGGAATTAAATCCCACCTTCTTCCGTTTTAACTGTGTCATCTTTTGAGAATGGTAAACTACAGTGAAGCCCCTCTGTACACAGCTGGGAAAAATGTTTTTCTCAAGTGGGAACATGTTTTCTCCCCTGGGACAATGCAGTAAGTGGTGTGGAGTTAAACAGGCCTGACTTTAAGCCCTGATTTCACCACTTAGGCAAGTGACTCAGCCTCTTGTGTGACCTCTCGTGACTATTTATCTGTAATATGGGAACCTACCTCATAGGGGGTAAATACTGAATTGGATAATGTATGTGAAAAGGCCTAGCACAGTGCCTGGAGCAGAGCAGGTGTTCAGCAAAGGTGGGGGAGACTTGATGGTACCATCTTAGAGGCCCCTTAACTTGCTAACTTTTTTGGAAATAAAAGCCCATGATCTAAGTCAGAGGGTTCTAAGGAACAAAGAGGGTCATGATCCTGCGGATCCCAGGGCCAGGGGTTTACGCTGTGCCTGGCTTCATGTTCCCATCTCCAAGTAGAAGAGGGCATTAGGAATGCTCTCATAGTCTGGAAAGGCAGAGGAGGCAGAAGTATGTCCTGTAGCTCTTAATTACAAGGAAGCCAGGTTCTAGAGAGTTCTAGCAGTGGCCATCTGTATGTGCTGGGGGTCTCTGAAATCCATTTCTCTGTGAGGGCAGGGGAGATACTTTCTGAGAACTTTAAAGAGTTTGTGAGCAGGGTATTAAAGAAATGTGAAATGAAGAGTATAAAAGTCAGTGCAAGACTGGGGAACCTGATAAATCTCACGCTTTCGTTTGGGTGAGGGAACAGAGAGAGAACAGTGAGTGAGGGTTTGGGGAGAGGCCTAGAGCTGGGAAGGGCTGGAGGACAGCATGGGAAGGAAGTGACCTGCTGGGGGGAAAGCTGTGCCTCTACCTGTGCTGCTGCTTTGATGGAGGACCCTGCTTTCCATCACAGTCAGCCAGCCACTGGGCAGAGGGCTCCTGCCAGGGAGAGAGGTGGTGGCAGAGCCCGGAGGATGGCAGGCAGGCTGAACAGATGGTGCGGGGACAATGTGACTTGAGAGGACACTCCTCTAGCCATGCTGGAACCTGGAGTCAGGGCTTCTCATGGTTAGTGATGGGCATGGGCCACCCTGTCCACCTTCTCCGTGTGACTGACCTCACCGCTCACTCCAAATGTGAGGAGAAAGAGAAAGGCCCGGCCTAGAGCCTTCATTCCATCCAGGGCATGCATTCTCGGGGCTGAAAATTCATTCTTGTGTGTGGGGGAGTGCCGCAGTATGTAAACAGATACACACACACACACACACACACACACACACACACACAGAATATGAATGAATATCTGTGGTATTACATTTCATGGAAGAAGAGGACAATTAGGAAAAAAATCTCTTAAAAGGCTCCTTGAGGTGGGTGGGTGGGTGGTGATTAATGAAAAAACGGTGTTTGAGAAACGCCACCAAAGTAGGGCCTCTTGCCGCAAAGAACCGCCAGTGGCCCAGTCAGGGTCTTCCGGTGCATTAAGAAGCCCTAACCAGCAGCCTCCAAACTGCAAGGCTCGCTAGGCAGGTGTTGGTAGCTCCGTGCCTTCTTTCCACTGAGCCAGAAATTCCTACATCTCCCAGCCAGTTCCCTTCCTGTTTACGTCAATCTACAGTCTCCATGGCCACCAGTGAGCCGTAGGCAAGCCCCAAGCCCTGGAGCCAGGACTTTAACCAGGAGCTTAGAGCTAGCCTGGCCTGGCCTATCTTAACGAGGCAGGAAAGGGCAAAGGTTCTCTCCTGGGCAGACAAAACTGAGTAGTCCGCCTGATAAACATACCACGAGATACGAAGCTGCTTATACAAGAGCCCCATTTCACAGCTTAAATCTGAATATTTCTATCTTCTCTTATCAGCGCATATTCACATCATAAGGATGAGATCATATCCTTTCCAACTTCAACCTTCCAGCCTTCCCTAACCAGATCAGTTTAGGGCAACACGATGGACAGTGAGAATCCAGTTTTCTTATCATTATTGTGTAAGTGCTGCTGATTTTTATTCTAAATAAATCTGTAGGGAACATAGACTACTCGTTATGTCATAAATGTCCATGACTTTGGCTTCAACTATTAGCCACCTTAATTTATTACATTTTAATTTCAATTATTTGGCTGAGATAGTCTGCTTTTAAAATACTCTGACTAAAAGAAAGCAAATATTTTCTGCCTTAATATATTTCAAATGATCACTTATTTCTTATCGATCCGAAACCACATGTAACAAAGTTTTGATGTGATTTTTGTCTTTTAAACAGCCATAATGTTTTCCTTGGCTCTACAGTTTATTAGCAATTTGACTTTTTAAAAAAACAGCTTGATTGAGATATAATTCATATGCCAAATAATCCGCCCATTTAAAGTATACAGTTCAGTGTTCTTTAGTATATTCACAGGGTTGAGCAACCATCACCACAGTCCAATTTTAGGAAATTTCATCCCCCCTAAAAGAAACCTCGGACCCATTAACAGTTACTCCTCATTCCTCCCCACTCCCCCCAGGCCTAGGAACCACTAATCTACTTTCTGTCTCTACAGATTTGTTAAATAGGCACACATTTTGAGCAAAATCATTTCCTATTCTAATTCCATAATTAACCAACAGCTTATTTTCCCATAATTAACCAATAATTTAATCATAATTAACCAATTAGATTCTTATTGAATCTCTTGATTTTAGCTGCCACTTTGTGTGAAAAGTGAAGTTGATGTTGGCCTAGTGGGAACTGTTTTCTGTGTTACTAAAACTGCATTCCCAATAAGCACTAAGGCACAGATTTAGCTTCCTTCCTGCCCAGATATGTTCACTCAACAGTCTGTAAAGCTTTAAAGTTAAGTTACAAATGCACCAGGAGCTTGGTGTTTAAAGAATTCCTATGGTGAAGTTGTTTGTAAAGCCTAACCTCTGAGGGAAAATCCACCCACATTCTTCTCAAGCACAGACACATTAACTGGTCTGTTTTAAAATCTCAGTTTCTATAGATTTGGTTTGCTCGAGGGATTTTCTTTTTGGGCCTCTCTGCAATGACTAGTATGTGGCAATGAACACTCGCTTCCTTGCTGAAGGTCGTGACTCCCTTGCACAGGGCTGAAATGGGTTTCAGTACAGACCCTTTCACTGCTAGTGTGTGACAAGTTCTGGGCACGAGAGTACAGTGCCCACATACACAGTACATCCTTACTCACCATCACTAAGCTTTCCATAGAAAATAGCATGTCTGAAAATGAATACATCTTCCTAGCCCCTTGTAGCCACCATTCAGGCAATGGTTTTCCTCTCTTAGCACCAAATAAATTGGTGGGCTGAAATGGCAGAATCTTAGACACATCCACTAAGGTGATGAATCGGTCATTATAGAGACAAAAAGGTGGATCTGGCCAAAGGAATGATAAATACAGGCCTTTCTCCAACTCTCTGCCCTGACATAATGCTCAGACTACCAGAATCCTGTCTGCAGAATGACATGACTTTCACTTTTCACATTTTTTAGTACTTTCTAGTTCACAGAGCATATCTGTAGATGTGACTCACTTTGAATCTCATTACAATTCTGTGAGGTAGGTAAGGGTGGGTCTTTCATTTTCCAGATGAGAAACCAAGTGTAAGAACTTGCTCAAGGTCAAATGGCTAGGTGGCAGAACCGGGATGTCTCAGTGGAAGGCCAGTCTCTCTTAAAGCGGTCCCCCGGAGAGGCCATACATGTACTCCAACTTTGCTCAAAAACTTCTGGAAACTTGTTCTTCGGAATGCCTTAAAAATCAGTAGCACATCTTTGAATATCCTCAATGAAGGCAATATTTCATCTTCTAAGTCAGTGGTTCTCAAACTAGATTGTACCTCAGAATTGCCTGGAGGGCTTGTTAAAAAATGCACATTGCTGGGCTCCACTCCCAAAGTTTCTGATCCATTAAATCTGGGGTGGGGCCCAGGATTTGTGTTTCTAAAGAGTTCCCAGGTGATCTTGATGTTCCTGGTCCCTGGCCACACTTTGAGAACCACTATCCTAAGAAATTTATTTCTGGAAAGAGTGAATCATTTAAAACCATCTAGTGATTAAGGTGGGGAGATCAAGCTAGGAAATTCCACCAGTGGCCAAAACAATGGGTGACTATCAAGAACAACACTGGCTTTGAGGGAAATCTGCATAAAGGGCTCCAAAAAGGTTCTGAATAATGGCAGTTGATCAGACTAATCCCTTTGGATGCATGCTCAAGAATGCTTTTCCTGAGTGTTTCGGAACACCTTGTGCAGTCGTACATGTGTGAGATGTTCATTATCAACCTTTTGTTTTCCAGCCTTAGAAAAACAAAAGAAACCATGTAGGTGACATCCACATTACAGAGAATCAATACTAAGGAAGGATTAATAGCTATTTACAGCAGCTGAACTAGTCAGACTGGTAGAGTGGGGTCCTTTCTATGCGGCAAACATGATGGGTGTGGAAGATGAGGGGAAAATTTTGACTCTTCCTACCCTGACTTTTCTGTTGAGAATAGAATGGAAAAAGTGAAGAGATCTAATTTTGGATGCCAAAGATAAACATGCAACATTTTATGGGGAAAAAAATTCTAGCAGAAAAGAAAAATGAACTACATTAGGTACTTAAGCTGGGAGTCAATCCTTCATGTCACAGTAGGGAAAAAAGAGGTGGAGAAATGCCTAAATATTGGTTCTAATTTTATTTTCAATTTTACATTACATTAAACTCTCCGTGTACTCCTTTAATTTATAGCAACTGCTGACACAAATTGGTGTGCCTTCTCTTCTTTGACATCACTATTTCTCTTGAATTATGCATTTCCATCTGGAATGAGGTTTATGGGGCCAAAGCCTTCTTTCATTTAGATGGATGAAAACAGAGAGGGATCAATGGGGAGTTGAGTGCAAAGTCAAAGTAAGGTTGGGAGATATATGTTCAAGGCAGCATATTACTGCCCCAAAAGATTGTAAGGGGTATTAAAAAATGACTCTGGTCTTCCAATTTTCAACATATTGATTAAAATTCAACTACTAAAGAACAAGAAAAACTCTACCAACCTTCATCCCAGAACTGGTAGATTTTTTATTTATTGGTACCCTACTAGTATTTAATAACAATTTGCAAGAGTACAGTGATCATAATAACTGCATCACCTTGATTTGATCTAAAATTGAATCAAAGGCAAAAGAAGTTGCCAGCCTGATGGCACGTTTCACCTATCCTGGCCTCGCCACCTGAATGTACATGGTTGAGGTGTTCTACCTCAGAGCTTAGCACCATGAACTGGTCTGGCTCCATTATTGGTGACAAATTCCTGGTCTAAGTCAGCCAGTGGTCCATACTGACAGGTCATTTGCTGGCTCCATCTGGGGCCCAACTCAGTGTCTCAGAGTCCATTCTCAGCTTCTGGTTTTTGACGGGTTCTGGGTTGGCCAGTCACACCAGTATTGAAATGGACATTCTGATGAAGCTGTTTTGAGCTAGTTTTATCCTATAAGCAATCCTCAGCCATTTCTGAAAACCCTCCATTTTTAATCTTTACCCATCACCCACTCCATCCCAAGAGTGGGAATTGGGAGTATACTGTGAAAGTCTTTGCTCTATACATTGCTTGATAGTTTAGAAAAGAGAATTTTATGTTTTAGTGATAATAATTTCATGTGAAAAATGTTCCTGAGTCAATATGGCCTCATGAAAGCAGCAGATCATGTTCTCTGGCTGAAAATGGCGATGCCCAGTAGCTATGTCATGATGTCACTTCCTCTCCAGCAGAGCCCTAGTTTGACAGTGGCCAGCCAGCCTGAAGAACCTGTGAGGGTCTATTGTCGGCCCTGCTCTAGCAACCTGGGAGTGGGTGGGCCAGGAGCCCAGGAGCCCAGCGGGCTGCCTCGGTGCCTCTTCAGGGGCAGGGCCGGCATGCGCTCAGCACGCTAGCCACACAGAATGGCCTGTGGAGACTTAAGACTGGTTAAAAACCCCATTCTGCCCAAAATGTCTGTGGTGTATTAATTTATTCTATAATTTAAAGAATTCCATTATTAATGAAAGAGAAGTAGAATCCTGAGTATGAGCTAAAACTGGAATAAAAAAGGCCCATTCTTCAGGCGCTATTAATGGAAGCTTTGTATATAAATAACTTTATATATTGGTGAATAAATGGCACTTAAAACTAAAATGTCTGTTAGTGATTCACTGGGTTCTAAAGACTGCCCTTGCCTTCTGTGGTCAGCGATCTTTTTTCTTTGTGACTCCACTATTCTAGACAGAAAACAGTTAATCCAATATGATTTATTATCTCACGAAGATTCCACTAAAACATTTTCTGCCAAATGTTCATCTTCTAACAGCTGCTTTTTTATTTCAGTGAGAGGTACTTGAAATAAGATCATTGTTCTCTGTGAAAACTGCATGCTAAATAATACAGAGCTACCAGATTATTAAACAGCAAAGGCATCTGATAATATTAGCACCAACCACAGGTCCCACTTCTGCTGATGCACAACATTTTGAGTAATCAGTCATTGCACAATATTATATTTATATCCTTTTTGCTTGAGCTGTTAGGCCACAAAATCAGCAGGCAGTTGCTGTTATAAAAGGGTTCTCTAGGTTATTTATAATGTTTCTGCTTCCTTACAGTTGCTGCTTCACTCTTGGGTCTTGGGCCAGGTCTACACTGTGAAGACGAAGGAAGGAACTGAGCAATTGTTCTGCTAATCTAACTGCTGAAAGCTGGTGGGGATGATTCACAGCACACTGTGTGTGCCTTGGCTGGAATACCTGGTATTTTTGTCTACACAACCCAAATTCATCACATACTGGCTGATTTGTCATTTCATCAGGGGGAGAGTGTGTAGTTTCGTGAAGGCTGTGTCTCTATCAGGAGTAAGCTAGTGTCTAGGGCACAGGTGGTAGGGCGAGATATCTGAACTAGCGCTATGTTGCAAAAGAGTTTCCTTCAAATGTTATTTACTTTACATGAGGGATAAGTTTCTGCTCCAGATGTTTCTCTGTTGCATAGATCAGTGCTTCCCCCAAATGGTGGCAGGCAGCCCGGCATGCCCAATAGAAGGGCACATAGGAATCATGAGGGTATTTCATTTCATTTTCTTTTTTGTAAATTACACAGGCATCTTCCTGTTCCACCTGCAGAGAATAACTGATGATGTGAACTGTTTCTAATGGGAGTAGGTCTTAGCTCTTAGGTGAGTCAGGGCTCAAAAAGATGCTGAAAACCATGGAGACTGATAGAATGAGCTATTTGTTTTGACTATGAAATAAGCATCTAACTTAGGCTCCCCTGCCAATTTTTTAAAAAAGGAAATGGACTGCCATTATGTCCTGAATTCTTTTATTTTGGTGGGGGTGGGGTGGGGTGTCTTCTGAATTCTTAAGAATTCTTAAAGCCACTTCTCCACATCCCTGTTGCCACGTTCCCAGTCCAGGCTGCCATAATCTCTCAGATTAATGTAACATCTTTTTTTTTTTTAACATCTTTATTGGAGTATAATTGCTTTACAATGGTGTGTTAGTTTCTGCTGTATAACAAAGTGAATCAGTTATACATATGTCCCCATATCCCCTCCCTCTTGCGTCTCCCTATCCCACCCCTCTAGGTGGTCACAGAACACGGAGCTGATCTCCCTGTGCTATGTGGCTGCTTCCCACTAGCTATCTGTTTCAATGTAACAGTCTCTGGATGGTTCTTCCTGCCTCCAGTATTATGATCTCCAATTTATTCTTCACACAGCAGCCATGTTAATCTTTTATAAAGTATAGATCTGATCAAATCTGTCCCTTGCTTAACCTCTTATCAGTGGCTCCCCACTGCCCGCAGGAGAAAGTGCAAATTCCCAGGAGTGGCAAACGAAGCCCTTCATGACCCATCCCTGTTCCAGCTGTACCTCATCCTTTCCCACTCTTCCCGTACTCTAAGCTCTTTCCAATCAGAACTAATTGAAAAGGCACAAACATGACCTGCTGTCTTGCCTCTGGCCTTTTCATGAGCTCCTGCCTCTGCCTCGGTTACTCTTCACTAAGGGGAAGACAGCCTTCAGCTCATCTCCTTCCCTGGCCCTCGAAGCAGGTCCGCTGGGCTCCTCGGGCCAGGTGGACCCCTCAGCTGCTCCTCGGGAGCATCCCTGTCACGGCACTTCTCATTCTGTGTGGGCTACATACCCTTCTAGACGGAAGCTCTTTGGGGCCAGGGTCTGTCTTATCACGCCAGCATGTCCCTACCACGCAGAAAATTCAGGTCAAGTGTGAAGAAATGAGTGCACAGTGGGGTGCCCCTCACCCCTTTTGCCATAATTTTCCACAGGAGTCTTTTCCATTTCTTAAAGAACTGTTTTCAGTTCTAGAGGGCACTTTTGCTTCATCAGCCCTGGAACTACAAGAATAAAGTGCCAGGCAGCCCCAGGATCCTGACTATGAAGAAGCCCTATTTAGGCTTCTCTCTCTAGTAGTTTTTTTTAAAAAAAATACATTTATACATTTATTTATTTTTGGCTGCATTGGGTCTTCATTGCTGTGTGCGGGCTTTCTCTGGTTGCAGCGAGTGGGAGCTACTCTTTGTTGTAGTGCACAGGCTTCTCATTGTGGTGGCTTCTCTTGTTGCAGAGCACAGGCTCTTAGGTGCGCGGGTGTCAGTAGTTGTGGCACACGGGCTCAGTAGTTGCGGCACGCGGGCTCAGTAGTTCTGGCTCACGGGCTCAGTAGTTGCGGCTCATGGGCTCTAGAGCACAGACTCAGTAGTTGTGGTGCATGGGCTTAGTTGCTCCACAGCATGTGGGATCTTCCCAGACCAGGGCTCGAACCCTTGTCCCCTGCACTGGCAGGTGGATTCTTAACCATTGCGCCACCAGGGAAGCCCCTCTAGTAATTTTAAAAGATATAAGATATGGAAAACAGAAGGTCTAAAATATACCTTATAGGGGTTCCAGAAGGAGAGGATTGAGAAAATAGAGGAGAGGTAGTAATAAAAGAGAGAATGGTTGAGGATTTTTCAGAATTGATGCAAAACACAAATACTGAGATTCAAGAGGAAGAAAGAGTCATGAGCAGTATAAATAAGAATAAATTCAGATCTGAATTCACTGCAGTAAAACTTCAGAATGGCAAAGATCAAGAGAAATTCTTACAAAATATTACTATTCTTCTGTCCAAACGTGTTTCTAATTACATTCCCACATGCTAAACCTAAAAGTTGAAGTCTCAGTAAAGAGGATTTTCCTAACTGGGAACAGGACAGTCATAGGGAAGTCATCTAGCAAATGTAACCATGATCTTCCTTTTCCCAGTTTTGGTTTGTTTTGACCAAGGATGGAAAAGGATATAAAACTTCCTGTTTTTTTTTTTTTTTTTTTTTGCGGTTTGCGGGCCTCTCACTGCTGTGGCCTCTCCTGTTGCGGAGCACAGGCTCCGGACGCGCAGGCTCAGCGGCCATGGCTCACGGGCCTAGCCGCTCCGCGGCATGTGGGATCCTCCCGGACCAGGGCACGAACCCGTGTCCCCTGCATCGGCAGGCAGACTCTCAACCACTGTGCCACCAGGGAAGCCCCAAACTTCCTGTTTTTAGAGAATCTTTTAGGAAGATGTACTTCACCTAACTTCTGGTCCCAAATCACATAGCTTTTTCAGGGGTTGTCCCATCATATGGCACCCTCCTGTAGATTTTAAAGGAATGCAAGTAGGAGGAGGAAAGTGAGAGTGACTAGTTAGCCCTTTAAACTCTGTCCCCCTGTTGTACATTTACTCACCCACATATGCACACACGAACACATGGCATTCATGCCACTCATAGATCATTCACATGGAGCACACATTATCCACACTGAAAATACACAAAGTACACACACCACTAACCTAACACACACATACTCATACTTTCACGCAAAGGGCAGGCAGATGTTCAGCAAGCTATGACCCACACAGCTGTTTTCTCACTTCCTTGTCCACCTCTATCAGCAGCAATGGGCACTGAGGGCAGCGGGCAAGGCTCTAACTCACGGGGCTCTACACTTTGACTCCAAACGTTTTTTCACCTCCATATAATTCTAGGCCTACCCAAGAATCATCTTCATGCAATGGAAACCACTTAGGAGACCTACAGTACAGTCCTGGCAGCTCTGATCCTGAGGACACTATTGCAGCATCCTAGGAAGATGGGCAAGGAGTAGACTACCAGCTCACTGCCACGTCATCACACTGATGTTCAGGACACTGAAGGAGTGGGAAGAAGAGGAGCTTAAGCGTAGGAAGCTCAGAAGTCTTAACTGTAGATGGGTAAGCAATCTCCCACAACCTCATACCATCCCTTCTTACTGGGAGAGGGACTGTTTCCTGTGCCTTCTAGGCCTACAGAACACTCTAAATCTAGATTTTGCTCTCCTGACGTTTGCTAAGGTTTATTTTTTGGCTGCGTTGGGTCTTTGTTGCTGCGCGTGGACTTCCTCTAGTTGCAGCAAGCGGGGGCTACTCTTAATTGCAGTGTGTGGGCTTCTCATTGCAGTGCCTTCTCTTGCCATGGAGCACGGGCTCTAGGCACGCGGGCTCAGTAGTTGTGGCTCGTGGGCTCTAGAGTGCAGGCTCTGTAGTTGTGGCACACGAACATAGCTGCTCCACAGCATGTGGGAATCTTCCTGGAGCAGGGCTCGAACCCGAGTCCCCTGCATTGGCAGGCGGATTCTTTACTGCGCCACCAGGGAAGTCTCTAGCTAAGGTTTTAACAGTTGTTTTTTCCTCTCCATCCTCTCTCCACCCACACGCCCCCCTTCTCCCCTCCCATTGCTCTTCTTTTGGTCTCTGGCCATTATGAGTTCTGAAGCAGGGCCAGGTCCCCTTGGGAGCCCCTAATATGCCCGGCACTAGGCAGATATACATGCAAGTCCAGTTCTGGCCATGGGACGGTACTTTAGGAAAACGGAAAAAAACCAGTCTTGTATCTGGCCCTGCTTCAGTTCCTCAAAGTGAAGATGACATTTCTGGTAAGCAGTTACAATTAGATTTTTAGAGCCCTGGGTTTTCAAATAATCACATGCAGGATTAAGAAAGATAATTTAAAATGTTTAATTCTGCCTGATTAGCTGGTAATTGAGGTGATCTGCTGATGTGGAAGTAATGTAATAGAGTTAATATGCCCCCCGGCATGACAGATGTCTTGTGCCTTGTCGATCAGTCTCTTTAGCAATTACCTTGTCCTCTGTCCTTTTTTTTTTTTTTTTGATAGTTAGTGAACTTCTTTTTGTCATCGTCATCCTTTCTGGCAGCCAGAGTCAGCAGACCTTGCACAGACATCATGCCCATTTATTGGTATCATTCCTAAGTTTTAGATGGCTATTTCAGGGCTTCCCTGGTGGTGCAGTGGTTAAGAATCCGCCTGCCAGTGCAGGGGACACGGGTTCGAGCCCTGGTCCGGGAAGATCCCACATGCCGCGGAGCAACTAAGCCTGTGCGCCACAACTACTGAGCCTGCGCTCTAGAGCCCATGAGCCACAACTACTGAGCCCACGTGCCACAACTACTGAAGCCTGTGCACCTAGAGCCTGTGCTCGGCAACAAGAGAAGCCACTGCAATGAGAAGCCCATGCACCGCAATAAAGAGTACCCCTGCTCGCCACAACTAGAGAAAGCCCGTGTGCAGCAACGAAGACCCAATGCAGCCAAAAAAAAAAAAAAAGATGGCTATTTCAGAGCCTCATTTGGATATGGATTTTCTTTATTCTATGATGCCAATTTCAGAGGTGTCATTTACCCTCTGTAAATTTTCTTTTCTTTTCTTTTTTTTCTGGCCTCGCCTTTCTATGACTCCAGGGAAAACAATCCTAGGATATGTTTTAAAATGGGAAACTGGGTAAAAGTGCCTATGTGACCCTTTGTAATCCAAAGCTTCCTCCCCCAATCCTGCTCCGTCCCTAGGCAGTCACTGGCTTGCTTCTGTTCATTATAGGTAAATTTGTGTTTCCTAGACTGTTATATAAATGGAATCATGATATACGTACTCTTTATTGTCTGGCTCCTTCTGCTCGGTGTAATTATTTTGAATTCATCTATTTTATTGCTGTATAAATAGTTAATTCCTTTTTATTGTTGAGTAGTGTTCCATTGTACGGACATAGCACAATTGTTTTATCCATTCACTTGGATGGACATTTAGGTTATTTTTTGTTTTACAAATTAACTATTTGTAAATATTACAAATAAAAATACTGTGAACAACTGTAAAAAAAAATGGGAAACTGGGTAATTATTTTGTTTGCAAATCATTAAAAAAGAGCATTTGTATCTGAGATTGATTGTTTCCCTTGGCACATTCAGTGTGGCACTGAAGGACTATAAGGAATCCTGTAGATCTTCTAGTGCCCTGAGAACACTGGAGCTCAGTGAGGCTAAGTGACTGTAACACACATACTAGTTATTTTCCCAGAAGGAACTGGAACTCTTCGTTATTTCAGGAGGACCTGTTATTATGTGCCAAGCACTGTATTAAGCATTGGGGTTGCCCAAAAATAACACTCTGAGCTGGACCTTGAGGATGGGTAGGAGTTTGCTAGGCAGCGAAAGAGTAGTGTTTTTTCTTTCCTTAAACTGGAGAACTAGTTTGGGAAGATCAAAAAAAGAAGAATTACATTTTCCTTAGCCTCTCTAGTTAGCGGTTCAGACCCTTACTTAAAGAAGTTTAATGAAAAGATATTTTTGTTACAGACTCCAGGAGTGGTGCACCTCTCCTCCTTGATCATTTAAAGACAAGAATGAATGAAGTGATCTGTGCCTGGATCTTTGGTATCTGGCCTGGCACCATCCCGCCACATTGCCACCCGTGCAGTCCTGCTCCTTGCCCTGTACAGGAAGGTGCTGGAGTTGAATGGCAGTGGGACCTGGGTTTCTCTCCAGTAATGTACAGAGCCAAGGTCATATCCACCCTGTGTGATGGTGAGTAGTGCAAGCTCCTGGTACGTGCTACCTGGTTATGCCACCGCCCCACCTCCCCACAGATATCCAGGTAAAGTGAACATTTAGGCACATGGGGACCTACTAATGAGCGCTAAGATGTACTGAGTGCTTACATGAGCCAGGCACTGTTCTTAGACTATATATGAGTTACTGCATTTAAGTGAGGCTGCACTGTACTGCACAAAGCAAGAGTGGAAGCTTCTGAAAATCTAGAGAAATGGAGCAACTTACAGAAGCCTTATAGCATGACAAGTGGCAAGGAGTCAGTGCTGGAATGCCAAATAGAAGAGACTGGACGCTAGGCAGACTGCCACCAAATCAAGAGGGTGTGGTAAGGAGGACACGGATGTCAGGGTCAGGCAGACAGGCAGACAGACCTAGAACCAATTCCTGGCTCTGCCGATTTACCAGCTGGATGACTCTGGGCAGGTTGTTTACCTTTGGGGGTATAACTTCCTCCTCTCTAAAGTGGGCATTAGCCTGTCTTGCAGGGTTGTTCTGAGTGTGTGAGAAAATGCATAAAGAGTCCAGCACAATGCCTGGCCTAGAGTAGTGCCCTGCTTTTCATTATTAGCCAAAGGATCCTTATGTCCCCAAGAATCTGTAAGAATCAAGGAATTTCAGAGGTTGAAGATGACTCAGAGATCACCCACTCCAGACACATCATGTTTGGATGCACAACCTGAGCCCCAAACATAATGAGTCATTTGCCCCAAACTGTCTGCTAGTTATTAGTTAAATCAGGATTAGAACCCAGGACATCATCTGCCCTTAGCCACCAGGACCAATGATTACAGTTGAACCATACGAAAAACTCTTGAGATATTTCACTAAAAAGGTGATTTAGGCTGATCCTGTTAGTTTGCCTCAGCTTATTTTCTCACAGAACAGCTGATTTTCCAGCATTCACTTTAGGTCACTTCTGAAGCATGCTGATTTGCTTTCTTGCATATGTTAGTCTACTTGGGCCACCATAACAAAATACCACAGACTAGGTGGCTTAAACAACAGAAATGTATTCCTCACAGTTCTGGAGGCTAGAAGTCCAAGATCGAGGTGCTGGCAAGATAAGTTTCATTCTGAGGCCTCTTCTCCTGGCTTGCAGGAGGCCACCGCCTTGCTATGTGCTCCCATGAACTTTTTGAATGCACATACAGAGAGACTGAACTCTCTGCTGTCTCTTCTTATAAGGATGCTAATCCTACTGGGATCAGGGCTTCACCCTTATAACCTCATTTAATCTTAATTACCTCCTGATAGGTCCTATCTCCAAATACAGTAACTTTGGGGGTTAGGGCTTCAACATATAACTTTTAGGGGGAGCACAATTCAGTCCAAGGGCTTGTGTTACATATGTTCCTCCATCCCTCATGAGCCCTTCCATTCAGGTCTGTTTCAAATCAGAGGTATATGTACGATGAAGTACATGAAATATTAAGTACCTCAACATGAGGCATCTCCTACAGCCTGGCCCCTTTTATAGCTCCTCCAGGTCATTCATTAGCCAAAGACCAAGAAATGTGGCAAAGCCAAAGTCTAGATCATTCATTCTGTTATCAGTTGAGAGAATGAGGGTTTAAGAGTTAAACCGAGATATATCAACAGACTCATTCAGAAAGAAAACTTGAACGTGAGTGAAGTTTCTCTGAAGACCTGCCGTGCATTTGAGTGATGAACAGAAACAGTGCAGCTTTGACATTTATTCTGATATTTCCAAAGGAAACTGTATAAAATAACATGTTTTTGAGGGAAATTTTTTCTTTAGAAAGATTAAGAAAAAAACTGTCAAAATTGTGTAGTGAAATATCCAGATTTACAGAGGCTGAAGTGCTGTGGATCTGAAAGCCATGTGGATCTATTTCTTTGGCATCAGGACTCTCCATTCAGAGGTCATCCTAAGTCAAAGGGCTACTCAGCCTCCACATATAGAGATTTGGGAAAGCTTGAGAGGTTCTTTATGAGATCAAGAGTGAACAGTGGCTAATTTGGCTCCTTTGTGAAAATAATGCCCAGTTTGCCCTTTGAGAAAGGATATCACCTATCTTACTTGCTAGATGTGGCTCCAAATAGTTTTTTGCTATGTCCCCAAATCATCTTTACTCCAAATTTCAAAGTAATATGTGAAAAATACAGGTTTATGGAAAAATGCAAACAATTCAGAAGAATATGGAGCAGAATGCAGAGGTCCTCCTTTTCAACACTTTCCTATCCCCCATCCTGTTCCCCTTCCCATGAGTAATGGGAAAGTTTGGTGGTTTTGTTTGTTTTGGATTTTAAATTATACTTTTACTTACAGATAGCTAGGCTTATTTTATTTTATTTTTAAATCAATGGCATCATACTATTATCATTTGACCTTCTCCTACTGATGATTATGTAGACCTGTCTAATCGATTTTTTGGTTATTACAAACAAAGCTGAAATAAACATTCTTGTACAAATATTTATGTATGTGAACACTTCTGTAGGACAGATTCTTAGAAAGAGATATACTGGGTCAAAGGGAAAACATATTTTAAAAATTGGTATTGTCAAATTACCTTCCAAAAACATTCTATGAATTTATACTCCCACCAGAACTATATGAGAGCATGTGTTTTTCCAATTTGTTTGGACTTTGACATTATCAATCTTTATTTTTTGTTGACCTGATGGGCAATGAAGGGAATCTCACTGTTACTTTGATTTGCATATTCCTAATTTCTTGTAGGGTTGAACAGTGTCTCATTTCTTTATCTTTCGTATTTCTTCTTCAGTGAATTGCCTACTTACTTTATTCTAAGGAAATGTTTCATTTATTTTTGGGGATGTAGAGCCTTCCCATAATGACGCACGTTAATGCTCTGCTGTTGCAAATATTCAAGTTTGCTGTTAACAGATATTCCAGAGTACAGATACTCAAAATTATGCGTAGAAAAATCTAGGCGGATTTACACTAAAATGTTAACAGTGGTTACATCTAAGTGATAGGATCATGAATATCTGACTTTTTTTTTTTTTTTGCGGTACATGGGCCTCTCACTGTTGTGACCTCTCCCCTTGCGGAGCACAGGCTCCAGACATGCAGGCTCAGCGGCCATGGCTCACGGGCCCAGCTGCTCTGCGGCATGTGGGATCTTCCCGGACCGAGGCACGAACCTGCGTCCCCTGCATCGGCAGGCGGACTCTCAACCACTGCGCCACCAGGGAGGCCCCGGACTTTTTTATACCTTTCTGTGTTGTCTGCTCTTTTCTCCTCTTGAACACTAACCATGTATTAATTTCATGAGTAGAAAGTAAAAAAAATAATAGAGTGGTGGGGTAATGGTGATGAAGGCTCTCAAAGCAATTCTAAAAGAGCATTTCGCAAGGTACTTTGAGTATTGGCAGTATCAGTATATACTTAATTCTCCTAAGTCAAAATTTGAAGGAAACAACAGTCACTTCTTGGATAATAAATTGATATGGAGATACAGTTAGTCTTATTATTTTATAGTTACCTCTTTAGCACCGAAGATTCTATCATTCTTTACCCACTGTATTTTATGGCCCAACCCTTTCTGAAGTATTGGCAATCAACAGTGAGGGGCACTCAAACATTTTGGCTATAACAGAAGCTTCTGGACAGAAATGTGCAAAATCTCTATTCAAGGACAAAATGGCTACTGAGCTACAAAGTCCCCTCAGCAACTCCACCAATTATTAACAAATGCAAGGAATGTACATGTTGATCAGAAAGAAGGAGGTGGGAGAAAGAAAGAATGGTTTGCTGGGGAACCACAGTTTAAGGAGTGTCACAAAGACTACCTCTGGCAGTGCCATGGGAGACCTGGTAAGTACTCAGTCCTCTCAGCAAGACTGTGGCTCAGCAGGAAACAGTGTGTGAGTTTGCCGGAGTTGAGAAACATCTTTTGAGAGCACCTAAATTCAATCGTTCTACTTAACATCTGACAAAATTAGTTTGGCTTTCCAGTGGCCAGGTGGCTGGGGATGGGAAGAGGGTGTAGGCTGGGGAGAATGTCACACCAAGATGGAAATAATGGCCCTTCGGATGTTGGATGACTGAACTGTCATTCTGGATGGTACCTCAGAAGTGGATTAATGGGAGCCTATGCTTGTGAGCAGCCTGGATGGCAGAAGGCCAGACCCCAGGATGGGGGGAATACACCAAGGAGGAGTTACCTTGGAAAACTGTGGGTAATCCACCAGCCCCAGCAATCACCCTGCCCTCATGAGTGCTTCCACGCCAACTGGGACTGAAATGATTCCACTTCCTACTGGTGCAGTCTCTAGTTTGGAGCTGCTTCTCCAGCCCCAAGTTGTCCCTTGGGGACATCCATGCAGCTGGGCTGATGCTGCCTCATGCCTCACCAATAACCGTGAATACTACAGGACTCAAATGCAATGGATAGAAAGAAAGAGGAATAAAAAATAGGGACGATGAGTCCCCCCTGCCCCTTGCCTTTGATTACTCTGGCTTTACATATCCTGAATTATGATGATTTATTACAAAGTGAGTGATTCTTGAGAAGACAGATTTAGCTTAGGGGCTGAATTCTTGAAATTAAGAGTGTCAATGTAGACTTTAGGACTTAACCATTTACATGAGGAAATTTATAAATCAGGAATTTTACAGAGCTTATAGGCCAAGGATAATTAAGGTTACAATATATCACACTATCACAGTAATCCTAAAGTGTCACCATGCTTATATGTGTGTAACTCTGACTATGGAGCGAATATTCAGTGCAGTCATGGACACAAGAAGGCAAAGCCCCTGACCTTCAGGTTGCAAGGACTTGAGTGAGGACATAAGCGCCAGAGATGGGAGAAGAGACACATCTGTCATGTCTTCCAAACTGAGCCGAGGACATCTGCAGCTACTGCCACCATCTCACTTTAGTACAAGGGGAAAAACAGATGTAAAAATAGAGGCGATATATCCAACTATTAACACTGAGGCAAAACTGGATATAGCAGTCTGCAGAGGCACAGCGTAGAGCAGGCGATGGCTCCCGCTAGGGCAGGCTGTCTCCAGTGGCCAACGTGCCAACTAACTAAAGAGGTTTCCACCATCCATGCCAGTATGATTGGCAAATAAAAACTGGCTATATTTAGGTTGCACAGCAGGATTGTTTTGTGAAGGTGTAACATCATAAGGGATGAGGAGGAGAAAAGAGAGAAGGTTACAAACTGCCTGAGAGCAAGTGACACCCTCCTGACAGGAAAGGGAAGGAGCCCATCTGTTCAGAAGAAAATGCCTCCCTGGGAGTTCCTCACTCACCAGGTGAATTAGCTCCTCTTTACCAGACTTATGAAGAAGCTGAACAGTTGTGTGCAGGACAGGCAAGAATTTTAATAATGAGTGCTGGATGAGAGGAGAAAGACAGCATGAAAAAGCTGAGGGAGACTACACCCAGAAAATAACTACCCTTGTTTCCTGTGTCACCTCGGTTCCACTGGGGGGATGTTAAGTGCCCAGTCAGTAGATTCAGTACAGCAATTAAGTAGAAGATTCTTTATCTAGAGAGTATCCACTCATTAGTGAAGTGCCTTTTTGTTGTTTTTGTTTGTCCTTTGTCTTCTCAATTGAGATATCATACACATACCCTAAAATTCACCCTTAAAAAAGTGCACAATTCAGTGGTTCTGAGTATATCTACAAGGTTGTACAACCATCACCACTATCTAATTCTAGGACATTTTCATCACCCCAAAGAGGAACCCTGTGTACATTAGCAGTCACTCCTCATTCTACCCTCTCTCCAGCCTCTGCTGTCAATTTACTTTCTGTTTCGATAGATTTACCTACTCTGGATATTTCATATAAATAGAAGCATACAGTATGTGGCCTTTTATGTCCGACTTCTTTCACCTAGTATAATGTTTTGGATGTTCATCCATGCCATATCATGTATCAGTATTCCTTTTTATGGCTGAATAATGTTCTATCATATGTATATACCACAATTTGTTTCTCCATTTATCTGTTGATGAAAATTTGGTTTGTTTTCAATTTGGGGCTATTATGAATAATGCTGTGTGAACATTTGTGTATAAGGTTTTGTGTAACATATGTTTTTTTAATTTCTCTTGGCTATATACCTGGAAGTAGAAGTGCTGAGTCTGTTGTAACTCTAAATTTAACTTTTTGAAGCACTTCCAGAGCATTTTCCAAAGTGGCTGTACCATCTTACATTCCTATCAGCAGTGTTTGAGGGTTCTGATTTCTCCACATCCTAGTCAACAGTATCTGTTTTTGATTATAGCCATTCTAGTGGGTGTGAAATGGTATCTCATTGTGTTTTGCCTTAAAAAAAAAAAAATCGAAGCCATCTGTATTCATAGTTTAAAAAGACAAAGCTTAAAGTGTAAATGGCCCATCCCTCTCCACTCCTATTTCTATGAGGCAAATACTTTAAATTCTTTTACTGGTTTCTTCTGATTTTATCTTCTATTTCTGGTAGTATGCTTATACTGTTGTCTTTTTAAAAAATCTGTTTTAGGTATTATCTCTTGAATTCCAACAATGGAAGATGAGCATTTAATTCTCTTATCTTCCCCTATGTGCACACAAATACACACTCACTTTATCTTTCCATTTTCACAGTATGATTATAATCTCTATTTTTGGTTAAATCAATAATTGGCACTTACATTGTTATGACTATGCATTCATAGCCATGTGGTGTACAAAATTTATATTTACTTAACCATACCTTTTCCCCTTAGATTCCAGATGACCTAGAGGAAAAAATTTGCTTTTTTTAAAAATTTCCTCAGTTTTCTACATATTAATTACTACTTCATCCTCAAATTCTACAAGAGCTAAAAATCTTTGTGCATATTCAAACACACTGGATATCTGGATATTCCACTATTGCTTTCTTTTTCCTTTTTTCTTTTTTGTTTCTGGGAGACGTTCCTTCCAGAGCCCGCCATGCTCCTGCTTTAATCTGAACTGACGGGGAATGGGCTTCCTGCATAGCTATTGTCCTGGAACTTTCCTTCATCGTCACTGACTTCTCTCTTAAGTTGCATCACCTGTTTCCTGGATCTCATATCTTCCTGTCTTAGTTTTATCCCAGTTTACAATAGCATATCTTCCAGTAGCTTCTTTATTCCTCTATTCCTCCATTACCGTCTTGTTTTTGTTAAATATTTTCTAGTGTACCATTTTAATCGTCTTGTTTCTTTTAGGTGTTTTGTTTTTTTGGTTCTTTTCTTAGTGATTGCACTGGTGATTCCAATTAACACCTTAATCTAGTTTAGATTAATACTATCTTAATTTCAATAGCATACAAAATTGTTTATGGATGCTTTCATGCTACCACGGTAGAGCTGAGTATTTGTAGCAAAGCATGTATGCATATGGCCTGTAAAGCCTAAAACTTTACCATCTGGCCCTTTACAGAAAAAACCTGCTGATCCCGATCCAGCGTCCTGATCTTCCCGATCCCATTTTCTCTCTCCTGCCTCCAAGCATTAAGCAATCTGTTCTCTCTGAACTCTCACTGTTTCACCTTTCCTGAAACCTAGAAATTAACTGCAAGTGCTAAGGAACCAAATGAAAGAGCACAAAACTGTATCAGCAAAGTGTGAAAACCTCCTTGGTGCACATCGCTGTACATAAGATGCTCAAAGTTATAATCCGTCATGATCTGTGAAATCCAATCCTTCAGCATGAAATTATTGAGGATTATTACTACTGATTCAAATTTGAACAGTTCCAAGGCCAGTTTCTCCATCATTTAATCCTATGCCCAAGCAGTGCGTTTCTACATGAGTGTTCTGTGGTGGGCATGGGTGGTTTTACTCTGATCAGTATCCATTTCCCATCCTCTTATGAGAGTTCTTTGATTTTTATTTGACACTGGGGATGGGGGCATGATGTGAGGCACAGTGTGATTAGGGTGCTGCCAGGGACCACCACCTGGAGGGCACCTGTCTGAGCTCAAAGCCCACCAAAAGGCAAGCAGAGCTGACAGGGAGAGCGTGAGCAAGCGAGTCTTCGTGACACGGTTTAGCTTCTGCATTCTGCCGTACCTTCGAACCTTCCACTTATGTGCACCAAATAAATCCCTTGTTCTGTGTAAGCCGTTTGAGTTGTGTTCCTGGTGCTTATGAGCAAAAGGAGTCGTGACTGACACAGACTTTGAAAGCAGAGGCTGAGCCACTTCTGGGCAGTCACAGAGGTCCAATAGCTTCGTGAGGACCCTTCGTTTTATTTTTAGCAAAAGAAGAACAAACTCTTCTGCTTTAGTTCAGGACCTGGAATAGTTTTAGTCTAATGCAGGATTGACTTCAGAACTAATAAGGAATCTCTCAAATTCAGGTTACTGTCCTTGACAAAACAGAAAAACTAATGGTTTCAGAAATAAATAAATATGATGAGAATAACATCGCCAAGTATAATTTATCAAATTCCTGATAAAACACATTTTAAAAGGCAATCAGGGGCTTCCCTGGTGGTGCAGTGGTTAAGAATCTGCCTGCCAATGCAGGGAACACGTGTTCGAGCCCTGGGCCGGGAAGATCCCATATGCCATGGAGCAACTAAACCTGTGTGCCACAACTACTGAAGCCCATGCGCCTAGAGCGCGTGCTTCACAACAAGAGAAGCCACCGCAGCAAGAAGCCCACGCACTGCAACGAAGAGTAGCCCCCCGCTCGCCTCAACTAGGGTAAGCCTGCATGCAGCAATGGAGACCCAATGCAGCCAAATAAATAAGTAAGTAACTTAAAAAAAAAAAGACACACACACACACACACACACACACAAAGGCAATCAGGATGTAATTTCATGTAATAAAGCATTCTTTGCACTTATCTATTTCAATGCATATTCTTAACTAAAACTTCATCAGATGCCCTTAGGCTTCTTTTTTTGATAAATGACCCACATTTTAAAGTCTTTTCTAAGCAAAGAAATAAACATATTTTATAAATAATAATATGTCAGTTTCTTATAGGTAAAAACCCTAAAATTTTTATTCTTCCTCAACTCTAATTTCTTGTCCTTGATGTTTACTTACTTTTCTAGTCTAGGCCATAAGCAAATAATTTTTATTTCCCCAGCTTTAGAGGAACCCTGAGCCTTTTTCTAACTTGTTTCCTTTTCATCCCTGCTCTGTAGCCGTGACTTGTCCACTTAACCTGCTTGTGCTTAACATAGCACCTCACACAAGTGTCTTAGTTTTGAACCTCCAGCTCTGCTACTTCCTTACATTAGGATCTAGAGCAAGTTTCTAAATCTGTAAAATGAGGATAATAATAGTACCTGCCTCATATGGTTGTTGTAAAGATTAAATGAGAGGTATGTGAAAGAGACACAGTAAGCATGTAGTAATGCTATTATTACTACAATATAATAACCAGTGGTCCTTGTGATTTCATTCCACACAAGAGGCTTGTAAGACCCAGCGATGTGTTTATTGTTTAAACTCTAGGCCCCATGAGGGCAGAGACTTTGTCTTGTTCATCACTATATATATGCACCTAATATATGACTGGCATATAATAGGTATTTAATAAATACTTATTTAATGAATGAATGAATATAGGTAATATGGTTATAATTTTACTGATATTCCAATTTTATGGATGAGAAAACTGACTCAGAGAGGTTAAGTGACTTGTATAAAGTCCTACAGTGGGTTAGAAAAGTTTAAGATACAGTTCTCCTGCCTGATTGTCCGCTTCCCCCATATTACCTCTAAGGGCCTCTACCGCATGATCCAGAAATTCAGGTGCAGTATCTTAGTTACTAAATGACGGTTTTCAAGGGACAAAAAGGATTCTGAAATTGAAAAACCTACCGTAGTATCCACAGCCTTGACGTTCTCTGTGGGAATGTGCTTTGGGACAGGTTCTTTCTGTGACATCATCACACATCCTTCAGCACCTAAGGTGATGATTACAACCTGGCAGCCCCTTTCCATGAGCACCAACGTAGCCTTCCCAGCATCCGAGGGGCTACTGACCTCAAGGCTGGTCAGAATCTCAGCCTGAAATACATACAAAAAGAAAAGAAACTGTGGTGAGAATAAGTAACTGGGTCTCCTTCTAGATTAGATCTGTTTTTCTAGGCGATGTCTCCCTTCTTTTTCATAACAACCAATGCAGTGGGGAACTTTGGTAGATACTGGCTCAGGAAAATAAATAAAATAAAACAATAATAACAATGACAACAAAAAAGCTATAAAAGACATTCTTGGGACAACTGGGGAAATTTGAATGTGGCCTGAATATCAGATGACAGTATAGAATTACTGATAATTTTCCTAGGTGTGATAATGGTATTGTGGTTCCTCTTAGGAGATGCAAGCTGAAGTATTTAGGGGTGAGGGATCATGCCTGCAACTTTCAAATAATTCAACCAAAACAAAAATAAATACACCCAGGGGAGAGGGGAAGCCAGTGCAGCAAAATGTTAACAACTTTTTTGGTGGAGAGGATATGAGTATTCACTGTATTGCCCATTCAGCTTTTCCTTATTTGTGATGATTTTCATAGTAAAGAGTAAGGAGGAACAAAGAGAGTTTTACAAAAGAAATAAGGGAAGTGAGGAGGGAGGAAAAGAAGAAAGGAAGGGGCCACTGCCAATGATTTTTGGTATAAATCATACCCATAAATTTCACACTTAAATTCTTTTAGGCTTCTCTTGGGCCATAATGCCTTTTGCATATTACTAGTTTGCAGACCACTCATTTCTTTTCTTTTGCTTGAGCAAATGGAAGCAGAGTAGGAGAGGCTCTGATATACAGCAGAAAAAGCAATGTGCTGATGTTCAGAGACCTCCACTACTCACTAACTCTGGAAACTTCCCCAAGTCACATAAAGTCTGTAAAATGTAGGGCTTGGACAGGATCAGTAGTTTCCTCCTAGAATATAAAAAAATCCTCTGGATGAAGTAGGGGTGAGGGGCTGCAGCCCTGCTTCCTCATCCCCCAGGTACCCGCCCAGCATCTCCAGGGAACCTTTATGGTTCTGGGATTGGCAGCTGAAAATTCACTGGACTAGATGAATTATATGATACTTTTTGACTTAGAAAGCTTATAACCAAATTTTGTCTTTTCTCTAATACAGTTTAATCACATACTATCTCTTCCTAAGAATGGGTATATCCCTTCCTGTGCTTGCTCTGAATGTGCCCAGACTAACCCTTCTTGGTGCCTGTAAATCATCCCACAGTGTCTGCTCATTCTTGGTGTCAGTCTTCCCAGGAGCATGTGTTTTGTTAACTTGACCATGTACCCCCCAGCCCCGCCCTTACCATCTTTTCCATAGACCCTCTCTTTCAGTCTGTGTGGGTTATACTGTGAGGCCACTTTCTTTTTTCTTTTTATAAGTTTTGCATTGATCTTCATTACTGGGATATTTGTGTTGAGTTGGATAGTTTATTTTCAGAAATATCAATTTCTTCTGGTTTTTAAAAACGTTTTAAACAGCTATTCTTTAATGAAAAATCTTGAACATGAAAAATAATGCACACTCATGTACCTACCACCCACCTTTAATACATTTTACTTTATTAAATTTTACTTTATTTGCTTCCAATAGTTTTCTTTAAAGAAGTTAAATGATATCTTCCATATATATTATTTAGCATTGTACTTTTCACCTTAACATTTTTTTTTTTAAAATTATTATTTATTTTTGGCTGCGTTGGGTCTTTGTTGCTGCACACGGGCTTTCTCAGGTTGCAGCAAGCAGGGGCTACTCTTCGTTGCGTGTGGTGCACAGGCTTGTTGCTCTGCGGCATGTGGGATCTTCCCAGACCAGGGCTCGAACTCATGTCCCCTGCATCGGCAGGCGGACTCCCAACCACTGTGCCACCAGGGAAGCCCTCACCTTAACATTTTAAAATTTGTGTTGATATATGTAGCTTTCTAAAAAAAAACTGCACTGTATTCCATACTGCAGATATATGCTACAGTTTAAACAAAATCTGTTTTCTTTTTCATGGACACTTTGGTTTTTTCCATTTTCCCCTTTTACAAGCATGTAATCCTTTTTCCTCTGGCTATTTAAAAATATTTTTATCTTTATTAAACCCCTTGATTTTATGCAGTTCCACTAAAATGTATGTTAGCAGAAAGTTATATTTATTTATCTTATGCGGTACTTTTAACACACTTCTGATCTTTTGAGAGCTCATGCCTTTTCTCAGTTCTAGAAAACACCTTGCAGTTTTCCCTCTAACATAGCTTCTCTTCAGTTCCCTCCGTTCTCTTCTTCCTTCATTCCAATTTGACACATGTTGAAGCCTCTCAAGCTGCTAACTTCCTCTTTAACAGTTGAAACTACTTTTCTTTCCATGCTATTTTCTAGGTGAATTGAGTTTTCTACCTCCAGGTGAATTGATCAAGATTCTCTTTCAGTTCGTGTCTGATGTTTATCTTTCTAATGAGTGCTTTAAAATTTTTTCAATGACTTTTTCATTATCAGGACTTCTAATTGGTTGGTTTTCATATTCACAGACTGTTGCTTTGATTCTGTTTTTCTTTCACAATTTCTTCTCCTTTTTTAAAGAATGAGAATCTTAATCATACTTATTTTAAAGTCTTTTTGCATTGTTTTATTATTTGAATTTCATCTTGGGCAAATTTCTCTTCAGATTGTTGATTTTGCTGGATCTCTAGCAGCAGTACATTTCTTCATCTGCAGGCTCACTCTGCTCGCAGTGAGTTGGAGAGTCTGCACATTTCACTCCAATCAGGTTTATCCCTGCCTTTCTAGTGGTTTTACAGGTGCATCCACTAGGTCCCCAAGGGTCTCTAAACCAGAGCCAGGTGTTAGGTCGGCAACAGAGAGTTCCTGTTCTGGGGGGTACTGGCACTAACTGCCAATCCAGTCACTAAGTCATCAGTTGGCTTGGTTTTCTTCCTGATCAGAGGCAGGCTCTCTGTCCTCCTGTCTCTGCAGGTTGGGAGCTTTCTGTATGTTATAGCCTCAAGCAGCAGGCATAGCAGCTTCTTCCACTCTTTTTCCTTAGCAGGGAAGCCTTAGCCCAGCATCTCTGGTTTCTAGCCTGGGCACTGCTCCAGTCTCCCATGAGTGGCACACTTTCAGTGCCCATTACCCATGGGAGGCAAACTTCCACACACCTATGCCAGCTTCTGGGACTGGAGTACAGCACACCCAAGGCTGAATCTCTGTGATTCTGTTCCATTTCTGATCTGTGGAGTTATTTATCTTGTTTTTGAGCTTGTGAGTATATTTTCATTGTCTCTTTTAGTATTTATATATCAATGGTTTGTGTGTGGCACAGAGGGAATATCTTAAAGCATGAATTTACATTGTTATCATGATGAGAAGTCATCTATGAGAATGTTAAGCTTTAAAAATTTTTCTTTTTTCTATTAAGTTTTTTAAAATTAATTTTTATTGGAGTATAGTTGATTCACAATGCTGTGTTAGTTTCTGCTGTACAGCAAAGTGAATCAGCCACACATATACATATATCCACTATGTTTTAGATTCTATTCCCATATAGGTCATCACAGAGTATTGAATAGAGTTCCCTTTGAGATCAGTTTCCTTAAAGACCAGAGTTCATTCATTTATTCATTCATTCAATAAGCATTTACTACGTGCCAACTCTGTGCAGAGTACAATATAACAGATGATAATTTCTAAAGATAACTATCAATATATATCACATCATACATGCTCTTTTCACACTGTGACAATGACAACCTTCTATTGAGAGGTGGGGTACCAGGGTGGACTTTCCTACGTCAATCAATAGAGTGGGCCAGAAGAGATGCTGTGTGACTTCCAAAGCTAAGTCATAAAAGCCACCATGTCTTCTGCCAGGCTCTTGCACTCTCTCTCCCTCACCCCTTCTCAGGAGACTGTATCTTGTTGGAACCTAGCTTCCATATGGTGAGGAAGCCCAGGCCACAAGCAGAAGCCATGTGTAAGTGTTCTGGCCAATGGCCAGCATCAACTAGCAGGCATGTGAGTGAAAGAAGGTTCAGGTGATTCCAGTCTTTGAGTCTTCCAGATGAGACCCCAGATATCGTAGAGGAGAAACAAGCCATACTGTGTCCTGTCTCAATTCCTGATGCACAGATACCATGACAGACAATAAATAATTCCTGTTGTTGTAAGCTACTAGATTTGGGGGTAGTTTATTATACAGCAATAGATAGCCATTGGGATACAATAGTGAATAAGAGATGTCTGTTCTTTCCCAGGAGAAGACAGAGGTATTGAACAAGCAGTCCAAGCTGTGATGAGTGTTTGAAGAATCATTAGAGATGCTCTGTAAGTATATAGCAGGGAAATCTAAGCCAGTTTGGCATGGAGGGTAATCTAACTTCTTATTGTGAAATGGTCATTCTCTCCAGCAATTCCTGTTTCCTAGCACAATGCCTGGCCATGGTGGTTGCTCAAAAATATTGCATAACCTATTGTGGCTTCTTAAAATTAGCTTCCTTGTTGCAGTCTTCTTTCTTATTTCCTTTATGTTCTGAGAGATGAAGTTAATAAAAAGGCAGGTCAGGAAATCCTAGAAACCTTCATTCAGCCTTTGCACCAAATAAAAAACTAATAGTTCGTTAATTATAAACTTTCTTTCTCTGTATGTTGCATTGTATAATATGTCTTACCTCCCAGTGTTGGAGGAGAGTGCTGGTCTAATACTGTTTGGCCTATAAGAGGGAAAATATTGAAATTTTCTTCCTAAAATGCTTTAGAATGGCACGATATGAATATATTGATAGAGATTTTATGCAGATATATACATTATGACCGTCAGGTGGACTGAGACGGTGCTCCCCTAACAGAGAGGCCACCAGGGCTTCCCATGGCATCAATGGAGAACCTCTGTCTGTCCACCAGTGCAATCACAGGGTCTTCACAACAGAATGCAAATGCTCCAGTGTTGTACATTAGTTAGCACTGCTTGATAAAACATAGGACTCTCAGTTATACTTGACTTTCAGATAAACAACAAATAATTTTATGGTATGTTTAGTATATTATTCCTTATTTACCTGAAATTCAAGTTTAACTGGGCATCCTGTATTTTTGTTTGCTATCTCTGGCAACTCTAATATTAACAGTAATTAGTCCATACAATATGGAATGATTAAAAAAGAAAACAGAAACTAATAGTATGAGGGCAGGGTGGGGACTAAAATTAGCTGAGGTTTGATAAATGCCCAATTATGGGTATGACTCAGGGAATCCTTTTTCTTCTAGGACTCACTAGTTTCCTTTTTTCTACATCCCAGTCATCCAAAAAAATCTGTTTTCATTATGCCCAAGAATTCACATGCAATCAAGTTGATGAGGTAAGTCCTGATTCTTTGCTTTATCCACGTACATGAGTCTTTTGGTTTCTCAAGGAATGAGCAAAACCTTCCATCCTTACCTCACTTTCATTGCAGCAGAACACATCTGAGAGAGTGTAGAACTGGGGGTCTAGGTCAGCAATGGCAGGCGCTGGGTTGAACAGTGTTTTTACTACAAAGGAGTGAAAAAGGGGTTCAGTGGTTATCGTTTTTAACATGGTGCATTTATGGACATTGAGTAAGGGAAATCCCCAAGTACAACCATTTTCTCCATTAGATTAAAAATCAGGGCTTCCCTGGTGGCGCAGTGGTTGAGAGTCCACCTGCTGATGCAGGGGACACGGGTTCGTGCCCCGGTCCGGGAAGATCCCACATGCCGCGGAGCGGCTGAGCCTGTGAGCCATGGCCGCTGAGCCTGAGCGTCCAGAGCCTGTGCTCCGCAACGGGAGAGGCCACAACACTGAGAGGCCCATGTACGGCAAAAAAAAAAAAAAAAAAATCAACTTAGTTACAGATGTAGAAAAGTCTGGATCCTCAATCTCTGTGATAGCCTAGTAGCAATTCCTTGTTATGTCCATTTGCTCTACTTTTTACTTTACAACATTTCAGCTTCAAGGGCAAGCATCAATATTTACAACTAAGGTGATTACAAAGTTATGGCAAAGGACAACAAGAACATTAAAGAAAAATTTGAATGTTGTGGCATGGAAGGACATGTATAAATGTGAACATGCAGGCTGGTGAACATTTTTGTGGGTTACTGTGAGTGCTTAGATGCAAGGCTAGTTCATAAATCCATTTTCCAGGAAAGTAAAAAAGAGATGATAGAAAGGAAACAATGAAGAGCTTAAAAATTTCCTGCTAAGAATGGTAAGTAGGAAGTTCATGTACATATCCACGTTTTGAACACCTATGTATGTCTTCCAAATATGTTGCACTTACTCATGCAAACATACACATTCACACAAAAGCTTATAGTCTTGGCTTCTGTGGGCAATCTGGGAACGTAAAGGAAAGGTTGATAAAGGAGGAGAAATTTAATCAGAGGCTAAGAGCTAGCTCAGACTACAAGAGGAGGATGGATGGGGACAGCAGAAAGAGGAAAAATAAGAATGTCACGGCCATTGCAGTGTTAGAAGAAGTACATTTTTCAGAGGAGGAAAGTGAACCTCAGAGAGATGAGGTCAGTCTAAGGTCCTAACACTGGGAGATGGTTAAGCTGGGTCCCTACCCAGGGTCCTCCAGCTTGAAGTCCAGGGTTTGGTCGTTTCTAAAGTGGTTGCCTCTCTAGGCCAGGACTTTGTCCATAGCAACACAAGCCCCCCATGGCAATTCACAATATTTAAAAACAGCCTTTGTTCTGGAACTTTGTAAATTGTTTTTTTTAAGTATTTAGAACTTATATTCATAGGAAGCTCTCCCTATGTCAAAACACTTATCCACCAGAGTACCCAACTAGATTGGTTGGTCTTCTTTCTTCTACCCAGGTCCACTGACTTATGTGTGTTTAGTAACCTTAATTTACTATAGACTCATAGAGTAAAACTCTCTAGCTGCAGTCCCCAGAGACTCTTCTAGAACAGTGGTTCACCAACTTGGCTGCATATCAGCCTCACTAGGATAGCTTATTAAGATGCCTGACTTCTGGGCTCCACCTCAAACCCACTGAATCAGAATCTCTGGGGGTAAGGTCAGTGAGCATGCACATTGACAAGTTCTCCACGTGGCTCTTCCATGGCTAGTTTGGCGCTGATGCATTCCACATTCCTAGGGAGATGTGTATCAGCATGTGACTAGTGGAAGCTGTCCACTACTTCTGCCTGGGGAGGCTAGCTAATCTACTGCTGCACCTTCTTTGGTCTTACTTAACATTTTGGTTCAGTCAGTGGGTCTCGTCCAGTGGTTTATAGGCTAAGACTATTCCCATATTTTCATTATTTTAGAATCCAGAATGTCCACCCACAGAAATTCTATGGTATATTTTTGGCTGCTCATATTTTTGCACAGGGTTATTGTGAGGCTTAAATTAGAACATGGATGTAAGAGCCCTGTGTAAACTATGAAGTGTTGTACAAAAATAAAGGATTATTACTGTTATTATATTGTCCTTTACCCATAGCCCAACACCCCCGCCTGTCCACCCATCTCTTCTGCCTTCTGATGGAGTTTTTAGCCTGGCAAAAATCTCTCTCATTGGTTTTCCTGCTTCTGCAAGGTCTCAGAGATGTCAATTATGCATAAAAGCCATCATTGCCCAGCATTCTAAGACACCCATTTACTTTTTAGGTTTTCAAAATAAATATGTTGTTCCCTATTTTCCTCAAGCATTAAATTGAAACACCATTGCTCACCTAATTTGATCCTCAAAGCTGCGCTCAGCAGCTCTGAGCACAAGTTAGAGCAAGCTATCAGTATGCAACAATAGGGTAGAGCCATTCTTCTTATAAAAGTTCCATTTTATCCTAAAAGATCCTTGATCCAGCAATTCCTTTTCTAACCCTGTCCTACAGACATACACAGGCCTGCAAAGATGAAGTACAGTGATGCTCATTCAGCTCTGCTTGTAACAGAAAAAAAACCAAAAGAAACCTAAGTATCTATCAGAGTTGATAAAAAATTATGACACATACATCCAATGGAATGCCCTGCTGCTGTTCAAAAGAATGAAGCAGATCTCTGTTTTGCCACATAAAGACTTCTATAATTTATTTATAAGTGAAAAAGGCAGTTTTATAATAAAGTCTATGGTAGGATCTCCCTCACTTTGAACAAAACAAATAAAACATAACTATATGTGTATTTACATTTATACACTTACATAGAAAAGTCTGAGAGGTTACTCACTAAACTAATAAGTGCGTAGTTACAAAAGGCTGAGAATAAATCTGACCACAGATTAACTGCTATACATCATGCAAAGACATAATTCTTAAAATATATATAATATCTCACATCAAAAAACGAGTACATGGGCTTCCCTGGTGGCACAGTGGTTAAGAATCTGCCTGCCAATGCAGGGGACACGGGTTCAATCCCTGGTCCGGGAAGATCTCACATGCCACGGAGCAACTAAGCCTGTGTGCCACAACTACTGAAGCTCGCGTGCTTAGAGCCTGTGCTCCGCAACAAGAGAAGCCACCGCAATGTGAAGCCTGTGCACCGCAACAAAGAGTAGCCCCCGTTTGCTGCAACTAGAGAAAGCCGGCGTGTGGCAACAAAGACCCAACGCAGCCAAAAATTAATAAATAAATTCATTAATTAAAAAAAAAGAATTGCTAGTGTATAGATACACAACAGATTAAAAAAAAGAAAAAATGAGTACACTGTGAGTGAAATGATGTAATGGAAAAAATGAGTACACTGTGAGTGAAATGATGTAATGTCTGGGTTTTGCTTCAAAATAATCCAAGGTTGCAATGGGGGATGGGAGTAATAAGTTGGGGTATAGATGAAACAAGATTGGCCAAGTGTTGATAATTGTTGAAGCTAAATGAGAGTATATATGAGTTTACCATACTTGAAATTTTTCACAATAAAAACAAATTAAAAAAATATTTTATTTATTTATTTTTGGCTGTGCTGGGTCTTAGTTGCTGTACATGGGCTTTCTCTAGTTGTGGCAAGCAGGGGCTACTCCTCATTGTGGTGCACAGGCTTCTCATTGCAGTGGCTTCTCTTGTTGAGGAGCATGGGCTCTTGGTGCGTGGGCTTCAGTAGTTGTGGCATGTGGGCTCAGTATTTGTGGCTCGCTGGCTGTAGAGCGCAGGCTCAGTAGTTGTGGCACATGGGCTTAGTTGCTCCATAGCATGTGGGATCTTACCAGACCAGTGCTCGAACCCGTATCCCTTGCATTGGCAGGAGGATTCTTAACCACTGCATCACCAGGGAAGTCCCAAAAACAAATTTTAAAGAAACAGTGACATTGAATTTTAAGCAACAACTGCTGGATTGAGAAATTCTACAATTTAATTTGACTGTAAATACTGTATAAAAATCAAGCAAATCTTATTTGCCTGTATCTTACCAAGGGAAAGCATTCTTACCAAAAGAAACTGGATACATAGGCTTAGAGTCTAATAACTAAATTTAGGGGAAAAGTGAAAATACCATAAAGAAAGGAGTCTCTTTGGCTCATGCTACCATAAATAAGCATGAATACTTCACCATGATGAAAAAAAAGTGAAGAACTAGTAGATGTAGTTCATCAAAGAAGAATGCAAATTTGTAATAGTCAAGATGAAAAAAAAAACTGATGTCATCCTGGAACCATGCAAAACTAGAGAACACAGGATGTACCATGGGGTAACTTGGAGTTGCAGAGGTGACTGACAGCACCCAACAGTAATTATTATTCATTACAACGTATGACGGACTAAACTCCCAGTTGTCTTAACAGCATGTCAATGGCTGGTGCAATAATGTCAGTGAGGAACTGGTGAGGCCCAGGGAGGCAATTGTACAGGCGCAAAGACAGGAAAATGAGGTGGAAGCTCTTAATGATGTCACCATGGAGGGCAGGGGGCTGGACAGTTAAGAAGGCCCTAATAACGAGCTCAGAGAAACAGGGGAAGAAAATCACTCTAAGTAAAGAAACCATAGGAAGGTTGGGCTACCCAAAACACTGGCTTGGTAGTCTCCCACTCTAGAGGTTCTTCTCTGTGACTTGACCATCAAAAACATCCAAAGCTTGGGCTATGTGCTGGACCATGTTATTGTGAAAGTCAAGGTGGCCAGCCAAGAAATTCTGTTTGCCAAATGGAAAAGGACTAAAGTGTCATTAAAAGATATTTTGTATCCTACCTAGAGTTTAATCTTGGCGATCTTACAATCTCAATTTATAATTGTTCCTGTAATGTCCCATTTGCTTTGAAATGGATATAAAGACCAGAACCAACAGGCATAATTTCATCACAAGCAGCTGTACCACCAGCTCTGCCGTGGGCCTACCTCACACCACTGTGACCTAGAGAGGAGGGGGCTGTAGAGGGCTCCCAAGTCATTTTTGGTGTTGCAGGTGCTGTTTAAAACCAATGCTTTCATTTTGGTAAAGAGAGCGATTTCTGAGAAAGTATATTCAAAGATGAAGGCGGGGGGTCTTTTCCTCTGTATTTTAACAACTGATACATAATCGAGTTATACAATGTGTTTAATTCAAACGTCACTGCTTGTAAGTACACAGATAAGTATATAGATAAGGGAGTTGTGATAATAAACCCATAGATGATGATGATGACATGGATTTTACCATCTTCCTTGTAGATGGAATAATGCTGATTAGCACATATGCAGCCTTGTGGGGTAATGGACAGGACACTCAGCACTCAACAGGTCTTTATGCTCTGCTGGGCCTGCTCTGTGATCAGCCCATTCTCACATTGTGACACTGAGGAACTGTGAGGGCTCTCAGTCCAATTCCCTTGTTTCACAGAATAAAATGAGGCTCAGTGCAAGGAACTGACTTACTTGCATGAGGACCCCTATTTGGTAAGTGATTGATTCTGAATTCAAAGCCGTACTTCATGACTCCCAAATCAGTGCTCCTTTCATTATACCACTCTTCTCTCAGGTGAGAATGAAGATGCATTAAATTCAAACACACACACACACACACACCACTCATAGTATAAAATCTAAGCTGTGTCTGACTGGTAACTACCAAATGGGGACCAGTTGAGTTCTAGACAGAGGCTCCTGTGTGCATGGGCATTTGCAGATAGGGGACACATTGCTGAGAACACTCTAGGGTCTTGTCTCTGTGACTGGAGCAGTAATAACACTCAAAGCTTAGGCTACATGTTGGGCATTGTTACAATTCATGGATTTCACTTTTCTAGAGATACTCTTCATGAAGGCTCAGTTCCTTGATATCAATGGGATGTGGCAGTTTCTTTACTTAAAATGTGCTCTAGGATACAGAACTTGGGTCTTGGAGTCTGGAATCCTGGTTTCTACAGTGACCTTGGTTGAGCTAATTACTTAACCTCTCCGAGTCTGTCTTCTCGCCTTCAATCTGGGAGAAGAATGCCTGCCATATTTTTGTCATAAGGTTTTTCTGAGGATCAAATATATATGAAAGTGCTTTATAAACTGTAAAGTACATATAAGTGCAGGAATTACTACTTCCAATATTACTATATAAGAAAGATCATGCAGAATCACTACTTAGGCATGCTGGCTCTCAGTAACAATGTGAAGTAGGCTAGGTGATCTTTGGCCCTCCATCACCTACCCCCACCCATTCCTGATGCCCCAGATCCTCCAGCTCCTCGACTAGAAGAACTTCCTGGCAGGTGATGGAGGAGGCATTGCTGGACACCCACACACACACAAATGACAGCCCGAGTCAGGCTGCCTGTCCCTCCGGGTAACTCTAGCCTCACCTGTGAGAGGTTAGCTCCTCAACTGTGGTTCCTGTACCTTTCTCTCTGCCACAAGATGGGTAGGTGACAGGCCATTAGACTAGGACAGAGGGAACAGTCATCTCTGAGAAGCAAGGGACAGTAGGAAAAAAAGAAGTTCCATGAGAATATACTTTGACCTGTACAAGGAAAGACAGGAGCATGAATGAAGTGGCACGGTGTACTCACATCACCTGATTACGATGAGTGCAGTCATTGCAGAGAATGCTCACCATAAGCCTTAGACTTTATCTGTGACACCCTGAGAAAATGTAACCAAATGGGTTTTGGCTTAAAATTCTTTCTGACAGCTTCGAGTCCATTAAAAATACATTAAATGTCAGTGAGAATTTGCCACAGCATGTTGTTTTGCCAAGAGGAAATTTGTTAAATCAGGACATACATTTTAAAATTCTCCACAAAATCATTTCAGTAACTTATTTTCCATTTATTGCTATGTAGAACACTATACACTTTGAGAGAATCACTTATATAAACACACAGATACATACACACACTTACTGTTCTTTTTCTTCTTTTTTTTGGTTTTGTATCTTGATGAGAAAGTTTTATCTGGAAAAGTCAATGTGGTTCTCTCCCTATTTCCTTCTTAGTATAATTCACAGAACTATGGCCACAATATCAAGGAGAAGCCACTGTCTTAGAGTGGCTACTTTTTATTTTGATTTTTTTGACCAAAGAGTGCTGAGATCAGGATATTATCCTAATTTTAATTTAAAGAGAGACGTGAAAGAGAAAAGAAAATTGGTGTTTACTGAGAAGTACTACACCATTCTTGGCATCATATTTTATTTCATTCTTAGACCAATTCTGTAGGGGAGTATTTCTGTATGCATTTAACAGACAAGGCTCAGAAAAATCAGATAATTCTGCTAAGACCACAAAGCTAACAAGGAACAGAAATGGGATTCTAACTCAGAAGACACTTTCCCCACTAGTCGGTGGTAAAAAAGAAGCAAACAGAAAGAAACTATCTGGAGTTTTAAAAGGTTGGTTATGTGCTGGGGTTGAGAGAAGGGGAGTGGGTGGGAGAACAGATGAATCAAGATTAGCCACGAGTCGATGACTGTTGAAGCTGGGTGATGGGTTTCCTTATACAATTCTGCCTGCTTTTGTGTGTTTGAAAATTTCCAAAGTCAAAGATCAAACAAAACAAAAAGCTGCTTAAAGGACACTGACAACAAAGAAAATATTACATATAAATAATCTTTTGTTGTTTATAGAAAAGACAATAAAGTTTTACAAAAAGGAGAAAGAACAAATCTTCAGTTCCTTGAGATATTTACCCAAATGTACCTGGGCAGTGATTATACATGACCTGCAGCTTAACCTCTGCTTGTCAGAATGGAACTCATTCTACTACTTAGAGTGTATCTTGGACAATGGGCTGCTTCAAAGATTCTAGTTACTACCTGAATTATTTCTGCTAACTAGATTGGAGATTTGTATTTCAAAATATCAGAAATGCTACTCATCTTATTTTTTCACTATTTTTAAGGTTTTCTAACATTATCGAGAACTACAGGAAGACAGTGAATCTCACAGATGGGAGAAAGAATATTTTACTGCAGAAAAAGTATGGCTTTGCTTAACTTGAAAGGTTAACTTTCACTGAGACAGTGATAAAAGCTTTTACAGAAAGAAGGACAAATGTGTAGAATTACCTCCACTGCTGTGGGCTATTCTCAGGGCTTCCAAAGAAGCTGCTGGAGTTACTTCTAGCTGGCAGATCATTACTTTGGCTCTGCTAATGGCACTGGCTGCTTCCCTCAGGTCTTCAGTATTCAAAAGTAAATTTGCTCCAGCCACTATAACGATGATATTCTGGCCTATAAAGAATTTCTACATGTTTATATTAAAAATCAAGCAAAACCAAGCAACGACATCCTGCAATGTTACAATCACCCTTAGAAAGTCATTATATATATAAAATGTGTTGTAAGTATTAATTCTAGCATTTCTAAGCCATTCAGGTTAAATTTCGTATTCCTAATGGATCTTCCTTTACATCTCTGTAGGTATCACATTATTCTGATCATCTTGAGAAAAAATCGAAAACAAAAGATTTCCCTTATCAATATTCTTATATATTTACAAAGAATATTAGCTGATGAATTATATATAACATACTTGAAAATTTTCTCTTATGGGACATGGCTGGTACAATATATGTGGTAAAGATTCTGAATCCTAAATGACAGAGGTCATAATGATGAGTATAAATAGGAATCAGCTTGCTTAATGCTAAAAACTCATGCTCTTTAACACACAGTCAGTTCATGTGTGTACCCCAGGGTATTCAGAAAAGTGATTTTGTAAATCAAAACACATTTTATGATATCAAACATGAAAAACTATATGAGATAACTTAAGGCAGGCAGAGAGTGATATTTGGCCTATACGGTACTAGATCAAACAGAAGCAGGACTAAGGAATCTTGTATGCTTATCACTTGGACACTCTCTACAATCCCACGCAAGTGAGGGAGGCGTGGTGGTGCATTTTCTCTGTCAGGTGAACTCTCAGGAGCTGTGCTGGCCAATACGGTAGTCATGAGCACAAGCCACATGTGGTGACCGAGCACTTGAAATGTGGCTTGTCTAGACTGCAGTGTACTTCAATCGTACAATACATGGCAGATTTCAAAGACTAAGTTGTATGAAAAGAAGGTAAACTATCTCATTAATTTTATTTATTTAAATTTATTAATTAAGTTATTTTTGGTTGCACTGGGTCTTCGTTGCTGCGCGTGGGCTTTCTCTAGTTGCGGCGAGTGGGGGCTACTCTTTGTTGCGGTGTGTGGGCTTCTCATTGCAGTGGCTTCTCTTGCTGTGGAGCACGGGCTCTAGGTACGTGGGCTTCAGTAGTTGTGGCGCGCAGGCTTTAGTAGTTGTGGCTCGCGGGCTCTAGAGCGCAGGCTCAGTAGTTGTAGCGCACAGGCTTAGTTGCTCTGTGGCATGTGGGATCTTCCTGGACCAGGGCTCGAACCCGTGTCCCCTACATTGGTGGGCAGATTCTTAAGCACTGCACCACCAGGGAAGTCCCTCATTAATTTTAAAGAACATTTTGATTACACGTTGAAAGGACAATATTTTGGATATATTGAGTTAAGTGAATATATTAAGATTAATTTTACCAGTTCCTTTTTACTTTTTAAAATGTGGCTAATGGAAAATGTAAAATTATGGACGTGGCTTGCATTATATTCTATAGGACAGCCTGACCTAGGGGGATGAGTTGCATCAGTCTTTTCTGTGCTCTAGGCTGCTTGTGCTGATCTTGTATAGACGTGACCTAAAATTACCTCTGACCGCAGAACACATGCTGGCCTATCATCTTACCACAGATGTGTCTGTTGGCCAAGGAGGACTTAATAAAGTGGGGATGGTTCAGCATAAACCCTATCTCAGTACTGGAAAAATTCAAAGTACCCGCACACTGAAAGACAGCATACCTCCTCGCCTTTCTCCTTCAGTGGCCTCATTCTCTCTGCTACAGTCAACTGCTGCTCTGTGTTGCTGACTCCTGAATAGACATTTCTGGCCTGGCCTTGGCTGATGAGTGACAAAGCCCAAGACGAAAGCTGTCTGGTGGACACTGCCATATGGCGAGCTTGTTCATGCCTCAAATTAAACTTGTCAAAACTGCTACTCATCCCTTCATTTAAAGATGCTGATTGTTGCCTCTCTGGGTATTTGTGTTAGCTCTTCTACTACAACCTATACTCTCGAGGGCATTACCATACACTATAAACCAGACAGAGTCTACCATAACAGGCACCCCATACACAATATTAAATATCTTTGCACGGAAAATGCAGTATTTTGTTACACAGATAAGAAAGAAACAGAACTCGATATCCCTAGAACACAAAAAAGAGGTTTAAGACAGGGAATGAGCTGCTGTTAGCAGCAATAATTACTTAAATGTAGCTTAAAATAATGGACACAGACTTGTTGTTAGAATGAAATCTTTTGTCTGCTGTCTTTAAGTGGAATATATTTTTTGGGGGGTTGTTATTGCAACTTTGAGATCACTAAAGTAGAACTAAAAATACCATAACTTCATGATAAATGATTTTGTGAAACTGCATTATAAATAAAAGACATATTGTGAGAAATCCTAATTTAAAACAACGCACTTGTGACTTCTCACAATGCAGTAGGTTCTTCTGTCCTAGGTGCTCCATGAAATGCTTGGTCCTTCTGAATGTTAATTCTAATTTTAAAAAATCTTATGTAGGGCTTCCCTGGTGGTGCAGTGGTTGGGAGTCTGCCTGCCGATGCAGGGGACACGGGTTCGTGCCCCGGTCCGGGAGGATCCCGCGTGCCGTGGAGCGGCTGGGCCCGTGAGTCATGGCCGCTGAGCCTGTGCGTCCGGAGCCTGTGCTCCGTGGCAGGAGAGGCCACGGCAGTGAGAGGCCCACGTACCGCAAAAAAAGAAAAAGAAAAAGAAAAAAAATCTTATGTAGGTGTTTTTATACTTAAAATAGTTGGCAGCAATTATGAAAAGTTTACTTGAGGGTAAAGGGAAGTTACTGTTTTTTTCCCCCCATAAATTTATTTTTTTTTGGCTGTGTTGGCTCTTGTTGCTGTGCACGGGGTTTCTCTAGTTGCAGTGAGTGGGGGCTACTCTTCGTTGTGGTGCATGGGCTTCTCATCATGGTGGCTTCTCTTGTTGCAGAGCATGGGCTCTAGGTGCGTGGGATTCAGTAGTTGTGGCATGCGGGCTCAGCAGTTGTGGCGCACGGGCTTAGTTGCTCAGCGGCATGTGGGATCTTCCCGGACCAGGGAACGAACCTGTGTCCCCTGCATTGGCAGGTGGATTCTTAACCACTGTGCCACCAGTGAAGTCCTGGAAGTTACTGTTTTTAAAAGACAAGTGTTTCACCTATTGCAAGGCCTCGTGACAGGCATAGCTGTATATATAGACTTTTGAGATTTGGTTGCTGTTTAAAGAGCAGACAAAATTGAACACTAACAATAAGTTAGAAGTAATTGGTTGCTGCCATTTGCTCAGTAAATATTCTATAAATATGATTCATCAACATTCTTTTGCACCTATCTATTTACATTTATTTACTTAGTGTAACTGAAATGACAGATGAATACTTAACTACTTTAGAGAGAAATATCAATTCTGGGTTCACATGAAGGGTAATGGGATGCTACAGAGTATAAGTATAATTTTGAGGCAACTATACCACTTCATATGTATTGGGTGGACAATTCTGTATTTGAATGATCAACTAGGGAAGTATAAGTAAAGGGCAACATATATATTTAGATTAGAAAGACCATACATTAAAACTTGGAGTGGTGGTTATGGTAAGAGAGCCATAGGAATAGGGTAAAAATTGATGCTTCTGCTCTAGTTCTGGAAATGATACTCCAATATGTGAGACACATACCTTCATTACTGACAATTATAGAAGCAGTTCCTGTCGCAGCATCTTTAGTCTGATATGTAAATTCTAAAAGAAAAAGGAAATCACAGTCACGTATGTACAGCCTGGCAAGGATAATCTATTTTAACAATTTCAATGCACCACTAATCCTTGGAAAAACTTTTTAACCTTTAACCATCTGGAATGATAAAAAAGAAATAAGTAATTAGTGCTAATTTATACCCATCACCTATACAATGAGGAAAATACAAGTCTTCACACTTAGCTGCGCCTTTTTTCTACATTAGTGGCAACCCAGCAAACCACCTCCGCTTCCAATGCCTTCAGATTATTCACAGTTGTACACATATGCATTTTTCTAGACCACCATATTTCTTTTCTTCAGTGAAAGAAATGACAGACTTGAGATGAAAGACTAAAGGTCAAACTCATAAAATGAGATTGTTTGATTTTCTTCATTTTCATAAGCTTCGCATCTCATCAAGAACTATGGTCTGGCGTGTAAATGGAAATGTTGATCAGGCAGCCTTTGGCAGCAGCAAAGAGCCTTGAACTGGAGCCAAAGACCTGCACTCCAGTCCTGGCTCTGGCTCCAGCTAACTGTGTGCTCTTGGACAAATTCAGAACCAATCTGGCTTTCAGTTTTCTCTTTTGTGAAATGATGGTATCAGCATCAGTGGTTTCTAAGATCATTTCCAGCTATGACATTCAATGACTTTTCTTAAGATATCTTTTGTGAATGCAGCACCTGTTTTCTCTTGTCACCTACTTTTTTTTTTTTTTTTGCGGTACGCGGGCCTTTCACTGTTGTGGCCTCTCCCGTTGTGGAGCACAGGCTCCGGACGTGCAGGCTCAGCGGCCATGGCTCACGGGCCTAGCCGCTCTGCGGCATGTGGGATCTTCCCGGACCGGGGCACGAACCCATGTCCCCTGCATCTGCAGGCGGACTGTCAACCACTGCGCCACCAGGGAAGCCCAACTTTTGAAACATTTCTATGAGATGAATGCTTGTAACCTCCTATCATTTTATTCCTGTCTGGAGAAACGTACATGAAAGAATTAACCAAAGGATATTTAAGCAAGACTAGACAAAGCTGTGCATAAAAATTCTCTGGCCACCAGGGGAGGATCTAATAATTCTATTGTAATTTCAACTTGTAACCAGATTCCAGAAGAAAGTTATAAAAACTAACTTTAAGAAAGATGAAATTTTACCTGTAGAAATATCATTCTGTTTCAAGTTTTCTATATAATCATTGCCAAAGGAATCTTTGCCAACCTGTACCAAAGAAATGATGAACATTAGATTTTTTACATTTAGTAAAATGCTACAATGTAGTTTTTAGAATACTTAGCATTTTAAAAGGGCATATCTGCATGGTACTTTGTAAACATTAACTAATTAATCCTCTTAATGTAAGATGCTATACTTGATTTCAGCCCAAATAATTGTTATATATTAATGTTTCATTTGTATCCTGCCTAAAACGTGAAACATTTAATGACTGTCACAAGTTCTGTAGCTTCACTCTCATTTTGATCTTTTCATATGGAAATTGCCATTGAGACAGAGCTGTCCACCATCAACAATCCTCAATATTTATGAAGAATGTCAGCTGTTCATACTTCAGTATAAATGAAGGCATCTTTGTAATGACCTGCCTGGTGTTTTAGAATCTTCTTATCTTCTCCACTGACCCTGACATGGGGCAAAGAGGAGGGAATTTAAAAAGTCCTTGCTAACTTGGGTAAGTTGGTGTAGTGGAATTCTGTTGTTTTGCATCTTAGCATCCATTCTGGTAATGATATTTCGATTTTTCCTTTGGACTCTTCCATTCACAGACAACATGATTAGGGTTTCATATTTTTTTTACAATCAATGAATCTATATTGACACATCATTATCACACAAACTCCATACTTACATCTGGGTCGATTCTGGGATTGTACATTCTTTGGGTTTTGGCAAACGTATAGACATGTATCCACCATTATAGTCTCATACAGAGTAGCTTCACTGCCCTAAAAATCCTCCGTGCTCTGCCTATTCATCCCTCCCTCCTCTTAGCCCCTAGAAACTTCTGATCTTTTCACTGTCTCCATAGTTTTGTCTTTTCCAGAATGCCATATAATTGGAATCATACACCATGTAGCCTTTTCAGAATGGCTTCTTTCACTTAGTAATATGCATCTGAGGTTCCTCCATGTCTTTTTGTGGCCTGATTACTCATTTCTTTTTAGTGCTGAATGACATTCCATGGCATGGGTATACCATTTATTTCCCCATTCACCCACTGAAGGACATCTTGGTTGCTTCCAAGTTTTGGCAATTGTGAATTAAGCTGCTATAAACATCCATGTGCAGGTTTTTGTGTGGATCTCCTCCTATTTTTACTTTTAACCAGCTTGTCACCATTTAAATATCAGGAGACTCCACAAAAACAAACACGTTTCTGGGAAGTCCTGAAAATTTAGAGGTCCTGGTAAACACCAGGCCTACATTCTTGCAAGACAACAGAGCTGAACCTATCTCATTAGTGAGCACATGCTCTCTAGTTCACCATAGCCCCCACCTGGCCTACTGCAATGTATGTTACCTGTTTGGCCCCATAGGCTTTTAGGCTTGCCACACCTGAACTATACTTCTATTTTTCTGTCCTGCAGATGAGCGCTTGGTCAGTGGATAACGTCTCTATCTAGGTGTCAGCACTCCTGGTATATTCTGCTCCTCTTTGGACATATCAACAGAAAGAAACCTAGAGGTTAACTTGATCAAGAACCTCAATGAGTGATGATAACATTTCCTGGTAAGCTTTTAGACTGTCTAGGTTAAGAGTCAGAAAATTTTTTCTGTCAAGGGCCAGATAGGTAGTAATGATTTAGACATTGCAGGCCAGATGGTCTCTCCTGCACCTATTCAGCTCTGCTATTATAGTGTGAAAACAGCCAAAGACAATCTGTAAACAAATGGGTATGGCTGTGTTCCAATAAAACTTTACTTGCAAAAGTACATGGTGACCAAGATTTGCCCCATGGGACACAGTTTGCTGACCTCTGACTTAAATGCCACCTCTGACGCCTTCTTCCTCAAGGAACACTTTTCCCTGTGCTCCTTTTCTGGTGGAAATGCTGATTAGGCAATAATCTCAAATAATATATAAGTTGTTATTAGCAGAATTTCTGTCTCTACAGTGAAGTACAGAGGGTTGCTGTGGGGAGAGTCCCCTGGTAGAAGGAGGTCATCGACTAAAGGTTGCCTTTATGGAAGGCTGGCCATTTTCTACCAGGTAAGAGCCAAGGCATCCTGTTTCTTAGGTCAAAGACTCACACCAGAAAACAAAATCTTTGTTATCTCATCTTTAAAAAAAAAAATTTATTTACATTATTTAACTCTCTCCCATGGGTAATCAAAAGTGTCGTATAGTTGGGAAAGTATCATTATAAGAATGCTGTAGGAATTAAGAAAGGCCATCCCTAGGCATGTGGAGCCTGATACAAATTAGAGCAAAGGAACTTCTCTACCCTTCCGTATCAGTTTTATACAGGCAAAATCTGTTTAAGGTGAATACCAAGGGCAGGCTTGATAGATGGTGCTGATATTACAAATATTAGGAAGTGCCAGGGTTCGGAAGAATTATTGGAGGGGAGGAAGAAACCAAAACATGGAGTTTTGCCCTCGAGAAACTGATGATATTGGAGGGAAAATAAGACATGGAGACACAGCTATAACACCGGGTGGAATATCGTGTGCATCGGAGGCCTAATTAGGAAGGGATTTCATGCTCAGGCTGTGGAAGCTTTTGCAGGCTTGCTGCAGCTGTATTTTAGAGGCTGCAGTAGCTGCCTGTCTTCTTCCTGCCCAGAGAATTACCTGATTGGCTACATCCCTCAGTGATTGTTATGGTTCCAGATTTATTCTAATAGTGATTTCCTGGCAAATCTGTTGGCTGGCCTTCTAAGTTCTACATGAGAAGTGGAATAAAATCCTTTGTTTTTGCCTTCTTTGGTATTCTCTTGTCAAAAATAAATGGAAAAATAGCAACACTGTTGGGGATTAGAAGAAGTTGACTCTAGCTCCATTAACTTCGCATGGAGGTTGTAGTGATACATTACAAAGTAAAAGTAGTGAAAAAAGCCTAAGAATAGGAAGACAATATTTTCATTTGTGTCATGGAAGTCAGAAGTCCCTTCACATTAGCTGTGTGATCTGGGGCAAGCCACTTTAACCGTCTACAGGCTTCAGTTTCCTTATCTGGAAAGACCCAGCCAGTTTGCTGCGAGGGTAAAATAAAATAATATGCATGAAAGGACATTTAAAACTTTAAAGGATTAAGTAATATGACTTGGTGTTATCATCATCATCATCATCATCATCATGGCTGTACTGCTGCTACTATGGCTGCTTCTCTTGGGGTAGGGGCAGGGCTACTGCTGCTTGGAGTCAATCTTATAAACTACTTTCCTGCCCATCTAGTTCTCCCAGACACTTCTAATTCTTCCTGTTGCTGCCTATCTTCAACAGAAAAGCAACTGATCATGGAAGCAAGCAGGTGGGTGCATTATTTTAAAAATGAGACTGTATTACTATTATTATTTTAGTAAAAACATAACAGCTCCATTAATGGTTTGGTGTAAATAATGCTGTTTAATATAACCACGTATCTTGAGAATTCCCTGGTGGTACAGTGGTTAGGACTCCACGCTTTCACTGCCGAGGGTGTGGGTTTGATCCCTGGTTGGGGAACTAAGATCCCACAAGCTGCCTGGTGTGGCCAAAAAAAAAAAAAAAAAAAAGTATATATATATATATATATATATGCATACACACACATACACACACATATATATGTACATATATATATAACCATGTATCTTATTCCTTTCATAAGAACAATATAGCCAACTGGGAGCATATCTATGCCCAGGCTTACAATATTTATTGTATTGAAACGGGGACAAAAAGCAATGGAGATCTGAGTCCTATTTAAAAAGTCCTTTACGAAGTGAGAGAGTAGCATTGACACATATACACTACCAAATGTAAAACAGATAGCTAGTGGGAAGCAGCCGCATAGCACAGGGAGATGAGCTCGGTGCTTTGTGACCACCTAGAGGGGTGGGATAGGGAGGGTGGGGCTCCCTATGATCCTCGGACTGTGGCCTTGGCCCGTGACTCAGTTGAGTACTGACTACACAACTCTTAACTACTTGGAAGTGTTTCATTACACGTGTCACTATACGCATCTTGATGGATTCTTGCTTAATAGCCTTCATCACAATGTCCTGACAAATATTTCCCCTTAGCTCAGTATCAGATGTTGTGCCTGTGCCAGTGCTCCTCCATCAGAGCTTGAATCTGAGCTTGTTGCAGGGCAGTAGTAAGTTAAGGCTGCTAAGAAAATTTTCTACCTGTTTTTCTTTTGCTCCATCTGTTCATTTTTAGCTTGAGTAATTTCATGATTTTGGTTTTCTACTTGGAATTTGTTATCTTTAAGAAACCTGCTATAAGGCAGTTTGGCTAATTTGGAAATAAAAATATACTTCATAATTGAATGAAATATTATGATTAATGGATAACAATAACTCTTATTATAAAAGATATTTTTTCTTTTTAAGAAGTCTAAGAATACGATGCAATCTGTTTAAGCTTAAATAAATCCATGTCTAAAGGTCCCAGGGTATCTAAGCAAAGTAACCTTGTATAGGTTTTAGCTGAAGCCATGTTTCCATGTCCTTTCTGTACAGACACCCAGGCTAAATTCCACTGTGGGGCTAAACAACAGACGACTAAATCAGTCATAGTAGATATAAAGAACTTTCAAAATTGTACAGGTACTCACATAACCATCATACACAGACCAGAATAAAACAAATAGCACCTCTGTTTAACCAGCCTCCTTACTCGAACATTTCCCAAAATGCAAAATAGAAATATTTGAATTGTGAAACTGAACTTGGGAAATGAATCATGAAACCATGGGAGTGGATGTGAGAGGAACAGAAGGCATGCGGGCTCAGTAGTTGTGGCTCACGGGCTCTATGGTGTGTGGGCTCAGCAGTTGTGGTGCACGGGCTTTGTTGCTCCACGGCATGTGGGATCTTCCCGGACCAGGGACGGAACCTGTGTCTCCTGCATTGGCAGGTGGATTCTTAACCACTGCACCACCAGGGAAGTCCCCCAGATTCCTTTCTGATCCAAGATACAGCATTAGAAGAAAATAGCTTAGAGATGAGTAAATCATCAGTTATTAGACCAAGTTTCCAAGAGCTGTGTTACTGGAGTGAAACCTGCTAAAAACAGGATGATTTATGCTGTTGTTTAGAAGCTGGACCACAGAAAACCACTGGAGTAGGCTAATTCCCCTCACTTCTTACACTCCAGTTATAAACTCATTAAATTCAGGGAATGCAGCATTAAGTTATTTGAGGACTGCTACTTCCCAGAGGATTCAGTGAGGTAGAAACTAATATGAAGGACAAGGAAGATTACTCTCTCCTATTTAAATCTTTAAAAACAACAAACCTGGGCTTCCCTGGTGGTGCAGTGGTTAAGGATCTGCCTGCCAATGCAGGGGACACGGGTTCGATCCCTAGTCTGGGAATATCCCACATGCCGTGGAGCAACTAAGCCCGTGCACCACAACTACTGAGCCTGTGCTCTAGAGCCCGCAAGCCACAACTACTGAAGCCCGCGTGCCTAGAGCCTGTGCACTGCAACAAGTGAAGCCACCACAATGAGAGCCTGTGCACCGCAATGAAGAGTAGCCCCCGCTCGCTGCAACTAGAGAAAGCCTGCGTGCAGCGATGAAGACCCAATACAGCCAAAAATAAATAAAAATAAATAAATTAAAAAAACCACGAACCTCTCAAAGACTCATACAGATACTTAAACATGCATGTACATGTTTATAGCAGCACTGTTCACAACAGCCAAAAGGTGGGAACAGCCCATCAGCACATAAATGGATAAAGAAATTGTGGTATATACAATGGAATATTATTCAGCCACAAAAGGAATAAAGTACTAATACATGCTATAAGGTAGATGAACCTTGAAAACATTATGCTAAGTGAAAAAAGCCAGGCACAAAATGTCACATATCATATAATTCCATTTATAGGAAATATCCAGAATAGATAAATCCGTAGAGACAGAAGGCAGATTGGTGGTTGCCAGGGGCTGAGGGGAGGGGGGAATGGGGAGAAACTGCTTAATGGGCAAGGAGTTTTTACTTTGGAATGATGGAAATGTTCTGGAACTAGATAGAAATGGTGGTTGTACAACACTGTGAATGTACTAAATGCCATTAAATTGTTCACTTTAAAATCGTTAAAAAAAATGAGCTCATGTTTTAAACCGGGTTCTCGCCTCTAGAACCCTCTCCACCATACTTTACACTTACCTTGCACACCATAGATGTCTTTGCTCCAAGCCTAGCTGCTTGGACACACTGGTTGGCACCTTTCCCTCCAAAGCCAATAAAAAACTTATGACCATGGATGGTTTCACCAGTTTTTGGCAGACGAGAAGTAAGGCTATCATAATTTTAAAAGAGAAGGAGAAAAAAAAAAAGCACATTGGAAATTGCAATCAGTTTGAGCTCTTCAGAAGACAGAGGGAAGTTTACTGATGGAGCTCTAGTCTTAGCAGCCAGAACTGCAAGCAGAAGCAGGAAAGATTACCTTTTCCTTGAAGATAACATTCAGTAGTTCGCATCACTGTCAAGAACGCGTCTGCTTGACAAAACTCTTCTCTCCCCCACTGCCCCACAGTCATACTGCTGTAGCTCTACTTCACATGACGGCTCTTAGAGTCTGTACTGCATCAGGGTTGTTCACAGGTGCCTCTGTTTTCCATCTTGGGGAACTCTTGGAGGGAAGTAACTTCATATTCCCCCTTCCCAATGCCCAGCACAGAACTTTATTCACGGTGGGACTTAATAAATGGGACCAAGTTATTGTGCATTTCTGTACAGGTTTATCTGGTCATTTACAAGAAGCAGGAAGTGTGTCAGGATTCTGGTAGTCCTGTTCAGGACCTAAGGAGAAGAGGGAAGTTGCAATGCCGGGCACTAAAGAATCTTATTTGTTTCCTTGGGGGTGGGGTGGGGGTGGGGTATTTAGATGGCGGGATTAGGTTTTGGTCCTAGTCCATCCTGTATACCACCCATTTCATGCACTGACTCAAAAAGAGCATACATATATATATTTTATATATATATAAAAGCATTCTAAAGATCTAAGTTTAGTTTAAAATTTTTACTATGGAAAATTCCAAATATATAAAACTAGAGGAAATGTTATATTGACTTCCCCTATCCCCATGTACCCATCACCCAGATTCAATTATTGTCAACTCATAGCCAATCCTGTTTCAGTCTATACCTTCACTGACTTCTCCAAGTGCTAAGGACTTTTACTGACGTTACTGTCTAATGAAGATAATATTAAACGAGGCAAAAAGCGTAAAAGACTTGCTCCAGGATATGATTTTCATAACACTGAAGGTGGAAGATGCGAGGAAACAAAATCTTTGAAGAACAGATGACTTTAAATGGAAAAGGAGCTCTGGGTATAGGGGCAAGTGGAGAAGATCGGCTCAAGTGGCCAAGGGCCAGACGGAGCCAATGGAGAGATGGCAGGTGTGCCCCAAAGTTTAATTAGCTTTAGACAGGAAAGAAAGACCAAGAGAGAAGTTCACAATAACTCAACTGAGAACCTACTCTGTTTTAGCAGATTAGAAATTTACATTCATTTCCCACCTAGGCTGTGATCTAACTGAAAACAGCCTGTCTGCAATGGAATGACATATGACTGATGCCAAGAACACATGATTGTGTCAATAAAAACGAAGTTTGACCTATGAACCTCCTTTATGTATTTCTAAAAGTCTCAATAAATTGGGCCAAAACTACTCCATTCCCTAGCAGTGCCCTGTCAAATATGGTTATTTGAGATTCAAAAGAGACTCATCAATAATTTGAAAACATCCCACTCTACTCCTCCCCTTTTCAATTCTATTTTTATCTTGGATTCTAAATGCATTTATAGTACTGATGAAAAAAATATACATCTACAAGGTTCACTTCTGAAAAAGGTACTCAATCAAGAGAAAAATGGTTTTAATGTAATGTTATTATCCTGTCATTTAATTTAGCAATGACAAGTGATGATGAGATTTTGATTTGCATCAGAAATCTTAAACATTTTAGGATTCTGTTATGAACAGGCAATGATGAGTAATCTGTGTGATTGAGTAACTATATGAATTCTTGGCTTATTGATGCTGCTGCAAACAACATTCATAGCAACCTTAAAAAGAAAAAATATCCAATGTGGCTAAAAACAGGCCAAAATAATTAGTAAGACTGTCACTAAAGAAACTTATGACTTCTACTATATTTATACTTAGATCTGGGTCATAACTCACTGGTTTGAATTAAGTGTATTTTTTATTATCAACTGTGGCATGAAAAATATATCACCAGATTATTACTGGGATGTACGTGTATGTGGGGGAGGAGTGAAATCAGGGGTACTGCGTGTGTGTGTTTGATGTGGGAGCAGATGGCTGGGATTTAAACTCATTTCTAAACAACTTATATTAACACAAGCACTGTACTAATTTAGCCATCACTGAAATTCCTCACTCCTTTGGAACACTACTATTTTCTTTTCCTTCTACATCTTCGTCCTATTCTTATTTCCTTCCTCCCTCAGTTGTCGCCTTGCCCTGCATGAGGATAGGGACCAATGTCTGCACCGTCTTATCCCCATTTGCTGACTGAATGAACCTTTGTAAGAGTCTCCTGTTATCTCTGAAGGGTAGCAGAATATGCTACTCCAAAATATGACTGGAGAAGGACGTGCTACTGCAAAATATGCTGCTTTGGTATATTGATTATCTTGACTGTAGGCACGTGAAAAACAGCAAATGCAGGGAGAGGCTTTCTCTGAACTCCCCTTATCTGCCTACGGACAGATCCTCCCAAAGGAACTCAACTGCCATAAATCCCCTTCCTGGGAGTTTCATCAACCAGAGAGGATGGACTCTTGTCGCAGGAGAGACTAGAAGTCAATACCACGCCTAGACAGACACTGTCACAGACTGTCACAACTCCCATCTATTCTTCTAAGGGGCCATTCATCTGACCTAAAAATCATTCACTCTCCCCTAAGAGACCTACACTCCCCTCCCCCTTCCCTACTGAGATGTTATTTAATCCCGAATTCTAAGTCACCTTGGGGATTCATTTTTTCCCTGGGTATCTCCCGTGTATACCTGAGGGATACATTAATAAATTTGTTTGTTTTTCTCTTATTAATCTGTTTTTCATTACAGGGGTCTCAGCCAAGAACTTAGAAAGGTAGAGGGAAGATTATGTTTCTACCCCTACATCTCTTTTCCATGTCTCCCCTGTATGGCATCCGTTCTTTCCTCTGAATTGAAGATGTGGAGGTGTTGACGAATGAGGAAGAAGAGGCTGGGATGACTGTTCAATTGTCTGGCAATAAAAATTCCATGTTTTACAAGACCTTGCCCACTGCATTCCCAATACTGGCAGCATTCCTTTCTATAAGCAAGAACTATAACTAGAACTCATACTATCATTCCTTCATGCACACATTAATTCAACAAATGTTAAATCAGTGTTTTCCAATGAACCTCCTAAGGGCAAAATAAGCTTGCTGACAATGAGATAAAACCTAACCATGATGCTAATAACACATGAGTGAAAAAAATATGTCACAGAATAAGATTAGTATGACCTGATTCATGTTTCTTTTTTTTTTTGCGGTACGCGGGCCTCTCACTGTTGTGGCCTCTCCTGTTGTGGGGCACAGGCTCCGGACACGCAGGCCCAGCGGCCATGGCTCACGGGCCCAGCCACTCCACGGCATGTGGGATCTTCCTGGACCAGGGCACGAACCCGTGTCCCCTGCATCGGCAGGCGGACTCTCAACCACTGCACCACCAGGGAAGCCCTGATTCATGTTTCTTAAAAGGAAAAAGATACACGTTCTCATATGATATATAAATGCATAGGAAATGAAATGTTAATGACAGATACCCATGAGAAGGATGGGAGTGGGGGGCAAAAGTGCACGGAAGTACAGTAAGTCCCCTACTTATGAACGAGTTCCATTCCGAGAACGCATTCGTAAAGTCCAATTTGTTCGTTAAGTCCAACAAAGTTAGGTTAGGTACCCAACTAACACAATCGGCTATATAGTACTGTACTGTAATAATAGGTTTACAATACTTTTCATACAAATAATACATAAAAAACGAGCAAACAAAAAATAAAACATTTTAATCTTACAGTACAGTACCTTGAAAAGTATGGTAGTACACAGTACAACAGCTGGCATACAGGGGCTGGCATTGAGTGAACAGGCAAGAAGAGTTACTGACTGGAGGAGGGAGAGGAGGTGGGAGATGGTAGGATCATCAGCGATAGGAGACGGAGGGTAAGCTGCAATTTAACTCATGCCTGACGTTGATGGAACGCACGTTCGCATCTCGGAAAGTTCACAACTTGAAGTTTCGTATGTAGGGGATCTACTATATTCAACAAGAATATCTTTGTGTTTTATGGGAAGCCACTTGTTACTACTTCAGATTCATCTGGGCTCGCCGCATCTTTTTCTAGCCACCAGTTGCCTCCGGCTGGCTTCTTGCAGGTGCAGCCTAATAGAGCCTTGCCCAGGGCCATCCTCTCCCCACTCCAGGATTTCTGTTTCTGTTTCTGGCTGTTCTGCAGGACAGAGCAACCTGTTAAACACATCAAGTATCTTGGTATAAGCTCTTCTGCTTCCTGGCTTCACTTTCCCTGGCCCTCACTCTCGCTCCCTGGATTACAGTCCAGCACAGAGGATGTGCACTCAAGCCTTTGTCTTATTGCCCTGCTTTCTGTTGAAAGACAGTTTATTGCTGATTTATTATTTTTTAAAAGTGAATGAACTAAAGAGTGGAAAGTGAAGTGGAGAGCAACTGGAACATTAGTTACAAACGGGCAGAAGCATTTCTGAATTATAGATCCTAATTTACTCTGAATTAGGTTTCTCTATCTTTTTTTCTTTATTAAAATCATGAAATTAAGGTCAGGTTGAGGAAAGGACCTGCACAAAGCACCATCCGCTGTATGAAAGCATCATCATAATTCTTCCCAATTCAAACATGAGCTCTTAGTAGGGTGTCAAAGACAGACCAATTAAGTGCTCAAAGGAAAAAAAAAAAAAAAGGGAAGCAGTACTGGTAGAAATATACTGTTGCTACCATTTAAAATTTTTAAATAGTGTAAATTTCTGAATGAAGGAGAAAACCAGTCATAAGAAATATATTTGAATTTAAAACAAATTCGTAACTTTAAAATGTCATGATATTTTAAAGTTGGACAGAAGGAAGCACCGATAAATGTTCAGGTGGCCTCCCAGTCTTCTGGGCCATGAGAGGTCATGCAGTTGTATGAGGAAGGAGGCCTGAGCCACTTACAGACTGCATTACCTTTGACAGCTTTTCCCTCTTTGAACCAGCTTCTTCTCTTGCAAAACAGGTTTAATAATACTTGTCAACTCCTTAAATGCCTGGGTTTTGTACTCTGAGTTATTTCACTGACAGGTGTTACCAGAACAACTTATCAATTGCTTTTAACTTCTTGACAATGATGTGCCTGTTACAGGTTCTCAGAGATGATTCATATCAAAGGAAGGAATGACCTGGTGAAACAGGGATAAGAAGCGTTTTGACCAAAGAGGTTACACTGATACTGGCTCCAGCCAAAAGTCAAGGAATATGCTGCTTTTTGGCTTTTGAATTCCATCCTTTCCTCTTCTGGCTGTAAGCTTCTGACACTGTACACCCCTGTTAACAGGGGATTGTACCATTAGTGATCGCCCAGTTAACATTCATTATGCTCATTTATTATTCCTACTGCCTGTATTTTTCAACCATATCTATTCTTCCCAGCATTTGTGTATGTCACATTTACAAGCATGGGGTAATTCCCAAACCAAGCTAGTGATACCTATTTCTACCTCTGTAAAAAGAACTTAGCCTTGTAGCTAAAACTTCATTTTGCGGTGCCTAACCCTAAATTTGCATATATACACGTATGATTTATTTAAGGAAATGAAACATGAATTATGCTTTAGCTGGTTCTTAACTGATTTTGATTTCTAACTCATATCTTTGTCTAGCTAACAAGGCTGTGGCTAAAAAGTCATTTTGTCTGAAGATGCAGCTACTCTTGAATTTATAGAATAGATAAACAATACTCTAGTCAGAAGTGGCCAGCCTTTCAGAGTGTCATATACTTGACCCTTATTTATTTAAATTTTGCTTATGTGTGAGAAAGTGTGCTAGGCATTGGGAGAGCCAGTAAAGCCAAGCATGTTATGCTTTTCTCCCATGTTGCGGTCTTACATGGCTTTTCATTCACATCTCTGTTCAAATGTTACCTCCTTGGAGAGGCCTTCCCAGACCACCTTACAGGTGAGATACCCCCTTCCTAATTGAATTTTTGTAAAGTATTCATTCATTCATTCTGACAAATAACACTAGGATTTTGGATCAGATCCAGCCTTTTGATTACTCTTAATTGTGTTAGTTCTCCATGTCCCAATCCCCTGTGGGGTGACATGATGAGAGAAACCTTTAAATCGTGAATTTTGGGAGTTGATGTAGGACAGCTGACACAGCTGCTGCTCTTCCTCCCCTCTCGGGTGGGGTGGGGCAGAGAGAGGGAGGGAGGGAGGGAAGAAGAATATGACCTGCTGACTTTTGCTCTGTAATGTAAACAAATCTGCTTAGGGGAAAGGAGGGGGAGGTCTATAGGTTTACAGTCCCTAGAATGTAAATAAATGTATCCAAGGAAAAAGTCTCTGAATCTCTCCAGAGATCTCTGACTTGTACAGTTTGTTTGCTGTTCAAACATTCTTTAATCCAAGTGCCAACCGTCTTTCTCAGAAAGTCATGATCATGCACAAATGTGAAAACATTCACGGAGCATCGCATCCCACCAATTTTCTTCATAGCAATGTCATTGCCCAACGTTACAACACTCACTTATTTCTTTCCTCTTGCCCTAGCTTCTTTTGGATAAATTGTATTCCATTTCTTCCTCACTATTGATGTGTTATTAACCCCACCTCTTTTTTTCTATTTTTTATAAGTGACTGATCTAGGGTTTATTTATTGTAGTGCAAGTTTCTAGTAATAAATTCTCTTGGCTATTGTTTTCCTGTCTTTATTTCCCCAACATATTTGAAGGATACAGAATTTTATGCTGACAGTTTATTTTTCCAGTACTTTAAAGATTTCATTTTTTTCTGGATTGCATTGTTTCTAATAAGAAGTCTGCAGTCAATCTTTTCTCCCCTTATGTAATGTGTATTTTTCCCTCTGGTTGCTTTTAAGAGTTTCTAATTGGTTTGCAGGAATTTGATTACAGGGTGCTTTGCTATGGTTTACATTATGTTTATCCTACTTGGGGTTCATTGAAATTCTTAGATCTATGTGTTTAGATTTTTCATAACATTTGAAAAAAATACAGCCATTGTTTCTTCAAATAGTTTTTGTGCCTCTCCCACTCTTTTTTTCTTCTTAGATTCCATTTACACACGATAGACTGCTTGTCTCATATCACAGAGGCTCTGTGCATTTTGCTCAGTCATTTTTTTCCTCTACGCTTCAATTTAGATAATCTCTATTCACTGTCTTAAAGTACAGTGATCCTTTCTTCTCTAATGTCTACTCTGCTGATAAGCCCATCAAATGAATTTTTCATTTCAAATACTGCACCTTTCATTTCTTAAATCTCTATTTGGTTCTTTTATACGTCTTCCACTTTTCTCATTATGTTCAAGTTCTTCTTTAAATCACTGAGCATATTTACAAGGGCTCTTCTAAAATTCCTTTCTGTGAATTCCATCATCCCTGTCATTTCTGTGTTGGCTTTGACTTTTTTTTTCCTCGGTTATGGATAACATTTTCTTGATTCTTTGCATGTCTAATGACTTTTGATTTAATGCGAAACATTGCAAATGTTACATCGGGTGTCTTAATTCTATTGTATTTTTCCAAAAGGTTGAACTTTTTCAGGCAGTTAATTTGTGGATCTGTTTGATCCTTTGAGGAATGTTTTTGAGAGTTGTTACAGTGAGTTTAGAGTACCTTTACTTTAGGGCAAGTTTACCCCTTCTAACTAAATTGTGATCCTTCTTGGATCTCCACTGAATGCTCCAGGGGTTCAACAATGTCTCTGGCTGGACAGAACTCAACACCTCCCATTCCTGTACAATTTCTGGGACATGTTCAGCTTAGAGCTCTCCAGTAGTTGCCCAGCTTTGTGGAGTTTCTATGTATGTCCATTTAGCATTTAGCAACAGACTCAAGGGGACTCCTTTGCAGATTTCTGGACCTTCCCCTGATTAGCTCCTTCTCTTCCAGTATATGTTCCCATAAATCCTAGCCACCGTAGTCTTCCTAAGTTATGAACTCAGTTTTCTCAACTCACTGATGCTGCCATGCTTCCCTTGAGTTCCTCCTCTCTGTGCGATGGTCAGTAATGTGCCTCCAGGACTTACCTTGTTTGTTTCCTTTCTCTTCTGGATAACACTACTGTTGTCCAATATCAGAAACAGTTGCTTCATATGTTTTGTCCCATTTTCTAGTTGTTTATGGTGGGAAGGTAAGTCTTACACTAGTTATTCTAATATGGTCAGAAGTAAATATTTTTGAATGAATGTTCTACACCTTAAAAGACACTTAGTTGGGATGACAGAATCCCACATACATAATAAATCATACAGGGACTTCCTTGGTGGCACAGTGGTTAAGACTGCATGCTCCCAATGTAGGGGGCCCAGGTTCTATCCCTCGTCAGGGAACTAGATCCCACATGCATGCCGTAACTAAGGGTTCACATGCCACAACTAAGGAGCTGGCGAGCTGCAACTAAGGTGCCCACCTGCCGCAACTAAGGAGCCTGCCTGCTGCAACTAAGACCCAGCACAACCAAAAAAAAAAAAAAAAAAAAAGCATACGGCTCTGCATTAAAAAAAAATAAATCATGCAATGAGGTGAGAGCAGGGCAAAAGTGCTATGTATGATTGTAGCCCAAGTAGAATGGTTATTAAACAAATGTGGTCAGAATAACAGGGACAAAACAGGCTCACATCTTTCTTCAGTCTTCCAATGTGGGATAGAGGACTGAGTACAGAAGGTACCAGAGGCATACAGGTCAAAGTATTAAAAATATAAAAACTAAAACACCATCTAATGTCAACTAATCTTTTTGAATAATTATATATATATATATATATATATATATATATATATATATATATATATATACCTCCTTACTCCCAGCTGAGAAAAGTCCTGGAGAAAGAATAAAAGCTTGGATAGGGAGGTGCTGAATGAGCTAATTTTGGAACTACAAGGTGCAAGAGGAGAGGGCAGGAGAAATACATATATGTATGTGTATGGGGAATTAGCGAGTGGGGACTGGACAACTATAGGATGGCATAAAGGTATGTGGGACAATCAGGATGCAGAAAAAAAGGAGCAGAAAGAATTGCTGAGACATTTATCAAAGTTCCTGATGAAAAATGTTTTAATTCATTGAAGAAGACAAGCAAAGTATGACTGTGTCAAATAACTATAAACCAAGATTTTATTTTCTATTTTGCCAATTAATTATAGTAAATTTTAAATTTCAAAATGACTCCTGTCACCACATTGTAATTATCTCTAGGCTAGTTCTTCCTGCCATGCGCTGGTGTAGGTAAAAGAAATATAAATGGAATTAATTTTATTGTAAGCAAAATATGATCAGAAGGCTAAATCAGCACACAAAAATAATGTATTCTGGAATCAGTTATTAAAAACGTTAATTTACCTACTATGTTTGGTTTTTAGTGCTCATGCTTCTTTCACATTCCCATCATCACGAATAATCAGGAACTGATTATATTGTATTTGAGGTTCACAATACATTTGTAAGATGGGTCAGGACAGGCATTATCATCATTTCTGTCTTAGGAAGGAAGTGAGAACTCAAAAAAGTAATGGCTTATCAAAATGTACATAGCTGTTAGGTAGATGAGCTAAATCTTAATTCTGGACTTAGGTTCACTGCCATGGTCTTTAAATCATTCTATGCTACTTTCTTTGACAATCAACTTTCTCTCAATTTTTTTAAATGAAAACTTTAAAAATCTACTCTCTTAGCAATGCTGTATTATTAACTATAGTCATGCTGTTGTACATTACAGCCCTGTGACCTATTTATTTTATAACTGGGAGTTTGTTCCTTTTGAGCCCCTACCCGTTTCACTCACCCCCACCCCTACCTCTGGCAACCACCCATCTGTTCTTTGTATCTATGAGCTTAGTTTTTAAATTAAATACATTTTTTTTAAGATCCCACATATAAGTGATCTCAAACGGTATTTGTCTGACTTATTCCACTTAGCATAATGCCCTCTAGGTCTATCTAATTCTTCTTCTTTTTTTCCCCCTGGATTAGCACCTGCTTATTTTTCAAGACTTGGCTCAGGAGGCATCTTATCCAGGAACTTTCCCCTGTTCTTCCACAGAACCTCCAGGTACTTAGCACACCATACTACAATGATCTATCTTTGTGTCTGCCTTCTTTGGACTATAAATTCCTCAAGAGCAATGACCATGTTATACTAATTGCAGTATCCCTAGCACTTAGCACGCTCTCAGCATTTCAGTATTACGTACAAGTAATCAAAATACTGGAGCAACAGGATGGCATAAAGGTATGTGGGACAATCATCACAAAAGCCCACTTCACCTTGCTCTGCCTAGAATGCAGATACTAGGGTACGAAGAGCTGGCCAAGTAATGGATTGCAAAAGGGACTGCTTAGTAATACCAAACGATAGGTGCTCTTTCTTTGTCATACGTAATTTACCTTTTAACATATATTTTCTTTGAAGGGACCAAAATTAGCAAACTTCCCATGAATGATTTCATTTGAATTTAGGGAATTCAGTTGACAGAAACATGTTTAATGAAACATTAATTTAAAGATTGATTGGTAACTGATAAGCAACTTTGAAGACCAATTTAAGGAGCAGAAAGAATACTGAAGGATGATATTATATTCCTCTACTATTGGGAACACACGATACTTCTTGGACCAACATTCCTCTGGCTTTTACTTTCCTGAAAAAGTGACTGCAAAGAGATTTTTCTGTTCTAAATTTGACAAGAAGCTTCTGGTGGAAGGCAGGTTAGAGGGTACTGTAATATGTCAAACACATGTAACCTTTTCTAGGTATAGTATAAAATTTTGGCCTTTTTTTTTTTTTAAAGTAATCTAGGTCCAACATTTCATCCACTTTGGATCTAAAAGCTTCTAAATTCACTTATGCCACCTTCCAATTAAAATCTTTTGAGAATTAAGCAATCATTTCCTGACTTGCCAAGGATTAAATTTAGATGCTTGGTTGAACATGAGCCTTACCTCTCCAGCCATCACTTTTAATTGGAGCATGTAAAAGGATAACACAGGGTTTTAGTTGACATCATAGTCTATTGCCATGGAAATGTAAACATGGGTTTGTATTAAGCTTGTCTCAAAACAAGTTTTAGGGGTACAGAGAGATGGAAGACAAGAGATAAATTATGTAAAATGGATCCTCTCAATGTTGGAGTGCCCTCGGAGCGCAGACCTCAGTGATCTCATCCTGTCTCATGGCTTTAAATACCATCTATACACTGATGACTCTCAAATTCATATCTCCAGCTAGATCTCTCCTCTGAACTCCAAACTCATATATTTAACTGTCTTCTTGACCCCTTCAGCTGGATGTCTAACAGGCATCTCAAATCTCACACGTCCAGCCTGAGCTCCTGATACTGCCCTCTCCTTACGCAACTTGCTCTGTCACAATCTTCTATATCTCAGCACACATCAACTTCCCCTTCCACTTGCAGAGGGCATAGAACTTGGGGTAATCCTTGACCTATCTCGTACTCCTCAGCAAATCCTGTCAGCTCTACCCTCAAAATATAATCAGAAGATGCCCACTTCTCCCCACTTGCACTGTTTTCAAGCTACCATCATTTCTTGCCTGGATTATTGTAATTAACTCTGACCTGGTCTCCCTGTTTGTGCCCTTGCGGGTCATATTATGTCACTTGTCTGCTCAAACCCTCCACTGGCCTTTCATTTCATCCAGGGTAGGACCCAATGTCCTTTAACCATCAATTGCCCTCCCCTCTCCCTTATTTTCTTCTTCAGCTACACTGGACTCCTTGTAGTTCATTGATAATAAGAGGTCTGCTCCTGCCTCAGGGCCTTTGCATATGCTCTTCTTCTGGTTCTCTGTATGGCTTGCTTCCTTTCTTCCTTTAGGTCTTTACTCAAATCACCTTCTCAGTGAGGCTTTCTGTGGCCAATGATCTAAAATTACTACTTTCATCCCTCTTTCATGCTTTATTCTCCTCCTCAGCATTTATCTAACAGAGAATGTATTTTACTTATTTCTAACTGATACTGTCTCTTCCACTAGAATGTAAGCTCCATGAGGCAAGGATTTTTTGCTGTGTTTTTCATTGCTGTATCCTCTGCACCTTGGGAAGTCCAGAGGCACATGGTATAAAATCAATAAATATTTGCTGAATAATTTTAAAAATGGGTGACACATGTCATAAGAAATAAAGATTAGTGAAAGCATGATTAACCAAGGTCTATGAGCCTAACGTCTAAAAAGTTTCATCTGTTGTTAGGTTCTCATGGGAATCTGTCTTTGGAGGAACTTTGACTTAATTTTCCACAAGAACAGACTTGATTTCTCTTATCTCTGCAATGTGGAACTTCAGAGATGACTGCTCAAGGAGGAAGAGAATAATGATAAATACAGGTGGGTATTAAATAATGTTCATTGTTTGTCATGTTGGATGAGCTAATGATTTTTAAAAGTTATTAGTACATAGAGCTTACTATTCATAGTGGACTGAAATTAGAAATGAAAAAAGTTGCTCATTGATTGAATTAGCAGTGTCTGGCACACAGTAATGTAATATATAAAGTGAGTTGGACTTGGATGCCATCCAAGAGGGCTAAGTTATTGAAGTAGTTTTATTTCTGAAGTGATTTTACAGTATAGGCATGGGTGTCCAGGCTGGTTACGGTTAAACTTAGATAGGAAGTAAGGAACAGTAATGACGATACTATCTTTAGATCTGAACATTATAAAGTTGTTATTCCTTGAACATTATAAAGTTGTTATTCCTTGCCAGTTTACAAAGTAAACACTTAATGAATGCACAGACTATACGCCCTTAAATGAACTGTACATGAAAAGGGCAATAAATATGAGCCAGAGTTAGAGGTACAATGATACAATGGAAAGATAAAGGTTGAGGGGCTTCCCTGGTGGCGCAGTGGTTGAGAGTCCACCTGCCGATGCAGGGGGCGCGGGTTCGTGCCCTGGTCCGGGAAGGTCCCACATGCCGTGGAGCGGCTGGGCCTGTGAGCCATGGCCGCTGAGCCTGCACGTCCGGAGCCTGTGCTCCGCAACGGGAGAGGCCACAACAGTGAGAGGCCTGCATACCGAAGGACAAAAAAAAAAGAATGAGAAACCTGGGTTCCCACTAACTGGCTGTATGATTTGGGGTGAGTCATTTAACCTCTCTTAATTACCTCATCTGTAAAATGTGGAGGATGGACTGCTAGGCTTCAATGATTCTCCAAGCTCTAAGTATTATAAGATTTTTTGACTTTAATCACTGTGGTATGCAGAATTATGCCCCACCCCCAGACCAACCCTGCCTCAAAGATGTCCACATCCTAATCCCCGGAACTTGTGAATACGTAATGTTACATGGTAAGGGGGGAATAAAGGCTGCTAATAAGCTACCTTAAAATAACGAGATAATCCTGAATTACCCATTTGGGCGCAATGAAATCACAAGGGTTCTTAAAATGTAGAAGAGGGAGGCAGAAGAGTGAGTGTCAGAGTTATGCCATTGCTGGCTTTGAACATGAAGGAAGAGGCCATGAGCTAGAATGTGAGCAGTCTCTAGAAGCTAGAAAAGGCAAGAGAAAGATTTCCCTTAGAGCCTCCAGAAAGGAACGCGGTCCTACAACTTGATTTTAGCCCAGTGAGACTTGTGTCAGACTTCTGACTTGCAGAATTATAAGTATTAAATTTGTATTGTTTAAGCCATTAAGTTTGTGGTAATTTGTTACAGAAACAATAGAAAAATAATACAATCATGATATGTACCATAACCAGTGAAGTTGGACCCAAGTTTATCATAGAAGCAGGCTTTTAAATAAAAATCCTATACTCAGGTATTTTGTAAAGATCTTCAGAGGCAGAAGTAATCAGAAGAGAAATCATGAAAAGTTTGTTAGCAAAGTCGTGGGAGAGAATCTATAGGGGAATAAAAGTTTTAATAGTGACTCATGTGAAGAATAGAAACCTGGATATCTTATAAAGGAAAGAAAATGGCAAGAGAAGAGAAATTAGAAAGGTTATCCAGGGACTTCCCTGGTGGCGCAGTGGTTAAGAGTCCACCTGCCAATGCAGGGGACACAGGTTTGAGCCCTGGTCCGGGAAGATCCCACATGCCACGGAGCAACTAAGCCCGTGAGCCACAACTACTGAGCCTGTGCTCTAGAGCCCGCGAGCCACAACTAATGAAGCCCACACGCCTAGAGCCCGTGCTCCACAACAAGAGAAGCCACTGCAATGAGAAGCCCGCGCACCGCTACAAAGAGTAGCCCCTGCTCACCCCAACTAGAGAAAGCCTGCACAGCGACAAAGACCCAATGCAGCCAAAAATAAATAAATAAAATAAATTTATTTAAAAAAAAAAGAAAGGTTATCCACAATGTAAGAGTTTCTTCTCTGGACCTCACTTTACTCATCTATAAACTGAAGAGATTTAGAGATTATAAATAATTATAAATAATCTCTAAATTCCTCTAGCTCTGAAATAAGCTTTTAAATCCTGACAGATGCTAACATGGGCATTTGAGACCCTGCCCTCCCCAAAGTTTGAAGAGTATTCATCTTAGAAAGTACTATAATTATTGTTAATGTGTGATGGTCAAGCTTCACAGAAAGCTCTGACTTAGTTTAACAAGAAGGTGGCTCTGAATTCTAACCCTGGCATTCTTATTCAGGTAGGGTGGGAAAATTATTTAGCTTTCCTTCTCTTCTGTACTTCACATATAGAATTATGGTAAAATTTTAACTAGATGGATTTTCTAAGGAATGAATTATTTTAGATATCTGAAGGTTTATTCCTTTATGTAACTAAATTTTAAGTATATTTGATGGAACTATTTCTAAAATAAAATACGTGCCCCATTTGTAAATAAAATTTAACGATAACCATATTCCCTTTTCTTGAAAAGAGTTATCGCTAGTAACATCAATTACTATAGTGAGCTGTCAGACAGTGATGCTCTAGACAGTAGTCAGCAAACTATGGCCTGCAGGCTGATTTTGTAAGGCATAGTTTTCACATTCTGTACCTGTTAAAAAAATAAAATAAAAAAGAATATGTGACCGAGACCAAATGTGGCCCAGAAAGCCTAAAATAATTACTATCTGGCTCTTTGAAGAAAGGTTTGCTGACTCTAGCTCTAGAGAAAGATGTGTAGGCCTCTTAACCAAATGTCCAGAACTAGATTGGACTTTATGTTCTGTCACTAAAGGAAGCACATCTATCTTGGCACAATGTAGCTCAAATATTTGCGGAAAAAAAAAGGCTCTTGGTGTTTTTTTTTTTTTTTTGCCACACTTGCACACCTGTGGGATCTTAGTTCCCTGATCAAGGACTGAACCTGGGCCCGCATCAGTGGAAGGGCAGAGTCCTAAACACCGGACCGCCAGGGAATTCCCCCAGGCTCTTGGCATTTAAAACTCTTTTGTTGTTTGTTGATACACTCTCCTCACTTCCAAGTTTTTGGTGATTACTATACCTGCCCCTTGCAGTCTCTCCCCCTTTCTAATTTCCACCTTTCTAATCTCGGTCTGGAATTGTGATAACCTAGTTTATAAACATTTTAAGCAATGTAAGATTAAGTTGGTTATGTGAAGGCCCTAAAACTATTTTCTAAGTAAAACACAGGTGGTTTAGTGCAGGGATTTGGTGACTTATTCTGATTGTCCCAAGGCCTTTTTATTTAGTATTTCCAGGTTCTTGGCTATCCTTTGGAAAAGGAAGGTTGCAGGACAGATAAAGTTTTACTGTAGTATGATCATTTTTTATTTTTATAATATAAAAATAGCATTATATCTAAAATGCCACTCACCAAAAAATTAAACTGAAGCAACCTGAATGGTAGGATTTCTTGGGATATGTTTTTTTTCTTTATAATAAATAAACATTGCTTTTACAATCAAAAAAGCCATTTTCATTAAAAAAAAGATAAATTGGGAAGATCTCTTCATCCAATCTCACTGACCTAACTCAACTATTTTCATCTAGCATATTTTGTTTATTTGATCACAGTTTTTTTAATGGTTGTAAATATTGTGCTTACGGGTTTTTATTTTGACTCACACTTGGTTTGCCACAGGTAACCTATGGTTACTCTAATAGTGAAAAATATGCGGTAAAGATGAAATGCGGGAAAGCCAACAATCAATACGGTGAAAGATGACCGCCTAAAATTTTGACCTCTGCTCCACTCATTTTATACACGTTCACACGAATAATACCCAATCTGGATAATATTATAGCTCAAAACACTTTAGTTCATTCAGCCTTCAAACAACGCTGTGAGGCGGGCACATTCTCGGGGGTAAAATGACGTGGCCAAAGTCACTCGGCTAGCCAGAGGAGAGTTCAGCAGTCTGGTCAAGAGAACAGGAGCAGGTCTTTGGAGGCGCTGCTAGTTACACTAGAGCTTTCCCTACAGCCCGGCCTTTACGTTCCCTCATCTGACAGTTACGTTTACAAACTCAAACCCTGCCTCTTCTACCCTATCGAGGCACGCTGCGGGCTGCGGAAACCTGGAGCTCACACCACAAGTCAACATCCCCAAAGCCCCAGTGCCAAAGCAGTGAGAAGAGAGAGCGCAGTCCGCCCTTCGCTCCAGCCGCAGACTCTGCGTGAGGGCCCCGGACTAACCTGACCAGGTCGGTCATGCAGGAGCCCACCACCACCACCGCCGCCGCCGCCACCGCCACCTCCTCCTGCCACTGCCTCCCGGGCTCCCCAGACGCGGCCATTGCGCTAAGTCGGCGCTCTCCCACCTGGAGGCTGCCCTTTAACCTTTGCCCGACACCGTAACCAGAGACCCAGCTCCCAAGCTCCCTAACGCCGCGGGCCTTCCGGACGCCCACGAGGGTCGCCCACCTGGATGCCCGAAATAACCCCGCCCACCTACTGCCCCCAGTTCTCCCAGGAATTGTCTCCCTGCACAGCATCTCGTTACACAGCCCTCCTAATCGTTCCACGCTCCGCGCAGCTCGCCGCACACGAGGCAGGCGCGGAGGAAGGAACTTTCAGGCACTACAGGGACGCCCTTCCGAGCGCCCGGCCTGGTGCGGCCGGGGACGCGCACGCCGCTCGGCTCCTGGGCCGCAGAGGGGACGGGGCGGGGCGGGACGTCGGGGGACGCGCACGCATCTGGCCCGCGGTGCGCGCGCAGGTTGGTGCGTCGGTCGGGGGCGCGCTCGGGTAACCTGTACCCCCACGTAGTCGCCGGTTACCGATCGGACTAAGTTCCAGGTACCTGGACTGGGGCTGGTGCGGGGAGGTTGGATCCCGAGTCGCACAGGTGGCGCTGAGGACCGTGGTTTAAATATGCCCAGGGCTCGCCTTCTCTTCCTATAGAGAAGGCCCCTGTTCCAAAGATGCCCTGCTCATCCCCATGACGCTGGTCCCCTCAAGAACGAGCCCCCAAGGCCAGAGGCTGCTCTCTCCACACTTAGCCCGCCCCCTGGTCCCTGAATAAGCTCAGACTCCCTCCTTCCCGCCTGATGAGGGAATCATACAATTCGGGGGAAGGAAGAGCGTCCCCTTTTAGTTGTTCCCTTTTAGAGCGGGGTGGTCATTCCTTGGGTTCGAGCCGACTTGTTTTTCTTGAATGTTGCCCCTTGGAGAAATTGCTTCCCCAGTGTAACTTCCCTCGTGCGCTGTATGACGTCGACGTGACGCAGCAGGACGCCACCCCTTTCCGTTTCATGACGTAAGCTGGGCACATGTTTCCGTGTTTGTCATCCCATCTTAATTGCAAGAAATTAGGCGATGCTTTAGACGTCTTTGTGTTCCCCAGACTACCCATCAGAGGACCTCATGTGACCCTATCTTGAGGCAGCAGACCCCTGTAAAAATTGTATTTCTGCATTTTCCTTGTGTATGTTATACGTCAAAATCAGGAAATAGAAAATGCACAACTGGCATTCAAGGGAGGCTGGCCACCGTAAAATTTTGACTATCTGGGATCTATTATTGTGCTTTGATGTGTAAAAGCTACTACTGGGGGGTGATCTCTCATCCGTGTCCCTGGCTCAAAAGCCAAACAGCCATCATTTTTGGCTGTTTGGTGACCTCTGATTTTGGAGTCAGGTTTTTTTTTTTCCTCAGAGAAGTCACAACAGCTACGGTTGAAACATTTTAATGCTGCATGAAATCTTGCACTGTCAAAAGATAGTATTATGGCTGTTCTGGAAACAAAGACAAATTCATTCCTTCAGGTGTCATTCTAAGGTCATGAGAGTTGCTGAATTGGATGGGGTGTTGTCACCTGAAGTATAGTTTGGTTTCTGGAGCAGGTTTGTTCCCTTTAGCATTTGCCTAGTGAATCACTCAGGCCAGCTTCAGCAGTAGGCCAAGAGTAGTCTAATTTTTTCTAGTTGTCAAGCAACCATTAGTTTAAATTCATGACTTTTTGTTCATTTTACTAGATGTATGTGTTAAAAGAAACATAAATTCACTTTGATGCTTTTCTCTTTGGTGATTGAAGTTATGTTTATTTGAGAAGAAGATGAGTATAGCGGACTTTGAGAGAGATCTGAATTTGAATTCCGATCCTCTGCTTGCTAGGTTTGTGACTTTGAACAAGTTACTTAGTCTTGCCGAGCGTTAGTTTTCTTATCTGTGAAATGGGAACAATAATACTAATCAGAGAACAAGGTAGTTATTGGGAAGTAAATGAAATTACAGATAGAGATGTATAATATAGTGCTTGATACTCAGTAGATTTTCAGAATGTGTTGGTTCTGTTTCCCTTTTTCATAGAAATGAGAGGTCAAATAATAATAGGTATTGTGGGGAAATACATGGAAGAATAATTTTGTAATGTAGGTAAGGTCCTTTTGCTTTTTCCAAGATGAGTATTTCTGTTTTGCATATGATCTAGATAAGCATCCTTTCAAGAACTGTGACATCAGTGGGTAGAAATAAAAGTGGAAATGTTGCAGAATAGGAAAAAAATAGACTTCAAAGTGATAATATGGTCTAGTATACTATTAAAAGACAAATTATAAAAGTTATCCATATCATCTGTAAAATGGGAATTCTAATATATGCCTTACCGTCCAGAGTTGTGAAGGTCCACTGCACTAATGTATATGGAAGCTCTTTATAAGTGATAAAGTGTTATGAAAATGTACATGATTTTAATGACTGAATACAGTGCATTAGATGTTTATTCTTATTTTGTGATGAAATATTGGAATGGTGGAGGAAGATCATCTGTTAAGTGGTCGGAAGAGGAGGTCGTTTTATATTTGCAGAAAGGATGATTTGAGTACTAAAGTATAAAGCTTTTTCTGCTTCAGAGGTACTTCTGGGTGTCATCACTATGTAGGGTCACAGTGTTATTATTTTTTGAAAGATCACTGCAGTCCTGCCCTTTATTACTACTCTGAAGTGATTAAAACAGGTACTAGTTTTCAACGTTTAGCAGGGAGCTGTAAAGCCTCATATGGCATAATATATGAAAACTAGAACGAGAACATCATTTACCTGTAATTGTAACTTGCAGGAAATTAATTTGCTTTTGATGTGGGATTATCCTTTCAGATCGAGGAAGAAAATGATCATTTAAATTGACTTATTCACCTCTGAAAGTGGAGGCTTTCATTTAGAAATCTATTAAGAGGAATTCAGGTACTCCCTCCTCCAGCCCCGTGGGTTTCCAAGTAATTTAGAGATGATTTATTGCTTTTACTTTTGTATTTTCAAGTCTAAGAACTTCTTAGTGCCTTAAAGTCAAAAACTTTTAGATCCATGTTAGTTTGTGTTGCTTAATATCTGGATAGGTGTGTGCTTTCATGATTTAATTGTTAAGTAGATTTTTGCCACATCTCAGATATGCTATCTTCTACCAGATTTTTTGAGGGCATAATGTCTTCTCTTCGCACCTAAACATTTCTCTAGCTTTTGTCTCCTTATTCACATAGTTATTAAAAAATGTTTATTGGGTGCTTAGTGTGTGCCAGGTACTTTTGTTAAACACTAGGGATTCAAGATAGTTTTGCAGGTGAATTCCCTAATGGCACAGTGGTTAAGAATCCTCCTGCCAATGCAGGGGACATGGGTTCAAGCCGTGGTCCAGGAAGATCCCACATGCTGCGGAGCAACTAAGCCCGTGCACCACAACTACAGAACCTGCACTCTAGAGCCCATGCTCCGCAATAAGCGAAGCCACTGCAATGAGAATCCCATGCACCGCAACAAAGGGTAGCCCCCTCTCCCCGCCACTAGAGAAAGCCCGTACGCAGCAACCAAGACCCAACGCAGCGTAAATAAATAAATGAATTTATTAAACAAAAAAAGAGACAGTTTTGCAGGGGAGAGATCACTAAGCCGGTAATTATAATACACTGTGGAGGGGAAGTAATTAAGGGAGGTATAGCAGAAGTAAATAATTTCTAGTAAGTAACAATTGCAAGTAGGATATGCTTCTTCTAGAATTTTACGTAGTTTTATCAATCACGTTCTTACTCTTTGTGGGGACACAGAGGGAGAGATTCCTAACCTAGTGGTGTGTGCGTTTTGTGTGATGCGGAAGAGGATTGTCAGTGAAGACTTCTTGAGGCTTCACCTAAAGTAGGACCTGCCAATTGTAAGATAGAGTGGGACAGCTTTTAAGTACAGTGAGGCAACGTAGAAATTGGCTTTGGAAAGGGGGAGGAAATTGGATTTCAGGGGTTGCTGCTGCTCCTGAAAAGTCTGCGTCCCGAATAGGTGAGCAGTAGGGAGATAGGTTCTTCCAGGGGGTCATTTGAAGAGGCTGCTCTAAGACAGGAAATAAGGTATCATGCAAGAGATACTTCTGTGTGCTGTGCTAGTTTCCAGGAAGCTTGTTATATTTCGTTCCTTTGGATATTCTGATCATCATTCTTTCCTTCTCCTTTCAGTGGTGATCTGCAAGTCAAGTTAAAATGTCTCCGGAAGTGGCCTTGAACCGAATTTCTCCAATGCTCTCCCCATTCATATCTAGCGTGGTCCGCAATGGGAAAGTGGGACTGGATGCTACAAACTGTTTGAGGATAACTGACTTGAAATCAGGGTATGTACCAGAACCAATCCAAGCTTTAGCTAATAGGAAACCTTTCTCACCAGGGTTGTAAAAATTGAACACCACAGAAATTCATCAAGTCATGACCTTATCACGTGTTGACTGGTTTTGTCCAGTTCTTGACATTTTATGTTTCAAGTTGTTTTAGCTGTGCTGTGGGCCATCGCTTTATGATCAGAATGTTCTTTTTTATTTTAAAGGTATACCGCTTTGTTAACAGCGTGCCGTGTGGTTTTTAGCAAGTGTGTTTTTCATCATTGACTTGTTTTCTTGCTGTGTCTTCTGCAATTCAGTATGCACTGTAAGAGCTGGGATTTAAGATTGTGAATCTGACATTATTTGATAGCCTCTCCTAATAGGAAATTTATAATAGCTAGCCAAAAATGAGTCATTTTTCACAACTGAGTTGAAACAGTAATATCTCAGGCCAGAAATGTTGCATTAAAATCCCAACTTTTTCCAAGGGGGGGAAAGCGGGGGGTGGGGAGTGGGATGAACTGGGAGATTGGGATTGACATATATATACTAATATGTATAAAATAGATAACTACTAAGAACCTGCTGTATAGCACGGGGAACTCCACTTCTCTGTACAGTAGAAACTAACACAACATTGTAAAACAACTATACCCCAATTTAAAAAAAAACAAACCCAACTTTTTCTTTTGAAATACATTTACTTAAAGAAAAGTTACAAAAATGCTACAGAAAATTATCATCATTACATGATGATAATTACTCTGTAAGCCTTATTTGAATTTTGCGAGTTTTCCCATTAATGTCCTTTTTTGGTCCAGGATCCAATCCAGGATACAAATTGCATTTACCTGTGACAGTTCCTGTCTTTCTTTGTCTTTCATGATTTTGAAGCTTTTAAAGGTAGCACTGGTTAGTTACTTTGTAAAATGTTGCTCAGTACAGGTTTGCCTAATGTCTTCCCTTTATTAGAGTGAGAAACACATTATTTTTCCACCCAAGAATACTACAGAAGAGATGTTGAACCATTTTCAGTGCATCAAATCAGGGAGTACATGATGTTCGTAAGTCTAGTTATTGGTATATTAACTTTGACCACTTGGTTAAGATTGTGTGTACCAGGTTTCTCTACTGTAAAGTTAACTGACTTTCCCTTTGTAATTCATAAGTGTCTTGTGGAGTGACATTTTGAGACTGTGCAGATGTTCTGTTTCTCATCATACTTTTGTCCATTAATTTCAGCATCCATTAATTGTTCTTGCCTGCAATAATTGTTACTGTGGTTCTTGTATAAGGGTGATTTTTAATGTCCCTATTCCTCCCACATTTAGTAATTTGAATTCTGTAAAGAAGCACTATTCCTTCCCACCCCCCAGTTATTTATTTATTCTGTTGTTTATTTATGTCAGTATGAAATTTTAGGTATTTATTTTATTCTTTTGGTTATAATCCAAGTACAATATTCATTTATTTTTTTGGCTCAGTAGTTCTAGTCTTTGTCACTGAGAGCCCTGTCAAGTTGGCTTTTGAGCATATCCCCATCATTTTTTGAGCATTTTCTTACTAGAAACATTACATTCTTGATTCTTTTAGCTTTTGTTTTTTAAGCTCTTTTGTTTTTGCCTTCTGCAAATCTTGCTATTTTCAGACTAAGCTGAAGACCTTGATATAAGGTAGTAAGTTAGAGAAGACTAGGTTAGTTGGACATTTTATTGGAATGGTAGGCTGTTTTTTAAAAGATCTGGTATTACCTTCAATTTAATTAATCAGCAGGCCTGGGGTTTCCTTTTGGGGTAATGAAAATGTTCTAAAATTAGTTAGTGGTGATGGTTACACAGCTCTGTAAATATACCAAAAAATGACGGATTTATGCACCTATAAGGGTGAATTTTATAGTTTGTGAATTATATCTCATTAAAGTTGTGGTTAAAAAAAAACCACATCTGTGTACCAGGGATGTTTACTGGCTTGAATGGCTAGGACATGCAAAAAGGTCTTTTTTCTTTAGTTTGTCACAAGCATTCTTTTCAGAGGTATTGAAGACATGAGAGGGGACTGATGCCCAGAGGACTGGGGACTGGTTTATGTAAGACGATATAAACATGTAAACCTGAACTTCCTACTCCTTTATTGGTATTCTGAGAGAACAGTTGGATTCATCAACATAAGGTCACTTTACTTTTTTGTAGACTCCCTTTTCGGTGCTTCCCAAATCCTGAATGTTTAGTTGAGTGTTTAAATGCAAATAGTGGATCTGATGATCAATTTGAAATGAATCCACTAAACCTGGCTGTGTCTGGACTAGCTCTGTGAAAAATATTTGAAACAGTGTTTAATGACTTGTAGTATTTATGGAATTTACTTTCTTTTGATTTAAAAAAAGAATAAAAATACCTCTACCTACATTAACAAAGCTGCTACACATAAAATGATGTGAAAAGCCTTATTAATCTAGAGCATTATTGATGCCTTTTATGTAGTACTTGGCTGAAAGATTCATGAAAGTTCTTTCGAAGCTCATTAACAATTCTTTCCTTGGTCAACCAAAGTGTGAATTCCTCAAGTTTCTATAGCAAAACAATGGCAGAGTTAGAGAAGAGAATTTTTTTCTTTTGGTGTGTCACTTTTGGCATTTCCCTTTCTTTTAGATCAACAGCACTCAGTTATGAGAATTGGGATTAACATTTGGAATTTCTATTAACTCAAATGGCACATACCCTGTAGGACACAGTGTACACGGAAGTATAAAATGAGGAGACTGAGTTTTAGAGGTCATAAGAACCAGTCTTGTTACTGTATATAGCTACTTGCCCTTGAAGAGATGAGGTACCAGAGTATCTATATTCTAGGTCTGACTCACAGAAGGAATAGATAGGCAAGAATCTATGCAAAGTAAGTTTTGTTTGCTTTTTTTGTAATCGCAATTCATCTTTATTTCTCTTATGGCAACTAAATCTTTCTACCTTATCTAAGATTATGTGTGTTTCTAAACTCCGTTGCTAGGCTGTCAGTATTAAGGCCAGGATTCTTGTTTAATTAATTAATTTTTTAATACTCTTAAAAAAATTTTTTTTTATTTGTTTTTGGCTGCGTTGGGTCTTCATTGCTGCACGCGGGCTTTCTCTAGTTGCGGCGATGGGGGGCTACTCTTCGTTGCAGTGCGTGGGCTTCTCATTGTGGTGGCTTCTCTTGTTGCGGAGCACAGGCTCTGGGAGCGCGGGCTTCAGTAGTGTGGCACGCAGGCTCAGTAGTGTGGCTTGCGGGCTCTAGAGCGCAGGCTCAGTAGTTGTGGCGCATGGGCTTAGTTGCTTCGTGGCATGTGGGATCTTCCTGGACCACGGAGCGAACCTGTGTCCCCTGCATTGGCAGGCGGATTCTTAACTACTGCGCCACCAGGGAAGCCCTGCCCGTCTTTTAAGTGGATTGTTTATATATATTTTTATTGATCTTAAAATATTATTTACATATTTTGGATACTAATCTTTCGGCAGTTACATATATTACAAATATCTGCATTTAGTCTGTGGCTTATGTTCTTAATTTGGTGCTACTGATGTCCAGAAGTTTTAATTTAATGAAGTCAGATTCATCAATATTTTCTTTTTTAGATTTGTGCCCGTGCGTGCGTGCGTGCGTGTGTGTGTGTGTGTGTATTTGTAAGAGAGAGAAAGGGACCACTTCAGGAAATTCTGTCCTACACAAAAGTAATATATTTTTCTCTAAGAATTTTAAAGTTTTCCTTTTTTTTTTTTTTTGTGGTACTCGGGCCTCTCACTGTTGTGGCCTCTCCCATTGCGGAGCACAGGCTCCGGACACGCAGGCTTAGCGGCCATGGCTCACGGGCCCAGCCGCTCCGCGGCATGTGGGATCCTCCCGGACCGGGGCACGAACCCGTGTCCCCTGCATTGGCAGGTGGACTCTCAACCATTGCGCCACCAGGGAAGCCCAAATTTGGGTTTTGAGAGAGAATCAAGAATGACTTCTTTTTTAGCTTGAGTGAGTGGGTAGGTAGATGGTCATGCCATCTGCTGACATGGGAAGGTGAGAAGATTGATGGAGGAACGGCTTTAATCTGGATTGATTGTTGTCTAGGTCTGCCAGGCAGCTCTCATTGTATCACTGTATCATTCCCTTTGCCTCTTTCCTGTGTTGAATCTCATATCTTACTTTCTTGTTTTACCCTCTAGCTTTGTTGGAGCATGTACTCCAATAGCATCCTAAGAAAAGGAGAAGAGGAGGTTCATTTTTGAGTACCTGAAAGTCTGAAAATATCTTTATTCTACTTTAAACTTGGTTGATAATTTGGGCAGGTGCAAAAGTGTGGGTTGCAAATTATCTTCCTTTTGAATTTTGGAGGCCTTGATCTGTAAGCTTGGGGACCCCCAACACATATTGTTGTTTTATGGATGTAGTATTTTCTTTTCTGTAGGATATTAACTGTAGTTTTTTTTTTTTTCAGTTGAGGTATAATTGACTAAATGTTTAAAAAATGTTTAAATATTTCTTCTATACCTTGCATTATCTCTGTTTTGGTGTCTTTCATGTTGGTGGCTTTCCTTAAACTGATGATTCTTGGCTGTCCATGTCTATTAAAGGCTGAAGTTCTAAAATGTGAATTTGAAGCTCTTTGAGCGTAGGTGGGCTTGTCAACTACTGAGCTTCACTGCATTGTGATCAAGCAGTGTGGTGTTGTGATTTATATTTATCTCATATATATTTGGTCTTCAGCCAAAGTTCTAGGCTCATAGCTCCCCAAACCCTTGAAATTTCCTGAATGGCAAGAGCGGTGAAGTAATATTTGGTCTCTTGTCCTCAGTTCCTGAAAATGCTTGAGGGAAGGTGACTTTTGGATCCCACCCAAGGGTGGGAGCTGGTTGCCAGGAGAACAAACCCTGTGCTTGGAAGGTTGGAACTTTCAGTCCCACCCCTTGACCTTTGGGGAGGGAAGAGGGGCTAGAGGTTGAATCAGTCACTAATGGCCAATGATTTAATGAATCATGCCTATGTAATAATGCAGCTGCCATAAAAACCCAGAAGTTGTGGCTGTTGATTCGATCCTTTAATGTCCCTTTATAGTGAATCAGTAATCTAGTGAGTAAATGGGTTTTCCTGAGTTCTGTGAGCTGTCCTTGCAAATTAGTAGAACCTGAGGAGGGGGTGGTGGGAACCTCTGATTTATAGCCAGTGGGTCCCTGGCATCTGAAGTGGAGGTGGTCTTAATGGGACTGAGCCCTTTAACTGTGGAATCTGATTTTATCTCTGGATAGATAGAGTCAGAATGGAGTTGAACTGTCAGAAACCAGTAGGGTGAGAATTGCTGTTGGTATGGGAAAGCCTCCACATGTACATTGGAATTGGGTCCAGGAACTGTTTTTCAGGCAGTAAAAAACCTGGCCTTTTTATTAGGTGATTGTCAGTTTCATTATCTGGAGGTCTTTTCTCTGGGGCTATAAAAAGTTAAAGTGCCTATATGGATGTATATATTCCTATGTGTCAGCAAAATTTCAATTATTAGACCAAAGAGTATGTAAATTTTAAGGCTTTTGATGTATTTAATATATTGGTTTATTGTATTTATATGTAAGGATATATAAATGTACACATACTTGTTTTCAGAAATGTATTATCAATTTATACTCCCACTAGTAGTATATGAGGATGCTAGTTCCTCTAGTTTTGATAATATCAGTATTATAAATTTTGTAATATTACTTGCTAATTCAATAGATGGAAATGGTATTTGCTCTTTTATTTTGATTCATTTATTGGCATGTGTTTGCATGTCTGTGTGTGCGTGTGAAAATTACGAATTAATGACATTTGTCCATTTTTTTGGTGGGGTATTTGTCTTTTTCTTATTGATTTGTAAACTTTTATATATTAGGAAGATTAACCTTTTGTCACAGGTATTACAGATGGTTTTTCCCGAAGTTTTCAGTGTCATTCAATTAAATTAATTTATTCAATATGCAGAATATCTTAAATAACATTCATTTTTGAGGCAGTAATAAATGTACAACATACAAAAAATAAAAGGTAAAAAAAATAAAAGATACAAAAGGGTATTAAGCAGAAGATAAGTCTCCTTTCTATTCCTTTCCCCAAATTTTCTTCTCTGGAGGAAACTACTGCTTACCAGCTTCTTTTACTTCTTTTTAGAGGTGTTCTTTGTAGATGTAAGCCCTCTTTTTTTTTTTTATTTCTATATAAGCAATAGCTGTGGTAAATTATTACAGTAATGGCTCCTGATAAAGCCTGCCTCTCTTTATTTATCTCTTCTCCTTTGAATATGATTTTGTCCTTCCTTTCATCAGCAGGTAGAGTCTACTTCCTCACCCCTTGAATCTGGGCTGGCTTTGTGACTTGCTTTTACCAGTAGAGTGTGGTGAAAATGATGTTGTGTGGCTTCTTAGTCTAGGCCCTAAGAGGCCTTGTGTTCTTTTTCACTCTCATGGAAGAGCCCCACAACCATGTTCAAAAGTCTCCTAGTCCAGTTTCCTTTAGAAAGAATGGCTCAGGTATCCCAGCTGTCCCAGCTGTGCTCAGCTCAGCTGAGCACAGCCAACCCATCAGCTGAGTACCGCTGAGTGGGTGAGCCAGGGAGAGACCAGCAGAACTGACTGGCCAACCCACAGATTGATGAGAAATAAAAATTGTTTTCTTAGGCCACTAAGTTTTAGGATGGCTTGTTATGTAGTAATAGATAACTGATATAGTAACATATTAAACATTCATATTAACTTGACATTTTGAAGATTATTTCATATTAGTACTTATAGAGCTGCTGCCTCCTTTTTAATCTCTGCATATATTCCAGTGTGTGAATGTACTATAATTTAATCAGTTATTATTGATAGTTGTTCAGTTTGTATCTATCTTTTGCTATAACATGGGGTTGTAAAGAATCTCCTTTTGTATTTATCTTTGATATGCTAAAACTTTTACTTTGTAAGTTGTCATCAAATCTATTTCCTTCATGGATTCTTTTAACATTTTGCACAATTAATGCCTTTTCTACTTTGAGACCACCTATATTTTCTTCTGTAATAGTTTCATTTTTATTGAAAAGTAGTCAATTAATCTGGAATTTATTTTGGTGTATAATACACTGTAGGAATGGGATTTTATTACTTTTCTAAATAATTATCTAGTTATTCCAACACTGTTTATAAAATAAATCCTTTCCTCAGTCACTATTTTGAAATGCCATTTTATATGCTAAATTCTTGTATTTATTTCTGACCTTCTATTTCTTTTCAATGGTCTGTATTTGCCTTGTACAATTATATCGCTTTTCAATTATTATAGCTTTATAATATGTTCGAGTACTTGTGGTCTCACCTGCTGGGAGTTTGACATTGCATAAAACTTCTTTATTTATTTGGAGAGAATGGACATCATTACAACAAGGGTCAGCAAACTTTCTGTAAAGGGTCAGATAGTAAATATTTTAGGTATTAAAATATTTACCATCTTACTGTTTGTGTTGCGGCTACTTAGCTTTGCCATTGTAGCACAAAATCTATGACGACACAAAAATGAATAAATGTGTTCTAACAAAATTTTATTAAAAAAAATAGGTAAGTGGCCCTTGGATCATAGTCTTACAATATTGAGTATTCCTACTTTATAATATTGAGTATACATCTTTAGGAATGTGGTCAATTTCTCTTAGTCACATCCATTTTTGTGTATGTGAATAAAGGTTTGTGTTTTCTTCATTTTGTTCCTGCACATTTACTGTTAACTTCCTAGATGTTTATTCTTTGGCTGCTATCATATAGAAATTCTTAGTGGTTTATTGGCATATAGGAAAGCCATTATAGAATTTAAAGTAGAATCAGGAGACATATTGGAAAATTTAATAATTCAGTAATCTCTTATCAGAATACTTAAGAATACTTAAGAATTTGGAGAAAAGAAACGTAGCCAGGACCAGAAGAGCTCAAGCAAGGCTGGGGAGAGGGGCTGGGTAGGCACAAGCCAGAAGTCAGGGTGGATGGGGCTGGAGCCCAGTGAGCCATCTTTAGAGGTGTTGGATCACAGCATGATATAATGGTGAGCATGTAGGTTTTTCAGCCAATGAGGTCTGAGTTTGAATCCTGATTTTACTGCTTAGTAGCTTATGACCTTTGGCAAGTTACATACCCTTTCCGTGCTTTCTCTTAAATGGGGATGATATTAATAATTATCTTATTAAGTAGTTATGGGGGTGAGAGGCCTTGCGGAGCCCAAAAATGCTGCTATGGCTTCCAGTGGGGTTGACGTGAACACTGCCGGCTCGGCAAATGAAGCTCCTGAAATTCCGGACGGCGTGGGATATTGGCTTCAGGGTGTCTACCACTTCGCCCCTGATAGGATTTCTGGAAGAACTTGATCCTCAGTTTGGGACTTTTTGCTGTGGGAGTTTGGCTGGCCAGGAATTTGAGTGACATTAAACTAATGGCCCCTCAGCCTGGCGTGTAGCCAAAAAAGACACATAGAATCCCTGTGCTGTACTTGAACCTTCCAGAAACAGAGCCTCCAGTCTGTGACCATCATAAGACTTGCCCAGAGGGGCACCTTTCCTTCCCTGCTTGATTTCCTTTCTTCGCTGAGTCCACTCAGAACACCAATCACTGGTGAGCAGTCAGGCTTCAGCTAAAGTGTTGTTTTCTGTTCTGTAAAGTTCTGTACATAGTTCCTAAGTTTCTGCAGGGGATGATCTTTGCTCTTGTCCTGAGGAATAACCTAATGGTATTTTAACAAATACTTGAACTAAAGACTGCACATAAAGACAAAATAAAAAGTAGTTATGGAGATGAAATGAAATGGCTTATATAAAGCACTTAGAATAGCTGGGTCATAGTGCTCAATAAATGGTAGCTACTATTATATTATTATTATAACATTATGTATAATGTATATATAACATATTTTCATAGTTTATATGTATATTATATATATTTATTATTTCACTGTATTATTGTTGTTAGTTGGTAGAATCACATTGGCATTCCAGAATCAGGGACTCTATAAAGAATGAGTGTCTATGCAAACGATATAAAGGAGCTGTCTAATAAGACCCAGGTGAGTAGAGCAAGGTAAGAGCTCACACATGGGGGCTTCCCTGGTCGTGGGGTGGTTAAGAATCCTCCTGCCAATGCAGGGGACACAGGTTCGAGCCCTGGTCCGGGAAGATCCCACATGCTGTCGAGCAACTAAGCCTGTGTGCCACAACTACTGAAGCCCACGCACCTAGAGCCCGTGCTCCGCAATAAGAGAAGCCACCGCAATGAGAAGCCCGTGCACCGCAACGAAGTGTAGCCCCTGCTCGCCGCAACTAGAGAAAGCCCTCGCAGTAACGAAGACCCAACGCAGCCAAAAAGAAATAAAATTAAATCTTTAAAAAAAAAAAAAAGGGAGCTCACACATATATAATGAAGGTCAGAAATCATAGAGCAGAAAAGGACAGGAGAGTCAGAGACTTTTGTTTCCAGGGTAACTTTCTATCCTGTTCATTGCCTTTTGGAGATCTCTGGAGACAGGAAAAAGTTAATGTGGCTAACTTAGACCCTGCAGGTGGATATAATTTGGAATATTTGATTAGGTTGAAGAATGAATGGGCATGGAGATATCAACTTTTTTTTTTTTTTCCCAGCAGATAGAACCTAACAGTTTTCAACAGCTATTAGAGATTGAACATTGTTTGTCTTGGGCAGAGACATGCAGCAGTTCTTAGCGGAGGGTTGAAGAAGCCTGCCTGGCAAGGCCTGGTAAGATGGTGTGCAGGCTAGATTAGGGAGCCCTGCTGGAAGGTGGAGAGCTAGTGAGGGCAGTGGTGGGTGGGGTTGTGGATATTTTGTACTTAGGATTTTTTTGGAAAAGTCAGCGTGGTGTTATTGGCCTTGGCTCAGTGAACCCTGCAGTCACTGGCCTTGGGAACTTTTGCTAGGATTCCATAGTGTTCACACAGAGCCTGGGGTGGTGAATGCTAGGATAAATCTGAGTCCGGAGTTTTAGATGTTTGTCAGTCTTGGGCTTTTCATGCCCTGCAGTGACTTAATTTCAGGGTGACTTCACTTGGTATGGAAGTTGGGGAAGGGGAAGAGATGAAGGGAAGTAGCCAGTCTAACGTGTAAAGGAGAGGGGTATAAGATTAATTTAGTCTGTTCCTAGCTCTACTTTGCATTATTAAAGAGAACGAAAAAAAATCATTCCTACTGTTATCTTTTGTCCTCTCTATTCTGTGCAATTTGAAGGTAGTACTTTTTGACTCGTTTTTGTTTAATTAGAATGACAAATTTGCAAAATTCTTTAAGATTAAAGCGGGGCTCTTTTAATACATGTTGATAGGTACATAAATCTGTTTCAGGGCTCCAAATTAACTGTCCTGTGCCATCAGTCATATGTTAAAGGACTCCTCATGCACATGTAACACAGCCCCCTTTTTAGCTTCCATGTTGCTTGAATAATCTTGCTTTTTGGTGCCACGGTCTTGAGAAATAATTTCATAATTTTCCTTTCCAGGGCCACATTTCCTGAGTCATTTGGTTATCTTTCTAATGGCATGTTATGAAAGCTGTTTTTCCTATTGACCTTGCTTCTCTTGACTTTTTGAAAAACGTATCCTTTTTGTTTTCTGCAAAGGTTTTTATCTCAGCCTTTGCTCTTGCCAACTTATTGATAAGAGATCTGGAATCAAGTGGAAGTTTTGGGAAACATCTTGATATTCTACTGTTAAGTAGGTATAATGCCTTCAGAACAATTGCTTTTTTCATCTGTAGACTCCTAAGACTTTTTCAGTTAAAAAGCATTATTTAAAAATTTTTGTGGTTCGGTAAATTACTAACATGGAGGTTCAATTTCGGGCTTAGCACATACTTTGTTTTTAATGTGGTAAAATATACGTAACACAAATTTACCATTTTCACCATTTTTAAGTGTACAGTTCAGTGTCATTAAGTACATTCACAGTGTTGTGCAGCCATCACCACCATCCATCTCCAGAACATTTTTAATCTTGCAAAACTGAAACTCCTTGCGCATTAAACAATAACCCCCCGTTCCTCCCTTCCCTCAGCCCTTGGCAATCACCATTTTATTTTTTGTCTATGAATCTTACTACCTTAAGTACCTTGTATAAGTGAAATTATGCAGAATTTGTCTTTTTGTAACTAGCTTATTTCACTTAGCATAAAATCTTCAAGTTTTATCCACGTTGTAGCATGTATCAAAATTGTCTTCATTTTTAAGGCTGAATAATATTCCATTGCATGTATATGCCACATTTTGTTTATCCATTCATCCACTGATGGACACTTAGTTTGCTTCCACCTTTTGGCTATTGTGAGTAATGCTGCTATAAACACGGGTGTGCAAACATCTTTCTGAGTCCGTTTTCAGTTCTTTTAGGAACATACTCAGAAGTGGAATTGCTGGATCATATGGTAATTTTACGTTTAATTTTTTGAGATATCACCATACTGTTTTCCACAGTGGCTGCCCCATTTTACATTGCCACCAGCAATGCACAAGGGTTCTAATTTTTTCATATCCTCACCAACACATGTTGGTTTTTAATTTTTTAAAAAAATAATAGTCATCCTAACGAATATGAAGTGGTATCTCATTATGGTTTTGATTTGCATCTCCCTAAAGTTGTTGAGCATCTTTTCATGTGCTTATTGGTCATTTGTGTATCTTCTTTGGAGACATGTCTATTCAAGTCCTTTGCCTATTTAAATTTTTGTTGATGTTTCCTAGTTGTAGGAGTCCTTTATATATTCTGGATATCAAATCCTTATCAGATATATGATTTGCGAATACCTTCTCCCATTCCATGGGTTGCCTTTTCACTCGGTTCACAGTATCCTTTGATGCACAGAGTTTTTACTTTTGATGAGATCTAGCTTATCTATTTTTTCTTTTGTTGCCTGTCCTTTTGGTGTCATGTCCAAGAAATTAGTGCTGAATCCAATGTCATAAAGCTTTCCCCCTATGTTTTCTTCTAAGAGCTTTATCATTTTAGCTCTATGGTTAGGTCTTTGATCCATTTTCAGTTTTTAATTAAAAATTTTGGGGTATGGTGTAAGATAAGGGTTCAACTTCATTTTTTTTTGCACATGGATATCCAGTTTTCCCAACACTATTTGTTGAAAAGACAATCTTTTTGCCATTACATGCTTTTGGTATTGTTGTTGAAAATCATTTGATCATATATGTGAGAGCTTATTTCTGGGCTCTCTATTCTATTCAGTTTGTCTATATGTCTGTCTTTATGCCAGTATCACACTCTTTTGAATACCATAGCTTTGTATTAACTTTTGAAGTTGGGAAGTATGAGACCTCCAACTTTGTTCTTCTTTTTCAGGATTGTGTTGGATATTAGGGAATCCCTTGAGCTTTCATTTGAATTTTAGGATGGCTTTTTCTATTTCTGCAAAAAATGTCATTGAGTTTTTGATAGAGATTGCATTGACTCTGTAGATCGCTTTGGATAATATCAACATTTTAACAGTCTTCAGTGAACACAGAATGTCTTTCCATTTGTCTGTGCCTTCTTTAATCTCTTCCAGCAATGTTCTGTAGTTTTGAGTGTCCAAGTCTTTTGCCTTCTCGGTTAAGTTTATTCCTAAGTATTTTATTCTTTTTGATTCTGTTGTAAATGGGATTGTTTTTGTAATTTCCTTTCCAAATTGTTTATTGTTAGTATATGGAACTGCCACTGAATTTTGTGTGTTAATTATGTATCCTGCAACTTTGGTGAATTTGTTTATTAGTTCTAACAGTTTTTTTCTGGTGGAATCTTTAGCGTTTTCTGCATGTTAAATCGTGTCATCTGTAAACAGAAGTAGTTCTACTTCTTCTTTTTCGATATGGATGCCTTTTATATCTCTTTCTTGCCTGATTTCTCTTGTTAGGACTTCCAGTACTATTTTGAATAGAAGTGGTGAAAGCAGGCCTCCTTGTCTCATTCCTGACCTTACAGAAAAGGCTATCAGTCTTTCACCATTGTTTGTTTTTTTTTCCTTCAATTTATGCTTTGATTCAAGCCTTTGGCTGAGAAGGCAAACTAAATTAAGTACTGTGAGGAAAGCTAAAACAGTGCTGAAATTGTGAACTTATTCTTGAACTGTAAACTCTTATGAAAATAGCTTCTGTAACGGAGGCTGCCCCAAGATTTAAGCCAGAATAAGTAGCAGGGAGAGCATCCTCATAGTTTTAGAAGCAGCTGAGGTTCTGAAAACTCAAAGAGGCTTTTTTACCTTTTCAGTCTGTGCAAGCACATAGATTTATGTTCCTACTGTATTTTTAGCCTTATAGTGTAAATGTCTCTGAGTACATACTGCTCCGTGTAGGTCTTAGGGAATGCAGTCAGAAAGAATAGAGGGAACCAACGTGTAGACACTTTGGGCTGCATACTAGTGGCTTTTAGTGGAATTCTGCCTATAAAATAATCACGACGATGGTAGCAGTAATAGTAGCTGCTACACCACATCGTGTCCTAGGCACATTAGCTACACTGCCTTCTGCAGCATCACTGCACAAGGTGTAGGTGTTGGCATCCTCTTGTTACAAGGAAGGAAGCAGTCCTGAGAGGTCAAGGTGAGGGTCCCAAGCTGCTACATGGCAGAAGCAGGATTTGATACCAAGTCTCTGATTGCTCAGTCCTTTCGCTTTCCCCTAAATTTGTTGTCTTTGTTTGATTTTAGTTCTGATACCGTATCTTAAGCTCCTTTAAGTATGGACCTTGATTCATGGTGGTACCAAGAAAGTACTGGTCAGATAATAAATGAAGGTACTGCATAGATGTTCTTTGGTTGGTTAGTTTGATCTCTGAGAAGCTGCTATCACTTCTCTAGCCTGCCCCTCTCTTAGCTCCGTCTTTCCGTGCTTACTTCTCTTTAAAGGCTGGAGAAGGCTGTGCTGAAATTGAGTCAGGCCTTTGTGTCGTTAGCACCCCTCTAGAGGGAGTGGAGAGCTGTTTATCAATACACCTGCTTCTACCCACAGTAGAAACCTCTTAATTGAGAATTAACGGCCCCCAAAATATTATTCCTTGTTATTGTTACTGTATTAGTGTGTAGACCAGACTGACACTGGTTAACTCAAGCAACTCTATATTGAGCAGTAAGGACAATAATGTAATAAGAGCTGTTATCATTAATAATGCTATCATTATGAGTGCTTTGAAAGATCCTATCACATTTGATCCTTATAATAATCCCTTAAGGCAGATGAGGTAACTGAGACTCAAGTAAGTTAAGTGACTTGTTCAGGGTTGTCTAGCTAGACCATTCCATCAAAAGCAGGTCTCCCCTGTTTATCTCCATTCGGGATCCAGCTTCTTGCCAATTTCAAGCATATATTGCCTCAAAGAAGGCAGGGGTCTCACCTGGCATCACAGCTGTGTCCTCAGTGCCAAGAGTAGGACACGGCACAGTAGAAGAACAATAAGTATAAAGCTGGGAATCTGGGCTTCCCTGGTGGCGCAGTGGTTGAGAGTCTGCCTGCCGATGCAGGGGACGCGGATTCGTGCCCCGGTCTGGGAGGATCCCACATGCCATGGAGCACCTGGGCCCGTGAGCCATGGCCGCTGAGCCTGCGCGTCCGGAGCCTGTGATCCGCAACGGGAGAGGCCACAGCAGTGAGAGGCCCGTGTACCGCAAAAAAAAAAAAAAAAGAAAGAAAAAAAAAGCTGGGAATCTGAGAGTAGATTTCGTGGTTCCAAGTTCAGGGCTATATCACAGTTGTCTCCTGGGGTAAAAAAGGTCATTAGAGGGCATCATGGATCAAAAAAGTGGTTAGTTGTTGCTACTGCTCCCTTCCCCTGGACATTAAAGGTCTAAACTCATTGATTTTAAAAAACTCTTTTTGAAGTACAGAATACATTCAGAAAAGTCCAGCTAATCATATGTTATATAACTCTGTGAATTTTCACAAACTGAACACGTTTGTATAGTGAGCACCCCGCACAACACGTTACCAGCTCCTCATGCATCCTCCTGGTGCTCTTCCTCCCCCATCACACGTGCAAGGATAACTACTGTCCTGCCTTCTGAAAGCATAGGTTAGTTTTGCCTTTTTTTTTAAAAAAAACTTAATGTAAGTAGAATTTATATTCCACAAAATGCCGTTTGGTGTCTGGCTTCTTTTTTTCAACATTATGTTTGTGAGATTTTATACTGTTGTGGATATATTGATTCTCCTGCTTGAGTAAGGAGTAGTCCATTATTTGAACACAGCAGTTTATCTGTTCAGCTGGTGGAGGGCACTTGGGTAGCTCCTAGTGTTTGTCTTTTATGAATAGTGCTGATGTGAACATTCTAGTACGTATCTTTCGGTCAATGTATGTATACATGTTTGAATCCTTTGGATTTTAAATTAAGAACTATTCATTAAGTAAACATTTAAAAATTATTTCAGTTTCATATTGTATCTAAATAAGGGAGAAGGTTATGGAGGGAAAAAAGAAGCGATGGAGGGAGGCAGAGGGACAATACGGGGAGATAAAATTGGGACAGGAAAAGATTGTAGAGAAGAAAGGGTGAAGAAAACCGGAGGCAAGCATGCAGCCATTGAGAGGGACTCCTCAGCAAAGTGAGCTGCTGAAACGGAATCCTGTCCCAATCATGAGTGTGGACTTCAAGATATCATTACTTCTTGAAATGCACATGTCTCTTTAGCCTCATCAGCTCCTCTCAGAGGCTCTTTGGCCTCCAGTCCAGCCATTTCTCTCCATCTGCACTGTCAGCACCACCAACTGTTGTCTAACCAGTCTCTTCATAAGTGTTCCAGCTCTTCTCTAATCTGTTTTCTACCTAGCAGCCATTTATATTATTTTCAGGAAATCTAATAAATGTAAGTTAAAAGTCAAAAGTAGATCTTGTGACTCATTCAGAGCTATTGAATGGCTTCCCTTTGCTCTTAGGATAAAATCTCCAACTCAGTGATTTGCCATGTGATTGGGCACCTCTCCCCTGTTCAGCCTTATATTGTGTTGCTTTCCCCGTCGTTTACTTCCCTGAAGCTTCACTGACCTCCTCTTTGTTACCAGAAGGCCCCAAGCCCTTTTCCAGTGGGGGCTTTTGCTCACCTTCTTCCTTTTCCTGGATCATTCTTTCTCCTCCTTTTATGAATTGTCTGATTTCTACAATGCTTCAGATTTAGCTTGAATGTAATTTTTTCAGAGTTTCAGAGGGCTCTCCTAGCCCCCAGCTAAATTAGGTTTCCTGGCTGTGTTCTCCTGTAACATCTTATTTTTTTTTTAACTTTTTAGTTTATATTGGAGTATAGTTGATCAACAGTGTTGTGTTAGTTTCAGGTGTACAACAAAGTGATTCAGTGATACATATACATGTATCTATTCTTTTTCAAATTCTTTTCCCATTTAGGTTGCTCCTGTAACATCTTATTTTAGCACTTCTGCCATTTGAAATTATGTTCACAGCTGATTATTTTTTTATTTTTATTTTTTTTGTGGTACGCAGAGCTCTCACTGTTGTGGCCTCTCCCGTTGCGGAGCACAGGCTCCGGACGTGCAGGCTCAGCAGCCATGGCTTACGGGCCTAGCCGCTCTGTGGCATGTGGGATCTTCCTGGACCAGGGCATGATCCTGTGTCCCCTGCATCGGCAGGCAGACTCTCAACCACTGCGCCACCAGGGAAGCCCCACAGCTGATTATTTATTTAATGCTGTGTCTTAACGCCAGACTTTTAGCTCCATGAAGGCAGGCACCATGCCTGTTTTTTTCAGGACCTTACACCCTGTATGTGGCACAAAGTAGGCACTCAGTAAATACTTGTTGAAGCTCTAAGAAACTGTGCTGTGAGTGGAATGATCTCAGTGACCCACCACTGGGAAGTATTGTCTGTATTGCCAAAGTGCCACTAGAGGAGTGTTGATCAGGACTGAATGGCAAGTAGGTTAAGTATCAATCTACAGTATAACAGGTATTGTATGACTGTTTCTGTGTACACAATTCTTCTATAGATGTATACATATGTATATCTAAATGTATGGAGGAAGATTTGGAAGGATATTTAAAAACCTCAATTCAGTGGTTAACTTGGGAGAGGGAAGTATGAGCCGTGAAGGGATACTTGGTACTTTGATTTCCATATTATTATAATTTTTTTATAGTGAAAGGTTTTCACTTGTGTAATTCATTTAAAAAAAGGTAGATCTGGCTTAAAAACAGTTTCTGCTGTAGGAACCTAGTGGGATGAGACAGCATCAGGGGAAATTTTTATTAGTATTAGGAGAAAACACAGACATTGGGATAGAAGATTGAAGAAACGGACTTGGGGAAGAATGAAATTCAAAAGAGAGCATCTTTGTCACTTTGTGCCCTTCCTGGTGTAGGTTTATCATCAGGACTTTTTGTGTGAGTATATACTTTATATTGTAGGAGTGACAGAACTTTCAATAGCATTCCTGGGAAAGAATATAAAATTTATTTTACTGTGAATTGGATAGTGGATACTGACCATGGCCAACAGTGGATTCAGAGCTCTAAATAGACAATATCTATCTATCTGTCTCCCTATCTATCTTCTATCTATCTATCTATCTATCTATCTGTCATCTTTTTACCATAAAGAAATGGGCAATAAATGTATTTAGCATTTGTGAATAGTACAAAGCTCTTTTTTCATTGGCTCTTTTTTGCCCTCAGTAAATCTGTGAGGAATGTTTTTATAATCATCCCTTTAAAATTTTTTTAAAAACATGTGAGGACATAAATCTCAGAGAGATTAAGTAACTCATTCAGGGTTACTTAGCTGATACATTGTGGAGAACAGGACTGGATCCCAGGTCTTCTCTACCAGATATTATTTATTTATTTTTCAAGAAAGCATTGGCCAGAAAAAGATAGGAATCACTTATTAATATAGTATACTGTGAAACAGGTGTTTTGGCCATCTACATTTGTGAAACATCTTTAGATATGGTAGTAAGAAAACCCATTTACTGGATAGATTTCAGAAATTTCTTAGGCAGTTGAGACTAAAACTTAAACATCAGGAAGAGGTCAGTATTAGAAGTCATTCAGAAAAAGTAGCTGTCTAAAATAACAATATTTTCTAGGCAATAAGTTACTACAAATGAGCTGGCTCTCAGTGTTGTAGATAATTGACAAGAGCTTGTAGATGTCTACAAATTAAAGACTAAACAATTTCATAGTTGGAACTCGGGCAGAAGTTAAACACATGTAGTTATTTTATTGTCTGTCACTGATTCATTCTTTGACCTAAATTCTCAGACTCCTTCATATTTTTTTTGCTTTTTTCCATTATTCAAGTTATTGAACAGTTGGAAGCTTAAGTGATGTTGCACATTTTAATTAAAAGTATGTAACTATTGGCATTCTGGAATAATTTCTTATAGCACAGCCCTGTGTATTTATTTAATTTTTCCTAAGAGTAGTATTGATTATATTTTTGGATAATAAAAATGTCTTTAGGAGTTGTTATTGGCAGGTTTTTATAAATACACTAGTCCCCCTTTATCCATGGGAGATATGTTCCAAGAACCTCCAGTGATGCTTGAAACCACAGATAGTACTGAGCTCCATATATACTTATGATAAAGTTTAATTTATAAATTAGGCACAGTAAGAGATTAACAGCAACAATAATAAAAGAGAACAATTATAACAATATACGGTAAAAAAGTTATGTGACTGTGGTCTCTCTTTCAAAATATCTTGTACTGTAAGTACCCTTTTTCTTCTTAAGATGATGGGAGATGATCAAATGCCTACATGATTAGGTGAAGTGAGGTAAATGGTACAGGAATTGTGACTTAGTGTTAGGCTACTAATGACCTGACGGTTGGTCAGGAGGAGGACCATCTGCTTCAGGTGATCCTGGATCACTGAGCCCTGATGATGTCAGCAGTTGGATGTCAGGAACAGACTGTGACATGGCTGGGGATTCCTGATGGGACAGCCCGAGATCTCAGAAAGGGCATGAAACTTAAATCTTATGAGCTGTTTATTTCTGGAATTTCCCATGTAATATTTTCAGACTTCGACCGTTGGTAACTGAAATCTTGGAAAGGAAAACTGCATTTAAGGGGGGACTACTATATATTTATTATATCCATCTTTGTACATATTTGTGTAAGAAACAAAAGAATGTGTAATCAGAAGGGATTCTGGGGACCAAATAGTTCAAATGGAGAATTGAGAGTCCAGGTAGATTGGCAGAATTGCAGAGGTATCAGGTCTTTAATCATGAGTTCAGGACGCAGCAGGCCACTATTTTAGGTGTGGAGGCCTAGGATTTAGAACTGAGCTATACTATCTTTAGACTTTCTAAAAAATTATGACTTACTGCCACAGATGATGCCAGCAGTCATATTATAAGATTGGGTGACCCCTCCAAACTGGATCATCAAATTAGTTAATATCTTCTTAAAAGGAATGAATCCAAGAACATGTTGGACCTACATCTGGATGCAAATGAAGTAGTGTTACAAATTCTGAGCAGACAGATAGATAATCCAATGATAAATTTTAAGCAGTGAGCTATATTGATATTATTGTCAACTTAGCAGGGATATCAAAAGAACACTTGGCAAGGAGTAAATAGTGTTTGTTACTGTAGTGGGAAAACCAAAGGGAATAGAGAGATTGGGGGACATCAAAGTAAAGCAGTTTATCTTTATGGTCAAGGACCTTCAGCATTTAAAGGATATTTAGATAAATGTTTCTCAAACTGTCTTCGGTGAAGGACTAGAGTTTTAAAAAAAGTCCAGTTTGTCACCAACTGATACTTTTCTAAAATATAATAAGAAAGAATTACTAGAAAAATGAAATATTTATATTAGATTCTTCTTTATATTAGATCCATCAAAATTAAAACTACTCTTATAAATTGCTCTAAAAGTTTCTAAATTCTTACTCTCAGTATCTGTGCTTGTCTCATCATGGATTAGTAATAGTTTATAGTCTAGTACTGGTCCATGGGCCCCACTTTGAGTGTCACTATTCAGAGGATTTCTACATTCTGACAGTCCCGGAGTTGGCCTTTTTGAGAATTCTATCTGAGGGGTGAGACAGTGTAGTACATTAGTGATAAGTAATTCCTAGCTACACATTGCATAATCTGAGATACTGGTTTCTTTTTCGTTTGAAACAAATACAGTAGAACAAATGTGGTAGAAGGTTATAAGAATGAAGACTTCTCTCAAAACTTACAGTTAGTTGGTTTAGTAAAAATTCAGACAGAGCATGATTACTTTGTTTGTGTATTCTACATATAGACCAAAGAAGCATGACTTTTGAGTAAGGAGAGAATGTTTACAATATAGTCTTTTTTGGGGAAACCTTCTTCCTTTATTCCTGCGCATTTTAAAGATCAAACATTTTAGGACTTCCCTGGCCGCCCAGTGGTTAGGACTCTACGCTTCCACTGCAGGGGGTGCGGGTTTGAGCCCTGGTGGGGGAACTAAGATCCCGTATGCTGTGCGGCACGGGACCCCACCCCCACCAAAACAAAAAAAAAAAGATCAAACATTTTTTGCTATTTGCTTGTTAAAGCTATATATGGATTTATATTTTCTAAGTTGATAAACATCTTAACACTATGCCAGTGACTTGGGTGGCATTTCACTTTTTCTGTCGAAACTGATGATTTTTATTGACTGGGCTGGGCACATTAAGTCAATTTTTATTATATTGTTTTTTGTTAAAATGTCAACATTTGCCATTTCAGGTTGTCTAATGTAGTTCATGGTAGAATTCATTTTTTTATAAAAACTTAATAAAGAACTGGTGTTGGCTTTTTAAGTCGTGTTATAGTATAATATTGTCTTAATCTAGTCTAGAGTTAACAGAATTTCAGGATTGGAAGGCATTAAACCCTAACAACCACCATGTGATATATTAGCCCCTTCTAACAACCACCATGTGATATATTAGCCCCTTCTTAGCTTCCCTGCTAAGCGCCTGTCCAGGCTGTGCCTGAGTATCTCCAGTCACAGGGAAACTCCATGAGTCCCAAGGCCACTTATTGGGCAGCTGTGCTGTTAGAAAGTGCTTTTGTGTCACTTCTACATCTTGACACAGTATGGAACAAACAATGAATCCTCAATGCAACAGTACTTCACATAAATGAAGATAGCTGTCACGTTTTGTATTTTTCTCTTCTGCAGGCTGACACATAGCCTTTGCTTACACCATGTGATTTGTGTCCTTTTACCATTCTTGTTGGCTTTTCTGAATGTGATCCAGTTAGTCTCTCTACTTCTCAAAGTGTAATACCTAGAGCTGAATGACGTGTTTGAGGGAAGGTTTTAACCAGTGTGGAGTACAGTACTGTTATCTTCATTTTTCTGGAAATTATATTCTCTGAGGTTGTATTGGACAGAGCTTTGTGTTGCAAACCATTGGCAGGTTGTAACCCATTGGTATGTTATAAAATCATTTTAGTGGGTCTCGATCCACATTAAAAAATATGAAATAGGATAGAATTGAATAAAAAATATCAGTGTATTTCATGTAGTAGAGCTAAGTATTACAGAAAAATGTTTCAATTTATATATATAGACACATAGACACTTGTGTATACACACGTACCCATATATGTACATATATACTCAGCGCATGTGTGTGTAGTGAGTGGTGGTACAAAGTGGTGATATATAAGTTTCTTACTGTGTATCAGAAAGGTGTGAAAGCCTCTGGTCTAGACTAGAGGCTTCCCCTCCTTGCTTTTCTCTGATGGCTCCCGTTCTCTTCCGGCTCTGCCACCACTTACATCCTCCAGCTGATATTCTTCTCTTTCTTCCCCTGTGGGTCCTGCTGTGCAACATGAGGGGCATCCTGGGGTCCATTAGATTTGACTTGGGACCTGGGAAAATCATTTTACTGCTCTGATTCAATTTCTGCACGATGGGACCCCCTCTGATAATTTTTGTCTGTGGAATAAAGAAGGCATAGTAATGAGGTGAGGGGGTCAATTGAAGATTTTTTTTTGCTTGTTTGCTTTAAATTCTGAAAATTATTACCCAAGCAAAATTAAGGCTTTAATGAATACAGTGTTCGAGATAGACTTTCCTTCTCCATATTTCTGGTTTTGCAGTTTGTGCTTTTGAATACTCCTAACAGTAATTACGTACTCTGTACCAGGCCCTGTTCTAAGCACTTTATATATATCAAGTCAGTGGATCCTCATAACAGCTCCATGGAGTGTGACTATCATCCCCATTTTACAGATGAGGAAACCAAGGAAGAGACCGATTATTTAACCTGCACGAGGCTTTAAAATTCATAGTGTATAACAATTGTATCTCAAATGGCAATCTAAGAAAAAAATCCTCTGAAACCACCTACACCTGAAATCCGTGGATGGCACATTTGTCCCATTATCTTGTAGTTCCAGATATGCTCATATAGTAGATGCTAAGTTTTTTCATAATCACTTAAAGAGAAGAATTTGAGAATTTAAAAAACTTTTCTTTCATCTTTGGAAAGCGCCTCTCACCAGCAGGAAAGGGAATCCTTTAATGACACTTCAGAATCTATTAACTCTCCCTCTTCCCTCCACTTTCCCATTCTCTCTCCCCTTCTCCATTTTTACCTCCACCGTGTTGTCTGTTTCCACTGCAGTTCACTCTTCTACTTTTTCTTGTTTTTTTTCTCTCTGTCCTCCCCTGTCCCCTACCAGTTTTCCATTTATTCTTTTCTGTACCCTACCTTTGCACTGTTCATGTTCACTCAAATTTATTTATTTATTTAAATTTTTATTTTATACTGGAGTATAGTTGATTAACAATGTTGTGTTAGTTTCAGTTGTACAGCAAAGTGATTCAGTTATACATATACATGTATGTATTCTTTTTCAAATTCTTTTCCCATTTGGGTTATTACAGAATATTGAGCAGAGTTCCCTGTGCTATACAGTAGGTTCTTGTTGGTTATCTATTTCAAATATAGCAGTGTTCAAATTTATTTTTTATAAGAATAATATACTGAGCACCTAGTAAGTGTGAGGCACTGTGGAGATACAAACAAATAAAACTAATATCATGAAAATCAGTAAGAGGAAGATGAAAGCTCTGCTAGTTCATTCCCTTGAGAACGTGAGCCACTGGAGCATGCCAAGATAAATACTCTCCAGTCCTTTCCTGTAAGGAGCAGGAATTGAGATTGGGATTTAGCATATAGGTTATAAATGGTATAAAATATAAAGCAGAGTTCAGAGAATAGGGAATACATCCATTTAGGTCATGTTTGGGGTCAAGGAATGAAAATGGTGGCCTAAAACTGTTACAGGAATATTTTTATTGAACAAATTAAGTGTTTTATATAAAAATTGCTTTTTCTAAAATTATGTTGTACATTAATTGTAAAAAATAGTATGTAAGTTGGCCTTGTCCCTGGTGATTTCTATAATTTTTTTTTTTTTTTTTTGTGATATGCGGGCCTCTCACTGTTGTGGCCTCTCCCGTTGTGGAGCACAGGCTCCGTATGCGCAGGCTCAGTGGCCATGGCTCACGGGCCCAGCCGCTCCGTGGCATGTAGGATCCTCCCAGACCGGGGCACGAACCCGTGTCCCCTGCATCGGCAGGCGGACTCTCAACCACTGCGCCACCAGGGAAGCCCTATAATATTTTTTAATGTGAGAATCGCCAGCATTCCCACAGTTGGAATAGGAATCCGTCCAGGACATTTATGTAATTTGTTTCAACTCTGATATGACCTTGGGGTACACTTGTCCTCTCCGGCTCCACTTGCTCACCTGTACTGTAAATGCAGTAGTTTTCAGGTGCCTCCTGTGTGCCACCAGGTAGGCTGCTGAGCATTAAGGGATCCAAGGTTTAATGTACTCTAGTTTATTATAGAGCTTTTGTTTTAGCAGAGCATCTGTCTCCTTGGTTTTGCCCTGTTTAAGGACACTTGCAGGTACTTATTTTTCCTTCCTCTCTCTTGATCAGATCCAATTAATTCTTAGAGCTCGGGTTCCAGTGAACCTTCCTTGACTACCTGCTGAAAGTCGTTTCTCTGCTGTCTCAACTCCTATTGTGCTTATTTTCTTTAACCACTAATTTGGCAATTAATCATGTTAATTGCTTTGTGACTTGTATCTATTGTTGTCTTGAATTGTTATTTAAATTGTGCCTTGTTTGACTTTCACAGGTTTGATTTTTGTCTTCTGATTACAGTTCAAGGTTCTTGAGAATAGAGACTCCTTTCTGTAACTCTTATAGCAGTGATCTTTTTTGATTATGTACCTCAAATAATTTGATTATGAACCCCTAATACATGCATATTTATTTAATTATAAAACATACTTGTATATTATAAAACATATATGACATATATTAAAAAGAATGATATACACACTATTACTGTATATAAAGTAGGTAATCAACAAGGACCTACTGTATAGCACAGGCAACTCTACTCAGTATTCTGTAATAACCTATATGGGAAAGAATCTGAAAAAAGATATATGTATATGTATAACTGAATCACTTTGCTGTACACCCGAAACTAGCACAACATTGTTAATCAACTATACTCCAATATAAAATAAAAATTTAAAAAATGACATAAAATGAAATAAGCACTACTGTAAACATAATTTACATAATTTTAATATGGCATTTTCACTTGTCATACCTGAAAAAGTAATCTTTTTAAACTCAGGGCACATGAACAACTACATGGGAACTGAAAGAGAGTGCCAGGGTCAATCTGTATACTACATATTGGTAAGGATTAATTTCTCTCTCTCTGTCCATATATGTATACACATGTACATATACATATATTGCATCTATATATATATACACACGCATACATATACATACACACACACACACACACACACACACACACACACACACACACACACTCTTTTCCCCTAAGTTTTTCTTCCTGCATCCTAGTGCGTTGTCTTACATACTCACTTGAAGACAGACCATGGACCATTGACCTGTTAGGTGTAACACTTTATATAGTTATTTTAGTAATAATATTCAACAAATACTTATAAATTGATTTGGAGTAAGGAAATGTGTATCCCCAATCACATATTTTTGGAAATGTTTCCATAAGAGTTAAGAAAAATTCAATTAAAGAAGAGGTGAAGGGCTTCCCTGGCGGCGCAGTGGTTGAGAGTCTGCCTGCCGATTTAGGGGACACGGGTTCGTGCCCCGGTCCGGGAAGATCCCACATGCCGCGGAGCAGCTGGGCCCGTGAGCCATGGCCGCTGAGCCTGCGCGTCTGGAGCCTGTGCTCGGCAACGGCAGAGGCCACAGCAGTGAGAGGCCCGCGTACCCCTCCCCCCAAAAAAAGAGATGGAGATCATGAAAACAGCTGTTTCAAAATGATTTAGTATTATGTGAAAGGAAAATGTGAACTTGCATAAGCACTTTTTCATAAGTTTATTGACCATTTGGATATCCTTTTTTTTTTTTTTTTTGCGGTACGCGGGCCTCTCACTGTTGTGACCTCTCCCGTTGCGGAGCACAGGCTCCAGATGCGCAGGCTCAGCGGCCATGGCTCACGGGCCCAGCCGATCCGCGGCCTGTGGGATCTTCCCAGACCGGGGCACGAACCCGTGTCCCCTGCATTGGCAGACGGCCTCTCAACCACTGCACCACCAGGGAAACCCCTGGATCTCCTTTTATGAAGTGCTCCTTTGGGTCTGCTAACTTAGTTATCTTTTTCTTATTAACACTACAGGAGTTCTTTATATGGTCAGGATATGAGCCCTTAATCAATTTTATATGTTGCAGATATCATCTCTCACTCTGTGACTTGTCTTTCACTCCCTTAATGATGTTTTTTGATGAACAGGAGATCTAATATTAAGGTGATCCTGTTTACCCATCTTTTCCCTTATAGTTAGTGCTTTTGGGGAATTTTTGTTCACCCCAAGTTCTTGAAGATATTCTTACATTATCTCTCTCCATCCCAAGTTATCTTCTAAAAATATTTTTCTTCACTGTTTACATTCAGAGCTTCAATCCACTTAGACTTGATTTTTGTGGAATATTACAAGGATAGGGATCAGGTTTCATAGTTTTCACTGTAAGTATACCCAGTCGACCCAGCACCATTTATCGAAAACAATTTCCTTTCCTTACTTCTGTGTAAAGATGCCTTTGTCATAAATCAACTGTCCAGATACGTGAGGATCTTTCTCTGGACTCTCTATTCTGTTCCACTGTTCTATTTGTCTCTCTTTGTACCAATGTCATTATTTTAATGATTTATAGTAATTTTTGATATCCAATAGAGTAAGTTCTCCTACTGCGTTTTTTTCCTTATTGTGGTAAAATATAACATAAAATTTACTATTTTATCCATTTTTAAGTTTACAGTTCAGTGGCATTAAGTATATTCAGATTGTTGTGCAGTCATCATCACCATCCATCTCTAGAACTTTTTCATCTTGCAAACCTGAAACTCTGTACCCAGTAAACACTATTTCTCCTTTCCCCTCAGCCCCTGGCAACCATCATTCTGTTTTCTGTCTTTTTGAATTTGACTACTCTAGGTACCTCATATAAATGTTATCATACAGTATTTGTCCTTTTGTGACTGGCTTATTTCACTTAGTATAATATCTTCAAGGTTTATCCATGTTGTAGCATATGTCAAAATTTCCTTCCTTTTTATTGATTGATTGATTTTGGCTGCATCGGGTCTTAGTTGTGGCACGCAGGATCTTTCGTTGCGGTGGGCAGGCTCTTTGTTGTGGCGCACAGGCTTCTCTCTAGTTGTGGTGCGTGGGATTCAGAGTGTGTGGGCTCAGTAGTTGTGGCACGCAGACTCTCTAGTTGTGGCACGAGGGCTCAGTTGCCCCGTGGCATGTGGGATCTTAGTTGGAAGGCAGATTCTTAACCACTGGACCACCAGGGAAGTCCCCAAATTTCCTTTCTTTTTAAGGCTGCTGAATAACATTCCATTATATGTATATACTACATTTTGTTTATCCATTCCTCAGTCGGTGGATACTTGGGGTGCTTCCACCTTTTGGTTATTGTAAACAATTCTCTCAAGTTTTCTTCTTCAAGAGAATCTGGTCTATTCTTGGTTCTTAACATTCCATTTAGAATCTGCCTTTCAGGTTTCAGATCAACCTAAGGAGAACTATCATCTTGTCATTATGTTTCTTTTAATCGGTTAACACGATATCTATGTTCATTTTTTATTTTCTTCTTAATAATAGCTTTCTAAATAGTGTTCTTGTGCATCTTTTGTGACATTTGTTTCTATGTATTTGATTGTTTGATGTTATTTTCGATGGCATCTTTCTAAAAGTTTTTATTTTTTAACTGATTGTTGATGGTATATAGATGTACATATACAGTATACAGTTGATTTTTGTTGTATGTTCTTTGTCTAGCAACTTTACTAAACTCACATATTATTTCCAGTGATGCAGATGAAGATTTTAAAAGCTTTCTACATGCAGTCATATTATCTGCAAATAAGTATAGTTTTATTTCTTCCTTTCCAATATTTATACCCTTTTTTCCCCGTGCTACATACTGTGTACTAGCCAGGACCTCCAGTACAGTGTTAAGTAAAAGTAGTAAGAAAGGATATCCTTGTCTGATTCTCTATCTCAAAGGGAAAATTTTAACATTTTGTTACTAAGTATGATGTTGCTGTAGGTTTTTGGTAGATGGCCTTTATCATATTAAGGAAGTTTCTTTTTTAAAAAAAATTATTTATTTTATTTATTTTTGTCTGCATTGGGTCTTCGTTGCTGCACGTGGGCTTTCTTTAGTTGCGGCGAGCAGGAGCTACTCTTCATTGCGGTGCACAGGCTCCTCATTGCAGTGGCTTCTCTTGCTGCGGAGCATGGGCTCTAGGCATGCAGGCTTCAGTAGTTGTGGCACACAGGCTCAGTAGTTGTGGCTCTTAGGCTCTAGAGCGCAGGCTCAAAAGTTGTGGCGCACGGGCTTAGTTGCCCCGCAGCATGTGGGATCTTCCCGGACCAGGGCTCGAACCTGTGTCCCCTGCATTGGCAGGTGTATTCGTAACCACTGTGCCACCAGGGAAGCCCCAGAAGTTTCTTTTTTTGGTCCTTGTTTTCAAAGAGTTCTAAAAATCATAAATGGATATTTAATTTTATCAAACACTTATCCTGCACTTATTGAGATAATCCTCTTAATTTTCTTTTTTATTCTGTTAGCAGAGTGAATTAAATGCACGTATTAGAAAAGAAGAAAGGTTGGACAGTAATGAGCTAAGCATCTATCTCAGAAAGTTAAAGGATTCCCCCCCTCCTAGTTAACTGCTAAAAATAGTATTTGAGCCCATCATTCCTACTGAAATCATATTGCAATTTAAACCACATTTTTGCTATAGGAACACCTACTAAGATTTAAAAATACTCCCTACTCTAAAGTAGAGTTGAAATCTCTCATTTATAAATGGAGATATAGCATGGAAACTGAGAATAACAGTTGATGCCACATGAACTGGCAAACACATATTTTTGAATATTTTAATTTTATAATTTTTAAAACATTCTGGGCTGACTCACTTATTCTGGTAATGGCATTTTGGATTCCTATGCTAAGAATTAAATCTATCACTTTCTAGTAGGGCCCAGAAATAGATTTTAGGCTTTAGAGATGTAGAGGATGTATTTGGTATATCAGGAACATCATATGTCATCAAGTAGGTAGTTTCATTCTCCTGGATAATGTTCTAAAACAGCAGTCCCCAACCTTTTTGGCACCAGGGACAAGTTTCATGGAAGACAGTTTTTCCATGGACGGGGGAGGGGGGATGGTTCAGGTGGTAATGCAAGCCATGGGGAGCGGCAAATGAAGCTTCTCTCGCTCACCCACTGCTCACCTCCTGCTGTGAGGCCCGGTTCCTAACAGGCTGCAGACCGGTACTGGTCCGCAGCCTGGGGGTTGGGGACCCCTGATCTAAAACATCTACTTCAGTGTGATTTTGCTGCCTCCGTTTACCAATTTTAATTCCTGAGTCTTCTTGTAGAAAGGCCTAAGACTTGACCTAGTGGGTTTTGATACAGTCAACTTAGATGTACCATAATTCCCTTCCAAGACTGAGGGTGAAAGATTCTGTGAATCAGAGGTTCAGATGCCTTCACAGATAAAATGCCCATTTTATAGATTATTTAGATAGCTGTTAAGATATCCTACTTCCGTCTTCTAGCTTCCTTACTGCTGAATTTCAGTCTAGAAACTGATAATTTTGAAACTGATTTAGTCTGAGTGGAATTATTGATGTTGGATTTAGTTCAGAGAAAATAAATTAATTCTGTAAAATGGAAATGTGCTGAATATCAACTAACAATAATTCACTCTAATTTATAACTTAATAGTTATTTAAAATGCAGTTATTGGTCTTTGAGCCTGTTTTTTCTTTATACTCACCTGTTATTTTAGGTTGCCAAAGCTGAAGACTTCCTTCTTAGCTGCTGTTAAATATTGTTGGTTAAGCACAAACGTCATTATCAAGAAAACAGGAAGCTATGTAGGAGAACATGCCAAATGGTGAATTAATAGTCAGGGTAAAGGAAACTGACGTAGACTCAGGGAAGGAACCCTAGACTCATCTACTTTGTTCTTTTTAGGTGGCTTGAAGAATAGAAATGGTTTGTCATTATTTTTTCCAGAAAGTATGTCAAATAATAGGTTTAGCATTAAACTAGAAAGCATATATTTTGCATTGTCTTAAAAATGCTGATGTCTTAAATGTTGTAGAATATCTTCATATAACTTTGTTAATCAAGATTAATTCTTGGTTGTCACTCAAATCATATAAAGTGTTGTGAAATTGCCTACCTTTTCCTCTTTAGAGTGAAACTCTACTAATTTGAGTTTGATCTCAGTAATTAGGAACAAGTAATAATTTAAAGAGGATTCAAATCCAAATTTATGTTTCACTATTTATTTAAAGAGTTTGCTGAATAAATCAAGAGTGTCAACATTGTAGCACCTATTTAATCAAGTTATAAGGGCCTTGTTCCCTCTTTTGCATCATTGATTTACATGTATACAGTTCTTATTACTGAGAAATCATTTTCTTTTCATTAAAGCACATGTGGTTGAACACTTTTTGGCAACTTATTGTCAGCTTTTACTTTCCAGCATTATAAGTACTTAATAAAAACACATTTGTTGAAAAGAGTTATAATTCACATTTTCCAGTAAGTCTGATGGTTTCCCCTTTAATTATTGAGAGATGATTTAGTTTGGTGGTTAAGAAAATGGGCCCTGGAGCTGGACATCCTGGGCTTGGATCCCAGCTCTGTCACTTACTAGCAAGTTGCATGTCTTCTGTATGCCTCAGTTTCCTCATCTGTAAAATGGAGATAATAATAGCATCTATTTCTGAAGGTTGCCGTGGGCTTAAATAGTCTAATCTAATTAAAGAACTTAGAACAGTGCTCGCCACATAGTAAATGCCCAACAAATGTTAGCTGTTGTTGTTATTATCATTTCTTGTGAAAACAGAGTAATTTTAGGTAATGACTTTAAGTTTAAATTCTGAGTTGCATGCACAACTCTTCAAAGGGAGGACCTTCCACAAATAGTCACACTTTCAGCTTTCTCAGAGGTGAGGATGAGAGCGCCTTCCCAATTCCAGTTAAATCATCAGTTTTTGTCAGGAAAAGAGCACTGGACCGGGAATCAAGTCTTATGCAAACCTTTCATTCAACAAACCTTTATCTCCATACATAGTCGGTGGAGTAGCCACGTTCTGGACACCAGTGCTGCTGGATTCTAGAGATTTAAAGATGATTTAAAGATGCTTAGGCTTGGGCTTCCCTGGGGGCGCAGTGGATAAGAATCTGCCTGCCAGTGCAGGGGACACAGGTTTGATCCCTGGTCCGGGAAGATCCCACATGCCACGGAGCAACTAAGCCCATGCACCACAACTACTGAGCCTGCGCTCTAGAGCCCGTGAGGCGCAACTACTGAAGCCCACGCGCCTGGCGCCTGTGCTCCACAACAAGAGAAGCCACTGCAATGAGAAGCCCGTGCACCGCAATGAAGATTATTAGCCCCCACTCGCCACAACTAGAGAAAACCTGCACACAGCAATGAAGACCTGACGCAGCCAAAAATAAATAAATAAAAATTAAAAAAAAAAAAAAAGAAAAGATGCTTAGGCCCAGGAGAATAAGATGTGGCCAGAAGTGGAAGTGGTTTCTAATCTGTTGTCATCTGTAAAATGACAGTTTTTGAGTTTAGCTGATGATTACAATCATACAGTAAAATTTCATCAGTGCTGGGTGCTTAGCACTGTGCTAGATGCTGTACTAAGACATTTTTAAAACTGTAAAGCAGTTCTTGGCACCAGGAATCTTAGATCTGGTAGGAAAAACAAACCACAATTAGAAAATAGATCAATAATAATACTGAGAGTCGTGATTAGATGTAAAATAAGAGATCATAGGAATGAGAGTATAAGAAGGTTATTATGCTTAGCATTTCAACGTGCCAATGGTTAGCTGCAATTTCTGTAATAAAGAACCAGAGTAAACTGCCTGATTTGTTGTTAACCTGAATCCCCACTTGAGAATTCCCACTTGCATAATCTTTTTAAAAGGGAACTCAACCTACTTTGTTCTTCCACATGTTAAACTTTAAAATCTTGAGTCCCCAGATATTGGGGTAATTAGAATTTAGTGAAAGATACATTTTTAGAGCATAGTTCATCCAAAAATCCTTTTTATGTTATAATGCCAAGATATGTGTTTTGTTCTTGTCACTGCTGTATTCCCAGTGCCCAGCACACTGCCTGACCTGTAGTAAGCACTCAGGAAGTATAGTTGAGAGGGAATTCCCTGGCGGTCTAGTGGTTAGGACTCCGTGCTTTCACTGCTGAGGGCGTGGGTTCAATCCCTGATCAGGGAACTAAGATCCCACAAGCCTCTGCTTGGCGTGGCAAAAAAAAAAAAAAAAAAAATTAAACAAAAAAATATAGTTGAGAGACAAATTTGAAATTACATTTAAGTTGTCAGCAATTTCTAAGTCATTTAAAAATTATTTTACTATTAAAAGATACTCAGTTTGGAATATTGGTTTTTTAAACCTTGGATCTAACTGTGTGTTAGGACAAGTTGCCATTATACAAATATAATTTTAATGAAGTTGGTAGCTTTTTATTTACTAGCATTTTCATACTTGTGTAAGGAGGTGCCTTTCTAGGAGAATGAACTTTCCCACTGTATTAGTTCTCTGTAACTGCATTTGACTGCAGCTTCATGGGAGGCCTTACACCAGAACTGCCCTGCCAAGCCATTCCCAAACCCTGCCACATAAGAAACTGTGAGAGATAATAAGTGTTACAAATGTGACATTTTGTGATATCACAATATAAAGACTTTCATATACTTTACCTGAAGACTCTTTATAGGTAGATCATCCTGCCTTCTTTCCTTTTGAAGAGGAGTGAAGCACTTTAGAAGAAAAAGATAAATCAAGCCATCATAGCCAAGTTTCCTGAGACAAATATAAAAAGAATGTATTTAGCTTTAAACTATTTATATAATTGTAGAATAGTTCATGTTCATTATTAATCAAAACAATGCAGAAAGGTAGTTGAAGAACATTCTAAAAATCACCCCAAATCCTGCTACATTTTGGTGACGGTCCTTTTGAAATCTGTTATGTACATAGACATACACACACATTGATCTATCTTTTCCGTACGTGGAGGCATACTATCCGTATGTGGTTTTCAGTACTTTTTAACCCGTGCCCTTTTTTTTTTTAACCCCTTTTTTGATTAACAGAAAAACACTCTTTGAGTGTGATTTGAAATTTCATGGTATATTAAATAACATGACCAAAACCAATTTTATTTTATTTTTTTATGTTTTTTAATAAATTTTAAAATTTTATTTATTTACTTTTGGCTGCACTGGGTCTTCGTTGTTGCTCGCGGGTTTTCTCTACTTGCGGTGAGCGGGGGCTCCTCTTCTCTGCGGTGTGTGGGCTTCTCATTGTGGTGGCTTCTCTTGTCGCGTAGCACGGGCTCTAGGCTCTTGGGCTTCAGTAGTTGTGGCACACGGGCTCAGTAGTTGTGGCTCTCGGGCGCTAGAGCACAGTAGTTGTGATGCACGGGCTTTGTTGTTCTGTGGCATGTGGGATCTTTCCGGACCAGGGCTCGAACCCGTGTCTCCTACATTGGCAGGTGGATTCTTAACCACTGCGCCACCAGGGAAGTCCATCCAAAACCAGTTTTAGACAGAGGTAATTAAAAAAGCGGAAACATTTTAGTTTAATCTTAAAAGAACCTTTAGGTAACATGACATTGGTTTGTTTCCCATAAAGCTATTTATCCTAGGTAATATGAAAGACAGAGCATAACAAGATATTTTAAATAATTTTCTCAGTATTTAATTGGAGGAGAAGCTGACTACTTTTTAGGAGAGAGAGACCAGCTTAGCCTTTCTTGTCTCTGTTCCCTTGAACAGTTCAGTTCTTGGCCCCAAATTTGTGTATACCTCTCAGCAAAACAGAAGCCCTACAGTTCACTGGAGATTAGTGACATAACCTGTTTATACTCCTGTTTGAGGAGTATTACCCCTGACACCATCCCCACTTCAAGTAAGTGATCTTTCCAACAACAGGACTCTTCTAAGGTGAGTTTTTCTTCTATCTTTTCTTCTTTTTCGTGCTGTGTTAGTGGCCTGTATAGATTGGCTGGCCCACCCATGGATCTGCCTCTGTGTCCATGTGAGACTTGGCTGTCATCTCACACTTTCAGCTCTTGACTTCCCTTCTCCCTAAATGTGAGCTTCTCTGCTAGTTGTCCCTATTGAATAAACCTTCTGGTCTCCCTTGCCACTGCTGTTTCCCTCATCCAAGTACCTAGCATCATTCTTGGACTGAAATGGACTCGTTTCTGGTCTCCTCGTTTCCGTTTTGCCTCTTTACAGTTCCCTTTTCCATACAGTATACTGGGTAATCTTTTAAAAGCTTAGAATCAGATAATGTTACTCTTCCTAAAACCTTCCTTTGTGCTTAGAGTAAAACCTGGATCAACCGCCACCACTTCCAGGGCTCTGCGTGGTCTGTCCCTTGCTTAATCTCTTGTCCTGGTCTTTTGCTGTTTTCTCTCTCAGTCACTCTGCTCTAGCCGCATTGCCCAGACTTAGCAAGATTCCTTCCCCCAGAAATATCAAACTTGTTCCTGCCTTCACGCCTTTGCACCAGCTGTTTCCTCTAGCTGGAACGCTCTTCCCCAGAGCTTTCATGGTTGGCCCCTTCGCGTTATTCAGGTTTCGGATTTCACCTCCTCCAGGGGTCTTCCCCAGCCTTCCAATGTAATGTGGCTCCTGTTTTATTGCAGCTCGCTGTTTTATTTTCTTCATCACATTTAGCAATCTTAAACCATCTTTGTGTGTTTGTCTCCTTTTTTTTTTTTTTTTGCGATACACTGGGCCTCTCACTGTTGTAGCCTCTCCCGTTGCGGAGCACAGGCTCCGGATGCGCAGGCACAGCGGCCATGGCTCACGGGCCCAGCCGCTCCGCGGCATGTGGGATCTTCCCGGACCAGGGCACGAACCCGTGTCCCCTGCATCGGCAGGCGGACTCTCAACCACTGCGCCACCAGGGAAGCCCTGTCTCCTTTTTTTATCATTTCTCCGTCCCTCGCTAGATCTCCTTCCCTCGCTAGAATTTAATTATCGTGAGACTGTAGCTCTTGTCTGTCTTGTCCACCCTGTATTCCTAATACATAGAACAATGTTCAATAAATCTTATCTAAGTGAAAAGAATCAGTGAGTGAATCACGCAGGTGGAGGAATGTATTTTTCTACACCCTGAGGTGGCTGGAACCAGCCCTTCAAGTAGGAAGGGAGGAAGGTGAAGAGGCAGAGCGCAAAAACACTTTCCTAGTCGTGGTTAAGGCATAAAGTGAATAATGTAAAGTGTGGCCCCACCGTGAATGTAAGAATTTAGAAACCTAATTCACATTGAAGAAGGATGAGTTATTCAAACAAACCAGAATCAGATTAATCCTGAGGATTTCCTGTACTATTAATAACTTCAGTCATTAAGCGGTGTAGGTAATTTGATGATCTTCAAGACCCCAAAAGACACTTGATTGAATATTTTTAAAAAAAATCATTTAAAAACATTGCTGGTTGAATATAAGAGAAAAAATTCTTAGTGTTGCTTATAGGGTCATTTCTGTCCCTTTGTATTTTATAATGCGAAAATTTATGTGTTTTCCATAAGTGTTTTCAAAGAACTACTATGTTGTGAGGTAGAAAAGATTATACTATAAGAGAAATATTTTAGTACCTTTAATAAAATGTGCCCTGAAGAATTTTTTATATTGAAAGGTAAAGGAGACTGTGTTCTTAAAACCTGTAAAACATTAAAGTAGATTACTCTGCAATGACTAGTGCAATTTTGTTTAGTTTATAAACTAATATTTTTATTGGCCCCTAAAGGTAAAGAGGAATAATCAACCTAGTGATTTATGTTAAATACATTAAAGTTTCTGTCTGCTTCTTTTCTCTTTCACATTCACATAGTTTTGGGAAAAAGTAATAGTTAATCTGAGATCTGAGTTAGTTTTTCTTCGAGCCAGCACTTCTTAAATTTAGTTTCAAATGACTGTTGCCCTTCAAAGTGGCCATCTCGGAAAGTTGTACATTTGTTCTAACAATGCTTCCTTTCCTTAAACTACTTTTGTAGGTTCTTTTTCAGAAATGTTTCATAGGCAGTTTTGGAATTATGAATGAAAATTAGCCTTCTTTACAAATTAAAAACCTTGCTTTTTTTTTGACTAAATGAAGACATACAACTTCCTTGACTGACTTCATATTAATATTTTATTAATTTATGAAGCCAATACTGCTGTTATGCAGTTGAAGTTATGACTCAGAAGATTATGAGAGATATCTTACAAAGTAAATCTCTGTAAAGAACAAAGAGTATTGTATAACTTTGTGAAGTAATAGATTAAAAAAAAAAACAAGCTGTTGAGACCTGGGTGACTAACTCACCCTCCTTTTAGATTTGCATTTTATCTGAAACTGAGTGCAGTGCATTGTGCTCTGCTACAGATGTAAGTTATGGGGTGCCAAATCTAGAGGAAGCGCCTTATTTTCGGGAAAAGAGAGAAAACCATCTGGTACCAGAAAAAGACCACAAGTGGGCTCTTTTTAGTACTAACTGAGTGAAAACTAAGAGTCTATATTTAAAATATGACCATAAAACTACTCTTCTTTTGCAGCTCTTGACATCAAAGACTACAGACCTGTTTTGGATCATATACCTGTTTTCAAAGTCGAGATACACTGCTTTGAGAGAAGTAGTTGAAGCAGTGTTGGTATTCATTGTTAGAAGGCATATAGGTTTCATTGTGGGAGAAATGAATTATTTGTTTGAGTGCAAGTCTTGCTGTGTCTTGGCTTCCATGACCATTAAGGGCTTTTATTTTGTTCTATAAGCCAGTGTTTTAATCGTTTGTTTTTAAGGATCACTTTTTATTAACTTATTAAATATTGTAAATATGCGGGATTTTAAGAAACTCTTTTCTTCTCTTTCTTTTTTTTAAAGCTGCACGTCATTGACTCCTGGACCCAACTGTGACCGATTTAAATTGCACATACCATATGCTGGAGAGACATTAAAATGTAAGTAAATGATGACTCTTCTACTGAAAAATGTAGATTACAGTGCTAGCTATTGGATTTTGTGCTTTAGTTTTTATTTCTGGCTTTTAGGTGTTATCTCCTAAGATACTGATCAGAAGGATTTACCACTTTTTGAAAATTTGTCTTTCAGTCCTAGTTCTAGTCAAAGTAAGACATGCAGCTCAATATCAAAAAAACAGACAACCCAATCCAAAAATGGGCAGAAGACCTAAATAGACATTTCTCCAAAGAAGATACACAGATTGCCAACAAACACATGAAAGAATGCTCAACATCATTAATCATTAGAGAAATGCAAATCAAAACTACATTGAGATATCATCTCTCACCGGTCAGAATGGCCATCATCAAAAAATCTACAAACAATAAATGCTGGAGAGGGTGTGGAGAAAAGGGAACCCTCTTGCACTGTTGGTGGGAATGTAAATTGGTGCAGCCACTATGGAGAACAGTATGGAGGTTCCTTAAAAAACTAAAAATAGAACTACCATACAACCCAGCAATCCCACTACTGGGCATATTCCTGGAGAAAACCGTAATTCAAAGACTCATGTACCACAATGTTCATGGCAGCTCTATTTACAATAGCCAGGACATGGAAACAACCTAAGTGTCCATTGACAGATGAATGGATAAAGAAGATGTGGCACATAAATACAATGCAATATTACTCAGCCATAAAAAGAAACAAAATTGAGTTATTTGTAGTGAGGTGGATGGACCTAGAGCCTGTCCTACAGATTGAAATAAGTCAGAAAGAGGAAAACAAATACTGTATGCTAACACATATATATGGAATCTTTTTTTTTTTTTTTTTTGCGGTACGTGGGCCTCTCACTGTTGTGGCTCCGGACGCGCAGGCTCAGCGGCCATGGCTCACGGGCCCAGCCGCTCCGCGGCATGTGGGATCTTCCCGGACCGGGGCACGAACCCGCGTCCCCTGCATCGGCAGGCGGACTCTCAACCACTGCGCCACCAGGGAAGCCCTATATATGGAATCTTAAAAAAAAAAAATGGTGATGAAGAACCTAGGGGCAAGATGGGAATAAAGACGCAGACCTACTAGAGAATGGACTTGAGGATGGGGGAGGGGGAAGGGTAAGTTGGGACAAAGTGAGAGAGTGGCATGGACATATATACACTACCAAATATAAAATAGATAACTAGTGGGAAGCAGCCGTATAGCACAGAGAGATCAGCTCGGTGCTTTGTGACCACCTGGAGGGGTGGGATAGGGAGGGCGGGAGGGAGGGAGATGCAAGAGGGAAGAGATATGGGGATATATGTATATGTATAGCTGATTCACTTTGTTATAAAGCAGAAACTAACACACCATTGTAAAGCAATTATACTCCAAAAAAGATGTTAACAAAACAAAACAAAAACAAAGTAAGGCAGTTGGCAGGGAGTAAATTGTGGTCAAGTGGGCATGCACACGTTTTATCTTTTATAGCAAAGGTCAGAAATACAAATGGCTACAAGGCCAGGCTGGTAACATGAATGAGGGAAGCAGCCTAGGTGTGGCAAATTGGGGCACTCCTACCCAGTTTCGAGGGGTTGCCCTTACTGATTTATTGAGAAAAGGCAGAAATCTGAATTTTTATTTGAATTCTCAGTTTTAGATGTAGGCCACTTCTTCAAAATTACAATGTGGGCCAGCATTATGCAGGCCAGACTGATGTGTTTGTGGGCTGGCTTGAGCTCTTGAACCACTGGTTTGTGACCTCCATGAATAGTATGCAGGACTTACTGTAGGATTTAGTCCACCATCTACAGCATCTGCCTAGGTTGCATCAGCCCTTCTCTGCCATAATTACCAGTACTGAAGCTCTAGCCTCGTGTGGAAATGATGATAGCTTTGGTTGGTTAGTATCAATAATCTCATCAGGAATTTTCTTTCTTGAAACTGTACTAGTGAATGGGGTATGAAAGTCTCTCAATTCTTATACAGAGGAATAAAGAACAAAGATGTTGAAGGTGGGACAGATGGGTAAGCAGTGTCTTTCAGACCACTATAGGCTAGGAAAGGCCACATCTTAGTATTCGCAGAATCACTTTATATTAATTTACCAAATGCAACGTGAACCAAAAAATTTGTGACGTGCTGACTTGCTAACCTTTCATTGTTAGATCATTCTCTGGAAACCATTAAAATACAAAAGAATTTCACCTGTCTGAGGTAGTAGGACAGACTAGGTTGCTACTTTTTTGGGGGAAAAATATTTTTGACTAAATTTGAAGAAAATGATCAAAGTAAATCATTCGCATTTACTAAAAATGTAAATAATTCAAACATTTTTTAATACATGAAAACAGTAGTCCTCTGTTCCATTTCTCCCCAACCCTAGTCCTCTTTCTCAAGGGAACCACTTAAAATCTTAAAAAAAAAATGTTTCAGTGTTTAGTTCTCCTGGGGATGATCGCCACATATCTAAGTAATGTGCTTATGTCTCTATTTCTTGGCTTATCAATTTTAGATATTACTATCTTTTGATTTTCTGCTCTGATGCATAAGGTATCAGCCTATTTTCACTGCACCCTTTATCTCTCTCTTCTCCTCTGTAGTGTAATTTTACCACCACTATTGGTTCCTGTGTTGGTTACCCTGTAGCTTCAAATTTTTTCTTTTCTTTTCTTTTAAAGGATCATTTAAAGCATTGTATTATATAGGTAAGTGAACAGCTCCCAAAAGTTCTTAGTCAGTGCCTGGCACACAGTTATCACTGTTATTACTTAAGCAAAATCTCTGTGCAGTAATCATGACCACTTAGTGTGCTTTTATTTAGTTTCCCGTTAACCATAGACGGTGTCTTTTGGCTTCTCACTTTATAAAATGAAGATATTAGCCCCTGACCTTCCTTCCATTCCTCTTCCTCACCCTCCCAACTTCTGTCTTCTGTTATTTTCCTTTTGCATTGTCAAGGGTGATAATTTACTGTCTGTTCTAAATCTACAGTTGCCATCTGTGCTTTGTCCACAAATTGCTTGAATGATTACTCTGCAGGCCTGCTCCTGCAGTTATCACTATGGGATTTACCTTTATTATTCTCTTGGATTTGACCTTGTGTAGAATCTGTGTATTGAAAATTCTGTGTTTTTAGAATTATGTCTTGGTAAACAGGTTACCTTGTTATTTTGCTGGACCACAGTCTCAAACAACTTGCTCAGATTCCACTCCTCCCTCCATCCTTCCACCTTTCCTGTAGCTCCTCTGATAATTTTTTATTACCACAGTCATAATTAGGTATCTTAATTTTATTTTTTAATAAATTTATTTATTTTTGGCTGCATTGGGTCTTTGTTGCTGTGCTTGAGCTTTCTCTAGTTGTGGTGAGAGCGGGGGCTACTCTTTGTTGTGGTGCATGGGCTTCTCATTGTGGTGGCTTCTCTTGTTGCTGAGCACAGGCTCTGGGTGCATGGGCTCAGTAGTTGTGGCACATGGGCTCAGTAGTTATGGCATGTGGGCCTTAGAGCACAGGCTCAGTAGTTGTGGCACACAGGCTTAGTTGCTCCATGGCACATGGGATCTTCCCGGACCAGGACTCGAACCCGTGTCCCCTGCATTGGCAGGCAGATTCTTAACCACTGCGCCACCAGGGAAGCCCAGGTATCTTAATTTTTAAGAGCTCTAAGAGCTCTGTTTCTCTTTTGCAACATTTTGTTCTTATTTTATGAATGTAGTATCTTAAAAGTTTTTGAAGGATATAGTTTTTTTTTCTGTTTTCTGAATTATTTTGATTTTCCCCAGGGATTATATTTTTATCATTTTTTTTTAACCTCTGTTATTCTATAGCCTTTCCTCAAATAAAAGATGGGTTTTGGTTGTCCATTTATATTTAAAACATGATAAAACTCTGATTGGGACTTCAGTATGGGCAGGACTTAATAGAGTATGTGGGTTAATGGTGGGCAGGCTGTTAATATGAGCACCCCTACGTGTCATATTTGGAGTTCAGCTGTTCTAGCTCTCCCCCAAATAGTTTATTCTGTTTTTTAAGAAAGTCTTCTATATTTTTTTCCTGGGGATACATATCTGGCCACCATGCCATTTTTGGGAGATGGGTATATAGATTATTGCCTGTGGAGCTTTTAGTCAGTCTCCCTGTTCTTAGCTCCTTGTCTCATTCTTGCCTCTCCTTACGCCGGATGACTACAAGTTTTTATGGCTTTACCAGGACAGATGGCTTCCTCCTCATCAGTAGCCTCTTCCTCTCATTATTGCAACTAAAGCTTTCTCTGCCCTGTCTCTTCAAGTACTACTCTTCCATCTGCATTCTGCCTTCTAGGAATTTGTGGAAATGTTGCTACTGTTTTCCCTTCCTCTTCACTCTCCTGTTGTTTTTGATTTTTATCTTTCTGTTCCTCCACTATCATTTAATGAGAGGGTGGGTCTTAGGAGAGAGAGGAAATAAATGTTTGTGGTCAGTCCACAGTCTTGAGCCAGAAGTAATGTGACTTCACAAAGATCTTTCTAGCTGTATGAGTTTATGTTAGGAAGCATTTACTAGTATCCTGTATCCTCTCACTACTGTAAGCTTTTATAACATTGGTGATAAGGGTATTTGGACTGGTATTTACCATATGTTGTAGTTATGTCCTATTAAGTTATTGCTTGATATCATCATTATATGCTAGAGACTTAATTTAGCCTGTAGAATGCTCTATAATAATTGAGAAATAGATGAACTTTATATACTGAGATTCTTGCACATTAAGGTGAGTCAGACTCCTAACCTTAAGCAGCGTATAGCCAAATAAAAGGAAAAGACAATTGATTATGGAAACTGTATTTACAAAAGTTAATTGAATTGGAAAAATAAGAATGTGACATTCTGTTACTTGTATCAGTCTTTTGCCAACAGAAATTCAATCTTTAGAAGTTATTTATTGTACAAGGAATTTGTAATTGGAACATTGCTCTTAACAATTCAGAAAACAGGAAGGACGTACAGTACTTTGCAGATTTGGAGTCTGTTTCTATTTCCTCTTATATATTTTACTCTGCCTTCTCAAAGCAGATTAATGACAATATTATGTAACCAAATTTTATATTTTGTGATATTTTATATACTAGGAAACAGTTCATCTATAAATTTTGCAGTTAATGATAGTGAGAATGAAAGACAAAGGAGAGGGCACATTTCTACTCATGAATTCATGAATTTATTCCTACAGAATTACCCACATGTAAAATGAAATAACTGAAGTAAAAAAGACCAGAAGATTACAGTACATTAGGAATGACGTTATTGTCTCCTCAGCTCTTTTCAATGTGAAGAGAAAACTGTTGGGCATTGAAAACATTGCCAATTTGTGTAAGATTCTCATGGAAGATATCAAAGGATATCTGATAAAGAGAAGTCCTTCTAACACAACATCGTAAAGCAACCATACTCCAATAAAAATTAATAAAAAAAAAAGTCCTTGAATTTCATGATTGTAGAAGAGACAACTGGTACTTACTTAAAGAGGATTGGAAAAGTGAATCATCAGTGATGAAATTGATTTAAATAAAACAAATGTTAAGATCTAGGATGGTGCCACTAAAATGAGTGAAAATATGCCCATTACAGCAAAATTCACAGAGGAAGATCAGCGAGATTTTTGTAAATGCATATTTGTAAAAATAGTCAGGCGCTACAGCACTTAACTCTTGAAGAAATTATTGTGTTTGTGTTTTTTTGCGTCCTATTTAAATAGGGCGGGTGTGAAGCTGTTTTGCTCGTATTTTATTTGTAACCTGTACCTTATTGCCTGGTATTTAGAGGGGAATTTGTGTTTGTGTAATGAATGGACCATGTTCATTCTTTGGATATGATAATGAAGAGGTTTGATGAGGAAGAACTCTGAAATATTCTCAATTTTACAAGTTTTTTGAGTAACACTATTATGTATCTATAAAGAGAGATAATTGAAATATTTTAAATTATATCAAGCAAATCTGTGGCCGAAATCAAATGGTTTCCTAACACTGGTTTCAAATTTGAAATTATCTTTTGTTTAAAATTTCTATTTTTCATACTAACAATTTATTTTAATCAGGGACTGTTTGGTTATAAGAAACCCATTGGAACAAACGTAAATAAAGAGTTTGTTTGTCTTTATAAGGAATTAAGTGAACTCCATGGTGCCCAAGGGCAGGAAGTATAGCCAGGCCTGATAGGGACTGGAAGGATGGCAGACACAATAGTAGCTGGTCAGCATCTGTGTTCTTGTATGTCTTTGTCTTTCTCCTGAAACATATTTTCTTGTCACCATATTCACTTTATTCTTTTCCCCCCATATTTCTGTTTCTCCTCATGTTGAGCAGAAATGGCTTTCTGAGCCCCCTAGGACATGGTGACTAAGTTCAAGGCCACAAGAGACAGTCTGTGGTCTTCGAGTGAGAGGGTCTGTTTGGCATCTTGGGCTGGGTGTCCACTTGGGATCCAGTCATATAGCCAAGAGCTCTGGTTCATGTACTATCATGGTTACTAGAGGCCATTTTAACACAAAGTGAGCACGGGCTGGGCAGGTACCCAGAGAGGTATCTATTACAGTGTTTCAGGAGTTTTTTCTAAAGAGATTCCACATGAAACTAGAGGCATTTTCCCTTTGTCTTTAGCAATAGAAGCAGTGCCATTGTTTATCATCTGAGAGGAATGATGAATATTTCAAAGCCATTTGTGACAGAGTCAAGAAGTCATGCCAAAAAATTATCTCCAAAGGTTTTGAAGTTGAAAGACTTTCCCAGAGGAAAAGCCTTTTTTTCAGAGGAAAAAGTGAAAAAAAAAAACGATTATGATTTGAATAATATGTTATGTCTCCTTGTCTTCAGAGGAGTATAAGCATTTCCAAGGCTTCGATACTATGTCACTAAATTTAAATGTGTATTTTTTGGAGAATGATTACAACAAAAGGAAACCAATCTCAGAACTGCTATTTAAATGGAATGTATCATTTAATTAAACAGTGGTCAAATATACACAAAGATTTTTATAGACAAATTGTAAATAGTGTTCCAGAACTTCTGCTTTACTGAAGCTTGAAATTCGACTTCATTTTTATCCTATCTCAAGTGGTTTGGCTGCTCTGTGTGTGTGTTTGTGTGCGTGTGTGTGTGTGTGTATGCATTGACACAGTGCTTCTTGCATCTCAGGTCTATTATATATTACTTTGTCTTAGCCAATCAGCATAGTAAACTCAGAAAGCTCTTTTTCCTCTGCTCTTTGTCCTTTTCACTTATGTAGCGGTGTGTAGAGACACTCAAGGGCTTTGCCTGATGGCTGTCAAACATAAACTAAACCCCAAACTGCTGGCACCAGAAGGTCCCAGTGGTGTTTTGGAGAAGTTTGTTGCATCAGCTGAAGGAGATATTAAGGTTCTATTGATTTAATCTTATCTGTAAGAACTTTGCACTTTACTTGCTTTGTTCTTATACCTTATATTCTGAACTTTTGTGTAGGTTCAAAGGTTGGCTGCTGTGACTGTAACTGTTGGCAGTTTTGTTGGGATGACAGTTTTATTTTATGAAAAATTTCTTGTATTGTTTAAAATAAATAATCTATTTGGAAAATGTTAACCGAGTAATCTTTCTGCTTTAACCTTTTCGCCCTTCCCTTCAGTATTTTAGCAACCGAATCTCACAGCCTAGCATTCGAGGCTGTCACAGGCTGCCCTTCCAGCCTCGCCTTGGCCCCCCTCGGTGGAGCTCAGCTGACGACAGTCCAAGTCAAAAGCCTATATACACTGTACTGGTTGAAGTAGATTTTTTTTAATAGTAGCTTTTATTAAGATATATTTTACATACCATACAATTTGGTCTTTTTAAAAAAAATTTATTAATTTATTTATTTTTGGCTGCGTTGGGTCTTCGTTGCTGCGCGCGGGCTTTCTCTACTTGCGGCGAGTGGGGGCTACTCTTCGTTGCGGTGCATGGGCTTCTCATTGCGGTGGCTTCTCTTGTTGCGGAGCACAGGCTCTAGGCGCGTGGACTTCAGTAGTTGTGGCTCGCAGGCTCAGCAAAGTAGCTTCTGTGTAAAGAAAACAACCTAGAAACCAATAATCACATTCAAAGTTACTATTAAATTGTTTACAAAATATAGATGATTACCTCATTAAAGTTTCTCTCTGAGCTCGCATCAGCCTCATTGTAATTTCACAAGCTCTTCAAAAAAGACATTCTGTTTCCATAGGACCCATTCCATTAACCATATTATGAGTCAGGCGAAATGGAACAATTTCTGGGACCTCAAAGGTTTCTCCCTTAAAACAATGAATTTCATTAAAAAGTAAAAATTTTGGAATTTTAGAATCTTTATGCAAAAAATTTAGGGCTTTTAGCAAAGAGCAAACATACCCTCAAAATATTTGTATTTGCAACTTACGTTAGAGGCCTACATCCTGAAGGAGCCATATGACTCTACCTTTGCTTTTGAGGAGCTGGAACACAACTCCTTAGATAAGATCTAGAGGATGGATGGATTCATCTTTCACTGAATTACTAAAGTGAATAGAATTATAGAGCAATATTTATGCATTCAATATTTAGCCTTATATTAGCTCACTTAATGTCCTTCTTCAATAGTATAAAGTACAAACAAAAATACTCTCATAATTTTCTTCTTTTCTTTAAGACTTTCACTTTAAAACAGGAGGGGAAAAGAAATAGCCAAGTGTTAGATGCTCACAATCCCTGAGACAGGAAATGTAACATGTAATATCATGAAGTTCAGTTCATTTATTTTCTGCCATTCTCTAACACCTGCCTTTCCTAGGGCTTTTTCATCCCTCCAATCAGTTTCCCTAAATTCCTCTCTTGTATGAATCTCCTGTACCAGTGGTTTATCTTTGCTTTGTTTTCAATTGGGTCTGTGACCTTTCTTGGTTTCCTGTGACAGCAGACAGCAACCCATGGAGAATGAGGGTGAAGGAAAAAGTGGGTTTAATTATTAGTCTGCCTTTCAGGATCATAACATTGGAAAATTGGAGGAGGGCCTTAAGGAGAGTCCAACAACCTTATTTTATTCCCAGACCCCAGTCTGGACCTACAGAATCTGAATTTCCTGTGATGTTTCCTAGGTATCTGCATTAAAAAAAGAAAAAAAAAATTCTTAGGTGCTGCTGCCATGTTTGGAAACAATCATATTAAACTACTCTGTCTCTCTAAAAAAAAAAAAGCCTATATACAAGTGATTTGCTTGTTGTACTTCTAAAATGTCCTGTCTTTCCTCTTTCTACTTTTTATTTATTTATTCATTTATTTATTTATTGGCTGTATTGGGTCTTCGTTGCTGTGCACAGGCTTTCTCTAGTTGTGGCGAGTGGGAGCTACTCTTCGTTGTGGTGCGCGAGCTTCTTATTGCAGTGGCTTCTCTTATTGCAGAGCATGGGCTCTAGGCGCGTGGGCTTCAGGAGTTGTGGCTTGTGGGCTTCAGTAGTTGTGGCACTCAGGCTCAGTAGTTGTGGCTCGCAGGCTGTAGAGTGCCGGCTCAGTAGTTGTGGTGCATGGGCTTAGTTGCTCTGCGGCATGTGGGATCTTCCCGGACCAGGGCTTGAACCCATGTCCCCTGCATTGGCAGGCAGATTCTTAACCACTGCGCCAGGCAGATTCTTAACCACTGCGCCACCAGCGAAGCCCCCCTCTTTCTACTTTTGTTCACACTGTTTAGTCTTCAGTAGGACGGACCAAGGCAATAGTCAAATGGCCGACTGTTCTGTGACGTATCTGGTTCTTCATTGGCACCTGCCAACCTGCTGCTCCGATGGCTGTGCTCTTTGTGAGGCTCCTTGGCTGGGACTCCAGATCACCTGCAAGGAGAGGAGGATTGAACCAATTTTACTAGGACTTGTAACAGTTGGGCTAAATAAAAATTTGGACACAGAAGTCCAGGGATTTAGTTTGGCATCATGCCAAGAGGCATTATAATTTTTCTTGGTAGTATATTTCATTTTACTTTATTTTTATCTTTTCAAAAGATTCATTTACTTAAAGATTATTATTATCTAGCGTTCAAGGTATTTTTAGAGGCTAATTAGGGAGGCAGGTCACCTTTGATTTAGTGAATGTTTTAAAAAATGATCATTGAAAGTCAAGTAAGAAGTGCTAATTTTGTGGATTAGACATTAACTCTCCCTTAGATTTTGAGGATTCCTTTGTCCTGGTATTTCAGAATGTTTCTTCTTGGAATTCATGGAATGTTGGAAGAATTTTTAATAATAGCAACTAACATTATTAAAAATTTGTAAAGTCAGAAGTCAGCTTAGTTATAGGCTAACTATATATGTATAAAATCTGGCTTTGATGCTGATTATAGTTTATTAAAAGGTGACTGATAAAATTGCTATGACTAACTTATTGAGCATATATTTTATAGACAGGCTTATTTATATACATGTTCTCATTTAATCACACAGTAACTTTGAGATAGAAATTTATATCCCACTTTTTTATATTAACTTTATGGAAGTATAATTTACATAAAATAAAATGTACCGGGGGCTTCCCTGGTGGTGCAGTGGTTGAGAGTACGCCTGCCGATGCGGGGGACACAGGTTTGTGCCCCGGTCCAGGAGGATCCCACATGCTGCAGAGCAGCTGGGCCCGTGCGCCATGGCCGCTGAGCCTGCGCGTCCGGAGCCTGTGCTCCGCAACGGGAGAGGCCACAACAGTGAGAGGCCCGCGTACTGCAAAAAAAAAAAAAAAAAAGCACCCATTTTAATGAACAATTCCATACATTTTGGCAGCTATAAATAGCTATTTAACTACACCACAGTCAAGACGTAGAACATTTTCATCGTCCAAAAGTATAGAACATTTTCTTTCCACCATAAGTCAGTTCCTTCCACCACCATCCCCCAACCCTTGATCCTTATCTTCTCTCTGAAATTGTAAACGGTTTTGCCTGTTTTAGAATTTCATATAAATGGAATCATATACTATGTAGTTTTGGGTATATGGCTTCTTTCGTTCAGCTTAATGTTTTTGAGATTCATCTATACTATTCCATATATCAATGCTTTGTTCCTTTTATTGCCAACAGTAGAACATTGTATGGATATACCACAGTTAAAACAAAAATTCATTCATCTGTTGAAGGGCATCTGAGTTATTTCCAGGTTTTGGCTTGTATGAATAAAGCTGCTGTTAAATTTTTGTACATGTGTTTTTGTGGAGATATGTTCTCATTTTCTTGGGTAAATACCTAGGAATAGTACTGCTGTGTTGTAAGCTAAGTGTATGTTAATCATTAAACTGTTTTCCAAAGTGGTTGTACTATTTTACATTCCTACTAGCAATTTATGGGCTCTCTAGTTATTCCATATTCTTACCAACATTTGATATTGTTGGTCTTTTAAATTATATTAATTCTAGTGGATGTGTAGTGTATCTCATTGTAGTTTGTTTTTTTGTTTTTTTTTTTTTGGTACGCAGGCCTCTCACTGTTGTGGCCTTTCCCGTTGCGGAGCACAGGCTCCGGACGTGCAGGCTCAGTGGCCATGGCTCACGGTCCCAGCCGCTCCGCGGCATGTGGGATCTTCCCGGACCGGGGCATGAACCCGTGTCCCCTGCATCGGCAGGTGGACTCTCAACCACTGCGCCACCAGGAAGCCCCTCATTGTAGTTTTGATTTGCATTCTCATGTGGTTATTGGCTATTCATATATCTTTTGTTAAGTGTTCAAATGTTTTTGCTCAATGTTTTGATTGGATTGTTGGTTTTTTTGTTGAGTTATAAGTGTTATTTATATAGTCTGAAAAGAAGTTGTCAGTTTGTCAATATTTTCTCATAGCCTATGGCTTCTCTTTTCATTTTCTTAATGGCGTCTTTTCAATAGCACAACTTTTTAACTTTGATGAAATCAAATTTAACATTTTTTCTTTGTTGTTTATGCTTTTGGCTTCTTGTTTAAGAAATCTTTGCCTACCTGAAGGTCTTAAAGATTTTCTCCTAGAAGTTTTATATTTTTTACCTTTAGCATTTTGGTCTATGATCCAATTTGAGTTACTTTGACCGTATGCATGTTAATCAACCATTTAAGTGTGGGCCCATTTCTGGACTTTTTTTTTTTTTTTTTTTTTTTGTGGTACGCGAACCTCTCACCGCTGTGGCCCCTCCCGCCGCGGAGCACAGGCTCCGGAGGCGTAGGCTCAGCGGCCACGGCCCACAGGCCCAGCCGCTCCGCGGCATGTGGGATCCTCCCGGACCGGGGCACGAACCCGCATCCCCTGCATCGGCAGGCGGACTCCCAACCACTGCGCCACCAGGGAAGCCCCCCATTTCTGGACTTTACATTGTATTCCACTGATAGGTCTATCCTTATGTGAGTATAACCCTGCCTTGATTATTATAGCTTTGTAGTAAATCTTTAAGTCAGGTACTATAAGTCCTACTACTTCTACTATTTCTATTTCCATAGAAATTTTAGAATTAGCTTGTTAATGTCTGCGAAAATCCTCCCGAGATTGCATTGAATCTGGAGGTCAATTTGCATATAATTAAGATCTTAATAACATTGAGTCTTCCAATGGATGAAAATGATAACCTCTCCATTTATTTAGGTCTTCTTTAAGTATTTTGTAGTTTTTAGTGAACAGGTCTTGTACAAATTTTGTTAAATCTACCTCTGAATATTTCATATTTTTTGATGCTAATTTATAGTATATCTATTTTCAACTTTCTTTTTCTAACTCTTTGTTGCTAATATATTGAAAATATAATCCCCCCATATTTCTTTTTCTTGCCTTAGGGCACTGACTGAAGTCTCCTACATGTTGTTGGATTCAAGTGATGAGAGCACACATTCTTGCCTTGTCCAGATTTTAGGGGAAAATATACAGTCTTTCACCATTAAGTATAATATTGGCTGTATATTTTTCACAGACACCCTTTATCAGTTTGAGGAAGTTCCCTTCTATTCCTATTTAATTGAGAGTTTTTTGTTTTGTGTTAAAATCAGGAATGGATGTTGTATTTTGGCAAGTACTTTCTTCATCTATTGAGATGCTCATGTGGTTTTTAAAAAATTTTATTAGTATGGTGGATTGACTTTTGAATGTTCAACCTACCTTGCATTTCTGATGTAAACTCCAGTTGGTCATGATGTATTAGCCTTTTTGTATGTTGTTGGATTCAATTTGCTAAATAAAATAGTTTAGAATTTTGCGTTTATGTCCATGGATGATATTGGTTTGTAGTTTTCTTTTATGCTTGTTACTGGTTTTAGCATCATGGCAAAACTGACTTCAGCACAGAACGCATTGTGAAATGAGAACCATTTTCCTCAGTTTTGGGGAATAGTTTGTGAAGAATTCATATTATTTCTTCCTTAAATGTTTGGTGGAATTCTCCAGTGAAACCACTTTAAAGTACAGATTAAATTTCCTTAATACATATAGAACTTAAGTCATCTACTTCTTCTCAAGTGTCAGTAGCTTGTATCCTTAAAGGGATTTGTCCATTTCATCCAGGTTGCTGAATTTATTGGCATAATGTTCTCTTTTTTTTTTTTAATATATAAAATCTATAATGTTGTCACATCTGTTTTTCCTGATATTGGTAATTTGTTTCTTCTTTTTTCTTTTTACCAGTCTGGCTAATTTTTTAATTTTATCTTTTCAAAGAACCATCTTTTGACTTTATCCATCTTCTCTGTTGTATTTCTGTTTTCTATCTTATTGATTTCTATTCTGATCTTTCTTTCTTCTCTTACTTTGGGTTTTCTTGTTCTTCTTTTTCTAGTTTATTAAGTGGAGGCTGAGGTCATTGATTTGAGATCTTTCTTTTATGATATTGGTGTTTAATGCTATAAATTCCTATCTAAGTACTGCTTTAGCTCTATCCCTCAAATCTGGATATGTTATATTTTCATTTTAGTTCATCATATTTCTTATTTCCCTTTTGATTTCTTTTTTGACCCATGGGTTATTTAGAAACGTCATTTAGTTTCCAGAATTTTCTAGATTTTTCAGATATCTTTTAGTGATTTTGAATTTTGTCCCATTATGGTCAAAGAACATACTTTGTATGATTTACATCTTTTAAAATTTATTGTGACTTGTTTTATGGGTTCTGGTATGGACTGTCTTAGTAAATGTATAGCATCTTGTGAGGGTACAAAGTTGGTGTCAGTACATGCCTACATTTCTGTTAATTAACTTTATATCTTAGGATGATTCCCTTTTTTTGCAAGATTATGGTACTGGCAATAGTGACTTCATATCAGAAAAGAGGGACTAATAGTTTTTCAGAATAGGTAAAGCAGAGACTTTAAAATTCTGGTCTGACCTAAGAATTAAAGGTTTTTAGGAAACGAGGTTCTTAATGGAAGTGTATGGAGGGCCCAGATGTGCTTCTGTTTCTTTTGAACTAGTCCTTTTTCTTTATTATTTTGGCCCTTAAGGACATTGAGCTGCTCTCACCTCCAGGATATTTCAACAGAAGTTAGCATAAGACCTTTTGGGACATTGATGGGCATTCCAGATGGCACAGGCACTCCCGATCACTTCTGGTTGCACGGCAGGCTTTATGTGACATTTTCTGATTGCTGATCTCCATTGATTTTCACTGGATCATTAGTCTGCTTTAGGGGAAATAATTGAGATTGCATATTTCCATTCTCCCAAAGGATATGAACCATGTCTAAATTTCCTAGTATGTGGCATCATTCATATTAACTTGTGTATGTTGATTCTTAATAAATCAATCTCTCTTTATATTTATTTGTGTGGCAGATATGGCTCTTCTGTTTCTATAAAAATAAAAAATGAGACTTCTATTTGATATAAGCAGCCTAACTATTCATAAAACAGTTCTTTTAATACTTTTCCCAGGCTGCTGTCAAACCTCCAATTTACTGAAATCCTTCTTCACATTTCCGGAGTTAGGCGAGAGATCTTTTGATTCTTTTGCTGGTTCTATATCAGCATATAAAAAACAAAACCAGAAGTGGCTTTACCTTTCCCATTTCCCTTTTGATGCCATTCACATTAATACCATTAGTAACAATACCACCAAAAAACAAATCAATCAATAAATAAGATTCTTGTTTTTCTTCTGCCTTTGGCTACAGGGCTTGGTTGGAAAAGGAAGAGAACAAAGTGTTTTAGTAGGATCATGTCTTTAGTGGTGGGGAGTTAGAGCCATTAAAAAAAACAAGCAAGTTAAAAATTGTGGCAAAATAGGAAGGTGGATGCGAAGGGATTTAGGAACTTCCAAGGAGGTCTATAGACTTCAGATGAAGTCCACATACATCTAACTTGTGGGAGAGGTGAAGGCACAAAGGAAGAGAGAGAGTTAACTTGAGGAGAAAGAGAAATAAATTAAAAAAAAAGTTTTCATGCAGTCTGAATAAAATTTATGTTTCCCCCCTCCTTGGGCCTTAGAAATTAGACTCTTTTCCCATTATTGTCGCTCTGTATGGGAAACCCTGTTTAATCGTGGTGCTGTAAACCTAAATTGATGTGGTTGCATTCAGCGTATAGAAAAGTTCCAACTCCATCTCTAGTTAGTTCTTCCTTTGTACTTATGCCTAAACCTCTCCATCTGGAGAAGTGCCAATTTGCCACTAAATTTAAATAAATAAGAACATTTCTCATCAATAGGGGTGGCAAATTTAGCCCCTCTTCAGAGCACTGAGCAATTTATGACCATATGTTAAATACCATAAAACAGCTTTAAAGACTTGGTCCCTGGCCATTGCCAGATTGTACCGTAGGAGTAGGCAGCACTGTGAGGGGCTGGGAATGTTTCCTCCGGCCCTTGGAGGCCTCAGCAACTCCCTGGTGTCACAGCCAAAGAGGCCTGTTTTCAAACATTCCCTTTATAAAGGTGAAATACTAAAAGATTCCATTTTGGCATTTGGGTGCAAAGAAGGCAAGGCTTCTTTTTGATTTTTAAGGGTCAAAATTAGTATGGAAAGTGTTGTGTGGGAGAGTGAGTAACTTGGCAGCAGTGAGTCCAGAAGGCAGGTCTAGGAATAGGTAATAGATGTCCTACTCGTTCTTTTTCCTGGAGCGTGAACTGGACTTCTAGAAGGCACGAGCAAACCAAATGTCACATGTTTCTCAACCGTTTTCATTCCGCCAACTTTTATGGAATTAATACTAATGTTAAAAACAATTTTTAAAATTTTGTCCTATGGGGCTGCCAGTCCTAAGGATTTCTTTTCTTCCAGGAGAATGACTCATTATTTGGTGAACTCCAAATATTAGTTTTTCTGCTTAGCATCATCACAGTCTGTGAATCATTTATGGCATTCAGTGGGCTTGTGGCTGAGAAAATGAAGGTGTGTGCCAGTAAACATGTGATTTTTGGTCACGTAAGTGCTGTAGGACCTTAAATGGACTTCTAACATGTGAGGAAACCACTGGTTCAGGCAGGGGGCAGTGTTATTAAATAGAAATAGGCACCAAGAAGCTTTGTACAAGATGTTTCTGACTGTTCTCTCCGAAGGATAACTCTTCCTACAAAGGAAAATGATGAAATTTGGCTGTCAAAGGTCCAGAATTCCTAGCCTTCTTAAATGTGTAAGTGCCAGCCCGAGGGCTGATTTCCTGTCAGTTCCTGTGTGGTCTGCACTGCATCCTCCTTGCAACAGATCAGTATTTTAGGTCATCTATCATAACTGCTATCCTGTAAATTCTTGGAAATTTGATCTCAGTTTGCAGAAGGCAGCTGGCATACTTCTCTAGGAAGTGCAGCTGGAGAGCTCCTGTCTCCCTCTTCCTCAGGCCAGGAAGTACCCTATTGTTAGTCATCGTTGCTTTCTTCCTTTGAAAGAACAAAAATCTTCAAACTTTGGCAACTTCTAAAAGTGCTGGGTAGCAGTTTGAAATTGCCCTTTCCATTTTGTTGGTCTAGGGCGAAAACTTGAGTGATCTTTGACATCATTTGTAAATCTTGTCTGTTTTTTTCCAAACACATGTATATGCATTAGTGGAAGTTTTCCCCGCATTGCAAATGAGTGATGCTTAAGTCTTCAGAGTCACATGGGGTGCTTCGTTTTATTTCGGGCTTTGATTTTCAAGGATATTTTAATGACTTAGGCCATGTTGTTGCCCAGTTATTTCTTCTCTGTGTGTCTTCCTCTTAACAGTGGGAATTTTCAATTCCTGTTACCAGCATCCATTAAGACTGTTCACCTTGGATATGACTTCAGTATTTGCATTGGATTTTCACTCTTTGGAAAGCAGAGATAATTTAAAGCACATGTCTTCACTACTTAATGTGAAGATAAATGTCATCTTCGTTCTAATTTGTCATGCCATAGTGGGTGAACTATGTTGTGGGACTTAGAAAAGAGCAATTTTCTTACTTTCTTATGACTTGGAGGTCACATTGTGACAACTTGATTTTATTCATGTAGAATAAGAGTTACCTTTAGCCCGGTTTGTCTGAGAGAAGAACCTGTTTATAAAGAGAATACAGACCCATGCATGAGTTATTTTAAGTGGCATCCTTAACAGTCTATCCTGGCACACATCATTTCTACTTCTGACTCTTCTTTTCGTATTCATGAAAACCCCATCTTCTGTAAGGTTCAACATCATTAGCGTAGCTCTCTGTTTCTTTTGTGTTCTGGTTCTTAAGATGAGAGGAAAGGAAAGAGAAATTGTGCTGCTTTACAGAAAAAGTGAACTTTCTGAAGGTGGATTTTATGTCAGATTTATGGACATCAGGCAGTTCATCATAGAAACAGACTGAATCCTGATAATGCACTAAGGAGAGCATGAAGGAAGAAATTTGGATTCCAAGACATGGGAGAATTTGTTATACAGATTATTTATATCCAATCAAATCTGTGGTTCCTGAAATAGCATATTGCTAAACTCTAGGGGCAGAATCCCTGGGATCTCTAAGGTCCATATGCCCCACATAGTAGCTGATCAGGAAATGCTTATTTATTAAATGAGTGAGACCAGAGCACTAAAAGATTATATCTTATGTGGAAAGTCTCAGTTGGAAGGATACTAATTTTCAGTGGGACTTTCAGTGGGACAAGGGTGTATCTAAAGGTTTGAGAAAGGGCATCATGGTTTTTGCACTGAAGACAGGGAAAGAGAGCTCTGCAAGTTTATGTAAATCTACATGGTTGATATGCATATTTAGAAAGAACCAGGGAAAAGACTCACAAAAGTAGTTTTGCCAACACTTGGCTACAATAGGACTAAATGACTTTACTTTGTAAAGAACAACTCTTAATTGATGAATCTCTTATTTTAAAATGATGAGTATAATACATTGGGAAGAAAAGAGTAAGTTGAATTTATCCTGAGAGTAGCAGCGCTTTTGATTCTGTCTTCAGGATGGGTCCAATAAGCAGATCATGAAATGATTAGTTAGACATGAAATGCGTTGCTTGACAGTATGCCTAAAGACTGTCATGACTGAAGAATAAGTGCTACCTCATGTTGAAATCAGACAATTTGGTCATCCTAATGTAGAGCAAATTGCAAAATGTTTTCTTCTCCAGTTAATTTTTTTTTTTATTGTTCTTATCTTCCTGTTTCTTCTTTTCTGTTTTTCGCAGTGTAATTTCATTACTCTTGGGTAAGATAAGTTCCAGGCAATCACCCTCAAACATCAGATTGTTTACTTGCTTTCTCAGGGTTGGCCATCTCCTATAGAAAGGAAGGAATTCACGAATCTCAGAGCACTTTCTCCCATCCACTCATCCAGTCATTACTCAGCACCTCCTCAGTCCAAATTCTGAAGCCCAGCATTTGAGGGCCTCCATTGTTTGGCACTATCATAACCTTGCCAGCACTCTCTCTTCTCTTTACCCCCTTCTTTACTCTAAACCAGACCACTTGGATAATCTGTCCCTAGCCTTCATTTTCAACTCTATCTGCCCTCTCCCTTCTGAACATCTTGTTCTTACCAGTGTAGTCTGCTCATCATCCCCTGGGCACATAATTTGCTTTCTACCCCCCAACTTTTGCTAATTCTCTTACCCTTGCCTACAATTACCTTCTCAAATTTCTTTGTTTATCTAAGTCTACTATGGACAGCACTAAGAGTAGACATTTTAAGAGAGAATTGATTAGACTGAGCATGATTTTAAACTGAAACAAAGTAGTGAAGTAGGAGACTGTGGCAGACAGTCCAAAGATGGTCACGACAATATCTCCTGTCCTGCCTGCTCTTCTGTACTGAGTGTGACCTTGCCATTCCTCCTTCAAGAGTTGGAGGATAATTTTCCTCCCCTTGAATCTGAGTGGGCTTGTGATTATTTTGACCAATAGAGTATGATGCAAGTAATGCTGCTTGCCCTCTGAGGCTGGGTCATCAAAGGCAATTCAGTGTTTGTCTTATTAGCAGGAACACTTGGGTTTGGAGCTTTGAGCCAACGCATGAGAAGTCTGACTGTTTTGAGGTTGTCATGCTGTCAAGTAGCCAAGCCACATGAAGAGTTCACGTGTAGGCACTGCAGTTGGCAGTTCTTGCCTTGGGGTTATTCCAGCCCAGGCACCAAACATGTGAGTGGAACCATATTGGACCCTTCAAACTAGTCTGTCCACCAGCTGAATTCCACTGAGTGATCTCAGGCAATGCTGTGAAGAGCAAAAGAATCACCCACCTACATTCTACCCGGATTTCTAACCCACAGAATCTGTGACCATAATAAAATGGTTGTTATTTTAAGCCTCTGAGTTTTGGGGTAGTTTGTTCAGTAGCATTAGTAATTAGAATACAGACCCTGAAGAATAACTGTGGAACAAGAGCCTGTAGGAGGATGGCAGAGGTGGGATCAAGTGCAGAGACCAGAGGTGAAGTCTCCAGAGGGAGGAGGAAAAGACAAAAGGATTAGGAAAGAAATGGGTAAATTTTGAGGAGGAGGGGTGGGGAATTCACACTGATGATCTGTTACATTAATTATGTATGTGTGTGTGTATATATGTATATATATTTGAATATATATTATTTATTTTCACACTTGGATGAGGTTGGAGTTGAAGTGTCCTTCCAAGAGGTGGAAGGTCTGGAGAGGGCTTGGCTGGTGGAGAGTATTCAAGACAGTGCAGATAACTGACCATCAGGTCCTTGCCTGTGACAAATACTCTTGTGAGGAAAGAGAGACGCTTGATGTTTAGTCATTACGGTGTGTGTGCCTTTCTTGAGTGAGCTTTGTGCGTAGTGTATACTGTCAGTGTGAAGTACTGGGAACCCTTGGAAGAAGTACAGGGGACTTTCTCCAGAGGAGTGCCTTGGACCACCACGACTCTGTGTGAGTTCTGAACCTCAACATGGCTCTTCAGGATTTCGAATAACCCAAAGATGCTTGTGGTTTTGGGGAATGGAAGGGATCCTACATTTGGAGTGGGGCATTGATTTTAAGTAGCAGCTTTCTTGAGAGAAGAGGGGAACAAATCTACAGTTTTAGTTATGGAGCTTAAGAGGACTTTTGTCCACGGTGAAGACTCAGTGCGTGTTGTGATTGAGTGGTGGAATTGCTTCTATAAAATAATTGTTTTCTCTAGCCATCCAGCAGTCTGGCCACCAGCCACACGCAAGTCAATTTGCTTCTGTGAAGGATTACAAGCTCCATGTCTAAGTGTACTCTTAAGAGTCTGGGAATCCTGTAGTTTTAGCTAGTTCTCCATTCAGTAAAATATTTAATTTGTTGAAATCTTTTAATTAATGTTGTAAGAAGAGAGATGCTGTAGCCTCATTGAAATACTATTGCTGGATAAAAGAGCGCTACTTTCACGACAGGGCAACCATGATGCATCAACCCTTTACTTCACGTACTGTGGTCAAGATAGAATTTGCCCCTGTGTTATAAGGAATTCTACTGTATTTCACTTGGTCTCTGTTACATGCTTTTAGATTATACCATTTCCTGATGTTTTTCCCCACTCTGTTGGCGTGACCTTGGCACTTCTGAGATGTTGTGACTTGTTTTGCTTATTTCTCCACCCTTTCCCTGAAAATTGTGATACATGTAGATAACTTGCTCTTACAGACCCTGCTTGATTTGTTTCTTTCTGACTTGTGTAATTTTCCTGGCTGGAGCTTGACCGTCTCTGTCCTTTGTTATCATCAACTTAAATTATCAGACAGAAAAACTGTCATCGTGATACCATTGCTTTTAAAAAACTGTTCATTTTATGTTGCTTTCTTTTTCTTTTTTTTTTTGAATGTTGGCTAGAGCTTTAACTGTTTTTACTTTGGTAGTGGTTTTATTTTTTAAAATTTTATCATTCCTTGTTTCTGTAAAGCATTTTCTTTTATCTACTTTTGAAGAATTTTAATCTATTCATCCTTATTTTTCAGCATCCTAAATTTTCATTCATTTCAGTAGATTTCCCCCCACTTTAGCTTCTGTGGATTACGGGACTTGCTTTTGTTCATTGTTAGACTTGTTTGACTCTGTCGTGTGTGAACTCAAAGGATCTTTCATACTATTTTTTTTTTTTTTTAATCTTTCTTGGTTCAGCTGCTGGGCATTTCAGAGTTATTTGACAGTAGGAAGTATTATTCAGTTTTTTTTTTTTTCCATGAATTCCACAGGCTAGTGCTTGGTTTTCACAAAGTTTCTGAAAGTTTCTGAGTGGGCTTTTGCACAGTCTTCCAAGCCTTGCTTTGTGGGAGCTGAAGGCAAAGGCCCAGGCTGAGATTGTTCTTTGTGTGCTGGTTTGTGCCAGTGGATGCAGTCAGCAAAAGACACATTGCTAAACAATGAACTCAGAATTGAAAGAAAGATTGGTGTGGTTTTTTTTTTTTTTTTACCCCATCTAGCGTTCTGTGGTTATTTCTCCTGATTTTTTGGCAAGTGTTGCTCGTTTGTGTCAAGCTGTGACCACAGCAGCTTTAAATTTTTGCTTTGTATAATTCAGCTAGGAATTAGAAAGAAGCATTTGCAATCGTATAGCATTCCATATTTTCCAAAGTATTTTTACTTAAATGATCTCACTGTAATTGCCCAACAACTTTCAAGAGGGCCAGTTGCCCTGTTTTACATACAAGGGAGGACTCACAAAGTCCAAGTGACTAGGTCACATAACTGGCAAGTCAGGGAGCCAAAGCCAAGACTTCTGAGTACAAGCCCGATGCTTTTCCCACTGTAACATGCTGGGAAAGAATTACTGTCTCTATTACCATACACTCACAATTGGCTTCTTGGTAGAAGCAGATAAGAGCAAATCAACGAGGTGAGAACGTTATGCAGGAAATAAGAACAAGCAGTGGCATTGCTGAAAAGGAAGTAAACACAATATCAAATGTTAATGCTTCATTTATACATCAGCTAGGAAAGGTGGTGGTCAGTCTGATTAGTACCTGACTGGGAAACGAACTGACATGACAAACTTCCACTTTTGTGTGGATCTCTCTTGGACACTTAAAGAGTAACAACTCATGGTTGGTTATTTTTGTTTTGTTTCTGAGGGCAAAAATCACTAGCAGAAGTTGCTGAAAATAGAATGAGAAGTTAATCAGGTTTATGAGAGATAAAGGCTTAGTTTCAGCTTTTGAGATGTAGAGAATAGTCTGAAATGCTGATTTTACTGTGTGTGTCTTTAAGCCTGTGATCTTCAGTTATCTTATAGACCCTAACTTAGCAACATAGCTTTATGATTCAGATCTGTTATCTGGCCTAATACATCTTTCATTGTCTTAATTGTGTCTTTGTGATATAGTAAAATCTGTTGTTTAATTTGCAGTCAGATCACAAATTAGACAATAGTTTCTAGCAACTTTCTAAAATCACTTGGATGGTTTTGCTTTAATGTGGGAAAGATGAGGGAAGAAAACTTAAAGGTCAAGATAACTTAAAGGTTAAGATAATAAGGTGGACCAGATATGTAGAGCTAAACTTTTGGGGCATTTTTGAGTTGAAAAAATTGGCTTTTCATTTAAAAATGTACTTAACATTTATTTAGAAACGAAATCATGAAAAGATTTTGACCTTAGCATAAGCTTTAAATATCAAATACTCAGTTTTATTTTATGAAACAAAAGGAATCTGAAAGAAATTAGACATGATCAAAAGCAAATTTAATGAAAATAGAATATTCTGCCTTCAACCTATTAGTCTTGCTACAATTCCTCTTAAGAGACATGGATTTGTTAGAATTTATGTCATCCTGATAATTAACTGAAGTGAAAGAATTTTATTTTTAGAGCTACAGACTCTTTGATGTCATCTAATCCACTACTGATTGTAGCAATTTCTTTAGTAGTGTCCTTGGTAAGTGGATATATAGCTGCTATCATTAATAGGAATCTTATTATTCATGAGACAGCATTGCAGTGCTCTTCAAAAAATATTTTTGTCCCAGAGACAAAACAGCTTTATTTTGTCATCTGCATGACAGTTTTATGGTACTGAAAGGAGCACTCAGTGGAATTCCTGTTTGAATTAGTTAGCCAAGCCAATATTCCTTTTATAGTGGTGAGCTTTTTGAAAAAATGGAATTACTGGAATTATTAGAATTACCAAGTAATTATTGGGGTTGAGAAATTGTGGATAATGGTAGCAGACTACAATGAAGAAAAAACATGGTCCTAATATTTAAAGAAAAGGAAGGAGAGATATATTCTTAAAGTGACAGTTTAATTTTTATATTGATGTTGGGTAAGCTTCAAGAGCTGGTTACTAAACAAATGGTTTGAGAGCATTTAAAACATGTTATATCTTTAGTAGCCAACATAGGTTTACTTAGAAGCACATTATGCCAAACTAACCTTATTTCTTTTTTGATGGTAGATCAGCTGACATAGCAAATCATTTCAGCAGAAAGCTTTTCTTGTTGCTGGTTTTAAAAAAATATTTATTTATTTATTTGGTTGCGCCGGGTCTTCGTTGCAGCAGGTGGGCTCCCTAGTTGCAGCACATGGGCTCCTTAGTTGTGGCATGAGAACTCTTAGTTGCAGCATGCATGTGGGATCTAGTTCCCTGATCAGGGATCAAAGCCGGGTCCCCTGCACTGGGAGCACGGAGTCTTAAGCACTGCGCCACCAGGGGAGTCCCTCAGCAGAAAGTTTGACCACTCTCCTGTGATGTCTTTCTGGATATGTATGCTATTAAATCAAAAAATGGTTAAGTAGATTCGCAGTAAATTGTACAATCATTGGAAGGTCTCTGAATGAAGTACTCTAAGATTGTATTTTTGACTGTGTTTTGTTCAAGATTTTTGTGAGTGATATGGACATATTTGCTCAGCTTGTGGAGAACACAAGTTTAAAGAGACTGATACAATGATGCGTGACAGACAGATCCCAGTAGGCTGGTATGTTGGTTCAAAAACAACAGGATGAAATTTAACTGTGTAAAGTCCCTTATTTAGATTTCAGAAATTAGTTGTGTAGGTAGAGGAAATCAGTTACATGAAAAACAATCTGGGATATATAGTATGAACCAATAACGTGATGTGACTACTGAAGAAGCTAATGCAATCTTTTGCTGTATTAACAGAAACATTGGGTCCCTGGCTTGGAATGAGGTTCTTCTGCTGTGTCTGTGACATAGTGGACTATACATGAGTATGGTATTGACAGTTGGGCACCACAGTGTAGGAGAAACATTATCAAACTAGTGTGTGTATGACAGAAATCACAACACATAGGCAATGCTTGAAGAAACCAGGAGTGCTAGTTTTTAAAGATAAAAAGGACTGGAAGTTGAGGCTGAGAGAGGTTAAGTAAATTGTCCAAGATGGTATCATTAGTTAATGGCGGATCCCATTCTCTACTCTTAGTTCAGTGTTCTTTCTACTCATCACAGTCTGTTCTCCCAGAAAGTATTAAAACTAATACTACCAGGGACAGGTTATTAGGAAGAGGATTTGGGCTCTGCAAAAGAGCTTTTAGTGATTGGTATTGTCCACTAATATACTGAGTTCTTTGTTACTGGAAGAATTAAAATAGATTCCATATAACTTGTTTATTAGAGACATTGTGTATTTTAAGGGATAATTGTGAGCTGTCAGAAACTGAGCTGGTTATCATATGTGGAGGGCGATCAACTGTATTCCTTTTTACATCTCTTGTCCTGGTTAATTATTAATAACGCCCTCTTTCCCACTCTAGGGTGTCCCAGTTTGGATGATAAATTGTATGATTGCCTTCATTATAAGGTCCCTTCCAACTCTGTGTCTGCTGAATGAAGATTATTTCAACATAAATTATATTGTTTGTCATCAGAGATCAACTCTGGTGTCAATATGTGGAAGCTTTGAGAAAGTCACTTAACTTTTTTTTTGGAAAATTTCAAATGCAAAAGTAGGGAGAGTGGTATAATGAATTCCTAGGTACCTATCACCTAGCTTCACAATTATCAGTTCATGGTCCATCATGTTTGATGAGTCCTCCGTCAGCTTTTTCCCGGATTATTTGGAAGTCAATCCAGAGTGTCATATCACATCATCTATAAATATTTCAGTATGTATTGCTACGAGATAATGACTCTTTTTTAAAACATAACTTTACTATCATTGTAACACTTTAAAAACTTGATACTAATTCTAAAATCTTTCATTACCAGGTAGTATTCAAATTTCCCTGGGTCAATGCATATATACACACACGCACACACGTAAACAAAATGTGCATGTGTGTTACACACACATATGTAAACAAAATGTGTGTGTGTGTTTTACAGTTTGTTTGGATAGTGAGAGTGTATATATTGCAATAGACTGATGTATTATTTACAGTCATCTCATCCCTGGTCCCTCCTTCTTTCTCCTGTTTTTCCTTTTCCTCTTCATGGTGTTTTTCTTTCCTCTTCTCTTTCCTCCTCTCCTCCTCCTTCAGTCTTTTTTCTCTCTTCTTCTTCTTTTTTCATTTTCAATTTATTTGTGAAGAAACTGGGGCATTTGTCCTATAGAGTATTTTTGTTTTTTTTTTTTTTTTTTGCGGTACGCGGGCCTCTCACTGTTGTGGCCTCTCCCGTTGCGGAGCACAGGCTCCGGACGCGCAGGCTCAGCGGCCCTGGCTCACGGGCCCAGCCGCTCCGCGGCATGTGGGATCTTCCCGGACCGGGGCACAAACCCGTGTCCCCTGCATCGGCAGGCGGACTCTCAACCACTGCGCCACCAGGGAAGCCCTGTCCTATAGAGTTTTCCCCCGTCTGAATTTTGATGAGTTCAGCCATGTCATTTATTTGCTCCTGTGTTTCCTGTATGAATCAGTTTTCAAAATGATGAGTAGTTTCCTTCACATCTTCCAAAGATAACTTGATTTTTTTTTTAGTGTATCATGATTAACTCATGGTTAATTGGTTATTGATGTGTTTTAGCCCATTACACTTATTATTGTTGTTGGCGCTTGAAGTGAACCAACTTTGGCCAGTAAGAGCCTGTTTGTGATGTTCCTGAGTCTTGTCAGTATGACCCCAAAAGCCTTTGATGGCTTTTTTGCCTTCTGGCATGACCAGATAGTCCAGGCTCATATTGTATTTTTCTCACTCCAGGCCTCAGGCCAGCGTTTTCACTCTTCCTCTCCCTCCAGGGAACAGCTGCGGGAAGCAATTTCTTGTAAGAAATTGTTGCACTTTGCAAAGTTGTGTGTCTGTCTCTAGTGAGTTGCTGAGCCAGATTCTCTCAGGTCTCAAGTTACCCCTTGATTTGACTAAGTTGGTAGATCAGGCAGCTTTCATAGTTTGAACCATTCTCCTCTCTTTGAAGTAACTTGGTTTGTTTGTTCAGTCTTTATTCCTTTCTTTGCCTTTTGAGTACAGACATGCTGCATTCCTTTTCTGCTTGTGAAATAGAAGTGGAAGGACCAGAGCCTTGTCTCATGACGCCGAACTTTAGTGGCTCAGACCAAGTGCTGAGCAAATCTGTCAGAGGTGTGAGTTTGGAAACTCCCACCTAGTCATGGTTAGATATTAAACATTTCATTTCTCCGGGAGGAATGTACATTTCTTCTCTGAACAGCCAAATTTTCTGCCTTAAGTTTGGATACTTAGAACAGCAGAGCCTGAGACAAGGATTTGGGTACATATAGTTTATTTGGAAGGTGATCTCTGGAAACACAGTGAGGGAGTGGGGAAGAGAGACAAGGGAGAGGGAAAAGCCAAAAAAGGGTGCATAAATGAGTGGGTTATTGTTGTGGGTAGAGGGGGTTAAAGCCTACTTCCAGCCTTCCAACCGTGTAGAACTCCTCCATATTGTCCCAAGGAAGGGCAAAGAAGTTCTTTAGACATCGATTCTCATCCTTTGGTCTTAGTGTCATTCACTTTCAGGCCTTGTAGCCTTTTTGTCTGTTTGTCACCCCCCCCTCCCCAAGCTCTCTTTTAGGCCAGAGAATGCCCTCAGGCAGACAGGTGAAATTACTTGAGCTGGGTGGCCACTGGTTTATAGTGTATGTGGGGAGTAGCAGGATAAGGAGGGGAGGTAGGGAAATGGGGAGTGGGGTTTGGGGTGGGGAAGTTATTTTGCTCCCCAGAGACCATTTGGCCATATCTGGAGATACTTTTGGTTGTCACAACTGAGGGAGGAGGAGAGTGTTCCTGGCTGGCATCTAGTGGGTAGAGGCCAGGGTTATTGCTAAACATCCTACTCATAGAGTGGCCCCCTACAACGAAGAATTATCCAGCCCCAAGTGTCAGTGGGACTGAGGTTGAGAAGCTTTGGTGTACAGGAATCCAGAGCTTCAGTGAGTGCTGAGGTGGGTGGACCAGGGGGATATGGGTTGGGCACCGGCGGCATCTGCTACACTTCTCTAGATATGCTTTGGGTTTCCTACAACTCTGCTTCTGCTGACGATGTTCCCTTCATAACTTCATTTCTAAATCCTTTTCATTCTTTAACTTTTTTGTATATGTTCTGTATTGTTTCACTTTTTATGAAAGAATGTATTAATGTATTTTGTAAATTTTTTTTCTTTTAGAGTTGTTTTTGTTATCTAACACCCAGCTCAAGTGCCACTTCTTTGATGAAGCCATCTCTTATATTCCTTACTAATACCTCCATTTTCAGAATTTCCATGGCATGTTATTTTGTCCATTTAATGTGACACTAATCAGTTTTAACCTTATACTGTTTTTTTCTTTCAAATTGTTATTTTTAAGAATAACATCTATCCTATAAAAATTTTGAAAGAATTGTACGATGAACATCTGTAAACTGTTAACATTTTATCATATTTATTTCTCTTTGCTCACACACGTGTGCATACGTATGCAGATATAGATTATATTTATATCTATATATCTAAATCTTTTTGCATAGCCATTTTAAAGTAAGTTGCAAACATTTTGATACTTCACCTCTAGTACTTCAGTATATATCTCTCATTAAAAGGACATTTTTCTTCTATAGAATCTCAATGCCGTTATCATGCTCAAGAAATTTAACATTGATACAATAATATTATCTAATATGTGGCTCATATTTATATTTCCAGTTGTCCATTAATGTCCTTTTAGCTTTTTTCCCCTGATCTGTGGTCCAGGGAAGGATCATCACTGTATTTACTGCTCATACCTCTTTTATTTTCTTTAATCTAGAATAGTTCTCTTACCATTTTTTTTTTCCTTCACTCATGATATCTATGGTTCTGAAGACTCCAGGCCTGTTGTTTTGTAGACAACAGTTTGGTTTGTCTGATTATCTCTTCATGATTGCATTTAGCTTAAACATGTTTGTCAAGCTTTCTAAACAGGTGGTGTTATATCGTTCTCAGTGCAGTCATCATAAGGTCCATGATGCCCGTTTGTTCCATTGTTGGTGTTGCTAAGTTTGACCACATGGTTAAGTTAAGGTAGTATCTGCCAGATTTCTCCATTATAAAGATACCTTTTTTTATATTGTAATTTATTAGTTATCTGTGGGTTGATATTTGAGACTATCCTGTTCCCCAACAAGTTTTTGTCCAATGGTTTTAGTATCCATTGGTTGATGCTATTCTGAATCAATAATTTATTAGTGTTTATAGTTATTTTCATAAATGTCTTACCTCTAAGATCATACCTCCTAGATTGCAAGCTTAATTGGAGTAGAATCTCTTAATTCTTTTTCTGTTACTGACATGACGTAGAGTATTGTATATGCTCCATATTTTTTGAGGTATTGGGTGAATTAACAAGTAAAGGTTATCTCTCTAAAAATGAGGGCTTCCCTGCTGGCGCAGTGGTTGAGAGTCCGCCTGCCGATGCAGGGGACATGGGTTCGTGCCCCGGTCCGGGAAGATCCCACATGCTGCGGAGCGGCTGGGCCCGTGAGCCATGGCCGCTGAGCCTGCGCGTCCGGAGGCTGTGCTCCGCAATGGGAGAGGCCACGACAGTGAGAGGCCCGCGTACTGCAAAAAAAAAAAAAAAAAAAAAAAAAGAGAAAAAAAAGCCTTCTTTTATCCTGCCAGTTCAACCTAAATCTTTACAGTTACATACTCTTTTTTCTTAAGCTTCTTCAAGTATAGAATAATCAGTTACCTTTTTTTTGTGTGTGTGTATTGCTTCACATACAATACTATGATTTTTTCCATAGTATCCTCCAAATGACAATGTCTCTTCTCTGTAAATGCAAAGTTACTTACTCTGTACATTTAAATCAACTTTTTTATCCATCTCACCATGATATTTAGTTCACAGAAAATGAAATGTAAGTACATAGTAGTGTAGAGGCTGTATACCTAAATTAATTAATTAACATCAGTTTCACTATGTCATGACAGTCATTATTACTGATTTGTTTAAAAATTATATTTGATACCTAACTACTTTTTAAAACTACAAAAAACAATCATAGAAAGGTTGAGGAAGCTTACTTTCTTTTTATGGTTTCAGATGCATTTTAGTCATTAAAAAAAAGTTGGTAACAAATTGTATTAATGAAACATTTTGTGAATATGCATCAGAAAATTATTAAGATTAAAATTGTCTACAATAGAATACTTATTACTCAATAAAGTAATGCTAATTCATAGCATTTGACTTAAGATATTGTTATTTTATGTGCTGAAATAAGGATACAAAAATTCAAGGTTAAAGTTTCATTTAAAGCATAGCATCTGAAGATGGGACATTATACCCCTTTCCTAATTAGCCTAAGTTTCTAAGAATCAGCAACATAGCAAATTCCCTTTGACATACCTAAGAATTATGTAGCTTAATTTCCTGACATCTGTCTCTTTTTATAAACCACTGAAACAACTGACATGTTTTATCTGGAGAAAAGAAGACTAAAAGAAGAAGTCATTTGCAGATGATTTAGGTACTGCCATGTAGAATAATGCTTAGGGTAGGACTTCCATGAATAGGTAAAAGTGATCTGTAGGCATATATATTTTTCCTGTACAGGATAGTACTTTATCCATCGACTGATGACTGCCCACCAACAGAATCTGCTGCCTATGAAATAGCGCATTTTACCTGGAAGTGGTCATGGAAGGTTGGGTGACCTTCTTACTTTCCCTTCATTCCCTTTGTTCTCTTCTTTCCTTTTATTTGTTCCTCTAGCTCTGTGCTGCCCAGCGTGGTCACTGCTAGCGACAAGTGGCAATGGAGTATTTAAAATATGGGTAATCTGAATTTGAGATGCGCTGTAAATATGACACAACAGATTCTGAAATCTTAGTACTAAAAATAATGTAAAATAGCTCATTAATTACCTTTATATTCATTGTGTGTTGAAATGATACTGTTTTGTATCTATTGGCTAAATAAATAAGATTAATTAATTTTAGTTAATTTTGCTTATGATTATTTATTAAATATTTATTTATTACGATTAATTATCAGTTCCAGATAAGAAGGAATATTCTCCACCCTATCTCTCTCAGTGGTTACAATTAAAAACCCTAGAATACCTAAAGAATATAAACAGCAACTACCTGAGGACTCAGAAAAATAAATAATAGCAGACATACCAAGAGGAGAGATCAAAGCTCAAAGAACGGCCCATATAGAGGTTAAAGGTTAGTTTCCTGTCCCCCCCCCCCTCCCCCCTGCCAATTTTTCCTTTCCCATCTCCTGGTTTAGACACTAGAGTACCCTGGATCCTGGAACTATGCAATGGACATGGACAGAAGAAGCTGCAAGGAAAACCCTTTCTCTCGGGTTAGAAGATCAAAAGGGTGGGGTGGGGGGGCTTTAAGATGGAGCTTTTTAAACTCTCCTGGCCTTAACTCAGGTAAGCTCCAGTGGTGAAACTGGACTCCTGCAGCAGCCTTTCTAACTCTTTTCTTTTGCTGCTTCAACTTTAGGGGGACACAGTCATGGGAAACACACGAGAACTTGGGAAGGCTAAAACTCCTGCTTTCTAGCCGGAACACCAGGAAAAGTCACCCCTGGGAGTCAGAGAGTATAGAGGGAAATCATGGAGAGGAAGGAGCTGGAGAAAAGCATCCTTTAATTTGTGTATGGAATTGCAGGCTTATTTTCGAGCTGCACATGTATGGAACTAGACAGAATCAATATAGCAAAGGCTTTGAGAATTAAACTGTGGTGTAGACTCTTGCCCAGGTCCCTGACTGGTCTCTGGGTAGCATACCCTTGGGGAAAACTAGGATAGCATTAAAAGGCTTTGAAAACTCTACTGCCATTTGAACCAAGTCCATAGAACATAGTTTAGCACTTTCAGTCTGAACCTAACTTCATAACTTATTTGACAACTTAAATGAACAAACTCCTTGAAAGACATAAACTATCAAAACTCACTCAAGAAGAAATAGATACTCTGAATAATATCATATCTGTTAAAACAATTAAATTCATAGCTTAAAAAAAGCAGTCTTTCAAAAATAAAACTCCAGGTCCAGACCATCTCAGGTGAATTCTACTAAACATTTAAGGAAGAAATAGCATCAGTTCTACACAGTCTCTTCCAGAAATTGAAGTGGACACAAAATTTACCAACTCATTTCATAAGGCCAGTCAAAGAAATACAAGAAAAACAAAACAAAGCTTATACCAGTATCCATCATTTGAAGAGAGAAGCAACTCTTCAAAAAATATCAGCAGGGCTTCCCTGGTGGCGCAGTAGTTGAGAGTCTGCCTGCCGATGCAGGGGACACAGGTTCACGCCCCAGTCTGGGAAGATCCCACATGCCGCGGAGCGGCTGGGCCCGTGAGCCATGGCCGCTGGGCCTGTGCGTCCGGAGCCTGTGCTCCGCAGCGGGAGAGGCCACAACAGTGAGAGACCCGCGTACCGCAAAAAAACAAAAACAAAAACAAAAAATATCAGCAGATTGAATCTAGCAGAACAAAAAAATGTATTATGACCAGGTGGGCTTTATCCTAGGAATAAATAACGTGTTCAACATTTGAAAATCAATCAATGTTATTCTCATTATTTACAGACTAGTACAAGGTAAACTGTATGAGCATATCAACAGATGCAGAAAAAACAAAATCTGTTCATAACAAATACTTTTAGCAGAATAGGAATAGAAGGGAATTTCCCCAACCTGAACCTGAAAAGACATCTACACAAAACCTAAAACTAACATCATACATGGTAAAAAAAACTAAATGCTTTCCTCCTAAGATTGAGAACAAGGCAAGGATGTTCACTTTCACCACTCCTGTATAACTTTATACTAGAAATTGTAGACAGAGTAGTAAGGCAAGTAAAAGAAATAAAAGGCATGCAGATTGGAAAGGAAGAGATAACACTGCCTCTGTTTGCCTCTGTTTGTGTTCTAGTGGGAAGTGACACAGGAAACTGTTACGGAGTAGAAGAATCTCAACCCTTTGATATGACATGATTGTTTATGTAGAAAATCCCAAGGAATTTCTAGAAAACTCCTAGAACTAATAAGTGAGTTTTCCGTGGTTGTAGGATACAAGGTCAACACAGGAAAATCAATCATATTTTTTTACGCTAGGAAGAACAATTGGAAACAGAAAATTTAAAAACAGTGTTGTTATAATAGCTACTCTCTCTCAAAATAAAATACAGTAAATAAAATGGAAAGAAAAAAGAAATAGTTATAAATTTAATAAAATATGTTCAGGATCTATATGCAGATGGAAGGAATCAAAGACCTTCGGACTTCCCTGGCGGTGCTGTGGTTAAGACTCCATGCTTCCACTGCAGAGGGCACGGATTCCATCCCTGGTTGGGGAACTAAGACCCTGCATGCCACGTGGCATGGCCAAAAAAAAGGAATCAAAGACCTCAATAAATGGAAAGACGTATCATATTGATGGATTGGAAGACTCAATATAGTTAAGTCATTTTTCCGTAAATTAATCTATAGTTTTAGTGTCATTCCCATCAAAATCCCAGCAGGATTTTGTAGATATTGGTAAGATGATTTTAAAATTTATTTGGAAAGGCAAAGGAATTAGAATAGTAAAATAATTTTGGAAAGAGGAACAAAGTTGGAGGAATCAGACTACTAAATTTTAAGACTTATCATCAGGGTGGTGCCGTATTGACAAAAGAATAGACATGAATCAATAAAATAAAATACAAAGTACAATAATGGAACCACATAAATATGGTCAGTTTATTTTTCACAATTATGAAAAAAACACTTCAGTGGAAAAAAGGGATAGTCTTCTTAACAAACGGTGCTAGAGTGATTGGGCATCTCTATGCCAAGGGAAAATAAATAACCTCCATCTGTATCTTAAACCATGTACAAAAAGTAATGAATCACGTTCTGAAATGTAAAATTTCAAACTATAAAACTCTGAGAATAAAATATAGGTAGGAAGTCTTTGTAACTTGAGTTAGGCAATGAATTCTTAGATACAGTATCAAAAACACAGTCTGTAAAAGAAAAAAGTTGATGAATTGGATTTCACCAAAATTAAAACCTTTGCTCTGCTGAAGATGCTGTTAAGAGAGTGAAAAGATAAGACACAGTGAGAGAAAATATTTGTAAATCACATATCTAACAGAGGACAAATTTCAAGAACATATAAAGAGCTCTCAAAAGTCGATAATAAGAAAACAAACAACTGAATAATAAGCAATGAGCAATAGATTTGAACAGTCTACCAAAAAAGATATACAGATAGCAAATAAGCATGTAAAAAGATGCTCAACTTACTTAGGCATTAGGTAAATGTAAATTAAAACCATAATGAGATGCCATGACACACCTGTTAGAAGGACTAAAAACAACAAGGACAATGAGAACAACAAACTGACCAGTCAGTTGGTGAGAATGTGTATCAGTTGGAACTCTCATGCATTGTTTGTGTGACTATTAAATGAAACAGCCATTCTGGAAAAGACTTTGGCAATTTGTTTTAAGGTTAAAGATACACTTTTTCATATGACCTAGCAGTTCCACTCCTAAGCATTTACTAGAAATGATAATCATTTTTCTAGAGATGGAAATTTTGTATTCATACAAAAACCTGTACATGTATGTTTGTAGCTGCATTATAAGACTGGAAGTAACCCAAATGTCCTTCATTGGGTAAATGGATAAACAAACTGTGGTACATCCATACGATGAAACACTAGTCAGCCAAGGAAAGGAACAGACTATTCATACATGCATTTAAATGTATCAATACACTTGGCTGGATTTTAAATACCTTACTATATGATTCTAAATATGACATTCTGGAAAATGTGAAACTGAAGGGACAGAGAACAGATCAGAGGTTGCCAGGGATGAGGGATGGTGGGAAAGTTCAACGACAAAGGCATAGCATGAAGAGATTTTGGAGGGTGAGAGAATTGTTCTGTATCCTAATTTTGGTAGCATTTATACAAATCTATGCATGTGAAACTACACATATGATAAAACTCATTTAACTCTACACAAAAAAGTACATTTTACTGTATATAAAATTTAAAAAAATAGTTAAAAATGTAATTTCATCCTTTTCTTTTTACTCTTTTCAAGTTGCTACTAATAATTTTTAAATTATGTATATGGCTTGTATTATATTTCTGTTGCACAGTGCAGCTTAGGTACTGGAAATGCAAATAAGGAGTACATGTAGTCTCAGTCTAGAGACAGGAATCTGACAGAAGGAGGTCTCATAAGGAAAGGAGGGAAATTTAAATGATCTCAGTTTAATCTACCCCCACTTTCATTCTTTCCTCTACAGATAATTTTTGAGGGCCTGTTTCATGCAAATTATAACAACTTTCAGATATAACTCTTTATAGTCTCTTTTTCTTAATATAGGAAAACAAATTTTACCTCTTAAGACAAAAAAATGTGCTGTACAGTGGAATCATTGGCGGTATCTCTGAATTTGTGGGGAAAACAGAGTGCATGTTTGAGGCATTTGATAAGTTTCTTCATCATATCCTTATGATGGATGTTCAGGTTTGTAGGGGTTTTTTTTTGCAAAATTTTAAGATTTATTAATTATTGATGCTGTGTAACTGAACATTTTTATTTTTATATTTTTCTGCATTTAAAATATTTCTACATATTTGAAATACTTCATGTTTTAAAAAGATATCAATCAATTAAAAAAATAGTAGACATAGATGGTAGAGAGACAAAAATGATAGATAAATGAATAGTGATATGGGCATAGACTAGATCCTAGTACTTCATTCAGCCTTTTACTAGTCCTAAGCATTAGGGACTCCTGTAAACTTCAAATAAATAATCCACAAGTGTACAAATGTTGTAAGTTACAAAGTGCTTTCGAATCTATTATTTCATTAGAACTAGACAGCATCCCATAACGTATGAAGAACAATGATTTTCATGACTTACATTTTTTTCAGATGAGGGAAATGAGGTTCAATGAGTTTCACTGATTTATAGAAGGTTACACAGATAATATACTGTGAAACTGTTACTCAAATCTAACCCATTCCCTTGCCAATCTACCCTATAGGAAGGAGTATGAGGGGATAGGGGAAGTCTTTACTACCCTGTCTTGCTGTCACCCAGTGGATTGGGGAAAAAAGGGGAGAAGGGAACTGGATACACACACTGAACCTCAGAGGTGGGCGTCTGCTTCGTGCATGGGATACACTCTTGATCCTGCAGGCCTCCAGTACGTGTCTTTTGGTAGAACCTGGGCAGACAGTCCCCACAGACGGCATTAGAGGTAGCTGTACAGTTAGCCTTCTGGGTACGATTGATGACGGCACAGGTGATGCAAGTCTGACATCTGTGGTGGCCCCAGCTGCTTTTGTATCTGAGGGGAGGTCAGGCTGTGCAGTATGCATCTCCACCTTCTCCATAACCACAATCCTGCTAGTACTGGAGGTCTCCTGCAGAGGTGGGGAGGCGGCTGTGGCTCACCGCGGGGACAAAGAAAATGGCAGGGGCAGTTCTGGGGAGGACTCATTGGCGCGAGCCCTCCCAGAGGCTGCCGTCAGTCCCAGCCAACAGCCTGTTGGCTCCAGTGCTGCAGGTTTGTAATATTTGGGGGTAAATATTATTGTTTGAATGATTGCACCCAAGAGGTACTGATAATTGAACTGTGGCTGCCAGAGAGGGAGTTTCCCAGAAGCACGGTTAGCCAGTCTGTGTATAACTTCAAAGTGAGGGTGCCAACCCTAAACTGGAATAGAACCTAAGAATATTCTGATGGGTTGTAAATAGAGAGGTGAATCTAACAAGATTGAGATGTAATAGGGATAAATTTAAACTCCTGAAATGGCTTCCGAAATTCAGGTATCCAAGTTAAGAATGAGGGATATATGGCTTAGCATTAGTGTATATGTAAAATTTTGGGGCTTTTAGTTGATAGGACACATAATATGAGTTAACATTGATATGGCTGCCAAAAAAGCTACTTCAGTTTGCAGTGGTATTTATTAATAGAAGTTTAGTATCTAAAATGAAGGCATGGATTTTTTTTTTTTACTCGATTCTGTGTTCCTTAGAGCACACCTGGAATCTTGTGTTTGGTTCTGGGTATTACCCTCTAAGAGGACTGTTGACAAACTGGTACACATGCAGAGAAGAGAGAGGAGACAGTGATAAAGGAAATGGAGACCAAGTCATAAGAGGAGTAGTGAAAGAAACTGGGATATTTAACCTGGTCAAGAGGTGACTCATGGTGGGGTTGAAAGAGAGGTCAAAAGAACTGCCTGCAAAGAATTGAAGGGCTCTGATATTAAAGTGAAACTACACTTGTTCCATAAATTCCTAAGAACCAGTAGATGAAATTTTCAGAGAAAGATAGGTTGCATTTCAGTGTAAGGAAACACTGTCAAGAGTTAGAACTAACTTTTGGAAATAAGTTAACCTTTTCAAAATCTTTTGTAAAACTGTTGCTTAAACCTGCCTTTCTGTTGAAAATCTCCTTCAGCCTAGCATTTCCACAAGACTCTTGTCTGACCCTTACTTCCCGTAATTGGGAGTTTCAGTAAATAATCATTTTATGTAGCCACTGATAGGAATAATTCTTCCATCATTGGCAAAATACCAGTTATATACCATTTGAATTGCTCCTTTGAAACTCTGTTTTCCTGGCAGTTATTTAAGCTTAAGATAGACAAAAGAGCACTATACTATAAGAATAAGGAAAGGAGCTTGTGGACAAGCTGTGTTCCTTCTGTAACCGGGGAGCAGGACATGTGGCCCGCTCTGTGGATCTGGTGATTGGGCCTTCCTGAGATGGTGTTGATATGCTCTGAAGAGTGTCGGCTGCCAAGGCACAGCATGTAAATAAAAACTTTTCTAGCACCGACTGTGATTTCTATGAAGAATTGTAGATGTGTGTTTTCAAAGAGAAGTTTTCCTGCCCCATTGGTCCTACAGTGGTCGTCTGTCAATTTTCAGGGAATCATGAAAAATAACACTTGAAACCGCCATTTAGTTGTTAGGTGTTTGTTATACTTCTAGCCATTCTAGGTGTTTTGTTTTTTTACTTTCTTTTCTTTGTTTCTTTCTTAACCTCACCTTATATCACCTCTGATCCTATTTTTATTTCTTTGTTCTCTTGCCTGCTCTTCCTTTTTATGAAAAGTTGGAGTAAGCAGTATCCTAGTGATCTGTACTCTGTGTTTGTATCATCTTCTCCAGGGTGAAATAAAGGAAATGCGATGTTATTGCTCTTCTCCATGATTTGTGTCGGTCTTTTTCCACCATCTCTGCCTTGAGGTCAGGGACTATGTTTTCTACTTCCTAGGTAACTCCCCAGGTGTCTCATATGTGCATCTGTGCATGGTGGGTTTTTAATAAATGTTCTTGTCTGATTTACTGACCATTCTCCCTAGCAAGAAAACATTGCTGCATTTTATTCCCAAGAGGCTATAGAGTATTAAGGTAGAGTGTTTTAGGAGTTCTTTGAGGTTGAAAGTAATATTTTGAGAAATTCTGAAATGTAAGAGTGTGAAATTCTGAAAGATATTTGTTTCTTTGTTTTGAAAATTATTTGTATAATATTTTTACTATGTGTAATATGGTAATCTCTCTCTTTTCTTTCTCTCTAAAAGGATCCTTTCAGTTGAGGGTGTAATAATTGGTATACATTGTTTCCTTTAAAAATTTATTGCATATTTAAATAATTTTGGCAGCTTTAAAAAATTGTTTTAAATCAATGAAAATTAAAAAAAAATTAACACTCCCCAGTACTCTCCTTTAAAAGGACCCATTTGGGGAACTTCTTGAAAAATAAAGGTCTTTGTAAGTATTCATCTTATAAAAACATTCTTTGCTTTTAAAAAGGACTCATTGCAGAGTTTCTTTAAATGGAGAACTCTCCAATTGCATTTTCAAGATGATTTTATTTATAAAAAATAATTTACTCATAACCATCGAGTAAACACTTTCTAATTTATTTGTGTTTAAGTTTGGATTAAAATGGGATGAACTTTTGCATCACATTAAAAAAACAATGCCTTTATTGAGATATAACTCACATACCATGCAATTCAGTCTTCGAAATGTACAATTTAGTGGTTTTTAATACATTCATGAAGTTGTGCAACCATCAACACAAATTCCAGAACATTTTCATCTCCACAAAAAGAAACTTTGTGCTTGTTAGCAATAACTCCCCACTCCCCCCTTTCCAGGCCCCTGGCAACCATTAATCTACTTTCTGTTGCTATGGGTTTACATATTCTGGACATTTCATAGAAGTGGAATTACACAACAGTCATACAATATGTGGCCTTTTGTGTCCAGCTGTTTTCACTTAGCATAAAGTTTTCAAGGTTTATCCACGTTGTAGCATATATCAGTACTTCTTCTTTTTTTTTTTTTTTTTTTTTGCGGTATGCGGGCCTCTCACTGTTGTGGCCTCTCCTGTTGTGGAGCACAGGCTCCGGATGCGCAGGCTCAGCGGCCATGGCTCCCGGGCCTAGCCGCTCCACGGCATGTGGGATCTTCCCGGACTGGGGCACGAACCTGTGTCCCCTGCATCGGCAGGCGGACTCTCAACCACTGCTCCACCAGGGAAGCCCCTTCTTTTTTTTTTTAATAGTTGAATAATATTCTATTATATGTATATACCACATTTTATTTATCCATTTATCAGTTGATGAACACTGAGTTGTTTCTTTTTGGCTATTGTGAATAATGCTGCTACAAACATTCATGTGCAAGTCTTTGTGTGGACATACGTTTCCATTTTTCTTGGATATATAACTAGGAATGGAATTGGTGGGTCCTGAAGTAACTCTATGTTTAGCATTCTGAGGATTGCCAAACTATTTTCCAAAGTGATGGCACTGTTTTATGTTCTCACCAGCACTGTATGAGGGTTCCAGTTTCTCCACAGTCTCACCAACACTTGTCATTATTTGTCTTTTTGATTGTAGCCATCATAGTGGGTCTGAAGTGGTATCTTTTTGTGGTTTTGATTTTCATTTCCTTAATGACAAATGATGTTGAGCATCTTTTCATACGTTTATTGACCATTTCTGTATCTTCTTTGGAGAAATGTCTATTCAAATCCTTTGCTCATTTTTAAATTGGGTTGTTTGCCTTTTATTGTTGAAGTAAAAGGGTTCTTTATATTCTGGGTACGAGTCCTTTATCAGATGTGTGATTTGCCAAATCCTAAATCCAAACTTTTTCCCATTCTGTGGGTTGTCTTTTCACTTTCTAGATATTGTTCTTTGAAGGACAAAAGTTTTAAATTTTTATGAAGTCCAGTTAACCTACTTTTGTTGCTTGTACTTTTGATTTATCATCTAAGAAAACATTGCCTAGTTATGAAGATTTACTCGTATGTTTTCTTTGAAGATTTTTATAGTTTCTGCTCATACACTTAGGTCTTAGATCCATTTTGAGTTAATTTTTGTATATGGTATGAGTTGGGACTCAAGTTCATTCTTTTGCATGTGGCTATCCAGTTCTACCAACACCATTTATTGAAAAGACTCTGTCTTAGTCTGTTCAGGCTGCTATAACAGATTACCACACACTGGGTGGCTTAAACAACAGATGTTTATTCCTCACAGTTCTGGAGGCTGGGAAGTCTGAGATGAAGGTGCTGGCAGAGTCAGTGGTGAGGGTCTTCTTCCTGGTTCATAAACAGTCTGTCTTTTTGTTATAACTTCACATGGCAGAAGCGGGAGGGGCCTCGTCTTGGGTCTCTTTTATAAGGGCACTAATCCCATTCATGAAGGCTCTGCCCTTATGACTTAATCACCCACAAAGGCCCACCTACAAGTACTGTCATACTGGGGATTAGGTTTCAACATATGAATTTTAAAGGGGCACAAACATTCAGTCTATAACAGACTCTTTTATTTAAAAATTTTTAAAAAATTGTGTAAAAAATATATAACAAACATCTCAGTAGTGTTAAGTACATTCACGTTGTTGTGCAATCTCCATAACTCTTTTCATCTTACAAAACTGAAACTCTATATCCTTTAAACAGCAACTTCCCATTCTCCCCTTCTCCCAGCTCCTGCTAACCACCATTCTCCTTTCTGCCTCTATGAATTTGACTACTCTGAGTACCTCATATAAGTGAACTTGTATGGTATTTGTGTTTTTTATGACTGGCTTATTTCACTTTCCATAACGTCCTCAAGGTTCATCCATATTATACCATGTGTCAAAATGTCTTTGTGTGTGTGTGCGCGCGCGCGCGTGTGGACCATTTTTAAAGTCTTTATTGAATTTGTTACAATATTGCTTCTGTTTTATGTTTTGGTTTTTTGGCCGCAAGGCATGTGGGATCTTAGCTCCCCGACCAGGAATTTAACCTGCACCCCCAGCATTGGAAGGCGAAGTCTTAACCACTGGTCTGCCAGGGAAGTCCCAGAATGTCCTTTTTTAAAGCTGATTAATATTCCGTTGTATTTGTACACTGCATTTTGTTTATCCGTTCATCTGTCGATGGACACTTGTGTTGTTTTCATTAGTCTATCGTGAATAATGTTGCTGTGAACCTGAGTATAAAAATATTTCTTTGAGACACTAACACTGATTTCACTTCTTTTGAATATATACCCAGAGTAGAATTGCTGGGTCATATGGTAATTGTATTTTTAAATGTTTGAGGTACTGCCATATTGTTTTCCATAGCAGCTGCATCATTTTACATTCCCACCAGTGGTGCACAGGGGTTCCAGTTTCTCCACAACCTCGCCAACACTTGTTATATTCTCTCTCTCTTTTTTCTTTAATAGTCATCCTTATGGGTGTCAAATGATGTAAAACTCTTTTTGCCCCACTGAATTGTCTTGGCACCCTTGGCAAAAATCAGTTGACTATAAATATGAAAGTTTATTTCCAGAGTCTGAATTCTGCTCCATTGATCTGTATGTCTGTCCTTATGTCGTTACCACACTGTCTTGATTACTGTGGCTTTGTAATAAATTTCGAAATTGGGAAGTGTGAGTCTTTCAACTTTGCTCTTTTTCAGGATTACTTTTTGGCCATGGTGGATCCCTTGCATTTCCATATGACTTTTAGGAGTGGTTTGTCAATTTCTGCAAAAAAAAAAAAAGCAGGATTGCATGAAATCTGTAGATTAATTTAGGTAGTATTGCCATCTTAACAATATTAAGTCTCCTGATCCATGAGCATGAGTTGTTCATCTTCCATATATGTAGGCTTTCTTTAAAGTCTTTGAACAATGTTTTGTAGTTTTTAGAGTACAAGTCTTAACACTTCTTTCGTTAAGTTTATTCCTAAGTATTTCATTCTTTTTGATGTTGTAAATGGAATTATATTCTTAACTTTATGTTAGGATTGTTTGTTAGTAGTGTATAGAAAAGCAGTTGATTTTATACATCTATCTTGTATCTTGCAACCTTGCGAAACTTGTTTATTAGTTCTTATAGTTTTGTGTGTGTGTGTGTGTGTGTGTGTGTGTGTGTGTGTGTGTGTGTGTGAATTCTTTAGGGTTTTCTATATGCAAGATCATGTCATCTGTGGATAGAGATAAGTTTAGTTTTTCTTTCCAATCTAGATGCCATTCATTTCTTTTTCTTGCCTAATTGCCCTGGCTAGAACCTCCAGTACAATGTTGAATAGAATTGGCAAGAGTAGATATCCTTGGATCAGATTTCTAATGTTTAGTGGTTTGGAAATACGTATTACTGACAGTGCTCCTTTGAGAACTTGAAAATCCAGCTTTGTGTCCTCCTGTAGTAACAAAAGTAATAAAATTTCTTCTATTGGAATTTAGCATGCTATTTATTTTTTGAACATCAAGGCACAATAGATTCTAGCTTGGCTTTTTCCAAAACTTTAATGCCTCTGTTCTATTAACCTATGGGTATAGTTGAGTAAGAATGAGTAATCAGTACATTTATATTGCCTTTGCCTCTTAGTCTTGGCTTGGGGTAATGCTTTATAGTTAGAACACTTGAAGGAGGTTTATAATTTGTAATAGATATAGTTAAAAACCGGGGGTAATGATTGTGGTAGGGTGAAGGAGAGGTAGTGATTGTACTACTTTTGATCATTTAATTCCACACCCAACTTCTGAAGAGTATATTTTCTTGTTTAGATTTATTCCCTACAGAAAGTGGTGGAAGTAACTCTTCCATACTTTATTCTTTTTTTTAAAAAATAAATTTATTTATTTATTTTTGGCTGCGTTGGGGGTTTGTTGCTGCGCGCGGGTTTTCTCTATTTGTGGTGAACAGGGGCTACTCTTCATTGCGGTGCGCGGGCTTCTCATTGCGGTGGCTTCTCTTGTTATGGAGCATGGGCTGTAGGCTCATGGGCTTCAGTAGTTGTGGCACACAGGCTCAGTAGTTGTGGCTCGCGGGCTCTAGAATGCAGGCTCAGTAGTTATGGCGTACGGGCTTAGTTGCTCTGCAGCATGTGGGATCTTCCTGGACCAGGGCTTGAACCCGTGTCCCCTGCATTGGCAAGCAGATTCTTAACCACTGCACCAGCAGGGAAGCCCTATTCTTTACCAATTCAGAGAACAGAACTTCTTTCATATATTGAGCATTTCTTGAATATATTCTGTATCTATTGTACTTTGCCCTGTTGGAGAAGACATGAAATAAGAATAAGAGCATATTTATTCTCTGAATGCTTACAATATATTTAGGAAGATCAAGTATATGTACTTACTTTGTACTGCTGTGTATTTGTGCTGCAGTGTATATGTTCTGTCCCCCTCACTAAATGTAAGCTCCTTGAGGATAACCGTCTTTGTATTGACATAGCATGTATCATAGTGCCTCACATGTACCATGTGTTTTTTATGGATTTTTAAAATTAATGGAGCTACAAAACCAATATAAGTCTACAGTTAAATACTCACTGAATGGCATAACCAATCAGTACTGTTGAATTTCAGAAGTAACAATGATCATTGTGTACTGGATTTATTAGGGAAGGCTTCATGCAAGAGAAGGTAATTAAGAGGGCTCATAAAGGATGAGTAAGAACTGAGAAAGGGGAAAGAACATTTCAACTAGGTGTCATAGTTTGGAGGTTAGCGAGTGGATCATGTTGATGGGAATAGAATATTGGTATCGGCTTGTAGATAGGTAGAAGGGTGGATAAATAAGGAACATTGTATTTTGGAGGCTTTAAATGCCAGTTTGAGAAGTTTGCTGTTACTCCATTTGACATTAGAGAACCATTGAAAGTTTTTGAGCTAGGGTGTTTTGGGGCAAAGCAGTACTTTAAGATTTACTTTATGATAGTATGTAGTATGGGCTGGATGTATTGGGAGACCATTTAAGAGGGTATGGTAATAATTCTTCTAGTCTGTTGAGTCCTTAAAAACAGAGTTTTTTGTTTGATCTTTCATGCCCAGCATAGTGCCTAGAGGAGAGTTCAAATTTTTGTTCTTTGGATGCATAACTGTATGGACTAAGTCATCTGGGCCTGGGTTGAGCTGTTAGCAGTAGGAAATATGCATATGAGAAACATTTTGGGGAAAAAATTGAGATGACTTGTTTTCTAAGAGTATAAAGGGTGTGGGTCAGTTCAAAGAAGACATTAAAGTTTCAGCATGGGTGATTAAGGAGTAGCAGTGCCATCCCTAGAAATGGGGAAGTCAGTTAGGGGAAGAAAGGAGTGAGAAAAGGGATAGTCACGAGCATGTTTTTAGACTTGTTGAGTTTGAAGTTGAAATACACAGTACACAGGGTTAGAAAGGCTCAAATGAAAACTGAATTCTGAATGTTTGAATTTAGATGTCACTATGAAGATATTATTGTTTGAGCAGTAAAAATGACTGGACTGATCCAACACTATGTGTGTGTATGGGTACAGAGGTTGTGTGCATGTATACAAGTATACACACTCTTATACACTACAACCCAGTGTGTGTGTTAGATTGTGGGTATACTAATCTGCTCGTTGGTGTAAGTGGAATGATGAGGGCTGATTCTTGGGGTGAGCAGAGGGGAAGAAAAGGAAGCTAAAGAAGGAGAAAGGAGAGGAACAGAGAGGTAGAAGAACTTATAGTACAAATTTGTCAAGGAGCTTTTGTAATTTATCTTATGCTTCAATGTAATACTTTCGATAGTAATAACACTATTACTAACAACAGTAGTACTCCTGTATGACTTGTTGAGTGCTTACCGTATGCCAGACACCTAGCTAGACATGCTATCTCTTTTTACCCTCACAACAAATCCGTGATGTCAGAACTATTATATCCTCTTTTTACTGATGAGGAAACTGAACTCCAAAGAAGTTAAAACTTGCCCAAGATGACTTGAACTAATAAATAATTAGGAGATCCTGTGGTTTTAAATCTGACTTTTTGGACTCCAAGCCAAATGTTCTTTCCATTATACCAAAGGTATACCACACAAGTGTTTAATTTCTTCAAGGCAAGGACTTTATCTTTAGAAAATCAGTCCTTGATAAAGGCTTATTAATTAGCGGGCAGTGACTGGACAGTAACGTTTCCTATTAATAAAATCTGCATGTACTCTGGATGTCGTTGCTTCTACTTTTCTACATGGGTATTTATAGTGTATTAGGAGGTAACACTTTCTGATTGCATGCTGTGAATGTTAATTTAAAAGAAGATATCAGTTCTTTTGTTTCTGAAAGTGCTTTTCAGTATTTTTGTTAAACTAATATAAACTTCTTTTAGAAGTTTTTCTGATGCACTCCCCAGATCGTTCATACATTTGCAAGGAAATAAGAAGAGCCTGACATTTTCTTTTATTTCAGGGGATATCATTTTCAATGCCCAGTACCCAGAGCTGCCTCCCGACTTTATCTTTGGAGAAGATGCTGAGTTCCTGCCAGACCCCTCTGCTCTGCATGTGAGTACTGCAGGCCTGTTTGGATGATCTCTGTTTGCTGAAAGGAGAATCAAGTTAGCTTTTGACAATTCTTTAACAGATACATTTGCTGAACACATGGATTTTTTTCCACCCCTTTTTTCTCTGTCCTGTGAAATAAGTGTAACTCGTTATGTGCCAAAATAGTTAAAATAGATTTTTTTTTCACTGCAGTTTTATTTTCAGACTATTTTGAATTAATGAAAACCTCTAGCATATTGGTTAAAATACATTTACTTCAGCTGAAGGAGACATGTTGAAAACATTTTCTTTGTTTTAACTTAATATTTCATGCCTGCGATCAATTTTCTAATGTTTACTAACACTTCATCACGGGGCTTGTTAGGGGGAGTGTTTCTTGGCTCTTCAGGAGGCCTTTTTTTGTAAAGAAGTGAAAGTGGCAAATTTGGACTTACATCTGCATTTTCTCAGTATTATTATCAGAAGGGTAAAGACCAGATTAAGTGTTCTTTATTAAGCAAGACCAGAAACTTTGTAGTTGAAGTAAAATGTTTCTGGATTTAAAGCAGAGAAAAGGATGGTAGTACTTGTCAGATCACATGTGGTTTGTATAAAAAGTGTTTTTTTTCATGGCTAGTGGAGAAAAGCATGTACCATTTTGTTTCAAAGGTCTGACCAGACAAAATGTCTCTCTCTTTCCCTTCTCAAGTTTGATTTTGCTATGATGCCTATACCATAAGAGAGGTTCTATTATTGTTCAAAAACTATGTTCTTAGTTTTGTTTTTTGGAAATTTTTTTTTGTCTCATTGAAGTTTTGTAATTAAAAGTTTGAGGGGGCTTCCCTGGTGGTGCAGTGGTTGGGAGTCCGCCTGCCGATGCTGGGGAAGCGGGTCCGTGCCCCGGTCCGGGAAGATCCCATATGCCGCGGAGCGGCTGGGCCCGTGAGCCATGGCCGCTGAGCCTGCGCGTCCGGAGCCTGTGACCCGCAACGGGAGAGGCCACAACAGTGAGAGGCCCGCGTACCACAAAAAAAAAAAAAAAAAAAAAAAGTTTGAGGACTTGCTTTGAAATCTTGTCCCCCCTCCCTTTTTTAAAAGGGAAGTATTAAACAGGAAGTACTAACCCAAACCTAAAGAATTATCTTAAATTTTGGAAAACAGCTGTAAAAATACAGTTGGCAAGAGTAGGATGGGTTTGTTGCAAAATCTAATAATTACACATAAACTGTTACTTTAGTTGATCTTTTTAAAAAATTGTAGTTTAAGTATGGTCCCTTTAGATGCTTTGTGTTACAAATTCATCCCATATTGAAGCTGAAGGCCTTACCTGGAGAAAATAAGGCGGACGTGCCCCTACAGATCTGTCCTGTATTAAATCTGCCCAGTGGAAGGTAGCATATGCTAAATGCCAAAGATATATTACAGGCTAAGAGCTCCAGAAGTTTAAAGAAGCTTGTCAGAAAAGGCTTTGTTGCGGAGGTGAAACTTATAATAATACTTGAAGAATGGAACAAAAGTGGGGAGTGTGGCAGAGAGTATTTCAAGTAAGGGGAATGACATAAACAAATGATATGTATAATATATTGTAGAAGAAGGTACTTGACAGGTTGCTGAAGGGTAAGTTAATATAAGGAAGGGCTAGAAAATGTTAGAAAGATAACTTGGGATAAGATTGTGGAATGCATTGAATGCTAGGTTAAGAGCCACTGAAGGAAATGATACTTGGAGAATTATCTAACAGCAGTGTGGTCAGTACAATGGATTAAGAGAGATTGAGGACTGTTGTAAAAATCTGTGTGGGGGAAGGGGCTTTGAGCTAGGATGATGCAAGAGGGAACACTATGATGGAAAGGATAGGAAATATATGTTTACAATTTCTCTTTTATGAATTGCCTGTAAAATTTACAAAGCACATCTTTAATATTGGCAAGGATTGTGAGTATAGACGTTATCTTTCTATCTATCTGTCTATCTATCTATCTATTTATTTTGGTGAGAGTATAGACTTTAAAAGTTAGAAAGGACCTTAAGTTTTATCTTACTCCACTTTTGTGTTTTAATATTCAGGAAATCGACCTAGATTTATTTAATTTTATTTTTTAACATCTCTATCGGAGTATAATTGCTTTACAATGGTGTGTTAGTTTCTGCTGTATGACAAAGTGAATCAGCTATATGTATACATATATCCCCATATCTCCTCCCTCTTGCGTCTCCCTCCCACCCTCCCTATCCCACCCCTCTAGGTGGACACAAAGCACCGAGCTGATCTCCCTGTGCTATGGGGCTGCTTCCCACTAGCTATCTATTTTACATTTGGTAGTGTGTATATGTCCATGCCACTCTCTCACTTCGTCCCAGCTTACCCTTCCCCCTCCCTGTGTCCTCAAGTCCATTCTCTATGTCTGCGTCTTTATACCTGTCCTGCCCCTAGGTTCTTCAGAACCATTTTTTTTTTTTAAGATTCCATATATATGTGTTAGCATACGGTATTTGTTTTTCTCTTTCTGACTTACTTCACTCTGTATGACAGACTCTAGGTCCATCCACCTCACTACAAATAACTCAATTTCGTTTCTTTTTATGGTGGAGTTATATTCCGTTGTATATATGTGTCACATCTTCTTTATCCATTCATCTGGGAAATCGACCATATTGTTGTGTTGGAGTTGATATTATAACTTCACTCTTCTGATGTTTAGTTTTTTTTTCAAGAAGTGTAACCTTTTTATTATTTATTTATTTATTTAATGGTGTATATTTTATTTATTTATTTATTTGATTGCTCCGGGTCTTAGTTGTGGCAGGTGGGCTCCCCAGTTGCGGCTCGTGGGCTTCTTAGTTGTGGCTCACCAACCCCTTAGTCGTGGCACACAGGCTCCCTAGCTGTGGCATGCGAACTCTTCGTTGCGACATGCATGTGGGATCTAGTTCCCTGACCGGGGATTGAACCTGGGCCCCCTGCATTGGGAGCGTGGAGTCTTAACCACTGCCCCACCAGGGAAGTCCCCTGATGTTTAGTTTTGAGTGAAGTTATCATAAATGTTTTTGAGAAATTAGCTGAAAAAGAACAGCCAAAAAAATAAAGCACTATATCTAAAAGAGAGATTACAAATCTGGGGACACCTCTCTTTAGCTATAGTTTATCTAAGGCCTCAGGCAGGTTACCCAGTGCTTCCTCGTGGACCAGTCAGCTGGACAAGTCTAGGTAAGCAACCAGGATACACCCTGCACTAGCCGGGTGAGGTCTACACAGCTCTGGAGGGTGCCCTGTATCTTTGCAAAAAACGGTTTGAAGTAGCTTAAAGGATACACATAAGGTTAATAAAAATATATGAGGTGCCCTAATGCATCTGATGAAGCCACTTTTTTCTAAACACAGACTCTTCATTCAGGAAGGTGAATTTCATTATGGACTTTGAGATTCTCAGCTGAATGGAAAGTACTAGATAGATAACAGATCTAGAGATAGGTATCTCATAGATATCAGGGAATCATAAAATTATTGTTAGGATCTTAATGGTATAGTTGGTCCCACTTCTGGCTATATGCTAGAATAATTTAGGAAGCCTGTTAAAAATACAAATTTTTGAACCTCACTGGACATACTGAATTAGATAGATGCTTTAGGGAGCCACAGAGTCATTAAGTTCCCTGGGTGATTTTTATGTGTTAGTCTGTGGACTGCTATTGGGAACCACTAATTGAATCCATCTCTTACAGTAATATCTCCAATAGAAGGCCATTTGCCTTTGCTTGACATTATTTCCAGTGAGGTATCATTTTCCATTTTGGGAATAGCTCTGATGTTTTTAAAATAACTTCTTTATTGAGACATAATTTATATGCCATACAATTCACCTATTTAAAGTGTATAATTCAGTGGGGTTTTTTTTTAACATCTTTATTGGAGTATAATTGCTTTACAATGGTGTGTTAGTTTCTGCTTTATAACAAAGTGAATCAGCTCTACACATACATATATCCCCCTATCTCCTCCCTCTTGCGTCTCCCTCCCACCCTCCCTATCCCACCCCTCTAGTTGGACACAAAACACCGAGCTGATCTCCCTGTGCTATGCACTGCTCCCCACTAGCTATCTGTTTTACATTTGGTAGTGTATATATATGTCCATGCCACTCTCTCACTTCGTCCCAGCTTACCCTTCCCACTCCCTGGGTCCTCAAGTCCATTCTCTACATCTGCGTCTTTATTCCTGTCCTGCCCCTAGGTTCTTCAGAACCATTTTTTTTTTTTAAGATTCCATGTATATGTGTTAGCATATGGTATTTGTTTTTCTCTTTCTGACTTACTTCACTCTGTATGACAGCCTCTAGGTCCATCCACCTCACTACAAATAACTCAAGTTCATTTCTTTTTATGGCTGAGTAATATTGCACTGTATATATGTGCCACATCTTCTTTATCCATTCATCTGTTGATGAACACTTAGGTTGCTTCCATGTCCTGGCTATTGTAAATAGAGCTGCAATGGACATTGTGGTACATGACTCTTTTTGAATTATGGTTTTCTCAGGGTATACGCCCAGTAGGGATTGCTGGGTCATATGGTAGTTCTATTTTTAGTTTTTTTTAAGGAACCTCCATACTGTTCTCCATAGTGGCTGTATCAGTATTCATTCCCACCAACAGTGCAAGAGGGTTCCCTTTTCTCCACACCCTCTCCAGCATTTATTGTTTGTAGATATTTTGATGATGGCCATTCTGACTGGTGTGAGGTGATACCTCGTTATAGTTTTGATTTGCATTTCTCTAATGATTAGTGATGTTAAGCATCTTTTCATGTATTTTTTGGCAATCTGTATATCTTTTTTGGAGAAATGTCTATTTAGGTCTTCTGCCCATTTTTGGATTGGGTTGTTTGTTTTTTTGATATTGAGCTGCATGAGCTGCTTGTATATCTTGGAGATTAATCCTTTGTCAGTTGCTTCGTTTGCAAATATTTTCTCCCATTCTGAGGGTTGTCTTTTCATCTTGTTTATAGTTTCCTTTGCTGTGCAAAAGCTTTTAAGTTTCATTAGGTCCCATTTGTTTATTTTTGTTTTTATTTCCATTTTTCTAGGAGTTGGGTCAAAAAGGATCTTGCTGTGATTTATGTCATAGAGTGTTCTGCCTGTGTTTTCCTCTAAGCGTTTAATAGTGTCTGGCGTTACATTTCGGTCTTTAATCCATTTTGTGTTTATTTTTGTGTATGGTGTTAGGGAGTGTTCTAATTTCATTCTTTTACATGTAGCTGTCCAGTTTTCCTAGCACCACTTGTTGAAGAGGCTGTCTTTTCTCCATTGTATATTCTTGCCTCCTTTATCGAATGTAAGGTGACCATATGTGTATGGGTTTATCTCTGGGCTTTCTATTCGGTTCCATTGATCTGTATTTCTGTTTTTGTGCCAGTACCATACTGTCTGATTAATTTCAGTGGTTTTTAGTTGTGCAACTATCACCACAGTCAAATTTAGAACATTGTCATCACCCCTAAAAGAAATTCCAAACCCATTAGCAGTCACTTCCCTATCCTCCCCATCCCCACCTGTGTTCACTGTCAGCAATAACTAATGTATATTTCTGTCTGTGGATTTGCCTATTCTGGATATTTCATGTAAATGGAATCATATAATATATGGCGCTTGTGACTGACTTCTTTCACTTAGCATACTGTTTTCAATGTAGCATGTATCACTACATCATTTTTTATTGCCAAGTAATATTCTATTGTATACATGTACCACATTTTATTTGTACTTTTGTCAGTTGATGAACATTTGGGTTGTTTACACATTTTGGCTATTATAAATACTGCTGTTGTGTGGACATATTTTTAGTCCTTTTGGATATATAGGAGTGGAATTACAGGGTCAAATGGTAACACTATGTTTAACTTTTTGAGGAACTCCCTGACTGTTTTCCAAAGTGTCTGTACCATTTTACATCCCCATCAGTGGTGTATGAGTGTTCCAGTTTCTTCACATTCTCACTAACACTTATTGTTATCTATCTTTATGATTAGACCCATCCTAGTGGGTGTAAAGTGGTTATCTCATTGTGGTTTTTTGATGTTTTGCATCTTTTTCTGTGTTAATTGGCCATTTATGTATCTTCTTTGTAGAAATGTCTATTCAAATCCTTTGCCCATTTTTAAATTGGGTTATTTGTCTTTTTATTGTTGAGGTATAAGTGTTCTTTATATATTCTGGGTACAAGTTCTTTATCAAGATATATGACTTACAAAACTTTCTCCCATTCGATGGATTATGTTTTCACTTTCTAGATAGTACTGTTTGAAGGGCAAAAATTTTTAATTTTTGGGAAGTCCAACTTGTCTTTTTTCTTTTGTTGTTTGTGCTTCTGGTTTCATATCTAAGAAACCATTGCCTAGTCCAAGTTTAATAATTTTTGCTCTTATGTGAGGAAGGGGCCTTGCTGTATTATTTTACAAGTGGAGATCCAGATGCCCCAAGCACAGTTTATTGGAAAGACTATTTTTTCCTTATTGAATTGTTTTGGCATTCTTGGCATTCTGAAACTCAATTGATTATAAGTGTGTGGGTTTGTTTCTGAACTCCCAATTTGTATACCCGTACCACACTGTCTTGCTTTCTGTGACTTTGTAATAAGTTTTGAAATTGGGAAGTATGAGTTTTTGAATTTTGTTCTTCTTTTCCAAGATTGCTTTGCCTAGTGGGTTGCTCTCATTTCCATATGATTTTTTTTTTTTTTTTTTTTTGCGGTACGCGGGCCTCTCACTGTTGTGGCCTCTTCCGTTGTGGATCACAGGCTCCGGACGTGCAGGCTCAGCGGCCATGTCTCACGGCCCAGCCACTCTGCGGCATGTGGGATCCTCCCGTACCGGGGCATGAACCTGTGTCCCCTGCATCGGCAGGCGGACTCTCAACCACTGTGCCACCAGGGAAGCCCTCCATATTAATTTTAGGATAAACTTGTCAATTTCTGCAAGGAATCCAACTGGGATTTTGGAAGAGATTGCATTTAATCTGTATATCCAGCTAGAGATTATTTCCATTTTAACAACATTGTCTTCTAATCCAGGAACATGAAATGCCTTAACATTTTTAAGTCTTTTGTTAATATCTTTTAATAATTTTTGTACTTTTCAGAGTACAGGTTTTACACTTGTTTTGTTAAATTTATTCCTAAGAACTTTATTCTTTTTGTAAATAAACTTGTTTTTCATTTCATTTTCACATTGATACTCTACAGAAACAATTGATTTTTGTATATTGATCTTGTATCCAGCAACCTTACAGCTCTAACTTTAAACATAAAGTTTTTCTTTCTATTGAGCAGAAATCTCTTTACAGACTTACATTCTTCATCTTTTTCTACTTTTTTGATGTAAATCAGTTTGTTGTGCAAGCTGGGTGATTACATATTTTTATATTGAGATGTGTCATAAAATACGGATATTGCTTTTCCTTTGATCTCTTAAACTCAACTTAAAGCATTTCATAAGATAGAAATGGAAGCAGCATTGCAATTAGCTTACAGTATGTCTGGGAACTTCTTTTAAGATCAACATTCATAAATTGTAGTAGATTTCTTAAAAATTTGCCTCCTTGCTCTACATTATATATGCTAATAATTTATTCACCAAACCATGTAAGGTAATATTAATTGAAAGTTAGGACCTAAGGCCTAAGCAATGGAGATAAAGCCTGAACTCTATGGCCATATGACCCAGCTATCCCATTCCTGGGCATATATCCAGACAAAACTATAATTTGAAAAGATGCATGTACCTCTATGTTCATAGCAGCACTATTTACAATAACCAAGACATGGAAACAACCTAAATATCAGTCAACAGATGAATGGATAAAGAAGATGTGGAATATATATATAGGAATATTACTCAGGCATTAAAAAGAATGAAATAATGCCATTTGCAGCAACATGGATGGACCTAGAGATTATCATACTAAGTAAAGTAAGTTAGAAAGAGAAAGACAAATACAATATGATATCACTTATATGTGGAATCTAAACTATGACACAAATGAACATATCTATGAAACAGAAACAGACTCATAGACATAGAGAACAGACTTGTGGTTGCCAAGGAGGGTATGGGGGGAAGGGAAGAATTAGGAGTTTAGGATTAGCAGATGCAAACTATTATATATAGGATGGAAAAACAACATCCTACTGTATAACAGAAGGAACTGTACTCAATATCCTGTGATAAATCATAATGAAAAAGAATATTGAAAAGAATTTATTATATATGTATAACTGAGTCACTTCACTATACAGCAGAAATTAACACAACTTGTAAATCACTGTACCTCAATTAAAAAAAAAAAAGCCTGAACTATACTCTAGATGTGTTCTCTGGTTAGCAGGGTTAGCACACAACTTTATTTAATAGACAATATGAGAAAATCATGTGAATACAACATAGTACATGGCAGAGGGATATGTTAATTTGGTTTGGGGCTGGTGGTGGAAAGTTTTTAATACAACAGTAACGTGCTAATCATCCAGTTAATCTGTGCTTAGAAGTATTTTTCAGGGACACTTAAGAAGAGTTGATTCTTGGTTGGAGAGGTGATTTGCAGAGCTTTTTACTGTTTGTAGTTTTGCTTTGAGCCTCGAGTCCGAAGCATATGCTGATTAAAGAGCTGTCCCTGCCATATAAGTTAACTTGTCAGTGGCTTTGCTGTCACTCTGTTCTGTCTTCTGTGTTTGCCATACGGTTTCATCTGTCATATTATAACTAAGAGGCTGACTTATTGATGCCCTCCTTTACTAATGAAAAAGCATAAAAATCAACAAAAGACAAATTGAGGAAAATCCTATCTGTGGGTATTTATTGATTACACACTGTGTGTCCAACACTGTGTTATATGGAATTTGACCTCAAGGAGGCTAAATTTTAGGGAGACATAGATACATGAAAACAAATGGCCATAGGTGGTATATACTTCAGTGCTGGAATACTTGATACCAAGAAGTGCTGTGGGATAATTACGTAGCGTTTTCACATATATTATATAATATAAGAAAAGAGGATGATCACTAAATTAAGACAGAGGCTCCATTAAAATGAAAAAGGGAAAATTATCATGGGTTGGAACTGCAGGATTAAAATTATCAGAAAGAAGTTGGAATGTGTGCTGAACTGTAAGTGATGGGTCTGCTCTAGCGGTTGTAATTGCTTCTCCTTCCATTCTATTCCGTTCTCACTCTTTTCCAGCCACGCAGGCCTCCTTGCTATTCCTCCAAAAGTCTGAGGACCTCCTTAGAAACTTTTTATTTGCTATTTACCAGTTTCATTCCCTTCTGCCTGGAACTTTCTTCTTCCAGTTATCTGAATGGCTTGCTCTCCTCCTATCTTCAAACGTCATTATATGAGAGGCCTGCCCTGACATCCCTATACAAAATAGTAGTAACGCTCTCCCCATTACTTTCTCATCATTATCCTGCTTTATTTTCTTCACTGCACTTTATCACCATTTGATAAATTTGGGACTGCTTATTTATTAGGTATCTGTTTCTGCTAAGGTGACCAACTGCCCTGTTTGTCCCAGAGTGAGGGATTTTCTGGGATTTAGTATGTTCACTGCTAAGACGGGACAGTCCCAGGCAAACTGGGATACATGATCACCTTTGTTTATTCACTGGATTGGAAGCTTCTTGAGAGAATGGAATTTGTTTTCTTCATTGCTGTATCCTAGTGTCTAGAAGGGTACCTGGTGCATAGAGGTGTGCAGTGTGTATCTGTTAGATGAACAGTTTGCCTTTAAGGTTCTGCATCCTTAAGGGACTTGTTGGTTTCCAAGACTAGAAAATGTTTTAAATAAAAATTTCAAACTAGAAGAAAGAGATTCAATTTTTGAGAAATTTGTAGGATAAAAATCAGTTAACAGAAACTCTGAAGCTGTGATTTTTTCAGCCTCGCTTTTGCAACACTGTGTGTTGTGTTCAGCTGACTTAGAGGGTATTGTGAAATTCTTTCCCCCCAAAGTAATAGTGATAATTCACTTTAATTTAAAATAAAATTGCATAAAGGAGGAAGGGTGGATCATATATTTAAATGAGAAGAACATGTTGCAATTATAGCATGGTTAGAAACCACTGATATCTGACTTCCTGGTTTGAAGAAGGTGACAACGATTTTGTGTTTGCGACAAGCATCTTCAGGGTAGGGAACCTAACGGTACTGCAGGTACTACCCACTGGTTGTGTAATTATTTCACTGACTCTGTTCTGCTCATGGAATGTAAGCGTAGAAAGAGTAGTGTGCTCACACCTTGTTGCTTCTCCTTCCCTGCTCGTCTCTGTGCTACCTGAAGAAAGACATCTTTTGAATGTGTCCATGGAAAATAGTGTCCGTATCCTGTGTACATAAAGGATATTTGAAATATATGTAAAGAACGCACTAAGCTGAGATAGACTGCATGGCCCACTATTCAAAAATGCCATCCAGATGTGTGGTGCCCCTGCTCCTCGACACATCCATTGCCATTAACATATTATAAGATAGAACGCTCTGCATTTTTCAAATATCTGTTTAATGCCTCAATTGAGGCCTGCAAAAGACTCATCCTTCACCCTCCAGCTGGACATAATGCTCAAGACAAATAAGTGAACAGAATTGCAGCCTCGGGTGATATGAGCAGGAAATAGAGATATGTGCACAGGGTCCTGGGGGGACATGTAGGAGGAGCAGTTTATCAGATCCATGGATAGTAAGTGTCAAGGACTTAGAAACATATTATTTGGTTGTTTATAACTAATACACATTTTATGTAACTTATTGAAGAATAACATGCCTACAGAAGAATGTACAAATCGTAACTACCTAGCATGGCAAATTTCCAGAAAGTAAAGACATTATGTAATCGGCACCCAGATCAAGAAACAGAACATATCCAGCTTCCAGAAGCCCCACTCATGCCCTCTCCCATCACTGTGACCACCTTGCCCAAGAGTAAACACTGTGCTGACTTTCTCACCGTTATTAATTTACCTCTTTTTCATCTTCCTGCAAATGGAATCAAACAGCGTGTACTTGTGTGCCTGACTTCTTTCACTCAGCATTTATTTGGGAGCTTTACCCGTGTAGTAGTTTTTGTTGTTGCATCCTCATTGCTCATAGTGTTTCACTGTGTGAGCGTACCACGGTGCATCTATCCATTCTAGTGTTGATCAACGTTTGGATTATTTACAGTTTTTTGCTGTTGTGAATAGTGCTATTATGAATATTCTGTATGTCTCAGTGGACATATGTGTGCATTTCTGATGGGTGTATACTGAAGGGTGGGCTCACTGGCTCGCGTTGTGTAGAGGGTTAAGGAGAGAACTGTTAATATACGCACATATGCATACACACATAATTTTGATGGTATGTGTTATAAATAAGTCTTTCAAAATACAGTCGTAGAAAAATAGAACATCTTGAAAGTACAAACAGGGTACCCTTAAAATGCAACTTGACCATTTTGTCAGTCAGCATTCAGTCAAGAGACAGAAACCGTATCAGTAATTTGAGGAGGGTAGAGGAAGAATACCCCAAAAGGAACAAACTGGGAAGACGCTTTTCTCATGGCTCCCTGCAGCCCCCCCAAGGCTGAGACTCTGACCTCCTTGTTGGCGAGGATGTGGCTACAGCCCCCTGGATGATGGAGACCCTTACGTGGGGGTGCTGGTAGGCCAAGGCTGGCAAGTAGAAATGGGTTAGGTGCCAGTTAAACGGGCTGGAGGGTGAGCACTGCTGGGTCTCCTGTGTGCCTCTAGCAGCTGCACCATAGGTGCAGCTCTGAAAAGTGCACTAGAGCCAGGGTAAGAAGCTCCCTTTCTGTCATGCCTTGCACCGTCCCTCCATCACTTTCTGTTGACAAGCTAAACATTGCACCAGTTGACAGAGGAAACATGTTTACAGGGCCCAGTTCCAGTTTCATAAGTGGGACAAAGAAGAGTAGATTTGGGAGATGAGAGGCAATAAGTGAATAAATAGCACAACTATGTAACACCAAACTTACCTTCCAGTTTATTTTTTCTGCTGTGTCTAATTTGCTATTAAACCCATCTAATGAGCTCTTAATTTTAGGTAATAGATCCTTCAATTCTACAATTCCATTTGGTTCTTTTCTATAAGTTCTTTAGTGAATTTATCTTTTCATCTATAGTTTTCTCCATTTTCTTGTACATACTAATTGTATTTATTTTCAAGTCCTTATGAACCAATTCCAATATCTGGAATATTCTTGGGTCTATTTGTTTTGCCTGCTTTTTTTCTTTATCAGTGATATGCTTCTGTATTTGGTGTTTCTAGTTGTTCTGAGTGGATGTCAGCCATTCCAGTTCAAAAACAATAGAGGCTCCAGGTGGTGCTCTTTTCTTCTAGAGAGAAAGTTCATTGTCCCCTCTCATAGGCAGATGCATGTTGACCGATGACCTTAATCCAGACAGGGACTCTGCTGGGTTGAGGCTGGTTTATGGCTTTGGTAAGGGTGGGTCTACCTCTGCTTTACTACTGTTCCTGAAGTAGAGCTCTTCAGGGTTTTAAACCAAGAGTCTGGAGTGGCCACTGTTCTTAGACCCTTTTAAGTGCTTTGGCCAATAAAATATTTTAAAATAGACACCATGTTATTTATCAAATTATTTGAACACCCGCACAGCATGGATCTTTGCCCTGAGAGATCTCATATTCTAAATTTTGTCTTGTTAAGCCTTCTGGTAACTCTGCTCTGCTTTTCAGAAGTGGTTGCTTAATTTTTAGCTTCTTGCCCTTGGGCTGCCCCAGAATTTATCAGATGTCTTGAGGGGAACTGGCTGCATGTTTTTTGAGGTCTCTCAAGACTGTGTTCTGATGGTTTTTTCTGAGTCCAACAGCAACTTTGTGCTGTGCAAAGCCTGGTTTCTCAGCCTCCTTCCTGTGCCCAGAATTTGCAAATGTCCCAGGGATACCTCTCCCTGATGCTCTCTCCTTTCTGAATTCTCAGCCCCTCCGGTTCTCATTGCTTCAGCAGACGTCGAATACCTTCAACGATTTGGCTTTCTGGTTGTTCTTACTGAGACTGCTGGTTTATACAAAGCCACTGCATCCTATCTGGAAGCATAAGTCAGTTGTCCTACATATAGTTTTGCCCTTTACTGACATAGATACACTATTGATACTATGTATAAAATAGATAACTAATGAGAACCTACTGCATAGCACAGGGAACTCTACTCAGTGCTCTGTGGTGACCTAAATGAGAAGGAAACCCAAAAAAAGAGGGGATATATGTATACCTATAGCTGATTCACTTTGTATAAACTAACACAATATTGTAAAGCAACTATACTCCAATTAAAAAACAAAACAAAACAAACAAAGCAAAAGTACAAAACCTTAGTGGACCATAAATACCACTTCCTATGTTGGCAAGAATACAGAATTAAGAAAAATCATTATTAATAATAAAAATACTTAATGTTAATAAAATTTCAATAACATCAATAAAAATTATTAAAATGCCAAAAAACAGTGTACTTCTTCCTTTCTTATGACAACCTAGATTTTAAGTTCCAGTAGATTTTCCTAAGGTGGAAAGAAATAAGGGTAAACGTTATTTAGAGATGGCATCTCTGGTTCTCTTGATCTGATAGCAGCTTGGATTCAAAGGATGCTTCAATGTATGGTCCAAGTGAATATGAGAAAATTACGAGAAATTTTGATGCAAACTTGGTTTATGTGCTGATGAGTTAAAAACTCTGTATTTCTACCATTATCTATTTTTCCTTATCAGCCATGGAAACATTTTATGAGGTAGGAAATATGCTGATACTGTTATTCTTTGTAAAACGTACCTCCTTAGGGGAGACAGTGGAAGGCCCCTGGTCTAGGAATGATGATTTGTGAATTCATCTATTTTTTCAAAGGTGTTGCTACCATAACCAACTGTGGATTAAGATGAGTATTAATGTACACACATATGCATACACACATATAATTTTGAAGGCATGTGTTACAAACAAGGCTTTTAAAAGCACAGTTGTAGAAAAACAGAACATCTTGTAAGTGCAAACAAGGTACATTTAAAATGTTCACTCTTGAAGTAAGTCAGAAAGAGAAAAACAAATACCGTATGCTAACACATATATATGGAATATTAAAAAAAAAGGTTCTGAAGAACCTAGGGGCAGGACAGGAATAAAGACACAGACATAGAGAATGGACTTGAGGACACGGGGAGGGGGAAGGGTAAGCTGGGACGAAGTGAGAGAGTGGCATGGACTTATATATACTACCAAATGAAAACTAGATAGCTAGTGGGAGGCAGCCCCATAGCACAAGGAGATCAGCTCGGTGCTTTGTGACCACCTAGAGGGGTGGGATAGGGAGGGTGGGAGGGAGACGCAAGAGGGAGGAGATATGGGGATATATGTATATGTATATGTATATGTATAGCTGATTCACTTTGTTATAAAGCAGAAACTAACCCACCACTGTCAAGCAATTATGCTCCAGTAAAGATGTTAAACAAAAATAAATACCAAAAAAAAATGTTCACTCTTATAAGACAAATGAAAAAAAGGCAAACCAAGTTATTTTTTGAAATCTAATGGCAAATATAACATTTAGCATATATTGCCAGTTTTGATTTACTCAACTGAATTTGTAAAAATGCTTCTGGGAAAATGAGGTACTGAATTGTGTGTGAAGCATTTCAGTTCAGAAACTGCTTATTCAGAGGAGTTATTTGATGATCAGTTTTGAAGATTATTCATTGTCTTTGGTTGGTCATCTCTGTCATCCTCTCTTTATCACCTTTTTTCCTCTCCAGCACTCTTCTCAAAGAGGTAGATTTTTAAATTATAACAGTGTATTTTTATTATTAACAACATATAAAATACAGATAAATACCTAGAAAAACAAATCCTTAATCCCACAGTTTAGAGATGAGTATTATTAACATTTTAGTGGATTTACTCTCAGTATTTTTCTATGTCTTTGTCACACGCATACATGTCCTTTACAGTTTTCAATATATATTTTTTTACCTTACATATTATTGTAAGCATTTTTCCTTTGACATGATGAATTCGTCTGAAGAATCTTTTAAAATTGGCTTCTATTCTTTTGCCCTGTCCCTGATGGTTAGTGCCTCCCCAGGAACATAAAAAGTGTATCTCAAACCCGTCCTTTTTCTTTACTTTCAAGTTTGTTTTTCATCGAAAACAATGAACTTCACTTAAGTGAAATGGAAACAATTTGTGAATTCTTAATACCTAATAGTTGGTGATTATAATATTACTTAATATTACAGTAACTTGCTTAAAAAAGTATATTAGTTCATCATTGTAAGTCTAATTTCTGTAAACAGGGATTCTACCCACACTTCTCTTAAGAAAATAGAGGTGAAATTAAGGTTTTAGTGAAACAACATCCAAGTTGTTTTTGGCTAACATGTATACAGCATTGAGTAGAGATAAAGAACTCTACCTTTCAAGAGGACTTTGATTTAATTGGAGAAACAGAACTTAAACATAAATGGAGAAATATTGTAGCATATTGCTACAATATTGTGTTGTCATAACACATTATATATACCTCTGTAGCACTACTATTTTGTCCAGTAGTTGTTTGTTTATATTTTTGTCTCCTCTGCCATTCCGAGAGCACCTTGCAGGCAGAGGTGCTTAACATCTTTATTGGAGTATAACAGCTTGACAATGGTGTGTTAGTTTCTGCTTTATAACAAAGTGAATCAGCTATACATATACATATATCTCCATATCTCCTCCCTCTTGCCTCTCCCTCCCACCCTCCCTATCCCACCCCTCTAGGTGGTCACAGAGCACTGAGCTGATCTCCCTGTGCTATGCGGCTGCTTCCCACTAGCTATCTATTTTACAGCTGGTAGTGTATATATGTCCATGCCACTCTCTCACTTCGTCCCAGCTTACCCTTCCCCCTCCCCGTGTCCTCAAGTCCATTCTCTACGTCTGCGTCTTTATTCCTGTCCTTCCCCTAGGTTCTTCAGAACTTTTTTTTTTTTAGATTCCATATATATGTGTTAGCATATGGTATTTGTTTTTATATTTCTGACTTACTTCACTCTGTATGACAGACTCTCTAGGTCCATCCACCTCACTACAAATAACTCAATTTCGTTTCTTTTTATGGCTGAGTAATATTCCATTGTATATATGTGCCACATCTTCTTTATCCATTCATCTGTCGATGGACACTTAGGTTGCTTCCATGTCCTGGCTATTGTAAATAGAGCTGCAATGAACATTGTGGTACATGACTCTTTTTGAATTATTGTTTTCACAGGATATACGCCCAGTAGTGGGATTGCTGGGTCATATGGTAGTTCTATTTTTAGTTTTTTAAGGGACCTCCATATTGTTCTCCATAGTGGCTGTACCAATTTACATTCCCACCAACAGTGTAAGAGGGTTCCCTTTTCTCCACACCCTCTCCAGCATTTATTATGTGTAGATTTTTTGATGATGGCCATTCTGACTGGTGTGAGGTGATACCTCATTGCAGTTTTGAGTTGCATTTCTCTAATGATTAGTGATGTTGAGCATCCTTTCATGTGTTTGTTGGCAATCTGTATATCATTTTTGGAGAAATGTCTATTTAGGTCTTCTGCCCATTTTTGGATTGGGTTGTTTGTTTTTTTGATATTGAGCTGTGTGAGCTGCTTGTATATCTTGGAGATTAATCCTTTGTCAGTTGCTTCGTTTGCAAATATTTTCTCCCATTCTGAGGGGTGTCTTTTTGTCTTTTTTATGGTTTCCTTTGCTGTGCAAAAGCTTTTAAGTTTCATTAGGTCCCATTTGTTTACTTTTGTTTTTATTTCCATTTCTCTAGGAGATGGGTCAAAAATGATTTTGCTGTGATTTATGCCATAGAGTGTTTTGCCTATGTTTTCCTCTAAGAGTTTTATAGTGTCTGGCCTTACATTTAGGTCTTTAATCCATTTTGAGTTTATTTTTGTGTGTGGTGTTAGGGAGTGTTCTAATTTCATTCTTTTACATGTAGCTGTCCAGTTTTCCCAGCACCACTTGTTGAAGAGGCTGTCTTTTCTCCATTATATATTCTTGCCTCCTTTATCAAATATAAGGTGACCAGATGTGTATGGGTTTATCTCTGGGCTTTCTATCCTGGGCTATTGATCTATATTTCTGTTTTGTGCCAGTACCATACTGTCTTGATTACTGTAGCTTTTTAGTATAGTCTGAAGTCTGGGAGCCTGATTCCTCCAGCTCCGTTTTTCTTTCTCAAGATTGCTTTGGCAGTTTGGGGTCTTTTGTGTTTCCATACAAATTGTAGAATTTTTTGTTCTAGTACTGTGAAAAATGCCATTGGTAGTTTGACAGGGATTGCAATGAATCTGTAGATTGCTTTGGGTAGTATAGTCATTTTCACAATGTTGATTCTTCCAATCCAAGAACGTGGTATATCTCTCCATCTGTTTGTATCATGTTTAATTTCTTTCATCAGTGTCTTATAGTTTTCTGCCTACAGGTCTTTTGTCTCCTTGGTAGGTTTATTCCTAGATATTTTATTTTTTCATTGCAATGGTAAGTGGGAGTGTTTCCTTAATTTCTCTTTTGGATTTTTCATCATTAGTGTGTAGGAATGAAAGAGATTTCTGTGCATTAATTTTGTATCCTGCTACTTTACCAAAAGCATTGATTAGTTTTAGTAGTTTTCTGGTAGCATCTTTAGGATTCTCTATGTATAGTATCATGTCATCTGCAAACAGTGACAGCTGTACTTCTTCTTTTCCGATTTGGATTCTTTTGATTTCTGTTTCTTCTCTAAATGCTGTGGCTAAAACTTCCAAAACTATGTTGCATAATGGTGGTGAGAGTGGACAACCTTGTCTTTTTCCTGATCTTAGAGGAAATGATTTCAGTTTTTCCCCATTGAGAACGATGTTGGTTGTGGGTTTGTCACATATGACCTTTATTATGTTGTGGAAAGTTCCCTCTATGCCTACTTTCTGGAGGGTTTTTATCATAAATGGGTGTTGAATTTTGTCAAAAGCTCTTTCTGCATCTATTGAGATAGTCATATGTTTTTTCTCCTTCAATTTGTTAATATGGTTTATGACATTGATTGATTTGCATATATTGAAGAATCCTTGCATTCCTGGGGTAAACCCCACTTAATCGTGGTGTATGATCCTTTTAATGTGCTATTGGATTCTGTTTGCTTGTATTTGGTTGAGGATTTTTGCATCTATGTTCATCAGTGATATTGGCCTGTAGTTTTCTTTCTTTGTGACATCTTGGTCTGGTTTTGGTATTAGCGTGATGGTTGCCAGAGACCATATCTTACCTTTAATTTCCCTAATACTTACTTGTGGTATAGGCATTTAGTAAGTACACACTACTAAGGTTTGTTTTGTTTTGTTTTATTTTTAAATGAATGAATATGCTAAGTACCACATTAATGGTACAGGAGTTCTGAGGAAGTGTTGATTATTGCGCCTTTATGGTCATCTGAGGCTTTATGAGGGAGGAAGGGTTTTAGCTGCGGTAGGATTTAGAAAATGACAGAGGTAACGGCACTGTAGTCAGGAAGGGTTTTAAGCAGCAGTAGGATTTAGAAAATGACAGAGGTAACGGCACTGTAGTCAGGAAGACAAACCTACAGCGAAGTATCACAAACCAGGTATGGCATGTTGGGAGCATTGAGAAAACAGGTTTTCTTTTCTTTTTTTTTTTAATTGAAGTATAGTTAATTTACAGTGTTGTGTTAGTTTCAGATGTACATCAAAATGATTCAGGTGTGTGTGTGTGTGTGTGTGTGTGTGTGTATGATATTCAGTATAGTTCCCTATGCTCTACAGTAGGTCCTTGTCATTTATCTGCTTTATATATAGTAGTGTGTGTATGTTAATCCCAAACTCCTAATTTATCTCCCCCACAGAGCTATCCTTTTTGGTTACCATAAGTTTGTTTTCTGTCTGTGAATCTATTTCTGTTTTGTAAATAAGTTCATTTCTATCACTTTTTTAGTTTCCACATATAAGTGATATCATATTTTCTTTCTCTGCCTGACTTACTTAGTATGATAATTTCTAGGCGCATCCATGTTGCTGCAAATGGCATTATTTTGTTCTTTTTTATAGCTGAGTAGTATTCCATTGTATGTATGTACCACATCTTCTTTACCCATTTATCTGTTGATGGACTCTTAGGTTGCTTCCATGTCTTGGCTATTGTAAATAGTGCTGCAATGAATATTGGGGTGCATGTATCTTTTCAAATTAGAGTTTTCTCTGGTTGTATGCTCAGGAGTGGGATTGCAGGATCATATGGTAACTCTATTTTTAGTTTTTTAAGAAACCTCCATACTGTTCTCTATCATGGCTGTACCAATTTACATTCGCACCAACAGTGTAGGAGGGTTCCTTTTTCTCCATACCTTCTCCAGCATTTATTATTTGTAGACTTTTTAAATGGTGGCCATTTTGACTGGTGTGAGGTGATACCACATTGTAGTTTTGATTTGCATTTCTCTAATAATTGGTGATATTGAGCATCTTTTCATCTTCCTGTTGGCTATCTGTTTGTCTTCTTTGGAGAAATGTCTATTTAGGTCTTCTACCCATTTTTTGATTGGGTTGTTGTTGTTTTTTTGATATTAAGCTCTATGAGCTGTTTGTATATTTTGGAGATTAATAGCTTTTCAGTCACATCGTTTGCAAATATTTTCTCCCAGTCTGTAGGTTGTCTTTTTGTTTTGTTTATGCAAACCAGTTTTCTTGGAATAGAGTTTGCATAGGTAAAGAATAGAAAGTATAGGGCTTCCCTGGTGGCGCAGTGGTTGGGAGTCCACCTGCCGATGCAGGGGGCGCGGGTTCGTGCCCCGGTCTGGGGGATCCCGCGTGCTGCGGAGCGGCTGGGCCCGTGAGCCATGGCTGCTGGGCCTGCGTGTCTGGAGCCTGTGCTCCGCAATGGGAGAGGCCACAATGGTGAGAGGCCCGTGTACCACAAAAAAAAAGAATAGAAAGTATAGTTATAGAAGTAGATGGAAGCAAAATTGTTAGGGGTTTAGGATACAAAAGATTATTCATTACAGATTTAGCCTGTGATTTTAAGAAACTGCTGCAGTCTTAGGTTTTATTTTATTTTGTTTTCCTTTTTTTAAAAATATGGTTTACCAAGACATGCTTTTGTGAGATATTCATGAGTTGAAGATATTTTTTCCCCTGTGGTATTAAGGATTCCAGAATTTTTTTTTTTTTTTTTTTTCCGTATGCGGGCCTCTCACTGTTGTGGCCTCTCCTGTTGCGGAGACCAGGCTCCGGACACACAGGCCCAGCGGCCGTGGCTCATGGGCCCAGCTGCTCCGTGGCATGTGGGATCTTCCCGGACCGGGGAACGAACCCGTGTTCCCTGCATCGGCAGGCGGACCGTCAACCACTAAGCCACCAGGGAAGCCCCAATTCCAGAAATTTTTGATGACTTTATTTTTTAGCCACCTGTTGGTGAGTACACTTCTGGAAATAGTTATGAACTTCATATGTGTACATTAGTTTTTCAGAGGAGTCAAATTTTATTCTACATTTTTAAAGAAAAATGTGTACTTGATTGTTGGTTATGTTCCCTCAGAATGTCTAAATTGATTATTTCCCATTCTCTACTTGTTTCAAAGGTGGTCTTACAGCTAGCTTACCTTGTGTGCTTTTGGTATGCATGGCCTTATGAGTGAAGGGCTATTTATTTTTTAATAAACTTATAATTTTTAGAACCTTTAGCTTTAGATTTACAGAATAATTGCAAAGATAGTACAGAGCGTTCCTGTGTACCCCACATTGTTTTGCCTATCACTAACATCTTACATTACTATGATACATTTGTACAATTAATGAACCAATGTTGATTCATCATTATTAACTAAAGTCCACACTTTATTCAGATTTCCTTTGTATTCTCCTAATGTCCTTTTCCTATCTAGGATCCCATCCAAGATACCACATTACATTTAGTTCTTTTGTCTGTTTAGGTTCCTGTAGTTGTGACAGTTTCTAAGACTTTCCTTGTTTATGATGACCTTGACAGTTTTGTGGAGTACTGGTAAGGTATTTTATCGAATGTGTCTCAACTGGGATTTGTCTAATATTTTTCTCATGGTTAGACTGCGGTTATGGGCTTTTGGTAGGAGGACCTCAGAGGTAGTGTGCCATTTTCATCACATCATATCTAGGGTGCATACTATCAATATGACTTATCACTGTTGATATTAACCTTAATTACTTGGCTTGAGAGAGTGTTTGTCAGTTCTTTACTGTAAAGTTACTCTTTTCTCCTCCTTTCCATACTGTCCTCCCTAGAAGGGAGTCACTGTGTGCAGGCCACACTTAAGGATTGGGAGGTATGATATACCTCTTTAATGGCAGAATATACATAATTTATTTGGAGTTCTTCTGCATGGGAGATTTGTGTGTTCTCCCACATCACTTATTTATATCAGTATGGACTTATTTATTTTATACTTTGGGTTACAATCCAATACTACATTATTTACTTTGCTGCTGAAATTGTTCCAGCTTTGGCCACTAGAAGCTATTCAGTTGGCTCCTGTGTCCTTTTAACATGCCCCCATTATTATAGGTTTGTTTGTTGGATCACTTTCTTACTTTATAGCATGACAAGATGCTGAGGCCCATCTTATCTCTCTCCTGCTCTAGTCTTGGAATCAGCCATTTCCCCAAGAAGCCCTAGTTCTTTTAATTTTACTGGACAAAGGTATTAGAAACCAAGATCTGAGTGCCAAGTGTGCTTGTTGCTACTGGGGTGTCATTCCTTTTGGGTCCTCTGAGCTAACAGAGCAAGGAAACACACATATTTATAAATGTTTGTATATATTAACCATTTGTATCTATATTAAGTGAAACATGATTTTATACTGATGTCTCCAACTCTAATCCACGACCACATGGATCATTCTAGCCTCTGGAAAGGGTTATTTTAAGATATCGTTTGTGTGTCCTGATCTCTGCTCTATTGTAATACTATTTCCATCTGCTTATTTGTTAGTTAATTCCTTCTACAAGCATGTATTGAATCTGTACTATATTTAAGCCTTTGTACTAGGTGTTAGGAATACAAAGATGAGTGATTGATGTAGTTACGGTTTCTTCAGTACATGTTTATCAAATACCTCTGTGTCAGCCCCTGTGCTCCATGCTCATAGTTCAATAGTAGAGAAAATGTGGCTGCAGATAATTATGATATAAGGTAAAAAAGAAAGGTAATAACAAAATTCAGATGGAGAAATGCTTCAAGAAGGGAAATCACACAATGAATTGTATCAATTAGAACCTGGTAGCATTCAAGTGCCAGAAAATGTCACCTAACTGGCTTAAGTAAACAGAGGATTTATTGGTCCACATAACCAAAAAGACCAGGGACAAAGCTAGCTTGGGGTATGACTGGTTTTAGGATCAAACAGTGGCATAAGGGCTTTGCTCTGCCTCCTGCTTTGCCGACATTGTTCTCACACCCTTCATAGCATCTCCTAATACCTCTAGGTCAACATCACAATACCAGAAGAAGAGCACATCTGACATCATGACCAAAAGTCTTAGAATTGAAACTTGTTAGTCTTGATTAGCCTCACTTGGGTCATCATATCCATGAACATTGTTGCCTGGGGGATAGAAGGTGATGGTCAGCCTAGCTTTGTACATGTGCTCCATTCCTTTCACAGGTGTTAGTTTTATGATTATTAATTGAGCTATACATTTTTGTTTTGTGACGTTGTCTAAATATTTGTTATATTTTACAATAAAATATTTAAAAAATAATTGAATACATTCAGCATTCAAAAGTTAACGTAATTGCTCAGATTCAGGAAGTCCAGTTAATCCTAAGAAGGTAATATAAAGAAAAACACTTCTAGATACATCATGGCAAAATTACAGAAAACCAGACAATAAGAAAAATCTAAAAATAGCCAGAGAAAACAAAAGAGCAAATGTTAGACTGTTAGTTGACTTCTTATGGCAACATGGAAGATAGAAGACAGTTTAATGATATCTTTAATGTAATGAAAGAAAACCACAACCATTTAAAATTTGTATCTAGCAAAAATATTCTTCAAGAATTTAAGTGAAATAATTACATTTTTAGGTAACAAAAGCAGAGTTTATCATCAGCAAACCTTTACTAATTCTTCAGGGAGAAGAAAAGATTTCCGTTGGAAGGTTAGAGATGCAGAAAGGAATGAAGAACAACAAAATCAGTGAAGGGAGATAGCGGTGAAGAGGGGATAAAATTATAAATCATCCAGAAGGTATTTCAGCTACACCTATCTTAAACATTTTGGTGGATATTAGCACTTATGTTCCCAATAAAATTTATGTAGGCAAATATTAAAATTAAGTGACTTTTTCTTGGTGTTTACTTGGGAGTGGGGATGTGGGTGTCTATAGGGTGAGGAAAAAAATAGCATTAAAGCTTGGCTTTACACGTGGTTGTTAATATTGACCATGTCTGCCATCCTTCCTTCTACTCTTCTGTTCTTGTATTGCTTTGTGTAATACTGTGATTCTTTCGTGCGGACCACTGGAAATATACTGAGCCTCCTATCTCCTGAAGATTCTAATTTAGGTATTTAGTCTAGGTTAGAGCCTGGGCACCAGTGGTTTTTTTATTATTAGTTTTAATAAATTTATTTATTTTATTTATTTATTTTTGGCTGTGTTGCGTCTTTGTTGCTGTGCACGGGCTTTCTCTAGTTGCAGCAAGTGGGGTCTACTCTTTGTTGTGGTGCACAGGCTTCTCACTGCGGTGGCTTCTCTTGTTGCAGAGCACGGGCTCCAGGTGCGCGGGCTTCAGTAGTTGTGGCTCGCAGGCTCAGTAGTTGTGGCTTGCGGGCTCTAGAGTGCAGGCTCAGTAGTTGTGGCGCACGGGTTTAGTTGCTCCGGGGCATGTGGGATCTTCCTGGACCAGGGCTCGAACCTGTGTCCCCTGCATTGGCAGGTGGATTCTTAACCACTATGCCACCAGGGAAGCCCCACCAGTGGTTTTAGAAAGCCAATTCTAGTGTACGACCAGGGCTGAGACCTAAGGGTACTGAAAACAAATATGGTTGAGACAGACCTGAATTCTAGTTTTAGCTCTTTGATTACTGTGTGAGTTATGCTGACCAAGGTACTTAGCATCTATACATTTATTTATTTATTAATAAAACTGCTAATATTAGTACCTTTATCTCACAAGGCTGTTGTGAAGAATAAAGAAAGTAACATTTGAATGGAAAAATGGAAATAAAACTACAGGTATAGAAGCCAAAATGACCAAGGGCAGTGTATAATCTTAACTATAGAAGGTTTAGCAGATGTTTGTATTTTCTGAGAAGTCCTCTGGTTTCCCTTTATAACTCAAAGCAATTTATTCTGATCTTTGTGTTTGCATTTCAACTTATATAGAAGTGAGGTTTTGTACTTATTGAAAGTCTTTAGGGTTGGGATTATTTTGCTATACTTGGATTATCTACAGGGATGGGAACATTAAAAAGGAAAAGAATATTATAAAATTTGAAACTGATTCTAATGTATGCTTTCTCCAACATTTTTAAAAAGCAAAAAATCCCCCAAAAAACCCTTAGCCATTTAAAACAGTTTTTCAGATAAATTATCTGTATCCGGCTGAGAATTTTATGCCAAACTGCAGCCCCCACACAAGCTTTGGAGAGCCAAGATAGTTAAACCTGCAAAGTAAAGTGCCGGCTCAGCCCTTACAGTGGTCTGATGTAATCACTTAACCACCGAATGCTTTGTAGCCTTGAATTGGCAGTGACTCAGTAGACCCTGTATACATTTTTAAAATGTTTTTAAGTTGTTGGGATTATGCAAATACCATAGAAGAACAATATTCTTATAAGCAAAACATTCAACATATTTAATGCAGTTTCTTGAATATGTTTCAAGAATATTTGTGAAGAAGCCAGATTGAAAAGTAAGAAGTCTGGATTATTATAGATTTTTAAAAGGACAGCTAATTACTTACAGTGTCTAAAATATAGTGTACCAGAAATGATCAGTCACATTTTTAAATCAAAGGAGTCCTTTAGAAGATTTGAAAAAATTTATTGGTAAGAATAGTAATTAATATAACAATTGTAGATAATTTGTATGTTTCAAGGTACATTTTAAAAGGATTTATTTCTTTTATTACTTTGGAGATGTTTGCAAGGTTAACATGAACTTTTAGCACAGTCAGCTTCTGTGGGAATTATTTTAAAAATGTAAAATTTGTCTCAATGAAACTCGATTTAATTTAAAAATTAGTTTATCATATTAAAAGTGTAAGTTAACCATTTGTTTTACTTTCAACCCCTACCTAGGTAACACTACTAAACCCAAATTCACTAAATCCACCCACATTAAATTTAAAAGCATTTTAGGGTCAGGAAAAGATGAAATAACTTGTTTCCTACATTTGAGTTTGTATGTTCGTCTTGATATATGAATAGAACTGACTAGAAATAATTTTGGTATTAGTTATAGACTTATGTTATAAATGTATCTTTTGTAACTCATAGTGAATAAATCATAGGCACCCTTAATTATATTTTTACCAAATCAGAAAATCCGTATTAGTAATTATCAAAGTTCTTTTTTTTTTTTTTGGCGGTACGCGGGCCTCTCACTGTTGTGGCCTCTCCCGTTGTGGAGCACAGGCTCCGTGCGCGCAGGCTCAGCAGCCGTGGCTCACGGGCCTAGCCGCTTCGCGGCATGTGGGATCCTCCCGGACCGGGGCACGAACCCGCGTCCCTCGCATCGGCAGGCGGACTCTCAACCACTGCGCCACCAGGAAAGCCCTATCAAACTTTTTTTTTTTTTGCGGTACGCGGGCCTCTCACCGTTGTGGCCTCTCCCGTTGTGGAGCACAGGCTCCCGACGCGCAGGCTCAGCGGCCATGGCTCACGGGCCCAGCCGCTCTGCGGTATGTGGGATCTTCCCGGACCGGGGCACGAACCCATGTTCCCTGCATCGGCAGGTGGACTCTCAACCACTGCGCCACCAGGGAAGCTCCTGTTTTGTCATTTAAATATCTTTTAACTTGTAAGTTTTCTCTGTCTTTTTTCCCCCATTTGCAATTTATGATTGAAGAAGCAGAGCTATTTGTCTTATAAAATTGCCACAGACTAGATTCTGTTGATTGTATTCCCATGGCACAGTTTAACATGTTCCTCTGCATTTCCTATGAATTGGTAGGTGGAAATATGTCCCAGATTTTGTGCACCTTCAACCACCTGGTATGTAGTCACAAACCAAAAGTAACCCCCACCCTCCCAAAAAAAGAGGTTCGGTAGGGACTACATGCTGTATTGTATACATGAGCTATAGAGGCATCTTTAGTTTTTATTTAGATAATTGTAAATAATGCATGACTGAAGATTAAAATTTACAGTGACACTGGTTATAGCAAAATGAGACAAATGTTTGTATAGTAGATAGAAAAGAACTATCAAAAGCAACAGAAGGATTATTAAGGTAAAGTATCCTGGCCTCATTCACTTTAAGGATAGCCTATTCACTTAAAAACCTCTAATGATCCACTGTATATATGTACCACATCTTTATCCATTCCTCTGTTGATGGACATTTAGGTTGTTTCCATGTCCTGGCTATTGTAAATAGAGCTGCCGTGAACATTGGAGTGCATGTGTCTTTTTGAATTATGGTTTTCTCTGGATATATGCCCAGTAGTGCAATTGCTAGGTCATATGGTAGTTCTGTTTTTAGTTTTTTAAGGAACCTCCATACTCAGCCATAAAAATGAACAAAATTGGGTCATTTGTAGAGACGTGGATGGACCTAGACTGTCATACAGAGTGAAGTAAGTCAGAAAGAGAAAAACAAATATCGTATATTAACGCATATATGTGGAATCTAGAAAAATGGTATAGATCTTATTTGCAAAGCAGAAATAGAGACACAGATGTAGAGAACAAATGTATAGATCCAAGGGGGAAGGCACGGGTGGGAGGAATTGAGAGACTGGGATTGACACATGTACACTATTGATACTGTGTATAAAATAGATAACTAATGAGAATATACTGTATACCACAGGGAAACTCTACTTGATGCACTGTGGTGACCTAAATGGGAGGGAAATCCAAAAAAGAGGGAATATATGTATGTGTATAGCTGATTCATTTTGCTGTACAGTAGAAAATAACACAACATTGTAAAGCAACTATACTCCAATAAAAATTAATTAAAAATATTCATTTTTCTCTAAAAAAACACCTCTAATGATATCACTGTTTTTAAAAACATACTGGCAGTGTAATATGCTCTCATAAAAATGACCTTGATTCATCAGGAAAGGTGAATTATATTTAATATGACTTATTTTGAAAGAATAACAACAACTAGAGAGTCAACAGTTTGGCACTTAAAGGATTGAAGAATTATATATCATAGCTGTAAAATATGGTGTGATTAGTCTGCAATTCTTGTTAATAATATATGTAAATATGTACATTTTAAAGATAGGAGTCATATATAAAAATTATAGAAGTTCTGCTTTATCAGTAATAACTGGGAAATAAGGTATACTGGTTAATCAAATATTCAGACTCATAGAAATTTACTGTGCAAGTTATATATAGATCACCAATTCTTTTAAAATAATTGATTTTTGATAAAATACCCTTTACACTAAAACTAGAACATAATTTGATCTTTGATGATTCAGAAGCTTTTAAGGGGCTGTCTATAGCATCAGAATTATTATTAAGCTCGATTGTCATGATGTTGTAGCTGCGTAGTAGAGTTGATTAATGCAGATTTCCAAAGTAATATTAACTCCCAGAGAATTATCACTGGATTAGGAAAGCCCAAATGAGCTTTGTGACTGTGGTGTTCATAGAGAGCCAAGCAAAGAGACTTATGGGACCAGTATGCATGGATATATGTGTGTGGCTGCAGACATAGATATATGTTTACATGTGTGCACATGTGCACATATTACTGTTAAATTTATGATGAATATTGTTAAACACATAACACATAGGTACTGACTTGTGACATGTGCAGCCATTACCAGTACTGAGGAAATTGCAAATTGAAGGAATTTGATCAAAATTTACCAAGAGGAAATTGGCTCTGAAGCATAATGATTTTGGCTAGAGAAGATAGTGATCCTGGCACAGTACACTCTCTATTTCCTTGTGAGGGCTCCAAGATGACAAGAATTAGCTGCATAGAGGCAGATGCTTGGTAGTTTTCTGGAAGCACAATTATAAGGTTTATGAAAAACAGGAAGATCAACAGCTCATGCAGGTTTTTTGAACGGGGAACTGATTTAATGTGCTATTTTGTACCCCTTGGACCTTGTCTGTTGAGCCATGATAATTTGATTTTGTTTTTAATAATTTTTAAATTCTTATTTTAAGTGTGTTAGCTTTTGGAAAGATACGATATCTTAAAATGCTTTTAAGATAATATTTGTCAGACTGTTCAAACTTTTAATGATTGATGACTGTAATTAGTCGTATTGCAATATTGTATTTTCAGAATTGCTGTCCCACTTTCTTTTGTCTACTTCTGCCCTTAACCGCGATTAGCTTGTCTCCCAAAAGCCGGTATCTTTATTGACCCTGGAAAATTTTCGGATCCTTTAATATATTTAACTTAGTTTATGATGAATTGAATAGTAGTGATCATTCGTTTGGCAAATAATTTGAGTGCCCACGTTGAATAGCCTATGATGTCTAGTACATCCCTTGTGCAAAGATCAATAAGATACTGTCCCTGTTCTCAGACAGTTTATAGTCTAATAGAGGGAAGATAATATGAAAGAACTGTATCACCCAGACAGTCATTCTTCGTGAACATTAGTGTGTGCATTGAATAGGAGAATTTTCTTTTAATCTTTAATTTTCAATGCCTGAGGAACTTTAGCCATTCGTTTTGCATTTTGCTTATGTGATGCCAATAAACACCTTATGTATCTACCACAAGTGAAGGAAGCAAGGAAGGAACTAAAAAATATCTTGGTAAATTCCCTAAAGTCTTAATTCAGGTGTTGCAAACTCAGATGCCTAAAGGAGCCAGCCAGGTAGTACAAATGAGTGAAAAAGATCAGTGTATAGCACGGTGTATAGCAGGTCACAGTCACCACAATTGGTGGTGACTGTGACCTGCTGAAGTGTATCTGTTTTGTCTAAAGATTTTCAAATAAAAATTTTGTGTGGGTCAGAGAAAGCATGTCTGCAGGCTGAGGCTGCCAGTTTGCAACCCCCCTGTAATTCCTTAATATAAATGGAACCATCATAAAAGCATCTGGGAGGAAAGATGTGATTTAAAATTAAACACAAATAAATACTCCCAATTTAAGAATGATGACACCATTTGGTAAGCTGTTTGGTGTTTTTTTTCTGGGGCATAGATGACATTGGATTAGGAATGTTGGGATCCCAGGAGGAGCCGCCTGGAAGATATAGATCTAGGCAGATGAGGGGATCAAGTTTAGTAGATTCTACTACTGTAGGAGAAATAGGAATTCACAAGAATGATCTTGGCTCTCCATCGTTGAAGATTTTTTTCTTTCAGCGTATGGATAGCCCTGGATTTCAGGTGTTAATTATTGTTAGAAGCAGGTCACAGGTCTGGAGACACATTCTGTTACTTCCTGGGAAATATGCAGGGAAACTTGAATGGAAAGTTCTAGTGGATGGAGTCTTTAGCCGTCATTTAAACAGTGGATCTTATGTGAAAGCCTAATGAGTTTATGTGAAATTATTTGGGTCTTTGATCATGATAAGAAAATTTGTCGGAAAGTTGATCAAACTTCTGGGTTTCTACCTTGCTATCAGAAGGTCTGAACATGACTCCAAAAATCACGAAACAGATTCTCTAGGGCCAAGGAGTGGGTATCACTCCAGGCTTACTGAATCAGTGTCTCAGAGTGTAAGATCTGAGAATCTGTCTTTTTGAAAGATACTTTTACAGTTATTCTGATGATAGACAGGATAGGAACTACAGCTGTAGGTAGAAAAGGTTTCATATACTTGATGGAAGATATCAGGTTTCTTTGGTCAATGAAGATTGCATATTGACAGCCCTCTATTGAACAATTTTTTAAAAAGTGGTGTTTATTGATAGAACCCCATTCTGTTTGATAAAAGTGTGTTGATGGTAATAGATATTGGTGGCTTAGGATGTAAGGGCATTGTTAAGGTTCTTGAGGCATTTCACTAGAGGGGTTTGTATCTGTGATTATTCACCCAAACTGAGACCCAGGGAAGATTGTGTGGGTGGCACAATTTGAAATAGATGCTTTTGTTTAGTTGACTGTGAGGAGCACCACAGCTTTGAAACAACTGATGAGAGGAATGGCTTTGGGGGCTAGAGAGGGAGGGTGAGTTTAAGGAAGTGAAAATTCATGAAACCGAGTAATCACTGTGTATTGCTAAGTCGACAAATGGTTTGAGGCCGTCACTGTGGCTGCTTTGTGGGGGCCTATTTTCACTCTCTCTAGAGAGAGAATTTGTGCAAAAGATATAAAGGTTTACTAGTCAAAGCTACACACTTCAAGCTTGGCATGGAGCCAGCATTGATAAGACACCATAGTACAGTTTGTCCATGCTGATTGTTTCACTCAAGTGGAGGAAAGGTAAAAATATCTCCTGTTTACAGGACCATGAAGCCAGTGAAGACCTCCTCTCTAAGCTCAGTGCTAATGAAGGGCTGGGCTGCGGCTTGTTGTGCCTTCTCAAGACACGTGCCAGTAATCAAAGTGTCCTTATCTGGACTGGAACGCTTGTTCACTTTTCTCCTTTGCATCCTTCAACGGGACTATTGGCTTTTTCAGAAGTCTCGTTTTATTACCCACTGAATCAATTACCTTACTGGTGTTTGAAAAGCTCTGGGATGGGGAACATCTCAGATACCTATTTCAGATCCATTTTAACTAAAAGTGTATTGAATGAGTTGTAATATTAATATATAGGGCTGGACTCTTCCTTCCTCCCTCCCTCTCTTCCCTCCTTTTAATTTACTTTTTCCTTAAGAGAGATGATTTTAACCATTGTTGGGTTAGTGGAAATAGATTAATCCTCTGTAGATTTTCCTGCAGATAATGTAAGAAGCTGTCTAACTTTTTTCTCTAGCAGAAAACATAAGGACCCACGTCAAATCTATACTTTAGATTAAAGGGCTTTTAAATAGTTATGAGTTTATGCATGTCTCCCTCTATTCTGTGTCTTGTACTCTTTTTTTTTTTTTGCGGTACGTGGGCCTCTCACTGTTGTGGCCTCTCCCGTTGCGGAGCACAGGCTCCGGATGCGCAGGCTCAGAGGCCATGGCTTACAGGCCCAGCTGCTCCGCGGCATGTGGGATCCTCCCGGACCGGGGCACGAACCCGTGTCCCCTGTATTGGCAGGCGGACTCTCAACCACTGCGCCACCAGGGAAGCCCTAGTACTCTTTTATCTCTTCTTTCTTCTCCTTCTCCTCCTTACTCTTCTTCTTCTGACAGAAAACGTGATTCAAACTGGCTTAAACAATAGAGGGAGTTCATTGGCTTACAGAACTTAAAAGACCAGAGGTGGGCTTCAGATAAGGCTTGGTCCAGTGGCTACAATCATGTCATTTAAGGACCTAGTTTCTATTTCTTTTCTTCTCTGCTCTACCTTCCACTGTGTTGACTTTATTCTCAGTCTCCATAACCACCCAGCGGCTCAAGTCTCTTCCTTTGTGAATATAAAATTGTTACTCCAATTCAGACTTTGTATTCTCCTATCATGGGAGGAAGGAACACTTATTTCTCAGAAGTCCCAGCTGACGTCTTTCATTTTTCTCATTGGGTTTGATTGGATATGTGCACGTAGCTGAATTTCCTAGGTGCGTAGGAAATGTTGATGGGGTTAGGCAGTCAGGACCTGTGGAGCTTGAAGTGGAGGTTCTTACTCAAAACCTATGCCTGAGAATGGAGAGGGGTGGTTTCCCAAAGGACATTTGGGATTGTGTTACCAGAAGGGAAATGGGTGTTGGAAATCAAACAATAGATGTCTACAAATGTGGGTTTAGACCAAGGACATTATATGGACCTAGGGTGAGGTAGAGTTTTTAGGGGGAAGGATAAAGACATTGAAAACTCTTACTACCTAGTGTGTTGCATTTAGCGGATGTCTTTTCCTTTAGTTCCCCTTTATTTCCTTTAGTCTACATGGCTTTTCCTTCCTTGCTCTTACAGCTGCCTGTGGCTGCGGCAACAAGAAGAGCTTGAGGCAGCCTTCTTTTCATTTGGAGTTTCCCCTGATCATTCACACACAGACTGTATTACTAGGACACTGGTTGCTCTAAGCCCACTGGCCAGGAAGGCCCAGGACTGGGATTTTGGCTAAGAGGAAGATGGTCTGGCAAATACTGCAGGCCTAGAATTAAGTCCAGGGAGCTCAGCTAAGGTGAGGAGAAGCAGTTGTACAGTGTAAGTCATTGCAGCCCAGGGGCCAGGTCTAGCTAGGGAAGTCATCTAGGGCAGGGGTCAGAAACCAGGGGTCAGAGCTTGCAGGTGTTTGGTTAAAAAATAACAACTTGGTTGAAGTTGTTTGTTCTCTGTCTTGTTCCATACTGCTCATTCCTATAGGTCTTTTTGTGATTATCTTTGTGATTAGTTGGAAAGAAATGAGAATCTACCCTGAGGTCTGGTCCTGACTAAGGCAGAAAAAAAGTTGTCTTGATAGGGGAGAATGGATAGGACTCCTGTGATGCTGTGACTCACCTATGGCTATAAAACACTCAATGCCAACAGAGGATCACTTCAATCATCTTTTGCCATGATTTAAATAATTTGCTCCAAGCTTGAAATCTCTGTGCAGATGGGATTCTTAATTTTCTAAGTTTAAAGGACTCCTGAAGACATTTTCTAATGAAAAGTGAAACCCTAACAAAGTGTTTGCTTTAACTAAATGATTGCAGTTAATTTCTTGTAAAGAAACACAGAAGCACACTTTAACTTAAAATAAGCTCACACTGTTGTTTCTTGTAGTACAGCCAGGAAAACCAGTAACAAGCTGTTTCCTTCAAAATCACATCCCTGGATGATATTCGAGCAACCTGGACAATTTAAATGCATCCCCAGGAAAAACAATTTGAATTAAGTTGGAAATCATATTTGCTAATTTCCTTTCTGCCATTGCAATGTTGCCTTTTATTCTCAGAGTCTGAGTAGCCTTGATTGAGAAGGTGTGTGGCATCAGTGTCTCAGGTAAATAGTAACTTTCATTTCAGAGCCACAGCCAATCTTAGGTCACAGAAGGATTTTTTTTTTTTGTAATTGTTGGGGTCTTGGTAAACTGGATGCAGGCACAACTTAAAGGAATTTAAATTTCTTTAAAACACTTTGTTGGCCAGACAGAAGGATTTCTAATGTTTAGGGTTCATTAATCAAATTTTAGTCTACACTGGAATTTTATCCAAAATTGAACTTAATAATATTATTTATTCGTACTTTTTTGAGAAACAGTAGGTATAAAACTTGAGCATTTTGGCCCCAAATAGATTTGATTTTGTATTTGAAAGATAGCACCTTAAAGTTGTGTGGACGATGACAACATCTTAGGCAAGAAATAGAGTGGATTTAGTTGTTATTAAATTCAGTGCTCAGTGATTTTAGTGTTTCCAGTCTTAGTTCTTTTATACACATTTTGGAAAAGATACCATCCCTATTCTCTAAGTGGTTGTACTGTTAAGAGAAGAAAGGCTAGTAAAGGCTCTGGGAAGGGTACTCTTTCAAGTATGTTTCACTTGGGGAGGTGGGTTTCAAGATAGAAAAGAATCTGCTCTTTACTCTCTTCTTCCTCTTAATAAACAGGGAAGGCTGGGTCAAGAGATGTGGTTTGAGATTCCTTTCTTCCTCTGCTCCCTCCCACCTCCCTCCTTGCTTCCATCTCTCCACCCCCAATTCCAAAGAAAGAAACAGAACTTAGAAAATGTGCTGGGGTGATCCTAGAGACCTATTTGAAGTGGTAGTTCAGCATGTCGTGAGGCTGCATGCTGATTACTTTCTTTTTAGAGGAGCTGACAGGTAATCTGTAGAGCAACTTCTGATGGACAAGAAGAGATATTACAATTTTTTGAGTTTTTTAAATGGAGCCAAAGCTATAATTTTTAGATACTTTTGTATATTTTAGATGAAAAGCATGGTTGACTGTGGAAGAAAGCGAACAAGTATGTCAGTTCCAATGAGTCTGTCACCCTAGCACAAAATTGGGATGGTAGAGAAATTCTGGTGTGATGCACCAGTAGGTCCTCTCTTGGTAGATATTTGAAGATTCCCCAGAATTCCTCTGTTAATTGGAAGTTTCGCTTACCTAGCAACTGTCGGTGAGGCTGCCTACTGAATGGCATTTCAAAAAATTCAGATTTAGAATTCTTTATTTTGCTTTTTCTTCCTTATGTGCCTGTTGGTTCTAATCATGTGGGAAAGTGATTTTTCATAAACTAAGCTATTTGTGTATTTTGATTGATTGTAAGCCAGGGAATGAACTGCTGTATTTTTTTTTTTTTCCTGCAAGACAATAAAAAAGACTGTTTAGAAAAGCCTAGATCACAAAAAAGTTAAAAAGAAAAAAGAAAAAAAAAAATCCCGGGAAGTTGGTTGAGAGGGAGGTCAGAACCTTGGAGAGCGCTAGAGAAAGCAGGGGCAGAACCACAGCAAAAGCTGCCATGACTGGCCCCAAACAGACTAGATTTTTCTGAGAAGATGGCAGTTCCACTTTGCTTATTGTCAAGATATGTATGATTTAAGGAGATAAATCCCTTTTACTCCAAGCATGAGCTGTATACATAGACTAATTTGGTGACTTGGGACTATAGTCTTAAAAACTAGAGAAAATACTTTTCTTCAGCACATCTTGAAGGTCCTCCAGGCCATTTTATAATTCTGGATTGCTCCTAGGAGGGCCTCCACGGTCAAGATGAAGATGGTCACAAATAGGAAGGGTAAAAGAAGCATAAGATTTCAGAGAAGTATTCACTACTTTTTAGACTAGCCCCATTTTTCCAAAAAATATTTTTTTTTTTTCCAAATGACATCTTAGGTAAAACTTCAACAAAACCCAAACCCAAACCCAACCCAACCCAACCCAACCAAACCAAAACCAAAAGCAAAATGGCAGAGGCGTCCTGGTTAAAACAGGTTAAGAGGTCGGAGTGCCTTCTACTCACATTACTTCAGTAGCAGCCACTGAACACAGGCTGCAAATTGCCACATTTTACCAGAATACATTCAGTTTACTGGTCAGACATAGTTCTTAAGTAAGCGTGAGAATTTAACTTAACTGTACTTTTAGTAATGCTTTTACTAGCCCGTATTAATCCCAGAAGTGGCCTTATATTGGTTGTCTTCTTAGGTATTCATTTGGATGTCACAGATTTGCATCTCTTTCTAATTAGCTTCTGTGCTTCCAAGAAGCCACTGAGTTTTCAAGACTGTAATTAACAACAACTTCAAAGAACATGGCAACATTCTCACATCTCAGACTCAATCAGCTCTGCTTACAAGAATGAAGAGAATTATTAGAATATTTGAAGGATTATATTTGAGGATTATATTTGAGGATTATATTTGAGGATTATAAAACTACCCTAATTAAATTTTTGCTGTACCAATATTTATTTCTGTGAGTACTCTACAAATTGTATTAGAGCAGAATACAACTATGATGTTCTTTCCCCTTCCACATGCCCCATTTTGTTTTTAATAGTTGACTCTTCTCAAATATAAAATGCCAAAACATTAACTACAAGTTAATTATAACTATAAGGGATATGATTGGGGGTGCTGTGTTGTCTTTTTTGTTAGCTACATGACTATAAATATATGAAGGGAAGTTATATGGAAAAGGAAATAGACTTGCTCTGTATAGTCCCAAAGTTAGTTTCTCTTAATCCAACTTTCCTCTCACCCACTCTCAAATTTATGTTATGTTAACTCTACTTGAAGAAGTTAAGAAGTTGGTATATTTTAAGAAAGTATGAAAAAATGTTTAAAGTAATTTCACTTAAGTTATTTCATATGCTATATTAGAGGAGTTATAAATACTCAACACTGTTCTAATGTATAGTATAGACATTCATTTCTGATAATACTTGGTTCTCTTAAAAACAGACCAAATAGAAAATTTATTATTTTTGTTATCTTTTGTATTCTCTGGATGAAGTGACATCTTAAAAATTCATGCTGTTCAGTTACAGTTCTGTTAGAAATGTAAGATGTCAATTGGTCATTTCCTGAGACTTTCCACTCCAGGAGTGTAATACAAAAGAGTTTTGGTTGAGAGAAGAATACATTCCTACAACTGTGGCTGTTACATTATAGCATATTGCATTAGCTTTCTGGAAATGTTCTGTGAGGCTTGGAACTTAAGAAACACCAAGTTCAAGTTACTTGAACAGTATTTATTTAGAAAGATTTATTCTCCAGAAGGCTGTGGAACGAACTTTTAGTTGATCAGAAGAGATGATTGAAGTCTCATAAAATATGTAGATGGCAAGTGAAATTTCTTGAACTTCGAGATTGAGAAGCAGGTTGAAACGAAATGTCTGAAGTATGCTATTTTATTTAAAATTTATCTTTTTTCCATTATGGTATATGCATGTTTTTGCATGTGCACATATACACATATACATACATATCTGTAGACACATACTCAGAAAATTTGGAAAATATAGAAAATTAGGAAGAAGGAAAAAGAAAAACTCTTCTAAAAAGCTCCCAACTATAGACATCAGTTGTTAACATTTTTTATAGTAATTTTTCTGTGGATAGATGGGTTTTGCTGTGGAGGGTTGGAGGGGTAGCGGTAGTCAAAAGTTGTGATCATAATGTATATATAGTTTTATATCTGTCTTCATTTAATATTTTAATGAAAGTATTTCCTATGCTGTTACATAGTATTTGTGAACATATTGGCTGTATATTATTCCTTTGAATGACTATAACAGTTTTTCAACTGTTTCTTATTATCAGGCTTTTTAGGTTATTTGCAATTTTATGATATTATAAATGACTCAAAGTATATTTTTTGTCTATGAAGATTTTTTCCCCCTTATTTTTGTTGTTTTCTTAGATAGATTCCCAGAAATAGGATTTCTAAGGGTATTGAGATTTTGAGAATGAACATTTTTAAGACTCTTGATAAATAGGATTTCTAGGGGTAATTGAGGTTTTGAGAATGAACATATTTAAGATTCCTTTTTCTTTTTTTTAATTGGAGTATAGTTGCTTTGCAGTGTTACATTATTTTCTGCTGTACAATGAAGTGAATCAGCTATATGTATACATCTATCCCCTCCCTCTTGGGCCTCCCCTGACCCCATCCCACCCATTTAGGTCATCACAGAGCACTGAGCTGAGCTCTCTGTGCTATACAGCAGGTTCCCACTAGTTATCAGTTTTACACACGGTAGTGTGTGTGTGTGTGTGTGTGTGTGCGTGCGTGTGCGTGCGTGTGTGTATAGGAAAAAAATCTTCCTAAAAAAATCATATATATAAAATGCTTGTACCAGTCTGTGCTCTCCTGTGTAAAGCTTCTGTTAAACTGCATCCTCACCAGCATTAGTTATTTGTTTACAGAAAGAACTTGGCTAATTTAAGGTGTAAATTTTGTTTCTAATAATTATTGCTTGATTTTCTTCTCTTGTGGGGAATGCTGGGTGAGAGGCAGGCCAAATTAGTAAGTCCCAGGGGAACAAGAAACAACTTCTGGGACTGAGGCCCTGTCTTGGAGTAAAAGTCAGGCTAATGAGTTCAAACTAAGACCTGATCCAAGGGAGCCAGTTGAACCATGGGAAGCAGATCATGGAACTTCAAAGAGGAGAGGAGGAAGCTCCGAGTGAGCACAGCCAGAGCTCATATGTAGGAATACCCAAGAAGGGCCAAACATTGGTACTTGACGGAGTCCCAGTGTGGCTCCCTCTGGGGGATAAGAGTAGTCTTCTTGGAGAGTGGTAGAAGGAGATCTGATAGTATAGGTTGGGAGGGAGATTTACCTTTATTCTTTATACTCTTTTATGCGATTGGAAAAAAATGCTGTTACTTTTACCATGTATATATTTCTATTTCAATGAAATATTAGTTTATGAAAAAGAAGAAATCAGGAAAATCACATTTCTTTGCTTATTAATAAGGTTACATACTTTTCATATATTGTTTTTAAAATTTTATTGAGATGTAATTGACATATAATATTGTATTAGTTTTAGGTATACAACATTTTGATTTGATATGTATATGAATTATGAAATGAATACCACAATAAATTTAACTTTCATCACCACACAGAGTTACAGCTTTCTTTTTCTTGTGATGAGAACTTTTAAGGTTTACTATCTTAGCAACTTTCAATTTTACATGGTAAATTAACTGACTGTAAAAAAAAATGTTCTTAAAAAAAAGTGTTCTTTCTAAATCCTTCTGCTGTCTTAACTCTTGGAGTGGTATAGGTAGAAGGCCTACTTAGTGCTATATAGTACAATATTCTATGTTGTACACAATGCTAGAGAGTTGTGTGAAATTTTATAGTAAGAAGTTTCAGACAATTTTAAAGAAGTATTTCTAATTTATGCCTGTACTTTATCCTTTTATTGATTGAAAATTTTTATTAGAAGCTTTATTTTTTAAAAGAAAAATTTTTTCCCTTAGAAGATTTTTTTCCCTTTCATTATTAGGCAGTGATGGTCCCAGGGCTCATTTGCTAATTTGCTTATTTCCCTTGTTCTCTCCCTAGCGCTGTGAACCTAGTACATTGTTTCCCAGCTTTTTTCATATATTGGTGTCAGTGTGAATGAATTTGCTTCAGTATGGCTGAGAAGCCTTGTTTTGAATAAGTGAGATGTGATTTGCGGGTGAAGTGAGTTAGGCTTCTGAAAAAGTTATCCTTTGCTATGTTGCTCACATAAGGAGCTGAGGATTGGTTGTGCTTTTTCAAATCTGCGGGGCCATTGATTTGGGAGTATAATGTGCGTGATGGAGTGTATTGGTGAGAGAGATATGGGAAGGTTGAGGGTCACATGAACAGGAACATCCCTCAAGTCAGGCAGCCTGGACAGGGAGCCAAAGTGAGGAATCAAGAATTATCGCTAGGGCTTCCCTGGTGGCGCAGTGGTTGAGAGTCCGCCTGCCGATGCAGGGGACACGGGTTCGTGCCCCGGTCCGGGAAGATCCCACATGCCGCGGAGTGGCTAGGCCGGTGAGCCACTGCCACTGAGCCTGCGCGTCCGGAGACTGTGCTCCACAACGGGAGAGGCCACAGCAGTGAGAGGCCCGTGTACTGAAACAAACAAACAAACAAACAAAAGAATTATCGCTAGATGGGAGACAGGTTGTGACTACAAAGAGGCAGATGCCAATTCTTTGGTTAGAAACGGATATTTTAGTGACCTGAATGGGGGAAGGTTGTCAGGTTTACATTCTACACTCTCGGTTCTACACTTGAGTATCCTCAGAGTTATTAAACCTCTCTAGTTAACCAGTCTTGGAAAAAGCACTGCTGTGATAACCTTCCCTGAACTGCTTCATAGGTGTCTGGTGAGAATGAATAAAGTTTCATAATAGTAGTTAATTCTTTTGCTTTTGTCTCTTTTATCGTATTATATCACTTTCTCCTGATGCATTTTCATTACTCTTTTCTATGTTAGTATATTATGTGTCCTGTGCCTATTCTTCTTGACCATCCACATTTCAGATTTCCTCTTTCATGTATTACCAAAAATAAGCAGAATAAGAACTTTGTGCACAGAGAGAGAAACTTATTTTTCTTCTTTTCATAAAGAGGCCTCTTAATTTATGCTCTCTCACCCTTTCCTTGAGGAAGCTTTGGGTATTTTTCTCTATCTCCTACTCAAGAGAGTGGAAAACCCCAATATCCTGCATTGTTAGACTTGTTTTTAAAATATCCTTTAGTCTTAGGAAGTGATCCCAAAAATCTTGTATATCTTCAGGGTTCTCGCCTTTTAGGCCAAGTAGTTCAAAGCACAAATTACTTAATATGTAAAAGTGGTCAAGTAGCAGTAGTAGAGGACTTTTTATCACTGTAAGCATGTCTCTGCTTCCCTTGATGGGAATGTTTTTCAGCTAAATCATTTCCCAGTGAAGTCTGCATTGAATGGCCAAAGAGGTCAAATGCATTTGCATGTATTGGGAGGTTGTATTTAATGGAAAGGGACTGCTTGGCATGTCTTTACTATGCATTTAACAATTAGATTGAATCACTTGAAATGAATTCAAATTGGTAAGAGGTGTTTGCCAGCTTATATGCTTTCATAATTTAAAAAAAATTTGTGGATGTAAGCTTGTAACTTGTCAAATAGCTAAAGAGAAATGATAGAATTAAGAGTTTAAATTGAGGCAGCTAAAGCTTTTTCTTTTTGTACTGGAACAAGGACTTGAAAGGAATACTTGACCAGGAAATGGAAGATTGTGTGTGTTTCCTATTTATCAGTGTTTAATGATGATCTCTGAAGGAAATGCATAGTCAGCTATATAATGATCACTTTAAGTTCTATACTGTGTTGTTATATCCTTCTGTGGTCTTGAGTAGCCCCAAAGGACCTCAGGCTCTTGACGTCCAGAGGTTTGCCTGTGAGGACTTTGTACTCTTTCTGTCCAATCACTTCATAGCAAGGGCCCTCTGTCCTTCAGTGTAGGATGCTGAAGCTCTTGCTTTTTCCTCTGTTCATCAGTCTTCATTTGGATATCCCTTAAGACCTATCTTTCCTATAAGTTTAGTGGTGTCTCCATTGTCATTTAGTCCCTAAATCAACCCACGCAGTGGAGCAAAGTAATTACCATCCTTTTAAAGGATGCATTTCTTTACCTTTTGTTTGTTTTCTTTTGATAGAAGACTTTTCTGGTGAGATTGATCATGATATTAATGAATGTGTCAACATTTGGAAGATCTGTATAACTCAGTGAATCAGTATTTTCTAAATGATCAATGCATGATACAAAGTCATACACGAGTAAAAGCTTCATTTAAAGTATAGGATAGACAAATGGAATTTAGGGTAAGAGTATGAAGTGTTTATTAATATAGTTTTATCCTACTGTATAACACAGGGAACTACATTCAATATCCTGTAATAAACCATAATGGAAAAGAAAAAAAAGTAGTTTTAGATTCCACATTGCAACTAACCTTTAAGAAACTGCCACTTGTTGAGTTTTGGTGTAGTATCAAAGAAGAAGATCCAGAATTATTTGAAAAGGCTATTAAAATACTCCTCTTTTTTCAAAGTACATATTTGAATGAGGTTGGATTTTCTTCATATACTTCAGCCAAAACAACATATTGCAACACTGAATGTAAAAGCACATATGAGAATCCAGCTCTTTAATTAAACCAGACATTAAAGAGATCTGCAAGAATATGAAACAATGCCATGCGTTTCATGAGTTTTTGGGAAAATACAGCTTTTTCATTAAAAAATGTTCTTATGTTAACATGTAGTAGGATTGTTATTTTAAAATGAATTAATAAATATTAAAAAAATTCTCAGTTTTCATTTTTAATATAGTAAATTTAACCCATATAATTCATATATATAGAAGCTCCTTGGGGTCCTCAATACTTGTTAAGAGTGTAAAAGGTTCCTGAGACTAAAATGTGTAAGAACCTCTGCTGTGGTGCTTAGGCAGGGACTTGGAGTCAAATTGCTTAAGTTTGAAACCGAGTTTTATTGTTTAATAGCTCTGTGATCTTGGATGAGATACCAAACTACTTTTGGCCTCAGGTTCCTCACCTATAAAATGGTATAATAATATAACATAGGTTGTCATAAGGATTAACTTGAATATACGAAAAGTTCTTAGAACTTCTATAGTACTCAGCAAGCTATATAATTACTCCCTGTTGAACATTCGTAATGTATTGCTGTTTTCCTTTATAGGTGCTAAATTTCTAGATTTCTGGAGATTGGGTGTTTTGGGGTATTGACCTGGTCTGTTATCAGTAAAGTCCCTGATATCCTTAACTTCTCTACCCCTTTTTCTTCTAAGTCAGTGGTTCTCAACCTTTGCTACATGTTGAATCACCTGGGGAGCTTTAAAAAACAAACAAACCAACCCCATTACCCAAGATGTACTCCAGATTAACTCAGTTAAACCAGAGTCTGGAGGTGGGCGTAGGGCCCAAGCATTAGTATTTCTAGGTGAGTCCAGTTTGAAGATTGATGACCACCACTCTAAAGCCTGAGCATTCAGACCCTCTACCCTGAGATTCTGTCTTTCCCTGCATGTTCTCAAGCGAATTGTAGCTGATTTCTCTCTCACCTCTTGTATCACTGAACTTGGAGGGGTGGTAGGTGTTCATGCTCCTCAGTGCTGCTGCCAAGGAAACATCATTCCCTTTTCCCTGACCCCACCCCCAGCCTTGAAACTCAGGCCCTCAGGCAGTGGGACCCACCACCCCCTCCTTGTTGTTATCTAGAGACATTCTTTCAAGATTTTAGCACATGGCTCACTGTCATTTTCTCAGCACTATTGCTCTTGCCGTGACTCCAGGTGATTTAATATTCATACACATGCTTCTTCCAACACGCAGGCCTCTCAGTCCCTGACCTCCTTTCCTCTGGTGGTCTCGTCCTTCCTTCACCTCCTCGCCAGGCACACGCTCAGCCAGGGCCTCATCAGTACCGCTGTAGATCACCTCCATCATCTCAGCTGCAAACATCCCATTCTCTGACCACGCCTCGTGTCTTTCCTCTTTTTAGCATCTCAACTCCAACAATTCTTCCAGCTCACCAGGACCATGGGTCCTACCACCTTTTCACTAACTCTCACTTCCCTTATGAACTTACTTTGCTTTTTCCTGGCTTAACGTCAGTGGTCCATAATTATGATCATTCTTTTGCAAACCCTCTAAGATCTCTTGCCCCTCTTTCCTTTGTACTTACCTGTCAAAATCCCAACCTTTGTTAAATCCAGATTCCTCCCACTCCACATTGCACCCAGGCAAGGGAATTTATGCTAATTGGTCTCACTTAAAACTCATACCTCTAGGGCTTCCCTGGTGGCGCAGTGGTTGGGAGTCCGCCTGCTGATGCAGGGGATGCGGGTTCGTGCCCCGGTCCGGGAAGGTCCCACATGCCGCAGAGCGGCTGGGCCCGTGAGCCATGGTTGCTGAGCCTGCGCGTCTGGAGCCTGTGCTCTGCAACGGGAGAGGCCACAACAGTGAGAGGCCCGCGTACCGCAAAGAAAAAAAAAGGCATACCTCAAGCTCAGTGGGGCTTTTGGTGCTAATTGGAACGCCTCCTCCATTTCCCCAGTCCATTTATTCCTCCCCCATTTCCCCAGTTCATTTATTGTTTATTGCTCTAAATGACTATTTCACACCTTCTTCTTAAACTTCCCATATCCCCTCCTTCTTCCTCAGTCTCAGCTGATGACCTTATTTTAAGGAGAAAACGTAAGCTCCCAGTAGAGAACCACCACGAGCTCTTATCAGCACTTGGGGCAGCCTGCCTGCATGTGTACTCCTAAGCTGGCCTCTTCTCCTGTACCTACGGATGGACTCCCTGTGCTCATTGCTCGGGCAACCCTCTTGGAGGTCCCATCCCTACCTCCCTAATCGTCATCTTCTCCGGTGGAACCTTGCCCCACCTCCCTTTACATCAGCACGTTCCCCCCTCTATGGGGATATTCCATCAAGCTGTAAACATCTGAGCACAACTTTTTCTTGACCCCGCATCTGCCTCTGGTTACCAGTTTGAATTGTCTGTATTAGCTGTCTGCAGTTTCTTTCTACTCATCCTATCTTTAAACCTCCACAGTCAAGCTTCTGTTTCACCAAAGTAGCACTTGCTGAGCAAACTATTGACCTGTGTCAATAGACCCAGCAGTCAATTGCCAAGCCTCATGTTACTCTCAACACCATTTGACCCAGCTGATCACTTCCCTTTTGAAGCCCTTCCTTCATCACTTTTCAGGGATGCATGCTTTATTTTTCTCGGTAGCATTTATTACCATCTGATATTGTTTATTATTTATTTTGGCCCACAAAAATGTAAGCTCCTTTAGCAAGGACTTGGCTTGTTCCTGTCACTGCCTAGAACAGTGGCTGATACAGAATAGGTACTTGATAAGTATTTGTTGAATGAATGAGAGCTTAACAGCTACTATATACTTACCAGATCTTTCCCAGCTCCTTTCCTGGTCATAAGCTATCAGAACCATTCCCTTCTTCTTTTTCTTTGAACTTTGCATTTCCTAATTGTATTTTCCCTCATCTCTACTCCATTCCTATCTTTTTCAGGCTGAACCACCACCATTGTGCTTATATTTCTGTGGGGTGCTAATGTTTACAGAGCATTTATTTATGTCTGGAATTACAGATGCACATGTTCTGTGGATCTGAGTTGAATGACATTAGCTTTTAATGCTGAATTTAGGTGCAGAGGGAAAAAAATTAAAATTATGAAAGACTGTGAAACAAATTCAGTCTTCCAGGGCTAAAATTATGGTCTTCTAGGATGTTTAGGTTTCTTGTTTTGTTACTACCCTACTTTACACATTACTATTTCTGCCTACCCATGGTGGAATTCTTCTTGATTTTCTGCAAGAATTTTTAGAAGGCAGGAAAAATCACCAAGCCCAAAAGACCCTTCTAACTTCAGCTCTGAGTTTATCATAAATTAAGAGTAGTCTGTTTCCCTATTAGACTGTTGGTGGGAATGTAAATTGATTCAGCCACTATGGAAAACAGTATGGAGGTTCCTTAAAAACACTAAAAATAGAGTTGCCATATAATTCAGCCATCCCACACCTGGGCATATATCCAGAGAAAACTCTAATTTGAAAAGATAAACTCACCCCAGTGTTCATAGCAGCACTATTTACAATAGCTGAGACATGGAAGCAGCCTAAGTGTCTGTTGGCAGATGAATGGCTAAAGAAGATGTGGTACATGTATACAATGGAATACTACTCAGCCATAAAGGAGAATGAAATAATGCCATTTGCAGCTACATGGATGGACTTAGAGATTATCATACTAAGTGAAGTAAATCAGAAAGAGAAAGACAAATACCATGTGATATCACATGTGGAATCTAAATTATGATACAAAGAAACTTATTTACAAAACAGAAACAGACTCACAAACATAGAAAACAAACTTATGGTTAACAAAGGGAGAAGGGGGTGGGAGAGGGATAAATTAGAAGTTTGGGATTAGCAGATATATATTTTTTTTATATATATATATAATATATATATATAAAATAGATAAGCAACAATCCTACTGTATAGCACAGGGAACTATATTCAACATCCTGTAATAAACCATATGGAAAAGAATATGAAAAAGATTATATATACATATATGTTTAGCTGAATTCCTTTGCTGTACAGCAGAAACTAACACAACATTGTAAATCAACTATACTTCAGTAAAAAAAAAGAGTAGTCTGTTTCTCTTAGATTTTCCTTATTCTTTTTCTCTATATTGATGTGCTAATATGATACTGGATTTGTGTGAAAATGCATTTGTTACTGGTCTTTTATTTTTGGCTTCTGCAGAACCTTGCCTCCTGGAATCCATCAAATCCTGAATGTCTCTTACTTGTGGTGAAGGAACTTGTGCAACAATATCACCAATTTCAATGCAGCCGCCTCCGTGAGAGTTCCCGCCTCATGTTTGAATACCAGACGTTACTGGAAGAGCCGCAGTATGGAGAGAACATGGAAATTTATGCCGGGAAAAAAAACAGCTGGGTAAGGTTTTTTGAGAATGGGAGAAAAAAGGTCACTTTATCTGTAATAGAATAAAATAATCAATTCAGACATTCATTAATAATAAATCCTGGCCATTTCCTTAAGTAAACATGATTTAGGTTGCCCGTGTACTTTCTCAGTCTCACATCCGCAGCCCCTGACTTCTGAATATCTGCGGCTGTGGATGTGAGACTCCAAATTTTACAAACTTCCCAGGCGATATCCTTGAGAAACCAGATAAACATTAATGTCTTTTCAAAACTCTGAATTATGAGACAGTATATAGTATCCCAGTCAGATGAGAGGGGTCAGTAACTCTGGAGGTAGCCAGCTTATATGGATCCTTTTATAATTTCTTTACATTGTATGATCCTTTAAAAATGCAAGTCAGAGTGTATCACTCCTTTGCCCAGCACTTTCATATCCCTCTCTTCTCTCATAGTAAAAGCCGCAGTCTTTCTAGAGGTGTAAAAAAGCTCTACGTGATTCCTGTCACCACCATCCTCCATCCATCATTCCTTCTCTCTCTTCGTCTCCCACTTTCCTGTCTAAAAATCATCAGCTCCAGCCTCTCTAGCACCCTTGCTGTGCTGCAGACACACAAGATATGCTCTTGCCCTAGGGTCTTTGCATAGCTTTCCCATTGTCTGGCATATTTCCCCTGGATATTCACAAGGCTAATATCCTTCCTCCTTAATGTTTTTATGCATGTGTTATGTTCTCAGCAATGCCTATATTAATACCCCCATTCTTTTTTTTTTTTTTTTTTTTTTTTGCGGTATGTGGGCCTCTCACTGTTGTGGCCTCTCCTGTTGCAGAGCACAGGCTCCGGACGAACAGGCTCAACGGCCATGGCTCATGGGCCTAGCCGCTCCGCGGCATGTGGGATCTTCCCGGACCGGGGCACGAACCCGTGTCCCCTGCATCGGCAGGCAGACTTGCAACCACTGCGCCACCAGGGAAGCCCCCCCCCCATTCTTTTTAAACAACTTTTTTTAGGTATAATTTTGATACCATAAATTAACCTGTTTTAAGTGTAAAGTTTAATGGTTTTTAATAAATTTGCCAAGTTGAGCAACCACCATCAATCCAGTTTTCGAGTGGTTCCATCACCCCAATAATATCCCTCATGCCCATTTATAGTTAATCCTGTTCCCACCCCCAGCCTCAGGCAACCAATAAACTAGTTTCTGTCTGTATAGATTTTCTTTTCTGAACATTCATGCACAGGCATACTTGGGAAGTATTGCGGGTTTGGTTCCAGACCACTGCAAATAAGCAAATATCACAATAAAGTGAGTTACACGAATTTTTTGGTTTCCTAATGCATATAAAAGTTATGTTTACACTACACATAGCGTAGTCTATTAAGTGTGCAATAGCATTATTTCTATAAAAAACAATGTACATACCTTAATTAAAAAGTACTTTATTGCTTAAAAAATGCCAAATATTGTCTAACAACACAGAAGGTTTACAAACCTCCAACTTATAAAAAATGGAATATCTGAGAAGGGCAGTAAAACGAAGCACAATAAAATGAGGTATACCTGTGGTGGAATCATACAATATGTGGTCTTTTATGACTGGCTTCTTTTACCTTACATAATATGTGTGGGGTCCATCCATGTTGTAGCCTGTGTCAGTACTTCATTTCTTTTTGTGGCTAAGTAATAGTCCATTTGATGGGCATACCACATATCCATTCACCAACTGATGGGCATTTGGGTTGTTTCTGCTTTTTGACTGTTATGAATAATGCTGTATAAACATTCATGTGCAGGTCTTTCTAACATCTCTTCTTAAAATTGTAACTTGTACACCCTCCCCCGACCCTGACCCTACTCTACATTTTTTTTTGCATTTCTTTTTAACAAACTATATAATTAACATGTTGTATTCGTTATATGTTGCCGCATAAAATAATCATACCAGAATTTAGTGGCTTAAAGCAATAGCATTTATTATCATAAATTTTGTTTGCCAGGAATCTGTGTAGTCCCTCTGTTTGAGGGTCTCTCACAGGCTGCACTCAAGGTACTGGCCAGGGCTGTAGTCACTCAAGGCTCAACTGGAGAGGGATCCATTCTAAGTTCATTCATGTATTTCTTGGTACCGTTCAATTCCCTGTGGGCTGTTGACCTGAGGGTCTCAGTGTAGTGCTGCCTGTTGGCTGGAGGCTGCCCTCAGTTCCTTGCCTCTTCTTAGGGCCTCTCCACAGGGCAGCTCATAAAATGGCAGCTGGCTTCACCAGAGCGAGTAAGCAGGAGTGAGTATGTGAGCAAGACAGAAGTCACAGTCTTCATAACCTAATCTCAGAAGTGACATCTCATCAGTTTTGATGTATTCTGCTTGTTAAGTCCAGTCTACACGCAGGGGAGGCATTACATAAGAGTGTGAATACCAGAGATCACTGGGAGCCTACCACACTTATTATGTTTATTGTTTGTTTGTCTCTCCCCAGCGGAATGTAAAATTCCACCAAGGCCAAGATCTTTGTTCCATTCACTGGAAATATAGTAAACGCCTAGAACAGTGCCTGCCATATTGTTTACATTCCGTAAACATTTGTTGAATGAATGAATTAATAAACTCTAGTTTATTTAAGCACAGAATAAGTTTAGGTTCCCTTCTCTGTGTTAATTCTTTTAGATTTCACTTAGTCTTTCTTTTCTTAGGTTAAATATACCTTTCCCCTTTTGTTCTTCAGCTCTTTCTCAAAGGACATGTTTTCCAAGGTTTTATACATGATTAACGCCTTTGAATTAGTAGGACTAAAATTCACCCTTGTTACAAATCATCTTGTGTTCAGTTCAAGGTTTTTTTGTTATTTTGTAAATTTATTTTGCTTATTTTACTGTGGTAAAAGACAAAATGAAATTTACCGTCAACCATCTGTAAGTACACAGTTTAGTAGTGTTAAGTATGTTCACGTTGTTGTGCAATAGATCTCTAGAGCTTTTGCATCTTGTAAAACTGAAACTCTACCAATTTAAATGCTAATTCCTCTTCCCTCCAGCCCTTGGCAGCTACCTTTCTACTTCCTGTTTCTATGATTTTTTGACTCCTTTGGAGACCTCATATAAGTGCAGTCGAGCAGCATTTGTCTTTTTGTGATTGGCTTATTTCGCTTAGCATAATGTCTTTGAGGTTCATTGGTTCATCCATGTCGTAGCATGTGACAGGATTTCTGTCCTTTTTAAGACTGCCTGGTATTCCATTGCATGCATATGCCACATTTTGTTTATCCATTCATCCATCAGTGGACATTTGCATTGCTTTCACCTCTTGGCTATTGTGAATAATGCTGACTACACATGGGTATGTACAAAGATCTTGCTTTGAATTCTTTTGAATATATCCCCCAGAGTAGGATTGCTGGATCATATTGCTAATTCTATTTTTAATTTTTTTTGTGGAATCTCTGTACTGTTTTCCATAATGGCTGCACCATTTTACATTTCTACCAGTAGTGCAGAGTTCAAGGTTTTAAACTATTGTTTTGAAACTTTAATCTGTTCGTATGGATAGTAAGGAAAACTTTATTAAACTTAGTGTATCCTCTAATCCCAACATTTTTCTTATTAAAAAATCAACTTGGTTGTCCTCTCAAAAGAGGTGTTAGGTTAATTTGACATGACTTCTTGGTGAACCTGTCTGTGTTGTCTTTAGTGCCGATAGATTCCTTTAAAGACATGATTGGAATCACTGTCAAACTAATTGGTCTTTAGTTTTTAGGATTTTCCTTCCCTCCTAATTCCCCCTTTTAATATTAAGGCTGAATTTAGGTATATCCAGTTTTATGGTACCATTTCTGATCTAAGAATTTTTAAAATTATGTTCATTGGCTCAGCTAATACTTGAGATATAGTTCTTCTGAGTGTAGAAGTTTAAATTCATTTAAAATAGCTAGGTAGTTTGAATTTATAGTATATTTAAAACTTCTCATTTAATGTTATTGATTCTCCATTCTTTAAACCTACTGCTGCTCCATTTGCCCCAGTTTATTTTGATATACTATTGAGTAATTTGTAAGCATTAGGGCAATGATTATGGACTTAGGGGAAGTAAAGAAACTGAGAATCCTGTAACAAGGCAAGGTGGACAATTAGAGGTTAAGCTTGCAGCTGACCAGCCCTAGGGAGGGCCCAGTGGAAGCAGGAGCCGAGACTCTAGAAGTAAAAATATAGGCATGTGAGTGAGTTCCTGGTCTAGAAACAGGGCATAAAGGTGAGTCTTGCAGGATGAAACACATTTCAGCATGGCATGCTGGTTCAGGAATATGTTAAAGGACAGCTTGCTAATGGAATACAAATCCAGACCAAGAATTTGGGTGACAAACACGGGACCCTAGCAGAAAGAAAGCAGTTTGGTTTTGAGCCAAGATTTTTTGAATCAGGGACTGTAATAGTTTCCTATTGCTGCTGTAACAAATTGCCACAAACTTGGTAACTTAAAACAACACAAATTTATTATCTTACAGTTCTGGTGGTCAGAAGTCCGAAATGGGTCTCCCTGGACTAAAATCAAATTATCGTCCAGGCTGCGTTCCTTCTGGAGGCTCTAGCGGGGGACTGTTTCAGGGCACTGAAGAAACTGGCTGATGTGCTTCAGAGATGTTATCTTTGAGAAATTATGGGGAAGCAGAAAGGTCCTAGGGATTGTAGAAAGCAAAAACATTCTGGAGATTTTTGAAAGAAATTACCCTCAGGTCTTTAGGTGGATGATTTGCATACATTTAAATAAGAATGCAATAGTCAATTGGAACAACAGCTGGGTAACTAAGAAACAGTCATGGCAAACTTACTTTATCCTTTTAAGGAAGGTGAATATTATTGACTTAGATTATCTAATTTTCAGTAAAGCATTCAGTTGTTCTCCCTTAGTATTCTACTGACTGTGGGCTCCTTTCTTAGTTGTCTGAATCTATGGAAGAGCTCCACATAAAAGATTGGCTATACCTTTTGTCAGCCATCAGGTGTTTGTGGAATGTCACAGGGCTTCTCCTTTGACCCCGTTTCATTGTTTTATTAGGTTATTGAAAGGCATGCTTTTCAGTTTTTCTGATAACACAGAGCTTGAAAAGATAATTATTATGAAGAACTACAGAATCAATATTTAAAATTATTTTTATAGTTATATGCACTGGAATGCTGCACCATACCTATAAGATATAGTTTAGTAGGGCTAAGCTGGTATAGGACTGATATGGAAAGTCTGCTATGCTAGTTGGAGTAAAAAAAACAGTCCTGGCTTTTGCTCTTGAAGGTGTTAGAATCCAGTTAAGTCTCAACACATATTTGTAAAAAATGAAATAGCAATGCTGAACAGATTATCTCAGATGGAATGGACTGCCTGTACGTGAATTCAGAAGAAGAGCCAATCACTGAGAAACGGAGTGACTAAGGAAAGTCTTCACTGATGAGCCAGAACTGACCTAGGTCCTAAAGTAAGGTGGACGTAGACAGCACTATAGGAAGAGGAGGTCAGGGGGTTATATGGTTGCAGAAAAACTTAGAGGCATAGCATATGTGGGGGACAAGAATTATAAGCATACATATGACTGTTTTACTGATTAGTAAATCATATCTATTATGTCTTTTTGGACTATTGAAGCAAGAGGACATTTTAATATGAAAAAAATTGATATAGGAAATAAAATATGAAAATTAATATATTCTCTAAATAAAATATTATGAGTCAATTTATTCTTCCTGGGCTAAATGTGAATCCATGTATTTAGATTCTCCTGATTCCACTAGTCCATCTGATAAATATTTTCTGTAATGAATCCAAGACTGTGCATAATTATTGAATACCTTTGGATTACAACATCCTGTGTTCATTTGAGAGGATGGTGACTTTTTGTTTTCGTCTTTGCATCACGGAGTTTTTCTTTCTGGAACATGTGTTTACGTTCTTAACCTTCCATTTCTGCTCTAAAAGTAAGAGGCTTTTAAAAACCTGCTTTTAAAAAATGCCTCTTCCATTTTACTGTCAGCTGGCAAAAGGAAAAATTTAAAAACCATGTAGTAGAAAGAGGGAGAGGGCTCTGATCTCTTGTCAGCCTTCTGACAAGCATATTAATTTGAAATACAGTGCTGCCTCCACACCACTGCAGACACTCTTCTTTTTCCTCCTCAATTTCCAGTTAGAGGATTTCAGCAAGTGCACATTTGAAAGTAAACATTAAAAAAACAAACAAACAAAAAACCAACACAAACTCTTTATTAATTCTTTACCATGGTCTTTTTATGAAGTCATCTCTCGTATTGCTTTGTCCATCTCCTTTAGTAAGTAGAGTTTCGAAGATTGTATTCTTAGTCTATGCTGGTTTTATAATTTTTAGTAAACACCAATTTTTTTTTAGTTGGGAGAAAACAGATGATACATTGGGATGCAAGCTTACCTGTTCAGAATGAACAATTCTAATGTACCTGCATGATCAGAATCATTTTTAAAAGACATATTAAAATATTTAATTTTAAAAGATATATTAATTAGTTATAGATTCACAAGAAGTTGCAAAATAGTACAGAGAGGCCTTGTATACCCTAACCTGGTTTCTCCCAGTGGTTATTTTTTACATAACCAAGAGATTGACATTGGTACAATGTATGTGTATGCCATTTTATCACATGAGTAATTTCCTGTAACTACCACTGCAATCAAGATACAGATTACCACAAAGATCTTCCTCCTGCTACTTCTTTGAACAGAGTTATTAAGATTAGAATTTTAATTTCAATGAATGTCACAATGTAAGCTATAGGTGTTAAAATTGTATATACTGTTTTGCTACAACATATCAAAATAAAGGTACATTATAAGTTTTCTCAATGGGTAAAACCTAAAGTCTCACTTTATATTGTATCTGTCAGCTGCCTTGTCAGCATTTCCTGCATGTGTCTGTTATAGCTAAAGAACCACAGTCTGTTAATGGTAACAGAGTGCAGTAAGCAAATTTGTGAATTTTTCTTTGGCCTTTTTTTTTTTTGTGGTACGTGGGCCTCTCACTGTGGTGGCCTCTCCCGTTGCAGAGCACAGGCTCCGGACGCACAGGCCCAGCGGCCATGGCTCACGGGCCCAGCCACTCCGCGGCATGTGGGATCTTCCCGGACCGGGGCACGAACCCGTGTCCCCTGCATCGGCAGGCAGACTCTCAACCACTGTGCCACCAGGGAAGCCCCTGGCTTTTGTTTTAATTCCCAGAACTCAAAGTTAGTTTATCATCCCTAATATTTTGATTAAAGGCATTTGTCTTTCCTGTTGTGAAACGAAGGTTTTGAGATGTTCTAAAGCCACATATTTTACATATTAATGATCACCAGTGGGTGATCTGTGAGATAAAACATTTTCTTAGAAACCGATTTTTTCCTTTTGTGGGCATTTTCTTAATAATGATAACATGTTGGAGAATGTGAAACAATTCCCCTTTTTTGTTGTACTTGACCACAAATCCCAGTAAGATTTTCAAAATTTATGGTTTATAAATTAAACTCTGGCAACATTTAAAAATATGAAAGGAGCCATTTCATGATAGCTCCTCATTTGAGTTAATGACTTGATGCTTCTGTCACCCCATCTTGCTGTGATATTACATTTGAAGGGAAAGTATATGAGCACTGTTAAAAGATAAACTGAGACATATTAAAATTTTTAAGAGTTTATTTGAGCAAACACTGATGCAAGGTGGTTAGGAGCATTCCACTGATTAGAGTTACAGGCAAGGTTTTTACAGAGAGGAGTTGGACGCAAAGCAAGGAAATTGATTGGCTAGAGCTGAAGTGGTTGCATTTTTTGGGAAAAACTAGTTGGCTGTTTGGGATTGGCTGTTCTTCTTAACCTTGAGCCATTTACAGCAATTGATTCTGGCTTAAGTTGGCTACCAAGGCATTAGAGCCGCCTCATTCTTATGGCCTCATTGCTTGATTACTTTTAGAGCAGTGTGCTTAGAGTGTAAGCTCTTCTAGGGCAGAGGCCATGTAGAAATGTGTTGGAGAGAGAAGTGATCTGGGAAGTGGGAGCTTTGGATTCTAATTCTATCATTAGTTGTATTTAAAAAATATTTATTTATTTATTTTGGCTGTGCTGGGTCTTAGTTGCGGCATGCATGCGGGATCTAGTTCCCCAACCAGGGATCGAACCTGGGCCCCTTGCATTGGGAGTGTGGAGTCTTACCCACTGGACCACCAGGGAAGCCCCTGTCATTAGTTTTTGTGTGTGTGTGACTAAAGCTTTTCCCTGTGTCACTTTGCTGGAGATAACTACTCTGTCACCCCAACCTTGACACAAAGATTAAATTAGATCCCCTGTGTGCGAAGCAAACAAAATTAAGCAAACGGTGGAGTTGTGTAATACAAAGTATTATTGTTATTATTATTAGCCTTCTTTTGTATATATATGAAGTAACTTATTATAGTAGTTGCTCAGTAAATGTAGTTCAGTGATTGTTCCTGTCTTATCTCTGAAACTGCTGTTAATCATAAAGTACCATATGTGGACCAGTAGAAGTTGATATCACCAACGTGCAGATTAAGTATGGAAAACAAGGGGAAAGGGAGAGTTACTTTTTAAGAAGGAGAGTGTCGCTTATCTTTCCAGGAGTAGTTTTGGTGGGGTTCTGAGGTTGGGGGAACAGATTTCAGGGTATCAGCAAGGGAAGTGGTGAAGACAAAGTAAAGGCAGTAAGTTCAGATAGTATTTGGAGGAAGAAGGAAAAAACATATTAGCTGCAAGAGGCATGGGTCCCATGTTCATTCCCACTAACCAGGTGACATTTACCAACCTTCCTGTCAGGAGTGTTCCAGGTTCATTAGCATTTGGTAGCTCAGGTAGCTCTTCAGGTATTTGTGACAGGGAGTAACTAACTTAACATAGGAATTAATGTTAATGGAAAAGTATCTTGAACTGTGCTGTCCAAAACAGGAACCCCTGACTGTACATAAGTGACCTTTGAGCACTTGAAGTGTGGCTGGTCTGAACTGAGATGTATGCAAGTGTGAAATACACAGCAGCGTTCAAAGAATTGGCACAAAAAATGATCTTGTTAATAATTTTTTAATGTTGATAACATGTGGAAATGATAATATTCTGGATATATTGGGACATATTATTAAAATTAATTTCACCTGTTTTTCTTTATCTTTTTATTTTATTTTTTAAAAAGATTTATTTATTGTTTATTTAATGTTTACTTCTGGCTACATCGGGTCTTAGTTGTTGCACGCAGGATCTTCATTCAGGCGTGTGGGATCTTTCTTCGTGGCACGCAGGTTTTCTCTCCTCTAGTTGTGGCGTGCAGGCTCCAGGGTACGTGGGCTCTGTAGTTCGCAGCACATAGGCTCTCTAGTTGTGGCACGTGAGCTCAGTAGTTGTGGCATGCGGGCTTAGTTGGGATCTTATTTCCCTGACCAAGGATCGAGCCCAGGCCACTGCTGCATTGGAAGGCAGATCCTTTACCACTGGGCCACCAGGGAAGTCCCTCTTTATCTTTTTACATGTGGCTGTTAGAAAATGTTAAATAATCTCCAATGGCATATGTATATATGGCTCACATTTGTGTATTGCATTCCTTCTCTCTATCTCTCTGTCTCTTGGGCAGCACTGGTCTAGAATGGTGGGAGAGGAGGGCGAGAGTACTCAGAGAGGAATCAGAATAGCTGGAGGGGGTCTGGAAGTGGATGGCCTTTTCACCGCTGGCCACGAGGATGGAGTAGGTGTTCAGTGATGCCAGTCAGCCACAGGGAGCAGGGGATACAGGGGGCTTCTCATCATCCCCCTTTAATTTATGCTACTTGGGAGTTATGCTCTGATGGCATTTGACCTGTGGCAGGGATAAACTTGTGGCTCTCCTTTGGAAGGAGTGTAGCATGGTAGTCAAATCTATAATAGTCACTTCTTGGAACTGTCCAGATTTGTTTGTTTGTTTTTGTTTTTAACCACATGGAACTATTATGAGTTGAGCATTATTTAAAATAAATGATCCCGTGGCAGAGGCTCTCACAATTTTATTGTTTGCGTAATGGAATTTGTTATATTGGATTTTGACCTGTATGTCAGTAGGAGTACTTAGGATCTTGGTCACAGTAGTTTATACCTCAGTTTTTTAGTTTATTCACTAAAAGTAGTGTGTGTGTGTGTGCGCGCGTGTGTGTGCACCTAAATTGCTTTATATCTCCAGACATTTAAAGTAAACATGATAGCTTTTCCAATCTTACTGACTTTTAAAAGGACCTTTATTACTGTTTTTTTTTTTTTAAATATAATACAAGCATCAGTAGAAAATTCAAGTTTCCTTTAGCAGCAGGGCCAGTCAAGTGGAAAAGACCTGGTTTTACGGAAACATTATGAAACATAGAGGGAATCCTTTGCCTGAACCTCGCACAGCAGCGTGTGAGGGAGGGCTGGAATGGTGCCGCTTACTTGCATTTGTGAAGCCACTTGTTTGTTCTGAGTCTTGGGTGCCCCATTTTCGATGGTATTTAGTTGTTGGGAGCACCCCTTGCACAATTTCCTCAGCGTGAGGAGAACCTATGAGTCTCTCCAAAGGACCAGCTGAGTCTACTTTTTAAAGCCTTCTCTCCACGTAGTAAAAGGAAAAAGATGAAGAATCTTGTATTTGATGTGTTCTGTAAGAAAGCCCCTTATACTTTTTTAGGACTTTTGGGAAATGTACATATAACTCAACCCTGCCTCCCCCGATGAGTTTCCTAGTTTTTCAGTTATTTTCAATGAATTTATGCTAACATTAACTTTTTCACTGTAAAAACTGTGGAAATAGTGTTGATTATATCAGGAGGCACCTAAGCCAAACAGAGTTCTTGCTTGGGATTTTGGAGTTAGTTCTGAGAGTGAGACTGGTCTTGTTATGGGTAGCTGGTCTGTAACATGTAACTCTAGGACCTTTTTTTTCTCATATTATTTAGTCAAAAGAATCAGAAAGTGGTAAATAGAAAGTAAGACGAAGCACAGAGAGAGCAGAGATAAGAGACAGAGAGAAAATTCTGGGGGCATTAGAGTCCTTTGAACTGAGGCTGGACTGCTTCTTTTTTTTTTAAACATCTTTATTGGAGTATAATTGCTTTACACTGGTGTGTTAGTTTCTGCTGTATAACAAAGTGAATCAGCTGTATGTATACATACATTCCCACATCTCCTCCCTCTTGCTTCTCCCTCCCTCCCTCCCTATCCCACCCCTCTAGGTGTGGGCTGCTTTTTTAATCTTAGATTCCCTGAGATACCGCATATCTTTTAAATAAATTCTCTTTTATTTGCTCAAGTTAGTTTGAATTAGAATTCTGTCACCTGAAACTAAGAGTCTTAACTTAGTTACCTCCGCATCCTGTAAATATCTCTCTCCAAACATCACACTGTAATATTTTGTTTGTCTAGTCAAGATAGACTGTATTTTGTTGGTCTTAAGATCTCCATTACCCAGCCTGGGACTTGGCATGGTAGGTGCTCAATAAATGTTTGTTGAATAAATGAATGAGTGCATGAATTATGAGCATCTCATTATATACACTTTTAATTTTACTTTTCAAATCCCTTAAAATTTCTTTGAGCGGGTAATATGTTCATAGTGTTCAAAATTAAAGTGTATTAAAAGATATATAGTGAAAAGTCTCCCTCCCATCACTGCCTTGTGTCCACCCAAATCAAACCACCTTCCTTTGCTTCTCCCACCTCAGATAAGCACTGGTGTAGCTTTTACCTATTGTAGTTTTTCAGAGTTTCTTTATGCACGTATAAGCAAATGGTAACATATAGTACATACTTTTTATGGAAATGATAACATATATACTCTGTTTTGCACCTTACTTTTGACTTAATATAGCTCAGAGATTTTTTTCCATATAAGCGTTCCTTTAAAAAATAATTGTATATTATTACACTGAATAATTGAACCGTAATTTATTTAATTTGAATTCTGTTGTTGGGCATTAAAGTTGTTTTGAATCTTTCGCTGTTACAAGTAAGACTGGAATAAATAATCTTGTACATGTCACTTTGCAGGTGTTCCAGTATGTCTGTAAGATAAATAACTAGAAGTGGAATTGCTGGATCAAAGATTATGTGTGTTTATAATTTTATCACCAGAATGCCCTCATAATGTTTATACCAGTTTATTAACCCAGCAGCAATATATGAGAGTGGTTGTTTCTCCACAGCAGTGCCAATCATAAATCAAACATATTTGCAGGTTTCTGTCAGGTTCCACTTTGCATAATGACTGGGTAGCTCCTATTAGACTAATCCATCCACAGATATAAAGCCATGTGCCTCAGGGCACTGGAGAGTGATCAAAAGCAGCAGATACTAGATGGGGGTTGATACTTAGAAGGGAAAGCAGAGCTTATGGGACAAAATCCAAATGTTTAACATGCGTGAAAGAAAGCAGGAAAATATTTGATTAAATAATGCCCAGATATTTCCAAATACGGTGGAAGACATACATTTACAGATTCAAGAATCTCAGCAAACCCCAACCAAGACAAATGCAAGGAAAAAACAAGGCACATCATAGTCAAAATACTGAAAACCAAACATAAGGAGAAAATTTTAAGTGACCACAGAAAATAACACTTTATATGTAGGTGAAAATTATTTGTGTCACCACGAACTGTTCATCAAAAACAGTGGAGGTGAGAAGACAGTGCAGTGATATCTTTAAAATGCTGATAGATTTCTGCCAATCTGTTTGGTGGAAAATGATGTTCAATTTAGTTTTAATTTGTATATTTTTGATATGAATGAGGTTTAGAGTATTTTCATATGTTTAAGAGTCATTTGTATTTCTTTCCTGTTTATCCTTTCCTGTTATTCTCTTGGGCTTTAAATCTCTTTTTCATTAAGAGCATTAGCTCTTTGTGATGGAGTTGAAAATATACTTTCCTCAGTTTCCCAGTTGTCTTTTAACATTGCTGGTGGTGTTTTTTTGCCATCCAGAAAATTTTTATGTTCAGGTAGTCAAGTTTATCTATCTTTTCCTTTGTGGCTTCTGAATTAGAAAGTCATTCTCCACTGCAAGGTTTTATAAAGACATTCATCAATGTTTGCTTCTTTACAGTTTTAGTTTTTACACTGAAATTCTTAATCCACTTGGACTTTTTCCTTATATATGATGTGAAATATGGATCTAAGTTTTATTTAGTCCTTTATGGCTCCAGTTGTCCCACACTATCAATCACGCACTGAATCTTTTTGGGCTTATTTCTGGACTTACTTCCTGTTGCATTAGTCTGTCTGTTGATTTAACACCAGTACTATGCCGCTGTACTTACTGTGTGTTTATATGATGCTTTGTTATCTGGGGTAACTAGCCTCCTCTCATTGCTTTTCTTCTTCACAGTTTTCCTGGCTGGTATTAATTGTCTATTTTTCCACATGGTCTTTTGACTCGGCTTTTTAAAGTTCCCTCAAGTCATGAGCCCCAAAGCCTGAACAGGCCAGGTCTTCTTGAAAATGCTCTCAGAGCACTCTGCCCTTTCATGGGTAGTATTTTTCACAGGTTGTCATTTACAGGAGTGTTATTTTGGATTAATGTCTGACTCACTCACTAGACCGTAAGCTCCAGGAGGGAGGGCAGGGATCGCGTCTCTTTTACTCACTATATTTGCAGTGCCTCGTATAGGGCCTGGCAGATTTTAGGCTCTTAATCTACAGTAATGAATGGATGAATAAATTTTAAGTCTTAAGGTTGAGTTCTGACTCTTTATTACTCTCTCAACGACTGCAGGCAGGTTTCTTGACTAAGCCTCAGTTTTCTCATTTCTAAAATAGGTATAAATGAATTATATCTGCTGAACAGAGTTTGGGAATAATTAAATGATATATCTTAGAAAACATTTTTGTGAAGTGTGAGATGTTCTAATCAGACTAACTTTGGCTTTCCTTCTCACATGTGGTAGATAATTATGTGTTTAACAAGGAGCATCCTCCAGATTTAGGCTATTGGTTGTCAGAGTCTATTTAAAGAATCATCCCTACCAGGCTGTCCAGCTAAAGTTATAGCCACTGTTGAGTATTTCTTAGCTTTTAGCTACCTAAGCAGTAAGAGCAGTCAGTTTCAGATGACAGCTTGTTTGTTGACAGCGAACAGACTCTAAGAGAGGAAATAAAATTTCCCTTTGCAGAGCAACCTGGGTTTGGAATCCATTCTGCACAAGATGTCTACCTGTCACTTCTGAAAGGAGAAGAGAACTATGCCACAGCTGCTATTACCAGAAGAAAAGCTGAGACTTAATAAATTGCCAAAACTCCATGTTGTTATTTTAAGTTACTTGCCAAGGTACTACAACTTGAAAAAGGAACGATGCACTTATTTATTGCTAATGCTGGGAAAATTGCCATTAAGGCAGTTGGCAGAACGGCTGACATTTTAACAGTCATAGGTCAGATAATCTTCTGCGTCTATCCAAGAGAAGATTTGACCAAGGATTGATAAAAAGAAAATCAAACGATTATGTTGACTTGGCTACATCTAAATGTCTCATTTTCGGCTTACAGGAAAGATTGCTATGGAAGCAATCTTTGACGTTGCAACAGAGTGGCAGTAAATTGCTTGAATAACTGTTGAAACTTCAAATATAAAAACAAAGGAAGGGTCACTGTCTGAGGGAGAACTCCAGGAGGATTTTTCACTTGTGTTTCGCTCCTCATATGATGTTTATGGCTCAAAATTTACATTAAGACATGTTTTAAATCACCATTTACTCAGTTTCACAAAAAAAGATTAGCTTATAGGTCACAAGGAAAATCAGTGGCAGAACTGAAAACGGAATTCTAGAACGTTAGTCTCCAACATTTCCAACGCTGTTAGAAACAAGTACTAAGTTTTCTTTATTCTCTCAAAGGCAAAATAAAGAATGTGTAGTAGGCTTGAAAGTTGGAGATGATAAAGCACTTTTTATGGTTTCCAGTAGACCAAATTCTTTTCACACTTAAGTTTCTTTTATTTTGAATTTAGTTGTGTAAATCAGCCCATTGCTGATAAACACAAATTAATATTAGTCCTGAGATCAGCATTTCTCTTATTACAAATTTAGCTGTATAAATCAGTCTTTTGCCAATAAACATAAATTTATATTCGTTCTAGGATCAACATTTGGAGAAGGGATAAAGTAGGGATTGTCTGAGCATTTTTAAAAGAATGTTGGTCTAAAATAGCCAGTAGAATAAAAATACATTGTACAAACTAAAATAGGGCAAAAGAGCTACAGTGCAGTGCATGGACTAAAATAACTAGCAGTTCAAATGAGTCCAAGTGCTAAATATGTAATTATCTTTCCGACTACCTTATATGTACAAGAGCTGTTTTAATTTTTTAAATCTCACATTTCACTCCTTTTGTTGTTGTTTTCAAAAATACACATTTTTGTGTGTATTTTTCACATCTTTGCTCAATTGTTACCTTGTCAGACTCCTCTGTGAAGGAGCTAAATCCCTACCATTTGAGACTTTGAGCAAAGGAGGAGCATAATCTGATGAGTGTGTTGAGAAGACCTCTCTGCCTGTGGTGATGGGAATCAACTGCAAGTGAGCAAGGGCAGAAGCAGTTAGGGGTAGTTGCAGTCATCCAGGCTGGAGATAACAATGGCTCAGATCAGGTGGTTGTGGAGGGGCTGAGAAGTGGCTGGACTGAGGATAGAAATTGACAGCGGAGTCAGTAGGATTTGCTGCCATTTGGAATGTGGAAGCAAGAGAAAGATAGGAATCAAGGATGACGCTGAAGTTTGTGGCCTGAGAGACAGAAAGAATGAAATTGCCATTCACTGAAATGAGGAATGAATAGCAAAGGAAAAGCACAAAATCAGGATTTTGGTTTTCATCGTGGTAGTTGGATAAATGAAACCCAAATTAGGAAGAGGTCTGGGATGGAGATAAAATAGTTGGGAATCATCAGCATATAAATGGTATTTCAAGTCAAGAACCTGGATGAGCTCACCTGGGGGAGTGTAGATAAAGAAAAGAGGTCTTGGGGTTAAGCGCTGTACACTTCAGCGTTTAGAGGTTGGGGAGACCAGAGGGAGGGCCCGTGGAGAAGCAGAGAAGAGCCAAGAGAGACTGGGATCCTGGAAGTCAAGTAAAGAATGTTCCAGGAAAAAAGTGATCAGCTATGTCGGAATGCGGCTGATGGAACAGCAATAAGATGAGGACTGAGAAGTGACCATTGGATTTGGCAATGGTGTGGTCATTGGTGACCTTGATGAGCTGTTTTGGCAGAGAGGTGTGGAGGAAAGGCTGCCTGGGAGAGGGTTCTGGAGAGAATAATAAAAGAGGAAATGTAGACCTTGAATATAGACTAATTCTTTACAGGAGATTATTTTGTAAAGTAGAACAGAGAAATGAGATGGGACCTGAAGAGGGATATGAAGTCAAGAAAGACCTTTTTAATGATGTTTGCATGCTGATGGGAGTGAGTGGGTAAACAGGAAAAAATAGAGAATGTAGGAGAAGGAATGGAGGCAGTTGTTGGGCACGTGTATTCTTTTGAGTGTTCCTCCCTCTATGGTGCTGTACGCAGCACTAAAGGAAGACGTTTCTGCTCTTCTTCCCAAACTCCTGCTGAGCTAGATGCTCCTCTTTAAGTTCCCATGTAACTCTGTTGCTCCTATACTTAACCCTTTCAAAGTATGACTTCTTGTACTTAGGGCCAAGGAATCACACTTCACAGGATATGTTAGTCCTCTTGGAGCTTAACATTACACTAAACCACACCTTTCTAGCAATTTTGGACTATAACAGAAGGTGAGAATTTTACTAGGATCTTTCACAAACCTCCTCCCGTCCACGATGACGAGCTGTTTATAGATCCTCAAGTAGCTCTTAACTCTTCTCTCAAGCGTTGAGTTGCAAGTATCCTGCACGATTGGGGTTCCGTACTATGTCAAGAATGATTCTGAGGTTTCTGGTCTGAGAGACTGAAGGAATGGAATTACCATTTACGGAAATGAGGAACAAATATCAAAGGAAGAGCACAGCTGCTCAGCTCTGAGGAGTATCGCTGTTTCTCACCGTGGGCATTCCTGGCCACCCAGTGACGGCTGGGACCTCAGCTTTGATTCTGTCCATTTGGTTCTCTCTTTTCTGCCTTTTCTGTCATGGGGTTAGGCTTGTGGTGATGAAGAAGTGCTCTGTCCTTAGCCAGAGGTTGATGTAAGTTAAAAGATGTTGTGAGCAGTAAAACAACACACAACTATGCAGATTATATTTATCATTTTAATCTTTTGAGCTCAAGGTTTATATTTCTGTTTGCATTTTCAAGGTTTTAGGTCAGAGTTTTAAAATTAGGGCCAGGACCTTGAAGCCAGTTGCTTGGGTGTTTGTAGAAAGGAGTGGTGGCTCTTGTGGAATCTTCTGTAAGAGGTGTGCCTGCCTCCTTATGTGCGTTCATCCACCCATCCATAAGAACTGTTTGTAAATGCCTGCTATGTTTAAAGATGCGTTAGGGAGTTTAGGGTGCTCATTTTTTTAAGGGGGGTAGACAGTGGAGATTCAGGGAGCTGTCTAGTGGTCATAATATGAAAAAGGTGGAGACCCACTCTTTAGAGTAGCTCTAGATCATCCCCAGAGTTCTTTATTCAAACAGAATTTCATAATGAAACCCAAGATGTCAAAATCCCAAGCTGCACTGCAGGCTTGCTGTCAGAGAGGCTGGAAGACCCAGGACCCCACCAGCTCAGCACCCCTCTTTGTTGCCTTTGCAGAGGTTTCTTAGAACCCCTAGGTGTCTGCATAGCCCAGTTGGAAGAACCCCTCCTCTAGACTATGCCAAAGTTTTTAAAAGAAATGTGATTCCTTAGCCTTTCCCATCATAAAAAAGAAAAAATATTATTATGATTTCCCATCGTCATAAATTGAGAGGGAAACTTTTTTCTTTTACATGAGTTTTCTCTCTTAGAAAAAAATAGAAGCTATTTTTTAAGCTTAGTTAAATGTTTTAAATCACCAAACCGCTGCACGTCTTTCCTATAGAGACTAGTTCATGGAAAGAATTACTGAAAAATTTTAGTTGATGATAATGATATTAGCAGATTGTCAAGTGATTTAGAGTCTTATTTGGGGTACCCACTGATGTACTGCTTCATATGCGTGGGTCAAAGTTTGACCTTTGTTTTTACTTCCAGACATACTATAAAGGATGGTGATTTATGTCATTAGCTTATGGGTTATAAATATTAGTGAAGTGGTCTGAATGCTTTAGTAAAGTCAGATGAATTGAATGGGCAGGTCTGTGCCTATTGTTTGGATTAAAAAAAAAATCACACATTCATATATTCTTTTCATCCTTTTAAAAAACAAAAAGGTAATACTACTGCATTATAATTCTATTGCACATTTAAAATGCAGATTTAAAAAATTCTAATTGTGCTTTTTAGTAACTAATAATTTAATAGTGCTTTTTGATCCTCCCCTACTTTTTCAACCTTCTTTTCTTGCTTGATGTTAGGAAACCCAAATTGAAGATACCTGCAGTTCAGATAGGTTGAACTTGTGGCCTTGGCTGTAATTGTCACTTCACAATCTATTTTTTATTTTAATCTTATTATTAAACCTTTTTGTTCCCTGCAGACTGGTGAATTTTCAGCTCGTTTCCTTTTGAAGTTGCCAGTGGATTTCAGCAATATTCCCACATACCTGCTCAAGGTAAAAGTATATGATTATCAGTGTGAGAATGTAAATGAGCTTTTTAAGTCATTATTTAACTCTGAATATTTGCATGGTTTGCCAGCATCTTGTTCAGATGATGAATTCTATTAAAAAATATATTACCTGAAGCTCCACTGAGTTACTGTTACCTAAAAGCTAAAATAGTAGCCCTAAAAATCATTTCAAAATGGATTTTTCCTTATAAGACAAAATTAGCAAAAGCAAATTAAACATTGGAACAAAACCTGCCTTTGGTTAATAATCTTTTGGGGATGAAAGACTCTCTTAGAAATTATCTTAACATGCATTCTGTCTTTAAGTAGGATTGCATATTAACTGTGCTGTGCTAAAGGATGTTTCATTTTCTTTATTTATGTCGCAGTTGATCCCAGGCACCTTGAAAGTGGGACTGTCCTGGAGAGACCTAGAATTGAGTTAGGCCAGTGTATATGGCATTCTTTAAGATATGATGCAGGCAACTTGTGGCTTGGGTGCAGCTACTTTGGGAAGGGGTCTGCAAAATGCTTTGTAGAGGAAATCCAGATCCACACTAGGCTGTGGTTAGTGTGAAAAAGCCTAAATGGACCAGGGAACCAGCAAGTTCTGAACAGGAAGCCTTAAGACAAAGGCCTAAGTTTATCATAGATGTAGATTTGGGTCGTGATTTAAGGTATCGCCTCAGCCATCTTCAGCCTATGGTGATATAGCTTTGCTCTAATGTAAGAAAAATTTCTGCCTTCCAAATTTGATGTTTTTCAGAGAGTTAATGGTATTTATTACAGTGTAGTGAGAAGACAAAAATCCTTGTGCAAGTGTTCCTGCATATTATAGTAGTCATAAATAACATTAGATCTTAATCTTGATAATGACTGGAAATACAGTATAGTCTGGAATATAAACTATAGACCATAGGAAAGATTAGGGAACACTTTATTTTTTTTTATACATTCTATCTAAGGGACTTATTAGTTTCTTTTCCCCTAAGTAGAACATGGGATTTTTGTGCCTCATTAAACTTTCATTTTTAGTTTCTAGTTGACTGTTTTCCCACTGTGTATCCAAGAGTTGTGACCTGTGATTACCAAGCATAATTAATTTGGTTTTAGCAATTACTTTGCTCTATTAGAATAGCAAGCAGTCTCTTTGGAAACTCTTAGATCACAGACTCATTGACCTCTATATGTCCAGGTAAAACTCTATTTCTGCTCATTTAAAACAAAATTCAGTAGTATATGAGAGTATACTATTATTATATTATTATATTATTCATATAATCACTTTAATCCATAATTTACAGTTATAGTTCCTTTGTTTTGATCTGTTGGGCCTTTTCAGTTTGAATGGTTGTCCTGTTTGTTTGAACTTAGTGTTGTCTCTGCTCATGTTCTTGAAGGTCAAAGGAAAAAACATACTTCTTGGATCATAATCTATGTATTTTTTCCTCTTCAAAACCAAATTTCCGTATTTTCTATTCTAAGACTTCTAACTTGACTTCTATTCTAACTTCTAACTGTTTTGCCCTAACTTTCCTTGCCAGTCAGATAGGAAAAAGGTGGAACCTATTTGACAGAATTGGGAACCTCTTTGGCAGAATTGGAAAGCATTTTTCCCTTCCCAAAGTACAATGAAGTGATTTTTCTACTATAGATTAAATGCCTACCTTGCAGCACTAATGTCTTTCTGGATCTTTAGTTCCTGCAGAGAGTAAAAAATACAACAAGGATAAAAAAAGAGAAACTCTTATATAACACAAAACAACGGCAAAAAAATACCTACCTGCATACCAGAAGTAATCCAGAATACCTACTGAGGGTTTTAAGATCTAAGTTCCTAAAGTTGTTGTATCATAATCTTGGGACATTTGGCTATATGCTTAAAACTAAGTTTGCATTAGGAACTGTTCTACATGTTATTTGCATTTGGATGCTCCTGATCTAATTACCTGCCTGCTGTCTGATAGTCTAAGTCCAAAAGTAACTTCCTCAAATTCCTAGGGTTAGGATACTCTTCACAACATCAATGTAGTTTTGCCTCACCATCTCAAAGAAATGAAAGGTAAAGTAGAACTTTTAAATATTGAGATATCATGGAGTTTGACTACATATCCTACCAATTTGCTACCGTGAAATTTTATCACCCTATGATGAAGCCATCATTCACTCATAAGTTTATATTTCCAAGTGTACATGTTTTATCCACTAATGAAATTTTTTGATGTTAGAATGAAAAAGCCATTAAGTATTCAGTGATATGATTTTGCTTTATACTATACTCCAAGCATATATGGTTCTTTTTTTTTTTTTTTTTTGGCTGCGTTGGGTCTTTGTTGCTGTGTGTGGGCTTTCTCTAGTTGTGGTGAGCGGGGACTGCTCTTCATTGTGGTGCAGGGGCTTCTCGTTTCGGTGGCTTCTCTTGTTACAGAGCACGGGCTCTAGACGTGCTGGCTTCAATAGTTGTGGCACGTGGGCTCACTAGTTGTGGCTCACGGGCTCTAGAGCACAGGCTCAGTAGTTGTGGCACACGGGCTTAGTTGCTCCGCAGCATGTGGGATCTTCCCGGACCAGGGCTCGAACCCGTGTCCCCTGCATTGGTGGGCAAATTCTTAACCACTGTGCCACCACGGAAGTCCACGTATATGGTTGTTACATGGGATAGAATGAATTTATTCTGAAAATGAGTCCTGACTTTAGTGTCTGAGTTTTATTTTTAGTTGTGGTAAATCAAAGGGTTAGAGAAATCATTTACATAAAAACACAGTCAGTAAAAAAAAAAACAAAAAACTTCTGTATTAATTAGGATTCTTTATTTCTGGGTGATAGGACTCCAGCACAAACTAGTATAAATGAAATGGGAAATGTGGTACAAATCCTCTGCTTCCATAGTCCATGTAGCAGGAAATAAATTACAGGTAGGCATAGACTGACTTTCCCATGTCTGTCCTACTTGGGCCCAGGGGTGCACCCCTGAACTTCTCAGCTGAAGAGAATATGCTCCATCCATGTTGTTGCAAATGGCAAAATTTCATTCTTTTTTATGACTGAGTAATTTTCCATTGTATGTAAGTACATCTTATTTATCCATTCATCTGTTGATGGACATTTAGGTTGCTTCCACATCTTAGGTATTATAAATAGTGCTGCTATGAACATGGGGGTGCATGTATCTTTTTGAATTAGTGTTTTTGTTTTCTTTGTGTAAACACCCAGGAGTGGAATTGCTGGATCATGTGGTAGTTCTATTTTTAGTTTTCTGAGGCACCTCCATACTGTTTTCCACAGTGGCTGCACCAATTTACATTCCCACCAACAGTGTACCAGGGTTCCCTTTTCTCTGCAGCTTTGCCAACATTTGTTGTTTGTAACCTTTTTGATGATAGCCATTCTGACAGGTGTGAGGTGATATCTCATTGTGGTTTTGATTTGCATTTCTCTGATGATTATTGATGTTGAACATATTTTCACGTGCCTGTTGGCCAAAGGTATGTTTTGTTTTGTTTTGTTATTTGGAAAATGTTTATTTTAATTCTGCCCATTTTAAAATCGGTTGTTTATTTATTTATTATTTTATTTTTTTAAAAAAAATTTTCATTGAAGTATAGTTGATGTACAATATTGTATGTACAACAAAGTGATTCAGTTATACATACATATATTCTTCTTCAGATTCTTTTCCATTGTAGGTTATTACAAGATGCTGAATATAGTTTCCTGTACTCTACAGTAGGTCCTTATTGTTTATCTATTTTATGTATAGTAGTGTGCATCTGTTAATCCCAAACTGCTGATTTATTTCCGCCCCCCTCCCCCATTCCCCTTTGGTAACTATAAGTTTGTTTTCTATGTCTGTGAGTCTATATCTCTTTTGTAAATAAGTTCATTTTTATCATTTTTGTTTAGATTCCACATATAAGTGATATCATATGATATTTGTCTTTGTCTGACTTACTTCATTTAGTATGATAATCTCTAGGTCCATCCATGTTGCTGCAGATGGCATTATTTCATTCTTTTTTATGGCTAAGTAATTTCGAATTAGAGTTTTCAGCTTTTCCAGATATATGCCCCACAGTGGGATTGCTGAATCATATGGTAACTCTACTTTTAATTTTTTAAGGGACCTCCATAATGTTCTCCATAGTGGCTGCACCAATTTACATTCCCACCAACAGTGTAGGCAGGTTCTTTTTTCTCCACACTCTCTCCAGCATTTATTTTTTGTAGACTTTTTGATGATGGCCATTCTGACTGGTGTGAGCTGATACCTCATTGTAGTTTTGATTTATTTCTCTAATAGTTAGCAATTTTGAGCATCTTTTCATGTGCCTATTGGCCATCTGTATGTCTTCTTTGGAGAAATGTCTATTTAGGTCTTCTGCCCACTTTTTGATTGGGTTGTTTGTTTTTTTGATATTGAGCTGTATGAGCTGTTTGTATATTTTGGATAGTAACCCCTTATTGGTCATAACATTTGCAAATATTTTCTCCCATTTGGTAGGTTGCCTTTTCATTTTGTCGATGATTTCCTTTGCTGTGCAAAAGCTTTTAAGTTTAATTAGGTCCTGTTTGTTTATTTTTCCTTTTGTTTTCTCTGCCTTAGGAGACAGATCTGAAAAATATTGCTGTGATTTATGTAAAAGAGTGTTCTGCCTATGTTTCCTTCTAGGAGTTTTATGGTTTCAGAACTTACATTCAGGTCTTTAACTCATTTTGAGCTTATTTTTGTATATGGTGTAAGAAAATGTTCATATTTCATTCTTTTACATGTAGCTGTCCAGTTTTCCCAGCACTGCTTATTGAAGAGATTGTCTTTTCTCCATTGTATATTCTTGCCTCCTTTGTCATAGATTATTTGACCATAGGTGTATGGGTTTATTTCTGGGCTCTCTATTCTGTTCCATTGATCTATGTGTCTGTTTTTGTGCCAGTACCATACTGTTTTGATTACGGTAGCTCTGTGGCATAGTCTGAAGTCAGGGCATGTGATACCTCCAGCTTTGTTCTTCTTTCTCAAAATTCTTTTGGCTATTAGGGGTCTTTTGTGTTTCCATATGAATTTTAGAATTATTTGTTCTACTTCAGTGAAAAGATGCCATTGATATTTTGATAGGGGTTGTATTGAATCTGTAGCTTGCCTTGTGTTGTGTGCTCATTTTAACAATATTAATTCTTCCAATCTGTGAACATGTTATATCTTTCCATCTGTTGTGTCATCTTCAGTTCCTTTCATCAGTGTCTTATAGTTTTCTGAATACAGGTCTTTTACTTCCTTAGGTAAGTTTATACCTAGCTATTTTATTTTATTTTTTTGGAGGTGATTGTAAATGGGATTGTTTCCTTAATTTCTCTTTCTAATAGTTCTTTGTTAATGTATAGAGATGCAACAGATTTCTGTATATGAGTTTTGTATCCTGCAACTTTACTGGATTTATTGATGAGCTCTAGTAGTTTTTTTGGTGGCATCTTTAGGATTTTCTATGTATAGTATCATGTCATCTGCAAACAGTGACAGTTTTACTTCTTCCTTTCCAACTTGGATTCATTTTATTTCTTTTTCTTGTCTGATTGCTATGGCTGGGACTTCCAGTACTATGTTGAATAAAAGTGGTGAGAGTGGGGCACTATCATTCTTTCATATAGTAGGGGAAAATAGGTAATAGCATGACTGTTGAAAACGTGTGTGTATGACAGTCACAAAATGTGACTTGTCATCAAAGATTGAGTTTTAGTAAATTTGCAGTTTTAAAATTCCTCAGTCTCCTCACCTTTCCTTAGGAACCGGGGAGGATTTGCATTCTCTGCAGCCAGAAGAAAAGAATTAGACTGATTAATCTCCCTGGATTTTTTTTTTTTTTTAACAAATTCTTGCATTGTTCTTTATTATTTGAAAGTCCATTTATTTTTATATATTTGCTAGGAAGGAAACTGATATCTTCCCCCAAATATTCTCTTTTTTAAAATATAGCAAGCTTGTTAGAGTGATATGTATTGATTATAGTTGTTTCTCAGCAAGCATAAGGTAGCAAACATTAAAAAGCCCTCTGATCCTGATAAATGAATATAAATTCAAAGACTATTCATTACAAAATTTTTTCTCTAAACCACACATTTTAAAAGACACTTCAGAATTTGATACCTTTTAAAGGCAAGAATATACAATGGAGAAAAGACAGTCTCTTCAATAAATGGTGCTGGGAAAACTGGACAGCTACATGTAAAAGAATGAAATTAGAACACTCCCTAACACCATACACAAAAATAAGCTCAAAATGGATTAAAGCCCTAAATGTAAGGCCAGACACTATAAAACTCTTAGAGGAAAACATAGGCAGAACACTCTATGACATAAATCACAGCAAGATCCTTTTTGACCCACCTCCTAGAAAAATGGAAATAAAAACAAAAATAAACAAATGGGACCTAATGAAACTTAAAAGCTTTTGCACTTGCGCAGCAAAGGAAACCATAAACAAGACGGAAAGACAACCCTCAGAATGGGAGAAAATATTTGCAAATGAAGCAACTGACAAAGGATTAATCTCCAAAATTTACAAGCAGCTCATGCAGCTCAATAACAAGAAAACAAACAACCCAAGCCAAAAATGGGCAGAAGACCTAAATAGACATGTCTCCAAAGAAGATATACAGACTGCCAACAAACACATGAAAGGATGCTCAACATCACTAATCATTAGAGAAATACAAATCAAAACTGCAATGAGGTATCACCTCACACCGGTCAGAATGGCCATCATCAAAAAATCTACAAACAATAAATGCTGGAGAGGGTGTGGAGAAAAGGGAACCCTCTTGCACTGTTGGTGGGAATGTAATTTGATACAGCCACTATGGAGAACATTATGGAGGTTCCTTAAAAAACTAAAAATAGCACTACCGTACGACCCAGCAATCCCACTACTGGACATGCACCCTGAGAAAACGATAATTCAAAAGGAGTCACGTACCACAATGTTCACTGCAGAACTATTTGCAATAGCCAGTACATAGAAGCAACCTAAGCGTCCATCCACAGATGAATGGATAAAGAAGATGTGGCACAATGCAATATTACTCAGCCATAAAAAGAAACGAAATTGAGTTATTTGTAGTGAGGTGGATGGACCTAGAGTCTGTCATACAGAGTGAAGTAAGTCAGAAAGAGAACAAATACCATATGCTAACACGTATATATGGAATCTAAAAAAAAAAGGGTTCTGAAGAACCTAAGGGCAGGACAGGAATAAAGACACAGACGAAGAGAATGGACTTGAGGACATGGGGAGTGGAAAGGGCAAGCTGGGACGAAGTGAGCATATGTACACTACCAGCTATAAAATAGATAGCTAGTGGGAAGCAGCTGCGTAGCACCGGGAGATCAGCTCGGTGCTTTGTGACCACCTAGAGGGGTGGGATAGGGAGGGAGGGTGGGAGGGAGACACAAGGGGGAGGAGATATGGGGGGATATATATATATATACACATATATAGCTGATTCACTTTGTTATAAAGCAGAAACTAACACACCATTGTAAAGCAATTATACTCCAATAAAGATGTTAAAAAGAGAAAGACAGGAATTTGATACCTTTTAGTTTAGGGAATTTTTTGGATCCAATAAAGTCACACTTAATAAGCAGCTTTTAGAAATAAAGACTGCTTTAACTCAATCTTGTGAAATCTGGTTTTAAACAAAACAGTTGTCTGGTGCTTGAAAGACCATAAAGAATTCACAGGAAACCCTCATCTTATCTAATCAAATAGGAGTAGGCATACTTTTATAAAAGTAGGAATATGTACCTGGAAGAACGTGCCATAAAAGTAGAGTGCTTTTAATTCCAGTAATAATTCTACTTTATCATTGCTAAAATTCAGCCAAAATCTGCATTTGAGGCTTAATCACAAGATAGTAGAATGTTAGGCTTGTAGGCCACGTGGTCTCCATCACAACTACTTAACTTTGCTGTCACAGCATGAAAGCAGCTACGGGCAATATCTAAATCAATGATTGTGTCTGAATCCCAGTAAAACTTTATTTAAAAAACATAGACATTGGACTGGCTTTGGACTGCAGGCAATTGTTTGCTGGTCCCTTTCCTAAATTATGGGGTGGAGGGTGGGGGAAATTCTTCACAAAGGCACCTGGGGCATCACAGAAAGATGAGAAAAAGGATTTGGTTCAGTGAGTTTAAGTGGATTTTAATACCATGGTCTCTTCGTTTTTATTTTACGAGCACCTTCAGCTTGGTTGAAGTCTCCCTCCCTCTTTTCTTCCCTCCTCTCTTCCTTTCCTTCCTTGTTTTCTTCCTTCCTTTATTCCATCTTCTCTCTTATTTTTAAATAATCTGTTAGCAGCGTACAGTTTACTAGATTTTCTTCCAAGTCTTAGTTTCCCTAACTGTTAAAATGTGGTTAGGCTATAGCACAACACATTGGATTGTTGGGAATATCAATGAGATGATGAATATTATGGTCCTTAATACATTTCTGAGCTTGGAGTAAATGCAGAATAGAAATGGTTTTGATTTTATTTAGTCATTAATTTATATTCCAAAGTATTGAATTTATTGTGGTCTAGGAAGAAAGTAAGCATTTCATTGAAATTAAGATAGAGTTATGTTTACTACTTCTTTTTTCTTCTGTCCTGTTTTTCCCCCATCTAGAATTCAAAACCCAAATTTTCACTTGCCCCAAATTTTCAGATATAATTTATGGTAATTCTGACAGTAGTATTTTTCCCTACTGAAAATGAAGAATAGTCACAGGCAGCTTCTGCGAACTTCCTCCTTTCAGTTTTCTTTTATTGTTCTCTTTTGCTTTTATTTTTTTATGGTATACTTGTGTTTTTATCTTCTAAATTATAATTTTAGAATGTAGCTGTGTCTCAAATCACTATCAGTTGACCTGCTTTGCTACCCTGTCCCCATATATCTTGACAGTTCTTCAAGTACAGTGTATTCTGTTACATACAATGCTTTAGTAACATGGATTAGTTCACACACAATTGATAAATAGTGGAAGTATGTCAGTATAAGGCAGAAGTTGCCATGGTTTAGTTAATAGTTTGACCACTGAATAACAGCAGCTGAATGCAAGTACACGAATGCAGATGAACTAACAAGCTGTGGAGGGTTTTTGTATGGCATACAATGTCCATTCACTCCATTCCTTTCACGTGGCTCAGTTTTGCTGTACACTCTGTATTTAAGTATTTGTCGCATGGTTTCTCCCCATCTTTGTGGAAAAGAAACAAACACAAGGCAATAAGCCAGAGCTTTCCCTCTCTGGCATCATTACATTTTGTCCAAGACCTGCTTCTCCGCTGTAACTTCTAATGATGATGTCCCTCTACTCTTTCCCATAACTCAGCAGTTTCAACCTTTCCTTGTAGCCCCTTTCATTGTTATCTTCAGCTTTTTCAAAGTCCTATGTTTAGTGTAATAATTCTTTGTTTATTACGAATATAGCATGTCATTTTAAGTATATTAGAGTTTTATTGGATTTACTTTGGTTTTTGTTAATGCTGTGGTTTCGCAGTTGTACAAGTGACTAACTGTAAAGTAAGGTCTAGCCTTACCATATTTTTCTCATAAGCCTCTTACTCTTAATGTATAGTTCACTAAAATGCAATTTTTTAAAGGAATGCATTTTCACATTACAGCAAAAACAATTGTATTCAGACAACCAGAGATTCTGTTCTTTTATAGGCTAGGCAGCTTTAGTCCTTTATACTTACATGTCATAAGATTTTAAAACCTTCTCTGTCCTCATACTTCTCTTCAGGAGGTATTCCAGATTGCCAGCATCTCTCTTAAACTGTGGTGTCCAGAAATAAGCACAAAATTTCAGATAGGATTGATCAGGTCAGTGTTCATTAGAACTTTGAACTTCACCATTTATTGAGTATTTATTGAGTTTGTAAAAAAACCCAGACTTCCTTGTTTTTCTAATCCTGTTTTATGCAGCTGTTTTTTTAAGGCGAAGTATAGACTAATCCCTTCATACTGTCCTTTTGAATTTACCCTTTTTGTTCAGCCTGTTTATGGGGGAGGTATTGCCACCTATAATTCAGAAAGGGAAGTATGGATTGGAACCAAGTAGCACAGTGAGGGTAACAGGAATTATGGGCTGTGATCATTACAGGTTTACCATTTTTTATTCGGAGCTGTTTTCTCAATGGTGACATTTCCTCTCCCCACATCATAAGGTTACCACCTGGCACATGACAGGGCTAGTGTCAGTTTATCAGTGTCATCTGTTACCATTAATCCATTTTCATCAATCAGCGGACCTACAATTCAAATAAAAGTAAAATCTGGTTTGGGGCATAAGATGATTACATAGTCAATAGTAATGCAAGTCATAATAATTTCAGTACCATAAGAGAAGTACAAAGTTCTTTAATGGGTTGGTGAGAGATTACATCTAGTTAGAAAAGACCTTTATAAAGGAGGTGACATTTGAAATGGGCCTGAAAGACTCGTACTGATAGAGAGAAGCTAGGGACAATATGAGCTTGGTTTTAGGTGGCAATGAAAGAACATTTGGAGAACAGCAGAAATGTCTAGTTTGCCTAAATCACAGAACATGTATACAGACTAGTGGGAGATAAGAAAAGAAAGGCAGTTTAAAGACATAATGATACAGACAGAGCCTTAAATATTCAACTAGGGAGTTTAGAGATTGTTTTGAGTAATTGCTTTGAGTAGTACTATGATTGGGATTGTATTTAGGAAGAGAAGTCTGCCAGGAGACATATATAAAATGATTGGAGAGAAGGAAGAGGGAAATGAGGCTGATAGTCAGGGTTCAAGGGATGTAAAACTGAATATTAAGGCTCTAGGTGACCACATTTCAGACTTGCTGAAGTTTTCATACCTGTTAGCTGACGTGCTTACTCACCTAACTCAATGATCAACCTGAGAAAATGAGAGAGAGGAAAGGGTGCAGTCAGAACGTTCTAGTCAGTGCTACCCAGAGTGTATGTTTTGGTTCATGGTGAGATAAGTACAGAATTGATAGTCTTTAGAAACATTTAAAGCAATTTAACAGAATAATCATGTCTGTTGACTGTAATGATAAAAATATTGGGTTTGCATTTTGATGTTTAAATTTTTTTTCTTTTTATAAGAACGAATTTTTAATGTATTTTATGAAGCTGTCAATCTGTGAAGGATTAGGAAATGCAGACATCCCTTGGTGTCCATACATTTGTTCTCTACATCTGTGTCTCAATTTCTGCCCTGCAAACCGGTTCATCTGTACCATTTTTCTAGGTTCCACATATATGCGTTAATATACGATATTTGTTTTTCTCTTTTTGACTTACTTCACTCTGTATGACACTCTCTAGATCCATCCAAGTCTCAACAAATGACTCAGTTTTGTTCCTTTTGATGGCTGAGTAATATTCCATTGTATATATGTACCACATCTTCTTTATCCATTCAACTGTCGATGGGCATTTAGACTGCTTCCATGACCTGGCTATTGTAAATAGTGCTGCAATGAACACTGGGGTGCATGTGTCTTTTTGAATTATGCTTTTCTGTGGGTATATGCCCAGTAGTGGGATGCTGGGTCATATGGTAATTCTATTTTTAGTTTTTTAAGGAACCTCCATACTGTTCTCCATAGTGGCTGCATCAATTTCCATTCCCACCAACAGTGCAAGAGGGTTCCTTTTTCTCCATACCCTCTCCAGCATTTGTTGTTCATAGATTTGCTGATGATGCCCATTCTAACTGGTGTGAGGTGATACCTCACTGTAATTTTGATTTGCATTTCTCTAATAATTAGTGATGTTGAGCAGCTTTTCATGTGTTTGTTGGCAGTCTGTATATCTTCTTTGGCGAAATGTCTATTTAGGTCTTCTGCCCACTTCTTGATTGGGTTGTTTGTTTTTTTGATATTGAGCTGCATGAGCTGTTTATATATTTTGGAGATTAATCCTTTGTCTGTTGATTCATTTGCAAATATTTTCTCCCATTCTGAGGGTTGCCTTTTTGTCTTGTTTATGGTTTCCTTTGCTATGCAAAAGCTTTGAAGTTTCATTAGGTCCCATTTGTTTATTTTTGTTTTTATTTCCATTACTCTAGGAGGTGGGTCAAAAAAGATCGTGCTATGATTTATGTCAAAGAGTGTTCTCCCTATGTTTTCCTCTAAGAGTTTTATGGTGTCCAGTCTTACATTTAGGTCTCTAATCCATTTTGAGTTTATTTTTGTGTATGGTGTTAGGGAGTGTTCTAATTTCATTCTTTTACATGTAGCTGTCCAGTTTTCCCAGCACCACTTATTGAAGAGACTGTCTTTTCTTCATTGTATATCCTTGCCTCCTTTGTCATAGATTAGCTCACCATAAGTGCATGGGTTTATCTCTGGGCTTTCTATCCTGTTCCATTAATCTATATTTCTTTTTTTGTGCCAGTACCATATTGTCTTGATTACTGTAGCTTTGTAATATAGTCTGAAGTCAGGGAGTCTGATTCCCCCAGCTCCGCTTTTTTCCCTCAAGACTGCTTTGGCTATTCAGGGTCTTTTGTGTCTCGATACAGATTTTAAGATTTTTTGTTCTAGTTTTGCAAAAAATGCCATTGGTAATTTGATAGGGATTGCATTGAATCTGTAGATTGCTTTGGGTAGTATCGTCATTTTCACAATGTTGATTCTTCCAATCCAAGAACATGGTATAGCTCTCCATCTGTTGGTATCATCTTTAATTGCTTTCATCAGTGTCTTATAGTTTTCTGCATACAGGTCTTTTGTCTCACTAGGTAGGTTTATTCCTAGGTATTTTATTCTTTTTGTTGCAGTGGTAAGTGGGAGTGTTTCCTTAATTTCTCTTTCAGATTTTTCATCATTAGTATATAGGAATGCAAGAGATTTCTGTGCATTAATTTTGTATCCTGCAACTTTACCAAATTCACTGATTAGCTCTAGTAGTTTTCTGGTGGCATCTTTACGATTCTCTATGTGTAGTATCATGTCATCTGCAAACAGTGACAGTTTTACTTCTTTTCCAATTTGTATTTCTTTTATTTCTTTTTCTTCTCTGATTGCCATGGGTAGGACTTCCACAACTATGTTGAATAATAGTGGTGAGAGTGGACATCCTTGTCTTGTTCCTGATGTTAGAGGAAATGCTTTCAGCTTTTCACCATTGAAAATGATGTTTACTGTGGGTTTGTCGTATATGGCCTTTATTATGGTGAGGTAGGTTCCCTCTATGCTCACTTTCTGGAGAGTTTTTATCATAAATGGGTGTTGAATTTTGTCAAAAGCTTTTTCTGCATCTGTTGAGATGATCATATGGTTTTTATTCTTCAATTTGTTAATATGGTATGTCACATTGATTGATTTGAATATATTGAGGAATCTGTGAATGCCTGGGATAAACTTGATCATTTTGTATGATCGTTTTAATGTGTTGTTGGATTCTGTTTGCTAGTATTTTGTTGAGGGTTTTTGCATCTATATTCATCAGTGATATTGGTCTGTAATTTTCTTTTTTTGTAGTATCTTTCTCTGGTTTTGGTATCTGGGTGATGGTGGCCTCATAGAATGAGTTTGGGAGTGTTCCTTCCTCTGCAATTTTTTGGAAGAGTTTGAGAAGGGTGGGTGTTAGCTCTTCTTAAATGTTTGATAGAATTCACCTGTGAAGCTATGTGGTCCTGGACTTTTTTTGTTGGAAGATTTTTAATCACAGTTTCAATTTCATTACCTGTGATTGGTCTGTTCATATTTTCTGTTTCTTCCTGGTTCATTCTTGGAAGGTTATACCTTTCCAAGAATTTGTCCATTTTTTCCAGGTTGTCCATTTTATTGGCATAGAGTTGTTTGTAGTAGTCTCTTAGGATGCTTTCTATTTCTGCGGTGTCTGTTGTAACTTCTCCTTTTTCATTTTTAATTTTATTGATTTGAGTCCTCTCCCTCTTTTTCTTGATGAGTCTGGCTAATGGTTTATCAATTTTGTTTATCTTGTCAAAGAACTAGCTTTTAGTTTTATTGATCTTTGCTATTGTTTTCTTTGTTTCTATTTCATTTATTTCTGCTCTAATCTTTATGATTTCTTTCCTTCTACTAAGTTTGGTTTTGTTTGTTCCTTCTCTGTTTCCTTTAGGCGTAAGGTTAGATTGTTTATTTGAGATTTTTCTTGTTTCTTGAGGTAGGCTTGTATAGCTATAAACTTCCCTCTTAGAACTGCTTTTGCTGCATCCCATAGGTTTTGGATCATCGTGTTTTCATTGTCATTTGTCTCTAGGCATTTTTTGATTTCCTCTTTGATTTCTTCAGTGATCTCTTGGTTATTTAGTAACGTATTGTTTAGCCTCCATGTGTTTGTGTTTTTTACGTTTTTTTCCCCTGTAATTCATTTCTAATCTCATAGCATTGTGGTCAGAAAAGGTGCTTGATATGATTTCAATTTTCTTAAATTTACTGAGGTTTGATTTGTGACCCATGATGTGATCTATCCTGGAGAATGTTCTGTGCGTACTTGAGACGACAGTGTAATCTGCTGTTTTTGGATGGAATGTCCTATAAATATCAATTAAATCTATCTGGTCTATTGTGTCATTTAAAGCTTCTGTTTCCTCATTTATGTTCATTTCGGATGGCCTGTCCATTGGTGTAAATGAGGTGTTAAAGTACCGCACTATTATTGTGTTACTGTCGATTTCCTCTTTTATAGCTGTTAGCAGTTGCCTTATGTATTGAGGTGCTCCTATGTTGGGTGCATATATATTTTTAATTGTTATATCTTCTTCTTGGATTGATCCCTTGATCATTATGTAGTGTCCTTCCTTGTCTCTTGTAACATTCTTTATTTTAAAGTCTATTTTATCTGATATGAATATTGCTACTCCAGCTTTCTTTTGATATCCATTTGCATGGAATATCTTTTTCCATCCCGTCACTTTCAGTCTGTATGTGTCCCTAGGTCTGAAGTGGGTCTCTTGTAGACAGCATATATATGGGTCTTGTTTTTGTATCCATTCAGCAAGCCTGTGTCTTTTGGTTGGATCATTTAATCCCTTCATGTTTAAGGTAATTATCGATATGTATGTTCCTATGACCTTTTTCTTAATTGTGTTGGGTTTGTTTTTGTAGGTCCTTTTCTTCTCTTGTGTTTCCTGCTTAGAGAAGTTCCTTTAGCATTTGTTGTAGAGCTGGTTTGGTGGTGCTGAATCCTCTTAGCTTTTGCCTGTCTGTAAAGCTTTTGATTTCTCCATCGAATCTGAATGAGATCCCTGCTAGACAGAGTAATCTTGGTTGTAGGTTTTTCCCTTTCATCACTTTAAATATGTCCTGCCAGTCCCTTCTGGCTTGCAGAGTTTCTGCTGAAATATCAGCTGTTAACCTTACGGGGATTCCCTTGTATGTTATTTGTTGCTTTTCCCTTACCGCTTTTAATATTTTTTCTTTGTGTTTAATTTTTGATAGCTGATTAGTATGTGCCTTGGTGTGTTTCTCTTTGGGTTTATCCTGTATGGGACTCTCTGTGCTTCCTGGACTTGATTGACTATTTCCTTTCTCATGTTAGGGAAGTTTTAGAGTATAACCTCTTAAAGTATTTTCTCAGACCCTTTCTTTTTCTCTTCTTCTTCTCTGACGCCTCCAATTCAGATGTTGGTGCGTTCAGTGGTGTCCCAGAGTCTCTGAGACTGGCCTCAGTTCTTTTCATTGTTTTTTCTTTATTCTGCTCCCTGGCAGTTAGTTCCACCATTGTATCTTCCAGCTCCCTTATCTGTTCTTCTGCCTCAGTTATTCTGCTATTGATTCCTTCTAGAGTATTTTTAATTTCAGTAATTGTGTTGTTCATCACTGTTTGCTCTCTAGAACCTTGTTGAATATTCCTTGTATTTTCTCCATTCTATTTCCGAGATTTTGGATCATCTGTACTATCATTACTCTGAATTCTTTTTGAGGTAGGTTGCCTATTTCATCTTCATTTATTTGGTGTTGCAGGATTTTACCTTCCTCCTTCGTCTATAACATATTTTTTTGTCATTTCTTTTCTTCTTTTGTTTTTTTTGATGGGTGGTGCGCTATTCCTGTCTTACTGGTTGTTTGGCTGAGACGTGCAGCACTGGAGTTTCCAGGCAGTTGGATAGATCCAGGTCTTGGTGCTGAGATGAGGACCTCTGTGAGGCCTCACTCCAAGTGATATTCCGTGGGGTCCAAGGTTCTCTGTTAGTCCAGTGGTTTGGACTTGGAGCTCCCACCACAGGAGCTCAGGCCTGACCTCCGGCCTGGGAACCAAGATCCCACAAGGTTTGTGGCATGGTTAAAAAAAAAAAAAAAAAAAGTAAAAGAAAGAAAGAAAAAAAGCAGTACAATATCAAAGAATAAAAAACAAAATAAAATTAGAAAGATATAATATATATTAGGAAAAATAAAACTATAATTGAGACAAATGCAACAAGGTAAATTAAAACCACAATGAAAAAAGAACAGGTGGGGGGCAAACCAGCTAAAAGGAGGGAACAATAGCAAAGTATAAAGAATAAAATAAAATTAGAAAAATAAAAGCCTTATTAGGAAAAATAAAAATATAAAAGTATCAACAACAATGAATCAAGAAGGTAAAATAGAACCCTGATCTAAAAAAAGGAATAAAGAAAGAAAATAAATAAATAAATCCTTGGTATGGGGGTGGAGTTTAGGTGGGGGTGGAACCTAGGCAGGGGTGGCGTTTAGGGTGGGGCGGGACCTAGGCGGGTGTGGAGGGATGATGTTTGAGTGTGCGGTGGGGCAAGGGCGGGGCCTAGGTGGGGCAATGGTTCAAGAGTGGGCGGGGCCTCTGCTTAGGGCCAGAGCAGAAGGGGAGGCACAGCACATTGAAAGGAGGGCCTCTGGAGTGTGGGGTTCCAGAGTTTGGAGGTAGGGCCCTGAGTGAGGGTGTGTGGGTGGGGTTTAGGCCCAGTGCATTGGAGGGGGTCTCAGTGTGTAGAGGTGAGGCTCTGGGTGGGAGTGTAGGGGCAGGCCTTGGGTTCTACAGGGCAGGAGGGAGGCTGCAAGGGCAGCGGATTAAGCCCAGGAGCCCAATAGGCTCCCCAGTGCCTAAGTGAACTGGGAAAGCACTGGCTGCATTCCTGTCCGTTCCTTCGCTTCCCTCCCCCACTGTCTCCCCCAGGGTCTCCTGTGTCACCACTGGACCCCTAACCTTGGGTGGGTCCCACTGGAGCCCTTCCCCTCCCCCAGCCACCCCTCAGGGGTGCCAGTCCCGAAGGTCTGGCCTTTACTTTTGCTCCCCCTTCCCTCCCTCCCACTCCCTCAGGACTCGCACAGCTGGAGGAGTCCTAGGTGGGCAGAGGACCAGGCCCAGGATCTCAGCAGGGTCCTGGTGGCCCAAGTGGGCAGGGGAAACCTGGCCACGCTCCATTTTGATTCTCTGCCCTCTCAGTGGTTGCCCAATCTCCCCCTTCAGGTGTGGGATCCCTTCCTCTTCCCTAGCCGCCCCTCTGGGGCGCCAGTCTCGTCCTGCCTCCGCTTCTCCTCCTCCTTAACTCCTCTCACACCCCATGTCCTACCCGGTCACTGGGGGTTCCTCCCATCCCCTTAGGTGTCCTTGGTCCCCCACCGGTGCCTGGTAGGTGCCCTAGTTGTGAGGAGATGTGAATCCCATGTCCTTCTAATACTTCATCTTTACTCCACCCTGTATTCCATAGATTTTGTATCATTGTGTTTCCATTTTCATTTGTCTGCAGATATATTTTTATTTACTCTTTGATTTCTTCAGTGACCCAGCGGTTCTTTAGCAGCATATTGTAAGCCTCCATGTGTTTGTGTTTTTTGCATTTTTTTCCCTTGTAATCGATTTCTAGTCTCCTACTGTTATGATCAGAAAAGATGCTTGATTTGATTTCATTCTTTTCAAATTTATTAAGGTTTGTTTTGTGGTCTAGCATGTTATCTATTTTGGGGAATATTCCATATGCACTTGAAAAGAATGTGTATTTTGCTGCTTTTGGATGGAATGAATTTACATGTAAGTCCATTTGATCTAATGTGTCATTTAAAGCCAGTTTTTCCTTATTGATTTTCTGTCGGATGAACTGTCACTGATGTAAGTGGGGTTTAAAGTCCCCTGCTATTACTGTGTTATTGTCAATTTCTCCCTTTAGTTTTGTATTAAATTTTTGTATTTAGGTGCTTCTGTGTTGAGTGCATTTAGATTTACAATTGTTACATCTTCTTGTCGGATTGATCCCTTGAGTGTTATGTAATGTCCTTTGTCTCTTGTAACAGTCTTTATTTTAAAGTCTATTTTGATATAAGTATTGGTACCCCAGCTTTTTTGTTTGTTTCCATTTGCATGGAAGATCTTTTTCCATTCCCTCACTTTCAATGTGTGTGTGCCTTTAGATCTTAAGTGGGTCTATTATATGCAGCTTATATCGAGGTCTTTTTTCTTTTTTTTAAACAATTCAGCCGTTTGGTGCATTTAGTTTGTTAACATTTAATGTAATTATTGATAGGTGTGTACTTACTGTCATTTTGTTAATTGTCTTCTGGTTGTTTTTGTAGTTTTTTGGTAGCACTGCCCAGTAGAAATATAATGCAAGTCACATATATGAGCTATGTATGTAATTTCTAGTTGCCACATAAAGAACTAAGAAGAAACAGGTGGAAATAGTTTTAATAATATATTTTATTTAATCCATCATTATTCAAAATATTATTTCAATGTATAATCAAAATGAAAATTATTAATGAGACATATTATATATATTTTTTGTACTAAGCCTTTTAAGCCTGGTATGTATATTACTCTTTACCACCTCTTAGTTCAAACTAGTCATATTCCAAATGCTCAGTAGTCACATTTGGTTAATGGCTACTATATTGGACAGTACACCTCTACATAGTGGGAATGAAGAAAGCCAGTATGGAAAAAGAAGTACAGAGGAGAGAGAGAGAAACAGTACTGTCAGTGGTGAGGTTTTTGGTTTCATTCCTTGAGGTCTGAGGACCTGTTTTGGCTCTAACTCCTATGACAAGCTGTTGTTTGGAGTTTTTGAGCCTTTCCAATAGTTTTCCAATAAATAATCTTTTTTGCTTAAGTGAGTATCATTTGGGTTTCTGTCATTTATGATGAGAAAAAGTTTGACATGTCTCCATTTTTTTTAGATGAGGAAACTAAAGCTGAGAGAAGTTAACTGGGTTATGTGGGTTACCTTATCTGTATGTGGCAGGGCACAGGGTTTCAGTTCAGGTTTGTCTCACTTGAAAGCCCAGGCTCTTTCCACCACAAGAAATTATCATGGAAGCTAGCGGTAGAGCAGACCTGTTTCTTCACATAAAGGGGTGGAACTTTATTCTTACATATTCAAAGGTCACCAAGTTCTTTCTAGCCCCTTATAGTGGAATTATGAAAATACTTCTTTTTTTGACAGGGACTTTTTGGTGGGAACGTATTCCACCTCCACCCCTCTCTAAAAAGTTACTTCAGCAAGTCACTTGGCCGTGAATGGAACCTGCTTCAGTCTTCCATGTCTTGTGGTCACATATGTGCTGCCTTGTATACTGGTGGAGTCATCCAACCTTGTTTCATTTGAAAGCTATTACAGCCTCTCCAGGCAGCTTTATTAGCACCTCTAAACAATTACATCATTAAACAGCAAGACTTATGAGCCTTGTTAAGGCTGCGTAAGATCTGTTTTCCACCCTGAATATAGTTAAGCAAGATCTCACAGTAATTCTAGAATGATTCAGTCTTTTCTTGGTGCCATAACTGATGTTGCAAAAAACTGGAAATCAACATTAGGCTATTCTTTTTTGTTTTTCAGTCCAATACTCTGCTGTTCAGTTGATAGTTGATCCATTTTAGGAAATTGTCGTAATCCCATGTGTTGCTAATTAACATGTACAGAGCTGGGGTTCTATGCTAGAACACTCAGGCAATCTGTAAACTCAGTAAAAAAATTTATATCTGGTGGCACAGAGCTAGAAATTCAACTTAATTTATTTACCTTGTTAGCACACTATCAGATGTTTCATTATTAGACAATAACATAACAGTTCAAGGCAGTTTAACTTTAGTGGATAATGTGACATAAAGCTCCCCAACATTAAAATCTACAAAGCAAGAGTGCTGTCATATTTACAAGTGTGACGTCTGAACCTGCTACCACCATCACATCTCTCATTCAGAAATTCCATCCATGCCTCTTTTATGCCATGTATTAAAATGTTAAGAAAAAAAGATAATACGTTCACATTAAGGGTCTTCCCATTCATGACCCTGTCATACAGCTCTTGCTTCACACCCACAGTTTCTACAGTTGGCAGCCAGTTCTTAGTGCTGTGGGAACTCTGCTCATGAGATCCTGGCCATGACGAGAGTTACGCCCTTGGATCTGGTTCTTCTTTCATCTCCTCTCTATTTTCTAAGCCTAAGTAGTCTGGTCCTTTCCTTTCTTAGTTGTAGGATGTAAGAAAGGAAACTACATCTGCACACACTCAGTTTGGAGGGGCTCCTGGGGTAGCTGGCAAAGCTCTATTTCTTGACCTGGTTGGTTCTTTCGAGGGTGTTTGCCTTTTAGTAATTCACTAAGCTATAGATACTTTTTTGTGTCAGTTTCAGTATTTGTAGTTGTATTTTTCAATAAGAAGGTAAAATAATAAAAACAATATATTGAATGTAGACAGTTTTTTTTTTCATTTACGTATCCATGTTGTATTTTATTGCTTTGGCACAAAGACTATTGCAAAGTGCACAAGGAAAGATCAGCTATGATGTAATTTTCACTTAAAATGAGTTTCTGCTTATAACATAGACAATTTTCTGGAGGGCATTAAAAAAACAATTATCTGAGTCATATAAGAGCATTTGATTAACTTTTAAATTAACCAACATTGCCTTTTAAATAGCTAGTGAGAAATAAGAATGATACAATTTACATATATGTCAATATCTACTGTAAGTAAATTGTATTTTTCTAGACTTGATATTTAGAGAATAATAATACTAACATTAGTATTTAATTATTGGGTGCCTGCTATGCCTTGAACTGTTCCAGATGATTTAAATATTTCCTTTAAATAACATATCAGGTCTATTGCTAAGTAGTACTGTTAATGTCAGAGTCAAATAGTTTCAGGAAGATTAAAGCAGTTTCTCAAGGTCTCTAAAATGGTAAGCCAAAGAGGAACACTTTGGTCAGAGGTGAATGTAGACAGTTTTAAGGAATTATATTTTATCTCCATTTATCCTGCCTAGTCTTGTCTTTTGCTGAGAAACTCAGGGCTGTGAAATCTATTATATTGTAAGGAAATCTCCTTCAGAGCCATCCTTGGGAAGGGGCACATCCATTCAACAAATTATTACTGTGTTAGGCACTGTACTTGATGCTGAGGATGTACATGGTGGAAAACACGATATATGTGATCTGTGTCCTCACTATGCTTTCTAATCGTATGAGTGATACCACAGGTTAAAGGGCTATTTATTCTTTAGTATACTGTTTGGGAATTTTGTCATAAAGATTTATATTTATATCTGAAGTCATCCTTCTTGGTAGACATTTATCCCATAGGTAGCATAGCAGTTATTTACTATTGCACAAGAAATTATTCCAAAACTTAGTGCCTTGAACCAGTGAACATTCATTATGTCATAGCTTCTCTGGGCTAGGAATTTGGGAGTCACTTAGCTGTGAGTTTCTAGCTCAGAGTCTTTCATGTGGTTGCTGTCAGGATGTTGGCAGTGATGTAGTCATCTGAAGGTTTATCTGGGCCTGGAGCATCCACTTCTAAGACGGCTCACTCTCAGGGCTGTTGGCGGGAGGGCTTGATTCCTTATCACATGGGCCTCTCTATAGGCTGCTTGAGTGTCCTCACAACATGGCACCTGACTTTCTCCAGGGTAAGCAATCTGAGAGAGTAAGGAAGAAGCTTCGGACCTAGGGTCTGAAGTCACACAGTGTCACTTCCCTTCATTCACTTCGTTAGTAGTGGCTTAAGTCCAGCCGATAATTAAGAAAAAGACAATTAGGCTGTAATTCTTGAAGGCAGGAGTTTCAAGGAATTTGTGAACATATTTTAAAACCACTGCAGGGAAACAATAGCAAAGATCAATAAAACTAAAAGCTGGTTCTTTGAGAAGATAAACAAAATAGATAAACCACTAGCCAGACTCATCAAGAAAAAAAGGGAGAAGACTCAAATCAATAGAATTAGAAATGAAAAAGGAGAGGTAACAACTGACACTGCAGAGATAAAAGAGATCATGAGAGATTACTACAAGCAACTCTATGCCAATAAAATGGACAATCTGGAAGAAATGGACAAATTCTTAGAAATGCACAACCTGCCAAGACTGAATCAGGAAGAAATAGAAAATATGAACAGACCAATCACAAGCACTGAAATTGAAACTGTGATTAAAAACCTTCCAACAAAGAAAAGCCCAGGACCAGATGGCTTCACAGGCGAATTCTATCAAACATTTAGAGAAGAGCTAACACCTATCCTTCTCAAACTCTTCCAAAATATAGCAGAGGGAGGACCACTCCCAAACTCCTTCTACGAGGCCACCATCACCTTGATACCAAAACCAGACAAGGATGTCACAAAGAAAGAAAACTACAGGCCAATATCACTGATGAACATAGATGCAAAAATCCTCAACAAAATACTAGCAAACAGAATCCAACAGCACATTAAAAGGATCATACACCATGATCAAGTGGGGTTTATTCCAGGAATGCAAGGATTCTTCAATATACGCAAATCTATCAATGTGATAAACCATATTAACAAATTGAAGGAGAAAAACCATATGATCATCTCAATAGATGTAGAGAAAGCTTTTGACAAAATTCAACACCCATTTATGATAAAAACCCTGCAGAAAGTAGGCATAGAGGGAACTTTCCTCAACATAATAAAGGCCATATATGACAAGCCCACAGCAAACATCATCCTCAATGGTGAAAAACTGAAAGCATTTCCACTAAGATCAGGAACAAGACAAGGTTGCCCACTCTCACCACTATTATTCAACATTGTATTGGAAGTTTTAGCCACAGCAATCAGAGAAGAAAAGGAAATAAAAGGAATCCAAATCGGAAAAGAAGAAGTAAAGCTGTCACTGTTTGCAGATGACATGATCCTATACATAGAGAACCCTAAAGATGCTACCAGAAAACTACTAGAGCTAATCAATGAATTTGGTAAAGTGGCAGGATACAAAATTAATGCACAGAAATCTCTGGCATTCCTATATACTAATGATGAAAAATCTGAAAGTGAAATCAAGAAAACACTCCCATTTACCATTGCAACAAAAAGAATAAAATATCTAGGAATAAACCTACCTAAGGAGACAAAAGACCTGTATGCAGAAAATTATAAGACACTGATGAAAGAAATTAAAGATGATACAAATAGATGGAGAGATGTACCATGTTTTTGGATTGGAAGAATCAACATTGTGAAAATGACTCTACTACCCAAAGCAATCTATAGATTCAATGCAATCCCTATCAAACTACCACTGGCATTTTTCACAGAACTAGAACAAAAAATTTCACAATTTGTATGGAAACACAAAAGACCCTGAATAGCCAAAGCAATCTTGAGAATGAAAGAAGGAACTGGAGGAATCAGGCTCCCTGTCTTCAGACTATACTACAAAGCTACAGTTATCAAGACGGTATGGTACTGGCACAAAAACAGAAAGATAGATCAATGGAACAGGATAGAAAGCCCAGAGATAAACCCATGCACATATGGACACCTTATCTTTGATAAAGGTGGCAGTAATGTACAATGGAGAAAGGACAGCCTCTTCAATAAGTGGTGCTGGGAAAACTGGACAGGTACATGTAAAAGTATGAGATTAGATCACTCCCTAACACCATACACAAAAATAAGCTCAAAATGGATTAAAGACCTAAATGTAAGGCCAGAAACTATCAAACTCTTAGAGGAAAACATAGGCAGAACACTCTATGACATAAATCACAGCAAGATCCTTTCTGACCCACCTCCTAGAGTAATGGAAATAAAAACAAAAATAAACAAATGGGACCTAATGAAACTTCAAAGCTTTTGCACAGCAAAGGAAACCATAAACAGGACCAAAAGACAACCCTCAGAATGGGAGAAAATATTTGCAAATGAAGCAACCGACAAAGGATTAATCTCCAAAATTTACAAGCAGCTCATGCAGCTCAATAACAAGAAAACAAACAACCCAAGCCAAAAATGGGCAGAAGACCTAAATAGACATTTCTCCAAAGAAGATATACAGACTGCCAACAAACACATGAAAGAATGCTCAACATCATTAATCATTAGAGAAATGCAAATCAAAACTACAATGAGATATCATCTCACAGCAGTCAGAATGGCCATCATCAAAAAATCTAGAAACAATAAATGCTGGAGAGGGTGTGGAGAAAAGGGAACCCTCTTGCACTGCTGGTGGGAATGTGAATTGGTTCAGCCACTATGGAGAACAGTATGGAGGTTCCTTAAAAAACTACAAATAGAACTACCATATGACCCAGCAATCCCACTACTGGGCATATACCCTGAGAAAACCAAAATTCAAAAAGAGTCATGTACCAAAATGTTCATTGCAGCTCTATTTACAATAGCCCGGAGATGGAAACAACCTAAGTGCCCGTCATCGGATGAATGGATAAAGAAGATGTGGCACATATATACAATGGAATATTACTCAGCCATAAAAAGAAACGAAATTGAGCTATTTGTAATGAGGTGGATAGACCTAGAGTCTGTCATACAGAGTGAAGTAAGTCAGAAAGAAAAAGACAAATACCGTATGCTAACACATATATATGGAATTTAAGAAAAAAAATGTCATGAAGAACCTAGGGGTAAAGCAGGAATAAAGACGCAGACCTCCTAGAGAACGGACTTGAGGTTATGGGGAGGGGGAAGGGTGAGCTGTGACAGGGCGAGAGAGAGTCATGGGCATATACACACTAACAAACGTAGTAAGGTAGATAGCTAGTGGGAAGCAGCCACATGGCACAGGGATATTGGCTCGGTGCTTTGTGACAGCCTGGAGGGGTGGGATAGGGAGGGTGGGAGGGAGGGAGATGCACCAGGGAAGACATATGGGAACATATGTTTATGTATGACTGATTCACTTTGTTATAAAGCAGAAACTAACACACCATTGTAAAGCAATTATACCCCAATAAAGATGTTAAAAAAAAAACAAAAAACCCACTGCAGGAAGTAAGTAGGTAAATTGGGAGATAGAAAGATAGATGAATACTAGGACCTGAAAGCTTATGAGCATTATGTTATCCCTGTATCCCTCTACTTACTTACGTCAATCTTACATTCCAACCATACCAAGCAATTAGCTTGAACGTTTGTCACTCTTCCTTGGTTTTGTGTCTTCTTCAATCTGGAATCCTCTATGTTGCAGTTTCTACCTGTTGAAATCTTACCCATCAGTTGTGGCCTTATACCACTGTTACTTCTAGGAGGAGTGAAAGTTTGAGGAAAGGCCTAAAGGTAGACAAGTTTGAATTCCGTTCAAGGAAAAACAAGATTGTTGAGTGTGGAATGCCAGACTAAAGAGTTTGAACTTCATTTAGTACGTGCTCAAAAGTCAGTGGCAAGGTACAGTCAAGGTGGTGCCTTAAGATTTCACTGCGGATGGCACACGGAGGCAAGGAGCATGGGTTAGAGGAGACAGCAACAGTCTAGAAGGGAAGTGATACACTGGCAGTGGTACATAGGAAGGAAAGAATGATGTTTGTGAGTTTAAGCTCCTTATGGCAGACTTAGTCTAATTCACCTTTGTATTTCCCTTCATTTTGGTGTACCATCATGAACACAGTATATACTCAGGAAGAATTTGCTTTTAAAGAAAAAAACACATATGTGTAGGCATACAGTATCTGTAGAATGATTTCATGGCAATGTAGATGAATATTCACTTGTGTATTATTCAAGTGAACTCTCCCTTTTCTACTGATTTTTTAAAAAAGAAACATTATGATCCACATTATAGCAATTAAAATCTTAAATCTAAAGAAAACATGAAAAAGGAAATATAATTCTAGAACTCATTCTATTTTTATTTGGTATGTATAGTTTACTTGGTGTGATGAGACTAGCCTAATAAAGGATAGAAACAGACTTCTGATTATGTAATAGCCTGCAATTATTTTTATGACTATTGCATTCCAGTCTTCTTATGCAATATTTACAATGTACATATGTGGCAAGGGCACAAAATACAAGTTCTAACAATCTTAACCATAAATCAGAATCAAGTCACGCAATGTAACGTTTGTGAACTTACTTGGCGGAGGCAGACAACCTTTGTTAAGAATGCATAAAATTCTAAGTTTACAACTCTGTGGTAGATTTGAGGTTTTAAGTTCTAAAATTTAATTACCCTTCCCACCCTATAATTAATTCTGCCAAGACATTTTGATATTGGTTTAATTGTGAAGATGGGGGAAAACTCATATATTACATTTTGGAAAAAAAATGAAATGTTTTAAATATTGTATGCATGTGATGAGAATTTCAGCAGATTATGGCTACAAAAGATTATGATTCAGCCTGAAAACATAACCTATGGAAAATCATCAACTGTGCAGAATGAGCTCTTCCAGATGACAGATCTTACTAGGAAAACCTGCCAATAAAAGAGAGAATGCTAGAAGAAAAAGAATCCTGTTGACTTTCAACATATGGCCTCGACACTGACATTCTTATAGCTTTTAGTTTATGGCAACCCAAAATAACTGGGTTGATAAAAACCAAAAAAATGATGCATGAAAAAAAAAAAACAACAACTCTGCTCTGATTTTTTTTTCTTTTATTTCAGAGGACTTTTTTAAAATCTTTTATTTTATATTGGAGTTAGTTGATTAACAATGTTGCAGTGGTTTCAGGTGTACAGAAGAGTGAGTCACTTATACATATACGTGTATCTATTCTTTTTCAAATTCTTTTCCCATTTAGATTATTAAAGAGTATTGAGCAGAGTTCCCTGTGCTATACAGTAGGTCCTTTTTTTTTTTTTACACAGTAGGTCCTTGTTGGTTATCTGTTTTAAATGTAGCAGTGTGGGGACTTGCCTGGTGGGCCAGTGGTTAAGAATCTGCCTTCCAATTCAGTGGATGTGGGTTCGATCCCTGTTTGGAGAACTAAGACCCCACATGACGCAGGATCCTGCGTGCTGCAACTAAGACCTGATTCAGCCAAATAAATCAATAAATAAATTTTAAAAATCAATAGGTCTAATGCTTTAAATAAATAAATAAATAAATATAGCGATGTGTACGTGTCAATCCCAAACTCCCAATCTATCCCTTCCCCCACCCTTCCCCCCTGGTGACCACAAGTTTTTTCTCTAAGTCAGAGGATGTTTTTAATGGAGTAAGTATGTATGTGTCTGTGTATGACGGTGATGAAGGGGTCCATCTTCATTATATTTTCACCTTTCAGGATAATAGAGACTCCTAGCAAACTGAAAATAATGACAAATATCCATATAAATTTATGCATTCGTGAGAAAACTTGAATCATTGCCTGCTATCCTCTTTATTGGTTCTCTCAGCTACATACTCCCTGCATTGGTCCTTTTCTTCCCCTCTCTTCTTTCCAGGGATCTCGCTTTTTATCCCTTTCTTTAGTTCAACCTTTCGACACTGCTTAAAAAGAAGGGGGCCACTTGAGATGATCGGTTTACTTCCTTGGTACTCTACAGATTATACAATATGTCTAAAAGTTCTGTGATTGTAAACTCGTGTACTCGTTTTCACTTTCATTCAATATTGAGTACCTACTGTGTGCCGACCTCTGTAGTAGAGAAACCCATAGTTTATAGGATAAATCCTGTCTGATATTTCCAGATATCTTTGGAATATAATGGATCAAAGAGTTAGTTACAGAAAGTTAAAAGTATAGGTCAAGTCTACCTCCAATATTTCCTTCCCTGAAATGGAACAAACTCAGATAGTCATGCCTCTAAAGAGCTCTTAGTTTCTCCTAAGTTCCATTAAGGTTGCCCACCAGCATGGGGATTGCGGTGCTAATTTAGAGCAGGATTGGCCCAACAAGAAGATTAACTGCCAAGTAACTGCAAAGCAGTGGATAAATGCAAACGCACAAAAGTGTCAGTGTTCCAGCTCTGCTGCTTACTAGCTGTTTGCCTTGGTACCTCCACAGTTACAACCTACTTCAGAGAGTGGCTCTGAAGATTAAATGAGTTGATACCTGTATCTGGTTAGTTCAGGGACCACCACAGAGCACTCTAGGCATGTTATTATCATTCCTATTACTATGATTGTTACAGAAAAGAATTCTTAAAATAACAGGACAAATATTTACTAACTACTATGATTTACAAACAAATCCAAGCTTAGATGTTACAATAAATAAACTCAAAATAGACCTACTTTAAGGCACAGTTTCAAATAGCTTCATTAAACCTAACCGTAATCAAAGTACTTTTTCACTCTGTTTTCTTTAGGAAAATCTTTCTTTAAGAAAATCTTCTAATTCGCACAAAGCTTTCTCGTGTCTTTTTCTGCTTGCTCCGGGGTGCCACAAAAGCTTACGCCTTTGTTAGCTAACCTGAAAGTTTGTATTTACGGTAGCTTCTATTCTGATGCCCCACTCATGTCTCTTTTTTCCTATGGAGAGAAAATACTTTGTTATCTCTTACTTCCAATGCCCACACCTTAGCTGTCTTCAAAAATCCCTAGGGAATTATTAATTTTGACCAGTAAAAAAAGAAAACTAAAACATTAGATCACATAGGAAGCATCATCCTGTTTTATCCCCAGTTCCAGGAAAAACTCACTTACTACTGTAGTCTCTGAAGTACCTTCCTTATTAATCTTAAATTGTCAACAATTTAGCTTTGCACTGGCAAAGATATTTGCTTAAAGAGATTATGCATTCCTCTATTTTTATGGATATTAAGAAGCAAGTAGTGTTTTCAAATGTAAAGTTCATTGGACTTTACTCTCAAGTAAAAGTTACACTCAGTATGGGTGCACTTTAGTTTTTGTAAATTATACCTTGAAAATAAAAAAAAGGTGCTAAATCCAGGTAGGCCCTAGGCAAGAGCTCAAGCTTGTAGTCAGATGGCCTGTGTCGGAACTACAGCTACACGCCCACCACTTACTGTGGAACCTTGGTGAATTACTCAGACCCATTAAGCTTCAGCTTCCTTAATTATAAAGTAGTAATATCTGTCGGAACTGTCACCTATTAGAGCACTCTCCCGTGACTTCCTGTGCCCCATCCCAATCACACCTTCTTCCTCACTTCAAAAGTAAGCACTGCCCTGACTTTTTAGGAAGAAACCCTTGAGATTCCTTATGGTTTCATCACCCAAGTGTGTATCCCTCAACTATAGTTGTGTCTTACCTGTTGTTTTAAATTTGATGTGTCTTTTAAGTCTCTTTTTGTCTACAGGTTCCTCCTTTGTTCTTTACTTTTTTTTGTTGTTGTTGTCGTCAAGAACCCAGGTCACTTACTTGTAGAGTTTCCCACAGTCTAGATTTTGCTGATTGCAGACTCATTGTGCTGTGAACATGAAATACATGTTCCTATGTATTTCCTGCAAATCGGCAGCTGAATCGAAAGGCTTAATCAGATCTGGGTTTAATTCCTTTGGCAAGACTATAGGTGGTAGTGTGTTCTTTTATCAAGAGGCACATAAATGTCTGGTTGTCACTCTTTTTGTAAAGGTAGCAGCCATTGGTGCTTAAGGCTTAGATCCATTAATTCATTGGGGGTTGCAAATGGTAATGCTATAATTTTATCATTCTATGTATTAGTTGGAATAATTGAATAAGGAGATGATTTCTCTCATCTACTATTTGGTTATCCAGTGATACAGTTCATATGGGAAAGGCAGGTTCAAAATCACTGAGTTCCACCCCCCCCATTTTGTTTCTATAATGCAACTCTGTTCGTTTAAATTTAATTCTTAGTCTCTTCATACCAATTTACATAATGATTAAATTCCTGAGAAGTAGTTAAGATTTTCTCATGTTATGTTACAGTGGTTTGAGGGGGAAAACAGCTTGGGTTTAGTTCGTTTGGTAAAACTATAGGTGTTCTTGCCTTATTCTTTGAACAATGAAGAAAATTTGTGGGAAACAGTCTATGTTGAAAACTTGTTGATGCAACACAGTGATTTACAGTGTTCAGTTTTGCTCACTCTCAACCTGACAGGTCTGTAAACTGGGCGGTGCTGTCTGGCTGTGTTGCGCCCACGCTCTCTCTCTGTGGAGCTGGCGGCAGCGCTGGTCACCCTCCCTTTGTCTTCAGTGCATCTGAGGACCCCCTCCCAGTTTTACTTGGTGGTGATGGCCCTTTGCTGCTTCCTATCTGGCCATGATTTCACTTGGGAGTTTAACACTCCCCCATCCACTAAACCACAAATGAATTCAAAGAGCGTAATCCTGGAATTTTATTTCAGCTAGACAGTTGTGTATGTGGTGTTTCCATTGGAGCTGGAGCTGGTGAAGCTGATAGAGACCAGACCTTGAATGTTGTAGAGAGCAGACTGCGTTTCGTTAGCTTTACTTTTCAGAAATGTTTGAAGTGGTATGTAAAGAATTAAGAATTATCTGTTACCACAGCTTTACTCTTGCGACAAGAGCCATGACAACCAAGAGTCCTTCTCTGACCCTGAACTCAGCTCCTACCTAAGATTTAGGATTGCAAAAGCATTATCTAACGAAGAGTCAGTTATATGCTTAGGGAGATGCTTGAAGTGGGTGCCACTTGACCTTCAGATTTCTTCATTGCACTCATTTAGGAAAAGTTGAGAGTCTGCTGCGCTTTGAAGTCTCCCTTTGTCTCTGTTTATTCACGTGTAAGCTCAAGTTTAGAACTTCTTTTGGTTGTTCAGATTAACATCTCTTAGGGCCATATGGAGTTCTCTCTAATCTCTAGTCAGATATCAGCTGCCACTGGTACCCTTTATATTCCTTTATTCAGCAGATGCAGAGCGCCTCATTTCTGAGAGAAGAGTCGAGGACCAACACTTATGGGACAAAATCCAAATTTAGCCCTTTGTAGATTTGTGTGTGTGTCTTTAAATAAAACAGGACTTTTACTTCCCTAACCCTTCCTAAGTGTCATTATACTACTGGTAAATCTCCAGTAGGCCGATTTCCCTTTCTGTGGACTTTCACATTCACTCTTCTTTTCTGCCCTCCATGGCTTCAGCAGGGGTGAGGAAGGATGAAGTGTGGCATATTTATTGCAGGGAATGGTCCCCCAAGCAGACGAGAGCCAGTGGGTGGTACTTGTTTACCATCCATAGACAGCCCATTGAGTTGGATAAATTTGGATTTTCAAGCTCTTGTTTAAGATGTAACATTTCCTTGAGAATAGTGAACTTTATACTTTTAGTGTACATTTAACTAAATAAGGATTTGAGATCATGCTTCTGCCAAAAATTTTTGGGGAAAGGAGGTTTGGTATAGACCAGGAAAAGCAGGGCAGTTTTTTAAGATGTTCCCCTAGGGCATGCCTAAGATAGTCACAGATTTTCCCAGTTCATGGACCCTCGGGACCACATCTGTATGGAACCTTGAAGATTTTCCATACTACTTAGTTAAGAAGTCAGCTGTTGCCCTTGCCTGCTTCCAGTTTTAATACAAAGTACACCTAGTACAGCTAATACAAGTTCTGACAAGCAAGCTTTTTTCTTGATCACAATGGAAACTATTTGGATCTAGCAGAATATGCTGGGACACACAATTGTCTGGATTGGACCACACCTCTATTAAAAGCTGAGAGGGTTGCTTTAAAAAAAAATTTTTTTTTAAGCAGATTAACTTGGCCTTCAGGCTCCTAACAAGTTAGTGAGGGAGCTGTACAGCCTTGGGGCCCCACCTCTGCAGTAAACAGGGGCTTCTGAGTTCATATTGGCACTCCCTTCTAGGCAAGGAAGATTTTTCCTTATTTAAGAAAGGATGGGGCTTCCCTGGTGGCGCAGTGGTTGAGAATCTGCCTGCTAATGCAGGGGACACGGGTTCGAGCCCTGGTCTGGGAGGATCCCACATGCCGCGGAGCAGCTAGGCCCGTGAGCCACAACTACTGAGCCTGCGCGTCTGGAACCTGTGCTGCACAACAAGAGAGGCTGCGATAGTGAGAGGCCCGCGCACCGCGATGAAGAGTGGCCCCTGCTCGCCGCAACTAGAGAAAGCCCTCGCACAGAAACGAAGACCCAACACAGCAAAAATAAATAAATTAATTAATAAACGCCTACCCCCAACCTCTTCTTTAAAAAAAAAGAAAAGAAAAGAAAAGAAAGGATGAAAGTGCAGTCATCCCTCAGAATCTGTGGGGAATTGGTTCCAGGACCCCTGAGGTGCTCAAATCCCTTATATAAAATAGCATAGTATTTGCATATAACCTATGCACCTCCTCTAGTATACTTTAAATCATCTCTAGAGTACTTATAATACCTAATTCAATGTAAATGTTATGCAGATTGTTGTAAATACAGTGTAAACACTATGAAATTAGTTGCTGACGCTCAGCAAATTCAAGTTTTGCTTTTTGGAACTTTCTGGAATTGCTTTTCCTCAAATATTTTTGATCTGTGGTTGGTTGAATCTATGGATGCAGAACCCTTGGATACAAGGACCAACTCTAAGGTTAAGTTTGAAAAAGCATTACACCTTCCTATTACCATTTCAAATTAGGGTTACCATAAAAACAAAATGTGTGTGTGTGTGTGTGTGTGTGTGTGTGTGTGTGTATGCACGTACAAGCCCAGGGTATCTTTTTTCAGGGTCGTCACCTGCTTTTGTCTACCATACAAGTCTTTGTGTTCTACAGTTTTTGACAGATATGGAAAATCATTTTAACTAATTGTTCAAATGCAGTATATAGTATTTGCTGTTGTGTACTTCAGAAGTCACTGCAGTAGGCAGCTAACTCAAATTGAGTGTTCTTTGGCATGTGATTCCTATAACTATAATACAATCATTATTTTCACTTCATTTGCATAAGACTCTCTACTTCCTCATTGTCTCATGGATTTTTCCTCATTTATTGTATACATGTTATATTTTATACTGTATAAATTATATATTATAGATTTTTACATTTAATTAAAATCTTGAGGTAGCAAATTTCATCCCTGTTTTTATGAAATTTTACATTTAAAACGTTTATGGAAGTAACTCCTGGTTTAGTAATTTAACATGCAGTTTAACTGAGGTTGTTTAAATCCTAGATGACCACTTAACATTTCTAATAAAGAATCTTATGATTTCATTTTTTTCATACTGTATTTCTGTACCATGAGCTCTTAAAAGACAGACTCAGTGCCATATTCGTCGTGTATCATCAGTACCTAATTTAGGTGTCAGCAGTGTTTTCCACCTCAACATATTCTTTCATTAATTGTGAATTGGCAGGGGGAGTAAATGACTTGGAAAATATATAAGGATTCTCTCAAATACTATCGTCCTTCATTTTCAGAAGCTGAGCAACCCTTTTAGCCTTGAGGTTTTGGAGACAAACACTAACATTGCCCAAAGCTTTGTCTACTTACTGACAGTAGAATTAAATATAATTAATGGGAGTGGAGAGACTAGTTATAAAAGTACATAAATGTTTGTAACAACAAAGCACAACTTTCTATATTTAAATATCTTCTTACAGCAGATATAAGTAAACTTTTTGCTCTTTAAGGACTAAAGTCTTAAGAGAAGACTGCAGCTCTTTGTTCCTATATGTTTTATGAATTTAAAATATTTTTATAGACTGTATAAGATGCTATTAAAATTGTAGTAACTTTTGGCTTTTATGCTGTAGTATAATTATCCTTGATTACAGACTTCAGAAGAGGTAGTGTATGGAAGAGCTGTTCATCTCACAAAAAATTTCCCATAAGATTCTAAAACTTACATTCTAAGAACAAAGGCTCTTCTTTTTGAGGTAATTTAAACCCAAATAAATGTTATTTCAGAGAAAGATGAAGGTTTTTGTTTTTCTTTAAAGAGACAACCGTCTTGGGTTTTGAAGAACACATATTCTTTAGCATGGATTGTTGTGAACACCCAGAATGTTCCCAATACCTAGTTTGATCATATCGCTTCAATTCTTTTCCTAACCTCCCTCCCCCTCTCTCAATCCCACCCTAAAGAGAATGGCACCAGATCATGTTATCAGACTTGCTTTCTTTAGTTCACTAGAGCTTCAGTATCTTGGGAAGGTAGGACAATGTTAATTGTAGTTTTCATGAATTCCATTATGTCAAGACAATTAAATACTAGCAGAGAGGAAGCAAAGATGACCACTAGGTTTCTGGCTTGGGTAACTGGGTAGATAGCGGTGCCATTTATTTAGATGGGGAGGATAGAGATAGGAGAGAGTACGAGTCTGGGGTGGGGTGAAGAGGTTGAAGGGTTGATTAAGAATTCCAGTTTTGACGTGTTAATTTGGAGTTGCCTAGTAGACGTCTAGGCGGAGATGTCCAGTAGATAGGATCTGTAAGTCTGGAGTTTGGAAGAGACGTTGAGGTGGTGATATAAACTTGGAAGTATTTAGCATGGAGACATTGCTTAGACACATTGGAATGCCTCTGGTCACCTGAAGAGAAAGTGTAGAGACAGAAGAGCCCAAGCCCTGAGGATTATCTAGAGGTCTTGTAGAGGAGAAACAGTCAATAAAGGAGACTGACAAGGGTGGTTACCGAAATGGTAGAAAAACGAGGAAAGAGTGGCATTGCAGAAGCCAAGAGAGGAGATGTTCCAGAAGAAAGCTTGGTCACCTGTGTCTGATGCTGCTGAGCACTGACTGAGAGGAAGCCAGTGTTAAAATATGTTGGCTAGATTGTTTGTTCTTCATTTATTCATTCACTCATTTGTTCACTTGTTATTCATTGAAGAAGTGATTCTCAACTCAGATCTTAAAGTTATTCATATTTGCAACTTGAACCAGTTTTTCATCTCTTATTTTTGTGTTAATCGAACATACAAATTAACATATACTCTCAAATAAATTGGGGACTATTGATCTCAACTTCTCTAGCAAATTATTTCCTAAGTAAGGGAAGTTTACAGAGGGAAAAATGACAATAAAAACCATTTCTCAGAAAGCCATCAGGTGTGCCAAAGTAGTCTCAAAAAATTTCAGGGGAAAGTTGATAGGGGAGGCTATGTAAAGAGGTAAGGAATACACAGGCACTTCTTTGGATTTCATGTGTTTCTTTACCTGCATGATGGGTAGATTGGAATTAATTATACCTGTCTGGACTATTTCATTAAAGGAAAAAAAGCTCTTGCACATATATCTAGAGAAAGTCTTCAGGATTTGATGACTCCAGTGACAGTGTTTCTTCATTTTCTTTTTGTTGTCATACAAATAAGGTAGGAATTAGAAAAGAAGGTAAATAGGAATTAGATAAAAAAGGTAAATAAAGGCTCTTTGCTTCCTTTATTAGGAAATATAGCTTACTAAAGAAAAGTTTTATAATTAATTATTGAATTGCAGTATTATTTTATGTGTCGTAAGTACATTATTTCACTGTTGATAAAGTATGACCATTGTATTTGTTTGTTTGTTATTTTAACAGGATAACAGCACAAAAAATTCAATACGTGTACATGGGAGAGACCCAGGAAAACTGAGTAACTCCCATTGTATATGTTTTTAGACAAACTTTTGAGCTCTAGGCCCTTGGTCAGGTATCCTTCCTTCATAATTCTTTTCATGGGAAATTCAGAGTTTAATTACATTATTTGGATTTACAGTGCTTATTAAGGAATGTGATCCTCTGCAAATAAATGCACCACCTTTAATTTGAAGTAAAGGGGGGTGGATTTCATTTTATTGATTGAAACAGTGTCAAAGACATTAGAAGATTTACTCTTTTTGTTCTCAAATGGACCATTTTTGAAGAAGGCAAAATTATCCCAATGTTTTATTGATAGCATAAACAGTGAAAGTTATTTTATACTATTTTACAAATATGTTACCCAAAAATCAGTCATGAATCTTGGCTCATAGTTAACTTTCTACTATAGATATATTTCTACAGATTTAGTGTACATTTATTTTGCATAGTGAATTCTTAAAAAGGAACTACAGGAGCTCATTGTTTAAGGAACCCTTCAGCCAATCCTTTTATAAAATGAATAACTTTTTGTAAGTTTAAATTTTTAGATTAGATTTTTCAAAGTAGTTAACATTGGGTACCCTTTATCTTATTTGTCCTTAATTAATGGTGTGACTCTGGGGAAGTTAAGAAACCTCTCTGAGTTTCAGCCTTCTTATCTCTAATTCCAGAATTAGACTAGATAATCTCTGAGGTTCAGCCTTAAAATTCTGTGATGTCATTTTAAAAACAACTGTACCATACAGCATTTAAAAAATTGTTAAGAACCTGTGTATTCTTAAATGAAAACAGTATTAGAACATTGAAAAAAAAAATGAGGTTGATCTCAGTAACGTAGATTTGTCTGTTGGGCAGACTACTTGGAAGAGACAGAAGAGTCCGTAAACTACCTGCCTCATCTAAGAGGAAAAAAAATCTCCAGAAATAACGGAAGAGATGGTACTGCTTTAGATGAGCTATCTATCAGCTGATGGCTTTTTCTTTTTTACTGCAGTAAAATATATGTAAAAAAATTTACCATCTTAATTATTTTAGGTAGTATACAGTCCAGTGGTTTAAATACATTCATATTGTGCAACTATCACCACCATCCATCATCATAACTCTTTTCAACTTGTAAAACTGAAACTGTGTGTCCACTGAACAATAACTTCCCATTCTCCCCTCCCTTCAGCTCCTGGAAATCACGATCACACTTTCTGTCTGCATGATTTTGACTACTCCAAGTACCTTGTATAAGTGGAATCATATAATATTTGTCTTTTTGTAACTAGCTTATTTTACTGAGCATAATGTCCATCTATGTTGTAGCATATTGCAGAATTTCCTTCCTTTTTTAAGGCTGAATAATATTGCTATATATATATATATATATATATATATATATATATATATATATATATATATATATATATATATACATACATACATACATACCACATTTTGCTTATCCATTCATTTTTCAGTGGACACTTGGGTTGCTTCCACGTTTTCGCTATTGTGAATATTAAAATAGGTGTACAATTATCTCTTCAAGACCCTGCTTTCAGTTCTTTTGGGTATATATCCAGAAGTGAAATTGCTGGATCATTTGGTATTTCTATGTTTAATTTTTTAAGGAACTATCATACTGTTTTCCACAGCAGCTTTACCATTTTACATTCCTACCAATGGTGCACAGAGTTTCAATTTCTCCACATCCTTGCCAACACTTGTTGTTTTCTGTTTTTTTGAGCCTAGCTGTCCTAATGAGTGTGAGGTGGTGTCTCATTGGTTTGATTTACATTTCCATAATAATGAGTGATGTTGAGCATCTTTTCATGTGCTTACTGGTCATTCATATATCTTCTTTGGAGAAATGTCTATTTAAGTCCTTTGCCCATTTTTGAATTGGGTTGTTTTTTGTTGTTGAGTTTTAGGCGTTCTCTATATATTCTAGACACTAATCCCTTATCAGATGTATGCTTTGTAAACATTTTCTCCCATTCTGTGGGTTGCGTTGTTATTCAGTTGATACTATCTTTTGATGCACAAAGTTTTAAAATTTTCATGAAGTCAAATTTATGTTATTTCTTTTGTTACCTGTGCCTTTGGTATCATATCCAAGAAATCATTGCCAAATCTAGTGTGAAGCTTTTGTCCTGTGTTTTCTTCTAAGAGTTTTATTATTTTAGTTCTTACATTTAGGTTAATTTTTCACTTTGAGTTAATTTTTGTATATGGTGTTAGGTAAGGGTTCAACTTCATTCCTTTTCATGTGGATATTCAGTTTTCTCAGAACCTTCTGTGGTGATGGTTGTTGAAGAACAGTGAACAAAAAACAAGCGATCCTGTTATGAGAGACCAATTGTGCCCTTGGTTTTCAGTGCCCTGTAGACCATACTGTTCAGAGCATGGTTCAAATAGAAGAAAATTGCTTTTAAAACCACGTAAAATTACCTTGGCATTCTCATTTTTAGTAGCCCTCTACAAGCATATTAGTTTTATTATTTCATTGTACTCCCTGTTTGATTAACTGGTGACTTGATTTAGTATACATTTGTAAGGGTATGTCTTCCCCGGAGATATATTAAGCTTGGAGTATGTAAGGCATCTTTTCCTCTTGAAACAGTGTTAAGTTAGGAAAGTATTGTGGTAATATTATGAGTACAATTGTCTAAGAACATTAAGAACCTTAGTCTGGATCTTTATAACCATAAAAGGCAATGTGTCATGCTTTCCTGTTTTGCATGGATGAGAAGGGAGTAAAAAACACCAAAAGAATTTTTATTGCATAGAAATATTTCCTTCCTAGCAAGCAGTGTGTGAAGCAATAATGAGCCTAAAAAACAATCTTATATAGTAGGGGGAGAGGAAGGCAGAGAAACACAGTGCAGCCACACAGACTTGAGGGCTGGTCATGAAGCTGCTGATTGCAGCCAGAGTCCCTTCTCCTTTCCTGCACAGCTCTTTACTTTAACGTGGGTCTTCCCACAGCCCTCCAAGACAGGCTGGACAAGTTGTAGCTTCCTCTCTCTAGAAGAGGAACTTGTCAAAGTCTGTGGTACAGATAATTGGTGAAGACAGGCTAGAACCACACTTCCCTAATTGCCAGTCTATGGCTAAGACCAGGGACGTATCCTGGTGTTAAGTTGTTTTCCATGAGGCAAATTACTCAGTGTAGACAATGTCACTTTTAGTGCATCCAGTGGCAGCTTAGCCGTTGTAGACCATCACCGCTGAATACCATCAGCCCACCTGAACTGCAGGTTGGAGAGGAGCTTAAAGTGGTCATCACACTTCAACACACCTTCAGAGTGCACATTTTCCACCAGCCTGATTTACACTGGGCCCCTCTCACGTTTTTAAGCCACGCTGCTCTCACTTCTTTTACTACCATTTCCTTCATTACATCCCTAAAAGAATTTAGGTTGCTGAGCAGAAATGACAGTTTGTTTTCACACCAAATTAGAAGAGACCCATGTTTTCCTTAGTTTGCTTCAGACCCATTGCCTTTCAGTAGACCAAACCAGCTTTGTTCTCTTGGTGTGGAAATGAGACAGCTACCGAAAAGTCACAGGAATAAGTTCTATCAGATGCTCTTCTAAAGATGTGTTTACATGCAGTTTATTTTTTAAACAATTCTGTACTATATATAAGAATTGAGGTAATAATACCTTAATATATATTCTTATAGATTATTATATAATAATAATATGTTCTGTAACTTTTTAGTAATGAGTTAATAGTAACAAAGTGAAGACAACCTAAAGTTGTTTATTTTCTTTGGAGGTGAGGAAATAAATCCTTAGACTAAACAATCGGAGAGCTGCCTAACATTTCTTTGGTGTGACTCTGATGTGATTGTGGGACATTGTCGTTGGGGAGAAAAAAAAAAAACAAGCCATTCACTCTGATGCCAGTAATTTGAAAGTGAAGAGCAATTGTTCTTCGGCATAATGCATTTTTCTGTTTTAGGCTAGAAGTGTTGCGTTCCCGGGAAGACACTACAGTGCATTCTCAGTGCGGTGCAAATATGTGCTGTTAGTTCTCTGATGTGGTTGAGAATTGGCATTGCATAGCTTTAAAAGACATATTTTAAAGATGAAAGAATGAGGACTAGAAATATGGGACGAGGGAATACTTTATACCATCTGAATTCTGTTAGTGGTTAAAAACAGCAAAGGCTCAGTTACCCCTGGGTTCCAGTCCCAGCCTTATCACTGACTCTGACCATGGGCGAGTTATTTAGCTTTTTTATGCCTTTGTAGCCTCTTCACTAAAATGAGTGTAATACCTGTCTCATAGTCTCATTGTAAGGATGAAAGTAAATAATGCATGTCCACTTCATATAGTCTCTTGCATATAAATCCTCAGAAAATGATAGTAGTTGAGGTAGTTGTTATTTTTGTGGTACCTTAGTTCAAAGGCTTTCAGAGTATTTTACTAAGAGACTCTAAGCTTGATTAATCCAGTCAACATTACAGTGACTAGAAATGTTCTTTCACCTGGAGACATACCCCTTCATTCTTTAGTCATTTCTCCTCTCCTTTATGTACCTTCCCTCCTGCTCTAAGTGAAAATTGATTCTTCCCTCTTTTGCGGAGGCCTCATTTTTTCCCACTTATCCTGATTTGTTGAGAAAGTATTCAAATGTAATCATTTGTCCACCTGTACCATTCACCTCAAGTAATCATGCTGACTTTGTCCATCTAGGACTCATTCCCACCTTTTTAGGCAACCTCAGTACCTGGCTCATGTCTCTTTTCCATCCTCTGCCATCCTCCTTACCAACTTTGGTATGTGAGATGGTGGTGCATTCATCGTTCTTCAGCCTGCTAGACTCTTTACGCCTCCATCTCTGCTCCCCACCTCCCCTTTCTGCTGTACCTTGTACTCCATCATCACTGCTCCACTTCTAAGATCTCAGTTCTCTCCTCTGTTTGCAGGGTCCTCAGCTGCTGCCTCTTCCATCCAGGTCTGTGGAGCTGTATCCTTGCGTTAATCCATTCACTCCTAGATGCTGCTGATTCCCTGCCCACCCTTGTCCCAGAGACCTGCTGCTTCAGTAACACCTCTGTGGCCCTCCTAGCCACGTGCTTAGTCTACTGCGTTAGTCGCTGTGTGCGTTCCCCCTTTTTGCAATCTGATGGTAAAACATTATAGAAGAAATTCCCAGAACCATGCTGATTTGGTCCACTACAAATTTGTGATTCTAATTTCATTTTAGGCCCTTATTGTGGCTCGACAGTAATTTCTTATCAATTCTGTAGCACATTCTCTTCAGTGACTAAAATATATATATTCCATTCTCCCTGTGCTTCCAGTTCTAAACTAGCCCACCCTTCCTCTTGGGAGATGATCTTGCCTCTCACTCTACTGAGATTATTGATGTTTCTTGCTACTGTGCATGTACACTCATTGTCCCTGGGAGATTGATGACAAAATGTTACCTGGCAGCATTGTATCTCTGAAGTCTGATTGAGCCTTTAAGTAAGCATGTATCTAACTCTCGCCTTTGTCCCAGCTTTAGAAAGTGGCCATCTTTGAAATAGATGATGTTTCATTTATTTATTTATTTATTTATTTAGGGCTGTGTTGGGTCTTCGTTGTTGTGCGCGGGCTTCCTCTAGTTGCGGCGAGCAGGGGCTACACTTTGTTGCGCTGCGCGGGCGTCTCATTACAGTGGCTTCTCTTTGTTGTGGATCACGGGCTCTAGGTGCACGGGCTTCAGTGGTTTTGACACATGGGCTCAGTAGTTGTGGCTCACGGGCTCTAGAGCGCAGGCTCAGTAGTTGTGGCGCACGGGCTTAGTTGCTCCGCGGCCTGTGGGATCTTCGCGGACCAGGGATCGAACCCATGTCCCCTGCATTGGCAGGCGGATTCTCAACCACTGCGCCACCAGGGAAGCCCCCGATGATGTTTCTTTACTTGTATGTGTGTGTTCAGTTTATTCCGTGATCTGTATTTATTGAGTATAGTGTCCTGTGTTAGGTAGGTAGTAAGGAAAATTAGAAAGAGAGTAAAACACATAGCCCGCCCTCCGTTTCTCCGAATTGATAATGAGGGAGACATACCCACCTAATTTAAGTAAGTAAAACTTCATTATTATGCACTTGGTTCTAACCATGAATTTGGTTACCTAAAAACTGTCCTGCCCTTTCTTGTGGTGCAGGGTGGAGCAAGATGCCACTTGGTGGGTAGCATGGCTGTCTTTTCCTTCTGACTCCAGGACTGCGGCAGCTGTTAATATACATGTGAGCGATGGAGACATACCAGCAACCATACAGAATTTTTACAATTGCGCTAAACACTTGGAGAGGGTCTAAAGTAGTAGGAACTACCAAATTGATTAGAATAGTGGGTCTGAAACGGCCTTTCTATAGAGTGTGTGTTGGCTTTTTAAAATTTTTATTTATTTAATTTTTATTGGAGTATAGCTGCTTTACAATGTTGTGTTAGTTTCTGCTGTACAGAAAAGTGAATCAGTTATACATATACATATATCCACTCTTTTTTAGATTTCCTTCCCATTTAGGTCACCACAGATCACTGAGTAGAGTTCCCTGTGCTATACGGTAGGTTCTCATTAGTTATCTATTTTATACATAGTAGTGTGTATATGTCAATCCCAATCTCCCAGTTTGTCCCATCTCCCCTTTCCCCCCTTGGTAACCATAAGTTTGTTCTCTACATCTGTGACTCTGTTTCTGCTTTGCAAATAAGTTCATCTGTACCATTTTTCTAGATTCCACATATAAGAGATAATATGATATTTTTCTCTTTCTGACCTACTTCACTCTGTATGACAATCTCTAGGTCCATCCACGTCTTTGCAAATGGCACTATTTCATTCCTTTTTATGGCTGAGTAATATTCCATTGTATATATGTAGCATATCTCCTTTATCCATTCCTCTGTCTATGGACATTTAGGTTGCTTCCATGTCCTGGCTATTGTAAATAGTGCTGCAATGAACATCGGGGTGCATGTATCCTTTAAAATTGTGGTTTTCTCTGGATATATGCCTAAGAGTGGGATTGCTGGTTCGTATGGTAGCTCTATTTTTAGTTTTTTAAGGAACCTCCATACTGTTCTCCATAGTGGCTATACCAGTTTACATTCCCACCAACAGTGTAGGACGGTTCCCTTTTCTCCACACCTATAGGGTGTTTTGTTTTATGAGGGAAATTAGAGCTGGGCTTGGAAAGGAGATGTGTCGTTTGATGAGGTGGTGTGCAGAGGACATCTCAGGGATGTGAGTGGCAATCTTGGCTGGAACAGCCTGAGAGCAGGCCTTGACTGTTGAGAGATGTGCACAGATAGGGCATTTCTCTAGAGGACGATGTATACATAAACCATTGTAGAAACTTATACATGGAATCTGCCCATCACTGTGTGTGTGTGTGTGTGTGTGTGTGTGTGTGTGTGTTGAATTATATTTGAAAGTAGAACTTGGGTGAGCTCTATAACCCAGGCAGTTCCTTTTCTCCTTTCTAGAGTTATAGGTCTTGAGGCATCCAAGGGGTATGTGGAAAGAAAGATGTTTATTTTGCAAGTGCCCTTGGGTGTCTTCATTTTGGGTGGTTTCCTGAAGAGATAGTATCAATGCCTTTTCATGTGCTATTGACAGTTTAGTCTGTTGCTGGGGAGAGTAATCCTAGAGATTTGATCCATTGGAGGAATCCAAGGATCCTAAGTTGTGGACTCTGACAACTGGTCTAGGACAGTGGTTTAGGGGCTATGGTCTACGGTCCATGAAAACGAGGCCTGAGAAGCCCTTCTTTCTTCTCATAGTCTGTTAGGAAAACATGTTAAAGAAAGAAACCCAAGGTAACCTTAAGTGTCCCCATTTTTGACACTTTCCCAGTCCTGTGTAATTTATTTTAAATGATAGAATGTGTATTCAGGCACTCTCATTTTACTTAGTGTAGTGTTAGAAGCAAACCAAACTAATATCTTTTTTATTTTTGTTTAAAAAAATAAAAAGAAGATTGCTCTTACAGAATGAAGAGTAATAAATAGTACTAGGACTAATAAAAGGAAGGCATTACCAATCCATTTTTACAAGAAATAACACTTTTAACCTCTCTACTTTGTGCATTTCCTGAGTTGAATACTGCTCTTAAATGTCATTTATAATCAGATATAACATAGGGAATGTTTTAAATATCACATTTCCATTGGGGATGAATAGAACATTACTTGTATTGTGTTAACATATGTTGTTTTAAGGTGCATATTAAGCTTTATTGGGCAAAGAGATAAATATATTTTGTCTCTGTTAATGTTTAACTCAAGTAACAGTAAATCTCTCAAGTCTACCAAAACATGAAGCCATTGCACAATACATTGTACATTATAAATGTATTCTTCAGAAGTGATTTATGCATCTGACTTTTATGGCACTGAATTTCAAAACCTCATAAAGAAATCATTTTAGAGAAATGTCATGCTGACCTGTGTTGAGGGAGAGGTAAGATTTGCCTATGTGATCAGCTTCATACCAGCTTCATGTTCAGAATTACAGACGTAGTTGAAAAACTGCACATTGCAGATATTCAATAAATATTTGTTAAATGACTGAATTACTTGAGTTGTGTATTAATGATCCCTCTAAAATTTGAGATTTTTAGCCCCAATAACTGAAGTTTATTTCTTGTGTATCATGTTATCATTCCTTCCTGTTGGGCAACCCAAAGAGAATCTTAGTGCTTCTGGGACGTTGCCTCAGGATCATCACAAACTACTTGTATGTACTTTAAAAATTCATATCATAGCATCTTTAATATATGGCAGTTTTAATATTTTGGCATCTCCTACACATTGACTTATCAGGGAAAATTTTGTCTTTATTTTACTTTAAATGAAGTACTGTTTTCAGAGATGATTTCCTTAAATCCATCTGCACTGAAAAAACGTAATTAATCTGACATTTTGTAAAGGTTTCATTGAATTATATTCTTGTCTTATGCTGTACAAGGATAAGTAAGTATACATTTTCAGCTAAGATTGGCTTTAGGATGTGTTAAGGAAAAAAGATAACAGTACGTATTTTATGATCAATATATTTTAATTAGTCAATTTTCAAATGAGCTTGTCCATCTGTAAATTGTAGATAGGATATGCCCTAGTGCAGAAAAAGGTATGATTAGAGCTTAGACAAATAGAAGAAAGAATTTTCAATATATCTGTGTAAAGCTCATATCCAAGAATAGGCTGGTTTGTATATGATCCAGTGTACTAACACATTGACACAGTCCCCAGTACAGGGAAGAACTTGACTTGGGCTTTAAAACACAAACACCCTTTGAGTTCATAAAACAGTTCTTTTTCTTTCTAACTAAATTAAGTTAATTTAATTCCTTATTAACCACAGTGAATTAATTTAGACCCCAAAGTAAACATGCCTCCATCTTGGAGAAGCTTACATTTTCACTTTACAGATGAACAGGTTTATCAGTGAATACTTGTTTAATGCATGTGGATACCTGTTTCAGGGTTAACAATTCTTTTTTTAAAGTTTAGCATGGCATATGGTTCCTTTTGTGATTGATTGAGGTATTTTTTTTGCCTCAGGAAGGAAGGAAGGCAAATGTTGAAATATGCTTTCAAGGGCCTTATCTATTTTTCTAGTCCTATGATTTTATAATTTAACTACTATAAAACTTCACTTAGAAATAGCAATCCAAGAACTTATTTAAGGTGTACTTTTCCCTTCTTCAGATTAATAATTTCAAAAAAGTTCTTATGGTAAGCACAAAAGTGCTCCTGTAAGTCTCTAATAAATGTATCTTCCTTGATTCCAACACGGTTTCTTAAATTGTCTCTAATGGCTTCATATATTGCAAAATATCTACAGAGTCAACCTACTTTCCAAACTGGGAGAAAACAAGTGTTTACCTTGACTTGGTTTTCCTCTGCTGTGCCACTACACTTTAGCAGCCTCTTGATATATTTTTATTTAAAGAATGCAAAATTAATCTTAAAATCAGTTTAAGCAAATCTTAATTAGCAGAGAAGCAACCCTGCTCTTTAAACAAATCAAAAAAAATCTACTCATGTAATTCGTTATAGTATATCTGCCTGTTCATTTTTTTCCTTCTTTAATGTAGATAAACAAAAGGTGACTGTGTAGGCAGTTTGGACCCTTTCAGTGTGGAGACTCTTATCTTTCAGTTCTAGGAAATTATCTTATATTTTTCCTTTGAAAGTTTACTCCATTTCATTTTCTTTGTTCTCTTTCTCTCGAACTCCAGTTTGTTGGAAAGTAGACTCCTGGATTAGATTTCTTTCCTTTTGTTTTATTATGCCTCCCCTGGTTCTCTTTGCTTTTCTCATTCTACTTTCTGTCTTTATCTTAAGTTTTTCCATTGAATTTAAAATTTTGCTATCATATTTTTAGGATATTAATTCTGTGGGGTTTTTTAATTTCACTTTTTCTCTGAATTCCTTCTTTTTTATGTTGGAAGCTTTCCTTGAAAGCCTGGTGGTTCTTTTATATTTAAGAATGAGATACTTAAATGGAATAAAGAGTACATATACTTGAAAAAAAAAAGAATGAGATACTAAAAGTCTAAATAGAAGCTCTGTGTGTATGTGTGTGTATGTGAGAGAGACAGAGAGGAAGAAGAGAGATTGATTGTGTATTTGTGGGTGTGTAGGGAGTGCCTGTTGATTGAGGGCTCAGCTATGGAAAAGATTCAGGCAGTGAGCTATCTTTTTCATTGGGAGATCCTCAAATGCCAGTGTCAGTAGGTATTTCTGGGGGAATTTTTAACTTCTCCAGAGAGTAGATTTTTTTGTCTCTTGCCTGGAGATGGAGGAGAGGTGTGAGAACGTAGAGGCCTGACTGCTGACATTCTAGGAGTGAATTTCCACTTTCAGCTCTGTGATGTAAAGAGCTAGAACAACCTAAGTCCCATCCTTACCACAAGAAAAAAAGCTGGACAGACAGATTTTCGTGAAACCATCACAGAACTAAGGTCACAGAACAAATGACCATCCCAAAACCTGGAAGGAGACTGGGGCCTGCAGTAGATGCAGGTCATAAGCATTCCCTTACCTGAGGTAGAAGTCACTGGATGCTTGTAGGATGATGAAACTAGAAATTTTGATGAATTGCTGGAAGTCAAGGCTGTTGAGAACCTGAAGTTTCTGGGGCCCGCAGTCATAGAACGGGTTCTCTTCCTTTTTTGCAATCTTATACATACCTTGAATCAATACCGCTCTTTTCAACCCTGCCTCTGACCTCAGCTCCCACAGAACCTAGGACCTCTGTCCTGCCCTTTGGGACTTTCTCAGTGTGAAGAAACAAATGGGAATTTACTTCTCATCACCATGGCCTTCTGCAATTTAATCTGTCGTCTTAACTGGAAGTCTTCTTCACAATATATTGTTGACTGAAAACAGCCTGTTAACAAAAAAAGAGTGTACAGTATAAACCTCTTTTGTGGGTGATAGTTTTCTTCTATTTGTATTTTCTCTATAATGTTACAAATAAAAAATGTTTAACAGAATTTTCAGAAAGCAGAAATATACCTGTAATTATTCACTACTACTTAGAAGATTCTCTTTGTTTTCTTTCAGCTTGTTCTCATCTAGATGTTTAGGATAATAAATGACTAGTATTCTACTGAAACTTGCCATTTGGGTGCATAAGGTGGTGACTAGCAAAGTTCTTTATAGCTGGACCCCAGTGATTGCCTTAAAGCTCACTGTTAGGATCCCCTCCCTGACCCGAGAGCTTTAAGTTGAACTGCTCTGGAGCTGCAGGCGTGGAAGGTGGCGCATGGACTTCTGCAATTATTCTCTTCTCCCAGGTGAGGGAACTTTTATAGGACAGGGTGGCTGTTTAATTCCCAGGAAATTCTGAGCTGCTCGATGCCGGTGGTGCTCAACCTTGGCTATACCTGGAGAGCTTTCACAACTCCCAGTGCTTAGGTCTCATCCCAGACCAATTAAATCAGAATCTCTGGGGAGGGGACCCAGGCATCTATAGTTTGTTAAACTCTCCAGATGATTTCATAGTCACTGCTCTAAAGGACAAATTAAATGTTTTCATTTCTAAGTAGCCCTCTGGATCTTCAGGGACAATCTGGAAAAACAATCCCTGGACTAACTGTATCTCAATACGCACCTGGCAGGATTCGGTAACCACTTCATACCCTTTGACTAACAGGCTGTGCTCATTGTGTGTGTGTGCGCATGTGTGTATCTGCCTTGATGTGACAAATCTTTAGCAGTAAGAGGAAAGGCAGTCCCTTCTGTTTTTTATTGTATCCCGAGTGTCTAGAACAGTCCCTGTTCTAATAGGTTATCAAAGATATTTGCAAAATTAATGATTTCAGCTTTTTTTTTTTAATCTAAAAGGGGGCAAAGACTGTTTAAATGGTCAAAACATCATTACACATTCTTGAATTTCAAGGGCTCTACTAGCCCGGAGTGTGTGGGATTCAGTGAGGAAAGACCTCCTTTTCCTGTAATGTGTGTATTGAATACCCATGGTTTGCACAGGGCTATGATGGCTATGATCAAACACACACCTCTGACATTGTGCCTAGGAAGAACTACAGCTCAGAGAGCCAAACCTTTGGAGAAATAACAAACATCTCAATACAAAAGTAAAAATCACTGTGAAGCAGATTCATTTTTCCATTTAGCAACTATGCCTTGGCCATCTCTATCTTCTAGTCATTGTTCTAAATGCAGGAGGCCCTGAGGTGAGTTTAACAAATTTCCTGATATTGGTAAGTAATTTTAAAATACACCTTTAAGGCCTGATTTTCATTCTTTTCACAGTCAGATTTTGGGCCAGAGCCCAAATGATAGATTTCTGGGTATTATAATAGATGATGAAATTCATAATTACATTTGAAACTTACAGTAAACAACCTGATGAGAAAAAAATTAATAGTTATTTTTATTGTCCTTATTTTACAGAAGAGGAAATACTTTTCATGCGCTTTGAGTAACTTGCCCAGGTTCATAACAAGTAATAGCTCATTTGGGACTTCAATCTAGGTCCTCTATCTTCAAATCTTAAGAGTAAGAGGCTTAATATTCTACTTGTTACATTATGGCAGATTGGATTGACTTTGTACTTGGTGCAATGAAATTAAATACGGTTAAAAAATTTAGTCACCATAAATAAGTTTCAATGCCATTGATATTTGTTTTGAAATTACCTAGTAGCTATCACTGTTAAGCTCTGTGGGGGTGTTTTGGCTTGTGTGCGTGCGTACATGTTTGTACATGTGTGTGTGTGTGTGTGTGTGCGTGCATGCGTGCATGCATGTGTTTAAGGAGTTAGCATTATTTTACAGAAAGATGTGGGCATTTGAAGGTGCCCTCAGATGAGTTGGCAGAGCCACTCATTACACTTAGGCAGGGTTTTTCAGTCGCCAGTGTTCAGATAATCTCGGAACAATTTTTACCTGTCTTCGTTAACAGGGATTATATTTATAACTTCTTAACTCCTAATACATGAGTAAAAGGTAGTAATCAAGAGATGGCCAAATGACAGAGAGCTTGTATCTGGCACAAAGAACTTAGGTCATTGAGAAAAGTAAATTACCTCTTGTAGTTTCAATTCTAGCTGTTGTTTCACGTCCTCATTGTCTTTCCTGGAGGTATCACCTATCAGTCCTATTTTGGACTTGAAATAGATAGAAATGCTTCTAGCTCAGGGTCACTCCAAGGCGATCATACTTATTTAAGATCTCTATTCTTTACGATAGATTTATCTTCTGGTTTACCTCTGGAAGATATTCACGTGTAAATTATACATGTAGCCAAACAAAGGGCCCGTGGCCAAGTAGAGTGACTTTGTTTCTGGAATTAGAGGACAAGGGTTAAAGCCCAGACTTGCCATTTGCTGTGAGTGTAGCCTTGAGCAAGTTGCTTAGCTTTCTGAACCTGTTTTCTCACCATGAAGATTAGGAAAGTACTATTTAGGTTTCTATTTTCCTGGGTTTTGGAAGAATCAAATGAGACGTGTAAAACACATTCTTAGCTACCAAGTGCTATGTAATAGATATCATTTAAAAAAATCTACCGTGGTGATAATGTGATTTTCCTCACTCCTTAGCCTTAATAATATATTTTCCCCTTGTAATACTAGCCTTATAAATTTAATTTTTCAATTTCACATTTCATATAAAGGTAGGAAAGTAGTCAATTTGTTTTCACATTAGCTCTGATCTCCATCAGAACCTCTTGGTTTTCCAGCCCTAAAACAATTAAAATGCATCCTAATGTTTTTTAACCAAATAGATACATGATACTTGGGTGTTATTTGCTCAGAGTTGCAGTGTTTTCTGTTGAACTTGCATGGGAAAGTAGGGGTGCTCTTCCTGGGGGGGCGGGTCGGGAGGGTGGCAGGGAGAGTAGAGTGTGTATTTGGATGACTGTAGGGATGGGATGGAGTAGCGTTCCGTCTCTACCTATGGTGTGAATGGAGCAGTTTTCTTTCTCAGAGTCAGGGAAGTAAGTATAAAGATATAAACAGTAAATAAATACAAATCTCTGATGTTTAACGTCATCCCAAATAACCTCCTTGTCTCTGAAAGGTAAATTGTTAGAACCAGGGAATATGGAGTTAAAGTGAAATATGGCTTAGTTTTCTCCTTATGCTAACTTGGGGAAATAATTTTGTCAATAAATTGTGTATAGTATGCTTATATGATAATTTCTCTAATTGTCTTACACATAAAATTTAGCAACCATTCTCTGGGTCTGCCATTTTCAGTCTATGCATTGCTAAAATCAGCTGTAAGTTTCAGCCCATCAGTGTAGTTCAGTAGAACTGGTTATTATGAGGTCAGAGTAACTCTAATACCAAAACCTATCTAGGTTACTGCAAGAATAGTAAATTACAAACCATTATCCTTCATGTGTGAACATAGATACAGAAAGTTCTAACACAATATTAGCAAATAGAATTTAGTATTATGTTTAAAATGGTAATAATACATCACAACCAAATGGAGTTCCCCCTGGAATACAAGGTTGGTTTAACTTTCAAAAAGCAATGTAGTTAACTGTATTAATAAAATAAAGAAGAAAAATCACATGGTCACCTCGGTAGAAACTGGAAAAACATTTGACAGAATTCAACACCCATTCATAATGAAAGAAAAGAAAAACTCTCAGCAAACTATGAGTAGAAGGGAACGTCTTCAATCTGATTAAGGGCATCTGTAGTGAACCTGTAACTAACATCATACTTAATGATGAAATGTTGAATGTGTTCTCCCTAAGATGAGGAAAAAGGCAAGGATGTCTGCTCTCACTACTTGTATTCAGCATTGTACTGGATGTGCTAATCTGTGCAATAAGGCAAGAAAAATAAATAAAAGACATAATGATGGGAAAGGAAGAAGCAGAACTGTCTTTGCAGACTTTACAATTGTGTGTGTAGAAAATCCAATAAAATCTACAAAAAGGCTGCTAGAACAAAGGATGAATTTAGCAAGAGCACAGGATACCAGGTTAATATTAGAAATAGTTTATTATATATACTAAGAAAAACTAGAAAATGTAGTTACAAACAGTAACATTTAAAGTAGCATCAAAAACATAAAATACTTAGGAATAAATTTAATTAAAGATGTGGAAGATATCTACACTGAAATCTACACAATATTACTGAGGTAAAATATAGACCTAAAAAAATGGAAAGATAAACCGTGGGTGGAGCCCAGGAATCTTCAAAATACCCTGGGATGCCTGGAAACAGGGGCCTGGGTAAAGAATAGGTTAGAATGGGTTCGTAAATCTCCCATAGTACTTTGTACCTAACCAGCCAATCTTAATCATTATATCCAATTTCCCTTTGCCTCCCTCCCTCCTTCCTTTCTTCCTTTTCACACACACACACACACACACACACACACACACACACACACACACACACCCATAGTACCCTGATCATTTGTACTTATTTCTGCCACTCTCAATGGACTGTGAGCCCTTATAGGTTCAGGATCATATCTTCTTTGTCTTCATATTCTCAACATCTGGCTTAGTCTCTCTCTGGCACACATGCACTGAGTGAGCTGTGCAAAATACCTTTTGCTGGTATTATCTTCAAGCCATTCTCTGTGGTTTCCACTGAAGTATGAAATGGCAGCTTTTGAGGAACTTACAGTTTAGTTAAGATGCAATTTGTCCCTATTATATTTAGTCTTATTGAGTTTTAGTCATTAACAAGTCTTTGAGTTATTTTGACCCAGAGTGGAAGAGTATTCATTCTGTCCTTTAAGTTTGTATACCACTTTACCATCACAAAACTCTCGTGAAGAGTGTTTTATGTGCTCATGCCAACAATTCCATGTGGTAGACAGGACAGATACTATTTTTTTCCATTCTCAGAGGAGGAAATTGAGTCAGAAAGGTTAAACAACTTGCACAGGGTTTCCTAGCTAGTAAGTAGTAATGCTGGGGCCTGAACCCATGTCTTTTTATTTTCTTTACTGCACCACACCACTCAGCACCATCTGGGCTGAGACATTTGCCTCTCTTTTGCAGAAGACAGCATGTCATCTGCATAGCGTCAGCACTCTGCTGCCTTTATTCTCTGCATACCCATACCTTGCCTTTGGGGCCTAGAGCCAGCTACTATGTTTACTTGTAATGAGCATAAATATAGAACATTAATTTCCTTGTGGTTTTTTGGTTCCTTTTCCATTTTTAACTTATCCTTAATTTAGTTTTGTTGTCATTTAACCATTCCTTTGTTTGTTTACTTGTTCATTCTTTTATCCATCCAGCAAATGTTTATTGACCATCTACTAGGTATTTCAGGCACTGAATAAGGCTGGGGCTGAGCCCTCAAAATGCTCACAGTTAGTGGGGGAGTGGATAAGAAATCAATTATTATAATAATTAAGAGAGAAGTACAGATTATCTTGTGAAATATTTGAACCCAATATGAGAATCAAACACTAAAACTGTTGTGAGAGATTGGTGGCATGAATATATGGGAAACCAGAGGTCTGGAGGGGGCTAATTTATGAAATGATAACCAAATTCTTATCTGTCCTGAGCTAGGTTGAGGAACACATTAAAATAGCCAGGAGTATTTTCTAGCCTGTTCAGGGCAGGGCCAGGTTAGATTATCAGAACAATGAGCTGGCCCCTCCTCAAATTTAATTTAAAAGTTTTAAATTAGATTTGAGAAAGTTTTCCATAAAAAATTAAAAACAACACAAATATCTATATGTGGAGAAGGAGATGACAAAATTATGTTTAAATTCAGTGTTAACATCTGTAATGAGGATGACTTCTGGTCAGTATAATAAATGCTTTATTAATTCAGAGACTTTCTTAGTCTTGTTCATGGCTGTGCCTGGCCCAGGGTAGGTACTCAATAAGTCTTTATTAAATTTCAATAAATTTAGAGGCATTAAAAACAATCTAAATATAGGTAGAAAGAGAAGATTGTGTTAGTCACAGAATACAGAGTTTGAAGATACTCCTCTTGGTCTGACCTAAGTATTCAATTTTTTAAAATTATAAATTTCAGCATCCTTACTAATAAAAAATCTGATGAATATTTGGCTATATTATTACAAGTTAAATGTAGGTTAAGTCATATAATTATAGAATGTTAAGAGTAGAAGAGCTTTAGAAATCATCTAGTTCAGTCTTAAAATTAATGTAAATAAGTAGGTTTTCAGTCATTTATATGGCTCAGAAATTGAAATATATAAATGGGTATACATTGAAAAAACTCACTCCCATCTCATTTTCATGTGCTCCATCCTGTTTCCAGTCCCCTATAGGTAATCACTTTTATTACTTATTCTTGTATATTCTTCCAGGATTTCTATATGCAAGTACGTGTGTGTGTGTATATATATATTCTTATTTATCCTCCTCCTTATACAGAAGGTGGCATACTACATACACTACTCTGCATTTGGGTTTTTTTACTTAACAAATATATCTTGGCAATCTTTTCATGCGCTATATAGCTGCCTCTTTTGTTTTTATTTTTTTCACAAACGCCTAGTAGTCTATTATGTGGACGTATCATGGATTCTTTAATCATCCTCTACAGACGTCCGGGTTGTTTCCAGACTTTGTCTATTATAAATAAAGCTGCAGGTGAGTAACCTTGTATATGCATTATTTCCTGTGTTTGCTGGTATATTTGTAGGCCAAATTCCCAGAAGTAGGAATGCCAGGTCAGAGGGTAATGCATTTGTAATTTTGATGTGGATTGGCAAGTTTCCTCCATAGCAGTCCTCTCATTTTATAGGTGAGGAGTGATGGAGTGAGGACATTTCTCCAGGAGGCCTTTCTAGACCACATTTGGGTCAGGTGCATGTCCTCCATGTTTCCATAATACCCTTTGCCTCCCCTAACAAAGCCTTTATCACATGTACTGTAATTGTTGATTTACTTTCCTGTCTTCCTGACTACATGTTCATCACTACAGTTCTGATACCTAGCACAACACAGGGCCTGATGCAGAGTGGGTGCTCGATAAATATTTGTTGAGCGGATGAATGGAAACAAGTTAAGTCTTCTCATTCATAGTCCAGAGATCATTCCGTTCCATTTCTCACTCTAATACTCAACTTAAAAAACATGTTAGCTACACAGATAAATGCAAGATATAGGGAGATGTATTTAGAATTGTTCACGTGAAAAAGATTTAGGGTATTCAGGAGTCATATGAAAAGAATTGGGAATCGGCTGTTAAAATTCTCATGTAATATAAGACTTCATTAATGGAGGTGCCATTTCCAGAACGAAGGAGGTGATGGTTCCCAAAGCTGCCTCTGGGGTTTTAGGTAGTAGTATAATTCCGGGTGCTGCCTTCTGAGAGGCGTGTAGGTGAAGAAGAGGACCAATAGCGGAAGGTGATTAGGAGAGTGAGGATCTGGATTTCTACCAAGTATGTTAAAAGAACGAGGGCTATTTGTGTAGGAGAAGAGACAATTTAAGGAAGATGTTCTGCTTTTAGATATTTTGAAGGGCTTTACATAGAGTAGAAGATTTTTCTCTGTAGTTTCAGAGGGGCTAACTGGAACTCTTAAGTCAGGTTTACATATTTTAACTCAATGTAATTGAACCCAGAAGTGAATGCACGGTCTCGTGAAATGTCATCAATGGTTTGGCTTTTTGGGTTCTCTTCACGAGGAAAACAAAGCAAGTGAAGACTTGTGCGGAGTAGGAACTAGCCCACCTAACACAAGTATCCCCCCCACCCCGCCCCAAGAGAGACCTCTTTTGCAGGGAGAGACCACTAGAGAAGTTGATTTCTGTGGAGTCCATTCCAAGGGGTTGCAATGTCAGGAAGGAGTATCTGAGGAAACGCGAGAGACGTCGGAAATAGGGTCAGGTCCTGAGAGTGAGGAATTCAGCTCCCTCATCAAGTGACCTGAGGTTCAGAACTAAGTTTGAGTTTCGGTAGGTAACCAACATGAGAACCAGTCTTGCTCTTAGCCGCATATGCTAGAGGCTCCATAGAGCGAGTGCAGTCTGACACCCGTGTGGGTAGTTCAAGGGCCACATCTGTATTGCACACTGGCTTGAACCTAGTAGTAGTCCTTACAGCTGAGTGAGCAGGGTAAGTGGGGCCTAACAGGAAGGAATTTAGGCAAAACAAAGGTTGAATGGCTGATATCTGTCAGAAGTGTTGTTCTAAAAATTGAAATGTACGCGAGTTGTGCAAAGCTTGGAAACCTATTGACATATGTTTAGACACTCATTTAGAAAAAGAGAGGTTGCAACAATTTGGGAGTATTATTAATCTGAAAAAAAATCAAGCTATGGTGGAAAAACCAAAGGAAAACTTTTTTTTCTCAGTGGGGGTGGGGGGTGGGGGAAGGTACAGATAGAATACTAGATAGTCTAGGCTTTGGGGTGAGCACGGGAGTTCAGGCCAACAATTTCCCAGTCCTTTCATTTCCAGTGTCACTGAACCATGCCCCAGCTATTTCCATGTATATATGGTTTACATAGTTACCATTTTTCAGTAGTTATAGAATTTTCCATTATGTTAATATTTCAGAGTATTATCAGCCATTCTCTTCATACCATTAGATATTTAAATTCTCTCTCCTTCCTCCCTCCTTCCCCTCCCTGCCTCCCTGCCTCCCTCCCTTCCTTCCTTCCTTCCTTCCTTCCTCTCTCCTCTTATTTCTAATAACACTGCCGTGAACATCTTGTACTAATTCCTGCTATTTACTCTTGGATTATTTCCTTGGAATAATTCCCCCAAATACAATTATTGGGTCAAAGGATAAGCACAGTTTATTACACATTTCCAGGTGAGTTCAGGAAAGATTACACCAGTTTATTCCCAACAATGTGAAAATTATCTCCGTGATTAATTAAAGCTCTGTTTTCTGTGGGATGCATCAGAGCCAGGACCTTGCCTTGGAAACTAAACCCATCCATTGGCGAGGATGGTCACTCTCGGAAGGTAACTAGATAAAGGCAAGGCATTCAAGCTGGCAGAAGGAGAGACCGTTTACAGTAATTGATATTTTATTTCGGTCTCTAAGAGCATGAACAGGAGCAAGGTGGGATATAGTTGTAGGAGATCTATGATGCCTGGCAGCCAAGTACCTAGGAACAGGAAAATAAGACCCAGATTCTTTTATTGGAATGCATAGAAAGTAAGTTTTTGGCCATATGTAATCAGGCTAGACCCATAAAACATAACCAGAAAATCTGGGACTAGCTGGGGAGATGGCTGGGGAGCTGGGAGCCCGAGGCAGAGCTTTGTGTACTCCAACCCTGGCCTAATTGGATTTTTGTCATTTTAATTTATTTTGCTAAGTTAGTAGTTATAGTTATAACTATAACTTTAAACCACCTTAAAGTGGTCTTTTAACCACCTTAAAGTGGTCTTTCATTGCCTTATTAAGCTGTACATCTTTCCAGGGTTCATGTTTCTTGGACTGCTTTTTCAATTAAAGTCTGGTTATTGACTTTTTTTTTTTTTATGTGCTATGGATAGTAACCTTATATCACGTTTTTCACATTTCACTATCCTGCTCTCTCTGTCCTTTAGCTATCTAATACTGTATTATATTGGTATGTTTGACATTTGATATATTTGGGGGAATAGAAATTTTTTTATAATTGAAAATATCTTGTCTGTGATAATATTTTACTTTTGGGGAGCAGTTTTAAAGTTCTGTCTCTTCCATAGTTGGAGTAAATAATGCTGTTCTGGTATCTTCTACATATAATTTCACTCTTTAGCCTGCACGTATGGTATGAGCTTAAGGCTCTAAGTTAGTTCTTTGCATTTCTGTTCACTTCTTAGTTACTCACTAGCACCTTTTCCTCTAATAGGATTGCTTCTGGTTGATCATGTACTAACCCTTTATATTTATTTATGAATACTATTTTGAGTTTTTTCTACTTCAACTAATACCCTGTCTTTCTTAAAAAGATAATAGTTTTTCTTTTGTAACAGTTTAAAATTTGATAGTTTGAAACCACTATCATAACTTCAGTGTTTTTCCTTTGGTATTTTTCCTACTTTTCAAACACATGTGTTTTAGTACTAATATCAAGTTCTGTAAAATCAGTATTTTATTTAATCTACATAATAATTTAGGGAATGTTGTCATCTTTACTATATTTAGTTTTCCCAGCATGGAGCAAATGATATTTCTCCATTTATCCATCTTTATTTCTGCCGTCAGACTTCATGTCATCTTTGATTAAGATGTCTCCAATTTTCTGATTTAAATTAATACACACTTATTGAATTTTTTTGTCAGCATTATAAATGGGGTCTCTTCCACTGCATTTTCTAGCTGTGGCCCATGATACATAGGCCTGTAGTAGTTTCAAATGGCTTTTTATCCTGCAACTTTGCTGAAGTCGTTATTTTAAATAATGACTTAGTTATTTTAAATGACTGGTTATTTCAAATTGACTTTATTGAGTTATATAATCATATAACTTTATAACTTGATGATACTGAATTATGTCATATATAAAACGTATTTTTTCTTACCTTTCTGTGTTTATACTTTTAAATCCTTTTCTTCTCTAATACCTAATGGCCCATTCAGTGAAGTAACTACCTTTTTGCTTCCCTAAGAACTAGGAAGTAGGGGAATCAAATTACCCCATGAAAGTTGCAGCCAGCACATAAATGGATAAAGATATTAACATGTGATATTCTCTCTGGGAGATGAAATGGATCCCAGGTGAACAATATTAGACCTGTTTGAATGTGATCATGTATCTGGAGGAAGAACGTATCAAACAAAAACTAAGGAAAGAACAGGAAAAAAAGATTGTTATAGAGTCAGTTTGGCAGTAACTGCTCCAGTGTTATCCAGAATAAAGGATGGGTGAATTTTGAATAATCTGAAAGTAGAGTTGGATACAGGAGGATGTAACTCACAGACTAAGCACTCCTAGTGTCCCATTGGGCCCACTGACAAGGTTATTCCTAGGGTGAGCCTGATGTATCAGGCTTTATTAAAATGCAGTTCCTCTATCTCACCTGGCTCATCTAGCAACCCACACGGGTCTTCCTCATAGGAAGAGAATGCACTGATACAGGGACTTGAAATATTCCACTCCCTGTGACTGTGATTTATCATTACAAAACAATGGGCTGACATAATGGGGAAAGAACGCACTTACCATATGAACTTAGAATTATTTTAGTACCTAATTTCCCGTGGTAAACTAACAAGTTAGCATTCTGGCTGTATGTCACCTGCCCCTGAGCGATGGCTCTGCAGTTGGTGTGCAAACAGAATCGAGTTTCTGAGCCCAGAAGGCTCACTCAGAATATAAATTTGCTCCTGAGGCCTCTTGGAGAGAGCCCGACAACCTGGTTGTGGTGTTTGCATTGGCAAAAGGCTGAGAATGGGTATTTTAGTTTTCTACGGGCACTTACTGCAATGATGCTATGATTCTTACTACTTTCCTCTCTTCATGTGACAAATTACATTATTTTCCTTGTGTCCAGTCATGCAGTCCAAGTATAAACTTTGCTTGTTCATAATGGAAAGTTATTTTAATGTGGTCTTGTATTTTATTTATTAGTTATTAGAGCCATACTCATAAAAAACCATTGTGAATATCTTGTCTGTTTATTGAGAATAAAACTATTTTTGTCTTCATCTCATAATGTATATAAACGTTGAATCACTATGCTGTGAAACTAATGTAATGTATGTCAGTTAAAAAAAACTATATTTGCCTTGTGAAGTAGATTGAAAAGCATAACATTCTTATCTATTTTTTGGAAAATTTAGAAACATTCTTACAAAACTCATTGGCCGTAGGCATTTTTAAAATGGTAATTTCTAATAACTCTTTTTTTTGTTGTAAATTGTGCGTTCCAGTTTGCTGTTTCTGGATATCTCCTTTTTGTTCTCTTGTTATTTTGAATTTTTATCCATTCCCATTTAATTACTAAATTTATTACCAGGTAACTAAAATTTTATATTGCCCTAATTTTTATTTTTATTTATTTATTTATTTTTTAAAATATTTTTTTTTTTTGGACATGGACCATTTCCAAAGTCTTCATTGAATTAACTACAACATTGCTTCTCTTCCATGCCTTGGTGTTTGGTTTTTTTGTTTTTTTTTTTGGCCACAAGGCATGTGGGATCCCAGGTCCCTGACTTCCTGACCAGGGATCGAACCTGCACCCCCTACACTGGAAGACAAAGTCTCAACCACTGGACCGCCATGGAAGTCCTGTGCCCTAATTTTTTTTAAAAAAAGTATTTTCTAACTAGTAATCTTGATTTGATAATATGAATTTTTCTCTGGATTAATGTTATGTTTTGTTTGTTATGTTTTTTCTGCTTTTGATATCACTTCTTTCCTCTTTTCCTAAATTCTTTTAGATAGATTCTTAATTGTTTTTATTTCTTTCCTTAGTAATCTAGACAGTTGGAAAATCTTTTGTCTCTGGGAGATGAAATGGATCCCAGGATGGCTGGGATGACTGGGATCCCAAGATGGCTGCCTGACTTGTAAAAGTCCTGTTAGTTGAAATGCTCTCTTTATGGATATATGTGTGTAGCCATGAGTAGCTCATGTCTTCTAATCTTCACACTCAAGTGATTTTATTACATTTTATTTGAATAGTGACAGGAAGCACAAAGAAGACGACACTGGAAAGGAGGCTATGACTGAAAGAGAGAAATTATTGGCTGTTGAGGGTTTTTTTGTGTGTCAACAGAGAGAAAAGAGCCAGGAAGTGAGCTGCCAAATGAAAAGGCAGGTGAAAGCTGCTGGTCCATGAGGTGTAACCCTGACTTCAAAGTCAGGGGGCTGTCTGTAGGCCAAGCCAAGCAAGTGGCTTTAATATGATCATTTGTGGTGCCACTCATTTATTATGGTCAGGAGGGACCAAACAAGAAACTGATTCTGCACAGATAGGCCAGGGTTTGCCAACAAAGAGTTTACACACGCTGAAGGCAACCGACAGGTATCGTTTCCAGGGACATAGGCCAGGCTCAGTGTGCATGGATAGCAAGGAACAGGTGGGTCAGGTATTCCAAGGTGATCTGGGGTAACAGTGACAATGATGGTGGCCGTAGTGCTGGCTACCCTTTACCGATGTTGTTATTGATATAATAGTTTTATAACTCTTCCCATTTTACAGTTGAGGAAACAGAGGCTCGTCCAGGTTTTAAATAACTTATCCAGCCAAGTTGACATAGTGAGTAAGCTGTGGAGCCATGATTCTCACTAGCCTGTCTAATCCCGAAGGCTGTGCTCTTTCTACTGTATCACATGGCCTGGCATCTAGCATGCACGGAAGCATTCACACATGATTCAGACGGCTGACACAACTGGGTTACAGCTGCTGAACCTAGGATGGAGGTTATATGTTTTTCAAGTCTGCTTCTCCATACTTAGTTTATGTCAACAAGAGCTGGCAGGTTATGTGTTGGCAGGTAGAGTGAATCAAGGTCTCCTAAATTCCTGCCACTGAGATTATAGTTCTAATGCTTCTCTGCCTACTTCTCTCACCTGTGCCAGAAGTGATATTTGTGTAAGTTTATGGAGCAGAGTGAGGGCTGAGGTAGAGTCTGTCTTCCCAGGCTGTGAATCAAAGGGCTTCACCTCTGGTTGCCCCACTCCCCAGTCTGCGAGAGGAACCTGCAGGCCTCGTGGGGTGCCCCACCTTGTAAGCTAAAGCCTGTGCAGGCGGCCACCCAGGTTGGGGGAAAATATTTGTTCATATTTATTTTTATCTCACCTTCCTAGAATTTCTAATGTTTTTGCATGTTTTATGATGTTCGTAATGTATTGGCACAATGGTTCATGTATATAGCTTACAAGTAAATACATATGAGACATACTGATGTGGAGCCCAAACATTTTCTACTGACAGATTATGATTTTAAGTGTTTGGAGGTCAGTACTCTAGGGCAATAGACCCCAAACCTGGTTGGGCAGTTCAGTCCCTTGGTAAATCAAAAAACAAAAAGTCCAAATTTCCTTGGCCTAAACACACTTACTGAATCATATTTGCCAGGGGTAGGGTCCAGGAATGTGTTTTTAAACAGGGACCAGAATTGAAACCACTGCTCTAGGGTATGGTCCCTAAAAACTATCTTACTGCTTACAGTTGCTGGAAAAAACTCTTAGTGCCAATGGTAACGAATATGCTATTGGAAACCTGTAGTGCTTTCAAGACTGTTTAGGAATAGGCTTACTTGTTTATTATTTGTTAACCCCTGTTGAAAGGTAAGCTCCAAGAGGTGGGCCATTACCTAGCCTATTCCTCTCTTGTTCCTAGAATAGTGCCTGACACATAGAAGTGTTCAGTAAATATTCGTTGAATGAATGAATAAATAATGAAACCGTTTCCCCACTGCGTTTCGGTAATACGTGCCCCTTCTTTCTTCAAATACCGAAGAAAGAATTGGTTTCAGCTGGGCTGCTGTCAATTTGAATGATTTGGTAAAGTCCTTGGTTATTCCACTGAGCTGATTGTCATTTTTTAATGGTCAAAAATTATGTTAATTCTCATATTTTATTGTATTTTTAATGCCACCAAAGAAAATAGTGGAGGTTGGAAGGTGATGTAGAGGTCTGCTTTTATTTCATTTCTCATTTCAGATCCCTGTGTCTTTAAGGAAAGGGCTAAACTACAGCTTGGTCATTCTCCAGATCCAAGAGGAAATGGATTGTAGCAGTTGTGCCTTTGTAGAGCAGATGTTTTGGTTGGAAAAGCTGTCAACCATCTGACTCATAATAAATCCTCAATTCCAGTAAATTCCCAGTTTTCAGTTACAGTAGGTAGGATGCAAGAAAACAATGTCTTCCACTTTGGGATCTTTGAACTTGTTTCACATATTAGCACTGCTCCCTGTGCGTTACTGTGTGTGAAAGGACGAAGTACTAGGGGAGGTTAGAGCAATTCCAGGAATAGACTCAGTCAGTTGGTGTTTGTAAGGGAGACCGCTGGAGTTGAACCAAAGTCACTGACTTGCCTGACATAGTATTAATGATGAGAAGTGTAACAGCATTGAGTTTTCTTACATGTTCCCCTGTTAAAATCATTTCTAAATTATGTTAATTTGAATAACCTATAAACAAGCTTATAGTTTTCTGTTGTTTTCTGTTTTATGGTTTCCTTCCTTTTTTCTCCATAAAACTTTGAAAGTAATTATATGTTTCCCTACATGATAGCTTGAATTTTAGAGAATTTGTTTTATGGGGAAATCTGCTCAATACATATAAGCTTCTCAGAATTCTACCAAGACTTATATCCAGTGTTCCATATGGATAAATCAGGATTAGATAAATAATATTAAACATATCAGATTTTGTATTATGAGCTCGGTGGAGGGAATTCATTATTGACGTAGTAACGTGCCATCTCATTGTCCTCCCTCTGCTTTTATTGAGCAGGAAGTTTCTTTTTAACCATCACTGAAGTGAGAAGAATACCATAATCTTCACAGAGATAATTGAAGATTTCAAGGTCCCAATACTTCTTCATAGAGCGGCAGTCCCATTGCTCTAGTCAGAGGCCTGGCTTTGACTTCTGAGAGCTTCTTAGGTGACCTCTTCTACTAAATGAAACATTAAAATTTGGGAGTAAGCAGTTCATTTGTCCAGAACTCCTGACATTTCCTGGGTTGGTCTTTGGCTTTCTTATCCAGCATCAAATTGTTCAGAAGTAATACTATTTTCTTTACACTCCTTCTGTATCATTTTGTTCTTTCCAGTTTTAGCTGATTAAGTGGTCATTATATACTCAGAAAAACTCAGTTAACACAGTACATTTAGAGAGCATTTTTTGGCCTTTATGTTCTAAGGCACGTTTGTACATCTTCAGAATTGCTGTTGCATCTCTTCAGTGATGGAAAAGGTAGATAAAACTGTGTCCCTGCATTCACCCACTGATAAAAACTGGTATGTGGGTGAGTCATACCTGGCAAGAGGTAAGAGGCAGACGATTCTGACTACAGCATAAAGGGGAGAAAGCAAAAGTGGTCAGTTCCATGAGAACATGTCTTATTCATCTTGTCTCTCCCGTGGTGAATAGCATGTGATGCCTTGCACGTAACAAGCCTACTGGATTGTAGTGGGAAAGGCATGTGCTCTGAGTTAGAGAAGACTGAATTTATTTCCTGATGCTCCACTTACTAGTAGAAGATTTGGGATATTTTGCTTAATCTCTTTGAGAAATTTTTAAATCTGCAAATTAGAGATGATTATATCTATCTTACAGGGTTTTCGGTGATACAAGTTTAGGTGTGATGTATGGTACCCAGACAGAAATCAGCCTTATTAAGTGATTTTCTATAAGAAGCACAGCTAACCCAGGTTTGACTACTTTAGGCATCAAATCTTGACTCCAGGATCAGGTGGAGGTCAGCCATTCCACATAGATAGCTATAACCAAACCTGGCAAGGTTCCTTATTTTGGGCAAAAATGGCAATATTTGGGGAGATTACTTAACCTGTGTTATGATTTGAGAATTATACATATTTTATTATGCAATTAAGCATAAATATGTACCATAAAACTTTGAAGCATGTGTATATAATGGGTTTCTGATTTAAGATTCCAACTTCTCTCTTCCTTTTTGTTTTTTGTTTTTTTTGTTGTTGTTGTTTTATGGCTCTTTCCACGTTCTCCTCCTTTTTGTTCCTACGAGAACAGTGTCTTTGTATGGCCTGGTCTGGATTTTATCATCTTTTAATTCTTTTCTTTTTTTATATTTGGAGGAATCTCAAATTTATAATAGAAATGGAAGAACAGTACAGAGCATTTGTTTTTGTTTAACCATTTGAGAGTAAGTTGTTATGTGATGCCCTTTTTACTTTCATGTACTTTAGCCATTTCTTATAAATAAGTACAGTCTCCTACACAGTATAGTACAGTAAGTACAGTCTCCTACACAGTATAATCATAAAAATCAGGAAATTAACACTGATGCAATACAACCATCCAAATCTAAGACTTCATTCAAACTTCACCAATTATCCGAATGATTTCCTAATAGCAGAAGAATTCCGTTTAGAATCATGGATTATATTAAGTTGACATGTCTCTTCAATCTGTAATAGTTCCTCAGTTTTTCCTTGACATTCACAACTTTCTGAAGATTATAGACCAGTTTTTAAAAATGTCTCTCCACGATGACCCAAAATCTATGGGATGCAGCAAAAGCAGTTCTAAGAGGGAAGTTTATAGCAACACAATCCTACCTTAAGAAACAGGAAACATCTCAAATAAACAACCTAACCTTGCACCTAAAGCAATTAGAGAAAGAGGAACAAAAAAACCCCAAAGTGAGCAGAAGGAAAGAAATCATAAAAATCAGATCAGAAATAAATGAAAAAGAAATGAAGGAAATGATAGCAAAGATCAATAAAACTAAAAGCTGGTTCTTTGAGAAGATAAACAAAATTGATAAACCATTAGCCAGACTCATCAAGCAAAAAAGGGAGAAGACTCAAATCAATAGACTTAGAAATGAAAGAGGAGAAGTAACAACTGACACTGCAGAAATACAAAAGATCATAAGAGATTACTACAAGCAACTCTATGCCAATAAAATGGAAAACCTGGAACAAATGGACAAATTCTTAGAAATGCAGAACCTGCAAGACTGAATCAGGAAGAAATAGAAAATATGAACAGGCCAATCACAAGCACTGAAATTGAAACTGTGATTAAAAATCTTCCAACAAACAAAAGCCCAGGACCAGATGGCTTCACAGGCGAATTCTATCAAACATTTAGAGAAGAGCTAACACTTATCCTTCTCAAACTCTTCCAAAATATAGCAGAGGGAGGAACACTCCCAAACTCATTCTACAAGGCCACCATCACCCTGATACCAAAACCAGACAAGGATGTCACAAAGAAAGAAAACTACAGGCCAATATCACTGATGAACATAGATGCACACATCCTCAACAAAATACTAGCAAACAGAATCCAACAGCACATTAAATGGATCATACACCATGATCAAGTGGGGTTTATTCCAGGAATGCAAGAATTCTTCAGTATACGCAAATCAATCAACATGATACACCATATCAACAAATTGAAGGAGAAAAACCATATGATCATCTCAATAGATGCAGAGAAAGCTTTCGACAAAATTCAACACCTGTTTATGATAAAATCCCTGCAGAAATTAGGCATAGAGGGAACTTTCCTCAACATAATAAAGGCCATATATGACCAACCCACAGCCAGCATCGTCCTCAATGGTGAAAAACTGAAATCATTTCAACTAAGATCAGGAAAAAGACAAGGTTGCCCACTCTCACCACTCTTATTCAACATAGTTTTGGAAGTTTTAGCTACAGCAATCAGAGAAGAAAAGGAAGTAAAAGGAATCCAAATCGGAAAAGAAGAAGTAAAGCTGTCACTGTTTGCAGATGACATGATACTATACATAGAGAATCCTAAAGATGCTACCAGAAAACTACTAGAGCTAATCAATGAATTTGGTAAAGTAGCAGGATACAAAATTAATGCACAGAAATCTCTGGCATTCCTATACAGTAATGATGAAAAATCTGAAAGTGAAATCAAGAAAACACTCCCATTTACCATTGCAACAAAAAGAATAAAATACCTAGGAATAAACTTACCTAAGGAGACAAAAGACCTGTATGCAGAAAACTATAAGACACTGATGAAAGAAATTAAAGATGATACAAATAGATGGAGAGCTATACCACATTCTTGGATTGGAAGTATCAACATTGTGAAAATGACTCTACTACCCAAAGCAATCTACAGATTCAATGCAATCCCTATCAAACTACCACTGGCATTTTTCACAGAACTAGAACAAAGAATTTCACAATTTGTATGGAAACACAAGAGAGCCCGAATAGGCAAAGCAATCTTGAGAACGAAAAACGGAGCTGGAGGAATCTGGCTCCCTGACTTCAGACTATACTACAAAGCTACAGTAATCAAGACAGTATGGTACTGGCACAAAAACAGAAAGATAGATCAATGGAACAGGATAGAAAGCCCAGAGATAAACCCATGCACATAGGGTCACCTTATCTTTGATAAAGGAGGCAGGAATGTACAGTGGAGAAAGGACAGCCTCTTCAATAAGTGATGCTGGGAAAACTGGACAGGTACATGTAAAAGTATGAGATTAGATCACTCCCTAACACCATACACAAAAATAAACTCAAAATGGATTAAAGACCTAAATGTAAGGCCAGAAACTATCAAACTCTTAGAGGAAAACATAGGCAGGACACTCTATGACATAAATCACAGCAAGATCCTTTTTGACCCACCTCCTAGAGAAATGGAAATAAAAACAAAAATAAACAAATGGGACCTAATGAAACTTCAAAGCTTTTGCACAGCAAAAGAAGCCATAAACAAGACGAAAAGACAACCCTCAGAATGGGAGAAAATATTTGCAAATGAAGCAACTGACAAAGGATTAATCTCCAAAATTTATAAGCAGCTCATGCAGCTTAATAACAAAAAAACAAACAACCCAATCCAAAAATGGGCAGAAGACCTGAATAGACATTTCTCCAAAGAAGATATACAGACTGCCAACAAACACATGAAAGAATGCTCAACATCACTAATCATTAGAGAAATGCAAATCAAAACTACAATGAGATATCATCTCACACCAGTCAGAATGGCCATCATCAAAAAATCTACAAACAATAAATGCTGGAGAGGGTGTGGAGAAAAGGGAACCCTCTTGCACTGTTGGTGGGAATGTAAATTGATACAGCCACTGTGGAGAACAGTATGGAGGTTCCTTAAAAAACTACAAATAGAACTGCCGTATGACCCAGCAATCCCACTACTGGGCATATACCCTGAGAAAACCATAATTCAAAGTCATGTACCAAAATGTTCATTGCAGCTCTATTTACCATAGCCCGGAGATGGAAACAACCTAAGTGTCCATCATTGGATGAATGGATAAAGAAGATGTGGCACATATATACAGTGGAATATTACTCAGCCATAAAAAGAAATGAAATTGAGCTATTTGTAATGAGGTGGATAGACCTAGAGTCTCTCATACAGAGTGAAGTAAGTCAGAAAGAGAGAGACAAATACCGTATGCTAACACATATATATGGAATTTAAGAAAAAAAAAAACTGTCATGAAGAACCTAGGGGTAATACAGGAATAAAGACTGTGTCCTACTAGACCTACTAGAGAATGGACTTGAGGATATGGGGAGGGGGAAGGGTAAGGTGTGACAAAGCAAGAGAGAGGCATGGACATATGTACACTACCAAATATAAGGTAGGTAGCTAGTGGGAAGCAGCCGCATAGCACAGGGAGATCAGCTCGGTGCTTTGTGACCGCCTGGAGGGGTGGGATAGGGAGGGTGGGAGGGAGGGAGACACAAGAGGGAAGAGATATGGGAACATATGTATATGTATAATTGATTCACTTTATTATAAAGCAGAAACTAACACACCATTGTAAAGCAATTATACTCCAATAAAGATGTTAAAAAAAAAAAAAGGAAAGGAGTGATACACTTTCTTCACTTGGCTTTCCAAAAAAAAAAGTCTCTCAATTTGGGTTGTCTGATGTTCCATCATGATTGGATTCTGTTTATGCGTCTGTAGCAGGAATATCACAGAAGTGGTGCTGTGTTCTTCTCACTGCCCTCTCTCACGTGGCACACCCTATCTGTTTGACTCATTACCAATGTTGTGTTCACCTTCATGACTTGTTTGTTTAAAGTGCTGTCTGTAAGGCTCTCCCCTGCAAAGTTACTTTTTCTCTTTTGTAATTGGTAAGTATTTTGTGGGGAGGGCCTTTGAAACCATACAAATGTCTCATTTTTCATGAAACTTTATTTATAGCAGTATGGACTCATGATTTCCCATTTGATTTAATGGATTATAGTTAGTTACCATCATCGTTTATGTAGTTATTTATTTTTTTAACATCTTTATTGGAGTATAATTGCTTTACAATGGTGTGTTAGTTTCTGCTTTATAACAAAGTGAATTAGTTATACATATACATATGTTCCCATATCTCTTCCCTCTTGCGTCTCCCTCCCTCCCACCCTCCGTATCCCACCCCTCTAGGTGGTCACAAAGCGCCGAGCTGATCTCCCTGTGCTGTGTGACTGCTTCCCACTAGCTATCTATTTTACGTTTGGTAGTATATATATGTCCATGCCACTCTCTCACTTTGTCCCAGCTTACCCTTCCCCCTCCCCGTATCCTCAAGTCCATTCCCTAGTAGGTCTGTGTCTTTATTCCCGTCTTGCCCCTAGGTTCTTCTGACCATTTTTTTTTCTTTTTTTTAAATTCCATATATATCTGTTAGCATACGGTATTTTTCTCTTTCTGACTTACATCATTGTTTATTTTGATGCTCAATATTATTTCTATATCTATCCGTGTATATTAAACAACTATGTTCATACGGATACCTCCAATACCAGTTTAATATGCTGGATTTGTTCTGTTTTCTTCCTCTTTGTATGTATTTGTAACTTTCTTCTTTGAAAGTGATAAATCCAGTTCCCATTCTCCATAATATAATTTGGATATATTACCCAGTGATAAATCCTATTCCCGTTCTCCGTAATATATTATGGATATATTACCCAGCGATAAATCTCGTTCTCTGTAATATATTATGGATATATTACCCAGCGATAAATCCCGTTCCCATTCTCTATAATATATTATGGATATATTCCATTAGTTACACAGCCCCCATCCCCGCATGTGACCAGCCTCCCATTGTTGCTGCTGTCTCTCCCTCGTGTGGGCACCCTCTGCACTCTGCTTGGGCTCCAACACCCTACACCAAGTTGCCTTTCTATGGGGACATCCTTCTCGTTCTGCTCTGGACCACTGTAGAGCTCCCACCCTCACCCCACATTCAGCCTTGCTCTCCAGTCCATCTTTCCCAAGCTGTTAGAATACTCTTTCTAAAGCAATCTGATCATTTCACTACCTTGTTTGTAATCCCTTTTTGTGTTGCCCTTAAAAAAACAGACTCCTGGCTGAAATGCATCAAGGTTGTTTACGGTCGGTCCCTTAAACTTGTCCGGCTTCATCTGTCACCCCTCCTTACTAGTGTCCTCTGTTTCAGCCTTCCTGAACGCTGCCCTGAATGTGCCATGTACCTCTGTACCCCCGTGTCTTTCTATGCACTGTTCTCTCTTTGTTTCACTCCCTTATACTTTTTATTCCTTTAGAGCACTGAGAGTCCTTCCAATTAAAAATGTTATCTCCTTGAAAAGCCGTATGTGACAGCCAGTTTTGCCCTTTCTTTAACACCTCTCCTTCTTCCTGCCATAGATTCACACCTCTCTTATAATACACCTTTATTCTAACAGTTTTAATCAGGTGGTCAGTTATTATTATTTTTATTGTTTATTTAGTTTTCCTACTTGTGTGTAAAGGCTTTGAGGGCATGTGTCTCTAGCACCTTCTAGGTAGTGCCTAACACAGAATAGGGTATTAATACATGTTCGTAGAATGAATGAATGAATCCTGAGGTCAGTCCCAAAGGTATACTCGGTATAGAAGGAGAATGGAAATAATTGAAGACAGAAGAAAATAAAAGAAATCTGCAATATATTTTGCCCAGGATGCATAGGCTTAGTAGGTCCAGCCATGGTTTATCTGGGGGAAAAGCCCTTTTGAGTTTGCTGAGGCATTGGGAAGGTTTTCTGCCCGTGTATTTTTTTTAAACGTGGTTTGCTTGTTTGTTTTTTGACATAGTCTGTGAAACCTGTTTTGGATTGTTGTGCAGATTTTCATGTACACTTAGCAACATTTGATTCAGTAAGTAACAGACCCAAGAGACCCAAGAGCTAAAGGGTTCAACCTAGTCTGCTATCTTAATTGCATTCTTTCATGCTTATTTGATATAAACTTTTATCAGTAAGTTGAATCCACATTCTAATGTGAACAAGAAATGTTAAGCTGTTAGTAGCTTCCCTGGAGAATTGCAACTTGCTAGGATGCTTCAGTACTTTCATCATCATTGATGTATCATGAAATGTCACAGTTTCTGTTCATAAGCACAGAACTGCAAATGTTCGTCAATTGGTCTATCTTAAACCTGTTACTAGCTTAGAAATTAAAGAAATATTATTTACCAACCCAAGCCAAAGATAAAGTCTAACTCAATTTATAGTTCTTCTAAATCTGGTCATCAGCACCTCTATAATTAGTAAAGTTCTAAATAACAAAGCCACCTACTCAATAGTTAATGTATGCTAAGTCCAACATTTAGAGTTTTTCATTTTGGGAACTTTTTAGTATAATATGTTCTTCATATGAAAATTTCTACTCTTAATAATTTCCTCCTGTTTGGGGGGGTCTTACATTTCCTTTTTGATTCACACAGACCTCATTTAGTAAGCGACATAGAGTTTTCAAAGAAGATTTGTATACAGTAGATTGACGTAGTGAAAAAAGCATTGATGCAGGAGTCAGCAGTCATGGGTTTTGGTTTCAGCCCTGTGACTGATCAACTCTGCACGTTAGACAAATCACTTCCCTTATCTCGGTTTCTCCATCTGTAAATCTATGAAGTGTGGGTATTGAATCAATGACTACAAACTTTATTTTTAATATAATAGAAACCTTTTTACAAATGAAATCTTTCTCCCAGTGCCTGGTATACAAAATGCCCGGTATATGTCTTAAGACATATACTCTCAGGTACACATGATCCCAAGTTTTCCCCAGAACCCAGGGTAACAACCCCTGGCCCAGATCTCGAAGGGGTCTTTTTTCCTTTTTTTTTTTTTTTTTTTTGGCGGTATGCGGGCCTCTCACTGTTGTGGCCTCTCCCGTTGCGGAGCACAGGCTCCGGATGCGCAGGCTCAGCGGCCATGGCTCACGGGCCCAGCCGCTCCGCGGCACGTGGGATCTTCCCGGACCGGGGCACGAACCCGCATCCCCTTCATCGGCAAGCGGACTCTGAACCACTGTGCCACCAGTGAAGCCCTCTTTTTTACTTTTAACGTTCTCTGATTTTATTTACCCTTTGCTCCTGTCATTTCACCTTTGGCACATTTCCAACGTCATTGACCTGAAGGGGATAGTGTTCACAGTGCCAGCTCTCTTGACATGGTCCCTTTCTCTGGCTCCTCCATAGCTTATGGATGTGGCCGGTTAGAAGAATATTTGAAGAGTACCTTACTGTACTTTTCCGCTTCTACCACGATTCTTTCCTCCATTTAACTCTGAGGTTTTGGAATATACCACATATACTTATTTTTAAATCCTAAACTTTGTCTCAGATACCTTCCACAGTCTTCCACAGCCCCGTTCAACATCACAGTTCATCTGTGTTCTCCTCCTGTTTAATCACAGGATGGATATCTTAGTCCATTGCTTTTCAGTTCTCTATTTTTGGACCTATTTTCTCTCCCTTAAGTGTCAGTTCTCTAAGCCGGTGCTTCTCAAACTTTAATGTTCTACAGATCATCTAGGCATTTGTGAAGTATCCCCCAGGTGAAGCTGGTGCTGTTAGTCTGATTCGCAAGGCTCCATCCACACAGGCTTCATTCAGCTGCCGGCTGTTCACAAATGTAATGCCACGTCTGCATTTGGGGTCTGTTACTGGGCCCCTGTCTCTATACATTTGAACTAGATAGTCTGGAGTAAGGAAGTGGTAGGACTGTCGTCACTGTAAAACGTCCAAAGCTTACTGTTTAATGTCGTGCAGGCTGGGAAAGCCAGAGCTTCCTTTCGCTGCCTTCTACCACCTCTAGAAGCTTTGCTCGTTTCCTCTTAGGATGCCCATTACTCTCCTGCTTTATCTCCTCTCTTATAAAAGTCTAATGCCAGGAAGGAGTCTGATGAATTCGCTCTCAATACGTAGAAAAAACTGATGCGTTTTCAGCCTTAACTTTTAAGAATTAATCACGTCCTATCTTATCGGATCTCTTATTGAAGAAGCAAAAAAGAACATTTCTCATCTTCATGTGTTTACATCTGCCTCTTTAAGTTGGGAGATGGATTCTTGCAATTCTTTTTTTCCTTATTGTTTCCATCAAAATGTCTCGCCCATGGTAGGTAAATCATAAATGAGTATTGACTTAGCGATAGCACATGGTGTGTTGTTTGGAAGTTGATTAGAAATGGCAAAAAGATTGCTCTTGCCTTTTTGTCTTATAGGGTTTGCTCTCTCAGTCAAGTGTTTGAACTTGAATTTTCCTCTTATTCTAGGGGATGACCTGAACCCAAGGGATAATGGCTCATTCTGCCCCAAATTACACCTACTGATTTATATTGGAAAGTCAAGTTAATAAGGTACATAGACCTCTGCTGTTTCTGCTAGGGATGTCTGCTTGTAGAACCCATTTTTGGATCAGCAGTTTACTGGAAAGCATATGTGGTCATTCTTTCATACACATATTCATACATTTGTTCATCCAATACTTATTGGGTACCTATTTTTGTAGTAGGCACCATTCTAGGCAGTGGGAGCACGACAATGAATGAAACACTGCCCTTTAAGGAACTCAGCCAGATACATGATAAGAGCACATATCTAAGTAACTTTAAAATGCAGATGAAACAATAAAATGTTACCATATGAAGGGTGTAGCTAAATACCTGTAGAATTTCAGAGGAGAAACCATTACCTCAGAGGGCGGGATCAGGAAGTCTTGTGAGAGGATATGGCATCTGTTAAAGAACAGATAGAATTGGGAGGTTTGGGGAAGAAGGCATTTAGGATTGAGTGGCAGCATGGAGTTCGGACAGCTGCTGCAGTTAGGGTGTGTCAGCGGCAGAGTGGGAAAATGAGGTTGGAAGGATATCTTGGAGGGGCTGGAATGCCAGGCCACTGTAGAGCCAGGGTGCAGTTTCGAATCTGAGAGAAATGCCGTATTTACTTCTCAGAGCTCATTTTCTGCTCTGGAATCATTCCTCCAGCCAGTTCCAGAGGGATATGGCTCTAAGCCTCTAGTTCTTTTCAGAGCTCCTATCTGCCCTTTAGGTTCTGCAGATAACATCAATATGCAAATCAAAAGATCTCTGATTACTTCAAGGCGAGAGTGTCTCTGTTTTAACACCTGTGGCTTGTGACTGTCGCCAATTAATGAGGGTGCGGTACCAGGTGGCTGAAACAGCGTGGAAGTAACCAGTTGCCTAGTTGCCATGGGCACCAGACTGTTTGAGCCAAATGATTCGCTGGGTGGGTAGGTGCAAAGGTATTATGCACTTCTAGGGTGCCGTTCCCTTCTGTCCTCACACACACAACCACCCAGGAAGAATCTCTAAACCCCATAACTCAAAGCTACCTAGCATGGAAAGGATAGGGTGGAGCTTTAATAGTAGAATGAATAGCATGGTAACGGAAATGATGTCAGACCAAGAGTCGGGGAGGAAGGAGTAAGAGAAATGAAACTTAACATTTACCAGGCACATTCTTCATGCCTGGTTCTGTGCTTGGCTACTTTCATATACATTTGCCAAAGCCTTGCAAACCTGTTGCTTTCCATAATGCCCACATTTAGCATGTCATGTGGAAAAAATATAAAAACATGCAAACTCTTAGCAAAATTTTTTATTTCTGTAGCTAAAAGATCACCATTTCTATGCAGTTGTTAAATTGTATGATGAACTTGCAAAACGTTGTGTGTGTTCAAACGGCTTGCTGCTGCGGCTTGTCCGCCTTTAGCGTTGGCACCTCCAATACCTTTTCATTCACTGGGTGAGGTTTAGGGTGGCTAGAGAGCGGGGAGTGCAGGCTCTTCCATCCAAGGCCCGGGATGGCTTACTGTGCTGTTTCAGGTCCACCAGGACGAGAAGCAGTAAGTGCAGGAAAATAGCCTCGCTGCAGCCGGAGCCCGATGCTGCAGCCGATGCTCTAGCAAAGCTTTCTTCTGGCACGTGCGGAGGCGTGCCGCTCACCTCTGTCCTAAAAGCCCCTTCTAGGCTCTGATTAGGGCCTGGCACTCCACAGCGTGTAACAAGTATTCAGATAACTCAGGAACAAAAGTCTCTTCTTAGCACTTAGTTCTGTAAATTTCAATTTGCCGTGGTTATCATCTATATTAGTTAGTTTAACAATTTACAAGAGAAAATGCTGGTTATAAGTGAAGGGAAACCACTTCAAACCAGCATAAAGCACGTAGGGCAATTTACTGGCTTCCCAAAGCTGGGAGAAGGTTGAAAAGCCAAACAACAGTAGGGGCAGGACGCAGCCAGACGAAGCACCACGGGTGCGAGTGCTGCCCGGGACTCTCTTCTCTCTCAGCTCTGCGTCTCTAGGGTGCAGGCTTTATTCTCTCACCCTACAGCCTGGCCTCTTCCATGAATGGGAAATATGGCTACTGACAGTTTCTTTTGCCTGTGCAAAAGGACTGGACTCTTCCGGGACCCATCAGCTGTTCTCAGGGGGTTGGAACTGGCATCTCTGCCATGAGCTGCAAGGATCGGGGCTTACGGGTGGGGACTAGAAGAGAGAGGGGCTTCCCAGGAGAAGAGAAGGTGTCAGGCAGGTAGCATCACAGATAGCCACTGTATCAGCTACCCTTTCAAATGTCTTTTTCTATCCCTTACAAAGAGCTGTATGAACTACTTACATAAAAGCTTTATCTACCTTTTCCTTAAGTTATGGAACCATACTGGGGATGTGGTAAATGGTGTCGTATTTGTTCCATATGCGCTTAAAGAAAACTCACTATTGTTTTAACTTGTTTTGTTGGGCTCCTGGATGACAGTCTGGCACAAGGTTTGTATCTGTAGGTGTGCATAAAATCACAACTCAGATGCCTGAGGATGTGGTTTAGTTTGATTTGTAAAACACTTACAAAAACTGATGCTTATATAAATAAGCTTAGCTTCCTATCAGACTCATTAAGAACACATTGTTAGGGTAATAGGGGAAACCCCACACTCCAGATTCTTTCTCTAGAAACATTGGTGAGTAGAGAAGGTGGTGGAAGCCAGGAAACATCCTGTGCTTCCAATGAGGACCCTGGCTGTACTGCAACCCCCGCCGCCCCCCCCCCCACCCACAACCTCTAACCCTCTGGAGAGAAGGCTCCATTTTACACACCTTGTAGTCAATGCTGTGATTATTCAAAGAAAGTTGGTGGTTCTCAAGGCTATGTCTGTTAGGTATAATAACGGTTGGGACAGTAGTTGACCAATGAAATCTTGATCATCATTATTTTAAAAGAGCCAGGAATTTTTTTCCCCCGAAGTTGTTTGCACAACATGTGTTTCAATTTAGTTTTATAAACAGAAGCTATAACCAACATATTAAGGTTAAGTACAGCTTCACAAGCAGATTCCTGCATAAATGAGAGCAGTGAAATGGTTTTTGTTTATGAAACTAACAAGCAAGATATATATAAAAAAAAAAACCCTAACCCCATACTGTATCGTGACATCTCATAGTAATGAACTCAAGATGTCACTTTTAGAAAACACGGGTAGGTGACAGCAGCTCTTTCCTGGTATCCTGGACTCCCCTTCTAAGAGCTGGCTGTTTCAAGAACATCGTAGTTATCCTTTCTCGACCCAACAATCAACTCTTCCTATTTCCACTGAGCACAGTTAGTTAATCATAGAGTGTGCCTAATCGTACAGAATTGAAGGAAGATTGATGTTATGGCTTAGAACTCCACAACCCTCATCAGTGTTCTTGGGGAAGCCATCCTCTTTCCTTCACTGAGTCTGTGTGAAGATGTCAAACAAATACATTTTATTTGGCATGGTGACCTTTATAGCTTTTAGTCTTCATACTCTTAAAATTTTAAATTTCTTGCTCCACAGTTTCTCAAAGTAAACATTAAAACACATAAAGCATATACTCCTCAATTAGTTTTGAATACCCATTGGTGCAGGCAGGATAGTCTATTTGGGGTAAAAAGGGAATAAGAAATGGCTGCTTAAGTTGCTCATGGTCGTTTGGAGCACACAGGATTTAGACACTAAATGGAGGACAAGTACGTGTTTAGTAAATCTCTGCTATCTTTTCTGCATGTGGGTTTCCAAGTTTTTTATATCTTTCTTTGAGCACTGTTACTGAGTCTTTTCTTTGTGCCCAAGAGCATGCCAGTGGGTATAGCATCGTGGCTAAGAGTCCAGGCTCTGAGTCAGCATACATGGGTTCAAAATTCATTTTCACCATTTAATCACTTTCAAGCCTCAGTTTCTTCATCTGCAAAGGTACAATAATAGTACCTACCTTATAAGGCTGTTATGGCAATTGTATGAGATAATGCATAGAAAGCACTAAGGAAAGTGACTATTGAATAAACACTGAATAAATGTCAGCTGTTGTTATTAGACATAATAGGAAGTAGGAGATCTCTACCCTGCCCTCAAGAAATTCACAGTCTGTTTGGAATTTAAAATATACACTGCTTAAACGGCATGGGGAATTCATGAGGCAACATGTAAAAACTACCAAGGGTAGACATAGATCACACTGCAGTTGAAAGGAATCTTAATGGAGCAAGTGAATTTACAATCAGAGTTAAAGAAATTAAAGTCACTGGGACTTCCCTGGCGGTCCAGTGGTTAAGATGTCACCTTCCAATGCAGGGGGTGCGGGTTCGATCCCTGGTCGGGGAGCTAAGATCCCACATGCCTCACGGCCAAAAAACCAAAACATAAAACAGAAGCAATATTGTAACAAATTCAATAAAGCATTTAAAAAATGGACCACACTTAAAAAAAATCTTTAAAAAGAAAAATGAAATTAAAGTCACACCAATTAAGAAAAGGAGAGAAAGAGCATTTTTAAATTGTGCTTTATTTTTTAATTGAAATATAGTTGATGTACAATATTATGTTACCTTCAAGTGTACTACATAGTGACTTGACATCTGCATACATTATGAAATGATCACTACAATATTATTGACCATATTCCTTATTCTGTATCTTATATCCCTGTGGCTTATTTATTTTATAACTGGAGGTTTGTACCTCTTAATCCCCTTCACCTATCCTGCCCTTCCCAACCCCCTCAAGAGAAAGAGCTTTTTGATAAGGGAAGTGGCAAGTGCAAGAGTGTTAGTCAAGATCTAGTAAAATACATGGGGAGTGGCCCAGTTTGTCTGGACTAAGCAGAGGGAATCTTTTTACTCCCATTTCTATTTGGAGAAACCAAATCAGACATAACTCTCTTAAAGGCTACCTTCACAAGATATATTAATATATCAAAGTAGTTTTTAGGCAAGAACTCAGTATGTCGTGAGATAAGCAGTAACTAGGCCTTCAGAACTCCAACCCCAGTGCAGCAACCCCTGCTGCATGGAAAGGAGGGGCCCAGGGCAAAAGGGCCCGACAGGACGCGACGCCCATTGATTCCTTACTCTTGTATCCATTTTGCTTTCCGACTACACTGCCTTTCCTTGCACTTGTATATTTCCCAGCACTTTGATGAAGAGGAAATGACCTGATTTCAAAAAAAATGACCAGTGTCTTTATTGGACAGAGACCCCTTAGCAGTGAGACCAAGGTCTTCTGTCAGGTACATCGTTTTCCTCGTTCTTGTGTATTTCTTTTGCTTAGATTTAATTCAGTTCCCTAGCATGTTCATTGTCATGTCTTAATGCTAGTAGAATACAGATTCAACATTTGACGGGGACTACTTATGCTGATGTATAGCACAGTGAGTCAAGAGGACTTTTCATCCTAAATCCCCTGTCGCAAGTAATGGGAGGCCACGCTGAGTCTCCACAAGCTGTCTTGGAACACTCTCTTGAAACTTCCATTCCCTCCTCACTCCTTGCCCCCTTCCCCTGCTTTCATTTTTCTCCATAATATTTGTAACATATTATCTATTTTCCTTACTTTGTTAAATGTTTGTTAAATGAACGGTAGCATCATGAGAGTCTTATTCTCTTACTTGAAAAAACCTGACTTTGAAAAATCTAAATTTATGTAATTTGATGACGAATCTGTAATAGCAAAATACTGGGCCTCTAAAGTACAAACCTCACTTAGTATATTTTAAAATAAGGTTCTGTTTTGGGGATTTTTAAGTTGCTTACATCTTTTCAAAAGCTCATAGCTTTTGTATAATGAGGTGCTTACTCAGACCTAGTTTTTTCGCCCTAGGAATCATGATTAATCCTGGGTCTTGTTTAATATCATTTTAAATGTAACTCTAAATGGTTCTTACTCTATTTTTGACAGACAGTATAATAGCTTCCTTATAGTCTTTATGTCCACAAACTGGTTTTGCTAGTAATGGTTATAGCTTTGTTGTAAGCCTTTTTGAATTGAGAAATACAGTGGCTTTTTTAGTCTTCCTATGTGACATGTGGTTTGTAATATATATTGTCCAGCTAATGTCTATCACCAATTAATTGATAGTTTGTTCCTGTATTGACACTCAACATATAGGGGCTTGTTTAATGGCTGCTTTCCTCACTTGGAAAATTAGCATATCAGAAAGGTACAACATAATGATAAATTGTACTTGTGTTTGCTTTCATTTCCAAGGCTAATTGTTGTCTTTTCTACACCCTTTGGATATTTGCAATGAGCGGCGATTGAGAATAGGTGTATAGATAAACCATTATGACCTAAGCAGAATGTTAACTTTTATTAGTCGGTATATCCTTTGCTTACCTATGGTTCAGCTTTGAGTTTTCTTTGATAAAATCTTAAGTAGTCATAGATTTAAGGAACTAAAGAGATAAATATTGAGAATCTTTCTAGCAAAAAGCATTTTCTGTTTTACTCCGTTATTTCCTCATTCTTACAGTCATTCCTGCATTAATTCAGTTTTTTTTCAACCAATTTGCTATATATTTACTATGTTCCAGACACAGGGGATACAAAAATGAACAGGAAAAACTCCCAGCCTGCAAGGAACTCACCATCTAGTGACTATTCACTGCAAGCCGTAGGAACCCCTTTGTGCTACAGCCAAGTGCCAAGCCAAATCCATAGTTAGTTTTCAGCAAAATATCGTGGCCATTACTGCCTCACCCTATGTATATCAGTGCCTGACATGCTTTTATAAAGGTAGGAGTCAGTATTTTTTTTTTTTTAGCTTCAGATTCGGCGTCTTTCCCCCATTTTAGCTTGTTGCAGTTTCAAATGGTGCAGATAGAAAGCCCTGAAAATGTATACTTATACATTTTTAAATGTCCCCTACTACACTGTAACCACCCCCTGTTTTCTAAATGCTGCCATTAGTGGTTACAATAATCATCTGTAATGTTAGCTTCTAAGAGCCATGGTACAAGAGCTTCTTTTATAATTTCCCAGATGGAAAGGAACACATGTACAATCCTGTTAGAGTTGCAGAAACTGGAAACAGCTCTGTGTGGATTTGTATTTTTGGAACTCTTTGGGCTTATTTAAGCTCTCAAAGTCAAACTTACGTATCCATTAGGAATCAAATACCAACTCGGGGAAAACTCACGTGCCACACCAAGGGGAATAAATCATATTAAAGTAGTTCGTAAAGGAACTCCTGGAAACAACTATTTTCATACTCAGAGTAATGTTTCGTGTACTTTTTTCAGGATGCCAGATAATAAACGTTGATTATATAAACCAGGGTCATTCCGGTTGTTTGGAGGACTGTCTGTGAGCATTTCTGTTCTTTGCTTAAATAGTAGTGAAATGAGAGGTTAAAAAGCAGGAAAGGGAAATAATTATAAATTATCCATAGGCATATGGAATGAAGCTGTTAATTAAAAGGGTTTTTAGTGGGCCCAAGTTTTGCAGTGTTTTTTTTTGTTTTTACAGAGTTTTGTGACTTGAGGTCAGAGCCTTGACCTTTAACAAGGAAACTTAGTCATTGGAGAAAGGTATCTGAAAGTCAATTCAATGTTAGTTCTTTTTTTATTGTCTCTCTTAAGATGACCAGCCTAACTCGAAAGGGAGACTACTTCTACACTTAGATTATAAAATGAATTTGTCCCGGGACTTCCCTGATGGCACAGTGGTTAAGAATCCGCCTGCCAATGCAGGGGACACTGGTTCAAGCCCTGATCCGGGAAGATCCCACATGCTGTGGAGAAGCTAAGCCTGTGAGCCACAACTACTGAGCCTGCACTCTAGAGCCCGCAAGCCACAACTACTGAGCCTGTGCACCACAACTACTGAATCCTGCGTGCTCTAGGGCCTGTGCTCTGCAACGAGAGAAGCCACCGCAGTAAGAAGCCCATGCACTGCAACGAAGAGTGGCCCCCTCTCGCTCTAGCTAGAGAAAGCCCACACACAGCAGCGAAGACCCAATGCAGACAAAAATAAATAAGTAAAGTAAATAAATTTATAAAAAAATAATAAAATAAAATGAATTTGTCCCTCTGAATGTGAATTTTTTCAAGCTTAGCTTCAACCTTATTTTAGATATTTTATGAGTTTTAGAGTCATATAATTACATAGTTTCTATTTGTTGAGACTATAAGTATTTTTAAAATTTTCCATCCTTACTTTGCAGAAAGGAATATTCAAGGTTGGACTCTTTATCATCTATAAAAGAGCAAAAAGTGATAGGTAAACTCAGACTCCCAATCTTGGCTTTCCTTTTAAAACCACTAGTTCTAGGGACCTTGGTGTATCTGGGGGGGGGGGGGGTGTGTGTGCGGGGGGAGGACAGGAGCAAGGAGCCAGTACTTAGTTTCCAGACATCACTGGTGACAGCAACTTTTGTAAAGCAGGTTGCTGAAAATCACTAGGAGTGGAGAAAAACGGTTAGGAATTAACATTAAATTGTTTATTGATTTATCCATTCAGCAGACATTGAGTGGTTTCTGTGTTCCAGGCACTGTACTAGAATCATCCTTGTACGTACTTCCTGTGTCATACCACCTAAAAATATATTCCAGATATACATGTGTATTGCAAATCTACATGTAAAAATAAAATTGTAACAATGTTAGATGAAAAACTAGGAAAATGGTTAAACAACCCCTGAGTTATTAACCAGATTTAACTCTATAGGAATCTAAATTTTCTTCTGATGTCAGAAGAGCCCCTAGACAAAGTCAGAAGTCAAAAAGAGAAAATATGTATAATACACATGATAGACAAGGGTTAGTAAATCTAATACACAGCAATAACAAAAAAGTCTAAGAACCTTTAAGCAAAATGGGTAAAGGATTTGTTGGGAAAATTTACAGGAGAAATGTGAATGACCAGTAAACAAGTGAAAAAAATTGCCCAGCTTCATTCATTGAGTCTAAACTGAGATACCATTTTCCAGCTATCAGATGGCCAACATTAAATTAAAGAGTGACAACAGCCAGTGTTACCCAGTGACTCAGGATGAACGGAAAGAGGCTCTCTCTCTACTGATGCAAACTCATGGGCCCAAATGTGAACTGCTGCAAAATTTTTAGAAAAACAATCTATTAAACTCTATTAAAATGTAAAATATTTATAACCTTTGACCCAACAGCTGAGTTTTAGTTATCTCCTAAGAACTATGAATCCCACTAGTAAAGGGTATATATACAAGGATATTTATTGTAGCACGATCAAGTAGCTAAGAACTACAAACAACCTGAATGTCTGTTGCTAGGGGAATGGTTAAATAAAAAATAAATCCATGCCGTGGAATATTATGTGGCTATTTAGAAAGTAGTTGGTAGAGTCCTGTGTATAATATGACTCCATTAGGGAAAACAAGACACAGGGTTAAAGAGTTATTTATATGCAAGTGTGTGTGTGTGTTTTTATGATCATAGAAAAAGCTGTTTAAGCCCATATAACGGTTACTATTGGTTACCTTGAAAAGTGAGGGTGGAAATGCTTTTTCTTTTAAAAACTTCTGTATCATTTGACTAGTTAACAACAAGGCTAAATTTTGTAATGTAAAACGAAAAATCAGTTGAGAAGTTATAAAAGAGAGAATGAAAAGGGAAGGGTAAGTGGCCAAGAGACAGAAGAAGACCAGGAGAGTATAGTTTCTTAGAAGCAAGAAAGGGAATTTCCCGAGGAGAGAGATTTCCATGTCAAATACTGTTTAGAGATCAAGTAAGGTAAGGACCGAGAGGCATTTGCTATGTTTAGTGGCTGCCTGTGGGAAGAAGTAGGGTCAGAAGGCTACTCTAGTGGGCTAAGGGGAGGCTAGGAGGAGGGGAGGGAGTGAGGCAGGAAGTGTGGACCACTCTTTCAGCAGTCTGTGCAGGGGAGGAGAGAGAGAACCCAGGGAACTAGGTAGAGACCAGCATGATTCATTTCTTTCTTTTTAAAATTTTCTATATTTTAAGATGGGAGAGACTTCCAGTCCTTGTCCCTATGTATACTTGCCACACTTGTGCATCCTATAGACACAATAGAAGGCAGAGCAAGGACACTGAAGATGCTAGAGGTGAGCAGGTGAGCATGATGTCCAGCTTCCTAGGATGCAGGAGAAACAGGGCTGAGGTTAGTTTTAGATCAAAGGAAGGACTTCATATCTGAGATTCTCACAGCTCACGGGCAGTGATTCTTAAAGTCTGGGTTGGGACCCTCCTAGGATGGCTGCTGAGCCCTCCTGAGGACCTGTGAACTGATTCGGAAATGTGGGTCAGTTCTCACCGGTCCTTCGGGGTGAAAGATGCGCAACGCTATTAAGTTTTTTAAAAAACCTGCATTTGACTTGGAGCCACTATCAACCAGAAATAAATTATTAAGGGTTTTTAGAATTTGCTCTTCACAAATTGAAATCAACATGCAATGAGAATTTATTCTAATTTGGTATTTTCTTCTGGCAGCCTGGCAAATACTCAGGGCTTGGCAGCAATCATAAAGCACATGCACATAGTTGTAAATCCCACAGTTTTAATTCAGGACAATTCAGTGTATCGTCCGTGTTAGTTTGGGTTGGTTATGACATTCGATTGTTGCTATTCTTGCTTTTTAATTATAAATTACAGTAAGTTTAGCTTTATCATTATCAGTCTAGTTTATTGTGGGTTGTTTGGTTAACCTCTCAATGTTTCTTGTTACATATCTGGCTCAACAATGTTTTTGTCATAATATTCTTATAACTAGTCTTTAAGATACGTACATCTTGTGGTTCACATATGAATCATGCATAATCATTTTGCTAAAGCAGATATATACATTAACACCCTGCCATTTGCATGTACAGTGGAATACTTCACAGTGATATGCTTCTTGGTAATGTTTGCCATTTAAATAACTTATATTATCAAGGTAGATATAATAAAATTACTGGGTATTTTAAGATTTTGTTGTTGTCTAGTGATATAAGTCATGTTTGTAATGCATCTTCATCCCAGAAAAAGTAAATTTTAAGCTATTTGTATGTATTATGTAAATTATAAGCCATTATATATCTTACTAGCAGCATGATTACTGTAATTTGTTAACTATGTTTTTGTCTAATTCTTTGTTATCACCAGATTCACTTTTCCCCTCTTGGAATGTGGGAACAAGTGAAATTGGTGGCAGGCTTTTTCTCACTGTGGTAGGCTTTGGTCAGAAAGTTTGAAAGCTATCACTCTAGAAGAGTGGCTAGGTAGGTGGCAAAGGATGTGTGGCGTCTTGAATCCAGGTAACTCACACCTCTGGTCTCATTGCTAGTGGGCTGTAAGCTGGTCACCAGAAAGATGTCATGAGAGAAGGAACTGATGGCATTGTGTTTTTCACTAACTGTTTAAGGATGTGAATGAAGACCCTGGAGAAGATGTGGCCCTCCTTTCTGTCAGTTTTGAGGACACTGAAGCCACTCAGGTGTATCCTAAGCTGTACTTGTCACCCCGAATTGAACAGTAAGTATCCGTGTCATTTATGTTACGTAGCCTGATGCTTCTCCTTGTTAATCAAACATGCTTGCTACTTCTTTTGCCACTCTTAAAATGACTTCTCTTTATTGACTTTTGTTTTCTTAAAAATGAATTCTATTCAGAGTTTAGATTTTAGAGTAAATGCAGTTAGTATTTGCAACTGTGATCTTTGGATGAGACTTAGTTGTGCAGTTTGTGATGTGAATACTGTGCCTGGTAGACTGGATTCACAATTGTGACTCCTTCCAAATGCCCCTGAGTATGTATGGTTACCCGAAAGAGGACTGCTGAACAACATCCTATGCAATTTCTTGTGTATTTGTAATGCTTACAGTTGTTTGCAAAAATGTAACCAGTATTCTGACAGTATTAACTTATCCAGATTAGTGAAGGGAATAGAATAAGCAGATAGCTTAAAACGATGACATGTTCGAATTATTTTTCTGTGTTGAAATAGTTCTATATAACTTTACACAACATTCAGACTACATGGTACAAGTAGTTTATTTTATTTTATTTTTTTAACATCTTTATTGGAGTATAATTGCTTTAGAATTATGTTGTGTTAGTTTCTGCTGTATAACAAAGTGAATCAGCTATATGTATACATATATCCCTATATCCCCTCCCTCTTGCGTCTCCCTCCCACCCTCGCTATCCCACCCCTCTAGGTGGTCACAAAGCACCGAGCTGATCTCCCTGTGCTATGTGGCTGCTTCCCACTAGCTATCTGTTTTACATTTGATAGTGTATATATGTCAATGCCACTCTCTCACTTCGTCTCAGCTTACCCTTCCCCCTCCCCGTGTCCTCAAGTCCATTGTCTCCATCTGCATCTTTGTTCCTGTCCTGCTCCTAGGTTCTTCAGAACCTTTTTTTTTTTTTTTTTGGATTGCATGTATATGTGTTAGCATATGGTATTTGTTTTTCCCTTTCTGACTTATTTCACTTAGTATGACAGACTCTAGGTCCATCCACCTCACTACAAATAACTCAATTTCGTTTCTTTTTATGGCTGAGTAATATTCCATTGTATATATGTGCCACATCTTTTTTATCCATTCATCTGTCAGTGGACACTTAGGTTGCTTCCATGTCCTGGCTACTGTAAATAGAGCTGCAATGAACATTGTGGTACATGACTCTTTTTGAATTATCGTTTTCTCAGGGTATATGCCCAGTAGTGGGATTGCTGGGTCGTATGGTAGTTCTATTTTTAGTTTCTTAAGCAACCTCCATACTGTTCTCCGTAGTGGCTGTACCAATTTACATTCCCACCAACAGTGCAAGAGGGGTCCCTCTTGTCCACACCCTCTCCAGCATTTATTGTTTGTAGATTTTTTGATGCTGGCCATTCTGGCTGGTGTGAGGTGATACCTCATTGTAGTTTTGATTTGCATTTCTCTAATGATTAGTGATGTTGAGCATCCTTTCATGTGTTTGTTGGCAATCTGTATATCATTTTTGGAGAAATGTCTATTTAGGTCTTCTGCCTATTTTTGGATTGGGTTGTTTTTTTTTGATATTGAGCTGCATGAGCTGCTTATAAATTTTGGAGATTAATCCTTTGTCAGTTGCTTTGTTTGCAAATATTTTCTCCCATTCTGAGGGTTTTGTTTTCGTCTTGTTTATGGCTTCTTTTGCTGTGCAAAAGCTTTTAAGTTTCATTAGGTCCCATTTATTTTTATTTCCATTTCTCTAGGAGGTGAGTCAAAAAGGATCGTGTGGTGATTTATGTCATAGAGTGTTCTGCCTATGTTTTCCTCTAAGAGTTTTATAGTGTCTGACCTTACGTTTAGGTCTTTAATCCATTTGAGTTTATTTTTGTGTATGGTGTTAGAGAGTGTTCTAATTTCATTCTTTTACATGTAGCTGTCCAGTTTTCCCAGCACCACTTATTGAAGAGGCTGTCTTTTCTCTATTGTATATTCTTACCTCCTTTATCAAAGATAAGGTGACCATATGTGTGTGGGTTTAACTCTGGACTTTCTATCCTGTTCCATTGATCTGTGTTTCTGTTTTTGTGCCAGTACCATACGGTCTTGAGCACTGTAGCTTTGTAGTATAGTCTGAAGTCAGGGAGCCTGATTACTCCACCTCTGTTTTTCTTTCTCAAGATTGCTTTGGCTATTTGGAGTCTTTTGTGTTTCCATACAAATTGTGAAATTCTTTGTTCTACTTCTGTGAAAAATGCCATTGACAGTTTGATAGAGATTGCATTGAATCAGTAGATTGCTTTGAGTAGTGTAGTCATTCTCACAGTGTTGATTCCTCCAATCCAAGAACATGGTATATCTTGCCATCTGTTTGTATTATGTTTCATTTCTTTCATCAGTGTCTTATAGTTTTCTGCATACAGGTCTTTTGTCTCCTTAGGTAAGTTTATTCATAGGTATTTTATTCTTCTTGTTGCAGTGGTAAGTGGGAGTGTTTCCTTAATTTCTCTTTCAGATTTTTCATCATTAGTGTATAGGAATGCAAGAGATTTCTGTGCATTAATTTTCTATCCTGTTACTTTACCAAAAGCATTGATTAGCTCTAGTAGTGTTCCAGTAGCATCTTTAGGATTCTCTATGTATAGTATCATGTCATCTGCAAACAGTGACAGTTTTACTTCTTCTTTTCTGATTTGGATCCCTTTTATTTCTTTTTCTTCTCTGATTGCTGTGGCTAAAACTTCCAAAACTATGTTGAATAAGAGCGGTGAGAGTGGGCAACCTTGTCTTGTTCCTGATCTTAGTGGAAATTGTTTCAGTTTTTCACCATTGAGAACGACGTTGCCTGTGGGTTTGTCATATATGGCCTTTATTATGTTGAGGTAAGTTCCCTCTATGCCTACTTTCAGGAGGGTTTTTTATCATAAATGGGTGTTGAATTATCTTATGGTTTTTATCCTTCAATTTGTTAATATGGTGTATCACATTGATTGATTTGCCTATATTGAAGAATCATTGCATTCCTGGGATAAACCCCACTTGATCATGGTGTATGACCCTTTTAATGTGCTGTTGGATTCCATTTGCTAGTATATTGTTGAGGATTTTTGCATCTATGTTCATCAGTGATATTGGCCTGCAGTTTTCTTTTTTTGTGACATTTTGTCTGGTTTTGGTATCAGGGTGATGGTGGCCTCGTAGAATGAGTTTGGGAGTGTTCCTCCATCTGCTGTATTTTGGAAGAGTTTGAGAAGGATAGGTGTTAGTTCTCTAGATGTTTGATAGAATTCGCCCGTGAAGCCATCTGGTCCTGGGCTTTTGTTGGTTGGAAGATTTTTAATCACAGTGTCAATTTCAATGCTTGTGATTGGTCAGTTCATATTTTCTGTTTCTTCCTGGTTCAGTCTTGGAAGGTTGTGCTTTTCTAAGAATTTGTCCATTTCTTCCAGGTTGTCCATTTTATTGGTTTATAGCTGCTTGTAGTAATCTCTCATGATCCTTTGTATTTCTGCAGTGTCGGTTGTTACTTCTCCTTTTTCACTTCTCATTCTGTTGATTTGAGTCTTCTCCCTTTTTTTCTTGATGAGTCTGGCTAATGTTTTATCAATTTTGCTTATCTTCTCAAAGAACCAGCATTCAGTTTTACTGATCTTTGCTATCGTTTCCTTCATTTCTTTTTCATTTATTTCTGATCTGTTCTTTATGATTTCTTTCCTTCTGCTAACTTTGGGGTTTTTTTGTTCTTCTTCCTCTAATTGCTTTAGGTGTAGGGTTGGGTTGTTGGAGATTTTTCTTGTGTCTTGAGGTAGGATTGTATTGCTATACACTTTCCTCTTAGAACTCCTTTCGCTGCATCCCATAGGTTTTGGGTCATCATGTTTTCATTGTCATTTGTTTCTAGGTATTTTTTGATTTGCTCTTTGATTTCTTCAGTGATCTCTTGGTTATTTAGTAGTGTATTATTTAGCCTCCATGTGTTTGTATTTTTTACAGTTTTTTTCCTGTAATTGATATTTAGTCTCATAGTGTTGTGGTAAGAAAAGATATTTGATACAATTTCAATTTTTTTAAATTTACCAAGGCTTATTTGTGACCGAAGATATGGTCTATTCTGGCAAATGTTCCATGAGCACTTGGGAAGCAAGTGTATTCTGTTTTTTTTGGATGGAATGTCCTATCAATATCAATTAAGTCCATCTTGTTTAACGTATCATTTAAAGCTTGTGTTTCCTTATTTTCATTTCAGATGATCAGTCCATTGGTGAAAGTGGGGTGTTAAAATCCCCTACTATTATTGTGTTGCTGTTGATTTCCCCTTTTATGGCTGTTATCATTTGCCTTATGTATTGAGGTGCCCTATGTTGGGTGCATAAATATTTACTATTTTTATATCTTCTTCTTGGATTGATCCCTTGATCATTATGTAGTGTTCTTCTTTGTCTCTTGTAATAGTCTTTATTTTAAAGTCTATTTTGTCTGATATGAGAATTGCTACTCCAGCTTTCTTTTGATTTCCATTTACATGGAATATCTTTTTCCATCCCCTCACTTTCAGTCTGTATGTGTCCCTAGGTCTGAAGTGGGTCTCCTGTGGACAGCATATATACAGGTCTTGTTTTTGTATCCATTAAGCCAGTTTGTGTCTTTTGGTGGGAGCATTTAATCCATTTACATTTAAGGTAATTATCGATATGTATATTCCTATTACCATTTTCTTAATTGTTTTGAGTTTTTTATTGTAAGTCTTTTCCTTCTATTGTGTTTCCTGCCTAGAGAAGTTCCTTTAGCATTTGTTGTAAAGCTGGTCTGGTGGTGCTGAATTCTCTTCACTTTTGCTTGTCCGTAAAGGTTTTAATTTCTCTGTCTAATCTGAATGAGATCCTTGCTGGGTAGAGTCATCTTGGTTGTAGGTTTTTCCCTTTCATCACTTTCAATAGATCCTGCTACTCCCTTCTGGCTTGCAGAGTTCCTGCTGAAAGATCAGCTGTTAACCTTATAGGGATTCCCTTGTATGTTAATTGTTGTTTTTCCCTTGCTGCTTTTAATATTTTTTCTTTGCATTTAATTTTTGATAGCTTGATTAATATGTGTCTTGGCATGTTTCTCCTTGGATTTATCCTGTATGGGACTCTCTGCGCTTCCATACTTGATAGACTATTTCCTTTCCCATATTAGGGAAGTCTTCAACTATAATCTCTTCAAATACTTTCTCAGTCCCTCTCTTTTTCTCTTCTTCTTCTTCTGGAACCCCTATAATTCGACGCTTGGTGCGTTTAATGTTGTCCCAGAGGTCTCTGGGACTGTCCTCAATTCTTTTCATTCTATTTTCTTTAATCTGCTATGTGGTAGTTATTTCCACTATTTTATCTTCCTGGTCACTTATCCGTTCTTTGCCTCAGTTATTCTGCTATTGATTCCTTCTAGAGAATTTTTAATTTCATTTGTTTTGTTGTTCATCATTGTTTGTTTGCTCTTTAGTTCTTCTAGGTCCTTTTTAAACGTTTCTTGTAATTTCTCCATTCTATTTCCAAGCTTCTCGATCATCTTTACTCTCATTACTCTGAATATTTTTTCAGGTAGACTGCCTATTTCCTCTTCATTTGTTTGGTCTGGTGGGTGTTTACTTTGCTTCTTCATCTGCTGTGTGTTTCTCTGTCTTCTCATTTTGCTTAACTTACTGTGTTTAGGGTCTTCTTTTCACAGGCTGCAGGTTCGTAGTTCCTGTTGTTTTGGTGTCTGCCCCCAGTGGGTGAGGTTGTGTCAGTGGATTGTGTAGGCTTTCTGGTGGAGGGGACTGGTGCCTGTGTTCTGGTGGATGAGGCTGGATCTTGTCTTTCTGGTGGGCAGGACTGCGTCTGGTAGTGTGTTTTGGGGCGTTTGTGAACGTATTATGGTTTTAGGCAGCCTCTCTGCTAATGGGTGGGGTGGTATTCCTGTCTTGCTAGTTGTTTGGCATGGGGTGACCAGCACTGGAGCTTGTTGGTCGTTGAGTGGCGCTGGTTCTTAGTGTTGAGACGGAGGTCTCTGTGAGAGTTCTCGCTGCTTTATATTACATGGGGCCGGGAGGTCTCTGGTGGCCCAATGTCCTGAACTCGGCTCTCCCACCTCAGAGTCTCAGGCCTGACACCCGGCCGGAGTGCCAAGACCCTGTCCGTCACATGGCTGAGAAGAAAAGGGAGGAAAAAAAGAAAGAAAGAAAAATAAATAAATAAAATAAAAAAAAATTAAAATAAAAAATAAAGAAATATTATTACAAAATTTTTTTAATTAAAAAAATTTTTTAAGTAAGAAAAAAAAGGAAGAGAGCAACCAAACCAATAAATAAATCCACCAATGATAACAAGTGCTAAGAACTATACTGAGATAAACATAAGAATCAGAAACTAGTCAGTTGCACACAGCAAACCCCAAGTCTACAGTTGCTCCCAAAGTTCACCACCTCAGTTTTGGGATGATTTGTTGTCTATTCAGGTATTCTACAGTTGCAGGGTACACCCAGCTGATTGTGGAGACTTAATCCCCTGCTTCTGAGGCTGCTGGGAGAAATTTCCCTTTCTCTTCTTTGTTCGCACAGCTCCTGGGATTCAGCCTTGGATATGGCCCCACCTCTGCATGTAGGTCAACCTCTGGCATCTGTTCTTCGCCCAGACAGGAGGGGGTTAAGGGGCGGCTGAATAGGGGGCTCTGGCTCACTCAGGCCAGGGAGAGGGAGGGGTACGGAATGCGGGGTGAGCCTGTGGCGGCAGAGGCCAGTGTGACGTTGCACCAGCCTGAGGCACACCGTGTGTTCTCCCGGGGAAGTTGTCCCTGGATCACGGGACCCTGGCAGTGGCGGGCTGCACAGGCTCCTGGGAGGGGAAGTGTGGATAGTGACCTGTGCTTGCACACAGGATTCTTGGTGGCTGCAGCAGCAACCTTAGTGTTTCATGCCCGTCTCTGGTGTCTACACTGATAGACACGGCTCACGCCCATCGCTGAAGCTCGTTTAGGCAGTGCTCGGAATCCCCTCTCCTCACGCACCCTGAAACAATTGTCTCTTGCCTCTTAGGTAGTTCCAAACTTTTTCCCAGACTCCCTCCCGCTAGCTGTGGCACACCAGCCCCCTTCAGGCTGTGTTCACACAGCCAACCCCAGTCCTCTCTCTGGTATCTGACCTCTGAAGCCCGAGCCTCAGCTCCCAGCCCCCGCCCGCCCCGCCGGGTGAGCAGAGAAGCCTCTCGGGCTGGTGAGTGCTGGTCGGCACTGCTCCTCTGTGCGGGAATCTCTCTGCTTTGCCCTCCGCACGCCTGTTGCTGCACTTTCCTCTGTGGCTCCGAAGCTCCCCCCTCTGCCACCCACAGTCTCCGCCCGCGAAGGACCTTCCTGGTGTGTGGAAACCTTTCCTCCTTCACAGCTCCCTCCCAGAGGGGCAGGTCCCGTCCCTATGCTTTTGTCTCTAATTTTTCTGTTTTCTTTTGCCCTCCCCAGGTACGTGGGGAGTTTCTTGCCTTTGGGAGGTGTGAGATCTTCTGCCAGCGTTCAGTAGGTGTTCTGTAGGAGCTGTTCCACATGTAGATGTATTTTTGATCTATTTGTGGGGACGAAGGTGATCTCCATGTCTTAGTCCTCTGCCATCTTGAAGGCCCTGTGGTACAAGTAGTTTAATATCACGTTTGTGTTTTAACTCAATAACTTTATTCATCAGTAATGAATCTTATAAGGACTAGCCTCGCAACGTGCTTATTGTTGGCTAAAATGCTTTACTAGCTTATGCTGCTTCAAAGGAAGTTGAGGTTCATCGAAAATGGATTGTAAGCAGATTTGGTTGGGAACTTTTGACAGGACAGATTTTTCATCAGCAGAGAGAGTTTTTACAGACCAATTGAAATGTATTATTAAAATTCTCTGTAAGTCATTTAGTCAGGGTTGGCTGATTTCTGTCTGAGATGTGGTCACCATCCACATTCATGTACTAAGCTATTTTCACCCCCTCTGTCCTTAGTTGCGCTAATTTATGAATCATGGACATACCATCTTACATGCTGATAAAAGACATGGCTGTTTATCCTCAAATATGGAAGATTATGAGCATTAATAACCCACAGGCATTCTCTCCTCTATTTATATACATGACAGCACCTAGAACAGGATCTTACAGTAACAGGCGCTCAATGAATGTCTTCATTTATAACTGAAAATACTGACCCATAGCAGTAAGAGGCCAAAGGGTGTTGAAGGCAGTACAGTGAAGTGGTAACAGGCAAGGGTTCCCGGGTTAAGCATATCTGGTTTAAACCTGGGTTCTGTCACTTAGCAGCTGGCAAAATAGGTAACATCTTTGAACTTGTTTCCTCATCCGTAAAATAGGGGTAATAATACCTATTTCATAGTGTTGTTTTGAGCATTCTATTAAATACTGTTCATAAAGCATTAACTGCAGTGCCTGGCACTATAGCAAGGAGTAGCTATTAATGTTATTATCACTGATATAGTTTACAGGAGAAGAGTGAGGGACTGAATGAGTGGGTTAGTGGTTAGTAGGACAAGTCGGGGCAGAAAAGGAGAGGATGAGTAAACAAGTGAGTGAATACTAGTTCTGGAGTAGCCACTCAGGACATACATAACGAGCGAAATTAAGAAGGTATATTGGTGATGACAAAAAAGAGTTATCAATAACACATCACAAGATGTGGGTGATAAGAATGTATCAGTTAAGCTGCAGCCAGGAATTTGCCAGCTGAGGAAAGCAGTGTTGCCAGCCTCCACACTACTGTTCTTTGAAGGGAGTGCACCTACTTTGCACGTGAACTTGCTAATAAAATATTTCTCACTCTAAAAGTCAAAGATATGAGGGGGAATATTGTCGGTGAAGGGAATATTTTAAAAGCGATTTCCTATTTCTAAAATCTGACTTTCTACATTTACCCCCCTCTTTTTATGTTAAGAACTGGCCACAGCTTACTTTTCCAGATCAGTTTCCAGTCATTTCCCCTTCTGTAGCCTGTGCTTCGCTTGACGTTTTCTTAATTCGCATGTACTCTCCTGCCTTCATGCCTTTGCTAAAGCTGTTACCTCCATGTAAAATCCCTTCTCTAATGCCCTCTTTGCATTGAAATATTATACATTTTCTAAGGCCTTAATCAAACGCCATCTACCACCCATTTTCCCTGAGCACAATTAGTCTAGCCTTCCCCTGAGTTCTTATAACACTGAATGTATATCACTCTTTTACTCTGCCCACCATAGATTTAGTTAGTGGTGTGCGTTTTTTCTTTTTTTTTCATCTTTTAACTATGAAGCAACTCAAGGGCAAGGAACACGTCTTTTCATTCCTTTAATGCTTTTACGAATGCAGTACACAGTAAATAATAGCAAATAATAGTCAATAATTGTCAGTGTTGTAGGTCAGTAAGTAATTCTCACAAGAAAATGTGAAGATGCTGCACTGAGAAGTTGTACAGTTTTCCTGGTTGATACAAGTTCACTTAGTAGAGCTGCACTTGTAATACCGAAGAAAAACGAACAAAAGTTATGCCCTTCAGTAGAAGTTGTAAAAATGAGGTTTTAGAGAAAGGTGAAAATGGAAAGTGGCCAAATTGTGGTATGACCTTCTAAGGGCTTACCTAGTTGCTAAAGTTATTAATATCTTTGGTTAACTCTTGCAGAGTTCAGAGCATAGAAAAGAAGTAATGTCATTTCATTAAGGCCAAGGTCATAGGATAGACTCTAGGAACTGAGTGAAGAGAGGTTGGTACTATCTTTGATATTGCGTTAAGCTCTCATTTGTTTTCTGTGTTTCATGCTATCCTGTCAACTTTTAACTATCGAGGCATTGATTATAGAGTCAGACTTGGAGAGTTCTTTCAGGAGTCATGGGAAAAGCATCCCATGTGGGCCTGCCCGAAGCTGATGCCAGAAGCTTGCCCTAGCCGAGGCTTGTGCTCTCTTTGGCTTCTGCTGTGGCTCTTTCTAGGAAGTTCCAAGTCCCATGCAGTGTATTTGACAGGCAGAGGCCCAGGAGACCAACAGCCTGATCCACATTAGGTAAAAATTGTCAAGAAAAGACTCTCCATGGGCGTGGAAGGATATCTTGAGCTTGGGAGATTCCCCACGTCAGTCTGGCTGATACATCTCTGCCCCGGCTTGTCTGTGCAGCAGGCAAGTGCTCACGTTAACTAGTCTCAGACATAGGAGAAGGCTACTTTGGGGTCTTGTCATCAGATGTGAGGAAGGGGATCATTTACTGTACCCTAAAGATTTCTAGGGACATGGATACCAACTGCCCCCAAATTAGAGACTGCCACAAAAGGGAACATCTGTCAGAGACATTGGGTAGAAAACTCCCAAGCGTATTATAATTTATGGAGCTCTGCGACGCAATCTCACTTCAGAAGTCTGTCCTGGAATTTTTGTCTGGTGTTTCTGGCAGCGCTGGAAAGCATGACTGACTGGTCGCCTTTATAGTGTTTAGATGCGTGTAGTTTCCTGGTCTCCCACTGTGTGCGTACATGGCTTGCAAAGTAAACGCTGCTGAGAACTTTGTGTTCTTCTCCAACAAGGGACATTTATGAAATGCACATATTTCAGGGTCCATACATTTGTTTTCCAAGGAACCAAAACCAGTCAGTTGAATTAGACACAAAGGACTGTTCATTAAATTAAAAAAAGTTAGTGGTAAAGTATACAAAAAAAGCTAGTGGTAAGTTATGAAAATTAAATTTTGGTTGAATAATAGGAGTGGGGGGGGGGAACTAGATTCCAAACCAGTTGGCTTTTTTTCCTGACATAAAAGCTGGAACCGTAGGATAATGTCATCAGAGCTGGCACTAAACCTGCTGTACCTTCCCCTCCTCCCCAGACTGCTGGCAGTTCTGGTGGTGACACTGGAGGTTAAATGGGCAGCAGAGAATGCACAGTTCTCTTCCCCAAAAGGTGTGGGCCCTTTCCTTGGCTTGAGCTGGTTTGTGGGAGTAGTTTGAAGAAAACCAACTCGTCACTCCCTGTGCTGTTCCCACTCTGTGCATAAAAAGAGGACTTCAGCCCCTGAGGCGCACCAGGTGGCATCTTTCACAAGTACAGAATTTGTTTTTAGAACTTTGTGTTGTTGAGTTCCAGCCCCGCCTTGGAAATAAATACTCAAAGCTTACCAGCCCACAGACACCATTAGCGAGGCCTGTGCGCCTGCAAATATCCATGCATTCATTCTTTCAGGCAAAAAAATGCAGTGAAAAGTGACCAAGTGTAAGGCCCTTTGCTAGATGCTTCAAAATGAGATATGGCTTATGCCCTTAGTTTGCTTATAATCAGTAAGGGAGGTAAGAACAAATATGACACGTTCCAACTTGTATATAGAAAAAGCACGATTAGATTTGGCATTAGAAGCCCTCTGTTCCTCCACTTGCAAGCTGGCAGTCTTGCTCAAGATACTTAACCTTTCTGAGCCTCATTTCATCTTCTGTAAAGGGGGATACATCTTAGGCTGCAGTTTCATCCACTCCAAGGTGGGATATATATGAAAGTGCCTACTGTAGTGTGTGACTCATGGTTGATGTTCAGTTAGTGCTTCTTGAGTTGTATAAACACCTAAGAAAAGACATTAACTACTGAAAGACTTCAAGGGAAGAGGAGGAGATCACATTTCCAATCAATTTGTGAGGAGGGGACTTTGGAAAACTTTGGAAGTGTGACACTTCCAATGCAGTGTGGCTTTTCTAGAGATTAAACATGTAATACTGTAACAATAAAAATGTATTTGTTTTGTGCTTTGAAATGTTCAAATTGCTTTAAGATTTAGCATCCCATCTGATCTTCATGATAATATTCCTAGCATGAGGTTTTTTTTTTAATTGAAGTATAGTTGATTTACAATGTTGTGTTAATTTCTGCTGTACAGCAAAGTGACTCAGTTATACATATATATATATATTCTTTTTTTATATTATTTTCCATTATGGTTTATCATAGGATATTGAATATAGTTTCCTGTGCTATACAGTAGGTCCTTGTTGTTTATCCATTCTGTATATAAAAGCTCACATCTGCTAACCCCCAACCTCCCATTCCATCCCTCCCCCAACCCCCTCCCCCTTGGCAACCACAAGTCTGTTCTCTATGTCCGTGAGTCTGTTTCTGTTTTGTAGATAGGTTCATTTGTGTCATATTCTAGATTCCACATATAAGTGATATCATATGGTATTTGTCTTTCTCCTTCTGACTTACTTCACTTAGTATGATAATCTCTAGGTCCATCCATGTTGCTGCAAATGGCCTTATTTCATTCCTTTTTATTGCTGAGTAGTATTCCATTGTATATATGTACGACAATTTCTTTATCCATTCATCTGTTGATGAACATTTAGGTTGTTTCCATGTCTTGGCTGTTGTGAATAGTCCAGCATGAGTTTTATAATACATCTTTTTCCCTCTAAAACCTGGAATTCTTAGACTCTTCCTAGCATCCTTCACTGCCTTTACTTCCTTTTCCAACCCATTAAATTATACTAAATTATGTTTCCCTGATTCCACCCCTAGGCCTCTTTCATGGCCTCGCCTCTTTGTGGATGACCCTCAAATCCCTATTTCTAATCCCAGCTTTTCTCCCTGCTTACAGATCTGCTTTTCTAGCCACTTGATAGATACATCCTTTTGTGCGTTCAGTTGACACCTCAGATTCAGAGTGTCTAAAACCAAACTCATCATTCCTCCAGTAGATGAGTGTTTTCTGCTTCATGGCCTTCTCTCTGTTCACAGCACTCTCATGGTCTTCAGTGCCCAGGTGCTGCATCTCAAGGGCAATAGCCAGCCCGCTGTTTTATACTAGAAACTCTGTCTCCACAATGTCTCTACTTTTGTCATTCCTCCTGTCATTTCACTTCAGTCCTTCAATTGCCATGTCTCCTGATGGCCTTGTAACTTTTCCTCCTATTTCAGTTTATTTTGCACAAAACTCTCACTATCTTCTTGAAGTAAGTTCCGGTCATGTAGTGTCCTTTCCTTGCTCCATACCACCAGTGTCTCCCTGTTACCAACTGAATTAAGCACAGCTCTCTCACCATCCAAAGTATGCTCTGTTTTAGTCCCAGCTTGCCTTTCCACCCTGATCTGGCTTCTATATGTTTCCTGTTGTTCAGCCAAGCTGGTTTTTTGTGTGTGATTTCCTGTGAACACCCTTTGTACTTTTTTCATTGTTGTTTCTTTGCTTGGACTGCTTCTTATACTAGAACATTGAATTTATTTTCCTCTCCTATAGGGTCTGTCCTCTTCATTCTTCTCCATCGCCACCTTCTCCGTGGAACTTTTCTGCCCACCACCACCTGCCTCTCCAGCATGACTGCACTCTCCCCTCCTGTGTTTGTGCCTCTATTATCATACCGTTTCCCTGGACTCTAAACTCTATAAGGGCGGGCTTCTTTTTCCAGCAATTGAGGGTTGGTGAGCCACAGCCCACCTCCTGCCAAGCTGGCCCTGCCCTTGGGTCCCACGTGAGCTCAGCCACTGTCGCCACATATTGGACTCCCTGGTGGGGCAGAAAGCTTTGGACCTGTTGGATCCCTGTGCCTGCAAAGGCAGGTGGTTTCCATTGTTGTTTCTTGTTGCTGTGCTTTGTGGCGAGCCAGGAGGCTTGTTTCCCTGTGAACCCTGGCCTTGTTTCTGAGAGGTGGAGCTTTATTTTGTAGGAGTGGCTTATTAGCTGAATCCTGGAAGTGGTACATATGCTTCTGATCTAATGTGACCTGTCATCTACTCCTGCTGTGGCCTTTCCAGCCTCTCTTTCCCTGCCTTTACCCCCACAGTGTGCCTGGCCACAGACATGGTCACTTGGAACATTTGGATAGCCTGTAATCCACAAAGACTGGGGTAAGCGGAAATTTGACTAAAGGGCCTAGAGAAAGGGGGTGGGGAGAACTGAATATTAAAGTAATACTTAGAATTATGGGTGAGATTTCATGAGATTATGGATATTAAATTCAGATAAATCAGATAAAATAAGTTTTTTTAAAGCAATGAGCAAATTCAATATTTTGTGATTTTATTTAAATTTGATACTGAATGCAACATCTTTTTTTTTTTTAACATCTTTATTGGGGTATAATTGCGTTATAATGCTGTGTTAGTTTCTGCTTTATACCAAAGTGAATCAGTTATACATATACATATGTTCCCATATCTCTTCCCTCTTGCGTCTCCCTCCCTCCCACCCTCCCTATCCCACCCCTCCAGGCGGTCACAAAGCACCGAGCTGATATCCCTGTGCTATGCGGCTGCTTCCCACTAGCTATCTACCTTACGTTTGGTAGTGTATATATGTCCATGCCTCTCTCTCGCTTTGTCACAGCTCACCCTTCCCCCTCCCACAACATCTTAACAGGATAGGGAATTTTCATTTTAGATACTCAAAAGATTTTTTAGAATAATTAAAGAAATTGTGCAACTAAACACAGGTAGATTTAAAAGAAAAGTAAATCTTGCCTTTTATTTTTAAAGCTGTATCAACTGTCTCAAGAAATGAGACCCCAGATCTCTTGGGATGATTTTGTGTCAGGATTTAAGTAATAGAACATCATAGTAAACATGGTTTAATTTAGCCTTACTTACGTTTGCTTGAGTCACTGAGATAATCCTATAATAAATATTGTGCTCCTGGAGTGGGTTTTTTTCTCTCTTTGATAAATATATAGTCCAGAGTATGCTAAGACAACCAGCTGTCAGGAGAGATGTGTATTTGGTTTTAGTGGAGTGAGCTATCTTAGTCTCTAGGGACTTGAGATGTTCATTTTACTAGTCCGGGAGCAGGGCCAGAAGGGTTCTTCGTGACTTAGAATGGAATTCTGAAGAGTAAGTTCAGCAAGTTTTCATTAGTGAGTTTGGCCTTTTGTCTTGCCTGTGCCTCCCAAAAGATCAAGAGCTCAGCCTGCACTTGGAAACATTATAAAAAAGACCAGAATGGAATTTAGTTCAGGGAAAAAAATCGATCAGTCCCCAAATACCATATTTTTGGAAACATTCTGGTGCAGAACTCCTGTCCCCCCAGCTGCCTAAGTTAGTGATAGATTAATGTTTTTATCTAGCTTTCCTTTTATGCAGACAATAGACATTTAGAAAGAAGATGTATATAAGTCTGTGATACCTTAAATCTCCCTGGTACATGTTTCTTAAACTTGTTGGACCCCTAAGCTCTGTGTTAGATTTATTTTGTGTCTTTGGGCAGTTCTGTGTCTTGTTTCTTTCAAATGCTGTTCTCTCTATAGCATAATGATTAGCTTAAAGCTGTAAGATATAATGTGTCCTCATTTAAAAGCTGAGGCCTAGCACCTTTCTACTAAACATCTCAAGGATTTTGTGCAGAGTTTTTTTCTGTAATGAAGACGAGAACCTTATGATTTTCAATTTAACAGTACATCTCAACAGCGAAGCTCTGAGCACTGATCATTACACGCAGTCAGTGTTCATTTATATTTATTCACAAGTAGGAAAATATTCCTCAGTGAAAGGTCTGAGATAAAGAGTGGGTAGTTCATGAAAACATTAAGCTGTGTTATAGGCGGGAACAGAGAAATAAGAAAGCGGAAGAGAAAATAGTCTAGAATGTTCCAGAACTGATGGAAGGCACCAAATAGAAGAAGTACACGGAATCTCAAACAGGCTAAATAAAAAGAAATTGACACCTAGATACATCATCTGAACAGCAAAGAGGAAAAGTATCTGAAATTGACACATTATGTGTAAAGGAATAGCAGATTGACACCAACCTCGTTGACAATCTTGGAGAGTCACGGACTTTACCCCAGAAAAATGTAGACACAGAAAGTTCAAATAAAGTTCTGAAAGTAACACACCTGCCCCTGAAGCCAATTTATAAACTTCATTTAAGGATCCTTGTTCTAGATTTCATTTCTTCATTGTTAATTGCCTTCTATACTATCTCATGCTGAAACAATCATTGAAGCTTCAGATTTAATATCTAAAGTGCAAATTATCATCTAACATTGCCCATCTCCCCTTCCTCAAAATCTCCTCTTCTCCTATGTTCTTATTTTCATTAATGACTTAACTGTCCTTCTACTGAGCACAGCCATGAAACCTATTTCTGACCTTCCTCCTGCCATTGTTTCCTGTATCTAAACTGCCACTTGATGTTGCCTCGATGGTGTCTCTCACATTTATCTCCTCACCCTTCCTCCCAGCCCTGTTTCAAGCCTCTATGTTCCTAACTCTTTGCAGATTAATCTTTCAAAAGCAGAACTCCATCCATGTCACTGCCTTGCTTAAACACTCTTAGTATCTCTTTACTGAACAGGCGAGAAAACTGCCTGCTACATTGTCCTGTGTGAGGAGCTCAGCACCCACCATACTCCCAGCCCCTGTGTACCACATATCCCAGACACGTGAACCACAGGCGATGCAACCAGGGACAGGTACTTCTGGGGATTCTCCTTAATTTTTTTTATAAGTGTAGCTGTATTTGTTTAAAACTTTTTTTTTTTTTTTTTTTTTTGCGGTACGCGGGCCTCTCACGGTTGTGGCCTCTCCCGTTGCGGAGCACAGGCTCTGGCCATGCAGGCTCAGCGGCCATGGCTCACAGGCCCAGCTGCTCTGCGGCATGTGGGATCTTCCCGGACCAGGGCACGAACCCGTGTCCCCGGCATCAGCAGGCAGACTCTCAACCACTGCGCCACCAGGGAAGCCCTGTTTAAAACTTTGTATCCAACATTTTTAGGTGTGTTGTAGCAAGAGGACTCTAGGTTATCTAGGTGGCCGTATTGCCAAGATGTTCTTCTGCCTTGTGTCTTGATTGTTCTGGTTTCCACAGGGTCGACTATGATTGTAGATGTGCTCTGAATGATATTCCACTGATACTCTGCTGTGTAGCTGTTGAAACTCTTTCCTGTTTTTCTTTACTTCTTGTGTTTTTTAGTAAACCTCTATCCTTTCAGATAACTTAGCTGAGCCATTGTCATCTCTCCATCAGACTATTGAAATACTGTCTAAGTGGTCTCCTGCACCCACTCCTTCCCCTTTTCCATCTAGTTGCCACGCTGCAGGCGGAGTGGACTTCCAAGAACAAGTCTGCTCTCATCATCCTCTTGCTTAAAAGCCAAGTTCATCCCCTTCCCTCATAAATGATCACTCACCAGCTTTATCCAACTTGTTGCTTTTCCCCGTATCTCCCAGGCATATGCCTTTTTTTTTTAACTACCTACCTAATCTAGCATATCCTCAAGTTCTAGCATTTTTTTCTTCATACTGTCTTGAAGTCTGAACTCCTCCAAGTCTATTTCTTCCTATCTTGTTGTTTCAGTTAACTTCCTTTTTAATCCTTTTTGTCAGTAACTAGGTGGAAGTAGAAACTAGTGTGTAAAAAATGAAATTATGAAAAAGATGGTCATCTGTGCTATGAGGCACTTATCCCCATTCCTTCCAAGTGTGAAGAACGATCTTTAATGTCAAAACCTTTTACATGAGGGTGGAAGGAAGGCTTGACTACAAGGAGTCAGCACAGGAGAATTTTTTAGGATGATGGACTTGTTCTGTATCATGATTGTGGTGGTGGATATACAGATCTATGCATTTGTCAAAACTCATAGAACTGTGCATCACAAAGACTGAATTTTACTGTGAGTAGAAAATAAACTAAAAAAACATTTCACAGACCTATGCAGATAGAAGTAATACTTTTAGCATTTCATGTTAGTAAGTGATGAATTAAATGCCTTTTAAATGAACTTATATTTTTTTAATCACAACAGGTTATATATATATTTGAACAATGGATACATATATACACTTGTATATGCTGTATATTTGTGGATATATATGTATATATATGCATGTAGGTATGTGTATACATATATGTCTATACACATACATATTTTTATGTATGTGATATCTCTCTCTCATACACACACACACACACACACACACACACACACACACACACACACACACAGCATTTATTTGGTCCTCAGATGCTTGGTGTCCAATAAATTAGTAAACCTGTAAGTCTAAGGCCCTATAGTGTCATGAAGACAACAGATTGGGAACGTTCGCTGTAAGGGGTATATAATGAATGACCATTTTTCTAAGAATTCTTTTGTTCTTGTTGATTGATATTTGCTTCAGTGAGAGCACATTTTAACTGCTTTCTTGCTCTCAAAATAGCTAACATGTCATTATGTTAGGAAGCACCTTTTAACCTTATTATTTTGGCTCACAGTGGAATGACTGATTCATGAAGACCCTGCCACTTGCACGCCTCTCTGCCCAACACAAACATCTAGGTTTCTTAGTTTAGCTCACGGTGGGGACAGAGGTACTCCAGGAGCAAGGATCCAGGGTACTGAGCCCTGACACTTGGGAGCTTTCCTCTTGTGTTTAGGCCTTGACCTCCATGAAGCTCATGTGGTTCATAGCACTTCTGTCCCAGTGCTTCTAGCTCTCAGACGTTCCACTGGTTCTCATGTTTCTCAATATGTTTCTATCTCCATGATCTGTGAATTGGTCTATTACATTAATATATCTTTTACTTAGTTTACAGAGCAGAGTGTGGGTGTCGATAGGGGGATAAGTCAGTTGGGTTTTAAAAATTAAGTCATTCTATCTCGTCTTCTCCCTGAAAATGTGTATGGTTTGTTATATCCACAACATGATTTCAAAGGGTAATTATTTAGTACCAAAAAGTAATGGCGTGGTTCTTGATTACAAGTGTTTGGCATGAGTAGGTAATGACTAAGGTTCTTAGTGTATAAAATTTATATATAAAGTGGAACCCCTTATACTGTTGTTGGAAGAAAGGTCTAACACCATGTTTCAGATTTTACTTTGTGACATTTTATTAAGGAGCATGTGATTTGATCCTAGTATGTCTGATTTTGAATCTCATAATTCAGGGCTAATAATTTTACTGGATTTTTTCTGGACTTATTAAAATTCAGACATGCTGTCTTTCACTAGCAGCACTAATAACTTTAATGAATGGAGAAGCCTTTAGTTTTAAACAAAACAAATGATGAGTTAACATAATATCGTAAATAGGACCGTAACAGGGAATGGACATCTTCTCTGTGAACATTACCTTTTATAGAGGGCTTCAACAAAATAGAGGTCATTATTTTTTTTTTAACAGTTTTATTGGAGTATAATTGCTTTACAGTGGTGAGTTACTTTCTGCTTTATAACAAAGTGAATCAGCTATACATATATCCTCATATCTCCTCCCTCTTGCGTCTCCCTCCCACCCTCCCTATTCCACCCCTCTAGGTGGTCACAAAGCTGATCTCCCTGTGCTATGTGGCTGCTTCCCACTAGCTATCTGTTTTATTGGGTAGTGTATATACGTCCATGCCACTCTCTCACTTTGTCCCAGCTTACCCTTCCCCCTCCCCGTGTCCTCAAGTCCATTTGCTACTTCTGTGCTTTTATTCCTGTCCTGCCCCTAGGTTCTTCAGAACCATTTTTTTTCTTTTTTCTTGTTTTTAGGTTCCATATATATGTGTTAGCATACAGTATTTGTTCTTCTCTTTCTGACTTACTTCAATCTGTAGGACAGACTGTAAGTCCATCCACCTCACTACAAATAACTCAATTTCGTTTCTTTTTATGGCTGAGTAATATTCCATTGTATGTATGTGCCACATCTTCTTTATCCATTCATCTGTGGATGGACACTTAGGTTCCTTCCATGTCCTGGCTGTTGTAAATAGTGCTGCAATAAATATTGTGGTACATGATTCTTTTTGAATTATGGTTTTCTCAGGGTATATGCCCAGTAGTGGGATTGCTGGGTCATATGGTAGTTCTATTTTTAGTTTTTTAAGGAAACTCCATACTGTTCTCCATAGTGGCTGTTTCAGTTTACATTCCCACCAACAGTGCAAGAGAGTTCCCTTTTCTCCACACCCTCTCCAGCATTTATTGTTTGTAGATTTTTTGATGATGGCCATTCTGACCGTGTGAGGTGATACCTCATTGTAGTTTTGATTTGCATTTCTCTAATGATTAATGATGTTGAGCATCCTTTCTTGTGTTTGTTGGCAATCTGTATATCTTCTTTGGAGAAATGTCTATTTAGGCCTTCTGCCCATTTTTGGACTGGGTTGTTTGTTTTCTTGATATTGAGCTACTTGTATATTTTGGAGATTAATCCTTTGTCAGTTGCTTCATTTGCAAATATTTTCTCCCATTCTGAGGGTTGTCTTTTCGTCTTGTTTATGGCTTCTTTTGCTGTGCAAAAGCTTTTAAGTTTCATTAGGTCCCATTTGTTTATTTTTGTTTTTATTTACATTTCTCTAGAAGGTGGGTCAAAAAGGTTCGTGCTGTGATTTATGTCATGGAGTGTTCTGCCTTTGTTTTCCTCTAAGAGTTTGATAGTGTCTGGCCTTACATTTAGGTCTTTAATGCACTTTGAGTTTATTTTTGTGTATGGTGTTACGGACTGTTCTAATTTCATTCTTTTACATGTACCTGTCCAGTTTTCCCAGCACCACTTATTGAAGAGGCTGTCTTTTATCCATTGTATATTCTTGGCTCCTTTATCAAAGATAAGGTAACCATATGTGCGTGGGTTTATCTCTGGGCTTTCTATCTTGTTCCATTGATCTATATTTCTGTTTTTGTGCCAGTACCATACTGTCTTGATTACTGTAGCTTTGTAGTACTGTCTGAAGTCTGGGAGCCTGATTCCTCCAGCTCCATTTTTCTTTCTCAAGATTGCTTTGGCTTCGAGGTCTTTTGTGTTTCCATACAAATCGTGCAAGTTTTTGTTCTGGTTCTCTGAAAAATGCCATTGGTAGTTTGATAGGGATTGCATTGAATCTGTAGATTGCTTTGGGTAGTATAGTCATTTTCACAATGTTGATTCTTCCAATCCAAGAATGTGCTATATCTCTCCATCTGTTTGTATCATGTGTCATTTCTTTCATCAGTGTCTTATAGTTTTCTGCATACAAGTTTTTTGTCTCCTTAGGTAGGTTTATTCCTAGGCATTTTATTCTTTTTGTTGCAGTGGTAAATGGGAGTGTTTCCTTAATTTCTCTTTCAGATTTTTCATCATTAGTATATAGGAATGCCAGAGATTTCTGTGCATTAATTATGTGTCCTGCTACTTTATCAAATGCATTGATTAGCTCTAGTAGTTTTCTGGTAGCATCTTCAGCATTCTGTATGTATAGTATCATGTCATCTGCAAAAAGTGACAGTTTTACTTCTTCTTTTCCAATTTAGATTCCTTTTATTTCTTTTTCTTCTCTGATTGCTGTGGCTAAAACTTCCAAAACTATGTTGAATAATAGTGGTGAGAGTGGGCAACCTTGTCTTGTTCCTGACCTTAGTGGAAATGATTTCAGTTTTTCACCATTGAGAACGACGTTGGCTGTGGGTTTGTCATATATGGCCTTTATTATGTTGAGGTAAGTTCCCTCTTTGCCTACTTTCAGGAGGGTTTTTATCATAAATGGGTACTGAATTTTGTCAAAAGCTTTTTCTGTATCTATTGAGATGATCATATGGTTTTTCTCCTTCAATTTGTTAATATGGTGTGTCACATTGATTGAGTTGCATATATTGAAGAATCCTTGCATTCCTGGGATAAATCCAACTTGATCATGGTGTATGAGCTTTTTAATTTTTTGTTGGATTCTGTTTGCTAGTATTTTGCTGAGGATTTTTGCATCTATGTTCATCAGTGATATTGGCCTGTAGTTTTCTTTCTTTGTGACATCTTGGTCTGGTTTTGGTATCAGGGTGATGGTGGTCCTGTAAAAGGAGTTTGGGAGTGTTTCTCCCTCTGCTGTGTTTTGGAAGAGTTTGTGAAGGATAGGTGTTAGCTCTTCTCTAAATGTTTGATAAAATTCACCTGTAAAGCCATGTGGTCCTGGGCTTTTGTTTGTTGGAAGATTTTTAATCACAGTTTCAATTTCACTGCTTCTGATTGGCCTGTTTGTGTTTCCTATTTCTTCCTGGTTCAGTCTCAGAAGATTGTGCTTTTCTAAGAATTTGTCCATTTCTTTCAGGTTGTCCATTTTATTGGCGTATAGCTGCTTGTAGTAATCTCTCATGATCCTTTGTATTTCTGCAGTGTCAGTTGTTACTTCTCCTTTCTCAATTCTATTTCTATTGATTTGAGTCTTTTCCCTTTTTTTCTTGATGAATCTGGCTAATAGTTTATCAATCTTGTTTATCTTCTCAAAGAACCAGCTTTTAGTTTTATTGATCTTTGCTATCGTTTCCTTCATTTCTTTTTCATTTATTTCTGATCTGATCTTTACGATTTCTTTCCTTCTGCTAACTTTGGGGATTTTTTGTTCTTCTTTCTCTAATTGCTTTAGGTGTAAACTTAGGATGTTTATTTGAGATGTTTGCTGTTTCTTGAGGTAGGATTGTATTGCTATACACTTCCCTCTTAGAACTGCTTTTGCTGCATCCCATAGGTTTTGGGTCATCGTGTTTTCATTGTCATTTCTTTCTTGGTATTTTTTGATTTCCTCCTGATTTCTTCAGTGATCTCTTGGTTATTTAGTAGTGTATTGTTTAGCCTCCATGTGTTTGTATTTTTTACAGTTTTTTCCTGTAATTGATATCTAGTCTCATAGCGTTTTGTTTGGAATAGATACTTGATATGATTTCAATTTTCTTAAATTTACCAAGGCTTGATTTGTGACCCAAGATATGATCTATCCTGGAGAATGTTCCATGAGCCCTTGACAAGAAAGTGTTATCTGCTGTTTGTGGATGGAATGTCCCATAAATACCAGTTAAGTCCATCTTGTTTAATGTGTCATTTAAAGCTTGTGTTTCCTTATTTATTTTCATTTTGGATGATCTGTCCATTGGTGGAAGTAGGGTGTTAAAATCCCCTACTATTATTGTGTTACTGTTGATTTCCCCTTTTATGGCTGTTAGCATTTGCCTTATGTATTGAGGTGCCCCTATGTTGGGTGCATAAATATTTACAATTTTTGTATCTTCTTCTTGGATTGATCCCTTGATCATTATGTAGTGTCCTTCTTTGTCTCTTGTAATAGTCTTTATTTTAAAGTCTATTTTGTCTGATATGAGAATTGCTACCCCAGCTTTCTTTTGATAGCCATTTACATGGAATGTCTTTTTCCATCCCCTCACTTTCATTCTGTATGTGTCCCTAGGTGTGAAGTGGGTCTCTTGTAGACAGCATATGTACGGGTCTTGTTTTTGTATCCATTCAGCCAGTCTGTGTCTTTTAGTTGGAGCATTTAATGTATTTACATTTAAGGTAGTTATCGATATGTATGTTCCTATTACCATTTTCTTAATTGTTTTGGGTTTGTTATTGTAGGTCTTTTCTTTTTCTTGTGTTTTCTGCCTAGAGTGGTTCCTTTAGCATTTGTTGTAAAGCTGGTTTGGTGGTGCTGAATTCTCTTCGCTTTTGCTTGTCTGTAAAGGTTTTAATTTCTCTGTCAACTCTGGATGAGATCCTTGCTGGGTAGAATCATCTTGGTTGTAAGTTTTTCCCTTTCATCACTTTCAGTATGTCCTGCCAGTCCCTTCTGGCTTGCAGAGTTTCTGCTGAAAGATCAGCTGTTAACCTTATGGGGATTCCCTTGTGTGTTAATTGTTGCTTTTCCCTTGCTGCTTTTAATATTTTTTCTTTGCATTTAATTTTTGATAGTTTGATTAATATGTGTCTTGGCATGTTTCTCCTTGCATTTATCCTGTATGGGACTCTCTGCATTTCCATACTTGATTGACTATTTCCTTTCACATATTAGGGCAGTTTTCAACGATAATCTGTTCAGATATTTTCTCAGTTCCATTTTTGTTCTCTTCTTCTGCTGGGACCCCTATAATTCAGATGTTGGTGCGTTTAGTGGTGTCCCAGAGGTCTCTGAGCCTGTCCTCAATTCTTTTCATTGATTTTTCTTTATTCTGCTCTGCGGTAGTTATTTCCACTATTTTATCTTCCAGGTCACTTATCCATTCTTCTGCCAGTTACTCTGCTATTGATTCCTTCTAGAGAATTTTAATTTAATTTATTGTGTTGTTCATCATTGTTTGCTCTTTAGTTCTTCTTGGTCCTTGTTAAACGTTTCTTGTACTTTCTCCATTCTATTTCCAAGATTTTGGATCATCTTTTCTTTTTTTTTAACATCTTTACTGGAGTATAATTGCTTTACAATGGTGTGTTATTTTCTACTTTATAACAAAGTGAATCAGTTATACATATACATATGTCCCCATATCTCTTCCCTCTTGCATCTCCCTCCCTCCCATCCTCCCTATCCCACCCCTCTTGGTGGTCACATAGCACCGAGCTGATCTCCCTGTGCTATGTGGCTGCTTCCCACTCACTAGCTATCTATTTTACATTTGGTAGTATATATAAGTCCATGCCACTCTCTCACTTTGTCCCAGTTTACCCTTCCCCCTCCCCGTATCCTCAAGTCCTTTGTCTAGTAGGTCTGCATCTTTATTACCGTCCTGCCCCTAGGTTCTTCATTTTTTTTCCTAGATTCTATATATATATATGTGTTAACATATGGTATTTGTTTTTCTCTTTCTGACTTACTTCACTCTGTATGACAGTCTCTAGGTCCATCCACCTCACTACAAATAACTCAGTTTCATTCCGTTTTATGGCTGAGTAATATTCCATTGTATATATGTGCCACATCTTCTTTATCCATTCATCTGTGGACGGACACTTAGGCTGATTCCGTGTCCTGGCATTGTAAATAGAGCTGCGATGAACATTGTGGTACATGACTTTTTGAATAATGGTTTTCTCAGGGTATATGCCCAGTAGTGGGATTGCTGGGTCGTATGGTAGTTCTATTTTTAGTTTTTTAAGGAAACTCCGTACTGTTCTCCATAGTGGCTGTGTCAATTTACATTCCCACCAACAGTGCAAGAGGGTTCCCTTTTCTTCACACCCTCTCCAGCATTTATTGTTTGTAGATTTTTTGATGATGGCCATTCTGACTGGTGTGAGATGATATCTCATTGTAGTTTTGATTTGCATTTCTCTAATGATTAATGATGTTGAGCATTCTTTCATGTGTTTTTTGGCAATCTGAATATCTTCTTTGGAGAAATGTCTTTTTATGTTTTCTACCCATTTTTCGATTGGGTTGTTTGTTTTTGTGATATTGAGCTGCATGAGTTGCTTGTATGTTTTGAAGATTAATCCTTTGTCAGTTGCTTCATTTGCAAATATTTTCTCCCATTCTGAGGGTTGTCTTTTCGTCTTGTTTATGGTTTCCTTTGCTGTGCAAAAGCTTTTAAGTTTCATTAGGTCCCATTTGTTTATTTTTGTTTTTAATTCCATTTCTCTAGGAGGTGGGTCAAAAAGGATCTTGCTGTGATTTATGTCATGGAGTGTTCTGTCTGTGTTTTCCTCTAAGAGTTTTATAGTGTCTGGCCTTACCTTTAGGTCTTTAATCCATTTGAGTTTATTTTTGTGTATGGTATTAGGGAGTGTTCTAATTTCATTCTTTTACATGTAGCTGTCCAGTTTTCCCAGCACCACTTATTGAAGAGGCTGTCTTCTCCACTGTATGGATCATCTTTACTGTCATTACTCTGAATTCTTTTTCAGGTTGAATGCCTATTTTCTCTTCCCTTTTTTGGTCTGGTGGGTTTTTACCTTGCTCCTTCATCTGCTGTGTATTTCTCTGTCTTCTCATTTTGCTCAAGTTACTGTGTTTGGGGTCTCCTTTTCACAGGCTGTAGGTTCATAGTTCCCGTTGTTTTTGGTGTCTGCTCCCAGTGGGTAAGGTTGGCTCAGTGGGTTGTGTAGGCTTCCTGGTGGAGGGGACTGGTGCCTGTGTTCTGGTTGAAGAAGCTGGATCTCGTCTTTCTGGTGGGCAGGAACACGTCTGGTGGTATGTTTTGGGGTGTCTGTGACCTTATTATGATTTTAAGCAGAGTCTCTGCTAATGGGTGGGGTTGTGTTCCTGTCTTGCTAGTTGTTTGGCATAGGGTGTCCAGCACTGTAGCTTGCTGGTCGTTGAGTGGAGCTGGTTCTTAGCTTTGAGATTGAGATCTGTGGGAGAGCTTTCCCCATTTGATATTACTTGGGGCTGAGAGGTCTCTGGTGGACCAAGGTCCTGAACTTGGCTCTCCCACCTCAGAGGCTCAAGCCTGACACCTGGCCAGAGCACCAAGACCCTGTCAGCCACACGGCCTTTGGGAAGTCTGAGGTCTTCTGCCAGCGTTCAGTAGATGTTCTGTAGGAGTTGTTCCACATGTAGATGTAGTTTTGATGTATTTGTGGGGAAGAAGGTGATCTCCACGTCTTTTTCCTCCACCATCTTGAAGGCGCCTCCCCATTCCTGAAAAAGACTAAAATCTGTTACCTTGCTAAATTTCAGCTAAACCAAACCATTCATTTAAAGAAGTTGTACATCAGTGGAAAGTTTATTTTACCGACAACGCTTTTCTTTCCTACATGCAAAGAGCTTTTCCCTCCCACTTTTTAATCCTTCCTTTCCCTACTTCACCCCAATCTTTAAAAAGGATGATGTAAGATTGGGTTGTTTTGTGCCAGATTTTCATCCTGGAACACATTTTTATAGCCGTGTTTCTCTGAGAAAAGTTTATGACAAAACGGTGATAATACTTTCACGTTTCCATTTCCTCCTCTCACCTAGTGCTTTTTTCTTAACTTCGATTTTTTCAGAGTTTGACGTGACCAATATAATATGTGTGCTAAAGCCAAAGAAAATTATTTTGAAAGCTTTTGAGGATTTATTAATTATGCTATCATCTAGGATTCCTTGGGAAAAAAACAAATTGTGGAGTATATTCTTATTTTTTAATCTTAGATTTTTCTGTTCATACAATAAGGAAACCCTTCAAAATATTTGTTGGTAGGCATCATTTGTTATGGTGATTGGCTTTTGTGATTTCTCCTCTGTTAGTGGCTGTCCGTTTGCGTTTTGCACACTCCTTCTTAAGGGCGCAGATAAACTTGGCCCTGTTTGTTCTCACCCAGTGGAGACTTTAACATTAAGGGCCCAAACGATAGAAACAGCTGAAATGGTCAACAGTAGGGAAGTGCCTTAAAATACTTGGACATAGAATGAAGCAGTAAAGGACTAGGTAGATTTCTATTTGCTCACGTGGAAAGTTTTCTGAGTTGGAAAAAAAGAGCAAATATCAGAAAGATGAGCAGAATCGTACACTTTTATGTTAAAAAAAACCTAAACATGAAAATCATAGTGTATGTTCTCTACAAGTGAGTGTGTGTGTATATGGGTGTGTGTGTGTCCTGGATGCTAATGACGGCTGATGCTTAATGAGTACTTATGTCACAAATTTTTAGTATGCTATACCCATTAACTCATTTGGTCCTTACAACATCCCTATAAAGTTGGCTACTACTGTTGTCCCCATCTTCTAGATGATGAAACTGGAATTCAGAGAGGGTCAGAACCTTGCTGAGTCACCTGCCTAGCAAGTGGTGGGACTGTGGTTTGAGACTAGGCAGTTTGACTCTAACAGGACTGAGGGTACAGATCAAAGGGAACTTTAGACTGTTGATAATGCTTTAACTTTCTTCAGGGTGAATCTAAGCATTTCAATTATGAAATTAAAATTAATTTTTAAAAAAGTGGAAAAGAATCATATTGGAAGAAATCTACCATATATTTGATCATTTATGTACTTTTTGGTGGAGCCTGTGTTCTGCGTATAATAAGTGCTACTTTTGCTGGGCTCTGAACATTTGATAATTGTCTGAAGTACTTTGCTTAATCTCTCTCATCTTCTAGAGTTTCCGAACCTTAGCACTGTTGACATTTGGAGCTGGATAATTCTTTTCTGTGAGGGGCTTTCCTGTTCAATGAAAGATGTTTAGCAGCATCCCTGACCTCTACACAGTCGATGTCAGTAGCTCCCACCAGTCCCCCAGTCATGACATCAATAATGTCTCTAGTGTCCCCTGGGTGAGGGACGGCAGGAGATGCAAAATCACTCCCAGTTGAGAACCACCAGTCTACTGTTATCCTTCAGGAACCTTCAAGAGTCTATTTGTACCTGTGCTAAGCCTTAGAAATATCTTTTATTCACAGTATTGAACTGTTTTCCTTTATTATATATTGATATGAAGGTTGTGACGCCTAGGTCATGCACAGCGGGTAGAAACTGAAATAAACTCTTGGACCCTATAGTACTCTCCAGTTATTACCCTTTTTATGTCTTATTCACAACCTCTAGTATTTACATGCCATGGGTGCTGTATAGCCAGCTCGCTTTTAGAGTCTCTCCAGTTCACCGTCTGTCTACTTCCTGTCCTCCCGTACTCTCAGGAAAAAAGACCACGGTCTCCACTTGATACCATATTTAAATTGTGTTTCTCCTTTTGTAGCTTTTTCCTACTTTCCATTCCACAGACACATATTTCCTAGTCAGTCTTCAGTCTCCTCACAGACTTTGTTGAGCAGAGCAGTTTTGCATGTTTACATTTCTGGGCTGATTTTTATAGCCTTTTTTGGAAGGGTCCCCCAACAGTTTAGTTCCAAGGACTAACGTAGTTCGAAGACCAACAGGGCCCAAGGTCTGATTCTGCCTTTTGCCCCACTTCTCAATTCTTGGGAGATAAATGTAGTTGAGTCAAAAACAGAATCTTCCCCTCTGCTCTCCATAGCTACTTTACCTCTCTTCTGGCCACCTACCTCTCCCATCGGGATTAAGTCTCTAGTGAAATATAAAGGCAGGCACTGGTTAAGAGCACTGCTTCACGATAAGACAGATTTGGGTTTGCTGCCTGACCACGACTCTCTGGTTATGTGAACTAGTGTAAATTATTTCTCTGTAACTCGGTTTCTTCATCTGTAATCCTCATAGAATTTTTGTCAGGATTGAATGAGAGAATGTATATAAAGGGTTTATTTAGCATAGCGCACACTAGGTACGCAGTAAATTCCTGTTTTATTATTACTGTCATCCCAGTCAGCATCATCACGTGCCTCCTCCTCTTGAAATGTTTGGAGACCCCAGTGTTTGAAAATTCCACTCCAGATACTATCCACCAGAACCATAGGTAATATCAGTCTCCTGAATTCATGTAGGGTAAGCTAGTGGGGGAAATATAAGAATAGACGTGAGAATGTCATGATGACTATGACAGCCATTCCCGTCAGTGGACCACCTTAGACTCCTGACAGGCTAGAACTATGGAGTGACTCTGAATGCTGCTCAGCCTGTGAGATCTTAAGGCTGAACCGGACTTTTGATTGGAACTAGGCTGGGAAGTCTTCAGTCCTCTAGTGAATTCATTCTGATCCTAGCTTGGGTCTTAATCTTAAGAACTCTTATATGGATCAGATTCCCAGAACTTCTAGGAATTTGAAGAAAAGCCAATACTGGCTTTTCAGTTCAGTCCAGACTTAAAGGTGTCCAGGATTCCCAAAGGGAGTCCTGGAACTAAGGGAGTCTTCTGATTTCAGCAGATTGTCTTGGGCCTGAAATTGGACTAGTTGCAGAATGAAGTAGGATCTGCCCATCGTTTGAAGCCTTTCTGGAGATCTGAAAGGAGGATTTTGCCCTTAATCACTGTTCTTCTACATAATCACTATTGCTTGCTTACCAGACAACTAGAGATTTTCAGTTAGTTGCAGAGTGAAGAGAAGGCCTATATAGACCCTGACCTTGGGCTGAAGGGTTCTGAACTCAAAGATTACAATAGGCCCCAGGGCAGCTTTACCCTACCAAGCCTGGCATGGAGCCTCTATTCCCACCAGCTTTTTGGAGCCCTGTCCTTTCTTAGAAATTAGAGTTGCTTACTTCTTCATTTTAACGAGTCATTTTTACCTTTCTTTTACATCATTTGCTTAAGTTCACATCTCTGTGATATATAACACCCTCATCAAACAGATTAAGAACTTCAAAAATATTATTTAGATTTGCCCCCTCCCTTTTTATCTTTTGGTTTTTTGTTTTTTCTTTTTTTTGCCATACGCGGGCCTCTCACTGTTGTGGCCTCTCTCATTGCGGAGCACAGGCTCTGGACGTGCAGGCCCAGCGGCCATGGCTCACGGGCCCAGCCGCTCCGCGGCATGTGGGATCTTCCCAGACCGGGGCACGAACCTGCGTTCCCTGCCTCAGTAGGCGGACTCTCAACCACTGCGCCACCAGGAAAGCCCATTATCTTTTGTTTTTAAAGAAGAAAAGACAAGTGGTAAGAAATTGATCATTTTTCCCGTAGGGAAATTCTTTTGGTAACAGGACACATTTTCTAATGTGGATGTTATACTCGTTTTGTTTTATGGTCCTGTCCTGTGCAGGGCAAGACATTTAGCATCCTTAGCCCTGCCTGCTGCATGAATAACCCCTCAGATATTGAGACCACTTAATATGTCCCCATATATTTCCATATGCCCCCTAAGGGGGTGCTATCACCCCAGTTGAGAAGGAAAGTAAGAACCTTTTCCTTTGAGTTCCAGATTATAAAATGAACACTTTGTTAGACTGCTTATTTGAGACTCTTATTCCTGTTCTTAGCAGAGATTTCCAGGAGTCCCAGAAGTACTTTACTCTCATTCTGTGGTTGTCTAGCCTGTTACTTTCAGATCTCATCTCTTGGGACGTAGCATCCACAGAGACAATGTCACATAGCTCAGGCTGGCACGTTCTAGTTTGGCTTTCCCCTTCCCTGATACTGTGCCCTTCAAGTCAGGCTGCACAGAGACGTCTGCTTTGGTGCCACAGTAAGGTCATCACGACTGGTTTTCAAGCTTACTAATTTTTCAAGTGTGGGAAGCCCCCCAGTTAGAAGTTACGTTTCACATTGTATGCATATGTTGATTATTTGGACTCTGTTTTGCCATAGAAACCATTCAATACATAGTTAGGTTACCAAGGAAACTGGATGTACTCAAGCCATAGTGCCTGCCGTGTACAGTGCCACATTTTGAGGGATAGAACCCAATCCTCTTCCTTCTCTTCTGTGGCTGTCACTTGTGCAGCTTGCCTTGCTGGGCGATGGCAGGGGGCCAGCAGTGATCGAGTCACAGCAGATTGTGCAGGCTCGGTTCAGCCAACAGAAGTCCATACACCAAGAGGCCTCCAGAGCTCAGTCATATCTTCTCTCTACAACGTATAAATGCAGGGCACACAGCAGCTGAGCTGTCACTCCATTCTGGATTGTTATCTGGAATAGTAGGAAGCGACTTTCCTTTATTGCTTGTGAAACCCCTCCACATCCCGGAGCCGGGGGAACTGGAGCCAGAAAGAACGCAGAGCGGATGGAGTACTTTCTTTTCTTCCTTATGTTATCAAATGTCCTTGCAATAAATGACTGTCTCTGTAAGTCGTCCATGTGGACCCTGTGTCACCCAGAGAAAGCCAACCAGCTCAAACCAGACAGGGGGGCCTCTCCACAAAAGCTTATCACCCCGTAGTCTAGGTTCTTGAGTATGAATCACATTTCCCTGTCATTTGTCTCTTATTACAGTAAAGATAGGAACTGAACAACCTCTAGACCCATTGTACTGTTCTAAAGACAGGAATGGTAAGAGTATTACTGTTGTCGTGTTTTTATTGCCTTTTTTGAAATTAAGCTGAATTTGGGCTTAAAGGTTTCTGGTGCCTGTTTGTCACCTGCCCTGTCCCCTGGCGTGGTGGGTTACAGCCGACCTGCCAAGCACTGGGCACGTAGTGCTCAGCCCTTCCGTGTTAACTCCTTAGCATCTTCACTTGGTGTCCTCTAGTCAGGGCGATCTGTCTTGTCATCACCCTTCGGGGCTTCCTTATTTTAGTCTTTTATTTCCTATCTTTGTATGCTGGCTTAGTAACAGTATTTTCACTTTACATGTATATTGCACTTCCGACTTTAGAAGTGTATTCTCCATTGTTATCTTTGCAGGCTAGATAGGACAGGTATGGCCATCTCCATTTTCCAAAGTGAAAATCAATACTCAGATACCTTAAAGGACTTGCCCAACTCTCACACCCTCTCGCGGCAGGTCTGGAGCCAGATCAGGGCTTCTGGGGCCCAGGCTTCTCGTGCTCTTCCCACTACGACACTGTATGCCTGTGCTGTTGCTGTTTCCTGTAGCTCTGCTTATTCCTTACTGTTTTCCTTCTTTGGATCTTTACTTTGGCACTAACCATTCCTACTAGAAAACTAGAAAAGCTTCCTTCTCTAGCTGCTCTAGTCAGTGTTCTTGGCACTTTGGCCCTGGCATCCTCTTACTTCAGCAAATTGGCACCCTAGGACAAGCTCCTGCCATAGCATATTTATTAGTGAATTGGTACCTTTGCACATTTTATAAAGTGAATGAATGCCTTCAGGTATTCATCTTGATGGTTAATAATCATATTTTGTTTTATATAGTCTTTTCATCAGAAGCATATATTATCTTCCATTATGTAGGGGAGGTTAACCAGTTAAATTACTTGTCTAAAATCTTAATAATAAGAGCAGAAGAGGGGAGAAGGGAACTCATTTCTTTGAGGAGCTCACGTGAACCAGACACCTAAGTAGGAGCTTCAAGTATGGGATCTCATTTCGTCTTTGCAAAAGCCCTATGATGTTTTATATTTTACAGGTAAAGAAACTGTAGGTCAGACAAGCTAAGTAACTTACACTGCAAGGAAAAAGTAGAGGGAATATTAAAACCTAGACTTCTCTGTTCTGAGGCTCATGTTCTGTCTACTCTCCCACGTACCTTCCTCTTGGGCAAAGGGCGCCGTTTGAAGGGCTTATAGTAACAAACAAAAGAATGCCCTGGACACAGGGTGACACAGCAGGGAAGGAGGGAAGCTGGAGGACAGCTATTTCTTTTTCCTGACGACCCCCAGAAAGGAGCGAACTCATTCAGTTCTCTTTCCTCTAAGGATCATAGATCTATTGATAAATGCTCCGATGTATGAGCTTGTCGCTTAGTTGAACTAAGGTAAACTAACCAAGAGCAATGTGTCAGTGTTTTAGTAGCTGTTCAGGGCGGGCCCGATCAAAGACACTACCCATGCTGAGCAGTTAGAGAGCTGCTTGGGAAGAGCGCTTTTTCTCTCTCAGAAAGGCAGTGAGACCTGGGGAAGGAGGACCAGCCCGGAAGGCAGGAGTGCCGTGCTGTAGCCGTGTGACCCTAGGTTAGTAAGTCACCTCACCTGGCTGGGTTCCAGTTCCCTTACCTGTAAAACATGGGAACTGAAGTGGACGGCCCTCCCAGCAACTGCAATTTTCTTGCTACTCAAGTCCTTGCCAATTACAGTTTTTTGTAGTGTTAATAGCTCCCGGGGGTCTGACTTTTCTAAAGAAAATAGGGGGCCACAGGAGGTAGTGCTCCTATCAAACTTGTGGGTAAGATAGTTATTGATTAGTGAATGACTGGAGAATAGCATTTAGGGTCTTTAAAGATACCTGTGATTTGGGGTTTTGCTTTATAGGTTTTAAAGAAAACATATCTGAGGTTTTAAAATTTCTCTTGGACACTGTGTTTGCAACTCTTCTCACTGACTTCAGATGACTTGTGATGCCTTGTTTATGCGTACGTGCTCCAGGCAGATAGGCTGCTCTTGAGGTGTGGAATAACTAAGAAAGGAGGATAATGGCATACTTTTTCACTGGACAGTCAGATTTTTCTACAATAATTCTTAAATAGTGAGCTAAAACTAATAGCTAATTACTAATACTTATATAATAAATATGAAGAACACTATAATTTAGAGCAAGATAGTTAAAAATACTTTTGTACAATTTGGTCTCTTCCTTAATAAACTAAACATTTTAACATTTGCTGTTTAAACTACCTCTGGCTTTCCCTAATTAGGAAATTCAGTTCAAATCCTTTCTTGGAGAGGACAATTTCCAGAGCTTTCTTGGGTCCTCAGACCCCTTTTGGTGTCAGTGGTCTTCCTCACTTCTCACAGCATGAATACTCACCAGAGGGTGGGCGGGTTTGCACGGTAAGAACCAGATTACTGACTGCCGCTGCACCGTGAGAGATAACCTAATCCTTCCAGGCGCCGTTTTTATTTTAAAGGAATGATTTTTAAAGGAGTAATCCAGATGAATATATCATGGAATAAGTAAGAGAAAACTTACTGGGTCGTTATGTTTTCCTGAGGCATTTTGGCTACAGTAAATGGCCCACAGCATCACTCTTCCGCATGCTCAAAAAGCCACGCTTATGTTTAGCAACACGTCTCTTTTTAAAGGTTTGAAACTCTTGCTTTAAAAAAATTCAGAATGAAGATCCACGGACCCCTAAGGGGTTGGGCCTCGGCCCTCTGCTCTGGCATCCTAGAATTGCAACAGAGCTTTGGAGCTTTCTTGCCACGTTTCAGATGCTTTCCCAGGTCAGGCTTTCAGGACATGGGGCAGCTTCTCAGCTCTGGCCCATGGCCTCAATACAGCTTTGATTTCTCTCTAGGCCACCCTTCCCCAGGGAAGAGGTGCCTCAACTTCAGGAGATCTTCCCCCTTCCCCAAGTCTAGTGTGGGCCTTTTTTTTTTTTTTTTTTTTTTTGGTTTTGGCGAGGAGAAAGGACCTTGCAGGAGCTGAGTGGTAAGGAGAAGCTGGGAGGCTTCCCTGCTTTACTGTGAAGGTGTCTGGGGTGAGTGGTTGGCCGGGAAGGACTGGGGACGGGAAGCATTGGAGAGAACCAGCAATTGGAAAAAGCCCAGGACAAACGAAGCTGCCTACCATTATGAATTCATGCTCTAACACCAACAGAAATATCAGTATTTTGGTTTGTAAAAAGAGCGTGATACCAGAATACCGAAAACCAGCATGGTAATCACTAGTAAATTTCTCTTGCTGGGGTAAGGAAGGGAAGGCTTCACAGAAGAGGTGTGATTTGAGCTGAATCTTAAAGGACAGTCACCAGCTACTAGGCATTGAGCCCTAATTACAGATCAGTTGATTTGGCTGGTGACTATACCAAGAGTTTCATGTAAAGTTACACAATGCTGTTCCTTGCCAGTAGTTCAGTCTGCAGTTTAGTTGGGGCGGGGGGGGGGGGGGTGTAGACAGTTCCTCCTGTTGTTCTTCAAAGCCACCCTCTGCTTCATTCAGCCCTGTCTCTTCTACCTCTTCTTGTCTTTGTAATAAAAGCTTCCAGTAATCACTTGAGCAGTTTTGTGTGTTATTCTTAGTGGGTAACACTTTGATACATTAACACCTCATAACATTTCACATAGAGTTGTTTTTTTCTCCCCCATGACTTTAGCATTTAAGAATGTAAAGACACGTTAGGATTTTGGATCCCATTTCCTGGATGCTCCTCTTTTCAGAGGCTTATTCACAAATGGCTTTTTTTTTTTTTTTGGACATACTTTTTCTTTAATGGGCGTTAAATTGGCCCATTGTTTGTCACACCTGTTCTCTGAGCTGCTAGTTGGTGTATTTGAAAATGCAAACCGTGTAACAATCACTTTTTCTATCTAAAAGGCTTTTTTCTTCTGCTTTATTCTGTTCGTATACGTGTGGATTTCTTGATACTGCATTTTTGGAATTCAGCTTCTTTTTGGTCAAGACTTTGGAAATACTAGTGCAAATCTTAGCCACTTAAGTTGCTGTTTAGTTGAAACTATGTTAAAAAGTAATTAATTCATTTCACTTGGTTTTGCTGTCTTTGAGATCTCTCTGTCTTTGCTGAACGTGTTGAATCAGGATTTTGCTGTTTTATTAGACGGCTTTCTGGTACCCCAAAGCAGTGCTTCTCAAAAGCGTGATCAGGAGACCACGTGTTTATAGTATAGATTACTTGAATCCATCCCAGACCTACCAAATCAGAATTTTGAGGGCTCAGAAATCTGGATTTTTAAAAGCTTCATAGGTGGTAGTGTGCACATAAAGTTTGGGAAGTTCTGCCTTGAGCATTTATTTATTTGGGATTTATTACCTAATTTTCTCCAGGACATGCATGAGTGAGTTTTGGTCTTTCTTTCTGTGGACTCTCTTTGATTTGAATTATGTGAAGCATACTCCTCAGAAAGAGTAGGGTCACACTTTCTCTGGTATTCAGTAGTGTTACAGAGAAAACTAAGCTCCAACAGTATTATCTAAACCCCAGTCACTGGACCCTCTTGGGCCTCTTGTTTGTGTGGCAGCAGACCTACACGTGATGCTTGGAAATCACCTGCCTGGGTCACAGAGGACTACATAGTACATTAGACACCAGAACATAGCTAGTCTAAGGTCTGGAGCCTTATAATGATAGTAATTAACATAGTGATACTTTGTTTTTCTCCAGTGTCTTTAAGCCAAGGCCTTCAAGTGCCACATTAAACATGGTATGCAACGCCCTGGTAAGAGAGGCCAATGTTAAGTTTCTCATTTTATAGATTTAGAACCTGAAGCTGAATAAGAAAGTTAAGCTTCAACACTTTTCTGGGATAAATGACACATTCAACTTGGAGAAACGGGATTATTTCAAAGGAAACGTTTGTGATTTGTGGGGAGTTGGGAGAGTGGTAGTGGTAGGGTATTTTGGAATTCCAGAGTATATCCTGAGTGAAAGCAACCATTTTTGGTTACTTTAATTAATGCCTTTAGTAACTAGAGGTGTTTACCTGGGAAACACCATCATTTTATTAGAATTTCTGTGCATTTTATAAATCTCATTCCCTCAGACTCCTTCATCTGCCTTTCCTTTACTGGGCCTTCTTTATTTTTCAATCATTTATAGAGTCAGAGAATATTAAAAATAAAACCTTAAAGATCGTATCATCAGGCCCCTCTGTTTTACAGGACAAGGTACTTGGGACTAGAAAGATTTAGTAAAAAGACTCACCCAAAATGGCCCACAAAGTTTGGGTATGAGAGATACGAACGTTTAAATTGTAGTCTTAGCAAATTTCAATCCTGCACTACAGTGTTATCAGCTGTAGTCACCATGTTTTACATTAGACCCTCAGACCTTATTCTCTCACAGCTGAAAGTTTGTATCCTTTTGCCAGCTTCTCCCTAATCCCCCTACCTCCAGATCCTGGCAACCACTTTTCTGCTCTGTTTCCAGAGTTGTTGTTGTTTTTTTTTTTTTAATAGATCTTTTTTGGAGTACAATTGCTTCACAATGCTGTGTGGTTTCAGTTGCACAACCAAGAGAACCAGCCATATGGATACACATGTCCCCATATCCCCTCCCTCTTGAGCCTCCCTCCCACCCTCCCTATCCCACCCCTCTAGTGTTTTATTATATATCTTTTCTCAAATGAGCTAGAATATGTATTAAATGAATACAGTTTAATGTTGAGAATCCGTTCAGGTCCTTCAGAGACACTGTGTAGTTATCACCATATTTTCTTCCCCTTTTTCTTTCTTTAATATTCTTTTTTTTAACTTTAACTTTTGAGCCTACAGTATTTCCTTGCTATTACTACCTTTTAAATTTTCTCCCACTTGCTTTTCCTGTATTCTTCCTATCATCTCCCTTCTCTCTCTTCTGCTTTTATAAACTAATACTATTGCATCCTAAGTAATTAAATATCCCAGGAAAAATAAGATTGAATAAGTTTTTTTAAATTCTGATGATCTTTAGGATTTAGAAAAAGCAGACTTAAAGAAAAAATAAAAAGTACTTGGAGACTTCTGGAATATTTGGGTTTTTTTTTTTTTAAGCACTTCAACAGCTGTGGAAATAAATCATTCTTTATTATCTCAATCTTCAGCCTCCATTAGCTCAGCTGCAAGTGTATACACAACTAGCACTGATCTTATGGGTGATTTCTCGTGACTTTTGCCTTACAAATAAAATGAAGAACAGTTTCTAAGATAACAGATTAAGAATTTGAAGAGAAGAAGATAGGAAATTTATTCATCAAATAATTGATTGATAGGGATCATCTCCTCATAGAGTACATTGTATTTTAATGCAAGCCGATGAGAATCCTGGTGATTTATGCAACAGAGTTCTTCATCTTCATACCAAGATAACTGAGCTAAACATACACAGTAAAAGTACTTGGGAAAAAATGGAAAGGGCCATACAAAAGCCTTGAATTAGGGACTTCTTATTTGAAACAGTTCAGCTCTGTAAATATTTATTGGGAATCTAAAAAATAAATATTAATGTACTAAAGGCCAGGTGCTGGAGATACTGAGCTATAGGGAGAAAAGTAGGAACAGTGAGGGAACATAGTGTTTATTCTTCCCTCTGGGGAAGTAAAACAGAGGGACAGAAATACTAACCACATAGTTCCCGATCCTGACCACCAGATGGGGCTGTCAACCATAGGCAGCTCAGTTGCTGTTCCATCAGGCTTCCAATTGGATAGCGAGGAGGTGGAAGAAGTGTGGAACTAGTTGTGGTATACGTGGATAATTCATAACATGAGATACCTGTATATTAGGCACAGTATTTACCTGAATTCTCTAGATCAGTTTACTGTTTTTACCTCCTCTCTTTAAGAAGAAAATTAGAGTAATCTGATGTGATTTGTTTATGAAATAATGCTAGTTATTATTAGCTCTTCCTTTTCTGATGTTTACAAATTTATTTTGGGTGCAAGTACAGATAGCTTTTTCTAAGTATATGTACCCACACTTAAGAGACAGCATGAGAAAACTTATTTCCTACTTTTTCTGCCTGTAATCTGGCATTCCTAGTTAGTTTTTACTCTTCGTTCAAGATTCAGATCAAACGTCACCTCCTCGCCAAAACCTTTCTTGGCACTATTCTACCAGACAGAGTTAAGAGTGCTCTCTTTCATACTCCTACATGACTGTTTATGCTCTATAATAGCTTTTATCTCATTGAATTAAAATTTTTTTCAATTTATCTATCTTTGTCACTAATTGGAAGATTCTAGAGGCCATATAGTATTTATATTTCTATACGCACTGCTGAGTACAAAACCAAATACAAAACCTGGTGAGTATCCATCACAGAATAAGTAAGTTTTAAATATTTGTGAATTATAGTTCTTCATAGACTATTTAAAGAAGATTATGTTATTAGTTGTTATGGTATGGAGTCTTTCCCAGGATTATAAATGAGCTATCAGGAGTCATCTTACAAAATAACTGATTTTAGAAGACTTTTAGAAAGAAGCATTTATCTTAAAAGGGGAAGGGTTATAGGATTCGTTCCAAGGACCATGCCATATATATGGCTTAACTTTTCTTACTATAGTTTGCTCCCATGCAGCCGACTTATGGAATTTTAAGACTTATTTGGAATTTTCATTTTACGACTTATTTTGGAATACATTTTTTATGACTTTGATTGAAGAGAAATAAATATTTTCTTTAAATGAGTTTAAGTAGTCTAGGGACATCTTTGAGTAGTAGGCCAAAATTGATTCAATATTATGAACTTTTAAGTGGAACTTAATCAGAAGATGTGATTCACTCCATTCAATTCATTGATAGAAATCTTTTTCACAGCCAACTTTTCTTTAAAGTGAATTATGTGTTTCTGTTTAGAAAACAAACGCATTTGTCTATAAGTTTTAGACTTCTGTGAGGATGAAAATAGTACGCTCTTTAACTTAAAGAAAATTGTAAGACTTCTTTTCTTATAAAAATGACATCCCAGTTATTTCCCTGTGTATGGAAAATTTCTGTTTCTCTAAGCTTTTTTGGTTTGTTTGTTTTGCTGTATGCGGGCCTCTCACTGTTGTGGCCTCTCCCGTTGCGGAGCACAGGCTCCGGACGCGCAGGCTCAGCGGCCATGGCTCACGGGCCCAGCCGCTCCACGGCATGTGGGATCTTCCCGGACCGGGGCTCGAACCCATGTCCCCCGCATCGGCAGGCGGACTCTCAACCACTGCGCCACCGGGGAAGCCCCTGTTTCTCTAATCTTGACTGGAAAAGTTTCTCCTGGGCAATTAGGACTCTAAAGAAAAGTATTTCATCATCTTCAATGAATATTTATCAGGTGATTGCTATGGGAAGGTCATATTACAGTCCCTTGGAAAAAACCCACTTATCCAAAGGTGAGACTCCTGGCAACCCCCTGGAAAAGAGCCTTGATCCCTGGACTCAGAGAAGGGGAGCTTGAGTACTGAAGAGCCTGTTTTAAAGACACACTCTGATTTTGTTTTATACTGACCCGGCAAACTTGCTTAGCCTATTTTTACACCCATAGCATATATGAAGCAACGTATAAGAAGGCAGGTCGGCTGCTCTGAGTATACTTTTGGTAGCAGGAGAAAATACAGCTTTAAAAAGCAGCAAGAAAACCCACCTCAAATAACAGTATATTAACTGACATCTCCAGTGTTGGCTCCGTATCATCGATAGAGTTTAATAGAGTAAAATTCATTAATTCTGTTCAGCAAATGATTTAAGGACGTGAGCTGGGGGATCAGATAGGCCTGGGTTCTAATCTCACATACACTACCTACTAATGAGAAAACCATGAGTGATTTACCCAACCATTCAAGCTGAACTTTTCTTCTATGTCAGGAATATGATGAAAACAATTTAAAAACAAACCAGAAAGTTATCTACCACAAATATAACAAAAGTTAACATCACTTCTGTATAAATTGATCAGAACACTTAAGATCTCTTTGTAAAAGGACAAAGAATAATGTCCTTCAATTTACAAAAGAATAAGGCAACTAACAAATATGGAACCATGTTCACTGGCACCTCATAATCCAAAAGTTCAAAATAAAAACAGCACAATACTTGCAGCAGGTTTAAGTCAACAGGACAGTAAAACTATACAAATAAACTCAAAATGAAGAAGCGAACATAGGGAGAAAAGGTAGAGATCCAAAGGAAAAACAAGTGTCTGCTTATATAACGTTCTTTGTAACAGGAAAGTTAAAAAATGCTGATATGCACGCTGTTCCCTTAATAAGGTAGCTCCCACTTTATGCCTCACTTTGTGGTTCTAAAACTATCAGTAGCAAAGGTAGTTTTGGTAAGGGACTCCCTGTCCCCACTCTGGATCTCTGTGCTATTACTGTTTGACCCCACTAAGAGGGTTCACCTCTTAGGACCGGCAATATTCACACTTACATTTGCATTTTCCATTCCTTAGACCTTCCTGCTCTGTCTTCTTCGTTATTTGGAAGCCAAATTCTTAACCTTTCAACAGTATAAAAAGGCAGCGTAACACAGCTTGAGACTCCTACCTTACTTCTTGATACTACTTGCCTAATGCAGCTTCTTCCTGCATTATTTTTATTTATTATTGCATGACTGACACTTTGACTTTTTAGATAGGGATTGTGGGAGGTGTTTTAAATAGAAAAGAAGTTAAAGTTGGCAGAGTAGGAAATTTTTGTTTATTCTCATTAAGGCCTTTGTCCTTTCTTTCTCTGTTTCAAGTTATCACCTGTGGTTTAAGCTATCTGGCGGCCTCAATTCTGCTTTAGTTCATGCCTGGAAATTTTCCTGGTATGGAAAGCATATTTTGGAGCTTTAGTATCATCAACAAAATTCTCTTTTCGTTTGAGTGGGTGAGGGAGAAAACATTTGATCTGAAATTCCTACGTTCTGAGTGAATTGGTTTATGTCAAAGCATTTCAGGAGTTTGTTTGTTTGTAGAAACGAAAAGTAGAGTCCTCTATTCATTCAGCCAGTTTTTTGAAGTGCCTGTCACATGCTAGACACTCTACTAACGCTGTTTGGGTGGGGGTAGGGAGTTGTGGAATAAAGATGAAGAGGTCACAGCCTCAAGAGGGACAGCCTACTGGTGGAGGGGAGCACAGCAGTAACCAGCTGGTACACTGTAGCAGTCCTGTACTGGAGGTGGGCACACAGAACCACGGGAGCCCAGCCAAGAGAGCATTGAGCTCGGTCTGCTGGAGGCCCCAGGGCTCCGGAAGGGTGGCTCCTGACTAGGACACTGGAGGAGGAATAACATCTTTCCCGGAGGGGAAGGAGAGGAAGAGCATTCCAGACAGAAGGGACTTGTGAACTAGGCCCAGAGGTGAGTGTCCCTGCCATTTTGGGGCACTGTGAGGGGACCAGTACAAGCGTTCAGTCGTACGTCATCCTAGCTGTAGCTCAGTCATGTGCCGGAATTTGGTTAGGTAATGTAGGTTCCTAACTAAAAGGTGATGATCCAGTAGGGTTCCACATCCTCGGAAACAACTGCAAAATTATTGTTGTTTAGAATGTTCTTTTTGGCTGGGTCCTATGCACATAGCTTACCGATGTGTTCAGGCTGGAGCCGATGTCCCTTCGGGCCCCTCAGCCACCTAGCCTGCTGGGTTAGTGTCTCTCTTCACACATAATGTTGACGGCATTTCCCTCATTCACTCGGCCACAGTGCTGGGCTGGAGAAGCAGCAATTTAAAGGAGGCCACACACGTGCCCCTACGCATAAGCACCACACACAGTCACACAAATACGCTTTTTTGTATTCCCTCCCATTATTCCTAATAAAAAATTGAGTTCCCAGGAGGTGCTTTCTAAATGTTTGGTGGCTTTGTTTTTGGAGGGGGGCACAGGGACTAGCATCTAGCACATGCACATACCACATACAGATTTATCCGGAGAACTGAGTTAAGTGAACTGGAAAGGGACACAACAAATTGTTTTAAAAAAAAAAACAGTGGTAGGTGGGACTTTATAATGAATGGTGAGTGTGGGCAAATGAGCAAAGGATGTGATTTGGTGGGTGTTAGTGACAGTAGTGAATAGGAGAGTTTGGAAAGTACAGAAACTTGTGGTCTAAGCATTGTCAGAATCTGGTACATGAAAGATTTCTACTAGTCATGTTTTTCCTTTCTTTTAATTCAATGCTATTTAGTCAAATTTCTGGAGACTACTACAAGGTTAAAACTATTAGGTGTGGTTTTCTGTGAATTTATTAGTGGTGGTTTGTAATCGTGGTGATCCCATTTTTCAATTGTGAAGAGTCAGCTTTCCAACAGATTCCCATTAGAGGAAAGGCTCACAACTGAGGAATCATTTGAACCTGTCAGACATCTTCAGGGAATTATGGGTAAGCAGTTTTCTCTTCAAGTGGCTTATAAAGCATTTGAAAAATGACATTGTGGGGCAAAGAGCACGTGTCCAACCATTGCCCTTTTTGGGAGAGGAACACTAGTTGGCACGTTCTCGTCTTGAGTTGCCTGAACCCCAGGGCTACTTTGTGACCCCTAGGGCTCTTGGAGGTGGCTCCAGAGCTTGGGGCTGGCGCTGGAGGAAGCCGACGATCCGCCCAGGGCTTGAGCAGGTCTCAGTCGTGCAAATGGCCCCAGAGCTTGTCGTGGGCATGGGGACAAGAGCTGGGCTCGGAGTAGGTGGAAAGCGGAAATGAGATATAGATTAGATGAGGGTATGCCAATTTATTTTCCCCATTTTCAAAGAGTGTCTGTTTTGGTCCAACCTCTTAATGTCTCAGAGCTAGCTGTTTCTTCCTTTTATTCTGGAACTACTCAGAACCCAAACTCTCCTTCCACTTTTCAAACAAGGGGCGGCCAGAGCTCTGCAGCAGACCTGTCCCGGATATTATCCTGAAACCCCTTAAGCAATGCTGAGCCCTGCATTCATAATGTAAAAGGAAACACAAGTGGGTGTGTCCTTTCTGGCACTTGTCCCCCTCCAGTTTGTTCTTTTGCGGTCAAAAAATCTTGCACAGCAGTTACTCAATGCCAGGCTGGCACAGCTGCAGCTAATTTAACCACTCATCTGTTGGGTTAGGTGCTATTTCCATTTTGCAGTTGTGGTAAACTGAGGGATGAGATAGTTAATTGTTTAATTTAAAGCCAGGGATAGACTCTGGTGGATCTAGGACCAAACATTTGGACATCCTTCTGTTGCTTTCAATTTCAAACATAATTCACTAGATTATACTGTTTGCTATGCCTTAATTAGTGTAAGTTTAAAGTTTAACTATTGTAACCATCTCTTCACATCAAATACTCATTCGTAAACTGAATACCAGTGGTTTCACATGAAGCCTTTTGAATTTATGCTCAGGTGGCTAGGGCTTGGCAGTTGTTTAGACAGAAAGTTTAGGAATTTGAAATGTTGTACTTTTATCGTTCACATGCTGCTTCCAGTAGGTGTTTAGCTCAAGCTGAAGAAGGTACCATCTTTGAACTCTGAGCGCAGGGCTCACACCTGGGCAGTAAAGATAAAGGGCACTTGAAACGTATACCACTTTCTGCAGAAGGACACTGTGAGAAGCCAGAACTTGCATAATGGTTAAAGTACAGACTCTGGAGTCAGACCCGGGTTTGAATCCCACCTTCAGTACTTACTAGCTGGGTAATACTGGACTAGTTTCTTATGAGTCAGTTTTGTCGCCTGTGAACTGGGCATAAGGACAGTTGTGGGGATTGAGTAAAACGTGTAAAGCACTGAGAGTAGCGTCTGGCATCCACAACCACACCCAGGAAGCACCCTGCAGGAGAGCTCTCACCGGCGTGGCCTCCTTTGTGCCAGGCTCCTTACTAAGTGCTGTTATGCTCATTAGCTCATTTCATTTCCCACATCAGCCACCCAGGTAATCCTCTTCCTTCCACAGCTAGAACAGTGTTAGTTGAACATTTGCATTTTGAAGCATCTTGACTGAATATGACACTGCATTGGTGACATTTTGATAGTTGTCACTGCATGGTTTAGTTCCAACATCTTTCAGCACATTCAGAAGCATCAACCTTTACATGTTGGGGCGTCTCCAGCAGCAATTATAGCCACAAATGAAGAAAAGCTATACATGTTCCCATAAAATATCGAGATTTGTGTCACAGGCCTCTGGTGACAAAGACTTGTTGAACTGCTAGATGTCAGCTTTTTTTTTTCCCCTTCAGATAAAATTAAACTGTGGAGTAACCATCCAATCCATCAGAATAAATTGGTTTTTCAATCACAATTCTATAGAAAATCAAAACTGGTACCAAACATCTTTACATATAAGCATTTTTTATTGTATATGGACAGATAGAGTGGGGTGCCCCAAAGCAAAGCTGTTGGAATTGTGTCTGGGGGCTGGCTTCTGGCATTTCCCCCCGTGAGAGCCTTGCTCTTCCCACACGCCTTTCCAGCCTGCAGCTACTCTGCTTTCTCCATGACCTTCTTCTGAATGTGAAGCTCTGAGTGCTGGTACTTGTTCCAGCCAACTCAGTAGGTGGACTCTGGTAAGTTTTATAATTAGTTTCCTTAACAGCCCCAACTGGCTACTTTCAAAGTATTTCCGTTAAATGTGGCCTCTTGTGTTATATGGGGGTAAGTCAGTAGCTGGCTCTACTGGGAGGCTTTAGAGATGTAGAGAGCTATATGCCTATGGGAAAAAAGCCGTTTTTTTCTGGACTTGAGGCAGGTCACAAAAAATGGATATCTGAAAAAAAATCCCATATGAGTTAGATGATCAGGGCACCACGGTTATCACAACTTAAACTCCTTATGTAAATAACATAGAGCTAGGAGCAAAGGTCTAGGAAGGAAGCACAAGGCAGTCACCACTGCCTGGTACTTAATAAAATGCCAGATTTAGACATGGATGCCATAATGTAAGAGAATCATGAAAAAGCTGTGCTTACCAGGCCTTAGAAAGAGAAGAGGGAAATAAATAGAAAGCAAGAGAAGTTTTGACTACAGCCAGAAAGAAAGATGAAGGGTGAGGCAAAGCCTGTCCCCACCTTGACACTGCGTACTCCTAAGAGTGAAACTTGTGTAAGATGGGCTGGGCTGATGGTACTGGGTCAGAGGGCACAGAAGTGGACCCACGTGGCCCAAGACTCTAAGTTGAGGTCATCTAGCGTCATGAGAATGGGAATTAAGGCCACCCACCCTTGGGGGGATGTTTCCCTGAGGGCGCTGCCTGCTGCAAACTGCTAGAGTGTTCCCGTCTGGGTTCACCTCTAGGCCCACAGCTACTCACCTCTACTCAGTTGGGGAGGCAGAAACTAACAGGTGATCTTGGAGACTGGAGAAGAATTTTCCTATGGACCTTTCTTCTTAACAGACACTCCCAGCCTCGGTGACTGATTGCAAGGGGCACAAGGAAACACTCTTTCAACTTATTGTACTTAATATCTTGATACCAGGGACCATAGAGATGGAAAACAAATGCTTATCCCTCTAAATGTGACATGTCTGGTCACTTTAATGCAAGCAGTAAAAATGTAGTGTCGGTGGAAACCTGTACAAATAGAGCACGGCAGTTCCGCACGTACATACGATTGGTATTTGTTCTTCCCTTCTCTGTGGTTTTTGTCGTGTCAGACACAACTGAGTGGGAGCTCCCCCCGCCCCCCAGCCCTAGCTGGAGTTAGTGGAGTGTGTCCCGGCCTGGAATAGGCCTCTTGCTAGGCTGTCTGAGCAGAGGGAGTGCAAATATAAACCTCGGGCACATAAGGACACACACAGGCCACAGAGTCTGTGAAGGGCTCTGTCATGTTCCCAATGGACAGATGTTTATCCCACAGCATTCTTCTTGGGGTTTGTCCAGTGCATTAAAACAACAACAACAACAAAAAAGAAACTGTTTAATTATTCCCTTTTGCTGCCTTTGCTTGTTTTGTTTTGCTCTTTTCTTTTCCATACATTAAGAACTATTCGTGTGAGGAAATTCTGCCCAGCTGCTTTCTGGAACAGACCCTTCCCATAGCTTAAACCAGGAACCCTTTGTTCTTGGATCGGAGTGGAGCTCAGATTGCCTTGTCGCATGTATCTTGGCGCTTCTTCCCTGAAGTTAATAAGCTTTTTAAAATCCATTTCCTTTTTACCCCAAAGACGATCAGCTTTCATAACTTTTCTTAAAGTGAATTAATCCAGAGCCCTTCATTGTTGCAGGTTTTCTTCTATGGAAGTATTTCAGTATTTTAGTCAGCAATCATGTATTAAGCACGTACTAAGTCTGGTGACTACCACGCCACTATACTAGGTATCAAAAGAGAAATTCAGCCCTTTTCTCAATCATTGGTTGTTCATATTTTCATTTACTTACTCATTTCCTTCATTCAAGAAGTACTGTTTTAGCTTCTAGTGTCCACCAGGTCTGCACTGGGTGCAGAAGAATCAGTAATGAGCAAAACCAGATGTGGTCCTTGCCTTCAAGGAATTCCCAGTATAGTGGTGGAAAAAGACATGGAAAGAATTAATTGCAGTTCAGGGTGATACATGCGATAATAGCAGGGTGTTCAAGATTCTTTGAGGAGCGGGAAGAATGTAATGGGCTCTGCTTCAGGCATCAGAAATAACTTCACAGAGTACCTAACATGGGAGAGTATTCTAGACAGAGAGAACAGTATAGCCAGAGACAAGGAGGTATGAAAGAGTACATTTGGAAAATGATAATTGGTTCAGTGGGCTCAGTATCTAGGGTACAAAACCAGGAGATACAGGAGATGAAGCTGGAAAAGTAAGATAGGCAGCCAGGTTGGTAAGGTCATTTTACATACCCAGTTTAAAAATCTAGGGTATGTTGTATAGAAAATGCGGCAGCGGCGGGGGGGACAGTAAAGGCTCTTAAGCAGAGAAAATACATACTCAGTGTTATGCGGTGAATTGTGTTCCCCCAAAATTCGTATGTCGAAGCCCTAAACACCACCACCGAGTATGTCAAAATGTGACTACATTTGGAAATAGGGTTTTTAAAGAGGTAATTAAGTTAAAATGAGGTCATTAGTGTGGGCCCTAATCCATATGGCTGGTGTCTTTATAAAAAGAGGAGAGTAGGGCACAGACACATACAGAGGGAAGACCATGTGAAGACACAGGGAGAAGACCCTCTACAAGTCAGGGAAAGAAGCCTCAGAAGAAAACCCAACCCTGCCAACACCTTAATCTTAGACCTCTAGTCTCTAGAACTGTGAGAAAATAAAGTTCTGTCGTTTAAGACAATGACTAGTGAAACACTTTCAAAGAGAATATTTAAGTAGCTTAACAAAGGAAAACACTTTTGAGAATCCTTAAGGATTTCAGAAATATATTTATTTGTAAGTACAGTTGGCCCTCCATATCCACAGGTTCTGCATCTGTGGATTCAACCAACCAGGGATTGGAATATTCAGGGAAAAAATTTCAGTAAGTTCCGAAGAGCAAAACTTGAATCTACTGTGCTCAGGCAACTATTTGCATTGTATTTAAACTATTTATGTAGCATTTACATTACATTAGATATTATAAGTAATCTAGAGATGATTTAAAGTATTTGGGAGGATGTATGTAGGTTATATGCAAATACCACACCATTTTATATAAGGGACTTGAGCATCCGTGGATTTGGGTATCTGCTGGGGTCCTGGAACCAATCTCTGATGATTACTGAGGGACAACTATAATCCGTGTATTTAACGACAGGTCATTTAAATCTATTTGTTAAAGCAGTGTAAGTCCGTTTAGTAGACAACACTTTGTTGGCTGAGATTTAGTTACTCTATATATTCCAAAGTAGTTAATCTATGGTACCTATAAAATCGAGAAGATAATAATGTTCAGACGCCAATTGTTTTTCCCATGCTGTCTTATTTAATCTGCATTTCTACCCCATGAGGTGGATACCATTAATATCTTTCTTATTACTGATGATGAAACAAAGTCTTAGAGAAGTTAGTAATTTTCCCAAGACCACACCACTAGTATATGTCAGAACCAAATTCTTCTATTTATCTGACTAAATGAGGGTTTTCAGTAATACTTGGAAAGACTTTCTTGGACCCCATCCAAGTGCCTTTTGTTACAGAAGAACTCAAGGAACCCAGTGTAATGCACTTTCACATAAAAGGTGTTCCTGTGGGCTAGACTTGGAAAATACTTTTAAAGAAGGTCCAGGACAGAGATGAACCATTTTATCATAAAGGGCCAGAATTTCCTGTGTTGGATGGATAACAAAATACATCTTTTCTATATTTGGCTATTCTAAAAGTTTTATCCTTTGTACCAAATTTAAAAATTTCGCCAGAATCTGATTTTCTCGGAAGGTCGTCACTCATAGCCTTGCATACTATAATCAGAGTATGTTTGTGACTTTTATAAGCCATGGCCTGCTACTTCTGGAAGTCTTTTTGTGGCCTGGTGTGGTATCATGGGGACTCGCCAGTCTGCTTTGTATGGGCAGTAATCACTCCTAGTGGCTATGAATTTTCTCCTTTCCTTTATTCCAAATTCTCCCCCCATTTTGCGGTTTTGGAAGGTGGGGGCATGCCAAAAAATGAAATGGGTTGGTTTTATGACCCAAGGTCCTTTGAACCTTTTCTGTCCAATGCATTGTTGAAAGTTATCAGTGTGTTTATAATTCTCGGAGGACAGGAAGATTAGTTCTGAGCAAGGTTCTAATCTCTGAAACTTGTCTCTTAAATGGATTTGAAGGACCTGCCTGAAAGTTGAATGGCTTCAAGTCAGACTTGAAATGCAGATAAGAAGATATTAGTATCTTCACATTTTTTTCCTTTGTGTCCTATCTGGGCACAGATCTGGTAACTTCCCCTGTGGTGCAAGATAGTTTAGTCTCACTTCTCCCCAACTCAGTTAATTCAACCAAACTTTCAGAAAGACAGAGACACTATTAGTAAGGGCTCTGTCTTATTACTCAGTCAATTATTGGTTTGACACTAATACCCCTTTTTTCTTCCTCATGGTGTGGTAGGGCTTCTGAGCAAACTGATGAACGATGTAGCTTACCTCCAGTAGGTGGGCTTCACACTGAAGACCCGATAACTGAATTTTATTACGGGTTTATTTAGACCTTTACTTCTTTTTAAACCCCAGTAAAGGACTATGGGTCAGTTTTTAAGAGCCGTTTTGAGCCCTGTATTGGAATTTTTATTTCAAGCTGTGGTAACAAAGCTTGAAACATATTACTTTAATTATTGTTGTAGGTGTCTTTGGTTAAGGGGGAGAAAAATCACTTATATTTTAAAAACATGTTTATTTTACTCTAAATATGTCCAATATTGATGCCATGGTTGCTTATTACCCATCCTGGACGATAATTTGACAATATGTGTTAAAAACTTTTAAAAGGTTCATATCAATTTTTCCAGTATCTCAGTATGTTGATATAATTCTAACCTGGGTCTAATCTAACCTAACCTGAGGCCTTTTTAGCTGACATCTTTATGTTCTTTGTGACCTCTTCAAAGACACAATCTAAATATCCAGTAATAAGGGGTTGGCTAAGTATATTGTGACATACCAGTATAACAGAATCCTGTCAGCCACTTCAAAAATAATTAGTGGCATGAAAATATATTTATAATACAGGGCATTCCAAAAGCCGTAAGTGCAGTTTTAAGTTTTAGTAACTTCAGAAGTATAAATGCTTCAAATTTTCAAAGAACATTCTTTGAAAGTTTATTTAAATTTATTTTCCACTTATTTCACTTTGTGAATTTTGAGAATTTTGAGTCATTTAAAGTTTTGTGTTTCAGGTAACATTTGTCAGAGAGACTAAAACAAAAAATTAAAATCAAAAATTTATCTGTTTGAAATTTTACAAGTAATGCACATTTTACAATCTTAAGCACTAAAACTATAAAACAAAAGATAAGTAGAGGTGATAATTTATTGAAGTAGACTTTTTAAACAATATGTGCAGCTTGATTCCAATTATGTAAAAAATATATTCTTGCATGCATTGGAAATTAAAAGGGAAGGCTATTTCCCTGGGGTAATAGGATAATGAATTGTTTAATTTTCCTCTGTGCTTTGCTCTATTTTTGAAGTTTTCTACAATGAACATGCACTACTTTTTTTATTCAGAAAAATGTTATTTAAATACTTTAAGGAATAGAACTAATATTTTGACTTCTCTGAAACCCAAAGATCACAAGTAGTGTGGGTAAAAAGCTAGGAATATTAACTCCATCCACCAATTGCCATTAAAGTAATTAACTTAGCTATTAACTCTGAAAATACAGAACAATTATAAAGTATAAGAAAGATTCCTCCCTAAAATAGCTAAAAGCTATGTTACATATCTTTATGTTTGATTGAAAGTATCACATTTTTAAAAGTTATTTTTAGATGTTTGTGAACTACAACAGAATCGTACAACTGTAAGAGGGAGATTAGAGGGCGTTTTGGTTATTATTGTTTTGTATTTTATGGTTCTAAGAGATTATACAAAGATAAATGGGTAGAAGCTATAAAGGAAAAGAATTTAACTTTGCAAGAAAGTAATTTCTCTCTCACATTTTAAAACATTTTTAAAAGAAAAATCAAACAGTATATCCATAAAAGGATATACAAATTTTAAAAAATTTTAAGTGAAGAAATGATATACAATGCAAGGTACATTTCCTCCATTCCCAGACCCCCTAGGCTTCCAGTTCCTCTCCCCCAGGATAGCCAGTTACAAGTCTGTGCATTCTTCATGAGTATAAAAGTGTTTATGAATGTACCTTTTCTGTCACTTGTATGATATTGAACTATACAAAGTATGCTGCAGCCTTTTTTTTTTCTTCTTTTTTTAACTTCAAAGTATATCACGGAGATTGTTCTATATTAAGCCAGGTGGGTCCATTGGATGTTTTTAACATAACTCATTTAATCAAGTCCTCGTTGATGGGCATATGAGTTTTTGTTTTCATTTTTTAGTCTGTTGCTACTATCACTAACAATGAATATCTTTATATATACCCTGTGGAGTACTGTTATAACAGTCACATCTATCAAATGATGAGAGATGGTGGTGATATTCTCATATCCCTATAGCACTTGATAGTTTTGAAGGCTTTTCCCCTATATCTCCTTATTTGCCTCATTTGTTTGCCTTCTGAAATGGTTAGCTCTCCACTGCTGGAAGCGGGCTACCATCAGGTGCATTTCCAAGGTTGCTATGGAGAGAGGATCATTCATTTAATGGTTGGGGGGGTGCCCTCTGGTTAGGGAGTCAAGAAATGAGGCAATCCATTCTTGTTTTCCTGTCCAATCGGTCTTCCCAAAATAGAGGCTTTTTTTTTTTTTAGCACCTGGTGTTTCCTTACTAATACCAACTGAAGACAGGGGAAAGAAGGAGGGCGATCTCGTTGTGCTCTAATTGTTTTTCATGTTTAGTGCCCTGTGCTCATTTTTTGTTTTTTTGGGTTTTTTTTTTTTTTTTTTTTTTTTTTTTTGGTACGCGGGCCTCTCACTGTTGTGGCCTCTCTCGTTGCTCCGGACGCGCAGGCTCAGCGGCCATGGCTCACGGACGCAGCCGCTCAGCGGCATGCGGGATCTTCCCGGACCCGGGCACGAACCCACGTCCGCTGCATTGGCAGGCGGTCTCTCAACCACTGCGCCACCAGGAAAGCCCCTTGTGCTCATTTTTAATTGGACTGCTGTGGGTGAGAATTTCATTTACCCCTTGCTTGAGGTACCACTTAATTCAGTATTACTTAATAAATTATGTCATTGATACCAGGGCCGGCTCTTTCAGGGTATGTGTAACACCTGGAATGTTTAGTGACTTGTAAGAGACATGTCAAAGAAGGTTATAGATTTGGACCTTATTTTCTTCAGATTTGAAAATTAATGTAATTTCCTTCTGTTCAGCTAACTTAGAAACAATGGCTACTTGATTCCTTTGTGTATACATTTTAGAACAAAGGACTTTCTTATCAGGGTATAAGTTCTTCAGAGTTTAGTTCAGGGATATGATTAAAAGGGACCAAAAAAGTCAGAGGAACTCGGGAAATGTAACTGTGCTGAAGATTACCTACCTCTGTTGTGTTTTGTTTTCTTCTGAGGGGTGCATGTGTGTGTTTACATTATTTAACATACCATCCTTAATAGAAATGACCTGTCCTTTTTTTCTGGCATCTGATAGCATGATCAGATGAGTGCATTTGTTCAGGGCTTTGAAGAACCACATCTACGATAATATGCATGGGTTTGTCTCCCTATTTCTAATTGTTGGACATTCATTGTGTTAATTTTTCCTATCGAAAAGGCAAGAACAGGTTATTGTAAGCCTTTGGAGAATCTCCGCTGAATGGTTACAGAGCAGGGAAGATGCTGAAACGCATGACCTGTGTTTCATGCCCCCCTACATTTAGCCCCAGTACACCTACCCTGCATGCATTTGCTTCCCTGTTCCGATTCTGGCTCCTTTGGACAAGAAGAGCACTGCAAGGGGAGGGGGCCAGAAGCCCAGGGCTGTGGGACTCTGCCTTGACATGTCTTTTTTTCCCCTGGACATTCTGGAAATGTTCTTTCTATCAGCTTATAGTTCCCTGCACAGAAGACTTGTCTCAGCAAGATGTGGCTGATCTCAGAGTAGTGTGTGTGTGAGATAAGTAAGGACAAAAGTATTCCTGTATTCTCTTGTTGAATAGAGAAAGAAATCAAATTTAGAGCATCGTTAACAGAGCATTCCAAATATGCTTTCTGGGACTTGGCAATTTAAAACAACTTTTAAAATCTAAAACCTTGTGAATTAGTCAGCTCAGGCTACCATAACAAAACACCATAGACTGGGTGACTCAAACAACAGAATTCCATTCCTCACAGTTCTGGAGGCTGGGAAGTCTAAGTTCAAGGTGCCAGCCTGGTCAATTTCTGGTGAGGGCTCTATTCCTGGCTTGCAGAGAGCTGCCTTCTCACTTCTTCACATGGCAGAGAGAGCAAGCCCTCTAGGTCTCCTCTTATAAGGGCACTAATCCCATTGGACCAGGGCCTTACCCTCATGACTTCATCTCACCGAATTACCTCCCAAAAGCCCCATCTCTAAATACCATCACATTGAGAGCTAGAGCTTCAATATATGAATTTGAGGAGGGCACAGACATTCAGTCCTTGCCTGAGTTAGTCTCGTGGGGGGTACCCTGGTACAGGTTACCATCTACTTTTGACAAGACCCTAATTGAGCAAAAACTGACTAATGATATTTAAATAAGTGACTCTATTTACTTTTTCCCCCCTTAGTATGCACAGTTCACAGTGCAGCCCAAGCCTCTAGGCCTCATAAGACTTCAGGCAAGGACCAAGTAGGCTGCCAGATCCCTCAGACCCACACAGGCCCAGGAAGGGGTGAGGAGGGTTTTCTTTTTTAATTAGCTATCTGGGATGTCCTAGGGTTCAGAGCACCAGGAGGGTGTACTTGAAGTCATTAAAAGCGGCTACAGTGACCCAAGCCAGCTCCAGTGATCTGGCTCCCGGCTTTCGGAGTGCAGCAAGGGCGAGACTTTGGATCACACTGAGTGTGGCTTTAATGTGTGCAGACTGCCTTCATGCCAGGATCACAGTGTCCCTGATTTTTCCTTGCTGTTTTTAGATTTTTAACTCAGTCAAGTCCAGTTGTTGGATTAACGTGATGTTGCCATTTCTTTTTGATTTATCAGTGCATCACTTAATGATGTGCTGCCAGGAAATCAATGACAGCTCTGTATCGCCAGTGAAAGTTTCTGGCAGCTGAAAGCATTCTGTGGTACAGGTTGATACATGACCTCTGGGTTTGCAAGCCTTGGATATAATCCAGGAGAAAACGTAAAATGAAGATGAGATTGAGAAATCAGATTTACAAAGTTTAAGAGAATTAGGAGGATGAAGAGAAAATAAAGATTAACTGAAAACTCCTTTAGTATACAGGTATTTGAGTAAAAAACAAATTATTAAGGGGCAGGATCCCTTGCTTTAGAGTTGAATGGTACTTTCCAGCCACTTTATCTGTGAAGCATCTTTCACTAAGGAGTTTTAATTTTCCCATTCATCTTCGTAATAAAATCAGAAATGTCGTTTTTAGTAGGACTGTGCTGTAAACCCTTGGGATGGCCTATTCGCCCATTCATTCACTCATTAAACCAGTATTTATTGGGTACTTACTATGTACCCGGCAGTGTTCCAGGCACTTGGGGGTACAGCAGTGAGCAGAACGGACAAAAATTCCTGCCCTCGTGAAGATTATGCTGTAGCTGGTAGAGACAGACAATAAAATAAACAAGAAATATGCAGAAAAATAAAGCAGGGAAAGGGGGTAGGGGGTGTGGGTGGGGGTAGGGGTGAGAGATGAAGTTGGTCGGGGGAAAAGCCTCCCTGGGAAAGCGACATTTGAGCAGAAGGAAGTACAGGAGCCAGCCATGCGTAGATCTGGGGGGAGGAGAATCAGCACAAAGGCCTGAGATGGGAGGTTACTGACAGTGATCAAGGATCAGCAAGGATCCCAGTGTGGCTGGAGCACAGCGTGGCAGTGGGGAAGATGAATGATGTGATCTGTCGTTTTATCAAGATCACTCTGAGTGCTGTCATGTGAATGGAGGAAAGGGACAAGTGTAGAAGTCAGGAGACCAATTAAGAGGCTTCTGCAAGAATCCAGGAGAGAGGTGACGGTAGCTTTGAGAAGAATGATAGCAGCAGAAGCGATGATGAGCGGCAGGTTTCTGAATATACTGAGACAGTTGAGGATTTGCTGATAGACCGGATGTGGAGTGAGAGTGGAATTAGGGGTAATTCCAGGGTTTTTGTTTGGTTGGTTAGTTTTTTATTGGTTTAACCTGAAGAATTGAATTGCCCTTTACTGAAATCAGAAACACTGTGGGTAAAGCAGGTTTTCAGGAGAAGATCAGGAGTTGAGTTTTGGATGCATTAAGCTTGAGATGTCTGTTAGATCTCTAAGTGGATGTGTCACTTAGACAGCTGGGTATGTGAATCTGGAGCTCAGAGGAGAAGTCTGGCCTGGAGATACGTATTTGAGGGTTGTTGATAGATAGGTGGTATTTAAAGTCTTGAAACTGGATGAGCTCGTGTAACAAGCAAGGGTAAGATGGAGGAGAGAAGACTGAGTCTGAGCCCTGGAGCTCCAGCATGAACCAGCCCAGGGCAAAGGTGAAGGTCTAAGTCCATGTCAGCAGACTTTTCCTGGAAAGGGCCATAGAGTAAAGAGTTTATGCTTTGTGGGCCAACAATTCAACTCTGCCAATGTATCACAAAAGCAACCATAGACAATATGTAAAGTAAGGAACAAGGCTGTGTTCGATAAAACTTTACGAAAACAGGCAGCAGCCTGGATTTGGCCCATGGACCATAATTTGTACCATAATTTGTACATCCCCGCACTTGTCTCTATGCCAGGAGTTTCCCTTCTTCTTTCTTTCTTAGACTCTGGGACTTTCTTTTATTCCAGGAGTCCCTTTTGATTAGATAGCCATAGTGTGTAATAGAGCCAAGAGAAGTCCTAAATTCAAGATTTTACTTTAAGTTGTCTGCCTTATTATTTTTTAATTCACTTATATGAGGAGAATTACATAAAAACTACTGATGATGAGATGATGGATAATCAATAGAGGTCAGTTACAGAGAAGGAGGCAAATTTGCAGCAGGAAAGATTTAGGCTGTATATAAGTAAAAACTTTTTGATGGTAAAGGTTGTTAAATATTTTACCCAATACAGTTTATGGGATAACTGTCTTAAAAGGTGTTAGTTTTCTTTTGATTTTGTTTTTTAATGTTATTTCTACAATTTGGAGTAATCTGTGTACATTTCATAGCCTGAGGACAAAGGTGTAAATGCATGGCATTGAGTTTTCTTTTTGACCATTGGTAGTAATTATCTGTTCAGTTAGTAATGTGTGTTTAAGGTTCCTTCATGTCTTTTTATGGCATGATAGATCATTTCTTTTTAGTGCTGAATAATATTCCACTGTCTGGATTTACCATTCATCTACTGAATGACATCTGGGTTGCTTCCAAGTTTTGGACATTATGAATCAAGCTACTATAAACATCCATGTGCAGGTTTTCGTGTAGACATAAGTTTTCAACTCTTTTGGCTAAATACTAAGGAGCACAATGGCTGAATTATATGGTAAGAGTATGTTTAGTTTTGTAAGAAACCGCCAAACTCTCTCCCAAAGTGGCTGCACCATTTTGCATTCCTACCAACAATGAATGAGAGTCCCTGTTGCTCCACATTCCTCACCAGCATTTGATGATGTCAGTGTTCTAGATTTGGGGCATTCTAATAGGTATGTAGTGGTATCTCTTTCCCTGATGACATGTGACGTGGAACATCTTTTCATATGCTTATTTTCCATCTGCATATCTTCTTTGGTGTGGTGTCTGTTAAGATCTTGGGCCCATTTTTTATTTTAGTTGTTTGTGTAATTATCCATTCATGGGTCTTGTTGATTGGTTGGCTGGCTGAGGAGGCGGAATTAAAAGTGTACTGCCAAAGAATTGTCACTGATGTGTAAACGGTCCTTATAACCATCTAAAGAAACTAGGACTATGAAGAGTCAGTGTCAGAAAGGATTTGGAGTGTTTGTGCTGTAGTTCAGGGTTCTCAGCCTTTAAACAGAAGACCAAGTTGGGGTGGGGGGAATCTGCTGTGGAATTATTGCAAAGACTGCAAATTCATATGTACACCAACTGTTGTTTGCAGACTAAATAAATAATGTCTAACATCTGTATACGATTCCTTTACAAATGAATACAGACTCTGCTGTGATTAATGACTTGGAATTTTATTTTCAACTGTCACTGCATTGAAAGTCTCTTTTTATCATTATTTATTTTCTAATTGCACAGATTCTTGAAGTATAACTGCTGCCATTCGATTAGTCCAAGAGGGGTTTTGATGTGTTAAAATGTCCCTCATCCCTGAAAAGTTCGGGAAACGCGTATCTAGTCCAACCGCCCAACTTACTTTACAGGCCGGGACACTGAAATCCAGAGGAGTTACCTGACAGCCTTGGGGTGGTGGAGACTGTAAGTAATAAAGTAGGGACTAGATCCTAGTTCTTTTGGATCCAGAAGTGATTTTTTTTTTAAGTATGTCATTTATGGTTCCCATTAGTCCACAGCATCCGTTTGAATCAGGAAAATTCACAAAAATACACTTCTTCCCTCAATATAAGTGAAGGCCATTTAATAATAAGGCATGAAGTAAGCAAGCCATAGCAACACAGTGTGACACATGATGGTACCTGGGTTCACTTGGGAAAAGGCGGAACATTTCTTCAGCCCAGCAGCCACCTTACCGTGGAGCCAGTCACCAGTGCAGACAACATCTAAACAAGCCTGGCAGCTGTTCACTCCGTTACCATTCTTACGCAGATGCTGCAGACACACTGTCAAACCAGCCACACAGCTTTGCACTTTGCTTTTGGATAGAAGATGCTACACAACAATAAAGTGCATTGATCTGTTTGTGAGAGCTGAGGGCAGCCACCAACATCTGGTAACCAAATGGCGATGGTGTACAAAATGCATCTTCTGTTTATGTTTGTGTGTGTTTTTCTTTTTTACAGTTTTTTTTTTTAAAGAAAGGATTTATTTCTCTTGGGAAATCTTCATATCAGAGAGCCACAGGGTAGTTATTTGCTCACAAAGATACATACTTAACCCTTTCCTTTGGGCTCTTATTCACACAAGGCTTAACTCCTAGTCTGTTGAGCAATAAAGTTTGCATTTGGGCACAGGAGGTAAGTGGATACTTGCTCAGTTGTGTCAGCAACTCCTTTGCTATTGTTAGCTTTCTTTTGTCAGTTAAATAAATCTCAGGCTTTCTGTGAACCTTAACCAAAGATCCAGGGCTGTGACTTGAGAAGATTATTTGCACTGTCTTCTATTCAATTCTCTCTCTCTCTCTCTCCAAGTAGTTTTACAACTCATGAAAACAGTTACTGTATACTGCCTTACATATAGGAGATATTTCATATTAAATGCATCGTTGGATGACATGCACACACTACTTTGTGAGGTGGCTTTAATTAAGTCACTTATTTTCTTAAGACTTTATCTTGATAATTTTCTCTCTTGGTTCATAATAAGATGGAAAAGAGTTCTGCCTCCACCGTTCTGAGATTTTGTGCTCCTCTCTCACGTTTACTGAGGCTGAAAAGAATAAATAAGGCTATTTAAATCATGGGCGACTGTAACCCATTTATGTTGAGAAACTGGGCCTTTGAATAGGTTAAAAAGAACGTAAAGGCAGGTATAGAAGGTGCTCGTCAGCTGAAAAGACCCACCCAGTTTGGAGTAGTATTAATGTATCAAAACCTCATTTCATTTCAGAACACAATTATATTTAGAACAGACTCCAGAGATAAATTCATCTGCCTGCAGACAGAGCCATACACCTGAACCCCTGGTGGGTGTTTGTGTTTGGGTGTGTTTCTAGGTAGAATGATCTCATGTTCTGCCCTTACCGCAGAATTGTGCAACCCTGACACACACCTGTGTTTTGATCTTTAAAATCTATCGTGGTTACATATCAAGCAATTTAAAAAACCTTCATGGATGATCCAGAATGCACACCTGCCAGAAACATCACTGGGCACAGTTTTGGAACTGGCTTGGACTCCTGTAATGTTAAACTTCAGTTATATTGAAAATAAATTAGGTCTCAAGTTCCAGTCTTCAGCCTGAGACTCTTGTCTGAATACATATTGGTCCACAGGTGATCCCCAGGGCAGGGGTCGGTGTGTGAAAGCTTTCCAGTTTACTATTAAAGAAGAGTGGGGGGCTTCCTTGGTGGCGCAGTGGTTGAGAGTCTGCCTGCCGATGCAGGGGACACGGGTTCGTGCCCTGGTCCGGGAAGATCCCACATGCCGCAGAGCGGCTGGGTCCGTGAGCCATGGCCGCTGAGCCTGCGCGTCCGGAGCCTGTGCTCTGCAACGGGAGAGGCCACGACAGTGAGAGTCCCGCGTACCGCAAAAAAAAAAGAAGAGTGGGGACAAACTACCTAGAAAGTAAAGCAGATTACCTTGATCACCACCTTTCTTTCATTTTCATTATTTATCTTAAACACTTAAGGTATTTTTTTGTCCTTTAAAATACATCTTTTTCTTAAAAGTTATCATTTATTTATTTATTTTTGGCTGCGTTGGGTCTTCGTTGCTGCATGCGGGCTTTCCCTAGTTGTGGCGAGCGGGGGCTCCTCTTCATTGTGGTGCACGGGCTAAAAGTTATTTTTAAATGTGACAAAGCACTTCCTAAAAGAATTGGTCTTATGTGGAATATCACTGATTTCTTTCTGTAAAAGCTGGTGAATACCCAAAGGTAGGATTTAGTGTGGGAAATGGTAAAGAAGAGAGAGAGAGAGAGAGAGAGAGAGAGAGCTGAAAACAGGGCTTCCTTATTTAAAAGAGAATGGCTCATGAATACAAATTAATGCATTTCTGTTATGTCTGCAAATCCATGGTTAAGTCCTACCTTAACATACCACCATGTTTTCAGGGCAAAATGTTGATGTTGGTAAGTTTTTTAAAAATTATTTAATTTTAACTTTTTATGGGCCATTCCAAAAATATACAAAAGTAGAATAGTATAATGAACCTCAGGTAACCATCACCGTCATTCCTTTATCTGTGGTCAGTGTTGTACCCCACTCACTTCCCAGTCCCAGCTGCCCCCCACACACATACACACATACACTGGATTGTTTTTGAAACAAATCCAAAAATGCGTGGTAAGAATTTTCACCCTTATGGGTAAATTTTAGAGGACATTACTGTCAAAAGGGAGGTGAGAAGTATGGTCTAAAGGGGAAAACAGAGGAAAAGAGAGGCAAGTGAAATTGGACAATACTGAGGAAGGGCTGTAGCCTAGCTCATTATTCTGTACTATTTATTGTAACACTGTGGGTCATAAGGAATTCAACATTTTTAATAATGGAGAAATAGGTTTTTGATGGTGCCCGTTACTGGCTCTGTGGTATGTGAACCTTGGTTGCTGACTTTTTTCTGTCGCATGCAGTCACCTCTCTCTCCTGAGCACCTCTGTAGCTCAGCCCAGGTCTTGCCTAGGAAAGTGACAGTAGCAAGATATTGAACTCCTAGAGACCTGTAGAGAAAAGCCACTAGACTGAGCATCTTGAGGGCAGGAGCCATGTCTGTTTTGTGTCTGTTTTGTTGTGGCTTCCACAGTGACTGGCAAATATTTGTTCAATAAGTGTATTCTTCCATCTCTAAAGCTCTCACTTGAGTAAGTGGAAGAGGAATTGCAGAGGCCTTTTTGCCTACAGTTCTGCTCTACAGTGCTTTAAAGACAAAGCAGAGTCATAGGAACAGTTCAGGGGATTCTTTGTACTTTGAGTCTTTTAATGTAAAATTTTATCTCTTCTGTCAATTTATCTGTATATTTGAAATCTAAAGAAAAATCTTGATAATGGCCTCTGGCTTTTACTAACAGAATTGAAACAAACACACATAGACACACATAATATTGTTATTACTGTTCTTCTATAAGAGGACCATTGGGATTACTTTTTAAAGATGCTTCTTTACTACTTTTGTAATTTACAACTGCATGCTTCCCCTTATCCCACCCCCAGTCCAGGCAGTAGATATGAAGGAATTCTCTGGGATTGAACCTGAGGGTTGCTGGGCATCAGAAATACAACGCAAATCCACCATTGATTGTTAATGTCTTTGGGTCCATAGATACCAGCAAATTTTATATGAGGCATGGTGGATTTTGAACTAACGTTTCTTAATTAACTGTGCTGTGATGACACTGTTTATTTTCCCCAAATACACCTGTCCCTTACAAATTATTCCTGTTTTTGTTTTTAAGAGAATACTGGGTGGGGGACCCTTAGCACTCTCTGTAGTGAGTTTGGGTTAAGCAGCTACCTGTTAAATACAGCATTACATATGACTCTCACACCCATTCGCTTACACAGTCTCTGTTATCTATAGCCTGCAGTGTGGATCGAGATGGTTGACATGGAGGGACTCAGAAAAGTTGAGACTTGCATAAGATGATAAATTGCAAACATAGGCTAGATCCTAAGTATCTTATTTGCAAGTTTGATGTTTTAAGCTCTAGACTAGGTAAACCCTGAGACACTGCCGCCATATGATCTGCAACACAATGCCAGCCTCATATATTTGCTCCTGACGCCTCTCGTGCTCTCCTTTCTGGGCATGTATCACTTTCTTCATCCCACCTACACATTCACCTATGTGACGATGGCGTAACATCCCAACCGTCTAACTCGCTTGCCACTTAACAAACTCTGTTGATGACTTCCTTAAACTTTGTGGTGAATAAGCTTGAAACTGATTTATTATGTGGGTCAGGGAGACCCTACAGTTCAAGGGCTTGAAAACAAGTTGGTTACAGTCTTGAACTATGCTGAGAAATAGTTAGGGCTAGAATCCAGAATCCAGTAATGGGCCTGAAATCACTGAAAATAATTCTTGGATATCAAAGGGTAGAATTTGGCCTGTGTCTTATAAACAACTGCCTGTATCTTGTAAACAGACTCAATCAGATAGTAACAGGTATTTGTCAGAACTGCATATACCAGAGACTGAAATGGAAAAGTGGAAAGAAGCCATCATGAAACGAGGTTTCCCCCAACAACAGGCCTTGGGGCCCTCTTAGAACTGCTGCCTAGGTATGTAGTGGGATGGTCTTTGCCGTCTAGGTGTGCAGTGGGATGCTTTCCTTCCTTGTGAGCTCCCTAAGGACAGGAAGGCAAATCCACACTTCCTTGAACCCCTTAGTCTCTAGGCTACAGTTAAATACAGCAAACACATTTAATATTTGGGTTCTTTATCTGCTTAATTGTAAGTTAGTACTGAATACAGATAGACTAGAGTTTTAGACAAGGTTTGCTGAATTTATGAGTCCCTTCATTAAAAAAAAGATTTATTTCCTGTTGCCTATCAATATTCCAAGCATTGTAGATTTATCATTAAGTATAAAGTATAGTTTTACTCCCAAGGGGCTTTCAATTTCGTTGGGCAGAGAAGACATATACAAGAAACAATAAAGAACATAACAGTATACACCCACTGTAATGGCTAAAATTAAAAACAGCGACCAAACCAAGTGTTGGCAAGGATATAGAGAAAGTGGAACCTTCATGGGAATATAAAATAGCACATCTGCTTTGAAAAGCAGTCTGGCAGTTTCTTACAAAGTTAAACATATACCTGCCAAGTGACCCACTCATTCTACCCCCAGGTATTTAGCAGAAGAAATAAGAGCATTGTCCACACAACTATTTGCAGATGAATTTTCATAGCAGCTTTATTTATAATAGCTAAAAGGTGGAAACAGCTCAAATGTGCATCAGCAGGTGATTGGATGAATACATTGTGGTATACCTATACAGTGGAATATTACTCAGCAGTAAAAAAAAAAAAGAATGTACTATCGAAACATCCAACAATGGATAAATCTCAAAATAATCATTCTGAGTGGGGAAAAAAAACTAGACAAAGAAGAGTACATACTGTATGATTCCATTTATATAAAATTCTAGAGAATGTGAACAAGTCTACAATGACAGAAAGCCGATCGGTGGTTGCCTGGGGGTAGGAGTGATACAGTTGCAGGAGGGAGAGATTACAAAGCGCAAGAAACTCTGAGGGATGATGAATCTGTTCATTATCTTGATAGTGATGATAGTTTCTCGGGTGTAGTGTATACATATGTGAAAAGTCACTAACATTGTATGCTTTGAAAATGTGCAGTTTATTTTATGTCAGTTTTTCCTCAAAACTGTAGGAAAAAAAATATATTGATTGCTTAATATGATCATTTTCATTTAATTGATGACATCAATCAAAGAGATGTTTCCGACAGGAGCTCAGCGTCCTACTGATGTTGGCAGGAGATTATACATGAAGCCGGGTAGAAAAGCTAAAGCAATCACAATTTGTGGGTCTCTGTCAACTGGACTGGGTTTCTAGCGCCTGTTCTTAGCTTGTATTTGCATTTGTTTCAAAGAAGCTGTTCTTGAGCAGTAGTTCTGTAGCTATGAAGAATAAATCAGGCACATTATAAAATTACATTTTGGTTAGATTTTAATTTGTTCGAGTTAGAGGCTGATAATTCTGCACTCCTGAGCCCTTCCTCCTTGGGTATTAGGCAAGACGCTAGATGTATGCACTGCACTGAGTGAACCCAAGTCAACCCTCAGCGAGGAGTCTGAAGGCCTGGTCTCTGGCTGTGTCTGTGCCACTTAGTAAACACTTGACATTGGCAAGTCATGTCACACAGTCCCAGTTTCCTCATGTGTAAAATGAGAGTAATAATAATACCCATCCTGCCTGCCTCCCAGAATTGATGTGAGAGTCATATGACCATTCTTTAAAAACTGTAAAATGGCATAAAAATGCAAGGGGTTATTGCCACGTCTGTCGTTATCATTGCCTGCTTGTTCATTACTCAAGAAAACCCAAGGGGGGTAATCTTCGCAGCCTACAAGAAGGAAAAGAAGTCTATGTCATGAAACTTCTATGTAGAAACAGATGATGTCACTAAAACTTATGACGTTATTGCCATGGACACCCCCCACTGCTCCTTCAAAAGCAGTTCCCTCTTCCCTTTTTTCTCTTCCCTTCTCTGCTTCCTCATTTTGCTTCATTCACTTAGTCAGCAGATATTCCCTGAGCACCTGCCAGGTGTCAGGTCCTGTAGGCAATAGAAATAAAACAAGGAAGAAAGCAGATGAGTCACTGCCTTTGAGAAGCTGCCCTTAAAGTGGGGGAAGGGGGGCGGGGGTAAGGTGGGGTGTGGTACAGTTTGATAAGCGTTATGAGGGGGAAAGGAGGAGGTGCTCTGGAGCACTTGGACCCCCTAACCCAGATGTGGGGAGTCAGGGGAAGGAGACTTTTAGACTGAGATCTGAGGATAAGGAAGGGTTAGCCACGCAAAGCATGGGAGCGAGCGTTCCACTCAGAAGAAACAGCCCATGCAAAGGCTGAGAGGAGAGCTTAGTATGACCAGAGGTTACAGTGGAAGGCAGGTGGGCGAGAGACAGACGAGGATGTTTTCTGGGGACAGATCATGTTGGGGCTCGTGGTAAGAGCAGGGGAAACCATGGGTCAGTTTGTCAGCTCCCTGTCTCTGCAGTAGGTTTTCTGCTCACAGCTCCCAAAGTTCCTTGTGAAGTCCTGTTGGCGGTCCTCAAGATTAAGAAGGTTGCTAGGCAAGATTTTCTTGGATGGAACTAAGCTTATAGTGACCAAACTGACTTTGTTTACATTGTTTTTCTGCCAAGAAAACAGAAACCTCTCCAAATAAACAGTGACTGTCACTTAGGCTGGTTAGTAAAACCGTACTTTTCAGTGTTTCCCTCACAACTTGTTGTATAGTTGCAACATAGGCATTTTAGATGGGAATCCTACACCAGAGAGAAAAATTGTGCTCTAGGAGGGAAGACCAGAAAGATTTGAGTACAGGGGAAGCTCTCTGAGGTTAAATGCAATGAGTTTTTTTTTAATAGTAGGATAATTAATTTCTGTTTCCGCTTTTCCCAAATGTCACATTGGTGTTTTTAAACACCTTGGGGAAGGTATGCTAACTTTTGCAAGTTGCAAGAATGCTGTTAAGAACACAGCTGCAGTTTTTGCTTATTTGTACTTGTGTTGGTCTTCCCTTTATCTTTCTATTTTATAGCTTTAGATGTGTTTGGACAGGGTTTCTTCTATACTTTTCAGATTTCTTAGTCTCTTGTAGATAGTAATACGATATAACCTTTACAGAATTTTCCCCAGGTGTCAGGATAGTTTATTGTTTATTTGTTTTTATATCCAGATTTCTATCTGGGAAAAAAAATTCCTATGACATGAGAATTCCAAAGGGCAGAGGGCATGGACCCCATGGAGCAAACTCCTGGATTCATACTTCAGCAACCGAGGGAACACAGTTTCCTTCCTTTTAAGTGGGGGGTGTCTTAGAAGGCCAGAGTCTCTAGGTACACTAGTGAATCATTATTGGACAAAAAAAAAATGTGTTGTCTGTTCACGTTACATTTGTGTGTGTGAACAACCTGTGTGTGTAAAAAGTGGCTCTCATTGGACATAAGGTCTCAGTCAGTGTATTTGACCCAGGCCATTAGTCAACTTACCAGCAGAAATGAGTGTGCCAGTTTGAACATAACACATTTTTCACACAAAATAGTTAAAAATTCAAGTCTGTCTAATACAGAAGTAGCTTTGGGCAAGTCTAACACACACATAAAGTATTAATTTGAGCAAGCAAAGACAGAATCCCATCCCAGAGGCACTGGGGCTGTGGCTAGTGCCAACAAGTTGGCAGGTATTGCACTGTGAGCCGCCATAGTTTAGAAGCACCAGCTTCCACCATGGCGAGCATCGTGCCTCTCACAATGGTGCGTAATTAATCCAAAGTTACAGACTTTGCTCTCACAATGGTGCGTAATTAATCCAAAGTTACAGACTTTTTTCAGAATTTTTTTTTAATGTTTTTTTAAGCTAAGCTTGGTGTTTGGAACCAGGGACTCAGCAAACAGTGTCCACTCTGCCATTCACTTGGCCTGTGTCTGTGCGCTTGTCACTGATCTTTTTTTTTTAACCTCAGTTTCTTCATCTCTGAATGGACACACCAGTTTACCAATGAAAATGTCAGCTCCAGGAGGACATGAGCCTTTATTTTCTACTGAGGAACAACATTATGGGTAGAGGGAAAATACGTTCTTTTGAGTCACACTGACTCTTGGTTCAAAGCTTCAGGGCATGTGTGTCCTTGACCAATTTATTTAGCCTCTCTGAGCTTCCTCCTCTCTCTGTAAAGCAGCAGCTCATAATACGTAACTTACTAGGCTGAAAGAAGAAGTAAAAAGAAATAGTGTATGTGAAATCACAAAACAGGACTTCTGTGCTTTGTGAGTGCTCAGAACGTGCTTTTCTCCCATTTACAAGTACCACAAACACTCGCTATGGAAAATGGGCATGGCCTTATTAGCTTAGAGCGTTTCCTCTTTACAATTATCTACGTGTCCTACCCTTAAACCTAGATGGAAGATGAAGACGGTAAAAGAGATTAGCTAGATAACGGCTATTTTTGTTCGAAGGAATCAGGAAATTATGTCTACTACAGCTACGCTTTCGAGCCCTAGTAACCACACCTGAATCATCGGAATCATCTGGGGAACTTTCTGACAAAATATACGTCCCAGCTTCTGTTTCTCCCCGTAAGTAAGATTAAGTACCTGACAACTCTCTGACTAAAAGCTCTGGAAATGAAATAACATAAAATAAAAAGTGAAAGAAAGTAACATAACCTCAAAAGCCAGAAATAATGTTTAAGCAGGAATCCAGCAGTGTAGTTTAGCACTCAAGTCAGCTTTCACCCAGAGACATCTACCTGACCATGATGCCCTTGGACATGGTTCCAATAACTTGTTGGATGTAGGGGACAGGAGCCAAATCCAAGGTTTTGCCCAAGGTGAGGAGTCTAATAAGAGGGACCCATATAAAATTGGGGCCCCAAAGTGCAATACCCTCCATGTAAAGATAAATGAGAAAAGGAATCTGTAATACAGAAGGGGGACAGCAAGGAAACATGCGGGCCATGACCTTGGTATTAGATAGAAGGGAGCAAAAGCTCTTTCCTGGGGATTCACAACTACAGGCGGCCTTCAAGCAAGTTTGCAGCCTGCGTTTATACTGTCAGAGGGTCTGAAAACCTTTAATCAAAGACTTTGCTTTAACATACTTTTGGGTTGTTGGTCCCCAAGCTGCCTTCCTGCTTTACATTCAAAGCACCTGCCCCCTCCTTGCCTTTAGCTCCAGTGACTGAATACCGGGAGACTGGGTCTTCTTCCAATCTTCAGATATTAGACCTTTTACTCGGCTGCGGTATTCTTCGTTATTATCAGTCTTAGCTCAGGCCTTTGGGTAAGCGGAGACCTCCTGTGAGATCCATAATCTTGGGCCTTGACCTGCACGATGCAAGTGGGAGGGCGGAAGAAGAGAGGAGAGAAGAGAGCTTTTTAACTATGCCCTAACTGTATGAAAAGTCAGTTCTGACCTTAATAACCCTCCCCAAATAAACAACCCTAAAGCAGGCTCTTTGTGGGCTTTAGGGATGGAGGCCGGGGGGTGTGGATTAACAGTGTGGTCATTTTGGCAGCAGGACAGAGAGGGGAGCATTCTGACCAGAGCAAGACCCCCTAGGGCAGCCAAAGAAGGAGAAAGTGGGTGACTGGGCCTTAGGGCCCCTAGGGCCGCTCCCACTAAGCAGCCTGGGAAGGCAGGATCAGGAGTGCCCGCTGTTTAGGTGCGATTATTAAAAGCTAGAATTTGGGGTTTGTTGGCTCGAATTTGTGTACCTGTTCCCGTGGTTCTGTCCCAGCATACCTTTTCGTGCCTTCCTTGTCTTTGCAGTTCTGGGACTCGTTCTTATAATGCAGTGCTAATCCCTTTGCTGGGTCAGCATTGAGGACAGACAATTGATTTGGGAAGCATCGTGCCAGTTGGTGTAATCCCAGAAGCAAGGTGGCATTTGTTACGTTGCATGCTGAATTGACTTCTTGGCCGACTCACAGCCTCTGCTCTTTCATTACCTGAGTGTAGCAAGTTGCGTGTTTCACGTGCATATTCTTGGCTAGGCCGGCACAGGTTAGTGCCACCCAGCTCTTCCTATTCCTAGCCTGCATATGCTGCTCAGGCGGCTGTGGGTTTTTCTAGCAGATTACAGTCTTTGTTTCTCAACGTAAAATTTTCACAGATAACTTTGTTCCCTACCGTACACCCAACTCCTAGAATTGTGCTTGGCAAATAGTGAGTGCTCAATAAATTCTCTGAATGAATTCTTATTTTGTATAGACTGAAGTTAAAGTCCAGAGGATAAAACTTAGAGTAGGTATTAGCTACGGAGATGAGGACCTAGTGTCCTAAGGCAAGACTGGAGAAGAGCTCGGGAGTTGTGTTCTCCCTTAATTTGGCAGTAAAGCAGGTGAGGAGTAGAGAGCCAGCTAGTGTGCTGGGTCAAGGTTGGCAGACTGGGTTCGAGGAAGGTAGCAGCACGCGGCAACTGAAGTTTCAAGAGCCTATAACCCTTGAGTTTCTGGCCAAAATTTGGGAACCGCAGTCAGGTATAGAACGAAATACCCTGGACAGTAAGACCAAGTAAGTGCTCCGTAATTGACAGTAAAGCAGGGCATGCATGGGTAGAGCTAGGCAGTCCCCAACACCCTGTTATTTTGTGAAGTAAATATTAGGAAACCCCTCTTCATTCTGTACATGTTAATAAAAATGAACTGCTAATCACAGTTAGCTCTGCTGTCTTCTCCACTAAATGTATGAAATGTGCCTTTTAGGGAAAATAACACATTTTACTCTTGTTTACCTTCTTCACGGTTGATTTAGAACCTACTTTCTGAACAACGCTTCCTATCTATTAGGCTATTGACAGCACACAACACTAAAAGGAGAAGGCAGGACGAAAGGTTGAGCCTTTGCACTAAATTCCTTTCCCTCATCAGTCACTGTTGAGTCTTCTGTGTTCATTTTTCACGGATCATCATTCACCATTTGCCTCTCACTAGGTCCAAGTGCCTCTCTGCTGAATATTTTTGTACATTATTACCATCTACTAATGGAAGGCTGCAAAGGCTAATAATTTGTTAGAGAAGTGAATGAAATATAATGTTATCTATAGATACTAACCCTCTTCTTCACTCCCTGTTAATAAAAGGAGTGTATAATTTCAGATGGAAAAAAGGACCACGAACTACCCATCTGTAACCATCCTGTGCACACACTCAATTAGCCACAGGGGTCAAGCGCATATTAGTAGGCAGCTGGGAGTTTGCCGAAGCAATTAATTGGCCTCGTCATCTAGAAATAATAGTTTAAGTAACTTGCTCCTCTTGCTTACTTGACTGAAACAGCCAATCAAATTCAAACAATAGGTAGCATCATTGACCTTTCCAAAAATAGACTAGAACTACAAGGTTTGGCTTTTGTAATGAAAAACTCTAGGCCATTTATAAGTTTACCAAGCTTTTTTTTTTTTTTTATGGGGTGGGGGTGGTGGTAAATTTCACTAATAACCAAAGAGTTATAACCTGTGTAGAAAACAAACTTATGGTTACCAAAGGGGAAAGGGGGTGAGGGCGGAGGAGAGAGGGATAAATGAGGAGTATGGGATTAACAGAGACACACCACTGTATATAAAACAAACAACAAGGACCTACTGTATAGCACAGGGAACTATATTCAATATCCTATAATAAACCATAATGGAAAAGAATATGAAAAAGAATATATATATGTAACTGAATCACTTTGCTGTACACCTGAAACTAACACAATATTGTAAATTAACTACAGTTCATTTTTTTTTTTAAGTAGGGAAAAATGTAGGAAAAAAAGAGTGATGTCCTGTGTTTCATTAAAAAAAACCAGTATGCTATTCTATATTAAAATGTCTTTTTTGTTGTTGTTTTTAAGGATTTAACTATAAGGAAAGAAGGAATCCTAGTATTATACAATGAGGATAGCAGAAATAAACAAGATGTCAGATTTTAGAGATGAATCTGAATTTCATATTCTTTGGTCCTAATGTCACATAATGATTGTTTTTACCCAAAAATACCATGTGGCTAATGTGGACCCTCAGTCTCCTCAACATTTGTTTACGCACACATTTTCATTTATGTTTATTTTTTATATATGGGGCTTCGAGTAGGATGCCAAGAGAGATGATATTTTTGAGGAAGCCAGTGCCCACTCAAAGAGGCTGTGATGTTGGCCGAGGTGCCACATGGCACTCTAAATCTCCACGTGCATAAGGAACACCCTTTGGCTTGTGGCTTTAGTTGACACCAAGAGACAGACCACTGTTAATTTTGCTTAAAAGCTCTTCTGTTGTGTTTAAGTGGGTTTTTAATATGAAGGGAAGGAAAGAAAAAAATCAAGAACAAGCGTGGCCAAACTCTTAAGACTTGGCTGTATCAGGAGTTTCATCTCCATTTTGTAGCCTCATCTAATCCTCCACAGCTTCTTGCCAGGGATTTCTTAAGTCTTGAGACTTAACAAAGATGCTGGCAAGAAACTGCAGTGCATCAGCAGGAACAGGTTGCAAAATGAAGACAAAGCCTCTGGCAAGACGCAAGGACTGGTAGAGGCCTGGCCACAAAGCAGAGCTGAAGCTCCGGATGGTGAAAGATCACCATGGTCACAGTACAGATGCAAAGACAGGATGTTCCTCCCTCAGGAGAGTCATGTGGGGTGAGCCACGGGGATGGTTGGCCAGGGGAGCAATTGGGAACGGCAGGCCAGGGGCATCCTTTACCAGAGGAAGTTAAAAGCTTCAGAACTGAGAGTGCTCCGAGGTCTCAGAACGATCTCTGGATGCAGTTCACTCCTCCACTCTGATAAGGAGCGTGCGACCAGCTGGAAAAGCACTGCTGGGTCAGAGAAGGAAAATAAACTCTAGGGAAGATACCAGAAAGGTTTGGTTAAATACTGCTTAATGGAGGACAACTCGTGACCGGGGTGCTTACTGTGTTCCCAGTATTGGATTACTTTAGCCTTGCTCTGTTAGTTGTCCTCAACTCTGACCTTCCTCTCCCCCTCCCTGGCTCCTCCCCCACCCCACCTGTCCCCTGCTTCCTGTTGCCTCCCCTCCCTCCTTCCTTCCCTTCTCCTTTGGTGCCCTTTCCCTCCCTTTCTTTCTCTGTCCTTATCCCCCTTCCCTTCTCCCCCTCAGATTTAAGAAGTGACTTTTCTCTCAGTAGCTTTATCAAGGACTGCTTGTATTCTTACCGTGTTAAGAAGCTCCTCAGGACTTCCCTGGTGGCACAGTGGTTGGGAATCTGCCTGCCAGTGCGGGGAACATGGGTTCAAACCCTGGTCCGGGAAGATCCCACATGCCACAGAGCAGCTGAGCCCGTGTGCCACGACTACTGAGCCTGCCCGCCTAGAGCCCGTGCTCCGCAACAAGAGAAGCCACCACAATGAGAAGCCCCTGCACCGCAATGAAGAGTAGCCCCCGCTCGCTGCAACTAGAGAAAGCCCACGCGCAGCTGTGAAGACCCAACGCAGCCAAAAAATAAATAAATAAATAAAATTTAGAAAAAACAAAAAACAGTTCCTCAAAGGATAGAAAATTCTACTTTAATTCCAGCATCTAGTTGTTTCAGAAACAGCAGGGTGAATTGGACCTGACAAAGCTGAACTTAGTATTATTGCTCTAGGTTATGTGTTGCGAACATGTTAGCTGGGGCTTTTGTTAATTTAACACATGCAGCTGGGGGAAGAGTAGGTCATGGCATTATTTAACTTGTCCATAACATTATCTTTAAATATCCAAAAGAAAAAATTGAACCTATGAGTACAAATAATCAGAACTCTCATCTTTTCTTTAGATGTACTGAAAAAGAGAGAGAGAAAATAAAAGCAAAAAGGAAAAGAGACTTAAATATAATAAAAATTTTCAACAGGTGGTACAAAATAAAGCCTGTAAAACACAATACAAATGTGTGCCTTTAGTGCTTCAAAAATGATCTGCATACCTCAGTCAGTAATTTTAGGGAGAACTTCATGGATAACTATCAACTAATTCCTGCCCATGATTTTCTACTTTTGTTTGTGTGAGTATATGAGCGTCTATGGAACCTCAGGGTGGAGAGTTGAATTTGTCCTGCTGGCACAGTATCATGACCACCGGTCTGTTCAAGGGCTGTTTATTTTCTTTCATTACTTCTTAACCCTCATCTCCATTCGATTCCCATTCCCATTAACAATGTTTTTGATATGCCTTTAAAATAGGTATAGTGTAGTTTTGTGGACTTTACATAAGTGATGCTTTTCATTTACGTAGGTGATACACTAAAGTTCTCGTTCTGTTTCTTACATTCGCTAGGCTTTATGCTTTTAAGGTCTTTCCTTTTATATGTAGGTTGTTGAACCTGATTGCCACGTGGGGTTCCATACCAGGCATCCACCACACGTAGCTTTTCATCTCCGTAGTGACAGACAGCTAAGCTGTCTCAGCGTGCTGCAGGGAACATTCGTACAGCAGGGCCAGATTGCCCTTCCGGAAGGGCTGTGCCGACTTACAGTCTCATCAGCAGCCCTGGAGGATGCTCGTGCTCCCACATCCTCGCCCGCACTTTGTAGTCTATGAATTTATAGTTTTTGCCAATCTTTATGGCATCTTGCTTTAATTTTTATTTCTCTGATTACTAGGAGACTGATCATCACTTTGCTTTTACCCATTTAAGTTTCCCCTGCTGTGAATTGCCTATTCATATTCTTGGCCCATTTTTACGTTATTTCATGTTGATTCCCTGGAGTTCCTTACATATTTTAGTTATGAATCCCTTGTTTCAGTCTTTGCCGTTATCTTCTCCCTGTATGTTACCTATGTGTTCATTTTGTCTGTTAATGTCCATCTTTGAACAGATGTCATTATTTATCCTATTTAAATTTTTGTAGCTTTCCAGGAAAAATATAACTTTTTAAATAAATTTATTTATTTTATTTATTTATTTTTGGCTGTATTGGGTCTTCATTGCTCACATGGGCTTTCTCTAGTTGAGGCGAGCAGGGGCTACTCTTTGCTGCGCTGTGTGGGCTTCTCTTTGTGGTGGCTTCTCTTGTTGCGGGACATAGGCTCCAGGCGTGTGGGCTTCAGTAGTTGTGGTGCGAGGGCTTCAGTAGTTGTGACACACAGGCTCAGTAGTTGTGGCTCGCGGGCTCTAGAGCGCAGGCTCAGTAGTTGTGGCGCACGGGCTTAGTTGCTCCTCGGCATGTGAGATCTTCCTGGACCAGGGATCGAACCCGTGTCCCCTGCATTGGCAGGCGGATTCTTAACCACTGCGCCACCAGGGAAGTCCAGAAGTATAATTTTGTATTTGTGTTGAACTAGAGATTTGCAGTAGATGGTACGAAAATTATGATTGTTATTAGGCCATGACCTTAGAGAATTTAAGAAGCAGCCTGGTCTGAGACAGAAGCAGCATGCAGAATGTTACCTAGGAACTTCTAGGGACGCAGAAGCACAGAGGCCCTACAGTTATGTGCAGTGTGAACCAGTGCTTGAGTCACCTGTGGGGCATGTACTGGCTCTCTGGAATATCTTTTCTCAGTCTCCATAGAAATAGGGTCACTGCGACAGTGCCACTTCCACGCTGGGTTGGTAAAAAGCCTCTTTTACTAGATTCTCCAGTCACTGTCTTCTTCAGCCAGCCTGGATCACTGAGCCATTGAATCGAGGACAGCTGCCCAGGACAGTCGCTCGTGCATGCAGCTGACTTTCCACGAGCTTTTGCTGTGATAAGACACTGATGTGTGGGGAATTATTTGTTACTGCAGCATTGCCTAACCTATCCTAACTAATAAAGGAGGTGCTGTTATCATCCCCCACTTTACAGATGAAGAAGGCACGGAGAGATTAACTTGCCCAGGTTTCTGACTTTCTGTCTCCAGAGTCCACCATTTTAGCTTCAATGCAGTTTTTCCTGTGAAATTAATGAGATCTAAAATTTCAGCTGGCTTAGGTCCCAGCTCTTTTGTAGAGTATGGATTGAAGCTAAGTAACTTACTTTGCTTGTTTTAATTAAATAGACATTACCAATCTGTGGCATTTATATGTACCTGACTTATAGCTATAATGGATGAATATAAATTTATTCCTCCCAAAGGGCACTAGAGTAGTTTGGCTACTTCTAGAGGAGTATATAATTTTACCAATACTTCAGCTTTTAAAATTAAAAAATTACATTGCTGACTTTCTTTTCAAATTGGGCAGTTTTTTCTGATTATTCCATGGAAAATGTATTAGGACTCAGGGAAGTTTTCGTGTAGAACGGAGATGGGGGGGAAAGATAAAATTTTGAAGGCTGGGAGGGTTTCCAGGTGAAAGGGTCTGAAATGAGCAAATGTATTTATTTTCCGGTATTTGTTGAGCACCCACTCTTCTGGGGGCTACATATTTGAGCAATAGGCAAAAATCTATGTCCTCAGGGTGCTTACATTCTAGCAAAAGGTAGGAAAGAATAAGGCAGGTATTCACAAAGCGTCCAGGTTATAAAGCTCAGAGGCAGATAGGGAACTTTGAATGCCAGCCTTAGGAATGTGTATGTAATTCAGCCAGAAGGAGAGAGGGCCAAGAGTCTCCCATCAGGATGACCTGATCAGAGCTATAGACCAAGACTCCATTAGACAGGTGGAATTCAGGAATATTAGAAAGATCAGCAATGGAGAGTAAACAGAACTGTTGACATCTTTTCTGAGTCTTCATTTTTCTTCTGGGTTCTTCATGATGATGATGATGATTTTACTGATCCATGGGATGGTGATTGGGGCCTGAAATCCCACCTGTGTTCCACTTGCGCAGCTGCTCTTGTTAGCAAGCCCGTGCCCTTTGTCATGTGCCTCAATCCAGAGGAAGGGGCATCCTTTTGTCATTTATCTTTGGGGGAGGGGTATATCTTTTTATAAAGATTCCTTATATGCCTACAGCAGCCCTGATTAGGTGACAGTGCTAGGATTCGACTGCAGCCCTACCTAACTACAAACTCTGTGTGATTTTGCCACTATTTACCACTATGACGACAACTACCCCTATTACTACTGCTACCACGACTACTACGATTACTACTACTGCTACAAGAGGGAGGAGAGGGAGAGGATAGCATCTGATATTTCTTGAGTGCTTGCCCTACGCCAAGCACAGCATTCAGTGATGTACACGCGTTATTTCATTTGATCTTCAGTCTCCCTGTGAGGTGAGTACTGCCACTAGCTGTCTAAGTGGCAGAATGGGGATTGAAGCCAATCTTTCTGACTCCAAATCTGAGGGCTTACCCACTATAGTAGTAGCTCCCCTGAATACTTAAGGATGAAGTATCTCAGAAAACAGAATTGCTGCACTATTAGAAATCAAATAAAAAACAATAACATTTTTTTTTTTTTTTTTTAACATCTTTATTGGAGTATAATTGCTTTACAATGGTATGTTAGTTTCAGCTTCACAACAAAATGAATCAGTTATATATATACATATATTCCCATATCTCTTCCCGCTTGCATCTCCCTCCCTCCCACCCTCCCTATCCCACCCCTCCAGGCGGTCACAAAGCACCGAGCTAATCTCCCTGTGCTATGCGGCTGCTTCCCACTAGCTATCTACCTTACGTTTGGTAGTGTATATATGTCCATGCCTCTTTATCGCTTTGTCACCGTTTACCCTTCCCCCTCCCCATAGCCTCAAGTCCATTCTCTAGTAAGTCTGTGTCTTTATTCCTGTTTCACCCCCAGGTTTTTCATGACATTTTTTTTTTTTAAATTCCATATATATGTGTTAGCATACGGTATTTGTCTCTCTCTTTCTGACTTACTTCACTCTGTATGACAGACTCTAGGTCTATCCACCTCATTACAAATAGCTCAATTTCGTCTCTTTTTATGGCTGAGTAATATTCCATTGTATATATGTGCCACATCTTCTTTATCCATTCATCCGATGATGGACACTTAGGTTGTTTCCATCTCTGGGCTATTGTAAATAGAGCTGCAATGAACATTTTGGTACATGACTCTTTTTGAATTATGGTTTTCTCAGGGTATATGCCCAGTAGTGGGATTGCTGGGTCATATGGTAGTTCTATTTGTAGCTTTTTAAGGAACCTCCATACTGTTCTCCACAGTGGCTGTATCAATTTACATTCCCACCAACAGTGTAAGAGGGTTCCCTTTTCTCCACACCCTCTCCAGCATTTATTGTTTCTAGATTTTTTGATGATGGCCATTCTGACTGGTGTGAGATGATATCTCATTGTAGTTTTGATTTGCATTTCTCTCATGATTAGTGATGTTGAGCATTCTTTCATGTGTTTGTTGGCACTCTGTATATCTTCTTTGGAGAAATGTCTATTTAGGTCTTCTGCCCATTTTTGGATTGGGTTGTTTGTTTTTTTGTTATTAAGCTGCATGAGCTGCTTATAAATTTTGGAGATCAATCCTTTGTCAGTTGCTTCATTTGCAAATATTTTCTCCCATTCTGAGGGTTGTCTTTTGGTCTTCTTTATGGTTTCCTTTGCTGCGCAAAAGCTTTTAAGTTTCATTAGGTCCCATTTGTTTACTCTTCTTTTTATTTCCATTTCTCTAGGAGGTGGGTCAAAAAGGACCTTGCTGTGATTTATGTCATAGAGTGTTCTGCCTATGTTTTCCTCTAAGAGTTTGATAGTTTCTGGCCTTACATTTAGGTCTTTAATCCATTTTGAGCTTATTTTTGTGTACGGTGTTAGGGAGTGATCTAATTTCATACTTTTACATGTAGCTGTCCAGTTTTCCCAGCACCACTTATTGAATAGGCTGTCCTTTCTCCACTGTACATTTCTGCCTCCTTTGTCAAAGATAAGAACAATTTTTTAAAGCAACAAACTTGACCAGGGGATAGCATTAGTTCAGTATTCTGTCAGTAAATGTTTCACATGATCTGTATACACAACCGTCTTGAATGCTGGCACCTGAGGAAAAAATATAAGGTTAAATTAGAGGACACTGTAAAAATAGATAAAGATTGCTGTGAAAACAACGATGGCGATTTTGGGATATTTCAAAGAGAGTTTAAATTTGGTGGTATAGGCTGACTGTTAATCAGGTCTAATTTCATTTCCTTTTCCATCATAGTATATGTCTAGTTCACCGCTAAGTCCTGGTAGCTTCTCCTCTGTGATTTAGGTCCCTGATTTCTGCTGTTATTGTTTTCATTTGTGTTTTGTTTCTTTGCTTCATAAATGGAACAAAGAGAGAGGATACATTTTTCCTGAGCAATTCATAAAGAATTGTGAGTGAGAGGGGGAGGTGTTAAAGGGTGTGTGTGTGTGTGTGTGTGTGTGTGTGTGTGTGTGTGTGTGTGTGTGTGTATGTACACACCTGTGAGAATGGGATTGCCCACCTGCAGCAGATTTCACTGAGCTGTGATAGAAGATTCTTGTGCAGGTAGTTAGCTCTGGGTACCGCTCTCCAGAGTTCATGCTGGTCCAGAACAGCCCGGCTGCGATCAGAACAGATTCAGGGTAAGACAGAGAGAGCCCAGCCCAAGATGTTGTGTCTGTAGCAGGCCATGCATGTTTATGGAACATTTCTTAACTGGGTATTGCTATTAAAAAAAAGAAAAGCTGAATTGTTGAGTTTGGTTTATAAGTACTGTAGGACAGTGGTTTTTGAGAACTTTAACAGTTTTTTTTAAGTTAGCAAAAATACCCCCTTTTCCAACCCCAATATTTACAACTTAGAATCGGGACCCACCCTCATGGGATTGTGCTCAGTCCTTCTGATGTCCAAAAGGGGCCCCTGAGGCACCGCCTTCTAGACAAATTCTTCTTTTATTGTACCTTTCCCACAATTTCGGTTTCCTCTTCTTTTTTTCTTGCATACCTGCTTGAGTGTCCACCCTCTTCTCCTATGCTTCAGACCTTTATGTAAGTTCCTTACATAAAGGAACTTATGTTCCTACTAACAGTTTTCTCCTCTACCTGTTTAGATAGGATTCGACAAAGCTACCAGGTGAGCAAGGGCTCTGGAGTCGACAAATGGGGCGATGGGGTTAGCAACCTCTAAGGCAGTGTCAGATGAACTCATTGACGATAGGCTTCACCCTCTTTCTTCTTTGACCCTTTGCTCCCCTTTCTCCACCGGGAGGCGAGAAGCGCGGGCAGGTGCTTCTAGTCACAACTCTGCCTCTACCGGCACTGTGTTCCCAGGCAAGTCTTTTAACATGTTTGAGTCTTAGTTTCCTGAAATGTACAGTGAGGCTAAATTAGGTCTGAGGGTCCCTCATAAGTTATTTGCAGTAATAAGTTTGGATATTCACGTCCCGCTGAGTTGGTCATAGTTGCTGTCACACCCCATTCCCACAGCTCAGAGATCCTTTCCTGGCTAAATGTGGGCCCCGGGCTGTGTGTGTCCATAGCAGGAAGTCAACAGCTCTCTCTCCCGATTCTTCCTCAGAGTGGAGGTGGAGTGGGGTGATGATTACTTTGTTTATCTCTGAGGCAGTGTTTTCTGTCATGGCTGCATTGGGTGGAGAAGATTCCGATTACCTATTCTCGATCTGTTAGGATTGGCATCCCACAAATTGGGGGTGGAGACTTGGCCAATAATAGAAACTTTGGACCTTAGCCTGATCTTCAGATTCCCTGTAGAAGGTGTGGCCTGGGGGAAAAGGGTCACCTTGATAAGGAACAGAAAACATTTTTTTAAGTTTCTAGACACTGACTTACAAGCATTGCCAACTGAGAGGAGGGAAGGCCTGCCAGGTTAGTAGAAGATGATGTATGTGCTGTAATCGTGTTGTAATTGTTGTCACATTACTCATTCATTCATTCAACATACATTCACTGAACAGCCATGTGTCAGATACTTGTCCAGCCGCTGAGGGTTCTTTATTCCTCAGGGCCAGTACTGAGGACTGTTTTTACTTAGACATTTGGCCTGCAGTTAGGGTTTCCTGCCATTAGGAGGTAGTGATTTTTTTGATCATGCTGCAAATCCAATCTTAGGGATTGAGATATAGGCATGGTTTACTTGAGATAGAGATTCTTGTATGATTTTCCTTTTTAGAAACAAAATTATTCCATAAGATAGGTAACCTTAAACTCTAAAGCTAGATGTCTGTAATTTAAAGTAATTGGTATAGAGAGAAAGCAGAAGTCTAGGTATAATTATGTACCTTGTTCACATACCTTTAACTGTCCTAATTGTTAACCCTGTGGTTCCATTTCCATAGTGTCTAAAAGAGGAACTTTCCATTCTTTTCTTATGCCTCCTTCCTTAAATGTAGAAATCCCTGGGCTCATTGGCTCCATGGCTTTGCATAATGTCGTTCCATCTCTTCAACACGTCAGCCTCTTGAAAGAGAAGAGCGTGCAGGGGGAGCAGGGGTAGGGGCCAGGCTTTCTTCTGTGGCTCTCCTCCCCTGCTTTCCTGCCTTGTATTAACTTGTAAGATATCTGGTACCTCTCACGCGTCTGGGATGGAGCCAGGTCCTGTAGCTACAAAGATAAAGAAGAAAGATGTGTTTCCACCCTTGAGCTGCTCACAGTCTACGAGGAAGAACAACACAGGAAATAGTAAATTGTGCTACAACATAGAAAGTACTGGGTTTTTTAAAATTTTTTTAATTGTTTTTAAATTTAACATTTTAAAATTTTTGTACTGTTAAAATTGTTCTTTGTGTCATCTTTTTAAAATTTTTATTGAAATAGTTATTTCAACATTTACAATATTGTATTGAAATATTTACAATATTGTATTGGTTTCAGGTACACAGCAAAGTGATTCAGTTATATACATCTATGTATATATCTATTCTTTTTTAGATTCTTGTCCATTATAGGTTATTGCAAGATACTGAGTGTAGTTCCCTGTGCTATACAGTAGGTCCTTGTTGGTTATCTGTTTTATATATAGCGGTGCATATATTTTAATGCCAAACTCCTAATTTTAGAGCACTTTTAATGCATGTAAAGAATTACCGTAACACTTGGCACTATGGTGCTATCCGAAATATTTAGCAATCACTATAGCTCTGGCAATGATCAATCAGAATTTATGGAACTCCATCATCAGAATGGAGCCAGTTGGTGTTGTTGCTCTGGTGTGTACAGGCTGAATATCTGTGATGCCTGGCACACGCAAACTATGACTGTGGTGCACTGACTGATCAAATCCAGTCTTTATCCCATTTCCCCAGTAGAAAGTGCTGTGTTTGCATTATGAATGACGTATACTAGAATGGGAGAGAGTGCTGGTAACTTCCTGAAAGACTAAGGAGTAAGCGTTTCACCAAGGTTTGAAAATGGTTAGGCTGGATGTTAAAGAAGGCCTTGGAATGTGCCCAGTGGCAAAGGTGGTAGCAGGAGATAGTATTTCACCTTCATGTCTCAAGAAAAGGAAAGACGTCAAAAGCATGTGCTCTAGTGACTTTTTTTCCCCAATGAAAAAGGAATTACTTTCTGTTTTTCCCCTTGAGAGAGAGTTATAAAATGCAAGAGAAAGGAAACTCAAGAGCAATCAAGCCTTCCTCCCCCTAACAGTGCCAGTAGAAACTCCTGGGTTAGGTGTTCCTTGAAAGTGAAGTACAGTAGTCATTAAAGCTTAGTCATTAAATACTTTTGGCCAGTCGCTTAGAAATGAATCTCCAAAAAGGTAGAAAAAAAAGTGGTTCCTTGGAGAAGATTCCTTGAAATGATTATGTTTCTTTTAAACGAAACATTTAAGCAGAATACTTAACAGAGATTTTGGAACAGAGATGTAAAGTGATTTCATATCAGGGTTAACTCTTAATTCCTTATGCAAATGAAGACAGAGGTAAAGACAATTCAGATATTTTAAATCTGGTTTCACAATGAGATCTATATTTGATTTGGTCCTCCAGGTTTATCATGATACTTTTCTTGGCTCGACAATAAAGTGAGTTTGCATTCCCTGAGCATATAGTAGCCAAAACCTTCGGAGGGTGCCACAGAATTTCATCCTAATGTCTGAATTTCCTATTAGTCACCACAAAAGAGAATAGTCAGGTTGGTTTTGGAAACTGATTAACTGTTGTCTTTACGTTGAGTTAGGTTGGGACTTAAAAATATCTTTTTAAGAAAGTTTTCTAACATCCGCAAAACCAGAGAACGTAGTATAGTGCACTCCAGATAGTCATCCTCCATATTTAACATTTTGTCATACTTCATCTGTCCTCTCATCATCACTTTTTAAACCTGCATTCATGTGTGTGTATGTATGCACATGTGTATGTAGCTCTGTGCAATTTTATCTGATGTATAGTTTCATGTAACCGTCTCCACAGTCATGATCTAGAACTGTTACATCACCACAGAAGAACTCCTTTGTGCTATTTTACATTTGCATTATACTTAGAGATTTATTTATCTATCTATCTATTTTTGGAGCACAATTATAAAAGGTACTATGCTTTTAATTTTGGTTTCCATATGTTCATTACTAGTATATATAGTAATATGATTACTTTTTATATGGTAATCTTATATTCTACAACCTTGCTGATTTTGTTTATTAGTTCTATGAGCTTTTAGTAGATTCCTTGGGATTTTCTACATAGGCAATCATGTCATCTGCAAATAAGGACAGTTTTATCTTTCCTTTCTGATCCGTATGCCTTTTATTTTATTTTCTCACCTTATTGCACTGGCTAGGACCTCCAGTACTATTGAATCAGGGTGGTGAGAGCAGACATTCATGCCTTGTTCCTGATCCTAGGTAGGGAAGCTTTCAGTCTTTTACTATTAAGTATGATGTTTGCTGTAGGATTTTTATAGAGGTTCTTGATCAAAATGAGGACGCTCTCCTTTATTCCTAATTTGCTGAGAGTTTTTGTCATGAATGGCTGTTGGATTTTATCGTATGTTTTCTGCGTCTATTGATACGATTTGACGAATGCCATCTATCCTGTAACTGCTGCCTTCCCCAAGTGCTCATTGCAGGTCTCATATTGCCAGTGGTTAAATATGTTAATCTAAAGAATAGGAAGATTCTAGAGAAAGCAGTTTGGCGTATGAATTCATGTTACTGTTAATTCTACATCTATGAATGTTAAGAAGAATTGGTCAAATACTTGTTGAAGGTCTGATTGTTGTAATATTGTTGTAATATTTACTGAGGCAGGTATAGAGCAGAGAAGTTAAGATAATGCACTTTGGAATCAGATTTTGTTCTAATATGGCCTTCATCATTTACTAGCTTGTGTGACCTTAGGCAGACTACTTAACTTGTCTAAGCCTCAGTTTCCTCATCTGTAAATGGGGCTAATAACTATCTCATGTTGTTGTGAGGATTAAATGAGATAATATATATATATATAATGCTTAACAGGTAAGAGACATTTAATAAGTGATCGCTGTTGTTATTTTGTTGTTACAACAAAACAATATATTTTTGTATACAAAAAATAATACAAGTGTTTGTATATTTAACAGTAATTTATTAAACTCTCTTTAATATGCAACAGTTATATTAAGTGCAAATTCAGTCTTAGAAGAATGTACCATTTAATTTTCAAATATCCCATATATTTGAATAAAAGAATGAAAACTGGGCTTCCCTGGTGGCGCAGTGGTTGAGAGTCCACCTGCCGTTGCAGGGGACACGGGTTCGTGCCCCAGTCCGGGAAGATCCCACATGCCGCGGAGCGGCCAGGCCCGTGAGCCATGGCTGCTGAGCCTGCGCGTCCGGAGCCTGTGCTCCGCAATGGGAGAGGCCACAACAGTGAGAGGCCCGCATACCGCAAAAAAAAAAAAAAAAAAAAAAAAAAAATGAAAACTTTCTTCTCTTCCATCCATCCAAGATCAGTCAGTGTTTGGTCCTTACCCTCCCACTCCTTCCCTTTGCACCTGTCCTCTTTTTCTTCCTCTCTCCTTCCTCTTCATTTCCCTGTTTTTTTGTTAACAATCAAGCTGTCCTAGGTGAGCCAATTTCTACCCCTCCACTCTTGCCTACTCTCATGGGAATTTCCTCTTTCCCTTTTTCCTTCATTTTACTTTTTCAGTTTCTCATAGTTCCCATAATTGTATTTTAGGCTATCTTTCTCTTTAATCTCTTCCATTTCCTTGGAGAACCTCAAGACGGCCCAGCAACCTCAGGACAGCCACTCCTCGTGGTTTGCTCTCTTCTATTTCTGAGCCAAAAACGACCATGATCATGACTAAGCTATCTGAGAGACACCTGAATCCAAAGTAATAATAATAAAAAATTAGTGACATTAATGTCTAAAAGCCTGATGGTGCCCAGAATTCCTTAATAGAATCTCTACTAAATTTTCTACTTCTCTCCTCATTTTCTTTTAATTAAAACTTCTTTTCCTCAAATGACAGTATGAAGAAAAATTAAAAGCTCCAACTTAATTTTTGGTTAATTGCTACATTTCAAAAGAATTCACTTCTATTATTTTCTCAATGCAAATTTACGGTATTTCTGCCACTTTTATGAATTTTAAAAAGCTTTAATGGATTGGCCTGAGTCTAACCTCCTTTATAACATTCTTGCTAAAGGAAAATGCATTCCCCAAACTCCTCACAACCAAGCCAACTTTAGGAACCCACTCTGTTGGTAAATTGGGCCCTCCCTGTACTAAATGTTCCAACTTGTAGGGCATTGCAATTCTTTCAGGTATTTTGGAGAACCAAACCAGCCTGTAAGTGTAGTACTTGGTTCATCCTCCTTGGAAAGAAACCCATCTAATTAGAGTTGCCATGACAATTCTGTTTTCATGCCACGTAACAAACTTATTGACCTTAAGTCAAGGTTGATGGAGCACAGGTACAAGTTGGTGACAGAAACCATCATCCATGATCTTAGAGTATTGGCTCCATTTCTCTCCTAGATGCTTTTCTAATTTATGCCCCTAACAAGCATGTATTAAGCACCTATTGTGTGGAAAGCTTATATAAGCCCATGAAATATCTACCATAAGAAGAAAGAAACAATGTAAAACCCTCTCTTGGGCATAGAGTAGAATCCAAATACCTTACCATCACCTTCATGATCCACCCCTTGCCAGCACATCTGACCTTCTCCCGCCCTCCCCTGTGCCCTGCACTTTGGCCTCGTTCGTTGACCTCTTTCTGTGCCTCTAGCACTCCAGGTTCTTTACCTACCATTTGAGCACTTGCACTTGCTCTTCCCTCCGCCAGAAAGGCTCTTTTCCCCCAGATGTTCACTTGCTTGGCTCCACTTTACCATATGGGTGTCAGTTTAAATCTGTTTCCTCAGAAGGGCTTTCCTTGACTGCACTGAAGTTGCCTCCCACATAAACAGTCATGCTCTTTAACGTTATGACATTTTATTTCCTTCTTTGTGCTTTCTGTTCTCCTCAATTATTTTATTATCATTTATTATTATATTGCTTGTCCCTTAGTAGAATGTAAACTCTTTAAGAGAAAGAACAATTGTCCTGTTCCTTGCCATGTCTATAAATATTTGTTGAATGAATGCATTGAGTGAGTGAATGAAGAAGAGTTTCATGATGGTCAAGAAAGGCTCCGTGCATTGCTGCTTACTTCTTTTGGAAAAGGTGATGGATATGATTGGACAGACATAATGGCCAGAAGGCATTTTATGTGTGAGGAATGATCTATACTAATCAGTACTGTGTGGAGGTCAAAAATCATTTGTTCAGTAAGAGCATTTTTGAGCATCCAGATGAACTGCCGTGAAGGGACCACTTGGAAGGTGGACGTGAAGGAAGCTGGATCAATGGATTTCAGAATGTTAAGGAAGTAGTTCAGGTTTGACCTGAGAGATACAGGGACTCACTCCAGATTCAAGAAGATAAACAGTGGGCCTACAGTAGAAAAAGCAGGAAGCCTAACATGCTTAAGCATTTCTCTATTTGAAGAAACATGTCTAAAGTTGTGGCGTCTCAGGGAAGAGGAGAGAAAGAGGGGCCAGTGAGACTAGTGACCTAGAAAGTTTAAAAAGAACCTTTAACTACACTTTCCTCCAGGATAAGTTGGTTTTTGAAGTTCATTGAAGGTGTGATTTTTTTCAAACATTTGACAGTGGATACCCACTAAACGAATTTATTTTTTAGTTTGGTTTGAATGTTGATTCTCTTTCCTATGAAAGAAACAATCAAGTACAGAAGCATTAGAACTCATTAGATAATAATAATAAATAACATTTTAAACTATGTCTGAGGCACAGGATTCTTTAATTCACTTTTCACAGTAACCCTGTGAGCTTTATTATTATCTCCATTTTACAGATGAGCAAAACTGAGGCTTAGGGAAGTTTTAAACAACTTGCCCTAAGGTCAGTATACTAAGTGGATATTGGATTTCAAATCCTTGAGCCCATCAATTCCAGAGCAAGAGTTCTTAACCTCCTCATTTTTCTGGCTCATTCACACTTTAAGCTAATTTTTAAAAAGTTTTTATTTCATGTCATGTATGTATCTCCATGCTTTTATTTGGGATGCTGACTTTCCTACTAAAAATAAATTACTTCTTTTTAGCCCACAAGTACATATTGCTTGCCTACTGTATTCAAGGTATTAAATAGCATATTAACATTAATTGAAAAGTCACCTAGCCACTTATATATTGTATTACACTACAGAAAATTAAGTTCATTGAACTCATATTTCCTTTCCCTAAAATCCTCTTTGTGTGTCATATAACAGTAGATCTAATATAAACATAAGAATTGAAAGCATAATTTATATGGTTTGGGAATAGGGTTTTTTATGTTGATATTTAGAAAGAGAAAAAAGTTACGAGAATGAGGAACTGCCTTATATCTTTTTCCTGGTTTCACCAATCATTTATATTTTGCCCCATTTGCCTTAGTATTCTGTGTCTCTGTATTTATATATTATGAGTATTTTTAACTCAGCCATTTGAGTGTAAGCTGGGGACATGGACGTTACCCTAAATGCTTCAAATTGTATTTCCTAAGAACATGGGCCTTCTCTTACATAGCCACAGGGCAGTTATCAAGTCAGGAAATGTATCACCGACACAGCGCTATTATCTAATCCACAGTCCATATTCTAATTTTGTCAATTGTTCCCATAATATCCCTGTTAGCTATTTTTTGCTCTGGTCCAGGATCCAGTCCAGGATCACATGTTGCCTTTAGTTGTCGTGTCTCTTTGTTTTTCTTTCGTCTGGAATGGTTTCTCAGTCTGTCTTTATCTCTCTTGACCTTGACAGTTTCGAAGAGTACAGGCCAGTTGTTTTGCTCCTCAATCTGGGTTCATTTGGTGCTTCCTCATGATTAGATTCAGATTATGAAATTTGGTAGCAGTGCTGCAGACATGGTGTGTGTCCTGAGTGCGTCATACCGAGATGCGTGTGAAGTCAGTTTGTCCCAGGATTGGTGATGTCAGCTGTGATCGCTCGGTTAAGGCAATGTCCACAAGGTTTCTTCACTGTAATGTTACTAATTTTCTCTCTGTGATTGATAAGAACTTCATGGAGACAAGTGTTGAGACTATGTTAAGTATCCTCATCAGACTTTAAACCACTAGTTTTAACATCCACTGATGATTTTCTAGCTTCATCTTTCCTTCTACATTTGTTAGTTGGCTTTCTACTGTAAAAAAGAGCTTTCCTCATTTATTTATTTATCCATTCATCTGTCAATAAAGGACTTAATGGGGCTTCTCTGGTGGCGCAGTGGTTGGGACTCCGCCTGCCGATGCAGGGGACACGGGTTCGTGCCCCGGTCCGGGAAGATCCCACATGCCGCAGAGCGGCTGGGCCTGTGAGCCGTGGCCGCTGAGCCTGTGCGTCCGGAGCCTGAAAAAAAATAAAAAATAAAGGACTTAATGACTCTGTTTCATTCCACAGAATATACGCCACTACTATCATTATTTACCTTGTTGCATAAAGAAAGATAAATTCATCTCATTGTATTTGCTTTAAAAAACAGTCATATTTTGAGTGCTGTGTGGATTTCTATGGCTGCTGTAACCAATTGCCACAACGTTAGCAGCTTAAAACAACATAAATTTATTATCTTACAGTTCTGTACGTCACTAGTCCAGTGCAGTTCTCACTGGCCTAAAATCAAGGTGTTAGCAGGCTGTATTCCTTTTTGGAGGCTCTAGTGGAGAATCTGTTCCCTTGCTCCCTTGGGATGCTGGAAGAATCCAGTGCCTTGCAGTCACAGAAGTGACATCCATGTCCTTGCTGGAGGTCGGCTGAGGGCCTTTCCTAGCTTTTAGGGGCTGCCTGCATTCATTGGCTCATGGCCCTCTTCCTCCATCTTCAAAAACAGCAGATCCAGTCCCTCTCACACTTCAAATCTTTTCTGTCTCTTCTTCCATTGTCACATCTCTCTCACCTACTCTTCTGTTGCCTCTTCCACTTTTAAGGACTCTGTGAACATATTGGGCCCACTCAGGTAATCCAGGATAATTGTGTCAAGGTCCTTAAGCTTTATCGCATTGCAAGGTCTCTTTTGCCACGTAAGGTAACATGTCCACAGGTTCTGGCGATAGAGCTTGGGCATCTTTGGGGAGCCATTATCCTGCCTCCACAAATGCTTATCCTTGTTCAAGGCTTGTGCTAGGAGCTTACTTCTATTTAATCAGACAAAACGTCAGGCAGAGGATCACAAGCAAAGAAACTGTTCAGTGAGAGATTGTTTCATGTTTAGTTCAAAGGAATAGGCTTGTAGTCGCAAGTGGGAGCTGAGAAAAATATGTAGTAGTAACAGGGCCTCCACAACTGTGCTTGAAAGGTTGGACAGACCATTGAGGAGTCAAGCGAGCATGTAGGGCTTCATGTCCAAGTGTCCCTGTTGCAAAATAAAACTGTGGTGCTGCTCTCTGCAGGGGCTTCACTGGACCCAGGCTGGTGAGCGGAATCATGTTGGACGGTAATGGCTCAGTGTTCCTGTGTCCTGGATTTAGTACCTGCCCTCTTTACAGCATCTAGACCTGCTGCTTCTGAATAATGTGCTTGCGTCAACTAGTCACTCTTTCTTAATTTTGTGCCAGAGAAGTTTGTACATTAAGATTGGATCTTTCCGGTGTTATAGGATTTCTCGTAAAGCTTCTTTAATAAGAGATACTCCCAGCTTTCTGAATCCAAATAGCTACCTATCTGTATACACCACTGCATTAGACCAGAGTGGAATGATGGAACCGAAAGAGATCTGAGAGTTAGTTGGCCCCATCCTCATTGAACATATAAGGAAACTGGGCAACAGAAAAGCTAAGTGATTGCTAAGGCCCCACCGCCAGATGGTCTGTGGTGGGAGGCCAGGGGTTGGGTGGTGGTGAAATGTGTGGCTTTAGGAATTAAAGGTCCTGGCTCAATCCAGTGTCCATGATTTACCAGATGAGTTAATTGAGTCAGTTACTTAACCTGCCAAGCCTTACTGTTTATCTGTGAAATATATCAACCTTACAGGGCTTTCGTAAGGATTAAATAAACATAATAAATGAGAGTTCTCAGTACAATGCGTGGCTCCCAGAAAGTGTTCAATATGTGTTAGCTGTTATGACTGTTCTTCCAAATAATGGTGGGAATCAGATCAATAATATGGAGTCCCCACGTCCTCGGGAATTTTAGGTTCCCAACCCCAGAAACAAACTGTACTACTCTGCTCACCACTCAGGTGCTCCATTCATTGGGTCCTTGCCCTTCCCTTTCCACCCTCGCCTGCCAAGTTCAGGACCTTCTATTCTTTACATTCACTTCTGTTTATACCCTGGTCCCCCTCATCCACACACAGGTAATAAATGGCAACTGTAACTTTCCAGTGGTACCAAAGAACAGAGTACACAGGGTAAAATGTCACAGTTGTGTCAGACCGTAGCTCCCCCTTAGTCTGAAGGTTACTCTGCAGCATGATCTCCTCAGCCCCAAGTGGAAAGTGGAATAAAAACTCCTCTGCACTTGGATTTCCCTCAGGTGATCTAGACCTATTGTCCTCTCACCATCACTGCCCACCCCCCCTATACCCGCACCTACTTCCTCCACTTATTTCTTTTACCCTGTCAGTCTGTCTGTCTCTACACACACACACACACACACGCACACACACACACACGCGCGCACACACACACGCGCGCACACACACGCGCGCACACACTGAGGCCCAAGGAAGGTCTCTAAGACACCCAGGCAGACCCCGTTTTCTCTGATTCTCTCCCTTTTCTGCCTCTGTTTCTTTCCATTCCCGTCTGGGGGCTGCGCTATAGCTATCTTCTTCCCTATGCTCGGGGCTTCTCTGGCCTGTGTGGTACCACCCTCTTCCTTAGGACAATCAATGAGCCTTAAGTCTTCACCTCAGTGAAAAGAGGGGAAATACGATTTACTGGGAAATGCAAAGCAGGTAGACTTCGTGTTTTCACAGTGTCGTTCCTGCTAGCTCTTTTTGGGTTTTTGTAGTTACTGTTGTTGCTTTAGTTTAGTCACAGAAATGGCATGATACATTGCATACCAGTCTGCAACTTGCTTTTTTCTCCTTTAACAATACATCACGGCCAGTTTTCTAACTCAGGACCTGTAAGTCACTGTCATTCTTTCTCGTGGCTGCATCAGAAGATTTTACTCTAATGGATTCAACACTGCAATTGACAGATACTTCAGTTGTTTGAAATTCGTTGTTTACGTTTGTGATTTGGTCCTACCCATACGAACCTGTCATTTATTCTCCAGGAATTGGCTTTCAGTCCTCACCCTGCTGAGGAGGCTCCAGGCTCTCAGAATATGCCCGATAGCATATGTTGAGTCTGGAGGACAGTTGGTGTGTTTGCTGCTCAGGCAACGAGCATGGCTGCAGCTTTATAGTTTGAGGATATAATGTGAGTGAGTGTGAGGGCTCCTCTGGCTCTGAAGAGACCCTGATCCCATGTTAGTGCCCAGTAAAATGAGAAAGTACTCAGAAGAGACAGTTGTCCTGAGTTTGCCATCACCTGTATTGAGAAGCAGTCTCGGTCCGACTGGGAAGGAGAGGTGCTGATGTGAGCCCAGCCCCCTCCTGAGGGGCTGTAAGCTCTGAGTTGGACCACTGAGTCCTGCATACTTTGATGCTCAGAATTTGCCAGGTGGCCCCGAAATTGTGGATCCCTCCTCTGCCTTTCTCCTCGAAGATTATCCACATGGGCTTCTATGGGATTGTTATTTTTGGAGAGTACTCAGGACTCCTGAGAGCTATAGAGTGTCTTAAACTGAACCCTTACATCAAGGGGTCCATTCAGCATGTTCTTTTGTGTGAATGGGTGAAATTGATGCCACTGATGCCATATTGATACACTCACTACTGCAGGGTCAGGATTCAATAGCTATGGTTCAGTCATACTTTTTATTTATTTACTTTTAAAATATTTATTTATTTGGCTGTGTCTGGTCTTAGTTGCAGCATGCAGGATCTTCGTTGTGGCGTGCGGGATCTTTCACTGAGGCGCACAGGCTCTTCAGTTGCAGCTCACGGTCTTATTGCCCCACGGCATGTGGGATCTTAGTTCCCCGACCAGGGATCGAACCCGTGTCCCTTGCATTGGAAGGCGGATTCTTAACCACTGGACCACCAGGGAAGTCCCAGTCATACTTTTTAAATAAGTCATGTTGACAGCTCCCTCTATGCTATTAGTATTGCTCTGTTAGTAAATTTTGAATGTTTTGGTTTTAAAAGCTTAAGAAAATGATAGTAGTCAAAATTCTGAAGCAACCAAGAAAGTGAGTTGCAAAGAAGTTATTAGGCCAATTTCATTTATATCTGACCAATTAAATTGGCATCATCCTTGTCTACATTTACCAGAACTCGTTTCCTTCCTGACTCAAACTTTCTCCTTCTGTTGCATCTTGTGTCACTGGGTTAAAGAAAGAAAACACACCTGCCTTCTGGGGTTGTCACGTTCCCCGCAAACCCAGATTTCCCTGAGCTGCCTGGACCAAGGTGCTGTCCTGGGCCTCCTGCTGCGTCTCACCAGGCATGCCCTGCAGTCTTTGTCTGGGAGTATGTAGACCTGTGTTTACTGTTGTGGCTGTTTTGAATCATCTATTTTAGAGAACTGGATAGAAATAGCATTTAAACTGATGGAGGTGTTTTTTGAAGTAAGAGATACAGGTAAATAAATTATGATATTCAGAAGCAGTCTCCGGTTTTGCACAGATGGGTTTTAACAGAACTGAACTCCTACTTCCTTCATTAGTAAGTAAACAATTTATTTAGTAAAATAAAATGTTTTTTAAATGACAGGAATCTACTCAATACATGTTGTTTTTGTTAAAATTCTGACTACGCCTCTTCAGTCCCTCACCTCTTCAGATTCCCAGATGTGCTTTTTCATCATCTTTTTCCTCAATTCCTTCTCCCCAGTGTCTCCAGAAAATGGGTCCTCCCACTTTCCGGGTGGGTTTTGGAGCATGCCTTGTGGAGGACTGGGGCTTCTGCAGAGGGGAGCAGCGCCCCCATCCAGCAGACGTGTGGTGTTTTGGTAGAATGATAACTTCTGTATTCACATTTGCGGTCCTTTCCAGGGGCGGTAGCTGGGACAGGGACCAGGCACCTCAGCTGCAACAGCAGAATGTGGAGCAGAGGGGGGGCTTCGGTCCCCGCTTCCCTTCACTGCCTTGCCTTGGTCCTACTCTCTGTCCTGTTGGGCAGAATGGGGATGTGGTGGGGAGGAGGGGCAGGAAGACGGGCAGCTGGAATGACATGGATGACTTGGCTTTTAAAGGGGGAGCTGGAGACTTCCCTGGTGGCGCAGTAGTTGAGAGTCCGCCTGCCAATGCAGGGGACACAGGTTCGTGCCCCGGTCCAGGAAGATCCCCCATGCCACGGAGCGGCTGGGCCCGTGAGCCATGGCCGCTGAGCCTGAGCGTTCGGAGCCTGTGCTCCGCAACGGGAGAGGCCACAACAGTAAGAGGCCCGCGTACCGCAAAAAAAAAAAAAAAAAAAAAAATGCCTGTTAGCCGAGAAGGTCCTTAACTCCTAAGGATCAAAGACTCCTCCTTCTGTATGTTTGACATGGTAATTCTTCTGATGGTGCCGGGGCAGTTGAAAACCTGTCCTGTTAGTTCACATCAGGACCGGCTACAGGATTTTTTTTTTTCTTAAATCACACATTTTTCCATTGTAAGATTCTAATATGTTACCCTAGAAGAGGGATGGGAGGAGAGAGATTTCTTCTCCTCTCCCTTCTCCTCTCCCCAAGAGAATCTCTGGAGGATATCACATCACTTGGGTGTTCTGGGACAGCTGAAGGCGGCCGGTCACTGCCTAGTGGCTTGTCTGTGGCCCGCTCATGTCTGCTTGTATCTGCTAGAGATGATATTCGAGAGCTGACTGACTTCCAACATTAACCAGCATCGCATGTGACTACGCCGTGTGAACCAAACCAAAACAACAAAAGTACTTCCCTTCATGCCCTGAACAGTTGGGTTTACCAAGTTAGTCACAAAAGATAAAATCACTACATCAAAAGTGCTCAACCCCTAACTGGTGTTTTCATTAACGATGACTATTGGCCAGCTGTTGTTAAACATTAACGATAACACATATATCCTGAGGACAGGGAATAGTGACTTCCCAGCGTTTGGGGGTTGCGGCACCTTATCGTCTCTGAATGGTTTGGATGTTGGGCACGTGTTTTTAATTTTTTTTAAAAAAAAACACTTTAGCTTTACACAAATCCTTTTGTGATAAGTACAGACATCATCAGAGCCAGACCCGAGAGTTGCTGTCGCCTGTAAGCTGAATATGTCTTTTCAACGTCTGCACGCAAATTCAGTCTGAACTTTCTCTGGCTTGCTAGAATTTGGGGTGCTTCATGCTCCAGTCAGTGGTACTTGGAGTGATTGCACCTCTCGACCGCAGAAGTACGCCTGAATGATGCTTTAGGCCTCTGCTGACAACCCCGAGCTCTCACAAAACTTTGAAGGTTTGGCCCACATACCATCAAGAAGCCAACATCCCCATCCTAAGTACAGGCCTAGCTTAAGGTTAACAGTAAGACCAACATTTTATTGCTTCATTTTCCTATTAAGCTCTGGGTCGCTGATTGAAGCAGAATTCCAGTGTATTGACACATCACCACATTGTTAACACGATAGGGAGGATTTGATTATGGGAGAACAAATCCAAAAACGGTAAATTGGCAAAAAAAAAAAAAAAAAAAAAAAGAATCTGGGGCCTTGCTTCTCAAGGCAGCTTTTGTGGTTGCATTCCTTTATTTGATGTGGTTCCCTCCTTCTCCTGTGCCAAACGGTGCAATGTGGGGAAAATGATGAAGTTGCAGAAAAGGGCGGGCGGGGGGTAGGGGCACAGGAGGAAATAGGGAGTGAGCTGTTTAGTGACAGGAGAAAGAAGACAGAGCTTAGGGATCAAAGACAAAAATACCTGTCTCTCCAAGCAGGAAGCAGAAAGAAACACAGGAGTCCTTTCCCCGTGCCCAGGTAAAGACTGAGCCACTGTCAGCTGGCACCCTTCAGGCCAACCCGGCCGAGGGCAGTAGACAGAGCAGCTGAGAGCTGCCTGCAGGCAAAAAGAACACAGCTTGAGGTCAAGGCTGAGCACTGTGCGTTACCAAGAACAGCGGGGGTTAGCCTGGGAGGGCCAGGAGGAAGAGGGCTGGGGAACAAAGGCCACCTCCCATCAGTAGCTTATGGGAACCAACACGTTTAAACAGCAGCCAACTTTGGAGGCAAGTCCCAGGGCAGCATCGGAACCTAAATGAGGAAAAAGGTTTCCATGCAGGAACAGGATTTTATTTATTTACAATTTTCAGGCTGGGCAGCTTTTCTACTGTGTGGTTTGTGACTACCCAAAGTGACATTTTCTGAATTTTAAAATTATCTCTTTTTGCACTGTGAAAAGAGCATATATGATTCATCTTAATATTTCTGAGGATCAGTCGCCAGCGAACAGCTAGTATTTCGGGTGGGAGGAAGGCTTTTGTAGGCAGCGTTTTCACCTAGCATAGAAGTAAAAGCCCCAGAACATGCCTCAAGCGTCATTTGAGATCATATAAATAGCTCCCTCTTGCACAGTTCTAATCCAGTATCATTATGAGAACTCCCACAGTCCACGAGTTGCCTAACGTTCACCTCACCCTTGCCTGGCAAAGGCTAATGCTTGTGGTTTACCTGCTGATCGAATACGGTTTCTAAGAGGTTTGACCCAAGGGCCCACTTTTCGTTTTGGCTAATCTAATCTAGGTCTTTGGGCCTATATTTCTTCCTGGATATTTTTCCTACCTTCAGCATCTGTAGAACTTTCAAGTGATCCTTTAATCCTAGATCAAGAGTCAGAAGACTACAGCCCGCTGGTTGGATCTGTCTTGCAGCCTGTTTTGTATGGCCTGCGAGCTCAGAATGATTTTTTAAATGGTTAGAAAAACATTTAAAGAATAATATTTTGTGACTTGTAAAAATCGTGTGAAATTCACATTTCAGCTTTCATACATAGAATTTTATGGGAACACGGCCGTGCACACTCGTTTACATATTGTGTATGGCTGCCTTCCTGTTACAGCATCAGAAGTTAGTAGTTCCGACAGAAACCTTAGGGCTGCAAAGCCAACAATACTTACTACCTGGCCCGTTACTGAAAAAGTTTGCCAACCCCTGTCCTAGACCCTTAAAACCTTCTTTTTCACAGTGACTGTTTCAGAAAAGATAATATACATTTACTGACTTCTCATGTCCATTTTGGAAATTTAACTCTCATATCTTTCCTTACTTATTCTTTCAACTTTAATACCACAAATATTTATTGAGTGCCTACAATGAACTTGGCCTTATTCTTATTTCTGGTGTTTTAGCAGTAAACAGAACAAAGATCCTCGTTCTGGAGGAGTTTACATTCTAGTGAAGGGTGATGGGAGGAGACAGTAAACAAATACAATATGTAGAATGTTTTACAGAGATAAACGCCATTTATACGCCATTAAAAAAAAGTAAGACAAGGAAGAGAGGTTACTGGAAAAGGTGGGTTATTTTAAATAGGTTGTTGAGGAGGCCTTACTGAGAAGGTGGTATTTGAGTAAGACCTGAAGCAGGGGAGGAAGCCCAGTAGATGGCTGGGAAGAGAGTTGCAGGCAGAGGAACAGCAGAAGAACTGAGCCAGTGCGCCGAGATGGAGCAGCCCCAGCTTATCCTTGGAGGCAAGAATCCAGAGAAGTTACGTTAGATTGGACTGGGCCTAAGGAACCAATCAGTTGGAGCTGCCGTGGGCTGAAACGGGATGAGAGCAGGAGCACTAGGTTTTGCAGGCAGAGTGTGCTGGTGAGAAGGGTAAGTTTGATGTGCATTTTAGACATCCAAGTGGAGGCGTTCAGTAGGCAGTTGGCCATGTGAGTCCTGAGTTCAGGAAAGGTCTGAGCGAGAATATAAATTTAGAAGTTGTCAGTATAAAAGAGGTATGTTAAGCAAGGAAACTGGCTGAGATTCAGGCTCAAACCCCAGACCTTTCCTTCTCTCCAGGACATCTCTCACTCTATGACTAAACAGAACTTCTTTTTTAACCTTGAATTTTCTTTCCTGCCCACTTCGCCATTGGCGATGCATCAGGATGGACCATCATAGCTTCTTATTCCCTCTCCAGGCAGATGCCCTTTTACCAGCAGATATCCCAGGCAGCCCGAAGTATGAAGTAGGCTTTTCTCATATCGGGGCAAAAAGCTGCTCTCTGTGGTCCAGGACCCACGGTCTGCCGTCTGTGGAGTTCCTAGCCTATGATTATGTGCCTTGCCGTGTTGAGTAGTCTCTGTGTCCTCCTCCCTTCCAGCCCCAGTCTTGTTTTACTGCTCTTTGCCTTGCCTTTTGGTTACCTGCATGTGACTAGACTTCATTTTGCCCATGTACACACTTAGCAGTTATCATCTTTTTTCTAGTTGTTTCCATGAATGTCGCATCTCCCGTACTAGGCCTGGAGCCCCTTAAGAGCATATCTCTGCTTTCTTCCTCTTCCTGCTTTTGTCCACAGTGCCTTTCAAATAGTCAGTGACCTAATGCCTCGGGGATGGGAGGCAAATTTGCTTTTACCACACACCTTCTGGTCCTCAGTCCCTGTTGTGCATCCTCAGGGTGAGGTACAGAGCAGGGTGTGAGGACCACCTGCACCTGCATCCTCTAGGGAAGCAGGTCCCACCTCAGACCCGCTGAACTTAATCAATCAACTTCTCTGGGGTGGGGCCTGGGTATCTGAGCTTTTAATAGGCTCCCTAGACCATTCTTACGCAATCATGAAAATAGCGCAGAGGAAAGATTCCAATCTCACTTTGACTGTTGCCAGCCTTAAACCTTGAACAAGGCATCCATTTTAAGCCTCAGTCTTCTCATCTCTATAGTGAGTATATTAATACTTGTTACCTACTGTGTAAGGCTGTTGTAAAAATCCAAATGAGGAGCACTTTGGAAACAAATTGTAAAGCGCTGTGTACCAGTAGCCTGGCTAACCGCATCTGGTATCTTTTCATTTCTTTGTGTGTGCAAGCCAGGCTCCAGCTACCTATAGATTAGCTCTTTGAGCTCAGAGACCAGTGATATGTGTGTGAAGTTGCCTCATGCTGTTCATAGGACTGAGCTTTTAGTAAATGCCAGCAAACAGGAATCAGGTGGGTACACTTCTCTCCCTGGTCAGGCAGAGGGAATTTTTTCTCTGCCTCTTCTTTTGACCATCATTAAAACCTGTGTGCAGTGAGGAAGAGGGAGTTATAAAAAAGCTTGTGGGTTTAGTCTAGGGTAACTATTGTATGCATTGATTTCCCCCCCCCAGCTTTATTGAAGTATAATCGACAAATTAAAATGTAAGATATTTACAATGTACAGTGTAATGATTTGATATATGCATGTATTGGGGTTTTTTTTCAGTAAGTATGTTTCAAAAGTAATTCATAGGAAAAATAACCTCTACCTGTGCAGTAGCAGAGCAGTAAAGCCATTCATTGGAGCCTCAAAGTTCTAACAAACTCAGAATAATTCACTCATTCCTAAAGACTAGTATTTGAAAATAGTTTCCCTTCTTAAAGAAATTTTGGTGGAATCGTACTGCAGGTAACAGGCCAGGGATCAAGATACAACAAGAGGAAACCAGCTTTTCTTTCCCTTTGCCTGTTCATGTCTTGCGTGGCCGGGCATCATTATAAGTAGTTCATACCATATCTTTTTTTCTTTTTTAATATCTTTATTGGAATATAATAGCATTAGAGTATTGTGTTACTTTCTGCTGTATAACAAAGTGAATCAGCTATATGCATACGTATATCCCCATATCCCCTCCCTCTTGCGTCTCCCTCCCACCCTCCTTGTCCCACCCCTCTAAGTGGTCACAAAGCACCAAGCTGATCTCTCTGTGCTATGCGCTGTTCCCCACTAGCTATCTATTTTACATTTGGTAGTATATATGTGTCCATGCCACTCTCTCACTTCGTCCCAGCTTACCTTTCCCCCTCGTGTCCTCAAGTACATTCTCTACATCTGTGTCTTTATCCCTGTCCTGCCCCTGGGTTCATGAGAACCTTTTTTTTTTTTTTTTTAGATTCCATATATATGTGTAAGCATATGATATTTGTTTTTCTCTTTCTGACTTACTTCACTCTGTATGACAGCCTCTAGGTCCAACCACCTCACTACAAATAACTCGATTTCGTCTCTTTTTTGTGGCTGAGAAATATTCCAGTGTATATATGTGCCATATCTTCTGTATCCATTCATCTGTCGATGGACACTTAGGTTGCTTCCATGTCCTGCTATTGTAAATAGAGCTGCAGTGAACATTGTGGTACATGACTCATTTTGAATTTTGGTTTTCTCAGGGTATATGCCCAGTAGTGGGATTGCTGGGTCGTATGGTAGTTCTATTTTTAGTTTTTTTAAGGGACCTCCGTACTGTTCTCCATAGTGGCTGTATCAAATTACATTCCCACCAACAGTGCAAGAGGGTTCCCTTTTCTCCACACCCTCTCCAGCATTTACTGTTTGTAGATTTTTTGATGATGGCCCTTCTGACTAGTGTGAGGTGATACCTCGTTGTAGTTTTGAGTTGCATTTCTCTAATGATTAGTGATGTTGAGCATCTTTTCATGTGTTTGTTGGCAGTCTGTATATCTTTTTTGGAGAAATGTCTATTTAGGTCTTCTGCCCATTTTTGGATTGGGTTGTTTGTTTTTTGATATTGAGCTGCATGAGCTGCTTGTATATCTTGGAGATTAATCCTTTGTCAGTTGTTTCATTTGCAAATATTTTCTCCCATTCTGAGGGGTGTCTTTTTGTCTTTTTTATGGTTTCCTTTGCTGTGCAAAAGCTTTGAAGGTTCATTAGGTCCCATTTGTTTATTTTTGTTTTTATTTCCATTTCTCTAGGAGGTGGGTCAAAAAGGATCTTGCAGTGATTTATGTCATAGAGTGTTCTGCCTATGTTTTCCTCTAAGAGTTTGATAGTGTCTGGCCTTACATTTAGGTCTTTCATCCATTTTGAGTTTATTTTTGTGTATGGTGTTAGAAAGTGTTCTAATTTCATTCTTTTACATGTAGCTGTCCAGTTTTCCCAGCACCTTATTGAAGAGGCTGTCTTTTCTCCACTGTGTACTCTTGCCTCCTTTATCAAAGATAAGGTGACCGTATGTGCGTGGGTTTATCTCTGGGCTTTCTATCCTGTTCCATTGATCTATATTTCTGTTTTTGTGCCAGTACCATACTGTCTTGATTACTGTAGCTTTGTGGTATAGTCTGAAGTCCGGGAGCCTGATTCATACCAAATCCTAATAGAACATCTGCTAAGTTCATTTGTCATTTTTCAGGGATTTAAAAGCTTTTCCATATGCTAACAGAATCCTGATGGTAGACATCTGTTAAGATTGTCCCTCAAAGGCTTTTCTGAGATGTTAACAAACTTAAACACATTTCTGAACAAAAACTGGGTGAGTGTTCATGTCATTAGACAGACTCTGTAATTACAATATTCTCGTCTTTTGTATTTAAGTATAACGTTTCCTTGCTTGCATTTCACCTCCTCTCTCCTGGAAAGTGTCCATCAAGTCCTCTGGCCCTCAGAGTTTCCAGGGGTTCATTTGCCTAGAATGAAAACGTCCCTAACCACTTCAGTTCAGGTACCTAAATAAGTTTAATTAATATTCCTGGAAACAGCCTTACAGGCTCAGTCAGCCCAGGCATCTGCCTGAAACACCCAAACCAGGAGGAGCCTGATGGATCTGACACATGTGGAACCAGATGTCACAAAAGTGATCATTGATGGGCTTCCCTGGTGGCGCAGTGGTTGAGCGTCCGCCTGCTGATGCAGGGGACACGGGTTCGTGCCCCGGTCCGGGAAGATCCCACATGCAGTGGAGCGGCTGGGCCCGTGAGCCATGGTCGCTGAGTCTGTGTGTCCAGAGCCTGTGCTCCGCAACGGGAGAGGCCACAACAGTGAGAGGCTCGTGTACCGCAAAAATAAATAAATAAATAAATAAAAATTAAAAAAAAAAAAAGTGATCATTGAAGACCTAAGCGTGGGGTAGATTTAGGTCAGAGAGACCTGGATTTAGATGCCCTTCTGCCATTTTACCACCTATGTGACTTCAGAGATGGTTATGTAGCTTCTCTAAGCTCTAGCCTTCTCATCTGTATAATGGGGTGGCACCTCTCTCAGAGACTGATGTGAAGAGGAGAGGATATCATATAGGAAAAGCACTTGGTATAGTGCCTAATACATAGTACTTCATAAATGGAGCTATTATTCACTACTCCATTCTGTGGAGAATTCATTTTACCAACTAAATCCCTCATATTGCCTTTTAAACTCTCTTTATTTATACTGTGACTAAGCAAAGAATACCTGATTCAAATTATCCATATAGTGTGCCTTCACTTTTTTTTTTTTTTTTTTTTTTTTTTTGCGGTACGCGGGCCTCTCTCTGTTGTGGCCTCTCCCATTGCGGAGCACAGGCTCCAGACGCGCAGGCTCAGTGGCCATGGCTCACAGGCCCAGCCGCTCTGCGGCATGTGGGATCTTCCCGGACTGGGGCACGAACCCGTGTCCCCTGCATCAGCAGGCGGACTCTCAACCACCGTGCCACCAGGGAAGCCCCACATTTTTAAATTACTGTATTTCATAATTCCATAACCTTCTAAGTAATTTAACTTAGCAAGTTCAACTTCTTTAGACTTTGCTCCAAATAGGAACATTTTCTGAGTGTTTAATCATACTTATCATTGTCTCAGAACATTTCCATTTTTATATGTCCCTCTAAAAATGGGAAACAAGAAATGGAATACAGTGCTCTAAGAAGACCTGATTTTATGCTGTGAAGTATGTTTAGTGGAAATACTAGATCAGGTGCATAAATGTAATACAGCCAGGCCCACACTGATGCTTCAGTGAACCTCTCATCCAGTGCGACTCCCCAAATTTTCTCCTACTTATAAACTTAACTTGTCATTCTGATCTTTTATTTTCTTCTCCTGTTATATTCATTGAGTTTTTTTCCATTTTGAATTACAGCCTGATTTTGTTTAACTGAGCGGTGGAGAGACTCTTAAGATGGCGCCAAGTTGAATCTATAAAATGAGACAAGGGCTACAGCAGCTCTAGAAAATGCTTTACTAGGAAAAAGAAAATCCAGTTAGGAAAAAACAAAAACAAAAAGCAGACTGTTTCCATGGTGTAGTGTTTATGTACTTTTGGGTTTTCAGAACCTACATATGGTTTTTTTTTTAATCCTACCCAGTTAACTTCTTGTGACAGATGATATCTTAAGAAAAAGTGAGATGACAAGGTGATGAATTTCATGTATGAAGGCTTTTTGAGGATAATTTCAGCCGCTTATACTACTGTTTCAGTATGTAGGTAGGGATTAGTGGGGTAAGAGTTTTAGAAATTCCACACCATCCTTCTTATGAAAGAATTTCTAAAGAAGAAGGACACAGGCTTTGGAACCAAAAAGACTGGGATTCAAGCCTATGTCTGCAACTTACTTGCTGGGTAATCTTGGACAAGATACTTAGACTCTTAGAACCTCAGTTTCCTCATCTGTAACTTGGGCTAATTAGGTCTATCTGGCAGAGTTCTTGGGAGGTTTAGAGATAACGAAATGCCTATTAGAGTGCCTGGCAAAAGTGGATACTCAATAAATAATAGTGACTTTTGTTTTATTGTAATGGCTTTCCTGGCAAGCCACCAGGAAACATACTCTGTCATTATAGAGTGCCCTAGATTCTTGAGGTCCCTGGCCTTTCTCTACCTTGAAAGGAATTAACAGTGGTGCCCTAGTCACATATTCAGAATGGAAAACTCAAGTTCTTAAACAGATTTAGGCATACAGTTCGTGTTTGTTGGATTGAATTGAAGGCTCACCTTTCTTTAGATTTCTCTTAGCTTGGGGCCTAGTGGCTGCTGGTGTCCATCTATCATCCTTGGAGTTCCCCATTTCCATGCTTCACCCTCCAACACTCCCCTGAATCATACTATGGAGGAGGCAACCAGGGCAACTTCCTCTCCCTCAGAACCCGGTTCAAAGGCAGAAGGGGACACTAAGGCCGAGCATCGCTGACCTAACCCTGGACATAGAAAACTCACACAAGAGGCATTCTTGAATAACGTCTCTCTTGGGGTGTATGGTGCTATTTTAATATTAGTGTAACTCTAATTGTTACTTTAACCCTTGAGAGAGATGGGTCCTTTTGAGAGTAGTGTTATCCTCGCTGCACTCACGGAAAGCTGAGTAAGACCAAAGAGAGCAAACTTGGCAGCAGCAAGAACTACAGTTGAAAATCATTGGCCCTTCTTGTTTTCTCCAGTGCCAAATCATGTTTTCTTCATTTTATTTGGCCGGTAAGGTAAAGCCCAACATGGGGAGAAGGGAGTTATTATTCCATAATGAGTTAAAACCCTATTGTCCCAAGTCAAGCTTGCAGACAGGCTGACTGCCTGCATTTTTCCATGTCAAAGTGCTCAAAAATATTTCCTTTATGCTGTTGACTGTAGCCAATCCAAGTCTTCAATATTAGAGGCGCTCTGAATATTTGCTGACAGAGCAAGGTCCACAAGGGCTCAATTAGCTGTATTTGCATGGAAACAATAGTATTAGTACATAGACAGTTCTTATATTTGACTTTTAGAGCCAAGGAGACAGACCTGGAAATGTTTTTCTGGCTAACTTTCGGACTGTTCAACTCCACTGTTGGAAAGGTTTCTCGAGCTCTGGCCTTGTCCTTCTAATTTCTATCCACAGATTCAGTTTCAGTTCTAAGAATTATCAAGCAGTTTCATGTTTCATTACAGTCCATAAAGAGATAGACGGTGCTTTCTCATCAAAGCAGCCCTTTTCACCCGTTTCTTCTCCCAAGTTCAGCCTGAGACCCTGTCACACCAATTTTGGTTCCCCACCTTTTAGCCCTGCTTTCTCCCTGCACCGCTCCAGAGATCAGAAGAGTCTACAGCCAGTGGTCCCTTTCATCTCCCCCTCACCCCTTCCCCAGCCCCAACTCAGCCACTTAGTGAGTTAGTGAGGCCCTGCTTCTCGCCAGCCAGCCCTGCATTCCTGGGAATGGCTGAGTGAGGCCGGGCATCCCTGCACAGGGTGAGTTTTCTGTTGTACATGCTCAGCCCAGTATTTTTTGATTCATGAATATTAAAGGATTCGCGATCACAAGGCCTTACCTCCTCCATCTTGCACACTTTGAAAACATAATAGCTCTTTTATTTCAAGGCACTTGACTTTGTTTATTCAGTGCGATCAGGGCAGCATTCAGGCTATAGCAAGCCTGTTAAATATTTACCAATGAGGCGGATATTTATACATGAATCAGTGGCACTTATCAGCGTGTGATGCTGGAAGTCAGGTTCAGAGCCCTCACAGGCAGAGAAACTGCTGAGTTAAATAAAGCGTGCAGCGAGTGTCCTTTAAAAACTCAACTCTCATTTAAAACTATCCTTGCTGGTATCTGAAGTGCTTCACACATTGAGGCTTCCCCTGCACAGCTAAGTCATTCACGATTGGACATGACAGAGTGGTCGGTCCCTCACATCCAAGAGGCAGTGAATCCGGTTGTTTGATGGTTGGGGTGGGAGAGTACTGAGGTGTGAACAAAATCGGGAGGAATACTTGTCCTGCTGCCTTGTGGAAAGTTGTAAGGGGAGATGGGCTGTACAGCACAGTGCCTGCTTCGGTGGTGGTCTGAGTGCTTCTAGAAGCCCTTTAGCCTCACTGGAATCCTGACCCTGCTCACTTACCAGCTATACCCACTGTGTCTTTCCATCCCTGTAGCCCTTTTTTTTCCCTAAGATTTAATTTTTTATTTATTTTTGGCTGCATTGGGTCTTCATTGCTGTGTGCAGGCTTTCTCTAGTTGCAGCGAGCTGGGGCTACTCTTCTTTGCGGTGCGCGGGCTTCTCATTGCGGTGGCTTCTCTTGTTGCGGAGCACCGGCTCTAGGTGCGCAGGCTTCAGTAGTTGTGGCGCATGGGCTTAGTTGCTCTCTTCGTTGCAGTGCGCAGGCTTCTCATTGTGGTGGCTTCTCTTGTTGCAGAGCATGGGCTCTAGGCGCACGAGCTTCAGTAGTTGTGGCACACAGGCTCAGTAGTTGTGGCTTGTGGGCTCTAGAGCGCAGGCTCAGTAGTTGTGGCACACGGGCTTAGTTGCTCTGTGGCATGTGGGATCTTCCCAGACCAGGGATCAAACCCATGTCCCCTGCATTGGCAGGTGGATTCTTATCCGCTGCGCCACCAGGAAGTCCCCTTGTAGCCCTTTCAAGATTCAAATCCCCCCTGCTCTCAGGGAGGCACATAATTCAGCAGTAACAGCAGCCTGGACTCTGGCAACAGGCTTCCCTGAGTTCAGATCCTGGCTTTACCATTTCCTAGTTGTGTGGACCCAGGGAAATTTCTTCTGCTCTCTGAGCCTCAATTCCTTCACTTGTAAAATCACAGTGATAATTCCCACCTTGTGGAATTGTGGAGAGGATTAAATTAGATAATGAGAAGGCACCTAGCAACAAGGGTTAGTTCTTGACAATCACAGAAGCAGAGTGCAGAGAGATGGGCCTGGCAGCAGAGCAGCTGGTCATTGGATTTCTCCATACCTCTGCTTCTTTCTATTATTATAGGTAATTTTTGTTTAATGGCTGTATTTCAGAGGCAGAGAGAGAGTTTCAGGTTGAGAGGATTACTCGCATGCTGTTTTCACTCCTTGTATTCAATTTAGTGAATGATTAAGAACTTATCCTGTAATGCTATTTACAGGTCAAAGGCCATTACTATCAATTCTAGAGAACTGTCCGAATTTTTTTTTTAAATTTTATTATGTTAAGGATTGTTCCTCTAAGCAACCTATGAGAAGCCTGGATCTTGTTCTTCTCTGTTGTGCAGATATTCCAAGGACCACAGGCTGTAACTACTGGATTTATTTTTCTTGTACTATAGAATTTTCTTCTTAATCCGTTTTCCATCCTAATGGAACCATTAGACACTTCCAGTGAGATGTGTGCCCTCTGCGTACTTTTGCATGAAAAGAGGGGACAGAAAGCCTTCCTCTCGTTCACAGAAAGTCATAGGAATTTTCCTAGCCTTCTTCAGAGTTGAGGCTAAGTCTCATCCAATGTCTACTCTGAGAGTAGCGAATGGAAATGATGTCCTTGCTGATTCTGTGCAGTTGCAGGGTGTACATGACATATTCATGTCATACTTAGTCAAACGCTGTCTCAGAATTTTCTCAGTTGTCAGTTATTGTGCTTTTTAATTACCATCTGAGTAGGATAAGTCAACAGCGAATACTTCCACTCCATATTGAGTTGCTCACACCACCTGGAATTTTATTTGTTTCTTGGGATTTCTCATTCCTGTAAATAAATAAACATAATATTCATTTTTACCGGAAAAATTAATTTCAGAAATCTGTAGTCAATAGGGAGACAGGCTGGATCTGGAGTCCTTTGAGTAGTTACATATATTGTTCCTTGTACCACAAACTCTAGGCTGAGTCAATCTGCTCTACGCTATTTGAGAAGGATTTTCTAGACTGTTACTGTTGTGAAATGTTTTGCTTCCATTTACAACCTCGTTACTATGGGGACTTGGATAATGAATAATCACAACATTAAGAGATTTTAGGGGTCTTTTTATATTCCGTTGTCTTACAGAGAGGCTTGAAGAGGCTTACAGAAATATATATGTTAAAATAAAATTCAAATAAGAAAAACAAATTAGGACCGAAGGAAAGTGAGAGTAGGAAAGAAGATGAAATCAAGATTAAGGATGATATACAAAATGCATGCTATAAGGTTCTGAACAATTTTTTTAAATAATCTTAACGCTGGTTAATTAAACTGAAAAGAGAATATCCTGGAAAGTTCTGGAAAATGTTTCTGAATCAACAGCGTCTTAGTGTTTGGATTGATGATTTTTGACTGTACCTTCTTGTTTAGATGAATTGAATATCAGTGTTTACTGGGATTAGTTGCACACTTCCTACCCATATTGACCCACAGACACGGGACCCCGGTGTTTCAGAAAATGTTTAATTAATTGCCACCATTTAAAAATTGAGAGATTAAATCATCTGGATTTCTGGCTTCACTTGAAAAATTAGAATCTGGTAAGACCAGGCTTGTATTCCTACATGTCAGAGATGGCTGGGGCTGATCAGTGAGAGCCCTTCCCACTGTGCACAAAATCCCCAGTTCCTTCAAGAGTCCCCACCTGGTTCTCTCCACTCATTTACAAAACCTGCCTGGGCTGGGTAGACCCCAGGCTTTTGCATCCCCTGCCCTAGACCACTTGCCTCACACTGAGAATGAGGAAACTAAAGCCCAAGGAGGCTGGCCAGGGCAACAAAGCCGGTGAGCTGCAGAACTGGTCCCTTTGGTACACTGTTACACCGTTGTGTCAGTTCAGTTTTGTTCAGTTTAATGAATGACTTACCTTTGCTCAGCCCAATTATGAACTGGGCATAATCAAGAGTATAAAAGCCTGTGTTTCAGTAACAGGTACAATCCATTAATGTTGGTAAGACATTTACCCATGCCAATCAAAATTTGCTAATTTGTACTGTTGTGTGATAGGATCAGGAGTTGTCATTAATCGTTAGCTGTTAGTCATGTGTAACATGAACATGTTGTTTTAACAAAATGGATAGAATATATGTGGAAATGTAGTCGTAAAGTGAAGCCCCTGTAACCATCGTCATTACTTCAGGCAGTTGGTGGGCAGAGTTGGACACGAGAAGCCAAGTCTGTTTGGGGTGTCACTTAAACTGCCTGAGCCCTGAGAGAAGTGTCCATTGTTCTCTTGTCCTTTCAGTGCACTTGGCGGCTCCTCAGCTCTTCATATCCCAGCTTTTCCAGGAGGAGGATGTCTCATTGATTATGTTCCTCAAGTGTGCCACCTGCTCACCAACAAGGTAAAAGCAAGTCCTCTGCCTCCCCCACCTTGTGAGGCTCCTTCCTCCAGTGTCATCTACCCAGCATCATGGTGCACACACCATCCTCTGCACCCCATCCTCTTAGTTTCAGCCTCCGTCTGACATCAACCTTTCCTACTTTGAATTACATCTCATCCGTTTCTCTCCTGATTTCTTTGCCCTCATTCCTTTTCTGAGGATTCTGACCTCCTGTTCCAGTCTTATCTTCATCTTTTAAATGTATATCTCCTGTTTCTTGAATTTCCTTTATGCCCTAAGTTTTTGCTAGATCTTACACCTCCTTACAGTTTAAAAATTTTGAACTTTCCTTTCCCAATTATCTGTTGCATGCATGTGTGTGTGTGTGTGTGTGCGTGTTGCCACTAGTTAATATCACAGTAATTCTGTAGAGCTGCTTTTATCTCTTCCTGCTTTTCTGTACTGCACTTCTTAATAGTTGGCTCTTGATTCTCCCTGTCATGTCTAGGAGCAGTTTGCCAGAGTCCTGCTTCTAGGGGCAGGATTTCCAGGTCAGCTTGTCTTATAGTCAGGCACATCAGATTATCTAAAGCCGTCTCTTAGCTGTGTTAATGAGCCCTTACACTGGCAAGTAGCTGAGTTTCCACTAATGGTTGTTGTCAGCTATTTCTACGAAGTATACAATATGCTTGTTAATGTCCAGCCAGTGTATGTAGCTAAAAACCGGAGATATTAATCCACAAGCAATACTGACTTTGTTTCTTCTCCCACATGGACTCAGTTTGCTTAATTCCCCAAATCCTATTTTCTTTGCTCCTGTTGACTTGTTCACAATGGCTTGGAAAGTAAATCTTTTGTGTGTCTCTTTCATTCAAAAGATAGCTCATCTCTATATAGAAAATATTTTAGAAATATAATAATATTTCAAAGGCTTCCGTATTATTTTTTAAATGTCAGAGAAACTAAAATCGGGCAACTCCACAGTCTGTGGGCTCGGCCCAGATTCCAGGGTATTTAACTCTCACAGACTGGTTGCTGCTCATTGGACCAAATTCCCCCAGCCACTGCCCTCCTACAAAACTGATCAGAGCACAGATTTCTTATTTACACTGGGGGACTTTGCACTGCCTTCAAATCTAGATATCCCAGTATTACAGAGAAAAATGCAAATTTGGTCTTCCAGAACCAAGAAGAAAAGCCTTTTTAAAGCTCTCCAATTGAGATTAATTTCTAGTCATACATTTTCCTCAAAAAAATTGTAATACCATTTTCCCAGAAATACAAGAATCAGTCAGTTTTTCTTATCTGGTTCCCTTTCATTAATTTTGCTTGTCTTTTAAAATTGATGTTCTTCTCCTTGCCACAAACGAGGACAGTATGGGCTGCTTTTAGAAACAATCTCTTCAAATGAATTTCCATAATTACATTGGAATCTATCTTTATAGCCAGTTTTGTTGTGGGTTTCTGTTAGAATGGTTTTCTGTTTTTAAAATCAAGTATACAGAACTGTTTTCATCCCCTTTTTAAACAAAGCCACTTAAGCAAACTTATCATCTGTTTTTCTTTTCCCAAAATAACATTTCTGATCCTGCATTAAGCCTGCAAAGCAAGCACTGTTTTTATAAATTGACATAAAACCCCTGTTATATAAATAGAATTGTTTTACTTTTAAAGGGTACAAATGGCTATCAGTACCAATTGTGTCAAGGTTATTTCAAGCACTTTATCTCGGGCTTTTGTTATCCATGGAAACTCAGTGTGACTACAGCCAATATAAACAATTTGGGGGGTCTTTTTCTCCCACTGTTTCTTTCAGGCATTATGAAGACATTTCATAAGGAATGTATTTTTGTGTTAGACGCTGATGGGTAAATGACTAACTTTCAGATGCCTATCTTAATGAGTTCACAAAGTTTTTTATAGAAACTGTCATTTGGTGATAACAAGGAAATATAAAAAGGCAAAATAAAATCTCCTGTTGTAACACTCCTTATTCTGAATGTTATGAGCTTAAAAAGAAAGAATTGAGCATTTCTGTGCCTTTTCAATAGGCGTTGTAGTTCAAGATAACCAAATAGACCCACTGGATGAGAGGAAGCTCTTCTTTATAGAGAATTCCAGCTGATAAATGCAGATGGAATGAGAGAATACAAAAATCACCATTTTTTCAGGCCCTAGTGAAGTAATCGATTCAGACAAGGATCTCCCAACAGATACTAAAACCATTAAGTAAAAGGTTCATGGGAACTAGATCTTCCCATGCTTTGAGGGGTGTACCCCTGGATTACTCACTATGGCAGAGGGGAAACATCCCCTTACAGTAGAGTGGTCTGGCTGGCATCACCTTAACCAATGATCAAACTCAGTATTACCTAGGAAGTTTTCTTGCCCAAAATATTTAACCTGAATCTAGTCACACCTTTAGCTCTAACTGCCAATTTTAGGAAATACAGAAGGTAGAGAAAAAAGGAAGGAAACAATCAGAGAATCGAGAATACAGAATAAGACAACTAGCCCAGTCTCTTTGGAAAGTCAATATTATATACACACATCCACACCCCAGGAGGTACTATTATTCTATAGTAAAAGACTTTCTGAATTAAATGCCTGATCCCTGTTTACACCCTGCTTTTTTCAAAAATGTTTTGGGGACAATTGGGAAGTTTTGAAAATGGACAGCGTACTAAATGAATTCAGAGAATGATTACTAAATTTGGTATGATGACAGTATTGTGGTTATGCAGGAAAATGTCTTGTTTTTCGGAGGTGCATGCCTAAGTGTTTAGGGGCAAACTGTCATGATGTCTCTAATTTCCTTTGAAACACTTCAGCAAGATTGATTGACAGGTTGATAGGTAGGTAGATGGCTGGATAAAGCAACTAGACAAAATATTCACAGTTGTTGAATATAGGTGTGGGAATATGGGTGTTCAATTTGCTATTCTTTCTACTTCTCTGAATCTTTGAAATTTTACATAATAAAATGTTTAATGATTTCCTACTCCACTTCTCAGCTTTGGGTTCCTATTCCAGGTGCAGTATGTGATTCAAGGATATCACAAAAGAAGAGAGTATATTGCTGCTTTTCTCAGTCACTTTGGCACGTAAGTTCTTTGTTTAAACCACAAATCAATGACGCACTCACGTCCTGATGACCCTAATATAAGGGCTTGATTAAGAAAATAGCAGTTCTTCCGTACGATACCTCCGAATGCCATTTTGATTCTTCTTGGTGTGTTGCTTACACTGAAGCTCCCAGGAAGACTTTTTTCTTTAGCATTCTTTAGCAAATAGTAGAGTCAAATATCTTCCCTGGAGCAGCGCATGACTAGCCCCAAACACTGCAGTAACAGTGGGCATAAGGCCTGCTTCTTCTCAGGCTCTTTATAGTCTGCACAACACTTTCACCTCCGTCATCACAGAGCAGTCATGAGGTGAAGCAGGCAGGCATGACTGGCACATTCTACTGAAGAAAGCCCCGAAACCTTGGCCAGTTCAGGCACCCGGCGGAAGTCACACATCTCGGGGAGAGAAAGCCAGGCTGGGATCCTGTTCCCAGGACTCAGGTCTCCTGATAGGACCACTGCTCCCCACAGGGCCACAGAGATTCGGGAAGGAAGTCTGGCATTAGACACCATCACGATGACTCACACTTGGGATTAGGAGTTGGAAGAAGGCCCCACAAGGGAGGAGGGAAGTGTATAGCTGCAGTTCCAGGGTAGACATCTCCTCCCACCCTCCCTGTGCTCTGGCCCTTTCCTTTGCCCGAGGTGGGCTGCTCTGCAGCTGTTTCCTTAATGATGGTAGAGCCCTTATCAACTTTCCCCTCAGGGCTTAGTTGGGGAATGAACTTTCCTCACAGTCTTCTTTAAAAGGTGGACCCCTCTACCTACCTGGGGGGACTAAGCCCTAAGGGTTTTAGTGGTCTAGTTATCTCCCACCTTATTCCAGAGAAGTGGTGTGTGTGTGTGTGTGTGTGTGTGTGTGTATGTGTATTAAAATTTTAAATAAGTAAATGAAGAAATTAGGGCAAAAGGAATAAGAAAGAGAAGATGAGGTCAAGAATAAGGTTGGGGGAACTTCCCTGGCGGCCCAGTGGTTAGGACTTCGCTTTCCAGGGCAGGGAGTGTGGGTTCGATCCCTGGTCGGGGAGCTATGATCCCACATGCCCCGAGGCCAAAAAAACCAAAACATAAAACAGAAACAATTTTAAGAAAGACTTTAAAAATGGTCCACGTCAAAAAAAATCTTAAAGAAAAATAAGGTTGGGGTATAATTTTACAAATGTGGCATAATTATAAGTAAAATTTCTGACTCCTCAAAACAATTTCAAGAAATTTTCTCATTATCCACAGTGAAATTTGTCATATCCCCAAAATAGAAGTATCAATATCTAAACAGCATGACTGTCTCTTACGTGTCTCTAATACTTAAGATTTTTTTCAGCTTTATTTATGAGCATTTTGAGAAAGTGCTTATGATACAAACAGTGGTTAATAAATGACACCGTTAGTCTCCTCATTTTTGAGTAAGATTATCTTTCTTATATATAATCGAAAATGCAGACGTTAACACAATAGCCTCCAAAGCAGGGTACACATACCTCAGGGGTGTGTGCCCCACCTCACTCCATTCACGAAAAGGGTGACAATCGAATTTACACTTGTTTTTAAATCTCATTCGGTTTATGTACATTTTTGTGTTTTTTTATACGTATAATATAGTAGTACTTGTATACAATTACGAAATCATATACAAGTACTACCATATACTGTACTATATGTGTAATGAAAAGGATTCTGTGCTCGTTTTTGCTTACGGGATGCAGGATCTAAAAAGTTTAGATATCAGTGTTATAATGTTGAGTAAATTACATATCCTTAAAAGAAATACAAACTGGTGAACAGAGTTGTTGACTTAAGTCAGCAGATCTTAGTGATGTATCAACAGTCTTTGAGCAAATCACTAAGCCTTCAGTGCCTTAGTTCCCTTACCTTCCCAATGAGTTCAACTGTTCCTTCTTACTTAAACCTGGAGGCCATCAGTATTAATGGTCTGATTGGCCTGACTCAGCCAGGATGAAGGCATCTCTAAGGACAACAAAGGCCTCCTTGTATGGACAAGAGAGAACATTATCCTTGTCCTCGCTGTGTGGTTAGTATTGGCACATTATGGTAACACCCCCTAAGCACTTAGCTCTTGAGGGAAATGGGGGAGGTGAGCCTATCAGAATTCTCTCCAGGCCCTTCCGTGCTCAGAGGCTGTTCTCCATTGACGCTTGAAGCATGCATCTCCCATCTGAACCCAGTGTCCACCCAGCTAACGTTGCTACTTTGTCTTGAGCCTGGTGGGGAGGATAGGGGGACACAAGAGAAAGGATTCCAAATCCTTTGGAAGAAAGTAGTATATAATCCTGTAGCTAGTAATATTGTCACTGCTTGTTACTGTTCAGTGCCTAAGTGAGTGAGATTTCACTATCACTGTACAGACATAGGGTCATTGTTGCCCTGATTTCTTCATTTGTCCTTTTGCTCATCACTAATAACTAACATTTGCATAACATTTTATGGTTTACTTTACTTGTTTTTCACAACTCCATGATGAAGTTTACAAATATGATTATATTTGTTTTACGGATGAGGAAACTGAGGCTCCAAAGGTTAAGTGATTTGCCCGAGGTTGTAACAGATAGTAAAATGGCAAAGCTGTAACTTAAACTTAGCTGCTTTCATTCCAAATCCCACATCCTTCCTGTGGTAACACTCACTTGTCTTAAATGCATCTCGGATTCAATAACCCTGACTTTATGAATATATTCTTTACTTGTTTCCATCTCCTTTATGCCTTGTTTTTAATGAGGGTTTTTTGTTTGTGTGTATGTTTTTATTACTTAGGGGTGTCGTGGAATATGATGCAGAAGGCTTTACAAAACTCACTCTGTTGCTGATGTGGAAAGATTTTTGTTTTCTTGTACACAGTGAGTATACTTTTGCTATTAGCATGTCAGCCTGCATTTAAAAATGTACTAAACCACATGTAATAATGAATATGACAAACTTTAGTGTCCTGACTTGGTTCCTTTTGCTTTAGCATAAGTCCATTTACTGCGTGGTCTTCAAGAGAAAATATCTCTAGATCAGTGGTTCTCAACAAGGTATCATTTGCTGCTCAGGGGACATTTGGTAATGTCTGGAAACATTTTTGTTTGTCACGACGGGTAGGGGACCAGGGCTGGCGGTTGTTGTTACTGGCATTAGTGGGTAGAGGTCAGAGATGCAGCTAAACGTCCTACAGTGCATAGGACAGGTCCCTAAAACAAAAAGTTATTGAGTCCACAATGTCGGTAGTGCTGAATTTAAGAAACCCTACCCTAGAGAGATTTCTGTTTTCAAAGTATCTTTCCAGATTCAGGCCTCAAAACTTTCAAGATTACTCAAAACATATTGCTTTGATCATTTGGTTATCATTCTTATTAAGTGAAAAAAATCTGTAACTTTGGTAATGTATAATATATATCTTAAAGGTGGGACTATGTTTTGATGAATTCCTGACATGACTTCTCAGTGTTTTCCACACAGTAGGCATATTTAAATTCCTGTTGTATGATATTAATCAGTCAGTAAACATTGCTCCAGCTTTCGCTTAATGGATCATTTAGAGTCTCTTTTGTATATTTCTTTGTTATATAAGAACCAGTGACCCATGGTGCCAGGTTTGAGTTGCAAGTCAGCTACGAGCTTTATTCTTTAGTCATTTGGTATGCAACATGCCCAGACTTCAAGCCAAAGGCACAGAAGTTTCAGCTCTCCCGAGTCCAGTTACACAAAAGCAGTGGGTTTGGGTTGACTTCACTCAGTATGTGGAACTACCCTAGACTTAAATAAACTATTTCAGGATGCACAGCTTTGGCCCTGTTTAGCCAAGCTGTCAGTGTAAAGATAATGACTTGGGGGGATTTTTCTTCCCCAGCAGTTTTACTTTCTTGGTTATGATTTGCTTAGGCTAAAATAGTTCTTAATTTGTCTTACCTGACGTCACATCAACAGATAGTAGGGGAAGAAACCCCAAAATGTCCATAGTGGTAGAGGGAAGAAAACTCTAATGAAAACCTTACCACGGTATAATCTACATAGAGATGATTGAGAGTTGGCCATACGTACTTCTAAGAAGTTGGTTATCCCTGTCGTTTAAGGCATTTCCCAGTGATAACCACCTTGTCATGCAGTGCTTCATGTGGAGCTCCTACTCGATAACTAGTCTTACATGGGGACCATCTTTTCAAATGCATCTGAAAAATGCAAGCATGTTGCTCTATATTAATTATGCGTACAGATAAGCAGAGAGTTGGAGAGGTGAAGATTTTCATCTTGGGTGTGCCTCCAACTAATTATATGACCTTGTTCAAATCACTAGGACAAGCCTCCCTCTGTTTTAGTTCCCTCTCATGTCACTGGGGATTTGGTTGGTACGTCCTGTGGAGACATCAGCAGATGGAGCTTAACCTACAATACAGGGCCAGGTGGAAGAGGAAGTCCCACAGTCAAGGCCTCCTGGCACTCTCCTCTTTGCTCACCATCTTCTGTGGCTCTACTGAGCGGAACTTCGTACTGCTGCTTCCAGCTCTCACTTTTAATTCTGACCTTATCACGGCGTTGGTTTTCTGTTCTGAGTGTTAATTGCTTTCTGAGATCTCACTTCCTATTTGCTCTGTCCACTTTGCCCCACCATCTTTATCCCAGTGATTCTGTTTCTAGCCTGGTAACCTGCCCCCAGATCCTGACTGTACGCTTGGTTTGTGTCTCATGACCCTGGACAGCTGCCTGGGGGATTAGTCTGGTGTGTTTCCTCTAGCCCAGCTCAGCAGTAGGGACCTGTCCCCTGCCATGAATGGTGGTGGCTGTGGTCTGAGGCCTCCGGGAGTAGCTGTGAGAGAAGGACGCAGAAGGAAGGACACACAGAAGGACAGTTACAAACAGTAAATTAGATGACTGCTTCAACCAGTTTCTTCATCCCAAAGTGGCATGAAATCTCAACAGTTTGTCCCGAAACTTACTTTGGTCTCCTAGCCATGATTCCATTTTCAAAAAAGATGATGTCAGGGCTTCCCTGGTGGCGCAGTTGTTGAGGGTCCGCCTGCCGATGCAGGGGACATGGGTTCGTGCCCTGGTCCGGGAAGATCCCACATGCCGCAGAGCGGCTGGGCCTGTGAGCCATGGCCGCTGAGCCTGTGTGTCCGGAGCCTGTGCTCCGCAACGGGAGAGGCCACAACAGTGAGAGGCCCGCGTACCACACAAAAAAATAATAATAAAATAAAAGATGATGTCAGATCATATCAGATATAAGGGGAAAAAGATATCCTCGGCACTCATCTTTCTCACCTGTGTTTTCCACATGAAACTCAAGGCTGCCTGTTCTGGTGGGGCCTGACAGGAGAGCTGTTCCGGGATAAAAGAGCGTCCACCTCTCAGCTCCTGCCGGCTCTCCTCTCAGTGCGTTCAGTGTCACGGCAGTTCTTGTTCCTTTGGAAGGTCTATTCCCCAAAGAATGTTTTCCCCATAGTACTGTGTATCCACTATTTCTTACAGCCCCTTCTCTGCCTTCCTCTGTCACATGCAAAATTAAGCCCTAAAGTCATATTTTCACTTAGTTTTGATTACTTTCTTCAGAAACATAGAACCCCCAGACACTCATTAGAACAGGTACAGGGACCTTGAGATTTGTTTAATTTACTTTTTCCGAAGTGTTTCCTTAGGCTCTTACTCCTTTCCTCCCCGGGCCGTTTGCTCTCCGCTCTTAGCGTCACAGCCCACGTTCTCGGCTCTTTGGCAGATAAGACCTTGTCTGTGAATCAGGGGATTTTGATGCTGTTTCCTGCTCCATCATTAACTCACAGCCTGTCTTTAAATAAATTATTTCCACCCTTTTGCTACTTTCTTATATCTAAAATGTAGGACTTGTAACATCGTAGTGAAGCTTGGTTAGGTGATGTGTTTTATTCAGTCGTACAGTTAAGCATCTGAAACTTACCTTCTTTTGGAAGCATCTGCTTGCTTGGTTACGACCCCCATGGGACCACTTATTCCCTTTTTTCTCGTCATGAAGATGGGAGTTGAATATGGGGTGGCATTATGGGATGGGGAGACTTAATGATAGAGCATTGCCTCGAATTATTCTGAGATCTCAAGAACAAGAAAAAGGAAGAAGGAAGCGCCTAGAGATGGAGCCAGTCTTCTGTGGCTGGTTCACTGCTCCATGCAGATTGAAGACCTGGCAGGACACAGATAACGTCTCTGTTCTGCCCAGGCCCAGGAAGAGGTTTGTCAAGACGGCAGGTGCTGGCAATAATTCCGAGCATTCTGGATGCTAGAGGAAAGAGGCAGTCCTCTCTCGAGGCTGATGGCTGTGACCTCAGACCTTGCCAGAGTGTTCGGAAGTAAGAATGCCCTAGGGGAGAAAGAACATTGTACGGATTCTGGGATCTCTCAGGGGACACTGCAACTTCCTGGCGTTCTGGCAGTTCCAGGAGGGGAGCTCTGACCATGGAGAATTTTCATCCATTTATTCCTTCTTTCTTTCCTTCATCCATATCAATATATCGCAAGAGTTGGAACCACAGCAGGATCAGGGACTTGCTTTCATTCAGAAACTGTTTTCGGAAAGGTTTCCTGGCCATCATCTAAGAATTACCTGTAGTGGTTATGTAGGTAATTCTGTATTTGCCAAGCTGTATTTTACCTCTGGAGGTAGATGCTATCTTTAAGGCAGCAGCTTTTCAGAATACTGGATGACAAGAGAACCAGATAGCAAGGCACAGTGACACAGAACAAAAGCAACCACTGGGGAAAATTGCCTGTTTTTCATGGGCCCCTGTCAGCTGCACTATAAGGAATGCAGCTGCCTAAGGTCGCAGGGTTGCTGCTTGGAAGGAGAGGGTATTGAGATCTTTTGCAGTTACCTGTAACTCCTTGGTAAATGACCCTTTGAGTCATCCAGCCTGGACCATAGGCCTTATCTCCCTGGCAAAGTACATATTGGACCAAATCTGACCATTTTAGGTATTCTATTTCATTTCTTCTCTTCTCGACCCCTAACCCAATCAATTTAATCCAATTCACCTGAGTTCTGAGTTGATGGCGAACCTGCTGTGTGCTCAGGCTTGTGCTAGGTCCCAGGGGATATAAGTAAATAATTCAGGCTTGACCTTAAGACACACAGAGTCTCGAGCAAGGGTTGGTTGGCCACAGCCTATGGGCCAAACTCCACCCTGAGTCTATTCTTATATGGCCCTTGAGCTAAGAATGGTTTTTATGTTTTTAAAGAGTTGTTAGGGGAAAGAAAAGAAGAATATGCAACAAAAATGGTGAAGCCTAAAATATTTCCTCTTCGACTCTTTACAAAAGAAGTTTGCCAACCCCTGATCTAGTTAATGAGAAAAGAGATCAGATAAAGGTGTGGTACACTGATACGCATTTTTAAAAACAAATATTCTCTAAGGTCGCTTACTGTATGCAAGGAACAAAGTGATGATGAGTGACACAGAGAAAACTTCATATGTTATATATATAAGAGAGAATTAGAAAGAGAGACACTGTCCCTAATGGAGTCTAATGAGAGAGACAGACAATAAAGAAGTAAACTAACAAATATATGTTACAGATGGCGACAAGTACCGCAATGGAACGAAACAGAGGGCTTTGAAAGAGGCTAAGAGGGGAGCTGTTGCTGGGATGGTCAGGGAAGCCTTCTCGTAGGAGCTGACATTTCAGCTGAGGCCTTAATGAGCAGCCATTCAGGTTCAGTGAAGAGATTTCAGGAGAAAGAAAGTCCTCTTGTGCAAAGAGCTACAAGAGGTAGCAAAGGGCTTTGCATGAGCCAGTGTGACTGGAGCACAGTGAGCAAAGAGAGTCACATGAGAGAGTTTAGAAAGAGTCAGGGCCAGATAGGATAGTGCCTCACAGGCCATGTGTGTCAGGATGGAGTGGTAATAAACACTTGAAAAACAATGGTTTAAGCAAGATAGAAGTGTATTTCTTGTGTATAAGGAAGCAGTCCAGGGCTGGAATGACATATCCAGAGGTCACATGGGACCCAGATTCCTTCAAGCTTTATACTCCATCGTCCCTTGGGTGTGACTTTCTTGCGTATAGGCCAGAAAAGCTGTTGGAGCTCCAGCTGTCACAATCCAGGTAAGAGAATAGAGAAAAGACGGAAGGAGGGGACAACCCTTCTCATGTAATGAGACTTTGAAGAAGTCTCACGCACCACTTCCAATTACATGTCATCGTTCTAGAACTTAGTTCATAAGGCCTCAGCATGTGTGCTAGGGCAGACTGGGAAATGTAGTTCTTTTTCTGGGACAGCAAACGCCCAACTAAAAATCAGAGTTCTTTTAACTTGAGTGAGAAAGAGAGAATGCCGATTTAGTAAGAAACTACTAGTCTCTTTCAAATCAAGGAGAGGAGTTTAGATATAGGTCAAGTTTCCATCAGAAAACAGATGGCGCATCATACAGGTAACTAGGGAGAATTCAATGGAAGGACTGTGTTCAAAGGTGTGGACAGAGTTAAAGAAAACCAAAAGGGATGGTTAGCAGCAGCAGCGAGTCTTTACCTTCCCTAGGACTGCATGGGCAAGAGGAGAGTGTGGTTACCAGAAGCTGGAAGGAGCTATAGCTGTAGCTGTAGGAAAGGGTTTCCTGGCAGGAACTGGGGAAAGCCTTTGGTTGAGGAAGGTAGCTACTACTAACAAATGCAGGAAGGATTATTTCTCCTTTCAGTTCTATTGGTTTTGTTCTTAGGTACACGTACATCTATAATTGTTATATCTTCCGACTTATTGACCCTTTTATTGTTATGGAATGTTCCTTTTTTTTTTTTTTTTTTTTTTTTGCCGTACGCGGGCCTCTCACTGTTGTGGCCTCTCCCATTGTGGAGCACAGGCTCCGGACGTGCAGGCTCAGCGGCCATGGCTCACGGGCCCAGCCGCTCCGCGGCATGTGGGATCTTCCCAGACCGGGGCACGAACCCGTGTCCCCTGCATCGGCAGGCGGACTCTCAACCACTGCGCCACCAGGGAAGCCCTGGAATGTTCCTTTTTGTCTCTAGATATTTCTTGTCTTAAAGTCTATTTCATCTGATACTAATAACCCATCCCAGCTCTATTTTGTTTTTTGTTTGCTTGGTATACCTTTTCCAGCCCACTGCTTTCAACCTTTTTTTTTTTTTTTTTTTTTTAATGCCTTTAAATCTAAAGTGTGTCTCTTGTAGACAGCATATGGTTGGGTTTTGCTTTTGTGTACATTTAAACAAACTGCTGTTTTATTAGAGAGTTTAATCCATTGACATTTAATGTAATTATTGGTACAGTTGGATTGGGGCCTGCCATTTTGATATTGTTTGCTGTTTGTCTTATTCCTTTTTTGTTTCTCTTTTACTGCCTCATTTTGTGTCAAACAAATGTTTTTAGTGTACCATCTTAATTTCTTTGTTGATATTTTAGCTATCTTGTTTTTTTCTTTTAATTTTCTTAGTAGTTTGTTCTAGAGATTGCAGTATCCGTCTTTAACTTAACACAGTCTACTTCAGTTTAATAGTGACTTAATTCTGGTAAAATATAACAGCTTTGCTCCTCCTTCTCCCCCTTGTTTGTGCTATTATTGTCATATATGTTATATCTATATATGTCATCATATAAATACAACAATACAGCTTTTTCTGTTAGTTACAGACAATCTTATATTTTCAAAAGAAGTTAAAAGAAGAAAATAATTTTCATTGTATTTTGCTCTGTCCATTATTTCAGATAGGTCTTAGTAGGACTTTGAATGCTCTGTTACTCCATTTCACAGTTGTTATAGTACAGGCAGAAGGAGGTGGCAGGGTTTATTTGTTCTAGCAGATGAGTTTCTTACTCTGATTTTTTTTCTTTATTTTCAATAATTAAAGTTCACACAGATTCCCTAATATACTTCTTTTGGTATTTGTCCTTATCTGTCTCTCTTTCCACGCATTTGGACATTCATTAGTTTTAAGCTTACATTAGTCCAGAAAACAGTAATTTTGCTTTACAGAGAGCTCAGCTTCTGGTAAGTCTTTTTTTTTTTCTTTTTTTTTTTTTTGAAAGCTAGAGGAAATTGACAACTGCAGACTAATTCTGCTAGTCATTTAAATAATTCTTTCCTCATAGGCCTGTAATCAAGGCCAATAAGCTAGAAATCAGGACAGCTTTTGAAATTTTAAGTAAAAATCAGAGCCTTCTGTTTATTGTTGCAAATGCCCCTTCCAAGCTCTGATTGTGTCAGGCTGTGTGATTGCTAGTGTAACCAAGGAAATTATTTGCATTGATGTGTCACTGTCGTTTCACCACTCAAAGCAAAGCTGTGAAATTGACAGCCACTCAGCTCCTGAGCAAAGTGGTGTGAACTCATCTCTTTGCCACAGAAACAATGTCTAGTAGAATATTTAGCAGCAACAAACAAGATGGCTACTAGATAATTCAGTAAAACCAAAACTGTGTGGTTTCCCAAACCTGCTTGCTTTTTGGATACAGATCTCATTTTTATGTAAATAAATAAATTTGAAGAGTAAATCAGAATCAACAAAGTGATTAAAATTAGGAACCACAATGATATGCATTAGAATTCATTTCAAGCCAGATTTATAAAAAGTGTGATATTATTTTAGAATTAATATATTTACCTCAGATCAGGAATATGTAAAGCTTTGTGATTTAATTTTATCATTTTAGTAGTAATAATAACTATCAAAGCAACAGGAACTAAAATTGATTATGAACAAAAAGTGAAACCAATCAGTTCTCTGTACTGTTCAAAATGATTTAAAAATATAGAAAAAGATAAAAGAAAATCTACTTTCTAATGCAAAATGCCTTTTTGCTTTGATTAAGAGAACTATGGGTATTTTAGATACTTTAAACATTTGGGTTAATTTTTATCCTGGACTTCCTTGAAAGTGGTTAGCTCTGCTGGGCAAAGTGGTTTTCGTCTTTTGATTACACACACAAACACACCCTCTTCAAGGTTTACAGCTCAAATAGCTCCAGTCCTTTAGCAACCACTGTCACTATTTTGATTCAAATTGAGACTTCTGTTTCATGTTTAGAGTCTACTTCCAGAAAGTCTTTTTTTTTGTAATTTCTGACCCTGGTTTGAGAATTCATTTCATTAATTTTCATTGGGAATATTCTCTTCATTCTAATACCTTGTGAGACCTCTTCAGTGACCTTAAAAGACTTCTTGTAAGGAAAGAGGTTGTAAATCAGATACACAATACCAAATACCCTCTTATATATGTTATATTATTCTTTTCAACTGTAATCGTTGGAGTAATTGCTAAAGTGAGTTTATCTGATTAAAGAAAGGTCATGAATACTCAGTGATTTTGACTTAAAAACATATGCAGTGGCTTTGAAATTAACAAATTGTAACCCAAGAAGACACCTCACTCAATGAAAGAAAGGAAGCTGTTTGTATACAAAGAGTAACTTTTATAATATCAATCTCATTCAGTATAAACTTTTCTTAGAATCAATTTTAAAGTATTATTGAAACATGGGCATTATTTTGGTTGTAAAACTTTTGCTGTTGTTGAAGATAATAGTTACAGTAACAATAGTTAACAGATATTAAGTGTATACCATGCTCTAGAAGTTGTTCTCAGTACCTTGCGTATATATATTGTTATTCTTCCTCACAACGTCCTTCTGAGGATAATTACTAGTAGTGCCCCATTTTACAAATGACAAAACTGTGGCACAGAAAGAATAAATGTATTCACTGCGACAGAGTTAGGATTTAAATCCAGGAACTGATTCCAGAGCCTATGTGCTAATAAACGATATTACTATAATGCTTCAGGTCATTGGTTGGCAGTATCCCCACGTATATGATGAATGTCGAAAGCCTTTGGAGTTTCACAGAGAACTGTAAGTCCCAGGAACAAACGTAGAGGGTCAGTGACCATCCATGTACTGGGAGATATGCATATACTGTCTCATCTCCCAGGAATGTAAGTGGACATCTCACCAAAGACATTACTGATCTGAAGGCAGTGAGGCATGAAGCTAGTGTCACTCCTCAGTGATGGTGACAGTTGGTCTAGCTGTGATCCCCTGTCCAGTGGCACAAATATATTGGCTCAAGTAGGGTTTCACTCTGTGGTCATAGAAAGAGAAAAGTAAGTGGCTTAATTAAGGAATTATCAGCTCCTGCAGCTACTATGGAAGTTCCTTAAAAAACTAAAAATAGAGTTACCATATGATCCAGCAATCCCATTCCTGGGCATATATCCAGAAAAGACGAAAACTCTTATTTCCAAAAGATACATGCACCCCAATGTTCATAACAGTGCTGTTTACAATAGCCAAGACAGGGAAGCAACCTAGGTGGCCATCAGCAGATTCATGGATAAAGAAGATATGGTATACATATACAATGGAATATTACTCAGCCATAAAAAAGAATGCAATATTGCCATCTGCAGCAACATGGATGGACCTAGAGATTATCATACTAAGTGAAGTAAGTCAGACAGAGAAAGACAAATATTATATGATATCACTTATATGTGGAATCTAAAAAATAATATAAATGAACTTATTTACAAACAGAAACTGACTCACAGACATAGAATACAAACTTATGGTTACCAAAGGGGAAAGGGGGGGAGGGAGAAATTAGGAGTATGGGATTAACAGATACACACCATTATATATAAAATAGATGAACAAGGATTTTTACTGTATAGCACAGGGAACTATATTCAATATCTTGTAATAACCTATAATGGAAAAGAATGTAAAAAAGAATATATATATATATATATATATATATATATATATATATCTGAATCACTTTGCTATAAACCTGAAACTAACACAATATTGTAAATCAACTATAGTTCAATTTTTTTAATGAAGATTGGGGTTAAAAATAAAAAACAATAACGAAACAGAAAAGAATTACCAGTTCCTGATTATCAAAAACTAGATTTAACCTGTTTAGACATAGTAATGTGGTCAGTTATAATGGTTCATTATACAAAGTCCATGCAAACCTACAGCCAAAGAGGCAACATAGATGTGGGGTAGCCCAGGTTCTAAGACAAGTGGGAGTGGTAGGAACTGTGGCAAGCTGCATGCTCCTTTACATGATTTTGATTTTTTTTTTTATACAGAGTACAGTCCAAGCATTTCTGTGGGCTGGATCTATCCTCATAGCCTATGAATCTTTTTTAAAAAATACTTTTTATTATAAAAATTTCAAAACACAAAAGTAGAGAGAAAAATATAATGAACCCCCATGTACCCATCACCCATATTGTAGTTTTGTCTACCTTCTTTCTTTTTTTTTTTTTAATTTTCTGGAATATTTTGAAGCAGATGTGAAATATTATTTCACTTGTAAGTAATTCAACGTGCATCTCTAACAGATAAGAATTTTTTAAAAGAGCTGTATCCAAAATAACATTATTACATCTAATTCTTTAATATTATCTAATACCCAGTCTATGTTCAAATTTCCCTGTTTGTCTCAAACATGTTTTTTTTACAGTTGGTTTGTTCAAAGCAGGATCCAAATAAGTCAAGACCCATAAATCTTGAAAATCTTTCTTTAGAAAAGAAATGTGGATGCAAATAATGGATATCACCACCCATTTTCCTTCCCCATAATTTAGTTAAGAAAGTAAGGGGTGGGGCTTCCCTGGTGGGGCAGTGGTTGAGAGTCCGCCTGCCAATGCTGGGGACACGGGTTCGTGCCCCGGTCTGGGAAGATCCCACATGCCGCGGAGCGGCTGGGCCCGTGAGCCATGGCCGCTGAGCCTGCGCGTCCAGAGCCTGTGCTCCGCGATGGGAGAGGCCACAACAGTGAGAGGCCCGCGTACCGCAAAAAAAAAAAAACAACTAAGGGGTGAAATCATTGAAAACATCGCTTCACCCATGGGCCTGTATAAGACAACCTCTTAAGTTAGTGTACCACCTTACAGTTTTAAAGTGCTTTTAATTATCTTATTTACAATATGAGCTATCTATCTCTATGCCAGTTTTGAATAGAATTCTTAGCAGTTAATTGAATGGTTAGAGGTCATCTTGCCCAGGGGTTTTTAACACTTTTTTGTGCTAAAGATCCCTTTGGTGAACCCTATGGATCCTTTCTTCAGTGTTTTAAAATGCATAAAATAAATTATATAGTACTACAAGGGAGCCAATTATATTAAAATACTATTATCAAATCTTTAAAAAGTAATAACAGATATAAGAGCGTCTTTGTTAATACCTTAAATAACAATATCCATGGCAAATCTAATAACCACTGCAATTTAGAAATAGTGATGAGCGTAAAGAATATTTGAAGATGTGAGCAACAACCACAATGTGATATGAAAATATCTGTGATCTCTCTTGATAATGATGTCAAGGTACTGCTAACACTGCTACAGTTGGTTGCCTGCATTCATAATCAGAGGAAATGCTAAATTTCAGTTAAAAGTCGTGAATATAAAGACATACATTTTTCCCATGCAAGTTCCCAGATGCCCTGAATTTTATCCGAGGACCCTTGTGGAGGGGAAGGAGGTGAAGGTGCATGGACCTCAGGTTAAGAATCTCTGAAAACTCTCTGTATTACAGGGTTAGGATGTGGCTGAATGCCTGGACCAAGGCCATGTATGATGTTAGGGGAAGAATAGGACTAGAAACCAGGTTTCTTAAATCCAATTATTTTTCCTATGTTTGAATGGCTCAGTTCTAAGATACTAAGACAGGTTGAGTACTTTTACAACAGTATGTGTTCAGCATTGTACTGCTGACATCTTAACGCTACCTTGAAGAACTGAGTAATGTTCAGCATAAGGAAAAAGCCAGAAAATAATGCTCAGATTTAAGGTTTAATGACTTTTCCACTTGCGTACTGTATGCTTCCTAATTGTACAAATCCAACTTCATAAGTCCACGAAGCATATTTTTTCCATCTTTTTTGAGGTGTAATTTCCATATAGTAAAGTTCACCCATTTTAAGTGAACACTTAAATGAATGTTGGCAACCACGTACAGTCATAGAACTAGCACCGCAGTCAAGACATGGAACATTTTCGTCACCCTAAAAAGTTTCTCTTGTGGCTTTGCAGTGAATCCCTTCCGTTGACCTCCAGCCCCAGGGAGCCACTGACCATATTTTCCATTACTATAGTTTATTCTTTTATAGAATTTCACAAAAATAGAATCATAAAGAGTATGGTCTTTTATATTTTCTTTCTTTCACAAGTCTTTGTGTGGACATATGTTTTTATTTCTCTTCGGTAAAAACCTAGGAGTGGGGATGCTGGATCATATAGTAAATATATGTTTAACTCAGTAGCATACTGCCATACTGTTTTCCAGAAGGCTGTAAGTTGTTACATTCTCACTAACAGTGTATGGGACTTCAGTTCTTTCACATCCTCTCCAACACTTACTATTATCAGTCCTTTTAATTTCAGTTGTTATAGGGTGTGTAGTAGTGTCTCATTGTGGTTTTAATTTACAATTCCCTAATGGCTAGTTGAGCATCTTTTCATGTGCTTATTTGCCAGGTAAGTTATTTTGTGAAGTGTCTGTTCAAATCTTTTTTCTGTTTTTAATTGGATTTTTGTCTTATTTTTGAGTTATGAATTCTTTATATATTTTGGATACAAGCCCCTTTTCAGTTATATCTTCTGAAGGTCTTTTTTCCCAATCTGTGGCTTGCCTTTTCATTTTCTTAACTATGTCTTTCAAAGAGCAAAAAAAATAAATTTTGATTAAGTCCATTTTATTACTTTTTGATTTTAAGGGCCATGCTTTTTGTGTCCTGCGTAAGAAATTCTTGCCTAATCTAGTTCAGCAAGAATTTCTGCCTTGTCTATTCTAAAAAGAGTATAGTTTTAGCTCTTAAATGTAAGTCTGTGATCCATTTCAAGTTAATTTTTGTGTATAGTGTGAGGTAAGGGGCATGGTTCTTTTTTTTTTTTTTTTTTGTAAACTAATAACCATTTGTTCCAGCACCATTTGTTGAAAAGACTGTCCATTCCTCATTGAATTACCTTGGCACTTTTGCCAAAAATCAATTGATCAAATAAGTGTATATCTATTTCTGTAATCTCTAGTCTGTTCCATTGATCTATGTATCTATACTTTCATTTTATAGTACGCCTTGAAATCAGGTAGGATGAGTCTTTAACCTTGTGTTTCTTTTTTCAAATTGTTTAGGCTGTTTAGGTCTTTTACCTTTTCCTATACATTTTAGAATTAGCTTGTCAGTTTCTTCACAAAAAGAATGATTGGGATAGCGTTGAATATATAGCTCAATTTGGGGAGGATTGCCGTCTTAGAAACACTGAGTCTTTTGATTCATGAACATGGTGTATGTTTTCACTTATTTACATCTTCTTTAATTTCCATTGGCAGTGTTTTATAGTTTTCAGTATACAGGTCTTGTACATCTTTTGTTAAATTAATTCCTAAGTCTTTTAAGCTAATGTGAATGGAGTATTTTTTTAATTTTCATAGTCTAATTGTTCATTGTTAATATATAGGGGTACAATTGACTTCTGTATGTTGACCTTTAGTAGATTTCTTAGAATTTTATGTACACTCTATATGTCATCTTCAAATAAAGACAGTTTTACTTCTTCTTTTCCAATGTGTTTTCCTTCCTTCCTTCCTTCCTTCCTTCCTTCCTTCCTTCCTTCCTTCCTTCCTTCCAGTGGCATCCAGACCTCACCTATGCCATAGTTATTCTCATTTGTTTGTTGATTTAGTCCTTTATTCGCCACATATTGAACATCTGCTTTGGTTCAGGCACTTTCAAGACTCTAGGGATACCGGATGAATGCTGCCTGTTCTGGAATGGCTCAGTCTAGTGAGGAAGATAAACATATAAAAACAACAGTGAAACATTTAAAGTGCAGTGCTAGGCGTACACCAGATGTTTGGGGGATGCAGAGAAGGGACACCCAACCCGGTAGGACAGGAGGACTGTAAGAACATTTCAGACAGAGACGCTAGCATAAACAAAAGCACTGTGGAAAGACACAGAGTATATGTGAGGAACTGTAAGTGGCTTAGAATTCTTCTAATGTATCAATATAATAGAGCCTGAAGAGTGTCAGATTGACCTAGCGAGTCTGTAAGAGCCCAGAACTCAGAGAGCGTCGTATACCAGTCTGACGGATATGGACTTTATGCTGAGGATAGCAAGAAGTTACTGAAGAATGCTCAGTAGAGAAGGGGCATATATTTGCTTTTTATAAAAAGAGACTATTCTGATATTATGTAGAAGGTGATTTGAAATGTGAACCTAGAAACCTAAAAAGGTAGTTTAGGGAAAAGATAATTAGACCTGAACTAGAGCGGTCATGATAGAGATGAAGGGAAAGAAAATATTTCAAGAATGGAAGTAAAACTGGCAAAACTTAGTAGTTGATGCCTGTCAAGGACTAGGAAGAAGTAGGATGATTCCCAGATTTCTTCCATAGGCATCTAGACAGCCGATGATGCCATCATTTGAAGCAAGGATTATATTAGGAGGAGCAGATTTGGAAATGTTGAGCCCAGTTTGGGATATGTTGAATTTTATGAGCCACTGGATATCCAGGTGAAGAGTCAACGAGTGAACATTTACATGAAACAAATGCATGGTGGAGGCTCTCACCAGCTTCACCTGGAATCTATCCCAAGCTAGAAACCCCTGGTCATCCCCAGTTTGGATGATTCAGAACTATTTGGCCTGACTGAACCCTTAACGAAAGGATTCAGTCATACTTCACACTGAATGGGGTTCTGGTTTGGAACTTGAAACCTTGTTGGTAACTTTTCCTCCCATAGAGGTGGTCCAAATTCTTCACATGGCCTGGCCTGGCATGTACTGAAAGAGGCTTTGAGGAGTGACTTCTAGACTGAGAATGACCCTTGGCTAGATTTAAACCCTTGTATTCAGATAGGTGAGGGTGAAGGGAATGTCAAAACACAATTAAAAGGACAAATACTGTGTGATTGCACTTATATGAGGTACCTAGAGTAGTCAATTTCACAGGGACGGAAAGCAGAATAGAGGTTACAAGGGAATGGGAAGACAGGGAGTGGGGAGTTGTTGTTTCATAGGTAGAGTTTCAGTTTGGGAAGATGAGAAAAGTCCTGGAGATAGATGGTGGTGATGTTTGCCCAACAGTGTGAGTATACTTAATGCTGCTGAACTGTACACTTAGAAATGGCTAAGGTGGTAAGTTTATGTTCTGTATGTTTTACCACAATTTTAAAAATGAACAAATAAAAAGTTCATTAGTAGGCAGGCATCTTATTCACATTTCATCAGTCTCAGTCAACCTGGTACTTTTTCTTTATCTAATTCATTCTGAATCAGAGGTTACCAAGATGATAAGAAGTGACCTCTAATGATAGGTGGTGATGATGAAGATGATAATGCCCTTGTTTTGTATAAATAGTGTCACTTATTACTGAATGCTTATTATGTGCAAAGTACTGTACTAAGTACTTTACATTCCTAATTCCATATAATTCTCTCAACAGCCCTGTAAGATGGCTACTTACCCCATTCTACAGTAGAGGAAACTAAAGCACCTAGAAATGAAGTAACTTCCCAGAAGTTGCACAGCTAGTAGTACAAGGGAACAGCATTTGAACTAAGACCTTTCCAGAACTCTTGTTCTCAACAGTTCACTAAAGCTTCCCAGCCCACGTGCTAGGACATACTGCTGGGTTGCGGACAGGCTACAGATAGGCTACTGATCGTTTCAGTCCTTGGAGAAGCTGGACCCTGTGGTCAGTGACCTCTGCCAGCCTCAGAAATTTTTCCCATAGTGCCATAAAATCACAGCACTTTCTGAGTACATGTTATGATTTGAAAGAGGCTGGGGAGCACAGTACATATACTGTATAACACTATATATGTAATATAGTATATATGTATTGCCACTTCTATAACACTTAAAAGACTCTAGGTATGTATATCATCAGGAGAGTCCCTACCCCAGTACATGGTGGGTACAAATCCTAAGTCTTAGTTCTTTTCTGTAAATGAGTTACTTCTCCCAGTGCTACTTCTGATGCTCCCAACTATGAATCTGTCTCTTTGTACTGTGAGTCTTTTGAACTCTCCCAAGTGTTGAAAAGGTGGATTAAGGATTCCCTGTCTCCAGGGAAACCATAGTACCTGCCAGGGATCAGCAAACTTTGCATACAGGTGAGTCTAGTGAAGATAATTACAAAACGAATCTATCCATGAGGCCAGGGAATTAGCAAACTACATCCACATTTTAAATGCCAGGCACCCAGCAATCTCTGACCTAAACCACTGTCACCCCTCAGTTTGTTTCCCAATAAAGATACAAATTTAGCTCTGTGCATTTTTCCAGTTAGTCTGTCAGGTTAGACATAGGGTCTCATTTAGCTTTATAGGCTCTAACATTTGTAGAAATGGGGTTTGTCTTTTTATGTCCTCCCAGGTGGCAGCTGCATTTAACTAACTCCATGAATGTTTAAGCATATTCTTTGTGACAGGCACCATACTGAATACTAAAGATACAGGGCTGAATGGGACATGTTCATTTTCTAAAGGAACTCATAGTCTGCTGTACTCAGATTCCCTGAGGCTTCTCCCAATGAACAGTCTTCTTTTAAAACCTCTTTGGCTATGCTAATATTTCTTATTTTTTCATTTGGCTGTAGCCTGGAAACCTCATATGTTTTGTAAACTGTCTCCTGTGTCAGACAAATTAAAAGAATTTGCAAAGTTAATCCTTCAGCTCGTGTTTGGTTGAGACTTCAGAAATGAATTGTGGTCTCAGCAAAGCATCTCCCAGTGGCATAACCTTTGTTTTAATGTCGGAAGAATGAGTGGGCCAAACCTTCAGTTCAAATCATTCCACCACAGTCAGTCAATGAGAAGGTAGAACCCATTTCGATGGGACAGTGCTTGAACATTGTGTTTACAAGAAGATGAAAGCATGTGCAGTTGGCCTCCAACCAAGACGACAGCATACTTCAAAAGACCCATTCTTCTGGGAGGTGTACAGCCCAAGATTGTAGACTTAGTGGACTCTGCAGAGAGTAGACAAAAAGAGACTCTACACTCAAAGGTTCAAAGACGGTTTACTCCAACATGGTTCATTGTTTCCATTATGGCCGAGATCGCGGAGGCTGCAGAAAACCAACACAGTCAGAAAGAATTGCTTCTTGATTTCAGCTTTTCAAATTTAATTCTTGTAACAACTAGAAAGTCCTTTGAAACAACCTGGGTTTAACTTCGGTACCCTGAGAGCATTTGTGTTTTAAGCCACGTAAGACCCAAGGAGTTACTGACTAGTGGTTGTAGTGCAGAAGAGGGAGGAAGGACCTCAGCTGCTATTTCTAATCTCATTTTGTCTGGTAAAGTGAGTTAGGTCAGCCTCAGTTTCCCCATGTAAAGTGATAATATAATTAAATCAGTTGGTGTTCTTAAACATAGTAATAAGGTAAGGGGCAGAAAATTGAAAAGCAGGGGTTGCTGCACCAGTGGTCCCCATTTCATGACTCCTGAGTATTTCCAATGTGGGGAGACATGAAGGAGGTAAGACCTTGTCCAAAATTCGCTGGCATATGCAGACTTGTACTAACACACACACACATGGGAACACACAAATACACACCCCAGTGATAACACTCAGCAAACTTCATCCTCCTGGAACTAAGTAAGGCCGTGAGAAAAACAAAAGTAACTCTCTCTCTCTCTCTCTCTCTCTCTCTCACACACACACACACACACACACACACACACACACACAATATAGGAACCGTCCCTAAGAATGTCCCTGAAATTTTGCATTTTATTGTTTGAATAGGCAATATATTCACCTAGTTAAAAAAAATGCACACTATGAAAAGTCTCACCCTCACCCCTGCTCAATCCACCCTGGTCCTCTTCTTGTCACTTTTATTAGTTTTTCAATTCCAGCTTGCAGAGTTTCTTTATGTGAATAAAATAAATATATATATATATTCTTGATTCTTTTCTTTCTTACATTAGAAGTAGCATATTTCACACTCTGTCTGCACCTGGAACAAGTACTTTTATCTTGTTACCACGGACGTGCAATCCCTAACATCCCCTCAATCTTGGTTGCTGAGTTAACACAAAGACTCAGAGCCCGCAGCTTTCCAGCTCTTAAAAATTTAGGTGGGATTTGTATTATGCTTTGTCATTCCCAGGTTGTTACTAGAAATGTGTCTTCAACATCCTGTATAAAACTTTTCAATATTTCAAAGTACTTTCCTATTTATCATCTCATGTAATTTGTATCTCCCCAAGCCCCATGAAGTTTTAGGGCAGGTATTGTCCTTGTTTTAAGGTGAAGAAACCAAGGGCAAAGTCATGTGCATTGGGGCACACGCCTGGGTCTCAGGGCCATCCTCTGTACCTAATGCCACTTTACATTTCTGTTTTCCAAAAACAAGGGAGAAATTGCCTTCCTCCTTTTGTTAATACTTCTCCATATTTACCATACCGTCTTCCGTAGTTTTTTAAAAACTTTTTTCTTCTGAGATAATTGTACATTTACATGTGAGTGTAACAGATAACACAGAGGAATCCTGTGTGCCCTTTACCCAGTTTCCTCCAGCGGCAGTAACATCTTGAACAACTGTGGTACATTATCAACAACCAAGATATTGACAGTGACACAACCGAGACGCACAACATCTCCATCACCCCAAGGATCCCTGGTGCCATTTTATAGGCACACCTCCCTCCTTCTCTCCTCACCCCCAGCCCTGACCTGACCCCTTCTTACATACATACCCACTCTCTAATCTGTTTTAATGGAGGTTGTAGTAGTCAGGAAAGCCTAACGTACAACAAGCAACCCCCACCTCTGTGGCTAAAGTAAAGGTTTATTTTGTTGTGCTATCACTTCACCAACCGTCATTAGGGAGTGGGGGAGGGCTCTGCCTCATGCAGGCGTCCTGGCACCTGGCTGCTTCTATTCAGTGGCTGCACCGTTCCCTGGGGCCTCAGCGTCCTCCACTGCATCTTCTGCCTCAGCCCAGCACGTCCAGGGTTGTAGGGGTCAGGTCTAGAAGTGGCATTTATCCCTCCCGTACACAGTCCATGGGTCAGAATCCAGTCATGGGACTCTACCTCACCGCAGGAAGGCTGAGAAATCTGTTTGACTTTGCCCAGGAGGAAAAGTGTTCGAGGAGCACGTGTACAAGAACAGTCATGGTGGCATTGTTAGTCGTGGTACAAACTAATGGGGGAGTAGATAAATAACTAGTGTTAAACTCACCCCATGGAACATCACACCGTTGTGGAAATGACAAAACCATATCTGCACACAGTCATGATGAAATCTTAGAAACCCAATGTTGACTGAAAGAAGCAAGTCACAGGAGACATACTATGTGATAGAATTTGTATATAAAAAGCTCAAAAACAAGCAGAACCAGATAAAATATTATTTAGGGATACAGAAATAGGCATCAAAACCATGTTTTTAAAAAACAAAAGAATGGCAAACAGGTATTTGAGGATAGTAGTTATCTCTGGGGAGAGAGGCAGGGGGATCGAGTGGAAGAGGGAGCGCACAAGGGGCTTCGACCTGTGGGTCGTGCCTTTGTTCAGAGAGGGAGTGTGGATTCATTCACGTTCTGTTTTTTCACTATGTTAAACGTGCCTTACAAGTATTTTTTGACATGTATCAAACATTGCATAGTAATTTTTTAAAAGAACTGGAACGCTGTCATTAGTAGTAACACAAATAAATCTTTATTAATTCTAAGAATGTGACAAGGAGCAGACCCATCCCTTGAAAAGGCGACTATCAGTTGGTGTTCCTCATGCTGTGCGAGTAACTACTCACTTTGGGGCTGAGTCCCCCTGAGTCACAAACGTTGTTGGCCGCCATGCTTTCGATCAGCCCCAGTGCCCTGGTCAGAATCCTGTCTGGTTCTCCTGTAGGGTCAGTGGTCTTCACACTCGCAGTGTGTAGTGCGACTTGATGTGTGCCGAGGGATTATTCCTTGCAGAGAGATCCCGCAAAGCTATATCGTGATCCTTCCCAGTGAAAGGCAAGCTCTGTGTATCTAAATTTCCTCAAAACCATCCCTTTAAAAGTATCTCCTACCTACAAAGATGCAACTAAATCCCACATTTCAGCAAACAAAAGCTGAGGCTTGTAAGACACAGGAGTCATTGCCAGACAGTTACCATCACAGGCACAGGTCCAACTTCCAGGCAACCGAATGGCTTAATAAACACATCAAATCTTCTTTATCATTAAGTGAAAGACCTAAGAGAAGCAGCACGGTAACAGTCACCAGCCAGGATCCATCCCTTATCTGGCTGCTGGCAAACTAGTTTGTAAATAATCAATCCAGCCCTCTGGGTTGCTGTTCTCTCCATCCCACCCCCTTCCCCCTTCTCCTCCTCCTCCGAAGTTTCAGCCTCTGCAGGCTCCACCCTCTGTAGGGGATTCTGTGCTCTCTGCACCCAGAATGAGTCAGCAGATGGATACGTACCCACGTTTTCAGGGGAGTGGACTGAGGTTATCAGAAAACGCAATCCCTCTAACCATAGATAAAAATCAAGGCATTCACGGCAGCCTGGAGAGTTAGTTCAGCAGCCGCAGCACACACTCTGGAACAGACAGTACAGCTCCTTCGGGAAATACCTTGCTGGGGAGTGACTTTTGGCCTCCTGGGTAAAATGTTCACTTCTCAGACAGCAAACCCTTTGTAAAAGGGAAACAGACTCCGTCAAAACTGGGTGGCGACGAGATAAAGGCAGGCCACTCCTGTTTGAATGTTTGTCATATTGGTGGGGATTTTGTTTAACAAGGTGCCTACCTTATCTGTCTTCTTTAAGATTTATAGCTTCAGAGCCCATAAAAGGGAGGCTACAGATATGAACATGGGCTGTAGAAAGAGTAAAAACAAACCCAGACTGTTCAATAAAAATAATCTGAAGATATTTTGGATTTTGTTCTTGTCGGGGTTTTTTTTACGCTGAAGATCACATCAGAGGCTCTAACAGTACTTGACTAATAGTACTTAGCAGTACTTGGCTAACATACATATTATGAAAATGCTGGAAGGAATATTGCCTTGGCATTGTTTATAGTACATGCGCTATTTTTCTCTACTCTGGCCTGGAAAACAGGGTTAAGGCCACTACTTTAATTCAATTAAAAATTATTTTTTGAAGCCCCATCTTGAGCCAGGCAGTATATCAGGTACACAGATAAGATACGGTCCTTCCCTCAAGGAACTTAAAATTAGAAAATCATCAGTATAGCCCACTGCTCCAGAAAATCATATTAAAATTGTCTCTTAAGAAAGGACCAGATCTAAGAACAAGCCCGTTTAGTGCTGCTGTCTGGTACCTCTGTTTCCACTTTGTGGGCTTTGTGCTTTGGAGGGGGTTTTGGCCACTGCTGCTGTTGGTCATGGATGTGATTGAACCTAAACTGGAAACCACCTTCATCTTCTCACTCCTGAACCACGAGTCCTGTTCACCCCGATGGCAAGATTCTTCCTTCAGTCTGTTGATATCTTCTGCTGTTTCTATGGAAGAGAAAGTATCTGGGCCCTCAATCCACATCCCACTAATAGTTGTCGTTTAAAGACCACTCACTGTGAGGCAGTCACTGCGTTAGATACTTTATGTGCATTGTCTCATAATCCTTACAACAATCCTGCCAGATAAAAATCACGATTGCCATTCTCCAGATGGAAAGGTAGAAAGCAGAGAGGTTTAGTAACGTGCCTAAGATCCCACAGGTGGTAAATGCAGAATGATTAAATCAGGTCCCAAACGTTTAAATTCAAGCGCTGAGCCCTTTCAGCTCTGCCTTGCCTCATCTTACTCACACAATGATGTAATGCTATTATTTCTTGACTCTTATAATGATATGATCTTGCCCTGCTTGCCTGGGATGCGGGCGTCAGTTATGCAGGGGGTACGTGAACACCAAGTTGACATATACAGATTATGTGCCAGAGCCTTGGAGACAAAGAGGATGTAGAGCATCTTATTTGGTTTTCCCGATTTAGAAGATGATAGCCGTCCGAGAACACAGCTGAAGCTCTGTGGAATGCTTTACTTGTCTGACAGTGTCGGAGATAAAGGGAGGCAGCTGCTTCACATGTATGGAATTCCTCAGAAGAACGCAGACCCAGAGTCTTAGAGTTTTCACCTCTCATTCAAATAGAAGAGGTTTTAGTAAATGCAAGGTGGTTGGGTGTGTTTGATTTGGTTGGGCCTCAAGCTGGACCAGAGCCACCACCTGCCACTAGGGCTACTTCCTGCTGCATCAGGGACATTGTTCCTTCAAGGTCTCGCCCGCCCAGGGAGTGAACCAACATAACCTCCTCTCCTCACAACACGGGCCCTCATGGGCACCACTGTGCCTCGAGCTGCAGGGACGTGACTCAGCCAGTCTTCAAATAGTTCCTGGTGTTCTTGTTCAAAGAAAGAAATTCTGAGAGATCAACCTGTCAACGTATTGTGAAGGAAAGAAGGCTCTTAAATATCCATGCCACTCTTTTTTTCAGCTTTTTTTGAGGTATAATTGAAAAATAAAAATGGTATATATTTAAGGTGTACAGCTAGATGTTATGATACACACTGTGAAATGGTCAACACCATCAAGGCAAATTCACATATGTATCACCTCATAAAGTCACCTGTTTTTTTTTCCTTTTCTTATTTTTGTATGTGGTGACAACATTTAAGATCTACTCTCTTAGCAGATTTCAAGTATACAATGCGGTGTTGTTAACTGCAGTCACCATGCTGTACATTAGATTTCCGGAACTTATCCATCTGGCATAATTGAAACTTGGTACCCTTGGACCAACATCTCCCCATTTCTTCCTCCCCCACAACTCTGGCAGCCACCGTCCTACTCTCTGTTTCCAAGAGTTTGACTATAAGATTCCACATAGAAGTGAGATTATGCAATATTTGTCTTTCTGTGTCTGACTTATTTCACACAGCACAGTGCCCTCCAGGTTTATCCATTTTGTCACAAATGGTAAGATTTCCTTCTTTTTTAAGGCTGATTAATACTGCATTGTCTATGTAAACCACATTACCTTGATCCATTCATCCCTCGATGGACATGTAGGTTGTTTTTGTATCTTGGCTCTTGTGAATAATGCTACAGTGAATATGGGAATGCAGATATCTCTTCAAGATACCGATTTCATTTCCTTGGATGTATACCCAGAAGTGAGATTGCTGGATTATATGGTAGTTCTATTTTTAATTTATTGAGGAATCTCTGTACTATTTTTCATAATTAGTGAACCAAGTTACATTCCCATCAGTAGTTCCCTTTTCTCCATATCCTTGGTAACATTTGTTATCTTTTGTCTTTCTGCTAAGAGCCATTCTAACAGTGTGAGGTGATATCTCATTGTGGTTCTGATGATCAGTGATGTTGAGCACCTGTTGGCCCTTTGTGTGTCTACTTTTGAGAAATATCTATTCAGGTCCTTTGCCTGATTTTTAATTGGGTTACTTGGTTTTTTGCTATTGAGTATGAGTTTCGTAAGTATTCTGGATATTAACCCCTTATCAGATATATGGTTTGCAAATAGTTTCTTCCATCACATATGTTGTCTTTTCACTCTGTTGATTGTTTCCTTTGCTGTGCAGTAACTTTTTAGTTTGATACAATCCCATTTGTCAATTTTTGCTTTTGTTACCTGTGCTTTCGGTATTATATCCAAGAAATCTTTACCCAGACCAATGTCAAGAAGCTTTTTCTCTATGTTTTCCTCTAGTAGTTCTTTAGTTTGGGGTCTTATGTTCAAGTCTTCAATCCGTTTTGAGTTGATTTTTTGTATGGTGTGAGATAAGTGTCCAGTTTCATTCCTCTGCAAGTGGATATCCAGTTTTCTGAACACCATTTATTGACGAGACTATCCTTTCTCCGTTACGTGTTCTTGGTAATCTTGTCAAAGATCAGTTGACTGTAAATGTGTAGATTTATTTTGGGGCTCTCTATTCTGCTCCATTGGTCTATGTGTCTGTTTTTATGCCAGTACCATACTGTTTTGATTACTGTAGCTGTGTGATATATTTTGTAATCAAGAAGTATGATGCCTCTAGGTCTGTTCTTCTGGCTCAAGATTGCTTTGGCTATTTGGGGTCTTTTGTGGTGTCATATGAATTTTAGGATTTTTTAAAATTTCTGTGAAGAATGCCATTGGGATTTTGATAGGAATTGCATTGAATCCGTACATTGCTTTTGGCAGTATGGTAAACGTCCATGCTCTTTACAGTAAGGGTTCCACTAACATATAGAAACTGAAGCAATACCATAATACTGGGAAAGATTTTAGATACATACAGAAAGCAGGTATCACCCCCACATTCATCCTTTATAGAGCCATTAGTTAAAAGGGAAAGGGCCAACCAGGAAGGTTAACTGTACAATGTAACATTGGAAGACTCTGCCTATCAATTTGAAATTGGCAAATTTAAAGTGGATTTTGAAGTTTCATAGATGTGTGCTTAAGCTTGGTAATTACCCTCAGCTTATGAAATTTATGCTAATTAGTAACATTTAATAATTTCAAATGACTACTCATTTAGTTCTAGGCACATGGTAGATTTTAGAGGTGGTTTCTACTGTTAAGGGCATTAACTTTTGGTTGGCATGTTTGTAGAAAGTACAGATACAGTGGGCACAAATACCTTTTAAGAGGAGAGAAGGGAGAGTTAATATTAGCTGGTAGAGAATTGGGAGAATCTTTTGGGAAAGCATCCAAAAGGTTTTAAAATTCTACTTTTTTTTTTTTTTTTGCGGTACGCGAGCCTCTCACTGTTGTGGCCTCTCCCGTTGCGGAGCACAGGCTCCGGACGCGCGGGCTCAGTGGCCATGGCTCACAGCCCCAGCCGCTCCGTGGCATGTGGGATCTTCCTGGACCGGGGCACGAACCCGTGTCCCCTGCATCGGCAGGTGGACTCTCAACCACTGCGCCACCAGGGAAGCCCTAAGATTCTACTTTGAAGGTGGGGTATGATAAACAGGAGATAAGAGATTCTTTCTAGTATTTATTCCAGTTTAACTATTCACAAAATCAGCAATGGTGGTCCATGACTGAACTATGTTCAGAGCTGTAATTCAAAAAGCCTAATAGAAATCAAACACTTATCCATGATAAATTCGTATCATGGATAAATGAAATACTAAGTTTTTTGCTTTGGTTTGAAATTGTGTCAATTTGGTTTAGTAATGTGGCTATTTCATGGGGAAATGATTATTAAGGCAAAATCTCTTAAATCCTGTAGCTTCCAGGACGGAAATAGAGTGGAGGATGAACCCCATATAATAAAAGGGGCAACCTATTGCTTGGACAAAGGCGCAAAATAAGGGGAAGGCCGACATAGCCCAACTCCGGGATTCCAACCTCAGTGTAAGTCAGAACAGTCTAGTGAACGTGCGCCCTCATAGAAGTTCATATTTGCTCCAAAGGGTGGTGGGCTGGAACAGAAAGCTGAGAACTGGACAGAAGTTTATTCAGTTTGTCTCAGATTCAGAGACCACACAAGGTAAACCAATAGTCACTGAGCCTCTCCCGTGTCAGAAAAACCAGCTGGTGCCAGACAGTGCCTGCCAGCCAGTTGCTCAGTGTCTAGCAGGGAAGTCTGTGAGACCAAGAAAGCCCACAGCAGGGTAGGGATTTCCAGAGTTCTGTGGAACTGGAGAAGGTTCCGAGGAAGCTGGACAAGGCTTCCCTAAGACCCCATGTGAACTGGGAACTGACAGGGCTGAAGTAGCAGGTGGTGTGAAGAGCGATAGGAGATGGGGAGGCTGGGGCCCAGCAGCACCCGTGCTCGCTCAGACCTGGGAGAGTGCGGAGCCCCCCACCACAGGAGCTGGTCTTCACAGCTACTGCTCTCCGCCAGTCTTCCGGAATCCACAGAACTCTTTTTACTCTGGCTGGTGGAGATAAAAGATAAGAGCGAAGACAGACACATGGAGCTGAAACAGCGTCCCAGGCTAGATTCCCTGGATTGAACGGCTTCTGCTCCCCCCGCTTTTAATGGCAGGACCAGACTCCATGAACTGAGGCTCCAAATCTTGGAATGGAGGGTAATTGCTCCTCTACTTGCACCCCCTTTGTCCACTTGGGTCCCGCAAGTTCCAGCCCCGATCCTACATCAGGACCCCTCAAAGCCTTGAAACAGCCCGACACCTGGACACCTACCTCCCTGCCTCTCTCCTCTCCCCACCCCCCTCTATTACTGAATCAGAATCCAGGGTGGGTGGGGCAGGGGGCGGGCGTTGCTGAACTTGCATATTTTAAAAACAGCTTCCTGGGTAAGCCTGATGCGTAGCTAGTCTTGAGAATCACGCACATAGTAGAAGGAACACTCACTCGCAGTCAGAAAACCTGGGTTGAGTTTCCAGCCTCACCATACACTGGCCCTGAGACTGTCTCCTCACCTGTAAAATGGTATTGTTGTTTATCCTGCCGACCTCACAGGGTTTTGTGAAGATTAAATCACAGGAAAGCCAACTGGAAACCCTCACGTGCTCTGGAAATGCAGGTGCTACTTATCCCTGTTTGCCCCTCCCCTGCCCCCACCCCAGTGTAGAGCCAATCACCTCCCTCCTGGACTGTTTCCTGGCAGCTGGTTGGTTTGCCGCTCCTGCGCCCTGCCACCAAGTTAATCGCCTTGAAACACCACTTCCATTGTGTTTCTCCTCTGCTCGGAAGTGCCCGCCGGCCTCTCTCAGGACAAGGCTCCCCTTGCCCACCGGGCTTTCTCTCTCACTCAACTTTGGCCTCTTTGCCGTCTCTCCTTGACGTCCATATATTTCTTGCACCATTTCTTAAAACCTGTCTCCAGTTTTCTAACCTGATCACCTCCATCTCAATCTGATTAACGTAATTGTGAGACTTTAACGTGTATTATATTGAATGGTTCTTTAATTGTCCTGCGTATTTGCTTCATTATTCCCGTTAATTTGCTTGCCAAGGTCCAGGATTGCTAGGGCTAATTGATCTTTTAAATTATGTTATTCTTATGTGCAGTGCCCCCCACGGTGTTAGGCACTTGGCAGGAGCCCAGGGACCCCCTCACTGAGCTGGGAGGGTGCGGTGCTCAGAGCACACTTGCAGCCTATAAAGCACTTTCCTTTACAGGTGTCTTTTCGTCATCTCAACCCCGAGAGGTAGATAGTTATTCTCCCCATTTTGCAAGTGAGGAAAGAGGCTTGGGGAGGTTGAGTAACATCAAACTTGCGAGAATGACAGGGAGACAACGGGACAGTGCGTCCTGAGGGAAACCAGAGTGCGGCGGAGCCCACAGTGGGGTGTAGACGTGAGCGACAGCTCCTGTAGGTAGGGCTCAGGCCACGGCAGGTGCCCGGGACTGAGGCCGAGTTAGTGAAGTCCAAGCGGAAAGGACCAGACCCAACAGGCTGCAGCAGGTACCCCTTCACGGGGCAGCTGCTCCCCAGGGTGAGGAGCAGAGGCCAGGTGACTCCAGCTGGCCTCCTCCTTGGGACAAGTCAAGTGAGCGGGAGATGGGAAGGATTTAATGTGACTCAGCCTCTGCCCAGGTCGCAGCCATGCAGTGGGCTTTGTAGGCCATTTCCTGGGGAATTTTCAGATGGACCAGTGATTTCATCTTTCTATTCTAAAGCACCCCTGTGCCCTGGGGGAGGCTGATCATGTGGCCATCCGATTATGGCCAAGTGGTCTGATCTCTTCAAGGAGAAGCTGAAACGGCAGCGGACACTTCCTAGGTTTAGAGGTATCAGTAATTCCATTCCTGACCAAACACTGATGAGAAAGAAACCCTTCCAGTCTTCTGGCTTCAGCCAGAGCGTAGATTAACAGTGCTTTGATATTTCAGTATTGCTACCTAATTTATGAAGGTATAAGCTCCTTGCAGGTAACCTGCTCCTGCCTCAGGTTGCGTTCATTGTACTTATTGACTAACTGGAACAGGCCTGGGGTGGGGCTGCTGAGAGCTGGCAACGCCAGGCCCAGAAAGGCAAGCAAGCGAAAGACCAGCAGGCCTGGTCTGAGGGTTGGACAGCTACCCAGCAAACGGGTGGAGTACCAAAGCTTAGCTGTGTGACTAGAGAATCCGGGGCGCGGTGAGGGAACCGCCTACTGGGACAATAAAGGTTAATGTCTAATAAGATGCATTTATTAGTGTGGCTGGGTCTTTTGTCAAAAATGTCATAAATTCACAGTTCAGGATTTTAGAGTAAATAAGATTACTGATACTTCTCCTTCAACAGCCAATAAGCACCCCTTACTAAAAGTTCAGAGTCTTTGATTAATCTTCAACTTGAAATATTAAAATTCTGGTTTTCATAAGCTGTTAGAAACAGCTTTCAGAGGATTTCTTCCCCCACCTCCACCCCAAAGCCCTGCCCATATCAAAGGTTAGGAGTAAACTGTGTTTTCCTTAAAGCATTTGATGAAACCCTCCTCCTTTCCCCGAGTCTACCAAATTTTGATCTTAAAAAAAAAAAAAAATGGGGCTAATATGACAGTAAGATTTGTACCTTCACAAGTAAATATTACAGTTTAGCTGGGTAGCTTGTGGAAGCTTGTCAGGTCGCAGTGACTCACTTGCATGAGGTTATTTTTAGAGATGTAATTTGTACTGTTTAGAAAAGAATAAAGAGATGGTGAAAGGCTAGATCGCTCATTATAGTTTACAGAGCTCGTGAACCCAGCATCCATGTGAAAGATGACTAAGCAACGGGTCGGTTGGTACTTTCTCTCAGAATTTTACAGACATGAGTCACCCACTTGAGATTGCAGACGCAGCACTGAGGTACCTGTGACTCAGCTCCCGTTTAGGATGCGCACTAGAATTCAATTCTGATACACTTTTGTAGTTAAGGACTGAGGAAATTACATAGCAAAGCAAAATATGCCTTTCTGCCCCAAAGCCATCGGATGTTTTTAGCTAGGATTGATTTATCTTCATCTCTGGCCTTTGAAAGGCTCTACTTGTGATTCGTGCTGGCTGATACGACCGTTCGGTCTGCTGCTGTCCATGGCAATGCCACCTGACCCTAGGGTACAGCTGTCCTTAGTGGAGATCTCAGCTGCACCCTTTCTGCACTAAGCTGCCCATCATTCAGGCCCACTTCCTTTAACCAAATGTGTGTGTGTGTGAAAATCTTCAGCCTAACGTTAAAATTCTAGTTTTCTTAAGCTGGGAGAAATAGCTTTCCAAGGCTTGCTCCCTCCACACTGTGCCCAGGTCAGGGAGTAGAAGAAACAAAAGGATATTTTCTTAAAGTACTTTTGTGTGTTTTTTTAAAAGCCATATACACAAACATACATACCCACGTGTGTGAACACACATTGGTAAGAATGATCTGTGTACGTAAGCAGACTTGTCGAAGCAAATACATTATTCTCTCTGCGGGGCTGCTGCTTTGTTCTCAGGCGCAGGGCTCTGCTGGCCAAGTGACCCTGGAGGTACAGCCTCCCGCTAGGATTGCTCCCTGGTCATCGGCACACGCTCATTATGAAGCCCCTTTGGAGTTAAGCCCTCAGAACTTGACCGTCCTTTCAAACACACAGAAAATGGTCCTTTGCAGTTTGTAGACATATCGATAGATTATTCATAACCAACAAAGAATTTTTTCTTTTTTTAGCATTTGACTTCTTTTTTTCTTTGTTTCTTTTTATTTATTTAATTTTTGGCTGCGTCAGGTCTTAGTTGCAGCAGGCGGGATCTTCGTGGAGGCGCCCGGGCTCAGTAGTTGTGATGCGTGGGCTTAGTTGCCCTGTGGCATGTGGGATCTTAGTTCCCCAACCAGGGATCAAACCTGCATTCACTCCCTGCATTGGAAGGCAAATTCTTCACCACTGGACCACCAGGGAAGTACCCAAAGAATTTTATATTTTTTACTTTTATCAAAGAAACATGAACATGGTTACAAAAACAAATACTCCACAAAGAAATTCAGTGAAAAGCGAAAGTACTCTGCCCCACACCGCTCACAATCACTTCTAGCCAGTTCTGTCACCTGGCAGTTACCTGTGAAACCATTGCATTCCTCACCTGCTGTGCCTCTGTAGCACTATTATTAAGAACATCAGGGCATGCAGAGGTTAAAAACTTGGTCCTGTTGTCAAAGAGAAAAGCCTTGTGTCCGTTCAACTCAAACATTTGTGGACCTCCTACAGACGCAGCCCTCTGTTGGGAGGGGTGGCCACAGAAATGCGGAGGTATCCTAGGAGTTTGCCTTCCGGTGCGGGAGGCAGATATGCAGATACAGTAATACAAGCCTGTGCGGAGAGCCATAACACGGGCGTAAAATACAGGGGTATAAAACCCCTTCTGTGGGGTTTTACGGAAACGCCCTAGAGCTGCGTCTTCAAGTGCTAACAGAACTACGCTGTGGAGATAACCAGGAGAGGACATCCCAGAGAGAGTAGAGTGCTCATGGACTGATGAGGTGCATTCAGAAGATTGGGAATAATTCATAAAGTTGCATGTTTAGGGTATGTGAGTTAAGGGAGTAATGGGAGATGAGGTGGGAAAGAAATGTGCCTGAGGATGAAGAGCCTTGCATGTAAGGAGTTCACAGTATGTCCTATTACTCATGGAGAGTCTTGGAAGGATGCTAAACAAGCTGTGACATTGTCTCACTTATGCCATAGGTCTGATGGCAGAGTGGAGGATGAATTCAAGTGGGAAGAAGCCAGGGGTAGGAAAACCACTTGGGATAACTAGTCCGGGCAAGATAATATAAGGCACTGAAACAGTGGAACTAGGGAGGGGGAGGAAAGGACAGATTCTAGAACTACTTCAGACACAGTGGGACTACTTCACCAGCAGGCCTTTGTGAACACTCAGATTTAGGAAGTAAGGGAGAGTTGCAGATTGCTGTGTAATTCATGGCTGGATAGCTGCGTAGAGAGTGGAAACTTAAGAAGGGGCCCAGGGGGGAAAGCGGGGGGCAGGGGGGAATGTACTGGGGGATTGTGATTGACATACATACACTAATATGTATAAAATAGATAACTAATAAGAGTCTGCTGTATAAAAAAAATAAAATTAAAAAAAAAAAAGAAGGAGACCAGAGTTGAGGGGAAAGACAATGAGTTTGAATATATTGAGTCTGAGGTGTTTAGGTGGTAAGTAGGTGGAGATAGTCAATAAATAGCCAAAGATGTGAGGCTGGAGCTTAGGGAGAGCCATCCTAGCTGATGCAGATCTGTGACCCATGTAGCATGGGACTGGGGGAATGGCCACAGGACGAGCCTGTAACATGAGAGGACTGAAAACAACTCTGGGGACGGCGGCAGCTGGTGGCAGTCAGGAGACAGATGGAGACGAAGAAGCAGCAGCGAGGAAAGATGAGAACCAGGAGAGAGGGACACCAGGAAGGCAGGAGTGTGCAAGTGAGGTGAGAGTGAAAAGCATTTGCTTTGGTAGTTAACATGTGCCATGTTAGAGTGGGAAAAGCAGTGAAAGAAACATCCATGCATTAGAGTTGGGGGAAGCCAGGTGTGAGTGGGTTATGGAATTAATTGACAATGAAGAAGGTGAGCCAGACCTCTTTACGGGGTTTAGAGGATGAAAGGAAGAGTTAATGGGAAATACCTAGTAGGGGTGGTGGTCAAGAGAGGGATCCTTATGGGAAGAAGAGATTCTTCAGCAGGATGAGAAGGAACCAGTGGAGGAGAAGTTACAATTTAGAGGGAAAAGAGAGAGAGAGAGATTATTGAAAGAGCAAAATCCTAGAAGTGGCTTAAGAGTATGGAACCTGGAACACGGGTCAGGGAAAGAGCTTTGGACAAGAAGGAACCCCGCCTCCTCTGAAACAGAAGGAAAGGATGCATATATGAGAGGTGGGGAGGGGGGAAGTGCCAGGAAAGGAAGATAATTCGCCCTCGAGTGTCCGTTTTCTCTGAGAAGTTTGGAAGCTGGATTATCTCCTGAGTGAAAATGTCAGGGATAGGATTCGGCTTTTTAAAGAGACAGAAAGTTTTGGCATAGTCATCAGAGCTGGTACAGCAAACTAAGAGTAGTTTGCTTCATTTCTATACTACCAGCACCTAACAGTGCCTGGAGTATAGCCAGCACTCAAAAATGTCTCTGAATCAATGAAGTTTTAAATTGTGGTCACAGAGTAGTATTTTAGAAGTTATTATTTTGCGGCGAGCATGAATAGATGATAAGGTTGGGGGTGTGGCCCCGGGGAAGTGGGCGCTGGATAGGTTGCCCTTGTAGATGCTGAAGTTACCCTGGATGGTTACAGAAACCAGAGTGGAGAGGAGGACTTGAGGCCAGTGTAGACGTTCTCAAGAAGTTAGTGTGTAGCCAGGAGACTGAGTAGATAACAGCAACGAGGATCAACACAAGTGATCTAGCCAAATGGTAGAAGCTTCAAATGGGGATGCTTTTCTTGAGGGCAAGGCTGAGTGTGTAGGCGAGTCTGGGAAAACAGGTGGCTTCTACTCAAGGGAGTGGCCAAGGGAGAAAGCCAGGTTTCACGTGAGACAAGGAGGTAGCAGGAACATTCTGAGAAGAAACAAGAAGGCGCCTCTCGGAGTAGGAGCAGAGGTAACCACAGTGCGGTACAGACTGGGTGTTTATCCTGAGAAGATCCAGAGTGACAGAGGGCATTAGGAAGAGACAGGAGGACGGATTTTCTTTTCGGTTTTTTTTTTTTTTTTTTTTTTTTACAAAAGATGAGCCTCGGGCTTCCCCGGGGCGCAGTGGTTAACAATCCCGCCTGCCAATGCAGGGGACACAGGTTCGAGCCCTGGCCCGGGAAAATCCCACATGCCGCGGAGCAACTAAGCCCCTGTGCCACAACTACTGAGCCTGCGCTCTAGAGCCCGCGAGCCACAGCTACTGAAGCCCGTGCACCTAGAGCCCGTGCTCCGCAACAAGAGAAGCCCCCGCAATGAGAGGCCTGTGCACTGCAACAAGAGTAGCCCCCACTCGCTGCAACTAGAGAAAGCCTGTGTGCAGCAACAAAGACCCAATGCAACCAAAAATAAATAAATAAAATAAATAAATAAAAGATAAGCCTCACTGAAAGTGAGAGACTAATTAGCTAGGGAGAAGGTGGCTAAGAAAAGAGATATCTAGGGATCTGTACAGGGACAGTGAGTAAGAAGGCAGCCCCAGCAGCAGAGAAAGCCATGGTGAGAACTTGACACTGTCTTCAGTTCTGCAAACCCTCAGAGAGCCACAGTTAACTGGTGGTCGGATTGTCCAGGACGCCACCTCCACTAGCACATGTATTCCAGGACAGCTACTCCGGAGGCCTGGCCTGTCCCAGCTCCAAAACCCAATCAGGATAGATCATATCTTGGGTCACAAATCAAGCCTTGGTAATTTAAGAAAATTGAAATTGTATCAAGTATCTTTTCCGACCACAACACTGTGAGATGAGATATCAATTACAGGAAAAAAATCTGTAAAAAATACAAACACATGGAGACTAAACATACACTACTAAATAACCAAGAGATCACTGAAGAAATCAAAGAGGAAATCTAAAAATACCTAGAAACAAATGACAATGAAAACATGATGACCCAAAACCTATGGGATGCAGCAAAAGCACTTCTAAGAGGGAAGTTTATAGCAATACAATCCTACCTCAAGAAACAAGAAGCACCTCAAATAAACAGCCTAACCTTACCCCTAAAGCAATTAGAGAAAGAAGAACAAAAAACCCCCAAAGTTAGCAAAAGGAAAGAAATCATAAAGATCAGATCAGAAAAAAATGACAAAGAAATGAAGGAAACGATAGCAAAGATCAATAAAACTGAAAGCTGGTTCTTTGAGAAGATAAACAAAATTGATAAACCATTAGCCAGACTCATCAAGAAAAAAAGGGAGAAGAATCAAATCAATAGAATTAGAAATGAAAGAGGAGAAGTAACAACTGACACTGCAGAAATACAAAGGATCATGAGAGATTACTACAAGCAACTCTATGCCAATAAAATGGACAACCTGGAAGAAATGGACACATTCTTAGAAAAGCACAATCTTCCGAGACTGAACCAAGAAGAAATAGAAACTATAAACAGACCTGTCACAAGCACTGAAATTGAAAATGTGATTACTTGAGGACACAGGGAGGGGGTACTGTAAGCTGGGACAAAGTGAGGGAGTGATATGGACATATATACACTACCTAATGTAAAATAGATACCTAGTGGGAAGCAGCCCCATAGCACAGGGAGATCAGCTCGGTGCTTTGTGACCACCTAGAGGGGTGGGATAGGGAGGGTGGGAGGGAGACGCAAGAGGGAGGAGATATGGGGATATATGTATACGTATAGCTGATTCACTTTGTTATAAAACACAAACTAACACACCATTGTAAAGCAATTATACTCCAATAAAGATGTTTAAAAAAGGGGAAAAAAAAGTCTGTATCAGGCACATCTTGCAGCTCCCCTGACCGGAGGCTCAAAGTGCAGCCTGCAGCTGATTACCCGACCGTGAAGAGGCACGGAGACACTGAGAGTAAACACTCAGAAACTTTTACAGCAATTTGACATTGCTCTGGCATCCGAGCATGATTGTTTTTCTGGTCACTCAGTTTTATTTTATCAGTCTGTGACAGATTGGAAGTTAAAATGAAACACAACAGAAGTAGCCCTTCACCTCAGAGCATTTGCGACCCCCTCTGCAGTACGTCCACTTCCACCTGAGGCCTTGACACAGGAACCCCCGCTCCCCCAATGGCACCCAGCGGCCTGTCACCCTGCTCTGGTCCTGCAGTCCCAGGAGCCAGTACGGCCTGTCCAACCACAGTATTTCTTGGTTGTAGAGCTCAGCCCCTCGTGAGCAAAACATGGAAGAGGGTGAAACATCGGCTGGCGCCGCTAACTGGCCTGCCCGAGCGGCCCCTCGTGAACCACGTGGTGTCTGCACGCTGCCTTCTCTGCCACACGCAGGTGAATGTGGCGGCAAAGTAGGTGTCCCTGGACGTGAGAGTTAGCCAGAAACCTCGGGACAGTTCAGCAGTGATGCACATCAGCAAAGCAAGGCCATTGATCTCACTATCTGCTTTTTATTATCCAAAGGAAAATGGCATATTATGAAACACAGAGGAAGAAAATAAAGTCTGAGTAGTAGCGAGGCCGCCTCTCTTCCTCTGAACCCCAGTGCGTTTAACGCACCCTCCCGCTTCAGGACTTCTCATTCTATAGTGTGATTATCTTGTTTACTGACTTTCCCCAGTGATGAGCTCTTTAGGGCAGAGTACATTTTTGCTTCATCTCAAAAGCCCCTGCCCTTTGCACAGGGCTAGCGCAGGTAGGGCAACTCGGAGTCTTTATAACTAAATGTACAAACTCGCATACCCTTTTCTTATTTGACTTGTAATAATGCGTGTGGTCCTACTCTCATACCAAATCATAACTGATTTTTAAATAGTTAAAAAAACCCATAGGTCATTCTATGCCGTGCTAAAAGATGCCGTGACTCTCACCGGTCAAGAGCCCCATGGTCGGGAATTGTCACGGCCACCGTCTCTGAGTTTCAGACAGGCAGCTCTCTCTTCTCTTTTGTACAAGTCTTAAAACTTCCCTGCACTTTAAACCAAATACATATACATGTACATACATATATTTAGATAGAGGTGTGTGTGTGCACATATAAAAAATGGTACCTCTTGGTAAAGCATTCCTCTAGGCCTGGGGTTCCCACACCTTTCCTCTGGATCCATATCGGTTCCTACTCAGGGCACCCCCTTTGCAGATTCTAGTTTAATTTTTCCATGAGCTAGAGGTAAGTGAAGACTTAGCAAGTTGAACATTGAAAGAATCAAACCTATTTCTCCATTCAACCCATTAATAACATACCTAAAGTGAACCCTTTGGCTTATAGAAACAAAGATAATTCCATCATAGAGAGTACTGGTAAAGAGTCAAGAATAAGGTGGGGCGGGTGAGAATGGCCATTTTACAGTAAGAGTGCAGGCAGGCTGAATGAGAAGGGATTAGCTGTTGAGTCCACATCAGGCTCTGCTAAGGTGTGACCAGGTTTAAGGTACTTTATGTTAAAGCCCTTTGGATCTTCCCTTTTTTTTTTATTCCTAATCTGATTCTTTTCATCTGTCCTTCAACGCTCTGTGTATATGAGCTTCAGCTTCTGTGTTCATAACCTTAGTCTTAACTGGAGCCTGATGGGCTGCACCACACCCACCATCTCGAGAAGGAAAACCTATGTAGGCCTTCCCTGAGCTGCCCACACCAGCATGTAAGAATTGTACTTTTATCCAGGAGACCTTGGTTAGTCCCTATAGTCTAGAACAGGGGGTAGAATTAAGGTAATTAAGCTGGCACCAATGTGTAGGACAGGTAGAGAAGCAATTCCTGGCTGCTGAGAAAGCTTATTGAATTAGTTCAGGTGTGAATTGATTAGTATTTGGAGCTGACCTAAAAGGGTTGGCATGGGAGGCCTAATGCAGTTGTTCTTAGGCTTAACCAAAAGTATATTCAGCTGTGTAAAGTGGACTGATACTTTAAAAAATATACATTCCCACTTCTGTTTGTCCACGATGGAAGTAGATGCGCCTCGAGCCCCACCAGTCCCCTCCCGGTGGGACAGCGCCTTGTGCCCAGTCCTCTCCAGGATGAGCTGCCAACAGTGAGCCTTACCAGAAATGGAAGCAGCAGGATGAAGAGTCAGAGTTGACCCAGAGGTCCTGAGCTAGGTCGAATATTAGACCCAGTCTGTGAGGGTGAGCGAGGAACAAGCTTACGGCTTTTATTTCAGACATGTGGCGTGATTCTTCCCCTGCCGATAGCAGAACATCCTGACGATGTCAGAACCAGGGGTTTAAAATCTGAAGAAAGACTTGAATTCAAGGTCCAGCTCTGTCACATAACTGGAATTCTCAATGAGCTTCCTTCTGTTCCTGAGTCTCAGTGTTCTCACCTGTGAATGGGGTAATACGCCCCCTTGAACATCACAGATGAGACGATATATATGAAAACATTTAAACCAAAAAGCTTGTATTATGACATTCACCAGGCCTCTGGGATTATCAGACTGCAAAGGTGAGCAGTCAGAGAAGGATGTGGAGATTTTGAAGGCATCAGAGGGTATTGAGAGACTGGGCTTTCTGGAACTTTCTAAAGGAGGAAGGCTGAGGGCCAAGCCTCCAGGGTTAATAGTCCCTCACCTGAGCTTTGTGAGGGGCTGTTACTCGGATGGAGAAAAGAAGACAGTAAACATTTTAAAAGGAGGGGAAGTACAGATCCATACGGTGTCGTGGAAATCATGGGAGAAGAACAGAACTGAGCAACAGCGTCAAATGCCATTAAAACCCCATAGATGTGACCATAAAATACTTTCCCAATCAAAAGGAAGAAAACAAGGAAATCAAAGCATCAAACATAAAAATTCTTAAAAGTCTGAGCTCATGGTACCCAGGGGAATAACTCGTAAGTCCTGGACAAACAACACATCCTGTCCCTCCTCTAGGTCTGTCGTGGCCGTGCGGGTCAGTCTCAGACCTCTGTGCGCTTTCTGATTCATGGCCAGAGAACGTTGCTTGCCCGTAGCAACCCCTGGCTGAGATGGCAGATGAGCCAAAATGCCCTTGAGTAGAAACTCCTTCCAGAATGTCAGAAACAAGCAGTAAATCTAATTTGTAGCACTTGTGGTAGAAAGAACACGGGCTTCAGACCCAGACGGCCCAGGGCTAAGCCTGGCCCCATCTCTTCCTCACGGCTGCCGGAAAGCGCTTGGGCTTGCCACGCGCATGGCCTTACTCCCTAGTAAAAAGGAGCAAGAGAGAACCGTGTGGCAGGAAGCACCCGGCACGTTGCAGGTATTCAGTAAATGTTGACTTCCTTCCTTTTTCTTAGCATTTAAAAAGAAAAAGAAAGAAAGAAACCAAGGAATGGAACACAAAAATAAAACCCACCATGCCTAATTTTTAGCAAGAGATTTTTCAGAGTTGGGTTAAGAGAGAACCCAAAGTCATACTGTAAAAGCAGCCTTGGTAGCTGCGGTTACTTTCCTCCTACAGGGAGATTTGCCAAGTCACAAGGGGCATCAGACAGTGAGGCTCGCTGGATGCGGGATCAAGACCTGGGCTTCTCTGTCAGCTGCCCAAGCAGCTCACCACTCTGTACCACAGGCTCCTCAGTTACCAGATGGATAGATGATTTCCAAGGCCCCTTTCTGAACTGTGATTTAACAAGTATGTCCTCTGTTGTGATAAGACATGGAGAGTTTTAAGTATCTCACCTGCCTAGCTCAGCTCTGCCCTGAAAGCATATCTGTCAAAAAACACAGCCAAAAGGAAGGGAATAGACCAAAGAGGTCTCACTCAGTCCGTGTGTTTCACTCACAGGGACCTCAGGCCTGACTCTTACACCTGCTAATAAGTTTGGTGCACTAGTTCCATAGTTCCTAGCAGCTTAACTGTCCAGAGAAGGTCTGTGGTATATAGGTATAGCCTAACCTATAGCCTGAGCTGGGAGATGGGGGCGGAGGGAACCAAGAAACTATAGACAGCAGACGCTAGACGCTTAGACACACTTGCGTCGTTCAGCCTGATGTCATGGCTGTATGGCCCACTCTGAGAGCTAATGTTCATAATTGCGACTTTGAGTCATTTAAAGGGGGATATGGGGCTTCCCTGGTGGCACAGTGGTTAAGAACCCTCCTGCCAATGCAGGGGACACAGGTTCGAGCCCTGGTCTGGGAAGATCCCACATGCCACGGAGCAACTAAGCCCGCGCGCCTAGAGCCCACGCTCCACAACAAGAGAAGCCACCGCAATGAGAAACCTGCTCGCCACAACTAGAGAAAGCCCGTGCGCAGCAACAAAGACCCAGCTCAGCCAAAAATAAATAAATTTATTTTAAAAAAATAAACGGGGATATGGAAGAAGTAAATGTGAAGGCTGCTTTAGAAAGATTTCGATCAAAAACAATAAAAAGGAAGAAAAAAGTTTTGGAGCTTCCAGTTATTGAGTGCAAATATGCTTCTCTTAGGAGAACGGTGATCCAATACCTTTGCTTGAACATGATCTTATTCCTTTACATTTGGATGTACAAGTTAAGCAACTCAAGTCAAGGGTTTGCCTCAACACGCTCACCTTGTGTTTCACAATGTATTCTCTTTAATTCAAGTTAGGAGAATATGACAGTTTAAAAACATCATTTTAGACAGCGATCATACTTTCATCTGAAGTGAAATTTCTAAGTGGAGTTGCTATCAAGGAAGAGCATGAATTAATTTCCATTCTCCTACTGTATCCCCCAGCCCTTTTCACAGAAGAAATAATGACTAAGGAGATGGCCAGAAAACAACTAAACAAAAACTTGGATAATTCACGGACCAAATAGGAATCTTGAAATATACAAAGATTGATTACATTTCTGGTCTTTTTTATCCAAGCACAAAGGAAAACTGACCAAGTTTTCATCAGGCTTTCCCTCTGTTCAAATGTTTTCTGGTCTCTGGTCAACTTTTGCTGCAAAATCCATTTGACCTTACATTCTCCAGAGCTATGATTTTTTTTTTTTAGTTTGAAGGAAGAAGATCATAGAATTAAAAATGAAGAGTTCCTAAAGACTCCTGAATTTGCCCCGCATGAAATGATGGGCAGAACTAACTTGGAAGCTTAATTGAAAGAACCTGGCTACCTTTAATCTATGGGTTGTATTTTCTCAGCTGGGAGTCAGGTTAGAAAAAGAAATTATATAGACTCAGGTCTGTTTGTTTTAATTGCTTCTAAGAGAAAAGTGAGTAATAATAAGTATCATTTATGAATATCTTCTGTGTGCCAAGTGTTCTGTGTATATTCATTATGTCACGTAGACCACCCAACAGTCTTGCAAGGTAGGTATTATCCCATTTTAAAGATGAGAAAACCTAGACTCAGAGAGTTTAATAAGTTGCCTGAGGTCACTCAGGTCATAACCAGTAGACTAGGAATCAAGCCCAGATCTGTCAAATTCCAAAGATCGTATTCTTTCCACTGTACCGTCCTGTTCTTACATTCCTTTAGGCTCCAACCTTTATTTATTGAGCACTTTCTATGTGCCAGATGTTGTACCACCTGCTTTACTTTCAACCTGGAGGTTGGAGTTTTTCCAGTTTTATGGATGAGGAAAGAAGCTCAGTTAATCTACCAACGTGATACAACCTCTCAGTGGAACCTAGGTTGCCACCTCCAGAGCACATGTTCTTCACGTGACAATTCAGCCTCACCGAGATAAGCTCTTTCCTGTCCATCTCACCAGATGGAACTGAACCTAAAGCAACCAAAGAATGGAATGGCTTATCTTTAAACGTTTCCATAACCACCTAATCTAGCGGCTCAGACATTTTCCTGTAATTTTGATACCCCAGCACAGTATAAATCTGGAGTGCAGGATGTTTGGCATGTGTAATACACAAATAAAAAATAAGTTCATGTAGGTTTCTGCATAGGGGAATGACATGGTGACCAGGATTTTAACCCTGTCTTATGAGGAAACACAAAATCACTCTTGAGGGGCCTGGTTTCCAAGCACTGACACGTATTTAACCTAAGCTATGTCCCACCCCAATCTTACACCCAATCCCAAATCTCAGGCCCCACGGTAAGGATTGTCCGCCTAGGAAGGTAGAGTTGTTTGAGAGAAAACGGAAGACTCCTGTAAATCGGTTACAGGCCATCCTCAGGCTGGCCACACAGGGCCTCCCTTTGACTGTAAGGGATGCACGAGTAAGTCTTAGGGGATGTTTTGGAAAGAGGAATCGGTTCCCAAGCTGAGACGTGAATGACTGCGCTCCTCTAATAATAAGTAATAACATTTTTGATTTATGTGTTATACCTTCCAAAACATTCTCCATTCTAGAAGATTTCTACCATGTTGGGGGTATTTAAATTACAGGACAATTTCTGACCCACCAGAGTGGGTGGTATGGAATATCTCCCCTGGAAATGTTCAAGGCTAGCAGTGCCCACGCAAGAAAATCCACACTCCTTTGCTTTGTGCGCACGACTTTCCACAGTTTGGCGTCTGTATCCAGAGCCTCTCTGCACCGGCATCCTGTCCTCTGGGCCGGTATTCCCTCTACCCTGATCACCCGCATTCCCTCACTCTCCTTTGCTCTGACTGCTCGACACTGTTCCCTCTGCCTGGAATTCCCTCACCTTTCTCTCTCCCTTCCCCGTCATAACCCTCCCACTGCAACTGCCTGTCTGAATCCTGGTCGTCTTTCAAGGCCCTGCTTATCTAACAAGCCTTCTAGAAGCCCTTAGGTGGACTATCTTTCCACCCCACACCCCAGGCAGTTACTATCCCTATTATAACCCTCACCATCGCTTCCCTGCCTGAGTAGAGTGACGGTCAAGTGCATGCTGGTGTTGTCCTGTCAGGGGGAGGACCGGGCTTTGGTCAGCTTGGCCTCCCTAGAGCCGGCTCAGAGTAGTTGCTCCACGAATGCTCATCAAATTAGATACTTGTTGCTGTTTTCTCTAGGATATAAAGCTCGTAACCAGACCCTTTCAAAAATAAAAATAACTAGATTCGTTTCAAAATTTTTTTTCTTCATAAAGCCAAGTTAGTCGTCCTTCACTTTGGAGTAGGCTCAGTATTTGCAGATTTGTGCCTGGTAGGATGTTCTAATCTTTAAAGACTGGAATTTAAATGGACCAGTGTCGGTCCTGCTACTTTTAAAAATTTTGTCCTTTCCTTCTAGTCATTTGCATTTGGTACATCATCCATGAATTTTTGAAATTAAAAGCCGATGACTCTTTAAAGAATTTGCCCAGCTTTTAAATACCAAGGATTTTGCATTTGAATATATTTTAATTTATTTAAGAATTATTTTAATCAAATTCTTCCTTAATTTAGCCAGATTTCTGTTTTAATCCTCCCAGGCCAGGACTTTATTTATTGTGACTACATTCTTTTAAAGATAGAAGTTTAAACAGTATTAAATGCTGTTTATGGTGTTCTCTCTTGCTAGATTTTTTTCTGCATCTCATAGAAACACGTTTCCTTGTTTTGTTGTTGTTGTTTTTTGGTTTGTTTGTTTGTTTGTTTGCGGTACGCGGGCCTCTCACTGCTGTGGCCTCTCCCGTTGCGGAGCACAGGCTCCGAATGTGCAGGCTCAGCAGCCATGGCTCACGGGCCCAGCCACTCCGCGGCATGTGGGATCTTCCCGGACCGGGGCACGAACCCGCGTCCCCTGCATCGGCAGGCAGGCTCTCAACCACTGCGCCACCAGGGAAGCCCCACATGTTTCCTTTTTTACATGTCTAGTGCAGTCAACATCTCCTCACTTTTATGATCTCTGCCAGTCAGTCCCTAGATACATAGCAACTAATTGCTGTGTGTCTAGCCCAGTGTTCACATGTGGAGCATATAAAATAACAAGAACACTTCATTGTTAGCAGTTCAGCCGAGGCTGGGCTATGGGGATGTGGAGGATGGAGAACTCAGTGAGTGACAGAGCAGGCAAGAGAGGTTTTCCTGGAAGAAGGCCACAGAAGCAAGAGCAGGTTGAAGGGACTGAACAAGAAGCCAGGACTGAGGAAATGCCAGGATCCACAGGATCCAAACGGGACGCAACCGCAGGGGACACGGAAACCAGGTGGCATTGCAGGAAGCGCGAAGTGTAACCTACCATCCACTTCCAGGAAGCATGGGTCCTCAGGTGTAGCATGGGGCCTGCAACATGGGATGTGCTCACAAAACGTGTGATGGGTGAGGGAATGGACGAACCAGGGAAAGCAGACAGAGAAGCACTGGGGTAGGGAAGGTTTCTCATGCTGGGGACCCCTCGGTCCTGGCCTCAGCCACTGGTTTTCTCCTTTTCTCCTGGTGAGGACAGCCCCGAGGGGGCCTTGTTCAGGAGTATGAGCTGGACGCATGCAGAGTTCTAGGACAGAGGCATTTCCTACAAGTTGAGTCTTGATGAGAAGAAACCCAGATAAACCCAGCAAAGGGAGGAGGGCCCTCCAGGAAGGGAGAGCAGCTTGGCCACGAGCTTCCAAGGCCAGCGTCAGCTCCCTTCGTCTTTGCGTCACCTGTTGCTCTCCGCATGTACCAAGGTGAGGGCAGTGGTGGAAAAGAAAGCATGATTGATAAAAGAGGGCAGGTTATGGCTTTTCTAAATTGAATATATACAATACCAAAAGAGCCAAATAAAAAAGGAAAATTGTTATGTCTACACAGTATCGAAGCTTTACCGACTTCTTTCCTCTCTACGGAGTATCCCCCAGACTCCCATTCTGATTCAGCTTTTAACCTTCTAGAACCGGCTCAAAGTGCATGTCGTCTGCAGAGCTTCCACCTCAAGCAGGGTCCCCCTTCCTCTGCATGGACACCATGTTCACGCCTCAGCCGTTGTCCGATGTGCTTCACTGTGGGAGCTTCTCCCCCTTTCTCGGGCCTCCTGTTCCCGCCCATGCTCAGGGCATGGACGCCTTCGTTCTCCCTGGCACCCTACCTTCCACTCAGTAAATTTGGGAGAAAAGAAGGGACCCAGCTGACCAGCTGATTTGCCAACCTGACAGTGTTCTCATGAGAGAATGTACATCTTCTTAGCGCCTGTATAAGCTGTAGTCCAGTTTTTATGCAGTTTTCTTCTGTGCTTTTTATTTTTCTTTACAACTGTGGTGTTCTTTTTCCCATGACAACCATTCAGCTTTCCTGACCCTCTTAGTTTTATAAATGCTCTCATTTTTAAAAATAGTATTTATTTGAATATATATATATATATGTATATATATATGAGGAACATATAAAACATACCTATGTACTTTAGAAACTAATAAAACACCACCAGGACTTCCCCGGTGATGCAGTGGTTAAGAAGCCGCCTGCCAATGCAGGGGACATGGGTTCGATCCCTGGTCCAGGAAGATCCCACATGCCACGCAGCAACTAAGCCCGTGAGCCACAACTACTGAGCCTGCACTCTAGAGCCCGAGTGCCTAGAGCCTGTGCTCCGCAACAAGAGAAGCCACCACAATAAGAAGCCCGCGCACCGCAACGAAGAGTAGCCCCCTCTCGCTGCAACTAGAGAAAGCCTGCGCGCAGCAACGAAGACCCAATGCAGCCAAAAATAAATAAAATTAAATCTTAAAAAAAAAACCACCACCGACTTCAGAAATGGAACATAACACCAGTATCCTAGAAGCCCTAAGCGTGTCCTTCTCAGAAGTAACCACTACCCTCAATTTTATGTCAACTGTGCCCTTGATTTTCTTAATAGTTCTATCACCTAACATATGTCCATAAACAATATATCATGAAATTTTCCTGTTTTTGAACTTTATGTAAATGGAATCATGTTGACTGTTTTCTGCTGCTATGAACATGTGTCTTTGCTTTTTGAAAAACTTTTAAAAATTATCAATATTTAAAGCCTACTCAAGTATATAAAAAGTACAAAAACAAATACTGTGTATCCACCTTAGCCAAACCTCAGTATTTTGATATAAGTGCTTCTGGTTTTGTTTTGTTTTCTTTTTAAAGAAAGAGCGCATTATCAAATTGGTTGCAGCTCCCTGAGTAACCCTCCCTGATGCATTACTGTCCCTCTCTCCTTCCCCATTACCCCCAGAGGGAACTACTATCCTTAATTTGGTGTTTACCATTCCTGTGCACATTTTTATGCTTTTTACCACATAGACATTCATAAACAGTGTGTAATAATGTATGCATGTTTTTGGACTTTGTAAGTATATACTTAACAATGTTCATCTATAAATTGCTTTTTTCACTGAACATTATGTTCTTGAGATTTATCTATGTTGATACATGTAGCCCTAGCTCATTTGTTTAAACAGCTATAAGGTCTTCTATTGAGGAATGTACCACAGTCTCCAGTTGATGGACATTTGAAGATGTTTCCAATTTTTGTTATCACAAACATTGCTACAGCAAACCTTCTCCTAACTACCTTCTTATGCACATGCGGCAGTATTTTAGGAGTAGGAATGTTGAGTTATGAAGTATGTACATCTTCGCTTTTACTGTACAAGAGGTTATAGAAATTGACATTTGCATCATCAGTGATGAGAAATCCCAGTGTTCCACTTCCTTGACAACAGTTGAGGATTGTTGGGATTTAAAATCTTTGCCAATCTAATGGGTATGAAGTGGAATCTCCTTGAGGCTTTAATTTTGCATTTCCCTTAAATGCTCCTTTCCTTTAGTTCAACAAGCATTTAGCAATGTGTCATGCTGCGTGCTAAGTGCTAATTCATGGCCCCGATCCTTAGGAGTGCTCAGTCTTTGCAGTGATTCCTACCTGGCGAGGCATATCAGAGTCACTTAAGGTGCATTTTCAGGAACCAGAGGTCTGAGGTGGGGCCCAGGCATCTGCAACGTTAATTCCAGGGTGATGCCGATGCTCACGTCCAGTTGAGAAGCTCTGAGCTCGTGGCGGGAGAAGCCTAATTCAGCCTGGGTTCGTTTGTGCGGGCAGGTGTGAGAACCTGGCTCTTCCTGGGCCAGTGCTATGGCATCCCTTTCATCTTGAGATTCTTCTTACAGTTTTATTTGATTGGCTCATTGGGTGTTGAAATGATTAATTTGTATCTATTGATAGAAAGTACCTCAAAAGCAAATGCTAAACACAATGTAAGCAGAGGCCGGATTTCCTATAACTTCACCTGTCTGGGGCAGCTGTAAACTCGGAAGGAAACAAACAACAGCAAGAGAAGGAAGAGGAGGAGACAGTCTCTGAACTCAGAACAGTGCCTGAGGAAAGCGACCCCGAGCTCACACAGCATCACTTCATATCGTGCAGCCCCTGATCCACGCCGGGTCCTGGTCCTAGGGATGGATAGGCAGCCGTACCTGACTCTTCAGAAGCGGAGATACGTGTGGGATGAAGTAGACAAAAGGCAAAGAGAAGAGGCAAGAAAGAGAGACCATACTGAGACCGAGTTGGCCTTGGTGAGAAGTGGCAAAGGAAAGAGAGCTGGCTAGGGAAAGGCAACAGAAATAAGTAGAGAAAGTGCGTGGTCGGGGGCACGCAGCGTGCACATCCCAGTAGCCCTGGGGACCTCGGCACCACGCTAAAGGCACATCGACTCTTTAACAGAGGATGGTTTGGGGGGGTCTGGTAGGAAGTATTTGTGAAAGAGCAAGCGAAGTCTTCTTAACACTTGAGACTCTTGTGTATAATGGTCTTTTCATGTGTTCTCTGTCATCGAGAAAAGGCTAAATTATTTTCAGTAAGTTATATTTACTGAGATGTGAAAGTCTGTACAAAGTTTACAAAGATATCCATCAAAATAGTTAAAATTAAACACTGAAAATTTATGCTGTAGTTAGAAATTTCACATATATGGAAGAGTGTATAAAGCCAGATTAAAAAAAAAAAAACTAAGGAAAAGGATGAGTAGGGGGAGAGAAGGAACGTTTATTTAGTACCTGCTCTTTTTTTGTTCAGTTCTTTCAACAATGCTATAAGAATTATTATCCTCATTTTGCAGATGAGAAAATCAAGATTCAAAGAGATGAAATATTTTGCCTATGGTCTCACCGCTAATAAATGAATGAGGCTAGGAATTGAACCCATTTTTATCTGACTCCAAAGGCTGTAGGTACCTTTTTCCATCATACCGTGCTGTCACCTCCCATATTAGGGTTTTTAGCGTTTACAGCAAAATTCAAGAAACTTCAGGCTTTAGTTTGGTAATACTAGTAAAACCCCAAAGGTAATCTGTTTACATGATCAAATCACTAAAAGATAGTGAAAAATTGAAACCGGTTTAATAAAATGTGGTTAATATTTAGTCTCCTTGGTCACTTAAATGGAAGGCAGTGATAGTAAAAGGAGACACCATCTGATTTTTAATGCCTTGAGTAGGGACACTTCTGAATTGGAAAACTTGACTTTTATATTTCTTGTAGGCAATGTATGGTATTTAACTTCCTAGTGGCTAGAATCTGGGTGTCTCAGAGGTTTAGCGTGTGGTTAGTAAGATCAGGGGTGGTCAGTAAATAAACGGCAGCTTCCCTAATTGGTTGTGTGCCCACTGTGGGGGCAGCCTGGGAATGAGACGTGTACAAACTACCTTTAGGAAGAATTGACCTCGGTGGGAATCATCTTTGGAAGGGAAGTTTACAGCCATTCAACGTGAGGTTAAAACTATCTCCTAATGAGGCTTCGAGGAACCGGAGGGGCCTGAGAGGACTGGAAGTGGCAATGGGACCATCACCACCACAGAGTGACTCCGTGAGCATCTTCCCTGCTAACCCAAGAACACAAGAATATAGAGTTTGGAAGGTTTGGAGAAATGAAATAATGGCTGACTTGTGAATAATGACGAAAATATTTGATGATGTGACTCCCAGGGAAGCAATTATGGTTAACCCCTCGTTTGTTTGGCATTTTCAAGGATTGAACTGTCCCACATAACTGAATTTTCCAGACAACTAAAACTTTCCTATTTATGCGCCTTGAATGTTTTTAACCGTGCTTGGTGGAAATGTTTCTGAAATAGATTATACAATTATCCTGCCTCCTTGAACAGAAGCTGCAAGAAACAACATTTCCTTTAGTTGCCTTTGACTGCAGGTCTGAGAAGACCTGATTAAATAGGTTTAAATAGTTAGGGCTTGTAATCGTCTCACATGACAAGAAATCCAGAGCTGGGCAGTACCAGAGAATGATGAATTCTCAGCTCAGTGATGTCAGGCTGACTTTCCAAAAGCTCATGGTCATGAGATGGGTGCACAGCTCCAAGTCCCAAGATCTCACGTGAGAAGATCTAGGCAAGAATGAAATGGGGGCTTCTCCGTACATGTGTCTTTAGTTAGAGAGGAAAATATTTCTCAGAAGACCCCTGGCCAACTTCCCCTCAGGTCCCATTGGCAGGACTGAGTCACATTTCTATACCTTGGTTTTATGGGAAGTCTGAGGGAGTGAATACCCAGCACTCTCCGACTATGGGGTGGGAGGAGGGCTCTGCCCGTAAAAAAGAAGGATGGAGAATGGCCGTTGGGTAAGCAACCAAGAGCGTTGGCCATATTACCAAGGTTGGGAGTGAACGTCACTATGTATGGTTACAGCTTGAGGGACGGTGGAGCTTTTTGCTCCTACACTGAATCACCCCAGACTCGGCTGCTTTTTGATTTCCTAAGTCTGCTTTTAGTTAGTATCCTCTCTCCTTGCTTTATGCCAGACTGCTAATTATCACTACTTGCTGTTAATGTCCCTTGCCCTAATCTTGCCATCATTAGATTTTTTTTTTTTCTGGAAAAACCATATGATCAAACTTGTTAGAACTATGCCTGAAATGCTGAGTGAGTATCTGGCAGCTGTCCTGTGGATCCGATACACAGTGTGGCCTTTCTTTTGGCTGTTCAGTGTCACTTTTCCATTGTTGAGGTTTTGGGGGAAGTGAGCAGTTTTTAGAGAGTCTTATGAACTTAGATAAATCTAATGAAGTCTTCTTCTGGTGCAAGGATGAGCACATAGGGGCAGTTAACGCTTATTTACTAGAGAAGGTAAAACTGTCGAAACTTCAGCATGGTTTAGAGAGAGGCAGCAGAGTTTATCAGTGCGTTCAGCTCCCTCTCAAAGCTGCACGGAGGGTGGTTGCTTGGACAGCACCACCAGCTCTGGGACTGTGACCAGTGGAACCTGTTACTGCAGCCACTGTCCAGTATGAGGCAAGCTGGTGCAGAACTTAATTGTTCCTGCCTTCTGCCAGGGTGTCAGAGCCCTGTGAGTGACTCCTGTGAAATGCCCAGGTTGAGCAGAATTAGCAGTGTTTGGATGTGACTTGTTTCGACAAGTTCTTGAAGAAAGTAATGCTTCAGAAGTGGTTATTGAAATTATACTGAACAAGTGGGGACCATGCCTTCTGTGACTCGAGAGCCGAACAAAATTCAGTCTCTGTATACAGAAAGAAGGAAATAGGAAGCAGTTGTGAACATTATACTGACAGCGAGTAACTGAACCAAATGGAATGGTTCTACTCTGGGAATCAAACCCGAGCTAGTAGACAGGTTGGGTTCTAAGGAAGCAAAGGTTAAAATGTTCAGATTTGACATGGCTGAGATGATGAGCCCAAACTGCTTAGAACCTTGCGAGTTCCATAAAGCAAGTTAGCTGTTTGAAGGCTCACCAGTCATTATTTTACTATGCATCAGAAAATCATGACTTAGCCTATAGGCAAAATCTGAAGTGTCAGAAACATTCGGGGATAAGGAAAACAAGTTTTAGTTTTTTTAAAATTTTGACTAATTTGTACCATTCAAATCATTCTTCTAAGAAAAATGCAAAGTATTTCTCATAAATCGTTTATTTATTCACTCCTTCTTATGCATAGAACATTTTTAAAGAAGCCATCCTTTTAGTGACTGCTGACTGGTCCAGGCAGGATATACCCTAGTTAAGCTGAGCAAGGTATTTATATTTTTCTAATTTTATTTTCTCATATGTGACTTAATATGTGGATTACCGATTTTACCTTTGAGGGACTCTGACCAGTCCTGCCCCCCCTACAGCCACTGTGCCCCCTGTAGCCACTGTGTTTGAATTTTAATATTGACTTCAAAAAAGCTTCCAGCAACTCATTTTCTAGAAAACAAAATAACAGGAACAAAAAATATAATGCATTTCAAAGCTCCAAAAAGCTGGTGGCTTGAGAATCATGAAGCCTATGGTATTATCTGTATTACTGGGATACTGAAGGGTGACTGTTCTTACTTTGAATTTGTATATTATTGCCATTGAATTTTATTATTTGAAATTATTGCTGTTTTGAAGGGAAGCTTGCATGTTAAACACTTTTCACCAGTGCTATTGCTATTGCTTTGGGGGTTCATCTGAATCTCATTTTAATGTGTGGAAACTTATAAACATAGTTGAAATCAAAGGAAAGAATATGTGAATAGGCATTTTTCTAAAATTAATGAGAGGAAATGAAATGAGTGATCAGAAAAGAGATAAACAGTTTTAGAAAATGATATTTATTCAAAGTGACTGAAGACAGAACTTCCCTGGTGCTCCAATGGCTAAGACTCCACGCTTCCATTCCAAGGGGTGCGGGTTCGATCCCTGGTCGGGGAAGTAAGATCCCACATGCCACATGGTGCGGCCAAGAAAATGTAAAAAAAAAAAGAAAAAACAAAAAACACCCAAAAAGACCGAAGACATTACAGATGAAGCTCTGTAAGACGAAGGGATTCCAAAGGGTTTTCTGAATGCAATGACTTATCATTTGAATTGCTCTGTTTTTCATGTTTTGTATTATTCCTATATGTTACCACATCTTTGCTTTGGCACAAATAGCCATGTATTGAAACTGCACTGAGGCACTTGGAAAATGTGATTAAAGAGTGGACGTTCAAAATCTTGCCACTTTTCTTTGGTCGTGGTGTGATTCATTTGTCAGAAACCCCCTGCAGCACTGAGTCAGAGTCAGATATACTTAGACGTCTAAGAGGCCTTACCAACTGGACTGTTTTTTAAGTTTGCTGCAAGCCTAACTTCCTTCAAGAAATCATTTTGGGTACTTAGTGGGCCTAATCCAAGTCAAATGTCGCCCTAACTGACATGGTGATACATGTATAACTATCTAGTATGTATTTTTCTGTCATGTATTTGCCTCGTGGAGCCGAAAAGTTGAAGCCGATACCTCCTCCACAGGGGTGAAGGGTGACCTTAGCTTACTAAATTGTAATTTTGACGTAGTGAGTGTGTTGTGAGCAGGTGATACCAGTAAACCCAAGAGCAGGTGGCAATGTGACCAGTAGAAGGAGCTTAGGATTTAAATCATAGGACTAGACTTGAGTCCTGTGTCTGCGTAGCTACGGCCTGAGCAAATTAATAAACCTCTCGGAGTCTGTTCATCTGTTAAATGCAGCTGGTAAAAATAATGTCTGCTTCAAGGAGTTATAAGTATCAAATCAGATAAAGTATATAAAGGTACTCTGCAAAGCTATAAAAGTCTATACACATTTTTCTTATTATTTTTTGTAAATTAATTAACGTGCCTGTTCTGTGTCCTTCAAGTAGGTAACATTTACAGAAATACATATTAATATGCCTTGAGGAATGTGCCATTGAAACAGTCTGCATTTTTAATGATGGTTTGCCTCAACTGAAAGCAGGAAGTCATTTTTTAAAATTATTTATTTGGCTGCACCAGGTCTTAGTTGCAGCACATGGGATCTTCATTGCTACGTGTAAGATCTTTAGTTGCAGCATGCAGGATCCCTGGTGGTCCAGTGGTTAAGACTCCATGCTCCCAATGCAGGGTGCCCGGGTTCGCTCCCTGGTTGGGGAACTAGATCCCGCATGCATGCCACAACTGAAGATCCCTCATGCCGCAACTAAAGGAAGTCATTTTATTTTTAAAAATTGAGTTAAAGGATCCCAAAATGAACAAATAAAGCACATAATACTTGTTAACAGCAGATATTAGAATCAGTCTATACTGCAACAGTAGACATATGTAGTCCCTGTTGCATTCCATTAAGGAGCTCCTACTGGTTTAGGAGATATATATGGTAACACATACGGAAAAATGTAAAACTGCTGAGTATCAAAATTCACTGCTTGATTGGAAGTAAGTGATGACGTTTTTCTTTTTCCTGGTGGCCCAGTTGCCATATCCTATAAAAAAGAAAGATTATCACTTGCCCTCTTGATCCCCTTTCCAAATCCATTCTTTAAAGATGGCCTCCATCCCACCTCCTCCATCGAATTCTAGATGAGGAAGACAGTGCCTAACCTTTGAGGAGTTTCTGATATAATGGAGACTTAAAGCACATATACAACTAACTCCTCTATGGAATAGTGGACAAGGTAAGTGCCACAGCAGGTCAGGTGGCTGGGGGTGGCCAGCTTCTGTAACCATTTCCTAGTCTTCCTTCAGCACCTGCACATCAGGCCTCATATTGGTTGAATTTTTATTTATGGGTGATTTGCCTCTCCTCCTAGATTGTAAACTCCATGAAGACAGGGAAGGCACCTTGTGTTTCTTGGTCTCTCTCTCTCCATACCTTTTACCTAAGCCTCAACCAGTACTTGTGGTTCAAATAATCTTGTACCCAACATTCAGGTTTAGCCCAAAAAGTGTATTAAAAGGCATTTAAGCCCTAACTTTCTTTTCCTTTCTTCTGTCTTTGTAGTTGACCTGCCCCTGTTTTTTCCTCGAGACCAGCCGACTCTCACATTCCAGTCCGTCTATCACTTTACCAACAGTGGACAGCTTTATTCCCAGGCCCAGAAAAATTATCCATACAGCCCCAGATGGGATGGAAATGAAATGGCCAAAAGAGCAAAGTAAGTGAATCAATTGTTATTTCTTGCAAATAGAAACATTTTGTTTATCTAGTCCAGGAGTTAGGCAAGCTGCTGCCTGGAGGCTAAATCCTGCCCTGTGCCTGTTTTTGTAAATAAAGTTTTATTGAAACAGCCACACCCATTTTTAAACTTATTTTCTGTGGCTGCTTTCATGCAACCATAGCAGAATGAGTAGTTGAAACAGACCGCATGTGGCCTGGAAAGCAAAAAATACTTGCTATTTGGCCCTTTATGAAAAAGTTAGCCAACTCCTCATCTAGCCTCCTCAGGTAGATTGCCTTTTTTTCTTTTTAAATGGGTTATATGATTTTTCTGAAATCTACCTTTCTATTTATTTTATTTCTTTTTTTAAGATTTATTTATTTTTGGCTGCGTTGGGTCTTAGTTGCGGCGCACAGGCTCTTCGTTGTGGTGTGCGGGCTTCTCTAGAGTTGTGGCACGAGGGTTTTCTCTTCCCTAGTTGTGGCACGCAGGCTCCAGGGCATGTGGCCTCTGTAGCTGTGGCAAGCAGGTTCCAGAGCACTTGGGCTCTGTAGTTTGCGGCACGCAGGCTCTCTAGTTGAGAAGCGCGAGTTCAGTAGTTGTGGCACACGGGTTTAGCTGCCCCGTGGCATGTGGGATGTTAGCTCCCTGACCAGGGATCCAACCCGCATCCCCTGCATTGTAAGGCGGATTCTTCACCAATAGACCAGCGGGGAAGTCCCTCTACCTTTCTATTTAGATTAGAGAATAAGTACTAGGTAGAAATTGGAGTTAAGGAATAACTGGTGTCGATGAAGAAAATATTGGCAGCTACTTTCATTTTTTTTAATGGAAAACTTCAGCTGACAGTAAACAAATAGAATTTTTGCCTAGTAGTCAACACATGGATCCAGTACCTAGTTTTTCCTATGGAACTATAATGTCTTTGAAGGAACAGAGTGAATTATATATCCCATTGCATCTCTGCAGCCATTACCCAAAGTAGGGCCTATGTCTTCTTTGATTGAATAAATGGCTACACAGATAGCTTAGGACTGTTAAAATCCTTATGGAAGTAAGTTGGGAATTTGATAAAGGTTGAAGTTAGCTGGAGCTTGGAATTTAGAGATACAACTATTGCACATGAATCTCTCTGTAGAAAGCTTTCACCAGTCATATGGAATATGTAAGTGTAAATGCAGAGAGTTTTTTATAGGTAAGACTTTAGTATCTGGAACACCAGTCTTCACGAGCATGGCCTTCCTAGATTGAAGCAACAGTGGATTAACACCATAGTTTCCAAAAGTAAATCATAAGAGTGGCAGGTGGTTATTACTGTATCACTCCGTACAGCCGTGTGCTCGCACCTGTGATCCCAGCTGAAGGATGATCAGATCCAAAGAATCACAGAAATGAAGAATATCAATTTAGCATCCTCTCTATTGCTCATCCAGTATTTACTGAGCACCTACCATGATCCAGGCAATGTGCCCCTTGCTGGGGATACAATGATAAATAAATTAGAAATTGTCCATGTCTTCATAGAATTTATAGCCCAACAGGAGAGATCAAAGCCTTTATCATATCAAACGTGTGACGGTTTTAAAGTACCTACTAGTAAAACCTGAGCTTTCAGACCTAGAATGCTCTTGATTGGTAAGACTTCTTGCCCTTTCCTTCCCCTCCCTGGGTCCTATTTCCATCCCCAGGTACCCACTGGCATCTATATTTTCTGTAGTACAAGGCCTTCACTCATAGCAGGGTTGGGGCTCTTTTAAATAATGACAGAGTAGCTTTCTCTAGAAATCCAGACCTCCCCAGATTCACATGTGGAATCCAGAGCTGTTGTTACCTGAACCTTTAGTGTGCCCGTCCTCCCTGTATTCCTTTTTGTCTGTGATGCCCAAGTCTGAAATTCTATTTAAGGAAAATAACAAACATACGCACATGTGACTAATAACAATGAGTAAGACTGACTTATCTTGAAATAAACTTGAAAAGGGGGATTATGATGTAAGTTTTACATTTGAGGGATTGCAGTTGTTTAATTCTCCGGGCTTTCCCTGTGTATACATAGGATCTGCCCTTAGAAGATGGGCTGTTATTTGTGGTATGTGCTGTGGAGTCTGAACCAGATGTGTTTTTGTGGTTTCCATGGCAAAGCTATCTCGGTGTGTGTGTGTGTGTCCGTGCATCCATATACGCACACGCGCGCTTCTTAAGTAGACATTTTAGAATGTATGAACTGAGTCTTTAAGGAGTTGCAGACCACAAGCCTATGATTTCAGTATAGGAATATCGTAAGTGAAGCCTGTTTATCTTAACAGATTGGTTCAGAGTCGCAAGAGACATTTGCTTTACTTTATCAGCCTAAAGAAAACATCCGAAGTAATGTTAAAAAAGTCTGCTTTCTACTGTAATGAAGATGGATCCATTTTAAATGTAATAAAAGAGAAAGCCAGCAGCTCATGCTAGGAAGAAGAAATAGTTTAAAAGCTCCTTCTTAAATTGACCTGAGTAACTTCCCTGAGCTGTGTCAGAAGGCCAGGTAATGGATAAGCACAACCAGAGAACTGTCCTGCAGTACAGACCAGAGTTTGGTGGAGAAGGTGGAGAGACAGGACAGAAAGAGAGAAAGGTCAGCTGCAGCATTCCTTACACCCCCTGCTGAAAATATTGTATGTACACAGTGCGTAAAAGGCTATAACTCACTTGGAGAGCTCTGCCCAGGACATAAACACTCTCACGGTTTATGAACAGCGCTAGAGCCCTTTGAGTGGAGTCAGCTGTTTATTCCCTCCTGCAGAGCAAAATTCTAAGCATGTGAATTCAGAGAGGACACTTTCTGGCCAGGGCTCTTCCTATGACATGTACTTCTTGCTCGTGGCTGTTCAGCAAATTCTGTCCTCACAAGTAAATTACCCTCTGCTAGGTGAGCACAGGCTTCAGGGTCATGTGTTCCCCAGTTCCTATCACAAGTTCTAATCTATAAGCTCTGTGGCCTTGGGCAGGGCTATAACCTTCCTGAACTTCATCATGTAAAACAAGACTGTACTCCTCCCTACTGATGGGCTTGATATGAAGGGTCAGTCAGTGGGTGGACATGTGAAAGACCGTTGGGTTTAGCTTCTGCTTTGTCCCACGGTGCCTGTGCCTACTGCTCTCCTCCTGCTGTCCTTCTGCTCCTGCAGGTCTACCCTTCCGTCCACATTCTTCCTTATGGTTTTCCCATCCATGCTAACTTGCAGGCAGCTCGTTCCCCTCTTTCCAGTTTTGGTTGACTGTTGGTCATATACTGCTTTGAAATCTCTTTTGTATTATTCTTTGATTTTTTCACATCTTTGTATATATCTCATTTCCTTAATGGACCTGTGAGTCCTTTGAAGCCAAGGGTTTTGCATATATCTTTTAAAGATATTTATTGTCATGTAATTGACATACACTTATAATTTACGTACAATGAAGTGGACAGATTTAAGTGTATCTTTTTTAAAAACAATTATTTATTTATGGCTGCACTGGGTCTTAGTTGCAGCATGCGGGATCTTCATTGCGGCATGCGGGATCTTTGTTTTTTAGTTGCAGCAGGTGGGCTCACAGTTGCAGTATGCGGACTCTTAGTTGCAGCATGCATGTGGGATTTAGTTCCCCAACAAGGAATCGAACTCGGGCTCCTGCATTAGGAATGCAGAGTCTTACCCACTGGACCACCAGGGAAGTCCCTAAGTGTATCTTTTGATGGAGTTTTGACAAAGTTACCTTCTACCCCTCTCCAATTAGTCTCCTCACCCCCAAGACAACGCTGTCTGATTTCTATCACCATGTCTTAGTTTTTCCTCTTCTAGATACTTCTAATAAATGGAATAATACAGATTGTACTCTTTTGTGTCTTTTATATTCAACATAATTATTTTAGAATTATCTGTTATGGCATTCCTTTTTTTTACTGCTGAGCAATATTTCATTATATGAATATACTATAATGTACTAATCCATTCGTCTGCATATTATATTTAGGTTGTTTCCAAGTTGGGGATTTTTATGAATAGAGCTGGTATGAACTTTTATATAAGCTTTGTAATAGACATATGTTTTCAATTCTGTGGGTAGATACCTGGGAGTATGTGTATGATTAACTTTATAAGAAACTGACAACCTTTTTCGAAGTCCTACCAGTTTATACTCCCACCGGCAATATGCTGGGTTCCAGTTGTTCCGTATCCTCTCCAACACTTGGTATTATCAGTCTTTTTAATTTTAGCTGTTCTATAGGGGATGAAGTGATATAGCATTGTGTTTTTAATTTTGATTTCCTGATGATTAATGATGAGCATATTTTCATGTGCTTATTGGTATGTTTTCTTTTGTGAAGGGTCTGTTCAAATTTTGCCTATTTTTAATCAGGTTGTTGGTCTATTTATTATTGAGTTTTAAAAGTTCTTTAATTTGTCAGAAATATGTGTTAGAGATATTTTCTCCTAATCTATGGCTTGCCTTTTCATATTCTTTGGTTTTTCAGTTTTATAATCTTTTATTATCAATAACAAACAGCTGCTTTAACGTCTTTGCCAGGCAGCTGTTAAAGGGTGGGTGGACGGACACCCCTTGACCCTAACAAGGAAAACTCAAATTAAGCCTTTACGTACAAGCAAATTTAGAGCTCTTTTAAGTGTCCAAAGCTATTAATTAGTTTAAGTGAGGCATTAAACTAATTCTGTATCAACATATTTGAATAACCAGGAACTAAACGTTCAAATTTTTCTAGTACAAAAAAATTAAATTTGCTTTAGTTATAAAAGAGCTCTGTCAATATACACAAACTGTATACTTCAGACATTCACAAAAATGTGAGCAGAAGGCTTATCAAAAACATTGAATACAATTAGTTTTCAACAACCCCTGGTGGTCCACATCTACAAAGATACCCAGCCCAACCCAACCCAACCCCCCTCCAACTCCCACCCCCACAGTAAAGCACATACTTACCAGAATTTTTAGCAAGTATGGTTTGGGAAAAAAAATTTTTTTTTAAAAAGGCCCCCAAGGCAAGTTATTTACAGTTTAATTGCCACTGTCAACTGATCTGGACCTTGACCGGGACCGGGACCTGGACCTGGACCGCTGGCGATCCACAGATGCTGGAGACTTAGATCTACTTGAAGAACCACGTCTCTGGCTCTTCTCAGGCACAGGAGACCTACTAACAGAACGGGACTTGCTCCGGCTCCGGCTCCTGGACCGGCTCTAAGACTTGCGACTCCGGGAACGAGATCGGCTACGAGACCTCAAGGAACTCCTGGTCCGGGAATGAGACCTGCTTCGTGACCTACTGTGCCTTTTGCTGCCTTCAATTAATTTGATTTTTCTCCCATTTATTTTTTTTCCAAGAAAGCATTCTTTAAGTCACCATAAGAGGCAAACTCAACTACCCCTTCATTTAATTTAGGTCGATGTGCGTCCGCAAAGGTTACTTCCCCAGCTTGTCTCATGAAATCTTTGAGATCCCTTGTTATTATTTCCCTAGGCTAGTCAAGCAGCAAACCATTAATCGGTCGGAGAAACCTTCATGACATATGCCCAACTGGCTCTTCACCCCCCACTTGAAGGACACTACCCAATCGATGGAAGCCTTTAATCGCACAGCCCTCCCTATTAGCAGACTACTGGCGGATGCAGACGTGTTCTACTCTTGTGTAGTTACCAAGGACCACTTTACTGCGATCAGGATTCCAACAACCACCTAATTTCGTATCTTTGAACTCTTTTTGACCAGGACCTCTTATTTGGAAGCGTTACAGGAAGACAGCTCTCAACTTAGGGATCAGATCACGTTATCAACGCTCTGGGATCACTGCAACCTGGCACTTCAAGGAAGTGCACCGATTACGTCTAGACCGGCAAACACAGATCTAGAGGTGGCCAATTGATCACTGTAGGAGCTGACTGGCAAAGTCAACCAGGCCCAACCAAGAGTGACCAAGACAACGATTAGGATAACCCACAGGCTCTCCTCGTCATAAGGCCAACGACACGGATAGGCTGCCAGCTGACTCTTGAAGATAAATTCTCAACTATAAGCCAATTTTCTGTTCTTACTGGTGGAGCGTTTCGTCTATCATTTCGAGGTCTGCGACTACTAAAACGGTCTGAGTAGCGTCCTCTACCTCTTCCGCCTCGAGATTGAGCCCTAGCATGTTCAACTGTAACCCTTTCACTGCAGAGTTCTTTTCCATCAAGTTCATATACGGCATCATCTGCATTCCTGGCATCCTCAAATTCCACAAAACCAAAGCCTCTTTTCAGATCAATATCTCGTATTCGTCCATACCCCTTGAAGAATCTTTCACATCTTTCTCCCGGGCCGCTGGATTTAGCCTCCCGATGAATACTCGACAGCCACTCATGTCAGGCTAGTACTTCTTCGAATAAACTGCGCTCATTGGACGCCATCCTCCGCACAGAGAGCAGCCCTGACCACTCGCGATCTGAGCGGCCATGAAGAAGCCTCAATCCGAGAAGCCTTTCCCTCAAAGTGAGCCACTCACCTACCGGACAGGATCTTTGGCAGCTGAGACCCAGAGAGGTCCGTAGTCTGCGACGGAGCTGGCAGCCTCCCCGCAGACCAGGACTCAACTCGTCTACGTCTCTCCACAACTCTTCATATTCTTAACAGTATCTTTTGATGAGCAGAAATTTTTTATTTTTAATTAAATCTGTTTTATCAGTGTTTTAGTTTTTTAAATTTATTTATTTAATTTATTTATTTTTGGCTGCGTTGGGTCTTTGTTGCTGCGCACGGGCTTTCTGTAGTTGTGGTGAGCGGGGGCTACTCTTCATTGTGGTGCGTGGGCTTCTCATTGCGGTGGCTTCTCTTGTTTCAGAGCACAGGCTCTAGGCGCCCAGGCTTCAGGAGTTGTGGCTCGCTGGCTCTGGAGAGCAGGCTCAGTAGTTGTGGTGCACGGGCTTAGTTGCTCTGCTGCATGTGGAATCTTCCCGGACCAGGGCTTGAACCCGTGACGCCTGCATTGGCAGGCGGATTCTTAACCACTGTGCCACCAGGGAAACCCTATCAGTGTTTTATTTTTATGTTAATATTTTTGTATCCTCATAATTATTTACCTTCCACAGGGTCATGAAGAGATTCTCCTATGTCTTTCTCTAGGAGCTTTGGTTTTGGTTTGACATTTAGGTCTATGACCCATCTCAAATTAATTTGGGGATGTGGTATGAGGTAGAGGCTAAAGTTAATTTTTTTGTTTATATATCTCCAGGTTAATTTAAGCAACATTTGTTGAAAAAAACGTTTCTTTCCCCATTGAATTACCTTCATGCCTTTGTCAAAATAAATAGACCAGGGCTTCCCTGGTGGCGCAGTGGTTGAGAGTCTGCCTGCCGATGCAGGGGACATGGGTTCGTACCCCGGTCTGGGAAGATCCCACATGCCGCGGAGCGGCTGGGCCCATGAGCCATGGCCGCTGAGCCTGCGCGTCCGGAGCCTGTGCTCCGCAATGGGAGAGGCCACAACAGTGAGAGGCCCGCGTACCGCAAAAATAAATAAATAAATAAATAGGCCATGTATGAGTGGGTCTGTTTCTGGATATTCTATTTCATCTATCTATTTTTCTGTTTATATACCAATACCAATGGTTCTTAGAATCAGGAAATGTAAATTCTCCAACTTTATTATTTTTAAAGATTGTTTTGGCTGTCCTAGGTCCTTTTCTTTTCTGTATATGTTTTAGAATCAGTTTGCCACTTCCAACCCCAACCTGCAAAAGAAAAGCCTGCTGAGATTTTGATTGGGATGGCATTGAATCTGTAGGTCAACAAGGGAAGAATCGACATTTTAACAATACCGAATTCTTCCTATCAGTAAACATGGTTTTATTTAGATCTTCTGTAATTTACCTCAGAAATGTCTTAAGATTTCAGTGTAGAAGTCTTGGATATTTTTTAATGTTTTTGCTTTTATTGTGAATGATAGCTTTTCAGATTTTATTTTCCAGTTGTTGCTAGTATATAGAAATAGAAATGATTTTTCTATATTGACCTTGTGTACTGTGACATTGCCAAATTTACAATCCTACTAAGTTCTAGTAGCTTTTTTATAGATTTCTTAGAATTTTTTACATAAATAGTCGTATCATCTGTTAACAGCTTTACTTCTTTCTTTCTAGTGTTTAAATCTTTACATTTTTTAGTTTCTTTCTTTTTTTTTTTTTTTTTTTAACCTACTTGCACTGACTGGGACCTCTAGTCCAGTGTTGTACACAAGTGCTGTGAGCAGACATCTGGCCTTATATTTCCACATTAAAATTGATGTTAGCAGTAGGTTTTACATAGATGTCTTTAGCAGATTGAAGAAATTCCCTTATATTCCTACTTTGCTAAGAGTTTTTATCATGAGTGAGTGTTGAATTCTGTAGAATGCTTTTTCTGCCTCTATTGACATGATCCTGTGGCTTTTCTTCTTCTATTAGAGTGGTGAATTACGTTAATTAGGTTTTGACTGTTAGACCAACCTTGCATTCCAGGGATAAATAAACCCTTCTGAGTCATGATATTTTATCCTTTTTTATATTATTAGATTTGATTTGCTAAAATTATGTTAAAAGTTTTACATCTGTGTTCATGGATGATACTAGTCTGAAATTTCCTTTCTTGTGTTGTCCTTGTTAGACTTTGACAATAGCACTACACTGGCTTCATAAAAGGAATTGGCAAGTTTTCCTTCCTTATCTGTTTTCTGAAAGAGTTTATGTAGGTTTGGCATTATTCTTTTCTAAATGTTTGGTAGAGTTTACTTGTGGGGAAAAAAATTCAATGTCTATACTAAATATAGGGATATTCAGATTTTTAAAAATTTCTTCCTGTGTTAGTTGTAGCAAGCTGTGGGGTTTTTTTAAGAAATTTATCCATCATATTTAAGTTGTTGAATGGATTGGCATAGAATTGTTTATGGTATTGTCTTATTTTCCTTTTAATATCTATGGGGGCTATAGTGATATAACTTCTTTTATTCCTTACAGTGAAAATTTGTATCTTTTTCCTCTCCCTTTTTTTTAAAAACAGTCTACCTAGGGGTTTATCAATTTTTCTAATCTTCTCAAAGAAACAAGCTTTTACTTTGTTGATTTTATCCATGGTTTGTTTTCCATTTTATTAATCTATGCTTTTATCTTTATTATTTCCTTCAATTTATTTTCAGTTTAATTTCCTCTTCTTTTTCAATTTTTTCAAAATAGAAACTTAGATCATTGATTTTAATCCTTTCTTTCTTTTCTTTTTTTTTTTTTTTTTTGGTGGTACGCGGGCCTCTCACTGTTGTGGCCTCTCCCGTTGCGGAGCGCAGGCTCAGCGGCCATGGCTCATGGGCCCAGCCGCTCTGCGGCATGTGGGATCTTCCCGGACCGGGGCACAAACCCATGTCCCCTGCATCAGCAGGTGGACTCTCAACCACTGCGCCACCAGGGAAACCCCTTTTCTTCTTTTTTAATATAAGCCTTTAAAGGTATAAATTTCTCTCTAAAGTTTGCTTTAGTTGTATCCCACAAAATTTGATATTTTTTTTGTTTTTATACAGCAGGTTCTTATTAGCCATCCATTTTATACCCATCAGTGTATACATGTCAATCCCAATCTCCCAATTCATCCCACCACCACCCCCACCCCCCCACCGCTTTCCCCTCTTGGTGTCCATACGTTTGTTCTCTACATCTGTGTCTCTATTTCTGCCCTGCAAACCAGTTCATCTGTACCATTTTTCTAGGTTCCACATATATGCGTTAATATACGATATTTGTTTTTCTCTTTCTGACTTAACTTCACTCTGTATGACAGTCTCTAGATCCATCCACATCTCAGCAAATGACCCAATTTCGTTTCTTTTTATGGCTGAGTAATATTCCATCGTATATATGTACCACATCTTCTTTATCCATTTGTCCATCAATGGGCATTTAGGTTTCTTGCATGACCTGGCTATTGTAAATAATGCTGCAGTGAACATTGGGGTGCATGTATCTTTTTCAATTATGGTTTTCTCTGGGTATATGCCCAGTAGTGGGATTTCTGGGTCATATGGTAGTTCTATTTTTAGATTTTTAAGGAACCTCCATACTGTTCTCCATAGTGGCTGTATCAATTTACATTCCCACCAACAGTGCAAGAGGGTTCCCTTTTCTCCACACTCTCTCCAGCATTTGTTGTTTGTAGATTTTCTGATGATGCCCATTCTAACTGGTGTGAGGTGATACCTCATTGTAGTTTTGATTTGCATTTCTCTAATAATTAGTGATGTTGAGCAGCTTTTCATGTGCTTCTTGGCGATCTGTATGTCTTTTCCATTATCATTTTGTTAGAAAAAATTTTTAATTTCCTTTGTGATTTCTTTTTGAACCATGAGTTATTTTTAATTGTGCTGCTTGAATTTCAAGTGTTTGGGGATTTTTCTAGATGTTTTATTGCTACTGATGTTTAATTTCTGTTTTGGTCAGAGATTATAATCTGTGTGATTTTAATCCTTTGAAATTTGTTGAGACTTGTTTTATGGCCCAACATATAGTCCATCTTGATATAGTTCATGTGAACTTGAAAAGAATGTGTGTCCTGCAGTTCTGAGATATAGTGTTCTATATACATATTAAGTCAAATTACTTGTTAGTGTTGTTCAAATCTTCTATATCCTTGCTATTATTTTTTGTGTTTATTATTATAACAGTTACTGAAAGGAGGTGGTAAAATTTCCACCTATGATTCTGTATTTGTCTATTTCTCCTTTTAGTTCTGTCATTTTTTGCTTTTTGCATTTTGAAGTTTTGTTGTTTAAGTACATACATATTTGGAATTGTTATGTCTTCTTGATAAATTGGCCATTCTATCATTATGAAATGATTCTCGCTATTTCTGATAATACTACTTCACTTGAATTCTGCTTTGTCTGATATTAATATAGTTACACCAGCTTTCTTTTTCTTTTTTTTAATTTTTATTTTTTAACATCTTTATTGGAGTATAATTGCTTTACAGTGGTGTGTTAGTTTCTACTTTACAACAAAGTGAATCAGCTATACATATACATATATCCCCATAGCTCCTCCCTCTTGTGTCTCCCGCCCACCCTCCCTATCCCACCCCTCTAGGTGATCACAAAGCACCCAGCTGATCTCCCTGTGCTATGCGGCTGCTTCCCACTAGCTATCTATTTTGGTAGTATATATAAGCCCATGCCACTCTGTCACTTCGTCCCATCTTACCCTTCCCCCTCCCCGTGTCCTCAAGTCCATTCTCTATATCTGCGTCTTCATTCCTGCTTTCTTGTGCCTATTTTTTGCTTGGTATATCTTTTTTCATCCTTTTGCTTTCATCCTATGTGTGCCTTTATATGTCAAGGAAACTTTTTGTAACTTGGTTTTTTAAATCTAGTCTGATAATCTCTGCCTTTTAATTGGAGTATTTCATTCATTTATATTTCATATAATTAATGAGCTGGTTGGGTATAAGTCTATCTTCTTACTATTTGTTGTTTAATTTCCCCTGTTCTTTATCCCTTTGTTCTTCCCTTCCAAATCTTCCATTTGATTTATCTGAGTATTTTTTAGTATACCATTCTCTCTTCTATTCATCTTTTAGTTATAGCTCTGTGTATCATATTTTAGTTATTAGCACACTAAAATATATTCTTAATTTATCTCAGTCTACCATGAATTAATATTACAACAGTTCAAGTATAATGTAGAAACCTAAAACAATGTAATTCTCTTCTGCTATTATATTCAGATGTTTCACTTCTTCATATATTATGAATCCCACAATGCATTGTTATTACTTTGGCTTTTAATAGTCAGTTGACTTCTAAAGAATTTTAGAAAAGAAAGAAAAATTATGCTCCATTTTATTCTGGCCTTCTGCACATCCACACCCAGGCAGGTAGATAAAGTTCCCCATTCTCTTTACCACTTGTCTGAGCCTCCCTCCTCAGAGGCCTGGCATTTGAGTAACATAAATACAGAGCGGAAATGCATGTGGCAGTTAAGAGCACTGACCCTAAAGTCAAGAGAGAGTTGGGTTTAAACCTGTCTCTGCTATCGCTAGCTGTGTGACTTTAGGCAAATTCATAGTCTGAATCTGTCTCCTTATCTATAAAATAGTGAAGCCAGTTTAGAATATCAAATGGGGTGTGTGATTTTCTATTGTTGATTCCGCAAATTTTATATCTTAAAACAGCACAAATTACTATCTCACACTCTCTGTGGATCCAACACAACTTTCCTGGCTTCTCTGTGTAGGGTCCCAAAAGACTAAAATCAAAGTGTTGGCTGGGGCCGTTACCACATCGGAGGCCCAGGGCCTCTTCCAAGCTCATTCAGGTTGTTGGCAGAGTTCAGATCCTTGTGGTTGTAAGACTGAGGTCCCTGCTTCCTTGCTGGCTGTCAGGTGGAGGCCATTCCCTGCCACGTGGGCCCCTCCATCATCAAGCTTGCAGTAGTACATCAAACACTCATGTTTCCAATTTCTGACTTCTGTGTTACTGACATCTAGTCTCTGATTTAAAGGGTTCATTTGATTAGGTCAGGCCTACCAGTTAATCTCCCTTCCTTAAAGTCATCCATTGGTTCCATGTAACATAACCCACTTACAGGAATGAAATTCATCATTTTTCACAGTCCTGGGGATTATACAGGGAGTGTACACCAGGGGCTGAGTAATCTTAGGAGCTATCTTAGAATTCTGCCTACTACATAGGGTAATGTAGGTGAATTGTCCAGCTTAGGATCTGTCATGTCATAAGCATTCAGTAAATGTTAGAATTCAGCGTCATCATACCTGGAGGAAAAACAGAGATTTTTAATTAAAAGATGGCGGAGTCAGCATTGCTAGCTTCGCATGCAACCAAGTAAACAGTCCCTCAAACCTCAGTGACTTGGCCAGAGATTCTTAAGTTCTAGGCTGCTCCGTCCATGGCTGCTGTCCCCTATGGTTGTGTCTTCTTGGTGCCAGTACAGCCAGTTTGAAAGGTGGAAAACCTCCATCCTTCAACTGTATAATCTACATAAAACCAACTATCACTTAAAAAAAAAACTGAACCCTCTCGTTACCTACCTTGGTATCTTATACATAGCTTTAGCTCTGTCTAAATGAATGAATCAGATAATTTTTTATAATCCTTTCTAGTTTGATAAATCTATGAATAGGTGGATTGAGTTTTCCCTGAGTTTCATTGTATAAAGCATTAGGTTGATCCCAGGGGCCTGAGTATGTTCTCAGAGCAGCATTGAACCCTAAAACCACCTACTGCAGTGGCTTGTCACACATTAAATCCATTATATAAATGGAATATTTCGAAAAATACCTTCTCGGTCAACACATGCAAGCAATTCATCATGAGCCTTCTAAAACATTTTGTTGTTTCCCCTCTTGACTCCATGTCAGAAAGAGATGTTATTTTCTTATTTAGAAACTTATCGAGATACTCCCAAAGCAATCCCTCATTTCCCATACGTGGCTCTTCACCGTGCATACTTCTGTTATTTGTCATTCTGTTGTCTTTGCAGAATAACTTTCTCTTTCAGGAATTTTTTTAAATTGTACATTCTGAGCTATTTCAATTAGTTTTCATCATTAATACCTTAGTATTCCCAAAGACACTGTTTCCTTCAAACTTCTCATTAGCTGCTAAATGCTTCAATCCAGTCTTATGCATTAGCCCTCTAAGTAAAACAGGTAAAAACAGATCTTCTCTTCTCAAGAGAAGGGAGTTAGATGTCCCCACCTGATGTGCCCCTCATCCCTTCTCTTACTCTGGCCTCCGGGACCCCTCTGGGATGCCATGGAGCACTGCATGGAAATCCCAGTCCTAAGAGGGTACTTCACAGTACGGTTGCAGGAGCCCTGAGGCCTGAGAATTCTTTAGAGACCAGGGTAGGGCTCGTGGGGGGAAGGGTGATCTCGAAGCATAAGTGGTTATAATGTGAGCCTACTCACATCTCCTGGTAAGATTTAATTGTGGCATCAGGCCTCTCTCTGCAGTCCCTGTGCTTGGTAAGCTGGCCAGAGGGAACGCTGACTGAACCAGCTTCGGGGCCCAGGTATCCAGTCATCGCTCTGTGTTAGGGAAAACCCTGATGGGGACTTTGCAGCCCTCTCCCTCTCCCAGGACCACTAACCCCCCACCCCCACGCCCATCCCTCCCCTTTATAACTGTATTTTTGGAACTCCCATCTGGCACCCAGGGGTAGGGGTTGACCAGGAAGACTTGTGGCCACTGACTGCTCACCCTCACAGCCTTTCTGCGAGGGGAGCAGCTGCAGAACTGAGCCATTCTGGGCAGGAAGCGTCCTGGGAATGGAAGGGAGAGCCCCGAGCTAGGCAGAGCAACCAGGCTGGGGCTCCCAGAAAGCTCGGCCACACGGGCCCCATCGGAGCTCAGACCTCAGTGCAGAGCCTGCAAGCCCAGCTGCTGCTATGATTCATAGGTTTTCTTTTTTTTTTTTTTTTTTTGCCTTGAGTTTCCTAGGAATAGTTCCCTCTAAAAACTCCCAACCTCATCTCAGCTGAACTCCCCTCAAGAGAGAAGAGGGAATTTTCCAGGCCCAGGCTGGCCTCGCTTGGGGGACGAGAGCACCCATAGAAGACAGGAGAGGAACCAGTGATGGTGCCTCCCGAGGAACTGGGGAAGGCTAAGGGCGCCAAACCTTCCTCTCCCCCACGCGCCCCGGGTTCCTGTGTTCACAAGCTGACCCATCCCTCCTAGGGTTTAAAGAGAAGGAAGTTGTGAGGAGAAAAATAAAGGAAATAAATACCATGAAATTCTTGGATCTTTGAACTCTCACAGAGAATCATTTTGAAAAGTATCTTCAAGGGATTTGGTTTGTTTTTTCCTTCAGAAGAGAGAGCAACAGAGACGGGGAGGACTCCAGATCTGCCTGGCATCCAGGCATCCTCTCCAAATTGCGTAGGGCAGAGAGAACATGTTATTTATTAGAACCTGACATCTGTTGCTGTGAAATGATAAGCTCCATTAAAAAGCCCGGCCATCAATTACTGCTAATACAGCCCTCATCCTGGAGTGGGCTGCTCACCACACTTCCAGCCTGTGCAGACCAGGCTGTACCAGGCACAGAGCATTCGCAGCCCCGCGCAGCCTGCCCGCTCCTTCCACAGGACCTCTCGGGCCGTCCCTCCCAGGCCCTCCAGCTGGGCTCCTGGCTTCCTTTGATTCCACTCTTTGGCCACTCTGAGGGCTGTTTTCAGGACTGAACCCCCTGTCCATGCTGCTTTCTCAGTGGGAAACAGGGTGAGCCTTTACTCTCTGGTCTCAGTCATGCAAGCCGGAAGGAGCTGCACACAGCAGAGTAACTGGGAGATGAACGCATCTTAGTTGGGGGAATTCACTTAGTTGTGCTGTTGTGAGAGCTGCTGATCAGCTCAGGCTTGGGTATCCCTCCCAGGATGGGAAAACGTTCATGATAACCAAGTGCACCTACTTCCTTGTTTGTGAGTTACAACCCTACATTTTCTTGGAAAAATAGACAGATGTCCTATAAAGTCAGAAAGGAAGGAATAGGGGAGTTGGTTTTGGATTTTTATAGTATATGAAAGTAGAAACACACGCTTATTCATGGAATCGGAGTTGCCTTTGAACGGTTGGAAGGGAAAACGTAGAGTAAGTAAAGAAAATGCAGAGAATAACAGCTTGGGAGTTAGGAGACCTGGGTCTCATTTGGACACCGTTATTAATTTCCTCTGTGAACTTGGAAAAGACACTTCACCTTTCGGGGCCTCGGTACCCTCATCTGAAAGTACTGGGCTAGTAGCTGATGATCACTAAGCTCTAACATATTTCTGGGATTTTAAGTGAAAACTGTGTTTAAGGTAGTTTAGCATACTTTTTTGTTCGTGTTGACAAAATTCCATCTCTGTTGCCAGAGGTCAGACACAAATTGAAAACATTGCTAAATGGAATTAAGTACACTCCGTACGTGATGTTTTTTTGTACAACCCGTATCTAATATTTATAGAACACTTCAGCTGTGGGACGTGCACACATATGCCCTGAACACACACACCCAGTAAAATACTTCTAGATGTAATACTTTTTCAGATGTCAAGTTAAAACAGCTTCTCGGGAATTAGGCTTGACTGTTGAGATGTGCGTGTTGGTTTCTGACAGGTGCCGCCGGGGCTGCTCAGGGCTTATGATGTGGAGTCCAGCCAAGGCAGGAGGGCCAAGCCACATGGTTCTATCATTTCTCATTGAGGCATGCATTCTAGAAATAGGGGAAGCATCAAAGCACGGCCATCTAATCTGTGCACATCATTAGTGACAAGCAGAGGCCTTGCTTCTGCAGAAATGGGATTCTGTCTTGTCTGTGGTCAGATCCTTCAGCACAGGGACCACCTGTGAACATGAACTAGATTCATGACTTGTTAAAATCACAGCTTTATAGAGGTGAGCAAAAACAGGGAGCAGATATTGGGGTAGTAACCACTATGCCAGTGACCTCCAAAATCCACAGCCAATAGCAGAGCTAGGTTGGGTGACCAAGCAGGGGTGCATTTAGGAAGGTAAGTGTGACAGTAGGGGCCAGTGTCAGGACGTGGAACACGGAAGGAACCTTAGGCATCTAGTGCCACCAAAATCGAGTATGGTCAGCATTAACCATTGTGGTGGAAATTAAATGGAGTGATTGGTATAGTTAAAACCCTCAGCCCAGTGATTGGCATAAACTTGACATTCACTTCATCATCTTCATTTCCTGGAAGAACTTGTTCAAGGCCATACAGTAAAGATGAGAGCCCTTTTACCCGATCACTGGTCCAGGGCCGGCCCAAGCCGCCTCTGGCCTCTCCCCTTCACTCTGCCTGTTTCCCGCTCCCTTGCTCACAGGAGAGCACAATGGAGTCAAGGGCTGGAGGGCAGCATGCCTGCATCCACATACCCACCACCTTCCCTTGGGGTGGCCGGGCATCGAAGCTTCTTCCTAGTGGCTCACCCAGCAGGCTGAGGGACGCTGTGGCCACGGGGAAAGCCCAAGGTATTCTTGAGCAGAAATAGCTCTCCTAAGAGTATGGAGACCTGACACTGAGTACCTTTAAGGGAAGGTGAACATTCCTGTGGCTGAACTCATTACTGTAATCAGTGGGCAAGAGAAGAAAAAGGGTATGATAATGGAGCGGGCCAAAGGAAAGACACTGCTTCACAGCTGCCTCCAAACCAGCAGGAAGGCTGCACAGTCAAGAAGAGGGCAAAAAATTCCAGTGACTCCTATCTTCCCAGGCAGAACTTCTGGCCCTTAGTCATGCCTAATGGAAAATGGAAGCCAAGAAAGCAGAAGTGAGGCTGGAGTGATCTAGGGTAGTTCTTATCCAGAGTCCCCTCTGAGGAGAAAAAGTGCCCTGGATGGTCAGGGCTGGGTTGCCAGGTAGAAGTGCCACGGCCATGGGGAGAACAGGCTTTAGAGCAGCCGTGATTATAAGAATCAAGTGGAACAACGGCTTCTGCAGTGAAGTTATTGCTAGTAATTCATTCAGCAAACATTTAAGAGCTATATACACAATAGTTGACCCTCAAACAATGCGAGGGTTAATCCACATATAACATACAGTGGACCCTCTGTATCCAGAGTTTCTCCACATCCGTGGATTCAACCAATCATGGACTGTGTAGTACTGTAGTATTTACAATTGAAAACTCTCCGTGGTTAAGTGGACCCATGCAGTTCAAAGCCATGTAGTTCAAGGGTCAACTGTATATACAGAGTATGTGCAAAGCACTGGGGACCACAACACACACGCACACACGCACACACACAGGGTTGCTGCCCTCCAGGTGCTAAAACTCATCCACCTGCTGTGAAGAGTCCCAGCTACAAAGCCCACTGATTGATTTTTGGAACCGTCCATCACTGGTTGAGATTCTGTTCCAATGACAGGGCATCCATGACATTAACTACTCAGTACACTGAGTACAAGTCAAAATTGCAAAGTGGGAAGCTCTGTAGCTCTTCTAAAAATCAAATTTAGAAGACCAAAATTTTCCATTATTGATCATTTTGGGGATCGGATAATCTTTAAATTGTCATTATTTCAGTTGCCCAGAAAAGTGAAATTTATGGGAACGTATATGTAAAGGCAAGACTATGTTGTTTCTTTCTGAGAAGAAGTGGTAATGGATCAACCAGTCTCTCCTGAGCATCTTATAGACAATGATACTAATAAATATGCATTGAAGGCTTTCACCGCACCAGCACAGCTGTAAATGCTTTATATATTTTAATTCCTGTGATTCTTCTAACAACCCTATGCGACAGGTACTGCCGTTACGCCTATTTTACAGATGATGAAGCTGAGGCCCCACAAAGTGAAGTGACTTGTCCAAGGTCACAGTGTAACTTAGTGTAGGAACTGAGGATATACCTTGGGTTTCCCAACTTTTAGACTGACATTCTGCTCTTATAATGCCCTGCCACTCTTCCTCAGACTGATTGCCTGAGTTATCCCAAAATTGCCAGGCAAGAGAGCTCAGCTGTCTGTCTGTAACTGCAGAGTCTCTGGGTTCTCTGCCTCGGTCAGCACACAGGTTTGGCAAGCCCCAGTGTGGATTTGTAGTGGCAGTCATTTTGATTAGGTCCTGCCCAGATCACCAGCATTTTTCCCATTCTTTTATTCATTCATTCAACAAATATTTATTGAATTCAAAGTAGGTATCAGGCACCATGTTAAGTGATGCGTGGGACACAGTCTGCCTTCACTGGACCAGAGGTGAGATGAAAATTCTACATAAATAACTTATCAGGCAGCAGCATGTGCAACATGCAGGTGAAACGCAGTCAGAGTCCCGAGGAGAGATGATGATGTCTGTTTCCTGAGATTCAGGTGGCTGACTCTAGAGGGTGGGTAGGAACTGATGTGCAGAGATGGAGGGAGGACACTCCTGCCAGAGGGAACAGAGGCTCAGAGGCCAGGAACCATGGGGTTCCAGGTAGGCCAGTCTCCTTTGAAGAGGGCAGCAGTAGATGAGGCAGGAGAGAAGGAAAGAAAAGAGGCAGGTAACAGAGTTCTGCACGGTAGAAGGAATGATGCTCTGGGATCAGACCAGCCAGAATTCAAATCCTGGTTCTACCACTTGCTAGCAGTATTTTGTTACCGCTGTGGATGTTGGTTTTCTCATCTGTACATGAGGATAACAGTCCTCTCTCACAGTGGACTGTGAATGTTAAGTAGGAAAATGACTGTAACATGTCTGGGTTATTGTTGATGTTCAATTAATGGTGACTTCTTATTAACTGCTGTGCTAAGACACTTGATCTCCTTTTCTGTAGGCAATAAGGTTTTTCTTAAATTAGCAGATTACATATTGATACAGTGACCTGCCTTGGCATAGATATATAAAGCATAATAGAGCCTTCTTGCCTTGGAAATAGTAAGGAAGGCAGTAAAAACTGAGATCTGTGGTCACACTTGTGCACCACTATAAAGGAATGCTTGTCTTGGGCCCTTTCACCTTTTCTTTGCCACCTCAATACCCAAGAGACTGACTCTTATTCTCCAGAGTTAGGGTTTCCAGTTTTAGCAATTAAAAATACAAGTTGCTCCATTAAATTTGAATTCCATATAAACAACAAATAATTTTAGTATAAGTATATCCCATGCAAAATTTAGGACATACTTACACTGAAATGTTATTTGAAGTTTATTTGAAATTTAAATTGATATGGGCATCCTTTGTGGAGGGACAGCTCAGGAATTGGTCAGAACAATCTGTCCGCCTTCCTGGGGAGGGGGACCCCCCCCATCTTCTAGTCTCGTCCCTCAGGTAATAAAGGCTCTGCTCAGCAGACTTCGGCAGTGCCTTCAAATCACTTCCTGGGTAGAGACAGTAAATGCTGATGGGTCCCGCTGTGTGTGTTTGGGGTGGGAGCAGAGGTCAAGTGGGGCAGGATGTCTGGTACCAGCCTTCACATCTCCCCAGCCATCTTTCTTCAGAACATTCTCACAGACAATTGGCAGAATGAAGACAGCCTTTGTGGTCTGATAACTTGTCTCACGGAATAAGTGCAAGCCCTCTTTCACAGAGCTTCTTCCAGGAACATTGCTAAAAGTGGCGACTTTAGCTGTCCCTGTGGCGTGAGTGACTTGAGATGGCCAGAGCAGGCATGATAGTAACTGACCGCATGCTCCCTGCTCTGGGGAGTCTGGGGACCACAGTACTGGAGCTGGGAGGACAGTCCAGCTGCCTCACTATGCAAGTGAAACAAAGAAGACCCAGAGAAGGGAAGTGCTTTGCCCAAGGTCACACAGCTATCCAGAATTTGAGTCTGAACTTCAGCCTGGGTCTACTACCTTGAGTTCTTCTGTAATAATTCAGGGGGTCTGAGAATTCCCAACACACTTGTTTGGTTGACTTGTGAACATTTTCTCTGGACTACTTGACAGCTGTCATCTCCAGATCTCCACTCGGCTGCATGTCCTTCAGCGCTGCCGCTCTCAGCTTCATGCTTGCTGCCCCTAAGGCAAGTTCACTCCTGCTACGGAGTTCATGGCATTTTCTAGACCAGCTTGATCTTCGCCCTCCTCCCCAGCAGTGCCTCCTTGCTGATCCCTTTGCCCCACCCTGACCAAGTGTTCAGCGGTTGAGATGGAAAAATCCATCTCGAGGCAGAGGGCTTTTAACCTCGCTTTCAGAGGAGTAATTTGTCCACGTAACAGGAGGTGAAAATTAAAACAAAGCAGGGCGTAGGCTGGGGCAGTACAGCACCCTTGGGTTTAAGAGTGCCTTTGACCTGTTCCCCTCAGACTAGAATGATTATCTGGATGCCAGAGAGTTCTTAGAGGAGCCCTTTACTCAGTGGTGTCACTGGCAAGGTGGCATTAGCCCTAAGACCAGCTTTACATGCACTCAGAAAGCAAACCTGGCCGTGCGGGCAGAGCCGGCCCACGTGGAAGCCCGGAGAGGCCATCAGGGAGTCTTCCACTTTTTTGTGTGTGTGTGTGTGTGGTACGCGGGCCTGTCACTGTTCTGGCCTCTCCCTTTGCAGAGCACAGGCTCCGGAAGCGTAGGCTCAGCGGCCACGGCTCACGGGCCTACCCGCTTCGCGGCATGTGGGATCTTCCCGGACCGGGGCACAAACCCGTGTCTCCCGCATTGGCAGGCGGACTCTCAACCACTGTGCCACCAGGGAAGCCCTCCACTTTTTTTTTTTTTTTTTTTTTTTGCTTGTTCTTGCCACAGGCTGTCATGAGACCAAGAAAACTTGTTTTGAAAATACTTGACAGCCGAAACAACCTGTTCTCGGCTCTGGACGAGAGCGTCTGTCCTTTCTGACCATTTCTGTACTGTTTGATGTTTGACTAGCTGCTGACTGGAAAAAATGAAGTTGCTATTTTCTTCTCATATTGTTCACAGGCAAGTGCCAGTGGCTTTCCAGGTCCTTGTTTCCCATTTTTTCCAGCCCTTCACCAGAGACATTTTAAGACAGTGCCTGAGTTTAACTGATGAATGAACGTTAGCAACATATACTTATGAGGATATAACCAATGGTTACATCTCTGCAAGCCGAGCTCTATATGTGGGTTGTCTTTCCCGATCCCATTAGATTTCAACCTGTGATTTTCCACTTGTAGTTTAGTTCTCTCTGGAGAACTTGAATGTGTGAGTCAAAACCTCCAGTTAGCCCAGTGGCTACTTTGGCCTTCTGCACTGGTGGCTCTGAGGCCTGCAGCAGCATCTCTGTTCCTCCCCGGGGTCTTGGTCTTGGATGGTCTCAGGTGGGTCCTGTGACTGGGAAGGAGCCACTTCACTTCTTTTCTGCAAATAGAGGGGTTGGGCAGGTAAGGAATTGACAAACAATAGCCCCAGGGCAAGTTTAGCCAGCTGCTTGTTTTTATAAATAAAGTTTTATTGGAACACAGCCCCACCCATTCATTTACATATCGCACATGGCTGCTGTCACTCTAAGGGCAGAGTTGAATTGCAGAGACAGGGTATATGGCCTGCAAAGCTGAAAATACTTGCTGTCTGGCCCTTTACAGGAAAACATTGCTCACCCCTGGATTAGATGACCTTTAGGGTTTTCAAATCCAACTTTCTATGGCTTTTGAACTCGTGCAGTTCTTTTACAGCACAAGCTCCTGAAGCACCTAATAAGGGGCTAACTAGAAGGGGACCTCTCTCTCCCCTGCAGCAGTTACAATGCAAAGCACGCCTTGAGGTTGCTGAAATCTACAAAGGGAGGGGGCTTATTCTGCTGTGTTTGTATAGTTTATCTTGCTGTATGTCTGTATTCGTTTATTGGTCTGAGGGCTCTGGCGTCCTTGGTGTCCACCAATTTTGGTAAAAAGACACCCCAGCTGTATAGGTCTGACTGAATTCAGTGGCATGGTTCAAGGTGGGACACCCGTCTGTACCCACGTGGAGGAGAACACTGATTCATCTGCTTGATAACTATGGTAGGAAAGGGAGCCAGATGCTGCCTTGAGAACCTGTGTGGCTGCCTGGACCCACCCCGCCCGCTGTTTGTGTTTGCCTGTCTCTGAGTCTGAGCAGTGAGATGGCTCAGGATAGCTCAGAGCGGCGAGGTAGGTTGGTGGCCATGGCGAGAAAGACAGGAAGAGGCCTTGGAAACTGCAGAGACGAGGGAAGAGCTGATCTTTTTAATCTTCTTCCCCTGGTGCCAGTCCAAACAAGATTCTACCATAAAATTTGCATCCCAGTGACATGCATCCCATACCCACGTTCCCAGGGCATAATAGGGGATCCAAAGCACAGAACTGCATGGTCCTCCAGTCAAGGCCACTCTGGCCTATGAAGAACTTTTGTGCAGACTAGAAAAAGGTGCCCCTTTGGGTTGGTGCAGACTTGGCTAATAGCTCTGGGTAAGAGAAACCTCCCCCTTTCTCTAGGCATCTAGCCCTGGGCGAGCACACAGCTGAGTAAATGGGCAGGGACTGGATTTCAGCCCCCACTTGCTCGTTTGGCCAGACTCCTTGGTGCGGAGCAGATGCTGCCCTCCCCAATGGAGCAGCCACTCCTGCTACCTGGCATCTTAGAAGTCTAGTGGGGGGCTCCCCTCACAGGGTCCTGCTGACCAACAACAGGTTAACTCTCCTTGGCCTTGGTTTTTGAGACCACAGCAGCCTGGGCTGGTCCCCCGCACGCCCAGTAATACCCATCCCCTCAGCAGTGCCACAGTGCAGGGTGGCTCAGAGCCCCGGGGCTGGGAGCACCAAGACATGGTCCTCCCCCAGCTGCACCAAGGGCCCTGATCTAGTTGAGGTGCTTATTTTGGAGAGCCCAAGTCCTGGCTCTTCTTTGCCAACTTCTGACCTAAAACTGGCTCCACTTAAGGAATGCACATAATTTTCCACAGAGTTAGATCTCAGAGGTAATATGCTAGCAGCACAAAGAAATGTGCTAAGAGGGCCAGAGCAGACGAGCTCACGATGGTGGGGACTGACCTCACTCCCCAGGCGCTGGGTTACACGTCGCCCAGTGTGCGCGGTGACGACATTCTGCCAGGACACCCTCCTCTGCAGGGCGTGTTGTCAGCATGGTTTTGAGAAGGCTGTTATGAACTCTCCGTGGGTGAGACAGCTTTGTGGTCAGATCTGGTTTCCACCTCTCAACTCACATTGGAAATTGTACTGGGGCCGGCCAGCCATGTGGGCAAATTTTGAAAGATTCCTAACCTACCCTTTTCATTCTGCATCTATCAGCGGTTCCCAGCAGTCCAGAGGCCAGAGGATTGGGAAGAAAAAGAGGCTGGGAGCCCGGGGTAGCCGAGGATTCAGTATCTACTTCCTGTTCCCTTTCTTGGATCTTAAAAGGCTCCTGGGAATAAGAAGGAATGTAGTTTGTCACTGTTCTGAGCCCCTTAACCGTGCAGAGTGCTGTGCTAAGAAGCAGTTAGAGTCCTGTGGCCTAGAGCACTTCTCTCTGTGCCCCAGAGAGATGCGACCGGGAGGAGAGTGGGTGGAGTGTGGGCATCAGTGTGGCTGCACCCTGTAGGGAAGGGTGGTAGGAGCCCATGAAGTTGACATTGGGGAATAGCCCTGTACACTAGTTTCGGACCAGAGCCCCAGGGCCTAAGAGGAAGACATCTCCCAGTTAGCAAATGTTCCCAATTTAAGAATTTTACTGTCCCAAGTCACCAGATGCATGATGATGCCCCGCACCTTTAGCTGCAGAGGTTATGGCCAGATATGGGGTGGGGAGCAGTGTTCAGAAGGACCCTTCTAGTGGAACGTGGGTGCACCAGAGCCATGCCTTTCCTGCTCCAAGCCTGTGGCCAGAGAAGGCCCTCCGGGGCTGGCAGTGTGCTGTCGCAGGGCACTGGCTCATATCTGAACCCCACTCTGCCTTTACCACGCACGTGACCTTGGGTAGGTTACCTACTCTCTCCAAGCCTGTTTCTTCATGTGTACAGTGGAAGTAGAGTAATGCTGTCTATTTCACACATGACTGTTGCTTGCATTAAAATGAAGTTGGGTTTTTTTTTTTTAACATCTTTATTGGAGTATAATTGCTTTACAATGGCGTGTTAGTTTCTGCTTTATAACAAAGTGAATCAGCTATACGTATACATATATCCCCATATCTCTTCCCTCTTGTGTCTCCCTTCCATCCTCCCTATCCCACCCCTCCAGGCGGTCACAAAGCACCGAGCTGATCTCCCTGTGCTATGTGGCTGCTTCCCACTAGCTACCTGTTTTACATTTGGCAGTGTATATATGTCCATGCCACTCTCTCATTTCATTCCAGGTTACCCTTCCCCCTCTGTGTGTCCTCAAGTCCATTCTCTATGTCTGTGTCTTTATTCCTGTCCTGCCCCTAGGTTCTTCAGAACTTTTTTTTTTTTTTTTTTAGATTCCATATATATATGTGTTAACATACGGTATTTGTTTTTCTCTTTCTGACCTACTTCACTCTGTATGACAGACTCTAGGTCCATCCACCTCAGTACAAATAACTCAATTTTGTTTCTTTTTATGGCTGAGTAATATTCCATTGTATATATGTGCCACATCTTCTTTATCCATTCATCTGTCGATGGACACTTAGGTTGCTTCCATGTCCTGGCTATTGTAAATAGAGCTGCAATGAACATTGGGGTGCATGTGTCTTTTTGAATTATGGTTTTCTCAGGGTATATGCCCAGTAGTGGGATTGCTGGGTTGTATGGTAGCTCTATTTTTAGTTTTCTAAGGAACCTGCAGACTGTTCTCCATAGTGGCTGTATCAATTTACATTCCCACCAACAGTGCAGGAGGGTTCCCTTTTCAAAATGAGGTTATTTTTAAAAGCATATTATAAACTGTAAAATACCAAGGACCAAGTTAGTTCATTTTCTTGTCCAACAACTATTAAATGCCTACTAGGTGCAGGTACTTTCAGGCAGTGTCCCTGGTACTCCAGACCCTCCTGTAAACAGGAGCTCTTCTATAAATGTGTGTTAAATTAAAGTGCTAGGCGGTGGGAGGGGAGGTTGGGAGGAAAGGAAGCTACTCTGGTTTGAGTTCCTACCGCGTGCCTGGCACTGTTGCCTGACAACCACCGCACGGGTCCTTTGGGCCCATCGGAGAGAAATACATGGAGACTCGGGGAGGGTAATAGCAGATTTCCTTTCTAGCCCACTTTTCTCCTCCCAAGCCTCCCCCAGGTCAATAAGCCAGGCCAAATCCAAGCCACAACTGATCACCCCTGATTCTAGGCCAGTAAGTGGGAATCACGTGAAGTCAGAGCAAAACGAGGCTCTGTCACCACAAGCCAAACCTCATGTTCACAGGGCGCAGGTTTTAGGAGAACAAGGGCCTTTGATGCATGCTCGGAATTCCTTCCACGGCAAGCCGCTGGGAGAAAAATCTCACCCAAACAATGTACTCTTGGCCGAGGGAGGGCCGGTGTCTTTTCAGGCATAAAGCTACCAGCAAGGACCCAGAAGCCACTCAAGGGATTTGTTGGTTTCCCCAGAAGATCTAGCTTTTTGAAATCAACTTAGCAAAGGATTCCATTCGCCCCTCTGCCCCCGCCCCCCTGCCCCCCAGTGCTGAGTCCTCCCTTGTCTCTAACCCCTGGAAGAGGAGGAGGGGCATGGAGCTCCTGTCCTTGTGTGGGTTTCCAGCTCGGCAATCAGTGAATCCTTTTCTCAAGTGTAGCGCCAAGTATGTATTCTGATAAAGGATTTAAAAAAATTTTTTTAAGAAAAAAGAAGAACTAAAGAGGTTGTTGTCTGGCTTGGTCTCCAAAAACCAGTCCTTAACCACTGACAGTTATTGCCTAGACTTAAGATGATCGATTTAGGAAAGAAGGATATCCATTCATTGTCATTCAGCCATTCAACAGAAATTTAGGGTATTTCTGGGTCACTGAAGTGCAGCCCCCAGAAATGAATGCAGGAAGCCTCCTGTGTCTACACAGAGGGGGAAACATCTAAAGAGCTGCATTTAAAGATGGGCAGACCCACGGCTCCAGAGCCAGTAACACCCGGGGAACTCCTGCCCAGGAAGTCAGCCTGGCCCTGGAGCTCAGAGCACACGGTGGAGGCCTCAGCTGCTCCCACCATTCAGTTCACAAGGCTTCACTGAACCTCAGCGAGACTGAGCCACAAAGCTCCGCCCAAGGGTGACCGCAGAGGTAGACAACGTGTATATAAGGGACGCCAACCAGCAACCCCAGGCAGTTTAGGTAGGATTGTTTTGTTACAGAAGGCAAAAGGAGGCCCCGTGGGTAGGGGTTCCCAGGGGACAAATTCCAGCTCAGGAGAAGGAAAAACATTATAACTCTTACAGGTGCTGCAGGCTCTGCGGAGGGCCTGAGGCTTATGCCAGGCCTTGAGTGTGGGTAGGTTTTGGGTAGATAGGGAGGCCCCCAAAATGTTGCGTGGTTCAGGAAAGTACCCTTTACCTGCAAGACAAAGGGACTCGTACGTAGCTGGCCCCCAGAATTGCCAAGGAGAATTAATTATTGTTTGTAGAACACTTTAAGATTCCCTGATGAAAGACCTTGTATAAATGCAAATTATTATTATTGTCATTAAAAGTGCTAGACGTCTGGCCTACTGGCTAATGGCCTGGCAGAGCTCTGAGCAGAAACGAAAGCCAACTCCAGGCAGAAAGTTTGTTCTGGTTGTTCCAGAGCAAGGAACAGGAGGAGCCAGCGGGAGGAGGGCTAGCAGGAAGAAGGAGCCAGCGGAGGAGGGCTTGGCCCCCGACTGTGAAGTGAAGCCATCCAACTCCCACCCAGGGTGAGCAGGCAGCAGTCTGACTGGGAGTCCAGGGCCTGTGTGTCCCCTGAGGGCCAGGCCTTACTCAGATTCATCCCTTGCGCCCTGCAGAAACCAGCCCTTGTCTAGCTCAGGAGCTCGGTCGGCATGAACAAGTGAATGTCTGATTGTCTGCTGGTCTGAAGGATGGATGCTGGCCTCCATACTTGGGGTCCTAAGTCAGACCCAGAGACAAAAGGGAGATAGATAGAAACCTCTTGCCATGCCTTTGATGGTGCTTATTAAGGAGGGAACCCCTTTAGCAAAGCACAGGGAGAGGTCATTTATTAAATTACTGCTTCCACTAAAGAAACTGTCTCTGGCTAAAGTGGTTAAATTGATCCCAAAGCAATATATTAATAATGGATAATGGTACAGTCGGCTCTCCATGTCTCGTGAGTTCCACATCAGGACAATATTTCAAAAACATTCAAAGAAAAAAAAATATTCAAAGAAAAATATTCCAGAAAGTTCCAAAAAGCAAAGTTTGAATTTGCCAAACACAGCAGCTATGTACAGAGCATTTACATTGTATTTACAACTATTTACATAGTATTTCCATTGTATTAGGTATTTAAGTAATCTAGAGATGATTTAAAGTATATGGGAGATGTGCATAGGTCATATGCAAGTACAGTCGGATCTCCGTATCTGCATGTTCAATATCCACGGATTCAACCAATGGAGGATCAAAAACCAGAGTTGTTTGAATCCAAGGCTGCAGAATCCAAAGATATGGAGGGCCAACTACTATGCCATTTCTTTTTAATATGAATTTATTTATTTTATTTATTTATTTTTGGCTGCGTTGGGTCTTCGTTGCCATGCACGGGCTTTCTCTAGTTGCGGCGAGAGGGCGCTACTCTTCATTGCGGTGTGGGGGCTTCTCATTGCAGTGGCTTATCTTTGTTGTGGAGCACGGGCTTTAGGCGCATGGGCTTCAGTAGTTGTGGTATGTGGGCTCAGTAGTCGTGGCACGCGGGCTCAGTAGTTGTGGCTTGCGGGCTATAGAGCACAGGCTCAGTAGTTGTGGCTGGCATGCTCTAGAGCGCAGGTTCAGCACAGGTTTAGTTTCCCCGTGACATGTGGGATCTTCCTGGACCAGGGCTCGAACCCGTGTCCCCTGCATTGACAGGCAGATTCTTAAACAATGCACCACCAGGGAAGTCCAATTTTACGGAGTTTTAATGAAGGAGAATGAGATATGCCTAAAATGATGTTTGGGAGGGGGAGGATTACCAAATCAAAGAAATTTAGAAATCATCACTCCCATGCCTTCGTTGTGTGAATGAGGAAATGGAGGAGTGATTCAGTGTCACACAGCAGATCCCGAGGGGGAGGCCTGGTCTCTGCACTCAGCTGCCAGCGCCTTTTCCACTGGAAGTCATGGCATTGTGGAAAGAATGTGCTCTTTGGAGTCAAGCAGCTCTGGAATCATAAACAACATTGCCACCTATTAGCTGTGTGATCTTAGAAAAGTTACTTTGCATCTCTGAATTGTAGATTTCTCATTGGCAAAAATAAAGATATAGGTGTCCCCCACTTTTTGAAAGTTCGCTTTATGCCACTTTTCTTTTTCTTTTTTGCGGTACGCGGGCCTCTCACTGTTGTGGCCTCTCCCGTCGCGGAGCACAGGCTCTGGATGTGCAGGCTCAGCGGCCATGGCTCACGGGCCCAGCCGCTCCGCGGCATGTGGGATCCTCCCAGACCGGGGCATGAACCTGCGTCCCCTGCATCGGCAGGCGGACTCTCAACCACTGCACCACCAGGGAAGCCCCACTTTGCTTTTACAAAAGACCTACATTAGTACCTGTTTTCAGTAACTAAAAGACATCCAAAGAGGATTTTCACTTTTATCAAAAAAGGCAAAAAGCAAAAATAGCATTCAGCGTTTGTTTTGTGGCAAACCCTTGTAGAGGCAGAGCGCACCCCGAGAAGCCAGAGTGGCGCCGCCAAGCTCCTTCCCCAGGACCACACTCGGCATCTCAGCATCAGGCCACCATAGCTTTGAACTGTGTCTGCGAGCATCTTGCTTTGTCTCATTTTATTTTTGCATCCGTTAGCAAGATGTGTCCTAAGTTAATTGCTTCTTCGCTTTATGCCATTTCGAAAGGTTTCATAGGAATGCTCTACTTTCAGATGGTGGGGGGAACCTGTACTAATACCTGCGTGGTAGTAGTCCCATTAGGAGGAGTAAACGTAAAATAGTATAGCTGAAAACAAATAGCGTGAAGTCTAGCATGTAGTAGGCACCTCCCTTCCTTTATACTCCTGGCTTCCAGACTTTTTTACCACAATCCACAGGAAGACATTTATTTTACATCCACAAAAGTTTCACACACAAAAAATTCTACATGCCACATGTGATGTACTCTGATTTTGATTTCATTTTATTTTAATGCTGGTCAGGACCCACTAGGTTGATTTCACAACCCGCTAATGGATTACACCTATCGTTTGAACAAGCCTGTTTCATACCATGTGTGGATATCATTTATCCACATTGTATGTATGTCCTTCCTTTCCTTCCAGGCCTTTCCCCCCTCCCTCCCTCTTTGTAACTGGCACACGGCCACACAGCTAGCTGTCGCCAGCACGTGCCGGGCCCTGTGCTCGTGCAGGGTGGAATGAGCCCTGCGGGCCTGCAGGGCAAGTGAGCTCTGCTTCTGCGCCCCTCCCCATCTTTGCCATGAACCTCAGCATGGTTGAGAGGACCCGTAGGGCCCTCCACCTGCAGAAGTTCTGCCTCCTGCCAGCCTGCTGTGGAACTTGCCCACACTCCCAGCCCAGGAGCCCACCTGAAGTTCCCATTAAGGCCATTGCACCCCAGCAGGGAGGGTAGGCTGCGGATGTCCTCTCCCATCCAGTAGTTTCTTCTTTGGGAATTGCTGCTTTTCCATCTGTAAGCCCAGAGAGCCAGGCGTCTGGGAATATCATTTCAGCTGCTGGGCGGGGGGATTAGACTGAAGAGGGACCATGGCCGTCTTTGCTGCCCCTCCCCCAGATCTTCAGGGGGTATCTGTGAGCACCCAGCTAGGAGGGCGAACACCCAGAGTGTGGGCGTGACCAGGGGGTGCGCTCAAAAGACAGCAGGCAGGGGCCTGAGCCGCGCCGGGAGACAGAGCTTCGGCCTCTAGATGCTGAGAGTCTGTTGGGAGAAACCCAGTTTACAACCAGGCGAGCATTACTTAAAAGCCCCAGAGAGACTCTCTGGGGGGGAAGAAGATTGTTTCGTGCTCCAAAGAGTTGATCTCCTAAGCGTTCTCGAAGCCCTTTGGGGGTCCGGCACTGTCCTGTGCAGGCCGATGCCTGGCGATGCTGAGCGGAAGCCTGGAGGCACCATCCCCGCTGGGGCATGACCAGGCCCCGCACTACGCATGGTCAGCTCGCCTGGGACCCCGAGCACTTCCTCTTTGAGGGCCATCCTTTGGTTTTTCCCCTGTTGCTGATTAAGGGGAGGAGGGTAATCTGTGATTTTGACGGTGACTCACCGCCATCAGACAGGCGGCGGCTTCTCCCCAGCAGTCCAGCGCAGGTGAGCTGCGTGAGTAGGAGATCCCAGCACCCTCCACAGGCATCTGCATGGCCACCAGCAGAGCCAGGGCTGAGCTCCCACCTGTGTAGCCCTGGGCAGAGCCAGCAGAGAACATGAGATGCCCGTTGCCAAGGCACACCAGGCAGGCGCAGATGGTGAGACAAGGTGGACAAAGGGTGGTGGCTCTGCTCTGGGGTCCCAGGCCTCAGGCAGCACCATATTCCTTAGCCCCACCTACCCACTCTCTGCCCTAGCCTTAGCCCAGCCAGGTGCACTGCATCATCTCAGCTGACACACACCCCCGGAGGAGAGGGGGGCCGGCCTTTCTCAGTGGCCACGCTGCTGCCCCCTCCTCCCAGCTTCTCATCAAGCAGGTTCACGATGGAAAGAGCATCAGCCTGAGAGTAAAGAGCTAGGGAGGGTGGGCTCAGATTCTGCCTACTAGCTCTGGGGCCTTAGGGCAGCCCCTTGGGACAGCCATGCATTCATTCATTCATGCCTGCTGTCAGGCCCTAAGGAAGGTGAGCACCATGGGGCACTAAGGGTAAACCACCACCAAATTCTGCCCCTAAGGGGCTTCCAGAGAAGAGCTAGGCCATGTGAGAGGGACCATCAACTTCTCCAGCCCTTAGTTTTCCCTTCCCTGTAATGATTGGACTATATGGCCGCTAAGGTTTCTTTCTGTTGTAAAATTTTATAATTCTAAAGTACATCTTTAAATAAGCCAAGCTTTCACAGTCGTTTGAGAAATGTTTGTTGAATTGCTGTGTGTCGGGCTCTAGACTTGAAGCTGGGCTGCAGAGATGTCTGAATATGAGCAGCGGGTCTTGCCGTGAAGGAGCCTCTAGTGGGACGTCGGGGGATGGCTGGACTGTGACAGACGCTTGCAGACAGAGCCGGGAGTCCAGGGGAGGAAGGCAGCCCTGCGGCTGGGGGAGCCCACGAGGACTGCCCTGCCCCTCCCTCTCATTTGGCCAGTTGGCCCACGTGGCCTCCTCCCCTCAGACACTGCAGCAGGGGGCGCCCGGGGAGCAGAGGCGACTACAGCCCCCCACCCCTACCCCTGAGCAAGGCCTGGCCCTGCAGTTGCAGAAGCTGGCTGCGCGCTGCTCAAGCCCCAGAGGAACTGGCCCGGCTCCAGGAGGCCTCCTCGGAGAGTCTCAGGAGGAGGAAGAACCAGTAGGTAATTGTGAGCATTCAGTGCGCATTGACAAATACCCTGTGACTGAGAAGGAGCCAGATTTCATCCCAATACTTTGATGTCTAGAAATGGATCCCAGTTGAGTGTTTGTTGAAGTCCTCCTAAAACAGCATTTCATTTAATTCAACACATACTGAGACTACGGTCTCAGCCTTCTCACGGGCGAGGAGCCCGAGCTGTGTAAGACAGAGTCTAACATCTCAAACTCAAGGCGGACCATGGCTGGGCCTGAGGTTGGAGGCCACTGTGCCACGGAACCCAGCAGAGGGGAGATTGATTCCAGCCGAGGGCGAGGGCCTCTGCCCGAAGCTGTGAGCGTGTGATACTGTGTTCTCGGTATGATGTCAAGCCTTTGCATCTCAAGTGTGTTAGTTTCCTCGTTTTGCGATCTTGGACCCCCTAAAAATGAACCAGGCCTGCCCAAGGGTTGGCACATTTAGGGAGACCGTGTACATGAACCAGTTACAACCACTTGTTTGTTCCTAAAGCCCATACCAGCAGCCAGGCTGACATCGCTCAGGGCACAGCTACAAAATAAGCTCCCATCGTGCTGGACACTTGCTTACCAAGGCGCCCAGAGTTGGATGGGCCGTCTTCACAGTGGCCTTTGGAGGGTTTGGGGTGACAGGCATTGAGGCAGAACCGGCTCTCTCTATAGAGATTCTATTATAAGGATGACCCCTTTGCCACGGGGACAGTAACCCCAAGTGAGTCAGTATTTACAGTGGCCGTTCGGGACAATGAGGACAAGGCAAGACCACAAGGAAGATTAGCGGGACTTGTCTTACGCTGTTTACGGCACTGCTTTGATTTCAGACCACAGTCGGCTTGCTTAGGACTGATTAAAAACATGTGCCAGTTGAAGTCACAGCTGCAGAAGAAAACTGGAAAAAGAAAGGAGCCTTAGATGTTTGGGAACTTGCCTCTATTTGCAAAAATGAATTCTGACTTGATTTGTGTGTCCTTGATTTCCTGACGAGGAGGTTCGTGTCCCCGAACCTCTCCTCCCACCCCGCGCTATCCACCGCCACCCTGGCCTGACTCAGCAAGCGTCGTAAGGCTCATCTGACGATTGCCCAGAGGAAAGCATTTGGGAATTCCAGAAAGAGGCTACTGAGTCCAGTTTGGGAAGAGAGCAAATGCCTAGGCTCCTGCCAAATACAAGGCCCCAAGTATATGAGGCTGAAGGCGGCAAGGTCACAGGGCCTCCTCCTTGAAGTGGCGCTCCCGCAGCAAGACGAGCGCCGGCGGCACTGGGCTCAGGCTGTATCTCAACTAAACTTGCTCAGCCTCTGTTTTCTCCCCTGCGAAATGGGACCTTGACTCCTGCCCCACGCGACAGTGTGGTGAGTGCCACCTGTGCGATGTTTAATCTGCTTTACGGGCTTCCTTCCTCTTTCCCCGGAGTCTCCAACCTCTTAGGGCTTTTTGTTCTCTGTTGTTGTTTTCATTTTCTTAAAGCCGCACTGATTCAATTGTTCAGATGTTGACTGCATGGATTTTTGTTCTTTTGAGAAGGTCCATTGAGTAAATCAAGACCTATAATTCCAGCGGGAAAATCCCTTTTGATGAGACTTGTTGAAGAAAGTTTCCTAACTGCCCTCATCTCGAGGCCTCTGAGGATCTTCCTGAAAGCTCCCTGTCACCAGTCTCTTTAGTGCCCCCAGAGCCCCTTCCCCAGAACACATAGATGATTGGATTTTCCGGGCATTGTTTCCCCTGAGAACTTAGTTTGAGCTCCCTGACTCTGGACCTCCTCTCAGTTGGAGGGCAGACATGGCCGAGAGGAACAGGCCTTCCTTCCCTCTCACCAGCTGCCTGTGGTTCCCTGAACATCTGCTCAGAGCTCCACCGTGTTTGTGAAAAAGCATCCCAGCTAAGGCGACCACCGTCTCCCCTCACCACCATCACCTGCGGTGCGTCGGGGCCTGGGCTTGGCTGTGCCTTCACTGAACAGGTGAAGAGTCAAGACACAAAGAGGTTAAGTGGCTTGCTCAAGGTCACGTGGGTATCTCAGAACCATTACTGGGTGGCACTTAGAGATTGCCAAGTGTCCATCTTCCTGTTAGAGGTGAGGAAACTGAGGCCCAGCTCCCGATGACCCAACGAGCCAGGGCCTGGACTAGAGCCCGTGTCTTCTGCCTCATGGCTCAGTGCCCTTTTCACTTGCCCCACTGCCTCCCCTTTAGAATACTTGTTGACCTGGACAGAAAAAGGTCTGTCTGAGGACTGGGCCCACTTCAATACCCCCATCTGGGGTAGCCAGAGCCACATGATTCTTGAACATCCATCTAGTCCACGGCTGCGACCTCCCCCCGACCAAGCTTTTGACCAGAGCCACGCACGGGAGCACACGCAGCAGCTCAAGCAGAAGCCGGCCGGGGCGCGGGTGCCTCCCCTTCGCACCACGAGCACGTCTCCAGCAGCTCCGGGCTGCATTTCAAGAGGTGCGCAGTGTCCCAACCACTTTGGCTGGGTGTCCGATCCTGAGACTGACCACCTCTGTGCCTCCAGCTACCAGCTCAATACGATATGTCAAAAATGATCCAAGAAGCCCCAGGGGAAAGGATGAACCGGGAGCAAGGACCATAGGACCTCTCCATCCACACAGGGGTTTTCTCTTCTGCAGCCACAAGTGCCCTGGCTGTCCGCCTCTCCCCCTCAGACCCAGCTGGGTCCCCACGGTAACAGTTGACACCTACTGATCAACTAGTTTGCCAGGTACCAGGCCAAGTGCTTACGTGGAACATCTCATTTAATCCTCGTGAGGACTATACTTTAAGGTAGGCGTCGTGGCTCACCTCTTATAGTTGAAGAAATTAAAGCTAAACGGTGAGTCACTTGCCCAGGTGGTACAGCCAGTAAAGGGCAGGGCCAGGCCTTGAGCCCACACTGCCTGCCCTTCACAGCCTCCAGCCTGCAAGGCCTTGGATCATCAGGCACAGCTCCCTGCCTTGAAGATGAGGGACTGGCGCCCAGAGAAGGGAAGAGACTTGCTCCTGGACCCAAGGCCCAGAAGGGTAGACCTGCTGAGCAGCCCAGCATGCTGATTCCTGGCCTCAGGGGTCTGTCTGCTCCGCCCCTGCTGCGCCTGTGAGCTGAGGCCAGGAGCCAGTCCTGCTTCCAACTCATGGAAAACCTACCTGGCCTCAGCCAGGGGTCGGTTCTTTAAGTTTTATTCTGCTAGCCTGCGACTCTGGGATTGGATGGAGTTGTGATCTTATAAAACCCAGAGTGAAGGGACTTCCCTGGCGGTCAAGTGGTTAAGACTCTGTGCTCCCAGAGCAGGGGGCACGGGTTCAATCCCTGGTCGGGGAACTAAGGTCCTGCATGCCACACAGCGCAGCCGAAAAACTAAATAAAACCCAGGGCAGAGGGACTGAGCTCAGTGAAGAGGGTCAGAGCCTTATGCTGTCCTAAGGCATATTTAGCTCGAATTTGGTCTAAAGATAATGTCTCTTCCAGTGGGAGTAGAATGAGGAGCTTGACTGACTCAAGGCCTCCCTCCCTGAGGGCCCTTTTGGCCAGTTAAGGGGGGACGTGAGAAGACCTTCCCCCCGCCCCCCTGTAACACGCTTAGACTTTTAAAGCTTACCATACACTTCGTCTTTGGGTGAAAGCGTTTTTTAAAAGGTGACAGACAACTAGTGCCATTGGCAGGCAATATACTCTGGGCAGCTCTCCATCTTCTCCGATTAAAAACTGAAACAAATGAAAACAGCACTTCAAAAGAAAACCTATAAATGGATGGGAGCCAGTTGTCACTCTCCCCTTCCTCCTCGCCTCCGTGAGCTGACTTGGTGAGGATCCGCGTTGAGAAGCACTCACGACAACAGCTGGTGGCATCATGCCTTTAAATAGCCCTTCTCCGCACTGCTTCGCCCGGGCGTCACACCCTTTGCCCTGGCAGGGAAAGCCCAGGACACAACAGGAAACTTCAGAACTTTCTGAAGAAGGAGAGAGCTTGCTGCAGAGCTTGCTCCCTCTCGCCAAGACCTTTCGGTCTAAGGAGCTTGCACTGGTGTGGCCCCTCCCCCAGAAGTTTCCAAGGAAAAACTGAGCTGATGAGATTTGCCCAGTATGAGGCCGGGCCTGAGGAGGGAGAGCGGGGCAGAGATGCCCCTGCCCCTGTGCCCAGGGCCCGTTCCAGCAGCAGCCAGCACCACTCCCTCATTGGGCACCTATCTTGGAGCCAACAGCCTGTACCCCTGGTGTCCTCCCCTGTGACTTGGGACAGGGACGCCACCCTGCCCAGTGGTGCTGGGGTACGTCACACTCCACAGTGTCCTTCAGGCAGTTACGCAGATGCAGCGGAGATGGGCAGCGGCCTGTCAACATCTGACCCTCTGCAGAAGGGCCGCCAGGCTCCCCTCCAGCAAACACAGATACCGCTGGGGAAATAGCAGCAGGTGAAACACGGGGAAGGAACGAATGGCCCTCACGTCCGAGTGGCGGCAGCCAGTTGACAAGGTTCCTTCCCGCACGTCTCGTGTGTGAGCGTCGCATCAGGGTGGGCTTGTTGCCCCTCCTCACTGTGGGGAAACAAAGCTCAGGGCTCCTCTCGCCCGGCCAGCCTCACCCTAGGTCGGGGGCCCCTTCTGCCTCAACACAGTCCCCCTTCCCATAAGGACGATCGTGGGCAAGGGGTTTGAGGTCCTAAGTCTCAGAGAAGGTGGTGGTCTGGCTGGGCCAGGATGCAGATGGAGGAAGGTGTTTATCCTTCTCACTAACCGTCGGCATAGGTTGAAGTTTGAGAATGGACGACAGTTTATAGTTTTCTTCCTCAGAAGCTGAACGTTGCATTCGCCTGCATTGTGGGGTTGCTGTCTCTCACTTTCCTCGACAGCGTGCAAGGGATGTGCTTTAACTGCTCTTGCAAACCTGGTGGCCGTCGGTAGTGACCTTAATTACAGCCATGAAGTCCACACTGGGCCCTCTGTATGGGCAGGCCTGTGGGGTCACAGAGAAGGGGACATGGCCCCTGCTTTCCAGGTCTGGCAGGGCAGCCCGGCCAGCGAGCCGTGTGCACACGTGACACGTGCCCCAGCAGAAGCACAGAGAGCATCTGCAAGCAGGGAGAGGACCTTCTGGTGACCAGGGAAGCCTTGATGGGGGCAAGGGCGTTTGGCCTGAGCGTGACTAAAGCCTCGAGGTGGAAATGGCACGTGTGAGGAAGAGCAGGTGGCCACACTGGAGGGGACGGGAGTGCGAGCCGGCATCCTGGACCGTGCGTGGGCTTCAAGGGGCTTGCGGCGTCCCCCGACTGCATGTGACATCACAGTGAGGAGACTTACCTGCAGTTTTTCTGGGAGAGCATCCTTAGCTGTCTTAGCTTCTCAAAGGTCGGGGGAGGCACGATCCCAAAAATGTAACCGAGGAAAAGTGCAAATAGTAAAAATCATGGCATGCCAGGCTGCGAGTTTGGGCAGATGAAGGGTCTCGGTTGGGGTAGTGACAGACACCCACATTCAAAGAGAATTGATTTAGTTGCAACAGAAAAGCAAAGTAAGCCTTTTTTTTTTTTTTTTTTTTTTTGTGGTACGCGGGCCTCTCACTGTTGTGGCCTCGCCCGTTACGGAGCACAGGCTCCGGACGCGCAGGCTCAGCGGCCATGGCTCACGGGCCCAGCTGCTCCGCGGCATGTGGGATCTTCCCGGACCGGGGCACGAACCCGTGTCCCCTACATCAGCAGGCGGACTCTCAACCACTGTGCCACCAAGGAAACCCGCAAAGTAAGCCTTTTGTCCCGGGGAGAAACAGCAGTTTTGTGAAAGGTAACGAGAGGGAGCCCAGGTGTTGGGACACAGGGGAGGAAGAGGAAGAAACTTCAGGATGACTTCACCACAGGGGTTTAGGGAGAAGTGGAAACTGAGGGTTCTGTTACAGAAGTACCAGGGGGCCGAAGCACTTTCAAATGAGTAATGTTGATGAAAAAGTACATTTGGAACACACTGGCTTGAGTTGTAGAGAGACGCCCAGGTCACAATGTCCTGGAGGTGGTTGGAAATGTGGGCCTGGAAGTTTGGGAGATAAATAAGGGCTGGAGACCCAGATTTGGGGTGGGGGGAGGGGCAGATTCTCTGCTGAGGGTGTTTCGAGCCTGAGAGGACGCGAGGGGAGTGGCGAGCAGGACAGCAAGAGTAGCCAACTCGATTTCTATGGGAGTGGGGAAGGCGGGAGGGAGAGGAAGAGGGACGGGGCGGGTCTAGATGTGTAATGTCCCAGGGACAGAGAGCTTCCAGACACGGGGGCCCACGCATGAATGTGGCAGAGAGGCTGCAGAGACTGGGACTGAAAAACTTCAGCAAAGCACGGAAATTTGAAAGAGGGTTTCCGGTGACTTGGCATTAGGAGAGGGGATCAGGCAGGTGTCATCAATGGCTGCTCTTAGCGGCGACTTAGTGGCGACCCCGGGGCTGCTGAGTTGTGTGGGGCTCTTCGCCCGACGCTGAACCACCCATGTGACGCTGAACCGCCGACAATGAACCACCCTTTTGAGTTTCATGACTGCTGAGCAGTTCTCTGCTCTCTTCTCACAGACGGGTTTCGCCTTGTTGCCTCTCGCAGCTTCAGCAGGTCTGCCCTCTGCCTTTAAGTTAGCTCCCCAACTCCTAATGTGGGGCTTCTGACCTCCTGGGAGCCTGGAGCGCCAAGCTTATTAGAACCATGTCCTAAATAACATAGACGTGGGTGAGGTACCGAGGCCTTTGTGGTACTGATGGTGACAGGTGTCTTGGTGGCCCTTCCTAGCTCAAGTCACAGGTCCAGGTGAGCCACTTCTGGACAAGTCCGGTGTGACTGCTCTGATCTCACGGGCATCAGGGGTGCGGGAGGGAAGCCTGGCAGGCACACGCGGTGCCCACCGCCACCTCTGCGGCTTCCTCTCCCTCTGCGTTCTACCTCACCCTTTCTCTTCCGGAAGAGTGTTTAGTTCCCAGCTCCTGCCAAGCCCTCCCGTGCCCCCAGGCCTCTGCTCCTGCTGTGTCTTTTGCCTCGAACACCTGTAAAATGGCTACTTCACCGCCTCCTTCACTGGTGGCCCGAGGCTGGTGCCTCATGGCATTGCCGTAAATGCCCTCACCACCGCAGTTGGTATCTCTCACGTGTCTGCTCCTTCTCTAAACTGAGATCACCTGCACGATAGGTGCCACATCTGGGTCATCTCACAACCCTTGGCACCTAAGGCAGTGCCTGGCACAGTCAGTGTGGCATGTGCCCCTCTCCTGCCGTTTGACAGAGAGCCTGCTTCTCCAGATTCGAACCTTGTTGCGGAAAAGCCAAACGGTCTGCCCCAGACCCTGTCGCTCGTCTGTGGCTGACCAGGGAACGTTCTCCTGATACCCAGCCTGGCTTTCTTTCCAGTAGATCGAACTACAAATACGTCTGTCAACGAATGGAGGCCATGGGTCACTTAGAAATCCCTCTTATTAGACCCTCTCTGTCTCTGTGAAGTCAGAGATCCCCCTGAGTAAAAGTGCAACCTTGCTGATATTTCAGATCACGAAAACGACCGGGTGGTTGGCTTGGTCACTCTCTGGCCCGTAGCTTGGACCCTTGGCTTTGACCTGGGGCAGGGCAGACGGAACCCGAGTCCTGATGTCTAATAGGAATTGGCAGCCAGGAAGGTCCGGGTACAGGCCCTTTAAATATCCATGAGAGATAGCACGGTAGTGAACTGTATGGACCTCCCTTGGAAAAATCCAGAGGGCTTTGCATCAGCAGGGAAGGAAAATCCAATCCAAGATGCATGAACAATAAATAACAACTGTTCCGAGTTAGGTTGAAAGCTCTGAGTTGCACTTTTTTTTTTTCAAGATGTTTGTGCTAACCACAATTTTTTTTCTCCCCCTTTCCCACCAGGGCTTATTTCAAAACCTTTGTCCCTCAGTTCCAGGAGGCAGCGTTTGCCAATGGAAAGCTCTAGGAAACACCAGTCTTGAGAGGTGGCCAGCCAGGCTGCTCTGTCCACATGCGTGTCAGCACATATGGCCGCTTCCTGGAAGCCATTGGAATGTCTTCACGGCAGCATTTCACTCACACAGCAGCTTTGCGCCCCGACTGGAACCCACACTTGAGCTGGCTGGCGGGCACCTGGGTCCCAGAGCCCCCCACCTCTGGTTGCCCCCTCTTTGTTTCCTTCAGTATACTTCTTAGTTGGAAGAAATAAAGTCACAAATCAGGATGCTGTTACTTTTCCAGGGAACGTAAGACATCATAAATGCACACACCCTGATTCCAAAGCCTTTGTCTCTGAGACCTCTTTTAAGTTTTCAGATAGCTTTTTTCTTTCCCCCTGGAACTAGCGCCTTGTGCGTGTGTGTTTCACACCCAACCTTTCCCATTTGGACAGTCCCTCACTGGAAAGGTGCTGCCCGAATGAGTCTGACCAACTGGCAAGGTTTCAGCCACCTACCCAGCTGGGCCCTAGGCCAGCGCTCGGGAACAATTGGGAGCCAGCGTCAAACGCCGCTCCCCCACCCATCTCCAGGCCCCCGTGTGTGTGCCGTGTACAAAGCCCATCCTGACCCAGGAGGCAGTCGCTGAAGGTTGCTGAACGCCTCAAGGAACCCATCCCTCTCTCCATCCCTCCTCCCGAGGCTGATGGGAGAGTTGTTTGGGCTGACGAAGCACTGTGCGAATTATACCTGGGAGACACAGGTTGGGTCCCGTGGGTGACCCCTGGGCTCAGGCCTGCCAGCTCCGCAGCCGTCCGGGAACGGAGCGAGGGAAGGTGCCCCGAGCAAGCTCCATCGTCCCTAAGTGTACGGATCGTCGGGGCCAGGCGGGGTTTCAGGAGCCACCTGGTTTCCACGCCCAGCCCCTCTCCCCTGCTGCCCCCTTCAGCGTCAGAGGCGGGAACTAAGGCCCACAAGCTAAAGAAACTCTCCCAGCAAATTAGGGCAAACCTGGGAGTCGGGAGCCGTCACACGACTTCCCTCAACTTACACCCAGGCTGGCCACAGCCAACTTGCCCGCTTGACAAGGTCTAGTTTAGCTAAGCGGCGTCCCACCCTGAGGGCTTTCGACACAGGGAAGTGGGACCTCGGCACGGAGGCGAGGGAAGCCAGCAGGCTGAGTGGCCTGTGCTCTTACTTCAGCCCACCTGCCTCTCTCCCGCTGTAGGGCCCGCACAGGTGGAACCCAGCCTCTCACTCTTCCCTCAGCTCCTCTTGTGGTTGGTGGAGCTCAGTTTCACCGCGTCAGCCTGAAAGCGAGCCAGCTCGGGGCCCTTTTGGGGGCCAGTGAGGGAACCTCTCCATCCTGTATTCTCCAGCACCCCGGAATGTTCTCAGGAGGTGAGAGAACAGGTAGAACAGACCTCCCAGCTTGGCTTCCAGCCGAAGGGCTGCCCAACTCTGGGATCTTTCACCACCTGAGTACTTTGCCTTGAAACCTTGGGAATTCCCATGACAGAGAGCAGTCCAGAGTCGTGCGTCGGCGCCGTAGCTTCGCCGTCAGCCGGCGGTGTGACCCTGAGTAAGTCACTTCTCCGTGTAGCCAGAACCACGCGGCGAGCTTTCTAAAAAGCTGCTTCTCAGGGTCCCGCTGCAGGCCCGCTGAATCATATCTCATTAGCTGGGGCTTGGGCGTCCGGATTGTGATAAAACTCCCCAGGTGATTCTGTTGAGCACGTGGTCGCAACCATGCTGGAGTCTCTTCTGACCCTGGCCAGCTGCCTACCCCAGTAAGGGTTTCCAGCTCCAGTTCTAGCCGGGGGTGGTTGGCAGCTGTGGGGTGGGGTGAGGTCACGTGGCCGGGACCCCTGGCATTTCAAATCGCCAGTCCTCAGTGACAGCGGCCAGTATTGGGCAGTGTGACCTGGGAGTGGCCCTCCTGCCCCTGCCAGTCTCTTGGGGTCCAGATGGCTCAGGCTGGCCAGATTGTCAACGGTAGCCCGCACGTCTGGGAAGCAGGCCCAGTCCAACCAGAAGTGCTGTCCTGCACTTTATCTCAGCACATCTCTGCAGCAGACCTGTGAAGTAAGCAAGTGAGGAAGGTCACCCCTGTTCCACAGATGAGGAAGCAAGATCAGAGAGGTTAAGTGAGTTACCCATGATCACCAGCCAGTCAGTGCCAGAGTCAGGACTCAGCCCGGGCTCCCAGCTCCAGATCTAGTACTGCTTCTCACGTTCATCCGTGACTCTAGTAAACAAACGGAGACTTCTTTCTTCCCCAGCGAAGGATGATGTACTATGTGTAGGTTTGTGAGCATGAAGATTATATGATTTTTAAAAAGACTTTCAGCCCCCTTCGCACAGGGGGAAGATTTGGGCTCATTTTCTTATGCGGAGCCAAAGAACAGAAGGTGACAATAGCCACTTCATATTTCAAATGCCAGGGACTCAGAACCAGTGTTTTTGAGATTTTTATCTCTACCCACAACAGCAGCGGAAGCAAGCGGCACTTGTAAATGGGCGACAGTCGCCTGTGTATTTTTTAAACACTTCTTGCTAGTTCAGCCCATCGCTGAGCATTGCACCCGCGCACAGAGTGCAGCCCAGGACTAATTAGTAAATGGCTATAAAATGCTTTGAAGATCAAAAGTGCCATATACGACAGCACATTATTATTACCTTGTAAATCCTGTCTCCAGCGTACTCGGCCCTTGTAATTTCAGTTGAATCTTTAGCTCAGCACAGACAAGGAAAAGGACTCAGATGTTATGAGTTTACTACTAATGGCTGCATCAGGGCGTCTCCTGTGGGGCCGGGGAGGAGGCACAAGAGACCGGGGCAGCCAGTGTTCAGCCTTCTCCCAGCCTCTCGGTTTCCTGAGGACCCACTTGACAATAGGGAGATGGTGCTTTGTTAGAGAGAGAGAGAGAGAGAGAGAGAGAGAGAGAGAGAGAGTGAGCTCGTTTTCTCCTGGGGATGAACTGGCAAGAGTGTGGGCTTGAGGAGGAGAGAGACTTGTATTTGAATCCTGGTTCTGCCCACTTAGTGGCTGGTAAATATTTAATGAGCAGTTCTTCAGCAGTTTAAAAAAGAAGAGAAATAAAAGGAGGGGGCTGGTTTGTATTGTTTGCCAATTTCCATGGTGTAAATGCTTCCACCATGACCAATTCCAAGCTCCCAACATGAGGTCACTGGACACAGGCTTGGGAAGAGTAGGGAGCGTCGAGTGGTGGGAGCCTCTGTTGGGGTGAGCGGGCTCCAGTGTGGATCTTTACTTAATCTCACTGAGTTTTGTTTTCCTCATCTGTAAAGTGGGAATAAATACCATCTGCCCCCCAGGATTGTGAGAATTAAATAAGAAAAGCATATAAAGCACAGAGCTTGGCGCATAGAAACGTTTGCTAAACAGTGGCTGTTATTATTGCAGACCAGAAAAAGGATTTTCTGATGTTGACTATGGCCTTTTCCTAAAAAGGCAGAATGCCCCTGTTAAAAAGTCCTGCCAATGAATATGCCCCCTTTGGAAGAGTGACCCTGTCTGTGTGACTAGGAAAACAAAATGATGTCATCTTGATTTTAACGAACGAGGGGTTAGGTGTATCCGTGAGAGTTCCCTCCACCTCTGCCCCACGCTCGTCTTGCTTGAATTCTCGGCAGGTCCTCAGCCTCTCACAGTGACCTGCTTCTTTGTCTGGCCTCCCGCCTCCCCATGGTCAGGAAAATCTAGAGCCGCACAAGCCACTTTTGCTTCTGACTCAGTTTCAGTTCCTGACAGCTACAGACCCTCGTTTTGGAGTCACAGCCTAGCCAGAGAAATGACCACATTCGGTTTGCCTCTTGCTTGGGCCTATAAATAGAACAAGCCCAGAACCTGCCCCAGTTCGTGGGGACTGGCCTGTGCCACGGTTCTTAACGTGAATGTTAACAACAGTATCTAATGGTAACGTGACATCAAGTTCTGTTAATGGCATCGTGATTAATTCATTGGTGCTTTTTAAAATGAAAACAAGAGAAGAAACATCACCTTTATGTCTATGCATCTTTGGTGCTCACGGCACTGCTAGGAGAGTAAAAGCCAGGAGAGTAGACCAGACATGTGATAGACGCAGGGTACTGAGTGGTGGTGACAGTGATCCCTGCCCTTAGTGAGCTATGAGTGACATTCCATACTAGCTACTTTTCTAATCCTCCTAACAGCTAAGTGAGGTAGGCGTTATTATCCTCATCTTATAGATAAAGAAACTAAGCCTCAAAGAAGTTAAATAACTTACCCACGGACAGGGAATGGGTATATTTCCTTATTCATCCATCATATCTACTTTCCCTCTATCTCTCCCTTTCCATCCCCTTCCTTATTACACAAAGGAAGTGAACTCAGGTCTCTCTGTTTCTACTTCCTTTTCCCAGCTTCTCCAAATAAAGAGATATTTATTGAGCATCTACTATATACAGAGCCCTGTATAAGACATTCATATACTTGTTTTTGCTATTTTCTCCAGGAGGAGAGAGGCTTGGGGTGGTTGGGACTGGCCAAGGTCAGATGCCGGTTCCAAGGCCAGGCTTCACACAGCAGTTCTGTGTGTCCCCAGCTAAGATACTTTGAAGCAGTCTTTGTAGATGCGGATAGGTCTGGCTATGTGGCTGTCTAAATATACATAAATACCAGTTGATTTTCAGATGGTCGAGCCAGGGCCAGCCCACGGTTTTAAAAAAAATCTGACTTCAGGCGTAGTGGTTGGGAGTCCGCCTGCCAATGCAGGAGACACGGGTTCATGCCCCGGTCCGGGAGAATCCCACATGCCGCAGAGCGGCTGGGCCCGTGAGCCGTGGTCGCTGGGCCTGCGCGTCCGGAGCCTGTGCTCCGCGACGGGAGAGGCCACAGCAGTGAGAGGCTCGCGTACCGCAAAAAAAAAAAAAAAAAAAAATCTGACTTCAAAGCTAGTGCCATATTCTCAGGTTAAAGTCCAACACACGCTTGGTTGAAATAATGGCCTAACATCTGGGAAAAACAAGACGAAAGTAGTTGTTCTGATCATTAGGGAAAATTACCAAAGGAAGGTATTACCAAAGACAGCAGTATCCACGACTGACTCCAGGTGAAATATGCAGTAACTCCGAAGGTTATTTCCTAGCGTAACTCATGTTTTCTTTCTCCAGGGTTCCCACGTTGGCTCCTTCATTTTCTGATCCCCTTCACAGAGCCACACTTAACAAGCCTGCAAGGTCATGCTTGGGGTCATGATAAATTATGACTAATGATGGCAGGAAAAGTAGCCCCACAAGCAACCCAGGAATGACCAGCATGGCCCTCCCTGCTCTGGGCCAGCTGCCTTGGTACCATCTTGGAATGAGCCAGATAGCGTGGGACAGACACTTGCTCCTCCAAAGCAGAGCCCACCGTCCCCTTCTTTGAAGCCCCCGGAGAGCAGAGTCCCTCTACAGAAGTCTCCTCATTCCAGGTCCTCTTTGGAATCTGCCCTTTGAGCTGGTTTAGGAGCCACTCATAAAAATTCATCCCTTTCGACTCCATGATCACATTTCTGCCACAGAATGGGACTCCCAGCTCCCGGAGACCTGTGGCTGTGTGGGCAGGTGCCGAAAGAGTAGAAGCTAGGAGGGTACCAGGCGCCCCTAGAAATTAGGTGGTGGGTGGGTGTTAATGGTGACGGCCGCCCTCTTGAGCACCTGAGTGATATTCCAGGCCCTGTTCCGGGTCTTTTGCATCCATTCCCTTCTTGGTCCTCTGACCCTTCAGAGAACTAGGACAGGCCACCGCTGCAGAGAGAGAGCCAAAGGGAGGCCTCAGGGCTCTGATGGCAGTTCCTGAGAAGTACAAAATCATTTGAGGAAGGCAATGTCGTCCACCTCCCCAGGGGAAATTTTGAAGGGATTTCGAGTCATTCGGGTGCGTAAGTTGGAGTAGGTTCGTGCAGGGGGGTTTACCTTGGGTTCATGTTATAGCCCAGCTGAATGAAGGCTGGTGTCATGCCTGGGGACACGAGATCTGGGGCAGGGGTCACTGACACGGCCAGCTTGCCCTGCGGGGAGACGCACTCCACCTCGAAGCACCCACACACGCACACGGGGGGCTTTATAGATGACCTGATGCTGCTTAGCCTGCCTCGTTGCCCGCTCCCGGGACTCAGCGCAGGCACAGGTTGGGGGGGGACGCCTCACCGCAACTCCGCACCACAGCTCTCAGCCTGCATTGGCCGGCGGGTCGCCCAGTCCAGCCCTCTCCCCGCTTTCCGCCCTCACTGAGACCCAGGCTGCCCTCTGGGGCACCCCCTTGCCTCGCCTGCTGTCACCCCAGCCTCCCAGGACTGGTGGCCCACACCCTCGCCCACTCCAGCTGCTGGCTGATCAGCGGCCGGCAGCCACCGGGGAGCAACCCCTTCCAGAACTCTCTCCAGGCCGGAGCCTCGCGTGGATGAAACCGAGCCCTGGGCTAATTGGCGTGTCAGGAGTTGAGGCCCCGCGGGCTCTGGAGCCAGCTGGCCTGGGTCAAGTCCCGCCTCCACCACTTGCTGGAGGCGTGAAGTTGAGCAAGCCGCTTGACCTCGGTTTCCTACCCCGCAAGCAAATGGGGCAACTACCTGCGTCCTGGGCCTGGCAGAGGACTCAGTGAATCCGGACGTGCGAGGTGCTTAGACCAGCGCTGGCAGAGTAAGTGCTCAGGCAAGGCTGTCTTTTTGTTTGTTTGTTTTTTGCGGTACGCGGGCCTCTCACTGCCGTGGCCTCTCCCGTTGCGGAGCACAGGCTCCGGACGCGCAGGCTCAGCGGCCCTGGCTCACGGGCCCAGCCGCTCCGCGGCATGTGGGATCTTCCCGGACCGGGTCACGAACCCGTGTCCCCTGCATCGGCAGGCGGGCTCCCAACCACTGCGGCACCAGGGAAGCCCCGCGAGGTGTCTTTGATGCTAGTGCCTTTTATGTCTGATGCAGGCTGCCCCTTGCCTTCTTTTTACTGCTTCCTTTCCTTTCATATCCCTACCCTTAAGCTTCACCTGACCAAAAAAGAAAAAGAACCCTGTTCTGCCCCTGGCTTCCAGTCCCGTAGATGCTACTCCCTCCTAGAGCATCTGCGACACCCCTGCTGCCAGCTGTCCCTCCTCCACCAGCCCCAGCAGACCTCCCGGGGTCCTCAGTGAGCCTGTGCTGAGTGGGCAGCTTGACCTGAGGTCCCCAACTCGTCGCTTCCATCAAGCTCCTAAGACCCCCTTGTTTCAAACGTTTTGCTTATTAAACTGCATTTCTTAAGTAATCATTTATTTCCCCTTTGAAACCAAGGACTTACATACATACTTGCTTACATTCCGGTGAGCGCCGCAGACTGGAAGTTACCTCACTGAGTGGGCATGTTTCCAGTCAAAACTAGAACCCTTTCCTAGCTGGGGTTCCTTCTTGCTGGTAAGCATGCAATAAACATTAGCCTTCCTTAAAATCTTGACTGTCGATGACTAACCCCTTTCCTGCCTTTTGGAACCCCTGTTAGAAAGCCTGGTCTGCCTGGGCCAGGCCCACAGGCTAACTGGAGAAACAGGAGGAGCTCCCAGTGTAACCATCACAGCTCCCTCTCCAGCACCCCGTCCCCCACTCGTTCACATGTGAGCCTCCCTGGTCTCGACAGGGCACCCCGAGAGTGAGAAGCAGGTTTCCAGGTCTGGAGAGGGTAGCGTCATCCAGAAACCTTGAGGAGAGTCCCACACCCAAGGAAGGGTGGGCGGGCCTGCAGAGGCTGTAGGAAGAGGTGCCAGGGCCATTCTGGAGCCCAGAGATGGGCTGAGTTCAAGGAGGAGACAGTTGAGCCCAGCCTGACAGGTTAGGATAAACAAATGTAAATTAGAACAGAAATCGGTGCCCAGCCAGGCAGCCCTCCATCTGCTCCACACTTGTTCACTGAGCACTTTCTATGTGCCCAGAGGCGGGAGTTGCTTCCGGGCAGAAGTAAGAATTGAATCCCATTGATACATTAGACAGACATCTGTCAGCATCCCCACTGATCCTGGCACTGAGGCTGTACTGATGATAAGACCAGCCCTGCCCACAAAGAGCCAGGGAGATAAGGCAAGTACCCCCTCCCCTGCTGCTGATAAGCTATGGAGGCAGTGATAAGCTGTGTGGTGAGAGCAGCAGATTCACAATCCTTACGTCCAGGCCATGCAAACCAGGGAGGGCTTCCTGGAAGAGGGGTCAGCTAAGCACAGATTCAGCCTCTTGGCCACACCAATATTTTATCCCTTTACCTCACCATGATGTTTCAACTTCCTGGTGAGTTCTGCAACTGGTCTGGGGAGCACATGATGCCTAGTTCGGATGCATTCAATTATTTCTTGAGCATCTACTTGGTGCCCAGCACTGTTCTAGACACTGGAGATAACAGCAGTGAATAGAGCATAATAATCCTTGCCCTCGTGGAGCTTCCAGCCCCATCAGGGGTGAGGGAGCATGAACAAGATAAGTAGGAAATTGTGCACATGGTAGAAGATAAGAGAGGAGAAGAAAAATAAAGCAGGGACAGTGGGAGTGCGCTTTTAACCAGGGTGTTCAGGGAAGGCCTCACTGAGGAGGTGACATTTGAGCCAAGACCTAAAGTAGGAAAGTGGAAGGGGCAGGGCACTGCCCTCCGCCTTCCTGTCCTGGAACCTGCCCCATTCCCAGGCCCCAGTATGGGCTTGCCTCGGGTCCCCAAGGAACCCACCCAGAAAGTCAGTCCTGGAACCCAGAACATCCAGAGGTGGCAGGCAAAGAGCAGTGAAGCACGAAGCCTGGGCTGAGTCCTGGCTGGCTGCTCTCTGAGCCTCAGGTCCCTCATCTATAAAATAATGAGCCCTTTTCACAGGCTGATTATGAAAATAAGGCTGACCGGGCCTGGGGAACCTTTGGGAACCACGAGATGTAGCAGCTGCGTAAGCAGTTTGCCTCTGCCACCACTTAAGATAGAGCCCTCACGCTGCCCGGCCGGGGCCTGGTAGAGGTGCCTGAGGACGCGGTCAAGGTACCACCAACTGCAGAGGACGTGTGCTGATGCCCATCCTGCCTGCCCTCCCCTGCTGGCCCAGCGGAGGGTGGATGGGAGAACGGGGGGCAGGTGCGCCGGTAGCGGGCCGCCTTTCCCCCCACTCAGCTCTAGAGAACCCGATGTGGGGGAACAGGGTCCCCTGGGGTGCTGAGGAGGGACCACAAGGAGTCCTGCCTGAAAGCTCAGCTTATTGGGTCCTGGATCAGCCCGAGGTGGGTGTGACCTGGAAGGTGGGCGCCTGGCAGGTGTCACAGCCAGCAACAAGCTCCCAGCCAACCCTCCACGTCATTCCCATCAACACTGTCAGTATCCTAGTCTTTTTCTCAATATGAAAGGAGCAGAGGACAGAAGCCACTCGTGACCCATCCTCCTAACATGACCGTGTTTGGTGGGGGGGTGTTAAACAGTGTGCAGCAAATTCTTTGTACCTATTCCATGGAGGGAAATGATAGCCCAGCTGAGGCCTGAGGAATAAAGGCATTTCCTTCCAGTCTTTCTTTCTATTCTTTTTTAACGTGTTTAGAAACAATACAAAACAATTTTGTATCCTGTTTTTCTTTCTACTTAACATGATTTCATAAGGGTTTGCCATCTTGCTACAGTCAGCACAACCATCTTTGAAAGATCTACCTCATTTCTCCATAGTTCCTACACCACGCCCTTTATTTGGGGCCATTTAAATTATTGCTTGATTTTCCCTATTATAAATATATTCCATAAATAATTACTTAAATCTACTGTAGGTAAGGCACGAGGGCAACACTAATCTGGGGCAATTCAATTAGCAAGCAGTAGGGGAATGCGTGTGGTGGTGGACCAGCTCATGCCTCAGAGACTCCAGAGCAGGGGGGATGGGGGAAGGTGCTGGAATATTCTGGTAGGGTAGCGGAGGAAGCACTGAGGTGGGTGCCTTGGGTGAGACCCCGAGGAGGGCGTTGTGTCTCCAGGCTGAGCTGAGCGGGGCGGTGAGGAGAACAGAGGCAGTCAGTCACTAAAACGCTTGGCTTCTGAAGGCCTTCCCACGAAGGCTGAGGTGTCCAGCTGCTGCAGGTGGACACAGAGAGCCCTGAAGGCTTGTGAGCAGGGGAGGGACAGAATCAAAGTGATACTTAAGGCAGGTTCATCTGTGTGGTGACTGGAAGTCAGCCAGCAAGGGGCAGAGGAGCCCAGGGCCAGCAGCTGCAGAAGGAATCTCACCTTGAGGTGAGGCCGGGGTGGGGGCCCTGGAGCAGGGGAGATCCTGGGAAGGGATGAACAGGAAGAGATGGGAATGAGACGGCACGCGAGGACAGCGCCTGGGCTTTGAGACCAGCGGGCACAGAGCGTGAGCTAGGCAACCTGCTGGCGGCCAGGCCACACTGCTGGAGGACCCGGCAGGGGCAGCGGGAGCCTGAGTCCTCTGCCTTCAGGGCCTGGGCGTGGAAGCAGCCGGTGGTGGGATGGGGGGGTGGGGAGCCCGCCTGGGGGCAGGCCCAGACGGAGGCCCCAGGGAGTCCCTGAAACCTGACATGTACAGACTTGTGGGCATCAACGCGGGAGGAGCTCTGAGACCAAAGGGAAGGCCTCGGAGCCTCAGAGAATAGTGGGAATGCCCTCCTCTGCCAGCCTCTCGCCAGCCAGGGCCTATGGGAGGCCCAGGGGCTTGACCTGAACACAGCCCAGAACCCCCAGGCTGGAGGGAAGGCAGCAAACAGTCTGGAACCAAAGAGACAAAAGTCCTCACTGAGCCACTCACTGGCCTGACCTACACATCTCTGAACGTCAGCTTCTTTGTCGATCAAGTGGGATGATAAGAGCACCTACCTAACAACCATGTGCTGATTGGGCAAAGATAATGGACATAACACACCTGGGATGTAAGAAGCAGACAGTGGATGGGAGCTGCTGCTACCATTACTGTTATGAAGGAGCCCTCAGCCCACCCCCAGCTCTACCCCAGCCACACCTGGCCAGCCTAGGAGGCTTCGGGGGCAGCGGCTGCGGAGGGGACGGCCTAAGCCCTCAGCACCTGCCTGGCCAGCACATCGCAGAGGTTTCCCTGAGCTTCCCCTGTGAAGGCCCCGGCCGGCAGCCTCAGTGTTGGGGCACTGCACGCACTCTGCTAGGACACCTACTGTGTGCCAGGCTCTGCTGGGCACTGAGAGATCAGCTCCAAGAGACATCAGATCTGGCCTGCCCCCAAGACCTCCCACAGAGAAGCAACTACATTCCGAGGACGTAGGGGGAAGAGGAAGAGTCTATGGTGGAGGCGAAAAAGGGCTCTTGAGATAGATTCCAGCTAGGGGATCATGAAATCTAACTTGGGAGAGGTGGCACTTGTCTGTCCCATGGGCTCTGATGGATGGGAGCTGGGAAAGAACATCCCAGAAGGAGGGAGCTGCAGGGGAGTCGGTTGGGCCAAAGGTGGGATGGATGACAATTCCCATCTGTCTACCGCGTGCCGGCCCCGGGGTCAGACCCTTCGCCACATCATCTCTCACCCTCACAACGACCCTAACAGGTAAAAGTTTTTATCCCCATTTTACAGACAAGAAAGTGGAGTCCCCATAGCGTGACCGCACGGCTCATAATAGGCATCGCTGGGAGGAGAACGCAGGTCTCCAGGCTCCCTCTCCCAGGCTGCAGGGAGGCATGTGACCACACGCACACGAGCCAGGGTGTCATCCACTCTAGGAAAAGCCACGCTGTCCCCCCAGCACGAGCCCTCTCTGAGGCATCTCCCTGGGACACAGGAGACCCAGGCAGTGGGGAAAGACCCGGAATCCAGCCCCTCCCATGCTGCCCGCACCATCAACCCCCATCTCTGCCTCTACTCCTGCCACTCTGTGGGAAAAGCGGGGGGCACGGGGGCCTTGCCCAGGCAATGGGCGACCTTTACTCAGGCACTTGTCAATGTATCACCAATGTCCAGGCTTCTGAAGACCATCAAGACCATCTGGGCCAACACGCAGATGGGCAAACTGAGGCCCAGAGAGGGGCAGGGACCCAGCATGAGGCTAAAACCCAATCTGACTCCCAGTTCAGTGCTTTTTCACCTGCCTCTTTGACTCAGCTGAGGCAGGGACCAAGCAGGCTGGTTCCCAGCATCACGGGGCTGGTGCAGGGATAAGGTGGGAAGGAAGACCTCAGAGGCCCCGTGGAAGGCAGGCGGGTCCTGATTTGCAGGGAGCCTTCCAGCTCAGGCCCACCTTGTACAGGGAGGCGGGGAGGAGGTGAAAGTGCAGCCCCCGCCTCCCAGCTACTCAGCAAACCCTGGAGCTGAGCCTGGGGCTGCAGCAGCCCAGTAGGGGCACCTTTTTCCAATTTGCCCTCAGGTCCTGTAGAGACCGCCCACAGCCCAGATTAGCGTCACCTGGCCCATTCTGGAAAGGATCCCTGGCCGGCCGAGGTGGTGGCTGCAACTCCCTGTTGGAGAGCCCCTTGGCTCGAGGGAGGGCAGGAGGGGGCAGTGGCGCGTGGAGCGCTGGCCCGGGCCTGGGCTGGTTGCCTCTTTTCTCCTGCCCCGTCTGGGAGCCGCAATTCTGCGTCTGTTTCCAGGTACTGTTTGTTCTCATCGTGCCGATTCCTGTCAGGGCCACAGGTATCTGCTTTGGGCTCCTGCCTCTTCCCACCCCGATCCCTGGCCCCTGCAGAGCCCCACTGGAGCTGCCCTTACCCCGCATGGGGGGCTGCCATACCTGTCCAGCTGCAGTAGGCCAGCGCTCAGTCCTCAGGGCCCCTGGCCCGGCTTCGAGCCCCTCGGGGCCTGGCAGCCTCCCCACCTGTGCTGAACGTCAATTCTGTCCGGGGGCCCCGAGGCTCATGAGGCCTCCCACGCGTGGGCCAGAGCTGACCTCCCTCTGCCTTGTGGGCTGCGTGATCTCAGCAAGACTGTCCCCTCGAGTCTGGGTGCGGGTGTCTATCCCCCTTCCTCACAGGATGCCCTGAGCTGTGGACTCCCACCCGTCTCCCACGCCTTCCCTCTCCCTCGTGAGGCTCAGAGCTGCCCGACAGTGACCCAAGGCTGGGGAAGGGAGCTTTGTGTTTGGTGTCTCCTTTCTTCCAGAGGCTCAAAGCACTTTTATAAGCATTAATCTCCTTTATCCACCCCGGCTGTTGTTTCGTTTGCTCTTTGTATTTTATTGTGAGCTGAGGTTTTGCGTTTAACCCTTGGGCACCCAGTAAGGCGTAATTCCTCAAGCCCAAGGTGGAGCAGTCACTGGACGCCTCCTGGCCAGCGTGACTAGAACCCGGGGGCCAGGTCCCACCCGGCTGCTGCCCAGCTCCTTCTCCGGTACCCGCCTTTGATTGGGTATCTGTCCTCAGCATCCGGCCAGGCAGCAGGGAAGGTGTCCCTGTGAGGCCACTGCCAGACGAGCTGTGAGGTGGTGGCCCCAGAGGCCATGAGTTGTGGGAAAGAGAGCGCTAGAAGGGGAGGCGGGAAGCCTAGGTTCCGCCAACTGCTGCTGTATGACCTTGGGCCAGTCACTTCACCTCTGAACCTGGTTTTATTGAAATATACGACAGGGGTAATGAGACCCTTGTGGCTAATAAATCGGAGTGTGTGACAGTGATCTGTAAGTGCTTCAGCTCTGGGCAAACATCCAGGACAGTGTAGTCCACCGTCGGGACATACGTCAGTTGAGATGACCCCCGTGGGGATGTCAGCCCTAGTTTCCACTTGGATTCTAAGATGAAAGGAGCTTGTTCCCTTCTCCCCACATAGCCCTGAGCCTGCGCTCCTGGGCCCACGTGGCCAGAGCAGAGGGCAGGGGAGGGAGGTGGGTCAGAAATCAGCCTCAGGCGCCCCCAGATAGATGTCCTGACCCGAAGGGGCTCCTTCCACTGCTCTACGCCATGGGAAGCTTCTGTAATTCATGACTCTCAGACAAAGGTGAGCCGTCACACTGCGTCCACATGAGGTGAGGGTGATACCAGCCCCTCCAGCGCCCGTCGGTACAGGGCCACCCTGTTGGTCTGTGTGGTTTGCTGACGTGGTGCTGGCCTGCCCAGAGGGAGGGATGAGTTCTCTGCATACAAGCTCGCTGTCTGCTGACTGAGTCTCACCCCCATGAGTGCTGAGCCTGCACGGAGGGGTGCTTTATTCAAATTCACACAAAGGTGCCCAGTTTCTGGTGGAGGCCCTGCATGACTGGGCCCAGTCCAGGGCAGGCCACAGTGGGCAGGCCACGGTGGGCAGCCCAGTTGGGCAGGAGGGGGTGGCCCGCCACCCTGCTCGACAGCAGGCTCACCTTGCCCTCCCCGTCCATGGCCCTGGAGCCACCCCAGCTCTGTGGAAAGCATTTCAGCGTTTCCTCCTAAACAGACCAGTATAATAACAATACACCTTCCCCAATCCCTTGTTTGAAATTCCAAACTCCCCAAAGCTCTGAAAACCCAAAGTTTTTTTCATAACTTATATGGCAGCACAACCTGGCCTGATCAAACGTGAGGCTACCTATAATTTTCCCCCTTAGGGTGACTATTCATGGGTGTTCATGAGGAAATATTACTGTGTTTGATGATGGGGTACTGCCCAGCCCTCACTGGATTATGTGAGGTATTGGACTGTGCATTATATTACCTTCCTAAAAATGCAAAAACATATGAACTCTGAAACACAAGTGACCAAAGGTTCCAGATAAGAAATTCCAGATCTGTAATAAGCAACGCTTAGTATAGGCCTTGCCTTATCCCAGACACTGTGCTGAGCGCTTCTCTCAGGTAATCCCAACAGCTCAACTTATTTCCATTTTATGGATGAAGAAACTGAAGCCCGGGAGGTTCTGTAACTTCGCCATTCGCACAGTTAACTAAGGGCGGCACCAGGATTTGAAACCAGGCATTCGGGCTCCCTGCTGTTAACCCTGTGCAGTAAGGTTGAGGAGACTGCGGTCCAGAAGGCAGAGGGACTTGCTTGAGGTCGTCCAGGGAGTCCAGAGTGGAGCTGGGCGTCGATCCTAGAGCCCCCCAGCCACGCCTGCTCCTGCTGATGGGGGGCCAGCTGGCGGTGGCAAGTCCCCCAGCAGTTGCCCAAGGGCTCAAAGCCTGCTTGGGCTGAGTTTGTCCAGCCCATCCGGGAGAGTTTAAAATAGAACATGTTCCCATGGAAAGTTTGAAGGTTTCACTGGATTGAAACCAGATGACCCTGTGCAAACAGACCCCACCAGCAGGCGCAGGGTCTGGGTGCGCGCTGAGCCCCACGCCGGTTCCCAGACCGCCCCAGGCAGAGAAACTGCCTGGGGGCTTCCAAGAATCCAGTGACACAGGACACCGGACAGGACGGCCAGGCCTTGGCTGACGGGTAGGGGCAGGAGACCCTCTTTCCAGCCGGCAGAGAAGCATCCCCACACTTCCACTGGCTCCATCTGTTTTCCAGTTTCTGAAGATGGACAGAGAATCTGGAAGAGCATTTCCCCATTGCCACATGCTTCCAGTCGTCTCTCTACTCCACTGACTTGTTCTCCTGCAAATTCACTCCTTTATTTGCACACCAACAGTCATGCAGCAAACATACAGAGCATCCCTGGTGAGGAGGCCTGGCTGCATGTGAAACACTCAGGACACAGTCCTGCCTTTCAGAAAGCCCCGGACACGCTGAACTGTCATCACAACAGGGCTGGGGGTTTAGGCTGCGGGCACAGGAGCAACCCCAGGCTGGTCAGGGAGGGCTTCTCAGAGGAGACGTTGAGCAGCGGCCTGGAGGCAGGGAGAAGGGGTGTTCTGGGCCAGGAGACAGGCCTGAACACTCCAGCACAGGGGCATAGAGAGGACAGAGGGTGAGAAAGGGGCCGCAGGGAGGTGTAGGCCCCATTAAGGGGCTTCCCAACCCCACTGAGTTGGTCCTGAGGATGCTGGGGAGGCAGGAGAGGATTCCACATCTTTCTGGATCCAGGCTGGTCTAGGAAGACTCGTCTCCTGGCAGTGGCCATGTGGAAGTGACTGGAGCAGTTTCCACGTCAGTCTCCTTTGGGGCAGGGCCTGCCCCTGTCACCTCTGTAACCCAGTTCCTGACACAGTTCTTTAGGGAGAGATTACTGAGCCGAGGTGACCCAAGGGCCATGATTTCTAGGTCATAGAAATTAGACCTAGAGATTGTCACAGGAGGATGACCTAGAGATTGTCATACAGCACACAGGTCACATCATGGCCCTTGGATCACTTCAGCTCGGTGATCTCTCCCTAAAGAACCATGCCAGGAGCTGGGCTCCAGAGGTGACAGGGGCAGGCCCCGCCCCAAAGGAGACTGACATGGGAACTGCTCAGGTCACTTCCACGTGGCCACTGCCAGGAGACGAGAAATATTTATAGGTAATAATATGATGTCTAGCATAGAGAATGGACGTGAGGACACGGGGAGGGGGAAGGGTAAGCTGGGACGAAGTGAGAGAGCGGCATGGACATATATACACTGCCAAACATAAAACAGATAGCTAGTGGGAAGCAGCCGCATAGCACAGGGAGATCAGCTGGGTGCTTTGTGACCACCTAGAGGGGTGGGATAGGGAGGGTGGGAGGGAGACTCAAGAGGGAGGGGATATGGGGATATATGTATATGTATAGCTGATTCACTTTGTTATACAGCAGAAACTAACACACCATTGTAAAGCAATTATACTCCAATAAAGATGTTAAAAAATAATAATATGTCTAGGATTCTTTTCAAATATTTTTTTAAAGTGGGGTGGGAAGTGAAAGAGATTAGAAAGTGTTGATGAGCGTTGAAGCTGAGTGGTGGGCTCACGGGAGTGGGGGGTTTTCATGATACTCCTTTTTCCTTCTTTTGAGTATATTTGGGTTATTTCATGATTTTTGTTACAGGTAGAGAGAAGATTGTGTGAGTTTCCAGAACGCTGACTCCACAGAGCGACTGGAGCTGGGCAGTCGTGACCTCAGTCATCCCTCCTTGGAAGTGGGTAGGATGGGGGATCCTCTGGACTTAGGAGGCCCAGAGGGGCCTCGGGCCTCTGACTCAGACGACGGCACCCCAAGTTGCCCAAGAGACCACCCCCCACTCTCTCTAATCCCCTCATCCAACCAGTCACTGGCCCTTCTTACTCTGCCTCCAAAGTTGAAACAGAGAGCAGTGCCTAGGGATGGGGGTCCGCCCGGGTGGGCGTCGTGCTCTTTGAGATCAGAGGTCTAGGCCGATGGCTGCCAGAGAGATCAAGGGGCTGGTCATTGGTGGCTGACCCTCTCCATCCCGGCCATCTGCAGAGGTCACTGGGCCACAGCCGCCACTGTGCACAAGGCTGCCTGAGGGCCTGGGCTGGCCGCATTTCTGCTCCCTGTTTCCCCCAAGCTTGGCCTTTAAGTGGGCCTCACCAGGCCCACTGTGGGGATGGCAACTACGTCCTGGGGACCTTGCTCCTCCCGGGTTCCAGAGTCAGAGGCCTCGGCTGGGCAGCTGGATGGCAGAGCAGTACGGAAAAATGCTACTCACCTCTCAGAGAGGCCCCAGCTAATTACCATGGCAGGAAGGAGAACAAGGAGCCTTCTAAGACTCCTGCAAACCTAAGGCAAACCTGCTTCCCCCGGGGCCCGGCTGCCAGCCCAGGTCTGGATAATTTGAAAAGCCTTCCTGCTGATTCCTTCAATCTCCACCCAGATGCTTAATGAAGACAACGGTTTTTCCCTGCTTCTCGAGCCGCCGCACTCAGCCTGGGCCAACCCGACAACTTGACTTTCCCAGGCTCCTCCCACCCGGAGCAGGGCCCAGGAGGCAGCTTCTCAGTCACGAATCAGCCTGTGAGGCTGGCCCTGAGCCTGGGCCTCCTGCCAGGAGCGTGAGCCAGAGGGAGCTGAGCTCAGACGCCGTCCCAGGCCTTTGCTCCGGGCTTGCTGCCCTTGGCCGTGCCCCTCCCCCACCTCCAAGTCCACCTCCCCGGGATCCTGCCTGCTCTGGGGCCCCAAAGAGTGACTCCTGTTGATGGGGGAGCAGAGGACGGGCTGACGAGAGAAGGGCGTGGCCAAGGGCAGAGGACAGAGAGGAGCTGCCAGGGCTCCAGCTGTGGAGTGAACCCCCGAGTGCAGGAAAGATCTCCCCACCCCCATCAGGGCCTGCAGGCAGCTGTGGCCACCTAGCAGTGACTCGTGATGACCAGCCGTGATTTGGGGGATAGAATCCGAAGGGTCCGGAGGCGCTGCGGCCAGCCCAGCCTACAGCATGGCCACGCCTGTTCCAAATGAGCTCTGGGAGCCCAGGCCAAGGACAGAGGCGCCCTGCCTGCTTTCCTCCCAGGCTCTCCCGGAGGCCACCCACGTGGGCTCTATCAGCTCTCATTATTGTCCAGACCTCCAGCTCAGCCCACAAACCCAGCAGTCTCGGAGCTGCTCAGGCTTTCCTCTTGGGGACTGCTTAGTCCGAACAGCTGACCCGGGAAGGCATCTGGGCCACAGGGAGTGAGGCAGCAGGTTGACGGAGAGCAGAGGAGGGTGGCCCAGCCCTGGAGAAGCTCCCTCCCGGACTGGCCATTGACCCCAAGGACACAACCTTCTGCGAGGAGCCCAGGCTGCAGCAGGGTGGAGGCTATCACCCAGCATCTGCTCTGCCCTGCAGATGTCCTTGATCTCTCTTCCCAAAGGCACCCCGCTTCCCAGGCCCGGGGCTCTGCCCTAATGGAGCTCTTTGCCGCTCGCATGTGCACCATGAAACTTGACTCATGCTGGGCCGCTCTTGAGAGTGCCCTTTGCCTCCTCTGTTCCCTTCACGGGGCCCTGGCTCCCCTGCGTCCCTTCCTCTGCACACTCAGTATATCTTTCTGGAACATGGGTCCTGCCTCGGGTCAGAGTTATTGGAGTGTTGTGATCGGGACCACAGTCCCACGGTCTGACGGTCCCAAATTCAAATCCCAGCTCTGCCACTTCCTACCTGGGTGACCTTGGGTGAGAGACCGAGGCTCAGTTGCCTCATCTGTAAAATGGGAATAATGGCCACTTCACAGGTGGTTTTTTAACAGGGATTCAAGAGACAAGTGTGTGACATGCTAAGTGTGGGGCGAGGCACGTAGTACTGCGGTGACCACGAACACTGCGGCGGTGGCGCTGGCCCTTGTCCCTGTCACAATCCCTGCCAAGAGCGTAGGCTCCCTGAGGACCGGAACCATGTCTTTTTGTTTCTGTATTCTCTCCCCTCCCTACGTTCCCTGTCACACCCTGTGGAGTGAGCGGGACTGGCACAGGGTGGAGGCCCAGTAAGAATTTGGATCGAGTAGAAGGAGATGGGGCCCCGCTGGGAAGACAGAAGGGCCATGATGCTCCCCAGCAGTGGACAGGTCTGACATGAGATGAATCTGGGCTGTTCTGGCCACCCCCAGCCCCAGCCTGAGGTCCAAGCTCCTTCTGAGGAGGCCCCACTCAGCCAGGACCCCTCTGGCCGGGGATACGAGTGCCCTCGGAAGGGAAATTGTCTTGTCCTGGAAGCCCTGGAGACCTCTGCTTCTCTGAGGGAAGGTAGCATCTGGGCTCCTTTCTATGCAGCAAACATTCCTGAACACTGACTGTGTGCCGGGCCCATTGCTAACTGGGGCCTTGGGCAAACCTCTCTGAGCTTTGGGTCTGTCATCTGTCACTGAGCACTCTATAAATTACCTACTTCAAAGGGCTGTTAGAACATTAAATGAGATAATAAAGCATAGAGCCTGGGATAAGGTGGGTATTCCACAGACGTAAGCGGCCCCAGTATACCCCACCCTTTGTGTGGTTGGCAGGGGACAGGGAGGGGGGCTGTGCCCTGGTCTGAGGAAGGTGTGGGGTCCCCGGGTTCAGGCTGCTACTGCCTTCCTGCCTTCTGTGGATGGCGGCTCAGGGCCCGGTGCTCTGTCAGCTGGGGCCCAGGAGGTCCCAGCCCTTCCTTACCAGCCTCAGGGGCCCCAGCTCCTGCCCTGAGCCTGATTCCTACATTTAGAGAGCCCTGTCCAAGCCAGTAGGAACCCAGGTTCTCGGTGCTAGAAAACCCCCTTCGGCCATGCCAGGTCAGCCTGACCCTGGGCCAGGCCTGGGGACGCCTTCCTCTGCTCTGAATCTTCAAAGGACGAGTCAGTGCAGGCCCCATTTTCCAGGACCAGCCGAGACCTTGAGCTGTTAAGTCTCTTCTGGTTTATCTGGAGGAAGGAAGATGACGTCATGAGGTAAACCGCACAGCCTGAAACCACGAGTCTGGGTGCCCCAATGATGTTTGCTTTTCAGCAAAAGTCACTCATGTTCAGAGAGGGACAGAGAGCCTGGGCCATTCTGGTTAGAGGGGAGCTGGGAAAACAGAGGGAGATTTTCAAACATGGAACCACAAGAAAGGAGAGGGCTCCCGGACAGGACAGACGTCAGAGGCCAGGCAGGGCGGCTTCCTGGGGCGCTGCGGGGAGGGGCCCCATGGGCGGCGTGGCTACTGGGCACCTGAGGCCCTGAGGATCGCGCTCGCCGTGGTGGGCGTCATGAGTAACAATAATCGTAATGACAGCAATAAACGTCACGTATGTGGGTCCATTACCCTGTTACCTCCTCAGCAGCACCCCATGAGGTTGGTGCAATCCCCACGCAGAGATGAGGGAGAAGAGGCTGGTGCGCCTCTGTGCTTTCAACCTTGAAACGACACCGAGGCCGGTGTGGAGGCTTCCCGGGTTCAAGCCCCACAGTCCCCACCTACTTACTGAGTTACCCTCCGCGATCCTCAGTTTCTTCATTTGCTCTACGTCCTGCCTCATAAGCTAAGAGATTTCCTGAAACAAACGCTACTCTTCAGTCTCATTCCATTCCTTTCTCAGTGCTTTGAGCAGGTTTCTCTGGAGAAACTGTCTCTAAGAGCAGGCCCGGCACTGGTCCTAATGGACTGGTGAGTGGAGGTGGAGGGAGTGACCTCTGTGTAGTAGGGTCCAGTGGACAGCTTGCCTGAGAAAGCTGTACGGGGAGACCAGGAGGGGCCTGCACACCCCCTCTCCAGGGCTGCATGAGTTGGGGGTGGGCAGTGCCTAAGGGAGTTTTCTGTAGCCCTGGGTGGATCTGGGTGGGAGTGTAAGGGTAGGTGTGATGCCCACAGGGGTGGGTGAGATCCCTCATTCTACAGCCAAGACTGTCCAAGTGCACTGACCTGCCCCAGGCCCCAGGCCCAGTCCCTCTGCTCCGCCCCCGCGCCCGCTTAGACCTGCTCTGAGGGCTTCAGGGGCCACTGTGTCAGGCAGGGGACGGGAGGGCTCAGTGCGGGGAGGTGGCCAACATTTCTTCGCTGGGGTCGCAGCTATTCGGGCTGAAGCTCACCCTTTTCAGTTCTTTTCCTTATAATGCAGATACCCCGTGAGAGGGATAGCACCCCATCATCGTCCAAGGTCAGCGTGCAAAACGATATACCGACACCCAGCACAAGCTCTCATTTTATAGAGGAGAAAACTGAGACCAGAGAGGGGACAGGATTTGTCCACAAGCACATGATTAGCTGTCAGCAGCGCAGGAGCCAGAGCCCAGTTCTCTCTCTCCCTCTCTTTCCCTCTTGCTGTGGGGTTTTCCCTCCCTGTCTCAGCTGTTATCGTCCTACCATGAATTACCCATCGTATTCGTTCCAAGGCACCCCCAGCTGCGAGCAGACAGCAAGCTTGGGGTTGAGGAGCCCTGGCACGTAGATGTGGAGCTGAGGGAGGGCCCGGGGGGTCCAGGGGCTCGGGGAGGCTGCCAGCAAGAGATAGAGCCTCCCTTGCCACTTTCCCAGGGCCAACTCAGCACCTTAAGTGTGAGCGTTAGTCATAAGCAACTGCTCGACCTCAAAAGTCGTAGTTTACTGGGTTGGTGTCACAATGATGCTTCCCTGACTCATGGCCCAGGATGACATGAAGGCCGGAGGAACCGCTGGAGATCCCGCTGGCCCAGCCAGATGCTTTGGGGTCTCTCCTGCCTGCAGCCCTCTCGCCTGGTGACTGGAGTTTTAAGGAAAGAGAGCCGTGGGCAGTGGAAGGTGGGTGGAGAGACAGGCAGCTGGGGTCTAGCCCTGCATCTGCCGCGGCTTAGTGGGGGGCCCCCGGGAGTTCCCTTCCCCAGGATCAGTTTCCTTGTCTGTAAAATAAAAGGTCAGATTAGATGGTCTCTGGGTTTCTTCCCAGCTCTGAGAACCCAGAGTTTTCAGGGAGGACAGGGTGGTTTGGGCTTGAGGACTGTGGCCCCCAAGAGCTGCCAGAGCTTGGAGCCCTCCCAACCTGTTCCCATGCCCTCCAGGTCCCACTGGGGCCAGGCTGCCTGACCCTCAGAGCTCACCCCCTGCCCTGGCTCCATCCATGGGAAGAGGCATGGTGTGTCTTGGCTAAAAGGCCTCCCAGATCCCTGAATCCCACTGTCTCCCAAATGGGCAGAGTGAGGACAAGAGAGGGTAAGGAACTTATCCAAGGCCACAAGCAAGCCAGGGACCAGCTTCCCACGCTGTCAGCTGCCCTGTGTTTGCACCTGAAGGAACCCTCTCATGGGAGAGCTGGAAGCAGCCAGGTGAGGATTCCTCAGCAGCCCCACCTCCATCGCTCCCACCACCAGCATTTCCAGCCTCGGCTCTGACCCTCCAGCACCAGCACCATCACTTGCCCTCCCCCTGCCCCTGCCCCTTCCTTCACCAGCACTTACGGGCTCTTTTCACTCACTCATTCTCAGGGGCAGGATAGTGCCAGTAGGAAGCAGGATGCAGAGCCAGGCAGCCTTGACCTGGGGTAAGCTTTTATTCTCACTGTGTGTTAGTCCCTTGGCTGTGAAACGGGCATGCTAAAAATATCTTCTCAGAGGGTTGTTGGGAGGCTTAAATAAGTCGATACCATAAAGTGCTTAGAACAGAGCCTGGCACATTTACTCAGTCAAGATTACCATTCATTCATTCATTCATTCATGCATGCATGCATTCACTCATTCTGTCCTGTTTCCAAATAGGTTAGAGATGACTCACAGTGGAAAACACAAATATAAGAGGCCTTTAAAGTCAGGTTAAAAGAATACAAGGCTGGGGTAGAGGAGGAGAGAGTTGTCCCAGAACCGTGGGCTGAGCTGCTGTCGCATCTGAGCACAGCTTCCAGGCAGACTCGTCCAAAAGTCTGTGCTGTCGTGTCAAGCTCTCCTTTTCCGATAAAAAGAAGTGTACCAGCTTTTCAGGAGAATAGATTTTTCTGCTTCATCGTTATAAACGACAAGCTATTGGGCAGAGCCTCCCCCTGGCCTCCCCGACCCCACCTTTTTGAATCCACCCTTGAGAAACTCGGGGCTCCTTTTCATGCCATTCCGCTCCAGGCCTCTAGAAGCTGGGGAACTGGGAGCCCAGGACTGCTGCCCTAAAGCGAAGGCCTCAACCGCCCCAGGACAAGGTGCTCGGGGAGTGGAGCTGACAGCTTCTGATGCCAGGGGGAGCTCTGGGAAAAGCCAAGTCAGTGAGACATGAAGGGCCTTCCCTCTGATGCAGAGCGAGCCCCCTCCCGTGGGCTGCTTCCCAGCAGCCGGAGCAGTAAGTGCCCCTGGCAGGGGGACTGGGAACGGTCACCGAGAAATCCCAGAGCTGCCCACACACTTCCCCTTCTCTCAAATGCCAGGAGGTGAGGGGAAGGTGAGCAGGGCGCTCCATACTGAGTCACTGGAAAGACTGGGGGACCCACTGGGGAAGGGTCTCATTCCATCTCCTCCAGGATCCCTGAGAGGAAGTGCAGTCATAGGTGTGGCCTGAGACCATCTCCACAGACTTAGCACCAGGAAGGATGGAGACTGCGAAGCGTCCCTGTCCCCTGCCACCCCCCATTCTACACATGTTGTACACACACACACACACACACACACACACACACACACACACACTTCACGAGAGGGCGCTGGGGACACTGGGAACCTCTCTCCTGTCCTGTGAGGCTCTGCCTCATTTGCGAAAGATTCACGGAGCCCTCAGCTCTCGAGGAGTCCACCTGAGCGGCCCCCCAACTCCCCTTCTTAAGCCAGGCCCCGGGGGTGGCTTGCCAGCAGCCGGTGGGCTTCCTTCCTCAGCTGCGGGCCTCTGTGCAGCAGGAGAAATCCCCCTGCTTGCATTCCTCCCTGCAGAGAGCCCGCCGGGGAGCCCATTGCCAAGGGCACCGGCTCCTGGGGCCCCAGGGGGCAGCTGACCCCCATCCCCCATCCCCGTTCCCCTGAGCTGGCCCAGCAGCTGGCCTCGCCGCCCTCCCTCTTGGTTGGGGAAATGCCTTTGGTACCAGGACATAACCATCCAGTACGAAATGATTCGCCCACATCGAGGTCTGCACTGGCATGGTTTGTCCGGAGGGGTTTTTGAGGGCCGACACTAGACATGAGTGTGAGGGAAGTCCCAGCCAGTCCTTGGTCATCTCCTATAATTTACAGCTGGTATCAAGAGGCAGAAAGCAACAGAGGTGGTGGGGGTCTGGGCTGGGACAGGGTTGCATTTCGGCTTTGGGGGCCAGTGAGGCGGCCGCGGGTAGAGTTGCCTCGTCTCCAGCCCCACTTGGTGCTTATCGCCCCCCACCTGGACTGTGGCGACAGCCTCCTGATGGTCCTGGCCCAAGCCTCGCCCCCACAACTGATGCTCCGCTGAGACTGCGCCCTGTGAGCTGATCAAGGGCCTCGTCTCTTCCCGGTTCCGAAATCTTCAGTGGCTCCCCACTGCCCATGGGAAACAGGAGAGTGCCAGGGCCTCGAAGTGGGCCCCAGCCACACCTCCAGCCCCTTCCCCACGGCTGTAAGAGAACCCTCTGCCCCAAGGAAAGGCCTCGCGCTCTCCGGCACCAGGCCTCTGCTTCTCCTCTCCCTCCCGTCAAGGCACAGCCCAAGATCCACCTCCTCCGAGAGGCTTTGCCTGACTGTCCCATCTGAGGGGGAACATCTCAGGAACTCTTGGCGTTCACCTCTTGGGGAGAGAAGCCAGTTTGGGAGCCAGATAGACCTGGGTTAGAGTCTTGGCTCAGTTCTAATCCCATTCACTCGTTGCAAGTCACTTGGCTTTCCCGAGCTTCCATCTCCCACTCGGTAAATTGGAATAAGTCCCACCCTGCAGGGTACTTGGGAGTATGGAGACTGAGAAGCATCTGTTATTTTGGCCTTTCCAGGGTCCATTCCTCTTTCTTTGGGTGACATCAGGGATTTGTACTTGGCTATGTGGTCCAGGTAGGGCTGATCTTACTTCCTGGTTCCAGCGTGAGCACATGATCCAGGCCCAGCCCATAAGGATATTCCTCTGCCCTGGCCACAGAGACAGGCTCCCAGGGATGGACACGTGACTCACACCAGGCCAGTGGGAATCATACTTGGGACTTTAGCTGGAGCTACTGAGACTTCATTTCCATTGAAGTTACTAGGCTTATAGAAGGAAAGCTGGAGCCTTTAGCCATTGTTAAGGGTTGAATGGAGTCTCCCAAAAAGATACGGTCAAGTCCTAACTGCCTCCGCAGGTGATCTTATTTGAACATAGGGTCTTTGCAGATGTAAGCAAGTTGAGATAAAGCCATTCTGGACGAGGGTGGACCCTAATCCAATGACCTGTATCTTTATAAGAAGAGAGAAATTTAGACCTGGAAACACACAGGGAAGAGGCCACATGGCAACAGAGGCAGAGATGGGAGTGATGCAGCTACAAGCCAAGGAACACCAGGATTGCCCGTAACCACCAGCAGCTGGGAGAGAGGCCTGGGACGATTTTCCGCTCAGCACCTCCAGAAGGGACAGGCCTCGCCAACACCGTGATTTCAGACTTCTGACCTCCACACCTGGAAGAGAGTAACTATCTGTGTGTTAAGCCCCCCAAGTTTGTAACAGCAGCCACAGGAAACTAATACAGCCACCAAATGAGAGGCTGTGCCCGAGACTGAAGCCATCTCTGGAAACAGGGCCTCGGACCCACACTCTTGGCACCATGGCAACACTCGGATCCGACAGGAGCTGAATTGAGAAGTTTAGGGGACTTTTCAGTTGCATGAGTCAATTTAGTCCCTATTTTACTTAAGTTGCTTCAGCTGAGTTTCTATCTCTTTCCACCGAGGCCTGGCTGATATACAGTGGATGTAAAATGCACAGCAGTGACCGGCCGTTCGGAAGCTCTGTGTGGTTACTATTACCGCTGTTGTTGTTGTTTCTATTCCCAACGAGACTGAGCGCTCTGCAGAGCAAGGGCCACATCTCTTGTCTGTGTTGCCGGCTGAGTTCCCTGCAAGCAGGCTCTCAGACAGCGTGCAGGATGTTTCTTAGGGAGTGGACTTGGGATCAACCCCTGGGGTCAAGGGGACAAGGAAGCAGGGCTGGGCAGAGGGAAGCCGAGCAGAGATGCCCAGAGCCAGCCCCATGGGAGCTCTGGAACCAGAGCTCCTCTCCAGAGTCATTCCAAATGGGCCCTTTATACCCTCGAATCCATCCGTCATCGATCTGTGCTGCCCTGGGAAAGGCGAGATCTTGGGAGAGGCAGCTGCCTATAGCTGAGGCCATGCCTGAAGGGGAAGATGACTGGCTGGCCCTCCCAGGAACTGGGGCAACAAGTCCTCACCAAAGGGGATTGGGCTGGGCCATCACGATGCCCAGCACACTCGGGGCATAACTCAGAGCCTGGCACCAGTAATTAGTCATTGTTGAAAACATGCCTTCATTCATCCAAACCCAAGGTTGATGGGGCGAAATCAGGTGTCCTGGTGGTCTGAGACGGAGTCCTTCAGGAGAGGGACTCTGGTGGTGGTTGGACCTGAAGGAAACACCTCGACGGGGCTGGCGAGGATGTGGTCAGGGTGGATGTGACCAGGATTGGTGGTTCGGCCTTGCCTGGCGCAAAGTAGGTCAAGGGAGTGCTGAAGGATCAGGGCGCTGGGGCAACGTTCCAAGTACTTCTCTTCAGCACTTTAGGCTCCTGGGGCTATACAATATCTCTTCCTTTCTTGCGTTGATTTCTGTGTGTTAGGGTACGGAGTCTGGAGGCTGGCTAAGTCTTTAAAGTTTCCTTTCTTGTGTCTCTCTTGCCTCCGCAGGCAGCTCTTCCTATAGCTGGGGTGTCCCCCAGTCCCAGCCCCAAAGAGTGGCCTCCTGCACAGGCTCCACAGGCCCAGGGCCTAGTGATCTGTGCTGGCTGGGCCAGGCCCTCCTTATCAGATGAGAAACCAAGACTCAGAGAGAGGAAGCTCGCTGTTCAAAGTAACAGTCAGTGGTTGAGACAGGAAGCAGGACCCACTTCTCCCTGCTCAGCCTTCCTGGTGCGCGGCGCAAACCGCAGCTCAAGCCACAGTCCTCTGTCCGTGGAGCGTCCAGTCCCTCTGCCCGCAGCTGCTGCGCGCACAGGGCTGCCTCCTTGGCACAGTGTTTAGGGACAGGGGCTGCCAGGCTGCACGTGCCACAGGGTTAGCCCGGGGCCTTGGATGACGGTCAAGCGGGTGTCACGCCTCCCAAAGCTTCTCCAGGACGCAGGGAGCAGCCAGAAGGCCTCTGGGGCCACCTTGTCCTGCCCTGTCCCCTTCCCCTGCACAGGTGAATGGAAAGTCTGGAGGTGAGACCTTCCTGAGGCCACACAGCGAGTCGTCCTGTTTTCCCTACAGTTACTCCCCTCCCTGAGTTTACTTAGAACACTTAACTCTATCTTACTTCCAAATGGTCTTAACGGAGAACACAAGAATTGTTCTTTTACACCGACTACACCATACAACTCTTAAGGGCAGGTTGCCAGCAGGGAAGGATGATGGTGATGGGAAAGGCAAACCACTTCGTCTGTGTGCCCCTGCCCTGCTTAAGTAACGTAGTCTGCTGTCTAAGAAGGCGGCTCCATTAGATGAAGGTCATTTTGCTCTGTGAGCACCTGGCTGGCTTGGACGTGCAGAGAAGGGTCTAGAAGGAGTCAGGCAGGAGGGGATGGGGAAGCTGAGTGGACTGCCTGACAGAGGGAGAAAACTGGAGAGGGCACACAGGGAGGGGAGGGTGGGGGGAGAGAGCAGGGGGTGCCGGAGCCCATGAGAAGCTGAGGCCTGGGACTTTGGGGCCCTGCAGGGAGAGGGCAGGTGGAAGTCTCGTGACTGAAGGGCATTTGAAGAACCCGAGCATGCTGTGTTCATTTGGAAGCTCTTTGCTTCTCTGTCCTCCCTGTCCACTGGCCGGTGAAGACCTCTACCTCTGGGTGTGGGAGACCTGGCTTTTGATGGAGAGAGAGGAAGGGACAGATAGCCTGGGTTTCCACAGGGTGGCATGGAGAGAGAAACACAGAGGTGGGGCCCAGAGGCTAAGGGACCCTGAACCTAAGCCCCCCATCTCACCCCCACTCTGGGTGATCTGCAGAAATCCTGGGGAGGGCCCTGGGTTCCTCGGAGCCTGGTGTGGGGTTTCACACTGATCCTGTGAGACCCCAGCCGACTGGGTTACAGCTACGTTTTCTGATTTGCTCTTTTCCACGCCTCTCTGTGGGAGCTATCGTTATGCCCATTTTCCACCAGAGGCACCTGGGGCCCAGAGAGATTAAGTAACTCACACCTGACCCCACTCCTGGCTGATTGCTGAGCTCCCCCCACCTCTCTAAATACTCATGCACTGCACCGTGGAGCGGACGGGAGCACAGGCCCTGGCGCTCCATAGATGTGGTTCGAATTCTGCCCTGACACTGACCAGCTCTGTTACTTTAGGTAAGTCAAACTCTCTTCTGAGTTTCAGTTTCCTCATCTGTAAAGTGCGGGTTCTGATTCAGGCACGTGTTACATGCTGAATGAGTATTAATATCATCATCATTATTACTCAGCAACCAGAGCCCCGGATGGAAGCCCTCCCCCGGGAGAGGCTGGTCCTGCTGAGGGAGTCGCATCCTTCCTGCCCTCCTTCCCTCTCCCTCCCTGGCTCTGTGATAAGGTGCTTTTAGGACAAGGCTCCAGGTTCACCCAGGCTTTTCCAGCATGCCCTGTCCCTTGAGGAGCGAGGGTCCTACCCAGGAAAGAGGCAGCCCTAGCAGTGACCCTGGGAAGGGCCTGTGACCACACAGGCTCCAGGAGGGGACTTCGGGACCAGGAGCGTGGCAGGAAATGGGTGGGATGGAGGCGTGTGGTAGAGGCTGGTTGCTTGGTTCCCAGCTTAAATGCGGAACTGCAGAGACTACCCACCGAACCACAGGCCAAGGACCGGCACCCTTCCCTGCCTATCCATGCTCTCCTGCCGCGGAGTTCCCAGAGTTCCTGGATCTCAGGCTTGACAGATTAGTGCCTCTCTGGACCGAAAAACCTGTTCTTGACATCCCCGCCCCATCCCCCCTTCTCTCCTCAGTCTGAGCTGCAGGAATCCAGGCCCTGGCTGGGGCTCCCCCTCTTGTCCCCTTTCTAACCCGGGATCTGCTCAGCCTCTGAGTAGCCACCAAACCTGCAGTGCTAGGCAGTCCTGGGCTCAGGGTGCTGCAAGATTCAGTGGTCCCTGTGGCACTGGTGCCCTGTCTCAACTTCAGGAAGTGTCGTTACCCATTTTCCAGATGAGGCCCGAGTTTCCTCAAGTCCCTGCAACTTGCCATTGGGCTGCTGGGATTTGAGTCAGGGGACTGGCTGATGCCAAAGGCTGTCTGGAAATGGGAAAGGGAGGATGGGGCAGGGGTGTGGGGGGGAGAAGATAACCAGTTCTCCCTGTAAATAGAATGTGTCGATCACATTTCTTGGGCAATGTCTGCAAATGCCTTTTAGCATCACTTAAAGACATTTAATTACTTAATACAAATAATAGTAATGATAGTGATTCTGTTGGGCTTCCTTTGTGCCAGGCACATCCATTAACTCATTCAATTGAATCGGTCCTCAAGTTGAGATTAGAAAAGCCGCCCCTCCCTCAACAGCAGTTCTGGCCAACCGAATTCTGCTTGCCCTGACGCCTGGCCTCCCAGGCTGTCAACTCCCCTCTCTCACCTCCTTACCTGAGCCCAGGAGAGGACAGGACAGCACCCCCCCCAGCTCTGAACTGCTCGTCATGTGTCAAGCTATTTCACCCTTATTAAAAAGAAAAAGAAGTCACCTCCCCCTTGGGGTCTTCTCAGCCAGCCAGGCCACCTGCCCCTCCCCACTGTGGCAATCTCCATCAGCCTCCAGGTCATGACCCCACTGGCCTTGTCACTGACTCAGCCAGCTTCTTGGCTTCCACCTGGGGAGATTTCGACAGCCAGGTGCACAGTCCAGATCCTTGCCTCACAGTTTCTTGACTTTTCCAAGCCCCATGACTTATAGCTTTTCTTCAGCAAGCCACCCCCTGGCCAAAATCTGAGACTTGACCTCACTGGAAAGGGCTCCATTCTTTCAAGTTCCCGTTCAGAAGGCAGTTCACCTTGCTGTGCATCTATGTCTCCTGTATGCCTTCCAGGGACCCCCTCTACCTTCTTTTCTCCCACCTACCCACCTTCCTTTCCTCCCTAACTCCAGGAGCCCTCATTTCTGTTGCACATTCACCTGCATCCTGTTTCCACCCCACCAAGACATCCAACCAAGACAAGAAAAAAAGGGAATGCCAGGCTCTTCTCACTTATGAATACTGATACATAATTCTGAAATAAAATATTAACACATTAAATCAAGCATTATATTCTAAAAAGTACATCCTGACCAAATAGACTTTATTCAGAGAAAGAGGTGTGGTTTAATACTGCTAAATTTTATACAATAACTCATATTAATATATCAAAAGAGGAAAAACAACTTGGCCATTTAGATGGATGCCAAAAAATATATTTTATAAAATTCAATATCCGTACCTGCTTTAAAAAAATAAACTCCTGGGCTTCCCTGGTGGCGCAGTGGTTGAGAGTCCGCCTGACGATGCAGGGGACGCGGGCTCGTGCCCCGGTCTGGGAAGATCCCACATGCCAAGGAGCAGCTGGGCCCGTGAGCCATGGCCGCTGAGCCTGCGCATCCGGAGTCTGTGCTCCGCAATGGGAGAGGCCCCAGCAGTGAGAGGCCCGCGTACCGCAAAAAATAAAATAAAATAAAAAAAATAAACTCCTAGTAAAATTGAAATAGAAGGATCCTTCTTTAATGTGGTTTTAAAATATCTATGTCAAACCAATAGACAGCGCCGCGCGTGATGCTGAAACATCAGGGATATTGCTATCAAGGTCAGGCGCAAGAAGAGGGTGCCAGGATTTGCCACTGTTCTTTAACATTATTCTGGAACAGACAATCAGTGCTATTGGTTAGAGGCAATTGCCTAGAGGCAATGATAACCCAGTAGCAATAAGCCGTCAAGAGCCCACTTCTTAGTTTTAAAAAAAATATCATTCTCCACTAAAAGGAACCAGAGTTAATAGCTGATCCCAGGGCTAGAACAGGAAAACTACAAGATGAGTTTAAAACATCTTTTTGTGCCAGAAACTAAGGAAACAGTCAAAGAATAATGGGCACATGTCAAAATGACACAGGAATCTGCCGGAAGGCTAAATCTGGGACAATTTGAGCATCAAAATAAATAGTGATGGTAACAGATTACAACCTTTTGATTAAAATAAGAATCCGTGAGTCTATACTGATATAAGGGAATAAATGAATAAATGATGGAGAACGGAAAACTCTTCCTTACAGTAGAATGCCAACTATATGTATAGAACGAGTGAGGGAAATAGATATTCACCATTTGGCAACCTTCCTAGTTGTTGAATAAGGCTGGAGTCATCAAAGGATGCTAAGGCTGGTGGGCGGAGATTTGATGAGGAACAGGATATTGGTGTAGTCTTGGAGTATCTCCCCACAACATACTTATCAAAGGCAAAGAAAAAGATGGTGAGTTGATGATGGAGAGACCTGGCAGCCACCAACCTGACCTGGTGATCAAGGTTAACATCACTGTTGGTGAGACAGGTCAGTAACATGTGCCCAGATGTGATGTCCTGATATGAGCACAGCATCATTTCTGTGGTATTCTTTTTTTTTTTTTTTTTTTGCGGTATGCAGTCCTCTCGCTGTTGTGGCCTCTCCCGTTGCGGAGCACAGGCTCCAGACGCGCAGGCTCAGCGGCCATGGCTCACGGGCCTAGCCGCTCCGCGGCATGTGGGATCTTCCCGGACCGGGGCACGAGCCTGCGTCCCCTGCATCTTCAGGCGGACTCTCAACCACTGCGCCACCAGGGAAGCCCATTTCTGTGGTATTCTTGCCAAGAGTGCACATCCTGAGAGTGAACACAAGGAAACACTGGAAAGATTCACATTGGGGGACATCCTCAGACTGAATGGCCTGTACTCTTTAAGACTGTCAAGGTCGTGAAAGACAGGGAAGGATGGACCTGTTCCAGATTGAAGGAAACTAATGAGACATGGCAACTAAATGCCGCTCAGAATCCTGACTTGGATCCTGGACCAGAAAGGCAAATGAGGCATTGTTGGGACAGTGGGAGAAACTTGGATGGGGTCCATGGATTAAAGGATAGCTTTAAACTAATTTTGATTTCCTAATTTGGAGGGTTGAATGATAGTAATGAGGAGAGGGTGTTGTTTGGGGCAAGTACAAACTGGAGTATTTTGGGGTCATGGGGCAACCTGTCTACAAGTTCTTATCAAATGGTTCAGGCGGAAAAAGGCAGATGTATATATATGTATGAAGAGAGAGGGAGAGGGCTTCCCTGGTGGCGCAGTGGTCGAGAGTCCGCCTACCGATGCAGGGGACAGGGGTTCGTGCCCTGGTCCAGGAAGATCCCACATGCCGCAGAGCAGCTGGGCCCGTGAGCCATGGCCGCTGAGCCTGCACGTCCGGAGCCTGTGCTCCGCAGTGGGAGAGGCCACAACAGTGAGAGGCTCGCGAACCGCAAAAAAGAAAAAAAAAGAAAAGAGAGAGAGGGAGAGAGAGAGACAGAGGCACAAATAGAGAGAGAGAGCACAAATGTGGTAAGATGTTTATCAGAGAATCTGGATGAAGGGGATATAGATATTCTTTGTATTGTTCTTGGAATGTTTCTATAGGTTTGAAGTTTTTTCAAAATAAATGATCAGGGAATAAACCTCACACCCAGTCCTGGTGCAGACACCAGCTCCCACACGGCTCTACTGACAGGGGCAAACGTGTGGTACCCGACGCTCAGGAGCACTTTTGCTCCTGGTTAACTGCCCCCTTCATTCCTGACACAGAATCTCTAAACTTTCGCCATTGGCTCAGGCCCCCATCTGTGTCTCCCTCCCCTTTTGTCAGATGACCTAACTCCGTTTTTTCAGAGAAATTATAGGACATCATGAAGGGTCTCTCTTAATTCCCCTAACATCTTTTCATCCATCCTTAGCATTTATTCTTAACACACTGCAATATGGTTCATCTAACCTTGAGACAGAGAGTAAAACTCCCCTCACTACAGTGCATTGGGTAACAGGTCAGGTCTGTGATTTACCACCCATGGGACGGACACCCCTCCTAGAGGCCTTAGGCTCTGGTCTGGATAGATTGTTCTCCACGACTGTGACACAGCTATCATCTGAGATGTCTCTTCACCACTCACCTGTTTCCATTCCCGGTTTCCTAGCTCTTCCCCTTTTCACCTTGTTTTGGGGGAAAGTACCTCAAATAACAGCTTCCAGTGAAAGGAGTCATAGGAGGTAAACTTTTTTTGAGATGTGCATGTCTGAAGATTTTGCATATCTAGTTTTTGTATATATTTTTCTATCTTCACACTTAGTTTTTAGTTTAACCATGTATTGGTTAAAGACTGTTTTCCTTCATAATTTTAAAAACATAGCTCCCTTGTCGTTTTGCTTTGTTGAGAAATCTGGTTTCATTTGAATTCCTGATCCTCTGCATGTGACCTGCTTTTTTTTCCACCCTGGAAGTCTTTAGGTTCTTTTATTTCTCTCCATTCTGAAAATTGACAATGATGGTCCTTGGTGTAGGTCTTTCCTCACCTATCATGTGAGGCATTTGGTAGGTCCTTTCATACTGGTCACCCGTTTTATCAGTGCTGGGAATTTTTTTGTATTGTTATTTCTTTGATTATTTCTTCCCTTAAATTTCTCCATTATCTTTTTCTGAGATTACCGACAAGCAAATGTTGGAGCTCTCGGATCCACTCTCTAATTCTCTTTATCTTTTACTTTTCCTCTTTCCTAAGTTTTTGGCTTTTTTTACTCAGTTTTCTGGGAAAGTTTCTCGACTTTATCTTCTGACTTTTCTGTTAGATTTTTTCAAGGTTTTCTATCAGATTAATTTCAAAGAGCTCTTTTATGTTCCAATGTCACCTTTTAAAATATCATCTTGTTCTTAGTTCATGGATGCAGTAGCTTCTCTCATTTCTTTGAGTAGTATAGGTCATTTCAAAAGGCTTCTCGTGCCCCTTATTGTTGAGTTGGAGGCAGGGGAGTCTCAAAACTGCTGTGCTTCAGGTTCCCAGCCAGAGCCTCCATCCTGAGGCCTCTCACTTTGACAATTACCTGTACCCCTTATAATTCCATCCCTTCACAAAACCTGCCCATCTTATGCCCATTTCCTTAGCAGCTTGCCGCCACTCCTCAAGGAAACACCCAGGGAAACAGCCCTAGAAATACAATCCCCGGAGCAGGTACCCCAGTCCCCCTCCTCTCCATCTATGTCACGGCTCTATTGGAACTGAAGGTTTCATAGGAATTTCTGGTGACAAAACAATCGATGAAGGAACGACTTTGGGTGAGAGGGACCTCCCAGTTCCTTCCCTGTGGTACCAATTAGCTCCCTCTCTCCTTGGGGAAACGGTCTCAAGGGATGGCAGTGTGCATCTTAAGCTGGTGTGAACCAGCTTAAGAGAGCCGACTGTCAGAGTTTCGAGAATTGGGTCAGCTGGTCGATGTCACGTCAGTAGCTTGAAGTCAGCCATAGTATTTATACCACTGAAATTGGCAAACACTACATGTCAAGTGTTTTGGGTTTGTTTTGTTTTCTGAGAGCTTGTTATTAAACATTTACAGCACGTCCCTGAATACCAGTGTCCCTCATTCGGTGCTCTGGTTCCTAGGGAGTGGGGTTGAGGAGCAGGAAAAGTGCCTGCAGTTGTGCAATATGGCAGCCCTGTTGGGGATTCGTGCTCTCAGTCTGGGTTTGCTGTGGAACACCTCTGTAGTTTGCTACGTTAAAGCACTGATGTTACTTTATGTACTTAAAAATCATGGCTTATTCTGCAAACTAGTGCAACTTGCCTTCAAACTACCAGCTCTGGGACACTTAAAAAAGAAAAAATTTTTACCATATCCACATAGCAGGGCACCAGGGAGCCAACCCCAAGCACCGGGGCCTCCTGATTGTCTCCAGGAAACAAACAGGCCTCCCCCAGAAAAGGCAGGCGGGGGCTCTCTAGTCCAATGAGTCCTCAATGGACTGACAGCCCAGAAACACCCGCCTCGTTAGTCTTAGAGCCTCATGCTTCTTCACCTTCTTGAATGCCCTTGGAGAGAGAGCTTGGAAGGCTGGACTGGCATTGGTTCACTGGAACTTGATACGATCCCACCCTCAAGGCGACAGGAGGAGTTTGGGGAGCTAAGCGTGAAAGGGAGCATCTGTGCCCAGCACCCCAAAGCAGTGGGCTGCCCTGGGTCTCCACTCTCCCCGTCCTGTCGTGCCCTCTGCTTTCATATCCTGCTACGGCTTTTCTTCCAGGCCCCTCAGCGCCAGCTTCTGCTGCCCAGCCAGACTGGGGATGGGTTTCCCCGAGGGAAGAGTCAGGGGAACAGGTGAGGAGGCACCTCACCAGCCTCTCGTGGACCCTGGCTGCTTGGTCCTAAGGAAGATGCTCAAGTGTACCCTGGGGGCTGAGGATACAAGAGCCAGGGTGGCAATAGATTCTAGGAATGCTGGGCCCGCTCTTCCCTTTTCCATCCTGCTCTGACTTCACTTCTCTCTGTGCCTTGGTTTTCCCAAATGTGAAATGGGACTAATCACCCTCAAAACACCCCTGCAAGGTACTAATTACCATCTGTAAGAGACTGTGAGGTCTTTGGATGCAATATAACAGTACTAATAATGGATAACAACACTCTGCCCTTCTCCAGGGCCTTTCATCCATGATCTCAAAGCCTCTTACAAACCTTAATTAATTCTCACTACACCCCAGGGCAGGAGGCTGATGGTCATTAGCCTGATTTTACTGATGGGGAAACAGAGAATCCAGGAGGTAGGCCTGAGGCCACACAGTAAGTCGGCAGCGCCATGAGGGCTAGAACTCACAGCCCCCGGCCCCAAGAAAGGTTCAGAAAATGTGGGCTCCAGCCCAGCCCTGCAACGAGACTGACGGGACAGTGGCAGAGCCTCTCACCTGCCAGAGCCCTGGAGTGGTGGCCAGGGGAGTCTGGACCACTGAGTTCTGGGGACACTTGGGAACATAGGAGGAGGTCCATAGGCATGGGTTTTGGTAGTTTGGTCCAGTGATTTGGGAAGAGAAGTAACATTGACAGGGCGCCTGGTATGTGCCAAGGCCCTGTTCAAGGCACTTGTGTTATTTGATCGCACCCCACCTGTGAGGTAGGCATATTGCTCCCATTTCACAAGTGAGAAAACTGGCTTGTTGAAGAAGCCACCATTTATGCTCACCTGCCATGGACCAAGCAACATGCTTGTGCCCTCATTGTCAACAATACGGGCCACAAGTCATCTGGGGAGCATGAGGCATTATTAGATATCATTTTAGAGATGGGGAATCTGAGGTACGCAGAGGAAAAGTGACTTGCTCAATGGTGTGACCTTGGACAAGTCATGTTCTTCGACAACCTCTCCCTTCCCCCACCACCCTCAAGTCCTCAGAGTTCCCCAGCCCTGACTCCCTCCCTACCCCAGCGCTCAGGCGAGGCTGAATGAGACCATGGCAGGAAGGGCTTTGAAGTGCTCTGAGGCAGCACCCAGGTCCTCCCAGGGGAAGATGAAGAGCCTCCTGTCCTGGGCTCTTTTTCATCCCACAAGGAAGCTCTCAGAAGATATAAACACCATGGTCACCTGGGATCACCTGGGGACGGTGGCCCATGGGCTTCCCTCCAGGCCTCTAGGGCAGCCTCCCATGTCCTGCCTGGGGGACCCTCTGGGCAGGACCGGGCTTCCTGGGACAGAGGGCTGAGGGTGTCCCTTCCCACCGGCACAGGCCAGGGAGAGTTTGAAGCCAGGGCGTGTGACTGGGCAGCTAGGCCCCCTCTCTGGGGCCCAGTTCTCCAAGGGGGTTGACCTCTGAGGTCCCTTCCAGCTCTGACAGTCCCCGAGACCCTGACTCAGAGCCACGCTCCCCAGAATCTTGTCTGTTTTTAATGATTGCCTCACAGGAGCCCAAAGAGTTTGTTATAAAGCAGATTCATCCCAGTGACAGCAGCGGGACCTTTGGGCCCGAGCAAGGTGTCTGGAGACCAGGCTCCGACCACTGGCCCCCACAAACAAGCTGTGTGGTCTGGACAAGGGTCTTCCTGCTCCTTGCCTCAGTTTCCCTGTTGGTAACGTCTGTGGGGAACGCCTGAGGGGGCTTTGAAGGCTGGAGGAAAGAAATGGAGGAGATGGGGGCGGGGTGGGGGGCTGTGCAGGGGACACGGTGCTCACAGGGTAGAACGGGTCGGGGGCAGGGCGCGGGGTGGGAAGAGGACCGTGGAGTGATATTCAGCGGGGCTGGGGGGTGGAGGTGGGAATGCAGGTCCAGCAGTGGTTTTGCTCACTGCCTGCTTAATGTTGATAGAAATACTTCCTAATATTTGTACAGTCTTTTTTTTTTTTTTTTAATGGTACGCGGGCTTCTCACTGTTGTGGCCTCTCCCGTTGCGGAGCACAGGCTCTGGACGCACAGGCTCAGTGGCCATGGCTCACGGGCCCAGCCGCTCCGCGGCATGTGGGATCCTCCCGGACCGGGGCATGAACCCACATCCCCTGCATCAACAGGCGGACTCTCAACCACCGCGCCACCAGGGAAGACCCAGCCTTTTACCCAAGTTAACAAAATGCTTTCTCTCCTGTGTTGTCTCTTTCAATTCCCCTCCCCACCTGTGGGAGAGGTATATGAGCACTCCCAATCTACAGATGAGGAAACTGAGGCTCAGAAAGAGGAAGTAATCTCAAGGCACCTAAGTAGTAAGGGGCAGACCCAGGCCTCTCCCTGAGACACATTTCTCTAGAAAGTTCCATACCACAGAGTCCCTCCTGGAACCAGTGTTGGGCAGGCCCGACCTGGGTTGAGGGCCTGGATCACAGAGCCCACTCGCTGGGCCCTTTTCCTCTTCCCGAGGCCCCTTGGGTTGGGGGTGGGGCGTTGGCCCCGAGGGAGGAATCTCGGATGCTGAGTCCAGGGTGCGGCCAGCAGTGGGCGGGAGGCGCTGGAGGCTGCTGCTGGCTGGGCAGGGCAGGGCAGGGCGGGCACGGGAACAGTGTGACCTGGACAGCGTGACCTGCAATAATTGAGTGCTGCACGCAATGGCTGCTGCGGAGGCAGCGAGGCCCCCCGTGCCGGGGGGCGGCCTCACTGCCAAGGCTGGGGCCTCCCTGCCTCCCACCTCCTGCCCTGCTGGTTCCCCTTTGGCCACAGCTCCGCAGCTTCTAGGAGGCGATGTTTTTTCTCCCACCAGGCAGATCTTCACCTGAGAGCCTGCTCAGACCTGCCTTCCTCACAAAGCTCGGTAGCAACTCCCTGGGGCAGAAAATGTCTCTTCTGAAAGCGAGACAAGAGTTTAATTAAGCCCTAAACGCGCACAGTTGAGCCTGAAATTAGGGTGGTGACAGGAGGGGTAGAAGGCAATCGAGGACGGGGCGGGGGCGGGGTGGGGTGGGGTGCTGGGGGCTGGCTTCAGCCCACCCCTGGCCCAGCTGAGCAAAAAAGCCTGCAAGCATTTACAGCGCCCGCAGGCGCAGTTACCAAAGCGTCTGTGACCTAGAGAGGGGAGAATGCCATGTTCCCTCTCGTGTTTAGGGTAAGTCTGTAGAGGATTTGGAAAGTGGAAAGAGGGAACCAGGAAGTAAAGCGAGGCTGCCTCTGAGACCAGATCCCGGGTTCCTGGGTGTGTGGGGTGGGAGCTAGGGGGGAGCTGGGTGTCCTCTTGTGACTGCAGCTGGGCAGGGGGGACCCTCCTCACCCCCAAGGCCAGCTGGGCTCTGCATGAGCTAGGCCGCCACATGCACAGGTGTGCCGGGCTTGGGGCTCCTGCCAAGCACCCCGCCTGGCTCGCCCAGGTGGGCAGAGCTCATCCTGCCCCCCAAGGAGGCAGGCGGCAGCCAGCCAGGAGGTGCCCGGCGGGCTGGGCTCTCGGCTGTAGGGACAAAGCAGCCGACACTGGCTGTGCAGATGGCTGCAGGTCTTGGGGGCAGTCAGGTGCTTTGAGGGGGGGCACTGGCCTCAGTCCCCCTCTCTCCTGTCCCCAGGTCTCCCCAGATTGTTGCTGAGACAGTCAAACCTCAGCCGCCTCCTTTACCTGGCAATTATCCTGCTGTGCCCTGCAACTTGGGTTGGGTCTTACTCTGCCAGGGACTGAAGCAAGAAGAGATGGGCCGGCAGGCGTGTTATCACTTGTCTCGGGAGCAGAGAGGCGGTTGCCACAGGGCCCCTGCGTGCGTGTAGACGTGCATGCGTGGAGCAGTGAGGGAACAGGCTGTCCTCGGAGTGCGTGCCTGGCCCTCCTTCCATGCGTGTGTGTGTGCGTGTGTGTGTGTGTGTGTTGGGGGGAACTGATTTCTGTCACTGAGGCAGGGGACCCAAGGGCAGACCCTGCTTGGTTGACGCAGAAGCTCCCGTGGGCCCCCATCTGACAGGCCATCTGATCACTTAGTAGAGATGCTTATAGGTTCTTTGAATTTAAGGGACACTCTGCTGAAGACACCAAAGTGGGGGCCTTTGCTGGGGGCCGTGGGGAGCACCAGCCAGGGTTCGGCCACTAAGCTGTCCCCACTGGCTCAGGCCTTAGACCCTGATGGCTCCCCCTTCCCGGGGCAGGTGGGAAATCCTGGCACAGCTTTCCAGTTCCCGAGTCACAGGTGTCCTGGAGGCATGATGACCGCTGGGCAGAGGGTCAGGAGAGGCCCGAGGGTCATTCGGGGAAGCCTCCCTTGCCCATCTGTGCTTATCTGCCCTTGCCAGCATCCCTAACCCTTATCCTGTGGCTACTGTAACAAATTACCACAAACTTGCTGGCCTAAAATGACAGAAATTTATTCTCTCACAGTCCTGGAGCCCTGAAGTCCAAAAGCAAGGTGTGGCAGGGCCTCTTCCCGGCCCTGGCAGCTGCGGCGTTCTGTCGCCTCAGCGCATCCGTCTCTGCTCTGTCTTCACGTCGGCTTCTCCTGTGTGTGTGTGATCTCCCTCTGCCCCACTCTTATAAGGACACTTGTCACTGGATTTAGGGTCCATCCAGATGATCTAGGATGACCTCCTCGTGTTGAAATCCTTAATTTCATCACATCTGCAAAGACCCTTTTTCCAAATAAGACCACATTCCGAGGATCCAGGGATGTGGACCCGGACGTATCTTTTGGGAGCCATCTGTTACCCCACCCAGTGGTCAGTCAGCCGTGGGTTGGACCCCTCCAGTGGTGGGAAACTCATTACCTCATGGGTTGGCTCAGTTCGCGTCCAGACAGGTCTAATTATTTTAAAGTTCTTAACTTGGGTGGAGTTGAAATTCCACTCAACAGGAACCTCTACCCACTGGCCCTAGTTCTGTCCTTCAGAGCACGTAAAATACACCTAAATAAATAAACTCTATTCCCACTACCTCCTGCCCCCGATTACAAGGCAAAAACAAAACCAGAAAACGGTGAGCCAGCTTAATCCTGGGGTCAGAGACGGTGCATAGACCCTGAGGTCGTGAGACCTTGACTCACTGGTGGCTCTGTCCCTAGAACCTTGTGCCTCGGTTTCCTCACCATAATGCCAAAGGGCTGGCTGAATCACTATTTCCAAGGGACGCTTTTGGAAAATGCATCCTGGACATTCATAATTTGCACTGGCCTACAAAAGCCTGGGAGAAGTCCTGAGTAGAGAAATCCACTGAAGTCAGTCTTTTCCAAACTTACTTGAAAATAGAGTCGTTTTATCGACTAGCATTTTCTTTTATCACCCCGCAGAACTCCTGTGCTGCTTTGGAAGGAGGACCGGTCTCTGTGTTGCCTGGGCATCCTGTCCAGCTTTCACAGTCTGTTGAGGTCAAACCAAACAGTTGAGTTCGAGTCTTTGGTTCCCATCCCCAGAGCTGTTGCCAGGCATTTTGCTGGAAGTAACAAATGATCCATTACAAGATGAGAGTCAAGAATCTGGAAAATGAGAAGCCCTTCCCCCAAGCCGCAGACAGCCTGGGCGAGGCTGCGGGTGAAGGCCTCCTCCCAAGGGCCCCGGGCCTGCTGGGGGCCCTTGGGAGGAAGCCACGGAGGAAAGAGCATTTCCGCTGCTCTGCCCCACAGGACCTGCTCACCACATCCCTCGGATCCAAACTTCACCTCCACCTCAGACTCCAGCTGCTCGGCCCTCCCTCGTTAGATAAAGCTACCTGGGAACTTGCCCTTCCCAGAGCTTTCTGCTAACGGTCCCAATGAAATCCCTCCTACCTTTGCTGGGGGAAAAAAATCCCAGAGAAGTTGGATCTTCTGAAATGGGAGCAAGAAGAAACCTAGGCCTCCCACGGGAAAGACAGGGCTGGTGGGGGAAGAGAAGGGACTGAAGGTGTGTCCCAAGGGGAGAGGAGAGAGAGAGCCTGAGGATGGGATGGGTGGAGGCGCAGGGCTCCAACTCTGGGCCCAAAAGAAAGACGGGAACGTTGGCACGAAAGCTAAATAAGGAGACTGGCATAGACTGAGAAGGCCACCAGGTTTATTTCCCTGGCGCCAAGCGAGATTACGGCCAGGCTACTATCCTCCCCCAGAAGGGGCAACCCAGCTCAGATCCACCTTGTAATGTATGGAGCCGCTGTGGCCTGATGGTTTCATCTGCGGATACGGGTTCACCATGCTCTCAGACACAGATCCAGGACTGTTTATTGAGCACCCATATATCAGGCACTATGCTAGCTGCTTTCACATGTCTTCTGTTTAATCCTTACAGCCCCTAATATTTTACAGGTGATCACACCAAGGCGGAGGTTTAGTATCTTGCCAAAAGTTGAGAGGCAAAGAGAGGAATAGAACAAGCTCTGGCTCCCGATCCCACCCCACAGCTTTTGAAGGTATTGAGTAACGCAGCCTCTGGGTCCTGACGGTGTGGGCAGTTCTCCCGTAGGTCGGGCCTGAGTCCCTCCTACCCTTGCCTGAATTGGATCGGATGGAAGGACCATGTAAGTAGCTTCGTTCTGCTCCCAACTCGGCCTCAAGAGACATCAGCCATCCTCTGGTACACGTAGTAGCCTTCCAGTTACTGGGGTGGGGAATGTTTGCCTTCTGTTGATGAAAAGAAATAGCTGTGATGATAAATAAATGCCCAACCCAGTGCAGCAATCGATGTCCCTAACAATAAGGCTCTATGTTTGCTCTTGGCTATAGTCACTGCTCAGGAGCCCCTGGGTGTGTCATCCGGGTGGGGCCCCAGGCACACTTACCAGGGGAGGGAGCAAACCTTCCTGCCTTGAGCTACCAGAATTCACCCCAGGAAGTGAGGCTCCTGCAGACCTGCTTCGGAGTGCCCCAGACCAGAGTGAGGAGAAACGCACCAGGTTCGTGGGGCAGTGGAAACGGTGCTCTGCACTTTGCATCGGGAAGTGAGTCTGGTCCCAGCTCTGCCTCTGCTGCCCTGGATGATGTGAGGCAAGCCCGTTTCCCTCTCTGAGCCTCGGTTCCCACATGTGTAAAATGGGGTAGGGAGGTGGGGTTGTACCCTATGATCTCTCATGTTCCTTCTAGCTCTGACATTACAGGACCCTGTAGCCACGGCTCCTCCTAGAGTTGCTTTATGTATTAAGCACATGGGCCCCTAGCTGGTGGTGGGTGGGCACCCTCAGTGCTCCAAGAACCCAAGCTCTTCCTCTGTGAGGTGGCTGGATGTCCATTCCTGCCTCAGCTTCCCCAAATCCTTCCTTTCTTTTCCACTTTCTCTAGCTGTCATGTGTATCGAATTCCCTAGTTTGCAAGACATTTTCAGAAACATTATCCCACTGGAGCCTCAACCCAACCCTGTGAGGTAGGCAGAGAAAGGGATGCGGTGCTGTCAGCCAACCATGTGTCAGGCCCTTCCTGTGTGTTGTTTCACTGAATCTTCCCCATAGCTACAGCAATCCTTTTGGGAATAAGCAGAGTATAAATAAATAGACAGTGGACAGATATTTAGATGAATGCATGCATGCATAATCCTCACCATGGCCCTGAGGTCTTGGTGTTATCATCGTCACCACATCACAAGGCAGGAAAGTGAGGCTTGGAGGGGTTCAATAACTGCCCAAGGTCCCCTGGCTCTCAGGCAGCAGAGCCAGGATTGGAACCCAGGCCTCTCTCATCTAAGCCCATGGCCCTTTCTGAGCACTGAGCTGTGCACACATCAGCATTCTCTGCCCCACTTTGCAGATGAGTGAACGAGGCGTATAGAGATGAAATGATTTTGTCAAGGGTTTGCAGCTCTGAGTAGCAGAGCCAGAACTCAAACCTTGTCTTTCGCCCGCACACCTAGGGCTGTTGAAACATCTCAGTTGCCTCCAAAGAAAAACCAGTGGTGTCCCTTCTTCCCTGCCTCCTTCCTTTCTTCCTTCCTTCTTTCCTCCCCCTTTCCCTCCCTCCCTCCCTTCCTTCCTTCCAGGAACATCCCCTACCTCTCAGGTGCTTCTTGTCCGAGGCAGGCAATCGCACGATGTGCTCACTGGGCAGATAACAGGGCCACCGCTCCTTGGGCTCTGTGTGTCTTTAGGGGTGCGGGTCCCCGTGGCAGCCCATGCGCTCAGTGACCCACAGTAGCTGATCCACAGGGGTGCCGGGGCGGGGTGTGCTGACACCCAGGGGGTGCTCAGTAGGGGTGCTGGCAGCGCCTGCCCCCTCTGTGTGTGTCGTACTTGGGGTGTCTGTGAGTCTGTGCACATCTGCCCCCTCCACGTGAGCATGCCCCAGACGGTTGGTGTGCTGGGGACTGCCCGGCGGGGGCGGGGGTGGGAGCATTGAACGTGGACGCTGCCCTCCCAGGCCCTCGCCCACTGCGGTCCCCCCACCTCTCTCCTCTCAGTCTCCACGCTGGGCTCTTCCCCCTCCCTTCCATCCTCTACCAGGGTGATCAGCTGAAAGCTAGATTTTTATTCTCTGGCTGTAGCCCATGATTTGTGTCTCCTGAGTAAGGCAAATGCAAACAAAACAACTTCCCCCTGAGGGTAGCATTCAAACTTGTTTGGAAAACTCAGGCTTGAGGCCGTAGCTCACGTTGCGTCGTCTTCTAGGAAATTATCAGTGGAGGATCATATGTGGCTCAGATCATTCTCCCTCTCACATATATCACAATTCAGATCTCTCTCCCGCTCATGCACACGTGCGTGTGCGTGGGCATGTGTGCACGGGGGGCATTTTAGGGTAAATTTATTGACGTTTAAAACATACATCCAGTCAAGTATACAAATTTGTGTGCACAACTCACTGGGTTTTCACAACGTGAACACATCTGTAAGCCTGACCCAGCCAAGAAACAGAACTCAGCTCTCACGCCCTCCACTCTGCCTGACCTGCAATGACTTCTAACATCACAGATTCATTTTGCCTTTAAAAAATTATATAATGGGACAACACAGTCAGTATTGCTTTGTGTCTGGCATCTTTTGTTCATTATATTTGCTAACTTTGTGTGTGTGTCTAATATATATAGACACACATATACATATATGTGTGTGAAAAAATACATATGCTTCCCCCCTTGCTTAAATATTCTAAATCAAAATGCAAACATTATGTCATTTAATCCCCGTGTTTTTCAGTACGGAGGAGATCCAGGAAGGAGACCTGGATCAAGCAACGAGGCCTTCTGCTCTTGGTCATTCTCTGAGCTCCTCCTGTATCCGCTGTGGACCCAGCGCGTGAAGGAGAAAAGCAAAGGCCTGGCACATGGGAGTCTGAAGACCTGGGTACACCCGGCTCTGCGTGCAAGGTGGGTGTGATCTTCAGCCCATGGCTTACCTTTCCTGAACCTCAGTTTCTTTATCTGGAAAATAGGGCCAATAATGTGGGTCCTGGCTACTGCATAGGCTGTTGAGAGGATCAGATGACACCCTGGTGGGTGGGGTGTCTAAGTGTGTAGAGATGGTTTGTCGTGATTCCATGCAGAGCTAGGGGGAAGATTCGTTAGCGCCTTCTATACCAAGAGTCTGGGGCCTGAATGCAGGGTTCAAATTCCAACTCTTTCTCTTTTGCTCTGGAATCTTGGGTGAATTTACCTCTCTTGACGTCAGTTTTCCTCATCTGTTGAATGGGGATGATTGTAGCTACCTCATAGCATTGTTGTGAATATTAACCGAGTTAATATATACGACAATTAAAACACTGTCTGGTACAGGGGAAGCCCTATTAAAGGTTTTGATAGGTGTCACCATTGTTGTTGCTTCGTGCCCGCACTATTGTGTGTGTTCTCTTTATTTTTCTCAGCTAGATTGTGAACTGCCTGAAGGCAGCGTCCATCCAGGCTTCAGGCTTCTCCTCCCCCTTCCTCTACATGCTGGGCAAATCCTGGGGCCAGGCTGATGGGTCCCACGCTCTGACCAGATTAGAAGTGGAGGAAGCCTGCCTAGAGCCTCTGGCCTGGGATGGGGCAGGAGTGGGGAAGCTCGTGCTGGGTTTCTGGGTCCTCAGGATAGGAGGGTGGGAGAGATGTGTTTTCATGTGGGACTTGAAGATGCCTGGCAGGAGACTCATGCCGGATAGAGGAATGGTAGGAAAGAGTTTCCCCCTTTAGGGCTTCTGTGCATCCCTTGCCCTATGACAGGGTCTATGTTCAGTCCAGCCTCTTGGTGGCAGAGAAGAAAGCAGGGGCCTGGAGATATCAAGGGACTTGGCCCAGGTCACAGAGCCGGCCATAGCAGGGCCATCCTTGGACCTGTGTTTCTCAACTCAAAGCCCAATCTGAGCTGCCTCTCCTCATGCAGATCTTAGACCCAGAAGAGGAAGTGAGCAAAGCGGTCCTGTTCCTCCTTTCCAGACCCAACTAACATTCCTACCAGAGGTAACTTCTGTTGTGACTCATAAAGATATTTCTGAATAATAGCACTGGTTAACTTATCTCTGGAATGTATCCGGCTTAAACACACACACACACACACACACACGCATACACACGCGCACACATGTGGGCAACCGGGGAAGCACCTTCTCTCTGCCTGAGTCTTTCTAGGGCAGTCACGACTCAGAGTCTCCTAGGGGCCATAAGTGGGGACCAGAAAGGCCTCCTTTGCCTATGTTTTCTGAGAAGTCTTGCACAGACTTCAATATAACGCTAAATGTGGCCTAAGGCGATCAGAAGGGCTTCTTGTTGTCTGCTTGTATTCTTTAAATTGAAGGTAACATACAGTAAAGTAAATAGATGTCCTAATCCGGGGGTAGAACTTGATGGGTTTTTCACATATGTACAGATGTAACCACCACCCAGATGCAGAAATTCAGTTTTAATATTATTATTAGGTCGGCCTCTAGAGCAATAGTTTCTGGACTTCCTTGCTTTCACATCTCCTCCTTGGTGTGAATCCCATACATGAAATGGGAATCACGGTGGGTGAGGGCCCATGTCATGCCTCAGAATCCTGAAGCTGGTGGGCCCCTCTTGGAATGTTACGGAGGTTGTGTAAGGCCACAGGGAGGAGTGAACCTTGCTTATTCATCCAGCTCTTTCCTCCAGATGCTGATCTCTTCTGATCCGTGGTTCCCAGCCTTTCTTTCTGCCCCACACCTGAACGATACAACACATTCCCTCTGGATTAGTGGCTGAATGTATCAGTGATGTTTAAAGGGAGGGGAGGTGCAGCTTGAAAAGCTGTGCGTGTTATTCTCATGTTTACCCCGACTCGGGGTGAGATGTGAGACTTACTGATTGACTGTATTTCCCCCATCCTGAAATGTCACCCATGAGATGATACATCTGGGTTTAATCGCATCTTTGCTGGTTATTCCTCATTTGCTGAGTGTGCCTTTCCCACCCCCACCAGATCCACTGCTCACCCTTCCTTGCCCTTCGCTGTGCCTGAGAGGCTGACAGGGGATGGGAGAGATGGTCTGGGATCCTTTCCTCCATCCTCTTCAGTGTCTTTCTGGCATGGGTTGCTTCTCTTTATCCTGATGGATGGCCTTTCTTCCGTGGTCCCAGTGTGCAGTAGGTTCTAATAACACTATTTTCTTCCCTTTTGAACCCCGGGCATGGTCACTGTTTCCAGCTGTCACTAGGCCCTGGGTGTGGCAAGATCCCTTGTTGCTCTCTTAGCCCTGCTCACACTTCTCTATGAAGACGCTTCATTTTTAAAGCCTCTTCCTTTGAACCATCCGGGTTGAGGTCTGTTTCCTGATGGACTCCTGAGTGATCCAGAGATCTTGGGACAAACAGAAACGCTTCCGTATTAAATAGTCACTGATGATAACATGTACCTGGCTTTCCGAAACGTTCAAACATCATCAACATGTATGGTTCACAATACAGAAATGATGGCATTCTCTCAGGCATGGTGGATAAAGGACCATGTATTATTAAGCCATGGACTCTGCTTCTGACCTGTCAAGCCCGGGAGCATGGATAACAGGCGGGGTGTAAAGTCAGGTGAGATGGGCTTGAGTTCGGGCGCTGGCAACCACGGGTTGGGAGATCTTGAGGAGGCTGCCTTGCCACTCTGCTCCTCCGCCTCCACTTTGGCAATCCAGAGTCACCCTGACTGTTGTTACATCCCTGGCGCAGATGTTAACGTGAGGAAAAACGAGGCCATGTATGTGAAAGGGCTTCATGAACTGTCCAGCACTCAGATGTGCGGGCCAGTTGCAGCCCAGAGCAGGCAACCATTTCGGGGCCAAACATTGGACAGGAGGGACAGAGGAGGAAACACCTAACTTCGGTGCAGGGAGGTCCCAAGACCCAGAGAGGCAATGAGAAGGCGGCACAAGCTACCTTTTTCTCCCCATCCCAGCTTACCGCCTCCTCTTCCCTCACATGACATGACCTTTCCTTACCCTGAGTGATAGTGCTGGGCAGAGAATTAAGGAGAACCTCTAAGTGGAGGAAAAGTCATGCACCAGAGGTAGTCCACGCTTTCTGGAGACCAGTAAGAGAGAAACAAAGACCTTCCAGTAGGAGGCAGGTCACGCATGTCCTAGGTAAGAGGAAGAGCCTGGAGTCATAAAGGACCAGCTGCACTTCCAACTGGGTCACTCACCCTCTAACTAATTCTCCTGGTCAAGTTACTTAATCTCCCTTTCTTGATCTGCAACCAGGGAAGAATACCCACCTCAAACGTTTGTTCGGAGGCTTGCATGAGACAATCCCCGTAAAGTATTCAGCCTGGGGCCTGACTATTGGTAAGTGCTCAGGAAGGATTGGCCCCTATTCTTCTTAGTATCCTATTCCTGGGAGTCAGAGGATCCCTTCTAATTGGGTGATCCTGGAATGATTCCCCCCGGAGGGGGCAGTGAACTGGGCTTGGAAGCTAAATTCTCGGTTTGGCATTCACAGTTAGTCCGAGGCACCAGCTGCACCAGCCCATAGCTGCCCATAGCACCGGGCGCAGCTCTGTGTCTGGTGCTCCAGGACTGAGGGGCGAAGGCAGGCTGCAGAACGCAGGCCTCCCGGCGGGCAGAGGGAGCCAACACAAGTTCTGGAGTCGGGGAAGGCCGGGATCAAAGCGCTCCGAGGCAGGCCGGGGCGCACCAAAGGGAGGCTAGCGACTTGCATCAGCACAGATTCCGTGATGCTCTGCAGACGTCTCGGGGCTGCTGGGCTTTACGGGAACCCACAAGAAAGGAAAGGGCTGGGGAGCAGGCAGGGCGGGGGCGGGTGAGGGCGCTAGGGTGCGCTCGCCTGCCCGCTCGCTCCCGGCGGCGCCTGCCCGGGCCTGGACGCGCCCGGGACGGCGGAGGCCACCGAGGAAGAACCCGCTCCCTTTCCCCCTCCTTCTTTCCCCCCGAATTACTGGAAGTACTGTGTGGGAGAGACGCAGAAGCATCCGGATTTTCAAGCGCGGGGCGGGGGAGGCCCGGGCAGCCGCTGCTGCTCAAAGGAAAACTAAAAGTGCGTCTGTTCGCGCCGCTTCGACACGCGGCTGCTCCCGGGAGGGCCCTGGACGCCCAGACCGCGACTCCCTTTGTAGCCCCCCAAGAGCTCGCCAAGGCGGCCGGGGGCCGTGTGGCGCGGGATGGGACGGAGAAGCGAGGAAGAAAGTGTCACGATTTCTTCTCCTGCGCTCCACCCGCCCCCCACCGTCCCCACCCCCAGTTTTCTGGGGTTTGCCGCTGCCGCTGGGGAAAGGGCTGAACGGTTTTGCGTCAAAGGACTGCATTTACACAGTCCTGCTGAGAGAGGAGCGTAAACACACCCAGGCAGGCAGGACGCAGGATTTAAAAGTCAAAAACAAAAACGCCAAGCCCCCGCGCTGGGTGCGCGCATCCGTCTGCCCGACACTTCTCGCCCTGACCGGGGGAGTTGGGGACTCTGCCAGGCAGGCGGCGGCGGAGGTGCGAGGAGCCCGGCCAGCCTCGCCTCTTCGCGCGCGTCCTTGGGGATGGAGCTCAGGACAGAATGTGTTTTATAGTTGTAAACAATGACCCCGAGTATTGTTTGGGATTACCGTATCTTGGGGCCATTGGGGCGGCCAGATGCCGCCAGCCGTCCCGGAAACGCCAGCGCTTTATATAGAGCCCCGGGAAAGCTTTGAGTTCCCGGCTCTATTTTTCTTTCTTAGCAACACCCCCACTTTAAAGATAAGGAAACTGAGGACCGAAACCGTGATGTGTTACAATGCATAAGGCTTCACACATCTTCCCGTTGGGTCCTCACAAGGACCCTGTGGGGGTACAGATGGTACACGTAAGAGTTGGGTAAAGCGAGACTAAGGCAGAGCCTGGACCAGAACCCAAATTCCTTGACTCCTAGTACAGTGCTCCTCCGGATCATCTCTGCAGAAGGATTGAAGTTCCAGAGCTGACAAGGGCCTTAGAAGGTCATGTCTCAACCCCTTCGTTTGATAGGAAGAAACTGAAGCCCAGAGAGGTTAAGGGAGTCGCCCAAAGTCTCACAGCTCGTAAACAGCACAGCCTGGCGTTCATACTCCAGGGCCTGTGCTCTTTACCCCGCACCCCGCCCAGCGAGGCGGGAGAACCTAGGAATCCGCACTACCTACTGCCTGAACTTCGCTCCAAAACAGCTGAAGACAACGTTGGGGCACACCCTCTCCCGGGCCTCCCTCTTCCCTTTTTTTTTTTTTTTCTTCCAAATTCGTAACAGTCAAGGTTGCTTATAATGCCCGATTACTCCTATTAGATGCGTCCTAATTGCCCAGCGTAGAGGGCGGCCTGAATGTCTTGACTGTTTAATTTCGTCTTCAAGGCTACTCCTAACAAATTAATTTCAGGGCCGAAAAAACGGGGCGGGGGCGGGAAGGGGCGGGAAGCAGTGGGCAGCCAGCCACGGAGGGGAAAATAGGCAGGCCGGCCCCGCCCGGCGGCGCCTCGCCCCGGCAAGGCCCGGCCTCAGGGAGGTGCGGATACCCAGCGCGCCCAGGGCGCCCGCTGCTTCAGGCGGCGCCGCGGAGGACGCCGACGACCATGCGCGGCCGCGCCCTCCCTGCGAGCGGCTCTGCGCGCCCGGTTCCCAGCCTCGCGGTGGCGCCGCACCGAACCGCCCGTCTCGCTCTTCGGGACTGTGATTATTTTCTAAAACCCGGCGCCGAGGCCCCTGCGGCCGCTCTCGGGGGCCCCGCCCCGCGCCCCTTCCCAGGGTGGTGGAAGGGGGGGAGGCCGTGGCGTGCTGGGGAGCCGGCGAGGGAATCCCTCTCCCTCCACGTCACCCGAAAGCGAGGGAACCCGCACTCGCGTCCTCTAACGCAAATGACCATCTTTGGCAACATGCGCCAGTGGAGCAGACCAAGGGCGCAGGGCCGGGGGTGGGCTGGGGGGGGGGGGAAGGGCCAGGAGCCTCGGCTCCCCCAAACCGCGCCAGCGGTCCGCTCCCACACCCGCCACCCCCTTCCTTCCTAGCGCTGGGTGTGCGGCTGGCGTCAGCGCGGCCGGGAGCCGGGGCAGGGAGGGTGGCGCTGCGCCCGCCTCCTCCCGCGCCTCTTCCTCCTCCTCCTCCTCCTCGGCCTTCTCCCTCCGCCTCCCCGCGCGCTCCTCCCTGCAAGGTGGAGTCTGGGGTTGACGTGAGGTACAGGGGCTGGAGAATAAAGAGTGTGGAGTTGAACTCGTGCCATTGTAGTGACTCATCTCGGGCAGAGCGCTGGGGCTCCGAGCAAACCAGCGAGCAAGCGAACGGCGTTCGGCGGGGACAGAGAGAGGGAGTGAGAGAGGCGCGGACGGGCGACACGGGCCCGTCCGGGAGCGGGCGCCGGGGAAGGGGTGCAGGTCCGGGCGCCGCAGCTGTGACACGGGGAGCGGAGCCGCGTCCCTCTCCGCGCCGGCTCAACTGGAACCCCACCGGCCGCGGGCCGGGCGCAGGCTGCCTTCTTCTAGTCAAGTGTCCGAACCGCTCGAAACTCCGGCGGCGAGTCGGCCACAGGAAGTTTATTCTCAGCTCCTTTTCTAAAAGGAGGAAATAGAAGTTTCTCCAAGCGGGCAGCCTTTCTTTTCGCCTTTTTTTGCCCTGCCTGAAATCGGGGGTCCCCAGACCTGGCAGGCTTGACTCGCCGGGCTCCTATTCTTTTTTACTTTCCAATTTTTGATTGAGCCGGCGGTCCGGGCTGAGCTCCGGTTGCGCGCGGGGGCAGGAGGGCGCGCGCAGGGGAGGGACAGAGGGACGCGCGGACTTTTTAGTGGGAGGGACCGGGTGGACAGCCGGATCCGCAGCGCTCGTAGAGCAGGAAAGAAGTGCAGCGCTCGGCGCTCGGGGGGCACTGTTCCCGGGGTGTCGCCGCCGAGGGGCAGAAGCCCGGGAGCGAAGACTAGAGCCCGAGGCGCGGCCCGCAGGGAGCCAGCGTTCAGCAGCCGGTGCGCGGCCTCGGCGAGGGCGGGGGAAGAAAAACACCCTGTTTCCTCTCGGGCCCCCACCGCGGATCATGTACCAAGATTATCCCGGGAACTTTGATACCTCATCCCGGGGCAGCAGCGGCTCTCCTGCGCACGCCGAGTCCTACTCCAGTGGCGGCGGCGGCCAGCAGGTAGGTGCGGGGCCCGGGTGCACCTGGCGGCGCGGGCGGATACCCGCCTTCCTCTCGCCGCCACTGCCTCTCTTGCTTTCTTTTCCGTTTCTTGGTTTGGCGAGAAAATTCCTACGGGCCACCATTGTAAGTTCTGGATTTTCGTCTTGTCCTGCCCACACCTCCTTTCATCCCCTCTACCCAACGCCAACACTTTTTTTTTTTTTTTTTTAAACTGGAGCGGCGAGCGGGCTGGAACAGCCAGCAAACCCTATCCTTCACACTACATCTTATCCAGACCAGCTCCTGGAATTGCAGGTCCTTTTCCCAGGAGCCTGTACCTCCTCTCCCAGGAATCCACCTCCATTCTCCTCTCTTTCCGTGGTGGACAAAAAACAAAAAATCTTTGCACCCACGGGCCCCTCCCTACATCTCGGGACCTTATTCTTGCGAAAAACCCTCTCCTTCTCTTCCCCGGCCCCCATCGGTCTTAATTTCTGAAAAATGTTGGGGACTCGGAAACATGGTTGGGCTCCTTCAAGTAATCCGGAGTGGGTGCGGGTTGGCGCTCTGGGAATCAGGTGCGAAGGTCAGGAAGGAAGGAGGAGGTCAGCCTTGATTGGCTCGGCTGTGCCTAGGTGCCCGGCGCCCATCCATCTCCTGTTAGGGTCGGAGAAGGAGTCTGCACTGCCACCAGAAGGGGCGCCTTGTGGGTCTGGGAGTACCTTGGGGCAAGGACGCCTGCAGAGAGAAGGGGGGCGGGGAGGGTGGAGAGACCTCGCTTGGGCTCCTGAGTGGTTCTGGAAGCCGAAAAACAACTTGTTTCTAAAGCAGGCGGACTGGTTTGCACTGGAGGGATTGTGCGTGCGATCTGTCTATAAATACCAGAATAAATAAATACCAGGAGGGTGCTGCTGGGTTGGTGGTGCTGGTGGGGTGCCTGTCCTCGGCAGCAGCCACCCCCCCACCCCGAGGCTTGTGAGGGAGCTGGCTTAACAAACAAGGCCGCTAGAACCTGAAACCCGCCTCAGTCAGGATCTGCAGAGTCTGTAGCCAAACTGGCTGCAGCAAGAGTTGCTCTGGTAAGGCAGTGGCCTTGGCCTCTATACGCCAGCCAACCAGAAGGGGTTGGGGTGGGCTTCCAGGGAGGAGGGACCCTGATGGAGAATAAAATGGAGACACGGTGCTCTTTGGTAACTGAAGAGGGGTATCTTATTCCAGAGTGGCTCCCCGTACCTGGTGAGTCCTCAAAACGGCTTCTCTGTGCCTTCCCTCTACCTGCCCTGGTGTCCCCATAAGCACCACTGTAGAGAGCCTAGTCTGTGCGCTGAGGGTGCAGCCAGTGCACCCCTAGTGGCGGGCACCAAGGTGATGAGTTTCCAATCTTGTTCCAAAGTGTTTGATTTTGTTTGCTTTGCTGCCCCATTGGTGGTTTGTATCGAGTCCAGCTATCGTTAGGCAATGGGTCAGAGTCATTTATAACGCATTCCCTCATTCTCCGGTTCAACAGCCCCCAAAAAGTCCCTCTCTGCCTCTCCGAACCAGGAAGGGATCTTTTGATTTCTCATCTGCTCCTTTGGCTGCCGTTTCTGTGGCACTCATCACTGAGATGTTACAACCTCGCCGCCTGGCTTTTCTCAGACCCTGGGGCCTAGATGGGAAGTCAGACCGGACATCAGTGCCCCAACTGAATAATCTGTGTCACTAGGGCTTTGAGCCCAGGATGTGAGCGGAGGCAATTCCCTGTTTTGGAAGAAAATCAGACAGGAAACCAGTGCTAGGAAGAAGGAAGAGAACTCAGTCCAGCAGAGTGTAATGGGGCCTCATTACCGAAGCAAAAAGCAGCTGTTGGCTAATTCCTAGCATGCTGTAACACATGAGGATTTTGCAATTAGTAATAACTGGTGCACAGGGTTCTTGCATATACGCCTGCCCATTCGGCCCAGCAGCTTGAGTGAGGCGCCTTTCAAACCAGAGGGATTGGCAAGGTATTGTAGCTTTGGACAAGTTTCTCAGCCTATCCACCCCTGAGGGAGGGGGTGGGGGAGGGAGGCAGGGTTTTTTTCTCTCATCTCTGTGACTTTGAGCGGAGCTGTTCTGTGGTCCTAAGGACTGACGCGAGAAGCTTTTGTTACTTCCCAAGTCTGTGACCCCACTCTGGCTCGAGGTAACTTTATTGCATACCAGATAAAACCTGTAGTCACTTTATTTCTCTCAGCTTCCTTTACGGGGAGACTTTCCTGACAGTTAGTGATGGTCCTTCTTCCTTTTGTGGCATCTCAGCGGACCAATCAGTGTAAGAGCATTCTCTGGTTTCACCCTGGACAAGTGAATATTATTTTTCTCTGCTCTCTTTGTTTGTGGGGTCTGATATTCCTGAGAAGTTTGTTGCTGTTTACTCAACCTAGAACATTCCTCTCCTCTCTCACTTCATAAAGCTTGATCTTAACCCATGGCCATGCGTTTCAGTGACTTGGGGAGGGTGGTGGGGGGCAGATAACTCTGTTGAAACCTCTGTTCTTGTATATGGCAGGAACTTGAAGCATGGAAAATATTTCCTGTTCCAGTTATAGTTTTAATCTCAGAGGCTGGTCATTGGTGATTTGATTCGTTGCACACACCTCCCCCTCCTGGCTTTTTCTTTTTATTGTTGTTGTTGTTGTTGTTTTCTCTCTCTCTCCTAACTTTCCTAGGAAAACACCTACCAGATATGTGCCCTGCCTGGCTGCACGACTCTTAAACCGTTTCAGGCCCTGAGCATTACGCAATTCAGCCAGTTACACAAACATAGGTCATTTCATAACTTGTTTTCATCAGCTGGGCCCCCTTTTAATGAAAAACAAAACAAAAACAAGACCCAGAACTTTTCCAAGGCTGCCATTTGTCTGTTCCTCAGATAACTTGTGAAAATAAATCAAGGGGGACAGTTCAAGGAATACCAGACTAGCTCTCTTCTTTGGCAACCATCCTTTTGCAAGACACACACACACACACACACACACGCACGCACGCACGCACGCACGCACGCACGCACAAAATTCCCCAGAGTGAACTTTTGCCAACTGTACCCAGGCTGGGACATTCCTCACATCAAAGAACTTTTACCAGAAATGACTGTGATTCCCAAGTCAGCCCCAATCATACCTCTCTAGTGCCCCCTACGGGACATTCTTAGAAGAACTATCTGGGGAATGTATTTTTCCAGCCCCCGAGAGTGTTAACCTGGTGAGTTTTCGGAATTCTTAGGATTTTTTTCTTTTTAATCCAGGACAAATAAATGCCGTATATTTAACAGTGGTTAACTAGGAGCTGCTTGACTTTGAAATGCAGTTTCTTTTCTGATTTTTTTTTTTGTTCTGAATAAAACGTAGTTGAAAAGGGAGTGCTTTTTTTCTTTCCCTATTTTGACATCTGTCAGCACAATGTCTTCAAATTCCCAAGGCTTGTTTTCTTGATATTGTTTGTATTAGGACATTGGGAATTTTATTTGGGGAGGTGGTCTTCAGAATTGGTGGGAAGGTGGGAGGTGTATATTAAGGGTCTGGGGCCTTTTTTTTTTTTTTTTTTTTGCCTTGATCTCACAGATGTTGTAGATTAGGATCAAACGAAATGTTATCCCAGGAATTTGTCTGTTCCGCTGATTCTTGATGGTGGAAGTCAGTGTCACTGTTTCATCAAAGTGAATGGGGTGAAACCGCAGTCACGTATTGTCTGAGTGGCAGTTGAATTTTCCTATCCAAACTCCTGAGTGCATTTCCATTACTTTATTTCTGCCTGCCTCGTTATGCAAGGTGAGTGTAAAGTTAGGAGGCTCTGTTTTTTTCTTTTCTGTCTTATTACAAACACACCCGAACTTATGCACCCAAATCACTGTTGTCCCCTTCATTGTTGTTCCTTGAGAAGACTAAATACTTATTTGAATGCTGTGGCTATTAGATTCAGAAAGGTTTTACAACATCCCTCTTTGGGACTGCCTTCAGCAAATTCTTTTGAAAACCCTCCCTCCTAACATATCTTTGTCTTTTGAGGGTGAATTTGATATTTGGAAGTTATCAAAAGATCTGACATATAAAGAACCAAGTGTGATGTATGAGGTCTGGGTGATCTGTCTGGGTCCAAAGCAGGGTGTGACCCCGCATCCTGTTGGTCTTCATCTCAGGAGTCTTCCTGGGACAGCAGTCACCAAGACAAGGCACACCAAAAGCAGGCACCTGTGCCACCTCTACCTTAGATTTCCCCACTCTGTTATACAGATTTTGAGAATTCGGGAGGCTAACTTTCTGGTCTATTTGTTGAAAGAAAGAAAAAGAATTCGTGTTTTATGGATGTGTCTCATCTGTGTTGTATGTGGTATCTTTTGATGGCCACAGCATTTCAAAATGACGGCAGCTGCCCTGATTGAGGCAAATATATCTGTTCCAAACTCCATTCGGTAACTCTGTCCCTCTTGGACTCACTGGGCTGGAGAGGGAAGGTGTAAGACTCCTCTTGCCCGCTGCTGTCTCGCACCCTGTCACGTGGCAGTGACTTGGCCACGCTCACCTGCTGTGGTTGTAGAGAAGATGAGATGGCATCCCCTTCCCGTGGAGTGCAGAGCTGTCCCAGGATTGGTGGAGGTACAAAAGGGATCCACAGAATGGTGGAGAGAGTCCTCTCATGCTTTGGAGTGGAATTTCTGTCCAGAAGGGCCCTGGGAGGAAAGACACTGGGGAACCCGGTGGAAACTCTGTGTTGCTCGCCTTATTTTCCTTGCTTTTTTCTTTTCTTCTTTGCTGTGCTTCACCCTGGCAGTTAGGTGAAGAAAGATAGCATGATTCTTTCAAGTGAACCTGACAGGAGGCAGGTCACCTGAGATAGTGTTTGTAAAATTTGGGGAAATCACGAGTTATTAGGACCATTTCCATGGTGAGCTAAGTGGCTTTCCTCAGAGAGGAATGAAAGATCAAAGGTCAAAGTGATGTCCACTGCAGAATCTGTGAAAATTGGTTGAATTCCATATAGAAGGCTTTGGAGAACACCCCACGTTAGGTAAAAATACAGAGCATTTGAGTCAAACTGGACCTCAGCAGGGTTATTCTGGGGCATTTGAAGCAGCATTTGCCCTGCCTTCTCCTCTTCCCCAAGCCAGTCTCCTGGGATGTTGGAATTTTCCTTTTCCTGTGCTGGGAAACTAAGAAAAGGGGTTCTTAAGAGAAAAGACCCAGTCTCTTCCCAGATATGCATAATCATTTCTGCCTGCCGAGGCAGGTCACAGGTATTCATGGGGTTCATGGCTCGAGTGCTTTGTGGCCCAGTCAAGAATCAATCTGATGGAGAAATACCTGACTGCGGTGATGGGCCCAAAACACCAACTCTGACTTCCATCTCAAATGCCATTTCTGCCCAGCCCAGGAGTTTCTGGGATAAGCCCTGCCCCATCCACGTCTGCAGAAAATAGGAACCCAAACCCTACTTCCTGGACCTTTCTGCAGAAGGCCGTGGTTGTGACCCTCATTTCTGAATCCAAGGCCCTGCAGAGTTCAGAAAGGTCATTTTCCCAAATTAGCAACTGCTGGGCTACAGGGACCTGTCTGACCTGATGAAGTTGGGTGGCCCTAGGGGCCCTGTGTTCTGAGCTGTCTTTCTCATAGGCAATGGGAGGACACACGTACTTACTGAGCGGCCCCGCAGCTCCCTTAAATTCAGGATGCTTCAGGATAAGGAGGTTCTGCTGCCCGAAGACCTGCAGCAAGGCTTGTCAGGGCTCACACTTGGGCTTCAGGTTCTGGAGAGTCAACCTGTCTAGTGAGAGTTCATCCCTTCACTCCCTGGGTTAGAAGAATAGTTGTGATTTGTTGCTTTCTTGCTTCCTCTCTTTATTCTTTTTCCACGAACCTGAGCATGAGAGATGAGAATGATCCTCTAGGACAGAGGCTGCCAAACTCTGGCCCGAGTGTTTTTGTAAATAGGGCTTAAGAGAGCACAGGCACGCCCGTTAGTTTACATCTCGTCTGTGGCTGCCCTCACGCTAGTGTGGCCGAGCTGAGTAGCTGCAACAGAGACCTCATGGCCCCCAGAGTCTAAAATATTTACTATCTGGCCTTTGACAGCAGAAGTTTGCCAAGATGCTCTAGGAGGTCGGTGGGGGTGGGGGGCAGTTTGTCCTTTTATAGGCATTCTTGCCCACCCAGAAGTCAACAGGATGACACAGTGAAAGGAAGCATTTGGAGGCTCTGCCAGGCTGGAATACCACACAGCCATCCAGCATCTTCGATTCTGTCCCTATAGGAGGAGCTTCCGGGGGGGCTGGAGAGCCCCAGGGGAGTCAAGTAAGGGTCCTGGGTTCCCTCCTGTAACCCCCCACTCCCAGCACACACCTGGTGCTGCATCAGGGATCAAACCACCCTAACGCCCGCAGCTGGGAGACCCCATCTTGGTTTCTGTCCAGTGTTAACCCGTTCGTAGAGAGCCGTGATTTCTCCCCAGCATGACATTTGACTGATTCTTGGGTCTGTTGTCAGAGAAGAATGCCAGGCTGACTTCTGGCTTCACAGACTCCTAGGCCCTCCTCTCCTCTCCAACCCCAGTGTCGCTTTCTGAAAAATACCTTTGGAGTTGAGACAAGACACATCTGTCAGATCTCACTTAAACGTCTGTGTGTCTCACAGAGCCTCCACCTGCAGACAAAAGCCTTCTTTATCACAGCCCCGGTCCCCTCAGGGGCTAGGACGTGATTTCCTTGCAGTTTAGAGCCAGTGTGTTCTCCAGATGGCTTTACCTCCCTCTGAAACAAGTTGTACATGCATTCAGAGGCAGTCATTACCTACTGCCTTGTTTTTATTGCTGTCTTGTTTTGTCTAGACCAAGCCATTGCTGCAAGGAGTCTGGCTGATGGCTGGGCACGGCCTTCCGTGGACCTGCCATCACAGAGTGAGTGGACCGGAGGGCCCCGAGAGGGGCTGGGAGTCAGCCACTGAGTCCTAAGGGATCTTAGTCTCTCAGCTTTGCTTCAGCTTTTTGGCTTCCCTCTCCCAGCCTGAAATGGGAGCTCTTTTGTTTGTTTTTTTGGAAGGAGGAATGAATTTCTTGGGTGCTTTCCTGAAAGGAAAGCTGACAGTTCCCCCACAGAAGTGGAAGGTCACATTAAACCATCCTGCTGGATGCCTCGGGTGTCTTTCAAACCCAGAACCGGACTTGGGAAGAGAAACAATAAAAATGTTGGGTGCTTCCCAGGAATCAGAAGCTGGCATTCTCCCTGGGGCCACCCTTTTTGCACTGTAAGCGCACAGACACTTCCAGGGACGATGCATGTTGAGGATGGTGATGGTGGCGACGGTGGTCGTGATGACGATGACGCCACCTTTCGCTTATTTGGAGCAGCGTTTCTCAACCCTGGCTGCACGTTAGAACCTCCTCAGGCATTTTTTTAAAGCACCTTATCAGAACCCCACCCCAAAGCAATGCATTTAGACCTGTAATGGTGAGGCTGGCTGCGGCATTGGTGTTCTTAAAAAGCTCCTCGAGTATTCTAACGTGCAGCCGGGGTTGAGAGCCGCTGGTGTGCTGTTAGAGCCCGTGACTACAAGCAGCTTCCTATTTAATCCTCATGATAGTGCAGTGAGTTTGGTGTGACTACTCCCCTTTCCAGACAGGGAAACCGGGTCCTCAGTGATCCACCAGGGCCTCAGATCCAGGCCTCCTGACTCAGACTACTCCCCATTCTCCCTCCCAATCCAGCAGCCCAAGAGAAGCATAGCTGCCTGGGTTTTAGTGCTTCCGTACAAACTCAGCCGCTCACGTGTTCTCACTGCCCTGCCTCCTCACAGCCAGCCCTGGTTGTCTGTTTTTCCTCCTTGAAGATCATTTCCCACTTGTATCCTTCCGTGTTCACTGCATCCTGCCCTCCTTCACACACACATACCCAGATACACCTATTACTTTTCAGTGAGCTCCGGATAAAAAGTCCAGTTGTCTTTGCCTTGGGAGGTGACTCAGAATCCATTCATTGCACTGGGCAGCTCTCCTCATGGACTCCCAGAATCCATTGCGCTGGTAACTTCACAGAATCCCAGAATCCACTGCACTGGGCAACTCGCCTCACGGACTCCCAGAATCCATTGCACTGGTAACTTCATAGAATCCCAGAATTCATTGCACTGGGTCGCTCTCTTCACTGAATGCCCCTGACCTGGGGCCCCAGGGCAGTCTGGGAGGTGAGACAGCCACATTCCACTACCCAGACTAGGGTCAGGCAGCTGGTAGGGGAGTGAGCAAGGAAGGGTCCACAGCGAAGGGTCCACAGCTCCCTCAGCTGCAGTGAAGTATTTACACAAAGCAACCCGGCTGTCGTCACCAGGGGCAAAGCCCATGGTGGTGGTAGCTGCCGCTGCTGCTGACACTTCTAATCCTGGTTGGTCTGATTGGGCCAATACAGGGGAGATGCTATAGCATCCATGCTAATGGCAGTGGGATTTCATCTGGGGTCAACCAGACCTGTGGGGAGTCCTGGGTGAGGGAAGGTCTGTAGGGACCCTTGGTGGGGATGACCCTGATGCTCTGTCCGAGGGCAGTGGGGATGGATACCAGCACTTGGGGCTGGATTTTGAGGCAGGAAAAAACAGTGCTACAGAAGCTTGTGTTGCACTGTATTTGAGAGACCTAGCCTCTTTGTCAGGCTGAACTGGGTTTGAATCCTGACCCCACTGCTTATTAGAACGTGGCCTTGGATAAGTTACTTAATCTCTCTAAGCCTGAATTTCTGCCTCTAAAATGGAGATAATGGTAGTTCTTACCTCAGAGGGAAAATTAATGGGACAATCTAGGTTAAACACTACCATGGTGCCTGTCATTTAATAAGTGCTCAGTAAGTGTTAGTTATTATTGTTGTCAATATTTCATCCACCAAGTTAGGGAAGAAAGGATGTGCAGAACCTTTTTGTGGAAACAGGAATTATCCGAGGCTGAGGGTTTCAGGAGGGGAGCTTTCTCCCGAAAATCTGGAAGTAGGGGATCTTTCCCTTCTCCATCCTGCTCGCTTTCTAGTAGCTGCCCTGAAGGAAGGTCGAGCCCAGCTGCTGAGGAGCATGGCCCATTTTAGCTTTTGTACTCTGTCATCATCTTATATTTTAAATAGAATGCTTCCTGCAGCATGTTCCACAGAGCTCTGCAACGTGGTCTGGGCATAAATTAAGTGACAGGGAGAAAACTCAGAGCTAGCAGCAAAGTTTCACACAGACACGCCTGTGAGCACAGATAGATAGATATGTAGATAGATAAAGAGAGACACAGTGTGTCTGCCCCAAGCAAGATGGGGGTGAAGGTCAGGGAGGACAAGGACAGCAAGGGGAAGTCTGGCAGCAGACGCTACCACTTTCAGTCTCATGGGTCAGAGGATATCTTTTCATGGACCTGGTCTCACCCTGATGGGGCCACAACCGCATCATGAACCTGTTTGGAAAGTAACGAAAGCAGACATAACAACCTTCCTGGTGATCCTCGTTGCTGCAAAGCAGATGGTCGGCAAATCTCCTCAAGGGATCCTAAGCTGGTACCCTCGGGGATAATGGCAAGTGACCCAGAAGTTCAGGAGGCCCCGGGTAGAAGGCCTGCTGTCTTGCAGATGGGGGCCTAGCTGGCCTGGAGGGCTTCAGAGAGGACCTTCTGAGTGTGAGCTGCTGGGGACCACATCTATCCTAGAAGCCATTGGAGATATGACCACATCCTCGCTGAGCCAGTTGGGGATGGAGTTTCCAGGACCTCAGTCAGGGAGCAGATCTGCCATGGGGGTCCCAGGAATAGTTAAGATCCCCTTGATTCTTGGATGTGCAGGAAGTCCACCCAGTGTCTTGACCTTGGCTTCCCAGGCTCTGACTTCACTTTCTGCCAGTTTTGGCCTCCTGGCTCTGCTTGTCCTGTTCTGCAGTATTTATCGGCTCAATCCTGCTTTTCTCCTCATTTCAGAAATTCCGGGTAGATATGCCTGGCTCAGGCAGCGCCTTCATCCCCACCATCAACGCCATCACGACCAGCCAGGACCTGCAGTGGATGGTGCAGCCCACGGTGATCACCTCCATGTCCAACCCGTACCCCCGTTCGCACCCCTATAGCCCCCTGCCGGGCCTGGCCTCTGTCCCCGGGCACATGGCCCTCCCAAGACCCGGCGTGATCAAGACGATTGGCACCACTGTGGGCCGCAGGAGGAGAGATGAACAGGTACAGTTCCGATCAGGAGCCGCATTGGTGGCTTTCCAGGCCTTATAACGCAGTGTTTTTCTGAAGACTGGCAGGGAGCAGGGTCGACGTTCTGGGAGCACTGGGGAGATGAAGGAGCTCAGGACCAGTGGAGGCAGAGCTAGAGACCTGAGAGTCAGGCATTTCGCCTGTGTCCCTTAGAACCTGTGTCTTAGTTTCCTCAGCTGCAAAATGGAGATAGGGTCTTGCTGGCCAGGACTTGCTTCCAGCCGAATGAGATCATGGTGGGAAAGCACATAGTGAGTGGTGAGGCGTCAGCACATGGGCAGGACTTAGGCCCTGCCTATAGCAGTATCATTCTCTGATAACTTGGTACAGGGGCCACAGGACAAGCAGCCAGTGAACCCTGGCTGGGAGCTTTCTGGGGAGTCCTTAACTGTCTCCCAGTATCTGGTAGATACCCAGCAGTCCTAAAGGCCCCCGCCCCTTCTAGACCAGTACTGCCCACACTACTTCCATTCTCCCTCCATGGTTCGGGCCTCCAACTCAAGGCAGGACCCCGTTTCAAGTGCCTGGGATGCACATTCCGGAAGTGGAGGGACTCTGGGGTCTTTGGAGTCTGCTCAGCTGCTTGAGCTCCCGGGGCTGGGGGGGGAGGTGGTGAGATATCATCAGCCTTTTTTTTCCTCAAGGGGCTCAGCTTTGAGCAGGAGTCAACCTGGCTGAGAGAGACGCCAGCAAAAGGTGGGGCCTCTGCTCTCTAGGTAGCATCTACCCAACACTCAAAAGGCCCGTTGTCTGTATTAACAGATTACCAGGGCAGCGATGGCCTCCTGCTTCCCAAAAGAGAAATCAGAGTCATGCATAATTCCAGAAAGGAGGGAATGAGCCTTCCAAGAGCCCCATCTGTCCCCCTTCACAGATGACACAGCCAAGGCCTGGACACAACTACCTGGGGCTACTTGGCAAGTGAGCGGGGAAGCGTGGCCTAGAACCAGGCCCCTGGACCCCTGTGCGGTGCTCTTTCTCCAGCACCATGCCACCACAAGTCCAGGGAAGGGAGATACTTTGGCAGTAGAATCCCTTTTTCAAATGAAATGTTAGCTTGAAGAATTACTTCAGTTACAGCTTTGGAACCCCTCCCCATTTCAACCACTGTCCACCTCCACTCCTTGTTCCAATACAAGGACCTTTCAAACGTGGTGCCCAGTGGATAATTGCGGATCCAGTGCCACTAGTCCCCAGGACACTTAGAATCACAAGGGTCACTGCTCTGAGGAACCGGAAGCTTTCACAGGAGCCCCGTTCCTCTGAGGAAAAAGCTGGGCCTTGTATCCATTACATGTTGGTTTGTTCTATTAGTGGCAGGGCCCTGTGCAGGGGCAGCATGGAGGGGTGTGTGTAATAGACAGTAACAGACACAGCTCCCGGGTGCTGTCTGCTGCTGGGGCAAATGGCCAGTATCCCCCTCACTGCTGCTTTCCATACCTGTAGTTATAAATATTGCAGTAGCAGTGATCCTAAGGTCCTCTATAAATGTGCCTCCTTCAGGGAGCCCAGGGTGCTAAGCTTTATAGCCACCGACGATTTGGATTCTCCCTGTATGTAAGGGACCCCTGAGTAAGAGCCAGGCTTGTGGGGGACTCTTGGGTTAGCAGGACAACAAAGCAAGATGTGCTGAATACTCTTCATCCTTTCTGAACCTGGCTCACACCAAATCTAGAAGTTTATATCTGGAAGAGACTTTGGAGACCAGCTTTTCTATAATTTTCAATAATTACAGAAAATTCAATAATTTTCCCTCTGCACCTATTTTACAGATGAGGAAACTGAGGCCCAGAAAGAAGGGCCTCGTCCAGGCTCACACAGTGAGTTAGTGGCAGAGCCAGGACTGGAATCCACCTCTTTTGACCTTCAGCCCTGTGGTTTTCCTACCGCACCACCTAGGCGTGCCCTAAGACAATTTGGAGGATTTCCTTCCTTTTTTGAGAGGGAAAGAGAGAGCCAGAAGTGTTTTATCCCATGTCAGTTAGGAGTTCAGATAATCGTCTGGCAGCTTGGAGGAAGCCTAGGTGGCGGCATCCTAGAACCTTGGCTCTTTAGGTTCCTAGCCCAAGGGTCTTTTCTCAGAGGCTCACTTCCGCCTTCCCAGCCTCCCCCAGGGGGAGGAACCTGTTACCAGGGGCTGGCCTGGTGCCTCACTGCCCTCCTCCGTAACCTGCCCCAGAGGCTCCCTCTGAGGCCAGCAGTGGCGGGGAGGGGCGGGTGTGTGTGGCTTGTGGATGGGTATGTGGTGGTGCTGACACACTCGAGTTGTAACCGTGTTGTCACCACCCCTGAACACTTCCTAAGCCTAGAGCTCCCACAAGTTGCCCCACACCTCACCACATAGGGGCGAGGCTTCTAGGGCAATTGGGAGGTCAGAATTTGTGCAGAAGCAGCCAAGGGGGAACGGAGGCCAAAGTGGACCAGGACCAGCTCTCCATCTTTTCTGCCCCTCATCAGTGAAGGAGGAGGGGGGCTAGCTGGGCCTCAAGGGGAACCCTGGGAGCCTTTCAGTGCTGAGCCCTGAACCCACGACTGCAGCAGGGTTACCCTGTTGGACTCAGTCTGAGACAGGGTTAGGAGTAGCAAGTATTCAGGGCCTTGGCCAAGTGGCCTCGTGGCCCCAGCTGGTCTCCACAGACAACAGGGTGCCTGAATCTGTGGGCTCTGGGTCTCCAGTTGACTTGCTGCTCCGTGAGTGCAGAAAAGGCCTCAGAGAGGAGACCTCTGAATTGCATCTTCTTCTTTCTAGCACTTTCCAGTTTAGAGAGGACTCTCACACTGCATCTCATCTGATCATTGCAGAAACGTTGTGGAAGGCAGGGCAGGTCCTATTAACCCCATTTTACAAATGGGGCTCTGAGGCTCAGAAGGGTCAGTAATCTGTCCAAGTCCACCCAGAAGTGCCACACCTGCGTTTGGCTCCCAGCTGCCTGACGCCTCTCAGAAGGGAGACCATGGAGCCAACGGCTCTTTGGGTTCCTAGGCAGAGGAGGGGCCTAGGGAGGGAAGTGGAGCCGGGACTCCAGCGTGGACTCCAAGAGCGGGTCTCTGGAAGGGGCCTGAGGACTAACAGAGATGCTACCGGCTGGATGGGCTCAGGTCAGTGCGCACCTCCTGGAGCCTGCTGCAGTGATGCTGTGTCCTGTTCAGGACGTCACAGCCACACACCTTCAAGGCTGCAGGGAGCGTCCTGGGGACTCTGGCCTGGGCCCAGCCTGGGCAGTGGCTCCCTCCCTCACAGGATGGCTGGTGGTCCAGGCAGCATCCTTCAGTGGGGCGGCTTCTCTCTTAGCCCCTCCAAAAGTGGCTTTGGCCCTTTCCCCATGTATCCCTTGAGGGTAGGACTCAGGTCTTATTCCCCCAGAATCTTCTAAGCCCCAAGTACTGTACTTGGCATCTTGTAGGGGTGCCGTCAGTCTGATGACTGAAGGGGTGGTCTGTCCTTTTGAACTGCTTTCTGCCTTGGCCCCCAGCCATCTCCTCACATCACCTCTGCGAGGGGCTGGTGGCCCTCCTCTGGAAGGAGGGCTCTGTGTAAGCAGAGTGTCAGCCCCGATGGTGGGGGCAGAGTTCTTGCCCTCTGGCCTGAGCCGCGGGCCCCTAACCAACCTCAGTGTGAGGAGCTGCGGGGGGATTTGTGTTCACTTGGTCTGTTGACAAACCTCTAAGCCCTCAAACTGTGCCTGGCGTGCAGAGGGCTCGTTGGTTGAATGAGTGGACGTGGTGGGCAGCAGGGTTTAACCTGCCTCAGGGCCCCTCCTCCTTTCGCTGGTCCTGTCCAGCCCGGCACTGTGCCAGGCTCACGGGTGAGTCCTCGGGGTTGAAGTGTGAGCAGCCAGCACTGGAGGGCTGGCAGAGGGGCTTGGGAGTGGGGTGGCCCTCCCTCTGGCAACAGAACATGCCCCCCTGGGTGCTTCCTACTCTGGGCCCAGCTACTTAATCACGTGGAGATAATGAGGCTCGCAGAGCAGGCAGGGTTATGGGGAGGAGTCATTAGGCAGAGAGTGGAGGAAGCTGCGTAAGTGGGTGGGGCGGGCCTGGCACGAGGGGACTCTGCGGGAAGCAGTCCCAGCCCGTTCTCTCGGGCCTTGGCACTGAATCGGGGCTGGCCTGACACGTGCTGCCATCATGCTTGGGCTGGTGAGTCCCTGACCCATGGCTACCCTGTTCTCCCTTCAAACACGCGACATCACCTTCCAGGGGGGGTTCAGCTCTAAGCGCCCTCCCAGGCGTCCACACAGCAGGGAGCTGCGTGTTCTGGGCCTCTGAGCCGCGCTCCTCTTGCCTTCGGCCCTCCCCTCCCCAGTTCCAGAAGGGCTTCTTCCCCTACTTCAAATGCAGTTAAAAGCCGAAAAGGTGGTGAGCCATTTATCCGAGCCTAACCATGATCCTTGACCTTGGCCTCTAGCTGTCCCCGGAAGAGGAGGAGAAGCGTCGAATCCGGAGGGAGAGGAACAAGCTGGCCGCGGCCAAGTGCCGGAACCGCCGCCGGGAGCTGACCGAGAAGCTGCAGGCGGTGAGCTCTGCGTGGGGCGGGCGCACTTCTGGGCGGGCCAGAGCAGGGACCCCAGGGCTCCCGGCCCTTCCCTCCTCCTTGCCCCTAGTGGCTGACATGTGAGTCAGTGCAGACAGAAACGTTGCTTCCTTTCAGCACATGGGTCAGCACTGCCCTGATTAAAGGAGAGGGCTGGGGAGAGGGAGCTGGCCTTTAGCACCAGCCTGGGCCCAGAGAGAATTGGACAGGCTTCTTGGGCCTGGTACCCTTTCTCATTCAGCACCTGTGTGATCCCTGCACTGAGACCTGCTGGGGCTCCTGGGTGAGGGATGGCAGAGGGTGTTGGCATTGCCGGGCCCAGGAGCCAAGGCAAGCCCAGACCTGCCTCCTCTGGGGCTCCTCTTCCCAGGGTGCCTGCCACCAGCAGGAGTGGCCCGGCCTAGCTTCAACCATCTAGTTTGGGCGGGCGAGCATTGTGGGGAACTGCTCTCTGGGCTCCTTCACCTCTGCAGGGGTCGTGACGCTCTCTAGGTCTCATGGAGATGGGTCACGTGCAGCTGAGTTGTACTGTCTTGGGGTTTTCTCATATCCTTCATGGCTGGGAGGGTTCCCTGCCTCTGCCCTGAGCCTGAAGCTGTCACCTTGGTACCTCCTCTGCCTTTGTGAGTCATTCTCCCCTGCTGCCTAACTGCCCACACCTGGGGGCCCGTGGCCCTACCCCTCCCTCTCAAAAGCTTGACCTGACCAACGTCACATAACTCCCTCCAGAGCCCCGCCCTCCAGGATGGGCCGTATGCCGTGTGGGGGAAGCCCAAAGCCAGGACTAACTCTCCTGGGTGGAATGTGTTCAAAGTGAGGAGATGAGGGAGACTCCGTCGGCAATCCTTGCAACGACCAGCCAGGATGGTGCTTTGGAGATCATTGCCTTGCACGTCCTATTACTTTATTTAATCCTCCCAGTTACCATTCACCTGCTTCTGCTTCCCTTTGTCCATCCTGGAGCCCTCGCTCCTGGGTCTTGAACGTGCACGGCGTGAATCCCGCGGTGCCTGTGGTGGTGCCCCGTGGCGGCGTTAGGGTCGGGGAGGAGGAGTGGCGGTGCTCCGATGTCACGTGAGGCGGATCCATGAGTGCTCAGCACTCCCCGGGGAGACTCCCCCAGCAGAGCCCTCCCTACCACTGACCTTGCAAGGAGCCATGCCCCCTGGGTCTCCCCCAGGTGCTTCTGCCACCAGCCCCAGAAGAGCCTGCCCCCCTGAGGCCCCTCAGCTTTCCCCCCACCTCCCTAGAAGCCTCACACCCAACTCCCCCGCGCCTCCCCACCTACGACCCAGCCACCCAGGCCCTGAGCCACATCCTCCACAGGAAGCCTCTCATAAGCTCATGACATTCGTCAGACCCTTGAGACAGATGGAAACTTTTTTTCACTTCGGAATGTGCTGTACTCGGCTGCTTAGCGAAGCTCTGGCCCATGTCATCTCGTTCTCAAACAGGAATCTGTGTTCAGGAAAAGTGGGGAAGAGGCTGGGGACACGTGCCTTTCCGTATTCCATAACGACCCCCTGCATGTGCATCTGTTGCTTCTCTGGCTTTGTGTGAAAGGAAGGGCTGAGGTCCATGCCAGCCTCACGTGCCCGCTCAGGCTGGCAGGGGTCTCATCTGTTAAAGCTCGGTGGCTGAACGGAATGTTCTCCCGGGCTTCTGTGAGTCCTGAAACATATGCTTTCTACTTAGAGCAAAAAAGGGAAGAGGGACGGTGAAGATCCAGACGGGACACATTGAGCTCTTCCTATAAGCCGGGCACTGCCCTGGGCTTGTGTGCGCAGACAGAAATCTGCACTGCCACGCAGCTTAGAATTTAGTGTCCATGTGTCCACGGCGAGCGGGATGGGGCTGAGGAGGCACGAGGAGAGAGGGGTGGAGCTGCATGCTGTGCCCCCTTCCCCCACCGGATCTCACTATTACTCACCCCTCAGGCGTACCGGGGGGCGGTCCTGGCACCAAGGCAGAAGAGCGTGGTAGCATGTGGAGTCTGGAGTCAGCTACATTGGGGTCAAATCTGGGCTACCCTACCTGCTTGCTCTGTGGCATTGGGCAAATGATTAAACCTCTTGGAAACTCAGTTTCATCTGCAAACTGATACCTGCAGGTTGCTGATACCTGCTTCAAGAAACCGCTAGGTTGAATGAGATAATGCCTGTGAAATGCTTAACACAGTGCCTGGCACAAAGTAAGCGCTCGATCATGACAGCTACGATCGTTAATTCACCCTTCCTCCAAGCTGACTTTCCTCTTCTCTCAGTCTGGAGCTTTGGAAACAAAAGGAAACCTTAAACGTGCAGGTGGGCTGTGAGCTTGCTGTCTTCATGGTCTGTCCTCTGAGCACGTGGCTGGCTTTCCCTTTCTCAGCCGGATTTGACAACCCCCCAGCGCAGCCCCTGCCGTCCCTCACGTACCCCTCTTCCCCTGCAGGAGACGGAGGAGCTGGAGGAGGAGAAGTCGGGCCTGCAGAAGGAGATCGCCGAGCTGCAGAAGGAGAAGGAGAAGCTGGAGTTCATGCTGGTGGCCCACGGGCCCGTGTGCAAGATCAGCCCCGAGGAGCGCCGGTCACCCCCGGCCTCCGGGCTGCAGGCCCTGCGCAGTGGGGGCAGCGGAGGGGTAGGCGCCGTGGTGGTGAAGCAGGAGCCCCTGGAAGAGGACAGCCCCTCGTCCTCATCGGCGGGGCTGGACAAGGCCCAGCGCTCCGTGATCAAGCCCATCAGCATCGCTGGGGGCTTCTATGGGGAGGAGCCCCTGCACACCCCCATAGTGGTGACCTCCACTCCTGCCATCACCCCAGGCACCTCGAACCTCGTCTTCACCTACCCCAGCGTCCTGGAGCAGGAGTCGCCTGCGTCGCCCTCTGAGTCCTGCTCCAAGGCTCACCGCAGAAGCAGTAGCAGTGGGGACCAGTCGTCAGACTCCTTGAACTCCCCGACTCTGCTGGCTCTGTAACCCAGCTCCCAGGGGCGTCCTCGTCACTGCCTCCTTCCCAGGGACCAGCACCTTTCAGCACTCCAGGGCCACGAGGGTAAGAAGGGGACCCTGCCAGAGAGCTCCCTGGTTCTGGGGAGACCCAGGTGGGATTTGGAAGTGAGGCGCTGGAGGACTTGGACGATCTCTTGGAAGTCACGGGACCTCCTCCCTCGTTCATCTTGCAAAGCAAATCCTGTTTCTTGAAAAACGTTGGACAACTTGGTTCGGCGGACCCGGGCATCTCTCTGGCTTCTGAAGAGCCTGAAGCTGGTGTGGACCGTTCCCGTCCCTTTGTCACGACATGTCTCTGGAGTGATGGTGTCTTTCTCTGCCCCACCAAGCATGCTCAGTGCCTTTTGGTTTCACCTTCCCACTATTTGCCCCTTCCTTCCCCCAGTGTCAATTTCACTTCCTCTTGGTTTTTATCAAATTTGCCATGACATTTCATCTGGGTGGTCTGAATATTAAAGCTCTTCATTTCTGGAGATGGGGCAGCAGGTGACTCTTCTGCTGGGGCTGACTTGTCCAGAAGGGGACAGTCGATGTGCAATACAGAACCTTTCCTCCCCTGACACTCCCGGTCCACCACCATCTCCAGAACCACCAGCAGGGCTCCCTGAGCTCTCGAGGAGATGCCGCCATCGCTGGGAGGCTCGGAGGACCCTTCCTCCCCATCCTCGGAGACGGCTTTTGGAGGAGCGGCTTGGCCAAAAGACAGGGTGTGAGTGAGACAGCCGGGGCACAGATTGGGTTTGCCAAATGCCTAATTACCGGGCCAGGAATAGTGCCAACAGTCCACATGGGTGTCTTGAGTAGGACGTCTCCTGTAATTACTGCCTCGCCGTTCTGCCCCGGACCCTCCTCTCCGGACCAGGGAGGCATCCCTCCCTAGGAGCCACAAATCACTCCAAGTCCCTGCCGGCTCTGCCCTCCTCCACCCTGCCTCTCAGGGTGATGCCACCCACGGAGGTTTAATGAGCGTGGGCCTGGCCCCTCCCCAAGCCTCAGAAGCGCCTCTGCTGTGGACAGAAATGCAGGGGGAGGAAGGAGGGAGGCAGTCGGAGTGGGGTTCGCCGCGCAGCAGCCCCAGCACCCGCTTCTCACCTCTCACCCAGGTGCCTGTTCAACCCCTTGTGGTCGTCTGCTACCTAATGGAGCTAGTGCTTTTGCTTGCACACTCCCCTGCCCCTCACCCCAGCGTGCTCCTCAGATCCATCAGCCAGTTGTGAGCAGCTGGCCCGGAGCTGTCACTGTGGCTTGCAGCGTACATGCCATGCTTGGGGGCTGCTGAAATCAGAGATGAGATGTGTTGCTTCCCGCTGCAAGCTAGCTGCTCCCTTCCCATGGGGTGGGGGGCAGGGAAGGGGTCCTCCAGCCTCGCCAAGAGCACAGCTCAGCAGAGCTCAGCGTGGTCCCCACCTCCCACCCCTCAAAGCCTTTTTCTCCCCAGGGTTGATCTTCCAGAATGAGCTTCTGCTGGGCTAGCGCTCTGAGGGAGACCCCGCTATTGTGATTCAGCTCTAGAGATCATTGGATGATAATTTAAAATTATATAGATATTATTTCAATCAACCCAGTGGGGGTTAGAACTCAAAGTTGGACTCCGGGGAGAGAGAGAGAAAGAGAGCAGTGACATGGTTCCCTGTTCCCTATTCCCTTCACGTACCCAGGCCTGGCACGCGGGCTGGCATTTAATGTCCATTATCCACTTGCCATGCACTAGACACACAGAATGCAACAGCCGAATGCCTAAAATACACAGACTGCTGTGACTGGGAGTGACGTGTGGAGAGATAGGGCATGAAGAGAGAGGAGATTAAAAGAAAAAGTATTTTGTCCCCAAATGCTTTAAAAATGTTATTTCCCACATTCCTTGGCTGTGACGCTGCCCTCCCAGTTCCCCAGAGGTTCTGGGCGGGGCGCTCCTAATAAGATTGGGCCACTGGGTTTCTCTGGCTTCAGATTAATCAAGGACGCGGAAGTCAGCAAGGAGTAGCAGGAGACGGGCAAAGAGAGCTGGGGTGCGCTCAGCTCTGAAAGGCTTAATCATCTCAAGTGGTGTTTGTGGCCAATTGGGAGCTATTTGCTTCTTTTTGCATATATATATATATTTCTTAAACGAAGCTGCTTTCTGGTGTTTTATTTCTAAAAGTCCCTTTGTGCCCCACTTTGCACAGCCCTGATCCCAAGGCAGGTCCCGGTATGTGACTTGGGGCCGGGCTGGACATGCCCGAGACAGTGTCTGGCTTTCGTTCCGATTTCAAGCTGCGTTGGCTTTGGGACCAGCAGAAAGCAAAAGCCCAGCCGCCTCTCAGGATCTTGAGGCCTCCGGAGCCGTGTTTCTATTCGGGACCCTCTAGCTTTGTTCTGGGAGGTAGTCTGGCTTCCCCAAAGCCAGAGGTTATTCGGAGAAGGCGGAATGTTCACACCTAACGCACTAGTGTACCCTCAGTCACTTCCTCCTGGCTGTTCTCCAAGTTCACACCAGACCCAGGCCTGCCTCCTCCTCTTCCCCCTCAGGGAGCAGCCGCAGCGGGGAGGCCTTTGTGCTCGGGCAGGGAACCCTGTGCTCCCCCTGTGTCCCCAGCCGTGAGGCAGCTGGTGTGGACTCCAGTTGGGCTGCAGGCAGCTCTGGGATGGCATAGGGCAGGCACCCCTTGACAGGCTGGTGTGAAACACACCGTCCCCTTGGCCACCTGGCTGGCCTCTCTGGGAATAGTCCTCTTCCTGGCTGGGTGGATGGGGACAGCTGCTGACACAGGAAAGAGAGGAGATCCCAGGTGAAGTTCAGGCGATTGCCAGAGCCAACTCAAAGCAGAGAGTTCACTGAGGACGTTTCCAGAAAGAAGTCATTGTTCCGCCTGTGAGACAGGCCAGGTGTCTTCACTGTGCCCAATAACACAAGCATCTCAATGCCAAGAACCATCAGAGGCTACTGGTTCCCTTTCTCAGGCTTTGGGGAAAGGAGTCTCCTCTCTGCTCCCACATGGCTCCATTTTAAGGATGAGCTCAACTTCCAGGCATTGGGACTTTTCTCCCATTTCCCTGATGGACCACCAGTGCTTCTTGCAGTCTCATCTTGTAACTTTCAGGTTGATTTCCTCCTCTGATGAAACATCCACGTGGCCTCTTTAAGAAGGAAAAGAATAACACCTACTATGTGCCAGACGATGTGTTAGGCACTTATATATATATATATATACCTTCTTTAGGATGAGACTGAGCCATGAGGACTTCCCTTATTAAAAGCCCACAAGTAATGAATAAACAAAAACACTTGGAGGTGAGAAGGTCTTTCTCCAAAGATCCGAGGCAAGATTGCCTTCAGTCCGAGGTTTGTTCTCAAAGACCCACCCCCTACGATATCCTTCCACCTCTAAACTTGTTTTCCCTGGGATGTGCTCCTTTGCACTCTTCAGATGGTTGACCTGAGTCTTATAGAATTTGTGGACCAATAGGATACGTGGTGTGTGTAACTTTCTTTTAAAAACTTAAGTAAAGGGGTCTTGCTATTTTCAGCTTGTTGAGTCTTCTTGGCATTCATCTTAAAAGCCAGCATCTCACTATTTATTGACAGGTCGTGTGTGTGTGTGTGTGTGTGTGTGTGTGTGTGTGTGTGTGTGTATGTGTTCGTGTGTACATTTCTAAGTGTGCCCATGTCCTCCTGCACCTTTTAAAAAGGAAACCCAGTCACCCCACTACCTATCTGACATCTTTTCATGCTTCTAGTATTTTGGTCATACATCAAAAAGGGTTTTAATTTTCTAACGCTGACATGTTCAGGAGGAGCTGGGTCAAATTTTGAGCGGGGCGTGGGAAGGGGAGGGGGAGAAGAAATTGACATTTATTTTATTATTTATTTTAAATGTTTACATCTTTGTGTTGTACCAAGCCTGAATAGAAACAGATAGCATTAAAATGCTCAGTTCCTCTCTCCCTCTCTTTCTTCTTTATAGTTTTTTTTAAAAATTTAGGCTAATGATACTTTTTTTGTTTCTAAAATGATTTGTGACTTGTGCTGTATAAACTGTATAAAAAAAGGTCTGTTTTTAAAGATGGACTGTCATTCCTCTAGGGACAGGGGTCACCAAGAAGTCTACATTGTAAGAGAACCTGCCCTGTTCCTCAAAAAATTATTTTCTCTGTATGATTAAAAGTTTATTCCATTTCTTTTAGTTTGTGGTTACTTGATATTGAGGAAGGAAATCTTCACCTTTGTATAAAGAATAGGTATCAGGGTGTCTTTTCTGCAGTGAGAGATGTATATATAGTATTTTGGATATAGTAGACAATCATAAGCTTTGTGCATCTGTATTTGAGGTATGTCGATGATGTGGCGTAAAGACTGCTATAAGATCCTGGAGGCAAAAAAAAGTTGTACAAGATTCCTACAGCTTGATGGGGAATTTATCTTTCTGAACACCTTGTTTTCTTTCTTTTTTTAAGTATTGGTGGAATGGTCCCATTGGAAAGGCTGCTAAATAGGCCTCTCCAGGCAGGACTGTGAGCTCAGAAATCTTTGTATACTTTTGAAAATTGAGGAGTAGCTCTGCTCTAAAGCATCTCTGGTGGTGTTTTGTTGTTGTTGTTCTGTTTTGTTATTTTACTGTAATACAAGCCTACAGTATTTGCACTAAAGAAAGCTTGTTAGAAAAAGCTTGCTGCTATGGAAGAGAGAACATATTACAACTTTTTTTCCTTTTTTTTTTTTTTTTTTGGTTAGCTTCTCCACTTTCAATTGAGTAGCATTTTGTAGAATAAAATGAATTAAGATTGAAGAGCCTCTGATGGTTGGTTTATTCTGTGTTTTCTTCCCATCTCTCCTGTCACGTCTCCTTTTTTCTTGTAGACTTTTCTACCTTTGGCCCCGTGGGCAGAGTTGGTCTCTCTGGTGGGAGTGGGGAAGCAAGGAATGGCTCCCCGGGAACCTCTTTCTGCAAAACTGGGAGGTGAGCTGCTGGGAGGGGCTTAGACCTGCTCCGCCTCCTCTCTCTTGCTTCTTTCTCTTCTTGACCCCCTCCAAATCCTCCCAGTCCTGTTTCCCACTTCTCAGGGCCTGATTCTCAGCTGGCTGCCAAGGGCAAGCCACTAATGGTTCACAGTGCTGTCCCTTCCTGGGGGTACTTTGGATTATATCTCAACAAGGTTGACTCTGGAAACTCAAGAATCTTCAAAAAACCAATTTAAGGTATCGCTCAGATGGTCCAGGTGGTCACGTGAGGTCACGTGCAGGAAAGGCCTCTGGAAGCAACCAAGGTGTGCAGATAAGTGGGGTGATCACATCTCTGGACTTCCTTTCTGAATAGAGCCAGTTTGTTGGGTGTGGAACACTGAGAAGTGTCAGCCAGATCCCATTGCCCTGCAGACCAGGAAACCCTGGGGTAAATGGGGGAGCATCTATTCTGGGCGCTCGTTCCCTTTAATATAAACAGTAGGGAGGCACACCTGTCATTAGTTAGCTCTCGCGATGGTTGGCCCCTGCTGAGAGTCGGGCCCTGAGATGACACCACTTGCTCCTAATCTGCGTAAGAAGAGCCCAGGGTGTAGGCCTCGTTTCCTGGAGGACCCAAGAGCACTGGACTGTGAGTCACAGGGGCCCTGAATCCTAGGCCTGCCCCCGCTGCTCGTAACCTCTCTGAGCCTTAGTTTCCGCTCTGCAGAGGGGGAGGGTAACAATAATACTGTGAGAGCACCCGCGTGGGAAGGATTCCCGTATCTCCTTTCCCTTTCCAGAGGGCCTGGAATATAAGGGAACGGGGCACTCAGAACTCTCAGCACCGGGCCTCCAAGCCGCCTCTTCTGCCTGAGTAGACAACAAGGAAAGCGTCTGGGGTGTCTCAGTGGTACCTGTAGCTTCCTGGGCAGCTGACGTGTCTCTTTGTGAGCGTCGAGGAGGCAGGTGCTGGGAGGGTTCGTGTCGGCTTCCGTCGGCTTTCGGGATTATGCTGTCCTGAGAGAAGCAGGCGTCTCTGCTCGCCTCTTGTGGCTAGGCGCTTCTGTGACATTTTTCATCTTCCAGTAACACTTCGAAATCGACTTTGTTTGTTAAAATTCCCACCTCTTCACTCACATGGCAATTAGAGAGGCTGATGGTTGCCAGGCGCTTATTAGATGGAGTCATAAGCAGTCCTGTTTCTTCGGGTGGCTGTCGATGCCTTCAAAACATGCAGACAGCTTTTTAGTCTTTTATTGAGAAAAACAATGAGGGGCCACCTCCACTGGGCTCTAACAGGGTCTGCTGGGGAATTTGCAATTCCTGCTGAGTCTAGGCTGTCCTGAACTGGTCACTGGTTCAGCGACCTAGGTTGATGGTAAACTCTATTGATTACATATCCAACACAGCTGGAGTTCTAAAGATTAAGCGGGGTTCTCTCCCTCGGGAAAGAAGACTTCGTGAGCGACTCCTGGGACTATCCCCTTTTGCTGGACCTAGAGTTTCCCAAGTGAACACAACTTTGTCACTGGGCTTTCTTTGTTTACTGGACTGCCGCTGAATAAGGGAAAAGGAATTTCTCCTGGAGCTGCTATTTTCCAAGGCCGTCAGCAGTGTTTGTCTCTTGGGTTACTGAATGAGACACGTATGTGAAGGCATAGGAGAAGGTATGAAGTGCTGAAAAAAAAAAGGAGGAGACTTGGTTATAAAGTTGACTGATGCAACTTGATTATAGAACAGCCACTGGGCTCTGGGATCCCGGGCCATGTTTGAAATGAAAGGGTGTGATTTCCCTTTGGGTCCTGTGTCTTTAAAAGATGGACGGGTACTGGTATGTGGTCAGCCCAGCCCCCGCCGCTGGTCCGGGGCCCTGCCAGGCCTGCACATAGCAGGCCCCACTGAGGAGGGCTGACGGCCACCCCTCCCGTCCCCACCAGCCTGGCACTTGATCCAGGATGTTGCTTTAGCACCTGCCCTTGCTCTCTCTGACGGAATCTGTTCCCCCCCCCCCCCCCCCCCCCCCCCCCCCCGTGACGAGACAACAAAAGGACGGCTTCCTGAGAAGCTGTGAGCTGTTAGGACAAGTCCACCCGCCATTCGTTGCAACCAGCCTTCACCTTTGCGGGACCTGCCTGGAGTGGAGAGAAACTGTAGCCTGTGACTCTGCTCTTTGGGGCAGGATCGTCCTCCTTCCTCCCCACTGGGCCCTGACGGACAAACGGCCCAGAGAAGCGTCTGGGGCGCCATCCACAGTCTGCGAGTTGTTGTCTCTGGGAGGTTCCCCTGGTTTAAAGGAAAAAATAAAACCTGCTTCAGGCTCCACCTCTGGAACTAGAAAGTTCTTAATCAAACGAAACACCTTAACAAGTCCTTGTTAAGGACTCAGCCAACGGAGTATCAAACCAAAATACACACATTCAACTGGTTTGTCACGGTGCTCAGCTGAATGTCTCTGAGGACCCTTTGGAGGCCTGACCCAAAGGTGAAACTCACATGACATAAAAGTAACCATGTTAAAGTGAACAATTCAGTGGCATTTGGTACCTTTACAATGTTGTGCAACTACCACTTCTATCTAGTTCCAAAACATTTTCATCACTCCTAAAGGAAACCCTGACCCATTACGCAGTCACTCCCCATTCCCCCTGCCTCCAGTCCCTGGCAACCACCAGTATGCTTTCTGTCTCTATGGATTTCAATTTAGGTAGTATTTTTGAGAATCCCAATGACTCTATTTTCTGAACTAAAAAACAATCATGAAACATTAGCATGGAAAATAATAGCTATGAATAGTGATGCAGTTTCCTCCTTATTTTAGTGCTTTGTAGATTTCGTATCCTTTACACTGGTGGTCTTGTGCAGAAATGTTGCTGAACATGTTGGAAATGATCAGCTCCAGGAGAAATTCCTTTTCCCTTATGCAGTGGTGGATCTGGTACACTGGCAAAGACAGTCACCACCTTGATCTGCTGTATAAGACATGCCTTTGTTTCTCAAGTAAAGACGGAATAAATCTGAAAAGACAGACTTTGTTCACGGATGAAAACAGGCACCTTTTCTGTGTTTGTAAACATAGGAGAACCACATTTAAATTAATTTAAAAAATTAATGTGCAGATGGAGACTGTCACCATCACAGTCTTGCAGGTATGAGGGAGAAAATATTCATTCAAAAATATTTTTGTGTCCCTACTAAGTGCATGACACTCTAAAGCCACCACTGGGGACACAGTTGTATAAGACTCTATTTACCCAAGTGTTATATAAGGTGTCTCTTTGCCTCACAGTCAAATTTTTCATTTGAAATAACAATTAATTATGAACTAGAAGCTTCCCTCAAGGAGGTTACGATCTGATGGGAGTAAAGGGACAGGGAAAACAGACATTCACAGTGGAAGATGTTAAGTGGCTAAACCTGTGGCAGGTGAGGGTTTCAGAGAAGATTCTGCAGCGGAAGAGGCCCTGGGCTGGGAGGAGAAGTGGAGTCTGTACAGGACAGAGTGGAGAGCAGGCATTCCTGGCACAGGGAACAGTCTGAGCAAAGACCCAGTGCGGGAGGAAAGCGTGGGACAGCTTTGGGGACCAGGAAGTAGTCCCCAACATCTGGAGCATGGGCAGGTTTAAGGGATGCTGGAAATTGAACCTGAGATCTCGAGAGCCTCAATGACAGGCTTGAATCTTCTCATCAGTCAGTCATTCAGCCCAATGTAGTGCCTGTGTGTGCCAGGCCCTGTCCTCTGTGCTGGGGAGATAGAGGTGATAAGGAAGCACCCACATGCGTGTGCACACACACACACACACACATACACGCACACCCCTGCCATCGTCTAATGGGAGTACGATCAAGTAATTACAAGTTCACTGGGCATCTCAAAGAAGACATATAAGCTGTCATGGGTGCAGTTATCACTGGGACTTTCCCTAATCTGTGGGGCTTCCCAGAACTAGTGGCATTTAAGCTGAGACCCCAAATGTAAGCAGAAATGAGAATTTTGTTTTGAGGTATTGGGAGCTGTAGGCAGGGGCCCAGCGGGTATGGACATGGCTTCCGTCACACACTAAGAATATTGAGGCAGCAGATGTGCAAGATGGGGAGATGGAAGCGGGGATCAGGGAGGCCAGGGGCTCTGCCCACAGCTCAGGAGAGAGACAGCGTGTCTTCTGCCTGCCCTCCTTTGCCTGCTTTAACAGAGAAGGGTCCCTCCTGCTCCCCAAGCCTCATTCCTCCCACCTTCTTCTCAGGGACCTTCCTCAAGCAGCTTATACCTCTTCTTATTCCGTCGTTGACCTCTGCCTCTCTAAGGGCTCTTCCCATTAAATGAGGTCCAGTCTTGCCCATCTTAAAAACGGTAAGAGCCCTCCCTTGACTCCATCCCTATTTCAGCCTCGCAGGAGTTATCTTTACTCGCTGGGCCCACTTCTTCACCTCCGACTCTTTCCTCAACCCACTCAAGTCTGCTTCCACCTCCACTGCCCTGAGACTACTTCCTTGTGACCAAATCCTACAGATATATCTCAGCCCACATCTTCCTTGACCACGGCACGGCAGCTGGCTCTGCTCACTGCTCCTTCCTTGCAATGCCATTTTCTTTGGCTTCCCTCTTCCTGCCCTTGACTCTCATCTCTCCCTCACCACCACCAACTCCTGTCTCACTTCCTAAATATGCTTCAGATCTGAATGTGCTATCCAACCCTACCATCACCATCCTCATACAAACCCCTGTCATCCCTCACCTGGGATGTCACCTCCAATCCCCATTCTGCAGCCATAGCGCCAACATTTTGTGTGTTCACAGTCTGCAGGTTCTGGGGCTCAACCACTAAATTGATTATGTAAGTCTCCCACTCAAAGCCTGTGGTAGAGATATATCCATTAGTATTACATTCAGCTGCCGGTGACAGAAAACCCAAATAAACAGAACCTTGAACACACAGAGCTTTAGTCTCTCCTATAAAAGTCTGGAGCCAGAGCTTGAGGACTGGTCTGGTGGTTTCATGAAGTTGTCAGGGGCCAAAATCCTCTAGCTTTTCTTTCCTGTCCATTCCCAAGATATGACCCTAATTTCCATGATCCGTGTTCTACCAAACTCTAGCCATCGTATTTGCTTTCCAAGAAGCAGTATGGTGGAATGGGAGAGAGGCTTCTCCTCCCCCTCTTTTATTTCAACTCCTTCCCTCTTACAGAGAGTTTCCTGAAAAACCTTATGACACTTCTATTTATATGTTATTAGCTAGAAGTTACTCCCATGGTCAGAGCTAGCTGCAAGGGAGTCTGAGAAATGTAATCTTAAATAGAGCCTTAGTGATACACAGCCTTAGTCATAAAACTGGGGGTTGTGTTATTGAGGAAGAAGGGAAGAATGGGTACTGGAGTAACCAATGGGCAGTTTCTGCCATAGTCTGCCCTTTGGCCACCCCAAAATGTATATGCCTCCCTCTTCTCATACACTGAATTATTATTTCCTTTCCTCCCCCGGGGAGACAACTCCAAAGCCTCAGGCAGATCAAGGGCCCAGGATCATCAGGCGATGTGCAGCTCTCTGCATGGGCTTCAGATGAAGCTCTGTATGGTCTGAACACATCTAAGTGAAAACACTCCACCCCATACTTACTTGCCAGGTGGAATAGGAATAGGATAACTGCAGTGAAGACTCCCATTCAGAAAAGGGAATCAAGGGAACACATCCGACACTGGTTCATGGCAACAATCAGATACTGATAGACTGGAGGAGGGAAGCCCCCTCCCCGGCAGTGGAGCTTCGTCCACTGTCTGTGTCTCTGGGCTTCTCCTTCTGGGAGGCCCTTCTTTGTGCATTATCCCCCATGGCTACGCCTGAAACAGGCATTGGTGAGCAGGCCCCAGAGTGTTCACCGTCTACTTCCTGCGACTGCAGGTTCTGGGACCCAGGGATTGGATAAGGAAGTAACTAGTAAATGACAGGCCATAGTCAATACTTTTTGTTGTTGTTTGTTCAATGCATTAAAAAAAAATGCTTAGCAGGATTTCAATCTATCTGCTTCTTGTCTATTTCTTATATAAAACCCACAGCTACAGATCTAATGCAGCCATCATTTTAACACTGCATGGGAACCCAGGGTGGCTTCAGAAGGTTAAATTCAAACCTTCCCTGTGCCTAACCACCCTGCAATTTACTTTGATGTGAAGACCTCTAGAGAGATATTTAAGGAAATCTCCTCCCAGTCTCCCCTCCCTCCCTCACCTAACACACCTTTGCTATCTGGGACATCAACTGGAGGATGGACCACTAGGGTGCACACCTGACTTCCTTCCACACTTGCCTCCTCTCTTACCTCCTCCCCAACATCCTCCAGGCTAGAGATCGAGGCTCTCTCCTCTGATCTCCTCTTCATTTTTTTTCTTTTTGGTAGCTTGCACGCTTATTTATTTATTTGGCCGTACCATGTGGCATGCGGGATCTTAGTTCCCCGACCAGGGATCGAACCTGTGCCCCCTGCAGTGGAAGCGCGGAGTCCTAACCTCTGGGCCGCCAGGGAAGTCCCTGTTCTCTTCTTTAGATAACGCCCTAAGATCAATTCTGTCAGGTTAGCTTCTTGAAATCTTAAAGAGAAAGTTAAAGACATCCAGAACATCTTTTTCTTGATAGAGAGTCTTTCAAGACTATCGCCTGGCTGAAAAATCTTATTTTCAATGTCAGAAGCTAAATACTACTTATCTCCTTCTCTGAATTGTTTTTCTTTGATAATTCTGACACCACTTTCAAGGCAAGCAGACGAATGCACTGATCAGGAAGGAGGTCACATGCACAGAAATGCAAAAGAGAAATGCAAGTGATCATATTTTGAAAACGAGAATCCTGCTTACATCATTAAAAACTTCCTGTTTTGCTGAGGGTGATTTCAAAATGTGTAAGCGGATTCTTTGGGGTTTGATTCCTTCTTCCTCCCCAGCCTCATCTGGTCAAACTCCCAGCCTCACATTTTCTCAACAACCACACTGGACTTTTCTCAGTTCCTTCAACACATTTTGCTCAGGACCTTCATAACAGCTTTAGTGTAGCCTGGAAATCTCTTTGCCTCTCTCTCTGACCATCTCCTGTTCATTTCTCAGGTCTCAATTTAAAGGTCACTCAATTTAAAGGTCACTGAAATTTAAACATTTCCCTGCCGTGTCATCCCTCAGATCATCTTGCACCTTTGGGACTATTCAATTATTTTAAACAGCATATTAAGTATCTCTGTTCCCCACTGGAACATCAGCTGCAGGAGGGCAAGAATGATCTCTCTTCTGTCCTCCTGACACATCCTTAGGTTATCATAATCTCTAACCTAGATTAGAATGATGAGTTCCTAAAACGCAAATCTTCTTGAAGTCCTTCCTCTTTTCACTCAGGTTAAAGTCAATCTCCTTTGTACAGCTTCCAAGGCCTTGTGTGATCTGGCCCCACGTCTTGCCACTTGACTCCCCGTCCCCTTCCATGTTGATCTAGATTGAAATGTCTTTCAGGGTATTATAGGGGCTGAATCTTTGCCTACAATCTTCAGGTAAGTTATGCCCAATTTATGGTATAAACAACTTCATCCTTCAGCTCTTAGCCAAGAGCTGCTTTGATTGATAGATGGACTTGTCATTCATCCTGTTCTAGGTGCCAGGAACTGTGCTGAGGAAACAAACGGCATGAACAAGACAGACGGGACCCCCAGTCTCCATGTTATCTTCCCTGACCACCCTCAGCCCGAGGCTCGGTTCCATGTCTCTCCTCTGGGCTCCCCTGACTCTCTGAAAACCCCCAGCAGTGTCTCATCCTACCGCTGCAATGACTGTTTACCTGTCTGTCTCCCTGCCAGCCCAGAAGCTATTTGTTGACTGAATCTAGGAAGCGTCAAGGTCCTCAGCTGGGGGGTAGTTACAGGAACTAGGAAATGGCACGGAACGGATGAGGTGGGCCACAGACACTGTGGGCAGGGGGTGCAGGGCAATGTAGACCGGGGGCAGGGACGGAAGCAAAGGAAACAGCAGAAGCCCCTGCTTCTCCTCCTTCCTCAGGGAGTTACAGAGAGTGTGGTCCGAGAAACGTGTTTGGAGCCAGACACCGAAGGTCTGGCTGTATGATTCCATTTATTCTGTTACAGGATAGGTACACCCAAAGAGGTGGAATGTGAGTCGGTGGTTGCCAGGGGCTGGGGACAGGGAGGATGGGGGGGATAGATCAATGGGCACAGGGTTTTTCTTTTGAGGAGATAAAAATGTTTTAGAAACAGGTAGTGGTGGTTGCACAACATTATGAAATGTTATGAAGGCCGCTGAATTGTACGCTTTAAAAATGGTTAATTTTTTTTTTTTTTTTTTTTTGCTGTATGTGGGCCTCTCACTGTTGTGGCCTCTCCCGTTGTGGAGCACAGGCTCCGGATGCGCAGGCTCAGTGGCCATGGCTCACGGGCCCAGCTGCTCCGCGGCATGTGGGATCTTCCCGGACCGGGGCACGAACCTGTGTTCCCTGCATCGGCAGGCGGACTCTCAACCACTGCGCCACCAGGGAAGCCCCAAAATGGTTAATTTTATTATGTGAATTTCACCTACAGAAGGGAGGAAGGGAGGAAGGACTCAGAGCTGGAGTAAGGGGCGAGTGTAGGGGCCGTTTCTTTCCCTCTGCCAGTCCCTGATGAAGTTACAGTGACTCCTGGGACTGTGGGGCTGGCTGGGTCTGCTTTGACAGGGGAAAGAGCCTTCCAGGACATCTGGTTCTTCTCCAGGTGCAGGTAAGCTTGGAACACCTGGACACTGGCCCCTATGCACCTGGGCATGAGGCAAGAGTGTCACCATCTTCTCAGATGCAGGGACTGGATGGCAGGCTTTCCTGGACGGGGCAGAAGAGGACTGCTCCACAGACATCCACACCGAGAATTGGGTCTTGAAAGCCATAGTGAATAAGTGTGAGTGTTTGTCAGGGCGTGAGGTTGGTGTGTCTAGCTGAGGGGCAATGTGGTCAAAGGGAAACCACCCGAAGTGGTACTGTCCTCAGGTCCTTCTTCTGCCAACAAATGGCTGTATAATCGTAAGCTAGTCACTTCTTGTTTCTCAATAAAAATAAAAGCCACAGCCATTGCTGGTGGGAAAGAGAAATGGCACAGCCGCTCTGGAAGACAGTTTAGCAGTTTCTTACAAAACTAAATATGCTCTTTTTAAAAAAAAATTTTGTTTTATTGAAGTATAGTTGATTTACAATGTTGTGTTAGTTTCTGGTATACAGCAAAGTGACTCAGTTATACATATATATAATAGTTTATGGACTTCCCTGGTGGCACAGAGGTTAAGAATCCGCCTGCCAATGCAGGGGACATGGGTTCGAGTCCTGGTCCGGGAAGATCCCATGTGCCACGGAGCAACTAAGCCCGTGCGCCACAACTACTGAGCCTGTTCTCTAGAGCCCGTGAGCCAAACTACTGAGCCTGTGTGCTGCAACTACTGAAGCCCGTGCACCTAGAGGCCATGCTCCACAACAAGAGAAGCCACTGCAATAAGCCCGTGCACCGCAACGAAGAGCAGCCCCCACTCGCTGCAACTAGAGAAAACCTGTGTGCAGCAATGAAGACCCGATGCAGCCAAAAAAAATTTAAAAAAAAAATAGCTTGCATTTGCTAATACCAAACTCACACTCCTTCCCTCCCCCCTCCCCTTTCCCCCTTGGCAACCACCAGTCTGTTCTCTATGTCTGAGTCTGTTTCTGTTTCGTAGATAAGTTCATTTGTGTCATATTTTAGATTCCACGTGTTAAGTGATATCATATGGTATTTGTCTTTTTCTGACTTAATTCCCTTAGTATGATAATCTCTAGGTCCATCCATGTTGCTGCAAATGGCATTACTTCATTCTTTTTATGGCTGAGTAATATATATATACATATATATATATATACACACACACACACACATACCACATCTTCTTTATCCGTTCATATGTCAATGGACATTTAGGTTGTTTCCAATACATATGTATCTACCAATAATTACCTTAAATGTTGATGGACTAAATACTCCAATCAAAAGACATAGTGTCAGACTGGATAAAAAAACAAGAGCCTACATTAAACATACCCTTTATGAACCCACAATGGTGCTCCTAGGTATTTATCCAAGCAAGTTGAAAAGTTATGTCCACACAAAACCCTGTACATGGATGTTTACAGCAGCTGTATTTATAATTGCCAAAACTTGGAAGCAACCAAGATGTCCTTCAGTAGGTGGATGAAGAAAGAAACTGTGGCACATCCAGACAATGGAATATTCTTCAGCAATAAAAAGAAATGAGCGATCAAGCCACAAAAAGACATGGAGGAAACTTGAAAGCATACTACTAAGTGAAGGAAGTCGGTCTAAAAAGGCTACATACCGTGCGATTCCAACTATATGACATTCTGGAAAAGGCAAAACTATGAAGATAGTAAAAAGATCAGTGGTTGCCGAGCGTTCAGGGGGAGGGAGGGATGATTGGGCAGAGCACGGAGGACTTCTAGGGCAGTGAAAGTATTCTGTATATTATAATGGGGGGTAAACGGCATTATACATTTGTCCATAGAGCGTACAACACTGAGAAAGGACCCTAATGTAAACCGGGGACTCTGCGTGGTCATGATGTGCCAGTGTGGGTTCAGGGACTGTAACCACGCTGGTGGGGGATGTTGGTGGTGGGGAGGCCATGTGTGTGTGTGTGTTGGCGGTGGCCAGAGGGTGTATGGGAACTCTCTGTACTTTCAGTTTTGTTGTGAACCTAAAACTGCTGTAAAAAATTAAGTCCATTTTAAAAATGGGACCTAAAAACATACAGGCTATCACTGTTGAGTGCTTACTCTGTACCAGCAGAGTACTGAGCACTGCACACCCACTCTGCCTTTAGTCCTCACAACCATCCCCAGGTTACAGATGAGGACGCTCAGGCTCTGCAGGATAGGTGACTTGTCCAAGGGCACCCAGCTGGTCATTGAAGAGCCACAAGCGACTGTAGCCCCTATCCTTGGCTACCTTTCTGCCTCAGTTGACTGTCCAAACGGTAGTGATGATGACAACATCCCCGCCTGCGAGGTTGTGAGCATTAAATGAGCCCTGGGTGAAAAGGTGCTTTGTAGACGTTTGCACAGAAGTTGTTATTTGATTAAGTTGCTGTGTAAAGGGTATGTGTAATAAGCTCTTGGAGAGAAGAGTTCAGTTTAAAGCAAGGGCGTGGCCTTTCTCAGACCTGTGGGGACGGGAGGTTTATAGGTTGTGGAGGTGCCGGGGCTCTCACCTCCTCTCCACGTGCTCGGGGGTCCTGGTGGCGGCCGGGGTCATCCCAACCCACTGCCTGCACATCGAGCCCGGGACCCGGCCCTCAAGCAGCAGTGAGGTAGAGCGCAAAGGAACGGGGGCGACCCCTCCCTATTTTTCACGCTCAGGATGGAGCACAGAGCTGACCCCGAGGGATCTAGCATGGCGCTAGCAACCATTTAAAGCCATTCAAGCCTTTAAATCCCTGTTGGGTCACTCATTAGCTGAGTGAACTTGGATGAGTTACTCAACCTCCCTGAACTTCCATTTTCTCATCTGCAAAATGAGGATAACTCCATAGGGTTATTGGAAGGATTATGTGAGATAATGTACTTAAGGTGACTCAAACCTAGTAAGCCCTGCATGATAATTGTGTCATGGTTATGCAGCCATCCTTCCTTATTACGACACGACTGAGGTGGAACCCAGAGAGTGCAAACAGCTCGTCCCAGGCTACACAGCCGGTTTGCGGCAGACCTGGGCTTCCTCTGCAATCATTTCCACCCCTGCCTTGGTCAGGCCTTTTCTGAGAATCCCTCACAGATCAAACAAATCGATAGCCTGCATTTCACACCCCGGTCAGTAGGCCCCTGCCCCCATTTGGCAATGGAATTAGAAAACCACAGGCTGTTACTTTTTCCCGGCTATGCCACTAGTTTGCAAACTGGGATGATTTCCTTGAGTTCCTCAGTGCTGAGCTCCGCCCCCTTCATCTGAGATGGGCCTCCCTGTGGGCTCCAACAGATCAGCAGATCTCCAAGAACAATATTAGCATTCCAGAGCCCCTGGCCTGCTCATCCTACAGCCACAGTCAGTATCCAGAGCCCCTGGCCTGCTCGTCCTACAGCCACATCAGTATCCAGACACCCACCCCCAACTCTGCTGAGTGGACCCAGATCATCAGCATTTCTCTGACTTGGTGACACCTTATCCCCTTCTCACAAGTGCTGCCTGACATGTAGGTCTTTTATACAATTAAAGTGAATTAAAAGTATGTAATTCTGCTTGGAACATTTCGCAACAGCCCTGCAGATAATGACAGACACCTCGGCATTGGGAAGCAGAGCTGGGAGCTCTGGCTCCCGTCAAAGCTGGCTCTGATACCCCAAAGCCAGGCATTCGGTGACCAGCAGTCTCTGCCCTGGACAGATCTCCCCGAGGGAGTCTCTGCTACTCTGAAACCCCTGCTTCCTCCCGTCTCCACCTCCCACCATTTCAGAGCCCTCGCACCCCGTAACTACTGCCTCATAAGCTATCACTCTTCCCCCTTCCCTGTGCCACAGGTCCTGCTGACGGGGCCACCCCATGGGCCCAAGGAGCAGGTGTGAGTGGGTGACTGGTTGAGGGTGGGATATGGCGCTGTGGAGACCCTGAAGGGGTCCTCGCCTGCCAGGCCGAGCTGGGAGATCCATGGAGGGTCCCCAGGAATGACCACTAGCACTTCAGCTGTTCCAAGCACTTACCAGACAGTAACCTATGAAGCAGATACTATTATTACCCCTACTTTAGAGATGGGTAAATTGAGGCCCAGAGAGGCTAAGTAACTTGTCCAATGCCACACAGCTTGAAACTGGCAGAGCAGAGATGTGGGCCCATCATTTGGGCCAGGGTGCCATTGGAACATGGGAATTGGCTACCCCCTAAACTAATCCCACCCACCCAATCACCTCTCCCCTCTGCCACTGACAGGTGCCTTCTGTGTTATCTGCAGTTACATCTTCGAGACACGGCTGGGTTCTCTCTGCAAGTCAGGACAAGCACACAGGGTGGCTGGCCACAGGTTGAAGACCCTCTGTCTGCTTTCCCCGCCCACAGACCCAGCCTCACCCCAGCTTGGGAACCCTTCGAGGGTGCTATGATCTGAATGTTTGTGTCCCCCCCAAATTCAAATGTTGAAGCCTAACCCCCAAGGTGATGGTATTAGGAAGTGGGGCCTTTGGGAGGTGATTAGGTCATGAGTGGAATGAGCACCCTTGTAAAACCAGCCCCAGAGACACCCCTTGCTTCCTTTCCACCAGGTGAAGACACAGCAAGAAGTCAGCTGCCTGAGACCCTGGGAGGGCCCTCACCTGACCATGCTGGTACCCTGATCTTGGACTTCCGACCTGCAGAACTGTGAGAAATAATTCCTGATGTTTATTTATTTATAAATTTGTTTATTTAATTATTTATTTTTTGGCCGCGTTTGATTTTCATTGCTGCAAGCGGGCTTTCTCTACTTTCAGCGAGCGGGGGCTACTCTTCCTTGAGGTGCGTGGGCTTCTCATTGCGGTGGCTTCTCTTGTTGCGGAGCACGGGCTCTAGGCGCGCAGGCTTTAGTAGTTGCGGCACGTGGGCTCAGTAGTTGTGGCTCGTGGGTTCTAGAGCGCAGGCTCAGTAGTTGTGGCACACGGGCTTAGTTGCTCTGCGGCATGTGGGATCTTCCCGGACCAGGGCTCAAACCTGTGTCCCCTGCATTGGCAGGCGGATTCTTAACCACTGCGCCACCAGGGAAGTCCATTCCTGATGTTTATAAGCCACCCAATCGGTGGTATTTTGTTATAGCAGCCCCAGTGGACTAAGAGAAATGGTGTTGTGCCGTCCCCTCGCTGCCAGGATGACCTGGCCAGGTCTGTGGCCAGCTGCCTTGCACACCGCATGCAGACCTGGCAGTCAGCCCCCAGGCAGCAGGTCCCAGGTCAGGCCTAGAAGCTCCCGCAACCCTAGGAGAGGCTGCCGGAGACCTTGTCCTGCGCCTGCTACTTGCCTTGGGGCTAAGCTTGCAGATGGGGCCGTGGGACGTGGGTGGGGACTGAGGGAAGGCACTGCCTCTGGCTCTGCCCTACCTGCCCCCTTCCCCAGCTCTCCCTGTCTGCACCAGCTGCACCAAGGCCCTGCCACCTGCTTTCATGCCCTTTCTCATCCAGTCAGACCTTCTCTCGTCTCATCAAAACACACAGCCTCAGTTCACTGACATCTAATGAGGAAATGCCTACACCATCACTCAGCACAGGGCCTGCCCACAGCCAAGCAGCCCAGTCCTGCCTCTGGCCTCTGCTCCATGGCTCCTACACCGCCCGGTAAAGGGCGGCCCCTTTAGGCCCGCTGCCATTGGCAACACGCTTCTGCCTCCTCTCTATCTGGGAAACTTTTTCTTATCCTTCAGAGCCCAGCAGAAATGTCACCTCAGGTAGTGTCACCCAGGCAGGCGGGAGCCTCCACGCCAGCTGCCACTTCTCAGACCGTGAAGTGAGAGGACTTGAGGCTGTTGATTTGTTTGACGTCGCTAGACTGAGCTCCCCAAGGATGGGTACTCATCTCTTCTTTCTTCCTTTGGATTACTTAAAAAAAAAAACCAAATTACACAAGTAATCTGTGAATATGTGCATACTGTAAAAGAAAAAAGAACAATACACAAAAAGCCCTGACTCCCTCCCCATGGTTAATAGTTGTGTGAGTTTCTTTCTCTCTCTATAAATTGATTTAGTATCTTTTTCCATAAATGAGATTAACCTATAGGTGTTGTTCTATGGCTCGCTTTTTTCACTTAATCATAGATTATGTGTGTGGTGGGCAGAAAAATGGCCCTTCTCCCAAAGATGCACATGTCCTAATCCCCCACATCTGTGAACATGTGACCTTCCATGGCAAAAGGGACTTTGCAGGTGTGATTAAGTTAGGGATCTTGAGATGAGAAGGTGATCCTGAATCATCTGGGTGGGGCCCATGTAATCATAGGGTCTTTATAAGAGGGAGGCAGGAGGGTCAGAGAAAGATCGATTGGAACATCTTACCCTGTTGGCTTTAAAGATGAAGGAAGGGGCCACAGAAATGAGGTGGTCTTTAGAAACTGGAAAAGACAAGGAAATGGGTTCTTCCCTAGAGCCTCCAGAAGGAATACAGCCGTGCAGACATCTTGATTTTAGTCCAGTGGGATTTCTGACCTACAGAACTATAAGAAAATAAATATGTGTTATCTTAAGCCACTTCGTTTGGGGGTAATTTTCTACAGCAGCAGTAGGAAACGAATATGGTGGGTATACAGCTGAGATAAACAATAATATTTATGGCAGTAATTAGTATTTATTGAGTATATACCATATGCCAGATGCTGTTCTAGTGCTTTGGGTGGTATATTAGTGTGCTAGGACCGCCATAACAAAATACCACAGACATTTATTTTCCCAGCGTTCTGGAGGCTAGACGGCCAAGATCAGGGTGCCCACAGGGTTCATTTCTCCTTCAGCCTCTTTCCTTGGCCACCCTTTTTCTACCTCTTCACATGGTCTTTTCTCTGTGTGCCCATTTCTTTGTCTTTTCCTCTTCTTACAAGGACACCAGTCATATTGGATTAGGGCCAATGGCCTCATTTTAACGTCATCACCCCTTATAGGCCCTAATGGCCTCATTTTAACGTCATCACCCGTTATAGTCCCTGTCTCCAAATAAATTCGGAGGTACCAGGAGGTTAGGGCTTCAACACGTGAATTTGGTGGGGGACACAATTCTACTCATAACATGTGGATTATCTCATTCAGTTTCCACAGTAACCCAGTGAATTAGAAGCATTATTATCACAATTTTACAGATAAGAAAACAGGCACAGAGTGGTTAAGTTACTTCCCCAAATTTACACAGCAAATAAGTAGCAAGGCCAGGTCTGGGAATCACCTGTTCATATCCTTTGCCCATTTTTCTATGAGGGAGTTATCTGCTGTTTTAGGTTTGCAGGTGCACGGGTGCTCAGGAAGCATTGAGTAACGAATGAACGAGTGGGAGTAGCTCCCAGGACTCCTAGAAGAACATGGGCCAGGCTGGGCTGAGCCTGAAGGCTGCTTGTACCCACACCTCCCCAGGATGGCAGGGAATGCCTCCGGGGGAAAACCAAGAACCAAGCAGGAGGTGGGTGGCCAGGAGGTGTGGTGGGGGAGGGATGGTGCCACCCTCTGTTCACCAACTGAGCACACTCCTGGGAGGCTTTCTGGACAAGGGGGACGGTCTGGTTTCTCTTAACCCTCAAGGACCTGCGGCAGACAATTTTGTAGCTTGAGGTGTTCCGCAGACAGTGTTGGGATGCTAGAGTCAAATCACTCCACCTGTAGCTCGAGATTCCAGATTTCAGTTACTCAGGTGTCCTAAGAGAACTCCTCTTCGATATGGACAATCCAGGCCAGCTGCAGAGGAGGGATGGCCAGTGATTGGCCAGCTGTTGCTTGGACACAGGTGGCTGACCAACACCCATGGCCGAGGCCGGGCTTGCCTTGACCTGGCAACTCATTCTGGTCACTGTGGCAAAGGAGACAGCTGCCCATGAGGCCCAGGCAGGTCTTTGGCTGGCTGCCCAAATCAATGGGAATGCCCCAGTTACCTCTCGGGGACAGCAGATAAAGATGGCCTCAGGGCACTCGGCCCTCAGAACATGGAGCTCAGCAGACCCTTCCCACATCAGACTCTCAGCTGGCTGTGGTCCAGGGGCCACCACACAGCCTACCATCCCTGCTTCTTGACCTCTTCTCTCCACTCCATCCCAGTCTGTAACAGCAGGAGGAAGAGACACTCAGCAACAACTTCATCTTGATCCAGTATGGTACTCATAGAGGGGAATGCAAGGGCCATATAGAAGCCAAGAGAGTTCCCATTTCATCATAGGCTCTTGGTGTGAAAAGGTGTAACTATCATGTAGCCCCACTCCTCCCACTCGGCATTACAGGAGTTGAATTTCCTATATAACATTCCCAGGGCAGAACGATTACCCAGCCTGGAGGGTTCTTCCTTCCATCGGTCCCTCCTTGCACTGTAACCCATCTGCTTGCTGCCTCTTCCACCCGTCATCCCCACAGAAGATGGCCATTCCCCGTTCCTCACGGCTCTTCAGAGATTTGAAGGCGGCAAATGGGTCTCTTCCTCTAAGAGAAGAGTTATGGGTTTCAGCAGGAGGAAAGAGATCCAGCCCTGTCAGTCCCCAGGGAAGGTCTACCCTGAGTTTCAGGCCCACTGCAGAATGGCTTTGCTTTACCAACCTTCTCTATGAACCTGCATGTGGGCCCAGAGCAACAGTGTGGGTGGGTGTCTAGGCCCTTTGGACTGCAGACACATAGCCTTGCTGGCTGGGAAGGCCTCAGCCCACTGTCTGAGTCCCGGAGGCGTGTTTCTGGGTCCCTAGGGCCTGGAGATAGGGACACAGTGCCCCACAGAGAGCACTGACCTTGGAATTTGACCTCCCGGCTCCCTGTTGTGGTTTCACCACTTCTGAAGCTTGAGTTTCTGAGCTTTAGTTTCCTCCTCTGTAAAATGGGGAAATATCGTGTTGTTGTGAGGATCAAATGACATCACATATGGGAAAAAGCTTTGTCGACCAAAACATGCTCTGCAAATGAGTAACCGGTTCTAGTGATTAGCAAAGGGGGTGTGGGGCTTGGACTTTCTTTGTTCTGGGCCTTCCTAGGGGGTTGAAGCAGAGTTGGTTTAAAGGGGGCTTTGGACTCCTACTCAAGCCCTGTGGCTGGTCCTTGGCACCCTGGGGGGCTCCCCACTGCAGGGCTCACAGCCCCCCATCCTGCATGATACCTGCAGGGCTTCTGTGCCCATGTCTCCAGGAGTGGGTTCTGGCCCAAGTGCCTCAGCCCCGCTTTGGAGACCTGGAGAGAGCGGATAAGCCTCACGAGGTCAGGGTTTGGGATGGGGGCCAGGTGGGAGGTACAAGGTAGGGCCCCCTGTCTTTCGGTTGGTTCTCCTCTCTTCTCAGGAGACCCCAGGGCTGCCCGCCCAGAGCTGCACATGCATGGCCTTCAATTTAGACAGAGGCTAATTCTAATTCCCCAGTAGAATGGGTTTATTGAGAGAAGCAATGGAGGATTTGGGAGTTGGGGCCCAGCCTGATGACAGTGGAGGAGTATGGAGTAAGGGGATCTCATCTAATCCAACCCATCATTGGACAGATGGGCCCCTGGAGGGGAGGGCTGTCCCAGCCCACTAGTGGGGGGCTAGATTTGCTGTGTTGGGGACTCCTGTGTCCCAAGCCAGGGCTCTTTCCCGGCAGCTTCCTTGGGTCTCTGCAGATTCTGTGCTTCCAGCCTGCGGCCTGTGACTCCGGCCTGTCTTCTGGCAGGCCTGAGCCCTGAGAATGGACAGAGATGGCTGCCACCCTCACCTTCCTGGTGTCACAGCAAGAGGCCAGGAGCCTCCACAAATTGCAGCGTGTTGCCACCTGCCTAACCCCAATCCGGTTTATCCTGAGTTGGCAGACGCACCAGTGGGACGTACTTCCCAGGCGGGGCCAGGCTGGGCAGCCCCATCCTTCCTCATGCCACAGGCCGCAAATGCGGGCGTGGGCGGGGGGGCGCGGGGGGGAAGGGGAGACAGGCCTGGATTATCTGGGTGGGGGGCAGGCAGCTTGTTTCAGTGGAGGCACATCCCCACCCCAAGACGGTAGCATCCATTCCAGGGGGTAGCAGCGCTGCCGGCATGGGCGTTCGCCCAGCTGGTGCCAGAGACGGGGCAGGTGCCGGGCTTTGACGGTGGCCTCCCCTCTCTGCCTGCGCATCTGCTCTGCTTGGGCTCCCCAGCTGTAATGCAGAAACAAGTCCCATCCCTTACCTGCCTGGGGGTCACTGAGCCGGAGTGAGGTAATGTCGGCGTGGCTCAGCCCTCCACTGAGAGAGGCAGCCTCTAATCACAAGTCCACCTGAACTGCCTAGAGCTCTGCTGGGCTCCCTCTGGGGCCCCTGCTGCTTCCTGGCCACCTGGAGACCCGGGAGCTGGGCCAGTGTGCAGGCTGCCCAGGCCCGTCCTAGGCGTGGGAGAGGGAGCTCCCAGCACCCAGCTTTCTGGGCACCCCGGCCCTTGGTCTGGATTAACTCCTCACAGCCGATTGTTCAGGGTTCAAGGAGCCGCCCGCTCCTGGCATTCTGGTTCCACCAAGAGTCTGGGCGGCCAGGCGCGGCCGGGGCCTAATGAGCAGGGTGTGCCCCGAGGAGTTGTTAGGAACAGGGTGACAGCTGTGGGCAGGTCCCCACCCTCGGCCCTCGGGCGGGCCGGCTTGCACAACAGTTACCTGTGCTGCGGACACCACGTGGCATCCTTGCCAAGGGTTTATTTTTAAAAAACAATACTCAGCTTTGGTGGTAGGGGTGGAGAAGGTTTCTAAATATTTAAAAGACATCATGCCAGCACTTTTGAACCCCTAAATCTATTGTATTGGGAAAGATGATGCAAGTTTGTAAAATTGCTCCCAATTACAAACAGGGTAGAACGCCAAACACATACCTAGGTTCTTGTCTCCCTCAGCTCGCCCCTTCCCCATGATTTTAAAAGGAAAAGATTTCTGCAATCACTGGGTGATTGTGGGCAGGTGGGCCTCACACCGCGGCCATCCTCCACACCTCGGTCAGGATGGGCTTCCTACTCTCTGCTCTCTGCAGGCAAACGTAACTGCCTGTTATCCCTTCCTGGGTTGAAAAATGCTGGCAGGAGGGTGGATTCCTGGACCTGGCTGGTTTTCATGATAGGGCTGTCACCTACGATCGTCAGCAGCTCATGGAGTTCGGGACGAAATCAGTCCAAGTAACGACCAAGTGGACTCAAGATGCCGTGTGCTTCTGTGTGTCTTCTCTGTCTTCCAGAAGCAGGTCTCCTGCCCGGTAGCAGGAGTTAGTCTGATGGACACATGGGGCCCGTCGAGAAGGATGCTGAAGTACGTGTGAGTGTGTAAGTGTGTGTGTGTGTGTGTGTGTGTGTGTGTGTGCGCGCACACCGGGAGTCTCGCATCCCGGGTCCCGCTGTCAGCTGGGAGGCTTCCAGCTTAGAAATGGGACTGCGGAACCAGAGGGCTCAGTGGGAGAGCTGCGGGGAAGGCAAGGGCAGGTGGGCCTGAGCACAACACTGCAATGGTAGCAACGTGTTCCGGAAGCTGGGTGGTTGCTGCTGGCCCTAGCAACATAGGGAGAACTTGGGGATACCAGACTTCCAGTGGGGTGGGGCAGGCTGTTCCTCTAGAATCTCTTTCCAGTATCGTAAGCACTGGGGCCACAGTGAGGGCATCTGCTGCAATTCAGCCAGTCGGCCATCTCCATCATCGAGCAGCTTCGCCGTGCACCGCGGCAGGCTCTGGGGATACCCAGAGATTAGCCGTCTCTGGTCGGCACAGCTCCAGGTCTCACTCTACCCCGGATCTCTCTGCTGAGCCCCAGACCCTGTCGAGCTGCCCACCTGACACCCCTCATCCAGTCTTCACAGGGCTGCAGGGGGAACACCATTGCCGCTGCTAGAAACACCGGGGGGATAAAAGAGAATGCAAACCTCGTCTCTGCCCACCCCCATCCCCCCAGTCCCTGTACTCCAGACACAACAGCTCCTTCAGGCTCTGGGACAAGGTCATTCTTCCATCCACCTCTGCAGCACACTGTAACTGATAGCCGTCCCTCCATTTTTCCAATTTATTTCAGAAAAATTAAGATCTCACCTTCCCTCTTCTGGGGAGCATTCTCAGTCAAGCCCTTAAAATCTGTCTCAGTGGAGGGAGTTTCCATCACCAGCAAGCAAAGGAAGAGGGTCGTTGGAAAGACCTGGAGGTTAATTGTTAGAGCATATGACTGCCATGGGGGGGGGGTCAGAGTAGAACATCTAGAAGTATCTTCAGTCTTACAAATGAGACAGTTCTACTCTGTGATGGAGTGAGGTAAGGGGGCAGGAACTATGTCTAATTTAGCAGGAGATGTTGGGCAAGTCCACTCCTCCTTCTGAGCCTCCATGTTCCCATCGACAAAATGGGAATGATGGGTCCCACCTCTCAGGGTGTTAGGAGGACCAAACGATATATACCCCTTATGAACGTTTTTAACACAGACCTGACCCATAGGAGGTGCTTAATAAATGCCTGCCAGCTCTTTTTCCCCTTCTGTCAAGGCAGCAGGTACTGCAAAGGCCAGGAGAGTCTAGAGGTGCTCCCAAAGCACTGACATCCCCCAGGGCACTTCTGGGACGATGAGGAGGTAGAGGGGCTAATCCGCAGGGACTGTGACAACCGGGCATTAAGAAATTACCAGCACTGTGGCCATCATGCTGGTCTCTTAATTAGCCCGAGTTAATGAACAGCATGCTTCATGATTCGCTGCTTCTCAACGATGCCCTTTCTGCTTGCCTTCCTCCCACTTGGCCCGACTGTCGCCACCCCCAACCCACCGTCCGCATCACCCGTCAGCCACGCAGCAGGCCTAGATGTCAGCCACATGTGGGAGGAGGGGGTCGACGCTCCTCAGCCCCCTGGGCCCCCAGCCTGCCCCTGTCTGGTTCTGGGACCAGCTGAGCCCAAGGGAAGTCCCAGCGGGTGCTGAGGAGCTCTGCGTAGGAAGCCCTGAGTTAGCCTCCCGACGGGGGTGACAGATGACGGACTTGGCCAGGGCCACATAGTGTGTTAGGGGTGGAGCTTAGGCTAGTGCGCTGAGGCCTCTGGTGCAGGGACCCAACACGCTCCCCTCGCCTACCTCCTTCCTTTGGCCCTGCCGCACACAACTGAGGCAGGACCTTGTCCTTGTCCGTACAAACCTCCAGGGGACTGGCTGCACCAAGTTCTCAGAAAATGGGTTCATGGAAGAGGTCTCCCGAATCTTCCAGCTCCATCCCTATCTGTCCTCTGGGGAGCCGAAGCGGGCAGAGACCTAGGATGTTTAAAGGGTCCACCGTGTTCCTCAGCCCTACGGCGGTGCCCACTTACTTGTCCACGGCCGCCCGTACCACCTTCCATGCCCACCGATTTACCTTGCTTCCTTGAGTTCAAGGACTACATAAATATTATGAAATTCACTTGTTAGTGTTTGACTTCTCACGAGTAAGGTTTGTCAGGTTGTACGTGGTAGCATATTTTGTTTGCTTTTTTAAATTGTGGTAAAATACACATTACATAAAATTTACCGTCTTAACCGTTTTAGGTGTACAGTTCCGTAGTGTTAAGTATATTCACATTGTTATGCAACCAATCTCCAGAGTTTTTCATCTTGCAAAACTGAAACTCTAGGCCCATTAAACCCAGCTCCGCAGTTCTCCATCTCCCGAGCCTCTGGAAACTGTTTTCTTTGCTTTTTATTGAGGTATATATACTCTGCATATAGTGAGATGCATAGATCTTAAGTGTAAAACCGGATGAGTTCTGACAGACGCCTGTATGTGTAACCACGTCTCCAAACAAGATATAGCATCTTTCCATCACCTCACAAACTGGCCCTATTCTCCTTTCCTTTTTCTTTTTTTTTAAAAAAGTTTTATTAACTATAATCATAATCACCATGTTGTACATTAGATCCCCAGAACTTTTCTGTCAATCCCCACCTCCTTCTCTGAGGCAACCAATGTTCTAATTCCTATCATTATAGATTAGTTTTGCTTGTTGTAGAACTTCATATAAATGTCGTCATACTATATGTACTCTCTTGTGCTGGCTAATTTCTTTTAACATAATATTGTTGAGATTCATCCATATAGCATCTATCGATACAGGCACACCTCAGAGATCTTGCAGTTTCAGTTGCAGACCACTGCAATAAAGCGAATATTGCAGTAAAGCGAGTCACATAATTTTTTTGGTTTCTCAGTGCATATAAAAGTTATGTTTATACTATACTGTAGTTTATTAGGTGTGCAATAGCATTATGTCTAAAAAAATGTACACACCTTAATTAAAGAATACTTTATTGCTAAAAAATGCTACCAATCATCTGACAACACAGGGTTGCCATAAACCTTTAATTTGTAAAAAACAAAATATCTTCGAAGCACAATAAAGTGAAGCACAGTAAAACAAGGCATGCCTGTAGCTTGTTCATTTCTATTGCTGAGTAGTATTCCAGTGTACAAAAATACCACAATTTGTTCATTTATCCACGTATGGATGGATGTTTGCTTGTTTCCAGTTCTTCTTGTTACGAGTAAAACTGCTGTGAACATTTTTTTTTTTTTTTTTTTTTTTTTTTTGGCGGTACGCGGGCCTCTCACTGTTGTGGCCTCTCCCGTTGCGGAGCACAGGCTCCGGACGCGCAGGCTCAGCGGCCATGGCTCACGGGCCCAGCCGCTCCGCGGCCTGTGGGATCTTCCCGGACTGGGGCACGAACCCGCGTCCCCTGCATTGGCAGGCGGACTCTCAACCACTGCGCCACCAGGGAAGCCCTGCTGTGAACATTTTTGGACAAGTGTTTTGGTGACTATAATGTTTTCATTTCTTTCTGGTAAATGCTTGGGAATGGAACTGGTGAATCATAGGGCAGGTGTATGTTTAAATTTATAAGAAACTGTCAGTTTTCCAAAATGGTCAGACCATTTTACACCCCCGCTAACAATGTCTGAGTCCCAGCTGCTCCCCGTCCTCGCCGGGAGGATCCCGCATGCCGCGGAGCGGCTGGGCCCGTGAGCCGTGGCCGCTGGGCCTGCGCGTCCGGAGCCTGTGCTCCGCGACGGGAGAGGCCGCAGCTGTGAGAGGCCCGCGTACCGCAAAAAAAAAAAAAAAAAAAAATCCGAATGAACTTTTTGGCAAACTCAATACTTCTAGACTCTGTTCCCTCGATTCCATTGTCTATTCTTATGTCAATACCCACTGTCCTGATTACTAGAGCTTTATAGCAAGTCCTAAACCAGGTAGTGAGAATCCTCCATGGGGTAGCACAGTTTTGAAATACCAACAATTCCCTCCAGTATTTATTCTCCACCCTTGTCACCACTCGGGCAGTTCTGTGCTGATTGCCGAGGGGAAGTAAGCACAAACTCAAGCGCAAGATGCAGGGCAGACACAAAAGGGATATTTCCTGCTTTGGTTTTGAAAGCCCAAGTCCTCAGAGGAATAGAGACATAACATTTGGGGGACACAACGTGATAAAGAGTAGCCCAACCCTCAGCTTCTAGTCAACAACACTTCTAAGACAAGATAACCCACCCTAGGACGGGTGGAAGGAATTAGAGCAACCATGCACCCCTACATCAGGGTTAGGATCTCAGGGAGGCAGGGGAACCCTTGCAGAACCTCCACTGTCTCTGACGGTCCAGGGCAGCAGAATGAATCCTGGACCCTCACTGCGGCCCTGGGGAAGAGCTGTGTCCTGAACAGGCTGTGGATCAGCACAGCAGCCATCCCGACAGAGGGATGGAAATGTACCCCGGTGCTTGGGTTCCCTGTAAACCTCCCAGAAGATCTGCCCTGACCCTAAGAAAAGGGGGAAAGGATCATGAATTGACTGTGATTAATGTCCTGCTACTCTGGTAGCAAGGGGTTTCAGCTGAGTTATAGGGAAGGAAAGAAAGATCCTAAAACACCTGAGTTTATTGCTTACGATTTATTCTGCTTTATATGGAACTTCTAACAAACTACATTTAAATGACTGAGGCTAATGATAGTAAACAGTGAAGATGGGGGAGAGGAGCCCTCCTTTCCGCTGGGAGAAGGGCTGGTGGGGAGGAATCAGGGGGCTCCCCGGCCAGGCCATTTTCCTGCCTCACTAATGTTTCAGCCCCTGTGTTTTGGATCTCAAAATGCCATCAAACAATTCATCCTCCTAACATGTTCTTCTGCGATCTAGTGCCTCTGTCCTGAAACACCTTAATAAAGTCCTTCCGCTTAATGCATCCCTCTTGTCTTTAGCAATTCAAAGGACATCATGCTGGGTCCCAGATGACACCTCAAGATCCTCACGGAGCGAAGCTTGGAGGTGAGCCCCGTTTCCTACACGGAGGGACTGTCTGGGGAGCTGAGACTCAGAGTGAGGACACTGTCTTTTCCTGGTTGCAGAGAATGTTGAGGTAGGGCTGCCTCATGCTTCCCAGTCCTGGTGTTATTTTCCACGCCATCTGTGTCCTGACTACATCCATTGTAGGTATGGAGAAACTGATGCTTCAGCTCTGTGTATTAAGTGCAGGACAATCTAGTTTGCATGTTGTTTTGCTAATCCAAGCATGTAAAATAAACACTTCAAAACACATTGAATTAATACCTCCCTTTGCTGAGATCTCATTTCCACCAAATGTTCAGAAATGGGACACGTGGAAAATGGAAAACAGACCAAAACTATTTGCTCAACTGGCACTGTGGATTAGGGTGTACAGGAGCGTATAAACACACACACCCGCTCCACATACGCACCCTGCAGGTTGAGCCCTGGATTAGGGCCCTTTCAAAGCAGCCAAGGCTGGGCTGCCAAGTTCAGGGTTGCCCTGGGCCTGGCTGTGCTGGGGTGAGGCCAGGGGTGCTTGGGTCAGAGAAATGCAGTGTCCTGGAGCTCACTGAGAGGCCCTGCACCCACTGCCCAGAAAGGGGTGTGGGCCGTCACCTCCTGCTGAGAAGGCCATGGGCACCCAGGGGTTGGCAGAAGGGAGAAGGGGTAAAAGGCCTTCTAGCTCATTGCTGAGTAAAGGCTAGCTCCTGCCCAGGGTCCTGTGGCCCCTTCCCCCAGCAGGACTCCTGGCACATGTCTAAGTGGCCCTGCTCGAGGGAGTATTGAACTCATTCACCCTCCCAGCAGTTGACGCTCATGGGCCTCTTACTCATCCCGAAGTCATCAGTCATGTTTCCAGGAGTATGAGTAATTCAGGGAGGGAGGGGGAAGGGGAGAGGACTCACACTTGTGCAGGGGTGGGGGTGGGGATGATGTTGAAGAGGCAATGTGGCCCAGAATGAGCCCTCATCTCTCTTGTTCCAGAGCTGGAAATGCTACTCTTTTTGAGAAGTAATGCATCCTTAATCTGCTGCAAAGTGGTGTGTGTGTGTGTGTGTGTGTGTGTGTGTGTGTGTGTGTGTGTGTGTAGAATGCTGGCAGTTTAAGGAAACTGGAAACCAAAGCAACAAGGACTTCTCCCTTCATCCCTAGGCAGCTGGGGAATTGTGGTAGCCCAGAGATGCCAATAGGGTACCTTTTAGACTTGTTGATAAAATATGAACTCGATTTTTTCTAACACCTTATCCCATTTGTCTCTCTGAGGGGAACTGAAGCTCAGAGAGGTCATGTGAATTGCCCACCACTGGGAACTATCAGAGCTGGCATTAGAACCCAGGTCCCTAGACTAGTCCAGCACCTACGTCTCTGGACTGTGAGGTCTGGTCTTTGCCAGCCTCTGGACTTGTTTTCTCTGCCAGACCAGCTCTCCACAGCTGGGCTCAGCCCGGACCCGACAGCCATCCCCACCCTTTCCTACATCACATTCTCCCAGAGGTCCCGGCAGTGGGTGCTCCCGGTGAAGTTCAAGTTCAGATTCTTTTTGCCTCTTCCTGCTCTGGGGCTTGGCTGCCTTCAGGGTAGAATATTTTCTGAGGTAGTAACAGGTGGAAAAGCCAGGAGACCACATGTAGGATGGAGAGTTGGTGAGCCAATCAGCCCAGACTATAAGAGGTGACCAAGGAAGGGTTCTTCCGGCCCAAACGGTGGTCAGGCATTTGGGCTGTGGATTGGCTGAGGAAGCTGACATCTTAACCCTGTACCTGAGTTTCTTATGTTTCCCAGCACGCTCCTCCCCAGAGAACGGATGGAATACATCCTTAATTCCCTGGAAGCGGAAACCCTGCAGGAAATACACCTGGAACGGGAACTCCCCCTTGGTGAGCACCTACTATGTTCCCGGACATTGTGCTACGTTTTACACGTATTATCTTTTTGGATCTTCACAAAAACTCCCTGTGAGGCAGGCAGTATGATCCTCATTATACGGGTGAGAAACTGAGGGTTCAGAGCTTATGTAACTTGGGCTACATCATCCAACTAGTAAGCGAAAGAGGCAAAATCTGACAGCTCAGTGCCTAGTCTATCGAGTCATCCTGCCTTAGAAAGTCTACAACAGCTCAGGAAATATATTCTAAACCACCTCGTCTCAGGGCCTAACCTCAGATCGAGATCAAAGAAAAAGCCGTTGTCACAGGATAATGACTTCTTGAGATCAGAGCCTCTTATCAGCGGAATTGTGTCCCCCCAAATTCATATGTTGAATTCCTAACATGATTGAATTTGGAGACAGGGTCTTTAAATAGGTAATTAAGTTAAAATGAGGTCATACGGGTGGGCTCTAATCCAATGTGACCGGTGTCCTTCTAAGAAGAGGAGATCGGGACACAGACACACACAGAGGGCAGACCACATGAAGACACAGGGAGAAAGCGGCTGTCTGCAAGCCAAGGCGAGAGGGTTCAGAAGAAACTAGCCTGAAGACCCCTTGATCTTGGACTTCCTGCCTCCAGAATTGTGAGAAAATAAATTTCTGTTTAATCCACCCCATCTGTAATACTTTGTTACGGCAGCTCTAAGGAATTAATTCAGAGCCCCTTTTAAAGATCATCTCTGCGTTCCGCACACAGTAGGTACAGAATCCACGTTTGTGGATGGGCAGAAAGAAGGAAAATGCCTCTCCAGTAGGCAGAGAGGATTCAAATTTTGACTTTTGCAACCGGCGTCTGTCCTTCTGTTGAAACTTCCTGTTTCTGAGGAACAGAGATTTTTACAGATCCCAGAGGGCATCCAGTAAGCCCAGCAGGGATTACCAAATAATTCTGGTTTTGATGAGCTCAGTGAGTATGAATCAGAAGCAGACAGAGTAGCGTTTCCCTTGAAATAGACCCAAGATTACATTTTAGAGGGAAAAGCAAAAACATGTTTGGGAATTTATCGCCAGCCAGGAAAGATGGACAGTGTTGGGACCCTAGGCCAGGTGGAAAAGGTCTTTCCTTCCTTCTGTGCAGAACAGGAACCACCATGGGCTTGGGCGAGGTCTGATATTGCTATTGGTCACGCCGGGGCCTGTCCTCGTGGTTCTCACCCAAGTCTCCTATTTGAAAAAGGCAATTCTGGGGTGAGGGTCCCTCCTGGGAGCCCTAGTCATCTTGGTGGGCCGTGGCCTACAGGATGACCTGGCTCCAGCTCCCCCAGGAGGGAGTCCTGGTAGCTTCCCCAGAGATGTAGAGGTTTGGGACAGGGAGAGAGTATGGGGTCCACACAGCTAGGACCCCTCAGCCCCTGACTCAGGGAACCAGGGCTCCAGGTCCTATGATGGGACAAGATGGGGCATGGGTGAGAAGGTCGAGCCAGGGTGGGCCACACATCGTGGTGAAGCCTGGCTGTTTTTTCAAGAGAATCCCATGAAACTGGCCGTGGCTGAGGAAGAGCTGTGAAAGATCATGGAAAGTGAGTTCAAGCAGGAGGTCCCAGGGAGGCCTAGGGATGGTAGAGTTTGGAAGCAGTTAAGAGCTTAGACAACCTGGCTTCTGATCTTGGCTCTGCCATTTGTTGGCTGTGTGATGGGGGCAAGCTTCAATGCCTATGGCACCTCAGCCTTTATATCCGTCCACTGGGGAAATCGATCTACCTCCGAGGATCACTGGACGGTGGCATGGGGCGATGTGTGATGAGACCTCCAGTGCAGGCCAGACTCCCGTAAGAGCTCCATACTGGGGCCCGTCTCTCTCTGAGCGAGCTGGTCACCCAGCTATCAGAGTCACTTGCCCACATTAGACGAAGGGTCTCCTCTCCCAGGAGGGGATCTGAGCATGCTCTCCTGGGTTTATACCTTTGGGGGGCCTCACTGCCTGGAAAGAGCATCTCAGCTCCTTCAGGATCGGCTCTCCTTAGCTCTTCAACCTCATTTCTTGCCACCTTCTCCTGCACCCTCTCAGGATCCTCTTACAGTTCCCCAAATCTCCCTCCACCCTGAAACCTCCGTGCCTTCTAGCACGATGCTCCTTCCTCTGCCTGAAACTCCCCTCCCCCGCCTCCATCGGGCGTCTGCCTACTCCTCCCACAGCATGTATCGCAGAGTCCCCTCCCCACCCTCTCCTTCCCTCCTGGGGGGCAGTCTTTCCTGCCACTCCCTCTGAATGGCACCGAGCCCCCGGCCTCCGGCCCCATCTCCCTCTGCCCCCGGCACACCTACACTCTGCAGTGGAACTGTCTTTCCCTTCTAGGCCACAAGCTCCCTGTGTCTTGTCAGTTCTCTCTCCCTCCCCTGTGCCTAGTCCAGTGCTTGAAACACGGTAACATCTCAATAAACATGTGCTGAAAGACTCGATGACTTGCTAAATGAATGGCTTCTCCGGGATATGGGGGCAAGTCTCATAAATGAGTCACCATGCCCCCTCCCACTGACCCAGGTGAAACAGTCCTTGTGATGACATCACTAGTTGCCCTTGATTCTCAGAATCACCCATGCCTTCTTCTCTCTTCTCCTTTTGGTCCTATTTGCTTTTCATCTCCCTCTTCCTCCTTCCTTTCCTTCCTCCCCTGTGGGCAGCACATCTAAATAAGGTGATGCTCCCCCTGCGGCTGGCCGGGTACAGCCATGATTTTCACCCAGTTACACTCTTGGATAATGGTGAGATAGAATCCTGAGATCCATCCCCAGGTGAGAAGGTGGGACAGATATGATTCCTGTGGTGCACCTCGCGTTGGACACACACAGAGACCCTGCAGCAAATGTGGGACCCTGGTGTTCTTGAGTTTACCGAGTAGGAACCTGAAAGGCGTGGGTGGGGGAAGGAGGAAGGTGTTTGATGAGACCTGGGCCAAGGAGAATGGGCACGGTGTGTGGGAACCTGGCAGGTTTGGGACGCTGAAAGCCTCCACATTCAACACTGATTCTGGTGTGGGTGGCGAGGGGGCACCACCCTCACGCATACACTCATGCCTGGCTGCCTGTCGTCCCTTGGGGAGAGCAGTTGTCCTTCCCCAACCCAACTCAGATGATTAGGCAGGAGCCCAGAGGTGACTGCTCCAGCCCTGACCCCCAGCCAACCCCAGGGTACACCCCTGCTCCTTTTCTCTCATCTTCCCTCCTTTTCCCCAAGACTCCCCTCAACTTCATTAAATGTCATGGAGGTGTTTCTGGCCTAAGTTATGAGGACTAGGCTTTCAGAGTGTGCCTCGAGATCACTGCCATCTTCCAGTTGTATACTTTTCCATGAGAATGAAAAACTAAATTAGTACCTGCTTCTGGAAAACCGATGTTTATGGGATCATGAAGGAGAAGATGGGATATTTGTGACTCTTAAAACAGAAGACCACAAATATCTGAATAGAAGGCAGCTTCTGTGGCTGGAGAAAAATAATATTATAATGAATAAGAGGACCTGCTACTTCCTGTATCTGGTGGAAAATGTACGGCATGAACTGACCTCAAAAAGTTGGTTTGTAAATAAGTGAAAGTAAATGAACCCAAGGAGAGATAAATCAAAGGGTACTTCTTGGGAGGGTTTTATGGGGCAGAGAGGCACCAGCTGGCCACACATCTCTAGGCCCACGCTTCTCACACTTCTCCAGTCATCTCCTTGTCTGTCTCCTCACTGGCTGGTGAGCCCTATATAAGGCTTTACAGGCCCAGTGTCTTTATATAGCATCTCTCTCTCAACCCCTAGCGCCAGGCACAGAACCTGGCACACTAGGTAGGGTGATGCATATCATTGATCATCCAAACCGGGACACTCCAAGAGTGAAAGGAGGCTATTACTCATTACGTCAGGACAACAGTTATAATCTGGGACTCATGCATGAATGAACAAATGAACGAATGAATGAAAGATTCTGTAAGAGGTTGAGGCTGTTGGCACTAAGGCAGCCATGATGTCACTGTCAAATAGGAAATTCCTCTACACGTACCATGTGTCCCATTACACGTTTTATGGTCCATCTTTGTTCTTCTCTTGCAGACGAGGACTCCTGTTGCAGGAGGAAAGCTGGGCTGGGACTGAAAGGCCCGGCCGGCGCTGCTCAGAGACTCCTCCACCGTGGGCACTGCCTGCTTGGGTACCAGGCACTGAGCTAGGCGCTCTGTGTTCTTACCACGTTTATTCCTCCCACCACCCTTGCGAAATAGACGCTCTTATAACCTTTTCTAGGTGAGTGAACCGAGGCTTAGTGAAGTTAAACAACGTGCCCAACGTCACGCAGCTACCGATATCAGAGCCGCAAGCCGGGCCCAAGCCTGCTGGACGCCGGCGTGTGCGGTTCTAACAGGCCTCAGCCCAGCTTCTGTGCGGCCTGCCCTCTCCTGCTTGGCGCCCGGTGATATCAGGTTCACCTGCTGGAGAGGAGTCACCGGGGCTGGGGGCTGGGGAACAGAACGGGAACAGAGAGTTTGCCTCCCTGGAGGCCAATGCTGTGTCCAGTTGTGGGGTGGACAGGGCAGTGGCCAGGTCAGGACGGCGGGCAGCGGGCTCTTCGTGGCCAGCAAGACTTTTGGGCTCTCTGCAGGAGAGGATGCCCAGACCCCAGTGTTGCGTCTGAGTCCACATGGCCGGGGAGGACGGGTTAAGGAAGAGAAAGTGGGTCCCTTCTACATCCTGCCTCCTGCCCTCCCCACCCACCTTCACCCCTCCGGGGCTGTGAGGCTTCCTTGGACCCGGCCTGGCTATCATTCCAGAACGGCCATCTGAGGCCCAGCCACAAACCATCGGGAGAGCAGGCCCAGGGGCCTGAGGTCTCCAGCAAGGGTGGGCCACGCCACACCCAAGAGCCCAGGGGTGGGGTGAGAGGCTGGCAGGGGCCTGTCCAGGCTGAAATGGAGGAGGGGAGGTAGTGCCAGGACCCGTCTTCCCTCCTAGGCACTGCTCTGGCACCCTGCTGGCTGGATGCGGGGGTGGGAGGAGGCGGGCCAGGCTGGGTGTAGGCCAGGAAAGGGCTCAGCTAGGGCTCTGCTGAGCACTGGTCCCCACCTGCCGGCCTCTGCCTGCGACTCTCCTCAGACAGGCCTTGTCCCCTGGCAGCCAATCGGGCCCCAGCCTGGGGACTTTGCCGGCCAAGTACAGCTAACTGGCGCCCTCTAGTGTCTGCCTCTCTCAGTCCAATTGCCCCTCTTGCGAACAAGGCACATCACACACAACTCCCCTGAGCCAGTCCCCGGGCCAGGCCCCCCACAAACCTATCATGTATCTTCCAAACCAGGACGCCTCTGAGAGTGAGAGGGGGCTCTGCGGACAATGAGGCTAGGACAACAGACATAAAATGGGACTGTCCCAGGCAAGTCGGGGCGTCTGATCACCCCACCCAGGTCAGAAGCACACCCTCCCCGTCGTGGCCGCCAGAACCATCTCTGGGAGGCGTCCCATTAAGGAAATGAGAACCCCGTTAGCACACGGCATGGGAGAGTAGGTGATCAAGAAACGTGCGATCAATAAACAAGTACCAGCTACACGTGGTGGTGGTAATCACCTGTTTGCTCTAGCTCTGGGGGCCCTGTTGCAGCCTGGAGTCGGGGAAGCGGCATCTAAATCTCCTTGTGAAGCAGGAAGGAGGACTCTGGCTCTGGAGCCTGGCACGCCGCAGGAGCGCGGGCCTTGGGGCCGATAGAGCAGACCCACACATCGGCCAGTGATTAACCGAGACGTCCCCGTCCGGCCATTTTGGGTCTTGCTGCGGCGTCTGGAAAGAAAAGCACCCCTCCAGCAAGAGGACGACATTTTGACACGGCGCCTCTTCCCGCTGGTTTTCAGGTGGGTCCTCAGTCTCCCCGTCTATCCCTCCTTGCGCATGCGTTCGCGATGACCTCTACTCTGCTGCTCGCTCCGTGCCCTCCTTGACAAACACAGGCCAGTGGGTGGGCCGCCACCGTCCCCGCCCCACCCGTCCCCCTCCATTTCCTCATCACTGCCTCGTGGTTTCTGGGGAAGGCCTCAGGGACTTGTGATAACTGCTGGCTCCCCGGGGCTCCCCGATGTGGGCTGATGCAATGCGGCCGGCATCTGTGACCCCTGCACCAGGTGGGACCCAGCGCAGGGAAGCAGGATGGGAGCAAAGGATTTCCACAGGTGGGGGTGAGGGGAGGGCCCGAGCGGGCTCAGCTTGGAGAATTCCAGGGCGAGGGCTCTGGGGTGGCTCTGTGTGTGTGTGTATGATTTGAACAGACATATAAGTGACTTCGGTGAAGTCAGGCGGATTTGGGGGCTGGCCAGACGCCATTCTGGAGAGTTCCTTGGCATAGGGATGATGGGCCAGGTCTGGTGCCTTGTGTGGGAAAGGGAAGAAAGCTTTAAGCTGGTTTTTGTATTCCTCAAACCAGGTTGCCCACATCCTTGCCATCTGTGCCCCATGAAGGACCTGTTTGCAGCTGGGCATGTCTGGACCTGAGGGGCAGAGCGCCTGTGTGAGGCCAGTGGTCTCTCCAGCCTCTCACCCAGCGGTCCCAGCCACTGCTGGAGTGGAGGGAGCATCTGTCTCTGCCTGCTGTCCTCCTGCTCCTCACTCATCCTCCCCCAGTCCTCCCCCTCCCCCACCGCATCCCCTCCTCACTCATCCTCCCCCCAGTCCTCCCCCTCCCCCACCCCATGCCCTCCTCACTCATCCCCCCATTCCTCCCCCTCCCCCCACCCCTATCCCCTCCTCACTCACTCCTCCCCCCGAGTCCTCCCCCTCCCTGAACCCCTATCCCCCAGCCAGCGGGCCCAGCTGGCAGCAGCGCAGGCTCAGTCGCAGCAGTCTCTGCGCCTTTTCTATCCTCGGGGCCCTGGCTCTAACGTAAGGCTTCCTTCTCCAGCCCACCTGCAGGGCTTTGCACGACCAGCAACACACAAGCATTGGGTCTGGAGCAAAAAACCCTGGGTTTTTAGGAGATTGGGATTGACATATATACACTAATATGTATAAAATGGATAACTAATAAGAACCTGCTGTATAAAAAAATAAATAAAATAAAATTCAAAAAAAACAAAAAAACAAAAACCCTGGGTTTGAGATCAGGCTCTGCCATTTACCAGCTGTGTGGCCTCGGGCAAGCTAAACTCTTGGAACCTCAGTTATCTCATCTGTAAACTGGGGATAATAATACTTGATGGTCCTTATCTCATGGGGCTGTCACGAGAATCAAAGGCATCGTGCACGTGCAAACGCTTTGCAAAGGGCTCCACCAATGGGAGGGAGTATTGTCGCTGTTTTCATACCACACTCAACCCAAACAGAACACTCACCCAAGACTGGAAACATGTTCTGAGGGCTGCTGCTTTACTCATATGGTCACTGTCTGGTGAGCTCACTGTGTGCCAGGTCCTGTTCTAGGGACATGGGCTACACAAGCAAATATGAACCCCCGCCAACCTAAAGCTTACATTCTAGGCGGGGGGCTCCCCCACACCCCAATCTGCTCAGCTCACACTCTGGCCTTTCTCCTGCATCTGCAGACCTAGCCTGAGAAGTCAGACAGCATCGATCAGGCTGCTAGGCACTCTCTTCCTAAGTACCTCGCAGTCACCCGATGGCCTGGCAGAAGCCCTTGGGTGGGAAAACAAGGTCATTCTGATACTTGCTGGAACACTCAGAGCATTGTAGCAAGAAGAGAGCACGGTCATTAAGTCTAATCGCCCATTTTACAGATGAGGAAATTGGGGTCCAGAAAGGTTTAACTGCCTCACCCTCGGTTATGCAGCTGGTCACACAGTTATTCATTTGGTCAACAAACATTTATTGAACTCCTACTCTGTGCCTCCCACTGGACACCAGGGACAAGGCTCTGTCTTAGTTTTGGCATATGAAAGCAAGTAGGTGAATTTCAGGTGGTGAAGAGTGCTGGGCAGAAAACTAGGCCTCCAGATAGGGAGGGGGAGTGACTAGGGGTTACGGAGGTCAGGGGAGGCCTCGTGAGGTGTCAGATTTGAGCTGAGGAATCAAGCAGAGACCTTGAAGGACTCCAGAAATCCCCTCCCTATACTTAAAAGGCAAAGGAGTGCCTCTCCATCCCTGCGCCCTGGGAAGAAGAAATGGCATCAGAAGAGAAAAACGGGCCTTGCCCGCTCCTGAGGGCAAGCAGGTCTCTCTGAGCCTAACGCTGAGTGACTCCTGGCGTGAAGAGGGAGGTGGCCCTCTCTGTTACCCAGAGCTCAGGGTACCTGGGGTTGCTTTTGTTTTTTTAATAGACTAATTTTTAGAGGAGTTTGAGGTTCACAGCAAAGCTGAGCAGGAAGTACAGAGACTTCCCATTTACCCATGGTCCCCCGTGTACCCCTGCCCTACACATGCACAGCCTCCCCACCATCCACGTTCGCTACCAGCGTGGTCCATCTGTTACAATCCATGAACCTACACTGACATGTTATCACCCAGAGTCCACGGATTACCTTAGGCTTTACTCTCAGTGTTGTACACTCAATGGGTTTTGACACCTGTATCCATCATAATACTATCACACAGAATAGTTTCACTGCCTTAAAAATGCCCTGTGCTCTACTTATCCACTCCTCCCTCCCTCCAAACCCCTGGCAACCACTGATCTTTTTACTGTCTCCATCGTTTTGCCTTTTCCAGGATGTCATAGGGTTGGAATTGTACGGTAGGGAGCCTTTTGAGATTGGCTTCTTTCCTTTAGTAATTTGCATTTAGATTTCCTCCATGTCTTTTCATGGCTTGATAGCTCATTTCTTCTTTTTTTTTTTAAATTTTATTTATTTATTTTTGGCTGCGTTGGGTCTTCGTTGCTGCTCGCGGGCTTTCTCTAGTTGCGGCGAGGAGGGGGCTACACTTCGTTGTGGTGCACGGGCTCCTCATTGCGGTGGCTTCTCTTGTTGCAGAGCACGGGCTCTAGGCGCTGGCTTCAGTAGTTGTGGCACGCGGGCTCTAGAGCACAGGCTCAGTAGTTGTGGCGCACGGGTGTAGTTGCTCTGCGGCATGTGGGATCCTCCCGGACCAGGGCTTGAACCCGTGTCCCGTGCATTGGCAGGCGCATTCTTAACCACTGTGCCACCAGGGAAGCCCCTCATTTCTTCTTAATGCTGAGTAAAGTTCTGTCTGGTTATAGGGGCTACTTTTGTTTCAGCTTTTGTTTTTCAGCTGGGCTTCCATCTAGCTTTTCCTGCAGCAGTATCAGCCTGCCAGCGTCTCATTCCCCAGTGGTGGAGGTGGCAGGGATGTTGCTGCCTGGTGCTTGCAGCAGGTCCAGCTGGAAAGCATGGGGCCTCTCCGGGCCCCAAGGCTGCACCACCCCCGGTCCCCAACAGGTGGCCACACCACCCAGCTCTGGCCGGCCTCTAGTTGGTAATGACTGAGAGGGACAGGGGCATCTTGGGAGACTGTGTGAGGGAACGAGGTAGAAGTGGTGGCTGTCCCCCACTGGCCACCTCTCTTTCTCTCTCCCTCTTCCCAGGCAACTCAGGCAGCCGAGCTACATTTCTTGGTTTGGGGGAGGGGGAGACCTGGAGCATTTTGCCATTCGTGTTCTTCAGGGAAAGAAGTTCTGGTGCCTTGCCCTCACACGATACTGTCTTCTAGAAGACTAGAAACTTCCATTGTGTTCACAATGGGATCTGATCCCCCAAGTAGGTGGTTCTCTGGGCAAATGACCCCATTTGCATGGGGAGAGCCTCCCTGGGGTAAGGAGAAAGGGTGCTGGTATATTCTGCTCTTGGAGCTGGCAACGTAAAGGGGGAACTATTTCTGGAGAAAGAGGCTGCTCCTTTTGTTGGCAAGATTGAACCACAACACCTGGGAATGGATACAGAAAATGTATGTATATACCATACAATGAAAGATTATTCAGCCTTCTAAAGGAATGAAATTCTGATAAATGCTACAGTACAAATGAACCTTGAAAACGTTTTGCCAAGTGAAATAAGCCAGACACCAAAGGACAAATATTGTGTCATTTCACTTATATTATGTATCTGGAAGAGCTAAATTCATAGAGACAGAAAGTAGCATGGTGGTTGCCAGGGGCTGGGTGGAGGGAAGGGGAGTTAGAAGTTAATGGGATCAGAGCTTCAGTTTGGGATGACGAGAAAGTTCCAGAGACGGATGGTGGCGATGGTTGCACAACTTCGTGAATGTACTTAATGCCACTGAACTGTACACTTAAAAATGATTAAAAGGGTAAATTTTATGTTAGATATATTTTACTACCATAAGAAACCTTAAAAAAAAAGACTGAACCAGGATCATAAAGTCCACAGAGCCCATCATGTTCTTTCACCATTGTTCACACTACCCCCCACTATGACAATCCAACACGGAACCCTACGGCTCCCACCCATGGAACCCTACGGCTCAAGAACGGAGCTCTCACTACCTCAAACGAGCTTTGAACCTCAAGTGAAAGGACTTGAGTTGAGCCTAATCGCTGAGCCTCATCTTCCTCAGATATAAAACGGGGAAAGAATACTTGCCCTTTCCTATGTCACAGAACTGTCACAGGATCAGTGAGGTTATGGATGTGAAAGTACGTGTAAATTCTGAAGCACTCAGTACAGATAAGGAATCATAAACAATATCATCCTTATTGCTTCCCTAGGTCATTGGCTCCATCTGGGGACAACTCTAATTGCTGGAAAGTTCAGGCAGAATTGTGAAGTAGCAAAGGTTGCTCTTGGTATCACGCCTCCTCTTACATGTGTCTTAGGATGTACCTCTCCATTTAGCAGTTTCATCTTCCATCCCAACCCCTTGATATCGTGAGCGATGCTCACCTCCTGCCTATATCTTTTCCCTTGGGAACTGTGTTAGGAAAACCCACTTCTCCTGTGTGTCTCCTTTGCTCTCGCACTTCTATCATACTCACAGCCCTTCTGATGCCAGATGTGTGGGGTTCATCCCCACCTCCCGACACCAAGCGATTCTGTGACACCAGCTGGGTGTCTTACAATTTAATTTGGAATTTAATCCAGTTCTGACACTGTCTACCTGGAGATAGCGTCCGATGCCACAGGTTAAGGGCTTAGTCCCACAAGAGTGGCCCCTGCACACTTCAGATGCCAGTTGCAAGTCCAGGTTGCCACCTGTGCTGCTGACTGATTGGCTGTAAATCGGAGGTTTGACTAATTTGCTGCAATGGCTCACAGACCTCAGGAACACTTTATTTACTGTTTACCGGTTTATTATAAAAGGATATAATTAGGGACAGCCAGATGGAAGAGATGCATGGGCAGGGTGTGTGGGGTTGGGGGGTGGTGAGGAACTTCCTGCCCTCTCCGTGCACGCTGTTCTCCCCACGTGTCCACCAACCTGGAAGCTCTCTGAGCCCCATACTTTTGGGATTTTTATGGAGGCTTCATCACATAATGATCGATCATTAACTCCATTTTCCCTCTCCTCTCTCTGGAGAATATGAGGTGGGGCTGAAAATTTCCAAGTTTCTAATCGTGGCTTGGTCTTTCCAGTGACCAGCCCCCATCCAAGAACCCACCAAGGGCCACTTCATTACATCAAAAGACACTGCTATCACTCAGGAAATTGCAAAGGATTTAGGAGTTCTGTGTCAAAAACTGGGTCAAAGACCAATATGAGAACAAAAGATGCTCCTAGGGCTCTCATCACTTAGGGAATTATAAGGGTTTTAAGACTCTGTGCCAGGAACTGGGAAATAGATATAAATATTTTTTCTCTTATCTCACAGGATTCAGGATGCCACCTCCTCCAGAAAGTCTTTCCAGATGCTTCCTCTCTGTCCCTCGTCTGAGCCAGATGGGGTTTTGGGAGCTGTGTGTTGCAATGAATGTATAAATGAAATTATAAAGACCTAGGTTGAATTCTGCTGCCATCACTTACTATGCACGTGACCTTGGCAAACAACCTCTCTGAGCCTCAACATCTCTCTGTAAATTAGTGGCAATGAGTTACTTAACAGGACAGTAATGAAGATTAAATGGTATAAACAACAGTGCTAGAATATGAAGGATACTCAAGAAATAACAGTTTCCTTCCTCTGAACTTTCATAGCCCTTTATCTGAGCTTTCAGCCTTGTGTTATAGGTATTTGTGTTGTTCATTCATTCAACAAACATTTAACTGAATATGAAGGCAAGAAGTGTTATGACTAAAACTAAAGATGAAGGAGGATGGTTAGGAAAGATTTCACTGATAAGGCATTATTTAGGGAGAAAATTGAAGGAGTGAATCCTATAAATATCAGAGAAGGATTTGGGGGCAAGAGCAGAGTCCCTGAGGCAGGAACATGCTGGTGGGTTTGAGGAGAAGCAAGGAAGGAACAGCCAACGTGGCCAGATCAGAATGAGTGAGAGAGGGAGGGAGGAAGAACAGAGAAGTAGCAGGGACCACATCACATGGGGCCTTTGTAGACTGTGACAAGGACTCTTTTTGTTCCCTGCTGAGATGGGAAGCCGTTGGAGCCTGTTGAGCAGAAGAGTGGAAGGACTGACATAGGCTTTAAAAGGAACCCTTTGTCTGCTGTGTTCTATGCCATTGACTGCATGGTAGCAAGGGCAGAAATAGGGAGATTGGTTAGCAGGCTATTGCAGTAATCCAAGCAAGAGTTACTAGTGGCTTGGACCAGGAAGGCAAATGGACGTAGAGAAAATGGTCAGATTTTGAATATATATTGATTTGAAAGTAGAGCCAAGACTACTTGCTGGACAGTAAGAGAAGGATCTAAGCCAAGGTGTTTGCCTGGGGAAATGTGAAGATGGTGTTTTCCTCACCAAGCTAAGGAACCTACAAGGAAAAGCAGGTCTGGGTGGGGCGAAGTGGGAATTACAAATTTGTTTTTGTATTTGTCTGGTTATTAGTATTTACCATGGTCTTCATTTGTTTCTAATAATCCAGATTTCCTTCTTATATTACTTTCCTTCAGCCTGAGAACTTCAGCATTTTCTGTGCTGAAGATCTGCTAATGGTGACATTTTTTAGTTTTTCTTTATCTGGAAATATCTTTATTTTACCTTCATTTTTGAAGAATAGTTTTGCCGAGTGCAGAATTCCGGGTCGAAAGTTTTTACTTTCAGTTACTTTAGAGATGTGGGTCCACTGGTTTCTTCATTGTTCCTTTTCTCCCCGGGCCCCCCACCTTTTTTCAGCTTTATTAAGGTATAACTGATAAAACCGTAAGATATCTAAAGTACACAACATAATGATTTGATGTAGGATCCGTGGTGAAAGGATTGCCCCCATCTAAATTGATTAGTACATCTATCACTTCCCATATTTACCTTTTTTTGGGGTGGGGTGAGAACATTTAAATTTTCCTCTTAGAAAATTCCAATTATACAATACAGTGTTATCAACTTTAGTCACCATGTTACACATTAGATCCTCAGACTTTATTTATCTTATACCTGAAAGTTTGTACCCGTTTACCAACCTCCGCCTATTTTTCTGACCTATAGCCCGTGGCAACCACTCTTCCGCTCTCTGTTTCTATGATTTTGATTCCCTCCCACCGCCTTTCTTTAAGATTCCACGTATAAGTGATACCATCAAGTATTTGTCATTCCCTGTCTGACTTATTTCACTTAGCACAATGCCCTCCAGGTTCATGCATATTGTTGCAAATGACAGGATTTCCTTCTCTTTTAAGGCTGAGCAATATACTATTGTACACATATACCACGCTTCCTTTATCCATCCATCTTTTGACAGACACTTAGGTTGTTTCTATACCTTGGCTATTGTAAATAATGCTGCAATGAACATGGGGGTACAGATATCTCTTTGAGATAATGGTTTCATTTCCTTTGGATATATATCCAGAAGTGGGATTGCTGGATCATATGGTAGTTCTATTTTTTTATTTCTTGAAGAACCTCCATACTGTAGCGACTGTACCACTTTACATTCCCACCAACAGTGCACAGGGTTCCCTTTTCTCCACATCTTCATCGGCATTTTTTTCTCTCTCTCTTTTTTGATAATTTCCCTGATGATTAGTGGTGTTGAGCACCTTTTCATGTACCTGTTGACCATCTGTATACCTTCTTTGGAAACATGTCTATTCAGGTCATTTGCTCATTTTTAAGTTGGGTTATATGTTTGTTTGCTATTGAGTTGTATAAAATTTTGTGTATATATATTTTTTATTGGAGTATAGTTGCATTACAATATTGTGTTAATTTCTGCTGTATAGCAAAGTGAATCAGCTATACATATGCATATATCCCCCTTTTTTGGATTTCCTTCCCATTCAGGTCACCACAGAGCACTGAGTAGAGTTCCCTGTGCTATAAAGTAGGTTCTCATTAGTTATCTATTTTATACATAGTAATGTATATATGTCAATCCCAATCACCCAGTTCATCCCATGCCCCCACCCGCCTGGATATCTATACAAATTTTGTGTATATTTTGGATGTTAACCCCTTATTGGATATTGGCCTCCATTATTTCTGGTGAGAAGTCAGGGTCATTTGAGTTGGGTTTTTTTCCCCCTATATGTAATGTATCCTTTTTCTCTGGCTGCTTTCAAAATTTTCTCTTCATCTTTGGTTTTTAGCAGTTTAACTACAGCATGCCTTGAGGAAGTTTTCTTTGTATTTATCTTGCTTGGGGTATACTGGGCTTCTTGAATCTGTAAATGTATATTTTTCACCAAATTTGGGGGAGATTTGGGCTATTTCTTATTTTTTTTCTGTCCAGTAGTCTCTCCCCTTTCCTTCTGGGATTCCAGTTACATATGTTAAACATTTTTTTTGTTTGTTTTGTTTTTGCGGTACTCTGACCTCTCACTGTTGTGGCCTCTCCCGTTGCGGAGCACAGGCTCAGCGGCCATGGCTCATGGGCCCAGCCGCTCCGCGGCATGTGGGATCCTCCCGGACCGGGGCACGAACCCGTGTCCCCCGCATCGGCAGGCGGACTCTCAACCACTGCGCCACCAGGGAAGCTGATGTTAAACATTTTGATAGTGTTTCTTAAGCCTCTGAGGCTCTGTTCATTTTTTTTTTTCAATCTTTTTTCCTCTTTGTTCTTCAGATTGGATGCTTTCTACTGGTCTAATATCAAGGTCATTGACTCTTTCCTCTGTTATCCCCATTTTGTTGTTAAGCCTAGTCAGTAAATTTTTTATTTCAAATATTATCTTTTTCAGTTCTAGAATTTCCATTTAGTTTTTTAAAAATAGAGTTTATTTCTCTGCTGTTTTCTATCTTTTCATTGTTTACAAACGTATGATGGCTTACCTCATGAAGCATAGTTATAACAGCTTACTTTAAAATTATGATCTGCTAATTCTAACATCTGGGTCAGCTCAGTTTCTGTTGACTGTCTTTTGAGTATAGGTCACATTTTCCACTTTTTTCATGTGTTGAGAAATTTGGGGCTATGCTGGGCATTGTGATTAATTTGTGCACACTCTGGATTCTGTTCTGCAGCTCCCCCCAAATGCTGGACTGTTTGCTTTAGCAGGCAGTCAACTTGATTGTATCAAACTATAAACTGTCTCTTGGGCCACAGTTCAAAACTCAGTTCAGTTCTTTTATTCTTATCTGGGCCTCTTAAGCCTGCCTCATGTACTACATTTCAGGAATTGGCCAGAGACCTGGACAGAGTTTATACATAAAATGTGTGGTTCTTCTTCTCTGGGTCTCTCTTTTCTTGGATTCCTCCCCTCACTTTCTAAAGGCTGTGGCTGCCTTAAACTCTCTCCTTTGCTTCTTCAGGCCAGAAGGACTGCAGGTTTTCTATCATTTTATCTGCCCGTTGTGACTCTACTGTGGCCTGCTTCAGGCAAAACAAAAACAAAAACGAAACAGGAAACATACCCTGTGCATTTGCTTTTTCCAAGTGTTGATTCCTCTCCAGAAACTGATTGCTTCTGTTCACTCTCCAAGGCCTTCAGGTAACTGGTAGTTTTTAAGAGTTCATAGTTATTATCGACAGGAGTCTGTCTCATAGGAGCTTACTGAGCTATCCTGGAAACAGAACTGTCAGTAGTTTTGGTCTGGACACGTTAAGTTGCAGATGTCCATTAGATATCCAAGTGGAAATGTTCACTAGCCAGTTAGATATGCACCTAGAGTCCTGGACAGAAATCATTCAACATTTGAAAGAATATAGATGGTGTATGAAGTTATGGGTGTGGGTAAAGTCAACCAAGATGTGAATATACCTGTAGAAGAGGAACAGGCCCAGAACCAAACCCAGGTGTACTCCAGGGTTTAAAGATCAGCGTGACGAGGAAGAAATTAGCAAAGCAGATCAGGAAAGAGTGGACAACAAAGGAAGAGAAGAACCAAGAAAGAGTTATCCTGAAATCCAAGAAAAGAAAGGATTTCCAAAGAAGGCAGGGTAGTCAACTGTATCAAATGCTGCTGGTAGATCACGATGAAGATGAAAAACTGACTGCTGGATTTAGCGACAAGAAAGTCATTGGTAAACCTAAGAATAACTGTGTGGTTCAACTAGTGGAATCAGAACTCACTGAAAGGAAGTGAGGAATTGATAGTCCAGGAGAATGGAGAAATCCATCAGGGACTTCTACCATCAAAGAAGGAAGAAAAATGTGATTGAAGCTGGAGGGGGTTATGAAGTCAAGAAGTTTTGTTTTGATTTTTGACATCAGGAAAAATTATACCATGTCGGTTTGCTAAAGTAGGAAGTAACTGAGAGGGGATCATTGGTGTGTTGAGAGAGAGGGGACAGGATCCTGTGCACATGTGGAGAGTGGGTCTTAGATAAAGTCGTGAGCAGCTCATTCATAGCAACTGGAGGCAAGAAGAGAAGCTGTTGGGTATTGGATGTGATGGGGGTGGGAAAGACTATTATGAGAGGACCCAGAATAGGGGGAAGTCAAAAGAGGCAGCGGGCCAAAAAGAAATCCCCTTTATTTCTTAAACCAGTTTGTGTTGGATTTTGTGTTGCTTAGGACCAAAATCATCCTAAATGATCGATGTGGTTGTTATGAATCTTTCAAAAATGAATTTTCATAGACCAGACCATTATTATTTATAAGAAATGACTACAAAGTAATGAACTTTCATATAATAGACAGACCAGAAGTTCTGAGTCCAAATGGGTATTTGCCATTCTTTCACTTACTTCTGGGAGCCACTTCCAAAGAATATTGTCACACCTTAAAATATCTTTTGACTCTATTCTGTTTTGAATTACTTTAAAAATCTGTGTTACGTGTTCTGAATACCCTCAAAGATGACAAATCATGGTCTTTTGTTGGTGGATTAGGTGTTGGATATATACATAAGCTAGCTGGAGTTGAGTCTGGCAAATATCTTTTATTTTATTTCATTTTATTTTTTTGGCCACACTGCCTGGCATGCAGGATCTTAGTTCCCTGACCAGGGATCGAACCCACATCCCCTGCATTGGGAGTGCAGAATCTTAAGCACTGGACTGCCAAGGAAATCCCTAGCAAATACCTTTTTAGATCAAAACCTTTTCCACAGAAAGTCTAGTGCAACCTTGAGCCTTAGTTTGGGAAAGAAAAGAGTCACTGTCCAGAGTTAGTTCTTTTGGAGTAACAAGTCATCTTTTGGATCCCTCTTGGTTAGCCTGACCATTCAACCTTGTGGAATATTTTCAACAGACACCATACGCTGATGTCAAGGAAAATAGCCTATGTGAACTTCATTTCTGTTGTGCAGGAGGTTAACTTTTCTCCTTTGAGACAGGATAATCCTCAGATGTGTGTGAGGCAAGAGAGCCACAGGAGGGTCTCCTCTTCTCACTTACCTTTCACAGTGAGTCTGTATCTTTTTTTCTTTTCCTCTTTCTCCCTCTCTCCCTCGCCCCCTTTCTCATGCTCACTGCCCCTCCTCCCCTTCTTTATTGAACTCTAATTGACCTACAACACTATGTTAGTTCCAGATGCACAAAATAGTGATTTGTTATTTCTATACATTACAAAATAATCACCGCAGCAAGTCCAGTTACCACTTGTCAGCATACAAAGATATTACAATATTGATGACTGTATTTCCCGAGCTGTTCATTGCATCCACATGACTCATTTATTTTATAACTGGGAGTTTGTACCTTCTAATCACCCTCACCTGTTTCACCTATCCACCCTCTCCCGCCTGCTCTGGCAACCATCTGTTTGTTTTCTGTATCTATGAGTCTGTTTTGTTTATTGATTTGTTTTGGTTATTAGGTTCTACATATAAGTGAACTCATACAGCGTATATCTTTCTGTGTCTGATTTATTTGACTCCAGGTCCATCCATGGTGTCACAAATGGCAAAGTTTTATTTTTTATGGCTGAGTAGTATTCCACTGTATATATATACACCACATATATACATATGTATACATCCATTCATCTATCAGTTGACACTTAGGTTGCTTCCACATCTTGGCTATTGTAAATAATGTTGCTATGAACATTAGGGTGCACATATCTTTTCAAATTAGGGTCTTTGTTTTCTTTGAAAAAATACCCAGAAGTGGAATTGCTGGATCCTATGGTAGTTCTATTTTTAATTTTTTGAGGAACCTCCATACAGTTTTCCGTAGTGGCTGTACCAATTTCCATTCCCACCAACAGTGCACAAGTGTTCCTTTCTCTCCACATCTTTGCCAATACTTATTATTTTTGTTTTTTTGGTTGTTTTTTTTTGTTGTTGTTGTTGTTTTGTGGTACGCGGGCCTCTCACTGCCGTGGCCTCTCCTGTCGCGGAGCACAGGCTCCGGACGCGCAGGCCCAGCGGCCACGGCTCACGGGCACAGCCGCTCCGCGGCATGCGGGATCCTCCCGGACCGGGGCACAAACCCGCGTCACCTGCATCGGCAGGCGGACTCTCAACCACTGCGCCGCCAGGGAAGCCCTGTTTTGGTTTTTGATGATACCCATTCTGACAGATGTGAGGTGATATCTCATTGTGGTTTTGACTTGCATTTCCCTGGTGATTAGTGATGTTGCACATCTTTTTATGTGTCTGTTGGCCATCTGTATTTCTTTGAAGAAATGTCTAAATATTCAGGTTCTCTGCCACTTTTTAATCTGTTTGTTTGGTTTTTTTGGAGTTGTATGAGTTCTTTGTATATTTTGGATATTAACCCCTTATCAGATATATCATTTGCAAATATCTTCTCCCACTCAGTAGATTGCCTTTTTGTTTTGTTGATAATTTCCTTTGCTGTACAAAAGCTTTTAGTTTGATGTGGTCCCATTTGTTTATTTTTGCTTTTGTTTGCCTTGCCTGAGGAGACAGGTCCAAAAAAATATTGCTGTGACTGATGTCAAAGAGTGTACTCCCTGTGTTTTCTTCTAGGATTTGTATAGTTTCAGGTCATATATTTAAGTCTTTAATCCATTTTGAATTTATTTTTGTATATGGTGTGAGAAAGAGTCCAGTATGATTCTTTTGCATGTAGCTGTCCAGTTTTCCCAACATCATTTATTAAGGAGGCTATCTTTTCTCTCTTTTCTAAAAATGTATTTATTTATTTATTTGGCTGTGTCGGGTCCTAGTTGCGACATGCGGGATCTTCTGTAGTTGTGGCACGTGGGCTTCTCTCTAGTTTTGGCGTGTGGGCTCAGTAGTTGCAGCGCTCAGGCTCTCTAGTTGTGGTGCATGGGCTCCAGAGCACACGGGCTCAGTGGTTGTGGCACATGGACTTAGTTGCCCCACAGCATGTGGGATCTTAGTTCCCTGGCCAGGGATCAAACACACATCCCCTGCATTGGAAGGTGGATTCTTAACCACTGGACCACGAGGGAAGTCCCTATCTTTTCTCCATTATATACTCTTGTCTCCTCTGTCTTAGATTAATTGGCTATATAAGTGTGGGTTTATTTCTGGGCTCTGTATTCTGTTCCATTGATCTATGTGTCTGTTTTTGTGCCAGTACCATACTGTTTTGATTACTGTAGCTTCATAGTATAGTTTGAAATCAGAGCACATGATACCTCCAACTTTGTTCTTCTTTCTCAAGACTGTTATGGCTATTTAAGGTCTTTTGTGTTTCCATACAAATTTTAGAATTATTTGTTCTAGTTCTGTGAAAAATGCCATTAGATTTTTGATAGGGATTGCATTGAATGTGTATATTACCTTGGATAGTATGGCCATTTTAACAATATTAATTCTTCCAATCTGTGAACACGGTATATCTTTTCATTTGTTTGCATCATCTTCAATTTCTTTCATCAATGTCTTAGAGCCTTTTTTTCAGTACAGGTCTTTTACCTCCTTGATTAGATTTATTCCTAGGTGTTTTATTCTTTTTGATGGAATTGTAAAATGGAATTGTTTTCTTAATTTCTCTTTTTGATAGTTCATTGTTAGTGTATAGAAACACAACAGATTTATGTATATTAATTTTGTATCCTGCAACTTTACTGAATTCATTTATTCTAATAGTTTTTCGTGGTGTCTTTAGGATTTTCTATATATAGTATCACATCATTTGCAAACACTGACAGTTTTACTTCTTCCTTTCCAATTTTGATTCTTTTTATATCTTTTTCTTGTCTGATGTGGCTGGACTATGGCTTGGACTACCAATACTATGCTGAATAAAAGTAGTGAGAGTTAGTATACTTGTTTTGTTCTTGATCTTAGAGGAAATTGTTTCAGCTTTTCACCATTGAGTATAATGTTAGCTGTGGGTTTCTCATATATGGCCTTTATTATGTTGAGGTATGTTCCCTTTATGCCCACTTTTGGAGAGTTTTTTTTTTTTTAATCATAGATGGATGTTGAATCAAAAGCTTTTTCTGGATCTACTGAGATGATCATATGGTTTTTATTCTTCAATTTGTTAATGTGATGTGTCATGTTGATTGATTTGTGGATATTGAAACATTCTTGCATCCCAGAGATAAATCCCACTCAATCATGGTGTATGAGCCTTTTAGTGTATTGTTGAATCAGTTTGTTACTATTTTATTGAGGATTTTTGCATCTATGTTCATCAGTGATTTGGCCTGTAGTTTTCTCTCTTTTTTTTTTTTTTTGTAGTGTCTTTGTCCAGTTTTCGTGTCAGGGTGATGCTGGCCTAGTGGAATGAGTTTGGAAGCATTCCTTCCTCTGCAATTTTTGGAAAGAATTTCAGAAGGATAGGTGTTAGCTCTTCTTTAAATGTTTGGTAGAATTCACCTGTGAAGCCATCTTGTCCTGGATTTTTGTTTGTTGGGTTTTTTAAAAAATTTTATTACTGATTCAATTTCATTACTGGTAATTGATCTGTTCACAGTTTCTATTTTTTCTATATTCAGTTTTGGGACATTGTACATTTCTAGGAATTTATCCATTTCATCTAGGTTGTCCATTTTACTGGTGTATAATTGTTTGTAGTAATCTCTTATGATCCTTTGTATTTCTGTGATGTCAATTGTAACTTCTCTTTCATTTCTGATTTTATTTATTTGGGCCCTCTCTCTTTTTCTTGATGAGGCTGGCAAAAGCTTTAGCAATTTTTAGAAATCTTTTCCAAGAACCAGCTCTTAGTTTCATTGATTTTTTAAATTGTTTTTTAGTATCTATTTCATTTATTTCTGCTCTAAACTTTCTGCTTTTTTTCCTTCTACTAACTTTTGGTTTGTTCTTCTTTTTCTAGTACCTTTAGGTGTAAGGTGAGATGGTTTATTTGAGATTTCTCTTGTTTCCTGAGGTAAGCCTGTATCACTATAAACTTCTATCTTAGAATTGTTTTTCCTGCTTTCCATAGATTTTGGATCATTGTGCTTCCATTTTCACTTGTCTCCAGGTATTTTTTTTTAATTTTCTTTCTGATATTTTCAGTGATGCATTGGTTGTTTAGTAGCATGTTGTTTGACCTACATGTGTTTGTGTTTTTTGCAGTTTTATTCTTGTAGTTGATTTCTAGTCTCATATCATTGTGGTCAGTAAAGATGCTTGATACTATTTCAGTCTTCTTAAATTTATTGAGGCTTGTGACTTCTCTGGTGGTGCAGTGGTTAAGAATCATCCTGCCAATGCAGGGGACATGGGTTTGAGACCTGGTCCGGGAAGATCCTACATACCGCGGAGCAACTAAGCCCATGTGCCACAACTACTGAGCCTGTGAGCCACAATGACTGAGCCCGAGTGCCACAACTACTGAGGCCTGTGTGCCTGGAGCCCATGCTCTGCAACAAGAGAAGCCACTGCAAGGAGAAGCCCGTGCACTGCAGCAAAGAGTAGTCCCCCCTCACCACAACTAGAGAAAGCCTGTGTGCAGTAACAAAGACCCAATGCAGCCAAAAATAAATAAATAAATAAATTTTAAAAAAAATTTTATTTAATTTATTGAGACGTGTTTTGTGGCCTACCATGTGATCTATCCTGGAGAATATTCAGTGTGCACTTGAAAAGGATACATATTCTGCTGCTTTTGGATGGAATGTTTATATATATATATGGAGTCCATCTGATCTGTGTCATTTAAGATCAGTGTTTCCTTACTGACTTTCTGCCTGAATGATTTGTCTATCGATGTCAGTGGGGTGTTAAAGTCCCCTAGTATTATTGTCTTACTGTTAGTTTCTACCTTTATGTTTGTTAATATTTGCTTTATGTATTTAGGTACTCCTATATTCGGTACATATATATTTACAATTGTTATATCTTTTTGTTGGATTGATCACTTGATCATTATGTAATGTCCTTCTTTGTCTCTTGTTGCAGTCTTTGTTTTAAGTTCCATCTCGTCTGATTGTATTGCTACCCCAGCTTTCTGTTTCCATTTGCATGGAATACCTTTTTCCATACTCTCACTTTCATTCTGTGTGTACCTTTAGATCTGAAGTGAGTCTCTTATAGGCAGCATATATATATGGGTCTTGTGTTTTCTTTTTTTTATCCAATCAGCCACTCTGTGTGTTTTGATTGGAACATTTAGTCCATTTACATTTAAAATAATTATTGATAGTTATATACTTATTGCCATTTTGTTAATTGTTTTCTGGTTGTTTTCATAGTTCCTTTTTTTCCTTGTTTTGCTCTCTTCCCTTGTGATTTGATGACTATCTTTAGTGTTATTTTTTAAATTTCTTTCTCTTTTTTGTGAGTATATCTATTATAGATTTTTGGTTTGTGGTTACCATGTGGTTTATAGTAAGTATAACTATATATATGTATAAAAATATGTAACATATATGATTAAGTTGATGATCTCTTAAATTTGTACACATTCTACCAAACCCTGCATTTTTATTCCCCCGCCACATTTAATGTTTCTGACATCATATTTTACATCTTTCTGTTCTGTGTATCCCTTAACTGCTTATTGTGGATACAGATGATTTTACTACTTCTGTCTTTTAACCTTCCTACCAGCTTTATAAGTGGCTGATCTACTACTTTTACTGTATATTTACCTTTACCAGTGATATGTTTTCCTTTCTTTATTTTCAAATTTCTAGTTGTGGTCTTTTCTGCTTAGAGAAGTTCCTTTAACAGTTCTTGTAAAGCTGGTTTAGTGGTGCTGAACAATTTTAGCTTTTGCTTGTTTATAAAACTATTTATCTCTCCTTCAAATCTGAATGATAGCCTTGCCTGGTAGAATATTCTTGGTCATAGGATTTTGTTCTTTTCATCACTTTAAATATATCATGCCACTTCCTTCTAGCCTGCAAAGCTTCTGCCAAAAAGTCAGCTGGTAGTCTTGTGGGAGTTCCCTTGTATGTATGTAACTAGTTGCTTTTCCCTTGCTACTTTTAAGATTCTCTCTTTATCTTTAATTTTTGTCATTTTAATCACAAATGTATCTTGGCTTCAATCTCTTTGGGTTGATCTTGTTTGGGACTCTGTGCTTCCTGGACCTAGATGTCTGTTTCTTTCCCCAGGTTAGGGAAGTTTTCAGCTATTATCTCTTCAAATATAGTCTCTGCCCCTTCTTCTCTCTCTTCTTCTTCTGGGACCCCTACAGTGCAAATGTTAGTATGCTTGATGTTGTCCCAGAAGTCTCTTAAACTACCTTCATTTTTTAAAATTCTTTTTTTTTCCTGATGAGCTGGGGTGAGTTCCACTACGCTGTCTTCCAGTTTGCTCGTCTGTTCCTGTGTACCATCTAATCTGTTGATTCCTTCTAGTGTATTTTTATTTCAGTTATTGTATTCTTTAGTTCTGTTTGGTTCTTCTTTATATTTTCTAACTCTTTGTTAAACTTCCCCCTGTGTTCATCCATTCTTCTCCCAAGTTCATTGAGCATCTTTATGATACTTACCTTGAATGCTTTATCAGGTAGATTATCTCCACTTAGCTTAGTTCTTCTTCTGGGGTTTTATCTTGTTCCTTCATTTTGCAGATATTCCTCTGTCACCTCATGTTGCCTAATTCTCTGTTTTTATTTCTATGTATTAGGTAGGTTGGTTACATTTCACAATCTTGGAGAAGTGGCCTTATGTAGGAGACATCCTATGGGACACAGCAGCACACTTACTTCCTTTGGTCACCAGAGCTGTATGCTCTAGGGATGCCCCATATATGGGCTGCATGTGTCCTCCTGTTGTGGCAGGTGGACTACCACGGGCACACTGGTAGATGGGGCTCATCACCAGCCCTGTTGGCTGCCAGGCCCTACTTTGTGCAGAGGCTGCCTGCTTGCTGGTGGGTAGGGCCGTATCTTGGTACAGCTGGCTACGGGGCCCAGGAGATCCTGGGGCTGGGGCTGGTCCACTGGTGGGTGGATCCAGGTCACCACTAACCTGGCTGCTCTGCCTGTGGTGGGGGGGAGGGTCTCAGGACTGGTGCTGACTGGCTGGTGGGTGGTGAGCCCCTGGTGCTCACAGGCTAGAGGGAGGACTCCAGCATGCCACTTGCCAGCACCGGTGTGTTTGTGGTAGAATGAGTTCCCCAAAATGGCTGCCACCAGCATCTTTGTCTTCGGGGGAGTCCCATTTGCCTCCTGCCTCTCTGGGAGGACCTCTAAGACGAGCAAGTGGGTTTAACCCAGGCTCCTTTCAAATTACTGCCTCTGTGCTGGGTCTCAGAGCAGGTGAGATTTTGTGTACCCCTTAACAGCAGAGTCTCTGTTTCCTACAGCCCTCTGGCTCTCCTGTATGCAAGCCCCCAGCCTTCAAAGCCAGATGTTCTGGGGGTGCATCTTCCCAGTGCAGGACCCCCTAGGGCTGGGGAGCCCAATGTGTGGCTCAGACCCCTCACTCTTTGGGGAGAACCTCTGCAACTGTGATTATCTCTCATTTGTGGGTCACCTACTCAGGAGCATGGGTCTTGACTACACCACATCTCGCCCTTCCTACCTGTCTTGTTGTGGCTCCTTCATTACACCTTTAGTTGTGAAAAATCTCTTCTGCTGGTCTGCAGTTCATTCTCCTCGATTGTTTCTCTGTACATAGTTGTGATTTTGATGTGCCAGTGGGAGGAGGTGAGCTCAGGGTCTTCCTATCCTGCCATCTTGGCCACACCCTCAAGTCTGCATCTTTAGCTAAGATAAAGTCACTGGCAGACATTTGGACTGCCAATTTTCCTGAAAACTTTGAATTCTCCTAAAGAAACTACTCAGGTGGTATTTGGAAGTGTGGAATAAGAACTAGAATAGGGGTCAGAAGCTACTGGCTCATTTTGGCTTTCATTTATTAGCCATGCAACCTTGGATGAGAAACTCACTTGAGCCCCAATTTCTCCATCTGTAAATAGCAGTGATTCATATTTGGCCCAACAAGATTAAAAGGGGAAAGGTTTATGAAAGCACCTAGCAACGTGTAATAAAGGAGTCATCTTGCTCAGGTTCAAATCCTGGCTCCAGGCAAGTTACTTAGCTACACTGTGCCTCAATTTCTATGTAAAACAGACATAATAATAGTATCCACCTCATAGATGTTTATATCAATCAGAGTTTAGTGCAGAAAACAGCAGAGAAACAGTGTCTGCCTTCCTCCCATGTTCCAAAATTGAAGCAAGTCCTTCTAATTGGTGGAACCAGAGCATCAGCTGCAAGCTGCTTTCTAGCTTCTGCAGTAGGAAGGTACACAGGAGGATGCTACGGGAGCTGAGGAAGCCAATCCACACGCACCTCCCAAGTTATCACCAGGATGAAGTGAAATGATGTATATGAGGGCTTAGTAAGTGCTCAAAAGACATCAGCCATCGTTACTTTCAGCGCATAGCTAATGCTTGAAATATATTTGTTTATTCATTCATAATGGACCAGAATATAATCTACTCTGTTTATACAAATAGCATGTATTATGGACCCAGGTTTTCCCACAGCAGACTGAAGGTCTGAGTCTCCCTATTTCAATCAATATCATTCAGGCTTTAGACACAGGTGTCTAGTCTACTGTGGACCATTGCTGCCCTTCTTTGAGAAAACTACTAAGCAATTTGAGATAATATATGTAGAATGTTCTATCTCTGGAGGGATACTTAAGAAACTGATGACAGTGGTTTCAATGGTGTGTGCAGGGCTGGGGGTAGGGGTGGGAATTGGTAGAGTGGGGAAGAGGAGGGAGGGAGACTTGCATTTCACTTGCAGTGAGAAGGGTCTACATTCTCTCATTCCTTTGAATTTTGTAATATGTCCATATATTACCTATTCCAAAAATTGTAGAAAATTTATGTCTTTGAAGCATTCACTGATTTATTATTGGCATTCAACTTCAAAACAAACCCATCCTACGTTCAAGCTACATGAGTCATAGCGTCCTGGCTTTTAATGCCCATTCAGGGCACTCATCATAAATCAGAGTGGGTAGAAATGGATTGTTGACAGAAGTTGTTCCAATGTAAGGTGAAAGGCGTTGTATAACTCTGCCCCAGCTCCAGTTCTTGTGAAATGGTGTCTAAACAATCTGCTCCAGGCCTTAGGTGAGCACCAACAGGGTACTTCTGCTCCACAAATACTGATGGCCGGTTGTCTTCCAGAAGGGTCCTTGAGGAACAGCTGTTCCTGGTAGGCAGCTACCGTGAGGAGAATAGCTCAGCATAGCTTTGCCATAGACCACACCATTGTTCTTTCCCCCCACCCCACCTTTGGTCAGTTCCTTCAGTCTGCAGATAATTGTAAATAAATCTATTCAGCAGGTTAAGTAATTCAGGAAACTGGGAAGGGGGGGATACAGATTACGCAGCTAATTCCTTGCCATAATTCAGGCACTTAGGTAACCTTGGGTGAGAGGCATCAAAGTGCTGAGATGGAAGGGTCAAGGGAACAGACCTGATTATTGGGCAGACTCCAGAGGCTCAGTGGGTGCAGAAGCTCTGGCTTAATCCTGAGGTGTGGTAAGGAGTGTGATCAATGAAAGCACTGAAACGGTGGCTGGTATCATGGAGAGGGATGTCTACAAGTGGCAGGACACTCAGGGGAACAACCTCATCAGAGAAGATTGACAGCATCTTCCTGATGAAAGTCTGGGATCAGCCTGTGCATTCTGCCACTGGCTCCTTGACCGGTGTACGGCTGTTAGCATAACTGAGGCCATCCTGGGCCTTATACAATTTCTCCTGTCCTTTTGCTGACACTACTCAGGAAAAGTACTGTGCAGTGAATCACTTCTCTGTCATCAAGAGCTTTGTAGTTAATAGATATTGCTTAATAATCATTTGGACCTGGTAACCTCTATGCTCTGTTAGTCCCCAAACAATGATGAAGACCTTTGCTACATATTCCTGGCACCCACGAGACTAGTTACCCATCATAAATCTTAGGAATGCGGGTCCTGTTTCCAAGCACCTATCCCCCTACCCCGGGTTAACTATAAAATTGTCCCAGTGGCCCCTCGGCGGCACAGAGTGTAGCTGCAGGTGCAGTTGGATTGTTGTCTGCCGGGTCCAGATGCCCCCTGTGAGTAAGTTACCCTGCAGTAAACTGAACCATGGACTGTATGGAGCTGCCGGCCTCAATTTTCGGTCTCAAGATGCCTTCTCAGTTTTGTGGACACTTTTGTTCCGTCTGTCCTTGAACAACTGGGAACAGAGTCCATCAGAGGTTGGTCCATCAGAGGTTGGCTTTTATTCACCAATTTCACATCATAATTCAGTGCACACATACACTCGTGCATTATTGAAACTACACTTTAAAGAAACAGTGTGTAGTAATTAGTTGTGATGCACTCTGATTTTTTCTTTTAATGCTAGTTGCAACCAACCAAATGGATGTCATAACCCACCAATGGGTTCGAACCAGTAGTTTGGAAAACACCGCCCTAACCACATAAGCTAATCCGCTCTGGTCTGTCTGATTCTCAGCGGGTGGCGAGTCACACAAAGATTCCCAAGAAGTCTCTTGCACAACTGATTATCTTGGCATATCTATCCATTCCCAGAGATTTGCATATATGAACTTCAGAGCGCACTTGTGTGAATGTACGCTTTGTCCTCCTTGACCTGACCTCAGACAGACTCACTTTCCTGACATTAGAGCCACAGTGCTGAGTGCACCTCTTCATTCCTTGCTTCTCTGATATTTGAACCCAGCACTGCATCTTTCCCACTCAGTCCCCATGGGAGGTCCCCGAAGTTAAAATATTTGAGTTACAGAATGTCGAGGATGAAAGAGACCTTAAGAATCATTTAATACAACCACCCTTTTGATGCACCTCAGTAGTCTCCAGTATCTGCTTGCATTCCTCCAGAGACAGTGAGCTCACTACTGACTGGGGCAGCCCCTTCCATCTTTGGACAATATTGGCTAAACCAAAATCTGTCTTCCTATGCTTCCATTTATTACTTTTTGTGTCAAAATTAGTCAATGTGTCTTCTTGGAACAGTGCCTGGCACATAGTAAGCACTAGATAGAGATTTGTTACTAGTGACTAGCAGTGGTTGTATTAGTGCTATTAACAGTAGTAACTAATCTAACCCTTTTCTCACATGACTGCCCTTCATGTGTTCAAAAGAAGGCATCACATTGCCTGGGTCTTCTCTTTTCTCTGCTAAACACCTGCAGTTCCATCAGTCCTTCTTGCTGTAGTGTGCTTTCCTGCCCCTTCACATCCAGCTTACCGTTCTCCTGATGCGGGCAGGTCTCTGACATGTTGGTACTCCTATGAAAACACAAGCCTTCAGAATTGGCCACCGGACTCCTTGTGTCGGGTACCAGGGCAGAGAACAGAGACTCTCACCTCCTGTGACCTGAGCACTTGGTGGCTAATAATGCTGCCCAGGATTATTAACAGCCCACGTCAGAGCAGAGGGAGGCCTGCACCCACAAATAGTGGCGGAGTGGGTGGGGTGGCGTCCCTCCCTCCAGAGCACGGTCCCTTGGGGGAAATGCACCAGCTGGCGTCCTGGAAAGAATGAGGCCTGCAGGAGTGTGGCGAGCCCACCCAGGAAAAACTAAACATCCTGTGGCTGCACCAGGGAGTCTCAGACCCAAATAACTTCAGGGAGGTGAATGTGGTGGGACTGCAATGCATTGGGGAGGCGCACACTCCCCCTAAGGGAGGATGCACTTACCCTGCTCCGGCCGGTTATTACCACACAGGAATGTGGGCCCTCATGTTTCAAGGTCATCCACATTTTCCAAAAAGCCAGAAATACGAAGTTTTAAATATAGAATCATCCCACTTTTAAAAAGTCAACTAGTTCAAAGTTTTCATTCAGACTATTGTATGAGGCAACAGTGTCCAGGATAGACCAAAGCCCTGTGACCCTCAGTTCTTCTTTTGGACCTCTGTTCTCTACCTGCAGAGCAGGGGGCCTTGGAGGGGGGTGCTGGGGCTGGGTGGAGCCTGGTGACTTCCTCTTACTTCAGTGTCGCCAGACAGTTCTCAAGTCACACTGCAGCCAGGGCTAAACTTGGAAAAACGGCTCTGCTATCTGAGCAGCCAGAGGGAGCTTGCAGGAGTCTCACTAGTGTTTTCTGGGCAGGTGGAGAGAGCATTTGAGGCTGCTATGCGGTGGAAGAAGGTTTTGAATGGAATCCAACGCCGTCCCCCTCAAGGGGCGGGAACATTACCACCTGGTCAACATTACCTGCTCTGTGGGGGAGGGAATCAGGCTTTCCTTGGCCTCTGGCTTCCTGAGTGACCTCGTCTGTCCTTCCCAATGACTATTTGCTTAACTATTTGCGAAGTAGTGAACGTAAAAATGCTTTTGTGTGGTTCAAATGTAAAGCGTGCAAGACAGTGTTAAAACGTAGTTGCTTATCCTAAAATTTTCCACTCATGGGATCCACAGAACCATAGATTTTTAGAGCAAAAAGGGCCTTTCAACCAGCGAGCCAGCCAAATGAGGTAAACTGAGGCAGAGAGTAATTTGCCTAAAGTCTTGCTGCTGGTTCACTAATTCCTTTATTTCACGTCATCCTCCCTGTGCTTTGGAAAAATGAACCCCAGCTGCCCCTCACCCCATCCTACCACTCACACGCATCACAGCTGGCCTGACCAACTTACCTTTGCGATAGTATCATATTTTGTGCAAAGTAGAAAATTTGCATAAAATATTAATAAATTTTAAGATACGATTTTATTTTAAAAGATTAATAAAAGTATTAATGAAGCCTTCATTTATATGTAACATATGAAATAATGCAAGTCCCCCAAAGTTTTATAAATTCTTCACAAATTGCATAATTTGAAACCTGGCAGGCCAAGTGAATTATAAACTGTTTATGCTACTACCACATGGTGCTACAAATTTAGCTAGTAAACAGAAACTACTACCAGACACTGTCAGGATTGGTTTTAATTTGCATGAGCTTTAAAATGTGCAGGTTTTCAAAATGCATTTTTCACATGAAATGAAGTGCCTGGTACTCCATTGAACACATTTTATTGTTTCCCAACTGGATGAAACCTGCTCTGGTCTGAGAGTTCTTGGTGATGTGGGAGACATTGCTGGCTGCCTTCCCAGCAGCCATTCCTACTTTCTACCTTGTGAGTAGAATCCCAATTTTGCTTAGATATTGATCAACAGTATGCTCAAGGAAGGTGGTACCAGCCCTAAGAGATGAGTCATGCTTGCTCTAGTCTAGACATGGTAATCCCATCTCCCTTGCCAGTGATTGACCCAGTTCTGCCCACTGAGACCCAAGGAAGAGTCAGCTAGAGACCTCTGAGAATGATTTCTCTTGACAAAACGTAGACATACACCAGAAGAGCTGTGTGTCCTTCCTGCCTTTGGACATTGTTATATAAACATGGGATGCTTGGAGATGTGGCAGCCATTTTGCAACCACGAGGGAAAGCAAAGAGAATCATAGAGAATACCTATATGCTAGGCTGAAACATGTGTTTTATGGTAACAATAAAGGGACAAAGAAGAAAAGGGAATAGACACAGAAATGTGAGGCATATAGGGCCAAACCTCCCAACAAGACAGGACCAAGTCAGGATTACATTGGGCTGCCTCTCTTAGCCCCTGAGCTATTTCTCCTGCACTAGAGATGTGAAAGAAACATATGTTCTTGGAGTGGGAGCAGAGGGCACTCAGAAGGTGTGGGGTTGTGGGGGACCCAGAGTGTCCTATGCACCCTGAGGGGAGTGTGTGGGATACTCCTGCATATGCCGTGTGCATGTGTGCTCTGGAGAGGACACGAGAGGTTCCCTGTGCCCCATAGGTATGTATGGAGTTGTGGGATAATGTGGAAACTCTCCTTCCCTTGGAAATTAAGCCATTCATCAATTCACTCAGTCATTTTACTAATTTACAAAATGCTGACTTTGGGCCACACCCTGTGTTGCTTCTTTGGGGGATGCAAAAAAGCAGAACACAGGCTTCCTGCCTTTTTGGAGTTTGCAGTCCTGGATAGGGAGAGAAATCATGCTTGCAAATTATTAAGGACCAAGATAGTACGAATCAAATAGCAGGTGAAGGGCCGAGGCAACCAAGGGAAATGGTCTCTGGGGACTGGGGAGTCAGGAAAGGCTTCGTGGTGGTAAGGGCAAGAAGAGGAAGGAGTCTGATACGGAGGTTTGGTAACTGGAAGACAGGGAGAACGGAGATTCTCAGTTTGGGATGTCAGAAGAAGGAGGCTTCATCTTCCTTCTTCCTTGCACCAATGGGAGAAGCTTAAATTCTAGGTCTTAATCTACGTTCTAATTCTTTGCTTCATTCGTGTCAATAAATTTTTATTGAGCAGCTACTATGTGCCAGCATGGTTGGCAGTTGGGGCTATAGAGGGGCAGATCCCTCCAGGAGCTCTGTATCTGTGTTGAGACAGCCAAAGGCAGGGGATAAGTGCTGTTCCAGGGAGAGACACCAGGTGCCAGCAGGCCTGGCCAGAGGAGGCACACCGAGGAGGGCAGGGGGGATGGCAAGGTAGTTTTCAGGGGCACAGATGGCAATTTATCTTGGGCCTCTAGGGAATCTGCTAGGACGGGGTGGCTGCTGGCCTGCTGATGAACCTATCCCCCACTCAACTTTTCAGTAGGGTCCAGTCCCTGTGACCAGGAGCTCACCCCGTCTCTTTGTGTGGATGGTACCCGTGGTCCATCTGATCATTTTGGTCTCTCATCCCAGAGGAAGGGGATTGAATAGGGAAAGACTCTGCTTTGCCACCTGAACAGATTCTCTTTGCCTTGAGTTATATGGACAGCTGTAAGTTGACACCTATTTTCCTGGGGTGAGGAAGGGTGTGACAGGACAGTGTGGGCCGTCCTGTGCACATATTCCTCTGTAGGCAGAGCTTGAAGGGTGCTGGGAAGGGGTGGGCAGTTGTGAGCTGCCTCAAGGGCCTGCTCCCTGGGGACCAGCGATGCTAACATCTCTACTGGATGGAGGTGGCTCTATATGAGGTCGCCTGGTAGGAGAGGACACCAGGGGCCTTGGGAAGGAAACTCCCCGAGTGCGGCATTCCATGTGCACAGTGCAAAGACCTGAGGCCGTGTGGAGCGGCCAAGCTGATAAGGCAGGAACCACTGGGGCACAACTTCTTCTTCGGCCATTGTCAGGGGTCTTCTCTGCTCAGCCAGGCCTGTTCCTGCCCAAGATCACTGTGTTGGAGGGACAGGAGGACCTGGGAGGTAGCAAAAGTAGCCCAGTGCCTGGGGATGAGGTGTGAGACGGTGGTGAGGTAGTTTTGAGGTGAGAAGGTAGCTGCTGGCCTTTGTTGGTTTTGGGGCATCTCCAGCCACAGGAAGTGTTTGACCCTCCCAGGATGGGTCATTACTGGTCCATCCTCATTTCCATTCAACAAATACCTTTTGTGTAGGACCCAAAGGGACACAAAAGCAGTCCCTGCCTTAGGGAAGTTTGCCACCTATAATAGACAGCCGATTTGGATGCCGAAAGAGAGTTGCAAAATATGCTAGAGCTTCAAAGGAGGGTGAGATCACAGCTGGTAGGAGGTGACTGGAAACAAGCTCCAATGGTAAGCATTCCTGCCTCGCTGCCGGGAACCACAGGCTGCATTGAGCACCTCATACTCCTGGCTTCGTTTCATCCTCGCTTCGCTGAAGTGTGGACCAGCCCTTCCTTTTATAGATTGGGAAACAGGCTCAGAAGACAGGAAGTGACTTGCCCAGGGGCAAACAGCTTCAAAATGGCTAAGCAGCGATTAAGGTCAGAAGTCTCTGGCTCCAGAGCACATAGTCGTATGCATTTTGCCTGGCTGCCAGATGAGACAGATGGGGTTTGAGCTGAATCCGGAGGGTAGGAAGGAACTTGTTAGATGGAAACAGGAGGAAGGTATTTCAGGCTGAAGTTACACCCTGAACAGAGATGTGGGGGTCACTGTGGTGCCAGAAATGTGTGGTTTGCTCAAAGGGAGTCTCTCAGGGGAAGGGGGGAAGGGGAGGCTTAGGTTCATCGTGGAAGGCTTGAGGGCCTGGGCCAGGGGCTTGTGTCCCTACCAGAAGGGAATCCCTGATGGAGGCAGGAGGCCCAATGATAAAGAGAAGGGAAGAAGCAAACCAAGACCGAGGAGAAAGGAGGGCAGTGGGACACGTGAGCTGGAGGTGAGGGGAAGCGGGGAGGAGTCGCCTTCCTCGTGTGGGCAGTGGAGTTTCTTGGAGAAGAGCTGCACTGTCTTGGGCTGAAGGTGCAGCAGGCAGCCGTCAGGGAGGAGCCCAGCAGTACCCACCACCCTGGGGCAGAGAGCGAGAGGCCGGGTGCAAGGCCGATGAGAAGACGGAGGAGGGGGCTTGTGAACGGTCAGAGTGAGAAAGGGCCCTCTGTTGGCTGGGTTGGGGGAATGAGGAAGGGAGAGGGTCTGGTGAGAAGCACAGTCAATTCTCAGATATTCTCCTCAGTCCCAGCCCTGGCTGTGACGTGCTGTGAGTCCGTAAGTCCATGTATCTCGCTCAGGCCTGAAGTCACCCTTGGGGGAGCAGGTCCCCGCGGGATGATATCTGCTTTCACAGGTCCCGTGAGGCATATTGGACCTGTAGTGCTGGCTCTGCCCTGGGCCACACTCTGTGCCCTGGACCCGGATGCAAGCAGCCCATGCCTCCCCATCTCTGGGAATCCCCACCCCATCCCGTCAGACCTGCCAACCCTCTATCAGTCTGCTCATGGCTCTCCTCCACGCCTTTGCCCAAGCTCTTCCGATGAGCGCACATCACTTCTTCCAGACCTGGCTCAAGGTTTGCCTACTCTAGGTAGCTTTCCCGCAGGGTCCCACCCTTCGTTCTCTGTCTGGCGGCTCTGTGTACCCTTACATGCTCTTTCCTTTTACTTATACAGTCTCTAGGCTTCATTTTTTGTGTATGTTCATCTTATCTCCCCAAAGAGGTGATGAGATCTTTAAGGGTAGGGATTACATCTTACATCTTTTCTGTCTCCCACATAATACCTAAGATTGGCTCATAGAAGGCCCAGCATTCACAGAACATCAAATGAATGGGAATTCCCTTCCACCCCCACATGGGCCCTGTGGCTCTAGGAATGTGACCACAAAACATACCCAGAGGATGTGGTGAGATGCACGTGGGGAGCAGGGCCAGGCAGGAGCTGAAGCGTGCCTCCACCATGATGTTTCTCTGGAATGATGCTTAGCTGGAAGGGACCTTGGTGATGATCCAACCTTCTTCCTCCATTGACTGGTAAACAAAAGTCTCAGATGGGGCATAGGTGTCCCCAGGGGCACAGAGCTGAGCCAAGACTCCAAGGTACAGCCTGAAGACCAGCAACAGCCCCCTCTGCTAGAACCCAATTTCCCTGTCTTCTCAGCAGCAGCCCCATGTTAGAAACACTCTTCTCTCCATGGCATAAACCTTCTACTTCTCTGGCTAGTTTTTCTTTGTCCCCTTTGTAGGTTTTTCCATCTCTAGCTGCTCACTAAATACCAGCGTTCCTTAGGATGCCGTCATTAGATGTTTCTCTTCCCCTTCCCCCATCCTCTCTCCCTAGGCAGACTCATCCCACCACACCTGGAATGGCCATCTGACTTCCGCATAACTCTGGCCCAGAATTCTCTTCAGAGTTTTCGATCCCTTTATCTGCTGCCTCTTTGGCATCTCCCGAGTGTCCATACCTGAACATATGGCCTCCCTCAGCATTCTCCAAAAACCTCCTCCCTGCCTAGTGGTCCCTACTCAGTGCGCGAACCACTGTCCATGCCAGCGCACAGGGCGGAAATTGAGGCATTGATTTTTCTCCCCTCTTACGCGTAATCCATTGGCTCTACTTCCTGAACATCTCTCTACCCGCTTCTTTCCATCCCCACCACCATCCGCTGGCTTCAAGCCTCCTCCACCTCCTGCTCAGAGGGTAACAGCCTCCTGTCTGGGCCCCTCCTTGTCTCCCTATGGTCCCTACTCCACACAGCCATCAGTCCCCTTTTTAAAATATTAGGCAGATCCTGTCACTTTCCCATTTGCGACCCTTTATTAGCTCCTTGTTTCTCTTAGGGTAAAGGCCCAGACGTGACCAAGGCCTACAAGGTAAAGACCCAGATAGGACCAAGGCCTACGAGGCTTGAATAGCCCCTCCTACCTCCCCTGCCTCAGCCTCCCTTCCCTCTGCATGGTCGCCACCCTGGCTCTTCCCAGGATCCCACTAATCACAGAGCCTTGAAATCAGCCTGGGAGAGGGCCCCTGGCCGCACGTGTTCATATTACCATCTTATGTGCATTTGTAAAACGAATTCACGTTTCCCTCTCTACCTGCCTAGAACATAAGCTCCGTGAGGTCAAGGGCCTCACGGCGCGTGTAGAAGTAGCTCACGAAGCACGTGCTGGCTCTTAGGCCACCCTCAGGGATGAAGCTCCTGAGTTCTGGTCACCGGGCTGTGGGACAGATGAAAACCCAGGTGACCCGGTGCTGCACGGGCTGGACATATGGCACATGAAGAAAGCACCTTTATTCTCTTATCAGCCCCTGCAGATGTTTCTTCGGGTCCATTCTCCCTGCCGGGAAGCCCCAGGCAGCTCCTACTGATTTCCTGGTCACTCTCATGTAATAAGATATCCAGCCCTGTGGGAGAGATATCAAAATGCCCAGCTTCCTTCCAGTCAGCCTGGGAAAGTCGTGGGACGGGGGAAGTGGTCCGCTTCTGTCTCCATCTCCTTTCCCCATTCTGGGAGAGCTTGGTGCTCTTGGGTGGAAGGCGGGGGAGGGCAGGGAAGGGCCTGCTGGACTTTTTACAACTGTATCTCCCCGTGGTGCCCTGCCTTCAGGTACCAGATTCTCTGGTGGAGGAGTCTGTGGTCACTTTGGAGCCTCTCCTAGCACTGAGGTTATTTTCCCTGTGGTTTTCTGCCACAGGCCACACCTCCTCAGCCTGATCACACAGGGTCCCTCTGGCTCCACCAGTCCTATAGGAAAAATATAGTATTTTATTGGTTGGTTGTTTGTTTGTTTTTTCTTATTCTTTTCACAAAAAAGAGCTCTCACAATATATACCTTTATCTTCTTAGTTTCTTTACTCAACATTATACCCTGAAAAGCTTTGTTGGTTGGTGTGGGCCACCCCATTCTTTTTCATTACTGTGTAGTATTCCACAGCGTGGCCATACCACAACTTATTCAACCACTTCCCTGATGATGGACAGTTACAGACTTTCCAGTATTTCAAACAACAGATGCTTTGTTCAGAAGAGCTGGGAAGCTACAGGGGTCAATGCTGGCAAGTCCCAGTACACAAGAGGGGCTCCGACAAGGCTCACGTGGTAATGAGAAGGCGCACAAGTCGGGGTGGTAGGGGAGCTCTGCACCAGCGGTCGGGAGCCCGGGGAGTGAGCCCACTCACCTTCTCTGGTCCTCTGTTTTCCCTCCTCTGAAATAAAAGGGTTGGGATGCTCCAGGTTCTCAGTCTGGGGGTTACTCATCTAAACCACCTGGGAAACTCTAAACAACATGACTAACAGCAACACAATGCAATAACACCAAAAAGAACAGTGCTTGGGCCACACTCCTAGAGATTCTGATTCTATTGGCCTAGGACAGGGCTCTTAGTCATTTTTTAAAGTGCCCCAGGCAACTCTAACATGCAGCAAGTTTTGAGAACCACTGTTCGAGACCAGGGCTTCTTAAATCCTACTGTGCACACAAAGTATCTGGGGACCTCCTTAAAATCTGCTTCCTGATTCAGTAGGTCCTGGGTGAGCCTGAGGGCCCAGATTTCTAACAGGCTCCCAGATGCTTCCAGGGTTGCTGGTCCTGGACTGTATTTTTTTTTGAGTGGAAAACTAGATCCTCTAAGCCCTCTTTCCATCCTAATGTCCTTTTCGACCATCCTATGTACACACTGACCTTCAGCCAACTATTGCCAGGCTAAGTGAGGCCGGTATGTAGAGTGTGCCTGAAAACTTGGATGCAAAACACAGTGGTTCCCCAGGACCATGCATGGCAGCTGGGGAAGCCCAGGGGCTTGACTCCAGCCGTGGGTGTATCGAGCCCAGAAGACAGTCGGCAGAGGGTTGGCAGGGCTTGTGAGGTCCAGCTGCAGATCCAGTGCTTCCGTCTCAGCCATAATTTAGGCAACAGTTGGCCTAGGGGCCTCCAAGAGAAGGCAGCTGTTTCCAGTCAGGCCGCCTGAGCCAAGCTGCAAGGGATTCAGAGCAGGCAGTGTCACCTAGAAGGAGGCCTGCCTCTAGGCAACTGCATTAGACACCTGGAAGGGGGTTCCCCTAACAAGACATAAGCTTGGTCTTTTCGTCCCAGTGTCCCTTCTGTTTACAGTATTTCTGGGCATCTTTATCAATCCGAGGCCAATTAGAATTAGACCATCTAATTGTTTCATCTGCAAAGTCATGCATTTATTTTACATTTTATATCGTTTCTGTTTCAAAGTCCTTTCAAAGTATTCCACTAGGTGCTATAGTTTAGACAGTGGGGCTATCTCCCATTCTCCTTTTTGCTTGCAAACTGGGTCTCTGATTTCAGGTTTGAGAAGACTGCTGTTATATCAGCCTTGAGACTGACTACTGAATCTTGTTGGAAAGTAATTTCTAGCCTGTCTCTACAAATCTCCCTTTTGATTCATCTTTTCTCTGCTTACTACACCGAATCAAGATGTAATCAATTTTTATGTTCTTTAATTTTTTAAACAGACTTTATTTTTCAGAGCAGTTTGAGATTCACAGCAAAACTGAGAAGAAAGTACAGAGAGTTCCCATACATCCATCCCCTGGACCCCACACGCACAGCGTCCGCCACCATCAGCATCCCCCCCACCCAGAGTGGTACGTCCAGTACAGTCCATGAACCAACACTGACACAGCGTGATCATCCAGAGTCCACAGTTTACATTAGGATTCATCCTTGGTGTTGTACAATCTGGGGTTTAGACAAATGTGGAATAACATGTATCCACCGTCATGACATCATACAGAATAGTTTCACTGCCCTAGAAATCCTCTGTGCTCTGCCTGTTCATCCCTCTCTCCCCCAACACCCCTGGCAGCCAGTGATCTTCTCACCGTCTCCGTAGTTTTGCCTTCTCCAGGATGCCACATTGTTAGAATCACACAGTATGTGGCCTTTTCATATTGGCTTCTTTCACTTAGTGATATGCATTTAAGGTTCCTCCATGTCTTTTTGTGGCTTGATCATTCAGTTCTGTTTAGCACTGAATAATATTCCATGGTATGGATGTACCACACTTTATCTCTCAGTCCACCCACTGAAGGACATCTTGTTTGCTTCCAAGTTTGGGCCATTGTGAATAAAGCTGCTGTAAACATCCATGTGCTGTTTTTTGTGTAGACATAAATCTTTAATTCTTGTGAGTAAATATCAAGGGCTGTGATTGCTGGATTGTAGGGCAAGAGTATGTTTAATTTTGTAGGAAGCCGGACCATCTTGAACTCCCACCAGCCACGAATAAGAGTTCCTGTTGCTCCACATTCTCACCAGCTCTTGGTGTGGTCAGTGTTTGTATTTTGGCTAGAATAAGTGTGTGGTGGATTTTAGTTTGCATTTCCCTAAAAATATGATGTGAAGCATCTTTTTATATGCTCATGTTCCATTTGTATGTCTTCTGGTGAGATATCCATTCAGGTCTTTTGTCCAGTTTTTTAATTAGACTGTTCATATTCTTATGGTTGAGTTTTAAGTATTTCTTTCTGTATTTAAGATGACAGTCCTACATCAGATATGTCCTTTGCAGATATTTTCTCCTGTCTGTGGCTTGTCTTCTCGTTCTCTTGATGCCAATCAATTTGGACAGGGGCGGTCCCAGAAATCACTTTTAGTAAATTCTGACCTGTTTCCTGGGCTCTCTCGATGCCTGCTGGTTTAGCGTGCATGCTGGGATTCCTTGAGTCTTACCCTGGATCGGTCTATTTTGCTTTTTTCATTGCTAATTTAGCCTTTAATCTTCATACCAACATGCGAATTTGTTGGTAGAGATCTGGCAAGCCTGGCTTATAGGCTCCTGGGAGATTCCAAATTCTTCAGAAAGGAGGTGTCTGTCTTGTCAAGATTTGGAGAAATCTTGGGCAATCGTTCTTGGGTGTGCTGAGATCAGGGTTTAAACTCTATGGCAGGTGGCATGTGTGAGTCTCAAACAGGATGTATTTTTAAAGGAAACTGATGTTTTGGAGTGTCAAGGGGCTCGTTAAGAAAAACGCAAGAAATCCAGACAAGGGGAAGGAAGAGGTAGAGGGGTTGGGGTCAGATCTGTGTGAGTGGTAGAGAGTGTATGATGAAGAGCAGGCGGGTGTTAGAAGTGGGGGGGTTCGTGAGAGAGGCGGTTTTATCCCAGATGGTTTTACGTTTTGAGTCATCAAGTTCCTTGTGGACCCTTGACCAAAAAAATGTGAAGAACTGGAATTCTGCTTAGAAGCGTCAGGGTACCAATCAATAAACACTGCTCATTGGGCCTGAGGAATTTTATTCTGGTCTTGTTCTAAGGTACCTCTCAAATGAGCAGTTCTACTTAAATCAAGTGTTTCCCCCTCATACATTGTTGGTAGAAATGTAAATTGGTGCAGTCACTGTGGAAAACACTATGGAGGTTTCCCAAAAAGCTAAAAATAGAATTACCATATGACCCAGCAATTTCACTCCTGGATATATATCTGGAAAAAAAAACAAAACCCTAATTCAAAAAGATACATGCACTCCAGGGGCTTCCCTGGAGGCGCAGTGGTTAAGAATCTGCCTGCCAATGCAGGGGACACAGGTTCGAGCCTTGGTCCAGGAAGATCCCACATGCCGCGGAGCAACTAAGCCCGTGCGCCACAACTACTGAGCCTGCGCTCTAGAGCCGCGAGCCACAACTGCTGAGCCCACGTGCAACTACTGAAGCCCACGTGCCTAGAGCCCATGGTCCACAACAAGAGAAGCCACCGCAGTGAGAAGCCTGCTCACCACAACAAAGAGTAGCCCCCGCTCGCCACAACCAGAGAAAGCCCATGTGCAGCAATGAAGACCCAACACAGCCAAAAATAAACAAATAAATAAATAAATTTATTTTTTAAAAAAGATGCATGACTCCAATGTTCATAGCAGCATTATTTACAATTGCCAAGGTATGGAGGTGACTTAAGTGTTCACCAACAGATGAATGAATAAAGATGTGGTATGTACGTAATGGAATACTACTAAACCATTAAAAAGAAGGAAATTTTGGGCTTCCCTGGTGGCTCAGTGGTTGAGAGTCCGCCTGCCGATGCAGGGGACATGGGTTCGTGCCCCGGTCTGGGAAGATCCCACATGCCACGGAGCAGCTAGGCCCGTGAGCCATGGCCGCTGAGCCTGCGCATCCGGAGCCTGTGCTCCGCAACGGGAGAGGCCACAACAGTGAGAGGCCCGCATATCACAAAAAAAAAAAAAAAAAAAAAAAATAATGAAATTTTGCCATTTGTAGCAACATGAATGGACTTGGAGGGCATTATGCTAAATGAAATAAGTCAGACAGAGAAAGACAAGTACTGTATGATGTCACTTATATGTGGAATCTAAAAAATACAATAAACTAGTGAATATAACAAAAAAGAAGCAGACTCACAGATCTAGAGAACAAACTAGTGGTTACCAGTGGGGAGAGGGAAGGGGGAGGGAGGGTCAATATAGGGGTAGGGGAATAAGAAGTACAAAACTATTAGGTATAAAATAAGCTATAAGGATGAAGTGTACAACATGGGGAAGATAGCCAATATCTTATAATAACTATAAATGGAATATCATCTTTAAAAACTGTGAATCACTATATTGTATACTGGTAACTTATATAATATTGTGCAGTGACTATACTTCAATTAAAGAAAAACATTAAGTGTTCCCCAAAGTGTCCATTGAAGGCCCAAGTCGTCCTTGGTGGAGTTCTGCTAGAGGGGACACGGGTTGGACTGAGAAGACTCCTGGCTGCTGTCAGCTGAAAGTTACAGTCAACTGAAGTTGCTCTTACAATCTTCTGTCTCGGGCCCCTGACCTAATGGTCAGCTGCCTCTGAACACAGACCCAACGACAAGAGTCCCTGGCAGGAAGAATATATCAGAGAGAGAGAATGCTCTCTTCGAATCAAAATCAAGGTCTCAGGACAAACAGCCAGGATGGGAGGACATTTTTTCTGGCTTTATTGGTGACTTACAGCAAAGTTTGCTCTCAGAGGGTGCTGATCTGCAGAGAACTGCCACCTCCCTGTTCTGTGAGGCTGGTTCAAACAGCCAGCTTACAGGAATGAGGCCTGTGTTCCACTCTGTGGTCCTCCTCCTCTCGACAAAATAACACTCGAGGACACAGGACAGAGCAAAGGGACGGGTGGAAGCAAATCACTAAGGACGCAGCTCTAAAGGGGAACCCTAGCCAAATACAAACACCCAGTATTCAACAAGTGAGTAAAACAGCCAAGGAACCTAAAGGAGAGCGGAGTTGAGGTCCCGCGTAAACGGACTTGTTGATATGGACGATGGTCCACGGGCAGTGAGGCTTGAGGACACCACACCTGGACAAGAGTCACGGTCCACAGTGACAGGCAGGTCAGGCTGGAGCTGAGTCATGGCACCAAGATTGCAGTCAGAAAAATCAAACAAAACCCAAGAGAAAATTAGTCAAGGCTGTTTCTTTATAAACTTGCAGCCACAGGGAACCGTCTGCAGTCACTTTCGTTTCCACAGGGGTTCAAAGGTGTCTGAAAGGAGAATAAGTTCCATAGGGGAAGAAAGAGGAAATGCTGGCAGTCTCCGATTGGCAAGCATTTTCTTCGGGGGGATTTTGGAAACAGGGGAGACTCTGATAGACCTTCAAATCTATTTGCCAGTCCTTGATTGGCTCACTATCCATCAGTTATAAGACGGGGAAATTTTCAGATTTTCCTGGGTTTTTTTTAGGAGGATTATTTTGAGAGATTTCTCAAGCATTGGAGGACACCTGGGCCAGACAGAGACCAAGCAGGGCTCCCTTCCTTTGTGTGGTGATGTATTGTTCTTGGTCCCAAGAGTGCAATTCTTGGGACACAGTTTCCTCCTGTGTGCAAAGGTGCAGTGGGACTTTGCAGAGACTGTGCAGGCGGTTCCAATAGGCCCATGTTTGGATGGCTGACAAAGTTAAGTAAGTGATGTAACACAGCTACAGAGGGGGCAGGAGCAGTTAATCTGCCATGAGGTAGCACTGGCTTCTGTTCACCAGGGGCTCCGGAGGGTGACTGGAGCCAGGCTGGGTATTTTCATCAATGTAGCAGTTGTTGAGCATCTGCTGATATCAGGCCCTGTGCTAAGTACTAAGGACACAGCAGAGAACCATTTGGCCCTTGCCCTACTGGAGTTTGCAATCAGAAAGACAGGATAGACCTTGAACAAGCAATTCCAAGTGTGTTAAATATTGGAGGAGAAGCAAGGCCAGGGAACCATGAGACAGGGCCTGATACTCACTGGGCCAGAGAAAGCATTTTAGGAAGAAATATTTATGCTGAGCCTGGAAGGAGAGCTAGTGAGGCCAAGGGGTGGGAAGGGGATTGGTGTGGCCTGAGAGTTCCAGGCAGAGGGAACAGCATGTGTTAAGGCTCTGAGGTGGCAAAAAGGATGACACGTTCAAGGAAGTGAAAGGAGCCCAGCAAGCCTGGGGTCCGAGCAAAAGGGTAGAGGAGGGCTTAAGGCTAGAGGGAGGAGGGGGACATGCAGGGCCTTAGAAAGCACGCCAAGATGGTTAGACTTCGTCCAAAGGGCAGTGGGAAGCTGTCAAAGGCTTTTTTATACGAGGGTGTGACATCAGATTTGCACTTTGAAAAGATCCTTCAGGCTGTTGTGTGAAAAAAAAAAAAACCAAACAAGATTGGAACAAGCAAGAGGGGACATGGAGCAGATATTACAGCCATTCAGGGGAGCAGAGATGGTGACATGGGCCCGGGGTGGGGCGGTGGAGACAGAGAACGATGAGTGAGCTCACGAGGTGATTGAGGGTCTAGAATTGATGGGACTCAGCAATGAATGATCTGTTGGGGCTGAGGAGATGAAGCTTTCAAGAATCATTCTTGGGTCTGTCTACAACCACTGCTGCCACTTCCTGTAGGAGTGCAAATGAGTGCAGGAAGAGCATACGGCCCGTTCTTAACCCCTTGAGTTTGAAGTCCTAGGAAGCATCAAAGTAGAGATGCTGAGTCAATGAATCAATAAGTTTATGGGGTTTGAAGGTTGAAAGAGAGGGCTGGCTGGAAATGGAAAGGTAGGAGTCAGTGATGCACAGATTTTAAATGAAGCCGTGGGTGTGTGTGTGTGTGTGTGTGTGTGGTTGCGGGGTGAGATCACCTTGGGAGACAGAGAGAGAAAGAGGAAGGTCCAGGCCAGAGTGTTGAGGAGCTCCAGAAGCAGAGGGGGAGCTGGCAAAGGAGGCTGAAAAGGAAGAACTGGAGAGAAGAAAGCAGGAAACTACAGACATGCAGGCCCAGGACAGCACTTTCTGAGAAGAAGGGTAGCAGTCAGCCGTTAAATGCTGCTGAGATGTCAGGTAGAACGAGGTCTGAGGGCCTCACCATCCACTGGATTGAACAAATTGTTGATCTTAGAGTACTTCTGCTAGAGTGACAGGAGCAGAAGCCACGGTGGAGGGCAGGGGAGATGAGCGAGGGGAAAGGGTTTTAAAAGGTCACCCCCTCGGGGATGGGCGAGGGGTTGTGGTGGCCAGCCTGCAGGGGCTGGTCCAGGAATCCAGGCGAGAGATGCTACAGGTCAAGAGCCTGGAGCCTCTCTCTGCTTAAGAAAACCTGGATCTCAATGTCTGCAGAGAGGAACAATTGGAAATTGGCTCCAGGTGGCTCCCAGAGCAAAGATGAAAGGGAGTGGGGCGTAGGAGGAGGCGTCCGGGGTTTCCATGGAGACCACCCTGAGCTTCCGGCCGCTCTCTGGAGAGCCTGGGATTAAGGCCTACAGCCCGGGGTGTTCCTGGTCACACGTGTTTGGCCCCTAAGAGGCCTACAAGGGTCAATCAAGGAACAAACGGAAATGAACGAAAGTAAGGAAGTATCGTGTCTTGGGTTGAGGACTGGCCTTTGGGGCAGAAAAAACAGTATTAAAAATCTGGTCTCACCACCTGCTCTCCGTGTGATCTTGGGCAAGCTTCTAAACATTTCTGTGGTTTCTTAGAGACTGTCTTCAGAGATGTTACAGTATGAAAATGTACGGGGATTAGAATGGAGAAAATTAGGAATTTGAAAATTCCTTTTCCTCAGGTTTTCTCTTCTGGGTTCTAACAGGTTATAACCCTGCAGTTATAAAGAAGGTCCTTCCAGAATCAGGGAGAGAAGAAAGGAGTACAGGCTGGCCTGCCTCAGCCAGCAGTGCCCCGAAGAGAGGCACACAGGCGCTCCCTGGGAAACAGAGCCTGAGGTGACAGAGCTCCGCGGGGCTGTGCCTAATCTAGACCTGGCTGCGCTGATGACTGGAGCCCAGCTCAGATCTGCCTGCCCAGCCCCGCCTGGCCCAGCAGGCCCATCTGCATCGGCGCCCTGGGACAGAAGGCCGGACCCCTCCCACTCCCAGCCCCCTTGCACGGCCCTCTCCCCAGGTGATGCCCATCACAGGTAAACAGGGAGCCGGCCAAGCAGGCACACTTGTGCATCGTCAACATTACTAAGCCTATTAACACCGCGTGCAGCGTGTGTGGGGGTGGCTGACGGCCCAGCTCCACAGCAAGCTGGTGACGCCAGGCCACAGCCGTCTCCTGCCCCACAGCCCAAGGCCCAGAGGCCCCAGCCTGGATCAGCAGTGCGGATGGAGAGACGTCGACAGCCGGTAAGCTGCCCCGATTTGGTGGTAGAGAGGCGCTCTTCCGTCTCTGGATCCGTGGTCCGGGAGAAGCCCTCCTAGCAGGTGGTCCACTCTGAACACAGGCCAGGGAAGCATGTGGGGTCAGGCCACGAGGGGCTGCAGGAACCAGGATCCTCCCGGCATGGTCCTAAGCACGCGAGGTTCCCAGGAAAGGCCAGGAGACTGTGGTTATTCCCTTTGGATTGAGGAACAGATCATAACTCTCAAAGGATGCAAAAGAAATGGAATAAGGGAAATCTTAGCCACATGGTACGGTTCCCTCAGGAGCACCCCCCTCAGTGGGCAGAGGACTCTCACACCACTTCTCTCCCCAGGGCACTCCCCCGGCCCTGCCCTGGGGATCTCAGCTCTGAAAGATCCAGGGAAGAGCTTCTCCTGTGTTCCAGTGCCTACTGGCCATGCTGGCCGACCTGTCTCCATGGGAACCCTCTTCCCAGAATGGAGATGCAGGCCCTGGTTTTTATGTTGGTATCTGCTAGTGCAGGGTCTGTGTCGAGTGTCTCTGACTTGAACCTGACCACTCCTGGGCTGTGGTAGAGAGGGCAAGCGCTCTGGGTTCTACCCTGAGTAGCTGAGCAATTGGGCAAGTTACTAATCCTCTCTGGGTTTTCATTTCTTATCAGTAAAACTGGCCTAAAAATTCCATTGCTGCAAGTGGTCGGGGTGATTCAGCCCTACATGATGAATGGGGAAAGAGCCCTGGACTTGAATCAGGGAATCCAAGACCCTTAGTCACAGACTGGCCCTCCGGCTTTCTCTGCCTCGGTCTCCCCCTCTGTACAATGGGGGTGGAGGGGACTGACTAGATGGCCGCTAAGGTTCAGGTGCTCTCTGACCAGTTCTGACCTAATCCCTGCTGCTTTCCTGCCTCTGGGTGGGATCCTCCCGAGGAGGGGAAAGGAGGTCACAGCCGGGCGTGGGATGGAGCAGAGCATCCCTGTTTGGTTCTCTGGTCCTCCTGAGATGGCCTCCACAGGTTAGTGGGTACCCGGAGCCCAGGCCGTGAGGCGGTCAGGCTGGGTGGCCCGCTCAGACTCAGCGCCCAGGAGGGAATGGTCGTACTGCCAGACTCTCCTGCCCAGCTGGGTGCATGAGCCAGAGGCTGCCCTCCACCAACGCACAGACTCCTTCCCGGGTTTCCCTCCGGAAGGGTGTTTAAGACCATTTCATCAGGCTCATCTCTCAGTCACGCCTGGGAGAAACTCACAGCTGTGGAGGTAGAAGACGTGGGTCAGAACCTCCTCTTTACAGCTTACTGGTTGGGTGACCTTAGTCAAGGCTTTTAAGCCTCATGAATGTAGCTGATATTAAATGAGATAATTCATTTATGAGTTTGATTAGAACATGCCTGGCACCTAGTAGGTGCTCAGCAAATGCTGTTCAAGTCTTCACCTGGGTGTAGGTGCACTAAGGTGTACAGATGGGGAAACGCACTGACGACACCCCCAAGCCCTGCTCGGGGCAGGGGAGGGTGGGAAGGGGCTTGGGGGCTGTCTGGCTGATCATCTCAGGCTGCAGATCGCCTCATCTGCTCAGACTCTGTGTTGTGCAAATACCACCATCTTCCGTGTGCTGGGAGGCATAAAGGTTGGGAAGCACTGGGGGGTCTGGGGGGCTCAGAGTCTGGAGATGGTGGATGAGAGAGGGGAGAGAGGGACCAACAAGCAGAACAGCGTGTGATTTGGAGGATGTCAGGGCTCATGCCGTGGGGGCCACATGCTCCCCATCTGTAAATGGTGGCCTGTTGGTGACGGTGCCCTTCTCTGCACAAAGGTTTGTGCGGGAGACAGGTACCCTATATGCTTGAAGTAGGCAGCTCGTGTCACCCCTTCCCCAACGGCTGTTGTCCAGTTCTTCACACTGCACGTGAGAACATGGAATTCATGCCATCAGTCTCACAGGCCGGGAAACCAAGATGCAAGGAAGAGGAAAAGCCTGCAGGTGGTAACGGGCACCATGGCCGTTCTGGAACTGTAGCCCACACATCCTGGTGCTCAATGACTGGGCCTCTCCAGGCGCCAGAATCTGGCCCTTTCCCCATCTACTCCCTGACCTCGGAGGGAAGCGCCAGCATTTTACCCAGGGTTCCTGTGGGTTTCCTCTCTGGAGAGGCTGCCAGGTCAGTCTGACTTTGTCAGCATCCGTGGCCTGTTCTGGCATCAAGCCACGTCCCAGGGACCTTTGGCTCGTCCAGAACAGCAGAGATGAAGCCCTCTTCATCCCTCAGTGCTGGGCAGGCCTGGCTCAACTGGAATCCATCATTAACTTGATGCCCAACTCCCAGCCTAGGCCAATTAATTCAGAAGGTCCGAGGGTAAAGCCCAGGCACAGGTATTTTTCTTGAAAGCTCTCCAGGTGATTCCAATGTGCAAGCCAGGCTTGAGAACCAAGGAGCTGGGAGAATAATCATGTGACCTTGGGGAAGACCATGGGCTGTGAGCTTCAATGTTGCTTCTCCCATGATGCTTCCCATCGTGCTTCATGGTATTAGAGCATTGTGCCTGTCTCTTTCTCCTCAGTGTTCTGTCCTAAAACATGATGTGTATCCCTTTCATCTTTTCTGTTCTGTCCTGTTGAGCTGATCTTTTTATAGTAGTCTTGGTCTCTTTCCTTTTTATTCTGACTTTCATTCATTTATTTATTCATCCAACATTGAATGAATGCCTGCTACGACAGGCAATGTGCCAGCCGCGGGGGACATAGCAAAGAACAAGGAGGACAGGTCTCATGGAGTGTATGTTCTACTGGGATTTGCCCCGTCCTTTTTTTTTTCATTACTAATGCTGTGATATTTGAAAATTGTATTTTTTCTAGACATGCATTGCTGGTCCCTTCTTCATTTTGTCTCTTACTTTTTCATTCCTTAATTAAACTCTTCTTATCATTAGTATATTGATTATAAGAAAATCCGCTGCCCCAGGGAAGCTAAATCTGCTCAGTTACTTGCACTGGACAGTGTTTTGCCCGTGTGTGTGTGTGTGTGTGTGTGTGTGTGTGTGTGTGTGTACATCCAGGCTTGTGTTTTGTATCCACAGGAACACTGGCATCTAGGTAACATTCAGGTTTGGAGATGCCTAATCCAAGCCTCTTTTTCCTTCTGTGGCTGGGAAGGGCTTGGAGAACACAGGCTTGGTTAAACCAGTTGTCTCTGCCTTTGGAGAAGAGTTAACCAATGAATGAAGATTTGTTGAGGGCCTCGTATGTGCAGGACACCGAGCTAGGTGCTCTGTGGGGAGGGGTGCCAGGGGTGCCAAGACGACAGGAAGAGAAAGGCCCAACTTCTCCCTCAGGAGGCCTACCAGGATCCTGCGACTTAGTTCCGTGCAGGAATGAGTGACACGAGGCCGTCATGGTGAGGGCCAGTAGGTGCTTCAGAAAAGCTGAAACTGGGGCAGACAATTCTCAGGGCATGAGTGGCATCCGTGCAGATTATTCTGAAGTTGACACCCCTGGTTCCACCCCTGCCACAGTTCTGGTGTGTACCCTTCCTCTTCTAGCCATGGGTCTTTTGTAAGATAGGCACCAGTGGGTACTTGTCCTAAATGACAGGCACACATTCTACCACATTGGCAGAGCTCACCCAGGAGCCAGGGATTAGGTTTTCCTTTGTTGAAAGAAGAGAACAATTTTATTTACTACTGCTCACAACCATTAAAAAGAATCACAGGCACCTTGTGGTTTCTTGGACAACAGCACACTCTCAGCTTTTTTAGTCACTAAGATGCCTTCTGACCAAGGCATGGACTGCCATCCCTAAAAGATTTGAATTCATGGGCCTGTGCCTTTCGCAAAAGGAACACCTGCTGATTGTTGCTAAAGTCTGAAGTGAAGCATCTTACCTTCTCTAGGACATGTCCTCCTAGGACATTTTAGTAGCAAAAATCAGAGAAGCTTATAAGCTTTTGGAGTTTGCCTCTGGCTTTTGACAAGTCCTTTGTCCATTGTTTTCACAGCTGCTAATAGATCACATAGGTCATCAGTGCTAATTAAGCTAACACCTAACGAGCACACCACAGAGGATGACAAGAATGCCCCAAAAAATGTTATTCCCCCACTGCCTCACAGTTGATGAGAATTCCTTGATGCACTGACAGGACTCAAAGATTTTTTTATCTAAGAGAGAATTCAGTCTGTACTATATAAAAATGCTTCACACAGGTTAAATATGTGTTTAAGTCATTTCTCAATTTTTCTAAATGGAAAAGAGGTGAGAAGTTGGTATGTGTGCCAGTCCAGCTGGGCCATAATGGTCATGGAGAGAAGCAGTAAGAGATGGAAAGGAATACACAGACTGCAGAGCTAGGCTATTTCTGCCCGTTTCCCATCACGCTTCCCACCCCGCCTCCAACTGGCTTAAGCATGAGTGGGGACCTATGAACACCCATTCAGTCCAAGTAGGTTCAGGGATGCTCCTCAAAGCTGTTGGTGGCCTGGAGCTGAGTGGACTCCTGACATCCTTGTAGCAGGACAGCAGCTTTGGGTCTCTCATTGAGCTTTGTGGGAAGTCTGGTGAAGATAACAAGTGTCAGATGCTCAGAAGCATCTAGTCCAAATGGCCCCTGCACACACGCCTTGGGTTTACTTCTTCTTCCTCCTCTGCCTCGTGTGCCGCCCTCTGCCAGGCTCCAGGACCAGCCGATGGTCAGCTGGTCAAGTTGTATCAGGGCCTCCACACTCTTGGTGTGACCTGAGACCTCCGTGCAGCCCTGAGGCGGAGCCTTAGGCACAGCTAGACCAGTCGTCACCCACGAGCCACATTTTTCTGAGCAGGTGAAAAAGGAAAACGACATCTTAATATCTGGAAGCCAGAAACAAGGGGCCGCCCACTTAGTCTTCACTTTACACTTAAGAGAACCCAACTGTGATTTTAAACATTTGAGAAAAGTGTCAGCAGATCAAGACCTGAGGTTGGGTGATAGAAACCAACTCCAGACTCCTAGCTAGATCTCAGAAGTCAGGCTCTCAGCCTTGCTGCCATAAGGGCCACCAAAATGCAAGGATGATTTAAATATATTTGTTCTATTAACTAAAGGCCATTGTTCCTTGATACTTGTGGGAAAAAAATTCAACTTTACCCCCTCCAGGCTTGTCACCCAGGCTTTAAACTCCAGCGCCATCTGCCCAGTTTGGACCCAGCCCAGCATTCTGACTTCGTTTGCCCAAAGGAAACTTCTAGTTCTATCGGATGAGTTCCATGGCTCACCTCTCTGGCTAACATCTGTCAGTTCAACATGCAGACAATAAACGTGCGGCACACACTTCAGCCCAACACTCCCAGCCACCCCGGCTCTAGGCGCAGGGCTCGGAGAAAACCTCTCTGTGCCATGGAGGCTAGGGAACCCAGAGGCACTCCTGAGACACTGTGGGAACACATTGCCCACTAGAGATCTCACATTCGGAGGTGGCTGGTTTACAGTTGTTACAGAGTACTTTCTCTCCTTTCCTGGCTTTTAGTTCCATAGCTTACAGTGGAAAAGCTGGGGCTAACCTAAGGGATGTCCCCAAGCTCTGACGGCTGTGGCCGACCTGGGATTCCAGCCCAGTGCCAGCAATTTCCAGTCCCCCGACGCTAGCAATTTCTGGGCACTCACCATCCTGGGAGGCCAGGCGAAGGGGGCTGTGTGGTCCTGGTCTTCTGGTGCCTTTGTCTAGAACATGCCACCCATCTTTGACCCATCTACCTTGAGAAGCCGTCTACCTAAATGTTAATATTTATCATTTACAGCTGGTCACTGCCCCTTTCAAAGGTGAAGACAGTAAAATTTATGACGGGCGTCCTATCAGACAACAGAGGAGCATAAAAGCAGAAGGAAGAGTGACAGCCCATCGGTCCGCGGACGTCTGTAGGGTTCCAGCATGGGGCTGCGGCCACGCACTTTCCTCCTGGGGCTGCTGCTGCTGCTGCTGGGGCGAGGTAAGTCTGCCTTTTGCTCAGAGGGCAACCAGTGGGTCAGCCCTGCTGGTGTCCCATGTTGCTTCGGCACAGAGCTTGGGAGAGGAATTTTCAGTGAGCACGAAACGCACAGGTGAGAATAAGCAGGCTGCGGTGCTGAGCTTAAGTGCCCACAGCTGTGGGGGATGGGCAGGTCTTAGGACAGGTGAGAAGCGTGGGCGGGCAACAGCCCCGTGGTGGGGAAGCAAAAAGCTATGGGTGTAGGAGTCGTGAAGACCTGGATTCTAGTGCTCCGTACTGCGTGGCCTTGGGCAAGTCCTACCTCCCTGGACCTTGCTTCTTAACATGGAAAAGTACCACTATGACCACTAATGGTAAGCACATTTTGATCATTACACGGGCTTTGTTCGTTTTTGCTGAAAGGGCAGAGGAAGGCAGATTTGAGGATGATGAATTCTACAGGATTGCACCGCGTTCTTTAGTACTACTGACTCTGACCGAAACGAGTGGACTCCAAGCCAGGGCTTTGGATTTCTTCTGAGCTAATAGTTAGAAGACAGTGCCTCTGTCCCTCTTCTCCCAGCCCCCGGCTCTACCTTCCTCCCTTTGTTCAGAAAGGCGGGATCTTTTAAACCGAAGAGGGCCTTAAAGATGATTTTTTTTTTTTTTTTTTTTTTTTTGCGGTACGCGGGCCTCTCACCGTTGCGGCCTCTCACCGTTGCGGCCTCTCCCGTTGAGGAGCGCCGGACGCGCAGGCCCAGCGGCCATGGCTCACGGGCCCAGACGCTCCGCGGCATGTGGGGTCTTCCCGGACCGGGGCACGAACCCGCGTCCCCTGCATTGGCAGGCGGACTCTCAACCACTGCGCCACCGGGGAAGTCCCTTAAAGATGGTTTTTTTAACTGTCTCTAAATGAGAGGCCTGGGCCCAGAGTCAGAAAGCTCTTGCCCTGGAGCCCGCAGAGGGAGAGGAGGAGGCGGGGACAGAGGCCGGGGCCTGGCTGGGGTCCAAGAGCTGCTTCGGCTACCTACCTGGGACATGTCGGTCGCCCTCTCTGAGTCGCTGGGTGGGATGCGAGGCCAGAGCGAATGATAGTGCGTGCTCTGCTTCCTGCACTGGGTGACTGCATTTTCCTGATTACTCCTGAGGCTTAGGAATCTTTATGTTTATGGACCATTTGAATTCTTTCACGCAGTGACTGTTCTAGTGTTTCCCGTTTTTTTCAACAGGTTGTCCTTTTTCCCACTGATTTCTTTTTCGTTGTTCATATGGGCTGAGCACTTGCTGTTTGTTGGTATAACCAACAAGTATCTTCTGAAGCTTGTCTTTCATTCTCTTTATGGAGACTTTAAGTGAACAAACTTCCTAATCTGGGGGGGAAGTAAAGGGAGACCAGCCAAATGAGAACAAACGGAGGCATGTATTCCAAGGTTGCTATGGTAAAAGCTGCTATCATTTGCGTTTGGCAGAGACTCCGAGGCAGGCAGGGGAGTGGGAAAGCTTGACGACGGCAAAGGGGAAGGCTTCAGGGCTGCTCTGACTGGCGGCTGTTGCCAGGGGGAAACTAGCTGCAGGTGGCTAACTAGAAACCAGGCATCTTAAATGATTCGTTTGGGAAACATACGTGGCTTTCTCTGGTTGGTCCTGAGTTGGAAGCAGGGACAAAAGTTGGGGAGCTGCAGACATGGGCCAAGTCCTGACTGTTCTAGGCTGATTCCTTGCCCGTCTCCTGCAGATGTGTGGGTCACAGGTGTATTGTCATCTATGGTCTGGCCATTGTCTGTCTGTATACTGTCTGTCCATTTCTAAAGTTTTTTAAATCTTTTCTGGTTTGTGCTCTTTGTGTCTTCTTTAAGAACTTCTCTCTGGCCTCAGGGTCATGAGGATATTATCCTATATTTCCTTCTAAAAACTTTATAAATTGCTTTTCTCACTGGGTCTTTTTAAAGACATCTGGGATTGATTTTGGTGACTACTGTAAGAGGAGAACCTAGTTTTATATGTTTTTTCATGAAGATTCCTGGTTGTCTCAGCACCATTTATTGAAAAGTCAGTTGCTTCCTCACCATTCTGAAGAGCCTCCTCTGTTCATATATAAAGGACTCATATGTGCATGCATCTGTTTTAAAACTCTGTTTTGATTTATTTGTCCCATTGTCTATCCCTGTGCCAGTAGCACATTATCTTAATTCTATAGTTTTGTACTAAGCTTTATTATTTGTGAGAAACAAGTCTTTCTGTTTTTTCTTCTTTTTTTTTTTTTTTTGTTTTTTTTTTGTTTTTGCGGTACGCGGGCCTCTCACCGCTGTGGCCTCTCTTGCTGCGGAGCACAGGCTCCGGACGCGCAGGCTCAGCGGCCATGGCTCACGGGCCCAGCCGCTCCGCAGCACGCGGGATCCTCCCAGACCGGGGCATGAACCTGCGTCCCCTGCATCGGCAGGCGGACTCTCAACCACTGCGCCACCAGGGAAGACCTTTTCTTCTTCTTTAGAAGTGACTTGGCTTTGAACTTTCACATAAATTTTACTATTTGTCAATTTCTACCCCCCCAAAAAACAAACCTGTTGGGCTTTTGATAGAAATCGCTTTTAATTCTGTGAATCAAGTAGGGGAAAACAGACATCTTTACAATATTAGTCTTCCAAATCATGAGCTTATAATTAGACCTTTAATGCCTCTCAATGCTTTATAATTTTCTCTGAGGTCTTGCATATGTTTTGTTAAATTTATTCTTAGGTATCTAATACTTTTGGTGTATGATAAATGGAATGTTAAATTGTCATTTTAAAAATGTTATTGGTATATAGAAATAAATTTTTAATTTTGTACCCAATTAAACTCTTATAAATTTTAGTAAGTTATCTGTATATTCTTTTGAATTTTCTGTATACACAATCCTGCCAGTGATGACGGTCTTGTTGCTCTCTTTTCAGCCTGTGTGCCTTTTCTTTCTTTTGCCTTACTGTGCTGGCTGGTGCCTTCACTACAACTGTTCATAGCAGTGACGGTTGGACACACTCTTGTCTTATTCCCAAGTTCAAAAGGAAAGTGTTTAATGTTTCGTCAGTAAGTGTGGTGTTTGCTACAGGCTTTTCTGTAGATGCTCTTTATGAGACTAAGAAAGTTCTATTTTATTCCTAATTTGCTAAGCGGTTTTAAAAAAAAAATCATAAGTGGGTGCTGAATAAATTTTTCTGCACTTACTGAGATGATTGTATGATTTACTCTAATCTGCTAATATGGTGAATTAAGTTAATTGACTTTTTATTATTTTGTTCATTTTTTTCAGTCATTGCTTGTTAAATTCACCAAAGACTGCACATTGCATTTACTTGTGCTGCCTCTTTAAACCCTTTTAATCTAGAGTAGTTCTTTAGCCTTTTTTTTCCCTTTCTTTCTTTTGTGTGTGTGTGTGTGTGTCCTTGAAAATTTGAGGCTGGCTTTTTCTGTGCCCACTGCAGTTTGGATTGGTCCAAACTGTTTCTTTGTTGCTAGAATCAGATTAAACTCTTCAGGTAGAAATACAATGTAGATCACGTTGTGTCCTTGATGTGTAACATTCAGCGATACATGTGACGTTAGCAAATATTTTCACTGGTGATGTTAAGTTTGATAATTTGGTTAAGGTGGTGCCTGCCAGATTTCTCCCTTGTAAAGGTACCTCCCCCCATGTGATTTATAAGTTGTCTGTAGGGAGATACTGTGATACCGAGTGACTGTTCTTATACCCAATGGTTTTTAGCATCCATTGATGATTCTTGGCTGAATTATTACCATGGTGAGTGTAAGATGGTGATTTTAAAATGGCTATCATTCCTCCTACTATTGTTAGTTGGCATTCCTCCATAAAATAAAATTCTCTTCTCTGCCCCATTCTTTTTAGGTTTTATCTTTCTCATATAAAATGGACATATGGATTCTTTTATTAATCAGTATATTATAACCCAGTCCTGTCATTACTCATTTTGATGCTCAAGTTATTGGCCAGTGAGAGCCACTTCAAGCTGATTCCTGTTTCCCCATCAATTTTTAAGCACTTTTTAGCTTTATGGAACAAGTTATTCCAGGCTAATCTTCTATTTTCCCTATCTCACCATGCAATTAGCAATCGTCTTTAAGGTGCCAATTGATAGGGGATTTTATTTAGAAACCAAGATCGAGATGCCAGGGGTGTTCATTGCTTCTGGAGTGTCATTATGTCTAAGTTCTCTCAGTGGACAGAGCCAAGAAATATTGTTTTCTTTTTAATGAGATGAATTTATACAGATATCTCTTAATTTTCGTTAGAATTAGGCTTTTATCTCCTTCCTCTATTCCTGATTTGTATTGTCCTTATCCCACAGTGTAAGCTGAGGTTACAAAAATATTGATAAATTTATTCATTTGCTGAATCCTACAGTACATCCAACACAATATTGGAATTACTGCAACAATAACACCACCACAAACAAAGTTCGAAATCTCTTTGTGGTTCTTTTGTCCTTAGAATATGTCCCACGCAGGGTATATAATCAAAATACTTTGATCAAAATCACTTGTGTTAACTCTTTTTCTTTTGTTGTCTCTGTGTGGTTATGTTATGTATTTGACATATAGTTAAATTTGTCTCTGTTTCTATTCACTTATAAAGTTTCTCCCATTCTTGATTTTACTTTAGTTTTTGAATATATAAAGCATTAACATGGTTCAAAAGTCAAAACTGTGTGAAAAGATATACCCGGAGAAGTGTCATTCCCATCCCTATCCCATCCATCCCATTTCCACCTATCCCTGTCGGTAACCAATTTCATTATTGTCATATCCCTTCTATGTTTCTTTTTGCAAATATATATTCTTATATTTTCTTCCTTCTTGCACAAAGGTAATCTACTATAAACTTCTTTTTCATCTTGATTTCTTTTCACTTAATAATATATCCTGAAATTACATTATATCTGTTCAGAAATCTTTTTTATTTTTTCCAGCTGTAGGATATTCCATTGTGTACCATATATATTCAACCAATCTCCCAATATGCACACTAGATTGTTTCCAATATTTTGCTACTTTAAGTAATGCTGTCATGAACAATTGTGTACATATGTCTTATTCATGTTGTTGGAGGGAGAGCTTAGGGTAAGTTCCTAGAACTGGGATTTCTGGGTCAAAGGATAAAAACACATATAGTTTTGTTAGATATTACCAAATTTCCCCCCAACCATAGGGATTATACCATTTTACATTCCCATTGCCAATATATATGAAAATGCCTACTTCTCCACAGCTTGACAATAGAGTGTATTGTCAGGCCTTAGAATTTTTGCAAATGTCACAGATGAGAAGTAGTATTTTAGTTTTAAATTCTCTGCTTGCAAAGGAAGCTGTCTTTTTTTTTTTTTTAAGACCATGTGGTCTCAGGTTCCAGAATGCAGCGAAAAAGGGTAAGCTCCAAAAGCATCAACACTTTTCAAGTCTCATGCTTGCATCATCTTTGATAATGTCCCATTGACCAAAGCAATTCATATGGCCAACTGCAGGTTTAAGGGGTAGAGAAATAGTCTTCTCCTCTTTTGGGGAGGAACAGCAATGTTGTACTGCAAAGTGACATACATTCAAGGATAGGAGAGATTTGTGGCCATTTTGCAATGTACTTCACCTACCTTCATTGCACTTGTTTTCCAGGATTTCATAGCTATTTTTGCATGTTTATTTTTCTATATGAATTTTAGAAACAATTCGCCTAGCTTTAGAAAAAAAAAGGTATTGGTATTTTTACTGGAATTGCCGTAACTTTGCAAAATAGAAAGAGGCCACTGTATCTTCTAACCAAGCCAGGCCATACATTGATGTATATGAAGGCTTTTACTTTTTGCTATGTTAATTTTATACTTTCTATCTCGCTAAATTATTTCATTGTTTGAATTAGTTTTGTCATTGATTCTCTAGAGTTTTCATGGTTAGTCCCACATTATCAATGAACAGAGATATTTTTCCTTTTTCTGCCTTTACTTCTTTTCTTTCCTGATTGCATTGTCTAATACTCCAATACAATGTTAAATAGCAAGGGTGATAGTGGGGATTCTCACCTTGTTCCTGATCTTAGTAGGAAACACATTTTCCCTGTTCAGTTAGATGATGGATTTTGGGAATCATACATACATACACACACATATATGTGTGTTTTCTGTGTTCACATTAAAGAAGTATCCACAAATTTGTGTTTTCTTGAGTGTTTTTATTTTTATCAGGAATGAACTTTAAAGTTTGTTGAAGGTCTTTTCGGCATCTATGGAAATAAGTGTATTATTTTTTTCCTTTTAGATTTATTATTATGTTGAATGGTTTTCTAATGTTGAATCATCCATACATTCCTGGAATAAAATCAAGTTGGTCACAGTGTATTTTGTTTTTATATACTGCTGGATTTGGTTTGCTAACATTTGCTTAGGATTTTTTTCCCTTATATGTTCATGAATGAGATTGAACTATAACTTTCCTTTCTCTCACTACTGTTGGATTTTGATACCAATGTTATACATTCTCATAAAATAAATTTGGGAGTGTTCCTATTTTTCTCTTTTCTAGAATAGTTTTTAAAAATGGAATTTTTTTCCCTTTAATTGGTAGTAGAACTCACCAATAAGACCATTTAGGCCTGAAATATTATTTTTTGGTGGACTTTTGACTACTGACTCAATTTTTTAATGGTTATAGAATTATTCATATTTACTTCTTCTTAAGTAAGTCTTGGAAAGTTTTATGTTTCACATTTACTTACACACAATTCAGTGAGTCTGCAGTTTGGGATGACTTCAGGGATCTTGTCTCTGTTCCACATAGTGTTGTCTGGGATTGACTTGGAGAGTCTAAAATGCCATATCAGGGGACTTGATACTGGGGTGCCTTGGTGCCCCTCCACACAGCCTTTATCTCTACATGAAAAGCCTGGGATTCCTTACCTTGAGACTCAGGGTCCAAAAAGAGCAAAATTGGAAGCCACAAGGCCTTTTAATGCATAGACTCAAGAATAATTTCTGCTGCTTCTGTTGGTAAATGCAAGTTTCAAGGCCAGTGTAGATTCAAGGGGAAGGAAGTAGACTTCACTTCTTAAGGGGGGAAGAGTGGCAAAAGTCATATTGCAAAAGTGCATACAGGATGGAAGGAAATGCCATGGCCATCTTTGGAAAAATATACAGTCTATGTTGTATATGTGTTTCCTAGTTCATTCATTTTGTGTTAATCTTACTCAACATTTGTAGTGTATCTTGAATCTGTGGCTTAATATCTTTCATCAGTTTTGAAAATTCCCCAGCTAGTATCTCTTGAAATATTGCTTTTACTCCACTATTTCTGTCTTTTCTTTCTGCAGTGCCAATTAAATGTTTGTTTGCTTTTCTCACTTTATGCGCCATGTCTCTTAGCCTGTCTTCCAATTTTACCATCTTGTTGTCTTTCTATACTGCATTCTAAGTAATTTATTATAACACATATCCTAGTTTATTCATTCTTCTTATTGTGTCTAATTTGCTGTTAAACCTGATCATAGATTTGGAAAATTGGTTTTATTTTTCAAGTTTAATTTACATTTAGTTCTTTACCAAATTTTCAATGTTACTTTTTAAAATAATTTTGTGTTCCTATAAATATCCTCAAGTTTGTCTTTTATTTATTTATTTTTAAAATTTATTTATTTTTTTGGCTGCATTGGGTCTTTGTTGCTGTGCACAGGCTTTCTCTAGTTGCGGCGAGTGGGGGCTACTCTTTCATTGTGGTGCACAGGCTTCTCATTGCGGTGGCTTCTCTTGTTGCAGAGCATGGGCTCTAGGCGAGCAGGCTTCAGTAGTTGTGGCTCATGGGCTCTAGAGTGCAGGCTCAGTAGTTGTGGTGCACGGACTTAGTTGCTCTGTGGCATGTGGGATCTTCCCAGACCAGGGCTCAAACCCATGTCCCCTACATTGGCAGGCAGATTCTTAACCAGTGTGTCACCAGGGAGGCCCTAGTTTGTCTTTTATTTTTTAAAACATAGTATTTTTATAATTTTTGTCTGATAATTTCAGTCTCCAAAGTTTTTGATCTATTTCTGCTTTGTTTTTTTCTGCTAATACTTGCTCCTGGATACCGTGTTTGTTTATGTGCTTGGTTATTTTTAGTGTGTGGTGCTTTGACTCCTTGAAAAGTTATTTGTGATATTCTTTGAGGCCTAGGATGAAGGCCTAGGATGAAGATGGCTGTCTTCAGAGACTATATGAACATCATCTTTCAGGCACTTGGGACATTACCATGAAGGATCACTTCAAACTAAATTTGTGGTATGAGGTTGCCTAGAATAGCCAAGCCCCATGCTAAGCACTGTACATATATAACATATTCCCTTTAAGTGGGACGTACTATTCTCCCCATTTTATAGATGAGAAAACTGAGACTCAGAAGTTAAATACTTGCCCAAGTTCATTCAGCTAATAAGCACAGGAGCCTGAATTTAGTCCTGAGACTGAGTCCAGAGCCAGGGCCTTTCACCATCTCCCTGCATTACAATAGAGCCCAAAGGAGGAAAGAACCAAACCAAACCAGGGCTTTTGTTTAAGCTTTAAAATGGGCTCACCAAAACCCATATTAAAACAGATTCCTGCTCTGAAAGTTTTGGTTTAGAAAACTGAACCATCATTATCTCAAAACTACAATTGGCGAAAACAAGTTGGCAAGGAAGTCCCTGTGCCTAGTAAAATACTATTGTCACTAGAATTTCATTTTCCTGGCATGGGTCAGAAGTTCCCCAGGAGACTGTCCTGCTTGTGAATGAAAACTCTTGCCTTGGTAACACACCCATGCCAGGCCTGTCTCTGCGAAGCCAAAGGTGGGAACTGGGTGAACTCATTGTGTAAGGAAAGGAATGCCTCTTTCATTATGAGAACAAGTAAAGTTAGTCAACGTTTGTTTCACAAGGGCCTGGAGTCCTTCCTGGAGGATGCCAGCCCAGCCTTCTAGAAATACTCTTTCCAAATAAGAGTAGAAAGCAATCTTGGAGAACTTCTGGTGGCCCACGTCCTTCCAGTTATTGATGAGGGGTCGGGGGGACTTGCTCAAGTCACCTGTCTAGTTGGTGGCAGATGGTGGAACTCTGGTGTCGAACTCTCTCCTCTACATCAGATGCCTGAATCCCCATTCCCAGCCCCCACTTCAGCTCACACACATGCCTCCAAATTCCTGCCCTGAGTAGCGGGCACAGGTATGGGATTTTCTCTGGGGGCTCAGAAGTCCTACTTTCCTGGGATGTCATCTGCACCTTGTAGATTTTGAGGACTTTATTGTCAATCATCATTTTCATCAAGTTGCCATTTTTGCTACTGTCAGTTAACTGTCTGAGCACCCTTCTAAGAACCCAAGTAGGGCTGAGCCTGCCAGGGAGATAATAAACCAAATGTACGGAACCCTCTGGGGAGAGAGAACTGATCTGCATAAAAATCACTGGAGAAGAATTAAGTACCAAAATAGGTGTAAGTAGCTGTAATAAAAGCAACAGGATTCAGAGAACTGAGAGATGAATGTGGGCTGGAGAATTTTCACGTGGGAGGTGAAACTCGATTGAGCACGCTGGAGGATGAGTGGGCTTAAGATAAAGGCAGAGGAACAGGGAGGGCATGCAAGTGGGGGAAACAACATACCTAAAGGCAAAGTCAGGGCTCAACGTGATGAATTTGAGGAGCAGGGAGTGGACCTATTGGGCTGAAGGGCAGGGCTGGTGTTGGGGGAGGTGATGAGTTAGGTAAAGTGAGGTTCTGAGATCCTTAGATAAGAACAGTAGAGATTATTACAGTGTCTTTTTGCTTAAAGAGACTTCTAAAGTGATTTAATCCAAATCTGTTATTTTTACATTTAAAAAAACTAAACCCTATATATAAAATAGATAAACAAGTTCCTACTATATAGCACAGGGAACTATATTCAACATTCTGTAATAAACCATAATGGGAAAGAATATGAAATAGAAAATATATATGTATAACTGACTCATTTTGCTGTACACCAGAAACTAACATAATATTGTAAATCAACTATACTTCAATTAAAAAAAATTTTTTTAAACCCAAAAAAACTAAGCCTTACAGAGGTTAAGTGACCAGTTCAAGGTCATGCAGCAAGTCTAGAATTTGGATTTGCTGTATTGGGAAGGGGAAACTATTAAAGGTTCTTCAGCAGAGGAGTGGCCTAATGGAAGTGGTATTTTGGGCAGGATGAGTCTGCTGGTCAGACATAAAAGGCCATGCACTGAAAGAGGCAACACACTGGTGAGTCAGAGGCTCACCTGGCTCTTAGAAAGAGGCCCAGCAGGGAGTTTGCTGGGCTCTGGGAAGGCCAAGTGCTTTCCTCCTGAGTCAGGCAGCCATTTCCTCCTGCACTCTTGCATCTCAGGGAGAAGCAGTGGTCCTCGGGCAATGCTCCCTTCTTCAGACCAGAACCTCCCAGTTGTCTCTGGGAGGAGACCTTCCCGATGGGGGAGATGTGAGGCCCCCCCCCCACAGTTTCCTGGGATCCCCCTCCTGTTGGAGCTCACTAATCCTTGCTTCTGCCCCCATCTGGCTCTGGGGGTCCCTGGTCCCTTTAAATTCTGGCCCCTTGGGGCTGAGGCAAAGCTGGAGCAGAGTGATGGTGGAGGGATCAGGGCTCTGACCTGCCACTGCCCAGGACCACTTGTTCATCTTTACCATGGGACTCTCTTCTTTGGGTTGTTCCTTCCTGGCTGTGGCCCCGCCTCAAGTGTCCCCATGAGGAGATTAAGGAAAATACAATCTAAAAGGGAAGCAGTCCTTGTCTGAGGTCACATAATGAACCAAAGGTCAGGTCAGCTTTGAATGTGCTCTCTCCTGTTAGGACTGCTCTTAGAACCATCTTCCCTCTCCTGGGGCACAAGATGTTTGAGGTTGAGTGTTGGGTGGGCATCAGAGATGGAGGCGGGAGGGTGCGTTGGTCTCTGTCCAGGACGGAATTTGTAATGGGTGTCTCCTCGGGGTCATCAGCACAGGGCATAGGTATTTAAAGAACGGTGGTTTGGGACTTCCCAAATTATCTCTAATTTTTTAATAATCTCATCAGACTTAAGGTTGTGTCTACCCAAAAATTGTAACAGTGTTAATTTGAAATCATTTTTTGGCATCCTGCTGTTAAATCTATTTCGATTGACTGCTGGGTAAGGTAAGGGCAGCTGAAAATACCTTTCTTGTAGACACAGCAAAGGAACAAATTTCCGTATGTTGGCAACTCAGGCTACAGAGCAACACACACAAAAAACCTTTGTATAATTGCCCTTTAAAACATTTTTATTTTATATTGGACTATAGTCAATTTATGATGTTGTTAGTTTCAGGCGTACAGCAAAGTGATTCAGTTATACATATACATATATTTATTCTTTTTCAGATTCTTTTCCCATTTAGGTTATTACAGAATATTGAGCAGAGTTCCCTGTGCTATCCAGTAGGTCCTTGTTGGTTATCTGTCTTATATGTAGCCGTGTATATATGTTAATCCCAGCCTCCCCATTCCCCACCTTTCCCCTTTGGTAACCGTAAGTTTAACAGACTTTGGTCCCAAGGAAAGCAGGCCAGACTAGGTTAAGGAAAACTGAGCTCCACACACAGCCTTCAATAACTTGCTGAGTGGCCTTTGGCAAGTTTGATAACCTCTCTGGGTCTCAGTTTGCTGAGGTATTAAACGAGATGACCTCAAAGTTCAGCCCACCACAGACATTCTAGAATTCTAAGACAGGTCAGTCTAGCTACCCCGGAAGGGTTCTCTGGCCCTTGGGTCGCCCTCACTGACTGTGGCATGTGACTGCCCAAGCACCCTGATAACATCCTGTGCTCCTCAGAGCACCGTTGGTATAGGAGCAGCAGCCGCGCATGACCTGTGCAGTGCCTGCTCGCAGGTCGACAACAGCATCCCACAGGCCCTAAGTGTGAATGGGGATAAGATGCTGCACAGGGTGACCGACAAAGCCCAGAAGACCTGCTTACGGCCCAGGATAGCACAGAAGACAAACCCTGGCTGACTTGGACCCTCCCCTTCCCAGCTTACCCAGATAGCTCACTGGTTAGTGAACGGCAGTGCTGGCGCAAGGCCTGACCCTGCCCTTGCTGGTGTGGTTTGTGTGAGCTGGTGGAAGTTACCTAACCTCTCTAGAGCCTGTCAATCCTGCCTCTACTTACCCTTTAGGGTTGCTGTGAGGACATTATACTTTTTCAAAGAGCCCCCAGATTTAATGTACACTGAGGAGTGGCCCTAATTCCAAATGTGTTGGCCTTGACCGTCCTTCCCACTGCCCAGGGCAAGTCCTCCCTTGCAAGTGTGTGGCCTCTCCTGTTCACACAGTGCTTTCCTGTTCTCACAAGGAAGCCAGTCGCATCCCCATTTTATAGATGGGGAAGTCAAGGTCCAGAGAGATTGATGCTTGATCAGGGTTACAACATGGCCATCTTTCTTCGAGGCAGGGATGGTGGTGGAAAGTTGTGCTCTAGACACAGTATAAGTAAAAAATAATAACAAAAAAGTAAAGGAAATCTACTAATTAAGAGCGCATGAGTTGTTTTAGCTTTGCTTTTGAAATCACACTCCCTCCCCCTGGCCAGCTGTTGGGTTGACAAGCTTTGGGTTTCCGTGAAGAGTCAGGGCTGTTAACCTCAGAAGCACACAAACATCACTCAGAGGGCTTTGAAAATCTGCTGGGGTCCAGCACACCAAGGCCCCCCACCCCCAGGCCAATCCAATCTGAATCTCAGTGTTGGGGGCTGGGCAGCAGGCAGTGGGTTGAGAACCACTGTTCAGAGGGGCCTCCCGGAGGAGAACCGTGTGTGACTCTGCCTTGCCAAGGCCTATTACTATGATGGCCCTTTGTTGGCTCCAGGACCCCAGTGGTCACAGCTCTCTCCAGCTTCGATGATTGATCTCAACCAAACCTGTTCTTAAGAGTGTGCACACACATTCTGTTTCCTGCCCAGCAGGGTGGAAAAGTACTTGTCTTTTTCCCTTATTGACCATACTGAGGTGGTAGTTTTTCAGGGAGCTCTACGCCCTTCATAGATCCATGAGCTTGAGGCTAAAACAACCTTCCAAATGGGAAAATTCCCTTGGGATTCCATGACTGGGGTCCAGTCAGGCCACAAGTGCTTGGACAGTTTCTCCCACAATACCTTGGGGTGCTATGGGAAAGGCAAGAATTTTTCTTCCATTTGCTGCTGGGAAGCAGAATGGGAAGCAGAGTGGGAAGCACTGGAGTGAGGGCCCAGGAGTCAGTGGGGATAGGACCCAGGGGTCCTAAGTTTCCATCCAGGTCTTCAGGTCTAGACACTTAGATTCCAGGTACAGCTTCTCTGTGACGCCCCAGGGCAGTTATCAGGGATGATTTAGATCATCAGGATAAACACGAACTCTCTAGTTATATAAGGAAATCCCAGAATATTGAGACTGGAAGTATCTGAAAAATGGTCTGTGCTTAATCATCTCTCTCATACTGATTATAATAATCATAACTACCAGTTACTGAACCTTAGCACGTGTCAGATACCAGGCTTCATGTTTACATGTGAATGACCCTTACAGTAACTCCACGAGGCAGGTGTTATCGACCTCACCTTATAGGTGAGGAAACAGAGGCGTGGAGAGATTGACTAGACCAAGGGTGTCCAAGCTCCTAACACCTGCCTGGTGTATGTACCACATGCCCCCCATGGTCCCCAGCCGCTGCCTGGACCAAGTGCCCTGAGCGGCCCCATTCTTTTTTTTTTTTTTTTTTAACATCTTTATTGGAGTATAATTGTTTTACGATGGTGTGTTAGTTTCTGCTTTATAACAAAGTGAATCAGCTATACGTATACATATATCCCCGTATCTCTGCCTTCTTGTATCTCCCTCCCTCCCATCCTCCCTATCCCACCCCTCTAGGTGGTCACAGGGCACCAAGCTGATCTCCCCGTGCTATGAAGCTGCTTCCCACTAGCTCCATTCTTATTCAGGTAGCTCTAGCTGTTCTACCAAGGGACAACCTGTCTCCACTGGTCCAGTCCTGGTTTGGGGGCCACAGGGAACAAGGCCATCCCCCTTGGTATCCAGACCTTTCAGACACTGAAGGAAGTTCTCATGCAGCCCCCTAAGCTTCTCTTTTCCGTTCATCCCAAGTGTGCTTAAAAATGATATCTGACCCCCTGTGCTTCAATGTGTCGTACCTGTTCTATGATCTTTTCTCCTCCTTTCTTGTCTTCTTTGGATTAAGCATTTCTATTGTTTCAGTGTCCCTGCAGTATCCTGCCCAATGTTAGCTTGCTGATTATACATTTTTGTTATTTTGGTATTTGATTACAACATGCATCCTTGTTATATTAAAGTCTAATATAAATGAGGATCAATCACTCCCCAGATAAAGAAAAACCTGACAACAGTGTAACTCCATTTGCTCCATTCACATCTGCCCACAGCAATACATTACATATATTTTAAACTCCACACTATTATTTTTTATTTTTTGTATTGGGGTGGGCAAACATTTTTTCTATAAAGGGCCAAACAGTAAATATTTGGTTTTGTGGATCATAAATATTCCTATCTAGTGAGCCGTACAGACATAGGCTGTGGGCAGATTTAACCTATGAGCTATAGCTTGCTGGCTTCTGTTTTATACAGGCAATATTATTTTGGATTTACCTACATGTTTACTTTCTGTACTCCATTTCTTCTTACGTTACCATGCTTGCACGTGGGGTCATCTTCCTTGTAGCATTCTGAATACGTCATTCCACTGCCTCTGGCCTCCACCGTTTCCGATAAGTTGACTGTTCATCGTAATGTTGGTCTCCCATGCATGAAAAGCTGTTTTTCTTCTGCTGTTTGAGCTTTTTTTTTTTTTTTATCTTGGCTTTAAACTACACCTGAACACATCAATTATTACAGTTGATGTGTCTAGGTAAAATTGTGTTTTTCTTACCTGAAGTGGTTGTTTTGTTTGTTTGCTTTTGTTTTTATCCCTGCTTCTTTGATCTGTGACTCAATATTTTTCACCAAATGTGGGAAATTTTCAGCCATTATCTCTTCAAGTTTTTTTCTGCCTCTTTCTCTCTGCTTCTTCTGGGACTCATTAACTGTACGCTTTCTATGCTTGACGGTATCCACAGGCCTCTGAGGCTCTAGTTGTTTTTCTTCAATCTCTTTTCCTCTGTATTTTTCAGAAATGTACTTTCTATTGATCTGTCCTTAAGTTTACAGATTCTTTTTTCTGCCGTCTCAAGTCTGTTACTGAGCCCATCTAGTAAATCTTTCAGTTATTTTATTTTTCATCTCTGGAATTTTCTTTTTATAGCTTCTATTTGTTGAGTCTTTCACCTTCACATTTTTCTTTAATTCCTTGAACATAGTTTCATTAATTCTTTGAACATATATGTAATAGCTACTTTGAAGACCTTGCCTGGAAAACCCAACGTTTGGGCCACGTTTTCATTGGCTGCTTTTTTTTCCTGGGTCTCGCTTTTCAATTTCATGGCACATCTAGTAACTTTTCGTTGAAAACTGGACATGTCTGATAACATTTAACAATTTTACATTCCATTTCTGAGGGTTGTTGGTTCATGTTTTAGTAACCTGCCTGGAATTAAACTGTGGAATCTGTTTCCCTGCAGTGGACAGCCACTGATGTCTTTGCTCAGTTTTTTATTTCTTTTATTTTTTTTTAACCTGGCATCCTAGGAGTCACCCCTGAGTCTGCATGGTTTAGTGATCAGTGATTTGGACAGAGGTGGTGTCCGAAGACCTTGAATTTGGAAGGCTCTGTTTATCGGTCTGTGTGTAGGGTGGGGAGTGAACACAAAGTTGCAGACAATTTTCAAGTTTTCCTTCCCTTTAATTTTACGTGGGGCTCTTGCAGGTCTTCCCAGCACGCAGACTCCCAGCCAGCCGGGAATATGTGAGGTGTATCTCTGCCCTTCCCTTTTCCTCCTTCTCATTCCTGGATCGCCCCGTTGAATATCCCACTGGTTTACTCCTCACCCCAACTGGGAACAAAACATCAGGCTAACAAAGCTGCAGATATTATCCCTTTATTTCCACATTATTCCACCACTTTTCACTGTCTATTGTCTGTTGGGATTTTTTTCTCTCTCTTGGTTTCTGTTTATTTGGTATTATGTCCTGGTAATTTTTTTTTCATTTTTATTTTTATTTTTGGCTGTGTTGGGTCTTCATTGCTTTGCGTGGGCTTTCTCTACTTGCGGCGAGCAGGAGGTGCTCTTCGATGCAGTGTGCGTGCTTCTCAATCCAGTGGCTTCTCTTGTTGAGGAGCACGGGCTCTAGGCGCGCGGGCTTCAGTAGTTGCAGCACGTGGGCTCAATAGTTGTGGCTCATGGACTGTAGAGCGCAGGCTCAGTAGTTGTGACGCACGGGCTTAGCTGCTCCGTGGCATGTGGGATCTTCCCGGACCAGGGCTCAAACCCGTGTCCCCTGCATTGGCAGGCGGATTCTTAACCACTGTGCCACCAGGGAAGTCCCAATTTTTTTTTTTATTGAAAGCCAGGTATTGTGTATGAAAAATTAAATAACTGTATGTTCCAGATGGTGCTGTCTTCTTCCATAAAGGCTTTACTTTGGGCAAGCAGTTAGGTAGGGGCAGATCACCCTAATCTAATACTGGGAATCGAACTGACTCAAAGCTGGGCTTCAGTCTTTTTGGAGGCTGGTCTATTTCCACTTTATCCATCTTCCAAGGGTCTAGCTCTTTGAAGTCCCAGATAAAAGACTGGGACATTCACCAGGGCACCTCCTCCTTGATGGGCACTGGGCTCCAATGTTTCCCCCCAGCTCCATGGGCAGTCTGAAGCTCTGCCCAGCATATTAGCCACTTACCTGCTGATTTCTGTTGCCCATGATTTGGCAAGTGTTTCAAGGATAAAAAGAGCATCAAATGTTGGACTCACTCTCTCTGCTGTCCTTTTCTCTGGCTCTTTACTCCTCAAGTTCTTGCTGCCTCTGTGACTCTCAACAGATGGGCACACATATGTGCACATGCGCACACACACACACACACACACACACACTCACACACACAAAATGGGGAAATGCATGCCTTAATGTCTGCAGAGGAAGAAAATCAGACCCAGAAGATTCCATGATGTTTTCAGGGAAAGATGTAGGGATCCATCTCTTCGAAAACAAGCTCTTCTGAGCCCCTTTAAAACCTTTTAGATTTAGAGTCAGCAGATAGGGTCTCTCAACCCAGCCCCACCTCTCTAAAGAAAAATTTTAACTTTCATTGCTATAAAATTATACTAATAATGACATCTGTCTCTCTGGATTATTTTTTCTTTTTTTTTTCTTTTTTAAATGCCCTTGTTGTTTATCCATTCCATATATAATAGCTTACATCTGCTAACCCCAGCCTCCCACTCCATCCCTCCCCAGCCCCGCCCCCTTGGCAACCACAAGTCTGTTCTCTAATGTCCATGAGTCTGTTTCTGTTTCGTAGATAGGTTCATTTGTGTCATATTCTAGATTCCACATATAAGTGATATCATATGGTATTTGTCTTTCTCTTTCTGACTTACTTCAGTTAGTATGATAATCTCTAGTTGTATCCATGTTGCTGCAAATGACATTATTTCGTTCTTCTTTCTGTAGTTCTTTTAAGTGGTAGTTTAGGTTGTTTATTTGAGATTTTTCTTGTTTTTTGAGGAGGGCCTGTACTGCTATGAACTTCCCTCTAAGAACTGCTTTTGCTGTATCCCATAGATTTTGTAAGATTGTATCTCTGGATTGATAATGAAACAACTTCTTTCATCAAAATTAACAGATTTCAATATACACTTTGTGCAGGCACTGGGCTAGATCTTCTGCTTATATTATTCAATTTTTAAAATTTATAAATTATAGAGTACAAGCATATCCATGATGATAAAAATCTTTTTCAAAAAAGTTTTTTTAAGAAAACTGCTATTTTCAACAGAGACCAAAGGCTTTCTTTGAGGAGCAATTTTTTATTTCTCAGGCATGAAGCCTGGAGGACCAGGAGATGTGCTGAGCGGGACATTTCTCAAAGACCAGGGAGAGTCGCTCTAGCACCTGTGTTCCTCTACTTGTGAAGGTGCTGGCAAAGCCCAATGAGGAGCTGTGGCAGCAGCAACCAGCATGGTAATCTAGAGATGGATCCCAGGCTCCCATCGGGGATGCCCAGGGCTAAGGGATATTGCTGATCACCAGAGATGTTATCTTCCCATTTCACCTTGATGACCTCTTTTCAGTAGTGTCTAGATCAGCGGGGTGGGATGAATTGGGAGATTGGGAATGACACTATAGTTACTATGTATAAAATAGATAACTAATGAGAACCTACTGTGTAGCTCAGGGAACTCTACTCAGTGCTCTGTGGTGACCTAAATGGGAAGGAAATCCAAAAAAGAGGGGATATATGTATACGTATAGCTGATTCACTTTGCTGTACAGTGGAAACTAACACAAAATTGTAAAGCAACTGTACTCCAATAAAAATTACTTATAAACAAAAATAGTGTCTAGATCAGACATTGGTTAACAAACAACGGCCCATGGGCCAAATCCAGCCTTCTGCCACTTTCTGTATGACCTGTGAGCGAAGAATGATTTTTACATCGATTTTTTTTTTTCACATGGACATCTAGTTATTACAGCATCATTCGTTGAAAAGACTGTCTTTTCTCCATTGTGCTGCCTTATGCACTCTTGTCAAAGAGCAGTTGACTCTATTTGTGTGGGTCTGTGTCTGGACCCTCGCTTTTGTTCCATGGGTCTGTTTGTCTCTTCTGCCAGTACCATCCTGTAGCTTTATAGTAACTTTTGAATTCGGGCAGTGTCAGTCCTCCGACTTTGTTCTTCTCCTTTGATATTCTGGGTCTTCTGGGTCTTTTGCCTCTCTGTATAAACTTTAAAATCAGTGTGTTGGTATCCAAAACGGTTTTTACATTTTTAAATGGTTGAGAAAAAGAAAAAGAAAGGTATTTAATGGCACATGAAAATTATATGAAATTCAGATGTCTCTATAATTTGTCTACATGTTATCTATGGTGGCTTTCACAGAACAACAGCAGGGCTGAGTATTTGTGACAGAGACTGAATAGTCTGAAAAATCTGAAAGATTGGCTATAGTGAAGAAGTTTGCTGAGCCCTGGTCCAAATCTTAGGCTGTGACTTACACTTAGTTTGGTTCTGAGCTCGGCCCATGGGGCCGGACTGCCCATTTTCAAATCCTTCCATCGCCAGGTGTTCACTGTGTCACCTTTAAAATGTCACTTACCCTTCCTGGGCCTGTTTCTTAACTGTAAAGTGGGGATGATAGCATTTATCTCATAGAGTCGTTGTGAGGAATAAATGAATTATTTCACGTAGGCGCTTAGAACAGTGCCTGGCACCCAGAAGCTGCATATGTGTTGAGTCCCATGTACATTTTTATCCCGGCTTAAAAACAGTGTTACCAAAATGGTCTCAAATCTCTGCCCTGCGAATTCACCTACCTCACTACCCCCAGTGATGATCATCTTCAAACACACCCTGTCATCCCTTCAAAGACTGGTCATGGCTTCCTGTTGCCTGTGGAGCAGCCTGGCATTCACAACTCCACAGCCCAGCGGCCATCTGTCTGTGCAGCCTCATCTGCCCTGCCCTGCACTCCCCTCCAGCTATGAACCCTTTGCTCCAGCCCTTCCAAGCTCTCCCTGTTTGTCCACACCTCAACACCTTCCCATCATGCGGTTCCTTCTGCACAGAAGCATTTCTTCCGGGCATTTCAAAAGGGTCACTGAGATCTGGGGGCAGGATACAACCAACAGTCCTGTTACGAGCTCCGAAGTGGAAATCAGTGCCTGATCTCACCGTGGGCGTGAAATGGAAATATACTCTTGTTCCTCATGAAACTCCAGATAAATTCTTTTCAGGGTCAGAAAGTAAAGCTGCAAAAGAAGGGTGGGGTAAAGAAATCAAGCGCTCTCCCCCAAGCCAGGCCTCCCTTCAGCCTTGTCTGATGCTGTCTGGGGGTTCTTGCGTGATATACCCTTACAAGGAGTGTGCGCTCTGGGCAGAGAACTGGGTGGGGAGAAGCCAGAGGGAGCAAGGGAGCCAGACCTCTGATTACATATCAGTATCATAAATGTTTCTTGAAGGTGTTGAAGTAAGCATCAAGATGATGTAACAGTGTGAACAAAAAGCTCATGATACATTAAAGGGAGCTTGTAGGATACAACGTTGCATCCACATTGATTACAACTGAATACAAAGTGTGATCAGGAGACTGATGGTGGACAGGAGGGTGTGAGCATATGAAACCACTCTTGGGCTAGAGGGGTAGTGGCACCGTGGGTGGTTGTCTTGGTTCCTTTATTTAAAAATGAGTGCTGTTATTGTACACAACACTGTCATTTCCGTAGCTAAAAGTTTGATGGTAGGTTTGATAGGAAAACTCATTAGCTTACAAAATGAGTCTCTCATTGTACATATATTATATTTTTAAAAAGTAAAAAGAAAGTTTTAAAAGACTGGCCCAAAGTAAGCTGGGACAAGGACAGTGTCTTCGCAGCTCTCCACCTGCCTTTTCTTCCTCTTTGCCTCACCGTCAGTAAGCCCACTGGAGACAGCCACTGTCCAGCTACTGTGTATAGTTATGGCTAAGCTCACATCACCTTCAGACTGTTCCCAGATGTCCTCTGCCTTCCCTCATTTGTCCTGGATCCCCAAACAGCAGCAGCTATTTGTCCAACATTACTCTCCCGGAGAGTTCTGCCCTTCGCTAAGGAACCAATAAAGGCATCTGTGGTAATGTGCCCATGAATGATATAGGGTTATTGCTGACCCCTCCCAGGTAGCACTTTTGCTTTTCATCCTGGGGATTCTGATTAATAGGCTGCATTAATGGAAGCACATTGTCCCAAACAATGGAGGTGATAGTGGAGGAATGGAACCTGGACTTTCCTAACACAAGGGACGTGACTGAGCAGGGCACATAGGTCGGGCAGGGAGGAAGGGCACGAAAGCTGCAAATCTGGGCGGGAGTTAATTTCCAGCTAAATAACCTGAACTGTTTTTGCTTTCTTTTAGGAACTACCCAGGCCCGTACCTCCCCTGGAGAGAACACACTGGAAGAGCAGCTATGGCCAGAGGTCAGGGCTTTGTCCTCACGGGAGGGGGAGTGAGTTCCCTTCTAGAGGGTGAATCTAAGTCTTGATGCAAGTTGGCAGGTTCCCTCCCTGAGGCCTTGAGGGAATGGGCTCGATGAGTGGCTTCTCCAGGGACAGCCGGGCTGCCTGGCAGAGCATAACTGTATCCCCTGGAATTTGGGGCTCATCATCCCTGCAGAGTGAGCAGGTGGTTCCCAGAAGTGTCTGGAAAGATTATAGATGGGCTGGTTATCTCTGTGAACCTTGAAGCAGATGCTGTGAGTTATCTGAAGGCATCTGGGTGAGATCTTCCCAGAACATCTACAAGATAAGAGTTGAGAGTAAACGCTTTATCTCTTACCGAAATTGGTAATTCACGAGAAATTAACTTGTGTCTCCTTGTGACAGAGAGATGTGGTCAAGCAACTCATTTACTGCACATTTTTCCCCCACTGGAGTATTTCCCCTTCCACTCTCAATTCTGGGGAGAAAACACATAATCTCCCTTCCCAAAGCCCTCCATGTGATTCACAGAAGCAGAGGCTGCTCTGAATTTTCACAGGCATCTGAGGAGGCCAAGTGGTCTTGAGGACCCCAGCACTGGTCACCCAGTCCCTCCTGTGCTCTCAGCAGCCCCTCTGGGCTTAGGACACATTCCGTTCCAGTGGGAATGTGAGAGTCTCCCGGTTTCCACTTTATCCAGTTACCAGCAGCAGATAGCATAATTCCTCATATACCTACTTTTGTGTAAATTATCAAATTTAAAGAAAGAAACAGATAATACAAAAAACATCATAGGATAGAACAGATTTAAACATGTTTCTGTCTAGATATACTGGGTCTCTTCTTAATGATTTCTTTTTTATTGTAAAATATACATAAAATGTACCATTTTTGAGTATACAGTTCAGTGGCATTAAGTATATTCACACTGTTGTGCACCTGTCACCACTATCCATCTCCAGAACTTTCTCGCTATTCCAAGAATTGTTCTTATTCTTTATCCTCCCTCCCTCTCCACCCCACTGTTCTGGGGTATCCTTAACTGCCATCTGCTAAAATCACTGTCAATAGGCACGTGTCCCGTTTTACTAGGTGAGCTGGGTAAGGGGTTAGAAGACCATGACTGTGGAAAATTGTTGCTTCTGGATTTTGAGCCTAGTACAACAAGTACCTGGTCATTTCTACACCAAGTTTTCAGGACCTGTAATATTGCCATACAAGGCAGTTGATGTTTCCGATGTTCGGTTTCAGTGGCAGAGCCTGAAGGGTTTTCCATTCTCATGCAACTCAAAGAAGTCAGGATCTGATGCGCCTTCTAACTCAGGTATGTGCCGCTGAGCCAGGAAGGCCAGCGTCTTCTCTCTGGTGTGGCCAGCAGAGGCTCCAGCACTACTCCTCTTGCACTTTTTGGCTGTTCAAGCCCTCTCTCTTTCCCATCCTTAGTCCTTCCTCTTTTGGCCCCCTCAGTCATTCCTGTGGAGGGACACAGCCCAACACACCACGCAGAGATAAAACCAGCATGACCCCACAGTGGTTTGCCTGGGTGAGGGCACCCTCTGGGAGCTCACCTCCAGGTGGGTAGAACCGAGTCACAGGAGCTGTGGCTTGGAGCTTGGTCACTCACGTGCCTTCCCCAATCCTGTAATGTAGCCACAGTGGCAGCTCTAGACATATTATTCCTGTAATGGGCCACATTTATCTAATACCTGGATGCTCTGAATGTTGCTCTTGAGCTGGTCCTCTTCTCCAGCCTTATCCTATCACATGGCTGCATTATAAACTGTGTTTAATGGATTTGTTTATGTTTGCATAGTACTGACTTACCAGGGTTTCCAGTTAAGCATGCTATTCTCACTATTCTGTCATGTAAGGAATGTGGGTAGAAAAAGAAATTGATGTACTTCTTAGGAAGTGGCTTCTTTGGGAGGCTTACCTTGAATGCCCCCATAACATGACTGAGGAATATATCAGTGGTTTCTCAAGAAACTTAATTCTAAGGATGCTAGGGGCCCAGGTGGGTCATGGAGGCTTCTTGGTACCATTTGCACTCAGCTTGCATCCGATGCAAAGCCTGTGTGTTCACAGGCTTTGCGTCCTTCAAGCTAACATGAACCCTTTTGAACCCAGATGGTTTTCATTTTAATTTGTTGCTCTCTCACTCATTAATGGTAGCCCAGAAGTGCAGAGCCAAGGGTTAGAGGGAAGTAAGAGGCAGAAAGAGGGCCAGGTGAGAGGGAAATGAGGGCTGTGAGTGACCTTCCATGGGACACCTATTTGGAGATACTGAGTCCAGTTAGCAGTGTGGCCTCCAGAGAGGAGTGAGCCTCTCTGGAGCAGGTTTCCAGGGCTCCCAGCAACTGCCTGATCTTCAGCTTCCCACTCCCATGGCCAACACGCGCAGCCTCAGCAGCTGTCCTTGGGGTGGGGGACATAGGTCTGCTTCTCCCATTTGGCGCCCTTGGCCCGCATCGTGGGGAATGTAGATCTGACCTTCTTACATGCGTTCTTGTCTTTGCAGTCCACTCTCTGAGCCCTTCTGATATTAAACTTGTGGCAGCCATTGGCAATGTGGAAACTGTGAGTTTGTCAAGGAGATGGAGGTGGGAGGTATAGGGTTTGGGACTGGTGACCTTCTGAATGAGCTCCTAGTAACCAGACAGAACGCTTCGTCTGGGGAGAGAAGGGCATTCTCTGAGTTGGAAAACATCTTAAACTCTAGGGTTCTGAGTTGATGTTGTTGTTGTCTTAAATGAAATGAATGCCTCCCTTTACATTAGGATGAAGAAACTTTTGGAGTTTCATTAAAAAATCAAACCTAATGATAAATTAAGTCAAAGGTCACACAGAATTTTAAAAGTAATCTCTTAAACTTTCTCTTTTTGAGATGAAGAACAAAAATGTCCTTACCTGCATGGTAAATGTTTAAAAATACACTCTTCTTTGCTAATAGGTTGTAAGTGGTATTGCTCTATATGGTCAGGTAACAGAGAAAGAAAGCAATAAGAAGGGAAGGATGGAAAGAGAGAGGAGAGAGGAGGTGAGCAGAAAGAGAAGAGGGTTGGAGAGCAGAGCGGAATTTCCAGTGTGATTCCCCAGTCAGTCCTGGCTTCCCACAGTCCCACCTGCTCTGGTCTCAGCACTGCTTCCCCCCAAGTCCTAGCAGCCCCCGGCCGAACAGACAACTAATCAGGTGTTCTCAGCTCTGCCCTGGGGCCCGGGTGTACCTCCTGCACCAGAACCAGGATGCCCCTGCCTCTCCCCTCCTGTGCCTTCCTCCTGCCACTACCTACCACATGTCCTTCCCCATGTCCTTCCGTGTCCCTGCTGCACTCTGTACCCCCTGCAGCTTCAGCCCCTGCCCCTGGGCCCAGCCGGCCTCTTCGCTGCAAGCCCCGTCCTGCTACCCCACGCACAGCGCCAGCCGTGTGTAGAGGATGGGACTTCACATTAGAAAACTGACCAGGGCCCAGTGAAATCTGCAGCCAGGGCTCCCGCCCTTGTTCTGTTCTACCTGTGATGGTGGTGTTAAAACTGCACATGTGACTGTGCGTATGCCTGTGTGTGTGTATGAGGGTGAAGGTGGAGGTTTCCCAGTAGGAGGGATGTGAAGGGGGGGATTGGAATAATGAGAAAAGAGGTTTCATGTCGCAGAGAGCACACTGACTCCGCCGAGCCTGTGTGTCCCTGCGTGTGTCCCTGCGTGCTGATCGCTACGTCACAGAGCCAGGAATGTGTGACACCAGCTGGAGGACTCAAATTCTCCTTCCTTGGGCAGGAAAATTCACTGCCGGGAAATCTCCACCCCAAGTCAGGTTTCTAAAGTTAAACCAATCAACAGTTTCCACTGTCTGGTCCCAGCTCTGAGAGAGTTCTTTCGCTCATGAATTATTCATCCCCACATCTCCTGCTGTCACTCAGCTCACCCTTTCTCCTCCTGGGAGCCCGAGGCCCAGGGCGCTGGGAGACAGTTTCAGTCCATGATGGTCTCCTAGCCCCAGAATCATTATCATCACACTGACGGGCACCTCAACCTTCAGGGTGAGCCCTGAATGCACAGTTTTTAGGAGGCTACCTTCCTCTGTCTGCCCTGAGAGTCAGCTGTCATGAGCTTAGCCTGGTTTATAAAAGACATCAGACCAGGGAAAATTAATGGAAGACAGTGAAATGAAAAAGACGGAAGTCTGTAAGGCCCATGCTTTTGCTTCGAGTTCCTGAGGCTTTCTGTCGCCAAGGCCGATCGCTTACTTGTATCCATGACTAGCACTGGTTTGTCTCATTGCTGTGGACTTCCTTTTCCTCACAGAACGTTAAAGATCAGATTCATCAAAATTATTTTCAAACTAACACTTGTGATACATGTTCAGTATAAGAAGAAAATCAAAGCACATTAGATAGTATAAAATATGGAAGATCTTATTCACATCTCCTATTCTCTTGCCTCAACACACACACACACATACTCTCCAACATATAGGGTGAGAGAGAGAGAGAGAGAGAGAGTGTGTGTGTGTGTGTGTGTGTAACCTAAATAGGGTTATACTGCAATATACTAGCTGTGACTTTTTTTTCCCCTTAACTAAGAGTCACAGACATTTTCCACGTCAGAGAGGTTATAATCCACTATATCAAATTCCATGAAGCCAGGGCTCTCACTTGTGTGTCTCCAGTACAGGCAGCCAATGAAGAGTGTGGGGAGAAAATGGCGGCAGCGGGCAAAATGGTGGCATGGGAGTTTGCGGGGTTTGTCCCAGCCTTCCCTCTGTGGCCTCCCCCTGAGCTCTCCCCCACTCTCTCCACCTTGTTCCTCCTGTTCTCTCCTTTCCTTCCCCTCACCACCCCCATCCAGCTTTCCTGAGGGAAACCTCTGCTGTCAATCAGGTCCCGTTCGGTTGGGCACAGGCTATCCCCCTTGCCTCGGCCCTGGAGGCTAGCCTCCCTCAGGACTTCTCCTGTCTGGCATCCTTATGCTCCCTGACTTGCATCTGTGTGTGACTTTCTGTTTAATGTGTTAACTTTCCCTGGAAATTTTCCTTTCAAGCTCCCTCTTATTGAGAATTAGAGAGGACTCCATCCCAGTTAGAGGAAGGTCATGGTCAGCCTGCCCTCCCAAGATGACACCAGAAGTGTGGCCCAGTTCTACAGACTGAATGGCTGTCGTTGGAGCTGGGTTGTTAAGGACAGGCAGGTCCTTTGAAGGGAAGCAACAGCAGGCTGGGTGTAGGTAGTGTGGGTACAGCATCACCTGTCAGCACCACAGACACTGTCTTCTAGGAGTTCTGAGAGAGAAAATTGTGTCAGAACCTGTGAAAATAATACTACTGACAACAGCTAATATGTCCTGGGCACTTTCTATGTACTGGGCACAATTCCAAGCATCAGAAATTAGTATCGAGCAGGTATATATTGAGTACTTACGATGTGTCAGGCACTGTTCTAGGTCCAAGGAATATAATCGAGGACAAAACAGACACAAATTCCTGCCCTCATGGCGCTTACGTTCTAGGCAAGGGAGACAAACAATACACAAATACATTTTAGATTGTGGAAGATCACGATAAAACCGTCCATTTTGTTTCTGTGTGGGATGTTAGTATTCTACAGTGGTGCATCGCAGCCCAGGCTCTCCCACCCAGTTTTCTATTCTGAAGAAAATGTTTATACCTTTCATTGCTCTGAGTTTGAACCAACAAGCTTTGGAGAAAACCTAACCTTCTTTCTTCCCTCCCTGAAAAGCGAACATGGGTGGGTTTGGCCTTCTTCTGGATCCACGGGCTCCCTTTTGTTGGTGGGAGGGGGTGTCCTCCCCAGGACAGGATCTGCAGCCATCCCTGGCTGGGCTGCTCACACCTTGCATCTTTTCCAGCCTCCAGACTCAGGGACGGACGACCTGGAGAAGCAAGAATGGTAATTGTCCTGGAACCACAGAGCAACAGAGTTGAGAGGAGCCTCAGAGCTGATCCGCTCTCATCTCCCTGCTTCATTGGCAGGGAAACCCGAGGGCCAGGGAGGAGACACCTGCTCCAGTCTCGCTTAGGATCAGGCGGCAGAGTGGGGACCAGATGCAGCCTCCTGCCTCTGTGGCCAACACTCCCCATGCCTGGGAATCCCCCGAATAAGGGGAATAAGGGAGGAAAAGTGGGAAAGGCCGAATGTGGGATTCTTGCTTCCTTCCTCCAGTCTCCTTGCTCTGCCCTGGAGGAAGCTAGCAGGGTTGGACCAGGGTCAGGCTCGTTCAACACGGGGTCTGCATCCTCTTCCAACTTTGGACCAGACTAACGGGGGCGGGAAGGAGGGTCCAGACCTGCTCACCCCCTTTTGGTGAGTCCATTGCCATCTGAGGTGCGTCTCTGTCTCCAGGAAGGATAAACCAGAACCTGATAAGGATAAACCAGCCGCCGCTGCTTATGAAAGAGACCACAGCAGTTGGGGGCAAGGTTGGCAGGCGACAAATGCGGTCTGAGGCTTACGTGCTTGCTTCTGCTTGCAGGACTGAAAGCGAGGGACCACAGGCGTGCATGGGAGTGGTGACCGGTGAGTTCTGTGTTTTCATGGCCAGAATCCAGGTTGTCCCTGTCCCTCCCGACACAGCAGCATTTCGGTTAGTGAAGAGGATGTACCCTATTGGCCACCTCGGGGCAGAGCCTGAGGAAAGGGGGAGGCATTCTGAGAGGACAGATAGGGAGCTAGGGTATGAAAAGACATATTCCCTGAAAGGAGGGCATCAGAAACGTGTCTGAGAGTCCCTGAGCAAAGAGACTCCAGGAGACATTGGGTTAAGCTTCGGAGACATGGGAAAGGGGTCAGGGGGTGGCTGGACCAGAGTCCCGAGGCTCCTTCTCCCCCGGGACCCCAGGGCTGGACTTACAGCACCTGTCCACCATTCACTGCCTCCACTCCCTATCCCCCCATCACACCAAGGAGAAGACCCATCTCTAATTCTCAGTTTATTTCATTTTGTAGTAATTCCCTTACTTACAAAATAAATATCTCAGTTGGATTCAGGAAAATGAAATGAGAAGAATGAAAACCGACTGTAATCCTGCTATCTAGACATAATCATTGTTAACATTTTGACCTTTTTATATATGAATGTGCCTAGGAATATGCTATCTCTAACCTGGTTTTCTTCACTTAACATCGGAGGTCCCTTGAAAGTAGATTAAGTCATCCTGGAACCCCTGAGTCCCTTAACGTCGGCTGAATTAGCCTGGTGGATAGAGTCACCTATGCTTGGGGCTCACAGGTCGAGAGCAGGGACACCACTTTTCACTCCATAATTAGAGTGAGGAGACTCGGGCAACAGTGCAGATGCTCTACTGAGCTGACACCGAGCAGAGCGTGAGGACGCGTGAGGTAGCTGGTATCCTGTCAGTTCAGCCAGTGAATTTCACCAAGGGCTGGAATTACGAGGCTCCCTGCAAGGCTTGGGATAAATAAGGGACCCGTCCTGCCTTCAGCCCTCACCATCCAGCAGGAGAGGCTGAGGCCTGGTATGCAGCCCTCCAGGATCTGATTGACAGGGGAGAGGGTACTGATGGCCCAGGTGGTGGGAGGGTCCCCATCTGCTGCCTGCACAGTGTCAGCTCCCTTCAAAGGCGGCCCCTCTAAAGCCGCCTCCTGGATCCCCGTCCCACAGAGCCCCAGGCCCTCGCGGCCGGGGGCAAAAAGCGAGGGGGACCGGGGCGGGGCAGTGCCACCTCCCTGCCGTGACACTCTCCCCACTCTGCCCTCTCCTCTCTGGGGAGCAAGACGCAGCCTAGCTGCTCCTGACAGCACTATTTTTAGCGGTCCTCTGGCTGTCAGCTCTGGGACGAGTTTTCTGCGTGTTCCCCGGAGATCTCCCACCCTGCTGTCGCGCTCAGGAGGAGGGAGGGTGACGGGAAGGCAGCCTGCCCGGGTCCCTGTCCCAGTACACTTTCCCGAACGAGTCAGTAGCACAGGACAGTGAAGAGCTTTGGTATCCGAGAGCTCAGGCTCAGATCCCAGCCGCCTCAGGCAGCCCCGAGACCTCGGGGAGCTAGCCTGGCTTCCCCCAGCCTCAGGATTCCTTCACACACACCTAAGTGCTTAGCGCTTGGCCTGGCCTAGCACCTGACCAATGATCTTTTTTTTCAGCTCCCTTTACTTCTAGGGCCCTGCTACGAGGTTGACCTCACAGCCCAAGGCAGGCCATGCTTCGGAACAGGGGCAATGACCCTGGTACCTCACTCCAAAGGGGGTCACTCTTTACAGGTGACCTCCGCATGCCGAGACCACAGCCTCAAACCAGCTCTCTCTTTAGTCCTTTCAGATGTCATCAGACACTTCAATCCATCTGTCCTGAGGCCCATCTGCAGCCCTGGGAAGGGAGTGGTACCCCATAACGGTGCTGAGTAAGCTCTTTTTCTGACACTTTGCAGGGTTGTGCACTCCTGTCAGTCCTGGGTTTCTAGATGGGAGGATTTGGGGTGGCGGGCTGGAAGAGTCAGAGGCTTAAAACTAGAGATCTGTGTTAAAGCCGGAGCTTATCTCCTGCGCTGATTTTAGTCTGTTTGATGGGCCTAACTTAAAAAATCAGGTCAATGTCTGCCCTCCAGAGCCCAGGAGTGGTGTAGTGCAGCTTCCAACTCAGAGACTGGCCTGTGGGCTGAGGCAAGGGGCAAGCTTCCGGCCCTCAACAAAGCGGTATTTAACTGAGTTTTCTCTCTGCTTCCCTCCCTCTGTGCAGAGACTTGTGGATTCAGGCAAAAGAGCTGGTGAGGAGCATGAAAGAGAACCAGGTAAGAATCCATCCGGCTCTGCTGGGGGCCATCTGTGTTTGCTGAGAGGCAATCAGGCAGCTGACGCCCCAGGGTCATCATGCCCTGAACTAGGCAACCAGTGTGGCCTGGGCCCTCCAAGACTGCCTTTCCCCTCGTGATTCTCTGGAGGCCAGCAAAATCCAGGGCCACTTCTCATGTTCCCAATGTGGTCCTGCCGAAAGTCAGCAGGTGGGCTAAGTAACTTCCTGCTCAGCAAGATGGTTGACAGCTTGGGTTCCAGAGGGAGACCAGTTTGAGTGGGAATCCTGAATTTCCACCTGTTAGCTGTGTGACGTTGGGTAAGGCGCTTAACCTCTCTTAGCCTCAGTTTTCCCACTTAAGAAATGCGAGTAATAAAATGACCTGCAGCACAGGGCTTAGGGTGGATTCAATGAGGTGTTGGATGTGGCTGGCACACACACAGACAGTGCTCAGTGCAAGCCTGCAGCTGTCATGATCACTGAAGTGGCCACTGCTGTCGTTATTAATTACGATACCCATTCTAGTTCTTGGGTGGAGGCTTCTGTAACATACATGCTGGGGCCCTGGTCTCCACTCTTCTAGCAGTTCAGACACTCTTTACTCAGAAACTCACATACGGACTTGTAATTAGCCACCTCTAATCTTTTGTGCTCTCCTTATGAACAAGTATCAAAACAAGGCAAGCCTTGCTACCAAGCTGGCTCTAACCAGGGTCTCAGCCTGGACCCCTGGAACCAAGGGAAACCACTTTTAAGGCCAGTCACGCATTCATTAAAAAGTTCAGGTGTTCAAGCCAGGTCATTCCAGGTTATACAAGGACAGGGACGATTACAGGAGTGATGCTGTAAAACGTTGGTTTCCTCCTCACAAGAGACTTCCTGGATTTCTGGAATGGTCGTAACATTCTGGAAAATGGCTAGGAGGTCTTGAATCCAATCCTGTAATTTTACAGATGAGGAAACTGAAGTCCCAGAAAGTCTTGTGACCTGTCCGAGTTCACTCAGCAAGTTAAGAGCTAAAAGCTGAAGTGCCTCATTTATATCCAACGCCCCTCAAGTCCACCATGCTGCCTCTTAAAAGACAGAAGTTTATTTTTTGTTCCACGTAACCCATGTTCATTAGAGAAAGATCAGAAAACACAAACAGAAGAATATTAAAATCATCCTTAAACATGATGCCCAGAGAGAATTACTGTTCCCAACTTGGTGTACACTCCCTTCCACATTTTTTCCAAGCACGTTTATCTGTATATATTTTATAAAATAGGGACGTTACTAGATGTAGAGACTTTTTATAATCTGCTTTTCTCGGTATCCTATTTCCCATGACAATAATTACATTTTCCAGCATCGTTTTAACAACTACATGGTGTTTTGTCTTATGAGCATTCCACAACTTACACAGCAGTCCTCTGTTTTAGACATTTATATTGTTTCCAATTTTTGACTCTTATGAACAAGGCTTGGATTGAATGGTAAGCCCTTTAAAAAAGAAAAAAAGGTTTTGATAAGTTTTGCCAAACTGCCTCGTAGAGCAGTTTATACCACTTTAAATTCCCACCATATACACCTCCTTTTGGGGGAAAAAAAATCCATACATATGGTTTTATGGGGGTGGTGTATGAAATGGAAAGACACGCAAAGAAAGCAGTTCTCTTGGCTTCAGGTTTCACCACCGTCTCTTTTTGATGCTGTTGTCCTCTCTTCCAGCAACTTGACTTTCAGAATGACTGGAAGCTCATCACCGTGTTCTTCAGTAACACTAGCCAGTGTCACCTGTGTCCCTCCGCCCAACAGGTAAACCACAGGCTGGGAGGCAGAGGGATTGCAGATGCTGGGGTGGGTGCAGAAGGAACTAAACCTGCCTGATCTACATCTGGAAGGCTGGGCCTGATAGCACCTGTTTCAGAGTTAGGGCAGGCAGGCAGGTAGAGAGACAGACAGATGTCTAAGGGCTCAAGGAAACATATTGAGGGAGAGGTATTTTTAACTTACCATCCTTACCATTCAGGAAAAGGAAATCTGGTATAGATAAGCTGAGTCAGTGGTCATTCTGCACCTGAGGAAAATCCGCTTCCTAGTTCAAAAATCATTTTGCCTCTTTTAACTCTGATTTCATTTGAATGCTGAACTTAGGAAATAAAGCAGTACTTTTGATAACACCTCTTGAACTCTAGCTCACCGTGAACTCTAGTTTTAGTGGGAAGTTGTCTAGTTGTTTATTAGGTAGACTGTATCTTCCAGGCTCTTTGGTGTTGCCAGGAATGAGATATGAAACATGTGACTTTTAAAATATTTAGGTGGGTGACTGACTATGACTTAAGTCTTTATTGACAAGTGTCCAGGTTAGGAGCAACTGAAAGTGAGAGGGTGGCTTAGAGGCCTAGGCCATGGTGACGTAAATGGCATACAGGTGACCCTTCTGGAGCCTGAAGCCTAATTGCCGCCGAGCTGGCCCTGCCACTTACGGCAGTTCAAACACCTGCCCACTGTCCTTTCAGCGGCCTTCCAGGGCCTCCACCAGGCCAGGCACAGGCAAAGGTGAAGTTTCTTGAGATGCTGTCCTCTTCTTTTCTGTGCCCTTCTCCCAAATACGTACTCTTGCCTTCCTCCAAATGCCCCATGACCCCTGCTCCACCACCAAAATCCCCTCCCTTTAGTGATGTTAGGCGCCGGGAGAATGCTGACAGAAGCCCACCTTCCCTAATCAGCTCTTGTTAAACAATATTCCTGCAGATCTCCTGGGTTTGTGGCATATAGATCTTGAAGCTTGTTCTACTTCACCTCTGTTTTCTCCCATACCAAGGGAAATTTCCATGCCCTGTTTATTCTCTGCACCACCCCCTGCACTTTGGCCATTTTGCACACCAACATTTACTCATGAATTTACACATTCACGCATTGAAATGCTCAAACAAGCATTTAGGCATTGCTGCATTCCTCTGTATATCCACGCAACCATCCATCCAGGCATCCATCCATAAGTTACCTATTCGTGCATCAATTCATTCTCTCTTACATGCAGGCACACATTATTTATTTTATTTTATTTTATTTTATTTTATTTTATTTTTTTTGCGGTACACGGGCCTCTCACTGTTGTGGCCTCTCCCGTTGCGGAGCACAGGCTCCAGACGCGCAGGCTCAGCGGCCATGGCTCACGGGCCCAGCCGCTCCGCGACATGTGGGATCTTCCCGGACCGGGACACGAACCCGTGTCCCCTGCATCGGCAGGCGGACTCCCAACCACTGCGCCACCAGGGAAGCCCAGGCACACATTATTGTATTTATGATGAGTTTGTTCATGCTAGCATTTGTTTGGTTTTTTAATATTTGAATGTATTCATTGATACTTACACTCATTCATGATTTCTTCCATGTATTTTGTCTTGTGTTCGAGCATTCCTATGTGAGTTCTTGCATTCTTTCGTGTATTTATTCCTTCAGTACATTACATGCATTCTTGAATACATGCATGATGTATTCCTGTGTGCGTGTCCATTTATGCACTATTTATTTTTATTAAATTTTAGTTATACAAGCAATACACAAATGCTTTCTTTTAAAAAATGAAACATTATAGTTAAAGCTAAAATACCCTTTAGCCACCACCTCCAATCCTCTCTCTCTTTTTATTTCCAAACTTTTTGCATATTTGTAAATCCTAGTATTCCTTTATGTGTGTGTATATAAGAGAGAGATTTAACATAAATAGTATTATATTGTATGTACCACTGAACAATTTTTTTCACTAATCAAGTGTTTTTGAGATCCAGTCATGTTGATACATATGGATTGAGTTTATTCCTGTTACTTGCTAAATAGTATCCCACTGTGTACATTTACTACATTTTATTTCACTATTTCTGTATTGATGGCCATTTAGGTGTTTCTAGTTTTCCACTAATATAAACAATCTCGTTCATTTACTTGAACATGGTGGTTTTCTAAATACAGTGATTATATTTCATTGTATTCAATTACAGTGTAATTTATTATATTTCAGATTATAGATTGAAGTATATTAGTGGGTCAAAAATCAGTTTAAAAGATTACAACCAAAAATGATAAAAAAAGAAATAGACTAGGATCAACTATAAAATATTAGAGTTCATTGCATGTAGTGAGGTAAGTGTTGGTTCGTGATTATTTTTGCTTCATTTATATATAGATATGTGCGTACCGGGTTGTGATGTGAAACATATCTCACACCGTGGGTCATGATCAGAGCAGTTTGAAGAAAGTGCCTTGAGTAGATTCGTAAACACAGAATTGCTGGTCATCAGATACATACACTTTAAGTCTTAAAGGACTGCCTAATTGCCCTCCAAAGGAGCTGAACACCTTTATATTCTAATATCCTGGGACCAATCCCCACATATAAGGGGCTTTTCCACGCCACCAGGCAATTCTCAGACACCGGCTGGGTGTCCTACAATTCAGCTCAATTCTGACACGATCTGCCTGGGGACAGTATCAGATCCCACAGGTTAGGAGCTCAGTCCTGCAAGACTGTCCCCAGCCCCCATTTCAGAGGCCAATCCCAAGTCCAGGTTGTCACCTGAGCTGCTGCCCAACTGGCTATAGATTGGAGGTTCCAACAAGCCCCTCCTTGAGTTCAATTAATTTTCTAGAGTGGCTCACAGAACCCAGGGAGACATTTTACTTACTAGGTTCTTGGTTGATTATAAAAGGATATAATTCAGGAACAGCCAGATGGAAGAAATGCATAGTGCAAGGTATGGGGAAAGAGCGAGAAGCTTCCATGCTGTCTCCAGGTGGGCTGCTCTCCCAGCACCTGCAGGTGGTCGCCAACAGGGAAGCTCTCTGAACCCATCCTTTTGCGCTTTTTTGGAGCTTCGTTACATAGTCAGGATTGACTAAATCATTGGCCAACGGCAACTGATTCAACTTCCAGCCCCAGGCTGGGTGGCGGTCGTGGGCAGGGGGACTGAAAATTCCAACTCTCTGATCCCAGGGTTGGTTCTCCTGGCAACCAGCCCCCATCCTTAGGTGTAGTCCCAAAGTCACCTCATTAACACAGCAAAATACACTTTTATGCTCTCATCACTTAGGAAATTCCAATGGGTTACGAGCTCTGTGCCGCAAAAGGGGACAAAAACCAAATATATACCTCGTATTACAAATGACAATATCACATATTCTCACCAGTGTCTGAGTGCACCCGTTCCCTACAACCTTTCTAACACTTGTTGTTATCAAAGCCAATGATTGTTTGTCAGTATGTGAAATTCCCTCAGGATCTAGTCATGTTGATACATGTGGATTAGGTTTATTCACACTTAGAACCTCACACTTTTAATTGGTTGTAAACATATGACAAAAGTAGCCATGCGCCACTCCTGATCTCTAAATGGCTACATACCAGTGACTTAACCTCTGTAAACTGAACTCACTGAAGCGATGTTTACTATCATCCACTCATATTCCCACTGTATTGCGTTTTTCCTTCCGTCTTGATTTTCCTTTTGCCCAAAGACCACCGAGGCTTTGGAGCCTAGAATAAATCCCACCTGCACTTCCATTTCCCCCAAAGGACATTGTGGCTCTCGACCTCCTTGGCCTGGGCTGGCTGGTTCCTCCCTTCATTCTTGCACTCTTGCTTCTGCAGCCCAGACCCAGCCCTCACCTCCTAGTCTCCCTGGTGGCGCTTCTGGCCACAGCTAAGCAGGATCCCCCATCTGAGAAGCTCTTACACAGCACTTCTGCATCCCCAAAGCACATCCCAGGCATGGCCTCTCCCTCAGGGGTTGCTCTGCAGAGTCCCAGGGGCTGCAGGAGGTGCTCTGAGACTGTGGGCTCCAGGCTTCCACCCGACCTCACAGAGCAGGTGCTCTGCCTTTAACTGTGGCATACATATGGCAGGTTTCCTGAAATAGTTCATGTGAGAAAAAGGTATTTTATTGTTAGGAAGAAATGTTAAACTCCGGTCCTGCCCTACGTAGGACCTGGAATTTTCCTCCCCTAAGAGACCTTTGGGCTCCTTTCATGGGGAATAGACAAGGGCTTGTGTCCACATGTGTTCTTTAGGGATTTCTTAAGACCAAAGCCATAAGAGAGTAAGACCAGGAACCATTCATTAGGCAGTGATGGTGCTTCCTCAGGGCTGCTATGGTGGATGCAGCAATTCAAAGGCAGGTGCTTCAGAGCTAACTAGTAACCTGGCTCATAGCAGTGACACAGGGATGCTTTTAGGGTCTGGGCTCTTGCTTACTGCTCTCCAGTTAAAGTCTAGTTATGTGGAGTAAGAACAAAATTGCAAGAAGAGGAAAAATAAAGGAAAAGAAAAACAAAAAGCCTAACACTGCAAAAATCGGTTACTGAATCAAGTTTCTTTGCCCCATGCATGACAGGCCACATGCTGGGACACTGAGGTTTGCAGAAAGAAAGGATGTATTCCCCAGGCAGCCAAGTGAGGAGATGCGAGAACAAATCTCAAATCCACCTCGGAATATTTATGGGATAAAGAAGCAGGGCAGTCCGAGGCATGGGGAATGTGGGGGATAGGTGATTGGAGAGAAGAAAAAGGTGAGGTAATCGTTCTGAGCAGGTGCAGCTAAGCTACATGCTTCTTCAAGGGGACACATGCTTCTTCATGGGATGCATGTTCAGAAAATGGTAGCGTTAGCATGTTCTGAAGGTGGAGTTCTGGGCCCTCTGACATCAGAAGGTCACTGATGGGACACTCAACACATGCCCAGTTGGAGGCCTCAACCAGTCTTGTCCAGTTGGAGCTTGAGCTAGTGAACAGCTGACTCCAAGTTCCTGAAACACAACTAGGGCAAACATCTTATTTAGGCCATGGAATGCTTGGAGAACATGCAAGTTTTTATAAAAACAATTAAGGGAAATTGATCAGTGAAGGCAGGTTACAGTTCATTATTTATTAAGCAAGTTGTAGTTTAAGGTATCTAATGGATGACACTTGGTTTCAAAAATGTACCCATTCATTCCTTGCAGATGCCTTTAGAAACAGGTGTCAACATTTTGGAGGACACGCTGGCAGTATGACTCAAGAAACCTAAAAGTGTTTGTGTCTTTTGACTGAATAATCTTACTTCTTGGAATAAATCCCAGATAAATAACTTGGTAGAAAAAGTTAAGTCTGGTTGCAGGCGCATGTTTGATAACAGAGCATTCTTCTGATTCTGGGGGCAAAATATGGAAATGTGTAAGTTCTTTTGAAGAAATAAGCTTTTTCCTGACTTCGAGTTATGGAGGAGTTTATCACGTGTGACCTTCTAGGCAGGGGACATTTTATAGGAGCATCATGTCTTCCACTAAGGAACAGGGACAGTTGGTGCCCCAAGGACAACCATTCAATACCTGGAAAGCCTAGGTGGGCCCTGATTCACTCTGTAGCAGTGAATCAGCGCCTTGACTAAGAGGTTTCTAAATCAGGGTTTGCAGTCTGAGGAGACGCATACAGGGATTCCCCGAGGAAAGAGGGATGCCCTGCATATGATACAGGCAGTGAGGACCTTTCTGGACCGAAGTTCCTATGACTCCTAAGAAGGGAAAGTGTGATGCTTAATGTCTTGCTCAGGGAGAGAAAAAATGAGACAGGAGGCTTTGTTGCTGGCTACGGCAGCAGATTGGGCTGGACTGGCTTCCAGAGGACAGCCTGGCACCAAAGTGGGGACACAGGAGCGGGAGGCCGCCCTCCACGCGGTCCCAGCCCGACTGATGGGCAGCTGTCTCCAGAGTCACCACCTGTGTCCCCCCCAGGAAACAGAACGGCTGCTAGGCCTGCTTTGTCTTCCTGTCTGAGCCAAGTCGCCTCAGGGGACAGCAGGTTTGCAAGCAGCTTAGGAATCTGTCTTGTTGCAAAGTTTATTTTTGTTTTGTTTTGTTTTTACACGGAAAAGGTAAACCCGGGTGTTTTTTGAAGTGCTCTCATTTGTTTATTTTCATTACCTGCAAGGAATTGGGTGGGAAGAAGGTGTCTTTAAATACTCAGTGACAGGAGCCCTTTTCTTAGGGCAGATGTGGCAGGGAAAGGTCTGATAAGAGTGCCATGTGGACGTTTTGAGGTTCATCTGGGTCCGTAAATCCACGCGTTCCCCCTTTGGACCTGATTTTCTTCAGGTCAAAGTGATTCCATCAGTCTTTGGGAACAAATCTGGTCTCATGTCCCTCACGTGAGCTTTAGAATTGCCTTGGCCTTGGGTTTGCCCTTCCCTGACACAGAACTTCTCATTTGGGACAGTTTACTTTTTTCCTGGTGGGTGATGTGTTGGGGAAGTCAGAGAATGGACAAAAATCCCAGGAAGCTCTGGGAACTCTACACTTGTGTGTGGGAAACTGGGGTCTAGATGGGGCTTTTGTTACTATCATCTCTGTCGAGGGGGGATGGGGCGTTGGGGAGGGGAAGGGACAGGCCAGCGTGAGCCTGGGCCTCTCTGCCCCGTGTCCCCCGTCCCCACCCACACTCAGAACATTTCTCCTTCCACAGCAAAGACATGTGACGAGCAGCATGGATCAGCTGACGAGAATGCTGGACTGCCTGCATCAGGAGGTGAGGTTGGCAGCTCCCTCAGCTTGGTGGGACCACGCGCCCGGAGCTCCCTCACGGGCACCTGCAGCAGCCAGGAGAAGCTGCCCTTCCGTGGGGTGGGGGGACAGGTTCTGGTTTCTTTCGAATGGCCTCCACCAGGACGGGAAAATGGACTCCCAGGAGGGAGACCAAGACCCCAGGGAAAGGGAAGGCTCTGGAGTGCTTTTGATGAAAACACAGGTCACAGATAGACCTCTTCAGTCTTGCAAAGGATATTACTAAGAGCGCCCCCTGGGGAGGAGGGAGGATACAGCCCTGTTCCCCCCTGGGGTCTCTGTGACCCGCTCCTTCCTGAGGCCCGTTTCTGACTGTGTCTGGGGCAGTGATGGCCTGGAGCCTGCAGGGACCTTGAGAACTCTCAAGGCTTCCCTAAGTGATTAGTGTGAGCACTGCAGGCCCTGGAAATCCCAGGGGAGCTCTGGGTTCTCACCTTCCCCGCCTTTCCCTAGGGAGGAAGAGGGTCCCCAGTCCCATTACCACTGGGTCTTGCTGCCCTGTGTTGGGGAGGTGCCCTGCCCACCATGAGGGGCGGTGAATGACCCATTTCTGGATGACGCAGCCGACAGAGCTGACAGCTTTGAACTGACCCCAGCCAACCACGTCCCAAAGGGCCTGCCTGTTTAACCAAGGAGAGTCCCATCGTGCTCAACCAGACCCCAAACTAGGCTCAAACCAGGGGTTCCAGAGAGGCCGCAGGGCAGCGGCAGCGACTTTGCAAATGCTCATCTTGCCCCTCGTATCCCCCTAGGTCCCCAAAGCATTTGTGAACCTGGTGGATCTCTCCGGGGTTCTGAGGGGCTCGCATTGGCATCAGGGGACTCCGCTCAGGTAAAAAGGGAAGTGAAAAGGGAGCAGCATTTGTCGACTGGTGCCACGCGCCAGGCACTGCGTGGGGCACTTCACGTGCATCAGCTGATCCAAGGCGTGGAGTGGGAGAGAGACAAAGCGGCGTGTGTGAGATTCCACAGCCAGCGGGCGCAGAGTCAGGCTGCGGAAGGGGCCCTCTGCCGCATTGTTTTGGGGACTGAGTTAAAGGATGAAATATGCAGCCTGGTTGACGTAGTGACAGGTGCCCCAGCCCCACCAGGGTGACTTGAGAGTTTAAAAACCAGCTTGGGCAAAACAGCTATTAGCCAAGAAGTATTATTCCCAGAAATTGGAAAGACAGTTTAGTCTAATTGTATTTTATTTTCACACAACTTGATTCCCATGTATTTCTGAGATTTTTCAGAGAATTTAAACTTTCTGAGCCCAGATCCTGAGATTTCTGGCTGGATAAAGTCAGGGCAGGGGCGTTGTAGGTGGTGGCAACGGAAAGGAGAGGACAGTGCAGAGAGGATAGGGGGGTTTGAAGAGGAAGAAAGGTGAAGGAACGGTGGCTCAGAGTAGGGGAGGGGAGAGCAGGAGGTGGGTTTCTGGGGGAGGAGCAGTGAGGGAAGCGGTGCATCAGGAGATGAAGTGAGAGGGAGTGTCTCCATAACATACCCTTTTTTTTTTTTTTTTTTTTTTTTTTTTTTTTTTTTTTTGCGGTACGCGGGCCTCTCACTGTTGTGGCCTCTCCCGTTGCGGAGCACAGGCTCTGGACGCGCAGGCTCAGTGGCCATGGCTCACGGGCCCAGCCACTCCGTGACATGTGGGATCTTCCCGGACCGGGGCACGAACCCGTGTCCCCTGCATCGGCAGGCGGACTCTCAACCACTGCGCCACCAGGGAAGCTCCATAACGTACCCTTTTTTCTCCCCAATGTGTACTTGCTTCCTTCCTTCTCCTGGGCCATCTAAGACTTCCAGCTTCCCCTTCCCCCGGCTCCCAAAGCAACTCCCAGTGCCCCCAGCCCCACCTTCCTCCAAGAGGGCGTCTAAACGGCCCCACACGGCATCCATGCTCACTTCCTACTTGTTTTAACCTGCAGTCCCACGGCCGAGCCCTGCAGGTGCTCAGGGGAGACCTCGCGGCTGTCCAGGGTTGCGACCCAGTGGGCCTATCAGGTGAGTGCACTCTGGGACACTGCCTGTTGGCTCACAGGGGCAGGTGGTCATGAGAACAGGGATGGTGGGAACAATTAGGGTGCACGTTTGCTGATGTAGGACCCCACCAGCTGAAGTCAGAACTGAGTCAGGAGCGAACGACAGCAGCTACTGTTGCGTCGCTTCCAGGTGCTGACTTGATCTTCCAGCACGTAAAGTGGGAACTGCCGTACTGGTTGCAGGGAGAGTGGATGGAAGTGGAGGGTGGTGGTGGTACCTACGGTAAAAGATGCTGGAGGATTTTGCAGATCGTTCCGAGATGCTTTTGGTCATCATCACCCCTTCTGCCACTGCACCTGTGGCTGGTGGACTGGTTTGCCTGGACTAGGCTTGCACAGACTGCAGCCTGGACTACGGTCTGGCTCCTGAAGATGTGCATCTAGTTTACAGGAGAGACCCCAAGACAGTGTGCGTGGCTCAGCGGAAGCCTCCATCCCCACCAGCAAACCGTGCAAAGCACGGTTCCCACTGACATGTGTTAACATGATGGTTTTTATTTAAGACGTTTTCCATATGAAGCTGTATGTCATTTCTCTTGCTTTGGAAATGACATTTTTTGAGTGGTTCATAGCACATCCCTGTACAGAACTCAGCCCTTGAGGAGAGAGTGGGGACCCTAGCTACATACTGGGCTGGCGTATACTTCTCGAGCTCCCAGAGAACAGTTCTCAGGTCTTACCTGATGCTGGATGTCAGAGGAAAATGAAAACCTGATTTAGTTAATCAAAGGGCCCTGAAGTGTGAGATGAGAGGGAGCTTCCCAATAGCATGTGATTCAGAATAGTGTGGGTGGGTGATTCTGACCGGGGGGCTGCTGGGAACCCCCTGGTGTGAGGATGGGGCAGGCTGAGCCTCGCTGGTACTCCTTTCTTCAGGAAACCTGGGAACAGCTCCTGGCCTCCAGCAAGTACAACGAGCAGACGTCCTTCGCAGTGGTTTTCCAGCCTTTCTTCTACGAGGGAGCCCTGCCACCACCCTCGGTGAGTGAGGGCCTGGCCCACACCCTCTCCCTCTCCCTCTCCCTCCCCTGCCCTCTCCTCTGCAGATGCCCCAACACAGTTGAGCTTCACCGAGCCCAGGATGTGTAGTCTCAGGGGGAAATGCTGCAGTGTTCTCTTATACTTTTTGGACAACTTCCCCGTGGGGTTGGATAGCCTCGTGAGGAAGGTTCCGAGAGGCAGAGCTGCCCAGAGGTAAAGAGCATGGGCTCCAGCCAGACGGCTTCTGGCTTTGGAATGGGCCGGCTGTGTGACCTTGGGCAAGTTGTTTGAACTCTCTGTGCCTTGGTTCCTCATCTGTGAAATCAGGGCCATTATTAACATTCCGCCTGCTAGAGTGGTTGTCAGGGTGATTAAATACATGTGAGGAACTTAGAGCAGCGCCTGGCTCTTGGAAGCCCGCAGTGTCTCTCAGCTATGGTGACTATTCAGGATGGAATTTCCAGGCCCCACACTGCACTCCTCCCCCTGAAGGCTCCTCCACATCTATCCCTGCAAGGGAGGGCACTTTGAGTTGTTTCCTCACCCAGGTCACTGGGCAAACGCCCCTTACCCCTGGGGGTCCTGCAGACCACAAGCGCTGTGGTGGGTGCACATGTGCTCAGCTCAGCAAGGTCTCTACACCTCTGGGGCTTCAGCACTGTACATCTGGGACAGCCCCTCCCTCCAGGCTCCTGGCTCCTGCCATTGGAGTCATTGTGTCCCTCCGGGACTTCAGTGATGTTTAAATAGTGGTTTAGTAGGAGGAGGAATATTAGTTCCCGTTCCCCCCCCCCCCACACTCAGACCATACCTGAGTCACTTCCCTGTCACCTCCTTCTGCTGTTGAGTTCAGTATGTACAACCCCACAATGCGGAGCAGCCAGACGTGTGACGCGCCCCTACAGGCCCTCACCTCCGAGCCTATGCCATTATTGATGGGGAGGGACTGAGAGATGGAATCTGAGTGCATCAGGACCCCCATCTCTGCCGGGAGAGCTTCAGAGTGCGCGGCAGGGCTGTCCCAGCCCCGGGGGCACACGGGACCTCTCATCTGGTTCTCTTTCAGGGGGAGCGACCACTCCAGGATCCCACCGTCCTCGCCTTGACTCTCTGGAACAGCATGGTGAGTGGCTGGGGGTCCCGGGGCGCCGCCCTGCCAGCCTGGGGTTTAGTCTGTGGAAGGAGAAGCAGGGCCTCTGCCGTCGTGCCCCGTCTGCTCACCGCTCTGATGGAGGGGTTGAGGGACACCAGCAGGACCCCAAGATGATGATTCTGGGCCATCAGGGGTCCCTCCCACATCCAGTGACAGCCCACCTGGGACCACCTGGGAGTTTCACCTCCTCTTCCTGGAAGCTGGGCTGCAGCCCTGACAGTGAGCACGGCTCCCGGGGCAGCCTCAGTCCTGCTCTTTCCGGATGCAGGAACGTTTCCTTGGCATCTGTCTGGGAGACCTCACTTGGAGTGGGGCACTAGGGAGAAGGCTCGCGTAGCAACCTGGTCCAGCTCTCCCTCATTTTACACTTAAGTTTCCAATGCCCAGGGTGGTGCCTGGGGTGAGTGTGGAGTGATGAAGACCTGGGTTCAAAGCTCTCACAAGCTGTGTGAACTCAGGGTCTCAACTCCCTTTCTGCAAAACCCCTGAGCCAACACGTGGAGAGTGTACAGCTCCCTCCCGGCCCACAGCGAGTATTCACCCTGGGTGGCCCTTCTTACTCTGACTGTGACGGGCTTCCCCCAGACTCTGAAGGTCCCCCGGGGCTGTCTGGGATTAGTCAGTGGATGGAATGTTCCATTAAACTTTGAACCTCTCCAGAGCACCAGACAGAGACCTGATTTTGCCATTTATTTTTTTTCCCATCCAAACTGTCCTAGAATTCCAGGGACGGCAACCTGGTTTTCTTCTTCCTTGCATTAGAAAAATTTCTCTCCATCTCCTCAGACTGAGGTGCTGTGCTGAGTCCTGTGAGCAGCTGTAGTTGGGTGCGCAGTGGCCAGTAAGACAGCAGGGAGGGCAGGGGCCAGCCCAGGCAGCCCGGACTGACGGAGTCACACTAGCCTTCGGAGAAGCCATTTGATTTCTTTGAACGAGGACCCTTGTTGGTGGGCCTGACCCCTGAGCGGTCAGGCCCCAGAAAACCACTTTGCTGTTCATCTCCCTCCACCCTCTCTCTGGGATTCTTCCAGCTCGGCCAAACCTCTCTCCTCCTCTGTTACCTTTCTCCCAAGCAACGAAAGAAAGCCTAGAGGGTGCCTACCCTATGCTGGGTCCAAGGAAGATACAGGAGACACACCAAATGGCCCAGCGAATAGCTGGAAGGGCACAGCAGGAACAGGGTCATGCCCTGGACAGAGCACCCAAAAGGGATATGGGCAAGAGGCCAGGACAGCCCCACGGGGGTGGGACTGGAATTGGCTTTGTCGGCATGGGTTGGGGGGAAATATGTCAGAGGAGGTGGGGCTGGCATTCCCAGGCGAGAGGAGCTGTGTGAACAGAATAAAATGCACTAGCAAGGGGTGGTGGGAGAGGAACGGCATAAGGAGGCCCCACGAATGAATGAAGTGCCCTGTGCAATCAGACAGGCGCACGGCACGCACAGCGCCCTGAAACCCGCTCGAGGGTGAGGATGGGCAGGTGCCCAGAGGGGAGCAGAAGGTCTCACACTCAAGGCCAAAGGTCTGGGACCCAGTGGATGTCCCAGGGGCTTTGGGGAGGAGGCAGCTTTCCTAGGTGGGCAGTTACCTGCCCAACGAACCAGCAGTCCTTTCCCAGGGAGAGGCCTCGAGGTCCCTGTAGCCGAGCCAACAAGGAGGGAAGCGTGTCCCCTGGCTTCCTCTCGGGCAAAATGCCAGACCATCCCACGGCTCCCGAGCGCATGGACAGCTCCTGCAGGTTAATTTATGAGAAATTACGAAGGTAACAGGTTAGGGGAAAGGGCACTGGGTGAGGAGCCAGAAAACCTGGGTTCTGAGTCCAGCTGTGCATTTGGTTGTTTCTTGAGGTGAGTCACGTGGTCTTTCTGGGCCCCATTTTCTCTATTTGCCAGGCTCAGAGGACCTTGGGAAATATAGGAGCAGTTCACCCTTGGGTTCCCTCCTGTGTCCTCCCAGGGACATGGGGAGTCCAGGAGCCTCCCTGCCTCCACCTCTGTGTGCCTCTGTGGTGTTGGGCTTAACTGTGACTACAGAGGTAAAAGACAGCTATGTCCGTCATGCCCACATTTGCAGACACACAAGAGCCCCGCGTGAGGGCCACCCTCTTACATGGGGAGCAGAGAGGGACCAGCAGAATCGCTGTGACCAGAGGGGCCCAGCTTCTACCGCTTCTCTGCTTGGCCTCGACCTAGGACACAGCGATGGTGGCGACTGTGCAGGGCCACACAGTGTCTGCTCCCCGGGCCAAGTCCCGAGGTGCGCGTAAGCTCTGAGGGCCAGTGAAGGAAAACCCCACACACACGCACGCAGTCATCGTGAGCGGCCCTGCTTCGGAAACACACCTGGCTGCATGGGCCACCCAGACGGAAGCGGAGCTCCTGGCACGGAGCAGAGGAGGCTTTTCTGTTTGGGATGTAATTCATTCCCTGGGCCCGTCCTGCCTCCTCAATAACTTCTGATGATTCTTATGTAACAGTAGTGTTGATGAGACCCACCTGTGGGGACTCAATCGCCAGGTCTAGCAGTCACGGCCCCCCACCTTATTCCCAGCCCTGCGCTAGCGCCAGAGGCGCAGGGCGAGGTGAGAAGGGCTCACAGTCAAGCAGGACTCTTGAGAGCACGTCTAAGGTCATCCCGCCACCCCTGCCACGCTCCAGTTCATCTCGGGGGCAGGGAAGCTGTGCAGAAGAGATGCGAGCAATTAAAGGGCTGAAGGGTGGAGTAAGAGAACAGGACCAGCGTCCCCAGGGTGTGTGCGGGCACGTGCAGTGCAGGGCGGTGGATGGAGGGACACGCAAAGGGTCATTTGATCTAGCCGAGTCATTTTCCATCCTGAGGATGGAGGGTCAGAGCGTGTGTAAAGGCGATTAATGGCAGCAGGAAGGACGTAGGTGACTGATAAAGAGACATTTAGGACAAGGTTCTTAGTGCAAATGGATTTATTGGGAAAACCTATGAATTTTCCTTTGGAGACCTTAAAAAATTAGGTTCTGTTATATCCATTCGACTAAAATTATCACAACGTGGCTTTCTCAACATTTCTTTCCAGATTCTATTATTGATTAAATTCTTGAAAGATTGGAGAAGAGAAGTCAGGCCACTTCGACACTGGGCCACCGACTCAGGCCCACTGAACACTCCCTTTCAGAGCGGCCCTGAAAGTTCTGGGTTGGAATCCCATACTTAGGAGTGTCCACCATCAGAATAAAACTGAAAGGAGATGGGGAGTGCAGTTCCTCCTCCAGCCCCTGAGCAAAAGGCTGCCACTCGTTTTCCAGAAGGTTATTTACACCCTCTTATCTGACCCTGTCCGTTTGGGTGAAGGAAGTTTCCCTGAGAAGATAAAGTTCTTCCCCTGCTTCTTGTTTGCTGGGCACAGATGCCGGGGCAAGATATGCTGAGGAATCTAAAGGGCTCGTGGAAGATGGCAGAGCCCGTGACTGAGCCAGATAGGGGGGCTCCATCCTGTAGCCTCCTGCACTTTTGTCCCCCGTCAAGGTCTGTGGGAGGGGAGCGGAGGGGAGAGGAGGGACCGGGTGACCTAGGAGCCCAGCTCCTCTGGGCAGCAGGGCCGACAGCAAACACGAGGTCCCCAAACAGTAGAAGACGGTGCGTGCAAGAGAAAATCTGTGATCTCTCAAAGCCACTGTAGTTTTCTGTTAAGTGTTTACAAATGTATAATGAACATTTAAAAATAACAGAAGGAACTTAAAATCCTTGCTCCGTTGAATTCTCCAACTGCCTTCATTTTTCTATCTCCCCTCCGATGTCTTCACCTGAGCCGATCCTCTGCTGCTTTCTCTGGCGGGTACACCATACACTTTTCGTCTATGTTGTTAGATAGGCTTCAGTTATCCTTTAAGTAGCTGCCTCTATCAGCCACTGGTACCACTATCACTGTTCCTGAATGGCTAGACACTCTAGTTGTTAGCGTGGCGCCGTGCTATGTCCCATGTCACTGTACCTCTGTGTCCCAGGTAAAGACATGGGGCTTGCCAGGTGACAGAGGGTTTCATTCATTCCCTGCTGGTTTACACGAGAGCCATTTATTTGCCCTTCCTTCCCATTCCTACTCTCCTCCCTGAGGGAAGTTGAATCAGGGAGCCGGCCAGCAGCAGGGCAGCAAGGAGGGGGATGCGACATCAAGCTAATAACCGGCTCCTGGTGATCAGGTAGCCGGTGACCCCGTGAGAGCGATTTGGTTGAATCTGGACATCCGTGTCCTTGTGTCAGCTCAACCTCCCTGGTGTTCACTTTCCCCTGTAGCAGGAGGGGTGGGCTGGGAATCAGTGGTTCCTCTCCCGCAGTGGGCCCTCACCTTGAGCGCGCATCAGAATCCCTGGAGGGCTTGAGAAAGCACAGGGAGCTGGACCCCACCCCAGAGTTGCGGGCTGGGAATTTGCCATTTCTAACGTGCTCCCAGGTGACGCTGATGCTGCCCGCCCAGGGTCACACTCCGAGGAACGCTGAGCTAATGAGCCTTTCTCAGTGGTAGTACCCTAGGATGCTGCCACCCGTGTAAGACTTTTCTGTTCTGAACATCACCTTCTTTCCTAGATGGAGCCAGCAGGACAGAAAGATGAGCCATTCAGTGCCAAAGAGAGGCGGCCAGTGAAATGTCCCTCTCAGGTAGGCGAGGACTGGCGGGGGCGGGGGGCGGGGAGGCGGCACCTCCTGCTGAGCTGGGGAGAAAGGCGGGGTCACAAAGCAGGGGGCTTGGCTGCGAAGTGGGTCTTACCTGGTTGAGACATTAGCCCGTTAGAGTCTCGGGTCTGTTCTTCTGGGCCTGGGCACACCTAAGGTTTATACCTGTGGGCCAGGAGAGCTGTTTCAACAGAACTGAGGCCCCTTCCGTGCTTGTAGAGGGCATAGGAACAAAGGCACAGCTCACGTGGCCCCAAATGCTAAGATGGGTATCTTAAATATGTGCCTAATATATAGTAGGTGTAGAATTAACATTGCTGAATAAATTAATAAAAAAATAGCTGAATGTAAATGAACAGAATTCTTTTTTATCACTTAATCCTAGTCAGATTTTTGGCTTTATTGGTGAATTGGTAAGTTTTTGTTACCAGGCTGTAAGAACTGTATAATTCACCCTCTTTTCCTCTTCGCCTTGGCTCTTAAGGAAACTTAAGATTAGGTTCTCTTTTCATGGAACTATACCTACTTTGCCTGTTGGCATGGACCTCGGGTAGAGAGCAAAAGATGCCGACTGCTGCAAATGGGAAATCTCAAAATGTTAATGAACTCCTTCAGGGAACTAATGAGCAGTCCAGAGAAGAAAAGCCAGAGAATGTTTCTCTCATCCTTTAAAGGATGGTATGAATGTTTCAGATTGGCCAAAGGCATTGCTGGGTGATAAAAGTTGATGATTATAGGATACGGATTTCTGGATCGTGGTTACAACGCATTGCCTTTCTCTGCAGGAGAATCCCTATCTGTTCACCTACAGGAACAGCAACTACCTGCCCAGGTTGCAGAAATCCCAGGCGAAGTTTGAGGTACGGAGAGGTTTTTCTGTGATTGACAAACATGCAAATGAACCCGGGGCCGTACCTTGCTGAGTCTTTTGAAGCTTCCAGGGCAGTTCTTTGTGTCCTGGACCCCATGGGTAGGTTGGAGAAGAGTGAAGGAGCACATGTGTGGCTGTCCCCTTGGTGCTTGAAGCAGGGCTGCCCTCCAGCTCCGTCTTTAAAACGGCCTCAGCAACCAGCATCCCATGGCTTCACGGGGTGTGTTGGGGGGCTCAGCACTACCTGTTCCCCGTCTATTTTGATGCGAGACCAGAATTTCAGGCCCTCCCCAAATCTCTGACAAGTCTTTTAAAACTCATCTGAGCCCTTAATCTGAAGAGAAAGTCCAGAAAAGGCAGGGAAATGGGGTGAAGTCTGAAAGCTGTCAGCATGGAGACCGGAAGGCCTCAGCTGTCGGCCACACCTTAGGGGCCCGCCTCACACATGTCTTGCTTATGACTTATCTCATGAGTCTCTTTCTGATACTTCCTGTCAAGATTAGATAGGGCATTCCACACTCCTCTGAGGATGCAAGAAACACTTGAAGGCTGTCTCCTTCTCAGAGGACTGGGGACCAATATGGGTTGAGACGAATTTGGTGGTGGTCCCAGCACCGCCCCTGCCTCCCTATTGGATAAAAGAGGGTGCGATTTACTCCCAGGGGTGTAGGCAAAGCTGATGGCCTGGGCCTGCACCACGAAGCCCAAGAGATACGGCGTAAAAGACTTGACTTATCAGCTTGTCCCATGCTTTCTAACTAATATCACAGCAGTAAGGATACATCTGAGAGGCACCATGGTGCCGCGATTTGAGAGAGCTGGCTCGGGGTTCAAATCCAGACTCTTGCGCTTACTGGCTCTGTGTCAGGGGGACTTAACCTCTCTGTGCCTTAGTTTTTCAAATCTGGGAAATGGTGATAGGTCATAGTGCTACCTAATAGAGCTATTAAATTGTAATAAGTTATTAAGTATAAGGCACATATAACAGTATCTGGCATGCCATGAGTTTTATAGTAGAGGGAGCAATGCATATCTTCAGGATACGTTTACTGAATACCAGCTGTGTACCATTAGGATGCACGCTCCATGGGGGCAGTGACTCAGAGCAGGTACCTAGTCACTATTAGCCGAATAACCAAATGGGTGGGCAGGTGAGTGGGTGGACGGGGACCAGGCATAGGAGATACAAACACAAATACGTTGCTTGTCCCAAGGAACTCAGTCTAGTGGAGTCAACCAGCAGTGATAGCACAATGTAAAAAGTGCCGTAAGGTTTCCACGGGGTATTCTGGGAACACAGCGGAAGAACAAATGACAGGCAGGAGAGAGTTGAGAAGGCTTCCCCAAGAGTACCTATGACCTCAGCCTGAGGATGACAAAAGTCAAGCCAGGTGGGTGGGAGTGAGGGAAACAGAGGGAGGGAAAGGGAAAGAAAGAGCAGACGTAGGTGTTCGGACGAAGATGTGGAGGGACAGAGAGTCAGGTCTGGAATGTTGGGGGCTTCCTACCCCGTGCTGAGGAGGGTGGACTTTATGCTGACGTTAGTATAGAGTGGAAATATGCTTATTCAACCAACAAGTGTTTATTGAGCATCTACTGTGCAGCCTTCTAGGCTCTGGACATACAAGAAGCAAAATGGGTGAAAATTCCTGCTTTCACTGAGAATTTGGGCGAGGGAGTGATTTTTATATTGAGAGAGAAAGAGTCCTCTGAATGGATTCAGAAGGCTGGGGAGGAAGCCCACAGGCCGGCAGCAGTGATGATGGTGAACAGGGCCATGTTCCAGGAAGAAGGGATAAGGCCTGAACTTAGCCTGAGGCTGAGGGACTAGGGAAGGGAGGCCGGCTTGGGAACATCTGGAAAGGGTGTTGTGGACGCTCAGATGTGAGTGTTGAAGGAGAGGGAGAAATCCTACATGATGCTTAGGTTTCTGTACTAAGTGATATCTTCCAAAATAGAGGCCCACTTCTCACCCAGTTTCTTAGGTTGCAAGATCCATTTCTTCTTATTTCTCCGTGTGTCTCATTTTAGGTGAGAGATGGAATGGAAATCAGGTGTCCTGACAAGGATCCCTCTGACACGATTCCCACATCAGGTACACGGCTTGAGTCAAGTGATTTTAAAAGTCATTTGAGGTCTAAAACCATCAATGTAAGAGCAGCCTTAAGATGACAGGGGCTTTCTGCACAATCTGAGATACACCTGAGAAGTTTTCAAGGCCATACAGCTCTGTATGTATACTTGTAAGTTCATGCCTGTGTTTGATTATTCTTTAACTAAAATATGATAACATTATCAGAAAGCATTTATTGAGCATTAACTGTGTGCCAGGCCATGCTCTGCAAAGGGCCCAGTGTCAGGTGAGTGAGCTGATGTCATTGTCCCCGCTGGGAAGCCTCGATGAGGTGAACTTATTCTCTGAAACATAAAACTACCTTTAAGCAGGAAGCAAAAATAACCAGTCCAAGCTCCCGGTCAGAGCCATACGCAGAGTGCGCTCAAACACTGGAAAGCCATCTTACAAACGTGCCATTTTCACTGCTTCTCTGTGTTTCCAAGATGACTGGTGCTGGGCCATGAAAATGAGGCTCATGGAACATTCTAGGCAGATACCTTCCCAAAGAGAAGCTGCCTAAGGGCTGAAACTTTTCCTCCAGGTGAGCCAACCTCTGAGTGATGGCTCTGTGCCCATGATCATGGGAGGTCACGGGAGAGCCGTGTGGTGGCCCACGTGACTCACAACCTCAGCCCAGGAGCGTTTCTGCAACAGTGCGATACGTTCTCATGCTTGGTCCTGGAGGGCGACTCATTTGTTCATTGATTCGGTCACTTGTTCACTCATCTATTAGATGATTGTTGAATGCCTCTTATGTGCCTGCCAGGATGGAAAGCGAAGTTTGAAGATGTCGCAGCGTGCAAATCTTTGTAGTTACATTGTCTCCTTTTGCTGAGTATTAGTAGAACAAGTTTAAGTGTCAGCCCGCCCTTCATGCCTGTCTTAGCTCTACACGCTCAAATCTAGTCAAATGACGGGCAAGTAAGTTAAAAATCTTCTCACCAAAACTTCGGTGTGTAACTGGTTCTTGACTAAGTTGCAGAATAATGGAATAGGTGATAAAAGTCTTACAGGTCTTCCCTGGTGGCGCAGTGGTTGAGAGCCCGCCTGCCGATGCAGGGGACATGGGTTCGTGCCCCAGTCTGGGAAGATTCCACATGCCGTGGAGCGGCTGGGCCCGTGAGCCGTGGCCGCTGATCCTGCGTGTCTGGAGCCTGTGCTCCGCAACAGGAGAAGCCACAACAATGAGAGGCCCGTGTGTCGCAAAAAAAAAAAAAAAAAAAAAAAAGAATCCCCCTGCCAATGCAGGGGACACGGGTTCGAGTCCTGGTCCAGGAAGATCCCACATGCCACAGACCAACTAAGCCCGTGTGCCACAACTACTGAGCCTGCGCTCTAGAGCCCGTGAGCCTGTGTGCCACAGCTACTGAAGCCCGCGTGCCTAGAGCCTGTGCTTCAAAACAAGAGAAGCCACCGCAATGAGAAGCCCACACACCTCAACTAGAGAAGGCCCGCACATAGCAACAAAGACCCAACGCAGCCAAAAAATAAATAAATAAGGTAAAAGTCTTTTAAAAAAAAGTCTTACACACACACACTTAGTCTTTAGACTTTTTCCCCCCCGTACTTAGTGACAGCCCCTTCATATTGGTTAGTTTACTAGCAGAACTTCAGTAGCAGAAACAAATTGTTAGCTTCATATGTAGGCCCTCCAACAGCAAAACCTCAAAGATGTATTTATGTATAGAGAGAGGAAGGGGGGAATTTGAATGTTTTAATAGCCATACTCTTTACAGTGAAATGATATCCATCCTCTTTTAATCTTATCATTCTGAAAGGATGATGTGTAAAGATTTTGCAATCTGTCTAGATTATGTTCCCATCATGACAGTGATAACCAACCAATCCATCAGAGCATATCTGAACATCTGAAAGCCAAATAAAATGTGAATCTCTTCTTTATTCCTTGACCCTGAAGATTATCTTGTTTATTGGCACTTGAATATGTAAGCACAAGAAATCTCAAGACCTTGAGATCTTAGATACTCTGGTGACAGAAGCTGTTTGGATAAGCAGATGGATAGATTTATGCCTCCTTGATTTAACCAAGTGGGCCTGGGACCAAAACATTAGCATTGGCCAACTGGGTGGCAGCCCTCATGGGCTAACGTTGGGCCTGCGCCTCTGAGTCCCCCTGAAAAGTGTCTTTAGAAAAATGGCAACAACTAACTGGACAAAAACAAAAAACACATTTCATTACTGCGCTTGATCTATGATTGGACATTTTAATCATACTTGTGGCTGTCAGGGTGGGAAAAAGACTTAGCACAGGGTCACGTCATTATTACCCTTGATGATCGTTGTACTGGTGAGGTCGTTCACTCTTCTGGAGATCATGTTGGCAATTTCTAATTGAGATGAAGGCCTCTGATACGTACTTGTAAGAGCAGATCATCTTATCTTTACAACCGCAGTGACTCAGCACATGGTAGGAGCCTGATGATGGTTGGTGAACTCATCTTAATTATGGAGTATTCCTACTTCCGCAAATCAGAAATGCCCAGAGTTGAAAACGATCTTAAAAACCAAGTGGACCAAAATGCCTTCCGTTAAGACAACTTTTCACTAAGACTCTCTTATAAAATAACTGTTTTATCTTCAGAGTTGTTTTCAAAAATCTTCTTTGTAGTCCCCTTTTCTAGTGTCTCTCTCAAACCAACCCACAGCTATACCTAGCTAAGGAGAAGTGATAATTTCAAAATAAGATACTGCTTCCATCAACAGGTCCCAGCCCCTGGCAGCCCGGGTGCCCCACCCTCACACCATTCAGAGCCCACAGGTGATGAACCTCTCCTACTGATCTATGGGGCTTGGGATGGGATATATAGAGCTGATGTAAGTAATTGTTATTACCAATCGCTATTTGGTAGCATGAATAAATGAATGCACACGTGCGTGCTTCCAATTTTTCCCTTCTGGTCAGTGCATACATGCAATTTACTGAGTGCTACCTCCTGTGAACTTTATAACTTCATAAGTACTTACATCATTTTATATTACTTCATGGCCCTGTCCCTAACATAGTTGGGATAACTAAGAATAACATGCTGGGCCTGGTAGCTGACTTAAGGTTTTCCCAGTGAGAAAAGGAGTAGCATTTTGTAAACAGAAGAGTGGCCATAAAGAGCCAGAGGGCACATGGCTCATCGCCTGTCCATTGGAGCTGGCTATCTTGAAGTCAAACTGCTCATTCCTTGCAGAGGGGAAAATTCATAGTATTTGAAAATAGGAGTCCACCAAGCTAATTCTATGCCACTGTCACCAGTAGTATCAATTAGAACAGTTCATTTATTTTAAGCTATTGATTCCTTTCTAAGTCCCTGATGTCATTTATTTTACCCATTCGGCTAAAATGAGCTATTCAAGCGCTGATATGAAAAATGCCCAGGTTACAGGCACTGGGTGACCACTAGGAGTTTCACTTCATTGTGAATCAGCTGTGTACTGTCCAGTGTACGTCCTGAAGCCGTCTCTACAGTCACCACCTGCTCATGAGTCTTGTGGCCTAACCTAGCCTGTGACTAGGAACTAGTGACGCCCCACAGGGAATATAACAGCCTGCCTGTCCCCTCGGCGCGACCAGCCTACTGGACAAGTTCAAACTCACCCTCAAGACACTCAGATGAATGTATTTCCCTTCCCTGCAGTTCCCACCATTTAAAGCATTGAGAGCTGTAGTCTCTGACACAGAGCCTCTTCCTCAGCCTTTAATTCAACTGAACACATTTCTTGAGCTCCTACTGTGTGCGAGGCACATATTTCTTCACATAAACTTACGCCAACGCACTTCAAAGACAGAAACAAGGCCCAACCTGTGCCAGCAGTTTACCACCATTGCAGAAGTCCTTATATAAGTCCCTAAAATCTGAGAGCAAAAGGGTTGGGCAGCCCTAGCTGACAGTCGAGAGAAAGTTGTTTTTTCAGGTTATGGCCCCAGGTTTAAGTTGTTGGGTTACACAAGACAAAACTCCCAAGCGTCAAGTCTTTTTCCTGCTGTTCCTTTGCATGTCCAACGGGCAGTTTCCCCTTTCTCTACTCTAGTCAACCATTTTCTGTCTATTCATGATCTTTTATCTTAGTTTGGATGGCCTTCTGATAAGAGGCCCCTTCTGTAAAAATCTTGATGAGTGAATGATGTGTTTATCAACTGCTTTCAAGGTGGTGGACAGTTTGTACCAGAAAATGTTTAGCTAATCAGCCACACAAATGTAATCTTATCTCTAAAGAGTTCTGTCCCCAAGGAGAGCAATTGCTAAAGTGCTTTGCTGTGGTTCCAGGCTGTGTCTTTATCATATACGATAATATTAACAAAGCTCAAATCAAGGTCTCCAGAATGTCAAACCAATGAAATGTGTGTTGGGTTCTATTTGAATAAGATCCCAGATGAGTCAAACTCCTCCCATCTAGACTTGGTTCATTTGGTTTATTATCTCTTACAGGTCATTCCTTACAGAATGACCAACAGAAAACCACCCCTCCCAACATACCCACCAATCTACACGTATACACACACGCGTAGATGTGGACATACACGAGTGCACGCATATATGTGTGTTTCCTTTCTGCCTGCTACAAATTTAGGAGACAGGAATGGCCAGTTTCAGCTGCCCCTTTAGCAAACTTGCAATGTGCTTTCAAAGCAAATCTATCCATCTCTTCCACATTTTACCAGCCCCAAAGATGTCCCCTAGCCTTGACACACCAGTTAGTGTTCACAGAATTCACTGTATTACACATCATGGCAACAAGAATACGGTGATTGACTGTCGCCATCAGGAGCTAAAATAAACCGTCTAGAGTTGAAGGGAGGAGGTCTTATTTTCCATTTTGTTGCCTTTTTTTACCCAGAGCCTCATTTCTTTGAGAAGAGGTCATTTGGAAGTTCTCAGGCTTGGCCCCGTCGATGTGTGCTAATGTGTGCAGCTGGCTTTGTGATTTGATAATGTTCTCCTAACCACACAGGATTGGGCCCACCCCAGACCTACTAAATCAGAAACTCTGAGGGTGGCAACCAACCATCTGTGTTTTAACAAGCTCTCAGATGATTCTGATGCATGCTCGAATTTGAAGACCACTAATCTCTATATTTTGCATACACACATTCACAGCTATGCATGTGTTACTTTGCATGCTGTCATAGGGAAGAGGCAGGGACTTTTCCTTTTCCAATGAGAGGAAATCCTCAGTGGGAGCAGCAGTTCCACATCTGCAGACAGCATGGAAGTCAGGTAGACAAGATGTCTCCATGGAAGGAGGCAAGACCTAGAGATCTCTTTGAACATTGATCCCACTGACTGTTAACACAGCTTCCCATGCAGGTGTGATTATACACCATGATTTGGATGTTGATGAGTGAAGCAGGCTATATGTAGCCTGCTGCTGTCGAGAGCATCTTGTTCTCTGTGTTTTACTGCCCTCGTTATAGAGTTACTTGGTAAAGAAGGGCTGTCGAGAGAGCCTCCTGGCAGACAGATTTCAGCTTATCCATCTTAAGCAGTGGTCCACTGAAATGATGGGTTTCTTTCCCCACTGAAGTAGTGGGTCACCCTGTGGTACAAATGCTCTATTAGACTTCTTCCAAGGCTGAAAGCGAATTGACAAGTTACTGCAACATCGTGCCGCTAGAGACCATGAAAGGCACATCTGAGGAAAGATGGAGCTGTGTCAAACTTGGAGTGACTATGGGAGGAGGTGCCCCGGGGGGGTGGGAGGTGAACTTGTGATTTGAGGGGACAGAGCCACATATGGCAGAAGGAATTTAAGTGTGATTCCCAAAATGCACTTGGATTCATGTCCGTATGTATATAAGGTAAAGGGGTAGATGGATATAGGACAGGCGTATATATGCAAGTAAATATATATATGTATATGTATGTGTGTATGTGTGTGTATATATGTGTAATATTCATGTTAAGCTCCTAACTTGTTAGCCAGGCATAAAAGGCCTTTGGCCCTAACATACATTTCCAATGTTATTTTTTTTAAAATTGAAGTATAGTTGATTTACAGTGTTGTGTTAATTTCTGCTATACAGCAAAGTGATTCAGTTATACATATATATATATCGATACATTCTTTTTTTAATATTCTTTTCCATTATGGTTTATCATAAGTTATTGAATGGTCCTCTGTGCTATACAGTAGGACATTTTTGTTTATCCATTCCATATATTGTATAATAGCTTACATCTGCTAACCCCCAACCTCCCACTCCATCCCTCCACCAACGCCTGCCCTCTTCGCAACCACAAGTCTGTTCTCTATGTCCACGAGGCTGTTTCTGTTTCGTAGATAGGTTCATTTCTGTCATATTCTAGATTCCACATATAAGTGATATCATATGGTATTTGTCTTTCTCTTTCTGAATTACTTCACTTAGTATGATAATCTCTGGTTGCATCCATGTTGCTGCAAATGGCATTATTTCATTCTTTTTTATGGCTGAGTAGTATTCCATTGTATATATGTACCACATCTTCTTTATCCATTCATCTATCGAAGGACATTTAGTTTGTTTCCATGTCTTGGCTATTGTGAATAGTGCTGCTATGAACATGGGGGTGCATGAATCTTTTCAAGTTAGAGTTTTGTCTGGGTATATGCCCAGGAGTGGGATTGCTGGATCATATGGTAATTGTATTTTTTGTTTTCTGAGGAACCTCCATACTGTTTTCCATAGTGGCTGCACCAACTTACATTCCCACCATATGTATAGGAGGGTTCCCTTTTCTCCACATCCTCTCCAGCATTTGTGATTTGTAGACTTTTTAATGGTGGCCGTTCTGACCAGTGTGAGTTGGTACCTCATTGTACCATTTGATTTTGCATTTCTCTAATAATTAGCGATATTGAGCATCTTTTCATGTGCCTATTGGCCATTTGTATTTCTTCTTTGGAGAAATGTCTATTTAGGTCTTATGCCCATTTTTTTCAACTGGGTTTTTTGTTTTGTTGTTGTTGAGTTGTAGGAACTGTTTGTATATTGTATATTTTGGAAATTAAGTCCTTGTCGGATGCGTCGTTTGCAAATATTTTCTCCCATTCTGTAGGTTGTTTTTTCATTTTGTTTATGGTTCCAGTGTTATTTCTTGTTAGTCTCCTTCCCATGCCCTTCACTTAAGTCAAACTGTACAACTATCCGTTCTTTATGGACGTCACATGATTTACCACACCGCATCCTTATCTCATCATATCCTGAGTTCAGACATGACCTTCTCCATGTAGCCTGCTCTAAACTCTCCTCCCCCACCACACACACCTCTGAGCGTAAATCATCCCTCCAGCTCCTGAACCTCTTATCACTTTATTACCTCCCATAGTATTCATCAGCCTATAAGTTATTATAACTATGGATGTTTCTCATTCCCTGCTTATCCTGCGAGCTTCCTGAGCACATTCTCCATTTCTGACCACGGTTTTGTCCCCAGGGCCCCCAGCCACTGCTCGGTGGCCAATACGTTTGTCATACAAGTAAGTAGCTGCTTAGCCACATCATAGCACATGCCTAAACTCAAGAGATAAAATAGTAGCAGGCTATGGAAAACAGTTTGGGGTTTCCTCAGAAAGCTAAACATAGGATTATCCTATGGCCCACCAAGTTCCACTCCTTGGTGTATACCCAAAATAATTCAAAACAGGCATTCAAATAAAGACTTGTATATGAATGTTCATAGGAGCACTATATGCAATACCCAAAAGATGGGACCAACCCAAATGTCCATCAACAGATGAAGGAATAGAAAAATGTGGTATATCCACACAATGGAATATTAGTCAGCCATGAGAAAGAATGAAGTACTGGCACCTGCTACAACATGGGTGAACCTTGAAAATATTAGGCAAAGTGGAGGAAGCCAGACACACAGGTCACATTTTATGATTCCATTTACGTGAAATATCCAGTATAGGTAAATCCATGGAGAGGAAGCAGATAGTGGTTGCCATGGGCTGGCGGGAGTGAGGAATGACTGCTTAGTGGGTACAGGTCTCTTCTGGGGGTGATGAAAACGTTTTGGAACTAGATAGAGGTCATGGTTGGACAACACTGAGAATGTACGAAGTGCCACCGAATTGTGGACTTTAAAATGCTTCCTTTTATGTGATGTGAACGTCACCTTGATAGTGGTTGTCATAGTGTTTTTAAAAAACAGTAGTATAAAGGCATTTCCCTTTTCCCTTCATAAAAACCAAGCTGATTTTTTTCTAATAAGATGGTATAATATTTTATCCCAACTATCAACAGATCCTAGAATGGATGAAGTATGGGTTTCACCTCCACCACAATCCCCTCCTTACTCCCAGATCATGTCGCCAGGGGCTGTTTCACGCCCTGAGAGTCACTGCCCACCTGTGGCATCAGGTTCACCCAACACCAGCAGACACCTCTCCGAAAGTGGGGCCACCTTCCAGCTCCCGAGCCCTGTGTCCAGGCGCCCCATGGAGGAGACTGGCAGTCAGGCTCTACGGCTGCTACTGCTGAGGTTTAGGACAAGGATGGCCTTTTAATATCTTTGTCCAAGCTGAATTGTTCTACTTTGTCTCAGTTTTCCTGGAAGACGCTCCTTTGTTTTCAGAGGAGACAAGAAGCCCACCTTCTGTTCATCTTTGTTTTCAGTTCACAGGCTGAAGCTGGCTGACATCAAGGTCATCGGAGCCCTGGGTGATTCGCTCACGGTGAGTTACTGACGGTGGAAGGAAGGGGCAGGAGAGGAGACGATCTTGGTTAATAGGAGAATCTCACTCCTGGACCTTAAGCGTTGCCGTCTCTGGTCCCAACCTCAGTCCCTCCCCACCTCCATGCCCACCCTGGAATCCAGCATTCCCTGGCCCATCGTGTTTTCCCACCTCCATTCTAACCTCATCCTTCCTCTCCTAACATGGGAATGAAGGAGAGAGCAGGAAGTGGGGGGGGGGCCCAGAAGGAGCCCCTGAAATGAAAGTAACCTAGCCCAAACCGCACAGCCTGTCAGTGGTGGGGTGTAGGGCCCCTTCAAAGACCCGGTGCTTTGTTTTGTCCATGTAGGAAAGCGAAGGGAAGATCCCAAGGGCAATGGGATGATGGGACAGGAACGAGTACTAATGGGGGAGGGGTGAGAAAACCGGGGTCAGTGGAAAAGACAGAGGTACTAACGATGACCCAGACTATGTCTGCAGGTGGCTGTGGTGACCTCCCAGGCCCAGCAAAAAGCTATCCAGAAAAAGCAGAATCAGGTCCTTAGAGAGCCAGGGTAGGGGGGCTCTGAAGCTCTCGAACTTCAGGTCCACAGTGACTCATTACAGAGGAGTCCAGCTGCTGTTCTCTGGATCAGTAGAATCGAGGGCCTCCAGCTGAATTTTCCCCCAAATACCAGCTGACACCTTTCATGTCTGTGGCCTCTTCACATTGGTATGATCTCACTCAATATCCTCAACGAAATCCTGGGCCATATGACTCTCCTCAAACTGAAACCAACAAAGGAGGTGAAGCCGGTTGAAGCGAAGTGAGTACCGCAGCCAATAGCTTGTAACTGCTGGGTGAGGACAGGACTCCCAGGTCCTGACTCTGAGGCCAGAATTCTTTCCCTGCCCTGTAGCCGTCTCCTCCATGACCCCTCAGGTACTCTTCACCCCGAAGGCCCTATGGCTCCTAAGCTTCTGGGAAGGACAGGCAGCACGGCTCATCCCAGCCACTTCCTGCTGGGTGTGGCCTGACACAGCTGGAAATGCCCTGGCCGTCCAGTGGTTAGGACTCAGCGCTTTCACCACTGTGGCCCAGGTTCTATCCCTGGTCGGGGAACTAAGATCCCAGGAGCCGAGGCGTGGCCAAAAAAACAAAAACAAAAACAAAACACAGAATCAGCCCAGCTGTTCAGGACTACCTGGGGAGGCAGCAAGGCTCCTCTCCCGGAGGCCAGCCTTCCCCACAGGCTGCCTGGGAGGCTAGCCCTTGGCATGACCTTTGGAATGGCTCTGCTGGGAAATAACGTGCTTTAGGCAACGGACGTGCACCTGCAGAGTGTGTCAGGATGTGGTTTTAAAAGACCCCTCTCTTTCTTTAGCTGAGGAAGAGGTACGTGGCGTTTCATTTTAGTTTTTCCAGTTGTACATATGTGAGACCTATTCACATCAAAGGATTACAGGATACTTCCCTTTCTGATACAGTTCACGACTTTTAAAACATGAGGAAAATGGGGCCCTGAAATGTGTCCTCTGGAAAACTGTACACTGCAGTATAATTTTCAGAGCGCTTCTGCCAGCCTAGGGTCCAGGCAGGGTTTCTTAGGGTGAGGCTGCCCTTGGAGGGCCCCAGAATTCCCAGCGGGAAGTAGCACTCGTTTCTGACGAGGCAGGATGCAGGTCAAGACGTGGTGCTCTCAAGACGCTAGATTCTAAAGTGCCGGACATTCCGGCCCGGCCAGGACGAGAACACAGACCCTCTGGTGAGCAGGCAAGGACATCACCCCCTTGTGGTTCCCTTTCAGGCAGGTAATGGGGCCGGATCCAAGCCTGGGAACGTCCTGGACGTCTTCACTCAGTATCGAGGTCTGTCCTGGAGGTAAGTGCAGGCGTGGCAAGGCCCAGAGACGCCCCGTCGCAGGGCAGGGGAGGACCCCTGAGCATGTAGAAAACAAGTTCTCTAGCAGAAGGATGAGTCAACGTAGTGCTTTTCCATGAGAAATTTCTAGGTTTAATTTAAGGAAGGTATTTATCAGCTTCCCCAAACCAGATATTCCCCCAAAACTAGCCAGGACCTGAGCAGGAGTTTAGGGGGAAAACTACTCAGACGTTTGGGTTGGAAAAGTTTGGGCTTGCCTTTCTCCCTCTGGGCAGTCACCTCAGCAGGAGGCAGCAGCCTTCAGAACCCGGGTTGTGTAGGAGCCCCAGCTGCCCGCTCTGTGTGACCTTGGGTAAGTTATTCAACCTCTCTGAGCTGGTCTCATCTTTGACGCAGAGACAATAATACTGCCTTAGCATTGTCGCGAGGCTTACAGAGAATTTAAATGCCCAGCACAGTGCCTGACACAAAGGTAGGTATAAATGGTAGCTGGGATCATTATTAAAGGGCCTTCATTTTACAGATGATGAAGCACGGCTCAGAGAGGGCAAGTAACCTGTCCAAGGTCACACAGTCAGATGGTAAGAGAGCAAAAAGTAGAGTAGATGACTCCTGACCCCTAATGCAGCACGTCCCCCATCGTGTATATTTTGGGCAGGCTTGTTCCTGCTCTGCCTGTAGTCAAACCCAGGCGGCCCCAGGCTGCGGTGAGCAGCGCTCCTGCTTCATCTCTGCTATGAAAGCCCAGCTCATGCCAAGCGGGAGAGGGCAGGTTCGGTGTTCCCTCAACCTGGAATCCAGCATCTCTGGCACCAGCTTGAACCTGAGCGTTGAATCCCTGGCATCCTCCCTGGCGATGCTACACAGAGTTAAACCCCAGACGTTTTGAGAACCTTTGAAATGTTCCCAGACATACTTGGCAGAGAATGAGGGGATATGGAAAAGTAGGGAATCCAATCAACTCTGGAATGCTGCTTATTTTCATGCCTAGAAACCCATCCAACTTTGATTTCCTTGGAATTTTAGAAGCGGCTCAGAAGATGGGTTGCTCTCTAGAAGATACCCTTTAAAAACCGGGTTTTCCCCAAGCCAAACAGGACGAGAAACATGAAGGCAAACTTTTTTTTTTTTAATAATAATAATAATAATGCACAGCTGCAGTGGCTAGTCGTCGCTGGGCTGGGCTCTGCCTCCAAGGAAGGGCCGTTTCCCCTTTGGAAGATGGGGCTGAAGAGGCCCACTTAACTCCCCTGCCTCAAGGTCAAAGCTCAAAGTCAGCCATGACGGTTTAAGCCAGGCAAAGGAGAGAGAAGTTACTGTATTCTGGTTTTTCAGTTTTTATACAAAAATAATGAGGAAAGGGCAAGCCCCAAGCCCCCAGGGTGTTTCTCAGAAGGAGCAAGGTCTGTCTTGGTGGTGTCTGAGGTGTTTCAGCGTCGCTGGCCGTTTTAACCTTCATTTTCTTTCTTGTCCCCACGACGACGCAGCGCGGGCGGCGATCAGAACCTCAGCAGCGTCACCACCTTGCCCAGTAAGTACGCGCTCCCGGAGGTCCGGGGCGGGCTCGCCGCCGCCCTGCGCGTTTCTGCAGCTCCCCCTGGCGGCGGCCGCGGGCTTGGCAGGGAAGGGTGGCAGGAGACAGCAGCGTTCGGCAGGGGGCGCTGCTTCCCCGAGGCGGTCGCCCTGCTCTGTTGCTTGAGAGCGATTAAAGCCTTTTTTTTTTTTTTTTTTTAAGAGAAATTGTATTTGTCCGAGGAAGGAAGAGAGTAAGAGGGAAAGAATGCTCAGGCCAACCCTTAGTGCAAGTTATTATTAAGAAATGATTGAAGAAGGAAATAAAGGAAACCCATGTTTGCTTTGCCTGTCATTCAGAGCAGAACACCTTTCGGGGAGGCGTTGATCTAGGCTTGGGCTGTATTACGCACCACTGCATACAAAGACGTTGAATTCCTGGTGTTGGTTTAGGAAACGCTGCTATTGCAGCAGTGATGATGAAATTACCTTGTTCAGCCTCTGCAAACACAGCCATATTTGGGGTGCAACCTTTTCTTTAAATTACTTCATCAACAACCTGTTCGGAATGATTTTTTTTAAGCCTGACTACATTCTTTGAATGGTCTTATTCATCTTTTTATTCTCCTTAGTGCATGCACAGTGCTTGTTCTTAAAGTACGCGTACAAAAAAATGTTACAATTGAATTATTTTCCCTTAAAATCTTCTGGCTAACGATTTTGCCTGAGAGGAATTTAATCGGTCCCATTCTCATTTACTTTTCTCGTAATTATCCCTCTGTAATATATCTTTAGCAGCTAAGAAATTATTTGAGCTTTAAGTCACCAAGACTTTGATGATAAAGGTGGTTTGATCGCCACATGGGCAGAACTGGTTGGATTTCATGCGTGTTATCTGTTCTTGCTATTTGCAAATCCTGTTGATTTTAAGTAGGTACAGTTCTGTGGCACGAGTACTTCCCATCTTCCTTATTTCTAGGTCCACACACACGAGCTAGGAATAAGCTCCGCCATCTCTAGTAGATGATTTGGGTTGCGTTTGTGAATGTAATTGGGCTATGAGCTGGGCCAGCATACACAACTTGCTGGGCTCTCTGATTCCCATGCTATTGTGGTTGATAACGTGATTGGAAATCATCTGACTCAAGATCTTTCACTAAAATGATTTATAAAATATTAAGACAGCGTCATCTGGGTGGACGCCCTGACACGCTTAGCCCAGCAGTGGAACATTGCCTGTTCAGACTTCCTTACCAGAGTTGTGAAGACAGATTGGCTGTAGGGACTGGATAATCCATGGAGAAATAATCACGTGGCAATGTGTTGGAAAACTTATGAGAACATAGGGTCAGAACAGAACCTCGGTTCAACTCCCTATTCAATGTAATCCAGCAAATACACCCGTGCTGGGTGCTTGGGAAACAGGAGAATGAGGTGAGGTCCCTGCCCTGATGACATCACTGAAGTCTCTTTAGGGACACGTCTCCCTAAAGACAGACATGTGTACCAATAATTATAGCCATATACAAAGTTTAGGGGAAAATAAATAAGAAGACTGTTACCCTGCCTTTTGAAAGAGGGCTTTAAGAACTGGAATTCATCAGATAAGAAAAGGGGATTGAATGTTCCTGGCAGAGGTAACTGTGTGCACCAGCAAGTTCTTGTCCTGTCCAATGAGTAGTGCCTTCTGTGACATTCCTGATAGGTACCTAGCTAGCCAATGCTGGATGCTTCCAGAAATGGGGAGTCTGGGACAATCCCTTCCGTTTTCAGATAGCTCGAGTGATCTCGCAGCTCTTCCTTCTATTGAGTAGATCAGAGTAATTGCCATCCATTGGTACAATGTCCCCAGAGCCACAAGGAATGAGTTCAATCCATCTGTGTTGTGTAGGCCCCTTAGCAGTGCTTGGGTGGAGAGGGTGCTCTGCTGGATGGCATGATGCCTGAAAGTCCTGACTGATACCTAGCCAGTTCCTTTCCCACATCCTAGTAGATTGTAGGTCTGGGGAAGGTACCCTCTAACACGAGCTGAGAGATCAGGTTCTAGCCTAGGATTCTATTCTTAATAATGTATGACTTTTAACAGTTCTCCTAACCTTTCTGAACTTTAAGTTCTTCTTAATTCAGTGCATAAACGTTTATTGAGCCCATGCGAGGCTCAGGGGTGTACACAGACCCTGCTCTCAGGAGTCTTCAGCCAAGCTGGGGGGGATTGCAGAGTGAAAAGTGTAGATCCAGCATGGTAAAGGCATTAGAATGTGTGACATTGAAAAGATGAACCAAATCAGCTGAACCACCTGACCAAGGTGGATGGTGGGAAGAGAGCCTAAAACTCAGAAATGAAAGAGGAGACGTAAGTATAGAAATAAAAAGGATTATGAGAGAATACGTTGAACAGTTGTAGCCATACAATGGAATATTATTTGCCAGTAAAAAAGAATGAAGTACTGATACATGCTAAACACGGATGAACATTGATAACTTGCTAAGTGAAGGAAGCCAGTCACAAAGGACGTGTTGTATTGTATGGTTCCATTTATATGAAATGTCCAGAATAAGGAAACCCATAGAGATAGAAGGTAGATTAGTGGTTGCCATGGGGCTGGAAGAAATGGGGAGGGACCACTAGTGGCTACAGAGTCTCTTCTGGGGGTGATGAAAAAGTTCTAAAGTTTATGGGGTGATGGTGGCACAACTGTATGAATGTACTAAAAGCTATTGAATTGTACTTTAAATTGGTGAATTCTATATTATGTGAATTATATCTCAGTAAAGCGATTACATATTTAGAGAAAAAAGCAAAGCGCCCGAGAGCAGCACCTTAACCAGACTGGCGTTTATTCAGCACTAATTCATCGAGCGCCCTTGTGTGCCGCACACGTGGTCCGGCATCAGCCTGCTGGACGTTTTGTTTTGGGGGCCAAGCGAACAGTAAGGGTGAGGGCTGTGGGGCGGGCGCTCTGCTTTGTCGCCAGCACCCCCTGGCACTTACCAAAGGAATCTGAAGATTGCCTCGGGGCAGTGATGACGAGCATCTTTTCCTTATATTTCCAGACATCCTCCGGGAATTCAACCCTTCCCTGAAGGGTTTCTCTGTTGGCACTGGAAGAGAAAACAGTCCCGGGGCCTTCCTAAACCAGGCCGTGGCAGGAGCCCGAGCTGAGTGAGCAGTGGAGCCTTGCGGGTGAACCACACGGGTCCCCGGGAACCTGGTCGGGGGCTTAGCCTAGACCAGGGTGTATGGCTAAAGGCTCCGGATTTGGTCCAGGGGGAGGATCTGAGGGTCAAAGGCTGGACTGGGCGGGCTCTCTTGGGGGTGTCCTCTGCCGTGGGACGTGGAAGCCTGCTGGCTCACCCACCAACCGTGCCCCCAGGAGCTAGTCACAGTTGATTCTGATGCCAGGTACGTGCTTTGAGCAAATTCCTTTGCCTCGTCTGTAAACCTTATGTTCACATAAGACGCAGCCGTAGGTGGACTCACGGAGCCCCAAGTCTCACCACTCTGTTCATGCTCCGTCTTTCGTGTCACCTTCTCCCTCTCTTCCTCAGACTTGCTTTTCAGGAGGCCTTTTCAGGCTCCATGCTTTGCATCCTTCCTGGTTCATGGCAAGAGCACCAGTCCTGGGGCCAGCGGGAGTGGGGGAGTGTCTGAGTCTGAGCCCTGGTTTCTCCCCTGGCCTCTCTAAGCCTTAGCCTCTAAGAGATGGGGCTGAACCTCTCCCGTGGGCCGGCTGGGAGGCTCAATGCCGTGTTTTTCGGTGTGTTTTTTTAAACATCTTTTATTTCTTTAATGTTGTATCTATCTGTTTATTTATTGGCTGCGTTGGGTCTTCGTTGCTGTGCGCGGGCTTTCTCTAGTTGCGGCGAGCGGGAGCTACTCTTGGTTGCAGTGTGCGGGTTTCTCATTGCGGTGGCTTCTCTTGTCGTGGAGCACGGGCTCTAGGCCCGCAGGCTTCCGTAGTTGTGGCACAAGGGCTCAGTAGTTGTGGCACACGGGCTCTAGAGCGCAGGCTCAGTAGTGGTGGCGCATGGGCTTAGTTGCTCCGCGGCATGTGGGATCCTCCCGGACCAGGGCTCGAACCCGTGTCCCCTGCATTGGCAGGCAGATTCTTAACCACTGTGCCACCAGGGAAGCCCACAGTGCCATGCTGAAAGTGAAAGTTCTGGTGAGCTGTAAATAGCACAGACAGGGTAGTGGTCCCAGCAACAGTGCAGCAGGGCTGCAGGACCCACCTGGGGTAAACTGTTAGTGAGCAACAGGACCACTGAGTCGTGGTCCAGGGGCACTGGATGGAGGGTTCCAGAGAGCGGGGTCAGCTTTCCTGGGTCCTACAGCTCCATTTCTCCCCACCATCCCAGAACCCTGAGTACTTCTTTGGGTTTGCTGCCAGTCAGAGAACCAGTGAGTGCCACATCCAATGTAGGAAAAATAAATGGAAAGGTCCTTTTTGTTTCTTAGTCCTCTATTTCTTCCAGAATAATCACGAACTTTACTATGTAGTTCCTAGGGATTCCTATGTTTAGGTTCCTAGATCCCCGACATCATTCTCTCAGCTCTCAACACCATCCTGAATCTACGAGTCCCCGTCTAGAGTAACTCTTATTTATTCAGGACAGGAAAGGTGACAGATTATCTGAAGCAGAGATCATACGAAACCTAATAGGTTTTATAATGAATTCGGTGGCTTCATTTTCCTTTTGGTGGGGCGGGGGTGAAAGGCTACAGATTTACTGCTTAAAATTTTAGGCTTACGTTAATATTACCTTAATCTTGCTTTTTTCCAAGCATATTTCAGCTGGTGGTGTAAGAGGAGAGGCAGTTCTAAGCATGATTAGGTCAGGAAGGCATCCAAGAATGAAAGCTTAGCTGAAAGCACAAATGTAATGAAAAATGGAGTGTGATTCATATGGCCCCGGATTTCTTCCCTGATTTCCCCAAGGCCTTGGGGCTCGTTCGTGTGAGTCATTTATTCGTCCAAGCATGTCCTGTGTTGTAGGGAAGAGTTGGGGATTATTATTCCAGATTATTATTACTATTCCCATTACAGATGAAGAACCTGTAGCCCAGAGAGATGAAGTGGCCTGAACAAACGCCTTATCTTGACCACGTGGTCTGTCATCTTTGTGCCCCCAGGCTTTGCCACAGGTCCACTAATGACCCTTTATGTGTATATAGCCGTGTGCAGTTACATAGTGCCCTCACGTTGGTTATCTCTTGTGTTCTGAACAGTAACTGTGAGATGGACAGAGCAGAGGCTCAGATGCCCATGTTTCCTGAATGACGATCTTGAGGCTCAGAGTGGCCAAGTCATCATCCAAAACTCTGGTCCATAGAAAGAACAGCAGCCCTGCTAACTTCAGAGTAATAGATGAGGAAACTGAGGCTCAGAGAGGTGAAGGGGTTTACCCAGAGTCTCCACCCAGGTGATCTGATACCTAGCCTATTATGACTAAGAGCAGGCCAGTTGGGCTAATAATTAAGAGAGGAAGAGGGTGACAACTAATGTTTCCTGCTAAGTCCTGTGCCAGGGACTTTAGTGATGGTGATGATGGTGACGATGGTAGAAATAATTCAATGGGTTGTTTCTAATATGGGTGTTTACCGTGTGCTCTTTTAAGTTCTTTATGGGCATCTTATTTAATTCACCCAACATCTCTGTGAAGAAGGTATACTTGTCGTCCCCATCTTCCAAAGGAAGAAACTGAGGGTTTGCGAGGTTAAGTACTTTGCCGAGGTCTCACAGCTGGTCAGGGGTGGAAGCAGGATTCAAACCCATATGCTGCCTGGCACCAAGAGTGGCTCTTACCCCACGGGGCTGCTTGGCTCGTCCCTACTAAGACCCATTAAGATGGGGGGGGGGCAGTTATCTCCTATCTTTTGGATGAGAATTTAAGTCACATTCCCACAGTTAGCAAGAGGCAACTAAATGTCACACCCAGGTGTGTCTGACTCAACCATGTCACGTTGAAAGTGAGGGCACCCTTGCGGCTGAGGTCTTGGCACCTGCAGAGATAGCCATGTGTGGCGTGGAACACTCATAGGCAGCCCTCTGTTTGTCTTGCATGAGCCTGGCTTGGAAGAGAAAGAAAACTATGAACTCAAATACGCCAATCAGAAAACAGTCCCGCTAACAGTCACCCCCTCATATGTAGGGTGCTCTGCCCTTCCCAAGGCACACTCACGACTCCCACCCCCAGCAGAGACCGAGTGGGGAAGGAGCTGTGTGACAGGGCATGGCCTTCAGTCCAGTTTTCCTGCTACATATTCCCGATTTCTCTGCTAAGTCCCCTCCCGACCCCGGCTTCACAGCCCCCGCTGGTCACATGACTTCTTCCTGTGTGTGCCTGCAGGGATTTACCTGTTCAGGCCAGGAGGCTGGTGGATCTGATGAAGAATTACGAGGTAAGTCTAGGGGAGGTGGCACCTGAGACCACCTGAGGTAGGAGGCCCAGAGGAGGGAGTGGGTGGGAGGATCATAGAGACAGAGAGGGTCAGCTCTGGGGTGGGGGTGGGGGGGACAAGGCCACATGGGCATCCGGAGAGGCCACCTTTAAAACAACAACAAATGATTTAGCACCTGTGACCTGCGACCTCAGGACCCACAAACCAAAGAACAGAAATTATTGAAGTCCCCACTGAGCCCTGCTGTGTGGGGGCCCATCCCTGCGGCATTCAGCTCTTTGTGTGCTCCTGGACTTGACTGGCGAGCAAGGCTTTTACTTGTCTGTTTCCTATTCATTTCAGGATATAAATTTTCAGGAAGATTGGAAGATAATAACCCTGTTTATAGGAGGCAACGACCTCTGTAATGTCTGCAAAGACCCGGTAGGTCTCCAGGCCCTCACCCCAGACTCCTCTGGGAAGCATTTCCACCCCAGGTCGCTGGAGCAGTGCAGCTGGGTTGGGACTCGGCTGGCAGTCGGGCATGGACCCAGCCTGGGCAGCGTATCCGGGGCCACACAGACACCGAAACACAGGCTCTGTCTGTGATGAACTCACACTGCCAGGGCAGGGAGGTACAGACAACTCACCAGCCTGAGGTGTTTCTAGAGCTGCACACAGGAGAGAGGTCTGGGGTCAGAACTGCCGTGGGATTTGGGGGGCTGGGGGAGGGAGGGGCGGCGTCAGAGGTTTACAGAGAGCAGGAGACTTTCCAGCTGGGCCAGACACATGAGAAGCTTTGTCAGTAGTGGGTCTAGCTGTGGCCTGGGAGCACCTGTCCCAAGGGGTGACCCTGCCCGCCCGACCCCTCAAGGCCTGTTTTCCTGGCATCAAAGTCACCAGGGTCTGGGGGTTTCAAGCTACAATGGGAAGGGCCCGCAGTGGGGCCTGGGGGCTGCTGGCTGCCAGGGTGGGGCGGGGCGGGAGGTGGGACCATGGGTCCCTCCCCCACTTCCCTTGAAGCTTTGATCCGTTTGGTAGAGCAGGACTCTTGGCTAAATTTCATTCAGACACTGGGTTCCACTGCTTTTTTAAAAAGTTTGAAGACCACAAGTATCGAGATCAGGGGAAATCACCACTAAAATGTATGTATGCTTCGTGGGGGCTTTGCAGGACCCTCTTCCCCGCTCATAATCTCCTTACGTGATTTGATTGAGCTTTCGCTTCCCAGGCACTTGAGGTTCCATCAGAAGTGATCAGCCTCTAGGACCAAACAGTGTTCAAGCTGTAGGAGATCTTGGAGGTCCCCTGCTCCGACACCCCATTTTAGAGGGGCCCACAGGTGTGATGTGCTGTGGCGAAGGCCCCACATCTAGTTGACGTGAAGTGGATCCAGAGCTTTCCGTAGCTCCATGCAGAAGAAAGAGTGTTTCCCTGAGGGTCACAGCCTTCACCTCAAGCCTGAGGACCGTGGGGTGAGGGTGGAGGCGAGGGCCCCAAAAGATAGCCTGTGTTTCAGTGTTGCCCATTCTGCCTGAAATACAGGGAGGAGGGGACCCAGGAGAGGAAGTGGTCCTGGTCTACCGAGAGGTGGGTGATGAACGGGGTTAGAGACATTTCCTCTTCCTGCAGGTCCGCTATTCTCCACAGAAGTTCGTGGAAAACATCGGGAAGGCTCTGGATATCCTCCATGCCGAGGTACAGAGGCCAGGCCACACGGCCTCTGGGCAGCTCAGCCGCAGGCCTCCTCCTTGGGCCTCAGTCTTAGCCTGGAGGCAGCTCTGGCTTCCTGCTGAGACCTCCCTGCCAGGTCCGCTTCTCCTGGAGACCAGCGCAGACCGTGCTGTCAGTCCTGGCCCCAGCAGCCTGAACATATGCGTCAACAGGGAGCAGAGGGGAGGGAGGGGGAGGGGTGAAGGCTGTGGCTGGGGCCAGATGAAAGGCCACAGACCTGAAACCCAGCGGGAGACACCAGCCCCAGCCCCAGGTGAGAGGCTGGAGCAGCCTGTCCTCGATCCTCCTGGGGACGGACCTTGCCTTTGCTCAGGTGCCTCGGGCGTTTGTGAACCTGGTAAAGATCCTGGAGATCATCAGCCTGAGGGAGCTGTACCAGGAGAAGAATGTCAGCTGCCCGCGGCTGGTCCTCCGGTGAGTTGGAAGTTCTCCACCTATTCCTGAAAAAGCCATGGGACCCTCAGCAGAGAGTGACTCTGGTTAGTTAGAAAAACCAAGGGCAGGAGTGTGAGGAGTGCTAAGACCCCATGGTCTAGCCTGGAGGAGACACCCCAGGACAGCCTTCCCGTACCCTCGGAGTTCATGCGTTTGCAACCCAACGTGCTTCTATTGCCAGACAGCTCAGGACACCCTTCGGTCCTCCAGGGAGGGAAGAATAAAACATGACAGATGGAACGAGCCTCTGTGGGCCAGTCTCACTGGCCACCGATAGGGCCTCCTTCTAAGTGTGCCCTGCCCCCTCCCAGAGGCCCAGCTCCAGGACAGAAGGGGCCTCTGTTCAGCATGGGTGCTCCAGGCTGGGCATTCACAAAGATAGGGCTATTGTCACTTTCTAAAAGACAGGGTGGTCAAGTCAGAATCAGCATGGTCTAGAGGACGGTCTTATCCCCCGCCAGCAAGAGCCCGAGCCCTGGCCCCGAGAGGCCGCCTTCATGCCCAGCCTTCAGAGCCAAAGATGGCTCCCCTGCTAATGTTACCCATGAGCCTCAGGAATAAGACGTCCTTCTACCCCAAGCGTGAACGTTCCTTCCTGCAAGGTCTCCTCTGGACCATTAGCCCAGATCGCAGTGGCTGTGCCCCCCACCCCCTTTCTCCCTTCCCCAGCTCTGTAGAGGCCTCCACCACTGCCCTGAGCGCACCACGTGGTAATGGCCCGTGTGCCTCTCCCCCCAAGCCCTGAACTCTGTGTCCGAGTCACTGCCAGCACGGTGTAGGGGCTCTGTGGCTGTTTGCTGAACGACTGAATGAATAATTCACAAGGGCCAGACTTGCTCTGGGAAGTGAAGGGGTATCTTGGCTGTTCCCCGGAGATCCATGCCAAACCAGCCCTGGGGGCCTTGACTGACAGGTCCCCTGCAGAAGGCCTGGGGATGCTGTGGGCAGCGGGAGGATGGCTGCAGGGTGACACATGCCTGTTAGCACAGCTGGTGTCAGGCGTGCTATTTTCGGCTGCTGACTCATCCCCTGCTCCCACTCTCTCCAGTCACTGGGCCCCACGGGGGGTTCAGCTTGTTCATTCCGTTTCAGAGCAGCTCACCCAAAAGTCTCTGGCTGCCCATCACTGCAAGGTCTTTAGACAATTAAAGCTAAAGGTTCAGAGTCCAACCTGGAATGGCCAAGTCCCTGGCTGTGGGGTTAGGAAGACTCAGGGTCACCTTGTCCTGCCACCTCTCCAGTGCCCCGCACTCCCTGGCTCTCAGCTGTCCTGCCTCAGTGGCTGTGCTTTCCTTGGTGGCCCTGAGTCTACACTGAGCCATCCTCGCTATTATCACCTCCTCCCCCTGGACCAAAAGCCCAGATCTGCAGGTTGGCTAGTCAGGGCAGAGGTACGGACTGGACAGAAGCAGCTCAACTAGGGATTAAGAGCTCAGGTTCAGACCAGGCAGACTAGAGTTCAAGTCCTGGCTCCCACACTCAGCACCCATGTGACCTTGAGAAACTACTTAACCAGGCTGAACCTCAGTTTTCTCATCTATAAGATGGGGATAATGAAAATACATCTTCTAGAATTGCTAAGAGGGTTAACCCAGTTCATACCCATAAAGCTCTTCGCACAGTAAACATTCAGTATGTGTTAGCATTTTATTATTGTTGTCACTATTATTTAAAGGAGGCATGCCTCATCTGTACCACACTGTTATCGAGCATTCATAAGGTAACGCAGCTCCGTAAAAGTCACTCCTGCAGGTGTCAGACGATGTCACTACTTCATTTTCATGGGCAAATCCAGGTCTGGGAAATTTTCTTCACTTCCATCTGGTACAGTTGACAGGTTAGCCAGCCAGGGCCCTGTTAGCACAGGCTTCTGGCACCTCCGAGTTAAATATATTCTGAATCTCAAGCCAACGCTTCTGCATCATGCACTCAGCCGGGGTCCTGGTGGATGGGGCATCTCTTTGGTTTGGCCTGCAGGAGACTGTGTCCCTGTGTCCTGAAGTTTGATGATAACTCAACAGAACTTGCCTCCCTCATCAAAGTGAATAAGAAGTATCAGGTAAGCCGGGAAAGGGTTCCAAGACTGCACAGCAACTGCTGTGTGGTTTCATCCCTCTGCTTAGAAAACCAACAGACACTTAGATTATGTTGACCCCGACTGTGTGTGATGTTACCACTGACCAGTTTGCAGATTTTAATACTTCCCCCTGCCCCCCGCCGCAAGACAGCAGGTTCAATGTATTTGATTCAAGTTACAGAGCCGAGTCACTGAACACACGTCACCAAATCTCAGTTCCCAGCCTTACACGAAAATGAGTATTTCCAATTGTCCATGGAGAATGAGTATGAGGTTCTGACTCCTGGGGACGGGGTTGGGGGAACTCTTGCCGCCCAAGAGAGTCTGGAGGATTCAGTGAGAGAACATGCATTCCCTCTGCCCTCCCCTTCGGGGGGGAACAGGTGTTATTGGGGTGCACAGGGAGAAAGAACGTCAGCAGATGCTCTCCCAGCATCCTGTGCGTTGTTCCTTTTAGGCCTTCCTCCATCAAATCTTTGACCAGAGCAGCTGACTCCCTTGACTCTCTTGAGTTTTCCCCCAAATAATCATCCAGTCACTCGAGAGGACAGTGGTAGTCTCCCAGCTCTTCTGAAGGGGGCTGCAGACAGCTTCCAGGGTGGACCCATCCTTCAAGTCCATGGACTCCTTGGAGCAGAACCCTTCCCTGCAGCCTCTTTCAAGGCAGCCGTATCTGCCAGCAGTGTCAGGGCTCAGGGGAATGAACCTCTGTTTATCGTCCTCTGAGGCCATTCCCCAGCCCTGTGGGTGACTCCCCAGCTGCACTTCCTTCTGCCGTGAGCAGGTGCCTCTGTCTCAGGTGAGGAAGCCCATGCCTCACCAGGAGAGGGAAGGCAGCCGAGGTTATGGCCATGAAAGCAGACCTTTTCCAGGTGCGGTTTGGGTGCAAGCAACAAGCGCTTATGCGATTCTGGTTAATTTATTATTTATTATTAATCCAGGTGTATTATTTAAGCAGAATGCCTGGAAGAGCTAAGGTCAGAGGCCAAGCCGCCAGAAATGGCGAGTCTTGGAATTCTAGGAGCCAAGCCATGAGAATAAAAACCAGGCCAAGGAACTAGTCCAGTGGAGACACCCTGGACACCACTGTCACTGCTCTTCTAGGAACTGGATGCAGCTGCCGCCCCCAGCAGAATGGATTCTGTGCCGTCCCTCCACCTTTCTATCGCTAGCTTCCAAACCAAAGCCTGAAGCGGGAGCATCTACTGGGGGCCACGTGGGCACGTGTGAGGGGCATTGGGAAAGCCAGCATCTGGGCTTCTCACCTTCTGCAGTGCAAGTCAGGCTGGTCTTCACACAGTGGATTTTTTTTTTTTTTTTAATATAGGAAGTGGGTCCAGATGCTGGGCAACTAAAGAGAAGGAGAGCTATTCACAAAAATGGCCTTCACTGACCTCTCTAGATTGGCCAGCTGTTGTTCCCAGGTCTGATCTTGGTTACCATGGAGACCCTGATCTAGCATCCTGGACAAGCTCACAGCTCAGCCACATGAGGCCGTCATGCCCTCTCTCTGAATCCTCTGACTCTCTACTTGCTGCTGAAGCTATCATTCCATCCTTCTCCTTGGAGGCGCTCATTGCTGTTAATAACCACCGTGTGCTAGGCATTCTCCACACTATTGCCTTTATTTCTCAAGAGGTGCGAGGCTCCACTGTGAGCCATCATGGCTGACCCACGGAGGCACTAGCAGCCCTGAAAGGGACTTAGGGATGGCCCAGGCCTCGGTGAACATCCTGCACTTACAGATGAGGAAATAGAGGTCCAGAGAGGGAAAGCATCTTGCTGAAAGTCACACAACTAGTTAGCGGTATTGCACCTTCTGCCTTCCTCAAGGCTCTGCGTGTAACTGGAAGAGACTCCCCCCAGGAGGTCAGAGGAGAGGTATCCCCAGCATGTGGACTCTTTTTCTGGCTGACCCTGGAAAAAGACGGTGTTCTTGATGTCATGATGTCTTCTGAAGTGACTGCTGTTATGTTCTGGGTGTGGAAGCCTGACTTCCCCCTCCAGCCAAGGTCCTGGTCCAAATGATGGAAACCCGGCAAGCAGTGAAATGGCAGGGTCCGGGAGAAGTGGGAACCAGAACTGGAGTAACTCGTCCTTGTGGAACTCAGCCCAGGCGGAAGCTATGAAAGTAACAGCTCTGTTACCTCCTAGACAGATCTGAGAATCTCAAGTGTGCACACACAGGAGCACACGTGCTCACACTCGCTTCATGCGTGAGTGATATAAACAGGCATTAAACGTCATTGTTGATTCACCTTTGATTTTCTGAACACATGTAGGACAGAAATAAATGTAAGGGTTCTCCAAAAAAGTCATTTAATCAAATTTGTACTCACCCCACTTCCGCCCTAGTCTTTAATCAGAAGCTTTAAAAGAGGATCAAACTGATGGACTTGGATTTTTCTTTTTTCCCAGCCTAGGTCAAATAGATGCAAAGGCAGCAGAGGTTAGGGGCAGGGGTTGAGATAAAGCCTGATCTGAAAAGTAGCTGGCTCCTGCCTGATCACTGGGGATTTTGCTGCAGGTTGATTTCACTCAAAAGTCAGACTGTTGAATTCTGCAGTGGGGAAAGAGTTCCCAAAGACCGGGCAGATGCAGAGAGAGTCTCCTGACCCCTGTCCCCCTTCCTCCTGCAGGAGGGGACTCACCAGCTGGTCGAGAGTGGGCGATATGACACAAGGGAAGATTTTACAGTGGTCGTGCAGCCGTTCTTTGAAAACGTGGCGATGCCAAAGACCCCGGTAGGGCCTCATGGATAAGTGGGAACCACAGGTGTGCCCAGCTGTTTGAGCATCATTTGTGTTATGCGGCGTCCCTATAACACAGCGCCTCTATTCTGTCCTGCGACCAGGAGGGGTTGCCTGACAGCTCTTTCTTCGCTCCTGACTGTTTCCACTTCAGTAGCAAGGCTCATGCCCGCGCAGCCCAGGCCCTGTGGAACAACATGGTAAGAGGACCGAGGTAGGAAAAATTATTCTCCTTCTGATAGGAAAAAGATTCCAGGAAGCTTTCAGAGGACTTCAGAGGCCCATCACTCAGGCTGTGTGATTCCCTGCACAGCGATGACGATAAACCCCATTTCCTCTGTCCCGCCCTCCCTTCTCCGGCCTCACCCTGCATCCTGACTCTTCCATTCTTGCCACCCCTGTCTCACTGTGCATCCTCCTGCTTCTTGGTTTAGCTGGAACCTGTCGGCCAGAAGACAAGAAGGCATAGGTTTGAAGACAAGATCAATATCACATGTCCAGACCAGGTACAGTGAAGAGCGCAGCCTTGCCAGGGGTCTACCTAAAGCCTCTTTCCCAGCCTTTCGAAGTCTCTCATTAACGTTTCTCAGTTCCTTCCATCCCAGCTTCTCACCCCCACCCCCAGCTCTGTTCACCTACCCACCCATTCCAGATTCCAGTTAGCCATCCACAATGCCCCATCTGATTGGACTGTGAAGGGTGATAGCCAGTGGCCGGGAGACCCTAGAGCTCGCCTCTGTCTCTCCATGTCCCAGCGAGCCCTGGCATAAGTCTGTACACGGCTGTCTCCAGCTGGGCAGAGGGACATGGCAGGACCAGCCAGGTCTCCTTTTGAAGGCCAGCGGTGGGGAGGACCTCAAGGGCGGGAAGGGACAGAGGATACCCCATCTCCACAGAGCCACTGTCCCCATGGTAGGATGGAAAGAGTGAGGGGCTGAGACCTAGAAGAATATCTTCTAGGATGGAGGTGGGGTTTGGGGGTGGGAGGTCCATTGGAAGCCGGAGCTAAGAAAGCAGACATTCAGCAGAAAGGCAAAGCAGATCTCCGAGTTCATTCACAAATGATCAGAGAGATTCTTGGACCTTTGCAGCTGCTCCCTCACCTCTGTCAGTTCCCCTAGATTGCCAGAGGGGTCCCAGGCCCGGCACGGGAACCCACTGATCTGGGGCTTGCAGGGGGCAGGACCTCAAAGCGCCTGGCTCTTCTTGTCTGGGCGGGAGGCGCCCAGGCTGCTGCAGGGCGGGAGTGGCATGGGGTGGGAAGGGGTCCTGCGAGTAGGGGACATGCTCTTGTATTAGCAGAAAGGGGGGCTCTGCTGGGAAGGGGCAGCGTGGGGAAAGAGAGGTGACCAGCCACCTCAGCCAGTTGGGTGGGAGGCAAAGAGCAGAGGTGCTCCTTCCTGGGAGCCGTGCAGGGTTTAGTCCGGTTGTTCAAGAGGTTTGCAGAGACGGCCGGGTACGTCCTGGGAGGGAGCCCAGGGGTCAGCCTGGTGGCAGGGGGCTTGGGAGTGTGGAAAGTGTTTCTGCGCACCAGAGCAGAGCAAGAGGCAAGTCAGCCTGCTGCGGTGGCTCACCCCCCCCCCCCCCCGCTTCCCCTCACAGGTTCGGCCATTTCTGAGCACCTACAAGAACGCTGTGCAGGTACCCGCTTGTTGCTTCCTTTCGGCTCAGCCGCCAATGCAGTGGGCGGCCCCGAGCTGGGACCAGCCCTGCAAGGCAGGGTGGGAATGCGGGCAGGTGTTCCCGATGGGCCGTCGGGGGGATTCACACTCTTCTGTGAAGTCCATCCACCTACCCCTTCAGACAGCGGGGAGGGCAGAGGAGGAGCCATTGATCACAGCACAGATAGGGGGCCAGCCGGTCAACTCTCAGCCTCTCCAGACGTAAGTCAAGAGAAGCATCCCTCTCACAAGGCTGCTGCAGAAGCGGGGCTGGCATGTGGTGGGCTGGGTCGTTTCGTTGATGCCCTGATTTTTACACTGGATGGTGGGGGCCGTGTGCGGGGGTCTGAACTAGGTTAGCAGATGGAGCCCAGCCAGATTCTCAGAATCACCCAGGGAGCCTTTTTCAGATGTCCTGCTAGGCCGTCCCCAGGGTAGGGCCCAGGGATCTGTGTTTGTTAAAGCTCTCTGGTGAGTCTGATGCCAAGCCAGCCTCTCTGGCCCCTGGCAACCATGAGATTCTGGGATTCATTCTACACCCCTAGGGTCACGGGAGCCAGCTGCTGTGCAGTGACAGAGCCCCTTCTGCCTCGCCGCCCACCTCAGGTGAGCCCCCTGTGGCACGGCAGGACCCAGGGCCCCTCCACAAGAACTCTTATGGCCAGGGCTTGCTTCCTGTCTGGCTGGTCGCCTGGGACAAGTCCCTGCTTTGTCCCTGTCTTCTTAGTGAAGTCTGACCCAGCAGGACCCAAGGCGGCTAGGGTCCTTCCGATTCAGCCCGCCATCGGGAGCACATGCGGAGTGGCCACAGGAGCGCCGCCCTCAGCGGCCCGGCCTGGGGTGTGACCTTGCCCGGGCCCGAGGCGGGGTGTGTGGTGCCCAGGAAGGCCCCAGAGGGAGCCAGCTCTGCGGGTTGCCCTGCGGCCCCAGGCTCTGCAATCACTGCTGCTGCCTGCCATAGGGCTGGAAAGTTCTCTGGAGTCTTCAGAAGAGACTTGAGGGCAGGGAAAGACCCAACATGACTATTCCTCAGATTCTTGGTGGAAATTCGGAACCCAGCTCTAAATGGGCCGTGCGTCGGGCTCTGCACCGCATCTCGGATGGGCCAGCGGCCATTTGGTCACGCACTCAGGTCACAGCTGGTGTCCCACGTGACTGCTGGCACCAAAGTGGTGGGATCCCACTGTGCCCTAGCATCCCCTTTCCTCCTCCCCCTCTCGCTCAGCACCTCTCCCTTCCCATAGGCCCAGGATCGTTTATTGTGCCTCTGATGGGGAAACTGTTTTCATCTAAGCTCTGCCTCTGTGGCGCCATGGACGCTCAGTCCTGCACAGCCGAACACACACGCGGGTCATGTTTCTGGTCTTGCTTAAAGCAAGAAGCCCTGGACTCTGACTGCAGCTTCCTTCGCACGGACTCAAGTGTGTCTGTTTGTCTTTCCAGTGCACACCCTGAGACCTGCAGACATCCAAGTTGTGGCCGCTCTGGGGGATTCTCTGACCGTAAGGACGCGTGGGCCCCACGTGGCTGGGGATGGCTGTGTCGGCTCCGGGTCCCCGTCCTCCTGACCCCAGGGCCTGCGCTCCTGGCCTCTGCGTTAGCCCACCCCTCCTTCCTGACTCTGTCAGTCTGAGTGCAGGACAGTGGTTTGGTTTGGCAGCCACTTTCTCCAGCAGGTGTGCGAGGGGGACTCTTTTTCAGGAGCGAACTGAATTGTCTCAGGCAGTAGAGGTTTGGAACACCTCATGTCACCTTTTGAACCGTTGCAAAAATATGTCATTTTGACTCAAAAACTCTCCTAAACCTAATGTGGCTGCTGTTTTCCCTTTGGATTATACCTTCCGAGCAGCTCCAACCTTCACATCCATTTCCTCTTTGCCTCTGCCCCAAAGCAGGAAAGGCTCCACAGCTGTGGCAAAAGCTCTGCTCTTAAGTTCCAAGAAGTGGGGCCATCGTACCATCCCCAAACAGCACTTTCTGGCAGCACGGCCAAGGCCGTGAGATTGTCCTACAGAACGTCCCAGAGGGAAAGAGGAGAAATGTGAAGTGTATGAGAAATCTGTCCGCTGGGGCCCACGCAGTCTATGGGCTCTTCCTTCATGCGTGTGAAGGACTTAGGAGCAGAATGCCGCTAATAATATTGTAAGTGTCTCACATTTATAAAGCACTTCAGAGGCTTCAAAACTGTTTTTGCAGCTATGATCCAATTTGCTCATCAAAACAATCCTGTGAGATGAGCAGGGCTTGGCCTCAGCTCCGTAAGGAGGCAGCTGAGATTCGAGGAAGCCACGCAGCCGGGGAAGCAGCAAGCCCGGGCGTTCTGGCTCCCAGGGCAGCGTTCTGCTCACGCTACGTTGCGTGCGCGGAGAACACCTTGGGAAGCCCTGCATATACACAGCCTCCCTTTTCTCTTGACTTGCTGATTTTCCTGTGGATTTTGATGTGTTTTCAAAGGCTGGCAACGGGATTGGCTCCAAACCGAATGACCTATCTGATGTCACTACTCAGTACCGGGGGCTGTCATATAGGTAATGTTAACCCATGACCCCCTCCCACCCCATGCTCACCCGCAGAGATGGGCCGGGGGTTTGTCTCCTATAAATGCATAAATACCAAAGAGCAAGGACCAGGTCTGGAGGGGGCTTTCAGAAGGAAAACCTATATATTTCTGCCAAATGTAACAATTTGGTGAGTAGAGAGGGTATCTTACTGCTAATAACCCTTTCCTTTTAATTGTGCAGAAGGAGCACATCAGGGTACTTATCAGACTTCTGGGTCAACAGATCCAACATGAAATGCACCAGAAAAGCGCCGAATCTCTGAGTCTTCACCTGCCTGTTTGCATGTATATGTGCACACGTAGATTCTCCCATGTCTCTTGTTTGCTGTCTGTATGTATCGATTCATGTTGTTTATTCATGTTCTGTAGCCACACCTCTGCCTTTATGTACGTGCGCACATCTGTACAGAAAACTCTGAAACGCAGCACCCGCTTCAGGCAGAAACAACCGAGACAAAAATCACAACCAATAGGTGTTGCTGAGCCCCTCCCATGTGCCTGTATGACGGAGGCGGGTGGGTGAGAGGAATATATGGGAAGCACAGGCAGATGCTTATGCCCAGTTGGCAAGTGTTATTTAAGAATAAAAGATGCCTGAGTGCCACAGGACTATAGAAGAGGGAACACCCAGCCCTGCCAGTTGGGATAGGAGGGCTTCCCAGAGAAGGTGGTAGCCAGTTACGCCTTGACAGGTTAGCAGTTTCGTAGGCGAGAAAGGGCATTCCAGGCAGGAGGTAAGAAAGCTTAAGACGTGTCAGGAAAGTGGTTGGATGTGGATATTCTAAAGTTTCTTTCTTTCCTGATAAAGTTCTCGTTTACGAACCCTTCACAGTCATTGGCGATTAGCTCAGGATTCAAAACCACTAGAACACGGCCTACCACAAGAGGGCAGAGCGCTGATGAGAGGCAGGACAGCTCAGTGCCGGCCCCCTCCCTTTCCTTCCGAGAGGTTCAAATGAAAGGTTTCTTCTAAGAAAGCGAGAGGGAACGGAGTGGGGACGACGAGGACAGTGCCAGAGAGAAAGTTTTTCCCGGGTGAGAGAAAGGCATCCTCACTCAGCCAGGAGCCACCCACAGAGAGGATCCAGGGCATGGGTAGCGTGAGGACATCACCCCGCCTAGAGCTGAGCCAAAGACCTCGCAGCTCCCGAGGTCCCACACACCCTCCGCCAGGTGGGGGGTCTCTACCGGGCTGCCGAGGGACAGAGTGGAGGTTGCCTCCTGACCACTGGGCCCCAGGCTTTACTGAGGCTGCAGCAGAGAGAAAAGCCAGAGGGAGAGCAGGAAAGCAGAGCTTATTACAGTCGAAAAAGCATGAGGTTGTGGCCGCTTTACTTAGTCTGAGCTAAAGAAGGCCGTGGCCTCACATCCTAGTGTGGGAAAACAGAAAATACAGCAGACAAGCCAGCCAGCGATGACGCTGGTGTAGTCAGGGGAGTGAGGTGATCTGCCCAGCTCCGCAAACAGTTCAACTGCTCGGATTCCTGGGATTCCGATAGAGACAATCTTCTGCTAAAGGTCTCTCTCTGCAGCTGTGGAAAAATTCAGCCATTGCTCTTTGTTTCTTCCTATGAGTGAGGTCCAGTAAGGCCTGATGTTTCAATCTTCTGGTTCCAATTCCGAGGCCTTGTGTGCTCAGTGGCTGCTGTCCCTTTAAACCCTTTATTCTAAATGTTTCAAAGACCTGCCCCAAGACCCGTGTGCGTTAAAGATAGGAGCTCTTCTTGGTCAGAGTCTGAGAGACAGTTTGACCCTTGATGAAGTGGGTAGACTAGGGTTTCTCAAAGTGTGTTCCATAGAACACTAGCCCCGGTCTTTTATTTTGGGGGAAATATTTCCTACTATATCCTTCCTCGGGGGAATTCACATACACGTTAGCATACTGAAGGCTCTGAGAAGCCGCCCTTCGTTGAAGAAATCTGTCTAAATTGTGTCTGTTGAATCCAGTGTTTCCCTTAATCCCAGAACTCTTTCTTTGTTCATAACTCCTTCTCTGTAAATGCCCGTTAGCATCCCCTGGGAAATGTCCATGCAGTAGACTGATCTGAGAAGAAGCAATTTTCTGAAGCCATTAAAACTTCCGGATGGGAAATATGAGGCAGTTAATTGATGATAGGTAAATTAAGAATGCAAATCGAGCCTCTTCCTCCAAGGAAAGAAAGTGGAGAGAGCGGACCTCACAGAGTCAGACGGGGGAGAAGGATTTTTGGTGGGTGGGCGGCTGTGAGCAGGGCCTGCAAGAAGAGGTTTGGCTGTGAACATTTCCAAGGCCCCTTGACCTGTAAGAATCGCACAGCAGTGAAAGGCCCCAGCTCTGGGTAGCTTAACGGTGTGGTAGGCCCAGAGGTCTTTAGAGAATTGCCTTTCCAATCGAAATGTTTGCTTGGTTGGACTCATTCAAAGGACAAAAATAATATTTATCCAAAAATGCATTTCTTTGTCTTATTAATTAGGAGGTCAGTCTCACGTTATTGAAACTCCTCCAATAGATGTTATCAAGCATCTTCTCTGCATCTCTCCGCGCACTATGGGTGACTAGGGAACAAAGCCCAGCCTTGGAGCTCATGGTGTCATACAAATTGCATTAATCTGAAGGGTCTCGTGTAAACTAGCTGTTTCATATGGGTCTGTTTTCTTTCATGTTTCACACGGTTCTGATCAGAACGAGGGCTTTCTTATTTTTGTTCCTCCATATTTATTTGTATAATGCTCTCTTTTCTCCTGGAAACGGGCTCAGAGAGGTTTCTGTAGCCTATTGGTCTTGATCAGCTACCTCACTTGTTTTAGAACAAAGATAGTTTTAGACAAGAAATTACAATAGAACGTACTTGATGTGTGTGTGTTTACGTATATCTCTGTGTTTATATGTTGACTGAAGGAGAAAAGGAGGCAGAGTGAGAACACAGTGACTGGAGGAGGTATATGGCTTTGTAATTTCCTGCCAAGTGAAAAGTGTTCTGATTAAGTGCTTTTAGTCCAGAGAAGGATGGATCAGGAAGCAGCTAAAGTAGTAGCTTCATACAGAGTTGGGAAAGGATCAGAAGCTTAAAAAAAAATGCCCAACCAAAGGCCAAGTTAAGTTCAGACATTGGATGGAGGTAGGAGAGAGATTCCTGAGTGAGATAGAAAGGTAGGGCTTACCTGGCTTCTTTTTCTCTCCACCACTTGAGGTTCTTGAACCTTTGACTTAAGCCCCTGACCACCATAGTGTGAAATAGTCAACTTCATTCCAAGCCTTCCCTTGAATGAAGAACGGCCAAGACTTTGACTCGTGGCCTGTCCTTTGGAAGGTTCTACTGGTGGGCTGAATGCTAACACTGTGTTCTCAAAATCTCTTGGCCTGGGATAATATGCTGGGACTGAGGAGGGAAGAAAGAAGGAGACACAGAAGAAAAATAACAGTAAATATTATACATCTGAACATTGGACTTTTTTCAAATAGAAATACTTTTCTCCTTGCCTCCCCCATGTATTCAATTTAAATGCATGAAAGGCAATGAAACTTTGTGTCTCTTGAAGTTAGATTGAGGGCCATAAAACTAGATGAGATGAGATGAAATGAGATCGGGCATTGGAAGGCAGTGAGAGGCCATCCCCCGAACCTTCCAGTGGGATTTACCTGACCCCTGGGCAAAGAAGAGCTTATCCATTTTCTAAAGGTTTCCAGCTCAAGCTGGTTTTTAGTTACCTTTATGGTTTTTAGTTTCCTTTAGAAAGTTGATTAACCCCTGTGTGCCTCAGCTTCCTACTCTGTAAACTAGAGATAGTTCATCCGCATCACAAGCTTGTCTGTAGATTTGAGATAACTGATGTAGAGCATCTGGTTCACGGCTGAGCTCATAGTATATACTCAGCTAAGTGCGCTCCCTCCTGATTTGCTGAAGAAAAGCAGCAGCCACCTTTCAGCTTCAAATCCTGAATTTGGGGGAACCAACTCCTCGGGGAATTCAAATATTCTCAGAATCCCTCAAACACAAAGAGATGTCTCTGGCACACCTGGCAGGTACTGATGGCATGGGCATTGTTAAAAGCTGGGGGCGCTTTTTTGTAAAGCCTGTGTATTGATTCAATCTCTCTCATTGGCTTTGTTCACTCTGTACAGTTCAGGAGGGGACGGCTACCTGGAGAATGTGACCACCTTACCGAGTAAGTAACCACCAGTGGCTTGAGGCTGTCCTCTGGGTCCATCTGACCCCCAGGCTTCCTGAAAGTGCCTCTCAGCTAAGAAAGGAGGGAATAACATCTTCCTTGTGGACTGTCATTGAAATGAGACGAGAGGCCTGTGGACAGGTGGCTGAAGGGGATGGAATAAACTCTGTGTTTGGATTCCGGAGACCTGGGTTCGAGCCCTGACCCTTCTGTGTGCTGGCCGGGTGACCTGGGCCAAGTTACTAAACATTCTGAGCCTCAGATCTCCTCAACTGGCCCAGAGAGTGTGGAGATAGTCAAATGGGACAGTGAGTATTTGCTGCACTGTAAACTATAAAAAAAAGAAAGAAAGAGGGCTTCCCTGGTGGCGCAGTGGTTGAGAGTCCACCTGTCGATGCAGGGGACGCGGGTTCGTGCCCTGGTCCGGGAAGATCCCACATGCCACGGAGCGCTGGGCCCGTGAGCCATGGCTGCTGAGCCTGCGCGTCCGGAGCCTGTGCTCCGCAACAGGATGCCTTCCATCCTAAGCCCTCTGTGTCCTGTGCACCCTTCCCCTTCCAGATATCCTTCGGAAGTTTAACGGAAATCTCACAGGCTATGCGGTGGGCACAGGCAACGCCAGTGACACAAATGCCTTCCTCAATCAGGCTGTTCCTGGAACAAAGGCTAAGTATGGCATCTGGGGAGGGGAGGGGTCCTGTCAGGTAGGGAGTGGGAGGCATGTCGTCCCCTTTAAGGTTGTAATTCTGACCTCTGAGTGCCGAGGGGACATTTATCCATTTGCAGCAATGATTTGAGAAGTTCTTGGCCACCCTCTTCTGTGGCTGCCCCGTGACCAAGGCCGCAGGGAGGCTGGAGGGCTGGATCTTGGACAGAGGCCATGCTCCTAGAGCCTGAACTCCTGGCCTTGCTTTCCTGTGCAGCATGTTCTAATCATTCAACTAACGACCCACCTTAGCCAATTTTTAAAACTTACCGTGGCATAATGGTACTCTCTACAGCACCTCACAAGTGGCAACGCCCCCAAAAGATCAGGGAGTACCAACCAAATGGATGGGCAAGCCAGGATCTCCAGCCTCAGAGGCTACTTAGAGGGGCAGTAAGTCTTGTCCTGTCCCTGCTCCTGCTCTGGAGCTGCAGGAAATGCAGCTGAGAAGCCAGAGGCAGCTGGAGCCAACTGCTCAGCCTCCCGGGCTGCTCGTCCAAGGAGGCCCCTCACCCTGCTCCTAGAAGCCTCAGCCGCCTGGGTCTCCTTGCTCCTGGCCCAGCCTGGGAAGACCCTTCTTAGTATAGAAACAGCTGGGGACAGATGGACCCACCACCAGGTGCCAGGAGATGAACATTCTGTGGCTCCATCTCACGCTATAACAGGGACCTAAACTAGCGAGGAGCTGGGGATGCCTGAGGTCTAGTCTTTCCATGAATTCTAAACCCAAGTGTTTGTACGGTGTATATTTATTCCCCCACCTCTTTCTAAAAGAAACATGTAGCTAAGTTTACCAAAAATGACACAACATATACATGAGAGAGAGAAATCACAGCCTCTGGTGGGGGGAGGAGGGGAAGAAGCAACTGTGTCAGTATAAGCCTTCTTACGATTCTCGTGTCTAAGCATCAAACTCTCAGCTTCCTGGCAGCCAGGGTAAAGAGAGGAACCATGCCAAAACTTTCCTAGATCTAATTTCAGAATCTACACCAGTCCTTCAAAGGAGATGAACGGTTTCCTAGCATGGAACCGTAAAGACCCTTTGCATGTGGAGTCCTAGAAAGGAGACCATGCGTAACAAATATAATGGTCAGTATCCTTGACTGTTGCTTTAGGACAAACACACGACTGGCTTTGCAAACGGTTATTTGTTGTAAGAACTCTCCAGGAGAGACAAGTAGCTTCTTGTCCTGAGCCTCAGGGTCTCTGCCAGCTTGTGGTGGGGGGGGAGGGGTTAATGCCATAGAAACCTCCAGTTCAAGCCCTTTGGGATGAAAGGTCTGGGCGCTGTTCCTCAACAGGACTGATTTCCTCTCCTCCTCAGGGAACTTTCAAGCCAAGTCCAGACTCTGATACAGAAGATGAAAGATGACCACGTGAGTCAGATTTTTGGTTACTTTTACATTGCTTTTTCTTCTTTTTTCTTTTTGGCTGCCTCGGGTCTTCGTTGATGTGCGCCCGCTCTCTCTAGTTGTGGTGAGCGGCGGGGGCTACTGTTCTCCGCGGTGCGTGGGATTCTCATGGTGGTGGCTTCTCTTGTTGCAGAGCACAGGCTCTAGGCACGTGGGCTTCAGTAGTTGTGGCTCGCGGGCTCTAGAGAGCAGGCTCAGTAGTTGTGGCGTGAGGGCTTCGTTGCTCCGCAGCATGTGGGATCTTCCTGGACCAGGGCTCGAACCCGTGTCCCCTGCACTGGCAGGCGGATTCTTAACCACTGTGTCACCAACGAAGCCCTATGGTTATTTTTAAACACTAACTTTCTGACCCACTAAAGTCCCCAAATGGAATTGTCTGCCATGAAACCAGTGAGCCTCCTGTCACTAGAGGCATTCAAGCAGCAGTAGGGCAGCCCCTGTCGAAGGCCCTCAGGAGATTACGTCAGCTGGGGGGAGGTTTGTTGCTGATCACAATGACCTTGAAAATCCCTCCTGCTGCTAAGAATCTGTGGTCTATAAACAAACCTCTGAAGTTCCGTCAGCTCTGAGATTCTGATGCTGTTATTTCAAGAGGGCAAGGAAGTTTTAGAGGGTTGAATGGATTTCCTAGAGCTGTGGTGTTTTTATTTGTTGGAAATCATCAGGCATTTTCCTCCCTCTGTGTAGAGAGTAAATTTCCACGAGGACTGGAAGGTCATCACGGTGTTGATTGGAGGCAGTGACTTATGTGACTACTGCACGGATTCGGTAATGGGGGCGGGCCAGGCCTACTCATCGCCCCTGATTTGACCTGTAAGCCTTGGAGATCCTATCTGAGAACAGTCCCTGGAATCAACCCTAGGATTGTCCACCTACACCTGTGTGTGTGTGCACGCACACACGCACATGCACACGCAATTCACACAGGTGCACGCACACACTTCTTGCCCCCCGAACCCTCGCATTTCTGGCTCCCCCCCCCATGTCCCAGCTGGCATGAGGCAGCAAGTGACAGATATACAGTGCTTCTATTCCCGTTTCTTACAACTCCTGAGAATTCAGAAAGAGAAGAAGCAGTAAAGCCCAAGCCCCTGAAAGGGGTACTAGACACATTCTGCTCCTGAGCTACAGCTCTGGCTGAAGGTTCCAGTCTTCTGTCTGGCCCATCTTTGGCAACAGCGAGTAGCCAACTGTTCATCTCAGATTCTGACATGACGAGTTGGTCACGGTTGGATGCCGAGGGAGAACGAGGCCTTGGGGCTGGAGCCGGGTGGGGAAACTGCCCTCTCCCCCTAACCAGCTCCTCCTCTCCATCCTGTCTCTTCCCAGAATCTGTATTCTGCAGCCAACTTTTTTGACCATCTCCGAAATGCCCTGGACATCCTGCACAGAGAGGTGAGTGGCGGGCTCCCACAAGCTGGACACAGCTCAAGCGTGTTGGGGGCAAGAGGGTGAAATGCCCCCTCCCCTGAAGGAGACAGACAAGGATGTGGGCTCCTGCCCTTTCCAGAGTTTGGGGCTTCCCCCCAAGGAAGCCTTATTCTATTTGGAATCAGCCCCGAGGGTCTCAGGCTTGAAGAAGGGAAGGCAGTCCCCCCACCTCTACCTGGGACATTCCCTGGTGGAGGCAGCTGGGCGGCTCCCAGGCTGGGCACCGCTCTCTGAGTGGCAGGCAGTGTCTACAGTAGGCCCCTCTCTGGTCTCCCCACCCTCTGGCATGGACAAGCCTTTCCAGCTGCCCAGGAGGGGGCGCTCTGACTACCAGATGCTTCTATGGGTTGCCAAGACTCTGGGCCTGCTCAGCAGAGTTAGGCCAGGTCGGGCTGGAAGGAGACAGTCAAGGGCTAATGTCCTGGCAAACGGGGCACCTACCTCACCAAATTGAAAGCTAACGGATTTGGGGCTTCCCTGGTGGCGCAGTGGTTAAGAATCCACCTGCCAGTGCGGGAGACACAGGTCCAAGCCCTGGTCTGGGAAGATCCCACATGCCGCGGAGCAGCTAAGCCCATGCGCCACGACTACTGAGCCCACGTGCCGCAGCTACTGAAGCCCGCGCAAGTAGAGCCCATGCTCCGCAACAAGAGAAGCCACCACAATGAGAAGCCTGTGCACTGCAACGAAGAGTAGCCTCCACTCGCCGCAACTAGAGAAAGCCCACACGCAGCAACGAAGACCCAACGCAGCCAAAAATAAATAAATAAATTTTTAAAAAAGATTTAAAAAAATAATAACAAATTTAAGAAAAGCTAACGGATTTGGGTTCACTAACTGATGGCTGAACGAGCTGAGCCCTCAGCATTTAGACTCGGGTCTGCCATGTTGTCCCGCTCCAGGAGGCCCATTCACGCTGCTGCCAACGTGGGTGGCACAGCCTGCAGGGCCCTAGGTGGTCACCTTGTGTCGACACCTCCCAGAACCCAACCCAGGGACTCCGGAGCCAGATCCCACTTCTTGGGGCCCTAAGGCAGCTTGTGAAAGAAGCCCCTCAGCCCCTCTCTCATCTGAAGCCTCTCCCGTAGGTACCCCGGGCGCTGGTCAACCTCGTGGACTTCATGAGCCCCCGCGTCATGCGGCGCGTGTTCCTGGGGAACCCCGACAAGTGCCCGGTGCAGCAGGCCAGGTAGGCGGGTGCTTGCTGGTCTGGCTCATGCGATGGGGACTCCTCGGGGTCTCTGTGACTTGGTCCGTCCATGTGTGCAAGTCTGTAACAGGGTCTGTGCCAGGACCACCTCCTTCTGGGAAGTTGGAGCCAGGGCCCCCGCTTACCAGCCTCAGGGTATCAGCGAGAACCTCTGTGATACGGGGAAGCCACGGGGAAGCCACGGGGAAGAGGTTAGGGCTGGGACAAACACTAGTTCTCAGAGACGGTGCAGCCCAGCCTGTGAGAAGGAGGAACATATAGGGACGTGTCCACAGGTGGTGGAAGCGTAATGGAAAGCAAGGGAATGGTCCCCATGATTCCCTTACCTTTGTGGGGAAGAAGCGAATTGGGGAAGGACACAGGGAGCTTCCAGCTGGGAGTGTTTTGTTTCTTAAGCTGCGTGAGAGGTGCAAGGTGTGTGTTTTATTATTCTTCCTACATTATATATCCATATACTCATTGAACAAATACTTTTTAAAATTTTGCTGTGCACCAGGTACTATTCTGAGTGCTCTAGAGATATCTTTTCTAACATTAAGTGTATTTTATGGATGTGAAATAATCCATAACAAAACAAAAGGGGACACAGTGGGGCACTAGTGTGAACTCAGGAGGTGTCTGAGGCGTGAGCATCAGAGGCCCCGAAATACCAGCTCCAGCGCCAGAGCAGGCACTTGTATTTTATTTCTAAACACTGAACGTTGGCTTTTCATTGTCCAGATGCACGTGTTCAGCGTAATTTGCTGCAGGCCCAGGGCCTGTGGTCCAACACTTGGACCTGCCCCATACACCCTTGGGGCTTTGTCCATCCCCCTGTCAGGCCGGAAACCTGCCCTGAGCACACGCGGCAGAGCCTCCTAAGCCAGGGCTCCGGTGAGCGCCTCACCCCGCCGCACGCAGCAGAGTCAGTCTCTGACCTAAGCTTCTGCTCTGGGTCCCCCTGCCTCCCCCTCTCTGTGCAGCATTTTGTGTAACTGCGTTCTGACCCCACGGGAGAGCTCCCAAGAGCTGGCCAGGTTGGAGGCCGTCACCCGAGGCTACCAGGTAAGACCAAGAAAGTCTCTCCTCCCCCTCGATGAACACGCCAGTCCAGAGCCCCCCGGGGGAGGCACACGGGGAAGGGAAGAGCTGTTCAGGCTTTGAGGGGTAACATCGCCCTCCAGGCCACTTCCTGGCTGAGGTGTCTCAGGCAGCCCAGTTGGAGTCATCCCAAAGGAACCCAGGTGGCAGAGTCCTCGTGGCTGAGCTGTCCTTGGTGGCTCAGCCCTGACACTTGGCCTGAAGAGGGCGGCAGCCCTAGGTGCCCCATCGAACTACCTTTCCCTCCACTGCACCCCGGAGGCCCAGCTGTCCCCCCAACCTCCCACCTCCCCAACAGGCAGGCCACGCACGAACGGGGGGTTGCAGGTCCCGAGCCTGGGGGCCCTCTGGAGACTCTCCCTAGGTTTTTCTGTTCCTTGTGGGACTTCCTGCCCGGCCCTTCAGAACTTGCGGTCCACTTAAAACCAAAACCAAAAGGTGGCACAACCCGTATCCAATACTCTGGAAAGAGATTTACCATCAGGTGTGTCTGTGTTCTCAAGGGAAGAACTGAGTCAGCCCACCTGTTGAGGGAGACGGGGACAAGGACACTACCCACCCACCCCCACCCCTGCCCTAATGGGCACCTGGAGCCCCAGGGCCTGTGCAGAAGGCCCCCATGTGTGTGTCCCCAGAGCAGCATGCGTGAGCTGGTGGAGTCAGGTCGCTACGACACGCGGGAGGACTTCTCCGTGGTGCTGCAGCCCTTCTTCTACAACATCCAGCTCCCCATCCTGGCGGTAGGCTCCCTGCCCTCCCTGACAGGGCTGCCAAAGGGAGGAGAAAATTCAAGGCAGAAGTGCCAAGTGCTTCCGTGAGAGTGAAAATAAATGGGGCAGACCCGGGCAGCTCTCCAGCTGCTGGTCTGGTGGGTACAGCTTCCCCGAACATCAGAGCTGCATTCCCAGAGGGAGTCCCACGTGAGATGTTCTCATTACTACTCATCACAGCCTCCATTTTATTGAGCACCTACTATGTGCCAGGCACTGTGCGCACCACGCATCAAATCTTCACAACTGCCTTTTGAGGTGAGTTTTATCATCCCCACATAACAGAGGCTCAGAGACTTGAAGTATCTTCCCTAAAATCATACAGGAAATAAGGCACAGAGGTGAGATTTGAACACGTCCAATTCCAGACTATTTACTGTCTGCCCCACAGCCAACACTGCAGTTATAACGGAGGGTACCGTTTCCGCCCCTGGCTCTGCTCTCCACTTGACACCTCCACTCTGAGCAGAAGAGCTCTGTGAATGGACCAGGGTGGGGACTCAGTTCTCTCTGCCTGGGCCTCCATCCCAAGGGCCTGGCCTACCTGGAGGGAAGCCGGAGGAAGCTTTGAGCACCTAGGCTTTGCCCAGGCCTGCCCCAAGGCTTGGCCTCTTCTCCCCACCAAGGTCACTGGGACCAGCTGGCCGAGGGCTGGGAAGTAGCTTTTCCCAGCTGGCTGACCAAGACTTCCTCAGGGACTAGTATCTCATTCCCTCAACCATGGCATGGGTTACGTACATGTGCCTAAACATACGTATAGCACTTTTTGAATTAAGTAAGGGGAATTGTGGGACCAGAAAGCAGATTAGGAGTTTGGGGTCACTCACGGCTATTGATCTGTGGGACTGCTCTGATCTCCCTCTCGAGGTGAGTAGGGCCTTAGGAAGCCACAGGCGGGGAGCACCCTCGGGGGAGGAGGGCATTGAGAGGTCAACCCCAGGGATCAGGCCCACCAGCTACGGCCCACTATCCACCCTCTGCACCGACGGGATCTTAAGGACGTCTGTTTCTCTCCTTCAGGATGGGCGCCCGGATGTGTCCTTCTTCGCCCCAGACTGCCTCCATCCAAATCAGAAATTCCACTCCCAGCTCTCCAGAGCCCTTTGGGTCAATATGGTAAAATACATGGGATGTCCCTGGTTCTCTGGGGTTCTAGTCTAGAGCAAAGCCCCCTAGAATGGAGCTTGTTCCTGGCCTCCCTTTGCAAGCAAGATACAGAGGAGCAGTGGCCAGCGCAACTGTGGAAGTCTGTATAGAACTGAAAATACGGAGTCCTTATGATTCCGGGATCAACTGCCTCCCCTCTCATGGGCTTTGAACTGCGGTGCGGGACTCTTTACACGAATGCAAGGCAGAACCCTCACGTTTATTCAGTATTTTCTGTGTGTCAGCAGCTGTTCTAGGCAGTTTAAGCCATGTTATCTCATTTAAGCTTCTCAACAGCCCTGCAAGAAAAGTCTTAGGAGTTTATGAGGGAGCTGAATCCTACAGAAGCTAAGAAACTTGCCCAGTATCCCACAGCTGGCAACTGGCAGTGCCAGGAGTAGAAGCCAGGCCCCCTGAAATCAAATCTGAGCTCTCCCCACTGCAGGATACCCTGCCAGGGAATGTTCACTTCAGTGGAAACAAATTAGTACATGCACGTCTCTCTTTTCTTCCTCAATCAGCTTGAGCCACTAGGAAAGAAAACGGATACCCTGGACCTGACGGCACATATACCCCTCCCCTGCCCTGCTCAGGTGATGAGGGAGGGCCTGCTGTGCTGCTCTCCAGAAACCCAGAGCTCAGACCCCACTCATCCCCTTCACCCTGCACCGCAGCTTCCCCTTTGCCCATCTTGCCCCCTGACTGGGAGAGGACGGACTTCGGAGGATGGAGGGAAGTGGAGGAGAACAGAGAGGGGTAGAAGAGGGTACAGAAGCACCTGTGTCTCTAGGAGAGGCAGGTGGGAGAGGAGGCCTGGCCCCAGTAGAGGGAGACGAGCAGGGTGACGGATGTGGATTCTTGAGAAGTGGCGTTAATAAGCCAGAAGGTGGCAAGACCACTCATTTCAGCAGCGGTACGTGGGGCAGTTGGGAAGGTCTGGCTGCAGGTTGGAGGCCTAGCAAGAAGCCAGCTGGGCTCAGAAGCTGTGGTTAGTGGTCGTCGAGCCTGGATCGGGAATGTCCGGCAGGGAGGGGGTCAGAGAGCAGAGCCCTGGAGCTGGGTGGGGGAGGGACAAGCAGGCCCGGCCTTGCCGCGACTGGGGTGAGGCTGGCTGGGCTCCTTTTAAGGAGGAAGATCTAAGTGGTTGTTAAACCTGATTTCAGGCCCAGGAGTGGGGCAGGTACATGTGCCCATTGCCTTCAACCCCCTCTTCTAGCCCCTGTCTTATGGCTCTTTAACCAAATAAGGCTGAGGCCAGAGAGCCCTCAGAGGCAGTGAAAGCAGGAGAGCCTGACCCGGTCTGGGAGGCTGGGTTTCCCACCTGGGTTGGGCTGCTTCGCCCTCTCCCACCCTCCCAGCTGAGCAGGGAGAGGACCTGCAGCTCCCCCGTGTGTCTGCCAGGGCTCCAGAGACAGTGGGCAGCCCTGCCTGGCCTACCCCTCCCTGTCTGCTGCCTCCCCCACCCCAGTCTCAGGCCCAGGCTAGCCTTGTGTACCATCAGCTTCATCAGGAGGGTGGGAAGAAGGGGTGCAGGAGTGGAGGCAGTGGTAGCAGAGGGCTCAGATGCCGGGTCCAGGGCTTGGAGCGAAGGAGATGGTCAAAAGATGTAATAATCAGTGCAATGTGGGCAAGGTCCTAGAGGGCCCTTCTGTGCCAGGTGTAAACCCTTTAATTGCTAGATCCATGTACAGCGGGTTCTAGGGGAGGGACCAGGCAACCTGGGTAGTGGGGGCATTCGGGGACTCAGAGCAGTGGCTGTAAGCCATACGGGGGTAAGTATTTCAATATTTTCAGAACCCATATGGCCATTCTGAACATCAGCCATGGAAAACCCTCTCCAATCTGCCAATTCCCCTCCCATTAAATAGTAAAAGTAATCACAGCCCATTCCAGGGAGCCGTCATTTGCTCTCCTCCTCGCAAGTATCTGTTAAGTACCAGGTTGGAGCCTAGGCACTGGGGCAGGGAGAGCCCTGTCACCATGGGCTTCAAAGTCCCAGATCAGGCACGGAGCCCCAAAAGGCTGCTGCTTCACCCAGAATCTCAAGCCACGTTGGGCTCCGCTTCTCCTCCTGGACAGAACCTGAATGAGCCATTGGTGAGCAGAGGAGAGCAAATCCAGCCTCCTGGAACGTAGAAGCCCAGCCTGGGAGAAGCGGTTGCCAGGCAACCCCAGAGCACATTCCAAAAGGATCCATCTGTTGGCCAGCCCAACCTCACCGCACCAGGCAACGTAGAATTCTGCATTCCTCAGGTCCCATCTGCTCCCTCCCATGTGCCTTGGAGCTATATAAAAGTCCACCAGCAACTCAGTGTGAGCTGACAGGGGCCAGGCAGCACATATTTTAATCCTAGCTGAGTCTAAACATAGAGGCCACAGGCAGGACCCAGCAGGGAGGAGGGGGCAGGGACGGATGCAAGCACTGGGGAGCTCTCTCAGCTTCCTGCCTGCTCCTCCCCCAGCCCCAATCAACTGCAAGTGCATTCTGCCCAGCCAGGTCGGGCACTTAACAGTATTCCATGGATTTCTGTTAGACTTTAAGGTTGCACACAGGATTTTATGGCCAACTTTTTTTTTTTTTTTTTTTTTTGCGGTACGTGGGCCTCTCACTGTCGTGGCCTCTCCCGTTGCGGAGCACAGGCTCCGGACGCGCAGGCTCAGCGGCCATGGCTCACGGGCCTAGCCGCTCCGCGGCATGTGGGATCTTCCCGGACCGGGGCACAAACCCGTGTCGCCTGCATCGGCAGGCGGACTCTCAACCACTGCGCCACCAGGGAAGCCCTGTGGCCAACTTTTGATCAGTTGCTCTGTGGACTGTGACTGTTGTCCCCTTCCTGCCTTCATGGCCTCTGCCCACTCCTTCCCTAACCCGGGCTGCTGGCTGTGGCTCCTCCTCAAGCTTTGAAGAAGTCGGCCAAAGGTGAGCGGAGTCCTTTTTCAGGTCTTTTTCTTGCCCTCTCTAGACGCGTTTGTCAGAGTTAGCCACCTCCTCCGTGAATTTATTCCTCCTTGCATTCGTGGATGTAAAGCCACCTTGATTGTTCTGTTTTTCTAGCGTCTGCCCCTTCTCATCTCTTTTAATAACCCTCCTTCCTTTCTCCCAGCATCGAAAATGTGGACATTCTCCAACTTCCATGTCTCAGCCCTATTCTCTTTTCTCTTTCTTTAGGTCCCCTCACTCTGAGATCTGTCCATTACCAGGGTTTCCCGTTAAATGTCTTTGCCTAGGATCCCCCAACCTGTGTCGTCATTTCTTACTTTTTTTTCCCCAAACTTGAGCTCTATTTCTAACCCTTAAGAGATCTTTCCCCCTTGGTTGCCCTCTATGGTGTAAGCTTACCCAGAAGGCAGATTAAATATATGATCAGGGTACCCACAGAATGGGGGAACCAAGGGGAAACACGGAGAGACAAAGTGAAATAATTTCAAGTGCTATTTCATCCAGTCTTTCATCTTGAGAAAAAGCCGAGGTTTCTTGGATTCCCTTATACTTCCTTTATTGTTTAGCAGTGTTTCTCTTTTGAATTACGTATGGGGTCTATTGTCTTTTGAATGCTTTGGACTTATAAATCTCCCATTCCTGCCCAGACCTCCTCATCATCTCAAACTCATATTCATTCAAAAAATGATGTTTGAGTAACAACGTCCATAGGAACGAAATAGCTGTCTTCCCAAACTCTCTGACCCTTAGGACTTCCTATTTCTGTCCACGTTGTTGTGGCTGTCACAGTTCTGCAGGTGTGAAACGTCAGGCACGCTATCTGATAGGATCCTTCCGAGTGCTTTTCTCGCTGGCATCCTTTCCGTTCCCACTGCCACCACCCCAGTTCAGGTCCTCAACACTTTGTGTGTTAAAGGTCACCTGATGCTTCCCATCACAGAGCAACAGAGAATTTTATAAGCTTAGGATGTCAGTGCAGAGGGCCTTGGAGTCCTGTTGAGGCAGTCTCTCATATAATAATTGAATTACTCTACCACATCCCTCCCAAGGCAGCTAGAGGCTATGGCTTCTACTTAAACTTCCACACGCTCAAGGCAGTGCTTTTCTAACAGCCAAGTGGCTGCCTGTTAATATGTTGTAAAATCAGCCTAGTAGGTCGCGTTTGGGATGGGGTGATGGGATGGGATAGGATGGGAGGTTGGGATGAGGTGGGACAGAAATGTCAGAGGGTGTTCCATGCACCGCTGTTATGTCCTCCTCTCTTCTACCACTACCACCCTCCCCTGGGTCTTCTCCTCAGTTTCCTCAACTATTTATCGCAGACAAGTGTCCCAAACCCTGCCTCACGTAGTAGGTATGTCTCCTTGGAACGTGGCCCCCCCTTAAGTTGGTGCCCGGCCCTGACAGTACACACCTGGTTTGGTCCGAGCAGCACAGAACAGAAGAAAACCTGCTCTCCTTCACGGAACTTTACACCTAGTAACACTGACAAGATGAACAAGACCTCTTCCCGAAACCACTGACTCACGTTGCTGACTCACATCAGGTGGCTGTCCGGGCTGTGCCCACCGGCAGGCCACACCATCTTTGCACAGCTCTAACTAGGAGAACATTTCCTTGTGCTGGCCTTCAATGGGCTTAGCTTTCTACTCACTGGTGTTAGCAACCTAGCCTAGGAGAGCCAGCAGACTAAATGGGCTCCCTCTTCCCTCTGCTCAGCGCCAGGCCTTTAACCCAGTCTGACTCATGCAGACACAGTGCGGTCAACGGGCCCAGGGCACCCAGGCCGCCTGTCTGCCACTGTCCTGTCCTGGACCTGTTCTCATTGTTCCCGTTCTGGCCTCACTCCCCACCGCATTCCAGTGTCTCCCTGACGCCTTAGTTCAGTCTCCCCTCTCTGGCCCCTCCCTCTACCGTTGGATCGTGAGATGAAATAGGCTCTCCAGTTTGATTTTAAGCATGTCTGGAAGGGCAGGGAGCGTCTTTGCTCTCCGGTTCTTCCTGTGGTAACCACTCTGAGACTAGCTCCAGCCCCCAGGCCCTGTGCCCCATCGGGGCTCCCGTGAAGTGGGGAGAGAATGATAACGAGTGACCTCCCTCCCAGTGAGTCTCGTCTTTGAGGACCACGCATTCCCAGATCTTGCAACCGTTCCTCGGCAATTACTGCACTTACTGGTTGCGCTATCCTCTGATGCTTCGCTACCTGATGCTTCTCATGTTCTCTGCCTGACTGGGTTGTAAGCCTTTGTATCCTGCCCTCATTCTGGCACCTAGAACAGAGCTCTGAACACATGGGGCTCTACAAAAGTGGGGCATTTATTTATAGGATGCTCCCAGAGTGCCCTCGTCTGATGGTGAAGCTCAGGGGGCACAATAGCATTGGCCAGAGACAAGCCTCGTTAGCCGGGGCGACGTGCCGTTGTAAGCTCTGTCTCCTTGCAGTGTTGCAGATGGTCCAGGGCACACTTCCTGCCCTTGGCCCCGAGTGCCCCCTCTGAATCATGTTGCAGCTAGGAATGCCGAGACTCAGAGGTTAGGAGAGACGTGCACTGCCCAGGGAGCCAAGGTCTGTGCTGAGGGCTAGGGCTTTCATGTACCTAGATTTCATCCCCCAAGGTGACTGCTGAGACCTTCTCTTCCTCATCCCTCTGTCTGACCAGCAGGGTCTTTCTCGGACCCGACCCCCGTGATCAGGAGGAATTCCCCGTGAGGAATGGCAGGAGGCCACTGCTGGTCAGGAGGCTTGACGGGTCGGGCCCGGCTCTGCACTCACTTCCTGCTCTCCACCTGGAGCAGGTCCCTCCTCCACTCTGCCCCCCAGTTGCTCCTCATCTGTAAAGCGGGGGCATTCAGGGGTTGCAGACTCAGCTGCAGTGCCAGGCAGGAACACGACTGTGTGGATGGGATCAGGTCTGGGACAAGAGGAGGTGGTGGGGCCAGAACTGAAGGGCACACGCCTCTTCGGGAAGCATTCAGAGTTGGTCTTCTCTCCTCTCCCTTCCTTTCCTCCTCTTCCTTTTTAAGCACCTTTCCGGCCAAAATAGAGCAGATGGGCAGTCAGCTCTCAACCCCTGGTTCGGATCTCCAATGACCTCTTCTCCAACATTCCGGTTCTTCCTACTTACTCCCATGTTATTCCCAAATTTTCAGACCATGGCCCTTCTACCCCGCTCAGCACGTCTTGTGAAGGTGTTGACAGCCCTGGGCTGTTCGGCCTGATCTCTGGCTTATGAACTTCTTATTGCTTCACTGTCATTTTCACATTTTCTCATTACCTGCTTTCCCCCTTTTCTCCTTTGTCTACTTCCTTCTTCGACCAACTTATCACCCACAACTGAATAGACCTGGATTCTTGACTGGGCGTGTGTGAAACTGATTGTAAAATAAATAGGCGAGCAGGGAAAGAAGAGGCTGTTTCACGAGAAAAAAACACCACCAGAGTATGTGAAGCCAACCCGAAGGGGGTAAGATACATAATTCAAAGGAGGCAAAATCATACTAATAGCAACAGATATTAAAATACATTGATGATCATAACACGTTTTGGTGAAGAAAAAAGTGCTATAATGTGAATCTCTTGCCAGAGAAATGACAAAGGAAAGAAAATCATTCTGAGGATTAGGGAGCTGTTCAATTGTCAGGGTGAAAACAAAAGCGCAGAACCCTGAATAGAACGTGTATGGAACCCTTTTTAGGCCTTTTATTGTGCATCCCTTGTCAAAGCTGTTATGTAAAACCCTCTAGGGAATGAATGAGATTATGTTTGTACGGTTCTTTCTATTTAAATGCAGAAGATCATGTTAAATAAATCTACAGGACAGGATTGTTAGTACTTAATGTTTCCTAAGCAATCTTCCAGGCTGTCAGATAACCTCTCCCTGTGGTTTCTTTTCTCTCTTAGAATGAACCCTTCCTGAGAACCCCCCGGAACAGTAACTACACATACCCCACCAAGCCATCCATTGAGGTAACCCCCCGACGCACGTCTGCCTCTCTCAGGGACAAACCATTTCCACCTCCCGGCGACTCGGGGCGTGGTGTGGGCTTCCGAGAGTTAGCTTAATCAGAAACGTACCCCTCTTACGTACTGGAAATTGGAATGTGAAGAAAAGGCTCCTGAACCACAAAGTCCCAGGATTGTCCTAACATGTTCTCAAGTGTTTACCTGATGTCAGCAACCAACTAGAGGAAGTGCCTGTGGAGCAGTTGTCTTTGACCTTTGCACAAACATCATTTCTGATCAGGCAGCTCAGCCTTTCAAGAAGAGATGAGGGGGAGGCGGTGGGTATGATGCACTGTCAATTTCCTGTAGCTGAGTGGGAAGAACCTCAATTCCGGGGGCTGGGCCCAACAGGAAGCTGACGCATATGCAGGTGGGTCTCCAGGGCTTGCTTGGTTCAAGTCAATCGTTCTAGCTCTGAGGATTCAGGGCCCATGACTTTAGGGGCAGCTACTGCAAAGATGGCCGGAAGGATCCTGAACCACACCCGGCCTTGCAGGACCCGCCTGGTCCAGACCACATGTGTCGGCCACCAGATCGAGGGATCAGCCACCAGTGTCGGATGAGCACCTATGGTTTGTCCAGTCTCGTGCGAGGGGCTGGAGGGCGTTCAGAGAAGCGTCCGCGTGGTCCTGCCCCCAGGAGTTAGAGGTCGTTCCAGACTGGACACCTACGATGTGTCAGACACTGACTCAGAAAGATAGAGCAGTGGACCAGACAGATGGGTCCCACCCCTCATGGAGCTTACAGTCTACCGGAGGAGGCATCCAGTAGACAGCTAAGCACAGTCATTTCATAGAGTGAAGACAGCTCTGAGGAAGGTGATGCAGGAAAGTGAGATGGGGCAGGGAGGGTGGCATGTTCTGATGAGCCGTGCAGACCACGTCAGGCCTCTCTGAGGAGGAGAGATTTGAGCTGGGATGTGTATGATGAGAAGACGCCGGCCGTCTGGAGAGCCAGAGCCAGAGTCCCAGACAGGACCAGGGAGTGCAAAGGCTCAGAAGTGGGGCTGAGTCGGGCGTATTTGATGAGAGAAAGAAGTCAGTGTGGCTGTGGGCGTGTGAGTGAGGTAGAGAGTAGGTCATGAGACCAGAGGGTTTATTGAGGGACCGATCACGCAGAATCTGAATCCCTAAGAAAGAAGGTTGGACTTCAGGTGGAGCGCTGTGGGAAACTGTCGGAGGTTCTAGGAGAAGGTGACGTAATCTATTTCACCTTTTTAAAGACCCCCTGACTAGTGTGGAAAATGGTTTCGGGAGCAGCAGGAGTGATTGAGGAAAGACGTTTTATAAGCCAGCTGAAGCACTGAGACGAACTCACCTGAAATTATTGAAGAACCGTTAGGTGCTAAGCGCTGGGATGCAAGCCATGTGGTAATGCCACCATCCAGCCTCTCTGAATTCTCTTAGGCTCATGTTAGCCCAACAGAGGCGTGTCCCAGGCCAACCACGGACAAAATCCATTAGAATTGAAATGTCAGCTACATCTTGTCAGCTGGGCATTGATTGATTTATCTAACATGCGTATATTTATTGGATGCCTAAATGGCGCAGGCACTGTGCAAAGTGCTGGGTATACACTGGTGAAAACAGTGGTTCTGGTTCTGTCCTCTTGGATCTTAGTCTCATGTGTCTTTGCTTCTGTTGCCGGAAGAGTTAAAAACCCAGGCCTAGAAAGTGGTGGGATTTGTTTCTTTTTTTAAAATACCTTGCTATTTAAATTAGCCACAGACAGGCAACAGCAACATTACTTGAGAACTTGTTAGAAATGCAGAGTCTCAGGCAGCACACCAGTCCTGCTGTCTCAGGATCTGCATTTAACAAGACCCACAGGGGATCCGGGTGCCCTGGCATAGGGTGCCAAGTACAGTTCTTCCCTTGGAACAGACGAGAGTGCTCCATTTCCAACCTGGGTCTTTTCATCTGCATGGGATGGGCTTGTCTCTGGCTCACCAGTTCTCTGAGATGTTTCTAAAGTGCTCACGGCTATAGAATTTTTTTTAATTGCATCTTCCCCAGATATTTGTCATCTGCGCACAAACGTGTTCTTGATTTCAGTAGAACTCCCACACAGAAGAAGGACTCCATCCGTGTGATGAATTGAGCAGTTCCCTGGAATAAACTAAATTACATCAGATTAAGCAACTAATATTTAAAGGAAGTTTCGTTTTTGCTCCCTTGTGAGAGGAGTGTTTTAACAAGGCATGTCTGCCTCATCATCTGACCAAATGAAAGAGACAAGCTTCCAAAGCCTTTGGCAACCACACGCCTAGAGAATCAGTCAACCGGACAACACCTGTGTGTGGAGCCCTACTGTGCACTCAGCCCTACTGGGCTTGTCCCTCAGGCGCCTCTGGGCATATGCAAGCGTCTGCACTAGGGAAGGAACTCTATCTTTCCCCCAACTTCTGCGCCCTCTGCTTCCCTCCCCATCCCCTCCTCCAGCACCTGGCAAGTGTGCCCTATATTCCAGAGACAAGAGAATTGGACTGAAGGTATCCAGGTTATAGACGTTAATTTATATACATACAAGGAATTGTTTGGCTATTAAGTTAAATACACCAAAAGAAATGATATGCACATATTCAGAAATGATATGCAGAAACCAGAAACTTTGCAGCTGTAAAAATTTCACATTACTGTCCTAAATATATTGTAATTATTGTTTTGGTCCTAGCGTTGTAATTAGTGTACATTAGTTTCATGTTAAACGACACCACCAAAACCCACATGGAACCTCTTATGAGGCATCCAGGTCTGTGTTCCTTTGGGAGACCACCTGTTGCACACCTTCACTGTTTTCTCCCCTACTTTGGATGACTGTGGGCTCCATTTAAGGGTGTAGATAAGGTGAGGTGGGAAAGACTGTGGGTGTGCATGAGTGTGTCCACACATCATGTGTTTTGTGCGTGGCGGGTGGGGAGAGACGTATTTTCTCCTCTCTGATTCCCCTCTCGCTCCCTCCACAACTCACAGCTCTAGCCTCACATGATCCCCTACAGTATCATAATTCCAGCCTCCACCAAGAATTCCTTAGCTAGTTCTTCCTGGGCTGAAGCTAACCTTCCTGCACAGTGAGTGTCGGGTGTTGTGTCTTTCCTCCTGTTGATTTAGAACTGGGGCAGTGACTTCCTGTGTGAGGAGTGGAATCCTTCCAACAGTGTCCCCACATCAGGTTAGTATAAACATCATCACCCCCTTCAGTCAAGGGCCCCCTTCAGTCAACCTACACACACACCTTGGAGCCTTGAGCAGGTCTTGCTGATTCCCGTGCAGTGCAGACCTTGATCCCGGGTAGCCCATGACGAGCTAGGCTGCAGCGCTGCTGGGCTCCCGGGCTCTCCACAAACCACACTTCTCCCCTCGGCTTAGTCCCGATGGCAGCCTTTCAGACCTCCCTGCCCAGTGAGGTAGGTATAGTCAGGGATTGGGGTCCTCTCTACCTGTGCTCATGACCCCCCCGCCCCCCACCCAGCTGGAGCTTTCCTGGACCGCTCCAGTGTGAATTGGGCTCCTCTCAGGATGGATGAGAGCCATCAAGCCCATCACCTTCAGTGCCTTAGTTGCTCTGAATAGATGGAAAATACAAATTTGCTAAAGCCTAAGGCTGGCAATAAGTTTAATGGGAACCTGTGGGATAAGAACAGAAGCTCAGACTCCTAGCCAAGTTAATAGTTTCAAAGGAAGACCTCCACTGACCATCCATCTTTTTTCCTGTCTCCCTAGTCCATGAGCTCCGGCCAGCGGATATCAAAGTGGTAGCTGCCCTGGGTGACTCGCTGACTGTGAGTACTGAGCTGGGCCAGGCCCTGTGCGGAATCACCTCTTCCTCCACATCAGCTCTGTGTTCAGCATTTAGCTGAGAACCTACCTGTGTCCGGCAATGAAACATAGCCAGGCAGCCGCAAAACACCAGCAGGCGATCGAGAATGCCCTCCCCTCCTCCCTTCCACAGCCTGGCTCAATACCACCTCCTCCACGGGGCCTCCCCTCCATCCCCTGATAGAAGCCGTCCATCCCCCTTCCCCGCTGTTCCCAAGCGTTTCATCTGTGTGTGTTAAGGCAGCGGTCCCCAACCCTTCTGGCACCAGGGACAGAAGACAGTCTGTCCCTGCCAGTCCCTGGCACCAGGGACAGTCTTCGTGGAAGACAGTTCTTCCACGGACAGGGGAGGGGGGCAGGGGATGGGTTCAGGTGGTAAAGTGAGCGATGAGTAGCGGTGGGGAATCGCAGCTGAAGCTCCGCTCGCTTACCCGCCACTCACCTCCGGCAGTGCGGCCCAGCTCCTAGCAGGCTTCGGACCAGTACTGGTCCGAGGCCTGGGGGTTGGGGACCCCTGTGTTAAGGTACTTATCCAAGTCTGCCTGCCTTTACCAGGGAACTCATCTCCTTCACCTAGACTCCTAGGATGGTGGGTCTTACCCACACACCGCCCAGCACCCGCTCACCCCATTTAAAGATGTGTTTGTGGGGGCAGAGGGGGCCCAATACCTGCACATAGCACAGTTTCACTAAAGGAATTGTATGGGCCAACTATTTAGCTATTGTCTGTGTGTGAGACACTCTGCTAGCAATTCAGAGGGAAAATCAGTATGAGATGTAGTCTTAACCCTCTAGAAACTTGTCCAGCTGGGGAAATAAAAAACACTTACACAGAAGGAGGTACGTAATCATATAGGGGACAAACCGGACTTGTGAAATCAGGTATTCATTTCAGTAAAGAACAACTTCTCCAGATGGGTTTGAGTGTGTTTTAATTTTGCTATGAACGTGGGGAAAGCTGTGGAAGGAAGGATACACACCAGGCTCTTAACCATTAATTGATCCTGGTAGTGTGTATGTGAGGGTAAGGGGTGAGGAGGGAGGGGACGTAGAACCTGGAGCAGGGGGCAGGTTATTAAAGTAGGGGTAAATTAGTAATGAAAACATCCTTGTATCATTTCACTGGTTATAGTGAATGCATACTAATTTTGTAATTTTCAAAGAGGAATACTCTCTTTTTTTAAGATCGGGCCTTTAGAAAGCAACTGTACTCCAATAGACATTAATTTAAAAAATAGGGCCTTTAGAAAAAGCGTTATGGAGGAGGCAGAAATTGACAAAGGTGTTAGAGAATGAACTGGAGACATAATGGCTGGAAAGGAGGAGTTTTAGCATTCCCAGAAAGGATGGAGTGGCTGTTAGTAGGCCGGTCCAAGGCCCTCATGCTTCAGATCAACTTGTTTAGACCTGAAGGTTTGTGTGGACAGGAAAGGAGGCGGTGAACAAGGAAAGGAAAGTGGAAACCAGGTCATGGTGAGCTCTGGATGTTGGTGAAGGGGTTTGGCTCTGACCCTGTGAATAAGAGACACCCACTGGAAGGTCAGAGCCAGAGGGAGGCGTGAAGGAACGGGTGTGCTTGGCAGAGCAGGTGGGCAGCCCCGTGAGATGGGAAGAGACACTGGAGACCGTGGGGTCAGGTGGAGGCCAGAGCTGTCCATGGTGAGGAGATGAGAGTCTCACCTGGAAATATGGCAAAGGGAACACGAAGAAAGGGATGGAAGCCAGAGAGGTTGGGGAGGAAGAATCTTGCTTCTTCCACAACTTGGTTACTGGTTGCGTGTGGAAGATTGGGAAGTCAGGACGACTCCGAGATTAAGTGGCCTGGGGAAAAGCTGGTACCATTTTCAGAAAAGGTAAATCCAGGTCCCAGCTGCTACACCAGGGCAAGAGGGCCCCTCCCCAGTGCCCCCAGCCTGCACCCGACCCAGCCCAGCTCTAGAGCCTTCTCTTTGCCTTTCAGACAGCGGTGGGAGCCCGACCCAGCAACTCCAGTGACCTCTCCACAGCCTGGAGGGGACTCTCCTGGAGGTGAGGGTGTTCTCCACTCATCTCTGTCGATGACGCTCCCCACAGAAGCATGGGTGGTGTGTTTCCCTGTCACCCCTCCAGAGATGAGGCCGGGCACTCGAGGCCCAGTGCTGGGATGCAAGGCGATGCCCCGATGCTTCTGTTATTCCTAAGGGAGATGGGAATCCTGCCCCAGGGCAGACTGTCTGGTTCTGACTCAGAAATATGATGACCTGTGATTTTAACAAATGTGCTTTCTCTTCCCCAGCATTGGAGGGGACGGCGACTTGGGGACCCACACCACACTGCCCAGTAAGTAGCAACACGGAGAGGCACCATCACTGTGGCCGTAGCAACCCCTCCCTGAGGCCAGGGCCCTTCCACTGAGCGAGGGAAGAGAAGGTTGTCTGTAAGGAGAGAAGTCAGCCTGCCCTGAAAAGACCCAGAAGCGTCCTGCCCACACCTGTGCCCCAACACTGTACGTCCATCTCCCTCTCACCTGTGCTCTCTGCTCCTTCCCTCTTCAAAGACATTCTGAAGAAGTTCAACCCCAAAATCTTCGGCTTCTCCGCCGGCACCCGGGAGGAGACGGCCGGGCTGAATGCAGCAGTGGGAGGGGCCAGAGCTCGGTGAGTAGACGTGGGTACTGGAGGGACAGAGGAGGGCAAGGCCGAGAGATCGGGGACGAGAGAAGGGTGGTGTCTGGGACCCGGGCCCACAGACGGGCCGTAAGAGCCGTGGTGCACGGAGCACTTCTGCTGCCCGGCCCTGAGCTGCCCCCTCACGTGGATCATCTCCTGTAATCCTTACACCCTTCAAGATGGGTGCTAGCGTGAGGACACAGAGGCTTAGACCGTTTCCTGAGTGGCCCAAGCTTATCAGAGCGAGGGACCAGAGGAGCCAGGATCAGACCAGGCTGAATCAGAGCCTTCGCTCTGCCCACTGAGCTGTTAGCACCTCTCAGGGCAGCGGGGGGAGAAGCCCTTGAGGGTGGCCGGACAGGAAGCATGCGGCCAGGGCGCAGGGTGCCCTCCTGCTGACTCCAGCTGGTCTCCCAGCCCAGAGGAGGCTGGGGTCGAGTGTGCAGGTGACAACTCTCAGCACCTTGGGGACACAGAGCAGGACCTCACGGCTGGCCACCCTTCCCTCCTCCCTTCTCTCGCCTCTGAACCTCCAGCCCTTGACTCTGAAAAAGCCGTATGTTGACACTCGGGAGTTAGATGGTATTGACACTTGGGAGTTAGATGGTAGAGCCTCGAAACAACATGGCGGTTGTTTGTTTGCACTTGGATTTCTGTGGTTGACAACAACCCAGATAATTAAAGTTGAAATGCCTGACGGAGTTCATTGATTTTCTGCACAGAGCATGCTGGGTCTTTGCTTTGTAGAAGGGTTGCTGCACTCAGATCACCAGGGAAACAGAACCCGCTTGACTCACCCTGTTTACAGGGAAAGTTCCTTTCAGACGCGGTAAGGAGGGCCCCACGCTCGCTTTGAGCCTCTGAGCCACAGGAAGCCATGTCAGGTCCTCAACATCATAAGCAGGAAGAATTATTTTCTGCAAAAAATTGGGCTTCATGGGGCCATCATATCAACCTCTAGTTGCTGGTATTACCATTATTATTTTTTTTAGAGCCCAGGCTTCATTAACCAGGAATTGATTCCTTAGTCTGTTGACATTCAAGCCCCTTTCCCCGTTCCTGCTTCACTTCTCTTAAACTGCTTTTTCTATTTCACTGCTGCTTGGTGTCTCCATCAGGCAGCAAGAGTACCTGGGGAGGAGTGGCAGGGGAAGCAGCCGAGACATGCAGCTTCTTTAAAGCCTGACTTCCCCTAGTGCCCTCGAGGGCTTATCACCCGTGGATTCCCCTGTTCGTAGCTTGAACCTATTAAAAGGTTACAGGGATTTCTGTGGTCACCTTTAACCAGGACAGGCTTTCTTTATAGCTTTCTGACACACGCATCAATAGCAGTAGCATGTGAGATACGGTCCTGAATGTATTAATGAGAAACATGGCAGGGGTGGTACCATGTATGCTTGGCCACATGCCCAGCTCACTGTGGACATGCAAAGATTTAAAATGCCCATTCTGTACCAGTTACTGCTTTTATGATTTCTTCCATGGAAGCCTCCATTGGCTGTATCCCTTCTCACATACATATCTTTTTTTAAATAACAGTTTATTGAGGTGTAATTGACGAGTACACTGTACATATTAAAAGTGTACAATTTGATCAGTTTGTTATATGCATATACCTGTGAAACCATTACCACAATCAAGATGATAAATATATCCATCACCTCCAAAAGTTTCCCTGTATTTCTTTGTAATCAATCTCTCCCTCCCGCCCCTTCCTGTCTCTACCCCACTCCCTGGGCCCCAGGTAACCACTGACCTGCTTTCTTGTCACTATAGATTAGCTTTAATTTTCTAGAACTTTACAGAAACAGAACCATAGACTATGTACTCTTTTCTTGTCTAACTTCTTCCACCCAGCAAAATTATTTTGAGATACATCCCCATTGTTTTGTGTATCACTAGTTCATTCCCCTTTATTGCTGGGTAAGCTTCCATTGACATACCTGTCTCTTATCCAGAAGCATTCAATTCCTCGTTCATGGCAGGTATCCAGGAGGTGAAGGAAGAACCAGTCCTGTCCGTATTTGTCTCCCCCGTCCTGTTTTGTTGCAAGTGGGAGAAGTGAGGAGATGGGGAATGGTGTGGAAATCCAAAGGAACTACAAGGAGAATAACAAAAGGATTAAAGGAACGGAGAGTGGGACTTAGAGGTAAAGGTTAAAGGAGTCGTGAAGCCTGGAAAGGAAAAAGCTGAGGGATCATTTGGGACGATGAATTTTTTCAAATATACAAAAGGTTATTTTTAAAACAGGCAGCCAAATAAGAACTGAACAGGCTCAGTTCAGTTTCATCCTGCAGCGAAAGAGCTGGATGAAGTATAAGGGAATGTCCCTGATGGGAAGGTCGAGCAAATCCCCCTGAAGTGGCTTCAGAGGACCAGGCCTGCAGAAGGGGGTGGGGAGATGCAGATTAGCCCTTGGCAGGGTCAGGATCAATTACAGCTCCAAGGTCCAGGGCAGATCTTTGATTTTTTTAAACAGGTTGAGATTTCTTGAGAATTGAAAGCCTTGCAATGCATTCTGAAAGAGTGAACTTTATATAACATTTTTCTTCCTGAAACATCTCCTTGCCAGGCCCAAATCCTACAGCTTGAGCCCTCCCTCGTGAGCCAGCCCTAATGTCCCCTTCTCTTCCCCCTTCCAGTGACATGCCGGCCCAGGCCCGGGACCTCATGGAGCGAATGAAGAACAGCCCTGTGAGTACAGGACCCCGGGCCACCCCTGGAAGGCGCTCTGCCCGTAGCTGGGGTGGGTGCAAGCCGCCCTAAAAGAGCCCCCTCTGTGTCACTGCAGCTCAGGCTCTTGGCTGGTCCTTAAGAGGGGCCAAACGAGCCACGAGGAGCAGGCCTTGCCACCCAGACGCCGCCCGTCTCTGCCGCCCCCTCCCCCCAGGGCCGGCTGCAGGAGGTGAGAGGGGCAGAGGGTGGCCGGAGGTGGCAGGCCTCGGCCTCTGGCGGCTTTCCACTTTACCCAGGAGCTGGCTTCCAGAGCCCTATTATGTAAACTTTGGCTTCTAAAATTAGGCAGCTCATTCCAACCCTTCCTCCTTCCCGCTAACCCGGCCCCTCTAAACCTCCCCACCAGCACTGTTTTAAACACTCTGTGTTTATGCCTTGGAACTCAGCGTCTGGGAGGACTCCTATTATGGCGGCGCTGAGTGGAAAGCAGGCTCCTCCGGGGGCCGCCCCGTCCCCCTCCCAAGTCTCAGTCCATGAGGGGCTCCTCCTCCGCCCCCTTCCCTGGACCCAGGCCTGAAGAGAGGCCAGCTCTGGGCTTTTGCTTCTAGATGTGTCTTGTGCCCTCGGCTCCTCTGAAGGCCTTTCGATCCCATTTTAGGGGTGGGTTAATACACACCACCTCCTCCTGGACCGCAACTTTCTTAAGAGGGTCTCAAAGGGAAAAAGGTCCTCTGTACTGAGGGAGCACACGCGTGCGCGCGTGGGCGCGCACGCGCGCACACACACACACACACACACTCTCTCTCTCTCCCTCTCTCTCTCTCCCTCTCTCTCTCTCTCTCTCTCTCTCTCTCTCTCTCTCTCTCTCTCTCCCCCCTCTGGTGGAGTCCTTGCCCCAGCACCAAGGTGAGGGCAGGAGAGCCTGCACTCGGCATCTTCTCTCCACTGTGATACAAAGAGAGGAAAAGGCACTTGGGGGGCCTTCTGGCACATGCACGTGCCCCCCACCAAGGCCTAACTGGGATCTTCTGTCCCCTCAGGAAATCAACCTACAGAAGGACTGGAAGCTCATCACCCTGTTCATTGGGAGCAACGATTTGTGCCATTACTGCGAGACTCCGGTAGGCCCCCGAGCAGCCCCCTGGGGGCCCTGAGAGGGGAGCTGCTGGCCAGGGTCACCATCCAGGCCCAGGGCCGGGACCTCCCTCACGGGAGGCACACGGGCCGAGTCTGCCCAGGAAGCCCCAGCTCACACATGCCAGGAGAGGCCTGCCTTTCCCACTGCTGAGTGGCCACTGCATTGGTCCCGATTCCAGAAGTGTCTGGATGTCCCCACTCTTCAGGCACTGCCAAGGCGGCCTCTCTTAGGCACACAAATACTGTTCTCTGGTATCCAGTGGATAACTAGGGAGCCCCACCCTCACCTGCTTAGAGTCCCTGCCCACTTTTTTGGGCGTCTCTTGGTGGTGGGGAGGTTGCAGGGGGAGGATGAAACAATGCCATAAATAGGGTCGATTCAGTTGAACTATTCCCGATCGATGGCTTACTGCTCCTTCAAGGACAACACGCGTTAACAAACTCTGCCGGCCCGGGAACCCAACCCACTCCTAATGTCGTTTCTAAGGGGAAATATGTCCAGACTTACAAACTGTGGGAAGTAATAACTTTTGGAATACATCTTGTTCTAAGTTGAGGATGTGCTATATTTTATTTGGCCAGAAGAAAAAAGAAAAAGCAGCTTCCATAATTCGGAGGTTGTGGTAGAATATTTGACAGTCACAGGCAGCGAGGGGAAGGCATTTATCATTCCTTTGGCTCACAGACGGTGACCAAATTCTGGATGAGAACTGGCCTCCCCCCACCCAGGGGCTTTCTCCCTCCCTGCCCAGACTCCAGAGGCAGAAGCGACCTAGTCCCATGGGGTTTTAAATGCTATTGTGTCCTGCACTCGTTGGGGTCCAGGGAGCCAGAAGTGACCCCAGAATACCTGTCCTCATGCAAACAGTCAGGTTTACGATCCTGAGAGCAGCTTTTTGTGGAAAGGCCTGGGGCCTCCATCAGGATTAACTCCAGCTATGTTTTAGGAAGGGGCTAAATCAGCTTCCAGCTGGGAGATGGGCCAGAGGAGGAGACCCTTGACCTGAGTTACAGGGATGGGAGTGAGGGGGAGGCAGTGCAGAGGGTCCCAGGCAGTGGGGCCAGCACGGGCCAAAGCCCAGAGGAAAGAGACAGCATGGCCACCAGGGGCTCTGTCCTGGTTGGAGAAGGAGAGGCGGGGGAACGGATGGGACTGGAGCGGCAGTGGGGTCCAGCACTGACAGGCTCTGGGTTAGAGGAGCCGGGAGCAGGGTGGGGTGGGGATTGTTCATGGTACCTAGTAGGGGTCAAGGGAGGACGTCTTACAAGAGACTGTGTGCACCAGCAGTAAGGGCTGGGCTTCCCAGCCCATGCAGTGCCCTCCTGTGCTGGCCTCAGGCCGCTCTCCTCCTCCTGCCAGGAGCTGAGGAGAGCCCCTTGCTTCTTCACAGGAGGCCCACGCAGCCAGCGAGTATGTTCGGCACATCCAGCAGGCCCTGGGCATCTTCTATGAGGAGGTAAGACAGCACAGGGGCAGCACAATCCTGGGTCCTATTTCCTGGTGGCAACCAGGCTGCTCCCCAGGGGCTGTGACCCGTGTGCATCTAGATGTGTTCAGTGAGATGCACGCCAAGCAGAGCACCCCCCGCCCCCCCCCCGCTCCGTGAGCCGGTCCCTGGATGGGATGGGCGGGGTGGTGGGGGGGAGGCAGCTGCGTAGCTCCTCTGCGGGGAAGATTCTAACTGGATCCGACTGCATCTGTTTGGTGGCAAAGAGCGACCTGGCTTCTGGAGCCAGTCGGCCTGATTTGTAGCCAGGTATTGTGGCTTAGCGATGTGGCTTTGGGCAAGTGCCTTGTGTCTCGGTTTCCCAGTCTATAAAGCAGGGCCAATAAAGGAGATTCCACGGGATAATATAAGGCACGTTCCCTCTCTGGGCCTCAGTTTATTGGTAAAGTTGGGGAGGAGGAAGTAGATTGTAGAGGATCCCCCAAGCTCTTTCCAGCAGTAACCAGTGCCCCCCCACAAGTGCCTGGGGACTACTGAAGCCCACCCCTCTGCCCACAGCTTCCAAGGGCTTTCATCAACGTGGTAGAGGTCATGGAGCTGGCTGGCCTGCACCAGGGCCAAGGTGGGAAATGTGTCATGCCACTGGCAGCCCAGTAAGTAGACGTACGTGGGCCCAGGGGGAGGGCACCTGGGGAGAGCAGGGCTTAGATGTCAGTGGGTGGAGCCAGACCTTCTTGTCTGGGGAGCAGACATCAGTAATTAGCCAGGGGCTTGGAAAACCATTCAGAAATGCTACCTTATTGAATGCCTACTGTACGCAAGTCACTTTATTTCCCTGGACCCCAGTTTGCTTTTCTGGAAAGTGAGGCAGACAGACATTCAGATGACCCGTGAGGGCCCCTGACATTGTCTGTGATGCCAAACCCCAACTTCAGCAAGTTGTTTGTTCCTGTTTGAGAGGCAACACAAGGCAATGCGCTTTCTAGACAGCTCTATCAGGCCTCAAATCCTGGCTCTGCCATCTTAGGAGCTGTGGGACCCTGTACAAACCACGCAACCTCTCTGGGCCTCTTACTCCTCACTTGGGAGGTAGGTGAGGTCTAGCAGAAGAGCAAATAAAGTACCTGGTCGCTGTGGGGCAGGTGCTCAGGAAATAGTACCTTTTTCAACGTGCTCGATAGGACTGTCCATGAAAGCCAGGCTTGGAGCTAAGGTACAATGTGCAAGAATTTCTGCTGGGGCTGGAATTTATTAAAGCTCAGCTGTGACCCTGCAGGAAGTTGCCATCTTCTGAGGCCAGAGGTTCGCCCAGAGTTCCTGTGACCATTGTTAGGGGGGAGCAGATTCTACAGGGAGCTGAGGAGTCCTGTCCTATCTGGGGTCAAATGGATTCGCTGGGAAGGTGACCAGCTGGTTCCTATTCTCAGAGTGGCCACTGCTGCCCAAGAGACCCCTCACTCCGGAGCCCTGTGGGAGAGTCCCAAGCAGCCAAAGGTAGAGAAGGGAGGCCTCAGGAGCATGAGGAAGAAAGGCTGGGCCACCTTGGCCGTCTTCCCCAAACCCCAGCCCTCGTGGAGAAACCCCAGGCAGGAGCTGCACGCTTGGGAAGGAGCAGTCAGGCGGCCAGGGGAACAGGCAGCCCGTCCACAGGAGACCCGGGCATTGGTGCCAGCCCGTCCACCTTCTCTCCCAACAAGCACTATGGTTCTGTGACCCGGGCCCAAGAGGAAGCAAGGCTGTGTTTGGGGACACCTCCGTGGGGCAGGGGCAGCCTCCTGGGGGCACTGAGCCTCAGGACTCCCTGTCTCACAGGAACAACTGCACCTGCCTCCGAGGCTCCCAGGAGAACTCCCTGGAGATGCTGCAAGAACTGAAGACAGTGAACTGGGACTTCCAGGTGACCCTGTCCCCCACCTCTTCTCCCTACCATCCCCCCATCTTTACTCCTGGAGTGAGGGCTCTACTGAGATCACAGCCCCTGAAATACGTGTCCAGGTGAATCAGACACCAAGGCAGGGGCGGGGAGTGAGAAGCTCAGAAGGGAAGCTGGGGAGAACGCCCACGTCTCAGCTCCCAGAGGGGAGAGGGGCTGTGCTCACTGCCCTCGGGCTCCTCCCTCCTTTAGCTTCTCACGTCTGTCTGCCTTCCCTGGACCTGCCGTGCCCTGGGCCTTTCCGCAGTGTATCCATCTCATGCACAGGGCTTGTCTTCTTACCTCTTCTGAGAAGCTTCCCCCCACGAAGCACCCCCGGCAATTTCAGTCAGCACTTCACTGCCCCTGAAGCCCTACGTGGTTTTGAGCTTTCCATCTCCCAGATGAATAAGTTTCTGGAGGATGAGCACAGCTAGTCTATCCCTTTTATAGCCCACCTTTTGGCACTTAAGAAATGCAAAGACCGTGGATACTCACCCCCAACGTCACAGGCATTTTGAGGAGCTGGTGTTGAAATGCTCCCCGTTTGAACTGAGGCCCCGTGTTCTAATTCACCTCTTCATGAAGCGAGAGCAGAGGCGGCCTTGGGCCCAAGCAGACGTCAGGGCAGAGCCGGGTGGCACCCGCACCCAAGCCCACAGGAACAGACCGTCTGCCCGTCTTGCAGGCGGTTAAGCAGCCTCTCTCCCCATCCCCAGAGTCGCCTCTCCAGGCTCTCCTACCAGTACCTGCAGCGTGAGGACTTCGCCGTGGTTGTGCAGCCTTTCTTCCAAAACACTCTTGTCCCCCTGAATGACGTAAGTTGCGGGCGTGTCTGGGAGGTGCGTGTGCAGAGGCCGTATCTTAGGCAATGTATTTCCTTTTCTACATGGGCTTTTTTGGACCATCTCTCTCCAAGAGCACTCCCAAAGGGTTGCTGTTTCTGCTTTTCCTCCTTTCCCCTGCACCCACCTTTTCTGAGTATAACTTGAACTTAGATGTACTTGGAAGGAAAAGGTGAAAATTAACAGTGACCAAGCTCCCCAGACATGGCCCTGCTAGTTGCTGGGTTGGGATAAAATGGAAAGCTTCCTAAAAATATTATTATTCTTTTTCAACCATTAGAGCAGGGATGTGGACTGTAGGTGGCTATAATTTTTAAAAAATAAAAATTCCAAAACCAGGGAATTTCTCCATCAACATCTGAGCCAGCTGGCAGCAGAGTTGAAAGGATGAAAGTTGAAATGCCCAGGATGCCGCGGGATGGGGGGGTAGCAGTGCCCTCGTCCCAGGAAGATAATCCCCTTGCCTTTGGTCACAGAGAGGAGGCGCTGACCTCACCTTCTTCTCCGAGGACTGTTTCCACTTCTCAGAACGCGGGCACGCTGAGATGGCCATCGCTCTCTGGAATAACATGGTCAGTGCCTGAGGGTCGAGTGGGTTTGGGTCAAGGGGAAACCCGAGGAAGCTGACTCTTTCCCACAACGAAAAACCTACCGGCTGATGTGGCTCCCTTCTCCCCAGAGCTCCAAATGGCAGCTCACGTATTTGTCCAGACAGATTCTATTCTTTCGGTAATGCCCCAGTGCTGTCGGGGGATAATTTTGTCATCAGATAGACTGGATGAAAATATCAGCATGAACCCCTTACTGTGTGACCTTGGGCCAATGATCTCTCTCTGGCCATTTCTATCAATAGCTACAAAAACAACAAAAATGACACAGGTCTTAGAAGACCGAGATAATGTGTGTACCGCACCCAGCACAATAATCCACTCGGTCCCAACTATTATTTCTTTAAACATCAAAAAGAAAAGAGCCACTCAGCCTGTTCTCCCAGGCTGCCACCTATTCTAGCCCTAATGGGGAAAAAGGGGGCCTTACGAAATGAACATACAGCCCAGAGGCCACAGGGACAACCCGGCCTTGTGGCGTGCTCTGCCCTTTACAACGGGCCACTCATGACTGGACAGTCAGCTGTGTTTGCACAGAGCTGGACGAGTAACCCTGAGCGCTGTATCCTCTTGCACGGAGCAAGTGAATGCCTTTCCAACCCGCTGGCTTCTTTTGATCTAGGCTCTGCGGGTAACCCAATCCCCACGCCAACCTGCCTGCTCCCTCATCTCTCCCATGGTGACTAAACAATCCACACGCCTGCTCCTTTCATTGCAGCTTCAGGCCTGCTGCGGCTCTGCCAGGCACCGCTGTGCAAACATTCCCACACCTGTCAGCTCCGCCAGCGTGGCCAGTATCCTACTCGGCTGACTCACAATATTGTCTTTCTCCTTAGCTACGCCACCTCCTCCTCTTCTCAGAACAGCACGTAAGGAGGTTTTCTCCTCGGCCTACTTAATTGCAGACTCAGCCTTCCTCTGCTTTTGTTTTCCTGGTGTTTTCCTCCTGTTGACACCACATTCTGCCCCCTCCTGATCTCCTGTCAGTCCAGGACTCCGAATTGCAATCAGAATACCTTTGAGTTCCCTCCCAACCCTACCTCCACGGTAGTTTTTTAAATCAAAGTTAAAACAATTCCTGAGAGCAGTTATGTTTCTTTTGAAGACTTTTTGGTTTGAAGTGCAGGTGTCTTTCAGTGGCTGAGTCACTCAATTTCATTCCTTTTAAAATCCCCTCCCCACACCCCCACAAAGACTGGATCTCTCTGCCTGGTCCCTTTCTCCCCCTGTGACCTCGGGGGAATCCACAGACTCCAAGGAGGGGCAGGAATGCTGAGCCCTAGCCTTTCCCTCCCAGCATCCCCATCAGGGCATGGTCTTCCTACCTCAGGGCAGTTCTGAGCCTGCTCAGTGCCAGGACCCTCCACAAGTCTCCTGGGGGTCGATGGCCGTATTGATGACTTGAACATTACAGGGGCCATTTGTCATTCTGCATGATTTAATGTAGTTCTGGCCTTTCTCTTCCAAAACAGCTCGGTAGGTCTTCCCATTCACACAGGTGAGAGGCTTCTATTTCATAAAAGCGAGTAGAAGGGATTTAGATCTGAAAACAAAAGATGAACACTGTCATGGAACCATATTATTAATACTACAAGACTGTCCACGGCCCCCCAACCACTGTCCCAGCCATAACCCAAATTTAAAAAACAAAGCCACGCAAAGCAAAACAAACCTAAAATCATCTATGAGTATGTTATCCTGTGCTATGTGATTTGTGGAAATAATTACAGGGTCCAGTGTTTTCCTCCAAAACCATCTCAGATATAAAGCTATAGCATCATGCCAACTTTTCAGGGTCGTCTTCTTCCTGGAATCTCACCCCTAAAGTGACATAAAATAAATGACGAACCGATAGACCTGGAAAGGCTCTTAGAGGTCATCTAGCCAGAATGCTCTGTAACTAAAATACAGAGACATGGAACAATCTGCCCAAGATCACACAGCCAGCTAGTGGCAGAACAAGGATTAGAACACGGGTCTAATTGCCAAGCGTCCTGGCCACAGCACCACCCTGCCTCCCTGCTCCCAGCCTGATAAGCACATGCGTAACCAGTGAATTCATGTCTCATAATTAGAGTCCTATGACATAGTGTCTGCAGGCTTTGGCTCACACCCTGAGTACCCCACTGTGGCAACAAACACACTTGAAACTGTTGCATCTCCTGCGCCTCCTCTCTGAACAGTTTATGCATCCTTCTCCAGAGACTTCCGCAAAGCCAGAAATACCAACGGCACTAGGGAATTTTTTCTCTTCCTTTTTTTCTTTTCTTTTCTTCAACTATTTATTTACCTATCTATCCATCTATCTGTCTGGCTGTGCCGGGCCTTAGTTGCGGCACGCGGGATCTTTACTTGCGGCATGTGGGATCTAGTTCCCTGACCAGGGATTGAACCCGGGCCCCCTGCATTGGGAGCTCAGAGTCTTAGCCACTGGACCACCAGGGAAGTCCACTCTTCCTTTTTCTTTTGTCGTCTTATGAACAGTTTTTTCTCCTCTTTTCTGATGCCTGTTCCTCTACTGCTGCCCGCTCCCTCTTCTGTGGAAATCTTACTCTCAGCTAACATTAGCATCTCCCTGGGCGCTGAGTAACAACGCTAGCCTCCTAACTGGTTTCCCTGTCTCCAGGCTTACAGCCATTAGAATAGCTCTGGCTGTGTATTACAGTTATCTGGGGACTCTTAAAAACAATTAATACCTACAACCACTTTGGGAAACCTTGGTATATCTACTAAAGCTGAACACATGTATTCCCTATGGCCCCAAAATTCTACTCCTACGTATATCTCCCCAACAGAAAGGTATACACAAGGTTCACCAAAAGATGGATACAACAAGAATTTTCATAGCAGCACTATTCATAGCCCCCAAACAGGAAACTCCCCAAATGTCTACCAAAAGCAGAAGGGATAAACAAACAGCACATTCATAAAATAGAATACCTCACAGCAATGAGAATAAAATTTCAACAACATGCAACCATATGTATAAATTTCAAAAACAAGCAAATAAATCCATGGTCTTATTGAGGAGTGGATAGAACTGGAAGAGGGTAGGAGGGAGCCTCTGAGTACTGATTATATTCTGTTCCTTATCTGGATGCTATGTGGGTATGCTCATTTTGTCATAATGTATCAGCAGCTCACTTATGATTTGTACTTGTTTCTAGATGTATGTGAGCTTCGATTAAAAAATTATTTAAAAGAAAAACCAGAAAAAATAACCCCAAAACAAAACAAAAACCCAGTGCCTGGGCCTCATCCCCAGAAATTCTGACTTTGTCTGGGGTAGCACCTGGGTTCAATACGTTTTAGACACTCCCCAGGTGATATTACTGCATAGGGCTTGCAAACCACTGCCTTAGATCTCCTCACCCCAGGGCAACTGCGTAATCTGCATAAATGGAATCTGACCAAGTCATGCCCCTGCTCTCAAACTTCCAAGGCTGGCCCCTCCCTGAGGAAGAAAGGCCAGGCCCCTTAGCGCAGCACACCAGGCCTTCCGGACTTGGCCCCAATTAACCTCTCGGCAGCCGCTCCCATCTCCCTGATTTGCATTTAGCAATCCAGCAAGGAGTGAAGTTTCCTGCACCACCCATGCTGTCTCCTGCCTCTGTGTGTTTGCCCTCGCTCCTCCCCTTATCTCGGGCTGCCCTTTCAGCCTCCTTCCCCGGCTAACTCTGACCCACCTCAACACTCAACTCAGGTGTCAGCTTCTACAAGAAGCCCTCTCCGAGTCCCCAGAGCTGGCCCCATGGCACCCTACCTTGTCTCAGTCCTGTCATTTGCCACATCGGTGGTATCCACAGTGTCTTAGGAAAGGTAGGTTCTAGGAAAAACAATTGCCTTTCTTGTGGCCACTATTTCCTGAGCTCCACTATGTGGTGGGGACTGCCCCAGGTGCTGGGGAAAAGAGTGTCCCTGCTCTTGGGGAGCTGCCAGTCTAATGGGAAAAAGAGATAAAAAGTAAATAAATCGGGCTTCCCTGGTGGCGCAGTGGTTGGGAGTCCGCCTGCCGATGCAGGGGACACGGGTTCGTGCCCTGGTCCAGGAAGATCCCACATGCCGCAGAGCGGCTGGGCCCGTGAGCCATGGCCGCTGAGCCTGTGCGTCCGGAGCCTGTGCTCCGCAACGGGAGAGGCCACAACAGTGAGAGGCCCGCGTACCACCAAAAAAAAAAAAAAAAAAAGTGAATAAATCAATGAGGTAATTTCTGACCACATTCATGGCTTAAAAAAAAAAAAAATAAGGCAGGGTCATGGGACAGAGAGTAACAATGGAGAGAGGGAGGGCTCACCGGAGAGTGACGTGTGAACTGAGAACCGAATGTCGAGAGGCTGCCGGGCACGCAGAGGTCTGGGGCCACAGTGTTGCAGGAAGAGGAAACGACCTGTGCGGGCCAGAGTCAGGAAGGAGCTTGAAGCGTGTGAGGAGCGTAAAGGCCAGTGTGCCTGGAGGGAGGGGAGCAAGGTCAGAGGTGGGCGAGAGCAGGGGCCGGGTCCTTGGATGGCTTTCGTCGGGAGAGCCACGTGATCTGGTTTGCCCTCCGGCTGCTGCATAGAGACAGACTAGAAGGAAGCAAGAGAGGAGTTGGAAAGACCATTAGGAAGCTGCTGGAAGTCCAGGTGAGAGGTGAAGGTGGCCGGGACCAGGGGATGGCAGTGGGGGCGGAGGGAAGTGGTCAGATTTGGGATGTGTTTTGGACTGGCTGGTGGATGAGGCAGAAGAGGAACAGGGGTGATTCTTCGGTTTGAGGTCAAGGAAACTGGGTGGACAGTTGAGGTGTGTAGAGAGAAATAGAGTTGGGAGGGGAAAATCAATAGCTCTTATTTTGGACATGGTCAGTGTAAGCTGCCTTCCAGAAATCCGCCCAGAGGCATCAGGTACGGTGCTAACTGTATGATTCTGGAGCTCAGAGAGAGTCAGAAATGGAGATTTAGGGGGAAAAATGTGCGGGTTATTAGCATAGAAGTGGTATTCAAGACCGTGGGGTTTTCTGAGATGTCCTAGAGAAAGAATAGGTGGAAGAGAGCAAAGGACCAACCACCAAGCCTGGGGCTTTCTTCCAACTTTTGACCCAATGACTGATGAGAAGGAGAGAAGGGGGAGGTGGGAGGGAAACGAGAAGTGTTGTGAAAGGGAGGCATCAACTTTGACAAATTCTGCTGAAAAGTCAAGCAAGATGAATCCAAAATAAGTGACCACTGAATCTGGCAAGGTCCTTGGTGACCTTGACCAGAGCTGAGTCAAGTGGTGGAGACTGAAGACCTACTGAATGGGTGTTAGAGAGAACGGGAGGTTGGGAAGTGCAACCAGGGGCTACAAACAGCTCTTCTAGAGTTATGAGGAGTAATGGTGAAGGCAGCTGGACGGGAGGGGGGATGGGGATGGGGCTTCAAGGCTGGGAAATAGAGTAGGCTGTGCACCGACGCCGAGGAACCAGTAGAAAGGGAGAAACTGATACAGTCATCAAATCCATATGATCATTACCTTCCTCGACGCCAGTTAGTTCCTGGGTTCCTGGAGTATCACTGGGGCTCAGCCAACTGATCTGTAGCATTTGTTCTGTCACTAGGTGGTTCTGCTACGCAGGAAAAATGCTAGGGGCAGTTCAGGAGCCCACCTAGCACCACACAGCTCCTTATCAGCAGAGCCAGGACCCCAGTGGATGTGCCCACCATGCTCTGTCCAGTCACCGTGGTGACTCTCCCAAGACCAGAGCAGCCCTTCCTCCTCTAATTGTTACTAACAGACAGGTGGAAAAGGCTTTAAGACAACAAAAAGCAAGGTCATGGGCCAGGTGTGGTCATTAGCTGGCATAGTGGACTTTCCCTTCCCTCCTGGGCAGTACCTGGGGGTCAGGAGCTGATGAGGTCAGGAACAGGCAGGGAAGCAGATCATATGATGGGTGGACGCTAGACATTCAGGACAGAGTCTGGATAAGTGAGTGCCAGGGATCCATTCTCCTTGGTGCTGGCCACATGCTGCCAGGGGGCAGGCTACTGGCTTAAGATGCTGGGGAGGGAGTCACAGCAGCTTCCAGCTCATTCTCAGAGGGTCCCAGCTTCCAGCTCATTCTCAGAGGGTCCCAGGATCAAAAGCATGAAGCAGAACCTCCCTGAACCACAGCTGCTCCCCGGGAGGTTTCAAGTAAATCTTTTCATCCAGGCGGAAAACACACGAAAGTAGCTCAAGTGAGAAAATGCCAATTTCTTAAGGTTGACAAGCCAAGCATAATGACGACGTCATGGTAACCAGTATGTTTTCAAAATTTTCCTGAAATTGACTATCCCCAGACACTTCAAGGAGTTGGTAAATATGATTATCACCATTTTATAAAGTTGAAAGTGCAGAGTGTCTGCAGTCAGAGCCACCCACCAGGAAAGCAGGAGGTGGAGGTCCTGGGCTCTGCCCTTCCACTCTCGCTGCAGCCTCTGGACCGGTCAGTCCCTCCTGGGCCTCAGTGTCCTCCTCAGTAAATCCAGGACACAGACTCAGGGTTGCCCCCTCCTCTGATGGACTCTGACCTGTCAGTCTGTGAGTCAGAAGTCAGGTCCAGCTCTGGCCCCAGGGCCGCTAGTGTCTGCCACAGGTCTTGCCCCTTTGGCTGGTTTCAGCCTTGCAAAGGGAGGGAATCTGGTGTGAGAGTCTCCTCCCTCGGACAGGGAGGTCTCTCCCAGCTTTGGAGGGAACCAAGGTTTCCTTTTCTCTTTTCAGCTGGAACCCGTGGGTCAAAAGACAACCTCCAACAACTTCACCTATAGCCGAACCAAACTCAAGTGCCCCTCCCCTGTGAGTAAGGTCCTGCCTGTCTAGAGTGGAACAGGTGCCTGGGTTGGGGGAGGGGGGAGGTCCTGGCCATCTGGAGGCACAAAAGTCCCCCGGGAGGCTTCACCATCATGCACGTTCATTCACGACCACCATTCTCAAATCTCACCTCTCCTGGCTGCCCCGACACTTCTCAGGTCCTCAGGGAGCCGCAGCCAGGAGTGAGGGGAGGGACAAAGGGATGGGTTCACCGAATCAGGAAGAGGCCCGGGGAGGCAGATGAGCGAGCACTGGCCAGAACCTCGTTAGCCCCGTGACTCTGGAGGGTCTGTGGCATCCTCTGTCTTAAACATGCGTCGAGGAGCCCTCCCATGCCAGGCATGCTCCTGGGAGCTGGGGGTTGGGAGGAAAAGAGAAATAAGAGGCCGTGTCTGTTCTGGGTGCCCACATCGTCTTCCTGGCCTTCCAGCACCACCAGTGTCCAGGCCCGCACCGCCCTCGCCCGGACCAGGGACGAAGCCCCAACCCTGTCTCCCCAGCTCTCCTTTCTCCCTTCTCTGTCCGTCCTGTAATCACTGCCAGACCCAGAGCGGCCCACCTGGAAGGAATTCCAGTCTCATCAAGGCTGTCAAAACCCTTCCCCGGTCCCCGCGCCCACGGAGGAGAGTCCAGACAAGAGGCCCACCTTCCCCTCTCACCTTAGGCACACACTCCGCTCCTGGAAAACGGAGCGGCTTCCCAGAGAAGCCCCACGACAGCCCCCGTCTGTGCATCTGCTTCTGCCATCTGCTCCTTCTGGAGGCTCACCCCTCATCTCCGCCTGTGGGAAATTTTCACATCCTGCAAGGCCCAGATGTTGCCCTCTCTGGGCACCTGTCCACCTTATCTCACCCTACCACTCCCACCCCAGACACACATCAGCATTGGTCTCTCTTTTCTGTGCGCACCTCTCACAAGCACTGACCCAGGCTCCTCTGGTGATGGGATTGTTTCTGAACATGTCTTATCTCCCACTGGACCCCGAGCGAGTGATGTCACACCTGAACCCTCAGGCCCTCTCCCAGTTCCTAGCACAGGGCTCCACACAGCCACCATGCCACCAGCATTCACCGGGGGGAAGGAAAGGATCCAGGGAGGCAGGCCCTTCACATTTGAGTTCTTAACCTACTACAGAACCAGCTGTCCTTCCACACCAACCTTCCCCGCTCGCGGGCGCTCCTGGGATGGGAGGATGGGAATAGCTGTCCGGGGCGGCCTAGAGGAAACAGAGGTGGGCACTCTGCAAGCTCCTCAGGACTCTCTTCCACGGGTCACCTATCAGTTCCCGATCTTTCAAAACTGAGTTGACAGGAAAGGAGCTTATAGCTGGGTGTTGACCACTTTGGATACCCCTCCTTATCCAGGGGGTTGGGGCACAGTGTGGATGAAGGAGCTTTACAAACAGGGATGAGCGGTGGAAACAAGGTTATTGCACCGTCTCTGGGATGGGGACTACACAAGCCTCAGATGGGTGGTTTTCAGGCCCTGAGCCCTGACCCTCTCCTCCTCCACAGGGGCGCCCCTACATCTGCACCCTGAGGAACAGTCGGCTGCTCCAAGACCGGGTTAAAGCAGACCCCCCAATGCTCTCCTGGGCTGTGCCAGTGGCAGCAGGAGGCGGCCTTGCAGTTGGTGTCGGCACAGTGATGGCCTGGAGAGCCCTAAGGGGTCGCCAGAGGGAAAATCCTCCCATAAGTCTGAACACTGTGAGCTTGTAGGCCCGCCAGCCCTGTGCGGGCTCTCATCCTGAATTCCCCAGCCACGTTCCTCACCAGCCCTCTCCCTTGGCCACCCCTGGCCACTACGGAGGTCACTCGCTTCAACACCTGGTAATGTAGGAAGCCAAAGGGACAGTCACAACTCCTTGGGGCCTGGGACCTATGATCCTGGAATTGGCACATCTAAATAAAGGCCAAAGCCGTTCTATTCTTGGGTTTGCCTGCTTGAAGCTCTCGCCTTCCAACCTGTCGTGTGGCACAGATGTGGGAGCTGGGACCTTGTCTCAGCCAGGGATGGCCAACCTGAGCCCAGACTGGCACCCAACAGGCATATCCTCAGTCACCAAAACCACTATTTCAAATGTGGGAAAAACCTTGGTCACCAGGGTTTGGCTGGAATTTTGGAGCTTGCCTGCCATCACTCAGTACCATCCAACATCTTTTCTGTACCCAGGACAAGGTAGAGCATTGTGGTACCTCCAAGGTTGTGCATGTCACGGCCTGGCCAAGAGACGAACTCTTTCAAAAATACAAGATGCTCTGTGACAGCGTGTGGTTCAGTCCTGGGGCAGTGGCAGGTAAATGCGTCTGCTTTCAAGAACAGGAGTTCCTTGGGAAAGGGTTCCTGGAAGAGAGCAATCTTGAAATGTCATTTTAAAAAAAGGATTGGGACATGAATGCTTCACATATCCTCAACCTGATTTTCTCAAGGTGCTAAATTTAGAAAAGAATTCCTCTTTCTACATTACCAGGTTTATGAGAGAGCTAGAGAGAGTCTGATAACACAAGCTCCCTCCATTCAGCCCCTAGCAGGGGCAAGGCCCTGAGCTGGATGTCTTACACAGATAAGCTCTTTTATTCAGCACAAAAACCCAGGGCGGGGTTGACGGTCATTTCTGAAGACAGAAATAGTGGTTGCACAACACTGTGAATGCACTACATGCCATGAATGTTCACTTTCAAATGGCTAATTGTGTGTCATGGGAATTTCACCTCAATAAAAAGCAAACAAAAATCCATTATCATCAGGATCTAAGTACCTCTCTGACCCCAAAGCCTGAGATGACAAAGAATGTGGGTTAGAATCCCTGATGTACCATTTGAATGTGTGGCTTTCACAGCAAACCCCATCACCAGCCTAGGTCCCAGTTTCTCAGACACCTCATCTATACGATTCGAATGAGAGTACCCACTTTGCCTGTCTCCCAGCACTGCTGAAAAACAAGATGCCGTAGAAAAGTGCTCTGTAACTCTAAAATACTGCACCCACGAAAGTGGGTTGTCTTCTCCTCTATGAAGAGTTGAGCTAGGGTCTAGGCTGCTGGGGATGTGGAGGGGTCCAGACATGGGTTTAGGAACTGGGGGTAATGTACGGGTGAAGACTGCCCACCTTCCTCTCATGAAGGGTCATCATATTGTTTCTCTTTGGCAAACATAGAGTCTGCAGAGGACCTACCCAGTCCCAGGTTTCTGCTGGTTTCAATTTCTGCTTCTGTACAAAGGGAACAGCACACCTGCCCCACTTCTTCCTGTGGACGAAAAACAATATCACATACCCTAAAGAACCAGCACCCAGCTTGTGTTCCCGGCTTAACACAGTGTGACAACCAAGATAACTGATTAAGTCGAAGAGCTCGACTTTTTTTTTTTTTAATAAGTTTCCCTTCCAGTAGCTCCTACTTCAAAGAACCATGGAATTGATAACCGCAAGTCTCCCCTCACTCGGGTTGGGGGTTGCAATTTATACTACCTGAGTCATCCAGGAGCCCCCAGTCTGAAAAGTTAATGAAAGGTGTGGTTCCCAGGCTGGTCACCAAGGAACACTTTGCAGAAATAAAGAGAAATCCTCTTTGGAGGGACACAACCGCAAACCAGGCCCCAAATTCCCACCAAAGACACACTAAAAAGACAAAATTTAAAAATACATGAGAGCACTTACTTGAACCTGGTGGTATTATATATACACGAAAACATGTCCTTTTCCTATAGGAAAATGTTCAATCTAGTTAGGAAGCCAATCACAGCCACACCAGGAACAAAACCACCAAATCCTGAGAAAGCTACACTCTGAGATACTCTCCATAGAGGCTTTCGAGTTCGAGAAAGATTAGTGTGGATTAAACTTGGTCAAAAGACTTCACAAAGGACATAGAACTTTAATTGAGCTCTGAAGAATGGAGAGGTGATTTGGTTAGAGGCTGAAAAGAATGGGGTCATGGAGACTGGGAAAATCATCTAAGTGGAGAGGTGAATGAGCATGGTGTGTATATAGGGACAACAAGAAAGATGTTGTCCAGAAACAATGAGGATGGATGAGCCAGATACAGTCAGATTAGGGACACACTATGGAAAGGACAAGGAATTAATAGTGATTGTATTGTTACAATGGTTGTAATACCAGGCTGCATTTGATTTGGGACTAAAATGCTATTGGGAAAAGACTGGTACAAAGAAAAATAATATCAATAAGAGTTGACTTAGAGTGCTTACACTATGACAGGCAACATGGTACAGAATAATTAAGCTTCCACATCCCTGTTTATCATCCCCTTTTTACAGAAGAGAAAACCAAGACTCAGAAGAGTTAATTGGCCCAGAGTTATACTTTCATTACATAATAGGACATTCATCAAAATGAATACTGGTTTCCAGGGTAGGGGAATAACCCCAAAATACAAAACAGATGATTCTAGCAGTAAATTGGGCTGAACTGTAAATAAATGGGATATAAAATAAAAACCTAGAAAGGAGGGACACACATTATCCTCACAAGGCTATGACGGCACCACGAGTTCCTGTGCCTCCAATTGGTCTGAAGAACTCAGCCATCTCTAGTTAGTAGGCTGTGGTTTTAAAAATTAACTATAGGGGCTAAGATTTATTTTGCTAGAGTATATGTGGAGTTATATAGCAGCTAGCAAACCTTTTAATTAGGAAAAAAAAATGAAGAAACAATCCCAGTGAGAATTAGTAGACACAACGAATGACAGGATTAGACCCACATTTTACATAATAGTATTGAAGACAGACTATAGGTCAGCAGATTTTGAAAGATTAAAGACAAAAGGAACTATTCTGTATGATGCTGTAGTGCTGGATACATGACACTATGCATCCTTCAAAACCAAAAACACTGTACAACACAAAGAATGAACCCTAAAGAAACCATGGACTTTACTAGTGCATCAATATTGGTTCATCAATTGTAACAATGTACTCCACTAATGCGAGATGTTGATAATAGGAGAAACTGTACAGGGGTAGAGAGCGGGTATTTGGGAACTCTGCATTTTCTGTCCAATTTTTCTGTAAACTTAAAACTGCTCTAAAAATAAAGTATATTAGTAAAAACAGGAACTTAAAACATGAGATAAGACTAAGGTAATTTTTTAATGAAGGCAGATTTATATAAGAACCAAATGGAAATTCTAAAAATATATTATTAAAAATAATCTTCAGTAGATTTGTTCAAATAACAGATTTGACACTCAATGAAACAACATGTCTTGTGTATTTACTATGTATCAGGCACTGTTTTTTAACAGTAAGTCTATATTACTCATTAATTCTCACAACAGCCCAATAAGATAGGTACTACTATTATCCCAATCTTACAGACAGAAAAACTAAAGCAGATTCGGGGTCTTTTCAGTCTTTTTGTAAGAATTAAATTAGATAAAAACAATAGTTTAAAAAATAGGTATTCAATAATTCCCATATCCCTTTCCATATCCCATATTAAATCCAATAGATTATTTAGGAGGGCTTTGTGAAACAACCATAATAATGAAAATATACTGGGTACCTTACAGTTTACAAAGCACTTTTATATGTTCTCATTTGATCCTCACCACAAACTTGGAAGCAAAGTGCAGTATTATTAAGAAAAAATATCCCAAACTTGGAAAGAAGGCAGGAGAGTGACCACGTGTCCTATTAATGTCACTGTTGAACAAAGCTCATCTAAGAAATATTTAGTTACCTAGAATACACTTGTGTTTGACTTTGCTATTTACTATTTGATTAGAGCTCAGATATTATGAAGTTATGTTGACTAATGGATTTCTGACTGGTAGAAAAGATAAAATCAAGGTTATGATTTTATCACCCTATAGAACATTAACTAGTTTTCCATTAGCAACATCATTTCAGTATTCCTTTGACCAGCTAACAACATAAATCTCCATTCCTCAAATTCTCCTTTGAATCAGACTTGACCATCTTAATAATTCCCTTATTAATCACTAAGTTAAAGTCTTGACATACATTCATCCTATATTTGTATGAGAATCATATTTTAAACTTTTTAGAAAGAAACGACTTTTTAAAAATACCTAAGGGGGGACTTCCCTGGTGGTCCAGTGGTTAAGAATCTACCTTCCAATGCAGGGGACGTGGGTTCGATCCCTGGTCGGGGAACTAAGATCCCACATGCTGTGGGGCAACTGAGCCCGTGAGCCACAACTAAGACCCAACGCAGTCAAATAATAAAATTAAAAATACCTAAGGGGAAAACTAATTTTAAAAAATTATACGAAAGTATATAAAACCACAGGATATATTATAAAAACCTAGTAAATCTGAACAAGTGGAAACCAACAACCCAGTAATTCCATCCGTAGGTGATGGCTCTCAAAGAAACATTTGCAAATGTGTCTCTCTTGGGAGATGTGTAGGAGAATATTTATGGCAGTGTTGTTCATAAAAACAATAAAGCCAGAAACAATGAGGTCAATGTCCATCAATAATGGACTGGGAAAACAGCTCATGGTGTATTAATATAATGGAGTAATTATGCATCCGTGAAAATAACTACAGCTGCGTTCATCAGCTTGGGTGACTCTTACATATAACGCTGAGCGAAAAGAAGAAAGTATTACAAAGAACACATGTAAGACGACTCCATTTAAACATGGAGACAGGCAGTAAAAGTAGAAAAGGAAATCAGTGTAACCATTATCAGAAAAACCATAATGCTACTTTTGAGAGGAGGAGGGGTTGGTGATTGAGGAGGGATATACAGAAGGCTTCTCAGATACTGGAATGGCAATTTCTAAACGTGGGTGGTAGTTTCACAAGATCTTGCTTGATAACTATTCTTATAATTGAATGTATATATATATATATATATATATATATATATATTTCAGGCTTTTTCTGTATGTGTATTTCATATTTTTTAAGTTAAAAGAATGAAGGAGGAAGATGTTTTATAAAAGAACCAAGCTAAATTAAGCTGCTTATTCATTCAGTGACCAGTTGGAAGAGTTTCTTCTTCTTTTTTTTTTGCGGTACGCGGGCCTCTCACTGCTGTGGCCTCTCCCGCCATGGAGCACAGGCTCCAGATGCGCAGGCCCAGCGGCCATGGCTCACGGGCCTAGCCGCTCCATGGCATGTGGGATCCTCCCGGACTGGGGCACGAATCCGCGTCCCCTGCATCGGCAGGCGGACTCTCAACCACTGCGCCACCAGGGAAGCCCCTGGAGGAGTTTCTTTACCCAAGGGCCACCTACAGAAATTTGGTGAGTGTTCAAAGTCACTAAAGTGAAGTAAACATAAGTCAAAGTTGATCGGGCAAAGAAAAAGAGATCCCACATCCAGCTGGTGAGGAATCAGCCTCCCTGCAGCAGGCCAGTGTGGGCCCAGCTCCTGAGCAGCATGGCGATGTTGGGTGGCAGCCAGGGCTCACCAGGCTTCAGCAATAGGAGGCCACTCAGGTGTGTCCCCCCTGTGTTCCATGCAAAGTCTAGAAGACTTGTCACTATAAGCTTGTCCCACTGTTCTGGCAGCTGGCACTGTGATACACCAAGGGCCAAGGGAACATGTGCCTTCCCGGAGGCCCAGAGTCCACCCCTCCTGGGCCCTGGCTACGCCATGCATTACCAAGAGTGCCGCCATCAGGACACTGTCACACAGTGCTGGGTGAGCAGGAAGTGAGGACGATGGGAGAAGGAGGGGAGGAAACAGAGGCTTCTCCTAAATACATTCACCCAGATGGCGTTTCAGTCAGTTGAACTTCATTCTTTCTGATTAAATAAAGTCTCAAGCACAGGCAGGCTCCGGGAGTAGGGGAGCTGGGGATCAGATGGGAGCAAAAAGGGATTCCAGTCCTGAATGATTAGGAGTGACCTTATTTCTTCAACTGTAATAACGCAGGGATCATGTCTACCTTAAGAGGCTATCAGCAGATTAAACGAGAAAAAAACGTATGACAAGGGTCTGGCAGAGGAGGAGCTTGAAAACATGGCAGCTGTAGTTATTCTCCTCTCCTGTGTGCAAACTGGGCCGAAAGCGTGTCTGTGAATCCTGCTCTCCCCACCCTCGGCAGTGCGTTGTCCACTCTGGTCCTCCAAACATTTTCAACCTAAGCCTAGAATAAAGTGATTGGCCTTCCAGCAGAAGCTCAGCCTCCCCCCCGGTTATCTAAGAAGAGGCCTCTCCCTTGGATAGGACAATTGAGGCAGCAGCCCTGGGTCCCACACTCAGGTGAACAGGGTGGCCTCAGGTGCCTCTGACGGTTCCTTTCTGAGCATCAATGAATTCAATTCGGAATTGTCTGAATTGCTGAGATCCCAAAAGGACTATGAAAGAAGTTGACAGTACAGCCTTCCAAGTGTTATCACCTTGGTTCCTCTAACTGGGGGAATATCTCAGGATCCAGGATACAAAGGAGGACAGGCTCTCACCTTCCAGTCCCCAAATCACCTGGGAGGCAGCCGTTTCCTGTGCTCACTCGGCCAGGGGACTCGGTAATGTTACAAAGTCTGGTTTTAGTTGATTTCTAAACCTGTCTAGGTTTAGAAATGAAAAAGCTAGCCCTGCCTTAGACCATTTAGTGCTCTGCGCTCTCAAAAGCCAGAGTGAGACAGGACCTCCCTGCACCCCTGTCCCCTGTCGGTGGGGAGAGGAAGGAGGAGGCCAAGGGGTGTCAACCCCCTAGAGAGGAAGTGCTGGACCCTGGGGCAGACCCGAGGTTGCCCTACCCACAGGGAGGCCTACAGGGCAGCTTGGTTTTTTCCACTTGCTGGAAAAAACAGCTCAGAGCTTATCTCCTGTGCCCTGCAGACCGATGATAACATCATTATATATGAAGGTTCCGTGTCCGACCTTTCTTTTCCAGTTCTTTCTGTAACTCATTTTACACAGGAGAGCACATGATCGGGATCTCTTTGGGTCCGAAATCCCCTGAGGAGACAAGGAAATAGTTTCCAGAACTGTCCCCAGGGCAGCCCTCCTTCTAGAAGGCGGCACAGGTACCTGTGACACCAGCCTGCTGCTGGCATATCTCACAAGGCTGTTGTGAAAGTTCGGGGAGGGTCCGAGGGCTGAATATGGAACACACCTAGCACAGAGTGAACACTCAGTGAATTTAGCTCCTACTAGTGTTATTGATAGACGCACCTCAGGATTCACATTTGATGGTTTTTGTTCCTCTGCCAAATGCTTATTTATGTATTCAGTACCCCCGCCCCCCTCCGCGAGTTGATGTTTATGTTGTTCCTATGATGGAAACATTTTTACCGATTGATGTCTTCATTCAGCCAGCCCGCCAGGCAGCCTACGGAACGGAGGCTCCTTATCACGTGCTCTGTGTGGGCGAGAAGTAAACTTGGATGAGGAAGACTCGGGTCACCTCCAAGGGATTCACATTCTGCTGTAGGGATTGCCACACTATTTCGATTATGTACCTGCAAAAAATGTCAGCACGTGAACCACAATATAGCGATGTTTATTTACAAACTATATAGGTATATAACTATACTAATATATCAATCACAAAACTCACAAAAATAGGCATTTGTAAAGAACAAGATAAAGGTGAAGTAAAGGTTTTGCTCTTGCTAAAATAGTAATATTTGGGGGGAGGACAGCGTTTTGATTGAATATGTTTCACTATTTTTAGACTCTTGATTTAGAGCTTTGTGATATGACTATTCAAAGGCCTTGTTTCAGGTTAATTTTCTTTCTGAACTGGCTTTCAAAGATAGTCATGGCTTGGGAATTCCCTGGCGGTCCAGTGGTTAGGACTTAGTGCTTTCACTGCTGGGGCCCGGGTTCAATCCGTGGTCAGGAACTAGGTTCCCACAAGCCACATGGCATGGCCAAAGGGAAAAAAAAAAAAAAAAAACATGGCTGAAAAAAGATTCCTCACAAAGATGAATTGCTCCAAACAAAAGATGTACCTGGTTGGTTGTGCTAAGTCATGATTCTCATTCAATTGTACAGATTTTTGTTGAATGTCACTCATGAAATACGCTTCTTCCTGATGTTAATCTTTATTTTTTAGCAAACTAACTGGAAGCTATCCGATTTGTCACAGATGGGTTCACACCCCACTGATGAAGTCATTTTGAAATTTTAAAAGCAGGTTTAAAAAGTTTACTTCCCAGATATTTTTAATGTACACAGATATGAGAGTTTATGGAGGGAGCTCATCATGTCAGCAGCAGAATCACATAATAGTAGCAACATTTCCAAACATGTGTTTTCAAAGCCAGCTCCCAACACCACCTATTTTGTTTGTTTTGTTGTTGTCATTTTGTTGAATTTTATTTTTTTAATTTACTTGACTGAATTATAGTTGATTTTAAATGTTGTGTTAATTGCTTCTGTACAGCAGTGATTCCGTTATACATATATATACATTCTTTTTCATATTCTTTTCCATTATGATTTAATCACAGGACATTGAATATAGTTCCCTGTGCTATACAGTAAGACCTTGTTGTTTATCCATTATCTATATAATAGTTTGCATCTTCTAATCCCAAATTCCCAGTGCATCCCTCTCCCACTCCCCTACCTTTGTTTCTAAAGAGTATTTTCACACACCACACTCTACAACTTACTTTCAGAAAGCAATTACTTCCTCTCCTTTTCCATGAAGTGAGGTGGGTGTTTCTGTTTGTTTGTTTTTAATATTTGCTAGGTGACATGTTACCAACAACCAGCTGTCATCAGAGAAAAGGTCAGCAAGTTTGAAACAGTTGTCTATTGATTTTAAAAATGTGTAATTCATCTTCAGGCTTGATGGTTTTTACGAGCACATTGCCAAAATATTTTCACGGTGACTCCCCATCTCATTACAAAATGTTACAAAGATTCTATTACACTTAAGATTCTGGCTCCAGTAACAATAACCACATTGATGATATCCTATCTCATTCTGTACGCTTTTGGCTTTGCTGCAATAGCTTGCCAATAAATGATACAGTGAAAGAATTTCATTGACGGTGCTGTGTTTGTACTCTTACCTGGAAATCTTTTTATTCTAGTCAATGGAGTAACTCTATTAGTGAAAATGCTTCCAGGGTTTTCTTTTGTTGTTTTTTTTGGGTTTTTTTTTTTTTTACGGTACGCGGGCCTCTCACTGTTGTGGCCTCTCCCATTGCGGAGCACAGGCTCTGGACGCGCAGGCTCAGCAGCCATGGCTCACGGGCCCAGCCGCTCCGCGGCATGTGGGACCTTCCCGGACCGGGGCACGAACCCGTGTCCCCTGCATCGGCAGGAGGACTCTCAACCACTGCGCCACCAGGGAAGCCCCGGGGTTTTTTTTTTTAAGAAGTAATTTTCTGTTGAGTATATGTCTTCACTGGTACATATTCCTTTTTTTAATGGTACACACAGAAAGAGAAAGAGCAACTGTATGTATACTTCATAACTGAAACAATTCAACAAACACCATAGGCTAAGTTATATTGGGTTTTTTATCCAGATGCCCAAAGCTTCATCATCTGTTCTAACACTTGGCAATATTTTCTATGCATCTTCCAACAATGGACACAGACAAGCATGTACCTATTCTTTTTGCACTGTGTGGTTTCCCTTGTTTTATTTTAGTCATTATGGCATGTGGCTCTTTGCCTCTGCTAGTAAGAAAACTAAAAAAAAAAAAGGAAAAAAATTACCTCTAAACATTTATCAGTAAGTTTAGTGAATTTTGTGAGGTGTTGAATTCAAAACCCTATGATTTCAAACATTGCTTTTAAAAAATATAGTGGTTTGCTGACGTGTTACAAAATGCTTCATTTTTAAATGTCTTGCGAATCATGTGGTTTCATTTCATTAGCTTAAATCTGAATGTACAATAATGCACTTAGGCAGGGGTTTACTAGTACTAGGAAGAGGTGCTTATAAATTCATATTCCATATAGACTTCTTGACTTCTTGATAACATCAATGTCAACGTTTTGGGGGTTTTGGTTGTAAGGTTGTGTTTTTTTTGTGTTTTTTTTTGGTCTCCTTGTTAGGTCGGCTTAGATCATCGTTGTTTTACTTTCTCAATGTGGCTTTGAATGAGCCCTTACTCTCAGGGCTGTCAGCTCTGCCATTTTTCTTGTTGCTTTAATTTGTCTGACAGCTTGTTGTCAGACACATTTCAACTCTGGTTCTATTACTCTCTAACTCTATGACCTGGGAGGACAGTCATCACAGCATGTTGAAAGTAGACAATTCAGCAAAGGACCACTTTAAATCCCTCTGTGCTGGGTTCACACTGCCACACCCAGGAAACCACCCATACATGTTACACTTGCATGAGAATGCCAGGGTCAATCCACAAAGAAAATATTAGGAAGGCCAGCTTCTTCTTTATTTTTAGGTTAAAATGGCAAATAAGTAGAAAATGTAATATTTTCTTCCACATCCTAATGGGTCAACCTATATAATTTTCTTTGGGGACAAGTCCTCAACTGAAATCACAGTTATCACTACAACCCATCATTCTAACACTCTTGCAACCCAACGTGCTTTCCTAAGAGAGAGGGAATGGTCTGAAGATAAAGCTGGTCTCTGGACTCCTGCCTAATAGGACCTGAGCATGGAGTGATCCCTGAGGGGTGGGGTTGTGTTATCTGTCCTGGGTAGTGGGCGTGAACAATTAAGAACTACTGTGCTAGATGGAGAAACAGACAAGTAAACACATGTAGTGAATGTTGAGTAAAGTTGCATACAATACAAGGACCCTCATGAGACAGAATGAGGAGAAATTCAGGAAGATTTCAGACTAGAGGTAATGGAACCTTTGAATAAGTTATGAAAGAAGGGTAGGATTTCAGTGGGAGGAAGGAAAAGCATCTGAGTTATGGGATGAGTGGCAAAATGTTTGGGGAACGTGGAAATACTCATAGCTGATCAGAAGAAACAGGTAGTGAAACTGGTTTCTGTTAAGGACCTATGATGTGCCCTCCTCACATTAGCGCTGTGCAGTGTTTTCTTAAAAGAGAATGGGAGATTTGTTTTCTTCCCTGGTGAGAAACAGTGTCTCCTAGCATTATCCTCCTTAGTACCTGAGCCTGGGAAATTGTGAAGAAACTTGGAAGCCATGCTAAGGAGCTGGACTTTGTCCAGGATGCATTTGACAGTACGTTAGAGGCAGAAGGGAAGGATTTGTTTTAAGTAGAGGCATGGTATGATTAGATACCTTCCACAGCACTCTTGAAAACATGCTTAAATACAGGACAAGTTCCACTGATAACAAAATCACCTGGAGAGCTTGTAAAAAAATGCAGATGACTGGGCCCGGCCCCAAATCATGAGAATCAGAATTTCCAGGGATGCATACAGACAGCAAGTTGTATTTCAAAACTCTCTAGCTAAATTTTTTCTTGCATTAATCTATCACCCTACTGCCTCACCTCCACCTAGAACGGTTCAGGTGCACATTAAAAATTGAGACCAAAAACTAATAGAAAAAAATTTTTTAAGAATTTAAAAAATTGAGAACAAATACGTTACTGATTTTAGGAGATAACTGTGTGGTTGGTTTCTGAGCTAGAATATGTCAGCAAGTTATTATGCTTCTATCTGATAGTTACCTAAGCTACTCTTAGGTTCAAACTTGAAATTCTATGTTCATTCCTTTTCAACTTTAAGTCTGCTGTTATTAAAGTGTCTAACTCTTCCCCCCTCCCAAACTTGTATCCCTCTCCTTTTCCTGGTTCCCAAGTTTTACATAAATCATGTAGCCAAGGCCAGGTACTTTACCTTTAAACATTTTATCCTTACAACAACTTCATGAAGAAGGTATTAGGATTCTCATTCTTAAAATGAGACTGGAAGCTGGACTCTTTAAGAACAGATAACTCATCCACAGTTACAGGGTTAGCAAGTAACAGAACTAGAATCTGAAATCTGTCTGACTTCAAAACCTGTGCTGCTGAAATTTTAAACACTAACAACACGTGTTGGAGAGGATGTGGAAGAACTGGAATTCCCCACACAGTGCAAAATCCTCCAACCACCTTGGAAAACAGTTTGCCAGTTTCTCCTAAGGTTAAATGTACCCTTATCACATGACCCAGTAATATATTCCTATATTTGCCCCCAAAGAAAAGAAACACACATCTATACAAAAAGTTGTACAAAAATGTTGACAGCAGGGCTTCCCTGGTGGCGCAGTGGTTAAGAATCTGCCTGCTAATGCAAGGGACACGGGTTTGAGCCCTGGTCCAGGAAGATCCCACACGCCACGGAGCAACTAAACCCGTGCGCCACAACTACTGAGCCTGTGCGTCTGGAGCCTGTGCTCCGCAACAAGAGAGGCCGCGATAGTGAGAGGCCCGCGCACCGCGATGAAGAGTGGCCCCCGCTTGCCACAACTAGAGAAAGCCCTCGCACAGAAACGAAGACCCAACACAGCAAAAATAAATAAATTAATAAACTCCTACCCCCAACATCTTCTTTAAAAAAAAAAAATGTTGACAGCAGTTTTGTTCATAATAGTCCAACACTGGAAACTGTCAATCTGCCCAACAACAGGAGAATGGGATAAACAAATTGCCGTATAGCCATACAATGGAATACTACTCAGCAACGAAAAAGAATGAACTACCAATCCTCACAACATGGATGGACCTCAAAAACATAAAGAAGCCAAATATGTAGGAGTACATACTCTGTGATTCCATTTATATGAAATTCTAGAAGAGGTTAAAACAGATCTATAATGACAGAAAGCAGATAAGTGGACTCCCTGGGCTGCGGCAGGAGCAGTGAGTGCAAAAGGGGATGAGGGAGGGAATTCTTGATGGTGGGACTGCTTTATATCTTGACTGTGGTAGGGTTACATTGGTCACAACTCATTAAACTGTACACTGAAAATGGGTGATTATACCATATATGTTATAGCTCAATAAAGTAGATTTTTAAAAAAACAACTTGTGCTCTTCCCACTAAACCACACTGCCTCTTTCCCTGGCTCTGCCCTAAATCACACACCCTGCCCACACACCAAGGGAATGGTGTAATGTGCTGTGGCATCTACAATGGAGGCCTGGGAGGCTGCACAGCTGCCCCTGGTGACCAAGTGTGATTTGGGTGCAATATCACGCCCAAGTTTATTCCTTTACTGAGCTCTAAGTGTAGTTTAGCCTGAGCCCCCATCCAGTAGGGGGCAGCTTTCGTTTTCCTTGTTATCTGTGCTAGGGAACTAAAAGGCAGAGACCCCTGGAAGCTTCTCCACACTGAGCTAGAAAGGCACCACCATGGAGAGAAGTACTTCCGTGCCCCTCCCCAGGCACCACCAAGAAACCTAGTGGGAGCCCAAGCCAGGAACAATGGCAAAGCTGTCACCTACCCTGGCCTCCTTCCAAGCGCCTCCCACACTGACAAGGGGCTTCTGGAAGAAGAAGGAGGGCATCTCCTCCATTCCCTGGAACTCAACATTTTCAGCCATCTAGATGCAACTCCATGTAGCACCTTCTCCTTGACTCCTTCTCCGACTTCTCCCTGCCAGGACCACTACTCCCCTTCTAGCCTCTGAACCCGCTTATTACCTTGCCTCCTCATGAACAGCTTAATTATACTGCACATGACACTGTCCTGTGTGCTCATTGCTTTGTGTGTCTTCCTTAATGTCTCTGAGAAAACAGTTTTTTACAGCGGTTCTCACAAGGCAGTGGTGCCGCACTGATGGACTGATTGACTGATTCCATCTTTACCGCTGGACCAATGCCAAAAATAAATCCCATGCTTTGCCCCCTCTAAAATGCTGTAGCCATACCACAGAAATATAAAGGACCATAAGAGACTACTAGGAACAATTACCTGCCAACAAATTAGACAATCTAGAAGAAAGGGATAAATTTCTAGAAATATAAAACTTACCAAGGCTGAATACGAAGAAATAGAAAATCTGAATAGACCAATTACTAGTGTAGAAGAGATTGAATCAGTAATCAAAAACCTTCCAATGAACAAAAGTCCAAGACCAGATGACTTCACTGGTGAAATCAACAAACATTTTTTTAAAAAAAACTATTACCAATCCTTTTGAAACTCTTCTGAAAAACAGAAGAAGAGGGGATACTTCCAAACTCATGAGGCCAGCATCACCACGATACCAAAGCCAGACAAGGACACTATAGGAAAAATTACAGGCCAACATCCCTGCTTACCATAGATGCAAAAATCCTCAACAAAATATTAGCAAGCTGAATCCAAGAATAAGTTGAAATGATCATACACCATGATCAAGTGGAATTTACTCCAGGGATGCAAACAACCACAAAAGCAATGTGACAAACCACATTAATAAAATGAAGGATAAAAATCATATGATCGGACTCCCTGGTGGCACAGTGGTTAAGAATCCATCTGCCAATGCAGGGGACATGGGTTCGATCCCTGATCCAGAAGATCCCACATGCCGTGGAACAACTAAGCCCATGCGCCACCACTACTGAGCCTACAGTCTAGAGCCCGTGAGTCACAACTACCGAGCCCGCGCACCACAACTACTGAAAGCCCGCGCGCCCTAGGGCCTGCACACTGCAACTACTGAAGTCCACGTGCTCTAGGGCCCGCATGCTACAACTACTGAGCCCGCATGCTGCAACTACTGAAGCCTGCGTGCCTAGAGCCCGTGCTCCGCAACCAGAGAAGCCACCGCAATGAGAAGCTCACACACTGCCACAAAGAGTAGCCCCTGCTCACAGCAACTACAGAAAACCCGTGCACAGCAACGAAGGCCCAAGGCAGCCAAAAAATAAATAAATTTTAAAAAAACCTCATACCTTAATATTTTAAAAAAATTTTAAAAATAGATCGTATGATCATTTCAATAGATGTGAAAAAAGTATTTGACAAAATTAATCATTTCATGATAAAAACTCTCAACCTGGGTATAGATGGAACATACATCAAAATAGTAAATGCCACATATGACAAGCCCACAGCTAACATCAGACTCAATGGTGAAAAGCTGAAGGCTTTTCCTCTAAGATAAGAAACAAGACAAGGATGCCCACTCTCACCACTTTTATTCAACATAATACTGGAAGTCCTAGCCAGAACAATCAGGCAAGAAAAAAAGAAATAAAATCCTCCAAATTGAGAAGGAAGAAGTAAGACTGTCCTTTTTTGCAAAAGATATGATATTATATGTACAAAACCCTAAAGACTCCACCAAAAACCTGTTGGAATTCATAAACAAATTTAGTACAGTTGCAGGATACAAAATCAATATTAAAAAATCAGTTGCATTTCTATATGCCAGCAATGAACTATCAGAAAGAGAAATTAAGAAAAAAAATTTTATTTACAATAGCATCAAAAAATACTTAGCAAAGAATTTAACCAAAACAATTAACAAAATGGCACTAAGAATATACATATCGAGGGGGCTTCCGGGGGCTTCCCTGGTGGCACAGTGGTTAAGAATCCACCTGCCAATGCAGGGGACACAGGTTCGAGCCCTGGTCCGGGAAGACCCCACATGCCACGGAGCAACTAAGCCCGTGCACCACAACTACTGAGCCTGTGCTCTAGAGCCCGTGAGCCACCACTACAGAACCTATGCTCTAGAGCCCGCGAGCCACAACTACTGAGCCCGCATGCTGCAACTACTGAAGCCCATGGACCTAGAGCCCGTGCTCTGCAACAAGAGAAGCCACTGCAATGAGAAGCCCGCGCACCGCAACAAAGAGTATCCCCCGCTCGAGGCAACCAGAGAAAACCCGCGTGCAGCAATGAAGACCCAACGCAGCCAAAAATAAATTAATTAATTTAAAAAAAGACCCAATGCAGCCAAAGATAAATATTTTTTTAAATAAATAGATAACCAACAAGGACCTACTGTATAGCACAGGGAACTCTAATTAATATTCTGTAATAACCTATATGGGTAAAGAATCTGAAAAAGAATGAATATATGAATATATATAACTGAATCACTTTATTGTACACCTGAAATTCACACATTGTAAATCAACTATACTCCAAGAAAATTTTAAAATAAATTTTAACAAACTCTAAGATGTCACTTCACATCTGTTAGGACAGCTGTTATCAAAAAGACAACTGATAACAGGAGCTGCCTAGAATATGGAGAAAAGGGAACACTTGTACACTGTTGGTGGAAATGTAAACTAAAGTACAGCCACTAAGGAAAAAAGTATGGAGGTTCTTTAAGAAATTAGAAATAGAACTACCATATGATCCAACAATCCCTCTTCTGGATATATATCCAAAGGAAATGAAACCATTATCTAGAAGAGGTATCTATACGCCTGTATTCATTGCAACATTACTCACAATAGCCAAGGTATGGAAACAACTTAAGTGCCCACTGATGGATGAATGGGTCAAGAAAATGTAGTTTCTATACACACTGAATATTATTCAGCCTTAAAAAAGGAAGAGTATCCTGTCATTTGCAACAACATGGATGAAACGGGAGGGCATTATGCTAAGTAAAATAAGCCAGACAGAGAAAGACAAATACTGCACGGTATCACTTATGTAGAGAATCTAGAAAAAATTTTTAAAAATTAAGGTCAAACTATAGCAACAGGGAGTAGAAAAGTGGTTGTCAGCTGCTGAGGGTGGGGGAAATCGGGAGAAGTTGGAAAAAGGTTACAAACTGTCAGCTACAAAACGAAAAAGAGCTGATGATCTAATGTGTAGGATGGTGACTATAGTTGATAAGACTGTACTGCATAATTGAAATTTGCTAAGTGAGTAGAACTTAAATGTTCTCACACTAAAAAAGGTGGATATGTGAGGTGATGGATGTGTTAATTAATTCCATGGGGGGAATCCTTTCAAAATGCATATGTATATCAAATCATCACACTGTACACTTTAAATATTTTGCAATTTTTTGTCAATTATACCTCAATAAGTCTGAAAAAAATAAATTAAAAAAACTACTATAACCATAAACCAACCAACCGCTCCCACAGACAGCTTCTCATTTAGTTTTCCACAGACCAAAGAGTTTACATGTGCTTTGTGCCTGCAAAATCTCAAAGGGAATAGAAAGAACTGCAAAATAATCTCAACAGGTAGCTTAATATAAGATTCCTTGTTTCTTCCCGGGAACAATCACCTGAATTTTATTGACATAAACTAAATATAGGCCCTTTTTGCCCTTTGTCAACTGAGGATACATTTCTAAGTCCTTTTACCCAGCAACCACTTGCAAACAGCCTAGTGAATCAGAGGCCTGCCCAGTTTCAACCCTGGCAATGAATGAGTCTGCTGGTGTAACTTACACATAATGGGTAGAGATGGATGGACGAGCCAAGGCTCCTCGTTAGTGGTTTTTGCTGTGACCCCAGTTGGGGTCTGCAATGGACTGATATCTTCAATGTACTGTGGCTTTGACCCTGGCATATAGAGTCCTGAGCCTGGCCAGATAGGGCAGGGCATGGGCAAGTTGGTATTGAAAAGAGACAAGGGGGACTTCCCTGGTGGTCCAGTGGTTAACCACGCTTCCACTCTAGGGGCACGGGTTCAATTTCTGGTCGGGGAACTAAGATCCTGCATGCTGCATGGCCCAAAAAGAAGAACAGAGAGAGAGAGAGAGACAGACAGACAGACAGACAGACAGACAGACAGACAGACAAGGCTAGAGAACGTGGATCCACAACAGGGCAAGGACAACAGTGAGTGGGTAAGTCGGGGACAGGCAAGGCATCCAGAGCTAAAGAGGTGAAGGACAGAGCAGGGAGTGAGGGAAATCCCAGCAGCCTCTTGGGGATGGAGGCTTAAACAAGATGAGCTTGGGTGGTAGATACCACAGGTGGAGAAACCCTGAAGGGCCAGTCTTATTTTACTCCCCAGGGAGACTGTTCTTAGAGGTTCTGCCAAAAACTTGTCCTTTCTTAACAAAATGATGGGCTATCAAGAGGGGTTAGAATTGCCAGGTAACATACAGGACACTCAGTTAAATTTGAATTTCAGATAAGCAACAAATAATGCTTTAGCATAAGTATGTCCTATGCAGTATTTGGGACATACTTATATTGAAAAAATATTCCTCACTTAGTTGAAATTCAAATTTAACTGGGCATCCTGCCATCCTAAACCTGTTAACCTTAGGAGGGGCAGATAATTAATTTCTCACCAAAGAAACTGTTTGAGAATCACACCTTGGCAGAAAGCACCCACCCCAACAGTGAGATATGGGTGTAGACACAGTGAAAACAGAAGGAAGCAAAGGAAAGAGGATTTGAAGGGAGCAAGCAGGAGGATTAAGAGATTGGAGAGAGAACAGAAGAGGCAGGAAAAGAAAAAATAATAACGTGAGATTAAAGATGTAAAACAGGGGCAGAAAAGTCCAAGTGATGCCAGCCTTACAGGGTATTGGGTCACTTGCAGAGGGAAGCAGTAAGCCCAGGCTTCAGCTCTGAGCAAAATAAGCTGACACTCTTTCGAATGGAGGAGGGAGCCAGCAAAAAGAGTGTGGTCAGGCAAGACAGCCTGAGATCAAAAAGAGAAGGGCGGCTTGCTGGCTGTGTATCCTGGACAAGCTATTTAACCTTGCTGAGCTTCATTTTCTCAGCTGTAAAATGGAGATTAAAAAACAGGGTTTTATACCCTAACTCTTGCACATGTACCACTATAGATTTGTTTTACCTTTTCCAGAATTTTGTGTAAATGTAATTATAGAGAATATGCTCTTCGATGTCTGGCTTCTTCAATTTTTTAAAATTCATCCATGTTGTTATTCTTTCATTGCTGACTAGTATTCCCCTATATGGATATACCACAATTTATTTATCCCATTTACCTGTTGTTGGATATTTTGGTAGTTTCCGATTTGGGATTACCGTGAACAAAACTATCAAATACAAGTCTTTGCATATATGTATGTTTCATTCCTATTGGGTAAATATCTAGCAGTGAGACTGCTGGGTCACATGATAAGTAAGGGTCCATTTAACTCTAGAAGAAGTTGCCAAGCTTCTTTCCAAAGTGCTGGTACCATTCCGCATGGCCATCAGCACTGTATAAGGGTTCCATTTTCTCCACATCCTCACCAACACGTGTTATTATTGATCATTTTAATTTCAAGAGCACAGGTTTTGAAGTCAAACAGACTTCAAATTCTAGTTCTGCCACTTGCTACCCCCATAACCTTGGATAAGTCATCTGGTTTTACTGAATCTAGTTTCCTCATTTTTAAAATAAGCATAATATTCATACAATGAAATTTTATGTGGCAAGTGAAAATGAAAACTGTGTTCAATTGTTTAGCACATCTAATTACTTCCACCTTGTATTTATTCAGTTAGTCTCAATTCTGAAGACTAGTTTGTCTGAGGTTCAAATTTAAGAGCCCTATCAAGATGTCTTTGTATAAAAATTACCTGAAATAGGGCTTCCCTGGTGGCGCAGTGGTTGAGAGTCCGCCTGCCGATGCAGGGGACACGGGTTCGTGCCCCAGTCCCGGAAGACCCCTCATGCCACAGAGCGGCTGGGCCCGTGAGCCATGGCCGCTGGGCCTGCGCGTCCGGAGCCTGTGCTCCGCAACGGGAGAGGCCCGCGAACCACAAAAAAAAAAAAAAAAAAAAATTACCTGAAATAAAGTGCAGCCTGATGCCATGGGCTCACCACAGGGATCAGGCAGAGCTATTAGGTCTGCCTTCACACCTGCCCCAAGGTAGACAGGGGAGGAGCTTACCCTCCAAATCAGGTGTAAACACACTCTCCTAGAGCTTTCTCTCCAGCAGCGGATAGCAGAAAAATAATGGGACTTGGAGTCATTAGCCAATTTCTTAAACCTTCTGAGCCACAGACTTTTCAGGTGTAAAATGGGGTTTATGATTCTTATGACATAGTATTACTGTCAAAGATCAACATTTGACAAACTGTAAGTGCTACGCAAATGATAGTTTTACTTCCACTAGAGAGAAAAAAAAAAAAGATTACATCCAGATAGGGACCTTCTTAAAACTAATCAAATGGCAAATACAAATCCTCCTTGTCAACTTTCCTAGCCAAACTAGAGATGATGGGTTTCTGTGCCAATGGGCAATTGAGGAAGTTCACTACAGGAGGGGCCAGTATCCCAGTATTCCTATTTGGCACAGGAGAGAGGGAAACCGGCCACCAGAGGCCAGGCCAGGCACACAAGATATTGACCCTTGGCGATTCCAGTTCAGTAGGGCTGAGGTGAGCTCCAGGAATCTCCAAGTAACCAATCTCCCGAGCTGATTCTAATACTCAGGTCTGGGAACTACAGACTAATAGTTCTAAAAATGTGGTCCTCTGACCACTAGCATCAGCATCACAAGGGAACATAACAGAAATGCAAATTCTCAGTTTCCATCCCAGGTCTATCCCATCAGAAGTTCTAGGGGTGGGACCCAGCACTCTGTGCTTTGAAAAGCCCTCCAGGTAATTCTGATCAATATCCAAGTTTGAGAACCACTGTAGTCGTCAATGACCATCAAGGACTTCCCAACACAGAGGGGCTGAGGCCAGAGCAGGAGAAACAGCAAGGGAACAGATCCGTAAAGAAAAATCAGGGAGTGTTGCTGGTTCCAGCCCCGATGGCTATGGTCACACATAGGACTCTGCTTGATCCAAAAATACAATAAGGACTGACTGTCACCTACTCCACTCTGTCCCTCTGGGTCCTGCTCGCTGGGTGAACAAGGTGGGCAGCTTACGTCCTGGTAAGCAGAGAAAGGCTGGGGTCCCCCGGCTTTGCTGATCTTCTATTCTGAATTTCAGTATAGTTTGGCACATTGATTGAGACAGGCTGCCAACCCCCAGATACAAGACCCCAAACACGAGTTTAAAATGTGTTAGACTGTGATAACCGAGCTTTAAAAAGGCATTGAATAGAAGACTGGAAGGAAACATGCCAAATTAGAGATGAAAGGGTGGGCTAATCTTAAAATCACAGTTCTGTTTTGTTCAGGTTTCTAAAGCTAACCACCCCTTCCTCCAGCACACTCATGAGGAGGGAGAAGGCCAGGGTCCCAATATGGAAGCAGAAAGCGCTGCAGGTGTTGTCATTGGCCCAGGTGAGCGAGGGTTGGACTGAGTTTCCCAAACAGTGTTCCAGGAGATGTTAACAAGTGTGTCAAGGCAAAAATAAAAGGGGGAGGGGTCAAAAAAGTTTGGAAAATTCTGCTTTTAATAGTTCTCATGTGGAAATTCACATTGCATATTTGCATATTAAAGGTGCTAAGGACTCCTGTAATAAAGGAACCCGTATGGCTTCATTTAATCCAGCATTTCCCATCTTTATTGAGCACAGACCCCTCTGTCTTGACACACTCAGAAGCATCCCATGGAGCAGTGTTCTGCAGACTGTCAGCTTGGGAAACACAGGGCTACAAAAATTGTCAGAGACATCCTTTGCACTCCACCTCCTGCTTCTCTTACTTCAGTCTACCGGCCTGCTTGCCTTCCGCCGTGGATTCAGACCAACCTAAACACTTAAACCTAGTTTTGTCTTGGGCAGGAAGTCTAAAAACGGCCTCTGCTTTATGCAACCCTAGTTAGTGTCGGTCTCCATGCTTGGTATTCTTGGTCTCTTGCCTAGACATTTTTTTTTTTTTTGCCCAGGCTGTTTGTTGCCAGACATGAGTCCTTGACAATTCTTCTTCAGAATTCTGGGCCTGGGCTCTGAAAACCCAGACTCTGGGCCTGACGTGCCTCCTGCCCCGGCTCTTCCAGACCTGAGCCTGGCCTGCTGGGTGGCACACCCCTGCCTGCTGCTCCCTACATCAGCTGTCTCTGGGCATGACCTTGGACCTGCTCTTTTCCAGTACCTATACCCCTCCCTCTAGAAGCATTCCTGCCCCTCCCCTGGGTGTTCCATGTCCTGTTCTCATTCAGATGCCAACTCAGCTCCCAGAGCACTTTGGTTAATTTGCAGGTGTTTTTCTAAAGAGTTGCATTTGGGGGTAATAAAATAAGGCATGACAGCTACTGGTAATAAATCTGCCAGGGCTTGGATGGAATACCCCTCTGAAGGTTCTCTGCTGGTTGGTGACACTGTGCGTTCAAGGCAGGTGACCACCATAGCATGTGCATGTGACCAAAGAGCACCAGAACTGGGGGCAGACAATTTGCATTATGGACCTAGATCTGTGACCTTGAGCAAGTCCGTTAACCTCTCTGAGCCTCAGTTTTCCCATCTATAAAATGAGGTTAATAATACCTGTCCTGCCTAGCTTAAAAGGAGGCATCAGGGGGAGTAAGATGAAACAAAGTCTTACGGGCTAATTCGAAGGTGTACATTGCCATAACAATGTAAGTCATTCTTATCAGTGTTTTACAGTTTAGCGTCTTCTGCCCACATCACAGGCTCAGGATGGGAGCAGGGTGAAGGGGGTTGTTGCTTTTTTTTTTTTTAGGTACAAATAAATGTCTTTCAAAGGTTGGCTCTACAAGCAGTCATGAAGTGACAGTGACATTGCTGACCACTTCCCCCTATCCACCCCACTGAATTAAAAGTTTCAACGAAGTGACCATTCAGCCTGACGCTTTGGCACAGAAACATGCCCATAAATGAATGGGGTTGGCCACTGGACTCGGAGATTTGAGTTCCCTCTCTGCCTGGATAAGCAACATGCCCAGGGGAGGATGAATCTGCCCCTCTCCACGGAGCAGGCCCTCCCTGCCAGGGTAAAACCACTGATGAGACTGGAATAGACTGTACGGCCCCTTCCAGGAGACACTGGAACAGTGGGTGATGACACTTGCTCTGGAATCAGATGACACTGATTTGTGTTCCAACCCTGCCACTTACTAGCTCTGAGACCTCAGACATAGAGTTTCGTTTCTTTTGCCCTTATACTTCTTTTAAATGGAGGTAACAGTGCCTACCACACAGGTTGATATGACAACACTGTGAAAACTACCAAAGCTCTATGTGAGGGTTTCTCTGATAGCACAGTGGTTGAGAATCCACCTGCCAATGCAAGGGACACGGGTTCGAGCCCTGGTCCGGGAGGATCCCACATGCCGCGGAGCAACTAAGCCAGTGCTCTACAACTACTGAGCCTGCGCTCTAGAGCCCGCAAGCCACAACTACTGAGCCCAGATGCCACAGCTACTGAAGCCCACACACCTAGAGCCCGTGCTCTGCAACAAGAGAAGCCACCGCAATGAGAAGCCCGTGCACCACAATGAAGAGTAGCCCCCGCTCGCCACAACTAGAGAAAGCCTGTGTGCAGCAACGAAGACCCAATGCAGCCAAAAATAAATTAAAAATTTTTTAAAAAGCTCTATGAGTGGAAGCTAGAGGCAGTGGAGGTGGAGATGATGGAGTTGGTGCCATGGTGCCAGTGATAGAGAGGCAGCAGCAGAAGTGGCAGAGGCAGTGGTGGAAGTAACAAGTTGGCAGAAACGGAAGTGATGGTGGTTGTGTATAGCTGGATTGGATTCCAGAGGAGAAATGGGTCTGTCCAAAATCTCCGGGAGTAATGTCCATCCTAGAAAGAGAGCCTCAGAGATCCCAGAACAAAGTGAGAGAGTGGCATGGACATATATACACTACCAGATGTAAAATAGATAGCTAGTGGGAAGCAGCCGCATAGCACAGGGAGATCAGCTCGGTGCTTTGTGACCACCTAGAGGGGTGGGACAGGGAGAGTGGAAGGGAGACGCAAAAGGGAGGGGATATGGGGATATATGTATACATATAGCTGATTCACTTTATTATAAAGCAGAAACTAACACACCATTGTAAAGCAATTATACTCCAATAAAGATGTTTAAAAAACAAAAAAAAAAAGATCCCAGAACAGAGAAAAGACCCCTAACATACCCATGGGATCCTAACAACCACCTCCCTGGAGTTTAGGAAGGCTTTGGTCACAAGGGGTGCTCAGTGAGGCTGCAGGACACAAAGCTCTCCACCGCAGGGATGTCCCAGGGGGCCAGCCGTGGGAAGAGGGGAAATGCTTGCATTCTCTTTCTGTCTGGTCCTGGGTCACTGGACCACAGAGTTCAGCAAGTTGCAGACAAGGCTGGGAACTAAGTTCTTTTTGAATTCCAAACTATAATCTTCTACTTTCTGGTGAAGGAGGCTTCAGCCTTTCTAACCACTTCTCAGTGAGGCCCATGTGGGCCTCACTTCTGAGGTCAGGGGGATGCTAGATCAAATCAGTAGATGACTGACCAGCTTTTAGGAAAGATGAAGATCTCTGCTCAAAGAGTGGCCCACGGACCAGCAGTATCGGCATCATTTGGGAGCTTGTTAGAAATGCAGAGGCTCAGGCCCTGCTCCAGACCTACTTAATCAACATTTAAACAAGATTCTTGGGAGAGTAATTGTGTGTGTGTGTGTGTGTGTGTGTGAGCAAAACTGTATTCCTTCTGGAGGCTCTAGGGGGAGAATCCATTTCTTTTCATTTCCCAGCTTGTACAGGCCACCTGTATTCCTTCGCTGTAAGACTCCTTACTCCATCTTCAAAGACAGCAATACAATATTCAAAAAAAATTTAAGAAGCACTCATATAGTGAGCTATGTCTGGACTGAAGTCCTTCCTCAGTCTCTGGTGTCATTTTTCACAGTATTCAATCAAATATTCATTCCTGTTCATTCAATAGATATTTACTATGCATCTACCTTGTGCCAAGCATTGCACCAGACCCTAGGGACAGGGCAGTAAACAACGCCAGTCTAGGTCCTGAAGAGCTTGTGGTGATGTCTTCCAAAGGAATGGAAACCAAGGCCACGGCCATAGCCAGTCCTCCAGGGCAGATGCTTCCCTGGCTGCATTCAGGGAGATGTCCAGAGCGCTGCACATTCACTGTGACACATCCCCCTGTGGAAACCTCACCTTGCTGTTGTCGGCAGAGCACAGTGAGTGTTGATGGCTGCAGGTGCTGGCATTCGTACCTGGCATACAGTTGGGACATGCCGTATGCACACAGAACTGGATCACTCACTTACGGCTGACTGCCTCTCCTCCGCCAGCCTTCTCTCTTCTTCCCTTTTCTTCATCCCCTCCATGCCTTTCCTTCCTCCTCCTCCAGAATTGTCCCCCAAAAGGCCTCCGTTATTCTTTCCTACCATTTTCCCCTGCCTCTTCCAAAAATCTCCATGTGCATTTTACCAAGCTGTGTAGCAAAAACAGCTGGGGATCCAATGGCTCTCAAGAGTTTGTTTTAAGCCAGGATGACATACACATAGCACGTACCCCTGACGCACAGCACTTAGGAACATCTATAGCTTTGTAACGTGACTCTTCCTTTTGAAGGCTCTTCAATTCAAATGCATAGTTGGGGCAAGCCAATCACACGCCCACAGGCGCCAGGACGCTGGGGTGCCTCAGCTGCCCACTCCAGGAAGATTAGATGCAGCTGTAAGGCTCTGATATGCCAGGCGGCCCTGCCACTGGATAATATTTTGAAGGGCCAAGGGACCTCCCCTTTTTGGCTAATAGCAGCAAACACAGCTCAAACCCAAGGCGGCATGGGGCACAGGCGGGGCACACAGCAAACAGGGCTGCTTGAAGTGGTATAATCCAAATTCACACCCTGCCTATGAGGCAGGAATTTAGAAATTCATTCCTCCAGAGGGGAATGAAGTATTGGGTTGTTCCAAAGTGGTAGCATAGAGTAGATGGCCTAAGTGCCTGAGCCCACACCCCATCCTGGTTCTCACCAACATGCAACCAGAGCTAGACTCCACATCCACAATCAACATTGTGGGTGAGGCCCAGACCCCGGCCTTCCCTGTAATTTCGATGGATATTGTGTGACTCCTTGCCCAGAGGACTGAACTTGATCTCTCGGATAGAATATCCAGCATAGATCCTCTCTTACGAAAAGGAAAGAAAAGGAAAGAAAATTGCCTCTGGCTTTCCAAGTGAAAGAAATAGATTCCCTCTCCCCAAGCCCCTGTTTACAGCAAAGCTGACGCAGAGAGCTAATGTGTATTTATTCAAGGCAGTCACTCGGGTTTGCAAAATACAGAGGGCTCAAGTCCCCTGTACAGGATGTGGGCTGGGAGGGGGGAGAAGGGGCCTTCGTGATGAAGTTGGTGCTTGACCTCCTTCACCCTCACAACTGCACTATTTGTGAAGTAGGCATGAGGGATTCCATTTCAGAGATGAGAAAACTGAAACTCAGCAGGATGAAGAGAAATTCCCTCAAAATACCCAGATTCACAGAACAAAACCAGGGTTCAGAGGCTGGTTGGCCCGATTCCAAAGTGCTTTCCTCTACAACCCTCTGCATTCACTCCAGAAACCTCCCCCAGGGAGGGCAGGGGCGGGGCGCACACGTGGAAGGTAGACTTGTAATTAAAGCTCGGAAAATCCATGACCTCCTTGGAAACTATCTAACTGATCATTCGCCCCACGTTGTTTCCCAGCAGTGGAACTGGGGCTCAGGCATCAACAGTCCCACCTCCCTCAGCAGCCCCCCGGCACCTTTTCTCGTCTGGAGCCAATCCTGGCAGGTGCACAGCCTCTCACCCACCAGCCGTGTGTACTGGAGTCACCTTTCCAGGCACACAGCTGTTGCAACAGACACTCACATGTCCACTTACCTTCTCTGAACCGTCCAGTCACCACCGAGTTCTTGGGTAGCTCCTGTTTCTAGGCCTGGAGTCCCTGCCCCTTTGGCTGGTCCCTGCTATGAAGCCTTGCCCTTGGCCCACCCAGCTCTAAGCCCAATGGACTTTCAAGTGGCTACCTGTCTACTCTTGCTTCTCCCCAAGACCAAGAGACTCCCCCTTCTGTGCCCCACACTTGGACACTAGCAAACCCTTGTCATTTGTCAAACCCAATTACTGATGTGGACAGTAAGTTTTTGCTCACCTCCCTCAGAATCCAACTCCCCAAATGTGTGCCTACCCCTCCCCCACCCCCAGCGTTAAGATCCTGGCATTCCTTCCAGCCCCGCCCACCTGAGCCACGACCTTCACAGGTGCAGACACAATGATGGTGATGTGACTGTGAGGACTGGTGCATTATTTAGCATCAATGTTTAAAACACATAGGCTAGAACTTTCACTGCCTGCTAGTAAACATGCAGTTACAGGATTTAATTACAGCACTGGGACAATTGATTTTTACCAATAACTTTTCATAATATGATTTATTGATTTTAACATGACACAACTAACTCAGACACACCAGCTCCTGACTGCATGTAATACTGATACCCCATTCATCTTCCCGTCCCTGGAATGACAAAGCACTGGCAGGTGGAGCTGTGGAACAAAAGCCTGAAAGCCCAATCAAGCCGACAGTACTCATGGCATAACAGCCAAGTGCACCCCTTCCAAGGGAGGTGCTGACACACATCACCATGGCAAGGAGCTAGAGGGAGACGGGTAATGAGAAGAATGGGAGGTGCCGGGCATATTGTGAACTGAGGAGAATGCAAATTGCTCATTGACAGTATTTGCTCATGCACGGCAACTAGGAAGGGTATTACCAAGTAATAGGGCAGAAATCGATAACTCACTGACAACCAGGCAGCCTAGAATCTTTGGACCGTACCCAAGAGCACAAGAGAAAGCTGTCCGAGACACCAGCATCCACTCTGGCCCGGCCTGCACGTTAGGCCCTGCTGTGCCTAACCGGACCTGCCTGTCCCCGCTGGCTGCCCACCCTCCTCAGTGGCGGGGTCCCACCACTTCCCTTACTTGTTGCCGCTGGCTGGCCATGGTTCCTCCTTTGGGATGCGCCTTCCCCTCTCAGGAAGCAGCACGCACTGGACAGACACCTCAGTGCCTCTTCAAAGCCAACACCCCAAACAGGCCAGGATATACCTGACCAGCCTGCCGAGACGCTTACTGCAGCCCAAGGAGCCCGCCAGCTCTTGCTTCCAACACTTACAACTTTCACCTGGGTGCCTACTAGAGCAGTGTTTCTCAGAATCACCTGGAGAGCTTAAAATTCAGATTCCTGCTAATTTAGTTAGCCTGGAGGGAGTCCAAGAAGTTGCCTTTCTAACAATTCCCAGGTGAAACTGATGCTGCTGGGCCCAGGACCACCTTTGGAGAGCCAACCGCTGTGAGTGAAAACCTGAGAGTGCTTTGAATCAGTGTAAGGCACAGCTAGTGCTTCACTCTCTTGCAAAACTTGTCCTGAGCCCAAGATGGAACTAGACAGGAAAGTACATCAACAGCTCTCCTCTCTCGTCCAGTATAAGACGTGGTTCCCCCGAGCGAGGCCCGGCTCTAACATTGCTCTTGAGTTCCTGTTTGGGGGCAATCAACAATTAAATGGGACCTTTATGGCACTTTCAGAGCACACATGTGGGATGGACCCCAAGATAGACTTCTACTGAAGTCCAGGCAGCTGCAGATTACAGGTCCTGGGCCTCCCATGAATTTACAAGGCTGGTAATTGACAAAGGCCAGACAGCCTGGTGGGGTGTACCCATCTGGAGAAGGCACATTCTGAAGCTCCTCTCTGGGCCTTCCCTGGAGTAGCTGCTTCGCTCTGAAGCAGGCCTCCAGGACTTCATTTATTTACAAAGCAAAAGGAATCTGGAGCTGGTGCACTGGAGGTAGGTGATTCAGCAGTCTGCTCTGGCCTCCCCATTCTAGGAAAAAGATCACTGGGCTTGGAGTGAAGGAATGCAGGCTCCAGGCCTCCTCAGCACTAAATGGATATATGACTTCAAGCATCGTCTCAACATCACTGAATAGCTTATTTCTTCTGTCAGGGGGAAAAAAATATCTGTCCTAATCACAAATGCATAATGATGTTGTAGGACATTATTTAATTTCATTAGTATTATTGTTATTTTTTCTAGGAGAGGATTATTTACCCCCAAAGAAGCTTCTTCCTTGTTCTGGGACACTTTCCTGGCCCCTCCCTCCTGTATAAGTTTTGCCAGTGTTTCATCAAACACTTGTTGAGCCCCATCTCCTTGCCAAGCACTGCACCAAATACCAGAGCACAAAAATGAAGCAGACAAGATTCTCAGCCTCCAAGAGCTCTCAGCCTAGTAGGAGTGACAGCAAGTGTCAAATAATCCCGTTCCAATGGGATGTGTTGATACCAGGGTGTGCAGAGGGCACTCTGAAGCAGAAGACAGGCCTAATATTCCTACCTAATATTTAGTCTTCCATCCTCCTTAGTAACAGAACTCCCAGTTTCTAGCTTGATATGGGGCCACCCAAATAGAGATTATAGTTTCCATCCTCCCAGGTAGCTAGGTGTGATTATGTGACTAAGTTCTGGCCAATGAGATATAATTGCAAATGGTATGGGGATAATTCTAAGAAATGTCCTTAGACAACAATTAGCATGTGCCCTTTCTCCTTACCCCTTCCTCCATCCTGTTGCCTGGAATGCAGATGTGATGGCTGGAGCTCCAGCTGCATCTTACACCATGAGGATAGAGATGTCCTTCAAATGATAGAGCAGTGAACTAGAAAGGAGTCTGGGTCCCTGACAGCTTTGTGTACCAGAACTGGGCTGCCTATCCCCAGCATTCATTTGCATGAGAGAAAGTAAATAAACTTCTATCTCATTTTTAAGCCACTATTATTTTGGCTTTTCTGACACATGCAACTGAGCCTAATCCCAACTAATTCAAAGCCAGGTTGTGAGTGGCTTGATGACTTTGGACTTCATTATATAGGCAATAAGGAGCTACAGACAGTTTATAAGCTGTGGAATAACTTGAGGGGGAAAGATAAAGGGAGAAGGAAAAAAAAAAAGACCCAAGATGTAAAGAGACTGTTATTATTTCTGTTGATAGAAATGAGGAAACTGTGATTTGAAGGGAAGGTAGGTGAGCATGATTTTAGACTTGTGGTCTTTGAGGGGACTGCAGTGATTCAATGTTAAAGAATCCAAAAGGTAACTGGGGGTGTAGAAGTGAATCAGAAAAGAGAGGTAAGGACTGGATCTGTAGAATTACTTGTATAAAAGTAATAGCTGACATACTACAACATGGATGAATTTTGAGGACATTATGCTGAGATAAGCCAGTCACAAAAGGACAAATACTGTATGATTGCAATTCCATGCGGTACCTAGAGTAGTCAGATTCTTAGAGACAGAAAGTAGCAGGATGGTTGCCAGGGGCTGGGAAGGTGAGAATAGGGAGTCAATGTTTAATGGAGACAGAGCTTCAGTGGTTTTTTTTTTTTTTTGGCGGTACGCGGGCCTCTCACTGTTGTGGCCTCTCACGTTGCGGAGCACAGGCTCCGAACGCTCAGGCTCAGTGGCCATGGCTCAGGGGCCCAGCCACTCGGCGGCATGTGGGATCCTCCCGGACCGGGGCACGATCCCGTGTCCCCTTCATCAGCAGGCAGACTCTCAGCCACTGCGCCACCAGGGAAGCCCAGAGGTTCAGTTTTACGAGGTGAAAGGATCTCTGGAGCTGGATGGCGGTGAAGTTTGTACAGTATGAATATACTTAGAATATACTTAACACCACTGAACTGTACACTTAAAAATGGCTAGGATTGTAAAAACATATACGTCTGTGTGTGTGTGTCTGTATGAATAAATAAATAAAGGAAATATCTATTAACTTTTAAAATAGCCCAACCTCAAGAGTAGATGAGGTTTCCTGGGAAAGAGGGCAAAGTGAACCAGAAGGGCTCACCTTTGGGAAAGAGAAGAAGGAAGCTGGTCTAAAGAAAGAGAGACAGTTGGTCTGAGAGATGGAAGGAGAGGGAGGAAAGGCTTTAGGTCACAAAAGCCAAAGAGGGAGAGAATTTGTGACGTGGTTCAGAAACGTTTGGAAAGTAGCAATGCCAGAGAGAGAGAGAGAGAGAGATTGTTCAGCAAAGTCTAACCAAATTGTTTTGGTAACAAAAGAGGCTGTGAGTTAGCATTGCATGCGAGACTGAAACTGCAGGTGCTGATCATCTAAATTGGATTTTTCAAAGCTGGTCAAAGAAAATGTCATGGACAGAGAGACTGGGCCTGCGTGAAGAGCAACCCAGGCACCCATTCCATTGTAATTCTTTTCAAAGTAAAAGGGCTGCCTGCAGGAAGTGCAATGGAGAGTCCATCCAATCAAAGTCAGTTTCTGAGCTATGGTAGGAACCCAGAAATGCAGGGTAAAATGTGGCAGTAGCACACTGGGGGAAATGCCCAGGAAGAGGGACAAAACTGGTCCCAGAGAGAAGAGAATTCTAGTATAGAACCTTCACTGTCTTAAAACTGCTCCCTCCACTTTGAGTCGGTCTGGAGAGGTGGCCTTTAACACCTGATCCACCTAGGATCACTTTAAGAGCTGAGGCCTGTGGAAAAAACCTTGGCTTAATGTCTGGTAACAGAATTCCTCTCAGGGAGGAAACCGTCTTCCCACAGGATAGTACCTTTACCAGCCTTCAGATGGCAGGTGTGACTGGAGGCATAGGCTACCAGGACACAAGCTTATGAAAGAAAAGGTTAAATAGGGCTGCATCGGCGAAGGGATGGGAGAACAGAGTGGGGCACCAGCAGGAGTACAGAGTCACCAAAGGACCTCTCAAAGTAGAGGGCTCGGGCTTCCCTGGTGGCACAGTGGTTGAGAATCCACCTGCCAATGCAGGGGACACGGGTTCGAGCCCTGGTCCCAGAAGATCCCACATGCTGCGGAGCAACTAGGCCCATGAGCCACAACTACTAAGCCTGTGTGTCTGGAGCCTGTGCTCCGCAACAAGAGAGGCCGCGACAGTGAGAGGCCCGCGCACCGCGATGAAGAGTGGCCCCTGCTCGCCGCAAATAGAGAAAGCCCTCGCAAGGAAACGAATACCGAACACGGCCAACAATAAATTAAAAAATAAAAAAAAAATGTAAAAGTAGAGGGCTCTCACAGTCCACTGTTTGCAACTTTGTAATGAAAACGCACTCCTTCTGTCTCCTCAAACTTTATTGGAGTAGGGAAGTTTGGGTAAAAAGTATTACCAAGTAATAGGGCAGAAATCGATAACTCACTGACAACCAGGCAGCCTAGAATCTTTGGCCCGTACCCAAGAGCACAAGAGAAAGCTGTCCGAGAGACCAGCACCCACTCTGGCCCGGCCTGCACGTTAGGCCCTGCTGTGCCTAACCGGACCTGCCTGTCCCCGCTGGCTGCCCACCCTCCTCCATGGCGGGGTCCCACCACTTCCCTTACTTGTTGCCGCTGGCTGGCCATGGTTCCTCCTTTGGGATGCGCCTTCTCCTCTCAGGAAGCAGCACGCACTGGACAGACACCTCAGTGCCTCTTCAAAGCCAACACCCCAAACAGGCCAGGATATACCTGACCAGCCTGCCGAGACGCTCACTGCAGCCCAAGGAGCCCGCCAGCTCTTGCTTCCAACACTTACAACTTTCACCTGGGTGCCTACTAGAGCAGTGTTTCTCAGAATCACCTGGAGAGCTTAAAATTCAGATTGCTCCTAATTTAGTTAGCCTGGAGGGAGTCCAAGAATTTGTCTTTCTAACAATTCCCATGTGATACTGATGCTACTGGTCCCAGGACCACCTTTGGAGAGCCAACCACTGTGTTAGTGAAAGCCTGAGAGTGCTTTGAGTTACTGGAAGGAACAGCTAGTGCTTCACTCTCTTGCAAAACTTCTCCTGAGCCCAAGATGGAACTAGACAGGAAAGCACGTCAACAGGCCTCCCCTCTCGTCCAGTATAAGACATGGTTCCCCCGAGCGAGGCCCGGCTCTAACATTGCTCTTGAGTTCCTGTTTGGGGGAATCAACAATTAAATGGGACCTTTAAGGCACTTTCAGAGCACACTGTGTGGTATGGACCCCAAGATAGACTTCTACTGAAGTCCAGGCAGCTGCAGATTACAGGTCCTGGGCCTCCCATGAATTTACAAGGCTGGTGATTGACAGAGGCCAGACAGCCTGCTGGGGTGTCCCCATCTGGAGAAGGCACATTCTGAAGCTCCTCTCTGGGCCTTCCCTGGAGCTGCTGCTTCGCTCTGAAGCAGGCCTGCAGGACGTCATTTATTTACAAAGCAAAAGGAATCTGGAGCTGGTGCACTGGAGGTAGGTGATTCAGCAGTCTGCTCTGGCCTCCCCATTCTAGGGAAGAGATCACTGGGCTTGGAGTGAAGGAATGCAGGCTCCAGGCCTCCTCAGCACTAAATGGATATGTGACTTCAAGCATCGTCTCAACATCACTGAATAGCTTATTTCTTCTGTCGGGGGGAAAAAAAATATCTGTCCTAATCACAAATGCATAATGATGTTGTAGGACATTATTTAATTTCATTAGTATTATTGTTATTTATTCTAGGAGAGGATTATTTACCCCAAAGAAGCTTCTTCCTTGTTCTGGGACACTTTCCTGGCCCCTCCCTCCTGTATAAGTTTTGCCAGTGTTTCATCAAACACTTGTTGAGCCCCATCTCCTTGCCAAGCACTGCACCAAATACCAGAGCACAAAAATGAAGCAGACAAGATTCTCAGCCTCCAAGAGCTCTCAGCCTAGTAGGAGTGACAGCAAGTGTCAAATAATCCCATTCCAATGGGATGTGTTGATACCAGGGTGTGCAGAGGGCACTCTGAAGCAGAAGAGAGGCCTAGTATTCCTACCTAATATTTAGTCTTCCATATTCCTTAGTAACAGAACTCCCAGTTTTCAGTGTGATACGGGGCCACCCAAATATAGTTTCCATCCTCCCAGGTAGCTAGGTGTGATTATGTGACTAAGTTCTGGCCAATGAGATATAATTGCAAATGGTATGGGGATAATTCTAAGAAATGTCCTTAGACAACAATTAGCATGTGCCCTTTCTCCTTACCCCTTCCTCCATGCTGTTGCCTGGAATGCAGATGTGATGGCTGGAGCTCCAGCTGCATCTTACACCATGAGGATAGAGATGTCCTTCAAATGATAGAGCAGTGAACTAGAAAGGAGTCTGGGTCTCTGACAGCTTTGTGTACCAGACCTGGGCTGCCTATCTCCAGCATTCATTTGCATGAGAGAAAGTAAATAAACTTCTATCTCATTTTTAAGCCACTATTATTTTGGTTTTTCTGACACATGCAACTGAGCCTAATCCCAACTAATTCAAAGCCAGGTTGTGAGTGGCTTGACGACTTTGGACTTCATTACATAGGCAATAAGGAACTACAGACAGTTTATAAGCTGTGGAGTAACTTGAGGGGGAAAGATAAAGGGAGAAGGGAAAAAAAAGGACCCAAGATGTAAAGAGACTATGGAAATTTATTTCTGTTGATAGAAATGAGGAAACTGTGATTTGAAGGGAAGGTAGGTGAGCATGATTTTAGACTTGTGGTCTTTGAGGGGACTGCAGTGATTCAATGTTAAAGAATCCAAAAGGTAACTGGGGGTGTAGAAGTGAATCAGAAAAGAGAGGTAAGGACTGGATCTGTAGAATTACTTGTATAAAAGTAATAGCTGACATACTACAACATGGATGAATTTTGAGGACATTATGCTGAGATAAGCCAGTCACAAAAGGACAAATACTGTATGATTGCAATTCCATGCGGTACCTAGAGTAGTCAGATTCTTAGAGACAGAAAGTAGCAGGATGGTTGCCAGGGGCTGGGAAGGTGAGAATAGGGAGTCAATGTTTAATGGAGACAGAGCTTCAGTGGTTTTTTTTTTTTTTTGGCGGTACGCGGGCCTCTCACTGTTGTGGCCTCTCACGTTGCGGAGCACAGGCTCCGAACGCTCAGGCTCAGTGGCCATGGCTCAGGGGCCCAGCCACTCGGCGGCATGTGGGATCCTCCCGGACCGGGGCACGATCCCGTGTCCCCTTCATCAGCAGGCAGACTCTCAGCCACTGCGCCACCAGGGAAGCCCAGAGGTTCAGTTTTACGAGGTGAAAGGATCTCTGGAGCTGGATGGCGGTGAAGTTTGTACAGTATGAATATACTTAGAATATACTTAACACCACTGAACTGTACACTTAAAAATGGCTAGGATTGTAAAAACATATACGTCTGTGTGTGTGTGTCTGTATGAATAAATAAATAAAGGAAATATCTATTAACTTTTAAAATAGCCCAACCTCAAGAGTAGATGAGGTTTCCTGGGAAAGAGGGCAAAGTGAACCAGAAGGGCTCACCTTTGGGAAAGAGAAGAAGGAAGCTGGTCTAAAGAAAGAGAGACAGTTGGTCTGAGAGATGGAAGGAGAGGGAGGAAAGGCTTTAGGTCACAAAAGCCAAAGAGGGAGAGAATTTGTGACGTGGTTCAGAAACGTTTGGAAAGTAGCAATGCCAGAGAGAGAGAGAGAGAGAGATTGTTCAGCAAAGTCTAACCAAATTGTTTTGGTAACAAAAGAGGCTGTGAGTTAGCATTGCATGCGAGACTGAAACTGCAGGTGCTGATCATCTAAATTGGATTTTTCAAAGCTGGTCAAAGAAAATGTCATGGACAGAGAGACTGGGCCTGCGTGAAGAGCAACCCAGGCACCCATTCCATTGTAATTCTTTTCAAAGTAAAAGGGCTGCCTGCAGGAAGTGCAATGGAGAGTCCATCCAATCAAAGTCAGTTTCTGAGCTATGGTAGGAACCCAGAAATGCAGGGTAAAATGTGGCAGTAGCACACTGGGGGAAATGCCCAGGAAGAGGGACAAAACTGGTCCCAGAGAGAAGAGAATTCTAGTATAGAACCTTCACTGTCTTAAAACTGCTCCCTCCACTTTGAGTCGGTCTGGAGAGGTGGCCTTTAACACCTGATCCACCTAGGATCACTTTAAGAGCTGAGGCCTGTGGAAAAAACCTTGGCTTAATGTCTGGTAACAGAATTCCTCTCAGGGAGGAAACCGTCTTCCCACAGGATAGTACCTTTACCAGCCTTCAGATGGCAGGTGTGACTGGAGGCATAGGCTACCAGGACACAAGCTTATGAAAGAAAAGGTTAAATAGGGCTGCATCGGCGAAGGGATGGGAGAACAGAGTGGGGCACCAGCAGGAGTACAGAGTCACCAAAGGACCTCTCAAAGTAGAGGGCTCGGGCTTCCCTGGTGGCACAGTGGTTGAGAATCCACCTGCCAATGCAGGGGACACGGGTTCGAGCCCTGGTCCCAGAAGATCCCACATGCTGCGGAGCAACTAGGCCCATGAGCCACAACTACTAAGCCTGTGTGTCTGGAGCCTGTGCTCCGCAACAAGAGAGGCCGCGACAGTGAGAGGCCCGCGCACCGCGATGAAGAGTGGCCCCTGCTCGCCGCAAATAGAGAAAGCCCTCGCAAGGAAACGAATACCGAACACGGCCAACAATAAATTAAAAAATAAAAAAAAAATGTAAAAGTAGAGGGCTCTCACAGTCCACTGTTTGCAACTTTGTAATGAAAACGCACTCCTTCTGTCTCCTCAAACTTTATTGGAGTAGGGAAGTTTGGGTAAAAAGTATTACCAAGTAATAGGGCAGAAATCGATAACTCACTGACAACCAGGCAGCCTAGAATCTTTGGCCCGTACCCAAGAGCACAAGAGAAAGCTGTCCGAGAGACCAGCACCCACTCTGGCCCGGCCTGCACGTTAGGCCCTGCTGTGCCTAACCGGACCTGCCTGTCCCCGCTGGCTGCCCACCCTCCTCCATGGCGGGGTCCCACCACTTCCCTTACTTGTTGCCGCTGGCTGGCCATGGTTCCTCCTTTGGGATGCGCCTTCTCCTCTCAGGAAGCAGCACGCACTGGACAGACACCTCAGTGCCTCTTCAAAGCCAACACCCCAAACAGGCCAGGATATACCTGACCAGCCTGCCGAGACGCTCACTGCAGCCCAAGGAGCCCGCCAGCTCTTGCTTCCAACACTTACAACTTTCACCTGGGTGCCTACTAGAGCAGTGTTTCTCAGAATCACCTGGAGAGCTTAAAATTCAGATTGCTCCTAATTTAGTTAGCCTGGAGGGAGTCCAAGAATTTGTCTTTCTAACAATTCCCATGTGATACTGATGCTACTGGTCCCAGGACCACCTTTGGAGAGCCAACCACTGTGTTAGTGAAAGCCTGAGAGTGCTTTGAGTTACTGGAAGGAACAGCTAGTGCTTCACTCTCTTGCAAAACTTCTCCTGAGCCCAAGATGGAACTAGACAGGAAAGCACGTCAACAGGCCTCCCCTCTCGTCCAGTATAAGACATGGTTCCCCCGAGCGAGGCCCGGCTCTAACATTGCTCTTGAGTTCCTGTTTGGGGGAATCAACAATTAAATGGGACCTTTAAGGCACTTTCAGAGCACACTGTGTGGTATGGACCCCAAGATAGACTTCTACTGAAGTCCAGGCAGCTGCAGATTACAGGTCCTGGGCCTCCCATGAATTTACAAGGCTGGTGATTGACAGAGGCCAGACAGCCTGCTGGGGTGTCCCCATCTGGAGAAGGCACATTCTGAAGCTCCTCTCTGGGCCTTCCCTGGAGCTGCTGCTTCGCTCTGAAGCAGGCCTGCAGGACGTCATTTATTTACAAAGCAAAAGGAATCTGGAGCTGGTGCACTGGAGGTAGGTGATTCAGCAGTCTGCTCTGGCCTCCCCATTCTAGGGAAGAGATCACTGGGCTTGGAGTGAAGGAATGCAGGCTCCAGGCCTCCTCAGCACTAAATGGATATGTGACTTCAAGCATCGTCTCAACATCACTGAATAGCTTATTTCTTCTGTCGGGGGGAAAAAAAATATCTGTCCTAATCACAAATGCATAATGATGTTGTAGGACATTATTTAATTTCATTAGTATTATTGTTATTTATTCTAGGAGAGGATTATTTACCCCAAAGAAGCTTCTTCCTTGTTCTGGGACACTTTCCTGGCCCCTCCCTCCTGTATAAGTTTTGCCAGTGTTTCATCAAACACTTGTTGAGCCCCATCTCCTTGCCAAGCACTGCACCAAATACCAGAGCACAAAAATGAAGCAGACAAGATTCTCAGCCTCCAAGAGCTCTCAGCCTAGTAGGAGTGACAGCAAGTGTCAAATAATCCCATTCCAATGGGATGTGTTGATACCAGGGTGTGCAGAGGGCACTCTGAAGCAGAAGAGAGGCCTAGTATTCCTACCTAATATTTAGTCTTCCATATTCCTTAGTAACAGAACTCCCAGTTTTCAGTGTGATACGGGGCCACCCAAATATAGTTTCCATCCTCCCAGGTAGCTAGGTGTGATTATGTGACTAAGTTCTGGCCAATGAGATATAATTGCAAATGGTATGGGGATAATTCTAAGAAATGTCCTTAGACAACAATTAGCATGTGCCCTTTCTCCTTACCCCTTCCTCCATGCTGTTGCCTGGAATGCAGATGTGATGGCTGGAGCTCCAGCTGCATCTTACACCATGAGGATAGAGATGTCCTTCAAATGATAGAGCAGTGAACTAGAAAGGAGTCTGGGTCTCTGACAGCTTTGTGTACCAGACCTGGGCTGCCTATCTCCAGCATTCATTTGCATGAGAGAAAGTAAATAAACTTCTATCTCATTTTTAAGCCACTATTATTTTGGTTTTTCTGACACATGCAACTGAGCCTAATCCCAACTAATTCAAAGCCAGGTTGTGAGTGGCTTGACGACTTTGGACTTCATTACATAGGCAATAAGGAACTACAGACAGTTTATAAGCTGTGGAGTAACTTGAGGGGGAAAGATAAAGGGAGAAGGGAAAAAAAAGGACCCAAGATGTAAAGAGACTATGGAAATTTATTTCTGTTGATAGAAGTGAGGAACCTCTGATTTGAAGGGAAGGTAGGTGAGCATGATTTTAGACTTGTGGTCTTTGAGGGGACTGCGGTGATTCAATGTTAAAGAATCCAAAAGGTAACTGGGGGTGTAGAAGTGAATCAGAAAAGAGAGGTAAGGACTGGATCTGTAGGAATTACTTGTATAAAAGTAATAGCTGACATACTACAACATGGATGAATTTTGAGGACATTATGCTAAGCCAGTCACAAAAGGACAAATACTGTAGGACTGCACTTCCATGCGGTACCTAGCGTAGTCAGATTCATAGAGACAGAAAGTAGCACGATGGTTGCCAGGGGCTGGGAAGGTGAGAATAGGGAGTCAATGTTTAATGGAGACAGAGCTTCAGTTTTACGAGGTGAAAGGATCTCTGGAGCTGGATGGTGGTGAAGTTTGTACAGTATGAATATACGTAGAATATACTTAACACCACTGAACTGTACACTTAAAATGGCTAGGATTGTCAAAACATATACATCTGTGTGTGTGTCTGTATGAATAAATAAATAAAGGAAATATCTATTAACTTTTAAAAGTAATAGCGCAACCTCAAGAGTAGATGAGGTTTCCTGGGAAAGGGAAAAGTGAGCCAGAAGGGCTCACCTTTGGGAAACAGAAGAAGGAAGCTGGTCTAAAGAAAGAGAGACAGCTAGTCTGAGAGATGGAAGGAGAGGGAGGAAAGGCTTTACGTCACAAAAGGCAAAGAGGGAGAAAATTGGTGACGTGATTCAGAAACGTTTGCAAAGTAACAATGCCAGAGAGAGAGAGAAAGAGAGAGAGAGAGAGATTGTTTAGCAAGTCTAACCAAATTGTTTTGGTACAAAAGAGTCTGTGAGTTAGCATTGCATGCGAGACTGAAACTGCAGGTGGTGATCATTTAAATTGGATTTTTCAAAGCTGGTCAAAGAAAATGTCATGGACAGACAGACTGGGCCTGCGTGAAGAGCAACCCAGGCACCCATTCCATTGTAATTCTTTTCAAAGTAAAAGGGCTGCCTGCATGAAGTGCAATGGAGAATCCATCCAATCAGAAGTCAGTTTCTGAGCTATGGTAGGAACCCAGAAATGCAGGGTAAAATGTGGCAACAGCACACTGGGGGAAATGCCCAGGAAGAGGGACAAAAATGGTCCCAGAGACAAGGGAATTCTAGTAAAGAATCTTAAAACTGCTCCCTCCACTTTGAGTCGGTCTGGAGAGGTGGCCTTTAACACCTGATCCACCTGGGATCACTTTAAGAGCTGAGGTCTGTGAAAAAAACCTTGGCTTAATGTCTGGTAACAGAATTCCTCTCAGGGAGGAAACCGTCTTCCCACAGGATAGTACCTTTACCAGCCTTCAGATGGCAGGTGTGACTGGAGGCATAGGCTACCAGGACACAAGCTTATGAAGGAAAAGGTTAAATAGGGCTGCATCGGCGAAGGGATGGGAGAACAGAGTGGGGCACCAGCAGGAGTACAGAGTCCCCAACGGACTTCTAAAAGTAGAGGGCTCGGGCTTCCCTGGTGGCACAGTGGTTGAGAATCACCTGCCAATGCAGGGGACACGGGTTCGAGCCCTGGTCCCAGAAGATCCCACATGCCGCGGAGCATCTAGGCCCGTGAGCCACAACTACTAAGCCTGTGTGTCTGGAGCCTGTGCTCCGCAACAAGAGAGGCCGCGACAGTGAGAGGCCCGCGCACCGCGATGAAGAGTGGCCCCTGCTCGCCGCAACTAGAGAAAGCCCTCGCACAGAAACGAATACCGAACACGGCCAAAAATTTAAAAAAACTATAAACATAGAGGGCTCTCACAGTCCACTGTTTGCAACTCTGTAATGAAAACGCACTCCTTCTGTCTCCTCAAACGTTAATGGAGTAGGGAGGTTTGGGTAAAAAGTATTACCAAGTAATAGGGCAGAAATCGATAACTGACAACCCGGCAGCCTAGAATCTTTGGCCCGTACCCAAGAGCACAAGAGAAAGCTGTCCGAGACACCAGCACCCACTCTGGCCCGGCCTGCACGTTAGGCCCTGCTGTGACTAACCGGACCTGCCTGTCCCCGCTGGCTGCCCACCCTCCTCCATGGCGGGGTCCCACCACTTCCCTTACTTGTTGCCGCTGGCTGGCCATGGTTCCTCCTTTGGGATGCGCCTTCCCCTCTCAGGAAGCAGCACGCACTGGACAGACACCTCAGTGCCTCTTCAAAGCCAACACCCCAAGCAGACCAGGATATACCTGACCAGCCTGCCAAGACGCTCACTGCAGCCCAAGGAGCCCGCCAGCTCTTGCTTCCAACACTTACAACTTTCACCTGGGTGCCTACTAGAGCAGTGTTTCTCAGAATCACCTGGAGAGCTTAAAATTCAGATTGCTCCTAATTTAGTTAGCCTGGAGGGAGTCCAAGAAGTTGCCTTTCTAACAATTCCCAGGTGAAACTGATGCTGCTGGTCCCAGGACCACCTTTGGAGAGCCAACCACTGTGTTAGTGAAAACCTGAGAGCGCTTTGAGTCAGTGTAAGGCACAGCTAGTGCTTCACTCTCTTGCAAAACTTGTCCTGAGCCCAGGATGGAACTAGACAGGAAAGCACGTCAACAGGCCTCCCCTCTCGTCCAGTATAAGACGTGGTTACCCCGAGCGAGGCCCGGCTCTAACATTGCTCTTGAGTTCCTGTTTGGGGGAATCAACAATTAAATGGGACCTTTATGGCACTTTCAGAGCACACTGTGTGGGATGGACCCCAAGATAGACTTCTACTGAAGTCCAGGCAGCTGCAGATTACAGGTCCTGGGCCTCCCATGAATTTACAAGGCTGGTGATTGACAGAGGCCAGACAGCCTGCTGGGGTGTCCCCGTCTGGAGAAGGCACATTCTGAAGCTCCTCTCTGGGCCTCCCTGGAGTTGCTGCTTCGCTCTGAAGCAGGCCTCCAGGACTTCATTTATTTACAAAGCAAAAGGAATCTGGAGCTGGTGCACTGGAGGTAGGTGATTCAGCAGTCTGCTCTGGCCTCCCCATTCTAGGGAAGAGATCACTGGGCTTGGAGTGAAGGAATGCAGGCTCCAGGCCTCCTCAGCACTAAATGGATATGTGACTTCAAACATCGTCTCAACATCACTGAATAGCTTATGTCTTCTGTCAGGGGGAAAAAAAAAATATCTGTCCTAATCACAAATGCATAATGATGTTGTAGGACATTATTTAATTTCATTAGTATTATTGTTATTTTTTCTAGGAGAGGATTATTTACCCCAAAGAAGCTTCTTCCTTGTTCTGGGACACTTTCCTGGCCCCTCCCTCCTGTATAAGTTTTGCAAGTGTTTTATCAAACACTTGTTGAGCCCCATCTCCTTACCAAGCACTGCACCAAATACCAGAGCACAAAAATGAAGCAGACAAGATTCTCAGCCTCAAAGAGCTCTCAGCCTAGTAGGAGTGACAGCAAGTGTCAAATAATCCTGTTCCAATGCGATGTGTTGATACCAGGGTGTGCAGAGGGCACTCTGAAGCAGAAGACAGGCCTAATATTCCTACCTAATATTTAGTCTTCCATCCTCCTTAGTAACAGAACTCCCAGTGTTTAGTTTGATATGGGGCCACCCAAAAATAGTTTCCATCCTCCCAGGTAGCTAGGTGTGATTATGTGACTAAGTTCTGGCCAATGAGATATAATTGTAAATGGTATGGGGATAATTCTAAGAAATGTCCTTAGACAACAATTAGCATGTGCCCTTTCTCCTTACCCCTTCCTCCATCCTGTTGCCTGGAATGCAGATGTGATGGCTGGAGCTCCAGCTGCATCTTACACCATGAGGATAGAGATGTCCTTCAAATGATAGAGCAGTGAACTAGAAAGGAGTCTGGGTCCCTGACAGCTTTGTGTACCAGAACTGGGCTGCCTATCCCCAGCATTCATTTGCATGAGAGAAAGTAAATAAACTTCTATCTCATTTTTAAGCCACTATTATTTTGGCTTTTCTGACACATGCAACTGAGCCTAATCCCAACTAATTCAAAGCCAGGTTGTGAGTGGCTTGATGACTTTGGACTTCATTATATAGGCAATAAGGAGCTACAGACAGTTTATAAGCTGTGGAATAACTTGAGGGGGAAAGATAAAGGGAGAAGGAAAAAAAAAAAAGACCCAAGATGTAAAGAGACTGTTATTATTTCTGTTGATAGAAATGAGGAAACTGTGATTTGAAGGGAAGGTAGGTGAGCATGATTTTAGACTTGTGGTCTTTGAGGGGACTGCAGTGATTCAATGTTAAAGAATCCAAAAGGTAACTGGGGGTGTAGAAGTGAATCAGAAAAGAGAGGTAAGGACTGGATCTGTAGAATTACTTGTATAAAAGTAATAGCTGACATACTACAACATGGATGAATTTTGAGGACATTATGCTGAGATAAGCCAGTCACAAAAGGACAAATACTGTATGATTGCAATTCCATGCGGTACCTAGAGTAGTCAGATTCTTAGAGACAGAAAGTAGCAGGATGGTTGCCAGGGGCTGGGAAGGTGAGAATAGGGAGTCAATGTTTAATGGAGACAGAGCTTCAGTGGTTTTTTTTTTTTTTTGGCGGTACGCGGGCCTCTCACTGTTGTGGCCTCTCACGTTGCGGAGCACAGGCTCCGAACGCTCAGGCTCAGTGGCCATGGCTCAGGGGCCCAGCCACTCCGCGGCATGTGGGATCCTCCCGGACCGGGGCACGATCCCGTGTCCCCTTCATCGGCAGGCAGACTCTCAGCCACTGCGCCACCAGGGAAGCCCAGAGGTTCAGTTTTACGAGGTGAAAGGATCTCTGGAGCTGGATGGTGGTGAAGTTTGTACAGTATGAATATACTTAACACCACTGAACTGTACACTTAAAAATGGCTAAGATTGTAAAAACATATACGTGTGTGTGTCTGTATGAATAAATAAATAAAGGAAATATCTATTAACTTTTAAAAGTAATAGCCCAACCTCAAGAGTAGATGAGGTTTCCTGAGAACGAGGGCAAAGTGAACCAGAAGGGCTCACCTTTGGGAACCAGAAGAAGGAAGCTGGTCTAAAGAAAGAGAGACAGTTGGTCTGAGAGATGGAAGGAGAGGGAGGAAAGGCTTTAGGTCACAAAAGCCAAAGAGGGAGGGAATTTGTGACATGATTCAGAAACGTTTGGAAAGTAGCAATGCCAGAGAGAGAGAGAGATTGTTCAGCAAAGTCTAACCAAATTGTTTTGGTAACAAAAGAGGCTGTGAGTTAGCATGGCATGAGAGACTGAAACTGCAGGTGGTGATCATCTAAATTGGATTTTTCAAAGCTGGTCAAAGAAAATGTCATGTACAGACAGACTGGGCCTGCGTGAAGAGCAACCCAGGCACCCATTCCATTGTAATTCTTTTCAAAGTAAAAGGGCTGCCTGCAGGAAGTGCAATGGAGAATCCATCCAATCAGAAGTCAGTTTCTGAGCTATGGTAGGAACCCAGAAATGCAGGGTAAAATATGGCAGCAGCACACTGGGGGAAATGCTCAGGAAGAGGGAAAAACATGGTCCCAGAGAGAAGAGAATTCTAGTAAAGAATCTTCACTGTCTTAAAACTGCTCCCTCCACTTTGAGTCGGTCTGGAGAGGTGGCCTTTAACACCTGATCCACCTGGGATCACTTTAAGAGCTGAGGCCTGTGGAAAAAACCTTGGCTTAATGTCTGGTAACAGAATTCCTCTCAGGGAGGAAACCGTCTTCCCACAGGATAGTACCTTTACCAGCCTTCAGATGGCAGGTGTGACTGGAGGCATAGGCTACCAGGACACAAGCTTATGAAGGAAAAGGTTAAATAGGGCTGCATCGGCGAAGGGATGGGAGAACAGAGTGGGGCACCAGCAGGAGTACAGAGTCCCCAAAGGACTTCTAAAAGTAGAGGGCTCGGGCTTCCCTGGTGGCGCATTGGTTGAGAATCACCTGCCAATGCAGGGGACACGGGTTAGAGCCCTGGTCCCAGAAGTTCCCACATGCCGCGGAGCAACTAGGCCCGTGAGCCACAACTACTGAGCCTGCGCATCTGGAGCCTGTGCTCCGCAACAAGAGAGGCCGCGACAGTGAGAGGCCCGCGCACCGCGATGAAGAGTGGCCCCCACTCGCTGCAAATAGAGAAAGCCCTCGCAAGGAAACGAATACCGAACACGGCCAACAATAAATTAAAAAATTAAAAAAAAATGTAAAAGTAGAGGGCTCTCACAGTCCACTGTTTGCAACTCTGTAATGAAAACGCACTCCTTCTGTCTCCTCAAACTTTATTGGAGTAGGGAAGTTTGGGTAAAAAGTATTACCAAGTAATAGGGCAGAAATCGATAACTCACTGACAACCAGGCAGCCTAGAATCTTTGGCCCGTGCACAAGAGAAAGCTGTCCGAGACACCAGCATCCACTCTGGCCCGGCCTGCACGTTAGGCCCTGCTGTGACTAACCGGACCTGCCTGTCCCCGCTGGCTGCCCACGTTCTTCCATGGCGGGGTCCCACCAGTTCCCTTACTTGTTGCCGCTGGCTGGCCATGGTTCCTCCTTTGGGATGCGCCTTCTCCTCTCAGGAAGCAGCACGCACTGGACAGACACCTCAGTGCCTCTTCAAAGCCAACACCCCAAACAGGCCAGGATATACCTGACCAGCCTGCCGAGACGCTCACTGCAGCCCAAGGAGCCCGCCAGCTCTTGCTTCCAACACTTTCAACTTTCACCTGGGTGCCTACTAGAGCAGTGTTTCTCAGAATCACCTGGAGAGCTTAAAATTCAGATTGCTGCTAATTTAGTTAGCCTGGGGGAGTCCAAGAAGTTGCCTTTCTAACAATTCCCAGGTGAAACTGATGCTGCTGGGCCCAGGACCACGTTTGGAGAGCCACCACTGTGTGAGTGTAAGCCTGAGAGTGCTTTGAGTCAGTGTAAGGCACAGCTAGTGCTTCACTCTCTTGCAAAACTTGTCCTGAGCCCAGGATGGAACTAGACAGGAAAGCACGTCAACAGCCCTCCTCTCTCATCCAGTATAAGACATGGCTCCCCCGAGCAAGGCCCGGCTCTAACATTGCTCTTGAGTTCCTGTTTGGGGGAATCAACAATTAAATGGGACCTTTAAGGCACTTTCAGAGCACACTGTGTGGGATGGACCCCAAGATAGACTTCTACTGAAGTCCAGGCAGCTGCAGATTACAGGTCCTGGGCCTCCCATGAATTTACAAGGCTGGTGATTGACAGAGGCCAGACAGCCTGCTGGGGTGTCCCCATCTGGAGAAGGCACATTCTGAAGCTCCTCTCTGGGCCTTCCCTGGAGCTGCTGCTTCGCTCTGAAGCAGGCCTCCAGGACTTCATTTATTTACAAAGCAAAAGGAATCTGGAGCTGGTGCACTGGAGGTAGGTGATTCAGCAGTCTGCTCTGGCCTCCCCATTCTAGGGAAGAGATCACTGGGCTTGGAGTGAAGGAATGCAGGCTCCAGGCCTCCTCAGCACTAAATGGATATGTGACTTCAAGCATCGTCTCAACATCACTGAATAGCTTATTTCTTCTGTCGGGGGGAAAAAAAATATCTGTCCTAATCACAAATGCATAATGATGTTCTATGACATTATTTAATTTCATTAGTGTTATTGTTATTTATTCTAGGAGAGGATTATTTACCCCAAAGAAGCTTCTTCCTTGTTCTGGGACACTTTCCTGGCCCCTCCCTCCTGTATAAGTTTTGCCAGTGTTTCATCAAACACTTGTTGAGCCCCATCTCCTTGCCAAGCACTGCACCAAATACCAGAGCACAAAAATGAAGCAGACAAGATTCTCAGCCTCCAAGAGCTCTCAGCCTAGTAGGAGTGACAGCAAGTGTCAAATAATCCCATTCCAATGGGATGTGTTGATACCAGGGTGTGCAGAGGGCACTCTGAAGCAGAAGAGAGGCCTAGTATTCCTACCTAATATTTAGTCTTCCATCTTCCTTAGTAACAGAACTCCCAGTTTTCAGTTTGATACGGGGCCTCCCAAATATAGTTTCCATCCTCCCAGGTAGCTAGGTGTGATTATGTGACTAAGTTCTGGCCAATGAGATATAATTGCAAATGGTATGGGGATAATTCTAAGAAATGTCCTTAGACAACAATTAGCATGTGCCCTTTCTCCTTACCCCTTCCTCCATGCTGTTGCCTGGAATGCAGATGTGATGGCTGGAGCTCCAGCTGCATCTTACACCATGAGGATAGAGATGTCCTTCAAATGATAGAGCAGTGAACTAGAAAGGAGTCTGGGTCCCTGACAGCTTTGTGTACCAGACCTCAGTTGCCTATCTCCAGCATTCATTTGCATGAGAGAAAGTAAATAAACTTCTATCTCATTTTTAAGCCACTATTATTTTAGTTTTTCTGACACATGCAACTGAGCCTAATCCCAACTAATTCAAAGCCAGGTTGTGAGTGGCTTGACGACTTTGGACTTCATTACATAGGCAATAAGGAACTACAGACAGTTTATAAGCTGTGGAGTAACTTGAGGGGGAAAGATAAAGGGAGAAGGGAAAAAAAAGGACCCAAGATGTAAAGAGACTATGGAAATTTATTTCTGTTGATAGAAGTGAGGAACCTCTGATTTGAAGGGAAGGTAGGTGAGCATGATTTTAGACTTGTGGTCTTTGAGGGGACTGCGGTGATTCAATGTTAAAGAATCCAAAAGGTAACTGGGGGTGTAGAAGTGAATCAGAAAAGAGAGGTAAGGACTGGATCTGTAGGAATTACTTGTATAAAAGTAATAGCTGACATACTACAACATGGATGAATTTTGAGGACATTATGCTAAGCCAGTCACAAAAGGACAAATACTGTAGGACTGCACTTCCATGCGGTACCTAGCGTAGTCAGATTCATAGAGACAGAAAGTAGCACGATGGTTGCCAGGGGCTGGGAAGGTGAGAATAGGGAGTCAATGTTTAATGGAGACAGAGCTTCAGTTTTACGAGGTGAAAGGATCTCTGGAGCTGGATGGTGGTGAAGTTTGTACAGTATGAATATACGTAGAATATACTTAACACCACTGAACTGTACACTTAAAATGGCTAGGATTGTCAAAACATATACATCTGTGTGTGTGTCTGTATGAATAAATAAATAAAGGAAATATCTATTAACTTTTAAAAGTAATAGCGCAACCTCAAGAGTAGATGAGGTTTCCTGGGAAAGGGAAAAGTGAGCCAGAAGGGCTCACCTTTGGGAAACAGAAGAAGGAAGCTGGTCTAAAGAAAGAGAGACAGCTAGTCTGAGAGATGGAAGGAGAGGGAGGAAAGGCTTTACGTCACAAAAGGCAAAGAGGGAGAAAATTGGTGACGTGATTCAGAAACGTTTGCAAAGTAACAATGCCAGAGAGAGAGAGAAAGAGAGAGAGAGAGAGATTGTTTAGCAAGTCTAACCAAATTGTTTTGGTACAAAAGAGTCTGTGAGTTAGCATTGCATGCGAGACTGAAACTGCAGGTGGTGATCATTTAAATTGGATTTTTCAAAGCTGGTCAAAGAAAATGTCATGGACAGACAGACTGGGCCTGCGTGAAGAGCAACCCAGGCACCCATTCCATTGTAATTCTTTTCAAAGTAAAAGGGCTGCCTGCATGAAGTGCAATGGAGAATCCATCCAATCAGAAGTCAGTTTCTGAGCTATGGTAGGAACCCAGAAATGCAGGGTAAAATGTGGCAACAGCACACTGGGGGAAATGCCCAGGAAGAGGGACAAAAATGGTCCCAGAGACAAGGGAATTCTAGTAAAGAATCTTAAAACTGCTCCCTCCACTTTGAGTCGGTCTGGAGAGGTGGCCTTTAACACCTGATCCACCTGGGATCACTTTAAGAGCTGAGGTCTGTGGAAAAAACCTTGGCTTAATGTCTGGTAACAGAATTCCTCTCAGGGAGGAAACCGTCTTCCCACAGGATAGTACCTTTACCAGCCTTCAGATGGCAGGTGTGACTGGAGGCATAGGCTACCAGGACACAAGCTTATGAAGGAAAAGGTTAAATAGGGCTGCATCGGCGAAGGGATGGGAGAACAGAGTGGGGCACCAGCAGGAGTACAGAGTCCCCAACGGACTTCTAAAAGTAGAGGGCTCGGGCTTCCCTGGTGGCACAGTGGTTGAGAATCCACCTGCCAATGCAGGGGACACGGGTTCGAGCCCTGGTCCCAGAAGATCCCACATGCCGCGGAGCATCTAGGCCCGTGAGCCACAACTACTAAGCCTGTGTGTCTGGAGCCTGTGCTCCGCAACAAGAGAGGCCGCGACAGTGAGAGGCCCGCGCACCGCGATGAAGAGTGGCCCCTGCTCGCCGCAACTAGAGAAAGCCCTCGCACAGAAACGAATACCGAACACGGCCAAAAATTTAAAAAAACTATAAACATAGAGGGCTCTCACAGTCCACTGTTTGCAACTCTGTAATGAAAACGCACTCCTTCTGTCTCCTCAAACGTTAATGGAGTAGGGAGGTTTGGGTAAAAAGTATTACCAAGTAATAGGGCAGAAATCGATAACTGACAACCCGGCAGCCTAGAATCTTTGGCCCGTACCCAAGAGCACAAGAGAAAGCTGTCCGAGACACCAGCACCCACTCTGGCCCGGCCTGCACGTTAGGCCCTGCTGTGACTAACCGGACCTGCCTGTCCCCGCTGGCTGCCCACCCTCCTCCATGGCGGGGTCCCACCACTTCCCTTACTTGTTGCCGCTGGCTGGCCATGGTTCCTCCTTTGGGATGCGCCTTCCCCTCTCAGGAAGCAGCACGCACTGGACAGACACCTCAGTGCCTCTTCAAAGCCAACACCCCAAGCAGACCAGGATATACCTGACCAGCCTGCCAAGACGCTCACTGCAGCCCAAGGAGCCCGCCAGCTCTTGCTTCCAACACTTACAACTTTCACCTGGGTGCCTACTAGAGCAGTGTTTCTCAGAATCACCTGGAGAGCTTAAAATTCAGATTCCTGCTAATTTAGTTAGCCTGGAGGGAGTCCAAGAAGTTGCCTTTCTAACAATTCCCAGGTGAAACTGATGCTGCTGGTCCCAGGACCACCTTTGGAGAGCCAACCACTGTGTTAGTGAAAACCTGAGAGCGCTTTGAGTCAGTGTAAGGCACAGCTAGTGCTTCACTCTCTTGCAAAACTTGTCCTGAGCCCAGGATGGAACTAGACAGGAAAGCACGTCAACAGGCCTCCCCTCTCGTCCAGTATAAGACGTGGTTACCCCGAGCGAGGCCCGGCTCTAACATTGCTCTTGAGTTCCTGTTTGGGGGCAATCAACAATTAAATGGGACCTTTATGGCACTTTCAGAGCACACTGTGTGGGATGGACCCCAAGATAGACTTCTACTGAAGTCCAGGCAGCTGCAGATTACAGGTCCTGGGCCTCCCATGAATTTACAAGGCTGGTGATTGACAGAGGCCAGACAGCCTGCTGGGGTGTCCCCGTCTGGAGAAGGCACATTCTGAAGCTCCTCTCTGGGCCTCCCTGGAGTTGCTGCTTCGCTCTGAAGCAGGCCTCCAGGACTTCATTTATTTACAAAGCAAAAGGAATCTGGAGCTGGTGCACTGGAGGTAGGTGATTCAGCAGTCTGCTCTGGCCTCCCCATTCTAGGGAAGAGATCGCTGGGCTTGGAGTGAAGGAATGCAGGCTCCAGGCCTCCTCAGCACTAAATGGATATGTGACTTCAAACATCGTCTCAACATCACTGAATAGCTTATGTCTTCTGTCAGGGGGAAAAAAAAATATCTGTCCTAATCACAAATGCATAATGATGTTGTAGGACATTATTTAATTTCATTAGTATTATTGTTATTTTTTCTAGGAGAGGATTATTTACCCCAAAGAAGCTTCTTCCTTGTTCTGGGACACTTTCCTGGCCCCTCCCTCCTGTATAAGTTTTGCAAGTGTTTTATCAAACACTTGTTGAGCCCCATCTCCTTACCAAGCACTGCACCAAATACCAGAGCACAAAAATGAAGCAGACAAGATTCTCAGCCTCAAAGAGCTCTCAGCCTAGTAGGAGTGACAGCAAGTGTCAAATAATCCCGTTCCAATGCGATGTGTTGATACCAGGGTGTGCAGAGGGCACTCTGAAGCAGAAGACAGGCCTAATATTCCTACCTAATATTTAGTCTTCCATCCTCCTTAGTAACAGAACTCCCAGTGTTTAGTTTGATATGGGGCCACCCAAAAATAGTTTCCATCCTCCCAGGTAGCTAGGTGTGATTATGTGACTAAGTTCTGGCCAATGAGATATAATTGTAAATGGTATGGGGATAATTCTAAGAAATGTCCTTAGACAACAATTAGCATGTGCCCTTTCTCCTTACCCCTTCCTCCATCCTGTTGCCTGGAATGCAGATGTGATGGCTGGAGCTCCAGCTGCATCTTACACCATGAGGATAGAGATGTCCTTCAAATGATAGAGCTGTGAACTAGAAAGGAGTCTGGGTCCCTGACAGCTTTGTGTACCAGAACTGGGCTGCCTATCCCCAGCATTCATTTGCATGAGAGAAAGTAAATAAACTTCTATCTCATTTTTAAACCACTATTATTTTGGCTTTTCTGACACATGCAACTGAGCCTAATCCCAACTAATTCAAAGCCAGGTTGTGAGTGGCTTGATGACTTTGGACTTCATTATATAGGCAATAAGGAGCTACAGACAGTTTATAAGCTGTGGAATAACTTGAGGGGGAAAGATAAAGGGAGAAGGAAAAAAAAAAAAGACCCAAGATGTAAAGAGACTGTTATTATTTCTGTTGATAGAAATGAGGAAACTGTGATTTGAAGGGAAGGTAGGTGAGCATGATTTTAGACTTGTGGTCTTTGAGGGGACTGCAGTGATTCAATGTTAAAGAATCCAAAAGGTAACTGGGGGTGTAGAAGTGAATCAGAAAAGAGAGGTAAGGACTGGATCTGTAGAATTACTTGTATAAAAGTAATAGCTGACATACTACAACATGGATGAATTTTGAGGACATTATGCTGAGATAAGCCAGTCACAAAAGGACAAATACTGTATGATTGCAATTCCATGCGGTACCTAGAGTAGTCAGATTCTTAGAGACAGAAAGTAGCACGATGGTTGCCAGGGGCTGGGAAGGTGAGAATAGGGAGTCAATGTTTAATGGAGACAGAGCTTCAGTGGTTTTTTTTTTTTTTTTGGCGGTACGCGGGCCTCTCACTGTTGTGGCCTCTCACGTTGCGGAGCACAGGCTCCGAACGCTCAGGCTCAGTGGCCATGGCTCAGGGGCCCAGCCACTCCGCGGCATGTGGGATCCTCCCGGACCGGGGCACGATCCCGTGTCCCCTTCATCGGCAGGCAGACTCTCAGCCACTGCGCCACCAGGGAAGCCCAGAGGTTCAGTTTTACGAGGTGAAAGGATCTCTGGAGCTGGATGGTGGTGAAGTTTGTACAGTATGAATATACTTAACACCACTGAACTGTACACTTAAAAATGGCTAAGATTGTAAAAACATATACGTGTGTGTGTCTGTATGAATAAATAAATAAAGGAAATATCTATTAACTTTTAAAAGTAATAGCCCAACCTCAAGAGTAGATGAGGTTTCCTGAGAACGAGGGCAAAGTGAACCAGAAGGGCTCACCTTTGGGAACCAGAAGAAGGAAGCTGGTCTAAAGAAAGAGAGACAGTTGGTCTGAGAGATGGAAGGAGAGGGAGGAAAGGCTTTAGGTCACAAAAGCCAAAGAGGGAGGGAATTTGTGACATGATTCAGAAACGTTTGGAAAGTAGCAATGCCAGAGAGAGAGAGAGATTGTTCAGCAAAGTCTAACCAAATTGTTTTGGTAACAAAAGAGGCTGTGAGTTAGCATGGCATGAGAGACTGAAACTGCAGGTGGTGATCATCTAAATTGGATTTTTCAAAGCTGGTCAAAGAAAATGTCATGTACAGACAGACTGGGCCTGCGTGAAGAGCAACCCAGGCACCCATTCCATTGTAATTCTTTTCAAAGTAAAAGGGCTGCCTGCAGGAAGTGCAATGGAGAATCCATCCAATCAGAAGTCAGTTTCTGAGCTATGGTAGGAACCCAGAAATGCAGGGTAAAATATGGCAGCAGCACACTGGGGGAAATGCTCAGGAAGAGGGAAAAACATGGTCCCAGAGAGAAGAGAATTCTAGTAAAGAATCTTCACTGTCTTAAAACTGCTCCCTCCACTTTGAGTCGGTCTGGAGAGGTGGCCTTTAACACCTGATCCACCTGGGATCACTTTAAGAGCTGAGGCCTGTGGAAAAAACCTTGGCTTAATGTCTGGTAACAGAATTCCTCTCAGGGAGGAAACCGTCTTCCCACAGGATAGTACCTTTACCAGCCTTCAGATGGCAGGTGTGACTGGAGGCATAGGCTACCAGGACACAAGCTTATGAAGGAAAAGGTTAAATAGGGCTGCATCGGCGAAGGGATGGGAGAACAGAGTGGGGCACCAGCAGGAGTACAGAGTCCCCAAAGGACTTCTAAAAGTAGAGGGCTCGGGCTTCCCTGGTGGCGCATTGGTTGAGAATCACCTGCCAATGCAGGGGACACGGGTTAGAGCCCTGGTCCCAGAAGTTCCCACATGCCGCGGAGCAACTAGGCCCGTGAGCCACAACTACTGAGCCTGCGCATCTGGAGCCTGTGCTCCGCAACAAGAGAGGCCGCGACAGTGAGAGGCCCGCGCACCGCGATGAAGAGTGGCCCCCACTCGCTGCAAATAGAGAAAGCCCTCGCAAGGAAACGAATACCGAACACGGCCAACAATAAATTAAAAAATTAAAAAAAAATGTAAAAGTAGAGGGCTCTCACAGTCCACTGTTTGCAACTCTGTAATGAAAACGCACTCCTTCTGTCTCCTCAAACTTTATTGGAGTAGGGAAGTTTGGGTAAAAAGTATTACCAAGTAATAGGGCAGAAATCGATAACTCACTGACAACCAGGCAGCCTAGAATCTTTGGCCCGTACCCAAGAGCACAAGAGAAAGCTGTCCGAGACACCAGCATCCACTCTGGCCCGGCCTGCACGTTAGGCCCTGCTGTGACTAACCGGACCTGCCTGTCCCCGCTGGCTGCCCACGTTCTTCCATGGCGGGGTCCCACCAGTTCCCTTACTTGTTGCCGCTGGCTGGCCATGGTTCCTCCTTTGGGATGCGCCTTCTCCTCTCAGGAAGCAGCACGCACTGGACAGACACCTCAGTGCCTCTTCAAAGCCAACACCCCAAACAGGCCAGGATATACCTGACCAGCCTGCCGAGACGCTCACTGCAGCCCAAGGAGCCCGCCAGCTCTTGCTTCCAACACTTTCAACTTTCACCTGGGTGCCTACTAGAGCAGTGTTTCTCAGAATCACCTGGAGAGCTTAAAATTCAGATTGCTGCTAATTTAGTTAGCCTGGGGGAGTCCAAGAAGTTGCCTTTCTAACAATTCCCAGGTGAAACTGATGCTGCTGGGCCCAGGACCACGTTTGGAGAGCCACCACTGTGTGAGTGTAAGCCTGAGAGTGCTTTGAGTCAGTGTAAGGCACAGCTAGTGCTTCACTCTCTTGCAAAACTTGTCCTGAGCCCAGGATGGAACTAGACAGGAAAGCACGTCAACAGCCCTCCTCTCTCATCCAGTATAAGACATGGCTCCCCCGAGCAAGGCCCGGCTCTAACATTGCTCTTGAGTTCCTGTTTGGGGGAATCAACAATTAAATGGGACCTTTAAGGCACTTTCAGAGCACACTGTGTGGGATGGACCCCAAGATAGACTTCTACTGAAGTCCAGGCAGCTGCAGATTACAGGTCCTGGGCCTCCCATGAATTTACAAGGCTGGTGATTGACAGAGGCCAGACAGCCTGCTGGGGTGTCCCCATCTGGAGAAGGCACATTCTGAAGCTCCTCTCTGGGCCTTCCCTGGAGCTGCTGCTTCGCTCTGAAGCAGGCCTCCAGGACTTCATTTATTTACAAAGCAAAAGGAATCTGGAGCTGGTGCACTGGAGGTAGGTGATTCAGCAGTCTGCTCTGGCCTCCCCATTCTAGGGAAGAGATCACTGGGCTTGGAGTGAAGGAATGCAGGCTCCAGGCCTCCTCAGCACTAAATGGATATGTGACTTCAAGCATCGTCTCAACATCACTGAATAGCTTATTTCTTCTGTCGGGGGGAAAAAAATATCTGTCCTAATCACAAATGCATAATGATGTTCTATGACATTATTTAATTTCATTAGTGTTATTGTTATTTATTCTAGGAGAGGATTATTTACCCCAAAGAAGCTTCTTCCTTGTTCTGGGACACTTTCCTGGCCCCTCCCTCCTGTATAAGTTTTGCCAGTGTTTCATCAAACACTTGTTGAGCCCCATCTCCTTGCCAAGCACTGCACCAAATACCAGAGCACAAAAATGAAGCAGACAAGATTCTCAGCCTCCAAGAGCTCTCAGCCTAGTAGGAGTGACAGCAAGTGTCAAATAATCCCATTCCAATGGGATGTGTTGATACCAGGGTGTGCAGAGGGCACTCTGAAGCAGAAGAGAGGCCTAGTATTCCTACCTAATATTTAGTCTTCCATCTTCCTTAGTAACAGAACTCCCAGTTTTCAGTTTGATACGGGGCCTCCCAAATATAGTTTCCATCCTCCCAGGTAGCTAGGTGTGATTATGTGACTAAGTTCTGGCCAATGAGATATAATTGCAAATGGTATGGGGATAATTCTAAGAAATGTCCTTAGACAACAATTAGCATGTGCCCTTTCTCCTTACCCCTTCCTCCATGCTGTTGCCTGGAATGCAGATGTGATGGCTGGAGCTCCAGCTGCATCTTACACCATGAGGATAGAGATGTCCTTCAAATGATAGAGCAGTGAACTAGAAAGGAGTCTGGGTCCCTGACAGCTTTGTGTACCAGACCTCAGTTGCCTATCTCCAGCATTCATTTGCATGAGAGAAAGTAAATAAACTTCTATCTCATTTTTAAGCCACTATTATTTTAGTTTTTCTGACACATGCAACTGAGCCTAATCCCAACTAATTCAAAGCCAGGTTGTGAGTGGCTTGACGACTTTGGACTTCATTACATAGGCAATAAGGAACTACAGACAGTTTATAAGCTGTGGAGTAACTTGAGGGGGAAAGATAAAGGGAGAAGGGAAAAAAAAGGACCCAAGATGTAAAGAGACTATGGAAATTTATTTCTGTTGATAGAAGTGAGGAACCTCTGATTTGAAGGGAAGGTAGGTGAGCATGATTTTAGACTTGTGGTCTTTGAGGGGACTGCGGTGATTCAATGTTAAAGAATCCAAAAGGTAACTGGGGGTGTAGAAGTGAATCAGAAAAGAGAGGTAAGGACTGGATCTGTAGGAATTACTTGTATAAAAGTAATAGCTGACATACTACAACATGGATGAATTTTGAGGACATTATGCTAAGCCAGTCACAAAAGGACAAATACTGTAGGACTGCACTTCCATGCGGTACCTAGCGTAGTCAGATTCATAGAGACAGAAAGTAGCACGATGGTTGCCAGGGGCTGGGAAGGTGAGAATAGGGAGTCAATGTTTAATGGAGACAGAGCTTCAGTTTTACGAGGTGAAAGGATCTCTGGAGCTGGATGGTGGTGAAGTTTGTACAGTATGAATATACGTAGAATATACTTAACACCACTGAACTGTACACTTAAAATGGCTAGGATTGTCAAAACATATACATCTGTGTGTGTGTCTGTATGAATAAATAAATAAAGGAAATATCTATTAACTTTTAAAAGTAATAGCGCAACCTCAAGAGTAGATGAGGTTTCCTGGGAAAGGGAAAAGTGAGCCAGAAGGGCTCACCTTTGGGAAACAGAAGAAGGAAGCTGGTCTAAAGAAAGAGAGACAGCTAGTCTGAGAGATGGAAGGAGAGGGAGGAAAGGCTTTACGTCACAAAAGGCAAAGAGGGAGAAAATTGGTGACGTGATTCAGAAACGTTTGCAAAGTAACAATGCCAGAGAGAGAGAGAAAGAGAGAGAGAGAGAGATTGTTTAGCAAGTCTAACCAAATTGTTTTGGTACAAAAGAGTCTGTGAGTTAGCATTGCATGCGAGACTGAAACTGCAGGTGGTGATCATTTAAATTGGATTTTTCAAAGCTGGTCAAAGAAAATGTCATGGACAGACAGACTGGGCCTGCGTGAAGAGCAACCCAGGCACCCATTCCATTGTAATTCTTTTCAAAGTAAAAGGGCTGCCTGCATGAAGTGCAATGGAGAATCCATCCAATCAGAAGTCAGTTTCTGAGCTATGGTAGGAACCCAGAAATGCAGGGTAAAATGTGGCAACAGCACACTGGGGGAAATGCCCAGGAAGAGGGACAAAAATGGTCCCAGAGACAAGGGAATTCTAGTAAAGAATCTTAAAACTGCTCCCTCCACTTTGAGTCGGTCTGGAGAGGTGGCCTTTAACACCTGATCCACCTGGGATCACTTTAAGAGCTGAGGTCTGTGGAAAAAACCTTGGCTTAATGTCTGGTAACAGAATTCCTCTCAGGGAGGAAACCGTCTTCCCACAGGATAGTACCTTTACCAGCCTTCAGATGGCAGGTGTGACTGGAGGCATAGGCTACCAGGACACAAGCTTATGAAGGAAAAGGTTAAATAGGGCTGCATCGGCGAAGGGATGGGAGAACAGAGTGGGGCACCAGCAGGAGTACAGAGTCCCCAACGGACTTCTAAAAGTAGAGGGCTCGGGCTTCCCTGGTGGCACAGTGGTTGAGAATCCACCTGCCAATGCAGGGGACACGGGTTCGAGCCCTGGTCCCAGAAGATCCCACATGCCGCGGAGCATCTAGGCCCGTGAGCCACAACTACTAAGCCTGTGTGTCTGGAGCCTGTGCTCCGCAACAAGAGAGGCCGCGACAGTGAGAGGCCCGCGCACCGCGATGAAGAGTGGCCCCTGCTCGCCGCAACTAGAGAAAGCCCTCGCACAGAAACGAATACCGAACACGGCCAAAAATTTAAAAAAACTATAAACATAGAGGGCTCTCACAGTCCACTGTTTGCAACTCTGTAATGAAAACGCACTCCTTCTGTCTCCTCAAACGTTAATGGAGTAGGGAGGTTTGGGTAAAAAGTATTACCAAGTAATAGGGCAGAAATCGATAACTGACAACCCGGCAGCCTAGAATCTTTGGCCCGTACCCAAGAGCACAAGAGAAAGCTGTCCGAGACACCAGCACCCACTCTGGCCCGGCCTGCACGTTAGGCCCTGCTGTGACTAACCGGACCTGCCTGTCCCCGCTGGCTGCCCACCCTCCTCCATGGCGGGGTCCCACCACTTCCCTTACTTGTTGCCGCTGGCTGGCCATGGTTCCTCCTTTGGGATGCGCCTTCCCCTCTCAGGAAGCAGCACGCACTGGACAGACACCTCAGTGCCTCTTCAAAGCCAACACCCCAAGCAGACCAGGATATACCTGACCAGCCTGCCAAGACGCTCACTGCAGCCCAAGGAGCCCGCCAGCTCTTGCTTCCAACACTTACAACTTTCACCTGGGTGCCTACTAGAGCAGTGTTTCTCAGAATCACCTGGAGAGCTTAAAATTCAGATTCCTGCTAATTTAGTTAGCCTGGAGGGAGTCCAAGAAGTTGCCTTTCTAACAATTCCCAGGTGAAACTGATGCTGCTGGTCCCAGGACCACCTTTGGAGAGCCAACCACTGTGTTAGTGAAAACCTGAGAGCGCTTTGAGTCAGTGTAAGGCACAGCTAGTGCTTCACTCTCTTGCAAAACTTGTCCTGAGCCCAGGATGGAACTAGACAGGAAAGCACGTCAACAGGCCTCCCCTCTCGTCCAGTATAAGACGTGGTTACCCCGAGCGAGGCCCGGCTCTAACATTGCTCTTGAGTTCCTGTTTGGGGGCAATCAACAATTAAATGGGACCTTTATGGCACTTTCAGAGCACACTGTGTGGGATGGACCCCAAGATAGACTTCTACTGAAGTCCAGGCAGCTGCAGATTACAGGTCCTGGGCCTCCCATGAATTTACAAGGCTGGTGATTGACAGAGGCCAGACAGCCTGCTGGGGTGTCCCCGTCTGGAGAAGGCACATTCTGAAGCTCCTCTCTGGGCCTCCCTGGAGTTGCTGCTTCGCTCTGAAGCAGGCCTCCAGGACTTCATTTATTTACAAAGCAAAAGGAATCTGGAGCTGGTGCACTGGAGGTAGGTGATTCAGCAGTCTGCTCTGGCCTCCCCATTCTAGGGAAGAGATCGCTGGGCTTGGAGTGAAGGAATGCAGGCTCCAGGCCTCCTCAGCACTAAATGGATATGTGACTTCAAACATCGTCTCAACATCACTGAATAGCTTATGTCTTCTGTCAGGGGGAAAAAAAAATATCTGTCCTAATCACAAATGCATAATGATGTTGTAGGACATTATTTAATTTCATTAGTATTATTGTTATTTTTTCTAGGAGAGGATTATTTACCCCAAAGAAGCTTCTTCCTTGTTCTGGGACACTTTCCTGGCCCCTCCCTCCTGTATAAGTTTTGCAAGTGTTTTATCAAACACTTGTTGAGCCCCATCTCCTTACCAAGCACTGCACCAAATACCAGAGCACAAAAATGAAGCAGACAAGATTCTCAGCCTCAAAGAGCTCTCAGCCTAGTAGGAGTGACAGCAAGTGTCAAATAATCCCGTTCCAATGCGATGTGTTGATACCAGGGTGTGCAGAGGGCACTCTGAAGCAGAAGACAGGCCTAATATTCCTACCTAATATTTAGTCTTCCATCCTCCTTAGTAACAGAACTCCCAGTGTTTAGTTTGATATGGGGCCACCCAAAAATAGTTTCCATCCTCCCAGGTAGCTAGGTGTGATTATGTGACTAAGTTCTGGCCAATGAGATATAATTGTAAATGGTATGGGGATAATTCTAAGAAATGTCCTTAGACAACAATTAGCATGTGCCCTTTCTCCTTACCCCTTCCTCCATCCTGTTGCCTGGAATGCAGATGTGATGGCTGGAGCTCCAGCTGCATCTTACACCATGAGGATAGAGATGTCCTTCAAATGATAGAGCTGTGAACTAGAAAGGAGTCTGGGTCCCTGACAGCTTTGTGTACCAGAACTGGGCTGCCTATCCCCAGCATTCATTTGCATGAGAGAAAGTAAATAAACTTCTATCTCATTTTTAAACCACTATTATTTTGGCTTTTCTGACACATGCAACTGAGCCTAATCCCAACTAATTCAAAGCCAGGTTGTGAGTGGCTTGATGACTTTGGACTTCATTATATAGGCAATAAGGAGCTACAGACAGTTTATAAGCTGTGGAATAACTTGAGGGGGAAAGATAAAGGGAGAAGGAAAAAAAAAAAAGACCCAAGATGTAAAGAGACTGTTATTATTTCTGTTGATAGAAATGAGGAAACTGTGATTTGAAGGGAAGGTAGGTGAGCATGATTTTAGACTTGTGGTCTTTGAGGGGACTGCAGTGATTCAATGTTAAAGAATCCAAAAGGTAACTGGGGGTGTAGAAGTGAATCAGAAAAGAGAGGTAAGGACTGGATCTGTAGAATTACTTGTATAAAAGTAATAGCTGACATACTACAACATGGATGAATTTTGAGGACATTATGCTGAGATAAGCCAGTCACAAAAGGACAAATACTGTATGATTGCAATTCCATGCGGTACCTAGAGTAGTCAGATTCTTAGAGACAGAAAGTAGCAGGATGGTTGCCAGGGGCTGGGAAGGTGAGAATAGGGAGTCAATGTTTAATGGAGACAGAGCTTCAGTGGTTTTTTTTTTTTTTTTGGCGGTACGCGGGCCTCTCACTGTTGTGGCCTCTCACGTTGCGGAGCACAGGCTCCGAACGCTCAGGCTCAGTGGCCATGGCTCAGGGGCCCAGCCACTCCGCGGCATGTGGGATCCTCCCGGACCGGGGCACGATCCCGTGTCCCCTTCATCGGCAGGCAGACTCTCAGCCACTGCGCCACCAGGGAAGCCCAGAGGTTCAGTTTTACGAGGTGAAAGGATCTCTGGAGCTGGATGGTGGTGAAGTTTGTACAGTATGAATATACTTAACACCACTGAACTGTACACTTAAAAATGGCTAAGATTGTAAAAACATATACGTGTGTGTGTCTGTATGAATAAATAAATAAAGGAAATATCTATTAACTTTTAAAAGTAATAGCCCAACCTCAAGAGTAGATGAGGTTTCCTGAGAACGAGGGCAAAGTGAACCAGAAGGGCTCACCTTTGGGAACCAGAAGAAGGAAGCTGGTCTAAAGAAAGAGAGACAGTTGGTCTGAGAGATGGAAGGAGAGGGAGGAAAGGCTTTAGGTCACAAAAGCCAAAGAGGGAGGGAATTTGTGACATGATTCAGAAACGTTTGGAAAGTAGCAATGCCAGAGAGAGAGAGAGATTGTTCAGCAAAGTCTAACCAAATTGTTTTGGTAACAAAAGAGGCTGTGAGTTAGCATGGCATGAGAGACTGAAACTGCAGGTGGTGATCATCTAAATTGGATTTTTCAAAGCTGGTCAAAGAAAATGTCATGTACAGACAGACTGGGCCTGCGTGAAGAGCAACCCAGGCACCCATTCCATTGTAATTCTTTTCAAAGTAAAAGGGCTGCCTGCAGGAAGTGCAATGGAGAATCCATCCAATCAGAAGTCAGTTTCTGAGCTATGGTAGGAACCCAGAAATGCAGGGTAAAATATGGCAGCAGCACACTGGGGGAAATGCTCAGGAAGAGGGAAAAACATGGTCCCAGAGAGAAGAGAATTCTAGTAAAGAATCTTCACTGTCTTAAAACTGCTCCCTCCACTTTGAGTCGGTCTGGAGAGGTGGCCTTTAACACCTGATCCACCTGGGATCACTTTAAGAGCTGAGGCCTGTGGAAAAAACCTTGGCTTAATGTCTGGTAACAGAATTCCTCTCAGGGAGGAAACCGTCTTCCCACAGGATAGTACCTTTACCAGCCTTCAGATGGCAGGTGTGACTGGAGGCATAGGCTACCAGGACACAAGCTTATGAAGGAAAAGGTTAAATAGGGCTGCATCGGCGAAGGGATGGGAGAACAGAGTGGGGCACCAGCAGGAGTACAGAGTCCCCAAAGGACTTCTAAAAGTAGAGGGCTCGGGCTTCCCTGGTGGCGCATTGGTTGAGAATCACCTGCCAATGCAGGGGACACGGGTTAGAGCCCTGGTCCCAGAAGTTCCCACATGCCGCGGAGCAACTAGGCCCGTGAGCCACAACTACTGAGCCTGCGCATCTGGAGCCTGTGCTCCGCAACAAGAGAGGCCGCGACAGTGAGAGGCCCGCGCACCGCGATGAAGAGTGGCCCCCACTCGCTGCAAATAGAGAAAGCCCTCGCAAGGAAACGAATACCGAACACGGCCAACAATAAATTAAAAAATTAAAAAAAAATGTAAAAGTAGAGGGCTCTCACAGTCCACTGTTTGCAACTCTGTAATGAAAACGCACTCCTTCTGTCTCCTCAAACTTTATTGGAGTAGGGAAGTTTGGGTAAAAAGTATTACCAAGTAATAGGGCAGAAATCGATAACTCACTGACAACCAGGCAGCCTAGAATCTTTGGCCCGTACCCAAGAGCACAAGAGAAAGCTGTCCGAGACACCAGCATCCACTCTGGCCCGGCCTGCACGTTAGGCCCTGCTGTGACTAACCGGACCTGCCTGTCCCCGCTGGCTGCCCACGTTCTTCCATGGCGGGGTCCCACCAGTTCCCTTACTTGTTGCCGCTGGCTGGCCATGGTTCCTCCTTTGGGATGCGCCTTCTCCTCTCAGGAAGCAGCACGCACTGGACAGACACCTCAGTGCCTCTTCAAAGCCAACACCCCAAACAGGCCAGGATATACCTGACCAGCCTGCCGAGACGCTCACTGCAGCCCAAGGAGCCCGCCAGCTCTTGCTTCCAACACTTTCAACTTTCACCTGGGTGCCTACTAGAGCAGTGTTTCTCAGAATCACCTGGAGAGCTTAAAATTCAGATTGCTGCTAATTTAGTTAGCCTGGGGGAGTCCAAGAAGTTGCCTTTCTAACAATTCCCAGGTGAAACTGATGCTGCTGGGCCCAGGACCACGTTTGGAGAGCCACCACTGTGTGAGTGTAAGCCTGAGAGTGCTTTGAGTCAGTGTAAGGCACAGCTAGTGCTTCACTCTCTTGCAAAACTTGTCCTGAGCCCAGGATGGAACTAGACAGGAAAGCACGTCAACAGCCCTCCTCTCTCATCCAGTATAAGACATGGCTCCCCCGAGCAAGGCCCGGCTCTAACATTGCTCTTGAGTTCCTGTTTGGGGGAATCAACAATTAAATGGGACCTTTAAGGCACTTTCAGAGCACACTGTGTGGGATGGACCCCAAGATAGACTTCTACTGAAGTCCAGGCAGCTGCAGATTACAGGTCCTGGGCCTCCCATGAATTTACAAGGCTGGTGATTGACAGAGGCCAGACAGCCTGCTGGGGTGTCCCCATCTGGAGAAGGCACATTCTGAAGCTCCTCTCTGGGCCTTCCCTGGAGCTGCTGCTTCGCTCTGAAGCAGGCCTCCAGGACTTCATTTATTTACAAAGCAAAAGGAATCTGGAGCTGGTGCACTGGAGGTAGGTGATTCAGCAGTCTGCTCTGGCCTCCCCATTCTAGGGAAGAGATCACTGGGCTTGGAGTGAAGGAATGCAGGCTCCAGGCCTCCTCAGCACTAAATGGATATGTGACTTCAAGCATCGTCTCAACATCACTGAATAGCTTATTTCTTCTGTCGGGGGGAAAAAAAATATCTGTCCTAATCACAAATGCATAATGATGTTCTATGACATTATTTAATTTCATTAGTGTTATTGTTATTTATTCTAGGAGAGGATTATTTACCCCAAAGAAGCTTCTTCCTTGTTCTGGGACACTTTCCTGGCCCCTCCCTCCTGTATAAGTTTTGCCAGTGTTTCATCAAACACTTGTTGAGCCCCATCTCCTTGCCAAGCACTGCACCAAATACCAGAGCACAAAAATGAAGCAGACAAGATTCTCAGCCTCCAAGAGCTCTCAGCCTAGTAGGAGTGACAGCAAGTGTCAAATAATCCCATTCCAATGGGATGTGTTGATACCAGGGTGTGCAGAGGGCACTCTGAAGCAGAAGAGAGGCCTAGTATTCCTACCTAATATTTAGTCTTCCATCTTCCTTAGTAACAGAACTCCCAGTTTTCAGTTTGATACGGGGCCTCCCAAATATAGTTTCCATCCTCCCAGGTAGCTAGGTGTGATTATGTGACTAAGTTCTGGCCAATGAGATATAATTGCAAATGGTATGGGGATAATTCTAAGAAATGTCCTTAGACAACAATTAGCATGTGCCCTTTCTCCTTACCCCTTCCTCCATGCTGTTGCCTGGAATGCAGATGTGATGGCTGGAGCTCCAGCTGCATCTTACACCATAAGGATAGAGATGTCCTTCAAATGATAGAGCAGTGAACTAGAAAGGAGTCTGGGTCCCTGACAGCTTTGTGTACCAGACCTCAGTTGCCTATCTCCAGCATTCATTTGCATGAGAGAAAGTAAATAAACTTCTATCTCATTTTTAAGCCACTATTATTTTAGTTTTTCTGACACATGCAACTGAGCCTAATCCCAACTAATTCAAAGCCAGGTTGTGAGTGGCTTGACGACTTTGGACTTCATTACATAGGCAATAAGGAACTACAGACAGTTTATAAGCTGTGGAGTAACTTGAGGGGGAAAGATAAAGGGAGAAGGGAAAAAAAAGGACCCAAGATGTAAAGAGACTATGGAAATTTATTTCTGTTGATAGAAGTGAGGAACCTCTGATTTGAAGGGAAGGTAGGTGAGCATGATTTTAGACTTGTGGTCTTTGAGGGGACTGCGGTGATTCAATGTTAAAGAATCCAAAAGGTAACTGGGGGTGTAGAAGTGAATCAGAAAAGAGAGGTAAGGACTGGATCTGTAGGAATTACTTGTATAAAAGTAATAGCTGACATACTACAACATGGATGAATTTTGAGGACATTATGCTAAGCCAGTCACAAAAGGACAAATACTGTAGGACTGCACTTCCATGCGGTACCTAGCGTAGTCAGATTCATAGAGACAGAAAGTAGCACGATGGTTGCCAGGGGCTGGGAAGGTGAGAATAGGGAGTCAATGTTTAATGGAGACAGAGCTTCAGTTTTACGAGGTGAAAGGATCTCTGGAGCTGGATGGTGGTGAAGTTTGTACAGTATGAATATACGTAGAATATACTTAACACCACTGAACTGTACACTTAAAATGGCTAGGATTGTCAAAACATATACATCTGTGTGTGTGTCTGTATGAATAAATAAATAAAGGAAATATCTATTAACTTTTAAAAGTAATAGCGCAACCTCAAGAGTAGATGAGGTTTCCTGGGAAAGGGAAAAGTGAGCCAGAAGGGCTCACCTTTGGGAAACAGAAGAAGGAAGCTGGTCTAAAGAAAGAGAGACAGCTAGTCTGAGAGATGGAAGGAGAGGGAGGAAAGGCTTTACGTCACAAAAGGCAAAGAGGGAGAAAATTGGTGACGTGATTCAGAAACGTTTGCAAAGTAACAATGCCAGAGAGAGAGAGAAAGAGAGAGAGAGAGAGATTGTTCAGCAAGTCTAACCAAATTGTTTTGGTACAAAAGAGTCTGTGAGTTAGCATTGCATGCGAGACTGAAACTGCAGGTGGTGATCATCTAAATTGGATTTTTCAAAGCTGGTCAAAGATAATGTCATGTACAGACAGACTGGGCCTGCGTGAAGAGCAACCCAGGCACCCATTCCATTGTAATTCTTTTCAAAGTAAAAGGGCTGCCTGCATGAAGTGCAATGGAGAGTCCATCCAATCAGAAGTCAGTTTCTGAGCTATGGTAGGAACCCAGAAATGCAGGGTAAAATGTGGCAGCAGCACACTGGGGGAAATGCTCAGGAAGAGGGAAAAACATGGTCCCAGAGAGAAGAGAATTCTAGTGAAGAATCTTCACTGTCTTAAAACTGCTCCCTCCACTTTGAGTCGGTCTGGAGAGGTGGCCTTTAACACCTGATCCACCTGGGATCACTTTAAGAGCTGAGGTCTGTGGAAAAAACCTTGGCTTAATGTCTGGTAACAGAATTCCTCTCAGGGAGGAAACCGTCTTCCCACAGGATAGTACCTTTACCAGCCTTCAGATGGCAGGTGTGACTGGAGGCATAGGCTACCAGGACACAAGCTTATGAAGGAAAAAGTTAAATAGGGCTGCATCGGCGAAGGGATGGGAGAACAGAGTGGGGCACCAGCAGGAGTACAGAGTCACCAAAGGACCTCTCAAAGTAGAGGGCTCGGGCTTCCCTGGTGGCACAGTGGTTGAGAATCCACCTGCCAATGCAGGGGACACGGGTTCGAGCCCTGGTCCCAGAAGTTCCCACATGCCGCGGAGCAACTAGGCCAGTGAGCCATGGCCGCTGAGCCTGTGTGTCTGGAGCCTGCGCTCCGCAACAAGAGAGGCCGCGACACTGAGAGGCCTGCGCACCGCGACAAAGAGTGGCCCCTGCTTGCCGCAACTAGAGAAAGCCCTCCCACAGAAAGGAATACCGAACACAGCCATAAATAAATTAATTAATTAAAAAAAAATGTAAAAGTAGAGGGCTCTCACAGTTCACTGTTTGCAACTCTGTAATGAAAACGCACTGCTTGTCTCCTCAAACGTTATTGGAGTAGGGAGGTTTGGGTAAAAAGTAAGGAACAAAGGATGAATTCCCTGTTGGCACAAACACCAGGGTAGCATAAAGGGAAAGGCCCAAGGCCAGAGCAGAGAACAAGAACTCGTTGGAGACAGGAAGCTGGAACCAGAGGTGACCTTGAGAATGAGAGCAGGAAGCCCCCAGGCAACGACCGTCTGGGGTAGATTACCGTGAAGGTCTGGCTTCGTGAAGAGCCGTGCTGGGGCTTGCGGCTGTCGGAATAGCCAATCAATCTTTTTAGCAATATACCACTTGTATCCTTAATCCGGCTCCGTCCTGTCTCCTTGAATCCAACATAACAAGTTGCAAAGAGGAGGGGGTGGCTCATAATGTCACATGAAACTGAGATCAAAGAGAAGGAGAACTATGGAAAGGTCATCAGATTTGATGACAGTGGAAAGGAATTTTCCAGCAGGAGTAAGGTCAGGGGTGCTACATGCAACGATGTGGATTGCGCACTGCACAAAGGCAGCCCATCTGCAAGGCATCCTCCCTTCCTGGTCCTCACAGAGTGGATATTCATGACATTTTCCAGCCAAAGGGAGAAAACTATCTTGAGGAATGGGTCCCTTTTCTTAATTGGCACAATGTGATGGGCCAGCAGCAGCCTTGGTGGAGACAGAAGGCAGATGGCACGAAGGTTATAAACAAATCACTAGTGAAGAAATGAAAGCCATGCGTTTGGAGCTCCTACATGGGTATATATACTATTTATCTACAGCTGCCTAACAAATGACTCCAAAATTTAGCAGCTTAAAACAACAAACATTTATTATTTCACAGTTCTGTAAGTCAGGAATCCAGGAGCAGTTCAGCTGATTCTGGCTCAGGGTATCTCATAAACCTGCAGTAAAGCTGTCGGCTGGGGCTGCAGTGATTTCAACGCAACCGGGGCTGAAGGATCCACTTCAGAGCTTTCTCATGGGGAAGCTGGCCGACTTCCGTCCCTCCCAGTGGTTGGGCTGAGGGGCTCAGTTCCTCACCACACCACGTGGGCGTTTCCATAGAGTTGCCCACAACATGGCAGTTTGCTTCCCCCAATGTGAATGATGCAAGAGAGAGAGATAACGGAGAGAAGGGATGGGGTGAAAGAGGGAGGGGAGGGGAGAGGACAGGGAGATAGGAGAAAGGGAGAGGAGAGGGAAGCATGGATACATTTCCAGGGGAAAACAAGATGGGAGTAGGGGAGGGGAGGAGAGGGGAGGGAGGAGAGGAGAGGAAAAGAAAAATGCGGATACATTTCCAATACAGAAACCATAGTCATTCTATAACCTAATCTCACAAGTGACATCCCGTCCTTTTTGCTCTATTCTGTTCTTAGAATAGGTCAGTAAGTCCAGCCCTCATTCAAAGGGAGAGGAGTACCCTAGAGTGTGAATACTGGGAGATGGGGATCATTGGAGCCATCTTAGGGGCTGCCTGTCAGGATATCAAGTTTCAACCACTCTTCCAGTGAGGTCATTACTGGAGAGAGAAAGCAAAATCTTTCTCTCGTCCTGGGGGTGAGATCGTTTAAGAGACAAACAGAATTTGGGAAGAGTTCTAAGCTCACTTTCAGCAGAAACCAGAGTGTGCCCCAGTTAGTGACACAGCGCCTGAGTTGAGCCTGATTGCAGAAATCATTGCCACTGGCTGCCCCTCAGCAGGGACCTGGTCATTTGCTTTACAGGGATTTAAGCTTTGGTGCCCAAGCAAGTTGACTGCACCTACCTCATGAAGAAAGTTCATGAATGCCAACAAAGGTTTCTAATTTGGAGGCCCAAGCAAACATCTAAAGGGGCATTCAAGGAAAACAAAGCACCTCACAGGCCGGCTTTGATTCTGCTTTCTGAGTAGGCAGACCTGTTATGGAGAAATATGGAGGGAAGAAAAGGTTCACCAGATCAGCCAGTAGCAGGCAGCACCTGTTTCCCACACCGCCAATATCCAGGGCTGGTCAGGCCCCCTAGAAGGCTGGGCTTGAGACTGCCAACTATACCCTAGAATAAAAGTCCTGTGTGGAGGGACTTCCCTGGTGGCGCAGTGGTTAAGAATCCGCCTGCCAATGCAGGGGACACGGGTTCGATCCCTGGTCCAGGAAGATCCCACATGTCATGGAGCAGCTAAGCTCATGTGCCACAGCTACTGAGCCTGCGCTCTAGAGCCCATGAGCCACAACTACTGAAGCCCGTGCACCCTAGAGCCCACATGCTGCAACTATTGAGTCTTCATGCTGCAACTACTGAAGCCCGCGCACCTAGAGCCTGGGCCCCGCAACGAGAAGCCACCGCAATGAGAAGCCCATGCACCGCGACAAAGAGTGGCCCCTGCTTGCCACAACTAAAGAAAGCCCACGCGCAGCAATGAAGACCCAACGCAGCCAAAAAAAAAGTCCCGTATGGAGAGTAGCCTCTTGTCTCATCCTGACTCACATCCCCTATGGGACTCTCTATGGAGACAGAGAGAAGCACAGGGATAAAAGAGAGGGATTCTCAACTTGGAACATACTGAAACAGGAGGGAAGGGGGCAGGGCAGAAACTTTAAAGGAATGACATAGCCCGAGGACATGACATAAACTGATTAGAACCAAATGGGTCCAAGATGTTGGACAAGTTGACTTCCACTAGACCTTGAGCCTCAGTATATGCTCCCTGTAACACATCAGCAAGCTAAATGACACACCCACAGGCGCCATGACAGTTCCAAGGCTGACCATGGGGATCAAAAAGTGGGTGGTGGCCCAATTCTTGGAAATCCCCACCCCTTCCTGAATTAGCTGGAATACTCCTCCCACTCATTAGCCTACGAAATTACCCACCCCTATAAAAACTGACAATCCCATACCCTGGTGCCTTTCTCACCTTCTGAGATGGCCTGCACCTTGTCTGTGGAGTGTGTTTCTCTCCAAATAAATCCACTTCTTACCTATCACTTTGTCTCTCACTGAATTCTTTCTGCGATGAGACATCAAGAATCTGAGCTTCATTAAGTCCTGAAACCAGGCGTATGATCTCTGTTGGAAGACCGTGGGTTTTGGCCAGGTTCGAGTCCCGGCCGCGTGGATTCAAATCCCAATCTGAGTTTTGGCCAGGTTCGAGTCCTGGCCATGTGGGTTTGAGTCTCAGTCTGAGGCGCAAGGTTTCAGTACCATTAGATGACAGCCAACTCTTCCGGATTCTTTTAAAGGCACCTGTAATTTCTGAACCACTCTGGAGTTGATTCAATTCATAAATATTTATTGAGGGCCTGTTATAATGATGGGTCGGCTCCAGGCCATCGGCTGCCTCAGACGAAGTGGGCGAGGCACTAGGAGGTGGGCCAAGCTGGTGGGCATGGTGGCAGGAAGTTGTTGTGTCAGAGGTTACAGTTCAGGGTCGGTTCATTGGGCAAGGAGACGTGCAGTAACCATGAACCCAAACTTCAAAGTCAAGGGCAGAGACTGACAGGAGATCAAAGGCAAGACACACATAATACTGAATCTGTGTAAGAGAGCCAAGGCTAATGCTCAGCAGTTCCAAGTGAACAGGGAAAGCATGCATATCCCTGGCCAGAGAGTAGAGGCCAGGAGCCAGCATCCTTTCCTGAAAACAGGGCTCGCTCCTGACATGTTCAGCACCCTCTCCCCAGTATCTGGCATAGTGATCAATTCAGGTGCTCAGGCCAGGCAGGAGAACACAGAGGTGTGGTCATCTCTGTAGATACCCATAGGTCAAGGTTTGGGATCTAAGGTGGGCATCAGAAAACAATCAGGGAAAAGCGTCCAGACCCAGAGGCTAGGAAAGGTGGCTCAGGATCCAGAATAGGTGAGTGGGGTCACCTAACAGCCCAACCAAGGTATGAATGCTGATTCCAGGGAATTCTCAGGATTAATTGTATAATTAATTCCAGGATTAAATATTTTAAGCAGCCTTCTGCTTCTGCTGGACTGAGGACTGAAGCCATGTCTGTCTTTTATTGGGTATCACCAGCCTGGCCCAGAGCCTGGCATGAAATACATGCTCAGTAAGTGTGTGGAGGGAGCAACTGCTCCCAGAGAAAAGTGGGGATCTGCAGAGGGTGGGGCCCAGGTCCAGGGCCCAGAGAGTCCTCACAGGTCAGTGCAGAGGTAGAAAGGTTTTTCTTCCAGGTTATAAGGAATCAGGTGAAGCCAACAGAGCCCAGATTTCAGACTGAGAGCAAGCAATAAGATGCCAACCTTCTATTTCATGTTCCTCACCCTGTCACCCTCCTGGGTCTCCTTCAGAATAGAGCAGAGGACTCCAACAACAGCAGCCATTCACCTTTCCCAGGGCTCAGTCTCCAAATGTTGGATCTGTGTAGGTGGAAGCCAAGCTAACAACTTCAACATGAGACTGTGAAATATTCCCTATACCCATAACTAAGTGGGTGGCCTTGAGCAAGTCATTTAACCTGTCTCTATTGTAGCCACAAACTCTTTCCTTATCCATACTAAGAAGCTTTTTAATTTGATGTAGTCCCACTTGTTTATTTTTGCTTTTGTTGCCTTTGCTTTTGGTGTCAAATTCAAAAAATCACTGCCAAGACCAATGTCAAAGAGCTTCATCTCTCTGAGTTTTCTTCCAAGAGTTTTACAGTTTCAGTTATTACATTCAAGTCTTTCATCCATTTTGAGTTGACTTTTATGTATGGTGTAAGATGGGGGTCCAATTTCATTCTTTTGCAAGTGGCTGTCCATGTTTCCCCATTTATTTAAGAGACTATCCTTTCCCCATTGTATATTCTTGGCTCCTTTGTTGAAAATTAACTGACCATACATACACGGTTTTACTTCTAGGCTCTCTATACTGTTCCACTGGTCTATGTATCTGTTTTTATGCCAGTACCACACTGTTTCGATTACTATTGCTTTGTAATATAGCTTGAAATCCAGAAATGTGATGCTTCCAGCTTTGCTTTGCTTTTCTCAAAACTGCTTTGACTATTTGGGGTCTTTTGTGTTTCCACAGATTTTAGGATTATTTTTTCTGTTTATGTGAAAGGTGCATAGGAATTTTTATAGAGATTGCATTGAATCTGTAGATTGCTTTGGGTAGTATGGACATTTTAACACTATTAATTCTTTCAATCCATGAGCACAGAATAGCTAAAGGAAACCATCACAAAATAAAAAGGCAACCTACGGAATGGGAGAAAATATTTGCAAACCACATATCTGATAAGGGATTAATATCCAAAATACATAAGGAGCACATATAACTCAGCAAAAAATCAAATAACCCAATTCAAAATGGGCAAAGGATCTGATTAGACATTTTCCCGAAGAAGACATATAAATGGTCAACAGGTATATGAAAGAGTGCTCAACATCACTAATTATCAGGAAAATGCAAATCAAAAAACCACAATCACTTCACACCTGTTAGGATGGCTGTTATCAAAAAGACAATAAATGCTGGCTAGGATGTGGAGAAAAGGAAACGCTTGTACACTGTTGGTGGGAATATGAACTGGTACAGCCACTATGGAAAACAGTATGAATATTCCTCAAGAAATTAAAAATAGAGCTACCATATGAACCAGGAATCCCACTTCTGAGTATATACCCCAGGGAAATGAAACTGTTACCTCCAAGAGATAGCTGTACTTCCATGTTCATGCCAGCAATATTCACAATAGTCAAGGTATCGAAACAACATAAATGTCCACCGAGGCATGAATGGATCAAGAAAATGTCGTAAAAAAATACAATGGAATATTATTCAGCCTTAAAAAAGAAGTAAATCCTATCACTTGCAACAACATGGATGAAACTAGAGGGAATTACGGTAAGTGAAATAAGCCAGAAAGAGAAAGACAAATACTGCATGGTATCACTTATTTGTAGAATCTTAGGAAAAAAAAAAACCCACTTTTTAAAAAGGTCAAACTCATAGAAACAGAGAGTAGGAACGTGGTTGCTAGGAGCTGACAGTGGGAGAAATAGGTAGAAGTTGGTAAAATTCTACAAACTTTTAGTTACAAGATGAATACAGCCTGAGGATCTACTGTATAACATGGTGACTATAGTTGATAACACTATACTTGTATAATTGAAATTTGCTAAGAGAGTAGAACTCAAATGTTCTCAAACACACACCAAAAAAGGTGAATATGTGAGGTGATGGATGTGTTAATTAACTTGATGGGGGGAATCCTTTCACAATGCATAAGTGTTTCAAATCATCTCGTAATTCATGTCTTACCATTTTATAAATTATACCTCAATAAATCTGAAAAACAAAACAAAAAGCTATTTCCTCATCTGTAAAATTAAGGCATTTGACTAGAAGGAAGACTCTACGGTTCCCTTTCTTTTCTGATATTCTGTAACTCGATTTTTCTGGCTTTGAAGAGGATATGGATTAGGATTGACCTACCATGAAAATACGTGGTGGCTCATCAGCTTCTAATGGGAACTGGAGTGGGTCTAGAGGAGATGCATGGACATACCCTCTGCGCTCCGTTTCCATGGAGTTTGGTTCTGGAATGCCGTGTCTGTTAGGAAGGTGAAGCATATTTCTTGTAGGCAGTTTCTTATGCTTCCTAAGCTCTCTGGGGAAGATGCAGCATGACAAAGCTGAAAGCTTGTAGCCTTAAAAAGGAAGAGACCTGGATGCTGGTTCTGAACCAGGCGTGTGAGTCAGCAATTCACTCATCCTCTTCGGGTCTCCATTTGCTCATCTCTAACGGACAGAATGCCCACCCTGCCAGCCATACAAGACTGTTGAGAAAGGCCTCCCCAAAACATTAAGTGCTAAACAGATGTGTCATATTGTTAGCAGAATCCTGTCAAATGGCCGGTAGGACACTAGCGAATGTGTGGGGCAAATAGTCCATAGTTTGAAGGCACAAAGGACTCCTTAAAGATTTGTACATTCTGGAAGATTAAGATGAAAGCTGGACTTTGTGAGTCTGTCTGGTAGGAGGCAATGTGGCATAGCTGTCGATTCAGTAGAACTGGAGGATCATAATTCCAGCGTTGCCATTTACTAGCTGGGTGACTGCGTGCACACCACTTCACCTTTCTTTCTTTCTTTCTTTTTTTTTTTTTTTTAGTATTTATTTATTTAGGCTCCACCAGATCTTAGTTGCAGCACGTGGGATCTTTAGTTATGGCATGCGAACTCTTAGTTGCAGCGTGCATGTGGGATCTAATTCCCTGACCAGGGAATCGAACCCGGGCCCCCTGCATTGGGAGCGCAGAGTCTTAGCCACTAGACCACCAGGGAAGTCCCCACTTCACCTTTCTTGAGTCTCAGTTTTCTTATTTATAAAATGGATATAATATTTGGCTCTGCCTATTTCCCAAAGTCATCACTGGGTCAAATAAAATCATTGTTTCTAAAAATGTGGTCCACTATAAAGCCCATCACACACTGGGCATCAGTACTCCTGGGAGTGTCTGGCACTTAGCAGGGACTCCTAGTAATTAACCCGGCTGAGCCAGTGAGGCACATGCAGCCTATAGCACCAGCTCCAGCATCAGAGCAGGTGAAAGAGACAGACACTACATGAGACGATTTGTGGGCAACTACAAGTCTCCATCTGCCTCCAAAACTCTCCCCTCCTCCCTAGCCTAGAACCCTTCCTATTAGGATCACTCCCATGGAGCACGTTCCGTTGAGAGAGAGCTCAGAGCCCAAGGGTATCCAGGCAAAGGGCAAGTAGGGACTAGAATCCACCCTCAATTCCACCTGGCAGGGCCTGTGCCTGCCCACAGGGAGGGGCGCTTTCCTCTAATTCTCACGGGCGGCCTGCCATATGGACCAGCACATCCCTCACCTGGAAGTTAGGAAACAAATGATCAGGGTTTAAATGAACAAAATGTTCCCTGAAATGTGAGAGTCACTCTTCTACTGCCTCCCATCAGTAAACAGAACTCTGGAGAAATAAAATGCCAACCAGTAAATTCCGTGTGTGTGTGTGTGTGTGTGTGTGTGTGTGTGTGTGTGTAAACCTTAGTCCTCAAGGGTGTGGCAGGAGAGGGTAGCATGATGGGACCCACCCAGGAAGCCCAGTGTAGGCCCTGGGAGCTGCGAGACGCGGGCCAATGCTGGATGAGACAGCAGAGCACCATGGCACCCATCTGGGTTCCAGGGGAAGAGTTGATGGAGGGTACTTTGACCAACACAAACTTGGCTGGCCTCAGAGCCTCATGCAAGATCGGTCCTTCCAGCTTAGGCTGTAGGGTACCTACAGCGTGTGATATCACGTGAGGGGTCTCACCCCTCTGACCTCTCGGATGGGCCCTTAGCCTTCCACCAAAGCGCTTACTAGAGCACTTCCACCCCCTCTTCATTCTGGCAACACGGTCAGACCCTGAGCACTGCTAGCTGGCTTCAAGTCAACAAGAGTAAGCAGTCGAGGCCGCTCCGAGGTCACCTCATCCACATGGACTCTGGTGACTCCCGTGCCCCTCTCTTCTCTCCAGATGAGACACCTTATTGCCTGAGCCTTGCAAATCCTCCAGGGAGTTCTGGGAACCGGACTCTGCGCAAGACAGTAGACAGAGACCGTGGATCGTGCCGTCACGGGAAGGGAAGGAGGTTTTCCTTCAGGGAGCACAGTATAATAGCCCAGGACGTAGCTCCCTATCAACCGTGGCAGTGCAGCCGCGCAGCCACGGGCATGCTCACCTCACAGCAAGAGGGGGGTCTGGAGCCAGGCATCTCTACCAGCTTTCTAGAAAAACAGAAGGGCCACAGAAAAGGGCTTTCCTTCCGGTGGAATGAAGGCTCTAACCTAACCCTTCCCCTTGGAGTCCATCCCCTCACTTTGGAGTCTGAGAAACTTATCTGTGGAGAGAAGGAAAAGGAAGAAGACGCATCTAGGGCAAATCGCACATCCTCCCCTGAACCTCTGGTTTTGAGGAATGGGGAATAAAGGGCTACTTATTATCAAAGGCCTTGCTGGTGTGGATGACGGCCTAGACATAAACCCTTCAAGGCGTTTTCAAAGGTTCCTTCAGTTTTAATGCAAAACTAATCTGAAGGCCAAAGAGTCACCTTTTTTCAAGAATGGATATTATGTTAATACAATAATGCAACTGATTGTTCTTGCCCTCATTTACAGCCCATTCACATTTCTCACACTGTTGTCCGTGTCTTTCATATGTTTGAACATCCACAGAGTATTAGGAAAAGCACTCAGCCATGCCCTCCCAGTCATCTCAGTGAGTGATGTGTTCTCTGTCTTTTTCACCAGGATTCCCCTTGGGGCTCTCATAACAGATCACTATGAAGCAGGCCACCCCTAACATCTGCAAGGCCCAGCACAAGAGTACAGATAGAGCCCCATTTATGTGGGGTCTAATATTTAAAGGTTATAGATCAAGCTAACAAATAAAGAAAATGTTATACCATCCTATCCTAATAAATACATATTCCCAATGACTTAGAAGGCCAGTTTCAAATTTAGAGCTCTCACCCTCCTCAGAATTCTGCCGCACAGGGAGAGCCTGCCCCAATGCTTGGGCCTGGGCTCATGGACTTTTCTTCCCATCTGCCACCGCCTGCCCATATCCCAGCCCATATCCCTGGGCTCCCGCTACACACCCCACTAAGAGCCTCCCGTTTGCCACTCTTTGTACAGACTGGCCCTTCTGGCTGTGACCTCTGCCTTTCGTAGGATGAACCTGGAAAAGAGGCCTGAAGAAGGCTGGAAACAGGCTTGGGATCATTCAGGCAGAGAATTCAAGGTACCATAGAGAGTCTCTAGGTACGCAGAGAATATTCTAGAATTCTCTAGGTACCCAGAGAATGTTCTAGAGGAGGTACGTGGGCTCCAGGTAGTCACATCTCCTTGGCCCTGCAGACTCCTTACCCATAGAGAGAGGCATAGCTGAAGGAGGTTCATAGTGGGGGTCCCGTAAAGCCCAGGGTCCAGAGTAAGAGAGGGCATCTAAGGGCATTATTATTAGGTAGAATCTGAATCCAGGAACTCAGTGCTCACCCAGATCATTCCCCATGACTTTGGGCAATCCACTTCAACTCTCTGGGCAAACTTCTTCATTTATAAAATGTGGGGTTTGAGCCAAGAATTTTTAAGTGCCTTTACGGAACTGAAATCCAATGCTTCCACTCCAAATGAAATTCCAATAACACACATGGAGTACCTGCCATGGGTCAGGCACCACGATGAGTGCTTTTGCATGCACGGTCTTATTTAATCCATGATTCCCTCGCTGCACACTCACTTCCCAGCCAGACAAGTTTATGGAGCTGTGCTCAGGCTAGACATCCCAAAGACATCCAGGGATGGCCACTAAAGATGCTACAATGCTAAGAGCATCCAGGAGCGAACATCCGTTATCCAAACAAACCCACAGTCCACCTACAGCAGCAACCGTGAGGGGCTGGCAGGGAGGTGGGCGCTATGAAACAGACCCGGGGGGAATGAGCGCCTTCTGCCTAGCCTTTGGGTGGGGAGGGAGCTGTTTAGGGCTGCAGTGCACACACTATTTCATACCCACAAAAAGCAATAAAGCTCCTGGGTCATTCTCTTTGCTCTTAAAGGGACAGGTCTGGGCCAGGCAAAGAGAACAGTAGTGGGAGAAGGGAAGCTAAAATCGAAGGAGGCATTAAGGTCAATTCCACAATTCTTGTGCTAAGACTTGAGGCGGGTCTGCGGGTGTTTGGGAACACGACTTCTCATCCGTTTTCTGTTTCCCTAAGATTCTCTAGAGCTTCACAGCCCCCAGTTGGTGAAAACATCTCTCCTAAAGGCCCCCGTTCTTGAGGTCAAGTTGACTCATGTACCTCTTTGCCTTGGTTAGCTGGCCCTCCTTAGGTCACAACTTACTATTTGACCTTGAGGGAGTATCTTCATTCTCTAGGCCTCAGTGCTCTTAACTGTAAAGTGAGCCTTCTGAGGTCTACAAGAGATAAAACCTGTTACGTGCCTGGCACAGGATAAGCAGTCAGCAATTGCTAGATATGAGTATCATTGTGCTTTCCAGTGGGAGAGCAAGAAAAAGGGGGAAGCCAATTTGGAATCAGCCCTGCTGTCCTCCCTAAAGGACGATGTGCCCTTTCTTCCCTGAGGACATCGGTCTTTGACCTGTCACAGTCAGGCACAGGACAGCTTGTAGTCACACTGCAGAGTTGATCAGCCAACCACACTGCACCCCCGGGCCTCATCAAATATTGATGGAGTGTATAATGTCTTCCGAACACAATACACCACTTCTCAAACATGAGCCTGACCTTCTCTGACCCCAGAGGAGGGTGAGGGCTTCCACATCCCTTAAGTGGCTGCACATCTAGTAAATCTTGCTCTGGTCAGGGGCAAACATCACAGGGCGTGCCATCCTTTTCATGGCAGGATGAAAGCTCCCACTGCCTGCTTTTAGGTTTTTCCTTCTAAGCCAGCTCAAGAAGGGAAAGGATGGAGATGGAAACCAATGTTGGAAGCACATCTTCTGTGCCAAGCGTTGGACAGAGGGCTGTGCATGCATGACCCGATTTAATCCCAACAGGAACCCAATAACACGGGTGGTACTGGCTAGAGTTTATGGATGAGGGCACTGAGACACAAGGCAATTCATTAGGTAACTCAAGCAAGATCACAACATTTGTCCAGGGTGGAGTTGATATGTAGACCTATGTCTAAAATCAGCGTGCTTCTGCTGACAGTACACAGGAAATGAGAACTGAGAAAGATGGAAAAGCCCCACCACCAGATAGATCTATTCCTGGGACCACTGCCTGAGCTCAGGCACATTTACCTGTGCTGCCTTTCTCAAAGGCTAATCATAGAATGAAGCAAAGTCAAAACTGTAGTTCTACAACCTAGTGGTCACCAGTGGGGAGAAGGAAGTGGGGAGGCACATCACAGGGGTGGAAGAGTAAGAGGTACAAACTATTAGGTATAAAATAAACTGCAGGGAATTCCGTGGCGGTCCAGTGGTCTGTGTTTCCACTGCAGGGGGCACGGGTTCAATCCCTGGTTGGGGAACTGAGATCCCACATGCTGTGCGGTGCGGCCAAAAATAAATAAATAAAATAAACTACAAGGATATATTGTAGAACATGGGGAATATAGCCAATATCTTATGATAACTATAACCTTTAAAAAGTGTGAATCACTGGACTTCCCTGGTGACGCAGTGGTTAAGAATCCGCCTGCCAATGCAGGGGACATGGGCTCGAGCCCTGGTCCCATAAGATCCCACATGCCGCGGAGCAACTAAGCCCATGCTCCACAACTACTGAGCCCATGTGCCACAACTACTGAAGCCCACGCTTAGAGCCAGTGCTCCACAACAAGAGAAGCCACCGCAACGAGAAGCCCGCACACCGCAACAAAGAGTAGCCCCCCTTCACCGCAACTAGAGAAAGCCCGTGCGCAGCAATGAAGACCCAAAGCAGCCAAATATAAATTTAAAAAAAAAATAAAATTTTTTAAAAAGGAAAAGTACGTTCCTTTAAAAACAAAATTGTGACTTACTATATTGCACACCTGTAACTTATGTAATATTGTGCAGCAACTATACTTCAATTAAAAAAATAAACAAACAATTCTAAGTTCTATGGGCCACTGCCAAGCAAATCCCGACCAGCTCACATCTCCTGACCCTCTGAACCAAACCTTGTTTTCAGATTCTTTGTAAATAAAGTTGCATCTATTCCTTCAGAATCCCCAATAATAATAGATATTTATCGAATATCCCTGTGACTGGGCCCTGCACTATGTCGGGGCAGGATGGGACAAAGGTGTGGCACATCCATTTCTTAGCATAGCTTAAATCAGTATTTGCCCTCAAGTTATTTGTAATCTACTTATAAGTCACAAGGGTCATCCTAATAATCAATGATATTTATAAAATGCATGAGAATTCAGAAATCAACTGCATATTAGGGCACCACCAAAGGAAGACCATATGTCTCCTGGGATCTTCATGACAACCCGGTGAGGTCAGTAGGGACTATTTTGAGAAAACTTGGTCGCAAAGTGTTCAATGACCGTCCCAGAGTCACAGAGCTAGTTACTGCTGAGCCACGACTGGAACCCCGGTCTGTCTTATAAATGATACGAACTGCCATTGTAGAGCGAGCCATTTTATAGATTACAAACAAACAAACAAAAACAAACAAACAGGGACTTCCCTGGTGGTGCAGTGGATAAGACTCCACGCTCCCAGTGCAGGAGGCCCACGTTCGATCCCTGGTCGGGGAACTAGATCCCACATGCATGCCGCAACTAAGCGTTTCCATGCCACAACTAAGGAGCCAGCCTGCCACAGCTAAGACTCGACACAGCCAAACAGATAAATAAATAAACAAAAGAAAATAAAACAAAAACTGGGGCAAAACAGAGAGAAGTAAAGTGGAATGGCTTGCCTCAGCTCACACAGCTAGCCGGGATCTGAACCTAAGCAGCCTGGCTCCAGAGTCTGGTACTTAACCATTATACCTTCCTCTGTAACAACTTAATTTCTACACCACATTCCCCATCCACTGGGGAAGAAGGAAGCTAAGTTCTGTGATTTTGCGATTCTTCTTCCCTTTTCTCTGAAATGTGTTCAAGTTCCAGTGGCGGGGGTGGGGTGAGGGTGGGATTTGCAAAATGCCAAAGGGGCATCTCATCCAGAGGTGGTCCGGGCTTCACTGACCCATCTGGGACTCAATAATCATGTCCCACGTGGGTGGCCCTCACTGTCCCCTGTTCCTGTCCTCCAGCGGGGTGCCATGCTCAGGGCAGGGGACTCACTCCCCTACTGTGTGCCACGCTGGCCCTAGGAAGTTCTGTGAGGCTGGCCAAGGCCTGACAGGCCACGGTTTACCATGCGGCCAACGCCTCTGTGGTCTGGCTACCTTCCCAGGGCTCCACTGCAGGAAGCTGACAGCCTCTCAGCCCCTCTCTTGCCCCCCAGTTTCAGTTCTCTTGTGTTTCCCCCAAACTTTCTGTCTACGCCCATAGTCCCCTCTGGTCTCCTAAAGATAAATTTATGGGGCCCCAAAGATGGGAAGATGCCTTTGTTTCTTCCTCTGCCCTGTCACATCCCTCCCCTGAGGTGACAGGTTTAGAAAGGCCTGGCTGCTTGTGGCGGAGGGTCGGTTATGGCAGGGAAGCGAAATACTTGGGGAGAAAGAAAACAAGAAACTTTGATTAGGACAATAACAGATAACTATCTACATACATATTGAGGGGGATTTGAGAGCGGAGTTAGTAAGGCTTCACAGAATACCTGTATTTGAGGGAGATCGTACAGCAAGTAAACACTGATCAACCAAGAGGAGAGAAAAGGCAAGTACTTCTACCCAGCCAGCCCAGGGATAATTACACCACCCTTCACAATGCCAGAGAAATTGAGGGGAGAAGACTGCGAGTTGTTTCCTTCATGCTTGAATTAGAGTAAAGGTGAGACAATTAACTCCATTCATTCTTGAGCACCTGTTATGTGCCTGGTACGGGTACCTGGTACCAGCACCTGGTACCGGGGATTCAGCTGAGAACAAAACTGACACAGAAGATGTGCAGCAGGTCCAGGGCCGATGAGAGGCCATGAAGTCCAGCATTCCAGGTGGATGCCACGGCCACGCGTCCTTAAGAGCCACGGGCTCCCAGGGTGGGGGTGGACACAAGGTCACGGATGACAGCTCTTGGCAGAGGGCTTGATCACGGTGATCACCCAGCAAAGGCAGCTGCTGTACCGATTATCATTGTGAGTCTTCCCCAGCCAGGAGCCACGTCACTGTTTGGACTCCCGTGGGCATCTCCACTTCAGGCAAAGGAAGCCGGGGAGCCAGGAAATCTACATCACGTTCCGTGGCCCCAGGGACCTGTGTCTCCCAGCGTTGGAAACAGCCCCAGACATTAGCTTTGGTACAAGCCCTCCAGGCCCCCAAGCCTAGAGAGAAACCTGCTTCCCAGCACGACTCCCTCATTCCTTCTGGGTGCACTGCCTTTATTTGGCCAAGTCCCGTGGGCAGGGATTTAATTAACTCTTTACATGCCTTTGCAAAACTCAGCATGGGAGAACAATTCCTCCTCTCTCCACGGAAAATGCTGATGCCAAGGGAATGTTTTTATTTGGTTATTATCCTGTCTCCTCTTGATAGAGTGCCAGTTAACCAGGGCAGGGATCTGTCTGAGCACCTCAGGGACTCAACTGAAAAATTCTTGGGGGAGTGGGAAGTGTTTGTTTAGTGGGGTTTGAAGGTTGGCAAGAATGTTGCATGCTTACTACCTGCAAAGCATGGTGTGAGATATACAAAGGTAGAAAAGAAGTAACTCTTCGTTTTCAGGATAGTCCCTGATACAAGAGAGTAAATAAATTGTGGTGAAAAACAGGAACAAGTAATCTGAAAGGAGGGTGACCCCCAAGACCATCAATGGCTCAAAACCCTGAGTTTCGACGCAGAGGTCTGACGGGAAAGGGAAGGGCCAGAGCAGCTATTTGATCCTCCCCCAGCCCCACCCAAAGTGACTGGATAAGGTCAGGCTGTGAGAGAGGATCCCCGCTTATCTGTGACACACCCACTGAGCTGGCCTATGTAACCCGGGTCGCCTTATCAGGAGCCCTGTCTCAAACGGCCAGAGGGTCAGCAGAGCAAGGAGGGCGGCAAGGTGGTTCCAGGTCCCCATGTGGAAAACGAAGAAGCTCAGACTCCCGCCGGAAGTTCCACTAGGCTGTAGAACAGCCTTCTAGATGGTCCCCTTGGCACCAGGTACTCCCTGTATCGACCCATGGCAGGTGGGACTTCCATTCCGAACTCTCTGAAAGCCAGTCTGAATCGTAACTCTGTCGTCTGTTCCCTGCCCTAAACCTCCAGGGGCTGCTTTCTGCTGCCAAGCTCCTATGTCAGCTCCTCAGCCCAGCATCCTGTCCCCTAACTCCCGTCATCGGACGGCAGGTACCCTTCCAGCGTCACCCCGGTACTCGTGCTGGTCGCCCACCTAGAACACTCTCCCCTGGCTTCATCTGTTGAAATCCTGTCCCCTCTCTCTCAGGGAGGCCTCAAATGCCCTTTCCCTCACCGAGGCTTCCCTGTTCCCCCAAAGCCCCATTCCTGCCAGCCCCCGCAACACACACACTCCTGAAACGACCTTGCATTTCGTACCTGACAGGTGTCACTTGTCACACTTCACCCAGGACGGGCCTCTCTCACTCCATTAACTTGGCAGCTCCCTGAAATCAGTCCCCGTCCTGTCCCCTGTCCCCCTTCACAGAGTCCCACACAGTAAAGGAGCTCTCTGTGCTTCTATCCCCTCCGCGTTACCCACTGTCCCCGCTCCCCTGCACGAGTCCTGCCTGCTCCCTCTCCTGAGGGGATGGTCGGGGCCACTGGAAGCCTGCTGGGGAGACCTTTGTTGTCCAGCTTCGGCATTCATTCACATAGAATTAAATTGCTATGAAGTCCTAATGGAACTCTCCCATCTCTCCTTTCCTTGAAACACTTGCTCCAACATTTTTTTTTAAATTTGTATTGGAATATAGTTGATTTACAATGTTGTGTTAGTTTCAGGTGAACAGCAAAGTGAATCAGTTATACATACACATATATCCACTCTTTTTTAGATTCCTTTTCCCATATAGGTCATTGCAGAGTATTGAGTAGATTTCCCTGTGCTATACAGTAGGTCCTTATTAGTTATCTATTTTATATACACTAGTGTGGGTATGTCAGTCTCAATCTCCCTATTTATCCCTGCCCACCCCCAGTAACCATAAGTTTGTTTTCTACATCTGTGACTCTATTTCTGTTTTGTAAATAAGTTCATCTGTATCTTTTTTTTTTTTAGATTCTGCATATAAGCGATATCATATGGTATTTGTTTTTCTCTGCCTGACTTAACTTCACTTAGTATGATAATCTCTAGGTCCATCCATGTTGCTGCAGATGGCAATAGTTCGTTCTTTTTATGGCTAATATTCCATTGTGTATATGTACCAAAAGAGAATTGACTAGAGAGCCTCCGTGCACATTCCTTCGACCCTGACTTTTTACTCAGAACTTTCCAGAGGAAAGAGGCCCACTCCTGAACTGAGGAAGCTTCGCCTTGCCTGGCTTTTCTTGCGAGGCACTGCCTCCGGTTCTCGTCCTACCTCTCTGATTATTCTGACTTCTCTTTCTCCAGCCCCTCAGTCCCGTTGGTCCCCAGCCCTCTTCCCTCCTTGATGGTCCCTCCCTCAGAAGATGGGCCCACTGCTATAGCTCCTGCTACCTCTTCAAAGTTGTTGACCTGAAAACTCCAATCCTCAGGTTCTATCTCCCAACAGCCCTCTGGGCACTGGTGCTTGTACAACACATGCAGTTAGGGTTTGCAAATTTAAATCCCCAAGTGCAAACTTTGTCCTCCTCTTGGACTTCCCTGTTTCTGCCAACACCACCATCCAGTGCAAGTGGGGCCTTCAAAACCCCACTCTGGCCCCGATATGTTCAGACTCACTCTCAGAAATGGGCACTCTCAGAATTCATTCCTGAACTGCCCTTTCCCCCACCCGTGCCTGTTTCCCCCGGCCTTGCTGCTGCCGCCCATCCCTCTTTTTCAGGCTGCCCCTCCGTCACCAGGCACAGAGGGACCTTCCCTGGCTGGGAAGCTTCTTGCTGTTTCCCAGCCTCAGACTTGGGTTCCCTCCTTTACCAAGATGGAGTAACAGACCCCGCCCCCCCCCTCCAGCCAGGTCCTGTGTCCACATGTTCTCTGCTCATGGCAGCCCCCAGGTACCCGGCTCGTGTACCTTTCAGACAGATGCCATCAGTTGTCCAGGCTAGAACGCCCAGAATCGGCTTTAACTCCTTGTCCTTCAGTGCCCAGATCCACTCACTCTTCTGGTATAATGACTCTGGAATCTCTCTTTTTAGTTCCTTTACCCTTGTTTGTCATCACCCTCAAACATACCGATTACTTACTCCCTCCACGGGCTCCCCTGAACTGTGGTCCCACTTCCATTCCAGTGCCGAGCACTTGGCCATGAGTCTGTCTCCTACCACACTGTGAGCCTGGAGTTGGGGCTCATCAAGCCTGTACCCCTAGTGTTGAGCAAAGACCTCTTTATATCATAGGTGCTCAATAAATGAAGAACTGAATGAGTGCCTGCCTGCCAAGTGCAAAATCTGATGTGAAGTGCTAGGTGGACCCTGAACTTGCCCCTTGGGAACGGTTGGATATGGACGTACAAGATGGATAACGGCAGCACGACACCAAGGGAGAGGTCCAGACTGAGTGCTGCAAGACTTCTAAGAAAGAAGAGGTGACCAGAGGCTGGGGCTTCAAAGGCATCCAGTAAAACAGGCAGACTTAGATAAGTAGAAAGAATGTGAGGTTAATGCAGGGAAGAGAAGGGGAACAGAGAGGAGGGTTCAAGAGGCAAGATGGCACTTGGCTTATAAGAGACAGTAAGTAGACCTGTTGGGGGAGGCCAGGCTGGAAAAATGGGCTGGAGGCCAATTGCAGGGTCAGAAAAACACCAGGCTAATGGCAATAATTTAGCTAACTTTTATTGAGCACCTACTAGATACCAGACACTAATCTATGTTTCATTTGTGAATATCTTGCTTATTCCTTACAAACTTCTGAGGTAATTACTGTGATTACAGCCATTTTATAGATGAGGAAACTAAGGCACAGGATGGTTATATTACTTGTCCAGGGCCACACAGTGATCAAGTGGTAGAGCAGGGCTCAAACCCAGAAAGTTTGATGCCAGGTCTCACACTCCTATCCACTATCCGCAGCAGCCTCTCAGGCTAAGGCTTGGCCTTTATCCTGAAGGAAGCAAGGAGATATTAAGAGTGGAGGGTGGGGGACAGGGAGAGGAGAGGGAGTAGGGTGTCATGAAACCACCGGGGCTTGGGGAATATTCATCTATGAGCACTCTTTAAGGTGGATCAGAAATGGAAAACCCGAAGTCTGCAGGGTTAATTCAGAGGAAAGGGACAAAACAGTGCTCTGGGTTTGAACTCCATATCAATACTTATTAGGCACCTTGGTCCTTTCTTGGGGACTCAAGTTTTCCCATCTGTAAATTGATAGGAAGGACAGGGGTCCCTTCCGGCTCTGAGGTTCTATGGTTTTATGAGGATTTTGTGATATGAGGAGATGGCCGCCTGAATTCATCCACGGCATAGAATCAGCCAGGCCTCAGCTCCAGCCCCACACTCTTTATGGAGCCTTCCTGATACAGCCTCTGACTCGCGTGCCCTTGTTGTCAGCACCACACACCATCACTTGACGTGAACAGCCTCAAACCATTAGGGGACTCTGAGGGTTGTCCTCAACTGAACCCACAGCTCTTGGAGGTCAGCACAGGCTCATCTTATACTTCCCTGGGCTTTTCTCTCAGCATCTGACTCTGTGCACAAACACCACAGATCTTAAAGATATCCTGGGGCTTCCCTGGTGGTGCAGTGGTTGAGGGTCCGCCTGCCAATGCAGGGCACACGGGTTCGTGCCCCGGTCCGGAAAGATCCCACATGCCACAGAGCGGCTGGGCCCGTGAGCCATGGCCACTGAGCCTGTGTGTCCGGAGCCTGTGCTCCGCAACGGGAGAGGCCACAACAGTGAGAGGCCCGCGTACCGCAAAAAAAAAAAAAAAAAGAAAAGGAAAAAAAAAAAGATATCCTGAATTTTGAATAACCCCCAGCTGTGCAGGCCCAAGGTTACCTTGCCTGTGTTTTTAGGGCATCATTTACGTCATGCATCAGGTAACCGGGACATATTCCTATGACAGAGTTCCCACCTGTGCTGGCGTTGCGCCCTTGTCATAGGCCCCTTCCTTGCATTCAAGGCACCGCACTGCTACTTCCTGGCTGAGTGATCCTTATTCTTTTTAGTGTCCCTTATCTGTAAAATCAGATTAGACATACCTACTTCCTAATGTGACCGTGAGGATTAAATCAGACAGTATGTGTTGATGCGTGTTGATGCATTTTACGAAATGCTATCTAACTATAAAGTAATGTACAATAAATCCTACAAGGCACTGAACTAGGTTTAAGTTCTGACTCCAAAGTGAACTAGCCATTTAATTTCTAGTCTCTTCCATCCTCATATGCACGATCTCCCTTTAAAACCCCTGTGGTCATCTTGACCTGCCTATTCTCACCCCCAGGTGCTGGCAATCAATTTCCTTCTCCGCCTTCAAGGCCTGGATTAAAACCCTAATGCCCACTCAAGTCAGAATTGATTCTCTCTTTTTCTGGGCCATCAGTTTAGGTAATTTACACTCTCCTGCAACTGGCTTCATCCTGATTATATATCCATCTTCCTCTCTAGACCAAGGGTCAGCAAACTTTTTCTATAAAGATCGAGATGATAAATATTTTGGACTTTGTAGGTTGTATGGTTGCAACAACCTGATTCCACTACTGTAGCATGAAAGCAGTCATAGACACTGTGTAACTGAATGGACTTGGCTGTGTTCTAATTAAGCTTTGTTCACAAAAACAGGCACTAGACCAGAACTGACCCAAGGGCCATACTTTGGTCACCCTGTTCTAGACTGTCAGTTCCCTAAAGTACTGACAAGCTTTTTATTCTTCTCTGTGGCTTCCCGTGTAGCCTCAAGGCCAAGCACAGAGTTCAGCCCCCAGAGGTCTCAAATAATTTATAAATTAATAAATAGCAGTAATAATAAGAGTGTCCTTTTACTGAAGCCTTATCAGGTGCCAAATACCTGGAACTCTGTAACAAATGTATTTATTATTTCATTTTACAGATGAGGAAAATGAGAGATTAAGGACTTTGCCTGCAGAGCTGGTAAGTAGCAGAGTCACACCCAGGTCTGTGCAAATCAAACCCGCCGTGCCATGCCACGCCACGTGTGTTTGCAAATGTTAACTGGAATGCATTTGAGTGGTGTGGTCGAACCAGGTGTCCTCTAGTTTTCCTGGCAAAGTCAGCAGAAGATTCTTTACGGCCCAGCTCGGCTTCCCACGCAGTCACAGGCTGCCCCACCGGGCTGTGGGGAAGCACCACCTGACATACTCATCTGTCTCCTCCTCACTTGCCCAGTGCCAGTCCCCACATCTGCTTGGGCACACAGCTCAGCAGCGGGCACCGTGAGACTTCTGTGAGCGTGAACAAAGCCTGCCTTGGGGGGCTGGGCCTCTCTGTGCACCAAGAGCCTGCCGCATCCCATCCTCCACATTCTCTCTCAGGAGCCCAGGGTGTGAGAACCATCGCAGTGACCTCCTGGCTGCTGGAGTGGGACCGTCATCCCAGGCTCTTCAAGAGACAAAGGGAATTTATGGGAGGAGGGAGAGCAGGAGGTGGGGCTGAGGGCCAGATCTGAGTTTCATTATCTAACTTTCTGTTCCCTAGGCCTGCCTCAAATCCCTTAGAATCCCAGGCCTTAAAAGGACAGAGAGAGAGAGAGAGAGAGAGAGGAAGCAGGTCATTTATAAATAAATGGTCCTCCCAGATGTTCCGGGAGTGGGGAACAACGTGAAGAGTCCAGGCTGAAAGCAGGTAGTAGAAGATGGTGCTTGGAAGTACACAACAGAATTTAATCTCTACACTTCTAGGAGCCACTAAAGCATTGGCTCAAGCAACTGAGATTGTGATTTTGGAAAAGTCCCTGAAGCAGTGGTCAGGGAGAGTGGAGGAAACCCGTTAGGAAGCTGCTGTCGTAGGTGAACTGTTCAGAGGCTCTGAAGTAGGGTGACGATGCAGTGGGAATGGGGACTGAGCTCCCCTTGTTCTTTGCTAGTACTACCCGTGCACCCCACCTGTTCCTTCTACTTCCTCTCATCTTTCATTCATTCAACAACTATCAGTTGAGCCCTACTGTGTGCAGACACTGTGATAAACATGGATACACCTGTTCCATTCTCTCTCTTCCCCATCTTTTCCCTTTCCTTTCCTTCCTTCTTCATGCCTCGCAGTCTCTTTCCTTTCACCAGCTCCTTGCTTCCCCGACATCCTCCTTTATGCTACTTTTCCAACTGGAACTCAGGGGCAGAGGCCCAACCCCCATCTCCTCCCCAGGGGCAGGGGGCTGGGTGGAACCACTGGGTGGAGACCGTGCACAGGGGGCCCTCAGAGCTCAAAGTGAGCAGCAGTGTGGTCTGCAGACCAAACAAATGCATCCAACCCCCCCCCCCACCCATCCGGTTTAAACATACACACCGCATACCCTTACCCCATCATAAACCAGAAAAAAGACAGAAATATACCACCCCCTCCAAGGTACGCATCAGTGACCTCACTATCAGTTTAGTGGGGTCACTAAACTCAGCTGGTATATTAGTTAGGGTCCAACCAGAAAACAGAAAGCACCGAATACTCACAACGAAGGGGATTTAATGCACGGAATTAGTTACACGCGTGACAGAGGAGCTGGTAAATCTATCAGGGGATGATGAGGCAACCCTGAGCGGCTGGAAGCAACCATCACTCCCAAGGACTAGAGGGACGAGGAGAGAGAGAGAGGCAGCGTTACCTGAGCCCAGGGGCGAGGGTCACCTGCCAAACGCTGGAATAGTAGCAGACCTATCTGGCCGGTACCAGAGACCCAAAAAGAGTCACTGCCCAAAATGCCCTAGCTTCCCACCAACACCTCTGATTGGTCAGACCCAGCCAGAAGCCACTGACACGGAGCCTCTAGTGGTCAGCCTCCCTGTGATTCAGAGCAGAGCAAGAGATCCGGAAGCAAATGGGCTCAACTGGTGTGGCTTTGCATTTTCTCTTACCATGTACCTGTGCCAGGCCTCCAGAAGCCCACCTTGCTTTGCCTTTGATCCACAAGTTTTAGTCCCAGGAATCAAAGAGAAGCCGCTTTCGTCCTGGTGGCCAGGCGTCACTCTGGGCTCCATTTCCCTACACCCTTGCATCTTGCCTACTGGACGTTCAAACTCGCTTGTTTCCATGACATCTTCCTCCCTTCCTTCCTCCCTTCCTTCCTTCCTCCTCCCTTCCTTCTTTTCTTCCTTCCTTCCAGTAACCCTCATTCACACATCTGATTATGTGTGGATCACCCTCTATGCATCAGGCACTGTGCTGGGCACTGGCCACATTTTGGAGGATGAGAAATACTCCCTGCCCTCCAGGAGCTCACAGTCTAGTGACAATTCCATATATAACCCACAGAAGTAAAGGCAGGGGCTGTCACTTCTGCCTCGGGAGTGGTCAGGGAAGGCTCACAGAGGCGCCAATGTTTAAGTTGAATCTTGAAGAACATTTCACAGCTAAGTAAGAAGAAGGAGGGCTTTAACAGCATATTCAAAGATCTGGAGGCAAGAAAGAGTTATAATCCAGGGGGGCAGAGGGTGTGAAGGTGTGACAGACAATGGGTAACATCTAATAGACAGGCAGGGCTCATTGCTGGAGGGCCATGTGGGAATATTTCTCCTGGGAGCTACCACAGGGTTTTAAACAAGAGAGGAAGCTTATCAGAACTGAACTTTAGAAAGATCAATCTGGCTACAGCATCGAGGCGGACTGGGGTGAGACCTGATGCTGGAAGACCAGGGAGGAAACGGGTGTCTGTGCAGGAGTCCAGGCAAGCCAGGCAAGGTGAAAACAGCATCTCTGGGAGAAATCCACAAGGACCTGGTCATAGTCAAGGTCTGATTATTTGAAAAGAAGGACAAGAAAAGAGAAGGAAAGGAAAAAGAAAACCTGCTGGGAGAAAGTCAAGCTTTTCTTCAGTAAATCTTGTCAGGGGCTCAGGTTGCTAAGCTACAGGGGAAATGGAACAGCCCGCTCTAAAAGGAGCTTTGGGGGAGGTGGGTGTAATCAGTCAGGTTGCTCCCTCCTCCAGGCCCGGAGGAGGGGAGGGTGGGTTCTCCAGGAAGGACCCACAGGGTGCAAATGGCAGCAGCACAGCAGCGAGAGGAGGCTTCAGGGCCTTGGCTGTGTCTGAGATACGAGCTGGGTGTGCATCTCATCGGCTACTCACCACGGCTGCCATGCACAGTGCTCCCAGGCCAGTGAGCACAGGGTGGTTCCACTCCGTAGGGTCACAAGCTCCCATCAGTCTTTTAATCTGCTTTTAGGCGATGGAGGTGTAGGTTTTTCTGCATCTCTACTCTTCCAGGTTTGCCCTGTGTAACCAAAGAGGCTTTTTTTTAAATCAGTTTCATCATCCAGTGACTTAACTACTATCACCTGTAGCTTCTTAAACAAAATTCAGAGAGTGGGGGTGGAGAGGGTTACACCACAGCAAGAAGGCCATCAGTGGAGGCTCAATTTACTTTCCAGCATCTTAAATTGACGGATTTGCCCCCGGATCTCAAACTTGAAGCAACAAGGCCTGGGGTCTTATAGGGGGCTCATCATCAGGTCTGGTCACACTGTTTGTGGCCAGGAGCTCCAGGTGCACATTCCTGGGACTCTTTGCCCTATCCAGGCCCAGCACACACCAGCTTTGCCTTTCTAATAGTTGCTCGGAGACAAAGTATAATACTCTTCAAGGTCGATCATGTCCCACCTCCCTCCTTCTCTGACATGCAGATCAGAGAACATCCCCCTGGATGTTCTCATCCCCCTGGACCACATCCCCCTGGACCAAGTGCTCCTGGAGGTAACTGTTTAGGGAGCTGAAGCCAGTGTAATCTGCCTCCCAGGATCAGACCCCGAGAAGTGAACACAGTGATGGGGTGCCTGGAAATAGAGAAACCAGAGGAGCAAAAGACAGGAAACTGGAAGTCTGTTGACATGTGGTGGCGGGGATTGGTGACAGATGATGGAATCAAGACCTGACTGAGGAGAGAGAGCCTGGCAGAAGAGGTGAACTGGATCACAAGGCCTGCAGCTGAAAACCAGCAAGAAGGAAATCAAGGCTGGAGACAGAGAGAGAAGCTTCTGGAGGAGACGACCAGGACAGGGAGGACCTAGACGAAGAAACTGATCATTGTCAGCACTACCTGTTGAGCTCCCACCTGTTGAGCAAAGACTGTGCAGGGCCCACTGGTGGCACGAGGCCAGCTCTTCCCCCAATCCTTGCAAATCTACACTACCCAGGCCCCAGGGGTTTATCTGTGCCTCTCTTTCCCCCTTACTACCTAGGGGGCCTTGGGCAACTTACTTCACTTCACAGTGCATCAGTTTCCTCATCTGTAAAATGGGAATCAGATCATCTCTACCTAACAGAGTTGTTGTAAGGATTACATATGTTAATATATGGGGGGTGCCTAGAACAGTGTGTGGCACAAAGTGATTACTCAATAAATGTAAACTATTATAATGGGCATCATTATCGTCATCATCTGCATTTAAGTGTGAAATGAATAGCTTCTAAAACATGGAAGAGGGGGGGAACTCTCACCCCTGTTCTGTAACTAGGGGGAAAGAAGGCTGAGAAGGTCAAACACTTTCCGAGGTCACACAACAAATGAGTGCTCAGACCTACTAGAGAATGGACTTGAGGATATGGGGAGGGGGAAGGGTGAGCTGTGACAAAGCGAGAGAGAGGCATGGACATATATACACTACCAAACGTAAGGTAGATAGCTAGTGGGAAGCAGCCGCATAGCACAGGGAGATCAGCTCGGTGCTTTGTGACCGCCTGGAGGGGTGGGATAGGGAGGGTGGGAGGGAGGGAGATGCAAGAGGGAAGAGATGTGGGAACATATGTATATATATAACTGATTCATTTTGTTGTGAAGCAGAAACTCACACACCATTGTAAAGCAATTATACTCCAATAAAGATGTTAAAATAAAATAAAAAAACAAATGAGTGCCGGAGCCAAGATTCAAACTCAGATATGGCACTCCTACTCTCCAACCTCAACTTCCCCATGTAAAATGAGTAACGCCACTTTGCAGGGGTGTTGTGAGGAAAGTAAAGGCTATCACGGTGAAAAGGACAACACACAGCATTTTGTGTGTCTTGTCACCAACAATCAAAAAGCATGAGATGGTTCTATATCTCCTTCCCGCCACACGTGGATCTCTTACTGTTGTTTCCTGGCTCCCTCTCTTACCCCCTGCCCTAGGAAATCCTTTTGACCTCGATTTCTGAAATACCTTTCTGCCCTTTGCTCAGTCTTTGTGCTTCTATTTTCTTTCCCTGGAAGTTTCCATCTAATTCCAAGCCTCCGGTCCCTGTTTGCAGTTAGTGCCTGTACCTGGGCCTTTAGCTGGAGAAGTAAAATACTGTTTCATTCCAAGGACCAACCCCAAGCAAAACATGGGATTGGGTAGAGCTGGTCTTGGACTTCACTGCTTTTGTATGCACCCCCCTCTTCCCAGCCCCTGGCACCTGAGGTCCTTTGGTTTTCTCTTCCTCTAACCAAAACTGATCTCTGGACAGAATTGGAAATTCCTTCCCACTCAGGTGAAAGTAACAGATAATCACTAATACGTCCAAAGAGCATTTCTATTTTAATGAGAGTGAGAACCTTCTGCCCAAGCACAGAAATCTCCCTACAGAGAATTTCGTTTGGGTGCATCTCCAAAGTATAGGGCCTTCCCTGTACCATGCAAGCTGTTGGAACACACCTATGCAGCAGCCAGGCCCATGCGATGCCTCCGGACTGTTTCCTTGCTTTGGGAGCAGTATGTCAGGCCTATGACAGCTCTTATCTTTGTATCTTAAAGAGCTCTGGGAATGTTAATTAATGCAAGACAGAGTCTAAAAAAGCAGACTTGCGGGCGGCAACTTCCAGCTACAACTGCAGTTCCTTTTACGCTTATAAGTCTCCATTAAGAACGAAATTCAAGGTTTCTAAAGACCATGTCAGCCCTTGTTCTAGCAAAGAGGTAATATATGCCTCCAGTGTTTTGGACGTATTTTAGTTCCATTCCTAGCTGATTTCTAAAAAGTATTTCATTATTATTATTCCATTTGTATCAGGTACCGACATCCGTGTACAGGTTCAAGTTCTAGCTCTGAATCCCAACTTCATGACCCTGGGCAAGTCTTTTGAGCCTTCTATCTCAATTTCCTCATCTATAAAAGGAGATAATAGTACCTAGCTGGAGATTGTTGTGAGCCTTAAATGAGACAACATCTGCAAAGTGCCCACCCCAGTGCCTGGCACTTAGAGGCACTCGGTGAAAGTCAGTTCCTTTCTCTTCTTCCCCCACATGCTCGCTCCTTTGCTCTACAGCACTGTAGAGAAATAAACAGAAAGATACATTCAAGGTGCATCCAGCACCACGTGTTCTAAAAGGACCTACATTTGAGTATTAAAAACTTCAGACACACGTTGCTGTTGTTTAAAGACTTTTAATTAGGAGTTTGGGATTAAAATATACACACTACTATATATAAAATAGATAACCAACAAGGACCTACTATACAGCACAGGTATACAGCATACAAGATACACTCAATATCTTGTAATAACCTATAATTGAAGAGGCTCTAAAAAAGAATAGATATATGTATATAGGTATAACTGAATCACTTTGCTGTACACCTGAAACGAAAGCATTGTAAATCAACTACATTTCGATAAAATTTTTTTAAGACTTTTCAAATATTCTCTCTCACCTTTTCTACCCTATCCTAGGAAAGAGAAGAAAGAGTAAAAGATGAACTGAAGAGAAAGTTGTGGAGAGCCGTGTATGCTGATCATTGGGTTAGACACACCAAAATAAACAGATTGCTTTGAACAAAGAGATTATTTACAGTCTACAAAGCAGAATTATGAACCTGGCCCAAGCTGCAATGTATAAGAAAGAAGCCAGCCAAGTGTTCCCTCCTTTGCAAGCGCCGTGACAATTAAACTGTCAGCTGGTGTGGCTGGCATTCATCTCAAGATCACAATAACAGAAATCTTGTCCAGTTCATCATGGCTTTCTTTAACCTACTCTGGGTGCCCTCACCGTGCTATATCCAGGTAGGTGGGGCAGGTCGATAACTGCAAATTGCTAACACCTTTTAGATTTGGGATCAGAGCCAGGAGATCAAAAGCAGTGGTAAAAATCCAAGAACGAATATGAAGTTATACTCAGGAGGCAAAGCAGGATGTTAAGAGACCAGGCCAGAAAACAGAATCACACACTGTGGATGGGTCCACGATGAGGTGCTGGATAATGGAGCAGTTGGCATCAGCTGATCCAAAAGTGCCAGGCTGGGCCGGGCATACAGCAGGAGCCAAGTGCCAACCCTGGAAAATGAAAGGAGTAGATGGAAGAGGAGTGGGGACCAGGAAATAGCCAAAGCTGAAAACAAGTAGAAGAACAGGTTAAGGTCAGAACGCTGCAATCCCACGGCTAAATCCAAGTGTGAGTGACAGCAAGAACAGAGGCTAAGACACAGGCTGAGGGCTGGTGCCTTTCCACCGGACCAGGACTGGAACGCTGTGATGGCAGGGATCCCCCAGCCTCGTTCACTGCCTTGTGCTCAGAACCTGGAGCAGAGTTTGGCAAACCCACAATAAGAACAGCATAAATACTGGCCATTGTCAAAACCAGCAGAAGCCAATGAGTGAGCAAGGTGAGGGAAACCGGGGGTTCGACCAAACGGAGGACACAACACCTGAAAGTGGGCTTTTCTCAGTGAGTGTCTCTCCCTGCCTCAAAGCGCTGGCAGCCAACACCTTCAGTGGTACACACCTCAGACCTTCCCCTCACCTTCCTAAGTTCTGCCTTAATTTCCTGTGGTTACCATAAGGAATTATGACAAATTTTGTGGCTTAAAACAGCAGAAATTTATTATCTCACAGTTCTGGAGACCAGAAGTCCAAAATCAGTATCAATGGGCCAAAATCAGTGTCAGCAGGACCACACTCCTTCCAGAGGCTCTAGGGGAAAATCTGCTCCTTGCCCCTTCCAGCTTCTGGTGGCTGTTGACATTCCTTGGCTGCATTACTCCAATCTTTGCCTCTGGTTTCACATGGCCTTCTCCTGTGTGTGTGTGTGTGTGTGTGTGTGTGTGTGTGTGAGAGAGAGAGAGAGAGAGAGAGAGAAATAGAGAGAGAAATCTCCCTTTGTTTCTCTCTTACAGGTACACTTGCAGTGCCATTACAGTCCACTTAGATAATCCAGGATAATCTCTCCATCTCAAGATCCTTCATTAAATCACATCTGAAAAGAGTCTTTTTTTTTTTATATATAAGGTAACACTTGCAGGTTCTAGGAATTAGGACCTGAGGTCCTTGGGGAGCCATGATTCTGCCTACACAGGGTTTAAGGCATCAGTGGTTGGGACAGGATTCCAGTTTGCCTTTCCCTGGAGTGATGTGGCAGGGCCAGGAGGGGAGGAGAGCTGTCACCAGGACAGAGGCAAGACGAAGCAGGGCAGAGCAGGGATGTGGGAGAGGCTGGTTGCAGACCACATGGCAACAGGCAGGGTGACAAGAGTGAGGCTGTGGGGCAGAGTGGAGCTCATCACCAGCGTCTGGGCAGGGAAACGTTAACGGCCTCCAGGAAAAGGCGTGAGTCACTTGAACACCTGGCCAGGGGAAGGAAGAGACCAAGAGTCCAAGGTCTAGCTGATTGCATTGCTTGCGTTCAGAGCCTTGGTGAGCCTCAGACCTCAGAGCCTGTGCCCGACCTCCCTAAACTGGGCCCAGCTGGGCCACAGTGAACAGGACCCTATCCCTGTCCTTGGCGAGATCACATCCCAGTGGGGGAGGCAGGCATAGCTCCCTCTTCACAGGGCTGTCTTCCTCTGTGTCTCTTATAAGGACACTTGTCCTTGGATTGAGGACCCACCTGGATAATCGTGATGATCTCATCTCTAAATCCTCAACTTGATTACATTTGTAGGGACTCTTTTTCCAAATAAAGTCACACCCACAGGTTCCAGGATGTGGGCGTGTCTTTTGGAAGCCACCATTCAACCCACTCCACCTCCCCTGTCAAAATTTACCTGTCCCGTGCTTAATTCCTTCAGGTCCCAATGCTGATGTTAAATATTTTCAGCAAAACTGTTAACGATTTAATGTGTTACCTCTCTGTTTTATCAAAGAACTCCTAGAGACTTAATGTCTTTGTCAAGAGACAAAGGGTCTCTAGGAATTTCAGGCTCTCTGAAAAAAGATAGCTTTGGGGAAAGGCTCTTTTATCAGCAGCCCTCCTATCAGATCACAATTTGCTGTGGATTTGCTCCGGTGACCCAACCACTGGAAATCATGGGAGAGTTTGAAAATGCTGATTTCACCATTTCATCTCCTGGCTTTCTAAATAACTTTTGCTTCTTTTTATTGCTAATCTTTCCCTTTTAGACCAATTAATAGTAACCCTGCACTGTGCTAAGTAATTTACAAGTACCTTGTTTCATCCTTGGAACATTTCTATGAGATGGGAACTAGCTCATACTATGTGTATTTATTACTGCCACCATTGAAACAGGAGGGAAGGGGGCGGGGCACAACCTTTAAAAGAATGACATAGCCATAGGACATGACAAAAACTGGTTAGAACCAACTAGGTCCAAGATGGTGGAAGATCTGACCTCCAGTGGACCTTGAGCCTCATTATAAGCTCACTGTAGTAACATAAGCATAAGCTAAGTGACACACCCACCAGTGCCATGACAGTTCCCAGGCTGACCATCAAATAGCAAAAAAGTGGGTGGTGGGGCTTCCCTGGTGGCGCAGTGGTTGAGAGTCCGTCTGCTGATGCAGGGGACACGGGTTCGTGCCCCGGTCTGGGAGGATCCCACATGCCGCAGAGCGGCTGGGCCCGTGAGCCATGGCCGCTGAGCCTGTGCGTCCGGAGCCTGTGCTACGCAACAGGAGAGGACTCAACAGTGAGAGACCCGCAAAAAAAAAAAAAAAAAAAAAAAGTGGGTGGTGGCCCAATTCCTGGAAATCTCCACCCCTTCCAAAATAGTTGGAATAATCCTCCCACTCATTAGCCTTTGAAATTACCCAGCCCATAAAAACTAACCACTCCAGATTTTGGGGCTTCTCACCTTCTGAGATGGCCCACACTCTGTGGAGTGTGCTTCTCTCTAAATAAATCCACTTCTTACATATCACTTTGTCTCTTGCTGAATTCTTTCTGCAATGAGACATCAAGAACCTGAGCTTTATTAAGTCCTGAGACCAGGTGAGTGATTCTAATGAAAAGACCGTGAATTCAAGCCCCAATCTGGGTTTTGCCCAGGTTCGAGTCCCAGGGCATGGGTTCAAGTCCCAATCTGAGTTGCACAGTTTCACCATTACTGAGAGACCCCCTTCTTTTTAGGAGTATGGAGTCTCAAACTGGTGATATTGAGAGACACAAACGTGCAAAAGGACCAGACAGAATCCTTCTGCGTGTTTACCTGTGAGCATAGAGGGAGGAAAGAATGAGGAAGAAAATACAATTGAGAACACAAACAAGTCTAATTTCTGGTAAGGTGAGATGCCTTTAACACCCATAAAGGTATTCGGTAATACTATTGTCCCATCCCCAGCAGGAAGAGCCTTTGCCCCATATATGGTCTGTCAGACTAAGCTGCCTTACCTCTCAGGAAGAAGGGAAACTAACATTTATTTCAGCATGTAGATTTTTAAACCATTTCGCTTGCATTATTTTACTTAATCCTAAAAACTGTCCTCTGAGGAAGATGTTACTACCCTCACTTTACACATAGGGCACCGGAGCTCAGAAGGCCTTTGTGGTTTGCCCAAAGTCACTCAGCTGGGCAAGGAAAAGCCATGACTTGAGCTTACATGTTCTAACTCCAGTTTTGGAGTTCTGTTTTTTTTGTTGTTGCTTTTTTTTTTTTTGCGGTACACGGGCCTCTCACCGCTGTGGCCTGTCCCATTGTGGAGCACAGGCTCCGGATGCGCAGGCTCAACAGCCATGGCCCACGGGCCCAGCCGCTCCACGGCATGTGGGATCTTCCCGGACCGGGGCACGAACCCGTGTCCCCCGCATCGGCAGGCGGACTCCCAACCACTGCGCCACCAGGGAAGCCCTGGAGTTCTGTTTTATATTGCAGCTCCGAGTTGAAGATAAATCCTGGTGATGCTCTGTTGCCTGTTTAGATTTGAAAAAGGATCCATGTGTCTCAGGCAGGTGGAATCCGGAAACCTGCAGAGTCACAGCTGGTGTCCCCAGCCCCACGTGTCTCCTTATCTGTCAAGCAGACTTTGCCTGCCTCTGCCTAGAAAACTTCTTGAACTTGAAGACTCACCTCAAATGTCTCTTTGAAAGCTTCTAGATCCACCACCCTCTGGCTCCAGGTAGAATAACTATTCTCAGACCCATAGAGATATGTGCATTACTAATAGAGCACTTTGAATATGCCTGCCTCCCCCACCAGGATGTGATCTCGCCAAGGACAGGGATTGGGTCCTGTTCACTGCGGCCCAGCTGGGCCCAGTTTAGGGAGGTCAGGCACAGGCTCTCGGGTCTGAGGCTCCCAATACAGCCCACCAAGGCTCTGAACCCAGGCGGTGCAATCAGCCACGCCTTGGTCTCTTCCTTCCCCTGGCCAGGTGTTCAAGTGACTCATGCCTTTTCCTGGAGGCCGTTAACATGTCCCTGCCCAGACGCTGGTGATGAGCTCCACTCTGCCCCACAGCCTCACTCTTGTCACCCTGCCTGTTGCCATGTGGTCTGTACCTGTCTCTCCCACATCCCTGCTCTGCCCTGCTTCGTCTTGCCTCTGTCCTGGTGACAGCTCTCCTCCCCTCCTGGCCCTGCCACATCACTCCAGGGAAAGGCAAACTGGAATCCTGTCCCAACCACTGATGCCTTAAACCCTGTGTAGGCAGAATCATGGCTCCCCAAAGACCTCAGATCCTAATTTCTAGAACCTATGAGTGTTACCTTATAAGAAAAAAGGGTCTTTTCAGATGTGATTTAATGAAGGATCTTGAGATGGAGAGATTATCCTGCATTATCTAAGTGGACCCTAATGGCACTGCAAGTGTCCCTATAAGAGAGAAACAGAGGGAGATTTCTCTCTCTCTCTCTCTCATACACACACACATGCACACGCACATGCACATGCACACGCACGCGCGCGCACACACACACACACACACACAGGAGAAGGCCATGTGAAACCAGAGGCAAAGATTGCAGTAATGCAGCCATGAACCAAGCATTGTCAACAGTCACCAGAAGCTGGAAGAAGGAAGGAACGGATTCTCCCTTAGAGCTTTTGGAGGGAGTGTGGCCCTGCTGACACCTTGGTTTCAGCCCATTGATACTGATTTTGGACTTCTGGTCTCCAGAACTGTGAGAGAATAAATTTCTACTGTTTTAAGCTGCCAAGTTTACGGTAATTTGTTGTGGCAACCACAGGAAACTAACGCGGGCCCCAAAGCGTTTAACTTTGCTTTTCTAGGTTCTTTCAACCCCCACAGTTGACCAGCTGTCTTAGCTGCCTCACTCCTCCAGTTTATTGCAGCCCCTTTCTCTAAGAACCTAGAACAGTAACCACCATTTACTGAGCACTACTGCATGCAGTAAGCCAGGGCCTTCACATGAGCTGCATCCCTAATCCATGCAATAACCCTATGAGATAGGTACTGAGGCCCAAAGAAGTTAGGTTACTCACCCAGGATCACTCAGCTAGAAAATGCCGGAGCTGGGATCTAAAGCCAGCCGTGTCTGACTTCAAATCTTGTGGCCATAGCCCTGGTTCCTCACTGCCCAAGTAGGGACCTTGTCTGGTTGACTGTCAGCTCTTCAGAAGCCTATCGGGATCTCATACAAATAACAAGAGCTTATTATGTGCCAGGCATTGTGCTCAGCACTTTCCATGCATCATTTTATTTTTTATCATTGAAGCAACTCCATGAGGTAGGAGCTCTTAGGAACCCTTTCCACAGACAAGAAAGCTACCACTAGTGGTAGAGCCAGCACTGAGCCCTGGGTCTCCTAGGGGTCCTGGACCAGGGTCATTTCCTCTGATTCTCTCTGCTTCTCATTTGCACTAGCACACTAGGCTGTAATTTGACTTGGACGCAGTTCAGACTTCTCAAAGGCTTCTGTGTTGTCCACAGTCTGGAGGACTTCCATCAAGTGTATGTGTGGAGCTTATTAGTTTCCAGAGAGTTCAAAACACCCACCATGCCACAAAATATTCCACTGCCCAGACATTCACAAACACCCTGCCCACATTTTCAAAAGTCTCTCTCCCTAGTCCTATCTGCACCCTCCTCCCCCTTCTCATTAGAAAACTTGAAAAACTTACAGGGCAAAATTAATATACTAAAAAATCTGCAAAATATATATTGTTACAACATTGGTCATTATAACAATGATCATATAAAACCATAGGAAATAAAGAAAATGTGAAGGATTTCACCAGAATTTGTATCCCAAGAGAAGTCTTTAAAAAAAAAAAGAAGTATCTTAACAGAGGCAGGCAGGGGGAAGAAAGCCAGGGAAGAGATAGGATGAGACAGAAAGCAAAATTCTTTATATTTATAAACCCTGAATATCTAAATTGATTTATTTACAATCAGTGGTAATTTGTACGCTCTCATACGGAATGTTGAACAACTTAATTGAACCAGCAAGCCACACAACATGGCCAACAGACAACAAACTGGCTTTGGGAGTGAATTATGATTTCCTTGATCATTTTGGCTCTTTGTGGGGTTTGGGAAAAAAAGAAGAGTTGAATGAAAGGGAGAAGAAAACTGTCCATGTTTGTCAACAGAAGTAGAATAATGAAAAGAGAACAGAACCAGAGCTGAAAACCTAATTTCATTCTTAGCTCTGCCACTCATTTGCTGTGCAACCTTAGACAAAGCACTTGCCTTCTCTGAGCTTCAGCTTTTCACATCTGTAGATGATTTCTATGGTGCCTTCAAATTCTGTAACTATATATATATATATATATATATATTTTTTTTTTTTTTCCAGTACGCAGGCCTCTCACTGCTGTGGCCTCTCCCGTTGCGGAGCACAGGCTCCGGACGTGCAGGCTCAGCAGCCATGGCTCACAGGCCCAGCTGCTCCACGGCATGTGGGATCTTCCCAGACTGGGGCACAAACCCGTGTCCCCTGCATCAGCAGGCGGACTCTCAACCACTGCGCCACCAGGGAAGCCCTGTAACAATATTTTTAAGTAATATAGAATCACAACGATGTTTTTTTGTTTTGTTTTGCTTTACTTCTCAGAGTTGCATAATCAAGTAAAAGAATGAGATGTTGTTGCTGCCAAACACACACATTTATCCAGAGGGCAAAACCACACAGATGTTTGATTAAAAATCTTCAGACAAAAGCTGTGCCTCACATCCAAATCCCAAGCTCAGTGGAACTGCCCTCGAGATGCCAGCCGGAGCAGCCTTGCTGGAGAGGAGGTCCGTGGAGGACTCTGAATCTCTTTCATTGCAACACTCCCAGAAAGCCAGCCCTGTCATTAGCCTGCAAAGTAAACACCATCCTCGGCAAAAGCCCAGTCAGAGTCACCTAGAGTCAACCTCTCTCTTTTAAAAAGAGAGCTTTCACCATTCATCACTCCACCCGTCCCTGCTTTAAAACATGAAAACAAACATGGGGCTCCCCTAGGAAATCACCCTTGCCTTTCTTCCAAAATCACTGAAGGCTGTGGGTAGGACTCGGAATTATGTTTCACTGGCTGGTCCAGATCACACTTTGTCAGGGAAGAGGAATCGACAGAGGGGACAGAGAGGCAGGGCTCTGGGGCTGGGGGTAAGAAAAGGGCCTCTCTGCTGTGATGCCACAGAGCTATGGGTGGTATTAACACACTCAGAACATTTTACCCAGAGTCCAGAATTTAGACTTATTAATAAGCATTTCTTTATACTGAGTTTTTACCACATCATTTTGTTCTTGTTAATTAAGATTCTGCTCCATTACATTAAAGCTGCATCTTGTGTTATGTTTTGAATCCCCACCTAGGTAGCAAATTGTTCAAGGGCAAAGGAAGTTCCAGTTATTTGGTTTCTAAGGCCAACAAGGAGCCCTGTGCAGAACTGAGCCAAGACAGGCAGACTCCCTTCGCCAGGAAGTCAACAGCAGCTTTCTCCCACCGGTTCATCCCCATCCATTTCTGTGACCCACAAAGTACTACTTCCTCCCCCAGGTCTGAGAAGACTAAGGAGGGCATTGAGGAAAGTGTTATTAGGTTCCTACACAGCCCAGACTAGTCTATACCACATCTGGGACTTTCTGAATAATGATTAAGAAAAATAATAATAACTGCTAACATTTACTGAGTACTTACTATGTGCTAAGTGCTTTATTTTGCAACACAATTCATAACAACCTTATGAGATAGCTACTTTATCATCCCCATTTTGCAGATGAAAAAATTGAGGCCCAAGGTACACACCTGGGATATAGATCAGGGCTGGCTAACTTGAATCCTGTGTTTTAACATCTCAGATATACTGCTTCTTGAACAAGTTTTTATATGCCTTAAGAGAAGAGATTCTATCTTTTTCTTTTCTGGACTGTCACAGAGCCTAGAGGAATTCTGAGCAATAAATAGTAGACTCTTGGCATCTGCCTGTTAACTGACTGATTGATGGAAGACCCTTGCCCAGGGTGGTCAAATGCCATACACAAGAGTGACAAAAGGATAGAGAGGGATCCTGCAGAGAGTTTGGAGAGCTGCTTAAAGCCAGGCCAATTTAGGGTAAGGTAGTGTAGCCACAGAGACCCCTTCTAGGCAATACTCAGAAACTTCCAGAAAGCCCTGAGAAAAAAGATGGTCTTCTCTCCTCTGAGAAAGACTCTCCAAGGAATAATAAGGCATCCAGATACAGCAAGGGAACAGGGGTGGCTATTCGACCAAACCTAATTCACTGTCCCCATCATTGGTGGTCACTAAGGAGCCAGTGTTGCTTTTCGCAAGAAACTGCTCATCTGTTGTCCTGGCTGACATCCAGTTTAGAGAAAGGTACAGTGCTCAACTGTTCCTACACTTTGGGTGGTCTGCAGAATTTTTCTTCCTTTTCCTCCACTAAAGATGTGAAGGGGGAATTCCCTGGCAGTCCAGTTGTTAGGACTCCACACTTCCCTGGTCAGGGAACTAAGGTCTTGCAAGCTGTGTGGCGTGGTCAAAAAAAAAAAAAAAAAAAAAAAAATGTGAAGGATTGCAGCCCCATTTTCCTAACGGTTTATATTTCAATATTTTATTTGCAAAATCAATTATTTGGAACTGTGAACACATTTCCCATTGGGAAACATATTATTTAAAGAGGTTAGGATCTCAGGTAGGTCCTAAAGGTCTTAGTTTATCCATCGTTAATAGTACTGAGCTCAGTGGTACATATCAGCTACAAATAATCATGTTTGTATAGGAAAATGCAATCTCAATTCTATATCAACATTTCAGGACAGGATTCCCCCTAGCCCTTGGAGTAAGGATTCCTGAAAATGAGAGGATTGGCAACTGTGTGGTGCCTGATAGCTTTCTAACTGGATTTGGAGGGGAGATCAGGATTTGAGGGCATGAAATCAGGCTAGCCTTATTAAGGAGGTCACATTTGCTGAAACAAAGAGTTTATCAACACCCTTGATGTCTGTTAACTCAGGACAGCACACATGAGGGTATAAGTCATACTCCTGACATCCTTCGGGGCATTTTAAAGTTCAAAGGCATTTCCACCATACTCAGCCTGTTAAATCCGAGAGGCAAAGAGACCATCTAGTTTCAGCTCCTATCCTCCACCTATTATTCCGAGTTGAGGGACAAAGACTTGAAGAAGGAATGCCTCCAAGAAGCTCCTTATTTTTAAAAAAATAATAATCATTATAATAGCTACTACTTCTTTTGGTACAATTTTATGCCAAAGACCTTATAATTTATTGTGTTTTAATTTATTAAATTCTCACAACTCTATGTATAGATTTATCATTAACCTCACTTAGAGTATGAGGAGACTGAGGTTTAGCTTGCTTAAGTAATTTGCCTTAGATCACATGGCTAGTACATGGAAGAATCAGGATTCAAATCCCAGTCTGTATCAAACCCCAAATTCCAGACTATTAACTGCTTTGCTATACTTATTTTTCCCAATTAAAAAATTTCCAGAAAAGACACCACAAAGTAAAACTTGCTTCAAGTATGTTAAAAAACATATGTATTTTTTTTAAGTGATAATCTTAAAAATAGATATAAGCATATTCTGGATCGTCAGGCAGTCCAATTATGACTGAGTCCTGTTGCAATTTAATGGCTCACTATGTTTTGTTTGTGATTTATTTCTAGCCAAGAGAGGCCAAGTATGATAATGACACACCAAGTGAATGAGGGTTTTACAAGTGATTGAACAGAAACAAATCATAGGAGGCTCGCCTCCTCATGCAGTCTCAGCACACACCAGTATAGGTATGCCAGACACACAAGGATTTGCCTCTTAGGTACCATCCTCACAATACTTTACACAGATTCCACCTTTCTCTATCCAACATTGCACACTGTTGACTCATCATTTCGAAAACTAGCTACTTGGCTGCTAAACTGCTTTAGTCCCCAGTGCGAATTGTTAAGGACTAAAGATTTTCACCAAGTCTCCTCATAGCTATTCTTCTTTCCTGATGATGCAATGAGTAGTTATAAACATCTGCTAGAATCTTCTCATTTGCCTTCTTAGAAGAAACTCAGATAGCTAGTGGGAAGCAGATGCATCACACGGGGAGATCAGCTGGGTGCTTTGTGACCACCTGGAGGGGTGCGATAGGGAGGGTGGGAGGGAGACGCAAGAGGGAGGAGATATGGGGATATATGTATACATATAGCTGATACACTTTGTTATAAAGCAGAAACTAACACACCATTGTACTCCAATGTGGTGTCATACTCCAATAAAGATGTTTAAAAAAAAAGAAACTTGAAGAAACAAGACAGAAACCTACTGGTTCAATCATGTATAGGTAGCCCATCAAACGTGTTTGTGAAAAAGGAAGAATCACAAAGTTTAACATTTGGAAAAGTGGGAGAGAAGAAAGCAGTGAAAAAGCAGTACAAATAGGAAGCACAAAATGAGATTATAGAAATAAATCCAAATATATCAGTAATTGCAATAAATGTAAATAGATTAAACCGACCTATTAAAAATAGAGAAAACATTAGATTGAAAAATATTATAAATCCAAATATATTTTTATAAAAGACTTGTTAAACGGTAAGGATTCAGAAGGACAGAAAAGAGTATGAAAAAATATAAAGCTGTCAAACACTCACCAAAATAAATAAATAAATAAAAGCTAATGTGGCTATTATATCATACACACGAGTTTAAGACAAAAAGTATTATTAGGGATAAAGTGAGTCACTACATTTTGATAAAAGTGTTAATTCATCAGGTAGATGTAACAACTCTAAACGTGTATGTACTTAAAATTTACCTAGAAGGAGTCATTTGAAATGGTCTTAAAGAATAAATAGGAGTTTACCAGAAAGACACGGGGAGAGGGCCAGGGAGAAGAACATGCCAGACAGAGGAAACATAATGCACCAAACCCAGGGGTGAGAAAACATAGCATGTACAGAGGTCTAAAGCACTGCATAATTACATTGATGAAGCCTTTGTTTCTTTGACACTTTCATGTACCAGAAAGAACTAGACCAGGTTCCTCTTCAGCATAAAACCGAAGCCACTAGAAAAAGAATACTTACTTACATGGGGGATGGAAGGAGTAAAAAGAACGAATGGTTTCATTTTCCCTGGCAAATCCTGCACTGCAGATTTGCAAAGCCCCAGAGTAATTCACTCTGGTGACGTCATTTTAGCCTTGGATGATGGCACATCCTGAACAATCATGTGCATAACACCCTTCAGCTGTGACTGAATGGTCTAAACAAGATCAGCAGCATTGCTCAGCCTCAGAGCGCTAGCAGTCTGCCTTAGTTCCTCACTTTGAAGGTTACAATCTGACTTGTTACACATAATAAAAAGAGAGTAAGAATGGAGAAAGAAAAACAAGGGTGGAAATGATTTCATATTAATGTCATGACCTAATGCATCCATTTGATCTCAGTTGGCAAAGGAAGCAGAAGATCCAGTTTGACAAAAAATATCCAGAATAGTTGCACAATGGGGTTGAGTTGGGAACGTCCTTTATGTATTGTCAGTTTCTTTATATATTGTCAGCCAATCATGAGCAAAGCACCTTAAAGAGTAGCGAAAAAGTTTCAGGAAATGATGTGCACTTTAGAAGGAACTGCTTTTTAAATTTTCATATAATTCAGAGGATTTGTGTCCTTTGAATTTGGACCCCATTTTTTGCTGATATTTTTAACTAAGGAATTATCTAATATGTGGTGAGAATTGACACTTATATACCCATTTTTAATTTTGGTGATGAAAACTGGAAAATCAGGAGAGGCAAGAGGGATGTGGGGAGGGATTGTTTCCTTTTCTGGTTTCTTCAAAAATGTCCTTTTCTGCAAGCTAAGCCTGGCTTTTGCTTTAATCATAGCAGAAAGCATTCTCCACATCAGAGAAAGTGAAGAATAGGCCTTGAACCCTGTGCCCTATTTTCTCTCTAGCTATCCAGGTTTGTCCTCTGCCCTATAAGGAGCTATTTTCCCCCCTTCTCTTGTTGGTTCCTCCTTTCTTTGTTCAGTCCTCCGTTTCTTTCTTGCCCAACACAGAAAGGCAGAATTTATGCAACCTAGTACTTTATGTAGAAGCCACTTTATTCTAATAACTCAGCAAGTATTTATCAAGTGGCTGCTGTCTGCCAGCACTGTTCTGGGTGCCGGGAATACTGCAGGGAACAAAGCAGAAGAAATCCTTTCTGTCACCGAGTTCCCTCTGAGGCCTGCCAGAGAAGGTGGCTCAGAGGAAGTGTTATCTGAGCTGACATCAGAATCATGAAAAGGAGTGAGCCCAGGGGAGAACACTTGGAAGAGTGCTCCTACCAGAGGGACCAGCCCAAAGCAAAGCCTTTGAGAGGAGCATGAGCTCTGTGCATCCCAGGAAAAGAAAGGAATTCAGTGAACTATTCCTGGGATCCAGTCACCCACCCATGAAGGCCACTTGTAGCTGCTAGGTCGCTAGGCTGGAGCCATGCCAAGAGAGAAAGACGTACCCCCTGCCGAAGGTGAGAAGTTCAGATTTTGAAAGGCCTCTAATTCCATTCCAAGCTATGGAGTGGAGGGTGGGGATCCTGTGCTTCCAGAAATCAGTGTGGCAGCTGTAGGCAATGGCAGAGTAGAAAGACTAGACAGAGAAGGCAGGCCAGTGCATCAGTCCAGGCTCCAGAGGTGGTGGCAGAGAGCAAGAGAAAGATGAGGTCTCTCTAAGAAAGGGAGAATGGGGCACAGTGTCTTCCAGGGAAAAATCATCAGTTTGGATGAGGAAGAATGGGGGATTAGGAATATGAAATAAGAGAAATTAGCTTAGGACATTTTGTCCACAGAGTTCCAGAGTCTGAGCAAACACAGGAGAGAGAATCCTTGAAAGGTCTAAAGAGAGAGAACTAAAGACGTGATGAATCGGAGAGGGAAGACCAGGTTCCCAGCAGACCTGGAGCTAACACACGGACACACGGACAGGTACACACACTTACAGTCACCCACTCATGCAGCAATCGCAGCTGCCTTTTCATTGTGTGCCAGGTTGAGGGAATTGAGCTCAAAGTATCTCTTTTTATACAGAAGGCAGGAGGACCAGTCTGTTTGTATAGACTGCATCCTCAACACCTTTTAACCTTTGTTCCCTCTCAGTAAACATAAAAATCACATACCCCCTCTTAAAGTTATTTGAAACTTCAAAATAAAAATAGTAACTAAAAACAAAGCAAGGTGATTTCAGAATGTTTCTTCGAGTTACATATGCCCCCCTGCCCAGATTTTGGTCTGTACCCTTCTGACCTGAGGGCTCTCCATGAGGATCCCTGCTGAGTTGTCTGAGCCTGAAAGGGTGGCCACATCTGCAACAGCAGCCTCAGGCTGCGTTCATTAACCCAAAAGGGAAAAGGAAAAGGCAACAACCTAGTGGACTGCCAAAGCTTGTCTTTAAAAATATGTAGATGGGTTTAGTCACATGAAGGAGATGGATCCTGGGGTGAAGACAGAGCGTACCTTGCTTCAGAGAGCAAAGCTAGGCCCAGAAACTAAAATTTTCAGAAAAAAAAGTCTCAGATTAAAAAAAAAAGATCTCACTAAAGATGCTAAAGATCAGAACTTTCTGACAGCGGAAGAACCACAGGTGAGCTGGGCTGCAAAGCAGGAGCCTGCCCTGGGTCTAAGGTCCCTTCTAACACTTTCATTCTATGATTTGGTTTATGTCTGAACACCATAAGCGTGGCACGGAGGAGGCTGTTTACAAAGATTTTTGTTTTCTCTCTCTTCAGGAATAGCCAATTAAAAAGAAATATCAACATCATTAGCCATTACAGAGATACAAAGCAAAATCACAGCGAGGTACCAATTCCCATCAGTAGGATGGCTATAACGAAAGAGATGGGCACTAATGAGTGTTGACAAGGATGTGGAGAAATCAGAACCTTCCTATATTGCTGGTGGGAATTTAAGATGGTACAGCCTCTTTGGAAAGCGGTCTGGCAATTCCTCAAAATGTTAAACATAGAGTTACCATATGACTCAGCAATTTCACTCCTAGGTATATACCCAAGAGAAATGAAAACATATGTCCACACAAAAACTTGTACATGAATGTTCATAGCAGCATTATTCATAATAACCAAAAACTCAAATGTTCATTGGAAACAATTCAAATGTCCATCAACTGATGAATGGCGAAATAAAATGTAGTGGGACTTCCCTTGCGGTCCAGTGGTTAAAACTCCACGCTTCCACTGCAGGGGGTGCGGGTTTGACCCCTGGTCAGGGAACTAAGATCCTGCATGCCTCGTGGTGCGGCCTAAAAATAAAAAAGTGATATATACATACAATGGGATGTTATTCAGCAGCAAAAGGGAATGAAGTCCTAAGACATGTTACAAACACGGGTGAACCTTGAAAACCCTGTAAGTGAAAGAAGCCAGTCACAAAAGACCACATATTGTGGGATGCCAACTATATGAAATGTCCAGAATAGGCACATCTATAGAGACACAAAGTAGATTTGTGGTTATCTAGGGCTGGGGAGGGGATGGAAGGGAGAAGGATGGGAGAGGAGTCTGGGGGGAAATAGGAAGTGACTGCTAATGGCTACACAGTTTCTTTCTGGGATAACGAAAATGTACTAAAGTTGACTGTGGTGATGGTTGAGCAACTCTGCAAATAAAAAAACATTGACATCTAACACAACATTGTAATATAACTATACTTCAATTAAAAAATCACATGGCGTTAAAGAAAGAAATTGATAAATTTTTAAAAATTGACATGTACCCTTAAAATGGATAAAAATGTGCGGTATGTGAATTATATCTCAGTAAGATTGCTAAAAAACAGAATTCTGGCACCAAGTTCAGAATGCAAATTGACTTATGTATCCCAGACCAGTTTAGATTTGTGCTGTCAATACATAGGGGGCAGTGGGAGAGAAAGAAAGAGAGAAGGAAAGAAAGAAGGGGGAGCAGGGAGGAAGGAAGAAAAGAAAAAGAAAAAACTATTCTCACAGCAAAATGGGAAGTAGATTTTTGGCATAAATGTTATTTGTAATTTGCTAATTAAAGAAGGATCTCTATCACGTAAATATGTGCTTCCAAATTCTGACACCAGAGGTGTTTTTTAGGATGGTTGCTTCTGAATTTCCCCAATACCCAGACAGCAGAGCCCCCTGACCTGCACTCAGAATTTAACACACACACATACACACACACACTAACTTGATTAAAGGCCTCTGGCCCCAGAGATGCAGCACTTCATGCTGGTTCAAATGTGACCCATTACCCTAAATATTTCTTCTTGAGATAACACCATCCTGAACTCATGGCAGCAGTTCTGTACCTCTTTTGCCTTATGTCTTCAAAACAAAAGGTTTGTGGGTTGTGTTGCTTCCCATATTAGAAATAAAAACTACTTTGGAAAGACTTGAGTGACAGAAGCTCTTAGATAAGAAAAGACAAATGAATTAAGTTGTCAAATCTTTCTTTTCAAAGAGTATGAACGCAATAGGGTCTTGCCTAACAAAGTATCATTAGCCAGGAGTGCTGAGAATCCCTTTTCTTTCTTCTCTTTGTGTTCCATCTCATAGTACTTGGAGGTACTTGAGAATTAGATGCATTTGCAATAATTGCACAGGTGACTGAGGATATTTCACAATAGCAAACCATTCATATTACTTTTAAAATGTAAATATGTGTATGTAGCATGCATGAAACATAATACTGATTCTCTATTGATGACTAGATAGATATTAAACACGAGAATTGCAATAATTTAATTTTATAAATATACTTAATAAGATTTAATCAAATATTCAGAGTTAAATTTAAAGTTCAGCTATATTTAAATAATCTTTATTTAAAATGTTGGTGTATTCATGTATTTGTTTATTTTTGTTTGTTTGTTTTTTGCGGTACGCGGGCCTCTCACTGTTGCGGCCTCTGCTGTTGCGGAGCACAGGCTCCGAACGCGCAGGCTCAGCGGCCATGGCTCACGGGCCGAGCTGCTCTGCGGCATGTGGGATCTTCCCGGACCGGGGCACGAACCCGTGTCCCTTGCATCGGAAGGCGGGCTCTCAACCACTGTGCCACCAGGGAAGCCCCATGTATTTGTTTTTATTTTGCCTTTAATTTTAATAGATAATACAAATATTTTAAAGCAATAACTTTTTGAAAATATTCAAAGTAATTATAATTTAAAATGTACATTCACTTAACTTACATTTTGATAAAAATATACTCAAATTTTAAACATTTTGAATATAATTACTTTATATTTACTTTGTTATTACTGTCAATTGAATACATTACATGAAAATCTTTATTTTAAGAACATAATCAGTGATTTTGCTGAAATGAAGAAAATGTGGAATAAATGATTTACGAATTATTTAAGCCTTTTGTCACTCATACAAAATACCATTAGCTCATCCAAACATGTGCAACAATTAAATTCAGCCAGCTTGGATATTTTGCTACCTTTCATCATATTGAGACTATAGCTTTATCAGTGTTTTGGGATTTTGTCATTGATTTGTCAAGATAGAAGGATAGGATAATCTTATTTAACAGTTTTTAGCCTTTTTTTTTTTTTTTACAGCTTTTAAATATGTGGACATAGGGTACATGGTCTCCATTGGTGCCCTTGCCCAGTCTACTTCCTTTCCTTGACCCTACCAGGCACTAGCCTTTACAGTTACTTAGAATTTTTCAGGACTTTGGGTGGGTAGTCTCTCTATAAATCCAAATTACTAGGCTTTATTAAACGTTTTACATGTCAAAGCAGACAAACAACATACATTTTTAAACACCCACATTTGAAAATTCTTCTAGGTATAATCCCTTGTAATGTACAGCCAGCAAAGCAACCATGACATTCCCTCATTTTCCTGACTAAATTTAGAAGCAAATATTTTCAGAATACGAAATTAAATTACAAAGGTCATAGGACAATGAATAATATGCCATGTGTGGTTAATTACACTTAGTTCTTTAAAAAAAAGAAAGTCATCTTAGCCTCTATATAAAAACTGTGTGTATGGTTATTTCACTTTGAAATGTCAAAGGGTTACTTGGTTTCAAAAAGAAAATGGAAAAGCACAAAGATATTTATGTAATACTGAAAGAAAGTCTTTCTTAAGAGAATGTAATGTTTAATTCTTTATGGCTTCCCTTTGTCCTGTGGCTAGCTTACAAATATGCAGTGCACAATACTTTGTGCCATTGAAATTAAGGGTTCATGTATTTTTAGTCTTTTCAGAGAAAAGAACCAAATAATTAAGATACAGAAAAGATATGATTGTTTCCCTACAGTTACTAAATCTGATGAACCATTATAATCATAAGGTACATAGAATTACATTTAATCTTTTTCCATGAGGAGATAACCTGTACTTTTAACTTCAAATGAGAGGCTGTTTTTTTCTACCCTTAATACTTCAGACTTCAAAAGTAAAACAGTTCTGAGATACTTGAATCAAAGGCAATTGTCTGCCTAATTTTTATTTCTGCCATAATTAAAGCAGGGAACTTAATTGTCAGTGAACTCATTCTAATACTCCAATAAGACAAAATAAGCAAGCCATGTTGTTAATGGCAATGATGGTAGTGATAGCTCTGGGCAGTCTAGCAAATGCTTACCTGTGACTTGGGGTGTTCACCTAAAAAAAGACACACTGAGGTCACGCTCACTTTTGGTTTTTTGGGTAATTTTGCCCTGCCATGCCCTGGGAGATCAGAGAAAGATTTTTCCTCTCAATTTTTTTTTTCTTCCCTCTGTTGCCCTAGGACTTATACTCTTGTTTATTCTGATTGGTTTAACAAGTATCAGTGGACACTTACTGTCAGACACTGTGCTTGATGTTAGGAATTCAAAGATGAAGAATACAGTCTTTGAGGTCAAGAAGCCCAGTCTAGAGAATTCAGACAATGGGAATACCATGTGATATATGCTCTCTGCTAGAGGCATGCATGAGGTTCCTGTTCCAGCCCAGCCCACAGATTTTGAGTCCAGAGGAGGGATTCAGCTTCTTCATCTGAATAACTTCTCTATGGTCCATTCAAACAGTAAAATGTACATGATTCTAGTTTTTTTTGTTGCTGTTGGAGTATAGTTGACTTACAATGTTGTGTTAGTTTCAGGTATACAGCAAAGTGAATCAGTTATACATATACATATATCCACTCTTTTTTAGATTTTCTTTCCCGTATAGCCCATGACAGAGTATTGAGCAGAGTTCCCTGTGCTATACAGTAGGTCCTTATTAGTTATCTATTTTATATATAGTAGTGTGTATATGTCAATCCCAATCTCTCAAATATCCCTCCTCCACTGCCCCTTTACTACCCACCCCCTGCCCGGTAACCATAAATTTGTTTTCTACATCTGGCTGATGACTCTAGGTTTCATATTATTTCAGATGAAGTGTTTAACAGCTACACTGATGCAGCTATAGACTTTCTCCAATGCTGATGCCAGGATCAGTCTGTCTCTTCCAGGCTTCTCTTAATGTTTTCCTTATGTTATTAACCTACGTAAAGTCCCACAGTTACATTTTATCCATGGGGGCTGGGGGGTTCGTATGGGTGTGTTTTGAAAGTGCAGTACCCCTTCAATTCACCCTCACTTGGTGGAGAATGGTTTTGTCATCTTACTCAAGTTACTTTCCACAGATTCAAATTCTAAAAGAATTTATCTTTGATCCTTTTGAAACGAATACAAGTCTGAGACATACTCCTCTCTTCTGTTTTGGAAAAGAGAGGCCTTAAGATGGTTGTATCTCGTGATTTATTGCCAGTGTACAAGGCTGATCCCAGGCACAGGCTCTTGGCTTGCATCGTCCAAGCTCCTAGGGTTTTGCTGATTCAGGAATCATTCTGTTCTTTATAGCTCTTCTGCTGGCCACTTCTAAATAAGGAGAACCATCTTCCAGCTTGAGTTGTAAAACTCATGTTTTGTTTTGCTTTTTTGAAGAGGTTTCAAGAAGACCCAAGGTAAAATGAGATGAATTGTAGATCAGTGAATTTCAAGTGGGAGGGATAAGAGCTTTTTCAAACTACACAGTGCCCCTCTGCCCATCCCCATCCATCGCAGCATTTGAGAATCACTACTGTAGGGAGTCTCCACAGGAGATTAGAACCTGGAGACCAAGCTCCACTTACATTTCTGTCACCAGCTCCCCAGCTGTTCTGTGATCCTGGTTCACCTTCTAGTCAATACACTAATCTGTTCATCTGTATACTTTGAATTTAAATACATAAAAATTTAAAGTGATTTAAATCCCAAAGAATGAAATATATAATGAAAAAGCTATCATAGAAAAAATATATTTAGACTGCCTACTATACTTACCCCCAAAACAGCAAAGTTGGTTAAACTGGGTTCTTTCAGTAAGTCTTGTTTACCCCTCAACAAAACAGACATTCAATAGTAGCTAAAGGATCCAGTTTCAAAATGATGCCCGTTCATTCCCTGGGATGCAATTTAGGTATATTATCCAAACTCCAGGGGCAGATCCCTTTATCTAGACGAATGATAGAGCGCTGACAGGACCCAGCAGAGCCAGGCAGTTACAGACCTACCGGGGGTAAGTATGTAGCTTGGAGACCTGTATGAGATGTCTCAGAGAGCCCTTGCATTTGGTACTTCCCACCGGTTACCTGAGCTCATCTCATTCCTGGCTAAAGGCATTTTCTCCTTAGCTTTCTCTAAAAGTCTCACCTTGCCCTGCCTCCCCCTCTGCTTTAGTTCTAAAAACCCCTGTTTTCCCAAGTGTCCTAGGAGGCAATAGCTCCTGTCTGGTCCCTCCAGTCCCTGTTCCCCTCTTGGACTTACCTATCTCTGTGGTTAGCAAAACCTAATGTATTTATTATCTGGCCATTTACAGAAAACATCTGTCAAACCGTGGACTAAAGTACTCATGGCTCCTCTGTTGGGGATGCGTCCAGCATAATCACTCCTGGCCTCTCACCTTCCCCTCACTCAACATCCCCTCAGGAAGTCATGTGAATTATACGACTGTTGAACTTGGGAGAAGGAACTGAGCTTAGATCAGCCCTTATCTTCTCAGAGCTAGCCTGTGTGGTCCACTCTCTGCCATGCAGTACGGGGCCAACAAGTCACTCTGCTCTAGAACTTTATCTCAGGGGTAGACTCACACTAACCCAAGCTCGCAGAGACGGCCATAGAGCCAGAATACTAATTTATTCCATTTTAATGATAAATGCAACCAGCTAGCCAGTGGGCCCTCACATCAGCAGATCAGGGCATTTGCTCCCTGAAGACAGGGAAAAAAGTGATTTAAATTCTGTATTTAGAGCATCAAATCTGCATAAGGAGAAGTAGGGAGATGATTTATCAAAGGATACGTTTGCTACAGAGACCTAAGAGCTCAAGTCCTTGAGCCAAGGCCCCTTCTCCCATGAACACTATTTCGGAAGCTGCTATCAACTTCTGGCTTCTTAGCTCGGGTTGTTTTTTGTTTGTTTGTTTTTGTTTTTGTTTCTGCTGTACGTGGGCCTCTCACTGTTGTGGCCTCTCCCGTTGCGGAGCACAGGCTTCAGACACGCAGGCTCAGCGGCCATGGTTCACGGGCCCAGCCGCTCTGCGGCATGTGGGATCTTCCCGGACCGGGGCACGAACCCTCGTCCCCTGCATCGGCAGGCGGACTCTCAACCACTGCGCCACCAGGGAAGCCCTTAGCTTGGGTTTTCTATGCTATAGGCTAACAGCAGCTCTGCCCACCGCCGCTGTTCATCCAGGCTTTCTCCAAACAATCAATTACCTTTACACTTGTTAAATTCACAGTCACATTCCGGTGCTTGCCATCCTGAGATTACCTCCAAGTCACCTTGGCTGAATTTATAGGTGTTTCCAGTTACACACTGGTTATCTATCAGTTTACTCCTTCAGTGGACTTACCATATCTGTGTGTGTGTGTATATTTGTGTGTGCCTTACCCATTTAACTCCCAGAAGGAAACCTCATTTCCTACTTCCAGTTTTCTTTGGAAGCCATTACCCCATTTACTGCTAACAAAGGCATTTTTGAGCTCTTTGGAAAGAAAACTTTCAGTATAACTTTTTATTATACTTTAAAACTTAACTACCTGAATTCAAGCACGTAAGCAGTTTTTGCTGATTTCATATTGTAATAATTTATGAGACTGAGCTAATGATGACAAATACCTTGTAAAGACTCTCAGTGTAAGTCATCTGGTCTTTAAACACTGTTAGTCTTACGCAATAAACTCAACACATCTTTAATATCTCTGATTCGTTTCCAAAGGAGGTGGATAAAAGTATTTGACTCTTAAGCAAAGAAATAGCTAGCTGGATGCCTTGGACAACCAGATCAGTCTCAGATCAGAACCAGTCTTTCCCCACCGTCTTCCTTTTTCTCCTCCCCAAACCTCTCTCCTGTGTGAGGCATAGTTTGGGGCACTGTAGCTATAACCGTGAAAATATGACATAATAGATGATTCTTGACCTAATGGGGCTTATGTTCTAGTTGAGGGAGACAGACTGTAAACAAACAAACAAGAAGAATATCAGCAGCTAGTTGAGTGCTACAGAAAACAAAACTGAATAACGTAATAGATGGAGGTAATCAGTTTAAGCTAAGACCTGAACAAAAAGTAGGAGCCAATTATAGGAAAATGAGGGTAAAGAACGTTACAGTAGAGAAGGCCTGGGACATGCCCAAAAGGAGGAGTAGGCTTGGTGAGCGAGGGAAGAGAAAGAAGGCTAGAGGGTGGCTGGCAGGGAAGAGAGCAAGAATAAGAATAAGTCTTCCATCCACAGCATGGGATGTGGAATGTGTGCAGGGGCAAATACGTTGATAATTTCCTCATTTAGAGGGACTGTGGAAACTGTAACATGTTTTTTTTGCCTGCTTCATGTTTTTGTTCTATTTTAAAAATATGTAATAAGGAAAGGTGGGTGTGTAATATGGGTTGGTTCAGTCTCCGTTGCATTGTCTCTGGCCAAACTCATCTGTAAGTCTTTTCCAGATTTACCAGGTGATACCATGTTCCAAATCAACCAAATGACATTTGAGAAGAGCAAAAGGGCAAGGATGTTACAAATTCATCACCGTGCCCCTCAAGATCTCAGAGGTCACAGGTGTTTAAAAGCCAAGGAAGGAAGACTAAAGCCCAAGTGAATGGCTTTTTATGAATTGTTTTATTAAATTTGATAAACTTACCCCTTTGGAGGGATGGAGATGTCAGGATTCTGGGTCTCAAAATGTGTCTTCCAGCTCAGTGATACTAAGGAAAGGATAAATCAGGCCTCCAAATGTACATTGGCCCTGAAGTTTGCAGGTTCATAAAGTCATTGTTCTCAGTTCGTTCGGGAGAGAGCTGGCTCTGGGGAATTGATTCACATTAATCAGATTTATAGTAGACTAATAAAGTACAATGCCATTTATTCATTACCTGTGAGAGTTACAACTACTGACTGAAATTCATGTTCTTGGTCAGCACACACTCTGGCTGGTAGGAAAACATATTTAAGAAATCAGATTAAAGTCAGATGGTTAACTGTTAAATATGGAAGTTGAACAAATCAAGTTCGATGTCTGCAAAGGCTATATTCATTAAGCAGTCTTTCTTTTCATTGCAAGGACATACAGTCTCGGGTGGGCAAATGATCTACTATTCAGCTGGACAGGGAAGGCCAGTGCTGGAGAAACATTGGCAAACTTTTACTCCTAGTCTCTCCTTTTTTCTAGAACTGGGTCACTGATTCCCAGAGGGTGGTCTGAAGGTCACCTACAGTAAATGTTCCTTGGTTATTTATTAAAAATGCATTTTTCAGGCCCTGTCCCACACTTCTGAATCAAAATCTGTGGTGTTGGGCTGGGAATATTGATTTAAATTATTTTTCTGGGGAACTGTAAGCACACCAAAGTTTGCTTCTTTTTTTAACTTAATTTATTAAAAAATTTTTTTGGGGTGCGTTGGGTCTTCGTTGCTGCGTGTGGGCTTTCTCCAGTTGGGGCGAGCAGGTTTCTCATTGCAGTGGCTTCTCTAGTTGCAGAGCACAGGCTCTAGGCATAAGGGCTTCAGTAGTTGTGGCACACAGGGTCAGTAGTTGCAGCTTGCGGGCTCTAGAGTGCAGGCTCAGTAGTTGTGGCACACGGGCTTAGTTGCTCCGCGGCATGTAGGATCTTCCCGGACCAGGGCTTGAACCCGTGTCCCCTGCATTGGCAGGCAGATTCTTTACTTATTTTTTTTTTTAATTTTATTTATTTATTTTTGGCTGAACTGGGTCTTTGCTGCTGTGCGTGGGCTTTCTCTAGTTGTTGTGAGTGGGGGCTACTCTTCGTTGGGGTGCGCGGGCTTCTCATTGCGGTGGCTTCTCTTGTTGTGGAGCATGGGCTCTAGGCACGCGGGCTTCAGTAGTTGTGGCTCGCGGGCTCTTGAGTGCAGGCTCAGTAGTTGTGGCTCACGGGCTTAGTTGTTCTGTGGCACGTGGGATCTTCCTGGACCAGGGCTGGAACCCATGTCCCCTGCATTGGCAGGCAGATTCTTTTTTTTTTCTTTTTTTTTTCTTTTTTTTTTTGTATTACGCGGGCCTCTCACTGCTGTGGCCTCTCCCGTTGCAGAGCACAGGCTCCGGACGCACAGCCCAGCAGCCATGGCTCACGGGCCCAGCCGCTCTGCAGCATGTGGGATCTTCCCGGACAGGGGCACGAACCTGCGTCCCCTGCATCGGCAGGCGGACTCTCAACCACTGCGCCACCAGGGAAGCCCAATTGGCAGGCAGATTCTTAACCACTGCGCCACCAGGGTAGTCCCTCAATATCTTGTAATAACCTATAACCTGAATTTAGAAGGAAAACTCAACAACACCGCCGAATGATAGCCCAGTTTCACAGGGTAGCTTCCTTGACTTTATAACGAGCAGTATTTTCATTCATCATTATTATGGTGACTCATTTTCTCATCTAATAAATGATGGCTCTTTCATTTCCTTCATAAATGTTGATGAATTTGTTTCAATATCATCATCAGTACTTATTCTTGTAAAAATCTGTTCAGCAATTCTGAAGGAAGCATATTCTGCTGGAACATATGATCCTCCAAACTCCAGAACTCCACACTCCAGAGGCCCTCCTTTGGATATGCTCAGCAGGTGGATTCTTAACCACTGTGCCACCAGGGAAGTCCCCACACCAAAGTTTTGAAAGCCGCTGCCAAGCTATATAACCTTAGGCAAGTTAGTTACTTAACTTCTCCAAGCCTTAGTTTGTTTGTCTGTAAAACACGGATAATAATAGGTCTTATCTTCCTGGGCTACTACAGGGATCATGTAAAGCCCTTAGAAGAGTGTCTGGCACCTAGTAAGCCCTCAATACCTGCTTCCTGTCATTATTATTACCACCATTATTGTCATCATCTTCATTGCCATTAATTGGCCCACTGCATTCCTGTTTGCTCACAGATTTGATTTTTTTAATTAAGCAAAGCCAAGTTTATTGGTTACTGTAGGAAGGGAGACCATACCCTTGACAGAGTTTTAGTAGCATCTCCCAGATTGTTTTTCATTGATGACATTTTGGGGGTTTTGCTTCTTAAGGCTGGAAAAGATGGTATCCTAAGCCATTTCTAAATCATGCAGCAGGATGGATTTATTTTTAGGAAAGTTTCTAACGGCATCCACAGTGTTTGAATTAAAGCTTACTTTTGATCTCAGAGTTTGGCACATCCTTGCCCCTGCCTTAAAAGTCAGGTTGCATCTTACTTTGGGGCTAAAAGTTCTATCTACTGACAACAGCAACATATCAAGTTGTTTAAAGTCATTTCTTTAAAAGTTGTCACTTGTTATGAATTACCCTCATATTTACACCTTCCTTTAAAAAATGAACACAGTGGGGACTTCCTTGGTGGTCCAGTGGTTAAGACTCCATGCTTCCACTGCAGGGGGCATGGGTTCGATCCCTAGTCCAGGAACTAAAATCCTGCATCCGTGTGGCTGGGAAAAAAAAAAGAAGAACACAATGTAGAAACAGAGTTCTCTCAACTAGTGTTGGTTGAGTGATGGTGATTCTAATTAAATCGGGTGAAATCTTGGAGGTACCATGCTAGTATGTTTGGAACTAGAGTACCACATACCATGTTTGGTAACTTGTCAGTTTGCGAGTAGAACTTAGAGCAGCACCATTCCTATTAACCCTTTCTTCTCTGAATACTTCAGAGTATTCAGAGTAGGTTATTTAATTAAGCCTCAAAACATCTCTGTGACACGGATAATTACACTAGTCATTCCTACATTTTAGACGGGCACATTACAGGAGGAAGAGGTTAAGTGAAGCTAATTCTTCCAGTTAGGCTGATTCAGCAGCAAAACCACTCAGGGAATGTTTAAGCGTTGCAATCTAAATAGTTCTGCACCTGGTTTCCTTAAGTATAACATTTAAAACTGAGTTGTAATAGTATTGGAAGTCCTAGCCACGTCAATCAGACAAGAAAAAGAAATAAAACATATCCAAATTGGAAGGGAAGAGGTAAAATTGTCATTCTTTGCAGATGACATGACATTCTAAATAGAAAACCCTGAAGACTCCACATAAAAACTGTTAGAACTAATAAATGAATTCAGCAAGGTAGCAGGATACAAGATTAATATACAGAAAAGTGTTGCATTTCTTTACACTAACAATGAAATATCAGAAAGAGAAAGTTAAAAAACAATACCATTTAAAATCACTGCAGAAAACAAACAAGCAAACAAAAAACCTAGGAATAAACCTAACCAAGGAGGTGAAAGACATATGATGAAAACTATAAAACATTGATAAAGGAAACTGAAGATGATTCAAAGAAATGGAAAGATATCCCATGCTCATGGATTAGAAGAATTAATATTGTTAAAATGGCCATACTGCCCAAAACAATCAACAGATTTAATGCGATCCCTATCAAATTATCCATAATATTTTTCACAGAACTAGAACAAACAATCCTAAAATTTATATGGAACCACAAAAGACCCAGAATTGCCAAAGCAATCCTGAGGAAAAAGAACAAAGCTGGAGGCATAACCCTCCAGGCTTCAGACAATACTACAAAGTTACAGTAAGTAAGATGTTATGGAAAAAGCCAAAAGAACTTTTTGGCCAACCCAATAGATACAATGGAATATTACTCAGCCACAAAAAAATAATTAAATATTGCCATTTGCAGCAACATGGATGGACCTAGAGAATATCATACTATTTGAAGTAACTCAGACAGAGATAAACAAATATTACATGATATCACTTTTATGTAAAATCTAAAAAACAATACAAATGAATCTATATACAAAACAGAAACAGACTCAAAGACAAAGAAAACAAACTTATGGTTACCAAAGGTGGGGGGCCGATAAATGCAGAGTATGTAATTAACAAACTACTATACATAAAATAGATAAGCAACAAGGATTTACGGTATAACACAGGGAACAATATTCAATATCTTGTAATAACCTATAATGGGAAATAATCTGAAAAATATATGTATATAACTGAATCATTTTACTGTATACCTGAAACTAACACAATATTATATATCAACTATACGTCAATTAAAAAAGATAAAATAGAGTTGTTGAGAAATGAATACATTTTTGCAAAAACAAAAATTGAGTCTAACCTGGTGAAGAAAAAAGGAAGGTACACCCTGGGTTTAGCCAGGGCTTAACTACTCTGACTTCGTTTATGTCCAGTCTCCCAGTGCTGGACCTCTCCTCTTCTAATCAGTATGGATTCTTGTCCCTCCCTCTCATTTCCACTCACCAGTAAACTGTGACCCTACACTACCCACTGGTCTGCAGTGGAGGGAACAGCCTGAGTTACTGACGGCAGGCATGGCTCAAACAGCTTGCTGAGAGTGAGCCATGCCTACCAGACCCACAGCGCTCCACGTGGCTCTCCCCCATTTCACTCACGTGCTGGTTTCTGCTAAACATAGCCCAGTTCCCAGGTCACCAGCTGGCAAAACTCTGAACTATTTTTAGCTAGGTCCAGTGCTCAGGGCACTAAATCTGGATAGGAAGCTGAGATACCTCTCTAGCTTTTAAAAAAATAACTTCTATTTTTCTCTCGTTACGGTTTATCATGACTTCATTTTAGACTTTCTGGAAAATATAGCTGAGGAAAAGGTGAGAACATTTAAAACACATAGCACAAAAAAGAAAATTAAAATTTTCTTTAATTTTAGGGTAATACTCTTCTTTGAGGTGCTATATCTGTATCTTTCTATACATACAGTAAAGCATACTAATCTTAAATACACATTGTGTAAGTATATACTTGTTTAACCCAAACCTAGATCATCATAATGGATATTCCAACATCCCAGAAAGTTCTCACTTGTCCTTTACAGCCAATATCCTTATGCTCCAGAGGTAAATCCTATCCTTACTTTTACCACTTTTGATTTGTTCTGTTTTTGATTTTAATATAAATGGAATCATATGATATATACTTTGGCAGCACCACATGCAGGATCCTAGTTCCCTGACCAGGGATCGAACCCATGCCTCCTCAGTAGAAGCTCGGAGCCCTAACCACTGGACTACCAGGGAATTCCCTAGTATATACTTTTTATGTTTTCCTTTTTTTCACTCATTATGTCTGTGAGATTCATGCATGTTGTCACATGTAGCAGTAGATTGTTGTTTCGTCTGTTTTTGCTGTATAAAATTCCACCATGTGAATACACTATAATTTATCACTTCTCCTGTTGAAGGATATTTAATTTGTCTCCAAATTTTGGTTATTAAAAATAAAACTGTCATGAACATTTTGTTTGTGTCTATTAGTGACCACACGCACCCATTTCTGGTGTGGAACTAGGAGTGGAACTGCTAAGTCATAGGGTAGCCTTAGATCTGGCTTTTATAAATGTGCCAGTTTTCCAAACCAATTCTACCAAATTTACATTCCAAGAGCAATGTGTGAGAGTTCTAAAACATACCTTCACTTGATAATTTCAAATCTTTTAACTATTCTAAAGAGTATTAGTTGGGGACTTCCCTGGTGGCGCAGTGGTTGAGAGTCCACCTACCGATGCAGAGGACGTGGGTTCGTGCCCGGGTCCGGGAAGATCCTACATGCCGCGGAGCGGCTGGGCCAGTGAGTCATGGCCGCTGAGCCTGTGCGTCCGGAGCCTGTGCTCCACAATGGGAGAGGCCACAACAGTGAGAGGCCTGCGTACCGCAAAAAAAAAACACCAAAAAAAGTCCAAGAATCTGCCTGACAATGCAGGGGACATGGGTTTGAGCCCTGGTCCAGGAAGATCCTACATGCCGCAGAACAACTAAGCCTGTGCGTGTGCCACAACTACTGAGCCTGCACTCTAGAGCCCGCAAGTCACAACTACTGAGCCCACGTGCCACAACTACTAAAGCCTGCAGGCCTAGAGCCCATGCTCCACAACAAGAAGCCACCACAATAAGAAGCCTGCTCCCATCAATTAAGAGCAGCCCCCGCTCGTCACAACTAGAGAAAGCCCGCGCACAGCAACAAAGACCCAACGCAGCCAAAAGTAAATAAATAAAATTAATAAAGAGTATGAGTTGGTATCTCATTGTGGTTTTCATTTGCATTTCCCTGGTGACTAATGACGTTGAGTACTTTTTCAGACACTTACTGGACATTTGGAAAATCTTTTCTATGAAATGCTTCTTTAAATCTTTTGCCCATTTTAAAAATTGGGTTGTTTGCCTTTCTTCTTATTGGTTTATAGGATTCGAGTTATTTGTTGGACCCTCAGATTCCTCATCTATGAAAAGAATAAGGACCATGACATTAAAGTTCTTCCAAGCTCCAAAAGTCTACTATTTTACTCAATGGATGCTTTTGGTAGAGACAAAATAGATGAGTTCAAATAAACAAAACACATCAGAACACAAAATATATACTTAAAGGAAAACACAGAATGAAGAAAATACATGTGCTCAATATATATAAATAGGATCTTCCCATCCAAAATATATTGATAAAAATTGATATAAATATATAGATCCAAATATGTATGGTCAACATCCAACTGTATTCCATAAGTAATTAAGAAAAATGAACCAGAAGTTTGCACATCTGATTATAAATGTAGTAAATCACTATCCGGAAAAATGGAGAGGCTTGTTAAAAATGCAAACTAAGGGCTTCCCCAGTGGCGCAGTGGTTAAGAATCTGCCTGCCAATGCAGGGGACCTGGGTTCGAGCCCTGGTCCGGGAAGATCCCACATGCCACGGAGCAACTAAGCCCAGGTGCCATGCTACTGAGCTCGCACGCTGCAACTACCGAAGCCCACATGCCTAGAGCCTGTGCTTTGCAATGAGAGAAGTCACCGCAATGAGAAGCCTGCGCACCACAACGAAGAGCAGCCCCCGCTCGCCACAACTAGAGAAAGCCCGCATGCAGCAACGAAGACCCAACACAGCCAAAAATAAATAAACTAAATTAAAAGAGAAAAAATTAAGTAAAAGGGGGAATAATGTCTTTAAAAGGAGATTTACTTATGTCTTTGTTCAACAAACATTTGAAAGACTAGATCTCTAGTCTCTTCCTTCAAGGAACTCAAACTCAGGGAGATAGATGTAATAATTAAAGGCAATGTTTCTGGAGGGCTTCCTACATAGAAGGTACTATTTAAGTGCTTTAGATGTATTAACTCTTTTTTTAAATAAATTTATTTATTTTTATTTTTGGTTGCATTGGGTCTTCGTTGTTGCGCGCGGGCTTTCTCTAGTTGCGGCGAGCGGGGGCTACTCTTGGTTGCCGTGCGAGGGTTTCTCATTGCAGTGGCTTCTCTTGCTGCGGAGCATGGGCTGTAAGCGTGCGGGCTTCAGTAGTTGTGCCCCATGGGCTTAGTTGCTCCGCGGCATGTGGGATCTTCCCGGACCAGGGCTCAAACCTGTGTCCCCTGCGTTGGCAGGCAGGTTCTTAACCACTGTGCCACCTGGGCAGCCCAGATGTATTAACTCTTAATACTCATGACAACCCTGTGAGGTGGATATTATTATTGTCCCTGAAGCACAACGATGAAATAACTTGCTCAAGGTCATGGCATTCCAGTTTAGGGAAGTATCATCGTTTATTTAATTAATCCCTAATCATTAGGCCCAACTGATAAGTAACAGGGCTGAGATTAGGATGGAGGCTGGGTGGCTCCAGAGGCTGAGCTCTGAACCCCTGCACCAAATACCTTGCTCTTTTTACACACAAATAATGGGAGATAAGTTCAGTAGGTACAAACTACGATGGGAGCACAAGGAATAAAACAGTAGACTTGTCAGGGGTGGAGGATGGAGGGTGGGGCCAAAGACGGGGGTAAATCAGGGAGCAGAGTTACAGAAAAGTAGGCAGAGGCAATGTGGACGTTGCAAGACCTGCTCAGGTGTTTAGATTTTATACTGAAGATGATGTGGCCTGAAGGATAAAAGAGTATAGGCTGGACGATGGGAGGACCGGTTGGGAGGTTTCTAAAACTGTCCAAATGAAAGGACAGGCACATCTGAACATAGGCAGAGCCAGTGAAGAGGAAGAAGAAGAACAAGATGACCAGAGAGTGTACTCCACCAACACAGAGAAATGTGTGTATGGAATAAGCAGGCTGGGGGAGAGGGAAAGGGGGCCAAAGAGCACAAAATGACATATAGAGTACTGATAACTTCTGAAAATGTGTAGGCACACATACTGAACTCCCAGGGTGTAAACAGAGGGAGAGAATGAACCCAGACTGACGGCTCAGCATGTCCTGAACTAGGTCCTCTATGAGTGTTACTTCATTTAGTGCTCCCAACTCTGCCAGGCAGTATCATTCCTATTCTACTGGCAGGGATACTGAGAGCCCCAGAGATTAGGTGAGCTGTCTGAGGGGCATGGCTTGTCTGTGATGGAGCCACGGTGTGTGCCCTGGATTGTATGACCCCAGGTTCCTGCTCTTGCGACCCTACCATGGAATCTTCCTCATTCTAGTAGAAAACTTCATGATCCATGACGTTTGGATCAGGACAATTGAGGGAGAAATTCAAACTAGGAAAACTAATGTGTGGAAGACTAGCTTGGAATCATCACCCTCCTTCATCCCCCTGCAAATCCTGCACCACCAACTTCTGTTAACCCTGTCTCCAAGACAGTTCTAGATGTTTCCACATTTCCATTCCCAATGTCATCACCGTAGGACAGCCTGGGTCAGCCCAATCCTGCCCAGGCTCATTTACTTGAATGGCATTGCATCCTGTTCTTTCTCTGATCAAACTTTTTTTTTTTTTTTTTTTTTTGCGGTACGAGGGCCTCTCACTGTTGTGGCCTCTCCCGTCGCGGAGCACAGGCTCTGGATGTGCAGGCTCAGCGGCCATGGCTCACGGGCCCAGCCGCTCCGTGGCATGTGGGATCTTCCCCGACCGGGGCACGAACCCGTGTCCCCTGCATCGGCAGGCGGACTCTCAACCACTGCGCCACCAGGGAAGCCCTGATCAAACCTTTTGAGAAGGAACTCTTCAAGACTTCCTAATGAAGTTGCTTCCTAAATGGTCTTCCTGTTCCCACTCTTGTTTTCCCCACCTTCTGAGGGATTAGGTCATGCCTCTGTCCTCAGCCCTTCATGGGCTCCCATCACACTCAATATAATCCAGTGTCTCCGGCATGGCTCACTCTCTTGGGACCTCCTTCTCTCAACCTCTCTGCCAAGGCTATTCTTCATCTATGTCAAGCATGTTTCCACTTAAGGGCCTTTACACGGTATTTCTCTCTGCTAGAAATAACCACCCCTCACCAACCTACTCTGAGATATTTACATGGCCCTCACTCATTTTATTCAGATTGCTACTCATTTATCATGTTCTCAGAGATCCTCCCTGACCACCCCCTCTAAAAAAGCATTTTTCTTTATCCCCAACTTCTTACCCTGCTTTAGGTTTCTTTATGACCCCTAGTATTACACAGGCATGCATGCACATTCTACCTCCTAGGAAACCAACTATTCTGCATTGCCCAGGGGGTTCCTGGGCCAAGGCACTTTCAGTGTTAACGCAGAAAGTTGGGACTTCCCTGGCGGTCCAGTGGTTAAGAATCCACCTTCCAATGCAGGGGATGAGGGTTCGATCCCTGGTCAGGGAACTAAGATCCCACATGCCACGGGGCTACTGAGCCCACATGTCACAAATAGAGAGAAACCTGCACACTGCAACGAAAGATCCCGCGTGCCGCAACCAAAACCTGACACAGCCAAAAATAAGTAAATAAATAAATTAATTTTTTTAAAATAATAAAATGTTAACTCCCCCCTAAAAAAACCCCAGAAAACAGAAAGTCCCAGGCAAACTGGGATGGACTGATCACCACCCTACAGTTCCTCTACCAGAATACAAACTTGATGAGCAAACACTTTATTTTGTTCTCTGCTGTATCCCCAGCACATAACACAGTGCCTGGCACAGAGTAGGTGTTCAATAGATAATCACTGAATGAGAATACATGAACAGTTTCCTGTTTCAAACAGCATCAGGTTTAAACTCTCCTGCCCAGCATTCCAGTTCCTTCTTGACTGCTCATCTTAACCACCCCACCCTATTTCCTACCACTCCCTGTGTACACCCTCTGCCCCAGGCATTCCAGGCTCCTTATACTTTTGCAAACTTCACCAGAAACGATCCCTTCACCGGAAGAGCCCTCCCCTGGCTCTCCTACCTGAGTGTCTCTTTGTTATGTTTTGCTTTATCTTTTGAGATCTATGCCAGTGAAAAATGGAGGAGGGATGCATGTCCCTAGGAGAATTCCCTAGGGCATTGTTTGAAAATATCTACTCGTCTACTCCCAATGCTGAGAATTAGATAGGACTTCCTAAGGGGAGGAAGGGAAATGAAACATTGGTATTTTCCAAAAGTTCCCTAGATGATTCTGACAACAAACACACAGACACTTTATGTGAAAGGCACTGATGTAAACCCCACAATGCTTCACAACCCAGCTCAAGCCCCCTCAGCTGCACCAGTTGTATTATGGCCTTACCTGACCTCACTGTTCTCTCCCTCAGGAATTCTAAAAAGCTCAGGATCTGAACCACACTCCTGCAGGCCTGGCATAAAATATGGACAAATCAGGGTTGCGTAAGTGGGACTGTTGGCCTGGCCCGGGAGCCCTCTCAGGTGTGTGGGACAGGCATTCCCCACCCTCCCCCTGGCTGTAGGTGTGAATGAACCCTCCTTCCCTCTCATTCCGGAAGTATCTGCCCTACTGAGAAATCACCCAGCTTCTGCCCACTCCCATCCTGCTTTGAGCAAGCTATCCCTGCCATCAAAGCAGATTACAGCCACTGCCAGGGCCCACCCTTCTCCTCACTTCCCACTTCCTCTCACAACAGTGTCCCAGAGCTGGTCCACCGAACCAGCCCCAGTCTCTAAGGTGCGCTGCCTGGCTGTTCCAGCAGGGCTCAGAAATCAGACCAACCTGGTGACTCAAGGCAAGCCGAAGGCTTTTGAGTCTTCATTCCCACATCTATGAAAGGGAAAATACTGACCTCACAGGATTTTTAGAGGGATTAAATGTGATAGTAAAAATTCCCAGCACATGGTACACTTAGGAACCTCCTGCCAGAAGCCTTCTTTCTGACAAAGGAGAAATGCCTGTCACCTGGGCATTGGGACACTGGCTTGCCCAGCCAGTTTGGGTTCTGTCTTAACAGAAACATCACTACTAGAAGTACCTCAATGTCACTAGAGTTTGGGATTACTCAGTCTCATTCTCTAGGTGGTTTGTACCAAACTGGAGAGGAGTCTGAGGGGCTTCTTTCTGGCAACTAGAAAGTCATTCTTTGAGTTGGTGGCACTGTTAAACCACATATGGGCAAAACAGAAAACTGCTGTGCTGATCGTTGACCAGACTGCCCTGGAAGACCAGAGGATGAAAAATAGGATAAGGATGGGGTGGGGGTAAAGGGTTCTAGGGATTCCTGCGCAGGAAACAGAGGCTGATGAAAAGAGTAGGTTCTTACACAGCATGACAGCCAGAGGGGAGGGGGAGAGGGGAGGGGAGGGATCTGGGCTAAGAATCATTAGGTCTAGATTCAAGTCCTAGTTTTGCTATTAAGTCAGTGCAATGTACCCTTCCTAGATCTCAACTTCCTCAACCACAAAGGGAGTGAGATCAAAAGTAATTGCATCCACCTCATTACAAATAGCTCAATTTCATTCCTTTTTATGTGGATAGACCTAGAGTCTGTCATACAGAGTGAAGTAAGTCAGAAAGAGAGAGACAAATACCGTATGCTAACACATATATATGGAATTTAAGAAAAAAAATGTCATGAAGAACCTAGGGGTAAAACAGGAATAAAGACACAGACTTACTAGAGAATGGACTTGAGGATATGGGGAGGGGGAAGGGTAAGCTGTGACAAAGCAAGAGAGAGGCATGGACATATATACACTACCAAACGTAAGGTAGATAGCTAGTGGGAAGCAGCCACAAAGCACAGGGAGATCGGTTCAGTGCTTTCTGACCGCCTGGAGGGGTGGGATAGGGAGGGTGGGAGGGAGGGAGACGCAAGCGGGAAGAGATATGGGAACATATGTATGTATATATATAACCGATTCATTTTGTTGTGAAGCAGAAACTAACACACCATTGTAAAGCAATTATACTCCAATAAAAAAAAAAAGTAATTGCATCTTTTCTCTTAAAAGTTTCCAGCACATACATGTTCACTCCCTTTTTTGCCTCCTGCCCTTACATTCCCTATCCTTTGGTTTGGAGCCAACTCCTTCCTGGCAACCAAAACTCCAGACACCATGAACTGTCCTCAGCCACCCCGACCCCTGCCCCCCTTATGAGATCAGAGGTATCAGAGCCTCACTCTCCATGCTGCCAGTCCAGGCTTTGTTTATCATTTGGGGCCCAGGTCTGCCTGTAAATTAGAACTAGAATTGCTTCATGCCTATGCTTCAGGTAGTGGAAAAAACACTGATAGATGTTTTCTGCCATACCAAATTGGAATCCCTCAATGGCTTTTCCCATAAACTTTGTTATACGTAATTGGTGGTTAGAGTCCATATTACCATGGATACTCTTCTACAGTTACATTAAGGATTAAATTGATTTTGCAGACGGATCTAGGATTTAACCGCCACTTGTACCACAGTCTCTGTGGGAAAATATATTCTGTGTTCCAAACAATTGACCTTTTGGAGTTGATCCAGTTCCTAAGTTGGGGACAGCCTGTACAATATTATGTTACATTTTGGGTTTCATTTGTGTGTCCTAGAATCAAAGACTTGTTAGAGCTGGAAGAAACTTTGGAGATCATTAATGCAACTAATTTTGTAGGTAATGAAGCCAAGGTTCAGAAAGACAGAGAGATTTGTTTAAGGGTATTCAGCTACTTTGGTCTCCCAACTTCAAGCCAATGCTTTTCCCACTATCCAAATCATTTTGTGGTCATTTTCCCAAATAGCCATTAAACCACTTGAAAGTTGGGAAGATCATGTTTTCTTCAGTACAGAATCAAACATACTAAATATTTCATAAATACTGAAACAATTCATTATTCACTTTGCTTTGGAGGTCTATTCGCTATAAGATGTCCTCAAATAATAAGTAACATTAGGGTATTTCAATTAAGAATGTATTTATCGTAGACTAGATTTGGTTTGAATCAAGATTTGAATAACTGAAAAATATTCTATTTAACCAGTGTTTCCTATATAAAAGGGTCTATTAGGGTTGATGTCACTCCAATAAATATTTTTCACAGCTCACAGACACATCTGGTTCTAGTTTTAGGAGATACATGCCATTAATTTTAATGTGGTCTTAGGGGAGAGCCACTCATTTTATAACTACATTTAAAAACTTAATATCCCTTTGTTTATTTACCAAAGCCAACTGAAACAGAGACTTATGAAACCATTCAGAAGCAAACCTTCTCCAACTGAAAAGGTGACAAACATAATTTTGATATACTATATGAGGAGAGCCACCTTCATTAGAAACAAAACACTTAAACTGTTTTATTTGAAACAAACTTTCCCATTTGGTGTACTTTTCTTCACCAACAAACACATTGAGTTATTTCTTAAATATCTTTGAATGAGAAAGATAGGAGAACACTGAAAGAGAAACAATCTCATATAGGTAGATGACATGGTTTTATTGTAACAAACTAGGGAGTGACCTAAATAGACAGCCCTGTAATCTAATTACGAGGGGAAAAAAAAAAAAAAAAAAAGAGCCACAGATCAACTCTTCAAAAATTAGTCATCCTTTGTGATAGCAGCCCTCCAACTTTAATTGTCTTATAGTTAACAGTTATACAGTTAACTCTTTCAATTACTAGGCATTTATTTTTTTTATGGTATAAGAAAATGTATTTTCACAAGATATTAATTATGTACCAATAAAGCATTTAAACTAAATACAACACTTCAAAACATTCTGCACAAAAAGTTACAGATCACATTTATTTAATAACAAAATGTCTAGTTCTTTAAGAAAATATTTTTTAAGAACTTACTGCAATAAAATTTTCCAACCAAAGAAAAAAATATTAAACAAATTATGGTACAAGACATCATAAAACTTATTAATGTAACAAATCAGGCAGAATTTTGTGCTAGAAACAGAATGGGGGACATCTAAATAAAACAAAAATTCAGAAAATGTGTATTCATAAATTTCTGGTTAACTGAGGCTTAATGTTGTTAAAGACCAGGAGTCTTTAAGCATCAGACTTTGTTTATAAAAATAAAAAATTCCCCAAACATTAGCAACATACTACCTCAGCACAATTTTTTTTTCCCTTTACAATTCAGAATCCTGCCGTTCATTTGTCAAACATATGAACAATATCTAGTTACTTCATTAAACTTAACCAACATTACCCTTTGGATACGGATTCGGTTGCATTATTTTTTTTCCCAATGAACCTAGAGCCTATGCACACTTAGATAAAAACTGGTCTTAGAAATACTTTATCCATGAATAATTCTACACATATCCAATGAAAGCCTACATTTCCAGGCCTAGAAAGAGCAAGACAGACACCAGGCCTGCCTACAGAGAGCGTACCATCTAGAATACAGCAAGTCAAGCACTGGTTTTCAGTCACTACGAGCCTTCATTTCACCTTTCAAGATGTGCACAGATATTGATGTCCTCTCTAAGGGCAAATAAAATCTTCCCTTATGCCTATCATTCTTTAGATTCTCTACGGGGAATTTTGAAATCTGTATGTTGACAAGGCCTATGCTTTGCTTTCTCTGATTGCCTTCTGCTCCTCATAACAATGTCAAGTATTTTATTTTCCTTTCAGTTCTTCCCAACATAGCCTCTGCAGTTTTGTCTATCCAGTTTGGCCTTTTCTGTGACACTCTGTTACAGCTTTCTGCTCCCCTTCATTTTTCTTTCCTTCTTACTAGAAGCCTGGTCATCTGGGCTTCCCCATCTGCCTTTCGTAGCTTCTTATTCATTCTAGTAACTAATCTTAACACTTCCTTAAATGTTGGGTCTTCAGAAGGTAGAATTAGTGAGCATTTCAGTTAGCATTTCCTTGAGCTCTGTCGTGAACAATAGATCTTCTTTACAACAATACTTTCTCCCCGAACGTTATTTGGAAATATCATCCTAATATTCTAGGATATTAGGATTTCTGTTTTAAAGGTTTTTTTAAAAAAGATCAATAAAGAAATGCATAATTCAGCAACTGATGCTTCTACTTTAGTCTCAAACTCTTTGGCATGGGATACCAATGTTACACGTAAGGGGCTAGATCAAAAATTCAATTTTTGGCTATTTGAATTTTAAATTAAAATTTATAAGAACTCAAGAAGTTTGAAACTTTAAAACAAGCTAAATGATAAAAAGACAGTTATTCATTGATGTGATCCTTTATCATAAACGATATATAATGAAGAATTCAACTATTTTTGTGTCTGCAAGTCAGATGCTATCAAGCAAACTGCCACGTATGGATTGATAAGTTTTTATGTTTTTAACTCAAAGACAAATAGGAAAATTCAGTAAATTTTAATTTTCCAAATGTTCTCAGAAAGAATGATCAGAAGCACCCTCCAGTTATGACACAGGTGGATAATCCATTTACCCCCAACGAACCACCTGTGTGTGCTGTGAGGTAGTAATGTGACCTTCTATGGTGATGACACCCTCAACAGAGAAGTGTCCCCTCTTCACATGAAGAGTGTGAACAACAAGAAGGGACAGAGAGTTACCTTTCATTACTTCATCAACTATTGGTGTTTTCATAGGATTTCAAATGCCTGACTCCAATTTTACAACAATAAAAATACCAATATTTATTCTGGAAGGGGATTTTATGTTCCAAGCAGCAGATATTAACAACACAATCTCTAGGAATTATTCACAGTTCTGAACCGTGCTTTAGAAAAACATTTCCAGCAGTCTGTGCAGGATTTATTCCTATTCCATCATTGGTAATAACTGCACCTGTTGCTGCAGGAACTTTAAATTCTGCTGCTGCAAACTTTAAGACTGCTGTAAAAGGTGTAGTTTCGGGAACACTGAGTACTTTGTACGGCAGCTGTGGGTCCGACGTCAGTGTGATCTTAAAGGAAACCTTCGACATGGTGCAGCCGGTCTGGACAGAAACCCCACGCTAACCTAGGCATTTATTTTGTGATCATTTTATCTTGAAGCATACACCAGAGAGTTTCCTTAAGAGACAATGTTCCACTGAGAGAGAGAGAGAGAGAGACAGGGACAGAGACAGAGAGACAGAGAGAGACACAGAGAGAGAGAGAGTTGGGGGTGTCAGAACTGGAGGAAGGGGGAGGGTTTTGGCCAAGGGCAGGGGAAGAGGTATTTGGTTATACCTGGCTTTATAATTTGGGGGGCTAAAATGACTGAGGACGTGCCTTATGGCTTAGCTGATCACTCTGGTGCTTGATTATTCTCTCACGTGTGTATTGAAATGAAACCAAAAGTAAATCCTAAGCAAAATTCTTGGCCCTGCCTAGGTGTATACCAGGTCTGGCTCTGTACTGACAGGGGTGGCCTCCTACTGATGCATGTGTCCTTGTCTGGTTTCTCAGTATCCTTGAATTAAGCTGACTACAAAAGTCTATGACATTTGATAGACAGAATGGCTGCCCTCAAGGTATATCTAGTAAAATTTAGAACTTACTGTCATTTAAGACTATTAAAGACTTGATTAAGAGGAATCATATTCATGGAAGGACAGCCTGATGAATGTTGATTCATTCATTTATAAGTTATCCTGGATTAGTCAAGGCAGCAAAGAGCTATACATCACTATCACAACCTTCACACTTTGCTACCTAAACCTATTCACTTTCACACCATATTGGCTACTGGCTAATATCAAGAGGCATATAAAACATCCCTATGAAAGTCTGTGCTGTGTTTACTAAAAGGAATCATGAGGCTGCTGTTCACTGTGTTCCAAAGTGCCTTCTTTGAGGACACTCCATAGGGACATCTTTCTGATCTCAGCACAGTGATAGTTGGGCTCCTCTGAGCACTAGTCTGGCCCAGGTATTTCCTGTCAGTAAGTACAAATAAAATCATGATTTTATTAAGACCCTAAATCATGATTCCCCAAGTCCTTTACAATCAGGAAGTCCAATTTCCCTCCACAGACATTTCTGGAATTACCCAAGGATATTAACATGCATGTTATGCCTCCCTAAGCCCAGTGGTATGCTGGTAAATGTTTAACAACCAGCTTTCGGGTGGAAAAAGCTGATAGATTTGTAACATGTGCTAATTTCCTTGGTGTAAATACTGCTCTCACTATGGCCAATATAATATCACTGAAGGTAGAGTTGGAAAGAGATGCATAGCAGCATTTCATTATATAGTATTTCCACCATACAGATACAGTATATGTTAACAACCTTTAGACTATACATAATAGTAAAATGTAGCAACATAAATAGAATGTGATGAATCTTGAGCAATAATTACCTTTGTTTTTGTTATATTTATTTGTAAGTCTATATAATTTACTTTTCAAATAATGACTCTGTTTAACAACTGGCTTGCAAAATTCTCTGAAGGTTTAACAACTGGCTCTCATGAGCCAGTGTAAGCTGGCTCCCACACACCACTATCTAAAGCCACACTGGGTTGGGAGTCTAGCTAATAGTTTGCCCTCTAGTCTCTTGGATTAACAATCCTGGTCTCACCAGGAGCAGGACCTTAGCCTGATCCTTTTCCTAAGTCTTGCCACATGTCCAGAAAGAGAGGGAGGCAGTTTCCTACATGCAATCAGAACCACTCCCTGCCAGTCCTCTGCTCTAAAGTCTGCTGGTCTCCAGGCTCAGGTGCTCTACAGAGCTGCTGCCCACCACACATTGCTCCTACACCAATGGCAGCCTTCTCGTGTCCTGCTTCCAAGCTGCTGACTTCCCTAACTGACAACCCCCATTCTGCCCATGGACCACTGCTCACACTCAGGCCAAGAACTTCCTGAGAGTCAGTATCTGTCAAGTGAGGCTTCTGTCTCTTTGGTACCCGACTACCCTTGAACCTCATCGTGGCTCTGACTGCCTCTATTGCTGCTGCTGCCTGCAGCACTGTCTCCTCTGACCTCTGGATCTCCACGTCTTACCTCTTCCTCTGCCCTCAACCTCTTATCCACATTTTAAGGTCTAAATAAACTTTGAAAACTGAGATTCACATAAATGTGACACGAAAACTCACATAACCAAGTAGGATGAAATGGAAGTGAAGAATGATCCCAATTTTACAAAATGGGTATACATCTATCTATCTAGTCCCTGCTTTTAGAAAGTTCACTGTATGCAACTTTGCTTTTATGAAAGACCTACGTGAGTATCTTTTTCTGCTAACCAAAAGAAATCCAAAGAGGATTTTCACTGTTACAAAAAAAGGCGAAAAGTAAAAATAGTGATTAGCGTTAGTTCTGCAGCAAGCCATTACAGAGGAAATGTACACATCAAGCACCGCCAAGTTCCTTCTCTAGGAACTATACTCAGCATCTCAGCATCAGGCTGCCATAACTTTGAACTGTGTCTGTGAGCATCTGTGCTTTATCTCGATTTATTTTGTGCACCTGTTAGCAAGATGTGTCCTAGGGTAATTGCTTCTTTGCTTTATGACATTTCGGCTTACGAAAAGTTTCATAAGAATGCTCTACTTCCTTGGTGTAAATTTATATAGACATATATATGTCTATATAAATAAATATATTTATAATTATATTATATATGATATAAAATATATAAATATATATTCAGAAATAAAACAGAAAAGTGGTTAGCTATGGCTGGTGAAATTATAGGTGATTTTTATATTTTTTCTTTGTTTTCCAATTTCCTTCAATAAATACGTTTTATTCGGGGTGGGGAGGCTGCTTTAACGGCAACTCTGACTTGAACTGATATGAGGCAAAATGCAGTCTTTATTTACCTTACATGACATGGATATTCATATAGTGAGCTGCCCCAGAAGCTGCTGGGGTGTTAAGTAATACATAGTATATGCACTAAGCTTCAAAATCTGAAGACGTCTGATTCTGAATTCTTACATAATATTTTTGGAGGGGGATCCCACAGGAAAGTTGGTTGGGCCCCTAGTGATAGAGCTCTTTCATTTTTATAATAGTCCCTTCTTACCCAGGATTCGAAGGCACTAGAAAACCTGGTGGGGTGGGGGTGAAGGGGCATCTCCAGCTGCAGGCAGTACCAGACGGTACTCAGAACCACCCTCTGAGCTCTTCTGACTCCCAGAACTCTGCTGAGACCGGCCTCTCTCTGCCCTCCTCCACTTGGGGTGATTTTCTCTAAGATGCTCACTTTCTCTCTGTTCAATCCAGTTTCCTTTGAGTGTCCCTTGTCCCTTAAATATATCTGAATATATATAAACCCTAATGGAGGACAGGGTTCAAAGTTCTTTCTCACAGGGTTCATGGGCCCCATGAAAATTGGAGGATAAGAAGACACCTTAAGTGTTCTAAACATTCTGTTACTCTTTTAGAGGCTCATGGAAGAGATTTGGGAAAGCGGCATCCAACTCCACAAGCTGGTCTATTCAAGTCTCAGTTCCAGCTCAGCCAGAACACTTACTCCACTTGCTACTCATTGGTTGCAATTTTCCTTGGTTGCTAGAAAGCTTAGAATCATATTTGTGACTTATCCCTAGCAAACCATAGGACCTTACACCATGCATTTTACATACAATACTGCTGGTTTTATCTTATCTTCCCCACTCTTAGTTTTCTTTTGTGCTCTTTTTCTCTGTACATATTTTAAATTTATCCTACTTCATGTATTTACGTAAGTTACTTTAAATCCCTTCTTCTGGAATAAAGCAGGGTATAAATAAATGGTCATTAACAAAAGAGTTTGATGAGGATCCATTTCTTCACCTATAAAGGCCCTAAGATGAACTGGTGGCAATAAGAGTCTGTGAAAACTACTCCAGACAGGATCACCATTATAGCTTGTCACCTGTTCTGTGTTCACCACCAATCCACAAGCTAAATCTTGAAATGGAGAGAAAGCTAGAAAAAAAGGGATCAGGAAATCCTATCTCTGTAAGTCATCTGAACCATCATAAAGCACTTGATTGGATAATGCTTTTTCCCCAAAAAAGTATGATTTCTGTTCTCGACATTTATGTTGTAACACATGCATATTTAAGCATCTCAGTTCACATACACTGAGAGGGTGTATATCACAATTGTTGAGTGCAGACTCTGGCACTAGGATGCCTGGGTTTGAATCCCAGATCTGCCATTTACTTGGGGCTAGGTATTTAACCATACTGTGCTTCAATAAATTCCATCTACAAAGTAGAGATAATAATAGTACCTACCTCACAGGGCTGGTGTAAGGATTAAATGAAATAACATATGTACTATAACATTTAAAACAGTGCCAGAGCACATACAGGGATCTCAAAAATGTTAGCTATTATTAGTGATATGTGAGTGGGAGAAGCACTGCCTTGAGCCTGAGACAGCATCTTGTTTGTGAGTTTCTGGACAAACACCTGAGGAATGAGTGAAGACTTTTGGTCTGACCACTTCTGCGAACAGGCCCAAAACTCTTGCTTACCCAGATCCTTTGCGTGGCTACTCTTTCCCCTGCTTTTCTAGAGGCAGAATTCTGTGGTGGAAAGAAGAGGTGGGCAACCAACCTTCCTGAGCCTCCGCGTTTCTTTGTCCCTCTCTTCTACATACCAGATACAGCGGGAGCTGCAGGCACAAAGATAAATTGGGTTTACCGTGTAGGAGCTCACGGTCGAGTGCAGGAGATAAATGCAAAAACAATTACAAGGTAGGATGATTAAGCAATATATAATGAAGGTATTTTTCTTGTTCAAAATGCACTGTGGAAAAGCAGTATCCACAGAATGTAAGATGTAAGATATGTGAAAGCGCTCTATAGAAGGCAGACAACGGTACCCATGTAAAATATTATTACTGCTGACCCTCCCAGGGCCCACTTTAACTTATTTCATCCAGGGACACTTGGGCAACCAACCTTGTGGAACCGTAAGGTATGAAACCCCTTACGTGCAACGTCAAACTGCTCCAGCAGAGTAACCCCTTCTTGCTTTCCAAACGTGTAAACCCAGTTTCAAACATGGGTAACGCAGTCCGCGTTTCCCGCTTACCGGGAACGAGGAACTACTTGCAAAACCAGGGACTGAAACCAAGAAAACAAAAGCAAGGCGGAAAGAGCACAACCACATCTGCTGAGCGCCCTAGACCCGGGAAGCTGAGAAGCGGGAAGGCCAGCGCTGCCTACGCGCGCTCTGCGTAATGGGAGCTTCCCCAGCGCAGCAAACCATGGGAGCCTCAGGGACGCCACCTGCGCAGCCGCGAAGATTCGGCGCAGTGGAAGTAGCGAGAGAGGCCGCCGCACCTGCGCGACGGCAGTGGCGCGGCGGCGGCGGCGGCGGGAGAACCGAGTCCAGTGCGATTGCGCGGAGGCCGCGGGCGAGGTGGGGCCGCGAGCGAGTGCGCCGTGCGCCTGCGCGGAGGGCTGCGTGGCGCGGTGGCGGGGAAGGGCGGTGTGAAGTGAGTGGCGCTGCGGGAGGGGCCGTCGGCGGCGCTGGTGAGCTTTGCGGAGTTGGGCGGTGCCGAGGAGGAAGAGGAGGTGGGGGCTGGGTCTGACGCGGCCCGGTTTTTGGGGGCTCCACTTGTTTATTTTTTTTCTCGTGGGTGCCTCCGAGTGTGTGCGTGCTCCACTGCTTGGTGGGAAGGGGGTGGGGGGAGGGCCCGGGGGAAGGGGGAGTTGGAACCGGGGTCGAAACGCCGCGTGACTTCTAGGTGAGGGAACGCCGAGCGGTCGCCGCAGCGTCCGCCGTCGAGAAGCCCTTGTTCCCGCTGCTGGGAAGGAGCGTCTGGTGCCGACAAGATGGCGGACGGGGAGCTGAACGTGGATAGTCTCATCACCCGACTGCTGGAGGGTGAGTCGGGGCCCGGCCGGCCGCGTGGAGGGGGCGCCTCCCTTAGCCCTCCTTGTTCCTCCGCCGCCGGAGCCCGAGGGGACCCCCCCTTCCCGCCCCGAGGCGGCCCCCGAGGAGGGGGCAAAGAAGCTGGTGGGCCGGGGGGAGCGGCCTCCGGGAGCACGGCCGAGGGGAGGCCGGGCGTCAGGGGCTGTCCCCGCAGGCAAGTAGTGCCCCAGCGGACCTTCGGGGACCCGCACGGCGGCGCGCCGGCGGGGGTGCCGGGTGACCCTTCGCGAGGAGGGTGCCGGGATGCGTGCTCCGGGGCATTGTACGCCCGTGGGACGTGTATTTCTTCTCTGTTCTCTTTGTGCCTTGCCCTTGGATGCCTCCGCTTCTTGTTACCGGAGTGAATTTTTAAAAATCTTCTCCTTGAGTCGACTGTTTGATCGGCATTTTTACATGATGCTACAGGACAAACTCTATTCAAGGAGAGGATAACGTGAGCGGGAGTTGAGTCCCGCCCATGTATTATTTAGCTTTAAAGCATAGTAAGCCAAAAGTCTTTGAGCGAGCTGAAGATGCGCGCAAGAAAAATGTAGACACGTTTGCTGAAGGGATTGATTTTCGGGTTTGAGAATTTTAGCAGGTTTGAGCAGGATTTAATTTCTGCACAAACTTAGAAAAGGTCGATTGTAAAGCCTCTCTTGTGTTTAAAAGATATTTACAGGTCTTAGCAGCTTTTGAAGTTTCTGGGCCCTTCTGTTTGTAATTGGATAGTTTTATGCTAGGGTCGGGGATTGAGGGAAAGGGAAGAGATGGAGAGGCCAGGGTATAATTCAAAGTCAGTCGCTGCCTTCTGCCAGTGAATCCCTTTACCCTAAAATTTGCGTCATCACCAGCTGCTTTGTGAGTGTGTAGGAAAGAAATTACGCCATTAAAAAAAATAAATTATTGTTCTCTCTGTCAGAAACCGTGGAAGGATTACATATCCATTGTTACTGGCTTTCAAATTTCCTGAAGATAATTGTTTGCCACCGTGAAACAGTGTGTACTTACATTTGGAAAATCATCGCAGAAGAAGATTGTGTGATTGGGGGGCGGAAGGGAGGGCGCTAGTTCCTTTTTTCAGCCAAAGTGTCGGTGTTTTATCAGTTCTCTGTGTACCCGTTGTGTAACAAACTACAGTATACTTGCTCCAGATGTGAAAGCCTTCCAGCAGTCTAAGACTGAGTCTCTTAAGACTGAAGAAGAAGCAAAGTTTCACCAGGAACTCTTGTTTGTCTTTTCCTTTACTATCAAGTTATTCTTGGGAGGCCCCCTGGTGCCTGCAGTCAGTGTTCACACAGATGTGAACATCTTTCTGGGTCTGTGAGACATTTGCTTTGAAAAAGTGTGTGTATTTTTTGTAGTTACGCATTGTTATAAGAGGGAAGTGTAGCTATTTAAAAATTTTAATATCTTGTTAACTTTGGGGGAAGTTTATGCTCACCATGAACTTGGCTTGTAAACTTAAATATTTAAAAATCTGATGCTTGTATCTCAACTTCTTTATTTTTATCTTACATAAACTTACATATTTATATACTGTATAGACATAAAACACAGCAGACTTATGTGTTTTTAAATCTTTGATATGGGATCTTTTAAGTCAGATGCACCCTTTTAAGATTATAGATAATTAAGAAACTTCACTAGTGGATTGTTCAAGGTTGTTAAGAGAAAAGATATGGTGAGGAAAATAGGCTAAGTGATTCTGTTTGTTTCTGTGAATTCAGATTACATACGTGTTGGGTTCTGGTTTTGGGTGATCATTTTCCAGACGTTTTCCCCTTTTAAATTAGGGGAATTTAAATTGAATTGAATTTCTTGACCTGCTTTGTGCCAGTCACCAGGAATCCAAAAATAAGACACAGTCTCTTCACTCAGGGAACTCCCAGTCTAAACAAGTGACTTTCAGGCTTTTTCAGCCTGCTCTCTGACAGTAAAGAGTACCATTACTTGCTGCTTAATCCCGGGAAGTATGTTTAGTTTTGACCGTGCCTCCCTGGGATTCTTAAATTCTCCTCTTCTCCTTCCCTTTTCCAAAATCTAGACCTGTCCAAAGACATCCTAACAAACCTGGATTTTCTAATAAATAATTGTTTTTAATCTTCAAATAAGAATTCTTTTGTCTGCCTTGATTTTCAGTGATGTTACATGCTAATTATTAACTCAAATTCAAGTAAAGCTGCTTAGCAGAATAGCTATAGTTAGGTTTTTTGCTTGTTTGTTTTCAGTATTAAATGAAAGTATTGTACAAGGGAGGGGAAATCAGCAGGACTTGATCTCATTTTAAAATGTTGACTGTAGTTCCGTAACATATTCTGATTTTTTTATTACATCAGATTGCTAGTCAGCTATAACCCTTTTAGTAACTTTTATTACCAATCAGCTATAACACTTTTAGTAATTTTATGAGTTTCTTTGTGTTTTTTAGGTGGCCAAATGATGTTCACTTCCAAAGTGCCTTTTACGTTTAAATTTTTTGTTATTATTTAATGCAAAACAGTATACTGATTTATTGTTTGGATAGTGCATGTTCCTTCAGTATATTTCTTTCTTTTTTTTTTTTTTTTTTTTTGGTATGCGGGCCTCTCACTGTTGTGGCCTCTCCCGTTGCGGAGCACAGGCTCCGGATGCACAGGCTCAGGGGCCATGGCTCACGGGCCCAGCCACTCCGCGGCATGTGGGATCTTCCCGGACCGGGGCACAAACCCGTGTCCCCTGCATCGGCAGGCGGACTCTCAACCACTGCGCCACCAGGGAAGTCCCAGTATATTTTCTTGAGTTAAGTTTTACTTAACCACAAAGCCAAAGATGCCTACCACTCTATCCCCTTTAGTGATCCTGCTACCACATTCTTGTTGAAATTGAAGCTAGTTCCTATGGGTATCCTGGAAAATCCAGTAAAAGCTTTTTACTTTGATCAGCAGTTCCAAAAGGAGTTAGGATGGCAGTGGGAGTATAGAGAAATCACCTGGGGAGCTTTATTCAAACTATAAATGTTGAATTTATTTTGGAGGACTTGAAAAAGGTTGAGTAGAATCTGCTTGTTTGGGAAGAGGGTTGTGTGGAAAACTGCTTCCCGATGGTTGAGATTGTGCCAGCTCTGTTCCCAACAGTTTTATTGAGATACAGTTCACATACCATACAGTTTCACCTATTCGAAGTGTATAATTGAGTGGTTTTTAGTTGTGCAACCATCAGTCACCACAATCAACGTTAGAAAGTTTTCACCACCACCACCCTCAAACACAGCCCTGTTTTCACTAGCCAACAAATCCCTTTTCCCTTCACCACTCCTCCCATTACTTGGCTACCCCTGATATACTTTCTGTCTATAGATTTTGCCTGTTCTGGACATTTCATCTGAATGAAATCATACATTATGTGGTCTCTTGTGATTGGCTTCTTTTAACGTTTTGAAAGTTTATCTATGTTGTAGCACGTGTCAGTACTTCATTCCTTTTATGGCCGAATAATATTTCATTGCATGAATATACCACATTTCATTTGTCCATTTATCACTTGATGGACATTTGAGTTGTTTCCCCTTTTTGGCTATTGTGCATAATACTGCTATGAATGTTCATGTATAAGTGTTTGTGTGGGCATATGTTTTCATTTCCCTTGGGTATATAGCTGGGAGTGAAATTGCTAGGTCAAATGGTAACTCTGTTTAACTTTTTGAGGAACTGTTAGACTGGTTAAAGCCTCTTTTCTGATTAAATTGTTTAATTATGACCCAGCAGTCTAAAGATTAGGCAGTTTGAAGGAAGTGCTAGTTGATATTGGGTGATATCCCTGACTTCTGCAGGGATAGTGTTGTTGTGTAGACCCAAGGCCAGGTCTGTTAAAAAAGAGCAGGTTGAGGAATAGGGGAGATGGTCTTAGGGATACTTTCTCTCTTCTCTTGCTTCTTTTTAGATGAGAAGCTAGAGAAGGCATAAAGATGCTACATTGTTCAGAGATTCAGGGATTAGGTTGGTTGCTTGGTTTTCTTGTCAGTTCCAGCAGGTGAGGGAAATTTTGGCAGTTTGAAGTAGTAGTCCAGAGTATTTTTATTTTATTCGAAAATACAGAGCTGGAGCTTTTCTGGTAAGTGTCTAAACCAAGATTAGGATTTATTGGGATTTAGAAATCTATTTACATTTGAGTCTAGAGACAGGATTATATTAAGATTTAGGATTAGTGAGGTAAAGATAGTAAATTTTATCAAGTAGGTTTTTGCATCTGAAGTCTTATTATCCACATTTATCTTTTAACAGAGTATCCATTCCAGTAGTATACGTTCTCAAACAACTCTTAACAGGTAAAATAACGTCAGTGTTAAGAATGTCAAGATATTTAGAAATAATTAAAATCTCAGTTTCAGAAACAACCTTGATCCTGGAAATCTTGGGCTATAGGGATGCAAAAAGAAATGGTTTGTAAATGTCAGTGGGCTTAGCAGTGGTGTGGTGGTGGAGGATAGGGATTCCCAGTTTAATCTTCTAGGATTTAATTTTGAGTGATTACAAATTTATACCCTCAGGCAGCGATCACTGCTCCTCTAGCAGCTGTAAGTAGCCATTTCAAGGCTTATTCTTTCTGGGAAAATAGAGGATCGGTGAAGATAGGAAGCAGAAAGAGATTAAGGTTACAACTCTTCTTTCTTTTTGTAAACCCTCCACCTTCCCCCAAGATTGAATATGATTACCTTTGAAGTCTTGGTTATTGGTAGGTGAAATGTAGTTTTTTTTTTTTTTACACCTCATTCTCTGAAATACACTGTACCTCAGAGATTTTCCATCTTTAAAGATAAAATGAAAATGCTTTAATAGAAATTGTCTTTATTCCACAATTAGAAGTAGGGGACTAAAAATGCAGAAACTCATTCTGAAGTTAAGTAAGTACAAATAACTAGTTGCCAGTCTTTTCCTAGTTTAATGGAGGAATTCAGTTCCTGGTCTAGGTGGGTACTTGTCATGCAGTAGAAAAAGTAGTAAAAGGACAGGGACAATTGTCCTTTAATCTGCCTACCCACTATTCACTTGTATAGCAAAGTGATTTATGAGGACATACATAACCTTCCTAATAGTCACTGACCTCAGGGCTCTCCCTTCCAAATTTACCCACATCTGTGCAAAGACAAATAGAGGTATTTATGTTACATGCGCAATCTGGTGGGAATGTTGCCTTTGGGTCTTGATATATGCTGGCACTGTGTAATTTGGAGGTTTTGACACAGTTTATTTCCCCATAAAGGAATTTAATCCTTAGAATGTTCATCAGACTATGCCTGAGTTCCCATCTAGTCAATTTCCAAACTATTGATCAAAACATTTTCTTGCTTTGAGTGCTTGTCTAACACCATTTTAACTTTTCCCTTAATCCTACCTACTATTTTCAAGATTTAGAGAAATCAAAAGTTACTTTTCATGGGCTTCCCTGGTGGCGCAGTGGTTGAGAGTCAGCCTGCCGATGCAGGGGGCGCGGGTTCGTGCCCCGGTCCGGGAGGATCCCACATGCTGCGGAGCGGCTGGGCCCGTGAGCCATGGCCGCTGGGCCTGCGCGTCCGGAGCCTGTGCCCTGCAACGGGAGAGGCCACAACAGTGAGAGGCCCGCGTAATGCAAAAAAAAAAAAAAAGAAGTTACTTTTCATATTTAAGGACATCTATTATATAGCTTTCTCTAATATTTAGCAGTTATTATGGCTCTTTTTTATTTTAAATAGTAAACTGAGAGGGAAACTTTATAGGTATTTGTAGGTTCATCTGTGTTGTTTGAATACGTATCAAATAATTGAGCCAAAGTAGTGAAAGAAAATGACCAGGCTTCTGGAGTGAAAGTGAGAGAAAGATCTAAGTTATATAATGACAGAAAGGAACATAGTTTATGAACATTAGACCTTAACTGCAATAGTTATGTGAATCCTGAATGATAACAGATATATACTCAATTAAGTGTTTATTCAAGGTAGTTCAGTAAGTATTGATATAGTGGGGGACCATGTTTATACTCGCTAAAGGTACAGGTTCTGCATGTATTATAATTTCAGCTCTTCCTCAGTTTCTTCTGCATTTTGAGGATGATAATCGACCTGCTTCATAATGTATCTGTAACAATTAAACTGGTAGAACGCTTAGACCATAATAAAAGCTCAGAAAATGTTAGCTACTGTTATTGTTTAGTATAAACCTGAGTGTAAGGTAATAGAGGGCTTCTTATGCTACTGAGCCCTGGACCCTCCTCAAAGGAATTTTTGAGAAGGCTATTTCTTGTGAGGATCTAACAGATGTGCCCTCCACATTGTTGCATACAACCACTCATACATAGTATGTATGTATGTATGTATAAAACATTTCTTTCCTCTTCCCATTATTCAGAATTTATAATCTGGTTTGACATATTAATGTTGGTGCTGAGGGGGAGAGATATTTTTAGGCAGAATTAAATGGTGAAAGGTGATTTAAGGAGATTCGGTGTATGCTTTCTTTTGGCTAGGGGCTAGAGAGCAATGGATTTCAAACTTTGAATCTTGGGACTACTCTGTACTCATAAAAATAATTGAGGGGCTTCCCTGGTGGCGCAATGGTTGAGAGTTCGCCTGCCGATTCAGGGGATGTGGGTTCGTGCCCTGGTCCGGGAAGATCCCACATGCCGCAGAGCGAATGGGCCCGTGGGCCATGGCCGCTGGGCCTGTGCGTCCGGAGTCTGTGCTCCGCCGGCGGGAGAGACCACAGCAGTGAGAGGCCCATATACCGCAAATAAATAAATAAATAAATAAATAACTGAGGACAAGAACTTTGATTTGTATGAGTTATTTATCAGTACTGTGTTAGAAATTAAAACTAAGAATTTAAAAATATTCTTTAATTCATGTAAAATAACGATAATAACCTATTCATTTTACATAATCAGAGTTTGTTTTCTACAACAAAAATAATAGTGATAAGCACATGTCTTTAATGTCTGGTTTTGTAGAAGACAGAATTCTCATATCTGCTTTGCTTCAGTTTGTGTTGATACATTGTTTTGGTTGAAGTATATGAAGAAAATCTGTACTTTTACAGATACGAAGTTGTAAAAGGAAGGAGTATTTCAATAGCCTTTTTAGATAATGGCGGATATTCTTTAATATTATACCAGAAATCGACAAGTGATAATTTCTTAAAGGTTAGTTGTAATGTAGAATCTGAAATATTGTTCTCTTACATTAAAATCCATTTATCTATCTTGCATTTTAAATGGATCTTACAAATGACTTTGTAACATGCATTGGTCGTTTTGAAAATACTGGTTAAGCTGATTTATGCAGATGTTCAAATGTTGACACATTTTATACAACATCAAAAAATTCACATTTGTTAATATTACAGCAAGGTATCAGAAGAGTCCTTAAGTATGAAGAAGCTGTCAAATTCATGGTGTTGGATACAAGGTTTCCAAAATTTTAATTTTCACTAGCAACAAATACTGTCAGTTGTTTTCTTTGAAGTGACAGGCTCACTTTGTTCATTTTCAAGAGTATCTGTTAAATATCTTAAGTGTGAATAACCATAGTTTGTCACTTGTGCTTTCCAGTAAAAGAGATGGTCTGTGAAAGTAGCTAGATCAGCTTGGAACTAAAACAGTCATACAAGTGCTCTTTTTGAAGACAACCATTGTACTTTGATATGCAACAGAAATGCTTCATGGATACTTTCATTTCATCATGCAGAATATTAAAAAGATGTATACTTGTTGGTGGCGATGTAAGAAAATTGATTGTTTTTACTGCTTAATCAAGGGCAAGGGCATTTTTAATTGAAACTGGACCTTTTTTGTTTCGCTGTGTGTGGCAATTTAGTGCCTCTGATTTGGTTTCTGCTGAGGTGTCGGTGTTTTAAGGTGTTTTAATCACCATTGCTTTTGCACCATGCAGATGTCAACACAGTGAAAAGGGGGATCACGCTCGTGAGAACCACAGGACTAGGGCGCTCCCTTCTTCTGTTCCTGAAATGTCTAGTCCTCCCCTGTATCTGTTAATTTTCTTCTTTACTCTTTTTTCATTATCTATTTGTTTACTAGTTTACCTGGAATGATTTTTTTAACTTACGGCAATACACAGACCCCTCTGAGAAATCATGAAAGCCCCGGACTTCTCAGAAAAGTATACATGTGTATGTGCATACACAGTATTACAGTTTGGGTTTTTATACAGAGCTCCTGAAGGCCATCTGTAGGCTCAAATCACATTAAGCAGGTAAACTTAAGATAAATTGAAATTATGGCAGTGGCTTAATTCTTTCATTTAAAACCAAAATTCCCCATTCTAGCCAACTGTAAAAATTTTACTTTTTTTTTCTTTTTTGTGGCTTAAAGTAGACTCATACTAAATATGGAGAAATTGCTGTTTCATCTTAGAAAAAAAATTTAGGAAATCTGGATTTATGTTAACTTTGCTGTTGATTAGTATGTAACCTTGAGTGAATCTTTTTGGTAGGGTAGAAGTTAAAATGTTAAAGGTTAATGAAGATTACTAAGATTTCATGTGGCAGATGTAATAGTGGAATTAGGTGTTTTTTTCTCCTTGGCATTCTTTCTGTTTTAGAGAAGGCAGTTATTAGTAAGAACTTGCTGGAGAAAATAGCAGATGGTTATTGAAAGATAAAATTTAGTGTACACACAACACAGACATATATAACACACACCATTTGTAATTTAAAAAACAAACCTGCATTGAAAAGGTTTTTACATGAATATGAAATTTGAAAAATAATGATGGAGTATAAATTTTTGTAATCATGAGAAGAAGGGACTTCTTGGGGGAAGAGAACATTTTGCTTAATTGAGGTTCAAAGTTAGTGTTCTGTATCAAAATCAACTGGAAGTGTTCATCTGTTAATGCTGATCTATAATGAGATTTTATGTATTTCATCTTGGAAGGTGTCTTAACACAGATAGGTAGGTACTACTGAAACTATTATCAATCCAAAAGCATGTGGTTTTAGTTAAGTGATTTTAGTCATCACTTGGAAGGTATTTATAGAATTTTATTAGTCCTCTCTTAATATTTGCCTTTTATCATGTGATAACATTGCACATCAGTCAATTCCAGTGAGAGGTTAGGTGGAAGCTCCTCACCTGCACAATTAAATGGCTTTTGATTTATTTTGCACTAACACTGAGGTCTAAAGAATGCTGTAAGAACTGTGGTTTGAGCTTAGAAAATAGTGTCCAGTGCAAATCTGTGAGGGAATGAAGATCTCACTTGTTTTAACATTTGACAGCCCTGGAACTGTGTAAAGCAACCTGACATTTGCTTGTGATTACAAGCAACATTAGTTGTCAGAGTGACTTAGCATAGTGTATGTTTCACACATAAGTATTTTTTCACATTTTAATTTTAGGTTGAATTATTAAGAAACATTATCAGGTTTGCAGCAAGATCTAATTTATAAAACCTACTCAGTGCTCGATAGTAGTGATTGAGGGTGATTCTCATTCAGAAAAATGTCAACATTGGCCCTCAGCTCAAAAAAGTCACAATAAAACTTTATCACTATTAAACCACTGAACTGCTGTGTGGTAGGGCAAGTCAGAATATTCAGCTTTTGTTTCTGACAAACATTTGTGTAACTGACAATGGTTAAGTTCATGAGAGCTAATGAAATACACCATTGATACCACTGGTTCAATATTTTTCCACTGAGTGCACCATAAGCTTTAAACACCTTCAGTTTTCACAAGCTTTATTAAATTGTCCAACTAAGTCTTTTCCTGCTCCATGAGTATTTTTACCTCCATCATGTTTTGGGTTTGTTTCTTTAGCTTCTTTGAAAGTATTCTTTTTATTTATTTATTTATTTATTTTTGGCTGCGTTGGGTCTTCGTTGCTGCGCACGGGCTTTCTCTAGTTGCAGAGAGCGGGGGCTACTCTTCACTGTGGTGCGCGGGCCTCAGTAGTTGTGGCTCGCGGGCTCTAGAACGCAGGCTCAGTAGCTGTGGCGCACGGGCTTAGTTGCTCCGCGGCCTGTGGGGGTCTTCCCAGACCAGGGCTCGAACCCGTGTCTCCTGCATTGGCAGGCGGATTCTTAACCACTGTGCCACCAAGGAAGTCCCTTCGGAAGTATTCTTGCCTGTGGTTGTCCCACACAGACTATTCATAGAGGCTAACTTTTCAGTCATTTCAAATTCAGCATTGGCTCCTCAAGTGAGCAAAAGCTGAGTATTGGCAATATCTGTGAACTCATCAAGAGCCAAGGAAACCACTCAAAATCATTTTTGTTTTTTTAACTGATTATCGACTTTGCTTTCAGTGTCCTCAACCCTTCAAGAACTGTCTTTACGGAAGGACTAATAAATATATAGTCTTAAACAAGTTTATAGTCTCAGGACATACTTCTTTGGCTTTTCCAAACAAATATGATTTAATTAACTCACCATTAGTAAATGGCTTTCCTCGCTTTCTAATACATGAACCAGTTGGAAGCTTACTTTCATTGCAGCCTCATTTTTATTTTTGTGAAGAAATTCTGCTGTGATGAGATTCCATTTACAATTTAAAAAAATTTTTTTGATTGTTACTTTCCTATGAGATGGGAATGTTGTGATGAAGTGCTTAGTTTCCTAATGTGAACATACATTTTATTCTTTTAGCACAGCTATAATGTCATAAATACAATACCTAGTCATCTAATTCAGTAACAAAATACTCCACTGGGCCTTAGACATTCATATTTCAATTTTCTTCCTTTGATGAGTATGCACTGGTAATAAAAGTAAAATAAAATGTTGCAGCACAGCAGTAAGTAGATGCTGAAGACACTGTTGAGTTATAACTGCATCTCTGCAATTTCTAGTACCCTGGGAAGCAGTGCAAAGCCATGAGGGTGCCCCATGTGGTCTCTATGGCAACTACTCAACTCTGCCATGGTATCGTGAAAGTACCCATAGGTAATACGTAAATGAATGAGAGTGGTTTTGTTCCAGTAAAGCTTTACTTATGGACGCTGACATTTGAATTTGATATAATTTTTATGTGTCACAGAGTATTTTTCTTCCCCCGCCTCCCCCTCCAACTATTTTTAAAAGTATGAAAGTTACTCTTAATGCACAGGTCACACAGAAACAGGGATTGGACCAAATTTGACCCTCAGGCCTTAGTGTTTTCCCCCTTTTCTGGTGTAAACATGATTGTGCAGAAAGATTATTTTATCAGGAACCAGGAGACCTTGATGCTTCCACCTAAGTTGAATGACTCATTTGCTGAGATAACATATGGGGTTAAGGCCAGTAGTGTCTAGTCCTTGGCAAGGTATTCCTCAGAATTCTTCATGTAAGCATCTGAATTTCTAGTGTGTGCCCAATGATCATATTTTGTGTACTTCTCTGTTTTCACTTGAGCAGCCACTCCACTGTTGAAGAGCAACCAACACAGGAAATTTTTGAGGGTTTTGATCTTTAAGAAAAGGAAAAGCACCAGTGTGTTCAACAGTCACTCCTGGAGGCATAGGGGAATAGACTCCAAATAAAAAGTGGCAGTCTTACTGGACTAAAGAGGAGAGGTGGAAGTCTGGGGCAACTAAAGCAGTTGAAACTTAAGTCTAAAAGAGGAGAGAATCACATAGACTCTAACCTCAAAATCTGCAGTCAGGTCCCCCTAAGCTCATTGATTTTTAAGATACACACATGCAAGGGAAGATTCTAAGTAAACCAGAAGAAAACAGTGTCTGGGAAGCTAAAGATATGAGCAGAGATTCCAGCATCCCCCACAGTACCAGCATGGCACAAGTTGAAGTTCAGTCTTTATGAAGTGAGAGAGGCCATATTATACCGAGTTTTTCATTGAGACCCCCATCATGGCCACTCTCCAAGATTGAGGGCAAAATGAAGCAGACCAGCCCTCAAGAAGATGTGGGTGAGGGGCTTCCCTGGTGGCACAGTGGTTAAGAATTCTTAACAGTGGTTAAGAATCTGCCTGCCAATGCAGGGGACACAGGTTCGAGCCCTGGTCCGGGAAGATCCCACGTGCTGTGGAGCAACTAAGGCTGTGTGCCACAACTACTGAAGCCCACGTGCCTAAAGCCCATGCTCTGCAACAAGAGAAGCCACCGCAATGAGAAGCCCGCGCACCACAACAAAGAGTAGCCACTGCTCACCGCAACTAGAGAAAGCCTGCGTGCAGCAATGAAGACCCAACACAGCCAAAAAAAAAAAAGAAAAGAAAAGAAAATGTGGGTGAGTCCTTGGTACTCTGCTGCTAAAGGAAACAGCCCTCCATGGAGGAAGATGTCATATAGAAATTGTACAGTTTTTCATCCATAATCAAATATTTCATTCAGTGAAATACTACAGGAATGCTAACAGGATTAATGGACCAAAATATCAAGAGGAGAAAAAGGTATAAATCCACAGAATTCACATATTAGAATTATCACACAGACTTGAAGATAACTGATTTAATATGCTCAAGGTAAAGAGGAAAAGAAAAATTTTATCAGACCTGGAAACTATACAACTAAAAAAATATATTAACTAAAATTAAGAATTTGGTAGTGCATTTAGTAGCAAATTAGAAACAGCAAAATAGAGTAGTAGTAAACTAGGGGAAAAAAAGAGTTGAGTAGAAATTATGCAGTGCTGAGAGAGAAAAAATAGAGGGGAAGTACAGAAAGAAAGCAACAGAAGACAATGGAAGGGTTTAACATGTGTAATGGGATTCCCAGAAGGACAAGAGATGTGGAATAGAGGATATGTTAACCAAGAATTTTCCAAAATTGAGAAAGATACCAAAACAAGATTAAAGAAGGTCTGTGACTTCCAAGTGGGAATAATGTAAATAAAGTCATATTGAGACCCATCATGGACTTAACTCCTAAAATCAAAGAAAAAAATTTTTTTAAAGCTCCCAAAGGAAAGAAGTCATTACCTTCAGGACAATAATAAGAGAGATGGTTGATATATCACCTGAAACTACAGAAGCCAGGAATCAATAGAATGACCTCTTAAAGTGCTAAAAGAAAAAAAAAGAATGCTAACCTACAATTCTAAAACTAGTGAGCATATGCTTCAAAAGTGAAGGCAAAATATAGACTAAAACTAAGAAAATTTATTGATAATAGATGGCACTAAAAAATGCTGAAGAAAGTTCATGTTGAAAGAAAATGATCACACATAAAAGCACAGAACTGCAGAAAGAAATGAAAGCTAGCAATAAGGATAAATGTGTATAAATATAAATTAGAACTGTTTAAAATAATTGTGACTTGTGGAGGTTAAAATATATGGAAGCAATATATGACAGCTGTAGAGCAAAAGTCTGGAGAGTGGTAAATCAGTCACAAGTGCATATGTTATCTCTAGAGTAAGCGCCAAAAGAAAAAGAATATATAACTAAAGAGCTAATAGAGGAGAAAATGGAATAATAAAAGATAAGCAGTTACTCCAAAGAAATGTAAGAAAAGAGAAAGGAATAAAAAACAGATGAGACAAAACAAACAACAGGATGGTGTACTTCAACTCAGTTTTCCCAGTGATTATGGTAAATGTGAGAGGAGCAAACACTCCAGACAAAGCTCAGAAGACATAACCATATATACTGTTTACAAGGGACATATTTTAAATTTAAGGGCACAGATGGGTAAGTAAAAGAATGAGGAAACTACATTATGCACATACTAACCGAAAGAAAACTGAGTCGGCTATATATTTATGCCAGAAAAAGACTGTAAGGTAAGAAGAATCGCTAGAGGGAAAGAAGAGCATTGCACAATTTAAAGGAATAAATTCAACAGGATGATATAAAAATCTTAAATTTTTTAGGTATGTAATAATAAAGGTCAAAAACACAAAAAGGAAAAGTTGATAGAACGAAAAGTTTGAAATAGACAAAACTACAACCATAGTAGATTAATGCACCTTTCTCAGTAACTAATAAACAAGAAAAAAAATCAGCAAGGATCTAGAAGATTTAAATAACACAGTAAAATTGACCTAATTGATACACATGGAATGCTTTACCCAGCAACTGTAGGATATTACATACTTTTCAAGTATGTATGGACACTTAATAAAATATATTGTACCATAGAGCAAATCTCTAAATTTGAAAGAAAGGAGAGATCTCAGATATGTTCTCTGAATTCATTGGTGATAAGCTAGAAATCAATAGCATATAACTGGAAAATCTTCAGGTATTTAGAAATTAAGTAATGTAAATACTTTCACATGTCTTATTGGCTAAAGAAGAAATAACAGTGAAAGTTATAAAATACATTGATCTAAATAATAGTGAAAATATGTGTTAAAACTTTTACAGTTACAGCTAAAAGCAGTGCTTAGAGGGATACATATAGCTTTAAATGTATATATTAGAAAAAAAAGGCTGAACATTAAACTATTTCAAGACAACAGAAGAATAAATTATAACCAAAAAAGGTAGAAGGAAAGATATAATAAAAATAAGAGCAGAAATCAAATAAAAAGATGTATGATTTTTTAAAAAGATTGGTAAATTGATAACCCCCTAGAAAGACTGATAATGTAAAAATTTTTTTTTAATTTACCAGTATCAAAGATATAGGAGTGCTTCCCTGGTGGCGCAGTGGTTGAGAGTCTGCCTGCTGATATACGGGACACGGGTTCGTGCCCCGATCCAGGAAGATCCCACATACTGCGGAGCGGCTGGACCCGTGAGCCATGGCTGCTGAGCCTGCGCGTCCGGAGCCTGTGCTCCGCAACGGGGGAGGCCACAACAGTGAGAGGCCCGCGTACCGCAAAAAAAAAAAAAAAAGGAAAAGATATAGGAGATACCACTATTAAAGGAGACTAAAAAGATTGAACAAATAATGCAATAATGTAATCCTGGATTGAATTCTGTACTGGGGAAGAATATGCTGTAAAAGACATGATGGAGACAGTTACTAAAATTGTAGTACATTCTTTATTTTTTTTTTTAACTTTTTTAACTTTTTTATATATTTATTTATTTTTGGCTGCGTTGGGTCTTCGTTGCAGTGCACATGCTTCTCATTGCCTGGCTTCATTGCGGTGGCTACTCTTGCTGCGGAGCACAGGCTCTAGGTGCATGGGCTTCAGTAGTTGCAGCACGTGGGCTCAGTAGTTGTGGCTATCAGGCTCTAGACCGCAGGCTCAGTAGTTGTGGTGCAAGGGCTTAGTTGCTCTGCAGCATGTGGGATCTTTCCAGACCAGGGCTTGAACTCGTGTCCCCTCCATTGGCAGGCAGATTTGCGCAACCAGGGAAGTCCCTTTAGTACCTTCTTCAGATTAAAGATTTGTATAAATATTAAATTCCCTGAATCTGATAACTTGTATTGTGGCTGTGTGAGAGATACTATCAGGGAATAATACTGATGTATTAAGGGGTAAAAGAGCATGATGTATGCAGTCTATTCTCAGATGGTTCAGAGAAAAGTTTTAAATATATGTATTTTAAGCATAATAAGATTCTAAATAACTTAATGCTAATAAATTTGATAATTTAGATGAAAAACTAACCTTGGCAAACTGACACAAGGAATAGAAAACCCGAATAGTCTTGTATCTGTTAAAGAAAATGAATTTGTACTTAGAATACTTTTCAAAAAGAAAATTCCAGACCCAGATGGTTTCACTGGTGGCCTAAACATTTAAAGAAGAAATTTCACCAATTGTATAAAGTCTCATACAGAAAATTAAAAAAAAGGTAACACTTCCCAACTTGATTTCTTAAACTAGCACAACCTTAATACCAAAATCTGATAAATAACAAGGAAAGGAAATTACTGGCCATTATCTCTCAGGAATATAGCCACAAAAATCCTGGGCAAAATATTAGCAAATTGAATCTTGCAATATACAAGAAAGATAGTGTCATAATTTGGTGGGACTTATTCTAGGAATCCAAGTTCAGCACAATCAGTATAAGTCATATTAACAGAATAAAGGGGATGAAATTATGATTATCTCAATAAATGAGATAGTGTATTTGACAAAGTTTAAAGACTCTTCATGATAAAAGGTCTTAGCAAACTAGTCGAGTATGTACAGAATTATAGCTATCATACTTAATGGTGAAATAATTGAATGTTTTTCCCTCCAAGTTCAGGAACCAGACAGGGAAGACCATTAGCACCACTTCTATTCAACATTGTCCTGGAGTCCTAGTCAATTCAGTGAGGAAGGAAAATAAAAGATGTAAAGATTGGAAAAGAGGTAGAACTGGCTTTTCACAGCTGACATGATTGTATATATTTGGAAACTTCAAAGGAATGTATAAACTGTTAGAATAGGAAGTAAAGTCGGTTTTCAAAAATCCGTTATTTCTATATGCTAATATTAAACAATTGGAAAATGAAATAAGAAAACACATTTACAGTATCAGCGCCCCTCACCTCCCATCAATTTAATGAAAAATTTGCAGGACTGCCACACTAAAAACTGTAAAACAGTGCTGAGACAAACATGACAACCTAAATAAAAGGAGAAATACTATGTTCGTGGATTGGAAGACTCGGTATTGTTAAGGTATCAATTCTCCCTAGACTTACATATTCATTCCCAGTTAAAACAAGTTAGGGTTGAAAGGGACAAGCCAGTTTTAAAACATATTTGAAAATGCAAAAGGACCTAGATTAGCCCAGGAAATCTTAACAAAATGAGAATGATTATATTACCTGATACCAAGACTTTATTAAAAACTATAGTAATTAAGATACCATAGTACTGGGACTTCCCTGGTGGTCAGTGGCTAAGACTCCGCACTCCCAAAGCAGGGGGCCTGGGTTCGATCCCTAGTCAGGAAACTAGATTCCACATGCCACAACTAAAAAAAAAAAAAAAAAAATAGCATAGTACTGATGTAAAAATAAACAGGTTAATGGACTATGTAGAGTGTTTCGAAACAGACCCATTCATGTATGGTCACCTAATTTTTCTACCAAGTTAGCCGTGCAATTCAGTGGAGAAAGGATGATCTTTACAATAAATGGTGCTCAATCAGTTGGATATCTTTATGGATAAAAGTGAACTCATACAACTTAACATGAAAAAAAAAACCCAATTAAAATATGAGCAGAGGACCTGAATAGACATTTTTCCAAAGACGATATACAGATGGCCAATGGGCACGTGAAAAGATGCTCAACGGGCGGCCTTGATTTATTCCTTTTTATCAGTTGACTGATAAACTGAGACCCAACGCAGCCAAATAAATAAATTAATTTTAAAAAATTTCATACCAAGATTAAGAATTGTTCCTATTGCAGAGCATTGAATCTAAGCTAGTATTCTAGATACTTAGTGGAAGATACAAAGTTAGATGTGTTTTTTTCATCTTAAAAAAATTCAAATGTTTCTGGGAAGTAGGTAATTGATGTTTGAGAACTAGTACTAATGTAGAAGTTATGCTAAGTTCTTATAATAAAGGCAGTTCTGCTGATAATTGTTTTGAATTTCAGAGATGATCTTATTAAATGTCATACTTGCTTAAAACACATTTCAACATTGGCTCTGTTTCCTCCTTGTTACTTATATATTACTATACTTATGGAATATATACACGAATGGGCTTTGGGGGGGGGACGACTTTTTTTTTTAAGCCTCTCTCAGCCTGACAAAGGAATCAGCAATTTTTAGCAAGAAATTCATGGACTTAATTGTAAATGGGAAATGATAGGAGTATATAGAAGTATAGTCTCTGTTTCCTTTTTAAAATGAGATAGAATGGGAGCTAGCAGTGTATCTAAAGAGAAAGAGCCAGTGGAGAAGGTAATGATGAGAGGAAATGATTGTTGAGTTCAGTAGGGCAAATAAGGAACTACCCATGGACCATTCCTCCCCACTCCATCCCAGAAGTTACTGAGAACCATATTAATTAATGAGTCTTAGTCACTTGGGCTGTGAGGCTTTAAGTTGGCCACTGGAGAACAAAGAAGACCGCATTTCCATGGCAGCAGCTTTGAGGAGCGTCAGAAACCACAACAGTGGAGATAGAGAAAAGCTAGAGGTCATGGAATAACCTTACTGTCAGCCTTACTGTCAGCCATAGGACACAACAGGATATCTGTTGCTGCCTACGTGACTCTTCTGATCTTCAAAATATGGGCATGACTTCTTTTTAAGAATTATTATTTTATGGATAAATTTTAGAAAACTGACCATTTTATTTATTGTTTACCAGTACGAGGATGTCGTCCAGGAAAGATTGTGCAGATGACTGAAGCAGAAGTTCGGGGCTTATGTATCAAGTCTCGGGAGATCTTTCTCAGCCAGCCTATTCTTTTGGAATTGGAAGCGCCACTGAAAATTTGTGGTATGTAAATGGGTAAAGTAGGAAACAGTCTCTTGAATCCTATATTTACATTGAAGATGATTGAGGAAACACCTAAAAATTTTTGTTAAAAAAAGGATTGCTAGGTTTTATTACATTAAATTATAGAAATTGAGACTTTTATAAAATGACAAGTTAGAGACAAGAAGAACATGTTTGCTGTATATACAACAGATTAAGAGATTGCTGTTCACACTATATAAAGCGTTCTTAGAAACAAGAAAAAGGTAATACGATAAAATTTAAGGGTGGAGGCAGATTGTAGAAGAAATTCAAGTGGCCAGTAAACATAAGATCCTCAGCCTCACCAGTAATCAGTGAAATGCAATTTAAAAATAAATCTGGAACTCTGATGAGATTGAAAAAAAATGTCAAAAATTGATATCCATTGTTGTCTAGGATCTGGAGAAAGGGCATTCCAGTACACTGGTTAGAAAAAACAGGTATAGAATTTCGGAGGTCAGTATGGCAATATCCATGGTTTTCTAACTTAGATGTGATCATTTTAATTTATTCTGAAGATTATATAACTTTATACAATTTGTATTTGATCTTTCAAGTCTTACAGTGGCTTTTGGCCAAAAACTAAAACTTTAACCTTAGTTAAAGTTAACCTGGGGCTTCCCTGGTGGCGCAGTGGTTGAGCGTCCACCTGCCGATGCAGGGGACACGGGTTCGTGCCCCGGTCCGGGAGGATCCCACATGCCGTGGAGTTGCTGGGCCCGTGAGCCATGGCCGCTGAGCCTGTGCATCCGGAGCCTGTGCTCCGCAACGGGAGAGGCCACAGCAGTGAGAGACCCGTGTACTGCTAAAAAAAAAAAAAAAAAAGTTAGTTGAGTGATTGCATTTTTTTTAAACATCTTTATTGGAGTATAATTGCTTTACAATGGTGTGTTAGTTTCTGCTTTATAACAAAGTGAATCAGTTATACATATACGTATATCCCCATATCTCCTCCCTCTTGCATCTGCTTCCCACCCTTCCTATCCCACCCCTCTAGCTGGTCACAAAGCACCGAGCTGATCTCTCTGTGCTGTGCGGCTGCTTCCCACTAGCTATCTGTTTTACATTTGGTAGTAGATATAAGTCCGTGCCACTCTCTCACTTCGTCCCAGTTTGATTGCATTGTTAAAGCTAGAAAAACTGTTGGCACAGAAAGCATTTTTCTGTAGTTCACATAACATGGGAAGTGGTATAAATGCTGTATTACACTGACTTTTGGTTTGATGGTGCAGTTTTTCTTCTAGTAGCTGTTAGTATTTGTCACTTAGTTTTATGAACTTAACCATCAGCTTTTGTTCAATCAAGGATTATTTGCTATATGCAGACCTTTTCATTCCCCTGCATGTTTTTTAGTGATGCACATTCACACCATGTAACCTGCAGATGCATAGTGTGCTCTTTAAATACTTTTTTCCTCTTATGTGGCTTATTAAGTCATGTACTTGGTGTTCCTTTATACAGTGCGTAGCAATTAAGAGATATTAACTAAGTAAATGTTGAATAAATTAATTAGCTTAGAGTATCACCTGTAAGTAAGAGGTGGTAGTTGAAATTTTGTGGAAATGAAGCAAATTATGTCATCTTAAAATTAAAGTGAGTCATTCTCAACAAGATACTCAAATGCTTTCATACAGGAATAATTTGAAGGTAGTAGAAGTTATTTATACTAAATATTTCTAAGTTTTTGCTGTTTGCTCCCTACTAGGTATAAAAAAAGTGGACCTAAGTTAAACTACCAGATAGTGTAACTGTATTAGCATAACAAATTATCCCAAAACTTTGTGGCTTAACAACATTAATTTATCATCTCATAGTTTCTGTGGGTTAAGAATTCAGGCACAGCTTAGCTGGGTCCTTTGGGTCTGAGTCTCTCACAGCCTGTTAAGGTGTCATCTGGGCCTGCAGTCATCTCAGGGCTCAATTGTGAAAGGATTCAGTTCCTTATGGGCCAATGGACTGAGGACCTCAGTTCCTAATGAGTTGTTGACCAAAGGCCTCCTTTAGTTCTTTACCAGATGTGCTTCTCCATTAGGTGGCTTCATCATCCAGCATGAGAGAAGGCAAGAGAGAGTGCAAGCAAGATGAGAAGTTACAATTTTTTGTAACTTTATCTCAGAAGTGAAAGCCCATCTCACTTTTGCTGTATCCTCTTTGTTAGAAGTAAGTCACTAGCTACGGCCCACATTCAAGAGAAGAGGATTACATAAGGGTATAAGCATTGAGAATCATTTCATAGAAGCTGTCTGTGTACCACAGTAACCATAAATTTTCTAAAACTGTTTTTTTCTATTTTTAGGAGATATTCATGGACAGTATACAGATTTACTGCGATTATTTGAATATGGAGGTTTCCCCCCAGAAGCCAACTATCTTTTCTTAGGAGATTATGTGGACAGAGGAAAGCAGTCTTTGGAAACCATTTGTTTGCTGTTGGCCTATAAAATCAAATATCCCGAGAACTTCTTTCTCTTAAGAGGAAACCATGAGTGTGCTAGCATCAATCGCATTTATGGATTCTATGATGAATGTGAGTAAAAATAAAAGCTTATTTCTTATTAAAGGAAAAATTCCCTAACAGTTTTCCATTTCAAAAGAGTTCCTTCAATTCAGAGTTTTTAAAAATGTGGTCTATCAAACAGAAGCCCAAGAAGAGAGCCTTACATAAAAGAGGAACCTAAAACTGGGAAACATGTTATTAATTAAATAGGTTCCTATCTCCTTGGTCATGTTGTTTCAGGTTAATTGCAGCTTACTCAGCTGAAAGGCCCTCTTATAATTAGTTTATATAGTAAAAATATCCAAGTGGAACAGAGGTCACTGTAGACAGTAGCCTGTGGTTTTCTAGTTTCCATTAAGGTTTTAACTCTCAACTTTCTTGTGATATGACAGAAACTCTTATTGACCCTGTGTCACAAAGAATATTGAGAAGTTCTATAAAATTATTTAAAAGTTGAAGTTTATTAGAATTTTAATCTGTGCCTGTAAAACTAGAGAGAGAAGGATATTGAATACTCTGGATGTCCTTATTTTGTTAGACTTTTTCAACAGTAAGAAATCACTGATTCGCTGTTGTGTGGTAGTGTTTCCAAGTGTTAATTACTGAATTACCCTACTACATTTGACTTCTGTGTTTTGCTTTTGTTAGAGTATGGGAGTGAATGAACATGTTTGGTTAATTAAATTTGGAACCAATTAACAATGATTTTCAAATTGAATTTTGTTTTTTAATGCTGAATTCTCCATTAGAATCGCTTTTTGCTTTTTTCCATCCTTAATTATGGTAGAGTCCTTTTAGAACCCCTATCTTCTTGATTCATGTAATCGTTTATTTGACAAATGTTTGAGGATGTATTATATGCCAGGTACTATTCTAAATACTGGGAATGCAGCAGTGCTCAAGAGAGATGATCTCTATTCTTATGGAGTTTACATTCTAGTGGGAGTGATTTTGTATTTGATTTTACATATTGCATTTTTATTTCTAACGTGTACTGTTAACGGTTTCAGTTGTTTAAATCAGACCAGTAGACAGGAAGTGGATTGTAGTACATCAAGCTGCAACCACTTTTCTAAAGCTACATTAGAAATAGAGGTATATTATTAGAGGATAAAATATGGACTTGAATATCCTCAAGGATAGAAGTGACATCAAATGAAATGTGTGTTGAGAGCAGCTTGTAAACACTTTGAGTTATACTTGTTCAGTGAGGGGCAGGTTATGGCATAAAAGCATAGGAAATTAGTGCTTTGTGTCTTTTTATCCCTCCGTTGGGTTAGTTGTTGCAACTTACTGCCAAATTCAGAAAAATCAAGTAACTCCAAAAAGGTGAACGTGCACTTGAGATTGTGCTTGTTGTAGCTCTTTATGCTAGACTCCAGGAAAATTATAGCCTTTGTGTCTCTACTTACACTTACTATGGTGCCAAGTAAAAATTTACTCAGAAGTGAATGCCAGTTAAGCACCTGGAAATTCTCCTTTCTTGGCAGTAAGTTTATGCCGTGTTACCAGTGCATTAGAGTTAAAGCGGACAGTCTCCAGAGGCACCCTTTTCATTTCTGCTTACTTACTTGGCTAGGTATTTAACATTTTGAACGGAAAAAATAAACTAATAGTCTATTAGATTGTTTCAAAGTTGCTATATTATAGTGACCTTAAAAGGCAAAAGTGTTTGTTTCATAAAACACCTGGCACTATATTTGTAGTCTTTGTAATTTTACTGAAGGTGCTGAATGTTTATTATACTTATTACCTTTTTAAAAGTATACAAGTCACACTCATTATGGAAAAAACAAGTGCTAAATAAACATAAAATTGGAGTCATTCATAAGTCTGTTGCTGTTAGATAACTAATGAGAACAGTTTTAGATTTATTCTATTCCTTGTCCTTTTTATAGGCAAACGAAGGTTTAATATTAAATTGTGGAAGACCTTCACTGATTGTTTCAACTGTCTGCCTATAGCTGCCATTGTGGATGAGAAGATCTTCTGTTGTCATGGAGGTAGACTAATAAATTCACCTTATGGGTTTTTCTTCTTTTTCTTCCATTATTTAGAAAAGGCCTATAATAATTGAGATGCTGTGGAAAAACAAAGCAGTGCTTATTTGAAAACTCAAGTGATTAAAACTGTGTGAAACATGGCTAAAATGTCTTTTAATAACTAGAAATTTGTGGTTATTTACATAATGAAAATGCAAATTTAGTACTTGTCTTTAAAGAATTTCACATATGAGGATAAACCAGAGTTTTGCTTGAAAAAATGTCTTTCCTTTGCCTCAGTTTTGACAGAAGGATACCTCTACTGTCAGTAAAAATGAGAGGATCATGACCATTTTCCCATCTTTATTAAATACTTTTCATCAGATTCCAAATATAATACTAAATATATTTATGTTATATAAATAAATATGTAAATATAACATATATAATATTAAACTCAATGTTTAATGTTCTCACATGCCAAGAGTTCTAGGTTTTATGTAATATGTCTGCTTTAGTCCTAAAAATAATTTTTTAGTAGAATGATAAATTATTCTGTATGACATGTTAAATAACCTTGAGTATATGAAAGTTCATTTGAAAAACTAACGTGTTTAGCACTTGGCTAGATGCCGTGCAAATATATAGATAGTGTATGATCTGGCTATCTTGAGGCATTTAAAACCTATTGATAAAACATTTTCAAAACAGATAATTGAGTAATGAAAGGAATTTAATTATGTGTATTTGTTGAGACAGTAATTATAGTGAAAAGTCAGGAAAGGTAGAGAATTGTTGGGCAAACATTTACGGAGGCATGGGTTTTGGAGGTGAAAAGGACTTGAGACAGTCTTTCTAGTTGAAGGAATGTGTGAGGCCTGGCCTAACTAGAATGTCAAATATATATGGGGAATGATGGGATCAGATTATGGAGGTTTGAACACTGAGCAAAGGAGTTTTTTGAATGGTTTAATAGCCATATTGGGTTTTTGTACAGGGAGATAGTTTAATGAAAATACTATAAGAAAATTAGTTTTTCATCTGTGTGCAGGAAGAATTAAGGTAGAAAAATGCTAAAAGATTGATGCACTTATCTACGCTTGAGGTAATAATTGTTTATTCTCTGATAGGACATAATTTACTATGTTAATTGAAACATTTTACAGTAGATACTAAACATGGAAGAAATTGTAGCTCTTGCACATTAGTATAGTTAAGAATAGAAATGTAGTTGGGGCTTCCCTGGTGGCACGGTGGTTGAGAGTCAGCCTGCCGATGCAGGGGACATGGGTTCGTGCCCCGGTCCGGGAAGATCCCACATGCCGTGGAGCGGTTAGGCCCGTGAGCCATGGCTGCTGAGCCTGCGCGTTCGGAGCCTGTGCTCCGCAACGGGAGAGGCCACAACAGTGAGAGGCCCGCGTACCACAAAAAAAAAAAAAAGAGAGAGATATATGTATAACAGATTCACTTTGCTCTACACCTGAAACTAACACAACATTGTAAATCAAGTATACTCCAATAAAAATTTTTTTAAAAAAAAGAATAGAAATGTAGCAATATGAATATTGAATATGGAATGTGAGACTTGAATTGTCTACCAAAGAGAAATACTAGGTTACTTAAAAGATTTCTAAGTATTTTCATGTGCTTTTTGTTTATCTTTCTGATCAACAGTTATGCTTTTATGTAAGAAATTGAGCATGTTGGAGTGGGATGTAGGAAGGTCTTAATGGGACATGGTGAGCACTTTAAGAAAACATGTTTAAGTGGTAAGAAGTGGCAAAACTTCTTAGTAGGAAGGATTGGAATTGAGTGCGTTCCTATGAAGAGCAGGGAATGATTGGAAAGAAAGAAGAGTGGTAGGATTTTTTTTCCTTGAAAAGTCTTTTGAAATGAAAAGTTTTATTCCCCTGGTAGGGAAAAATGGAGAAGACCTAATGGTAATGTTCTGTTGTATCAAAGTGGGATTCTATTTAATAACCCAATATATTAAAGATAACATTGAAAGGAACTCTTGAAGTATCTTTAATTTCACATAGTAAATCTACTTTGATTAAATGCTTTTTATTTGAGTGAAAATTTTTCTGATGTCAGTACTATGAGTCATCTTTTCATTTATAGGACTGTCACCAGACTTGCAATCCATGGAGCAGATTCGGAGAATTATGAGACCCACTGATGTCCCTGATACAGGTTAAGTATATAGAGAAGTTTAATCAACATTTAATGTAAAATGTTGGCATATTTGAACTTAATTATATTTAATGGAAGTAGGATTGTATTGTGTAATAAATAATAGAGCTTTTTTTATAGTCAATAAACTAACTACAGATTACTTGGAATAATACAAAATATTTCACTTTCCACTAATACTCCAAAGTACAGAAGTTTTAAATTTTATATATAACCATAATATGGTTCTGTCAAACTTACTTTTCACAAAAGTTCTGCTATTGAGTCCCCTTACCTTCCAGTCTTTCTAAATTCCTTTATTCATATCAACATTGGTTATGTTCTTCAAACAGTTGTTAAAAATTAGTCGAAAGTTTTTAAATTAAAATAGTCTTTCTTAACCAAGGTTACAATTACCTTCTTTTACTTTATCTAGTAGTTTTCTGTTATTTTCTGTATCATCCATATTTCAAAGTTTTAGAGCTCTTAAGGCTCTTGAGACAGAAGGCTCTAGAGATGTGTGGTTAATGTTATGAAAATTGTGAACATTTATGTGAAAAAAATATGAAAATTGACTATGCAGATATTGAGAATAACTTTCAGATTTTCAGTAAAGCAAATAAAACAAGCAAATAAGTTCCAACTGAGGATAAATTGCTGTGTTGATTAACAAATAAGCCTAATGTAATTTTATAAATAAATGTTAGGTACAGTTGCCACTTACCCTGACTTTTCTGTTGGCTTTTAAAGGATAATTATTCATATTTGAGTACTGGTATATGTACTAATTACGGTGTTCATATCATAAAATACCATGAAGACCTGTGAATTGAATGCAGTTAGTGTGTTGTTTCCTCAGTTCAACTTTTGCTTAAAACATCAGTACCTTTCTGTGTGACATTTTCTGACAACCAGTGTGTGCAGTTTTTCCATACCACAGCCTATTCTCCAAAACCATGTAGGTATCTGGCAGTTCATTTCAATTCTGACACTAACCCCTGAAGTTAGCCCAGACCCCACAGGTTAAGGGCTCCATTCCACAATTCTGCTCCCACTTCAGATGCCAGCCTCAAGTGGGGTCTCCAGGAGAACCACACTTCTGCCTGGCAGACTACAAATTCAGAGGTTCCCACAACCACTTCCTCAGATGCTTTACTTAGACATGTACCAGTTTATTATAAAGGATACAAATTCAGGAACAGCCACATGGAAGAGATACACAGGGCAAAGGTATGGGGAGAGCCCCGTGTTAGTAGGTGAACAGCTTCCACACCCTTTGGCATCAGCGTGTTCACCAACCTGGAAGCTACCCAAATCTAGTTGTTCAAGGGTTTTTATAGAACTTCGTTTCTAGCCCTCCACTCTCACCCCTCCCCAGAGGTGGCTGGTACGAAGTGGGAGGGCTGAAAGTTCTAACTCTCTAACCATGTGTTTGGTCTTCGTGCTGACTGGGTCCCATGGTGAAGTTTCTGGGTCCCTCCCAATCCACCTAGGTCCCCTCATTAGCCTAAACTCAGGTGTGATGGAAAGGAGGCTCCTTATGAACAACAAGACACTTCTATCAGGAAATTCCAAGGGTTTTAGCTTTGTGCCAGGAATGGGAACAAAGACCAAAAGTATTTTTATTATGTCACACTGTCATACTATTAAAAGCATTAACAAAAGCAAAATTGCCCTTTCGCTCAGTTTCTATCAGGCTTTTAAAAAAAAAAAAAAACTTACATTATTGAATTAATTGTCCCGTTATCTGTGTAGTCAGACCCACCGTATACCTATTGTATTCATCAGTTCTCAACAAACTAATATCTAAAATGAGGATTGCCTAGAGCGCCATAGGGTCTGGAAATCCTATTATACATTAGGAACATTATATATATATGGAGGGGAAAGGTCTTTTAGCTTACTGATAAGAGAATTATTTATTGGTAATTTTGTAAAGGAGAATTGATTATTCATCACATAGGGTTGGGCTGGATGGTACTAACTTCCTTTCCCACTCTTAAGATCCAAAGACTATAGAAAAGTAAGCATTAAAAAATATTTGTGAACCAGTGCCTGAGTAAATCATGGCTAAACCTCTAAATTGGATTGTTAATAACATGCATCTGGTTGCTTGTTTTCAAGTGTGATTGTACTGTTTTACTCAGTGTACTAAAGTATACTGAAAGTGTAATGATACCACTCAGAATGCTACTCATGACTATAAAGCAACCGTTATAAACAGTTGTGTAGATCCTCTATTATCAGTAAGCCACCAACATACTGCATATTGCAGTAAGTTGTCTCATAACTTACTTGAGTGACACGATGTTTTTGTATTGATTATAAAAAGAAAACATGCATTTTTCCAGATTTTGATTATAATTATAGAATATATTTGACCAAACCTAATAGAAACTAGTATTTAAATAATAGGGTATTTATTTAAAATAAGATACAATATAAATATCAAGTGATACCATCTTCAGAGTTTCTGTTGTTGGTATAGTTCAGACATAAATCAGTTTCAAGGATGGCACGTTAGGTTTCTCTTTTTATCATATTTTAATGGGAAGTTTCCGAGATGCTAAAAACAGTCATTTTGAGCTTTCATATTCTCTGTAATCTTTAGAAATTTAATTTATAAATTATGTTTTTTGAGACAATAGCCTAATGATTATATTGCTTATTCATTAGGGATTGGATTATAAACATTGAACCTTGACTCTGAGATTCTTGTCTCAATCCATTAAGATTAAGGAACGCCACATTGTTACTGCTACAGTTATTTGATTTTGTACACATCTAGGCTGTTGCATTTTCCAGATAATTCCAAAAGCAACTACATTCTAGTTTTATTGTCACATTAAAATTATAGAATAATATTTTGACCTCACTGCTGCTTCTGTGGAAACAGACTGGAAAGTATGAGCATTATAGAGCAGTGTGTGTGTGTATTTAAAGAATCAGCTTCTGATTCTTTAGAGACCAGAAAGAGCTTTTAAACTGAGACCATCCCAATGGATTTTGTATGCTGGTGGATTTCTTAAAACATCATGACAGGAGTTTAGGAAATAATGATAGAAATTAAGCGTGCATTGCCACGATTTCTACAGGGTGTTTTAGATACTTCCCCTATCAAGTTAAGCTGTACTGTGACTCAAAATGAAGATCTCCTTTCGTGATAAGCTATATTATGAGGTATATGGATTATCAAAAAAAACTTTAAAGCTGACTCATTCTAAAACAGTCTTCCCTTAGTACCATAGTTCTTAGAAAACTAAATATCACCATCTCAACATCCACCCTTTCTTAATCTCACTACAACTTGACTTTACCCTCTCTCTTCCCCTCAACCATCAAGATATTGCTTTCATTATGGTCTAGTAATCTAATTGTAAATAGCATAGGTTTTTGTCCTAATCCACTTGTTCATTGTACTTGAAACTTAACCATTTCCTACTTCTAGATAATTCTTGCCCTTTCAGGAGATCCTACTATTCTAATCTCTTCCTTTTGTTTTGACTATTCCTTCCCAATACTTTTTGCTCATTCCTTCTCTGCCTGCTTATTAAGTGTTTGATTCCTGTTCATTTATTGGTCTTCTTACTTTACATTCCCAAGATGGTCTCAGTCCCTTCTAAGATTTACACTACTATTAGTAAGATGAAGATACTTAGATAAATATTTTTAGCTCTGACCTCTTTTTTTTAAGCCCAAAACATTCTAAAGTCAAGGATCTGATCTGATTTTGTTCCTCCATATACTTTATTTAAATCCTCCAGGCCTTTGTAGAAAATGTTTTCTTCCATCAAATTGATCTATAGATCAAATTAGTTCCAATGAAATCTCGATTAGGTCTACAGAATTTGACAGACTGATGCAGAGGTTTATATGTGGAAGAACAAAGGATTAAAAGTAACCAAGACAATCCTGAAGAAAAATATTAAGCAGGGGGTAGGCCTACCAAATAGGAAGATTTATTTAAAAGCTCTAGTGTGTTATTGGCTCAGTGTTAAATAAAGTAGATTAATGGAATAGACTACAGCACCAGAAACAGGATAGTTAGCTCTGTAAGGAAAGGATGAACTATTCAGGAAATGCTACTGGTCAATTGGTTATCCATACAGAGAAACTATAGACAGAAGACGAACAGCCTTTTCCAATATATGCTTTAGAGTGAGCCATGCACACGCGTCTTATCTGTGGAAAGGGTTGGCGAGTACTGCTTTAAGTCGGGCACAATTGTATTTGCATGGTTACTTTAACAAAAAATGGCTAAGTTTGATAGGCTGGGATACTAGGGGGCAAGTGATTATTACTATTATTAAAGGGTAAGAGGACAGGAGAACAAATGTGATGTAGATATACTTTATTTTATAAATTTTGTTTTGTTTTTTCATTGCTGTGTTTTTATTCTTTAAAGGGTTGCTCTGTGATTTGCTGTGGTCTGACCCAGATAAGGATGTGCAAGGTTGGGGAGAAAATGATCGTGGTGTTTCCTTCACTTTTGGAGCTGACGTAGTCAGTAAATTTCTGAATCGTCATGATTTAGACTTGATTTGTCGAGCTCATCAGGTATGAAATAACAAAACTTGGATGTTTTGATGTTTATTAACTTCACCCGGGTGTACTCCTTTTATTTTTGAGGAAATTGAGATCCAAGAAAGCTAATTATACAAGGAAAGCAGTAGAAGAGGTAAAGCCTATACCTTGATCTCACAATTAACAATCTAATGATTAGTTAACCCTTTCTCACCCTCTAAGGGGAAAGGTTTCAAAGGAATATATTTTTGTAGTGTACTGCAATACTAACAGATTTTTCAGTTCTTGTCTGAAGCTTTCTAGAAATATTTGACCCCATTTTAATATGATAGTTACATATTATAGATAAAAATCAAATGAACTGTGTGGATTTTGGTAAGAACAAACCACACTGTAAAGAGACAATTGGGGAAATTCGATTATAGGCTAGGTATTAGATATCAAGGAGTTGTTGTTAATTGTTTTAGCTCTGTGATGATACATATTGCTATGTAAGAAGGATGTCCATATTTTTCGAAATGCCTCCTCAAGTATATAGGGTAAGATGATGTATCTAGGGTTTGTTTTAAAATAACAAAAGTAAGATGCAGACATAGAGAATGGACTTGAGGACACGGGGAGAGGGAAGGGTAAGCTGGGAAGCAGTGACAGAGTGGCATGGACATATATACACTACCAAATGTAAAATAGATACCTAGTGGGAAGCAGCCACATAGCACAGGGAGATCAGCTCAGTTCTTTGTGTCCACGTAGAGGGGTGGGATAAGGAGGGTGGGAGGAGATATGGGGATATATGTATATGTGTAGCTGATTCACTTTGTTTTAAAGCAGAAGTTAACACACCATTGTGAAGCGGTTATACTCCAGTAAAGATGTTAAAAAAATAAAATACATCAGCAGAGAAAAGCGGGGGTGGATAAATGAAATAAATGTAGCAAAGTCTTGGTAATTATTGAATCAGGTTGGTGAGTAAATGGGAGTTTATTGAACTCTCTCTAGTTTTGTGTGTATTTGAATTTTCATTGAAAAAAAATACATGTACAATTTAGGCGTATTTGGGGTTTTTTTGTCCTTCACCGATAGATTTTATACTCCGCGGGCCTCTCACCGTTGTGGCCTCTCCCATTGCGGAGCACAGGCTCCGGACTCACAGGCTCAGCGACCATGGCTCACGGGCCCAGCCGCTCCGCGGCATGTGGGATTTTCCCAGACCAGGGCACGAACCCGTGTCCCCTGCATCGGCAGGTGGACTCTCAACCACTGCGCCACCAGGGAAGCCCAGATTATATACTCTTTAAGGAGAGAATTATGACTTGTTGGCCTTTGAATATCCACTGCCTTGTGAATTTACTGACATATTGTAACATGTAGTTAGTGTTTGTTAACAAAAGCTTATTTTAACAATATATCAAGTCCTCATGCTCTCTAGAACATAACTAATTTAAAATACATTGAAAAGCATTATTTAAAATCTTTCTCTGCTACTTTTTTAAGTATTTGAAATTTGTAAGTATAATACTTAAAGATTCCTTGTTATTTCTTCGTTAAGGCAAAATTTGTTAATTATATGCTATTCTACAGTACTCCCCTTTTTTCTGTGGTCTTGCTGCCCATAACCCTTGATTACTTCTACCTTCTTTATGTGATCCTATGTGATAACAAAGATGACAGGCCTCTCATTTTCTGCACATGTTGTATATCAAATGCCTTTTTTTCTATTAAAATTTCCTAGTTCAATTAAGTGAAGTTATGTCCCCAAATCCTTTGCTTTTGGCATATTTTTTAATCAGTGAACATTGTGTTTATAGTTTAGGTAAATTAAAATAAGTCTTCCACAAGATAACAGGGCAGAGTTGCTGAGTTTCCTAATAAAATATCCACTGATAATCAGTTTTTTCAGCTATAGGTCTCTATTCATTTGTCTTTTCAGAAATAGTGATGATTTTTAAAAGGCAGGTTACTGAACTACCTTAGTTTGCATGATCTTTTTCTAGACACCTCCAAAATCCTGTTCTGCTTATTTTCAAACTTACTGTCTCTAAAATTAAGAGATTTATGATGGGAAACAACACAAACTACAGATATTTCCTTTTTTTAAAACCCTGTTCTTTAGTAAATACGTGAATAAATAAGTGAACGAGCAAACTAAGAACTAAAAGGACATACTGAGTGCCAAGCAGTATGCTGAGCTGGAGTAGATAAGGTGGACAGAGTCTTAACAGAAAAGGTTAATATCTAAATTTTACCATGAGGTAATAACAACCGGCACATGTACCTGATACTAAAGTAGGAATTATATAAAAATGTAAATAATTGTGGAAGTGCTTTCTCCAAGTATTGTAGGATAATTTTGCTTAATCAGAATACCTAGAAGACTTTAGAAAGTATTCTTGCCTACTAAAAATAAATAGAAAATATTTACATGTCATTGCATACCTCTCAAATCTGTAGACTGGGAAACATAAATTGTTTAGTTCACTCAGGAATTGACAACAGATTCTAGAAGTCATGTTAAATCATTAAGGAAAAGAGTTACACACAAGTGTAATCTATAGGCAGCTAATTTTTTGTAGCGTGATCTGTGTACAGTAAGCTCAACTTAGTAAAGTTTTCAGTGTGTGGCTATGTAATACTAATAGGAAATTAGAAAGTGGAACAAAAATCAAGCTTCCAGAACAAAACAGGGTTTTGTTTTTTTTTTCAGGTCTTTGTCACATTAATCTTAATTAGTATTAATGGTTGAGAATTTCAAAGAACACATAAATAAGTGTGTTTTTTCTTTTGACTTTTCCTTTGCCAGGTGGTGGAAGATGGATATGAATTCTTTGCTAAGCGACAATTGGTAACCCTATTTTCAGCCCCAAATTACTGTGGCGAGTTTGATAATGCTGGTGGAATGATGAGTGTGGATGAAACTTTGATGTGTTCATTTCAGGTATGATATAATATATAAACTTTGAACAACTAGACATCTCTTTTTTTGTTTGTTTTGTTTTTTGCGGTACACGGGCCTCTCACTGTTGTGGCCTCTCCTGTTGCGGAGCACAGGCTCCGGACGCACAGGCTCAGCGGCCATGGCTCATGGGCCCAGCTGCTCCGCGGCATGTGGGACCTTCCCGGACCGGGGCACGAACCCGTGTCCCCTGCATTGGCAGGCGGACTCTCAACCACTGCGCCACCAGGGAAGCCCCTCTTTTGTTTTTAATTGAAGTATAGTTGATTTACAATGTTGTGTTAGTTTCTGGTGTAAAGCAGTGATTAAGTTATACATATATATGTATTCTTTTTCATATTCTTTTCCATTGTGATTTATTACAGGATATTGAATATAGTTCCCTGTGTTATACAGTAGAACCTTGTTGTTTATCTAATTTATATATAGTAGTTCGAATCCACTAATGCCAAACTCCTAATTTATCCCTCCACCACCCCTTTTCCCCTTTGGTAACCAAAAGGTTTTAACAACTAGAAATCTAATTAAAACTATTGTCAGAAGAATTTTCTTTCAGACTGTGTTCTTCCCTTCAGTTAGTATAGAAAATCAGTTTTGTTCAGAAGTAAAATCACTCATAGACTCCTTTAGAGATTTCTATTTTCATTCACAAACGCTCCAGTCTTTTTGGTATATAACCCATAATTAGAGTTTTAGGAAACCTGAGTCATGTCAGTCATTCTTTTTTTTTTTTTTTTTTTTTTTAACATCTTTATTGGGGTACAATTGCTTTACAATGGTGTGTTAGTTTCTGCTTTATAACAAAGTGAATCAGTTATACATATACATACGTTCCCATATCTCTTCCCTCTTGCGTCTCCCTCCCTCCCACCCTCCCCAGTGTCAGTCATTCTTGATGCAGATGTTTAAATTTTTAAATTCCTGTATGAATCCTTAGATAGTGGCTTACCTACTAAAAGAATGTAAATTCAGTGAATAATTTAGATTTTGTTTTCTTCTGCAAGATGAATAGGTAGGACAGGCGTTGAGTGGAGAGAGTTATATTATGAACTTCGATTAAAATAATGTGGAATATTTACCTAAGAAAAATTTTCCAAATAATCTTAAAGTATCAATTTGTGAACATAGAGACATTTACATTTTAAAAAGAGACCAGGGCTTCCCTGGTGGCGCAGTGGCTGAGAGTCCACCTGCCGATGCAGGGTACACAGGTTCGTGCCCCGGTCCGGGAAGATCCCATATGCCGCGGAGCGGCTGGGCCCGTGAGCCATGGCCGCTGAGCCTGCGCGTTAGGAGCCTGTGCTCCGCAATGGGAGAGGCCACAACAGTGAGAGGCCCACGTACCGCAAAAAAAAGAGAGAGAGAGACCAGCTTTAACTTTAGTGTGCTCCTTAAAATCATTCTTGTTCATGGACTTAAGTCACTTTAATACTTAGCTTTTTGCAAAGGTTATTTTATGTCCTTAATATCACACACTGTATTTCTCTTTTTAAATGTAGAAGGGGTTTGTTTCTATCAGTTAGTAGACTTGAATGCTAAATGTTTGATTTCTCATTTTCAGTTTAAACATAGTAACCAGGCCTTATCCTTCAACAGTTGCCATAATGGAGTTGTATTAATATATCCCGCCCCCCCCCCCCCCACCGGGGCACTATGACACTGTGAATAAAAATGCTTATGAATCTTTTCTACACGTTTTTTATGTAAATACTGAAATTCTCTACCTGAAATGTAGATTAAAGCTGTGTTTACACCCAGAAGAATAAACATAATTTTTAAATGTCAGATAGTAACAAGTATTGGTGAGGATGTGGAGAAGTTGGAACCTTATGCATTGATAGTGGGAATGGAAAATGGTGTGGCTGCTTCGCAAAACAGTTTGGCAGTTCCTTAAAAAGTTAAACATAGAATTTCTATATGACCCAGCAATTCCACTCCTAGGTATATACCTGAAAGAATTGAAAACAGGTACTCAAATACATGTATATGCATATTCATAGGAGCATTATTTATAACAGCCAAAGGTAGAAATAACCCAGATGGCCACTAGCTAAAGAGTGAATAAACAAAATGTGGAATATCCATAAAATGGCGTATTGTTTGGCAATTAAAAGTAATGAAGTACTGGGAATTTCCTGGTGGGTCCAATGGTTAGGACTCTGCACTCTCACTGCCAAGGGCCTTGGTTTGATCCCTGGTTGGGGAACTAAAATCCCATAAGCCACGTGGCATGGCCAAAAAAAAAAAAAAAGTAATGAAGGACTAATATATGCTACAACATCAAATCATTATCTTAGTGAAAGAAGCCAGTCACAAAAGACCACGCATTGTGTGGTTTCATTTATTTAAAATAGCCAGAAAAGACAAATCAATAGAGAAGGTAAAGTAGTGATTGCTTGGAGTTGAAGGGAGTTTTAGGGGAGTGGAGAATGGAAATAGGGAGGGAGTGATTGCTTATGGGAACAAGGTTTCTTCCTGGGGTGACAGAAATGTTCTAATGTTAGATTATAGCAGTGGTTGTATAGCTGCAAGTATATAAAAAATTGTTGACTTGTTACATTTTAATGGGTGAACTTTATGGTATCTAATATATATAGCTTTTTTAAAATAAAAGATCTGTGTACACATAATAAATTAAGATCTGAAGAGTTTGTGACTAATTACCCTCTAAATAGTAGAAGAATTATGATGAGAACCTAGGTGTTTTGACTCTTAAACTAGTATTCTTTCTTCGTCATAGAGATATGCTAATTTGAAAATTTTTTTATTGATACTTAAGTCTAAGGATTGGGTAGTTGAAGGGATTTGTGTACTTGAGCTTTTGTACAGCAGAAAATAACACAACCTTGTAAAGCAACTATACGCCAATAAAAAATAAATAAAATTTTAAAATTATCAATGGAATGACCAGTAATAGCAATATTCAGACATTTACTGTACTCTTTAAATGTGAGAAATGTTTGTGGAACTTTGCTGTTTTCTTCTACAGTTTTATAATTGATGTCATTTATTGAAAGGCCCACTATTGTAACAGTAATTTCCTTAAACTTATTGTACTTGAAAAAATAACATTGTTACTAAATTATTTACTTTAAGATATTGAAACCATCTGAAAAGAAAGCTAAGTACCAATATGGTGGACTGAATTCAGGACGTCCCGTCACTCCACCTCGAACAGCTAATCCACCGAAGAAAAGGTGAAGAAAGGAACTCTGTAAAGAAACCATCAGATTTGTTAAGGACATACTTCATAATATATAAGTGTGCACTGTAAAACCATCCAGCCATTTGACACCCTTTATGATGTCACACCTTTAACTTAAGGAGACGGGTAAAGGATCTTAAATTTTTTTCTAATAGAAAGATGTGCTACACTGTATTGTAATAAGTATACTCTGTTATAATATTCAACAAAGTTAAATCCAAATTCAGAATTGCCCATTAAATTTACATCTTCACGTATCACAGTTTTTAAAGTTGAAAAGCATCCCAGTTAAACTAGATGTGATAGTTAAACCAGATGAAAGCATGATGATCCATCTGTGTAATGTGGTTTTAGTGTTGCTTGGTTGTTTAATTATTTGGGGCTTGTTTTTGTTTTGTTTTGTTTGTTTTTGCTAAAATAATGGCAAATTCTTTAAATTTTTTCCCAGACATTTTAAAAAGTGAAATGTGGGAAGAGCTTTAAAGACATTCATCGACCTTAATTTTCCATTGCTTATTTACTTATGTACCTGTTTGATCTTACTAAGAAAACTTATGCCTCATTACAGTAAAAAGGAATTTTAGAGATATTTTTTAAAAATATGCAAACTGTCCAATCGAGTGATTTAATCAGTTTGGGCAAACATTACAGCTGATAGTGAATATTTTGCTTTATACAGAAATTGCCACTGATTTGGATTTGTGCACTCTAATTTTAACTTATTGATGCTCTATTGTGCAGTAGCATTTTCATTTAACTTTAAGATAAGGCTCATTTAGTATACCCAACTAGTTGGTAATGTGATTATGTGGTACCTTGGCTTTAGGTTTTAATTCGCACGAAACACCTTTTTGGCATGCTTAACTTTCTGGTAACACCCTCACCTGCATTGGTTTTGTTTTTTGGTTTTTGTTGTTGTTGTTGTTTGTTTTTAGATCCACAGAACATGAGAATCCTTTTTTGACAAGCCTTGGAAAGCTGACAATTATCTCTTTTTTCCTCCCTCTGTACGAAGGATGTATTTAAATGAATGCTGGTCAGTGGGACATTTGTCAACTATGGGTATTGGGTGCTTGACTGTCTAATATTGCCATGTGAATGTTGTATACGATTGTAAGGCTTATGTCACTAAAGATTTTTATTCTGATTTTTCATGATCAAAGTTCATATGATATTGTATAGACATGCTTTGTAGTGAACTATAGTAGCAATAATTTCTGTACATGATCAAGGGTTTATTGCAGCATTTCTTTTCCTGTTCTCTTTTTTTTTTAAGGGTAGTATTAACAAATGACAGGAATAGAAAAGTCAACATAAAGATTTTAGAAGGAGAACTTACAGGACACAGATTTGTGATGCTTTGGATGCAACACTTTTGGATGTGATTCTCAAAGCTTTTATTGAGCGTTGTCAAATTTGTAAGCTTCATAGGGATGGACATCATATTTATAAATGCCCTTCTATAAGTGCTACCATAGATGTGAAATTCTTGACCTTAATATCGTCTTTGAAATTGTTAAATTGAGAATTCTGTTAACTTACGTTTTAAGAATTGGCATATTGTATTACTGCAAGAGATTTGATTTTCAGCACAGTGCAACGTTCTTTCAAATGCATATGTCTTTTTTTTCTAATTCCATTTTGTTTTAAAGCACATTTTAAATGTAGTTTTCTCATTTAGTAAAAGTTGTCTAATTGATATGAAGCCTGACTGGTTATTTTATTCCTTTTTTTTTTTTTTCCTTTACAATGAGACATTTAAACACATTTTATTCAAATAGATTTTAATGTTTTTGACGCATACTGAATTGGTTCTTTTTTAAAATTGTCCATGTACTGCATATGATGTATTAGGTTAGGTCACACAGGCTTTTTATCTAATGTGATTTAAATATCTTCCTAGCTGAAGAGTAAGTTGAGCAATTTTTAATAGAATTTTAGATGTATTCTTATCAGCGTAGTGTGAAGGGGGTCTAGAAAATAAACCTTTGGCAGGAGACAGGGCAGTCTTTTATTAATCTTAGTAATAGTCAAAACACATTAATTTGGATCCTACATATTGGGTTTTTGTAGTAATTTAGCCAGGTCAGTACTGAATATGAAAAAAATAGTCACTAATTAAGCAAATTAATATTGGTCGCTGAATTTGAAGAATAGAAATTTATCATGTTTTAAAATTATTCAAGCAGTCTTAAAATACTTTAACAGCTTCTATTCCTATAATGTGTTCATTACAAATATTATTTGCTTGGTAACTCTGCTACTTGAAATAAATAAAACTTTCTTAGCAGAAAAATATCCTATAATTCTAGTGTCACTAATTTGTTCTTCCCTGTTGCTAATTTATATCATTTTTCCTCTGATTTTTAATAATTTTCTATATTCAGATTTATTCTAAATGTCATGACATTCAGAGTCATTAAACACACTAGATAACTGTGATAATGTGATGATCACATGGATTATTATGGTCCATTTCTGTTCTAGAATGGAAAGGATCAACTACAAATTGCATTTGAAGCTTTACCATTCATTATTTTAATTTTGCCCGGGGACCAATTTTAATCATGATCAGCAGGACAGGTTTGTTCAAAATGTTGAGTCAAAATACCTGCAAGCAGAATTTTAAAGTTTAAAATGTGGCTGGTTGGAAGTGGAAGAGGTTATAATAGGCCTTAAAAAAAAAAATTTGTCTAAGGGAAAACCAGGAGCATCTTGTGATGTGTCCCTTAAGAGTATATAAAAGTGTGTTATATCGAGCCAAGGAACTTAAGTATATCTCCATATATAAGTTCACGTACGTTCCTGTGTCTGCTTGGCAACTGTTAACTTCTGAACCAAAAGAACAAAGTTTTTTCTTTCACATCTTTACATTAAAAATGTGTTTAGAGAAGGAAAATAGGCTTACTTTACTCTTGCTGCCCTGACTCAATCCACCTCTTCTCTTCCTTGTAAATCCATCCCTGAATAAAAGCTGTGCCTGAGAAAACACTTAATAGCCTGACTATACCAGTGCCCTCACGTAGAAATACTCTATCCCTTTTTTCTAGTAGATTTCAGTGTTTTATAATTTCCTTAAACAGCTAAAAAGTGGTTAAAGAGAGTTTAAAGTGACAGGGTACCTTGCAAAATCAACAGCAGTTCAATAAAACATAAATTGATTCCCTATAAGTATATGATGAAAGTTTTATTATCTTTATTCTCTTTATAATGTTTCAACAAAAGTGAAATTTAGATACAGTGTAGAAAGTTTGATCTCTTGTTCAGTTTTACCTGTACTTTTGAATGCCAGAATTTCTAAATAAATCCCCTGATTAGAAAAAAAATTTTTAATAAGAAATTTTCATTATTTTCCAATCTTAGTGTAATTTAACATCAAACTCCAGTTTACATGGACCTAATGCAATAATAGACTTTGTTGTGTCCACATTTCAAAACATGAAACATTTGCAAGACAAAAAAATCATTCTTTTTCCTTCTCCATCATTTCTATATATTTTGGGGGATTTTTTGTTTTTTAAAAAAAGATACAAACAATCATGAAGTTTACCTTTTTGGACTTAAGGCATAACATGAAATTGCACATTATTCTAAAGCTTAATTTTGAAATGAATTAGTTCTATCAAACCCTGTTTGCGTTTACATTATTTAAATTATATAGTATTTTATGTCTATTCTTGCTGTAAATTCTAATGCTGTTCATGGATTGTGCATTTCCTGTGCAGTCAGTCTTTGCCTGTTGACAGTTATTAACAGTGCAGTATAGAATCCAGATACTGAGCTTTCAGTTTCTTAGTTATCATTTCAGTTCAAAGCATGCTGCTTAATTGTGTGGAAGATCCAATCCATTTTTGTTGTCCAGCCACCATAGTGTGCATCATTGGTTTTATGAAATATTCCAAAGCCTCTTGCTCAGTTTTATCTAAAGCTAGGGTCTTTCGAATGTATGCAGTATCATGAAAAGATTGTAGTTCTGGCATTCCAGAGCCAAGCATCATTGAGGAAAGATTTATGAAGAGATTGACATGCTGCCAAATAGCTAGATAAGCCTTGTAACACATCTCCTGAAACCTCTCAGATTCTCTTATCTTTGTGCATTCTTCGGCTCCTTTACTAATCACTATTAAGAAATCTTGGGTCAAAACAAATGGTACACGCTCTCGTGTATAACCAAATTTTTTCTTCTTGTGATCCAAAAAGTGTCCAAAATCTGTATGAAACAGTTGTCCATCATCTTTAACATGATGTTACTATTGTGACCATCTCCAATTCCCAAAATGAAGATAGCAACACAATACCCAGCACATGAACGTGTAAACAGATCGATGGCTGCATATTTCTCCCTTGTTCTTGTCTTTGAGCCACTGATGTAGTGTGTGGCTGTTGAACTGCAGGGCACCTTTCAGGCCTCCTTTAGACTGAATTTGCATAATAGTGTGAATTTCTCACCACCTCAGTAAGTCCCACACAGTCACCAGTTGACAACCATAAGGTAACATTTGAAAATCAAAACCTTGATTTTGTCAGATATTTTCCATAATGCAAATAATTTGAAGTGTTAGCATATCTTGCCATAAATCATCACCATTTTAAAAAATCTCGTTCTGAAAGAGTATTTCTGATGTGATGTCTGGGTTCTCCCAATTCAAGCACAGTGGCCTTTTTGCAGAGGACATAATTCGACATTCTTCAAGCCTGAGATTTCCCAGCTGATGAGCAGGGTTTAGAGGCAATAGAAAGCCCTGAAGAGCATCCATGAAATCTGGTAGCTGCATTTGCTCAACTAAAAACTTCATCTGCACCTTCTGTGTTTCATCCTTCTTCTCTTGTTTGAGAATGTCAGTTAAGTTAATGAGCTCTTCCCATAGCTTCAACCTGCCTGTTCAGGTGTTTCAAATACACCCCACATGCACAGCAATAGGACTCCAAAAGCAGGCCAAACCTGTTTTATGGTGCATCTCAGATTTTAAATGCCAAGATAAAAAGTGCCTAATCCTTTGATTAGTCAAGGCTTTTTTGAGTAAAAATCTCACAAGTAGGTTATCCAAATACTGTTCATAGTTTAGGACCTGTACTAGCAGAATTAGGTACTGAGAAAGTTTGTCATCTGTTAAATATTTTTCTAAGCATTGAACAGCAAAACCTTGAACCATGGGATCTGGGTAATTGCAGTCCAGAAGCTCCATAGCCTGTTGAGGTTTGATTGGAGGCCAATCGTTTACCAAGCAGTACATCTGAGCTACTTCATCTCTAGAATTCCATTTAACAGACAGAGTTAATTTGGGTAGAATTTCAGGGATAGTTACACAAGTGTCTGTGGCTCCACAGAAAATCTCTTAGTGATTTCAGATAGAGGATCTCATGTACAAATTGCTTGGAGCTGTTAGCATTTTCTCAATTCATTGTCTCTAGCTAGTCTGTTACTCAGTCCTGCATGGGAATAACTAAATCCTGCTTCTCGGGATACAGACCAGTTGGCATGCTCTTCAATCACTGATGTATCTGGAAACTTCACCACACTGCCGAACCAGTCAAACTCCAACTCTAAACATGGAGTTTCTTTATTTGGATTTGATCCAGTAACACCAATAGAGTTCAGCAAATCTTCAGGTTCATGAGGTACTGGCGAAAGATTCAAAGCCATTTTTCCAGATACTAGAGTATCTGTGTAATCAAACAAGTTTATATTTCCCCAGCCCAATGGACAGTGTTCCTCCTTAGCACCCTTTCGGCCTTTAACAGAACAAATGGAAAGGCAAAGTTGAGCAGCATGAGGAAGATCAGGAATGTATATATCTTAATTCAGCCATTCATTCCACCTGGGATTGGAACAAGGTACTCTTTGAGTGTTCACATTATCACATAAGCGTTCTCCTCCATGGTAGATACCTGTTCTAACATAGATCTTGTCAGTGTCTCGAATATTTACATTCACATAGGTTGCACAAAGAATTTTTATTCTGAGTGCACTATTTATAACCCAAAGGGATTTTGTAGATGTTTCTCCATTCGTATATGGTGTAGCTGTGGAGATGCATCTGGAATAAGATGGCATTGTAAAAATCCATTGGCAGTTGAGAGTAGAGCCTTTCTTTAGCCATCAGCATCAAACTGGGCATCCTCCCAAGCATTATACAGCTTCTTATATACTTACACTAAGGATATTTTTCTAGAAGGTATTTGTCACATCCACACACTTTTTTTTTTTTTTTTTTTTTTTTTTTGCGGTACGCGGGCCTCTCACTGTTGTGGTCTCTCCCGTTGCGGAGCACAGGCTCCGGACGCGCAGGCTCAGCGGCCATGGCTCACGGGACCAGCCGCTCCGCGGCATATGGGATCCTCCTGGACCAGGGCACGAACCCGCGTCCCCTGCATCGGCAGGCGGACTTTCAACCACTGCGCCACCAGGGAAGCCCCACACACTTTTAAAATACACTTGCCCTGATATTCTAAAACACAGAGTTGCAGTTGTTCAGATGATAGCAACATACTTTGAATTTTTTTCCTGATCACTTCAGCAATTACTTGTTCTGGCACATAGTCATGGTTTGATTTTCAGAGTATACTTCTTGTCATTTGGAGAAACTATTACCCAAATCACCACTATTATTTGCCCTTTATCCAATTTATTATGTATGCGCTTCGGCAGTTCTCGTGAAGATTCTACGTTTGGAGGATAGATATACATTGCTCTACCATGAGGTGAATTGAGATCCGTAAGATCCACAGCTTTACAAACATTGAGAATATTTCTTCGAAGTCCTGTACTTCTGGATCTTCAACCATATCGAATTCACACACTGGCATGCCAACGGCAAAACCAGTTTCTCGGTTGAGGATCTTTTCTTCATGGTTGCCTAATGGTTCAGTTACTTTTTTAAAGGGTTGAAAAAGCGTAAGGTCACAAAGTCGTCTTGTTTCATGAAAAAATCCTTCCCTTTCTGCTTCTTGGGTAACACAAAAGGTAAGAACATTCATCTTGAAGTTGATGGCGAGGGTATTTTCTCACTTCTTTAAATAGTTCATGTTTTATAGTTATTAGTGTAGCCTCACGGAGGCATTCTGAAGTTACTATCATCCCATTTGGTAGTAAACATTCTACTAGGAGTCTTGGCATCAAGTGGATGCCCCACAGTACACCTGATGATGATCTTGGAGGCATTGTTCTGATCCTTTACAAGTTTTACATATAAAAGTACTTTGCAGAATTAGATGCGTGGCTGTCCCAAGGCAGAAATGCTCGGAGCTCCTAGAACCTAACCGCATCGGGTCCCGGCGAGGTCCCAGCCCCGCCTCCCAGCCCCCCTGCCCCGCCGCTCCGGAGCTGCCCGGCCAGGCCCGAGCCCTGTCTCACCAGCAGCCCGGCGGCAGCAGCCCGAGACCTCAGCGGCCGCCTAGAAGATTTTTAAAGTAACTTCCTTCAGCTACCACCTCTTACATTGGCTGACATTAAATCATAAACTTATTTAATTTCTTATTATTTTCTTTCTTGTACAGATTGCCAGTGTTTTTATTAAACCTTATTTTTACAAAAGTGGCTGTAAATCTTTTTTCCTCTTAGGGATCTTTGCCAGCTAATGTGGTTACAAAATCTTACTTGTAACCCAGATTGCTCTGGGTATCAATAGAATGGAAGATTACAAATGTGTTGTGAGGTGTGTGTTGTATGTATGTGAAAGGGAGCGAGAACAAACTGCCTGAAGCTCACAGATTCAGCATTTCTTTTTTTTTATTTTTTTAATTTTTCTAAAATGATTTTATTTAAATAATTTTGACTCAAACTTTTAGCATTCATGGTAATTTGTATTTTGCCTTCGAATCTTTTTTTTTTTAACATCTTTATTCGAGTATAATTGCTTTACAATGGTGTGTTAGTTTCTGCTTTATAACAAAGTGAATCAGTTATACATATACATATGTTCCCATCTCTTCCCTCTTGCGTCTCCCTCCCTCCCACCCTCCCTATCCCACCCCTCCAGGTGGTCACAAAGCACCCAGCTGATCTCCCTGTGCTATGCGGCTGCTTCCCACTAGCTATCTATTTTACGTTTGGTAGTGTATATATGTCCATGCCACTCTCTCACTTTGTCACAGCTTACCCTTCGCCCCCCCCATATCCTGAAGTCCATTCTCTAGTAGGTCTGTGTCTTTATTCCCATCTTGCCCCTAGGTTCTTCATGACCTTTTTTTTTTTTCCCTTAGATTCCATATATATGTGTTAGCATGCATATACACTGGAATATTACTCAGCCATAAAAAGAAACAAAATGGAGTTATTTGTAGTGACATGGATGGACCTAGAGTCTGTCATACAGAGTGAAGTAAGTCAGAAAGAAAATCAGCATTTCTTTGATACTGCGTGCAAAAAGGTGGGAACCTAAGATCTATCCCTGGAGGTTTTCAGTCAAGCCTGACCTGGGCTCACCAAGTAAGATGTGTTTTAATTTTTGCAGCTTCTTAAATCTGAGTTATTCAGTAGATGTACAGGCCAAAATTCTTCCCGAGAGAGCAATGACACCACAACTAAACATGTGAAGCTATCAGACTTTTACACCAACTATAATTATTATTACAATAGTGTGCCTTTTAGCACACTAATTTATAGTCTATCATGTATAAACATGATTATTGACAAAGTCACAAAGACAGAATACAGTACAACAGGAAAGAAGTAGTCCAGAGGAGTCCTTAATGTATGTAATATGTTTAACTGGAATAACTTAAGTCTTAAATCTCCTAGTGTATTTCTTAGGAAAAAAGAGCCGAGGAAACAAAACCGGGGTGATGAAACTTTTTTTATCCGACTGCCTCCAATATGTGATTCTCAAACTGATACTGGGGGCTTCCCTGGTGGCGTAGTGGTTGAGAATCTGCCTGCCAATGCAGGGGACACGGCTTCGAGCCCTGGTCTGGGAAGATCCCACATGCCGCGGAGCGGCTGGGCCCGTGAGCCACAACCGCTGAAGCTGCGCGTCTGGAGCCTGTGCTCCGCAACAAGAGAGGCCACGATAGTGAGAGGCCCGCGCACCGCGATGGGGAGTGGCCCCCGCTTGCCGCAACTAGAGAAAGCCCTCCCACAGAAACGAAGACCCAACACAGCCATAAATAAATAAATTAATTAATTAAAAAAAGAAATTGAATACAATATTTTTTTAAAAACTGATATTGGCATAGTTTCTGAAAATGCTGTCACTTACCAACAGATTATTAACAGACTGACACCTACCCCACCATTCTTGGGGTAAACATGAGTTCTGTCTCTAGCTCTCTTAATGTAATAAGGATTCCTGAGAATGCAGGCGTGAGGGGTGGAATCACTTGAAAAATCGTATTCAGGTCGAACTCAGGAAACTACTCAACTTACCAAATTAAAAATTAATAACCTACTTCAATACCTCAGAAGAACTTATGTGAGGCCGAGGGTCCCATTCTCTGTTACACATCTGTTATGCAGTATATGCCTTAAGTTTTAGAAACAAATCCCTGTCTCCTGGGATAATTGCCCCAGGTTTTTGTAGCCCATCTCTAGCTGGGGCCTGGTAACACCACTGAAATTAATTTGATAATATCAAAAATCTAGGTTAAAAGCTTTCTATTTAATAGGGCTTCCCTGGTGGCGCAGTGGTTAAGAATCCGCCTGCCAATGCAGGGGACACGGGTTTGAGCCCTGGTCCGGGAAGATCCCACATGCTGTGGAACAACTAATCTCGTGTGCCACAACTACTGAGCCTATGATCTAGAGCCCGCGAGCTGCAACTACTGAAGCCCATGCGCCTAGAGCCCGTGCTCCGCAACAAGAGAAGCCATTGTAATGAGAAGCCCGCACACCGCAACGAAGAGTAGCCCGTGCTCGCTGCAACTAGAGAAAGCCCACAAGTAGCAACAAAGACCAAATGCAGCCAAAAATAAATAAATAAATTTAAAAAAGAAAACACCACTTTACAGCAGTACACCATATATACTCAATAAATATGTTTTTAAAAAAAACAGCTTTCTATTACTGTACTGTACAGCCTGTTTTTCGTGGGGTACCCTAATCTTTTATTAAGTGAGTATCCTAAACTATTTGGGTATCCTCACTGACAGGTTAACACAAATTGTGATCTATTCCATTTTTGAAAGAAAATCAATTATTTGTTGTACAGATCCGTTAATATGTTGGGCGTTCCTTCAAAAAGTTGTTCCATTTGGTCCTTAGAAGCCTTTGGGTCTAGATCAGTCTCATTTTGACTAGAATGTATGGACAGAGATCTTTTGTCTCTTTTGTTCGCTGATGTGTCTCCAGCTTCTAGAGTAGTGCCTAGCACATAGTACGTATGCAAATGTTGGTTTAATGAATGGCAAATGAGTTTCAAAAATCACTATTACTACCACTATTTTGACACTGTGACCTTTTGGAGAAATTAGCAAAAAATAATATAGTTACAGTTTTTATTTATCTTCATCTAACTGCTTTTTGTCTCGTACAAGAATGCTGGAATAGTCTCAGGAGAAAATTGATCTGGGTCTATATGGCAAAAATAGTTTGTTGTCAAACCTGTAATCCTTATTTGGTAAAATATTGGTAAGTATGAGAAGTCAGTGTTCAGTTAGTTGAAGGAACGTTTCTCAGCTAGCTGCTGACAGGCACGCTGGGGAAGTTGCCTCTTGTTCAGAATCAAACTTTCCAAGATCCTTATGGGTACTTTCTTGCCTCCCCTTTGCTATAGTTTATTTAGGTTCTGTTTTATTGACCTTAAAGTCATCTTTGTTGTGAGCCACTTCGAATATTTTTAGGAAAGTGATATCGTTTTGTGTAACATTTTGTGTTTCAGAAGTCACCTAGTAAATATGAACACTTAAAACCAGGAATCAAAACTTGAAAGTGGAGAGGCTATTGCCTCATTTTAACAAATGACGATTATGTCATAGGCAGAAGCAAGAATGGGGAGAAATCAGGAAAGATATTTTCATTAATGAGCAAAAAAGTGAGGTACAGTGGAGAAAACTATTCTAGAGAGAAATTTTATAAAGTCCTTCTATCTAACTATTGTTCTATCCTAATACTTCTGAAGACTTTATCTCTACCATATAAAAGAGCAGTCAGCCAGGCTGCATTCTTGGTCATAGTGCAAAATTCCAGGAAGGGAATTCTGCCCAGCTTGAATCAAGGGCCGGCCCTTATGACTCCAGTGAGTGAGGAAGGAGAGAGATGATATTGCATGAATATAGCTGCTATCTCTACACCCAAGTGGTTTGGGAGGTTCAGTAGAACATTTCCTAGAAAAGGGGTGCTGAAAATAAAGCTGTCCTCTACAATATACCTTAAAAGATAATCTAGTCACAAAAAGACTGAAAATATGACATTGGCAAGATGTCGACTAATGGAAACTCTTACTTAAAACTGGTAAAACTACCTGGGAAATGAATTTAGCATTGATAATCTTGTATAGTTGAAACTGTGCATACTCTAAAACCCATCAGTTTCACTTTAAAGCATTTATGGAAAAACTACATGAGTGCACCATGGGGCATACATATATAAACAGAAGTATTGTAGTATTCAAAATATTTGACTTTAATACACGGGCACTGACCAGACACCAACTCATCAGAGCCTGTGCAAGCTATAAATAACTAATTTGGCTTTACAGAGGCATAGCAGCTGATAACGAGGTCTGTGCATGGGAATACTCAGAGCATTCATAGCAAAAAATAACACAAGTGACTTGACAGAAGCATTGATTCATTATGGTATATTTACAGAATAACCCTACACAGGAATGAAAATGATTTACTGTCATTCATTAGTGTGTCTAAATCTTGAAACTATGAAGAATACAAAGAGTATTAAATTTTCAAACAAGATTTGTGTTTAAGAATACGGTAAATCTAAAAAGAAAATGGAATGGGGGAATTAATTCCCTGGCGGTCCAGTGACTAGGACTCGGCACTTTCAATCCCTGGTGGGGGAACTAAGATCCTGTAAGTTGGGGAGGGGGGGATGGGAAAAGCAAAAGTCACCTCTGCTGGGAAGTAAGGGGAGGAGGAGGAGCATACAGAATCTCAACAGTATTATTTAATGTTCTATTCCTTGGATCTTAGGTTCATGCTTTTTGGGTGGGTAGTGGCTTCTTGAGGTTTTGTTTTATGCTAAGGTTGCATATATGTTACTAATATTCTTTTGTACATATCAAATATTTCATTTTTTATAAATTTATATGCAATCCTATTTATGGAAAAGAGGCCTAGCTTTTTTTTGCGGTACGCGGGCCTCTCACTGTTGTGGCCTCTCCCGTTGCGGAGCACAGGCTCCGGACGCGCAGGCCCAGCGGCCATGGCTCACGGGCCCAGCTGCTCCGCAGCATATGGGATCTTCCCGGACCGGGGCACGAACCTGTGTCCCCTGCATCGGCAGGCGGACTCCCAACCACTGCGCCACCAGGGAAGCCCGAGGCCTAACTTTTGATTTCAAGTGAGAGACATGCAACTCTTCCTTTCACTTGAACCCTTAGGAGCCACTGTAAGGTTACTAATTGGCCTGATTTCAATTTCATTGTGTCTCAGGGAATAGGCCTGAGGAAAGGGAGTGAGACAAGAGAATGGCCAGTTAGTGGAGCAATCAAAACACACATTTATAGATGCATTAAGTTTGCTTTTATGGCCTCCGTTTGTGGTACCCCAAAATAATGACAATAGTAACATCAAAGATCACTGATCATGGATCACCATAACAAATATAATAATAATGAAAATGTGTGTAATGTTGCAAGAATTAGCCAAATGTGACAGACATGAAGTGAGAAAATGCTGCTGGAAAAGTGGCGCTAATAGACTTGCTCTACGCAGGATTGCCATAAACCTTCAATTTGTAAAAAATGTAGTATCTGCAAAGCACAATAAAACAAAGCAGTATGCCTGTAGTAGTCATTCATTGTTCAGTAAACATTCTGTGTACTCAAGGCTGGAAATTAGTAATCACAATAAACCCTGATACCTTGTGGAAAAGAGAACCACCAGGGAAAGAGAGAATGAGGCTCAAAGCAGTGTTTTCCTAGGAGAATCAGTATTTAAGGTTTTCACAACCAGTTTATGCTTCTTGGTTCATTCCCCCATTTAAGGGCCATGGGGAAAATATCCAAAATGCTTATAAGGAAAAATGAGTTTGCAGATTGTGTCCGCTTTCATGTAGGTGATTTTTTGCCATCATCTAGCTGTGTGAGAGCCCGAGAAAGAAGGGAACTAAATATTCATTCTTCAGAGTTGCTGACTGAGGAACTAATTGCTAGGAAGTGCCACAAATACGCAAGGCCAAATTGCTTTTTAAGTGTGATAGTTGTGGTAACTGAAAAATCTAGAAGCAATGCAAATATCAAAATGATTTACATTTGGTCCATCCACTCTGGACTATTATGCAGTCGTTAAGAATACTCAGAAAGACTGTAGCAACATGAAAAAAGGCCATGATACGTTAACAGGGGGAAAAAAGCAGGTTATACATTAGATAGAAGGGAAGTGAAGAGTAAAAGATGTCACGTACAAAATTTAAAAGCTATGAAGAATCCTTTTACTTATTCATTGAACAAACATTTATTATGCACCTTACATCCCAGGCACCAGGTCAAAAAGAAAAGGTTCCTGTAGAAGAAATTAGTTTGGAACAATAGATTTAACAGGATAGAATAACATTACCCCTTCTCACAAAGAGCCACGGTGCTCACACCTTTCTTTTTTGGTTTAGGTTGTCTCTTCCTCTGTTTCTACAGTTATTTTAACGTAGCAGTAATTTACAATTGCTGCTGCGAAGTTCACCTCTGATTCTTCGTCCTCCTGCCGTTGGCGTCTCCGTTTACCGCGTTCCTGCCAGTGTGTGTGCCCGGTGCGGTGGAGGAGAGGTAAGACTGACGTCCCAGCCCGGCAGGGCCTCTCCATCTCGCAGCAGGGAAGATAAATGGCTCTAATCCAAGCCTGACTTTGGTAAGTGTCCAAGGGTAAGGCGTTACATTAGAAGGCAAGAAGCGGTCTGGGAGTGTCGAGGCGTTTTACCAGGACCTTGCCGGGAGGGAAAGCAAGGCCGGGTAACTGGACAAGGTGGGCAGGCGGTTGAGGCTGCGAGTGCAGCGCGAGGTGGGAGGGGAGGCGCGCGTGCCTTGGCCTGGCCCCGCCCCCCGGAGGCGGGCTTTGCGCGCTGATTGGCCCGCGCCGACCTCGCTCCGGGTTGGCGGGAGGTCTCCGAGCCCGCCGTGCCGCGGTGGAGTAACCTGAGAGCAACCGTCTGAGGCCTTGGGCGTCTGGGGAAGGCTGCCCGCCGGCCCGGCCCCCGCTCACTAGCCTCGGTTTTCCGCAGGTACTCTCCGCTCGCGCCCTGGCTTCGGGCGTCGCCGGCAACTCTCCAGTTTTGGTTGTGCCTGGTTCCTCCGTCCCCTCTCTCCCCCAACGACGCCACCCTCAGTGTGCGAGGTAGCGGCGGCGTCTGGGCCCCTTCCGCCCGTGAGTTCCCGCCTCAGGCGCCGGCGGGGAGGAGGGGCGTCGCGGTCGTACGGCGCCTGCCGGCGCAGGGCCGCGGGGCCGGGGACGGAGGCGAGGTAGAAAGAGGGAGGCGGGGCGCCCCCCTCGGCCGGGTTTGTCGGGCTTCGCCGGCACCGTGCTCTTTGGCTCAGCTGGTCGTGCTCACTAGTGGGCGGGGGAGGGGAGGGCACACAGGGGTTGGGGGGAGATGCGTCCCCAAGTGCTAGCCGTGCCCTCTCCTCAGCGGGCGCTGCCCTCCTCGGGAAGGAAGGCCCTTAGGAAAGCGCTCGTGCCTTCGCGCAGCACGCCCGCCCCCCTGCCTTTTCCCTTGGCCCATTTATCAAAATTTACTAATGTCCCTTTCTTACATTTCCAGTACGACTGGAGGCCAACTAGCTTCTATTAAAAAATAAATAAATAAAAAAACTTTAGAAGTAATTTAACATTTAAAGACTGATAAACCCATGCTATGTTAAAATTGAGATCCTGTCTCTACAAATTTCTTTATCATGAGCACATTAAAAAAAATACCTAGGGTCTCTGTTACCAATACAATTTTAACATTTAAATTACATGTACTAGTTGAGGTGAAATTTGGTTTTCTGTCATATTGGGACTCTTCTTTCTTTCGAAGACACCCTTCCTGTAAAAAAGATACAATAATAGTGCTGCCATGTATTGAGATTTTGCTAAGCATTCAGCACTGTGCATTATCCATATAGTTCCTTTCCTCACTAAGCCTACAAAATATGTATTATTAACAATGCCTAGTAAGTAACTTTAATTGAATACTTACTATGTACCAGGTTCTAAAAAAAAATAGCTGCTTTTATTATCTCCGTATCACAAGTGAGAAAATGGAGGCTCCCAGAAGTTAAATAGCCTAAGACCCAATCGCTAGTGAGAATCAGGTCTTAATCCAGGTCTATTCTCCAGTATTTTAACGTATATTCTCAGGTGGCTCTGTCCCTCTGCCTTCTGTCGTGCTGAAAAATCCTCTGTCTTAAAAAAAAAAAAAAAAAATTCTTGGGAATTCTCCTGCGGTCCAGTGGTTAGGAATCGTTGCTTTCACTGCCAGGGCCCGTGTTGGATCCCTGGTGGGGGAAATAGGATAGGCAAGCCGCGCGGCCGACCAAACTTAAAAAATACTACTAATAATTTGACTGTTGTCATTCTTTTAGTATGTCTAAATGAAGAGCAAAAATAGAAGTTACCTCAAGTTGGAATTTGACCAAAATGCTGCATTGATAGCTTCTCTCCTTAAGGTCCTTCTCCATAACCCTCCTGCCAGTGTTTGGTTATTAATCTCAGTGAATCTCTATTTGAGGAATTTCCTCCTCTTTCTGTTTTCTCAAATTTCATATGAAGCAGAATAGTGTAAAACATATTTATTTTTTTGATTGATAGAACATTTGCATTCTATTTCATGATATATCCAAGGTTGTTTTAACAAAGCAACGCTTTTAAGTTACTTAATATTAAGTAACGTTAAGTAAAACTGACATCCTGGGAGATATGCCACAACCATTCTATATTCTGGCACATCTGTCCCGCACTCCCCCAAGCCTGCCCCCACACCCCAATGTGAGAATCCTGACTATTTAGTTTTTTCCATCTAGATTTGTAAGGTTGCTCTTTCTTTGAGGGGGAAAAAAAAAAAGATGCAGATGAGACCTCCAGCTGTCTCCCAGATGAGGTGGGCAGGGAGTAGCAAAACGTTCTTAACACAAGTCTCAAGGCACAATTAATCACCCATTCCTTTTTCTATGGAGTTTGTAGCACTCCCCCACCCTCAACTCCATAATTGCCTTCGATTTGCTTGGACCTTAGGATCTAGGAAGAAAGATGAGAGGAGAGGAGGGAAGCAAAATAGAGGGAGGAGAAGCAATTATAGAATTAATTTAATATAATTTACTCTGCCTAGTTCTTCATAATCTAGCCCTGTACTGTCTAATATGTGGTTGTTGAGCAGTTGAAATGTGGCTGGTGCAACTGAAGAATTTTTACTGCAACTGAAGAATTGAATTTTTACTTTTATTTAATTTAAAATTAAATACTGAAGGAATGTAAAATATTTTTCCCTTATGTACCACATCATTGTTTTGGTAAGACTACATTTCACTTTAACTGTTGGAAATTTAGCATCCAAAATTGAGATACACTGTAAGTGTAAACACCAGATTTCAAAGACTTAGTATGAAAAAAAGAATGTAAAGTATCTCATTAGTTTTTATATTGATTACATGTTAAAATGATATTTTGGATATACTAGGTTACATAAAATACATTCCTAAAATTAAATTCACTTGCTTATTTGTACTTTTTAAATGTGGCTTTAGAAATATAAAGTGACTCACATTATATTGGACAGTGCTGATCTAGCCCCACTATATCCAATCTTATTTTCCATTCCTTCCTTCAGCAGGGAAGTTGCTGAGGGTCAGGAAGGAGAATCTGTACCTGACTCCTTGAACATCAAGGGAGGCATGGCTGCCTGGGTCACTGTGAGTTATGGATTCAGAGGTTCTCATTAGGGTCTTAGAGTAGTTTCCTGCTTTGGCTATTCATAACTACATTTCCTATTACCCTATAAGTACTTTGACCGTAAAAGTAATGCTAACTAGTAATCACGTGAACTAATTACCACCAAACATGGTAATGATTATGCATATTGTTACATATTGATGGATTAACTTTGTTTCAATTTTTATTAGTCTATAACAGTTTACATTCATTCACACTGGTAATTGGCCACTCAAATAGCATAGTCATACACTCACAACTTTAGAAATTAAAGTGACCCTACCAAATGTAAAATAGATAGCTAGTGGGAAGCAGCCACATAGCACAGGGAGATCAGCTGGGTGCTTTGTGACCACCTAGAGGGGTGGGTGGGATAGGGAAGGTGGGAGGGAGACGCAAGAGGGAGGAGATATGGGGATATATGTATATGTATAGCTGATTCACTTTGTTATAAAGCAGAAACTAACACACCACTGTAAGGCAATTATACTCCAATAAAGATGGTAAAAAAAGAAGATATTAAAGTGACCAATTTATGAGAATCCCTCAATGCACTTTATACCATGCATTTCTTTGCTAGAATTGTATTTAACTTTTCAATAAATAACAATCAATGCTTGTTGAATCAGTGAGTTTTATAACATATCAAGGAATTAACCAGTTAGAAAATATGCTTTTTTATGTGTGAGATTGCTTTTTAATATAATAATTGATGTTGATAATAATTTAGTTCTGGAAGTAGTTTGCCTTATTGTATAAAAACTTTGACTGACATAATAAAATTGTCAATACAAGCAGAATAAAAATTATCAGGAAAAAGGAATACCACAAATAGATTATAAACTCAGCATAGTTTCTATAATTTAAAATTTGGTTTTGAGTTCCCTAGTAGTCAAAGCAAAATAGTATGCAGGATCTTATTATTTGGGAAGAGAAGGCATATCAGTTACCCAAAGGAAGCATAGCTTTACTTGGTACTAAATTCTAAAAGCAGTTTCTCATGTGAGTCATTGTCATAACTAACATTTTAGTAGTAGGTTCAGTAACATTTCCTATGACTGCATCTGATAGTGTCATCCAATCTGTTGTTTTTATATAGAAGTGAACAAGAGTGTGATAAATAACTGTGTGTTTTATTTTTACAGGAATTGTGGGAAACCAAAATGAGGCATAATCAGCTATGTTGTGAGACACCACCTACTGTCACTGTACATGTAAAATCAGAGTCAAATAGATCACATCAGCCTAAAAAACCCATTAACCTGAAGCGTCCTATTTTTAAAGATAGTTGGCCAGCATCTGAAAAAAATGCACATAATAGCGACAAGTCTAAACGCCCCAAAGGACCCTGTCTAGTTATACAGCGTCAGGAAATGACTGCTTTCTTTAAATTATTTGGTAGGTTTAAAATATTGTAATGGGGTAATTATAGAGTACTTAAAAATAAGAATATAAGATCTATTTTATCATTTTTATAATAAAGAGGATACTGTTATTTTCTATGTCAGATTTTCTATCTCCAACCAAATTTGCCTTTTGTTTTCCTTAGTCCTTTTTTTTTTCCCCCTCAATGCTGGATTTTTGTTTGTTTTGATTACTTTTAGAGTAGAAATTCATCATCTAGCTTTTAGACTACTTAAATTTAAGTGTCAAATGTAAATTCTGGGCAGTTCAAGGTCATAGCATGAGTTTTGTTTGACCTAAAGTATAAATACTACATAAAGTCTCAGGTGAGCCAACTGACCCAGTGTCACTGGGCCTGAGGGGTTTCCCAGGACTTTCAGTGCTGAAACTGAGCAAACTGGCAAGGTTAGTCAACCTAGAGCAGTTTCAGTATTATATCTGGGGAATATTATTAAAAATTAAGTATGCTTTATCATCATGCTCATGTAATGAAATTGAGTTTGAATTTGTTCAGATCATGAAACAGTGCTACTTTGCTAATAAGCCTCTTAAACATAGCCAAAAAGAAACTTCTTTATAGTACTTCTACTGGCCAAGAAAGAGGATTGGTTTTTGTTTTTTGAGGTAAGGCAGTAAGGTAGACGGAATAAAGGGTTGGATAGATGGATTCTGGTAAGTATCTGCGGGACTGAATCAAATCAAGTAGCTATCACTGTCTGGTAGATCCAGGTAACAGCCTTCCTTGCTTATAGAGGAAAGCATATGCATAAAGGAGGAGAGAGTTGGGGACAAGAGTGTTTGCCCTGCTGAGAGGACAGAAATCTTTAAAAAAAAAAAAAAAAAGGAGGGCAAGCTGGTTAAGATTTAAAGAAAAGCAAAATAAGATAATAGAAGACAAAATGTAAATAATACAGGTAGAAAATGTTGAACTATAAAGATGTTCCTTGTCAGGATCTAGAATGCTGTTAATAAAAGTTTCCCTCTCTCTTTATTAAGAGTAGAGTGAAGTTATTACCCACAAACTTTATTATTATTTGTAACTGAATGTGAGAAATAGGAGAAAATACATGGCTTTACCATTTTAGGTAATTTAAGAAATAGAAATGGAATTAACAAGGCAGAAATTAATTATTCTCAAAAAAGCAGTACTTATACTTGGAACTTTCCATTTATTTGACTACATTGATGATATTTCTAGGATATAACAAGAAGTTATGCTTATTTAACTTAAAATGCAGGGGGAAATGGAAAAAAGTAGATCTTTCTCAAATTATATTCTGACAGCTACCCATATATTTTGGGATTATATATTTTAGCCTTTTAAAATTGAAATGAGTGTTTCTGACCTATTTTTTGGATGTTATTCATTTTTTAACAGTATGTTTGTTGATCTTTTTGTCATACTCAGTTTTTTCCAAAATTAAATGTTAGTTATAACTAACTAATGAATTATGAATCTCCTTTACATAGATATTTTCATGTGTATTTGGATAATAGATAATTGGACAGAGATAAGTAGGAGAAGAGAAAACTCAAAACTAAAAATACCCCGTACCTAAAAGGAGAAAGTAGTTAAAAAAAAAAAAAAAAGTAAAACATATTTAGAAAACAGAGTATTCATTGAGTCATTATGTCTTAAAGACTTATCTTTTATCAGATTCCATTTCCACCTGTTAAAGATGGATTTTGGAAAACAACAAAGGCTCATCTAGAGCTACCCAAGACATATTTCTAAAAGAGCTATAGAAATATTCAATAAATCAAACAGTTCTATCATTCTTCCTGCAGTCTGGGCTATATATTAAGGCAAATCAGATGGGAAGCCAAAGAATAAAGCAGTAGCTTTTTGTACAGCGCTTGCAATGGCAAACACGCTAAAGAACTGAAAACTACACCTTGGACAACCCTGGTCCTGCCATTTTTGTTTGATTTCTAAGCATCATTTGTCATCTTCTTATGTAAAAATTAATTCTTCAAAAGGAAACCACCTGTTTTCAAAAGACAAGTCATAGCTATCTTTTGTTGTAGATGATGACTTAATTCAAGATTTCTTGTGGATGGACTGCTGCTGTAAAATTGCAGACAAGGTAAATTTGTTAACAGTATAATCATTAACCAGCATTATTATGTTACTAGGCTATCAGGACTTTAATGAACCTTATTAGGATTTTCTATCTTATTAATTAAGGTTAGGAAAAGAACTAGCCTACATTGCTCCTTCAAAGTGGAATCCATTAGCATACAACATAGATTCATTCTATCTATACTTGAGGCATTGTGAAATATTATTGATTAAATGACCTTAAACCCATATCTGTTTGATTTAAAACAAGAATCAATATAGACTTAATATGTTCTTTGTTTGGGTGGTTGGGGGTTTTTTTGTTCTGTTTTGGTTTTTTTCTTAATTGAAATTTAGTTGATGTGTATCAGTTATAGGTGTACACTATAATGATTCAAAATTTTTAAAGGTTATACTCCATTTATAGTTATAAAATATTGGCTATATTAGGCTTAATATGTTTTGATCAGAATTATTACTTTTTATCAGGTAATAATATGAGATTCATTCCACTAAGGCAGTCTGTTACACATTTTAATATTTTGTAGATAATTTAGATAAAACAAATCCCAATAATCTTGTAGAGTAAAATTAGTTTATCATGTTCTTTATTTAGGAATCAGTGTTTCATAAAAGAACATCATGATGCTGACTTATATACTAGGGATTGTGATGTTTCTATACTATTTAGGTTTAGCTGATCAGTTAGAATTTCAACTTTATAAATGTCATCTTAGACCAGTTAGTCATATCAGAAAATTCAGCATGACTTCGTATTACATTTAAAATAACATGCTATGGGACTTCCCTGGTGCCACAGTGGTTAAGAATCGCCTGCCAATGCAGGAGACACGGGTTTGATCCCTGGTCCGGGAAGATCCCACATGCTGCGGAGCATCTGGGCCCATGTGCCACAACTGCTGGGCCTGCGCTCTGGAGCCCGCGAGACACAACTACTGAGCCTGCATGCTGCAACTGCTGAGGCCTGCATGCCTGGAGCCCGTGCTCTGCAACGGGAGGGGCCACCGCAGTGAGAGGCCCGCGCACCACAACGAGGAGTAGCCCCCCCACGCTGCAACTAGAGAAAGCCGGCACGCAGCAACGAAGACCCAAAGCAGCCAAAAATAAATAAATAAATAAATAAATAATGTGCCAACCAACAGAAAAGGGAATGAACAGAAGACTAGCTCATGATTAAATACCCACTAATTTCATATTGATGTGAACTCTTATTTTAAGCTTAAGATAAAAATAAAATCAGAGGGTTTTTTTAATTTTGAAAATTTTTAGAAAATTTCAAACATACAACTTATAGTAGAGAGAATAGAACAAAGACCCTCCATGTGCCTGTCATCCAGCTAAAACAATGATCAACTCATGGCCATTCTTATTTCTTCTAATCTCTCTCCCCAAACGTGGATTATTTTGAAGCAAATCCCAGACATCCCAACATTTTATCCATAAATATTTAAAGATGTACTTCTAAAAGGTGAGATCTTTTTAAACATAATCAGTGTCACTGATGCTTTTAAAAATTGACAGTAATGCCTTAATGTAAAATATCCAGTTCATGTGGAGTTCTAAAGTTTTAAATTTTACAAATTTAAGCACCTTACAGTAATTAAAGTTGTTGGACAGCAGGGGGCAGTGCCTTTAAAGTAGCCGGGAGTACTGTATCTTAACACTCAATATATCAAGAATCCTCTACTGAAAGTTACCTTGAAAATTTGGAATCACCTTTGTGGCCAAACCTGTGAAGGTAGCATGAATTAGGCATTTTATGAAAGGGAGTCTATTATCAATATATCAGTATCATAACTTGTTTTTAACTTGCAGAACAGGCAGAACCTGGCATGGGTCCCAATAGCAGGCTAGACATATGTCTTCCTAATAGTACATTTAAAACACTTTTATTCCAGTGAAAATAGAGCCATGTTGTTCTAATTTCTGGTTAGAAGTTATTTTTCAAAAATTATTTTCAAAAGTGAGTATGGATGTCTGCAACTAACTCAAAGGGTTGAGGGGAAAAATTTTTGCATATACACATACATCAAGCCAGTGTGGCAACAGAAAAACAATTGGTGAATCTAGGTGAAGGATGTGTGGTTATTCACTTGATTATTATTTCAGCTTCTCTATAGGTCTGAATAGATGGCAATAATAAAATTTAGAGGTTAAAATTATAATTATAAAGTTATAATTTAATCATAAATGATCCAGAACTATTTCTCACTGTTCATATGGATTAAAGAAAGCCAAAAAATAAGGACTCAAATAAATAGCTAATTCTATAATAAGGATAAATAATGCTTTATTTTAGCTTATAAACATAACTATTTTAAAGCAGTTTTACTATGAAAGCAAAACATTAATATTAACTTTTAACTTTTTTCCCTATAGTATCTTTTGGCTATGACCTTTGTTTATTTCAAGAGAGCTAAATTTACTATAAATGAGCATACCAGGATAAATTTCTTTATTGCTCTGTAAGTATGCTTTCTACTAAGTGATTTTTGTGCTAGTTATTTATAATATATACAATACCTTATTTAAAATAGAGGCTGTTTAAAACCTGATGTATATCTTTGAATAGGCCTTCCTGTTTAAAAGCTATATGTTTTTTTACTTTAATAGGATATTCTTATGTTCTTTTCACTGGTCTTATCCTGCCATATGCCTAACATTTATTATTCAGTATTCCACTTGAGTTTGTATTGTACCTTTCACATTTCCATAATTTATATAGTGTTCCACATAAATTATCCCAAATTTTCCTCTTTTGGACTTAGAGATTTTTTTAAAAGCCAGAATATTCTCTTTGAAATGTAATGTATAGTAAAAATTATCATTATTGCCCTTTTACACTGAACAGCTTGTGGAAAATGCTCTAGACATCTCAATATCAAAACCTTTTCTACCTAGTACCTGGATATAATGCTGCAGTTTGGAATATATGAATATAATTTTAAGTACCTAACTAGGGAACTACATATAAAAATATTTAAATTGAATACCACAACAACCGTTAGCACTGAAGAATTTATTTAAAGTCTGTTTAATTCAGAATCAAAGAGTGATTCAAGAAATAGGACTAGAAGAAATTATCTCTGCATGCTTTCAGCAGACACATTTCCCCATGCATAGGAAAATATGAACTCAATATAAAATTTGAGTTGATGATTGCTAAATGGGGGGGAATATAATAGTATTAGCTAATATTGATATGTGCAAGGTACCACAAAAATGTTTTCTATAAACTCGTCTAATCTTCCCTATAAGATACATTTTTTTAATTATCTCCATTTTACAGATGGGGAAATTGAAACTGAGGAAGATTAAGTACTTTCCAAGGTCACAAAAGTTAATCAGCAAATTCAGGTGTGACTTGCCAATGGCCAAATTCAGCCATTTAACACTAAGCTGCTGTTTACGTGTCTCTTAGTATTATATCTGTATGTTGATGCAATATCTATTTTATAGTTTTTTTTCTCACGTGAAAATTGAAAACAAACCAAAAGAAACTTTATTTAAATCTTACCAGATGCCCCAAATTGGATTTGACAAGTTTTGTAATGTTATTACCAGCAAAGCACTGTGTTAGCTTACACTGTGTAGTAGCATGTCAGGTTGCGTTGCATGTTGTATTATAAGCTCCATATGAAAAGTAACATGAATTATAATTTACATTTTTATATCTAATCATTCTTTTGATATAACCTCACTCAATAGTTCTCATTAAATATTTTCTCAGCCACAGTTCTAACTCAACTCCTTTTCCTTTCTATATATTCTTATAACACTCTGAACTTCTATTATCATTTTCCTATATCCTCTTTCAGTTATGTATTTATTTCATACTTGATTGCCTTTTCTACTTGACTGTAGACTCCTTAAGGGCAAGGAATGTGTATCTTACTTTTTTTGCATACTTCAGTGGCTGACATAGGAGGTTCTTAATTTTTTATTTGAATAAACATAATTAACCCAATGCAAAAGAAATGGACTCTGCTCCAAGAAAAATCTATTTCAAATTAGAAGACAACTTACATGTGTAAGAGACAGATATTTCATTACCTTGAGGCTGAAAAATTGTTAATATAGAATAGAATAATAATGTGGTCCTGATACTGGAGTACCATAGTCCATTATAGATTTTTCATTAATCTGCAAGCATGAAAGGGGCCAACCTCCAGCTCCATCTACAGTTTATTAAGAACTCTCAGGGATACTTAAGTGAGAAATTACTTTATGTAATTTCACAAAGGACATGATTTGACTCATATAACTGAATGGGTTTAACAATGAGGTGCTTTATAATAAGGTAATATATATATATATAATATAATATAAGGTAATATTAAAATAGTTATTTTAAGGGAGGATAAAAATATGTACGTACTCATTTTATATTAATGTAACTAAATATGAATATGCACATGGTTAAAAAATATATATAGGAAGGTATACAATTAAAAGTAAGTCTTGGGGGCTTCCCTGGTGGCGCGGTGGTTGAAAGTCCGCCTGCCGATGCAGGGGGCGCGGGTTCGTGCCCCAGTCCGGGAGGATCCCACATGCTGCGGAGTGGCTGGGCCCGTGAGCCATGGCCGCTGAGCCTGCGCGTCCGGAGCCTGTGCTCCGCAACGGGAGAGGCCACAACAGTGAAAGGTCTGCCTACCGCAAAAAAAAAAAAAAGTAAGTCTTCCTCATATCTCAAGACCTTGACCTCCCTCCTCAAGGACAGTTAACAGTTTCATATGTATGTGTCTAGAATAATTTTCTATATATGAACCAGTGTGTATATTACATGAATAGAGATGTACTATACACTTCTGTGCCTTTAAAATTTTTTTAATGTGAAATATTTACAAAAGAGTATATGGAATGTATACGTATGTGTGTGTAAAAGAATAGAAGCAAAACAAATACTCATGTACCCATGACTCAAGAATAGAACATTGCCAAAATCTTAGAAACTCACAGCACACAGTTTCCCAATTAGAGCCCCCTCCCTTCCACAAGTAATCATTTTCTTACTTTTCTTTATTCTATGTATATACCTCTAAATAATATATTATTTGGTTATTCCTATTTGGGGGCTATATAATAAAATAATTATACACCATAATTACCATTATCATTCTTCTGTAACTTTCTTCTTTTGCTTTATAATATTATTTTGAGATTCATTTCTATTGATACATGTAGCTATAGTTCATTTCATTTTCACTGCAGAATAATATTCTATTGTTTCTTATATATTTGCATTTTTTCCTACCATCTTGTTGTGTATTTTGTGTATGTCCCATTTTTTTCTTTCTTCTTTCCCCTCCATTTTAATCTTTTTGATTGAGATTTTAATATTTTTACTTTTGATACCTTTTTTTCCTCTACATGTTTGGAAATCTTACATTCTATATCTATTCTTTTAGCAATTGCCCTAGTTATTTTTAATTACAAGACCCTTAAGCATTTTAACTCTAATCACTCTTCCCAACTTCTATTCTCTTGTTTTGCAATTCTATTAGTTCTACCTGATGCCCTCCAAAATGTTAGACATTATTATTGTTGTTTTATAAATTCAACATTTGTTTAGATTTGCCCATATATCTATATATCTTTGATTACTGTTCCTTCTTGCATCTCAAACCTTCCACTTGGGATCATTTGCCTTCCTTTCTGATTGCTTTTAAGACCCCCTTTTCTTGGGTGTTTGTCTCTTAATTCCAGTATCTTCACACTTCAGGGACTGTTTCTGTTCATGGTGCCTTGTTCCCTTGTATGTTTTGTAATTTTTTTTTATTGTGAGTCGCCTGTTTTTCTTAGAAAGTCATCTATGGAGCTTGCATTGTTTCCAGTGGGAAATCTGCTCCATCCTTATCTCTGTTCCTGTGTTATCTAACATGTCTTATTTTTTTTCTCTGACTGCTTTTAAGATTTTCTCTTTATTACTGGTCCTAAGTAATTAATTATGATATGCCTTAGTATAATTTTCTTCATGTTTTGTGCTTTGGAGTTCACTGAGATTCTTTGTGGGTTTATAGTTTTCATCAAATTTTGAAAATTTTCAGTCATTATTTCTTCAAATGTTTTTTCTGTCCAGCCACCACCCTTTAGGGATTGCAATTTCACCTTTATTAGGCTGCTTAAAGTTGTCTCGCAGCTTATTGATGCTCTGTTCATTATTTTTGTTTCCTTTTTTCTGTGTTTCATTTTAGATAGTTTATATTGCTATGTCTTCAATGCACAATTCTTTTCCTCTGCAAAATTTGATCTGCTGTTAACCCCACTCAATGTAGTTTTCATTGTACACATAGTTTTCATCTCTAGAGGTATACTTTCAATGTGTCTAATCTTTTTGAACATCTGGAATAATTATAACTGTTTTAGTATCCTTGTCTGTTACTTCTATCATGTGGGTCAGTTTTGATTGACTGATGATTCTTCTTATCTGTCCGGTTTTCCTGCTTTTATGCATGCCTGATTCCCCCTCAGGTATTTGAGTGTAGGGAAAAACCGTAAGAATAGAGGGAACACAGTGACTAACATTCACCCAGGGCTGGAAATAGTGCCTGTTCCCATCAGCCAGACTGAAAAAACTTATAATTCACACTGAGTAATTCAGTACTGAGTACAGTACTCAGGAACGTCTTGCCTTAGTGGGGAGAAATTAGCCCTAGACTGAACATTGCTCCAGATCCACCTAACAAATCATGAAAGCAAGACTTGAAAGGATCAGACCGTTTCCATATAACTGCATCCCAGAGCAAAGCTCAAGATTGATAGGAATATAAAAGTATCCAGAACTCAACAGGTAAAATTCACTGTATCTCTATTTTTGACCTACCTTTCTTTAATCATGCATAAGGTTGAACATCTTTTATGTGTTTATAAACAAGTTGGGTGTGTGTGTGTGTGTGAACTGTCTGTTCCTGTCCTTTACCCATTTCTTTTTTGAGTTGTTGGTCTTCTTTGCTAGGTATCTGGCCAATACAGTTGAAGAAGATGAAGAAGAATCCAAATATGAAATTTTTCCATGGGCTTTAGGGAAAAACTGGAGAAAATTATTCCCTGATTTCTTAAAGTTAAGGGACAAACTCTGGGATAGAATTGACTATAGGGCTATTGTAAGCCGGCGATGCTGTGAGGAGGTAAGATTTTTACATGCGTTTTATATATATAATCTCTGTCTTCTCTTTATGTAGTTTTCCTTTTATGTTTTTTAATGTGCTTCTAATGTTTCACTTTTTTTTTGTATATGAAGTGTAAACCATTAACCTTGATGATTACCATGAGTACAACTTTTATATTACAATGTTGATGTTTTAATTTTATACCACAATAATTAAAAATTGTCATTTCTGTTTTTCAGAGCAGCCTAGTTCTGTAGAAAGTATTTTTATTTTAGAGTGTTTCTCTAAAAAGATCACCAGTATATTGGGAAAGAATAGCGTGCACATTCCAAAATACATCATGGTAATAACATTGGAGCTGAATAATAATTTCCATTAAATAATTTCTGTTAAAGTATCAAAATTTCAAGTTCCCAAGGTTAAATGTGAACTACATGGTATAAAATAAGTTTAAAAACTATACCTCTTTTCATAAAGCATACATAAAGTTTCCTTGATGCCAGATTCTATTAATATAAAGCAGAAAGACACTAAAAGTTAAAAGATTATTTTATCTAATGTTCTGGTTTTCAGTAAAGAAAGTTAATGTTTCAAACTAAAAAAATTTGGAGTAGAAAATTAAATGGAAGGCAATGATCACTATAAGGCAGTACTAGTTCAAAGAAGTCTGGTAAATGTGGGCTAGATAATGCTGTAATTAAATGAAGTCATATGGGACTTCCCTGGTGGCGCAGTGGTTAAGAATCCGCCTGCCAATGCAGGGGACACAGGTTCAATACCTGGTCCGGGAAGAACCCACATGCTGTGGAGCAACTAAGCCCATGCGCCACAACTACTGAGCCTGCGCTCTAGAGCAGGGGTCGCCAACCCCTGGTACTGGTCCACAGCCTGTTAGGAACTGAGCAACACAGCAGTAAGTGAGCAGTGGGCGAGTGAGCGAAGCTTTGTCTGCCGCTCCCCATTGCTCGCATTACCACCTGAACCATCCACCCCCACCAGTGGAAAAATCGTCTTCCATGAAACCAGTGCCTGGAGCCAAAAAGGTTGGGGACCTCTGCTCTAGAGCCCACGAGCCACAACTACCGAGCCCACACGCTACAACTACTGAAGTCTGTGTGCTCTAGGGCCCATGTAGCCACAACTACCGAGCCTGCATGCTGCAACTATTGAAGCCTGCGCACCTAGAGCCCATGCTCCGCAACAAGAGAAGCCACCGCAATGAGAAGCCCGCGCACCGCAAAGAAGAGTAGTCCCCACTCGCTGCAACTAGAGAAAGCCTGCGTGCAGCAACGAAGACCCAACGCAGCCAAAAAAAAAAAAAAAAAAAATGAAGTCATATCTAGTTTAATGACTACAGGCCAAAGGAACCAATTAATGGATTAGTGTCAGACCTGAGGGGAGACTTCAGAGGTGTGTCACAGAACTCTGCCCAGAATTAACCTTGTTAATTATATTAATGAGATGAAGATGTTGCAGTTATGCATATTTGTGGATTAGGATTGTTGAATGTTGGGGGAAATGCAAGGATTCAGAAATAACTTAGAGGACTGTGCAGCAGGCCAAGTCTTTACAAGATTATATTCAATAGAAAAATATGAAAAGTTAGGTATGTATGACCCACCTCCCCAGATTAATGGATCCTCATTAAGGAATTTAAAGGACTCATTCCAATTACAGGGCATTGAAAAAGTCCTGTCTTGTTATTTTTTGTCACTACCTCCCTAGGTGAGGAGTGGGTAATTTGCGCACTTGTTGCCATCCTTGATGTGATAGCGGGCCTTATTTGAACACTCTGATTTTTTCAAAGTAAATGCTTCAAGCCCTGTAGAACACTCAGCTAAGTACATGGAGGGGGCACTGGAGGCAGAAGAGGCTGGGATAGGCAATGCTTCCTCATGGCAGGTTGCTTACCCACTCCTAAAATACAATGACTAGCATTTTAACTGCAACAACTTTATTCTGCTGGAGCTGGAATTACCTCAGTTGCTGGCACCAGACAAAGAGACAGAGAGTTATGTGGCTTAATGGTGTATGTGTAAGAGACTACAAAGTTTTAGACACCTGGAAAGTCAGTTGTGTAGTGGGATTTACAGAAAAGTTTAGTCTCTCAAGGCTTCAGCACTGAGAACTAACAGATCTCTCTCCTAATTCCAGATCTGCATATCCAATTTTTAATTTACATTTCATTATCTAGTAGATACCTCAAACTTAACATGCTGAAAATTGAGTTTTTGATTCCCCCACATAGACCTCTACACTTGCTCCTCCTGCAATCTTCCACATGTTAATAAATAGTAACTTCATCATTCTAGTTGTTCAGGCCAAAAAACTGTCACCCTAGACTTTTTTTTCCCACATCTATACCTTAAAGAAAATCCAGCATCCTACCATTTCTCACCACCTCCACCACTAAACCCTACTTTAATTGTCATCTCTTGCCTCAACTATTGTCATAACTTTCCAAATAGTCTCCCTTACAATCTTTCTTCCCTATAGTCTATTCTTCATAGCAGATTTAAAGAGTAAATCTTTTAGAAAATCAAATCATGTCTCCTTTACTCAAAATCCTCCAGAGGCTTCCCATCTCACATAGAGTAAAAGACACAAAGTACTTATCCTGGATCCACATGGTCTGCCAACTCTCCTCCTTTATCTCTTTCACTTCATCTCCCATCCTTGTCCATTTCACTGCAACCACTCTGGCCTACTTGCTATTCTTCAAATGCACCAAGGACACTCCCATCTCAGGGTCTTTGCATTTGCCATTCATATTACCTGGAATGTTTTCCCCCAGAGATTCATATGCTTCACTTCCTCACTTCATTCAGGACTCTGCTTAAATGTCATGTCAGAGAAACCGTTCTTTACCACCCTATACTGAGTAGTAACTCCCTCAATGGAATAAAAATTGAAGAGTCCAGTTGACTTTTGGCGGTACCAAGAAAATTAAGTGGGGAATGAATCGTCTTTTCAACAAATTGTGCTGGAACAACTGGATGTCCACGTGCGAAAGAAAGCACTTGGACCCCTACTCCATATTATATATAAAAAGCTAACTCAAAATGGATCAAAGACCTAAATTTAAGAGCTAAAAACTATAAAAATCTTAAAACATAGGGGTTACATCTTCATGACCTTGGATTAGGTTTCTTAGATATAATACCAGAAGCACAAGCAAGAATAGGAAATATAGATAAAATGGACATCATCAAAATTTTAAACTTTTGTTCTTCAAAGGACACCATTAAGAAAGTGAAGAGACAACCCACAAACTGGAAGAAAAATTTTGCAAATCATCTGTTTTATAAGGCACTTATATCTAAAATATATAAACAGCTCTTACAACTCAGTATTAAAGAGACAACCCAATTTTTTAAAGGGCAAAGGATCTGAATATGTATTTCTTCAAAAAAGATATTCAGATGGGCATAAAAGCACATGAAAAGACGCTCAACATCATTAGCCATCAGAAAAATGCAAACTCAAAAACACAAGGAGATATCACTTTACACCCACTAGGATGACGATAATTTTTTTTAAAAAAAGACAGACAATAACAAGTATTGGTAAGGATGTGGAGAAGTTGGAATCCTTATACACTTCTGGTGGGATTGTAAAATCATGTAGTTGCTTTGGAAAACAGTCTGGCATTTCCTCAAAATGCTACACAGAGTTACCATGTGACCCAGCAATTCCACTCCTAGTTTTATACTCAACAGAAATGAAAACTATGTCCACACAAAAACTTGTGCATGAATGTTCATAGCAAGCAGCCTTATTCATAATAGTCAATAGTTGTGAAAACAGTCGAAATGTCCAGCAGCTAATTAATGGATCGACAAAATATCTATACAATGATATATTACTTGACAATTAAAAGGAATAAAGTACTGATACATGTTACAAAGTGGATGAACCCTGAAAACATTATGCTAAATGAAAGAAGCCAGTCCCCAAAGGACCACATATTGTATGGTTTCATTTATATCAACTGTAAAGAATATATAATCCAAAGTGACAGAAAGTGGTTGCCTAGGGATGAAGGGAGAGAGGAATGCAGTAACAGTGCCTGACTTGTAGGCGCTCAGTAAATATAGCTGACTGACAGAATGAATGGAACTTAAAGCTTCTGATTCTTTTTCATACCTTCTTATCTGTGAAGACAAACAACAACAAGGACCTAATGTATAGCACAGGGAACTATATTCAATATCTTGTAGTAACCGATAATGGAAGAGAATCTGAAAAAATATATAACTGAATCACTTTGCTGTACACCTGAAACATTGTATATCAACTATACTTGATTAAAAACTTTTTTTAAATAAACAAAACTATAAAACAATTCTTGGGCTTCCCTGGTGGTGCAGCGGTTAAGAATCCGCCTGCCAATGTGGGGGACATGGGTTCGAGCCCTAGTCTAGGAAGATCCCACATGCCGCGGAGCAACTAAGCCCATGTGCCACAACTACTGAAGCCCGCATGCCTCGAGCCCGTGCTCTGCAGCAAAGAGAAGCCACCGCAATGAGAAGCCTGTGCACCACAACGAAGAATAGCCCCCACTCGCCGCAACTAGAGAAAGCCCGTGTGCAGCAACAATGCAGCCAAAAATCAATAAAATTTAAAAAAACAATTATTTTTATTTTTTGGATGTTGGGGGTAGGAATTTATTAATTTATTTATTTTTGCTGTGTTAGGTCTTCGTTTCTGTGCGAAGGCTTCCTCTAGTTGTGGCAAGCGGGGGCCACTCTTCATCGCGGTGCACGGGCCTCTCACTATCGCGGCCTCTCTTGTGGAGCACAGGCTCCAGACGCGCAGGCTCAGTACTTGTGGCTCATAGGCCTAGTTGCTCCGCGGCATGTGGGATCCTCCCAGACCAGGGCTCGAACCCGTGTCCCCTGCATTAGCAGGCAGATTCTCAACCACTGCGCCACCAAGGAAGCCCTCCAAAAAATAATTCTTTACCGAGCTCACCTAGCACTGACCCTTATCCAGATAGATAAGCTAGATAAAGATAAGATCTTTTTTTTTTGGTTGTTCCAACCAGGTACATTTGAATCATGTTGGTGTACAGAAAAAGAAATTACCTAGTAGATTTTATCCTGTTCTCTTAAGTATTCATTTAACAGCTAATTTATGAGTAAGACACTAAGTTCAGTGTTGTGGAGGTTTATTATAAAGAAGTATTACATCATCCTTGCCCTGAAGTTTGCTGCATTATAGTAGCAAGACATGCTGTTAGAAATTTAGTTTTCTATGCATTTGTTATTAAGAGTCCAGTACTGGCATACTGTCAACCCATTTTTTAGTCACATATCCTAAAATAAACTCAAGTTATGATAGTAGCCACAAACTGGCTTACAGTAATTATACTGTACACTTGCATTGTGCTTTACAAATTTATATTTTCATATAAATTATCTTCTTATCCTTACAAAAATACTTGTGAGGACCAAGGAGGTTGAGATTTACTCAAGATCATATATCAGTTAAGTGGCAGAGCCAGAACTTGACTTCACATCTAATGGCTTCCCAGTGTTCTGTTTTCTCTGACATCTAGCCTCCATCTCTTATGTTGGTTAGTTTAGAAAGTGCACTTATATCTATTATGTTATCTCAGGAATTAAATAGCATAATAGGTAAGTGTGCATGCATTTTTCTAGGTGGGTTAACGTGGAGAGACTACGATGTCTAGCTTATTGCAGAAAGAACAGTACCAAATCTTCTATATTGTGCCCTTTACTTCATATTTCCCTCTGCTCTTTTCACTAGACTTTGCTATATAGGATTCCTACAAAAACCATATTGCTGAAGGCTCCTAATGTTAGTGGCCTCTAATTCTTAAATATTTTCATCTATCATTAAAAAATATTTAATGACTGCATAATATTGTGGAGAAGGCATTTGAAAGCAGTGTATGAGAAACTATTCCTGTCCAGAGGGGGCTTTCGGCAGAATAGGTTACATGCATAAAAAGGTACATCTGGGGCTTCCCTGGTGGCGCAGTGGTTGAGAGTCCGCCTGCCGATGCAGGGGACACGGGTTCATGCCCCGGTCCGGGAAGATCCCACATGCCGTGGAGCGGCTGGGCCTGTGAGCCATGGACGCTGAACCTGTGCGTCCGGAGCCTGTGCTCCGCAATGGGAGAGGCCACAACAGTGAGAGGCCCGCGTACCGCAAAAAAAAAAAAAAAAAAAGGTACATCTGAGTGCTAACATTTACATGCTGAGTCCTAATATAGCATTAATAATAAAACAAGAAAATCTGAAAGCTGGAGTTTCTAGAAAGGTGGGACTTATGTTGGGCATTGAAGGAAAAGAAATACTAAGACAAATAAAGGGAAAGGACATTCCAGACATGAGCAATAAAAACAGAAATATTGAGAAAAATAGTAGATAAATATGGAAGGAATAAGAAAATTTGATATTCTACTTCCTCACCTTGGGTATCTCTGCACCTAGTTTTACATTGGCATAGAAATGTGTATATTTAGAGTTAATATCTTTATTTACTTCTACCTTTTAAAAGATATATAACTTTATTACATGTCTTTGGTTGAAAACTGTTTTGAAGGATTTAAGAAGTAGATTATAAAATCAATCCAATCCTAAAGTACACTTTAAAAATTAGGGTTGCTAGTATTCTTTATGCATTGTCTTGGGGGAGGCACAATAACCCTATTTTCTGAGGGAATCAGCTTTAATCTGGGGGTTTTAAGGTTGTCATTCTTAACAGCAAAAGCCTTCTTTCCAAACAAAATTTTACACACAATCCCCCAAATTGAGGTCCTCCACCTGCTGTGTCTTCCCTTAGCCCCCCCTGCGACCCCTAATGTTGTCTGTGAAGCCTAGGGCTCCTCAAACCAGTTTGAAAATCACTCGTCTAGGCAATTAATAAAGCACTGTCTGTCTTTTTTGAATAATAATTTTGTCTAGATACTTGAATAAAATAATTTTTTTAAAGCACTGTCTAGCTCTCAAATTCTACAATTCTCATTTACCTTGGGTCACTGATAACTGCAACTAAACATTTTTGCTTAGAAGTAACATTCTAACATTCTGTTTAGAAGTTTTAGACACCATGAGGTCAGCAGGTAGGTACACTTCGCTAGCTTGTCTTAAATGGCCATCATTCGCCAGATGTTTACTATGTGATAAGGATTTTACACATATTTAACCTTCAGGACAATCCTATGAGGCAGATGGTATCCCCAGTTTTCCATATGAAGATATTGAGGCTCAGAAAGGTTAAGTAACTTGCAAAGTATCATACAACTAGGAAGTGGCAGAGCCAGAATAAGAAACTAAGTCTATCCTGACTCTAAAGGCAGTGTGTTCTCTAACCGACCTTAGAGAACAATGCCTGAGAGGTAGTGTGGAATCTTGAGTACTTTCTGAATAATCCCTCATCTAATCCTTGCAACAACCCTCTGCAATAGACACCATTATTCTCTCCATACCACAGACAAGAGAATAGGAACCGAGGGGTTAAGCACCTTACCTGTGTTTTCATTCACCATACCTCTTGCTGTGATTGCAAACATGTTAAGATTAGCCTAACATACATAGCTGGAAACCTCAATTAAAAATATTGTTTTCAACCCAGTACATTCCAGAGAATTATGTATTGTTTTGGACTAACTGTATTATTTTTCCCAAACCTATAATATCCAGAATTGAAAAACCTGGAAGGTTGCTTCAGTTCTATTCCCTGTTTGAAATAATTTAAATACTTTGTCAATTATTATCTTACGGATCCAAGCAATGAATCACTTTATAGGTAATATTGCCTTATCTGGAAATGCTTTTTTTCTAAAAAAAAAAAAAAAAAAAAAATCGGTGACAGATTTTTAGATCTAGTTTTACAGGTAGCTTGTTCTTGATTTATAATTTTTGTTCTTAATTTTACTAAATTTTAAAATCTTATTAAAATTCTAAAAGAAAGCTTTCCACCATAGGTTATGGCCATTGCTCCAACCCATTATATATGGCAACGAGAACGCTCTGTGCATCACAGTGGAGCTGTTAGAAACTACCACAGAGATGAAGTTCAACTGCCCCGGGGACCTAGTGCCACACCGGTAGATTGTTCACTCTGTGGTAGAAAAGGAAGATACGTTAGACTGGGATTGTCTTCATCATCATCTTCATCCAGTGATACAGTAGAGGTGGTGGAGAAACATTCTCAGAAATCACACAACTCATTCCCAATGGACATAATAGTTGATCCTTCTCAAGCTTATAGCTGTTTTCAAGGTATGACTTAAGAGATATGTCAGAATTAGATCTATGAATGTTATTAATAAATCCAAGTTATCTATTGACCAGTAGTCCTTATAGGCAGGAGGACATAATTATTTATATACTACAACAATATGAGTTAAAGTAGTATTGAAAGTTTTCCCCTTTTCAAGTACTACTTTTTGTCTTGGTATTGTTTTGTGGTAGCTTACCTAAACTAAGAGATTTTTAATGCGACTTTTGTTAAACTGAAACCTAATTCACCATAGATCTCAAGTATTTTAAGAGCCTGAAGCATTTTCTTTGAAATGTTTATTTTATTCAAAAGAAGTTTTAAGAAGAGAATAAATTTACTTGTAATCTCACCATGCAGCTTTATCAGTAATTAACTATTGGTTTCTTTTACACACTTTTTAAAATTGGGATAAAACTGACATATAACACTGTATTAGTTTTAGGTGTATAACATAATGATTAACACAATAAATTTAGTTAACATCCATCACCACACAGTTATGGTTTTTTTTCTTGTGATGAGAACTTTTAAGATACACTCTCTTAGCAACTCTCAAATACACAATCTTGTTAACTTATACAATCTTGTTAACTACAGTCACCATGCTGTAGATTATATCCCCAGAACTTATTTATCTCATTACTGGAAATTTGTACTTTCCACTACCTTCACCCACTCCCCCAGCTCTCCCCGCCTCCTCTGGCAACCACCATTTGGTGGTGTATCTATGAGTTCAGGTTTTTAAATTTATTTTTAATTTTTGTTTAATATTTATTTATTTAGGCTGTGTCGGGTCTTAGTTGCAGCGTGTGGGCTCTTCGTTGCGGCAGGCAGGCTTCTCTCTAGTTGTGGTGCACAGGCTCCAGAGTGCGCAGGCTCAGTCGCCCCGTGACATGTGGGATCTTAGTTCCCTGACCAGGGATCGAACCCATGTCCCCTGCATTGGAAGGTGGATTTGTAACCACTGGACTACCAGGAAAGTCCTGAGTTCAGCTTTTTTTAGATTTCACATATTATAAGTGAGATCACACAGTATTTGCCTTTCTCTGTCTCACTTATTTCACTTAGCACAATGCCCTCAAGTTCCATCCGTGTTGTCACAAATGGCAGGATTTCCTTCTTTTTTAAGATATATATAGATAGATAGATAGATAGATATAGATATAGATAGATAGATATAGATCGATATATAGATATAGATAGATAAAAAGATAGTCACATTTTCTTTATCCATTCATCCACTGATGGACACTTAAGTTGTTTCCGTTTCATGTCTTGACTATTGCAAATAATGCTGCACTGAACATAGGTGTGAGTGTGCAGGTATATTTTCAAGATAGTGATTTTGTTTCCTTCAGATAATACCTAGAAGTGGAATTGCTGGAACATATGGTAGTTCTATTTTTAACTTTTTTAGGAACCGCCATACTGTTGTACATAGTGGCTGCATCCAACAGTGCACAAGTGTTCCCTTTCTCCACATCCTCACCAACTTGTTATTTCTTAACAGCCATTCTAACAGGTGGGAGATGATATCTCATTGTGGTTTTAATTTGTATTTCCCTACTAATTAGTGATGTTGAACACCTTTTCATGTACCTGTTGGCCACTTGTATGTCTTCTTTGGAAAAATGTCTATTCATTTCCTCTGCCCATTTTTTTTTTTTTTTTCTTTTGCGGTACGCGGGCCTCTCACTGTTGTGGTCTCTCCCGTTGCAGAGCACAGGCTCCGGACGCGCAGGCTCAGCAGCCATGGCTCACGGGCCTAGCCGCTCCGTGGCATGTGGGATCTTCCTGGACCAGGGCACGAACCCGTGTCCCCTGCATCAGGCAGACTCTCAACCACTGAGCCACCAGGGAAGCCCTGACCATTTTTTAATTGGATTTTTTTTTCTGTTGAGTTGTATGAGTTCTTTATATATTTTGGATATTAACCCCCTTGTCAGATACATGATTTGCAAATATTTTCTCCCATTTGGTAGGTTGCCTTTTCATTTTGTTGATGGTTTCCTATACTGTACAGAAGCTTTTTAGTTTGATGTAGTCCCACTGTTTATTTTTGCATTTGTTGCCTTTGCTTTTGGTGTGAAATCCAAACAACAGTTGCCAAGACCAATGTCAAGGACCTTACCCACTGTTTCTTCTAGGAGTTTTGTGGTTTCAGGTCTTACATTCAAGTCTTTAATCCATTTTGAATTAATTTTTGTGCATGGTGAAAGATAGTGGTCCAGTTTCATTCTTTCACATGTGGCTGTCCAGTTTTTCCAACCCCATTTATTGAAGAGACTATCTTTTCCCAATATATTTTTGACTTCTTTATCATAAATTAACCATATGTGTGCGTTTATCTCTGGGCTCTCCATTCTGTTCCACTGATCTACGTGTCTGTTTTTATGCCAATACCATACTGTTTTGGTTACTATAGCTGTGTAATACTATACACTTTTCTATTTCTATTTTCAAAAATAGAACCATAATGTATCTATGCTTGCTTTTTTTTTTCACTTCCCATAAAGCATTTCCCGATGTCATTATTTAGTCTTTGAAAACCTGATTTTTAGTCATGACATGCTATAAGTACCACAATTTATTTGCATATTTCTGTTTTGTTGGGATTTAAGTGGTTTTGAACAATGGTATTTTATATTAATTTGAAAATAATCGCATGAACTGGAAATACTTTGTCAACCACACCCTAATTTTCATTTAAATTATTATTTATAAAGGTTGAGTACTTCTCTGACATTTCTCGATTTGAAACAGAACCAGAATGACATTCTACCAGCAGTGATCCTTTTTACTTCTTATAATGACTTTGTCCCAGATTTTCACCCATCTGAAGATGGGACTGGCAGATTTCTTATGGTTCTCCCTAATTCTATAATGAGACTCACATTATTTCAGAGTTTCACCTATTTATTTTTACCACATTCTTATGAGATTAGCAGTGGCTACTGAAGTTTTACTGAGAAACTAGACTCTTAAGACTCCTGAAGGTAGGGGTCTTGCCTATTTCTGTTCCATTCCCTGGCCATAGTAATCACTGAACAAATTTGACTGACAGTATAGTCTCTTCCCTTGTAACACCTCCAAGCATTTTTATTTGTTCACTCATATTTGAAAGTAAATAGGGTCTATCATAGGCTAAATGATAAGAGTTTCCTTTTAGCATCCTTCCCCTCTCTCCTAGCCCCTTTGCCTACAGTCTTTGATCCTCATAACAGGTAAGATTTACTAGATATTTAAAATGTTCCATGCAATGTGTTAAGGATTTTACATTCATAACCTCACTTAATATTCACAGCCAACCCCAAGGTAAATACTAGTATCTCCACTTTGTACATAAGGAAACAGAGGCTTAGAGAGGTTAAATCATTTGCCCAAGATGACTGAGAGAGTGACACTTGAACCCCGGTTTGACTCTACTACAACCTGAATTCCTGTGATGCTTTGCTACCCCCTTTGATGAAATCCTGCCTTCAGTAGTGAAAATAAGCTGCCACAGAAGTCTTCTAGCAGATTGCTAAGGACTAAAGAATTGGTGAAAGCATTAAGAACGAAGTCCCTGGCCCTGAACCAAGATGGCGGAGTAGAAGGACGTGCTCTCACTCCCTCTTGTGAGAACACCAGAATCACAACTAGCTGCTGGACAATCATTGACAGGAAGACACTGGAACTCACCAAAAAAGATACCCCACATCCAAAGACAAAGGAGAACCCACAATGAGACAGTAGGAGGGGCGCAATCACAGTAAAATCAAACCACTTAACTGCTGGGTGGGTGACTCACAAACTGGAGAACACTTATACTACAGAAGTCCACCCACTGGAGTGAAGGTTCTGAGCCCCACGTCAGGCTTCCCAACCTGGGGGTCGGGCAACGGGAGGAGGAATTCCTAGAGAATCAGACTTTGAAGGCTAGCGGGATTTGATTGCAGGACTTCAACAGGACTCGGGGAGAAAGAGACTCCACTCTTGGAGGGCACACACAAAGTAGTGTGCGCATTGGGACCCAGGGGAAGGAGCAGGGACCCCAGGGGAGACTGAACCAGACCTACCTGCTAGTGTTGGAGGGTCTCCTGCAGAGGTGGGGGGTGGCTGTGGCTCACCATGGGGACAAGGACACTGGCAGCATAAGTTCTGGGAAGAACTCCTTGGAGTGAGCCCTCCCAGAGTCTGCCATTAGCCCCACCAAAGAGCCCAGGTAGGCTCCAGTGTTGGGTTGCCTCAGGCCAAACAACCAACAGGGAGGGAACCCAGCCCCACCCATCAGCAGTCAAGCGGATTAAAGTTTTACTGAGCTCTGCCCACCAGAGCAACAGTCAGCTCTACCCACCACCAGTCCCTCCCATCAGGAAACTTGCACAGGCCTCTTAGATAGCCTCATCCACCAGAGGGCAGACAGCAGAAGCAAGAAGAACTACAATCCTGCAGCCTGTGGAACAAAAATCACATTCAGAGAGAGACAGACAAGATGAAAAGGCAGAGGGCTATGTACCACATGAAGGAACAAGATAAAACCCCAGAAAAACAACTAAATGAAGTGGAGATAAGCAACCTTCCAGAAAAAGAATTCAGAATAATGATAGTGAAGATGATCCAGGACCTCGGAAAAAGAATGGAGGCAAAGATCGAGAAGATGCAAGAAAAGTTTAACAAAGACCTAGAAGAATTAAAGAACAGAGATGAACAATACAGTAACTGAAATGAAAAATACACTAGAAGGAATCAGTAGCAGAATAACTGAGGCAGAAGAACGGATAACTGACCTGGAAGACAGAGTGGTGGAATTCACTGCTGTGGAACAGAAAAAAGAAAAAAGAATGAAAAGAAATGAAGACAGCCTAAGAGACCTCTGCAACAACATTAAACACAACAACATTTGCATTATAGGGGTCCCAGAAGGAGAAGAGAGAGAAAAAAGACCAGAGAAAATATTTGAAGACATTATAGTCGAAACCTTCCCTAACACAGGAAAGGAAATAGCCACCCAAGTCCAGGAAGTGCAGCGAGTCCCATATAGGATAAACTCAAGGAGGAACACACCGAGACACATAGTAATCAAATTGGCAAAAATTAAAGACAAAGAAAACGTATTGAAAGCAGCAAGGGAAAAATGACAAATAACATACAAAGGAACTCCCATAAGGTTAACAGCTGATTTCTCAGCAGAAACTCTACAAGCCAGAAGGGAGTGGCATGATATACTTAGAGTAATGAAAGGGAAGAAACTACAGCCAAGATTACTCTACCCGGCAAGGATCTCATTCAGATTCTATGGAGAAATCAAAAGCTTTACAGATAAGCAAAAGCTAAGAGAATTCAGCACCACCAAACCAGCTCTACAACAAATGCTAAAGGAACTTTTCTAAGTGGAAAACACAAGAGAAGAAAAGGACCTAAAAAACAAGCCTAGGGCTTCCCTGGTGGCGCAGTGGTTGAGAGTCCGCCTGCCGATGCAGGGGACGCGGGTTTGTGTCCCAGTCCGGGAGGATCCCACATGCCGCAGAGCGGCTGGGCCCGTGAGCCATGGCCGCTGGGCCTGCGCGTCCGGAGCCTGTGCTCCACTGCGGGAGAGGCCGCAGCAGTGAGAGGCCCGCGTACTGCAAAAAAAAAAAAAAAAAAAAAAAAAAACAAGCCTAAAACAATTAAGAAAATGGTTATATGAACATACATATCGATAATTACCTTAAATGTAAATGGATTAAATGCTCCAATCAAAAGACACAGGCTGGCTGAATGGATACAAAAACAAGACCCATATATATGCTGTCCACAAGATACCCACTTCAGACCTAGGGACACATACGAATGAAAGTGAGGGGATGGAAAAAGATAGTCCATGCAACTGGAAATCAAAAGAAAGCTGAAGTAGCAATACTCATATCAGAAAAAATAGACTTTAAAATAAAGAATGTTACAAGAGACAAGGAAGGACACTACATAATGATCAAAGGATCAATCAAAGAAGAAGATATAACAATTATAAATGTATATGCACCCAACATAGGAGCACCTCAATACATAAGGCAACTGCTAGCAGCTATAAAAGAGGAAATCGACAGTAACACAGTACTAGTGGGGGACTGTAACACCTCACTTACACCAATGGACAGATCATCCAAAATGAAAATAAATAAGGAAACACAAGCTTTAAATGACACAATAGACCAGATAGATTTAACTGATATTTATAGAACATTCCATCCAAAAACAGCAGATTACACTTTCTTCTCAAGTGTGCACGAAACATTCTCCAGGATAGATCACATCTTGGGTCACAAATCAAGCCTCAGTTAATTTAAGAAAACTGAAATCATATCAAGCATCTTTTCTGACCACAACGCTATGAGATTAGAAATGAATTACAGGGAAAAAACCGTAAAAAAGACACACACACGTAGAGGCTAAACAATACGTTACTAAATAACCAAGAGATCACTGAAGAAATCAAAGAAGAAATCAAAAAATACCTAGAGACAAATGACAATGAAAACACGACGATCCAAAACCTATGGGATGCAGCAAAAGCAGTTCTAAGAGGGAAGTTTATAGCTATACAAGCCTACCTCAAGAAACAAGAAAAATCTCAAACAATCTAACCTTACACCTAAAGGAACTAGAGAAAGAAGAACAAACAAAACCCAAAGTTAGCGGAAAGAAAGAAATCATAAAGATCAGAGCAGAAATAAATGAAATGGAAACAAAGAAAACAATAGCAAAGATCAATAAAACTAAAAGCTGGTTCTTTGAGAAGATAAAGAAAATTGATAAACCAATAGTCAGACTCATCAAGAAAAAGAGGGAGAGGACTCAAATCAATAAAATTAGAAATGGGCTTCCCTGGTGGTGCAGTGGTTGAGAGTCCGCCTGCCGATGCAGGGGACGCGGGTTCGTGCCCAGGTCCAGGAAGATCCCACATGCTGCGGAGCAGCTAGGCCCGTGAGCCATGGCCGCTGAGCCTGCGCGTCCGGAGCCTGTGCTCCGCAACGGGAGAGCCCACAATAGTGAGAGGCCCACGTACCGCAAAAAAAAAAAAAAAAAAAAAAAGAAATGAAAAAGGAGAAGTTACAACAGACACTGCAGAAATACAAAGCATCCTAAGAGACTACTACAAGCAACTCTATGCCAATAAAATGGACAACCTGGAAGAAATGGACAAATTCTTAGAAAGGTATAACTTCCCAAGACTGAACCAGGAAGAAATAGAAAATATGAACAGACCAATCACAAGTCACGAAATTGAAACTGTGATTAAAAATCTTCCAACAAACAAAAGTCTAGGACCAGATGGCTTCACAGGTGAATTCTATGAAACATTTACAGAAGAGCTAACACACATCCTTCTCAAACTCTTCCAAAGAACTGAGGAGGAAGGAACACTCCCAAACTCATTCTATGAGGCCACCATCACCCTGACACCAAAACCAGAAACAGATACTACAAAAAAAGAAAATTATAGACCAATATCACTGATGAATATAGATGCAAAAATCCTCAACAAAATACTAGCAAGCAGAATCCAACAACACATTAAAAGGATCATACACCATGATCAAGTGGGATTTATCCCAAGGATGCAAGGATTCTTCAATATATGCTAATCAATCAATGTGATACACCATATTAACAAATTGAAGAATAAAAACCATAGGATCATCTCAATAGATGCAGAAAAAGCTTTTGAGAAATTCAACACCCATTTATAATAAAAACCCTCCAGAAAGTGGGCATAGAGGGAACCTACCTCAACATAATAAAGGCCATCTATGACAAACCCACAGCAAACGTCATTCTCAATGGTGAAAAACTGAAAGCATTTCCTCTAAATCAGGAACAAGACAAGGATGTCCACTCTTGCCACTCTTATTCAACATAGTTTTGGAAGTCCTAGCCATGGCAATCAGAGAAGAAAAAGAAATAAAAGGAATACAAATTGGAAAAAAAGAAGTAAAACTGACACTGTTTGCAGATAACATGATACTATACATAGAGAATCCTAAAGATGCCACTAGAAAACTACTAGAACTAATCAATGAATTTGGTAAAGTTGCAGCATACAAAATTAATGCACAGAAATCTCTTGCATTCCTCTACACTAATGATGAAAAATCTTAAAGAGAAATTAAGGGAACACTCCTATTTACCATAGCAACAAAAAGAATAAAATACCTAGGAATAAACCTACCTAGGGAGACAAAAGACCTGTATGCAGAAAACTATAAGACACTGATAAAAGAAATTAAAGATGATACCAACAGATGGAGAGATATACCATGTTCTTGGATTGGAAGAATCAGTATTGTGAAAATGACTATACTATCCAAAGCAATCTACAGATTCAATGCAATCCCTATCAAATTACCAATGGCATTTTTTACAGAACTAGAACAAAAAAATCTTAAAATTTGTATGGAGACACAAAAGACCCCGAATAGCTGGAGGAATCAGACTCCCTGACTTCAGACTATACCACAAAGCTACAGTAATCAAGACAATATGGTACTGGCACAAAAACAGAAACACAGATCAATGGAACAAGATAGAAAGCCCAGAGATAAACCCACGCACCTATGGTCAACTAATCTATGACAAAGGAGGCAAAGATATACAATGGAGAAAAGAAAGCCTCTTCAATAAGTCGTGCGGGGAAAACTGGAGAGCTATATGTAAAAGAATGAAATTAGCACACTACCTAACACCATACACAAAAATAAACTCCAAATGAATTAAAGAGTTATAAATGTAAGACCAGACACTATAAAACTCTTAGCGGAAAACATAGGAAGAACACTCTTTGACATAAATCACAGCAAGATCCTTTTTGACCCACCTCCTAGAGTAATGGAAATGAAAACAAAAATAAACAAATGGGACCTAATGAAACTTCAAAGCTTTTGCACAGCAAAGGAAACCATAAAGAAGACAAAAAGACAACCCTCAGAATGGGAGAAAACATTTGCAAACAAATCAACAAAGGATTAATCTCCAAAACATATAAACAGCTCATGCAGCTCAATATTAAACAAACAACCCAACCCAAAAATGGGCAGAAGACCTAAATAGACATTTCTCCAAAGAAGACATACAGATGGCCAAGAAGCACATGAAAAGCTGCTCAAGATCACTAATTATTACAGAAATGCAAATCAAAACTACAATGAGGTATCACCTCACACCAGTTAGAATGGGCATCATCAGAAAATCTACAAACAACAAATGCTGGAGAGGGTGTGGAGAAAAGGGAACCTTCTTGCACTGTTGGTGGGAATGTAAATTGATACAGCCACTATGGAGAACAGTATGGAGGTTCCTTAAAAAACTAAAAGTAGAATTACCATATGATCCAGCAATCCCACTACTGGGCATATACCCAGAGAAAACCATAATTCAAAAAGACACATGCACCCCAATGTTCATTGCAGCACTATTTACAATAGCCAGGTCATGGAAGCAACCTAAATGCCCATTGACAGACGAATGGATAAAGAAGATGTGCTACATATATACAATGGAATATTACTCAGCCATAAAAAGGAATGAAATTGGGTCATTTGTTGAGACGTGGATGGATCTAGAGACTGTCATACAAAGTGAAGTAAGAAAGAAAAAAACAAATATCGTATATTAATGCATATATGTGGAACCTAGAAAAATGGTACAGATGAACCGGTTTGCAGGGCACAAATTGAGACACAGATGTAGAGAACAAACGTATGGACACCAAGGAGGGAAAGCCGCAGGCAAGTGGTGGTGGTGGTGGGATGAATTGGGCGATTGGGATTCACATGTATCCACTTATGTGTAGAAAATTGATGACTAATAAGAACCTGCTGTATAAAAAAATAAATTAGATTAAACAAACAAAAAAAAGAACAAAGTCCCTGATGAAAGGTTGTATGGAGTGAACTGGGAGAGAATTCCAACCATAATTTGAACACATATTTAACGAAAGCAGAACAGAAGCACTTATATTTTATTCAAACTAATGCCTTATATATCAAAAGTAGTCACACCCTATGTTTAGGCTTTGATATTTCAATGGGAAATCAGAGTGCACCCAGGGTGTAAGGGGCTCTGCTAGTCAGCTTGCTTCGAGGAAAAAAAGGAAAGCAGGTCTTTGAGGGATTTTGGGTGAAAAGTGGGGCACTTGACTTAGGGCAGTTGTAAATGGAACTGTGCTTTCTTCCTGTCCCTGGATGAAAGCCCTGACACCCTGGTTTAGGATATATAGGTCCTTTATAGGAAGAAATAAGTATTTACTCATTTGTGTTTTGTTCTGAGTGGGAATTCAAGGTTAAATGTAAAACCTATTGTTTCAGGATGACAGAGGGTAGGCAATACAAAGAAAAATTATTGGTCATACATACACTTGACCAATAAACGTTTACATTCATTTTCCCTCAGTAGGCTTAACAAGTCAGTGGGCTAACGGGGGGTGGAGAGGATTAAGGGTAACATGGTATTATCAGGAACAGTGGTCTCTTACTGCCTCAGCAGCTGTTTTGATGCTCAGTAAATGGCCTCTACCAGCAAAACTTTCTTCCTCCAGTCTATATAAGGTGGTTGGAATCACCTAAGGTTTGTGGCTACAGACAACTCAATTCATTCTCCAGGAGAAACACAAAGAGCTGATGCTCTGCTTAGGCTTTTATGATAAAACTTACCAATAGCTGGTATCGATGCTTCCATCCTTCTTTCAAACGCAAGCAACTTCTTGCTTTTCAGGTTAAAAACATGTTTTTCTGCCTTAAGATTTTTTCTCAAAACAACACGTTCAATGAACAAGTTTTACATAAACATGTTTATGACATTTACTAAGAATAAAATAGTTGATTTTGATAAGGTTGTGGGAGATAGATAGATGGGAGATAGATGAGAGGGATGAGATAGATGAGGCATTCTTTACAAACTTACATGCATCACAATCACCAATCACGTGCTAGCCACCTTATGAAGGTAGTCTCATTTAACACCTGACCCCCCACAAGAAATCCTGAAGTGCCACTATGACATTCATTTTACTGATGAAGAAACAAACTCAGAAAAGTCACAGCTGCAAAGTAAAACAGCAACAATGAAAACAGCAAGATGAGAACCCAGTTCTATCTGAATAGACAGCACATTTTTATACTTACTGAACTATATTGTTTCTCTTTACCTTATGCTGTCTTAACCTAGGCTAGTATATCTGAGACATGGGTACATATTATTATGTATTATCTGAGGACTCCCCAGATTTTAGAGTGAAGCCAAGGGAAAAAAGCAGTATACCAAACCTTAGTCCTGGGTCACGCAGGCAGGCACAAGACATTCCATTATGCAATCTAAAACCAAATAATTTTTCCTCAGAAATAAATCCTTCTCTGAACTTCCTTATTTACTTTTGTCATTACCACTGTTCTAGTCATCCCAATTTAAAATCCTTAACGAAGGCATAATCAGGGCTTATAAATTAATGATGTGATAAGGGCAATGCTAACTATATGGTCAACATTTATGAGCACAAAAGATTTCAGAATCAATTCTGTAGGGTGAGAGACATAGTGAAGGCTGTTCCAAGGAAGTTATTTATGAGCTGGGCTGAATCCTGTTTGCCCAGAGAAATAAGGCAAACAGTAGTTGTTTGCCTGAACAGTAGATGAAAGTTTGAATACATATAGCTTCTCTCCCTCTACATCCAATGAACCACCAGCTTATCTGGTTCTTCCTTCACAATATTTTTTTACACTTGCCCCTTTTCCACCCCTCATAGTTGTATATTAATACAGATTACCTCATAGTTGTATACTATGTATTACTATGACATTTCTGATTTAATATTTTCCTTCCTTTAAATACTCAGACACCACTAACAGACTAACTTTAAAAAGTATCTGCTTTTACATGACCATGGAAACTTCAGAAGTTCCCTACTGACTCTGAAGTATAAAGTTTAAACTCAAAGTCTTCCACAACCTGCGAGCTATATACTTAAATTTCCCCCTAGAACAACCAAGTCAGCAGATGAAATAACACCTGATCCAGTGTAAGCTTCAAGCCATCAGCAAACTTTTACTGATTTACTGGGTGGAAAAGTCAGGGCCTTTGGAAGTTACTGGGAAGACAGCTGTGAACCACTCACAAATCTCTAGGAGTTTATATTATGGTAAATGAGAACCAGAAATGAACATAGAAAGCTAACTTTAGAAGAAGGCACCTGTCCCACAAGCCAGATTATAAACATGCTTAGTGTTCAATGGAGAGATGGATAAAGGGCTTAAGCTGGACTTTGATTAACTATATAAATAAATGTTTATTTGCTTATATAGTTTGGTTTTCAACTCATTATTAGAATGGACACTGTTAGCTCTTGTTCAGTTCAGCATCTACTGAGCATAGTGTACTGAACAGAAGCCATTCTACATGAAATAGGAGAAGGCACAACTTTTCTTTGCTCTTAAGTCAGCCCCTTCTCCAAGAAGTACAATTAGGGCCTGCATTCAAAACAATAAATGAAGGACAGAATTTCACTAGTAGTTAAATAGAAAGGCAGAAGAAAGGGGAGTATTCCATGATGGAATCTACAAATATACATCAGAGCGTCTATAGATCTGGAAATGTTATGAAAACTTTAAAGCCATTATTATTGTATGAGTGTTCGAATACTTACCATTTAGAAATGGTACCAGAAGACTACTCCGCTTATGATTCAATCAGTTCTCCAGATGCAACCAGAGTGATTTTTTTCCAAAACACAGATCTAAGCATGTTACCACTTACTTCATGAAATCTTTCAATAGCACCCCATTTTTCTTAGGATAGACAAACTCCTTAACAGGTCTACAAGATCCTCCATGGCCTGACCCCTACCTATCTTTCAGTCAACCCCATCACTGGCCTTTTTTGTTCTCATTTTCCCTGCTGTAGTTAACTCTTACCTGCCCTTCAGGTCTCAGCTCAATTGACATTTGCATAGGTAATTACCTGATCAGAGCAAAACCTCTACTAAATCCTGTACTTCTCTGAAGTATTTATAACAGTTTTAGTTTTATATTTGTGTGATTATTTAATGTCTATCTCTACTATAGGCTGTAAAGTCTAAAAAGGCAGAGATTTTAGACTAAATTTTTCCACAGAACGAAAAATATGTAAAATGTTATTTAGAATATGTACATTATTTTAAGTAGTTCTAGCCTAAGGGATAAGTAGCATATATCCTCCCAGGCACTACTACTTCAAAACCTATAAAACATCTATATTTAAATAATAACTATAAGCTTATGTTTATCTGTAAAATGTGGATAATCTTAAGGATGAGCTACACATATTAAATGAAAAGATATTATAACGTTCTTAAAACAATGTAAGGCACATGGTAAATGTAAGGCACATGGTAAATAACATTATTCATAGTGCTTATGAATAATAATAAGCCCTAGTCCTAATTAATTCATATGTATAAAAAGTGTATCTCTCCAAACATTATCTTTGGCTGCGCCGTGCAGCTTGCAGGATCTTAGTTCTCTGACCAGGGATTGAATCTGGGCCATAGCAGTGAAAGCGCCGAGTCCTAACAACTGGACCAGCAGGGAACTCCCCAAACATTTGATTTATATAACAGAATAATTCTGATGTTCTTTCAAACTGTTAAAATGATTCTGAGAAAGATAAGAGATTCAAGAATTGCTACATCTTTTGTTACAATTTTTAAGATAGTTATTCTTATCAGTTTTCCCCCTATTATTTACTATAGCCCAGATTTGTTATTTTTTAAGACACATACAAGCCATTAAAATATGTATTTAAAATACACAGATACCTAAAATTTATCTCAAAATGCATATTTTATTTTGGTAGCCAATGACCATCAATCAAACAAAGAAAAGAAAACTAATTTCATGAAGGAAGACAAATCTATGGAGTGGTTTACAGGAAGTGAAGAATGAGATGGCTCAACTAAACAAACTTGGAATCATTAACTACAAAATGTCAAACTAACTGCAAGACAAGTGTCAAAATGGGACATTTAAGCAGTTTCGAAATGTTACACATCTTTCTCTAGCTTTTGTTACTTTTCAGAATTACATGTAAAAGTTATACAAATCATAGTAGTAGCTAAGAATACCAATCTATGAAAGTAGTGATTTGCAATACAAAGTTCTATTTTGATATTTTTCTTCACATCTTCAAATCAGTTGTCATCTGAGGTACTCAGTTAAGTTGTGGTTTGCACTTCCTCAACTTGACAAGAAAAGCTAATTTGAAGGGAGGAAAAGGTAAGGTCATTGCAATTTTGAGAAGAAAACACCATATAATATAGCATGGAAAACTTACCTGTATGACCAGTTTGCCAGTGTATAGGTCTAGCAATATAGGGAAATGATCCATAGGGAAAATCAGAATGTGATTCTTCTGTTATAGAACAAAATATGTATTGTAAGCTACATAAAATATTTTATAATTTGTTCACAAAACTGTTAAAAAACAAATTACTGTCCTTTTCCTGTAAGTTTTTTCCTCTCAGACTTTTTTTTTCTTTTAGCATTTGTCTTGGAGCTATTCTGACAGTTATCTTACAGAAACAACTTGTCAAGGATGACATGATAAACCTATATATGGTTTTATAACCAAATGGATAAGCTCATATCATAAATCAATGGATGTCTGAAAACTTGTTTATGGCCTAAGTAATGTGTACATACAACAAGGACCTAAATTTAGTTCTTTGAAAAATTCCTAGAAGTTGCTTTTTGGAATATTAGCTATTTGCATATCGGGTCCTATTAAATTCTTTCCCTTCAGTGATAATCACTGATCTAAATTTACAACATTATTTCGTATATTTAAAGTATTTCATAAGCCAATCCCCTTGTCACAAGTAAAATATGAATATTATAAGAAGTTCAGTTCTTCAAAGGTATCAGAGTTTTACATAAAAGGCAGGAAAAGTCATGATTCTGTCTCTTAAAAGATTTTAATTTAACAGAATAAATACCACATTTCAATTTCTATAGGAAAAACATAATAAATCCCTGAGAAATATTTTTATAATGTATTGCCCAATACATTCAGGAATGTATTCTCCATTTATTATTGCAAACACATGCATAAAATAAAACTGAAGCTCACCATGGTCATCTTCTTGAAACATCTCACCTTCAATTCTAATTTTCTTTTGAGAATGTAATTGTAAATCTCTGTTGATTTTAGGTTCCACTTTTTGAGGTAAAATTCCATTTTTCTGTTTTGCAAGGCAAACCAACCAATCTCTGACAATAACTTCACTTATCTTTTCACATGAGAGGGCAAGTTCACAGATGCGAATTCCATCTAAAAGTTCAATAACCTGTGTGATGCTTTCAAAAAAGTGAAAAATATAGTTTAAATTTCTACTACAATAATAACTTTATATTTAAGTTCACTATACCTCTTACGCCAATTTAAATGCTATGCTTAAATTAAAAGGGAAAAAATGTAAAAATGCAAGTTAGGGCACATAAGAGGAGAATACTAAGTAAAAACAATAAAGAGACTATAACGTCATTGTTCACATTACACTTTTAAAAACATTTCTTCTAAATTGTCAGAAGAAGTATGCATCTTATATTACCATTTATGTAAAGGATGATTTAAACAGCAATGTAACTGAATTTGGGACATATGCTGTTTCATAACAGTTTTTTTTTGACTTTTTAAAAAATTTATTTATTTATTTTGGGCTGCACTGGGTGTTCATTGCTGCGCGCAGGCTTTCTCTAGTTGTGGCGAGGGGGGCTACTCTTCGTTGCAGTGCGCGGGCTTCTCATTGTGGTGGCTTCTCTTGTTGTGGCACATGGGCTTAGTTGCTCCACAGCATGTGAGATCTTCCCAGACCAGGGCTTGAACCCATGTCCCTTGTGTTGGGAAGCAGATTTTTAACCACTGTGCCACCAGGGAAGCCCTTCATAACAGTTTTACGAGATAACATATACACTTAACTCAGTTACAAAATGAACACTTTAGCCTAGTACTTAAAACAAAACTGTGTTTGAAATATCATTACCAAAAAGTCACATTACTCACTTTGCTAGATACACAGCACATACACCACCCTGTTTAAGATTTGGGTATAAAACAGGCAAAGCAACTTGAGGATTCAACATATCCAAAGCTACCTGTAGTGGGGGAAAGAGAATCAGACTGAGTTTTGTTTAAATAAAGCATGTGTTTTCTTTTCTTATTGAGGTGAAATTATACACTTTGGGAAAGCAATTACCCAGTTAAAGTATTTCATTTTTTAGAATGTAATACTAATGACTGTCATTTTACCCCTCTCAAAAAGGCATACTTATAATTATACAATTTGTCATAGTACTTGACTACATAAAAATTGTAATGGCATGTCTTGTACTTGGCAATATTGATAATACAGGAATCTTTAGCTATATTTTATACACATACCTAGATACACACACACACACACACACACACACACACACACACACACACACACACACACACACACACAGTTGCCCCTTGAACAACATGGGTTTGAACTGCGCGGGTCCACTTAATGCAAGGATTTTTTTCAATAGTAAACACTACAGTACTACACAATCTGCGGTTGGTTGAATCTGAAGATGTGGAACCCTGGATATGTTGGAACCATGGATAGGGAGGGCCAACTATAAGTTATACTCAGATTTTTGACTGCACATAGGAGTGGTGCCCCTAAACCCCATGTTGTTCAAAGGTCAACTGTGGGCTTCCCTGGTGGCGCAGTGGTTGAGAGTCCGCCTGCCGATGCAGGGGACACGGGTTCGTGCCCTGGTCCGGGAAGATCCCACATGCCGCGGAGTGTCTGGGCCCGTGAGCCATGGCCGCGGAGTGTCTGGGCCCGTGAGCCATGGCCGCTGAGCCTGCGCGTCCGGAGCCTGCGCGTCCGGAGCCTGTGCTCCGCAACGGGAGAGGCCGCAACAGTGAGAGGCCCGCGTACCGCGAAAAAAAAAACAAAGGTCAACTGTATATGTAAAGTTTTTCAATGCTTTAGTTCAGCTTTTGGCAATAGAAATTCACATTATCTCAAATATGTATTTTTATGTTCAAAAGTGTTGAATAATTAATTTTAGAGATTCTAAAATTCAAGAATCATGTCCCTTGTTTCTTTACTCTTCATTCAGTTGCAGAATACAGGGCTGTACTCAAAAGATGTTGAATGAATGCAGAGTAAATGAAATTACAAAAAAATTCACTGAAAACAAAAATACAGTCAAATAGAAAATAAAGTGACTTACTGATAGATAGCTCTAGCAATCTAATGTAGTTGGCACATCATTATATTTACTAAATTAGAAATTATTGTTTATGTGTTTTTAAAAAAACAGTAATAATGGGTCATCATTCATTATTAATTTATTCACCAAATATTTACTGAGCATCTACCATGTGCCAAGTATTTTGCTAAGTGGTAAAAATATAATGGGAGCTTATATTCTATTTTGTTTCATAGGAACTTATATTCTAATTAAGGAATAGGCAGTAAACAAAAATCTAATAAATATGTAATTCAGAGGGTAATGAGTGACATGAAGAACTACAGGATTATAAAGGAGGACATGAAGGATAGAATGACAGGGCAGGGGAAGGAAGTACTATTTTATACATAGGCTGGTCAGTGACGATACCTAAAGAAAATAATTAAGGTTACCCTGTGGAAATTGAGGGGGGAAGTGTGCTCCAGATTCAGAGAACAGCAAATACAAATGCTCTGAGGCTGTAGGATACTTGGTGAGTCTGAGAAGGCCACAGTCGCTGCAGTGGAGACAAAAGGGGGAAAGTTGTAAGAGAAGAGTTCTCAGATGGTGGGGATGTGGTGGGGATGGGGAGGGACAGATTATGCAGAATCTTACAGACTTTAACTTTACTCAGGAAGCGAAAAGTCACTGGAGAGTTTGAGACATGGTCTGACTTTTTAAACTTTTTTGAATGTGATAAACATAACATAAAAGTTGCCATTTCAAGTGTACAATTCAGTGGCATTAAGTACATTCTGACTTGGGCAAGGAAAGATGATGGTGACTTGCAATAGCAAATAGCATTGGATGTGATGAGAACAGAGAGCCAATTAGAATTAGAATTGGCTGTCAGATGTGAGAGAAAGAAGTGAGAATGAATCCAGTGTTTTCATCCTAAGCTACTGAAAGAATGGAGATGTCATTTACTATTGAGGAAAATAATTTTAGGCAATGGGAAGAATAAGCTTGGGGAGAAATATTCGAGAATTCAAGATTTGGACACAAGTTTAATATGCCTATTAGGGCTTCCCTGGTGGCACAGTGGTTGAGAATCCGCCTACCAGTGCAGGGGACACGGGTTCAATCCCTGGTCCGGGAGGATCCCACATGCCGCAGAGCAACTAAGCCCGTGAGCCACAACTACTGAAACCCGTGCACCACAGCTGCTGGGAGCAACTAAGCCTGCTCTCCACAGCTGCTGAGGCCCACGCGCCTGGAGCCCGTGCTCCGTAATGGGAGAAGCCACTGGGATGGGAGGCCCACGCACCACAGCAAGGAGTGGCCCCCACTCGCCACAGCTGGGAAAAGTCCATGTGTAGCAAAAGGGACCCAATGCAGCCATAAATAAATGAATGAATAAATAAATAAATACTTTAAAAAAAAGATGCCTATTAGATATCCAAGTAAAGATCTCAATGACTAATCAAAGGGCCAACGGTGTGGACATATTGGTCTCTGTGACTGTAGTTTTAGTATATTATCAACAAGGAACAAAAATAAGACTACCAAGAAGCCTGCCATTCCAAAGCTCCATGGCTCAGCTAACAACATTACCATTCATTAGCCACTCAAATCAGGAAATTACAGTCACTATTTCTTTACCTTGAATTCTTTTTTGAGAATCTGTGGGGTTTTGATGCTTTTATTTGGATTAAAATTATCCAGTCCTACAAATCTACCTCTTAGTATTTCTCAAATTCATCCTACTGCTAATGCTTTAAGTCAGGACCTCATCATATCTTGTTGAAACATTACAATAGCTTTCTACATAGACTATGTAAATTCCATTCTTTCACCAGAATTATTCTGAAACAGGAATCTGGACATTCTACTCCCCTACTTAAGAACTCATCAATAGTTTTCCATTATCTAAAAGATAATGTCCACATGTCCTAGCTTGATATACACACAAGTGTTCTTCACTATCTAGTCCCTCATGACTGTATTTGCATCTTCATCTCCTCATTAGACCCAATTCTACAGCCATAATGTTTCATGCTTCTGAGTCTTTCTAATAAATGTTTATATGTCTACCTTTTCTTCTATATCGAAACCTCCTTTAAATGTATAATTCATTTTTGTCTTAGCATAGTACGCGGCACACAGCAGGTCTCTAATACATATTTGTGGAATCAAGAAAGTGGTTCAGTAATTCAGAGAAAGATGATAATCCTCCACTTAGATGATTAAGGTATATTCCATGGAGGAGACAACCTTTTATCTAAGCTTTGAAGGAAAAGTAGAATTTAAACAGGTAGGGACTTCCCTGGTGGTGCAGTGGTTAAGAATCCGCCTGCCAATGCAGGGGACATGGGTTCGAGCCCTGGTCCGGGAAGATCCCACATGCCGTGGAGCAACTACGCCCATGCGCCACAACTACTGAGCCTGCACTCTAGAGCCCGCAAGCCACAACTACTAAGCCCGTGTGCCACAACTACTGAAGCCCACACGCCTAGAGCCGGTACTCCACAACAAGCGAAGCCACTGCAGTGAGAAGCCCACACACTGCAACGAAGAGTAGCCCCCGCTCGCCGCAACTAGAGAGAGCCTGCGCGCAGCAATGATCCAATGCAGCCAAATAAATAAATTAAATAAATAAATTTATTTTAAAAAATAAACAGGTAGAGAAAAGGGAAAAGGAGAAAACTAATGATGAAAATCATAGCTAATAATAATTTAATGCTTACTATATATCAGGTACTGTTCTATGCACTTTACAGAAACACCTCATTTAATCCTCAACAACACTATGAAATAGGTATTAGTATTGATTACTATTCCTATTTAATACATGAGGTGACTGAGGCACAGAAAGATTAAGTAATTTACCCACGGTCATATTAGCTACTATGGAGCCTAAGTGAACCAGGATGAATAAACTCCAAAACTTACTTCCCTCTATTCACTCCCTCCTTTTCTCTCCTCAGAGATAATCATTGTCCGGAAGTTGGGAATGTTGCCAAATAATTTTATGCTTCTACAACATATGTATATAGCTACAAACAATACATGGTACTGTTTTTAAAATTTTACATATATGTAGCTATTCCATACTTATTCTTGAATAATTCATTTTTCACTCAGTTCTATGAGATTTTTTTTATTGGAGTATAATTGCTTTACAATGTTGTGTTAGTTTCTGCTGTACAATGAAGTGAATCAGCTATATGTATACATATATCCCCTCCCTCTTGGACCTCCCTCCCATCCCCCACCCATCCCACCCATCTAGGTCATCACAGAACACCGAGCTGAGCTCCCTGTGCTATACCGCAGGTTCTAACTAGCTATCTTACACATGGTAGTGTATCTATGTCAAATCTAATCTCCCAATTCATCCCACCCTCCCCTTTCCCTCCATGTCCACGCGTCTGTTCTCTACATCTGCATTTCTATTCCTGCCCTGGAAATAGGTTCATCTGTACTATTTTTCTAGATTCCACATATATGCATTAATATACGATATTTGTTTTTCTCTTTCTGACTTACTTCACTCTGTGTGACAAACTCTAGGTCCATCCACATCTCTACAAGTGACCCAATTTCGTTCCTTTTTATGGATGAGTAATAGTCCATTGTCTATATGTACCACATAGTCTTTATCCATTCATCTGTCAATGGACATTTAGGTTGTTTCCATGTCCTGGCTATTGTAAATAGTGCTGCATTGAACATTGGGACATATGTGTCTTTTTGAATTATGGTTTTCTCAGGGAGATTTATTGATGTAGATACAGTACATTTATTTCACTGTTAAATAATACCATTGTTAGTATTCCACCATGTCCATTCCTCTTTTGATGGTTAGGTTGTTTACAAAATGTATTAAAATTTGTTTAAAATCTTTTATTAGCCATTTTTTTCTTGTTCTGTTCTCTTTGTCTTTGTGGTTCAACACCTTTTTTTATTCATCTACCCTCATTTGAGATGGCAGGAGTATAGGCAGGTTATATAAAAAAGCTAAAGAAAGGAAGGTTGAGATCAGATTCTGAAGGACACCATAAATCTTTGAAAGAAAAGTTCCTAATTGGTTTCTCAGCAGGAGAGTGACAGCATGAGAACTAGATTAGTCTAAAGATGAGGAGAATGGATTGGAAGTGTGAAGGCCCAGGAGGTGAGATGGCAGCTAGGAGAGGAATTAAGTAGTCAAGGAAGCAATAATCAACTAGGATAACAATAACCAGAAATCAAGTGGTGGGAACATGCATAGAAATTTATGTTTACTAGTATGGAGGTTCCTTAAAAAACTAAAAGTAGAGTTGCCATTCAAAAAGATACATGCACCCCCATATTCACAGCAGCACTATTTACAACAGCCGAGATATGGAAGCAACCTAAATGTCCACTGATAGATGAATGGATAAAGAAGATGTGGTACATATACACAATGGAATACTACTCAGCCATAAAAAAGAATGAAATAATGCCATTTGCAGCAACATGGATGGCCCTAGAGATTATCAAACTAAGTGAAGTAAGTCAGAAAGAGAAAGATAAATACCGTATGATATCACTTACATGTGGAATCTAAAATACAGCACAAATGAACTTATTTATGAAACAGAAACAGACTCATAGACATAGAAAACAAACTTCTGGTTACCAAAGGGGAAAGGGGGTGGGGGAGGGATGAAGTAAGAATTTGGGATTAACAGATACAAACTACTATATATAAAATATCAATAGATGAATAAGGTCCTACTGTATGAACTATATTCAATATCCTGGAATAAACCACAATGGAAAGGAATATGAAAAAGAATATGTATATATATATGTACAACTGAATCACTTTGCTGTACACCAGAAAATAACACAACATTGTAAATCAACTATACTTCAATAAAATAAATAAATAAACATCCTCTCCCCCAAAGATATTTATGTTTACTATATGCCTCTTGAGTTTTGGTCAAGTGCTACCTTCAAGCAGGACTTTCACCAACTGACAATTTTTAGAGACTTTCTTAAAGAAAGGAAAATTCTTCATGATCTAGCTTTAACTTAATAATTCTATATTATGAGTAATTTATTTATGAACTCCAACTATAATTCTTTGCCCCAATAGTATATGACTCTTCCCCAGAAGCTGACAGTTCTCCTCCTTCTATATGCTCTGAGTATTCATCTGTCACTATTATTCAAGAGAGATTCAATTGAAAAAATCTAGTAAGGAGTATTCTTTCCTTTGGAACAGGGATGGATGTTTCAGCAGGTTTCCACTAGGCTGTAACAATACTGTTAAAATCCTTTGTTGTGTTTCATGCTCATCAAGCAGAATTCTGATGACCAATTAAACTCCCACGTATCTGTGACGTTCCTATGGATGGCCTACATAGAACAAGTCCTCTTTCTGTCCTTATTGAGCTATATAATGTGCAAGCCAAACAAGGATGAGGAAAAAAAAACACAAACTGTGGTCCTTGTGTCCAGGAAGCTGTGCCACTGTAGCTATTGGCTTTAGTTATATCAGAGATAGGAACCAGTCCTGATAAAAATCACCTCTTTAAACTTTACTTCATTTCTCACCTAGTTTCCCTTATAAAGTTCCTAAAATAAGCTTCCAATAGCCAATTAAGAAAAGTGAAGAAGGGACTTCCCTGGTGGCACAGTGGTTAAGAATCCACCTGCCAATGTAGGGGACACGGGTTCGAGCACTAGTCCAGAAGATCCCACATGCTGCGGAGCAACTAAGCCCATACGCCACAACTACTGAGCCTGCGCTCTAGAGCCCATGAGCCACAACTAATGAGCTCGTGTGCTACAACTACTGAAGCCCACACACCCAGAGCCCATGCTCCGCAACAAGAGAAGCCACCACAATGAGAAGCACGTGCAACGCAATGAAGAGTAGCCCCTGCTCGCTGCAACTAGAGAAAGCCCGTGCACAGCAACAAAGACCCAACACAGCCAAAAATAAATAAATAAAATAAAATAAATAAATTTATTTAAAAAAAAAAAGAAAGAAAAGCGAAGAAGACTTCTTACCCAGACCTCAGTCCATAGTGTCAAGCCATGAACTGATAATGGCATCATCAAGGGTAAGGCAACTTAAACTAGAATTGTGAAACTCTGAGGTCATCTGATAGCACTATGGCCCATATCTCCACCATCACTGTTCACAGCTTAAAATGGCATTGTCTCGTCGTCTATCCTTTTATCTTCATACTACTCTGCTTCTCCTCCCCTAACTCAACCTCCCACTCCTCCTTCTCCTCACAAATCCCTCCACTCCACTTTCTGGAGCTTTGTTCACAATAAATATGCCTCTATCCTCAACATCTTTAATTGACACTCCTCTACATCCTGACTTTAACTGTCTAAAGATGCCTCTTGCCTCTTCCCTCAAAACTGAAGGCTATTTATTCCCCCAAATCTCACAATATGAGGTCAGGTGTGGGGCTCAGTATGCTCCCAATGCTGCTTCCAAATTATTATTCCTTTATCCTAGAAACGTTGAAGTTCATGATGCTCAACTACTCCTCCTAGTATTTCATCATTACCCCACATTTATTAACAACTTTGGTACCTAATTCAGTATATCTCTCTGCTCTGAATCCCACCATGATATTAAAGGAAAATATTCCTCCCACTCTTAGAGATAGAAATGGGGCAAATAATGAAGGAAGATACTTTTCCATATAAAAGAAGCATGGTCCTTGTTTTCTTTGTACTCAGTATTAGGTAATATCATAGGACTACTTTAGAAAACTTACCGCATCAAATGTTAAAGATTTTATGTCTTCAGTTGCTCCTAAAATATCCTTATGAATAAAATCCACGTTGTCTGGCCACTCTTCTACATGACTCATTTTCCATGAATCACGCCAGTGTTTGTAATTCTTCTTAGCCAGTTCATGGTGGTCTTTTCTAATTTCAAAACTTATGACTCGTCCTTGTGATCCAACTTAATTTAAAAAAAAATCACGACATTACACAGTATTAATCAGTACATAAAGAATGTCAAAATTTTATTTGGCAAAGATATTACATGGATGTGAAAAAATAATTCAAATAGTTCAAGGTTACAAAAGTCTCTACCCTATCCCAAATACCCAATCAATCCCCCTCATCAGAGACAATCATTCCACCATAGTTATTTGCCCTTCCCGAGAAAGTCGCTGCCTATAGTACAAGTGTACAAGTATCTTTCTCTGTTTTTAACACACATTGTTACCTGTCATATATACTGTCCTGTACCTTCCTTCTTATTTACCAATGCCATTTCAGTGATTAATGATCTACTGCATTTTTTAAAACAGCTATTATGTTCCATTGTATGACTATGCCACAGTTTATTTAACCAGTCACCTACTGATGAACATTTAGCTTGTTTCTAGTCTTATTTATTATTATTTGTTATTTATTTATTATTTATTATTTGTTATTATTTATTATTTGTTATTATCTATAACAAACAATATTGCAATAAAAATTATTTTGCCTAAGTCTTTGTACACATGAGCCAGTATATCTATAGGATAAAGTCCTAAAAAAGGAATTGCTGACTCAAGGGATATGTGAATATTTTTATTTTGAAAATTATTACCAAATTGTCCTCCAAAAAAACAATGATACCAATTTACACTCGACCAACAATGTATTAGAGTGCCTATTTCTCCATATTCTCTCCAACAAAGAGTTATCAAACTTTTTACCTGTGTCAATCTAAAAATTGCATATAGTTTATCACTGTAGTTTTAATTTGCATGTCTTTTGGATGTCATATGGATGAAGTTAGGCCTTTCAGATACTTAAAAGATACTTGTTTGTTTGTTTTTTTAAATTTATTTATTTTTGGCTGTGTTGGGTCTTTGTTGCGGTGCTCGGGCTTCTCTTGTTACAGAGCATGGGCTCTAGGTGCATGGGCTTCAGTAGTTGTGGCATGTGGGCTCAGTAGTTGTGGCTCACAGGCTCTAGAGCACAGGCTCAGTAGTTGTGGCGCACAGACTTAGTTGCTCCGTGGCATGTGGGATCTTCCCAGACCAGGACTCGAACCCATGTCCCCTGCATTGGCAGGCGGATTCTCAGCCACTGCGCCATCAGGAAAGCCCCAATACTTGTATTTTTGTGTGTGTCTGAAAAACTTTCAAACTATTTATCATAGTAATGCTGCAGTTTCACAGAAAACTACTACATTTTAACTTACGGCAATTAATTTTCTACCCACCTCTATATGAGGTGATTTGATACCATTTGGAGGCTGTCCCAGATCAATCAGTCTATAGTTAAAATGAAGAGTTTAAATTGCAGCATGTCTCTTTAAAATGTAAGTCCAGGTGTAAGTCATCATGTTCTCAAGGGATAAAAATTAATGTTAATAGTAGCATAAGCTAAACACTTTAGAGAATTATGGTGAAAATAAATCCATCCTGAAAGTAAACAGCAATAATTTCTTGATCACTCATAGTTTGGGATTATTTATGCCATGACACTCCTCCAACACTATAGATATTAGAAATACAAACATTCCTCTTGTTTCACAAATTTTTTATAAATTCACTTTGTCAAATGCATTTAGGAATCTGTCACAGATTGTGAAGAAATGGCTGCCTTTAACTATGCACAGAAAAGAGTCCAACAAAAGATGTGAGGAGCCCAAAATGAATTTCCTGACCCAGTATAAGTTGGATTATGTTTGTATGTGATGACAATAGGTCAAAAAACAAAAGGTTTAAGTTTAATTCAGTATATGTCTATCTGTAATCTTTATAAAATCTACCCACATACACCTACAACTGCTCTAACCATGTTTATTAGCTAAAAAGGAATGCATTTATAAAACCAACATGAATGATTAAAAAAAAAATCTACCAAAAGAGAATGCTGTCTATTACTAGGTGAGAAAGGGAACACTGCAGAGGCAGCCAAACAAGCCAAAGCCATCCTGACAATCAGAGGAATTAAGTGGTCAAAGGGAGCAATAATCAACTACAATAACAGTAACCAGAAATCAAGTGGTGGGAACACGAACAGATATTTATGTTTACTATGTACCTCTTGAGTTTTGATTAGGTGCTACCTTCAAGCAGTACTTTTACCGACTGACAATATTTAGAGACTTTCTTAAAGAAAGGAAAATTCTTCGTGATCTACCTTTAGCTTAATAGTTCTATATTACGTATTAATTTATTCATGAACAGCAAAAATAATTCTTTGCTCCTGATAGTATATGACTCTTCTCCAGCAGCTGACAGCCCTCCTCCTTCTATATTCTCTCATACTGAGTATTCACTTGGCACTATTATCAACAAACACATGTACATGTGTGCACAAAAGACAAGTACAAGAATGTTCAGAGAAGCACTATTCACAACGTTCAACTCAAATGCCCATCAACAGCAGAATGGATAAACTGTGCTTTACTTACAAAAATGGCAACTAACATGAAATAACCATCGCTGCATGCAATGGCTGAATCTCACGAACAGAACGTTGAATGAAAGCAACCAGATTCGAAAGAGTACAATACTACAGGATTCCTTTTACGTAAGATTCAAAACAGGCAAAACTAATCAATGGTGATAAAAGTCAGAGTGGTGGCTACCTTCTACCTTCGGGTAGGATAAGGACTGAGAAGGGATTTGAGGAGGTTTCAGTGGTACAGTAACATTCCCTGTCTTGATCTGGGTAATAACTACGTGAGAGTGGTCACGATATAAAAATTCATTGAGGTATACACTTATGATCTGTGTACTTTTCTGTAGCTATGTTATGTTCTAAAAAAAAATTTAGTTAAAAAAAAGCATGGAGGGAGCAACAGAAAGCAAACAGAGAGAGGGTTAGACAGAGAATGACTTGAATAAATGCACAAAATGGAAAGAAAAACAGTTGCTTACATTTGATTTCAAGGAGAATGCTCTCTATCACAAAGTTATGTGAATATTTTCTGAAACATCTGTATCTATTTAACTTCCCGTTATTATGGACAGACTGAATGTTTTCTTTGTCATCTAAATTCAACTCATTTATCCCAATCTCTTACCTGCTTTGGATAAAAACAAGCTCGTTCCACCAGAGCCCGAGCCAGCTTCCAAAACAGTATCACCTGGGTGGATATTCATCATCAACAGTATCATATTCATATCCTATGATTGAAACACAGAATGGGTGACTCTGTGACCAATAAATATGTACTAAGCACCTAGGCTTACAAACACTATGTTGGACTTGGAGAAAAGAAGTGAAAAAAAAAAAGGATTAAACTCTGGCCCTGCCTACCAAAAGTTTATATTTTACTTGATGAAATGAGAGATTCAAGAATCAGGTAGCAAATACAGAAGCACTTCAGTATAATATTGAAATTACAGAAAATAAGAATAGGAGCTCAGAGAAAGGAGAAATCAGCAGACTGCCCTACCTTAAAGACATAGAGAATTTAAGGAAACAGTCACAAAGTAGAAACATTTTTAAACAAAAAAGAGGTAGAGTAATAAACACAGTTTGCCCATCTCAGGAGAAGCGGTAAGGAGAGACCTGAATCCATGCTAACGCATCTGAACTTAACCTGGTAAGTAACTGGGGCATGTCACTGAGGTAATATTAATGGCATTTTATAAAGATTAATCTGTGAGATGAATACAGGATGTACTAGAATAGAAAAAAATTAGAGGTATAAAGACCAGTTAGGAAGTTATTACATAATCTCTGCATGAAATGATGAATGCTCATTAGAATTAGCATACCAGGAATAGACAGGAGGACTCATTTGCCAAACTTTATAACTAAAGAATTGTTTTGTTAACAGGAATATCATGGATGATAGTAGTAATAGCTGTTTATTGAAATTTCACCAGGTGCCAGGCTTCTGTTAACTATGCAAACTGCTTTCAAACATTATCTTGTTTAATCAGAATACTAATATGAGAAAAGTATCACCATCCCCATTATAAGGATGAGAAATCAAAAAAGTAATTTGCCCAAAGTCACACAGCCAGGAATCAAGTGGGCAAGTCAGCGGTAGACCTGATGTTGAACTCCCAAACATCTCCTAACCATGCTGTTGATCATTTCACTATATATTACAAATGCTATAGAGAGAGAAAATTTTAAATGTTAGCATTTATTTCAACAGCCCCCCAATAACAAACCTTTCGAAGTTGCTAATAAGCAGCACATCTGGTAAGGTTTTACTATCTTTTCCTTCTCTGGCAAAAGCTGCTTTGAAAATTCTAAAAGAAACAGGAGGTTTTCTAGGATCCTCTGTTGAGTCACAACAAAGTTGTGTATTAAATATAGGTTTGGATGCATAAGAAACTATTTAACAGGTACAGTTATCTAATTAAAAGCCAAAATGTATTTTCTTTTTTTTTTTCTTTTGCGGTACGCGGGCCTCTCACTGTTGTGGCCTCTCCCGTTGCGGAGCACAGGCTCCGGACGCGCAGGCCCAGCGGCCATGGCTCACGGGACCAGCCGCTCCGCGGCATGTGGGATCCTCCGGGACCGGGGCACGAACCCGTGTCCCCTGCATCGGCAGGCGGACTCCCAACCACCGCGCCACCAGGGAAGGAAAGGGAAGCCCTCAAAACGTATTTTCTGAAATGATGGACTAAGGCTTGAACCAAATGATACTTAGACACATAATCCTTAAGGTGTATTAGTCAAAAAGTTTCATTAACAAATTCAAAGTCTTTCAGACATACATATCCTCTCCCATCTGCCAGGCACGTGGGAGTAGAGGTGGGAGGGGGCACAGATAACTTCACACAGGAGTGGGAGGCAGCTCCAGTAGCCATTTCAGTGAAATGCCCTGGAGAAGGCAGTTCTATTTCCTTGGCTCTTTCATATAAGACTAGAATTATAAAATTAAAAAAAAAAACGTTAGCACACTTTAACTTTTGCTTCCTGCCATTCAGGTTACCTGGTCTCCATGGAATGAGGTTGGAGCCCATTTTACACATCCTAGCGATTTCAGTCCAAAACTGGGGTGGGAATAGCATTTATTCATTTCCTTGCCTCTTTCCAAAAGGGATTTGAAGCTACTGGGAGACTCCTCTGAAGATATGAAATATCACTCTACTATTGAGTTTTCTATACATTTTAAAACTTTAGGCTTTCAAACAATCTTTTCAGACTTTTTCCTTTTTTTCCTTGGCAGGAATTTTAATCTCTTTCCTAACTAATTCAACAATATAAACCTAATCCTCAGCAGAAGGTTTTAACAACTGGGCTGCACTTTAGTCTTAAGTGGCAACAATTCCTACTCTCCAATGGTTCTTATATAAGTATTCCAAACACGCAAATCAGCAGAAAAGATTAATTTAAAAATTTAGGGAGTGTTGGGAATTCCCTGGCATTCCAGTGGTTAGGACTTGGCACTTCCACTGCTATGGTCCCAGGTTCAAACCCTGGTTGGGGAACTAAAATCCCGCAAGCCACAGGGTGTGGCCTAAATAAATAAAAATAAAATAAAAATAAAAATTTAGGGAGTGTTGCCATTTATACTTCTACTCCAAACCTAAAAGTGCTTGATATTGACCCCTGTGAAATGTTCACACTTTACACGTAACTATTAGGAAGTTTATTCAAAATTGCTCCCTCAGACCAACTTTTAATATTAAGATAAAACTACATAATTCTACGGAGGAGACCAGCTTTCAAAAGTCAGTGGAGGGACTTCCCTGGTGGCGCAGTGGTTAAGAATCCTCCTGCCAATGCAGGGGTCTTGGGTTCGAGCCCTAGTCCCGGAAGATCCCACATGCTGCAGAGCAACTAAGCCCGTGCGCCACAACTACTGAGCCTGCGCTCTAGAGCCCGCGAGCCACAACTACGGAAGCCCGCGCCTAGAGCCTGTGCTCCACAACAAGAGAAGCCGCCGCAATGAGAAGCCCTTACAGTGCAAAGAAGAGTAGCCCCCACTCGTAACCAGAGAAAGCCCGTGCGCAGCAGTGAAGATGCAAAGCAGCCAAAAATAAATAAATTTATTAAAAAATATACATATATAGAGACTGGATTCCTACTTAGAACCTTCCAACAGTCACCCAATGCACATGGAATAAAATACTCATATCTCCAACCACAGCACATCTCCTACCATTCTCTCCCTCACCTAACCCATTCAGCCCACAGCAGGAACTCTGCAATACTCTTCCCTTTGCAAGCACTCTGCTTCTAGATCTTTGCAAGGCTGGCTCTTCTTAATTAGTTTATCAAATGTACCTCCTCAGAGACCTTCTCTAACCACCTGACATAAAGTATTCTCCTCCCCCAGGTTACCCAACACAATGTTATTGTTAATCTACTTGTCTTCATGGCACTTAGCACTACCTGAAATTATCGAATTCTTTCATTTACTTGTTTGTTCCTTGTCACCTCCTCTAGGACATAAGGTCTATGTTGAGAGCAAGGACTGTGGTTCACCGCTTCACCTCCCTAAAATAGTGCCCTGAATATATAAGGTAGGCGAGTATTTACTAAAGAAATAATGAATGATTCCTCATCTAGGACTAGGAGGAGGAGTTGTTACAAAGGAACATTCTGCTCAAGGACAGTGACTGTGACTAATGATTAAAATAAACCACTAGCAATGGATGATTAGCATAAGATTGTAACAAGAAACTAGGTAGATAATTTACTTATAAATAATATTCCTTTTATGTTTAGTGTCTAATTTTATCTGTTTTCATATAAATTTTTTTTTTCTAATGGGAAAAGCATAGTGAGGGCTTCCCTAGCGGCGCAGTGGTTAAGAATCCGCCTGCCAATGCAAGGGACATGGGTTCGAGCCTTGGTCCGGGAAGATCCCACATGCCACGGAGCAACTAAGCCCATGCGCCACAACTACTAAGCCCGCGTGACACAACTACTAGACCCCGTGTTCCGCAACAAGAGAAGCCACCGCAATGAGAAGCCCGCGCACCACGACGAAGAGTAGCCCCCACTCTCCGCAACTAGAGAAAGCCCGTGCGCAGCAAAGACCAAATGCAGCCAAAAATAAAATAAAATTTAAAATATATTTAGGGCTTCCCTGGTGGCGCAGTGGTTGAGAGTCCGCCTGCCGATGCAGGGGACACGGGTTCGTGCCCCGGTCTGGGAAGATCCCACATGCCGCGGGGCGGCTGGGCCCGTGGGCCATGGCAGCTGAGCCTGCGCGTCCAGAGCCTGTGCTCCGCAACGGGAGAGGCCAAAACAGTGAGAGGGCCCGCGTACTGAAAAACAACAACAACAACAACAACAACAACAACAAATATATATATTTTTTAAAAAGCATAGTTTGATATCTATTGTTGACAAAATATACCTCTAACAACATGCCTGATTAAATATGATGCTTAAAATATCGCCACAGTGGTACTAAAAAATTGTCCCCAAGAGTTCAACGTTCTCTTGAATGCTGAACTCGCAAACTTAAGAATTATGGGGAATAAATACACATTCTTATTGCCCAGTGAGTCCACATCACTCTATATAGTAAATCACTTTACAGATCCGAGAATCGAGGCTCCCAAGTTAAAATTAAAATCTGGCTATTTCTTCCTAAAATTAGTAATCATAAAATATGTAAAAGTCATAGCCATTGGTTAAAAAAAAAGTGAGAACAATAAAAACTTGAAACGTGCTGAGATGTGCTTTAAGTACATTAATCAGGTCTGTAGTACTGCATCCGTTTTGCTCTTGGTGGAACCAAATGAACCTAACTCCCATCGCATTACCTTAGGATATGTTATGGCAGGCCCTCTTTGCATCAGTAATACATAGTCTTCCAATGCTGGCCTCCTCAGCATGAAGTGCTTACCAGAGGAACTCCTCAGTATCTGGCCGGGGAACTTCCCCACGATCTCGCTGAACGGGACTGCCCCCCAGATACTATTTAAGTGTCCGGCATTGCTCAACCTAAATAATTTTTTAAATTGTGTTTCTCTCTTCCCAGTCTCAGCTAAAATCAGCTCCCCAGCCCGAAAAGGCACCTCTCGGGTAGTTGACCAGGAAGAGGAGACGTGAAGTTCGTCATCCTTGGTGGCAGGCTGGGCCAAGGCGGGCAGTGAGGGACCGCCGGATCCCTGGTGTGCGGGACCCGACTGGCCCTGGTCTTCACTCGAGCCCTCGTGCTTTCGAGGGGGTGACTCCTTTCGCGGCGTCGGTAGTCTGAGGCTTTCCAGTGACGAAAGACATCTGGTCCCAAGTCCCCGGACGAGCGGAGGGAGAGATGGAGGCGACTCTACGTCTGGGGCTTTCCTCTGTGCCGCCTCGCGCTCTCCTTCTTCATCTCGCGCGTCTCTAGACGAGAATTTGCAACACAATAACCGGGCTCTCTCGAAGGGCTCTTGCCCAAGGCAGCGCAGGAATGGACAGGTCCCGAACCCTGGCCACCTCCGGAGACGCCTCAGCGGTAGCAAGACCAGACCCAGGCGCCTGGTTGACAGCATGATGACCCGCGCAGGCGACTGTCGCAGGCGACTGTCGCAGGGCCGAGGCTCCGCCTCTCGCTGCGCGCAGCATTGACGCAGCTGCCTGGGGGATGGACAGCTATTTCGCCGGAAGAACTCTGCTACAGCGCCTGCGTCCCGCGGAGGGGCGCAGCGGCCGAGTTGGCAGCCCGGGGTTCCGTGAGGTAGTCGCTGAGTAACTGTCCCGGGAGCGGGCCTCTTTCCCGCGCAGGGGCCCATTTTCCTCTTTGGAATGTGTGCAGAGTAAACAGTTTACTGCTGACAAATCTCCACCAGCCTCGTCCGGGGACGAGAGGATTAAGAGAGACACAGCCTGTCAAAGCGTTGTCTAAGCTGAAGTCCTGTACCAGGGTTAGTTAGCTCGCTGGTAATCAGGAGCAGGAACGTCAGTCGGTCACCATAAGTAAAACTGGCCCCGAGATGCGTTTTTATAGACTGCAGCTGGACGTGCCACCCGCTGACTGGAGCTTCTTTCCCAGCTGACCGCCTCCTTCCCCCAGTCCGAGCGAGTTCCTTTTGACTGGGCTCTGACCACCTGCATGCCCTCCCCAGGCCCAGAGAGTCGGCGACCCTAGATTAAAGTGACTGTATTCACTGTGTGCTCATTTTACAGAATTGTTTTTAATCATTAAAATATAATAGTTAACTGTTTTACCCTCCCCAAAACTAAGTAAAATTATCTTAAAATGGGAAAAGGCCAATGTTAAAACAGGGGTGGCGGGGTAGAGGGGTGTTATAGGCTCCATTGCATCCCTCCCAAGTTCATGTATCGAAGTCCTAACCTTCAGTACCCCAGAATAGGACTGTATTTGGAGATAGGGTCTTTAAAGAGGTAATTAAATTAAAATGTCACCAGAATGGGCCCTAATCCAATATGACTGCAGTCCTTGTAAGAAGAGATTAGGACACAGAGGGAAGACCATGGCCATCTACAAGCCACGGAGAGAAGCCTCAGAAGAAACCAAACCTGCTAACACCTTGATGTTGGACTTCTAGCTGCCAGAACTGTGAGAAAATTAATTCTGTTGTTTAAGCCAAAAAAAAGAGCATTGACTGTATTTTCTAATTCTCTCTCTTTAAAAATTTTTATTCCCAGGTTTTGGCACCCCCCCCCCAATTTTTAAATAAAAATGAATTTATTTAATCCTAAAAATAAAACAAAAGAAAATTAAAAACTGGGAAAAAGTTATCTATGGAGTCCAAAATCTCATTTAACATTGAATATCACTAACCTGTTTGCTTAATATTAATTCAATTGGCAGAAGTTTATTAAGGGTCTGGCAATATCTAATGTGCCTGGTCTAATGAGGCACATTAGCTATTTATTTCATTTAAGTTTACAACAATCCTGAGTCAGAAATAAGTATTCCAGTTTTACGTGTAAGAAAACTGACCCAAGGAGATTAAATGATTTGGGCAACAGCCCATAGCTGACAAGTGACATGACAGGGTTTCCTATCTAGGTCAGTTTGGTTCAGCAGTCCATGCTCTTTGTACTGTAACACCCCTTCTCAAAGGCCAGTCAACAGTACATTTGAATTCAGAGTTAACACCGGAATACATTCACAGAGCTACAAATTCAGTTTAAATTTGAGAAAAGAAGTCTTGTTATCACTTTCAAAGACATAAATTCTTTCTAATCTGTGCTTTCTAAAACATCAACCATCGTAAACTCCATCATCAGGACTTCTCTCTTTTAATCCTAAAAATGAAAAAACAAAACAAAACAGCCCGGCTCTCCCCCATCCCAACTGCATGTCTCACTTTTGGTTTTGATTTATTTTAAGAAAAGTTCTTTTGACTAACATTTATGTTATCATTGCCAAATATGGGTCTGCGTTGGAACCTTCTGAATCCTAAGCTCTACAATTGTTTTTAAATTTATCATTCCTAATTTATTGTCTCGTTATTAAATGATATTTGGCTGTTATTTCAGAAGGAGTAAGAATTAGAAAGATGGTATACTGACAAAATATAGGAAGTAAATCTTTGATTTCTGAGATAAATTGTGAACAGTTAATGGCATTCCTTTCTTTCTATTATTTGAATAACAGACAGTGATATAGTTTGTCCTACACACATCTAATGAAATGCATTAACATACACTGAAAAATATAATTATTCCTTATTTATTCATGACCTTTCAGAGCATTTAAGCTCTCAAAAAGAAGTCACTCTGTGTGCTTTTCTATTTCTGGCTATACTTTTCCTTTCCTATCTTTCCTATGAAACTGCCAACTTGGACTCTGAAACTATTCTCTGAAAATATGAGGCATCATCAACTCATCATTTTTACTTTAGGGTATAAGACCAGAAAGATACTATCGTCTAGTGGCATTTAGTCAAGCAACCACTTTAAAATCCAAATAGATGTCAAGAAATGCTATTACTGATGGCTGACATTTTAAAATCTCCAGTCAAACTATATCTCTATGTCTAGTTCCACAAACGTTCTCCTCTAGCTCTTTGCATATGCTTCTTCCCTCTATATAACTCCAAAAGACTGGGAGACGTGCCTCTCCTCTGTACTCTTGGTATGTCCTATCTTTAGACCTATGATGGTGTGTGTCATACTGTGTGGAAGTTGTTTACTTACCATTTCCCTGGTTAAGACATGAAATTGTTCAGAGAGCTGTGTCTTGTTCATCATTATAATTCTGTCATAGTTATATCACTATAATCCTGTTATTGTATCATATTATATGGTATATATGATATATTGTATATATAATATCATCATATTTCATAGATGTATCATTATAATCCTGTCATAGTACCTGGCACACAATATGCCCTCAATAAATATTTGTTCAATGAATGAAGAAAGTAGGAAATGAGAAAAAATAGCAGCCCTGGTACCTAAGTCCCTATACTAAATGATTCAACATGTAAATATGATCCAATTACATTTAATAGTTACATATTTTGTTCTGTATCTACACATGTACTTAGCTTTTTTAGAACTGTTGAAGTTTTTCTTACTGACTTTTAGTGAAATAGAAAGTATCTAAGTCTAAGAATATAACTTCCTTTCTCTTGGCTTTTCATTTTTTTCCTGAGTTGCTGCTAACTTGAATCTGGACCCTGTAGAACTCCTCTATGATTTACTGTTGTATTACTAGAAATTGCAAATTTAAATCTAGAGAATTTTAAAATTTTCTTAAATATGTGTACAGTTTTAAAGAAAAATTGCATGCTATTTAGACTTGGAGAAGCTTCTTACTTATCATCACGCACCACCACTCACTAAACACCTTTTTTGGTTCCTAAAGTAAAGGACAGTATACAGCATGATTCAGAACCAGTTTGTTAGCACCTTGTGAGCCATCGTTTTAGAATGTTGAGAACCGATCAGTCCTCCTTGGGATTGAACTCCTGGAGAGGATCCTAGATCCTCCTTCCTTCTCCTCAGGGTGCTTCTTTTGGAGAATGGCCTGACTGTCACCTCCATCCCACCAGCCCTACTGCTGGTCAGGGTCCAGTGCTAGTCTGGGCCTCAGAGTACCTCTACACTGCACCCCTCCCTTCTACCCTCCATCTCTTTCTCAGTTGTCGTCAACTCACACTGCAGAACTCAATAACCAATCTTCTGATTTCTAAATTGTGAAGCATTTAAGCTTTGTGTTTATGTTCACTCTCTTTGTTTATGAATGCTCATAAACTCTTCAAAATTTAAAACCTTTTTAAAACTTAAAACCTTGGGCGTATCCATCCATCTATTCATTCGCAATTCCTTCATTTATTTACTTTGCATAATTGACTTGTAATCATGCTTAGCTCACTCGAGGGGACTCCCCTGAACACCCAAGACAAATACTGTTATAATCTTTCTTCTTCTTCTTCTTCTTTTTTTATAAATTTATTTATTTATTTTTGGCTGTGTTGGGTCTTTGTTGCTGTGCACGGGCTTTCTCTAGTTGTGGTGAGCCGGGGCTACTCTTCATGGCAGTGTGTGAGCTTCTCATTGAGGTGGCTTCTCTTGTTGCAAAGAACAGGTTCTAGGTGTGTGGGCTTCAGTAGTTGTGGCACACAGGCTCAGTAGTTGTGGTGCACAGGCTTACCTGTTCTGTGGCATGTGGGATCTTCCTGGACTAGGGCTTGAACCTGTGTCCCCTGCATTGGCAGGTGGATTGTTAACCACTGTGCCACCAGGGAAGTCCCTAATCTTTCTTCTATGTATTGCTTTTTATTTAGTTTTTGTAAAATTGTAGTCATACTTTAATCTTTTTCTCACATTAGCTCTTTGTATCAAAGATTATGAATGAGCATAAGCAATAGTAAAACCTTAGCAAGACCATGTACAAGTGTCACTGTTGTGAGCTTTCATACTGTAGGAAATCCTGCCTAATTGACTCTTGTTTGTGCTCTGTAAATTCACACTATTTTGTAAGGCTGTATACTAGGATACTGTTTGGCTATAAGTGAAGGTAGGAAATTCAGAGCTAAGATGGTCCTCTGAAGTGTCAGGTACTCCTGGGTGTGGTCTCCATTCCAAAGCTTACCTTATGGCTGCTCAAGCTCCAGCCATTACATCCCAATTTCAGTCAGTAAGAAGAGAGAAGAGAGAAGAAGGTCATGCCCTCTTTCCTTAAACACACTTCCCTAAAAACACACATATCACTTTTGCTTACATTTCATTCACCAGGACTTAATCACATGGCCAGATCTAGTAGCAAGGGAAGCTGAGAAATTTAGTCTTTATTACAGCTGAATATCAGCCTAACCAAAAGTCTGAAATTCTATTAATATTGAAGAAGGGGGAAATGGATTAGAAGGCAACTAGCATTTTCTTTCCCAGGTGCATGCTAGCTAGTTGAGGCAATCCCCATTTTAAAAAAATGTGTTGTGTTCCTAAAATTTGTCAATAGGATGTTTGCAATCTCGTATAAGTAACAGTTATGTTCCCAGCTCTGCTCAAAAGCCTATTTAGGGATAAAGTAGCTGAAGCAGTGTTCACTATTGAAAAAGACAATGGAAAACTATTAACAAGCCACTTGTATCATTTAAACAAAAAATTAAATATAAAATCTGTGTTTTCAGCTGTCTACTAGACACCATCTCTGGTTGACTTGCTGGTACCTCAACAGCATGGCCCAAACTGAACTAAGTCATCATTTCCACCTTTTGTCCCATCCCCTGGAACACTGGACCTCCTATATTCCCTATATGAGTTTAAAAATCACATGATTTTCTGTTACTTCCAGGCTAGAAAATTCCAGGTCATCTGTGATTCTTCTCTCTGCAGCACTCTCTTCCAACACTCCACAGACATACATTCACAACCTCTGATCAGTGGTCAGGTCCCGTGGATTTCCTGTCCATTTCCTTTAGCCACCACCAAATCTGACTACCTGCATCTGAAGCCTCCCTACTCCTATCCTACACTGTTTCATTCAGTTATTCGATAAACATGTGTTGGGTATCCACTGTGTGCCGTGCGTTGTGCTAGGCTGAGGGTACAGAGATTGAAGAGGGGGATGGGAGTAGTTCTAGCCCTCAGAGAATTCACAGTCCATTAGGGGAAACACAGTGGCTTTCCAAGGTCAGAGTGGTGGGAGCTCTCTGCCCAGCATCCAGGCACTAAAGAGGTGTACTGTCTGTGAGGAATTCAAAAACAATACCAAAACCAACTGAAAGCCAGTCAGCTTCCTCTTATCACCAGGTGTCACCTGTTCTGAACAATGTCAGGAGTAAGATACTTCTCTCTCCCCAAATATTTGATTGTCTCAAGTTCTAAACAAGGGTTGTGGCTACCACTGAGTTTTAATTACATATGTATGTATGTGTGTATGTATGTATGTATGTATGCTTCAAATTAGCACATTTTTATTACTTGTGCTCTGATAAACATTATAGTGTATAAGAAAGTTAATTCCAAGAACTCCTAATTATATAGTTGGCCCTGACACATGTGGACTCACTTATAAGAGTTCTTTTTAAGTTCCTAAAGTTTCAGAATCATTCAAGAATAATTCACATCTCCAGCCCCTGTGGTACCACATATTCCTGTGTTAAAACAGGATATTTAAAATAAACAATGACTGCACAACAGTTATAAAGATGAAGAAGCAGAACTTCAATTGGAAATTCAAGAAGCAGAACTTCAATTGGTCATTCCAAGACTACTTGGAATTTTTGTTTGTGTTTAAAATGTTTCAGCTGTAGAGACATCCGAAAACTACTTAGCTACTCAAAGAAACAAAGGCATGAACAGTATTACGATATTTGAAATCCCTTATGAAACATGATTTTTATGAAAAAACTCAACCTTACTTCAAACTCAACCTTATGTTTCAGCCTTTTCTTAACTATTTGTGTGTATGCTGTTTCATGTAAAATAAACTGTTTAAAATTTAAATTACTACAAAATGTTGTCTAGTGATTGGGAGCAAATATAGATTGACAAATCTAGCAGCACTAACTATTGAACATAAATATGCGGAGATCAATTTTGCTAAAGTTATTGACAGATCTGCAGAAGTTAAAGGCTTGAAAACAAAACTAGCATTACTTAGCATGCTTTTGAGGCTCATCCATGTTGTAGCATGTAACAATAGTACTTCGTTTGTATTGCTAAATAATACTCCATTGTTTGCATATACCATATTTTGTTTCTCCATTCACTACTTGATAGACATTTGGATTGTTCACAGTTTGGGGCCATATGAATAATAATACTGCTATGAAATGTATGCATGGACATATGTTTTCATTTCTAAAGGGTACGTATCTAGGAGTGCAATTGCTAGGTTGCAAAGGAAATTCATATTTAATTCTTTTAAGAAACTGCCAAATTCTTTTGCAAAGAAGCTGTGCCTTTTACACTTTCACAAGAAATAGATCAGGGATCTGGTTTCTCCACATCCTCACCAGCACTTGTTATTGTCTGTCTTTTGTATTATAACCATCCTAGTAGACATGAAGTGGTATCTCATTGTTGTTTTGATTTGCATTTCCTTAACAGGTAATGATGTTGAGCATCTTTTCATGTGCTTTTTAGCCATTCATGTATCTTCTTTGGTGAAATGTCTATTCAAGTCTTTTGCAGATTTTTTAGTTGGTAGTTTGTCATCTTATTTATTTATGTATATTTTTGCATGTGGATATCCAATTGGCCCAGTACTATTTATGAAAAAAACTATTCTTTGTTCATTAACTCTCTTGGCACCTTGTATGTATCAGTTGACTTTAGAAGTAAAAATTTATGTCTGTACTCTTGATTTTGTTCCATTGCTCCGTGTGTCCATACTTGCGTTATCACTCTGTCTTGATTACTGTCACTATAGTTAGTTTTGAAATCATGTACTGTGGCTGCGTCACTTCGTTCTTCTCTTAAAAAATTGTTTTCACTATTTTAGGTCCTTTGCATTTCCACATATATTTCAGGATCAGCTTATCAATTTCTACAAAAAACTCCTGATAATATTTTGATAGGGATTGCATGAATGTATAGGGTGAATTGAAGAGAATTGCCATCTTGACAATACTGAGTTTACCAATTCATGAACATGGAATGTCTTTCCATTTACTTAGGTTTCCCTTAATTTCTATCAACAATGTTTTTACTTTTCAGAGTACCAGTCTTGAACTTCTTTTGCTAAAGTTATTCCCAAGTATTTTATTCTTTCTGGTGCTATTTCAAATGGAATCGTTTTCTTAATTTAATTTTCAGATTGTCCATTGATCGTATGTAGAAATACAATTGATTTTTTTGTATATTGATTTAGTATCTTATGACCTTGCTACATTCAGTTATTGGTTTTAGAATTTTTTGTGAATCCCTTGAGATTTTCTCTATGTCATCTGTGAATAGATACTTTTACTCCTTCCTTTCCAATTTGCATGCCATTATTATTATTAATTATTATTATTAACATCTTTATTGCACTAGCTAGAACCTCCAGTAAAATATTGAGTAGAATTGATGAGAATGGACAGTATTGATTTGTTCTCAATCTCAGGAGAAAAGCATTCAGTCTTTCATTATTAAGTAGGAAGTGAGTTGTGGGGTTTTTTTGTAGTTTTCCTGTATGAAGTTGAGGATGTTCCTTTCTACACCTAGTTTGTTAAATTTTTTTTTTTAAATCATGAGTGGGTGTTGGATTTTGTTAAATTCTTTTTCTGTATCTTTTGAGATTATCATGTGTTTTTAATCCTTCATTCTATTAATATGGCATATTAGATTTTTGAATGTTAAACCTAGTATTCCTGGGATAAATCCCATGTGATCATGGTATATAATCTTTTTTATATATTACTGGAGTTGATTTGCTAATCTTTTGTTAAGGATACGTAGGATCTTTAATAATTCCTATTATCTTTAGGACTAATAGGAATTAGTTAAGTTAAATTGTTAGTTAGTAGGTTGGATGAAGGGTTGGCATTGGGGCCTGAGAGAGGATTGGAAGAGCATAAATTATGGGCATGAGTAAGAGAGCAGAAGCCAGAACAAAGGTGGTAGGGCAGGAAACCAGGATCAGATGAGAGCCTGGGGTATGATGTTTGAGGCAGTCTACAGTGAGTGAGTGATGATGCTGGGGAGATTGACAGAGACCAGGTTATAGATTGTTCTGTAGTCCATATATATTGAGCAGCATAGAATTTCTTCCATAATTGTCAGCAAGCTTGTGAAGATTTTTGTTTTTGTTTTGTAAAGTAATCAAGATTTTTTTAATATTTATTTTTATTTATTTGGTTGCACCAGGTCTTAGTTGTGGCAGGCGGGCTCCTTAGTTGCAGCTTGCCAGCTCCTTAGTTGTGGCATGCATGTGGGATCTAGTTCCCTGACCAGGGATCGAACCTGGGCCCCCTGCAGTGGGAGCACGGAGTCTTAACCACTGTGCCACCAGGGAAGTCCCTGAAGGGTTTTAAGTAGAGAGGTAGAATGGTCACATTTATGATTTGCAAAGATCATAAAAATGTAGCAGCCTGGAGAAAGGGAGTCCAAATAAATCAGTGGTGGCAGTTCGGGTGAGAGATATAAGGCTCAAACAGGAACAGAGGTGGTAGAATTGCATGGAAATGAGGAAATTGAATGTGGAATTACTTCAGAGATAAAAAAGACTGCTGATTGATCAGATGTGGGTATGGTTTGGGTGGCAGTAAGATGTGGGGTTGGGTAATAATCAGGGTTGATTCCTTGCTTTTTACAGTGGCTAACTGGGTGGCTGGTGGTATCACCAACTGAGGCAAAGGATAGAAAAGAATCAGCACAATTAGATTCAGCTGCATGTGCCATAACCCAAAATGTAGTAGTTTATACAAGAGGGAAGTTTGTTTTCTGTTGTATAAAAGAAGTCCTGAGGATTTGGTCCAGGACATATATAATGCTTCAGGGTCCCTAGGTTCTGCTATCTTTCTGCTCTACCATTCTTAGCATGTTATTTTCTCCTCAAAGTCCAACACGGATGCTTCAGCTTTGGCCATTACATTTCAGTTCCAGGGTTTAAGAAGAAAAAAGCCATGGATTATAGCATACCCTCTCACTTTACGGATATTTTGTTCTGGCCCATAGTCATATGGCCTACCATTGTTGCAAAGAAGGCTGGAGAATGCAGTCTTTATTCTGGAAAGACATATGCACAGATAAAGAAGTAGTGCTGTAAGGAACCCTGATGTTAGAGAGTGGGACGTGAGGAAGATCCATGAGAAATGAATAAGAAGAGCAGCCAGAGAAGTAAGAGAAAGCCAGGAGGGTGTGACGTCATGGAAGACAAGCATGCTAATGACAAGTCAGGTAAGATGTAGACTTAGAATGGACACATATGGTAGCAATGTGGTGCTTGCTGGTGGCCTTGAGAAGAGTTTTGGTGTAGTGGTGGGTGGGGCTGAAAGTCCCATTGCAGGAGAGAAATTGAGAAAATTAGACTATTCTTTTTTCTTTTAGTTTTGTTTTAAAGGAAAGAAAAGATTGGGACAGTAATGGAGGGGGAAGAGGGGTCCAGGGAATTCTGTTTTTAAAGAAGAGAAAAATAACAGTATGTTTATATGTTGATAAGAAGGATTAAGTTGAGAAGTAAAAATTGACAGACTTTCTGGAATAATATCCTTGAGAAGGATTAAGTTGAGAAGTAAAAATTGACACTGATAGAGGAAAGACTTTTTGGAATAATATCCTTGAATGGGCAAGAGAAGCTGGGATCTAGAACTTATGTGGAAGGGTGGCCTTTGCTAAGATCACGGAAAGTTCATCCATAGGACCAGGAGAGATGGAGCACAAGTGGGTAGATTCCGTGGTATTGGGAGCTTGTGAAAGTGCTCTCGTGATTGCTTCTATTTTCTCATGAAATCGTAAGCAAAATCATCCACTGAGAGTGAGGATGGAGGAGGAGGAGGTTTGCGGTAATAGGACAGTCTGTCCTAATGTCTAGGACAGTGGAAGAGTGAATGGATTAGGGAACAACTGTTCGATAATCTGTTAGCATCGACTTGCCATGTGAAGTTTGTGGTCACGAATTCGAAGTAGATGAGAGTCCTAATAAAGTGGCTGTGGCTTTCTCTAATCATGTTCAGCTGCTTGTAGGTGGAGAGTTAGATTTTACCAGGCTTGTGTTTTGTTTTGTTTTTTTGGCAGCGCCGCGTGGCTTGCAGGATCTTAGTTCCCTGACCAGGGATCAAACCTGGGCCCCTAGCAGTGGAAGCTCGGAGCCCTAACCACTGGACCACCAGGGAATTCCCCAAGCTTGTGGTTTTACCAAGACTATTTTGTGGGAAAGAGGCAAGGGAGTTGAGGGTTGTAATGACAGAGGTTAGGATAAATTAAGGGGGAAGTGCAGCCATCGGGGAGTAGGGATGAGGGCTGGTGAAAAGACTGTAGGATCAAATGAATTGATGGTCCGGTAGGGTGGAAGGACTGGCTGGATGCTGAGAGCTAGAGGGAGTGAGCTGGAAAGACAGGAGTTGGTGGTTACAGAGTAGTGTGTAGAAATTGAGATTATGGAAGAGGTGCAGTTATTTGGATGGCAAGGTCTGCTACATGACCATGGGAGTAAGTGGCTGGTGTAGCATAGAGATTACTGAAAGGGATGAGGTCAAGGAATTGATATGCTTGGGTATCGGAGGGTCATCTATATAAACACTACATACTCTCATTGGATCAGGTTGCCGTGCTCAGAGATGACTTGGGTTAGAAATCAAGCTCTTCCTCCATTGCCCGGCTCTATGTCAATTTTCTGATCGGAAAGATGTAGATGTTGATAGTTTCTACATCCTAGGGCTGTTGTGAGGACTAAATGAATTAATACACATAAAGCACCTAGAACAGTGCCTGACATATAGTAAGTACAAAATAAGCTTTTATTTTTATTTGTATATTTATGACTAACAAATGCATAACTCTAGGTCAGACCTATCTTCACACAGACTCATGCGTGGTTTTTTTAAAATATTTATTTGTTTATTTACTTTTGGCTGTGTTGGATCTTTGTTGAGACTCTGTGTTTGTGGCACGCAGGCTTAGTTACCCTGCGGCACACTGGGTCTTAGTTCCCTGACCAGGGATCGGACCCACGTCCCCTGCATTGAAAGGTGGATTCTTAACTGCTGGACCGTCAGGGAAGTCCCTCATGCATGTTCTTTTATAACAAAAATCCTAGAAATAGTTGTCTATACTTTTCTGCCCTTTCTCACCTCCCATTTCCCCCTCTACTCTCTAAAATGAGTTTTTTCCCCCTACCTCTCTGCTAAAAATGCTTTTGAAAAGTCGCCAATGGTCTTGATCTTGCCAAGTTCACTGATTAATTCTGTCTTCATCTTACAGCATTTGACATGGCTTTGATTATGTCTTGCTTCTGAAATCCTTATAAAAATTTTGGCTTTCCAGGGCATCTCATTCTCCTGGGCTTTCATCACTGTTATCCCTTCTTAATCTCCTTTGCCAGGTCCTCTTCCTATTCCTGATAAATTGGCACATTTTTGGGGCTAAGTTTTTTTCTCTATTTATACTTACACCCAAGATGATCTAACCATACAGTTTCAAATAGCATCTGTATGCTAATGTGATCTACTCATATATCTGACTTCCTACTGAACCACTCTATTTGGATGTCTACTGAACATCTCAAACTTAACTGTCCAAAACAGAAACAGTTGATTTCTACTCCACCCAGACCCGTTTCCTCAATTCAGCTAATGGTATCACCATTCACTTATTCTCTCAGGCCTTAGAGTCATCCTTCACTCATGTCTTTTCCTCATCCTTCACAATCAATCCATTTAGCAAGTCCTGTTGGCTCCAACTTCAGATTAAATCTGGATTTGGACCACTTCTCACCACCTCTGCCACGTCATTCGAGTCCAACCCACCATCCTCCTTCTCTCTTGTCTCTTTGCTTTCATTCTTGCCCCCCTACAGTCTCCATCCAGCATCCAGGAGGCCTTTTAAAATGTAGATCAGGGCTTCCCTAGTGGCGCAGTGGTTGAAAGTCCGCCTGCTGATGCAGGGGACACGGGTTCATGCCCCGGTCCGGGAAGATCCCATATGCCGTGGAGCAGCTGCGCCCGTGAGCCATGGCCGCTGAGCCTGAGCGTCCAGAGCCTGTGCTGCGCAATGGGAGAGGCCACAACAGTGAGAGGCCCGCGTACGGCAAAAAATAAATAAATAAATAAAATAAAATAAAATAAAATGTAGATCAGTTTATGTCTTTCCAAATAACATAAACTGCAAATTTTACCATGGCTTTCGCTACTTGTGAAAGACTCAAGAGTCTCCCATGGCCCTGAGGGTAGTGTTTTATGACTTTCCTGCTGGTCAGTAAGCTGTGTGTGGGCTGAACAGTACCTGCCATTTCTTGAATCAGAATGCATAGATTTGGTGAAATGTTACGGAGACCTTAAAAAAACTGTCTATTTGGTGCAGTAACATGGGATAAATCTTGACGAAAGAAGAGGGAATAGCCTCTCCCACCGTTACTTTCACACTGGTATGATTGAATAAATTGTTGTTATGTGAACACATGATTACAGCCCGTAAGTGGATAAGGAAAAATGGAAACAGTTGTCACAATCACGGAATTATAAGTAAACATTTCTTTCAAACATTTCGTTCAATCATGTTATTTAAATTAAAAAAAAAACCCAAAACTTTTTCTTTCTTTCTTTCTTTTTTAAAGGAAGGAGTCGTGTCAAGCCCCTTCACACGTCCCCAGAACAAGTTAGTACTGAGCCTACTGGGCCACCGTCCACAGGTAGGCCGTCCAACGCTCGCTTGCGTCGCGAAGAGCCACTCCCTCTGCTCCTTGCACTCCCTCCGCCCCACTTCCCCCTCCAGGCCCCGCCCCGTACCGGTGCGCCTGCGCACGGGCGAACACGTGGCTGCCGCGGAGTCAGAGCAGCAATGGCGGCGGGTGGCGGAGGTGTTGCGGACCCCTTCTCTCCCGCGGGCGTCCCCTGCGCCTTCTCCCCGCAAAGCCAGGCCTATTTCGCTTTAGCGTCTACAGACGGTCACCTGAGAGTGTGGGAGACAGCCAGCAACCGGCTGCACCAGGAGTACGTGCCTTCCGCGCACCTCAGCGGTACCTGCACCTGCCTGGCCTGGGCGCCAGCGCGGCTGCAGGCCAAGGTAAAGCGAGCTGGATGGCGCGGGGCGGGTGGCCGCTCAGCCTCAGCCTCAGCGTTTCGTGGCCTGGCGGCGCGCGATCCGTCATCGCGCGTGGCCCTCCGAGGCCCGGGGCGAGGAGGCACAGAGCGCGGTGGAGGCGCGCGCTGGGCCCACACCGTCAGCCCCGTGCGTGGCCTGTCCTGAGGGCAACGAGAGAGGGCGCGGCCGGATCCGACGGGCAGCGGACCGAAGCCCTCCTGGCGGGCTCCATGTGGTCTGGGCCCAGCCGTCGCGGGGGCCGCCATGTTCGCCGAGGCCCCGGGTCCCCCAGGAGCGGCTTCCTGCTACCAGGCCTGGCTCTCCTGCTTGCGCTTTTCAGAGCTCTGGCTTTTGACAGAGCCCCACCTTGGGGCTGTATTGTTCTTCTCCGACCCCTACCCAGCTCATCGGCCTTGCGCTGGGCAGTTAGAATGAACAAGTCTATTTCCTTGCTTCCGGACACCCCCTCCACCCCCCACTCTTGGGGTCCGGCTCACCACGTGTTCTCTTCCACGTCCAGGATGTGACTATTTGAAAGTGTTGACTTTTCCCAGACTCGTTTCCATTGTAAGCCATCTGAACTTTCTTGCTTTTAAAGTTTTAACATCTGCTCGGCTCCCCCTTTATACATCCCCTTTTCCCCAAGTCTGAAGTCTGCATTAGGATATGGAGGTAAAGTGAAGTTGTAGTTTAACTTAACGAACGTGAGTCCAGGTGAAGTTTCTCTTACACGGGGCACTGCTGAGTTAGGGAAGGCTTCTCACTCTTAGGGAGTCAATGAAAGATGTCATTCACTGTGGAGTCACTTGGCTACATCAGCACTATTTCACACGCACGTGGGAACTGCGTGTATAAGGTAGCCAACCCAAATCAGTGCAGTGTGATTTGGAAGCATCAGGTATTGAGTTGTGTGGTATTTAGCTGACACTGTGTGTAAACCTTAAAAAGTTAGTATTTAAACACATACACACAAAAAAAGAAAAAAAAAGTTAGTGTTTAGTATAGATCTTAACTCCACCTGACTATCCTAGGAAACTTTCTGCTAACTTTTTAGGTTGAAAGTAGGGATACATCTAACTTGTTATACTTTGGATGAGTATGTTTAGGTGTTTTTCAGATCTTAAGCTTGATTTTCAAAGTTTCTGGATGAAGTGACTCCTGTTGATCATTAAAGAGACCTTATCAGGGCCCTTAAGTCAAGCACAAGACTAGGACTTTAAAAAAAATCAGTTGTCATTAAGGTGACAGCACTCTGCATATTTCTCCTTTTCAAATTTCTGTGTTTGTATTTTAACGGTCTTGTAAAGTGTTAATAATTCTAATGGTGAGAGGAAATGTGGAGCAGTGGTTAGATGCATGGACCCAAACTATACTTCCTCACTTTGAACCCAGGCTTGGCTTCATCGTAGGAATTGTGCCTCTAAATGGGAATAATAGTACTCACCTCATAGAGTGGTTGTGAAGGTTAACATACTTAATGATGCATAAAGCATTTAGAGTAGTTCTTGGTATGTAAGTGCTGCAAGTGTTAATTGTTGTTATTATCTCTTATTTGCATGGTTAGTCCTGCAAGGTAGATAAAGACTAACTTTTTGCTTTGTTCGTGAAGAAGAAACTGAGGCTTTGGAAAATTAAGCAACTTGCGAAAAACCAAAAATGGAACCAGGACTAGAATGCAGGTATTTAGAGCCCAACTCTATTATCTCGAACAAATCATTCATATTAGGCTGGCAGATATTTGTCACCCACTTGATATTCTCTTGACTTACAATCATATTGTATGTGTCAGGAATAAAACTTTTGCCTGGTCTTAAATTTCCTGTTAAAAGTCAGTTTTGGATTATTTATAGCAGTCTGATACAATAGAAAAATACCTAGATTTGGTTTCATACCCAGGACTCAAACTTGTTTTGTCACCTTGAGCAAGTCACTTTACTTTTGGAGGCCTCCTTGAAAAAGAGTTGGACTACATTAAAAAAAAGTTCTAACAGGTTTCAGTGTCCTTTTACTTGTATGCTCTCACTTTAGTCACCTGACTCTGTGAAATGCCCTGTAATTGTTACATTTTTAAAAACTGAGAATCAGAACTAAGTTTAAATGACTTCTCCAAAGCCTTATTAACCAATGAAGTAGCTGTAGCCACTAGAGTCAAAGTACTTTGACTCCTGGGCCAGTGCTCTTACTGTAACCTTAGATCTTCAGTCACAGAATTGAGAGTTGGGAGGATGTGATTTTTAAAGATAGCGGTTGCTACAAATCACTCTTCATTTTCTGCCTTTGCTCCCAGGTCCCTGGGTTATGATCCTTGCCACTTAAGTTTTAAGATGCTCTCTTAAGCCCTTATTTTACATGTAAATCAGTTTGTAGGAGTATTCTGCATCTGGTTCAGTAACTGGCAGTTTGCCACCCAAGGACAAAGTTTGGTGACATTACTCTTATCAGTGGAGAAAAATGAGTTGGTGCTGGGTTTCTTGGGTAACAGGAGCTAAAGCAGTGGTTCATACGTTTTTATAAAAATTAGATTGCTTCTTGGTCACAAAATGATTATAATTCTTTGCATTTATGTCACAGTAGGTTTTAGAAGATTTTTGTATATATCATATAGCTGAGCATTTTATTTGGGTGATGGAGCCTGGGGGGAAGAGGACCTCAGATGATGATGAGAAAAGTGCAAGGAGATGGATTGATGGACTATGCATGGGTGCTGTTTTTAGAGTTCCTCAGGTTTATGTGTGTAAACTGAGGCTGAGATGGTAAATGATATGCCAGAGGCACACAGTAAGTGGCTGAGCTACCCAGGAACTGACCCTGCTATTTCATTGCTCCTTTAATTCCAAACTTTTCAATTTTTCCTTCTCTAACTGCTGTAGAGCCCTGAAGAAACAGACTGGCTACCACAATAAATGCATTTATGTTACTATGCTGTCACTGTAGTTAAAATGACCCCATATGGCTTAGTGCTTATTAAAGGAGGCACATGGCATTTCAGGCATTGGACAGGGCAAGCACAGCAGCATTAAGGATGTTTCTAGGAAAAATCTGAGCATCCCCAGTCCTAACCCTTAGGGACGCAGCACAGTCCAGTTGTGTTCCTGTATAATGCTCTGTCGTATGGTCTCTCCAGTGTTTAAACTTCAAAAGGCTATGGTTTGCCTAATAAATCTTATTGGCAGAAATAGAAGTTCCTGTGTATTAGAATTTGTTTTTGATGTACATACTGTAGGTAATTACATGTAAAATGCACACATTTTGTTCATTGTTACCTATGAAACTTAGACATTTGCCAGAGTAAGTGACAGTTAAGATAGGCCAAGAAATGGCATAGGAGACTAATTGCAGAGTGAAACTTGAAACTTTGCCGTAATTTTCAGTGACTAGAGGTCAGTATTTTTCACAAATAGGTTTTGAACCATTAGTGGATTGTGAAATAGATTTGGTGGGTTGTGACAGCATTACAATGATGAAGTAGACAATATTAGAATGTATTTTGCATGGTAAAGGATAAGTTTTTTGGTGAAACTTGTTTCAGCTATATACACATTTTTATGAGTGTGTGTATTGGTTTTCCATGTAAACTCTTTTCTTACTCTGGGATCTTAGTCTAAAGAGTCAGGCCTTAATTGGATGTGCTTTTTCCCTCTGTCTTCACTTCATTTGTACTATGCCTTGCGTTTATAAATCATGCACATTTAGACTCACTCAGCCTTCTGATTGCCTTCTGGATCAAATACTGCTTTCTTGAGACTGCTGTTGGCATTTATTGCTTAGCTCGGTCAGCCCCTCACATTGGAAAAGACTATTTAGTCTAAGTAATAGACCAAATCCTTTTGGTCTTCGTTCCTGGTACTTTCTGGAACTCAGATTTTCTTTTTTTGTTTGTTTTTGTTCTTTTTTTCGGTCACGCCGCGAGGCTTGTGGGGTCTTTGTTCCCTGACCAGGGATCGAACCTGGGCCCCTGCAGTGAAAGCGCCAGAGTCCTAACCACTTGACCTCCAGGGAGTTCCCTGGAACTCAGATTTTCTGATTACAGATATATGAACTAAATTTTTAGCCTACCCTATCCATTCACTTTATATATTCACACATGTAATTAATGTGCACATGACATGAAACAAAGCAGTATAACTAAGACATTAAAGAAGAAATACAGACAATTCAGATATACTGTGTCTGAAAGAAGAGGTTTTTGTGGAGAGATCATATTTGAGGTGGACCTTGAAGCAAGGATCGATTTTTAACCAAATTGATAATTGAGACGGATAGAAAAAGGCCTCTCCCAAAAGAGGAAAAAGCAAATGGGAAAGTGTATTCGTGATTAGGGAGTGCAGTGTAAGGATGGAATTGGAAATAAGACTGGAAAAGGTGGTTTGGAGGCAAATTGTGGATGCTTTTGAATGCCAAACAGTTTTGTTTTTGTTTTTTTGGGGGTACGCGGGCCTCCCACTGCTGTGGCCTCTCCCGTGGCGGAGCACAGGCTCCAGACACGCAGGCTCAGTGGCCATGGCTCATGGGCCCAGCCGCTCCGCAGAATGTGGGATCCTCCCGGACCGGGGCACGAACCCCCATCCCGTGCATCGGCAGGTGGACTCTCAACCACTGCACTACCAGGGAAGCCCTACCAAACAGTTTTTTTGATTTACTCTTCTCTGGGGAGTCATTGAAATTTTTGATCACAGAAATAACAGGTTCTGATAGAAAATGCCAACAAAAGTCTGTCATAATCTATAATCATCAGTACCACTAAACTCTTGGTTTCAGAAATGTTTAGTAATGGGATAATAGTTAAAATATTAGATTTCACTAAAATGCACATTGGTTATATAAACTTCTTATCTGGTTGATGTCTTACTTTTTTGGACATGCACATCCTGCTGAATGGGAAGTTATTTTTAAAAAGATCATCCAACTCGGAGAAAACATACATGAGTCATTAGTTCTTTGAGGTTAATTAATTGGATTATTATTTAGGTTTAGACCAGTGATCCTCAAAATTGGGCATAGATTCTGTGATACTCCTACCACTAGCCTCTGCTTGCTTCTCCTAAAAATAGAGATTTTGCTGATAGGGAAATCAGGGCTCTGAATATGTTAACGTTTAATTTCTAAAATTTCTTTGTGCTTTTTAATGCAAATTCACATCTGCAGAAAAACATATACATATTTGGACCAGCCTATGTTTCATACGTTAGAAACCTCATTGTAGATAATTTTAATTTGATTTGGGGAAAACCAAGAATAGAAGAAATACTTTCTAGAATCTTTCAGAGGAGAGTTTTCTGATGAGGTAGTAGTAGGTTGGTATAATTTCCTCTATTGTCCTTGCCTGAAATAGGTGTTTATGTCCATAACCTTATGCAGAAACCACATTTGCCCTCCGGAATCATTCAGAGGCGGCTTTAGAAATTCATGTAACTGAAGGTGGGGCCTAGGACATTTCCTGACTAAGAATGTTACTGAGGGGACGGGACCATCAGACGTTTTTATACTTTGGCTATTAATTGTGACTTCTCTTTTGAGTTTATTAATGTGGATACATTTCTTAGGACTTGCAAAATGTTCATTATTTTTTCTGTATTTAAAGTTATCTTATTTTTTGTTAAATCTTTTAACTTTTTGTTGACTTAGAGCGTCCAATGAATCAAATTCTTCAAATGTAACATCTCTAGAGGATAACTAAGAGAAAAAAAAATGGAAAATGCTTTATAAATTTGCTCCTTGATTTTCTTTATGCACTGGTAACATCGTAGTTTTCATTGGTGGTTTTCTGGGTTGGGCAGATTTTATGTATCCTGGGCCGCTTTTTTGTGCTGTGGAGCAAAGATCTTCCACTGTGGAGAAAATGTTCTCTTTTCTGTAATATTGGTCTCTTTTACACTAAAAGAATGGATTTCTCAGAACTTTATGCTAAAACATAGGCTAGCAAGCTTTAATTTTAAAAAATTATAAACATATGGAAGAAAAGTTTCAAAATTATAAATTATTATTCAGCATTATAAACTCTAAAGTAGTACTCTAAAGTTGTGATCAATTGGTTGTCTTTCTGATGGATAGATGAGCTGTTCGTTTCATTTTTTGAATTAAATCAAAGAAGTCTTGGGCTGTTTGACACTAGATTGAAACTTGTGCCTCTTAAGTCATTAGAATCACGAAGACAACATGGAACTTTCATACTGACCCTTAAAGAGTCACTGGAACAACTTCTTTAGTGTGTGCTTTGCACTGCTGTACGAGTTACAACCATTTTTTGACTCTTAAGTGAGGTAATTGTATGTTTATAAATATAAAAACATTTGAGTCCCTTTTCCTGAAAATGAAGCCAGAATGCAAGGAAAGCTTTTGGGGGAGGGGGGAGGGGGAAAGCATTGGCTGCTTGTGTATGGATCTGTAATCTCTTTGCTTCGGAGTGGAGGCTTCACTTGGACCTGTTGGGAATGGTTGGTTTCCGAGAAGTGGAAGCAGCATTGAGGCTGTTCGGACTTGTTAAGAGTAGAATACTACCAAGAGCATACTCAGTTATCCTATTTGCCTTCCTTTCAGAGAGGTAGGAGATGGGGACAGAGTATTACGAGTTCTTTCCATTGGAGTAATTATTTTCTAAGTAGTGAGAAAGAAATCATCTGAGAGCAAATCACATCTCCACTTTAAAAAAAAAATTTTCTTAGAAGCAGTCACATTCATTTGTGGGCTAGTGGGCATTTGCATTTATGCATTAATGATGTTTCAGTGTTTGAAATAATAAAGTAAAAAATTGTTTTTTCTTTGTTTTCCAGGAAGGTCCACAGAGGAAAAAAAGGAAATCAGAAGCTATAGGGACAAGTAACCAGGTTGACTTGTTGGCTCTTGGTACAGCAGTTGGTAGTATTTTATTATACAGTACAGTAAAAGGAGAATTACACAGTAAATTGATAGTAAGTATGTGTGTGTGTGTGTGTGTGTGTGTGTGTGTATTATATAAAAGAGCGATGACAGGAAACTGATTATTAGAGACTTATTAAAAACAAAGCAGCTCAGGATATGCTATAGGATCTGCAGTATGGGGGCATTTTTCTGCCCTTTCCATATTGAAAATTTTGAACAGTAATATTTGTTAAAGCTGTGATAGGTAACTTAGTCATTATTATAGGTCAGGATATGAAGAATGTGAAGAACTATTGACTAGGCTTAAAATAAGAAAGGGTAGAAAGAATTCTGAGTATCACAGACAGCAGCTGCAGAAGGAGCGCACCACCTCCAGGGCTAGGGAACGAGGGAGGTGGTGGAATTATTGCTGAAACTCAGACCTTTGAGAAGCAGGTATTGCTCTCTGTGCTGATGTCTCTTGAGGGAGAGTGGCCCCATAGACTTAAGGTCCAGACCTCTGAGGAGGGGGTTTTAGCTGACTGCTGGTGTCTCTGGTTCTCCAGGTGTTGAAAAAACTGCATATTGGGTTCAGCTGCTGCCAAAAGGATTGCCCCTGCTGGGGTGAAGAAATGTTGGGGTGATGCAAACTGGGAGACAGGAAGGAACACCTCCGTTGTTCCTCCTCCAGCCTTGTCTCCCTCCTGCACCCTTATTGGGGGAGCCTACTAACGATCCAGCTGGCAAAGCAGAAATGGGGTTTGCAGAGTCCCAGCCCCAGCGTCCAGAGCAGAGAAGTGAGGGCTTGGTGCTGCAAGACAGTAACTTAACTGGCATAATGTATTTCAGACAGTGTCTACTACAGTATGTTTTTGGTGTTCACTTAACTCCTGTCTGTATATAGGAATGCTTTCTGTATATATGAATAAAAGAATGTTTTCTCTTTTAAGTAACATCTATCCATAGACAATTTGGAACTACCTGAAGTTGAAAAGGGAAAACAATTATACCTAAGTTTATCACCGAGAGAACCTCTTTTGATAGATTGCATATTTCTTTGCTTTATGCATATGTTTAAAAAATACAGTTGGGTTCTGTCTATTTTGTATTCTGATATTTTCCTTTAAATTACAACATGAGTAATTTTCATATTTGTCGAGAACTAGTTATAAACGTTTTCAGTGACTGCATAAAATCCTGTAAATGGGGTAGTCCGTTGGTGGTTTAACTCTTACTGACTATTTAGGTAGTTTCCGATTTTTTTGTTATAAAACTCTTTTCTTCTTACACGGGTTCCCAGAATTACTAACCTGTAGTTAATGAGTCAAAGGTGTGAGTGTTAAGCCTTTTTATACATAGTATAACAATTTTCTGAAAGGTTTTCTAATTTGTACTTGTATCAGCAGTGGAAGGACGGTACGTGTATTTCAGTGGTATTTTTGCCATTGTTGATTATTCCATTAAAGCAGCAGTAAGGCTAACCAAAAAAACCCAGCTAATTTGATAGGTGAAAATTTTTATCTGATTTTATATCTGCATTTAAAAATATATCACTTGTTGGGACTTACCTGGTGGTGCAGTGGTTAAGAATCCGCCTGCCAATGCAGGGGACACGGCTTCGAGCCCTGGTCCGGGAAGATCCCACATGCCGTGGAGCAACTAAGCCTGTGCACCACAACTACTGAGCCTGCCCTCTGGAGCCCGTGAGCCACAACTACTGAGCCCGCATGCCACAACTACTGAAGCCCACGTGCCTAGAGCCCATGCTCTGCAATAAGAGAAGCCACCGCAATGAGAAGCCCGCACACAGCAACGAAGAGTAGCCCCCGCTCGCCGGAACTAGAGAAAGCCCGCGCGCAGCAATGAAGACCTAATGCAGCCAAAAATAAATAAATAAATTTATTTAAAAAATAAAAATAAAAATATAACACTTGTTTTTATATTAAAGATTATAAAAATAATATACAACTGAAAAAAATTTAAAGCATTCAGAGGTATATATAAAGGAAATCTCCCTTTATTCCTCCTTCCTCCAAGTTGAGTGTGGTCCTCGTGGGCTTTTACCCCACTATAGTTTGGGTCCCATCCTTTGATTTGGTCAGTTTTCTGTGGTCAGTACGTACCTAGTATCTGGTGCACTGTGATAGCTGCTTTACTCAGTTACTGTGGCTGCAGACATGATGCTGATGGAGCCTAGAACTCCTTTTTAGATCAGTTTGATACCTCCCAGGATTATATATAAATCTTTAAGCAGGGAATGAGTTTATTAGAAAGGAACCAAGAGGGTCAGGGCAAGGAGTGTTGGGATGACGTGGTGAGGTAGAAAGGGCCCAGGCTTTGGAACTAGTCTATCCTGAGGTTGAATCCTGCTAGTTATATGATCAAGGATAAGTAATATAACTTCTCATCTCTTCAGTATTATATAACCTACGTTGCATGACTTTGAGATTTAGACATAACTATATATTGAAAGTGCCTAGTGTAGTGCCTGGCATGTAATTGGTATTGAGTAAATGTTTGTTGAATGAGTAACTAATGAATGAGTGGACACTTGCTAGATTGCTTTCCAAAAAGGTACGCTAGCCCCTAGCAACGTATGATAGTGCCCTGTAATCTTACCAGGGTGGATATTATAATGCTAAACAAATTGGTAGATGAACAGACTAAAAATGTCACTTTGTTTTGCTTTGTATCTCTTGAATTACTATTAAAAATTTTCTTACTGAATTCTTTCTATGGAATTTATCTGTTCATATCCTTTGTTCAGTTCTTTGTGTGTGTGGCTATAATGTAGGACTTAGTTCTTTGAGTAGATAGCTCGTAGGAAGGAAGGGAAGTAACTGAACTTAGCATTTAAAAATATTTTTCTTTTGGATTTCCCTGGTGGCGCAGTGGTTAAGAATCCGCCTGCCAATGCAGGGGACACGGGTTCAAGCGCTAGTCCGGGAAGATCCCACATGCCACGGAGCAGCTAAGCCCGTGTGCCACAACTACAGAACCTGTGTTCTAGAGCCTGCGAGCCACAACTACTGAGCCGTGCACCACAACTACTGAAAGCCTACGCTCCTAGATCCCATGCTCCGCAACAAGAGAAGCGGCTGCAATGAGAAGCCCGCGCGCCGCAACGGAGAGTAGACCCTGCTCACCACAACTAGAGAAAGCCCACGCACAGCAACAAAGACCCAACGCAGCCAAAAAATAAATATTTTTGAAAAATATTTTTCTTTTGAGATGGGAGCAATCTGTATGATGGAAGTAGTGATTTTGAGTTTTAACTTTTATGCTTAGATGTGTACACAGTGGTGACTCATTGTATGTATATTTAATGTGAATTCAGATGGAAAGAATGAAAATAATTGCTCACAGCGTAGGTGACTTAGCACCTTAATTCTGCTGAATGAGCTTGTCCTGGAATGTGTGTGAGACAGGAGACTTGAATTTGCTCTTTCCCAGTTGATTTCGCCATTCCTGTGTGCCTCTGAGTGAGCCAGCATCTTGCTGTGCTGAGTGTGTTTAAAGTTTCATATGGTATGAGCTGCAACACAAGGAAACATTTAGTGTTTCCCTGAAGGAACATTGATTTTTAAAGTTGAGAGATAGTTTTGGTATAAAGGGATTTTCAAGGATAGTTTTAACTAGACATGCTTTTAAACCCTTTAAGATTTGACTTTATTAGTTCACTCAAGTGTCCCAAACTTTTTGCCACTGTACATGAAGCATTTTATCATGCTTAGTGCTGGCATTCCTGTCAAAAGCAGGTGGCATTTAGGACTAGTGTCGTTTGACTTATGATGTAGAAGTATGTTTTTCTAGCAGAGGAGAAGGGAAAGTTAACATTTGATAAAGTTATAGAAGATTTATCTCATTTTTGATATTGGAAATGGATAGATGCATTTTAGTTAGGTTAATGGGTAGGCTTTTTTAGTTAGGTTAAGGCCTAACATTTTAGTTAAGTGTTTAGTAATGATTCTAGGGTGCATATTGTCATAACAGATGAGCTTTATTTTTTTCTTTTAATTTTTTAAAAAATCTGCAGAGTGGTGGACATGACAACAAAGTCAATTGCATACAGTGGCATCAAGACAATGGCTGTTTGTATAGTTGTTCAGATGACAAACATATTGTGGAATGGAACACACAGACGTGCAAAGTAAAGTGGTGAGTAACATTGATGGTTCTGGGGTAACTTGGTTACTGTTTGGGAATGCTTTAGAGTTTGACAAATCAAGACTATATTCTTGATGTAAGTAAAGTTTGATATTGGACACAGTGGGGAATGTAGACACTAGTAAGGTTACAGACTGTTCTCAAGGAACATTTAATCAAATTGGACATGGAAGATTTTAACAGAAAAGTTAAATAATGGTACAAGAGTAAAATAACTGCACAAGAGATGCCATAAGGTAGCAAGTAATTACTGGTCAAATGATTAGGATAGTGTTGGCAAGGCCTGGTGGAAGAGAAGGGTTTTCACCTGGGTCTTCTAGGAGAGGTAAGATTTGGAAAGAAGAGGGTGGGAGAATCCTTTTGAGGGTGGAGATGTGGCAGGAACAAAGGCTAGGCGAAAGGGAAGTTAAAGATTTACTTGGAACCCAGTAGAGGCATTTAGAGGAGGCCCATATTAGGGAATAATGGTTGGTGGAGGATATGAGCCAAAGTAGCTTATAAGAGAGTCTGGCCTTAAGTGTCATAGATAAAAATCTCAGACAGCTCTTCTAGTTCAAGCACCTAATACTGTGATTGACTGCATAGTAGATGCTCAATGAATGTAGACAGTTGAATGCGGTTGAACTTATGTGGATGAGGACCCTAAGGAGGATAATGTTGCCCGTGGTCTTACAGCTAATAAGTGGCAGGGGAGTTCTAATCTTGCTGTCTTGAATTCTGGCACAGTGTTTTTCTACTGTAGTCAAACTTCTTTGGTGGAGTTTTAGATTCTGTTTGGTAAGCATGAGACACTGAAGGTCAATGTCTTGGGAACAGAGTAACCAAAATAATGCTCTAGGAAGAAAATTTGCTAGCACTGTGTAAAATATATGGGAAGGAGCTAGTGCACAGGCAGAGAAGCTAGATCCCGGGTGGTGGTTGTAATAGTCCGGGTGTAGGATGGTAAGAGTGGGAAGAAAGAATGGAAAAGGTACCAACCAAGAAGAATCTTGGGTAGGATTGGGGGAGGGGGTGCTATTGAGTGAAGAAAGGAGTTAAATAAAATGTAACTAAGTTTACAGCTTTCTGAACTTACTAGGTGTCTAGTGGTGCAGTTAATAGAAACTCAGAAGAGGGAAGTGGTTTTAGAGTTTCTAAGCAAATTGAAGTAACACATGAAAGGCAAGACCCAGCAGAAGGGGTGGTGATAGAGGCTTAGAATTTTAAGGAGGGTTTGGGGCTGGAGGGGCAGAGAATAATCATTTGCCTAGAGGTTCAGTAAGTTCATTCCATTTACCTGCGGTGGTAGTTTCCATACTCATAGTTGTAAAGAGACGCCTGTGGAGATTCTCATCCACTAGGTAGGTCAGGGGTGGGGCCCATGCAGCTGTATTTTTTTTTTTTTTTTTTTTTTTTTGCAGTATGCGGGCCTCTCACTGTTGTGGCCTCTCCTGTTGCGGAGCACAGGCTCTGGACGCGCAGGCTCAGCGGCCATGGCTCACGGGCCCAGCCGCTCCGCGGCATGTGGGATCCTCCCGGACTGGGGCACAAACCCCTGTCCCCTGCATCGGCAGGCGGACTGTCAACCACTGTGCCACCAGGGAAGCCCGCAGCTGTACTTTTTAAATGCTGTCTGGATGAGAGTTCACCAAGTCACATTCTTCACATAGGGACTAATAATGTTCAAGGCACCGTTCAACATATTATACACAGTATTGTATTTGTAACACTGCGAGGTGGTCTCCATCCCTGTTTTACAGTTAAGAAATAGGTTGAATCACAGCCTGAGCTTTCATCCAAACTGTCCTGTCTCATACAATATTTTGTTTCCAGTTTCATTCTTGGCATTCTTATGCTATAGGTAACTGAGTTTATTTTCCATTTTAGGTATTATCTGTTGATTTCCTACTATAGAGGATGAGGATTTAGTTCTTAACCTCTACCTTTTTCTGTCCCTATTTTCCCGATATTGTAATGTCACACTTTGATTAAGCAGTATTCATTGTTCACATTATGCCTAATTAACTATTGTTACAGATGAGACTTGGACTGTACTGTTTATATTCTGGCACAGAATTTTGCTTTTCTTGGGGTTTATAATTGCTTTATTGTTCATTTGCTTAGTTTTGTATATACCTGTCATTAGTTCAGTCTCATTCCTGCAATAGTGTAAATCTCATTTATTTTCAGACACATCAGTTAATCAATCAGTTATTTAATCTTTGGAGGCTTCCCTCCAGTTTCATTTATTTCTTGGCGGACTTCTCTGCCTTCTTCCAGTGATTATCCTGAGATTTCCTTTCATCATCTTGAAAATTCTCTTGCCAGATGGAGCCTCTGTTTCCTGGATCCCATTTTTCTCTTTGTTGGTTTATTCCTTCTTTTTGGTGACACACACAAATTGGTAGCTTCCTGGAAGACAAGCAAAATCTCAATTGATAATTTGAAGATACAGACTTTTGGGTTGGAAATAATTCCCCTCAGCATTTTTTAAAAAATTATTTATTTATTTATTTATTTATTTTTGGCTGCGTTGGGTCTTCATTGCTGCGCGCGGGCTTTCTCTAGTTGGCGGCGAGCAGGTGGTTATTCTTCGTTGCGGTGCGCAGGCTTCTCATTGCAGTGCCTTCTCTTGTTGCGGAGCACGGGCTCTAGGCGCTTGGGCTTCAGTAGTTGTGGCTCGCGGGCTCTAGAGCGCAGGCTCAGTAGTTGTGGTGCATGGGCTTAGTTGTCCTCTGCATGTGTGATCTTCCCAGACCAGAGCTTGAACCCGTGTCCCCTGCATCGGCAGGTGGATTCTTAACCACTGCGCCACCAGGGAAGCCCTCCCCTCAGGATTTTGAAGCATTGGTTCGTTGGTTTTTTGGCTTTCATTGTTCATTATTTTTATATTTTAAAATATCCTGTGCTTTTTTTCTTCAGTCAGTGAATTATGTTGGCACTTGAGGGACCTTTTAGCCTGGGAATTCATGCTCTGCGTTCTTCTCATACTGTGTATTTGATAATTTCATTCCTTCTCTTTTCTTTGATCTTTCTCTTATACTACCTACTGTTATTTAGGTGTTATATCTCCTGGACTAATCCTTTTGGTCTCTTAACCTTATTTTCATTTTCTCTTTTGTCTTTTTCTTCTGTTACCTGGGAAATTGCTTCAATTTCACCTTCTAAATCTTGTATTGAAATTTTAAGTTTCTGTAAAGTTTTAACCTCTGGGAGCTGTTTTTCGTTCTTTGAGTATTTCTTTTTTGTTGTGTCATGTTTCTGTCATGTGTATAATATTTTCTAACTCTCTGAAGATATTATAGGATTTAAACTTTACTTTTCGTCATCTCCCTCTTGAGAATGTGTTTTAATTTTTGTTTGATTTTGGTTTCTTTCATGTTAAAGGCATTCTTCAAGTGACTGGAGATCCTCAGCTGCCTGTTGGTTTTCGAAAATGAAACATTGAAAAGCTGATTGGAAAGCCATTGTGGGGGTGTGGCTCAGTTGCTGGGCTTCATTTGTAGAGTGATTGGGAGGCCTTCAGTATCAGGATGTGTAGGTCATTCCTCTGGAACCTGTCGCATTTCCCAGAGAGGAATCTTCTGATCTAGTGCTTTTCAAGCTTTAATGTGCACATATGTTATGTATGTTTACAGATCTGATTTAGTAGGTCTAGGTTGGGGCTTGGGAATTCTAACAAGTTCCCAGTTTCTGCTGATGGAGGAGGGTTGCACAAGTAACAGGGGACAGGGGTGTGGTGGTGTTGGCTCTGTGCTGGCCTTTTCAGTGCTCAGTGGCGAAATAGATTCAGGAAGCTTGTCAGGATGGTGATCATGTCTTTTTTTTTAAAGTGTGTCAATTCAGTGAGTAGATGTTGAATAAGGAATACAGGTGAGTGTTGAAGCTCTGGGAATTGGTGAGAAATTGTCAAGAATGTTAGGAACCAATGAGGGTAAAGGAAAAGTTTTCATACATTATTGTTGCATTTCCTTGATTATTGGTGAGGTTGGGTGTTTTCATGTTTATTGACAGTTGTGTTTCTTCTATGAATTGCTTGTTTATATATCCTTTGTCTATTTTTATTTTGAGTTTTTTTTTAAACTCAAGGAGTTCTTTCTTGAATACAAAGAGCTATTTATGTATTCTGAGTATTCTTTGCCTATTTATTTTTTTCTCTTTTTTAATAGGTCTTTATTGGAGTATAATTACTTCACAATACTGTGTTAGTTTCTGTTGCACAACAAAGCGAATCAGCCATATACATACACATGTCCCCATATCCCCTCCCTCTTGAGCCTCCCTCCCATCCTCCCTATCCCACCCCTCTAGGTCATCACAAAGCACCAAGCCGATCTCCCTGTGCTATGCTGCTGCTTCCCACCAGCCAACTATTTTACATTCGGTAGTGTATATATGTCGATGCTACTCTCACTTCACCCCAGCTTCACCCTCCTACCCCATGTCCTGAAGTCCATTTTCTATGTCTTATCTCTTTATTCCTTCCCTGCAACTAGGTTCATCAGTACAACTTTTTTTTAGATTCCATATATATGTGTTAGCATACGGTATTTGTTTTTCTCTTTCTGACTTACTTCACTCTGTATGAGAGACTCTGGGTCCCTCTACCTCACTACAAATAACTCAATTTCGTTTCTTTTTATGGCTGAGTCTTTACCCATTCATCTGTCGATGGACATTTAGGTTGGTTCTATGTCCTAGCTATGGTAAATAGTGCTGCAGTGAACATTGTGGTACATGTCTCTTTTTGAATTATGGTTTTCTCAGGGTATATGCCCAGTAGTGGGATTGCTGGATCATATGGTAGTTCTATTTTTAGTTTTTTAAGAAACCTCCATAGTGTTTTCCATAGTGGTTGTATCAGTTTACATCCCCACCAACAGTGCAGGAGGGTTCCCTTTTCACCACACCCTTTCCAGCATTTATTGTTTCTAGATTTTTTGATAATGGCCATTCTGGCCAGCATGAGGTGTTACCTCATTGTAGTTTTGATTTGCATTTCTCTGATAATTAGTGATGTTGAGAATCTTTTCATGTGCCTCTTGGTCATCTGTATGTCTTCCTTGGTGAAATGTCTATTTAGGTCTTCTGCCCATTTTTTAACTGGATTGTTTGTGTTTTCGATATTGAGCTCCATGAGCTGTTTGTATATTTTGGATATTAATCCCTTGTCCGTTGTTTCATTTGCAAATATTTTCTCCATTCTGAGGGTTGTCTTTTTGTCTTGTTCATGGTTTCTGTTGCTGTGCAAAAGCTTTTAGGTTTAATTAAGTCCCATTTGTTTATTTTTGTTTTTATTTCCATTACTCTAGGAGGTTGGTCAAAAAGGAACTTGCTGTGGCTCACGTCAGAGTGTTTTTCCTATGTTTTCCTCTAAGAATTTTATAGTGTCTGGTCTTACATTTAAGTCTTTAATCCATTTGGAGTTTATTTTTGTGTATTGTGTTAGGTAGTGTTCTGATTTCATTCTTTTACATGTAGCTGTCTAGTTTTCCCAGCACCACTTATTGAAGAGGCTGTCTTTTCTCCATTGTGTGTTCTTACCTCCTTCGTTGTAAATTAGGTGCCCATATGTGCATGGTTTTATCTCTAGGTATTCTGTCTTGTACCATTGATCTATATTTCTGTTTTTGTGCCAATACCATACTGTTTTGATTACTGTAGCTTTGTGGTGTAGTTTGAAGTTGGGGAGGCTCATTCCTCCAACTCCATTTTTCTTTCTTAAGATTGCTTTGGCTATTCAGGGTCTTTTGTGTTTCCATACAAATTGTAAAATTTTTTGTTCTAATTCTGTGAAGAATGCCACTGGTAGTTTGATAGGGATTGCACTGAATATGTAGATTGCTTTGGGTAGTATAGTCATTTTCACAATATTGATTCTTCCAGTCCAAGGACACAGTATATTTCTCCATCTGTTTATGTCATCTTTGATTTCTTTCGTCAGTGTTTTATAGTTTTCGGAGTACAAGTTTTTCGCCTCCTCAGGCAGGTTTATTCCTAGGTATTTTATTCTTTTCGTTGCAGTGGTAAGTGGGAGTGTTTCCTTACTTTCTCTTTCTGCTATTTTGTTGTTGGTTTATAGGAATGCAAGAGATTTCTGCATTTATTTTGTATCCTGCAACCTTACCAAATTCATTGATTAGTTCTAGTAGTTTTCTGGTGCCATCTTTAGGATTTTCTATGTATAGTATCATGTCATCGGCAAACAGTGACAGTTTTACTTCTTTTCCAATTTATATTCCTTTTATTTCTTTTTCTTCTCTGATTTCTGTGGCTAGGACTTCCAAAACTATGTTGAATAATAGTGGTGAGAGTGGACATCCTTGTCTTGTTCCTGATCTTAGTGGTCACTTTCAGTTTTTCACCATTGACTGATGCTTTCTGTGAGTTTGTCTTATGTGGCCTTTATTATATTGAGATAGGTTCCTCTATGCCCATTTTCTGGAGAGTTTATCATAAATCAGTGTTGAATTTTGTCAAAAGCTTTTTCTGCATCTATTGAGATGATCATATGGTTTTTATTCCTTAATTTGTTAATGTGGTGTATCACATTGATTGATTTGCGTGTATTGACGAATCCTGTCATCCCTGGGATAAATCCCACTTGATCATGGTGTATGATCCTTTTTTAATGTGCTGTTGGATTCTCTTTGCTAGTATTTTGTTCAGGATTTTTGTATCTATGTTCATCAGTGATATTGGTCTATAGTTTTCTTTTTTTGTAGTATCTTTGTCTGGTTTTGGTATCAGGGTGATGGTGGCCTCATAGAATGAGTTTGGGAGTGTTCCTTCCTCTGCAATTTTTTGGAAGAGTTTGAGAAGGATGTGTGTTAGCTCTTCTGTAAATGTTTGATAGAATTCACCTGTGAAGCCATCTGGTCCTGGACTTTTGTTTGTTGGAAGATTTTTAATTATGCTTTCAATTTCATTACTTGTGATAAGTCTGTGTAGATTTTCTAATTCTTCCTGGTTCAGTCTTGGAAAATTGTACGCTTCCAAGAATTTGTCCATTTCTTCGTGGTTGTCCGTTTTATTGGCATATAGTTGTTTGTAGTAGTCTCTTATAATCCTTTGTATTTCTGCAGTATCAGTTGTGATTTCTCCTTTTTCACTTCTAATTTTATTGATTTGCGTCCTCTCCCTTTTTTTCTTGATGAGTCTGGCTAAGGGTTTATCAATTTTGTTTATCTTCTCAAAGAACCAGGTTTTAGTTTTATTGATCTTTGCTATTGTTTTCTTTGATTCTATCTGCTCGATCTTTTATGATTTCTTTCCTTCTACTGACTTTGGGTTTTCTTTGTTCTTCTTTCTCTAGTTGTTTTAAGTGTGGGGTTAGATTGTTTATTTGAGATTTTTCTTGTTTCTTGAGGTGAGATTGTATTGCTATAACCTTCCCTCTTAGAACTGCTTTTGCTGCGCCCCATAGGTTTTGGGTCATCGTGTTTTCATTGTCATTTGTTTCCATGTTTTTTTTTGTGTGTGTGTTTTTTTTTGCGGTACGCGGGCCTCTCACTGTTGTGGCCTCTCCCATTGCGGAGCACAGGCTCCAGACGTGCAGGCTCAGCGACCATGGCTCACTGGCCCAGCCGCTCCGCGGCATGTGGGATCCTCCCAGACTGGGGCACGAACCCGTGTCCCCTGCATCGGCAGGCAGGCTCTCAACCACTGTGCCACCAGGGAAGCCCCAGTATTTTTTTAATACTTTTAATCAGTTAGTTTTGGTTTAATTTATTAAGTTTAGTGTGTATGTAATATAAGACAGGAATCTAATTTTGTTTTTCCAAATGAGTAATTTGACATATTCCAGTGTGACTGGCAGAGCAATATGTTTTCTTCCACTTTAGAACTAACCTTTTTTCGTAAGAAGATTGCTCCTGTTACTTCTGTTTTTTGTTTTTAAATTAATTTATTTTTGGCTGCACTGGCTCTTTGTTGCTGCACATGGGCTTTCTCTAGTTGCAGCGAGCAGGGGCTAGTCTTCGTTGCGGTGTGTGGCTTCTTACTGCGGTGGCTTCTCGTTGTGTAGCATGGGCTCTAGGCACATGCGCTTCAGTAGTTGTGGCTCACAGGCTCTAGAGTGCAGTCTCAGTAGTTGTGGTGCACAGGCTTAGTTGCTCCATGCCATGTGGGATCTTCCTGGACCAGGGCTTGAACCCGTGTCCCCTGCATTGGTAGGCGGATTCTTAACCACTGTGCCACCAGGGAAGCCGTGCTACTGTTACTTCTTGATTTTATAAGTGAATAGCCAAGCCAGGCTCCTTGTTGCTTATAAATAGCATTAACGTATGCAACCGCCTATAAAGACTCTTGCTGTTAATCATATTTGTGGTATTAGAAAGGGATCATTTTACCTAATTTATTTTATTTTATCAGCTAGGGGCGTATATTTGTGGATTTGAGGTAGAAATAATCTTTTTGTACTGTAGGTTGAGAGATCATTTGTGTTACTAAGTAAATTAAGTTCTCAACCTTCCAGAGAATGCAGGAACTATGGAGGGGATAGGATGGGTTCTACGTAGAGGTCCAGCCAGCATGGTAGTTTCCTGGGCATTAACAGGATCACCATGGATCACAGGAGACACAGCTACCCATTTTACATTCTTATAACTCTTATTAACCCATTTCCTGGTACCTCTTAAGATTCTCTGTCCTATTGGGGAAGCATTACCTTGATGATATGTCCAAGGTTGGTTACCTGAGTCAGGATTTTAGGGAATGCAGTTTGGCATAGAACCTTGAGTGGTATTTTTTTTTTTTTCTCTCTAGTTGCGGAAAGCTGGGGCTACTCTTTGTTGTGGTGCATGGGCTTCTCATTGCGGTGGCTTCTCTTGTTGCGGAGCATGGGCTCTAGGCGCGCGGGCTTCAGTAGTTGTGGCGCATGGGCTTAGTTGCCCCATGGCATGTGGGATCTTCCTGGACCAGGGCTCGAACCCGTGTCCCCCACATTGGCAGGCGGATTCTTAACCACTGCGCCACCAGGGAAGCCCCTTGAGTGGTATTTTTAATTCCTAGTTTGCCTTTTGTTTTCTTTTTGCTTTGAGTAAAGTTTCCTCCCCATTCATTGAGATGTTTTTATTTCTCTTCACAATACAGCAAATGGAAAGGTGATAATAGCAGCGTCAGTTCCCTGTGTATCAGCCCAGATGGAAAGATGTTGCTTTCAGCTGGTCGAACAATCAAACTATGGGTTTTGGAGACCAAAGAAGTCTACAGAGTGAGTGAATCAAATTAGTTGTAAGCATAACAGTTGTCTAGAGTAAGTATGGAGAAAGGCAGAAGTCTGAGCCAAAGAATATTGTTTTAAGAATACAGATGTGTTATTTTCAAGCATATGAAATAGTACAATTAATAGACAAAAGTAGTCCTCCAAATCTGTTAAATAGATGAGACATGTCCTTTTTGCATGCATTGGAAGAATGAATGTAAATGGAAAATGAAATGAGTGGAATTTGAATTAAGTATCTTACTCTCTTCAATAATAATATAATTATATAATAATGATAGTAATTTTTTATTTCTAGCTTGCATCCAGCATTTGGTATATTACTGTATTTAGCTGTGGAGATTTAGAATTACATTTTGAGTGTGCTCAGGGGTTACTGAACTTTTGGTGCTGTGATGATGCCTCAAAATTGTGGTTTCAACTCACTGAGAGTAACATGAAGACCTACAATTCCTTGGCTGTGTCTGAGCACCCAGGCACCCCTTTTAAAATGGATAAAATGAAGTGAATCTTTAACACAAATATGGAAGAAGTAAAGATTGTGGGGTAGGCTCACGGGAGTTGGAAGGGACGGCTTTAATGTTGAGATTTTTTTGGATGGAGTTTTTTAAAGTGAGAGGAATATAGCACAAATAACCTTAGTAGTCTGGAGCTCTGATTTCAGATGTGTATCATGTATATTGTTTATGATACATATGAACTCTTAATTTTTGTTACTGCTTTACACCCTCTCCTAAATGAGATTTAACTTTCTCTAGCACTTCACGGGACATGCAACGCCGGTTTCATCACTTATGTTCACAACTATCAGACCTCCTAATGAGAGCCAACCCTTTGATGGAATTACAGGTCTTTATTTCTTATCTGGAGCGGTACATGACCGGTTACTTAATGTCTGGTATGTAGTCTTTTGGATTTTGGGAGGTAACATTTCCTTGAAAGAATCGGTCATAGCTTATATGGTTAATGTAAAAGATGAATATGAGATTTGCTTTATTGTATTTAATGTTAGATTTATTTTATATTGACTTGTAATGAGGAATTGAGCCTGCCTAAAAATCAGATCTTTATGAGAAAAATTTAAGAGCATTACATAATAGAACTTCCTCCATGCTTGTTTAGAGATAGAGTGGGCTGAATATTTTTGTGACTGGGCAATTTAAAAACCTTTTTAAAAAATTTTTTTAGGAAAATCTCTGATTTTGTTGAAAGAGATGACTGTCAGGGTTAGTGCAGTAATGCCTATTTGATGGTTTACTGAGGACCTTGAATTCCTTGGTTGTGTCTGAGAATCCCAGTAGCCTTTCCTTGCAGTGGTTGCTGTCACTAATTCCCTTTGAAGCTACTTTTTTTTTTTTTTTTTTTTTTTTGCGGTACGTGGGCCTCTCACCGTTGTGGCCTCTCCCGCCGCAGAGCACAGGCTCCGGACGCGCAGGCTCAGCGGCCATGGCTCATGGGCCCAGCCGCTCTGCGGCATGTGGGATCTTCCCGGACCGGGGCACGAACCTGCGTCCCCTGCATCAGCAGGCGGACTCTCAACCACTGCGCCACCAGGGAAGCCCTGAAGCTACTTTTGAAAGTAAAAATCTATTTGGTATTGAAGAGCCATCAAAAAGTTTTTAAATTTAAGAAATAATAAGAAATTTCTTGGATTTTATAACATCATCTAATGGAGAAATTAACTTTTTTTCTTTTACCTGATGTTCATGGACAGAATACGTAGAGATTTTAAAAATAGAAGTAGTTTCTTATCCTAATGATCAGTTAGTTGAGCATGCTCTTGACCGTATAAAGTTACTGTAAATTTATACCAAATAATACTCAGAAATGATACTCATCAAATATGTATTTCTTAAAGTAGTAGTGTGGGGAAAGGTTCATGTCAGTCTGGAGGTGGACCTCTGTTCACCTCCAGACCATCAGCTTAGTTCCTAATTTTGCCTCTTATAATCAAATTGTGTTGGTTTTCTGTCCTGTGTTTCATTTTTGAGGAGCGCCTATTGGAATATCTTATTTTGGTTCTAGAGGGTTTATCCCTAACATAAGAAATTAGTAATGCCAAAAAAGTTAAAATCGGCCACCCCAATCTCCTGACATTACTGAGGTGCTTCAGTCTTTAATGCCTCACCTCTTTGGCTCCTGAGACTAGGGGTCTCCAGCTCCAAAATTTTTTGTATAGCAGAAAAGTTGATTTCTGCTGTCTTAAGATCCTGAAGATAGTTTGTGTATACCTGAGGCTTCCTAGTAACAGAGGAGTAAACCATAAAAAACAAACAGATTAAAATGCATATTGAAAGGCTGCCCCCAAAGGCCATTCATGAAAACTTTATTAGGTAGAGCAAGCCGAGGGTCCCCTTATAATTACCTTTGAAAGACACATTTCTGAAAGAAAATAACATTTGAAGGCTTCTTGCCACTGAATGAAGATTAAAATTAAAAAACAACTGAAAAACCCTTTCATATTACTGCAAGGAGGAAGTACTGTCTCCTGTTGATGTGCTAAAATAGCAGCTTCTGCTGTGTATAGTCGTGTGATAGCAGTGATTTTGAGCATGTATATAGTATGAGTAACTTAATTTTAGAATGAATCTTGTTTTATTACGAAGTTATTATGCATGAAATATTTAGAATTTATCAAATCAACTCTTAATTTTCTTCTAGACACAAAAATACTGAAAGACTGTTTACTGGTAAATGTATAAAGTCTCAGTAGTTAATAAAAAGAAACTGATCTTGAATCATGTTTGTAAGCCACGCTTGTTACTCTGTTACTCAGTCTTTATTTTAATTTTTAAAATTTGTGCCCAGATTTTTTAAACAGCTTCACTGAGGTATAATTGACATAATAAATTATATGTACTTAAAGCAAAAGCATAATTAAGTTTTTACATATGTATACAAATGTGAGATTATTACCACAATCAAGACAGTGGCCACCTGCATTGCTCCCAAGAGTTTCCTCGTATCCCTTTGTAATCCCCCTCCCCACCTCAGTCTACAGGCTTGTTAACATGTTTGGCATATTACAGATAAAGTTGTTAAGGACACTTGTGTACAAGTCTTTTTACAGACATATGATTCATTTTTCTTGGGTAACTACCTAGGAGTATAATGGCTGCATCTTACGATAGGTGTATATTTAACTTTTTAAAAAACTGCCAGGGGCTTCCCTGATGGTGCCGTGGTTGAGACTCCGCCTGCCAACGCAGGGGACATGGGTTTGAACCCTGGTCCAGGAAGATCCCACTTGCTGTGGAGCGACTAAGCCCACATGCCACAACTACTGAGCCAAAAATAAATAAATAAGAATAAAAAAGAAAACTGCCAAATTGTTTCCAGAGTGGTTGTACCATTTTACGTTCCCACCAGCTGGGCGTAAGAGTGCTAATTCCTTCACATCTTCACCAACACTTTATATGGTCATTTAATTTCAACCATTCTGATAAGTGTGTAGTGGTATCTCAGTGCGGTTTTAAGTTGCATTTTCCTAATTACTGTTGATGTTGAGAATCTTTTAAGTACTTATTTGCTATCTGGATATGTTCCTTGACAAAGTGTGTGTTCAAATATTTTGGCCTATTTTCTGCTGGGTTGTTTGTATTCTCACTGAGTTTTGAGAGTTCTGTGTATGTTCTGAATATAAATAAATTATTAGGTATATGCTTTACAAATATTTTCTCCTAGTCTGTGGCTTGTGTTTTTTTTTTTTTTGAAACGAAGCAGTTTTTAATTTTGATGAAGTACAGATCATGTTTTGAAGTCTTTGTTTAACCCAAGGTCACAAAAGTGTTCTCCTGGAAGTTTTTTAGTTTTAGGTCCTGTGTTTATTTGGTTCTGTGATCTGTTTCGAGTTAATTCGTGTATATGGTTCAAGGAACGGATTGGGGTTCATGGGTTTGTTTTTGTTTTTTGGATATCCAGTGGTCCCAGTACTCCCAGTACTATCTCCAGTGAATTGGTGCTGCATATATACACGTTGAGTCAATTGCCTGCTATTTGCAGTAGTTATGTTGTATGAAGTCCTCAGGAGCACTGATTCAGTGATACTGAACTCTTACTCCTTGGGGAAACACCAGGGTTTGGTTTCTGCAAGCCTCTGGTTACAACATTTTTGTCATCTAATTAATACATAACCTTGTTTTATGTGTATTTCTGTTTAAAGATACCTTAGTTTATTTATATACATACACACAAACACATAGCTGATTAACTTACGTCAGAACAGAGTTTATCGAACTTAAACATTTTCTCCATAAGCATATCACAGCCTTTTTACTCTTAGGGACACTAGACCGCACTTCAGCGTTATACTTGGGGGCCATTTTAAATAGTGAAATCACCAACCAAAAGCATAAAAGCAAAAAGTGTGGCGCTAAATAGGCTGGAAAAAGAATACTTCGTATGAAAGCTGAAGTAAAAAGGCAGAGCATAGCCTTGTTAAACCTCATGAGCATTGGGCTGCTCATATGCCTCACTGCTCTATGTATACCTGTTAAAGACCATGAAATCACCACAAATAGTGATTTCGGGGTCTACAAATCAATTTTAGCAAGTAGGCAGATTCTCAAAGAAACAACCAGTAGTGAGGATCATTTATCTATCTATCTATTTATCTATTTCTGGACTCTGTTTTCTCAGTATTGCTGTGATAATCCTCCTTAAATTAATCTATAGATTCAAAGTGAATCCAGTCAAAATCCCAGCAATCTGATTTTAAAATTCAATTGGAAATGCAAAGCACATAGAATAGCCAAATGACTTTGAAAAAGAAGTTGGAAAACTCACTTCAAAACTTGCAAAGCTGCAGTGATCCAGACAGTTGGCATTGCCATCAAGATAGACAAATAGGTTAATGGAAAAGAACGTTGCTCATTGTTTAAGTCTGCCACAAATGCATTAATGCTTTCTCTTTTCCCATATAACCATGTCACATGGTAGTGACACAAATGCTTCCCTTATTTTGATCTTTAATTACCTTATTTAGCTTTCAAAAGATGAAAATGCTGTTGGGAGCTGATTGCTGTAACTCCCTTTAGGTGTTTGCCTTTTTTTTTTTTTTTAAATGTCTCATTATCTAATCATCGGTTTTGTTATCTAGGCAGGTCCGTTCAGAAAACAAAGAGAAGAATGCAGTGATGTCTTTTACAGTTACAGATGAACCTGTCTATATTGACTTGACTTTGTCAGAAAATAAAGAAGAGGTAAGTGGCTTGTTTCTTAGAGAATTTGTTTTTGGACTTCACAAATGCTATTTTTTAAAATCAGGGTTTTGATGATTCGATGATTCAGGAAAGAGAGAGAACAAAATAAAAATCTTAGACTATTCGAAGTAATCATTGGATTCTGTATTGAGTGCTCATGAGGGGAGAGGACAGGGCGCAGTGGCGTTTTCAGTAATCCTGACATGTGGGCCTGCCAGTTGGTTCCCTGTTGTCAGCCAGTGCACTTGGTTGTTGACTTAGCTCCTCCAACTTTCATGCTGCGTTGTCATGGACTGTGCTGTCTTCTTAGCCTAAACTTTTATTTATAGGCTTGACAACAACTACTTTAATTGTTATTTTGGTGGCAGTGATTATTTTTAAATTCAAGAGTTGAACATCCTTACTGTTTTGATTTATCTCTTGTTATTTGAAGGGTGGAGAGGGTAGTTGGATTTTCATAAGTAATTATTAGAGTAGACCGAAGTATATTACCTATTAATGTTACATTTTTCTTTTAGCCTGTCAAGTTAGCTGTTGTTTGCAGAGATGGTCAAGTTCATCTTTTTGAACACATATTAAATGGGTAAGTAAGAAGTTTCTCAAGTCAGAAATTTATTTTCCTTCCCTGACTTGCTACTTATTTATACTCCCACCTCAATATTCTTTGCTTTATGTTACTTTTCATTTAGATTGTTCTGAAAGCCTTCTTAATTCTTTGTCCGTATGACTACATACATTCCCAGTGAGAACTCAAGTTTTATTTTAAAAGAAATTGGTTCAGTAGGAAAGCTTTGCTTGTGAACTTTGGTGAAGCCTTAATTTCTAACTTTGATAGTGTCACACATTTGTGGATCAGTGAACGCTTGTGTTTTGTTGGACAGAGGGGAGTTGCTGATATGATGTGTAGTAGTCATAGACCAGGGGTCAGTAAATTATGGCCTGCAGGCCACATCCAGTAGAGACCACATAGACCCCACCCCGCCCCCCAAACAAAAATATTTACTCTGTGGCCCTTTATAGAAAAGTTTGCCAACTCTTGCATGTGCTATAAACATGGTCTGAGACTCACTCATGTGCAGAATTATGTTAAACTTTAAAATGGTTTCAACTTTTTATTGTCAGTTGGTGCCCTTCCTTTTACAATTCTAATATAGGGATTATGAAAGTAATATACATTTATTTTAAAACATTCAGGATGCATAGACAATTGATTATAAAACTCAAGTCTCCCTCCATTGAGTTCCACTCCCTAGAGGTAACTTAACATTTTGATGTGTAGCACTTGAGGCCTTTATTTATATAGTCACATGTATGCATGGAATGTATAGTTGAGGGCCCAGAAGTGGTGGGCCATGGTAAGGGCTTGGGCATTTCTCTTTGGGCAGTAGTAAGCTGTTGAAGGATTTTAAACTGAGGATTGATGAGGTTTGACCTAAGTTTTAAGACATTAAGTTTTAAGTCGTTCTATCTGATGTGAAGAGAATAGACCACAGAAGGGTAAAGCCCAAAGCAGAGGCCAAAAATCCTGGATAGAGATGGATGTGGAGTTGGGAAACTAGGAAGAGTGAGTTGGAAAGATAGTGGGGTGCTTACAGTTGGGATTATGGAGGGTGTGTACTTAGTGGTGATAAGATGTCTGTGGTGTGAGGAGCGTGTGGCTAAGGTACAGGGAAGGACAAGGTTGATAGAGGTAGAAGGCTAAAGGAACTGAGAGGGCAGGGTGTCAGAAGGATCGTCAGACTGCATGCCGTATATGGAAATCACTAAGAAAGGGATTCCTCAGTGGAATTGTTGGACAGAGTGACAGCCACTCACATCTTCAAGAAATGCTGAGTGACCCAGAGGCCATTGGATGACGGCAGGAGGGGAATGTAGCTGGTAGCTGGTGACGGCAATTTCAAAGGTTTTGGAGGTGGTGGAGGGAGAGACTACTTGTCTTGAAGTGTTAGTGAAGAACAAGAAGCGTACTTGAATCATTGCCAAGGGTCTTGGCACTAAGGGTGTGGGGAAGGCTGCCGAGGCAAGCAAGGTGAGGAGAGCTCTTAGAGAAGTTGAGGATCTAATTTTGTTTATATTTTGCTGATCTTTTTGCTCCTGGAACTCTGATGCAGAGCTCATGGTGAGGATTCAGGGGTTGGAAGCAATTAGAGATGGGGCTGATTAGAGTAGGGCAAGAACAGAGCCATTTGGGGCTGAAGCTCACTTGGGAGCTTGGGGCCATTTGTAAGGGTTGACAGAGTGGGATAGAAGAGCAGCTGTGCCTCAAGGCAGGTTTTGGTGGTGAGGTCTTGAATGTTGGCAGGGTGGGGATAGATGAAGTCTTGACAGGAACACTAGTGCTCTGGGACACTGGTCACTCCTGATGATGTGGAGGCCGGGGGAGGGTCACATTTCATGACACCAACTTCAAAGAATTAGTGTGAGATGGTATTTTCACATTTTCTAATCTCATTTTTTTCCATTCCCAGATACTGCAAAAAGCCTTTGACTTCAAACTGCACAATTCAGATAGCAACGCCTGGGAAAGGCAAGAAATCAACACCAAAACCCGTCCCTATTCTAGCAGCTGGTTTTTGCTCCGACAAAATGTCATTGTTGCTTGTATATGGCAGTTGGTTTCAGCCCACCATTGAGCGAGTGGTACGTAGCTGCTCCTCTGGAGTAAAGCAGTGCAACATCAACATGTCTGTGGAAGAGAATGATTTTAAAATGATATATTGGTCTGCTTATTGGAATACTTAAGAAGATGTCATATGTTTCCACTTAACTGAAGGACTTTTCAGTGGATGGTTTATTTTAACTTGTGAGAACTCTGTTTATAGTTGGTCCTTGAACAACACAGTTTTGAACTGTGTGGGTCCACTTATGCATGGATTTTTTCCAATAGTAAATACTACAGTACCTCACCATCCAAGGTTGTTGAAACCACAGATGCGGAACTATGGATACGTTATAACTATGAACAAGTTATAAGTGGATTTTTGATTGCACAGAGGGTCGGCGCCCCTAACCCCTGCATCGTTCAAGGGTCAACTATGTAATTTTACTTAACCCAGTATATCCAAAATATCATTTTAATGTTTAGTATAAAATGTTATTTGAGATATTCTGCCCTTCTTCCTTTATTTGGTATTATGTCTTTAAAATCTGGTGTATATTTTTCACTTACAAGCCCATCTCAGTTTGGACTAGCCGCATTTCAGGTGCTCAGTAGCCACAGGTAAATCTTAATAAGAGATCCCGTAGTAATAGCACGCATTGAGTATTCTAAGTGGAAATGTAATGGGTGGGGCAGTGGTTTAGGTTTTTTGATTACAGAATTTTTTTTGGAGACTTTTGGTGAGTTACTATGAGCATGTCCAATAGGTGAGAGACTATGAGAGGAATATCTCTTGCTTAAGCAATCTCTTGTTGAGTCTATTTAAAAAAACTTCTTACTTTAAAAAAATGTAATACATGGTTATGGTGTGACAAAAAAGGGAGAGAAGTGTTAAACCCTAAACATACGTCTCCTTGCCATACGTGGATCTCATAACCTCACTCTCCAGATGCAGCCTGTTTCCTGTGTGCTTTGTGTCTTTCCAGATATTGATTAGGTGGGTATAGAGAATTACCTATAACTTTAAAGCCTTGTAGGTACATATGTACTTTGCTGCATCTCACTTCCCCTCCTGTTTAATACCATATCAGGACATAGAGATTCACCTTAGAGCATTTTATTAATCAGCATTGCTTGTCTTTGACTAGCTTGTGGAAGGATAGCAGTAGGAAATTTAGGGTAGGATCAGTCTTTTTTAGGATAGATTATAAGGTGATGAGCTAATAATGTTTTCTTTAAAATCTGTTACGTTTTAAATGTCAGTCTTTTAAAACTGCGTATGTGAAAGATTTGACCAGTACATAACTGAAGAAAGTAAACATTATGCCTGGTATCTTCAGAGTTTACCCATTTTCCTCATATGGCATCAATCTGAATGGTGATCAGTCTGAGTGACCAGGAGTTTTCTGTGGAAGCCTTCTGTACTTTTTTGTATTTTTATAAAAATGCATTTCTTTTTCACTTTATTCTGACTCCCAGTTACTTTGTTTGACACTTTTTTTTTTTACCTTCCACCCCCTTTCCCTCTTTAAAATTCTATTCCCAGGCTTTAAATTCCAAAGAACCTCATATGTGTTTAGTAAGAGATATTTCAATCTGCTGGGCCCCAAAAGTAGAAACAGCTATAACAAAGGTGAGTGCATTTCATATTAGAAGTTAAGAAAAAAGATATTTGAGTGAATTGAATTGTTATGTAATACTATGTTTAAACTCTTAATATCCTCTTTATGATCTTGTCTTAACAAATTTTGTGGGATTAGGTTTTAGATATTAAGACTGTAAAACTTTTTTCATTTCTGTGCTCTTGATTTGTTGAACGAATGAGTGAATAGGTGACTAGAAGTTGAAGACCTTGGATTTATTTAATTCTTCCTCCTCCACCCCACCCCCAGTGCAGGATCACTGAGTAAATATCAGTATCAAATTTATCAAATTATTTCATCAATTTATATACTTAAAGGGGCAAAACTTTGTTGAGAGGAATGCTGTATTTCAGGGTGGAATAAAACCTAAATCCATGATGGGGCTGGAATTAAATACCAGATATAAGAACATTATTGTCATGCTTTATTTTGAATATAATGTGGCATCTACATGGAGACATCATGTGTTTGGCAGTCTAATGAAAAAAAGGAAAGCCAAGACATGCTATGATGACATTCAAATGGTTTCGCTTCTGGCTGAGTTTCAGAGATGACACCTTTCTCTTGGCTGTCTGAGCATTTCTGGCAAAGATCAATTATTGGAGGTAGTCATAAAATGTACAGCTTCACTCTTTAACATTTTTTTAAAATTATTTATTTATTTTTGGTTGCTTTGGGTTTTTGTTGCTGCGCGTGGGCTTTCTCTAGTTGCGTCGAGCGGGGGCTACTCTTCGTTGCAGTGCGCGGGCTTCTCATTGTGGTGGCTTCCCTTGTTGCAGAGCACGGGCTTCAGTAGTTGTGGCACGTGGGCTCAGTAGTTGTGGCTTGTGGGCTCTAGAGCTCAGGCTCAGTAGTTGTGGCACATGGGCTTAGTTTCTCTGCAGCATGTGGGATCTTCCTGGACCAGGGATCGAACCCCTGTCCCCTGAATTTTTAAGTCAGTGTGTCATTGTGTGATCTGTAGATTTTGTTTTTCTTGGTTCTTACTCTTACATGTTGCAGGCTTTAAAACAATGAATGTTCAGATTATACTTAAATGCCAGTATTCAATTAAAATATATCTTTAATTCATATCCTATTGAGTTAGTTACATTAAGTTTTTCAGTAGGAAAACCTTTTAAAAGCTGTTAGTTTTCTCATTGGGGATAAATCTTGCAAAGAGTAAGACAGTTTCCTTTGTCACACCCCTACTATTCCTGTTTAACAGGTGAGAACACCAGTGATGAATTCTGAAGCAAAAGTTCTGGTGCCTGGGATACCTGGTCATCATGCAGCTATCAAGCCTGCCCCTCCACAGACTGAGGAAATAGAGAGCAAGAGGAAATTAGGGGAAAAGGAGGTAATCCACTCATTCTGACCATTTTTGAGTTTGAAATTTAAGATTACTTGGGAGATTCTAAGAATTATATTGGATGGAGCCAAAGCTGAAACTTCAGAAAATGGAGAGGACAAAACTCTTATTAACTGAAGAGGGTGCTCTTCTGGCCATTTGGTCATTGTTAGCTGGATAAGGTAATTGTAGATTAAGCCAGGACTTGCTGTGATGATTTTCATTGGGTTTCGCATGTTGCTGAGTTCCAGTGATGCCTTGTCTCTTGGCTGTCTGAGCATTCCTGGCTGGTTTAATGCTAGTTAGCCTTTAAAAGTGATCGTCATTATAACCTCTTAAAGTGCTTATAAATTTCATTTTTTCTCAACTCTTAAAACCCTCTTGTGATTACTGTACTTGTCTGTGAAAAATCCTCTTTTTTGTCTTCCATTCACTTGTCACTCTTGTCTAAGTAATCTAGAATTTTAACTGTTTTATCATTAGAGAAAGAGTGTTTCTTTACCTGATTTTAAATGTCTTGCTTTATTGGGGGTGGGGGGTTGGGGAATAACATTGCTGTTCTTAAAAATTGTTTCTCAATAACATGATATCTGATTTAAAAATAAGGTGTCAACTTCCTCTAGTTTGGCCTAGATCCTACCCTTTAATTTTTTCCTACCTTTTTAGTGTTTTTCATAAAACATAACCCAAACAGGAGGCTTTACCAAAGCCTCTCTGTTTGCTTTGGTAGTAATAGAACGTTCGTATTTTGATTGAGCTTCCAAGGGGCTGGCAGAACGTAGTTGTTAGATTTGCTTTCATAAGGGATTAGTTATGTACAAGTGAGTTTTTGTATAGCAAACAAAGAGATAGGAAGACATCTTATAAATTTTGGGGGGAACGTAACTGTCTTTATGCTCTTTTGATAATTGTTAGCAAAAGATCCGAGGTTGATGGCAAGGGATAATTACAGAAGGGGAAGCTTTTGTGATTATAGGTCTTTTCTTGTGCTTTAGTAATCAGTTGCCTGATCCTTGTCTTTTTTGAATCTTCATATAGAGGGGATTTTATGAATTACATTTTCAAATCATGGTTTTCATTTTTTTTCACTGGAGTCTGGAAACTTGGATTGCAGGTATTACACTTGTCTACGACATTGGCCTTATGGTGATGAGATTCTATTGGAATGAGGAAGAGCGTATTTGTGTTTTTCAGTGTTGAGGTGTGAATCAGTCAGTGGCTTTTGTCTTCTGAGACATAAGCACAAAGTAATTTGACCAAACTGCTTTAGGTGTTGTCTCATATAACATTAACTGGTCATTTCTGTTCTGTAGGTTAGCATTGAAGAACGCCTGGGAGCACTGGATATAGATGCGAAAAAAGAAAAGGACACCCTTCCACAGACAAACAGTTTTCCAGTTCTCCTCACACAGGGTTTAGAAAGTAATGATTTTGAAATGCTAAATGTAAGTATTATAGCAGTTTTTAAATGAATTAAGATGGTTAATTTTTCTTAGAAAGTGATTGACAGCACATTTACAGAATGAATAGTCATGTTATGTAGCTGTCTTGAATTTAATGTTTTGTGAGTTTAGTCAAATATATATCACTTGGTGGCACTATACAGACAGTCACCAACCTACAAAGGGATTGTGTTAAATTATTTTGAACCTGGAATGCATTTTCTCATAGAAATATTGTTGTGAATTGTTACTAGGCTCTTAGGCTTTAGTTCACAAAAGCCTTTATAAACATTGTGTAGCTGAATTATAATACTCAGCATTCTAGATCACAATTTATATTTTTTTCTGTAGGAAAATGCGTTCCTGAGTTTTTACTCTGGATTCCAGAAACTTAATTCCCCCTGGCCGTGAGAGGGGGCGGTGAGGTGGAACCTTGGCAATGGATAGGAGGTTTGGGGGAAAAATTCAAGAGGGTTGGGGGTATATAAAAGGGAGGCACTTACGATTTCTGTGTTTGTAAGTTGGTGACTGCTTGTACGATGTTGCTTAATTTAGTCCTCTTAAATTCCAGAATTTGAAAGTGGTCTGTAGAGAAAATTTAAGTGTAAAAAATTGGACTTAAGCACTGCGTGATCAGATTAAAGCAGTTTATATTTGCTAAGTGCATTTATTCCTAGTGACTCGTAGTGATATTATGGTGCCACTTAGTGTAGATGTGACGTTAATATGCAGCCTATGAATAAGGTCTCTCTGACTTGTATTTTGATCTAAATGGGAATATCTTATATTTGTGTTTAAGGGGATTTTGCAAAACAGCAGGGGGGAAACCAGGCATATCTAAAAACCTGAACTTACCTTTAAAATAGTCTGTGAGTGTATGTATTTTGGGAGGTCAATTTTAGTTTAACATGGCATACAAACCTAGGTGAGGGTGTGGTGAGAAATAAGCTATAGAAAACAACTGACGGTGTTTTTAAAATATAACTTATCTGCCACCATTGCTTGCTTAACTGTGCTTTGAAAACTTCTTCAGTAGTACAAGTGAATCAGTTATTGTTTTGTTTTGTTTCTAAGAAACATTTCAAAACATTTAACAGTACAGTGGGCCACCATGAACCCATCACCCAGTTTCAAAAATTATTAGCACTAGCCAGTCTGTCTATTATTGTTTTATCTGTTTGCTCACCCCCTACCCAGGTTACAGTGAAGCAAATTTCAGAACTGTTATTTATTTCATCCACAAATATATCCCTGTTCAACTGTAACAATAGAAATTCCTTTAAAAAACATAACCACAATTCATTATCACACCTAAAAAGGTGAACAGTGATTCCTTAAAATCATCAAATATCCAGTTAGTATTTATCTTTCGCTGATTGTCTTGTAAAGTTTTTTTTTCTTTGCTTTCTTCAAAACTGGATCCCAACGAAGTCCACGCTCTTTGGTGGATTTGCCTTTTCTGTCTTTTGCAATTTGGGGAAGCTAGGTTATGTGCTCTAAAGAGACTTCACATTCTGGATTTTGCCTCCTGCAAATCCATTTTACTGGGTCATTTAACCCAACAAGTATCATTTAATATACTTCTTGTCCATCATATTCCTGTACAATGGTAGTTGGATCTAGAAGCTTGAAGAGATTCAGATTAGAATCATCTGGCACTTCAGATGTGACAGTGTGTACTTTTGTCAGGTGTCATAGAGTTGTTGGGAGAGTAAAGGAAATGATGTTTGTGAAAGCACTTCTTAAATTGTAAAGAATTGTACGTGTAAGATCTTTTCATTATTCAGGATTTTGAGGTGATACGTCATATTGTTTAAGTAGAAGTCAATAACCTTTAAAAAAAAAACTAGAATATAGGAGTATTCCCATACTGTATTACCTGGGATATCATGCATTCTAAAGAGAAAGAGGCAAGTAAAAAAATAAACCAAATACTTTTTCCCCTGGAAAGTGTGTTCCTCATTTCCAAAGATAACCTTCTGAGGATATGTGAAATATAATAGGAGGTCATTAAAAATAGGAATGAAAGGGGACTTCCCTGGTGGTCCAGTGGGTAAGACTCCACACTCCCAATACAGGGGACCTGGATTCGATCCTTGGTCAGGCAACTAGATCCCACGTGCATGCTACAACTAAGGAGTCCACATGCCGCAACTCGAAGATCCCGCAACTAAGACCCAGTGCAGCCAAAATAAATATTAAAAAAAAAAAGAAAGAAAGAAGAAAGTGAGCAGTGTCAGGTATGCAACATAGGACCAAAGGTGTGGTTAAAAATCCCTGCTGTAGAACACTTGACATTAAAGTTTGTGGCTTTTTAGGAAAGTGGCAATTTGACCTAAAGAAATAGTCTATAGCTTATGCAAAAAAGATAGGCTTAGTCATTTATATAATTCATGGCACCCATAGGAGTTATAGGTTTTTAAATATTTTAAAAATTTTATTTAAATTAAGTATTTCTTAGAAGTTCCCATTTACAGTAGTACCAAAAAATGCCTAGGATAAATCTACAAAAGATGTTTCTACCTCTACATTGAAAGTTACAAAAATTGGGAGAAATTAACCAAGGCCTATGTTCATGCTTGGAAGATTCAATATTGTTAAGATGAGCAGTTGCCCCAAATTATTCTATGTATCCAATACATTCCCAGTTAAATTCCAGCACAGCTACCTTTTAGAAATTCAAAGGACATGAAATAACCAAAGTAATTATAAAATGAAGAGCAAAACTGGGGCGCTTACCCTACCTGATTTCAAGAAAAAGCTGTAGTAATCAAGATAGTTTGGTATTAGTGAAAACATAAATATAGATTAAGGAACAAAAATAGTCCAGAAATAGACCACATGCAATTGGTTTTCAGTAAAGGTGCTTCTAAGTTGAGTCAATTGGGAAAGCAAAGTCTTTTCAACAGTTGCAGTTGAATCAATTGAATATCTATATGGAAAAAAATGCATCTCAACTCTTTCCTCACATCTTACACAAAAGTCTACACAAAAATAGGTCACAGACATAAATGTATAAACCAACCCTCAAAACTTCTAGAAGAAAATAGGAGAAAATGTTATGCAGATTTGCATGGAAAAAGCCTTCTTAGGTTCATCACAAAAAGCATGAAACACTTAAGGAAAAATTGGTCATTTGGATTTAATAAAAATTAAAAACTTTTCTCTTGAAATGACACTGTTGGGAGAATGAAAAGGCAGGCCGCAGCCTGGGGAAAAAAAACCAACTTATACATCAAAGGATTTATATCCAGAATTGATAAAGAACTCTTAACTCAGTAGTGAGACTCAACTCAAATAAAAAACAATTGGTAAATGCGTGAACACATATTTCATAAAAGAATTCCAGTGGCCAGTGAGTGCATGTAAAGGTATTATACATCATTAATCATCACAAATGCAAATTAAAACCACAGTGAGATAACACTGCATACCCATTATAGACTGATTAAAATTTAAAAGACCAGTACCATCTACTGGGGAGGATGTGGAGTAACTGGAACTCTCATATCTTGCTGGGGGAATGTAAAATGGTACGCCTACTTTGGAGAACACTTGGGCCATTTCTTAAAAGTGAAGGACACATCTACCATAAGATCCTGCCGTTCTACTCTTAGGTGTTTACCAAGAGAATTGAAAACAAATGTTCATACAAAGACTTGTACATGAATGGTCATGGCAGCCTTATTTTTAATAGCCCCAAACTGGAAAGAACCCTGAACACATGAAGGGATAAATTGTTATCTAACAATGTAAAGAATGTATATTGCTTCATCAGCAACATGAATGAATCTCAAACTTATGCTGTGAGAAAGAAGCCAGACAAAAAAGTACATACAGTTTGATTTCATTTATAGAACAATTCTAGAAAATGCAAACCAGCATGTAGTTCAGTGGTTGCCTGAGGACGGTGGGGTGGAAGGGAAGGATAGAATGTAAAGGGTCCAAGGAGACTTGAGGGTGATAGAATGTTTATTACAGTGTTTGTTTCATGGGTAAATGTATGTCAAACTGATCAAATAGTACACTTTAAATTGTGCACTGTTATGTTTCAGTTATAATACAGTAAAGTTTAAAAAAAAATCCCATCTTCAGTATCATCTTCTTGCTACTTGTAGCTGTGGTTTATAGTCTTGGCAGAAGTTAATAATGCTAACTCCTCTATTCATTATCATTTTGCTTGGTTTGGGATAACTTATTTTTTGTGTGTATTTTTAATTTGAAAATTGTTATCATAGAACCTCTGTCTTTAGTGAGCACAAGGATTATCTGAGAGCTTGTTACATTTTTCTGTCCTGCAGTTTGGAATAACTTCTAAATAGCTAGGCCATACATACCATTATTTGCCTGTGACAGTTTTGGTTTACACCTCTTAACTTGGTGTAATTACTAATAGTGACTCCTTTCATTCACAGAAGTGTCCCAGTTTGGACAACAAATTATCTGATCACTTAACATTTAGAGCACTAGAGGATTTCACAAACCATGTATTTTTCAAACCTTCAGCCCTACATTATGTTTCTTAACCAAGCTTTTGGTATAAATAATGTGCAGCAGCAAGTTCAAGATTGTATTCCTTGACCTAAAGTGTTACTATTCTACTTGGCCATTTAAGACAGTGAAGCCTGGTAGTTTGGTGAACATGCTGTGAAAATTGAGTACCTTAACAAAAAGAGATGCAGACATAGAAAACGGACATGTGGGCACAGGGGGAAGGGGGAGTGGGATGAATTGGGAGATTAGGATTGACATATACCCACTACCATGTATGAAATTGATAGTGGGAACCTGCTGTATAGCACAGGGAGCTCAGCTCAGTGCTCTGTGATGACCTAGATGGGTGGGAGGGAGGTCAAAGACGGAGGGGATATATGTATACATATAGCTGATTCACTTCCTTGTACAGCAGAAACTAACACAACACTGTAAAGCAACTGTACTTCATTTTAAAAAAAAAGTATTTGTAGACTAGTTCAGACAATGTTCCCTGTAACTTGTACATCACTGGAACTTTGTGATAGCTGATCTATAACAAAGACTTGATTTGAGGGATGTTTAGTATCATCAGACACCTTGTGAATTATTGTTTAACTTCTCAGCATACTTTGCTTTGAACGTTGTGTTCTGATTATTTGAAAATGACAATATTAGGACAGTCCATCCGTCAGTTCCCCAGTGATTATGTATAAAAATACGTAATCTTTCTTTTGCATAATAAACTTTGTAATTATGTCAGTGATAGTTTTTTTTTTTTTTTTTTTTTGCGGTACGCGGGCCTCTCACTGTTGTGGCCTCTCCCGTTGTGAAGCACAGGCTCCGGATGCGCAGGCCCAGCGGCCATGGCTCACGGGCCCAGCCGCTCCGCGGCATGTGGGATCCTCCCAGACCGGGGCACGAACCCGTGTCCCCTGCATCCGCAGGCGGACTCTCAACCACTGCGCCACCAGGGAAGCCCAGTGATAGTTTTTAAATAGTACTTGATAGATTTAAGAAGGGTTTGGTATAAAGATATTTTTACAAGCAAATAAAATCCATAGGGAATTTTGAAAGGGTATGTTAAGACCATTAAAGTAGGTTGAAAATGAACTTTCCGCGTTTTTGCCCTGTAATACCTCTACTGTTCATATCCTGAACATGATCTTTATAGCAACAACAGCCAAAACATAGCATGCACCAACCATTAGGGAAGTTCCTCTAGTTGTAAACTCTTTTGAAAGATAAATATTGAAAAGTATTAAAGAGGAAGGGGGTGGTATCTGGATTTTGAAGCCTGAAAGGACTCATTTCCCACCCTCTCCTATAGATGAAGCATCTGGGTGGGGTTTGGAGAAACAGAAAGGCCTGCCAGAATTTGGACTAATCTGCTCTATCTCCTTTTCTATCCATACAATGTGGGGTGGAGACTGCGTTTCACCCTTAAAGTTTTTGACTCAAGCACTCATTATATGATCTTTTGATTGGCTTAAAATTTTATCAAAAACATTTAAAAGGTATGTTTCCTTGTAGTGTGAATTTAGTGTGTTTTGCTCACTCTTGTGTTGATATGACAAGATATGTTTCATAAAACAAAGGCTTGAGAACTTCTCTAAAGTGGTGTATATACCTGTATTTAAATGTCGAGAGGTGTTCTTTTCTGTTTTATATCAAAAATTAGCTTATAAGAATTTAGAATTTGTGGAGCAGAAACTTGTTTAATGGAGTAAATGTCCTGATACTTGAAGCCTGTACTTGTCTGATAGCCATAAGACATAATATAACATTCTCCATTTATTCCTAATCTTTATTTGCTACAGTTGAGTATTGCTTGGTTTTTAAGATAATTTTTAGTGACAGTATTCCCTGTAGTGTCCTTAGTTTCTGAGTATGCTTATTTACATTTTTTTTTTTTTCTCACAGAAAGTACTTCAAACTAGAAACTTAAACCTAATAAAGAGAACTGTACTAAGGATGCCCCTGCATGCTGTCATTCCGTTGTTGCAAGAGGTAACTGAGTACGCTTCTCATTTTAAGGTCCTAATGCTATGACTCAAAGACAAAATCCAGTATTCAGAGAAATGGATTTGCAGTATGTAAGCAAGCAGGGTATTTAGAGTCGATGATAGATGATCACTAGATCTACTCAGACAAAATTTGCCTAACCTAGATTTTTTTCTATGTATTTTAAAAATTGAGATATAATTTACATACCTTTAAGGTGTGCAGTTCAGTGTTTTATAATATATTACAGATTGTGCAATTGCCACATCAAAAAGAAATCCAGTACCCACTAATCACTCCCCATTTGTCCTTACCCCCAGTTTCTGGCAACCACTAATCTATTTTCTGTCTTTGTGTGTGTTCTGGACATTCATTCATATAAATCCTAGCCTAGATTTTTATCAGATAATTATTTTTATTTTGGGAATGTATTCCTAGATTATGTTAAATTGGTTGAACATTTAGGAGTTAGGAAATTTGAGAATAATGATTTCCTAATACAGTCATTCTTTCCTTTGTTCTTGTGGATGTGTTATCATGGGAATTCATGGAGATTGGCTGCCTCTGAAGTACTGTTGCTAATACTGTTTTTCTCCTCCTCAGCTTACAAAGAGATTACAAGGACATCCTAATAGGTAAGATGTTTAGGCGACTTAAATTGCTTTGATTTTATAAATATTTTAAATGTGATTGTTTAAAAACAGCAGTGTCTGGCAGCATGAGATTACATAGTAGGTAGCCTCAGATTCTAACTAATAAAACTCAAAGTGTCCGATATTGCTCTCTGCACTTATTTTAAATTGACTGATTCTTGTTTCTCAGACTGTATTATAGTTTTTCCCTTCCTTCAGAAAATTGGAGGTTTTTCAGCTTTATTATATCAGGTCATTTAACGGGTTAGTCTGATTTAATAATTCAGGCCTAATCGCGATGTGTAAAACTGGACATTTGTAGAACTTGCTCAGCCTCTGCTAGTTGCTTAAGACACTACAAGGAAAGATTTTATAGAACTAAATTCTGTGGGTCTTTTTTGCTAATTTGATGATTAAATATTTATATAAGGTGTTGATATCTCAAAGATCTCAGCTTGCACTATAGTATTTTCAGAGTCTATAATACAGTTTTTCTTTTCTAAATTTTTTTTCGTGATAGGCTCCATTAGCCTTTGGAACTCACAGAGGAAATCTAAAGATTTCATTAATTAGGCCCGGCTTACATTTTTGGTCTATATTTGTCTTTTAATGTTGGTGTGGAAATCTTTTGCTGTTTGTACCTGATGATGAGTAGATGATGGGCTCAGATACGAGCATAAAATGCAAAGTCAGCTGAGCCCAGTTTACTGCCTTGGTATCAGCTAATTACGAAGTAAAGCATAGGTTTTATATCTGGAATTGAATTATTTTAGAGGAAGGGATTTTTGTCCTCTTATCTAGTCCATCCTACTACCCCCTTCCTTCCTCAAAAGATGAGTATATTACACAGACCTCAAATAGACCCAGTGAAAGAATGAACGACTGTCATATTCACAGTGGTTATTTATTAGAGTCATTTTCTAGATCTTTATAACTCCATTGTATTTAATTTTGAATTTGTGAATATTAGTTGATTTGTTCTTTTTTTTTCAGCGCTGTTATAATGGTTCAGTGGCTAAAATGCGTGCTAACGATCCATGCATCCTACTTATCCACAGTAAGTCTTTTCACCTGTAGTTGCTGAACAGTTTGGCTTTGATAAGGATTATCAACTGATGGCTTAACAAAACCATTTTCTCTCCATCTACCCTTTAACCATCAGCTGCTGCTTTTAAAGAATTTGTTTTTTCCCCAGGTGCAATGTCATGTTGTCATCATTGTTACCTTTTATAAACTGGCCCTTTTTTGGCCCAGATTTTAAAAGTAATATATATTCTGTAGAGAAGCTTGAAAAATACAGAAAGGAGAAAAGTTACATACTAGTCTTCAGGTGTTTTTCTATATACACACCTGTTTAGCAAAATTATCTTTACGTTGTATGTATCTCTCCCATCCTCTTCTAAAAGCTTAGTAGCTTTTTAAAGTTTATATCTATGCTAACATATCTATATTACCTTGTGATAAAAATGAAATGAATATCTTAATACCTGACGTTTTGCTGGGGCTACTGTCAGCTCTTGATTACCTATACAGATGGAAGGGAGGGAGCATAAAATCATAAAGCAACACCAAAAAAAACCAGTTTTATATGTCACAATATGAGCTGGGTTATTGCCACATCATCAATTTAATTATAGTTTAAGCTAGAAATAAAATTATGCAGTTGACTCATTCTTCTTTTATTTGGTTATCTAGAACCTTACAATAGGTTTTCTTGAAAGATTTTAGTGGATAGTTGAAAATTTTTAATTACTCCTTAAACTATAGCTCTTCCCTTCTTAACAGTGTCACCCAGTTCTTGCCTGATCACTGTCCCTTGTTCTCTGTCTCAGGATCCTTTTCCTTCAGTAGTCTGAGATAGGAAAAACCATTGGTTAACCTGTTTTGAGTTCGGCAGTTCGTTCTTTGTATGTCTGTGGAGATCTCTGTCAGGATGTTAAAATGTGGGGAAGAGATAGGAAACAGTAAGAATGCATATTGGGTTTCCCTGCTTACAGAAATCTTGGGAGTTGGATTGGGGGCAGTGTCTGAGTGGCGTGGTGATGGGCATGGAAAGATTACCACAAGCATAGGACGATACTCATTTTGTGACTTCATTGAATTGCTTAGAAGCAAAAAGAGCCCTAGGTGGACTTGTAGTGAAATCCCTTCTGGAATCAACCCCTAAGTTATAACTACTGGAGTAGTAGTCGTAGAACATTCTAGGTCAGGGCAAAATAGACCATGGAAGTATGGACTCCAGCCCAAAACGGTTTTCTCTCTTCAGAAAACAGTGCTCTTCCCCCACCTTTCCTTCATTTCTTCCTTCCTTATCAGGTATCTTTAAGTACCTTCTCTAAGTCAAGGACTGTGCTAGGCATGGGGGCTTTAGTAATGTACAGACACTCTCATTTTTACTGTTTAAAGTTTAACATTTGAATGAAACACTCTTATTTACTCTTGTGTCAGAGATAGGAGGGCAAGTAAAGGCTAATTAAAGGGCAAAGAGTGGGGTCCCTTTTTCTGAAGCTCTGGAGGGACAAAGAAAATAATTTCCTGCTTTAATTTCTGAAGTATAACTCAGAGGGTTAATTAACAGGAAGTATGTTTGAAATACCATAAGGTCAGCTTTGTATTCTGTCACTTTGTCCTGCTGGTCTCTGGAAGCTGTGAAAGCTTCCTCTAGCTGCTGGGACCTAATGGAGGTAGATAGTGTGATATCATCAGAGAGGAAGTTTCAGAGTGAAGCCCTTTTTAGCCCAGAGGTATGTGCTTGGGGTTACTCTTTAGTTAGTGTCTCCTTTATATTGATCTTCTCTGAAATAATAAGATCAACACAAAGAAGTCCCACCCTGCAGTTTGTCTCTTCTTGCAGTTTCTCCTTCGGACCTTGCATCATTATTTTTTTAATGTATTATTTTTTTGCTGTTAGGACAGTAAAGACCTCTGAAAATTTGAGACATTGCTAGGCTGTGTGTACACTGCCACTGCCACTGGAAGTGCAAGCATTTGTGGGGGCTGAATACTCAGGCATATCTGAGCATGATTTATATATTTGTTATCCATGTTTTATTATAATAGTATCAAAGTATCATTTTTTTGTTGCTGTTGTTCCTTAGTTGCCTGACCTGGTACCCCAGCTGGGGACACTGTACCAGTTAATGGAAAGCAGAGTAAAAACTTTTCAGAAACTCTCCCACCTTCACGGAAAGCTCATCCTTCTAATCACGCAAGTGAGTATATCAGATTGTTTTGTGCTAAACTTTTGAATGTGATGGGAATGGAGAGAGGAATAAGGATTGTTTACCTGAATGTTGAAAGCACCCTGTTTCAGCAAAAAATTGGTAAATCAGGACCTAGTTTTTGACTAGGAAATGTTATATATTTGACAGTAAGTTAACTTAGTTCTGCCTGTGTCAGCTTTAACTCGGAGGTTCTCACCGTCATATTTCAGTTGTTAATACAGTTAGAGTGGTTGTGGTGCTATGAGCAACGAGTCACAGGGTATTTCTACAGCTTTTTGTCGCAGAAAGAAATTGGTTTACCTTAAAAGTATTTTCAGCCTTTACGGAGTAATTCTTTCTTGTATTTGACGAATATGCCTTTTGCCCTGTATTTGATCTACATCGTATTAAGGTCATCTGTTATAGTGGTTGAGGATGAGTTTACTGTTGGGGAACGTTGTGATACTTGAGATAAACTTACACTCTACTTCACAATAGCACTTGATTATCTTTCAGGTTACAGCATCAGAAAAAACGAAGGAACCGACTTGTCCTGCACAGAAGGCAAAGTTGGTGTATGAAGAAGGTAAAGCTTGGGGCATAGGCTGAACATTTAGTTTTTCACATTGACTCAGTTCTGTGACTTTGTAAAAACATCAGTGTGAGATCATGCTTTGACACACAACTTCCCTAATAAAACGGGCAAGCTTGTGGCAAAACTGGCAAAAATGTGATCAAATAAAAAAAAGCGAAGGCACAAATATAATACAGAAACAAAAAAGGGCGTTAGGTATGGAAGAGATTTGAAGAACACTATGAACAAACTATGTCAATACAAAAAACCTAGATGGTGTAGGTAATTTCTTGGGAAACTTTAATGACCAAAATTGACTTAAAAAGAAATAGAAAAAAAAAAAAGAGAAAAAAAAAAAAAAAAGAAATAGAAACATAGAACAAGCTAATAGCTTTAAATTGATTTAGTCAAAACCTTTCCCCGTAGGGTACCAGGCACAGGTTTTATAAGTGACTTTTACCAGTCTTTAAGGAACAAGTCATTTTTGTCACATACAAACAATTTAGACATTTTATGAGTCAAAATCGGACAAGTGTAGTCAAGAAAATAACATCTCAGGCCATCCTCAAATATCCTAAGTAGCAGATTGATTACAGAAGTGCTTAAGTAAAATAATATGTCATTACCAAGTAGAATTTATTTAAAGATTGTAAGATGATTTAGCGTCAAGAAATCTGTTAATGTAGTTATTACCATGTTAACAGGTTATATCATGAGCACTGTCTATTATTTTAATAGATATAGAAAAATAATTCAATGAAATTCCGTCTTTGTACATCTCATTATTTGATAATCTAGTCACACCGTTGAAATATTCAGATAAGCAAGTTTACTGGATACCAAGATCTAGCAAAAAGGAATCAGTAGCATTATTATGTCCCAATAATGTATTGTATGTCCATAATGTCCCAGTTAGAAATGTCTTAGGAAAAAAGATCTTATTCACAGCAGCAACCAAAACTATGAAGTACCTAGAAATACCTCTAAAATATGAAACAAAACCTTTATAGAGAAAACTATAAAATATAACTGAAGGACATAAAAGCATACCTGAATTAATTAATTATACTTTTTGTGATTTTTTTCCCCCCTGGTTTTATTGAGATATAATTGACATATAACACTGTGCTCGTTTTAGGGGGGTACAACATAATGATCCTATATGTACATATTGTGAAATGATCATCACAATGTTTAGTTAACATCCATCACCACACGGTTATAAATCTTTTGTTCCTGTGATGAGAGCTTTTAAGGTTGACTCTCTCAGCAGCTCTCAAATAAACGTTACAGTATTGCTAACTGTGGTCACCGTGGTGTACATTATCTACCCAGGACTGACTTATCTTATAATTGGAAGTTTGTGTCTTTTGACCTTCACCCATTTCCTCCACCCCTGTCTGACACCTCTGGCAACCACCAGTCTGTTCCCTGTATCATTGAATCTCGTTTTTGTAGATTCTATATGTGAGTGAGATCATACAATATTTACCTTTTTCTATCTGACTTATTTCACTTAGCACAAAGCCCTCAAGGTCCATCCATGTTGTTGCAAAGGGCAGGAGTTCCTATTATTGCATGGCTGAATAATAATCTATTTTGTGTGTGTGTGTGTGTGTGTGAGACATTTTCTTTATCCATTCTTCCATCAATGGACATTTGGGTTGTTTCCCTGTCTTGACTATTGTAAATAATGCTGCAGCGAACATGGGAGTGCAGTTATATCTGAGATCCTGATTTTGTTTCCTTTGGTATATTTTTAGAAGTGGACTTGGTGGATCATATGGTAATTCTATTTTTAATTTCTTGGGGAGTCTTCATACTGTTTTCCATGGTGGCTGAACCAGTTTACATTCCCATCAGCAGTGCACAGGGATTCCTTTTCTCCACATCCTCGGCTTAGTTTTTTTTTTTTTTTTTTTTTAATTGAAGTATAGTTAATGTACAATGACTTAGTGTTTTAGATGGGATTTTGTTAGGGTTTTGATACTTTGTCCTGATCAATGAGATCTTGATGGAATAGTATAATACATGTACTTTTATGCAGATAAGAATATAAACAATGTTCCTTCTTAGATGATAGCTGAATATATTTCTAAAGATAAATTCAGGAATCTGATTCTTTTTAGCTTTCTGGGCTATGTCCTCTGCTTTGATCACAAAGTTAAAGCTTGTTTCCCCCTTCTTGCAGAATCTTCTGAAGAGGAGTCTGATGATGAAATAGCAGATAAGGATTCTGATGTGAGTAATTTGTTTCCTGGTACATGAATCTGCCTCATATCTTTGTACCCTGTAAGAACGAGGCCTTCAATCATGCTTTCCTTGCTTAATATCTCTACCAGGATAATTGGGATGAAGATGAGGAAGAGAAAGGAGGTGAAAAAGATGAGGATGTTGATGAAGAGGAAGAAGAGGATGCTGAAGAAAAAGATGAGGAAAATGGTGAGGACAGAGACGTGGCAAGTGAAAAGGAATTAAATGGAGATTCTGATTTAGATCCTGAAAATGAAAGTGAAGAAGAATGAACAGAGAGGAACAAGTCAAATGAACTATGGAAACTGGCTCACCTTACCCACTGCTGCCGAGTTCTCCTATGGAGGGTTGTCTCCGTGACAGATGCCAAGGACCGCTGCACATTTCCAAATTCCTAATGGTGGCTCCCATGCCACTTTGCTGTCTTGAGCACCCCAGACTTAACTGTGTAAATAAGAGTTTCATTCAAATGTTAATAAACTTTACACAGCAAATAGATACATTTTCTGCAGTGTACTGACATGAGTGTCCAATATATGGTATATTTTTATAATGTAATATCCCGGTATGATTGGTTATGCCAAGAATTGATGTAAGTGAAGATAAAGACATTTCCCATGTAAGGGTCAAGAACTGGACTTTTGTGAAGGAGTCAGCTCTTATCTCAGGTTGGTATCTTTCATCACATCCTGGTATGAAGCAGCACTAGTGAAAAAATTTTAATTTGGTACATTTTCATAAAATGTGAAGGGATAAAACTAAAGACTGGAGTAAAAATGATTGTGACTAAAAAAAATAAAATCACCAGTATCCCTAGCTTCTCTATTGACTGGTAATCTGATTTGAGTCAGATTGAATATTTGGAGTGCTTCCCCAAAACAACCACTTATTTTTTAAGCTGTCATGTGAAGTATTTTTTTAAAACACAGAAAAATTATGATAATTTAAAAACTAAAGAATTAGCCATATTGAGGATTTTTCTTGACTGCAAGTTGCCTGTAAAGAATCATCAGTGTATAGATTTAGAAGTGCTCGTTACCTGCAACTTTTTAAAAGATTCAGTTACAGCTGCTTTTGAAGAGGTTTTCATTTTTATTTAAATTACTAATGGGTCAAAGAACAGTTGTTTATTTTTTCTCTTTGGTTTTAGATATTAATGATAACCTTGTTGGAATTTTTTTCCAAAGAAAATATTTTTATAATTCCATAATTTAATGTGTTCCTTTTCATTACCCACTCTTGGCAGTGTTAGGGTATGTTTACCTTAAAATAAATCCGACTCAAGATTTTTTATGTATGTATAAAGAAATATTTTGGTGTGCTACAAAAGCCTTCTCAAATTATCAGTAATTTTTTTGTTGTTGTTTGTTTTTTTAAAAGAATGAGCCAGTATTTGCTTAGTGCTCTCTAGGGAACATGCAGATGGAAGCTCAACTCTAAGAAAGGGCTGGGGAGATGGGTTTATTTTTCCCACGTGTGAATATGTAAAACATAAAACCATTATCTCTGAGGGACTTCTGATATCGGTGGCAGACAGATTTCTGTGCTCAACTAATAGAGCTGGAGCCATATAGAGCATCTTGGGAAAGTTAGAGTCAGCTACTGGTGTAATGTATAGTTATATTTGTCTATAAATGGAGCTGTTTATGGCAATTTAATACCATTCTCTTTGTAAAGTGAATAAATATTCATCTTTACCCAGTGCTTGTCTTGTGGTATATGTAGGGGAACACAGCCACAGGTTTGTGCTTGTGGTGTGAAGGATTTAAAAAAATCATCTTACTCCACTAGCATTAATAGATAAATGCTTTCAAGGCTTTTTGGATAATCTAGCATTTGTAACAAAGTGAAGGAACCAAGAACTTTGTTAGGAGCTAGTGGTTGTTTCTTGCCCCGCCTGGCAGGGCCGTGCTCCCACCACCCGAGGTTGCGGTGGCAGTCACAAGGGTGCACGTGCCCATGGCTCAGGCCGTGTCCTGTGGCCTGGGTCAGATTTCCCCCCGCACCTGGCTCTACCTAGAGAACGGTAGTAATTGCTTACTGTTTCTTGTTTTAGACAAATCCAGAGTTAAATTACAAACTTGTTGCAAAGACTTTTCTAGTTTCAGGGTATTCCACTCCTAATCCAGACAACAAAGTTTTGAGTATGTGGTGGTGTCTTTTTTGAGGTTAATTTTTCTTCTTAGCTTTTTTTATTTTTAATAATTAACCCTCTCTTCATGATCAAATCAAGGATCACATATTATATTTGGCTGTCATTGCTTTGTTAATCCAGAATATTCCCCATTCCCCCTTGTGTGTGTTTCATGATTTTGATATTTAAGTAAGTCCACATAAATTAAGCTGCGTTACAGAATGTCCTACAGTCCAGGTTTGTCGGATTGCTTCCTTATGATTAGATTCTCATTTAAATGTTTTTTGGCAAGAATACTAAATAGGTGGCGATATTTGAGGTTAATTTGTAAAAGTAAATTCTTTTGGGGCATAAATGAGTATAAGTATGTTTTGATGTAAGTAGATGTTGAGGCTTCAGGTTTGGGATTTTTGAAGCCTTAGTGCAGAGGGATGTTTGAGGGTCAGAAATGGGATCTAGGGACTTCCCTGGTGGTACAGTGGTAAAGAATCCGCCTTCCAATGCAGAGGACGCAAGTTTGATCCCTGGTCGGGGAACTAGGTTCCCATATGCTGTGGGGCCGCTGAGCCCATGTGCCACAACTACTGAGCTTGTGCGCCTCGACTAGAGAGCCTGCATGCTGCAAACTACAGAGCCCACGCACCCTGGAGCCTGTGCGCCACAACTAGAAAAGAAAATCTGCACACAGCAATGAAGAGCCTGCATGCCTCCCTCAACCAAGACCCCATGCAGCCAAAATAAATAAATAAAAAGAAATAATAAAAAGAAATGAAAAAAAAGGGATCTAGGTAGTGAGATAATTTGGGTACATTGATGCTATATATATAAGGCTGTTAAAATTTTTGTGGAGGTAAATTCTCAACAATGTACATTCATTCATGTAACATATTTATTGATTGCCTACTCTCGGATTAGTCCGTTGCTTGGTACATATACGTCACTGAGTAACAGTGAATGACAGTGAATAACTAACTAATAAGGAGCTGACATTCTATCAGAAGTATGCAATAAACTAACTGTACAAGGTATAGGAGTAAATGAATTCTATATAGTATGTTAGAAGATGGTGACTTCCGGGGGGAAAAGAGTAAGGGTGTTGGGATTAGGGAGTGCAGTTGCAGAATTAAATATGTGATCAGGGTAGGGCTTATTGACAAGAGATTTGAACATAGACTAGGCGGAGGTGAGGAAGTTAGCTAAGTGGGTATCTGTGGAAGAGTGTTCTAGGTGGAGGAAATGGCATGAGCAGAGGCCAGCACACGTGTGATGTGTTGAAACCACGAGAGGAGACCAGTGTGACTGCAACGGAGTGAGAGGTGATGGGGACTTAGGCCAGGGTAGTAGTAACAGACTTGGTGATAGTTGGTTAGTTTCAGGGATTGTTTCTAGTTTAGAGCAAGCTGGGTTTCCGAGAGGTGTGAGGAAAAGGGGGGGAGTCGGGTATGACTTGCTGCAGCACCAGGATGAAGCTGTGGGTGGAGCAGCTTTGGGGAGGGAGATCAGGAATTGGATTGCGGACATACTAAGTTACAGGTATCTGTTAGGAATGCAAGTCCATACCCAGTTGATTTGAGGGGCGAGTTTGGATGGAGGGTCAGTAAAGCCACAAGACTGGGTTTGCTTCTCCAGGGAGTGAATGTGCATAGGAAGAGCACCCAGCGTCGGAGGAGAGGAGAAACCGCAAGGGACACAAAGGGGGAAGGTGAGGTAGGGGAAATTGAGGTTTACTTACTCTACCATTTTCTTTTAATTCTCGACATCCTTCAGCTGTAGTTTCTTTGAGCTGTAATTGATGTTACTGGTGGAGCCTTCCCGGCCGCAATGGCTTTTGTGATGCCCTTCACGTGACTGCTTGTTGATCCTTTCTTGGAAGGCTACTCGGGCGTAACATTTGTTCTCTTAATGCAGTAGTGTTGTGGTGCCTTTGTGGCACCTAGGCACTGTCCCTCGTCACGTGTCCAAGCTGTACACTGGATCACAAAACCGGCGCAACGAGAGACCGCAGCGGTGTAAACGGACTAGCAGGCATCATTCGAACAGGAACACAGTAAGGAAGAAAGCATAGGGTAGGTGGCGCTCTCTCTTCTGTACAGTACTGGCTGACTTGGTGTGAGAAAATGGAATTGTACTTGTCAGCACTATAATGAATATTCATATATGTGTGGGTAATTTTTAAAATATGAAAATAGTTCTGAGAACAGGGTGATTATAAATCACACTTTAGCAGGTGATGGATGTCAAATGGAAAATCCAAAAGTTGAAAGTTACCACTTAAAAAATTACCTATCTGGCATATTCTTTCCGGGTAATAGTGGCTCAAAGGCCAAGGGAATATTATTATTTTTGGACACTAAAGTTTAAAAAGGATTTCCTAATGGAAATAAGTATGTAGGAAAACATGTTGTTACAGCCTTGCCTTTGGCCTTGTACTTTCTTTTGTTCTAGTTTGAAAGAGGGGAAGGGATGTGGTTGTCTGGCAGTGCAGTCGCTGAAGTCCGAGACAACTTGGCTGCCTCAGCTGACCCTGTGCGGGCATGATGGTCCAGAACTGGGCCACTACTTCCACAGGATCAGAAACGTAATTTTGTCCTTGTCCCTAGACTTGATGTATCAATAGTTTCATACAGTCAGAACATCAGCCAGGCTTCCAAGAGAAATTGGTATTTAAATGGTGTATTTATTAATAGAAATACACTACACCTCTCCAGTGGAGCAGTGTTCATGTTGGGTGGTGACATGTCTCTTTTTGCACAGGAAAGTCACACAGTACAAACCAGTTTTATAACTGGAAGATTATCTTTGCACCAGAGTGTGGAATTGGAAGAGACATGAATTGGATGGTTAGTGGACAGTGTGTAGTCGGTACTAAAGGCGTTGGAATTCTTGGCTTCCTTGCATGTTGCTCTGACCCTTCTCCTTTTATTTTTATTTATTTATATTCTTTTTTTGCCGCACGTGGAATCATTTAGTCGCGGCACACATATGGGATCTAGTTCCCCGACCAGGGATAGAACCTGGGCCCCCTGCATTGGGAGCGTGGAGTCTTACCCACTGGACCACCAAGGAAGTCCCCTGACCCTTCTTTTAACAGGACCGTTACTGTGGGTGGAATGTCGGTGTTTGGGTCTCCTCAGGCACCCACTTAGGACTGCCCGTTAGGGTGCATTCTAATGATTCAGGGACCATGAGTACCACCAAATATGGTTACACCTAAGAAACAAATTTGCTATTTTCTGCCAAACTTTGACTTCATTAATTATCCCCAACCTGGCAAAGTCTGCACTTCCCCACCCCCCAATTTTTTTTTATTATGGTAAAATATACATATCATTTAACCATTTTTAAGTGTATAGTTCTGTGGCATTAAGTACATTTCCATGGTGGTTCAACTGGCAAAATCTCTTAATTGGTGATTTTGGTGGAAGGATCAGGTTCAGGAAGTGAAAGCGAATATGAATACAATGAGTCTGTTGTGGAGACCCCAGAGTTAGGGCCGACAGCTCCAATTCTGGGTCCGAACTACAACATGGCAGTGATAAATCTGCTTAATTTCTTTTTTCGGTCTGTGACAGGAGAGTAACGACAATGCTGTTTGTGACAAGGATGCTGTGAGAACTGCATGGAGCAGTGTCCGTGGGACACTGAACACGAAAGCTCAGTTCGTGTTAGGCATTTTCCAGTATGGGAGAGGGGGAGGGGCGCAAGTTTTAAGGGAAACTCCTTTCTGTCTCTGACATTTTTTAGAAATTCAGACAGAGCTTATGGGTAAGCACAGTCCTCCTTTTCCACAGGTGAAAAAGTGAACTTAAGTCTTTTTTCTGTAACGCATTTTAAAAATCTGTTGTTTTACAAGCTATGACATTCATTGAGTATATTTTGGAACATATCAAAAGCATAGGGCTTCCCTGGTGGCGCAGTGGTTGAGAGTCCGCCTGCCGATGCAGGGGTCACGGGTTCGTGCCCCGGTCTGGGAAGATCCCACGTGCTGCGGAGCGGCTAGGCCTGTGAGCCATGGCCGCTGAGCCTGCGCGTCCGGAGCCTGTGCTCCGCGGCGGGAGAGGCCACAACAGTGAGAGGCCCGTGTACCGCAAAAAAAAAAAAAAAAAAGCATAAAGAAGGAAAATAAAATGTTAAGAGAGGTTAACCATTTGTAACGTTATGGTGTATCTCCTTTTAATATTTTTTTCTTTGCATGAGTGCGTACACATTTTTCTTATGAGATTGGAATTGCATATTAATATTATTCTTTGTCACATAAAATATTGTTAATTATCCCTTGAAAGAAGAATGCTTGTGGTTCTACCTTATTAAACTTGAACTTACTCTCCTATTATAATTTGTTATAAGTAGTGCTACGGTGCAGTTCTTACCTTTTGTATTTTTCTTTAAGTGTATCCTTATGAGATATTCCCATGAGTAGTGTTACTTAATTAAATACATGAATATTCTCTTCAGACTAAAGAAATTTGCCAAAACCCTTTTCCAGAAAGGTTGTGTTGATTTTCAACCCCACAAAATAGTGTGTTTCCACCTCATCATGAACCTCAGGTCACCTGCAATTCTGTTGCCACTTGTATTTCTTAAGAGTATTGTGGGTTCAGGTTCTTGTTCATGCTTAAAGGGATTGTCTTATTTACCTGTAAGGGCTTTTTATATGTTAAAGGTACCTCTTGCCAAACAGATGGCACAAATATTTTTTCCCAATTTGCCTTTTATCATACTGTTTTCCTTTATAGTTTTCTTATTTTTAAGCTTAATAAATTTCCCCCTAGGAAGATAATTCTTGTATAATATTTTGTTCTAGTCGTTTTATGTTGTTTTTTTTAATATTTACCTCTATAGTAACTGGTTGTGATGTATCAGTGCATTGTGAAGTAAAGTATGTTGCAACCACCATTTTTCAAAGTAGAAAAGGTAATTATAGAAAAGATTGGTGCATTGCATGTAGTTAAGGGTAACTGTTTTAGAGGTTGCAACGTAACATGTGTTTCTGTGGGTAAGACGTTTGAAAGCTGCTGCTCTCATCCATATGGAATTATTTTTGGTATAGCTGTGAGATGAGGCTCTAACCTAGGATTCCCCTGCACACACCAGTATTTTCCACACTGTTGAATACTGTTTACTGTGGACTGAATTTGTGTCTCCCTAAAATTCGTATGTTGAAACCCTAATCCCCAATGTGATGTTATTGGAGATGGCGCTTTCGGGAAGTAATTAAGTCATGAGAGGGGAGCCGTCATGATGGGATTGGTGCCCTCATAAGAAGAGGAACAAGAGAGCTTGCTTCCTTTCTGCCGTATGAGGATATGGTGAGAAGACTGCCATCCGCAAACAGGAAGCAGGTTCTCACCAGGTACCGGATCTGCCGGCAGCTTGGTCTTGGACTTCTCAGCCTTCAGAACTGAGAATGAACGTTTGTTGTCTAAGCCACCCAGCCCATGGTAGTTTGTTATAGCAGCCTGAACAGACTAAGACCCTCCTTTCCTATCCCATAGACTTGCGTTTTCTTTGCCATATGGTAGGTCTGTTTCAGTGCTGTCCATTCTATTCTATTGATCTCTCTTCTTGTGCTTTGTAAGTCATTTTGTTGTTGTTGGTACCTTTTTATACTTCTTTGAAATATTTTCCTAAATATTTTTGCCTTTTCATTCTTCCATATTATTAAAATAGTAAAGATTCTTTGGTTGTAAGAAACAAAAACTTACTAGATGCAGCTTAAGCAAAACAAATGTAGTATTACAGTTTCAGAGAATCTGTGTACACAAGCGGAAACAGCTGGGGAAGAACCCTAGGGCCTTTGGGTGGTCCCTTATTTGCTGCCCTCTGCTGCCCTCTATTGCCTCAAAGTTCTCTCTGGCTGCCTTACAGTCCAAGTCTATGATGTCATAATCCAGCCACTTGCTGATTCTCAGGAGAGCTGGATATTCTCTGCCTCTCCAGATCCCCTCTCCACCTTTCTCCGTCTGCTCTTCGCCCTCGGTGGTTGAGTTTTACAAACTGCATCAGCCCAGCTCCCTTTCCTGGCTTCTGGGAGGGTCAGCCAAGTGGGTGGTACTGGCAAGTGATGGGAGGGTGGGAGGAGAGGAGGTCTGAGTATTCATTCCCCCGGGTGAGCCCTTTGCCCACCACCTCTGAACCCCTTCTCTCCCCACTTGCAATGGTTTATATGCAGAGGTAACCACTGTTATTTTAGATTCTGGATCTCTCCAAACCTTCATGCATTTGCGTACCTACAGATGTGCTCTTAGGAAATAAGTAGTTTCTTTGTTCCCACATAAATGGTATCATACTGTATGTAGCATTCTGCAACTTGAAGTTTGCTTTTTATTACTCAATATATCTTGGAGGACTTTCCAAGTTAGTAATATAGAGTTATTTCATTCTTTTAAACTGCATCAGGATCAGCTGGCGGGCTGGTGAAAGCAGATTGCTGGGTCCCATTCTGGAGTTTTTAAGTCAGTGGGGTGGGGAGGGGCAGGGAATGTGCATTTCTAACCAATTCCCAGGTGGCATTGATGCTGCTGTTCTGTGAACCTACTCCCTTTTGAGAACCGCTGCAGTGGTTTTAGGCTGTTGAGCCATCCCCTAATAGACACTGAGGTTGTTTCCAATTTCTCAGAAAAATAAAGAAGGTGGCAGTGACCTTGTCTGTACTGGTGCATGTGTACCGAGATCTTCCTAGGGTGGGTATGGAGAAGGGGAATTCTAGGTCACAGGGTATGACCTGTAATTTTAGTAATTACTGTCAAATGGCCTATCAGTGGGCTATAGCAGGTTACAGATGAACTTTCAAATAATTTTCTCCCAAGTTAAAAATAAATCTGATGGGAATTTTGACTGGGCTTGAGATAAACCAACAGATTAAGAGAACTGGTTTCATCATGGAGTACTGTAACATTAAAATTTGCTTTTCTCATTTGAAAAGTAAAAAATTTCCTTTTCTCATTGGAGAGGCATATAATATGATTATTATTTTTTAAAAATTGGGAAATGGTGACTCCTGCTTCGACCTCCTTAGGTTGGGATAATTACATTGGGAGTAATGATCTAGTTGCTCCTCTAAGAGTCTGTGAGCATCCCAGCCTCGGCAAAGTACATAAGATTCTTATACATCATATTTACCAGGCTGTTACCTCATGAATGAATGGTTTTGTGTGTTAATTCAGCAGGATAGGGGAAGCACTGGGGTCTGTATAGGTGGGAATCTTTTCATGGGGAAGGAATTTTTTCGCCTCTCTTCTCCCACACCTGGATTCTCAGTGTTTCGCATACAGTTGATTGCATTTGACACACAGCATTGGAATGTCCCTGGGATTAGGGCTGTGACAAGTATAACGCAGGAATGGGGATGAGTAGGAGGATACAGTTAAGCAACTAACTAGAATACAAGGTAGAATGAAGTAAGCGTCATTTACTTTCGCAGGTGAAGTGCTGTGGAAGCCGGGAGAAAGGAGAGACTGATCTACTCCCAGCCAGGGATCAGAATTGAGGACTTGAGTACAGTGACCCAAGCCTTGAGGGAGGGCCTTCTAGGAACAAGGACGATTACAGTGAGTGGCAAATAGATGCTTAACAGGCGTGTTCTAAAAACCCCAAACCTCAAACACCTGAAAACACTCTAAAAAACTCAAACACTTACAGGGGAGGTCCTTGATTCAGTTAAGTGGCAAGTTTTTCTCAGGTGTCCCCAGATGGCCCTTTCTCTCTCACTAGACATGCTGTGTCTGGAGTTCAGAGCACATGTGTGTTGCTTCTTGTTCTTGCTTGAATTTGCTGAGTTTAGCGAGTGCACTTAACACCTGGTCACTGCCATCACATTTTCCTCCTATCCTCACCAGATTGCCTTGGTTACTTTCTCAGGTTAGAAGGACGACGTCAATGTGAAAAACGACCATTAGATGTCAGCCTTGCTTTGTGCAAATTTTTTCTTATCGCAGAGGAGGCATTTTGAGGAAAAGCTGCTAGTTGTGACCTCTTCCTGTGTAAACTCCCATGATGGGTTGGGGAGTTTGTTTTCTGAACCCCACCCCTGGGCTTGGCCCAGAGAAACCTTGAGATGCTTCCAGCTCTCTTTCTTTTCTGGTGACCAGGTCCCAAAAGAGAACCTTGAATGTCTCTAGCCCAGCAACATGCATCATGAGAGGGACCGAAAATGAATCCCAGTTTAGAGGAGATCGGGTCTCTAGGCTGTGGGCTGGCACCTCCAGATACACTGGTTTGGGCAGTACCCATGGAGCAGGCAACTGGTCTACCTCCATCCCTCCTGGACCCACCACACCCTGCAGTGGACTACAAACACCCGTCTGACCAAATGCCTGGCCGACAGGGAAGCAGCAGCAGCTCTTAGTCTCTTAAGAGTCCCTGAGCATAGGAAGCTAGAACCCACGTTTCCCTGCATTTCAAAAGTGAAGTAAATAACAATAAGGCCAGAATCAGAGAAAAAGCACAATACTGTTCACCAACTACATTAATTTTCCCAGTAGACTTTGTCCCTGAAAACCATGGTTTTACATTATGTCAATGACTGTGTGGAGGCAGAATTTTTTTTTCACTTCTTTTCCCACCTTATGAAGATTTCCAATATACAGAAGTTAAAAGTAGTATGATTCTCTCTATGCACACCACTTAGGTTAAGCCGTTGCTAATATTTTGCTTCATCTACATTTGTGTGCATCTTTTTTTTCCTGATCTTTTAGAAAGTAAATTGGAGATGTCATGACAACTTTACTCCTAAATACTTAAGTGTGAATTTTCTAAAAATTATGACCTCTAACACAATCACAATACCATATTACACCAAAAAATTCAAACAGTAATTCCCTAATATCATCTAATATCTAGTTCATATTCAATTTTTCCCAAATATCTTATTTTTAAAATTAATTAATTAATTAATTTTGGGCTGCATTGGGTCTTCGTTGCTGCTCGCGGGCTTTCTCTACTTGTGGTGAACAGGGGCTACTCTTCACTGCAGTGCACGGGCTTCTCATTGTGGTGGCTCCTCTTGTTGCGGAGCACGGGCTCTAGGCGCATGGGCTTCAGTAGTTGTGGCATGCGAGCTCAGTAGTTGTGGCTCGCAGGCTCTAGAGTGCAGGCTCAGTAGTTGTGGTGCACGGGCTTAGTTGCTCCACAGCATGTGGGATCTTCCCGGACCAGGTATTGAACCTGTGTCCCCTGCATTGGCAGGCGGATTGTTAACCACTGCATCACGAGAGAAGTCTCTCCCCAAATGTATTTTATAGTTGGCTTTTCTCAAACCAGTATACAGTCAAGGTGCACCCATTGGATTTTGTTGTTGAGTCTTCTTCAGTTATTCTTGCTCTAAGACCCCCTCTTCCCCTCCCCCACCCTTAGTTTTTTCTATGGCATTGACATTGAAGAGACCAGGCTAGTTGTCTTGTAGAATGAGCCACATGTTGGATTTGATTGTTTCCCTATTGTGGGTTTAACTCATTTCTTTCTCCCTGTATTTTCTATAATCTGGATGTTAAATCTCAGTATTATCCAATAGAACTTTCTGTGATGATGGACTGTAATGTCCAGTATGGTAGTCACTAGCCACATGTGGTCACTGAGCACTTGAAATGTAGCCAGTGTGTCTGAGTAACTGAAATTTACATTTTATTTAATTTTCATTCATTAACTTATATATATAATATATATATATATATTTTTTAACATCTTTATTGGGATATAATTGCTTTACAATGGTGTGTTAGTTTCTGCTTTATAACAAAGTGAATCAGTTATACATATACATATGTTCCCATATCTCTTCCCTCTTGCGTCTCCCTCCCACCCTCCCTATCCTACCCCTCCAGGCGGTCACAAAGCACCGAGCTGATATCCCTGTGCTATGCGGCTGCTTCCCACTAGCTATCTACCTTATGTTTGTTAGTGTATATCACACTCTTCTCCTCTCTCTCCAGGATTAGTTTCACAACCTCCTGCCCTGTCCACCCAAACATGTTCTCCACCTGTAGCTGCTGTGAGCTTCATTCATTGCAGTAACACTAACACCATGGGGTATTGATTGCTTGCTAGGGGCCAGACTCAGTACTGAGTGATTTTTGTATTTTATTGAATATATTATTGAAGTAGGGTAGGCAATATCTCCATTTTTGCAATTAAAGAAACTGGGGCTCAGAGAAGTTTGGTAACATGTCTGTGGTCACACAGCTCTCCAGTGTCAGAATTTAGTCTCATTTACCTTTGTATCTTAGTTCCTCACATATGACTGAATGAGTGAGTGGATCTCAGACTTTCAGTGATAGACTGAACCCAGGAGGTCAAATCCAATAGGTTCGCCTGAGAACACCCAGAGTTGTCCGTGGAGGTCTATGGGGTGGGCTACCTCCTGTGTGGGGAGGGGAACAGGTGTGTGTGAGGAATGGAGGTGTGGATGGGTGACTATTTTCAAGGAGACACCTGGGGTACAGGAAGGGGTGTTCTGCCCAGTCTAAACTCTGGCAATAACTAGTGGCAAATCTTCGTTAAGTCACATATATTTTCTGTGCTTAGTCCAGAGGCTGGCCTAGTGTCTCTGTTTCGGTCCTAAAATTTTGTCAAAAACTTCCTTCTCTAGGAAAGTCTGTCCCGGGTCCCTCTTGAGGGGTCTGCACGAAAACGCAGGTCAGATGATGTCATTCCTCTGCTCGAAATCGTTAGAGCTCCCCTTGCCTGCAGAACAAGCCCGGACCTGACAGAGCACTGCAGGTACCGGCCCTGGTCCGCCTGCCTAGACTTGGGCCCTCCTGCCAAATCCTAAACTCGCAGGCCCGTTCGATCCTCTGTGCCTTTGCTCAGAGCATGCCTTTCCCCCTTCCTTGCCCATCTTTTTTTTTTTTTGTGGTACGTGGGCCTCTCACTGTTGTGGTCTCTCCCGTCGCGGAGCACAGGCTCCGGACGCGCAGGCTCAGCGGCCATGGCTCATGGGCCCAGCCGCTCTGCGGCATGTGGGATCTTCCCGGACCGGGGCACGAACCCGTGTCCCCTGCATCGGCAGGCGGACTCTCAACCACGGCGCCACCAGGGAAGCCCTTCCTTGCCCATCTTGATCCTGTTTCCTTCCCGGCCCCGCGAGGATGCAGCTTTTCCACAGAGGGTCTCCAGGTACCTAGTGAGACAGCACTGCAGAACACAGACCGTGTTCTCTGGGCATTGCAGCGAGCATTCCCTGCATGGCATAGAATTGCCATGAGGACAGCTGGAGACCCATCTAGCCTGAGCCTCTTAACTCTATAGACACATCTGTCTCCTCCTCGTGAGGGGCGCCTGCGTCACCTGGGTCTGTCTTGTAGGACTGGAGGGCTGGCCCCTGGTAACTTTAAAGGTAGTGTGGGTTTGCACGTTTGTACATGTGTGTGAATGTGTGCGCGCGTGTGTTCATGTAGGGTGGGGGAGGAGGGGGAAGAACTCAGACCTGACATTCGTGGTTGATTATCTACCAGCAATGGTACTGAATTATTTTTGTACATGACTTCATTTAATCCTAACAAAGCCCTTTGTTAGGACGCTTTTTCAGATTAAGAAACCAAAGCTCAGAGGAATTAAATAAACTTCCCAAGTTAATTCAAGAGGGGCAGGGCAGGGGACTTCCCTGGTGGTGCAGTCGTTAAGACTCCGTGCTCCCAATGCAGGGAACTAGATCCCACCTGCATGCCGCAACTAAGAGTTCACATGCCACAACTAAGGAGCCCGCCTGCCGCAACTAAGACCCAGTACCACCAGATAAATAAATAAATAACTATTAAAAAAAAAAAAAAAGAGGGGCAGGGCAGGGTTCCAACCTAGCTGTGTCAACCTCAAAGCAGAGTTCCAGGTGTCCCGAGGTGGGCGTTCAGGGGCAGGCTGGGGCAGGGCTGTGGGGTGGGAGGGCTGCCTACACCCGGGGCCCCTCTTCAGAGAGTATTTAAGGGGGACACATATTTTGGGTTCAAACACTAAGTGTGGTAACTCGGCCGTTTCGCCTTCCTCTCTCTCTCTCTCCTCGCCTGGACATGGCACTATTGTTCCCACCAAACACATCTGAGCAGATGAGCTCTCTGACTTAATGGAACCCACATTCCAGGATTGGGAGCCGACCCCTCCCCAGTCCCCCTGCTCTGGTCTCTCCTCCCTACTCAGATGCTGGCCCTCCTGCCGAGGGCTGTTCATGTGAGGACCAGACTCTGCCCAGCTCCTTTGGGAGCAAGGTGAACCTGGAGTGGGGCACTGGCTCCCTACGGGCTGTGCAAGGCACAGGGCGGTTGGGATTTTGTCTTTGGGGCCGACGTTCTTTCCTGGGAGACTCCATGTTTGTTTCCTTTCCACCTGAAACCTGAGTCCCTTCTGTCGCCTTTCTTCATTCCTGTGGTGTTGGTCACCATGGAACCTCTTTAGCCATTGCTTTAGTGGAAGGAGTAGACAACGGTCAGTTACCTCGGGCCACCCCTCTCCCTGAGTGCGGACACCGAGGCCGAGGGTGGAGGAGCCAGCCATCTTGGGCGATCCAGAACTTCAGGGGTGAGGATGGAACCCTGGTCCCCAGAACCCCCTGGCTGTTAGCCCTTTAGGTCAGCGGCTGGCTCTTCCAACAGGGGACACACTCCTTGGTGCCCAGGACAGTGCCAGGTCAAATGGGGGTTCAGTGAATTGTGCCTCAGGGTCAGCACTAAGTACTGTCCATGCCAAACCCGAAAGCTTTGTCCACATTTGGAATGGAATTTCTGATCCTGGTTTTTACAGTTTGGACATAGATCTTTAAGTTCCCACCAGGTCCTGGGGAGGTGGCACCCACTGCTCTCACATAAGACATGCTCGTCCGTCCACAGCTGTGGACACCTCCCCGTGGGCAGGCACTGAGGAGGCCCTGCATGTAGACCCTGCGGGCCCGAGGGCTCAAAGGTGTGGATGCAAGCGGTGGGCAGGCCTAAAAGGGGCTCTGCCGACTGGGTTGCCTGGGTAAGCTACGGAGTGGACCCAGGTGTCCCTCAGGGAACGGGGAACCTGGGCCGTCTTCGTCCGCCAGGGAGTTTGTGGGGAGTCGGGTGGAGGGCCGGCTCGCTCAGAAGGTGCCGCTGGGCCTCACGTATCTGTACTCTAAGGCAGCTCCAGATCTCCTCTTTAGCCTCCTAGACGTGATGCTCTGGGCAGACTGAGTAGCAATATCCACTTTGGCAGCCTAAGGTCAGAAACAGGGCTGGTCTCTTAATATAAAGGGAATCTGAACTATAGCCCAGTGGTTCTCAATCCTGTTTGAACATCAGAGTCACTCAGAAGTTAAGAAAAACACAAAACAAAAAACCCCAAACAGATCCCTGTGGCTGCTCCCTAGAAAACTCTACCTCACTTGGGGCCTGGGGCGAGGCCTGGGAATCTGTCATTTTAATCAGTTCCAGGAGACTCTGATCTGCGGCTGAGGTTGAGAGCAAGGGCTGTAGCTAAATGTCGCTTTTCCACGTGGAATTCGCACAGAAAGTCTGCGCTCTGGTTAGGAATGGGTAGCAGGTGTCTGTGTGGCCTGCAACCCTCACTGCCCCCAAAGCCTGGACTCCAGCTCCGTGGAAGGTCTGTCCCCCCAGGAATGTTCCTTCTGGGCTTTGCCCAAAGCAGCCACCTTGCCAGTGTCTTGAGTCTCTCACTCAGTGGGGCGAGGAGTGGGGTGTTGGGAGCCGTGGAGCAGAATCTCCCTCCACGTTGCTCGAGAGAAGTACCGTGTCCCTCGGCTATTCCTGGCAGCTTGTCACTACCATGTGGCCAAAGCCCTACCCCAGCTGTCAGCAGCTCGTCACTACCATGTGGCCAAAGCCCTATCCCAGCTGTCAGCAGACAGGGGGTTGCCTTCTCCCCTGATCGTGAGGTAAATTCTCCTCAGACAGAGAACCCGAGTGGCTTGAGGCTATAATCAGCGGGACCAGGCAAAGGCTGGGCTGGGGCCATGCTGGCTGGGCCGGACTGGAGCCACTGTTTGGCCAGGAGGGTTGCTAGGAGCCGCTCGGCCTTCTGGGGCCTGGGTGGGGACGCGGCGGGCTGGCTTCCAGACGGAAGGCAGGTTTTCTCAGTCCCTGAGTTGGGATTTGTTGCTCAGCAAAAGGAAGTTGGCATTGCATCCTGCCCTGTCCCCAGATGATATCTCGAGGGACCTACTCTCGAGTAGAAATTGGGAGATTTGGGAGATGTGGCCTTTGCCCTTGATTTTATCACTGATCAGCTCTGGCCGTTCACCTCCCTGCCTGTCAGGGTGAAAATGGGTCACTCAGCAGAGAATTTAGAAAATTGTGTGAAGTCACAGCATCTGCGGGGAGACCCTTATCACATGGAAAAAGAATGAACTCAGATCAAGGGCGCGACCAGATGACTGACCCCAGAGGGTTAAGGGAGGCTGGGAAGGGCTTGGCGTGCTCAAGCGGTCAGCACAGGACACTGAAATGGCTGAGAGGGTCTGAGGTTGGCTTGGTCAGCAAAGTGAGAACAAGGGCCAGGAGCCTGGTACAGATGGAGACTGGCGCGCCTGAGAGAAAACTGGAGAGCTGGCCTCCGGGGAGGCCCTACCGCGTACCTGCGTGATAAGAGGGGTCACAAAGCTTGACACTCAGCGTGAGATTCCAGGGCAGCTGGCAGAGTGATGAGGAAAGTAGCAACTGATGGGGAAACAAAGTGTCAGACTCCCCCTTGATAAACTCCACCTTCCCCAAGACCCTGAGTTGTCCAAGAGCAAAGGCGGGTTCATGGGTTTCATGGACACTCTTCACAATGAACTCGGCCTACAGTCATGCAGCCCGGGGACTTGGTAATTTTGAAGCGTCCAAGAGAGTACAAATGTTATAAAAGAAGCGTCCTTTGGTTTAGTGGCAGATTTCTTCACTGTAAGAATGCTTTAACTCCTGGCGGGCTTCCCGCGAAGTGGTATAAAAAGCGTTTGTGGTTTGTACTGACTCCTTTCTGCCTCTCCCCATCATAGGTCCCTGGATGCTACAGGTTGGGGCCCTCTGGATACCTGAGGATCGTACTCACGGCCCAGAAAGTAGCTGCTCCCTGCAGACCACCTCCCAGGTGCCTTCTCCACCCAGGGCACGGGCACCCGTGACGCTGTCCCCCCAGGTAAGGGGCACCTAGGGAAGTCATGAGGGGGTGGGGATCTTCCTGGGGTACTCCCAGGGGCTCCGCCTGGGGGATGTAGCTGGGCTGCCGGGCTTTTCCATCCGGGCCAGGCTGTCTGTGGGCCCTCCCTGCTCAGCCGTCCGTCAGGGGCCTCCCTGGCCTGACTATGGCCTCCTCAGCCTGAGCTTTGCCTCCACTCTCGAGCTGGTGGGCTGGCCGAGGGGCTGAGCGTGGTCTTCTGTGGTGGGAAGATGGAGATGGGCAGAGGATACAGGAGTGGGGCCTCCAGGAGCACCAGCTGGCCCCATTTCCTCAGCTGACAGGGCAGGAGAGTGGGAACAGTGTGGCCAGCTGTGTGGCGGGAGACTGGGTCCCAGGCCTGGCGCTGCCACTGGGAGCCAGCTGTGTGGGCCTCAGTCTCCTCTGCAGAGTGAGGGGTCAGAGGTCCTGCCCTGGAGAGAATGGGTGCTTGTGAGGTGGAGGGCCACTTCTCCCTGGAGGGCTTGGAGCAGGGGCCTGGAGACCCCTTGGGAGGAGTGTGGAGAATCGGGAATGCCTGAGCAGTTCAGGAAACAGGCCGCGGTGCTCAGGGCAGGGCACCTGGGGAGCCCGTGAAGGAGGCTGAGAAGGTGTAATTGGGGGAGGGGTTTGGAGCCAAGCTGGGGGTAGAAGTCAGGCCGAGAGGGTGGGGAAGACTGGGCTCTGGTGGGGATCATGGTGCCCTGGCTGGCTGGAATTGGGATGGCAAGCCCCCACCTGAGGGCCAGGCTCTGCTTTGGCGGACAGGCTGCAGAGAGCCCGGGGCAGTCTGTCCTCAGTCCTGGCCTCAGTGGACTCTAAGATGCCGCTCTCCCTATGTTTCTGTCCCCCGGCAAGGTTCTGGCTCCGCTGGCCGTGTACTGTGGGAGCATCTCTTGGACCAGTGCTGGACACTCCCAGGGGGAAGCAGTGACTCCAGCCCAAAGACTTTTGGAAAAGGTGAGACTGGGGGACTGGGCCTAGTGACTTGGTCACATCAAATGACCTTCAAGTGCCCAGGGCAGCCTCTCTGGGGCCTTTGGGCAGAGATGGGGGATTCCACCTGACAGCTGCCCAGTCAGGGCCAGTGACCACAGAGCAGAGCTTGGGCCTCGTCCTGGAGGGAGGAGATGGGTGTGTTTAGATGCCCAGCTGTGTCCTCAAGCTACTGGCAGGTATTATTTTTACTTTGGTCCCTACTGAAAATGCCCTTTGGTTTTAGGTGGGTCCTTTCAATCCTGTGCCTCAGGGGATGGAGTTGTACAGAGGGGACCCGCAGGAACAGGGAAGTGGGGCTCTTCTAGGAACCCCGAGAAGGCAGGGCTGTGGTCCCTGGCTTCAGGACCTGGGCTCCTCTAGCACCGCAGCTCTGGTCTCTGCTTCCCTCAGCCTCCCTCCGGCCAGTGCTGAGCGTCCTGCCAGAGAAGCCGTCGCAGCTCTTGAGTGGATGTGGGGAGCCTGGCAGCCTCAAGCTGGGTGCTTCCCTGAAGGGCTGGCAGGCCAGGAATGGCATCCCAGGAAGCCCGGGGCCCTGTCACTGGGCCCCAGCCCCTGGTGCCACTTCCTTCGCTGGAGTCAGAGGCCAACCGTGTGGCCCGGGACACCACTCAGATTAAGGACAAGCTCAAGACAAGGAGGTTCTTGGAGGGCTTGGCAGCATCTCCCCGAGGTGAGCCCTGGGCCTGTCCACCTGCCACCTGGGCTGTGAGGACCAGCAGGTGTCCAGCTGGCAGCTGGGCTAGTCAGGGGGCGCCCGCCAAGCACCCTCTCTCTACACCCTCCACCTCCTCCCTGGAACGCCGTCTCCCACTGGGGCCTCTGCGGTACCTCCCGACCTGCCTCCCCATTCTCACCCTCGCTGCAGAGGAATTCTAGTCTTCTAGGCTTCGCTGCAGAGGAATTCTGGTCTTCTAGGCTTCGCTGCAGAGGAATTCTTTTTGAACACGAATCTGACTATATTCTTCTTTCACTCCCACGGGCTATGCTTAACGCCACCCAGTGGTTTTCAGATGGCCGCAAGGACTAGAACCTGTTGTCCTCACTCCTAATTCAGTACTGATTCTGTTTCCCTTTCTACCCAACCTGCCTCTGAATTTTAAATAGGTAACTTTGATTGACACTTTCTACCAAATTTTACAGGCGTGGGAAAGGACACTCAGCAGAGTCTAGTGGTGCGGGTAGAGCTGGGGGCGGATCTGCACCCTCATCTCTCCATCTCAGCTGCCCCAGGACATAAAGCCCTGTTGCCAGCATCTCAATTAACCCCATTCCCCGCACTCCTGGGACTAACCTACTCCCCGTCCCCACCCCCTACAGCCTCTCTGGATCCTGGGGGAGCCCCCAAAGGAGTTCCCCTGAGGACCGCCATTCCCCGGGCTGCCTCTCAGAGGCTGCTGAGGGTGCCCAGGCCGATGACTCCCATCCAGAGCCTCCCCACCGCCCCGGAGGCCAGCAGAACCAAGGACAAAGGCCTGGACCCACCCAGGAGCCATCAGGGACCCCAGGAGCTGAGACCCGGTGCCCAGGAGGTAAGGCGGTTGGACTGCTCTGAGTCTTGCTTCCCTGCCCTTCTGTTTTTCTTTCTATCCTTTACCAACCCCTGTTCCCAAGCCCTGAGCTTCTCTGGAGGTGTCTTCTCTGGCTTGGGAGTTGCCCCAGAGGTACTGAGCCCAGTCCTCCTGAGCAGAGGCTGTGTGACCACCTGTCTTACCCCTTGGTGGTTCCCAAGCCATCTCTGATATAAATGTTCCAGAATTCCTCATGCTTCTGGCCCTCCCCATTTTTGGGAAGGAACTGTGGCAGAGGGGAAAGAATGCTGGGCTGGGACTCCGGGGATCTGGGTTCTGGTTTTCACTCTGCCCCTCACTGGTTGTGTGACCTTGGGCAAGTCACTCCCCTCCCTGGGCCCCAGTTTGCACTAAGAAGAGGGAATTGGACCAGATGTTTTTGAGGATCCCTTTCGGCCCTGACGTTCTAGGATTTTCTGAAATGAGAAGAGAAAAACAAATAATAATAATAACAAAAGGGGTTGGAGTAGGAATGAGGGGATTCCCTTCTTGCCTAAAATGGTAAGGAAACAATGAACCTGGGCGTCCCAGGGTTGTGTGGCTGGAAAGAGAAACAGAGGATACTTGCCAGCACTTCTGCCCAGGTGGCTGCTGATAGAAGGGACTGCCTGCGAGGTGAGCATTCAGAGTGGAATGTTTCATGGACCAGACCCCTCCTCCAACTCCGCTCCCAGGCGCAGGTGTCCCAGCAGTACCTGCACTGCAGTGACGAGAAGATGCACAAGTCCCTGGCGGGCACTGTGATCCCGCCCATCCCAAAGGACAGGGTGCCCGCCGGGACCTCCTCCTGCACGCCTGGCTCCCTTCCCAGCCTCTTGCCTCCAGGCCAGGACATCCTCATGGGCCTGAGGCCTGCCACCACACGTAAGCAGCGCTAAGTCAAAAGTACCTTGCAGCCCTCTCTCCTCTACCCCCCAAGATCCTCTTGGGCTCCCTATGGCTAAGCCTCCACGCCAGGGCAGAACTCTAGGGGCTGGGCGTGTGAGGGGCAAGCCTCAGACCTGGGGTCGTCACAGCTCTCACCCTTGACTCCAGCGGGAGGGGTGTATGGGCTTAATTAACAATGTCTCGGCCTCTGTCTTCTACCAGTGTCCTGGTGTGTGTGGTTGCTGCAGTGATGAATAAAATACAAATTATTTTAAAACTCTATTGAATTCATGGTAGCTGTTTGTGACGACGTATTGATATTTTCTTAATTAATGGACACTAAAAATACAAGTGTTATCGTGTCTGTGTATATGGGGGGGGAGTCCACAAAACTTTTGAACTTAAAAAGGGGTCTTCATACCCCCAAAAGGCTTGGAATCAGTGGGTAGAGGATCTCTGTGTTGTAATGAATCTGGACTTATGGCTGGTAAGTGGGACAGAGGGTGCTCTCCACATGGCCAAAGACATCCCTGTGGTCAGGCCAGACTGCTGGAGTGACTGTGTGTGTATGTGAGAGAGAGAGAGAGAGAGGGCGAGAGCGTGCGCTTTATCTGGGGTCGGCTGTACCTATTTCTCTCAAGCTTCGTCTCTCCCTCTGTCTCCCACGCTGTCTTCCCTTCTGACTGTAGGCGTGTCCACATCTTTCCCACCCCTGGTGCAGTGTGGGAACCCACTGTGGACCTGCTCCTGGGTTTGAGTTCTCTGCCTGATTTCGCAGTTGACCTCCCTCCTCCCCATCGGCACTGCCTCCTCCTTTCCTGCTCAGACACCCTCCTCTCCCTCCCCTCTGAGAGTTCTTGGTGGCTCTCATGACTCTCTGGCCCCAGATAAGTGACCCTCCCATCCCATCCCACTGCTCTTGACTTTTTTGCACCATCTGAGCTGTTGATGCCCTTGAACTCTTCCTCACCTTCCTGACTTTAAACCTGCTTCTCGACCTTCCAGGCAGCCTCCTGTGCACCTTCTTTCATCATTTCTTAAGTTTGTTCCAGAGCCCTTTGCCCCCCACCTCCTTGTTCTCCCCTGGGATCTTATCTGTGCAGTGGCTTCCAAGATCATGGGGGATGGGTGACTTCCGTGTCCCCTGCTCTCACCCTGAGGTCTCTCCAGAGTCAAGCTCTGTGCTTCCATCCTCCTGTTGAGCACCCTCAGGGTCCTCATGGCTGAGGCAGATCCAGCATCAGAGGCAGCGAGGGAGGATGTGCCACCGTCACGGCATCACGGACAGAGCACCTCATGTTTCCCCAAACTGCCTCCCTCCTACAAGGTGCAGGTGTTCCCTTTGATCTTCCAATTTCAGCATCATCTTTGACTTTTGCTCCTATTGCCTCCTGTTCCCAACAGATGGCCACATCCCATTAGGTCTTTCTTGAACAGTAAGAGAAAATACAAAAGCTACCATCCCCGTCTTGCCCCTGCCTTTCCTCTCAGTTTGCACTTACTGGCTCCCTTTCGACCTGCCCCCGTAGCTCCCACCCGGTCTCCTTGCAGCCCTGGGCTCGCCATCCTAATCTCGTGTTTTCATCCACCCCCTGAATACGCCTCTTCCATGCATCTCACCTTTATGGACTTCCTGGTGCCAGCAGCTTAAAGATGAGTCTCCCTGGCCAGACCTTCAGCGTGTCCCAGCCCACCACGCCACACTTCCTCCTGTGCTGCTCTACAGGCTCCGACCCACCCTTCCCAATGCCTGTGCCGAGCCCTGGACGGCACCTCTGTGCAGCCCCAACATGAGCCTTTCCCCCTTGGCCCACTGATCAGTTCCTATGTTTCTCAAGCCCCAGCTCCACATCTGCCCCCGCTCTCAGGTCTCCCCTGGCCTCCTCAGGGGAGTGGGGAAGGGAAGCGCCTTCTCAGCACTGTCCACAGGCATCCAGCCTGTGCACTGCCTGACTACCTCCCGCCCACTGATTCGCTCCACGTTTATTTAAACCTCATTTCTATTCTTTCACTTGGAGCACTACAAGGCAGGGGCCATATCTGGGAATCTCTGCGGCCCCCATGGTGTCAAGCTTGGTCCTGGCCACGGACTAGTCACATAATAAGTATCTGCCCATTTGCTGCCCGGCTGTGCCATGGATTTCTCTCCATTGCCTCTGTGAGGCTAACAAATGGCTGGGAGGGAGCCTCCATTTCCGTTTCATCCATCCTCCCGTCCAGCCATGCATCCGTGTGCTCACTTAAAAGCTATGGAGCACCGCTCTGTGTCAGGCATCGTGCCAGGTGAAAGCAAAGCCCAACAAGACAGCCAGGGGCAACCACAGGGATTGCCCAGCTCCACCTCTGCCCCCCAAACCTGTTAGTGCTCCTGGGCAGTGGTGGGTTCCGTAGTGAAGACGCAGCGGAGGGGCTCCCTAGGCTGGGTGCCCTGGGGTGTTTGCCTACTGGCTGCAAAACACACAACCCCTCCATGTAGGTCCTGACCCAAGAGGCTGTGCGAGTTCCAGGGCGCAACTCTGAGTCTTGACTGGTCCAGGCCCACTCTGAAGCTCTGCCCCTACCTGTAGACCTCGGGTCCCCTGACCTCCACAGACCCCCTCGGATAGGGGCCCCTGGATCTGGGCAGGCACTGAAATGGGCTCTCCTGCTGCCTGTCTTCTAGCCACCCCGGCCCGGGTCATTCCGCTGAGTGAATCCCCTGAGGCCAGAGCACAGGATGTTGTGTTCCAGTCCTTGCGTTGTGGCTTGTGACCCTGTCAGCCCCCCAGGGGGTTCTGCTGTCTGTGCATTTCCCCGTGAGAAGAGAAGATCCATGTTGGAGGATGTATAGCTGGTCTTCACGGGAATGTAAGCCCCATGAAGGCAGGGATTGCCATCTGTCTTAGTGATGCTGTATTCCCGCTAAAATACAGTGCCGGGAATGCCCCATCTTCCTTTCCTGTGCTTAGTTTGGGATTGAACCTCTGTTACAAAACAGTGGTGATTTCCCTTCAGCAGCAAAGGGGGTCAGTCCCTCTAGACCCTGAGGGGCAAGGGTGGGGGGATCACCGAGCTCTCCTGGAGTGGGGGCTGTTCGGAGGACTTGAACTCAGTCTGCTCTGAGCTGGAAGGAGATTTATCCTCATCTGCGGCAGCCGCTCTCCTGCGGACAGAGCAGGGCACGGGCCTCCCTTTTGGACTGAGCAGTTTCAAGCGGAGGCTGGCTTCCTGGGGAATGGATGCGCTGTGCCTCTGGAGAATAGGGCTCGGAGCTGTGTCTGGACACTGAGGCTGGCCTGGCCTGGCCTGCCGGTCAGCCTGCCCTCAAGTTTGCGGAAGGGACTGCATCTCCTGCGGCTTTGAAGCCCTGGCCAGGAGCCTCGTTACAGGGCCACCCATGGCTCCGTCGGCCCTTGCCCCCTCCTGGAGCTAGCCTGGGCTCCTCACAGCAGGAGCTCTTGCTTGCCATCTCTCATGGGTGTTTTTTTCTCCCCCATTCTTTTAAGATTGGTTCGGGAGAGTGGGCCTTGGGAGAAGACCCCCAGATCACTGGGTATGTACTCGCCGTGCACACCCCCATGTGTTTTTTGACTCTCTGGTTCCTGGGCTGGATCATGGGATCAGAATTAGGGCCAGAGGAGACCTGGGTGCTGTCAGACTCAAGCCCCTCATTTCACAGACGGGAAAGCAGAAGCCACCCTGGTGCCACGGACGGTGGCCCCAGCTCTGTGCCGCCCTCCACCAGCGCAAGTCGCTTCACGAACACCCAGCTGAGAGAGACGGCGCTGTCCCCATTTGACAGAGGAAGGGGTTGAACTGAAGCTGGACCTTCTCCCTGGCCTCAGGGCACAGAAAGCAGCCTTGGTGCATTTGCACGCAGGTCCTCACGGCTCCAAAGCTGGCGCTTCTGACCCATCGTGTGTCTGCTGCCCCTGCGCGATTCTAAGTGAATAGAGGATTCCTCTCCAGACAGAGTGAGAAATTAAACCACATCCCACAATGCCTTAGTCAGCCCATCCCGGAAGGTTTCAGCATCAGGGGAATAGAGCGAACCCGGGTTGGCAGTGAGGCAGGTGGCCGAGGCCCAGGGAGGCTCTCCAGCCTGATGACCTAGTTTGTGGAGAGGATGGAAGGTTGGGGGAGGGGACCTGGGCGGAGCACCCTGAGCCTGGGCCGCAGGCGATGGGGGGCTAGAGGCGGCTGCTGTGCGGACCGGCAGGAGGGAGTGGACTCTTGTGTAGCTTCCCAGCAGCTTACTCTGTAATCAGCTCAGCAGGTGGGTCAGTTGGCCAGGGGGAGGCTGCTGCCCGAGAGGCCCCAGGGTTAAGATGCTCAGCTGCGCCCGAGAGGCAGGCCTGGCACAGAAACCTCTGTGGTGACTGCACCTCCCCCTCTCCCCGGCTGGGCTGCTGCGGGGTAGCCGGGGCAGTCTGGTGTGGCGCACGCCGGCACCCAGTGTCCCTTAAGAGCTACCCTGAGAGCCCTGGAACGGGGCTTTGGGCCAGGGGACACGAGCCTGTAGCTACGCCCTTGTCCGCCTCACCAGCTTGCTGCTTGAGAACCAGGTCCCCAGGGGGCAGGGGCAGGCTGCTTGGACAAGGCTTTCTAGGGTGTCTCTTGGAGGCATAGGTGAGAAGGGGCTACAAAGTGGCAAAGTCCTTAAGGGGCTCTCTGACCCTCCAGCTGTCGGCTGGGAACAACATTGCCCAATTTGGGGACCACGTCTGGCACGTAGTAGGGGCTCACGTGGTATTGTCTGAAGCTGAGGGCTTCCCCCAATCTTGTGGCTTTTCCGCAGTCCCTGCCCCGGTCAGCTGGCACCTGGACACCTGTACCCTCGGCCCTACCTTACTTCTGGGCAGATGGAGGCTTCGCCCCTCCTCTCCCTCGGCCCTGGATCCTTCTCCCAGGAGGGATCTTTGGCAGAAGATGTGAGCCAGGCAGAGATCTGGGGTGACCCGGGAGCCCTGCCGGACCCCCAGACTCAACACACCCTTTCTGGGGCTTCCCTGGTGGTCCAGTGGTTAAGAATCCACCTTCCAATGCAGGGGACACGGGCTTGATCCCTGGTCAGGGAACTAAGATCCCACATGTCGCGGGGCAACTAAGCCCACGTGCCACAACTACTGAGCCCATGTGCTCTGGAGCCCACATGCCACAACTAGAGAGCCCTTGCATCGCAACTACTGAGCCCGCACACCACAGCTAGAGAGAAGCCCATGTGCCACAAGGAAGATCCCACGTGCCGCAACTAAGACCAGATGCGGCCAAATAAATAAATAAATATTAAAAAAAGAAAAGGAAAAAAAAATACCTTTTTCAGCCTCAGGCAGCCCCAGATGGTGATCCCAATTCCAGAGGACCCCTGATTTGCAAGTTCACTCAAGGACAGTGAACTCCAAACTTTGTGAGCAGGAGAACCTGGTTAACATTTCTTTCATTAAAAGAAAACGAATGGGGTCTTTCCTGGTGGCGCAGTGGTTGAGAGTCCACCCGCCAGTGCAGGGGACACGGGTTCGAGCCCTGGGCCAGGAAGATACCACATGCCGCGGAGCAACTAAGCCCGTGCGCCATGACTACTGAGCCTGTGCTCTAGAGCCCGTGAGCCACAACTACTGACCCTGCGCATCTGGAGCCTGTGCTCCACAGTGGGAGAGGCCGCAACAGTGAGAGGCCTGCGCACCGCCATGAAGCGTGGCCCCCGCTCGCCCCGCAACTGGAGAAAGCCCTCGCACAGAAACGAAGACCCAACACAGCCAAAAATAAATAAATAAATTAATTAAAAAAAAAAAAAAAAGAGAAAACGAATGAACCTACCCGCACACTGCCTCTATTACCAGAAATGTGCTCTTTGAAGCCATTAATTGGGAAAATACAGAATGACAAAGAGATACTATGGATTTGATGTCCTTTGGAAATGAATTTGTATGTTATCAATTGTAAGAGCACCTGAAGGTCACTGGGTCTCAGCTTTCCTGTCTGTAAAATGAGAGCCCTGGGCTGGCATTAGTTCTCTGGGCCCTTCATGCTCTGTCATAGTCTCAGATAGGAGCATGGTGGTATATAACAGTCAGTGGGCTCATTTTATTTTTCCTTTTTCTGAAGTACACACCTCCCAGTTGAAACAGACTTACATTCTCAGGAAATATCTTAAAACTCTTAGATAACCGATCTGCCCCTATTTCCTGCCCAGCCTCCTCCCTCCTCCCTCCCCGCATCCCCCCACCCCCAGTCTTAGAATAAGGTGTGCAATACTAGTTGAATGAATGGATAGAGGGATGAAAGGAGGAGGGTGTTGGTCCTTGGGCAGCCTGTTCTATACGTGCCAGTGCCGCCCTGTAGAGTAAATTTAACCTGTGTCTTTCTCCAGCAAGGAAGCATTGGGCAGAAGAACCGAGGGTGAGGGGCTTAGGCAGGAAAATGTCACACCAACCACAGGGCCATAGAGCCTCAGCCCCAAAGGGATGGCTGCTGCTCCTGGGTGCTGGGCGTCCTCAGCTCCATTCTTGTTCTCTACTCCTCAGAGCCAAAACCTTTGGTCCTGCCCGTCAGAGACAGGTCTGCTGCCCCTGAGAAGCCTGCCCTGCCTTCCTCTCAGTCTGCTCCTATTCTGACAGCCTTCTCCTTCAGCCACGCCAAAGAAACCCAGCCCTTGCTAAAAGAAGAGGACCAGGAGAGTGGCACTAAGGTACCTGGAAAGCGAGGGGAAGAGGAAGCTGGGGTCAGAGTGGACCACTGGCTGAACACACACGTTTCTGAAATATGTAAGTGTGGGACCAGCTTGAGGAAAGCAAGGAAGAGCCCTGAGGCAGCTGCCCCTAGTACTTGAGGCCAGAACCTATAGATGGGTTTGGGGTGAAGGCTGGAGAAAAGAAGAGAAAGAAGAGAGGAGAAGCATGGAGGTGAAGGGAAGAGTACAGTGGGGAACTGAGGGGTGGGGATGAGGGAAGAAGGGAGGGCAGAAGGAGGTCACACATGGTTCAGAAGCAAGTAGGATGTGGGGGAGAGTGCAGAGGGGCTTAGGTGAACCAAGCTTAGTAATTTGAACCAACACCCAAAATAGCAACCCAGAGGCAGCTGACTCAGAGGCAGATCAGCCAAAGGCCTGTGCCTGACAGGCTGACAAATACCTTGGACTTCTAAGGTGACCTTGATCCAGATGATTCATCCAGATTCTCGTCTGGATGAATTTAGTGAAACGTGGAGAGTCACTGTTATGGTCATTATTTGAAACAGAGATATAAGAGTGCAATAAACATATCCTGAAAGCCTGCTGTATGCATATACTATGGGATCCAGTGATGCTGGTAAGGTCCAGGCACCACATCCTCCCACTCCAGCGAGGGTGACGGACCATGAGACAAAGGAAGAACAATTCAGGGCCATGAAATGATCTCATCCTCCACCCCACCTTAGCCGCTCACTCCCATGGTCATACTGTAGACGTTGGCACTGCAAACAACTTCACCACCGTCACTTCTCAGCCTCAAGCACCCCACTCACTCACCACCTTCTCCTACTGTTCTAGCTCAATCCATCTAATATTCCAGCTCCAGCACTTGTCCTTCTCCTGCATCAACAATGTTCTCCTTGAAATGGGATCATTCCCACCAGCATCCTAGCTCTCTGTTTCCTCTCTCATCTTAAAACCAAACCAAACCAAAGAAAAATATTGCCTTGTGTCTCTACTCGTCCTCTCCTGAGTGCAGGCCAGTGGGGCTTAGTCCCCGCCAGCCCCGTTGAGACTGCCCCCATTGAGGCATCAATGAGGCCACCTTCCCATGTGCAACACATCTCAGTGCTCTTCCAGCTTGACCCATTGCCAGCTTTTGTGGCTCATCCTTCTTGAATTCCCCACTGAGGGACGGAGATGAGGGATGGCTTCTTTCTTGCTTGTCTGACTACATCAAAATTAGCTCCTTCCTGGTCCTTCTTTGCTGGTGCCTTCTTGTCTTCCTGACCTCTACGTACTGGAGCCCCCAGGGCTCAGACCTCTAGCATCTTATCTATTTATACGGACCCCTGTGATTTGATCCAGCCCATGGCATTAGGTACCACCTCTATGCTGAGGATTCCCAGATCTCCCTCTCCAGCCCAGACTTTCCCCAATCTCCAGTAGCTGTTAAGTTATATGACTATGTTTATATAGAACTGATACTCGACGTCTCCATTTAGGTCTCTAATTATATCTCAAACTTACCTCGTCCAAGGCTTAACTGTTGAACAGTTACCCCGCAAAACCTCCTTTTCCCCGTGTCCCCTCTCCATGAATGGCAGTAAAAGGCAACTCCAGCCTTCCAGCTGCTCCGGCCCCAAATCTTGGGCCTATCCCTGCCTCCTGTCTTTCTCTCTCATCCCACACCTCATATATCAGCCAAAGCTGTGGGCTCTACTTTTGAAACATGTCCAGAATCTAGCCATTCTGCCATCTTCATTCCTGCTATCCTAGTCCAAGTCCCACCTCATGGGAACCCCTTGTTCTATTTTTGCAACTTCTCGTGAGTCTTAAATTATTTCAAAATAAAAAGTTATTAAAAACAACACTTAGAGAATACCCCCCATCCAGCCAAAGAAAAAGAAAAAGAAAAAAAAAGAATCAGATCATGTCAGTCTTCTGCTCAGAACCTCCAGTGGCTTGCTGTGTCCTCCAGAGGAAAAGCCCAAGTGCCCACCATGGACCACAGGGCCCAGTGCGCTGTGGCTCTGGCCCCATCCCTGCCACCTGCGACCTGTGTCCTGCCTCTCCTCTGACTCAGGGTGCTCCTGCCTCAGGACTCCCAGCCACGCCCAGCGCACCTCAGCCTCAGGGCCTTCTCCCTGCTTCATTTCATTTATGTCTCTGCTTCAGTTTCACCGCCTCTGGGAGTCCCCCTGGGTCTCCCTACCCGAAACAGAAGCCCCATCACCCTATGTCCCTTACTTGCCTTCCAGTGCATGTTGCCTGATACTAGAGGCTGTCTGTTTGCCGTCATCTCCCCACTCCATGTGGCTCATGGGGAGCAATGCCTTTGACCTTTTGTTCATTCTCAGAACAGCAATCAGCACACAGGAGCCACTCACATTCCTGATGATGGAATGAAGAAGGTATAGAAAGCACACTTGGGTCCCCAGCGTCATGGAGTTTGCCTTGATCTTGTACCGGATCCAGGTCACCGTAGCCAGGTCTGCCCAGGAGAAGATGCAGCTGAAGCAGATGAAGGAGATGGAGTTGGTCCAGAGAGTGAAGGAGCCGGAGAGGGAGAAGGGGAGGGAGCTCGCTTCCCAGAGCCTGGGCTCCCGGAGGACCTTGATGAAGGAAGGTACTGGGTGCTTGGGAAGGCCCTCTCAGGCTGGGCAGACTTCTTGGCCAACACCTGGGCCAAAAGAGAGGCTGTCCACGCCTCCCACCCTCTCCGTCCTGAGACTGGACAGGGAGCCACGTCTGCTGTCTTGTAGCTCACGGACGGGCCCATTTCCAAAGGGGGACTCTGGGGCCGGGGGACAGGCAGGACCAGCTCTGTCCTCGGACTTTCTCTGCCTCCACAGGCCTCCTTACCCTCCGGGGCAGTGGGACCCTCTCTGTGCCCACTGGGCTGAGCAGCCCCTGCAGAAACAACACTGGCGTCATCCTGAGGAAGCGGGCCGACAGGGCCTCACTGCCCAGCATCCCTGTCAGAAGCAGGAACTCAGCTTTGCCCGCCGTGCTTCAGGCGGGACCTAGACCAACTGGCTGGGGGGGCACGTGTCCCCCTCGCTACGCTGTCTTGGGGTGCTTTGGGGTGTGGCAAGGGTGACTTCTGCTGCTCTGCTTCTGCCAGTTGCCCATGTCAGAGGAGGGGGCAGCCTGGGGTGGTCACCTTGCCAAAGGCAGGAACAGTGTCTGGAAGTCAGAAGTATCTGGGGGCCAGGTTGGGGACCCAGGGCGTTGTAACGGGAATTGTGGATGGCTGGACAGGTGTGCCCAGCCTGCGTGACATGTCCTAGAGGACTCACCAGTGCACCGGGACCACAGATGCTGGAAGCAGCCTCCATGGGAGTAGCTGGAAACACCAGGAAGAGGAAAAAAGGGTTCTGGGAAGACCCTGGGTTCTTGCTTGTTGCCTCATAAAATGTCAGGGCTGGACAGGGCTGGTGACAGACTGGGATCTGAGGGCCTGAAGGTTCTATGGGGACACTCAGGAAGGTGCCAAGGGACAAGGGGAGGCCCTGTCCCCATTCTACCAGAGGAGTGTCTATTTTGTCTCCCCTTTTTGAATACTGGGGCTCCATGCGGGATTTCATTGGAAAAGATTTTGCTAGTAAAGAGCATTTGAAAACAAGCAGCCTGGTTCAGAGTTTCTTTAAATGTGGACATTGTTGGTAGAATAGAGCATCATTTTTGTGCTAGAAATAATATTGACTGGCCTCCCTTTTCTATTCTCTTTCTATCCTTTTGATTCCATCAAGTAGAAAGTCTTAATCTGGTGCTAGTTTTTAGCACCTCTCTAAGACTTGTGAATCTCCTTTTTAAACAAAGAGATCCTTCTCCCAGCTTGAGACATCAGACGCTGACTGTCCTTGTATAGCTTGAGTTTATAATGTTCTTTTACTGTACATATTTATCGTATACCATGACAACTAATCATTTACCAATTACGGTAGTGACATAAATTTCCCTTTAAAATAAACTTATTTAGGATTTGAAAAGTGGGTTGATTTGAAGAAAAGTACCATATAAATAAAGTAAAAGTAATTTAGAGATATAGCAAAAAAATCATGAGATTGGTAACTGAATGGTTGACACTTGGGAAATATTGAGCTATCTAACCTAAGCCACTCATTTTATAGACAACAGAGACTCAAGGTCACCCAAGGTCTCTCAAGGTGATGGTGGCCCATAGGGACTATGGCTAATGAATCTTTGGCAAATGAACCTTGATCCAATGGCAAAGCTGAGAGGAGAATCCAGGAACAAGTTCTTTTTTTTCTTGGTTTTAAATAAAGGACTGCCCCGATTCAGATTTACTCAGGACCTCCTAGATAGGCCATAGGGAAAGTCATGTAAAGACCAACCTCTGAAGAGAACTAGGCAGGAAGTGAGAGCTCTGGATTCCAGTTCAGGCTCTGTTGATGGAGGAACTGAGGCACTGTGGGCGTCCCCAGCCTCTGTGGGCTTCTGGTGCCTCAGCTCTCTGATTGGAGCATTGGACCAGATGGAAACCTCCAAACGTCCTTCCTGTTCTAGAATTTTATGATTCTGACATCTGTCCCCAAGGAAGGAGAGCCTAGGAAACGTGATCTGATTTTTAAACAACATCCCTGCTTATTGTCAGTCCCTGCAAGTGTGGCCACATCTTGACCACTCAAGTGTCAGCTGATCGTCTCGTCGGTGCCTTCACTGTCTCCTGCTTCCTCCCGCTGGCTGCCTTTGGGCCGCTTCCCTGTCTTGGGTGGCTTCACAAAAGGATGGAGAGACGGAGGGAAGGAGGAGGAGAAGCCGTAACACGGGCTCCTGGGTGGGGATGAGGTGAGAGCAGGGGAGTCATTCCTTGACAGACTTGCTGGCCTCACCTCGAGCCACAGACAGGGCGGGATTCTGGGTGTGTCACCAGCGCGGTGGGCTTGGTCACATGACATCAAGAGCCTATCACAGGCCAGCTTGTTTATAATAATCAGATGGGCGATGGTAGGGGTAGAAACTGTCAACCAGGGCTAGGAGTTCGGTGGTCTCTGTGGCTCCCCAGGGAGTGCAGCCCAGGCCCTGGCTTCTCACCCTCGCGGCTCCCTTCTCCCTGCGTGCCCCCTAAGGTGGGCTCGGCGCTGTGCGGGTCGCGGGTCCTCTGGGTAACACCCGCCTGCTCCTTTCCTTCTCTGTGAGTGCAGCTCACTCCTTACCTGCGGTGCTTACTTTGGGGTCTCCTGAGTGGGAAGAAGAGGAGGAGACGGACCTTCGGGCTTTTAAGGAGCTAAGGCCTTTCTCGAACGCGGAGCTGGGGCTGGTGGATGCCCTGCAGTGCTTGGACCGCAGTGACTGGTGAGGAAACATTCCCTGTGCTCCGGCCGCCGCCCCCCCGCCTCCCCCACTGCAGGCCCTCGTGGCTCTCCTCGTGGCCCAGATTTCATCAGAAGGAAGCATTGTCCCCAGGAGGAGGCGTGAGGGGGAGTGCCTGTGGGTCTGGCCGCCTGCACCTGCCCCGTGCACTGCTCTGTGGTGCACCAGAGCCAGCCCTTGAAAGTACGATCTGACTCTGTGGCGCTCTCATGGGGGCCTGAGGAAGGTCACAGCCCTTCATTTTTCTAAGTCGAGTTCATTCTGCTCCCGTGTTCCTCCCACACACAGTCTTAGTTGCGAGCAGAGCGATGACTTGGGGTCCAGAACCTTTGCAGGAAGGCCTCCTCGTCTTCAGTCCTCGCGTGCAAGCGCCTTCACTTGAAGGTGCTGGCTTTGTGTCTGGTGTAGGCCCGGGCTCTGGGGTGGGCTTCCATCCTGGGTGGGGATGGGCCCCGGGCCCCGTAGAATGGCTTGCACGGGACGGTTAGGATTTCAGCCTGGGGGTTACACCAGGACACCCTGCCGCCGAGGCCATTGAATCCCTCCGCACTGCGGTGGAGGTGTGGTGATGGGCATGCCCTGGTCTGCAGAGGGAGGGGGCTCCTTCCATGCCCACTGCCTGTGACAGGGCCTGGACTTGCTTCTCAGGCAGATGAAGGAGAAGGGCCTGGTAAGCATCCAGCGCCTGGCGGCCTGTCACTCGGAGGTCCTCGCTGGGAGGCTACACGACGTGTCCTTGGCCGTGACTGGAGAGGTGAGGCCTCCTGTGTCCTGTGTACTCCGCTTGACCCCAGCCAATCCCCCTTCCCTGGTGGTGTTGCTCAGTGTGGGTCACACAGCAGCCACGGAGGGGCCCACGGCTCCCTGCAACATGGGCATCCCTGCCTATTTCTCAGCCCTCAGCCACTGAAGCAGGAGCTAGCCACCCATTTCTCAGATTGGAAAGCTGAGGCCTGGGGTTCCCTTATTTCTAATCTCTGGGTATTGAAACAATCAGCATCTTATGTGCCCATTTGTCATAGCCCTGCATTGTCCTCTGTACTTAGGACGCCTCAGGAGGGATGGAGTGTTCTGGGCCAGATCTCTAACTTCTGGGCAGTTGTAACATTTCCCAAATTCTTTCTCCTATGGGGCTAGAGCTTGGCCTAGGCTGGGCTCAGAGGTGCAGTAAAATGTATCTTATCACAAGTGGAGGCCATGACCCATGCCCTTGGGAATAGACTGTTCCAGTGGGGAGCCTGTGAAGGTCCAATTAAATAATTGTGTTTTCAAGACTAAGTGTTACACAGATTTCAGATGATAATGATAATAATAGAATTGATAATTATGATGATAGCAACAGTAACAGTGTTTCTTTAAAACGGGACTGTTTTGCCCAGAGCAGCTGCAGGGTTTCCGTTTCTAGCCTGGCGAGGCCTGGGCCCAGGTGAGGGTGAAGTCTGCGGGAGGGTGGTGCAGGTTCCTTCTTCGTATGTGCTGGAGCCCTTGGCAGGGCCCAGCAGCCTGGCAGGGTCCCCCTCCCATCTCTTTCCAAGGTCACCAACCTCCACTCCAAGGTGTCCCGCCTGCCCATCAGCACCCTGGGAGAACTCTTCCGGGCCTTAAAGGAGAATATGGACCAGGAGGCTGAAGAGATCGCCCCTGCCTGCTCCAGAAGATGGGGAACACCAGCAAGTTCATCCAGAGGGCGGCCAGCCGGTCCCTGGGGGCCATGGTGCAGCACGTGACCCCCACCCGCTCCCTGGTGGCCCTCACCTCGGCGGGCATCTAGTATGCAGGGGCCTGTTGTCTGGGGGGGCGGTGGCCTGGGAAGGTGACGCAAAGGGGAGAGGCGCTGGGGTGGGGAGGAGCAGGGAGATGACGCAGGCACCTCACGTACTCTCCTGGGCGAGGAGGACCCCTGCTCCCTGGTGGGCTTCTCTCCCACCTCTCCTGGACCAGCCTGTGGGTAACGAGGGGAGCTCAGTGCAGCCCCGGGTCCCAGCTGGGAAGGGACAGGTGCTATTGTCTGCTCAACACTGGGGAGCCCGTAGTGGCTGTGGTAATGTCCCCAGAGACGGGGCGGCAGAGGCAGCCTTTGGCCTGTGCCTGAGGAGCCCCTGCCACTGTCTCAGGGGAGGGGTGCTTCCTTCTGATGAAATCTGGGCCACGAGGAGAACAAGGCACAAGACCTCCTCCAGCTGGTACCGCTTGGCCTTCTGGGGTGGAGGAGGGGGCTGGCAGCCAATGGAGCCTTTCTGCAGCCAGATCTGCTTTCTCTTCATGTAAAAACCAAACACAGCAGCAAAACCAGAAGCATTTCCCAAGCCCTTTCTCCCACAGGGTGAAACAGCTCTCAACCCCAGCAAGCCAGTTACGACACCGACCCTTACGCAGGGTGGCCTTTGGGGTAGAACCCAGGGCGTGTCGGAGCAGCCGAGAGGCCTTTGCCTACAGGCCCCCGAGCCGTGTTGCCTGGGTTCACATCCTGGATGGTTACTAAACTTCCCCATGCCTTGGTTTCCTCATCTGTAAAAGGGGGATAATACTGGGTTGGCCAAAAAGTTCGTTCGGGTGTTGCCGTAACATCGTGGGGCGAAACCCGAACGAACTTTTTGGCCAACCCACTGCTAATACTGTTGTGAGGAGTAAAGGAATTGATTCAGGAAAGAGCACTTAGAGCAGGGGCTGCCTCCACCTCACATCTATTGAACGCCCTCCGTGGCTACTGTTAACTCGGGAGAAATGAATTGTACTTATCTCTGGATTCCTCCCCATGCCGCCGCTTCCTGCCCTGCAAGATGATGACAGGAGTAGCTTACAGAGTTGAGGTGACGCTCGTTTGAAGGTGCTCAGTATGGTGCCTGGCAGGGAGGCTGTGCTCGCAGCAAACTGAGACAGTTGACGGTTGTCCGCAAGAACCAGGGGAGCCTGGTACAGGGCTGTGCATTTGAATTCCCGGGGGTCTGGCTAAAATGCTGATTCTGATTCAGGTGCTAATGATGCTGGTCCCTGGACCAGACTGAGTAGGGAGAGCCCAGAAGCCTCCCTTTGTGTTCCACTGGGACAGACCCCAGGACCAGTGTCACCTCATGGACTGTGGGCACATTGAATCCACATTGAATGGGGTGAGAAATAAAGAGGTGACATCCTGATGGGTTCCTCCTGTAAGATTTCAGGTTCTCCCTGAAATCATCCATCAGTCTCCTATCCCCCCCGGCCCCGTCTCAATTCAGCTCAGTGAACGTGCAGGAAGCTCCCACGAAGTGCTGAAGGGTCGGCATGTGCCTGGCACCCGTGGGGCATGGGGGATCCGACTGAGAGGAAGCCATGCGGTACCCCTGTACTTCCCAGGGGACAAGGACACTGCCACCCCCAGGGAGCACTACTGCCTGGAGGCCTCAGAAGGCAGAAGTAGGTTATTCTAAGTGGAGAAAATGTGGGGAAGTGCATCATTTAGGCAAAGGCAGGACAGGAGCTCAGGAAGGAACGGGGACGGCAGGCACACAGTGCGTCTGGTGACGTCACGTGCCTTCACGTGCTCAGTCCACCCTGTCATCATCCTTAGTTCCAGTGTCAGGAAGGTCTGCTCTTTCCTTGAAGATTCCCTTTAGTCTGCTCGGGACCAAATTCGGAGCCCACTGCGGCATGAAACATGGATGCACAGCTGTAGGTCCGTGTGTGCCAGGCTGGGGACCCACACACCGCATTCCTTGGCTGGGCCCTTGTCCGTGATTGTGTTTCCTTTCAGCCACCGAAACCCCTTAGTCTGGAAGTGCACTGCCGAGCACCTCTCGGTCGTCCCGGAGCAGATGGGCGCCGAGAGGCTTCTCTCAGGCACCAGAGAGAGCACAGACGTGCTGGTGCACAGCCTGGTGAGGCTGGCCCAGGACTCCAACCAGGACACCAGGTAATGCGGGGCCAGGGCCAGCCCAGGGCAGACAAGGCAACCAGCCAGCCTCGAGGGCCCAGGCCCAAGTAGCTCAGCTTCCCCGGGGCCACTCGGAAGGACAGCCGGTGGACGAAGCTGTGTCCTTTCCCTGCAGCTGTCGTCCCACCTCTCCACGCCGCCACAGCCGGGCCCGCTCAGGGAATGGCCACTACCCCCCGCCCCTGGCTCCCCTTTCTCACCTTCCACTCCCTCTCTAGCCATTGCAATCTTGCTCTAGTTCCCGTCCCAGCCCAGCTCCATTCTCTATGAGGCCATCCATTCATTCAATTTTTCAAGAGATATTTGATAAGCATTCTTTTCATTACTATGAATATGACTGTGAATAAGAAAAATTAGGCCCCTGCTGTCTTGGAGATTACCTCCTAGTTGGGTGATAAGCAAGTAAATAATTACGACAATTTTAGACACAGATAAGGGGTAAAACAAGAGGTAGTAGAGAACTGGGTCAGGGCTACTTTAGATTGAGAGTCAGGGGAAACCTTTCTAAGGAGTGACGTTTGAGTGGAGAACTGATGGGCTAGTAGGACCCAGCTCTTGGAGGGTCTGGGGTGCAAGAGTCACAGCAAAGGAAGATAGTACAGAGGCTCCCGGGTGGGATAAGCTTGCTGTTTAATGAAGAGAAAGGCGAGGCTTTGTGGAGCATCGTGAGTGAGGGGAGTGGCAGGCCATGAGGCGGAGAGGGCAAGGCCAGGCCTGCGGTGGGGGCCTCACAGGCCCTGGTCAGGAGCTGGGATTCCCGTTTGGGTGTGACCGGAAGCACTGGAGGATGTTTTCAGTAGGAGTGTGAGGCAGTGTTAGATGGTTTTAAGCAGGAGAGTGATAGGATCTGATTAACTGTCTTTAAAACCTGGTGTTGGGGTGCAGTTAATCACACTCCCCGGTTCATGGCGTGTTATCACCATGTCTAGGGCCCCCAGCACGCTCGGTACAGCTCCAGAGGGCACGTCCACACTGCGTCCTGTGTTGTGTCTGAGGCAGTGCCTTCGTGTGGGGTGTCCGTGCAGTGCAACCCTGGAGGGATGCGACGCACGGGATGCCTCCCACCCTGCCCAGTGCACTCCCACGGTGCTGTACCTCAGTCCTTGTAAGTGGCCCCTGACAGAGCCCAGGAGGATCTCTTTGGGAATTTGCCCGGAGCGCGAGTGAGGTCAGGGCCGTGTTCACTCAGGCCCCCCAGGCATCGCCAGGAGCCCTCACGCACACGGGGCCCCTCCACCTCCCTCCTGAGTGCCGAGGCGAATACATCCTTACAACATTGCAGTTTCTGGATTTCACATTTTTATCCATCTGATGGGGAAAAGTTCTAGCTCATGGCTGTTTCCGAATACTTTTTTTCCCCTTCCTGATTACTAACAAGTTTGAGTGCTTCTTTATATGTTTGCTAGCCTTTTGATTCAAAAAAACATCTCTTTATTCTGTTCCTCCTACAACATAATGTTAGGCTTTGGGAAATTCGATGGAGAGGAAGAAGGCCTAGACAAAACAGAGCTTTTTTATGCTTGGAACTTGCTGTCTCTGTAGGATCCTGTTTGGGGATTTTCTGCCTCTCCATTCTACCTCTCCAGGAATCAGCCCATGAAGATAGCACAGAGATTCTCTTTATCGGACCCACTACTGTTGAACTATCCTCTATCTGTCCTCTTTCTTAGAGGGGGCAGCAAGACAATTTTGGTCTTACTACAGTATTCTCCAAAATAATTTGTATATGCCTCAAGCCCTTCCTATATCATTAAGGATCCAGGTTTTTGAAAACCAAGTCAGGAAGAGACAACCCCTCAACCCTAGTATCTATTGTTAAATCCCTTCCTTGACTCACTGACCAGTGACAGGGCTGGATGACTAAAGTTAAAAAAAAAGAATTGGACATTTCAGGGGAGAGTAATCATGAAAATATTACCCTACGCACCAGATTTAATGATCCGCAAGCTTTCCTCCTGGTTTCCAAGCTGCTGGGTGATCTGATCTGGGGAAAGAGTGATTCACAATTTGGGCAGCTTTCTCATTTTTTAGAAAATATTCCCTTTGGTTACCTCATAAACAAAAATTATTTATTAAAAAAACAACAAACAAAAAACATCTCTGACTACTTACTGGAGGATTGATGGTGGGGGAGAGGGGCCAGGATGGAGAAGGGATGCCAGGCAGATGGCTACCCCGGAGTCCCGGCAAGAAGGGCTGGAGGCTGCAGCAGGGGGAGGAGGGGTGGAGTGGGGTATATTTTGAAGGCATAGCTGAGAGCAGTTGGGCGCTGAGGATTTCAAAGAGGAATCAAAGATGATGCTTAGGTTTTTAAACTGAACAACTGGGTGAATGATAGTGCCATTTACTGGCAGGAAGACTATTGTCAGGGAAGTAGAAGGTTTTGGTTGGCTGGTTCTTCATTGTTGGTGGGGGGATGGGCGTTAAGATCCAACATCTCTCCAGATCTAAACCCCTCTCCGTTCCGACCCTCTCTCTCACACTGGATGGCGTTGACAGCACTTCATTTTCCTTCTTGGAACCCTATGCTTCCGGCTTGCATGGTACCACATTCCCTGGTTTTCCTGGTTCCTCTGTGCCTTTCCCCCCGCCTGCCCGCACCCCATGCCCGTGGCTGCAAGAGTGTCTTCGTCCTCGTCCCCCTCTTGCAGCCTTCTCTGAGAGGTGCCGTCACTTCCTGTGGCTCCAGCCACGGCAAACTCTGATGCTTCCCCGTGTCTCCCTCCAGGCCAGCCCTTCTCTGAGCATCTGTCCCATCTCTCTGATGCCCCCACAGGGTCCATCACCGGGATGTCCCACTGTCATCGTCAGTGCAAACTGTCCCTAAATGAGCTCATTGCCTTCTCTTGAAGCCTGCGTCTCTGGCTGTGTTCCCTCTCTTATTAAAGTCACTATTATTTACCAAGTCATCTAGATGCAGAATGGGGAATTTCATACTTCATTTTCCCCCTCCACATTTTAATATCTTAGAATTCTAGGCATCTCACAGCTGCTGGTGGCCAGGCAGCAGTTATGACTTGGGCTTTACTATCTATACAGCTGCAAACTTGATCGTTGTTGCTCATTGTATAAACGTTTGAATTACAGTTTGCATCGTAGGAACTACATTATGAGCCTTTCTTTGCTGCTTAGCCTTTTATATTTATTTAAGGAGTCACTGTGGGGAATTGTTGGGTTTAATCGCGTTTAAAATGTCTTAGAAATATTACATTATTATTTGGCATTGAGATGAAGCGTTATCGTATATGAGAAAAGGCATGGAAATAGAGCGATGGGGCATAAATTCGATATTAACGCAAATATTCATCACTGAAAGAATGACCCAGATTCCACAGTTTCTTACAAAGCAACCAACAAGTACTTTATCCAACCTAAGGAAGGAAGGACACTTCCCACAAAAGTGTCACTTCTGTTTCTGAGATAGCATGTAAAAGGATGGCCTTCGCACACGGGGCTGTGTCACTGAAGGCAGTGGAAATCACCAGTGTCTTCTTTTTCTGTTTTTCCTTAGTGGAAAATAAATTAATGGTGCATTTTACAATCAGTGGAGTTTTAGGTTGAGTGAAGTATGATAATTCTAGATGCTTTGGGCTTCCCCTCCAATCACCTACCAAGCCCTTCAATTTCATCTTCTTTAGCAGCTCTTGAATCTGATCGTCCCTACTCACCCCCACCCTCCTGCCTATGTCAGGCCTTCATCATCTTTTGCCTGGACTATTATAATGGCCTCCTAACAGGTCTCCCGGCCCCGACCCTTGTCCCCAAAGATCCGTCCTCCACAGTGCTGCCTGAGACATTTTGACTTCAGTGCAAATCTGATCATTTCTCAGCTTCCCATTGCCTGCAGCCTAAAGCCCAACTCCTTCACATCTCCCTAAATTGAGTCCTATCTTCTTCTCTAGCCTATTCTCTCCCTGAGTCCAGTCCCTGCCGACTATTCTCCAACCACACACCTGTAGACCTATCAGACTGTCTTATGGACGCTGGGATGTCTCCCTCCTCCACTTACTCCTTAATCCCATCCCACTTGTGAACTCCTACTCATCTTTTGAGTCCCAACCCAAGGTCACCTCTTCAGTGAAGCCCTCCTTGATGCCCCCCCCTTACCCACCACTGTTTATCAGATAGAGTTGACCACTCCCCCCTATACTGCCCCGCTGCACACTTCCTCAGACTTCTAAATGTCTCATGCTAGAAAAATGTTAATACACTTTGGTATAGTCATCTAACAGAATATTATTTAGCCATTGAAGAGGATGACGTGGGAAGATGATTAATGGTAAAGTGAAAAAAGCTGGGTAAATGTTGCGTATATATTCTGATATCAATGAAAATGTATATATGCTTGGAAAAAAGACTATAAGAAAATATGTACAAATTTAAGTGGTTTTCTCTTGATAATGAGATTATGGTTGTTTATTTTATGAATCTAGTTCTTAACTGGGTGGGGATTACTGTCATAATGAGAAAAAGTATTAAAAATTCTCTTACTGCAATGAGAAGAATTATGTAGAGCAAATTTATATTGCATTTCCGTGGTTGTTTTTCATCCTGCTCTTTCTCCAATGGCAGGTTTTATGGCCGGAAGATGGTGAATATCTTAATGTCAAACACAAGGTTTGATGCATTTCTGAAGCAGTCCCTCCCATCCCACGACTTGCAGAAGGTCATGACAGCTATTAAACAGTGGGTGAGTCAGCAGGCAGCGAGGTGTGAGCTGGTCTGGGGCGGGAATCAGAGCTGAGCCCGGCAGCTCGCAGCCCTCACGCTGGTCAGGGGAGGGGGGCATGCACTCCAGAGGCTTTGATTTCATCCACACCTCCTGACGGGTGGAATTTCCTTCCTGGTGCTCAGACCTGCTTCTGCCTCTCACTGCCTGTGTCTCTTGAGCCTCCCTGGGCCTCTTTGCCTCCATCTTTTAAGTGGGGATCTTGATCCGTGACCCGATTACCAGTGCTCTGGAAGACCCCCCTGTGCCCTCCCAGGTGGAACAGATTATTCCTCTTGTTTTGGTCTAGACTGGAGTGTCTGGCCGTTCCCCATAGGGCCACCCCTTTTGGTTCATGTTCTGTGTGTATTTTTCAAGGGAATAGAAGATGGTGATGAACTTCCATCTGCCAAAGGCCGCAAGGTGTCGAGGAGTCTGTGGTGTGTGAGAATGGGCTGCCCGGCGAGGATGGGTACAGTAGCTCTTGTCTCCCTGGGGCTCCCCATCCAAGACTGCTGATGGAGATGTTCTGCTTGGCCCGGGCCCGCCGTGGTGGCCCTGTGGGGAGGGGTGTGCATCTGGGCTGTGACTGACACCTAGTTGGGTCAGCAGGACTCACGGGTCAATTTATGGGAAGGGCTCCCTCACCCAGATCTTGGGGAGAGCAGATGCTGGGCTCAGGGGCATCTGCTGGGAGAGATGGGCTCCTGCAGTCCTGGCCGTGTAGGTGCAGTTTAAGTGGGATGCATTGTTGGTCAGCCTTTTTGTGTGAGCTCAGAGTTTCTCCATTCACTTAGAGCAGCAGGGCCTTTCCCCATCAGAGTGGCCGGCCTGGGACTAGTTTAGAGGCAGAGGTGGAATCAAGGCGGATGAGAAGGAATGGGCCAAGGGGCTAGAGGGTGGGCATTAGGAGGGGTTAGAAATCCAACAGGAATCTGACAGTCACTCCTGTGCCCACAACTTAAGACCCTTCTGCGATGTCCCGGGAGGAACATGTGTAGACTCCTAAGCTGGGCCCCCAGGGAAGCCCCCTGCCCACCTCTTCTAGAGTAACTCCCTGCTCTCTCTCCCACGCATGCTCTCTCAGCTCATGTTCCCTGCGTTCTCTCTCACTCCTGTGCCTTTCCCTGTGCCGCGCCATCTGTACCGGAACATGCCTATTTATCCTACAAGACGTGGCTCACCTGTCACCTTCTCCCAGAAGCTCTCTCTGACTCTCTGCCCTCATGTCCTCCGGTGGGGCCGGTCGCCCCCCTCCTTCAGTCCTCTGTCTCCCATTGGTCTGTGAGCTCCTGAGGGCAAAGTCCACATCTCTCATCTCATAATTCTCAGTGTCTGACACTTCTCTTGGAACTCAGTAGGCAAAGAGTGTGGAATGTAGGGATGAATGTCAGAATGATGTGGGGCTCTATTGGGTGGGACCCGGGTGTAGGGCATGAGCTCAGAGACCCAGGTCTGAGTTGGCAGTGGGCGGTTGGAGTTCTGTGTGAAGCGGCTCCCATGCTGGCTGAAACAGGCCAGGGGAAATGATGGCCATGTGATCCCAATGTAAGACAACAGAGCTTCTTAACATTTCCCTAGTTCCGGAGGAGTGTAAGCAGAGCCTAGACAGCCAGGGCTCAGGATACAGGCTCCTGGTAAGACCTTCCCCCACTCTTAGGTTAAATTGTGCCAGTCATCCTTCCATGGATTTCCACCCCCTCAGTCCAAGCTCCCTCACCCCATTCTTTTTTTCTTTTTTTTAAAATTTATTTATTTAATTTTTGCTGCATTGGGTCTTCGCTGCTGCGCACGGGCTTTCTCTAGTTGCAGTGAGCAGGGGCTACTCTTCATTGCGGGGCGCAGGCTTCTCATTGCGGTGGCTCCTCTTGTTGCAGAGCACAGGCTCTAGGCGCACAGGCTTCAGTAGTTGTGGCTTGCGGGATCTAGTGCGCAGGCTCAGTAGTTGTGGCTCACGGGCTTAGTTGCTCCGCGGCATGTGGGATCTTCCCAGACCAGGGCTCGAACCCGTGTCCCCTGCATTGGCAGGTGGATTCTTAACCGCTGCGCCACCAGGGAAGTCCCCCTCACCCCATTCTTAACGTAGCTTCTGAAAAGAGGAAAAAAAGGCAGGAAGAGAGAGCCCTGCTGCCTGATAAGGGGATAGAGCTCTAGGCAACTGAACTGTTGCCCCCTGAGGAAAAAGCATTTCCAGAGTTCCCAAGGCCTGTGTCCCCAAGCGGCAGGTGGAGGGGAAGCTGGGATGGACTGCGTTGCAAGTGAAACTCTTGTTTCAGCCCCACCTGTCTTTGGGGCTTGTGCATGGGACAGGAGATGTGTCCATCCCCTGGGGCTGCCCAGGTCAGACGCTCCTTCCACGTAGGCTCAGCTCCAGTGGCCCGCAGCTGGCAGGGCCGCACTCCTCCACGCGGGGTGCCTTGGAGATGGCGGAGCAGCTGCGGGAGCTGCCGCGGCTGCTGGAGGCCGAGGAGTACCGGTCTCGGATGGAAGGCGTGGGGCGGCTCCTTGAGCACTGCAAGGCCAAGCCAGAGCTCATCACCGCCAACCTGGTCCGGGTGAGTGCTGCCCGTCTCTGCCCTGTCTTTCCCTGGTGGGCGCAACTTTGGAAAACTCGGGACAGGGCTGGACATTGCGCCAGACATCGCTTCAGGGTAAAGGGAGTCTGACAAGCACTCACTATCCAATTGCCACGGTAATGCCGTAAGACTCTCTGGAAGTGGCCAATTGGGCAAGGGCATCGCCTCCTGCTGGGTGCGCTGGGACCACTCAGAGATGTCCTGGGTGTCTTTCATCCTCCGAGCAGTTTTACAGGGAGGAGGGCAGAGGTGCAGGATGCCGCAGCTAAGGGCGACTCCTGATCCAGCTACGCACATGAGGTTTTGGGGGCAGAACATGTGGCTCGGAGTAAACACAGGCTTCCACAGGCTGGAAATGAGGGCAGATGCCTGCTACTTCCGGAAGTGAGGCAGCTGACACTCTACATAGAAGAGTAGTTAAGACACAGGCTTCAAGTTTCTTACTAGCTGTGTGATCTGGGCAAGTCATTTAACCTTTGTCAGACTCAGTTTTTGTTTTGGTGGTTTCTTTTTTTTTTTTTGGTACGCGGGCCTCTCACTGTTGTGGCCTCTCCCGTTGCGGAGCACAGGCTCTGGACGCGCAGGCTCAACGGCCATGGCTCACGGGCCCAGCCGCTCCGCGGCGTGTGGGATCCTCCCGGACCGGGGCATGAACCCGTGTCCCCTGCATCGGCAGGCAGACTCCCAACCACTGAGCCACCAGGGAAACCCGTTTTTTTTTTTTTTAATGGTAAACTGAGGACGAGAACACGTGCCTCATGGGTTGTTAAGATCACTCCATGAGCGAGTGCAGAGTACCTAACAAGATGCTCTACACCCTACACCCTTTGCACTCATCGAGTACTCAGTGTACAGCCGTTTCCCCTCTTGTCCTCCTCCCCTTTGAGAGGTGAGCTCTTCTTCGTCACTGGGAACGTTCTGGCACAGGCTGGATGGCCCCTGTCAGGGATGCAGGAGGAGTACCCTCCAAGGGCAGTTAGTTGGGCTGTGGGACTCCTGCCCAGACTGGGTTCCCATGGGCTCTTGGTTTCTGTTCCCTCAACAGGTCTTTGATGCTTTCACCCTAAGGCTTCAGGATTCCAACAAGAAAGTGAACCAGTGGGCGCTGGAGTCCCTCTCCAGGATGATGCCCCTCCTGAGAGAGAGCTTACAGCCCGTGCTGCTCTCCATCATCATTGCTGTAGCAGACAACCTCAACTCCAAGAACTCAGGAATTTACATTGCTGCGGCGACGGCGCTGGATGTAGTGATTGAGAGTCTGGGTGAGCCTGCCCACAGCCCCTGCTTGGCTCTGGTAGGCAGCTGGCTCCCTCCCTTGTCCCTCCGTAGGGTTAGGGTTGGACATTCCCACCTTCCCTGCTTGGGAATCAGCAGAGCAGTGAAAGGCATTGATTGGCTCTCAGGCCAAATATTTCCCCAGAGGTTGTGTAGGGCAGGGGTGGGCAGCCCAGGGCCTCCCAGGTTCTTGGTTGGCAGGATTTTCCATGGGACGTCCACCTGTTAGAAGTAGAGGAGATGTGGAGAATATCTAGTCTTGCCTCCTTGTGGTACAGGTGATGGAAATGACTCACCCCAGGTCACACAGCACCACAGTGAGTGAGCCGACAGGGCACTGATGGGAAAACAGACCACGATTGCCAAGAAGGAGCTAGGAGGAGTTGTCAATATTTTTCAGTTGTAGAGATGGTAGCAGGGGATGTGGCTTGTATGGGGACCAGGCAGGATGCTGGTGAGACAGTAGGGTAAGCCTGTTGGAGAGGACAAAGTTGGCCACCCTGGTTGTCTGACATGGGAGTCAAGCTGGGACCCATTGGCTTTTTGAGCATGGCATGAATGAGGGTTGCCTTTTAGGAAGACTGGGGCCAGGGCTTGGGGTGGGAGGGATTTGGGGTGAGGGGTGGAGAGTGAGGGTGGAGTGGAGGCTTGGGGGAGGAATGAAAAGAACAAAAAGGCGGGAGCTATGGGAGAGACATCAGGAAAGGCAGGAGCTCCTCTGTTCCTTATGTGCTTTGCAGTAGCACATCTTAGTTCTTGAACGTTAGGTGGAAATCTTGGTGCTGATACTTCTGTTATCCATTCCTTTCGTAGGTGATTAGACGGTGATATTCGGTGTATCTAGTACACAGACTGAAGTGCAAGTTTGAAACCTCCGGTGTGTGAGAACGTAGTACACGATAGACGTATGTCCAGACCAGTAGAACCACGAGTTTTCACAACCTAATCTTGCCTTGCTGGGAGGAAATGTATGATCTGAGAACCGCTGTTGGCTTGTTGCCATATGTCCCGATGAACACAGAGCAATGTCCTGCCTCTAGGACGTGCCAAGCATCCCCGTGGTGCGGCTGGAAACACTGCCTGGCGCACCCACCCCTCCTCCCCATACTGCACCCTGGCCTGAGTGCAGCTCCCTGGGGCTGGGACAGCAGCTGTGTCCTTGGCTGGAGCCTCCAGGAGACGTTTCAGTTACAAATCAAAGGTCTGGTCAGGCCCTTCTCCGCCTCTCGAGATCATAAATATTGTCAATTTCCTCTCTTCATCTCAGAGGGAATTTATGATTTGCTCAGTGTGTTGCTGTAGAACAAACAAAATAAATCCAGTTCTAAATTACGGCTGTTCTCGGCGCTGCTCTGGGTGAGTGAGATCGCTGTTGCCAACAACCGAGGCTCTTGGTAAAGCACCGCGGGCCCTATATTTATTGGGAAAACCTGCATCAAACAAAATAGCCTTTAGCTATTTGAAGAAGCTAAGCACCCTTGTCTGGCGAGAGGAGCTTTTAACGCTTCCCCCTCCAGGTGTTTTAGTTTCCCCTTTTTGCCTTTGAGTCGGCCTCCTTCTGCACGCTGGAGCCTTGGAACTTTGGGCTGCAGAATCCGGTGTCTCATACTGTCGCAAGACTCGGATCCCCTCTACGTGGGGCCCTGCTGTTTCCATTTGGGCTGGACACCCTGGAAAGGGGACCTGGGGATGGCCTGCTTCTGTGATTTGACCACACCTTGAGGCAGGTTGCAGCAACCAGGAAGATGCCTATACTTCTCCTTTCCTCCGGGGACAGGATCTCCTTGGGGATGGCTGACGGTGCTCCTTCTGGCCCATCAGCCGGAGGATTTGGTGCCGGGAGAATGGAGGCAAGTGAGAGGGGCACTGCCCTTCTCTCTAATCCTTAGGTCAGCGCTAGGCTGGAATGGAATGGGGTCAAAGGGATGGATGGAGCCCACTACCCCCCTGGCACAAGGCTCCAGAGTGTCACGTCCAGGGTGTTGGCTCCAGGTCATTTGAGCAGGCGTGGTCAAGGGCTTTGCTGTGAGCCATACTCTCTCAACCCAATCAGCAACGTTGCTTTTGGAAGTGTTCTTAACTGTGACGTAAGGATCCGGCTTCTAAATCCGTGAAGGTCAGAACTGGAGGGATTAGGTTGCCAATGAGAATTCATCACTGTCAGGGAGTACCAGGGGTGGAATCAAGCTCTCCCAGGGAATGGTTCTCTTCTGCCTGGAATGGTCTAGGCCTGGCCTGCAGAGGGAAAAACGGATGCAAGTAATGAAATTTCCCACTGTCCCAGGGGACTAGGTGGTGGACACAGAGGCTGGGGCGGGTGTGACAGGAGAGAAGGGTGTACGTCTTCCTTCCCATATCACCCAGGCTGAGCCCGGGCAGCTCTAGCCGACCTTTAGCACCCAGAGGCCCCTCCTGGAAGTGGCGTGGAGCCCTTCGAGCAGCGGGAGCTTTCTCCCAAGCCGGATTCTTCATGCCCCAGGAGGGATTCTGGGCTCCAGGCTGGAGAGGAGCTGTGAAGTGCTGTGAAATAAATGTGTGGAAAGTCACAGCATGTTACTGTTTGTTTCCTGCTCAATGGGGGCCAAGGAGGTCAAGAACACAGGTGAGGCAGGCCGTCTTCTGTCACAAAGTCCAGATCGCACAGCCAAACTGGGAGGTTGGTCTTCTTAGGTGACCTCTTGATTCTGGAATTGGGTGACAAAATCCACGCATCAGCCACCACGTCTCTCCCAGTCCCTTCCTTTTCCCTAGGGTGAGTGGGGCGGTGATGTGCTGGTTGACAGAACAGGTGGGATTTCTGCCCATGTCCCATTTTGGGGGACAGTAAAAAAGGAGACGTTGGGAGCCTTGTTCCCTGCCCTCTGCCCTCTGTCACTGCCTGCCTTAAGGCCTCTCTGGGGCTGAGCCTGGAGTGGCACCCTTTCTACTCCTCACCGAGACCCTCTGATTTCAGGGGAGTTGTTCCAGGGATAAGGCAGTTCCTCAGCAGACTGGCTGGTTCTGTCTTTGGGCTCTGTTACTGGGTTAGTTACAGAAGAAACTTCACTAATTAAAGCATCAGGCTGCTGACAGCTCACCGCACTCCTGGTTAGACTGAACGCCGGAAAAAGTTCTCTTAATGTAGTGCAGCCCCTGGCCAGTGCTGGAGGGAGCAGATAAACTCAGAAATGGGCAGCTTCAGATCTACAATACTTCTGCTCTTTTGCTCTGACTTTATTTAGTTTTTTATTATTATTTTTAAAAAATAAATTTACTTATTTATTTATTTTTGGCTGCATTGGGTCTTCATTGCTGCGCGTGGGCTTCCTCTAGTTGTGGTGAGGAGGGGGCTACTCTTCGTTGCGGTGCGCGGGCTTCTCATTGCGGTGGCTTCTCTTGTTGCGGAGCACGGGCTCTAGGTGCGTGGGCTTCAGTAGTTGTGGCATGCGGGCTCAGTAGTTGTGGCTCATGGGCTCTAGAGCACAGGCTCAGTAGTTGCGGCACACGGGCTTAGTTGCTCTGCAGCATGTGGGATCTTCCTGGACCAGGGCTCGAACCCGTGTCCCCTGCATTGGCAGGTGGATTCTTAACCACTGCGCCACCAGGGAAGCCCCTGTAAATACAATTTTGACTTTGCTCCTTTCATTTAATACCACCCAGTTTCCCATGCTGTTACATAGTCTTTCTAGTTAACTTAAATATATTAATATAAACTTTATTTTCCTCCACTGTAAAAGTCGTACTTATTAATTATGGAGAAAGTGAAAAATATGAAGCCTTCGGAAGGAAAAAAACTTACAGTCCCAACTCCTCAAAGAAACCATTATTAACATTTAGCGTTTTTTATGTTAGGTATTTTTTTCTGTGCATCTTTGTGTATAGTCATGATAATATTACACATTTAAATTTGCATCCTTCTTTAGAAGAAGCAGGCGTGAGCATTACATATAATGACACACTTGAGTCACTTTTAACAGTTCCGTCACGTGCTGTGGCATAGCCTGTAGTTTTCTGTTTCAGTGGATCTTTCCCAGTTTTCCTGCAATGAACAGACCTAGTTTTCCTGGCCACGGAGAATTTGGCTGTGTGACATATTATAACTTACTGAGTCTTGTGCTTATTGCTGGGAGCCCGGTTTGACTGCAGTGTCTTTGCTGCCACTGTCCACATAGCATGCTTCTTATGTTTTCTTAAAAGCTCTTCTCTGGCTTCCCGGCAGCCTGGGGATGATGTGGCTCAGTGACCTTGGGGTTTGGCTGAATAGAACAGGTGAGAGGCTTGCTAGACCTCAGCCCCACTGTGGGGAGGGGAGGCTAGGTCCAGGGAGGCCAAGGTGTCTGGCTTGCCAGCCCGTGGCTATTTTTTCTATATTGAAGGGCTTTGCTTGCCCCTTTGCGTGGGCAGCACCAAAGCCAGTGTGGCTTCCTTGTGGTGTGGAAGAGAAGCCTATGAAAACCCTGGGCTAGGCTAACAGAGCAGGATTTTTAAGTTTTTGAAAGTTAGATTCCAGCCTCTTAATTGGACGCCCTACCATGAAGGTTGCTGGGCTTTCAGAGTATTTTAGGTAATAATAGTAATAGCAGCCACAATAACTGATACTTGCATAGTAATTATCTGCTCAAGGCACTATCCTAAGCAGTTCTATGAGGAAGGTACTAGTATTTTATCCCTGTTTTACAGATGGGTAAACTGTGGTTTACAGAGGGTAAGTGACTTGTCCAACGTCACACAGTAAAACATGGAAGGTCCAGGCGATCTGCACCCAGAGTCCACCCCCTTAGCTGCTGTCTCATTAAACGTGGGTGTGACCTGAAAGGTGAGCCATCACTATGGAAGTAGTCAGAGGCAGAGAGGCAGCTCCTTGGGGTGGTGTCTGGGGTTTATAGACCAGTTTGGGCCAACTTAGTGTCTCTGCTTCAACATTGCCTTGTTCGCCATAAGCATTTATTGGGCGCCTGTTGTGTGCCTGGGAGCATGGGCTGGCACAGATGTCTGCTGGATGTGCATTTTCAAGTATCCCCCAGGTTCTTCACTTCTCTCAGGCTCTGGGAGGCCATGCCAGTGGCCAGGAGAGGGGAGGTCTAGCGGCACCCATAGACTGTCCTGGACTGAGTGTTGATGGGGGAGAGCAAGGAGGGAGAGGGCCTTGTTGTCAGAGGTGAGCTCATGGCTGATGATGGGGGTGGGACAAACAGAAGCACCTGGAAACAATAATGCAGGTGATGCTGAGATAGAGCTCTCTTCTTACACATTTACAGGTTTACCAGGACACCCTGAGACCACTTCTCGCTAACTGAAATGCTCTAGAGTCTGGCCTCTCTTTTATCTCCCAGAACAAATTATTTTAAAGACTCTGGACTTACGGATGGAGCTTTTGCAAGCTGCAGAGATGTGCATGTGTACATTTTCTGCTCTATATTTCTGACGGGTCTCAGCAGGAGAGCAAGGGAAGTAGGAGTTAGCTCTCAACTAATGGTTTTCTGATGGGAAAAACAAAGCTTTGCTTGTACATCTCTGGGGATGCTGGGGCTCTGTGCTGAGGTATGGAAGGAGCTCAGAGAAGGTGGAACCTTCCTGGAAAGACTTCCTTAGGCAGATTGCTAATCTCTGTCCCCTGCAAAGAGAAATCTGGCCTTGAGATGGTCAGCGGCTGGAAGTCCAGGACACACTTGCTGGGGCTGCTGTGGTAACGCACCTCACCTCCCAGACAGGTGCAGGAAGGCCCACAGCCGCATCCCTGAGGAATGCATTTTGCTGTTTGCCCACCTCCCATGGAATTCTGCTGTGCCTGCTGTGGTTGCAGATGTTGGGAGCTGGGGATGCTGGGTGCATCCAGGGGTCATGGAGAGGAAATCCAGGGGTAAAAGGAGATGGGTCCTGCCTTGTTGATTTTCTAGGTTAGCATCCCTTTCTTAGGTGAAGAGTCACTTTCCTCACCTTGCTCGTCCGTCTTTTGTGAGGGATGCAGGACTTCAAGCTTAATAGTTTGGGAAACCAGGAGACGTCAGCTGGAACGGGGAAGAAGGAGCAGCTTCTAAACCCGGTAGCTGTGGGATCCGGCTGGAGTTGACTTTAGAAATAACAATCAAAGAACGTCAGAGAGCCTCTTTATCCCCAAACATCCTCCAGCCCATTTGCTGGGGTTTCACCATTAGTGGTTCATCTCTAATAAACACTCCTTTAAGATCCCAGTGGAGAAGAGCTCGGGGCTGCAGCCTTCACCCATGGGTGTGGCTGGGTAGCAGGGGACCTGGGCTCCTGGGGCAGTGTGGCTGGAGTGCTCGCTGTAGGGGTGCTGGGAGGTTATAAATAAACTACTGAGAGATCATATGCGCTCCCCCCACCCCTAACCTGCACATTCCCTCCTCTGACCCTACCAGAGCCAGCCAGGGGCTTCTGCTCCTGACAAGATGACCAGCCATCAGGGTTTACCAGGGATGTGGGGCTTTCGGTGCTAAAATGGGGAAGGTCCTGGGCAGACTGAGACGTGTTGGTCACCCTAGCTCCAGAACCCCAGGCTCTTGCTTACATGAGCATGGATCCTCCCACCGCGTTAGAGTTCACGTTCAAGTGCCTGTCTCCTCCTCCAAGGAGTCTCTTGAGGGGGACGAGGAGCAGAAAGACCAGGTCTTATTTAGTTCTCAGCTCCACGCTTATTATTTAGAGGGGATCAGTAAATTTTCAACGTGGAAATAACCGACCATCTGGTAGTGGGTACATTCTATTGGTTAGAGCCCAAGTTCAGGCTTTGAGGAGAGCCGTGATTTCTGAATTCCGATCCTAGCCCTTTACTGACCTTTGGTATAATCGTGGCTCAGTGCCTCAGTTTCCCCTAAAACTGTATCTCTATATCCACATCTATATCTATTCATCCATCTATCTCTATATATCATTCACCTATCTGTTATCTATCATCTACAGCTATCGTATATAATACTTCATCTATCATCTACCTATTATCTATATCTATCACCTACTTGTCTGTCTACCTACCTCTCGACTATTTAGCTATTTCTATCTCATCTATCAATCGTGCACCTGTCATCAATCATCTATATCTACGTATTGATCGGTCTATCGATCTACCTACCTCTTTTGCCCCGAAGCTCACAGCAGTTTTGAGGAAGCACAGACAATATGAACCGGATCTACGGGAGTAAATGGGGCCTGTGATAGTGTAACTATCACTGTTCCCCAAACACCCCATGTACATTCACTTTTTAAAGTGGCCCCATTATAACCTAGAAAAATTAATTCGGCTTCCCAAAGCGGCTCTTCCCTATGTAGGTGCTGCGGGTACCTAGCCCGGAACAGTTGGTGCCTTCGCTCGGGCCACAGCATCATGGCCACTGACATTCTCCGTCTCTCCCAGACACCCTTGGCCTCCTACGAGCGTTTGCTGGGCGGGTGCGTTTCCTGAGTGGCCGCGCAGTGCTTGATGTCACAGAACGTCTGTCCGGTGAGCATCCAGCCTCCCAGCCCATCTCTGTTCTTCTTCTCTCCTGGCATGTAGTTGAACCACCTACTTATCTTAGACCAAAAATCATCAACTAATCCCCACAGACCATTTAAAAAAAGTTGATAATCTGCTTTAAAAAATAATTCCCACATTGCCAGAGACAATCTTTGTTTTGGGTCAAAATGAGGCAGGTCTGTACATAGCCAAAATAGTTTTAAAGAAACTATTATGCATTTCTTCCTCTTTGCAGATGGGGCTTCCACTAGCCCCACAGGGTACCTTTGTGTGAATCAGAAAAATCCACCTCTCTGGGTCAACACCACCTCATGGGTGCCTGGCTGGGTCAGCAGCAGCTCTGTCGCTCTGACCTTGGGCAGGTTACTTAACAGGTTACTGAACTTGCCAAAAGCCTCTTCCCCCATACTAGGAGGGTCCCACCTAGGAAGGAGGCAGGAGGACCCAATCTGTTCTCTAGACTCCCAAGGGCCCCCCTAAGATCCACACGGATCATGCCACCCCCAGCTTACATCCTTGCGTGGCTCCCAAGCAGTCTCCAGGATGGTGTCCAGGGTCCCCGGAGTGGCCGACAGGTCACTGCCTGGCCTTCTAAGCTCTGCCCCTTTTATTCACCCCCGGTGATATGTCCTGGGTCATTTACTCCTCATAACAACCGCACAAGGAGGGTGTGGGTTCCATGGTTGTCCCTTTTGTAGAAATAAGAAACACGGAGCTAAGGAAGGTTAAGGTCCCTTGACTAGTAATCCAGGATTTGTCTCCGGGAGCTGGGCTGCAGAGCCAAGCCCTCAACCTCTGTACGGTGCTGCCGTTCCTTGGGTGGCCCCTGCCTTGGCCTCTGGGCGCCAGCACGTTGCAGGGGCAGACCTCCCATCCTCTCCCCGTTGCCTGCCCACGGGCAAAGCCCTTCTCACTCTCCTTCCTCCACCGGGGCGGTGCCCACTTGGTCTGGCATCGCCTCCTCTGTCTCCCTTCTCCCTGGCCCTCCGGCCTGAGTTTCGCGTGCCAGCCTCAGTCGCTGGCCCAGCCAGGGCCTCCCAGCATTGAGCTCTCCGGGGGTGAACTCGGTGCATGTCGCCTGCCCAAGGGCGTCATTCCCGCTCCTCCGCCGCCCCATCTCTTGCTCCTGGCCTTGCCTCTGCGCCCTGGTTCAGTCCTCCCCGTGTCCCTGGAGTGGCCCCTTACTTCCGGTCCAGGCGCCAGACCTGCTCCAAGCAGATGGCGCGAGTGAGGCCATCTGATGGGGGCTACGATGCAGCTGCAGTGCCAGGCTGTGGGTGCCTTGGGGTGAGAATGGGGTCATGTAACTGAGACCACGTTGGGTATCAGACAAGGAACTCTTTTCTGTTACTCAAAATCAGCATTCTCTGATTACCTGTCCTTGCACAGGTAATTTATGGGCCCCAGAGGCGAGTGGGTATCCATTTACTGTACATATTACCCTTCTATTTCCAAGAGACCTCAAAAACAAGAGTTTCTACATAGTTCTATTAACTCTGTGTCAGCCAGGAACAGGGAAGAAAATTTCAATTGACGCAAGGTGTGGACTCACAATAGCACAGCTTAACGCAGGAGTAAATCTTTTGCTAATTACTTCAGCTGCCTTTTAAGCTCGATTTTAATGGGATTTTCCTCGTGATGCCCCCCTACCAGCTCCTGGGCCACCCGCTCCCCGCAGGCAGGTGAATGTGGTCTAAGGGTGGACGTGAGCTTCCTGGGGCCGGGGTGTGGATGCCTCACTGCGGGAGGAGAGGGTCCAGGGGTGAGGCGCCAGGAAGGAGGAGTGGGGGAGGTGTGGCAGGTTAGGGGCAGGTGAACCCCTCACCATTTGGTGGGGTCAGGGGAGCCCTGCCTGTGCCTGGCTCCTGCGATAGTTTTCACCTCCGGTTGCAGCAGAGATTCAGTGGAGGTTTAGGAAACCTTTGAGTTAGAGTTGTTCAGTACAGGTGGTTAATCGGATGATTAGTTTTCTTTCTGTTCCCTCTGGCTGCCCCCCTTCCACCTCCCCTTGCCCCTCCCACCCTCCCACCACCCTTGGGGCTGACCAAATGGCTTTAGGGTTAACTGTGCCCTCCCTTCTTAGCCTTTTTCCAGCACAGGTAACATAACTCTCACCTCTTGGCCCCATTTTATGAAGTTGGCGCAGCTGGCGTGGCTCACTGGGTGCAGTCCTGCCTTCCCAGGAATGAGGACCACCTTGACTTTGGAGGGCTCTGTGTCACCGGGAGCCCCCGGGGAGGCCCCCAGTGTGGGGTGCAGGAATCTTGAGGGTATGGCCAGAGAGTCAAGGTACACATTTCATGGGAGATGGCACAGTGAGAGAGTCAGGCTGAGCTGAGGGGGGCCCGGGCCATCCTCTCCAGTTCCCCACTATCCCAGGCTGGGTCTGAAATCAGAGGGACCCTACAGGGCCCCCGCTGCAAAATATCCTGGTGGGTTGGATGAAGTTGATGAAGGAAGAACAAATTGGGGGTTTCTCTAAAAATAAAACAAAACTCCAGACCAGCCTCTAAAACGTGGAACTCCAAGAGGTTTGGGGCAGCAAGAGGTGGGAAGAGCGTGGGCTTTAGAGTCAAGGAAGGCTTGGCCTCTGTCCTCTGCTCTTGTTAGCTGTGGGATCTGGGGCCAGCTCCTCGACCCCTGAGTGTTGATTTCCTCCGCTGTGAAACAGACGAGTGTCCTGCCTCTTGGGTGAGAGTGAAATGGCGTCACAGATGCATAGCTCTGAGCCTGGACTCAGGCTCCGGCAGTGTTAGTTTCCCGGGTGTGTCTCAGCTCAGGGAACTTTCCAACTTCTTTGTCCCATAAATAAATCAAGTGCTTCTCGAAGCGTTGTTTGCCTTCACCAGGACTTATCCTTTGGCGGGATGACAGGCAGCGTGCTGATTGTCAAGCAAGTATTTGCACGAACGCACGTAGGGTGACGCGGCCAAGGCTGCGGGCCAGAGCAGCCCCTCCGAAGCGGCTTGGGGTACCCCTTGATGAGGCCTTGACGTTGGAGGCAGCCCTGCAATTACTGTGTGACGGAGAGCCTGCTGGCAGGTTTTAGCCTGTCTCTGGGTTTTCTGGGGTCTCGAGAAGGCAGGGGGCCTGGGGTAACCAGATTTGGGGTGTTCTTCACTGGAATGAAGGGTCTGTGCAGAGCCTGATGGTTTCCAAAGCACGTTCACGCCTCCTGCATCACTGCTGGGCTTATCGTGAGGTGTGGCATCGAAACTGGGGAGGCCGTGCTGGTTTTATCTCCCACTGGCTGTTCTATCTTCCAGAATGCTTCATTTGAGAGTCTCGACCTTTCTTCCTAGTACAAGTTTTCGCTGTGTGAACTCTCCTAGGTGGTAATGCAGATTAAAGCACTACTAGGACCAAGTTACTCTTTGTCACATGCCTACTTGCATAGACACTTCGCCTACACGTATTATCTAACCTCTAACAGTCTTAAGAGTTTGGTTCAGAATTATTATCCTTACTTTACAGATCAGGCAACAGGCTCAGAAAGGTTGGGTGGCTTTCTCAAGCTCACACAGCTAGTAAATAACAGAGGCAGGATAGCAATCCAGATGCGTCTGCCTCTTTCCTTCGCCCTGGGCCTCAGGGACCAGTTATACTGTCATATGCCCTGAGCCCTTTCACCTTCGCATACCCCTTCCTCTGTAAAAAAAATGTTTAAAAGTGTACTTTATGACTGGTTGGTAGGAACATAAATAGAAATCAGGCTGGATAGCTTCAGACTTTTTTCTTCTGATTTTAAAAGAATTTAAAACATTTCCATGGGCCCCTAAGTGTGTTATGAGCCCTAGGTAGTGCGTCTAATGGATTAGTGGGCCCTGCTGGGTTGCCTGCCTTTTGGGGGACAGAGTTGGTGTCCCCAGAGAAGGCAGTGGGAGAGAGAGAGAGTGCTTGACTCAAGTAACTCTCCCTCTTTTCTGCCTGACAGTGTTGGTGGCCTCAGTTTACCCCCGAAAGCCCCAGGCCGTGGAGCGCCACGTACTTCCGGTCCTCTGGTACTTCCCGAATAACATGATCGGGAACGGCATCCTGCCCGGGCGCGGCGGGAGCGTCTGCACGGCCGTCTGCCGGCTGTGCAGGAGCCTCCAGGGGCAGATGGGCTCCCGGCTGCAGGACTTGGCCGCCAGCCAGCCAAAGCAAGTCCTCAAAACGCTCCAGGAGCTCTTAGACCCGGAATCCCTGTGAGACAGCCCCAAGGTCACTGACGGGGGCGGGGGAGGGCACCTGACAGCAAGACAACTGGCAGCTCACGCCCCTTTCATCTGGATTAAAGACAGATCTAGAATGAGCAATCGTTATTTTTATCTTATTTTATTTTTATGATGGAATAATCTCCTGGTCTACTTTCCCATAGAGTTCCAGATGTACGTAGAGTACTTTGAGGTAGAAATAAAATAATTACTTATTTTTCTAAGGTTTTATTGTCTTGTACTTTTTTACCCCCACAGAATTTTCTAGTAGCTAGGTTTACGACAAAGAAAACAAAACATGATATGCAAACAACCTATGTGCCCATTTTTGGATGAATGGATAAAGATGATGCGGTGCATGCGCGTGCGCGCGCGCACACACACACACACACGCAGGAATACTATAAGCCATAAAAAAGATGAAATCTTGTGACAACATGGATGAAACGTGAGGGTATTATGCTAAGTGAAATAAATCAAATGGAGAAAGACAAATACCATAAGATTTCACCCATATGTGGAATATAAAAGAACAAAAGCAAAAAACAAAGAAAAAGAACAAACCAAACAGAAGCAAACAAATACAGAGAACAGAGTAGCAGCTACCATAGAGGAAGGGGCATGGTGGGGGGAGAGCAAATAGGGGAAAGGGAATTAACTGTATGGTGATGAATAGAAACTAAACCTTTGGTGGTAAGCTCACTGCAATGTATACAGAAGTCAAAATATAATATTGTACACATAAAAAAATTAAAAGAGAAAACAAAACACGACAACAGCAAAACCAGCTGCTGATGCTACTGAGACGAAGAATGAGGGAGAGAAGTATAGCACAGATCCCCATGTTGCAGACCATTTTGGGGCATAGCTCCTATCTGTGCGCAGCTGGAAAAGCCCTCCTGAACCCAGAGACCCTGAGTTGGCCATTCAAATCCAGCCCATTTGTCATAAGCCTGATTTGGGGTGAACATAAGCATCTCTGGGGGACATCCTGCTTCTGCTTTACAAAATCTTCAGTGCAGCATCCTATGTCCTATGTCCTATGGGAACATTCTAACAGGATCTAAAGGCAAGGAGAGTTTGACATTGGCGTTACTGACAGCCTTCTCTGGAAGGTGGCTTCCTGGCTAGTTCTGAAGAGGACCGGATGATGATTCACATTTGAAAGACCGTAAACAAAAGGACTGGGTGAAGCACAAAGCACCATGGTGTGCAAATGTCATGCGGGAGCTCTGAAACCACACAGGTTACTCCAGCTGGGCCGGATGGGATCGTGGACCTGGAGAGGTGTGTTGGACGCAGGCTGGACCAGAACACGAAGAAGGTGGAGCCACTGATGGAGCAACGAGAGGAATGGGAAATGGGGTCCTGGCAGTGAGAGGGGGATGGATGCCAAGGGCTGGGGCTCTAGACACAGTAGGAGTGTCTCTGCCTTGCCTGGGGGCAGTGGCCGGCTGACAACAGTGTGACCAGAAAGAACTAGAGCTCAGATCGTGACCTCAAACACATGGGTAAGGTGAAGGCTGAAGGGGCAGCATCCCAGTCCCAACCCAGGAGCCAGACCCACAGCAGCAGTCTGGGGCAGATCCAGATGGCCAGGCCCTGAGGCCCAGCTTCATGCCAGCAAGTTTTCTGCCAGGCCCACCAGTGGACCCCTCTCCACTGTCACCCACCCCGAGGTACAACATCGGTCCACTTCTCTGTTCTGAGCCCCTCCTGAGAGTGTGGGGCAGAGGAGGCTGGGAATCTTCTGATCAGCTCATGCAATGTTGCCAGGTGTAACTACGCTGCCCCCCCTCGCCCCCCTTGCCACGAATGCCCTGGGGTGAGCCTGGGCGTGGCACAGTCATCCTGGGACTTGGGCTTTTAATAGGCAGCTTAAGTGTGCTGGGTAATTTCAGCCACAGCCTTAGCGGCTTCTCACCTCTTTGTGACCTTAGCAGGGACTTCCCCGGCACCACCATGCCCTTTGTTGATTCCGACTTACCGGGCAAATATCAAAGATGCCCAAGAGGCTGAATTTAAACTTTTACACAATTTAATTAATTGAGTTTGCTTGGAGTCTGAGCAGACTTCTTCAGTTTGAGACTGACATTTTCTGCTGGTCAAGATCCTAGAGCCTATCAGAATATTTCAGGATTTTTTAGAACTGTAGGAGCCCGAGGATTTTGAAGGATTTTGAGAAATTAAGCTCAAAGACGTTCCCCTGTCTGCCTGCATTCGGGTCCTGCCTTCTGTCTTCAAACCGGAAGCTTCCCATCTCCTGTGCTCTGTACCCATCCTCACAGGTGGGTGTTTAAAATAACTGAAAACAGCTGAAAAGCAAAGAATAAATCTTTGCATGGTTCTTTTCCCTTCACTGTTTCGGGTTTTAATCTAGTCTCTGGGCAGCTGGGCTCTGAGGGCAACACCCCTGGCAGTCTCAGTGGGGAGGCTGGCTGGAAATTTTGTCTCAAAAGTTTCCCACATCATTACTTTTAAAACAAAGGGAAGACAGCTTATTAGTAACCTGGGCCTGTTGGGAGTGCCTGCAGGACTGAGACCTAATGGGAAATGAAGATTGTCCTGAGAGCCGCGGCGGGTTTGAGCAGAGCCCACCTCATTCTTTGCTTGGCTGGCTGTGCGTGTAGCCAGGAGCTCTACTTACTCAAGGTGCTCTTGGGGTGGGAATATAGCATCGAGCTATGGAAGAGCTTTTTTATCTCTCTCTCTCTCTCTTTCTCTCTCTCCATTGTGAGAATCAAGAACCAAAGTCTTGTCTGAGAACATGTAACTGCTTAGGAATTCCTTGCTTGGGAATTTTTGAGATTTTAGGAAAATTGTTTTACAGGGCCCACTTCTTATCTTATTCTCTCTTCCCTGCTTCATTTCTTGCCTCCTGAGTGGAGAAAGGTTTCTCCATTCTCATTGTACTTCGGAATCGTCCAATGAGATTTTCAAAAATGCTGACACCTGGGCCCATCCCCGGGGATTTTTGTTCCATGGGTATGGGGTAGGGCCCAGACGGCTGTCTTCTCTTCTTTTCTTTTCTTTCTTTCCTTTCCTTTTCTTTGTTTCCTTCAGGCTTTATTGAGGTATAATTGACATATAACACTGTGTAAGTTTAAGGTGTGCAGTTGTTACCAAACCAGATTCATTTGCTTGACGCACAGGAAGCTAAACGCTGAGATGCTGAGGTCTGTAGCAGAGAAAGGGTTTCTAAGGCAGCCAAGCGAGGAGCTGGAAGAACGTTTCAGATCTGCTTCCCCAGAAGGTGAGGGGCTGGGATATTTGTAGGATAAAGAAGCAGGGGGGTTCTGAGGCGTGGGGAGTGTGGGGAAAGGTGATTGGAGATAAGAAAAAAGGTGAGGTAAGAAAAAGTTTGCGTTCTGTGCAGGTGCAACTAGGCTACGTGCTTCCTCATGGGACACGTGTTCAGAAAATGGTGGCCTTAGCATGTTCTGAGGGTGAAGTTTTTGGCCCTCTGACTTCAAAAGGTCATGACACTTAACGCATGCACAGTTGGAGGGTCAGTTGTCCCAACCAGTCTTAACTGGCTTGAGCTGGGCAACAGCTGACTCCAAGCTCCTGGAAAACAACTTGGGCAAACGTGTTATTGTTTAGGCTATGTAATGCTAGGAGGACGTGCAAGTTTTTGTGAAAACAATTAAAGCGAGCTTGATCAGCGTAGGCAGCTTATAGTTATTATTTATTAAGCAAGTTATAGTTTAATGGATCTAACTGATGACTAGCCTCGGCTCCACAATGTATTGTTTGATACGCTTACATATTGCAGAACGATGGCCGCCACAGCCTTAGCTCAAGCCTTCATCCGGTCACGCAATTGCGATTTCTTTTCTGTGTTGAGAATCTCTCAGATTTACTCTCTTGGCCACATTCACGTGTATAATACAAAACTGTTAGCTATAATCACCCTGCTGTACAGTAGATTCCCAGAATTTATCAGCCTTTTGACTGGAAGTTTGTACACTTTGATCCATGTCCCCCCATAGTCCCCACCCCTGGCCCCCACCTCCCCAACCCCTGGTAACCACCACTCTACTGTCTGTTTCTCCGAGTTCAGCTTTTTTAGATTCCACGTATAAGTGAAATCATACGGTATTTGTCTCTCTCTGTCTGACTTATTTCACTTTGCAAAATGACCTCGTTTCATCCAAGTTGTTACAAATGGCAGGGTTTCCTTCTTTCTTATGGGGTGTGTGTGTGTGTGTGTGTGTGTGTGTGTATCTCACATCTTCTTGATCCATTTCTTTTCTCTCTTCTCTTTTTTCTTTTCTCTACAAGTGATTCTAATGGGTGGCCAAATTCTGAAACCACAGTAAATCAAAGGTGTAGAAAGTGGCAGTGGCTTTGGCCCTGTGGGTGCCTGGCCTGCCAGCTCTTCCCAACTGGCAGCCCTGGGGTGTCCTGGGCTGGGGACAGAGGCTGACTGAGGCCAGGCACTGGAGTCAGAGGGGCTGGACTCGAGTGCAGGCACTGTTGCTCCTGGTGTGTGGCCTTGGAGACACTTGTCAACCTCTCTGATCTTCCCTTATCCATCCAGTGTGTGTGTGTGTGTGTGTGTGTTGTATATGTGGTAAGTGGGTGGGAGGAGGATGACAATATTGCCCACCTTAACTGGGCTGTTGTGACGATTAATGAGATAATTCTTGTAAATACTTAACACGAGGCCATGAGCACAGGAAATGCTTGACGAATATTGGCCATCATGTTTCTGGAGACATTGCTTTAGGATCCAGGTCTAGGCTCAGCTAGGACCAGGGTCTTGCGGGCTCTGCAGCCCTTGGAGTTGGAGGAGTGGATGTTACCTTGGAGACCTGCGGAGACTGAGACCCACTGTTAACTTGGCCGGGCTTGTTTCAGAGGATGGAACGTGGTCTGCCCTCTCTGCTGGGAAGCTAGCGCTGCTCTTGCCCCTGGAGCCTATCACCTCTCCAGTTGCCTTCCCCCTTCTCCTTACTTGACACGTCCCTCACAGCTACCCTCAGCATCCCCACCCCCTACCCCAGGAGAAATCTGGAAGCTCTTCTCCCTGCAGACTTGTTCCCTCCCCTCCAAGCCTCTTCTGACTCTCAGCTGGGGGCAGAATGGCTGGGAGGATCTCCGAGCACTTTCTTGCTGAAAGCATTTTCCTTATATTATAATTTGGTCCAGCCAATAGGAAAAGAAAGGAGAAATACTGATGGAAAGGGGGATCGTCTTCCTTCTCCTGGTAATGGAGGGAGGAAAAGGCGCCCCGAGGAGGGAAGACTGGAGGAGGGGTCAGCCTCTCAACAGAGTGTCTGCCGTGTTCCTGGTCCGTCATTCTTCTCAACATCTCGTAAGAAAGATATTTCTCCCATTTCCTGCTGAGGAAACTGAGCCTCAGAGATGCTTAATAAGCTACCTCAGCCAACGCCTGGGAATCACTGGGACTCTTGTTCAAGTGCAGACTCTGATTCAGATGGTCTGGGTGGGGCCCGAGATCCTTTGTTTCCAATAAGCCCCCAGGGGATGTCCATGCCACTGGTCTGGCAGGGACCACAATTTGGGGGCCAGGCCTTGGGACGCAGCTAAGGAGTGGCTGAGCATGGATCTGCACTCAGGGCTGTTTGACTCCAAAGCGCCTGGCATGCTCCAGGGTACTCTATGGCTCCCAGATATTGACCTCCCCTTGGGTCAGTCTGAGCCCCTTGAGAAGACCAGTTAAAATCCCATGGTCTCTTGGAGTTAGTCTGGCCCCAGAGTTCTGCCCTAAAACCTTCAGGGCAGAGAGGGTCTGCTGCATCTGCTCTTATCACCAGGGCTTGCTGCAGACACCTGGCCATCCAACCGTGGCCTTTGGTGGGATAGGATTTGTGCAAATAAATGAAGACCAACCAAATGAGAAGTGCAAAGACTCTCTATTCTTTATAGAGCTTGCTGTAGCCAGGGAGTCAGCCACAGTCACTCGTGTTCTGCAGAGACTCAAGGGCAGGTAGAGGAACAGAAAAAGGGGGAGGTTTCAGGTATGCCATGATTAGTGGAGCTGTTGGCCTGGAGAAAGGTGTAGACGCAGTGTGGATCGCGGCCTGCTGGCAACAGCAGCACCTGTGGTGCTTGTTAAAGTGCAGACCCCTAGGTCGCACTCCAGACCTACCGAATGAGAACCCTCAGCCATTCTTATACACCCTCAAGGTCAAGAGCCTGGGGCATCGTCCCAGTGCTCTTAGTGGCTGTTAGGTTTCCAGGCTAGCGCACACTTGAGAGTCAGCGTCCCTAAGCCAGTATTTCCCAAATGTGTTTGATGGAAACATTTGCTTGGGGAGGAGGGATGGAGACTGGAGGAGGGAGGGAGACAGGCAACGGGGTCCTTGGGGCCTGGGAACCTGATCTGCTGGAGATCAGGCCGGTTGCAGAAGCAGTGTCCCAACTGCCTGTTCCCAGCTGGGCTTCAGGAGTCCCCTGGGCAGGCAGGCAGGGCAGCATCACTGTGCGTACAGGTTGCTCACCAGGTGGGCGTTTCTGAGTCAGGGACCATTCAGGGGGTCCAGTTTTGTCCGTATTGTTACTGGGGCTTGCTCGGGGAGGCATTATGGCGTCTCTGTGTCCTACTACCTGGTGTTTCAGTGAAGAAGGCTCTAACATGTGAAGGGTTGGTTTTGTTTTAATCACAGCTTTATAATTACCTCTCTGTGGGTTGACATTAGCATCACTTAATTAGCATCACTTTGGGTCCTCCTTGAGAATTTTTACATCCAGAAAGTGATCCAGCACCTCTGTGGCTGATGTCAGAAGCTGTTATCTAAACAAAAGCTTTAGAATGTCACCAGGTTTTGTAAGCACAGCCAATCCTGTCCCCTTCCAAAGGAGAAAGAAAAGCTAGATGAGTAATTTTCACGAAGGCAATCTGTTTCCCAGGGTCTGTATTTCCCTTCTGTCTCATCCACTGGTTTTTACCACTTTGGGACACTGACAATGAAGCCTCAGAGGTGTCTCCAGAATGAGGCTTTGTCTGCTCCTGCCAGAAGGTTTCACCTGGAAGCCCACTTCGGGGGGGTCATGGCAACGAGGGACAAATAGTTTTCTGACAAGACTTTTTCTTAATGCCAGGGGCAGTTTTATCTGTGTGTGTGTGTGTGTGGGGGGGGCGGTGGATGAGGAGTGGTTAAGGTGCATTGAGGGGATTATTATTTTTTTTAATTCTCTTGGAAATTTTCAGCTTCCATCCAAGCTAGTTTAAGAGGAATTTCTAAAACTATAGCTAGACTTTGGCCGGATATGAAAAATTTCCTTTTTGTAAAAACTGGAGAAAACTGAGAATTTCTTCCAGAGAAGTTTGTTGTATCTTTCTCTAGGCTGCCCCCTGGAATAATCTAAATATTGTTGCAGTAGGTGTTAGAACCAAGGCTGGCCAGGGGCTAGGCGACTTGTTCTGCCACTAGCTGGCAATGTGTCTTTGGAGGAAAACATCTGACATCTCTCAGCCTCCCTTTTTTTTTTCATCTGTAAAAGGCACTGAAAAAATACTTGCTTTGCTCATCTCCCAGGGTTTTTTCCCCCAAAGATCTAATGAAACAATGTAGATAATTCTATTTTGAAAAAGTAGAGTGTTAAACACAGAGAAAAAATATAATTATGATTAACTCCAGTCTTATCCCAGTAAAACCTGCTATTCTGAAGGCATGCCAGTCATTCCTACCAGCTGACTGACAGATCACTTACGACTCAACGTGGGAATAACTAGGAGATTCAGAAACTTAATCTGCTTTTTTTCCTGTTTGGTATGTTTGACATATGTAGTTGTGATTGCCAGCTAAATGTTTTAGTCTTTTCACTTTGAAAGACATGGAATCCTTCAAAGAAGGAAGTCAATTCTAGCGGAGTTTGACAGCTGTTTTTAACTTTCTCCAAGGATCAAAGCTCAGATCTAGAAGGAGGGGGAAATGGTCCTGAGTTCTTTTCTTAATCAGAAACTTAGCATGCAGAGATGGCAGAGATGAACATTAAAAGCAAAGATGGCAGAGGGATTATGAGTTCAGTCCCCCCAAATGGCTCCATAAGATGGTTTAGAAAAGGCAGGTTTGCTCACGTCTTACAGAGGGTAGACGAGCCCATATAAGCCAGGTCACGGGGTGGGTTGATGGGAGTGTCAGGCCTCCGGCCCAGCCATCTGGAGAGGGAGAAAGTCTGGCTCGCAGGGTGACAATCACATGTACCACACCATTCCTTCTTCCTCCTTCTGCTTCTGTTTCGTTCTTCCTTCAATTCAGGCCTATCAGGTTCGTCTAGGGGCGTTAGCTCAGTCCTCAGTGCCACCATTCCAGCCAGATTGTTGCCTCGGGTGCTTGACTTCAAGGGTGTCTGAAATTACCGCATTCGGAACCCAGGCTACCAGGTCGGTTGAATTCTATAGTCACCTGATGCAGGGCCTTCAGACTATCATAAAGTTACTTTCTGAAGTCCATGAGTGTAATCAAGCCAGCAGCGTCCAGGGTCCTCCGTAAAACTGGATTAGAGTCCTGAGTGCATTAACTGTTTGCTCCCCTGCTTGTGCAACGCATCTTTAATTGCATTTCATAGAACCACCTGGATGGATTGATGGACCTTGATTTAAACTTCAGGGAGGTACAGGGAGGAAACCATAGTGCAGTATAACATGCTCTGTTAATATAGGCTCAGAACACATTTACTTTATGGCCGTTCAACAGACTTTGATGTGGGGCTACTTAAAAATATATTACCTTTGAAAAGCTTTGCTTTGGCAGATAGAGTGGGTGTTGGCAGCCTGTACGCAGTCAACCAGACGATCAATTGACAAACATGTTGACACAATAATTCATGGCACCACCTCCTCTGATACATGCAAAACGCTGGTTTATTTCAGAAAAATAGAATATATTTCTCAAAATCCCTTTCATTCATGTTGCAGGGTTTATGAGGCAAGTCTTGCCAAACGTAAGCACTTCACAATGAAGGAAAAGTCTCTCTGGTTTGTCTGCCCTTCATTTTCTATCAACGTGGATTATTTTAGGTTCTGAACTGGGTGTATGACGTGAGGAAGGAAAATAGATGCTGCTTAGAGTGAACGACCGCACAGAACCAAGCTGCGGAAGGAAGATATATTTCATCTTGAAGACTGTATTTATATTTGCAGAAAGCTATCACTGTTCCACTAGAATATTATATTTGCTTTTTTACTCCATGAATCCTTTTGATGGAACTAGAAAATTGTGTTTTTCCCCTGGGGCAGCACTCTTTGCTATGTTACTAATGTGTTGGATAAAGAGGGGGCTGGACACCTCCCTCTCCACAGCTCTGGGGTCCCCGTGTGCATGGAGGATGGCTGTAAACCCCCAGAAAGGAGTCGGCCCCAATAAGAATATGGGTATAATACGCACTTCTTAAATGAATCTCCTATGTGGACGCCCTTTTGTCTTTATACCCAACATTCCTTCTTGGTTTCTAACTGTGAAGAAAAAGAACAGACACATGAGTCTTTAATAGGTTGGGGCCATTGGCTTAATTAAACAAGACAAAACAAAACATAAACACCCTGCTCTCCCTTCTCCCTTGAGCACCGGAAGTGGATTGGGCCCGGCAAGCATGAGGTTCTTGGGTGGAGGGGGAGGGTGGGTAAGAGTGACCCATCTGAGAAGCTGTGGAGTGGGGCTTGCCCCTCAAGGCCACTGGGAGTGTGCTCTCCAGGCAGAGACAAAGACACAGATTTGAGGAAAGGCCTGATCTCAGGAGGGGTGAGACCGTGGATGCCACACAAATGGTCTATTGGGGTGGATTTAATTTCTTTTATACAAAGTCGAATTCACATGTAATATGGGCTGAGTGTGGTAGTTGGGATTGTAGCCCAAAAAACATACCTTTGACTCATCTGTTCCGGGGTCAGCTTGGCACTCCTTCATCTTAGACCTTTGCTGCCTTCCAGCCCCTTGGCCTCAGCAACCCCTCCCCTTTCCCCTCTGGGAAGATGACTTGGGATTCTTGAAGCCTCTGAGTCCTTGGGCATCACGATGGCTCCAGCAGCTCATCGTCCCTGCTGCCTGGGCCTAGAGGTTCTGGGTCTCTCATTACATCACATGTGAGGATATATGGCAGCAGCCTGGCCCTGTCCTGGCACAAGTAGGTGCTCAGTGGCAGGAATCCTGTGCACCCTGGATCCCTCCGCGGCTGCCTGCAGGACAGGAGGGGTGGGTGCTCTACCAGCCTAGCTCGGGCTGGTGGTCGGGGGAGCCTCTCCTCTCAGAGAACCTCCTGCCAGGCACCCTCATGAAGGCAGCAGTGGTTCATTCCAGACCCTTCCAGGGCATTTGCTCTGATGCCGACCCCCTCCATGACGTAATATGCTGCCTGGCTCCCAGCTGCCCACTCCTACCTCATGTCACTGCAGCTGGGTACCCTCAGCCACACCCACACACTCAAACCAGCCCCAAACCTCTAAGACCCTGTAAGGGGGGGACCTGTGCTGGAGACCCAGAACTTCCCGTTCTCGTGGATCTGGCCCCCACTTCTTATCCAGTCACTTAGACTTGATCATCCCTGGGGTTACATCCCCACGTTGCATCCCAGGTTCATCACCTGGGTCCCTGTCCAGTCTCCCGGCAGCTGGGGTTCTGCTTTGTTTCTTCAGACCTCCAGGAAGCCGGCCTCGAAACCCTAGCACGGGGCAGGTCCCCTTTCTGACCAATTCTCTTACCTCTGAGCTGGATTGCTCCACACGGCTTGCTTCCTGAAAGCCAGCCTACAGGGCCCAGCCCTCGTTACCCACGCTGCCGGCCTAACCATGCAGGGGGACAGTCCAGCTCTCTCTCAAGCAAGTTTCCTGAAGTTGGCTGTTCTCACTCACTCACCTGGGCCCGGGTGGCTGAATTTCCTCCTGTGTCCTGCAGCCCAGGCAGTTCCCAGGGCCCAGCCTCCAGCCCCTGGGTGTGGCTCTGCCCTGCTGTGGCCTGAGCTCTGCTCTGAGGATTAGTACACACTAACTGGGTGCGTACAGACATTTCCCAATAGACGGGTGGGTTGTGGTCCCTCTTGGTAGTTTAATCAACTGTTCCTGAGTGCCTTGGAAGAGGTTGTCCCTGTCACCCTGTCTGAATAACTGGACAAGTCAAGGTGGGGATCCTTTACTTGGAGCCGCAGCCTATCCCTGGGGGAGGGAGCTTAGTCCTCAGGACCCAGTTTAACATGTTCTTGAGTCGTGATCTACTTCAACAAGAAAGGACTTGAAGTCTATAATTTTTCCAAACTTAAAAAATCAGCTTTGAAGCAGATGTGGAGGATTGGCCCTTAGCTGTACCCTGTGGGTGAGAATTCTCGTCTTTTGACAACCCACTGAGCTGGCATTGAATCACCCAATTACTGCAAATTCTTTTCTAAATAGAAAGCACTCCACAGCCTCCAGTGGAAAAATTCCAAATTCTGCAGCGAATATCTAGCTCATTGGCAGAAGCAGGTTTGGGGCATGAACAATGGTTCTTCACGTCAGTCTCAACTCCAGCAGAAGTTCTGCAGATGACCTGGGAATAAGGTTGGCAGAGAAGCCCCTGGGGGAGACCAGGGTGTGTTTGTGTGTGTGTGTGTGTGTGTGTGTGTGTGTGTGCGCGCGCGCGTGCCTGCCTTACCCACACGTCCTTCTGAGCTTCAGCCCCCACGGGTTTCAGAGAATAGGCTGCTTTGTTTGCGAGGGTCGGTTGTACCCACTCAGTCTGAGAGGCGTGTGGGTGCATGGGGTAGAGCATCTGAGATATGCCTCTGAGACAGGCTTAGCTGGAGAGGCAGCAGGGCTGCACTGTTGGGCTGGAAGCTTTGCTTTTAGGGCTTTGGAGCTGAGCTTGGGAAGGAGGGTGGGTGGAGCTGTGTGTCTTAATGCCACCTCAGGCTTCTTATCTCTGGAGCAGTCAGCTTCTAAACAGAGCTCATGATGGGCACATAAAAGCTGTGCCACTATTTAACCTTAAAAAAAAAGAAGAAGCTTTCCACCTGTACAAGTACATACGTAGGCTTGCAAATGGAACAGTCAAGGGCAATGAAATGTTCAAAAAAATAAAAAGGAATGAAAGACAATAGAGTCTAGAGCCAGGCACACCTGTTTACGTTTTACTCTGTTCTCTTCCTAGTTGTATAACCTCAGGCAAGGCACTGGGTGGGGGGTGGGGAGTGAATGAACGAGAGGTGCTTTGGTTTTCTCATCTGCAAAAACCAGGAGAATGCTCTCTGCTTCATTCATTGTTGAACGAATTAAATGGTTTCACAGAGCGAACCCAAGTAAGACACCTGGCTCATGAAGCATGTGGTAAATATCGTTTCCTGCTAAATTAAGACCAGCACTTGAAGGATTAAAGAGTGTTGTTGTGGGGTCCAAAGTTATAGTTACTCGTTGAACCCCAAGGCAAACCAGGATCTAGGACTGCAAACAGTGATTGTTTAGAATTTAGGAGAGCCTCTGGGCAGTGCCCTTTCCAGGCCTTTCCTACCTCTCAGGAGGAGTTTGGTTGGCCCACCCTCTCTGGGGTTGTCTGACGCTTGGCTGTCACCCTTGCCTTCTGGGGTGACTGGCATCAGTGTGACTCAGTCAGCCAGCCCGTCAGGCCACTTCCTTCTGTTGGCGCTTGCCCTGGGCATGGCTGGCGCTGGCCTCCCGCTGCAGCCCGTGGCCCAGCACGCAGAGCTCTGGGGGCGGTGCACCCCTGCTGCCGCCCTTCGGTTCTGGGGCACAGGGACTGTTCCATGGCTCTGTGTCCTTGGGGCTCTCCTCGCTGCTGCAGAGAGAAAGCACAGGTGCCAATCAAACCCTCCTCGTTCCTCTGGCCCCGCCCCATCTCCATTCTGTCTCTCTCAAGCCCTCCCGTCTGTATCACCCACAGACCTGGTGGACTCTTGGTGCCAGGCCTCTGCCTTTCCATATCAGCTTTGCCTGCTGGTGCTGTCCTTGTGGGTGTCTGCTGGCACCTTGAGAGCCAAGCTCCTGGCGTTTCAGAGGACAGGCTGAGTCCTGTTCTCTCTTGGGATGCCCAGATCCTGCTGCTGTGAACAAAGCGTCTCCCTCAGGAACTCGGAAGCCAGGCCTTTATTTTGTTTTTGTTTTAAGAGCACTTCTTATTTAATAAAGAGCTAGGCTTAGCTAGTTGAATCAAAAATAACACCAACAATAACAGCAAAAAAAACCCTGCTTTGCTCAGCTGCCACCCTTTTCCTGAATGGAATAAAATGAAAACTGCTTGGCTCAGACCTGGCATTTGGCTAGAATAGAGCTTCCCAGCTGCTGAGTGCCACAGTGAGAGGGGCTGTGAACAGAGAGGGACACCCAATGTGCTCTGGGAGCACAGAATGGAGGGTGGTCACCAGCACAGATCAGGCCTAGGCCAGATGGGGGACCAGCTCGGAAAGCCACACTGGCTACGGGCAGCCAGGCTAGCCTGACAAAGACCACGTGGAGGGTGGAGTTGGCTGTCTGGGTTCGAGTCCTGGCCCTTCCACTTACTAGCTGTGTGACCTATAGCATGTTGATTGATCTTGCTGATTCTCAGTTTCCTGCTTTGTGAAAGGGAGATAGTAATAATACCCATCTCACAGGACACTCAAAGTTATCAATATTGGATGACGCCTGGAAAACTCTCCGCACACTAACCAGCATATGATAGGTGCTCACTAAATTGTCGGCTGTCACTGGTGCTGTTTTGTAGTAGGACTAGGAAGTCGCGCCAGCAAGGGACCTGAGGGACCACCCTGTCATATGACAGGTGGGCACCTGAGGCTCGGAGCCTCTCCATCAGTCACCTGAGGACCAGGACTGGCCCCAGCTCCGCACATGCACAGACCAGAAGCCCTTCTCTCTGCCCGTGACGGCACCTTCTCGACTGTATTATGAGTGTGCTCGGCTCTGCGTGGTTACGCTTACGTGGGACGTCCAACCAGTGGAGGACAAGTTTGAGTTTGGATCCTAACAAGATCAGGGTGGCAGGAATGGTGGGGGGAGGTGGGGTGGGCACTGACACGGGCCGTCATACGTGATTTTCAGGCAGTGAGGAACCCACCCTGTTCCTTAGAGCCAGTCTTATCTATGTCAGCCTCCGGCCCCATCATAAGTCCCTGCAGGACCCAGCGATTTGTGGGCCACAGCTCCCACCTTATTTTTTCTTCTTCCTGCGCCCCTTTTGAGCAGGGGTGGGGGCATGACACTTTGCTGCTCCCAGACTGGAGCAGAGGACAGGCCGTGGCACGCAGTGTCAGTGGAGGCTGACGCTGACGTGTGACGCAGGGTTTGGTTCTTGAACTGTGTCTTCCCCACCCCCAACCAGGTCCCACATATGTGTGAGGCTCAGGCCAGGAGGTCGACTGTTTTGGTTGCCATATGGCCGTGTTTCCACCTGTTCCCAGACCTGCTGGGGAGCCAGGCAGCCCAGGTCTCCAGGAAACGGGGTCAGGGGGCTGCAGAGAGACCCTGACTGGCTGGTCCAGTCCTGGCAAAATTAAAAGCACCGCATTTAGTGGAGCAAGTCTGGGCACACTGAGACCTGGATAGAGACAGGTGCCTTCACCTGGGCATTCAACACGTAAATAACAGTTGAAGCTCAGTAACAGAGCTTCCTGGGGAAGCCTCAAGGACTGTGCCCAATCCCCGGGCCCCAAGATGGGGAAGATATCAACACCATCAGTTTTTCTAAAAAAGCTGCACGGGATGACCTGCAGGGGGTCAACACCACACACAGGCCAGTGCATCCTGCAAGCCTGCCTCGGCGGCGAGATACAATGGGTAGGGCTGTCCCTGCAAGTCCCTGCTTGGGGAAACAGCCTGTAGGAGTTTCTGGCTCTCGGGCACTGGCTTGTTGTCTTGTTGCATGATCTCGGGGGAATCATGCTCAGTTCCCTGGCATTGTTTCCCATACGCAGGAGGGTAGAAAAAAATGCTTGTCATCTCCAGAGCCGCAAAAGCCCTCCTCTTACAGCTGGTGCACTTCTGCTCCCAGACGCCAGTTTTACAGGACTGAGTGGGGAGTGGGGTGTGTGTCTGGGGAATAGGCAGTTTCCCATCACATTCATCACGTGCTCACATTTTCACAGTCTGGAGCAGCTTAGACGTGTGGTCTGACCAGGAGATACGGGAACGGCTGTGAGTCATTCTGTGACCTTCCACGTGACCTTGGGAAGGCTCCTCTTTATGAATCCTCCTCCCTCTTTAAAGCTACAGTTACTCCCCATCCCACCTCATCTCTCTGAATATTGAGATTCAGGACATAAAACAACCTTTAAGGCCGCCCTATTCCGAGGAGAAACCTGGAAGAATGGCAATATTTTCTCCTTGAACAATTTTATGTTGCTTTATTATTGCTCCTGCTGTTTTAAAATGTTAGTGTTTTTAATTAATGCCATTTTATTGTTCTTGTTCTCTCAAGCTCTTCTCCTGAAGGGCACAGTTTTAGAAATCTAATAACTGAATAACTGGCTAGTGTGAGGAATAATGCAATAACATTTATAGAGGTTCTCAGATGAAAGGCACTGTGCTGTAGGAAGTTCATTTTAGATTTAAGAAAAGAGCAACGTTACATTAAGATTCTTGCAAAAATAATCAATATTTCATTTCTTTCAAGTGGCTGGGGAAGTTTTTATAACTATAATCATACACAACTTTCCTGAGATAATATCTTTATTTAAAATTGACTGCCTAGTACTTTGCGAAAAACTACCATTTATGCCAGGACAGACTGTGAAGGCTGTAACACATATCGCTCTGGCAGAAATTAACTTCTCATTTACACAACTGTGGGCAATGCAAAGATAGCAAGGACTGCTGTGGGTTGAGCTTTGTCTGATATGATATCAAGACACATTGATAAGAGTCCCTCTTTAAACGACCTCAGATTTACATTTTTCTCCCCATGCTACAATTTGGGAAAAGATGCGTGTCCCCATAAACTCTGAAAAATAATCACACCACCATTCAAGTCCTTTCAACTCCCAGGCAATGGCTATACTCTGAGTCACGCCCCCTTGTAGCTGCATGCCCAGACCTGTCTGCGGGGCTGCGCCAAGGACATGCAAGTCAGCTGCCCCTCATGAGAAAGGCACGATTAGACCTCAGCCGGCCCAGGGCAGGCATGGCAGCCCTTCCGCCTGGGTTCTGGTGCTCAGTGCTCATGGAGAGTCTTGTTCTTTTTTTCTTTTTTTTTTTTTTTTGCGGTACGCGGGCCTCTCACTGTTGTGGCCCCTCCCATTGCGGAGCACAGGCTCCGGACGCGCAGGCTCAGCGGCCATGGCTCATGGGCCCAGCTGCTCCGCGGCATGTGGGATCTTCCCGGACCGGGGCACGAACCCGCGTCCCCTGCATCGGCAGGCGGACTCTCAACCACTGCGCCACCAGGGAAGCCCGAGAGTCTTGTTCTTGCTCTACACTCCTCTGAAAGGGGAGATGGAGATGAGGCTGGATTGCAGAAGTGGGGGCAGGTCCTCAGGAGTATGGGGAAGCCAGACTTTTATATTCAATACCTCCAGGACCCGCTGTTTGTTAAGGTGTGTCCCCTGGGTGCCTCCCAGATCCTTTCAGGGGCGGGGGGGGGGGGCGGGGGGGGTTGTGTCCACGTGGTCAAAACTATTTTCATAATAATAGTAAGATGTTATGTGCCCTTTTCACTTATTCTTTCAGGAATGTAGAGTGGAGTTTTCCAGACTACATGATGTGTGATATCACAACAGATTGACTGTGGACAAAGGTCTGAGAATCCAAGTGTCTGTCTGTGAAGCCCACACCCTAAAGAGGTTTGTAAAACTATAAGACAGTGCCACTTCTTTCGCTCAATTTTTTTGTTATTGTGGAAAATATAGTTACTTTTCATTAGGATATAGTTTATGTTAACATAGAATGGGGTCGTTTTTTCAATTAATAAATATTTTAAACATCTCTCAATTTTAATTTGTAGCGCAGTAAAAAGCGATAGATGCAATGCACATAGGCAAAGGCTCCTTGGGGGTCTCGATTTTGAAGAGCTTAAAGAAGTCCTGGGACCAAAAATTTGAGCACCTCCCACTAAGATGCTGGGCTATTGCCGTAAACCAGGAAAGACAGAAATCAGGCTGCTGGCTCCAGACAGGTGACAATGACTCAACTTTGGGGGTCAAGTCACTTCACCTCAGTTTCCCCAAGTGTAAAATAAGGGGCACATGTGGTTGCACCAACCTGATTGTTTTAAACTTTTTTTTTTAAATTTTTTTTTTAAACTTTATCTTTAGTACAGCAGAGCCCCTTGCAATTAAATCTTTCTCGGGAACCTGAAGTGTGTAACAGATGAAAGACGGTTGCTTAAGCATGGGGGACTGGGAGATAGGACATTCCTAGACCCCTCTCCCAGCTGCTCTTCTCTGGGAGCACAGTTTGAAAACTACTGACCCAGATGAGCCTAAGGGCATATCAGCTCTATCCCAATAACTGCAGGGCTGTGGCCCGAGGACTCTCCTTACCTGCTCTGGCCAAGCTGGGATTCATAAGCGTCGCTGGTGGTGCCCGGGACAGGCAGGTGAAGGCGGATGCCCGGCTGGCAGTCAGAAGCTGTCCTTCTGATGAAAGGCTGAGGGTTGAGGGCACACAGGGCCGTCCCTCGCTGTGAGTCCGCCCTCAGTCGTGGCCCTGAGCTGCTCCTCCAGCATCCTGTGGGGGTCCCACAAGGACCTCCAGCTTCAGGTGGCAGTGATGGTGGGGTGAGTTGGGGTACTGTTGAGAATGGTGACTTAGCTTCGAACAGAGAGGAGGTGGCTGGACAGAAGATGGAACATGTGTTCCCAGATGCTTTGGCCGTGGCTGCCCGACTGTCTTCAGAATCTCTTGTTTCCTTGGGCCCCTGACTGGGAGACGCTGGGGGAGATGGGGAGGGGCCAGAGGCAGGGGAACTGGCTTCTGTGCACTGGGCAGGGGGGCTGGAGACCTTGTGCCGAGCGGGTGGGCTTGCCAAGGGAGGGGTGGACAGTTTGTGCTGCAGGGGAGGGGAGGCTCGTTTCTTCACTGTTGGGGGGCTTAGCATCCTGGGGCTCGCTGGAGGGCTGAGCGGTGGGCTGGGGGACCTGTGCACACAGGGCACACTTGGCTGGGCAGGTCTGTGAGTGGAGGGCACGCTTGGGTGCCTCTTGTCCACTCTGGGTGTCCAGTGTGCCCTCGTGGGAGAGGCCTTCCTGACCAGCACGGGGCTTCTGTCTTGGTTCTGCCTTGGGGCCTCGGGAGAATGTGGCCCTCTCATTGGCCTGGCCAGGCTGGGTTCCGAGGTCCTGTCCTGCCCGGATGTGTGGCTGGAGTGGTGCCCGTGGATGACCTTCCGGGGATGCTTGGAGAGGCCTGTGGCCCTGTCCGCTCGTGCCTGACTCTGAACCCTGCTGCCCTGCACCTCTGGGTTCCCGCTGGCTGCTGGTGGGTGACTGAGGTCCAAGGCGAGCTTTCCGGGATTGCAGCCGCTCTTGCTTCTCCCTGGTTCTGTGCTGCGGGCACTGGCGAGGGTGGCCGTGCTTTTGCTGGGCAGCAGGTCAGAGGGGCTCATGGCGGCTCTTAGCTTTGGGGAAGCCCACGTTCTCCGGGCGGGGCCGGCCCCTCCCAGCCCTGGCACGTGGGTCCCTTCAAGGGAGCTCTCTGCTAGATCGCTGTTTTCTGGGGGCTCCAGGGAAGTGAATGATTTGTCCATCAGGATTTCCAGAGGCGGTGGAGGGAGATGCTCTGGGTTCTCCTCTGTTTCACAGTTGAGGTCCTCACTCTTGGACGCTTCTGCTATGAGCAGAGGGGGAAAGGCGGGAGCAAAGGGCCTCCAGCCTGGGCCCATCCTGAGAGATTCTCCACCTGCTTCTGGAGAAATTCGAGGCTTTGGATACAAAGGGGCAAGTCCCCTGTAAATGGGGAACCTGGGAGGCATGGTGGGGACCCCCCACTTCCTGGGGCAGGGGCTCGGCCCAGAGTCCTTGGAATCCCCCAGTGTCCTTAGACCCTCGGTGGGACTGAAAGTTTCAATGAGTTTCTTGACCGATGTTCTGGTAGGACAGCTCTTGATGTTCCAGTCCCGGGCCCTGGGAGCCTCACTGGCCCTCTCACCTGATGGCATGACGTTTGGAAGCCCCTCAGCTTTCCCCTGCCAGGGCTGTTCTCCCTCAGGGTGGGGACAGCATTTCTGCAAGGTGCTCTGACTTGGCAAAATGCTGAAGTTCTTGGTGAGGGACGCCTTCAACTTGCTGATGGTGCTGCTTGGGGTGACCTTGCAGTAGTGGTCAGGCCTCAGCGCTGTTGCCCTGGGCTGCAGAACCTGCTTCTGGCTGTGCCCCTGCCGTCGGGTGTCCTGGGTGCAAAGCGCCTCCAGCCTCTGGCTGAGGTCTCTCTGGACCCTCCGCAGCTCCTGGAGCGTGGGGTCCTCCACGTGGCTCTTCAGACAGCCCTCAGATTGGGACCTCCTCTGCCTTGAGGGGGCCTTCCTGCTGTCGCTGGCCGTGTTCGGTCTTGGGGCCACCATGGTTCTCTCCTCTTCCTCGATCCATTCCTGGTGCTCAGAGGGCAGGGGGACAAACTTGATCCTTTCACTGATTGCTTCCTTCATCTTCAGAATCATTTCCTCGTCCTGGGGGCTCCTAAGCCTCCGGGGGTGTGGTTGAAATAGGCTTTCGGCACCACCGGCAGGTGAAGACCGAGGCCTCGCATGGGAAGCGCTTCCCTGCCCCGCACGCGGACTCAGGCAGCTCTCTTTGTCTTCCTCCGCCTCTGGGCTGCTGTCCTCACATTCACTGAGGGGCGGAGTGTCCATCAACCTGGAGCCTTTAGGAAAGTGTGCTTCCCTGGAGATCCTGATCCCAGGGGAATCACACGGAGCGCTTTGGCCCAGCCCCCAAGGCCTGGAGGCAGTATTTTCTGGGCCTGTGCTGGAGGGCCAGGGGCTCCCCGATCCACCCTGCACTGCTGGCTGAACCTTTGCTGTAAGAGGCCTGGAGAGCGGGCAGTCCTGGGGTCTGGCTGAACCCATCCAGAATGGGCTTTGCTGCCAGGTATGTCTGGACAGCTTGGCCTCCACTGTGGGTGGAATCGCTGGCCTCCACTCTGCAGGCTCCAGCACGAAGTCCCAGCTGGCTCGCTTGCCCAGTTTGTCTGCCAGCTGCACACACTCATTGTCAGCACCGATGCCACTGTCCTCAGAGCACAAGGGTAGGCCCTGCACTTCAGGGTCACCGTGGCCACTCGCTAAGCTCTCCAGGTGCCCCAGAACCCTGAGGAGGTGCTCATCCGCACCCTTCTTCTTGCACAGCTTGTTTCCCAGGTGGCCCGCGGCGCCGTGGAAGTAGCGGCCGGAGCCCTCCAGGAGGCTGTCAGAGAGCGAGGCCACCGTGCCGCTGAGCGCCTGCAGCTTGCTAACCGTGTACTGCAGAAGCTGCTGCAAGAGATCTGGCTGCTCCTGGGGCTCTCTTTTCTTCAAAGGCCAAGCCAGATCCTCCTTAACTTCCTGGAGGAGCTCTTCTCCATCCTTGGAGATTTCCCCTAAGAGCTGGTTGACCTCATCAAAACACAGCAACAGGAAGCCGACCATGGGCTGCAGCAGCTCCTGGGTCTGCGTGGCGCAATGGGTGATGCTCATAACTGCTTCGTATTTGGAGAGGCAGGTGTGCAGATAGGTGTAAGCACGCTGGTGGGCCTTCACCAGGGGCTCAGGGAAGTCTACTTTGTCTTCAGACTCGTGGGCAGGAAGGATGGTTTGGCAGTCATGGCCCTGTTTGCTCGACCTGTGACATTTTGGCCTCTTTCCCCATTTGGAAGTCTCCTGGGTATTGCTTTCCTCACTCTCTTCCCCAGAAAAGGCCGCCCCTTGTGATCCGTGGGAACTCTGTCTCTTGAATGGAACGTCTGTAGCCACGTAGCTTTGTGATTTGTTCAGCTGGGATGGGGAGGTTTTGGTTTCTGGGATCAGTCCTTCCATATCTTTCCTTTTGCCCAAAGTGGGATCTCTGGTGAGCTGACAAAGACTTTCAGCCACGGATTGGATCCACCTGGGACTTTGCTGCTCTTCTGGCCTCTGTTCCTGGGACGAGCCCCCTCCAGAGTCATAGCAGGTGGAGTTTTGAACCAGCAAAGGGATGGAACATCTTTCTCTGGGCCCCTGACATCCTGGCAGAGTTGCTTTGGGCTTTTTAAAAAACTGGATGCCACTCTTAGCAACGCTGTTAACAATATCACTGTGGGAAGGTGTACATCCCATGATGTCAGCCTGTAGTCATCTCCCATCTGCAACCCTCACAATTTTCAGAGAATTGTATTCAAAACAGGAACAAAAGGCAGTCTTACTAGTCCATCCAGGCAGTTTCCAAGCCAGAATCCTTTGAAGTCCAAGGTGCAATGTCCTAAACTTGGAACCGGCTTTCTTTACTTCCTTGGCCCCATCGTGTAGAGGTAGTGATGCTGCCGCCGTTCTGGTGTTGTTCTAAGTTTTGAACCCTCTGCTGCTGGTGAGCAATGGGGCAGTTCTCGAGGACTTCAGTCCCGTGGATTACCGGATTGCATTTTGCTCGTGTCCTGACAGATGTGCATGGCAAGTGGAACTTTAAGCCTATTAGGTTAATCATGCCCTAGCCAGTCAGCGCTCCCAGCGTGTTCTAATATAGAACTCAGCATTTACTATCTTGGGAAGCGGATTATTTTTGCACGTGCGTATGCTTTTAATTCTGTTCAGATGCCTGCCATATGAAACCTAGGGAAATGAGCCATAATTGCAGAAGGCTCTGGAAGAGACACATTTGTGGAGGGGAAGCGAGGGCTCACCGTTTATGAATCCTGGCAGAGAAGTGACCTTCACAGTTTAATAAGGGCAAACTAGCTGAGTGTGCTCCAACCTGCTGCCATCCAGAAGACCCCAAAACGGCACAGTAGCTGGGAATTGAGGTGATACATTGTTGTTTGTGTGGCTTATAAAAATGCTACGACTTTCTAGTGCTGGAGGACATCTCTAAATAGACAGGGAATAAAGAAGGCTTTCCTCTACACTAGAAAAGGGAGGTAGATCGCGGGGAGACTTGGAGGGGAAAGCAGGAAAAACTCTCCATCATATAAAGCTTAAGGCTGGTCCCTGTGGACTATAGGGGCTCGGGGAGACAATGCTCTCACAGGAAAAGGCTTTTTACTAAACCTTCCTCATAGGAAAATAAGCTAAACCTGGGCAGTGGAGAGCCATTAGGAGTAGAACTTAAGGGAAAAATGTATTTTCCTTTTCAAGCCCAGCTTCTATACTCAGTCTGAGCCTGGTGCTCTTGCCCATGGCTAAGGTCGCAGCTGCCCATTTAAAACCTCCTTTAGGGCTTCCCTGGTGGTGCAGTGGTTGAGAGTCCGCCTGCCAGTGCAGGGGACACGGGTTCGTGCCCCGGTCCGGGAAGATCCCACATGCCGCAGAGCGGCTGGGCCCGTGAGCCATGGCCGCTGAGCCTGCGCGTCCGGAGCCTGTGCTCCATAACGGGAGAGGCCACAACAGTGAGAGGCCCGCGTACCGCAAAACAAAAAAACAAAAAAACCTCCTTTAAAACTTTCTTTGCTGTCGGTAAAGTCTAGAGCAGGGGTTTGAAGTTGGAAGACTTGAGTTTAAATACTGAGCTCTTCTCCTTTTAGCTGGGGGAATTTCCACAAGTGATTTAACTTCCCTGGGGCAGAGCTCATCTTTGAAATGGGGATAGTGATATCTACTTCGTGGAGTTGTTGGGGGGATTAAGTCAATTGTCAGCTAATGCTAGGCAGGTGCTTGGTGTGGTGCTTGGTAAGAGGTAGGTACTCAAGAAAAAAAAAAAAGGTATTCCTTATTCCTTTCCCCCTGGCATCTAAGTCACTTGTAATAAAAGTCATGAGAAAATTCATTAGTTTGTCCAGGACCAAGCCCCAGTCATTTCCTGAATTGTCTGGGAATAACTGCCTACAGATGGCTTAGAGCCCCAGATCGGGTTTTTGCCATTCTACGTCTGTGCAGATGGCTCTCTGCTTGGCACACTGATGCCTCAGGACTTTTCTAAGGCCTCATTGTGTCACTTCTCTGTTCTTAAACACACAATAATTCCCACCAACTAAAGGAGGAAGAGAGGCTTTGATTTAACCATTTCATATTTTTGGTTATTTAGCTCATTGACAATGTTTAATTTTCCTAATAGAAAAAAGATTGCATCGAGCATCTCCTGAAGTTGCTGAGAATGGACTTACGTTCTGGCTTTACAGTTTTCATTTTCTCTCACTGAGCCCCATACAACCAACGAAAATAACATTGTGGGTTTTAGGACTTGGGGATCCCTCTTCTGCCGGGAGCAAGCTGCAGAGGGCTACCAGCCTGTGTGCAGAGCCTGGGGCCTATCACAGTCCTGTGCCCCAGAGTGCTTAATTAATCAAGTTCTCCTATCTGTTTATTTGAAGCAGGACTCATGGGAAACACAAAGCTGACTCAGTGCCTGAGGGCGAACTGCGTTAGGCATCAAAAAGTTGTTTCATTTGTCACAGCCTGAGCTGGCCCCGTAAACAAGCACACCATGTGGGAAGATTCTTCTCTCTTCCATTTAACACAGTGCAAAGCTCATCTGAAGGGTACTTTATGTAAGTTCTTCTCCTCTTGGGATTTTGGCCCCTGCTTGAATCATCTTTGTGAAAACTTTTGATCTAAGTGACTAAAATTATTTCCAAACCAATAATCAAAATTAAAGTATTTGCCCGGAGGATCAGCTGTCAGATAGCTCTGTGCCTTATAGACTGGTTTTCTTGACTATTCCAAATAATTTAGGAAGCTCTTTATTCACTGCCTCTCATTTTTCATTAAGACTCGCTTTTGTTTTTCTTTCTTTTCAAACTGGTGTGGCTTCCAATTAAAAAAAAAGAAGCATTACTTTCAGTGGGAATGTAAAAGTGACCAATTACTTTGGAAAACTGTTTAACAGTTAAACATACACCCACCTTCTGACCCATCAATTCTACTCCTAAGGATTTACCCAAGACTATTGAATGCCTAGGTCCACAAAAGGGACTGGTACAAGAACATTCATATTAGCTTTATTTAAAAAAATTTTTTATTTTTAATTTTTTCTGTATGCGGGCCTCTCACTGTTGTGGCCTCTCGTGTTGCGGAGCACAGGCTCCGGACACACAGGCTCAGCCGGCCACGGCTCACAGGCCCAGCCGCTCCGCGGCATATGGGATCTTCCCAGACTGGGGCACGAACCTGTGTCCCCTGCATCGGCAGGCGGACTCTCAACCACTGCGCCACCAGGGAAGCCCTAGCTTTATTCATAATAGCCTCAAATTGGAAACAATCCAAACGTTTGTCAATAGGGAAATAAATAAATTTGGCAGTGGAATACTTCCTAGCAATAAAAGGAACAAACTATTGAAATACGTAACAACATAAGCTTAAAAATTATTATACTGAGTGAAAGAAACCAGACATAAAAGTATATATGGAATAATTCCATTTATAGGAAGTTCAAGAATATACAAAACTAATCTATAGTTACAGAACTCAGAGAAGTGGCTACCTCTGGTAAAAGTTATTAACTGGATATGGGCATAAGGGAATTTCTTAGACTAATGGAAATGTTCTATCTCTTGACCTGGGTAGTGGTTACACGGGTATATGCATAGGTAAAAAGTCCTCGGGTGTACACTTAAGTTTTGCCTTTTATGTGTGTTAACACACACACACACACACACACGCACACACACGCGCCCCTAACTAAAATGCAATATTGTATACTTTACTTTGCGCCTAAGAGAGTCCCAGCTATAATATTCTTGGTCTTGGAAAAGGGTCCCTATATGAGTTGTCTATTGTTGCATAACAAATAACCCCCAAATTTAGCAGCTTAAAACAGCAAACATTATCTCATTATGAAACGTTATGTTTCTGTGGGTCAGGAATGTGGGAGCAGCTCCCTGGATTGTCCTGACTAAGGGTCTCTCATGAGGTTGCAGTGAAGGCATCAACCCGGTTTGCAGTTATTTGAAGGGTAGAGACTGGCACTGGTTGATTTGCTTCCAAGGTAGCTTGTTCACATAACTGTTGACAGAAGGTCTCAGTTCCTTGCTGGATGTTTGCAGGAGGCCTCAGGGCCTCATCATAGGGACCTCTCCATAGGGCTGTTTGAGTGTCTTACAACATGGCAGCTGGCTTCCCCCAGAGTGAAAAGTCCAAGAGAGAGCAAGGAGGAGGCCACTCTGTCCTAATTTCAGAAGCCAAAAACACCTTTACTTGCTTCACATTCTATTCTTTAGAAGTCAATCAAGGGACTTCCCTGGCGGTCCAGTGGTTAAGACTCTGAGTTTCCACTGCAGGGGGCGCGGGTTCAATCCCTGGTCGGGGAACTAAGATCGTGCATGTCGTGTGGTGCGGCCAAAAAAATAAGAAGTCAATCAATAAGTACAGTTCACACTCAAGGAGGGAAAAACTAGGCTCCACATTCAAAAGGTCACTAAATTTTTTTTTAAGATCTGGACATATTATAGGTCAAACCATGACATCCAAAACATAACTATGTACAGTAAACCTTTGTTTACTAAGGAATCGTCATTGCCCTTCAACATGTCAAATAAGTTCCACCCCATTTTTTTTCATGTGGCCCTGAACTAATTGGTCAGCAAAAGATGGTTCTCATGTGGCTCTGATTCTGAGCCAACACTGAAGTTCATTTAAGCAACCTAAAAAAATGCCTTATTTCTCAAATTCTGTCAGCATCACCAGTGAGCTCTCCTGAGCCTTCAAAACTAAGAAAAATTTTCCAATAGCCAAGCCTAGGGCACAGTTTGTCCTTCAGATCTGAAGGAATGTTCTTTGCAACACAATTTCCTGCTCCAGATGTGAGATGAGGCAATAAGCAAGCAACGACTGTGGTGAGCTAGCAGGAAAAGGGAGCTAGCGGTTGGTTGCAGACACTGTGTTAGGCACTTTACGTATATCATTTCACTAGCTTGCCTCCCCTGCTTTGCTGAGGAGAACCAGTAACCATCATTAAAAAATTAATCTGGCTACTGTTACACACCTTAGAGTAATCCATCCAGAGTTGCTCACGTGATAGGCAATTCTGTGGAAACCAGCACGTGACATTCAGGTGTCTGCTCTAAGTGGCTTCTGATTTGGTGATCATATTAGGAACCCCTGTGTCTTTTCACCAGTTCTTATCCTGTATGTCTTATTGTCTGAATCAGGAGTTACACAGGCCTCTCATTGTACTTCTGGGGGTTGACTGTTTAACTCTTTGAGTTGCCACTGAGAAGCCACCAAAATAAGTGTCTTCTATACTATGTAGCCTATATTTGGCATCAAAGTACCTTAAATGTACTCTCCAAATTTGGCAAGAATTTATCCAGTTTTGTTTTGTGTGTGTTTGTTTTGTTTTTTGGGTTTTTTTTTTTTTTTTGGTATGATAAGGTAACTTGTTTTATTGAAATAGATTAAATTCTTCCCTAAAAATTAGATATTTACCGTAGGGTATGTTAACTACTGTAACAAGCAACCCCCAAATCTCAGTGACTTAACACATGAAGAGTAATTATTGTTTACCCAATGCCAAGGTAGAAGTTCTTAGTTGGGCTGCTGTCTTAAACAGCTCTCCTCCAAGTGGTGATTTGAGGATCTAGGCCCTTCCATTTTGAAACACTGACAGCTTTAATACAGGACTTCCAAGGCAGAAGGGGAAGAGAGTATGGGGACGTCATACTGGATTCTCAGCTTCTTTGACACACCCATAATTTCTGCCCACATTTTCATGTCCAGGCCTTGTAACATAGCCCCACTTAGATGGAAATGTCCTGGGAAATGAAATCAGTCCCTGGCAGGATAGCTACTTTCCAGCAACATCTCTATACCATGGAAGGGAGCCCCAATTTTAGAGGCCCGGTAGTCTCCTCTGCGACACCCGTGTTTCCAGATAAGGAAACTGAGGCTGAAGAGTTTAGATAATTTGCTCAAATCACATAACTAGCATGTAGCTGATCTGGGATTTGAACCCTTGTCTCTCTGACTCCAAAGCCTGTGTTGTACTTACTACATTTTGGGGAATAAGACAGCTGTTATTTCAATCTTCTCTTGGGTTAGCAGTTCAACACATGTTGGGCTTTTCAGTCACCTGCTCAGATCCAGCCCCACCAGAGAGAGGGCTCTGTGAGAAGCAACTTTGGATTTGCTCTGCAGCCCAAAGAAGTCCTCTAGGTTTCCCTGCCCAACTGTCTCTGTCTCTGACAAGGACCTTTGGATTGATGACTTGGCCGGATGGTCATTGGTTTAAATTATGTCTCTGGGTGGCGACTTTCAGACAGCCCTTAGCCCTGAATTCCGGATCCCACAGGAAGTCCCAAACTCTGACACCCCTGCGCTCAGCCCAGACTCCTGGGTCTCTGGCCCTCAGCTGGCTCGCAGCCAGAGTGGTGCTTGGGACCAGGGAACTGAATATGTTAAATGGCTTTATGTTAACTACCAATTAATTGAAGTCTCTACTTGGTAAAGTAGACTTCTATTTCCAGCGATATTTTAAAGTAAGAGATGTGGATTTCAGCAAAAATGTTTGCATTTCATAAACATCTTTGCAATTTACCTACATTGTAATTTTTATTATTACTTTCCACTCTTTTCTTCTATTTGTACATATATTTTGCATAGTTGCTATTGTATTATTGTAATGCCACTGTATTATCCTCATTAACTTAAACGTATCAGAGATGTTTTCCATGTTATAGCGTTCACCACACTTTTTTTTTGAATTTTATTTTATTTTTTTATATAGCAGGTTCTTATTAGTTATCCATTTTATACATATTAGTGTATGTATGTCAATCCCAATCCATTCACCACACTTAAGGAGAAAAAACAGTGATGTGTATAATCGAGGCAACAACCTCTTACTTTAACAAAAAGATAAATAGCAACAAGTCTATATATATAAAGCAAAGCACAGTTCGTGAATTTGCTAACTCTTCTTTCCTGAGACAGATGTTTCTCAGGATAAAGTCCTTCACAGAAATGCATATAGACATAACCTCATACAGCCACCCCATGGTGTAGATGGATGGAGAAATACAGGATTTATTTGAGAAGCCAGTGTCTGTGTCAGAGACAAACATCTTAATGAAGTGGCAGAGCTGGACTTAAACCTCAGGTCTGGTTGACTCTCAGGCTCTGATCTTTCCACTGTCTCAGGCTGTCTGCTGTGATGGGTCAAAATGAGGGGTTGAAGTGTGTCGATAATTTTAAAATTCTGCTCTCAAGAGCCTGTGAGGGGTCTGAGGGACACCTCAGCTTTAACTGAACACTTCCATTTTTCTCTGTTTAATACACTGGGCTTTCCTGTAAAATACCTTGTGAAGGGATTTAGTAGAGATCTGTTGGGACTTCGCCAGTGCCCAACTCTGGGCTGTCACAATCCCTGTGCCACATCATAGATGGTTTCCAGGGTCCCTTCTGACTCTAACACCCTTGTCATTAGGATTGTGGTTCTGTAAGAGTCTGGCCTTAACAGCAAACAAGGTATTTTCCTTCAGAGCAATAATGTAGACGTCCGATCGCCATCCCTTCCTTACGAGTGATCATTAGGGGAACCCAAATCTCAAACCCTGTACCATGGAATTCTCCCACTGCCACTGGTCCAGATATATTGATCTGATTTCAGCTCAAATAGTACAGACATCAATCAGATTATACAATACCTTCATGCCCTTCCAACTTTCTTAATGCAGTAGTTATAGTATTTTTAAAACCGAAAAAAAGATTTTACTGTTTCTTCTTAATGTGAAGGCAATTAATGCACATAAATAAAACTAAACTGAAATGTGAATAATCCTACTGACTTAGGGATGGTGATGATGATGGTGGTGGTGATGTTTATCATCGTGAGGGTGCTAGGCTCCGTTGCAAACACTTTACATACCTTCATTAATTACGCCTCATGCAGCTCATGCCGCCGGAGGAGCAGGTTGTGAAGCTGAACACGTACAAATGGAATTTAATGTTATTATTAGACAAGACCCCATACCAGGAAGACAGGAAAGATTAAATTAAGCCTAGGTTTTCTGGGAGCTTGTCACTGAGGTGCTTGTAAAGAAGGCTGTGCCCTGAAAAGCCCTTGATTCACTGGCTGAATGGAGTCCCTCCTTTCTTCACTGCTGCCCTTTCTTCCACTCCCCAAGCCCAAGAAAAATCCTTAGCTCGTTGCCGTTGACCTCCAGGTCTCAGTCTCTGCACCCTTAACATGGGGAAGATAAGATGGTGCAGGGGAAGGGCTCCTGGCCTTGGAGTCAGAACACAGCATACAGGGGAGGAATTAATCAAGAATTCTTCCCTAGCTGTTAGATCACTGCTCACATGTTATCAGAAAGACCCATGGAAAAATTGTTTTAACATCCATATAAACGGAGGGACCACTTGCTAATTCCCAGTAGGGAAATAACAACAGAATCTAATTTCTTGACTTCTGTATATTTACTTTTAAACAGATGTACCCTGGGCTTTGGAAAGATCTTGGTTGTTAGTTGTACGAACTTCTCAAAATAGACTCTTGACTCTTGTTATTTTTGGTTTTGCGTATGTGTCACATTTGGGGAAAGACATCAGGTGATGATGTGAATTCATGGTGGAATGCGGGTGAGAATTGAGCCTCAGGATTTCCCAGGGTTTGCAAAGCAAGAAGAGAGAGACTAGCTAAAGAGCCTTTGTAACGTCATAGCCAACACTGTGCATTTTTCCTTATATTTAAATACTATAACATTTTCTGACCATTCCGCAAAATTGCCCTTGGATTGAAGAGTAGATAGCAGATTCAGTTCTTTTGTTAACATTTACATCCATAAGAATGGCTTGTCTGGGCTGACTAGGGGATGGAACACCAACCCCCGCTTATAACCTTACCTGGGAAATTTCATTCCTGCTCACTCCCAACTTTTTTGAATGCATTCCTTGTATAAATTTGGGATTACGAAGACAAAAATAGCCTTCCCCCAAACTGCCAAGTATTTATAATAATGTTTAAGAGAGATTAATTATCCAAGGCTGACCCTGAAGAACAACTAAGGCAGGCGATGATTAAAATACTTGAACTCAATCAGCTGGGACTTTGATCTTCTAGTCTCCAGAACCGTGAGAAAATAAATTTCTGTTGTTAAAGCCACCCAAGTCTATGGTATATTGTTACGGCAGCCTGACAAGACTAAAAGAGATATTATTTTTTTAAGAATGGCATATTTTTATTTATTATAGAAGCAATATGTTTAAACAGAAGCTTGTGTATGAATGTTCATAGCAGCACTATTCACTGTTCACTATAGCGCTATATCACTATAGATAAAGGTGGAAACAACTCAAATGTCCATCAACTGATGAAGGGATAGACAAAATGTGATATATCCGTACAGTGGAATATTAGCCATAAAAAGAGTGAAGTATTGATAATGCTATAACATGGTTGAACCTTAAAAACACGCTAAGTGAAAGAAGCTAGATACAAAAGGTCATAGATGACTCCATTTATATGAAATATCCAAAGTAGGGAGATCCACAGAAACAGAAAACAGATTAATGGTTGTCAGGGGCTGAGGAGTTGGGAGAATGGGAGTGACTGTCTTTCTTATGGTTAGATCGAGGCTGTGGGGTTTTGAGAGGAAGATCGCAGAGGTAATATGCCATTTTTATTACATCATATCAAGAATATGTACTGTCAGCATGATTTACGACTGCTGATGTGGACCTTGATGTCGATGATTATGATGTTGGTGTTGACCTGGCTGACGCAGTGTGTGTCAGGTTGTTCAACTGTAAAGTTATTCCCCCCAACTTTCCCTACTCTTTGGAAGTACTCTGGGCAGCCACGCAGGGAGAAGAGAGTTATGCTCCCCCTGAATATAAATATTGTTAAGGCTTTTGGTACAAATTGTGAAATTATTCTCCAGAAATATTTTACGAGTTTACATTCTCAGCAGCAGTGTGAATACGTGTCTACTTTACTGCAAATTTGCCGACATTGGTGTTACCCTTTAAAAAAAAAATCTGCTGATCTTAAAGAGGAAAAATGGCATCTCATTTGCATTTATGAGTTTATTAGAAAGTTGGTATATTTTAAAAATTATATACTTTGTTGGTCATTTGTATATTTTCTTTCAGGGATTACTTGTACATCCTTTCTTCATTTTTAAAAAATGAGGTGTTTACCTTTGTTTTATTAATTTTTAAGATATTAACATTTTGACTGGTCTTATAAGTTGTCATAATGCCATTGGTGTTTTTTTTAAAGTTTTCTTTTTGCCTTTTAATTTTGTTTATGGTATTTTGGGGGGTACAGAAGTTTTCATTTTACGTGATCAACTCTATCAGCCTTTTTCTTTGTAATTTCTATCTGTGTCGTCATGTTTAGAAATGCTAAATTTATACTTTGTAAAATACCTGGACAAATTTATAGTCAGGAAATTATTATTATTGTTGTTATTATTATTAGGAAGTTATTATTTTTAAAGTTGAGACTCCGTGAAATGGGAGGACATGGCTTGACTAGATTGAGCTTTGTCTCAGAAACAGCTAACAGTGGACACATTTCAAGATGGATGACTGTAACTTCTAGCCTCTTGCAGGGATTTCTGGGACTGGTTTTAACGTTTTAAAGAACTCTCAAAATGGAAGTGAACTGGCTGACGTATTATACTAAGTTCTTTGGGGTCACAAAATGAAAAACCAGTGGGATGACTTGAAAATGTGTATGTAAGCACTTAGTGAGAGATGAGCTTTGAAGTTTATGAGGATAACAAGTGTGATCATTGAGTAAGGAGACTAATTTGATCACCATCCTTCAGTAATTTACATATCTAAGTAAGTCGTCAGAAGTGGGGGAATGGGGGACTTGGGGTCCTAGAGTGCTGGGGTAGCCATAAACATATATTCTAACAAGTGGCTATTTCCCCAAAATATTTTTGAAACAATCTTGTTTAGAAATTTCTTCTGGTCAATTTCAGTTATGAAATAAAATTAATCTAATGACCGTTAGTATTACCTTACAAGGTAAAATAGTAAATGGAAATAAACCAGAGGATACTGCGGCAGACTGGGATGTGACAGGTCAATGGATGTGCTTTTCTCTTTACTTATGTGCATCAGATTTCTTCAGTGCATCTCAAGGCCTTATCTGGAGGCTCCTGACAGAAGAGGTACTTGTGTCCTCTCCCTGGACCACAGCCTGAGGCTGAGGAGAGAGGAAGCCAGCAAGCCTCGGGGGAGAAGTGCCTCAGGTCCTCTTGATGTGGCGAGTAGGAATGGTGGTGTGGCATGTCTAGGTACAAGAGGATAGAAGACTGGCCAGACCCAGTGTCCCACAGCTCAGAGTGGCATAAGAGGACACCCACAATGTCCTGAAGGTTTCTGTGTAGAGAAAATTTAGCTGAGAAAGAGAGAGAACCAGGGGGTTGGCCCAGGATGAAGTATGAAAACCAGGTGAGGACGGAGCTGCCCTCTTAATGGAGAGAATTAATGGGAACCCCCTTGTGTCCTGCAGACCCCCCAAGGGAGCATGTGTCATCTGCTACACCCAGAACCAGACAGCACAGATTAAGACCAAGAAGTGGGCTCCTAGGATAAGCCCTTGAGAGCTGAGATCAGTTCCAGGGAAGAGGAGAGGGCAGGGAGGATAAAAGAGAGGACGTTTTCAACCTAATTGTGACTGAATTATAAACTTGAATTGACTAAGAAATGACTGAATTCAAATGAATTTCTCTGAGAGTGACTAGATTAAATTTTCTCAATTATAAATTGAAATTACACTCAATTATAGGAGAATAGAGAAAATTACGCTTTTGCACACATGAGTCAGTAACTGTGAAATCTGTACTGGCTCCAATACTTACAGGCAGCCAGGTATCAGTAAATTCTCAAGAACAGAGCATGGGATCATTATGGGATGCTCTTTCAAGTTATTGCTTATCTGTGGCTGCAGTGCAAAAAGTCAACACAATGTCTTATCATCAGAAATCATGACAAAATATATTCAAATTTCTGTTCAAAATGTTCTCTTTATATTAGAAAGCAGAGCTAATGCTTGTTGGTGGAACAAGAACATGTGTTGAAGTTCTGAGGCGGTTCAGTCCAGATGATAAGCCTATGATTCTAAAAGGGGGAAGTATGAAATTGCAGGTTCTTCTGAATATCTTCTGTTTGCCCCTTCTAGGCCCACTGCCAAGCCTTGGTACCCTGGGGGGTGGGCAGGGCCCTAGGGCTCCCACCTTTGAGAGGCATTGGCAGGAACTTGGAGGGAGGGAGAAGAATGAGTCAGGATATTGGTTCCCCCATCTCTCTTTGGGAGAGTATCTTCAGCTTCCCAGGCTTCTTCCTTGCCATGAAGTGAAGGGCCAGGCCCCATTAACGATTCCTCCTCCTCTGCCATTGCTGCTGGAGCGTAAGAGGTAGGTTAAGGGTCATAGCTAATGGCCTCTGGCCCTTTAAATCTGGTAACCATAGCACCACAGGCAATGTCATTATTGTGTATTTGCTGCCTGTAGAAAAGCAGGCTAGTACACTTAAAGGAGGGTTCCACCCCAGGGAGGCAAGTCAAAGCCTGCCACCACCACCCAGGATTTCTCTAGCTGGAATCTGCATATGGGCCCAAGGGAGCCCATTATGAATACACCTGTTTCCATACACTCCCAGCCAACACTCTAAACAATTTGTGCTCTTGCTGAGGAAGACCCATGAGAAATTGAAAAAAATCTTTTCTGGATGACATTAAGAAGACCGTGACATGATGTGGGTAAGTTTCATCATAAAATGAATCTTGTGCCCGCCTAGGCCTCTGGTGAAGTCTCATTTCTGCCAAGGCACAGGTGAGCATGCTGGACAAACCATACTATTATTTTGGACAAATTAACACGGGTTTCAGTAACTGGACATAGACTGTGAGGCAATTTAGGTATGTTTTACATGAATGCATCCTTTCCTACCCAATAGCATCAAAAAGTCAGAAAGTCAGTTCAGTGCTTAAAAACCTGAATAAATTAAAAATGCTTCACAATCCACCTTTTATTTTTTTCCTTTTTACAATTGATAAGCCAGTATTGATACATTATTTTTAACTAAAGTCCATAGTTTACATTAGAGTTCATTCTTTGTGTTGTACAGACTATGAGTTTTGACAAGTGCATAATGTTGTGTATTCATCATTATAATATCATAAAAAATAATTCCACTGCCCTTAAAAATCCCCATGCTGCATATATTTGTCCTTTCCTCCTTCCCTCCCCAGCCCCTGGCAACCAATGATCTTTTTACTGTCTCCAGTTTTGCCTTTACCAGAATGTCATATGGTTGGAATCATACAGTATTGTAGATTTTTCAGACTGGCTTCTTTCACTTAACAATATATATTTAAGATTCCCCCCAAGTCTATTCATGGCTTGATAGCTCATTACATTTTATTGCTGAATAATATTCCATTGTATAGATGTACCACAATCTGTTTATCCATTCGCTTATTGAAGGGTGTCTTAGTTGTGTCCAATCTTTTTGTAATTATGAATAAAGCTGCTATACACATTTATGTGCATGTTTTGTACGGACATAATGTTTTCAAATCACTTGGGTAAGCACCTAGGAATGAGATCATGTGGTAAGACTATACTCAGCTTTGTAAGAAACTGTTAAACTGTGTTTCAAAGTGGCTGTACCATTTTTCAATCCTATCGACAATGAATGAATGAGAGTTCTGGTTGTTCCAAATTCTTGCCAGAATTTGGTACTGTCATTGTGTAGGGTTTTAGCATTCTAATGGGTTTGTAGTGATATCTCATTTTAATTTACACTTCCCTAATAGCTTACAATGTTGGGCATCTTTTCATGTGTTTGCTTGCCATCTGTATGTGTATTTTCTGTGGTCAAGGCTATTCAGATATTTTGCCCATTTTTCTAGTTGGGTTGATTTCTTATTGGTGTGTTTTAGGAGTTCTTGTATATTTTGGGTACAAGTCCTTCATCAGATATGTGTTTTGCAAAAATTTTCTCCCTGTCTATGGATGCCTTTTCATTCTCTTAACAGGGTCTTTTGCATAGCAGAAGGTTTTAATTCTAATAAGGTCCAATTTGTTAATTTTTTCTTCCATGAATTGTGTATTTGATGTTGTATGTAAAAAGTTATGACCAAATGCAAGGTCACCTAGATTTTCTATGTTATTATCTTCTAGAAGTTTTACAGTTTTGCATTTTACATTTATGTCTATGATCTATATGGAGTTAATTTTTGTTTAAGGTGTAAGATTTGTGTCTAGATTAATTTTTTTGCATGTGGATGTCCAGTTGTTCCAGCACAATTTGTTGAAAACAGTGTCCTTTTTACATTGAATTGCCTTTGTTCCTTTTTCAATGATTGGTTGACTCTATTTGTGTGGGTATATTTTTGGGCTTTCTATTCTGTTTCATTTGTCTATTTGTCTTTTCTTTTGCCAATACCACATTGTCTTGATTACTATAGTGTTATGGTTAAGTCTTTACATTGAGTCTTGTCAGTCCTGTGACTTTGTTCTTCTTCAATATTGGGTTGATTATTCTGGGCCTTTTGCCTTTCGATATAAGCTTTAGAATCAGTTTGTTCTTATCCACAAGATAATTTACTGGGATTTTGATTGGAAATGCATTGAATGTATAGATCAAGTTGGGAAGAACTGACATCTTAATAATATTGAGTCTTCCTATCCACGAACATGGAATACCTCTATATTTATTTAGATCTTCTTTCTTTCATCAGAATTTTCTAGTTTTCCTCATATAGATTTTTTTTTTTGGTGCTAGTGTTTATGGTGTTGTGTTTCTAATTTTGAATCCGTTTGTTCATTGTTAATATATAGGAAAGCAATTGACTTTTATATGTAGGTCTATCTTTTAAATGTCTTCTTTGCTCCTTTCTCTCTTTGCTTCTTTCTGTTTCTTGAAAGAGAGGATGGAACTCAGGATTTGGAAAAAGATATTAAATTAAACATTTCTAAATTAGTAGACTTCAATTTTGAAGAGCAGTTTTAAGTTCATAGAAAATTGAGCATACAGTATAGAGAATTCCTATAAGCCTCTCAAGCCCCTCACAGTTTCTGCTCACATCTTGCATTAGTGTGATACATTTGTTATGACTTTAATTTTTAAAATTTAATACAGAAAGTAGGTATTTGTGCTTTTAGGCAAAAAGAAATAATTCCTGCCCTCATGGAATCTACAGACCTCACCGGGAAGGCTGAACAAAATGCCTCCATATGAGCAACTAATACAAAATAGTTTACAGTTTTTTTTTTTTTTTTTGCGGTACGCGGGCCTCTCACTGTTGTGGCCTCTCCCGTTGCGGAGCACAGGCTCCGGACGCGCAGTCTCAGCGGCCATGGCTCACGGGCCCAGCCGCTCCGCGGCATGTGGGATCTTCCCAGACCGGGGCACGAACCCATGTCCCCTGCATCAGCAGGTGGACTCTCAACCACTGCACCACCAGGGAAGCCCACAGTTGGGTTTTAATATGTGTCCTTCCTTAAGTGAAAGGGAGAAATTAGGAGTAGTAGTTTGGAGTAGATAGGGAGCCAGCTCTCCACGGAAGAGGTGAGATGTAGGAAGGCTCTGGAAGAGTAGCAGGATTTGGAAAGATAGAGATTGACTGGATGCAAAGTGTAAGCATAAGAAATGTCATGCACAAGGATGCAGAGGGCAGTCTGGAAGGGGTGGGCTTTATCACGCTTGGCAGAGGTGGGAAATGACCTTGAAGAATGTCAGTGTGTATGGACACCAAGGGGGGAAAGTTGTGGTGGTGGTGGTGGTGGTGGGATGAACTGGGAGATTGGGATTGACATATATACACTAATATGTATAAAATAGATAACTAATAAGAACCTGCTGTATAAAAAATAAATAAAATAAAATTCAAAAAATAAAAAGAATGTCAGTGTGAGCAATCAGAAGCTGATAAAATGCTTAGAGCTGAGTTTCTAAGCAGATCTTTGGGGTCTGGTTCTTTTAGGATCATTGGGTTTTGGTTTCACATATACCTCAAGGCAGATATTCTGAACCCTTTGCTTCTTTGAATCAGAGTTACAGGCTCATGCCAGGGAGTGTTTCTAAGGAGAAGCACTGCCCTTCTGGGGAAAAGCTACCAAATGGGTCTGTACCTTTTTCATTTGCTACAAGAGTAGAATTTCATGTACACATATCAGGAAAAAGTAACTTGCTTGGGAGGTCCAAAATAGTAACACAGACCCCAAGGGAAGTTGCCCTGAGTTTCCCAGTCCCCTCACTGCCTGGCTGCATTGAACTCACTCTCTTTGAAGGGCTCTGTCATTTCTGGCGGGCAGGAGAACCCTGTGGAGTCTCCGAGGAGGGGGGAAAGCGAGGAGGGAAATGTATGAATCCCATAGCTTTAATCTCCTCTTACTACTAAGGGAAGAGCAAAGAGGGCATTAAATGCCCTATTTTTTTTTTTTCTTGGTCTGAATTAACTTATCTCAAGATGCCTCTCTAGAGTTATACATAATTGTTTATTTAGGTCACCAATAATGATCCTGCAGGGATTCAAAAAAGTTTTTATAGCGAAAGTACACATTCACATTAGAATTTTAATTACTGCCTTCTCCATATAGCCTTCCTTCATAATATCTCTCTGCATCCAACTCATTTTTTCCCCCCATTCCTGCTGCCTATAGGAGTGAGGTGGCTGAACTCAGGCCACTTACCTAACTATAATGATAGCCACATACTTGATCTCCTTGGCTACAAAGTCCCTCTCAAAGTGGCTTGGTTTCAAAATATGGAATCCACTCTTTTCCTTCATAATGTCTCATTCATTCTTTCTGTGAAGCATCTCTTCCTTTGGATTCTTACCTTATCCCGGGACCCTGCATCTTACCTCTAACTCTCCCATATATTCTGCATTAAGTCTAGGCTCTTTAGCCTGGATCTCAAAGTGTTTGCTCTAAAAACTTACAAGGCATCCCATGCATTGCTCCTGTCTTTGGTCCGCTGCAGCTCATGGGTATCCCTCTGCCTGGCATTTCTTTCTTCCCTCTTCCTCTAAAGGACGAATTGAGTTCTACCTCCTCTATGTAGGGTTGCCATTTTAAGCAAATAAAATACCTAGACAGACAGTTAAATTTGAATCTCAGATAAATAACAAATAACTTTTAAAAGTACAGTACATACTTATACTTAAAAAATTACTTGTTGTTTATCTGACATTCAAATTGAATTGGGCAATCTATATTTTTTCTGTTGAGTCTATCACTATGGAACTTTTTCTTAATGATCCAATTATCTCTTATCCCATTGTTTTTAGTTCCACAAACATCTCATTCAGTCTTTCATTATATGCTATCTTGTATTATTGATCGTATATGCAGAATTAACACTTATTGATCAACTATTCAATAGTAGGCACTGTGCTTAGTTCTCTTTATACAATAGCTTATTGAATTCTTAGAAGAAATATGTGGTACGGTAGTACTACGCTGATACCCATTTTATAAATGAGGAATCTGAGTCTTTGAGAAGTTATTTTATTTGTTAAGGTCCCAAAGGTAATTAAACTTGAACTTTCGTCTGTCTGTAGGGTGACCAACTTATTCCGGTAACCCTGGCACTGTTTTTGTTTTAAAACTGAAAGTGCCGTAACCTGGGAACACTTTCGGTTCCAGGCAAACCCTATAAGTCTGACTTCAAAGCCCGGGATTCTATCCTGCTTCCCATTTTTTGGAGAATTTTCATTTTTTTCCTCTCAGTTAGGCTATAAGCTCCCTGAGGACAGGGCAGTATCTAATGGCATTTATGATACTTAGAATTATTTAGTACATGCTTGACAAAGGAGGACCAGGAGCTCCCCTCACAGGTCACACCTCTTTTCTTGGGCCTCTTTGGATGGAAGGAGCTGAGGACCGTGTGGACCAGTGTGCTAGGAGGTGCCTGATCTCAGATGCATCAGAGATCTGAGTGTGGCCAGTAGTCTTTGCAACAGAGACACACAGTGTCCATGATGTCTCTGGCCATTGCTTGCAAAGATGCTAGGCTATTGTTACTAGCAACGATTCCTCTAAATTGGTGAAATGCAGCTCCTTAGCAGGCGTGTGCTGCCTCACTTGACAAGCTGAACCTTGAGAGACTCCCTGCTTTGAATTCTGAGTGAGGGCATGGGTGAAGCTGGAGAAACATCAGCACCTTGTTGGATGGACAGCACCCAAGAAAGCTGAGTGGCTGGGTTTTTTTTTTTGCTGGCACTGTGCTTTTGTGCAATGGGCACATATCCAAAAAATTAATATATTCTTACATTACTACGTAATAGCCAAGTGGTTGCCGCGTTACTGTTATGCGGCAAAGTGGTGGATGAAGTGTGATGTGAAACGCAGGAAAAGTAGGTTCCATCCCCTAAGGGCATCTGTAAAACTTGCCTCAGCTCCATTCTGAATGCAGGTCATTATTGAGCACATATTAAATATAAAACCTAAGCTGTCTGTGGAGAAATCATTTATAAAAATCATTTGCTACTTTAAAAAAATCTACAGAAATTGAATTGGTAAAGGCTAAGACTCAAGGTAACTATTTTAGGTGCTTAATTTCACTTTAAAATGCTCGAATTTTAAAATATGCTTTTGTTTCAGGCTTTCCTTAAGAGAGTATATCAGATATGGGACATAAAGGTTAGGCGGGGTTTCCGTTTTGAAGAGTGCCGACAGATTCCTTCGTTTTTCCCTCGTTAGAAACTCAGGTGGCTTTTCCTCAGTAGTGCATTAGGGTTGTGATTACCTTGATGATGATAAAGATATTGCCTGATATATTTTGATGGGCCTTGAAAAGATAGACTATAACTTCTTCTTGGGTTGAACCCCGTGTGAATCTAAAAAAGCAATTCACACTTATTTTTACTTTAACTGTTCCCTGCTGTTGCAAATATGGTTAGGTATGGAATGTCAGAACCGATCTTACTATCAATGCTGTTTCTGTCACAAAGGAGACTTTCTCATGACTCAGTACCAGCTAATTGGTCTGTCAATGGCTTTCTTTGTTAGGTGAGTCATTTGATCCATTGTTGACAAGGTGCAAGCTGCTCTCTACCCACTCTCAGGAAGTTCCAGTGGGTCTGACATTCTCTCAACCCCTAATCAAGATGTTATTATAGCAGCTGATGATTTCCAGTGAACAGAGATGAAGCTGTATTGGTTTTGTAAACAGCTGCTGGAAAGACAACTTGATGTAGCTTTAGTGATGTATGAATGCCTCCCACTTTAGAGTGTGTGCATGCATGTGATACAAAGACAACTTCTGTGATTTCTAAACTCCTTGGACATAATAATCTACCTTTACTGAGACTGAAATCTTAAAGGACCAGGCCCATTCAATCAACAAATATTTATTAAATTTTTACTATGGGCCCGATACTAGATATGTTCTAGTTATTGAGGATATAGCAGTGACAGAAATAGACGAAAACTTCTGTCCTCCTGGAGCTTCTTCTTTTAAAAGGTTATGGGTAAGGGTTCTATTTTGAACATGTTATATGTGAGATGCCTATTAACAGATGTCTATTAATCTAGAGCATACTCTAGATTAGATGTTGAGTAGACAAATGAATATATGTCTGAAGTTCAGGGCTGGAGACAGACATTTTGGAATCATGAAAATAGAGATGGTATTTAAAGCCAGGGACTGGAAGGGATCACCTAGTAAATGAGAAACTGGCTTCCTGGAAGCTCCTATAGGACGGTTGTAATGGTTCCTTTGAGGCATATCTATGAAGGCGATTGCCGAGTTATAAAAAATGCTGATAATTTTTTTTGTTTGTTTTACTAAATGTTACCAAATTGCTCTACAGAATGTATTTAGCAGTTTAAATTCTCATCAGCAGTGCATGAGGATTCCCATTTCCCCAAATCTTTGCCAGTAGTGGGGATTATCTTTCTGACTTTTGCCAGGTTGATGGGTAAATAGTGGTGTGTTGGAGTTGACTCATGAGAGCTGACTGAGCACATTTCTTCCCAATTTCTTGTTCAGTGACTTAGCACTGGTAGCTTGAAATCAGCAGGGGTGAGAGTATCTGTACCATGGAAACTGACAAACACTACAAATTAGGACTCTCCCTCAACTCCCAGCTGTTTCTAAGATATATACCAGCAAACCAGTGGCTATCAGCAGTATCACACTGTCTGTCTTTCCTTTCTCTCATTACTAGTGAGTTTGAGCATCTCTTCTGTGTGCTTGCTATCCTGGCTTTCCCTTCTGTGAATCACCTATTCCTATCCTTTTCTCACTTTTATATTGGATTCTCTGACTTCTTTTTGTTGATTTGCAAAAGTTACTTACATATTTTAGATATGAACCCCTAGCTGCTTTTGAATATCTATCTTCTCCCAATTTGTCAGCTGCCTGTTAATTTTTTCCATGGTATTTTTCATTGAAGAGAAACCTTCACTGTGATATAGTCAAATCACCTAGTCTTTTGTTTTAAGGTTTGCACTTTTGCCGTCTTGTTTTATGAAGTAAATCCCTACCCCTTATTCATACAGATTTTCTCCTACATTCTACCTACTTTTCAAATGTAGATCTTTAATCAATCTGGAGTTCACTTTGAATATGGTAGACATGGGGCATCCAACTCTAATTTTTCTTCTTAAACTAATCTAGTTTCCCCCAAACCATCTTCTAAATAATTTATATTTTTCTCATTGATTGGCAGCCCCACATTTACATATATTGAGGTCCCAGGGGTCTGCTGCTGAGTGTTCTATTCTGTGTGGCTGTTCCATTTGTTTCTGTACCAGTAGCATACTATTTTTATCACTATGTAGTAATGACGTAATATCTGGCAGGGTAGGTTTCCTCTCTCTGTTCTTGCTTTTCAAGATTGATTTAACTCTTTAAAATTTTAGTTTTCCTTATCTATTTTGTAACTTTATTGAAGTTCCTTAAAATTTGAGTTCCTGATGGAATTTTGGTTGGTATAACATTGAATTTAGAGATTAAATGGATATTTTTACACTGTAAAGTCATCCTATCCACAGTATATCTTCTTTTTATTCAATCTTCTTTTATGTCCTTAAATAGAACTTTAATTTTCTCCATAAAGTTCTTGCAAGTTGCTAGGTTAACTCTTGAATATTGTGCTTTAGAGTTTTATTGATATTGTGAATGGTCTCTTACAATCTATTATATTTCCTGGGTGCTTACTGATGAAGTAGAGGAAACGACTGATTTTTAGAAATTGATCTTGTATTTGGCAACCTTGTTGTACTCCCGTATAATGTCTAATAGTTGATTCTGTTGGGTTTTTTACGGTGATGATTTTATCATCTGCAAACATGATAGGAAGATTTTAGGGGTTCTACCCAGGGCTCTGATAGTCTATATTTAACTACCTCTGCTAGTTGGGCTCCAATCTGGCACCCCAATTCTCACAGCTGGATGTCTCCTGTACACTCACATTCTGGAAACAAGCCCTTGTCTTCCTCCCCCGTGAATCATATCCTGCCCAATACCTCGGTCCATGTACCAGCAGTGACACTGTCTTCTTTTGATTTTTTTCCCCTAACCATTTTCTCATGGACTGTGGTCCTGTTAGCCCCTGACAGACCTTCCTGATGCTGACATTTTGATTGGCTATCTGAATTTCTCAATGATCCCAGCTGCTCAACGCAGCATTTCTGTGTCCTGAATGCCCCAAAGTACACCCTGTGCAGATAATACAAAATTGTGGATCAACACAGGCCTTCATGATAGACAGACTAGGGTTTGAATCCTATTTCTGTCCCAGGGTACAGTGAGCCAGTTCCACAGCCTCCTGGAGTCTGATTCTTCATCGGTAAAGTGAAGGCAAGTAAGATCCCATAGGTAGGAATCAAACTGTGGTCAGTCAGTAATGTCCCCTTCTCCACATAGATGCTGACCACTGAGGCTGGTCACCTCCTGGGACTGTGGTTTATTGCTACATTGTCCAGGAACCTTGTTGTGCCTTCAGATATAACTGAATCTCAGCAGCTGCAGCTGGACCATTTCCCCATGTGCCTTCCCATCCCAGTGGACGTTTCATGTTCCCGGTTCTGGCCCCATATCATTACCCAGTCCAACTCCTGGTCTGAGGATTGTATAACCCATGGGGTGTTCCAAGAAGCATGACTCCAATCAGTGCTTGCATTCTTGACGATGGTCTAGGGAGTAACTTCAGTTTTTTCAGTAAATGTAAGCAGGTGAGTGGGAGATTCTCTCTCTAATGGCTTGGTATCCTGGGAATTTGCCAAGGCACTGTATAGTGTTTGGGTGTAGCAGAAAAAGCTAGTGGCCTGGCTGGTTCTCACAGAGACTTTCATTATAGTGAAAAGCAACTCAGCCAGCCACTGAGTTGCTTGTCAACCACTAACAGTGGTTTCTCAGAGGGATAATTTAAATCAGCAATAAAGTGAACTGTATATGTGGAAAGTTTGCCAACAGCACCTTCTGTTACACATAGACCTTTATGAATTTCTGTGGCTTACTGACAATAGGGCTTATTTACAGTTGCTTCAAGCCAACCAAGGGCAGATTATTTTCCTTCTTTTAACCAGTTACAGAGGTGGGTGGGGTCAGAGGAGAACTGGGTGTGATGAGAGCAGAGAGAGGGAGGCGGAACCCCCCGAAGGGGGGAGGAAGCATCTGTGTCACGTCATCATCCCTGAGAGTGCATAAGGTGCTGAACCTGCAGGGACAGAGAAACTGGCAGCTGACCAGGGACTGTGGGATGGTCACGGTGTTTAAACGTTGCATAAGCGCTATGAATTTTAGTTGACAGTATGTTCCACCCGATTCCACAATGGGATGTGACTGTCGCAAATGAGTATTTCGATACTGTGAGCTATGCTAATAGAAGCATAGGGCCAAGAAACAGGTGGCAGTCTCTCCTCTCTGCACTCAACAGGACACCCCCCATTCGTTCCTGAGCGTCACATTTAAGAGAGCTCTAGACAAGCTGGGATGCACCATAGAGACCCTTAAAATGCTGGTGAGTGGAATCTTAAGCATGTCTTATAAGGAGCAGCCTAAAGGACTGAGAATGCTTTCCCTGGATTCCTTGGAGTTGGACATGATCTGGAGTCTTCAGGGTAGAAATAGAACCCAATAAGGAGGAGATGCAGGGAACTGTATTTTAGCTTCCAAGGTAGGAAGAACTTTTCAACAAGGCTGGTCAAAGATAAAATGGCTGCTTTCCAAGGAAGTGAATTCCTGGTTACTGGAGGTGCTCAACTATGGCAACTTGGTGGGAGGATATCGTAAGGAGGACTCAAGCAAATGGAGGGGGGCCTTTTCCAGGGTCTGGAATCAATTATTCTAACAGGAAAAGATGCTCTTGAGTGCCTGAGCACTTACCTCTGCGCTTGAAGAGTCGTGGTAGACATTAATTTGTCCAACATTTGCTCTTGCCAGGCACTGCATTTGGTGAACGTGGAAGGTACAGTGTAGTAGTTGGTATATCAGAGCCAGAACAAAAAGGCCTCAGAGAAAGTTGTTACAGGGGAACACTACTGGCTCCCTGTTACAAACTTCAGTCATGGGGAAACAATGGACTCATTAAGTCCCTTCATTAAGTGTCAAGTAACACCTTTCCTTCCACAGACCAGGATGTCAGCATTCATCACCACTTTCTGATTCTTGGGGGATGGAGAAGGGGACCAGGAGAGAAGGGGGTGAGAAGGGAGCAAAGCATCAGGGGAAATAAACTTCTGGGACGACTACTTATGCATCCTCCTCTGCCTCTACACTGACACGCTTGGGTGTAATCATTCAACTTGGCTATGACCTTGACTAGGCTTTTTACAGCAAGACCTGCAAATAGGTAATTGACTGATGGCCCTATTCTGGGCCATGCACGGGGCTAGATACTGGGGAGCCTAAAAAGGGTAAGACGTGGTGCCTGCCCCTAAGAAGGTGTTGGAGTGCTTTCAGCCCAGATATGTGAGACTGGGAGGCCAGTCAGACTGGTCTAGCTAAGGGCTTTGACGGAGGAGCGTCTGTTCAGCGTGCCATGGGCTCTTTCCCCAAGCATGGCCTAAGGCCAGGCGGGGTTCCGCCGAGAGCCTGCCTCGGCTGCGGTGGAAATACCACAGTGGCGCCCCATCCTCGCAGGGTTGACGCCCGAAGCCCACCAGACCTTTCTGACCTCGAGCCTCAACCGTCGCTCTGCGGAAGGGCTCCGGGGTCGAAGGCAGGAGGCGGCGAGCTCAGGCGCGCGCTCCCCGCCTGTCTCCCCTCCCCGGCGCGTGCGCGGGCCTGGGCCGAAGCCTGCGCGCCGCCGGGACGCTTGCACTGCGCGCGCGCGCGCGCGCGCGCGCCGACCCCGCGTGGGGCCCGGCTTCGGCGCGCGCGGCGCGGAGGCGGCAGGCGGGAGGGGCCGGACGAGGTCGCGGAGCTGCGCTGCGCAGCGTGGCGCGGCGGGAGGCTTCGCGGCCGGCTACCGGAGACCGGTGCGGGGAGGAGACGCGCGCCTCTTAGCCTTCTCTCCGCGCCCCTGCGTTCCCCGTCGGCCGCCCGGAGAGGACCGGAGGAGGCAGGTGGGGCGGGAGGGCGCGGGGGCTCCGTGCCGGGCGGGCGGGGGTGCGGGTGCTCGAGGGCCGGTTGACGGTTCGGGGAGGGCAGCGCGGAGGCGTAGGGAGCCCCGCGGTCGCCTGCCGTGGGCGCCGGAGTCGCCGGCTTCTGGAGGCCTCCCTGGGGCGAGGGCGGGGTTGGAACGGCCCACAGGCGGGGAGCCGGGTTTCTGGTTTCTGTTCCTCACCGCCGGTTTAACTTCAGGATGAGATGCTGCCAGGTGTGTGGGACGGGCTGGACCCCACGGCGGAACTGAGTTCCGGCCCCCGCTCCGCAGCTCCAGCTTTGACCGCCCCGACGCCCTTGGGAGAGCGTCTCGCGCGCAGCGATGGGCAGCGTGCTGTACCCAGCCCTTCGTGGTTTTCCTGAAAGGGGCCTCTTCACATCTCTCATTACTCCCCTTGCTTATTAAGCTGTTTGAGAAACCTTTTGCCGGTGAGAATTCAAAGCTAAGACAAATGACTCTGCTTCCAGTCGTTTGCTACCCCGAGATTCCTTAATTCTAAATCATGGGAAGGGAAGTTAGGGAAAACACTTGCGCTGAGACTGCTAAACAGAAACGCCTCATCCTTGTGGGTTAAATTGGTGGGTTTATAATGTCAGCTTTCTTTTGAATTAGATGTCAGGTTGTTCATTAATCTAGAGACTATGTAGGCAATTTGGATTTAAACTCTGAGGCAATGTTTTGATATGTATCAGAGGAGGATATTCTCATGGGATGATAACTTGCTGTATGTTCCCAGCTAGACTGTGCTTCACATTGTAGCAACGTCATAGTATAAATTGGTGCCCTTTAAATATTTCGATGAAGAAACATCCTCCTTTGAAACATCCGCCAAATACTTTAATTGTACTTCACTTTCACATTGACATTTGTCATTTATGTTATCTTCTGCACGAATTAAAGTCATCTAAATGGCAGAAGATCACGTGGTGCGGGACATGTAGCAACTGTGCAGAGAAAGCAGATAATTGAAATTGGCAGAAGTCGAGCTTTCTGCATTTTTATGAGGCAAAGCCATCCTGGTTTCCATCCTATTTTGCTAATTTAAATATGCATTTTGAAATACTCTCGTTTGATATGGACTACCTGGGCTGTAAGATTGAATCTTGAAATAGAATGAATTTGTTTATTTGTTTTATAGAAGATTTGGCACATGGTATAGTATTTTGCGGGATTTATTTCGGACGTTTCAGATTTACCAGAAACAGCCCCTATCAGCAAGGCTTTTAGAAAAATATTTATATGATGTCTTTTATGGCTTATAACAACTCCAATTTTGAAACATACTAGTGATCTTCATGTTACAGAATCAACTTAACACTTTATCCCAGTGTAAATCTGCGAACATCTGGTTACTTTTAGGCTTACTGTTCTCTTGTTAATTATGTTTAATTAAGTATGCCACCATGGGCTTGCTTAGGTTGTTAGCCTTTGTTCCTTGTTGTTTCAGGCATTTGTATATTGTTTTCTTGTCTAGAGTTTGATTCAGTAGAACTTCCTGAGATGAGGGGAGTGTTCTTTCTTCAGTGTTCAGTATGGTAGCCACTAGTCACATGTGGCTTTTGAGCACTTATGTTTTTAGCACTTAACGTTAATGTTAGAGCATTGACCAGGTATCTCTGAAAAAAAATACAAAATATTAGAGCCATGTTACAAGTTGCATTTACTCAGAGCTGATTCGGGGTGATGAGATTCATATGTAAATCAAACTTTGGGGAAGTTGATTCTTGTTATTGCATCTGTTATGTACACAGTTAATTGGGGCCAACTTTTAATCTTGGATATCTTTACATAATCCATTCTCACCAAGTAACCATAGTAGGATTTGAAATGAAAGTATATACTCAATCCAGCTAAGCACATCTCTAGGTTTAACCAAGATTCCCAGATCCTTAGATCCAGAAATCGCTTTTAGGAAAGGATTCTAAACTAAAACTCTACAGAAGTTTGTGGAGATGTATAGCTTTCTTAAGTGGGACAAAAGGTAGAATGTTGGGCTTTTCGTGTGAAAGAAAGGGAATGGGACCAGGGGAAAATGCAATGCAGACACAAAATATGAAGAATATTCACTGCATTGTTCAGGTAATATAGTAGCTTCTATGGGTTTGAAATATCTAATATATAAAGTGAAGTTGATTACATCTTGTTGAATGAATCATCTTTCCACGTCAAATCTAGGATATGAATATTTATTAAATGTGTATAAAACACTAATCTAGCTGCTGTGGCAAGTGATAGTCGTGTAAGATACAGTTCCTGTCTTTAAGGATCTCAAGTCTACAAAAAAATGAAAGGTACACTCTGAAGGTCACTTTAAAAAATAGTTTTGAATGGGAAACCCCACTCTTTGAAAGGGAGGTTTTGAAAGGTGGCTTCCTCTTAACCAGCTCAGAAAGAAAACCACTTAGTCATTTTGCTGGAGCATTAAAAACATGGCTGAGTCCCAAAGTGTGATTGTAGTCAGATTAACCTTCCTAAGACAGCTTGAATCAGGACAGTCTCCTTTTAAAAAATCAACCGTTTCCAGTGCTCATGGAATTAAGTGGTTTGGTGTTTGATCAGGTATATAAAGCACTACTGAGGAGAGTCCTAAAAAACCACAACAGCCTTACCTCTTACTAGATGTGCCTAAGTTCCAGCCTGCTATTCCTTTAATGGGCTCCCCTTTTAAATTTATGCCCCTATTTCTGCCTACTCATCTTTCAACACTCATCTCAGTGATGCTTTTTTCACTGCACCATTTCTGATTCTCAGGAACTCCCATAACAAATGTTTCTTGTACTTAGGTTATGGAACATATTTCACTCAGTTTTATCGTCTATAGTTATTAGTACTATTTTATTCACCCTAGTAGATTGTAAGCTACCTAACAAGCATGGACCATCTGTTACTCATTTTTGTATTCTCTGAAACATCTAGAATAGTGTAGTGCCTTGTACATATTAATATTTATTAAATTTTATTTCTGGTCCTTGACTTTAAAGGATGTTTCATACCCGGCATAGACTATTTTGCTCAAATTTACTGCCAGGTAGGTAATTTGTAGAAGCCAACAAGTAGAAATCCTGACTGACTTTGAATACTGAGAAGCTATAGTATTGAAGGAGGGCTGTCTTTGTGGTAGGCGCTACTTTTTGAAATTGTTAGTATTTGAGGAAGTTCACCATGCTGTATGGCAACAACTTTTCCTATTTATGTGGCCAGGATAATGTCAAAATGATTCAAAGTATTGGGTGGTGAGTAATTTTAGCATCCAAGAAACCTTGAATACCTTTAACATAGTAACACTGTATTAAGTTATTTGATATATAATATCCATGTCCATGTAAACATGTACCTTATGAGAAAAAAGAAATTGCCTTACTCTTTACCAGTTTCTGCTGGTATTCAGAAAACATATGAATCTAATTGGAAACAAACCTCTTAGCTCAGAAAGGTGACTGTTTCTTTGGAGCAGGGTGGTGATGGTAGGTAAGCATGATAGGTAAAGGTGATAGACATAGAGTTGGTTTACCAAGTATAATAGAGCACACATTGAATAATATCTAGCATGGCATTATCTGCTAGAGTAAGCAGCTATCTGTTAACCATCTTTACTTATTCTATTCTTTCTACTGAAATAATCTAAAATCACCTTTATTTAGTTTTATAATATAGTTTTCTGCTTATATTTTGAACAGATATAGAGATTCGTAATATTTCAGACTGCAAAGATTTGGTGCAAAAGAAACTGGAAGGTTTTTAAGCTTCAGAGTTCAGTTTTACTAACATTTTCTCTGCATTCTGTGTCATCTCTGATACGTGTGCTGGGGTGCAGCAGCTGTCTAATTTAGACATATTTATTCTGAGTGCTCATGCTTCCTGGAAAAGAGAGGTAGTATAAGTGATGTGGTTTAAAAGGCATGGCCTTCCATCTTCTGCTGGGACGAACTAAACAGATCCTCTGCATTGTTAAGTGAAACCACGTCGGTAAGCTCCTAGATTTAGATTTGTACAAGTGATATGGTCAATTTTCAGTAAAGTTTTCTGGGATGTTGGAAAATAATGAGCACATTTTAAACTAGATTTTTTTCATGTGATGAGCACGTGGCATGAGCTACTGGATGACAGATGATAGAACTTGTGTCAGATCCTATGAGAAGTTAGAGATGCACCTACAAGGGATAACATCTCGTTTGTTACTGCGAGTAAAGAGAACATCACCCATTTAGGGCAGCTCAGTGTTTAAAAAATGTTTTCACCTATTATTAGGAAATATATAGTAGTAGTTTTTTATTACTCCCGAGCTTTGCCTAAAAAGATTACATGTGCCTGAGAGACAGTGTTAAGCAATGTATATTCTTTAACAACAGTTCGCTAAAAGGAAATATTTTTCCCTTTCTCTCTAAAATAGATTTTTGAAGGTTGAAGTTAAAAATGTCAATAGATTAGATATTTTAAAAAAATAGGCTTTTTGTGACTGAAGGCAGTTATTCTAAGTTGCATACAAATATAATAGATATGCTTTCCCCCCCACCCCCTTTCATTAAAGGTGGCTTTCTAGAAGATGACCATAGAGGACCTTCCGGATTTTCCATTAGAAGGAAGTTCGTTGATTGGAAGATACCCATTTTTATTTCAAGGTTCTGATACACCAGTTATCTTTTCCATTTCTGCAGCACCAATGCCTTCAGACTGTGGTACGTTAAGTTGCTGTGTTTATTTTCTGTGAACTGGTGACTTGACTTCTGTCTTACACCCTTTTATTATTTTATTTTATTTTGTGGTACGCGGGCCTCTCACTGTTGTGGCCTCTCCCGTTGCGGAGCACAGGCTCCGGACGCGCAGGCTCAGCGGCCATGGCTCACGGGCCCAGCCGCTCCGCGGCATGTGGGATCTTCCCAGACCAGGGCACGAACCCGTGTCCCCTGCATCGGCAGGCAGACTCTCAACCACTGCGCCATCAGGGAAGCCCTGTCTTACACCCTTTTTGTACTCCTAATTTTTCCTGAAACCATTTGTTGTGGTTTTCATAAAATTGCTAAATTTTCCTTTTTCAAAAATAACAATTGCTTATTGCTTTTTCTGCCTCTTAAGCTAAACGCTTTATTTCTGCTGTCAGCGTTTTTATTATGTAAAAACGTTCATTTTAAGCACCACGGTGGATTCAGAGGATTTTATTTTTAGAATACAGTGGTGCTTAGACATCTAGCATTCTTCTGCTATTGATGTATTTATTTTGATTAAATATATTGACTTGCTTAAAAAGCCATGTACAGAAAAAGAAAAAAAAGACATAAAAGCACAGTGCACTAGCCATCTTTAAGGGCCCTGTTGTCTCTGCAATACTGGGATTCTAATTAACAAACCAAATAATCACTGCTGAAATGATCCAAACTTGGGTGACAATGTAACAACAAGTGATGTGTTTTAATACACAAGCAAGCCTAATTTGGATCCTGTTTCAGTTGTCTCCCATTGTAATTATCAGTGTATACACAAAGTATAGTAAAACAAAACAATAAAAGCCCTGTACTTAGACAGAGAGGGTGAGACCTTTCCCTGGAACGTGGCGTGAGATTGATTCATATTTAAATTGGTTCATTTAAATGTTCTTTGTAAAATGTAAATTTAGGAGTATTCTAGTTTTTAATCTATTTAGACTTATTTCCCCAGGACCCTATTTTATCAGGTAGTTGATAAAGGAATAAAAGAAAACCAGGAGGTAAGCTTGATGGATGTGTTACATTTCTAATTTAGTTAGAGTTTTTCAAGTAAAATATTGGGCCACCATTTCAAATTGTCTTTGGAGGTAGAGATAATGCAATTTTTAAATATTAGTGAATATAAAATTATTGGATTGTGAATTTGTCTTTTTAGTCATATCCATTCTAATAACTACTCATCTCCAGGTATGCTATTTTATGGGTTCAGATTCTATAGCAGCTTGCCTTGCAGTCATCAAAGGTGTTACATAAAACCTGTGCCTACTAGATCTTGGGAGTTATTTGCAGTGTTTACAAAAATTGACTGGATATTGATTTTCAGATACAACAAAATCAGTTATGCGGGAACAACCTTGAAAAGCACTTTGCACCTTGCTAATGGCACTTCCCTCATTCTGTCTTGAGTCATAACTGTCTTATTTCCTTTCCCAGACTATAGCTCTTTGGATGGAGTAGAATCATGTTTTGTTTTTGTTTATCTCATTGGGCTAATGTAGTCATTTGTTGATATTAGTTGTTCAGTGTTTGTTGAATAAATACATTGGATGAAAGGTGATAATGGATATTGTTCCCTTTGTATAAGTGAAATTAAAAATTGCCTGTATTCTTAGAACGATAGATTCTTAGAATCTGAATGGACCTATAGTTCAGCTTTCCCTACTGATTTCCCAGTATAGAAATTATGTTTTCAGGTTCTCTGATAGATAACCATTCAGCTGCTTGGATATTGTCAATAGTGGGAAACTAATGAAATAGTCCATTTCATTGTTAAAGTTTTAGTTGTGATAAAATTGTTTTTGTATATGGACTCAAAGTATGTCTCCTTGAAACTTTGGCTAACTGGTTTGATATGTAGAACAAACACTTCTTTATATGATGACCTTCAAATATTTGAAGATAATTTGGACATTTTAAATTAAGTCTGTACTTCTTTAGACTACACATTTCTGGTTCCTTCACCAGTCTCTCATTGTCAGGATTTCTAGACCTTTTTCACTCTAGTTGTTTTCTTCTTAGTATGCTGTAGTCAGTCAGTGTCTCCTTAAAATGTGGCATCCAGGGTTGTATTTATTGAGTAAGTATTTGTTGAGGGCCTGTTATATGCTAGGTACTGTCCTAGATGCTGGGGATAGCACGGTGACCAAGACCGACATTCTAGGAGGGAAAACAGACAATAAACAAACAAATGAAGAAACCAATCATAAATATTATAGATTATAATGAATTCTGTGGAGAAAAGCAACAGGGTGCTGCGGCAGAGGATAATGGAGCAGAGAGGCTGTTTTAGATGGGCTGGTCATCTGGAGAATCAGAAGCAGCTGGTTGAGAGAAGAGCCTGGAGAGAAGTGTTCCAGGCAGAAGGATAGGAAATCAAAGGCACAGAGTTGGGGAAAAAACTTTGGTGTGTCCTAAGAAAAAGTGGAAGGCCTTTGAGGCTGAGAAGCAAAGTGGTTGAAGGGCAGAATGGCAGGAGATGAAGTTGGAGAGGAAAAGGCAGGGGCCAGACCAGGCAGGATCATTTAGGTCTTGGTAGGGAATTTGTATTTTATCCTAAATGTAATGGGAGCCATTGAATGTGAGACTGAGACTGAGATTAAAATCAAGAAACAAAGAAAAAGAAACCAACCCACACAAACCAGAGCTTAGACATTCAGCTCAGTGTTGACCCTTAAGGTGGTTACCCTGCAAGACTACAAAGATTTTTGGACTCTTTTGCTTTGAATGCCTTCAGAGTCAGTTTACATGTATTAAAAGTCCCCAAGTGTATTGTTATTATTTTTACATAAACAGTGAAGTTATCTCTTAAAGAGATTTAAGCAATAATAATAACAAAAAAATCTTATTTACCCACATAGTTACCATTTCTAGTGTTATTCATTCCTTTGTGCAGACCAGATTTTCATCTGATACCACATTCCTTCTGCCTGAAGGGCTTCCTTTAACGTTTCTTGCAGTGCATATCTGCTGGTGAGGAATCCTTTCAGCTTTTATATGTCTGAAAACATCTTTATGTCATCGTCTCTTTTGAAAAATATATTTGTTAGGTATAGAATTCTAGGTTGATAGTTTTTTCTTTCAGTGCTTAAAGATGTTGCTTCACTGTGTTCCCACTTGTCTTGATGGGAAATCTGCGGTCATTTTTGTTTCTCTGTATGTAATGATCTTTTTTTCCTGACTGCTTTTAAGATTTTCTGTTTATCATAGGTTTTGAGTAATTTTACTGTGATGTGCCCTGGTGTAATTTTCTTTATGTTCTTATGCTTGGGGACTGTTAAGCTTCTTGGGTCTGTAGGTTTCAATTTTCATCAAGTTTGGATAATCATTATTTCTTCAAATACTTTTTCTGCCCCTCCTCCTTTTCAGACACTCCACTTACACAAATATTAGACCACTTGAAGTTTTCCCACAGCTCACTGATGTCTTTTTTTCATATTTCAAGAACTCTTTTTCTCTTTGTATTTCATTTTGGGTAGTTTCTATTGCTCTGTCTTCAGGTTCATTAATCATTTCTTCTGCAGTGTCTAATCAGCTGATGATCTCTTCCAGTGTAGTTTTCATCTCAGATGTAGTTTTCATCACTAAAGTTTGATTTGGGTCTGTTTAACCTTTTGAACATTTGGAATACAGTTATAATGGCTGTTTTAATGTCCTTTTCTGTTAATTATAATATTTGTGTCAACTCTAGATCTGTTTTGATTGACTATTCCCCTGATTATGGGTCACGTTTTTCCCTTTGCAGGCCTGGTAGTCTTTGATTGGATGCCAGACATTGTGAATTTTACCTGTTGGGTGCTGGATATTTTTCTGTTTCTGTAAATATTCTCGAACTTTGTTCTGGGATGCAGTTTAATTACTTGGAAAGTGTTTGACCTTTTCAGATCTTGCCTTTATGATTTGTTAGGTGGTTCTGGAGCAGTGCTAATCTGGGGCTAATTACTCCTCACTACTGAGTACTCTACCCAAAGCCTGATGAATTTTTTTCTCACTCTTTTTAGCGGGAACAAGCACAGTTCTAGGCTCCATATGCTCACTGGGCACTAATCCCTCTTATTCTTTTGGATGGTTCTTTCCCTTACCTCAGGTTTTTCCTCACAAGCATATATTAAATACTCAAGGGGGACTCTCTTCAGATCTTTGGGGTTCTCTTGCTTTGCATCTCTCTCCTGTCTGATACACTGCCCTGTGAACTCTAGCTGCCTTATTTCCTTGAGCTCTCAGCTTTGTCTCCGCAACTCAAGGAGTCTGCTGGGCTTTTTCTTGGTTTCCCTCTCTCTCTGCTGAGATCTGGAAAGTCTCAGGGCAGAGACCTGGGGGCAGTTGTGAGACTCACTTGTTTGTATCCTGTCTCTTAGGGATTGTGTCTTTCATTAACTGATGTCCAGTGTCTTGGAAACCTCATTTCATCTCTTTCCTTTGTTTTTGTTTTCTGGTTGTTTCAGAAATAAGAACACATATGGTCCCTGTTATTCCATCTTGACTTGGTGGGGTATCCTTCCCATCTACCCTTCACCTCCTTTCTTTTGATTAAAACTTTTTTTTTTTTTTTTTCTGTGTGGAAGCTTAAAATTTGGGTGTAGTTAGATTCGTTAATATGTAGTATAGCTTAGAGTTTAAGATTATAGGTGAGTTTGGATTATAGGTCAATCCTGACTCAACAGGCTTGAGGATCCTGACTCAACAGGATCACACACTTCACAGTTGTGTGATCTTGGGCAAATGGCTTACTTTCTGTATTCCTTTGTTTTTTCTTTGATAAAATGAGAACAATAATAGTACCTACATCAAAAAAAAAAAAGTACCTACCTCATATGGCTGTCATGAAGATTAAATTAGGTAATATATGTAAAGTGCATAGAACAGTTCTGGCACCTATTAGACACTTTATAACATATTATCATTAGTATTTAAATGAGCTGTCTGCTGTTTGTCATTATCTCAGTATATAATTACAGAAGCATTATTATATGCTTTGGTATTTATTAGGCTAGTGTCCCCTACCCCCTACTCTGATCATTATTCTTCTTAGTTAAAATGTTCTTGCTTATTTCTCTTACATTTACTGTCTAGATATTTGCTTCTCATCACGTGGTACTCAGTCTAGTGGCATTGGCATCACTGGGAGCTTGTTAGAATGCAGTCCCTGCCCCCACCTGAGACTTACTGGATTGGAATCTACATCGTAACAAGATCCCTAGGTGATTCCTATCTACGTTAATGTTTGAGAAGCTCTGGCACAGATGAGCAGTAGAATAATTTTGTCTGTCTCCTCCCACAAATAAATCTTGGTGAAATTTTGATTGATTAAAATTGAAATTATTTAAAATAATTGTTGTTGGGAAAATCGACAGCCTTAAATATTTTATCTTCCAGTCCAGGAACATGATGTGTCTCTCCATTTAAGTCACCCACCACTTCAGTTTTCTTTAAATAAGCCTTACACATTTATTGGCACTTTTATTGTTATTATGTTCTTTTTCCATTGTGTTTCATTTTTTAAAAATGGGAAGTCATTTAAAAATGCAGAAAATGTAGTGATAGCAAACATGTGTCACACATATCCACCATCAGAAAGAATAATTATTAGCATAGTATCTTATTTCCTTTAGCTCCTGTTTTTCAGTTATAAGAATTAAAACCTTAAAGTTGAAATTCCCTCCATTTTCCTTTCTGGTTCCATTTTCCTTGCTCCCCAGAGGCAACCACCATCTTATATTTAGTGTGAAGATTGCAGACCATTTAATTATACATTTACTACATATATGAGCATCCATAGACAGTATATAGGATTGCTTAGTGTATTTGTAATTTTATGGAAATGATAGATGTTGTATATTATTCTTCAACTTATTTTATTGATCAATATGTTTTTTTGAGACCTATCCTTATCAATTCATAATGTAGATATCGAATTCATTTATTTAGTTGTAAGAAAGCATTGAATCCATCCTATGGATATACCACTTTCTATACATCCTCTATGGAGAGATGTTTCAGTTTCCCAGTTATTTTGCTATTATAACCAATGCTAGAATAAGCATTCCTGTACATGTCTCCTGTAGACACATGCAGAAGAGTCTGTTTAGGTATATATTTAGGAATTTCTCTACTAGAAATGCCCAATGCCTAGAAAAGTCACTGATCCATAAATATTTATTGAATGGCTGAATCAATTAGACCAAAAAAAAAAATTCCAGTAAACTGCTATTTATAGGAAACACACCCAAATCTTTGAGAAATTGGTATCTGTGTTGCATACTGATTCTCTTCTGACTCTTCTGTTTGTAGAGGACCATTTTGTTCTCTGAGATTTTGAATAGTACATGCTCTTAGTTTTAGTCTTTCTGATTCTCTTCTGATGGACTGCTCTATTTTTTTTTTTTTTTTTTTTTTTTTGCGGTACGCGGGCCTCTCACTTTTGTGGCCTCTCCCGTTGCGCAGCACAGGCTCCGGACGTGCAGGCTCAGCGGCCATGGCTCACGGGCCTAGCCGCTCCGCGGCATGTGGGATCTTCCCGGACTGGGGCACGAACCCGCATCCCCTGCATCAGCAGGCGGACTCTCAACCACTGCGCCACCAGGGAAGCCTGGACTGCTCTACTTTTATACACGTCCTTGGTTTTGTGCTTCTCCTTTCATCGTTCAGTTACCCTGATTCTAAAAGTAAGAGCTGTGTGTACATAGTATAATTTTGGAAAATCAATAAAGACACAAAGAAGAAAATAAAAAAGCCACACAAATCCTGCTACTCACATATGCTGTTAAAATCTGAGCTCAATAGTGAATTCTCTTGGGGAGACAGCATAATAGAGGAAAGAAGATAGACTTTGGAGGCAGACCTGATTTTCTACCCCAGATCTGCCACTTACTAGCTGTGTGAGTTTGAGCAGGTGTTATTTAGTCTGAGCTTTGGTTTCCTTATCTGCAAAATGAGAATAATAATACTTGTCAGGTAAGGTGTCTGGGAAGATTTGTAAGGTGTTTGGTAAATTGTAAGCACTCAGCAAATACTGCTTCTCTAATGCTTCTCTTCTTTAGATGCTTCTGGTTTTTTAGATTCCCTACCTTCTTATAGATTGTTCAAGATAGAATCTGATTTTCTTCTATTCTCTTTTATTCTCTAGCCATAGGATGATCTGTTCTCTCTGAATCTTAAGGAAGTTTTAAAAGATTTAAAAATCATGTTCAATTGTGTCTAGTATTCCATGTCTTTACTGATACATACTCCAAAATAACCCAATCACTCTGTCCCAAGGCTTCAAAGTAATGCCTGTTTATTATAGAAAATAAGGAAAACAGAGAAGTAAAAAGAATACTTAAAATTACACATTGTTCTAGTGCACTGTTGAGATTTTGGCGTATTTCTTTCTATTATGTATGTTTTAATCATGGATGTGGATCTGCTGTTCATGACATGTTTATGTTTTGAGAGGTGAAAATACCTATAAAATTTGACAGATTTTCTGTGCTTTAGAAGAAGTTCTTGGAAACTTCAGTGTTTAAGATCAGTACGCTCAGATTTTTGTTTCATTTGTGATAAGATGTAGTGTGTGATGCATGGAAATCTCATTCTCATAGCAGTTCAGAAATGCCTCATAATTTTTGGTGGTCCTGACTTTGAGAATTGCTTAAGGTAAATCTACTTTTTCTGCACCTAAAAATATTTTGTGTCATTTGAGTCCTGGTCTTGTTTATTATTTTCAATGTATTTATTTTGAAATTTTAACAAATTTAACTTACACCTTTTAAATTTCAAACAGAGTTTTCTTTCTTTGATCCTAATGATACATCATGCCAGGAAATTCTCTTCGATCCCAAAACTTCTGTATCAGAATTATTTGCCATTTTAAGACAGTGGGTTCCTCAGGTCCAGCAAAATATTGACGTTATTGGAAATGAGGTAAGGAATTCTAACGTTGTTAAGTCTTGTATTGTTAGGATTGTTAATTGTATAGATTTTTTTCCCCCATCTGAATGGAAAGGTGGTGATAAAGGGGAAACCTTTTAAAGATGCTGATGCTTGTTCTTCATAGGTTTTCATGGAGCAGTGAGTTAGTACGTTCTTTCCATTATTCCCTCATGCTCCTTACTCCCTGGCATCTGGAGTTCTGACATCTGACTCTTGGTGGGAGCAGAGGGAGCCTTCTTTCTTTGTACAAGTTGATTTTGTAAATTTAAAAATATACTTTCATGAGGTGATTTGATTACTGTCACATTTATCTATACTTTGGGGTGGCTTGGTAAAGATCTAGGCTTAAATATAATTTTAAAAAATATTTGATGTTTTGGAAGAGGGATAAAAGAATAGTGCTGGGTTCCTTGACCAGCATACTGTCACGTTGTAAGAAGAGGGAGCTTATACTTTTTAAAATACCATTACTCCCATTAGAAAGGAAATTTGCTTGTCCTTTGAGAAGTTAAGGAACATATTGGGGTGCCAAATTACTTTGGAATACTCTTTAAGAATTTCCTTCCGTCTGGTGACAAGTTCAGTTTTCATTTTTGTTGTAGGGTACAGACTTAAAATTTATCCTTAAGAGAAGCCAGTTCTGTCTACTCATTTTACTGAGAACTAATTTAATAAGATAGACTAACTTGGTTTCCCAGCATTGGTTTGAAATCAGTAGACTTTATGTTGTAATAATATCTTCCTTGGTTTCCTCAGATTCTTAAGAGAGGTTGCAACGTGAATGACAGAGATGGATTGACAGATATGACTCTTTTACATTATACTTGCAAATCTGGAGCTCATGGTATTGGTAAGTGTGTGGTGAATCTGTTAATGGCTTAAGACATCTGTATTTGTGCTTGTATAACTGTGTTTATGCCAACCAGAGTCCCTGGGAGGGCACCTGGCTGATGATAATACTATTCCCTGAATAGGCGAGGATTCAGTTAGGTCTTCCACACACCTTGTTGCCTTTCCTCCCTTTTCTCAAGGGAGTCTTTATAATCTCCTGGTATCTCCCAACTTTTCTGGAACAGGCTTCATACCAGCCTGTCTGCTAGGTGAGAGTAACTGGTAACACCTGGAACCTTCTTGAGAGTTTATGGCAAGGTTTGACAATCCATGCTCTGTTTTCCAGGCAGTCCCAATCCTACAGACCTGGTCTTTAGGTCTGTCTAAGGTCTGTTCCTACATACATAACATATGTGCATAGTTTCCAAAATTGATATTCGCCTGTTCTTTACTACTTTTTACACCTGCCTCTTACTTAATTATATACTGTGAACATCTCTCCCTGTTTCAATAGTCTGATACAGTGCTTCTTAAACTTGATAGCGAAGGACTTTTTTTTTTCTTTCTCTAATCCATCATGGAGTGATACTTTTGTAAAATAAAATAAAAATGAGTTTGTAATAGAAAAATGAGATGAAGACAAAATACAAGCCCAAGTATTTTTCAAAAGCATAAAATTATATTTCAGTTAATTTATTCAGAAGAAATGATTACACAGGGAAAAAGAAAAGAGTTATAAAAAGTATGAATTACAGTTTGGGACCGTCAGTGGTCCACAGAGTGCACTCTGTGTAGCCCTGGTTTTAATGGCTCTGTAGTATTGCATTATATGGATGTCTCATAATTTATTTAACCAGTGTCTTATTATTGTACTTTTAGGTTGTTTCAAAATTTTATTCATAATAAAAAGTGCTGTGATGAACATCTTTACAGCCAAGTGTTTATCTACCCTTGGGTTTGATTATTTTCCTGGAATAAATTCCTTGTTACATTTTTTGAGTTGTAAGTGTATATTCGGTACGCTGTTTGCATTGGATTTTTAGATGAGGTAGTAGATGGCCATCCACTGGAATTTGTACTGACGAAAAATAATTTAGAAAACCTTCTCTAGGTGATGTTGATACAGCTGTAAAGTTTGCAACTCAACTTATCGATCTGGGAGCAGATGTTAGTTTGCGGAGTCGCTGGACAAATATGAATGCTTTGCATTATGCTGCTTATTTTGATGTCCCTGAACTTATAAGAGTGATTTTGAAGACATCTAAACCAAAAGGCAAGTACTGTAAGATCACCATTAGATGTTATTAATTGAATACTTTATTAGTGGCATAAAAATTATAATTCAAAGATACTTTTACTTCTAATCCATCTTGTTCCATGTGACCTCCAATCCCATTTTATTTTTCAGAAACAGTTTAACTTTTCTTTATTGAAGATTAGTTACTATCCTTTCACAGAAGACTTAGTACAAAGAGAAACAAAATAAAGTGTTCTCTGGCCTTTTATATCTCTTCAAGTCCCCCAGTATAACATGGATTTTATAAAGTGTAATTGAATCTATGTATACTTCTTTTGTCTTACTTGTGTAGCCAGAAATAGAGCAATGAAACCTTCAGAGCTAAACATTGAAATCATGAAGAATATTTATTTTAGGTGGCATTCAGTTCTGAAATTCTGTGATTCCATTAAGGGATAGATTTTCATTTTTTTTTCATCCTGTCTTAATGGTGCTATCCTAAAATTGAACATCATAATATCTAAATCACAGTCCTGTATTTAGACATTCTCTCTGGGTCCTCTCAGGGGGTCAGTTTTCTTTTGAGAAAAAAATGAGGGCAAGTGCAGTAGTATTACTTTAAGTTAAAAGTTGTATGCAGTGTTTTCTCCATTTGTAGAAGACTTGTTTTAGAGATGGCATAGATAAATTTCCCAGAATGTCTGTTTCTAACCTCTGCTTTGTATAATTGTCCATCTCCTCTTTACCTTTTTACTTTTTCACTTTTTGAATGATGTTAGGAAGAAAGCCTCTCTTGATAGTACAGTGTCTTTAATAGCTCAGGAGAGTGTCCTGAGCATGTCTTAGTTTGTTTACAATAGTAGGTAGGGTGTGGGATGGTGGAGCTGTAGTTAGATTAAGGTCGGATTGGCAGAACCAGAGGTATATTAAACCCATATTCTAAAAAACAGTCAAAATGGGATCCCCAAATCTGGAGTATTTGCTGTATAGCATCGTGATGATTTGTTGAAAGTTATTAAAATGTTTTTAGAATTGCAAGATTCCCATTCTTATTGTGAAGTCCAAATTCATTTGTTGAATAAAGTATTGTGAATGAATACAGTATGTAAGCATGATGCATATGTTTAATTACTCTTTAATTTATTCCTGTCTTGAGAATTCTCCATTGTTTTACCTATTTTTTTCCGTGAAGAGGCAGATAGTAAATATTTTAGGTTTTGTGGACCCCATGGTCTCTGTTGCAACTACTTGATTCTGCAGTTGTGGTGTGAAAGTAGCCACAGAGACTGTGTGGCTGTGTTCTAATAAAACTTTATTTACAAAAACAGATGGTAAGTTGGTTTTGGCCATGGCCATAGTTTGCTAGTCCCTGACCTAAACCCTACTACATTATAGTTGTCATGGCAAATATGCAAGAGGTTTAATGAGAGAGTGTGTTAAGATAGTTACTTTTACAAATATGAATTATTGCCATTAATTGCTTTAAAATATAGTTTAGTTTGTGATGGTTGGAAAACCCATGATAATATCAGTCCATCTGATAGTGAAATTTTATTGTACTAAGAAAAGAATTAGTTAAGTAGGTTGTAATATGAAGAGTTTGTTCCATTGTGAGAATCGTCCTTTTAGTGGGTTGGTTTAAGTCTCATAAATAGCTAATACCCCTCCTCCCCCAAATAAACCCAGCCTGTCTCCTTTTACATTATACTAGCTTAATTTGAAAATTTTGTTAATATGCTTGCGATGTCTAATTGCAGATGTGGATGCCACTTGCAGTGACTTTAATTTTGGAACAGCTCTGCATATTGCTGCATATAACCTGTGTGCAGGTACTGTGAAATGCTTATTGGAGCATGGAGCAAACCCTGCATTTAGGGTAAGAGGTTAAATTAAAAGTGAAAAATATTAAAAGAATAAAAACATCAAGGGTGGGAGGGAGGGAGACGCAAGAGGGAAGAGATATGGGAACATATGTATATGTATAACTGATTCACTTTGTTATAAAGCAGAAACTAACACACCATTGTAAAGCAATTATACCCCAATAAAGATGTTAAAAAAATAAATAAATAAATAAAAAACAAAACAAAACAAAAAACATCTAACATTATCTCCCAGGAAAGAGTTGAATCTGGATGTTGTTGTAGAGCTCTTATATAGGTAAATAATTTATATTTTTGTGCTGCATGTAAAGAGTAATGGTGATAAATTTTATCTCAAATAAATTTAAGGCATAGCAGTGAATTTCAGTCCTTTTATATTGATAAGCTCTATAAACCTTACTTGCATTCAGATAAGTAAAATACTGTTTAAAGTATCATCTTTGAGTTTAAAAATGTCTTTCATTTAAGCTTTTGGTATATTTATAAAACCTTAGCTGTTAAATAAAAGCGCATATTTTAAAGTTATATTTCTGTATTAAATCATATTTTAAATTCTTTTGGAAAGAAGTTTTATTTCAGACAATTTAAAAAATGCATATTTAACAGTGCAGTAAACCTTTAAAATCGACTTAAAGGAAACATTTATTTTTTCAGGGTAATGTTATACATTTACAAAGTTAACACACAGGATTGAATTTCATAATCTTCAAATCATTTGGTATTTTGTTGTCTTCCCAAAAGTGGCTCTCAGTGTTCTTTTCTGTTGTATTGATAGCAGTGACTTGCTCTGGCAGGGATTCTTAATTGGGTCTGTGCCTTCTCTTGAAGGGGCAGGGGTGGGCAATGTTAGAAAAAGCCTCTTCCCTTCCTCTTTTCCTCGCTCCCTCTCTGCTTTCCTGTTTTCCCTTCCCTCCCTACTTCTTTGCCCCTTTTCTTTCTGTTTAACCCCGTTAATTATTTAATCAACCCCTTTCTTCCTCCTTCCCTCCCTCCTTCCTTCAGGTCCTCTTGTTTATTGGGCACTGGGAGAATACAACAACAAATACGTCTCTGTCATCAAAGAGAATATTGTCTAGAGGGGAGGACAGACAAGAGAGCAGTCAGTTTTACTGTAGTGTGTCCTGGCAAAAGTGATGTTGAGTGCTTAAACGTAGTTAAGAATTAACCAGGTACAGGAGGAAGCTGAGAAAGGCATGTTAGGCAGAGAGAGTAGCGTGCACAAAGGCTAGGAGATGGTAATTCAGTTTGGCTGGAGTGTGAAGGTGATACGTGTTTGCTTTTGCTAGTACAACTGTTGACAAGACCCTATTAGTGGAGAGAATATTTTGAACCCAGTAAGATGCAGTGAAGTGTGTCATTGAGGTAAATTACCAATTCAGACCCCAAAGAATTAATAGATTACCGAATTTTGGAGGTTAATACTTAAAAAAAAAAAGCAGTCAGCATGTGGGTCAGCAGTAGCCCTTGGATCAGACCCTGACAGCCACTACTTTAGAAGAAAATGGAATTCTATAGCTAATCATGAACAAGCCGCCTTATGTTAACACGATATCATTGTTACTTTATTATTATTTAGTATTTTTTAAACAGAAGTTTTATTTTATATAGGAACTGATGGAAGTGTGTGACTTACTCTAGAAAGGTGAGGACTTAAAAATCTGAAGTAAATATTCATTGTAAATATAGCTTATTTACAACTTATCATGACAGGTTTGTTGATTAAAAAAAGTTTTTTTCCCTCTTTTTCTCAAGAGTACGATTAGTGCTATAGGTATTTTCATTACATTTTGTACTTTTTCTTTAAAAAAAAATCGGGGATCAAAATAGTTCATCACTGTCCCAGAAATTTGATAATATGTCTTCCTACCATGTTTTTACTTAGGACGAAACTGACTTGAATTTTAAAATAAAAAATGTGAGGCACTTGCAAACTAAATGTGTTCTAAAAGCCTCATACTTTTATCCATATGGATCATTTGAAGATAATTATTAGAGGAGAAGGAAAGGGAAAAAGTTTTCTGAGCAAAAGAATCTTGGTTCATCTTATTAAGAAAAGATTACAGTCTGGAATCTTTCTGATGAAGCCTGAGTTTTTGGTTAGGGAACGTAGAAGAAAGAGAACTTGTTTGAGGGTAGGACAGCACAGAGCAGCAGAAGGGCTGAGAGTCCAGTGGGTGCTGGACATGGCCTGCAGTGTCATCCCTGCAGTAATTATGGAGATGATGCTGAGCGAGTCATTCATCTCTCCTTGCCTAATTTTCCTAATTGGCAAACTGGAAATGGTAGTGATATCTTACTTGTTTAGTTGGTGTCTTCTGCTACAGTCCAGACTCTTAACAGGTAAAAATTTTTATCTGTTTTATTCACAAGCTTTGTCTTGCTGTGATAACCAAATGAGATAATTTATATGATAGGATTTTGCTTATATAAACACTGTGCAAATGTTAGTGGGCCTGTGACTGCCCGTTTTTGCTTGCTGCAGGATAAATCCCAGCCCAGATTTTAGAAGTATTAAACCTATAGATTCTGTTCTTAAAATCTGAGTCACTCCATGAGTGGGCAGGATGGGTCAAGGTCACAGAGCCAAGGTGGCAGCTCTGGGGGAGGGGAGGGAGTCTCGGGTCTGGGGTTGGGAAGCCAGGCAGTCCTGTGACTTCTGTCTCCAGCCTGTGCAGCCAGGCTCGCTTCCCACTGACTGCCTTCCTGCTCTTCCCTGAGCCTGGACCTCGGTCCCCACCAGCTGAGCTGCCCTGTGTTCCCTCACCTCCCTGGACCTCTGCGCCAGTGCCTCTCAGCAGCGAGGCCCTCCCTGACCCCTGTGTGTGAACAGCCCTCTCTGTGCCCGTGTTCCCTGTCCCCCTTAACCTGCTTTGTTCTCTCTGCCGCTTTTTACCCTTCGATACACCATACATTTTATGTGTGTGATTATGTTCTGCCTCTCACCAGGCTGTGTGCTTTCTGAGGGCGGGGCTTTTGTTTTCTTCACTGTGTGCCTTTAGCACTTAGAATGGGGTCTGGCAGGTGGTAGAAGTTTAGTAAATATTTTTGAATAAATAAATGATAGATGAATTTAACTTACTTTTTCCAAAAATACTTTTATATGACCGTGTAGAGCTCTGAGCAGATATGAACTGAAAAATTTCTCTTCTCTTTATTTGTAGAATGACAAAGGACAGATCCCTGCTGACGTTGTTCCAGACCCGGTCGAAATGCCCTTAGAAATGGCCGATGCCGCGGCAACTGCTAAAGAAATCAAGCAGATGCTGCTCGATGCGGTGCCTCTGTCATGTGATCTCTCAAAGCCCTTGCTTCCAAGTTACGACCGTGTTACTAGCAAGGTGATGCTGACGTCACTTGGCCTGAAGCTGGGCGATCGTGTCGTTATTGCAAGACAGAAGGTATAGTCAGTAGCTGCAGTCTCTAAAGCGTTGTCCAAGGTCATTATGTGGCCTGTGTGCCAAGGGTGCAGTGTGGTTTTGAGTTTTTTTTTTTTAAGTTCCATATGTAGGTAGAAGGATACTTAATGGAAAACTTGAAACTTAGATGCACGGTTACTATAAAGCATAATTTAAGAATATAAACTATTCAAACTGGATAACGAAGACATCTTTATTTGAATGGGAGAAAAGTGGAGCATAGTGGAGCTGCCGAGTGAATTTAGAGGCATCCAGCCTGCAGGTTTTCCCTTGCAGCTCCCCGCTCGCACCCCTCCTCAGTAGTGATTCTCCCACAGCTACTACTGCACAGAAACGGAGCAAAGGTGACCCTCACTGTTCCTGGGTGTTTGGCTTCTTGATCCCACAAACAGGGAAATCTTAGATATGATTTCAACCTGGTAATGAAAATGTATGTGGGAAAGAGGACTCCCAACTCCACCCGACTGAAGCTTCTCTGGACACCTCTTTCTCCAGAGCCTCAGTTTCCAGGTGGCTTTCACTTGTTGCCCTTCTCTTTAAAAACCTCATATGGGAGAGTTGTTTTTCTCTTTTTGGGGCCAATTGGGAGCTTGGTATGGAGAATGGGACAGGGAATTTGCGCTTGCATGTGGAATTTCTAAAATAGCTACGGCTAAATATCTGGGTGGCTTCGTGGGGAGTGTTGTGCACTTTTCTCAGAAAACACTGAAATTTGAGTTACTAAGAAGGTTGCTTCAAAAAGGAAGGTAAGGGCTTCTCTGGTGGCGCAGTGGTTGAGAGCCCGCCTGCCGATGTAGGGGATGAGGGTTCGTGCCCCGGTCCGGGAAGATCCCACATGCCGTGGAGCGGCTGGGCCCGTGAGCCATGGCCACTGAGCCTGCGCGTCCGGAGCCTGTGCTCCGCAACGGGAGAGACCACAGCAGTGAGAGGCCCGCGTACCCCCCACCCCCCCAAAAAATGGAAGGTAAGCTACAAACTATTACACTGAGAATGACATTTACCAACTTCCACAAGAATACATTCATGGACATTTGTTAGTTTTCCGTTGTCCTATCTGTGGAGCTAAAATACCAAGAAATTATGAACGCATAGCATTTTCTCCCCTTTGGATTAATATTCAGCTTCTTTAGTATTCCTGTCCTACGTCTGAGAATGGACTTTTAGAAGAGTTATTCTGTTTTATTTTACTACTTTTTATTTTGAGTAATTTAAAGCTATACAAAAGTAGAAACATATAACGAACATGCGTATACCAGTCGGCAGTGTTTACCTTTGTCACCTCAGAGCCAGTCTTGTTTCATTTATATTTACCCTCAGTCTATTGCTTGTCTTTTCATTCTCTTAGGACTGTCTTTCAAAGAGCAGGTGTTTTAAATTCTCATGAAGTTCATTTTATCAAAATTTTATTTCATGGATTGTGTGTTTAGAATATCTGAGAAATTTTCTACTATGTTTTCTTCTAGATGTTTACAGTTTTAGGTTTTATATTTAGTTTTACATTTAATTCTGAGTTAATTTTTGGATAGAGTGCTAGGTATAGATAGGGTTTGTGTGTTTAGTTCTCTGTGTTTCTCTTTTTTTAAAAAATAAATTTATTTTATTTATTTATTTTTGGCTGCATTGGGTCTTCGTTGCTGTGCATGGGCTTTCTCTAATTGCGGTGAGCGGGGGCCGGTTGCGGAGCGAGCGGAAGGCCGTTGCGGTGCGCGGCCTTCTCATTGCAGTGGCTTCTCTTGTTGCGGAGCACAGGCTCTGGGCGCGTGGGCTTCAGTAGTTGTGGCACACGGGCTCAGTAGTTGTGGTTCGTGGGCTCTAGAGCGCAGGCTCAGTAGTTGTGGTGCACGAGCTTAGTTGCTCTGCAGCATGTGGGATCTTCCCGGACCAGGGCTTGAACCCATGTCCCCTGCATTGGCAGGCGGATTCTCAACCACTGCGCCACCAGGGCAGTCTTGTATTGCTGTTTTGAATGGAATATTTTATAAATGTCAGGTCAAACTGGCTTATAGCTGGTTTCAGGTTTCAGTTTTTCTGTGTCCTTACTGGTTTTCTGCCTTCTTGGCCTGTTGATTATGGAGAGAGGTGTGTTGGAGTCTCACTGTGATTGTAGATTTGTCTATTTCTCTTTTTAGTTCTATCAGTTTCCACTTCATATGTCTTGGAGCTCAGTTGTTAGGTACATATAGATTTAGGATTCTTATGCCTTCTTGGTCCATTGACTCTTTTATCATTATTTAATGTCTCTTTTTATCCCTGGTAATATTTTCCTTCTTCTGAAGTCTACTTTGAGAGAATTTTTTTTTTTTTTTTCGGTATGCAGGCCTCTCACTGTCGTGGCCTCTCCCGTTGCGGAGCACAGGCTCCGGACGCGCAGGCTCAGCGGCCCTGGCTCACAGGCCCAGCTGCTCCGCGGCATGTGGGATCTTCCTGGACTGGGGCATGAACCCGTGTCCCCTGCACTAGCAGGAGGACTCTCAACCACTGTGCCACCAGGGAAGCCCTGAGAGAATGTTTTTGAAAGACTTCCATGATGAAGTTGCAAGAGTGGGAAACTTAGAATTACTGGTAGTACTCAAAAGTTACTCTGATTTATGTTTTCTTTAGGTTGGAACATTAAGATTTTGTGGAACAACTGAATTTGCAAGTGGGCAGTGGGCTGGCATTGAGTTGGATGAACCAGAAGGAAAAAACAATGGAAGTGTTGGGAAAGTCCAGTACTTTAAATGTGCCCCCAAATATGGTAAGCTAGATACTCTCTAATTTCATGAGAATTAATTTAAAATAATAAAATTTTACTCTTTTATTATTTTTAAATAAAACTTTCTCCCCGGTTACTTATGTAATAAATGAAGCGACTGCCCTTTCCTTACTGTGAGCAATATTGTGCTTGGGAGAGGGTGTCTTACTAGGAGGGCACCTAGCTCTGGAGACCTTCCTGAATCCTGCTCATGGTGGTGTCATGAATGAAGGAGGGATTTTATTCTTTATTACCAAGGAAATACAGAGCTCTAGAGATTGAAAAACTTGAAAAATTGAAAAGCAGGTGAGGCCAACTTTATTACTGTGCTCCTGAGCTGGGATGATTCTTTTTCAGACAAATGTTTGCTTTATTTTATATTCTCTGTTTCTCTCGTATACACACACACACACACCTTGACACATTGATTTCAGTTTGCTTTTGTCACTTACTATGTTGTGAATATTTTTCCTTGTTGTGAAGTACTTTCCCAGAACATTAATTTCCCTGGTTGCGCAGTATTTCATCTTATAGCTCGACAGGGAAGGCAGTATATGGTACAGTGTTGAAGAGTATGGGCTTTGGAGCCCGACTGCTTGGGTGTGAATCAGCTGCTCTACCTACCAGCTGTGGGACCTTCTTTCTCTTCTTGTGCCTCAGTTTTCTTCTGTAAAATGAGGATAGCAATACCGCAAGAGTTCATGTGGGAATTAAATGTGTTGATAAATATATAAAGCACCTAGAATAGTGCTTGGTTCCCAGTAAGCATCCCCAAAATGTTAACTATTTGCTACCTGTTATGAATTTATCAAAATCACCAGTTTCCTTTTGTCATACACTTAAGATGGAGCCTCATTTTGGGGTATATCATTAAAATTTTTGTTTATAAAAAATGCCCATTATGTTAGATTTAAAAAACATAAAAAAGGAGAAAAAAATAAAATCACCTGTATATATTTTCTGTTTATTTTTTCCACAAAATTTGGATTATATATAGTTAGATAGTCTGCATTTTTATCTGACATCCTATTATAATTTCCTCAAATCTTTAAATATTGTTTGAAAATGTGATTTTTTATGGCTCAATTTCCTTTAATTTTTCCAATTTGATGGGTGAAAATTTCTGTTTAAATTCATGTTATTCTGACTGTGGTGAAATAAGATACCTAAAATGTTCTATTGTAGCACATGTATTTTTTGTGTTATCTTGGCAATTACCAAGAAATAATTATTCATATTATTTGCCAATTAAAAATTGGGATGTTAGCTTTTTAAAAAACTGATGAGTTTTTAAAAAATAAATGCATCTTTAGGGTATTAAGCCTTTATATTTATTACAGATATTTCGCCCAGTTTGTCAATTGCCTTTGAACTTCATTTGCAGTGTTTTTGGACACGTAGTTTTATGCAGTTAAAAGACTTTTCCTTTACAATTTCTTATAACTGCTTTTATGCTAAGGTAGATAGTTCTTCCTAATCCAGAATTCATTATAGGTTATATATTTTATTCTTTTGAATGTTTTAATTTTTAAATATCACATTACTTAATTTGGAGTTTATTTGGTTAGTTGTATAAGGATAAGAATTTAAGTTTAGTTTTACTCTATTAGCTAATTTTGGCAACTGTCAAGCAGACTAAGGGCAAGATCAAGACCATTAGCAACACAGAGAGCAGATGTAAACCAGAGCCATGAGAAATGCTTAGATTGTAACAGAATGCATGTGGCCTCCCAAATCCCATAATTCCAAGGAGAGGCATGCTTGATTAGGACAAAGATGGATACGCAAGGACCCTGTCTCCATCCCCTTTTACATACTTGACGGCAAGTTGGGGGGCAAGGGTCATGTGTTGGATTATATAAAAATGGGAATAGTCCTTCCTGCTGAGCCAGCTCAGTAGTCTGAGCCAGATCTTTGCTAAACTGTCAGTACTTGAGGTGTGGGGAGCAGGAGAGGCAGAGAACCCCCTGACTAAGCAGAAGCCAAAGCATTTGTCTCTTTTCAGCAACAGTTTTTGGGGGTTTTTTTCCTCTCTCTAAATCTGTCATTTTCCCTTTGGCTTGTTGTACTTCCTTTAATATAAATTAAGTTCTTATAAATGCTATAGTCTGTTTTGGGATTGTTTTGTCCCATTGATCTATTAATTCTAGCACATATTAGATTGTTTTGATTGTAAAAATTTTATAATAATTTTTTAAAGATCTTTTTAAAAGCAGCTTTTGGTTCATAGCAAAATTGAGAGGAAGGTACAGAGATTTCCTGTATACCTCCTGCCCACACATGCACAGTTTCCCCTTTTATCAACATCCCTTCACCAGAGTGTACATTTCTTACAGTGGATGCACCTACATGGACACATCATAATCACTCAGAGTCCATAGTTTGCCTTAGGGGTCACTCTTTGTGTTGTATATTCTGTGGGTTTGGACAAGTGTATAAGGGCATGTATCCATCATTGCCATATTACAGAGTGTTTTCACTGCCCTGAAAATCCTGTGCTCCACCTGTTCATCCCTTCCCACCTCAGCCCCTGGCAACCATTGACCATTTTATTGTCTCCATAGTTTTGCCTTTTCCAGAATGTCCGATAGCTGGAATCATAGAGTATATAGCCTTTTAATAATGCCTTCTTTCACTTAGTAATTTGCATTTAAGTTTCTTCCATGTCTTTTCATGGCTTGATAGCTCATGTCTTTTTAGCACTGAATAATACTCCATTGTCTGGAGGTATCACAGTCCTCCATTATTTCTCCATTCACCTACTAAAGGATATCTTGGTTGCTTTTAAGTTTTGGCAGTTATGAAATTTTTTTTATAATTTTTAATATTTGGTAATACTATTTTTATATCTTTTAATAATCACCAAAGTGAACACATATACCTAGTTTAATAAGTCAAGTTGTATTATAAGGTTTATTAAAACAACAGCTAAACCCTCTCCTGGCTTGCCCTTCCTTACTCTGAGACCTGTTCTTTAGAGGCAAGAACTTTTTTGACTTCTTTAGATGTATCTTCTGATGGTCATATTCATATTTTAAATAATATATGAATCTTTCCAATTTTAGACATCTATTGACTTCATACTATGAAGAGAAAGGTTTGGTGTTCGTACTAAGTCATTTTTTTTCTTGGTTTACTTATTTGTTTTGGTGGAGCACATCCTTCGGTAGCTTTTTGACAGAGGACTCATGGGGAGTGAATTTTTTGAGACTTTACATTCCAGAAATATGTTTATTTCTACCCTTACACTTCATATGATAGTTTAGTGGGATAAGGAGTGTTAGGTTGAAATTCACATTTTTTCAGTATTTTGAAGGTGATACTCTGTTGTCTAATGCAGTTTGGCAAACTTTTTTTGTAAAGGGCCAGGTAGTAAATATTTTGGTTTTATGGGTCATACAGTCCCTTGTTGCAAAACTATTCAGCTCTCCTGTTGTAGTGAATAAGCAGTCGTAGACAATATGTAAACAAATGGGTGTGGCTGCGTTCCAACAGAATGGTACAGAAATAGGCGGTGGAAGGGTGTGGCTCTCAGGCCATAGTTTGCCAGCTAGCATCCTGAGCTTCCACTGCTGCTGTTGAGAAGTTTCAGAGTCATCCTTTCTTCTGTTTTTGTCCTTTTCCCTGTTTTGGAAGCATCTTTGGAAGCTTTAGCTTTTTTTCTCTTTTTTTATCATTTTCTTTTTTCTTTAGAGTTTATACCATTTTTATTTCCTACTAAAATTTTAGTGGAGTTTTGGGAGGAATTGTGGTTAAACAAAATGGATCATGTTTATCCAGAAATTCATTACTCTTCTGTTTAAAAATAATTCTTCCTTATGTGTTTATTTTTAGTTAAGCCTTATCATTGTATGTCAAGATCTGAGGAGAGTCCCATCAGTACTTTGAGTAGCATGAGATTCTGAACAGGAAGGTTAACCCATACACAGTGCACACTTTGGGCTTTGATTATATCCAGCCTGTCATTGCTTTAAATTTAGTTTTGGTTTTCCCAAATGATTTAGTTAATTTAAAAAAAAAAAACAAGGAGAAAGAGCTATGTAGTTCATTCATTGAACGATATTATTGTGACATTAATGACACAGGTTTGAAAAATAATTTATGGTCTGCACTCAAATGTGTTTTGGTTTTCTATTTTTTACAGTCCTTCCTATATCCACACATACAACTTTTCAAAGATATAATCATAATGTAATCAAACATACAACTCAATTTTTGTTCTCTTGATTTACTTTTCATATATTTCTATATTTCTACATAATCTTCACTGTTTTACTTATTAACAGTGATGTCATAGTTCATAAACATAGTGGATTCATTTATTCTATTGCCAAATAATTGTTTTCTCCTACATATAGTATTGCAGTGATGATATACTCAGGTATGCAGTCTTTTCCTCCTATTTGGATTATTTTCTCGTAAATTAATTTCCAAAAGTATGATTGGGTTTTAATAGTAAACTAGAAATTGCTTTGGCTCTCGAAGTCTATCTTCTCCTTATAACATGCAAACGTAAGTTTGTAACCTTGTTCACACTTCTTAAGTATAAGTATTTCCTTATAATTAATGCCATAAAGTAAATTAGGTCAGAATTTTTGTCTTCAAGTAAGATTTTACATCCCACAGTATAAAATAATTTATTTCTTCAAACCCTTGGCAACACTGGATGTAATCATCATCAAGCTTGAGTGCGTGTGTGTGTGTGCATGTGTGTGTATTTGGCAAGGGAAATAATTTAGAGAAAAAAATAGAAAGCAAATCTGATAGGCGGGAGACAGAAGAGAGAAAACATTGTGGAGAAGTCAAAAGAGCTAGGAAAATCAGGAGGAAGGATTGTAGAATCTGATGGAGGAAAGAATTTTGAGATTAGCAGAAAAGTAGTATAGTTTGCACTTGTTAGCTATAAATGAAGAACTCACTTTTTGTAATCTTGAGCATTTCATCAAACCTATTTTAAAACAAGTTGTTTTAATGTATTACATTTTAGTCATAATGTGTCTTTGTTAGATTAGGCGTAAACACTGAATGGTAGTGTATAATGTACATATTATGTCTTTATTTTTTCTTCTTAAATGTCTTAGCCAAATAATCTTGGTATTTATAGTCCATATTCACTATTTCTAATGTCTGTGCATATTTATATATACTGTAATTTTATGCCTGGATAAATTTCTTTTTTAATGGAATTTTATACTCCTAGCTGCAGCAAACAGGCAGCCCCCTCCCCTTGTCCCCACATACCTTCCCACACAACACACACTGTATTGTTTCTGTTGTCAGTTGTCAGAAGCTGAGGGCTAAGCCTCTTGGGAAATTATGTTTTATACTCAAAAAGATTTTTTATATCCCTACTATGTGTAAGGCACTATAGTTAGGTACATTGGGGGAATGCAGAGATGAGTATTGGATTTTGTCTTCTAAAGTCTGGAAGATAGATAAAACATGAACATAAAAAGCTATAATATGGGAAAAAATATGTTCTAAGGAGCTATAGATAAAGGGACATGAGGAATAGTTTTTGTACTATATAGTGCACTGTTATTTGCCAGTACTTAGAAATAATTATAATTCTCTTTTCCCTGAGTTTCACTTAGTGCCTCGTTATGTTATGTGCTTCTTGAATTATTGTGTATGTTGTTAGTCTTGACAACTAGAGTGTAAACTCTCTGAGGGCAAGTACTGAGTGAGACGTACTTTTTCTCTGTCTCTCACTACAGGGCACCTAAGTAGACACTAAGAAAGAACTTAAAGATTTATATTAATGAATGGCTGTACTTGTCCTTTTATTTGAAGTGCTTTTAATTGCTTAACACTAAAATTCTGCATTCTCTCTTAGGTATTTTTGCACCCCTTTCAAAGATAAGTAAAGCAAAAGATCGAAGGAAGAATACAGCACACACTCCTCCTACAAAAGCTGTACCTCTCGTCAGGTCCCAGAAAATTGATGTAGCGCATGTAACGTCAAAAGTACATACTGGTAGGTCAAACCAGAAAGTTTGATATCTTGTTCGTGTTTTACTTTTATCTGTGGAATGCCTTATATTTAAATGGCTTCACACTTTTTGGTTAGCTGCCTGTGAAACCTGCATTTAATAAAACCTGCAAAGTTCTTGGTTTATGATTTTAATCCCTGACAAGCGTTTTTCAGATTTGTTCCTTCCTTTTTTTCTCTTCTATTTCCATACTTTTATCACCCCCAATCTAACCTCAAAGCTAGACTTCTATACCTCTGATAAGTATTTGTGCAACACAACTAGCTTTATGTTTCTCACCTATTCAAGAATTTTAGTGACTTTTTTTTATCAGAAAAAGTCTTGACTCTTGAAACTGGCCGTCAGAGACCTTTCTCCGATGGAGAAAGTTGAGCTGTGGTTTGTCACGTCTCACTGTCTTTTGTGTACATGGTTCTCACTCTTCCCGTCATACTTTCCCTATCTCTCTGGGCAGTATTTGACTTCTGCCTGAGGTTTGAGTCATTCTCTACCTCCTTACTCACATCCTGTTTCTCCATGAAAACCTCTGTGATGACCGCGCTCACTTCGATCTCCTCGTTCTCTAATTTCGTATCCACTCTAATCCGTACCAGCCTGTTGCTATTTGTTATCTTGGGTTTTGTCCTCTGATTGCTTTATTTGGGCAGATCTTCTATTCTGTTAGAAAAATCTTCAACTTTAAATGGACTGTGAGAGCATTTTGTACTTTCATATTCACTGTAGCACATAGCACAGAATAGGTGCTTAATAAATACTTGCTAACTCATCAATAACTGAAGCAGAAAGGCACTCACCACGACTAAAGGATTTTGTCTACAAATTTGGTTGGCCTTTCTGCTCTGTTCCACTGGCCTATTTGAATATCCCTGTGTTAGTAATGAACTTCATAATTACTATAATTTATTTATTTTTTTCTTTTCTTTTTTTTTTTTTTTTTTTTTTGTGGTACGCGGACCTCTCACTGTTGTGGCCTCTCCCGTTGTGGAGCACAGGCTCCGGACACACAGGCTCAGTGGCCATGGCTTACGGGCCCAGCCGCTCTGCGGCATGTGGGATCTTCCTGGACCAGGGCATGAACCCGTGTCCCCCGCATCGGCAGGTGGACTCTCAACCACTGCGCCACCAGGGAAGCCGTATAGTTTTTTAAAAAAATAAATCTTGATATCTAGTAGAGGAAAGCCTCCTATCTTTTTCTTGAACAGTGTCCTGCCTGTTTGGCCCTTATACATCAAACTTCCTTATAAATTTTAGAGTAAGTTGTTAAGTTTCTTTAAAAAAAATCTGTTGAGAGAGGAATGGGGGGCTGGGCAAAGTAGGTGAAGGAGATTAAGAGGCACAAACTTGCAGTTAAGAAATAAGTCACGGGGATGGAACCTACAGCATAGGGAACATGGTCGTTAATGTTGTAATAACTTTGTAGTGACAGAGGTAACTAGACTTATTGTGGTGATCAATTCATAATGTATATAAATGTCGAATCACTATGTTGTACACCTGAAGCTAATATAATATTTATGTCAACTACACTTCAATTAGAAAAATAAAAAGGAAAAATAAATAAATAAGGTGATAAATATATCTCCAGGGCAAGAAAATATTATTTTGCAAGTACAAACTGGAATTATATCTCAAAAAAAGTGCTTGTCACAAAATTAAAGTTTTTTTTGCTCCTTAATAGAAAGTTAACTTCTAGACAGATAAATTAACAAATTATGTTAATGTTATTTTTAGTGTCAAAGAATAAAAAATATCCGTTGAAGTTTTAGTTGGTGTTACATTTAAACCTTAAATCAGTTTGAGAACTGACATCTTTACAATATTCAGTCTTTAATCGTAAGCTTGGGATATTGCTTTATTTAATTGGGTCCCTTAAAAATATCTCAATAAAAGTTTATGATTTTCTCTACAGATATTTTGTACTTGTTTTGTTAGGTCTATTCCTAGGTACTTTAGACTTTTTGATGCTCTTGTAAGTAGTATCCTTTTAACTTGAAACCCAGAAGTACACAGCAGAGATGGAAAGAACGCTCAAAGAGAAGCCCTCTGTTTGTGGTCTGAGGAGCAGGAAAGGGGTCTCCTGCTAGACAGAAAGTGGAGGAAGTCCCTGTTTTCTTTTGTGATTGCTCTTCTTTACGTCTTTGGTTCTTTCCCACCGCAGTCCCTAGGCAGTCCTGCATGTTGTAATAGCAGCAGGGGATGGCCACGCACCTAAAACCCCAAGGGAGGGGAACCCTTGTTTCTGGCCAGAGAAACTGTGGTCCCAGGAACAGGGATGGAATCCCCATTAGTTTTTCTTCTTTTTTCTTACTGCTTGGCCCCATAGGCAAAGTCAATCTCAAAAGGTTATATGACAGGGGCTCCCCTGGTGGCGCAGTGGTTAAGAATCTGCCTGCCAATGTAGGAGACACGGGTTTGAGCCCTGGTTGGGGAAGATCCCACATGCCACGGAGCAACTAAGCAACTAAGCCACAGCTACTGAGCCCGCATGCCACAACTACTGAAGCCCGTGTGCCTAGAGCCCGTGCTCCACAACAAGAGAAGCCACCACAGTGAGAAGCCTGCACACTGCAACCAAGCGTAGCCCCCACTCGCCGCAACTAGAGAAAGCCCACGTGCAGCAACAAAGACCCAATGCAGCCAAAAGTAAAAATAAATAAAACAATCAAACAAGAAGGTTATATGACAGAGCAGGGAAATTAAAGCCTAGGCATTCTACCCAGAGTATCAGGAAGGGGTGCCTCTGGGAGCAGGAAAGTGTCAAGGAGACCGTGGTGAGGGAGGAGCTCAAGAAAGTGATCTCAGAATGGTGGGCTTACTGCCAGGTTGTGTGTGCATGCGTCTGACCATGGGCTTCGGTCTCCTGCACAGACCACTGCCCAGGTCTCAGACTGACTACTGGGTGGCTCAGCACACGAGACAGATCCCAAATAGGCTGTGGCAACTGAACTGACATTGGAGCCACAGTCACAGAAGATGGGTGGAAACTGCCAGCCTGAAACTAACCGTCTGCTAACTGTCGAATGCCTGCTAAAACAGAACAGAGCAAAACAGTCAGCACTCTCCATGGAATTTAAGCAAGACCCAAAGTCCTGTAAAATAATGTTCATACTGTACCGGATACGGTCCAAAACTGCTCCAGATATGAAAACCCAGGAAAATCTCACCAACTCTCAAGGAAAAAGACGATCAAAAGATGCCAACCCTGAGATTATACAGACATTTATCAGATAAAGATTTTAAAGAATATATTATAACCCTCTAAGAATTAAGGGTGAACCCTCTTGAGACAAATGGAAAAATTCAGCAGAGACATGAAGGTATAAGAAAAGAACCAATAATTCATATACACATGCACACACACACGAGTACAAGTAAAACTGAGGTAATCTAAGATTGGTGGATCGTAGCAATGTCGGTATCCTGGTTGTGCTTTTATGCTATAGTTTTGTAAAATGTCACCTTTGGGGAAAACTGGGTAAAGTGTGCAAGAGATCTCCCGATACTGTTTTTTACAACTGCATATGAATTTCCAGTTATCTCAAAATTTTCAAATAAAAGGAAAGACTCAAACGGATACTTTAGGACTGAAAAATATAACTGAAAATAAGAAATTACTCTGTGAGTTGACTTCACAGAGTCTCTCTCCCCCACCCCCACCCCAGTTTCTGCTGTTGTGGTTCTGGCCCTCACTCCTGGCCTCTGCTTCCAGTCTCTCCTCCTCTGGTTCCTTCTAAACTTTGCTGTTGGGGTAATGTTATTCACCTGTGACTGTTCATGGCATTCCTCCTTTCCAAAGCCCATCAGAGGCTCATTCCTTACTGAAGAGCTCCGGTTCCTTTGCCAGCACTGTTACCCTCTAAGATTTTACTGTGCCCCATCTATCCAGGTTACTTCTCCTGTGTCCCCCGAAAATCCATTTTATTCCAGCCAAGCTACTCATCCTTCTCTGACCCTGTCTTTCTTTTAAGTTTTTTTTTTTTCTTTTTGTCCATCCATAATGACTACCTTCAGTTCTTTCTGATCATACCTCCAGTATTCACTGGAAGAAATCTGACGTATCTCTCAAGACCCATATTGGAATGTGATCTTCTTGATGAGGCATTAATTTATCTTTATAACCATGATTATTGTCTCCTCCTTCTATGCTAGGGCTTATATCAAACATGTCCTCATATTATGGTTATTCATGTCTTTCTGCCACACCAAATTGAAAAGATCTTCCTTTAGGGCTGGGACCATGGCTTGTTTTGTTTGCGACGCTCAGAGTGCCAAGCTCATTTCTTCACCCAGAACGCTTTGTAAGTGAGTAGAATTGGAATGGATGCTTGATGGAATTCGAAACTGGGTGGAGTCCATTAGGTTTCTTATTTACATAGTTTGGTTCTGTAGAATTGAAACAGAAGTCTTAATATTAAGTAGAGTATTATTCATGAGCTCTCTTTTAAAATCAGTGTTTTGGGGGAGTTGGGTGTAGTGAGAGTCGGGTAGTCATTCAGAGAGTACAGGGTTTCTTACTATCTGACTCTGACTTAAATGAATAATTGCTATAATGATTTGCAGAAATTTTTACCGCAAATTTACTATCTAAATAGTCTGCTACAATGAATTTGCCTGCACACACCAGTGAAATCATGAGTTGTTTGCAGGCCTTAGTAAGTGTGCAGCCGTCGTAGCTGTATCAGGTTTGCTTTACATGCTAGCACTGTGCAGACACACTAAGGAGTGCATTAAGTATCAGACACTTAGATAGCTGTGTTTTAAATGCTTTATATTATTTAGAATTCCTTAGTGGATTTTTAAATAGGTGGAAAAGATACTTTAGTGATATTTGGGGAAAGTGATTGGGGTTTTCAGATGGGCTTAGGAATACATTCTTTTCTTTCCCCTTTAAATAGTGAAACATTGGCCCCTGCCGTCTGTGAATTTATCATCCAGCGTGTTCTCAGAAGAGGATAAGATTTAGATAATGAGGGATGTCTGTACTTTAAAAAGCAAATACAGGGCTTCCGTGGTGGCGCAGTGGTTAAGAATCCGCCTGCCAATGCAGGGGACACGGGTTCAAGCCCTGGTCCAGGAAGATCCCACATGCCGTAGAGCAACTAAGACCGTGCACCACAACTACTGAGCTCATGTAAGCCACAACTACTGAAGCCGGTGCGCCTAGAACCCATGCTCCGCAACATGAGAAGCCCGCGCGCTGCACCGAAGGGTAGCTCCCGCTCGCCACAACTAGAGAAAGCCTGCGCGCAGCAACAAAGACCCAGTGCAGCCCCAAATAAATAAATAAAATTTAGAAAAGAAAGCAAATACATATTTTTGTTTAACGTTAAAGAAAATTCTTTCTTGCTGAAAGTGTTTTGTTTGTGTTCTAGGATTAATGACATCAAAAAAAGATAGTGCTTCAGAATCAACACTTTCATTGCCTCCTGGTGAAGAATTGAAAACTGGAGCAGAGAAAGATGGTAATATAATTTATAACTTCTATTTTCAAAATTTAATTTACTGATTGAACTTTAAAATAATATAGTGATATAGCTTATATGAGGCTAAAGTTTAAAGTTTGTAAGGGAAGAATCATTACAGTAAAAATTTATCCTTAAAAATCCCCTAAGCAGCTCATAATAAAGTTTATGTATATATTATATACACACACACACACATTTTTTTTGTATAAAATCCTGTGTTGTGATTCTTACGTACACTTAAATTAGAGAATTACTGGACTAGATTAAGAGAATAAAAGGAAATTCCATAATGTAGGTGTCTTGATAACAGCATTTAAAGTTGCCTTTAGCTGTCAAATCATTGGGTGAATAGAGCACAAATAGAAAATTCAAAAGTATTCCTGCTTGCCTTCAGGTTAACTCAGAACATTTTAATATTAAGCTTTTGTTACCTTAAAAACACATTAGTATGTTTTTTATATAAATAAGATGTGATTCTACTAACTCATCTTAATTGAGAGGTGAGACAGCGGTGGTTAGGATAGGTAGTTGGTCTAAGTTGGTGACGTGACAGCGCTCCCCTGTATGAGATTGCCATCATATAGTGTGGGTCCTTTGGGTCCTTAAAACTGCTTGGGCTATAAAATCTTGTATGTGTGAACGACAGTCTATTTTGATGAAATCAGGCATTTAATTCAACACTAGTTAATCCACAACTGAGGAAGCTAAGTGGAGAGTTTCAGAAGGATTTACCTGGAAAAGCATCTCATTGGTTCACTTCTTATTTCCCACCCTCTGATGTGTTCTTTTCCTGTACCGTTTTAGTTACCCTGCTTGCATCCGTCAGCAGCTCCTCCTCTACATCTTCTTTGGAGCACAAGCAGAGTCACTCCAAGACACTGAATGCAAGTGGCAATAACAAGAAGACAATGAGCAAAAGCCCTTCTGTCTCATCTAGAGCCAGTGCCGGTATCTATGGCTTTTTCAACCAGGCTTTCTTGGTGTTTTTTATCTTGGTTTGTTTGTAAGTAGATTTGCTCTTTTTAAATGTGTAGAAGGAACCCTTTACTTCAGTCAGGTTGAACTACTTGTTCCTTCCCTGTCTCCCCCCAGCCCCCCACCTCCCTCCCCTTCGTCAGCACACTGGATCTCTGTGCCTTTCCCTCACGCTCCTACCATTTTTCCTTGTCTGGATTGACTTCTTCTCTTCCTCATGTATCTATGGACTCTAGCCCCTGTAAGGTTCGTATTAGAACTTTATGATAGATCTTCAGATACTTGGAAACCATACGGTCTGTTCTCTTTCTTTACTTATCTCTTTTCTAATCTAAACCTAATAATAATAACTGACATGTCAATGCATGTTATTTACTATTTCAGGTACTATTAAAGGAATTTTACATACCTTAGTTCATTTAATTCTCAAAATAAACCTATGGAGTAGGTACTATTATGATCATCTTCAATTTATGAATGAGGAAACTGAGGCTTAGGGAGGTTAGGCATTGGTGCACAGTGGCAGTTTCTAAGTGCACACCTGGGCTTCACCCGCAGGTCTATCTGATGCTTCGCTGCTACCAGAGTCCGCCTCTGTCTCAAGTACCTTCAGCTCTTCTTCATGCTGTAGGGTCCCCAGACCCTTTGCAGCCTGCTGGTAGAGAGCTGAACCACTGCCTCTCGGTACAAGTCCAGTCTGAGGCTACTCATGCAGTTTTGGTGACCACACTATGTCATTGGCTCAAACAGAGCCTTATGCCAAGTCTCTTCGTTTTGTGGCTTGACATAGGACTTTACGTTTATTTTCATTTAATTTAATTTTTATCCCTCTGAATTTTGTTTTTTACATCTTGTGTATAGCTTTTTCACACACTTTTGTGTTATCTTCTTATTTAAAAAGCATGCTTTCTCTATTTTTAGCCAAGTCGTTTAAAACTGTGTAGGAGAGGTTGACAGTGATTACCTTTTTAACTTGCTGTGAAGCCTGCATGATCCCATTCAGTCCACATTTCTTCAGTTATGTGTAAGGATATATAAAACACGTTTTCTTGTTGAAATCAACATATATATTGAATTTACTGCAGTTCAGTTATTTACCTGCATAGAAAGAAAATGAAGCCACTTTGGCATAACTTATTATTTATTTATTTATTTTTTAAAAATTGTTTTATTTATTTATTTTTGGCTGTGTTGCGTCTTTGTTGCTGCGCACGGGCTTTCTCTAGTTGCGGCGAGCGGGGGCTGCTCTTCATTGTGGTGTGTGGGCTTCTCATTGCAGTGGCTTCTTGTTGCGGAGCATGGGCTCTAGGCGCGGGGGCTTCAGTAGTTGTGGCACGCGGGCTCAGTAGTTGTGGCTCGCAGGCTCAGTAGCTGTGGCACACGGGCTTAGCTTCTCTGCCGCATGTGGGATCCTCCCGGACCGGGGCTTGAACCCGTGTCCCCTGCATTGGCAGACAGACTCTTAACCACGGCGCCACCAGGGAAGCCCATAACTTATTTTTAATGAGCCTCATAGTAATTACTAGATTCTTTTTCTAATACTTTTAATACTTGTACTGAACCAATATTTTATTGTAGAAAACGTTCATGACAGGATTTCTTTTTCTCTTTAAGACACTTAATCGTATGGGGGAAAAAACCCCAAACCCTCAGTAGTAACACTGATATAATAAAGTTAAAAGTTGAGGCCCTACAAGTGGAGAACCTGGAAACTTTGCTTGAATATTTATTTTCTGAATAGGTTCCTCTTCCCTTGAAACCAGTTTCTCTTTAATGCTGTGAGGAACAGAGGTGAAAAGGTGCAGTGATGTAGCGATCCCGTTTGTCCTCATTTTATTTACATTTTAAAGCCCTCTGCATTTGGAATTTGGGCTTTTGACATTGACTTGATTTTAAAATTTATGTGTGGGTATGGAATTATCTTTCTTACGCTTTATATAAGGGTATAGTTCTAGTGTGCCTACATACTTAACCTTTTTTTCTTTTTATAAATTTGAGGGGTTTGTGGACCTAAATAATAGTAGAGATGAAGAGAGTTATCAATTAGAGTGAGAAGGAGGTCCTTTTAAAAGGGGAGGGAGATGTGTGAGAGAAAGTTCCGAACCCCAGAGATGTTTTCTTAAGAAAGTATTGCTAGAGTGAGTAGATATTCCGCTTTCTCTGTCCGTTTGCATTTGGGGTAGATGTGGACCGTAGAGGGTGGACATTTAGGGGAAGCTAAGGACAGAGGATTAAGGAGAAAGAGGAGCAGAGAGAAGAGATTGGGGGATGGGAGAGGTTGGGGAGGACGTCTGTGAGCTCAGCCCCACTGTAGTCCACGTTGAACTCTCTGTCCTTGGTCCATTGTCTGCAGGCAGCGTGGGGACAGACGTGAGAGTTTCTGGTCACAGGGTCAGGGTTTTAAGTCAGGTGTGCCACTGACTCCTATGAACATCATGTCTTCATTAATTCCTGAGTTTGTTTCTTACCTATGATTATAATTCTCATGAAAAGCGCTTTGTAAACCGTGAAGTGCTTGGGAAATGTTAGTTATTTTGAGGGCCAAGGACTTTTTAATGTACACTTGATCCAGACCTTCCTTCTCCCTGAGTTTGTGTTCCTCATTTGTTACCATGTTTTTAGTTTCTCCCTGTTAACAGTCTGACTTACCCTCTATCCCGCACCCTCACGCAGGGTTCCCTAGGCCTTCTCAGATGACAGCCACTCAAATCTGTTCATGGACTGATGGGAGAAGCCTCAGGGGCCCACCTCTTCTCTGTTATAATTGAACAGCTTTCAAGGCAGTGTTTCTCCAGGACTTCTGATGTTCAGTAGCAGGAGTTGCAGGCTTTAGGTTTGAATCGAGATCTGGGCAGGGAGTGCTTTTGTTTCTAATAAGGAAATCAGTTTGGGGTAATTGGAATCTTAACAGCAATTTCACTTTTAAATTACATTTATGTATGTATTATTTACACTGAGTCCCACTGAACTACTATGATTCTAGCATTTTACTAGAATAGGGATGGGTGGACTATAGCCCATGGGGCAAATCCAACCTACCACCTATTTTTGCAAATAAAGTTGTATTGGAACATGTTGTGCCCACTTTGTCTGTCTGCTTTTGTGCTGTGACCGCAGAGTTGAGTAGTTGTGCAGAGTAGTATGGCTTGTAAAGCCTAAAATATTTACTATGCAGCCCTTGAGTCAGAACAGGTGTGCTGACCTCTGTTCCAGTAGAGAGTGCCACCAGGAAGTCAGAGAAAGCTGATACTTCACCAGGAATCAAGTGTAAGTCCCTGTGGCAATGATTGTCTCAGGAAACCCTTCAGATTTCTTTTGAGTAGCTTTACTTCACATGTGAGAAACACAGCTTAGATGCTGTGTATAAGGAAAGGCAGCATATATTGAAATCTCCAACTAACTAGACTGGTTAGAATAAATGGTAGTTTTTTGGCTTATGTGCTTTTTGACTTTCCCTTTGTTTTTTCTCTTTTCCTGCCCCATCCCCTTCCCCAACCAACCCCGAAACAGGTTTGAATTCCTCAGCAACATCTGTAGCAAGTAATGCACGCTGCGAAGGAGAACTCCGCCTTGGAGATAGGGTGTTGGTGGTGGGCCAGAGAATTGGTACCGTTAAGTTCTTTGGGACAACAAACTTCGCTCCAGGTAACTCATCTGTATGGTCTTTGCTCAACTTGAATTCTTTAGATAACAAAAGGTTCAAAATTTTACATGTAAATAAAACCTACAGAGAATTCTTGATTAATAGTTCTTGTGGGTGGTGGCTGTGGCACAGAAAATGGAAAGCATTGATTCAGATGCAGACGGTTTTTACTCAGGTTGATTGTTACTAATGAATTTTTCTTGCCATTTGTGTTTTAAATTGTCTAAAGTTAAAGTTAGTTGTTACTCTCCAGTTTTACTCTCACTGATTGCCAAGTGTGCTAAATAACAGAGAAAACATTTGAGGGTTAGATTTGTGCTAAGCATAATCTTGAAAATGAGTGGATAATGCGTTTACTGCATACAGCTTTTAACAGAGTGGCTTGGAGAGAAAAGCAAACAAAAAGGTTCAAAGGAAAATGAAAAACGTTTGCGCACTGTGGGATCTTAAAAATGCATGTTTGTGTATTTATATACTCACTCCAATCTAGACTTAACATTGTGTTTCCCAAAGTAAAGATTATCTTTCTTTTATATTTTCAGTAATTTCTGATTGTAATTTCAAACAGAAGCTGGTTGAATAAAACCATGTTTGTATTTTTAAATAGCAATATGCTGTTTTGACACATGGTGGCATTGCAGCATTTTAGGAAACGGTTACCTAGAACATTGATTTTTTTTTTTTTTTTTTTTTTTTTGCCGTATGCGGGCCTCTCACTGTTGTGGCCTCTCCCGTTGCGGAGCACAGGCTCCGGACGCGCAGGCTCAGCGGCCATGGCTCACGGGCCCAGCCGCTCCGCAGCATGTGGGATCTTCCCGGACCGGGGCACGAACCCGCGTCCCCTGCATCGGCAGGCGGACTCTCAACCACTGCGCCACCAGGGAAGCCCGAACATTGATTTTTTAAAAAAAGTTTGTAGCCTTCTGTCAAGAACTCTGAAGGATCTGAGATTTTACCCTATTTGCAAGTTAACAAGTTGGATTGCCATGGTTTCACAGATGCTGGCAGAAGATGGTAGGCTGCTGGGTCAGCGATAGAGGACCTCAGTGCTCTCTGCAATAGTGGTAGCCAAAGTGGCAGCATTCTCTTCTGTTTCCTGAGCCCCACTTCCCAGGGGGTGAGATAGGGAGGGCCAGGTGACACCTGTACACCCAGTGGTTTATGCTATAGGAGAGGATCCCCGAGCTTAAGGAATCTGAACCTTTGTACTAGACAATAAGCATTACTGTCTTTTGTGCCGGGGGAGACTCTGTCTCCATCCCCCAAGGCCATCTTCTCTACAAACATCCATGAAAAGACAGTCAGTGCCTCTGTCCATAAGGCCTGTAGAAACATGGAGAATTGTCTCCCAACACATTCTTGTTTCATTAGTACCATTTTTAATTGCAGTCCATCTACTAATGGATTGGAGATGGGCTATATGTTTTATAATTCATGTCTCTCTTAGGGCACCAGCTAGTAATTGAGATTAGTTAGAATGTTCTTAATATGGTTCTCAAATAAAAACCTAGGAATCCCAAAGGTAGGTTATTTTTCCACAATCACTATGTCTTCTGAGCTTCCTTTCTCTGGTTTTATTAAACAAGGCTCGAACGGTTTGTTTTGTTTGGAAGCAGTTGTTGTAGGTTGAATTTTAATTTTTAAACTCCTAGTGTAGAGCATTTAGAAATTTGAGAAGTAATAAGCAAATATAAAAGTTTGAAATTTTTCATTAAGGTCCTTCTGCTCTTTCAGAAAGAAGTAGCGTGTATTTCTTGTGTATTTCAAAATTTAGATCAATCAGTTCTATAGGACAGTGGTAATATCTAGGCTTTTTATAGATTATGAGATCTAGACCTGACAGAGGGCATGTTTAGCCCCTCCAGCATGTTTAGCAGTGCCACCTCGGAAAGAAAGTATCCAGACAGTATGCAGTCACTATTGTTAACACTTGCCATAATGCCTTCCTGCTGTGTGCTACACACTTTCAGGAGTTACATGGTAAACATGTAGCAGTGATATGGTGTATTAAAATGGGAAAATGCAAAAATTATATAGGAAAGCATCAAAGGCAGAAGGAAGTAAAACTTGGAAAATTATAACCGTGGCACTCAGAAATAACAATGGCAACCAGAGTAACCCAGTTAGCGACATTCAGAAATGCAATGACTGAGCATTAGTATGGCTGAGCAGTGGGTTTGATACCTCACTCTGTACCTGGGCAGGGTAGGACTGTTTAGGTATAAAAGACAATTACACGCATTACGTTAGTCTTTTCAACTCAAACTCCAATATCGGGAATGGACTCAGGTATCACCTTTTTGAACGTAAGAGGAAAAAAATTAAGAACTTCTAGATTGTCATTTTAGAGGTTATACAATTGACTCTTTGAACTGTTAATCTGAAGGGAACAGTATTTTTGTATTTTGTCATTTGTCATAAGTTTCTCAATATCTGTATCCTTTTTATTTGTTACTGATTCTAAGAGACCACATACAATTACTATTGTATTCTACTTTTAACTACAAAAATGAGTGGACTGTCAGGTACTTTTAACTGAACTGGAGGTACCCTCATCCAGAGCCATTACTCTAGGAGTATATGTCCATTTATCTAATATTTGCCACACTAAAAGCAACCTCACTATTTTAATTTTATGCTCTCTAGAAAAGGAAATCCTATTACTCTCCTCAGAGTGGGCCCTTTTAAATACTTAAAAGCCTTTTAGAAAATTATTCCTATTAACTTAACCTAAATCTTTTCATTTAGGTTAAAAATGATATTTTTTTCCTTCCTGGGTAGGGAAAAAATGAAAGAAAAAGAAGAGTCCCCATGAAGTCTAGTCATATTTTCCATATTATTTTTGTCCCCCTTTAATTATTTCAGAACTGTTTGTGGTATTCTAATACTGGAAGAGTAAAATGAAAAGACTGTATATTCATTTTATGATTTATACATCTCGGTATCATGCTACACTGCTCTCAAGTTAAACAGACCATACTACCGAGTTAAGGACAGTTTCTTATTGTAGCTTTTAGGTATATTTTGGTCATACACTACTGGTATAATAGCTAATCCTTGCCAAATTTGTGTTTGTACATTTTATCTTTCTCCCCTAATGTACAACTCTGCAATTATGCTTGTAAAATGTTTTTCTAGTTGAAAATTTTTCAAATTTTGTTTTATAATTTTATCATGTGAAAGCTTAATGGTCACGAGGATTTTGGTCATTTGTGAAGATGTTAAACCATCTAGACTTTGGGTTTGTATAATAGCATAACAATTTTGGATAAAGTGCAGATGCTTTTAAAATCCCATGTTCTTGTTCTAGGATATTGGTACGGGATAGAGCTTGATAAACCCCATGGCAAGAATGATGGTTCAGTTGGAGGTGTGCAGTATTTTAGTTGTTCCCCAAGATATGGAATATTTGCTCCCCCATCCAGGGTACAAAGGTGAGAAACAATGAAATTTACACTATTCACAAGAACTTTTTGTAATGTGCAGTGGGTTATAGTTAGAGTCCCTAATTTTATATTAAAGACATGCCCTGACTGTAGCCCATGTCTTCTTTCAAGGGGTTAACCAGCCACCTTCTTCAGAGGGAAGGCTCATGGAAAGCTAAATTTGCTTTGCTGAGGATTTGCAGTTTTAAAAACCTCCTTTATTCCTCATTTGCAAACCCTGTGAGTATGTGTAGGCTAGTAGGAGTGGTGTTTGCCGCTCTGAACAGTGAGAGCAGCAAGCTTAATCTGTCATGCAAACAAAAGTAAAAATGCTCTCTGATTGCCTCAGTCACATCCTAACTACATTAAATTTCCTGCCAGCAGGCACCCCATTCATTCTCCTACAAACCTAATGGAACCAAAATGGCATTTTCCTCTGATTTCCTTAGTTTTCAAAAATAGATAAGCAGTAGATCTTTGGGGGAAGTGAAGCTTCAAGGATTTATATATAATATACCTCCCCGGTGTTTCTTCTTAAGATAGTACGCTTTTGTACCAGCTCACTCTGGGTTTTTTAAAAAAAGTTGAGCAGAAGTGAGTCCTCATGAAATTCCAGGTACTATTGTGTGAAATGACTTAATGTGCTGAAAGAAGTTGGCTTGGTATGCTTTTCAGTGGATGGGAAATGGGATACTCATCTTTAAATAGGAAATAACATGTGTGGTATAGTCACATTCATGAGAATAGATCTATGATCTCAACCTTGGAGTCCCATCTTGTTCCCTCCAACTGGACTGTGTGACTGCCTCCTGGCAGATTTAACAGGTTTTATATCCATTTTCTTTCTCACTTTGTTTTTCTTATTGAATAATTACATGTAATTTTTGTATTCTTTTCCTTCTTCTATGATGTACTTAGTATAATTCTTTTCTTATTATTTATGATTTTATAACATTTAACGTATAATGCTTTTCAGTTTACAAAGTACCTTCAATTAAATGTTGTTTCATTTGATCCTAATAAGTATTTGGTCAGGTGAGCTGGCAAAGAATAACTACAGATGGTCCCTGACTTACAATGGTTCAGCTTACGAGTTTTTGACTTTATGGTGGGGCAAAAGTGATAAGAATTCAGTAGAAACTGTATTTCACATTTTGAATTTTGATCATTCCCTGAGCTAGCGATGTGCAGTACAATATTCCCTCAAGATGGCTGCGCAGGGCAGCAGCAGCTCCCAGTCAGCCACGTGGTCGCGAGGTGAACAACCAATACATTTACGACCCTTCTGTACCAATACAAGCATTCTGTTTTTCACTTGAAGTACAGCATTCAATAAATTATATGAGACATTCAACACTTTATTGTAAAATAGGCTTTGTGTTAGATGACTTTGCCCGACTGTAGACCCATGAAAGTGTTCTGAGCACATTTAAGGTAGGCGAGGCTAAGTGATGATGTTCAGCAGATTAGGTGTATTAAATGCATTTTCAACTTAAGGTGGGTTTATCGGGACGTAGCCCCGTTGTAAGTTGAGGAGGATCTGTACAAATAGTTATTGAGCATTTAGTAAGTGGTGGGCTCTGTACCATGTTACTTCATAAATCTCCCCCAGGCCCAGTGAGGTATAAGGTAATATGATTATTCCTATTTTTGCAGGTGAAGAAAAGTTACAAGAGTTACAGTAGCTTTGCTAAAGTCCTATAGCTACTGTAGGGGACGAAAAACTTGTCCTGTCTATGAATTAAACTGACAACAGATAGATGAACAGGAGAAAAATCATGCACACTTATTAAATGTTAATTTTACATGCATGGGGGCATCACAGAAAGCAGTGAATGCCCAAAGTAGTGGTGAGAGTGAAGAGTTTATAGACCATCTCAATAGGGGAAAGGGAGGGGGAGAACGGCCACTTGTGGGGGAGCAGATGATGTTAGGAAAGATTAGTGGGCCCTTAGGAAAACGGATGGGGACATGATAGTCTGTGACAGCGTCTGTCTGGGGTGTGGTGTTAACTACTCATGTTCTCTCCTGTGAGAGAGGCAGTCTTCTCTGCTTGATGAAACTCCCGGGAAGGGGATTTATGACAATTCAGTTCTTTTTTGGGAAGATCTGTTTTAGGCAGATAAGGGGAGTTCAGAGAAAGCCTCTGCCTGCATTTGTTGATTCTCAAATGTCTTTAGCTCAAAATAATCTTTACACCAGAGTGGCATGTTTTGGGTGGGATATTTTGATCTTGCACAGTAGTTAATGGTGGAGCTGGACTCAGCCCAGGTTTGTTATTTTGCTGTTGTTTTTTCCCTAAGCCCTTGCTTTTAGGCAGTTTGCTGGGGTTTTTCTTGGTAGTCATTTTATAATGAAGAAAAAGAGGTAGTAGCTAGTGGCACTTACACGTGCTGGCACTGTTTTAAGTACTCTGTATGTATTGTTTACTGCTGTGCAGCAACCCTGTGTGTCGGGTACTGCAGTTATCCCTATTTCACAGGTGGGGAAAGTAAGGCACAGAGAGGTTAAGTGAGTTGTGCAGTTGTACACAGCTCCCAAGTGGAGATTTGAGCTCAGGTAGTGTAGTATCAGAATGTGTGCTCTTAACCATTACCCTATAATGGTTAAAAGAGGCCCAGTGACTTTCTTTAGGACCTATACCTTATAAATGATTGATTTGGGAATAAAACCCATACTGAGTCACCCGTCAGTCTTCTGGGTTCTCATATTGCTTTGAACAAATCTTCATTAACACATTGCTTCATAAACACATTTTTTGACTTTATGGTGGTGCAAAAGTGATAAGAGTTCAGTAGAAACTGTATTTCACATTTTGAATTTTGATCATTGCTACAGTCTCTCCTAAGTTTTATTTGTCTCCTAGTCATGAGGACTGGGGTTCTCCGTCTCATGTTTGATTACCCGAGGAGCACATTCTGGCATGTTGTGTGCACAGTAAATATTGATCAGATTTTGTTCAGTGTTTTTATGCTGTAACGGCTTTCTTCTCTGTTATATTGTGAAGCCTCTTTCTCTCTCCCTTCTTTTTCTTGCTTTGTTTATGGAACACACATTTTTTACTTTTTTTTGCCATCTATTTGGTCTTCTTTAAGGTGATTCATTTAAAAGCAGCCCCCTCATCTTAGAAGAAGCAGGGCTCTCTCTCTAAATGAACTGCTCTCTCTATCCAGCTGTCTTCCTATCATCTTCTGATTGTCTCATTCATCATCATCAAATACTATTAAGTGTCTTTTAGCACTTTGTGCTGTGCTAGGCGTTCTATAAGTAAATAAAACAGACATGGTGCCTGATTTTGAGGAGTTTCTAATTTAAACCAGCTTTGGAGCTCTTTAAAGATAACACTGATCTTCAAGAAGGAAGAATTTTAAACTGGGGACTCCTGAGAGAACAGTCAATCACATAGTGACCAATCACAACCTCACCTTGCATTGCGCTCCTCCCCAGATTGTAGCTGGCCTTTTACAATTTTTTTATTTTAATAGTTCCATTAAAAAATGTGCCTCCTGTCCCAGAATGCACATGGTACTTTCCTCTGCTTGAATGGTTTTCTACTATCACCCAAGTATCATCTAGTTAATGCTTTTTCTTCTATTAACTTATATATCAACCAATATCACTTTAGAGAAATTCTAAGGCACTGACTGGATCTAATCTTTCTCTCTCTCTCTGTCTGTCTATTTTTTACTCAAGTGGTTTTTATCAGCATAGCATTAATTTTCTTATTCTCAGTTCATACCATTACATACTTATTACTAATGAACAGATCACTTTTAGAATTAGGTTCTCAACTCTCCATCACAGCATAATTCAAGTATCTGTCCTCTTCATCAAGTCATATTCTTTGCATTCATTAGTCTCTCATTGATTGCTGTATGTTATGTATCTTGTGAAAATGATGCATGTGAATTGCAAGATGAAATTGCAAATATTGTAAGAGTTGCAGGATTTCTTTATGGTAACAAAGTGTGCTGATGCAAGTGATTGATAGAATAAAGACTGCAGATTTAGGTCAGTAAACAATTGGAAGAAAATGAGACTGTTATAGGATTGGCTTTTTAAAAATAAAGAATGATTTGAGTATCAAAGAAATAGACCTATAGTGAACGTGACCTTTATGATTGTGCTTAGAGTCAAGTACAAAATAAAACATGTTGAATCGTATTAGCCAGTTTTATCAGAAAAATCACATATATACACAAACTCAGCTGATGTTTTTTCAATGTAAAAATGTGGTGTTTTTACAGTTATAACCTAACATTTGTTAAATTTCACATAAAATAAAATTTTCGCATTTTTTAGTTTCATCTTTGAAAATAAAGCTCCAAAGAAGCAAAGTCAGGCCCCTATTTGAAATGAATTCACCTGAAGTTGACTTTCTCTGTACTTACTATGCTTATATTGCCTGTCTGTGGTGCTAGATTGAAGTTCATCCCTGGCTCATGATAGATGCTTAGTAAATGCTTGTCGAACAAGTGAAATAAGAAAGAACCATTGGTGTGAAATCCTCAGTTAAGCACCAGTCTTAAATCTGAAGACCAGCTACTTCTAATGAGGTTTGCATTACTTGTTTTATTCACAGAGTAACAGATTCCCTGGATACTCTTTCAGAAATTTCTTCAAATAAACAGAATCATTCGTATCCTGGTAAGATTACGCAGTTTTATGTTCCTAATAATTATTTCTTTGCTTTTATTCAATGAAAAATTTTTATTGTAAAGTATATATGTATACAAAAGAGTATATGAAATATATTTGTATAGTTTGTGTAATCATAAACAACATCTGTTACCCACCCCATAGCCAAAGATGATGGTTACCTGTATGTCCTATAGAAACCGCTGAGTATCCCCTGAGTCTCATCTGCCTCCCTTTTCGTGTACTCTGTCTTCAGGTTGTGCATCTTGAATTTTATGTTAATTATTCCCTTGATTTTCTTTATGTCTATCCCCCATAGATATGTCAATAAATAATATATGTTTAGTTTTTTTAACATCTTTATTGGAGTATAATTGCTTTACATTGTTGTGATAGTTGCTGCTGTATAACAAAGTGAATCAGCTATACATATACATATATCCCCGTATCTCTTCCCTCTTGCGTCTCCCTCCCACCCTCCCTATCCCACCCCTCCAGATGGTCACAGAGCACTGAGCTGATCTCCCTGTGCTATGCAGCTGCTTCCCACTAGCTATCTGTCTTACATTTGGTAGTGTATATATGTCCATGCCACTCTCACTTCGTCCTAGCTTACTCTTCCCCCTCCCCGTGTCCTCAAGTTTAGTTTTGATTGTTGTTTGCTATGTTAGTTAGTGTTCCATTAAAATACATTATTCATTTATATTTGATGGATATTTGGGTTGTATCCTGTTTCTAACTATTAGAAACTATGCCATTGTGCACATTTGCAAACGTTTCTCCAGGATTGCCAGGCATGGGATATCCATATCTTCAGTCTTCCTGGGTGTGCCGAACTGTTCACATGGGCAGTGGATGAGAGTCTCTGTCACTTCTCACCTCACCAACAGTAGTCTTGTTTGCCCATCTGATGGGTGTAAATGGTATCTCCTTGTGGTTTTAATTTGCACTTTTCAGATTACAGATGAGGTTGGGCCTGTTGCCATGTTTATGGACCACATACATTTCCTCTTCCACGCTGTTCCTATTCACGTCTACTGCCCGTTCTTCTTTTGGTTGGTTTGTTTTTTTCTTATTAATTTGTAGGTTTCTTTATCTGTTTTGGCATTTTGTTTGTTGCAAATGTCTTTCCCAGTTTTTGACTTGTCTTTTGCCACCCCCTCCCCTTCCTTTTTTGGCATCTTTTGATGAGCAGGAGTTTTTAATTTTTAAGTTGTCAAAATAGCAAACCATTATGCTTTTGCATGTTTTGTGACTTGTCTTTTCATTGTCTTAACAGTGTCTATCACAGAGTGGAAGTTTTTAATTTTAATGAAGTCCAGGTTATCAATTTTTTCTTTCATGACTTGTGCTTTTGGTGTTGTATCAAAAATGTCACCACCAAACCCAAGGGTACTGTGATTTTCTCCTATGTTATCTCCTAGAAGTTCTGTAGTTTTGTGTTTTACATTTATATCTATGATTCATTGAGTTATTTCTTGTGAAAGGTGTAAGTCGATGCCTAGATTCATTATTTTGCATGTGAATGTTTAGTTGTTCCACCATATTTGTTGAAAAGGCTATCCTTTCTCCATTGAATTGCCTTTGCTCTTTTGTCAAAGATCAGTTGACTGTGTTAGTGTGGGTCTATCTCTGGGCTCTCTATTCTGTTCTGTTGATCTATTTGTCTTTTTCTTTTGCTAATACCAAACTGTATTGATTACTGCAGCCGTATAGAAATTCTTCAAGTTTAGTAGTGGACTTTGATCTTCTCCCTCAATGTAGTGCTGGTTTATCTGGGCTTTTTGCCTTTCTATAAAAACTTTACAGTGTGTTTATTGATGTCTGCAAAATAATTTGCTGTATTTTGATTGGGATTACATTGAATGTATAGATGAAATTGGGAAGAACTGATGTCTTAACAGTATTGAATTTTCCTATCCATGAACATGGAGTGCTTGTCCATTTATTTAGATCTTTGATTTCTTTCATCAGAGTTTTATAATTTTCCTAATATAGATTCTATACATGTTTTATTAGATTTATACCTACCTGTTTCTTTTTTTTTTTTTGGTGTTAATGTAAGTGGTATTGCTTTATAGTAATTCTTTTTACCTTGTATCAGCCTTCTTGTGGTTAAGTACTTGCCTAAAAAATCTTTTTCTAGCCATTGCCTTAATCTTTCTATGTTCTCATGTCTTTGGAATATCTTCTATTATCATTATTATTTTTTTTTTTTGCGGTACGCGGGCCTCTCACTGTTGTGGCCTCTCCCGTTGCGGAGCACAGGCTCCGGACGCGCAGGCTCAGCGGCCATGGCTCATGGGCCTAGCCCCTCCGCGGCATGTGGGGTCTTCCCGGACCAGGGCACAAACCTGTGTCCCCTGCATCGGCAGGCGGACTCTCAACCACTGCACCACCAGGGAAGCCCCTGGAATATCTTGTAAATAGAATATAACTGGATTTTACTTTTTTTAGAAAAAGACAACCTTTGTTTTTTAATCTGAGTTTCACCTATTTGCATTCATTGTAGTTAGTAATATATTTGGATTTATTTGTTATTTATTTGTTTTCTAATTTTTCAACTTTTTTGTACTTAAATGTTTTTCTTTCTTGACTTCATTCTGGTTATATTGCTACCCCCTCTTTTTTCCATTTAATTTTTTACTTGTATAAAAATTACATTCTATGAATATGCTTCCTAGTAATTAGGTACTTTGACATACATACTTAGCAAAGGCTAAAGTTAATCATTATGTTTACTCTTTCTCAAATAATAGGAAGTCCTTAGAAACTGAGTTTCTATTTTGTTTCCCTCACAAATTTCGCATTATTTTAATAGTTTTTATATAATTGGTATTTATTTAATTTGCTCATGCATGTCAGTATTTACTGATATCTTTCGTCATTAATCCTTAGAACTTACAGTTGAAATCATTTTGTTTCTACCTGATCTATATTCTTAAATATTTTTTTAGAAAGGGTCTATTGGTAGGAAACTCAGTTTTTGTCTGTCTTTTCTAATGATAGTTTTACTGAGTAAAAGTAAATATTGGTGCAATTTTTATTAGAGTTTGAAAGCTGTTTTCTCCCTGCATATTGACAATATAATTCTTCTGCTTTCTGTCTTCTGTCAAATTTTTGAGAAATCACCTATCAGTCTCCTTAATCCATACCATTGTAGGTGGTTTATCTTTGCTTTTTGACTGCTTTTAAAGATCTTCTCTATTTCCTTTGTGTTGTACAGTTTTGCTATGATTATGTCTAGGTGGAGATTTCCCTTTGTTTATTCTGTTTGGCATCTTGGGTCTTCCTGGATCTCGGAATTAGTATCTTTGATTAATTCTGTAAAATTCTTGCCCATATACTGAAAATATTTCTTCCTTCATGCTCTCTATTATCTCCTTCCAAAATTCTGACGAGTAGTATAGTCCACATTTTCACTTTTCCATGCCTCGTTCGTATTTTTCACAACTTTGTCTCTCTGGACTGCATTCTGGATATCTTCAGAGTATCTTTCTGTTTCTTGATTCTTTCTTCTGCTATGTTTATTCTACTGCCTAATTCAGCCGTGAAGTTTTTTAATTACAAATTTTTCATTTTTTTTCTTTTTGCAAGTCTGTTTGGTTGTTACTTATTGTCACTTATTCTTTCCCCACATTTTCAAGTTTTTCTTTTATGCTATTAAACATTTTAAATATTGTTACTTTTTATGATTAATAATTCAATATCTGAAGTCTTTGTGAGTCTGATTCTGCCGTCTGTTTCTGTTGAGCCTAACTTGTGGCACCTTCTTTCCTTGTGAATTTTGTTATTTATTGTTGTGAAATGCTTATTTTACTTAGAATTGAATGTATGGGAATTCTTTTAAGCCTGGGTTGATGCCTCTTGAGAAGATTGTACAGGCATATCTTGTTTCATTGTGCTTTGCTTTTTTTTGCTTCTCAGATACTACATTTTTTACAAATTGAAGGTTTGTGGCAACCCTTCATTGAGCAAGTCTGTTGGCGCCATTTTTCCAACAGCATTTGCTCACTTTATGTCTCTGGGTCACATTTCGGTAATTCTCACAATATTTCAAACTTTTCCGTTATTGTCATATTTGTTATGGTGTATCTGTGGTCGGTAGTCTTTGATGTTAGTATTGTCATTGTTTTGGGGCGCTATGAACCGCATCCATACAAAATGACAGACTTAATCGATGAATGTGTATGTTCTTACTGCTCCACCAACTGGCTATTACCCCATCTCTTTCCCTCTCCTCGGGCCTCCCTATTCCCTGAAACTCAAAAATCTTGAAAGTAGGCCAATTAATAACCCTACAATGGCCTCTGAGTGAAAGGAAAAGTTGCGTGTCTCTCACTTTAAATCAAAAGCTAGAAATGATTACGCTTAGTGAGGAAGGCATGTCAAAAGCAGAGACAGGTCAAAAGCTAGGCCTCTTGTACCAAACAGTTAGCCATGTGTGACTGCAAAGGAAAAGTTCTTGAAGGAAATCAAAAGTGCCACTCTGGCGAATGCACAAATGGTAAGAAACAGCCTTATTGCTGATCCAGAGAGAGTTTTAATGGTCTGGACAGAAGATCAAACCAGCCACAGAATTCCCTGAAGCCAAAGCCTAATCCAGAGCAAGGCCCTAACTTTCTTCAATGCTATGAAGGCTGAGAGAGGTGAGGAAGCTGCAGAAGAAAAGGTTTGAAGCCAGCAGAGGTTTGTTCATGATATATAAGGAAAGAAGCCGTCTCCATAACCTCAAAGTGCAGGGTGAAGCAGCAGGTGCTGATGTAGAAGCTGCAGCAAGTTATCCAGAAGATCTAGCTAAGGTCATTAATGAAGGTGGCACCACTACACAATGGGTTTTCAGTGTAGATGATACAGCCTTCCACTAGAAGAAGATGCCTTCTGGGACTCTCATCGCTAGAGAAGGGAAGTCAGTGTGAGGCTTCAAAGGAGAGGCTGACTTTCTTGTTAGTGGCTAATGCAGCTGGTAACTTTAAGTTGAAGCCAGTGCTCATTGACCATTCTGAAAATCCTAGGGCCCTTAAGAATTACGTTACATTGGGACTTCTCTGGTGGCGCAGTGGTTGAGAATCCGCCTGCCAATGCAGGGGACATGGGTTCTAGCCCTGGTCCGGGAAGATCCCACATGCCGCAGAGCTACTAAGCCCATGGGCCACAACTACTGAGCCTGCGCTCTAGAGCCCAGGAGCCACAAGTACTGAGTCCACGTGCCACAACTACTGAAGCCCGTGTGCCTAGAGCCCGTGCTGCGCAAAAGGAGAAGCCACCGCAACGAGAAGCTCGCACGCCGCAACTAGAGAAAAACCGCATGCAGCAACAAAGACCCAACACAGCCAAAAGTAAATTTAAAAAATACTAAATAAATTTATTAATAAAAAAGAATTATGTTATATCTACTCTGCTAGTGCTCTGTAAATGGAACAATAAAGCCTAGAGGACAGCACATATATTTACAACATGGCTGACCGAATATTTTAAGCTCACTGTTGAGACCTACTGCTCAGAAAACAAAAAAAGATTCCTTTCCAAATATTACCATTGACAATGCACCTGGTCACCCAAGATCTCTGATGGAGATGTACAGTGAGATTAACGTTGTTTACGTGCCTGCTAACACAACATCCATTCTGCAGCCTGTGGGTCAAGGAGTAATTCTGAGACTTCCAACTCTTAGTATTTAAGAAATACATTTCGTAAGGCTATGGCTGCTATAGACAGTGATTCTTCTGCTGGATCTGGGCACAGTTCATTGAAAACCTGAAAAGGATTCACCATTCTAGGTGCCATTAAGAATATTCGTGATTCATGGGAAGAGGTCAAAATATCAACATTAATGGGAGTTTGGAAGACGTTGATTCCAACCCTCATGGACGACTCTGAGGGGTTCACAACTTCGGTGGAGGAAGTACCTGCAGATGTGGTAGAAATAGCAAGAGAGCTAGAATTAGAAATGGAGCCTGAAGGTGTGACTGAATTGCTGCAATCTCATCGTAAAACTTGAACAGATGAGGTATTGCTTCTCATGGATGAACGAGGAAAGTGGTTTCTTGAGATGAAATCTACTCCTGGTGAAGATGCTGTGAAGATTGTTGAAATGACAATAAAGGATTTAGAGCATTACATAAACTTGGTTGATACAGCAGCAGTGGGCTTTGAGAGGATTGACTCCAATTTTGAAAGAAGTTCTACCGTGGGTAAAATGCTATCAAACAGCATCGCGTGCTACATCGAGAAATCATTTGTGAAAGAAAGAGTCAGTCGATGTGGCACACTTCACTGCTGTCATGTTTTAAGAAGTTGCCATAGACACCCCAGTTTTCAGCAAGCACCACCCTGATCAGTCAGGACCCTCCACCAGCAAAAAGATTGTGACACCGAAAGCTCAGATGATGGATAGCAGTTTTTAGCAATAAGGTATTTTTAAATTAAGGTATGTGTATTTTTTTTCTTTTGTACATAATGCTACCGCACACTTAATAGACTACAGTATAGTGTAAACAACTTCTAGATGCCCTGGGAAGCCAAAAAATTTGTGACTCGTTTTGTTGAGATATTTGCTTCATTATTGTGGTCTGGAACCGACCCTGCAATCTCTCTGAGGTATGCGTGTGTTTACTTCTGCCAGTTGCCTAGAGGCACTGCCAACTTTAGTTTACGTTCTCTGCCATGTTGTTGTTGTCGTCTTTATATTACACAGATAAAATGAATTTGGCTGGCGATCACAGATCTGGAGGGGAGAACATTTTGCTTTCTGCACAGTGGGGTTGACACAAGCTGCTTTCCTTTGTGTTCATCTGAGTGGTGCTTCATTTTGTTTCTCATCTGACTTGACACTGAGGATGAGCTGCTCGGGACGCTCACTTTTGTTAGGACCCCATCTTGGCAGGCCCCAGCTTCTCTGGAAGGCAGTGTAGTGCTGGGGTACAAGGTGGTTAGGTTGCTTTGGGGGAAACCTTCCATGGTTTCTCTTTTTGGTTTCTGGCCTCTTTGGAATTGTGCCACTTGTATGAGGTCAACAGTATTTTTTTTAAAAAAATTATAGTTGTTTTAAATTATACTTGCTTCATTCAGGAGGTTCACGCAGCACATCTGGTGTGCCGTAACTGCCAGAACTGGAAATCCCATTCTTTTTTAAAAGCATCTTTTAAAAACTTTACCTTTTGTGAAGTCTTTTTCTTTTTTTTTTTTTTTTTAATAACTCTGTCATTTGGGGATGCCAACAATCATAAGCTCTGAAATTCATTGTTCAGAATTTTATAAATGGGGTATATTTAGTGATAGTGTTTTTTTAAACCATTTTTATCCTTTTATTTTTTAATACGATTTATCAAGATTATAATATTGGAGAGTAAAAAGATTAAGCTTTATCAATGTGTAATTAGATTTCATTTGGTTTTCAGGAAAGTTTATAATAAAAACCTCCAAAAGTAATGTCATGATCTTAACTTATTCATGTAGTGCATAGTTTGATGAGAAAGGTGAGGTAACAATCGTCAAGAAGTCTAAACTGTTACAATCTGCATGCACTTATTTTCTTTGCTTTCTGTTTCCAAAGAAACACTTGGTAGAATAGAACGTCTGTAGAAGAAATGATAAAAGATAACTTTTAACAAGGACTGTGAATTTGTGATTTAGTTTTCCTCATCTGACCTTAACTTTCATATTTAGGTTTTAGGAGAAGTTTCAGTACAACTTCTGCTTCTTCCCAGAAAGAGATTAACAGAAGAAATGCTTTTGCCAAGTGAGTATTAAGAAGATTTAGAAAAAACGCCTTTCAGGATGAACATGACAGGATTCTGTGAAGAAATAAAAGTGGGATTTTGTATCTTTTACATTGCGTGGTAGAATTTTAACACTTAGGAGGAAAGGTGTGATGAGTGTGTCAGTGAGAAGAGTTCTTCCTCCCTCCTTTTCAAGCTCAATTAAAAATGTCACCAGTGACTAAAAGTAGTATACGGAATATATTTTCAAAGAGGTTTAGTACTGTTAATAAAAGTTGGAGGAATTTACATTCTGTGTTATCATTGAATAGGGTGGACTGATTTTAAACTCTGTTTACTTGATTAGTCAGAGAATTGATTTAATATTTTGGGAAGTCCATAAAAGGAATGTCAGGCCTATTTGCATCAGGTCATCTTATTATTATTTTAAAAAATACTCCTACTTCCTCTTGTAGAATATACTGCTCCCCTTTTCGTTGTTGTTGTTTCTTTGTAGAGAGAATCTCCTTTTCTCTTTTTCATTTATATTGCTATTTATAGACCTCAGACCCAGTTTACTCCCCCGAATAGTTTTCTGAGACGTTTAGGAACTTCTTAACCTTTTGAGGAATATGAGGCTCTTCTAGGCTGATTAGGTTAAGGAGGTGTTTTTTGTTTGTTTGTTTTTGTTTTTTAATTTTAAATCCTTCCAGTTAATCTATGAACAATGCCCTGGGGGAAAAACGTCTAGCTCAGTAGGTAAGTGCACTAGTTGTGGGGCCCTAGAAGCCACTAGGAATCATAGCCCACACAAGAGGACTTGACGATCACATGAGCAACAGGCAGGTAGTTTATATAATAATCTGGCATGAAGTTACTGGAAGGCCTCGCCAAGATCTGCGGTTTCACTTGAGAACCCTGACGGGTCCTGAGGCACTGTTGGGTACTGTTTAGCAGAGTTGGGTGGGTTTTGTTTTGTTTTTTTCCCTTCCTCAAAACCTCTACCAATTCTGAGATTTTAAAATTAGTCTCCTCACTTGAGTAGCTGAAAGAGTTTAAGGGCAATAACTTTATGCTCCAGTTTATTGAAGATATTCAAGAGTTCTTAGGCAGAATGGAAGAAATTACTAAGAAGAGGCAAGCAGGATATAAAGGATTTTGAAGGGGGAAAGGTATCAAAATCAGTGTCAAGATGTTGGTGAGGGGAAGAACATGATACAGAGAAGCAAGGGAAGGAGAGAGAATCTGAACCGTGGGAATTATACAGCAGGTATGGATATGTACAAGATGATCTGTTGACATGAGAAGAAAATATCAGTACTTCTGTTGGTTTTCTTTGAAAATAAAAATAAATGAAGCTTTACTGATACTTCTACAGATGGACTCTAGTACCTGTTTTAAAAAAATAAACATATTCTTACTGAGGATATATAATCAATTTAAAACTTATTTAGTTTTTACTTAAACAATATGTGACCAGATGTTTGGTGATCAGTGTTATACGAAACAAAAGAAAGACATTAGGTGTTTAGACTTTAGGTCCTAGGAAACCTGTCCCTGATCTCAGGGGTAAGAAACATTGTAGTGATTGGATGACCTTCTGCTGAAGTGACAGAGTTAATTGTATATTGTGCTGTTTTTAATCTGGAAGCATGATGTATTCTGAAGAATATGGGTTGAAGAAATGAGTTTATTGACATTTATCAAACCCTGTGCCATTTTCTTGTCTATTCGTATGGAAATAAAAGATACTTCCAGAAGAAGCATGGAAAATATAGTCAGAGATAATGAAAATCCCTGCGTAAGAAACTGGAAGGAATTGGGGCAAAGGGCATGTTTGCAAAAGAGGGCTGAGGAAAGGGAAGCAGCAGCCGGCTGCGCCGTTTTTTGAGAAAGAACAGATGTGCTTCTCCAGTTGGCTTATTGAGGTGGTGGGGATGAACACCTTCATTCAGAGGAAAAAATGATGGAGGCGGTGTTGGAAGCAATTCTTCTGTCTTCAGAATTCTTAGTATATCTAATACCAAGCATGGGGGTAATAAACACAGGGAGCTTGAGATGTTGGCATAGGTGTCACTGCCACCTGGTAGGCACAGGCATCCTCTCTCCCACCGTCTGCATCCAGCCTGGGATCTGTAGCTCACCTGTCGCTACATCTCATTTCCATCATTACCAACTTAGCTTCTCCCCGTGTTTTCAGAGTGCATCTCCTGAGAGTCTCCACTGGGTCCTCTCTGTGGAACCCAGCCTGTCCACATGATGTATTTGGCCAGCTCAAATTTGAATGTCTTTGGGTAGAACTCATATAACCCGGTTGGCTGCAGGTTCCATCATTTCACGTCACATGTTCTCATTTTCTGCCTGTCCCGTAAAGCTTTTGAATTCTCAAATGCGGAACGAAGTCCAGATTCATTGGCATAGCGTGTACAGGCCTGCCTGTTTCTCTGGACTTAGCTCTCGTGGTAAAATCCTCACAAGTGACAATTTGCTAAACTCTCTGCGCTGTTCAAAAAAATTTTTTTTAAGTTACACGTAATATATTTTGCTCCCATGACTATGTCTGCTTCCCTTCTCTGTCTGCTCATCTGTCAGATTTGTTCAAGTGTCACTTCCTCGCTGAAGTGTCTTCCCTGGGACCTTGAGTTCGAGGATAGATTTCTCCCTCTCTCGTGCGCCTTCTGCTTTGTACCCGTCTTTCTTGCAGGATCTGTAACGTTTTACAGATTACTATGCACAAGGTCCTGGAGCCCAGCTCTGGACCTGCCATTTCATAGGTGATCCGTTAATGTTTTTGCAGGAGTAAGCAACGCTCTCAAGTGTAGCGTAATTTATAAATTTCTCACTTCCCTGGGCTTTTAGAGCTTTGACGTAACGTGAATCAAATCATTCTTACTGGAATGTTAAATCTTTACCCAGACTATTAAGTTTTGGCTTGGATATCGAGTTCATTTATTACATATTTCTTTCTTTAAAATTTTTCTGATTATGAAAGTAGATTGGACAAAATTTGAAAAAATTACAGTAAATTAAATGCAGATCAAGATCGTCTGTAATTTTATCACCTAGATGAGATTATCACTGTTAGCATTTTGTCATATACTTCTCCAGCTTTTTTCTAATGCATGTATCTGAATTTTTAAGCAAAGTGGGACAAATCATACTCTATATACTCTTTGAAAGATTTCCCCTTAACATATCCCATAATAATAATAATTTTATTCTTCTTCTTTAATAATTTTACTCAGTGTGACTTTTGCAGTGTTTTTAAAGACTGTGCTGTGCTGTGATATGAAACATTTTTGTGGCATTTGATAATACGTGAAAAAACATGAACTAATGGTAGGTGGCATACTCTTTAAACGCATGTCCGCCTCCCCCTCCCCACCCACGTATGTATGTCTGTGTGTGTTCAGATGAATAGCTTTATTTTTTCCTAGTTCTTTCTTTTTTTTTAATTTATGCATTTAACTCTTTAATCTCTTGGGGATTTTTAAAATATGTAGTGTGTGGTAAGAATCATATTCTTTTCCAAATAAATGACCAGGTTTTACAGCATTCCTAATTAGAATGTTCACTCCTTTCCCACTGATTTGAAGCTTTACTTCTTATCACATATGAAATAATTGCATGTATTTTTCTAAAATATCTTCTCTGTGTCATTTAAAAGTACATTCTTACGCCAGGGCCACATTTTGTTTTTTTTTTAAATTTATTTCTTGGCTGCGTTGGGTCTTTGCTGCTGCATGCAGGCTTTCTCTAGTTGTGGCGAGCAGGGGCTACTCTTTGTTGGCGGTGCACGGGCTTCTCTTTGCGGTGGCTTCTCTTGTTGAGGAGCATGGGCTCTAGGCACGCGGGCTTCAGTAGTTGTGGCTTGTGGGCTCAGTAGTTGTGGCTCACGGGCTTAGTTGCTCCGTGGCATGTGGGATCTTCCTGGACCAGGGATCAAACCCGTGTCCCCTGCATTGACAGGCAGATTGTTAACCACTGTGCCACCAGGGACGTCCCCACATTGTTTTAATTTTTGTAATTTTATAATTTAACATAATGGCAATGTAAATTTTGCCATATTATTATTTTTCAACCTTTTCTTAATTATTAATACCCATTGTGCTTGTGAGCAAGAGCCTGGCCTTTGTGCTCGATAACCTTGGATCTGAACCCCAGGTCTCCTCTTTACCATCTCTCTGACCTTAGGCAAATAGCTTGATTTTTCTTAGCCTCAAATTCCTCCCTGGTTTGGGCGAGGTTGGATGAGATAATGTATGTGAAGGGTTTGGCACATAGTAGGTGCTCAGGAAGTGATAGATACTGTCATTATGTGAAATTCGAGTAATTTCATCAGGTTGCAAAAAAAAATATCATTTTGGGGAGGATTCATTTATATATATATGTTTCTATCCAGGAACAAAGCTTTTTCATTTTTCTTTTGTATATTCTTCGGTAAAGGCTTATACTTTTCTTACAGCTCTTATGTATTTCTTTGTTATCTTTGTATTCGTGCATTTGACGTGGTAAATAATATTTTTTCATTACATTTTATAACTAGGATTTATCAAATGTGGCATAGGACAGGCTTTGGCCTCAGTTTTCCTACCCATAAAATTAGAGTGCTCTTCCCGTCTCGGGGTCGTTAATAGGAAGAAATGAGACATGGTGTGTGAGAGTGTATTTAAATATACGGAGAGTGGAATAAAATAGAAACCAAGCAGGAACCAGACTCTGCTCGCAGTCAGGCTCCGTGCAGTTTTGGTAACAGGTTCCGAGTTGTCTCTACTGTGGGGCTGGGAGAAGGGTTTCTCCTGGAGGAGAGGTGACGTGGACGGCGGGTTGAAGGCTCCACTGGTGGTGGTTTCTGGATGACTGTTTTGGGAGGTCTCAGGTCATAGGACAAGCTCCTGGGCATGTTTCTGTTTTGGGCAGAGTTGGCTACTTCCCAGGGACAGTGGAGGAAGCCCTGGGCAGTATTGGCATGAGGCCTTGGACGGGTTCCACGTGTGGGTGCCCAGTAGTTGTGTCATCAGGTCAGGCTGGTGGCGGGTGCTAGGAGGCAGTGCCTTGTAAGTAATGTTTTGTTGTAGAGAAAAGAGGAGGGATCCTGATCCAGACAGCTAAGGTCCTTCCTAATGTTAGTGACAGGGAGAGTGGCAAACCCTTAAATGTAACTGGAGTTCATTCGTAGAAGGTGTGTGTGTGTGTGTGTGCATGTGTGCGTGTGTGTGTAGTTTCTAAAGTTGTGGATTAACAGGTTTTAGAAATGGTTTTCATGTAAAGGAATATTTGAAAGGTGAGCAAAATGTCATTTTATTTACCACGGCCAAAACACTAGGCTCTTTTCTTTTTGCTTTGTTCAACAGGTATAGGTGTCTTTTTTCTAATTGCTATTTTACCGAGGGCATGCGCATATAAAAATTGCTAGTGAAATCTTAAATCCAGATTAGGGTAGTATTAAAATAGCCAGAAGAGAAAAACGTTTTAATGTTAAAGAAAAGTATATCCGAATATTGCTATTTAGAATAAAAAAGATCAAGTCGTGAACATAAAGTATGCCCTTTTGTGAATGACTTGTGAACCTGGCTGTGGAAACGAATACGGTGAATTGCATCACGTGGCTTTCGTGTTTCAGAGTTTCTCTCGCGTTCCCTCTGCACAGGTCGAAGCCCGCTCTGCGCCGCAGCTGGAGCAGCAGCACCACGGCCGGCGGCCTGGAGGGGCGCGTGAGGCTGCACGAGGGCTCCCAGGTCCTCCTCACCAGCTCCAACGAGATGGGCACCGTTAGGTACCTGGGCCCCACTGACTTTGCCTCAGGGATCTGGCTTGGACTGGAGCTTCGAAGCGCCAAGGGAAAGAATGATGGGGCAGTGGGGGACAAACGCTACTTCACCTGCAGGCCAAACCACGGGGTCCTAGTGAGGCCCAGCAGAGTGACCTACCGGGGAATAAACGGGTCAAAGCTTGTGGATGAGAATTGTTGAGTTAAACTCCTACAGTATTAAATGAGCTCATACACACACACACACAACGTAAAATAAAGAGTCCATGGCAAATGGTTTACTTCATTTAGCTTTTAGCCGTTATTTAAAATTTGAAAACAGAGCTATCTTCATGAAAAGCATTGTAACAATTCAGAGAGACTCCTTTAAAAAGCTAGAAATATGAACTGTGGGAATCATGGTTCTCTTAAAACAATCTCAAAATCAGCCTTTTTTTTTTTTTTTAAGATTTAAAGCTTTAGACCCAAGAGAATTCTGAGACTTGGGAAAAAATGTGCCATTAAGTGACTGACTGGCGTTGCTCACTCTGTCTCATTTTTGCACAGAATAGTGGATTTTCCATATGCCATAACTGTGAAGGTTTTCACTAGCTTTGGTTAACATAAGACCTTCACATGACCTTTTTCTGTCAAGTATTTTCGGAGTTTTTATTTCTTTCTGTACTAATAAGGACAGTAAGAGAATAATAGCTGTGTGACTAGGTATTTTTCATGTCTTTGGGTCAAGTTATTTGCCCTTCCAGGAATGCCTCACCTACAGGTACATTAGGACTGTAGGTAAGGCATTCCTGGAAGGGACTCTGGAGCTCAGCCTCTTGCCCGCTGCCAGGTTCTAAAGCCGCTCTTCCTCACGCGGGGTCACAAGCCAGCTGGTTACCAGAGCTACAACTAGAACGTGGGTCTCCTGACCTGTGGCTCGGGCTCTTTCCGCTGTACAAAGCGTGTCATCTCAGATCTTTCTTCTGTGTTAGTGACTGACTGCCTCATCTGGAGGAACCACAAAAACCCATGATTAGGTTTATAAATTCAAGTCACAATTAGAATTTTTTGCACGTGCTTAATTAACTTCCTTATGGGACATACCTATAAAACATACATATATGAAGCACTTTTAAAATAAAGCATGATGCACTTTCCTCTTTGTGGAGGATTGGCCATCATTTCCTCCAGGGATATGAAAAACATTAAAAAAATTATATTTATGACAAGAGAGCAAATTAAGATGTGTTAAGAAGAATGTAGTAGCTATTCATTTAAATGTTTATGGTTTCTTGATGTTTTGTGTTATTATTCATAAAACCGGTGTTGCGTTTGCTGCTGTTGCTCTTTTTATATTTTCAGTTGTTGCAGAACTCAGCCTGTTATAAAGCTGCAGAACTGTATCATGTTTTTATTTTCCTTTTGAGCACATGTTAACAAACTAAGCTTCGTAATAGAGTGACGTAATAATGCAGAACATTTGTGTTGTGGATATGTATTGAAGTTTGTCCTGTATGTAGAAAGATATATCTTTTATTGTAGATATTTAGACTCTAAACTACCACGGAAATAGTGGAATAGTTTGCTTTATAAGATAAAAAGCATCCTTCAAAACGGAGCTTGCTTTGTGCTTTAGAAATAATACATTGAACTATTTTGCAATATACTATTTAAAATCTAAATTCTCTTGCTTTGCTGCCTTTTTAAAAAGGTGTGAAATTTCAAATATTGCTAGAGCTATTTTCCTGAAATACATTTGCAAAATAAGGCTGCTTTGTAATCAAGGAATATTTTTGATTGAAGAAAGTGACTGTACTGTGTCAAAAGTAAACTTATTTTATTATATAGTTTATTTCTTAAAAACTCTATTTATACCTTACCGTGAAGTCCATGACTACACTGAACTTGGTTGTCCATAATTCTTCCTGTTAAATATAAAACCCTGTATGTTAGTAACAGTAATGCCAACACTGAATTTATTTTGAGGTCAGAGAACCAATTGTTCTCATATTTAGATTAGGATTATTAAATCCATGTAATGTGTATGTTTACGTATACTATACATAAAAATTAGGTGTTTTCATTGGTGTTTTGCTTATGTCATTCAAAGTTCATGTCTTGAGCATTAATAAAAAGGGAAGCTGTTTTGGTTTGGAGTGGCATGTTGTCACTGACCCTGCCTGCAACTCTCCTCTTCTCAGGTACTCAGAGTATATATGCTTTGTAGTTCACTTTTTTCTTCTTACAGTAATGACTTGGATTTGTCCCATCCTTACCCTATAGCAGTGGTCTCCAACCTTTTTGGCACCAGGGACCGGTTTCGTGGAAGACAATTCTTCCACGGACCGGCGTGGGGGGATGGTTTCGGGATGATTCAAGCACATTACATTTATCGTGCACTCTATTTCTATTATTATTACATTGTAATATATAATGAAATAATTATACAACTCACTGTAATGTAGAATCAGTGGGAGCCCTGAGCTTGTTTTCACTTGCCGCTCACTGATAGGGTTTCGATATGAGTCTGCAAGCAATTGATTTATTACGGTCTCTGTGCAGTCAAACCTCTCTGCTAATGATAATCTGTATTTGCAGCCGCTGCTCAGTGCTAGCATCACAGCCTCAGCTCCACCTCAGATCATCAGGCGTTAGATTCGCATAAGGAGCACGCAACCTAGATCCCTCGCATGTGCTGTTCACAGTAGGGTTTGCGCTCCTATGAGACTCTAATGCCACCGCGGATCTGACAGGAGGCTGAGCTCAGGCAGTAATGAGAGGGATGGGGAGCGGCTGTAAATACAGATGAAGCTTTGCTCGCTGGCCCGCCGCTCACCTCCTGCTGTGCGGCCCAGGGGTTGGGGACCCTTGTCCTATAGAGTCTTAAAAAGTACCATGCTTCTACTCAGCAAATGAAGTTATGTTTTTAGCTACTCTCCGATTATATCGTTTTGATGGACAGAGAGCCATTTAAGAAAAGAATGTATTTCTTTGGTTTTCTAAAATTGCTTAATTATCTTTTATACCAGTGGGATTTCATTTGTTTATTTAGGGTTGGATAGAAAACCTTGAGTTTATAGATTTCAAAATATATATAAATAAGTATCTACATTCTACTAAAAGGCTTTGTTTCTATATTTCCAGGTAATTTGATGGGAGTATTTTTTAAGTGCTGAAAAGTGTTGAGATACAGACATTTGTGGAATCTGAGCTGAGGCACTGAAATCTTGGTGAGACCGTTGCACTGTCTTCTCCCGAACTCCTTATCCCCTCTCGTGTGTTATTTTTCTCCTTAGCATTTACCACCCTTGGTCATGCTACAACTTTTTGCTCATTACTTGTCCTGTCCCTCACTGGATTGAGGGATGGGTTTTGACTGTTTTGTTCATCATTTCCTCCCTAACACCTGGAATAACACTTGGCACCTACTGCAGGCTCGCGAAGCATTTGTTAAATGAACAGAGGCAGTGGAGGCTGTTGATGGTTTAAAGTAGAGGTGTTGTCTCGCCAGCTTCAGCCAGGTGGGCTTGAGAGACCAGGCCGTGGGACGGGTGAATTTTGCTGGGTAGGGGGGGGGACAAAGGACAAGAAAGGTTTGAGTCATGGTAGCCCAACTTTACCCCAAAATAGTGACATGAAGGAGATAGAAGAATGTTGGGTGTCAGGGGTAGAAATGGGGGCAGGAAAGACACAGTGGGGTCACCTAACTGCCTATCTATTGTCCCTGGGGCTGGTTTTGAATTTCTGTTGTGATATGATGGTAATTTAGGGAACACAGTAACATGTGTGGTCTAACACAGAGTGGATGAACTGGATCTCACCCAGGTGTGCACAGCATTGGTTTCTGGTGCCAAGCATTTTTGTTTCAGAGTTTTATTTTGGACCTGCCTATTTAGGCTATGTGATAATATTATTTAAGCCACGTTGACTGAGGCTAGAGACCTAATGTGTTAGGAATCATGCTTAGTTAAGAAATAGATCTAGTAATTTTAACCGTTCACTGGATATTTGTTACCTAAATGATTGACTCAGAGACATATAATATGTATCACCACATGGCAAGCAAGTAGGAGAATTTATTTTTTATTTTTCTTCATGCCCTTTGCTTCACTACACTTATTTGTAATACAAACACAGTAGGTAATACAAAACTCACATCACATATATTTTTAGTAATTGTTTAGTAATATCCCTTGGTACATAGGCTCTTATTTACAAACAATGTCACATAAGCTGCTTGAATATACAACAGACATTCTTAGTGGAGCTTGTGTGTGGGCTGAACAAGTTAAGTAGATCATGTTAAGATTTTCTTACTAGCAGAATATGATGCCTTTGCATAGGCAAAAACAATTTTTTCTAGCAAAATTTTTGCCAGTGCTCCTTTTTACAGAAGGGAAAAAGGAGTTTATGGGGAGGAATTAGAGTAGATGGACACATGTTACTGACAACAATATATTTTCATTATGCGTGGTAGAAATGAAATTTCTCTTCTGCTTGTAGCCTTTTCCCTTGACGAGAAAGGCACCAAGCGGTGTGGGAACCTTTTTCCTCTCGTCCCTTTAGAATATCTTATAACGAATAGAATTTTCACGATAAAGCAGCAGCAGGTCTCATTATTTTTCAGTTCAAATAGGGAAGTGTGGTCGTGGTGCTGCAGCAGGGCAGTAAGTTCTGAGTTATGTTAGTAAAGATACTCTAGGTGTTTAAATTGAGCCTATTAGCTTACAACATAACCTGTCCCTAGTGATCACTGCTGTCATTTGACAAATGATCATAAATATGGTTTTAATTTCAGCTCTAAAACCCTAAATGAACCCAGATGTCAAGTTTGTTGCTCCTGTAGATACGCAGGTCCTTACACTCAGGCACACCTTGTACGCCTCTGTCCTCGGAGGAACTGGTCTTAGGATTGGATGTTTAGTCGGAGTTGTTTGAATTGGATAGATGAAATTAAATAGGGAGTATCAGGAAGCTACTTGCGCTGAGCTGAATTTGAATTTGAAGCATTCCTAAAGTTTAGGAAGTTTAAATATCCAGATGCTGTGTTCTCCTTGACCTGTGTTGATCTCAGAGGTTAAGTTCTTTCACCTCCAGCCTGATAGAGGTGTTACTCAAAGTACCCTTACCTTCTTGAGGACTGGACTAACTATTTTTCACATAACAAATCAAATCAGACTGACATGGAAATGAATCATGTTAAAATTACATGCACAGGTTCAAGCCGTTCTTTTTATTCTTTCTCTAATACGACTTCCGAGATTCAGCTTACATCTCAGTCAACAGTGTTGTTGATGACACTGGCTGTCCCTGACAGTTCTTGTTATGAAGGATAGGTGTTACTACACAATATCTTTGGGAAAAATCCTAAAATGGATTTTAAAATGAATTTTAATAGTCATAAAAGTCCCAATTGGTCACAGGGGAAAGTAGATTTTGTATTATACACAATAGAGAAGAGGATTAAAGTGAAAGTTTTCAGTCTCCTTTATTGAACCTGCCAGTAAAAATGGATTTCTAATAAGAATTCCAGTAGATTATATGTATCAGTTTAAAATGTTGTGATTTTTCTCAAGCGATCTTTTCTCTTTCTTGAAGGGACTAGGGCTTAGGGAAGTAAGAAATAGCATGAGATTTCTTGAGGTCTCACTTCACACTCCTTGGGGTGTGACAGAGGAGAGTTCAGTGTCATGTTCTGCTTTAGTTTCTTTTATAAAACATCACCGGCTGCTAACTGGTACATACATGAGGAAAAAGAATTTGTCTTTAATCTTACTTTACTTCTTACTGAGAACTGTGAACTACCACATAAACATAATTTTGAAATAATGCAAAAATATTTAAACTGGTTTTTCTCCCCTCAACTCTTAGATGCGCTAAAATGTAGACAGTTGCCTGCAGTTGTCACAATCTTCTCTTGGTCTTTTGCTGGGGCATTTGAGTTGGCTATCTTTTGGGGATTCCCTACTACTAGATCCACTACAATGCTATATAATTCGGAACAGGTTTCCAAAAATTGCCCTCCAGTGGCAGTGGGTGTCTCCACAAACCCGAAAAGAGGGATTCTCTCCAATCCAGTGGTGACTGGGAGAGAAGACTCCTGTCATTAGTGGATTCCTCATCATCATGGTTCCATGATGCTTGTTCAGAGATGCCTGACTCCACAGACACTGCCTGGTCGCGAACGTGTGGCCTGTCCTGGGCTTTGTTACTCTGGGAATGAGCACTGACAGCAAGTGCGTCAGATCTGCCATCGAGTGTTAGGTGTGGTAAAAGATAACGCTTCAGGTGATAAGTCGCATGATTTTACTTTGCTAATAAGGTGGCCGCTGTGGCAAATGTAATAAAAGAGAGTAAGTGGTGCCGTGGTGAGCGTGAAGGGCGCGAAACAGACGTGATTCTCACAGTCCTGCGTCAGCTTTGCTTCTTTCAGGAAACCACCCCAGACAGCAATTTCATTTTGCCATGTTAATGATTTTGTGATTTGTTACAGAGATCTTTGAATAGAACAATAAACAGAGAGCTGATGCTAAACTTCTTTCTGGTCTGCTTTTGTATAAAGGTTAAATACAATTTGGCTCACTGGGATTGTGCACTGAATTAATTGGCTTTGCCTCGGAATGAATTAAGGGTCTCTCTCACACACACACACACACACACACACACACGTGCACACGCACACACCGGTCATGTCCTACCAACTGTGGGCCAGGTGTTGGGATTTACCTTACACGGAGGTGAAGTCTTACAGAATCATAGACTTCAGAATCAAAGGAAGGGGGCCTCTGAGACCAAACTGCTCATGTTTTTAAATGAGAAAGTGAGAGTTTAACTTGCTTGGGTCATGTAGGTAGGTAATTGCTGTCTAACACCTACGCCCTTAACTCCTGCTCGGTCTGCCTGCTGTTTCTCAAATAATTGATGAGCGCTAAACCATGCAACATATCATGACCATCTGAGGTTTTAACAGTCTGATAGTCATCTATACTGGCAAATAACCTCTCAAGATGTAAACGCTCTAGGGAGCGTTAATCTACTAGTTGCTAAGGCTTAGTGAGTTCATTTAGTAAGACTGCCTTTCAGCTAACACCGGCTGAAAAGCACCTACCCAACGAGCCTTTTAGTGATGGCGGGATAACTAATTGTGAGCAATTGCTTTCAAGGAGGCAGTAGGCCTTAGCAGATGAACGGAGTGGGGCAACCGCTGGAGCACGTGCCAAGCAGAAGGATCTGAGGAATGGACAGCGGACGGCGCTGCAGGCAGACCCGGGACCTGCGGTTCTCCTACCCTGGTGGTGCCGTCTTTACGTGGAAGGGTTACACGCGTGTTTACATTTACTGAACAGCCGAAGAGGGGAGAGACGTCGCTCTGGTGCTGTGGTTAGTGTCCGTGTTCCTCCCTGCCCCCCAACTCCATGCCATATTCTTCTGTTGCACTGAGCTTTCCAAATGTTTTAAAGCTGTTAAGCTAGGGCTAAAAATAGCTTTGCACTTGAGTGGTGCATTAGAACTTAAACACACCTACTGAGGATACCAAATCAAAACAGAATCTTAATAGAAGCCTTACCAGTTGTTCTTGATAATTATCTTTTATTTTAGGGCATCCTGTGGAGGATTATGGGAATGCTGGTTTTCGTTTTGTATGTTCACACAACAGCATAGGGAACCATCTGCTGCAATGAAATTAGCAAAGTCAAGTTGTATGTTCTTGGGGGACCCATTTAAAAAGTCATTAGCTGAAGACAGATTGACAACACACTTCATACGTTTTATGAATCTTGTCATAGGAAGTCTGTTATTCAGAGTAGTCTAAATTCATAAGCATCATGGTTTAGGTCTACAAAGCTCATGTGAATTTTAATCCTACTATTACGGAGAAAAATCTAGCAAAATAGCCTGATCCCTTAGACTTTCTTAGTGCTGTGCCACGTGGATTTGGATGCAAAAGCCTCACATTTTATGGACTGAAGTTAATCTCTGGTCACATAATATCTTAAGCTGTAGCGCTTACCAAGCACTACATGGAGAGGCCAGAAAATTTTTAAAAAGAATTCATCCAATGGGTTAAATATCTTCCTTTGATGCTTATTTTTTAACACTAAGTGTGGTAGAGAGTCTTTACATTCTTCTTTTGCCCTGAAAGCACTTGGTTCTGGTAGGGTTCTTGCTACCGTCATTAAATAAGTGACAGGCAAAGCCAACATGGCACAGAAGGGGAGCCGGGAGGGCCAGACGGGGGTGGTGGGGAGGGCAGGTGTGTAGAGACACACGCTGACTGTTGAAATTCTCCCCACACCCAACCCAAATCACTTGGGAATTCAAGAGGCATGAGAGGGAGTGCTTGTGCTTTCACACAATTTATAATCTTCCTGAGGGGCAGTGAGAAAGGGAAGTTGTTATCCTCATTTTGTACAATATATGGAGACGCTGAGGTATTGACAGGTCTGATAAGCCATGGAGAGCCAGGACTCACATCCTAACGGGCTAGAAAATCTGGTCTTTCAACTACTAAGTATACCTTACTCTTTCTAAAACATGAAGTTCATTCCTGCTATGTTGATTGGCTGTAATTTTGAGGTGCCACGTATTGATAAACTGGTCATTCCTCACAGATTGCTGATTTCCCAATGGAACGATTGTGAACTTCTGCTGAGCTTCCTTATAGACATGGAATAAGAATAATTATACTAGCTTATGGTTTAATTCACATAACATCTACAGACTTTTAATTGTGCCTGTTCATGTTCTGGGTGGGACTTTGCATCATAACTAATAAATATGTGAGTCCACAGCATCTGTACAAATTGCTGGAGCCATATGGCTCGAGCAATATTGAGTGTACAACAGTCCAGATTAATACCGTGCCAATACCTGGGCTTACAGTGAGTTAAATAAAACATCTTGAGGGCATTATATCTCAGTGTGGAGTTGTTTATTTTCCACGTATACAAGCTTTTAAGATTGGACTCTCATTTACACGAAAATTGATACCAATAAAGATGATTAGAGAGAATCAACAAATCAATCTCAGTGGTAGTAAGGCACAACCTGAAAATGTAATGGATCTGTAGTTTTTAAGAAGAGAAAGGGCTAAGATTTTTTTCCTTGTTAATGAAAGAGTTGGCTATTTAACCACGTAACATGCTCCCTGTTTCACTGGCTACTGGTGTTACGAATATAAAATGAAATTGTTCTTCTCAGTTTTGACAGCGCTCTGTCATCCTTTGAGGAGAGTGTTTTTCAAAGTGTGATTCTTGCACCCCTTCAGGTGGTTTACAAATTAGACTAATGTTTATATAATTAGACTTGACTTCGCACCAGGCATGAGCTAAAACTTTATTGATAACAGGTATTTAGAGATGAGTTCATTGATGTTTCATCTTCATGTGTGTCTGATGAAAATATTTTTGGCAGTTAAAGGAAAAGTGGTGTCCAGGGTATCAGTGCTTCTAGAGATGTGCAGAACTACTGACTAGGGCAAGGCTCTGCCACGGGAGGAATCAACACTCCCTGGTCTAGTGTTGGCTTAGAACAGAATGGCTTTCCCACAACCAGAGTGAGACTTTTTGTTTTCTTTTTTTTTTTTTTTTGCAGTACGCGGGCCTCTCACTGTTGTGGCCTCTCCAGCTGCGGAGCACAGGCTCCGGACGCGCAGGCTCAGCGGCCACGGCCCATGGGCCCAGCCGCTCCGTGGCACGCGGGATCCTCCCAGACCGGGGCACAAACCCACGTCCCCTGCATCGGCAGGCGGACTCTCAACCACTGCGCCACCAGGGAAGCCCCAGAGTGAGACTTTTGATGTAGGTGAACTTAAGAAGGTAGGAGAAAACGTAGATAAACACTGTCCTTTCACTTGGGAATGCTTAGTGCCTAACAAGCGATAAAAGATGCTTTCCTCCCAAAGCGATGTTTTGGCACAGCTACCACCAGAAAAGAAACTGGGCAAGAGAACGAAGGGGAGCAGAAAGAAAGAATGAGATAAAGCATCATTGCATATGTACATGTGTAAGGTTTAACAGATTCCCAACTCCTTTGCATGGAGATAAATTTCATCCGCGAAAACCAAGTTCAGAACTCCCATCCTAATATGTCACTGCCAACCTCAGCACTCCAAGTGTTCCTTAATTCCTTTACTCATTGCCACCCAGAGAAAAAAATTCTCTTTTACCCTGTAGTTGACAGGTATACAGATTATGCTATGTGTATTTCAGCAAATTTGTGTTTCCGTGTATGCTAGGATCACATGATTAAGGGAGCGAAAACTCGGGTGAAGCCCGAGGAAGGAAGGATAGATACTGCATTCGTACCTCTTCTTAGGACTGTCGGAGGGCCTGCTACTCCAATGATCCACCACTAGTAGTAGAAACTTCAACTTGGGAAGCTTCGTGATTGAAACTGTTGGAAGGTTTGACACTAATGCCCAAGAATGGATATGTTTCTATGCTTCCATGTATCACTGCTGCTTAAATTTTTTCTTTTTAAATCATCGGAGTTTATTTTAGTGGAAAGTCTTAAAATAAGTAATTAATAATTTAAATCTTGAGTTTTCAGCCCAGTAGGAAACCTCACACTCAGTTGTTCACTTTTAGTAGGAGGGTTCTCTTAAGGCATGAGGTATATTAATTGGATGTTGGAATCTCTCAATCTGTACCCGTGTTTTGTCATCTCAAAGCACTTTGAGTATTTGCATTTCATTTAGATGAGTGTATACACATCTTCTCTCTACTACCATAACTATTTACCACATTTTTACGGTCGTCGATGAATCACCACAACTGAAAACATCCAAACGTCATCCACAGTGACGTTTCAGCGAGTTGTCGATGATTTTTCTTTTCCAAGTAAAGAATGTCTTTCCTCGCGCTGACTCACCGCAGAGAACTCCCTTATTTCTGTTCCCTCTGTCCTCAAGTGGTCCATGCCCACATCAACAAGGTAAGGGAACATCTATGACTCCAACTAGGAAACACATGAGCGCTAGTTCTGCGTGCGTGGGGGCGGAGCGCACAGCATTGGAAAGAAACAGGGAGAGGTGGACACCAGCCGTGCGTCAAAACCCTGCGCAGCCCCGTTCGGGCCTCGTGTTTATCATTCGTCTTAATGAGATTTTCTCCTCTTGAAAGAACAGGATGAACCCGTGCTCAAAACCTCGTGAAGCAGTTTGAAAATACAGCTTGTGATGTGCCACTTCAAAACAAGTTGGCACAGAATGAAAAGTGACGTTTGCTCTGGGGCTCGCGCCCTCGGGCTGCCGCTCGGGCTCAGGGCGCAGGCTGGCTCTTGGCCGCGGGGTCCTCGTAGCGGCCCGGGCCCGGGGCGGCGGCCTCCGGGGGGAAGCCCTGCTGCTGGTAGCCGTAGTGGACGGTGCCGCACGGGAAGTGGCGCAGCCTGAACAGGGGCACGTCCCTCAGGCTGGTGGTCAGCGAGGACGGCTCGAGGAGCAGAGAGGTGCCTGGACGGTGGCCGGCGGCCGCGGGGGGCGGGATGGCACGGCCGCCCTCGCCGCCCGGGTTCCCCCTCTCGCGCTGCTCCTTCTTCGCCGGAGGATTGCTCTTTTTGGTGGGTTTCTCTGTAAACCAGGAGCCGTAGGTTGGGTTCCATAGGCTGGTGGGCTTGTTTCTGGACCCCTGGACTTGGTGCAGCTCCGAGGGCGGGTTGGACTGAGAGAATGCCATGTTAACGTGTCCCGCCTTCACGGCCAGCGCCCTGGCGCCTCGGGCAGAGGCCTCTGCGGCCACGGGCTTCTTGCCGGCTTTACCCGAGGAGGTGGAAGGCAGAGCCGTGCGGGCGGCTGGCTCGCGGCCCTCCTCCCGCTTGGCCTGGGGAGCGGAGACCAGCAGAGGAGGGATTCCCTCAGGGTCCTTGGGCCTCATGGGCACCTTCTCCTCCTCTTCCACGAGGGGCCCGTATTCTATGGGCAAAGCAGTGTTGATCACATCTGGGTCCTACAGGTGGGAGAAATGGACGGACGGAAACTTTGAACCACAGGCCAAACATGTTGGATCCGGAAGCTCCCTTAGCGCGGATGTCATCCGAACTTATTTTACAGATGAAGAGACTATTCAGTGTTTATTGGGAGTCTGCTAATTTATAAGCACGGGGGAATAAGAAACGGGAAATCATCCTCATCTCTGGAGAGCTTGGTGGATAAGTACCATTACGGAAGTGCCTGCAGGGTGCTGGGAGAGGGTGCCGGGAAGTGGCCCACTGCCAGGGCAAGGGAGAGGGGTCAGGAAAGACTTCGCAGAGACCACCTTTGGGCAAATCTTACAGATTAATGGATTTAAAAGATTGTAAATTACTTTTAAAAATGATTCAACTAAAAAGTCTATGTGTTTGACTTCAAGTGTGTGTGTGTTTGTGTGTGTGTTGGGGGCAAGGGGAGCGTAGGAGAGGAGAGACACACTATGTGGGCTTAACAGGTTAACCTCTAGTTCTCGTCTTTCCATTTCCATCATGTTTGGATGGGCTACACTTGATTATAACATTTCTGGGTGTTGTCATCGTATCATTACACGTGCCAATATCACAATGCAGTGGTTCTTTAACTAGTTTGTATCTGATGAAACCCAGGAAATACTGAAGTGCTACGAGGAAAACCGTTTACAAAATCACCTCTGTGCTAGATCATTTTTACAGCAACAGACTAATACAGAAAAGCAGAAGGCAGTTGCCAGAGATTTGAGGAAAATCTGTGGTAGAAAGCTTAAAGTTGCAGAAACTTGATTCTGTAATATTTTATGCAAATTGGAAAAACCATTACTTCGGTTTAACAGAAAAACATATAGGTCCAGTATTCATCAGTAAAGAGTTTAAGAATAAAAAACAACTACCTTCTAATTCTCTCTGCTTTAGTCTTAATTCCTTCCCTATTAATCATTAATCTCTATAGTGAGTCATTCAAAATATGCTTGTACAGAGTTCCTTGCTTTTAAGAGGGATCTTATGTACTTTGGAGAAGAAAATTACTCCAAAGTATATATACTTAAGTGGATGTATTCCATTAATATTACAACATAATAACCTAAAAGCCACTGAACGTAAAGGTCTCTGAAAGAACCCCGAATAACTTGAAGTCCGTGTAGATAAATGCCTTCCGAGCCCAAAGGACCCGAAAAGATGGAATCATGAGGAGAGGAAATGACTACAGTGTGAAAATGGGTATGTCTATTGTCACAGCTAAGATGAGAGGGAGTTTAGAGAGGTAGTGGCTTATTGTCTGACTTCTAAAATGTTCTCCAGAATTAGATATCCTGACGGAATGAGAGGCAAGAGAGGGAAAGAAAGCACATACAGCGGAGAGGAGGTAAGTGTTGGCCTGAAAGTGGTGCGAGTGGTGCAGAAGGAGGGGCCGCCCTGAAGGAGAGGAGGACACGGCTCCACTGAGGACGGCGCAGGTGCAGAGACGAGGGAAACGGAGGGGGCGGGGGTTCTCACTTGATGGCCTCCTCTCTTGAGGAGGTAGGAGGCATAGTCGTCTGCAGAAATGGTATCCCATTTCTATCAAAAGAGGAAAAACTTAGTCCTTACTGACGGAAATGGGAGCGGGATTTGCGTAGGGACCAGTGGGATGGCGGGGAAGCTGTGTGGCTTGGACAAAACCTCTCCAAGCCTCAGCTCCTCTTAAGTGGCAGCGACTAGTATTTGTCTACAAAACAGGCAAACTGAGCTACTACTCATTTTACTTTATAGATAATTAACATTCGTCCTCATGATCATAACTCATGTTTCCTGGCTGGTGTAACTGTTATTTCCCATTTTGGTATTTGCCATCTGCAAGACTTTTCCATATAAACGCTGGCCAAGGGGGGCGGAAATGTTTATACCTGGGTGCAGTATTCAATCCTCTCCAAAATTATGGCAAAGTTGGGCCTGTCTTCAGGCTGATGTTGCCAGCACTGGGTCATTATCCGGTATCTAAAATAAGAACAAGCACATTAATTAAAATCAAGAGAAACAGGATGAAAAATACGTTTTTTCCCCCAGCACTTTTCTAAATGGGACTGGAATGGTACTGTCTTCGAGGGTGGGGACTCATCTTGTCCCGTGTTGGCACATGTTGCCTTCTGCTGATGGGCAGAGTGTGAAGGTGTATATAACATAGGGCTCGTGAACATGGACATCCTGGTGTTTACGTTACATATGTCTCCTCTCGTTCCATTCCTGAATTAAAGTCAGCTCTGGGACAGAATATTCTATTTCCCATCTGCCTTGTTTGTGGGAACGAGGGATGCCAGACAGGACAGCAGAAAACGCAGGGAATAGAAACACTTAAAGGAGACTCAAGACCCATGGTGCAGGGTGGCAGGGGCGGAGTCTGGGACACAGATTCCTAGGAGGTGCTTGAGGCGTGTGAGCCTGGTGAATCCACAGCCTCCATCCAGACGACGGATACCTTTTCAGGTGTGACATTATTGCTTTCACGGGGCTGGAAGACTAACCCATTGAAGCCACAGACATAGTCCTCTCTTGGGGCATATTAAGTGAGGTCAGCCGTCTGGTTCCTTCATTTTAAAACAAAAAAGCATATGTGGCTGCAGATATTCTTTGAAAAGGAAAACTGTGCTTAGTAACTTGTAGAAATTCCTAAAAGAGTCGTACACAGGCCCGGGGCAGTTCTTAGGTGGGTCCATCCGTCCTCCACTGGTGACAAACTCCAGAACCTCCTGGTTGCTTTTGCTAGGGTACGGCATGTATCCAAGAGAGAAGATTTCCCACAGAAGCACTCCGAAGGACCTGCGCACAGGACGGGAGATGTGGATACGGGTACACACACAGACACAGGCACTGACACACACACGTGTACACATACACACTCGGACACACACATAAATACACAGACGCACATACATATCATACACAGGGTCATAAACACATACACAGACACACATACATAGACACACACAGACGTACACAATGTAAAATTTTAATTTTTTAAATTTCACATTTTTTCCACAATAAAGAACTCTTCATATGGAGAAAAAGAAAGGAATGAGAAAGTAGTCACATGTGAAGCTCCATAAAAACATAACCAGCATGTTATTTTTTTTTGTTCACGTTTCTGTGCTTAGATTTTTTTTTTATATAATTGCTGTGATTTTTTTGCAAATTCCATTATAGCATAAACATTCTGCATGCTAATACCAACATTTTTATAAATAGAATTTGACATGGCTGTAGAGTGTTCCACTGAGTAGCTGTGCCACAAGTTGCTGTATCATTTCCATACTGTTTTACATTTTTAAAATATTTAAAAATACTGTGCTGAACATCTTTATACATTTTTAAAAGGACAATTTCCTTAGGATAAATTTCCTGAATTTAGAATTAGGATAATCTAGTAAAATCTAGGATAATTTTAAAGGAATTACTAGGTCAAAATAATATGAACACTGAAACCGTCTTTACCCATATTGTCCATTTGACTTCCCAAGGGGTCACTCTGACCATCAGCCAGCATTGTGCATCAGGCACTCCCACCAACACTGAGAACTTCTGCTGACTTTCAAGGTAAAGAATGGTAGAATATTTTAAATTAAGTTTATTGACTTGATAATTAACACGGTTGAGTGTGTGTGTTAATTCACTTTTTTCTCCTATGAATGGTTCATATTTAACCACATATTGTCCATTTTAAACCACATATTGTTTTGGTATCGATCAGTTTTTTGATTTATAGACAAACTTGATATATCAAAGAGGTTAACCTTTTATCCACAATTCAAATAACTTCTATTAGTTGCTTTCTAATTCTCCTTTTTAGCATGCCAAAGATTTTTATTTTTAGGTAGTCAAATCTATTTAAAATTTTTTTTGTGATTTCCTCCATCTGTTTTATAGATTCTATAGTCCTCTCTTTACCAGCAATTAGATGAATATTTGCTATTTTCTTCCAGTTGTGTGTGTTTGTTTCTCTCTTCCCAAATCCAGTCGGAATTGAGTTTGGTGTATAGTGTGAGGTAAGGATGTCACTTTATTAGCTCTTCTAAAACCACTTTTCGAACAATACATATTCCTAAAATAATTTTCTCTTCAACTATTGACTTGTGAGTAAAACAGGCCTGTTCCAGGCTGTCTGTTCGCGTCGCCGATTTGCCTCCTTCTTGCACTGATGCTGCTCTCTTCTACTTTTTGTGTGTTTATGTTTTAATATCTGGTAGGGCATTTTCCCCTTATTTCTCTCTTTTTAAAGAAATGTATTTGATTTCTCATTTATTTGCTTTAAATGAACTTTATAATGATTTTTATCATGTTCCAAAATCATCTGCTTTGATATTTTGACTAAAACTTTTATTTTAAAACTTTAATTTCATAATTAGCTTTTTGACCCAAAAAAGAGCCTATTTTAATTTCTGTGTCTGGTTGTCGTTTTCTGATGTTAATAAATATTACCTCAAAAATTGTAAAGCACTATAGTTCCTCCATCTCCTAAGGAACACAAAGTACTTTTTATTGACATAATTTAGGTGAAATTTCAAAGGTTCTTGTGAGGAGAATTGGGCAAAGATATTTTCCATATATTTTAGGTGAGAAGGCTGAAGCAGAGGTTATTATACAGCTAATTCAAGGCAGACTGGAATACGTTATTAGATCTCTTAATTCTACTACCTACAGATTGCCTGGTGCATATATTATTCCTCTCTGTTTGGTGGTCTGCCCCCAAGGCAAAACAAAATAAGCAAAATCATGGATGAAACTGGCAGCAGGGCTTAAAGAATTCCAGCGATATGTTTTCTGCTTGTCTAGATAGACAGCTAGGGAGATAGATTGCAGTATCCTTTGAGAGAACCACTATATAGACTGAAAATAGGTGTTCATTTTCTTACTTTAGAGTTCAAGGGAGTAAGAAGTCATGCTGATTATAGAACGTGGATAATTTCAGGTAAGTAGTGTTGTCAGATTTAGCAGATAACCAGACAGGACACTCAGTAACATCTGAATTCCAGTTAAACAAGAAATACTTTATAGTATTAGTGTATCCCAAACACTGCATGGGACATACTTATACCAAAACATTATTCACTGTTCATCTGAAATTCCATTTTAACTGGCCATTTTGTATTTTATCTAGCAATCCTACAGATAGGGTAAATCTATATTTTGTATGCCAAATGGTTCTTTAATCACCTATAAGCTGAACCTGTCCTAAATAGGAACTACAAGGTCCAAAGCTTTGCACCAAAGCATTCAAAATCAAACAGAAACAAATATAAGAAAAAAATCCCACTCTGTTTCTCCTGGTATTGAACTTGCTCTGCCTGAAATTATAGAAATAGCTTAAGTGATTGCTGATGAAATTATTTTAAAAATTTGAATCAATGAATATAATCTGATGAAAAATTTAAAGTCACAACTGTGCTATGTTTATCACCTTTTAAAGCTAAACTTTATTTTCCTTTATTCATAACTTGAAGTTGGAAGATTGTCTCCAATTATGTCTCCGTGTTCACACTTTGCATGCCCCTTCCATCTGAACCACCACTGGCCCCAATTATGGTAGAGGGTGGGGCGCACTTTTAGGAAAAATGGGAACCCCAAAGTTACTGTATCGTATTTAAATCTCCAGCTGATTCCATCCCCAGTTCGCTGCAGTTCTCTGAGCTTCAAATTCATGTACCGCCATCTCCACCGGCCTATTTTAATAGACAACTCAGACTTGACATGTTCCAACGAGCTCTTTCTGCACCCAAACCCTCTCCTCCTCCAGTCTTTCCAGCTCGGCAGTACCACTGTCCAGCTGTCTGCTCAAGCAGCAAACCTAGGAATCGTCCTTGATCTCACTCTTTCCCACACCTCCCACTCCACATCCAACTTAGCGCAGTCTTGACTACTCTCAAGACAGAGCTTGAAACTGACCACGGCCAATGGCTTCCACTGCTGCCACTAGGTCTAGCCCCTCTCATCTCTTATCTAGAAATGAGCAGTGTTCTCCTAACTGGTTTCTCATCTTCACCTGCCCCACTCCAGTCTATTTTCAATGGAAGCCAGAGTGAGATATATATATATATATATATATTTGTGTGTGTGTGTGTGTGTGTGTGTGTGTGTGTGTGTGTTACGCGGGCCTCTCACTGTTGTGGCCTCTCCCGTTGCGGAGCACAGGCTACGGACGCGCAGGCTCAGCGGCCATGGCTCACGGGCCCAGCCGCTCCGCGGCATGTGGGATCTTCCCGGACCGGGGCACGAACCCGTGTCCCCTGCATCGGCAGGCGGACTCTCAACCACTGTGCCATTCATCTCTGATCTGTGTTTTTTTTTTTTTTTGCTGCGCCGGGTCTCAGTTGTGGCACATGGACTCCGTTGCTGTATGTGGGATCTTTTTAGTTGCGGCACAGGGGCTTCTTAGTTGTGGCATGCCTGTGGAATCTAGTTCCCTGACCAGGGATCAAACCCGGGCCGCCTGTATTGGGAGCATGGAGTCTTACCCACTGGACCACCAGGGAAGTCCCTTCTGATCATTTTTTACTATGATTTTATTTGTCTCCTTGGAAGCTTGCAGCATCTTGATCACCACTGGTCTGAAATTTCATGATGATGTGCTCTTGTGTTACTCTCTTTATTCACAGTGCTTGGCACTTGCTAGATGCTTTCACTCTGGAAACATATGTCCTTCTGGGAAATCTTCTTGGATTATTTCTTTGATATTTTTATTCCTTTCATTTCCTCTATTCATTCTTTCTGGGACTCCTAGTTCTCAGCTAACTGGGTCTAATGGTCTAATCCCTTTAATTTTCTTTTCTTTCCTATCTATTCCATCTATTTATAGTTGTTTTATTTTCTAGAAGATTTATTCGACTCTGTCTTCCAATCTTTCCATTACTTTCACACATCTATCATCATCTTTTAAAAACCAAAACCTTTATTTTCTTAAGAACAGTTTTAGATTGTAAAGAAATTATGAAGATAATACAGAAAGTCCCCACATACCTCACACTCAGTTCCCTCTATTTTTAGCATCTTACATTAATGTGATACATTCCTTACAATTAACGAGCCAATATGAAGGCATTATTATTAACTAAAGCCCATAGTTTATTGAGATTTCCTTAATTTTTGCTGAATTTCCTTTTGCTGTTCCAGGACCGCATTAGAACATCACGTTATATTTAGTTGTCATGTTTCCTTAGGCTACTCTTGACTTTGGCAACTTCTCAGATTTTCCTCGTGTTTGATGACGTTGACAGTTTCGAGGAGTACCAGTCAGGAATTTTCTAGAATGTCAAATTAGGATTTGTCTGTTTTTCTTAGGATTAGAGTGGAGTTATTGGGTTTTGGGAGAAAGACCACAGAGGTTAATTGCCATTTCATCATATCAGGTGAAGGTGCTTGCTATCAACATGATCTGTCACTGTTCACGTTGACCTTGATCGCCTGGCTGAGGTAGCGTTTGCCAAGTTTCTTTCTTCTCCCTGCTTCTCCCTCCCTGTGCTCTTTGAAAGGATGCTGCCGTGTGCTGCCCACATGGGCTCCGGGGAACTAATGCTCCATCTCGTTGGAGGGCTCTCTCATCATATTTTTATATCCAGGAATTTTTTTTCCCTAAAAACATTGTTTTAAATAATCTTTTGTCTTTAGATTATGGTTGCAATAATATAACTTTTGAGGATATTGTTTTTAAAAGTTTTCCTAAGCTTTCTGCATTCTTCTTCCTCCAAGTTCCTTTTTATACGTTTGTTTCCTTCAGATCAGAATCTTTTCTCAAGCGCTTGTTGATTCTTGGCTGTCTGTTCATGTATTAAGACTGGGACACGACAAAGCTGATGGGAAGCTCTATGTAGATGAGGCCTGTCAACTGGTGGGCAAACTGGCTCGCTTGTTTCACGAGGTGCATTAGTTTCCTGGCTGCTGTAACAAAGTACCACAAACCTGGTGGCTTAAAGCAACACAAGTTTATTCTCTCACAGTTCCAAAGGGTGGATGTCTGAAACCAGTCGCGTGGGCTGAAAGCAAGGTGACTGCAGGGCCACGCTCCCTCCAGAGGCTCTAGGGGAGAACTGTTCCTTGCCTCTTCCGGCTTCTGGTGGATGCTGGAATTCCTTGGCTTGTGGCCACATCTCTTCAGCCTCTGCCTCTGTCCTCTGTGTGTGTATGCAACTTCCCTCTGCCTCTCATGCCACTTGTGATGGCATTTAGGGCCCACTGGATAATCCAGGATAACTGTCTCACTTCAAGATCCTCAACTTAATCACATCTGCAGACTCCTTTTTTCTTATAAGGGAACAATGGCAGGTTTCTGGGATGAGGGCCTGATACCTTTGGATGGCCATTATTCAGCCCACTAGCACTTGTGGTGTCTGAAGTTTTTCACTTCATTGGTCAGTCCCTCCTTCAAGAATCTCCTCATCTCCTTCTGCCTAGCTGCCGTGTTCTTGGCACTGAGGGGATGGAGGGGGCATTATACCTTTAAGTAGGTAGACTTAAAAAAAAAAATATATATATATATATATATATATATATATATATATATATACACATGCTTATAGTAGAGAATTGCTGATGTCTGATGTCCCTAAGGCCGGAAAGACTTTAGTTCAACCTCTTCAGAGAGGGAACCCCAGCCCTGTGTGATGGTAGAGGAGGGATGGGGTGAGGGAATGATCTAGTTACTTTTTAAACAGATCTGTAACTCATTTTCCTCTCTGCTGCACCTCTACTTTCAGAGGTGCCGGCACCTTCCATCCCTGGGCCTTTCTGGGGCTCCTGATCAGGCAGAGTGAACCAGGCTGCTTCTGGATGGCCCTAGATATCAACTTTCTAATTTTCTAAGTAAGAGACCACTTGTCTGTAAACTCTCCAGTTTCCCAAATTTTGTCATTGTTGTTGTCTTTGACCTTGTGGATTTTTATGCAACTAAAAAGACTCCCTTGTATATGTGTGTGTGTGTGTGTGTGTGTGTGTGTGTGTGTATGTGTATTTTGGGAGGGAGCACAGGTTCAATTTGCCATTTAAAAAATTATGTGTTGCTCTTACAGGAATTATGTAAAACAGTATGGAGATTCCTCAAGAAATTAAAAATAGAACTAAAGATCTAGAAATCCCACTTCTGGGTATACATCCAAAAGAAATAAAATCAGTATCTTGAAGAGGTATCTGCACTCCCACGTTCGCTGAAGCATTATTCACAATAGCCAAGATATGGAAACAACCTAAATATTGATTGATGGATAAATGGATAAAGAAAATGTGGCATGTATATAAACCATAGAATATTACTCAGCCATAAACAAGAAGGAAGTTTGCCATTTGCAACAACATGGATGAACTGGAGGACAGTATGCTAAATGAAATAAGTCAGACACAGAAAGACAAACACTCAGAAGCGGAACCATGGACGCGGAGAGTAGAATGGTGGTTGCCAGGGGCTGAGGGGAGGGGGAGGGGAAGATGTTGGTCAAGGAGCACAAGGTCTCAGTTATGCGGGATGAAGAAGTTCTGGACATCTAATGTGCAGACAGTGTTTTCCAAACTGATTTTTAGCTGTAGAAGGGGTCTCACCACCACCATCACCTGCAGCACTTTTGTGCTCATAATTATTTCCTTTTCTCCATGATTCTGTCAATGTGGAGAATTTCATTGATCAATTTTTCTAGTCTTAACTCAATGTTGCATTCCTGGAATAAATCTAACTTCGCTATTATGTGTGGCTCTCAGTGTGTGGTCCCCCAGCCTGCAGCATCAGCGTTGCCTGGGAACTTGTTAGAAAGGCAACTTCTCAGCCACCTCAGGCCTTCTGAATCCTAAGCTCTCAGGGTGGGGTCCAGTGTTTACCTGTGTTTTACCAAAGCCTTTCCGGTGGTTCCGATGCTCGATGTACGCCAACCTCTGAGAGCTCCCGTAGGAGAGGTATGTTGATTCTTCTCACCCTTCCCCACGAGAGTGTGGGATCATTTGGCTCTCGAGCTCTACCTTAAGGCCCACGGTGGGACCTGGAGGAGGGCGGCAGAAAGACTCACCACGTGTCTGTTTTAGAAGTAAATATTCCTTCCATGAAGGCCTCCGGGGGCATCCATTTGACCGGCAGCATCGCACAGCCTCCCTTTCGGTAGTAGCTCGCTCTGCAGGGAGAAGAGAAAAGCAGACTTGGTTCTGGAAATGGCTCTGAGCCGGGTACCTTGAGAGAGTGGCAACAACATCTACCGGCTGATGGACTGAAATTAACAAGGGGCGCTTGTGGTTCAGGAGGGGAGCAGGGGACACAGATCACCTAGTTAACAACCTTCGTGTCACCTCACAGGAGACAGAACAGCCCACTGCAGGTGTGAAAGGAAAGAGCTACGCAATGACTAAAAATACCCACTGGCAGGTAGTTAGAGTTCCCTGATGGGTTTTGTTTATTACAGCTCACAATGCATAACATTACTCCAACCTTATAAGTACTGTTCTCGATGATCCACGGTAACGCGAGATCCCAAATGGGAGAATTGAGGGCAGGGCTGGTGTCCTACTCTGGATCCTCCTCGGCACTCACACAGCATCTAATTCAATACAGGTGCTTGACATGGAACCCTCTAGGCAGCGGGCGGGAAGCTGCATGCCATAGCAGAGCCCCCAGGAGAGCACCTGCCTTTCATGGCACGAGGTGACTCACTAGTTTTTGTCACTGATGTCATTAATGCAACTGACTGATAAAAACTAATAACTGAGTTCATACCACTGTGCTCCCACGCCTGGTGTGTTATGGGAGGCGGCTCCCCACCAGCTGCCTAGATTAATTACTCCAATAAACATGAACTGAGTACTTAGTATGTGTCAGGTGTTCTGCCACGTGCTGAGGACACAAATAAGTCAGACTCTCTCTTCCAAGGTATGGTTTAGTGGAAGAAACAGACAGAATCAACTGCAGTAAGAACAACACGTGATGATGTAGGTATGTACGAAGCTCGGTGACCAATGAAGAATGCATTTGTTCTACCCAAAGGGGGGGTAGAGTATAGGAGAAGTTTTTTGGGGGCGCTGTTGGAGCTGGAACGGCAAAGCAGCTCTCGAGGAAGACTATTCCTGACATGTGGCGTCGTGCGGTGCCTGTAGGAAGCCGGAGCTGTAGGGAAGTTGGGCGGTGAAGCCTAGAGCTGGGGAACTGTCGGTGCTGAGGATGGAGAGGAAGGGCCAGATCATGTGACTCACTAAGTCTCACTGCAACATTTGTGTCTTAGAGCACAGGCTCTCCCGGGGTGCTCTGAGACAGGAGGGGAAGGAAGGCTGAGACTCTGGGTGATAGAAGAGGGTGACATGGAGCATTAGCAGGGTATATGGTGGATACCAGTGGTAGATGACCGTAGCTGAAAACATTGCTAACTCCTAATTTCCTAGGTACTGCTGTCCTGTGGTAACAGGATGCCATCGGCATTCTTACCCCACGGAGATTGTTTACCAGTTCCGTGGGAGGCCTTCAAGGTCTCCCTTATTCTCCAAAGACTGAAAGGTCTACATGACCATCCCTCCTCACTCTACCTCTGGATTAGGGAAGGTGTAATTAGTGACCATGCAAGGGAGTCCCTTGCTCAGCTAATGGAGTGAGTCACTGTTGTAAATAATTAGACAAAGAAGAAACGGGAATTCCCTGGCCGTTCAGTGGTTAGGACTCTGCGCTTCCACTGCAGGGCAGGGGGCACGGGTTCAATCCCTGGCTGGGGAACTAAGATCCCCCATGCAGTGCGGCACGGACCAAAAAAAAAAAAAAAAAAAAGAAGAAGAAACTAGGGGTTGGGAAGAGAAGAGTGGGATAAAGTATAATAGAGTATTTTTTTAATTAAAATTTACTTTGTTTTTTAATGTAGCCTTAAGAATATTACAGGGGAAAAGAAATGAAGCTGAGCTAAGTACCTATGGGCTTTGAATACACTCCTGTGTCTCCTGGTGTGAGAAAAGAAGAGCCGATGAGCTGGGCCCAGTTTCCTGTCAGTTCTAAGGTGCTCTTGCCTGGGGTGATGGAAGCTAAGCCTGTTTAGAATTCCTGAGTATTGAGGAAAGGGGTCAAGCAACTTAAAGTTTACTTAGAAACGTTTCCCATATCAAGTATCCAGGTTATTCTGTGTCTCAGAACATGTTAGGACTATAGAGTTGGAACGAGAAAGACAATCTAATTAACGGCTTAGTGCCAATTATCGCAGGCAGTGTGATCCTTGAATTAGCCCTTCAGGCATGAGCAATGATTAAGGCTTCCCATGTCCTGAAAAGGAACTTAATGACATTTTAGGTGGCAGGTTGACAAGGCAGCAGAGATGCTTTAGGGCACAAGCAGCCTTGTCACACTCTCTTGAGGGGGTTAAGCTGAGGAGGTGAGCTCTGATGGGTGATGGCAGGCTGTACTCACCGGTAGATGTCTCGAGCCATTCCGAAGTCTCCAATCTTGGCCACCCTTCCAGGGCCTGGACAGGTCAAGAGGCAGTTCCTGGCAGCAATGTCCCTGGGAAGAAAAAAAATGAGAAAATGCATTTCCTAATTTTATTCTTGAAAAGATAAATGTATAATACTCAGCACAAGGATTTTCACCTCCAATCTGAAGGTTCTCTTTTCTTCCCTATAGTTCCTTGCTACATTATACTTCAGTATGAAAAAAATAGCTAAGCAATTCTAGGTCTCAGAACTAAGAGGGAGGGGGGAAGGCGGAAGATGGCGGAAGAGTAAGACGCGGAGATCACCTTCCTCCCCACAGATACACCAGAAATACATCTACACGCGGAACAACTCCTACAGAACACCTACTGAAGGCTGGCAGAAGACCTCAGACCTCCCAAAAGGCAAGAAACTCCCCACGTACCTGGGTAGGGCAAAAGAAAAAAAGAAAAAACAGAGACAAAAGAATAGGGACGGGACCTGCACCAGTGGGAGGGAGCTGTGAAGGAGGAAAAGTTCCCACACACTAGGAAGCCCCTTCGCGGGCAGAGACTGCGGGAGGCGGAAGGGGAAAGCTTCGGTGCCGCGGAGGAGAGCACAGCAACAGGGGTGCGGAGGGCAAAGCGGGGAGATTCCCGCACAGAGGATCGGTGCCGACCAGCACTCACCAGCCCGAGAGGCTTGTCTGCTCACCCGCCGGGGCGGGCGGGGCTGCGAGCTGAGGCTCTGAGGCTCGGGTTTCGGTTTCGGACTGAGCGCAGGGAGAGGACTGGGGTTGGCGGCTTGAACATAGCCTGAAGGGGTTAGTGCACCACAGCTAGCCGGGAGGGAGTCCGGGGAAAAGTCTGCACCTGCCGAAGAGGCAAGAGACTTTTCCTTCCCTCTTTGTTTCCTGGGGCGTGAGGAGAGGGGTTTAAGAACGCTGCTTAAAGGAACTCCAGAGACGGGCGCGAGCCGCGGCTGAAAGCGCGGAATCCAGAGGCAGGCGGGAGACGTTAAGGCTGCTGCTGCCGCCACCAAGGGGCCTGTGTGCGAGCACAGGTCACTCTCCACACCCCTCTTCCGCGGAGCCTGTGCAGCCCGCCACTGCCAGGTTCCCGGGATCCAGGGACAACTTCCCCGGGACAGCGCACAGCGCGCCTCAGGCTGGTGCAAAGTCACGCCGGCCTTTGCCACCGCAGGCCCGCCCCGCACTCTGTGCCCCTCCGTCCCCGCTGGCCTGAGTGCGCCAGAGCCCCCAATCAGCGGCTCTTTTAACCCCATCCTGTCTGAGCAAAAAACAGACGCCCTCCAGCGGCCTACACGCAGTGGCAGGGCCAAATCCAAAGCTGAGCCCTGGGAGCTGTGAGAACAAAGAAGAGAAAGGGAAATCTCTCCCAGCAGCCTCAGGAGCAGCGGATTAAAGCTCCACAATCAACTTGATATACCCTGCATCTGTGGGATACCTGAATAGACAACCAATCATCCCAAATTAAGGAAGTGGACTTTAGGAGCAAGATCTATGATTTTTTCCCCTTTCCTCTTTTTGTGAATGTGTATGTGTATGCTTCTGTGCGAGATCTTGTCTGTATAGTCTTGCTTCCACCATTTGTCCTAGGGTTCTATCCGTCCATGTTTTTTTTAATTTTTTTTCTTAATATCTAATTTTAATAACAATATTATACTTTACCTTCGTTCTTTCTTTCTTTCTTTCCGTCCTTCCTTCCCTCCTTTAGACAACGAATCATCCCAAATTGAGGAGGTGGTCTCTGACAGCAAGATTTAGGATTTTTCCCCATTTACCTCTTTTAGTGAGGGTGTATGTGTATGCTTCTGTGTAAGATTTTGTCTGTATAGCTTTTTTTTTTCTAAATAAGAATTTTTTAATTCAATAACTTTATTATACTTTATTTTATTTTTACTGTATCTTCTTTCTGTCTTTTTTCCTTCTGTCCCTCCTTCCTTCCTTCCTCCCTCCCTCCTTTCTTTCCTTCTTGCCTTCTTTCCTTCTTTGCTTCTTTCTTTCTTTCTTCCTTCCTTCCTGCCCTCCTTTCCTTCTTTCTTTCCTCATACTTCTACTAATTCCCTCTACTTTTTCTCCCTTTTATCCTGAGCCGTGTGGATGAAAAGCTCTTGGTGCTCCAGCCAGGAGGCAGGGCTCTGCCTCTGAGGTAGGAGAGCCAACTTCAGGACACTGGTCAACAAGAGACCTCCCAGCTCCACATAATATCAAACGGCAAAAATCTCCCAGAGACCTCCATCTTAACACCAGCACCCAGCTTCACTCAACGACCAGCAAGCCACAGTGCTGGAAAACCTATGCCAAACAACTAGCAAAACAGGAACACAACCCTACCCATTAGCAGAGAGGCTGCCTAAAATCATAATAAGGCCACAGACACCCCAAAACACACCACCAGACGTGAACCTGCCCACTAGAGAGACAAGATCCAGCCTCATCCACCACAACACAGGCACTAGTCCCCTCCACCAGGAAGCCTACACAACCCACTGAACCAACCTTAGCCACTGGAGACAGACATCAAAAACAGGAGGAACTACGAACCTGCAGCCTGCAAAAAGGAGACCCCAAACACAGTAAGATAAGCAAAATGAGAAGACAGAAAAACACACAGCAGATAAAGGAGCAAGATAAAAATGCACCAGACCTAACAAATGAAGAGGAAATAGGCAGTCTACCTGAAAAAGAATTCAGAATAATGATAGTAAGGTTGATCCGAAATCTTGGAGATAGAATGGACAATAGAATGGACAAAATGCAAGAATCAGTTAACAAGGACCTAGAAGAACTAAAGATGAAACAAGCAACGATGAACAACATAATAAATGAAATTAAAAGTACTCTAGATGGGATTAATAGCAGAATAACTGAGGCAGAAGAACGGATAAGTGACCTGGAAGATAAAATAGTGGAAATAACTACTGCAGAGCAGAATAAAGAAAAAAGAATGAAAAGAACTGAGGACAGTCTCAGAGACCTCTGGGACAACATTAAACGCACCAACATTCGAATTATAGGGGTTCCAGAAGAAGAAGAGAAAAAGAAAGGGACTGAGAAAATATTTGAAGAGATTATAGTTGAAAACTTCCCTAATATGGGAAAGGAAATAGTTAATCAAGTCCAGGAAGCACAGAGAGTCCCATACAGGATAAATCCAAGGAGAAATATGCCAAGACACATATTAATCAAACTGTCAAAAATTAAATACAAAGAAAGCATATTAAAAGCAGCAAGGGAAAAACAACAAATAACACATAAGGGAATCCCCATAAGGTTAACAGCTGATCTCTCAGCAGAAACCCTACAAGCCAGAAGGGACTGGCAGGACATACTGAAAGTGATGAAGGAGAAAAACCTGCAGCCAAGACTACTCTACCCAGCAAGGATCTCATTCAGATTTGATGGAGAAATTAAAACCTTTACAGACAAGCAAAAGCTGAGAGAGTTCAGCACCACCAAACCAGCTTTACAACAAATGCTAAAGGATCTTCTCTAGGCAAGAAACACAAGAGAAGGAAAAGACCTATAATAACGAACCCAAAACAATTTAGAAAATGGGAATAGGAACATACATATCGATAATTACCTTAAATGTAAATGGACTAAATGCTCCCACCAAAAGACACAGATTAGCTGAATGGATACAAAAACAAGACCCTTATATATGCTGTCTACAAGAGACCCACTTCAGACCTAGAGACACATACAGACTGAAAGTAAGGGGATGGAAAAAGATATTCCATGCAAATGGAAACCAAAAGAAAGCTGGAGTAGCAATTCTCATATCAGACAAAATAGACTTTAAAATAAGGACTATTAAAAGAGACAAAGAAGGACACTACATAATGATCAAGGGATCGATCCAAGAAGAAGATATAACAATTGTAAATATTTATGCACCCAACATAGGAGCACCTCAATACATAAGGCAAATACTAACAGCCATAAAAGGGGAAATCGACAGTAACACATTCATAGTAGGGGACTTAAATACCCCACTTTCACCCATGGACAGATCATCCAAAATGAAAATAAATAAGGAAACACAAGCTTTAAATGATACATTAAACAAGATGGACTTAACTGATATTTATAGGACACTCCATCCAAAAACAACAGAATACACATTTTTCTCAAGTGCTCATGGAACATTCTCCAGGATAGATCATATCTTAGGTCACAAATCAAGCCTTGGTAAATTTAAGAAAATTGAAATTGTATCAAGTATCTTTTCTGACCACAATGCCATGAGACTAGATATCAATTACAGGAAAAGATCTGTAAAAAATACAAACACATGGAGGCTAAACAATACACTACTTAATAATGAAGTGATCACTGAAGAAATCAAAGAGGAAATCAAAAAATACCTAGAAACAAATGACAATGGAGACACAACGACCCAAAACCTGTGGGATGCAGCAAAAGCAGTTCTAAGGGGGAAGTTTATAGCAATACAAGCCCACCTTAAGAAGCAGGAAACATCTCGAATAAACAACCTAACCTTGCACCTAAAGCAATTAGAGAAAGAAGAACAAAAAAACCCCCAAAGCTAGCAGAAGGAAAGAAATCATAAAAATCAGATCAGAAATAAATGAAAAAGAAATGAAGGAAACAATAGCAAAGATCAATAAAACTAAAAGCTGGTTCTTTGAGAAGATAAACAAAATAGATAAACCACTAGCCAGACTCATCAAGAAAAAAAGGGAGAAGACTCAAATCAATAGAATTAGAAATGAAAAAGGAGAGGTAACAACTGACACTCCAGAAATAAAAGAGATCATGAGAGATTACTACAAGCAACTCTATGCCAATAAAATGGACAATCTGGAAGAAATGGACAAATTCTTAGAAATGCACAACCTGCCAAGACTGAATCAGGAAGAAATAGAAAATATGAACAGACCAATCACAAGCACTGAAATTGAAACTGTGATTAAAAATCTTCCAACAAAGAAAAGCCCAGGACCAGATGGCTTCACAGGCGAATTCTATCTATCTATCTCTTTAGAGAAGAGCTAACACCTATCCTTCTCAAACTCTTCCAAAATATAGCAGAGGGAGGACCACTCCCAAACTCCTTCTACGAGGCCACCATCACCTTGATACCAAAACCAGACAAGGATGTCACAAAGAAAGAAAACTACAGGCCAATATCACTGATGAACATAGATGCAAAAATCCTCAACAAAATACTAGCAAACAGAATCCAACAGCACATTAAAAGGATCATACACCATGATCAAGTGGGGTTTATTCCAGGAATGCAAGGATTCTTCAGTATATGCAAATCTATCAATGTGATAAACCATATTAACAAATTGAAGGAGAAAAACCATATGATCATCTCAATAGATGCAGAGAAAGCTTTTGACAAAATTCAACACCCATTTATGATAAAAACCCTGCAGAAAGCAGGCATAGAGGGAACTTTCCTCAACATAATAAAGGCCATATATGACAAGCCCACAGCAAACATCATCCTCAATGGTGAAAAACTGAAAGCATTTCCACTAAGATCAGGAACAAGACAAGGTTGCCCACTCTCACCACTCTTATTCAACATAGTTTTGGAAGTTTTAGCCACAGCAATCAGAGAAGAAAAGGAAATAAAAGGAATCCAAATCGGAAAAGAAGAAGTAAAGCTGTCACTGTTTGCAGATGACATGATCCTATACATAGAGAACCCTAAAGATGCTACCAGAAAACTACTATAGCTAATCAATGAATTTGGTAAAGTGGCAGGATACAAAATTAATGCACAGAAATCTCTGGCATTCCTATATACTAATGATGAAAAATCTGAAAGTGAAATCAAGAAAACACTCCCATTTACCATTGCAACAAAAAGAATAAAATATCTAGGAATAAACCTACCTAAGGAGACAAAAGACCTGTATGCAGAAAATTATAAGACACTGATGAAAGAAATTAAAGATGATACAAATAGATGGAGAGATATACCATGTTCTTGGATTGGAAGAATCAACATTGTGAAAATGACTCTACTACCCAAAGCAATCTATAGATTCAATGCAATCCCTATCAAACTACCACTGGCATTTTTCACAGAACTAGAACAAAAATTTTCACAATTTGTATGGAAACACAAAAGACCCCGAATAGCCAAAGCAATCTTGAGAACGAAAGAAGGAACTGGAGGAATCAGGCTCCCTGACTTCAGACTATACTACAAAGCTACAGTTATCAAGACGGTATGGTACTGGCACAAAAACAGAAAGATAGATCAATGGAACAGGATAGAAAGCCCAGAGATAAACCCATGCACATATGGACACCTTATCTTTGATAAAGGTGGCAGTAGTGCACAGTGGAGAAAGGACAGCCTCTTCAATAAGTGGTGCTGGGAAAACTGGACAGGTACGTGTAAAAGTATGAGATTAGATCACTCCCTAACACCATACACAAAAATAAGCTCAAAATGGATTAAAGACCTAAATGTAAGGCCAGAAACTATCAAACTCTTAGAGGAAAACATAGGCAGAACACTCTATGACATAAATCACAGCAAGATCCTTTCTGACCCACCTCCTAGAGTAGTGGAAATAAAAACAAAAATAAACAAATGGGACCTAATGAAACTTCAAAGCTTTTGCACAGCAAAGGAAACCATAAACAAGACCAAAAGACAACCCTCAGAATGGGAGAAAATATTTGCAAATGAAGCAACCGACAAAGGATTAATCTCCAAAATTTACAAGCAGCTCATGCAGCTCAATAACAAGAAAACAAACAACCCAATCCAAAAATGGGCAGAAGACCTAAATAGACATTTCTCCAAAGAAGATATACAGACTGCCAACAAACACATGAAAGAATGCTCAACATCATTAATCATTAGAGAAATGCAAATCAAAACTACAATGAGATATCATCTCACACCAGTCAGAATGGCCATCATCAAAAAATCTAGAAACAATAAATGCTGGAGAGGGTGTGGAGAAAAGGGAACACTCTTGCACTGCTGGTGGGAATGTGAATTGGTTCAGCCACTATGGAGAACAGTATGGAGGTTCCTTAAAAAACTACAAATAGAACTACCATATGACCCAGCAATCCCACTACTGGGCATATACCCTGAGAAAACCAAAATTCAAAAAGAGTCATGTACCAAAATGTTCATTGCAGCTCTATTTACAATAGCCCGGAGATGGAAACAACCTAAGTGCCCATCATCGGATGAATGGATAAAGAAGATGTGGCCCATATATACAATGGAATATTACTCAGCCATAAAAAGAAACGAAATTGAGCTATTTGTAATGAGGTGGATAGACCTAGAGTCTGTCATACAGAGTGAAGTAAGTCAGAAAGAAAAAGACAAATACCGTGTGCTAACACATATATATGGAATTTAAGGAAAAAAATGTCATGAAGAACCTAGGGGTAAAGCAGGAATAAAGACGCAGACCTACTAGAGAACGGACTTGAGGTTATGGGGAGGGGGAAGGGTGAGCTGTGACAGGGCGAGAGAGAGTCATGGGCATATACACACTAACAAACGTAGTAAGGTAGATAGCTAGTGGGAAGCAGCCGCATGGCACAGGGATATTGGCTCGGTGCTTTGTGACAGCCTGGAGGGGTGGGATAGGGAGGGTGGGAGGGAGGGAGACGCAAGAGGGAAGACATATGGGAACATATGTTTATGTATGACCGATTCACTTTGTTATAAAGCAGAAACTAACACACCATTGTAAAGCAATTATACCCCAATAAAGATGTTAAAAAAAAAAAAAAGAACTAAGAGGGAAATGGAAAAGGATTTGGGGAGATTATTGAAATGTTTAATGGGATAATAATAATGAAAATAACTATAATAGGAACTAGAAAAGTGATTGGCCTTTTACTGTGTACTTAAGCATTGTTCTATGTGCTTCATATCTAATTCTCACAACTCTGTAAGACACAAGGTGCTATCATTATCCTTATTTTATCAAAAACACTTAAGCTAAGAGAAGATAACAGAGGGACGTAAGAAATGCGTTTGGCTGTAGGCTATTGTTCTGTACAGATTGCTGGTTGGTTTTTGCCGGTTGGATGAAGGAGTATTCTGGAACAGCATAATTTCCATGACCAGATTCAAGTAGGTCAAAGTATTCCCAAATACTTCTAGTTTTATTTTCTAATAAGCCATTATGGTTTTTACATCTGTGATTTTATCTAAAGCCTTTGCTAAGCTGTATGCATCATAGCTATGTGGCCAAAGAATCGCTTCTTTCGAGTTAGAAAGTTACCTTGTCTTCTTAGTTGTTACTCTCCAGATGGCCTATCCTCCCATAGCACACCTGTAAGCCTTGATCAGAAGCTTTCCAAGATTCATCAACTTCTACTCACTGACTGCTAACCCATTCTTTTTTTTTTTTTTTTTTTTTTTAACGGTACGCGGGCCTCTCACTGTTGTGGCCTCTCCCGTTGCAGAGAACAGGCTCCGGACGCGCAGGCTCAGCGGCCATGACTCACGGGCCCAGCCGCTCCGCGGCATGTGGGATTTTCCCGGACCGGGGCACAAACCCGTGTCCCCTGCATCGGCAGACGGACTCTCAACCACTGCACCACCAGGGAAGCCCCGCTAACCCATTCTTGACATGCATGTGGGGATTAAGGATGCAGCCAGAAGAAGTCTGGAATGGGTTTCTAATATCATTAAAGTCCTGGACGGGGAAAAAAAAAAGTACTCCTTGGGGGGAACAGGTGGTGTTTTCACATTTTCAGTTGGTTTCATGAAGGTTCTGACCTTTGGCTGAGAAAGAAGGACATGGAGAATAAACAACTGGATAGTATTAAAAATAGGGTCTGGATAGGGCCTCATGGCTTAGGAGATCAGAACAATGGGTCAGGGTGGGAGATGGATGTCATTAATGCCACTGCCCTGATCCAGAAGGTTTAAGTTGAATTTCGAGGAGCAATGGTGCATAAAATGCCCTAAGGCAACCATAAAAGCATAACATATATGACATCAAAAAGAAGAAAAAAATAGTAAGAGATATAGCCACTGCTTCTCAAGAGAAATATAGTGAAATAGACCAGGAACAATATTTATGGATCCAGAAAGGTCTTTCCATTGATGTGCAGGGAATGGTTGCTTAAAAAATTGATCTTGAATCTAATGGCAGGAAAGTAAATGTAACATCACAGAACACACCAAGAATTGGTAGAATGACACATATTTATGGCATATAATGGCATTATGACATATAATGGCAATAAAGCATGTCCAAAGGAAAGAGATCTAATAGAAAAATGGAAGCATGTGGATCTGGTGAGGGAGCTCCACTCTGAATTCAGCAGGTGTGGTTGCATGGGAGTCTGCGAATCTTAAGGCAGACACTGGGTGGAGGAAAGAGAATTAAGGTAAACCTATTGGGGGAGTGTGCCACAGACCTCAAGCCAGTTAGAAGATATAAAAGATGCTTTCTTCAAACCAATTACCTCAGAAGACAGCTTTGATCGAGATGGACAATTTCTGCTAATAGTCACCCTTTGCTTATAAAGCGATCATCTGATACATTATTGATTCAATCTTTGACAATTTCATTTCTCAAAAAAGATAAAAGGAGCAACAAACTGTTACTCTGGGATCTAATTCTGACCTTCAGTAACTATTTACAGATATGAAAGCCATAAGAATCTTAAGAGAATATGATCCTGTTATCTTATTATCTGTAATAACAGCACTGGATATAGTCAACACGTTATCATGCCTCTAGGAAAGCAGATTTCAAAACGTCAGAGGAAAGATGGATATGATCCCTCAGTCAGAGAATCTGGATGCTTGGTGACTAATGTGGGAGTGGAGATAAAAAGGCAGAAATGGGGACTTCCCTGGTGGTCCAGTGGTAAAGAATCCACCTTCCAATGCAGGGGATGCAGGTTTGATCCCTGGTCAGGGAACTAAGATCCCACATGCCGCGGGGCAACTGAACCCGTGCACCACAACTACTGAGCTCGCATGCGTCAACTAGAGAACCTGCATGCCACAAACTACAGAGCCCATGTGCTCTGGAACCCGTGCGACACAACTAGAGAGAGAAAAAACCTGCACGCCACAACTAGAGAGAAGCCCGTGCGCAGCAATGAAGAGCCCGCATGCCTCAACGAGGATCCCACGTGCCGCAACTAAGACCCGAAGCAGCCAAAAATAAATAAAATAATAAATAACTCTTTTTTTTTTTTTAAAGGCAGAAACGACCTCAGGGAGAAGTGAAGGGAGAGATCTGAAGTCACCAAGGGGACAGCACATGTTGCTCTCAGATGAGCCCAGATTTAGAGGATGTGGACAAAAGATGGCAAGATGGCTCTAGCCAAGGACTAATTCCAAAAAGAGTACAACCTTGTCATGTCTGAACAACAATAAAGCCCAGAGCTGAGATGTATGGAAAGTTGTGTACACATTAAAAAGGGCAAGAATAACAATGGCAGGGCTGGAGGAGAACAGAAAGAACGGAGCCTGGCTTCTCTTTTACTTCTGTTATTTCTATCAAGCACAATGATCTGCAAGTTGGAAAGGCTGAAAATCAACAGGAAGATCTGAAGATCAAAGTGATGAAGTGACAGTCAAAGGATGAGCCGATGTGAGCGTCTCGCCTTGTTTCCGGAATGGTTCTGGGAAGCTAGGCCAGTGTATTTCTTGACCTTCAACTTCCCCATTTTTATTAGGGAAGGAAGCATAGCTTGTTATCTACCTACACGCTTTTCTATTTCTAAACTCATACATATTCTCTCCTTTTCTACGTTGTATTACATATTCTAATTATTAGGAACATGTCTTATACTCTTGGATGGGTTAATGAATGTTTATTAGTTCACCAGGTTGTTATTTACTAAATTAGAAGCAAATGGTTAGGAAGAGCTTTGCAAAGAGCCTAACAATCTATTTGACTTTTCAGGTTTCAGAATCAAGCTGTCTGCTGAGAAAGCCATGAATGGCCACATGGAAGGAAATACGTGTCATCTCTCATGTCTATAGCATTACACATGGACTTGATGTACCAATGAAAACACCATTTAAACACAAGGAGTAGAGTAGAAGAGTAGAAGAAATGAAGTACAGAGGTGGAGAAAATAATCGTTATTTTTCATTTCAGAGTATTTTAGAAAAAAATAATTTATCCAATAAACATTTATTGTGCCCCACTCTGTGCCAGTGATATGAAGATGAATAAAACAGGGTCCTTGCCTTCGAGTTACTCATAGTCAGATATGTGAAAATATAAACTCCTTAAACGTCCCTTAAGGAGCCCAGTTTTCTAGATATGGAAACGTTCACATGATCTAGGACTTGACACAGGCAGGAGTCCCTGCAGGGGGTCAGGTATAGCTCATCTGGGTCTCCAGTGCTGGCATGGATGTCTTATGATCCCACTTTACCTATGGGCCAGATGAAGCCCTGGTAGAGTGGTAACCATCTTAAAGACAAAGCTGAGCCATCCAAACAGCTTTAGAGACCTATTGTTCTGCTCTGAAGGCACGATCTGGGCCCCTGAGACACGTAGGGAAGCATACAGAAGGTGGGGGTAGAGCAAGGCCACTTAGACTCACCGGTGGATGAAGTGATTTTCCTCTAGATACTGGCAGCCACAGGCGATGTCCCGAGCCACGTGCAGGAGGTCCAGCATGGCCAGGGAGGAGGGCTGATTCTGTGGCAGACAGAAGTGACCAGCTGATGAGAAGTTCTTGGGGGAGAGAAGATCTGAAACACTTCCCATGCTTGCTAGGAGGCCACACAGGTGCGCCACCCCCAGGGTCTCAGCCCTGGCTGCACATTCGAAATCACCTGGCGGCTTAAAAAAATGCAGATGCCTGGGCCTCAGCCCAGACCAAAGACTCCATCTCTGCAGGTGGGCGCAATATTTACAGGGTCGCAGCTCCCAGATGAGTGGGGCTGGAGCCCTAAACCACAGGAACCGGGACTGGCAGACGTCCTGCCCCTTTGCACTTTTTCTGCCCATTCTTCCACCTCAATCTTCATAAACATTTGGATCCCCCAAACGTACAAACAGGCCTGTGGGGAAATAAAGGGGGCTAATATTGTTTTAGAAATGCTCTAGTTAAATGCTTAAAAATATTTTTTAAAAATTAATTTTCTTCCTGAAGACCTAGACCTGAAGTGGATTGAAAAAGGAAAGCTTCCAGACAATGATGGGCAGCTGAAGAGCCATCTCCGGCCTTTCTGCATGATTCTCTTTTGTGCAAAAGCTGCTGCCGCCCCCTCACCCCCGCTGCCCCCGAGATGCACCCCGCCGTTGCCTCCCTGCAGCCTGGTGGAGCCCCGGGAAGTCTTTTCTGAGGGCTATGCCCTCCTTGGTGTCTTTTAAATTCCTAAACCCCCAAGTCTGCAGCAACACGTCGTCATGCAGTGTCACATTCACTGCGCTCTTCTGTGCTTATCTTACCATGTCCCCAAGGAAACTTCGAGGCACCCGAGGCAGGGCCTTCAGCATACACTTCCGTGGTCTCCAACACGACCCTTAGCTCGCTACCGTGGTTCAGTGAACAAGGGGGTTCGTTGGTTGATTACAGCGGAACTAGGGTTTACCCAGATGTCGGCCACAGACCGAGGGCCTCCCCGGGACTCCTTGGAGAGACAGCACGGGACTGAAGGAGGCAGAGAGGCGTTTGTCTAGGGCATATGCTTCAGTTCTGGGGGGGGGAAGGTTCAGGGAGGAGCATGGTCTCTGCCCATGGACCACTGGGCAGTGCCTTACATGCAACAGAGCAAGTCCCAGGACATGATCTCCTTTGATGCAACATCCCGTGTGGTCGGTAGGGAAGAGAGGTTACCTCTGTATTAAAGATGCGAGGGCTGAGGGCTCAGAGAGGCTCAGGTCACACAGTCAGCAGGGTGGAGCCGAAACTGCCCTGAACTGGGCTTTAAGGATCTGGGTTGGGGGAAGTAGGATTCTAGGAGTTAAAACGGAGTTTCTCGGGAGAGCGTGTCCCAGAAGGGCCGGAGTAGCCACGGGCGCAGCGCATGGTACCCAAGTGAGTACGGATGCAGCACACAGATGCCGTGAGGGCACATTTCGGTGCTCGGTTGAGCTGAGCTGGGCTTCATCCTGCTCGTCCCTTATTGGCTGTGTGAGCTGGGGCTGACCGCTTTGCCTCTGTCCAAGCCACCGTGTCCTGGTCTGTGAAATCAGCATGACACTCTTGGCCTCACTGGATGGTTAAGAGCACCTACAGTCAGAGGCACAGAGTGAGCGCTTCATAGAGGCTCTGCAGTTATGCAGGGGGCTGCTCCTGGGGGGTGCTGTGGGGTCTCGGGAAATGGCTCTTGTGTTGGGCTTCTCCCGGGACCTTGTCAGGCTGAGAAGTACTGGGCACTGTGAGAGACAGTACGCTTTTCCTGGGGAAAAGGAAAGTAATATATTTCCAAGGGGAATATGCATCCATCTTGCTATAGTATTAGAACAATCTTTTCTCTCTCTTTCTTTCAAATTGCTTTCTGTTCCTGCCAAAGAGGACCCAGTCCTAGCTCCCCCCCGGGTCTCTTTGTGTCTTAGCCCCCATCACTCAGTATGCAAGGACCACTGACGTCTCAAATGCTCCATGAGTCTGGTGTGCTGCAGGGACTAAACCTTCCCATGCATTAACCCACGGGCCGGGATTATCTGGGCTCCCTGTCTTTGGCTGCTCAGAGCAAATTAACCGCGCCGCTAATCAGTCTGAACAGAGCAGACAGACGGTAACCCATGGGTGTGTGTGTGTGTGTGTGTGTGTGTGTGTGTGTGTGTGTGTGTGTGTGTGTGTGTGTGTGTGTGTGTGCGCGCGCGCGCGCGCGGTGGCGGAGGTGTGGATGCTGTGGCAAATCCGATACTTAAAACTAGCAGTGCAGAGTGTAGCCAGTGTGCTCAGTGTCATTTCTATCCATCCTGGGCAAAGAAGGCCTTGGAACCAGGGTTTCTGCCCCCTATTCGCCACTGAATGCGGCACTTCCTTTGGCAACTCGGGCAGTCATGGTTATGGGTGTAGCCTGCCCAGTACTCAGAGAGGATTTTGTGCAGTATTTCCCAAAGCAGGCTGTGGGATGGAATTCAATCAAACAGGCATGGGAATCCCTGGGTTAAATAGGCTTCTTTATCACAGAAATGATCAGAGTCTTTGCTATACGCTAATGTGTGTTGAGAATCAGTAAGAGAGGAGTCTGCGTGGCTCTGATATTTGCTTGACCAAGGAATTCTTCTGAGCATGTGTGTGAGTGTGTAGCACCTCAGGGTACCGGAGTTCCCTTCAGGGACACTGTTTTGACCAATATCCTACTTTTACATGGGAGAAAAGAGGCCCCACTGAAGTGGAATAATTTCTTTGCTCGCAGTTTCTGAGGGGCTATTTCCAAAGGATAATGTATATACTAATAAAAGACAGAGTAATATTGATACCTGTTCCTTCCTTAAGTAGCTTCTGCATTTAGAGATGAAGGGTCACAGGACATGGGGGAGGAACTGTTTCACCAAGTGAAAAACAGACTAGGGATATATTTTAAAATTGACACATATGAGGGTAAGAGGGAAAGATGAAAGGAAGAAGCAAAGAATGCAGACAGGCGACACAAAATATTAAACGTGGCAAAACTCCATTTTGAAAAGTGATGAGATGCAAATGGTGCTGGGCCCTCATATTCCTGGCTCCTGACATGGCCGAGAAAATACCCCTCCACGCACTTTGGAGGCAGCATTGGTATTTGGCAAAGTTGAAGCCAAAGATGAAAACCTAAGCATTAGTTGCAACCAGAGGTTCTCACCTCTGTGCTGTTCACCTCTGACATCCAAGAAGCCGTCTTGTACTGAGCCTCTTCTCTAGAGCCATTACCTACAGGATTACCATGTTCCAAACAGCTATAGACACTATAGTGGTCAATGACCGCCACCTTGAATAAAGAGATTACTGACTCCTTAATGGCCTTTGTCATTATTGATTGAATCAACTGATATTAAAAGACAGCTACTAGCCTACATCTGGCATATATTAAACCCTCAATAAAAATTTGTTCAATAAAGAGAGCATCTGCAAAATTATTTTGACATTAAAAGGGTCCTTCCTTCTTGAGGAGGTGGGGTCCTGGGACCAAACGATGTTTTCTTCTGTACCCATGAATTTCATTTCCATGACAGACATGGTTGGCCCAGGTACCCATTCTGTCTTCTGAGTCTGTATATCCATCATTACTTCATGTCCTTCTATGCTGATGGTCCATGGAGCCACTGAGCCCCGGGGATGGCAGGAAGTGAGTACAGAGTGCTCGTGTGACTCTGAGTGCCCAGCCGGGTGCCTGCACACATCAGGTCATCATCAGGTAAGCCCGGAGACTCAAGGACTTCAAACAAATGAATCAGGTGGACTTCAGGCCTTTGAATCCAGTGAGCTCCACAGGCTGGAGGCACGACTCTGCCCACCCTCTCCTCAGGGCGTGTATCTCTCCGGCCCTGATGTCCATCAGCCAGCCCCTCCCTTCTTCATCATGTGTAGGATTTGCTGGTATTAGTCCCCTCGGTCCACTTCTAAATCGTGCTCCTTTCTCACAGTCAACCTGACCCCCACTCCACTAAGCTGGATTTTGTGGTTCTGAGAATCATGCAGGACACCTAGCAACCTCCTCCCCACCTCCCCACCCCTTCCACCCATGGCCGGAAGTTGCTGCTACAAACACATTTGCACGGGGTCACTCTGGAGGCTGTGATCCGACGTTTTAAATCACCCATCGTGGGCAGTACCTCAGGAACGACCAGCTCACCTGAGACGAGTGGGTGTGTAAAGGGGTAAGGAGGAGGACTGGGGTGCTACCAAGGGGCACGGTTGGCAGGGAGAGCCACACAGAAGAGCAGGGTCAAGGGTTAACGGGCAGATTTGGTGGGGGGGGATCCCGACCCTTAGAAGCGGCTCTCCCAAGCGGAGTCGACCTTCTGCTGGCTGTGGGCATCCCTCGGGCGGTAGCTGCAGCTAGAGGTCGGAACTCGGCAGCAGGCTCCTGCTCTGAGCCTCCTGGGGGCGGCTCTGGGGCTGGAGGTGGTGGGAGATATCCGTGACCTGCTTTTCCTTGCTGGTGCTTCGTTCTTTGAGACAACCTTCAAATCCTCTTTCATCATCAAGGGAGAGATACCTTTGCCTGCAAGTCCTCGGACTTGCCAAGTGAAGGGTTCCCAGATTCCCTTTACAAGGAGGTCACAATACTTTCTTGTCCTCAGCCCCAGGAATCTCCAGTGGGAAAGCCAGAGCTATGCCTCTGCCCAAAGTGTGATACCAAGTGTTCCGTGTGACGTCTGCCAGAGGCACTGCTTCCCAGCACCGCTCGGCCTTGCTGGGTGCTGGTGGGAAAGCCAAGGCTGGTGCCCAGACCTGGCAGAGATGCCGGCATAGCTGGCGGCATTTGCTCTGAACAACCCACCCTCACCTTGGCACTCAGGGCTTCTCGCAGGGGACCATCTGGATAAACAGCACAGCAGGCTGGAGAGAGCATGGAATCGGGATCCACCAGACCTGAGCTCTTTCACTGCCTGTGCACCTCGGCAAGTCACATGACCGCCCTGAGCCAGTTTTCCCGTCTCCAGAACGGGGTGAGATCTGTACCATCTCCAGAATGGGGTGAGATCTGTACCATCTCCTTCACAGGTGGTTGTGACAATGCAGATGAGGATTACCGTGAGGTGGGGGTAGTTCTCTCTGCCCCTCCCCCAGCCCCTTCCTCCTGCCAGGTGTGCTCAGGTGCACACACACTCATCTTCTCAAGGCGTTAGAGCGGACTCCTCTTAGATGCCGAGAGAGGCCACCCAGAGGCTTGCGGGAACAGTGTGGAGGCTCCTAAGGACGCGGTTTCTAAACTGAGCCTGAGCGAAGGCGTGGACTGGAGTAGGCGTGACCTTCCGAGGTTTCCGCAACCACTTGGGGTCCTCGTGAGGAGAGCGTTCCGTTCTGGTCTTGCTGTGGCAGAGCGGTTGTCGGTCTTGCTCTGCTGTCCTGGGGCTGGGGAGGGTTCAAGTCTTCCCCGTGGTTCTCGTAGTCCAGTGGCAACCAGAGGAAGTCAGGAAGTCAGGGGTCTGCTCTGCTCCAGTTTCCAGGGTCCAGGCCTCTTGAAGACCCCGGCAGTGTCAGGAGTGGACAGCTGGACTCCGGGCTCGCCCAGTGTGCTGTATTTTATAAATGATCTCTGTCCGAGATGTTCTAGCCTAGCCCGAGGAGTTCACGTTGCAGATGCTGAGGTTAGAGGGGGTTGGCTGCCCTAAGCAGGTTGTCTAATGGCCAAGCAGGGCTGGGCGTGGGTGGGTCACTTAGGTTTCTTCACTCCCCCAAGCTCTAGCCCTTTAACCATGACATGTATGCAGCACCTTCCTAAATACCCCAGCACTCTACTTTGATAGGAAAACTACAAGGTCAGGATGTCCACATCTGAGAGATGAGGACAGTGGGGTTCAGAACGGGTGGATGCAGAGTGACCTGCCCCAAGTCAGCTGGTTGAGTGAGTGACACGGCCGGCATGAAAGTCCCCCCACTGTGCTTGTCCCTAGTTTTGGTTTTCCACAATCAGCAGGCCATAAAAATAGATACAGCCTGGAGAAGCTGTTGCACAAGCCTTGCACAAGCTCCCTGGGGCTGGGCTCAGCCTTCTGCCACCTTCTGTCCCCTCTCTCCCGCCTTTCCCCCAGATCCGAGCCCATGGGCCGACTCGGTCCCACTGAGTATGTTGCTTCCCAGGCTGCCCACCCTGGCTCCTTCCTCCCCCTGCTCCGTCCCCCGGCACAGCTACTGGGAAAGGCTGGTTCTCACTCACCGGGCGAGGGCGCGTCTCTCGGAGGAAGGACTTGAGGTCTCCTCCTGCCATGAGCTCCAGCAGGATAAATCGCGGCAGGGCTTGCAGACTCACCCCGATACAGCGCACGATGTTCTGGTGGTTGAACTTGCTGCAGAGCAGAGGGGAGTAACCGAATTCAACTGAGCTGAGTCTGGGAAAACCTTAAGTGGGCAAAGCCGGGTACAGATTTATGCTTTCAGAAGCCAATTTTGTAAATGCTTTCTGTAAATGTGGGGAGCAGGGCTCCCAGGCTGGGCCTAAGCAGAGGATAATCCGGCAGCTGAGCAGCTGGGAGAACCAGAGGGCAGGTCTGGCGGGAGCTCAGTCTGCTTGAAAGAACTTGCTCGGGGGCGAGGGGGTGAGGACGAACTTGGGTGAGCAGGTGGGGCGGGGGTGGGGAGAGGAGGGCTTTGAGGCTGGGGCGCGGACTGCTGGCCAGGATTCACGTTTGGGGTTTGGGTTTTCAGAGGAAGGCCTCAGGCGGAAGAGGAACTGCTTTCCCGAGGGACTGCGTGAGACCTGCCAGGTGACCGTGTGTGGAAGAGAACAAGGAAGTGGGCCACGGATCCCACTGTGGACTCCTCATGGGGGCTCTGAGATTCGGGTTTTCCTGTTAACGTGATCCTATCGGGACACGTGAGGCAGCGGGGCCAGGCAACTCCACGTGGGCGCACGCGTGCAGAGGTGACACACCGGGTGACTGTACACCCAAATATAATGCTGCTTAGTTACTGCCAAGTACGGAGATGGAGTGATTCGGGTCTCCTTCCATCTACTCTTCTACTTTCCAGGTTTTATTCAATAATCACATACTACATGCTCAGTCAGAAAATACGTCATTTTTAAAGCAGGAGCTGAGCCTGCTGCTATCCTCCTATGGACCCAGCGCACCACACATGCTGCTCTGGACTCGTTCCACTTCTGTCAAGGGGAGACCTCGGGCTGCCCCAGCCTTCAGGATGTTTGAGGTTCCCCAGTGCACCAAGAGGCCATGAGCCTGGCCAGATCTCAAGGTCCAACATCTGCTGTCAGAGCCCCGGCCACTGAGACTCCCAGTGGGGGGCCCCAGATCCACCAATTGAAGGGTCAGGCCAGCTGGGTGGACCAGGGTGGGCGCCTTCCATCACTTGGGGGCCCATTTCCTTTACATGAGAGCTGAGAGCTGGGGTTGGCGAAGCACCTGGTGGAAGAGATACCTGGAGGAGGATTGTATCTTCTACTGTCAACAACCAGCATGCTCTGTTTCTTAAGAAAAGGGGGAAAAGTACCAGTGGTGACACAGGGATGCGGATTGAAGGTGGAGTGCTATCGATTGGATTCTTTTTCTAAGACAGCCATCTGGGTGCTGGTTCCACTCTGGTAAGACGTGCTAAGAATTTACAGAGTCTCCTGCTGGAGAGGGAGGGCTATGCTGCAGGACAATCCTGTTTCCCTCGGAGATGTGCCTGTTAGAAACATCTCGTGTCCCTTACAGGCTTGGGGCAGTGGTGTGGGGTGTCTCCCTGTATCGTTACCTGATGATCAGGGCTTCCATGAGGAAATCCAGTTCGTCCTGTTCGGAACACACCTCAGGCAGCGTCTGGGCACAGAAGGGAGGGTGGGAAGGAGAAGGAGGCTGTGAGCTGCAGAGGTCAGAGGCTTTCAGCAGAGAGCCACACTTACAGAGACCCCTGGCCAAGGTCAGGCCCACAAGGGAGCCGCCTCTTACCTTTACAGCCACCTGCAGGGGGCTCGGGTCGTTGGGCATTCCAGACACCTGACCTTCATACACCTCCCCAAACGCGCCGTGGCCCAGACCCCTGTTCAAAGAGAAGGCGAGATGAGACAGGGGCACATTTAGTGGACGCACACGGGAGCCAGGGGGTCACGCACACCCTCAAGGTTAATGCCCTCAGTCTGGCTTTGCTCGTCGGTCCTGGGCCTCCATTGCTTTACCCGGCAAGAAAGTTTCCAAGCCAGGATTCAGGACACTGGCTGGACATTCCTTCTGTGAACACTTACTGAGCCTCTATTATTTGCCAGGGACCTAGAGGGGACTAAGGCTCAGCCTGCCAGGGAGGCCTGTGCTCCCTGGGGCCGGGGGGGAGGGGCACAGACAGCTGGTGGACACCCCCTGGAGTGTGCTTGGTGAGTGACAGACACGTGCACAGGGTGCTCTGGGAGCTGGGAGTGGGGAGGGGAGCAAGGCCTGGGGAGGGGCACTTGGGCGGATTTTGAGGAGACCCCCATTCCTCCCATCTAATCCTCCTCTCATTGTACCAACCCCATGTGTATATGGGGTGTTGAACAAGCAAACACCCCCCCAATGGCCCTGAACACTGAACCTTCTCTCCCTGGGGTGCCCCGAGGGGTGGCTCTACTGGCTTCTTGCTGCCGGAGGAATTCGTGGTGCAGGGATGACATCGGCCCCCTGGAGATCTCCCTTCCCTGCCTCCCCCACACCCCCCGCTGCCCCCCAGGACAGTGATGGGCACTCACCGGATGAGGGTGATGTTTTTCCTGGGCACCTCCTTCAGGTCACTGATGGAGGAGGTTTTGCCGGCAAAACAGTAGTTGGGGTTGTAGTCGGTCATGATGGTGGAGGTGCGGAGCTTGCTCAGCTTGTACTCGGGGCTCTGCAGCTCCATCTGCATGGCTTGCAGCTCCTGGTGCTTCCGGCGGTACACTGCAGACACATGGAGGTCAGCGCAAGGTGGCCCGGGCCAGGCAGCCAGGCCACCTCCTCCAGGAAGCCTTCCTGGATCTCCAGCTCCTCCACAGGGATCTAAATCTTTCCATCATACTTAGTCATACGAACAAAATGATTACAGATGTGAAAGCGTACCTTTAACTGAAAGATGAAAGTAAATGTAAAGCTTAAAATCATATGAATGGAAAACATTTACTGTATCATGCAGGGGCAGAGGCACATTAGTTTGGGTCCTCTGAGAAGCAGACCCAAGACAGGATTAAACAGGCAAGGATTTTACTAGGGGAAATGCCTGTGAGAGATAATTGGGAGGGAACCCAGGAAGGCTGGGAAGCCACCATACTGTGTTGAAAGTCTGACCCCATGTGAAGGACAGGGTGAGGGAAGGTTGAGCAAAGACCCTAGATGGCCATTCAGTCTAAAGAAGTCCCAGCAAGGCTCTTGCTAGGTTCTGGATCCGCAGTCGGCCGTCAGAGGAGTCCCATGTCTCCAGGAGGGGGCCTGCCTTAGCAGCTCTGCTCTGCCCAGGCGCTGGGTGAGGCAAGCATGGCAATGGATTGGGGAGTACAGCTGGGGTTCTTGGTCACCTGTGTTTCCTACAGGTTTCCGGTTGAAGAACCGCCAAGCCACATAGCTGGAGACCGTCACAGAGTGAAAGTCTCTAAACTGGGTCTAAGCTGGTGCCTGAGTTCTAATTCTGCCTTTATTACTTACAAGCTGTGACACTGACAAGCGACACGTGACCTCTTTGGATCTCAGTCTCTTTCTCTGTAAGCAGGGACAATAACTCCTGCCCTGTCTCCTAAAGCCCCACTCCCCATCCCCTAGGTTTGTGGTAATGAAATGAATTCACCAACATAAAATGGTTTTGGAGGGAATTCCCTGGTGGTCCAGTGTTTAGGACATGATGCTCTCACTGCTGGGGTGTGGGTTCAATCCCTGGTCAGGGAACTAAGATCCCACAAGCTGTGCAGTGCCACGAAAATAAATAAATAAAGGCAGGCAGGAAGGAAGGAAGAAAGAAAGGAGGAAAGAAAGGAAAGAAGTGGTTTTGGAAAGTTCTAAACAGCTTTCCCAGTACAAGTGACCACTATCACTGTTACTACTATGTGTGAGAACATTCTATATATAAGGCAGACTCCATGGGGGTGATTCACGGGCCGGGGCCGGGGCAAGTGAGTCAACTCCTGTGCGCTCAGTTCCTCCTCTGTGAAACATGCCAACCGTGATCATAGCGTTCTTTGAGGGTCTGGTGAACTAAAATGTGTCAGTCACCCATCGCGTGGTAAGCGTGCAGCCAGGTAGCTCTCGTCATCCTGCCCTTTGCAGGATGGCATCACGGGGATCACATTAGCTGCCACCTCCCTGTCCCCCCCAGATTCCCTGCCCTCGAGCGGCTGGCCTGAAAGTGCTGTCCGGAGCTGAGCCTTTCCTTCTGCTTCCCCTCAGGTCCCTGCCCACCTGTCCCGGGCATTTCCAGCAGGAAGAGCCTGGCTGGACCATGCAGGGCCCTCTGCGACCTGCAGGTCAGCACCCCCTGGCTCACTGGCCTAATTGGAAACAGTCAGAAACCAGCTCTGCATTCTCTGCATGGAGTGGGGAAGGGCGGGCTGGAGGCGTGACACAGGAAGCGAGCCAGACTAGAAGCAGCCCAGGTCTGATGAGAGCTGAAAGGGAGGCCTGGGGTGGGGCTGACCTTTAGCACTCTGAAGAGTGCCCCCTCCTTGAGCAACCAGGAGGCTGTGCACAGGGCTGAGGTTCAGAGTCATGGCTCCTAGGAACCAGGGATGTGCAGGGGGTGGAGTGAGGGGGCCTTCACTGGCGTGGGCTGCCCTCATCACTACCACCCGGAGTGAAACCTCGGCATCCACGGCACAGCCTGAGATGCTGTTCTGTTCTGCCAGGTCTGCCTTCCCTGCCCCGCTTTGGAAGTGCTGGGGCTCTGGGACACTCACCGATCATGATGCCGGAGAAAGCCAGGACGAGGGCGGCCACGAGGGCAGAGGTCACGACGGAGAGGATCAGCGAGAGTGGCAGGTGGGGCTCCGGGGTGGGCGACACTGGAAGACAGGTCCCCACAGGGTACCAATGACCACACGGATTCTCCTCTGAGCTGGCCCCAAGTCAGAAAGACCCTCCCCGGCCTTGGACACCTGGACCACCATCCTTTTCAGAGGACCAGGGCATGAAGCAGGTTTGTCCTGGTTTTACAACTTTCAACAGTAGCTTTTGTGGGGAGGGAATATGTAAAAGGGATAAATATCAAAATCTGGACATTGATCCAAAACATCAAATGTGCATGACAGGATGAGGATGAAAGGTGAGCCAGCAGCGGCTGCAGAAGAGATTCAGGCACCTCAGATGACTACAAACTCAGTACGACCCAGCGACAGAGCATCCCGGTCAGTTAGACTCTAGAGGCTGACTTGATTCTCTGTCCGCGAGCGCACCGGGCCCAGCGCATGGGAGGGAGGGCCCGGGTGCACACTGGCATCGACCACACCGAGGCACCGTGCCTGGGCCCGGACACTGCATTTCAAAAGGGACGTTGACAACTGGAACACCAGGATGAGAAGGAGGCATAAACCTGTGTCCCACATGAATGGATGGAAATAAATGGGTTATTTAATGTGGAGAAGACTTGAGGAGGAGGACGGCAGCGCTGTGTTCAGACGCCGCGCCTGAAGGGCCCCTGTGAGCAGGGAGCCCAGGAGTGGAAGCTGGAAGGAACGGGTCTGGCGCTGTGACTCCCCGATGGGACGCTGTGCCTTAGGAGTACTGAGGTCCCTGGCGCTGGGGGGTCCAGTGGAGATGGGCCGGTCCCCTGGTGGGGATGTGGGGGTCACATCTGGGATTAGGGGTGGGACTAGGTGACTTGCGACTCCTTCTTGGGCCGTGACCCACCTTTCACACACAGGTCCCTCTACCCATCAGCAGAGCACTGGTGCTGGGGGCAGACAGGGGTGTCAGGAAGTTTACAAAACTGCATCTGAGGTGTCCCAGAACCAAAGAAACCAGCTGTGGCTCAAGCTCTGGGCTCCCTCCCCCACCCCCTTACCTATGCAGGAGACGCCGTCCTCGGCCAGCACTGTCCCGTGGTCACAGAAGCAGATGACCCTGTGGCTCTCGGGGTCCATGTGGCACTCATCTACCTCACAGTGGCTGCAGTTCAGGTAATGCTTAATATTCACTTCCCCGTGGCCCTCCATCACTGGTGAGAAGGAGGGAGGGTCAGCCTCGGGCGGAGGCCGCCCTGCACCCCACCCCCAGGCTCTGCGCTCTGTCTCCAGCTGGTCAGGGCGGAGGGCGGGTTCTCTGGTCCCTGCTCCTACGTCCCATTGCCGCTGGGAGCGCTGCCTGTGCAGGAAAGTCCACAGCGCATCTGGTGAGGGGAACTCAGATAGAGGACAGGCAGGCAAGTGGGAGGGTCCACACGAGGGTCACTTAGGTTGGTACAGGTACCGGGCCTATTACTGTTGCAGTTTCTAGGGCTGGCCAGTGTTCTCCTTCTGTGTCCAAATCAGATCACGCATCCTGATTTCCAGGAAACTTGGTGAGATGACCACTAAGTAGACTTGCCTGCAAGGGACCCACGATCACACCTTTGTGTCCTGGACTCACATCAGTAGCCCTGAAGTTTTAGCTGGGAGGGAGAACTGGCTTAAGGAAGCTGGTTCTGCCACCTGGCAGAGGGGGTACCTTTTAAAGCCGGGGTGTACAGGATGCCCAGTGGATTGATGAAGGAAACCCCATCCTCTCCGTCCATCTCGGGGTCATTGTTTGAGGCAGCATTGCCACCTGTGGCAAACCAGAGGAGAGTTTAACGCAGAGAGGTGGGTGCCCAAGTCTGGACACATGTGCGCATCAGCAGGGCAAGCAGCGGGGTCAGGGAGGGGCCTCGAGGGCGGGGCGGTGGGGAGGGAAGGGAGGCTCAGGGCACAGGGGCTGCACTTGGGGCTCGGCTCAGTAGAAGCCTGGTGTGTGGGCCACTTTCTCCTCCAGGTCCGGGCCAGCTCCCGCTGGGGGGTCTTCACCACTCTGCTGGGCCCCCCCAGGAAGCAGTCCGTGTTAGCAAGTCAGAAGAGTTCTAGTCTCCCCGGGCTGGGTTGGCCCCTTGGCCCCTCTCCCAGGACTGGCTGGGCAGTAGCACCGAGGAGTGGCTGTCCTGTCCCATCCGGTCAGGGTTGGGGCAGGGGGGATGGGCCCCTGTGCCTCTAGGCTCCTGTCCCTCCTTTCAGTGGGGGTTGGGTTATCTTTGGGCTCCTCCCCTTGGGCTCCGCCCACCCACCCTAGGCTTGGAAAAGAAGAGCATCTGGTCAACACGAGCATCTCACACACAGCGTAAAGCAAAACACGGACAGCACATCACAGCGCGTGCATGCATTGTGTCCTAGTCTGTGGGGATGCTTCTCAGCTTCAGAAGGCTCTTCTGCTCTGCTCTGAAGCCCAGAGGAGAGCTGGGGCCAGGGGCCAGCTGCTTGCTGAAGGGCTGGGCTGGGACTGCCCGCAGCTGCCCTCAGGGCAAGCACCCATCAGCAGGGGGAACGGCGCCCTTCTGGAAGCTGGCGGGCTGGGGCAGGAAAGGGAGTGTGGGGAGTCCATGAGGCCAGAAGCTGCACACCAGGCCCTCAGGGAGCAGGCTCGTTAAGGACTCGGGCCAGGCCATCCGAAGGGAGGCACGGGGTAGAGGAGTCTGGCCTCCAAGGCTCTCAGGCCAGTGCGTCCTTGGGGGAGGCCCAGAGGAGAGGCTGGGAAGCCAAAGCCCCTGTATCATTGGCTTTGGGGGAGATCAAGAATCGTATGGGATCTTGATGCTGCCCTATCGAAACCTTGAGGCAGGATGCTGGCTCGAAAGCCAACACCCTGCCTCTGGCTCGTGTGGTGGGGCTGGGAGGAAGGCGTGCAAGGTCACATTACAGTCCACACTGGGGGTGGGCCAGGGGCGTGCAGGCAGGGGCCGGGGGGCAGACAGGGAGGTGAGGTGCCTAGGACTAAGTGGGGAGGGCAGTGACACCTTGAACGCGAATCATCTTTACCTATATATCCTCCGCCTCCTCCACCTGAGGAGCACCCCCCTCCACCCCCTCCGAAACCCCCTCTGGTCTCCCACCCCCACTTCTTCACGGCCTGGGGGCAGGAATGTCCTCCGGTGGCACCTTCCAGCAAAGACTTTCCAGACCAGAGCAAGGAAGTGTTATCATTCCAGCCACCTCCGCCACCTGTGGGAAGAGACGGAGAAACGCCGAGGTAAGGGTGCTGGCTGGGCTTGGGCAGCAGCTGGGCCTGGCGAAGGAAGCGGGGCTCGGTGTCTTCGAGGGGTGCTTGCCCCTGTCCAGGTCCCAGGGGCCCTGTCCTCAGTGGGGCCTGGGGCCTTCAGAGTCCACGGCCGAGCGTGCCCTTTGCCCGAGGGAGAGCTGCTCTGGCCACAGTCGTGCATGTCCCGATGGGAGCCCCTCGCGCCCCAGCTTCTTGTCAGGCCTCTGGCTCAAGAGCCCGGCAGTGTGCTCGGTGAGGGACGGGGGAGGTGGAGGGGACAGGCTGCACGACTACTAAACTCTGCCTCTGCCTTCCCTCTATGCCTGCCAACTCCTGAAGCGCCCGGCCTGCGTTTCATTAACTGCTTCCCATCTCAAAGAACCGGGACCAGCTGTCAAAACCCTGCCGAGGTCACGGCAGTGAAATTCCTAGCAGGAGCCCTGGATTAAGGCACCACATAACCCAAAGTGCTTTAATTGTCTGCTAGGCAAGAACTTCCCCGGCCTGAGACTTGGTTTCCTCACCTGTCACTTGGAGATAATGAGACACCTCATGGGGTGGATGTTAGGATCAAAGAAGACAGGGAGCGTATGAAATATTTTACAAACCGCCAAGTGGAGGGCTCGTTGGGCGTTTGTGAGGCAGGACACACACAGGCAGAAGGCCTCAGACTCTGAAGCTCAGGCAGTGCCTTGCCTGCCTGCTTCTAAGGAGCTGCTCCGAGGTCAAGAGCAAAGAGAGCTGTGGGTGGAGGTGGTGATGCTCTGGCTACAGTGGCAGCAGCTGGAGCTGTGCTTCCCAACGCCTGGGCCTGCTCTGAGCTCTTGCAAATGAAATGTTCTTTACAGAGCTAGGTTGAACGTAACTGTATCTTAAGGCCACAGGCAGACCACAGTACAGCTCTCCCGAGGCCCTGGAAATTCCAGGACGCCCACCTTGTCTCCCCATATCATTTTGTGTGACATTTCAAGAGGCAGTTTACTCCGGAAGACCCCAAAGCCCTTTCTGCTCCAGCAGATGCTGGCAGGTGGGAACCAGGAGATACAGCTGTGCGTGTGTCTGCTGGAACCGTAAGGGTTAACCTGCCCGGAAGGGTCCTCTGGGAGAACTTGTGGCCAAGGTTCTTCTGGACCCAGAGGGGGCAGCAGAGGGACGTCTAGGTGGGGAAAGCTGCAGACAGGGATGACTATGGTGCTAGAAAGAGGGAGACAGGTTTCAGGAAATGAGGTCGAGGTCAGGAAGAAGCTTGGGTCTGGAACAGAGACAAGCAGAGCTGAAATGAGGTCCTGGACAAGTTGTGAGGACCTTCTGTCAGCTTCGGAAGCTACAGGACTCCAAGTGTTTGGCCTCCCTTTGCCAGCCAGAGGGTGGGTATGGGGCCAGTCAAGGTGGTTGATGTCACGTGGTGGAGGGAAGGCCCCTCAGCGCCGTTAGCCGGAAGTGGGCTCTGCTGGCTATTCGGGGCCGCGAGCTTAGTGAACAAGTTAGGACGAGATGGGCCTGATACCAGGTCTGCCCTCCTGCCCGGAGCACCCTACCCTTGCGTCCTGCACAGTCCCCAGCTAAGTTGGTTTCCGACCCCCACTCTATCTTGCAGCCTTCAAGCAAACGTGTGGAAAAGAAAACGATGGACATAAAAATAAAAACAGCAACAACAGTGTTTTAAAAAACGGACTAAGTACGAAACAGTTTGGCCATCTTGAGGAAAAAAATCCACCAACTTTCCATGAGCTTGTTGACTCTTCTGTAAAATGAAATGATATGTTTGGAACACCCTACAGGACTGTTTGGAAAAGCACATGTATAATAGATGTGGAAGTGCTTTGTAATTTATTACATGGTGGACGGATGTAAGGGGCACTGTATCACTGCGGTAATTCCTCGCTGTGGCCGCTTCTCCTCTTTCTTCTATCTCTCTCTCAATTGAAGAGAAAGTCTGAGTGTTTATTTTACTTAATCTCAAATCTTAAACGCCTTCAAAAATCCTCCCTTGATCTGATTGTGGAAAAAAGAAAATACAAAGAGGAATGGCTGACTTGGGAGGAATCAGAGAATTCACATCCCCTTTGGTGTCTGCCCCCTATTTCTGCGTTGCTGGCTCTCATTAAGGAGACAGAGAGCCCAACCATGGAGATTCCAGAAAGAGATTTTCCAGCAAGGAGCTGTGTGCCCTGGCAGCCCGGGGCCCGGAAGTACGAACAAGCCACAGGGGCCCGGGGGCCTGACTCTGCCCAGATTCCTTCCACCTGCTCACATCCAGTTGCGTTTGGTAAAACCCGGGGACGGTTGGGTTGGCGGTCAGACTGCTGCCGCCTGCCTCATTTTCTCAGTGACCTTCTGCAAGTCCAAACCCCGTGCTGGCAAGGGGGCCTCTGGGTCCCCAGTGTGTGGCCTGCCCTTCCTCTCTTGATCCCGGTACCAGTATCCAGAGCTCCCAGCATCTCAAGGGCCAGCGACTAAGATGCCCACAGGCGTGTGATGGCGCCCGGCCGAGCTGACGCTCACACAGTCCCGGGAGAATGTTCTGGGAGAGGGTGGGCTTGCAGTGGTTTACCTGCGGCTCCGGAATTGCCATTCAGCCCTAGAACTGAGGAGTTATTCTCCAGTCTCTCTGGGTGGAACGTGTCTGTCTTGGCTCCGTAGGCCCTGCCGCCACCGCCAGCCGCAATGATCAGGGGCACTGGCACTCCATCCTTCATCTGCCCAGGGGAGACATTCAGAGGTTGAGAAACCGAGTGCGGTTCCCACTCTGGAGACCCCTGAGCAATTTCAACGTGGCCGAGTGTTTGCTGGGCAGTGGGTGACATCTCAGTGGTCTGAGGGCCCTGATCTCATGTTACAACAACCCATCAGCTCTTCCATCCCCTCCAGTCCCGGGCTCGTATTAGTCCAGGTTCAGTACGTGAAGCAAAAGCACTAGGAGATAGAAATGTTTCTGAATACGAGGAGGCTGTTTCTACAGCCCCTTTCCTGAAGTTCCTCTCTAGACTCAGGGGTCTGGCAGCTGGTGTGCAGAAGCAGGTCTCTCTCCTCTCCTTCCTCTCTCCTTCCTCTGCACACTCAGGGGTCTCTGCTCTGATCCCCACAACTTCAAGAATAAGCCCTCGGCATCACCGTCCCTGCAGGAAGACCCAGCAGGAAACCCTTGCCTATTTTCGATGACATCAGAAAAGTCCACCTTAGGACAGAGGAGGGCACAGTGGGACCCTCTGGGACTCTGAAGCAGGATGGCAAAGGTGTGCGTGGTGAAATCCAGCTGGCATATCAACATGAGAAGGGCCTGTCCTTTCCTGGACGGACAGGGAACCTTATATTCCCTCTGGGCCTTGGTTTCCTCAACTTTAAACGGGGCTAAGAGCACCCGAAGTGCTTCATTCCCAGGTCTGTCCTTAGGATCCAACACCAGGACACAGAGAAGGCGCTGCCCTGGGGAAGCTGGCACCCAGACCTCACCTTAAATATGTAGGTTGCTCCGCCCCCTCCGCCGCCCCCTCCTGCCCACTCGTGCACACTTTTGTTCACGCGGATTTCTTCTTCTATCACGTTGTTCTCTCCAATGCAGACTTTCTGGATTAGTTGGTTTGTCTGGAGAAACAAAAAGCACCTCAGGTTTGTGCCCAGGGTTCTCTACCTCCCAGCACACAGACCTTCTATGTTTAAAGATAGGGTCTGACGATCTCTCAAATAGCTTGCCGTTGAATTGAGGAGACAAAAACTACACACAGATAACTGTCACTCTGGGCAGTATTGGAGAAGGACCACAGGGACAGCTTAGAAGAAAATGCATGGGAAGTTGAGGAGGGAGAGTGAGGCTTTGTTGCTGGACTGGTGAGCAGGGAGGACTGCCTGGGGGAGGTGGCATTCACTTAGGCCTTGAAGGATGGGGAGATTTTTAAACACTGAGAATGGGAGAAAATTAGGACATTACAGGGGAGGAGATCAGCATGAGTCCAGAGGGAAGGAGGTGAGCGTGGTATTTGGGGGGAAAAGTATAAGGAGTCTCTCTGGCTCAGAAAAGTCCATCTGAGGACAGACAGGTGGTCCAGGAGGACCTGCTGGATCCTTTGGATTCTGAAGAGGGGGTGATAAAGGCCCCATGCGGTAAGACAGTGCTGGCGGGAGTGTAAATGGGAGTGGGTAGAGGGAACCTAACTGGACAGTCAGATCCTGGACAGAGGCCTTGAATACGAACAGAGAAGGAGCTGGACTTCATTCTCTAAGCAGCAAGGAGCCACTGAGGGTTTTTGAGAAGTTGCAGTTTGAAGTATCTTGTAAAGAGAAGAAAACAGTGGGAGGCCAAACTCAGATTCTATTCCACCTGGTGTGGGCCCAGGCATCTGGGAGTCTCTGGGGACATGCTGGAAATTCCTGTGACCCAGAAGCCTGGAATCCCTGAATAAAGAGGGCAGCATTTCAAGAATAGCCACCCTGCTTGTCAGTCACAGCAGCTGAGACGAACTCTCCACGCATTGGCCTGACCTTGGAGGAAAATGACTGCTTTCGCTTAATAGAAAAAAGGCCAACAAAACATCAAATTTTCATCGAATGTTGCTGTGTAACCAGCCAGTGGACGTGGCAATTCATCTTGAGTGACTCCTTACGCTAAAGCACTCAGGGGTGCCGGGAATGAGTACTAGAGAAATTTCCAGATAAATAGCTGAGATGCAATTTGTTTTATGGCATTTTGGATTTAATGATGGAAATAATTTGATATGTTTTAGAGTGGATTTAGTGTGGGTGGAAGGGTCTGAATTGCTACTGTGGACAGCTGACATTTCTCCTGTGTATGTGCAGTGCCATCCAGGGCTGGGGCTGGGGCCGAGTGGCATGGAGTCTGCTGGAAGGAAACCCTGCCAACCGCTGCCTGGGGAGGGCCTGAGATGCAAGGGGCATGCTCTGAGGGCAGAGCCAGGGACAGGGCATGGAAGTGTGTGCTGCCAGCTAGGCAGAGCAGAGCACAGAAGACAGTGTCCAGTCTCACTTCCTGACTGGAGCTTTGCTGGGCCATCTGTCTGGATCTGTCCTCCTCTATTAACTGCAGAGCTGCGGGACTGCCCCGGTGGTCCAGTGGTTAAGAATCGGCCTTCCAATGCAGGGGACGCGGGTTCGAGCCCTGGTCGGGGAACTAAGATCCCACATGGCACAGGGCAACTAAGCCCGCGCGCCACAACTAGAGAGAAGCCCACGCGTCGCCACGAAAGATCCCACGTGCCGCAACAAAGACCCGATGCAGCCAAAAAGTCTAAATAAATAACTAAAAGAAATTGGGGAGCTGCCCAGTGCGAACCAGTGGTGCTAAGAAGGTCCATCCCCTCCGACCATGTTCCCTTTCTTCCTCTCCTCTGCCTGGCAGCAGTGGGGCCCCCACCCGTTGGGGATGCCCTCTTCCCTTGAACGGAACTTGCCAATGGCTGGAGATTGCTGGAGGGAGCAGTTGGGCTGCAGGATGGGCTTTGTCTAACTAGAGCCCAGCGTCAGCGCATTCCCCGCTGCCCCCGGGCGGCTCAGGTGTCTCCTTTGAATGGGGTGGGGGGAGGGAACAGTTGATTCGCTTCTCAGTCTGCATCTTTCTGGGTCCACAGCTGCATTTGGAGGAGCTGATCACTTTTCCATGATTCGCTTTCTTGACCTGACTTCTGGAGTCTCCTCTACATCCCTGGCTCCCCCCTCCCCGCCTCCTTTGTTGGTTCCTCTTTTCTCCATTTCTAAATGTTGGGGATCTGCAGGGTTCAGCCCGTGGTCCTCTCCATCTACACCACTCCCTAGACAATCTCAACCTGTCTCAGTTTATGCTGGCCTCTCCTGGATTTGCATCTCCTTTCCAGACCTCTCTCCTGAACGCCAGTGGCCTGTCTTCCTTGTCCACAAGCAGCCTCCACTTGGCCGTCTACCAGATCAGCTGAGCTCAGTGAACCTGCTCCTTCCGCAGCAGGCCCCAGCTCTCGTGAAGGCAGCTCCCTCCTTCCAGTGGCTCGGGCACAATTCTTGGATTTTATATTCTAAATACACCCAGAATTCAGCCGCTTTTCACCACCTTCACTGTTACTGTCTTTATCCAAGCCACCATCATCTTGCCTGGATGAATGCAATAGCCATTAGATTCATTGCCCCCGACTCCTCCCTTGGGCCCAAGTGGTCTGTTCTCCACATTGTAGCCACAGGAGCTAATATGCAAATCGCTTCAGGTCACTATTCTGCTCAAAACCGTCCTATGGCTTCAGTATGTTCGTCTGATGGCCTGACCCGGTCCCCATCACCCCTCCCTCATCTCTCACCTACTCTCCCTCCTGTTCTACCCACTCATCCTGGCTGCTCCTTGAGCACACCAGGCACGCTCCCGCCTGGGGACTCAGCCTCTGCTCTGCCGGAGTCCCCACTTATTTTCCTGGTTCAGTCCCTCAGCTCTTTCAGGACTCTGCTCAGCTGTCTTTTTCTCGGTAGGCTTCCCTTCACCACTCTATTTACGATTGCAAACTGCCTCTGAACTCCAGCACACCTGATGCCCCTTCACCCTACTTCTATGCACCCTAACCCTGTCTCTTTTGGGTGTCCTGAGGAACTTACGTTTACTGGTTATTGTCTGTTTGTCCCTCTTCCCCTGGAGTCAATGTAAGCTCCATGAGAGCAAGGATCTTCCTTTTGTTCATGAGTATCTCCCCAGTTCCTGGAACTGTGACTGGCGTGTAGTAGGCACTCAATACATATTTGCTGAATACATTTGAAAGACTTGGGAACTGGGTGGGTGTGGGCTGGCCCTTCACAGTACTTGCCTTGTGAGTGATGGTAGTGGTGGAAGCTAACATTTAGACCTATGGTTTTGCTCCCCTGGGGACGTTTGGAAATGTCTGGAGGCATTTTCGATGGTCATTTCTGAGGGATGCTACTGGCATCTGGTGGGTAGAGGCCAGGGATGCTGCTAAACAGCCTACAGTGTACAGGACGGGGGCTGAGGGGTGTGTGTGTGTGTGTGTGTGTGTGTGTGTGTGTGTGTGTGTGTGTGTGTATGGGGGGGTGGTTCCAGCAGCTGGAGCCCATTCCAGGCTTGGGTTGGCCAGGCACACGGGAAGAGCCACTCCACACAGAAATGCAGTAGAACCAGCAGAGCTGCCAAAGCCTGCAAGTTTAATTCCTGGGGTCCACTTCGTTCTCTAGTGAAGTCCATTTTTCGGCCTAGGGAGGACTGGAGATTGAGGTAGTGCCTGTAAAAGCTCTTTCTCCCTTTCTCAAATGACTCCTGAGGGGCGGAGGTGTGGAGCAACTGGGAAGAGCTATTCTTTTCCCCACGCCCATGCTATGCCCGACCCGACCAGCAGAGGGGGCTGCTCTCCGTCCCTGGCTTCTTTGGAACTTCCCTGGCACATCCAAGGTTTGAGAGCAAGTAGGTTGATTAATAAAATGATAAAATGCAGCAGTCCAGAGGAACAAGTAGATTACAATTGAATTAAAAAAGAAGGACTCAGTCCTGTGAAAAGACGTAATTGATGACAATCCAATCAAGTAAAAGTTCCTTGCGGAAGTCAATGCAATCTTTCTGCTTCGACGGAAGAATTACATTAGCACTCAATAAATTCCTGTGAAAATTACAGCGGCTTGTACTGTAATGGCTTAACACTTAACAAGCAGGTTGGAAAGTCCTGATTATAGTTGCTAAATAAAAGAGTCCAGACACTTCTCACGCACAAGCTTGCGCCTGCGCAGCTTACTCCCGTGGCTTGGTTTTCAGCCTCTGAGGTGGGGTTGGGGGTAGGGCACATACTTTACTCCTGGCTCCCAGCCTGGCGCCTGGCTCTTAGGAGCCTTGAGGTTATTCAGTGGAATTGAACTGCTTTCTCATAGCTCTTGTTCCCACATCTGTCTTCCAACTCTGCTCTTGAATAAGTTTCTGGGGAAGGAGCCCTGGGTCCTGAGACCTAGAACCCAGATCCCTGCCCCGGTCCCACCCAGTGCAGAAGTTCACCCTTGGGTGAGGGCGTGGCCTGGCCCAATGCCGAGAACCCCCTGCAGAGTGCTGAGTTCCCATCAAGACAGCCAGCACCACCAGGGTCCTGCGTCCCCCAGCACAGGCAAGAGGCATGGCTGCTGCTTTATCAGTCTCCACTGTCTCCCCTTCCTGGTCATTTTAGACCACTACTGGCTTTCTTAAGTACTGCTGTTGGAGCTCTCCCTGTTTGACAGCTGGACACCCCCAGTGGGGTCAGGAACCAGAATGAAGGGTTGTCTCTGGGGCTGCAGAGGATGACAGTCTGGCTTGTCAAGTGATGTGTTATAAGTGGAAAAGGGAAAAAGGCTGTAGAAACTGAGCCCCAAGCAAGTTTGGGGCAGCAAAAATAGGAGCCAGAGTCTCTGTGCTGCATTATGAGTGACTCTGGACAAGTCCCTTCACTTCTGTGGTCTCCATGTTCTCATCTGTGAAATGGGGGTAGTGGATTACATGGTCTTTCAGCTCTGAGTCTGTGCTTAAAATACTTAAAAAAATTTAATCACACAAATAATAAATAATATGTGAATGCATTATTTTTGTAACAATATCAGACATTACTGACAAAGCACCCTCAACTCCAGTCCCCTCTCCAGAAACAACCACTGTTATCTGTATCTTTCAGAACTTTTTCTATGGTTTTATATGCATATATGTGGCTATGAGTCTGTGATTTTGAGCTGAACAAGACATGTTTAGTCTGGTATTTTCCTGTTTATGATAATATGGCTAAAGACAATGGTGCCCTTGCAAGAAAGCTTAGGCAGTGGGCTTTAACTCGCACTTGTGCTAAGAGGAACCACCATTTGCCCATTTTAGCAGAATTCAGCTCTTCAGTTTTAAAGATTGCTCATAAAATCCATGCCTCAGCCTCGGTGCCTGTAGGGATGTGCGACCCCCAAAGCCACACCACCCACCTTCTCATGCACCCAAATGGCCCTGGAAAGGGAGGAGCGTTTGCAGGCAGAACAAAGGGTGAGTCCCGCCATCTTTGAACGTGAGGTCTCCAAAGGCATGTGTCCAGTGTTTGTGTCCTCTGAGGGACCTGCCTGGGTCCTGGTGAGTGTGGAGGAGAAACCCCCGCTCTGGGCACTTACACTGGGGCAGGCATCTTCCCCCTGCTGCCCGACCAGGATGTACAGCACATCGTCCTTCTCCAGGTTGAAGATGCCCAGCACAGACACGCCGTGGGATCGCATCATCGTGTTCTTCCCGCCTTTCCCGCCAGCGGCTCCGTAGCCTGATATGCTGCAACAGGACAGAGCGCATGGGCTCCTGCCATGGTATGAAGACTGACTCCCCTCCTGCCAACCCAGCGGCTCCTAACAGGCCGAGCGCATCACCCTCGTGCTGGAGGTCTCTCCCCTGCATCAGCCCATGAGGTCAGCAAGGAGGGTCCTCTCTCCGCTGTCAGGAGAGGGAGGTCAAGTTCAGAGAGGGGCAGGGAGATGCCTCATTCACAGAGCTAGGAAGGTAAAGAAGTAGTAAGGGGTAGAAGAGAGGAAGAGAGGGAGAAGGGGGGCAGGGAGAGAGAGAAGAGATGAAGACAGGGGGAGTCTGTATTAATGTGGGCTGTTGGGGTGATGGTGTCCTGAATACCTGGGGTTTCCTGTTATGGACTTCTCTCCCTGTCCAAGAGCAAAGAACTCATGTGGTCAACCTTAGACAAGTAATTGGACTTTCCAGTTCCTCATCTGTAAAATGGGGATAAGAAAAACCTACCTTCTAGCCCAGGTGTGTGGTGAAGATTGAAGAAATGAAGTGTCGCAAGTCTCAGAATAGTGGCTGGCATGTAAGAAGCACCCACTAAGTATTTATTATTCTTCTTACTGGTAGAAGGAGCAGTAATTGACTTGGTACAATGTTTTAAAGTCTCCCTATGGGGTCTAGACACAAGGAGTCCCACATGGAATGATTGAGGAGAGCGGTGTTTACGAGCACAGACTGTTTATTCGCATCCCGCCAGCAACTCCTTCTGGAGCAATGTGTGTGGGGACAACAAACAACCAATCATGATGAAAATAAAACCAGCAAGTGGGGATGCGGGAGTACTTCTGCTGCCCCTTAGGTTGTTGAGTTGAAGTCAAGCAGGGATGGGGGAGAAAGGACCCAACTGATGAACCGTACCAGAAGAGCGGTGTGCCCTGAAGACAGCTCGTGTGCCCGATAGACACGCCTCCCCAGAGACCGGCTGCCAGGGAGAGGGACTTGGGGGGCTTTCACGTCCCTGCATATTCAGATCCAAGGTCCTTGAAGAAAAGCTTCTGGGGAGAGCTGCAAGATGGTTTTGCACACGTGTGCACATGGCGGCTTCTCCACCTATACTTCTAGGAAATGTCCTGTGTTCCAAGCATGGGAGGGGCCTCCTGGAGGCCTTCCTAAGGCGGAGACCAGGCCTGTTCTGCAGAGACAAGCCTGGAGGGACAGCTGATGGCTAACGTGGCAGGTGAGGACCTGAGGTCTCTGTAGAGAGCGAGGGAGAATTGAGCCCACTGTCCTGTCTCCGGGGCCCGGCACCGATGGGAGATCATTGCAAACTGGTGTAAGACCACGTGCCTAAGAGGAGGCAGGAGACGGGCTCCAGGCCCTCGGGGGGCTTCCAAAGAAATTGGGGAGACAGAGTTATGACATCTCCCTGTGGGGGTGGTTATATCGGGGAGGCAAAGCGGAGGCACCAAAGGGCTCTGGGTTTCCATGTGAGGAGTGGACCTCTCAGAGTCCCAGATCCTTCCCTCGTCAAAGAGGGACCATTCTTTCCTTTCTGAACTCACAGGGGCATGGGAAGGTTCAACATCTGAAGGAGATAATGGGTGAAAGCCCCGAGAAAGTGGCAGGTCTCGGCACAAATCAGGGCCATCATGTGCTCGGGGCCCGGGAAAGAGGCGGAGGACTGCGACCGACATTGAGGCAGCGGAGCTGGAGGCCTTGGCTGGTTTGGGGCGTGTGGGGTGTGGGTTTGAAGTCGGCTTCATGGTGGAGATGATGGTTGGGTAGGACCCAGACAAGCAGAAAGAGGTGGAGGGTACGGGTCAGGCTTGTGTGAACGTGAATGAAGAGGCAGGAAACCTAGGCGCTGGGGTGGGGGAGTGGGGCGTCGTAGCTCTGCAGAGGGAAGTAGGGCCGATTCCTGAGCGTCCTGCAATGTGCCAGGCGTGAGTGCCTATGGCGTCCCCCCAGCAGCCGTAGACAGTAGCTGTTAGCGATCTCACTTGGCAGTTGAGGAAACCGAGGCCCAGAGGGGTCCATTTGGACCGGGCAAACCCTGGTCCAGAGCTCGACATTTCCCCTCATGGAGCCCATTTCCCCTCCGACATGCTGCTGCGAGGTTATATGATGCACGAGAGTGGTCCTAGAAGCTACTGGCCCATCCTAATTCACTCAGCCCCTCAGCCACACCCTCGCTCCTGACCCATTGGAAAAGGAGAGGTGATAAGGACAATTAAAAGGCTGAGGGAGAAGGAAGGCTCATTGCTGAAAGGAAAGCAGCAGAATTATTTAGCTCAGAGAAGGCAAGCCTGGGGCCGGGGTGGTGCTGGGCATTCCAGAGACTCTGTGGAGTATAGAGACAGCAACGTGGGCGTAGACGGGCCACATCTGTCCTGCTGGCCCCTCCAAGGTTCCGGGGCTTTGGCAGGTTACCTAAGAAAGTCGTTTCCATCTGAAGGTGTTGTGGGCTTGGAAAACTGCGGCCCAAGAGGGAGTCCTCACCCTGCCCACTTCTGCTATGTCTGAGAGGTAAGCTGTACCCGGCTCATCCTTTCTGCATCATTCGCATGCATTGTGAATCGTTCTGAACTCTTTCACATGTTTAAATTTAGCCAAAGCATTATATTTTAGAAGTTGCTTGTTCCTGACATGTTTTCCCCTCTCTAAGCCTTCTTTCCTATTTCTCTTGCCCCCAACCGAGTCTGAACTCCAGCCCCATTTGGGTCTTGACCTGGCTCTCGGCAGTGAAGTGGATGGAAAGAGCCCTGGGTTCTGAGTCATACCCTGGGCGCTCTGCTGGCTGTGTGACTTGGGGCAACTTGCTTAACCTCTCAGAGCCTCAGCTTCCCCTACCAAGGAAAAAAATGAGGACCCCCGCCCTCATGAGGGTAAGTAGTGGGTTTGAAAAGATTACAAACTGCTCCCAAGTGCAAGGGGGACTCTGGGCTGGGGTCAGCTCTACAGACCCCAAAGGAGACAGTAGAGATTGGCACCCAGGTGTCAGCAGCTGGAGTTTGCTTTCCTGCGTGATGGCCTCAGCCCCACGTTTCCACCTGGACTATTACTGGCTTAAAGACACGGGACTGGCGGCTGCCCACCTGGGCTACTGGTAGGGGGTAGTGCCTCCCTCATCAGTCCTGTGAGGCCTGAAATCCCACCACAGAGCTTCACTCCTTTGGAAACTTCTAGCTGCTACTAGAAGGCCCATCTCCTCCTGGGTGGGCTGTGCCACAGTGAAAAGAGCACAGGCTGGAAGCAGACAGACCTGGATCCAAATCCAACTCCGTCACTCAGGGCCAGGAACTGGGTTAGACATCTCCTGCTCCTGCCCGGGTGTTGGCCTTGCACTTGGTCAACCTTGAGAGCCAGAGCCTCCTGAACTTTTGTGTCCAAGGCACCTTGCTTACCTCTCCTGGTTCTGGCCCTGTTACTCGCCAGCTGTGTGACCTTGGGTAGTTTATGTACCCTCTCTGAGCTCCAGTTTCCTCATCTATCAAAGGGGGATAAGAATATTTACCTTAAAAGGCTGTTGTGAGAGTTATATGAGATAATGCCCCTTATAAGGGGCCTAGTTCAGCCCCTGGAGGGTAGCTAGTGAGTAACAAATAGTAACTGCTGTGCTAATGTACACCTGGGGGAGCCTGTCCACTCCTCTCCTGGGGTGACTTCTGAGAAGCAGAAGGGGGTGAGTGAATAAGGCCCCGGATTCTAGAGATCAGGGCAATAGGTGGAGCAGGGTGTGGCCGAGGAGCCAGGGTCAAGGGTGTTCAGTTTCACCCAGGACCTACTTCCACAGGGAGGCAGTGGGAGCATAATGCCAGCCCTGGCGCTCTGAGGACCCCCGAACTGTACGAATCATGTTACACAGACTTGTGCCAGAATAATGACCTCAGCCTGAATCTTCGAAGCCTTTTCCCATCCCTTGTAAACAACTTATTTGGATGGTTGACAAATGACAACAAATTAAAATACTTGCCACTCCAGTGGGGAAAATGCCTCGCAGTGATTCCAATTTACTGGAAGTTACAGGATACTGTTCTCAACGAGCTGATGCTGTAATTTTTTTGTTTGTCTTCATCTAAACCCACGTCCCCTAGTCAGCATGGATGTTTATTGGGTTTGCGTTTTGTATTATTGACTGTGAGCTATTGTTACCTGATGTAATTGAGTTGTGAATCTTCTTAAAATAAAGAATTAGCTGCAAATCAAAGTGGCTGCCTGCTGGAACCTGAAAGGAGAGCACAGCTGGTGTGCAGCGTGATGGCGGTGTCAGCGGCACACTTGGTGGGGCTGCCGGGGGCGGTGGAGGGGGGGAAGGAGTGAGAGGACCCCACCAGGGGAAGCAGGAAGCACCTCATTTCTCTTCCACACCTGCTCTGGGCTCTGCCTCTAACACCCAGTGGGACCTTGAGTGAGTCCCTTCCATCCTCTGTGTCTTGGTTTCCTCCTCTGTGAAATCAGAAGAGTTAGGTCCGCCCTGTGTATCCATCCTGCCTCCAGGTCTGCTGTGAGAGCACAGGAGACATTGGGTATGTGCAGGGCTTGGTCAGGGTGAGAGCTCTGTGCAGGTACAGAGTCGTATGATCCAGATGGGTCAAGCGAGCCATCAGATGACACCCCCGGGGGTCAGCGGTGGAGGCGTGTGCTCCTTGCTGCCCCAGTTCCATTCCAGTTTTGCACCAATGTGTAAGCCTCATCGTCCACTCATTCCCTACCACCTTCCTGACCCAGGAATATCAGAGCTGGAAGAGATGTCAGTGACCTCTCTCTCCAACCCCTCCTTCAACAGATGAGAGCAGGGGCAGCACACTTTCAAGGTCATACAGTGTGTCAGAAGTTGAACCCGAACTTCATTCTGCCTGCGGCTCATGGATCTTTGCTCAGTGCTGCCCCCCTCCCTCCACTTTCCCTGCTCTGTGCTCTTCATGGCTGTGGCTATCTGCACAATTACTCTGGCAATGAATCATGACTTGTGACTCTCTTCTACAATTGTTTAGAACTTGATTGGCATTGTGGACTGTTAGTGAACTTTTCTGCCCTGTGGCCTTTGCAGGGACTGCAAGACTCCAGAGGCTCAGTCCTCTCTACGAGTTCTGCAGCATCTATTCAGGGCCTGGCAGACAACTGGAGGCCCCTTGCACCGCACCACCCCGGCTCAGAGCCGGGCAGGCAGTAGGCGCTCCGTGGGAGGCCTGTGGATTTGAACGATGGTGTCATCCAGCTGCACGTGCTGGTCTGTGGCGCCAGGTGAGAAAACTAGTGTCAGTGATGGAGGCCGTCAGGAACAGCTGTGGCCCAGGTTGGCTGGGGGGCCTTGCTGGCTCCAGCTGGGATCTGAGACCTCTTGTACGTGATGTCTGAGGAACAAGTGAACCATGTGAGAACTGTCATCAGGAGCTGTGGGCTGTGCTTGATCAAAGTTTTTATAGACGATCTGTGGGCACGTGCGCATGCGTGTGCGTGTGTGTATTTGTGTGTGTACGTGGGAAGCTGGGGGAGGTGGGGGACAGGGAAGAATATGGAGAGGCAGGAGAACAGGCTATGGGCTGGGCCGAGGGAGGGAAGGATGAAGAGGGGAAGAAGTCAGGACAGCGAGAGGCTGGCTGGCTGACATCTGCATGCGACTGGCCCTGCGCGGGGTGTCACACAACGAATCGCACTAAATGCCCCCGGGCCTTGGAGCCGGACTCAGTCAGTGTGTGTCTCCATTTTAGGCGGAGGCTGAGGCTCCTGCCCCGGCACACACCCCACAATCCACGCTCCTGCTCTGATCCACCTTAGCTGCCCTCCTCCGTGGGCACTCAGAACCAAGACTTGGAAATCTCCCAGATCAGGTGTCCCTCCCGCTCCCATCCCACCCACCCAGTCCTCCAGTCATGCCGATTCTACCTCCCAAACATTTCGGCCTCTCCCGCCATGTTTCCCCTGCCCTGGTTTAGCCCCATGTGACTCTTGCCTCCATGACCTCACCAGCCTTCCCTCTGTTTTCCCTGCCTCCCCACTTGCTTCTCTCACCACCACCATCACGCTGGCACCAGAAGGAGCTGAACGTGTTCGGGAGGTGAGGCTCCAGCCTCAGGGCCAGGTCCTGCTTCAGCTCCTGCAGGCCCTGGCTGGCCCCAGGGGCTCCTTCCACCAGGAAGGCCCTCCCCTCGTCTTCGTAGACAACTCTGTCACCTTCAAGACTTAACTCAGGCTTCTGTCTCCCTGTGGAAGCCATCCATGAACTCAGGCCCTTCCCCTGGCCTCTGACACAGGGCTGTGTGTAAGCCTCCATTGCAGTACCTTCTACATCACACTGAAAGGCTTTGTTCCTACATCTACCGCTGACTGGGGCTCCTCTTGGGCAGAAACTGGGTCTTGCACCTCTTTATATAGGCATAGTGTCCTAATAGGTGCTTAATATGGTCCGCTGAGATGTGCACAGCAGGAGGGGAGCAGGTATGGACACCTGTCCTGTTCTGACAGAGGAAGTGGCAAATCCAGGGGAAGGGGAAGCCCAGGGCAGGAAAGCAGTATGTGCCTGTGTGGGGAGGAGATGGGGATTTAGGTTTTGCCCCAAAAGCCCCACCTTAGCCTGGCACGTCCCACCTGTCTCCTTCCTGGCCTGTCCTTCCTCTCCCTCTTCGTGGTAGTAGACAAAGGTGTAGAAGATGGGAGAGGAACACCGGCTAAATGACCAGTTAATTAAGAGTGGAGGTGTTTTCATTACTATATATAAAACAGATAACTAATAAGAACTTACTGTATAGCACAGGGAACTCTACTCAGTAGTCCGTAATGACCTATATGGAAAAAGAATCTAACAAAGAGTGGATATATGTATACGTATAACGGATTCACTTTGCTGTACAGCAGAAACTAACGCAACATTGTAAATCAACTACACTCCAATAAAAATTAATTTAAAAAAAGATTCTTTTTCTTTCTTTTTTTTTTACCTGTATGCATCCCTGAGCAAGCCCCAGGCAATGACGTCTCACTGTGGCACACAGTGGGTGCTTGATAAGTATAGCTCGCTTTCCCTCACCTCTCTGATCAGTAGGTAGAGACCTTGACTGTAGCAATAATCGTGCCAGGCCTCAAGCTGCAGCCAGGCAGAACTAGCTGAGCGCCACACTCTTCCAGGAATAGATGGACTCCCTAAGGAATGATTCCAACCTTTCTGTTCTCAAGAACCTTTTACATCCATCCTCCTGTGTGTCCTACGGTTGTCTCACTAGACGAACTGCACTTACTAAATAAGAATTAGTTAATATGGAGAAAATATCTTCCAGAAAAAGGGCACCTGACTTCTCAACCTGGATATTCTGACTTGGGGACATTTCGATGTGGTCTGAATAGCAAATCATTAAATGGTCTGCTGCTTTGATGCGATGTTATGTGACCAGCAGACATTATTGTCCAAGTCTCAAGCCTCATCCAGGGTCAAGGATGAGGTGAGGGTCAGGAATATCTGTAAGTCTTCGCTGGGTTAAAAAACAAGGAGTCAACAGCAACAACAAAAACCCAAAGGCAACATTGTTTGGCTTTGATTCTTCCATTTTGATATGGTGCTTCTCAGGCCAGTTCAAAAAAGTCCCGATCAGAAGAGTCCCCTTTACAAATGTGGGTACTTCGAAGTGTCCTGCTTCAACAGAGAAACGGCTCCTGCGCGTGTTTCGGAGTGTTCAGCGGGCAGTGCTGGGGGCTGGGAGCTAGTCTCAATATTCCAAAGAGAGAAACGGAAACCGTTCTCTGATTTGGGCTGGGCTTGTAGCAACATGGGTGGTTATACCGTGGCAATTTACACAGATCAGAAACCTGGCTAGACTTAGATGTGGCTGTGATTAATAAAAAATAGGAAAATGAATTATTACTTAATAAGTGTAGTTTGGCAGGCAAAACCTTTCAAAAGGCAGGGCCTATCTGAAGAAGTCAGAAAAAAGTCCTTGGAAGCAGAGAAGTCAGGAACTACGGCTGTTCCTGGAAATGCTGTCTGGCCACTGCCTGACACCACTCCAGGGGATTTCGCTGCCGTCACCTGGGCTGGGGAGCACCTGCCACATGCAGGGCATGTGCGAGGCACTTGTACGTGATCTTTGCAACCAACTGGGCAGGTGTTAGCAACCCCCAACCTTCGCCTTTTACAGGTGGGGAAACAGAGTCTCAAGAGATTAAATAACCCGCCCGAGTTTGGAAGTGGGTCTGATTCACACTATCTCAGGAGGAACGCAGCTCAAGAGGACCTCCATAAGTCGCAGAGGACTTCGAGCCAGTCTAGCCTGGGAGTTGCCCTGGGCAGGGATGGGACAATGGGTTTTGCTGGGGGTAAGTGTTGAGGTCTCTGTCTGCCTTACAGCTCCTCTGCTTTCTTCTTCACATTGCTTTTTGTGTGTGGGGATCTGCACCAAGGGCTGGGCTGGCCACTATCCCTTCAGGCGGTGGGGCCTCCCCTCCCAGGCTCTCACTTCTGGAGGCTTCCTGGAGGTGGGTACTGCATGATTCCTATGCCCCCTTCCATTTCCTGTTTCCTGAGTGGGAGTTTTAATGGAAAGAACCAATAGACTTTGAGACTGAGGGTCCTGGGTTCAAATTCCAGCTTTGTCACTGACTGAGTGGCCTTAGATCTATTGCTAAGCTTCCTGACACGTTTCTTCATACGGAATCAAGGGAATATGGATAAAAACAATAGTAATAACATCTACCTCATTGTGAAAAGGAGGAGGAATACCTAGTGGGTCCTCAACAGATATGCATCCCCTTCTCTCTAGGACAGTGGATGACCCCTGGAAATTCAGCCAGGTCGGAAGGGGAGGCCCGGCCTGCTCAGTATGGCGTGGCCAAGGGTAGCCGGAGGTCTTTGGCCATTTACTAGGGATGTGTGGGACCTGGAGCAGCTAATCTGATTGCAGTCAAGCCTTGTTATTGCATTCCTGCCCAGAATGTCATTTAAAAAGCACTCAGGGCTTTCCCCGGAATGCATTTACACTGAAGTCCCAGGGGTGGGAATGTGCGGAAAACAGGGCTACCTGAGAAGCCCCTTTCCTTCCCAGGGGGCTGAGGATGTGCCGGGGGGTTGGGGGCCGCGGGAGGGGAAGCAGCTCACTTCCCACTGTGTTCAGCCTCTAGGGGGCATCTGCACAAATGACAGCAAAATTACGATGCTTCCTGTTTACACAGCCCAGCCGTGTGCGGTGGGAGGAAACTCTGCAGAGCTGCGCCTCCGAAGTCTGGGCTTGGAGGCCATTTCTTGACCACGTGGCCGTGGGAAGCTCCTGACGCTCTGAGCCTCCGTTTTCTCAACTGTAAAATGAGGACTGCGGCACTGGCCTTGCCCACGGCATCAAGCTGAGCGAGGATGACAGCATGTGCTGTGGTTAACCCCGCGGCTGCATTGGCGTCATCGGGGAACTTGCTAGAAATTCAGATTCTCGGTGAATGAATGAATATGGATGGATACCATGAGTACAGTGAGTACCACTGGTGTCTCCCTCCTCAACCTGCATCCAATAAATGTCAGTGTTTTGTCATATTTGCTTCATTAATGTAAAAATGTTTAGCATGAAAAAAAGAAATTCATATTCTTGGACCCCAGTCCAGACCTATAAAATCATACACTCCGCGAGTGGAAGCAGCAATCTCTGTTTTAACTGGCCTTCCTGTCATTCCGATGCCCGCTCAAGGTTAGGAGCCACTGGTCTAGGCCTTGCCATTAGCTTCGCTTAGCTGAGTGCCCGTTGGAGTCGGGCCTCCCTCCAGCCTGGCCTGGCTCTGGTGGAACACTGTGGGGTTGGGCCTGGGATAGGAGTTCCAGAATAGTTGCTTCACTTGCACACAGTGAAGGCCCAGGAAAGGAGGGTCAAGCATAAGAAATCATCTTGCACGTGTATCACACTTTTGTCTCCCAAACATTTTGACATTCATTGCCTTATTTGAACAGCATGAAGTTCAAAGAACAGCTCACTATAATTACAGTTATTAATAAAGCTAAAGAATGTTCTGAAGCTGGTGCATGCATGCATATCATCTCCACAAATGAGTCTGGGCTCCTTGAGGACAGAGGACACAGCTTCCTTTCTTGCCATACTCCATTATCCCAAATCTCCCCAGCTCCAGCCCTTACACTCCAATGTGGGCCAGAGTCTGTGGCCTCGGAGCCTTGGCCTGCCCGGGCACCCCAGGACAGCAGGCATGCACCCAACGGCAGGACCCCAGTCCTCTTCGGGAGGGTGGATCTGCCCCTTGCCCTCCCCCTCCCCCATACCCACCTGTAGGTGTCGGTGGCTGGCACCTTCCAGGTCTGGATGCCCTTCAGGGGGCCCTCGCTCCCCACCACCACGCTCAGGTTGGAGTTCCGGTAGGCATTGTTGCACTGGGCCTGCGTCGGGCCGTGGGGCCCACTGGCCCCGCATGTGGTGAACAGCCAGTGAACTGCACACAAGAGGAAAGGCGATCACTCACTTGGCCTGGCCCTCCCTCCTCCGTGGGCCTCCCTCTGCTGCCTCTGAGCTGTCCGCTCCATGAGGCCAAACCCACATTCCAAGATGGTACCCATGTCGGGGCAAGGAACACTAATCAGTCATTTGAACTGGAAACGTCTGTTGAAGATCTACTGTGTGCCAGGCCCTGGACCAGATAGATACTAAGGGAGAGACACAAATGGAGCAGACTTGGACCCTGGCCTAAAGAAGCTTACAGCCTACTAAAGGGAGACCCAAAGGGATGCAACAAGACAGGACAGTAACAGAAAAAGAGCCTCAAGAGGGTCTGGCTAACATTGCACTGTGAAGGTTCTGAGGAGGGAGAGAAGACCCCTCTCAGGTGAGACAGGCGGGCGGTGGCCAGGTCCTCTCCTGGTTTCTCAATGAGTCCAGCACAGTGCTGGGCAAAGAACAGGTGCTCAATCTGTGCTATTGTGACTGGATCTAACCCGCTTCCGAAAGTTTGATATCTGCATATAGGATCTTCTTAGCTTGGAGAAGATCAGAAGAGTAAAGTGGACACAGAGTCAGCTCCATGCCCTCCTCCCCCACATTGGTTGGGTTTGGAAATGCATTAGAAGCAGCTCTCAGGCTCTCTATGTAACAGAGTGTAAAAAATGGGAAACAGGTCACATCTGCCTTTGGTGCACGTTCTTTTCCAAGCCCCTCACCGCTTCCTGGTGCTCTGTCCTCAACCGGAGCACCCAATGCTCTTAGGTGGCCTTCTGGGGGTGCCTCAGGAACACCCAGCACATCCCCACCCCTCCACTGCCACTGGGCCATTCCTTCCAAACTTTCTATCTTTGAGCCTGGCTGGACCTTGGGGAATTGTCAGATTTCATCCTGGCAGGAATTTTAACATGATTACAACCTATAAAAACTTCCAAAAAAATGTGCTCTTGATAAATTACTTTTACTTAAAATACAAAAATCTCATTATAAGATTGAAGAAATTATTTCCCTTTAAAGTGATTAAGTCGAACTCCACCTACAGAAAATTACGAAAAAATTAATTTGGGTGTATATAGTTTTGTTTGCTGAAGCATAAAATTCTTTTGATGACTTTCAGCTAACTTGATGCAAAAATGAAAGGTTAATTTGGGTTGCTAATTATTAGCAATCAGATTGAGATTACACTGGGCAGTCTTGATAATCTGAAAACCGGGCTGGCTGTGGTGGGCTTTTGTGACACTGCCCCAGAGCTGAGGTCGGGAGACCTCAGCCCTCGTTGGGGTTCTCATGCATACAGCTACTCAATACTGAGCACTCAATACCTTTCTTGGCTTCATTTTTTCGAATGAAGATGTTGGTTTCTATCTGGTTTCTGAAGGTTGTTTCAAGGGCAAGAGGGTGACGAATCCATTCATCTTTGGTGTGGATGGCTGATTGTTAATTTTCTCATCTATTTGTATTATAAGGGGTAACCTGTTCATTCAAAGGACTAACTCTTTACTGGAGGCATTTCAGCAGAGCTGTCTTGGCCAGATGTCCTTTCACCCTCTCCAGTGTTCAAATCACGTGTGTGGGCTGTGCCAGAGGGGAGAAGCGGAAAGGATTCAGGCTTTGAAATCAGCACGAACATCCGAGTTTGCGAGCAGCCTCATCATTGTTGATTATGGGACCTCGATCATGTTCCATTGTCTGTGAAAGGGGCTGGGTTGCCATGAGGATTAAAGAAAGCGAGGGGTATGAAAGGTCACTGTAAAGTCCAAAACTCTAAAAATGTGAGCTGTGTCGCTGACACCTGCCTGCACCCAAGGCCGGTGCTGTTCCTGACAATGGGAAACGCGGACAGGGTTTCTGTGTATAGGGATCCCTCCGCCAACAGCACCTAGGAATTTAAACTCGGTGAGTTGGGGATGACGATAGGAGCAGGGAAAAAGGAACAGCTCAGAAAAGAAGTTAAAAAGTACACTCCTCCCCGTGGTCTCTAGCTCCCTGAAGCCTATTCTGCAGGTTCAGTCTGTGCCTATAGCGAGCAGCCTGGGTTTGGGGGCAGCCTTATCAATCTGGGGCAGAAGCATGATGGTTCACTTAGTTAGTTCAGTCCTGGAAATTAAAGAATTTAGACATATATAAATATGTATTTTTTTTCCCCTGAAGAGTGTGCTGAGGAAGACAGTTCAAGGAAGGCGTGGGCTCGGCACCCTACTGGAGCACGTCCTTCAGCAGGACCCTCTTCTGCCTCGCTTAACATTGCTCTGAAGGTTCTGAGATGTTCCCAGAGAGGGTGGGCTTCTACTTCTTGGCCAAGTTGGGCATCTGACGGGGTAGGAAGAGGGGAATGGGCTTTGGATGCAGATGGGGCAAATTTTCTCATTGGATTTTACCTCTGATGAGGTATGAGAACTGGGGTAAACTCTACGTCCTCTCTGAGCCTCAATTTCTTAATCTGAACAAGTGGAGGTAATAACACCTAGTACTTAGACATGCTGTGGAGTATTCAATGATGACCTAAGCAAAGTGCTTAGAACAACATTATGCATTAGAGACGCATAGTGAATATAGCTTAAAAAGTGTGTAACTTCCTGCTCAGTTTTTGACTGTAAGGAAGCAGAGACACCCAATCTCAAGATTTATGTTCCCCAGTCCATAAAGAAGGGACTCTAAGGGCTGTTTCTCAATAAAGGGACCAATGTTTTCCCAACTCAGTGGACATATATTAGTCTCAGGTGGTTTCTATGCACAAAATTCTGTTTTCATTTTCAGCAACTGCTGATGGAGAGGTCCAGAGCGGGAATTCTTTCTAAAGTAGATTCCATGGGAATAGACGATTTGCCATCCCAGGTCAAACCCATGATTCACCCAGCTGGAATTCTGTTGCTCCCACAGCCTTCGAGGCATGGTGGTCCTCCCTGCTCCCTTGGATGGCTCTGAGTCTCGTAAATCTGCCCAAAGTTGTTTGGAATTAATTTCTGTGTCCCACCAGCAGCACTTCTTCGGGGTATGGATTCTCTGAGTTTATTGCCCATTGTGAAGGGCTGTCCTGCTTCTGATGTGTGTGGGCTTGTCTTACTAAAGCTTCATCCTGTCGGTTCTCTTTGCTCATTCTGTTTGGAATCTCATAGACATCACAGAATGCCACAGCAAGATGGGACCTTGGAGATATCTGAATTCAGTGGTTCCCAAACCACCTAAGGACCTTTAAAAATACAGATTCCAGGGCCCTGAAGATTCAGATTAGTAGATACTAGGTTGGGGCCACGGTGGAGGGAGGATAATATTTGCATTATATGACAACTTTTCCAGGAGAGCCAGACTGCTGTAAACAGAGTGGATAATCAGTCAAGCTAGGAGTTAAACATAGATCTTCTGAGTTTAAGTTCAAGACTTGAAAAGGTGCTACAGTCACCATGAAATCCTCAAGGAACCTTTCTGCAAGTCTGGGTTTTTTTTTTTCCCCCTTTTTAAACCTATGAGCCCAGAGCTCAGTTAAACCCGACCAAGTTTGCTCAGGACCGGAGAGTAGGCAGGCCACCATGAGGGGAGAGGAGTCTGGTCAGGGTATGTGGTAGGTACACCCTCAGCCTCAGAAAGTCCCACAGTAGCTTAGCCTAGCAAAGGGTGCACTTTAGGGGGTCACGGGCGCAAACCAGGGAAAACAGGTGCCCAGTGTCAGGACTCTGGCCCCCCGAGAGGCCATGGGGAGCCAGGGGGTGTCAAAAGGGAATCTGGTAACTGGAATGTTTACAAGATCAGCAAGCAGACATATGAGAGGGACTGGGTAATAAGCAACAAGGGAAAATCTTGGTTTTTAAAGAGAAGATCAAGGTCACAGTGAGACCAGCAGTGAGGTGAGCTTGACGCCAAGTTGCCAATCTGAGAGTTCAAGGGTCCTCACATTTCCCCAGCTGAGAGTCTACACTGATCCCCGAGGCTCTGTGGAGCTGTAGGAGGATTAAATGGCCCCCCAGGAGGAGCCTGGATTGGGAGCAGGCGAGGGAGGAAACCCGGCTCTTTCCTCTTCTCTTACTTAAAAAACAAACAAAAAAACAACCATTGTATTAAAACTCATTTATGAGAGAGAAAAGACGAGAACTGCTTTATCTTGTTCTTAATTATACCACCCACTGGAAACCTAGTTTAATACTCACAGCTGTATTGTATAAAGAACCCACAAACATCAAAATACTGATTGGTTATAGACAGCTGAGGAAAGAAAAATCCATTAAGCACTGGGTTTCATTTTAAGTATATTGCAGCCCCCTCCAAGAAGAAACAAATCAATTAGTAATACACAGCACAATGTTAAAAAAATAGGCTAGGTAGTGATCGTGCTGGTTTTATTACTGTTGCTAAGCCATCTCATCTGCTCGATTGAATGCAAAGAAATAAAACGTGATACAAAGGAAAACAAGTTCTCAACTATCATTACTAATCACAATAATAAGGATCTGCCTCACATCAAAGGCCTACATGGTTGTGCCACAGAAGAGTGCTCAATGGCTCTTGTGGATCTTATATACCATTTTTATTCTGATCCACGGAGCTCAATTTTATCCATATCTGTTGACTGAGCTGAACTTCATGGGAGCTGTGGCATATTGAACCATTTTGATGGCCACTGTAGATCTTGTTAAGCAAAATAATGACCAAAAATCCAAGTAAATATAATCATTCACCATCCATAAATGTATATGACACTATTCTTTATTATAAATTGGAGAAAGTAGCCCTTCTTGTGAGTACCTGGTGAAAATTAATAAGTTGTTCTCCTTATTAGGGCAAGATGAAAGCAATATACATATCGTTGCCATTGTGAGGTTAAAACATTTCAACTCTTTAAACAATGGAGTAGCATCCCCTTCTAGATACAAGATCAGTGTCTGATTATTGCTGTCTTTTTTTGATGTTAACAGTTGTTGAAGCTTAATGCCTAGGTTCGTTTATTTATTGGGAGTTGCAAAATAATGATATTCAAATTATATACTTTTTTCCTTATTTATTAGTTGACATATATTTATAAAGAGATGCTTCCTCTCACCTACCATGTTGTTACCCAGTGGTATAGTTCATATAGGAAAGGCAGGATAAATGCTCAGTTCTTTCTCCTTATTTGCAGTGTTCAAGGTAATGAATTGGTCCTCTATCATCCTCTGAAGCTGACTAATTAGTTGTTTGCATATCATTATGAATACATGAATTTAAACATATTTTGAGTTTTAATTAATCATAATTATTATTCCTTAGAAGCTCAAATTGTCACATTTTTGGTCAGTGGTAGCTTCCTGAGTTCTTTTACTTCCTTGCTATCTGGTATGATGAAATGTTCCTTCCCCCGACCTGGGCTCAGCCATTTTTTCAAAAGCTTTGGTTTCTTTTAGTGAAAAAAGGTTTTGTAAGTATAAAATCTGGGTGCTATAGACACTTATTGCTACCGGGTTGGTGATTGTTTCTAGGCTTCTTTAGTGGACAGAGCTAGGAAATATACATGTTGTATACATATGTATATCAGTATAAATACGCGCACACACACACACACACACACACACACACACACACACACACACACACACACATTTATATGACAAAATACCCATGAGTTCACACTGACAGTTCCAAACCAAAGTCAGGACTACAGGGTTTTTCATTTATCCTCTTCTATATTACATCTGTATTTCTTTTTCCACACTGAGAGTCTTGGTTTTCAAGAACAAAGGTGATAATGGAATTAGAATATTCTATAACTACTCATTCACTTTATCCTCCATTATACACACAATAGTATCAGAGTAACAATACTACTACTATACCATAATCAATAGAAAAACTGAGATCTGTAAAAACATTTTTTTTGGTATATGTGCTCTCTATTCTAAAATTTCTTGAAGTTGAAGTTGAACATTATCTACATTGTTTGGGCACATTGCCATTACATATACTACTCTTTCCTCTTTAACCTTTAGTTAGTCTGTAATTAGTGTATGCTTAATGCCCATATCAATCACGTTGATATATCTCTAGTCACTTTGGTTGTCTGAAGTTTGTTTTCAAGTAGATTCCTTAGGAGGGGCTCATAGGAGCAATATTCCTTGAGTTCTTGAATGTTGATAATATTTTTTCCTTTTGAGTATGTTAAATATATTACTCCATTTTCTTCTGGTATAAAGTATTGCTGTCAAACACTCTGATGATAACCCAAATTTCATTCTCTAATAAATCATTAGCTGTTTCTGCTTAGGTGCCCACAGTATTTTTTTTTCTCCTTAAGGTACAGCAATTCTACTATAATATACTGATACTTTGGTATTGCTCAATATGAGTCAGTATTCTCAGATACACAGATACGCTCTTTTAATAAGTAGTTTCGATAAGAACATCTTTCTTGAATTATAGCTTTAAACATTTGTTTTGTCTCCCTTCTTTGGTTTTCTTTATTCAGGCACTCTTGTTATCTGTGTGTTCGATCTTCTTTGCTCCTCTTTGATGTGCATCATCTTTTTGATTTAAAAGAGTTTCTCTTTTCACCTTCTATTTCTCATAAGGCATTAACTGTTATGTTTATTTGCTTTTGCACACCTTCTAATTTAGTCTTCATTTCTGAAATTATTTTTTCCTTTTATTTCAAATTCTTTAGAGAGTTCTACCATCTAGTTTCTGATTTTTGTAATAATGATTTATGTTATTTTCATTGTTTTCTTGTCTGTTAACTCATTTTGAAATAGCTTACAATTGTCATCTCCTCTGTGGACCTGTCTTTCTGGTATGCTTTCATTTTTCTGTAGGGATGTTATTCTGTCCTCTCTGCTCTTTTAAAATTCTTACTGTAATTTGGATGGGGTTCGATCTTGATACTTATGCATTCTAACATAAAATTAATTTGCTAGAACTTTTAGGATCCAGGAGCTTTTCTAACTTTACACAGCTCCCTTTACTCTTTTTTAATTTTCATATAGTGTTAAAAACTATGGCAGTTTGCTTTCTGACGTTTCTGGCTCTATTTCTTTCCCCCACTTGAATCTGGATATCTTCTCTTTTTGTGGTCCCTATTATCCCTATCCTAGTCAATATTGATTCCAGTCCTAGAAAGTTCTTCTCAGTGTGGGTCGTTTCCCGGAAAGGATGCTCAGTGGCCAGACTCTTCTAGCTCCTTCAGATCTTACCAAAGGCCCCTTGCTCTCACACACCACTGGGTTGGGGAAGAACTCTCCTAGTTTCAGTAGCTATTTTCAGATTGTCTGTCATTTCTAGCAAATACCTGTCAGCTATTTGGGGGTTCTCCTGTTCTCAGGTTTGTAAGAGAGCCTTTCTTCTCTTCCCCTTGTTCAGATGCTGATACTATGCAGGTCTTATGGTTGTTGGTGCTCTGTCTTCACTCACTTGTATTTTGGGGTTGGAGGGGAATATATTTGCAAAAAAATTTTTTTTTTGTAAATATACATGGGTTTTCAGTTTTGATACACGTTTCCTTGATTTTTGCATAGGGATTCAGAGAGATAAAAAAACAAAAACAAAAAAACTATGCTGTTACTGGCATCACTGCCGTCTTTCCAGAATCCTTAAAATTTTTTAAAATTTAGGAATCACTTGACATCATCTGCTATGATTAGCTCCTTTATACCATCTCTCTGGTCAGGCTCCTCACCTGTATTTCTACGCCTGAGACTGCAGGGTTTTTCAGACTTCACCTCAGGGACATCCCCACTGACCATGGCCTAGAACTTGCTGTTACATCATATTCTGCCCTTTTTCTGGATACAGCCCACTAAGTATAATTTAACTTCCTCTTGATAGTGCCACTTGGACTTAAGTTGTTTAGGGCTATTTGACCCTTTACTAAATGGCTGCAGATATAAATATTTTATATTAACTCACTGTCCTCTCTCTCTGCTGTCGGGTATGCTTTCTCAGTGGTTCAGGATGTTCTCTGATTAACCTTATTTGGTACCTAATGTTGGGTGAGGGCATGAGAAGGGCCCTATACCTCTCTGTGCATCAGACTGAGGGGCAGCTAGCTACAAAAAACCTTTACTTCAGAGTTTTGGAATGTATTTATACTTTGGTACTTATATTTGGTGGATAGTGGAAGGTACTAGAAGTATCTTCTATCCTCAGATAAAAGGATGCTGCTGTGATTCTGAACCAACAAGACTGGGAATCTTTAGTCCCTCAGTTTCAATGTACTTAATTACAGTACACGGATGGTGTACCTCCATCCTCCAGTTAGTTTAGTTTCTTAAAACCATGTTAGGTCAGTAGATAGGGAAGGGGGAAGAACTGTTACGTTTATCTCATAAGATAGGCAACCATGTAGAAAAGTTAAAGAAATGGCCTGTGGTTACAGAGACTAAGTGAGAAGGGGAACATCACATTTACTCTTTCTACAACAGTTTTCAGTTGATGAATTTTCCTTGTTGTTCTACTTTGTTTCTCAGACTGAATTTGTTTGCATCTACACACACACACACACACACACACACACACACACACCTCGTTTACTCATGCGTAGCTTTCTGGTCATTTCTCTCTTGTTCTATTTTGATGATGAGAAGTTAGGGGGGGGTAACAACAGTAATTGTAATACCAGCTCTGTCTTTTGTACTAGACATGCTCACACACATAATCTCTTCTTCACTTTTACATCTTTGTCTCCCTAGACCCTCACGCAGTTCCTCTAGATGGGCAGGATGCCTGTAAAAGCTGAGGTCTCCTGGGGAACAAAGACCAGAGGCCCACATCCCTCTCTGCTGGGAGGCAGACGTCCCTTCACGAAGAGGAACCTCTGAACAAGCCGGCCCCCCATCAATAGGGCAGCAAATCTGGGCTGTTGAGATAAAAGCTGCTTTCAGGACTGAATTACCCTAAACAGCTCTGACGCCTGGCAATCTGAGGCAGTTTTTAATGGCTCCTGTGATGGCGTCTGTGTTGTGTTCTCAGCCACCCCCTTCTCCCTGAGGGAAAGTGAGTAACACGTGAGAGCGGAAAGGTCACAGGAAAGACACTATCCTGAAAGCAGAGCTGTAAAAATTAAGTTAAGGGAGGCCTCAGGGCTAATTTGGTTATTCCCAAGTTGGCTTCAGGCCAGAGTTGTGTTAATAAAGTATTTGACATTGAGACGGGTGCTGCAGACTCACCCAGCTGGGGGTCACACGTAATGGATTTGGTTCTGAGGCTTAAGTGGGAAGTAGCAGTGGTTCAAATACCAGCCTTGCCACACTCAGGCCTGAAGGGTCATTGATTTCTGCCCCCATCTGCTCTTGTCCACAGACCTGGGAGAGAAAACCCTGGTCTGGTACCTCCTGTTGTAAGGTCCACTGGCTCCTGGGAGAGAGGCAACAGTGTGGGAGGCCAGCACCCCTCACTGCTTTATTGTTACTAGTTCTTGCTTATTGTTTGGTTCTAAATCATGAAGGGTGAAATCCTTACAAGGCCTTGGGACTGTAACACCTCTGACAGATGGGCAGATGCAGGTGCAGGCAGCCCAAGTGGCCAAGTGCTTAGGAGCTAAAAGAACAAATGTCCTGACTCCTGGGTCAGGGTCCCGGACCTTCTAAGATGAATTGGAGAACAGGGACACGTGAAAAGGGGGGAATCCAAATGTCCAGGGCAGAAAGGGAAGTAGTGGGGGAGCAAGTAGGACCAAATGGTGGACCAAAGACAGAAGACAAACTATGTTATACTAGAGAAGAGAAGGGAAGAGGCAAGTCTCTCTTATTCCCGCTTGAGGGCAGTCATGGTACCTGGAGATGCAGTGGCCATGAGGCAACAAGCATGAGGAAAAGGCCAAAAAGATCACAGAGAGGGGCCTCCCTGGTGGCTCAGTGGTTGAGAGTCCGCCTGTTGATGCAGGGGACACGGGTTCGTGCCCCGGTCCGGGAAGATCCCACATGCTGCGGAGCGGCTGGGCCCGTGAGCCATGGCCGCTGAGCCTGCGCGTCCGGAGCCTGTGCTCCGCAACGGGAGAGGCCACAACAGTGAGAGGCCCGCGTACCGCCAAAAAAAAAAAAAGATCACAGAGATGTGAGTCTTGACACCATCAGGCATTGAACTAATGAGACTAGTTATGTATAGGGCCCCCGAACCAACATCAGCAGTCATCTAAACAGTAATCTTTGTTATTGGACTGGACACGTCCTTGGGCTGCTGGACATTGGCTGGATCAGACATAATGTGGATGGAGCCTTCCTAGAATACAGATCTCCTCCCAACTGGCAAAGAAAACACCACTGACCAGAGAGTCCTGCTGCTCTCGCTCCAACAGCAATGCCAGGCCGGATTGGGACCGGGTTTCCAATGCTTCTTTAGAAACTGTGCGTGGCCTTCAGCCTGTCTTCCTTGGAGGAGAGCAGGTGTCTGGGTCACTCCCCCGGCCCAGCCTGCTCAGCCCAGGGGTGCTCCCCCTTCTCTACCACACTCTGCTCTGTGTCTGCACACTTCATGGTCAAGGCCTCTAGAGTTTATGAGAGCAGTAGTTACGTTGTAGAGGGGCCTCAGAGGTTCCCCAGGCCACGCCAGCCCAGGAGTAAAAAGTGGGGTCTTGACGATAGTAACAAATAGTATTATCCCGGTTCTGCTCTGAGGCACACCTGACGAAACCTTGAGTTCTCTCCCTTAACACCCATCGTTATAGCACACATGCTCTGCCACTGTCATCTCTGTCCCCTTAACTTGCTTTATTTTCTTCATAACACATCACCATCTGAAACTATATCATCTGTACACTTGTTTGTTTCCTGTCTTTCCCTCTAATGTGCAAACTTTACAAGAGTGAAGCTTAGCCGATTTTGTTCACTGTTTGTCTCCAGGACCTAAAACAGTGCCAGTCACACAGAAGATAGTTAATAAACCTTTGTTAAATGAAAAACAAAAACAAAACCAAGAAAAAAAAAATAGAAAAAAGAGAGTAGGCCAAACGCTAGCCGCCAAACCCACCTGAGGGGTTAGAAGGGGGAGCTCACACATGCTGCGGGTACTGTGCATGCTTCAAAGGAAGCATCTTTGACCCTTTGGAGTTCTTGTATTAGGGTTAGAACATCATAGGATGGAGTGGACCGGAGGCGTTCTGGTGGTACAAATGGATGTGTCGAAAGGCAAATTTTGTCTTACTCATGACGGCACAGCAGAGAGGGGGTAGGCTCCCAAGGAGCCGGCACACACCTTCACACACTCGCACACACACCAGCACACACTCACGCTCGCACACCCACACCCACATAACTGAGAGGCAGAGAGTCCTGCAGTGTTTCTAAGGAAACAGTCGAGTCCTGCTCCTTAGCAGTGTGGACACGCCACCGGCCCCATGGTTGAGGGAGCCGATCAGCTGTTAGACTGAATGGACCAGTTAGTAGGCTCCAAGTCATAAATCTGGGTGAAGGAAAAGAAATACTCCTTTTTTTCAGGGAGCTCTTCTGAGGCCCAGGAGTTTTTCTGACTTTCAGCTGGGTTGCTGAAGAAGCCCAAGCTGTACCTTATTTTCCTTACTTGTGAACATTAATCCCAGAACTGGGTCATTGAGTCTGTCAGTCACTCAATAAAAAATAACAATGAAAAGAATAAAATATACTCTCACATTATTATGCAGTCACTGTCAATACTCACTATAAAAACCAAATCAGGCCTCTGAGATCCAACCACCTGGGACTTGTTTGAAAAGCTGTCCCTGGAGAAAGTCCTGAAGTCCCCATTATTTCTGAGATCTTGGCAAGCTTTAAAAGACTAGAAACCCTCTTTCAATTTATACTGATGAGTGGGCCTTTTGGGGGGCAATCTTCTATGTCCTTACTCAAGTCACATATTTCCCCCAAGTGGAGTTTGAGGGTTTCACCTACAAATTGATGATCAGCTGGGTTGGGGGAATTGGTTGAACAAAAGGACCCAACGTGCAAAATACTGCCCCCTTTTTTCTTAAGACGGTTAGCTTTAAGAGGGCAAAAACTAGAATGTGCTTGAAACTTTCACAAAAAAATTAAGGAGGGCTTCCCTGGTGGCGCAGTGGTTGGGGATCCACCTGCCGATGCAGGGGACATGGGTTCATGCCCCGGTCTGGGAAGATCCCACGTGCCACAGAGCGGCTGGGCCCGTGAGCCATGGCCGCTGAGCCTGCGTGTCCGGAGCCTGTGCTCCGCAACGGGAGAGGCCACAGCAGTGAGAGGCCCGTGTACCGCAAAAAAAATAAAATTAAATTAAAAAAATTAAGGAAAAATATGCCCAGAACACATACTTACATACAAATAAAAGAGTGCACAGCTCATAGGTGGAGGAGGAGGATTATAAATACACTGAAAATGTATAGAAGGCAACATATGAGGGACAAGTGAACTGGCTTAGTCTTTTCTGTTATGTAGTTTAATAATGTTAATAATAATATCACACATTTTATATTAGCATATTCTTTTGTACCTTTCAAAGCAAATGATCTCATTTGCTCACTACAATAGCCAGCTCTGAAAAAGAACTGTGGCAGGTAATTATTATCACTACTTTATGAATAAAGAAAAAACTGGGGCTCAGAATGTTTGACTCTCCTGAAGTCCCACAGCTGGAACCACAGTCTCTAGAATTCTTTGTTGATCCATTTTCCATTCTGCTATGGACTGGCACTCAGTAGGTACTTAGTGAATATTTAAGTGTCTGTGGAATGTTGAACAGAGAGGCTTGAGATTGCTGCCAGGAATTCTGCCCATCAGAATCCACAATGAGCTCTCAAAGTTTCCTGGTGACTGGTTGACACACAAAAGCCACTGCAGGTAGGCTGTCAGGTGGCCCCCGTGATCTCTACCTCCTGGTAGCCACACGCTTGCATAATCCCTTCCCTTTGAGTGTGGGCGAGACCTGTGAGTTGCTTCTAACCAACAGACTATGACAAAGGTGACAGGATGTTATATACATGACTATGTTACATAAGATTGTAACTTCCATCTTGCTAGTAGACTCCCTATTTCTCTGTCTCTGTCTCTCTTTCTCTTTCTCATCATCAGCTTCCCCAGGAATTGCCAACAACCATGTGAGCTTAGGAGTAATTCGTTCCCCAATTGAGCTTTCAGATGAGACCCGCCCTGGCTAACATCTTATGCAAGCTTATGAGAAACTATGAAGCAGAGGACCCAGCTAAGCTGTGCCTGGTTTCTTGACCCACAGAAACTGATACAACAAATGTGTGTTGTTTTAAGCCGCTATGTTTTTATGGTAGTTCATTACAAAGCAATAGATACCCATCTGTATACCCCAAAGCCCTCCCCAGAAACCAATGCTTTCTTTGGCCTCATCTTCTTGGTAAGCACTCAGTGTGGAGGGCGCTGGTGGGCCCATTTATTCCCTGTGCCCTCTCTCTTCTCCCTGACTCAGTGATGGCTAAGGTGATTCCACCTCTTGCTCCTTTTCCTTTTGGCAATGTAGGGGCAAGCAGGGAGGAACAGCCTTTTGGGATCTAGAGTTAGCATTTCAGCCTTTCTCCCCCTAGTTCCACTGTCCAGCTCTGGGTCCAGATAAATTTTAAAAAACCTCTCTGTCCAGGATCGCTGAAGCTTTGCTCTAACAAGCAAAGAGCTGAATAGGCCCCGAGGGGATGCAGGGTTATTTTGCAGGCAGAACAAGCAAGTCTGAGAGAAGGACAATAATTAAAAGCGGACTTCCCAGATAACAAGTGCTTAACGCACCTGCACTGACGGAGGGGCCTTTGCGTCCTGTTAGTCTTGGAGCTAAACGATCTTAGTCAAGGTGTGCTGAGCTCAGAGTTCCCAGGTCATTTACTGTCTCTCACTTATGTAATCTTTCACTAAAACAAATGGGAAAAACAACATGTTTTCTCAGGCCAGCCAGGAGAGAGAAAGGCAATGGGTCCTCTCTGCTACTGAGAGGAACCACGGCACGGTGTGAAGGCATTTTGTCTGCAGCTTCGCCATAATGCCAACCAGCACGTCGTATTAGGCTGGGGGTTCGTGAAGCGTTTCTGAGTCTGCCACAGCTGGATGCTGCTGCACTATTTTTCCAGTGGGGCCCAGGGTCGGGCAGTTATGAAGTACACTGTTGATTCCTTGCTTTCTCAAAGGACACTGGATTTCTTTTCAAAAATGATGATCAGTTCAGCATAATTTGCAAGGCACCAGTCTTGGATGGAGACCCTTTCACCATCCAGGGCAGGATAAAGGCAGAGCCGGGGAGTGGGGGCACCTGTCCTAATTCCAGCTGTGATCAGAACTGGACACCTGATAAGGGATGCAGAGACTCCCTTGTACTGGGGTAACAGTGGCTTCATGTCAGGCTTATGTGGGCCCCGCTCTGGCTGGTACATTTTCCATGAGGGGCACTTTGGCTTGTTCGCAGCTGCAGGCCCCAAGGCACCCAGCACGGGACAGGGCACGGAGCGGGCACCAGCACAGGCCTGTTAAATTAAACTCGGCTCGATGTGATTTTTTTTTTTCTAGGAGAGAGATTCAGGGAATTGTGAACACATTAACTAGAAAGCAATGAGGTTTTCTGTGTTGAACGCTGAGCTGAATCTCCTCGTGGAAAGAGAAGATGGATGTACCCAGTCTGGATGTAGCAAGAGCTTCTCCCTAACCGCAGTCAGCAGCTGGATTGTTCCTAGTGGGCATGGGGCTAGAGCGGGAAGACTTTGGGGTGAGCCGGCTTGAGTGGGAACCCTGGGTCTGCAGCTGATTGGTGAGGTAAGCCGCATAACCTTTCTGATTCTGTCTTCCCAATTCTAAAATAGGGAAAATAATGACAGCTCATGTAGCTCACTTTGGGTCAAGCACCTCTCTAAGCCCTTGACACCAATTCACTTATGTGATCCTTTCCTCAAACCTATGAGATGGAAGCCCTAACAATATAAGTGCCATTTTTCTGGATGTGAGGAAACAAAGGCATAGAAAGGAGAAGTGAGTGGCTTTAAGTAGGTGGCAGGGCTGGGAGATGGACCGTGATGTCTCTCCTGGGGGACTGGTGGGGAGAGTCTGTAAGGATCACATAAGAGACACCTAGTGTGCTTAATAGCTGGAGACGGGCGTGCAGAGGGAAGGGGGCCGTCCGCAAACGTACGAAGCTCTGCTGCCAGTGGGTGCTCTGCTCAGGGAGCATGGCTTCTTATCCAGCCTTCAGTTCCTCCCTGCCACCATCACCGGGTCCCTGCAGAAGTGCTGTCTCTCCCTCGGCCGCCAAGCTGCCCCTGGGTCTTGGTGTCGGCCAGCTCCTGCGGATGCTGACTGGCTCCCCAGCTTGAAAGCCTCTTGCTCTGGGAGGGACTTGTTAACATGAGTAACGGGGATTGTGAGTCACGAATTAGTTCCAAGCTACCTCTCTCCCTGGAGCACAGCCGCGCTAGCTCCTGGGGAAGGGAGCTGCACCCAAACGAAGAGTGACGTCCTAATTGGAGGGCGCCGAGCCTGCCGCAGTGACTGGGGGCCCACGAGCCTTGTTAGAGCTGGTGCTTCACGCGTTATCACTAGTACTCTGGCTATAAATAGGTGATAATCTAAAATCAGTGGATAAGAGAGAACGCGCAGCACATGGTTAAACAGCAGGCCAGCTGAGCAGGGAAACGGCCAGTGCCCGAACGGGTTCCGAGGATTATATCTACAGCCCTGTGCCGGCCCAGCTCTCAAAGAGGGGCTCCCCGCAGTTGAACGGGTGCCGACAGAAGTGCCTTTCATGTGCACCCACGAAGGCTGGGGTGCACGGAGAGACGCAAATTAGCTGCAGTGATCAGCTTTCTTACATGTGCGGAGGTGCATTGTATGCCTGGTGTGCTGTTTTGAGTATTAGTGAAGATGCCTATGTGCTCTGTTTAAGCAAAAACTGACATTTTCAGTTCAGGGTTTTTCAAAGAGAGATTCCTCTAGAAGACCCATTCAACAGTGGGATTCCTTTAAGGTTTCTTGAAGGAAACTTTGCCCTTCCAAATGTTATTTGACTTACAAAACTTTACTTTGCATGTGATTTTAACCTTTTACACAACTTGTATAACTTAGAGCAAGTTACTTCCTCTCTGTGGGCCTCAAGTTCCTCATCTGTAAATGGGGGGTAATATTATAGTACGAGCAAATGAGATAATGCACGTGAAAGAGCCCAGCACATGGCGGTGCTCAGTGATAGTGGTTATTATTGTTGTGTAAAGAGGAGACGCATGAGGCGAGGCCTTTACTGTCTGAGAGCTGAACGCTGGGAGGATGCTGTGTGGCCTCGAGCCCGCCTCCTCTCCATCCCAAGGTCCACGCCCGTCTGCATCGAGGAGGTCGGGCTGCAGCCTGGGGTTCCTAAACTCTGTTTCAAACCAGGTTTTCCTTGTGAGTTTGTTAAAAAGGCAGAGCTTGACCTCTCGTTCTCAGACATTAAGATTACACAGGTCCGTGGGGCCCAGGAATCAGCATTTTAACCAGGAGCACTTGTGGGTCCTCCCTCCCCCAGCCAGGTAACCAGAAGCAGATGACGTGATGACACAGAGAAACCCTGGGCCAGATCTAGGTCCCCCACAGCCGACCTGCTCGCTGCTGCATTCATGCAGTCCCAGTTCGTCACTGGTTATTTCTGGAAGAAGCTGTTAATGATACAATGAACTTAGGAGTCTATTCTGAGGTCCCCCTGGAGTGAGTGGGGCATCTACCTTTACTTGTTGCCTGTCCTCCCAATGCTTTGGGGGCCTCCTGCCTTCAAAACTGGCACACAGTAAAGAGCCCCGGCTAAAGCAGGGATGCCAGCCGCCTCTGTACCTCCAACCTGGCATGAGGTTGTCTGCAATGCCAACAGCTGATAAGACGATAGGATTTTCTGGAACTGGATGAGAGACATGTATTTCTTTAGGAACTGGTACATCTTCACTAATGGGTATGCCGCTGAAATGAACCTGGCTGGGCCTGCAGGTGTGAAAGGCTCTGATGGAAACAAAGACCCCCAGTGAGTGAGAAGACAGTTCTGAGTGAGCGAGGCCAGGCCCCGTGAAGCCTGCCTTCCAATAATGCTGTCATCCCCAGAAGGGTGTGCTTGGAGCATAATGGCTCTAGCTACAAATTCTATTAACTCTAATAGTTGTTCTGTGGTGAACGGATAATGCATTTAGCAGAAATAGACCCAATCAATTTATGTGAAACACATAAAACTTTCTCATTGGAATTGGCATCTGTCCTTGAATCATAGGAGTGTGTGTGGAAATGGACAGTGTGTCACCCTCACTTCTGGGCACATTAGCAGTGGGCCAAGGAGAGCTCTGGCTCCCTTATGCCAAATCCCCTCAGCTCGTAGAACCATGGAGCTGGGGATGGCGAGGGACCTGGAGACTGTCTACTTCAACCTTGATTTTCAAAAGTAGCAGTTTTCTCTCCTTTGTCTGTGTTTGCGTTATTCCCTCAAACACGAACTGTTACCTGAGGGTTTGCTGACGTGCCCCAGCCATCAGATGAGGGGATGGAAGGCCGGACAGAGGTGAGACCTGTCTTAGGACCACAGCTTGCTAGTGTAGGCCAGCCGGGAGTTCTGACTCCTGGTCCAGTGCTCTTTTCCACACATTTTTAATTGTCTCCCCACCAACCTTTGGCACAGACGTGTATTCAGAATACAGTAAACCAACTGTCACCAACCAACTCAAAGGCAAGACTGTGTTGATGCCAGGGTTCTGCAAGTTATGGATACCTGTGGGTTGGGCTTGTTTGCATGTAAACTGAGCTGATTCCATCCTGCCCTCCTACACAATATGTAAGCTCGAAAGAGGAGAGATGGGTTAGGAAGCCGAGGCAGAGCCATCTGGCCCGGGGTCGGGGGAAGGTCCCGCCTGTCCTTACCTGGGCTTTTAGAGAGAGAGAAGGTGACGGAGCCTGCATTCACCTCCTCACCCCAGTGGTCATTACTGCTGGGGGGCGGGGGGGAGAGAGAGAGAGAGAGCGAGAGAGAGAGAGAGAGAGAGAGAGAGAGAGCGAGCACGAGCTCTGCAGCCTGTGATTGCATCATCCCAACCATATGGTTAGTGTGACTGTATGTGCAAAGTGGACAAACGTAATTTCTCAGCCTTAATACTTGCCCCATTTCTCTCTCAGTTTCTTCATCTGATTAGGTGAAGTGACTCAGAGGCTTCCGAGAATGTTCCGTGAAGCACCTGGACAGGCTATTCCCTGCCTGGATGCTACAGCGGCTCAGCTCTGCCCCGTGGGCTGGGCGCAAGGAAATCCCCAGACCCAGAGGGTCAGGCCCTCATCAGAGGGAAGGGCTGGCTTGGGGGACGTGAGGAGTGTTTAGAAATTTGGAAGCTCTGTGAGCGAAGGGTTTCAGAAGACCCAACTGGCATTTGCATTTCTAGGAGTTGCTCGAAAGCCTGCCGGGAGGAGAGTGGAAATGCCACCAGCCACCCTTGTTCCAAGCCCAGCAGAAACTGACAGTGCTGAACTTTGGGGAGAAAATCTTATTATCCAGCCTCCTCTGTCCTTTGTCGGGATGGCTGGGAGCAGATCTGTTTACTGATCATGCAGGGGCTCTCGTCTGGGCCACTCTCCCAGCTCTTTTCCATCTACAGCGCTGATCTCTGATAGGAGAATTAGATACTCGCAGTAGCTCAGTTGGCTGAAGAGTGCAGACTTCAGGGCTACGTCCGGGCCCCGTTTCCTACCAGCTGCGGGATGTTTACATTCTTCCCCATCATCGCTCTCCTCCCTGCAGTTCTAATAACAGCAGCGGGCCCTGGGCCAGAGTGAGGACTAGAGGAGTAGATGTGTGAGACGCCCCAGCCCAGGGTCAGGTGTGCTCACTGACTGTTCTTTCCTTCCCCTTCCCTCTGCCCCCAGCCCTCCCTTCCTCTCCAGGGGCTTCTCCCGGGTAGAAGCTCTGAGTTAGGTTAAGCTTGTCAACTACAAATTGACACTTGGCATCTACCTCTACAAGGATCAAATCATAGGCTGCTGTGACCGCTGACCTTCAACAGTCACCCTGAAAGGAGTTCAGGGGGTAGATCAGGAATGAGACACTCTGTGCTCTAAAAAAACTGGCAGAACAGGCCTTCAAATAGTTAGATACTTTCAGGAGAATTTTTTTTTTTTTTTGCGGTACGCGGGCCTCTCACTGTTGTGGCCTCTCCCGTTGCGGAGCACAGGCTCCGGACACGCAGGCTCAGCGGTCATGGCTCATGGGCCCAGCCGCTCCGCGGTATGTGGGACCCTCCCGGACCGGGGCACGAACCCGTGTCCCCTGCATCGGCAGGCGGACTCTCAACCACTGTGCCACCAGGGAAGCCACGGGAGAATATTTTATGAGCCCAATCCTTGCACCTCCTTATATCTAGAGAAAGCACTAAAATCTTTCGTGGTGATGTCTGCTCCTTGTGGCTAGCTGTAACCTTCATGAGACTAGCAGCAACCTTCTGTCCTGTGTGCTGCACTGCACGTGCTCCCCCTTCACCAAAACCACATATACACTGACTGTCCCCCCTGCCTCTTCAGAGCAGTCTCTCAGAGCTACGTGAAATGCCGTCTCCTGGGCTATCGTCCTCATATTGCCCCAAATAAAACTTAATGAGAAGTCACACCCGCAGTTTAGGGCCAGAGGCTGAAGAGGCCTATGTGTGAAGCAGCAAGGGCCCCACGAGAAGCCCTTCAGCACAGGGGATGCTGAACTAAACAGCTTCAGAAGGGAGCCAAGCTCTGGGGAAATGCGGTGAACCTGAAGCTTTGGGGGGTTTACCACTGATGAGCTAGTCTGCCTTTGAGCAACGGATAACCTTGGCCTTGGGCCCAGCCCTCTTTATGAGGAGAAGAAATTGATGGAAGGTGTGCTATGTTCAGTAAATGGGGAGTGGTTTCGAAGGACTGAGTTGAGAGAAGGGTACCAGCGTGGTTCCCGTTTGTGCCGGGGCCTGGGTACTTCCCAGCCATGGAGGACAGTTGCTCCTTTGCACAACTTTCAGAAGCTCCGTTTCCCCAGGGAATAGGACAACCAAACAGCTTCCTCTTGGAGCCCATTAGCCAGGGTGTAGGTGATGTTCTTTCTAAAGGTCGACTATTTTATTCTATAAACACCTCTCCCCACCCCAATCACAGCACATATCTTTCTTCTACCTTTTGCGACATAAGATCACTTTGCTCAGATATGTAAGTTGAACCCTTACCTGTAGGGTCAAAGACGGGGTTCTCTTTTGGTGTGCTTTCCCAGGGTTTTGTCTCCTTGTTTGGGTTTCCCTCAAACAGATTTCTTGACTTGGGTGCCGTATTCTGCAGCATCTTGTCCTCCCCACCAACTAGAATAGAGAAGACCCCACGGGCTGAGTTAAGTGAGGTTCGGTTTAAGGGAGAGAGATGAGCGTGCCCTGGGGAAGGTGGCAGAGACCACGGGCTTGGGTCTAAGAGGGATTGTGAGGCCCAGGATAGCCTGGGCTGGGGGCAAGTGCTGGGGACAGGGTGCACTCACTGGTGAGGTAGCAGTCCAGGCTGATGGAGATATTGTTGAAAGCCACGGTGGCTCTGGATCCTTGTTCCCACCAGGCAACGATCTGCAACCAGAACCTGTAAGCGTGTGAAGAGGAGCGGGTGTGAGAAACTACGCGGGTGGGTCATGTCCTGGATTCAACGTCCAGCACGATCCCAATGTGCACTGATGACCCGGCTCGCAACTGTAGCTGTTATCAGCCTCATCTAATCTCAGGGAGGCGGCGAGCGGGGAGCAGTCAACATCTCCCTGCTTCTCCAGCACAGGGCACTTCCCTTTCTGAGGGACTGCTCTGTAGGTTAATGGAATTTGGAGCTTGGGGCCTGAGATCAGGACTCCCGGATACTCTGAGGAGACCTCTTGTGCGTTCTGGGTGTGCAGGGTGGGCAGAAGGGCTAGGCTTCGTATCAGCTGGTGCTCATAGGCGGGGCTGAAGACATTATTAAACTATTGAGATGCTTCTGTGCCAACTGATAAAGCGCCTCTGTCCCCCACGTGTCCTCTGCTTGTTGATTGCCTCAGGCAGCATGGCTCTGTCCCTGGAGCCCCCTGGATTCCTCATTATCCAGCAACTGAAAGGTTAACTCCTCACACAGAGAGGGATCTCGAGGAACCCATGTCTTGCTCAGTATCAGTTCTGACTGGGGTTGGTCTCTGCAGTGCCCGACTGATTGTTAAATATTAAACGATTTGAGTGTGATCCCTGGGAGTGTTCGTAAGCAACACGGAGGGGGCCATAAATGTTAACAGTAAACCCATGACGTACTGTTTCCTTCCATCTCTTTCACAGCCTTGGAGGATCAGGTCCTGGGACTGTGGCCAGGGAAGGCTTTAGAGTGGGATAAATAGAAAATACCTTTGGTTCATCTGTTTCCTGGGAAGTCATCCTCCTGGAAGACTTCAGATAGCCAGCCCTGTCCTGCTGTAAAGTGAGTTTCCTGAGAACTTAAAAACCCTCTCCCACCTTTCAGAAAGTCAATCCAGCATGACCTTGGATTGCACAGAAGCAGGCACAGTCTCTGGTGTGGATGTTAAAATATCAAGAGAGACAACCCATGCCCACCAATGGGTGACTGGATAAACCACGTATGCGGTGGTCATACAATGGAACGCTACTCCCCAATATAAAAGAATGGGCATGGTTATAGGCTATAAAATGGATAGACCTCAAAAACATTACGCTAAGTTAAAGAAGCCAGATGGTAATTAAAGGCCTCACGACCCTATTCATCTACATTTTCCCATTTATATGAAACGTATAGAAGAGGCAAATCTATAGAGATTGAAAGCAGATTAGCGGTTTCCTGGGAAGGAGAACAGTATTGACTGTAAACCAACACAAGAGTTCTTTTTGGGGGGACGAAAACATTCTGCAACTGGATTGTGGTGTTCTTTGCACAACTCTGTACATTTGCTAAAAGTCATTGATGTGCACACTTAAAACAGGTGAATTGATGGTATGCAAATTATAGTTCGAAAATGCTGGTAAAACAAAAGGGGAGAGGGAACTCAGACAGTGGAGTTGGCAGTGTGGGGTAGCAAGAGCAGAACACAGAAGCGCTGGCAGGAGTGGGAGATTGACAGCATGCAGAAGGCGAGGCAAAGAGAGCAGAGCAAACACAGGAAACAGCCTTAGCAGAGGGAGGAGAGGCACAAAGGAAAGAAACCTGAGGAGAAAGAATGTCTGCTTATGATTTGCAGTGAGGGCAGCAAAGCTTTACAGTCAGTGCGTGAACTGCCACAGAGGCCGGAAGCCCCCCTCGTGCCCGTGAGCGGATGGCCTCTGATCCACACGTAGAAGGGCTCAGTGCTGGGACCAGAGAAGAAGTACTGCCTCTTGTGGGGGAAGGACTTGAAAACAAAATCAAACTTTTATCTAAATAGTGTTTTTGTGATCAATTATTCTTAACCAAGCTACTCCGTACATCCGTCTATGCCTTTACCTGTCTTATGAAATCTGGTCGATCACAAATAATCCTTCTTACTTGAAAGTCACGATTAGGGGGCCCAAACCTGGTTTGATTCTGAAGAGGCAATGCCTGAACCTGCTGTACTCACGCCAACCGCACTGGCGCCTTCAGGTCGTATTCCCCATGATGGGGCCCACGTGCCTCCATTAGGATAGACCGGTACAGAGGGCTGGCGGTTGGTTGGGCTTGGAAAGAAGAGTGCCCCGTGGAGAATCCCCAGATCCTGCTCTGGGTGGATGACTGTGCAGGAGGGGTCGAACCCACCCAACCTGTCCAGCCAGCTGTTGGCACAGGCCTCTGAGAGGCGCCTTTCGTGATGACCTTGACAAGAGATGGATTTTCGTTTCACGTACACCTCTCATGTACGTGTATTGGGTCCTACTTCAGACCTACAAGGGATTCTAAAAGAAATCAGACAAGATGCTGCATTCAAGTTGCTTGCTGACCAGTGGAGAGGCAAAGGGTGTCTACATCGGTGCAGAATCAGTTAGAAGGAGGTGGATACCACGTGAGAGGTGCCGGTAAGATGCTCTGAGAACTCAGAGGAAGGGAGAATTCCACCAGGCCGCGGAGATGGGGAGTACACCTGCACTGGGTTTCTCCACGAGTCTTGGCGAGGTCAGAGGTGTGGTTTTCCTGGATCTCCACAGGGGACATGGTCTACAGATGAACTCCTAGCTGGAGCCTGTGTAACCCCCAGGCACAGCCAGACCTGGGATTCTCAAGGGGCAAACAAGCGCCCTAATATTGCTGTCTCGTTCTCTTTACAGCAGTTGCCAGGGTTAGGGAGAGACTGCTCCCAGGCAGCAAGAAAACAGGTACTTAGAGCTACTTGGAGAGGGTGACTAGGAAGAATCACGTTCCCTGGTGGAACAGCAGGGAGGCAAATCTGCCCGACGCTCCTGCACAGCAGCGGGTAAGGGGCCCTCCGTCCACCTTTCCAATTCTCCACTCAGGCCCATCCTCTCCTAGACTGTCCTCCATAGGCCAAGGGGCCAGGCCAGGCACCGATTTCAGTGCTGACGTGCATCATGGGAGTACTTTCCAGGAGGGCCTGGGGAACACGAGAAAGTAAGTTACACCTGTGTGCCTATCAAGCATGGGGGAGAGGGCCGAAACTCCTGTTTCCCCCTAACTGATCTCTTCCCCTAAATGCATGTCTCCCCTTCCCTCTCTGCTCTCCCTGCCCCTCTCTTGCCTTCCTTCTTATTACTGAGAGATTAGAGCTGCAAAGTTCTCAACCAGCCACTGGGCCTCTTAGCATGGATGGCACGATGCAAGCTGGTGCTGGAATGGTTCCTAAATAGAAGAGTTTCTAAAGCGCTCCGCAAGGCAACGGCAGTGGCGGCTCCTGTCTCAAAGAGTTTGATTGACACTGGGAATTGCACATATTTTGAGTCAGGAACACTCATGACAATCAGGGAAGACTCAGTCAGATGCTGAATCAGATGTAAACATGTGATGCTGCCTCTGTCCACCCAGGAGGCCATGCTGCCAACCCTCCCCCAAATGCTCCAGACTCTGGAGGATGCAGGGAGGGGACAGGCGGGACAAAGGTGGGTCAGGCTGGGAAGTGGGGGGGGGGCAGGGGTGAAGCAGAGGCAGTTGGGGAGTGGGGTCTGGGGATGGTGGGGCAGGGAGGGCACAGAAGACCCAACCTAGGAGCTTCTTTTCTGTGGCACCACTAGCCAAGAGACCAGGGGGCGATCAGGACCCCCTAGACCCAGCCTTCTCTACTTTGGATGGTACCTCGCAGAGCATCTTTGCCTGAACCTCAGGTGAAGGAGAGTTTGTTCCTGGCTCTGCTTGCCCTCTCCTAGCTGGGGATGGGTGAGACTCCCTCAAGGCTCTCAGAGTCTTTCCGATCTAAGTGCAGACACGAAGTCATGCTCCAGAGTCAGCCGCGGCTTCAGGTCTTGGGTCTTAGCACATACCAGGAGGACTGCTCTGGGTCTGAGAGAAAACAAGGTCCATGCCACATTACTGCCAGGATGGCAGGGGCCAGGTGGTTCTAACAAGTGCACAGGTTACTCTGCTGCCCCAAAGCCCCAGCTCTGTGTGGGGAAAGGAAGCAGAGCCTCAGGGCCCGCACAGCCTCCCTCTCCCTCCCTGTGGGCAGCCTGGTCAGGGACAAGGAAAAGCCAGCTCTCTGGGGCTTGTCCAGCTCCCTTACTGAGCTGTGTCACTTCAGAGCGTGGCGGCTGAGATCCCTCCGTCTGGCCCTCAGCCGTGGGGATTTCACTCCCTGCCCCTCCACAGTTCACGCCTCCTCAGGGCTTTCTCTTTCTCCAAAGAAGACGCTTTTGATTGCCTGGGTGGTCGTTGCTTTTTCCCTCTTTTCCAGCCAGTGGGGTTTGGAGCTTGTTGCTAACACAGACTTGGCTAGAGATCTTGGCTGGAGCCTGGCTTTGCATGAAGAACAGCCCCCCGACTCTGTCTCGTTTAGCTTTACAGAGAGGCCTGTTGACAGCTGACCCAGGGGGCTTCTGTGAGCTGGCCGTTGGGGCAGAGGGCCAGGGTAGAGGGGCGGCCTTGGCATCAGGTGCCGCCCAGACCCACGGGGCAGATGTCTGCATGGGAGGTGCAGAGGCAGCTCACGCAGAGCTCAGAAACGCACAACCTTGTTCAGGCCACAGATTGTTAATGGACGGTGGATATAATGCCTTACTTGCCACCTTGCCAGCCTTAGGGATTGACAAACCTAATTAAGTTCACTTACTGATTTTAAATAGCTGACAAAAAGGTGTGCGTCTGAATGTGGACTGAGGGAATAGGAAGGCTTTGGAGAGAGAGAAGAAAGAATGGGCGGGCTGGGCGACAGGCATTTGATGGCTAGGCACCACATCTTGGATTACTCTGTGGGCCATTCAGCGGGCTTGGGAGGTGGGAGCGTCCCGCATCCCTCTCTGCAGCTTGACCATTCAGCAGGCTTGGGAGGTGGGAGTGTCCCGCATCCCTTTCTGCACGTCTTGGATTACTCTGTGGACATTCAGCGGGCTTGGGAGGTGGGAGTGGCCCGCATCCCTCTCTGCAGCTGGGGCTCTCCGGGCTCTGGCTGCTTAGGATGGGGCTGGCAGATATGCTGAGGAGACACGCTTTCTTCAAGTTCTCACCGTGCAGTTGACTTGCTCCGCAAAAGGCTTCTAAAATGGACTGTCGCAAAGCTCGGGTCACTGTATGCATTTCTATTAGAACGATGTATGTGATGACAAAGCCCTGCTGCGTCCATCCTATTATCTGCGTAATTGGCTTCAGTTACCAGTGGAAGAAGAAGGGCTGATGGCCAGCCTTGGGTGCCCGGGACCAGCCTTGGCTAGGATCGACGTGGCCAGGGCCAGGCACGTGTGCCCTGATGCTAGGAGTCTTTGGCTCCGGCACGGTAGAGCAGCGGTGGGCTGGACATTCTAGGCCACACTCAGCAGTTGGGAGGCCCCTGCTTCCCCGGCAGTCCCACTCGCAGAGTAATTTACCATCTCCTGACATGGTCTCCCCTCTGGGCATAATGACATCAAGAACAGAGAGGGGAAAAGTCATTACAGAGCGATTCCAGGGCTGCCAAGGGCCACACAGATCTTTCACAGTGAATCTGGCTTCTGTGAGGGAGCGCTTTGGGGTGAAATAGGGGAGAAAATGAATCTTCCGTCCAGCTAAGCAAGCATGGAGAACGCTCCAACCTTCCCAGCCCAGCCTTCCAGGCACTGGCTGTCTCTGCTCATTTTGGAGGCTGACTCTTAAGGATCTGGTGCCCACATGTGCTCTGGCTTGCCTCCTATCGGAAAGGCCCACCACAAGGATGTTCTGCCAGGCTGCAGAGCGGGGAGAAGCCCTTCTCCAGCAAGTTCCCAGTTTGCTCTTTCATTCTCTTATTCTGTGTCCCATATATTGAGCTATCCCTGGGCCCCAGGCTTTCAGGGGAAAGGTGAAAGGGAAATCTTGCTTCCTGGAGCCCTGGCCCATCGGGAGGTATCTGTGCACAAAAAAACCTGCCCCACAGGCTCGAGTGTGTCAAGTGCCCCAAGGGAGGAGAATTAATGTACTTTCCCCAGGGAGAGGTGGAGAGGGGGAGGGAGAGAGAGAGAGAGAGAGAGAGAGCGAGAGAGAGCGAGCATGAGAGCGAGCTTCTTGGGCTTGATGTCCCCTTCTGAGTTACTGAGGCTAGATTATCTCTGGGGGCGCCAGCATAAGAAGAGAGCTGAAGAAGGAAGGGCAGGGGCCTCCTGGGAGCATCATCTGCCTTGCCAGGTCACACAGGGAGACAGTAGCAGAGGGAAGATGGGAACTCGGGCCTCTTGCTTTCCCAGCCACTTTTTTTTGCCATCCCTTGCAGAACCATCCAAACTCTTTTAATCTCGCTTAGCCTCTTATGTCCTCCATACTACTGGTGAAGTACAATCAGCCCCTCAGAGCCAGAAAGCGCCTATACCCACTCATCTCAGAAAGACTGGGACACCTGCTCCACCTTTCTCAGGACACACAGACATTTCCAACACTAGCCTCATCCTCTACCCACTGCTGCTGTGCTAGCCTGTGGCTTGGAGGGCTCAGATGGTGCCAGAGATGGCGGCCCTCCCCATGGAGAGGAGATCCAGGGAAAGGGTGGTTGCTGGTTCCCTTCTCCCTTTATGAGGGTGAAGTAGCAGCCTTCTCTGCGTGGTGGAAGCAGAGTCTCAAAAGGTAAAGTGGGGTGAAGAATGGGCTGTATACTTGGTGGGACCCTGGGCAAGTCACTGAAACTTGTCAGGTGCACCTATGGTTTTTTAAAATCTATGTAATATGAGTATTTTCATATTGGAAGCCCTTCTTCAGTATGGGAGATTCTAGTTTGTTGTTCCTGTTTTATATTATTTTTTATTAGAAATCTGTACTTCCTCGGGCAGTATTATAAGTTACATATCTCCTCCTCTGCCTTCAAGCAAAGATTATTTGAGCACCTTCTATGAGTCAGGCACTGTGTCTGTAGCTGGGAGTATAGAGATGTATAAGACAAGGAACTTGACCTTGAGGAATACAGACAGACTTGTAATTCATATTATTCTCTGACCATGAGATTTGTCAAGTCCCTATTGGTTCTGCCCCCATAGAGCTAGAGTCTACACAACTTGAGAAAACATTGAATCTGGGCAGTGAGAGAAGTCAAGGAAGACTGAAGAACTGAATGCCTAGAAAAGAATGGTAGTGCTGTGGACGGGAGAATCACTCAGGAGTGAGGTGTGGGGTTGGGAGCCAGGTTGAAGGTGTGGGTGGGAAGTCAATCAGGCGGCTGGAAATCCAGCTGCTTTGCTTCAAATAGCAACAGCCCTGGTATCTCCTCAATTCCAGACCTTGTGCCTGGGAAGAGAAGGGGCTGAGAACACAGGGCTACATTTTCAGAGGCACTAAGAGTTAAGAAAAATGTATGCCTTTTTCTTGTAAACTGAGCTGTGGATCTGACCAATAAAATCTCGAGCAGATCTGAACATCCTGTTATTCTAAAGGGCTCCACTTATTGCTGTTTTGAGCAACTACTTCTTAAACCAGCCTCACAGGCCGGATCTGTCTCACTGTTTTGCACCCTTGATTGTGGAAATGTAGCAATCAAAAGCAACAACTTGTTCCAAACATCACGGTGAATCAGTGTTAGAAATAGGATTTAAAGCTCAGAGTTGCTAATCTACTCCTTGCTCCAATGATCTGGGATGTTTTCTGAGAAAGAAACAAGGCCAGATCCTTCCAGAGTTATGAATGTTTGATTTGTATATGTCAATGCCTGGCTGCACACGGCATTGCTAAGACCCCAGCCACTCTCTCGCTCTTCTCGGAGGCCTGACCCAAGCCCGTCCCAGGCTGATGGTGCCATTTGGTAGGCAGCGCCTCCTACAGCTCCTCTTCTCCCTTTCTGAGCTCCACTCTGAGGCTCAGATAATGTTCGGTCCCTCACAAGAGCCTCCAACAGTCTTCAATCTCAGTTTCCCATCCTCCATCCCATCGCTTTGCTCATGGCTCTCTATTCCCCACAGCCCAGAGTCCAAGATACTTGACCTAATATCCACAGCCACCCTCTCCAAGGAGACGGCTCAGGATTCTCTGACACAGCCTACTTGGCTATTCTTGAACGCACATAAAACATCCCCGTCTCGGGGCTTCCCCGGTGGCGCAGTGGTTGAGAGTCCGCCTGCCGATTCAGGGGACGCGGGTTCGTGCCCCGATCCGGGAAGATCCCACATGCCGCGGAACGGCTGGGCCCGTGAGCCATGGCCGCTGAGCCTGCGCATCTGGAGCCTGTGCTCCGCGATGGGAGAGGCCACAGCAGTGAGAGGCCCGCGTACCGCAAAAAACAAACAAACAAAACAAAAAGAACCCCATTCCTGTCTCGAAGCCTCTGCTTATCCTGACGGTGTTCTCTGGAAGGCCCTTGTCCCTTTCCCACTTCCCTAAGACCTAAACATTCCTCGAGGCCCAGCTTATAATAAGCCCATTTTCTCCACGCAGGCTGCCCTGACACGTGGGGGTCACTGCACCGTCTGAACACTGGCCAAGCTCTAGCGCACCCAGCACAGCGCTCTGTGTGTTGCTGTTTGCCTCTCAGCGTGGGTGCTCTGTGTCTCCCACGGCATGCAGGTCCTGTGACCCGGCAAGAAGCTGAGTCACACACCCCTTTCCATCCTCTGCGCTCGATGGGGGCTTAATATAGGTTCGCTGACAATGTGACAGCAGATGACACTTCTCCAGGCACTTGATTCCCTGTCTTGTCCACAAGACATCTGGATCTGACACTTTATGCCAGTGACTTCCAAATGTGGTCGACCCTCACAGTCACTTAGGAAACTTAAAAAAAAATTTATTCTGCGGCCCAGTATGTGATGTACTAAGTCGGAATCTCTGTGTATCTCTGTGTAATGCAGGGCCTAGGACTCTGCATTAAAGCAAGTTTTCTAGGTGATCGTAACGTCCAGCCAATTTTGTAAACCATTGTCCTGTGCTGTCCTGCTAGTCTAAAGTCTTTTCAAAATACCTTTTCCTGTTTATTTGTTTAATTTTTTGTTTGTTTTTAGAAAGGAAAAATTTAGTGAGAGAAATTCTCACTAAAAGTGAGAACGTGAGGGTTCGCTCTATCATAAAATTTGGGGACTGAAACATTCATACCTTAGAATAGATCCTGGAATTGATTTCAGCCTTGAATTATGAAGGTTCTTGGAGAAGACTGATCAATGCTCAGAGTAGCTACATAAGGAATCAGTAAGTGACACCTAATAGATGCCAGAGATGGGGGCCATATTCCTCGGCTTATCCCATCACACAACACGTATATATATATTTTTTCATCAAACCTATTTCCCTTTTTTCTGGGCACAGAGCTAGGCTACACTCCCCAGCATCTGTTGCAGTTAGTTATGGCTAGGTGACTGAGTTGTAGCCAATGGAAAGTGAGCTGAAGTGACGACTCATAAAAATCTTCCTATGCAAGAACCCTCCAGTGCTCTTTCCTCATTGGTTGTCTGAAGGCAAAGGATTTCAAAACTGGAGAGAAGGGTGAAGCCACAGAGAGAAGGAGCCAGGATCTCTGAATGACCACATGGAAGGCTACTTGCCAATTGGCACATTCATTTTGGATTTCACTTGAGTAAGAAATACATTTCTTTTTGTACAGCCTGAGGATTGGAGGTTTAATGTTACTCTGGGTAGTGTTACCACAACTACCGTATCATGTAGCACAAGCCTAGTTACTCAGGTGTGTTCAATGCACCTGGCGTGGTTGGGTTGACAACTAACCCACTCCTGGAGGTGGGGTGATGGGCAAAGTCAGCCCTTGGCTGGCTGCAGGTCTCTGAGCACAGCTTCTCTGACAGCTGCAGGACCAGGGACAGGCCTGGAGGAGGCAGGATGGGTCTTAAGGAGGGAGGTGTAGAGCGCTGGGACGCTAGTTCCTGCCTCCCTCTGGCAAGGTAAGGACAACAAGGCCAAGTTGCTTGTGAAAATCCTTGAACTTGATGGGTTTTGTCAGTGCAATTCACCCTGCTTGGCCTAACATTGTGCTGGAGCCCGTCATTCATCTTCTCTCTCTTCAGCCCCATGTTAATAAGCATGTCGAGGTCCTCAGCCCCTGCGGCTTCAGGAAGGGACACATGTGCTGTCACAGCTGGCTAGGGGCAGGGAGCACCTTTTGTTTTCTCCACTGCCTGTGAGGAGGGCCCTTGAAGGGCTGGGTTTTCCCTGTGGATGTGGACTCAGGGCAGCCGGACTCACGTTGTTGAGAAGGGCAGCTGCCATGCTGGGCAAGCAGAGCCTTGAGATCTTCCCCACCTTCTGCCCCCACCTCTGGTTTTGGAGCCTGTGGGGCTGCTCCTGAGTCTCTACTGTTAGGAATGAACGAACAAATGCAGGCCCGCACCCGGCAGCAGTCATCGCCCTCTGCTTCACTTGGCAACGGCTTATGTGGCAGAGGGAGAACCCCAGCTGGCCACCAGAGAGGAGCCTGTTGGGAAGCAAGGAGCCCCGACAGTTGTGGCTCACACTCCTCTTGCTTTTGGTGCCCCCCCATCCCCAGCCCTTACTGCCCTGTGATGCAACAGACTGGTTTTCCTGAAGGCCTCTCCTAATAGACAACACTCCTAGAGGGCTGGGCTGTATTGTTGTCTAGGTAAGCCCATCACCTGGCATCCTAACTGGGTAGGCAGTAAGTGTTGGCTTGATAAATAGTTACGTAATACCTGGATGACTTTGGCGGTTAGTACCATTTCACACCGGAGCATCTTCACAGGGTGCTCTCTGGTGAAGTGGAAGGAGATGGAAGCAGGAGCTCTAAGGAGGAGCCTCTAGTTTAACTGCCTGTAGGCCCTTGATTTAACCCCTTAGTTACTGAGAGGTGTGGGACAGAGCGGGCACCTCACGTTGTGAAGGAGTAAAGCACTGGGGAAGGGAGGTACATAGCTGCTGTGGGTGCAGAGAGAATGTCAGGGTAGGTTCAGCAGCTGCTGTGATAGTCGGAGCAGCCTGCCCAGCAGAAGGGTAGCAGGCACTGGCTGAATTGGGGGTGGGGTGCTCCAGGGTGTGATATTCTCCCATAGGCATATTCCTCCCTGGAGAAGGAGGGGTGGAGGCAAAGCAGTTACAAATGGAAATTTTTGGAGAAGGGGAGGCAGGCAGTGGTGAAGAAAGCATGCAGGGCCTGACCCTCTGCTGGTTTCTCATGGGGACTGGGTGGCCTGAGTTTTCTGTGTCAGTCCTTATGGAAGTGAACTTTATTCTCTGTTAAAGGTGATTCGTTAAATGTATAACCAAATGTATTTATTTTTTATGCTTTTGTTAGACATGGAACATTAATACATCTGCAAATAAAAGATGCCTATTGGAATGTATGCTCTAGTTTTGGAGTAGGGATAGTCAAAGGCATACTAGAGTGGTGACTTGAAAAGGCACATGGGGAGGGGCACAATGGCCTGGAAGGAAGAGTGGAGAATCTCCCTGGGCTTGTGATGCTGCCGCGCTGGAGGTGTGAGAGAAGGAAGGCAGACAGGGTGGGGCTGGGTCAGGGGAGGTCTCTAGCAGGAGCTGGTGGTGGGGAATTAAGACAATGGCTCTCAGGGGGTGGATGAAGCAAAGGAAACTAACTCAAAATTAGTAAGAGGTGTGGCGTAAAAAAATCCCCAAACCAAAATATTTTGTTAATTGTAATGGCTACTATATACCAAGTTTTCAACTATATGCCAAGCACTGTGCTTTCATTTCTTCACACATGTACATAGGAAGCGGACTAGCCTCAGGATCGAGGGAAAATTATTTCACCTCTTTAGACCTCAGTTTCCTCTTATATAAAAGGGATTAATTATAGTATCTACCCCCAAGGGACTGTTTTAAGGCTGAAATGAGATAATGCATTTTAAGTACTTGTTATAGTGACTGCCATGCAGTGAGGACTCAACAAATGCTAGCTCTAATCATCATCATTTATAACTTCCATGGCTCTATGAGGAAGCTGTGATTCAACTCACAAAAATAGGAATCAAACACAACTCTTTCAGGGGCGTAACTAGACCTGCAAACTAAGGTTCATTGGAAATCTCTGGATCTCCACTTTGGATTTTCACTCACTGAGTAGAGTACTTCTCTACTCAGGTAAGAATAAGTAATGAAAATGTCCCTCTAATGCCCTTCTCAACACAGAAGATGCTACACAAAGAGAAAGTATTGTGTATATAAAACAGGGATTCTGTGAATGAGAAACAAGAATGGACTAGGAGAAAAATCTTGACTCTGAGGAGTTTTTGGTCTAAGTACATGAAGCCATAACTCTCAGTCTAATTAATCCCATTTGAAAGATGACTTTGTGAAACACACCACTTGTCATTAGGACCAAGGATGCAAAGGGAACAGAAATCTAAATATCTCCAGAGGGAACATTTTCTTCTTGTTAAACTGTGTGGCTAAAGGCCTCTATAGTGATAATCCTGGGGAATAGAGCCTACATACGTGCGATAAGTTATGTACGTTCTATTTGGCTGTACGATTGCAGTGATTTGTAGGGCATGGCTTGATTCACGGTGTTTCCAAATCCATCTCGTAATAAGTTGAACTTAGCATCTGCTTCTGCACTGTAAGCATGTCAAAGCTTAGGATGGTGTAGGAGGATTGTGCTTAATTTATTAGGATATATAATTATAAAGAGGAAAACTAGGGTATGTCCCTGCAAGAGACTGACAATCAGAATAAAGGGAGAGAACTTGCGTTTCTTCCATTTTGAGAAAAGGTAGAATTAATTCCAGCAGAAGGAGTGGCAGTTGAATGGCAGGGGGAGGGGGGAAGCTGATGAAGTGGGGAGAGAATGGAGAAAACCAGTTATACGAGGGAGATATAAAGTAATGAGATAACTTTTAAGTACACATCAAGCCAGTATTTGAATTGGTGCTGTCCTTCAAAATTACCTTGAGAGACCACAATCCTGCAGCCTGTGGAACAAAAACCACATTCACAGAAAGGTAGACAACAAGAAAAGGCAGTGGGCTATGTACGAGATGAAGGAACAAGATAAAACCCCAGAAAAACAACTAACTGAAGTGGAGATAGGCAACCTTCCAGAGAAAGAATTCAGAATGATAGTGAAGATGATCCAGGACCTCAGAAAAAGAATGGAGGCAAAGGTTGAGAAGATGCAAGAAATGTTTAACACAGACCTAGAAGAATTAAAGAACAAGCAAACAGAGATGAACAATACAATAACTGAAATGAAAACTACACTAGAAGGAATCAGTAGCAGAATAAATGAGGCAGAAGAACGGATAAGTGACCTGGAAGACAGAGTGGTGGAATTCACTGCTGCAGAACAGAATAAAGAAAAAAGAGTGAAAAGAAATGAAGACAGCCTAAGAGACCTCTGGGACAACATTAAACGCAACAACATTCGTATTATAGGGGTCCCAAAAGGAGAAGAGAGAGAAAGGACCTGAGAAAATATTTGAAGAGATTATAGTCGAAAACTTCCCTAACATAGGATAGGAAATAGTCACACAAGTCCAGGAAGCACAGAGAGTCCCATACAGGATAAATCCAAGGAGAAAAACACAGAGACACATAGTAATCAAATTGGCAAAAATTAAAGACAAAGAAAAATTATTGAAAGCAGCAAGGGAAAAATGACAAATAACATACAAGGGAACTCCCAAAAGGTTAACAGAGCTAATTTCTCAGCAGAAACTCTACAAGCCAGAAGGGAGTGGCATGATATACTTAAAGTGATGAAAGGGAAGAACCTACAACCAAGATTACTCTACCCGGCAAGGATCTCATTCACATTCGATGGAGAAATCAAATGCTTTACAGACAAGCAAAAGCCAAGAGAATTCAGCAACACAAAACCAGCTCTACAACAAATGCTAAAAGAACTTTTCAAAGTGGGAAACACAAGAGAAGAAAAAGACCTACAAAAACAAACCCAGGGCTTCCCTGGTGGTGCAGTGGTTGAGAGTCCACCTGCTGATGCAGGGGACACAGGTTCGTGCCCCGGTCCGGGAAGATCCCACATGCCGTGGAGTGGCTGGGCCCATGAGCCATGGCCACTGAGCCTGCGCATCCGGAGACTGTGCTCCGCAATGGAAGAGGCCACGACAGTGAGAGGCCTGCATACCGCAAAAACAAAACAAAACAAAACAAAATCCCAAAACAATTAAGAAAATGGTAATAAGAACATACATATCGATAATTACCTAAAACGTGAATGGATTAAATGCTCCAACCAAAAGACACAGGCTCACTGAGTGGATACAAAAACAAGACCCATATGTATGCTCTCTACAAGACACCCACTTCAGACCTAGGGACACATACAGACTGAAAGTGAGGGGATGGAAAAAGATATTCCATGCAAGTGGAAATCAAAAGAAAGCTGGAGTAGCAATACTCATAGCAGATAAAATAGACTTTAAAATAAAGAATATTACAAGAAATAAGGAAGGACACTACATAATGATCAAGGGATCAATCCAAGAAGAAGATATAACAAATATAAATACATATGCACCCAACATAGGAGCACCCCAATACATAAGGCAACTGCTAACAGCTATAAAAGAGGAAATTGACAGTAACACAATAATAGTGGGGGACTTTAACACCTCACTTAACACCAATGGACAGATCATCCAAACAGAAAATTAATAAGGAAACACAAGCTTTAAATGACACAATAGACCAGATAGATTTAATTGATATTTATAGAACATTCCATCCAAAAACAGCAGATTACACTTTCTTCTCAAGTGCGCACGGAACATTCTCCAGGATAGATCCCATCTTGGGTCACAAAACAAGCCTCAGTAAACTTAAGAAAACTGAAATCATATCAAGCATCTTTTCTGACCACAATGCTATAAGATTAGAAATCAATTACAGGGAAAAAAATGTAAAAAACACAAACACATGGAGGCTAAACAATATGTTACTAAATAACCAAGAGATCACTGAAGAAATCAAAGAGGAAATCAAAAAATACCTAGAGACAAATGACAATGAAAACATGACAATGCAAAATCTATGGGATGCAGGAAAAGCAGTTCTAAGAGGGAAGTTTATAGCTATACAAACCTACCTTAAGAAACAAGAAAAATCTCAAATAAAGAATCTAACCTTACACCTAAAGGAACTAGAGAAAAAAGAACAAAGAAAACCCAAAGTTAGCAGAAGGAAAGAAATCATAAAGATCAGAGCAGAAATAAATGAAACAGAAACAAAGAAAACTATAGCAAAGATCAATGAAACTAAAGCTGGTTCTTTGAGAAGATAAACAAAATTGATAAACCATTAGTCAGACTCATCAAAAAAAGAGAGAGGACTCAAGTCAATAAAATTAGAAATGAAAACGAAGTTACAACAGACACCAACAGAAATACAAAGCATCCTAAGAGACTACTACTATGCAACTACTACTAAGCAACTCTATGCCAATAAAATGGACAACCTGGAAGAAATGGGCAAATTCTTAGAAAGGTATAACCTTCCAAGACTGAACCAGGAAGAAATAGAAAATATGAACAGACCAATCACAAGGAATGAAATTGAAACTGTGATTAAAAATCTTCCAACAAACAAAAGTCCAGGACCACATGACTTCACAGGTGAATTCTATCAAACATTTAGAGAAGAGCTAACACCCATCCTTCTGAAATGCTTCCAAAAAATTTCAGAGGAAGGAACACTCCCAAACTCATTCTATGAGGCCACCATCACCCTGATACCAAAGCCAGACAAAGATACTACAAAAAAAGAAAATTATGGACCAATATCACTAATGAATATAGATGCAAGAATCCTCAACAAAACACTAGCAAACAGAATCCAACAACATATTAAAAGGATCATACACCATGATCAAGTGGGATTTATCCCAGGGATGCAAGGATTCTTCAATGTATGCAAATCAATCAATGTGATACACCATATTAACAAATCGATGAATAAAAACCATATGATCATCTCAATAGATGCAGAAAAAGCTTTTGACAAAATCCAACATCCATTTATGATAAAAAACTTTCCAGAAAGTGGGCATAGAGGGAATCTACCTCAACATAATAAAGGCCATATATGACAAACCCACAGCAAACATCATTCTCAATGGTGAAAAACTGAAACCATTTCCACCAAGATCAGGAACAAGACAAGGATGTCCACTCTCACCACTTTTATTCAACATAGTTTTGGAAGTCCTAGCCACAGCAATCAGAGAAGAAAAAGACATAAAAGGAATACAATTTGGAAAAGAAGAAGTAAAACTGTCACTGTTTGCAGATGACATGATATTATACATAGAGAATCCTAAAGATGCCCCCAGAAAACTACTAGAGCTAATCACTGAATTTGGCAAAGTTGCAGGATACAAAATTAATGCACAGAAATCTCTTGCATGCCTATATACTAATGATGAAAAATCTGAAAGAGAAATTAAGGAAACACTCCCATTTATCGTTGCAACAAAAAGAATAAAATACCTAGGAATAAACCTACCTAGGGAGACAAAAGACCTGTATGCAGAAAACTATAGGACACTGATGAAAGAAATTAAAGATGATACCAACGGATGGAGAAATATACCATGTTCTTGGATTGGAAGAATCAGTATTGTGAAAATGACTATACTACCCAAAGCAATCTACAGATTCAATGCAATCCCTATCAAATTACCAACAGCATTTTTTATAGAACTAGAACAAAAAATCTTAAAATTTGTATGGAGACACAGAAGACCCCGAATAGCCAAAGCAGTCTTGAGGGAAAAAAACAGAGCTGGAGGAATCAGACTCCCTGACTTCAGACTATACTACAAAGCTACAGTCATCAAGACAACACGATACTGGCACAAAAACAGAAATATAGATCAATGGAACAAGATAGAAAGTTCAGGGATAAACCCATGCACCTATGGTCAACTAGGCTATGGCAAAGGAGGCAAGGATATACAATGGAGAAAAGACAGTCTCTTCAATAAGTCGTGCTGGACAGCTACATGTAAAAGAATGAAATTAGAACACTCCCTAACACCATACACAAAAATAAACTCGAAATGGATTAGAGACCTAAATGTAAGATGGGACACTATAAAACTCTTAGAGGAAAACATAGGAAGAAAACTCTTTGACATAAATCACAGAAAGATCTTTTTTGATCCACCTCCTAGAGTAATGGAAATAAAAACAAAAATAAACAAATGGGACCTAATGTTGCACAGCAAAGGAAACCATAAACAAGATGAAAAGACAACCCTCAGAATGGGAGAAAATATTTGCAAACGAATCAACGGACAAAGGCTTAATCTCCAAAATATATAAACAGCTCATGCAGCTCAATATTAAAAAAACAAACAACCCAATCCAAAAATGGGCAGAAGACCTAAATAGACATTTCTCCAAAGAAGACATACAGATGGCCAAGAAGCACATGAAAAGCCGCTCACCATCACTAATTATTAGGGAAATGTAACTCAAAACTACAGTGAGGTATCACCTCACACCAGTTAGAATGGGCATCATCAGAAAATCTACAAACAACAAATGCTGGAGAGGGTGTGGAGAAAAGGGAACCCTCTTGCACTGTTGGTGGGAATGTAAATTGATACAGCTACTATGGAGAACAGTATGGAGGTTCCTTAAAAAACTAAAAATAGAACTACCATACAGCCCAGCAATCCCACTAGTGGGCATATACCCTGAGAAAACCATAATTCAGAAAGAGACATGCAGGGCTTCCCTGGTGGCGCAGTGGTTGAGAGTCTGCCTGCCGATGCAGGGAACACGGGTTTGTGCCCCGGTCTGGGAAGATCCCACATGCCGCGGAGCGGCTGGGCCTGTGAGCCATGGCCACTGAACCTGCGCGTCCGGAGCCTGTGCTCGGCAATGGGAGAGGCCACAACAGTGAGAGGCCTGCGTACCACCAAAAAAAAAAAAAAAAAAAAAAAAGACACATGCACCCCAATGTTCATTGCAGCACTATTTACGATAGCCAAGTCATGGAAGCAACCTAAATGCCCACTGACAGACGCCTGGATAAAGAAGATGTGGTACATATATATACAAGGAACGAAATTGGGTCATTTGTAGAGACGTGGATGGATCTAGAGACTGTCATACAGAGTGAAGTAAGTCAGAAAGAGGAAAACAAATATCGTATATTAACACATATATGTGGAACCTAGAAAAATGGTACAGATGAACCGGTTTCCAGGGCAGAAATAGAGACACAGATGTAGAGAACAAACATATGGACACCAAGGGGGGAAAGCAGCGGGGGGTGGGGGGGTGGGATGATGAATTGGGAGATTGGGATTGACATGTATACACTGATGTGTATAAAATGGATGAGTAATAAGAACCTGCTGTATAAAAAAGTAAATAAAATTAAATTTTAAAAAAAAGAAAGGTTAAAAAAAATAGAAAAAAATTACCTTGAGAGCACATGTCTCTACTCCAGGGACATTGCCACTGCTCAAAGCATCTTGGGCACGGCTTTTGGAAATTTTTCTTGCTACTATTTATAGTAGGTTGTAAAGTTCCTATCACTTCATGATGAAGACAGACTATGGCATTGTTTCTATCACTTTGCCGGTTTGTAAGCGGACAGAAGAAATATCCTTCCATGGATCAATGCCTCCCTGTCAGCAGCCTGTATACACCTATGGCACATTCTCTGAGTCTTAACAGAAGGACTACTGTGAGGTGGGAGCAATCTGAGTACAGCTCTTTACTCTCAAGTGCCCAGTTCTGGGTCTCCCTACTCACAAGGACCAGGGCACACAATTAAGATCAAAGTCTTTCTTACAAAGTGATTGTGGCAGGACAGTGCCCAGAGACAAAGAGAGTGCAGGTACCAGGCAAGTCTCTAAAGAGAACTCCCTGTCACAAGAGTAACAAATGTTGTTTGGGTTCATCTGATGGGACACAGGTATTGTTCTGATATACAGAACACTGTATAGTAGTATTTCTTAAAATGTGATTCTATCTGTTTTGTTAGACGTAGTTTGAAGAGAGGAAGAATATTAGATGGATTCCAGTAAGTGAAATTCTCAGTTAATTCAGCTGGAATTTGAAAATACATGCAATTTCCCTCAATACTTTATTGTGTCAACATGCATTTATTGGGCATATGTGTTAGGTATGGTACTACACAATCAGGAAACCGCAATATAAGAGAGGCCTGATTCCTGCCTTGTTGGCGTGTATATTTAGATAATAAAAAACAGAGCAAAGAGTGATGTCATTATAAGGGTGTTTCAAGGGTCATGAGACTATATTGTATGTATACTATACAGTCTAGGGGTCTGGGGACGCTTCTTTAAAAAGTTAAGGAAGGGTAGTAATCAGGGAGATGGAAGGTAGAATAACATTGCGTGTGGACGGAATGGCAGGTGCAAAAGCCTGGAAATAAGAACTTATCATGATGCAACTGAGTTGAAAGAAGTTTAGTGAGGTTACCAGGTAGAGTAATAGAGGAGTGTATAAAAAGGGGCTGGTGAGGTTATGGTTGGATAGAGCACATGTGGGCCTAAATGAAGGTCTCTTTAAAGGAAATTGAAAGGCACTCTAAAAACCACAGAAGCCATGGAAGGATGTAAAAAATGAGAAATAATTAGATTTACATTTCAGAAAGTTTATTCCAGCTTCCTTGTGTAGACTGGATTGGGTGGGGATAAAAAATGGAGGCAAGGAGACAAGACAGGAGGTCACTGCCATATCTAGGTGGAGGCTAGTTTCATGTAATGTCTAGGGGCTATGATGAGTTTCTAGAGCCTGGGAGCTCTTTAGGGCTAGCCCTAATAAAGTTGCTTTTAAAACTTTGTAATGTCTGGAGGTTGGGGAACCTGGGAGCAGAGGTGATTTGGGACAGCATAGGGAATGAAGTCCTTGCCCTCTCAAGGTCCACGGCTGGAGAGCTGTCCAAGAGGCAGGTGCTGAATAGCTGAAGCCAGGACCTGCCTAATGACACTTCATGGCATGTGGGCAGACGGTAAGGTGCCAATGTCTACCTCAGGGTCGGGAGGAAGGGAGTTGGTCTTTGCCTTTTATCCATTTTCTTTGTCTCTTTCCCTTATTTATTTTCTTCCTCTACCTTCTCCATCTTCCCATTTTCATTTTCTGGCAATCTGGGCAGATATAGCTCACTCTCCCTGAAAGTAAGAGGGAGTATGTGCTTCCCCTTTATAAGAAGTCTACAGAGCACTGACGACCACAAATTCACATGAACACGTACCCCCATCTTAGGGTTGCATGACTGGTTATTATTGCTAAACTGGCCATCTTAGCCTTTTCTGAGGCATTAGATGGGGAGATATTATTATTATTATTATTATATCATAGTTATTGGTAGTAGTTACTACTGACTAAGCATTTACTGTGAGCCAGGCAGTTCACCAAGCACTTTACTTCTCCAAGCCTAAGAGGTAGACTTTATTATCTTTGTTTAATAGAATATGGCTTGGGACTTCCCTGGTGGTGCAGTGGTTAAGAATCTGCCTGCTGATGCAGGGGACATGGGTTCAATCCCTGGTCCTGGAAGATCCCACAAGCCACGGAGCAACTAAGCCCGTGAGCCACAACTACTGAGCCTGCATGCCACAACTACTGAAGCCCGCACATCTAGAGCCTGTGCTCCGCAACAACAGAAGCCACTGCAATAAGCCCCCGCACCGCAAAGAAGACCCAATGCAGCCAAAAATAAATAAATAAAATAAATACATTTAAAAAATAATAGAATATGACTTGACTTGGAAGATCAGCGGTTGTGATTTGTGCCACGTATTCAATAAATTATGAGGCCACAAAACTAAGGGATGATGATGCAGGGTGTGGGAAATAAACTTCACTGACATGTACTACACATAGATGCTTTTGGCAGTTACTTTAGTTAGTTTTGTAATAATCCTGTAAAATTGTACTGATGTTATACTCATTTTGCAGATGTAGGTGCCAAGGCCCAGAGAGGGTCAGTAATTGGCCGAGGTCACACTAGTTAGTGGCTGAGCCAGTGTTTAAACTTGGGACTCTCTGACTCTAAAGCCTGTGCTCTGTCATCCACAGGTCTGCTTTGGTTTTATGGGGCAGTCACATCTACAGCCTAGTTGGATTTCAGCGAGTGAAAGCTGCTCTGCCTCATTCTCTTCCAGTTCCATTTGCCTCTGGGTCTTGATGCCTCCTATATCATCTCTAGTTCCAGGGAGTGGGGAGGGAAGCATCCCACATCAGAGCGTGTCAGTGGTGGGCAGGCGCCCAGTGAATGGGGCCACTTGTGTAATTGCACATTTATTAGGTCACGAGGCATCATTCAACCAAGCTGGCCTTTGTCTGAATCCCCACAGGACGGTTTGGTCTCAATATCAGTATTGGAAATGTCAGTCTGGTAAACAGCCTTTAACAGGAAGGAGGGAGGCTAAGAACAAAGTCTCCTTCAAACAAAACTCTAGCCGACGGGAGTGAACAGAGTCAACATCTTACTTGCCTTAAATCCCCTGGAGTGGCTATGAAAGAGAGAGGACTTGCTGGGTTGAGGAGAAAAAAACCTTTTGATTCATCTGAATTAATTTAGCATTTCCCAGGAGGGAGGACTCTGGCATTACCCACCTGTTCCCCATGCCCTGCACACGAGCCCCTGCAATCCCGAAGGACAAAAGACTAGCCTATGGTGAGGGCGCCCACACTGCCCTTTCCTCCATTTTAATTAAATCCATTTGTCCTGGGGGCAGCACTGAGCCCTGGGATGTCCAAGTGCTTTGATCTTTAACCCACACACATCTGAAGGAGCGGGAAGCTGCTGCTCAGAGGTTGATGGCATCTTCGTATGACAGCACAGCTTGAGTTATGAGCTCTTGGAAATAGCAGACTCTGAAATCTGGGTGAAGAGTTTGGGACCCAGCTATATATTTACAAAGCTGTGTGTCAACGGGCATCACCCTCCACTTTGTCTTAAGCTCTTTGCCCTCATTTTTCGAAGGATCCACTAGAACAGCAATTTGAATGTACTGGGGAGTCAAAAGCAGAGGCTGCCCTGAGCCTAAATGTCATAGGCTTTGACATTTAGCCTATTAAAGATGGCTTAAAGATCCCTTCCAGATCCAGTTTTCTGTCCCATTTATATAAATGAGTCCCTCCCTCCCCGTCACTTTTTGGTCCGGAGCAGACCAGCACCAACTGTCGAGAGTTCAGTGTGACACAGCAGAGCATCACATTAGCAGCTGTGCTGGTCAGGCACTGCTGGCTCCAGGCTGACTGCAGGTGGCAGACTGGTGCCATCCTGGGGAGACAAGTGGCAGCTGAGCAGAGAAGTTACTGCTCCATTTCTGAGCCATGCGGAGTTAATGATCCTCTAGTCCAACCCTCTCAGTTTAAAGATGAGGAAACTGAGGTCCAGAGAAGTTCAAGGTTACAAAGGGCATTAGTCCTAGAATCTAACTAGGAATCGGGGCCTTTGGTAGAAGCACTCCCCTGTTTACTGAAGAATTTCTCATCCACCTGCTTTGGGGACCAGGCTCCACAGAGCACGGACTGGGATTGGCCAGAGCACCAGTCCTCACTCCAAGGCCGACTTGCTGTTGCTCCACCTCTTTGGTTCTCAGTGAAGGAGAACCCTGTAAAAGGGCCGGAATGAGGCTCCATAAGGTCTGCCCTACCTATGTCACAGGTTTTCTTATTGTTAAGAAGGAATAAATAGAACGCCAGATGGAAAAGTAAGGCAAAATCCATTAATTAAGAGAAAATGCCATATACACATAAAGCCTGATTATTCTTTGGGGGTCATATGAGTTGTTCGGTTCTACTTTTTCCTACAGATACTGGAGGCAGCCAATCAGGCCAGGCCAGAGGTGTGAGAGATACTCATCTCATTAGCATGGAAACCCCTCAGAGAAGTTCAGTGCTTCCTGTAAGTCTGCAGGAAGAATGTGTGTGCACATTTGTGTGTGCACGTGTCTGTGCATATCTGGATGTGTGTCTTGGGTAGAAGGAATAGGGGGAGGGAAGACAAGGGCCCCTCTGCATTTTGGCTGATACAGGAAAAGGGATTGATGGGGCTGGGTAAAGGCCCACCTGTCGGCCACATCAAGGAGAGGCAGCGCCGTCCACTGCCACAGGCTCAAGCCTTCCGTGGTGGCAACATGCCAGATCATTCTGCTTTGTTCCTTCCCGGTTTTGTTCTCCACCAGCACCAAGGAGACATTTCCCTGCAACACTCCACGGATGAGCCAGGACATTCGGAGCTGCAAGGGAGAGAAGAGCCAGAAGGACTAGGTGTTACTTACCTTCCTGGAATTCTCAAGGATTTGGCTGGAGATTCCGCCAAGGTCTTCCCCGTGAGGAGAGCTGGTCACCCACGGCCTGATCTCACTCGCGGTCTCCCAAAGTGGCTTTCACCAAGGTTCAAGGAGGTGAGAGGGGGAAACTGATGGGCAATTTTGGAACTTTGTTCAGGTTGATGTCATCATCTTAAACTTCACAAGATTCTGCCTCTAAGGGTATATCGACATCAATAGGGTATTAAATGAACTTCCTAAATAGGACCCAAAGGTTATTGTCTGTGGCCCCAATTCACTTTGTGACCTTGGGCAAGTGATTTTGTGATTCAATTTCTTTTAGCGATTTAGGTATCATTGATTTTTATTCCTTCCCCAAAGAGTGTAATAATCTTATTTGAATGGTACCATGTCATGTCTTAGCTAACTGGAGACCCTATGACTTGATACCTGTGGTCACTGGTGGGCAAAAGTGAGATAAGAATCTACCTATAAAGATCTTTTAATGTGGTATCTTTCAGAATGAGGGTGCACACTTTGCCTAAAGCAAGATATAATTGTATGTTTTCATTGTGTCTTTATTATAGGTTTCTATGGCATTGTACCCTAAGATATGTGAAAGGGAACTGTAACTAATCTATCTCAGAAAGTTTAAGTACAGTCATGCCCAGAGGCAGTATATACTATAAACAAGGTCTCTGGTCTTTGTGTTTAAAATAATAGAGGTTGTATGTTTGATAGACAATCTATAAACAACATTTAAAACTTAGGACAACTACAGCATATCATTGTCCTAAATATTCCTATTCAGATCCTGTAATAAAAATGGCTATTATAGAAAGGAAGATAAATTATGTCCTATGGCAATCTGGAGTTTTCATCAGCTATGATCCCTCCTTTTCTCTGATTCTCATTGTTTGAAGACATGCTTCTCTGTAAACCACTACTGCTTTTCTCCTAGACTCTAAACTCATGGTTGACTCACAATTTGATCGAAGAGGTTACGTACCATGAGGCACTGAAGCAGAAGACTCCCGGCTCGGTTGCATATCAACCCTTCACTAAGAAGGCCACCCCTGAGCCTGGTAAGCCTGGTCTATATAACCATATAACCTCTTCGCTTATACCTTTCCCATTTTCCCAAATCCAGTGTAGCAAATACTTGTCTCCACTGCATGTCCCAGGATAATCTCACAAATCTGTTAAATTTTTTCACTGGTCCCACTTGGCTTTCTTGAGCAGTCTGGATGCCATGACTGGAAATTTTAATCCTACTCTTGCTAACTAAACCCTCTCAGCCCTCAGCTCATTATCCTGCGGCGACCAGCTTGGGGCAATGCTTGCTACATGCTTTTTCTCCTTTTGCTCCCTGGCCACAGAATATTGCTGATTTGGACTGTTGAACCTTAATGTCCTGGATGGTTCATGTTCATGGTACTTATTCATCCACTGGTGATTTCCACAGTTGATTTCTTAACACACATAGCACAGTGGGTGTTTCAAACTCTTCCTCAATCACTGATGCTGTCACCTCTTGGCCCCCAATTCCCGATCCATTATTTTGATTCCTACTTTACTGATAAAGATTTACTGTACCAGGTGCAATCTTCTTCAACCTCTTTTTTTCCCCCACAGCATAATTATCTATTTATCTACCTTCTCTCTTCCTTCCCTGTTGTATAGGAAGATGTGTCCTTCACTTTCTTCTAACCCCTTCTCTTTCCACCCTGCTACCCTCGTCCTTGCTCTCAATAACAGCTCTTCCTTTCTTCAGAACCTTCAGAGTCTCTCTACTTTCTGGCTCCTCTATTTACAAACAAGATCAGGTTTCACGTATCCTGGAAAAATATTTTTTATTTGATCCTGCTAGCTCCTGTGGCTTGCAACCTATTTCTGTACCTCCATTCAGATGTTAACATTTTGGATAACTGGTACGTAACCACTGCTTCTATTTCCTTGTTGCCCATTCTCTCTTTAAATTCCTTCAATCTGGCTTCTATCCTCATGACTCTAAAGTAACATTCACCACGTCCTCTATAACTTTCTCTTTGTACTCTTTCCATAGCCTCCAAAAGTGCCTCTCCCTATCCATTCTTTCTCCCTTCTAAATTCTTCGGTATATCTCTGTCACATTTTCCTGTTTATCACTGCCATCTGTGACTCAGCAATGGTTTCTCACTCCCTATCAGTTAATATCAAGCCATTCACATTCCTCTATAATCTAGACAAATCAACTTTCTAATCATTCAATGGATATTTATCAAGTACTTTTGCTGAGCCACATGTATCCTCCTAGGATGGTCTAAGAGCTCTAGAGTCTGAGAGATCTGGATTCAAAACTTGTTCTTGCCACTTTGGTCAATTTGAAGCTCAGTTCTCTATTCTCTAAGAAGGGAATTGTTTTATCTACCTTACAAGGTTACAGGGCCAATTAGATGAGATAATACATAGTGCAACAAAATATTAAAAAGGAATTTTGGCTCAAGCCCTGAGGCAATAGATATTACATTTCAATGGGAAGTCTGACAGCATAGCGAGATACAGGGCTTTCAAGAGACGTGGATGAAAATAGGGTACACATTTCTTAATCCCTCAACCAGACTTTGGATATAAAAAAGTTGGTGGTTGACTCCTAAGAGAGAGTCTTGGGAAGGTGCTTCTGGTGTATCATGAGTTTCACCTCACTTCCCCTTCCTGTGAAGAAGGCTCCCTTTTCATCCCAACTCAGGAGAGAGTGGTTTTAGTGCTACCATAACAAGTACTCAATATTTACCCCCTGCAATTTGGGAGCACAGTGGATTAGTGTCAATATCTCACCTGGAAAATCTGAAGTATGAACAAGAGGGTGGTTAGCTGCTTTGATGGCAGAACAAGGGAGAAGTGACAATTTTGGGTGGCCTGCGCTCCCAGAGTTTGCTGGGGCAAAAAAAATGCATGAGGGCTGCACATAAACTACACTAGAGGGGGCCGTGTACAAAGGAGCCCATGTCAGTCATTTTAGATCTTGCCTGCAAGGGCTGCTTGGAGGGGTAAATAGAACTCAGCAGAAGGAAGCTGCAGGTATCCTGAGATGCCCAAAGGCAGAGTGAGCAGTAAGTGACCAACTGGATGGGAGACACATACGCCCTAGTCAAGGCAAAAGATTCCCAGCCATAGTGGAGGGACTGGGGAGAAAGGTAGACCTCCAAACAAACCTCAAAAGTGCCCCCTGTGAGAAACAGTAAGCCTTAAACACTTGTCACATCTGGAGAATACCAACGCAGGTCACTATAACAGTCTGGGCCAAGTAAGAGCTTCCCTATTCTCCTTACCTCTTCTCTTTCCCTGCACTTAAGATCTTGAAGGGTCAGAAGTTAGCAAGAAGAGGAGGAGAGTTGGATGAAGAAGAAAGAGGCCAATGATCACCGTCTCCCAGATTCCAGGCTTTTAATCTGCAACAGGGCCGAGAGTGGTAGGCGGAGGGGAAAGGAAGAAGCCCTGACTTTAAGCAAGACAGAAGTTTTGACGGGATGGGAATTTTGATTTCTCAATACGCCTGTGTTTTGGGTTTTGAAGAGACTTTAGGTGTGTATTACCTTAGAGTGACCAGATAAGTCGTGGGAACTGCCAGAGTTTTCACCCAGGAGTCCACGGGTTGGGGCTAAAGGAGTGTGGGTTCCTAGATTCCCCCCACAGGTCTACATGCCAGATTTGCACCTGCCGCGTTTCTCTGCTTCTGTGCTTTTGATCCTTCCATTTCTTCTACCTCCTCTTTCCTTCTTGCCACTTAAAAAATAAATCTTTTTTTGTTGTTGTTCATGGAGCCATTTCTTCTAATCTGTCTTAGAAATGACATCCCCCTTGTCTGAACTCTTATAACGGAGGCTGGTGGGACCGTCACGGGGTGTAGCTCTGCTGCCTTGTCTTCCCTCCTACCCTCATCCCCCTTGGGCCACAAGTTGCTTCAAGGCAGAGACTGTCTTATTCATCTTAAATTCACAGTAGTTGTCAAGTGTAGGCACATGGTAGGAGCCGATCAATGTAAGAAGGAATAAAAATGTATACATACACAAGAAGACCCTCCTTTTACCAGGTTCCCCCTCTCAGGGACAGAAACCAGCCCTGCATCCTGTGAAGCTCCTTAGCATTTGCCTGCATTCCAGGGGTCAGGTTCCCGGAAAGGGGGGAGGGTCTACCCACTTTGCAGCCAACTGGCTGTAGGCAAACTGTATAGTTCTCAGTTGCTCTTAGGAAACTACATTTGAAGTAGATTCTGCTAGTGGCATGAGCATGTCGGTGAGATATAGTCCTGTCTTATACAATAGACACGGGGCCATAGACCAGTGACTGCTGAGTTTCTCCATCTTCCTGCACTGTATTTTATGACAATAAGCCCGAGCAAGAGAGAACTGGGCTGGCTGCCAAAGGATGGTGCCTAGGATGGCATCCTTAGCTCCTTAAGAGGTCTACCGGGCTCCCTCTGGGTATCAGTCCTTGAGAGAGATGACCATCCATTCATTCAACAAATATTTATTGCATACCTACTCTGTGCTGTACATTATGCATATCTTCCCTGCCCTCAAGGAGCTTATCGTCTAGTCAGGAAGTCTGAATTTAAATGAGTAACTTCAATTGTGCTGAGTACAGCAAAAGGGAAAGTAATCAGAGCCACTTGACAGTGAGGACATAAGACAGTCAAGTCAAGACACTTGACGTAAGATAGTCAGGATTTGGGTCAAGATGGCCACTTAATCCAGTTTAGTGCTATGAATAAATAGAAGAATTAAAACTTAACTTTCATCTTACAATATTACCACCTATTTAGGCAACATGTATCTATAGCCAAGCTCAAGCCAAGGTGTGCACTGTCTGAGTTTCAGCAAAGTCTAGTTCTGGAAATGGATGCAAAAGGTTTGGAATAAGATTGCCTGCTGGCAGCCAGTGAGCTGCTAGCAAAGCATGCTTTTTGGCCATTTATGTTTTTCATCCACTGAGTGTTTGGTAAGATGAGGTAGCCAGGCAGATGCTGTTCTTTCTCAAGATACAGGCAGTGCAGAACCTAAAGCCTTTCACTTAACCATTTCTCACCTGTACTTAAACCCAGTGATTCCAGATTCTGCCTCTAAGAGTCAGTCAGTGCTTTGCTACTCAAGGAGGGCTCTTCAGGCTGGTGTCATCCATGTTGCCTGGGAACTCGTTAGAGATTCAGAATCTCTGGCCCGACCCCAGACCTACTGCATCAAAATCTGCAGAGAAGCATGGAACTAGAGAGCAGCCTCTAGGGCCTTGCCCCTCTGCTTCTATCACTCGTCCCACTGCCTTTCCAGAACATGCCAGAAGCAACTACTCTTTGTATCAACATTCATTCTCAGGTGGCTTGTCAGACTCTCCTTGTTTCCTTGCCTGTTGACAATTGGATAACTTGGAGTTTGTTCTCCAAGGCCAGAAAGAATTAACTGTATGAGTTTAAGCCAACCACTTACCCCTTTTGAACCTCTATTTTCTTATAGACAAACTTGTGATAATAACCGTACCATCCCTGCTGGCCTTAAAAGTGCTTATAAAGATTGAGTGGGGCTTCCCTGGTGGCGCAGTGGTTGAGAGTCCGCCTGCCGCTGCGGGGGACACGGGTTCGTGCCCCGGTCCGGGAAGATCCCACATGCCACGGAGCGGCTGGGCCCGTGAGCCATGGCCGCTGAGCCTGCGCGTCCAGAGCCTGTGCTCTGCAACGGGAGAGGCCACAAGTGAGAGGCCCGTGTACCGCAAAAAAAAAAAAAAAAAAAAAAAAAAAAAGATCGAGTGAACTAAAGAATGTGAAAGTAGAGCTCACATATAGTGAATGAAATGGTTAAACCTGTGGTTTTCAACGTGCTTTGCAGATTAGGATCACCTGGGGAGCTTTCAGGACTACCCACATCTGGGCTCCACCCCCAGAGATTCTGATTTAATTGGCCTTGGGTAGGTCCTGGGCACTGACAGTTTTTCAAATCTCTCCAGGTGATTCTAAAGTGCAGCCAGGCTGAGACCACTGGGAAGATGGGGCTACTTAGTGCAGGAAGCAGCCTGGCCTTCTCCATGAGGGGTCCATTTTCACCTTGGACTTTGAGTAAAAGGCAATCATTAAATAGCTAAAAAATGGCTTATGCTGTGCTCACCACCACCAAGGTATAGAAGGAGTGCTTTTCCTGCAGTGGGGGAGGACACAGTCCTCGGCAGAGGGTCTTCATGTGGCTGCCACACAATCTTTGGGCAAAGCCTGAGAATGACCTTGAGAGTGAGTGATCCGTGGGCTGAGGGTGAGCAGGGATGATCTGAGGATGCAAACAGGACCAGAACTATCATCTTGGACCTACAGGATAAGGTCCTCAAAAATTTCTTCAATAGAAGAACTGGAGGACGGATATCAATTCTTACAGAATATCCCTTATTAATTACTTGTATCTAAGTGTATAGAGCAACTATATGTGATTCCCAGAACAGATTGAAGGTTGAAGTCCTTTTTGAAGTCTTCCATTTTCTTTATATAGCCCTAGGTTAAATAACCCTTTTGATGTCATTATATGTGGATACTCAAATCAGGTAGGCCTGGTTTGATCTTGACAGTCAAGTTCAGGTACCCAGAGTAGGCAAAAAACTCTCTTGGAATTTGATCTTAATCAGACCAATTTCTATCTGGGTGGCCTACAGGATAAAGCACTTCATTAATTGACTTTCTTTTTTTTAACATCTTTATTGGAGTATAATTGCTTTACAATGGTGTGTTAGTTTCTGTTGTATAACAAAGTCAATCAGCTATATGTATACATATATCCCCATATCCACTCCCTCTTGTGTCTCCCTCCCACCCTCCTTATCCCACCCCTCTAGGCGGTCACAAAGCACCGAGCTGATCTCCCTGTGCTATGCAGCTGCTTCCCACTAGCTATCTATTTTACATTTGGTAGTGTATATATGTCCATGCCACTCTCTCACTTCGTCCCAGCTTACCCTTCCCCTCCCTGTGTCCTCAAATCCATTCTCTATGTCTGCAATTTATTCCTGCATTAACTGACTTTTTATTGAATATTAGAGAGCTATACTAGGCACTCGTACATGCTGTCTCATTTTACACTCACAACATCCCTTCCTGTACATATTATCATACCCATTTTTCGGATGTGGAATCTAAGGCTTAGAGAGGTTAAGTATGTCATGCATGGTCACTAAGCCCATATGCTGCAAACCTGGATTCCACACTAGGTTCTATGTTCCTTCTACCGTATCTATAGAGCTATACACATGTAACATATTACGGTAATACATGAATCTTTTGGGTGTGTCTTGTGAAGGTTTTCTAGATACTCGTTGCTCAAAGTGTGGTCTGTGGACCAGCAGTGCTGGCATGACTGGGAGTTTGTTAGAAATGTAGGGTCTCAGGCCTTACCCTTGACCTGCTGAATCAGAATTTATATTTTAATAAGATCTTATCATAGAAGCATCTTCATATTGGGGGAATTACCGATATAGTGCATTTTAAACCATTTACAATCTTCGTTTCTGCCTCTGCCGGACAATTAACAGTGTGTGTGTGTGTGTGTGTGTGTGTGTGGTGTACCTCAAATGTATTCACACAAATACGGGAAATCTTATACAAATCCTACATAATATCTGTGGGAAGTAACACTTGTCGGAGCCTGTAACAATAAAATTTTTGATCCTTTCTAGACCCATTCTAATAGATATAGATCATAAGTGACAGCTTTTGACTAATAAACCCTTTTACATGCAGACAACAAATGAGACAAGTGAAAAGAGACAACGCCAGGAGCACGCCACCAGCAATTGTATTTTCTGGCCCCAGCCTGCCCTTTCTGGGCCATTTTTCCCTCCCTCTTGGTGGGGCCCAATAGACTTTCCAATTATGTGCTACCAGTGTTTGTTATTTTATTAATTAAAGTTCTGTATGCAAAGCAGGAGCAGCCTCATGGCCAGGCCTAATGCTATTATTTCTCTCACGGCCCTTTCCTCCTCCAGAGGTAATGACTGCAATTTTATGTCTAGAATATGCCCCCTGTTTGCTATGCATATCTTGTGGCAACTTCACAAGTTTCTCTTGAACCAATTAAAAAAAAATCAGTATGGAATTTAGGCTGAAGTTGGACAAAAGAGACTCAATGGTATCAAATAATGTCTACTAGCAGGCAGCACCCCCAAATATAGGAAATGCTATGAAGGGGAGGTGCTACGTTTCTTTGAATTTCTGAAAGGCTGCATGTATTCTAGCAGTAGAAACAAAACCAAGAATGGATGTTCTAGTGCGTATTTCACCTAAACAGAAGAAAACACATTTTAACAGACTGAGATGCTCAGAAATGAGCTTGTTTGTGGCGGTGGGGTGGGTACTCCTTCGATATTCCCCACACTATGGGTCACCCAGCACTCACTGGATGGCCAGGATTAGGGATGTCGTCAAGGACATCCAAGTTTTGAATGGAGGTTAAAGCTTCTTCCCAATCTAAGATGCAACAGGGCTGTTAATTCTGGGTGTGAACTTGTAATTTTATTTTTTTAATTAATTTTTATCAGAGTATAGCTGCTTTACAATGTTGTGTTAGTTTCTACTGCACAGCAAAATGAATCAGCTATACATACATGTATATCCCCTCTTTTTCCTTCCCATTTAGGTCACCACAGTGCATTAAGTAGAGTTCCCTGTGCTATACAGTATGTTCTCATTAGTTATCTATTTTATACATAGTATCAATAGTGTGTATACGTCAATCCCAATCACCCAATTCCTCCCACCACCCCCCTTTCTCCCTTGGTTGAATTTGTAATTTTAAGAGGTCCTTGGTTTCAGTATGGTCTTATTAATTTTAACTGAGAGTACTGATTCACTGCAAAACCCAGTGTTTTGTACACCATCTTCTAATTCACCCAGAAAAAATAAACACCAACTCTCTAGCTATAAATAGCCTAATGAAAAATCAACCCGACTCAGCAAGAAGCAGGCCAGATGCGGATTTCTGATAACAAGCAAATAAAATATGCTGGGAAATACTTGCAATTACGGAGGCATAAGGATTCCTGGCCATGTAAGAGACTTAAAACATTGAGATCCTTTCTGAAAACAGCACCCCATGTCTTTCCTTCTTTCTCAGGCATCACACTGAAGCCACAGAACACCCAGCCAGGGACATCCACATGCCCCCTTAGCAAAAATACAGCAAGAAAAGCAATGAAGATTATATATTTGTTGGACCCTGGCTGGTGAAGTTACGAAGTTACGGGTATTTTTTTCCTTCTTTGGTATTTTCTTTCTTTTCTAAATTTTTTACAATGAACATCCATTACTTTTGATAACTAGAACAAAATGAATAAATTTAGGGTAAAATCGTATTTATGAAGAATGATATTGATCTAGGAAAATACAATATTAAGTAATGAAGAAGACACAAAAGGCTTATACGGTATGATACCAAATTTGTATAAACCCTTTATCTATCTATCCCTCTGCTCAAATCTACATTTATCTGCCTGGAAAGAAATTTACAAGCATGGTAACAGGGGTTATCTTTGGAGGGTAAGACTGGGCAATTTCAATTTTCTTCTTTAGTTTTTCCTAATGTTCTACAATGAATGCAGAGCATTTCTGTAATCAGAAAAAACAATAAACCCTGCATTAAAAAAGGCATCAAGGGAGGATTCCAATATCATTGGAAAGTGGGAGAAGAGAGTGCTGTCTTTTCACCGCTTTGGGGAGGATCAGGTTCTCTGGCCTGAACTGTGGGCTTTGCAAGGAAGACCAAGGGAAGGTGGGAGCTTCTGGGGGAATGAAGTGGGGTCATGCTGTGGCTCTGGAATCAGAAAGAACATTTCTGTCTTTATTTATGACATAATATCTCAGGGCCTCAGTCTTCATCTGTGAAATGGGGCCAACCATACTCTCCTTATAGAGTCACTAGGAGACTTTAATAGGATTATGTGAGCCCAGTGCCCAGCTTACCAAATACATTTATCAATGTTAGTTCCTCTTCCTGTATTGGAAAAAGCAGGTAGGGAACAATGACAGAGATAAACAGCTCACAAAAAGCAGAATAGGACAGGATGAAGGATGCTGTATTAAAATTTTCAGTCCAGTGTTTTATATTCCAGGTTCCCTATAGAATTATCTTTCCAGTCTTGTGGGAAGAAAACAATATTTTCTTTTGAGTTACATTGTAATGAGGTGATCTTGGGCAAACAACCTCCTCTGTGCCTCAGTTTCTCTGTAGGTGATAGAGATGATGCTGAGAAATAGCTTTGAAATCCTTTAGCTGGGGAACAGGATTGACTCTGTGAAATGAAATTCCTACAACCTTCATGAACAGCCATCAGAAAGAGAATGGACTCCAGGCACGAGAGTATCTGCAAGTCGCAAAGCCGCCTGGGGAGTGTTTATGCCCTGACAGCTGGGGAGAGTGTGCTTTCAACAGGTTGGCCCGTGCATGTGGACCACACGAACGTGTTATAATGATCACCACTAGTGGGAGCCACAAGGGGGCGTATGATGAACAGGTGGACTTGGAATCGGACCCAAATCTCTGCCAAGTGCCCAGGAGGACTTTATTCACACCCACGAGCCTTGACAGTAATTCTTCTATGCCTCAGTTTCATCATGTAATGGCTGAGGTATTAAGTTTGAATGACTCAAAGGTATTAAATTAATTATGTCTGACTGTAATTACAATGGCTGTTGATTACTTCAGCCCATTAGCATGTGTTCTGGCGGCATCAACCACATTACAGTAAGTGGTGACAGAATGCTAGGTTCCAGTGGCTTCCCAGCTCTAGGTACTGAGGTAAGAATTATTTGGACTCCAAATCTCAGTGGGGCTATATTTGTTGGACCCTTGAGAATCAATGAGGAGTCTCCTTGTTTGCGCTTATCCTGGATCAAGGTTATACTCATGATTGAGACGCTGCACAATTAATGAATTAATTATGATGAAGCAGGTTCATTGGGCACATCCCCCTGGCGCTAATACTAGGAACTGTGCAAAATAATGCTCCCAAGCTGTCTGCATGTTGCTAATTGACCCAGAGGAGAAATAAGAATGTCTGAATTTATGTCAGCAGTGGCTTCTTCACGTCTATGCAGAGTAAGAAGAGGGATAATAATAATTTCTGCCGTTCATAAAATATTGTAGAGATTGCAAAGAGCTTTCCTATTTTCATCTGATCCTCGAGCAAGTAACACAGGCAGTTTTATTCCCAATTAGGGAGACTGACTGACTTGAGTGACCTAAGTCTAGTCCAGTGACCTTAGGGTGTTTGCAGGATTGGCTTTGGAGTTGGACAGACCTGTTTTGAATCCTGGCTCTGCCTTTCACTAGCAAGGGTGACTAGTAAGTTACTTAAGCTTTTGAAGCCCCAGATTCTGCATCAGTAAATGGGGGTAACAATTCCTCACAAGTCTGTTTTGTTAATAAGATAATGCAAGTGAGATGCTTAGCACAGTGCCAGACACACAGGAGGGGATCACTATTTAAAAAATATAGTAGTCCCCTTAATCAGCGGTTTCCCTTTCTGTAGTTTCAGTTACCTAAGGTCAACTGCAGTCCAAAAATATGAAATGGAAAATTCCAGAAATAAACAATTCATAAGTTTTAAATTCTGCACCGTTCTGAGTAGCAGAACAAAATGATGAAATCTCCTGCTGACCCGCTCTGTCGCGCCTGGGACATGAATCATCCTTTTGGCCAGTGTATCCATGCTGTATACACTACCCACGTGTCAGTATAGGATAAAACATAGTATATATGGGGTTTGGTACTATCTGTGGTTTCAGGCATCGACTGGGGGTCTTGGAACGTATCCTCCATGGATAAGGGGGGGCTACCGTACTCCTTTAGTTACTCTACAGTTATTAAGGGTCCCTCCCTTAGCCCCAGACTAAGGGAAGGTTTCTTTCTCCTAGGAGTACAAAGATTTAGGGTGTTTGAGGGCTCTAGTTAAGAATTTTGGCTTGCTTTTTAATGTAACATAGCCACGTGGTTCATAAGTAACTTGGAGACCAGGACCTGTCATACTGAAAGTAAGTGTTCTTAACTTTTCTGCTGAATAAACACTAAAAAGTTCCCAGATTCCTGCGGTCTGTCTCCTGCACGGCTGGTCACATGGTGTGTTTGAAATGAATACTCGCTGGCTCCCCGCCTGAGTGAGGACCCTCTGTGCCCCTCCCTTCCTCAGTCCTCCCACCAGGCATCTGTGCGCCCATCGAACCCAGCCAAGTTCCACGCTGCCTTTCTGGTCCCATCCTGGCAGCTGCCATGTATCTCGTCCTGAGGGTGCCACCCCTGACCAAGTTCTCCAGATTCAGGATAGGGCAGGCTCTGGCCTTTGACCTTGGACTCATCACAAAAGTAATAATAGTAGGGCTTCCCTGGTGGCGCAGTGGTTGAGAGTCCGCCTGCCGATGCAGGGGACACGGGTTCGTGCACCGGTCCGGGAGGATCCCACATGCCGCGGAGCGGCTGGGCCCGTGAGTCATGGCCGCTGGGCCTGCGCGTCCGGAGCCTGTGCTCCGCAACGGGAGAGGCCACAAAAGTGAGAGGTAATAATAGTAATAGCAGCAGTGGAGGAGCAGAAACCACACTTATTAAGCATCTACCATGTGTCCAGATCCGGGCCGGGCACTCTTCTATCTTGGCTACTTGTTTCTCCCAACAGCCCTGCAGAGGATACTGAAGTTGAGAAGAGTGAGGTGTTTGCACAAGGTCACCCTGCTAGAAAGTGGCAGGATTCCACCAAGGTCTGAATGACCTCCAGGTGCTGCTTCTCCTATCACGTCACACTGCCTTGGTGATGCTCCTTTTGTCCTGACCCCGAATGACCAGCTGGGTTCCTCTGGACATGGGAGATGTCACAACTCTCGGGCCATGGGGCAGGGGGGGAGGCAGCTGCCTGGGGCCACCGCGCTGCTCTGACTTGCTTGAGATGTCAGCATCACCACATGGGAGCCAGAGGGGCCCTGTGCTTCCTGCTGGGCCCACCATGACGTCCTGGACAGAGATGGACAGCCCAGTTGGATGTCGCACAGGAAGCATGGAGTTCTATCCCTGCTTCTTCAAGGCTCCTCGAAGCTGAAGAGGAGGGGTGCAGAGAGTAGAGGGTGCAAAAACAAGCCCTAGCAAGTCTAGCTGGATTCGCTCTTGATTTAAGCAAACACTGAAGCCTGGAGCTGTCCGAAGACGAGCGGGACTTGCCTGTGAGTCGGTGAGCGTTCTGTCACTGCAGTGGATGTCACAGCATTAGATGAGATGGGAGTTGGATATCCAGACCTCAAACACCGTGCAAAGGTGCTCAGGCTCGTGGGAGGGGAGCTAGGCATGGTGTTGCCCCAGAATCCCCCCTAGCTTGGCATTGAGCCCTAACTGTTTACAAAGAGGGTTTCTGCAGCCACCACAAAGTGTTTGTGCAGCATTGCTTGGCCACGCAAGGCAGAGGCTGTCCTAGGTGGACTCTGGAAGAAACTGCTTGCTCTTCCCCCAGTCAGCACTCAGCTGAGACACAGGGGAGGACGGTAAGTAGGGAGAAGGGAAGGCTGAAGTTTGCTTCTCCCCAGGTGGGCCCATGTTCTAGGCAGAATGTTGAATGAATCCAGGAAATGACAGCCTTACTCAGGATCAAGCTCGTGAAGCCCCTTGGGGTAGCTTCTCCTTCCTGATTTGCTAAAATAAGTGAGAGCACGTGGGGCTGAGAACAAGGCACATACAAGGGGAGTGGCAGTGTCGCCTCGGTTGCTCAGGAATTAGACCCAGCAACTAGTCCCAGCTTGAGGAGAGGCAAAGTGGGTAACTAGTCTGCTACAAGATGGTATGAATTCCCTTCCTGCCTCTGGAGATGAGGAATCTATGGTGAGGTAGGGTGAGGGCTCTGGGTTAGGTGAGAGCCATGCCAGTCCTCAGGGATGCTTCTGAGGCCCACATCAAGTCCCCAGAAACTGAGAAGGTACCACCATTGCCGGGGACAGGGCAATGTGACAGAAAGAGCACGAGGCTTGAAGTCATAAGGCCTGAGTTTGCTCCTGATTTTGTATGTACTGGCTGTGCAGCTCTGGGTACATTTCTTTCCTGTCCTGAACAGATGGAACGCTCCATCCCCTGGGCAGCCCTGCATGAACCCTGACCCAGATCACGGGCGGGGCAGCCCCTGACACCTAGGATCTACTCCAGAAAGTGAGCTGCATAGAATATTCTTAGCGTCTTTAGCTCCTGCTTGTTGAGGGTTTGGTGGGGCTGACAAAGGAAGAGCCATTCAGGTTTTGCATTTTTTTCTTCCTCAAGCCATCCTAGAGCAATTATTGTTACTCTTATTCTCCTTTTTTTGCCTTTCCAAGGGGGATTTTGCTATTGAATTTAATAAACTGTTAAAACACAGGAGTCACGAAGTTCCTGTCTTCTTCCTATCTGGAGGTCCTGTTTGTCTGCCCATGGGGAGGGAGCGAGGCCAGCTTGACCAAGCCCCATCAGCACAGCCATGACACCCACTGTGGGTTACACCGAGATGCTGGAGAATGCCCCACCAGCCAAATCCCTGGGAAAGGATGGGCCCTGTGTCCAGGAATGGTCACCAGCAGCCTGGAAAGCCTTACAAAATCAACCAGAGTGCAATTCGCTGAACAACTCCCTCGCCTCCAGCCTTGCGGGCCCTGCCTGCGTAGCGGGCTCCTCCTCAGCGGGCCTTTGAGCAGAACTTAACAGGTGGCAGAAGGCAATTCCAGATGCCAGCCTCCTCTCCCACGTTCCTCTGGCCACATTTGCTGGTTTTAATGACACGGAGCTGAGGTCTCCTTCCCTGCAGGCCAGATAGCTTATGCCGACATGGAGGAGGCCCTCTGGTCGCCTTCTGCTCCCATCTCAGCAGCTCCTAGCCGCTAATGAAAGCTTTTATCACCACAGGGCTGATGCCAGGAGTAGAAAGGACCGGCTGTGCGCCAGCCCTAGCGTGTGTGTGCCTCCGTGTTCGCACGCGTGTGCTGGGAGAGCTCAGAGGCGGCTGCAGCTTTGGCAAGATCAGAAGACCAGTAGCCAGGAATTGGCCTGCCCTAGGCTGCCACCACAAATTAAGTGGCTCACGTGTCGCTTCCTGTGTCCCTTTCATTCCTGCAGCTCATAGATGAAAAACTACTTCCATGTTTTGGACGGGGGAGGAGATTGAGGGAAGCCCATTTCCCTACCCGCCCCCCCCAGCCTTGTTCTGTCCTGAGAACATGGCATAAACTATTCTAGTCACAGGCAGGCTATTCAAATAAAATAGAACTTCAAGCCACACTGGGCTTGTTGAGACATTCAGGCTTCTAGGATGTGTGAAAGGCAGGGGAGGGGTGGAGACGGCCCCTGCCACTCTCCCGTCCTTCTTATTACCAGCAGCTGCAATGCTAAACACATCCCAGTGTGTCTCCCAGCCACGGCGGAGGCCAGCAGTTCTGACAGCAAGCGAGCGCAGGAAAGCCACCGTGAGGCTCCCCTCCCCAGAGGCAACTTTAATTATTTGAACTGGAGCTCAGCAAAATAAAAATAAAATAAAATCGGAATATATCATAAGTGGTGCCTCACTTTCCCGCAGGGAATAGCTGGTGGTAGGTGGGCGGGGCAGGGCTGGGCGGAAGTCTTTAAATATTCAAGCCCCTCGTGCAAGCGTGCAGGCCGGGGTGGACGCAGCGTGTGCACTGAGAGCAGACAGTGGAGAGAGGCAGCTGGCTGCGGTGCTGCAGGGGTCTGGAGGGAGGAGGCCGGAGCTGGAGGGCTTCTGAGTGCTCTGCAAGCTGGTTGGCACAAAGACACACCCTGGCTCTGTCTCCATTGTCGGTGGGCACCTGACCCGGCTCCACGCGGGCTCTGAGAGGTGCTCTCCCAGCCCCTTCTGTCTCCACCATGTCTGTCCCCCGCCCTGTCATTTCTGCCCCCTTCTGTGACTCATCTTTCTAAAAGGCAAATCACAGCACATTCTTTGGAGTCCCAGGTAATGGAGGACAAGTCTCAGCATGGGCTCAGAACGAATTTCGGTCACAACTGGCAAGGACGCCTATGGCCAGTCACTCTTAAGTCTCATCCAAATCACCAAGTGTGGGGTTTGAAAATGCAGATCCCCGGGCCCCTGTCAGTTACGTCATTCAGGATGTCTGGGGTGGGTCCCAAGAATCTGCATTTGTCATGTTTTCCAAGTGACCGCAGCTGGAGAAACCTAGGCCTACTAGTTCGCTTACAGCTAGATTTCCAAGGAAAGGCATCGAAGGCGACACCAATTCCCCTATGGAACCCACTGACGACTGTGGGGTTTCTTGGAGTATTTTGAGCTATTCTGCAATTACTTCAGCTCCCTGGAGGCCATGGAGCAGGACTGTTAGGGTTTAGAGAAGATGCTCAGTGGTGGGTGTCAGCCTGGAGCTCAGCTCACCCAGCCGCCTGCTCCCGTGGGCCCGCCCCTCATCAGAGACCTTCACCCCTGGCTCTATCCGGTGTCCACCTTCCTGCACTATGGCCCCACAGCCATGGAGGCCTCTTTAGGGCTGGGGGGTTAACCTCACACAGTCTCACACAGCAATGCAACATCCGTTTCCCCGTCGCTGACATTCAGCCAGCCGGAGAGGTGGAAATCAACTTCCTGCCTTCAGCATTTAGGATTCGAGTGAAATAGATGGCAGGGCTTACGAACCTGGAAATGCATATTTCTATCTTGGTCATTTATTTTTCTGATGAAAACATTTCCCCCAACGTTGGGAATTCAAAGACCCATCAGCCTGAGATGAATAGTCTGAAACCCGAATGCGAAATAACTGAGCTGATCGCGGACTGGACTCATTGCTTTCCCTTCACTCCTTGTGCTGAGCCAAGTTCTGGAAAAGGGCAGGAAATAGCGGAAACCGCCCAGAGCAAATGTGACTGGAGGAATAACAGAACAGGCCAGTAAAACAAAACACCTGTTGAAGCTATTGATCAACCCAAAGGTTATTAGAGAAATGATGAAGTATTAGAAAAATACCAGTTTTACCTTAACATTTCTTTTTCTGAAATCAGCCTCATATTAAATCCAGTGAAGAATAAATTTAAAGATGGAATGCTTTTAAGGATCCCCCTCACCTCTCAGATGGGCCAACCAACTCTCCTCATTTAGATTTCTTCTTAAGAAGCTCCCTTTCTAGGTGCTGCTCTGTGGCACCCGAGAGATATCAATGATGACTGAGTAATTCCATCATCTGCACCGGAAAGCGTGGTTTCTCAAATACAATTTAACATAATGACTCTATTTATTTGTGCCCTGACTTCTTCAAGAAAGGATTTAAGGTGGCTCACAGAGATACACAAAACCTAGTCAGATAACATAAACTAGGAGAGGGTAAGGAAGATGGGGCAAACGTAGAGTTATAAAATTGAACCAGGAGTAAGGCTGCTACAAACCACACAGCATGAACCCCTATTTGCCTACTGGGTAAAGCATCAGATTTAATCTGACCATTCTTCTGATTAAAAAAAAATCATTGATACATCTCTTCCATTCTTTTTTTTTTATGTTTGTGGGTTTTTATTTCACAAAAAGCCTGGAGGGCTTGAATTTGCCTGTACCCCTAAGCAGGGGGAGGCTCTTTCCTGCATCTCTGCTGGTCAAAGCCCCACCTGCCTGGGATTGCTGGCAGCCCCTCAGAGGGGAAGCGAACCTAGTCAGTTTCACAATGCCCACTATTTCAAAGGGAACAAATTGCTCCAAGGGCACAGAGCTTTTCCTGAAATGAAGCCAGAAAGGTGTTTCACCTGTGAGTTTCCAGAAAGAGAGGACAGACGAATCTAAACTCTGTGCTGGCTTTCTACTGGGTGCAAGGCGTTGACGCAGTGCTTGGTGGGAGTGCAGAGAAGCACAGGCACGGCCCGGCTCTCCAAGAGCATGGAGGCAGGTTTTTGGCTAAGTCCTCTTCGTCTCCCCCTTTCTCCTTTGCATAATTATACAGGGTACCAGAGACTGTTGGTTAACTATTGTAGTACCTACGTTGTGCCAGGCCTTGTGATAAGCCCTTTACATATATTAACCTATTTAAGCCTCACCTCCTTGGGGTAGGCACTCTTATTGTCTCTACTTTCCAGGTGGGGAAACTGTGGTCCTGAGAGGTTATTAGCTGATCAAACAAATTGTACAGCCAGTCAGTGATGGAACCTGACTTGGACTTAGGTAGTTGATTCCAGAGTCCACGAGCTTCATCACTGGGCCCTGCTGGGGTCTAGCACATCTCCTGGTCCCTAGAGAATGTGACCTTGTGTTAAGAATCATGGCACCTTCAGTCTTCACATTAAAGAGGTAACAGCTACACGAACCATTTGGTTAAGTGGCTCTGGAGGTACCTCACTGAATGCCATTGATGCCTTAGAGAAATTTATGTAAGTCAAAGTTTTGATGTTCTATAATACTTAAAATGTATAATAAGAGATTGACATTTTTAAAAAGGATTCTGTAGCAAGTCGCTGTTACCCTCCCCTGCTGTGCCTTGGAAATACTTTTTGGTTTTGTTTAAATCAAGGTCCTATTGCAAATAGTTCAGTGAAGCTGAGTATGGTGTTTAAGGTAAGATTCTCTGCAGATGGGACTTTACCACGTTGGTGGGTACTGTCTGCCTACAAGTTGGCTCAAATGGCCCTCTTGTCCTCCTGCAAGAGAACAGGCAGCCCGACCGTCAGGTTACTTTGCTCATCTGAGTGGGTTCATCTGGAAGTGCCCAGAGGTGGGAGGAGAAGGCAGAGAACTAGAGAAACAGTGAGACTTGCCTCGCATGGAGAGTTCTTCATCGGTGCAGGAAACGTAGCGCTGGTCACCGTAGCACTTTCAGAGGTGGGGGCATCGGTGGTGCTGAGCAACAGGGCGTGGCCTGGGCAGAGAGGAAAAGAGTCAAAGACGCACCAACCTCGCACACTGAAGGGCCTCGGGGTGCAGGGTTAATGGGCCCTCCACCATGCTTCTCTAGCCTCAGGACATCTCTAAGGATACAGGTTTTCTGCGGCCTCTAATGGAGAAGACAGCCTGCTGACCATTGTCTACAAAACTTGGCTCATGCAAAGGTCTTCATTCCAAATTGCCTGCAATGTCCCAGCACCATACATCTGGGTTACTGCGTCCTTGATCTCCCAAGGTCACCAGCTTTAGCCCCTAGTCCGGGAGCAGCCTCAAGTATGCTGGACTCCCCCAGGCCCACCCCTGCCCCCCGTATCCAGTCATGCCAGCGCTTTGCCCTCCAATGGTCTCTAAACCTTCACTGTCTTCTTCCCCCTCTCCGGAGCCCAGGTCATCCTGTGCCCCATGTCCTGACCAGGAAGACTCATTTATTGTTTTCTAAGCACTGACCTGCCTGAAAACCTGGCAGAACATGAGCCCCAGCCCCACGTGGTGGTGGGAAGAAGCATCTGCAAATCTCCAGGAGTATTTTGTAGCTGGTAGGTGCTATGGAGATGGGGCCAGAGTGAGCTGACGACTTTTTAGGGGCCTCAGAGAACCCCAAGTAGGAATTCAGTCCTTCATTTCTATTTTTCTCTCTTAGCAAAGTCTTTATAGAGTTACTACCAAGTAACAAATTCAGGTGGGTCCAGAGCTGAGTAACTAGGCCAGGCCAGAAATCTTAGAAAGCACCCTGCCCATCCTTGAGGGGACATCAAGTGGCTGGGGTTATGTGACCCTGCAGAGAAAAGGCCTTTCGTGGTCGGTAGGTCATGATGGTTGTCTTCGAATATCTGAAGGGCTGCCTCTGCGGGAGAGGGCGTAGTCCAGTTCTGTGGGGTTCCAGGAGACAGAAATCAGGGCCAATGAGTAGAATTAACAGAGGGGTGGGGCTCGACGAAGAAAAGCGGTGTTTGATTCTGACCTGTTAAACAATGGAAAGGGCTACTTTTGGAGGCAGTGAGAGCCCTGTCACTAGAGGTATTCAACAGAGCGGTGAGGAGGCCGGGAGGAGAAGCAGGCGCTCTTGGCCTCCACGTCTGGGGAGGGCCCTGCAGCACTCCCCCGTGGTGCCATGACTCAGCCTCCGTATTCACGGGGCCCAAAGCCAACTCACTAGATGCAGCCAGCTCCGGGGACCGAGGACAGGACTGCACGGGCTCTGAGACCCTCAGTGGTTGATCTGGACATTGTCTTCTCTCACATTTATCATTATCATGAATCCTTAAAGGAATCTGTAGGATGTATGATCGTTGCTTGGAAAGAGAGAAATTTTGGTACAAGGGACTCTAGCTCCACAAAGAGCAGGTAGATACAGGGGAGGGGAAGGGAGAGAGACACCCCTGCCCGCCATCCTGCAGAGAAGTGGGCCCCAGGGCCTGCTCAGTCCTAGCAGCTGTGTACAGACCTAGGATAGGCCCATGGCTGGGTGGTCTGGCCTCTCCAGCAGCCCAGCTCTTGGAGATATGCTGGCCTCACAGACCTCCTCTGATCCCGAGGCCAGTTCCTCCGGGCGTGGAGTCAGCCCCGCCCAGCATGGGTGGCATCTCTTGGGTGTGTGGAGGCCCTCTGCCCCTCTGGCAGTCAAGCAGGGACTCTAATGAGGGGAGGGTGGGAGTTGCCAGCTGCAGCTGGATGCGGGATTGGGGGGGTATGACTGAGGAAGGAGGGCCGCAGGCAATGGTCTAGATATGGGGCAAGGTTCCCAGGGCACAGTTCTGGGGCAAATGACGCAACGGCCTACCTGAACCTTAGCTTCCCTGGTCATAAAGAGGGCTACAGTTTTCCTTATCTCTCAAGGATTTCTGTTCCTGATGCGTAATAGGTTTCAGCAAACACTTGTCAAATGAATGGATTATTATTATTGTTGCTTTTATTCTTATCTTTCAGCTAATCCTTGATCAAATTTCTCATTTTAAGGATCAAAAGGTGACATTAGCCTTGGCTTGATTCAATCATTCTAACGCTCAAGAGAGTGTGAAGAGGGAATTGTGTAGGTGTACCCCAGGGCAGGTCCTTGGGGGAGGTCCAGTGCCTCTGGGGTGGTGCCCCAAGTCTATTGTCTGGCCAGGTGGGCACCAGGGGAAGGGAAGAGAGGGTGGTACCTTGGTGGTCCTGGAACCGGGCATCCTTTAAGGTCCTGACTTGCCACTGGGGCGTGTGGGGTGACAGTGAGCTTTGGGTCCAGCCACAGAATCCATCCTCGAAGTTGCAGTAAAAACCAGCAGGGAGTTTACCTTCAGGGAGAGCACAGGGGTACAGTCATTTCCGGGACTGCTAAAGGCAAAATATGCCAACAGCAAGTAAAGTTAGCCAGGCATGACCATCCTCGTTAATGACAGCTCCCCAGCCAGACCCTCAATGTCTAATCATGCTCATAGTGAAGAGAAGCCCAATCCCTAACTTGTACGTGTGCTGGTTTATACTTTTCTGATCTTCAGAAAATAATAATATGGGGTACTGCTAACCCAGTTTTATATATGAAAAAGCAGAGGCTCAGAGATGTTAAGCAACCTGACCAAGGTCACACAGCCGACAGGTAACCCAGCTGGGATTTGAACCCAGCTCTTCTGCTTTTAAATTCTATGCTCTTTATACAGATCCACCATGAACATGATCCTAGAAAAGCCAGTGTGTAACTCACTGAAATTCATTTCTAATGGCACAATGATAAGAGTGTGGTGGTGGCAGTGGTAGTGTTGCCTGGGGGCTGGTTGGTTTGGGTCCCTCAAATCACCCCTGCGTGCAGAGACACATATTGCTCAAAACTATCTATTTGCTCCCCTTCATTTCCCAACCCCCTTGCAGTTAAGTGAAGCCACATGGCTAGTTCTGGCCAATGACACGTGAGTGGAAGTGTTGTGCATCTCCTGTGGATTGAGGCTGTGAAAAGCCCTGGTGTCATTTTCAGACTCTCTCTTCTGCTAAAGCAGCCAAGGAGAGTTCTCGTTCCTGGGGCTGCTGCATGATGGTGGCACTTCTGCCAGCAGGAGAGACTCCAAGGAGTAGAGGCCCCTCCCACCCCAACCCTTAGTGGACAGGTGCTGTAAATGTTATGTTAAGCCACGGAAATCTGGGGATGGTTTATTACTGCCGCATAACCTAGCCTCTCCTGACTAAGCAATCCCAGTCCCTGGGGCCTCTTTATATCATCTGTTGGCTCAGCATAAAGGGCCCTGTTAACGCTTTTCTCTACATCAGCCCGACCTCAGGTCCCATTAAAGAGGTCACAGTCAGTTCTATACACCATATATTTCCCCACTGCCCACAGAAGGAGGAGGACAGGAGGAGAGGGGTAGAGAGAGCTCCCTTGCTCCAGTTTACTTGGAGAATGGCTGCAGGGAAGGCTCTCAGCCCCGAGGAGCTAGTGGGCCATTCCAGGCGGCTACCCTGATAGTACCCAACAGCCCCGGCCAGGCCTGTCTCCACACAGCAGCTCTCGAGCCGGACCCACCGCTCTCAGTGTCCTTCCTCTGTCTCAGCCTTCTTGGCAACAGCAGGCTGACAAAGACGGCCCTACCGCTTCCTGGCTGTGACAGCACCTTAGTGAATTATTACTCATTTCTCCCTGATTCTCTGTGCATTTCACACAGAGGCAGAATTATAAATTAAAACAGGCTGTCACTGACTTTGAGCATCTCTTCCCATTTATACCCCCCTGAAGAAATCATCCCCCTCGCAAGCGCCGCATGTTCCCCTGATTAAAAATCCAAAAACTAAGGAGATCTTTCTATTTTATTTTTTATGCCCCCCTCAAGGGATCTCACATTCACTTCTTTAGCAAAAACTAACTGGTAGCTGGAAGTGACCTTCCACAAAGCGTCCTTCACACATACGCTTTAAACTGAACACCGTAATGGAAGATTCTAGCAGGCAATGGGCCCCTGGTAGAAGGAAGAGGCAGGGCTGAGCTGGGTCCTGCACAGTGTGTCATTCCCTCCTTACCCTTTTAGGAGGTAGAGGCAGAGAACTTAGCCTGGCTTATGGGTGTTGGTACCTCATCAGAACCGGACACCTGGGCTCTGGTCCTGGCCTCACTGCTTTCCGCTCTGTGACCTCAGGTAAGTCACTTCCTTCCTCAGAGCCTCAGCTCCCTCATCTATACAGTGGGGTAAGATTACTGTATATTTTGAAGGGCTGTTTTGAGGACAAAGTAAGGGAGAGAGTGTGGAAACATTCTGCAAACAGAGTTGAGCAAACATAGAGCGGCGGTGGCATTATTAATGATCACTCATACCCGGGACAGGGAAACTTAGCAGCAGGGGAGAGGCTGAAACTGCCAACACTGCCCTAGAGGCAGAGCCAGGTCCCTCAGCTGCCTCTCCGGAAATGCCTATGCCTCCCGCTGAGACAGGAATGAGGAAAGTCACTGGCACTCTCCACCTTCTGGAGGCCCGTCCTTGTCCCAGCTTGACAAAGGGTCCAGGGTGAGCTGGGAGTGGGAGCCCCTTTCTTTTTGGCTGACTGAATAAAAGGAGACGAGGTAGGCAAAAATAGTTAGGTCAACGGGCAATTTACGTGCCAATTAAAACCTTGAAGGGTGGGCAGGAGTGCCGAGAGGATTTCCAACACTGTAAGCACATCAGGGCATGTGCTCAGCAAGACCAGTCCTGAGGACGATGGTGGGGTGGGTACCAGCACCGAGCCCTCGGCAGATCAGGCCGGGTTGGGGAAATTGCTGGGAAGTCCACTGCTGAGCAGTGTTGGCGCCCAGTGTCGCGTCTAAGGTGTCACCCCCTTTGATCGCCTGCTCAGTGCTTGGCACACTGTAGGACCTAAATACTTATTTGCCGAATGACATGGGAGTGGGTTCAGTCTCCTAACCCTTTGCCACTCAAAATGTGGTCCAGGGACCAGTCACATTTGCATCACCTGTGAGACTGTTAGACGTGCAGAATCTCAGGTCTCTCCTTCCTACTTCCCGACCAAGTGAATCAGAATCTGCATTTTTAATGCTCTGCAGGTGACTCCTTTGCACCTTCATGTCTGAGAAGCGCTGCTCTAACCCACCCCCTTCTTGGGCTGCAGCCAGTTATTTTGTTGGCTGGATGGCCAAATCGGCTGTGTGTGGGTCAATCAATCCCAGAACATTTGGCACTTATGACACCTGATTCCACTCTAAGAGACACAAATTGATAGAGTCATAGAGATGTGACCTTAGCACCAGCTGCCAGGAGCTGCCAACTATAAACTCCAGGCCAGATGACACTACTTCTTTTCCTTCCTGTGTGACAACGTTGTTAACAATTTTTTTTTTTTTTTTTTTGCGGTACGCGGGCCTCTCACTGCTGTTGCCTCTCCTGTTGCGGAGCACAGGCTCCGGACGCGCAGGCTCAGCGGGCATGGCTCACAGGCCCAGCCGCTCCGCGGCATGTGGAATCTTCCCGGACCGGGTCACAAACCCGTGTCCCCTGCATCGGCAGGTGGACTCTCAACCACTGCGCCACCAGGGAAGCCCCGCTGTTAACATTTTTGATAAATATGTGTTATACATTTCCTTGAAAAATATAGAGTCATGGGAAAAGTGCTAGAAGAAATACATCAAAATATTATGGTTATCTCTGAATGTCTGAGAGGGAGGCTTATGGGTAATAATTATTTTCTCCTGTGTACTTTTTTGATTTTCCAAATGTTTTACAACCAACATGTTTTACTTTACAATAAAGAAATAAACTTAAAAAAAACCCTGTTTTTGCCTGATAGGAAGCGTATGCCCACCAAACCGATGAGATTATTGACTACGTGGAGGGGGACTGAGCTGCCTGCAATACTGAGAGAGTCAATGACCCAACCAAGGGATGAAGCGGGGCCACCTGACCCTTTTCTGGGGCACTGCATGCCGTCGAGGCCATTGCTCAAGACACACAGGGAACCTTGAAGACACCCTTCAGTGGGTTACAGCATCCTGGAATGTAAACATGGATCGGCAATGTTTAATTAGAAAGAGAAGGTGTGCGGTGTATGGTGTGTGGGCTTGGAGGACGGGGTGTGAACGGATCGGATGGAGAAGGGCAAGGGCGGTACCACCTCCATTTCAGGTCCCCTACTTATCCCAGCCAGAAATGTCCCACAAGGTTGCGTCTGGTAAGCTGAATGAGCTCTAGTGTGTGCGTGTAATTCCTTCCAGAGAAAATGTGGGGAGCTGAGGCTGGGAGTTGACAGGATACAACCTACGTTTCCCCTCCAAATTCTAGCCGTGGCAGTTTTTGGTTGAAAACTCTCGCTCAAGATTACTGACCCTCATGGGGGTTCCTTAGAAGACCTGGACATCCCCAACAGGCTTAAAGTGACCATTGCTCAGAGAAAATGTTCTAACAGGTTCCAGACCACCTGGGAAGGACCAAGTGAGGTCAAGAGCATTGCCCTTAATGCATCATGGGCGTCAGCACGTCAGCGGGCATCATGTTCCAATTCATATTAGAAGCGAGGAAAGTGAGGCCTAGAGGGTGGAGACGAATGATCTGAGTATCCCCCAGAAGAGCCCTGGACCTTCCCTGCCTTTTCCTCGTCCCTTCATCCTGGGTAGATATGCAGTGAAGGCTGTGCTAGAAACTGCTGGAAACTCACGAAACAAGTGAAACTGGCTTGCAGTGATTAAGAGCATGGGCTTTGGAATCAGACTGGGTCTGAATCACTGCTCAGCCACTGGCTAACAGTCTGATCATGGACTAATCTGGTTCCTCATCTGTAAGATGGGCATAATAGCATCACATAGGATTGCTGTGAGGGTGAAATAAGTTAACGCATGAAGAGTGTTTGGAGCAGCTCCTGGCATATAGAAAATACTCAATAATGTTAGCTGTTACTATTATTATTGTTGTTGTTATTTTCATGGGGATGGTTTCCAGAATCAACATCAGCCAGTGTGGTAGGGAAAACAGCAAAAATGCCAGAGAGAGTGGGGTGCCCAAAAAGGAAAAGGATACTTACTGAGTACTGCCAAGCTCAGAGTGGCCAAAAGAATCCTCCTTCTAACTGAACTCCCCTTCCCTTCTTGCAACCGATTTCTGTAGCAAAGAGCTCCATGGGGGTGTTCTTCAGGGCGGAGTGGTCATTCTGACAGCTGGTCAGAACAGCTTTTCAAGTGTGGCTGAAAAGCCTTCTGGGCTCCAGGCGCCTGCTTTCCTTACTGGGACCAGGCTGCCCTCAAGCTTGGAGTTGGTTCTAAAAACACATTAATGGCAAGCCCTGAAATGGTGGGAAAGTGCCCTAAGTCCACAATAATGGGCTGGATCCTGCAGGCTCCAAGCTCTAATCATGGCTCTGTTCCTGACATGCTGTGTGACCCTGAACAAATCAATTACCTTCTCTGTGCTTTCATTTCCCCAGTTGTAAATCAGGACATGGACTCCCTGACCTGTGTCTCAGCTGGGAAGTGGGTATCAAAAACTTTAAAAAGGCCAAAGCAAAGTCACACAGCTCAGAGGCACTGCTGGAAATAATACAGAGACAAATAACTAGAGAGACACACAGACAGGTCCCTGTCCAGGGCAACATGGGCAGGCCTAGCTTCCCCTTGGTCCATGTGTGTAGTGAGAGCTCCGAGAGGAAGCCAGGAGCAGAACAGTGCGGAACAAGCAAAGGGCTTTACCTGCAACTCTTTACTGAGCTTTATCTGACCAACCACTATTCCATGATTATTGGAAAACTTCATTGGAAAGTTTTGTATAAAAAGGACGATTTTCAAATTGAAAAATGGATTTCTTTATAGTTTCATTTAAAAGGGAATAAATAAAACCTTTCTTTCCCTAAGGGAAGATCTGTCCTCCAAATGACCTGGGGGACACTGTTACCTTCTTAAAAGCTATTTGGCAGGTCACAGCATCTTGGGGCCGGTGTATCTGAGGGGAGGGGCATTTGTTGGGTGTCCGAGCTCCACAGCACCCCCGGCTGCTGCATCCTTTCCCAACCACAACACCTTTGTTTCACTCCCTGCCCCTGTGTTGGATTTACAGCACTACAAGGACAGATGCCGTGTTACTTGTCCCTGCTCCAGTTTACTTTTTAGCTCATTATATATGTGTGCTAGAAGTGTCCGTGGTTTCCCTGGAAAAAACTTCTAGAGTGTTTACTCCTTGCCAGGAAGCAGCTGAGAACACTGTTTTCAAGTGTAGGGAGCACTGTGCTGGGAGTCTAACTCTGCCCCTAACTACCAGTGCGACCTCAGCAACCGGCTTCCTCTAGGGAACCCAGGTTTCCCAACGCATTTATTCATTTTGATCAACAAAGAGTCAATGAGCACCTATGCTGTGCCAGAAATCGTTTGAGATCTTGGTATGGGGAAGAGTACCAGGCCCACTCTGTCCACAGTGAGGGAGAGAGACATGGAAGCCACCTCCATGAAATGTGACGGATGCACACCCACTAGGATAGCTAACATAAAATGGCAGATAGGGCTTCCCTGGTGGCGCAGTGGTTGGGAGTCCGCTTGCTGATGCAGGGGACGCGGGTTCACGCCCCAGTCCGGGAAGATCCCACATGATCCCACAAGATCCCACAAGATCCCCGGGAAAAGCTCTCTCACGGCTGGGCCCGTGAGCCATGGTCGCTGAGCCTGCACGTCTGGAGCCTGTGTTCCGCAACGGGAGAGGCAACAGCAGTGAGAGGCCCGCGTACCGCAAAAAAAAAAAAAAAAAAAAAAAAGGCAGATAAAGAGTAAGTTTTGCTGAGGATATGGAGAAATGGGAATCCTTACACAATACTGGTGGGACTGTCAGATGGTATAGCCATTCTGGAAAGCAGCTTGGAAGTTCCTCCAAATGTTAAATATAGAGTCACCACCCGACCCAGCAATTCTACTCCTAGGTAGGAAATTGCATTTCCAAGAGAAATGAAAACATCTGTCTACACAAAAACTCATACATGAATGTTCACAGCAGCATTTTTCATAATAGCCAAAAAGTGGAAACAACCCAAATGCCCATCCGTTGATGAATGGATAAACAAAATGTGGTACAGCCGTACAATGAAATATTTTTTGGCGATAAAAAGGAATGAAGTACTGATATATTCTACAGCACGGATGGGCCTCAAAAACATTGCGCTAAGTGAAAGAATTAATCATGAAAGACCTCATATTATATGATTCCATTTATATGAAATGCCCATCTGTAGAAACAGTGAGTAGATTAGTGGTTACTTAGGGCTAGGCAGTGGGTGAGGGGGTCGGTGGGGGGAGGGATTGGAGGTACACGGGGAGAGATTGCGAGGGGTTTCTTTTGGGAGTGATAAAAATGTTCGAAAATTAGATTGTGGCGATGGTTGCTCAGTTGTGACTACACTAAATCGTACACTTTAAACGAGTGAATTGTATGGTATGTAAATTATATCTTTAAAAAGCTGTTAAAAAGTAACGAATGTTACGGTGCATGGATTCCAGGGGGCGGGTTCCAGAGGGAGAAGAAGCAACTATACTTGTGGGAAATGGTCAGAAGAGGCTTCCCAGAAGGACTGACTCTTGAGGTGAGTCTTGAAGGAGCAGATATGACTTAAGATGGGAAAGGGCATTCTGGGGAAGGGATAGGACACAAACAAAGCCAGGGAGGTGTGAGGGAGCTGAGAGGTGGTTTGATATGGCTGGAGCTGGGGTACACGGAAGGTTGTGGGGAGCAGGGAGGCAGCTGGGTGATGAAAGAAAGGCTTAAAATGTGACGGAGGTCCTGGCGTAGAGGGCTTCTCATGTCACGTTAGAGTTGGGCTTTAGTCTGCACTTTTTCTCTATACATGAGGCTGTTGAGAGCAAAACTTACAAGATCTTGCTTGGTTCTTAATTATATGCTGTTTCTAGACCATGGGTCTTAGCCCTGTGTTTTGAAGACTGTGTAGCTTTTGAAAGTTGCCACCAGAAGGACACAAGTGGCCCTGGTCATAAGGGAGGTCATTCAAGCCTCTGATGGTGGGGGAAGGAGGGCATGTGGGCATGGGTGGGGCAGGGCGGGCGAAGCAGCCCCATCTACTCACTGCACAGCTGGCCCTCATCTTCTCCCTGGGCACAGTCCCGGTGGAAGTCGCAGGCCTGCCCGAGCTGGAGGACTGTTCCGTTCCAGCAAGTGAAGGAACTCTGCAAGGCCATCTTGGAGCCCGGGGATGTTCCTGCAGAGCACACAGAGACACATGACACTGGTCAGCTTGGGTGGTCCCGTGGGAAGGCTGCGGGGAGAGCATCCCTCCCACGCCGTTCACATCTCAAGGTCTGAGACTACCCCATTTTAATCTGGCCGAAACCAGGGTCAACACCAGGAGGCTAAGAGGAAGTCAAAGCCCTAGCCCCCCGGCCCCCTGGCTGTGATGTGAGTAGTAGAGTGGGCCGAGGTTTGAGCCATGTTCCCCAACACTTTGGGGTCCTCCAACCCACGGCTTTAGTGTGCCAGGTGGACAGCTACAGGTGGAGTCTCATCTGCACACAGACAGCTTTCCCCTCAAGGTCAAATTTGGGGTACCAACAGGCATATCTGGTCCAGTATATCGTCCCCATGCACTTGACCCCAGATTCCACCACTGGAGTGACTAAAACACACAGCACTTCCTGTTTTGAAATGAAAAGAACGCCGTCGTAAGAGCAGGGCTCTGGGCCCTGGATCGGCTCCTCCATGAATGGCTGTGTGATGCTGACCCTGTTCCTTCTCTTTCTGGCCCCCTGTCTCCCCATCTACAAAAGGAGGGGTTTTGATGGTATTTCCAAGGTCTTGTCCAATTCTGAAATTCTTAGATAAGTCACATTATCCAGTGGAGGAAGGGAGAGGGGGCAGTTTATAGCAAACATATTAGCAGATATTTGCTTTTGTATCAAGAATGATGAGTTATGATAATTTATTAACCTGTGACCTCAGAGAGCCAAGCTTCAGCTGGCCTGGCCCAGCCTGCCTACTGAATGGGTCCCTTGCCTGGGGACCGCCTAGCAAGGGCCTGGCTGGTGTTTCTGACTGTGCCTCCTGATACCCAGCCTCGGTTGGTATGGGATGGGGGAGCCTCTAGCCCCTGTGGAGATGAGAGGGCAGGGCCCACCTGGGTTGACCTCCTATCCCCACCCCCCAGGTCTGGCTGCCTTGCTCTCTGTCCTATTTCCTAGCTCTATCCCGATGGTAGCTAGTGCCTCAACAGTCCTCCCACCCCCATACTACCTACCTCAATGCTCAGCTGGGTGGTGGAGAGGATGAACCAGGACCCTCACTTGGCCAAGCCCCACAGCTTCTCTGGGCCTCACATGAGGGGCGGGCTTCTTTAACCCTGGCTGTGAAATTAGACTCTTCTTTACTAAGTTTTATTTTAATAAAACCTTACAGCTGGTTGTGATGTGGGACTCTCCAGGTTAGATGATCTTTAAAATTCCATGATTTTCTGGTTCCCAACAGCACTGAAACTAACATCAAGTCCAGCCTCTTTACTTCTAGAATCTCTCTGTATACCTCAGCCCATCTGGTTCTGTAAAGAAGCCAGGCAAGTCTTAATAGTGTCCATTTCCTAAGTGGGGAAATGGAGTCAGAGTGGTTAAGTGACTTGCCTAAGGTCACACAGCTGATAAGTGGGATTTAGACCCAGCTTGTCCGACTGCAAAGCTGGCCTCTCCATCTCATGGAAGGGGGTGTTGGAGGTGGCCCTGGGCCCTCTTTCACAGGCTAGTCCAGATAAGGCTCAATGTGTCAGCTTATGGCGGATGGCTACCTGGCATTGTCAGACCAGCCTCCAGCCTGGCTGGGCGTTCTCAGTAGTTCCTGGGCATGGGAAACACAGGCCCTTCTGCTTTCAGGGAATCACATCCAAACCCTTTAACCTGTTCTTAAAGGTCCTTTGTGATGTGGGCCCAAATTTCCTTTCCTGTCTCACCTCTCTCTGTCTCTCCCCATGAACGCTGTGCTCTAGATGCATCTGGCATTGGTTCGTTGCAACCTGGCACTAGAACACACGTGTATGCTCCCATCTTCTCCACTAAGCTGCTCGAGTCTCTGTGTGTTCCCAGCCCTAGCCAGTGCCTGGCCCCTGGGAGGGTTCACAAAAGCCCTGCACATTAGGTTATATGGCTGAATAATGCTGTGTCCCCCCACCCTGCCCCAATACCCATATCCTAATCCCCCAAACCTGTGAATATGTTACTTTATGTGGTGAAAGAGACTACTGGTGAGATCAAGACAAGGATCATGAGGTGGGAGATTATCCTGCTTATCCAGGCGGGCCCAATATAATCACAGGGTTCTGATAGGAGGGTGACAAGAAGGTCAAAGTACGAAGTAGACCTGGTGATAGCAGCAAGAGTTTGGAGTAATGTGAGGAAGACGTCAACGTATTTAGGATAATAAGAAAAATTCTCCTTCACTTTTGCTTGGTGATTTCTAGTTTCCAAAGTATTTTTTCCTATGCCTTGTACATGATCACGAAATACAGTTAGGACCTTATGGCCCTCATTCCCAGCCCGACCGAAGAAAACATGAGCCACATAAAACGCCTGTAAAGCCTTCCTCAACTTGGAAACAAATGTAAGCTGTGTCCTGTTTTCTTCACACCTTATGATTAGGCCTTGTTTCTCATTGTGTGTTTTCACGAACACATGCACGTTTCATATACCAATTACTTGTCATTCCCCAAAGAGCTTTTACTTTTACAGTTTCTTTTACTTTCCTTCACTTGAAAAATATACGCCTATTGTCTAAAGTTCAAAACCAGGGTAAAAATCAACAAAACAATGCCCAGAATCCCACTATCCAGAAGCCGTCATTTTTTTACATCTCGGTAGATTTCTCTTTCGTTTTTTTTGGCCTGTGCTTTAAAGGTGTGTATAGTTGTGTCATATATGTATGTTGCTTAAATTAATTAAAATTATATCACAAGCTTTTCCAAGGGCTTAAAAGGACCTCATAAGAATACTTTTTAATGGCTATAATACTACGTGATATGTACCATAATTTATTTCAACATCAGTCAATGACTGGATTGTTAGATTGTTTATAATAACACTTTGAAGAGTATCTTTGAGCATAAACTTTCACCCGCTTTTCAGATTATTTTCATAGGATAGATTCCCAGAAGTGGAATTACTGAATCAAAGGGTATAAACATTTTAAAGGCCCTTGACACATATTGCCAAATTGCTTTCTAGAAATTAATCCAATTTACACTCTCACCAGCTGTGTTCATACATGCATGTTCCTCTTACTACATCCTGGCCAACCCTGAATATTATCATTATTTTTAACTAAAAGTATCCCCCTGCTGTTTTATTTGTATTTCTTTGATTGTGAGGGTGAATATTTTTTTGCACGTGTTATTAGCTTTATTTTACTCTGATTTTTAGGGAATTGCCCACTTCCTTTTGCCAGTTTATCTGTTAGGGTATTCATGTTTTCCTATTGAATTGTATGACATTATTAATAAGGATGTGAAACTATTTATTACATGCTTCACATTTCTCCCCAGTATTTTACGTGTATTTTCATTCTGTTTATAATGATATCTAGGAGTTTAAAATTTGTATGTAATCTAAACCTATCCATATTTTCCTTGGTGATTTCTTCTTCTTCTTTTGCACCTTAGAGAATTTGTTCCACGTGGGGTTGGTAGGTAACGTGTGGGTCGCCTTTCGTAGTCCTTGGTTTGCTCTCTCATTGCTAAGGTTGCCCTCTCATCAGGGAACGTCTTCCACCAACTCCTCCTCTTTCAGCAATGGGGATACACATCTCAGCCCCTCATCTGTGACATTTTCATGGACTCTCCCATTCTCTCCCCATCCATGGACTGTCCTTTCCCCTGGGATACCACAGCACATTACTTCTTCTTGCATTTAACTTGGCAGACGTTCTGCTGATACATTATAACCAGCCGTTTGCATGCCTGTCTTCCTCACCAAACTCTAAGTGACTTGAAGGAAGGGATCAAGTCTTATCTCCATGAATCTATAACAGTACCTTGTATAGGGGTCTCCCCACCCCAATATTTGGGACTTGAACTTATCCATTGAAGCTATCATCATGCCCATTTTATAGTTGAGAATACAAAGGCTCTGAGTGGTTACATGGACTGCTGGAGAGATTGGTGGAAACCCACATTTTCACATCTTGTTCTCTATCCTTTGTACCGTGTCTGTCTATGGGGTCCCCCCTCCCCAGGTGATGAGTGTCCTCAGGAGTGGTGATAATGGGTATGAAAGGGCAGGGAGTCAGTATCCCTGCCCTTTACTCCCAAACCTGGACAAAGAAGGGGTCCAGTCGTGGGAGGGGTGTGCCGCTTCCACTCTCTGGATGCCCCAGTGTTTATCCCCAGGACCTCTCTGTTGCACAGCCACAGCCCAGAGAAGCCAGCCCCTTAGGCCCTGCTTCTACCTGCCCCTCCCTACCTCCTCTCCCTGGCCGGAGACGTACAGCCTCCTCCATACCACAGGGAACTTTATGCTTGTGAGAGAGTCAATTAGATGGATGCCTAGTACTCTGATCTCTTCTAGCAGCCCAAACTCAAAACTAATGAAGCACAACAAAAAAACAACTGCTCTGTCTTCTCCAGTTCTTTTTTTTATGGGCCCCATAAATCCCAAGGAGGAAAGTACCCTTGGTGAATGGTTTTAATCAAGGGCCCGAGTTTCTGAAACAGCATCCTTTCTGTGGTTGTGAAATGATTGTTCTGGCTTGTGGAATAGGGTAACCTGAGGCCCTGCATGGTCACAACCTGCTCCAATGCAGCAAGGAAGGGGCGGAGCTTAGACAAGAAGATCCAGCACCCACTTTCTTCCGGCACATCCTGATGCCTTCCAGCCACGAGTGCCTGTGATTCCTGGAAACCACTGAAACACCAAATGCCCTAATCACAGCAAGATTAGGGAGAGCTAAGATCAAGCCACTCTGGGGAGAACGCTTGCCTGGGGACCTTTTGTTAGCAAGGGTCTTCTGCATGGAAATTTATTTATTACCTTTGAAAAGGTAGTTCTTCCCAGAATAACAATATAAGTCACTGGGGGTAGTAAACTGTCACCATTCCTTACTTTTGTATAGCATCGTAAGAGCTTACAATGTGCTTTCCTAATCCTTCTCTCTTTGAACCTCATAAAAAACTGGTAGAATAGTTATTATTATTCCCATTTGATTAATCAGAAGACTGAGGACTCAAGAGATTAAATAACGGATAGAGAAATGCTTTCTCAACAGCAAGGCACCACAAAATGCAACCAATTGCTTGCTAGGTGCTTTGCCTGAGGTCTCACAGCTAGTAAACCACAGGGAAGGCCCAGAACCTGGTCGGATGATCCCGGGTGGGGTTCTTCTCCCATCACTTGGATTAGATCGCCTTCTGGAGCAGCCCCCTGACGGCCCAGCGAGTCACTTGGGAAGTCAGAAATACTGTTGATGTTCAGGGCCCACCTGGACCAATGAAACCAGTATCTTTGGAGGATGGGCCCTTGGCCCTGGTGGTTTTAAAAGCTCTGGGCATGATTTTCATGAGCACAGGGTTGAGAACCACTTCCTTGGAGGGCTGGCGGATTTGCCCCTGAGCACCTGTGTGTCTTAGATGGGTCTTTTACCTCTTGGGTTCTCCACTGCCCCCGGGTACAATGAGGGGGTGTGGCCTCAAACCCAACCTCCAAGACCCCTTCCATCTTCAACATCCTGATTCTGCAGTTCTGAGCAATGGTTGTTGGTGGCTCTCTGTTTACAGGGTTGACCTGATACAGTGTGTGTCGTCTTTATTAATGCTGACCATTTAATGACTTCCTGGAGCCTGCTGCCAAGTCACTCACCCACCAAGCTTCCCCTGGTTTCCTCATGTTGGCTTTTCCTGTCTCAGTCATCTGTCATTTGCATCCTGGAACATCTCTCCTGAAACAGCATGACACTTGCTTGCCCATTTCTCTCCTCTGGGTGCAGTAGAAATCAGTTCAGATTTGCACCTGAGACACGTGTGGCCTGGGTGAGGTTACACGAACCTCTGTTTGACACCATGGGTGACTCATCGGGTTCACTCGATGGGAGTGATTCCTTCTCCCTAATTGCGCATTCAAAACAGAAACCCACACCCCTCCTTCAATCATGTCTTGGAGATTTGATGCTACAAAATCTACACAACTCTCTTAACTCAATTTTTTTTTGAAACAAATGTCAAGTTTTAGGGCACTTAATTAATTTTTAATTATGGTGATTTATGTAGCATTAAAAAAGGCACATTTGTATCAGCTTTCAGGCCATCTCCCACCTGCTTGCTCTTGCCTAACTAATGACACTCATTAAAGGGGGAAAAATTGAGTGCTGCATCAGTGAGAAGGGGGTCTTGCTCTTAATTAAAGAGAAGGGGAGATGACGTGTGGGAGGAGGCTGACTTCCACAGCATGGGGAGGTCAGGAGTGGGGCTGGCTGGAGCCCAGAGGCTGGGCCAGGCTCCCAGTGGAAACTTACTGCTTCGCGGGATGAGGAGAATCAGGTGCTCAAGGGTAAAGAAGCCCAGAGACGTGAAAATGGGTGGTGACATGATGAGGACGTAGCCACAGTGCTCGCAGGCTAACAGCCGCCGCCTCTGCGCGGACGTTAATGGGGATGTTGGAAGGTCTGAGAACTGTGTAAATTAAGCCTGGCAGAGACCAGTCCTGCCGAGGGCTTTGGCCTCATAAATTGTAGTGTGGACAACCTCATTAAAGAACTGGCATCTTGGATTCCTACTCAAAATATAAATCGGTGAGGAGAGGGCCCGGCTACAGAGGGCCCAGCGGGCTGGGTGAGGAAGTGCCGTGCTGGAAGTCTGGAGAGCTGGTTCGAGGCCTCGCCTTTTGCCACGAGGCCTCTGGGGCCATGAGCAGGTCACTCCTCTGGGCCTCAGTTGCCTTGTTTGTAGACTCTCCGCAGCCAGCCACTCACACTGACCACGGGCTTAGGCTACTGCCTTGATGGTGCGTCTGTAGACCCTCTGCATCTGTCACATGGAGCTTGGAGATCAGGCTGCTTCCGGGGCCCCACTGCAGACCTACAGGATCAGAACATCTCGGGGGGACTCTGGATCCAGCATGTTCCACAAGCTCCCTGGGTGAAAACTGGGTGCACCACAATCTGAGGACCTCTAGTGTTAGGGAAATGAATGGATCTTCAGTTCCTTCTCCCCTTGGAAGAATCCCAAGCCTTCCAGCACCACCCTCTCTCTCACCGGGACAATTCCTTCCTTGGTCCAGAGCTGTCAGAGCTCCTTTCATGCCTAGATTCCATTTCTGTTATGACTCCAGCAGGCCCAAGGCACCCCTTCGTTACTTTGTGTTGAAGAGACCCCTAAGGTACAGAGAAACTAACACTAGCTTCCAGTCTTCTCTTCTGCTAGCTAGTGGTGTGAACCCTGACACAGCTCACAGGCTTCTCTCTTCTGCAAGTTGGAGAGGCTATTTAATTTACAGGATTTCTGTGAGGATCAAATGACATTGGGTACATAAAACAGTATGTGGGGTTCTTATGAGCTAATTTTAGAAAGTGTCCCAAGGAGTTTGGGAGAATTGGCCATGGAAGTTGGGTGGGAAGTGGTCAATGGAGGGGTTGGACAGGCCAAATTTGGGGGACAGAGAGCACCTTTGGGGATCCCTCACATCGCACAGTAGAGGCGACGATCTACAGGGCCAGACCTTTGCAGCAAAGCAGTGGCAGAAACAAACGCAATGGTAATTTGCAACATAAATAATAGCTATGAAGAGTAACTGCAATGATGAATTTTCAAGATTATTTGTCTCTGGAGTCACCCCTACCACCAGTTAGCTTTCTGAGCCCAGCTCCTTTCGGGTCCGAATCCAAACCTTTGCTGGTTTCCACGGGATTCAGTCCAAATTGAGGCTTAGCACACCCGGAACAGCCCACTTTCCCAGATCACCGTGTTCCTTTGCATCTTCAGCTCAAGACCATGACTTGCGGTGTTTTGAACATGCAGCCACGGCTTCAGCCTTTGTGTAAGCCGATTGGGTGGGCTAGAATCATCTTCTCCATCTGAGCAACTCCTCCTAACTCAGGTGTAACCTTCCCCAGCTGCTTGTTCTTCTCTCTTGAAGGAAGACATGTGCCTCCCTCTGGGGCGCTCTGGCAATTGCTATACACCTGTAACTGTGAACTCGTCTCTCGCATTGGGCAATTACGTCTGCATTGCGAGCTTCTCCCACCAAATTCTAAATTCTTTGAGGCAGGGGGTCTGTCGTACTTATTTTATCTCCTGGAGAGTGCCTGGCACATGGCAAGCACTAATGAATGTATGTTGAAGTACAAGAGAGATCACCAGGTTTAAGCAGAAGAACAGGGTGAGGTAGGATTTCCTTGCATTCTGGAAACTGCAAATTCCTTTAGGTTATACTGTAGCAATTCCACACACACATCCCCCCGCAGCCAAATCCCATTCAAGCTTACAATTATTGAACGACTATGTTCAGAGCTTCTACTAAGAGCCTGGGGTTAGAATAGTGAACAGAGGGTGACATGGGTGACCTAGTTTGATAGGTGGGCCATGGGAGCCCTCTCTGGGGAGGAGATATTTGAGCTGATACTGAAGAATAAGAGAAGTCAGCTGTGTGAAAAGGCTGTGGAGGAGTAGGGAGTGCATTGCTGGCGGTGGGAAATGACGCTAATGATCTAGGAACAGAGCAAAGGCCAGTGTGGCTCAAAAAGTCACAAAGGGTTGGGTCATGAAGGGTCACTGGGGAGGAAGGCCGAGGCCTAGCTGGGCAGGATCTTGCAGGCTGTGAGGAGGGGTGTGAATTTTGCTTAAGGGGTTTAGGCAAGAGACTGAAAATAATGTCATTGATTTTTTTTTTTTTTTTTTTTTTTTTGCGGTACGCAGGCCTCTCACTGTTGTGGCCTCTCCCGTTGCAGAGCACAGGCTCTGGACGCGCAGGCTCAGCGGCCATGGCTCACGGGCCCAGCTGCTCCGCGGCACGTGGGATCTTCCCAGACCGGGGCACGAACCCGTGTCCCCTGCATCGGCAGGCGGACTCTCAACCACTGCGCCACCAGGGAAGCCCTGTCACTGATTTTTTAAAGAGCTCATTCTGAGCGATTTAGGGAGAATGGATTAGAGAGGGCAATGGAAGTGGGAAAACAAGCTCATAGACCATTGTAAGTGACCAAGCAGGTGATGGAGGCAACCTGCCTGAGCCTGCTGGTGGTGGAGCTGGTAAGAAGTGAGTGATGTGAGCTTCGTGTTGGAGGTGACCCTGACAGGACAGGCTGATGGCCTGGAGGTGAGGCTGAGGGAGAGGGGACATCAAGGATGGTGCTAGGGTGAAAGCATGGTTGCCAGCTGACATGACAGAGCTGGTTTCAAAATCCCAGATCCTCAGGGTTGGTCTTCATATAAACTTATGAAGAACCATGAGGATTCCTGCAGGCCATCAGTAGGAAAGCAGTATGTGTTTCATTTCTGCGGTTGAGCTCTCCTAAAAAATTAAAAACTTTCTCTCTGTAGCCTCAACACCCCTTGATTTTGTTGCATGGTCCTTTTCCCAAGGTTTCTCTATGTGACATTCATCTTCATTGCTTTGCTGAAAAGACAAAGCAATCATTTTATTTTTAATGTTATAAATGACCTCGGTGCACATTTACCATTAATCTCCCTAAAAAGCGATGACATTTAACCATTCTGCACCACAGCTCCCCATACACTATGTCATTTTCTCCTCTTGTTTGTTCAGTAAACAATGAACAATTCCAGTTGCACCTTGGAGAATTAATACTAATCACAAACAAATTACATCTACAACTGAGACCACTGGAGGGACTATGCAGATTACACAGTGGAGAAGGCTGCTTGGGATGGAGAGCGAGGGGGAGTAGAGATCATTCAGACTGGAGGAGTAGAGACAGGAACGCTGATTAGGGGGAGTGGTCCCATGAGGCACCTCCACAGAAGGGAGTCGGGGAGATCCGACTTCTTGAAGACAGATGGGAGGTCATCTAGCCTCCATTCCATCCATGGAAGCCATGGTGGGAGGAACGGCTGCTTGATGAAGAGACAAGATAGCCATTGGGTGCTGATACAGATATCAAGCACGATGAGAATAACTACCACCCTCACCATTCGCGGAGTGCTTATCATCTTCTAGGGACTGTGTTAAAGGTTTCCTACGCATCATTTTATTTAGACCTACAGCAACTCTATGAAGTAGTTATTATCTCCAATTTACTGAGAAGGAAACTGGGACCCAAGGTCATAGAGACAGATTTTATGTCTACCTGACTCTGAAGCCCATGATCTTAATCAATATGCTAGACCTACCAGGTGGAAAAGGCCATGTTAGTAGCCCCAGAAATAAACAAGAGGGAGGCTGGCGGACTGCAAGCAAGTGGAGTGACAGAGAGAAGATGAGCTGGAGACAGAGGCCCCATGGTCTTGGGAATGTGGAGGGGTGGAGGGTGAGGCTGGCTCAGGTTCTGGACTGGCTTCTGGCCCCTCAAGTGCTGGTCAAATGTTTTTAGGGGAGCGATGTACCAGGTAGGTGCTAAGACACGGTCCAGGCATAGGGGAATAAGATAGGACTTGAATATCAGAATTCATAGTTTATCCCCTGGACTGGACAAAAATCTCATCTTTATCAGAGGCTTTTGGGGTCAAAGGAGATAGCTATGGAAAAGTACTCTGTAAACCAGTGAGTGTAGCAAATGATTAAGATTTTATTTTTATTATTAACCACCTGACATTCCCATAGGATCTCACCGAAGCCACAACAGGCTCACTCCTCACCTCCTTTGTCTTTACTGAAATGTCACCTTCTCAGTGAGGCTTTCCCTGGTGACCTGATCTAAAGTCTCTCCCCTGACTCCACCCTAGACATTTCCTGTCTCCCTTCCCTGCTGTATTATTTCTCCTTGCTACTTACAGTTGGGCAAATATACAATGTCCTTATTCGTTTTGTTGGTAGTCTTTCTCCTCCACTAGCATTAAGAGGATGGATGGAGAGCTTAGTCTGTGTTTTCACTGTTGAATTCCCAGTTCCTAGAACAGTGCCTGGCATATAGTGGGCTCTCAATAAAAGTTTGTTAAAAGAATAGGTTATAGGGCTTCCCTGGTGGCGCAGTGGTTGAGAGTCCGCCTGCCGATGCAGGGGACATGGGTTCGTGCCCCGGTCCGGGAAGATCCCACATGCCGCGGAGCGGCTGGGCCCGTGAGCCATGGCCACTGAGCCTGCGCGTCCGGAGCCTGTGCTCCGCAACGGGAGAAGCCACAACAGTGAGAGGCCTGCGTACCGCAAAAAAAAAAAAAAAAAAAAAAGAAAAAGAATAGGTTATAGACACTCTTCAGTAAATAACTTTGGGCAGTGGTTTCAGAAGCAGGACTTATGTTTTACTCACAATTTAGAATTTGTATTTTTGAGAAAAGGCATTTCACTGAGGAGGACTTCACGTAGTCCCAACCCCCATGGCTCCACGTGTACATAGCTGGGATTCGTCTATATAAAAACCAAGTCACGTAAGAGGCTCACTGCAGTGATTGTGGCCTGCTCTGTCTAAAGACCTCACTCAGTGCTGCCAACCCAGTTCAGGACGATGGCTGCACACTCACACGTACAGTGAAGCACTAACTGGGGAAGGTGGGCTGTTGAGGAAGCTGCAGCAGGCAGGGGCTGCTGGGACCTTGCCACACGGGGTGGGAGGAAAGATGTGATGGCCGATTCACAGTAGGTAGCGAGAGGCTGAGACACTGTCAGAAAGTACTTTCCATTCCAGGCTCAAAACTAAGAGGGAGGCTGGGACCAGGCCCCAAGCTATGAATGTTCAGTGTTCCAGTCAGAGTCAAGATGAAGCAAAGTTTTCCTTGGAGGAAATGTGAAGAGCTTCTGTGTTATTCATTTAGATAGGCAAAGAAATCTGGAAAGGGGGTAGAGTCTCCTATGAAATGATCAAGGTCACTTGCTTTGTCTAGGAGTCAAGAATCTCTCTACACTTTTTGGTTTTTAGTTCTCTTCTAAGACTCTCATGTTGGGGTCTGACCTTCTCAGAACCACAAAAGTGGGAGAAATCTAATGAAGAAGGAAAGCTGGATGACAGGCAGGGAAGAAGGTTAAAATAATAATAATAAGAAGAAATAATATTCAATGGGTACCTACTATGTACCAGCCATTTTTTGTGTGTATTATCTTTCACTTGATTCTTTGAACGGACATAACTGAAATACATAAGAAGATGCGTGATTTAGAATGGTTACCATAAAAATGTGGAAAATAGCAAGTGTTGGCAGGATGTGGAGAAGAAATTGGAGCCCTGTACACTGTTGGTAGGAATGTAAAATGTGCAGTCAATGTGAAAAACCGTATGGTGGTTCCTCAAAAAGTTAAACATATAATTACCATGTGATTCAGGTATTCACTTCTGGGTATATATCCAAAATAACTGAAAGCAAGGTTTAGAAGAGATATTTGTATATTCATGTTCATAGCAGCATTATTCACAATAGCCAAAAGATGAAAGCAACCCAAATGTCCATCAATAGATGAATGGATAAATAAAATGTGGTATATACATGCAATAGAATATTACTCAACCTGAAAAAGGAAGGCAATTCTGACACATGCTACAACACGGATGAACCCTAAGGACATTATGCTCAGTGCCACAAGCCAGCCACAAAAAGATAAATACTGTGTGGTGCCACTTACATGAGGTACCTAGAGTAGCCAAATTCATAGAAATTCAACTTCCACAAATAGTGGAGTGCTGGTTTCCAGGGAATGGGGAGAGGGGAGAATGGGGAATTGTTGTTTCATGGGTACAGAGTTTCAGTTTTGCAAGATGAAAAAGTTCTGGTAATCGGTTGCATAACATGAATATTTTTAACACTACTGAACTGTACACTTAAAAAGGGTTTCATGTTATATGTATTTTACCACAATTTAAAAAAACCCAAGAAGATGATTATGCTGGCTTTCTTAAGTATGATTATCAGCCTATTGATTTATGCTGGCCTTGAAAATAAGCCCTAATTAAGACGGCAGGGCAAGAAGACATCAATATGGCCTCATGAGAAAAGCCCGTTGCAGTGGCTCTCCGAGAAGTTCAGGTTCTTCTTCTTCTTTCCTCTTCTTTTAAATCCCCCTTCTGTTTGGCTTCCAGTGGAATATGCTGATGTGTGAGGCACTGGATGCAGCAAGAACACACTGGCCTGGTGGTGAGGAGGCCTCAGATCTGCCCTGACACTGCCACGCACCAGCCGAGTGATGTTGGACCAGGCCTGCGCCCTCTTGGCCTCGGTCTGCTTATCTGTGAAGTGATGGGGTTGGACCAGATGAGCTGTAAGGGGCTCCCTCCCCACTGCCGTGGGTCAAAGACTCAGCCAACCACAGGGAATAGTGGAGAAGAGTTCCATTTGTAGGAGGAGGGTGCCAGGTGGGCTGGGGGGAGTAATGGTGATAAATGTGAAAGACAATTTGGAAAGCCTATGGGGAGGCTCCCAGCTCAGCTAGAGTCCTCTCAGCCTCTACTCTTGCTATTAAATAAATGTAGGGCACATCACGCTGAGGGCTGCTTCAGGCCCAGCAGATCCCCAGGCACACTGGGCTCCATTTCCACTTCTATTAGTATTTCCTGAACACCCAGGGGGGTTCCTGCCTGGTACTCTATGCTTGAGAGTAAAGTGCTACTGAACAGAGTTTACAATTTCTTTTAGAGAAAATAGGTGAGAAAAGAGGCAAGATTTGATGGAACAGATATTTGAGGACACCTACGGGACTGTTCATGCCCACAGGTCTTAGGCAGACCTACAAAGTCTCAGGGGCACAGACACGTGTCCTCTCTCAGTTCAGGGAGGGTCCAGAGAGGAGACCGGTTCTGCTAGGGAACTTCTGGGAGTATGAGGACGACCCATTTTAGATGGACCTGATGGAAAGTTTTTTAATTGTGTTGCTGTCCCAAATCTCCACTGGTCTTTGTGATCTGCCAAACTGTGCAGAGGCTAAGCAAAGAGGATTGGTTTTGGAGGCAGATGGACCAAATCTGAATTCTGACTTCACCACTTGGTCTTGTACAAAGTACTCAATTGCCTTGAGCTTCAACATCCATCTTGCAGGGTTGTTTTAAGGTTTAGATATATTACAGATGAACCTCAGTGCCCGGTACATAATAGGTGTTCAATAAATGGTAGATGATGAAGAAGACATAGTCTACCCTCTTGAGGCCACCCTGTACGTTGGGGCAAATATGTGGACAAATAGTTTTCATCATGGTAATCATCATCTGATAAGTGTTAAAACAGGTAACAGAGGTGTACTGTGACAGTTTTAAAACTGATCTATACATTCTTTAATAATTCTCTCGAGAGGGTTATTGGGAGGTGGAGATCTCTGTCTCCTTCTCTTGAATCCAGGACTGCTTGGACTAATTGCATATGGTAGAAGCCACCATGTGACTTTTGAGACTAGAGCACTTGTTCATGGATATATTTGGCCCTGGAGCCTGGAGCTTCTATGTAAGAAGACTGACTCCTCCAAGGCTACCATGCTGGAGAGGTCATGTGTAGGCACCCAGGGGACAGTCCCAGCTGAGCCCAGCCTCCCTGCCATCTTTGCCAATGCAGCAGACATGCAGAAAAGCCATCCTGGACCCTGCCCATCAGTCGGTCTGCCAGCTGAACACCATTGTGTGACCTCTATCAGTGCCATGTGGTACCAAAAAAATTACCTAGCTGAGGCCTGCCTGAATTCTTGTCCCACAAAACTGTGAGGCAGAATAGTTGTTTTAAGCAGCTGTACTCTGGAGTATTTGCTACTCAGAAATAAGAAACTGGAACGTATGAATGACAGGCACACAGAGGTGTCTGATTATGGGGCAAAGGAAGACTCTAGAAAAGAGGCAACACTTGAGTTGTGCTCAGAGAATGGGCAGGAGTTCACCAAATAAGGAGAAAGGACAAGGGAGCCCCAGGAAGAGGACAGCATGCTCAGGGAACAGCAGGTTGTCTGGGTGACCCCAAGTATGAGCTGGGGGGTCGGGGCAAGCTGGAAAAAGAAGCCGGAAGCAATTCGTGAAAAGCCAACACGCGTTATCTTATTCAGACCACATAGCATCTACACGAAGTTGTTGTCATTGTCTACATTTTACTGAGAAGGAAACTGGGATCCAATGATTTGTAGAGTCCTTTGCAAGGTCACAGAGGATTGGCAGAGCCAGAATTCTAACAGGCCTGCCTGACTCTGAAGTCCATGCTCTTAACCAATATGGTAGACCCACTAGGGTGGAAAAGGCCATTTTAGAATCTCAGGAATAGACAAGAGGGAATGCAAGCCCACAGATGACAAAGAATATCTAAAATACTTTCAGAAGGGACAGAACTAGAGCAGGACACAGGACTAGGACCATGTCCTAGAGGGTGTGGAGAAAGGTGTGGGGTAGGGTGGAGCTGGGGGACAGAGATGCTGGTGGCCAGAGGGCCATCGCAGGAATCTAGGCAGATCTAGGCCAGGATAGGACTGTGGGGTGGAGAGAAGGGGGCTGGTGAGAACTCTTTCAAAAATAGAGTCGTCAGGATAGGACTATGGCATGATGGAGGAAGACGTACAAGACGGCACTGAGGCTTAAGCCTCGGGCACTCGTGGACCTTTATCTGCAAAAGCAGATGAGAGAAGTAGGCTACTGCTGGCTGGGATGGTGCCGAGGGGCAGTGAGCTGGACCACCCACACCCCTTCTTCTTGCGGGGCCTCCCAGGGCGGCTGCCGTGTTGTTAGGGCCCAGGGACAGGGTTACATCAGGGAGCTCGGGGAGTGCCAGGAGGACTCCGACTGTGGCTCAGGGTAGCACGTGCAGGATGGTCCGGAGGTGAGGGAGCATTCTGGGAAGGCACGGCTCTAGAAGGAGCTGGCACAGGGGTCTTGTGTGTGGACACACCCACAGGCTGCAGAAGGGTGAGGTGTGGGCAGAGAGCCTTGGGATCCAGCTGGCCCCGGTCCCTGTTAACTTGGCTTCCCCATCACAAGCTCCTGTCTGCTGCCCTCCCCCAGCTTGTCACGAGGGGTGGTCCTTAAAGCTCCGAGAGCGGAGGGCTCCACAGCCCCTCCCTACCCTGCAGTCACCGCAATGGTTTACGGGTCATGGACTCTTAGTGAAGCCAAGACTGGCCTGAAGATGTAGGGGTGCCTTCTCCCCTCTCCTCCTCTGCTCCAGGGGTCTATTTCTTCCTCCTCACCACCTGTACCGCGTGCCAGCAGCGTGTGGAGCCCGGCCCTGGCATGGCCGTGTCATGGTGTCTGGGGAGGGGCGGGCAGATGCGTCATGGCTTTGGCCTTGCTCCCTGTGATGGAGATCGCACAGGGCTTCTCCCCGTGGGTCCCAGCCTTCCCAGCCACAGCCCCCGCCGCCTGCCTCTGAGCACAGTGAGTGGAGGGACTGAAGGCTCTGCAGGTAGCAGACCACATTCAAGCCCAGCTCAGCCGCTTAATATTTGTGGGACCCTGGATGTGTCCAACCTCTCTGAGCCTCAGCTTCCTCTTCTTGAAAATGAGAAAAATGTCTTTTTCTTTTGCAAGGTAATTGTAAGGGTTAAGCAGCATTTAGGAGAGCAGTCAGAGAGAGGCTGGCCCATAACACTTCCCTCTCCAGTCTTCACACCTGGGATTCCACCTCACCGATGAGGAGAATGGACAGGCAGCTCTGCTCTGAGCTTGGACTGGCAGTCACCGGCCCGCCTTGTCAGCTGAGCAGTTCTGGGTGGACGAGTCCCCCCTTGCTGCTTGGCACACACCTGCCTCTTGGTGGACGATGGCAGCCCTGGCTTCAGAGGGGGCTGCTCTGTGCTGGATTCCCCTCGCAGCTCTTGGTTGAAGTGCTCAGCCCCGCCGAGGGGAGAGGGCAGGCGCCAGGTGGGAGGAGGATGCTGGCTCAGACCCCAGGTTTGGGCAGCTCTGCAGTTTGATCCTGGCATTCGGAGCAGCAGCAGAGCCACTTCCGGACCTCGTTGCAGCATCGCCAGCGTGCTGGCAGGGCAGCCTCTTTGCCTATGGCAGACTCCGGGCCAAGGACCAGCACCAGCAGTGCTGACGACTGGGACTCATCCAAGTTATCGACGGGGCCAGATCTGCTGGTCTGGGATGTCTTATGTCTAAAGTAGGCTCAAGCAAAGAGAAGACTCTCAGGAAGATGCTTGAGCACAGACATCTTTGAGCTAAGCAGCCTACTTCCTGCAACGGTCATGTCAAACTTCGGAGGCCTCCCGCCAATGGAAGGTAGAAGCGGGGGAGGGGATGGGAAGGGGTAGGTGTGGTGGGGTGGAACTTGCAGCACATTTAAATTGTACCAAGGCTCTGGTGCTGGAGACCTCTGTGTGCATAACTCTGAGTTTAAGTTTCAGAAAGGAAATGAAGGTGAGGACCACTAGTCAGAACTTCTTATAAAGTACACTCTACTGAAAGCAAAGTTACTCTCTTCAGTGAGAATAAACAAGCTCAAGTCCTTGAAGATAACAGATGAAAAACTCAACTGTTTCTAGGTTGTTCAGAAAAGGATTTGAGGTTACCTGCAATTACATGTAATAAGAGATATAAATAAATAAATCAGGGTGATCTAAGGGTAATATTTTAGTACAAATGTGCCATAGAATTTCTACATGATAACTAAAATTTGGCTAAAGTACATTTCTGTGCTTCCTAGTAGCCAAAGCAAAAAAGGAAACAGGATCCATTATAAGGTTCAAAGTGTTCTTAGGAGAATGCTTTTTCTGACATTGAGCTCTAAGAGAAATGGTTTCCCAGGTCCTCATCAGTGTTACAGTTAACACCTTCACCTGCATCTGTAAAGCCAATACAACAGCAAGTTCATTTAGCCATTTTTTATAGTGCTATCTCTGAAGCACATAAGTCAACTGAGGGTCAGATTTTAGAAAGTTGGGCTGCATTAAATTAGCAAAGATTTTAAAATAATATTCATTACTAGCAAGGATGTAGTGGGTTAGGGACTTTACATACTGCTGGTGAGAATATGAACTATAGAACTTTTCTAGAAATGTTTGGAAATTGGTTACAAGAAGCTTTACAATTTTGCTCAGACTCTAAAACCCCAAAGTTCCCCTTCTAGGAAACATCCTTGAGGAAACAGAGAGTTATACAGATAATTTAGACCCAAAGACATTCATAGCAGATTATAATATCATAAAAGTAAAAACAAAGAAGGAAGAAATCCAATGACAGGGGAATGGTAATTACAGTTGGCACAGCTGTGTCACACAAAGAGATGTTTCTAAACACTTTTACTAACATGAGAACATTTTCATGGTAAATTAACTTAAAAAAAAAAAAGACAAACTCTCCTGTTTCTAAGAATGCTGGGACAGCATGGCAAAACCCATGAGAAAAAACAGAGAAAAACTAGAAGGAATATATCAAATTGTTAGCCCAAGTTACCTCTGAGCTGGAGGATTTTGAATGCTTTGAGTTTTCTTTATTCTACCTTTTCTGAATTTATGTGATCTATAATGGGCATGTATAACTTTTATAATCAGAAAAAAGGAAGTAAAGTTACCCTAAAAGAAGCACGAGAGAGTCAATCCTCCCCCTCTTCCTAGACCAAGGCTTACATTCTAAGGAGACCAATTCGTCCTGCGTTTCTATTCGTGAAACCCTTCGAACACTTTCACTTCCATTATCTCATTAGTTTTTCACAGTCACTCCAGGAGGCAGGCAGAGCAGGGTTTCCATACATTTTTAGAGAGGAAAACATCATGCTTAGCGATGTACCATTTGAATGGAATCTCTGCTTTATTTTCAGGAATCCATATCTCAACCACACCCCTGACCCACACCCGAGAACCTCCTGCTGGTACAGCGAGCCCTGTGGTAGGTAGGGATGGGGAGACGGACCTTACCCACGCTGGACCACCAAGCTGTTGGCACTTCTCAGGGCTACTGCATCCCCGAGATGTCCACAGTGCTCTGGCAAGGCTTCTAAGTCAAGGTTTAGACCCACACTTCTGACAGAGGCACAAACTGCTACTTTGCACTGCTGATCTCGACATCTGATTTCTTTTGACAGCTAAGTAAACAAATCAACTAAACTCTGATACATTTTCTGTTCTGTCTTATGTCAGATTGAATGTGTTCCAGGCCCAACACAGTGCAGAGGAGTTTGGGCTTACTGGCTCAGGAGTAAACTGTCAACTATTCACTGCATCCATTTCACTCACTGAACTAGGAAGCAATTCCTGCGTCCATCTGTCAGTCTCTCAACCGGGAGGAGAGGAATGAATCAGAGGCAGCTGACCTGGCCAGGCAGTCCCTAAGAGCTGGTCATTCACTCTGCAACATGCTTCCATTACAATCAGTGGGATAATTCCACTCCTAATTTCTGCCCTGATGGTCAGACTTGGTCTACGCCTGCTCCACTGACCTCACTTGTCTCTCTTGTAGAGCAGTGACTCAGAATAATAAAGGCCTTCATTTGCACAGCACTCTTCATTTTTTTGAAGCTCAATAACATAAATTATTTCATTTGATCTATAATTCTACGACATATTATTGTCCACCTCCGTTTTACAGATGAGAAAGCTGGTTCAAGGTCAGATGGGTTGTAAGGGGTAGAGCAAGACTAGAGTCACGATCTCCTGGTTGCCAGTCCAGTACACCTTCTCGAACATCCTAGAGCCTTCTAAGAGTGAGATCTCTTACCCTGCCTGAACAAAAGGGCCCTGACCATTCCTCTGAAGCTCTGGTACTCTGCCTCTGCTGGAGTCTGATTTTCCAGGTGGGCTGCTGCGCTGGTAGAGGGCACACTGACCAGGCAGCATGACTACTAGCCAGCCAGCTGGTGTCCCCTCCCTTTTTCATATTTAAAATTTTAAAAAATAGTGGTAAAATACACATAAAATGTACCATCTTAACCATTTTTAAGTGTACAGTTCGGTGGCATTATGTACATTCACATTGCTGTGTCACCATCCACCATCCACCTCCAGAACTCTTTTTGACTTGCGAAACTGAAATTCTGTATCCATTAAACACTGACTCCCCATTGCCCCCTCCCTAAGCCTCTGGAAACTGCTCTTCTACTTTTCTGTCTTGACGAATTTGACTACTCTGTGTACTCCATACAAGTGGAATCACAATTGTCCTTTTGTGCCTGACTTATTTCACATAGCATAATGTCCTCAGGGTTCATCCATGTTGTAGAATGTGTCAGAATTTCATTCCTTTTTAAGGTATTCAGCCTCATTATTCAAATAATTCATTGTATGCATATACAATTTGTTTATCTACTGATGGACACAGATTGTTTCTACGTTTTCGGCTGTTATGAATAATGCTGCCATGAACACTGGTGTATGAATACCTGTTCAAGTCCTGACCGTTCTTTTATACAATGGCAGAATAAGCATGTAGCCTACATTTGCTGAATCATCCTCACAATAATTTTCAGGAGCTGAGACATCTTCCCTTCTTTTTTTCTGTCAACTTTACTGACGAATATTTTATGTATAATAAGCCACATTCATTTGAAGTGTACAAATTGATGAAGTATGACAGTGATATACATCCGTGACGCCATTACCATAATTAAAATAGAGTATCTCTCCATCACCCCCCAAGAAATTCCTCATGCTCCTTTTCAGTCCATCCTTTCCCTCTAGCCCTGGGTCCTGGTACTGGTCTGCATTTCGTCACTCTAGATTCGGTTGCATTTTAGATAAATGGAATCATGTGGTACGGAGTCTTTCTCCTTCTCCATTCTTGATAATGCCACCCACTGAGCTCAGAGCCTAGACCCTGGAGGGTGGCGGGGGGGCACTGCAATGGGGAGGCTTCTGTTTGGGGTTAGTGTCTACACGTGGAGGGACACATGACAAGCTTCTGAGAAGCTACTCCAATCAGCCAGTGGCCAACACCAACTCCAAGTATTGGTGTGGCCAGACCATTCCATTATTTCACTTTGCAAGCCATTATGCAACTAATTTGGAATCTGTTATACTCAAATTTTAGGAAATTTCAGTAAAATCCTATATCCTTACCTCAAAGTATCGAGTTCCCAGAGGGGCTGGGGAGAAGAGAAAGTGACCCTATGTGATAAGGCGCTTTGTATATGATGGCTCACTTGATTCTCACAGCAACCCTGCAACATATGTTTTGCTCTCTCCCTAATCCAGATGGTAAAGAATTTTCAGGGGTCTAGTAACTTGCCAAAGACCACTCAATTATTTAGTTTTCGAGTCATTTTTCAGGCTCTGAAACCTAAGCCCCTCCCCTTGCCCCCTGCCTCTTCATGGGTGGAGAGGTCCCTGATGATGCAGACAGGGGATGGCAATGGGTTCTCTGCCACAGTCAGTGCCAACATCTTTGGTAGCAATTCCTGCTTGCCTCAGGCCAGTCTCAAGCTTCCCCTGACCTGCATCGTGAGTCAGATCCACATCCTTGCAGGCACTGACCTCGGCAAACCCCAAGCCTCCCGGGACTGCTGCCCGCCAGCTACAGGGCTGCAGCTTGGCGCTGAACTCTGTGTTCCTTCAATCCAGGCTCTGCTGATAACACTCTGGTGAACCCAGGGCAGATTCTCCCCAATCAAAACAGCTGCAGAGCAGCCTCTACATGCCATGTGGGACTGCAGAGATAAATGACACAGCATGGCCTTTGGCCCTGAGGTTCCCAAGTCAGATAAGACAATGTTGCTGGGGGATGCCAGGCTAAACAGAGAGTGTGCTTACTTGCTTCTGATCACATCCTGGTTATTAATTAACCTGGGGCTACCTGTCAGAGCAGATGTCCCTGCTTAGCAATGAGAGGTGGGAGCAGTTCCATTAACACTTGGAAGAAATACCAAACAAGACCACTAAAGCTAATCATTTGGTTTGGTTGGGGTGGGGTGGGTGGGGAAGGAGTGACACGGCTGATGCTCTGAGCTGCTGGGGTCTGCCTGCAGCTAAGACCTTGGCGCCTTTCTTAGAAGGCAGAGAGGAGATTTAGGTCCACATTCCGGGCCCCTAAGCAAAGGAATTTGGGAAGCCTGTCTCCTCTTACATCTAATAAGATTATAAAAGAATTAATTATAAAAGAACTGGATTACTGTCCCATCCACTCCTAAGATGCAGGGGCTACTTGGGCAACAAGGGGGAAGGAAGGGGCAGTAACGGTGTTGTGAGGGGGAGACTTTAACTTCCATCGCCTCTCCGGCTCCAGCCCTGAGAATAACGACTGCTCAGGAACTGGGCTGCCTTCGAGCTAACCCTCCACATCCGCGTAACGCCTCCCATGAGTCACAGAGGAGCTCTGCACCTGAATTACTGCGAATTACTCCAAGAAAGTGGTTCTCAAACTTTGGCACGCATCACAATCTGTTTTCTTAAAACCCCCAGAATCTTTCATTCAATAGGTCTAGGATAGAGCCTGATAATTGGCATTTCTAATTATGACAGTGCTGTGGTCCTGTAAACACATCTTGAGAACTTCTGCTATAAGGGTTTGGCTATAAGGAACAGCTATGGGGCTTTGCTGTGTCACCTTGATGGCCTGCCTATTAACATGACAAACTGGTCCCTGAGGGCTGGGGAAATTTGGGAGCGAGGGAGTCTACTCCCTTCTCTCAGAGACAACACAGTCTGTGCCAGGTTGGCCGTGGGTTGACAGCGTGAGCTATGGAATTCTGCCCCCACCCCAGTGAGATAGTCTCCTCATCTCTCCCAGGCTGACTTGGCATATCTACCCAGCCAGATGGTCCCCCACGATGGTCCATATGGGTCTGCTTAGGAGAATGAATGAACTGTGTCTGTAAAGAGCTGGCAGCTGTCTGGAGAGGGCACCTCAGCCCAATCACCATCATAATAAATGCTTTTCATTCATAGGGTACACTGTGGGTCCTCAGGGCACCCATGGGCCTCAGTTCGCTGGGGCTTTACAACAACTTGGACAATCAGGTTGGTAGGAAGCAAGGTGAGAAGGTGGCCATGTATCAATAGTATCATTCTATGGTTGAAAAGCTGAAGTTCAGAGGCCCCAATTCACAAAGCCAGTTAGTAACAGGACCAGAGTTCTTCACACACTGGTTCTTCATACAACAGCAAGTGTAAGTCACTCATATGGTCAACGTCATGGTTTCTGAAGCACTTTGACACATATTATGCGATTTCATCTTTGTTATAATTCTATGAAGTCGTTATAAAGCCACTAAGAGGTTTGGTTCTTGTCCAGACCACATGGAAGGAATGAGGCAGAACGGGTCCTGAACTGGGCTCTGAATTCGGGCTGCTGAGTTTGACTCTTGTCTAACATTGCATGTTAGCTAGCAAATTAAAGGCTCTGAGAAGCCCAATACTAGAGAAACTTGGGCAACATTTTAAAACTCAACATTCATTACATGTATTTGACCAGGGGGCACTTTTTCACCCCAACAGTGGTAGGAGATACTGTGTTATATCATGGCTTTTTTTTTGCAATTAATATATAGAATTATTAAAGATAGATGAAACATACTTTTATTCTTTTGGGACCTTATATTCTTGTGGGGGTTAAGACATATGGGAAAACTGAGGAGACGTGTATTAGAGTTTAGAGGTAGGACTGACTCACACTCACTGAAGGCTTCTCAAAGGAGACAACATTTGGGTAGGGCCATGGCAGATCAGTAGGGACCACCTGGCAAGGACAGACGGGAGGGTGTCCCAGGCAAAGGCCGGCGCACAAATAACATGCCCACACGGGATGTGTCAGTCTTGCTGCCTGCACTGCCCCGAGTTCCTGTATCCTCATCTCCACCTCATCTGACTGAGCCAGGGACAACCAATCCCTAGGCTGGCCATAACCTGAACGTATGTGAACGTATGTGGTCCAGCTCAAAGAAGTAAGCTAGAGCAATCAGATTCTCAACTTGGGAAATCTGGGCAAATACATGGAAAGACTCAGTGATCTGTGGCAACAACTGACGCTGAAAATTCTTGAGGTGGAGTCAGGCTGGAGAGGACCGGATGGGCCAGGTGCTGTTCAGTTACCTCAGCGGGGGGCCGGGGGGGCCGCGGGGAAGGCGCGTGCTTATTCCTTAAGCAGAGGGCTCTGGCTGGAAGAAGATGAGAGGAACCGACACTCGGTTGGGGCTGATCCACGTGAAGAGCAGATGTTGGCTGTAAAAGCCAAGAACTCTCCCGCTGGGGACCGCGCAGCCCTGGGAATTCAGAACCTCCTGAGGCCTGGCCCCAGCGAAGCCAGCCCTGTCATCACCCCAACGTTTGCGGCCACCATCTCTTCTTCTAGCCTCTACAGGTGGAAGGATTGGATGACGACCTTCTAAGAGCAAGGTGGTGCAGTATTACGGAGAGGGCAGGGGGCTAGAAGTCAGCCGTCTGTGTTCCAGTGTGCCGACCGGTAGCCATTCAACTTCACGTCTATCTGCGCCCTCACCTCCTCCACTGGTAACCCAGACACAATAAGGAGTGTGGGGAAGAGCAAAGGCAGTGCCGTGCGTGAAAGCCCTTGGTCAGCCTCATGAGGGGTATAGGTTTATTACTGTTATCAGTTGTGGAACGTAGGTAACGAGGAAAGGCGGACATGCTTTAAAAGCCACGGGGTGGCCGGCGATGCCTGCGGGAACGCCGCGAACAAGTCTCCAGCTGTAGTGGACCATGAGGTCCCGAGGGGGGTACAGCGTGAGGGCCGCGCCCCAGCCCTGCTCTCCCATATCGCCCCCCAAAGTCACGTGCGTGCCCGGTGGCGATCGTGAACGTGCTCAAGCGAAGGCACAGGAAACAGCAGGTCAACTGGGGAAACTGAGGCCCAGAAGGGTTATGTGAGATCGCGATGCTGACGAATTAATCAGCGGTGAGCAAGTCGGGCACCTCAGATCCATCTGTAGAGCAGTGACCCCAAGGCACCGGGACGGTGATGGGTAAGACGAGGGAGAGGAGAGGTCAGAAGGTGTTGTCTGGGGGACAGTGAGGAATAGGGGGTGTGGGGAGGGGGCAGAGCTCAACGGTGCCTGAGGGAGGGCGTCTCTGGGAAGGGAGAAAGGTGAGAAGGGTCAAGGGAGTGGGAGTGAATGGGCAGGGACCACTCATTCAGCATCACAGTTGGCACAGGGCTCACCTGGCTGCCCCTCTCATTCCAGGGTATCTGACCACAGGCACCCCTGTCTCAGACATCACTGATGCTGAACTGGAGTGAGAGCACACCTGACTGATTGATCATCTTGCAGATGAGGAATCTGAGGGGAGGGGCTAGTCCTGAGTCCCCTGACGTTAGGGGTTGACTTGGCCCCCAGGCCGGCATCTTCCGGGTTCTGCCTCAGCGACCTCCCTTTCCTCCGTGGCCCACCTCCTTCACCAGGCCCGGCTGGGCCACAGGGGCTGAGAAGAGCTACTGGGCTGGCAGAGGGCTGCTCCAAGGGAGGGTAACGAGTTGCGGGCATTGTTCTTCCCTATCAATCAACCGTCAATTTTTCACCTTTTTCTGTATTTACATTTGCAATTACTCCAAATTCCAGGAAAGAGAGGAGAAACAAAACAAAACGTGATTGAAGACTCATCTCTGGAACTTTCCAGCCTGAGAGCACAGAGCTCTTGTTGTGCTGCCGAGTCTGGGTCTGGCACCACGCACAGCCAGGCCCCATCTCTAGAGGGCAGAGCGCAGGGGATTTACAAGACGCTGTCTGAGCTGAAGCCGCCCGTCTGCACACCAGGGAGAGGTGTTGTGCTCACACTTGTGTTGAGCTGTAAGGGACCCGAGGGCAGAGTGCTGAGGTTTCGGTATTTTCGGGTGGAGGAGGTCATGGTGAAGTGAGGGACTCAAGGGAAAATATTTATTGAAAGCTTCCTATTAGGTTGAAATTGCCTACAATGGACCATTTTGGACCCACGAACACCACAATTTCATATGATTCAACCTAATGCATACAGACGCTGCAGAATTCTTCATAAACACTCCACAAGGAAAACATCTTCACTGCTTTTTCCCTGATTAGGATAGTGAGACTCAAAGCGAGGGAGAGAAATGGACAAATGCTGAAACTTTGAACAAAGGACAACCATTTGGTCCCTATTTGCAGGAGAGCCTCAACTCTGAGACAGAGGCACTTCCTTCACTTGCAGCTCAAACGTCCCACATTATCCTCCCACTAACACCTGCACCTTTTGTGTGACCTTCCAGTGGTCTCATGTGCCAGCCACAAGGTCTTTCAGAATTTTATCTGAGTATGTAGGGGCCACAAAAGACTGGAAACGTGTCCAAGGAAGGCAGGAGGTTGCAGAGAGGCTGCTACCGGCACTGGCTCTAAAGGAGTCTGTCGTGCCTTAAGTGGCTGCGTTCTTTCCATGCTGTATGACCCCTTCCTGGCCAAAACTGAAGGGCAGCCCCACCACAGGCTAGCTGAGCACCCGTTGTTCAGTTGCCCTTGCTTGAAAGGCCTATCTGGGCCAGTCAGATGCCTTTCTTCAGAATTTGAGACTGAGGCAGTGCTGGTTGCCTGTGAGGGCTCAGCTGAAGGGTCCTGGGGTGGATTTGGGGCCGAGGCAGCCATTCTGGGCCACGTTCCAGCTGAGGTTAAGCGGCAGCTCTTTAGCAGAGCAAGGCGACAGCAGCATCCCATCAGGGGTGCACGGGACACCGGGCCAACTCTTTATCTTCCTCTTTATCCTTTCTCCTCCTTATCGCAATTTTAGACATAGAAGAACTGAAACTCAGAGGCTTTAATTATCCCTGCCTCATAGGGGCAGAGGTGAGGTGCTCTCACATCGTGCATACACACACACACCACCCTTCCAGGTCTCTGCAATGCACACCATTATGCCGTGCTCTCATCCCTCAGCTGAGGCTTGTTGCCCAATGGGCCCTGGCAGTAATTGAATGGCTGCACTCGAAGGGAAATCCTTTAAGCCACAGAAAGAGTTCTGCTGATTCAATCTCATCTAATTAAGAATCACTGAACTGTCAGACACATTGCCTTTTGGATTAGGCATAAAACTAAGACCCTGAACTCTCCAAGCCTTTTTCTTCTTGCTCCATACTCTGCCCATTCCTGATGTTTGCCCAACATTAGGGGAAGCTTAGCTCCAAAGTTTGGGTTACCCTGAGGTGGGATATACAAAGCCAGAGCCAGGAGGGAGTAAGACTCCCTGGGCTCTGCACCAGGCTCCTCAGAGCCCTAGGTCCAGTGGTGTGCCGGAGCCAATCATGTGCCTGCATCTCTTCCCAAGTCCATGTTCAGTCACCTCAGGGTGGTATTTTAAAATTGGCCATGAGAATGTTTGCACTGCAGAAACTGACAAATGCTAAAATCAGGGCCCCCTCTCTCCTACCCCTCTGGAGAGGCAGTTGTTAAACATGTGCTGGCTCACCACTGCCCAGGGCCCCCAGAGGGACCACGAGAGCCTGCATGGAGAGTGTGGGTGGAGGCTGAAGGGGAAGAACTGCAGGCCCCTCAGTCCCCATGCAACCCCGGCAGCCCTGCTTTTGTCCGTTCCACAGACTAATAGCAGCTGACCTTTACTGAGCACTAAACATGTGCCAGCTTCTGTGCTGAGGTTTTACAAGTATTGACCCACTTTATCTCCTTATGACCCTAAGAGTAGGTAGTATTATTAACTGCCTTTTTGCAGATGAAAAAATGAGGCTCAGAGAGGTCAAGTAACTCACTGCAGGTCACACAGCTAGTAAAGATGGAACCAGGATTTGAATTCAGGCAGTCTGACTTTTAACTCTCAATCTTTTTTTTCTTAATTTATTTTTTTTTTAATATCTTTATTGGAGTATAATTGCTTTACATTGTTGTGTTAGATCCTGCTGTATAACAAAGTGAATCAGCTATACGTATACATATATCCCCATGTCTCCTCCCTATCCCACCCCTCTAGGTGGTCACAAAGCACCTAGCTGATCTCCCTGTGCTGTGTGGTTGCTTCCCACTAGCCATCTATTTTACATTTGGTAGTGTGCATATGTCATTGCTACTCTCTCACTTTATCCCAGCTTACCCTTCTCCCTCCCCGTGTCCTCAAGTCCATTCTCTACGTCTGTGTTTTTATTCTGTCCTGCTCCTAGGTTCTTCAGAACCATTTTTTTCCTTAGATTCCATATATATATATATATATATATATATATATATATATGTTAGCATGCGGTATTTGTTTTTCTCTTTCTGACTTACTTCACTCTGTATGACAGACTCTAGGTCCATCCACCTCACTACAGATAACTCAGTTTTGTTTCTTTTAATGGCTGAGTAATATTCCATTGTACCTATGTGCCACATCTTCTTTATCCATTCATCTTTAACTCTCACTCTTTTGCTTCTTTACATTAGATTTAACTTGGGGGAAAAAAACCCCCAGGTAAAAAAATATTAGAAAATTAACATTTTCACTAAAGTATTAATCGAGAGACCTGAGTATGCCCTTCTACCCTCCTGCATTTTGCTACCCCTGGTTCTAAATTTAGTAGACACTGCTTGCTCAGAGTTGGCTCAGTGAATGAGTGATAAGTATACTTCAGAAACCCCAAGCTTGCTCCACTCCTCCTGTCTGATTCTGGGACAGGAGACTGAGCAGACCCACTGGGGTGGTGGAATCACTCAATCATGCTGAAAATGACACCTAAATAAATAAAGAAAATCGAGCACACCATCTGGGCTCTGCACACAGCGTGGGCTCCTGTGCAGCTGCTCGGTGCTGTTTATTCTGGGCTGCCTTGGACAGGGAAGGAGAGACCTGAGTGCAGCTGAGGGTAAAGACTCTTCCAGGTTCCTGGATAGGAACTGAAACCTATTAGTGCCTGAAGCCTTTCCCACCATTTGTAACACTCCCTGGACTGCCCCAAGTCTAACTTTCCTCAAAAACTCCCAATCCCACCCTCAGGACCTTCAGCCACCTCCACTAGTCACAGTTTCCTAAGCAAGCCCCAAGGCTTTTCCCCATTGAATTGAATGAAAAGGTTTAGTCAGGACCGTGGTTGTCACTTTGTTCTCATATATTAGCTCTAATGAAAGCCTCAGCATCTCCAATTCTCTGTATTAAAATTGGGATAGGACTTCCCTGGTGGTGCAGTGGTTAAGAATCCACCTGCCAGTGCAGGGGAAGGTTCGTGCCCTGGTCTGCGAAGATCCCACATGTCGCGGAGTAACTAAGCCTGTGCGTCACAACTATGGAGCCTGTGCTCTAGAGCCCGCGAGCCACAACTACTGAGCCTGCGTGCCACAACTACGGAAGCCCATGAGCTTAAAGCCCGTGCTCTGCAACGAGAAGCCACCCAATGAGAAGCCTGCAAACCACAACGAAGAGTAGCCCCCGCTCGCCACAACTAGAGAAAGCCCGTGCACAGCAACAAAGACCTAAGGCAGTCAAAAATAAAAATAAATAAATTAAAAATATATATATTGGGATAATGAGCTACCATGTGGGTTAGGGTGAGGATAATAAGATAACCCATCTAAAGGCCTAGCACAAGGTTTGGTACCTGGCCAGGACTGAATATGGTCGGCTCTGATTAATGGTGACGAGGTGTATGATAGTGCTTTGCCCTCATTCCCTCCTCAACACTGTTCTCACTGTCCCCTCACCTGGATCACCCTCCACATCTCTCTGTCCAAGTTCTACCCCCTGGCAAGGCGCAGCTCAGTTGGTTCTTCTTTGAAGACTTGGGTGGCTCTTCCAGGGAGAAGAGGTCACTGATTTTAGCTTCTAGAAAGATCAGTTATATTATTTCTGAAGTCTCAGCAATCTTGGCAAACTTTCACGGCAGGTGTCTTTGCTATTTAGGGTCATACCATGGCCAGATTCAAAACTCATCCTGTCCTCCTGGTCACAGGTGAGTGCTGTGCCAACCCCCCAGTTCTCCCTGTCCTCTGGAATGTTCAAGGTACCCCATGTGTTCTAGCAAACATTTAGAGAAGAGCTAACACCCATCCTTCTCAAACTCTTCCAAAAAAACTGCAGAGGAAGGAACACGCCCAAACGCATTCTACAAGGCCACCATCACCCTGATACCAAAACCAGACAAAGATACTACAAAAAAAGAATATTACAGACCAATATCACTGATGAATATAGATGCAAAAATCATCAACAAAATACTAACAAACCGAATCCAACAGCACATTAAAAGGATCATACACCATGATCAGGTGGGATTTATTGCAGGCATTCACGGATTTTTCAATATATGCAAATCAATCAATGTGACACACCATAATAACAAATTGAAGAATAAAAACCATATGATTGGGCTTCCCTGGTGGTGCAGTGGTTGAGAGTCTGCCTACCGATGCAGGGGACACGGGTTCATGCCCCGGTCTGGGAAGATCCCACGTGCCATGGAGCGGCTGGGCCCGTGAGCCATGGCCACTGAGCCTGCGTGTCTGGAGCCTGTGCTCCACAACGGGAGAGGCCACAACGGTGAGAGGCCCACGTAATGCAAAAAACAAACAAACAAACAAAAAAAAACCCATATGATCATCTCAATACATGCAGAAAAAGCTTTTGACAAAATTCAACACCCATTTATGATAAAAACTCTCCAGAAAGTGGGCATAGAGGGAACCTACCTCAACATAATAAAGGCCATATACAACAAACCCACAGCAAACATCATTCTCAATGGTGAAAAACTGAAACCATTTCTTCTAAGATCAGGAACAAGACAAAGATGTCCACTCTTGCCACTATTATTCAACATAGTTTTGGAACTCCTAGCCACAGCAATCACAGAAGAAAAAGAAATAAAAGGAATCCAAATTGGAAAAGAAGAAGTAAAACTGCCACTGTTTGCAGATGACATGATAATCTACATGGAGAATCCTGAAAGTGCTACCAGAAAACTACTAGAGCTAATCAGTGAATTTGGTAAAGTTGCAGGATACAAAATCAAGGCACAGAAATCTCCTGCATTCCTATACACTAACAACAAAAGATCAGAAAGAGAAATTAAGGAAACACTCCCATTCACCATTGCAACAAAAAGAATAAAATACCTAGGAATAAACCTGCCTAAGGAGGTAAAAGACCTGTACTCAGAAAACTATAAGACACTGATGAAAGAAATCAAAGATGAAACAGATGGAGAGATATACCATGTTCTTGGATTGGAAGAATCAATATTGTGAAAATGACTATGCTACCCAAAGCAATCTATAGATTCAATGCAATCCTTATCAAATTACCAATGGCATTTTTTACAGAACTAGAACAAAAGATCTTAAAATTTGTATGGAGACACAAAAGACCCCGAATAGCCAAAGCAATCCTGAGGGAACAAATGGAGCTGGAGGAATCAGACTCCCTGACTTCAGACTGTATTACAAAGCTACAGTAATCAAGAAAATATGGTACTGGCACAAAAACAGAAATATAGATCAATGGAACAGGATAGAAAGTCCAGAGATAAACCCATGCACCCATGGTCAACTAATCTATGATAAAGGAGGCAAGGATATACAATGGAGAAAAGATAATCTCTTCAATAAGTGGTGCTGGGAAAATTGGACAGCTACATGTAAAACAATGAAATTAGAACACTCCCTAACACCATACACAGAAATAAACTCAAAATGGTTTAAAGACCCAAATGTAAGACCAGATACTATAAAACTCTTAGAGGAAAACATAGGAAGAACTCTCTGACATGAATCACAGCAAGATCTTTTTTGACCCACCTCCTAGAGTAATGAAAATAAAAATAAACAAATGGGACCTAATGAAACTTAAAAGCTTTTGCACAGCAAAGGAAACTATATAAATAAGATGAAAAGACAACCCTCGGAACAGGAGAAAATATTTGCAAATGAATCAATGGACAAAAGCTTAATCTCTAAAATATATAAACAGCTCATGCAGCTCAATATTAAAAAAACAAAAAACCCAATCCAAAAATGGGCAAAAGACCTAAATAGACATATCTCCAGAGAAGACATACAGATGGCCAAGAGGCACATGAAAAGCTGCTCAACATCACTAATTATTAGAGAAATGCAAATCAAAACTACAATGAGGTATCACCTCATGCCAGTTAGAATGGGCATCCCTCAGAAGATCTGCAAACAACAAATGCTGGAGAGGGTGTGGAGAAAAGGGAACCCTCTTGCACTGTTGGTGGGAATGTAAATTGATACAGCCACTATGGAGAACAGTATGGAGGTTCCTTAAAAAACTAAAAATAGAATTACCATATGACCCAGCAGTCCCACTACTGGGCATATACCCAGAGAAAACCACAGTTCAAAAAGACACATGCACCCCAATGTTCATTGCAGCACTATTTACAATAGCCAGGACATGGAAGCAACCTAAATGCCCATTGACAGATGAATGGATAAAGAAGATGTGGTATGTGTATACAGTGGAATATTACTCAGCCATAGAAAGGAATGAAATTGGGCACCACGAGTAGCGTAAATCCGCATTCAAGTAGAACCGGTGAACGGTCGAATTTCCCGATGCTTGAGAAATGGAGCATTGATGTGGATGGACCTAGAGACTGTCACACAGAGTGAAGTAAGTCAGAAAGAGAAAAACAAATACCGTATGCTAACACATATATGTGGAATCTAGAAAAATGGTACAGATGAACCGGTTTGCAAGGTAGAAATAGAGACACAGATGTAGAGAACAAACGTATGGACACCAAGGGGGGAAAGTGGGGGGGAGGGGGTGGTGGTGGTGGAATGAATGGAGAGATTGGGACTGACATGTACACCAATATGTATGAAATGGATAACTCATAAGAACCTGCTGTATAAAAAATAAATAAATAAAATAAAATTTAAAAAAATTAAAAAGTACCCCGTGTGAAGTGCCAAGCTCTGGCTGGGACTCTACCTGTCGTGTTCTTTTCTGTTAACAATTCCCCTTTGCAGAATCTGCAGGCTGACTTAGCAGGGTCTCCTGGAAGGGTGGGCAGAAAGAGTGCTCTTCTTACATGTGGTGCTCGATGGTATATCTCAGGAACTATCCCCTTGATTTCTGAGATGCTTAATGATATCTCATTGGCTTGGTCATTTCCTGGGTCTTTATAATCCAATAATTACTAGTTATCGAACCTCCTGATGTACTAATCACTGTGCTAAAGCCAGAATATACAATTCCTTATTTACTCCACTCAGCATCTCTATGAGATAAGTACTATTATTATCAGTATTTTACAGATGGATAAGTTGAGACTAAGAGAAGAAAAGGAACTGACCAAGTTCACACTGCCAGTAAATAGCAGGATGGAGACTTGAGCCCAGAGTGTCAGACTGCAGAGCCAGAGTTCTTAACCGATATGATACCGAGTTTGTCAAGGTATCTCTGAAGTTGTGTGTGTGCGCGCGCGCGTGTGTGTGTGTGTGTGTGTGATGAACAACTTACAGAAAAGTAGGAAAAAATCCAACGATAGGCTTTGTTCTTTGAATTAAGCAATGTATTCAGAAGATATTTTATCTTATTTATTTGGAACTTTACTTCTCTGAATGATGACTGATAAGACTAACCAAACTCTATAATTTTTAATAAATGTTTTAGTCTAAGGTGAAAAGTAAAGATGAAGATCCCTTACTCAGATAAATATTTGGGCCTCAGGAGGAACGTTAGGGAATCAGCCTACTGTGTAGGGCTCTCCGTCTTGTTTGTCTCCAGATAAGAACAAAAGTCTCCCGGCATTTGGCCCCCAGGAAGCAGTCCGGCTGAAAGCAAATTCTTCTAAGGGCTCCGGAGGAACCATTTCAATCTTAATTTTGCTCAAGCATCGGGAAAGTCGATTGTTCACCAGTTCTACCTGAATGCGGATTTACTCTACTCGTGGGTGCCCACCTCTCTGCACAGCTTCTCATCTGCATCTCCATAAAATCAATGGTGTGTGGTCTCAGAGAGAGGCGGGCACTGATGCCACCTCTCCTGTTTGGAGTCACCTGCTCTTCTCTGTTTCCACAGCTTCCCCCACGGTGGCATTTCATTCTGTTATAACTGGTTGTCATATATCCTTCTTCTTGACGACGGCACAAGCTCTGTGAGGATCAGAGATTCCCTACTATGCACATTCCTAGGTGATTAATATGTATTTGGGGAATTAATAAATAAATGGTTCCAGCAGAGGACTTTTTCAACTAAGGGATGAACAATTAGAAATATTCTAAGTATATCTAGAAGGATGGCCCAAAGCAGAATTTAAAAGGAGCCTTTCAACTTGCACTGTAGTATCGGCAGTCATGCAAACTGGGACTGGTGTCTTCCCTGGATCATCAAATCAGGGTTTGCACTGCAGACAGTCCCCCATGCCTTGACAGAGGGGTTATTTAGGCTGACCCATTGCTCCTCTGCACCGAGATCCTAACCTCCATCCCCTTCAAGCTCCACTGAAGCTGTGCTATACGGCTTTCAGACTGTCCCCACCCCCCTACCCCCCCGCAGCAGAGTTCCTGGCAGGGCTGGTGTCCCAGCCTTCTCAGCGGGGAGCTTAGTCAATTAGCCCAGAAATCCTGTTCCCTCTTCTTTGGGTATTTTCTTGGGGTTGGGCCAAGTCATGGTATTTCATTAGGATAATCAAAGGGAGAAAGGCAAACTCTCAGGATGTGAACGTCTCTCACATAATAAAAGCTGACGGGTAATTTATGGCTGTTCCACCTGAGGGTGACTTTGGGATCAATACACTCTCTAGTTGGACTTCCAGAGACTCGGTTGATACAGGCTCTCGGTATCATTAGGGGGCTGCACCGGCCAGCTCACCTCCCAGAAGGGGGCCAGCGCCACCCAGCTCATCCCCAGACTGCACATCTCCCGAGCAGGCGGCCTGGTTGGGTGGTCTCACCACCGTGTCCCCTCCTCTCTCCATCCTGTATTCTACCTGATACAGAGTTGAGGCAGCTCGGCCCTCTGGTGGTGTCTACGTCTTTGCAGACTTTGTCCAAATGTTTCCACATTGCTGTGGGGAAGAAGATGTGCGTTTCAATTCCCTTCTCATGTCCAGGGCAGCGGGTGTCCACAGTCCGAAAGCCTGATCAGATTTACAAGCCGTGAGTTGTGGCTTTTCCACCTTATCTCAAGTGTCCCTGGCCTTCTGCCGTCCACTGACTCTGCTCAGGAAGGCAGAGGCACACAGCCATGAGGGAGCCTTCTGTCTCAGTCTCCATTTGAGCCTGAGCGGGTTCCGTTTCCTTTCTTTCTGCATAGTGAGCTGCTGCAGAGTCTGTACGCTGTCCTGCGCTGGCCACACAACCCTCCCCCATCTCAGGTCTAGCCTCTGGGAGGCCTACTGGCCTCTGCAGAGTAGGAAGTACAAAGGACACACATTAACCAGAGCTTCCTACACAAGGCTCACCCCTGCACACAGTGGGTTCTTTGCTCTAAAGCCATGTATTGAACCTGTTTTGTTAGTGACTTCACGTTAAGGTTTTACTCATTGGGCATCTTCCATGTGTACGGCTCTGTGGTAGGTGTCTGGTGCTGCGGAAATACAGAGATGATTCATGGACTCTTATCCTCTAAGAGTAGCAGTGTTAGGGCAGATATGATAGGAGCACAAATAACAAGGAATTGTGGTAAAACATAAGTACCAGAATGGTGGTAAAAATAAAAGCCTGCAGACATTTAGAGGAGGAGAAGTTATTTCTAGGTTGACGAGATGAATTAGTTATGCTTAAATTTTGTGCTTTATAGTTGAGATGCTTGTGTATGAGGTTTGTTGAAAGAGGGGTGGTAGGAAGCCCACTTGTTCTTGGTTCTTCCAAGGATAGAGTGTTTCTCTGAATCCCCGCTCTCTACTCATCCTGTCACTGGGGCCTGGAACCAAAGAGGCTGCCAGGGGCTCAGTGAGAGGCCAGGAGAAGTGGAGAAGAACGGCCACATCTGAGGGAGGTTCCTGGAGGCTGCGCCGTCAGAAGCTGAGCAGCAAAGTTGCCCAGATCCTCCTTGTTGGAAAGACTCTCTCAGGAGCCCTCAGGAAACTGATGCACCTCAAATCCACACCCCGGATTGACAAAACAGGTCCCCGTGCTGTTAGCAGTGGTGACAGCTTTCAGACAGGGCATACCCTGAGAAAACCATAATTCAAAAAGAGTCATGTACCAAAATGTTCATTGCAGCTCTATTTACAATAGCCCGGAGATGGAAACAACCTAAGTGCCCATCATCGGATGAATGGATAAAGAAGATGTGGCACATATATACAATGGAATATTACTCAGCCATAAAAAGAAACAAAATTGAGCTATTTGTAATGAGGTGGATAGACCTAGAGTCTGTCATACAGAGTGGAGTAAGTCAGAAAGAGAAAGACAAATACCATATGCTAACACATATATATGGAATTTAAGAAAAAAAAATGTCATGAAGAACCTAGGGGTAAGACAGGAATAAAGACACAGATCTACTAGAGAATGGACTTGAGGATATGGGGAGGGGGAAGGGTGAGCTGTGACAAAGCGAGAGAGAGGCATGGATATATGTACACTACCAAATGTAAGGTAGATAGCTAGTGGGAAGCAGCCGCATAGCACAGGGAGGTCAGCTCGGTGCTTTGTGACCGCCTGGAGGGGTGGGATAGGGAGGGTGGGAGGGAGGGAGACACAAGAGGGAAGAGATATGGGAACATATGTATATGTATAACTGATTCACTTTGTTATAAAGCAGAAACTACCACACCATTGTAAAGCAATTATACCCCAATAAAGATGTTAAAAAAAAAAAAAGTCCCATCAGCATTATTCACCAGGGCAGGAGAACTGGTTTTGGTATCTGGGAAAAAGAGCCGTTTGGGTAATTACATTCTGTTTCCCCGAGCCTCCTCTAACTTATTAATGGGAGATAATATTCCACATTCTAAGTCCAGAACCATCCCACAGAGCTGCTATTAAGCAGCTGTCACTTTCCTCCCCATAACTGGATGCATTTCTCTGCAGGAAGAATGACCTCTGGTGTGTGTGTGTGTGTGTGTGAGTGTGTGTGTGAGTGTGTGAGTGTGTGTGTGTGTGTGTGTGTGTGTGTGTGCGTGTCTGTGCTGCATCAATCCTGGCATGCAGGAAATGTATGCCACAGGCAGAGGCAATGCACCGTAGTGGGAAAAACACTGCACTAGTTGTCTGGAGACCAGATTCTGGTTTTGGCTCAGTCGTGACTTGCTGTGAGACCTTGAGTCAGTCACTTGATTTCTCTGGTGCCTGGGTTTCCTAAGCTGTGAAGTGAGGAGGCCGGGATGGGTGATTCCCGTGAGATCTACAGTTTGGGCTCACTGGGTGGGCTCTTTTTCAGCAGAGCAGGGGCTCTGCATGACTCTTGCTTTGGGCTGGAAACTTTCAAAATGGATTGGCCATGTGATCCTTGGATACTGTGGTCTACCCACCGCCAGCAACCCAGAGAGTGAAGGCTGTGGAGGCACTGGGCCAGGGTTCTTCTTTGCTCCTCACTGACCTAAGGCGTAAGAAGACTGGAAACAAATTACAAAGGCTCATCCTTTCCCTCACTTCATTGCTTTTCATGATCCGTATCAGACCTCTGACCCCATTAAAGTAATGGGAAATTAGGGAGAGAAGGATGGGGAAAGGACACAAAGGCTTGGGGGGTAAGACGGGAAGTGGGAAGGGGCTGGAAAAGGAGGAGAAACAGAGAAAGGGAGAGTGTGGATGGATGCAGGGAGTGCAGGCATGGATGGGGGGCGAGAATTAGCAGTGTGTGTGGGAAAGAGGGACAATCGTGGAGACAATCATGGAGAAGGCGGTACTGGAAGGAGACCAAATACAGGAGATGGCAGAGGTTCTGGAGGTAAGTGCTGGAAGTTTAAGAAGTTCAGTTCCTCTTTCCCTCCCTCCCTCCTTCCTTCCTTCTTTCCTTCCAACAAACACTTATTAGCAACCCACGACCTGACACACAATATTCTACATCAACGGCCTAGGTGCTAAAGGTGCAAACGTGAGCACAACATGGTCCTTGCGTGCAAAGGAGCTCACAGTATATTAGGAGGAGGCAGAGTGTTTACTGTGTGACAAGGTGCGGAAAGCCTCTCACAGGAGAGGTGTGTATGCAGCAAGGGGAGTGGATCGATCGTACGGGACGGGGGAGGGAAGGGGGGTCAGGGAGCCTTCATGGAGCTGGATGGATCTCTCTAGAGGAAGAGAAGAATCTCTGTGCTTTTCTATACGCAGCTTCCCCTCTAAAGCTTTGTTGAATTATCTTCACGCAAGCCCCGAGTTAGTCACTGCATTCTCGCTATTTCCACAGCGCTGTGAAACCATTTTATCTGCATTCACCTCACCGCATGGTAATCACTTCCTTCAGTGTCTGCCTTACTCACTAGGCTGAGCTCTTTAAGGCCAGGAAACTTGGTTTAATTGCTTTTATATTTATATCGCCCAGGATCTAGCATGGAGCCAGCGAACAGCAGATGCTGAAAGAAACCACAACCCCCCAAACTCCAGCCCCCCCCCAGAACAATAACAAAACCGCCTTGAATGAAAGTGTTAGGCATATGTAATTTCCCTTCTACTGGTTCCCATCTACATGGGTTACCACCACAACTAAATTTCTAGCCAGCATTTCCACCACATTGCTGATATTTTGGGTGGAAAAGGGAAAGATGTTCCTCTGAATGCTTTTATCAACATCCATGCCTTGCCTTCCCTCTTTTCCCCGCCTCTCCCTTCCCTTCTCTTTCTTTTGCACCTGCCTCTTCCCCTCTCCAGGGATCCTGAGTGAAAGGGGGTGAGCCCCAGTTTCCCTTTCATCCTGGATGTCTAGAGCCTTTTCCTACAAGTGTGGGGTTTCAGGGATCTCTTCTCAGGCACAGCCTGGGGTGTGGACTAACATAATGAATCAATGGCTTTGGGAATGTCTGTTTCCTGGGAGCACAGACCCCACTTTGGCTTCCTTATTCCTGGGGCCTTCATCCATTGCTGTTGGGCTATTTTCTGGAAAACAGCATATCCAGGGAATTGGAGGCAGGGCCTTTTCCATGGAGTGGTGCCTCTCTGAGCTCACAGCACTCAGCCCCAAAGAGGTTGGTCTCTTGACTGGGAAGTCAAGTGTAGGTGGAAGTCAGCTGTCCTCCTCCCTCATACCCTCATGAAACCTTCACTTCTACTGGGACATGTCCACTAGGTCTATGAGCTCCCTGGACCACTGTCACCTCTGGATCTAAGGGGTAGGTTTGAGGATTGTCTAGACTGTAGTTGGCTTGGCCTACATATAGGTTACTCAGTATATTTTTCTGAGGGAATTGTGTCTTTTAATCTTTGTACACAAGCCCAGGGACCTCAGTGATGGACACATTTTAAAAACAGAAATAACTCTTCAATTCATCATTCCCACTGTGAAAGCAGGATACTTGGAAAGCTGTAGAATTTGTCTACAATTCAGACTCAGTTATCTCTTCAGAAAAGTTATTAAGAAGTGTATAGAAGAAACCAGATTGCAATCTGTTTGTGAAAAGCATTGGGAGAATATAATACCGTAGCTGGAAACTGGGGTACCACTGCTGCGGACTGACACGGCTTTCCCTATGAGACCTCCTTCTTCCTCCCATCCTGGGACTGAGATTAAGAAACTCTAATGGTCTCTCTGAAATACATCTAAGCCCTTAAAAATGTCACCCAACCTCACAGTCCCTCATTATTATGGGCCATAAACACATATTCAAAATGGGAAACAACTAAATATGACTGAGTTAATGTTCTATGTTGAATTGCAGTCTTTCATGATGAGAGATTAATTAAAAGGAGGCTTTTCATCCAGATTCCTATGTCTAAGACAGCTACCCCACCTCCACAGCAAGACATCTGGTGTTCTCAGACCTGGAACAGAAGTGCCCAGCTTAGGTAATGATCACATTGCCTCATGGCTCCTGGAAAGGGGAACAGAACAGCGTGAGGAGATGTGGCGATTTCTCTGAAACACAGGGCAGGTGTTAACCTGGGGAAGGTTCCAGCTGATGAGGTTGGCTTGCTGTGGGCCTCATGTTACTGCTTAGGAAAGCTGGAAGCCCCTAGTACACTTGTGCTAAGACGGAATCAGTTCTGATAGAAATCCTGCCAGTTGTTTCTGAAGGACACATTGTCCTTGAGGAAAGCGCCAACTATCGTTCCTTGCAAGTGCCCTGGTTTTCACTGTCCAGGAAACCGAAGCCTGCTCAGGGATCCTTGTCAAGCTCTTCCTTAGCAAAACGAACGAAGGAGAGCTGGAGCTCAGGGCAGTGGTCAGGAGGCCTCCCAGAGGCTGGGTGAAGCCGTCCTGGTGGAGACTGAATGTGGAGTAGAGAGCAAGTGTGGGACTGGCATGGTCCTAACATGCTGTTTGTTCTCATTAATTCATTCATCTATTTATCTTTCATCCATCAAGCACATCTTTATTGAGGACTTATTATGTTTCAGGCATTGGGCCATTGTGTGAGCTGGTAGGACCCATTTTGGTGAGTGGGGGCAGGAAGGAGGAAGACGTATAGAACTCTAAAGAGAAAGAAGGAAGAGAAGGGTTTGAAAATTCCCGGTGCCAATTTGTTACACAGGTTGTCTCACTGAGTCTAAGCCCATTGCTCCAAAGTTGCCATTATAATGACTCTCATTGTACACTGAGAAATAGCCAATGCTTAGAGCGGCTGAGTTAGGTGATTTTGGGGTGTGGCTCCAAAATCCGTTTCACTGCGGTGCATGGTCCTCAGAGAGTGTACCATCTAGACGGGCAGGGACACATTCTCATGGGTGCTGGAGGAATCAAGAGTTGGTAGACTCTACAGAACACATAGACTAGCACTAAAAGTGAAATCACTTTCTATGAGAAGCCATGAGCAGCGGATGCCTTAAGGCTAGTTAGTGCCAAATGCGTGGTTTAAACGACAATACTGTGGGAAGTGCTCACGGATGTCACTGGTAGAATGTCCACCTAAATGATTAAGCGAATATCTGAAATCATCTGAAACATTGATACATTTGCCTTGTTTACAATTTCCAGCTGCTGATCTCAATTTTCCACTCCGCTTGGACTTCACAGACACTTTCCACACTGTTCCCTCTTAACTCATTTTTTCGTTCACTCATTCAACACTATAAAAACTCATAGAGCCCCTATCATGTGGCAGGCTTTGAGCCAAGAGCTAGGGATACAGAGATAAGGTGGAAGGCTTGCAGCTTAGCAGGAGGGGGAAATAACAGAAGCAGAAGTCAAGCAGGCTTTGGTACTTGGATGACCCACCCCAGTCCTGTAAAGCCTTGCTGGAGCTCTGCACACAGAGCCCTGGGCTACCTCTCCTACCACACTTACTGGAGTTGTCTGCGTGGGAACCAAGGGCTGGGGTGGAGGTGCAGCTGAGGAGTTCTGCACCTGACAAAAGAGCCCATTCGTAGTGACTGTGTGACTCCTTTTCTAGTTTTTGTCTCTGAAAAGCAACAACCAACAATTAGAGACGGGGGAACCTCATATGTCAGTGGGGCCTCTGATGAAGTTGCACCAGATTATATAATAACATGGAAGTGAAAATAAAGATTTTTAAATCTAGAAAAGTCTCAAGAGATTGGATTCTTTAGTAAGGTCTCCAGCCTTGGTTCTGGAAGCCTAGATTTCTGTTGTGGAGTCCAGTTAGTAGATGGTGGGAAAATGGGAAGCCCAATTTATACATCTGGACATATACCAGGTAGGGAGATTCCACCTTCCTTAATCAATGCAGAATCAGAACCTCCAAGTTTGGCCCAGAAGGAGGACTTCCTGGTTGGGGGGGAGGGGCTAGACTTCAGCTTTTGCTCCCTCTCTTCTGCTTTTCTTCCCTCCCTTCCTCCTCCTTTTTCTAAGGTTTGTCATTTCCTTGGAGAATCCTGTGGATCACTACTGCCATCTTCAATCTGGTCTCAGGAGTGACATTTAAATCCTTTAAGATCCTGGACAGTATCCAGACAAAACTCTTGGAGTACAAGCAAGGTAAGCTGGAACGTTCAACACGACTCTACTAAAGACGGGGAAAGACAAGGGAGAAAACTTCAGGTGTGCACCATGAGCTTAGACTCTGTGCTTGCTGACCCCAGAAGAGAAGAAAGTTTTCCCAAGCCCAGCTAGTTCTCCTATCTAGCTTCTAGTGTCTTCCCATGCAGTGAGCCCAACCTCAGCTCCAGTACCCAAGAGCTCACTCCAATTCCATTTCTTGACCCCCAAGAGGAAAACACCAGACCCTCTTATCTACCCAGATCCTTGCCTTTGCCATGTGATTAACACCAGGAAAGACTTCCATCTTAGGTGAGACCTCACTCTCAACTAAAGACGGTGGTCTTGCCCCTAAGGCCCTCCTCAGGGTCACCGTATCCAAATGTCCCTCAAAATTCCTCACTGCTCATGAGTATGTACGTGCTTCTCTCTCTCTCTCTCTCTCTCTCTCTCTCTCTCTCTCTCTGTGTGTGTGTGTGTGTGTGTGAGAGAGAGAGAGAGAGAGAGAGAGAGAGAGAGAGGGAGCGTGTGTGTTTTGGGGCAGTGGCGAGGTTGCTGAATGAGAGCGTGACAGCTACATGAAGGGAAAGGAGGAAACATGGGGGAAGGGCAAAAGGAGGAGAGGAGAAAATCTCTGCTTAGAATCAGGAAGAAAAGAGGAAGACTCCATGTGCACACACCCCAGATCCACCCCGATGTAGCCAACCTGCCTGTCTCAGCTGTTGTCTGTGGGTGCAGAGCCTCAGGCCTGTGCCTGGAGTGAAAGCAGAGCAGGGCTCACCGATAATGGAGGCGGCCACAGCCAGCCCAAGGCTATTCCACGGCCCACTTTTCTTTTCCTCACAAGAAGAGGAAGAAAGATGAGAAGAGAATGAGTTAACAGACAAAAAGACAAAGATATCCAGAGTGTGGGAGAGATAGAGGGAAGAGAGGCTGAGGGCAGGGAGATGCAGCGAGAGGCTGTCGACGGGATGCCCCAAGAAACAACTGAGAAGGAAAATGATCTGTCTGCCTTTACTTATTTATTATCACAGAGTGAACACATGACAGGACTCTGAAAGGAGGAGAAGCTTTGGCATTACACACAGCCACAGGTAAGAGATGAGAGAAAGGAATGGGGAAAAGGGCCACACCAGGGGAAGAATGGCAGAGACTGGCCGAGATGACAGGCCTGTAACATTAGTGTACACACATGCTCTGTAGATAAAATAAGAGAGAGAGAGAGAGCGCACGTGATAGCCAGTGAACAAGCGTCTGTGTCTGTGCACTAACAAGAAAGAAAGATATCATTCCTGAGATGGTAAGATAGGAAGGAAGACAGACACCATCTTTCCTTCTAATTTTCTGCTTTCTGTTCTAACCCACATAATGTAATTCTGGGCATTTCTCACTCCAGCTATATACACTCATGGGCCCAAGTCCATAGGACGGAGGCTTTGGGCTACTCACAGGCTCTCCTCAGCCTCTGGGGACTGGGGTGCAGGGAGCTTGCTCCATTCCTGACCCTCCTAGAGACCCAAGTGACCTTCTCCAGGGTCCCTTCTGCTGCTGTTCCCAGCTGTGACAGCCCGTTCACCTGCACTGAGCCATCAACCTACAGATAGGCTGCCTCCTGACCCTAGACTTGGGCTGCCTGTCCCCGTAGCACTGGGGAGCTCATCAGAGCCAATGTTTTCATTATATTTACATTTCACAAATGAGTGAAAGGATCAGCTTATAAAAGCAAAAGAAAGTCGAGGCATTTAATCTCCTTGGGCCTTTTAAGACAACAGACTTATCATGTTCATGTGAATTTCCAGGAAGAAGCCTCTGATGAAAGCTTATTGCCTCTCAGCTGCCATTGGCTGGCGCTGCCGCGTGTCCTTCCTGTTCATTAGAGCGGAAGGGCATCCTAGTGTGGCTGTAGCCTCACAGAGCCTGTGCCCGCCTTCCGGCCCACTCCCCCACCGAGCTCTGGAGGATCCCAGTGCTGCCATGATGACCCCATCGCCCCCCTGAGTGTGACCTGGGATCCAGACAGGATATTACACCCGTGTTCTTGAAGGAAATGATAAGACCCTGGTCTACCAGTTGCATGAATGATTAATGAGGAGTAATTACTCAATATTTGTTAAGTGTTTTACAGACACAAAATGCTGGCTAAGAGCTAAATGAAGAAGCAAAAGCGGCCAAAGCCGAAAGACTTTACAACCACCCATAAGCTTCTCAGAGAATCCCAGAATGTCGGAGCTGAGGGAAGCAGGGATCCCAGAGACCATTTGCCCTGTGGTTTGCAAGCTGTGCATTGTGGGGCTTTCCAGGCAGCTGCGGAGCAATTCCCAGTGTTTCTTCCCCAAGCAAATCACAACAAGAAAGGCAAACTAAAGTTCCACAAAAGCTATGCTCACAGCATAACTTGAAGACAGAGAGGGCCCCAAATGACAACATAACCATGAGTGAAGAGAGCAGCAGAGCAGGCTCCTGAGCTCCCAAGTCTACGCCCATCAGCGAGCAGAGCAGGCGGTTCCCTCAGCCCACCCTCACTGTCCTCCACTCTGGACGTTCCCAGACCCCTGATGTGAGGCGCTCTGTCCAGGGATCCAGGAAGAGAGGAAGTAAAATGTCTCCCAGATCTTCAAAGGTTTGGTACCCCTCCCTGTGTCCCCCTTCAAACAAAAAACAAACCAAACCAACTCTGAGATCAATTCTGTCCTTGGGGAAATTTAAGAAGCTTCAGGCCAATGCACAGGGGACTTTGCAATCTCATAGTTGTTAGTCCGTCCCTGATCTGGTACCTAAATTTTAGGAACTGAGCCCTTCTCTGCTTCTTTTGGTAGATGAGGGCCGCACTGCTGATTTCTGGTGTCACCTGGGTTCTGCCTGCCATTCTGCCCATCCATGGCTTGCATTGAGAGGATACCTTCCCTTTGGCACCAGCTTTCCAGTGGGTGACCCCAGGCCTGGCTGTACCTCCTCTTACCCATGTCCCTCTGTCCCCCTGGAATGGTGCTTCACCAACATACCCTCTGATGTTCCCCCAATGGCAGAGAAGGGTGAAGTCACCTCCCAGAATCTGGGGAATCACTACGAGCAGAAAAGGTCTTTTATCTTAAATTTGTGCACAGTTTTCATTGGAGCCCAATATATAGCCCTGAAAATTTTAATAGAAAATGTCCTTCCACTCCAGTCTGGAAAGATGTACCATGTTGATTCTGTGGGTTTGGAAACTCCCAGAACATCACTATATATTCTTGAGGTACACGCATCCCAGCGTGAGAAGCGCTGGCCACACTTCACCTCAAGCCACTTGGTGGATCCTGCCCCCTCCCCATTTGCCCACAACCAAATGCCTTCAGCCATCATCCCCTGTGCAGATGAGCCTGTGGAGGCAGTGCAGTGAGCCTGATCTCAGACCTGTGGGGCAGAGCACTGAGAGCGGAGTTATCCCACCCCTCCTCCAGGGGACGTCCTGTCCTTAGACTTCACCAAGCCCCTGAGTTGTACAACTCCCTGTTGGCCTGATTTTCCTTGATGACTCATACCAACTGTTTGTACTAGGTTAATTAAGAGGTGCCAAGGCCACTGGATCAATACCGCCATGACACACTCTTTGGACTTAGAGAAGAGTAGAACTAACCCTGTTCGATTTCCCACTAGGTTCCAGGCATGTGGGCACCCAGACTAACATATTTAATCCCCACACGGACCCTGGGGCAGGTACCACTGTCTTCATTTCACACATGAATTATCCAGTACCGCAGGGTGTAATGGATCGCAGCACCCAAACAACTCAGGACCCAAATCCATGTTTTTCTCATCCAAATCCTATCCTCCTTCCACTATTCATTATGTGGTGTCCCTTGTTGTTCTTTCTGTTGCATCTTTTTGCCCGTTTCACCTGTTATGGCCTCTATCAAAGAATGAAAGAAACAGAAGGGGCGAGGTTGGAATATATGAATTTTTTTCTCAGCTGTTCCAGGAAGATGAAACGGGGCTGGGAGAGGTGGTGGATTGAAAGAGAAGTGTCAGTTTAGACATGGGTTATCATCTCCAGAATTCAATTATCTGGGCCCGCCCTGTTTGCCTCACAGCCCTAGGTGTTAAGGAATGGCTACAGAAGGGCCTTAGAGACCTGAAGAGGGAACACAGCTTCACCAAGCCCCTCATTCCTCACCAGCTGGAGCGATAGTCTCATTAATAACCAGGGCTTAATCCTCCGCATTCAAAGAGGCTCCCATTACCCAAAATAATAATTTTTTTAATTACCCAGGCAGAGTGGTAATCGCATATTGAACACTAAGAATGATTTAAAGCTAATAAATACTTTTGGAAATTTCTTGAACATTTTAATGAATTAAAAGTTATGAAATATTTATAAGCAGTAACAACACCATTTAGTACCATTAATAAAATAAATACATTAGTCAGAGAATGAAATTCATTACTATTTTACTACTAGACATTGATGTCAATGACTGAATATTGCTCCAAATTACTTGTCAGATAGACCAATTATTTTAGTGTGATTAATCTTTTCAATTATTTCTTTTATGTAGTTGTAATTTGGAAGTAATTTTCTTTTGGGAGTACAATGACCTCAGCACACTGGTTCCTTATCTATTTATATTTTAAGACCTTTTGTGTCTGCCCCCATTTCCAGGTGATTTTCAATGGTCGAATGTTTAAAATAGTCGCCCAAGCAGTCACTATTGTTCCCAAGCACTTCGTGGGGCATTTCTAATTGGCTTTATTAGTGATTATGAATAAGCCATTCATAAGCCAACAGCAGCTATGCATCAGTAGGGAAAGGAGGGGCGGACAAAGTTCTTTTCTGGTTCCACAAGCTGGGGGCCTGGTTGTTTTAGACCCCATGTTTAGTCTGCTTGAGGAGACAGTGTGACAAGCAGGTCAAAGGACTTTTAGGCTCTTCCTTTGTCTCCAATCATCTCCACAGGATTAAACGGTCTTTCTCCTTTGGGGACACAGTGGATTCTGTGCACTGAGTCACAAAGGAAAAAATGACTGTATTAGAGATAAAAGCATACAGAAGCAGCTTCCTTCAAAATCAGAATGTAGATCTGGGCTGTCAGGGTCTTTGTTGGACATGGGATAACCTCTACCTCGGCCCAATGGTTCAGACAATGCCCAGAGTGAGAGTGAAAAGTAGATTCAATTTACATGCCGATTAGAGAACTATTAGGGAATATTAAGGAATTATTATTAAAATTGTTATGTGTGATAATGATATTACGGTTCTTTCTTTTTTTTCTTAAAGAGTCTTTATCTTTTAGAGGTGTATGCTGAAATGTTTATGAATAAGATGATATAATGTCTGGGGTTTAGAAAAAGCCGTCTGGGAAGGAAAGAGTGCAGTGGTGGGTTACAGCCAGCTCATACTCATTGGCAAGAGCTGATTATTAAATTTTCAGAAATTTTGTGAGCTAGCTGATAAACAATTACTATTGAAAATTAAATTCTATAAACTAACAATTAAATAAGATATATTATTAAGAAGGTAATATATTAAAGAAAAAACAATAAAAATTAAAGTGAAAGGTGGGTGTGACCCTGCAAATATATAACACACCCTGGGCGAGTCGTGCAGAATTATTCAGCCCTGGTTCCAGAATGAGGACATTTAGCTCAGTCAGGGGACATGGGAGAGAGAGGAAGATGGTATTTACTGTGCCAAGCACTGTCCTAGGGGCTCTTCACACAATATCAGTTTTAATTTCCCAGCAAACCCATAATTATATATTATTAGCTCCATTTACTTATGAGAAAACCCAAACTCATAGATAAAAACAAACTAACAAACAAACAAAAAACCTCTTCTGAGCTCAAAAGGGTGGTAAGTGATGGAGCTGGAATTCTACACTCATTCTGTCTGATTCCAAAGCCTGTAATCTCTCTCCTACATTGTAACAGCAAAACCTTTATTCACTGCTTACCATGGGAAAAACACTGTTAGTTGCTAACTGGGATATAGGAGATTAAAAAAAAAAGACACGGTCTTTTTAAAACTAGAACGTAGCATCCATCTATTGAGCAAGACATAAATAACTCTGGAAGGAAGTAGACTGTTCTAAAACAGAAATATATGGAAACACAATTCTGGGCTGAGACTTCTTGGAGAAGACAGCATTTGAGCTGAGATTTTAAAAGACCTGTAGGACTGGGACAGGCAGATATTGGGAATGGGGGAGGGGGGCAGAGCTGGAGCGAAAGCTTGAGGTGGGGAGGCATTTGGGGAAATGTGAGTAGATCTCAGTGGCTAGATGAAATCATCATTTTAAACAGTATAGTCCACAGATAAATTATGGGCAAGAAGCTTTAGAAACTGGGAATTAAGAAGGGGAGTGTTTGGTAAACGGGGCTCACCCTCCACCTGGAAGACACAGTGAGAACTAAGTGAGGGCACCAGGCTGTGGCTCCCATTTCTCCTTGGCTTTCACTTCCAAGCAACAGCGCCCACCACCGCACAGTTGATTCAGTCCCTTAAAGAGACCAACCCAGGTGGTGGCCACCTGGGTGCCAGCGTCAGGTTGGCAATGCCGCAGCTCCCACTGCCCACTTGGCATTTGGTTATCATTAACATGAAACGTTTGCAGGAGGCGTCAGAAGAGCCAGTTTATTTCTGTGAATAGTAGTTTCTCCATGAGAAGCCGAGCAGGAGAAAGGGAGCAGCCTCATTTTTAAAGGCCTCAGGCCAGGTGAGGGCAGAGAAGTCAGGTAGCTCAGGGCAATACCTACAAACACACCTCCACAGCCATCTTCTCTTTTGACCCTCATGATTAAGGTCAATTTCAGGACAGCCATTGGCATATTGTTATTCTTATTTTAAACTAAAAAAACGATCAGTGTGCCAATTCTGGGGGACACCTTTAATGTCCCTTCTGATCCACAGAGTTGGCTAGTCTATGGCAAATAAGAGGTGGAAAGGGGACTTAAATCCCCTGATTGCTGATTCAGCGCACGTTCCGTGGTCTGAGAAAGGCGCATTGCAACTAGTTTGGAGGAAGACATCTCTACAAATGGAGCACGTATTCAATACCTCTGGTGCACACTAAATATAAGCCAGGGAGGTCTTTTGGAAAGCAGTGTTTGTGCCAAGTAGAATGGAGATCTTAAAGCCACCACACCAAAACTAAGTCCTAAGACAGAAACAAGTTTATATCAGTGTCACTATATACATATTGTGTTTAGTTTAGTACTGCTCAGTAAATGTCTGTCGAATGAGTGAGTGAATGCACGGATGGATAGAGGGATAAATGAGTCTGTTACATAGAGAGTTTTCTGCTAGCAGCCCCAAGACAGTGTGTCATAGTAATCTTCATTTTACAAGCACAGACTGACGATCCTGCAGGGCATTGCTTGCTTTTGGAACAGAAAATGCCCAGTTTGGGCCAAGCTGCCAGGAGCCCATGAGGTACTCCTTCATTTTACCCAGCTGGATTTTGGAGCTTACTCTAGAGGCTAATTGGTTCCACATGGCTGGCCAAAGATTAGAATCTGTTTGTTTAGCTTCTCTCATTTCCTCTTGTCAACTCTGGGTCTAAGGAGGACATCCTCCACTGCCCATCACTGTCTTTGGTGAAGTAAGAAGAGAGAGGAGACAAGGCCAGGAGATGCCACGCATGTTTTACTGGAAACATTCATACCAGCTCCATACCTAGCATCTCAAAGCCAGGACCCACAGTGACAAAAATTTGTCTTGTGGAAATGGCCCATATTCAAAGTACAATAGCCTTGGCCTTAGTCTTAATCATTTAAAGAAGGTATGGTTAATGTAACTACTTTTGTCTATCACATTTTAAATAAGTACAATATGATAGGATCAAAAAGCTGGAGTTAATACGAGAGTTGAAAATCAGACTGTCCAGGGGTTCTCAAACTGTACTTCATGAAAATCCATTTGGAGGGTGTGTCAAGGGCTGTGGAACGGGTGGGTTTCCCACCCTCACTTCCTCAAGGGCAGCTCTGCTTGTGTAATTTTATATACTGGACTTCTATATAAGATTTTATTTGAATTAAGAGTTCAGCCTCTAAAAAATGTTTAAGGACTGTGGATCTAGTTCAAATGCACTCATTTTAGGCCCAGAGAGGTTAAGATATCTGTGCATCTCCAACTCTTCTGGGACACATGTTTTAAGGTATCCACGGTGGGTGGACTGCATTTGACACCTTGGATTTCTTCCCTTTCCTGAACTACAGAAGTTAGCGAAATACCCACCCTGCCCCCCCCCCACGGGTAATGTGAAGATTCTGACACCCTCTCTGAATGGATCAGAAGAGGTAATGTGTAGGGAGATGTCTTGATAGGGTAAGGGGTCAAGAGCACTTCTTGTTGAGAAATCTGTGAGTGAGCAGAATGTGGCGCTGACCTGGGAGACCTCAGCTGTGAGATTCTTGCAGGTTCATTAGAGAGGAGTGGAACTATGGTGACCTGAAGTAAAATATGCTTAAGCTTACACTGGAACCATTTTTAGTTCCTTGATTTGCCCACTGTTGATCGGGGGCGGGGGGGGGGGTGGTCCTCCTAAACTGCCTTTGACCCATCTGGGCAGGGAGAGGGAAATTCTAAATTGGTTTCTTAGAAAAAGTGAGAACTTGACAACCATGAGATGGAAGTAGAAAGCACATTGGGCTAATCAGTAATTTAGTGTGTCAAAGTTCAAGGTAAATCTTTAGGCGTTTGTGCATTCAATTTCCACATGGTGGAGGGAGGCACATTAGATGCTTTCTGAGGTCCTGTCCAGCAGGGACCTTCTACAGGTAGCAGCAATGTGTGGTAGATAAGAGTATGGATGCTGGAGCCAGCTGGAGCCAAAGCTGTGAGACTTTGGGTAAATTACTTAGGTCTCTGTGCCTCGATCTCCCCATCCATATAATGGGAGTGATGATAATAATAATATATACCTCACAGTAATAAGGACTTAATGAGTTAATATAAGCAATGTGCTTAGAACAGGACCTGGCACATAGAAGGTGCTAGATGGGTGTTTGCAATATGTATTTTTATGAGCTGGTCAGAGGCACACTGATAGTTTTCAAATCCTTTTCAGTATGCTAATCCTGCCATTCTGACATATGTCTTTCTGTAGCTTTCTCTGAACATGAGGGGTCCCCATGAGTGTCCTTCACAATCCTATTGCTCTGGGTTGTTTGCTGAAGAAAGGTCGTTTTGAAAGGGTTAAGGGTTCCCTGGGAGCCAGGGCATGGGTGTCTCTAGGAGCTGACATGCCTCCCCTCAGTGCTGAATATACACACTGCTCTTTCAAGATGAGGGGAAAACCTCTTCCAAGTAATTTCCACTCACTGCTACTTTCTTTTGGGAGTAGTAGCCCAAAGCTATAAAAGCAGGAGTAGCATTTATCAATTGATTGATTAGCCAATCAGTCAACAAGTATTTACATTGTGTTTCTTATGTATTTATTAGCATGGTGTTAACTGCCCCCTGGAGAAATAAAAGAAATAGAAGACAAGGTTCTGAACCTCAAGTTAGGGTCCTAAAATGACTAGTTGAGAAATAATTATAAAACAGCTACTAAATTTAGATGCAGAGAGCAAAGTCTTCCGAGAAGAATTTCTTTAGCTGAGAATGATGTTCTGGAGGGTTTGGGCTCCAAGCTAGATCATAAATGATCAATCAGTGTTCAAAATGAAAGGCCTGGGACCAAGTAGGGCACTCCTGGCATAGTGTACAGAACACCAGTCTGACTAGAGGACAGAAGGTGTAGAGAACAGAGGGCATAATGTTGAACAGATACAGGGGGGCCAGATTGTAAGAACCTTGGAAATCAGGCAGAGACACTGGGGCTTTCCAGGCAAGACTGAGCAGTGGTGAAAATACCAAGGTCAGAGTCAAGATGGTCCAGCTCTACCATCAACTGGCTGGGTGACCCCCAGCCCATCATTTTCCTGGCCCCAGGAAATGAGTGAGGTGGTCCATTCTAGCCCTCATATTTCTGACATGGTAGACAATAAGAAGTTACTGAAATCCTCATGAAAGTGCCACAAGAAAAGGAATTTGGGGGAGATTTTCCTGGTAATGTGCGAAGGATGGATAATGATATCAGGGAGACCAGCTGGCTCTTGCCAAAGTCCCAGTATGCATATGTTAAGGCCTGGATAAGGCACATGGCTGAGGAAATGAAGTCAGAAGGATAAACTTGAGAAGCAGTAACAGTAGCATCTAGATAGCAACAGATAGAATGTGAGGCAGCCACAAGCCTAGAGCTCAAGACTTGACCATCTGGATGTAGGGATAAGAGGAAGAGTCAAGGATAATTTTAAGGTTTCCAGTAATCTATAAAACTCCAGCCTTTACACATTCCATTAAGGCAGCAGAATGTCATGGACAGAAATACTGGCTTGGTGATCCAGTTGACTTGGGATTGAGTTTGGCTCTACTTTTCCCTAACTGAATGACTATGGCAACTTTAGAAACTTCTGTGAACTTCAGTTTCCCCATACGTAAAATGAGGATAATAGTACCTATTTTTTAGTATTATTGTAAAGCTCGCAGGAGATAACTAACACACGTAAAGGGATCAGCACTTTACCTGTGCACATGGTAAGTGCTCCACAGATGTGAGCTTTTATTGCTTATTAACTGAGCAGCTATTAACTGTTACATACTGTGATAGGTGTCAGGATTCAGAGAGAAAAGAGGCACGACCTCTGCCCTGATGACACCCACAGATAGATATCATCTCCTATGCGAGGAAAATTGTCCAACTTCCCCTTTCTCCAGTTTAATTAAAATGGCACCTCTTGGGGGCTTCCCTGGTGGCACAGTGGTTGAGAATCTGCCTGCCAATGCAGGGGACACGGGTTCGAGCCCTGGTCGGGGAGGATCCCACATGCTGCGGAGCAACTGGGCCCGTGAACCACAACTACTGAGCCTGCGCATCTGGAGCCTGTGCTCCGCAACGAGAGGCCACGATAGTGAGAGGCCCACGAACCGCGATGAAGAGTGGCCCCCGCTCGCCGCAACCAGAGAAAGCCCTCGCACAGAAACGAAGACCGAACACAGCCAAAATAAATTAATTAGTTAATAAACTCCTCCCCCAACATCTTCTTAAAAAAAAAAAAAAAGGCACCTCTTTTCACGTGGGACAAGGAAGGGTTGTAGAGTTCTATAGAAAGTAGACCAGACTACTTTCTGCAAACCTGCAAACCTATTAACAACCTGGCTAGCATGTCATCAGCATCACCCCCTCAAAGATATTACTTCTCTCCTCTTAGCTCCTCCTCTTCATGACCTAACTAAAGCAATGACCTCAGAAAACGCAGACATTTGTCTATATCAAACAGGCCTTGAGTACACCTCCAAAACAACTCTTTCCCTTTAAATATATGAGGGTAGCTTTAGGGTGCTTCTTATGTTTGCAGCTTGTCCACACCAACTGATATGCACCTGAATTTGTTCTGTAACAGGAGGAAGAGTTAGAAGTTCTCAGGACACACTGGGACCACTTTGTTCTTCTCTGCCTTACACAGATCCACAGTGATCCCTTCACACCCCTTGGTGGTCACAGGATTCTAAGCCTGAGAAGGAGTGTAAAGGACACCTGTTCCCTATGGAAGCCATCTGTTCTTGGACTTGGAGCCTCTGAAGGAAGGTAGCTGGGCCATGAGAACCTCCCTGGGTCTCCTGGCCAGTCTACTTCCCCTAGGGAATCAGACGAAGACTTCCTTTCTCCCTCCTTAAGAGAGTGTCCTGCCAGAAGAAACACTTTCTGGATCATTAGAGAAAGTTAGAGAGGTCATCTCTCTTGGCTTCATAAAGGTAGAGAAGCAGAAAAGAAACATGTCTTTTAAACTGTGCAACAGGTCACTGCAAATGCAACATAAGCTACAGAGGAAAACTTTTGTAGCTGAAAGGAAGTTCTAAGGGACGAAAATTGTGCACAACTGGCTGATATCCTTCAAAGGTAGAAAGAATTTTTGCAGGACTATTTGTGCTGGGCCTGATACCTGGAGTTTTGTAGTCACTTATTCCCTTCTTCTGATGTTGTTCAAATGCAATTAGGCCAGTTCTGGGAACTAATGCCTTCTCCTTGACACATTCTTGTTAACCGGCTCCATTTCAACACATGGCCTCTTTTGGACAGTACATAGGTAAACCCTTGACATTTGTGAACACAGAGAGGTTCACAAATCCCTAAGCTCGTGAGTGTGGAAACGTTTGTACAAGCTCCTGGCTTTCTCCCAAACCACATGTTTCTTGTACAGTGCCTCACATCACAGGCTAAGCAACCTTTCAACTTGAACTGAAGTTCAATCTATCATGTTATGGTGACTTCTCTTTTTCCCACACATAAATCAGTTTTGATTAAAGAAAAAAAGAAACAAATACGCTTTTTCAAAGTTCTTGCAAGGCCAGCAATGAATGAAGAGCTACAGCAACGTAAGGAATTGGGTGGTCAGTGGGCTCCCTACCAAAGGGGGTCCGCTTCGTATACCAGCTCCAGATTCAAAACGGGGCCTCTACCTGCAACAGATGGCTGTGTGCTATGGGCCTTCATGGTTGCTCATGAACAGTCTAAATGGAGAGGTTAGGTCTGGGAGTGCCACAGGCTTCCTTCCTGTCAACACTTCATTCTTGGGCCGCCAGACCACAGGTTCCATGGCACAGGTGAGAGCTCCCTTCCCAGTGAGCCACTGGGAAGAGGCAGGCACAGCAGGAGAACAGTGGCAACGAAAGCAACTCTTTCCCTGAAGATTTGTATAATTCAAGCCCATCTTGTATACCCTCTACATGTGGGAAATAATAAAGGATGTTTATAATTATGACCCTAGGTCTTCTGAAGAACCAAGGAAAGATCGACCTCATATATGTATTGATGGCCAATCTTATCCTGCATACCAGTCAGACTTGAGGCAACGTCTAATGAAAGATACATATAAAACATGATCTTGAAAATAAGAATAGAAGATCAAAAACTCTGTAGAGGGAGGGGGAAATAAGCTCAACAAAAAACTACACAGATATAATTATTGTGATTAAGTACTGCATTTAGTTCAGAGTTGCCTGGCAACAAAGGCAAAAAGAAAAAAAATCAACAAATTATTCTTCAGGAGAGAGATGTCCTCTCTTGGTAATAAATCTTGAAATAAATTCACAATATAGGGCTTATGCAAAAGAAATTCAATGACACAGTGGACCATGCCCTAATGATTTTTACAAAATAAGCAAAAAAATTCACATATAACCATTTCCCACATTGTCCCTTAATGACAGCTTAAATCAAATCATTAAAAATATATAGTTGTAGATTTTACCTCAGGAAGAAAAGTAAAATACTAATCATTATCAAGTTAGCGGGGTGGAGATATAGGTGAAACAAAAATGGCAGAATGTTGATAACGGTTGAAACTGGGTTGAGGGTACATGGCGGTTCACTGCACTATTCTATTCAATTGTGAACATTTGAAAATTTCCACGAAACAAAACAAAACCATAGCTGAAAGTATTTGACAACCAGGGGAGTTAAGCTAATGTGTTATCTAACAAAGACTATATTCTATTTGATAAAGTTTTAAGTTAAGCAGATATAATACTATACTCGATCTTTGAAAATTGATCAGCTGAGCTATGGAGCACTTGACAATACTCACAATCAGACCCAAAGCACTGTAGACATTTCTATATAAGTGTGCACATTCCCAGCTAATCATGGCGGCAGGTAATTGACCCACTTAAGACAACAAGCTACCAAGGAGTGGAGGGGAAAGCCAGATTCAGGTACCTTCGCTGCAGTTTTTCAGGGCAAAGAAGTCCACTGCAGACAAGCTTCGGTTTCCACTCGAGATGTACTCCAGGGCCACTCGGAACGGGTTCTCTGGGCGCCCAATTCTTCCCTGCAGCACAGTCCAACTGGTTGCATTGGAAAGCAGAGGGGAAAAGCATAGAAAAACGGTGATGAGAAGCAGACCTAACCCGCAGAGAGGTCCTACCCCTGCACTGGCCCACATTCTTCATGCCGCACCAACAGGTGGAACCCTTTTTCCTCTTTCTGATTGTGCTGAGGCTAACCCTGTGTGCTTATGTAAATACTGCCTTAGGACAAATTCTTAGAACCTGGGTCAAAGCGTATGTACATTTAAAACTCTGAGGATGGTGACTCTGACGGCAACACACACACATTTGTTTCTTTCTTGTCCAGCTAACTCAGAGACCCAATTCTTAAACCCACTGTAGCCATTGGTGTTCCTTTTGTCATACTTTTTAGGCAACTGCAGACCTTTGGACTACGTCAGTAGCTAGTCTTACAGGAAAAGAATATACATGTCTGAGAAAATCTGCCAGCAGAGTGAAGGAATTGTCTTCAAAGCATTTGTCAGTGTATTCATTATTATCTCTGGAAAGAATGCTTGGTTTTTGTAATTTTATCAGATCCCAAAGTCTCAGAACCCTCAGGTTTGCTCTATAGCTACTTAAGGGAAGCTAGCAAGTGCTATTTATTTACTGAAGGAAAATTAAAGTGCACTGAAGCATGTGCTTTGGGGTAAAAGTTACCTAAGATTGACGTGGACTCCGCAAAAAGGTTCAAACAGAAGAAGACGGAAGCTGGTCAAACACTGAGCACTGCATCTATCTATAATCAAGGACACTGACACGGCTGGAGAACGGAGAATAAGCTAAATGAACATTTTTACACCTCACTCAGGCTATTAACCTCTTGGAGTAGCCTCCTGTCACTGATTGGAACATCAAATTTACTTTCCAAAATTGATTCAGGGTTTTTTTTATGTATATAGTTATTTTGACAATTTTGTGTGGAGAATGGAAATTACCTGGACTATTTTGTATTTTCTTTCCTTTTAAAGAGAAACAATTTTATTGAGGTGTAATTGATGTACAATAAATAAATCACATGTACAAAAGTGTACAATTCGATGAATTTTCACATTTGGATACACCCATGAACTCATCACAATGTTTCATAGTGTTTTGCCACTAGGTTGGGCTTAGGTATGGCAGTACAAGTACAAAGGAACTTAGGGAAAGACTAGCTTTCTGTTTGAAAAAAATTTAAAGCACCCTCCCAAACCCCAAGTATAAAAAATATTAAAAATCCAGAAAAGTTGGTCAAGGAAAGTAAAAGTCACCCAGAAGGTCATCCAGAGACTACCATGGTGAACTCCTCTGTGAACAGCCTTTTAGCTACAGTTTTACACAGATAAGGTCATACACACATAAGCTTGCTGTGACTGCACTTTGCACTCAACAGTATGTCACAAGACAATAAATATAAATTACATGATCAGTTCAATGATTGCATTTTTAATGATTTGTGCATTGTTCCTGATTTTTCCTCTCATGCTGAGGTTAACCCTGTGTGCTTATGTAAATACTAACTTAGAACAAATTCTTAGAACCTGGGTCAAAGTGTACATACATTTAAAACTCTGAGGATGTTGTCAGTCCTCCAACAGTGAATCAGAAGGCCCATTTCTCCATTTGCTTATTTGCTTGTTAACACTGGATCCCATCAAATCTTTTTTTTTTTTTGGTCGCACTGCACAGCTTGCGGGATCTTAGTTCCCCCACCAGGGATTGAACTGGGCCCTCGGCAGTGAAAGCGCAGAGTCCTAGACACTGGACAGCAAGGGAATTCCCAAGATCCCATTAAATCTTCTCCATCTGTTAACTTTTGGTAATGAAGGCGTCGCCTAAGGCAATCTATGGTCTTTCGGGTGGGTGTTCCTGGATGGGAGTTTTTGTCTCCGGTCCCTGCCATGTTGTTGGGCAGGCAGTGCGCTCTGCTGAAGGCAGAAGGCATTTCTGTTCCCTTTCTGTGCTCTTCTGTAGTTAATTCAGATCACTGGAGCCAGTGCCTCAGCCATTTAATAAAAGTGTATTAAATGTATAGCTGATTCACTTTGTTATACAGCAGAAACTAACATGCCATTGTAAAGCAATTATACTCCAATAAAGATGTTTAAAAAAAAAAGTGTATTAAGTTTCCCAACAATAGATTACGTAGAAGGGATTATTGCTGTTGTAGTTTGTTCTCTGTTACTGTACCCAACAGGATTTCTATCCAAAATAAAACCAGTACAATTGAATAAGGAAAAGGAGGCCTTCTGTTTAAATGTGTGACTGTCAAAGAAAAAAAATTTGAAAAGAAAATGTAAATGAGGGGTCCTTAAGGAAAAACACAAAGAGAGCAGAATTTTTCTTGTTCTTTTGAAAAATAAAGGACTCTTATTTTCGAGGAAATATGGTGATAAAAGGCATGACTATTCATATTCTTCCAAAATCATAGCTCTCTGCTCTGAGGAATGATGGATTTTAATTCCAGGTACACAGTGGCCCTTGACAATGATTTCCATTTCTGTATTGGCACTAGCCCTCTGGAAAAATGTGTCAATTGTTTTAGGGATTAGTTTCTGAGTTACTGATGCAATAACTTTTGTCTGAAATTCTCTGGCCTCCCATAGTTTCCTGCTGCAACTTTAATAACTTTCAGAGTAGTTGCCGAACATGATTTTATAACCAGGGAAGTTGGGACTGAAAAAGGGCAAGCTTAGACCTAGGCTCAGATTTGTGTAAGAGACAGCAAAAACCCTGTGAAAAAAAACTCAAGCTCTCTTTTCTCTCTGCCTCCATCTTCTTTGTTGACATCCCAGTGGTCATGAAACTTGCTCATTAGGGTCCTGTTTTCCTCTTTGGCTGGTGGCAACTCTACTTCTGCTTGCAAAGGGGAAGGTTATGTTCTAACCTAGAGCCTGCTAGAGACAAAAGTGCAGCTGTACCCATGTGCTGGGGATTTGTGGCCATCTCAGCATTGGTGCTTTAGTCAATCAATACGACAGTGAGGGGAGGCCATCTGGACTTTGGGAAGCCAAAGGCACAGTGTGGATGGCCTGTCACCATCCGTTATCTTCCAGTTGCCTCTCTGGAGCTCTCCACTTCCAGTTCTGGCTCTGCTCACCATTTGCCTGATGACTTTGAACAAGGTAGTTTACTCTGAATGTCTGAAATTTGGGATGTTTTCTGATCAAATTGTCTTCTCAACCAGAGAAAGTGTTTCCCCAATGTTTTATTATTTAAAGGGGAAAGAAAAGAATGTACTCCTAAGCCCATCTGAAAACCCCAATCACTTTCCCCAAATATCACTAAAGTATCTTTTCCACCTATTTAAAAATCCACTAAGGAATTCTAAATAATATAGAGCATTTAAAACACAGCTATCTAAGTGTCTGATACTTAAGGCACTCCTTAGTGTGTCTGCACAGTGCTAGCGTGTAAAGCAAACCTGATACAGCTATGACGGCTGCACACTTACTAAGGCCTGCAAACAACTCATGATTTCACTGGTGTGTGCAGGCAAATTCATTGTAGCAGACTGTCTATTTAGATAGTAAATTTGCGGTAAAAATTTCTGCAAATCATTAAAGCAATTATTCATTTAAGTCAGAGTCAGATAGTAAGAAACCCTGTACTCTCTGAATGACTACCCGACTCTCACTACACCCAACTCCCCCAAAACACTGATTTTAAAAGAGAGCTCATGAATAATACTCTACTTAATATTAAGACTTCTGTTTCAATTCTACAGAACCAAACTGTGTAACTAAGAAACCTAATGGACTACACAAGTTTCGAATTCCATCAAGCATCCATTCCAATTCTACTCACTTACAAAGCGTTCTGGGTGAAGAAATGAGCTTGGCACTCTGAGCGTCGCAAACAAAACAAGCCATGGTCCCAGCCCTAAAGGAAGACCTTTTCAATTTGGTGTGGCAGAAAGACATGAATAACCATAATATGAGGACATGTTTGATATAAGCCCTAGCATAGAAGGAGGAGACAATAATCATGGTTATAAAGATAAATTAATGCCTCATCTAGAAGATCACATTCCAAATGCTGGAGAGGGTGTGGAGAAAAGGGAACCCTCCTGCACTGTTGGTGGGAATGTGAATTGGTACAGCCACTGTGGAGAACAGTATGGAGGTTCCTTAAAAAACTACAAATAGAACTACCATATGACCCAGCAATCCCACTACTGGGCATATACTCTGAGAAAACCATAATTCAAAAAGAGTCATGTACCAAAATGTTTATTGCAGCTCTATTTACAATAGCCCGGAGATGGAAACAACCTAAGTGTCCATCATCGGATGAATGGATAAAGAAGATGTGGCACATATATACAATGGAATATTACTCAGCCATAAAAAGAAACGAAATTGAGCTATTTGTAATGAGGTGGATAGACTTAGAGTTTGTCATACAGAGTGAAGTAAGTCAGAAACAGAGAGACAAATACCGTAGGCTAACACATATATATGGAATTTAAAAAAAAAAAATGTCATGAAGAACCGAGGGGTAAGACAGGAATAAAGACACAGACTTACTAGATAATGGACTTGAGGATATGGGGACGGGGAGGGTAAGCTGTGACAAAGCGAGAGAGAGGCATGGACATATATACACTACCAAATGTAAGGTAGATAGCTAGTGGGAAGCAGCCGCATAGCAAAGGGAGATCAGCTCGGTGCTTTGTGACCGCCTGGAGGGGTGGGATAGGGAGGGTGGGAGGGAGGGAGACGCAAGCAGGAAGAGATATGGGAACATATGTATATATATAACTGATTCATTTTGTTGTGAGCAGAAACTAACACACCATTGTAAAGCAATTATTCTCAAATAAAAAAAAAGAAAAAGAAGATCACATTCCAATATGGGTCTTGAGAGATACGGCAGATTTCTTCCAGTGAATACTGGAGGTATGATCAGAAAGAACTGAAGGTTACCATTACGGATGGATAAAAAGAAAAAAAAAAACTTAAAGAAAGACAGGGTCAGAGAAGGATGAGTAGCTTGGCTGGAATAAAATGGATTTTGGGGGGACACAGGAGAAGTAACCTGGATAGATGGGGCACAGTAAAATCTTAGAGGGTAACGGTGCTGGCAAAGGAACCGGAGCTCTTCAGTAAGGAATGAGCCTCTGATGGGCTTTGGAAAGGAGGAATGGCATGAACAGTCACAGGTGAGTAACATTAACCCAACAGCAAAGTTTAGAAGGAACCAGAGGAGGAGAGACTGGAAGCAGAGGCCAGGAGTGAGGGCCAGAACCACAACAGCAGAAACTGGGTTTTGGGGTGGGGGAGAGAGACTCTGTGAAGTCAACCCACAGAGTAATTTCTTATTTTCAGTTATATTTTTCAGTCCTAAAGTATCCGTTTGAGTCTTTCCTTTTATTTGAAAATTTTGAGATAACTGGAAATTCATATGCAGTTGTAAAAAACAGTATCGGGAGATCTCTTGCACACTTTACCCAGTTTTCCCCAAAGGTGACATTTTACAAAACTATAGCATAAAAGCACAACCAGGATACCGACATTGCTACGATCCACCAATCTTAGATTACCTCAGTTTTACTTGTACTCGTGTGTGTGTGCGTGTGTATATGAATTATTGGTTCTTTTTTTATACCTTCATGTCTCTGCTGAATTTTTCCATTTGTCTCAAGAGGGTTCACCCTTAATTCTTAGAGGGTTATAATATATTCTTTAAAATCTTTATCTGATAAATGTCTGTATAATCTCAGGGTTGGCATCTTTTGATCGTCTTTTTCCTTGAGAGTTGGTGAGATTTTCCTGGGTTTTCATATCTGGAGCAATTTTGGACTGTATCCTGTACAGTATGAACATTATTTTACAGGACTTTGGGTCTTGCTTAAATTCCATGGAGAGTGCTGACTGTTTTGCTCTGTTCTGTTTTAGCGCATTCGACAGTTAGCAGACGGTTAGTTTCAGGCTGGCAGTTCCTACCCATCTTCTGTGACTGTGGCTCCAATGTCAGTTCAGTTGCCACAGCCTATTTGGGATCTGTCTCATGTGCTGAGCCACCCAGTAGTCAGTCTGAGACCTGGGCAGTGGTCTGCGCAGAAGACCGAAGCTCGTGGTCAGACGCATGCACACACAACCTGGCAGTCAGCCCACCATTCTGAGATCACTTTCTTGAGCTCCTTCCTCACCACGGTCTCCTTGACACTTTCCTGCTCCCAGAGGCACCCCTTCCTGATACTCTGGGTAGAATGCCTAGGCTTTAATTTCCCTGCTCTGTCATATAAACTTCTTGTTTGTTTGTTTTATTTATTTTTAATTTTTGGCTGCATTGGGTCTTTGTTGCTGCACGTGGGCTTTCTCTAGTTGCGGCGAGTGGGGGCTACGCTTGGTTGCAGTGTGCAGGCTTCTCACTGTGGTGGCTTCTCTTGTTGTGGAGCACGGGCTCTAGGCACACGGGCTTCAGTAGTTGTGGCATGCGGGCTCAGTAGCTGTGGCTTAGTTGCTTAGCTGCTCCGTGGCATGTGGGATCTTCCCCAACCAGGGCTCAAACCCGTGTCTCCTACATTGGCAGGCGGATTCTTAACCACTGCGCCACCAGGGGAGCCCCTGTCATATAACCTTTTGAGATTGACTTTGCCTATGGGGCCAAGCAGTAAGAAAAAAGAAGAAAAACTAATGGGGATTCCATCCCTGTTCCTGGGACCACAGTTTCTCTGGCCAGAAACAAGGGTTCCCCTCCCTTGGGGTTTTAGGTGCGTGGCCATCCCCTGCTGCTATTACAACATGCAGGACTGCCTAGGGACTGCGGTGGGAAAGAACCAAAGACGTAAAGAAGAGCAATCACAAAAGAAAACAGGGACTTCCTCCACTTTCTGTCTAGCAGGAGACCCCTTTCCTGCTCCTCAGACCACAAACAGAGGGCTTCTCTTTGAGCGTTCTTTCCATCTCTGCTGTGTACTTCTGGGTTTCAAGTTAAAAGGATACCACTTACAAGAGCATCAAAAAGTCTAAAGTACCTAGGAATAGACCTAACAAAACAAGTACAAAATATCTGTAGAGAAAATCATAAACTTTTATTGAGGTATTTTTAAAGGACCCAATTAAATAAAGCAATATCCCAAGCTTACGATTAAAAGACTGAATATTGTAAAGATGTCAGTTCTCAAACTGATTTAAGGTTTAAATGTAACACCAACTAAAACTTCAATGGATATTTTTTATTTTTTGACACTAAAAATAACATTAACATAATTTGTTAATTTATCTGTCTAAAAGTTAACTTTCTATTAAGGCGCAAAAAAAACTTTAATTTTGTGACAAGCACTTGTTTTGAGATATAATTCCAGTTTGTACTTGCAAAATAACATTTTCTTGCCCTGGAGATATATTTATCACCTTATTTATTTATTTTTCCTTTTTATTTTTCTAATTGAAGTGTAGTTGACATAAATATTATATTAGCTTCAGGTGTACAACATATGATTCGACATTTATATACATTATGAATTGATCACCATAATAAGTCTAGTTACCTCTGTCACTACAAAGTTATTACAACATTACCGACCATGTTCCCTATGCTGTAGGTTCCATCCCCGTGACTTATTTCTTAACTACAAGTTTGTGCCTCTTAATCCCCTTCACCTATTTCTCCCAGCCCCCCATCCCTCTTGCAACAGATTTTTTTTAAAGAAACTTAACAACTTATTCTAAAATTTATAAGGAAGTTTGAATGTATAAGGGCCAAACAGGCAGGACACTGTTCAAGAAAAAGATAGGAGGCTTTCCTCTAGATATCAAGATTTATTTTTTAAAAAAACTATAGGGCTTCCCTGGTGGCGCAGTGGTTGAGAGTCCGCCTGCTGATGCAGGGGACACGGGTTCGTGCCCCGGTCTGGGAAGATCCCACATGCCGCGGAGCGGCTGGGCCTGTGAGCCATGGCTGTTGAGGCTGCGTGTCTGGAGCCTGTGCTCCGCAACGGGAGAGGCCACAACAGTGAGAGGCCCACGTACCGCCAAAAAAAAAAAAAAGAAAAGACAAAAAGAAATTAAAAAACTATAGTAATTATGAAGTTCAGTACTAACACGGGATATTCAAATAGGCCAGTGGAACAGAGCAGAAAGGCCAACCAAATTTGTAGACAAAATCCTTTAGTCGTGGTGAGTGCCTTTCTGCTTCAGTTATTGATGAGTTAGCAAGTATTTATTAAGCACCTATTCTGTGCTATGTGCTACAGTGAATACGAAAGTACAAAATGCTCTCACAGTCCATTTAAAGTTGAAGATTTTTCTAACAGAATAGAAGATCTGCCCAAATAAAGCAATCAGAGGCCAAAACCCAGGATAACAAATAGCAACAGGCTGGTACGGATTAGAGTGTGTACGAAATTAGAGAATGAGGAGATCGAAGTGAGCGGGGTCATCACGGAGGTTTTCATGGAGAAACAGGACGTGAGTAAGGAGGTAAAGAATGACTCAAACCTCAGGCAGAAGTCAAATACTGCCCAGAGAGATAGGGAAAGTATGACGGGAAGAGTGAGAACCATGTACACAAAAGACAGTGAGACGTGACAAACCACAGCTCAGCTGCGAAGCAGTAAGAGACTCCATCGGAGAAAGGTCTCTGACGGCCCCCTCCTGCCTGCCTCTCCTGTTCTCCCCTCAGCCTCCTTCCTATGCCCGCAAAGACCCACGTGGCCTGGAGGGGGTTTGTAGGGCAGGGTACTGGCCTGGGAGCTCAGCAGGGTCCCAGGGCCCCCGTGGGCCAGGCGATCGCCCTCCGCTCCTCTCTCGCTCTTCCCGGAGAGTCCCTCCCGCTTGCCTCTCCTGATCTCTCCGGCCTCAGGGGCGCTGATCCTGTCTGGCCTCCACTTCTCCACCCGCCTCAGTCCCCCTATATCCTACTGGTTCACTCTGGGGTTCCTCCCATCTCCTTGGGTGTCAGGGTTCCTGACCAGCGGCCGCAGGCACCCTAGTTGTGGGGAGACGCTAACTCCACATATTCCCACACTGCCATCTTTAGCAATATGAATATTAACAAGAGCAACAATTCCAGTGATAACAATAACAGCACTAATAATGTGATCAACAGCAACAGTTAACTTTGATGGCCTACTGTATGCTCTGCTCTTCTTGCTGAATTTTAAACCCAGCGTCATGTGACTCCATAGTCCCTATGAACACCCCCTTAAACTGTCTCTTTTAAGCTTCTTAAGGTTAGAAACCATGTCCTCCTGAGCCTTTGTTTCAACTTCTGGCCCTGGTGAACACGGTTGGGGAGCTGAAGCTAAAAGATGTGGTCACTGTCACGTTCTGTAGTGGCTACAACAGCCAAGTCATTCAGGTGGCGACTACCCCCATGCTGGGATAGCCAAGCTCATGGGTTAAGTTGAGGATGATGGAAACCACACAATTAGACAGCCAGCAACGACTTTTTCACACAGAACTCAGTCATATGATTATTATTACTACCGAGCGTAACACTGTCAAGACTCAGGCCTCACAGCTGACATTACTCCACATGTCCCTTTGCTAAGACTCTCTCTTGACAAGTGGCCGGACGTCCGTGTGAAGATTCATTAGAAATAAGGAATTGGGCCTATGGGAGCTTGTCTAGATCAATTAAAAAAAAAAAAACTCAATTGCACTTCTCTCCCTAATCTCATCCTAAAGGAAAAAAAACACACATAACTTTCAAGGTTTTTAAAAAATAGACCTTGTAGTAGTTCTGCAGCAAATATAAACCTTTCAGCACTACTTTTTACTGTTTCCATTAAACCAGCCTGCTTTGAAAGCATTTTTATGGGAGAGAGCAGGAGTGAAAAATGCCAGATCAATGTAAATTTTACTGGAGAGTGTTGCTAGCGAAGTTTCTGTAATAATAATAACACTTGGCATGTGGTGTGGGGTCTTTTACCCAAGTAGCCCTGGCTTTGTTATTCCTTGTCCTTCAAAATTTCCCAGAAGTTAGATGCATGTGTCCTGGAGAGGATTGGATCTGGATGGAAGCTAGGTTTCAGGTTGATTCAGGATGTGGTTCCCACGAGCCTGTGGTGGAAAAGAGCTGCCCTGAGGCTGAGGGTGGCCTCTGGCTCTGCTGGAGGGGAGCTGTGGGAGCAGAGGGGTGCTGAGACAGGGTTGGGCTCCCTGGGGCCACAGTGGACTCTACTGCGACCTTAGCACTGGCGGCTGGAAAGCAGTTTTGATTTCTATCAGAGATACCGTATGGGTCACAGGCATCCAGAAGGTGGCCCAGCCTTCCTGAGGCGGGGGCCAAGACAATGTTCCCAGACTGCGCTTCCCCTAATTCTTCTGCCATGCTTTTGAGCAAAGAATAAAATTGAATGGTTTTGGGCTCTTTTTCCTGGCCTCTCTTTAGCTTCTTCTAATCTTACCTCCTCCCTCCCTCCCTCCTTCCCTCCATCCTCCCTTCCTTCTTTCCCTCCTTCTTTCCTTCCCTCCTTCCCTCCCTCCTTCCTTCCTTCCTTCCTTCCTTCCTCCTTCACTCCCTCCCTTCCCTTTTTCTTTCCTTCCTTCAGGAGAAATATATTAATTAAGAGTGGAAACTTTGGAGGCAGACTTCCAGTTTTATAATCTAAACTCTGCCTCTTACTGGCTGTGACCTCTGGCCAGCTACCTACCTAACCTCTCTGTGCCCAGTTCCATCATTAAGAAGTGGGGATAATAATAGAGCCTTATAGGGGTGTGGTGAAGACCATGTGGGTTAAGACATGTACAGTACTTAGCTGACACTCAGTAAGCATTAGCTAATACTGTTATTAATATGCATTAGCTAATACTGTTATTATTGTGCTAGTGTTTCTTTTCTCTCCTACACCCACTACGGCGGATGACCTTACAAGGAATTAATTTACAAGGTGAAACAGGAGACTGACCATGTGTGACAGGATTTCAGGGATTTGGGGAGAGCCTCCCACCCCAGAACACCAAAACTTTTGGGATTCCTTCCAGTCTCCCATGGGGAGCTGAAGAGACAAATGCACAAATGCAGATACCCCAGGGAACATTGTGCCCGGCACTCGATATACATTTCATTTATTTGTGTGTGTGTGTTTATTCATTCCAGAAAGGATTTAAGGCAGCTGTCTTACTTTATCTCATTTAATTTTCACAATAAATGCATGAAACAGATATTGTCATCCTTATTTTATAAGAGAGAAAATTGAGGCTCAGAGAACCTATAACCTTGCCCATGTAGTAAATGGTAAGAGGCAATATGAACCGAAGACGATTTATCTTCAAAACTGTTGCACTTTCTACTATATTGCACATGGGTGTAAATTTATGTTAAATGTAAATAGCTAGTTTTATAGAAGAGCTTTCTAGTGGGTTGGGGGTGGCTAGTATTTGAAGAGTGGCAGTGCTCAGAAAAGGCCTTCTCCAAGAACTATTTTGGCTTCTCCCAGTGAGGCCCCAGGCTGTCTTATTCCTTCTCTCCTCTGGTTCCACATCATCATAACCAGGTTGGAATACATGGGCTTGTGGGAGGGAGGCAGATATCCACCCTGGTCCCTGGCTGAGAGTTTTTTCCTACATTCTATATACCAGGCCACGAAGAGGAGACTGAGTCGACTTCTGCAGACCTCACCCCTAAACCACTGGGGGTGGGGTGGAGGGGAGTAGACTGATTATAGCCACAGTTATAAGAAAAAATGTTAGTAGAAGAAATGTTCTTAAATGACCTCCTGGTGACCAATTTGCTTCCTGGATTAGCATAATCTCTACATTCTATTTTCAGTGGAACACACTTGCTCTGAATGTTCAAGGTTACTCTCTAGTGCTCCTATACTTTCCACCCCTATCACCTGAGCTAATTTAGCTGTTCCCAATTCTGTTTATGCCAATTGTACTCATTAAGTTGATACAATGTGAGCAAGAAAAATTGGAATTACTTTGTGAAGACTAGTAGAGGTAAGTCACTAAAAATAATTGCTGTTTAACTAGATGTGAATGGGGCAACAGAAAAGATCAAGGGAAAAAAGCCTTAAAAATCCCAAAACCTTCAGATTGGTTCACGAGTGTTCTAAAATTATTTCCATCTTAGAGAAATTGAAACTGAAAATCGTGGCTGTGGTGTCATGGTGTCATGAATGTGACTTACATGGAAAGACAATGCAAAACTCCCAATCAACAGGGCCACACTGGAAGCAAAGGCCTTGGCCCTACAGCAAGAGACTGGTGAATTAGCATATGCTTAGAAATTGCAAATTAAAATAAAATGTTTAAGGGTGTAAGTTGATTCTCAAGCAACTATTGGTTGTAAGCTTATTGTCCAAGAACATTTCTTTGCTCTAGTTTGTATTTAAAAATACCTAGAGGGCTTCCCTGGTGGCTCAGTGGTTAACAATCCGCCTGCCAATGCAGGAGACACGGGTTCGAGCCCTGGTCTGGAAAGATCCCACGTGCCGCGGAGCAACTAAGCCCGTGCGCCACAACTACTGAACCTGCGCTCTAGAGCCTGCAAGCCACAACTACTGAGCCCGAGTGCCACAACTACTGAAGCCTGCGTGCCTAGAGTCTGTGCACTGCAATAAGAGAAGCCACCACAGTGAGAAGCCCGCACACTGCAACGAGGAGTAGCCCCCGCTCACCGCAACTAGAGAAAACCCACGTGCAGCAACAAAGACCCAATGCAGCTAAAATAAATAAATAAATAAGATTAAAAAACAATACACAGAGGATTCACTAGCGGTTTTCTTTTTTTTAAAGGAGGGAACACTGATTACTTAGGCAAAAAATCAAGTGCGAGAAAACTTCTTCAAGTCAGAAGTAGTGAGCCTGAGAGCCCTGAGGCCCCCTTTGATTTCTCTGAATTTTGGATTAGGTCCCATGCCAGTCACTATCTCCTCCAGCATCCCATGAGCCTCCCCCATCGGGGGCTGTGTGGAGGGACCAGTGGGATTCTGGGCCGGGGAAGTGAGAAGGGAGAGAGTTTGGTTGGTACCAGCATTCCAGGAATCATTTAAAATTACAGAAGAGAGCACAGGAGGGGACCCCAGAGGGGTTCCCCATTCCACAGACTCTTCAGACAGTGTCTCTGGCAGGGTGGGTGGTGGCTTTTCTCTGAGTAGAGGCTCAGGTGATCATTTCGCCCATGGAACTTCTTCTGTATGGGGATTTGGGCACATCACACACCAGCAGCCAGTGGGAGTCTGGAATCTGTTTTCCTAACTTTCTCTTCCTTCCAATAAAATTTTAGCACCACCTGTTCTTTTCAAATACAATCATTTTTTTCAAGCCAACTCGATGCAGTTAGTTCTTTTGTTTTTGTCTTTTTAAAATACATCCTCCGCAGAGCCAGATAAAGAAGATAAAGAAAACACTGAAACCTGAAATGTGGCCATTTTCTGGAGGATCCCTCCTTTGGCCCAGTCTGCCTCCAGCTTGAGCCCTGAGTCCTGAGTGGGGCAGGGGTTGGAGCTTTAAACCTGTGTCCCCGCCTCAAGGCCCAGGAATTGAGCCCAGGCAAGCTGTCCTCCTTGCCTGTGCTCAAATGAGAGCCAGTCTCCCATCTCGCTCCCTAGAGAACCAGCCTAAATGCCATTTAATGCGTTAATGTATTGATTCATTCAGTGTGAACTCAAGCCTCTGTGCCAAGCAAACTGCTGATGCCCAAGCCCAGAGGAGGCTCCATTTCAGTCATAAATCTCTGGCCAAGTCAGGCCACTGTGCTGAAACCGTATACGGTAGGGTAGACCTGGCCATAAACTGTGGCGCTGTAAGCAAATTCTGGGGCTGGGATAGTGGTCAGCTGGAAAAGGATGGAGGGTCCTGGCCGGGTGGGGTCGGGACAGCCCACAGGTTTGTCCCCACTAAAGATGATCCCCCATTTCACACACTGCTCCTGTATTGCCCCTTTGCTGGGTGGCCATCCAGGGGCATGGAGGCAACTGCCAGAGGCATTGATGGACCATATCCCAAGCTCCCTGGCACAGAGAGGCTCAGTGGCCCTGCTAGAGCCTAAACTGTACTGTGGCAGGTATAGTAGATGATGTTATTGTGGGGTTGAAAGATGTAAATCTGGCATGAATCTTGGAAACCTTGGAAATCACCATGTTCAATCCTGTCACGTGGCAGAGAAGGACTGAGGCCTGAACTATTCTCCTCTACTCTGTAGACACAGAAGGGTTCTATTCTATACATTGTGTCTGGAATAATTTCTTTAAAACTCAAGCATGACCATTGCCCTCTCCATTGCCCTCAAGACCCGCCTCTGGTTCCCCGTATATGGCAGGGCTCTTTCCTGCCCCTGTGCATGTGCTCAGGGGGTTCCCTGTACCCAGCATCCCTTTTCTATGTTTTCTCTACTGGGCTGTTCTTCATTGATTAGGGAATTCATCTTCCAGCTTGGATTGAATGACTGGTACAGGGGAGCAAGGGCAAGACGTGCCTGACTCTCCCTGAGACATTTGTAGAAAAGCTTCTTGAAGGAAGTGACATTTGTTATTTTTGGCTGGTCTACTCTGGTCTTAGAAGGGATGTTTAGAAATGGTGGTGTTTTGTGTTGAATTGTGTCGCTCTAAAAAGCTATGTTGAAGTCCTAACTCCCAGTGCCTCCGAATGTGACCTTATTTGGAAATAGAGTCTTTAGAAAGGTAATCAATTTCAAATGAGGTCATCAGGGTGGGCCCTAAACCAATATGACCATGTTCTTATAATAAGGGGATTATAATAAGGGGAAATTTGGACACAGAGACAGGCACACACACACAGAGAATGCCACATGAAGATGAAGGCAGAGGTTTGGGGTGATGCATCTTCAAGTCAAGGAATTCCAAAGATTGCCAACAAACCACCAGAAACTAGGAGAGAGGTGTGGAGCAGATTCTCCCTCACAGCCCTCAGAAGGAAGCAACCCTGGTGCCACCCTGAGCTTGGACTTCCGGAACTGTGAGACAATTAAGGTTTGTTGTTTAAGCCATCCAGTTTGTTATAGTTTGTTCTTTCTTATGGTAGCCCTAGCAAACCAATATAAGTGGATAGTTCAAAATCATCCCCACCAGAATGTAAGTTGATACAGCCACTATGGAAGACGGTACGGAGGTTCCTCAAAAAACTAAGAATAGGGGTTTCCCTGGTGGCGCAGTGGTTGAGAGTCCGCCTGCTGATGCAGGGGGCATGGGTTCGTGCCCCAGTCCGGGAAGATCCCACATGCCGCGGAGCGGCTAGGCCGGTGAGCCACTGCCACTGAGCCTGCACGTCCGGAGCCTGTGCTCCACAACGGGAGAGGTCACAACAGTGAGAGGCCGGCATACCGCAAAAAAAAAAAACCCAAAAAACTAAGAATAGAATTATATGATCCAGCAATCCCACTCCTGGGCATATACCCAGACAAAATTCTAATCCAAAATAATATATGCAACCCTGTGTTCATAGCAGCACTACTGACAATAGTCAAGACATGGAAGCAACTTAAATGTCCATCAACAGATGAATGGATAAAGAAGATGTGGTACGTATATACAATGGAATATTACTCAGCCATAAAAAAGAAATAATGCCATTTGCAGCAATACAAATGGACCTAGAGATTATCCTACTAAGTGAAGTAAGTCAGAAAGAGAAAGACAAATACCATATGATATCACTTATATGTGGAATCTAGAGTATGACACAAATGAACCTATCTACGTAACAGAAACAGACTCAGGGACATAGAGGACAGACTTGTGGTGGCCAAGGGGGAGGGGGTTGGGGGAGGGATGGACTGGGAGGCTGGGGTTAGCGGATGTAAGCTTTTATATACAGAATGGATTACAACAAGGACCTACTGTACAGCCCAGGGAACTATACTCAGTATTTTATGATAAACGATAACGGAAAAGAAAAAAATATCCCCCCCGCAAGTGGAGAAACAAACTTTACAATATTTTTACTGACGATGGATGACGCGTGGCATCACCCCTCTATGTGACGACCCCCGCCACGGACAGGCAGCCCACAGGCTGCTGGGAAAAGAGTTCATTTCTCGCAGAGGAGCCCCATTTTCCTTGGGGCCAGAAAGAGCGCTGGGCATGTTCCTACACATTTACCTCAGGCTCCCAGATGAGCAATAGCACCTTCGCCTCGGGGAGGCCCCACTTTAGAATGATACTAGAAAGTGCTGGCTACTAACCCAGGAGCCACGGGCCCATTAGATTCGCCTGGGTGATGCTCATACCTTTAAGCCATGCTTGAAGAAACTAATGGAATTTGAACTTCAGGATTCTACTGTGTCAGCCATGTGGGAGCTCTCTAGAACGTAGCAGATGGAACCACTTGAGGGGCCCTGAGATTGTGCCCATGGTATGTTTAGCCGGGAGCCAATTTCTGGGCTGAAATTTCCACCACCAGTTCTCACACGACAGGAAAGGGTCAGCTCGAAAGAGTGACCTGGAGCTTTGCAAGGATGCGCTAGAAGCAGAGCACTTGCGAAGCAGAGGCAGAAAGATGTGGGCTGGGGTTAGGGGTGGGCAGGAATCCCTAGGCGTGGGCTAAGCTTTCCTCCCCCTCTCAATTCATCTTGGACTGTGAATATTTATAATAAGAAAGCCTTGGACACTCAGAATCTTTTGACATTGGCCCTGGCCCTATATACTGGAAACTGCAATTTTCTGGAAAGGGCAGGCTCCCTGTTCCCCCTTCAGGGGTCTATTTAATCAACAAGGGCTTGGGGAACACTCACCTATAAGACAGGAATAGCCCACCTTCCTTTACCTGCCTCCCAAGGGATGTATGCCTCTCAGAGTGCCTTAGAAAGGGCTGCCTGAGTGCCTACTGTATTACAAAGGTCACCATAGCCACCGGTGAGGCTGAAATGCAGTTTTGTTAAAACCAAGGCAAGCAGAGACTTCCAAAGAGTCAAAACAACTGACTCCTGGGGATGAGGTTGTAAGACCCACCCTTTTGCTCAGGCCTTGTACTGATAGATCATGGAAGCTGGAGCCTATCCAATGGTTGGCATGTTTCTCGTGGAGCCCAGAGGGCAAGCAGGGTCCTCTTCCCCTCCTCAGTCTAAGGCGTCCTCAAAGGACAGAGGACTGCAGGAGCAGACGGTGACAAAGGCTGGGCAGAGTCCAGCAAAGGAGCTCCTGGCTAGTGTGAGCACTGTGGGTGTTTCCAAAGCTCTGCTGACAGCTTGCAGCAGGTTCAGAGACATCATTCAAAACAGCCCTGAGCCTTTGATTCTAGGGGCTGGTTGCCTCTGCACCGAGCAGGTGGCAGACACTCATCTCTGGCTCTTCATGCTCACAGAGCAGGGGCTGGGTAGCAGGCGCTGCTGTCGGTGGACCCTGAAGGATGTGGAAGGGAATCTGTGTTCTGCTAGCATCTCTGCCTTTGGAAACCCGCCAGTGGTGACATCCAGCAATGATGGTAATACTTGCTATATTGTTATTAGATTATTATAACTGTTATAATACTGACCACTCTTGGATAAAAAGGAACTCTACACAGCCATCTCATTTAGTCCTCTTAGGGGCTGTTAGAGGTAGGAGTTGGTGCCCCATTGTACAGATGAGGAAACTGAGATTCCAGCAGGCGAATTATCTTGCTCTCGATTTAGTAAGCAACATTTCATAAGCTGAGATTCAAACTCTGGCCTGTCAAACTTGAAGTCCGTGGATGTCTCTCTATGCCTTGGCTTCCCACAGAAACAGGATGTAGCCTGGGCTGCTGTAGGAGATGGGGAGGCTGGCCTCAGACACTCAGAGATACCACATCTTCAGAGCTGAGAGGTATCCCAGAGACGGCTGAGATAGTTTCTTGAGGGCCCACTGCGTGCAGAGCACAGAACTTACTGCATGTATCAGGAGATCTAGACCAGAGATGGGCTCAGGGTGAAGATGGACCCCCAGGCCAGAATCCTCAGGTTCACATGGTGAGTGCTTCTTGGGACAGCCATGGGACCACTGCCTCAGCACACTGGCTCCCATCTGAGTGGCTCCATGTTTCCACACACACCCTCTCACCTGATTCTTACAGCCCCCCTGGGGGACAAGAACACAGGTGCTCTTATCCTCTGTCCCACAGCCAGGTAGAGTGGAATAAAGGGTTACAGGGCTTCCTCAGAGGACTAGATAGGAAGTGCCAGGGCTTGGTCTCGTGATTCCCAGGCTGGTGCTCTCTTCTCCATCCCCTGAAGACTCCAGAAACAGGAAGGGCCTTGGCGTGTGGGGATTGGCTGCCATGATGTCTGCCTGACACTGGTACATGTGGAGCCTCGCTAATGATGTTCTGTTTCTAGAGCCATCCCTTGGCGGGGGCATGAAAAACATGTGTGTAGGGAGGGGCCTGGGAAAAATCTGAGTTGGGAGCCTCCTCTTTCCCTGGCATTTTTACATGGATGAAAATAAATATCAGTTCTTATGGGACAGGGATAATATATAACTCTTCCCATTTTACAGATGAGAAAATTGAGGCATGAAAAGCAGAAGGAAATGGAACTCAGTTTTTTAAATAGAAAAAGATCACAGACGCTAGAAACTTAGGGCCAGTATCTGACACCTAATCCTCGTTGCCTCTTACTGAACTGAGTAAAGGTAACTGGGGCCCTTTAGTCCTCACCTATGACTTGGCTCTGTTTGTGTTTTGTGGGCAGGTGCCTTGGGTGGACCAGGGGCTAAAGTCCCGTATTGAATTAAATTATATGTCACTGTATCCTTTAGTATCAAGTACATCATCTAATTTAAAAGATCTTATTACTTATTTTCCGTTATTATAAAAGTCTTTAGAGCATGCACACATACTCCTGTCAATCTGATATCAAATATTAGTAGAATTTAATATCTTATTTTTAGATGAGTAATACATATAAGTTGCTATGTTAATAGTACCCCCAATGAATCATTTTGCCCATGGGGTGACTACACTCTGCTTGGAGATGCCCCTTAGTCCATTGCCTTGTTAGATCAATACTCTTGAGTGAGGAAGGCTCTTCGTGCTTTGGACCAGGCCACTAATTGTCTTCTCACAGGTTGCGCCAGCCAGTGCAGAAAATCCCTCTGTAGGCTGTAAAGGGCTGATGACAGAGGGCCTGCGGTACCTCCTCGCAGAGGTCGAGGAGTCTCATTCCCTCCTGGCTGCCTTCACTCAAGGTCAGGACTGGAGCATCAGTGTATGAGGCCCTGAGTCCTGGGTTTTCTCTTTTCCTCCCAAGGCTCTTTGGTGAATTCCCCTTTTCCCAGTCTGAGCTCTGTCCCCCACCCAGCCCACTGTCAAACAGAAGCAAATGCTTTTGGCCCCACAATTAAACCTTCTTTCAGCAACTGGTGACTCTGGATACAGAGCGGTGCATTTCTCCCATACAAATTGCTGTCACCAGATATAAAGCACTAGTGACACCTCAGAGGTAGCTCCTTTAGCTACTCCTGCCCCCAGCATTCTGTCTTAGCCCCTTCACTACACCCTGGTCCAGCTGGATGTTTGGGAAGAGGGTAAGAGCTTGCTGTCACTCCAGCTCTTCTCTCTTCTCTGTGACATGGTTGCCCTTCACAGGCTGTTGCTGCTCCTGTATCCTCTTTCTGTCCTTGGTGATGGGGGTCCCTTTTCAATACTGTACAACCCCTCAGATAACACCTGCTTTCACTTTTCCCCCAAACATCACAGGGCTCCCTAGGGCTCAGTTAAAGGATCTCTCCCCTCCCTGACCCTCCCACCTGAATCCTCAAATCATATTCCTTTAAGCTATCTCCCATGGAAAAATTCCCAATATCATTTGCATGTTTCCAGAATTGTACAGCTTTCACAACAAGCATGGTGGAACATGCACATCCTAACGCATTCATTTCTTGCTTCCTCTTGGGGAGTGGAGGGGGAGGGGTAGATGGAGGTACGATCCCTGAACTTCCAACTCCCTGTGAGGGGAGATTCCTAAGAACCCTCCCAGGTTCTTTGGTGGGAGTGTTTGTTAGACCTGGTATCCTCAAACTGGGCCCATGGTTAAAGCCTCATATGCAAGATTCCAAAAGAGGGTGACACAAATTGAGTATTCAGATTGGCCCAATCCCGGGGGCCACTGTGTGCAAATAACTGAAGTCTTTTAACAGAGGTGTCTAAGAGAGCGATTAAAAGGGAATTGCAATTATTGAGCCCAGAGGTAACATTTCAGAACTGGCCCATAAATTCTGATTTGACATGAAATTTAAAACTCCCCAGTGGTCTCCAATGCCATATTAAAAGAGCTTTAATACTAAGAAGTAGAAATAATGAATGATAATCAGGGTGCTGTTTCTAGGAGTAGGGGCAGCTCTGAGGGCCAGGCTGGCAGGGAAACACAGGTTTGCATTTGGTTGTATTTTACATCCCTCACTTCACAAAAGAGCAGTGCAGGCAGGGAGGGTGGGCTTGGCAGAAGTGTGTTGAGTGAAAACCTGGCAGAGCCATTCCCCAGGGTACTCCAGCTCCAGCTCTGCTGAAAGCCACGGGTGCAGTTGTCTGTTATGCAGCTGCTCTGCGCCAGGCCCTGCAGGGAGCAGCTGCTGGGTGAGGGCTGGCCCGGGAGCTGACGTGGACAGGCAGCATGGCTCCTAGGAAGAGCGCTGGGCTGAGAGTCCAGAGATCCTGGCTTGAGATCTGGCTTTTTCACTGGCTGGTGGTTTGGCCAAGTCACCTCACCTCTCTGTTCACGGCTCCTCTATTTCACTGACTTCCTCACAGGACTGTTGGAAGGACTACATGGTAGAATGTATAGGAGAGTGCTTTGAAAATATATGTTATATAGATTTCTATTGTTTTGATATCTGGTACCTGCCTTGATGTGGTCGTTCTCCTCTGGACGTCTTTTAAGTTTGTTCCTTTACAATTCGTCGACAAAAATACAGCTAGATGACTCCTGAGGCTGATTTCAGCTCCTGGATACTAGGGCACTGGCAGTGCCCTGCACTGGATTGGCTGATGCAGGGAATACTGGTCAACCCTCCCTAGGATTTGGTTCTGCACCTGCTGCCCCTTAGGGCGTTGTCTTCTCAAGCAGCTGCAGGACACCAGGGCTTTATGTTAACTTGTAATCAATCGGAATCTCTCCACCTTCCCACCCCTCTCTAATCCTCTTCCCACAAACTGTTTCCAAGCCAGATCTTATAGGGTGTGGCTCAGAGCAGCAGATGGTTTAGAACCTGAGTGCAGGACCATCACATTTCCTGCAGCAAATTTTAACTGGTTTGGTTTCCAGAATTTAGAATCTGTAGTATTAGCCTTCCTACCAAGCTTGGTGTCATCAGTAGATCAGCCCCCCTATGAAATGAGATAACGAACATGTGGCTTCTAGAATGTCATAGGTCTGAACAAATGTTGATCCCCTCTCTGCCACCATTTCGGTCATGCATTAAAAACATGGAAGAGTCATCAAAGGTCAAGGCAAAGCCCTTTCTCATTTCTCTTAGAGACACCTTTCAGATGGACAGAGCTCACTCACTATGCCTCTTCGGATACAAGCGTTCAGTTTGCTGCAGACTCATCTACCAGAATATTAAGGGAAACACTGTCAAATGGGTGCTTAAATCAAGATGCTCTGTCTGTCACTTTCCCTTATCCTCCTAATCTCACACCCCTTCTGAAGAAAGGGTTTTCCAGGACTGGCTTTAGGTGAGCCTGTGTTGACTCTTGGAATCGCCGCATTCTTTTCTAAAAGTTCCAAAACTACTTCTTCAGCAACTTGTTTAGAATTTAACTGGGGTTAATATTTTTAAATTCAAAACATTTTCTGATTGACTCCTGATGTAAATAGAATCCTAAAAATATAGCATTGAGATCCTTGCATTTAAACCTAAAAATAAAATTGTCTATAAAAGGAAATCTAGTCAGATTAGCCTAGTTTCATCTGATATCGAGAGCACATAACGATGCACTCCAACAGGACACTTTACAGTTCACGCTGGGTTGGTATAAAAATCTGACTTTGAACAACAATTAATGTGGCCACACAACATGTGGAGGTCCTGTTACATTAATCTGTAGCAAGTGTTTTAGCGGTAGGGCAAAGGGAGAATAATACAGGAATCCTACCCTCAAGGAATGTTTTAATTGCGAAGGCTAAAGAGGTAGCATGGAATAAGAAATAGATTAGCCCAAGGTGCATACAAGCAATTTCACTGAATTCAATAAACACTTACTGAGCATACTGTGTACCAGGCACGTGGTAGGTCCTGGATATAGATGAGACATAGATCCTGCCCTAAAGGGACTTATATTCACATGTTGAGACTGCTTAAGAAAACTCAAAGTCAGGGAGAGCCTAGCTCAGCATGGGACAAGATTAATTAGGAGGAAATCTGAAGGAAATAGAGGCAGGGAAAAGACAGTCCAAGTAGGCCTCATGACACAAGGAAAAGCACGTCAGTCCTTCAGTTTCTGTCACCTGATTGCTCCAGAGTTTTAAAGTTCAAATCCCCAAGACAGAGACAATGGTAGAAGTGTCGAGAGAGAAGCACAATTCAAGTTTAACAAGAAATAGATAATGTTACAGGTCAGGGAATCCGTTTCAAAATAAGACGTTCTTTTTGACAGTGTCCCTTTAAATGATGTGACTCTGGGGACTCTTCCTCTCTCAGCATCTGCCACCCTACATGATAATTAGCCAGCGACACATTTTTCTTTGTTGTTCATTAAAGATTAATGAGGGGCAGAGCTTCAGGCCTGGTTAGATGGAGAAACCCTGAAGAGTACCTTTGAACCTTTCATATCTGTTCCTTTTGGAAATTCTGATGAACAGGTTTTCAGTACAACAATGCCATCTAACCTATAATAGGTCTTTGGTGGAAACTCAGACATTTCTGGCAGGTTGTCTCCCACCATCAGCTTAAAAGCACATGCATGAAAGGAGGCAGAACAGATGTTTGGAGCTCTGTAGCGGGTTGAGCACATTTCATGCCAGGGTGATGGGCATTTTCAGCAAAGTGTGTCTCCTCACTGTGCTAAGCTACTAAAGAAACCTCAGGTAGAAATGCCAGGTAGCAAGGCACCACTGTGCAAACACAGCGCGCTCTGGTCATTTGGAGGCAAGTCCTCCTTTACCTATTTATTTTGTTCTAACTGTTGGATTTCTGCTTAGTTCTCCTCCTGCAGACAGCCTCACCAGGAGAGACTGTGAGGTGATAAAGGAAAGTTTATTTAACAAAAGGGATAAAAGAAAACTAATAGAAGTTTAAATACTTCTAGTTAAAAGTAAGCAGTTGAAAATAATGGAGAGAGGAATGATACAGAAGACTCTGGAATAATTAACGTCTTTCTGAAATTTAGAAGGCCCTGGCCCTTTAAGATTAGCACACACGAATGGATTCAGGCTGATTTAAATCTTGCTACACAGAATGATGCCTGATTTGGTCCACTTTCTGCTCCTTTCTGTCTTTCACTTTCTGAATTTGGCACTGTTTAGCATCTTGTACAATGCCCTGTACCCAGAGCAGCTCAAAATCCATTAATAGATGATGTTGATGATGCCAATAATCAGAGCTGAGAGCTGTGATTGTATTATAAGCAAAGCATTTGACTAATTGCAGAGCCAGCAAGGCCCAGAGTGACATTTCTCCATCCCTATCACTGATGAGCATGACCTTGGGACAAGTCACCCTCTACTGTTCCCTGGGGATGCAATTCAGGGAAGGCCATGGCACCTTCTATAGAAAAGGTCAAAGGAACGAACACATCATTCCACCAAATATGCCTGTGTCTTCCCTAGGCTTCTCTGGGACTCTGACCTCCCGAAGCCCCTCTCCCACACCTCTTCACTCTCCATTCCTTCTGCCCAGAACCCCTTTGTACTGAGACTCCTTAGAATTTGAGGTAGAATGAAAATCTATGAGGCTATGAGCTGAACTGTTCCCAGCCCATTCTCAAGATTGCCTTCAGTAAATATGAGGTCCCTCTTAGGCTCAGGGGCCTCAGTCTGACCAATGACTAACACTTCTGGAGTCAGGTCCAACCATCACTGATGGTTTCTCTACTCATCTGCAGAGTCTGCGTAGAGCTGAGATGGCTGCCCAATTCATGGACCTTCTGTATTATGAAATTAAAACAGAATTTTCAGGAAAGAACAGGCATGAATATTGATGGGGAGGCAGAACTTCCTGATCCCCCATCCGTGGCAGACTCTGATCTTGTCCGTGTGTCAACCGTCCCAATTAGCAGCACATCTGATTCTGTGCCTGGAGTCCACAGGCATCACCTGTGCTCCTTGCTCAAGCCTGGGCAGGCAGAACTGCCCCTCAGCTCTCTAGGCAACACTTCCAGCTGCCTAGAATTCCTAACTTTCTGATCTGAGGCAGTTCTTTATCTTCTTAGCAGACCATATTTTCCACCCAGGCTCAACCATAAGTAAACCTATGAATTTATCCCCTATGGGTGAGATGTGCAACATCCCAGATAAGGGCTTCAGGAAACCTGGCTTCTAATTCCACCTTTGCTGCTGTTCATAGTCAACATTTACTTAGTTCTAATTGTTCTAATGGATGTTGTGTTAAGTTCTAATGGATGTTGTGTTAAGCACTTCTATCCATTTTTTTCATTCAACCTTCACCATATGAGGTAGGTCTATCATGATGAGGAAACAGAAATTGAAGAAAGTTAGGTGATTTGCTCAAGGTCACCCAGCTAGTAACAGATGTAGAGTGTGAACCGAGGACTCAGGTCTGCTCAACTTCAAAACTACTGCTCTTAACCACTACCTGTACTGCCTCCTGATCCATGTGGGACCAGGCAAGCTCCTTTGGGTCTCTGGGACTTGGTTTCTTCTTTATTTGCAAAATAGGGGCGTAGGTCTAGGCCTTCCCGAGGGACCTCCAGCTCCCACATGCTATAGATCAAGTCCTCACAACACCCTCTTTGACCAGCAGCCTTTTCTACCCACATTCCATTCAGAGCTTCCTGGGCTTGTGCCCTCTTCCTATGGGGCCGCTGACTTTTCTCTCCCCCACGTGCCACTGTCATGGCGGCCCAGCCATCACATCGCCTGGCATCTCCTCCATCTTCCTCTGCCTCACCTTGGATGAGCGTAGATTTTAGAGAGCAGGTGAGCCAAACAAAGGCCAATACCTCATGGTGTGCCTTGGAAACCAAACAGTGACAGAGACCCTTAGGACTGGAGGCACAGAAACCTGTATCACCATAGTCAAAGGACGATGAGTGAGCAGGCTCCGGGGTGGGGTCTGGGAAGATTCCTAGAGGCAAAAGTATTCAGGAAAAGACCTTGTTTATAGAATGTGCCAGGAGCTCCGGATGGGCGTGAGCCATACAGGGCAATGAGCCAACTGGAGCTCAGGATGCCGCTGAGAGAGGAGCACACAAAATGTCTTAGCCTGGCCCTTTGGGAGACAAGTCCCTACCACCAGTCACCTTGAACTAATCTCTGCACTCTTAACCTGGAGTCTGGGGTTCCCTGGAGGAATAAGCATGTGTTACAGGGACCCATAAAGTATCCTTTTTTTACTTTAAAAACGGCTCATACAATACTCTGATTTGAGAAATCTTATCTAACCATTATATGTACTAATGACCTTGAGTGAGCCATTTCATCTCTCCTGGACTGGTTCTTCATGTTAAAAAAAAAAAAAAAGGAGGATGAGTGGATGAGATAATTTTTAGTTCTAGGAATTTCAGGCTGAGAAGACAAGCATTTAGGAGGCAGGCAGACCTTTCTGAGATTGCTGCCCCAGACAACTGCCTCAAGGTCACCAGTTTTGAGCATGAAGATGCCCAGTTAGAAAACTGATATTTTCTCTGGCATAGAATTGCCCAGGGAGAAGGAAACACACAAACAACCACATGGAGAGGCTGATTTATTTCTGTGTCTTCCACATCTCAACCCATATTCTCTAAAGGAAAAGAAAACCAGGGACTCATTTAGTTGTTGTTTGCATTCTGGAGACAATGGAGATGCCATCTCATCGGTGAACAGTAATGCAAGTGGAGGGGAGGCACAGACAGGTGGACCTGATAACGTGCAACTCAAGGAAGAAAGCCCATATTTATTCTTGTGTCCTCTAAAATGTCACTTGTCTTTTCTCCACTTGTCTTCAATACATACTTCACTATTAGCTTCAAGTGAGGTAAGAGGATAGGTCACCTTTCAATTTGTTTATCCAGCCAGAATAAAGTGTTCTCTGAGGTCGTCTTTGACCTTTTTCTTTCTCTCTCTGCAGAGAGCTTGCCCATTCTCACAGGTTCAGTGCTGCTTTCTGTGCAGATGACTTTCAGATCTTCAGCTCCAGCTCTGATCTGATGGGTCACCTGGGCCACCAGTGCTGCACTTCCTGCTGCTGTGAACCATTTCTTCCCGGCTGTCCCCCACCACATGGTGCTCCCTTCAATCAGCCAGTCCTCCCATCCATTATTCTACATGTCTCCAGAGGGTAGGAAACAATTCACAAGCCCAGGGCTTCCTTGAATTGCTTTAATCAGAGAAGAGACCTTTGGACCTCCAGCCTTGTAAGTACCACGATTGGCAGGGCCAATGGCTCTCCATCAGGCCTCATCCTCTTCTTTGGTACTTTGGGGCTGTGGCCTTATATTTTTGCTGACTTTTGCCTTTCATTGCTAAGGCTCTTCTCTGGGTTCTTGATTCCTAAGGGGCTTCCCACCTGCCTGCCTGCTCTGTTGGTGACCTGTTTTGCTTGTTGAAGCCTAGATCCTCCTGCCCACTTCTCTACCCCATTGCCCCTTTCTGGCTTCTCTGGCTGCCCATTCTCCAGGTGCCCTGTTGGCTGCTCATCTGTTCTCTGCTTGGAACTTGATTCAAGTCAAGTTCTTCGAGTCCCACCCTCTTGCCTGAGCCTTTATCTCAGTCACATGTATCATTAAACATATATTCAACCTTCATAACTTGCAGCTCAGGAACCTTCAGAGTATGAGAAGAACACAAGGAAATCAAGGGGTTGAATCAGATGATCTCTAGGACCTCTTCCAGCCCTGAAATGCTATGATTTAACAGCACTGAGAAACCATTGCGGTAAACTCATTCACTTGAGAGATGAGAAACTGAGACCCAGAGAGATAAAGTAACTTGACCGCTTGGGGACTGAGCTGGGATTAGCATTTAGGTTTTTTGAGTCTTAACTCTTGCCAAAACTCTCCAGCTTTGCTGTTGTTGTCTCCCTCTCTCCCTGTAGATAGCCCTAGTTCAATCCCCTTGGCCGTCTGTTAGGTTGTTGTTTACTTGGAAATAAGAAGGAAAATAAAAGACCCTTGCTCCCAGGTCACCCCTTACACTAGCAGCTTCAAGATGGCAGTGGGAATGTGCAACGCACTTACGAGAACAAAGCGTTTTTAAGGACTAAGCACATTGATTGTTTGTGTGTGAGTGGCACCACTAATTACAAACAAGTCCTGTCTATTTATTAAAGCAAGCCCCTTTCAGACATTTCCCGCATTTAAACAACCCTTCCCCACAATTAGGGTAAATTAGTAAGGTTTCACTGAACTAATGAGACAATGTTTGTGAGGCTTGTCTTGATTTTTTCTAGGCTGTTTTGAGACCAGAGTCTATAATTGGGATTCTCAAACTGCCACATTCAAGGCAGGCTGCATGAAAAGGGAGGTTATCAAAACCCCCAGTCACTTCAAAGAATGCCACTTGGAGGTGTGGCTCCAGGCCCAGGGACACGCATACACCTGCATGTCTGCACAGGATATGGGCACACTCACACGTGCACATATATGCACCTCACACATATATACATACTTGTACAACAAAATCACATGTTTCTGTTCACAGTTAAGCTTCCCCCTCCCTCACTAACAAGTGACTATCCAGAATGCTATGGTGCTGACATGCTGGGTCTGAAATCCTGCCTGATTCATGAAGGATAATACAATACAAATACAGCAAAATAATAGCAGGAAACTTTTACTGCAAACTCGACTTTTGTTAGCAACTATCTTCACAACCTTCCACAGGATGTGTTATCTCCATTCAACTGGCACAGACACTGACGCCTAGTAACCCAAAGGGCATGGTTAGTACGCTGAGTTGGCATTCAAACCCATAATCTTTCCACTCTCTCCCAAAGCACATCCTTTATCCCTAGTCTAGTTCCTTCTGCTAAAGCTCTTTTTGGTCACCTAACCTGGCATGCTTTTCTCAAAAACTCTTTTTATCCTTTTAGCATAAGATGGAGTCTAAACTCAGGTCATTACCCTTTCCCCAGCCCCATCCTGATCCCTTAGATCCTTCAGGTCTCTACCCTGCATCTCTACAAGAGACTGTGAGCAAGGAGTGACCTTAGGGTGGTGAATTACTTCTTCAATCCATTGGTTTGTAATGAGCAGGCTCCCCAGTCAGATTCACTGTTTTGAGACCCGAAGGCTGCAGGTCAGAAGTGGGAGGGTGGGATGGGTACAGAACCCGCTCTTCACAATCTCTGCCAGGTGCCTGAATGCCTATATGCCAATCCAACAAGAAGCCAGGGGCTTTGGGGAATGGGATTAGGGAATGGAACTCCAATTTGCAGGAGAGCCATCTTTTTAGCTATTTCTTCCTGTACCTGATTTGTGATGTGAAATAGGACTAAGTCCCCTTTTAGCTTCTAGAAATATCAAATATGGCACCCAAGGGCCAGGCTTCAGAAGTTTAGTTTTGAGTTTTCCAGAAGCAGTTTTCCAAGGGATTAGCATGAGTTAACAGAAGATGGTTCAACAATAATCATTACGGGAGACAAGGGATTTTCAGAGGCTATCAGACTTTGGGAATAGTGTCAGGAAGCATGAATAACTCACTTTCGTGGAGCCACGAGGAAGAATATCGAGACTTCAGATCCAGTCTTAGGCTCCTTTTGGTCCTTTTGTCTCGATTCCCAGGATGCAATGTGATATACTACAGCAGTCAGAGGGATGAGGGTTCAAATTCAGATTTCATCCACCAATAGCTACCTGACCCTGTGCCAATTACTTAACCCCTCTAAAAGTCAGCTTTTCCACGTGTAAAATGGCGTTAGACTATAAGCTCCACGTTGCACCTCCAATACCTGACTCAACACCTGCCTTGTAGTATGCAGTCAATAAATATTTGCTCATAAGACAAGAATTACTCCTGTTATAGATTCTCTCAGGTCAAGCAATGTTAGCATCCTTCCTTTGCTTTGTGAATCAACCTCTGAAACCCATTCTCCTTCCTTTCCTCAAAATTCCTGAATCTGTTCAAGAGGCAAACTTATACTTCAAAGTGATAGTCCTATAGATGCTACAAATATTCACAGACACATAGAATTTCATCCACAAAAGAGAGCCCTAGGGTTGAAAGGAGAGACCCTCTGTTCTAATCCCTTAGTTCACCAGATGAAGAGACTGATGGGGAAGAACCTGATTTGCCCAAGACCACACAGCTAGTGACAGAGTATATTAATTCCAAGGCAAGGCTCTTTCTCCTGATTAAGCAGTCTCTAGCCTACATCCTGTGATCACCAACTAGACAATTTCCAAGCCAGATAAAAAGCCCAGATATGACACCAGGAAGAGACTCTTCCCCAATGCTGTCCCATCCCTCGTGCTTTACATGCATAAGGAATGGAACTGCTGTGTTCTAGTCTTGCAGCTGCTAAGAATCATGGTCCCATGTACTGGAATTCAGCCGAATACCATGCTTAACATTGAGAGCTCACTAACCCTAGTGGCTGGGCTTTTAATTAGTATGCTTCAGGACATGTTTATTTTATGTATTTACTTGCCACAAGTTCAGTTGTAATTCTATTTGCGAAAATCAACAGAAGAGACCTCTAAGCTTCACAATCCTGGGGCACAGAACCCCTATAATTCTTGCTTGCTGGTTTTCTTCTCTTACCCTATACTCACAACCCACAAGAAGCGGTTTGCTTTTACTGGCTGGATTCGATTAATCCTTAATTTGAGTAAAACCACAGAGAGCTAGATTTCCCAGTTCATGACCTTCGAGGCCTGACTCAACTCTGCAATTAAAAAATATTCACCTAGACCAGAAAGCAGTCAGCCTCTATGTGCTCTGGTTGGTCTAATTCCTGATGTTTTCCAACCTCTACACCTCAGTGCTCCTTGGGGATTCCTGGGACCAGAAAACCCAGCCTTTAGTTCCAAGCTTTTATACTCTACTCCCTTAGAGTATTTTTTCAACCAAGGAGTTCAGAGAAAAAAAAAAAAGCATAATTACTAACAGATATTTTATTACCTTGCTTTTCAAATCATATTACTAAGAAGTGAGTTTCTTTGCTTTGGGTGGCATAGGAAAATAGAGATTAGAGGTTAAGGGGAAGTTTGTCTAGTATTAACTAATTTGTTGATCACTCATTCTTTTTTTTTTTTTTTTTCTTGCTTTTTTGCGGTACGCGGGCCTCTCATTGCTGTGGCCTCTCCCGTTGCAGAGCACAGGCTCCAGACGCGCAGGCTCAGCGGCCATGGCCCACGGGCCCAGCCGCTCCGCGGCATGTGGGATCTTGCCGGACCGGGGCACGAACCCGTGTCCCCTGCATCGGCAGGCGGACTCTCAACCACTGCGCCACCTGGGAAGCCCCATGTTGCATACTCTTAATAAATAATTTTTTAAATGATGAATGAATATAAAATGAATGAGTGATCAGGCTTCCCTGGTGGCGCAGTGGTTGAGGCCATGGCCACTGAGCCTGCGCGTCTGGAGCCTGTGCTCTGCAACGGGAGAGGCCACAGCAATGAGAGGCCCGCGTACCGCGAAAAAACAAAAACAACCCCCCAAAACAAGAGTGAGGTCCGCGACTCCTCTGTTCGGATGGATAACCAGGTGGAGTGAGTCGCCAGCAGAGGAGACTGCGGGTGACTCCCTTTCTGCTTTGTCACCCTTTATGACCCGCTTATGGTCTCAGCGCCCTTCACAGGAATGTCTTGCTTTGCAAAAAGAAACAGATAATAACTACAGAAGGGAGAAATGCTAGCCCTGCAGCCTGTTATTAAAAAAGTATGCGGAAATGGAATGCTGGCGAGAACTTACTTTTACACCGACAAACTTGCCCCCTCTGCTTTGCAATTACACGCCCAGAACGGCAGCAGAAGCAATCCGGAGGCTGCATGCCCTCCTCCATCACGGAACTTGTCAGGGAAAACAATGGCCAAGGGGGCTGCTGATGGCTCAGGACCCCTTTTGTCTCCACACTGTTTGTCCATGTTCAGCCCAGGATGGCTCTGGTGGAACAGTGCTGTTGGTTCCATTCAGCCTGGTATCCAAAGGGGAAACTGGCTCCAATCCATTCCCGGAGTCAATGAATATCCTCTGCTGGTACTGCAAGCTGCAGCCCCTCAATGCAGAAGTCAACTGAGCAATGAGAGGAAAAGCTGTCCAGATTGAGTGCAAGCAGGAGGCCACCTTCTGTGAGTCTGCCTTTGGCTCCAAATGACTGTGCTTGAACGTGCTGATTAAGTCGTGTTAAGTGTTGACTTAATGAGTGATGGGGTAGGAAAGAGAGTTTTGTGTGCTAATATCAGCTCTGCCACTGAGTCGCCACCACAATGTACATTCGTTCATTCAACATTCGTTGAGCAGATGTCATATGTCTGCAGGCGGCTGAGAATATTAAGATAAATGAGATTTTTGAGGGGCATTCTGGGAGAGGAGGCATTTGGAAGGCTATTTGATGTCTCTGGGCCTGTTTCCTTTAAAGGCAAAGGTGTTGGACATTATTTCTAAGGCCTCTTCCTACTCCAACAGTATGTGAGTGGGAGACTGGGCTCTCTGACCCCACCAGGGATGAGCAATGGGTTACAGATGTGGTTCCTGACTCCGAGTTCACTGTTTCACGCTCAGCTTGGCTGCCACGTATGTCTCAGAAAGCCAGAGCATCTGAGTCAGGCAGGAGAACCCTAAGTGCCAGGCTTTGGTCAGGCATCTCGAGCCACCTCTGCCCAGATCACAGCCACAGTGGGGGTAAAGAAGAGCCCTTACCTTTGAACTTCCCTGCAAAGCCCCATTCTGCAAATCGTAAACTCTATGGGACACCTCACTGTCAAGAAGAGCCTTTGTTTGCTAGAAATCCTAGAAAAGCAACTCATTTTATAGTCAACTTCTTTTTTTCTTAACTTCTAAGAATGATTAGGATCGGCTGTTAGAGGAACCCCATTCTGGAATTTTCCTGGACAACTTCATTCCACACTGAGGCTCCTTGGGCTTTGTCTATGAGGAGAGGCCAAGGGCTGTGAGTCTGAGACTGAAACCAGGTGGTCTCTTAAGAGCCTGGAGGTAAGGTAGGTGTGGCTCAGTCGCTCTAGGCCAGGATCACAGAAGTAAAGGGCTGACTTTAATGACAGTCCAGTCCTTTCAGAAGAACCTAAAGGTACCCAGCAAAATCGGGTGAGATCCAGGAGGGTTACTTTCTCACTAACAGAAAACACAGTCCCCCTCTGCACAGGGACAGCCTTAGGAATGACTAACTGCAGGCCGCACATTGGTGGGATCTACTCACTCAGAAAAACCTCATCCCTGCTCCTATGGGAGGCCTCTCTGGTCCCAGGCTTCTTACCAGCTAGAGCAGCACCTCGGCCTTAGTAGGTCTGAGTGTTTCCTGAGGTGCCAGTCGAATGCGACACTCACCTTTCTCTCTTCCAGCTGCCCTAACACTTACTTTCTGAGAAAATGTTTGATGAAAGCAACAGGCTGCTCAAGAAGCTTTTATTTAGTTTGTTTTCTTTTTGAGACTTGTTGGGTATCCTTTACACCAAGCTTATCAAATGGAAATAAGAAACGCCAGTGACATCTCCTGCCAGCTGCTGTTTCTTCATGAGAGTCCCCATATAAAGGATGGAAGCACTCAGCATGGCCTGGGGTTATTGTTCCTCAAGGATCCCAAGTCTTACTCTTTCTATAGATATTGGAAGTCCTTCATCTTGAAAGTTGTTTCAGGAACTGCTTCGGAAGTGGTGCCTGGGTCTATGACAACCCCAAACCTCAATCAGAACAGCATTTGGTACTTTATTTTTTTTCTGCATCAAATCTCTGTTTAGTCTAAGGGATCTTACCTGTAAGTATGTCACCAACAATGCCAGGGGAGATGGGCATGGGTGAGGACTACTCCTTATATTTTTAGGAGGAGAAATGGAGGGCACATTAGTGTGAGAAGGAGAAAGAGAAGAGGTTTCTTTGTTTGTTTGTTTTTTTGTCTTAGCCCAGGGAAACAAATCTGGCAGTCGATCACAGACTATCTCTATGTGCCCCAGCGTTCATGAAACTACATTCTTTCGCATGTCATTTCACTTAATTCTAAAAGGAGGAGGAGAATGAAGAGGAGGAAGGGGAGGAAAGAAACTAAAACTGACTTAAAAAAGACTGTTACTTGCCTACGAGCCCTTCAGCTAGTGGTGAAACTAGGATTTGTATCAGGATCAAAACCCTAAAGTCCTGGCTCCCCCACCACGTTGCATCGACCTAACCAACAATCTGCATCCTTTTGTGACTAACTACATGGGATCGATTAGCATCAATTGGGAAGATGGTCAGAGTCAATGCCTAGGTTATGCTACATCTCAATCTGTCTTCTCCAGGCTGCCTCAGCTTGAAGATGCAAGTAAGTCAGCGGCTTGCTACTGGTAACAGAATATGCCTTTAGAAGTACGTCTTCAATTCTCCCTGCTTCTTCATGATGAAGCTGGTGTTTACAGGCAAATGATCTAATCAATAAAACCGCCATCAACTGCAGCAGGACAAGCTAACAGAAAATGTACATTGTAGATGAAAAAGGCACAGGCAAGAATAATGACGCCCCCATTCTCCGACTCAATAAGAACAATTAAGAGGGGGTGAATGATTCCTCTGGCCACTGGGGAGGCTCACTCGGCGGTTCTGGCTGAACTTACCTCGTGTACAGGTAGGGATTTACACATTCTCACATGTTTGCACTAAGAATGACAGAGAACAAAGGGAACAAAGAGGAAGAGGAAACATTCTCCTTGTAAAATATTAAAACATTACAGATCAGCCTAGTGTCCTCTTTCACCAGCAGGCTCCCTTCTTCCCCTTCCCACTCCCTTCCCTAGAGGTAATCACTATATTAAGTTTGGGTATGTATCTTCTTGTGTCTTACAAACGCACACACAAATATGTATCCATAGAAATTTCCACAAGAAGAATAAATTCATGTGTTACTTGGGTAATGAAAATTTAATTCAAAAAAAGAAAAGAGAAGAGAAAGAAAAAGTGAAACTTTGAAAAAATAAAGCTCACTTTAGGAATGAAGCTGATTCAACTTTTAGGGTGTCCAACAGATCATTGTATTTGTCAGAAATAGACTCAGGTACAGTCATACTGTTAATGACATAACTGATCTGAGTTTCTGAACAATACAGCATTAACCTAACCTAAACTAACCTTAGCACTAAACTAAAAGCTGCCAAACTGACGAATTATGCAAAAATCAGATAGCACAAAATAATACTACTATGATCTGTTGCTGAAATAAAATCAAAGGAAGACCTTTTGCAAATTCCAGAGAGCTTAGTACTATACTTCCTGAACATTGTGACTATATAGTACCCGTTGATTTAATTTAACAAATTTAGGATTAAAGTTGTTCTTACATATTATGATTGCCATTAAGGCAAAGGAACTAATTAGCAAAGTCAGAGAAGTTGCTGTGAAGATGCACTAATCAGCCTGAAAGCAAAACGTGAAAGGAGAGAGAAGAGCTGTGTGCTGATAGATATTCTTGGGCTTGTTATGCCTAAGAGTTCAATTATTTATCCATTCATTTGTAATTTTTTTCATTCATTCAGCCAGTACCTGTATTCCAAGCACTATGCCAGACACTAGAGCACAATGGCAGTATGGTGAAGTGGGAAGACCACAGACTTTAGAGAGTGACTTGGTTTGGGCTCTTGGCTCCAATACTTACTAATAGCGAGATTTCAGGCAAGTCACTTGCTGTCCTTAGCTTCAATTTCCTCACCTATGGAGGGATGATAATAACCAACTTGCTATTGAGGGGATTAGAAATAATATTCACAGAGCACCAAGCATAGTTCAGAGTAAATGTAGGCAGCAATTATTATTTGGATACAGCCCCTATTCCAAAGGAGCTCCCCATCTGGTCTGAGAGAGACAGAAAGATAAAGAATTGCAGAGGGGCTCCACTTTTGGAATGGTGACATGAGGAGCTCTGAAGACCTGTTCCCCAGTGAAAGACGCATAACTGGTGAAAATTGTTTTAAAAAACCTAATCATTTAATGCCTCTGGAAATTGTCTGAGGACATACAGCAAATGAAAAAACATTTATTCAAGAAAATCTACTAAAACTCAGTAAGAACAGTGAGCATCTGTGACATTTGAACCCTCCTTCGCTCTCCCTGCTCAACATGATGGAAACTCCACTCCAGGCAGTTTCAGTGAAGAACACAGGGCTCCCTCTATCCCCAGCTCCTGATCTAGGGTTCTGGAGCCTCTCCAGGAGGGGCAGGCCAATAACAGTTCTCATCTTCCCCAGCCATGTGTAGTAGAGGCTAAACTCCAGGCAAGTGTGGCCAAGAGGTCAAGGCTCTCTTACCACACCCAACCCCACTCATAGAGTAGAGGCTCTACTTGAAACATGGGACACTGAGAATGTTGGGGTCTTGATTACCCTGACCACAGCTCATGTGTAGGATGGAGGTGCCAAGCTGGAATAGGCAAGTTGAGAAGAAGAGAAGCTACTAACCCTGCCCAGCACCCTGCCCATAAAGCAGGGTGTCACTCCAAGAGAAACAGTCCCCAGCCCCAGGGAGAGGCAGGCTATAAGAATAGATATCTCCAAAGTTCTCTTGAAAGGAACTGACGTTATTTGAAACAGTGTGGAAGAGTTCAGGCCTAAAGATGCTCTTGAAAACAATGGTGATTTTGGTGCTAAATAATTGAGAGACTGGTAGGTTCAAGAGAGCAGAAGGTAAACAGTAGGACAGCTATTTTACCAGAGAGAACCAGGGAAAGAGACAGCTAGGAAGAGCCCAGCTGAGTTCAAAAGAAACTTCAAAGAATGCAAAGGGACCCACATTTAATTGGATCAGACTGGAGGAATATATGTCCCCAGAACTTTGCCAAAAACAATAGAGCTATCAGATAATAATTTGTGGCAGCCAACAGCTGGATGTGATGCTAGAAGCAGACAATTTAACAGAGTCAGGGAAAGAGACAGTTCAAGAGAGCCCTGTTAATACCACTGACATTGCAGGATGTCATCCTAGCATAACCAAGACTGAAGAGTGATTTCAGATGCTTCACCCTGCAAGGGAAATAGACCTCACTGAAGCCAGATAAAGTTACATCACGGGCACTGGGGGTTAGGGCTTCAACATATCTTTTTTGGGGCCACAATTCAACCCATAATATCCACACACAGACTTATTGCAGTAAAAATGCTCAATGTCAAAGACAAAGAGAAAAATTTTAAAGCAGCAAGAGAAAAGTGACTTGTTACTTACAAAGGAACCCCAATAAGATCAACAGCTGTCTTCTCATCAGAAACAATAGAGGCCAGAAGACAGTGGGATGATATATACAAAGTACTGAAAGGTTAGGGGGTAACCTAAACCCATCTACATGCTGTCTTTAGGAGATACACGTTATTTTAAAAATACAAACAGGCTGAAAGTGAAAAGCTGGAAACATATATGTCATGTAAACAGCAACCATAAGAAAGCTGGAGTGGGTATGCTAATATCAGACAAAAGTGATATTAAAACAAAAAATGTTATCACATATAGAAAGGATATTTCATAATTATGAGGATCAATATATTAGGAAGATATAAAAATTATAAACATAAACATATGTAACAATAGAGTCCTAAAATACATGAAACAAAAACTGATGGAATTGGAGGGAGAAATAGACAATTCACAATAATAGAAACTTCAGTATCCTCTTTCAACAATGGATAGTAATTAGGCAGAAGATCAACAAGGAAATAGAAGAATAGAACAGCATAATAAACCAGCTAGACCTAATAGAAGGATATAGAACATCTAATCCAACAATAGCATAATATAAATGCTTCTCAAGTGTACATGGAACATTCTCTGGGATAGACCACATACTAGGCCATAAAACAAGCCTCATTAAATTTAAAAGGATCGAAATCACACAAATTATTTTCTCTGAACATGATAGAATAAAATTAGAAAACAACAGCAGAAACATATTTGGTAAATTCATGGAAATGAAACAACACACTTCTAAATAGCAGAGGGTCAAAGAAGAATTAGGTGAACTAAAATAAAGAAATAATGTGCCAAAACTTGTGGGATGCAGCTAATGCAGTGCTTAGATGGAAATTTATAGCTGTAAATGCCTGCATTAAAAAAGAAGAAAGGTCTCAAATCAATAACCTAACCACCCACCTTAAGACCCTAGAAAAGAAGGGCAGACTAAGCCTAAATCAATCAGAGGAAGGAAATAATAAAGATTAGAGCAGAAATTAATGAAATAGAGAACAGGAAAAAATAGAGAAAATCAAAGTTGGTTGTTTGCAAACATCACTAAAATTGGTAAATTTTAGCTAGGTTGACCAAGAATAAAATAGAGAAGATGAAAATCACCAAAATCAGGAATGAAAGAAGGCACATTACTATAATACCAACCTTACAAAATAAAAAGGATTGTAATGGAATACTATTTTTTAAATGTGCCAGTAAATTAGGTGACTTAGATGAAGTAGACAAAGTCCTAGGTAGACATCAACTAGGTTATATGTGAGAGTTTATTAAATTAGTAATAAAGAAAAAAACCTGTCCACAAAGAAAATCTCAGGTCCAGATGACTTCACTGCTTAATTCTACCAAACATTTAAAGAAATAATACAAATTCTTCACAAACTCTTCCAAAAAATATAAGAGGAGGGAACCCCTCAATTTATTCTATGAGGCCAGTATTACCTTGATACCAAAAACAAGGACGTGATGAGAAAAGAAAACTACAGAGCAGTATCCCTCATAGATATAGACAAATATCCTCAACAAAATACTAGCAAAGTGAATCCAGCAACATATGAAAGGGGTTTTACACCATGACAAAGTGGGATGTATGTAAGATTGGTTTAATATTTCAAAATCAATTAATGTCATATACCATATCAGTAGAATACAAAACAAAACCACAGGATCATCTCAATAGATACAGAAAAAACATCTGACAAAATCCAACACCCTTTCATGATAAAATAATCAACAACTAGGAAAATATATAAGATTTCAAAATCAATTAATGTCATATACCATATCAGTAGAATACAAAACAAAACCACAGGATCATCTCAATAGATACAGAAAAAACATTTGACAAAATCCAACACCCTTTCATGATAAAATAATCAACAACTAGGAATAATCAACAATAAGGAATCAACAACTAATAAAGAGCATCTATCAAAAAATCCACAGCTAACATCATACTTAATTACAGAAGACTGAATGGTTTCCTCTAAGATCAGGAAGAAGAGAAAGATATCAGGTCATGCCACTTCCATTCAACACTGGGGGTACTAGCCAAGGCATTAGGCATGAAAAATAAGGAAAGGAAGGATTGGAAAGGAAGAAGTAAAACTATCTCTATTTGCAAATGACATGATCTTGTATACAGAAAATCCTAAGGAATTCACTAACAAATATTAGAATTAGTAAACAAGTTCAGCAAGTTTGTAGGATACAAAAATCAATTGTATTTCAATACACTTGCAATGTACCATCCAAAAAAGGAAATTAGAAAACAATCCCATTATAATAGTATCAAAAATATATTTAGAAATAAATTTAATAAAAGAAGTACAATACTTATACTCTTAAAAACTACAAAATATTGTTGAAAGAAATAAAAAATATCTAAATAAATTTTAAAAATCCATGTTCATCATCACTGTTGATATGATGCCAATAGTCCCCAAATTGATCTACAGATTAAGTGTAATTCTATCAGAATCTCAGGTGACTTTTTGGTAGAAATTGAGAAGCTGATCCTGAAATTCATATAAAAGTTTAAGTGACCCAGATTTTAATAAGAACAAAATAGGATGATTTATACTTCCTGATTTCAAACTTACTATAATGTGACAGTATTCAAGACAATGTGATACTGGCATAACTATAAATACATAGATCAATGGAATAGAATTGAAATAAACTCTCACATTTATGGCTAATTGATTTTTGAGAGGATACCCAGACAATTTAATGGGAGAAAAATAGTCTTTTCAAAAAATGTTGCTGAGACAACTGGATATTGAATGCAAAAGAATAAAGTTAGAGCCCTACATCATACCATAGAAAAGTTAACTCAAGAGAGTCAAAAGCTTAAATTAAGTGCTAAAACTATAAAATTCTTAGAAGGAAACATAGGAGTAAATCTTCATGACCTTATATTTGGCAATGGAATCTTAGATATAACACAAAAAATATAAGCAACAAAAGAAAAAAATGGAGAAATTGGAATTCACCCAAATTAAAAACTTTTGCATTCTAAAGGGTATCATCAGGAAAGTGTAAAGATAACTCACAGAATGAGAGAAAATATTTGCAAATTATATATCTGATAAGGGGCGTGTTATCCAGAATATACAAAAAACTCTTACAACTCATTAACAAAAAAACATATAAACCAATTTTAAAATGTGCAAAGTATGCTGTAAACCAACTGTAGGGGAACTTTTTCTGTAAAAGGCCATATGGTAAATATATTAAGTTTGAGGGTCACACAGTCTTTATTACAACTACTCAACTTTGCTATTGTAGCACAAAAGCAGCAACAGAACATGTATAACAGATAAACATGGCTGTATTCTAATAAAGTTTTATTTATAAAAACAGGTAGCTGCCCTGAGGGTCATAGTTTGCCAATCCCTGCACAACAGCAACTCCTAAAAGATAAAAAAAGCAAAGAGGTAAAGCTAATAAGTCAACTGTGGAGATACAATGGACCCTATGGGCATACCCAGACTGTGACAGGTGCTCATTGCCTGATGTAAAGAGAACAACTAATGAATAGTGTTTAATGAATGAACAAAGAAATGAATGTGCAAGGCATAGGCCACATATTGTATATGATCTCCCATGTTTTCTGATGCTAGATTCCACACAAATCTCCTATGTTTGGGGGCATCTTGATTGAGAGCCCAGTCAGGGCAGTGCTGGTACACTCTGTCAGCATTCCAGATGAAGTGCAGCTGGGCTGCAATGCAAGGTGAGGTCAAGGAGCTACGTTGCAAAGGGATGGCTTTTTTCTATAACTAGGGGGTAAAAGTAAGAGTTCTTGGAAACATAATCACTTCCACAAAAAATAAATTTGGAGATGCCAGAGACAAGAGAACTATTATAAGGAACAAACCAGAAAGGACAACACTAAAATAGCTGAAGACATAGAGGGATCTAGGAGTTTGGAAAATCAAACCAAATGAGAAATATGAGAAGATAACATGCTCTCAGGTTGTGTCCCCCAAGAGTCATTACTTTGTATTCAAGGCTATATCTACAAGACAGAAAACAACAGGGTGAAAAGCGGAACATTCAGGCTAATGGATTAACTAGGAGGTGAGAGTCAATCCTCTTGACTCCTGTAAGCAACTAACTCTGAATTTTAGCCAAAACTAAATCACAAATCAAAACCACTGAAGTGATTTGTCTTCTCCATTCATAATGGTCTATTCTAGGCACATGAGGACTGACTAATGAACCTGGTTAAACCTTTCTTGCTCAGGATTACGTGCAAATTGTCTACTTGCCCCTTGACTCAGCTGACTGCCAGGTATGTGTACTGCACCAACTGCAAGCAAGAACAGCAGCAGGGACTTTGGGGTTGTTCAGCTAGGTCTGTGCCTCTGGTGATGGCTGCCAGCAGATTTGAGGCTCCCCGAAGTTGCTGCAGTGATTCTTGCTATAGAAGCTGAATCGACCTGTGATTTACAAAAGAGCACCCCCCTAAAAGTTCCACCAACCAAATAGGGATTGAGAGCCTACTAAGATGTTTTGGGAAGCAGATATGAATCAGATGTGCATTCTGTCTTTAGGAGCTCCCAGGTCAGTATAGGAGCAAGTGTTCTGCACCATTTCATCTCATTCCATTCTCATTCCCATTCCCGTTCGCTGAGTGCAGAGGCAGCATTTTACGGGCTCTTGAAGGATGGAACTTGAGGGCGGACATTTAGCATAAAAGGAACTTTGGGGAGACCCCCTCAATCCCTGAAGCCTAGGTTACAGGTACGTAGGCCTCTCTCTGACACAGTTATTTCCTGGGTTTGTACTGGGACAAATAACGTTAGATTTTATGATAACTAGGTCATTTATTTGATGAAACTTGGTCAGTATCAATTTTGTCCTTACTCATGCCATGGCATTAATTACAGTACACATGACTGTGTTATTATGATTCCATTTTTTCCCCTTGAGAATTCGACTCTAAGCAGTGGATTACCTAATGGTAAATTAGATGTTGTCATTTTTTGCCGATCTGATCCATCGACCAGCAATTGATTTGTAAGTGATTCATCCAGACATGCCCTTGGGCCTCTGTCCTAGTTTCTCAGTGAAGTGGAGGTGAATAAGCACTAGACAGTGAGTTCAGAGACCTCAGTTCTAGCCCCAGCTCTCCCACTTACTAGTCATGAGCCATTGATCGTTTCCCTGCTCTGGGCTTCCTTATCTCTACCAGGAGGAAATCTGTAGTCAGTAAGATCCTACCCAGCTGGACCATCTATGATTTCACATAATCAAAAAAAATGTCCTCTTTATCAGACTTGTAGAGAAAATCTCTGTCTCCCAAGTGACCAGGCAATGTTTAACAACCACTGATATAAAAGTCTGTTATGACAATACTGGATGCATGGTAGGGACTTCAGGACGCCCCCTGTAAGTACCCTTTGCTTAGCTAAGTGACAGTTTCTCAGACTCCTCTGGTCTCAGCAGTGCTTCTTAAACTTTAACGTGCATGTAAGTCACAGGAGGATTTTGTTAAAATGTAGATTCTGATTCAGTAGGTCCAGAGTGGGGCTAAAGATTCTGTATTTGTAACAAGCTCCCAGGTAATGCTGATGTGCACTACACTTTGAGTAGCAAGGTTCTGAGGGTTTTGATGAGAGGACAAGAGACCAGTATTGGGAGGCCTGATACTATATCTGAGAGAATACCAAATTTCTGCTAACTTGTGCTCTCCCCAAGTGCTCACCCCAAGGCCTTGCTCAGAGCAGGTGCCTAGTAAGTGCTTGCTCACTGATTGATGGATTTTACTCTTTTGTTAAAAGTTACAAGAAAATGTATCTCTTTCCTTCTTCACTACCTTGGCCAATTTAGCCTAAATGGCTTCTCCGACCTGGTGTACACACCCTGTCCTGCTGGTAATTCCTATTAAGGCTTTCTGGATCTCTTGGGCCAAATTTAATGGAATATCTACAAGATGTTTCAAAACTCAGAGCTTCTTTGACCCCAAACTCCCAATATCTGGATCAGTCACTGGGTGTTTGTAAAGTAAAGGAAAGTGTGAAGAAGTAGTGGGCATAGGGGTGCATACTTTTGCCTGCAGTTTTATAAAGGATGTTTTCCATATCACGTCACCACTTGCACCTGTACAAGAATCCCTAATGTATCATCCTTGGTTACATTTCCAAAGGGAATGCATGCAGTTTTTAACTGAATATTTTCAAAAACTCCTGTATCAATCTTATATAGCTATCTATATGATACACTCTAAGTAGGCACATTGTCCTTTAAAAAAGAGGACGGAGGGGCATAATGGACTAATGAAAATAGGGTTGGGGCTACAATGGGATATTGGGGATAGCTTATTCCTTTTCTGAAAGGTGACAAGCAGAATCAGTCCCAAGGCTCACTCTCACCCCGGCTTTGCCTCCTAGGAATATCAAATTCACACGGATTGCTCTCTGATGAACAATTTGCAGGCTAAAATGGAAACAAGTTCATCAATTTAAGGCCTGGATTGCCATAATGTGTTTTTTGCTGAATATGGTGTGCATTACTTGGAAGCAACGCTAGTTGCATCATAAATATTTCAGCTGTTAATGTTTGGGACTTGTTTTTTTGACCTGGTTCTAAATCAGTCCATGAGTAATAACAATAGTTTGGTATTTAGAGTTCGAGGCGTGCTGACAAGCCACATGATTAAAATTCATAAGATAGGCGTTTATCAAAATCACACCTCGCTCACAAAGGAAAGGCATTGATCACTCCCCAACACATATAACATCCACTTACAATGGAGAGTCGCCTTCTAATTCTAATGGACATTGCTGGGCTCATGATTGGGAGATAAGGCAATTGTATGTTTCCCATTAGGTCAGTAGGAAATCCATTTGCAGTGACACAGTTTCGGATCACAGATCATTAGAACTGGAAGGAATAGTGGAAATCTTCCAGCCCGAAGCTGTCATTTAGTAGATAAGGAAACTAAGACTACAGAACTGAACTGATTTGCCCAAGGTCGTAGAACTATTTAAAGAACCCAGTACAGTTCAAGAAAGTACTTGCTTTGTATTAAGCAGTGTCCTTGGAAGCTCCCAATTTAGTGGGCCATTACCATTTCTACCAATAGATTTTTGTGGCTTTGACCCAAAACACAGGGGAAATGAACTAATCAATTAAAGGAAACAGAGTTTCTACCACTTGACATTCATTCATTACACACAATATATATTGAGCCTACTATATGCCTGGCACTCAAATGATTAAATGCCAAAGTCATCAAACTCTTTCACCTGGAATGTCAAAGCTTATTTCTCAACATGAAGACTCATAGCAGTGTTCAGCCCACCAGACCCACTCTGCTGGATCTACTTCAAGAGTAATCCCTTTATACGTCTGTCAGGGGTGGCCCTGCCGGGTGCTGTAAACAAGAAGATAACTGAGAACAACATAACATCTCAAAGGTTTTGAACCTCCAAGTGCAATGCTAGGTGCTTTTATATCCATGATCTCACCTGGTTCTGGTAATTACACAGTGAAGTATTGCCCTCTCCCCCACATATATACATATATATATATATATATATATATATATATAAACATAAGAATAGCGAAGTTTGTACAAGTTTTATGAAGTCTATCCAAGGTCACAGAGGTAATAAAATCTGAAGCTAAGATTTGAATACAGGTAAAGTTGACTCCAAAAGGCAATACAAGCTTCACCCTTTTGCCAATTTTATTGAGGAACCGTGTCAAGAGCAGTCAGCTAGACAGATTTTGGCAACTTTAACCCTTATAGTGCTATAGACTGTTTGTGTCCACTCTTCCCCCCAAATTAATATTTTGGAGACTAAATCCCCAATGTGATGGGAGGCAGGGTCTTTGGGAGGCGATTAGGCCATAAGAGTGGAGCTGTCGTGATGGAATTAGTGGTCTTATAAGGGGATGAAGAGACCAGAGCTTCCTCTCTTCACCGCGTCAAGATATAGCAAGAAAGTGACTGTCTGCAAACCAGGAAGTGGGTTCTCTCTAGATGCCGAATCTCCTGGTGTCTTGATCTTGGCCTTCCCAATCTCCAGAACTTTGAGAAAACGTTTGTTATTTAGGCTACCTAGTCTGTAGTATTCTTACTATAGCAGCCTGAGCATACTACCACAAGTAGCAAAGGTAGGATCCATTTGGTCATTAAGAGTCTTTCCTCCCACTTGTTGACCATTTAATTTTCCACCTTTGCCTTTGGTATTTTTATTTTTCTGTATAAGACATGGACTTAATAATGCTAAGATTTGACTTTGAGTATAACTTTGGTCCACAAAAAAAAAAAAAAAAGAGATAGCTAGAGGCCAAGAGGCATAGCAGGTACAGCCAGAGAACATTTTTAGTAATGCAAGAAAAGTGTAAGATCCATTTATTACAAAACCATCAGTAAGACTTGAACTCCTTAGAAATCTGATAGACATTTAAAAAATTTACCGATAGATGTCAACCAATTTTGCCACATCTTCCTGAGAAGACATGGTGAACTGACAGAAATGAGGCCAGGACCCTTTGCTCCCTTCTAACTTCTATCACTTGTACCTATTCCCAAGGGGACTGGTTTCATAATCTTTCAGCTGATATTGCCACATCAAATTATAACCTCCAAACTCTTCTCTTACATCATTTTCATTAGTCCCTTTAAATTAATCTGATTCAACTGATGCTATTAACTGAGACATAGCAGGTATCAAGAGTTCATCTTCTACTGGGTATCATGAGGTCTTTGAGAAGAGCCCCTTTCAACAGAGGCCAGTTTTGTTGCTATCATACTGATGTTTGCTCATCAGCTGATAACTCTCTATTAGCCCATCAAGTTGAGCTTTTAATGGACAAACTGTATCTGTGACGGCAATTCAATTTCCACTCAGCACTTGTGGTTCCTTGATACCTTGAAATTCTTTAAACCTGCTTGATCAGCCACCTGAGGTAAATGGCTTAGTCATTTTAAGTTTTATGAAACATCTGTGCAATTTGATCATAGACCAGAGGAGAAAATGGCTCTGAAATTCTCCTCAAACCATTAGCAAGCACAGACCCCAAGGGCTACGTGACATAGAATTCAGGGGGAGTGGGAGAGGTAACAGTCAGGGCCAAATCCATAGGATTTGGTTAAACTGGAGCCACTTAAGGGAATTGAATAGCATTGGTGTTTTCTAGGCTGACCTTTTGATGCTGCCTCCAATGGTGACCAATTATGAAGTGGAATCAACTCAATTTATCTGAGCTTTTCCTCTCTTCCTAGGGCCTCTTGGGGTGGATATGCAGACACACGACAGCCTCGTAACTACTTTTCCCTCTAAGTGTCTCATTCCCTCCTCCTTATTCTTTTCCCTCCCTTCTTCCTTCTCTCTCTTACCTACTCTAGGTGCATCTATTTTTGAAACTACATTTAGGCCCATGGTTCTACAGGGAAACTGTTGGTTTGAATACGTGTGATGTGAGAAAGAAGAGCGGCCCCTGACATGCAGAAGCCGGCCTGGCTCTCACAGCTCGGCCACGTTATTCTCCTATCAGAAACGAACACAGAATACTAAGTTCGGACAGGGTTACTCTGAGACCATGATAAAATGAGACAAAGCATGGGCCCTTCTAAGCACTGATGAAAATAAGATCACTGTGCTGCGTACAAAATACCAGACACCTCCCTCTTGCAACAAAGATGAGTTACTACTTCTTCTTTACCAATTACAATTGCAGCATGATCCTCATTCTAGTCTTTCCTCTCTGAGAAGATTTACTGAGATACCCAATCATAGAATTGTCCCTACTTTGGTACAGAATCCAATTTAGAACAACCCCCTTCTTCCCTAAACCTCCCTCAAATCATCCAACCAAAGCCCAAATCCTATGGTAGGTTCCTTCTAACACCCTCTTACTGAAACACCCCATGCTTCCCATGGTGTCTTTTCTGTACTGCAACTAGTAATAAACCCAGCTTGTGTAGCTACAGGTGTGTTACTGGTGGCCTTTGCCTGAAGGACATTGACAAGTGATAAAAATAGCTCACATTTAAATAGAAATTTACCTTTTAAAAAACTTTCACAAGCATTATTTTATTCAATCTACATGACTATGAGGAAGATGAGAGGTATTATTGTACCCATTTTCCAGATTAGGGAATTGAGGCCCAATGTAGTTAAATGGGTTGTGTAAATTCAAATATCTATTAAGTATTGGAATCAGCGATTAAGCCAAGTCTGCTTGTTCCATACTCAGTGTTTTCTCCCCTTGGCTGGTCCTAGAAGAAAGAAGTCCCTCAACTATTTGTTAATGCTTCACCAACTGGAGATTGCAGGTGAGAAGGGAATGAGGTTGGTGGTAGGCACAATGTTATGGAATAAATCTGAAATATCTTTTAGAAGCATTGATTTTAATATAAGATTTTTGAGGAAATAAGTTAGTTTAATATTTTTTAAAAGAATGAGGTTTAAACGTTTTGGAAAACTCAAGAAAAAGTTAAAGATAAAAAGAGAACAAAGAAATTTGTTATTTGCTGCAAGTGACTTAAGGCTACTCTCCCAGATATCGTCCCCACCCTCCAGGGGTCTACATTTAGGGATATTTAAGTGGAGCTGAGAATTCCCTCTAATGTCCATCAATCCATCTCTGGATCAAAAAGCATGAAGCAAACACCTTGGACTGGCTCTCTTGTTTCACTGCTGAGGGCAAATTTGTCCTCGGGGCCATTAGGGTCAATGGAGTAGGGTTTCGTGTACCCTGGGGCTCCTATTGATTCTGGGGGAGGGGAGCTGTGGACTTGTCCTGGACGCCAGTTCTTCTTTAGAATTCTGGAGCTTGGCAATCTCCAGGCCAGACCTCCCTGTGGGACTCAAGCCAGAATCTGGCCCCTCTTTGGACCAGATAGTACTGCTGAGAAGCATGGGTGCAGTGGGAGAGGACCCTAAGGGAACTGGCCTTGGCTCCAGGCCATGTCAAAGCCCAACATTTACCCTAGGGCATACGCTGGTCCTAAGAGGTATACAAGCCTGCAGGGAGTTTGAAATCTGACCACTGTGCCCAGGCAAGCTGCTTTTAACAGATTTACTCACACATACAAGGTTTAGAAAGCCACCATCTCCTCTCACATCTGGCATTCATCTAGACCCCAGGGGCTACAGTACTGAAACAACGTGCAGGTACTTTAAATAGAACAAATGAGTATTGTCAAGGACTACCTGAACTGACAAACTGTTCGTATTGTAATGTTATTTTAAAATATATAATGTAGAAGTGGGTATAAACTCCTTATGCTTATAACCTTTGCATGACTATTAAAACCAAACAAAATAATTCAATAATTATTTGCGAAGTAAATACAAACAAATGTACAAAACCATGGAATTCAAATTAACAGACAATTCAGTGTGATGCAGGTGCTGTTTACTGAAACACGTTCCTGCTCACAGGACACATAGGGCATCAGACTGCTTCTACTCAGGTTCTATTTTGGGTTGAATTGTACCCTCCAAAAAGATACGCTGAAGTCCTAGCCCTGGGTAGCTGTGAATGTGACCTTATATGAAGTCTCTGTAGATGTAATAAAGTTAAGATGAGGTCATTAGGGTGAGTCCTAATCCAATATGATTGATGTTCTAACAAGGAGAAAAAGGAAAGCCACACAGGGAAGGGCCTGTGATGGTAGAGGCAGAGATTGGAGTGATGTCGCTGCAAGCCAAGGAATGCCAAGCATCAATGGCCACCACCATTGGCTAGGAAGAGGCAAAGAAGGATTCTACTCAGACTCTCAGAGGGAGCAAAGTCCAGCTGACACCTTGATCGCAGGCTTCTGGCCATCAATATGGTGAAAGAATAAGCCATCCAGTCTGTAGTCCTTCGTTACAGCAGCCCCAGAAAACTAATCCAGGTCTTTTCAGGTTGACATGCCTTTACTCCCAACTCTGTGTGAGTTGTGTGATGAATCAATTCTACCAAGGGTTTTGCTGTGCCAGCTGCTGCAAACCCTTCTTTTATCTGGGTCCTCTGTGGTCTTTCGGCCATCAGGGACCTGAACCCACACCATGTTTTCCTCACTTCTTTTTTCATGTGTCATGACAATGAAATCACCACTCTTTGGTACGAAAGTGATTGAAACACAAGATTAGTAGGTGCCAGGGCAGCTCCTTATTGGTGCTCACCTGGGCTCCTGACTCTGGAGCAGCTGGAGAAGTGATGGGAAACTTGTAGGGCTCAGAGAACTCGCTATTTTCCAGCTGATCTGGAAATATGTCAATGTTTTTATAACCAGCGTAATCATATTGGTGTGTACCACCTGAACATCAGTACTGGCTTAAGAACCACAGAAGAGCCAACTACATGCTTCCATGAAGTGCTTTGGAAGGGGCTGGATGTTCTCTCAAGACCTTGATTTGGGTATTATGATTATACTGAGATTAAGGTGTAACAATGTCTTTTCAAACATTGGCAGGAACAGGAATATACATCATTCCTCTGAAGCCCAGCAAGTCCCCTCTGCTGCGTCCATCTGGCCCATTGTGAGAAAAGTAAAAATTATGGTCATAGGAAAGAAAACAACTTTTGGTTATGCTGTCTTGTAGAGGCACAAATCATTTCCAGACAAGCTAAATTAGCACTAATTTAGAAGCAGATGTCCAACTCCTTCTCTGGTCTTGCTAGTTTCATCATTCAAATCTTTGCAGGAAGCAGGCTCATAGGTACACCAAAGTATACCTAAGATCACTAATGACAAACCCAAATCATGCCTACCCTCCACCCTCCTCCGGCAGGCATCTTTCCCCTCCTTTATAATCCTCATGATAATGCCACTTGACCAGTAAAAAGAGCATCTGTGGAGAAAATGCACTGAATCAAAAAACCTTATAGTACAGGGAGCTCTGGGGCATTCATTACACAAATTACCCATCAACTCCATTGTTACTCTCTTTCCTCTGATAAATTAAAAAAATGTTGAGACTTCTAAGCATGAATGCAGTTGAGCCAAAAGTTTTCCTATAAATATGGATGGGAATCCTGGCTCCTTCATAACAGCCCTAGCCAAGAGCTCTGGACAGTTGGCTCGGAGGCAGTGTGGGGCGGTGGGAAGTGTGCTATCTTGGGGTCAGGAGACTGGGTTTTTTACCAGCTTTTCTACAACCTGGGTGATCTTGAATACTCTCCTTTAGCCTGTTTGAGATTCAGATTCTTCACTGGTAAAAATGGGGCTATATTACTTATTTTCCAGGCCTGGTTGCTGTAATTACGAATAAAATAATGAAAGCACACCTAGACTCCCAAGCATGTGGAAATGTATGTGTGGGTGTATGTATGTGTGCGTATGTGTGTATCCACACACATACACCCACATACCTAAAAACCCTATGCACTACAGTGAAATGGACACTGGGCTGGACATCAGAACACTGGGTTTTAGTCCTGGCTTCTTTGCTATGTGAACTTGGACAAGTACCTTAGGCTTCTGGGCTTCAATTTCCTCATCTGTAAAAGGACAATTTTGGACAAATGATTCCCAGTGTCCTTCCCGGGTCAAAGGCCTCTGATCCTAACTCAGAATTTGACAGGGCAAAGTCACAACTCGACAAGGATGCAGGGGTCAGGGAGCACTTCCTGAGTGTTCTGCTCAAAGGATGACTGTGGGATGGAGAATGAGGGCCCAGGCCTGGAGTGACATGCTGGCAGCTGAGGGTGGCCTTTCCCTTCCCTATGACCTCCCCTTCTTCCTTTTCTCTTCAAGCTCTCCCCTTCTTGCTGTTGTTTCCTCACAGTTCGACCTCAGCTCTGCCAGGAGATGGTCCAAGGGTTTCAGAAGTGGTTGGGAAGGGGCACTGCTAAGTCTCTACGCTGAACAAACTGCTGGTTCACTCAGCCCCTCTCACAGGTCATGGGGGTGGACTGAAAGTAATAAAAAAAATAAGGGCCCTTTCACTAGTGATGAAATTAATGGATGGCCATTCAGGAAAGAAGTGGAGGAGACTGTTTAGTCCTATAAACACAGTAAGTCCTTATGCCCGGGCAACTCCGAGAGGCTTGAGCTCACTGATCATCAGGCTAATAGTAACTCCTAGTTCAGGCAGAATGTTTCTTCTGAAGGTTCTGCACCTTTCTAGCTATAATTTCCTTCCCTCTTCCAGTGCTCCTACAAAGCTGCTCTTATTATCCCCAAAATGCATATGGAGAAACTGAGGCACAGAAAGGAGAAAGTCACATCATGATTGGCATTGGTTCTCCTATGTTCACAGAAGTTTATATCAAACTACAATAAAGAACAATGTAATTGCTAATGGACTATTTATTTATCCTGTTTGAGCAATCCCTGAATGAAGAGGACAGAGGACAGAAGGTGTGCCATGGGACAGGGGGCCAGGAGCTGCCAGTTCTGCACTCTCTCCTTCCTCTGTCCTCTGTCCCTTCTCTTGCTTGGCTTGAGGCAGCTGGAGGGCTGTGGGCAGGAACATGAGGAAAACTGAGGAGTGTGGAAAAACACTGGCTGGGGCTTCCCTGGTGGCGCAGTGGTTGAGAGTCTGCCTGCTGATGCAGGGGACATGGGTTCGTGCCCCGGTCTGGGAAGATCCCACATGCCGTGGAGTGGCTGGGCCCGTGGGCCATGGCCGCTGAGCCTGCGCGTCCGGAGCCTGTGCTCCACAACGGGAGAGGCCACAACAGTGAGAGGCCCGCGTACCGCAAAAAAACACTGGCTGATGCAAGCCACAGGGCAAGCAAGTAGCCAAGTCTGGACAAACCAACGGTGATTTTGATATAAATGACCTTCTCAGAAAAGTCAGTTCTCACTGGGCATCTTGAAATGTTGGGGGCTAGGTAACCAAAGGCCCACAGTTTGGATGCTCTTTTGTAAATGAAAAGGTGGAGATTGAATAGATGAAGACTGGGTGCCCAGGGGACGACAGAGGGCCAGGCTGTAGCATCCAGGGCTGCATTATGACTTCCAAGGGCCTGGGCACTTTTGCCATCACGGGACCCTTCCTCCACAAAACACATTAAAAATTCGATTTTACAGTTGCGTTGGTGTACAAATATTGGCTTGGCCAAAAAGTTCGTTCGGGTTTCTCATGCTACGGCAAAACCCGAACGAACTTTTCGGCCAAACCAATATATTAATATTATATGTTAAAACATTTTATTCCACCTAAAAGCTCATTTTCCTCCCTATGATTTTCAAAGAAATTAAAATGTTTTCATGGGGCCTTAAAAGCATTTGTGAGCCACAGGCACTGTGGGCTGTGCCTCAGGGATTAGTCAGCAGCGTGGGAACATTCCTTGCCCCCTAGGATGGCCCTTCAGGTCTGCTCAAGCCTGTCCAGTCCAGGCTCACCCAAATGCACAGGAGCAGCCTCAAAGCATCAGTCTGAGCTTCTAGGAGATGCAGATGCCCCATTGCCTTTACAGATGAAGATACTGAAGCTCAAAGAGGCCAAGGTCAAGTTATCCAAGATGGAGGGGCCAGGTTTTGAACTTTGTTCCGTCTGGCCCCAAAGCCCGTGATTTGACTCCCACTTCCCATTGTGTGTATCTGTGTGTATCTGGTGCTCCTGAACACTACTCCCTAGACCAGAGGTCTTCCTGTCTGGGACCTACATCAGAAACATCTATCTACCTATCTATCTATCTATCTATCTATCTATCTATCTATCTATCTATCTGTCTATCTATCTATATGATAGATGTTTCTATATAACTATATCTATATCTTAGCAAATATGGAAATGAGTAATTAAGCAAGGGTGGATAGGTGATAGTATGTCATAAGAAGAAAAGTCTAAAAATAAATTCTACCTAATGCAGTGGAAAAGGTCCCACAGAGATGCTCAGAGGGAAGAAGAAATCAGAGGGAAAAAAGAAAGGATTAATGTTCTGGTAACCTGTAAGCTGCTTATAGTTTCACCCCATTACCATAACTTTCAGATAACTGTCTCAAACAATAAAAAGGCAATTACTTAGGGCCAGATGCATCACAGGCTAGGCAACACTGTCTTTGAGCCATCAGGGGTTCCCTTGTACAGTTTCCCAATGGCAGTGTGGAGGCTGAAGAGGAGACACTGGATTAGCAGTAAATGGGGACATTCTGCCTCTTCTCAACGGAACTCTGGATCAATTCTCAGAGCATAAATTCTCCAAGGACCAAGAGGCCTAGATTTGGAATAAAGTCTAGGCATGACCATTTACTACCGTGACACGAGCAAGTCACTTCACCTCTGTAACCTCCTTGCTAACGAAAAGTTTATGGCAACCCCAGCCTTACCAAGCACACAGGTTTTGGTGAGGCTTAAATGAAATAAGGGATGTACATTGGGTTTGTGAACTACAGAGCACTGTCCAGATGCTTGAAACTTGACCCTGCCCGAGAGTCCCCTGTTCTCAGACTTCATCGTGTCTGTTTCCCCTGGATACACTGAGCCAGGGGTGGTCACAGCTTTCTAAAATCTGGCCCCATCACCACCAGGATCCCCAAGCTGGGCCGACATACAATGGCAGTAGATTACACGAATTTGTTTTATTTTATTTGACATACTTGGAACTAAGACTTTTTGAAAGCACTATGCAAATATATGTAAATGACTACATTTCATGCAAAATTATGTGCAAATAGTGTCCCTGTGTTGGCTTAGAAAGATCTGGTGGCCAAAGGCTGTTTATATCCTTGGAAGAATCAGGAAGAATATTTTAAACGTCAGTCACCCTTCCAGGTGTTTAAGAAAATACGGATGTTAGGGAATCTAGAGTTTACTGTGTGGCTTACCAGCTGGTCATGATCCCTTTTCAGTACTCATCAGGATATCAGACATCAGTTAAACAGTCTTTCGTTCATTAATCATTGAACAATGATGGTGCCAGGCACTTAGTGATGGAAGAAGAGTAAGGTCCGAGTCCTCCCTTAAGGACTCCCTGGCAATGTGGATGCCAGAGTTGGCTGTTACAACACAGCTGGGCATCAGTTTCCTGACATACATTCCTGGTTGGTGCCCGATTCTGTTCTGAATAAAGTCCAAATACTTGATCAAGGCGCTCAAGACTGTTCACAACCTAAACCCAACTGACCTTTCCACCAGAATCTCTTCCTCTACCCCTCTGCTTTCCCCATGTGTTTAGTATGTAATATTAAGTATTCTTCCAAACATGTTAACCCCTCCCTGGATCTGTGCCTCTGACATTGCTTATTTTCCAAATACCAAAGAGCATTATTAAATCACTGCTCCTAGCCTGAGTCTCCTGTTAGTAGACAAACAGGAGTGCTTTGCTAACTTACGCTTCTAAAGCCAAAGACAGAGCAGGTGAGTCTTTAGTGATCAAATAATCCAACACCCTTGTTCTACAAATGGGTAAATTGAGGCTAAGAGAAGGGAAGGGACTTGATCAAGGTGGTAGAGCTTGAACAAGAACCCATGTGTCCTGACCCAACTCCAGGATGCTTCAAAACAATTGCATCATGGTCATAGCTCACAGCTATAAGCACAAAAAAAATCAAGTTGAACTGCTTCCTAGGGGTCACCTTAACAAATCAGGCTATGTTTACTGAACATCTTCGCGGGTGGAAACTCGTGAGCAGACACGAATTCTGGGACAAGGCCAGCCCCTCCAGGGGATTACAATCCAGATGCTCCTAGGATGTGCAACCAGTCTTTGGTTTAACGGTAATAACGTCCATGAGAATAGCTCACATGTACTGTCCATTAACCCTGCGTCAGGCGCTCTGCAACCTTCTTCTGCTCCTCCGAAGTCTGGACAAGAGGTTTTCAACCCTGGCTGCACACTAACATCACCTGGGGAGATTTGAAACCTATCAGTGCTCAGCCTCCTTCCTGAACAATTAAACGGAATCTCAGCAGTGAGGCCCAGGTGTCAATACCTTCAATATACCTAGAGGAGCCAGGCTGCAGACAGAGGAAATGATGCGGCTCCCTCCCTGTGCCTAGAGACCCTCTCTATGTCCTCTGATTCTGTCACCCACTTGGTTCATTACCCACGGCGATGGTACAGCTGCACTAACCCTGATATGTCATCCGGCCTCCTCCTGCTTCCATCCATCCTGAGATGACGGAGGAAGCAGGGAACAGACCTCCCTTAACACTGACCCTCTAGGGGCCAAGCCCTATTACTTGTCCAGAGGTCATTTTCTGTTGTTTTCTTAAGAGCAGCCCGCTATGATTTCTTGCAGAAACCGCTCTAGTAGGTACACTCGCCTCTGGGCTGGAGGCATTCAGATTAAGCCACCACAACATCTGGGTAGCATGGGGACCGAGAGTACACACCAAACAGGTCTGCTGACATGCGGTGCTTTTGTCAGATTGGGAAATTATGTTGAGCAGCACAGCAAGCAGTGGTTTCAGGAGGCGGAAAAATCCTATGTGTTCATCATAATGCAGTCCAAGATGATTGCCCTGAATGAATGAAATAGAATAGAACTGGTCCTGGTTTGCTGAGCACACATAAAAGAAGGGAAAATGGAGTTAGGCCCCGTCCTTCTCTTCAGTCTGTTTCTATTAGGAGATGACACGATTCAATGGCAACTTTGGTAAGAAAAGAGGGTGGCTAGGGGAGAAACGCAGGGATTTCACCTTGAACACGGATGTCACTTTACATCTCAGGGTCAATGGCACTGGTCTTCCGGGTAAGTTCCTGCCTTTGCTTCCTAATCAAAAACGCACCCACACCTCTCGTCTTTGGGGCGGAGGGCCTTACCACTCTCAACTTTTCCCCATCTCTCTGCTGCGTAAATTACTGTGGAGTTTTCCTCACAAGTGTATTGTCTAAGGGAGGGGTGGGGAGAAAGCGATGTTGCTTTTGATGCAGTTCAACAATTGGTGAAGGAAAAGGGTGAACAAAAAGTGATGAAGAGTCGGAAACTATTTTTTTTAAATGACAAAGGAGAGTAACGTTTTTAGTTTCCGGTATTATTGTTTTCTTTGTAAATTTAGGGCCAGATGCAGCAATTTATAGTTTATTATTCTTTCCCGTGGCGCTTGCTAAAAATTTCAAAGTTATACCATACTGACTTTCTTTCGCTTTGTATTTCACTGCTAGCAGACACAGTTTGAATCAAATCTCTAACAAAGAGAGAAGGCTCAGAGTCTGCTTGTTTGCTGAAACTGCTGGAAACCTTTTTGATTTTCCAAGAAGCCACAGAGGACGCAGGGGTTTCTGCAGTCCACAGACTTAATATACAAAGTAATTTAGGGGAGAGGCTGGCTTGGTTTTGCTGGTAATGTGAGTTCATTTGCAATTCTCTTCCCTTCTCAACCGGCTTGAAAACTAGTACTGAAATTCAGAAGAGGGTGTGTGTGCCTCTTGGGCGTGTTAGGCCAGAGGATGTGTGCTCTCTGTCTACACTCTAGGGAAGGGATGGCTGGCCATGCATCATTTTTTTACAGCTGTATTTGCACAGGTGGGAAATAACAGTGTCATCTTGGAACAGCAGACACAATGATATACGTGTTTGGGGGCATCTACAGAGCACAGTGAATCATGCAACATGCAAGTCAGCCCCACTATAAGTCAACCCACGCTGCCCACCAAAAGCTTCTTAGGTAAGTGGAGACGCTGCTTCGGATTACTCTGGAAGATGAAAAATATCCCCATATATATTCAGGCCAATAAAGTAGCCATGCAGGTAAATAAAAACAAATCCTGAAATCAGAGTCTCAAGGTTGGAAGACACTTTAAAGATGACTAGACCAGCCGCCCATCCAGACACCCATGCTTGTGTCCCCTTAACATCTTTGCATATCCTCCTCCACTTACTGGTTTGAACCCCTGTGATGGGGCTCTCACTGCCTGCTCCACAGCGGTTAACCCATCTCAACTTCCCATTGTCCAGGCGGTTAGAAAGCAAAATGAAACAAACCCCTCTACTTTATGTTGTTAAAATCATTGCGTCTACTGCTTGATCCTAGTTCTATCCACTAGTGCACAAAGGGCAGAAATAATCCCTCTTGGCATGACAGTCTTCCAAGAGTGGCAGACAGCTGTCACGCCCTGTAATTTATTTATTTGTTCATTCATTAGCTGAACCTGTATTGAGCATCTACTACATGCCAGAAAGCAGGGTCCAGGGCTAGGATTTGGAGAACACGGAACCTGCTCTCACAGTACCGTAGGGAACTATATACCTTATCAACTAAGTTGAATTTTTTGTGGTAAGTGAAGGTCTAAACAATGTCCACGGGGGCCTACAGGAAAGCATATTTATTTGCCTGGTGGGAGGGAGGTGAGTGGAAGCAGAGAAGACCTCCCAAGGCGGTGGCTGTGGTCTTACACTCTGAGGGCTACATGTTTCCTACCTTCTCTTCAAGCTGCCGGGCAAATTTCTCAAGAGGGTATTTGCACATCGGGGTCTGGCCAGTCACTGTGTTGGGGTATCCGTTAACGCAGGTTCTGACAGTCTGGACTCTTAGGTATGTTTCTGCTCACAGTCCAGACCCAGCTTGCTTCACCTGTGTTTGTACCTGGAGGCACGGCATCTGGAGCAGGGAAGCCCTCCGAGGGGACAATGGCCCTGAGGATCTGGCTGAAGAACCCGAGGGCTCCTGGATGCTAGTTCCCTCCCCAGTCACTTCCCTATAGGAACTGTCTGTGCATATGAGGCTCTTGTGTCAAAACCCCCATCCGTTTCACAGAGGCATGGATTGCCAAGGGAAATCGTGAAGCTCCTTTCGCAAGCAGTTTGTCTGCAATGTGACGTATTTGGAAGAAAGGGGCCATGTTAAATATGAAAGCTCCTGGGGCTTCCCTGGCGGCGCAGTGGTTGGGAGTCCGCCTGCCGATGCAGGGGACATGGGTTTGTGCCCCGGTCCGGGAGGATCCCACATGCCGCGGAGCGGCTGGGCCCATGAGCCATGGCTGCTGGGCTTGTGCGTCCGGAGCCTGTTCTCTGCAACGGGAGAGGCCACAACAGTGAGAGGCCTGCGTACCGCAAAAAACAAAACAAACAAACAAACAAAAAAACCAAAAACCTATATGGGACGCTGGGTTCAGAGACCTACGTTCAAAATCACTCAGATAATTACTGTGTGCCCCTAAGGATGCCAGTTAAGCCCGCTGAGATTGGGTAATCTCATCTGTGAAATGGCTTTGGTAGCAACTCTAGCTCTGCAGGATTATTAGAACACTCATGGTACCAGTTGGACCAGAGCTCTGAGGGTCCTACAAGTGCTAGATGTGGTAATCCCAGGGCACTGGCAGAGCCCTGAAAGGTCCGTGGAAGTGACTTCAACAAGGTCGTTGTGCTCGCAGGAGCTTTAGCTGTGCAGGGCGGACGGGGCAATGCAAAACTAATGTCTCTATAAGGGAAGCATGGGAAAAGGGTGGACAGATCAAGCTCTGGAAATCAGCACTTGGGAGAAAAAGAGGAAAATGAAGGGATACTTCTTTAAGCCTATTTAAAGTGGATAAAAGAAATTGTAAGTGGAAGAATATGTTACAGTCCTCTTAAGTCTACTATTTCATGGAGGTGGGAGAAAAAGGCATAATGAAAGGGGAACATTTCTTTTTTTATATCTGCAGGGCTATAGCCTATAACTAATGAAGAGGGGAATCTGTTAACTTGAAGACAGAGAGCTCATAAGGAACTAGGACTGGGCAGGGTTTCTTGGGTGACTTTCCTCAGATTACTGCTTCTTTTGTTAAAATCCATGTCGCCAGGCCCCATACCATACCTAAAAAATCAGAACCCCTGGGGTGGGACCCAGCACTCTGCGCTGCTGCATGTTGCCCGGGTCATTTTTATGAAGCCTAATGTCTAAAAAACCCTGATTTTGGTGAATAAACATTCACAAAGAACACCTGTTTATACCCAAATCAGATCCTGTGGGCTTTATATGTTAATATCAACTTCATGGTTTCAGTATTTATACTATAGTTATGTAACATATGTTTGTTATACGAAGTAAATAGTATATTTTCAAGTCTCAAAGTTTATTTCAAAATGTTACATTTATCTTCAAAATGTTACATTTCAAGCAGCCTAACTTCATGTGCTTGAGAATGCTTTTAGGTTTTAGAAAAATATATGGTGGAATAGGAATGACCTCACGCTTGCTCTACTGCACATGGGTTTCCAACCTTCCCCCTGCAGTCTGTCTCTCTCCCCAACCATAGTCCACCTCATATACCATGGTTCTGTAAGGTTACTCCTTTCGCCAAAAAACCCACCAGTGGCTCCCCACTGCCTATGGGATAAAGATAAAACTCCTTGGCCTGGCTTCCAGGCCTTTCACACGATATGGCTCACCTGCCAGCTAATCTTCCCCTTACATTCTCCTACACACACCCCCAAACGCCAGCCAATCTAGACTACTCGTCATCCTCATCTGGAACTTTACATCTCCAGAACTTCGGCTCACACCAAACTTCTTCATCTCAACCCATCAGAATCTTACCATCCTTCTAGATCTTTCCAGACATCTAAGCACTGCTTCTTCAGAAGCCTCTTCTAGCCATCCAGTTACAAGTGCTTCGTCCAAACCCTACAGTATTTTTTTCTGTGCTATGCCATGGTCTTAATACATGCTACCTAGTATTGTGCTTATTTGCATATTTGTCTACTAGCCTTAAAGTTACTGGAGAGCCGGGCCCGTAACTCACTCAACTCTGTATCACCCATAGAAACACACCTAATAAGTGACCTCCAGAAGGCATACGTAAGTGGGCTATCCAATAGAGCTTTCTGCCATGATGGAAATTTACATATCTGTGTCATCCAATGGGGTAGTCATTAGCCACAGTGGAACTCTTGAGCACTTAAAATGTGGCTAGTGTGACTGAGGAAGTAAATTTTCAATTTTATTTTATTTTAGCAAATCGAAATGTAAATTTAAGTTGTGGATGTGGCTAACGAATATACTATGGGGCAGCACAGAGAGAACATATTTAATGGAGGAAGATGCACTGCACTTAGAAAACTTTTAAGCTTGCTGCCCTACCTTCAAGGTTCACCTCATCTGGTTCTCCCTACTTCTGCATCCTTAGCTCCCACCACTCTACCCCTTACTCACCCCCACGCCAGCCAGGCCTGGCTTGTTTCCTTTTCTTAAGCAGGCCTTGCTCATGCTGGTCTCTAGGCTCTTGCTCTTGCCCTGTGCTTTGCCTCGAGTGCTTTTCTCTCAGATCTCATTCAGCTGGGATTTTGTTACTCAGGTCTCAGCTCAAATGTCACCTACATAGAGAGGATGTCCCTGATGTGCCGTCTAAAATGGGCCTCTCTTTCTGTCACCCCACCTTCTCATATTTTCTTTACAACCCTTTCACTGTCTAAAATCATCTAATTTAGTTTGCTTCTTCTTTATTGTCTAACTCTTCCTAATAAAAGATGGGCTTCTTAAGGAAGCACTCAAATACCAATGTGTAATAAAATCCGTGGATGAAAGCATGATGAGAAAGAAGATATTTGCATAGTTTCAAACTATCTCCCAAGATACTAATTAATTATAAAGGAGAAAAGGGTAACTTTATTACAGAGGAGAAAACTATCAGAAACCACCCTTACCAAGTGTTAACTTTCCAAATGTAACCCAGGGTTAACAGCACCAGTGACAAAACATTTTGACATCAAGTACATCACTTCTGTGGTATCCTCCCAATAATGCAGAACCACAGTCTAAGCATGAGACATTAGACAATCTCAAATTGAGTGACATTCCACAGACTATCTGACCAGTTCTACTCAAAAGTGTCAAGGTCATGACTGAAGGATTGTCAGACTGGAGAAAAATAAGGAGACGTGATGACTAAACATGATACAGGAACCTATATTGGTTCCTGAACCAGAAAAAGGAGTAGGAAAACTGGAAAAAAATCCTAATAATATCTGTAGGACTGTTAATTTCCTGGTTTCAGTATTTATACTATGGTTATATAAGATGTTGGTGGAAGGGGAAGTTAGGTGAAGGGTATATAGGAACTCTGTACTATTTTTATAACTTTTACATAAGTCTAAAATTATCTTAAAATAAAAGATTTTTCTAAAAAAATATAAGCTTTTGAGAGCAAGGGCTTATCTGTCTTGTTTTAGAACACTACCTTTTACATAGTAGGAATTAGCTAATTATTTGTGAATGGGAGGAAGGTGAGAAAGAAGAAAGAAGGATGGAATAGAGTAAGGGAGAAAATGGTTGAGGGAAAGAGGGGGGGAAGGGAGGAAGAAGAATTGGAGGAAATGTGGGAAGAAGGGAGTGCACGCCTTTGGGAAGATTCAGAAGAAGATGTGAAACATAACAGCCCTGTTAAGGTCCTCAAGGAAAAGACTCACCCACAGCATCTGTCACATGGCCTAGATACACAAGGGCTCGGGGATATGCCCCAAGCAGGGGCTGTGGCTATTTACCCTTGTGTTCCCGGAACCCAGCGCCCATGTCACATTCTAGGTGTTCGATACACATTTACTGAATTCGATTTAAAGTAGTTAATGACTTGGCTTAAATGCAGTGGTTGGATTAACACATGCAATGCCTTCCTAAGAGAATTCTCCAGCTTTCGGTGGGCAGGTTAATAACTTTGGCTGCTGAACTGAACTGGCACAGTCTAAGGCCTGGGTCCTGAGGGCTTGGGTAAGTGAGTCTCTATAGACTGTTGGACATTGGAGCAAAATTAATTCAGTGAAACAGCCCATCCTGGGATGGCCTACAGAACTGAATTTATTTTCAAGAGCAGGATGTAAAAACTCATGTGCTGCGCTGTCCTCCAAATTTAAGGACATAAGAAGGGCTCAAAATTTGAGATGTCTTTCCAGTAGAGGGAATGAAATTTCACTGATGAACATTATTTCAATTCTATCTATAAATGACTAATTGTGTGCCTAGCATCTAGTTATATACTTCCTTAGCTGTTCACAGTAAAAACCCTTTGAAATTATGTTAATATTTCTGCTTCACAGATGAGGAAAATAAAGCTCAGAGAGTGAGATGACCGATCCTAATTTACACAGCACTAAAGTCATGAAGCCAGAACTCAAGCCCAGCTCCCGCTCATCCAAAGCTCTTGAAAGGGTCTTAGACATCATCTGTTCTGACTCCACACTGCTCTGCCCCATCTTTCACGCTGCTAATAGTAGTCATTAGCAGGTGGGATAGACTAGACTTTAATAGAAAGGGGCCCTTGGTCACCCTCTTTCACAAAGTGTTGAAGCAGGAGGCCAGTGGAACAGTGCAGAAGCCCAGGGGAACTGTCAGCAGACTGGGGGCCTTTCTTGCCTCTCATATTATTAGCTGTGGGATCTCAGTCAAGGCATTTGCCCTGTGCAAGCGTTGGCTGGTGTCATCTGTCAGATGACAAAGATATGGAAGCCTCTCCTATCCCAGGAAAGCTGCAAGGTGGGGCCTTATGTCTGGTCTCCAGTTGGAGACTCCTGTCGTCCTGTATGCCAGCGACAGACACGGAAGTGGTTTAACTTGCTGAAATGCTGTTTACACCATGCTAATTACACCAACCTCAGAATCTACTATCTTTTTCTCTCCCTCACTGCTTCTATTTCATTGTCTTTCTGACTCTCTCTCTCTCACTCTGAGTTTTCAAACAAGAACTGTTTGTTAGCTCCACAATCAGAACAATCTAATTGGCTGCAGAAAGGAACATGCATGATATCCTCAGTGGGAACCTTAGTTGGAACAAGGTCAAAAACCACTTGACTGCCCAAGTGAAGTGAGAGAAACGGGAATTCAAAAGCCTCTATTTATAACTGTGGAAACTGAAATTTTGAGCTGTGCTCTTGACCAGGTACTTACATCATGGAAACAGTCTGTCCATCCTTGGGTGGCTTTTCAAGATAAAAACAGACTCAATGGAGCTCTTCTCTTAAACAGAGTCTCTCCTCTATGGTTTTCCCAAGGGCCCTGAGTTCTGAGCATTGTGCTGGTGCAAGGAATACAGCAAAAAGTTTGAAGCCTAGGAGCTCTAGGTTAGAACTGAGCCTCTTTTGCTTACTAATAGCCTGCTGTTGAATAAGTTACCCTAGATTTTTGACCCTCAGCTTCCTCACCTATAATATGGGAATGCCACTTCACATCCATTAGAATGGCTATAATCAAACAACAAGAACAACCAGAAAATAACAAGTGTTGGTGAGGATATAGAGAAATTGGAACCCTCTTGCATCGTTGGTAGGAATAGAAAATGATATAGACACTGTGGAAACATTTTAGCAGTTCCCCAAAAAGTTAATCATGGAATTACCACATGATCCAGCAATTCCACTCCTAGGTATATACCCAAGAAAACTGAAAACAGGGACTCAGATACTTGTACACCAATGTTCATAGCAACATTTTCACAATAATCCAAAAGTGGAAACAACCCAAGTGCCCTTTGACAGGTGAATGGATAAACAAAATATGGTATGTACATATAGTGGAATATTTTTAACCTTAAAAAGGAAGGAAATTCTGACATACACTACAACATAGATGAACATTGAAGACATTATACTAAGTGAAATGAGCCAGACACAAGAGAACAAATGCTGTATGATTGCATTTACATGAGGTACCTAGAGTAGTCAAATTCATAGAGACAGAAAATAGAATGTGGTTGCCAGGGGCTGGGAGGAGAGGGAAATAGGGAGTTTGTGTTTAATGGGTACAGAATTTCAATTTGCGAAGATGCAAAAGGTTCTGGAGATGAATGGTGTGATAGTTGCAGAAAAATGTGAGTGCCATCTGAACTTTACCATAGTAAAAAAATGGGAATATTACCATCTAACTTACTGGGTTATTTTAAAGATTAAAGTAGATATCATATGTGAAATATCTAGAATGATGCCTGTCACACTGTAGTTGTTCAACACATACTGGTTTCCTTCCCCACAGAGCATATCTAATTTTCACGAAGCCTCTCCTTGCCTTACAAGATTATAACTGAAAAGTGGCCACACAGATGGAGACGGCACAGAATAACATTTCTGCACAAAGATGATCATACTCAAAGAAGGAACACAATTAGAAGTGAGTCTGGAGAACTTGCTTCCTTCTATTTTATGCCTTAAGAATAATTTATTCCTTAAAGCAAAGTGAAGGCAGAAAGGTGCACCTGAGGAACCATTGCAAATCTCTCTTGAGTTTAAAACAAGAAGAGAGAAACACCTTTCTAGGTCTCAAAAGTGAAGGAAAGCATCCTAACCTACCTAGTTCATTGGGCCGACAAACATTTTAGCACCAGCTTAATTCAGGCGTGGGAACCAGAATCTCATCCACCTTGCTGAATGGTGTTTCTGGGTGGGGATCACCACACCTGCCCACCTATGCTCAGATGACCTTCAGAAACTGGATGACGAGGTAAACTGGAGGGCAGTCCCTGCTTGAGGCAGGAGTGGGGAGGGGTTCCGCAGCTGGCTGGACCTGGACTTCTAAAGGATGATGCCAAAGAGTGTTTCTCTAAGCCTTCTTCCAAATCCAACTTTTGGTACATCTGTGGCTCCCTGTTGGAGAGCAGGTTGCAGCCTGCAGGTTTCAGGGAGAACTCTTCCAACAGGAGCCCAGGCCAGGCCCTGAGCCCCCAGCATACCTGGCCAGGTCAGGCCAGGACTGTCCCTCTTTTTCTCAGGTGGTACCTTTGAACACTATGAATCAGGGAGCTTAGGCTCAAATCACTTCTTCAAACCTATCACATCTAAGTATAGAGGGTATAAAAGTAAAAATAACAGTGGTTTATCAAGGGCTTACTATGTACTGGCGACTGTACTAGGTGCTTTACACATTATTCCATTTGATCCCTAGAACAGCTGTGTTGTCAGTATTATTATTCCCATCTCATGAGTGCAAAAATGGAAGTTGAGAGAGCCTAGGTGTCTTGTCCAAGGTAAAAAAAAAATCCTCCTTATTTCCATATACTTCTCCCCCTGCTCTTCCTAACTTTTCAGCACCTTGAAGGTACCGTTGACATGTTAGAAAGTTTAGGAAGTTCTCAGGTGCTGTGCTTACAAATAGCCTTTGTGCAAGCTCTAGAGGTGTGCTTGGCTTGTAGGAAAAAGGCTTAAAGAATGACAAATGAACACTTGCAATCTGCTTTTTTTAAACCAATAACCATATTGACCATGCGACTCTCACAGTATTTTTACAACGTGTGTATATATGTATATCTATATAAATGTAAACATATATGTATATATGTGTATATGTGCCTCCACACACACACACGCACACACACACACATCTATCTATATCTATATCTATATCTCTCTATATATACATACACAAATATTTTTCAGCTCCAGTTATACAACTTGGGACACACAGCCTAGAATGATCACCTATAACTTGATTAATTTGTTTCAAAATCAACCAGGAAAGGATCTGCTTAATCATACCCAGACACTTAGCTTCAGACATGCTATGTCGTTATATTATGTAGACCTTTTCAGTATTTCTGTCAAGGATTTTGTAGTAATTTATCATCTGCCCTTCCCAACACCCTGGGCTAAGGAGATGCCACTAATCATTACAGCTTGAATTTGTTTTACACTCTCTTTCTTTTGAGGGAGTCTATACCCTTTAAAGATACTACATAAGTCTTGCAAATAACTTCGAAACAGTCTTGAGTCTTGAGATTTCTTATTGACCTATGGAATGCATTGGAAAACTTCCTATTGTTCCCTGTGGATTGAATTAGGAGACTTCCATGGTGTCTACTGCTAGCAAGCTTGGGCGATAGTGAGTTCATTTCACAGACGGTGACTGAACAACTGAACCATAGCTGAAGTGTCCATTAAGATCTAGGTCTCCTGGTGCTGGAGAAAATTGTCAATAATAATAAAAGTTGCCAACATTATTGAGTGCTTACAGTGTGTTTCAGGTTTAAGAGAAGGTATGGTTGCTATTCAGTAGGCTGCTCCTTTGTTTGGTGTTCCCCTCCCTCGTTCCTCAAAAAACCCACTGCATGTGCACATCTATGCAAGAACACCTGGCTCTACCTCACTGGGTTGTCCCCAGTCATGCAGGGCCATGGTTCTCCATTTTAAGGGGCATAAGGATTACTTGGGAAATGTATTAAAATATAGGTTTCTGGGACTCACCTAACATTTTAGTAGGTCTGAACTTACATTTTTAATTATCAATCTTTCTGATGCCTTCTAATATAGGCATCGGGGGGTATACTTTGATAATCACTGATTCAGGACTTGCAATGTCATTCTCATTCTCTACTGAAATTTTCACCTCCATTCACTTCTCAAACATTCACCAAGAAGTTAATATAATAAAGAATCCCATGTGGATGGTGCTTTTGCAGTTTGAAAATCACTTTCATGTACGCCCTCATTGAAGCTCACAGCAGCCATCTAAACGCCATCAGGTAGGTGTGGGGGCAGACACGGCAGACACCAGAGAGCTCTCTTCTTCTCTACCAGCAGCATCCTGATGCATTTATCTCTTGGGCTGGAGATCCCATGAAACCTGGAAACATGGGTCCCGTATCCTATCCAGGGAAATTTTTTTGACGTCCAAACAAACTACTTTAGGCAACTGATTAGCAAAAAATGGGCATGTTCTAGCTAATGAGATATAAAAAGAAGTATACTGGGGAGAATTCCCCTTCCTGAACTAAAAAACAACTTCCTAAGGCGAATGCCTGCCCCTTCTTTCTTTCAGAAACTCATAAATGAATAGTCATCTCGTGACTGTAAAGCGACAAGCATAAGGATGAAAGCCCAGATGCTAAATATGGTGGAGCAGAAAGATAAAATGATCTGGGGGTCTTCAACAATACCACTTAAATTGTGAAAAAAAAACCCTCAGCAACTGAATACATCTGAACTTGTTCTTAATTACAAAAAAGGAACCTCTGGGTTTTTTGGGGTTTTTTTGAGGGTGCACTCTAAATTAGATTTTCTCTGCCACCTTTAGCTAAAAGCATCCCTAACTGATCCAGAGGTGTTATAATTATTAAAATCCTTCTTTTATAGAAAACAGCCACAGAGAAGGTTAAGTTACTTGCTTAAAATCTCTTAGCAAGTAAATAGTGGGTCCTGGACTTGAACTCAGATGGACTGACTCTAAATCCTGAACCACCTACCCTGGAGCCTCACTGTACAATAAAGGTGTTCCAGTGACTACCCTGCAATAGAAGTGAGTGGGGGTCTGGGCTCCTTATCCCACTTCAACTAGAATAATTCTTATTAATCTATTTTATAAATTGGACTGTCAAATATAAAACATAATTTGAAGAAAGGGTTCTGCTGATTTAAAATATAGTTTAAAATAAAGTAGCATTATGCCTTGCTGTTTTCCCCTTATATGTAAGGAATTGTAGATACAAAAGACTACAATACTTGATCTTTGTTTTTAGCACATTGTTACCTAGTTCAGGAGATAAGACATATACACATACTGTGTTGAGGAGCAATGCAGGAGTTAAACTAAAGCTGTTTAAAGCAAAGGCTACTTTTGCCACAATATGTCCCTGAAAACAGTGTTATAAAGCAAATAATTATAAAATGATTCTTATTTCCCCCATAGGAATTATGCCATAAAAAGTGTTGTACTCCTAACCAAAGATGTAGGATCCAATTAATTATAAATATAGCCAATAACAAGGCTCAAGAGCAAAATGTAACATCATTTGAAATAATAAAATTATGTTCCAACTCCTATAAAATGAGAATGAATATATTGAACATATTATAGCACATTTGGGATTATTGTATAATCAAAGTAGTCATATAATATAAACATAAAAATCTATACCATAAATCTGACCTAAAACTAACATGCTATCAATAATAAACCAAAAACATGTGAGTGATAATTTTATTTGCTTCTTTGAGACTTCAGCTGGAATTTTACAGGACAATGTAGATGCTCACTTCTCTTATAAATGTGAAATAGACAAGGAAATTAGCACTTATGCACTCCCTTGTTTTGGACTGACTCCTGCAGCAAGCAGATATATTCCAAATATTCATTTGAAATACCACGGAAAATGATGACTGTTGTTCCGAGATCCACAATGGCAGGTTAAATACTGAAAATATGTCTTAAATGTAAAAGTCTGCTGTTGCTTTGGTTTATTCAAAGCTCCTTACGGGACTTCTGCTTCTGCCCATGTACATTAACTGCTATAGGGATTGGTCTCCTGTCATAAACAATCAGAAATCCATATAAAGTGGTGGGTTTCAGGTATTGAACAACAGGCAGCACAAGACTGTGGTACATGACAGAAGGGAAAGAAATGAGATGAGCCTTATAATTTCCCCAGGTTATTGCCTGGAAGAAGCTTCCAGGTTGCAATTAAGGGCAAGCAAACCCAAACAGAGAGTGTTGACTTTGCAGGGTTGAGGCCAAGATGGAAGTTTGGAAAGAAAACCAAAGTAGCTATCTATGATTTCCAGGCAAGATACCAGAGAGGAAGATGGAGAGAGAGAAAGAGAGAGGGAGAGAGAGAGAGAGAGAGAACATGAACACCCTGGAAATCTGCAGAGGAATCCCCTTTGGTTGAGTATGAATTCATGGATGTATGTGAGAAAACCACCACAGGACAAGAAAAGAAGCACCAGAAAGCAATAGGCTACAATTCCTGGAGCCAAGGCTATGAACAGTCTGCGTCCCAACCAGCCAGAGTGGACAAATCTAGTAATACCATTCAGTAAAGTACTCAGAAGAATCACACTTTAGTAGTAATAGGGTTAAGTTATGTTCAATGTTCAATGAACCCCAACCTGAAAAAAACAAAAAGTCATATCAAGACCTATCATAATCAAATTGCTTAAAAACAATGATTAAAAAAATGTTTAAAGCATGCAGAGAAGAAGCATACATTATGTACAGGGGAGCAAACATAAGAATGGCAGCCAACTCATTGTTAGAAGTCATGCCAGAAGACAACAGAGCAACATCTTTAAAGTGCTGAAAGAAAAAACTGTCAATTTTGACATTTTTTTAAGCAAAAACATTTTTAAAAAATGAAAGCAAAGTAAAAGTTTTGCAACAAAAAGCTGATAGAAACTTTCACTATAAGACATGTTAAAGGAAGTTCTTCAGGCAGAAGGAAAACACCAGATGGAAATCTGGATCTACACAAAGGAATGAAGAATGCCAGAAACAGTAAATATGTAGGTAAACATAAGAGACACTTGGTCTCATTTTTCAATTCCTTTAAAGGACTTGACAGCATAAAGCAAAAATAATAAGGTATTGTGGGATTTATAACATGTAGAATTAAAGTGTATAACAACAACAGTACAAAGGCTGGGGGTGGGGACTGGACATACACCAATATACCTTATACTACACATGAAGTAATATTATTTAAAGGTAGGTTTTGATAACTTTAAGATGAATACTAAAAACTCTAAAAAACCCACTAAGATATAAAAACAAAGAAATACAGCTAATAAATGGAGCTAAAATTGAATTTTAAAAATTCAACTAATTATTCAACTTTTCATGGTCCCAGGGCACCACATGGGTTGTTTCTTCCATGAAAATATTAGTAAAGACCTTAGAAAAGAATTTCCAAACCTCTCTAATGTGTTGATATCTTAGTTCTCAGTATCTGTTGTCATTCTATGTCCAGAGAGTCATGGAAACCACACACACACACACACACACACACACACACACACATCAAACTTTATTTGGAGACTGACTGTCAAATATGCCACACAAAATATGCATAACAATATTCAAATACATGTTGATGCTCTAATGGTGCAAATTTTAAAGCGTTATTAAATTGATAAGACTATCATTTTTTTAATCAATTGATGTTTATGACTAAACAACTTCTACTACATGGGAGTCATTAAAAGGGCTCCTCGGGTTTCCCTGGTGGCGCAGTGGTTGAGAGTCCGCCTGTCGATGCAGGGGCCACGGGTTCGTGCCCCGGTCCGGGAGGATCCCACATGCCGCGGAGCGGCTGGGCCCGTGAGCCATGGCCGCTGAGCCTGCGCGTCCGGAGCCTGTGCTCCGCAGCGGGAGAGGCCACAGCGGTGAGAGGCCCGCATACCGCAAAAAAAAAAAATTAAAATTAAAATAAAAAAGGGCTCCTCAATTTTGAAAAGGCCAGGAACCGTGGAACCACTGTGTTGGATGAAAGGACTTGGCCTTGAGATTCTTTCTTATATGTAACAAGCAATCACTGATGGTTTCTAAATGGTGTGACACAGGACAGCAATGCCCTCACATATTTTAGATTTGATGAAGTGAGGTAGAGAAAAGTCAAATAGTTTGTTCTAAAGCTCAGTGACTAAAACTAACTTGAATAATCACAAATCAATCACCCAGTTGTTAACTTGGGTGGCATCCAGTTTTCTGGATCACTGAGTGACCAGACACATATTATATATCTGATAATTTGAGTTATGTGATTAGATATTTGTTGATAGGTTATTATCTATGATATCTTTAGTGGACATCCGTAATTTTGTGTGATGTATGCTTAGTTCCTTCATCTGGGGAACTGCCACATTTTCACTTGATTTGATTCTGGTGGGGTTGTTAATAATCCCCTCCCCTTCTCCTTCTAAGCTGGGGATACCCATTCCCCTCACATACAATAATTGATCCAGCTTGGGCACATGGCCCAAGAAAGGGCAATGATTTTCCTTTCTTGGGAATTATATAGATGCTGTGTGAAGGAAACAATGATGTCTTCTCTAGGATTCTGAGCACTGAGAACCAAGTTTGACTAGAGCTTCTAGGGAAACGATAATAGAAATAAGAGGCAAGCAGAGTTGAGGAATGGAAACAGAGTCCTGCTAACAGTACTTAATCTGTTGTTTAATTAATTAGCAAGCCTATATAGAGTACTTATTATGTGTTTAGCACTGTTCTTGGCCTTGAGGGTGTGGCAGTGAACAAGTCCTCTAAATGCTTACATTCTAGGGAATTCTTGACAGGGTGGAATCTGAAGCCCAATCCTAGTATTTTAGACTTCCCAGTTACATGAGCCAATTAATCTTGCTTTTTCACTTAGTTTACCTTTAATCTCTGTCACTTGAAAGAGTTCAAACACACTCTTAAATCTGATTTTAAAAGCTGAGAGGATCATTTAAAAAGAAGAGCTTGACTGAAGACCAGAACTTGGAATCCTCTCACTCTTTCTAGTATAAAAGCTAATCAGCTAGACCGGTGCTTCTCCAAGTGTGCCTCAGAGATCCCTGGGGGTTCCTGAGTGTTTTTCAGGGGATCCATAAGGGCAAAGCTATTTTCATAATCATATTTAGATGTTCTTTGCCTTTTCTGCTCTCATTCTCTCATGAGAATATGGTAGAGTTTTCCAGAAACTACATGATTTCTACTAAGGCAGACATTAAAGAGATCTGCAAAACAATGTGTAACAATGCCACTCTTCTCACTAAATTTGTTTTAGTTTTGGTAAAAATGTTTTATTTTTCTTAAAATATGTTTCTGTGTAATGGATTTACTATTATTTGCAAATGTATTAACAGATAAATATTTTTTAAATTTCTGAGGTTAATAATAATATAAAATCAATATATTTAACCCACACAAACAAAAATTGGGGGGGCCCTCAATAATCTGTAAGACTGTCAAGTGATTCTGGGACAAAAAAGTTTGAGTCCTGCTAATCTAGACCAGTGCTGAAGAGTCGGTGAGCCAATAGATATATTTTGTGGTGAAACTGAGGAGCCATGGACATAACAGACTAGAAGAATGTCAGCTTACTGGAGGTGTGGGTGCAATATAAGTTCACGAGCGTACATTTCTCCCTTCTATCCTCATAGATGAAAAGGTCAGGTTCAAACTGAATTGGCACAACACAAACTGCAGTAACTGCCTCACCATTAATGGTACAGACTGGTGTGTCTTGGAAGTAGCCAGCCCTAGTGAGGCCTGAGAAGGTAAAGATGGTGCTAAGAAGCTTTCCTAAGGAAGCTATTCTCACCACCAATCTGAATGAAGGAGCAGGCATCCTGTCAACAAGATAATGAAAAGATAAATGTTCAATCTATTCACATCTGTGGATATGTTGGACCAACATAAGGAATTACCCAAATCAGTGAACATTAGCCATTATCTTGTGGCAAACTGACTTCTCCATACCAGAACCTTTGATTTGACAGGGCCTGGGAAGAGCCAGTGATGTCAACAAGAATATCAAATAAGAAAGCAGCAGGTGGTCTTTGGATATTGCAGCTTTTATTAGCCTAAGTATTTTGATAAGGTCCCTCTGACTCTAAGTTTTAACTTGTATTTCAAGGGCTTCTCTCCAAAAAGCTGAAATCACTGTGTCTATTCAGCCCCAACATCCTTTCACAGGCATGCTCCAGCTCCATGGCAATCAAATCCCTCCCTATTCTTTCCCAATTCGGATCCTCCTTGCAGCTCTCCTAATGGCATCATTCTCCTTGTCACTGAGGTTCTCAGCTTAGAGTGTTTGACTTCTCTTTCTCTCTTGCCAATACTAATCTACCTCCTTTCCTCAGGCCAGCCCCTTCACTGTCTTTCAGTAAGTTGCTGATTTCTGCCAATTCTACCCAGTCTTTCACTGAGACTCCACAGCCCTGAATCATCTACTCCTTGATTGAATCAACGTGACCTGCCTGCCAAAGAAAATGAAACTTTTCTGAAGAAGAAGAACATCATCTAAAGCTTCTGGAATTCAATAAAATATTACCAGGGATGACAGGAAACAGAGCCAAATGACCCAAAGCCAAGATAAAAAACAAAGAGAAAAACAGACCTTGAAGTCTGGTACTGGAGTTATCAAATACATACTTTAAAATAATTATCTGAAAAATATGTTCAAGAAAATCAGTGAAATATAAAGAATTTCATCAGAGAACATGAATCTATGAAATAAGGATCAACTGGAAATTCTAGAAGTGAAAAATACAATAACTGAAATCAGTAATTCAATAGATGGGCTTAATAGCAGATTGGACACAGCAGAAGAGAGAATTAGTAAACTAAAAGAGAGGTCAGTAGAAAATAGCCAGATTGAATCACAGGGAGAGAAAAAAAAAAGAATGGAAAACACAGAAAAGAGTCAGAGAGACATATGAGACACAATGAAAAGGTGTAAAATAGATGTAATCTGAAGTCCTAGAAAGAGAGGAGAAAGAGAAAAGGACAGAGGCAATATCTGAAGGAAAAAAATTTTTTTTTTTTTAAATTAACAAAACATTGTTTCTTTATAAGCCCCAAACAGAATAAACATAAATAGTCATATCATAATAAAGCTGCTTAAAATCAAAGACAAAAAGAGAATCTTTAAAATAGCTAGAGGGGAAAAACATATTACCTCTAAGGAAGCATCAATAAACCTGAACACTGACTTTTCAACAGAAGCAATGAAGGCCAGAAGAGAACAGAGTGATATACGTAAAGCACAGAAAGAAAATGACTGTCAGGCAAGAATTATTTACCCAGTGAAAATTGTCTTCAAAGATGAAGGTAAAATAAAGATATTTTCAGTCAAAATAGCTGAGCAGTTTTTCCCCAGCAGACCTTCATTAAAAGGAATATTAAGAAGAGTTCTTGAGGCAATAGGAAAATGGTTCCAGGCAGAAGCACAGTAATGGAAGGAATTCAAGAGCACTGGGAAGGAAAAATATGCGAGAATATTTAAATAAATTTTAACTATTTATTTTGACACAGTAATACTGCCTTGAGAGGTTTAAAATATGTATATCAATAAAATATATAACAACAAAAGGACAAAAGATAGGGTGGGAGTAAATGGAATTTAAGTAATCTAAGGTTCTTGCCTTGTGCAGGAATGGTAAGCATACTAATTTAATATATACTTTAGTGATCTCTAGGGTAACAATTAATGGCATAGTAATATGGTACATAATCAAGTACTTTTCCATAAAGGTTATTCTAGGCTTTACCAGTGAATTCTTCCAAATATTTAAAGATGCAGTACAACCAATTTCATACAAACTCAGCAGCAAATAAAAAAAATAAGGGAGACTTCCCATTTTGTTTCACAAGGTTACCATACCTTTGATAACAAAACCCAAGAAGGCTTACTAGGAGGAAAAATTACAGGCCAATCTCTCTCATGAACGCAGATGCAAAAGTTCTAAACAAAATATGAGCAAATCAATATGAGTTACATGTAAAGTAGGTAAGCCATCACCACAAGTTGGGCTTAACTCTGAGATACAAGGTTGGTTTCATTCTCAAGATTCAGTCAGTGTAATTCACTGCTTTAACAGAAAAAAGAATAAATATTATATAAATGACTTGATAGATATGGAAAAAGAACTGGACACAATTCATCACCCATTAATGATTAAAACCCTCAGCCCATGAGCTATAGAAGTTGTGGCAGACTATATTTTCCAAACATGGCCACAGCAATATGCTGCCCCCCCACGCTCTGCCAGAGCTTGCAGGACTCTGTGAGCAGCTTGCTGAATAGAATACAATAAGTGTTGCCATGTGACTTTTGAGGCTAGACCATAAAAGGGAATGCAGCTTCCACCCTGACCTCTTGCAGGATACTTGCTATTGGAACCTATTCCCCATGCTATGAGAAAGCTCAAATTAACCTGTATGGAGAGACTGTATGTAGAAGCCCAAGTAGAGAGGCCCCCAGCCAACAGCCAGCATCAACCACCAGATGTGAATGAACAAGCTTTCAAATGATTCCATCCCCTCAACTTCAAGTCTTCCAACTGAGGCCCCAGATATTGTGAGGCAGAGATAAGCCTTCCTTACTAGACTCTGTATAAATTCTTGACTCTCAGAATCTTCAAGCATAATAAATGGACATTTTTTGCCGCTAAGTTTTGTGATGCAACCATAGGAACTGGAACAGAAGGAAACTTCCTCAACCTGATAAAGACATCTTTGAAAACCCTACAGCTAACATCATATATAATGATGAGATACTGAAAGCTTTCCTCTGAGTTAGGAATGAAACAATGATATCCATTATCACCACTTCTAATATACATTTTACTGGCTCTCTTAGCCAATACAACAAGGCAAGGAAAAGAAATAAAAGGAATAATATTTAGGAAAAAATAAAACTCAACTTTGGCAGATAACAGGATAGAAAATCCAAAATAATCTATAAACTTTTCGAATCAATATGTAAATTTAGCATAGTCTTTGGATACAGCATCAATATACAACAAAAATTATATTTAAAAAAACCTAGGGGCTTCCCTGGTGGCGCAGTGGTTGGGAGTCTGCCTGCCAGTGCAGGGGACGCGGGTTCGAGCCCTGTTCTGGGAGGATCCCACGTGCCGCGGAGCAACTAGGCCCGTGAGCCACAACTGCTGAGCCTGCGCGTCTGGAGCCTGTGCTCCGCAGCAGGAGAGGCCGCAGTAGTGAGGGGCCCGCGCACCGCGATGGAGGGTGGCCCCCGCTTGCCGCGGCTGGAGAGAGCCCTCGCACAGAAACGAAGACCCAACACAGCCATAAATAAATAAATAAAATTTAAAACAAACAAACAAACAAACAAAAAAAACCTAGTCATAAAAGAAAAATAAAATTTTTAAAACAACTTTTACAAAAGCACTTAAAGATCACAAAGGAATGAATCTAAAGAAATACTGGCAAGAACACAAGGAAACCTACAAAATATTACTGAGAGAAATTAAGGAAGACCTAAGTAAATGGAAGGCTCTATTACGCTAATGGATTGGAAGACTCAGTACCGTGAGAATATCAACTCTCCTCAAGTTAATCTAGAGATTCAATGCAATCCCAATCAGATTTGTGTGTGTGTGTGTGTGTGTGGTGATTCTAAAATGTATATGGAAATGTAAAGGGCTAAGCATGGCAAGGACAATCTTGAAGAAGAACAAAGTTGGAGCATTTAGAGTACCAGATATCAAGATAAATCATAAAGCTACATTAATGAAAACAGAGTGGTACTGACACAAAGACAGACACATAGAGACCAACTGAATAGAATAGAGTTCAGAAACAAACTTATAATCACCTGATTTATAACAAAGATGCCATTGAAATGCAATGGGAAAAAGATAATCTTCTCAACAAATAGTGCTGGATTAATGGGCTACCTATTTGAAAAAGTGAGTCTGCATCTCCACTTCATGCCATATATAAAAATCCACATTAAATAAATTATAATCCTAAATATGAAAGGCAAAATAATACAGCTTCTAGAAGATAGCATAGGAGTATATATTTATGACATTGGTGTAGGTAAATATTTCCTAAACAGGACATAAATAGGACTAACCATAACCCCAAATTAGTAAATAGGAGTTCATAAAAATTTAAAAGTTCTTCTCATTAGAAGATACTGTTAAGTAATTGGAAAGGCAGACCACGAACTGGCGAAAAAGATGTGCAATATTCATAATGCATATATCTGATACAGGACTTTTGTTCAAAATACATAAGGGACTCCTAAAATAAATAGTAAAAAAAATACAGTACAATAACATCAAAAAAGAGCAAAAGATTTGCACAGGTCCAATAAGCATATGAAAAGATGTTCAACATCATTATTCATCAAAGAAATAAAAAGTTAAAAACAATGAAATACCACTTCACACCCTGTAGAATGGCTAAACACAAACATAACAGAACAAAATAAACAAAAACCCGACCCTACCAAGTTGAGAATATGGAGCAGCTAGAAGTCTCATATATTGCTGGAGGGAGTGTAAATTGGTACAACCACTTTGGCAAAATGCTTAGCAATATCTTCTAAGGCTGAACAAACACACACTTTTTTTTTTTTTTTCGATACGTGGGCCTCTCACTGTTGTGGCCTCTCCCGTTGGGGAGCACAGGCTCCGGACGTGCAGGTGCAGCGGCCATGGCTCATGGGCCCAGCCGCTCCGCGGCATGTGGGATTCTCCCAGACCGGGGCCCGAACCCGCGTCCCCTGCATCGGCAAGTGGACTCTCAACCACTGCGCCACCAGGGAAGCCCAACACACACTTTTGACCCTCCTAAGTAAATATCTGAAAGAAACGCATACATATGTACACTGAAAGACATGTACATGAACAACCTAATTCACTGGATAAACTGGGGTACATCTATAAAATGGAATATTACACAATGAAAATGGAATTGCCAGTACATACAACTAAATGGAAATAGCTCACAGACAAAAAACAGTTAATATTATTCATATGCTCATTCATATAAAATTATATACATTTTAAAAGCAGGAAAGCCTAGTCTATAGGGAAAGAAGTCCAAATAATGAATATTTTTAAGGAATCTGTAATGACCGGAAGGGGCATAGGGAGGCTTCTCGCGTGCTGGGAAATGTTTCATGTCTCGGTCTGTGCGGTAGTTTTATGAATAATTTCATTTTGTAAGAATTTATGCACTGATGTGTGGTTTTTAGCGTATGTATTATATTTCATTTAAAATATTCAAAGAAGAAAAGACATGAGTGGTGGCTGGGGATGCTGACGGCAGCAGTGATGATTTTCTGTTCCTCAGCAGAACTGTGTTTCTTTTCCCAGACGCCCAAGGAGTGGGCTCCGTGTAACTGTCACGAACAGAGTTCCAGTTACCACTGTGTAACTAACTCTGGAGCAATACTGCCTATTTTGCCTCTGGGAAAAAATTTTGAATTCAGGAATTAGCCCTCTTTCACAAGATGGCATTGCAGTATAGAAACTTACTCCTGAATTAATTTCTTATTCTGTTGGACTGGGGGAAGTTTAGTTCAGATTGGTCTTCTAGAGGAATAAAAGTCAGTCGGGGCCAGAAGAGAAAGACGGTTGTGGGGAAGGTTGATTCATCAGATCAAGTTGAAAGGCAAAGACAGAGGAGCACAAAAACCTGAACTAACTAACTACTCAAAGTGCTTTGCCTGTCGGGCCTGTCTGCCACTCCTGCCACTTGTCAAGGCCCAGGCTTTGGCGTCACTTTGAAGGGAGACCTTAGAGGACCCTCGAAGTTTCTGCAGAAGAAGCTGCCTCGGGGCTCCTCTGTCTAATCTGAGGTCCTTTCCTATCTCCCCCACTCAGCGTCAACTCTGCCTCTGATTCTGCAGCTCACCTCCTGGAGCGGCAGTGAGGGAGGGGAGTGGAGAGGAGACAGTGAGTAAGGCAGCAGGCAGGTCAGCAGGCAGCCCTGGAGATCCGCCCCCCAGCGCCCGGCCCGCCGCTGAACCAGAGGCGCGTCTCAGTGCCATGGGGCGCAGGGAGCCCAAAGGCAACATTCAAACAGGAGGGCTTTCCTTATTTTTTTCCTTATTTTTTCCTGTCTCTTATTAGTGTTCCACATTATCTCAGCTCACACCATTGCCATTTGGCTAAAGAGGAAATAGGCTCAGGGAGGGGAAATGCCCTGCCCAAGGCCACATACTTTGTAGGTGGCAGAATCTCCTTCCATCTTATCCCCTAGGCCCTCCCTACCCTGTGGGGCTTCCTCCCTTCTCCAAGCCCTCACACTGGTGAACACTCTGGGCCACTTGGGTTAGCTGCATGAGATGACATCTCCAGGCCTTTCCAGAGGGCACCAGAGGGAGGCACGTGTCACCGTCCTCACTCCCTCCCCTTTAGTGTGTGGCCGGATCCCTGCTCCTCCGTGGAGATATCGGCAAACCCCTGGGGCCAGTCTCCATTTGGCCCTGGCCTCTCAGTCAAAGGTTTGAAAATTCTGGCTGAAAAGTTAAGACAGCTGAGAGCACAGCTGGCTCCCACTGAGTAAAGAGCACTGAGGTCCCGATAAAGGCTCATTCATCTCCAGGAGCCTCATGCTTGAAAGGCTCTGAGCTCCTGAAGAGAAACTGTGCAAACTGACATCACAATAAACAGAGAAAGCATGTCTATAAAATCCCAGACAGGCAGCAATGCGACTGGTGACATCGAGTTCCACAACCGCAATGAAAGGAGAGTCTCAGTTGTGCCATGTAGGGCCAACTTCAGACAGATAGCGTGGGGACAGTGGGCCAGAGATCCCAGGGAGCTGCAAGCCCCACCAGCACTTGCTATGGGAGGGAATGGCCACGAGACTCCCTGGGAATGATCTATTAATTTGTGATGCTGAGACCAATAGGATTTGTTATTCACTTTCCTGATGATAAACTGAGGCTCAGGTTCATGTCTTTAGTTGTCAACTCAATTGCTGCCCTCTTCTCCCCATTCGTCCATCCATCCATCCATCCGTCCATCTGACATACAATGAGCACACAATAGGTTCTAAGTGTGAAGATGAAACAAAAAAGACCGTGTTTCTGGCCTTGATGTTCCCAGAGTATTGCGGAAGTGACAGACATACAATACCCACAATCTTTTTTAAACACCAGCAGTTTTTCCCTCCATTTATAAAGATAATTGTAGGAAAGATACATTGTAGAAAAAAAAGGAAAATTTCTGAAAGTATCCAGAAGGAAATAAAAACCACACATAATCCCACTATACAGAAACAACTACTGGATGTATTTAGGGATATGGATATAGCTCATGACCAGGGCCATGGTGGAAGAGGCAGAGAGTGGGCAGGAGCACAGAAGAGAGAGGGAGTTGGCAGCCCAGGCAGTCAGGAGGGCTTTCCAGGTGGAGGAGGGCGGTGCTTCCAGGTGGGAGGGAGCACAGGAAAGGGCAGGAAAGCATGGCATGTGGGCTGGGACTCAGGGTATGTGAGGGCGCCCAGGGAAAAGAGATGAGAGGAGGGAAAAGACAGGTCAGGCAGGTTGCAAAGCAACCCCACGGGCAGAAGGAACTAGGATTCCATCCTGTAGCCTCTCTCGCTGTAATGTCACATGCAGAAATTTGTTGTGAGATGCATTGCTAGTAATTTGTTAACAATGATTCTTCAGGTACTGATTGACTTGCCTTTTTATAGTTGTTTTTCTTTAGAGCAGTCACTGTGCACCTCACTCTCACTCACTTGCATTCTAGTCAGTTTCAAGAGTGGATGGGAAAGGGGCAGAGTAGAGCAAGGATGGTGCCCCCCACCCCATTCCCCTGGAAATCTGCATCAGCATCATTACTCCTGCCCCATTGATAACTGTCTGCTTTGCCTCCCCTTTCTGTCCTGATTAAGTTCTGTGAGGGTGGACTCCATATCGTCTTATTGTTAGCTACATCTCCAGTCCCTAGCACATTTTATTCATTCATTTATTCATTTAAGAAGTATTTATTGAATATCTACTATGCGTTGGACAACCAACTCACTTCACTATGTCGAACAAACCTCCCAGCCTCATGGAGTTTACGGCTTAGTTCGGGTGTGAGGGGCAGACTTTAAGCGAATAAAGACACCAATAAATGTTTCATTACAAAGGGTGACAAATACTATGGAAGAATAGCACAGGGGTTCTGCATGGGAGGACTAATCAGACTGGGAGCAATGAAGAAATCACTGAGGAAATTACATTTCACTTGGTTCCTAAAGGGGCTGAAACGTATCAGGCACTAAATAATTATGTACTGAATGGAAGGAAAGTCAGAATTTGCATATGCTAATGGGTGTGTGTCCTGCGTGAGGTTTGTCTCCATCTAAGCCTGGCTGCTGTGGCCAACAGCTGAATAGCTTGTAGTGTGGGATTGGCACAGTCAGATGTGTGTTTTAAAAAAGATTGACGGCTACCTCTGTTGAACCTTAGCTTCTTTTTTGTAATTTCTGCGAACAGGCCTAGATGATCCCTAAGAATTCTTCTACTTCTCCCTTCCAGAATCCTTGACCAATCAGTCAACACCTATCTGGCCCTTAGGCCAAGTCAGCATTCAGGTGAGGTCAACCTTGTCCTCTGTCACCCCTCTCCCACTCAATCTTCTTCTCAACTGCTATTCTTCTTTTAATTGTCCTTGAGCAACTCCAATAGACTTCCTACTAGTCTTGTTCTTATCAAAACTGCTTTCATAAAGTGAAATCAAAGAATGATGTAAATGCCCAGTAAGGCTTAGTGCATTATTACCTTCCCTATTAGCAAAGACAAATTCTTGAACCAAATAATGGAATGCTAACAATGGCATTCCAGCCACATGGAGGGCCACAGATGGCTGTCCTGGGCCCTGCACTATGCCTTCAGGGACGTGACTGGGTGGTGCGGAGGCGGGATTCCCATTTACCACTTGGTGGGCGGAGGATCAGTAGAGTGGGGACGCCAGACTAGAAAGGCTGTGGATGTACAGGAAGAGGTGATCCATCAGAGAGCTGAGCTGAGCAGTGCAGGTTGGGTTAGGTTTGGGTAAGTGAAGAGGAACAGGGAGATGATGCCTGGCACAGAGGGTTTGAGTGGGTCATAGAGACTGGAATGAGCCAGGGACCTGCAGATTATAAACCCATATCAACATGCTTAGTACCACCTTATCCCACAGGCCAGAGGCACAGCACGCAACACAGAAAGTTGCTCTATCACTTACCAGCTGTGTGGTCTGAGATACAATGCTTACCTTTCTGAGATTCCATATCATAAAATAAACTACAACACTTGTCTCTCTAGTTGTGGTGAGGATTTAGGAAGATGGAAACTATGAAATTGCCTAGGAGAGTGCCTGGCGCACAGTGTGTGTTCAATTGATGTTTGATTTTCTTTCCTTCCCAGCTAAGCAAGTCAGTTAAGTCCCCACCCTCAGGTTCAGGCTGCTTCATCAGAGACATTACGTGGTTCTTAACAACCTGGAGTGGTTCCCAGATTTTGAAGGTCATAGACTAAAGGGGTAACATTTCGAAATTTCCAGCTCTTCTGCTCTGGGAGACAGCAGTTCTGAGGGTGACAGATCCTAACCAGCTGCCAGTTTTAGAGGTGCAGGGACGGCAAGCATCGGGCATGTGGAAAGATGCAAAGGAAAGTGGGGTCTCAGTGTGGTAAGGGGCAATGAGAAAGGTGGGGACTTCAGATGGGCCTGGATGGCTTAGGGCAAATTACTTACCCGGCCAGCATGAGGCCGGCAGTCAGGAAATGTGAGCTGCAGCTGAATGTGATTTAGAATCAAGACAGCTCAGGTTCTACATGGAGGTGCTGTGCAGGAGCATATAGGCAAGGCAAGGCAAGATCTTCTGCCAGCAGATAACACATTGATTTTAAACAACAAAGAAAAAAGACTATTTTCCCAAGTCTGAGTTCAATATTGATAAGCTGTACAAAGCACTGCCCCACTTGGTGTATGCTTCTCCATCCATAAGAATTGAAGAGACTGCCTCACTTTCAGCTTCTCAGAGCTCTCTAGGTTCCCTGCTTTTGGCTCCAGACCGAATAGATAGAAATATGAATATCAATATAATCACAAATATGAATATGAATACAAACACACAGGTGAACATAAACATGTTCATACATATAAAACATAAACCTGTAAATGAATGTGGTATACGTCTCCCTCCTGTAATCTCTTTTTAGAGTCAATCAACAAACCATCTTGTACTGTGCATGTGACTATAATGATCCTTATTTTGTATAAAGTGCATTGCAGCCTCAAGACAGCCCTCACATCCATTGTCTGCCATGAGTCACTCAAGCTCCTTCCAAGAAAGGTAGGACAGGTGCTGTCATCTGTGTGTGCATGTGGAAACAGCCATGGGCAGGTGGAGGACTTGTCTCCCTGGTGGCCACTGCTTTCTCTTCACTACTCCCTTACTCTGTGCTTTTTCAGGAGAGCTTTGAAGTAGAGGACTTATTTTGTGCTCTCCAGGCTCCTGCAGACCAACTAGGAATGAGTCATTTGCATATGCAAATCAAGTCACATCACCAGGTTACTTAGGGGAAAGGTTCCACCCTGAGCTTTCTAGGCTCCAGGCCTGCATGAGAGAGCTGTAGGATTTGAGCTCTTAAGCACAGGTTTCTCAGAGTACAGCTCTGTCAACAAGACCTAGGAGGGAGCTAATAAGCAGGCCAGGGGATGCTTGAACACATGGGTCTGAAACTCACTTTTTATCCACATGGTGATTTTGGAATTAATTAAATATCCCATTTTACCAAAGCTTTAGGGTGTTTTTGCTCTAGATAGCTTCTTTTCTCTTAACTAAACTGAGGCCCATAAAGGAGAAATACAGTGCATGAAATCTCTGGATGTCACACCATAAATCTCAGGCATGCGAATCTCCTTTAGGATAAATTGTAGCGTTAAAGTATTTGCATTTTCTCCCTGTATTGTTGGATGCAGGGAGTTGAGCCTTTTCCAATCATGGACACTTTGATTGCAGACTATGGGGTAAGACAGGGGACCATGAGGCAGCTTTACTGTAGGCCCTAAGGGTTGCTGGTCCTCTGCCTTTCTGCCACCACCGAGAGACATGAGTGCTTCCATTCTGGCAGTGACCTTGGGAGAAGTTAGTAAAATGTGGAGGAGAGCCTTCATCTCAGGGGTGGAAGCCACAGGTTTAGACCGGGAAAAGGGGCATGGGATTCTTGGAATCTGGCACAGAAATCTTTGAGCTAAAATATACTAGACAAAGAACTAAAATTTGTTAGTCTTTTTTTCATTCCCTTCAACCTGTGACTCACTGTTGTATTCATTCAGTTAAATGATAAAAAGCCATTTAAAAAGAATGGAAAAACTATATATCAACACAGAAAAATCCCCCAATGTGGAGTGAAGAAATACAAGTTCTAAAAGACATATATAGTATGATCAAAACAAGAATATGCATTGGCTGTGGACACATTCATATGTAGGAAAAGTACCAAGTCTCACATGGAATAACACCCAGCAGCTTCAGGAGAGTGATGGGGGAGATGAAGGGGGAATGGAGCCAAGCCTTAGCCTTATCAACTGAAAAAGGGGTAAAAGAAAGAGAGCAAATAGGGCAAAATGTTAATATCTATTCTAAGCAGTGGGTACATGGGTGTTTGTTACATTATTTTCTGTATGTCTGCAATATTTCACAATTAAAAGTAAAATATTATTTTAAAAAAGAATAAAAGATACATTTTTTGCCATTTGGAGAGATGTTGAAATGGTTATCTCGTTGCTTTAATTTTAATTCCCTGAGGTTGAACATCTTTTCATGGATTTATTGACCATTCTACTTCTCTTTTGTGAACTGCCTGTTTATATTCTTATTTTTCTTTTATTTATTTGTCTTTTTGTTTTTTATTCTCGACCTAGAAAAACTTGTCTAATGACTCCTTAAATAGACATAACATATTGTAAGTATTTTCAGAGCTGATTGAGTTGTATGGGACTTTCTCTCTGAACTGATGCCAGGTTGTCTGTTTATATGTCTCGTCTCTGCTTTTTTGTTGTCCCCCTGCCCCAGGGACATGTTTACCTTTCTTGATCTTGTCTGTCAACCTACGCAATCACTTTATACACCAGCCGAGAGGAGAGGTCAGGCAGACACAGGAAGGGAAGCAGAACTGGGGCTGGCTGGGTCCGCTAGAGCCTGACAGGCACTATCAACACACAGGTGGATGCGAAAACGGGCAGCGAGGAAGCTTCAAGAAAAACTATCTATTATCTGGGAAGCTGCACGAGGTGTCCTGAGCCAATGCTTCTCAATGCGCATATGAATCCCCTAGAGACCTTGCTAAAAATGCAGATTTGGCAATTTGGAGGTCTGGGTGAGGTCACACTCTGAGCGAGGTCCTAAACAAGGAAAAAGAGATTGAGTGTGGTCCTCTGAGTCACTGCATATAGCACCTGAGTGTATTCCTCTACTGGGGGCCTATGTTCCTGCGTCTGAGGATCAGTAACAGATTTAGGGAAGGGGAGGCCTTGGAGATTATTCTAAAACAGCTGGTGAGGAATTAGCTGCCTATGGAGGTTCAGTGACTCATCCAAGCCCACGTCACTGGTTAGTGGCATTGCAGATCTGAACTAGAACTTGGATTCCTGACCTGTAGTGTATTGCTTTAACTATTTTACCATTTCATCATTTTCATCTTAGTAAGAAAACAAACTCAGCAGTAAGAAAGAACTCATTAACTTGCCAACATATTTGGCTCCACGCAACTCCCCGTGGACAAACCTAGATTAAGCAATGGGGAAGGGAAATTTGTTTTTCAGTCTTTATCACAGGATTCCTGTAAACTGCAAGCTCCTATAATAGACTTCACTTATGATTTGATTTTACCAAAAATCAATTTATGTGTACTATTTTATCAGCACACATTGCATAAATAAAGGCCCACCTTAACTGATTATTCTGTGCCTGCCAGACCCTAGGTCCCTGTCTTTCTTTAGCTTTCTAGAGTCTCTGACTTTGGTGAAGCTACTTCTTTAGGCTTCAATTTCTTCAATGGTGTTAGACTCATTGTCTCTAAGTTCTTTTCATTTCTGATGATTTTTGAGTCTCAAGTTTTCTTCTTTGTATACCTTAAATATGATTTTCTGGGACTCCTCTGCAGCTGTCATTTTTCTCTTTACATGGTTCACAGCTTTCCTGCCGTGAAAAATGATACGTAAAAAGGAAGGACTATTGATACAGTAGTTACTTTGTATTCAGGAAGGAGGGTCAAGGTACTATTTAAAACCCAGCAACAGAATGACTTGTGGATTGATTTTCTTAAACCTCAGTTCTTCTTACAAAAGAAGGAAAGTAATTAATTGCCCCACATCCTACCTGCCTTAGAAGAAAGAATACGGCCCGAAGAATACGGCCCGTTCAGTGGGCTTGTTAGAAATCCTAATTAAGCCAATTGTGCCTTTCCTTTTTTGCCTGTGACCACAGATCCCAAATGGACAAAGTATAAACCTTTAGTGTAACCCCTGGGTGAATCCTAACCAGTCATTGCCTATTTCCCCTGAGACAGTCCTGGTATGAGACCAGTATTAGAAATGAAAACCCCACTAGTGTTTGAACCATAAAGACTCTCTCTGGGCTTGGAAAGGTATTGCTAGGGGTAGGATTCAGCTGGTCAGTATGAGATATACCACTGGAAAACATGCCATGAGTAGAAGTAAGTTATGCCACCGCTGTGGTTTTACAAAAGGGAAGGTTGATTTGCGAGATTTTCTAGTCTCTAAACTCTTAAAGTCTGTAGTTCCAGAATTCTGTATCTGAAGGTGGACTTGAAGTTCAGGCATAAATCCTACTTGTTCAAGGTCAAGGAGAACTAAGGGTGAAAGATGTCTGTGCCTACATCTGAGGGAGGATTATCAAATCAGTGTGGATTAGTAAGGAAAAACAGAGATCAAGGCTAGAAGAATGAAAGCTGGGAACACCTGGGAAAAGTTTACCTAATGTTTTAAACCTGTGTCAAGTTAATAGCGTGACAAGAGGTCACGTACTAAGGCTTTCTTCGGCATGAGATACATGTGTGGTTCTCACGGGTCCTTTGCACATAAATGAGTGTTGTTAGTGCAATGGAATGACTGCAGTGTTGTATATTTCAGCTAATGAGAGAGCAGGAGAATGCTGTCCAAGAGAAAACAAAGCAAAACAAAACCAAACAAAAACCTGAAGAACTTTGGAGAAGAGAGTTCTTTATTCCTCCGTGATGTCATTTATTCAAATCCATGGCAAGAACTTCCACAAGAGGGTTTCCGTTTGTGCCTGGAGGGGCAATGGATGGGAAGGGAGGTGGCTGAAGAGTGCCAGTGGCAGCCTGACTCGATTTACAATCATGCTTTGGATCTGCCCAATCCTATTTCACTCAGCTATGACTACACAGTTATTGGGCTAAGAGTGAATGAGCAACAGACACCCTAAAACTGGAAACCTGAAGGGCAGGAACTTGGAAGGGATTGAAGTAAAAATATTGTGCCTAGAAAGACACCTGGAAAAGGAATTGCAAGAGTAGGTTCTAGTGACCAGCAAGCTGCACAATCCGAACACGGATCTGCCTCTCCTGAGCCTTAGTTTCCTTAGCTATAAAATGAGTTGCACTCAATGGTTTTAAATCACATCTGTATGCTAGCATCACTTGAGGAGCTTTCCAAAAGGACCAGTGTGTAGGCACCACCCCAGACCAACTGAATCAGAATCTCTGGGGCAGGGGCACAGGCATCAGGTTCTCTTTAAATCTCCGCAACCAACTCTAATGTATGTCCAGGTTTGAGAACTACTCTTGCGTGGTGGTCCATGCACCAGTAGCATCAGTATCACCTGGGAACTTTTCAGAAGTACAGAATCTCAGGCCCCAGCCCAGAGACCTACCCAACGGGCATCTGCATTTTAGTAAGATTCTCATATGATTTACATGTACATCCAAGGATGAGAAGTCCCAAGACAGATGATCCCTAAGTAACATTTTACTTTAAATTGTGAAATACTTTTAACACGTAGAAACCCTTAGAGAATAATTTAAATAACACCTGTGTGCCCAACCCAGCTTTATCAAATCATTATTTTTTTACCATTTTGATTTAGGTTTTGTTTAATGTAATAATATATATTTTAAGTTGAAGCCACTCTATCTATCCTCCTGAATCCTAGTTTTTTCCATCTCTTCATAGATGTAGTCACTATCTTGACTTCAGTCTTTTTCTATTTCATGAATGTTTTTATATTATTATTATACAGGTAGGTAATTAGGTAGATAGATAGACAGATAGATAGTTAGATAGACAGATAAAATGGCTTTGTCTATTTAATAGGTTTTCCGTTACTGATCCATCCCTGCATTCCTAGGACGAATCATAATGGGTTATGCTATATATACTTTTAAAATACACTGATGTATTTGGTTGCTTGTATTTTATTTAGGACTTATGGTATTAAATGAGATTGGTCTAAAGTGTTACTTTATTGTCAGTTTTGTTATCAAGAGTATGCTGGCCATATTAAATGAGTTAGGTAGTTTTACCTTTTTTTCTATTCTTTGAAATAGTTTGTAAAAGATAAGGTTTATTTATCTGTTTCTGGGGGGTTAGAAAGGATCTTGCATCTTTTACAGGGTGTTGAAGATTCACTTTCATTAATCATTATCAGTTTATTTGGCATTTCTGTTTCTTTTTGAGTCAATGTTTGCAATTTATCTGTTTCCAGAAAATTGTGTTTCATCTAAGTTTCATTGATTCACTTTCATTAATCATTATCAGTTTATTTGGCGTTTCTGTTTCTTTTTGAGTCAATGTTTGCAATTTATCTGTTTCCAGAAAATTGTGTTTCATCTAAGTTTTCAAATTTATTGACACTGAATTTATTTTTAAAAAGTTCTACTATAGCTGTAGTTATTGCCTGATTTTCCTTTTTCTCTTTTGTTTGACTTATTAGTTTTTTCCAAAGAACCAGCTTTGCTAACCACTCTTTATTACCCTTTTAAAAAAAATATTTTCTGGGCTTCCCTGGTGGCGCAGTGGTTGAGAATCTGCCTGCTAATGCAGGGGACACGGGTTCGAGCCCTGTTCTGGGAGGATCCCACATGCCGCGGAGCAACTAGGCCCAGGAGCCACAACTACAGAGCCTGCGCGTCTGGAGCCTGTGCTCCGTAACAAGAGAGGCCCACGCACCGCGATGAAGAGTGGCCCCCACTTGCCACAACTAGAGAAAGCCCTCGCACAGAAACGAAGACCCAACACAGCAAAAATAAATTATATATTTTTACAAAAAGAAAAAAAACTTAAAAATTTTTTTTAATTTAAGTTTTATTAGGTTTTAAATTTGTAACTTGTTGCGTTAAATCATAATTTTTTTTTTTTTTTTTTTGGCGGTATGCGGGCCTCTCACTGCTGTGGCCTCTCCCGTTGAGGAGCACAGGCTCCGGACGCGCAGGCTCAGCGGCCACGGCTCACGGGCCCAGCCGCTCCGCAGCATGTGGGATCTTCCCGGACCGGGGCACGAACCCGTGTCCCCTGCATCGGCAGGCAGACTCTCAACCACTGTGCCACCAGGGAAGCCCCTAAATCATAAATTTTTTTGGAAACTGTATATAAGGCTATAAATTTGATCTCAAAATTCACTGTAGCTGCATTTCACAAATTTTTATTAGCACTTTTATTGTATATCAGTTCTAAATACTTAGTAATTTCCACTGTGGTTGTCTTTTAATACATGAGTCATTTAGGACATTTTTATGTTTTCAAACATATGTTGGTATTATTTTTATTCTAAATTTAATTGCTCTGTGATCAGAGAATATGATTTCTATGGCATCAGTCCTGGGAAATGTAAGACTTCTGAATATAGAATGTGGTACATTTTTATAACTGTTTTACGTGTCTGTGGAAAGAATGCCAACTCTATACTTATTGGGCTCATAATAAGATGCTACATGTTAATTTCTTTAAAATTTTCTGTATCCTTACTAATTATTTTTCTGTTTTTCAAATTTCTGATAGAGTGGCTTTTTCAGTTCCTCTTTGTTTTTGCTCAGTTTTCTTTTACTTTACATATAACTAGGCCACATCATTAAGTACATGAACATTTACTGCTGCTATGTCTTCTTGCTAGAGTCTTCTTTTATTATTTTTGTTGTGTCCCTTATCCATATTACAAGCTTTTACTCAGAGTTCCATTTTGTCTGATATTAATCATTTCTTCTGGTCACATGGTATGTCTTTTTTCATATCCTTATTTTCGATCTTTCTGTGTGGTTTTGTTTAGGTGTGCTTCTTGTAAGGAGTAGGTAGCTAGATTATGTTTATCTTTTTAAATTCATTGTGAAAATCTGTCTTCTAAATAGGTGACTTTAGTTAATTTACCTTTTTGTGTGATTACTGATATATTTAACCTATTTCAACCAACAACCATCATTATCTCTTTGATATTTTACAATTTTCTTGCTTTTATTTTTCCCCTTACCTTCTATTAGATAGATACTATACTATATCATATATAGTACAGATACCATATATACTATAGCATATATAGTATATGCTATGCATATTATATTAACTTTATCCTCACCTCAATTAGAAGCTATAGATTATCTTTCTATTCTTTGAAACAGTCTTAACATTTTACATACATACTTAACTATAATTTATTTTTAAGAAAAACTAAATTGAATTTTTTTCTGTGTTTCTATCCTTCTCCCCAAAACAACATGGAACTTATAATCCTTAAAGTACATATTGAACACCACTTCCAATCTTGTTTTACTTTTTTTAGAGTTTTAGTTTTACCTTTTAAAATATCCTAAATTATTTCTTATAATCAATGATTAGTTATAATATCTTAAAATTTACCAACATATTTTAATCATTTCTGAGCTACTCTTTCTTCTATCCCATACCTTGCCTCCAGATTTATTTTCCTTTTTGATGAAATACATTCTTGAATATTCTTTTCATGAGATTTTATGGATTGTAAAGTCTCTTAGTCCTAATAATTCTGAAAATGTCTTAGTTTTGACCCTATTCCTTAATGATACTTTACATGACTTTGAAGTTCTAGGTTGACTGAATATCCAACACAATTCTGAGAAAGAAGAACAGAGTTGGAGGAATCACTCTCCCTGATTTCAGACTACAAAGCTAAAGTCATCAAAACAGTACGGTACTGCCACAAAAACAGACACATAGATCAATGGAACAGGATAGAGAGCCCAGAAATAAACCCATGCACTTATGATCAATTAATCTATGACAAAGAAGGCAAGAATATACAATGGAGAAACGATTGGTGCTGGGAAAACTGGACAGTTGCATGTAAAAGAAAGAAATTTGAACATTCTTCTAAACCCATATACAAAAATGAATTGAAGACCTAAATGTAAGGCCAGACACTATAAAACTCTTAGAGGAAAACAGAGGCAGAACACTCTATGACATAAATCACAGCAAGATCCTCTTTGACCCACCTGCTAGGGAAATGGAAATAAAAACAAAAATAAATAAATGGGACCTAATGAAACTTAAAAGCTTTTGCACAGCAAGGGAAACCATAAACAATATGAAAAGACAACCCTCAGAGTGGGAGAAAATATTTGCAAATGAAGCAACTGACAAAGGATTAATCTCTAAAATTTACAAGCAGCTCATGCATCTGAATATCAAAAAACCAAACAACCCAATCCAAAAATGGGCAGAAGACCTAAATAGACATTTCTCCAAAGAAGATTTACAGATTGCCAACAAACACATGAAAGGATGCTCAACATCATTAATCATTAGAGAAATGCAAATCAAAACTACAGTGAGGTATCAACTCACACTGGTCAGAATGGCCATTATCAAAAAATCTACAAACAATAAATGTTGGAGAGGGTGTGGAGAAAAGGGAACCCTCTTGCACTGTTGGTGGGAATGTAAATTGATACAGCCACTATGGAGAACAGTATGGAGGTTCCTTAAAAAACTAAAAATAGAACTACCATATGACCCCGCAATCCCACTACTGGGCATATACCCTGAGAAAACCATAATTCAAAAAAGTCATGTACAAAGTCATGTTCATTGCAGCTCTATTTACAATAGCCAGGACATGGAAGCAACCTAAGTGTCCATCGACAGATGAATGGATAAAGAAGATGTGGCACATATACACAATGGAATATTACTCAGCCATAAAAAGAAACAAAATTGAGTTATTTGTAGTGAGGTGGATGGACCTAGAGTCTGTCATACACAGTGAAGTAAGTCAGAAAGAGAAAAACAAATACCGTATGCTAACACATATGTATGGAATCTAAAAAAAACCCAAAATGTTTCTGAAGAACCTAGGGGCAGGACAGGAATAAAGACTCAGATGTAGAGAATGGACTTGAGGACATGGGGAGGGGGAAGGGTGAGCTGGGACAAAGTGAGAGAGTGGCATGGACTTACATACACTACCAAATGTAAAATAGCTAGTGGGAAGCAGCCACATAGCACAGGGAGATCAGCTTGGTGCTTTGTGACCACCTAGAGGGGTGGGATAGGGAGGGTGGGAGGGAGATGCAAGAGGGAGGAGATATGGGGATATATGTATATGTATATCTGATTCACTTTGTTATAAAGCAGAAACTAACACACCATTGTAAAGCAATTATACTCCAATAAAGATGTTAAAAAAAAAAACCCAAATTGGATTCAAGACCTAAATGTAAGACCAGATACTATAAAACTCCTAGAGGAAAACGTAGGCAGAACACTCTTTGACATAAATCACAGGAATATTTTTTTGGATCCATCTCCTAAAGTAAAAGAAACAAAAGCAAGTATAAACAAATGGAACCTAATTAAACTTAAAAGCTTTTGTACAGCAAAGGAAACCATCAACAAAACAAAAAGACAACCTACTCAATGGGAGAAAATATTTAGAAATGATATGACTATAAGTAGAAACAACAATTGCTTTCAAGCTTATTGCAATTTGTTAAAAAAAAGAAATGATATGACTGATAAGAGATTAATATCCAACATATCTAAACATCTTATACAACTCAACATCAAAGAAACAAACAGCCCAATTAAAAAAATGGACAGAAGAACTAAATAGACATTTTTCAAAAGAGGAAATGCACATGGCCAACAGGCACATGAAAAGATGCTCGACACTGCTATTCATCAGGGAAATTCAATTCACAACCACAGTGAGATATCACCTCACACCTGTCAAAATGGTTATCATCAAAAAACACAAATAACAAACGTTAGAGAGGATGTGGAGAAAAGGAAACCCTCATACACCACTGGTACGAATGTAAGTTGGTGCAGCCACTACGGAAAATAGTATGGAGGTTTCTCAAAAAAGAAAAAAAACAATAGAACTACCATATGATCCAGCAATTCCACTCCCAGGCATATATCTGAAGAAAACAAAAACACTGTTTCAAAAAGATACATGCACCCCAATGTTCCTAGCAGCATTATTTACAATTGCCAATATACAGAAGCAACCTAAGTGTCCATCAACAGATGAATGGATAAAGAAGATGTAGTATGTACACACAATGGAATACTACTCAGCCATAAAAAAGAACAAAATTTTGCCATTTGCAGCAATGTGGATGGACCTGGAGGGCATTATGCTAAGTGAAATAAGTCAGACAGACAAAGACAAATACTGTATGATATCACTTATATGTAGAATCTAAAAAATACAACAAACTAGTGAATATAACAAAAAAGAAGCATATTCACAGATAGAGAGAACAAACTAGTGGTTACCAGTTGGGGGGAGGGGCAATATCGGGGTGGGGAAGTAGAAGGCACAACCTATTGGGTATAAGATAGGCTCAAGGATGTATTGTACAACACAGGGAATATAGCCAACATTTTGTAATAACTGTAAATGGAAAGTAACCTTTTAAACTTGTATAAAAAATTTTAAAAAATGTTTTAAAGAAAAAAATTCTAGGTTGACAGCTTTCCCTCAGCAATTTGAAGATATTATCAGACTACTGTTTTCTGGTATCTTTTGTTGCTAATGAGAAGTTTGACATTCTGATTATAGCTAATCCCTTTAAAAAATATTCTACTTGGGCAATGTTTACAAATACCAAATCATTATGTTATATACCCAAAACTAATATATCAACTATACCTCAAATAAAAATATTCTACTAGTTTTTTAAGGACTTTCTCTTTATTATCCTTGATATATACGTATAATTAAGGAATATATGTATATATATTCCTTAATTCTGCTGCATACTTGGAGTGAACTTTTTATCTAAATAATTCTGCCTTTCTTCACATCTGGAAAATTCTCACATTATTTCCCCAAGTATTGATTCTCCTCTATCCCTTCTACTCTCTCCTGACACCTGACTATGTAAGACCCTCTCTATCTTCCACATCTTCAACGGCTTTTTTAAAAACTGAGAAAGTCTCTTTGTCTCTCTCTGCTGCGTTCTGGGTGAATCCTTGAGTATAATCATAAACTCCACTAATTTTCCATTTGAACAAGACCATTCCAGAGTTCATCTCATCTAGTAAGCTGCTAAATTTTACTTAAAATTTTATTTTTAATGACTATCTTTTTATTTCTAATATTTATAATTGGTTCCTTTTCATATCTCTCTGTTCTGATTTCATGTCAGCCTGCTTTTGTTTCCTAACTTTTGTTTCCTAACTTTTTAAACAGAAGTTTCCTTTATGTATCTATTTGAGTATATACTAAATGTACTTGTTTTAAAACCAATTCAGACTGGTACATAAGTTTCTTTTAATCTGAAGAGCATTCATATCCTGATCATTGATTTTAGCCTTTCTTCTTGACATGGTTTTACATTTTCGGATTTTGTACTTGAAGGCTAGGCTCATTTTGAGTGATTTGTTTGTTTACATGTCCTCCTCTTCCCAGCCAGGCTTACCCCTCCTTGTGTAGTTGTCTGCGTGGCACTTGCAACTCTCTCAAGGCCAAAATCAGATCCAATCACTGGCAATTTGCTTCAGTTCCAGGTCACACGACATTCCTCATAGGACTACGGCTTGCTAAAAACACTGGCCTAGGCTCCCTGTATGACTGGGGGAGCTTATCCCATTGTCAACCCTGGCTAAAGCACTGACCACTGAGCTCTCATCTTGGTGGTCACCCTTAGAACTACTTACAAGTAGGGGCCAAATTCCTAGCTGAATGGACTGCTTCTCTACCCAGAGCCCTGGAGGCCTGCAGCTTGATCTACTCACTATTTTCCACTTCTGTTCTGGATTTGAGAGATGGTGTCTGTACTTTTGAGCTCAGTTATGTTATTCCATACCTATGATTCTGATATATTTAGAGGACGGGAGTGCAAAATACATGATCTTCCTCAAAGTCTAGACTTGTAGAGGAAGGCCCAGGCATTGCCAGCAGGTTAATGGGAGTCTTGTTTTCTTGGAGGTTGGAGTCAGTATATATTAGGTTATCTCCTAGCTTTTAGAATACAAGTACCAGAAGGACAAGGTCCGTGGTCCTCCATCATTCCATGCATTTCCAGAACCCAGGAGACTGGCATGAAATGAGTGCTTCACAAATGCTATAGGAAAAAACTAAATAAGCTTCTCTGGACGTTTTTCTGAAGCTTTCTGATAATGTTATTAGACTTAAATTCAAGCATCTACCCCCTGGACCATACCTTCAGTGTTGCACATAAAGTCAGCACATTTTAAGATCAATGACATCTTGAAGTCATCCATTAACTACAAAAGTCAGAGCTGCTTAAGAGAGATATGAGCATGCCCTGTTTTATCACAAAGGAACAACATGGAAAAATATTCCCTGATAAATATTTTACCAGTAAATTAAAAACAATAAGCAAATACCTTCAAATTGCTTTCACAGTGTGCTCTGTATGTTTTTCTCTTTGAATATTATTTATGTGAGATAATTTACTGATATTGTTGTTACCCCAAATTATATACCAAACAAAATTAAAAGTACTACACGGGAGGAAATAATGAATAGTAGCAGTTAATTAAAAACAAAGTGAGTACAATCAATGCCTGCTGAATACAATAATGAGCTTAATTTAATTTTCATTTAATGGAAAAAAATGAAGCTTAAATCAACTGCCTATGGAATTAAAGGACAGCAATTTCAAAAATGCAAGTTTTTCTAAAGTAGAGTCTTAAGAGAAAAATAATGACCCAAAACAATGCTAACTAACAGGTCCATACACATTTTCCAGAAGAGTTAGAGGGGACCACTGTTAGCAGGACTACGCATTTCCAGCTTCTGGAAGGTAGAATTAATTAAAAAGCAACTCTAACTTTCTGAACTCTGGACTCATCAAAAAAGTAGACAAAAATTGGATTTCTAAGGATTGCCAGTTTGGGATCATGGCCCAAAAGGGACTGAAATAAACAGAGTAGCATGTGGAGGAGCTTGAATGGGGGTTTCCCATCGGCTCTCTGCTGCATTTGGAACAGCAGCCGGGCATGAGGTGGGAGAGCTGTGTGGGAGGGAACTGCTGAGCCCCCAGACAGTTGTCTGTGGCTCTGACTGAATCTGAAGCTGAGGGAATAGGATTCAGGTTAGATGATAATGTGGCACTGTTCTTCCAAGTCCCAGCGTGGATTTTGAGGAAAGGTGGTTGCATCTGATTAGAATTGTGCTACTTATGAACTCCAACATCAGCTGAAGAAAGGACTCTACTTGAGATGGTTAATCCATGAAAATGTGAAATGGGAGGCAACATGGTACATTGTTCAGAGCAAGGTTGGAAGTCCTGTCTCCGTAGTTAACAGTCCTGTGACCTTGGGCAGCTCACTTAACCTCTCTGAAGCTGTTTCCTAATCTGTAAAATGGGGTTAATGGTAGATGATTCAGGAGATGGGGAGACATTTACTCCATGCAAACTATGTACCGGTCACCTTACTAGGTATTAAACATTACTTCATTGAATTTCCTGCTCATTTACTGATCTGTCATTTTATGAGACAGAATCAGAGTCATAGACAGGGCCAGACCCAGCACTGACAGCTTGTGTGTCTGACCCCCTCCCCGCAGGCCTCATGTTATCCTGTGCTTATTCCTGGATCTCAGTCCTCATTCAAAGGCAAGAGGAACCCAGTGTGGCTGGAGTTATTTTGGTCTTCTCTGCTCAGCATATTTTCTCAGATTGTTTTTTTGTTTCTGTTGGACTCTTCCCTAATAGTTATGCACACATGCGTGCATACATAGACACACCAACAGCCTTTGACATTCTGCCTGCCCTACTTAGACCCTGGCTTCATAGCAGCAGGGATTAACTCATATGCAGGTCTAGGTAATCCTAGGACCGTTCTCTGCACAAAACAGGTGCTATTAATATACGCCTATGTAAATGATTAAACTTTTTGCATTCTTTTAGTTTCGTAGGCTGCTTTTTGGGCATCTGACAAGTTCCTATTATTTACTCCTTGATAATTTGTCACCATGCTCTACCAGGTGCCTACTTGCTATTATATAAGTTGTGTTTCATCGTGCTGTTATATTCAGCAGAATGCTGGGGTCACTTCCTAAACTGATGCTCAAACACTGGTGACTCCCCATCTCTCCTAAACATCTAATTAATCTCAGCAGCTCTGGAGCAGAGCAGCACTAGTTCAGGGGATGTCAAGCAGCTCCCCCAGCATGACTGATCGCATTGGAGCTGTAGGGTTGGTTTAGGTTGGATAACATTGCTAAGAATCGAGATAGCCTTCATGGTCATGTTTCATAAATTACACTGAGGTTGGTTGAAAAAGCAAAGAATGGAAAAAAAAATGGCATCTAACATTCTTTTCCTTATAATTTACTCATGATCTCTACCTCTCACTTAGTAATGACGGTCTATGGGGAGAACACCAGATCCAGTCTATGGGGAGAACATCAGATCCAGTCTATGGGGAGAACATCAGATCCGGTCTATGGGGAGAACATCAGATCCGGTCTATGGGGAGAACATCAGATCCAGTGGAGCCCCAGAACCATGGTGTATCTTTAAAGGGAAATGAGAGCATTAGAGGTGTGAATATCAGGTAGACTTAGCAGGAAAGTGAAGTTAGTTGAGCACTTGTGATCAAGCCTGGTCCTCCTCCACCTGGGAAAGCTGTGGTCTTTGTCCAAGCCCATGACTTTGGTTTCATGGAGCAAAGGAGAGGGATATCACTTTATTAGCACCAGCTCAACACCCATGATCACTGGGATTACTGGAGTAGTGAGTGGGGCTACAAGCTCTGAGAAGAAAGCAAAGGACTAAAAGCTTGCTAAAGGAGAATTCACAACCAGTCATCTTCAGGATAAAAAGAAAAACAAAAACTCCACTTAAAGAAGAATTAGAGATGAACTATGAACTAGAGCAGAACTATGCAAATGAATATGCATTATGCAAAGGAGAGGAAAAGAGACCACAATTATTTATTTATATGTTTACATCTCATATTAGTCTGTACATTTCTCAAAACAAGGTCTGAATCTTAGTTTTTTCCCTTTTATATCCCTGAGGCTTGGCATAATACATAGCACTTAATAGATGCTCAATAAATGATTAATTGAGCTAAATATTCCACAAGCACAAGTACTTCCAAAGATGTTATATTAATCTTTGGGGCTTGATCCTGCCCCAAATCACAAAGCATGACAAACGTGTTATCTGGGGCATAATAGGGTGTGTGAACTCCAGAAGGATGGGTTAACTGAAGCAGGCAGAACCTGGGCCCTAGAAGCTTATTCCAAAATGAGGAGTTGTCTCAGGTGCTGAGCCTGGCAAAGGCCCAGGATCTGGAATCTGAAGGACATGGCAATAGGTATTGCTGGTTACGCAGGTGTTCTGAAGAGGACGTGGCCCCACAGAAGGGAGAAACATGTTAAAAAGAAGACCAATAGCAGGCAATGCTCATAAAATGCGGTTTTCTTTGCTTCTCCCCTATGCCCAGAATGGGGTGGGTCCACAGTATGTGCTCCATAAGTATTCACTGAATGAATGAATGAATGAACGAATGAACTGAATTGGACTGGCTGAAAGCCAAGCCTGCCTACCTCAAAAGTCCATGCTCTTTCTACTCCCCATCCACCCTATGCTATGCATCCACTATTAAAAGGGGACATTTCTTCATATTTACCCAGGAGGCAGGAAAAGGTAAGTTCAGTTCTCTAATCTGCTAGACCCAACAGCTGAGTTTTGATTCTAAAATTCATGTTAAATACACAGTTCGCGCGTGAGCAACATTACACCATCAAAACTGGAATACAATTCAACGAATTGAGTCAGAAGCAGCTGATCTTGTTTATGAAACAGGTTGTTACTTTTACTCAACATGTGTCCTTTTTTTTTTTTGCGGTACGTGGGCCTCTCACTGTTGCGGAGCACAGGCTCCGGACGCACAGGCTCAGCGGCCATGGCTCCCGGGCCCAACCGCTCTGCGGCATGTGGGATCTTCCCGGACCGGGGTACGAACCCATGTCCCCTGCATCAGCAGGCGGACTCTCAACCACTGCGCCACCAGGGAAGCCCCATGTGTCCTTTTTTAACTGACAAATTAGTTGGAGCCAGCAGGAGAGGAGGCTGGGAGGGGATGTGGAGGACCCAGGACCTGGGAGAAACAGGAACGAAGGAAAAGAAGCAGAGAAGGCCACCTTCTCATCTGAGCAAATGAAATTTTTCTCAGGCACTTTTCATAGATGCCTAATGTCCTTAACTAACCACACTTAATTTAATTACCTTAAAGGTGAACTGGATGCTGAAAATTCATTTATATAACAGCAACTAAACCCTTAAGAACAAATGTATAGGCTGTAGGATTAATCTAGCAGGATTAATCAAAAGCTAATAATGAAAAATACCACCCTTGGCTTGACTGGAAGCATATGTCATGGTTTCCATTCCAAATTACAGTATTGCAGGATCTGTTTTAATACTCAATCACATTAATCGGCAACACTACAGTTAATGTGTTTTGTAATCCCTTCCTTCTAAACCAGAAACTAATTTATCTTTAGGCTGTGTCTTCTTTCCCCAACCCATCAGCAACACTGTCACCCTTGCTACATGTGTGTATTGAGTGTTTTTTCCATGGAAGACATGGGGCTCTCTACTGGGCAGGCATGGAGAAATAAAACAGTCCCTGCCCTTGAGGAGAGAAGAGACAACAGTGTGAGTCCTTGGTGGTTCAGGTCAGAGTGGCTTAAAAAGAGTGGGAGAAGGCATTAGGGATGGGAAGAAAGAATCAGGACCTTAGGGTGAGACTCTGCATTGGCCTGGACTGGGCCCTATTCAGTTCTGGCTTCTCCAGGGCCTGGCTCAGTGTCTGGCACAAAGTGGGGCTTAGCAAGAACTTGTTGACTTCATTTTGGTCCAGTGGTTCTGCTAACAAGAATGAAACTGAGAGAAATGTCTTGTGTTCATAAAGGTTCTTAAAGGTGAGTTCTGAGGCTGGATGTGATATCAAGGGTGTGGTTGTCTAAGTCATGCAGGTAACTCAAGGCTGTCTTGATTACACAGATGCCTGTTGCAGATTAGATGTAGGTAAGTGTTCTGAATTTTAAAAATCAATTTCATAGTGGGAATACTGGCATAGATCCTTGGCCCAATTTTAATCTAACCAGATGGTTTGGGAGCATTTAGAAAAGAATGCAGGGATCACTGAAAAGCTACTACGGGTAAATTCAGAATCAGGCATGCAAACCAATGTCATTTTCTCTCTGTTAGGCCTGGCACAGGTCGGGGAGTAATGCAGCAGAGAACATGCATCTCATTTCAGCTTTCGATGAAATCTCTCCTGCTATCCTTTCAAGTAATAAGATAGATGTGGATTAGTTGATAACAGTATTAAGTGGATTTACAGTTACTTGAGCTTCAACAGCAAAGGAGTGTGGATTAATGTCTCTCTGCCCTCTGCCCTGTCCTATTAGAGGTTTTTATCCAACACTGGGATGAAGACTGGAAGGCTGGCTGATCATATTTTCATATGGTTCTACCTGGGTGGCTCACTCCTGTGATTCTGGCATTTCCAGTTGCCTCAGGGAGTCCTCTGGTCCAGGCCCTGGTCTCCCCTCATTCTTAAATTCTGTCCCCCAACCCAGCCAAGGCCAAAGTCATATTATATCAGAGAATGTTTTCTCCAGTCGTCCCGTAACGGAATGAGCTGTCCTTCTAGGAGGTCCCTGCATCAGTGACAGGTTGACCAAGATGATCTCTGAAGCTTTCCTGTCTTCCCTTTTTTCTTTCATTATCTGAGGGAGCAGTGTGTAGTGAAAAGAATATTTGCTTTCAAAACAGAACTGACTTCACTTTTTACTCTTTTGGCAAATCTCAGTTTCCTTATCTGTACAACGGGAATTATAATTCCGACTTTACAAGGTTGTGGGAGGATTAAGTCACATGGACTCTCTGAAGCACAAAGCACAGAGTAGGCCCTCAATAATGTTAGCTACCCCCTGTCTTCCAGCACCCAGGTCTAGGACTTGCATGCGGTGAAGAGGCTGAATAAGCTCCCTGAGAAGTGCCCTGCAGAGCCCTTGGGGCTTGGTTAGTGATACAGTCCACAGAATCCCTCTTTGCAAGGCCATCACTACCAGGATAACATGTCCCCAAACACGGTGAAGTAGCAGGTTCTTCCTACCCTTGAAGGTCTTTGCAGAGCACAGGGGAGACATCGGGGTGAGTGCAGAGAAATACGTTGAGTCTCCCACTAACTTGGCAGGCAAGCAGGCTGCTCAGTGTCTGGGGCAATTACCCCAGAGCCCCCAAATGAGCAACAAGAAGCAGAATCCCCAACTCGATGGGTCTGGGGAGGGTTAGTTGAGATAAGGAATGTGAGATTGTCTGGATCAGAGCCTTACATCCAGAAAGTGATGAATAAATGGCAGGTTTTATAATTATTTGTAGTATTAGTATCAAGAACAGCCCAAGCCTTTAGGTCTTCAGACCTGGTATTAGTCCACTTCAGGGGCTCTGTTAATGGCGAAGGAGAGTGCACTTAAGACAATTTGGGCAGAAGCTGTGGGAAAATCGTGATGAGAGGTGAATGCTAAGACTGCAGAAAGCTTGGTGAAACAAAGGATATTTAGAAGGCCCACGAAGTTTGGGGCTCTGAGATCTTTTAAGATCTGAAAGTTTTTAAACCAGCAACCTTTCCCACACTCACGAGAACTGCCACACTGGAGTGAGGCATTGAGTCCTAAAGAGGGCGGGTGGGGAAGCAGGGGTTGGGTATGGCTCCCACACAGGTTCTGCCCCGTCCAGGTGGGTATCTGACAGGCCCTTCTGCAGCTCATGGAACCCACCCTGCAATAGAAAGGGGCAGGTTGAACTAGCTGCTTCCTCAAGTCCTTCCCAGACTTAAAATCATGGGATTCCAGGTCTGCCCAGGCTTGTGACACAGCATAACAATGGACCTTTTGGGTGCCTCAGTGATTCTGCCTCAAGGCTGGAATCTCAGAATTGACTCACTGCCTAGTAAATTCCATGTTACTGTGAGAAGCTTAAAGTTTACTTTAGAGATGGTCTGTGCGTGTGCATGTGTGTGTGTATGTGTAGCGAGTCATAGTTCTTTGCTGTTAGACCTCAGTTGGGGCTATTTCCTTTCTTTCATGTATTTGTTCATTCTGTAAATGTATTCTGCTCACCTACCATGGCAGACTCCATGCTTTATGCCATGTTCCCCTAAGTTGCCAGCACATTCTCTACTCAAAAAAAAAAAAAAAATTCTAACATGTTTCCATTTGGCATGCTTTAAGAGGATAGGGTGTTTGATGTACACTGAGTATGTTCATATTGGATGAACTCAGGGAGTGTGCTGGGCATCTCCTGCCCAACCCCTGATTCCTTCTCTGCCCTTCTCCCTGTTTTTTGCTGCAGGAGGCTGAGCTGCATGGAGTACATCCCCAGCTCCTTTGCTTTCTGTCTTCTAGCTGGGTTTGGCCAATGGGGAGCATCACTGTAGATTAGAGGGAGGAAGGAGAGTAGCATTGGGGAATCTACTTCTCTACTTCCTTTGCTGCCAGTCTGTCCCTCAGTAAAGGTCACTGCCCTTCTCAAGGCAGCCTTCTCTCCACAGCTCTCTCCCTCTGGATTCTGGTAATTGCGCTCCACTTTCCCTTCAGGACTTGGGGCAGTAACGGCCTGTGGTTACTGGCCCTGGGCTACTGCTCTATCCCTGGTGGTTCCCTTACCCTGCCCACACTTTTATAAAGAATCTTCTCTCTTAAATGCACCTCAAATTATCTAATTGAATATATCATCTCTTTCCCTTCTGCCACCTTGAATGATAATCTATTCCCACCTTCTCATTTTTATTAGGGGAGGAAACTCAGGAGGTGACTTGCTCAAGGTCACTCAATTACAGAAAGCCAGGACTCAAATGGAAGAAGCCCAGGATGAATATATAGAAAGTTGACCCAGATTTTCCTGTTTTCTTATGTTTAGTCTTTTTTTTTTTCCCCCCTCAGTCCCTGGAAAATGCTGCCAGGAGGATTCACAGTGTAATTAATTATTCTGGCGCATCCCGTGACTGGAGCTATGATTTAGCAAGTCTACTCGAGATGCTGATGAATCAAATAATGAAATGCACATTTCAGTTTCAGTTAAGAGAATTCAAACCTAGTTGAGGAAAGGAGTACAACCTCGCATGCCTTTTTTAAAAGAGGGAAGCTTTATATAACTTCTGCTCTGAGATTCATGCCCCAGTTCCCCCCACAACTGATGATGATTCCTTGTTCAGGAATCTACTGTAGTTTCACATGTAGGGATCAAACGAAATAACCTATCTGAAGTATTTTAAGAAGTGTAATGGGCTTCCCTGATGGCGCAGTGGTTGAGAGTCCACCTGCCGATGCAGGGGACACGGGTTTGTGCCCCGGTCCGGGAAGATCCCACATGCCGCGGAGCGGCTGGACCCGTGAGCCATGGCCGCTGAGCCTGGGCGTCCGGAGCCTGTGCTCCGCGACGGGAGAGGCCACAACAGTGAGAGGCCCACGTACCGCAGAAAACAAACAAAACAAAACAAAAAAAGTAACATGCTTCGCAAAATGCGAAGCTTTATAGGCACTCAACCTATAAACATCTGATTTAAGGAGAGCATATGCATATAAACAGCCCTTTTCACCTTACCTATTACATCAGATCCAAGCTCTTTAGGCAAAATTTTAAGGCCCTCTAAAACCTTACTGCCTTTCCTCTACAACTGCCTCACTTTTTCCTTAAGGCAGTGTGGGGTAGTGGAACCACTATAGATCATCTCTTTTCAAATCCTGGTTCAGGGTCATCAATGTATAGCTGTGCAGGCTGTGTCCTGCACAAGGATGCCACATCTAAGGCATTCACATCACAGATACTATAGCTCTTTATTTCTTTTTAAGGACAACTTTCCAGGAGGTGGTAGTAGAGTGGCTTGCTCTGTTAAAGTTGTTATATTATGACAATTTTACAACAGATGAAAGGAAAATGTCTTGAAAAAGGGATTCATTTTCCTAATATGCAACTATATGAGTTTATGAACGTTCTTTAACTTAACCCTGGTCTCCTAATCTAATCAGTGGGCATCTCTTAGAATAGAGATGGCAAATACATTTGTGGGTACCACATCACTCTCTGCCCATGGCAGATCCCACAGCCCATCAGGACTCCCTTTCTCACCAAGCCTGGATGCCACCCACATGATGCCCCAAGCAACTACTAACAGCCAATTGGGGTTGGCTGATGCCCATTTGCCATCACTGCGTGAGAGGGTAGTTGTAAGGATCTCAGGATGATGAACCTACAGGGCCTGGAATATGACGATGCCTGTTGTTAGAGGAGAACACAAAACTTCTACCAGAGCTCTGGGGATGTTGTCTACAGCTTGGCATACCATTCCCTCTATTGGCAATACCTGGTGCCCACCTCTCCACCAACATATGCTCTGCCTCAAACATTGAATGAATATGAACAAAGCCTTGGTCTTTGTCAAACACTGTGCTTGTAATCCAGAGTGACCTGGTCTCCCAGCTCTATGCATGTCCTCACCAACCTCAGATCATTCAGGGCCCTTTTCTCCTCTGTCAGCTCCACACAGACCCACGCTCTGTTGCTCACTACCAATCAGCACTTGGCGGTGACTTGCAAGTCTTTGTAAAACTGATTATAACTCTTTTATGTGGCTAGGCCCTATATTCCCACCGAGAAGGCAAATCCCTTGAAGACAGAATCTTTTTCTTCCATTTAGGTTCAATACTCTGCTCTCATGGGAACTCCATAAACCGTATTGTTTTGGTCATGTAGGGTGCCCTGACAAATAAAGCATGAACATGTGTTATAACTAGTCCCTGGTCACCTTTTTCATCTGAGGCTAAGAAAATGAATATACATAGTCATAAAATGATTATTACTCTCCTGGTCCAGAAAGTAAGTTTAAATTTTTTCTCTCTTCTTAAGTCCAAGAAACACAGAACTAACTGAAAGCGCCTGAGATCTTTATAATAGTATCACTTATAATAAGTAATAATAGTATAAGTCAAAATACAATTTCTTTATGCCATTGCTATTAATTTCGTTAGCATTCATTTCTCTTTCCCCCTCTTCTCATTTGGCCAAATGCATTTCAGTAAGTGCATACAGGAGCTAAGAGGATGACAAAGTGTTATGGGTTTCAGTATTTATTCTCTGCTCTCCTAATACTGCAACTGTATTCCTTCCAGATTAGATGGCGTTTTGACTGTGGGTGATGGGATTAATGTCCAAATATGGTTTGGAAAGTGGAATGGGAGGCATGGTGACTGGGTTGCGGGGGTTGTGGAGGAGGAGGTATCCATGAAGTGTTAAGCTATTTAGGCAAGGAAATACTCATTGATATAAAATACACAAAAATACAGAGGAGCTTTGAAATGTGACACTTTTCAGGAATCCAAAGCAGGATCCAAAGAAGTGGAGTGTGTGTGTGGAGGGCGTACAAGATGCGGGGGAAGTTACCGCAGCTTTCTGGTTTCTGGTTTCCTCGTCTGTAAAATGGGAGTGCTCACGTGCCCTCAATGACACTCCTGTTGTCACAAGAATCAAAATCAGTCGGAGTTGTGCAGCTTGGGGCCTGTGCTGAAGCATCCTGCTGAGGGGAGGGGGGCCCCGATCCAGCCCGGCTCCGCGTGCCGAGCCTCAGCCTTTGCTCATTTGTCTCCCGAGAGCCGGAGGGCTGTATCTGATTTGGAAGAAGGAGACGTTTGTGCTCGCAGCTGCCCGGATTATGTAATGACATTCTTCCTCAGCCAAGGGCTTCTACTTTTTTCTAATGAGCGTCTATCCTTCCCACCAATGGAGACAGGGCGGACTTGGATCATCATAATTGAACACGGGCAGAAGTGGTGGCATGAAGACACCAAGGAACAGATTCACAGCATCACAGCATCTTGAAGCTGAAAGATCACCTATTCTAAACACTCCCATTTTTCAGAAAAGGAGTCCAAGACTCAGAGTAGCTCCCCTCACCCTCAAAAAAAAAAAAAGAAAAAGAAAAAGAAAAGGCTTATTACTTAGGTTCATAAAGCTGGCTGGTGGCAGCTGGAATGAGAACCCTGGTGTCCTGGTTGGCACGCTTGCACATAGGAGTCCTCCAGTCCCAAGACACATGCTTGTCAGCCCAGCTTTGCTGCACTTGAGAATCCACCCACTGAGTACTGCCCTTGACCTCCTTCCCAGGGGTCCTCTCCATCAGGCTGAGGGCTCACTAGTTTCACGGACGCTTGGAGTGTGAACGCTTTCTCACCACATCTCCCTGAGGCCTCCGTCTGGAACCCCCTCCCGTCCCTCTAGTCCCTCTAGCCTGACTCCTCATCCAGCTTGTTCACAATTATTGCTCAAGCTATAAATTCCAAACTCCAGCACCTTCTCCTTCCAGCCCTCCTTTCTTCATGGGTGGCCTCCGCTTCTCCCACAGTGAACCTTCCTCAGTGGAAGTTGATTCCTGCCCCCAGCCCGTTTCTTCCTGACTGACTGGGTCTTGTGGTACCCTCAGCTCCCATCCCCCCCCCCAGTGGCGCCTCTGTCTTTCAACAAGCTCTTCCCCTTCCTGTCCTAGCCAGCCAAGTAAACTTTCTTCTTCACACCATCTTCCCTCCCTGGTGGTTGGTTTTCTCATTCATCTAACATTTGTTCCCACCTCATCACCCTGTCACCATCTCTGGGGACATTTCAACATCCCACAAATATGTGGACCTCACAGTTCCTGTACCTGGATGGTGTCCACTCCCTGTCAGCACCACTCACCTGGACGCTGCCATCCCACACAGCTGCTCGACCAGGACTTCAGCCTCCAAAGTTCCTTCTCTTTCTTCCGGAACCATCTCCTCACCCTCATCATGAACCCTAGTCCCTGACTTCACACCTTCCTAGCTCCTTTGGATCCTGATTTCCTTGCCATCCAGCCCAGGCCTCGTGGAGGTGGGATTTACCCATGCCCTTGCCCATCCTGGGAAGCTTGTCTCTCTGGGAAATGTTCCATGTGCTCTCTTCCTTCAGGCCACCAGCAGCTGAGCATTGTTGGGCTTCCCACACGCACAGGGGCTCTGATCTCAGCTGAATCCGTGCCGGTCCACATTCCCTACAACACCGTCTCCAAACTCTCAACTCTTCTCTGGCACATTCGCGTCTTCTCACTGTCAGCACTCGGTCTTGCTTCCCACTTCCCTGAGGAGACAGGAGCCCTTCAGCTCCCTGTTCTCCGCCTTATTTCTTCCTGATACCTCCTCCATCTCCTTATCCTGCCTTGTTTCAAAGGGAGAAGGAATCCCCCAAAGCATCCTTCCCAACCATTCCAGATCCTTCTAGAACATCTCTCCTTTTCTTTCAATCCCTGTGTCCCTTGCTAAATCTTTCTTCTCCCCTGTCCACTGATTCCTTCAAGTTTCTGCCATCATTCTCCTTCCTTTACTATCAAACTTCAATGTCTTATTCTCCATTCACTTGGTATTTAACCTTTTGCAGCCTGACTGCCAACACAATTCTCTGAAGAAGCTCTCCTAGGGGTTGCCCGTTACCTCTTACTTGTCAAATGCAAAGGCTTTGGTCAACGTCTGTCATGCTCTAAAACGATCTCCTTGGAACTCTCTGATCCTTCATTTCCATGTCCCTAACTGGCCCACTGCTCCTGCAAGTTCTGACCACACTTCCCTTCCTTGACCCACTGGAGTGTGGCCTTGGCACAATTCTACGCCCTCTTCTTCCTACCTCCCTGGGAAAGCCCATATCCTCCCAGTGATCCCTTCTCTGTGGAACACTCCATTGCATCTCTGGCCTCAAGCTCTCTCTAGACATCCTGATAGACCTTTAAAGTTTGTTGTTGTGGTGGTTAAACTATACACAACATAAAATTTAGCATCTTAACCATTTTTTAGTGTACAGTTCACTGGCATTAAGTACATTCACTCTGGTCTACAACCATCACCACCATCTGTCTCCAGAACATTTTTCATCTTGCAAAACCAAAACTCTGCACCTGTTAAACAATAACTCGCCATTCCCTCCTACCTCCAGCCTCTGACAACCATCATTCTGCTTTCTCTCTCCATGAACCTTACCTCCCTAGGGTTCTCATATAAGTGGACTCATATAGTATTTGTGCTTTTGTGACTGGCTTATTTCACTGAGCATAATGTCCTCAAGGTTTGTCTAGGTTGTAGCATGTGTCAGAATTTCCTTCCTCTTTAAGGCTGAATAATATTCCGTTGCACGTATGTACCACATTTTATCCATTCATCTGTTGATGGGCACTTGTCATTAACAGATTTTTAATGAGCTTTTCCATGCCAGGCTCCGTGACAGGCACTGGTGTACAGCAGAGCTTGCAGTCCCTGTGGCGCCCTCATTATTGTGTATGAGTTGCATATCCCCAAATGCGGGTCCCTCCAGGGTACAGAGCATATCTGGTTTCTTTGGCAGCTTCAAACCCCTAACAGAGCCTCTTGCAAGAGTCAGTGCCCAGTAGAAATTTGTTCATTGAGTGAATGAATGAACCCAATAGGCACTTGTGAATAGATCAGTTTTATAAATACCTACCTTGAAATCCTTCTCTTGAAGTTTCACCCCAGAGAGTGTTTGCAGTAGGTTACCTCCAAACACAGCACGGATCACTCAAGTTTTTATCACTGAGAGGTTCTTGTTACTCCATAAATCTTGTGCTCCACCACTGTAAACTGCCATTGAGCAAGCAGAACAACGGCATGGGCATTCTTTTTATCAAGGGCCTAGTTTCAAGACAGATTAACTTGAAGGGAAGAGCACCAGCCTGGGTACCTGCCCCATCCCTCATTCTTATTGTGATTAATGAGATGAGGCACATATTTTTTTCTATTCTGCCTGCAAACATATTGAGTTTATGCCTCATCTCACAATGTTAAATATTGTCTTAGAATTGCATTATCTCTTACACAGATGGATGGGCCTGGTGCTGTGTGTACTGCTGACAGTTTTCCTGAAGTGGAACCAGGATTGGTAAGGGAATTTTTCAGCCATGATTATAGCTGAAAAGCATGCAGAGACCTTCAGTAAAACGAGACTATACAGGTATGTAGTGAATCCAGAACCAAAGGGTTCACGCAAAGATGCAAAGATGCAGCAGACCAAGAACCAAGTCAGTAGGAGGTAGACGTATCTTAATGGTGGGTGGCTAATGCCATCTTGAAGAAGTAAAACCCTTTAAAAGATCATGTCTCCATATTTGTAACTTGAGTGCCTTAGCACTAAGGAAGGACTCAAGTATTTTTGAAATGAATGAGTTTATATTTTTCAAACGGTTTTTGTATTTACTATTTTATTTTATTCTTAAACTAACCTTAGATAGGTAATGATTTATTATTCCCAATTTACAGGTGAAGAAACTGAGACACAAAGTGGCATTATGAGTTACCCAGTTACCAGGGGGCTGAGATTAGTAACCTGGCCTGTTGAATTTACATGCAGGGACTGCTCTTCCACTTCATTCAGTCATCTTTTCAACAAATGTTTGTTGAGCAACTAATATATTCCAGGTTCTAGACTTGATTGTGCATGAAGGTTGGGGAGATGGAGACATGCTCTATTTCCTCAGGGATATCAGAGTTTACAGAGGACAGAGATAGGAAAACGAATCATTATAACCAAGTTTCCAAGAGCAAGAATAGAGCCACGGGCACCATACTGTGGCCATGGAGGTCTGGGGGACTAACTTTGCTTTGTGAGGCTGGAAAGGCTGTGGAGAAGAGATGATATTTCAATCAGAGGAGTTTTCTAGTTAGACATAGTAGATCAAGAATCCCAGCCCAGGGGCATGTGCAAAGGCACAGAGGTGGAAAACAGTGTGCATCTTCAGGGAATTCCAATCAGCATGGCTGGAATGTGGGTGTCATGGTGAGGAGTGGCAGAGGAGAAAGATTGAAGAAGCAGCAGGGGCTGGATTCATTTAGCATCCAGTGGACAAAATTTATAGAGGACCTACCACATGGTATGAACTGTGTTCGATGTGGTTAATCCAGTGGATATAATGAAAGAGAGAGGTCCTTGCCTCCATGGACCTTTCTTTCTATTGAGCGAGTTAGACAATAAACAAGGAGTCAAGTACACTAATTAGTTACAGATTGTGAGTAGTGCTAAAATGAACTAAACAAGGTGGTGTAATAGAGAAAAACAGGTCACAGCAAGCATTCCACAGGTGGTGATGTTTCAGCTGAGACCTAAAGGATGAGCAGCAGATTATAGAGCCACGGAAAGGGTGTTCCACGCTGCAGGAGCAGGAAGTGCAAAGGGCCTGTGGTTGGTAGAGACAGATGCACAATGACTGTAGAGAATAGTATGAAAGGTGGTCAGATATGTGGGCAAAGCAAGGTCATACAGGGCTTTGGTCCAGATTTTATTCTAAGACCAATAAGAAGCCATTCAAACATTTACAGTGAAATGACATAATTTGAATTATACTTTTAAAGTTTATTTTCACTGCTATGTAGAGAATGAATTAGAAGGGAGCAAAAGTGGAAGTAGGAAGGCCAGTTAGGAGACTACTGTTGTCACCCAGGTGAGAGATGACGGTAGCTTGGACCAGGGAGGTGGGAGAGTGGGGGTAAGTGGCTAGATATATATTTTGTAGGTAGAATGGGTGGGACTTGCTCTCAGAGTGGATATGGGTGAGGGGTGAAGGAGGAGATGAGGAAGAATCCCAGCCTTGGGTAATGCTGGGACGGTGGGGTCCTTCCTGAGATGGAGTCGGGGAAGCAGCCAGGGGTGGACTAACCTGGAGAACCAGAGAGACCCCGAGGCTCGGCAGTAAGGTGGGCTTGATTTCACAGAAGAGGGATGCCCTGATGCTGAGCATGATACCATTGTCAGATTGGCATTTTAGAAGGTTGTTTTGACAGCTGCATGGAGAGAGGAGGCAAGGCGCCTAGAGACAGAGAGGTGAGTCCAGGGTGACTGTAATGGTCAAGACAAGAGGTGATGAGGGCTTGAAGCAGGGCAGAGACCCTGGGCTGCTTATGGTCTGCTGACACCCCGGGTGTCCAGCTGTTAGGATTATGAGGGAAACGTGGTTCCCACTGGGGAGGGGAGTGGGTAGTAACTGGACCACGGTAAGGGTAGCCAGCTGGGTACAGAGTAATCCAAAACCTTTGGGGCCTCCTGATGAGGCATAACTTGGGAACAGATGGGATGCTCTGTTGTTCTCAGGGCAGGAAGGCGAATTCTTACCCCAGAGCCAGGGAGGGGGCTTCTCCCTACATATATGCCAGTTCCTTCTCAGCAGACTGGGGCATCAACAGCTCCAGAACAAAAATGCTGTCTAGAGATGACTGAAGTGCCTTGAGGGCAGTGAGTTCCCTGTCACAGAAGTTCAAGTAGGCCGACAACCACTTGGCAGGCCTTCAAATACCAGCTGGAAGTTGTTTTAAATATCCTAAAAGTCTCCTTCCTGCCAGAGCTTCTAGTTCCCCTTGGGTTCTGATGAGCTTGGGAGATCTGTGTTGGGTCAGACACTCCTGACATGATTGAAATTCCGTTCTGGGTGGAAGAGCTTGAAGGGACATTGGAACTGAGCCCTCGGCTGCCTATGCCATTAGTGGTGGCTGGGGCTTCAGGGAGCTGCTTCATGCTGATAAATGGGTGCAGGGCAAGCCATGGAGAGCAGAGGCCATGTCACACATCAGAGCATTCATGTGATGGCAGAGAAATCATCATTCCAAGAGGCCAACGCCAGCGCTGATAGGCTCTTTCTATAACATAAGACAGCCAAGGGTTTCTATAGCATCCCTAAAGAGAACACAATGAAGGGTCGGGAAGAGTTCAAACTCAAAAGGGGACAGATTAATTGGGAAAAAAATCACGTTTGTTTGGTTTGGTAGCCAGCAGCAGCCCCACTGGGATTATTTGCTGGCATCCACCATGGGGTGAATGGATATGGAAGAAAACCTGGTGCTTGTGTAATGTAAATGGCTGCAGACGTTGTAATAAAACTCACACAGACTTCTGCAGCAGTCCCCTGAACTAATGAATTCTGGTTTGCTACAATTTGTGGTTAGCACTCCCAGAGCCAGTTATCCTCTGAGAAGCATCTCTCCTCAACTGCTGATGTTTATGGTCAGTGCTCTCCAGGGTGACTGTGGCTGGGGGAAGGACGTCCGACTAGACGGTGCAGAGGCTCTTAGTAAGCCTCCACCAGAGACAGTGTTCTGGGGCAATAGGACTCGGGCTCTTTTCTCCATGTACAGAGTTCTTAGATCAGGAATCAAGCTTTGGGCATTTGATCCCTTTTTGTCTGCACACTTCTTGCTTTTCTTATTCTATCAAGCACGTTACAATAAATATCAATTGCTTTCACTGCTCGGTAAAAACCAATGAGCATAGAACATGACTTGGAGTAACAGGAGGTGATTAGAGAATGAGATACTCATCATCAAGGGAAAACAGGAGTGGTCTCAGATAAAGATGAGGTGAGTTCATCAATGGCTAATGACCTTGGACTTTTAGAAAACATGGGACTTAGCTTTACAGATTGAGCAGAATTTGGAGGGGGCAGGGAAGACTGAGAGAGTATATTTTGGGTGGGACATTGGGGCAACGGCCCAGATTATAACTAAGGAAGTTGCTTGAAGTAAGAGGCAGAAGTTGGCAAGGATATTGGAATCCTTGTGCACTGTTGATGGGAATGTAAAATGATGCGACCACCATGGCAATAGAATGGTGGTTCCTCAAAAAATTAAAAATAGAATTACCACATGATCCAACAATTCCACTTCTGGGTATATATCTAAAAGAATTGAAAGCAGGCCTCAAAGATATATGTACATACGTGTTCATAGCAGCATTATTCACAAGCCAAAATGTAGAAGCAACTTAAATGTCCATTGACAGTTGAATGGATTAATAAAATGTGGTATAAAGATGGAATGGAATATTATTCAGCCTTTAAAATGAAGGAAATTCTGAAGCATACTACATCATGGATGAATCTCAAGGACATTACGCTAAGTGAAATAAGTCAGTCACCAAAGTACAAATACTGTATGATTCCACTTATATAGGAGTACCTAGGGTAGTAAAATTTATAGAGACAGAAAGTAGAATAGTGGTTGCCAGGGACTGGGGGTAAGGGGAATAGGGAGTTGTTGTTAAATGGATACAGAGTTTCAGTTTGGGGATGAAAAATTCTGGAAATGTATAGTTAGTAATGGTTGTACAACACCTTAAATGTACTTAACACAATTGAACTGTACACTTAAAAATGCTTAAGATGGTAGGTACTTCCTTGGTCATCCAGTGGGTAAGACTCCGTGCTCCCAATGCAGGGGGCCCAGGTTCAATCCCTGGTTGGGGAACTAGATCCCACATGCATGCCTCAACTAAGAGTCTGCATGCTGCAACTAAAAGATCTGCATGCAACAACTAAGACTCGGCACAGCCAAATAATTAAATATTTTTTAAAATACTTAAGATGGTAAATTTTATGTGTATTTTACCATTATTAAAATTTTAAATTAAAAATTATTTTTTAACAAGTAAGAGATAGAGTAGCTTCCAGATGCAAATCAGGAAGAGTAGGGCTCAATTTTCACTAACATTTCTGTGACCCAGTGCCCAGCCCAGTGCCTGGGGCTTAGAAGTGTTTCGTGTTTGAGCGACAAAAGGAATGAGTGGAACTTAAATGCTTCAGGAGAAGCAAGAATAGGAGCAGGAAAGGCAGGCCAGGCTGACTGAGACATGACTTAAGGTGTGTCCCCACGGCAGTGTGAGAGGCCACTGAAATCATTCAGCTGACGCTTCTGAAGGTCTGCTCACCAAGCCACCTGCTGACTGTGATCTGAGTTTTAGCTGCCCATGTGGATCTGCTTGTAGGCAGAGAACACATATGTTGGCCAAAGAGAGGATTCTAACCAATCATTATATGTTTTATCGGGCATTTAAAAATTAGCATATATGATTTACATATGTTCTTTGGGAGTGTGGTTTGCCTGAGTCTTGAGTATGACTGGTCCTGCAAAACTGAAGGTCTGGTCTAGAACTCGGTGAGTCTACTGAGGCATTAAGGCCCTGGAGGGCCTTGCTGGCTTTCTCAAGAATCGAGAATCGTTTCTACCATCACTCATCAGATGAGCAAGGAGAGCAGAAAGTCCGCTCGGTCCCTCTCTAATTATTCTCGCCTCTAGCCCCAATCAACACCTGCTTGTGGACATTCACTGCCTTTCCTTTAGACCCTTGCTAAGCAAAGTGGTTGGAGTAGCATCAGCATCACCTGGGGAGCTTGTTACAAATGCAGATTTCAGCTCCATCCCGGACCCACTTAAACGGAATCTGGATTTAACTAGATCTCTGGGTGGTTCCTAAGCACAATAAACCATCTCATTCCTGTTCCCCATGCTCGCCCAGTCATGGGAGTCATCTGGCATGCATTATTAAAGAGTCCCAGGCTCCTCCTCCCGGAGATTCTGATTCAGTAGTGGAAATGGCATGTGAGTAGTGTGTGCAGGTACCACAATGTGCGAAGAGTCAGGAAAGAGGGATATTTAAGCCATGCTATAAAAAGATGCTTGTTTCCGGGACACACACACACACACACACACACACACACACACACACACAGAGCCTAAGGTGCTAATGTCATGTGCAGGAGGCTTCCTTATAATGAAAGCTTCTAGAGGGAATGGACGCTGACTTCTGTGAATGTTCATAAGCAACTTGTAGCAAATTTGGGGTATTCAGTATTTAAATAACAATTCTGGCTCTGACCTTTTCCAGCATTACTGATTTCAGCCTCCTCTCTCACTGAAGCACCTCCATCACATCCCTGGTTTCCCCCGATACATTAAAAGAAGCTTTTTTTAAAAAAAAAAATGTAGCCAAGATACAAAGGCTTTAAAGAGAACAGGGAATCCTTCAACCATGGAGAAGGCTGTTTTAAGAGTAAATTAGGGGACAGAGTCAAGATGGCAGTGTGGTAAGACTCCGAGTTACCGTCTCCCCACAACTAGGGTGCCTGACCACTGCTCGTGGGGGACCCTGCCACCCAAGGAGACAGGAGGAACCCCCAAGTGAACCGGTACGATGTGGGGGGACTGAGGCGGGAGGGGAAGTGGAGGCCAGACAGGATCCTCGTCCCTGAGGCCGGGGAGATCAGGAAAGGCAGGTGGGAGGGGCCCTCCGGGAGGAGCGGGAGAGGAGCAGAGGGCGATTACCCCACCCACTCAGGCCCAGGGAGCCTGCTGGGCTCCCACGCCTGTCCCCTGCCCTCCCAGGGTGCCCCTCCCCCCAGCCACATTGGTCCTGAGGGCATAGGAGGGAGGCCGGGGAGATGAGGAGTGCAGCTGGGATTGGCTCTCCGGTCCTGGAGGAGCAGGAGAGGAGAGGAGGGCGTTTGTCCCGCCCACTCGAGCCCAGGAAGCCTGCTGAGCTCCCAGGTGAGGTCCCCTGCCCGCTGAGACCAGGGGTGGGGGGCACGCCTGGGCCCCTTCTGTTCCTTGAGCCTAAGTCCCACCCCCCACAGCTCCCAGGGCCTTTTCCAGCCCTGTGGGTCCTGAGCATGGGCCCCGCCCACCACCCAAACCTCCCCCTTGCTTAGGCCCCACCCTCCACAGCTAAGGCCTCCCCCCGTTTTTTTTTTCTTTCTTTTTTTTTTTCCCTTTCCTTCCTCCTCTTTTTAACTATTGTGGTACTGATGTACCTTCCAATTGTTGATTCATCTATATATTTATCTTTATATTCTTTCTAACATATTTGTTAGTTTCCTAGTCTAAATTTTATTTTTTACTTTGTTATTATTCGTGTTTTTTTTGCCACCCCATATCGTGGGATCTTGGTTCACAAGCCGGGGGTGGAGAGACTAACAGAGAACCTCAGACCCCAGGGAATATTCATTGGAGTGAGGTCTCACAGAGCTCCTCATCTCAGCACCAAGACCCAGCTCTACCCAATGGCCTACAAACTCCAGTGTTGGAAGCCTCAGGCCAAACAACCAGTAAGATAGGATCACAATCCCACTCATAAAAAAAAAAAAAAAAATGAGACAGCAAAAAAATATATCACAGATGAAGGTAAAAACCTACAAGACCAAATAAATGAAGAGGAAATAGGCAGTCTACCTGAAAAATAATTCAGAGTAATGATAGTAAAGATGATCCAGAATCTCAGAAATAGAATGGAGTATGGATTGAGAAAATACAAGAAATGTTTAACAAACATCTGGAAGAACTAAAGAACAAACAAACAGAGATGAACAACACAATAACTGAAATGAAAAATACACTAGAAGGGATCAATAACAGAATAACTGAGGCAGAAGAATGGATAAGTGAGCTGGAAGACAAAATGGTGGAAATAACTGCCGAGGAGCAGAATAAAGAAAAAAGAATGAAAAGAATTGAAGACAATCTCAGAGACCTCTGGGACAACAATAAATGCACCAATATTCGAATTATAGGGATCCCAGAAGAAGAAGAGAAAAAGAAAGGGTCTGAGAAATTATTTGAAGAGACTGTAGTGGAAAACTTCCCTAACATGGGAAAGGAAATAGTCACCCAAGTCCAGGAAGAACAGAGAGTCCCATACAGGATCAACCCTGGGAAAAACACACCAAGGCACATATTAATCAAACTAACAAAAATTAAATTCAAAGAAAAAATATTAAAAGCTGTGAGGGAAATACAAAAAATAACATACAAAGGAATCCCCATAAGGTTATCAGCTGATATTTCAGCAGAAACTCTGCAAGCCAAAAGGGAGTGTCAGGACATACTTAAAGTGATGAAAGAGAAAAACCTACAATGAAGATTACTCTACCCAGCAAGGATCTCATTCAGATTCGATGGAGAAGTCAAAGCTTTTCAGACAAGCAAAAGCTAAGAGAATTCAGCACCACCAAATCAGCTTTACAACTAATGCTAAAGAAACTTCTCTAGGCGGGAAACACAAGAGAAGAAAAAGACTCACAAAAACAAACCCAAAACAATTAAGAAAATGGTAATAGGAACATACATATTGATAACAACCTTGAATGTAAATGGATTAAATGCCGCAACCAAAAGAGAGACTGGCTGAATGGATACAAAAACAAGACCCATATATATGCTGTCTACAAGAGACCCACTTCAGACCTAGGGACACATACAGACTGAAAGTGAGGGAATGGTGAAAGATATTCCATGCAAATGGAAATCAAAAAAAAAAGCTGGAGTAGCAATACTCATATCAGATAAAAAAGACTTTAAAATAAAGACTGTTACAAGAGATAAGGAGGGACACTACATAATGATCAAAGGATCAATCCAAGAAGAATATGTAACAATTATAAATGTTTATGCACCCAACATAGAAGCACCTCAACACATAAGGCAAATGCTAACAACCATGAAAGGAGAAATCAACAGTAACACAATAATAGTAGGGGACTTTAACACCCCACCTACACCAATGGACAGATAATCCAAACAGAAAATGAATAAGGAAACACAAGCTTTAAATGACACAATAGACCAGATAGATTTAATTGATATTTATAGAACATTCCACCCAAAAGTGGCAGAATACACTTTCTTCTCAAGTGCACGTGGAACATTCTCCAGGATAGATCACATCTTGGGTCACAAATTGAGCCTCGGAAAATTGAAGAAAATTGAAATCATATCAAGTATCTTTTCTAACCACAGCACTATGAGATTGGAAATCAATTACAGGAAAAAAACTGTAAAAAACGCAAATACATGGAGGCTAAACAGTGCACTACTAAATAACCAAGAAATCAAAGAAGAAATAAAATAATACATAGAAACAAATGACAATGAAAACACGATGACCCTAAACCTATGGGACTCAGCAAAAGCAGTTCTAAGAGGGAAGTTTATAGCAATTCAGTCTCACCTCAAGAAACAAGAAAAGTCTCAAATAAACAATCTAACCCTACACCTAGAACAACTAGAGAAAGAAGAACAAAGAAAACCTAAATTCAGTAGAAGGAAAGAAATCATAAAGATCAGAGCAGAAATAAACAGAAATGAAGAAAAAAATAGCATAAGTCAGTAAAACTAAAAGCTGGTTCTTTGAGAAGATAAACAAAATTGATAAACCATTAGCCAGACTCATCAAGAAAAAAAGGGAGAGGACACAAATCAATAAAATTAGAAATGAAAAAGGAGAACTCACAACTGACACTGCAGAAATACAAAGGATTGTAAGAGACAACTACAAACAACTGTATGCCAGTAAAATGGACAACCATGAAGAAATGGACAAATTCTTGGAAAGGTACAATTTTCCAAGACAGAAACAGGAAGAATTAGAAAATATAAACAGACCTATCACAAGTAATGAAATTGAAACCGTAATTAAAATTTTTCCAATAAACAAAAGTCCAGGACCAGATGGTGAATTCTATGAAGTTAGAGAAGAGCTAACACTGATCCTTCTCAAATGCATCCAAAAAATTGCAGAGGGAGAAACACTCCCAAATTCATTGTACAAAGCCACCATCACCCTGATACCAAAACTGAAAAAGATATCATAAAAAAAGAAAATTATAGACCAATATCACTGATGAACATAGATACAAAAATCCTGAACAAAATACTAGCAAACAGAATCCAACAGCACATTAAAAGGATCGTATACAATGATCAAGTGGGATTTATCCCAGGGATGCAAGGATTCTTCAATATATGCAAGTCAATCAATGTGATACACCACATTAACAAATTAAGGAATAAAAATCATATGGTCATCTCAATAGATGCAGAAAATGCTTTTGACAAAATTCAACACCTATTTATGATAAAAACTCTCCAGAAAGTGGGCATAGAGGGAACCTACCTCAACATAATAAAGGCCATATATGACAGACCCACAGCAAGCATCATTCTCAATGGTGAAAAACTGAAAGCATTTCCTCCAAGATCAGGAACAAGACAAGGATGTCCACTCTCACCACTATTATTCATCATAGTTTTGGAGGTCCTAGCTACAGCAATTAGAGAAGAAAAAGAAATAAAAGGAATCCTAATTGGTAAAGAAGAAGTAAAACTGTCACTGTTTGCAGATGACATGATACTATACATAGAGAATCCTAAAGATGCCACCAGAAAACTAGAGCTCAACAATGAATTTGGTAAAGTTGCAGGGTACAAAATTAATACACAGAAATCTTTTGCATTCCTATACACTAACAACAAAAGATCAGAAAGAGAAATTAAGGAAACACTCCCATTTACCACTGTAACAAAAAGAATAAAATACCTAGGAATAAACCTGCCTAAGGAGGAGAAAGACTTGTACTCAGAAAACTATAAAACACTGATGAAAGAAATCAAAGATGACATAAACAGATGGAGAAATATACCATGTCCATGGATTGGAAGAATCAAAATTGTGAAAATGACTATACTACCCAAAGCAATCTACAGATTCAGTGCAATCCCTATCAAACTACCAATGGCATTCTTCAGAGAATTAGAACACAAAATCTGACAATTTGAATGGAAACACAAAAGACCCTGAATAGCCAAAGCAATCTTGAGAAAGAAAAATGGAGTTGGAGGAATCAGGCTCCCTGACTTCAAACTATACCATAAAGCTACAGTAATGAAGACGGTATGGTACTGGCACAAAAACAGAAATATAGATCAATGGTACAGGATACAATACCTAGAGATAAACCCACGCACATATGGGGACCTAATTTACAACAAAGGAGGCAAGAACATACAATGGAGGAAAGACAGCCTCTTCAATAAGTGGTGCAGGGAAAACTGGACTGCTACATGTAAAAGAATGAAATTAGAACACTACCTAACACCATATACAAAAATAAACTCCAAATTGATTAAATATTAAATGTAAGACCGGACACTATAAAACTTTTAGGGTAAAATATAGGAAAAACACTCTTTGACATAAACCACAGCAAGATCTTTTTTGACCCACCTCCTAGAATAAGGGAAATTAAAACAAAAATAAACAAATGGGACTTAAGCTTAAAACCCTTTGCACAGAAAAGGAAACCATAAAGAAGACAAAAAGACAACCCTCAGAATGGGAGAATATACTTACAAATGAAACAACAGACAAAGGATTAATCTCCAAAATATACAAACAGCTCATGGAGCTCAATATCAAAAAAAAACAAACAATCCAGTTAAAAAAATGGGCGGAAGACCTAAATAGACATTTCACCAAGGAAGACATACAGATGGCCAAGTGGCACATAAAAAGATGCTCAACATCACTAATTATTAGAGAAATTCAAATCAAAACTACAGTGAGGTATCACCTCATACCGGTCAGAATGGCCATCATCAAAAAAGCTAGAAACAATAAATGCTGGAAAGGGTGTGGTGAAAAGGGAACCCTCCTACACTGTTGGTGGGAATGTAAATTGATACAACCACTATGGAAAACAGTATGGAGGTTCCTTAAAAAACTAAAAATAGAACTACCATACAACCCAGCAATCCCACTACTGGACATATACCCTGAGAAAACCATAGTTCAACAAGAGATATGCACCACAGTGTTCACCGCAGCACTATTTACAATAGCCAGGACATGGAACCAACCTAAATGTGCATCATCAACAGATGAATGGATAAAGATGTGGCACATAGATACAATGGAATATTACTCAGCCATAAAAAGAAATGAAATTGAGTTATTTGTAGTGAGGTGGACAGACCTAGAGTCTGTCCTATAGAGTGAAGTAAGTCAGAAAGAGAAAAACAAATACCGTATGCTAACGCATATATATGGAATCTAAAAAAAAAAAAGAAAAAATGGTACTGATGAACCTAGTTGCAGGGCAGGAGTAATGAGGTAGACATAGAGAATGGACTTGAGGACATGGGGTGGGAGGGTGAAGCTGGGGTGACGTGAGAGTAGCATCGACATATATACACGACCGAATATAAAATAGTTGGCTGGTGGGAAGCAGCAGCATAGCACAGGGAGATTGCCTAGGTGCTCTGCAATGGCCTAGAGGGGTGGGATAGGGAGGACGGGAGGGAGGCTCAAGAGACAGGGGATATGGGGACATATGTATGCATATGGCTGATGCACTTTGCTGTACAACAGAAACTAACACGGTATTGTGACGCAATTATACTCCAATAAAGATCTATTAAAAACAATAAATAAAATAAAATATAAAAACAGAAATTAAGGAACAGGAAACATTCAGTGGCTCTGAAACTTAAATGCCCCTAAGTGTCTGAATTTTACAATATCTTAAATATATTCATAAATACACTATTTGTATCTAATACATAAAATGTTTTCACACGCACACACACACAAAAGAGTAAATTAGATCAGCAAAAGCTTTCTGTACTTACTTGTACAATCCCTTTGGTCCCACCTACTCTTGAGCTTTTCGCTGAATATAAAGTCTGAAATATGGAAGAAAAGAGCCTTTCTACCTTCTAGGCAAGTATCTCACTCTGGGTCCTCATGAATCCTTGGAAACCTTAATTCATGAATGAATTCTTATCCCTGAACTGACTCATCAAAGAACAGTGACTCACCCTAAATTATGCAAAAATCAAGGCTACATAACTGGAATCTATTCCAGTATATTTCCGATAGAATGCCTTTTACAACAACTAAGAAAACCTTTTAGGTAAGCAATTGTAATGGAGACTTGTTTGGCCTTTAGAGTGCCAGGAAGAAAGAAAGAAGGTAGCATTAGAGAGAGAGAGAGAGAGAGAGAGAGACAGAGAGAGACAGAGAGAGACAGAGAGAGAGACAGAGACAGAGAGACAGAGATAGAGAGTCAGAGAGAGACAGAGAAAGAGGGAGGGAGAGAGAGAGATTAGGTGATTACGTGTGAGGGAGGTTTATTTGCAAGATACTTGTTATCTGTTTGTGTTCACATTTGGGATTTGTCACTTTGCAATCAGAAGAAGAAAGACCAAGCAGTGGCTTTAGTCACCACTCCCTACTCTAGAATTCCTTATGGGGATCATGGGTGTAACACAAGTTACTACGTTGGATCTGGGTCAAGGTGACCAGTCAATCTGCTGACATTCCTGTGGCTTCTCTGGAAGAAGGAAAGAGAAGTCTCAGAAGAGGTGGAAAGGCAGCTGGGATGAGCAGAGAGTAGGAAGCTGCTCTGCCTTTCTCTTCTCAAACCAAGGCGGTGACAAAATGTCTGGAGCTCCTTTAGTTAATTTCTTCATCTGCTCTGGCAAGGATGATGTGTGCCCAATAACTGACATTCTTAAAGCCCCTTATGAGTCCCTCATGGCAGGTGGTTGCTATTTCAAAGCATAAAACTATTAGTTGAGAACAAATCAATATTTGTTTAGTGTGTGCCATGTGCTTAGCACCATGCCAATCACAAAGGTGTGCAAAGTAAGTATAAAACATGGCCCCAACTGGAAGGAGACCACGTCTCCAGTGCTTACAAGCAGGCTTTAGAACTCAGAAAGAACTGAGAACTCAGAACCCACAAAAACCGAAGTTCCAATCCTGTTCTAATGCTTTGGGAAGTTATTTGATTTCCCTTAGCCTTAGTGTCTTCCCTGTAAACTGAAGTTAGTAATATTTACTTCATAGGCTTCTACAAGTATTCAATACCTACAATATTTGTAAAGTGCCTAACTTATACAAAAAAATTCAATAACTAATAGCAAAAGAAGAGTAAGAACAGTCCCGTTGGGGAAACCAGAAACATCTATACAAAACAATCTGTGAACAAAGAGAGCACTGGATGTTGATAGACTAAGTAAACAAAGAATTTAGTATAGCAACCTACAGGCATTCTCTGATGGGATGGGACACCGGAGTGTCATTTAGTTTAGATAGTTATATGGAATTGAGAAATAAAGAGAACAGAGTGGGCTGAAGTCTCCCAGGAAGCCTTCGTGAGGGAGGTGATTCATGAATCAGGGGCTCCATTCTGACTAGCTGTATTCTAGCCATGTAAGTCAGACCAAGGGACAAGTGGGGCACAAATAAGTGACCTTGATTCCTCTGCCCCTCCAGCTGCCATCTCTCACCAGTTCCAAGCTAACCACCTGCACACCCACTTCCACACCTATTAATGGCATTTCTATATCTTCTTTTGTGTAGTGTCCATTAAAGTCTTTTGACCATTTCTTAATTGGGTAGGTGCAAGCCGTTTGTCAGATATATAGGTATAGATATAGGCATAGATAAAATCTCAAATATTTTCTCCTATTCTGTTTTTTCTTTTTTTAAATGGAATCCTTTGAAGAGTAAAAGTATTTAATTTTGATAAATTCCAATTGATCAATATTTTGTTGTAAGGTTTATACATTTCGTGTGCTAAGAAACCTTTGCTTACACAACTTTGCTGCAATTTTCTCTATCTTTTCTTCCAGAAATTTCATAGTTTTAGATTTTACATTTAGGTCGATGATCTATTACCAGTTAATTTCCTAAACATTTTAATACGTTCCCATTGGCTTCAAAGTCATGCCAACATGCTAACAACTCCCAAATTTATTTTTATTCAGCCCAGATCTTTTCTCTGAGCTCCAGAGCCCCATGTCCACCTGCATATCCACTTGGATGTTTATAAGATTCTAAAAACTCCATCTCCAAACTAAAATTTCTACTTTCCTCTCCACATGTGTGCCTCCTTCACTTTTGCCTGTTTTAATGAATCGCTCCATCTACCCAATTGGTCAAGGCAAAAATACCTTCCTTTCTCTCTCACCTGTATCCAATCCAGCACTAATCTTGTCCATTGTACCTTGTACATAGATATGTACAAGCCTGTTCACGTCTCTCTATACCTCACTTTCTGACTACAGCACTACCCTCCCCGTCCTCTGGACCACTGAAAAGGTCTGGAGTCTCCAGCCACTTTTACTCTACCTCCAATTCACTCACGGTTCTATCCTTAAAACTCTACATCAGCTTTCCTTGGCTCTTAAGATAAAGGTTGTGGTCCTAAATGTGTCTGATCCCTCCTCTGCCTTTCTCCCCATCCTTTTCCCTAGTAAGCCCTCTCTTTACTTTCAGACCCAGATGCATCAGTTTTCCTTTATTTCCTCAAAAATATCTCACTTTCAGGGCCTTCATATGCTGTTCTACTCCCAGAAAGAATCTTCCCACTAGTCATGATACTACTCTTTCTTCAGACTTCAGTTCAAAGGCCACTTCCTCTGGAAGGCTCATCTGATCCCCTGGCCGGGGTCAGCTTCCCTCTTTTAAGAGCTCATAGAAGCCTATACTCCTTCGTCATGTATCATTATGGCAACTGCATGATTATACATGTAATTAGTAACATAATATTCATTTCATCCTCTAGAATGCAAGCTTCCTGAGGCCAGCAATTTTTTCTGCTTGTTCTCAGGTTTTTCCCCACCATCCCGTACATTTCCCTGCATGTAGTAGAGGAATACTTATTGAGATAAGTATTTAGTGAATGAATGAATGAATGAACGAGTGAATGAATGAAAGCAAAGAGAAAGGCAACCCTGGACAGAAAGAGAGGGGGAGGTGGGCCACGGTGCAAGATCTCACCAAGATGGGGGTCAGAATGTAATTACGTGGTTGTGAGAAACACGCTTGTGGATTTTCTTTTTGAAGTGAGAATCAATAAATAATTTTCTCTCCCCAGTCATGTAAGCAGGCAACTAATTATAGCAAGACCGGTGAGACCTACATTGCTCTCATCAAAGTCAACCTGTAACCAGCTTTAAAAGCGTATGGTAAAATAGTTTCAGCACAAAAGATGCAGATGTAACTCTGAATTCTCTGATCACAGCAGCTTCCTGTTTAAAAGCAATTAAGTGCAGGCATCAAAAGGCATTAGCAAGAGGGGAAGGTTCAAGTAGAGGAAGATATTTTCAGAGCCAATTGGAAAAGAGACAGATTTTTTGCACTTTTCCTCTAGAGCTTTTGGAAATCCTATTCACACAGATGTGAATGGTCAGTTCAAGCCTGACTGAGCAGGGCTGAGGAGGGCAGGGTCCAGCGATTTGAGGGGGGCTCGGGCAGTGGGAGAGCAGGAGTCTGGGTCCCAGCTCAGCGGGGGTTCCCACACAGCAGCAGAATGCATGCAGACTTCCTTACCTCCATCCTGCCTCAGTTTATCCAGCAAAATGTTATGTTTGTGTCCCTCCCCTTAGTGGTTTTTCAATTTTGCCTATAAATAAAAGGAAATAAGTGCACTACTGGGGACTTGGTTGGAGCACAGATCTGATCCTCCCCCCGCCTCTCCTTCCCTGGGCTCTGGAGTGAGACCCTGTGGGTTCAAATCCCAGCTCTGATCAGTACTAGTGGGACTGTGGGCAAGCTCAGTGCCTTCATCCATAAAATGGGGATAATAACAGTGATACCTCACAGAACTATGGTGAAGATTAAATAGGTAAATATAGGTAAAGGCTCTTAGAACAATGCCCACCATATAGTAAGTGCTATGCAAGTGGCAGCAGTGGTCTTTATGCATTGTGTTCTATCTCTGGTCAGAGATTCTACAACTTTCTGCCTGCCTAGCACAGAGGCAGATACCCTTACCTATCATCTACTTCAACTCAGAAATTAGCATGACAATATTTTTGAGTTCTATTTGGAAATATTTCTCAGTCAACAAATATTTATTGAATATGTATCGTGTGCCAGGCACTGTTTTGGACTCTGTAGACACCAAAATGAAAGCCTGCATGAAGCTGGGGCTCCACTGAGAGAAATGGGCAGATATGCACATAGTTGGTGACCTTCCATGAGATTGGCGCCATTACTCACAAAGAGCCTTAGGGGCTAAGAGAGAAGGGACACACAGGGATGGAGATGTCCGGCAGATCTCCCTGAGAAGATGCCATTCTTACAATCCTCATGGTTGTACATCTCAGGCTTTGAGATCTTAATTATGGCATTATACAACTGATGTTTTATTTCTCTTGTGTAATCTAATGCACTATCATATCTCTGAACATAAAATTAAAATAGACTGAATGGATTCAACCCCCTTTTACTGAGGAACTGCGCTAAGGACTTTCACACACATTATATCATTTAGCCAGTTCTCTACGAGGACGTCCAGATTTCTTCAGAAACCAGGATGCCAGATGGGATAATTTTTTGATGGATGGAGTCCATTACCAGTTTAGGCCATGAGCTCAGGTGACTGAGAAAGCATAAATCAGACAATTGTCCTGGTGTTGCCACTCTCTCCAATTTTTAAACCTTCTGCTACTAATGGAGATATTACCTGACTTTCCTGATGGTAAAAGAATTAGTTCATTGAATCACCACCTGATCATCCGGATGGCAGCTTTTCTTTTTCACTGGTTTCCAGAGCATTGTTTAATTTTTACACTAGAGAGGGTGGCTGGCGTGTTTTGTTTCTTTGTGTGTGCTATGTTTTACTGCCAAGGACTCTGGCTGTCTGGTTTGCGCTTAAACCTAGATGTCATGTGTGTGTCTGATGGATGGTGGAAGAGGAAGAGATGCTCCCCCCAACTCCCACCCCGTCGGCTCCTACTTCCAGCTGTGTTTCACTCAGAGATCACCAAGTCAAGCTCAGTTTGTCAATCAAGTTCCCAAATCTGAGCTCTTAAAAGATCTCACCTAGTTCAGTGTTCCCTAGAGGGATGGAGAATTAAACAGGGCTGGTGATGGGTTACAGGGTTCCCCAGTTCCCTTCTGTGAAGTTCAGCCACAGAGAGTGAGTCAGAATAGTCATGAGGCTGTCTCCCTGGCACTAACCCCAGACCTGTTTTAAATAACACATCTAAATGTTAATGCACACTTAAGACAACAGTGCAGCTCATACTCTTTCCAAATTGATTCATTTTGCAGTGAGCCTGATGCAATTTACTCAGTATAAAAATGTCTCCGGCAATTAGGGGAACAAAGGGGCAAAACTGGCAGACCACAAGGATGACAGACAAAGAAGATGACGTGAAAGCTGGGGCCAGAATTAATTTTCTTTTTGAATCAGACATTTTGGGGAATGTCAGTAGTAAACAAAAGCATTCTTCACAAGAGAAACGTGAGGATTCTCCATCGGCAAAAACCGATGGGAACAGTCTGAGACGTGACTTTGATGGAATGCTCTGGCAGCCTCCCTGGTTCCTAATGGTGTCAACTTGCGGGTGTCTGGGTTTCAAACAGTAGATACAGCTAGTGGAAGAAAGAGTCAAGTTTACCCTACATTGGTGGGTGGGGTTTTCCAGATCACTGAAGAATAAGTCCTTTACCCCTTCACTAGTAAGATCACATTGGAAGAATGTGGCTCTGGCAAATATGCTAGAGAAGAAATAAAATTGTTTAGCCTGGGGAAGAAAGCTAAGAAGAGACATGAAAACTATCCTCAAATGAAAAACTGCTTTGTTAGGAGAAAGTAGGCTTGTTCTATGTGATTTCAGAGGAGAAATAGAGGATCAAGATAATGGTGAAATGGGAACGGGACTAACATATATTGTCTACTCCAATGATCCTAGGTGCCTTGTATACATTATCATAGTACTGCTTCATAGGGAAATGGCGGTATTAGATGCCATCATATGCTTTCGTGCTATGACCATGGTAAGAACTCAATATATATTAGCTATCATTGTTCAAAGCAATAATCCTCACAAAAATCCTACAAGGTAGGTATTACTGTTCCCATTTTATGGATGAGACACCAGAGGCTTGAGGAAATTAAATAACTTTTTAGAGACATTCAATAACTTTCCAAGGGAACAAAGCCAATGAGGGGGCCATTAGCAAGTTTTTCCTAGCAGCTCTAGCTGCCCCGTGATGGGGTGGTCTGCTGTGCAAGATGGTGAGTGTGCTACTGGTTGGAGCCAGGTGAACTAAAGTCAGAGGAGCTTAGGAAGAGGGTCTTGCATTGGTTAGGGGTTGAATTCAATAACTTTTTTTTAACATCTTTGTTGGAGTATAATTGCTTTACGATGGTGTGTTAGTTTCTGCTGTATAACAAAGTGAATCAGCTATACATATACATATAACCCCATATCTCCTCCCTCTTGCGTCTCCCTCCCACCTTCCCTATCCCATCACTCTAGGTGATCACAAAGCACCGAGCTGATCTCCCTGTGCTATGCGGCTGCTTCCCACTAGCTATTTTACATTTGGTAGTGTATGTAAGTCCATGCCACTCTCTCACTTCGTCCCAGCTTACCCTTCCCCATCCCCGTGTCCTCAAGTCCATTCTCTACATCTGAGTCTTTATTCCTGTCCTGCCTCTAGGTTCTTCAGAACCATTTTTTTTTTTTTTAGATTCCATGTATATGTGTTAGCATATGGTATTTGTTTTTCTCTTTCTGACTTACTTCACTCTGTATGACAGTCTCTAGGTCCATCCACCTCACTACAAATAACTCAATTTCGTTTCTTTTTATGGCTGAGTAATATTGCATTGTATATATGTGCCACATCTTCTTTATCCATTCATCTGTTGATGGACACTTAGGTTGTTTCCATGTCTTGGCTATTGTAAATAGAGCTGCAGTGAACATTGTAGTACATGACTCTTTTTGAATTATGGTTTTCTCAGGGTATATGCCCAGTAGTGGGACTGATGAGTCGTATGGTAGTTCTACTTTTAGTTATTTAAGGAACCTCCATTGTTCTCCATACTGGCTGTATCATGAATTCAATAACTTTTAAGCTTCTTTAATGCTTGATAATTCTATGACTGAAATATTTTCCAAGTTCTGCTAGCTAGACTATGCCTTTAACCCATCTTAGCATAAATGGTTAAGTGGGAATGTGAACTTGGAGACACAGAAGAAGGCCAAGGACCCAAGGACCATGGACATACAGTGAAATGCAGGAGTTTTTATTTTTATCTGAATTCTGGCTTTGTCAACCACCAAATTCATCTGGCTCACATTCCGTACACAATGAATGTGCTGTCGCTGGCTCCCCACACCCCAGAGGCCAGTTAGACAACTTAGACAAGGTGACAGAAGGTTAATCAAGAAAGATGACAGACAAATGGGGATTTTTAGAAATGGAAATCATCTAGGTCTATTGAGAGGATGACCCAATGGGCACCAAGAGGCTCCCTATGGGGAGTGACCAGGCTGCAAAACTCCAGACAGAGGAGTCTCTCTCAGGCCTGCAGGTAAACATCCGATAGAGATAGAATAATGAATAAAATTCCATGCAGTCAGGGAGGAATGGTAGTCCTGGGAGAGAAAAACAAGATAATGGAGGGGATATTCAAGGAACAGTGGAGAGAATGCAACTGGAATTCATCCTAGCTTGTGTGAAACGATAAAAAACTCAATAGGAGCCAGTGTGCTTAAAGTGGGGATGTAAAGACTTCAGTAAACTAAGGAGGGGGAGAAACTGGGGGAAAAGTACCAAGTAGAAGATTAAGAAACATAGAAAAAATATATAGGAAATTACTTAGAAAATTGGAAGGGATAAAAGGATCACAGTGGGGTAATCAGAAAACATTGGAACCACTTATTTCTGAGGCTAATGTATGCCGGCATCTGCTTAGCAGTGTGGGATGGTTAGGCTACAAATGATGACACAGGCTGAGGACAGTCAATATATTTGGGGTTGGGTAGAAGGAAGCAAGTTGTTGTGGAAGATAGAGGTAAAATTTTGGTCAAGAGCTTTCTAGGTGCATTTTTTTCCCCTTAAAACTATATCTTAAGTTCTTGAAGAGTTCTTGGCCCCTTTCTTTTCTTCTTTTTTTCTGGCTGTGCCATGTGGCATCTTAGTTCCCCAACCAGGGATCGAACCTGCGTCCCCCTGCAGTGGAAGCGTGGAGTATTCACCCCTGGACTGCCAGGGAAGTCCCTAGATAGCATTTCTTGAACATACACTGTGAGTCAGGCACTGTGCTAAGCACGGGAGATAAAATGATAAATAATGCCCATCCCTATTCTTAGGGAGCCTACTTGGTGAGAAAGACATGTAAAGAAACAGATGTGGTACAGTGCTGAGAGCTCTAATAGAGATGTGGAACAGGCAACAAAAGTTGGTGCAAAGGACAGTGTAATTAACACAGCTTGGGGTGGGTGTAGAGTCTCAGGAAAGGCTTGATGGAAGAGGAACTAAGAGATTCATTCTTGAAAGAGGAGAAAGACTGTATGTGGTGGTCAGGCAGGTGTGTGTGTGTGTGTGTGTGTGGAGGGGGACAAGAGGGCTTGAAACAACTTGCTTTACTTGGGGGCAACTGTAAGTAGTTGATGTAAATGAAGTACGGGTCTAAGGGAATGGGGCGAGGCATGCTCAAGAGAGGCGGGGCCAGGTCAGGGTTGGTGTCATGCCAGTGGCCTCAGACTTGAGCCTGGGTTGGACAGGGTTTTACTGAAGGGTTTGAAGCAAAGGATTAACAACAGCCTGCAATATTCACCTGCCAGTTCTCTCCTTAAGGTCTTGATTTGCTCCGTTTTGGGACTTCCTAATACCCAGGAAGAGTCACTGAGGTTACCATCCTCGAAGGCTTCAAGGAACGTTCCACAGAATTAACAGTACAACACAGAATAACAAGTCGGCTTTGGCTTCTCCCTCACACTCCTTCAAATGGACTGAAAATCTGAGTCAAGCAGCAGGGCCACGGAGGAAACAGACTCTCTCCTCAGAGGCCCATTGCTCACCAGTCATTTCAGCAAAGTTACCCCGTGGGTGGAGGAAGGCCCCAGACACTCAGGTTACCTGGTGCCTTTGGGTGAATGGCCTCACGAAATATCCAAGCCACTGGCAATGGTAGTTCGCACGCCTGGGCTCAGCCTGCTCTATTCGAAAGCTGTGGCCTTCCTTTCAAGCCCTCCCCTTTCTTGCCACCACAAGACTTACCCACTGGCAGAGGGAAAGCTATCAGTAATCTGAAAGCAGTGGGAACTCTCCTCTTGGAGTTTAGTGATGTAAGATTCTCTCAGGAAGAGACTTTGCACCAAATCCGTGTGTAGATTTTTGTAAAGCCTTTTAAATGTGAAATCCCTTGGTTGATCAGCTCTTAACATAGGTTTGAACCATAAAAGAATGCATCTCTCTTCTAACAGCAAGGAGTTTAGCTAGACATGTGAGTGTGGCACTACAAACAAAACAAAAAGGAAAAAAAGAAAACTTAGAAGCAGGCCAGGTAATGAAAAACAGGGAGCTTGACTTTGAGGCCTAGAGTGAGTACAAGGCTGACCTGTGTGATTATGCAGGTTGTGGTGTTTCTTTACTCCTGTGCTGTCAGCACCGGTTACCTAACCCTTCTCCACTACAGCTAAAAGAGCTGATGATTCCATCACCTGTTTTTGCCTCCTTACCACAGACAGAGACCTGATACCTGCAGGCAGGGGGCAGGATTGGAACAGAGCTTCAGGAAATAGGAATCCGAGGCCACATTCCCTGGTTGGACTTTCTATGACCTTCTGCAGGGCCAGGCATAATGCTTTCTAGTTCCTGTTCTCAGGGCTGCCTGCTCTCCAAAATGTGTTTCTTCTGTGGGCTGAGGCCTTAGAATTTTACCCTTAATTTTGGATGGGAAGGATTATATATATATATATATATATACCATAGAAAATATGCAGCTGGGCATTTATTAAGAATAATCAAAGGTTAATCATCACACATAAATGATAATGTATTCCTAATTATTGATGATAGGGAAGCCCGTAGTACAGTGATTGAGAGCATGGACTCTGGAGCTGGACTACTTGGGTTCAAATCCGGTCTGCTGTACTAGCTGTGTGACTCTTGGGGAGTTACTTAACCACACTGAGCTTCAGCTTCCTCCCCACTATAAAATGCAGGTAATAAAAGTGCCTCCCTGGTTGAGTGGTGGTAAGCATAATGTTAAGTGAGATGACACATGGAAGACACTGGTCTGAGCCCCAAATTCACATGTGGAAATCTAAGCCCCAATGTGGTAGCATCAGGAGGTGGGGCCTTTGGGATGTGATTAGGTCATGAGGATGAAGCCCTCATGAATGGGATTAGTGCTCTTATAAAAGAGCTCCAGAGAGCTCCCTTGCCCCTTCCACCATGTGAGGACACAGAGAGATGGCACTAACTATGAACCAGGAAGAGGGCCCCCTTCCTGCTGGCGCCCTGATCTTGGACCTCCAGACCCCAGAACTGTAAGAAATAAACTCCTGTTGTTTATTAGCCACCCAATCAGTGGCATTTTGCTATAGCAGCCCAAACAAGGACTAAAATTTTCCATCTCATCCTTATTATTATTATTATTATTATACAAATTAAGAGGAATGAAGGAAGGGAGGCAAGTCCCTACTCAGGCTGCCAGGGTGCCGGCTCATCCCCTGCCAGCAGCCTCACTCCTTCTCTGTTCTCTATGTGTTGGCACGTAGGAAGAAGTCAGCCATGAGAGAGCACTGGATCCCTGTCGACTAGTGGGAGAGCCAGGACTGCAGCTGGATCATCACAGGCCGCAGGGCCAATGCCATTCCAGGAACCCTAAAAGAGCTTCTCAGAGGAGGAGAATGAATAAGGATCTCTGGCAGAGAATGAGGTGGAGGGCAATCCATGAGGAATAGCGTGCCTTAGCTACTCTTCCTGCAAAGGAGAAGGAGGGGAGGAAGGAAAGATGACAGGAGAGTCCTGGGGTCTGAGCCAACAGTGGCCAAAAAGCATAAAGAGCTTGTACTCTGAAATCCACTTGTGCTGGAGCAGAAAATAGTTGCATACATGGACTGTCTCCAGGGAGGTAGATCCTACCAGAGGGAAAGAGAAAGTATGAAAAGTGCCTGGACCCAGGGTGAAATCTTTTGAGCACTTGTAGCAGGATGTTTGCTACAAGAAGAGGTGGGCTAGGGGTGGGGGTCTAGAGACGTTTGTCTGGAGACTGCCTCGGTGGGAAGTGGATGGGTTCTGTTGCCACACAAGCCAGTGGGACATACACCTGAGAGTCTGGGCACGCTGAGAGACTGGATGGGGCAGGGTGGCGGAGCGATCACGCGGCCCCAGCACACCACCTCCTTTCTCAGGCTGCCAGGCCTTGGCGTATGTGCCCCCTTTGTATGGGATGCCTTCCTCTCACTGTCCGCCTGACCACTCCCCTTCTCCCATCAGAGCCAGCTCAGTTGTCTTCTCTGTGCCAGCTTGTCACCAGCACCTCCGCGGCACCTGCGCACACACCCATCACAGCACTGCAACTGTCCCTGATGTCATCCAACACCAAACCTCATTCTGAGCCCCTTGAAGGCAGGATGAACCATCAGAGTCCAACCACTGCCTGGGACAGAGTAAGACTCATAAACGTTTGTTGACAGAACGCATGATAGAATGAATGGGTGAATTCCTTGACACCAGTGGTGTATCGCCTAATTCCTCCACCTGTTCTTAATATCTCCCTCCCCACTGGGAAACGGTGAAGCTCAGTAAGCACTCCTGAGATGAGAAGAGATTGCTTTTATGCATTTTGACTTCTCTTTGCATATAACATATATTTATCATTATAGGATTTGCCAGAGGGGTTTACAGGTATTCACAGTTCTCTAATCTTCCTAGTGTTCAATCCATCAAATATCCAGGGCACAGTGGGAAAATGAAAGCAATCAGCTCAAAAGAGCCCCACTACAAGCCTTGGGCTGTCAAATCTCGAAGGTCAAAACTGGCAGAAGCCGATGGTCTTTTCATTTATTTTTCTTGACGCCCATCAATGAAAGCAATCGTGAGTAAAAGTTGTACCTGCCAGGAAAGGAACTGTCCTTTGTACTTAGTGGCAACCTTCACAGTTGAGGTATACTCTGACAGCTGCTTCCTGAGCCCCAGGGAGAATCACACATCTATCCCTGGGCGTGGGCAGAGGGTGGGGAGAAGTACTTCTTATCTTTTGACTGATTGGAGACTCTTCTGTGATCTCAGGCTGAACTTTTAATTTTCAGAGCTTAGGTTTAAGAAGACTTGCATCACAGAACTATTGTAAACTGATCTGCTGTCCGTTCACCTAACACAGAACACCTTCTATGTGCTAGATGCCGTGCCAGGCACTGTGAAGAATGAGAAGATGTACAAACCAAGGACTCTAGCTTCAAGGCACGTGGCCCAGAACTAGATGACCAAATATCAGATGAGCTTTTCCTGACTGGTTGAGAACAGCTCTTAATTTCCTCAGAGCCAGGTGTGCTACAAGAGTTCAACTACAAGGCTTCCTCGGGGAAATAACGTGAGATTTTAAAAAGACACAGAAGATCTGTGTTCCCCTGTGTGTTACCCATGACTATCGACAAATCACTGAACCTCTTTTCAGTGATTCAGTTTACTCATCACTCAGATTCAGTTTACTCATCTGTAAAGTGAGGATAATAATATATACGACACAGATTGCAGTGAAGATGAAATGAGTCAATGGATGTTGATGTATCTGGTACCCTGAACAAGCACTGTGCAGATATTTACCATGAATATTGACAACATAGTGTCTACCTCCTAAGAACAAAAAAGAGTGCCATGGCCCTGCTGTTAACCTGGGAACTAGATGAGAGACAATATACGGCATTCTGAAGAACAAGATGCATGGTAGATGGTGGGTGAATAGTGGATGGATGGATGGATAGATGGATGGATAGATGGGATGGAGACTCCCTCTGACTCTAAAAGGTCAGGCTCCCTCTAGTCCACTATGTATTCTTCTCAGTCTCCATGGCCTTGAAAGCCACAGTCCTTTTGAAGAAAGAATAACAGATGTGTTCTGAGAAGACCAACCAGTGGAGACCAGTCCCATCCATGACCTGGGATACACCCAGCTACCCCAGCTTGGGAGCTGCACAGCAGGCAGGATCAGACCAGGCTTGGATAGCCTTGTCACTAGGATGTCTACCCATAAGGGAGAGAGAAATGACTCTCCACCCTGCACACAAGTCCATCTCTCCTCTCCAAGCTTTCTTTTTAACTTTTCTCTTTCGTGTTTAGTAAATAGTTATAGAAAGCTACCCGCTTATGTGATCAAGCAAGTCAAACTGAGATATTAGCCGTCATTCTTAATTTTTGATGCACATCAGAATCCCGGTGGCACTTCTAAAAATTCTTATGCTCATGCCCCTTTCCACTGGGGGGGAATTCAGCTGTATGAATTTTGTAAACTGTGTGGGTCTTATTTGTACGCCCAAATCTTGAGACCTACCATTTCGATGGCTTAAAGTCCACGTGCTAGAGAAGACTAGCATTTAATCACTGTTTCAATATTACTACTTAAAGGGGTGAGAAATAGGATACATCCAGGCACAGTCAGTGGGACTGGTACTTTGGGGTGCAACCTAGATCTTTCCGAGGGGCATGAAATTGCTAACCTTGGCCCTTCTTACACCCACTCCCCTACAACCCTGAGCAGCCTGGAGGAAGACTGGCCCAGGAGCCCTGAGAGGGGCAGCTGGGAGGGGTGAGGGGAACACCCACCCTGCATTATCGAATTTAACTTCACAACCACCCTATGAGGTGGTTCGGTTATTACCATTATACAGATAGGAAAGCTGAGGCTCCCAGAGACTCAGAGACTTGCCCAAGCCCACACTGTGTGTGGGGCCTACCTCTCCGCAAACTTAGGACTGGAATCTCATGACCGCCTCTGCTCAGAGAGCTCCCGGCTGCACGACTGTTCCCGTGACGGGGTGTCCGGGAAATATGTCCCTGACAAGCCTAGGTGTGAGTTTTAAGGCTTTTAAAAATCATCTTTAAAGCCTTTGAATGGCTCTCTCTTTTTAGTGTAAATCACCCGGACATTAAAGCCCTTATTGTACATTTATTAGTGTGTTATTCAGACCAAGGGGAAAAGGGAGAAGCTGACACTACGAATGACTTTGAAAGTGAGAAGAAGCTGGGTCTGAAATTAAAGCATTGTGACACTGCCACTCAAGGGCATCAATTTCCGTAAATGATCACCTTTCTTTATTCCTGATCGCGTTTATCCTGTTATCAGTATGTGAGGAGAACTCTGGCCGGGGATGCTGAATGCCACAGGCCTCTGATTGCCCCACGCTGGCCGGACCTGCCACAGTGCCCTGGGCTGACTGAAGTTAAACCTAGCACAGCCTGGCAAAGGCAGTCAGGCATCTTTTCAGAAGCAAATGCCCTGCGTCATCTTTCCACGTTACCCTACCCTGAGCCTGTCCCTCACTCAGCCTGCTGAGACCAACCGGTCTGTTTATAGGAAAATCCAGGGTTCTGTACGTTAGCGGTGGAAGGTCTCTGTGGGTCAGTAGTGGGTAACTGTCCTGTGTGCCAGACTGGGGGGCCCGTACATAGAGCAGAGTCTAGTATTTCCTGCTCTTCCATCCTGAGTGGCAACCTGAGGTGGCGTGTTGGCGTTGCAGGATGGAGGAAGGGGCGGGGGCACTGGAATCTCCACTTCAGGAGGTAAGAAGCTGAGGTGGGAAAGAGCTGTGGTTGTTCTACTACCACACTGCAAATTAGCGGTGGAGCCCCGACTGACAGCACACTTCCTGACGCCCACAAATCAATATCGCTTTGGGTTAAATTCCTTCGGCAGGTCTCCCATTAGGATTGTTCCTGTTTTTTTTTTTTTGGTTTTTTTTTTTTTGCGGTACGCGGGCCTCTCACTGTTGTGGCCTCTCCCGTTGTGGAGCACAGGCTCTGGACGCACAGGCTCAGCGGCCATGGCTCACGGGCCCAGCCGCTCCGCGGCATGTGGGATTTTCCCGGACAGGGGCACGAACCCGTGTCCCCTGCATCAGCAGGCGGACTCTCAACCACTACGCCACCAGGGAAGCCCTGTTCCTGGTTTTAAAGCTGGACTCTTTGGTCAGAACTGACTGGTTTAAATAAACATGGCAGCTGTGTGGGTACACAGCACGGACATGGGTTATTCTTCACCGGGGCAAGGGGCTGCAGTTTTTAGTCCAAGGGCAATGAATTTGAGAATTTCTTGATGCAACTATTCAGCTGGGAGACAGACAAACGAGAGCACAGGAGAACTGGGCTCTGGGGTCCAACATGGGCGTAAGTCCTGGCTTTGTCAGGAGCCTGCACGTTGACCTTCATCATACCTCATCAGGCCTCTAGGCCTGGCTTCCCACATCAGGAAATCAACGGGACAGATGGAACTCAAGTCTCCTTTGAGTGTAGGTGTTAAGCTCCCACAGAAAGGTGAAGCTTCATGCCATGAAGAATCTTGTTTCTCTGCTACCCACTGGAATGAGCCTTGTTTGTGCTGTGAAAAGGCCCGGACCGCTTATCTTGGCTCAAGCCCGGGTATCACCAAATCCTTTAGGTTTAAAACATCTTTTCAAGAATTAGTAATTCAGGGCTTCCCTGGTGGCGCAGTGGTTGAGAGTCCGCCTGCCGATGCAGGGGACACAGGTTTGTGCCCCGGTCCGTGAAGATCGCTCTTACAGCCTGAGACACCGCCAGCCCTTGTGCTTGTGTTCTTGGGTCCAGGAAGGCGCCGGTTTCACACTGCCAACTGCTGCTGACTGCGCTTTCAGCTGAAAGGCAGTGATGTGCTGGAGGCAGAAGCAGCAGCTGGGCTGCCTGTGCTGGCTTTGCTGGCCAGTGACCTTAGCTCAGCCTCTTAAAATTTCTGGGCCCTAATTTAAAAACATCTGCATAAGCAGATGTTTTTACTTGTTTCTCCCTTACTGGACTGGATGCTCCTTGAAGGCCGTGCCTGTCATCTCCGGCTGTGTATTCCTAGCACCTATTACACGGTGGCGCTCCATCCATGGGCGTTAAATGAATTATGAGTGAGAAGGATCTAGCATGTATTAAGTATCTACTACAGTTGGGTACAATGTGAGCCATCTTCCTCATGCCGTTTCACGACTCATCATATTAAATAGGTATTATTATATTCATTCAATTCATGGAACTTCGTGGCCTCTAATTCAGAATTAAGATGTCCTCTGCCTGCTGGATTCTGTGGCCAGCGGGGCTGGCTGTCTGACAGCCCATTTCTCTGCTTCCTTGCTTCTGTGGCCGCTCTGGCCGGGTGGATGAGCAGGCCAGGCACGCGTCGTCGGCTGTCCCCTGGGAGGCCCCGGGCCGAGCCAGGCTGCCTTGGCAGACTCAGGCGCTCGCGCTCTGAATCATTCAGATGTCACGCACGCTGCTGCGGCCTTCCAGGCGATGAGGAGGGGGTTCCCCAGCAGCCTCCCCCAGCCTCCCGTGCCTCCACGCAGGCTGCTGCACCAAGTGCTCACGACTTAGTCGTTTCCTGGGGACTTGGTGGCCTCTGACTTGTCTTTCCTCTGAGTCAGGCTCTCCCCAGCTGACTTTGCTGTGACAACTTCCTTCCTCGCCACTACAAATGCCGAATGTTGTTCTCCCAGTAGCGGTCCCTGAACCACCATGTTCTGCTCTGAGAGGAAGCCATCTGTAGTCATCACTCTTATCACCACCAAGATTTCACCACGTCCCCCTGACCACAATGATGGGCTGCTGGGGTCATCTCTGATATTAAAGGGAATGAGCTTCCAGCAGGGCAAACTGCCAAGGACCTCAAAACCAACAGATTCTTGAGTCTGACACTGACTCCATAATCAGAGAGCAGACGAGTCTCAATCCTTTGTGATCCCCAATTGTAAGCAGAGCAGAGCAGAGCAGATGAGGGTATTAAGTAATGGCCTCTTATATTTGTATCCTGCTCAGAGTGTGCAAAGCCCTTCACATCCTTAATTGCACTGACCCCACATGACCCCACGTGACCATGTGAGCTGGGCCAGCATCATCATCCCCACTTTACAGATGGAGAAACCAAGGCTTAGGTGGGGATGGAATTTGCCTCAGGTCATAGAGCTCATTCATGGAATATCCTTTCATGAACCATCAAAGGCTGGCCTTCTGTATCCCTATCACCTCTATGGTCCTAACAAATACAAAATACCCAATAAATGATTGTTCATTGAACTGACGATTGAATAGTGAAATAGGACTTAAATTTAGGGCTTTGATTCAAGGGCATAATAATTTTTCCGCTGCACTACTGTGGTCCAATTGAGCTCTTCCAGCAATGGGTAAAAACAGTCTGAAGTCAGGCTGGTTAGGTTCAGACCCCCTCCTCCCTGTCTAGCCAGTGACCTTGGGCAAGTTATTTGGCTTCACTGAATTTCTTCATCTGTGAAATGGAAGATAATAACAGTACCTGCTTCATTGTGTTGTTGAGTATTAAATAAGAAAAGGCGTGTAAAGTGCACAGCAGTGATTGGCTGGCACATCTAGGAAGTGTGTAATTAGTGTTAACAATAGTTGCTACTATTGTAATAGTAATAACAATTACTATTGTTATAGGGTATTATTGTTATAGGGTAGGGATGGGCCTTATGTGTCTGTGAAACCCAGTACCTGGTACAGTGGCTGGCACATGCACATGAGTATAGGGCTCAAGACACTTGCCTCCCAACGCTGACACTCATCACGTGACAGGGAGCAAGTCCCTTACCTCTCCTGGCCTTAGTTCCCACACCTGTGAACTGACACGGTTGAAGCGGGTAAATCCCAGGGCTCCTCCCCGCTCTAAAATGCTCTATTTATTTCAGTGGTCTCAGTGGGGCAATTTTGCTCCCCAGGAAACATCTGGCAATGTCTGGAAACATTTTTGTTGTCACAACCCGGGGAGGTGCTACTGGCGTCTAGTGGGTAGAGGCCTGGGAAGCCGAGGACCATGCTCAGTGCAGTGCCCACGAAAAGAATTGTCCGGCCCTAGACATCAATAGTACCGAGGCTGAGCAACTCGGATCCAGGCCGACATGAATAGCCAGAGCTCTCTGAGTTGCTGGACAAGTGCCTGTGACCTGCAGCTTGCCAGGCCCAGCAGCAGAGCTCCTCCATGCAGCAAAGCAGTCTACAGGTCGCCCCTTCAGCTGCGCCCTTGCGCCCTCAGCACGCTGATCTTGTTAGTGGGGAGGCTATAGCTCAGGCATCTTTAACTTAAACTGGACTCACTCTTGGCCCGGCCAGGGAGAGGGGAGAACATCTCGGCACAAGGCACACGGAGCCTGGCCTGAGGCAAAGCCCCTGAAGATGTAGGGGCAGCCCTAGCAAAGCCATCAGGTCAATGGGCTTGCCCAGCACCCCTGCTCTCTTCCTCCTGCCTCAGCTCCCACCCTCCAGGGGGCAGACCGATCCTGGTGACGGAAGAGTCAGGCTGGGAAGAAAATGCATTGGCCAGCAGGGTGGACACGGAGACTGGCGGCCAGGGCAGCCTCAGGGGACGCTCACGGCCTCCTGCACCGCGCAGTCTTGGTCTCCTTGTTCTCAACACATGAGGAGGAAAGGCTGCCATCACATGCTCCCTGGCTGTTCAAAGAATCTAGATCAGCTCTTTTTGCAAGGTTCCTTCATCTTCCATTTCCTCTTTCCCAACCCCATCCTTTACCCCCTGAATTCCTGCTGAGAGGCTATGGGTTTCCCAAAAACAGCCTGAATGAGGAAAGGGGAGACCTGGGGTCCAGTTAAGGCAACTATAAATAGGCTGCCTACCTCTGCTCTCTGCCTCAGTTTTCCTGTTTGTTAATGGGAACTCAGCTGGTAGTTATGAGCACAGGAAGATAAAGAGGGGAAAGCTCTTAGCAAGCCCCCGTGGCCCATCACACCGAGGCGCTATCGTTTTCCTGAGGATGCTAGACAGGGACCAGGCCCTGCTACTTAGGAAGTGCTGAAATCCTGCAGCACTTCTCCTCTCTCACACATGCTCATTCTCAGCCTGCATTTCAGGGAGACCCCAAACTCCATGTCCACCTGTGACATCAATGTCTCCCTACCCGCTACCTAGCACCTCAACAGATTGATTGCCTGAAGTCCCAGCAGCCCCAGGAAGAACTCTCTGGTCTCTGCCAGGCTTGGTGGGGCAGGAATGTTGAGCAGAAGTCAAAACAAACAGCTCATGGGGCTGGGCAAACACATACAGGATGGCACTGCAGCCGAGGTCACCACCATCCCCACCCATGGATGGGAGACCTTGCCATCTGGGGCTTCTCACAAGAAAAGGAGGCTATGCTGGAGGAAGCCTTGGCCATCAGAAGACGGCTCATCCCTAATAGTGGGCAGCTCACACACCTGACATTCCTGATTTCTGGTGAACAGACACAATTGGTGGCTGGGTCCCTCCCAGCCAGTCCAACGAGACATTTCAGAGGTAAGAAGATAGATATGAGTTTAGGTATGAGGAGAACACCTTTTCTGAAGCCAAGATTTCATTCCTGCTGGGACTGTAGCAGCTGTAGTTCTTTGAAACACAAATAAATACAGATGGGCCAGTAGCAGGGGAGTGGGGTGGAGACTTTCAAGATATGAGCAAGGAGGCCATATAGCTTTATGGGAATTGCAGTAGGCAGGATCTCCCCACTGACCCAGCACACCATGGAGATGGGGAACATCATTGCTCAGATGGAGCCTTTCTGAAACGTATTTTCTTAGAAGGAAAAATTTGAGGTCTTTCTCTAGCAAACGCGCCACAAAGAAGGATCTCGCACTCTTGTTGGTTATCGGAGCAGGGACCCCTCAAAACTGAAGTCTTATGGAATGAGAAAAAAGGCAGGCACAGAGGTTCCCTTGTTCAGGTTTGCTTTCCAGCGTCACTACTTCTAGAGGCCTGATGGGTCACTGAGGAAGCATGTGAGTGTGTCCAGGAGGCTTAAGTTCACTGACATGGGTATTGGGTATGACTTCGATGTTGTGCAAGCCTTAGAGGTTCTAGAACAGATCATGTTCCTCTCCTGAACTGATACCATGTGGCATCCCTGACCTATTCTGCTGTGGTGTCCCACACTGCTGTAGGACCTGCTTGGGCAGCCACAATTGTTTGCTCTTTCCCTTCCTGCCAGATTTCTTCTGGTAAAACCCAGTTTCCAGCATATGCAATTACTTTCATATTGGCCTTTCAACACTCCCCTTGGCTGTTTTCTTCTTGGCCCCATCTGGACTTTGGGAAACGAATATCTTTAATACCCACTCATTAAATGTCCACTCTGCCAGCTGGTCCTCTGGCCTCTGGAAGGACCGTCAGCCTGGGCAGCCAGAGGACCCCACAGATCAGTGCCCAAGACACCATGCAGGGAATATTAGCAGTAATGGCTCCATCTGGATCCTACTACCCATTAAAGGACGATTGTGAGTTTTAAATAGATGTCAATTAAGTAGATGTCAAATTTCCAGGGTGTTCTGGAAATTTGTAGCCCAAAGCCAAATCTCCATTTACATAATGGGTTTTGGACACGGGGAAGGACTTACCCATGCTTTCCTGGAGTGGGTACCAGGGGGATCTCTCTTCCAGCCTCACTGTGGGGCAGCAGCCGGGCGACGTACCTCCCGGAGGGCTGCAGGTGCCTGTGCACCGAGACGGCCAGCCTGCAGTGCTCGCTGCTGCTTCTCACCCATGGACTCAAGATGCTGTGCCTGGAGTTCATCGAGGTGTTGAGGAGGAGGAAGGCGCCTGCCAAGAGACAGGGAAGGTGACTCTGCAGCGTGTCCAGAAGGGAGGACCAGCATAAGCTCTGTGGCGGGATTTAGAGACCAATGGCGTCAGAGTCAGCGATGCTGGAGGCCTTTCTCGCCTTCCTTACACACACCTGGCCCTCTTCCCCCTCTCTTAGGTTGTCTCTGTAAAAAGCAAAGCCTGAGGCAAGAGGATGGTGACCTGGGACTTGGGCTTTATCATCAGGCAGATCAAGGTTCTCACCTCAGCTCCCCTACTTACTAGCTCTATGTTCTTGAGACTCAGGTCCCTCATCTGTAAAATGGGAATGAAAACATCTACTTCAGTGGTTGTGAGGATTATGTGAGGTAAGCATGGAGAGCACATTACACAGTTTTAGGTAGAGAGGAAGCACCCTTATAAAATAATCAATTATTTGATTTCGACTGTCTTCTAAGTTAGAGATGACACTCACAGATTCTTTCTTAGCCAGTAGGCACAATTAACAAAGTCCCATAAGAAGCAGAAGACTAGGACAGATTATTTAATCCCCAAAGAGTGATGAGAGTCAGAAACTCAACCCAGTGCTAAGATGTTCTTGGTGGAGGAGGGCAGCCTAAAGAGAGTCCCTCCCTCCGTACACGTTCCCAGAGTGGAGGCAGGACATCAGTTCCATCTTATAAACAACCACGTAGCGTATCTCCACACCTCACAAACCAGGACACTCTGGGGTATCTCAGGCCACGCTATGGGTCACAGTTTAAATCAGAGCTGACCTGAGTTCTCCATATCACACTCAAGCCAACTTCGGACTCAACTGACATCTGCTGGACAATTCAGAGTTTCCCAGGAATGTATGGGTTGGCTCTAGGCTTCCCAAATAGTTATGACCAGTTCAAGGTTTTCTCTGAGAGGTGGGTGGCTTATTTGGGTCACTTATTATGTAGCTAAGATCATGGCTCCCACTCCTTTGCTTTCTAGCTAAGTGATCTTGGGCAAAGCTTTAACTTTCTCTGGTTTCAGTTTCCTCATTTATAAAATGGGGTGGGAAGGGTTGGCTGAAGTCAATCATCTCTTAAGATTCATTTCAGCTCCTGAGTCTACGAATCATATGCATTTGCAACTGGTCTCCACAAAGAGAGCCCTACAAGTCCCTCCTGGTGCCATGCCTGCAGAGTTTCCCTCTGGGGCAGGCCAACCCTAACTCCAGTAGCACAGTCCAAGAGACCCAAAAGCACCTTGTATTCATGGGGATTACTGTCGGCATAAAAGCAGGGCACCATTTTATGTTCCCGGTATTCCTTCTGGTGCATTAATTTTACTTGCTACACTCTGCACTGAAGTTTTGGACCTTTAGATGCTGCTCCTTTTGCAGTGAAAGCCTAGTCCCACAAGATCCCCAACTCCTGTAGAAACCAGCTAACAAGTGCTCAGCCTTCTTTAATCACCCCCCAGTGCTTTGAATTAGTCTCTTTCTGCAGATAACCCAATTTACCGAGTAGGCAAAGGGAACTAGCAGCCTACAATAAAGAATGATGCAGATGAAGGAAGGGGATTCTTACCAGAAGCAAAGCATTTCCAAGCACACATATTGTGTCACGAATTTGGAGAGGTGCAATGTTCTAGAAGTAAATAAATGTGACTTCTAATTACAATCAGGATGAGGTCAGCACAAGACTGTTTCTGAGTTGAATCAGGGACTTGGGTCAGTACTGGAAACTGAACCCTCTGTAATTACTGGGAAGTTTCAGCATGGCCTATGGGCCTTTGAAAAGTGCTCTACAACCCTCAGTAAATAATCTATATTATTATCCTGTTTTACCATGGGGGAGACATTCTTGTCACAGGCACAGAGGTAAAAGAAAGGAATTAGAATTAAAGACTCAGAATTAGAAAGGACTTTAAATAGTGAAAGCTATGTGGGATTATTAATAGATGAAAACAGGAAATGGGACCAGAAGGAATTGGAGGTACTTTTAAATGTTTTCCTCCTCCTCTATCCCAGTTTTGCCTTGAAAACATAGAAGTTATATAAACATATTCAAACAAAGTAAATTAAACAAATGCATATTAACAAATTCAGTGTTTTAGGTAGGAACTTATGGGCCTTTCCAAAATTTGTTTCTAATAAGGTAAACTATTGCTTCTGATACTGTTTAGATTGGGGTTGCCTTTAGTTCCTTTTTAAAAAGTGCTCCTAAGTAATTCTATCCTCACAGGGATCATCCTTTGATATGAAACTGTTTTTATAAATAATAAGAGGCTACACCAATGATGTTGAAGTTCTTGGTTATCTACTCCTCATCCAATTCACTATTCTTTCTTGCCAACTGGGGTGCTGTAAGTCTGATTAAATGTTCATGTCTCAAGCCTTCATTTCAGTTAGCAGTGAACTTGGCTTTGAACAAGGAGTTCTGTAAGCAGAGATCCACTGGCCGTGTCTTGGGAAGAGTTTCCTTTCTTTACAGAAGGGATGGTGTCACTCCCACCACTATTTCCTTCTTGCTGCCTTGAATGAGGTTGTGACAGCTAATATGTAGCAACCACCTTGTGACTATATGGAAAAAGTTAATACATTTACAAACCCTGACAATGTACAACTGCTGAGCCCGGGCTAGAAACTGTCTTTTTCTATGATTTATTACAAACTAAAATAGCAACTTTCTACTTGTTTCAACTATCACGTCAAGTCTTGTTGCTATCAGCCAATTCTAACTACTTTATATGAGTTTATATAAAGTTCTCACTTGTGGATATTAAAGTTATAATTTTGAAAAAAAAAAAGGACTTTAAGATTATCTAATATAATGTCTTCTCTTTTCTAGAGAAGCAGACTGGAAATCAGAATGAGGAAATGACTTGCCCAGTCTTAATTTGAAAGTCCAGAGACCGACCAGACTCCAGGTCTCTGGACTCCTAACCAGTGTTCTTGCCCTTGTATCTTTCTCATTGTCCCACTGTATTCTTTATCCTAAAATATGACCAGGGTGCCTTGCGGGCAAGTTGTATATCTCAGGAGCCCAGACGGATGGGAAGGGAGAAAGGCGGGCAGATGGGTACTGGACCAAATCCATTTGTTCACTGGATTCCTTACTCCTTTCTGCCCTCAAATTTCATTTATTGGATGCCTGCTTTGAGCAAACATCCAACCACTGGCTCTGCCCTGGGGACACAGACATGAGCCAGACAGTTCTGGCTTTCAAGGAACTCGAGGTCCCATAGGGGTGATGACATGTCTGCACTAATTTTAATCAGAAGTAGAGGTTACAGAGTCATAAGACACATAAGACATAAAGCACTTTGGGAGGCTCCATGAAAGAGACATTAGGTTCAGTTGGGAAGACTCATAAAGAAGATGACCTTTGACCTAGGTCTTAAAGGGAGAGAAAAACAAGGATATTGGCAGAAACAGCTGTGCAAGAGTTGAGAGGAAGAGGAGTGAAGGCAGAAATGTAGAAAATGTGTAGTGGCGTTTGGCTGCAGAGTGGCACACGTGACGAGAAGGCTGAGAAATAAGGAAGGGCAGTGAGTGTGGACCAGACCACAGAGAACACTTCATTCCCAGCTAAAGATGTCCAACTTTACTTTGTGGATAACAGGGAGCCAGAAGCGGTTTTTGAGCAGGACGGGGACATCATCAGGGTGGTGCTTCAGGAAGATTAATTTGGTATGGTGGGGGGCAGGAGGGATCAAAACTGACCCAACCTCATCCTCTACCACCAGTTCACACTAGGCAAGGACGAGACTAAATGCAAATGTGATGTGTTTAGTATGTTACCTTTGTAAGCAAAGGTGCTATGTTAGGGACAGACTTTGGGACTCTACCAGGGCTTCTAACACTAGGCTAGTGTATATCTTTTCAGAGCAAGTGAGAGCCCTGGAAGCATCTCTGGGGGCACAGTCTTGCTGCAGACACATTGGGGGTGCATTCTGGGGTTAGGATGAAGCCACACATGCCACATATTAGGGAGCAACAATTGTGTCTTGGTCTGAGACCCTACTCTGGTATTTTTAGTTGGTGGAAAGTTGGATTGAAACCAGTTTTCTGAGCTACTAAAAGAAAGAGTGTGGGCAAAATAAAGGAGGTGCTTCCCTTTTTCTCAGAAAGATAACATGCAAGTGTGCTTGTGTGTGTGCGTGTGCACGAACGCGCACACACACACGCACCCCTGTGAAACTCAAGTTCCCAGCAGGAGCAAATCAAGCTGAAGTTGCTGGGGCTTTGGGGCTTATCCTGCACCACCGTTCCCCCCTCCTGGGTGTGGAAACACATTTAAATTCTTTCCTGTGATTCAGTACCTCAATAATGAGACTCTTTCAAAGTTGACTGGAAGATGGATTACTTTTCCAGTTCTAATATGTGAGATAATGTTTATATGAATTTTATTTTGTGCAACTGAACTATCAACAAGGGACTGAGCTTAAAATATTTTCACTCTCAATGAAACTCCATAGTTGAGAGCTCTCTCTTCATCAGCAGCTTTCCTCTACCTCCAAAAAATAAAACAAAAGGAAAAAATACATTTCGTAAGCTCCTTGGGATATTGTCAGTATAAATCTTTTAAAGTCAGTGAGAATTTCTCTCTCCTCTTTCTCTGTTTCCTGTTTAGTTTGCTCAGAATAGCTTGGGGCTATGGGAAGGCTCCTGGGGTCCCTTCTAACTAAGAAGGATGGCCTGGCATCTCACAGATCTTCCCCCAGTGTGGGCCGTGGAGGGGTGGAGAGGCAGATCAAAGAGCCCTGCTTACACGGTGCCACGATCATGGTTTCCTTATTATTGGATTGTGTTGATGTGTTCAATGATTAAATATGAAGTGGTTATTATTTTTATCTCTGGTCACCCGGCATAGGGATGTGTTGCTCTTATCCCAGCCAGCAGGGCTCAAATTATGAGCCAGAAACCAAGGGGCATGAATATTGAGATAAGACAGACTCTTTCATATTCAGGCTCTATCTCTATCCAGTTCTAGGCTTCAGACGAATCATGTAAACTCTTTAAGCCTTAGTTTGCTCAGAGTTAATATGGGTAGAGCCTCCCTCATATGGCTGTTGTGGAGATTAAATTAAACCACATGCATGGAGTGGCCAGTTCAGTGCCTGGCCCTTAGTAGGTATGTGAGGAATGTTGATTTCCAGCTTTGAGGGGTGTCTCAGTCTGGAGCTCCTTTTATCTATCACTAAACTTGGAATCAGAAGGACTGAATTTGAGCCCTGGCTCTGCCACTACCAAGGTTCCTTTGTTTGTAAAATGAAAAGGTTGGATAGAGTCTCTCTGAGGACGCTTAGAGCTCCAAACTGTCAGTAACTCTATCTGCCTGCCTAGAATATTATTAATCTAAAGGAAACATGTCAAATCTCCAAGCTCCTAAGTCCTAAAGACTTCTCCTAATTCACCTCTCTGAGGCTTCTATGCCAACAGTTTCAATCAGTTGGCCAAATATTCTGTAAACTGTGATTCCCTGCCCTGACTCCTCTCTTCCAATGCACATGAATGCATCCCTGGGAAGGGCTCCTGTCCTAGCATCATTTGTTTCTGTAGATGCTGATGCTATAAGGCTGGTACCACCTCTAAATGTCTCGTATTTAACACAATGCTTGCCATATGGCAGGCACTCAATGACTTTAAAAATGAAAGTAATTTATACATATGGTGAGGAGTTAAATAGTTCAGAGTAGCTCACAATAATAATTAAAAAAAAAAAAAAACTATCCCCAAATCCTGCTCCTCTCACCAAGTCCCAAAAATATTTTTAAGGATTTCTAATTTCTTTTTTTTTTTTTTTTTCTAATTTCTTTTGGCAGCTGCCTTCATGATTCTAGATATTATGATCACAGAGTTATTTGTTGGTGCAACAATTTTGGCTCCTTAACACTGATGGTACAGTAAAAAAAAAATGATACTAACCCCCTTCTAATTCTTTATTTTTTTAATCCCGTTTTACTTTTTTTTATTACTTTCCTTTTTAACTCTTCATGGCAAATGTATCACTTGTTCCATCAGCTTTAGACAGCATCACCTGACTCTCCTCCCTGGAAGATGATGCTATTAGTCTTCCTGCTCTTCTGCATTTTTCCACGTCCACCTCCCAAGGCAGCTATGTTTTCCTCTATATTGTCAAGGTTGTGTAAGAATGATTAATTCTTGTGTTTTGTTTATAGGTTGATGCTAAATGTTGAAAATCAATAAACAGAGCTTTTATACTGAAAACTATATATATATTTTTTTCACTACAGTGACCAATGGTTATATTTATAAACGTCTTTATAGGTCCAGTAATGCATCCCACTCCACAGAGAATGTTTCTAACATCAAGAGTAAATGAATATTCATTCTCTCTCCTCTGTCTTACATTGTCACTTGTCAAAATTGTGGCACGTTATAATTTGCTTTATATTTATTTGAATCAGGAGTCTCTTGTGCACTTTGTTTTTTCAGAAATTTCTAATTGTTTTTCTCTTTTATTTATTTTCTATTTGCCTTTTGCACCGTATCGCTAGCACTTCTACACATTCCTTGAAAAATCTCTCCCTTCTTCTTGAAGACGTTGACACCCTGTTTTTAATTTGTACCAGTTGCTTTCTGGGCTTCCAGTACAGCTATTATTCTGGAATTCATTTTCACTAGAGCTCTTCCATTAGTCCCACCATCCTCAGGAAATTTCCTCAGGGGAAAGCTTCTTGGCGAATCTTTGAATATCTGCAATATTTTTATTTTGTTTTCATATTGGTTAATAGATTTTCTGGCTATAGTTTATAGATCAGAAATTTTGCTTCAGAAATTTGAAGGCCTAGCTTTAGTGCTGTCTAGCATCTGTGTGACTGAGGTGAAGTCTGAGGCTGGTTTTACTGTTAATTTCTTTGTAGTCAACCTGCTTTCCCCCCGCCCCCTTTGGAAGCCTTCAGGATCTTTCTTTAGGAGGTGCTGAAATTTCAATACAATGGATCTAGGAATGGATCTCTATAAAAATTCTGCGGTAGCATTTGGTGGGCTCTTTCAATCAGAAAACGCATTTCTTTCATCTCTGATAAATTTGTTTTATTATTTCTCTGATATTTTCATTTCCCTCTTCTCAGTCTTAAATCTTTCTGAAGAGATTTACCTCTCAAGTTAACTTCTATTACCTAATTTATCTTTGTTTCCTCTGGAGTCAATTTTTTTTGTTGCTATTTCTTTTTCATGTTTCTGGGCTATCATATGTAGGGTGGTCCTGGATCAGCCCCTCATATAGAAACAGGAGAAACGAGGAGCACAGATAGAAACTTCTCTGCACACAGTCAGTGCTTGCTCTCCATGTCAGAATTGGCCTGATGGCTGGTGGGGAGCCGGCCACCCTGCAGTGCCCGGTCCCCAACTCCAGCATCATGGACTAGTCACGCTCTGCATGAACCATGAACACACCCACTAGCAGCCCTAGTTCTCCCAAGTCCACTTGAATGTTTAGAGAAGAGCCCCCTGTTTCTCTCCCTCATGGTTAAGCACCCTGCTATGTTTTCATCTGGGAAAATGGGGTTAAAAGGCGGCAGAGACAATATGGGTTAACCACACCACAGAGGAATCTCATTCTTCCTCCTGACTCTCATCTTTACTTCAGAGGATCCCTTATCAGTACTCGTGGTGCCTCCCAGCAGATGGGCTCCCTCCTCTGCTCTAAAGGGAGCATTTTCTCAGCTTTGGTCACTTTATTTCCTCCATCAACAGCTTCCATCTCCTCTTTGTGCTCTAGAATTCACTCATGGTTCCCTTCCTGCTCTGTTTGCTATTCAGGATTTATTCCTCTGTTGAATCCCTTATTATTGCTTTAGTGGGACTGCAGGAGAGAAGAAGACAAATGTGTGCTCAGTCCACCATCCTGAACCATAAGGCTCTTAATCATATTCTTTGCATGAGAACACAAATAAACAAATGCATGAATGGACAGATTTCCATCTCAATAAATCACACACAGTTCTGGCACCTCTGGCTAATTGTCTATATTGCAATTAAACTATTAAATCATTATTACAAGCTATTGATTGATAATGATGCCATTCATATCACGGGGGGCTTAAAGAACAACAGAGGTTTATTGGGCTGGAATATGGACAGAAGAAGTGCAATGTGCAGACACATGCCACTAGGTGCAGCGTCAGGGAATAATGCCATGCCATCCCCCAGAGTATGTTCCACAGAACACCAGCCCCACAAGGTGTTAATAGGTAGTATGAGAAAGCTCTGGGATCAAGTAAGTTTGAGGATTACAGAGTTAAACAAAAGTAAACAGGTTCTTTCCTTGCAGGACGTCTTAGAACCTTAATATGCCATTAAGATTTGTGACTCTTCAAGAGTAAAACATAAAATGAAATTTCCCAAACTCCTTTGGGCACAGAACTCTTTTGCTATTGCGTATCATGTACCATGGAATATGCTTTGAAAACTCTATTCTATTTCTGCTCTAGAGACCATTTGCAGAAAGTGAGAAAGGAAAAAACCATCATGATAAGAATGAAGGTAGTGTAGAAGTGAATAATATATCTATATCTACATCTATGTCATCTCTTAAATCTTAAATCTTCTCTCTTTGTATGACTTTCAAACTGTCCTCTCATCAAAAACTAAGATTCTTATAGCAGAATCATGCTTTTGGAAAGCCTCCTCTGGGTTACTACGTCCGTCTCTCTACCTGAGGATATTTAAAGATGCTACATTCCACATCTGACTTTCAGAATGTCAGAGCTAGAAACAAACATGGTGGTCACATAGCTTAATCCCTTGCTGTACTGGGGAGAAAACCAAGAAGCAAATAAGTTAAACACTTGCCCAAGGTCACGCTGCAGATTAGTGGTAGATCTGGAACCACGAGCAAGGTTTTCAGACACCCTGTCCAGTGGAACACCCAGTATCTGCCTGCCCATAATAGAGTTTTATGATGATATTTTTGGTCAAATGTTCTATGGCTTGGTCTCCAGTTGCCCCAGACATCACCTTCTTTCTTTGCACTTTCACAGCTCTAAGGATCGGGCTCCAGTAGATTGCATCAAGCCCATCTATCCGACTGCCCCATATCTAAAGTCACAGACTAAAGCCTGAGCAGGTGGGAACCAGATGGATGAGTTATCCTCTGGAAATCACTCACAGGGGCTTAGGGTAGTCCCCCCAGTCTGGGAAGTATTTGAGGGTCTCCTCTGTTCATGTGGTCTTATGAAGTGCCAAGCCAAACTGGGGGCACTGAGAGAGCTCCTTTATTGTTTATTTTCCAAATTCGAATTCTGCTACCCCATGTAATCTCAACTCAGGTTTTAGGTTTTAGTTCAAAGTTTTGAAATTTACAGGAAGGAATAGGTGGGATTGTCCTCATTGCCATGCCTTGCCTAAAAGTGGGATAACTTAGGAATCCAGACTTAGAGCCCTTGGGAGTTATTTAGTCCAACCTTTTCACCTGGCAGGTGAGACGTTCAGTCCAGGGGGTTGAAGGGATATGCCTGGGTTCCACAGCAGGCAGCTGAGCTGTGTTAGGACCCAGCTCCTCCAGTCCGCCCTGTTTCACTCTGCTATGATGTCACACACTTGGAATTAGCTCTGCTACCCTCCACCACCAGAACTTAAATGTATTGCTTTCCTGCACCTTCATCATGAAGTACTTTGAAGAGAAATGGTATTGGTTTTTGAGATCTAATGATTAGAAAAACCAAGTGTGTTCATTAAGGGAGGAAAGGGAGGTAGAAGGAGTTGATTTTTATTAACAGTATTATTAATCTTAACACTATGAGTTCAGTTGTAGCGTAAAGTGGTAGTACATTTGCCTATTTGGTGGATTTCTGTAAACTATCTCTCAGGTCCAAGTTAACTGAGGCAAAAAGCTCCCTAGAAATGGTAACATATATTTATGCTTGTGTGTATATACAGTGAATACATGTATATTTGTGTGTGTGCATGTGTAGACATACTCTATATGTGTGTGTATATATATATAGATAGATAGATACATACATATATTTACATGTATATATCCGTGTGTATGTGTGTATGTTTATGTAGATCTCATTTTAGATCTCTGACCCTGTTAAAAAGGACAAACCTTTTTGGGGGAGACATATTTTTTTTGTTTATGTTTTTTTTAACCAACAGGTTTCATTTAGGAAAAAAGGAAAAGGCCAAAGATCTCTACATACTCTGTGTGTCTCTGTGTCCTGGGGACTCAGCAAAAAAAAGATAATAAAAGGCAAAGCAAATAACTAGAAGGAAACAAGCTGAAGTGCTGAGAAACCTCTTTTCCCTAAGAGCTTATTGCGATAATCCTCAAGCAAAATGGAGCAGCACTTGATTTGATGAGACAGAGAAAGCAGAAGCCATAGGAAAACTAAACATTTGATTTAATTCAAAGAGAAGGAGGAAGGAGAGATAAAAGTATTTGCTGTAGGCAGGGTAGGGAAGGGAGGAGTTAGGGGACTAAAGTGCCTTTGGTGTAACAAAATCCACTTTGGAAGGAGAGAAGCATGAAATGAAGTTTTCCTTATTTTTTTTTTTAACATCTTTATTGGAGTATAATTGCTTTACAATGTTGTGTTAGTTTCTGCTGTATAACAAAGTGAATCAGCTATATGTATACATATATCCCCATATCTCCTCCCTCTTGCATCTCCCTCCCACCTTCCCTATACCACCCCTCTAGGTGGTCACAAAGCACCCAGCTGATCTCCCTGTGCTATGAGGCTGCTTCCCACTAGCTATCTATTTTACATTTGGTAGTGTATATATGTCCATGCCACTCTCTCACATCATCCCAGCTTACCCTTCCCCCTCCCCGTGTCCTCAAGTCCATTTTCTACATCTGCATCTTTATTCCTGTCCTGCCCCTAGGTTCTTCAGAACCATTTTTTTCGGGTTTTTTCAGATTCCATATATATGTGTTACCATACGGTATTTGTTTTTCTCTTTATGACTTACTTCATTCTGTATGACAGACTCTAGGTCCATCCACCTCACTACAAATAACTCAATTTCGTTTCTTTTTATGGCTGAGTAATATTCCATTGTATATAGGTGCCCCATCTTCCTCATCCATTCATCTGTCGATGGACACTTTTTAGATGAGGTAACTAAGGTTTAGAGATATCAGTTAACCTGCCTATCAGCTCAAGGTGGTGCAGATGGAGGGGCCCCGAGCCTAGGAGGTCCATACAAATGACTGAACACTTACAGCCTTTCCCTGGATGATGGCCCTTGCAAAAGCAGCTGGGCTGTGTCTGGGTAATGTGAACAATTTTACGCTATCAAATCTTACATATAAAGTTTACCAATTTGTCATTTTATATTGATGAACTTGAGTGTTCTATAATGGCTTTCCTTAGTATTAACTTCAATAATATTTGATAAGAATAATTACTATATTTAAAGGTACACCAATTGCTTTATGGGTATTGGATGGAACTTCTAAGCGTAATTATATTCATAGAAATCAGAGTAAGTGAAAAAAAAAAAGAAAATCTAAGTGAAGTCACTGAATTTATATTGTAAACTAAGCTTTCTTTAGGACTTCCTTAGCTATTACAGCTAGGGAGAGAGAAAAGCCCTAAATTTCAAGTGACATCTAAATTGTGAAACAATAGTCAGGCCTGGAGAAGAAGGTTTAGGAAAGAGTTGGCAAATCATCAGTCCTCAGAAGCCATTGTCCATGGGTGGGCTTTCCTTTGGCCCAAGTCTTGGTCAGCACTGGCTTTTAAATTTGGATTGGTAGTCAATGTTTAAAAGTCAGGAAACATCAATCACATTAATATCTGCATATCCAGCTGCTCTGGGGGGAAAGAAAGAAGGTCTGGCAAGAATGGGCCTGGTTTTTTGGTGGCAGTAATTGGCCAGAGTTGAATATCTGCTACCCACTCAGTGGTCTCAATGTGCTCTTACTTCTCCATAGTCCCCACCACTCCCTAGTGTCCCATCACTGAGGATGAGGGTCAGTGGCCATTTATCATCATACTCTTGGCCCACTCCATTAATTACTTGGTCTGACAGGCTGCTGTAGGCATTTGAGTTTTAGTTTATGACATCAAATCAGACTCTTGGAATCTGTGTGGTAATCTCAACCATGGAGCTACGAGGATTCATTTTAATTCCAGTGCTTCTGAACTGGGAAGAGTCAGTCTGAGTATTTGATCTGCCCATTTCTATAAGTGGAATTTGCTGCCTACTTCCTACCCCTACCCAACACTTCGCTCTCCTCTTTGTTCCCTTGGTTTGGACCTAATGAATATAATTTATGTTGCCTTCAATTCAGAAATTCTATAACTAAAGCCCAGCTAAAGAAGCAGATGGCTAAATGACACTCATTGTGAGAGTCTGAAGATGCAGTTGGTATCTTGTATCTTACATCCTAATACAGGTAATCATGGTAAATAAATAAGGGCAGACTCTCAATTGCTTTGGAAAATAAGAATGCTTTGAGTTTCAAATATCAGAAAAAAAAAAGATCAGTTGTTTAGGACTAAATAAAAAGAAAAGGATAATTGTCAAATATTTACAAAAACAGTTTAGAAAAAACACTTGGTTATGGAAGAAATAATAGCTTTTCAGGCTATTTTAGGTGTAAGTTTGTGCAGAAGGAAACTGCCTTAAGAGCCAAGCTAAAGGATCATAATGTAGGAGAAAAGGATTGAAATCCTGAGCAGCTGCAACCCTACCGAGTGAGGAGATGGGCAAAATTGGCCCCAAGGGGAACTTGGCATCAGAGCTCTGTACCTGTAACGGCCCACCTGGTATCTGGTAGCCTACCTGAGAGATGCTGCAGCCTGGAGTGGTCATGGCCCCAGCACTTGGAGCTTTGGTCCCAGCACTTGAGGCTTTGACCACCTGGGCCAAATCCTGGCTCTATTGTATGAGGTGTGATCTTACTGTACAACGAGGTAAATAGCCTCTCTAAGGCATTTGTAAGATAGGGACAGTGATAGGACCCTCTTATAGTGTTGTGGTGGGGATTCATCGAGGGAAACCATGTAAAAGCACTTAGTATCCTCTCTGGTGTTCATCAAAGGCCCAGTAACTATTCATTCTCATTATTACTGTCATCACAATCATTACTATCATAAATAAGACTGTCCTGAGCACTTAAGTTGTTGTTGACAACTTTCAGTGATGAAGGATACAAGAAATGAAGCAGGGACACATTCTCAGGGTCACAGTCACTGTATAGTGACCTGAATGGCAGTGGGCCAGGGAGGGACATAAGAAAGGCAGCCACTGTGACTTCACGGGTTCACTCTCCTTTAAATAAAAGTTATTATCAAGACATCTTAGGTTTTCCTAGTAATTTTAGTGGGGCCCATGAGAACTATCCAGGTTTCATTTAAACCTGGAAGTGACATCCAGCTTAGGGTTTTCTGATCAATATTCTACCTGCACAGGTTTATACTCATGATATTTCCTAGGTTTCTGGAAGTCTGTTACTAGGCCTCAACGGACCAAAGCTAGCCTGCATTCGTAGTGTATATACTTACAAGGTTTAGCCTGTTACACATTATAAATATCTCTCTTCCAGAGAACTTGTATTAAATTACGTTTCTATATTTTGATTTCTTCCTTCTTTTAATACTATCTGGTTAAATCAGAAATATCTTTACAAATGTTTCCGTTTTATTATCTGACTCCAGTCTACAATATTTCATACAGCATGTGGTCTATTCCATGGATTAGAACATTTATCCTACAAAGGTTTAAAAAAAATCACATATACTTTGTTCTCTAAGTACTGTGCAAGTTTTAGACAGCTAGATATTCACTGACTGATTGATGACTGAAAAAAAGCAAACACAACCTTTTTTAATGGAAAAAAAGAAAAGAATAAGGGCACTAAGCATAACCTTGAAATTGAGACATATCCTCTAAATTCTGCTTATAAGTAGCCTAGAGCAGGTGATCAAATAGCCTATTTGGAAACACTAAGACATATTGAAAGTGCTTGGTTTTCAGGAACCAAATGGTCTTCAGAAATGTAGGTATTTCCTATCCAGCCAAGGATGCTGACACTCTCTTAGGGAACTACTTTTGAAATAATTCCAATCAGACCCTCAGGGCTCAGGCCTCAGAGATCCCTGGTCTCAGAACCTGGGGCATTTGGCAAGAGGGATGTTTCAGCAGGTTGGCAGACTGGGAACAGGTGGTAGAGACAGGTCAGCATCCTTTACTTTAACCCTTTAACAGATGGGTGCTAGACAAAACTGACCAAGGGCCCCCGAATGAAAGCATTCTCCTTCATCTGAAACACCCACTGATAGGTTACAAAACAGATTTTAGATCTACTACATAGAGCATTATATTGAGTGGGGTGGGGGAAGACTCTAAAGGGGTATATGTACCCTCCTTGTCCTCAAGGAACATATAATGGAAAGAGAAGTAAGAGCGAAACAAAAGGCACAGGTAGGCCATGGGTGCCAAAGAGCTGTAAAATAATGGATGCTGGGATTTTAGGTTGTGAGTTAAGATGGACATTTGCATATGTGCCGTCTCCTGTGCCCTCTCCTCCAAGCTGACTCAGGGAGTCTGGGCTTGCATGCATGTGCTCTTCTGAAGCCCTGGCAAAGGGGTCCTCTGGGCTAAGAGTCCAGAGTGCCTTTAAAGACATGAAAGGCTGTCTCTTTCCTCCTCCCATGTCTGGCTAATGATGTCTGCACTGCATTCCTCGTTTGAGTCCTTGTGTTTCAAAAATTCTCTGGTTGGTGGAACACACTGATGCCAACAAAATCCGATCTGAAAAGTTCTTCCTTCTTTCTGGCTTCTATAAATACTATATGAGCATTCTTAATCAAAGGCCTATCTCTTCTTCATTTTCAACCATGTTTATCTGTTTACGGCATGTGTTATAATGCTTTAGGTCATTCACAGAATCAGAGAACTCTAGACTTGGAAGGACTCCTAGATTTGAAAATTTTTGATTCCACACTGACACGCTTCTGCTCATCTCAGAGTTAATCCTTGGCTAAATGGATTCTGCCTCTCCCAGGAGTCCTTTTTACTGTTAGTTTTGCCTATAGAATGAAGCCCAAACTCCTTAGCCTGACTCAGCATCACCTTTACAACTCCCTGCCCCCAGGTCCTTCTGTTCACTCTGTGACCCAGCCCCCAATCCACAGAGCTGGTCACTGCTATCCTGGGCTGTTCTCCTCCATGCCACCAAGCCTTTGCACAGACCATCCCCTCTGCTCTTCCTCCCCTTCTCCACCTAGAAATCTCCTACTCACTCTTTAAGGCATAGTCAAAGGTTGCCCTTCTGATATGCCTTTTCCAACTTCCTCAAGCAAAGTTAGTCTTATTTTCCTTTCCTACATCCATAACATTGTGTATAACATTTTCCAAAACTTAGTGCCTTATTATGACTTGTGCCCATGTTTCCAGCTAGTCTATGTTCTCCCCAAGGGTGCACATCGTGATTCATTCATTCAGAATTCATCCATTCATTTATTTATTCATTCTCCCCAGCATTTCTCCCAGTCCCTGCAGATAGGAGATACCCATAAGTGACTCCTGAATTAAACTGACACGGATTTTAGGTTTAGAAATGTGAAATAATCCATTAATTGCTGTAACAGATCAAACCTGAAAAGTTTAAGAGGGTAGCCTACAATTTTCTGTTCATAAACACTACCATAAACATGCACAGGTGGGAAAGCTACCTTTCTAGTCAATATACATCCAGTATCTGATACACTCTGAAAGATTCTGACAGGTCTACCCAGATCTGAAAGCAAAGAGAGTTCCTGAAAAGGTGGATGGATGTTAGCTTAGCTGCCTTAAGTGGTATAGATAACCCTAAACGGAACTTCAACAGCCTTTCCAGGAATTTGTGTATTGAAGGGGGACCCATCTGATGGTCTGGAGACCCTTACTCTGTAGGTGGTTTTGAAGACTCAGAATTACATCCGAGGCTATTTGGTAGGGATCCAGAGAGCCAAGAGACCAAACATCTCGGGGTCTTTGATAACTGGGTCAGAGTGATGGAGTAAGAGGTGTAGCCCCAGACTCCTGCCAGAAGAAGCACTGGCTAATCACTCGTCGCCACTGACAAGAGATAGAGATTTCCAGAACTATGACATAATTTTTATCATGTTCAGCTTTCTAATCTTCGTTGTCTGGCCATACTCTGAATATTTGCCATCAACCCTTCATGAGGTTCTATATCTTCACTTAGGGGGATATACTTCTGTTAATTTATCACCTTTGGTTCCGTGAGAAATGTATTTCAGCAACCCAAGGATAAATTATTGTAAAGCATATTTATTTAGTACAATCTAATTATTGCAACATTCAGTAAAGGCAAACGAATAAGTCATAAAAGAAGAGTAATAAGAGTGGAACTGCTGTGCATGAGTTTATGGTGAGCATATACGTGTGTGTTTAGAGATGCATGGACGTGTGTGTGTTTTTGTGTGTGTTCTTCTGACCTGGCTTGGGATTCGAATAGGATGTCTGTCTGGGCAGAGATACTTTTGATCTGTACTGTCCAATACAGTAGCCCCAAGCCCCATGTGGCTATTGAGCTTTTGAAATGTGTCTAGTCCAAACTGAATGTGTTATAAAGTATAAAACACACAGCAGATTTTGAATACATTTTAAAAAATATCTCATTATTTGGAAAGCAGTTTTGAAGATTCTTAAAATGTTAAACATAAAGTTAACGTATACCTAGCAATTCCGTTCTTAGGTACCTACCCAAGAGAAATGAAAACATTTCTGTATTTGTCTACACAAAATTTGTATGTGAATGTTCACAGCATTTTATTCATATGTAATAGCCAAAGACTTGAAACAACTCAAGTGTCCATTAACTGGTGAGAGGATAAACAAATTGTGGCATATCCTTAAAATGGAATATTATTCAGCAATAAAAAGGAACAAAGTACTGATACACGCTACAACACAAATGGATGTCAAAAACATTATGTTAAATGAAAGAAGCTAAACACAGAAGACACATATTTTACAATTACCTTTAAAGCTATAGAGACAGGAACTAGATTAGAACTAGAACTAGCCTGGGGCTGGGGATGGGAACTGAGAATGGTTACAAATAGGCTGAATGCTTTCTGGGGCATGATGGACCTGTTTTAAAATTAGATTGTAGTGGTAGCTGCACACCACAGTCTAACTCTATAAAATTACTAAAAATCATTGACTCTTATACCTAAAATGAGAAAATTTTGTACTATGTAAATTATACTCAATATCTTATTAATATATAATAACTTCAAGTGTTATTTTTAATGTAATAATTTTTATATCATTTACATATTGAAATTATAATGATTTGGCTATACTGGGTTAAATAAAATGTATTCAGATTAGTTTCACCCATTTATTTTTACTTTTTTAATGTGGCTACTAGAAAATTTCAAGTTGCCTATGTTGCTTGTATTACATTTCTATTGGACAGCACAACTTTAGAAGGTCCCGTGATACCAGCTAAGCATAGCTCCACAGCTCCTTACAATTTCAGAGAATGGCTTCCCTTCTTTCTGGTTCACAACAAGCCCCATAAGAGAAAAGAATGCTTGCACCCTTCAAAAGACTTTAAAATAAGGCGGCACTGCCCGGATTACAGTTATTAGGTGACTGACTATACAACAGCAGCCTGGTGACTGGAAGAGGAGTGTTGGGCTGGGCATGGAGGAAGGTATGGCCCTTTGCTGGGTGAGGCACAGAAGCTTAAGAGGAAACAAAGTTCAGTGTCAGTAGAGCATCCACCGTGTCTGAAAACGGATCATGTTCATTTATATCCACATGTCCACACACCCTTTATCTCTCTCAATGCCAGTGTTACCTGCTAAAGTAATATAAGAATATAAGCTACTAAAACCACTTACGAGGATCTAAACTTAAATGCTACTAATATATTGAGACAAAACTAAACTTTATTGAAAAAAAATAATATCATACAGCATGTTAAACGGGTAAATGTCAGTGGCCTGGGGTAGGCAGGGGGTGGAGCAGGGTTATTATCACATTCTCTCCTTGTCTGGGCCAGTGGTTCCCAGCTCAGGCTTCCCATTAAAATTACCTGCGGGACTATAAACATATGTGGATGCCTGGGTTTCATCCCCAGATATTTTTATTTAACTAGTCTGGGGCGGAGTCTTGGTGATGCTATTTGAAAGGTTTGCAAAGGGACTCTGGTGTAGGCCAGCATGAGCATCACCGATCCCCGGCCTTGCTCAGCAAGGACATAATAATGGATTTAGGATTAAGAGAAAGAGGAAGAGGAAGAGATGGACAAGGAGGAAGCACAGACTCCCACCGGCCACACAAACCTTGCAATCCTCTGACCAGCCAGGGCAGGAATCCCCCTCTGCTCTCCCTGGCAGCCATCCAACTTCTGCTGGAGCACCTTGAGGAGGGTGCTGCCTGCAGCTTATGGGACAGCGCCTTCTGTATCGGATGAGCTTTCATTGTGAGCTGTGTCTGACCTAGTCCAAGCTCAAACCTGCTGCTCTCTAATGTCCATTCACGGGTCCTATCCTGCCATCTGGACAGGACTGAGGAAGTCTATCCTCTCCCCACACAATGTTCTTTCCACTATTTGAAAACAGTTATCAGGACCTCTAGGTTCTCTCTTTTCTACGCTGTATACCCCCAGTTCTTTGATCAGGCGTGCCCCCTCTCTAGGCCTATAACCTTCTCAGCATGTATTTGTCAATTTCCTCTTTAAAATGTGGAGACTCCAAATGTTCGTTCTCCTGATGGTGTCTGCTCAGGGCCAAGTACAGCAGGACAATTTCTTTCCTTGATCAGGCCATTACACTCCTCGTAATTGGCTCAACAGCAGAACAACCGGGAAGGGGAGAGGGAAGAAGAAAGTAAAGGGAAAGCTAGATTCCCGACATTTTCCATCTGCAAAATTTTAACATTTGCCTATGGCACTTCACAACATACTCACTGGAGTGAACGTGGACCCAATTTACAAGAATGGAGGGCTTGGGGGCAGAGAAAAGATTTCTCTTTGTTCTAACATTTCTTAACTGTTAGCCTTCTATCAAGTGCTCCAGTGACCAGAGGTTGGGATCCTTGGCAAAATGACATTACTCAGCAAAGGGCTTAGCAGATCTGAAAGGGCTAGTCCATCCTGGGTAGGATACCTTCTATTTGGAGACGTGACTTGGTTCCCAAGGGTAAGATCAAATGAAGATTACATCTCCTGCCTAGACAGGCCATTACATCCCCTGCCTAGACAGGCCATTTAAACTGCTGTGAATTGAAGCTGGTCCTTATATTGCTTTGCTCACAAAAACATGGCCTCCCAAAGCAGTGGCCAGTTTGACTCCTCTGTGCTGGCATAGGGCCTAGAACATGGTAGAAAGTATTAGCTGTTTAACAATTAATTACCCATATCTCTCTCCAAAGACAATTCATTTCAAATTCAGTTTACTTGCATGGAACACTCACTCTGTGCTAGATACCCTGGTAGGATGCTTTTACATATTTTTATTATATAAATATTTTCAACTTTTCCAAGGGGGTAACTTGGATTAAAGAATGAAAGGGAGACACTGATTACCATTCAGAAAAGATCACTCGACTCCAGGGGGAGGGAGGGTTGATGTTAGAGTTGGGAGAAGATCCAGGGAAGCAACAGGAAAACTCAGGAATATCTAGTCTTCCTGCCTGATCTTGAGGCCATCTGTAGACTAGGATGATTTTCAAAGCCTAACGCATCCTCATCCACAGTGATGCTGCTCACGTGGATCACGGATCCTTCCCCCCTGAAATCAGCAAAATTCTACAGACAGACATGGCAGAGGCTGAATGACACACCAGGGGGAGGTAGGGCAATTGATGATTTTGTCACATACAAACCCATAGTCTATTTCTGATGTGGGGAGTTGCCTCCCCCATCCCTGGGGATAATATACCCTCCTCTCAGGGGATAATCCTTCTGAACCTTGGGAGCAGACCATTCTAACTTGGACTCTCAAAGGCCAGTCTCAAGTGGGTGACAGACATTTTCTCTTACCTGTATTATCTTTTTAACTATCAAAATTGAAACAAAATCAAATCAACAGAGGAGTAGACACTGTCAAATGGGTGTTCACAGAACACCTAGTCCTGTGCCTGGCATGGAGGATCTCCTCTACCACTTCCCATCCTTATAGAAGGAAAGACCACTGTTTCCTACCTCTATTGAGACCATGTGGCAAAATGCCCATCTCCTCCAAGATTTCTTGTCACTACCAAGGTCATCTGTAGGGATGCCTCACCCTGGGTTGCTCAGTCTATCCTTCCATTTATTCCTTTTTTTCCCTCCATTTCCCTCCTAAGAAATAAATGATAATAATAAAAAGCACTCGTATTTACAGAGTCCTGGAATGGAAGAGCACAGTTTATCCACTGAGATCATCACGAGTGAGGAATCAGAGGCCTTAAGAAGGGTGGTGACATCTAAAGCTCTGCTCTGAGTCAGAGACAAGTTGTTATCTTTGGGTTGTTGCTTTACGTTTTGGTGTGTTTGTGCTGCAATAATTGGTTTTTCTATGGTTCTTCCAGGGTTTGATCTGAGAGGACCCCTGGGCCTCTTGCTTTATTACAGAGAGACTAGGGAATGGGGTCCTGCCTGCTGAGGGCAAAGTGATTGAAAACTTCTACTCTGGTTTACTTTCCCTTAAGGCTCTCACTATGGTATTTGCAAAGCCTCCTCTGAGTTCTTCCCAGGAAAATAGAGATTAGATGCTATGCCTCAGACGCATGTGGCAAGGAGGCCTTAGAAAGAGACATAACAGCATCACAATCAATGGAACAGAACACGGTCCATAGCAAATTTCCCAGCAACCTTCCTGGGGGCAGGCAGCGCTATGGTGGACCAGATAATGGCAGGCACGGACCATGCTGGGCTCTGAGTCACTGCACCGTCTTCACCTTCTTTCCACCTTAGGCTAAATCAAGTGCTTCTCAAACTGGTCTGCCATGGGAATCACCTGGTGCCTTGAAAAAAACACTGGTATCTGTGTCTCACCCCCAAGATTGTGACTAACTGGTCTGAGTGGGACCTGGGCTTTGACAATTTTTTAAAATTTCCGGGAAATTCTGATGTGCAGATAAATTTGAGAACCACCAGGATGAACTGATGGAAAGCATTGTTTCTAGAAGAGATCCAGGAATTGCATAGTTTGATAGTTAGATCAGTTCCAAACTCTCACCAGGTGAATGTCAGCAGTCTGCTGGGGATTTTAGGGCAGCTCAGGTAAGGCAACCAGTTTCATTCTCATAGGTATGGATGACATTTCTATGAGACTGCTCTGCCTAGACAATGGATATGTGATGTGCCCTCCTAGGCAATCTGCTTCCTTCCTTGGGAAGGAGAAGACTTTGTCTGCTTTCAGATCCACCATTCATAGACCTTTCCAGAGAGTCAGGACAGCTGACCTCTCACTGGGACCCCAGACTTGCAGCCCATGTACAACTGGGGATAACAGTACAGCCTACTGACCTGAGGCTGTTTTCAGAAGGAATTAGAAAGGCAGCAGCAGCTGCTTCCATTTACCGATCACCTGGCTGTGCCAGGCATGGCGCTGGGGAAAATGACTGCACAGCACAACTCCAGCTGACAATGTGAACTGTGGGGCTGTTGTGGCTCTGCATGGCAGGATGATCTAATGTAGTCTCATTCCATCCTTACATAAATCCCTGGGAGAGAGGATTAGTATACCTATTTTTGCAGATGACAAAACTGAGGCAAAGAAGATTCAAATCTAAGAATAAAAAAGACCCCAAACAGTGAAATGGAGATTTAAACTTAGGTTTTGCTAGCATGTAGCTTCCTAATGGTGAGCATGAAGGGCACTGAAGTGCAGGAAGATAGATAGATAGATAGATAGATGGATATAGATAGATATCCCAGGACCCTGTTTGGCAAGCCTAAGAGAAGCTTACAATTAGTGAGGGAAGGGTAGCAAGAGCAAAGGGAGGAGAAAACCAATCAAGTGTTAGAAACCAGGCATCAAGCAAGTGGATTATGGAAAAATAATATTTGTTAGCTCCTGAATAAACAACAACAGAGCCCAAACAAATGAGAGGAACCCTAGGGATCTCCTTCTCAGTCAGATTATTCAGTGGAGAATCCCCAAGGCAGTGGCCCAGCTCTCTTAATTGCCAGCAGCCACCTCTCCCCGGATCGGTTTATCACATGGCAAAGCAGAGCGGCAAGACAAAAGCCAGCCTCCCCTCACCCAGTCCCTGTCGCACAGCAGCAACTTCACAGCATCTTGCAAAATACAGAGATTGTTATTCTGAACATAAACTCTGTTTTTCTCATAGAAGGATTTTATTACCTTTTGCATATGAGTTCAATACTTGGTGGGATTAAATTAGAGCAGTTAAAAGAGAAAAAGAAGAAAAGGAGGAACAGGAAGAGGAAGGAGCAGAAAGGGAAAGAGAAGAGGAAAGGAAGAAGAAAAAAGGAAGGAAAGAGAAGAGAAAAGAAAGAGAAAAATCTATGGGCATGTGTGGGGACCACTACTAACACTCAGAATTTTGTGTATCAGCACTGAATTAGCTTTTACTGCCTTGAGAGACTTTTCCAGTGTGGCTAGTTATACAGGGTCTACTGGAGCTGCCCTTTATGGCAAGTTGAACCTAGTGTCCCATGCTTGAGCTACAAGCTTGCGGGGAGGAAAGCCAGGTCAGGAAAACAGGCTAAGGCCCAGCCAGAGCCACCCTGCCCGGATCACTTTATGAGCTGTTCAGTTTATCCTGGCCTATTCATGATGGCACTCACCACGGCTGAACCTTAACCAGTTATTAGGCTCCCGGGGATTCAAGTGGCCACATCATGCTTGGTCAGGACATCTTGGATTTACACAGAACTCACTAGAGCATCGAGGAAGCACCACTAGCTTGTCTCATTATATTTAAGAAACCAGTAATAGTAGCAGAATTGACTTGCTGTCTCCCAAAACAAGAAATAAGATGTTCTGGGTGTATCCCCGAAGCACTCACGTGTTGTTAAGAAGTTAACCCTTGTAAGAAACCAAGGCAAGAATGCTGAGAAACAAGTTGCCACACATGTTGCTGGCAGGAACGTACATTGGTTGAAGATTTCTGGTGGAAAATTGGCAATAACTTTGGAATGTGGCAAAAACCTTAGCCTCGGCAATTCAAAACTGAAAATTTGTTTAATAGAAATGATATGGAGGTGAGTAAAATTTAGTTTCCAGAACATTATGACATATTGATAATAGTAAGAAAAGAAAGAAACAGCCTAAAAAGGAGAATGGTTAAGTGAAGTAATTCATGCATACAATGTGAAGAGGAGATAAAGCTGGAGGAAAACAACCGACCTGGAAGATAATTATGATATATTTCTATGGAATAAAAAAGTCACAAAACAGAACTGTAGTATGATCTATGAACTATGTATCATAAATATATGCATAGAAAGAAACTGGGGGGATATGCACCAAAATGTTAAATGTGGTCCTCTTGAAGTCATACAGCTATGAGTAATTTTTCTGCCTTTTTGGCTTTGGTTTCTCAAATTTTCACAATGAATATGTTATTTTAATAAAAATAAATTATAAAAGTTTTTTTTTTTTTTTTTTTTTTTAAAGATGTAAGGAACTCTGGGTGGTGATTTCTGTAAATGAAGAAATCCTAGTGAGGAGGAGCCTTTAAGGAAAGCCAGCTGCTCTGTGACCAAAGGCTACAGAAGCTAGATCACACTATTTGGTTGTCTCACTGCCTTCGGTATTCTCAGACATTAAAAACTCACTACATACTCAAGGCATCCCAGCTGACAAACTAATTACCTATGGCTTAGATAATTGATTCCCTACAGATACTGTGGGATCATGTGACCAGGGCCCAGAAATACTGGCCTTGCTAAGAGCCAACAGGCAGGCCCTGCTGACATTTTTCACTGTTCATTCGCTCATAAGCTCATGGGGACCAAGCGCACATTCTTCTCCACACGCCCAGAACCTGTCCTGAGCCTGGTACATAGTAGCCAATCAGGTGTCTCAGAATCGACAAAGCTTTTATCTGCTCTCTGTTTTGGCAGAATGACATTTCAAAGACTCTGATCCCAAAAGATGTCTTCAGACAGAAATGTCACAATCACACAATATCATCCATTCATTGCTACACTTGAAAACGTTCTGAAAACTTTGCACGCCTCTATCTCATGGAGAGCCGCTGCACTCCCTGAAACAAGTCACTCGCTGTTCCCTAGGCAAGTCTCGCCAGGTTTCCACTTTCTGAGCGAAGTGGAAAAGAGGAAGCAATTATCTGGAGAGTTCAGGTAAAACGTCAGCTTTCTTCCGAATCCCCTTTCTAGTCTCAATCTCATTCCATCTCCAAGAAAGCATTTTCCTGATTCATTCCGCTGCATTTTCTCAATTCCTAGTTTAGTTTCAGAGAGAAAGCTCAGCCTATTAGTGTTAAGTACCAGACTCGGGGACGTGTGCACCTTGTGTCATCTCTTGGAGGGACATTTTACCGTGATAAATGGGCTTTAATAACGGAACGTTGAGAAAGATGACACAGAGATGATTTACCCACGTATATATTATGACATACTAAATTGCAGACAGTTTGGGTGAGACTCTGAGTCTTAAATGAAACAACCAATATCTGCACCAGCACACAGCCAAAGAAACTGCAGAAAACAAAAACATGAAAACATCCATTTGTCACTGGGAGCATTAGGGCCAAAGCCAAGTTCCCCCCAGCCCTTTTCCAAATCGGCTCTGCCATGGGTTTTTGCCTAGCTGCGGAGCACTGAACTGAAAAAGTGGTTAATTAATGAAAAACTTGAAATTCAGCAATGAAATTACCTTTTCCGGTGACTGATAAAGGCAGCATAAATAATTCTGTCTCTCCCACAGTTGATTGAACAGAGTGCCTTTTCTCTTTTGTCAACCGCACAGAGACATTTTTTCCCCCCCACGGCTACATTTTATAGCAGCGACAAGTGTCAATGCTTAAGTTTAGGCAGGAAAATGAGAAGGGGCAGAGAAAATCGAGTTGGGAACCGGTTTCAGTCAGTAACTCTGAATGAGTGTGTGCTTTCCAGGCGGGTGACTCAAACCCTTCAAGTCCAGGTTCCTAGTGGTCTCTGGGCGCAGCAAAGCCTCGGGAACCTGGGCGCCAAGGGATCCCCCTTCCCTCCCCAGCTCCACCTGCACACTGATCCCACAGCCTCTGAAGTGAAGAAAGAAAGAGGAAATGTGAGCTGGGCCCCTGGTCGGCGGAGATGGTAAAAACAGGGGAAAGAACGAACTTGAATTGCGGAGAAAACGCTTCTTTCCTCTGGATCCTGCTTTCTTGTTTGTAAAATTGGTGTGTGTTGCCAGTGTATTCTCAGCGGGGCTGGGTGGGAAAAGCAGTTGCTTGGCACTGGAGTGGTCATGGGCGATGCCATTTCATCAGCCTGACTCCTGGGTGCAGTCTGCAGGAGGGACTGACAGAACACGCTCCAAAATTATGCTGGGTCTCTCCACCTCTTGCCCTGGGAAAAATGAGTCTCTTTTTTTAAGACTGTAGCCTGGGCCCTCTGTAGTAGCCTTCTTTCCACCCAAGGAAGGAGGTTGGGCTGGAAGAAGGAGGCCAGAGACCCAAGGAGGGAGGCTTCCACCTGTACAGCCCCACTGGCAAACCCTTTCCACATTGGCTGTTAACTTGTAGTTTACATGTGATGTAAACTACTTGCATTTCTGCCAATGTACAAGGCTCTTCATCCTACCTCAGTGAATTCTGCATGTTTCCTCTCATTCACCCTTACAGCATGGGCTTGGAAATCCAATAGCTTGGTTTTGTGACTACAGCAGTGATAGTAACAGTGATCAACACCTACTGACCCCTTACCACCGCTATTCTAGGTCCTCACCCAGAGGTCACTTAGTCCCATTTCTAACACTTAACTGCATTACTTGGTAAATCACTTAGCCTTACTGAGCCTGAGTTCCTACTAAAATGTGCCTCACAGAAGTCAGGGGTAAGAGCAGATGGGAAAGCACAGGATGTCACTCATGCTTAATAAATGGGACTTTCTTTCCCTTTTCTTCCCCTAAATGAGGTCCAGAGAGAGTGTCTCCTTCTACAGATGAGGACATGAAGGCAAGAAGAAAACTGACAGAGTTCCTTAACCATTGCTTAAACAATCCGAGGGCATAGAAGCACTCCTGGGGACAGTCTGGAATCCTTCCTCTGCCTGGGCCCTATGTTAAGGACTTAAGGGAACACCCTCAGAGGATAAGAAATGATTCCAGCCCTGAGGGAATCTCCTACCTAATTGGGGAGTAGCCTATCACTGTAGAAACAATTAGCAAATCTCCTTAACAAGAGCCTCTGGGTAAAGAGTATATTCCTCATCCCTAAGGGAGGCTGCTTAGGATTATTTATTCCTCATTAGACTCTCTAGGGCATGCTAAGAGCTGCACAATTAAACTCCTTATAGCAAGGATGCAACTATTAAAACCTAGGATTCTAATGAATTTCTAGAAAGAAAGAGAAGATAAACACAACTAAGATGGATTCTCAAGATATTACAGGGACACTAGACCTGGAAGATGATTTAAGGAAAAGAGTTGCTATATGCATATGTAGTTGTCTCAGTATGTGAAACTGGCTTATTTTCAGGACCTCTTCCCTAAGGGAGCTTGGCAAGTTTGCCCAGGTAGGAATGATGGTGGTCAAGAATGTGAAAATTCTGGGAGTGCTGTGTGTGAAGAGGGAAGCGTTTGAACAGAAGAAAGTGTGTCTGTGAGAGTGCTCTGGGTCGGAAGGGCCCATAGGGTCCAACCATCCAGTCCAGACCACAGGGTCTCATACAGAGATGCAAACAGTTTCAGGCAGAGCGGGATCTAAGGCAGAGCCCGTGGAGAAAGTTCTTCCTCAGAACTTGGGTGACTTCAGCTCCAGAGGAGGGATCCCTGGAGCTTATCTCTCTTAGAGTTTTCACTCTCCCCACAGTAAAGCTGGCTGCTCTAGCAAGAGTGATTTTGATGAGAACGGAGTTCCCCGGCATAGGGCACCCTTGTGTAGAAAGCAGATGGAGAACGCTGTAGCCAGGGAGGGCTCATCCACAAAGAAAACCTTTTATTTACCGGTTTCTGAGAGAGGAATATAATACTGTTCTCTCAGCAGCCTTTTAAATGAAAAGCAGGAAACATAAAAGCTTTTCAAATAATTATAACAAAATAATACAATCTTCTGTCTATATTATGGATAATTATGGAGCAGAGAGGCAGGGAGAGGGGAAGGGGGACAAAAGAGGGGAAAGAGAAAGTTGGAGGAGAGAAAAATGGAAACAGAGGACCATAGAAGGAGCCTACAGGCCCAGAGGGAGTGGGGGAGGCATGGCATCACAGGTTTCCTTTCCCCCATCAGGGTGAAAGATGAAAACGAATAGTCTGCAGAGGGACCAAGGAGATCTATGCTGAGCCACACAGAGCCACATACTCAGAGGCATCCAGAGACCCACAGGAGGTCAGCCATGCAAAGGGGTGGTTTACAAACAAGAACACCTGCAAACACAAAGAAAACCCAGCTGAAGAATGTGTCAGAATGAGTGACAAAAGGTTAAGAACCGATGTGAGGGAAATCATCTTATCCTCACTTTCACTGGAGACAACTCTGAACTTTTCATCCTGCAAAATGGGTAGAATCACGTCCCATTTTAAAGAAAAACAGGTCTGTGTTCAGAGTGTCATTTCCCGATTGTGACGCTTTGTTTAGAATATCTCGGCTGACATCACGAGCTGTCTGGGCTTTGCTCAACCCTAAGTATAGGTGGCAAGTTCTTTTCTTGGAAATTCTCCTGTGAGGCAGATTCGATGACAGGTCTTAAGCCCTTGATGGAGAACTCAAGATTTTAGACCATCCAGAGACATGGTTGGCCACCATTCAAATGAAAAATTTCAGACTTTACGATTGAACCCAAACTCCTCAGCACCACACACAAGACCCTGGGGTAGCTGGGCACCCCCTCAGGGGGAGTCCTTACCCCCTCTCCCCAGCACACATCTCACACTGCAGCCATACTGAAGGTTCCTTCGTGCCACTGAGCCTTTGCACAGGCCTGGCACGCCCCTTCCCACTTGTCTGCCAGACAAACCCATACCCTCCTTGGCACCTAGCCTGGGTGCCTATTGTATTCTCATGACACCTTCTATCTCTTCTCCATAGCACCTACCACCAATTTAATGAAATAATAGTTAACTATGAACCTCTAGCAATTGTTGAGTTCTTCAAAGTAAAGCCCACGCCTGTCTTTATCTTCAGCTCCTACCCCAGTGCCTCTCAACGCTTGGTAGTTGAATGTATGAATGAAGGTTTCTCTCAGCTATTTCCTCTGAGAAATGCCTCTGATCCACCTTACTTCTCCAGCCTGTGGGAGGGGCCTCTTCCCCTGCCGTCCCACAGTGTCCAGTGCATTCCTTCCCCAGTCCCAGACGCACAGCACTGTAGGTGTCTGTGTGTCTCTAAGGGACAAGCGTTCTGCAGTGTTTCTTTAGAGAATCAGGCCTCCAAGACAACACTGCCCCCCTCAGGCTGTGGCTACTGAGCTCTTTTTTTTTTTTTTTAAGTATTTTATTATTTATTGAAGTATAGTTGATTTACAATATTACGTTAGTTTCAGGTGTACAGCATAGTGATTTAGTATTTTTACAGATTATATTCCACTAAAAGTTATTATAAGATAATGGCTGTAATTCCCTATGCTATACAATATATCTTTGTTGCGTATCTATTTTATACATAGTAGTTTGTACCTCTTGATCTCATACCCCTAATTTGCCTCTCCTCCTTCCCTCTCCCCTTTGGTAACCACTAGTTTGATCTCTATATCTGTGGGTCTGTTCCATCATCCTGTCCATCCGTAGGTCCAAAGAGGTTTTTATTAAGGGGACCAGTCTCTGGGTAAGCTTCAGGGAAGATGGGATAATTCCCCGGCTTCCCCTTGTTTTGATGAAAAGCTCCTACAGCTCCTGCCTTGCCTTCCTCCCCTCCTTGCCCTCCCTCCCCTTACGTGCACAACAGGACTGAGGGCTCCCTGCGCACAGGGCCAAGTCTGACTTCCAGAGCCCCCTTCATGCACCTGCCTCTTAAACAACAGCGGATGGCTGATTACCTGTTGCCTGACGCAACTGCATGATACGGTTAAGGCAAGTATTTGTTCAGTCACTCATTCAACAATTATTTACAGTATGCCTATTCTGTGCCAGCCACTGAGCTAGACGAGGAGGTCAGCAATCTATGGCCTGAAGGCAAATTGAGCCCAACATGTCTTGTACGGCCCATACAAAAGGTAAGAATGTTTTTTATCTTTTGAAATGGCTGGGTGGGGGGGTGGGGAGAATATTTTATGACATATAAAAATTATATAAAATTCAAATTTCAGTGGCCATAAAGTTTTACTGGGACACAGTCATGCCCATTCATATACGCATTGTCTATGGCTGCTTTCACGCTACAGTGACAGAGCTGAATGGTGGCAACAGAGAATGTACAGCTCCCAAAGCCTAAACTATTTACTATGTGACCCTTTACAGAAACAGCCAACTCCTAATCTAGACACAGTGACAGAGCTGAATGGTGGCAACAGAGAATGTACAGCTCCCAAAGCCTAAACTATTTACTATGTGACCCTTTACAGAAACAGCCAACTCCTAATCTAGACACAGGGATAGAGCAACAAGGATGACAAAGTCTCAGCTCTCACGCTGGACTCAGAGGAAGGAGACAGGCCACTGACAAATAAAAAGTGAGAATGCTATGGAGAAAACTTTAAGAAGGTAAGGAGGATAACTTTGATGGGCATGGGTAGGTAGCAAGAAGAGACCCCCCTGGTGAGCTGGCATTTGAGCAGAGACCTGAGGGACGTACAGGAGGGGACCTGGATGAGAGGGGGAGAGGATTTCAGGCAGTGAGAACCCCAGGTATTAAGGCTTCAAGTGAGGAGAGTCCTTGGCCAGAACCTTCCATCTGAAAACTTCCCTTGCAGTCATCATTGATACTGGAGCAGAGACAGCAGGCTCCTCTGTTTCTAACCCTGTGTGGGGAGGGAGTGTGGTGCAGCGGTCAGAATGTGGCCGCACATCGGGAGAGCTGTGTCTGGATCCCAGCTGTGCTCAGAGATTTGTTCTTGACGTTCCGTCTCCCTGAGCCTTGCCCTGCCTCCTTACCTGTAAAGCAGGGCCATGACACCTCTGACCCCAGGATGTTGAATAAGATGAATTTGAAGGCTCTTTCTAAACTGAAACACACATGAGGGGGTTAAGTATCATCACGATGGGCTTCTACCTGCCTGCCTTTTTGGGGGCCCCTGCTTTTGACTGTCAGCCCCCATCGGTTGGCTACCATTTATCTTGAATTTTCTGGGACAGCTTTGACTTCATGTGTTTGGCCCCACTGGCTCTATAAACCATTGAAATGTCCCAGAAAGTCACATATTTTAGCCTCCGAACTACCTCTCCTGACTACTTCTCACAAGTGCCTGCCCCTTTGCAGACCCTCATTCATGAAGATTTGGTGCGAAAAGCCTGACCTCTGGGCGGGAACAGGGAAAAGCTCCCTAGAATTGCTTTGAGGTCAGTGCTTCCACCATTTTGCAGGCGAGGAGTGGGGCGGCACTGCATTCCTCTCTCGGGTACTGCTCAGGTACTCAGGAGGATTTTAGGGGCCTGTGTTTTCTGCTCTGGAAAATGGGATGACTCACAGCCCCTTTCCTAAAAGGATGCCTTAGGGACAAAAGTGAGCTGCTGCAGTGCCCTTTGACGCCTGGGAGATACCAGTGAGAAAAGGGTCATGCGTAAGCAATGTATTAAATTATTAATACCTGTTCTTTGGCAACTTCAGAGAATTCAGGCGGGCACAACCAGTGGCATTCCAGCTACAAACTCAATTCCATTTCCTACTGCTATTCTCCTCTCAGAGCCTCTTGAAATCAAACTCTAATTCTCATCGTGTGAACTTTGTTTACTCATGAACTTTGATTCACCAAGTGGCCACTCTAGGTGAACATTTTTATAGGACTGAATTAAGCCAAATTGATTGTGGTTGGTTATAAGAGTGAATGCGGGGGGGGGGGGGATCCACAACAGGATACCAGTAACTTAAAAATAACTTAAGAAAACTGCCAAAACAAGAGATTCTTGCTTCTCGCAAGGTTCCATCGACACTGCCTCCTACAGACTCTCATCTTATGGCAAGTGGTGTTTAACCAGGTTTTGATCAGTGTTCATTCTTCGTTATCTAAGTGATGGCTGAGGTGTGAAAGCAGATGATAGTCTCCCGCCTCCACTGCACCACTCCCATCTGACCGGGTCTCCTAAATAATCCTGGAACTTTGTGACATTTTAATTTGCTGGAATGAGACATAATATAAGCAGGAAGGCTCAGGTCTGTGCATTTATCTTGCTTGGGGGAAATTAGTGCTGGCGCTAGAGCACACCCACTGTATACACGAATGAAAAAATACAATTCAATTTGTGTTGGAAGCTTAGGAGAGCAGGGCAACCATTTGTTAAGTGTGGGGTAATTCAGCGCCTGTTTTGCAGAGAAGCAGCGCTGAATCCCCCAGTTGGCAATTTTGCCAGCAGATAAGCGAGTTCCCAGCCTCCTGGAAAGTTTCTGGGCAGAAGATTGCTCTTCTGCAGTGCTGTGGCCCTGGAGCGGTGTTTCTGTTGGCCAAGTCTGCCTAGCGCCAGGCTCACCAAGCACACGGCCAGAATGGAGTGCAGGGGGGCTTCACGTCAGGGACACGTTGATATGCTCCTGAAAGGCATATCCTGAGAGGTATAGAGTGTCGCAGGGGAAACGTTTTCATTTGAGAACACACTGTTCCCTTATCAACCTCCCCACTCAAGACTGCCTGCAGGTTCCTGCTGGTCTCACTGCTGAAGAAACAATGAGGAGGCACTCCAGGGAAGAGCCTGCGGTGACCCCTTTTCTGTGAAATGGCAGATGCACAGGGGTGTGGCTGACTGATTCGCCAAAGTACATTTTGGAGAAATTAATGAATTTCATTTCATTTGAAATGAATGAAACAGAGAAATATGTTGTATTGATAAAAAGCAGGGGTTGCCTATACATTCCAAATGGCCCAGTTTACAAGTGTGCTTTGCCCCAAACTCACCTGATCTTTAAGCTCTCAGAGACCAGGAGCAAAACTCCGAGTCCCCCTTTCCTGCCTGTCTAGGGCCATGGCTGCAGGTCCCAGCCTGGGTGGTGCTCTTCATTTTCCTGCATCGGTTTCCTTCTTAGCCCCCTGCATGCTCCCCTGGGACCGCAGGCTAGCTTGGCAGCCCCCGCCCTCAACGGCCACTGCCAACGTGGTGAGGGAGCGGCTCTCATCCTCAGCGGGTGCTCTGTCAGGTTTGCTCAGGAAGTGGGCGCGGCCCTTGCTCCCTCCTGGTTCGATCTCTTTTCTGTCCACCCAGTACCCTCAGGAAATCTACCTGCTGATTGCAGATGCCCCTGGCAGTCCCTTCTCGGGTCCTTAGCAGAATTTCCTAGCTACCTGTCAGCCCCCTCATGCTCCTCGGGAGCCCAAGACGTCATGCCCTTGCGTGAAGTGGCACCGGAGTTCATAAAATACCCTCTGGTGTGTCTGGGTTCAAATATTGGGCTTGCTCTTTTTTCTTTTTGAGTCATTTTATCCCTCTGAGCCTCAGTTTCCTCACTTGAAAATAAAGATATACACTTCAGATGAGCTTAAAACAGATAACTTTTTGTAACAGTCTGCATACGACCTGTGCTGGCATCCAGCAGTCACTGAATAAATCGCACTTCCTTGCCTGAGGTGCGAAAAATGCAAGAAGGGATTTGGTGAGCAGTCCAGTGCTCACAGTGCGTCTAATTGCCTTATATAACACAGATAATAATATATGGGTGCAGGGGGCGGGCTGGTTAAGTCCACACGGAGGGGATTTGGGGCTGAGACAGTGAAGGATTAGTAAAGGCAGAGAGAGGAGATGAGGGTCCTATCTGAGGGGATGCTGCAGCTCCGTGCATCACTGCCCATCACGGGACCATCATTTTAGCACGTGTAATCCACCCCCAGCTTTGCAAAATACAGGAACATGTCTCACAACTTCCTTGTTTCCCAGATGGCTTAAAACACTGACCCAGGACTTCCCTGGTGGTCCAGTAGCTAGACTCCATGCTCCCAGGACAGCGGACTCAGGTTCCATCCCTCGCCAGGGAACTAGATCCCACATACCTCAACTAAGAGTTCACATGCCGCAACTAAACATCCCTCATGCCACAACTAAGGATCCCATGTGCTGCCACAAAGATCCCACGTGTCACAACTAACACCGGACACAGCCAAATAAATAAATCAACAACAACAACAAAAAACCCCACTGATCTGAGAGCGATGCATGTGCTTGGTGAAACTCTGCCCCAGGTTTTATGTGAGTTGGCAGGTGATGAGTCTTTTCCAGCAACCTAAACGGACAGCCTAATCCAATTCTCAAGACACCTAAGGTCTTTCTTCTTGCAGGATAGGGTATTCAATCCTTGAAGCTATGCTGCTTCCTAGATCAGGGGAAAGCAGAGAGAGGCACTGGGTACCAGGGAGGTGGGCAGGCCCAGGGCAGCACCCCCTGGCTGCACTGGGCTCTCTCCCCTGGTCAAAGAAGAGTAGGAGAGGATCTTGATCTGCAATAGCTTCGGGAGGGGTCACAGGGTACAGCGCCCTGAATTAATATGGTCTCTGTTCAGACACCTGAGTCCGGGCTATTAACAGAATCATAAAATGCTGAAGCTGAAAGGGCCTTTGAGACAGCTTATTCCAGTGCTTTTCTAACCATGCTCTGCAGAGTCCTGAGCTTGAGAGGCGATCTCAGGGTCTGCTAGGAGTGTGCAGCGGAGAGAAAGAAGGCACATGTTCCTCTCCACCTTCGACCAGAACCACTCCACTCCACCTCTTTCTTAATGCTGGAGGGTGTGGCCACTGAAGGGTTCACCTGGTATAAAAGGGTTCCGCTGCAGCAAAACAAAAACTGCCACGAAAGCCCCAGAGTTGTTTATCCCATGTCCACATTTGAGAGTCAAAGGAGCCTGACTTCTCCAAGGTCTCCCAGCTGGCTAGTACAAATCCCGGCTGGTTAGTCAAGCTCTTCCCCCACAGCCTGCCCTTCAAGCAATCTGATTGCTATCTCCATGCTGTCCCGGCTGGTGATGCCAGGAGCTGTAGTCACGGTCAGTGGAATGTGGGAAGTGGAAGGGGGTCTAAGCAACGTCGACAGGGGAGTGCACAGTCTGGAAGAAGCAGCAGCTATCTGCTGTGAGATATTTCAAGGAGTTCCTGGTTTGCCAGGCCCTTTCTACAGCATCTGTAGGTAGCTCTGCTGAATGGGTCTGGGACTCCATGGGACATGGAGCGGCACCAAAGACCCCAGAGCCTGGGGTTCTAGCCCTGCCTCTGCAGCCAATTTGTTGTGTGACCTTGGGCAAGTAATTACGTTTCTAAGCCTCCTCATCTACAGATGGATTATTTCTAAGATCATTCCAGCTTTAGAATTCTAGGCTTTCTCTCATCTTTAATGATGACATCATCCTCGTACAAATGTCTATATTTAAAATCAACTTGCCATGAAAAATAAGTCTCTGCTCCCTCTGTGTATCCTTACAAGCTTCAGGTGCCTTAAAGATGCCCATGGCTTATTTAATCTGACCTTCAAAAAGATGACATTCTGGTCCACTTGGTGGGGTGACATGACAGAAAATGTTCAGCCCAGCTTTGATGATAACCTGTATTGTTATATGCAAAGAAACTCCGGTGGCCTCCTGCACACCCTCATCGATGTCCTCAGTGCTCTTGCTGAAATTTTGCCCTTTTCCTCTATGCCCTGCAAACTGACTCAGCATACATGAGCCATCCCAAGGCTTGTCCAAGAGCACCTGTTACGTGACAGACTTGAAAAACTGTGCATACAGCCAACTAGTTGGACTATGAAACAGCTGCTCTGAGGCATGGAGGGGGGTGCCCTGTGGAGCCCTTAGGACAGCAGAGATGGTGCGTGTGGCAGACTGAAGGCTCTGGGTGAGTAGCCACAGCATCCATGTGCTCTGGACACTGGGCATATAGAGGAAAGGTGAACAGACCCCTTAGCGAGGACTCCAGTCTTGACCGAGCAAGGCACGTGGGTATACGGCCCCCAAAGAGGGCATAATTCTAGGAGTCAACAGCCTCAAGTTCTTCACCCACCAGAGCCCAGCCTCATTGTAGGAAAAGCACTGATTCACTCCGAGGCTTCAGGATGCTATTAAATTACTTTTCCATTATTATGTGATTTATGCTGGGATCAGGCTGAGAGGTCCCTGCATTGCTTTCCCCTCCTCACCTCACCCACCCCCGTCTCAACCACTGCCCAAACATGCACAGAATTTATAACGCTGAAATTGGCTCTGAGACCCGGCGCTGTGGCATTTTTCTTTCTGTGAGGGGTTTTTGCTACTGTGTGGGTTTTATGCATATGTCCAGATGATTCTTATATTAAGTTGCAGGAAAAAAATTCAATTTGTTTTTTATTAAAGACCAACCGCTGCCCTGCCAGTCAAGCCCATTTATTTCACTGAGCATGGATTGCTCATGTCAACCCATGATTACCATGCGCTACCTCGATAACAGCCTGCTGATTATCCCAACATCTGAAAAGCTGCCTTTCGTAAATTACATTCCAACTAACGAAGCCCAGATGCACTTGCTTCCGTGTACTCTCTCGCTCTCCCTCTCTCTGTCACGCACAGGAGCCAACCGCAAGGCCAGCGCTGGCATCTGAATGTCATTATAACCTAAGCCTGGGATTTCAGGCCCAGCCACAGTGGAGGTCTCCTTTGCTGTGGCCCTCGGAAATCAGGTTTACATAACTCCCCTCCGCTTCAATGTGCCGTCTCCCAAAGTTTGATTGGGAGTCAGATTAGAGCTCCATTATTACGGTCAATGCAGAAAATCCAGACACCAGGCAGCGCTTTAATTTAGGATAATAAGGAAGATGAACCACATGTGGTGCTGATAGTGTAGGTGCAAGGGCTGTGATTTTTAAATTATGCTAAACAGATGTGGAGGGGAAAGTTGCCATCCATATGACAGTTTAATTCAGCTTGAACAGAGACAGGCCCTGACGTGGTTTGGGGCTATTTATGCCATCCTGCTGCCCAGAGGCGGCAATTCAAAGAGGCTGAACGGCAGCTCGCCCACGGGTTTCCACAGTGGTCAGCCCTGTCGGGTTCTGCTGAGTGATAGCTTAAAGGCCTTTTCTATCTTAGTTTCCTCATGTCTCAGGCAGAGAGAAAGAAAAGGCCAGGACTCAGGGGTGAATTAGTAATGGTGAATATATGGTGCCTCTTTTCCCAAGGTTGAGGTTTTCTACGCAGCTCTAAGTCCTTACCAAGAACTGCTAGGGATAGAGCCTGTGTGCAGCAACAGCTCAGAAGAAGGGCCTTCCCTGGTGGAATTCACCCAGAGCCCCAGAGCCCAGGGAACACCCACAAGGACCACTCTGCTGTGCCCACTTCCCACCAGGCTCTGCTCACCACTCCCTGCAGTCAGAGCACTAGAGGAGGAGACGCTGGGAAGGTGGGGCATCTTGGGGGCTAGAGATTGCAGGTCAAGGCTAGAGGTGGGAGGCACTTGGACCAATAGCCAGAGCTGCAGGAAATGCTGACCATCAGAGATGACCAGGGAAGTGCAGGTAAAGCAGGGACCCCAGCTCCTGGACTCACGAATCAGGAAGGAGTCTCTTTATTCTCTCTTCCTGCTTCTTTTCAAGTGAGAATAATTTTTGAGAAGATTGGCATCTGGCTCTAAGTTTTTGCCCAGTGATCGCTTATATGCTCATCCTGCCTCATTTCCTCATCTCTTAAGCAGAGAGAAACGTGAGAAAAGCCAGGATAAGGGTAGCGTGGGCCTGGGTGAATATGTGGCACCTCTGCAGAGTGGGCTGCAAGGTGATGGTCATGGTGCAATTCTCTCTCCCCTGTCCTTGAGTGTAGACTCAAGCCGAACATTGACTCAACAAGCATTTATTAGGCCCTGTCTGTTTGAAAGGCCTGACCTCATGTTGTTTGCACTGTTTATATAGGAGAAGATCTGCATGGACAAAAATGTATCTGGAGAAGAGAACGAGACTAGAGCCTAAAAGTGTTAGAAACAAAACACCATGCAGGTGCAGCAGAGGGGAATGGCCTTCTAGCTGAGGCAATCCTGAAGGGCTCAAGGAGGAGGGAGATTTGAGTGGAGCTTATAAACTCCATCCCAAATCCTGGAAGAATGGGAATCTCACTCACTTTCCTTCTATGTGTTTTTATTTTGTTTTTTTCTAAATGCAGAATGGACTTTTTCCTGTATTCTAGCAATAAGGCCCAGAGAGGGAATTTGAGGCAGGAGCTCATAGGACCAGTCTGATAATTAGGACCTAAAATTGAGGCCTTGGGTTTGGGGAGGAACCATGAACATGTCAGATTGTTCAGAAACCCCATCCTAGACATTCTCACCTGTCCTGTAACTGCCAGCTTTTTCAGGGCTAGAGAGGCTCATGAATTAAAGGGACACTGCAATGCCATCTCATTTTGTTAGTTCCTATGTCGATGCTCGAAAGAACGTTCACCTGCACAGTAATTCTAGGGAACAGGATTCTCCGAAGTCTGGCATCAAGATTCCCTTCCAAGAAGTGATCATGTTTGTTTCATAGACAGAACTAGAGAAATAAAGAGTACAAGAATGGATACACAGAAAGACAAACAGGCTGAATCAGAGACAGGCAGAATTTTTTCCAGTGTCATCTTCACACAGGGAAAAGAATGAAAAGTCAGAATTCAAGGCCAGCACTCTTCTTAATCCAGAGAAATTGTTTTTTCTACACTTTGCTTCCTACTGTTATTTACATAATGTTACAATAAAACAAAACATTTGCATCATGCCTTACAATTTGTAAAGAGTTCCAAATCTCACAAACATTTGTTGATCCTTCCACCATTATTAGTCTCTATTTAGAGGTGAAGAAATTAAGTCACACAGACATGGAGTGATCTGCTTAAGGCCACCTCACTGGCCAGGAGGAAATCCCACAGCCTGCCTCTCTAATTCAAGGAAGCTTCTTCCATGCAACCAAACGTCCTGGCTCTCTGCTAGACCTCTAGTCACAGCAGAGCCCTGAGCAGAGAACATGCCTTGATTCTAATTCTCCTGACCTCAGTTTCCTGATTTTTAACACTGAGATATAAATGCTCCATCTGTTCTGTTCCTTGACCATGACAAACCTGCTCCCTTCTTCCCTAAAAAGAACACCCTTTCTTGGGTGCTATTCTCTGATTTCTTCTGTGGCCATAAATGGAAGGACAGACTCCTGTATGTACCAGCATGTATCTTGCTTGCTGTCACTTGTCCCTTCTCCTACAGACACAACCACTTGATGAGCCAGATAAGCCCTTTACAGAAAACGTGGAATGTTAACAGGGTGATAGCTGGCATATGCCTCTGGGGCATTGTACTGGCCTCTAGTAGAAATCTCATTATCTGCCTAAATTTGTTTACCAAATAAATGAGACAACCTATTTATTTATCATGTAAATTTAATTAGAGGCCTGATTTATTTACTCTGTGTCTATCAAGGTCTCACCACCTTCTCCAGCTCTGCATTCGGGCCACTCTAGCCACGGCATGTAACAAGGAAAATGAGCTCTGTCTTCCCTGGATCTTGGCTCTGGAGCAGCAGGAAGCAGAGTGCTAAAGGCAAGGCCGAGATGTGGTGAGGGGGGGTGGAAACTCAAAAGACAGAGCCCACTCCCCCCAAAACCTCCAAAGTCACCAAATCTGAACGGGGTTTCTGTGAGAATGAGTCCCTAGGAAGCATCCTGGAGTCAAATCTAGTAGGATTTAATGTAAGGTCAAGGAGGTAATAAATCCATAAAATACCACACTTACAGTCACTCCATCATACAGGGAGCTTCCGCTTTTATTATTTGTTAAATGTTGTTCCTCTACTTTTAAAAGCAATAAATGTTCCTTGGGAATTTTTCCAAAGCAAAATCTGAGGACTAATGGCTGGTTCATCAGGATCTCAACAGGAATTTTGCAAAGATATTAGTCAAATAAATTTGGGCAAACCTGAATTTAACAAAGTTTGATATAGTAATCATGCATTGGGACTCTCGGAAAGGCACGCAGAGTACACATGTGACTTTATACTCCTGTGATCGTGGAAATGATTCCTTTTCTCACAGAGAAACTTGGTAATTAAGGATCTGCAGAAATCCATAAACACAGTATATCTTTTCATCTGTTTGTGTCTTCTTCAATTTCTTTCATAGTGTCTTATCCTTTTCTAAGTACAAATCTTTTACCTCCTTAGGTAGGTTTATTCCTAGGTATTTTATTCATTTTGATGTGTTTATAAATGGGGTTGTTTCCTTAATTTCTCTTTCTGAAAGTTTCCAGTTAGTGTATAGAAACGGAACAGATTTCTATACATTAATTTTGTATCCTGCAACTTTATCGAATTCATTGATGACCTTTAGTGGTTTTTTGGTGACATCTATAGGATTTTCTATGTTTAGTATCATGTTATCTGCAAACAGTGATAATTTTACTTCTTCCCTCCCAAATCAGATTCCTCTTATTTCTTTTTCTTGTCCAATTGCTATGTCTAAGACTTCCAATACTATGTTGAATAGAAGTGGTGGGAGTAGGCATCCTTGTCTTATTCCTGATCTCAGAGGAAATGTTTTCAGCTTTTCACCATTGAGTATGTTAGCTGTGGACTTATCATATATGGTCTTCATTATGTTGAGGTATGTTCCCTCCAAGGGCACTTTGTTGAGAGTTTTTATCATATATGGATGTTGAATTTTGTCAAAAGGTTTTTCTGCAACTATTAAGATGATCATAAAAACCACACAGTTTTTATTCTTCAATTTGTTACTGTGGTGTATCACATTGATAGATTTGTGGATTTTGAACCATCCTCACATCCCTAGGGTAAATCCCATTTGATCATGCCATATGATCATCTTAATGTATTGTTGGATTCAGTTTGCTAATATTTTGTTGAGGATTTTTGCAACTATGTTCATCAGTGATATTGGCCTGTAATTTTCTTTTCTTGGATATCTTTGTCTGGTTTTGGTATCAAGGTGATGCTGGTCACAGAGAATGAGTTTGGAAGAGTTCCTTCCTCTGTAACTTTTTGGAATAGTTTGAGAAAGATAGGTGTTAAGTCTTCTCTAAGTGTTTGGAAGAATTCACCTGTGAAACTATCTGGTCCTGGATTTTTGTTTGTTGGGAGTTTTTTTTTTTTTTCATTACTGATTCAATTTCATTACTGGTAATTGGTCTGTTCACATTTTCTATTTCTTCCCGGTTTAGTCTTGGAAGATTGAACATTTCTATGAATTTATCCATTTCTTCTAGATTTTCCATTATATTGGCATATAGTTGTTCTTAGTAATCTCTTATGATCCTTTGGATTTCTGTGGTGTTGGTTTTAACTTCTTCATTTTCATTTCTGATTTTATTAATTTGGGCCCTCTCTCTTTTTTTCTTGTGAGTCTGGCTAAAGGTTTATCAATTCTGTTTAGCTTTTTAAAGAAGCAGCTTTCGGTTTCATTGATCTTTTCAATTTTTTTTTTGAGTCCCTATTTCACTTATATCTGCTCTAATCTTTATGATTTCTTTCCTTTTACTAACTGTGGGTTTGTTTGTTCTTATTTTTCTAGTTCCTTTAGGTATAAGGTTAGGAAGAATTAATATTGTTAAAACGACCTTACTACCCAAAGCAATATACAGATTCAATGCAATCCCTATCAAAATACCAATGGCATTTTTCACAGAACTAGAACAAATAATTTCAAAATTTGTATGGAAACACTAAAGACCCCAAATACCCAAAACAACCTTGAGAAAGAAGAACAGAGCTGGAGGTATCATGCTCCCTGACTTCAGACTGTACTACAAAGCTACAGTCATCAAAACAGTATGGTACTGGCACAAAAACCGACACACAGATCAATGGAACAGAATAGAGAGCCCAGAAACAAACCCACACTTAATGGGCAATTAATCTACAACAAAGGAGGCAAGAATATACAATGGAGAAAGACAGTCTCTTCAATAAGTGGTGCTGGGAAAGTTGGACAGCTACATGTAAAAGAATGAAATTACAACATTTTCTCATACCATATACAAAAATAAACTCAAAATGGATTAAAGACCTAAATGTAAAACTGGAAACCATAAAACTCTCAGAAGAGAACATAGGCAGACACTCTTTGACATAAATTGTAACAATATTTTATTTTTGGATCTGTCTTCTAAGGCAAAGGAAACAAAAGCAAAAATAAACAAATGGGACCTAATTATACAAACACTTTTGTTTAGCAAAGGAAACCATCAACAAAACAAAAAGACAACCTACTGAGTGGGAGAAAATATTTACAAATAATATGAATGATAAGAAGTTAATAGCCAAAACATAGCTCATCAACTCAATGTCAAAACAGGTCATACAACTCAATATCAAAAGAAACCAAACAACCCAATTAAAAAATGGGCAGAAAACCTGAATAGACACTTTCCCAAAGACATACAGATGGCCAATAGGCATATGAAAATATACTCAACATTGCTAATCATCAGAGAAATGCAAATCACAACCACAGTGAGATATCACCTCACACCTATCATAATGGCTATCATCAAAAAGATGACAAATAACAAATGTTGGAAAGGACGTGGAAAAAAGGGAACCATTGTACACTGTTGGTGGGAATGTAAATTTGTGCAGTCACTGTGGGTACATTATGGAAGCTCCTCATAAAACTAAAAATAGAACTACCATATGATCCATCCAGCAATTCCACTCCTGAGTATAATCTGAAGAAAATAAAAACACCTATTTGAAAAGATACATGCACCCACATGTTCATAGTACCATTATTTATAATACCTGAGATATGAAAGCAACCTAAGTGTCCATAAATAGATGAATGGATAAAGAAGATGTGGTAGATATAGGTAGGTAGGTAAGTAGATAGATAGAGAGCTAGATAGATAGTGGAATACTACTCAGCCATAAAAAAGAATGAAATTTTGCCATTTGCAACAACATGGATGGACCTGGAGGGTATTATGCTTAGTGAAATAAGTCAGGCAGAGAAAGACAAATACTATATATTATCATTTATATGTGGAATCTAAAACATAAAACAAACTAGTGAATATAACAAAAAAGAAACATTCACAGGTATAGAGAACAAACTAGTAGATACCAGTGGGGGTAGGGAGTGGGCAAGGGGTAAGATAGGTGTAAGAGATTAAGAGGTACAAACTACTATGTATAAAATAAATAAGCTACAAAGATATATTGTATAGCACAGGCTCAGTAGTTGTGGTGCATGGGCTTAGTTGTTCCATGGCATGTGGGATCTTCTGGAACCAGGGCTCAAACCCATGTCCCCTGCATTGGCAGGCAGATTTTTAACCACTGTGCCACCAGGGAAGCCCTCTGTTACTTTAAATATTCTCTATGTATTTAATGCTTTCCTATTTGTGGGCATTTAGCATGTTTTCAGGGTTTTATTTTGTTTTTTGATGTTATAAATATAACTGTGTAAAGATCTTCCTAGAATATATTTTTGTTCAAGTTTTAAATTATTATTTTAGGATAAATTCCTAAGAGAATTAGGAGTTTAAAAAATACAAACTTTTTATATTGATGTAAAGTTGATTTATATTATGTTAGTTTGAGGTGTACAACATAGTGATTCAAAATTTTTGTAGATTATACTCCATTTAATGTTATTATAAAATATTGGCTATATTCCCTGTGCTGTACAATAAATCCTTGTAGCTTATTTATTTTATACGTAGTGGTTTGAGTCGCTTAATCTCCTGCCTGTATCTTGCCCCTTCCCCCCTTCCCTCTCCCAGCTGGTAACCACTAGTTTGTCCTCTATAAGGATATAAACATTTTTAATGTTTCTGGTAAATATTGTACAACTACTTTCCAAAAATATTGCATCAGTCTACATTCCTGCTAGCAGCATAGGAAGCATGCCTATTTCATATTGACTTCACTGGCAGTATTATGTTTTTATCATTTAAAAAATTTGCTAATTTTGTAGTTGAAAACAATTTATTTCTTAATTTATATTTTTTCATTGTTTAACATCCATCATCATACATGTTACAAAATTTAAGTTGCATTTTTGATTACTAGAATCTCAATCATTTTTCATCTCTTTATTAATCTTTTCCACATATGTTTCTTTGAATTGTTGCTTCATATGTTGCCCATGTTTCTTTTTAGGGTATTAAGGCTTTTCATTTTTACTTATATGAGACTTTTTACACATATTTAATACATCCACTATCTTCCTACGTTTTTTTTTTTTTTTTTTGCGGTACGCGGGCCTCTCACTGCCGTGGCCTCTCCCGTTGCGGAGCACAGGCTCCAGACGCACAGGCTCAGCGGCCATGGCTCATGGGCCCAGCCGCTCCGCAGTACGTGGGATCCTCCAGGACCGCGGCACAAACCCATGTCCCCTGCATCGGCAGGCAGACTCTCAACCACTGCGCCACCAGGGAAGCCCCTTCCTATGTATTTTTGAAAAATAAGTTTGTGTTTCCATTTTGTTTACAATTTTTTTTAATTAATTAATTTTATTTATTTATTTTTGGCTGCGTTGGGTCTTCGTTGCTGCACGCAGGCTTTTTCCAGTTGCGGCAAGCGGGGGCTACTCTGTTGCATATGCAGGCTTCTCATCGCGGTGGCTTCTCTTGTTGCGGAGTATGGGCTGTAGGCGCGCAGGCTTCAGTAGTTGTGGCTCGTGGGCTCAGTATTTGTGGCTCACAGGCTCTAGAGCACAGGCTCGGTAGTTGTGGCACACAGGCTTAGTTGCTCTGCGGCATGTGGGATCTTCCCCGACCAGGGCTCGAACCCATGTCCCCAGCATTGGGAGGTGGATTCTTAACCACTGTGCCACCAGGGAAGCCCTGTTTATAATTTTTTTGATTGCTATTTTTTATTTCTTATATAATTATCTCAACATATTTGTTCAATTATTTTAATTCTTATCTACATTTGAGGACAAAGTAACTGTCCACACATCTTTTCTTTTAAGTTTCAAAAAATGCTTTGCTCTTTTAAATTTAACTAAATTTAGCTGAAATCCAGAATTTATTTTGGTATATTTTGGGCTTCTGTTGAAGACTCAAGCCCTGAGCCCATGGCAATGCATCAGTCATCGCTAAGATCCTTTTAGCTAGTGGTTTTGCTATCTAACTGGGACATAGGAACACTTTTAGTGTTCATTTAACCTGGCCTCTTTGAAGAAAGTAACGCAGGTAACAACTTATGCACTGTGATTAGAAGTGAATCAGGAGGATTCCCCCACCCCAACCCACGGCCACACACCAAAAAATATATAGTACATTTAGCAACCAGGGGCAAGACCCCAAATTTTCCATTATACACATATTCCTTTTCTTTCTACTAGGTTACAACAAACAAACAAAAACCCAAGCCAGGGAAGTAAAATCCTTGAGATGGATCCCAGAGTTAGGGGTGATTATTTTCCAGGACTTTTTAGCTAAGAGTCCCAGATTCAACAGGACAAAACCCAGGATGAAGGAACATTGGGATGGGGGATCCATAAGGCTGAGGTGGGCATGGCCTTACCTGCCTGTGAGGGCGGGGCCTAAAGCACAGCTTTGCACCTGCATCCTCCTGCTCCCCCCTCCCCTTAGCCTGAGAGTTAGCTCTGCTCCCACAGTGGGCCTTTCTCCACTGATGAGTTAGGAGACACCCTAGGGCAATTGGAGGGAGAGTAATCTAATTCCCCTGCATGTGGAAGAGGGACAGTATATTCCCAAGTTTCAGACCCAGGCACAGACACAAAGTCCCTGGTCTCCTGTACAGCAGACACATGATCCCTGGCTGTTACTTGATGTGTTATATCTGTCTTTCATAACTGGCTTAGGCTGTGAGCTTATTTTTAAGCACAACTCAAAGCATCGATTTCACAATGAAATATAAAGCCCAAGGTGATATGGCCCTGACTTTTTTGAGAGATCACTTCTCCTTCTGCCTCTATCAGAGTCAGTAAGGTTTCTTTTTTTCCCTGAGATGAACTAGTTGGAGGAACCAAAGGTCTCAGCACCTGAAAACCACTTCCCTTTTCAGTTCAACAACATGCTACTGTCAGTTCTCTGGCCTGGGGCAAATACTTAGCATTTTGCATTTGGTTTTCCTGAAAATTCCTGTCAGCAGCTTCACATTTCCTTCTTTAGCTTCTTTCATTCCAGATCTCCCAAACAAATAACTAGAGGTTGGGTGACATCTTTTAGTAAATTTCAAAAAAAAAAAAAAAGAAGAATAAAGGTGAGAGACTGTGTTTATGTTGTGTTCAATATTCTCTTATGTACTAAAAAATAAATTTAAGTAGCTTATCCCTCCAAAAGCAAGAATGTACAGGAACATTGAAATATTACCTAAACAATGAGGGTGTGGGACAGGAAAGAAGTGGGCGGGCAGAGTGAGGGGAGGTCAACCCTCCCAGATCCAGTCCTCCTCTCCAATCTTGTGCAGAGATGCTTCTTCTAGTTCAAGAAGCCAGAGAACGAACCCCTTAGAGTTTGGGTCAACAAGGCCTTCTGTCCCCCTACCTCTCCGCCCCACACCCCAACCAGGACAAACTTACTCTAGTTTGTTCACACCAAGGATTTTAAGTAGGGTGACCATGTGTCCCAGCTTTCCCAGTTCTGTCTCAGTTTACACCATTGTCCCTTTCACTCTCTGCTGTGGTCTGAATGTGTGCTGAAATTCTAATGCCCCCTGTAATGGTATTAGGAGGTGGCCCTTTGGGAGGTGCTTAAATCATGAGGGTGGAGCCCTCACTTGACCATACTGGTATCCTGATCTCAGACTTCCAGCCTCTAGAACTGTGAGAAATAAATTTCTGTTGTTTATAAGCTACCCAGTGGTATTTTGTTACAGCAGCCTGAATAGACTAAGGCACTCTCACAAAGGTCTCAGTTTGGATGATAAATTATACAGTTACCCTAATTATTTGTAGAGAAAGAGATGAAGTAGAAATTAAACTCTCATTTTCTCTCTAGATTTGGGGATTGAGGTAAGATGAGTCACACGCTATTCCAGGAGTTGGCGAACATTTTCTGTAAAGGATCAGATAGTAAATATTTTTGGCCTTGTGGGCCAGACAGTTTCTATTACAACTAACTCAACTTGGCTGGTGCAGAGAAAGTGGTAATAGATAATATGTAAACAAATGTGCTTGGTTTTGTTCCAAAAAACTTTATTTATGGACACAGAGATTTTAATTTCACATAATTTTCATGTGTTACAAAATAGTTTTCTTCTTTTGATATATTTTTTAACCATTTGAAATGTAAAAGCCATTCTTAACTCAAGGGCCAGATTTGGCCTGCAGGTCATAGCTGACCCCCATGCTATTCTCTCACCTGTGTGAACACACTTGGGTACTTGTGGACGAGCCCCTTGTTCTCTTCTGGGAGGTGCTCTGTTGGTTCTGTTCTCTGTATACATTTGGTATCATCGTAGTCAACAATTATATTTATACAGCCTGAACACATGGCTGAGGTTTGAGATTTCGAGAGGTGGAAGAAATCTTATTATCTCTGCAGTTTTCAACCATGGAGCGGTGACAGGTGAGGTGTATCATAAGTAATTTGCTACCAATAATAAACTACCAAAGCTTGCGAGGGATTAATGCCTATTCAAAAATTAGAGCAGATTTGACATTTTCATTATAAGAGGGCTATTCTCTCTCACTTCATTCTGATCTGCTCTCTTAGGGTAGTAAGAGGGGGTCTCCCAAGACATGAATGACAGGTGAAGTTCACAGGCAAGACCAACTGTCAGGGATGTCCCAGAGCTGTGTGACAGGTGAAGGTGGAGAAGCTCTGACCTGGTCCAAGCTCATTCTTTTTCAGATGGGTAAAGGTCTTCATAACAGCCCTGCATAAGGAAGGGCCCAGGAAAAATGTGGTGGACCCATGTCTGCACACAGCGCAAACTGAGGGGCAGAGACCAAGCAACGTGCTCAAGGTCACACAGCTTATAAGCAGTAGAGTTGGAGCTCTAATGCAGGTCTCTAGGGTCCTGAACTTTGTGGGCTTTGCTATACCACACAGCGTTCAGTATCACAAGGGCCAGAGAAACCTCAAAAACTCAGTCTGCTGTTTTCAGGCCATGACTATGACAATAACCTAAAGCATTGGGTCACTCCGCCATTATTGTACAGTCGGGGCCTTCTCATCCATGGTGCTAGCATGGGAAGTTGCACTATCCCCATCTTATGGATGAGTAAACATTCAGCTAATGACCTAGAGGATCCAATCAATATTCACAGAACTGGCATAAAGTGCTTCTATAAAGACAGAATCGGTGACCAAAGAGTGGTTATCTCTGTATGAGGTGGAAGCTCTTTGGCAGAATGGAAAGTAAACAGTGAAGTACCCTGTAGCAGGCTTGTCTAATTGCCAGTGTGGAAGGACTTTGGGGTCATCAAGTCAAATTCTCTACGTGCCAGGGAATAGGACGTTGTTGAGCACATTGGGGAAGAGTCTCCCCCAAATGCCAACCAGCCAAAGCTGGCTTGTCTGGCTTGTCATCAGAAGGACTTCTTGTTAGCCAACCTGTGCCCAGGTCTACAGGGCAGTGATGACCGTGTGCATAACTATGACTAGGGGCACGCTAAGGACACATGCATCCTCAACCATGAAACAATTTAATTCTTCTAAACATAATGCTATTGGTAATTTTATTATGTTTTAATTCCTTGAAAACTGGTCACTAATTTGTATTGCATTAATCAGTCTACAGTGAAATACCCAAATCATGTGCATGAATGGTTCCAGAGTTTGTTTTCAGTTGGCTACTTTTAAAGGTTGATTTTTTTTTTTTTTTTTCGGTACGCGGGCCTCTCACTGTTGTGGCCTCTCCCGTTGTGGAGCACAGGCTCCGGACGCGCAGGCTCAGCGGCCATGGCTCACGGGCCCAGCCGCTCCGCGGCATGTGGGATCTTCCCAGACCGGGGCACGAACCCGTGTCCCCTGCATCGGCAGGCGGATTCTCAACGACTGCGCCACCAGGGAAGCCCCTAAAGGTTGAATGTTTTACATCCAAACTCATGTTCATGTTCAGTAGCCCCCATATTAAAACAAAACACTCATGATGCCACCTAAACCAGTTTCACTTCTCAGGTCCTTTGGAGTGCCTCATTCTGACACGAAATGCTCCTCTCATTCCTTTTAGTCACTAGAAAGAAGTTCAAAGAGTTAAAGCTCCTCTTAAATTTGGGACCTCCAGCAATATCAGGCTTACCAAAGCATCCAGCCAGCCACAGCTACGACAGTAAACAAAGGGAACCATAGAAAACAAGACAGAGAAGCACACAGGAGGGCTGGACTCAGGTGAGTGGGAATGGCTGCCTCTTTCATTACACCACAAAGCCCTGAAACATTAATGTTGATGGCTAGAAAGACAGGAGAGTATAAAACACTGGAGGAGCACAGGCAGAGGCTAGACTCTGCTAGAATTTAAAGAGACAGAAATAAACGCAGAGCGCCAAAGCAACCCCTTGGAGACTGTGCTTGGATTTTTCTTACCGAAGGTCAGATAGAAAAGGGAGGCAAGGAAGGAAAGCAGCAAAGACAGAGAGAGAAATGGGAGGAGAGGAAGGAGGGGGGCTGGTAGGAGAAGGGAGAAAAAACGAAGGCTTTTCTCAAAACTAATCAATGCCCAGAACCTTAGTTACGTATATGACTTTGTCTTCCCCCAGCTGTGGCCTGTGCCCTCTCTTTATCACTGTTATCAGAGCTAAAACAAACCTTTGGGGCCGTCACTAGCATTTTCAGGGCCTGAATTCTTTCTGGGTTTTAGTCTTTCTGCTGCCTTTCTCACGGGTCCATCTTTAGCCTTTTTGGCTTAAGATCTCTTTTTGCCAGTGTTTCATCTTTCCGACACCTGGAGAGAGGGATCGCCGGCGCTGGCGACTTCCTTCTCCTCACTTCCTGGCTAGGTTCAGTGTTCGGTGAAGCAGAAGAAATGACCCTCATTCCCAGTTCCCCTGCAGTGGGTTGGATAGTGTCCCTCAAAAAGATGTGTCCTAGTCCTCGAGTCCAGCACCTGTGAAGGTGACCTTATTTGGAAATAGGGTCTTTGCAGATGATTTTAGTTCAGAAGGAGCCTGAATCCAATGTCTGGCATCTTTATAAGAGACAGGAGAGGGAAATTTGAGACACAGAGGCACAGGGAAGAAAGACGTGTGAAGACGGAGGCAGAGATTAGAGTACTAACGTAGGCCAAGGAATACCAGGAGCCGCCAGAAGCCGGAAGAGACAAGGAAGGATCCTCCCCTAGAGACTTCGGAAGGAACTTGGCCCTATCGACACCTTGACTTCAGACTTTAAAACCAACAGACTTATAAGAGAATAAATTCCTGTTGTCTTAAGACACCTGGTGTGTGGTAATTTGCTGCGGCAGCCCTTGGAAACTAATATATCCCGCTAAGCAAACTCTACCAATATTGGAACATTTCTTTGACACAGAAAGGACAGTGGGTTAAAATTTGGTTCTCACAAGTTGGGACAAATTAACCCACAGGTTATGCTCCCCCTGTGCCTGGTTGGCATGTGCAGTAGAAGCTTTGCGTGAAGCCAAAGGTAACTGGTCTGTGAAGGGCCATTGGGCATTTGGTTAGAGCAAAAGGTGAGGGCATCAGGTCAGGAAAGGCCCAGAAAGGGAGATGGTTGGAAATGACCTCAAATAGCTACAAAGACTAACCTTATTGCCTATGGATGAGACAGGTAGGGCCCCCCAACCCCATGGCTTGGCAGAACTCTCAGTTCACATTTTCACATTCCAGCTCCCCTTCCCCTGGAGTGGAGAGATGGGGACAGACTAGAATTTCTTATTCCAGGACATAGTCTCTCCCAAGACTGGGATAGTTGGCCCTTCTTCACCTAGATCACTGCCTATCACTGACTTAGCAGCCCCTTCTCCCTTCATTCTCTGCCTGCTTCTCACCTCCCACTCCAAAGCTGGCTTCCTTGTAAAGCACATAAGGATCTGGGAGAGATTCTTAAGTCTGGCTGAGCAGAAAATCACATTCACTTGGAAGGAACTCTAGGGCTGTGCACAAAGTAAAGTCCACTTTGGAAGAAAGTTAGGCAGTCGGCCAAGACACTCATTAATTCATAGAAATGAAAGAAAGATGTTGCAATGCTTATTGGGAGGGGACAAACCCAGTGGTTAACTGCAGAAACCAGAAAGGTCAGAAGGTGAACGCTCCTCTTTTTATTTTCTCTGATACACTATGTGACCATGGCAAAGCAGTATATTCTCTGGACAAGCTTCTCTATGGGAGATACAGTGGTGAGCGAGCAAGAGCTGATTGTTAAATTTTCAGGAATTTTGAGAGAAGGTTGTTAAGTACCGCTATTATTAAAGTTAAAGTATACAAACTTACAATTAAAATCAGTGCTTGGGGCTTCCCTGGTGGCGCAGTGCTTGAGAGTCTGCCTGCCGATGCAGAGGACACGGGTTCGTGCCCCGGTCCGGGAGGATCCCACATGCCGTGGAGCGGCTGGGCCCGTGAGCCATGGCCGCTGAGCCTGCGCGTCCGGAGCCTGTGCTCCGCAACGGGAGAGGCCACAACAGTGAGAGGCCCGCGTACCGCAAAAAAAAAATCAGTGCTTGTCACCAGGGGGCGATTTTGCACCCCAGGAGACACTGGCAATGTCTGGAGAGGTTTTTGGTTGTCACAACTTAGGAGCGATACTGGTGTCTTGTGGGTGGAGGCTAAGGGATGCTGCTGAACATCCTATTATCACAGGCCAGACCCCTAACAAAAAATTACCCGGCCCCAAATGTCAACAGTACCAAGGGTGAGAAATCCTGAATTACAAAAATTAAATTAAAAACAAAGGCAATCAATACATCAAATTAATCACTTCCTAATTATTTACTAGCGTCTATGTTTTTGAGGTTATAGATTTCTGCACATATTGTATCTGCATGGTGGAAATACTATATAACGGTGTGACCTGTGCATCTCTTCCCAACACCACATTCAGTAAAATCATGTCAGTAACTTCAAACTAGCCACAATGGGCAGATTTACACCATGGAAATAGGCAAAAACTACATATAAGGTTTCCCCTCTTTTTTGGAGATCTAATTGTTAAATATTCAATAGCACACCACTTCAGGTACACATAGGTATAGGGTATCTGAAGGGCAGTGGGATTTTCTCTTTCATTTTTTACTTCTCTTAGAAGAACACAGTAAAATGGAGATCTCCATTTTTTCTAAACAAAAACTGGGAGGGGGGACAAAGGAGGCTAGAGAAATAAAGTCCCATATAAAAATGCAAAAGGAAGAAATGGAAAAATTGGGTGTTTACAAGAAAGAATTCTAAATGGAAAGGAAGTCATGCATCCAAATCTATCTTTTTACACTATTAAAACATCTGGATGAAAACTGAACAATCGGGCTTCCCTGGTGGCGCAGTGGTTGAGAATCTGCCTGCCAGTGCAGGGGACACGGGTTCGAGCCCTGGTCTGGGAAGATCCCACATGCCGCGGAGCTACTGAGCCCGTGAGCCACAACTACTGAGCCTGCGCGTCTGGAGCCTGTGCTCCACAACGGGAGAGGCCATGACAGTGAGAGGCCCGCGCACCGCGATGAAGAGTGGCCCCCGCTCGCCGCAACCGGAGAAAGCCCTTGCACAGAAACGAAGACCCAACACTGCCAAAAATAAAGAAAAAAATTTAAAAAAAAAAATGCAAAAAAAAAAAAAAAACTGAACAATCAATCTTTCACTCAGATGTCTGAGTGATGCCAAGTAGATGAATACTCAAACATTTAGATTACATGAAGCGTAATATCTCAATATTAGGAAATATTAAGATGATTTTCCACTTTTTTCTTGCTGTTCAGATATGTGAAAGCAATTTCAATTTTGCTAAAGTAGAACTTGGTTTCAGAATGATCCACATTGGAAACCAGGGTGGGCACTAGACAGTGGCTGCCTCGCCCAGATTTGCCTACTTGCTGTGTGTATAACTGAGATTACTCTGTGTGGTAATGGATTTAAAACAGCCTCCCTCAATAAGAAAATGTGGTGGGGGGTGGCGAGAGGAAAACAAAGAGAAAAAACAGAACATTTTCAAGTAAAGGAAAATTTTATGAATTTTAGAACCAAGTACGCGAATGAAAGAAGTCTGATGAGATAAAGTGGTGGCTTTGAGAGCGAAGCCCAGGGGAGAGGTTCTCTGAAGTTGAGAGAATTCTGAACTGAGGGGAGAGCACAGGGGAGCCCCAGACAATGACAGGAGTGAACTGTGGCCGGAGACGAGGCATCTTGCGCTTCAGGAGATGCGAGCTGGCTGGACAATGAGGAAACGGGGCTGGGACTGTGTTTGAGGAGTTGTGGGTAAAGGACAGTGTCCACTCAGACCCTGGGAACCCAGACAACTGAGCCCCGTCCTCGCTCTCCAGAAGGTGGATGTGGGCGTGGAGAGCGCATAAGTTAACTGCTGGGCCTCCCAAATGTCCGTCTACCAATGGCTAAGTTAACCTCAGCTTGAGGGGCTACATGAAAAATTAGTATCCTAGAAAAAAGACAGGAGGGAACATTCCAAATATAAAACAGGGCATCACTACTAGCTAGGGTTATGGGTCGTTTCTATTTTCTTCTTTCTACAGTTCTGTATTTCCAAAATGTTCTGTCATAAACAGGGGCTAATTTATAACCAGAAAAAAAAAAGTTGGTTCTCAAAAGAGAAGATGAACACAGTAAGTATATTTAAAAGGTCCATGTCTTCCCAGATTATAGTATAATCTACATGGTCAGCCCAAAATGCAGCACTGAATTGTCCTTGTTGCAGTTTGGGTTTGTTTTCCGCAATTTCATGAACACCGTCTGAATAATGATATTTCGGCTATATAGTAAAGACTTGGATTGACTTACATCTTTCTGATTTTAATAGCTCAAAGGCAGAGCAATTTAGACCAGTGATTCTCAAACTTCTTGGCCCATCTCTCAATTTCAACTCTAATTCCCACTATTTTCTAACTAGAAAGAAAATATATGTGAATATTCACTTTATTTCAGAACGATCAGTAATTTTTACCTGTTATTCTTGAAGTTTGAATTTTAATATACTGTCCTAACTATCCAAGTTCTGCATGTGATAATGCCTATTTTTTTCTTTAGATTAATAAAAGATATATGTAACTGAGAAATATTTACTGTCTATTATGTTCCAGGTACTGTTTTAGGTTCTGTGGACACAATAGTGAAAAAAGTAGGCAATGTTTCTGCCTCACATAGCAGTACGTCGGATATGTACATTTCCTGAAAAATTCACTTGGTTAGGATTATGGATTCCAGAAAGAGCTGGAGGACCAAATCCTTTAGTAATATATCCCATTTCACAGTTGTGGAAAACGAAGTCAAATGCATTGGTGACTTAGTTAATTGAAGAGTTAAGAATAGATCCTCTGCATTTCTAGCCCAGTGTTTCTTTTATTATACCCCAAAGATGATAAATACTAATAAAAACTACACCTCATTTCAACAGTGTCTCATCTGTTGTTAATTATCAATGATTTCCTTAGCTTGATTTAATGATTGTTCTCAACCTTCATCCTACTGATCTCTGTAATATTTGTCACTGGAATCATCTTTGGGGTGAACCTAAACTTTAGGTTTGAGTTTCAGCTACATGTGTATAAATTACCCAATACAGAGTTGGCACTGACTAGACACTCAACAAGTGTTAGCTCTCCTCTCTTACTTCCAATGACACACTATTATTTTCTTCTTACCTCTGATCTCCCCAGTTGAACCTGTTTCTACCACACCCTTTTGCTAGATTTTTCTTTCCCCAAACCCCACTAGAAGCTCTGTTCTGGGACCTATGCACTTCTCACTTCTCCTTTTATTCCCACTGATGGGAATCACCCTCTCTCTGAAAATGACTCTTAGATCTACGGCTTGAGTCTCAGTCTCTTGCATTCTCCATGTCCTATATTTTTAGTAGCCTATAGGTATTCAGAATATTTTGCTGTCAGCTTCACTCGACATGTCCTAAACAACTCATCTTCTCTTTCCCAAGCCATCTTCCCCTACCTGAAAGTGTTCTAGGCAAAGGGAGAAATATGTCTGAAGACTGAAGTCAAGAGAAGAGTATGGACCCCTAAAGAAATGACAGAAATTCAGGATGACTGGGAGATGGGGAGGGGAAAGCAGAGCCTGGAGGGGTGATCAGGGCCAGATTTTGAGAGCCTTGAGCCATGTTAAGGATTTATGAGTTGCTCATGAAACCCAGTGGGGAGCTCTAACAGTAAGCGGCTGGCTGTAGACAAAACAGTCCTTGAGAAAACAGACTCCAGAAGAGTGTTGATGTGGTGGCAAGGACTCCAGCCACCTGAGAATTTCCCAGGCACAATGGGGCAGGTCTGACTCCTAATAAGGAGCATTGAGAGCAGGTGTGGAGTTTCCCAGGAGTATTTCTGGAGTGCATACTGACTTCTACACCTTGAATGAGGTCAGACCTCATCAAGTGGTCCATGAGGTCTTTCATCATTACTCTTTGTGGTGAGGGTCAAAGGGGACTTTCTGGTACTGAATTCCTCCCCAGAGGGAGCATTCCAGTCTGGGCCATTGGGTTTTTAGTTTGTGTAACTATGGGCCAGTCAGTACCTATATCTCTTAGCACCTCCAGACTTCAAAATGGACATGAAGATACCACTCACTCCAACACTGGGAGTAAGATAAAATCAATGAAATTCTTTAAGGTCACAGAAAAGTACCTGGGAAATATGAGACTATTAATAAAAGTTAGCTGAAGGAACTTGGAAGAAAAGAGACAGTCTTTTGGAAATCCGATCCCCTGACTGGCGGTGACAGAGGTAGTGGACAGTGAGCCTGGCCAGCCTCACAAATCAGACTCTACTTAAGTAGCTACTGTCAACACGGTGTTGAGGGAGAGGAGATTTAGTGCTCATTCCCAGAGCCATCATATCTGTTGTGCTTCAGAGCATGTGAAAGGTGATAAATCATATAGGAATATGAATTGATGCTGCTAATTTGGTGCCGAGTCCTTCCATTTGCCATGGAGTCATCAGAAATTCCTCAACAAAGCCAGGTGCCCTTTTCTTAAAATTACATAACCAATCAAATAATAAATTTATTAATACCTAACATGAGAGTGACTCATACAGATTTTTGCATTAGGGAAAACAAGTCTGACAGCTGAGAGGTCTCACTGGTTCTAATGATCTAATCAGTAATTCTGTCCATTAAGGGAAGATGTGGCTTCCTGATTAACGTGGAACCTTAGCAGTGTTTTTAATAAAAGTTTTAATACGTCCTGCTACTCAGCTGATGTCATGTTTAATTAAAACCTTGAAAGCTCCTAGAGAGCTCTCTTTTCTTTTCACCAGATGAGGAGATGCAGAATGCCTCTGGCGTAGGAAGAGGACAGCAGGGCAGGTAGGGGATGCAGGGCCGAGGAGGATTGAGAGGAGAGGGCTAAGCACTGCTCACACGAGGATTGTGCTGATGCCAATGCCAGTTTCCGCCAAAGGACGCTGGGCCAAAATTTGACCACCTACTCTATCTCCTCACTTTAAGGGAGGAAAAAACTGAGGATCAGAGAGTACTTTTAAAAAACACGCACTGTGTTTTTTTGTTTTCTTTGCACATGGACTAGTGTAATAGGACTCAGTATAGAAAAATAGGGGTGACACTAAGGCAGTGCATGACCCTAAAGCAAACTGCTCTCATCCTAATACCTTTTATTAGGGACACCGTGAAAGTGCATGGCTTCATAACTTTATAAAGAAGGAAGGGAGCTGCAACAGATATAGAAAGCAAAGGGCAGTTGGCTCTCGATTTAAAATTACATGATACTAAGTGAAAATAGTGGGCTATAAAAATTATATATATATATGCATAGTATATATATACATGTACTGATTCCAATTATGGAATATATAATATATATGTACACTCACATACATTGAAAAAAGACTGGAAGGAAATGCTCCCAAATATTAATAGTGATTAAAAGGCTCTGGTTGATAGGAGTATGAATAATTTTTATTTTCTTATTTTATACATTTGTATACTTAATGAATATTCTACAATGGGCATGAATTGCTTTTATGATAGAAAAACTTATAAACATATCATTCATATTATTCAAATAAGTATTATGCTTTAAATTATAAGGCACCTTAAACCATACTTCTGTTCCCTATTATAAAATATATGAACAGCTAAAACTACAAGTAAAAGGACACATAGAAAATCACAAACCAAAAAAAAGAAAAAAAAAAATCTCTACTTTAAAATAACAATGTCCAGGCACTTAAGTTGTATGGTGTGGAACACTGTAAAAAGATATAGCTGTGTCATCAACAGATAAGTTACCCGCAAAGGTAACTTAAGAAACAGTGTCTGGCTTTAAAATGACTACAAAGAAAATCTGACAATAAAATTCACTTAAATATCTGACTCTGCAAAAAAGTATTACACTCTGTCCTAGAGGAGTGCTATGTAATTGAAAAGCCTATGGTGTAACAAGAACATCCTTAGAATAAGGGAGAATCCCAAATGTGATAAAATACAAGTGTGAGCTCTTAAGTACTTTTTAATGTTTGAAAGTCAACGAGGGACTGACCCCCAGGAATAGGATGGTGGCTCTTTTACTTGATAACACGTTTTTAAGCTGAAAAATCCCTTAGCAGGGGATGAGAAGTTGCCATTAAGAAAGCTGGGGGCTCGAATCATGAGGTACCAAGGGGGCTTTTAGGTTAAGCTGTTGAATCAGCCTGCTCTTGGGGTATAAGAATGTGACCAGGGCTTTGTTGGCAGGGCCTGCAAGAAAATGCAGGCTCTCAGGGATCTGCCTGGATCAGAAGGGTAGTATCTGAACTTGTACTTTCTGTTCAAGATGGGAAAATGAGCATAAGCTATACCTCACTTTTGCACACCAAACACAGGAAAGGATAGAACAATATTTGAATAATAAGAGTTAACTAATATATATCTCATACTGAAAAGCAAGAAAGAGACTTCTCACTAGACAAATAGTGATTCCTTAAACATCAAAAGAGATAAAGAAAAAAGGGAACCTTTAATGGGCAACAGGGCCAATGCTTTTTGCCTACAGTGAAGCCAAGACCATCCTCAGGAGGGTGGGAGCTGGGTCATGATGCTCATAGGTGTTGCAGAACTAAGCTATGTCATCTCCCACTCCTGCCATCATACCAAGGTTGGGGTGCAGGCAGTGTTGAGCTGCTCACCTGTGTCTAGGTTAGGAAAGCTCCAGTCATATGAGACCAGGACCCAGAGCTGCCTTGCACCAGTGAGGATGGGCTGGGAACCACACCACCCATCCAGGAAGGGGTCAAACCAGTGACCAGCACAGGCCTGATCAACAGCCACTTCCCTTCAAGCCTGGAGCTAAGGCCCTGCAAGATGGTTTCTCTGGGGTAGCACCTAGAATATTCAGAGGTAAAACCTCTAGTAGAAGATGAGCTCACAAACCAGAAATCCTCCAGCCTGTGTGGGAGAATAACACCTTGAAAGGCAGACGACAAACAGAAGAACTTACCTGAGGTGAATAAAGATACTAGAATAACCTTAAGTGAGCTTCTGAGTGAGTATCTTTAAGAAACTCAAAGAGATAAAGGAGGCAATAGCATTCATGGAAAAGAATGTAAGATATGGAATAACAAGAGGGGGTTCCAAGAAAGAAAATCCATAGGCATTTTGGAAATGAAGGCCGTAAAAGAAGAAATTAAATCATTGTTTATGTGGAAAACGAAATGTTGAGGCTGAAGACATAGCTCCTGGCATCAGAGCAGAAGCAAACCAGAAGACAGGGATGAGGGAAGCAGACTCTGAAAGGTGCTGGGAGACAAGGCGAGATGTCCCACCGAGACCATGTTGCTGCCTGGGTGCAAGGCACTGCTTGTACGCCATGTTGGTCGCACAGTGTGGTGGGCCTGGGAGCTCAGAGGATTCAGGTAGGGCTGAACTTTTTGGGAGCTAGATGGTAGGATGAGATGACTCAAAGGGAGGGGCTGGGCACTTCAACAGCTGGGCTAGTGAATAAGCTATAAAATAGAAATTAGAGCACAGAGGCATGGTGGTGGGTTGGTGGGGGGTTAGGAAGGAACTCAGGTCATATATTTGGTAATAGGCAGCTTAGCTTGGAGAATTAAGAGAGGGCTAAGTGTCTCTACTGAAGCTTAATGGCAAATTCCTTAACAGGCAAGCCCAGGGGATATCCATCTACGTGGAAATGGAGAGGGCTGTTTGGGTCATCGACTATACTTGGTTAATGGTTTCAGAATAGGGTTTGTAACCTATTTACAACTCCTCAGAAATCACTCAGTTCTGGAGCTCAAATTCACTGTGAAATAGTTAAAAATAACCAAAATTGCATTTGCACACAGCTCTGCCTATATGCAGAGAAATTTCTTCTGTCTGATGCCCCTTCTAAAAGTAGTTTCAAACTAGCCAATTCAGAGCTTGGCAAGTGCTCTCTGTGAACAGTACAGAAATATCAGAGGGGGCCAGGGAGTGGGAGCTTGGTGTTGAAACAAGCCCCGCAGACTGGTTCTGAGTACTTTACAAATATTAATTTCATACTTAATCAAGATCTTGGGTACCAGTTATAGCTCCATCCTGATTTAATGACTTGATCCTGGGGCCTCAGCTTCCCCATGTGTCCCAGTGGATAATCATAACTCCTCCACCTTCCTGTGAGGACACCTGGAGTATCCATTGCAAGGATATGAATGAAAAGACTTTATTAACTGCGATGTGAAATCAGGGTAGTGACTTAGGGGGATATTCCCAGGGGAAGTAGGTACAACCCAAGGCCTGGATTCTAAAGACTCCATTCTTCCCAGTGGGAGTGTCAAGAGTACCTGTGGGTTTGTGTGATGACTGCACAAAGAGAACAGGACAGAATTACGGTGCTCACTCAGCTTCTCTGAGGGTTCTGTAGAGTCAAGAGAGCCGTGGGAAGACACTCCCAGAAGAGAAAAAAAAAAAAAGGCAGGCAGGAACCTCATACAAATAGGCCTGAAGAACACGTCCAGGGGAGCAGTGCTGGGTTCAGGTGACTCGGAACACAGTTTGGGCAGATTTCAATAAAACGGGTCCAGAACCTTGTCATGCCATGTGTGGTCTGGACGCCCCTTAGCAGACTCAGACGCAAAGCTTACTGGATCATCAGACCTGAGGGGGAGATAGAAGCTCTGAGGCAAGCAGCTTCATGGCGGCACAGAAGGAAGCTAGACAGAGCTGGCCAGAAGCCCTGAGGCTGCCTCCTATGACACCTCAAGGTGTGAGGGGACAGGAACTTGGCCTGGCTCAGAATTCTCTGGGGTGTGAGCCTCTCATGGTAGGATGCTGATTTACTGGGAAGTTAAATGCCTGCCACCTAGTTTATGTCACTAATTACCTGTGCTGCCACTGAAGTAATAGAAATCTGAACAACCTTGATATGAATCATATCTTTTTGTTTTTTCCTCATAGTTTGCCAACAGGATAGAAGTTATCATTTTCCTGAAGAAAGTGGCTTGATTTTTCCCTGATTTTTGTTGCACAGGGCTTGGACAGGTACTACCACATTCCATTGACCCAGGGAGTAGCCAGACCTGGGTTCCCTCCTAGCTCGGGATCCAACATGGACAGGCTTGTAGAAAAGACTCTTTTCACAGAATCACAGAGAGCCAGGCCTGGGGAGGACCCAGCAGTCACCAAGTCCAATGGCCTTTCATGGAACTCTATTTTTGAATGAACTCCTGCTCTGAAGGGCCCTGGAGTCCCTCCACTCGGTCATTCTTAGGTCACCTGCCTGGAGACTCTTGATGTATAAAAGTCCTTTATTTTTCAGTTTAGGGAAGGGTAAGCAATGTGCCCAGGACCACATGACAAGGGATGGCAGTACTGAATCCAGAACGCAGCACACCTGACTCTCAGTTGCAGAGTTCTGTTCTGCTTCACAATGTCACTACCTCTCACCTGCCTCCCAGGCGAGGAAAAAAGAGCAGGATGAAGAGGCCAGAACCTCTGGGAAAATATAGGAAGACAGTAAGGAAGGCACAGGGAACTCCCTCTCCTGTGTCACATTTGGAGACAAGGTCATTCCCTCACACTGCCCCCAGCACACTGGGCTACCACATTCTCTCTGAAAACTTCCTGGAGCATTTACTTACCTGATAAGACTGTGAAGGATTAAAACTCATCAGTCAGTTTATCAGTTTGACCTTATAATTCCTCTCTGCCTAGAAGACTTCCTTTTTTTTTTTTTTTTTTTTTTTGCGGTACGCGGGCCTCCCACTGCAACGGAGCATAGGCTCCGGACGGACGCGTAGGCTCAGCGGCCATGGCTCACAGGCCCAGCCGCTCCGCGGCATGTGGGATCTTCCTGGACCGGGACACGAAGCCGTGTCCCCTGCATCGGCAGGCGGACTCTCAACCACTGTGCCACCAGGGAAGCCCAAGACTTCCTTTTTTAGCCACTCTTTCCTGGCTGGATATCACTCATCTTTAGGTCTCTGTTCTCATTTCATTTTCTGATTCCCCAATTTAAATGATATTTCACTGTTATAATTCCTAATTAACTCTTTATTTTCCTTCCTATGACATTAGTAATTACATAAAAACGATTCAAATTATTTGTTCAATATCCATCTCTCCCATCAACAATAAGCGCCACGAGGCTAGGATCGCATCTGTCATTGTATACCCAAGGTCAAACACAGAGGCTGGCAAACTACTGCTTGTGGGCCAAATCTGGCCTGCTGCCTGCTTTTGTATGAACCAAGAACTGAGAATAATTTTTCCACTTTTAAATTGTTGGGGAAAAATCAAAAGTATAATATTCTGTGACATGTGAAAATTATTTGAGATTCAAATTTCAGTGTTCATAAATAAAGTTTTATTGGAACACAGCCATGCTCCTTCATTTATATATCGACTTTGGCTGCTTTTGTATTACAATGGCAGAGCTGAGTAGTTACAACAGAGAAGAAAAGCAGAGAAGGGCCATGCTGAAGTTCAGACATGTGTCGGGGATTAAACTCAGACCTTTCAAACTCCTGCAGCGTTTCCACTTATTGAATTTCTCCAAACTGACAACAAGGACTGCAAAAACCACGGCCCAGAATCTAACCTGGCCCTCACAGCCGGTTTTCTAGATATCCGTGACAGGTAAATATCCCCAAGGACCTGGGATAAAAGGTGCTTTGTTAAAAGCCACTTTGAACACCTCCCTGAGAAAAGACACTTACAGGGATAAAGCGTTTCTGGTGAAAAGGGGCCTGATGTGTTCTGTTTGTGCTGAAGTTGAGGTTTCTTTCCATTCTACTACAATATGCAACAACCGCAGGAGTTTCATGTTCTGACACCAGCCACATCGCTCTGCTTTATCTTGCTTTTGTTCCTGCTCACATTTCTGACATGGGAACAAAGCCACAGGCCTGTGCAAACAAATGTCCCTGGATTAGAGTGCTCTGCTCAAACCAGCTGTATTAAGGTGGCAATACTGGTGTTAATTCAAGTCTCTCGAAAAGTCAGTGAATCCTTCCTTCAATCATTGCCATTGGAATATTCAAGCATATTTCAACTAATAAAAATAGGTGATGTTTAATGACACTGGGGGCTAGGGTAGCTGCTGGAGGAAGCTATGGGGAAGGCAATAATCTAAAGCTCAGAGGAAACCATGTTTGAGTTGATAGCTTCGATCTCATAAACTCTCAGGATTGGAAGAGGTCTTAAAAGGTCATCTAGCTGTTAAAGACTGAATATATCCCCCTAAAATTCATGTGTTGCAGCCCTAAACCCCAATGTGATGATAAAGGTGGGGCCTTTGGGATGTAATTAGGTTTAGATGAGGTCGTGAGAGTGGGACCCCCATGATGGGATTAGTGTCCTTATAAGAAGAGGAATAGAGACCAGAGTGCTCTCTCTCTCCAACATGTGATGACATAGCTAGACAGCAGCTATGCAGGATTAGGCATCTGCAGGTCAGAAGAGAGCTCTCACCTGGAGCTGAATCTGCCAGGACCTTGATCTTGGACTTCTCAGCCTCCAGACTGAGAGAAATAAATATTTACTGTTAAAGCCTCCCAGGCTCGATATTTTGTTATAGGAACCCAAGGTGACTAAAAAGCCAGCCCATCCACACACCTGAATTTCGAGTGTCCTCTCCATAGTTTCTGCTTGAATTCTTATGTGATGCCGCCTCCCCACCCCTCTAACAGAATCAAAATGACTAATGATCATCAATGGAAATTTGTTCCCTATAAGTCTGACCTCATATTCTTGGTTCCATCCTTTGGATTCCATTTCCCTTCCATGAAAGAGGCCCATGACTATGCCATGTGTCCCCACCTCTCAACCCCGTCGCCACACCCCCATAACCTTACCAGCCATCTTTTTCTAGGCCCAGCAAGCTAACATTTCCTAACCATTCTTTATACGATATGCTTCCAAGTCTCATATTTCCAATAAAGTTTTCAATAGAGAAAATAAGCAGCCAATGTGTTAGATGCTCACTTCATTTCCCATCCCTGACTCCCTCCCAGGAATGAGGAAATGAGTTGCAAGTAAGTGAAAGCCTTACTGGATAAGCCCCAATGTGGATCGTTAAGAGTTGCTTTCAGTTTGGACCCAAACAGGTGTCTTGTGAAAATGGCATAAAGAGTAGATATTCCTGGTATCAATCACAGAGAAAAGGGGCAGGACCCCAGGAAGGAAATGGGAATCTAAATGGGCCATTACAGGTCTTGGGCCTCTGTGTTGAACTTCAAAGAATTTAAGTGTATTTGAGAGTTCTCCTAAGTGTAAGGGAAAGAAACAACAGCCCCTGCCACATAGAAGTAGCTAGAACCTGGACACCCCTGTGGGCAGTTGCACTGAAGAAGAATGAGTTCACCTCTTGATGCAGATTATCTGGTTCAATGGTTAGCCAAATCTAGCTTGTTGCCTGTTTTTGTAAATAAAGTTTTATCAAAACTGAGCCACACCTACGATTTACCTATTAACTATGGTTGCCTTTGTGCTATAATAGCAGAGTTGAGTAGTTTGTGACAGAGACTGAGCCTCAGTAGGCCTAAAACATTTACTAGCCCTTTACAGAAAAAGTCTGCCACCCCCAACCTAGTTCACCATTTCTGGTATTATATCCTTACAATAAGGGCTGCGGTATTCCCCCTTAGGCCAGAGTGGTACAGGGAGCAGTGCCTCTCTCCTCGAGGAGGTGGCAGCATTAGAAATTGGGAAGAACCCTCAGTGGGCCAGAGGATTCCCTCTCCAATATCATCATATTTTCCCTCTTTATTGGATTATTCCTGAGCAAAGAACATATCTTTCATCTCAAAAAGCAAACCAACACTCTCTTGAACCCCATCCCCATTCCTCTGCTGACATTTATAACAGACCTTCCCTAAAACATTGTCTATACTCATCTCCCCCAATTCCCTCTTCCTACTCTCTCTCGAACCCACTCTACTGAGGCTTTTTCCCCTACCACTCCCCTGAAATGGCTCTTGTCAAGGTCACCACAACCTCCGTGTGGCTAAACCCAAGGTCAAGTTTCAGTCATTGTACTCAGCATATCTACAGTATTCTACAGATAATGAGCCTTCTCCCCAAACACTTCCCTCTCTTGGCTTCTGGGATCCTACTCTCCTTTGGCTCTCCTCCTACCTCACCAGCCCCTCCTTCTTAGTATTCCATGGGTCGCCATAATCCCCCTGACCTCCAAATGCTGGAATTCCCTAAGGCACCTCACTAGAATGCCTCTCTCTACCTACATGTTCTCTAGGTGATCTCATCCTGTCTCATGGCTTTGAATGCCAGTGACTCCCATATTTCTATCTCTATCCTCAGTCTGGAATGTTCTTTCCCCAGAAATTTGCTTGGCTCACTTCTTTCCATGTTTTTGCTAAAATACCACATTATCAGTAAGGTCCTCCCTGATCACCCTCTGTAAATATATGTATAAATATCACCCTCACCCCTCACTCCTGCCTACCAGTGCTCCCTTAGCATGCTTTTTTTTTTTTCTTCTTAGCACTTATTACCATCTAAAATCCTCTCTAAATATATTTAGTTATTTCTCGGTTGTTTTCCCTCATTAGAACATAAGCTTTATGAATGCAGGTACTTTTTTGTTCTCTGATACAATCCAAGGGCCTAAAACCCTGGAAGACGCATAGTAGGCCCTCAGTAAATGCTTCAGGGTGGATGAATAAAGGTGTGAGTTGCCTGCCTCGGGATTCTAGGAGTCAACATGATTTCATAGCTGAGGAAGCTAAGTTTAGGTCTTTTTGCCTCAAATCACATGGCTTGTAAGTGGCAAAACTGATATATGAATCCTGGTCATGTGATTGATGGGGGGGTGTGGACACAGGTTCCATTTCTGCTCTCATGTAGCTTTTTTTTTTTTTGCGGTATGCGGGCCTCTCACTGTTGTGGCCTCTCCTGTTGCGGAGCACAGGCTCCGGACGCGCAGGCTCAGCGGCCATGGCTCACGGGCCCAGCCGCTCCGCGGCATGTGGGATCTTCCCGGACCGGGGCATGAACCCGTGTCTCCTGCATCGGCAGGCGGACTCTCAACCACTGCGCCACCAGGGAAGCCCTCTCATGTAGTTTTTCAGTGAAGGCCGACTTTGAACAGATAATGGCAACTTAACCCTTGACCTCTAGGCCAGGTTCTTCCCGAGGCTCCCTGTTACCACCAAAATGACCCTTTGAGACCAAGGTTTTTGTCCTTAAGCAGCCATTACTCCTTCTTGCGGCATAAATCTTAGAGGATTCTGGAGCATGAAATGAATTTTTATCTCACATTTAAGATAACCTTTTCAGCTCTCTAAACTATGACTATTATTAAGTAGTGAGTATCTTGTGTGGTTTGTCACGTGTCCCTGTATCTCCTGGTTGGTCTCCCATATTTGCACTTCTAGTTTTTAATGCCCATACCTTAGCAAGGTGAATGGTTTTAATTTTGTTACCCTCACCAGAGTCTAGTCCAAAGCACTGAGTCTGCCCTTTCATTTTGAGAAGATTCTGCTATACAGTGGCCAGTGGGGAGTGCCAGGGGTTCTGTGAGATCTTTAGCCCGTCCTGGTGGCCCACGTAAGAAAAATGTTAAGAACCATTGTTACAGAGGTCTTCCCTCACTCATCTCTCCATTCAAAGTGAATAACATCTTAGAACCCAGAATCTTAGATTTGGATGGAATCACCAATGTCATATTGTCCCACTATTTTGCATCAGTCCAGTGACCCCGGAAACATCTGTGACATGAGGGTCACCTCCACTTGAGCCTCTTTATCAACAAAATATTTTTACTCTCATGTAACTTTCCTTAGGTTGAGTCAAAAACAGCCTCACCTGAAGCCTCTGCCCATTGGTCTTGGTTTTGTTCTTGAGACCTAGTCTCATGTAAATCTCACCTTTCACTTTATTGCCAGGTCTTCAAATAGTCCTGTGAGCATAGAAAAAAGCACTAGATCCATTCGTTCTGGACCTAGATACCAATCTAACTCTTTTGGCTATTAAAACGAATATTGGCTAATAAATCTTTCTATTTACCCCCAGGCAGCAATGGAGTTAAAAGTACTGCCATTACCATGGTGTGGATGGAGAAACCAAGGCATATGGATGGCAGATGACTCACTGTTGGCGCAGTGGACAAAAGATTCGGGACTACTTGTCCTTTGCTCTGACTTGGATTCCCTAATGTAGTACATACTCCAGAGAAAGCTATTATAATAACGACTCTAAGAACATTAGAATTGCTATTATTGAGAAAGATGCAGTTTCATTTAAAGGGTTTCATTCTTCTTAGATGAGTTCTACTTTCTGCTTTCCCTTCATTCGAATTCCATGTTTATTATTTCCACTCCACTCCTGGCCTGATAAAGCTAAAACTCCACTCACACCATCCAGCAAACTAGACTCCAGGCAGCAGCAGACAGGGGCATTTGGTCTTCTGGAGACAATGGTTTCTCTCCAGTTTGGTCAGCAAGCCGATTTAAACTGACAAGATCATAGCTCTACAAAAATAAGATCTATTAATTGTCCTGAGGAAGGAAAAGGTCATTGGGCAAATGTTACCCTGTATCTCATTTTTCAGCTAGAGTCTGGGCATCAGCATCAAATCATTTCTCTGTAACTAGATCCTGCCTCTCAGCAGTAATTAAAAAAATGACTCAATAAAATCATGCTCTATGTCTGCTTGTGAATTTTGTTACTTGAATACATTTCACTTATACCGAAATCAGTCTGGAGTTGCTGACGCTGTACTTTCCTCAGGACCCCACTGCAAAATGTATTGAAGGTATCTGGGACCATTAATTGATTCTCCCGGATTCCTGTTGTAGCCCATTTCTCAGGCTTCAGCTCCTAAGGAAGAACAGATGTTTCCTTCACATGACCTGGGTCACTAATAAAGGCAGGGTATGGGAGGGGGCAGTCAGGGAAATGTTACCCATCAGACCAAATGCGATTTATCTGATAGACTCCAGGGATGGTGGGCTGCAGGAGAATGGTAGCAAGAGCACCATCAAAAGTATAGGCCTTATGGACATATGTACACTACCAAATGTAAAATAGATAGCTAGTGGGAAGCAGCTGCATAGCACAGGGAGATCAGCTCGGTGCTCTGTGACCACCTAGAGGGGTGGGATAGGGAGGGTGGGAGGGAGATGCAAGAGGGAGGAGATACGGGGATATATGTATATGTATAGCTGATTCACTTTGTTATAAAGCAAAAACTAACACAACATTGTAAAGCAATTATACTCCAACAAAGATGTTTAAAAAAAAAGTATAGGCCTTGAGGGGATGGAAGATGTGAGACGTTGTATAGGGAAAGGAGGCTGCAGAGGATATTTTCTCTAGCTCTCCTTGGTGCTTTGTGGGCAAAACCCATAATGCTTTGCCTCCTTGGGCTATGGAAGCATATTTTCAGATTCAACAAACATTTACTAAGTATCTACTATGTGCCCATCAAAAAAGTAAACATTCTCATAAATAGTACTTCATTTAAACCTCATTATAACCCTGTGAATTAGGTGGAGTTGTAATGTGGGTTTGGGGGATTTTTTGCTTGCTTGTGTGCTGTTAGCAGTTTGATTAAATGGTTATGTCAACCATCTTAAACCTTACTGGGAGACTGGATAAATAAATGAACAAACAGCAGACAGACACATAAGTTCTTCCTCTCCAATATTAATGCCACTACCTCTTTACCAGAGCAGATCCAGGCAGGATGACTTGCCCAAGATCACATGGCCCGAAAGTGGCTGAATTGAGACTTGATGCCAGGGTGGGCACCAGAACCCATGTTTCCTCCTCCCCAAGCCCCACCCCACTGCCTGCCATGTTAATGGTCTGTTTAATGCATTTGTACTCAGGAGATATCTTTGTCATCCCATCTCGGCAGTGTTCTAGCAGTGTCTCTGATTTTAAATGTGAAGAAATTTAAAAAATAAGCCTTTTCTAATATAACTTGCATCTGTTCCCTTCACTTTTAGCTTCAAGTTTGCTGGGGTTTTTTGTTTTTTGTTTTGGCTGTGCCGCGAAGCTCGTGGTATCTCAGTTCCCTGACCAGGGACTGAACCCCGGCTATGGGTGAAAGCCCGGAATCCTAACCACTAAGCCACCAGGGACCTCCCTCAAGTTTGCTTTTTTAATTTTTATCCGGGTGATCATTAAAGTCCCTGATAAGTTTCATTTCACTCTGCTTTCTTGGTCTCACTCATTCCTGGCAGTCATGTCCACATGTCAGGGTTTCAAACTGAAGACAAATGTAGGAATTCTACTTCCAACATGGATAACTTCTCTTCTGTTCCCAAAGTTATCATGAGATCAACAAGTGCTGAGCCAGCTGAGGAGGAATCACCCTTGTCCAGAGGAGAGTTCTCTCTTGTGGTCATTCTCTTTCCAGCCACTGCTCTTCTGACCTCTTCCTTCTTTTCCCTTGGCCTCAAGCCCTGAAGCCTGGCCTGCTGTGGAGGAATCCACAGTGGCAACTTCTCCAGATACTTCAGCTCACAAAGTGGGTGGGGGTGGGAGTGGGAGGGCTACACAGTGCTTACTGAGGGCTTGGGCTGTTAACGTTGAGGAGGAGGGGAATCTGGGAACAGGAAGTTTTGCTGTCTCCCCTCCTGTCTTCGGACAAAGTCTCTCTCCTTGACCTAACTCTCACCAGGCTCCTCAAAGCCCTCTGCACCTTGACCTTCAGTGTCCCTCCTTGTCCGGCCTGTATAGCCCAAATGTAGTACGAATCCTGTCAAGTCAGTTTATCCAGATCCCCACCCCCGATATCTGACCAAATTACTCATGCGGCACCCCCGCCCGCCCCCCGCAGGTGATGTCTGATCACCCAGGCCTGCCTTCAGCAAGAATCCTGTTAGGTCAGCGTAACAAGAATTAACCTACTTTCGAGCGGTTTTCCATCACCAACTGCTCTTTGGCTATAAATGCCCACTTTTCCTTGTTGTATTCAGAATTGAGCCCTGTTCTGTACTGGGGTCTCTTTTCTCCTACTGCAATTCTTCCTGAGTCAAATCTGTTTTTACTGTCCAGCTCTGGTTCTCTTTGACATGTCAACAATCAAAGAACAACGCCAGACCAGTTTGGGAAGAAAGGAATCAAAGCAAATATAAAACTTAGGGAGCGTGACCTCCTCTCACTCTGGATGTGCTCACACAAGGGGGGGGTCGGAGTAAGCATACATGTTCAAGTACAACAGCAAACATGAACGGAGAGCAAGTTCATGAATTCTAGTCCTGTTAACATTTCAATCCCCAAATTAATTGTTTAGTCATAAGTGTTCTGCCACAATTGTGGTCATATCAGTAGCTTTCTGTCAATGAACCTAAAAAACTTTATTAACCCAAATTATTTTTTGAATGCTTATACCAAAAGGAAGCCTGGAGCTAACTTTAGTGCTCAACTGCAATCATAAATTTATCCCAGATGCCTGGCATTTCTCATTCTCCTCTCCTTTTGATTAGTTTTGGCTCCCTTTCCATTTTTAATTGTCAAGGTTTATTTGAGATTTAACATAATAAATCATCTCAATCCTTTTTGCATTTCTACTCAGGAAGTCAAATTAGCTAATATTTTCAGATGTTGACATTCCTTTCAGGAATAAGCCCTTACTGTAAAAAAATCAGCTTTGGAAACACAAGTGTAAATGGAAACACAATCCACTGGCTCGCACACTGCTCTTCCTTGTTGTGGACGCCAGCAGACATTTGGTCCCCAGCTGGGCATGTAACACTTAAGTACATAAGCACCTTACACATCTATGTCTCCTACACCAAGGAAATAAAGCCCTCTTCTCTATGGAACAGAGATTTTGAACACCAGGTAGTGGGCCTGACTTCAGTGTTTTTCCATAACAAATAAACAGCATTTTGTACCATTAAGTGAATTTGCACTGTCCAAGCAAAATGGCTTCGAATACTGCCAAATGCGATTATCAAGACTGATTTACTCCTGCCCTGCGGTAGCCTGGCTACTTAGCTTTGTGCAAATTCAGCTGGACTTGCTTTTCCTCTGGCTAAGCAGAGACAGGGCCACTTCTAGCGAGTCAGGGAAAAGGTGAGCTCCACAGCACAGGGAGTAATGGACAATAAAGCAGAGGCATGGTTTGCTGCCTAGCTCCATCATCTTGCTTCCAACCAGTGTTGATCTGGCTCAGGGAGGTCAGGCTGTAGGAGACTCAACAGGGATGTCTAGGATCTGAAAAAGTGAGGAGGAGCCAGAGGCAGGGTTACTTTCACTCCATTCTTCCTGTCATTCCTTCCCTAAACCAGTGCCCTGCTTTTCTTGGACCCCTGGGTCCTTAGACACCCGCTGACCAGCACCCCCTGCCTCTTCACCCCCTCCCTTGACAGCAACCCCTGCAGCAGGTTCCAGCGGGCTCTGGCACCAGTAGGACCTGGTTGGTTACCCCAGCTCTGCCACTTGTAGCTCTGTATCACCTGACTTCTTGGAAATTCTATTTGCTCAACAGGAAGAATAATCCCCACCTCATGATTAAATTTTAACGTATTTTAAAATGAAAACAGAATATCAAAAAAAAAACAGATATCTGCACTCCCATGTTTGTTGCAGCATTATTCACAATAGCCAAGATGTGGAAACTCAAGTGTTTGTCAATGGATAAATGGATAAAGAAGACGTGGTATGTATGTATGTATGTATGTACATATGTACATACATGCATACATACAATGGAATATTATTCAGCCATGAGAAAGAAGGAAGTCCTGCCATTTTGTGACAATATGGATGGGCCTTGAGGGCCTTACGCTAAGTGAAATAAATCCATCTGAGAAAGACAAATACTGTATGATAACACTTATATGTGGAATCTTAAAATAGGCAAACTCAGACAAACAGGGAGTAGACTGGTGGTTGCCAGGGGTTAGGGGGTGGGGGAAATGGGGAGATGTTGCTCAAAGGGTACAAACTTCCACTTACTAGATTAAGAAATTTGGGAATCTAATGTACAATGGTGATTGATCTTAGCTAATAATACTGTATTATATACTTGAGTGTTTCTAAGAGAGTAGATCTCAAATGTTTTCACCACAAAAAAGGAATGGTAACTCTGTGACAGGATGGAGGTTGTAGCTAATGCTATAGTGGTAATCATTCTGTAGTATATAAGTGTATCAAATCACCACTGTTGTACACCTTAAACTTATACAATATTATGTGTCAATTATATCTCAATAAAGCTGGAAAATATATATATTTTTAATTTTAACCTATTTCAAGTGACTGGCATGATGTTGGGGTACCAGTAAAGGCTCAGTTATGGTTAGTTCCCTTCCCTCTCTATCCTCCAGCCCTCGCCCCCCCTGGAGACTCACCTAGCTTGTCTCTTTTCTTCAAGGTTCTCCCCTCTAGACTGATAGCACATTCCATCCCCTCCAAATAATTCAGAGATTGACACGTATTCTCTCCTTGACCAAATGTTAGTCAGGCTCGCTGAGCCCAATGAGGCCCCATCCTCCAAGAGCCCAACTTAGCAAGAATCCTGTCAAGATGGTTTAGCCAGAATCTTTCATCCTCAGTATCTGATCACCCTGGCCTGCTTTCAGCAAGACTCTTGTTATGCCCATTTATCCAGAATTCCCCATTATTCCTGATATTTCCTCTTTCTAATTTTCTGCCCTCACCCCTTCAATCCTTGGCTATAAATTCCCACTTTTCGTTGTATTCGGGGCTGAGCTCAATCTGTCTCCCATACTATAAAATCTCTATTGCAATAGTCTTGAATAAAGTCTGCACTACCATTCTTCAACAAGTGTCACGACTAATTTTTTTCTTTAACAAGACCTCAAGCATCTGTGCTCTTGCTTGTGACTTTCTGAAATTTCTGTTCCCTGTTCTCGTCTTTCCAACTTGGTTAAATGATATTCACTTCTATAATGTCAATTCCTTTGCACAATTTTCACGGGCAACCCTCACCGCCACTTCCAAGGCCTGTCTAGTACAGGACTCGGCACCAGACAGCCTGGAGTCAAACCCCAATTCCACTTTTCTTTAACTTTTGACCTTGGGAAAGTTATTTAACCTGTCTGTACCTCCGTTCCCTCATCAATAAATGAGGAGAATAATTCTACCCCCCACACTGGACTGTTGTTGCATGAATTCTATTGAGTGCTTCGATATAGTGTCTGGCTCACAGTAAGTGCTCAGTACCATTGCTGTTATCTCTTCTCACATTTTATAATTATCTTTGTTATTAATAATATCTGCCCTGTCCCCACCCCCAATCCTAGACCAGGAAGCTCCTCCACAGCAGGAGTGGGTCTCACTCATCTTTGCATTTTCCCTCCAGCTTCACGTCACCATGGCCCACCATACGCACTCAGTCCCTGTGCTGATAACAACTGGTCTGATAAAGAATTCATGGCAGGTGTTGATGGGTCCCACATATGAACTCTCTGGCAGTTTACTTCTACATTTTTCAATAGCTTCGTTGAGATATCTTCAGTATACAAAATCTATATATATTTAAGGTGTATAACTTGATGTTTTGATATATGTACACATTGTGAAAAGATCACCACAATCAAGCTAATTAACATACCTATCACCTCTACAAAATTACCATTGTGTGTGTGTGTGTGTGTGTGTGTGTGTGAGTGTGTGGTGAGGAGTTTAAGAGTTATCCTCTTCACAAATCTCAATTATACAATACAGTATTGTTAACTATTATCACCACACTGTACGTTAGATCTCTAGAACTTAGTCATCTTACGTAACTGAAATATCCTTTGGCCATTTCCCTCTCCTCCTAGCCCCTGGCGACCACCATTCTACTCTCTGTTTCTATGAGTTTGACTGCTTTAGATTCCACTTATAAGTGAGATGATGCAGTATTTGTCTTTCTGTGTCTGGCTTATTTCACTCAGCATAATGTCTCCCAGTTCCATCCATGTTGCTGCAAATGGCAGGGTTTCCTTCTTTTTTAAAGTTGAAAATATTCCACTGTGTGTGTATGTATGTGTGTGTGTATATATACATTTTGTCTCTATTTCTGTATCACATTTTCTTTATCAATTCATCTGCCAAAGTATATTTAGGTTGTTTTCATATCTTGGCTACTGTAAATAATGCTGCAATGAAACTGGGAGTGCAAATATGTCTTCATGATCCTGATTTCAGCTCTTTTGGATATATACCCAGAAGTGGGATTGTTGGCTCATATTGGTCTTGGCAATAATCTTTTGGATGTGACACCAAAATCACAGGAAACAAAAGCAAACACAGACAAATGGGATTACATTACTGCCGGGGAGGGGATGGGCCAGTTCTTTAGAAATGCTCCTAGTCTTTGACCCACATTCAGCCTAGTTCATAGCAGTCAAACCAGCCTTTTTTCAGGGAAAGGCCTCATCTTAGGAAACCAATGTCTCTGATCAAAGGTCAACTTCAAAATCCAATCCAGAAGCAATTACAGCAGTGTTTTAAGAACCACAGTTGAGGGTCAGAGTTCAACTTTTTTTTTTTTTTTTCCTGAAACAAGTTGCCTCTGCCCGTTGACAAACAAGGTTGAGTCTCAGGGGACTATAATACAATTCTAATTTCAAATCTAAAGCTCCATGCTCCTTTCAAGTTGTCATCAGTTTGCCATACTGCTTTGTTGAAAAAAAAACAAGGTCAGTGGGCATGAGCTCTGTCATTTTGTTTCACCTCCATTTCAATGATGCTCTGCCCCTGAATCCACTTGCCCTCATTTTGGGAAAAGAAGTTCCCTCCTCTCCAGAGATAAACCCTCCCTCTGTGCTACCGACCTGTCCACTCTCTCTCCCTCAAGGAATTGAAGACATGGATCCCGCCCCCAGTTCTCCTCTCTCCATCACCTGCTACCACCTGGTGCAGAGTTGCCCAAACTTTGGAACAGGTGGTTACTACTGGTGATGTGCAAGATGATTAAAAATAAAACACTTTAAAATAGTTATGCATTTAATTTGAATATGTATTAAGAAACAAATTATATAACTAGAACATCAAACCCATAATTTTGCAGATATTACTGCTTTAGGTGAAGTTAAATACATTTAAGTTTTTTAAAAAGCTAACTGACTTATAATAACACCAAGTAAATGACAGCAGGAGGGATATGTGGCTTTGGAAACAATGGACTGAAGTTTGGATGGTCTGCACAGTAGAGAGCCCTGGGCTGGCAGCCAGGAGTCCCTGCTCTGCCACTCACTCTCCATGTGGCCTCAAACACATGCCTTAACCTCTCTAGGCCTCCACTGGGATTGTTTGTGATTTCACGGGGCTGGCTCTTTTCCTGATTTTCAAATTCACTCAGCTTTTCCCAGTGTGTTTAAAAACAACCTCTCCAAAGTATTCCTTGGGTGTGCTGAACCCTCAAGTTTTAGCTCTCTGGGTTCTCTCCATCCCTTTTTACTGTGTGAATTCTGAGGTGTTGCATTCTTAATCCCTTCCCTCTCTTAAAAGCCCCACAATCTGCCTGCAAGCCTGATGGCTCCTCTGAAAGAGCCCTTCAATGTTACTGTGACTTCACAAACAGCTGCTAGTATGCAGCTTCTGGAATAATACAACTTAAATGGGCTTTGTGGACAGGCCTAGGAACCCACCCTGATGCACAGTGTGCTCTATCCTAGGAGAATGGATTCTGAGCTGCCAGCATCTCATTCACAAGAAGACTTTTAGAACCTATCTCCATTCATTTATAGTTGAAGACCCCTCCTGGATTGTCGAACAACATGCAGCGAGGGTCCCTGGGCTGCTGCCCTCACTTGCCCTGCTGCTGCCTTCTGATGATGTGAAGGATGTTGGAGGAATGCCAGGAAGCAGTTCCTGGGGCACTGGCTTAGTATTATGGGCTGAATCAGGTGCCTACACCCACGGTGAGGGCTTCCAAGGGACATCAAGCAAGGGCAGCCGCCCACTGCAGCCCCAGGAGAAGCCTGGGGTGAATGAGGACAAGCAGCTGGGCTTCTGGGTTCAACAGGGCCAAATGATTCCCTTTCTTCCTGTCTTAATCTCTTAATGTGCTAAATGGCAATAATTAATATTGAGAACAGGAAAGACTTGGTGTTAAGTTTGCTAGCACTGCTGTAAAGAAGTACCACAACAGAAAAGTATCATCTCACAATTCTGGAAGCCAGAAGTCCAAAATCAAGGTGTTGACAAGGTTACTTTCTTCTGAAGGCTGTGAGGTAAAGGATCCCTTCCAGGCCTCTCTCCTTGGTTTAGAGATGGATGTCTTCACACTCACATGGTGTTCTCCCTCTATGTGGCTTGTGTCCAAATTTCTCCCTTTTATAAGGACATCAGTCAATTGGATTAGGGGCCCACCCTCCTCCAGAGTGACCGCATCTTAACTGATAACAACTGCAACAACCTTACTTCTAAATCAAATCATATTCTGAGGTACTGGGGAGTGAGGGCTTCAATATATGAATTTTTGGAGGGGCACAATTCATTCCACAGCAGACATGAAGAACCGAACAAGGAGCCAGGACAGCTGGATTCTAGAACCAACTCTACTCTAAGCAGCTGTGTGGTACAGAGTACACTGAGTAGGTTCTCTAGGCCTCAGGCTTTTCCTGGGCCCCTCAGTCTGAAGATTTAAGACTAGACCATCTCAAAAGCCCCTCTAGCTCTAACAGCCAATAGCTTCATCATCTAACTGAAACACATCCAAATATTAACAAAGCATTTAAAACTTCTTACATGGAAGATACAGTATAAACACTAAGAAATAATAACCCCCGAGCCTCCATAGAAAAAATGCATACAAATTCAAAGTGGTTTTCAAATATTATTTCATTAATCCTCACAAATCCTCTGTGAAGTAGTATTTTTAAAGAGCAAACTGACAACTGTGCTATAATCTGGTCAAGTAAAAGAACAGTATCTCAGACAAGATGACAGCAGACTAATCTGCCACAGGGAGGGCTTAACATTCAAAGGCCATGCAAGTCGGAAACAAATAGGAAATTTCATCTCAGGTGGCTTCCAAATAGGGGTTGGAAATGAGGTCTTGGCTGCCATCCTGGGGGACTTTCCAAAGGAGGGAGGGGAGATTTACGAGCAGAGTTTCTAGAACACATGCATCATTCATGGCCTCTAATTTTTCATGCATAAATATTTGAGCTGATATTTAAGATCTAGGAAATCTTCTGGGAGGGAATTACAATGTTTTCCTGAAGAGTGAAGAAAAACACTGCCCTAGATGATTTTCTTTTTCTTTTCTTTTCTTTTCTTTTTTTTTAATACCAGGGCTAAAAAGGTAGGTGAGGTTGAGATTATGGAGATGTGGCCATTTCACAAAAGCCCTCCCCTTCCCAGCCACTGGCCATCATCCTGATTCTGACCAGCTCTCAGAGACAGCTGACCACACACTCTATCCCAGGACACTGATCCCACATTCCATCTAGAAGATGAAGTGGGCAATTGAGTGAAGGAAGCCGACCCCTGGGCACGGGACAAAAGGTTACATCCAGGTTTGGACTTGCACAAAGGCCCTCTGCTATGCTGGATGATGGAGAGGCCAGGAAGACACTGCTTGATCAGCCCAAGCTTAAATAGTTCCTTCACTGGCCAGGCTTCTGGCCTGAAATTCCAACATTGGATATTTTTTGGGGGTTGCAAGAATTTCTATCTCCAAGTGACTCCCTTTAAAATCCAAATTCTTCTAGACGTGTGAGGGGCTACACCTCTTAACTAATCACCAGCATCTTAGTGTAAAAGTTTGTCCTAACAATCCTACGCTGTGGTGTTGAGAGATTACTTAGACAGGAACTGGCTATGGTAGGTTCCGAAGCCTGTGGTGGGAACTAGGAAGGAGGAGAGGAACAAAAAACAGGTGTCATAGGGGTGGCTGGACGACTCTGAAGATCATTTCTGCCTGTTTCATTACTCTGTCAGATGGGCTACAGTACAGGTTAACCTCATTTTAGTGAAGCAGCAATACTAGTAGTTTACATGTTAACTTTACTTAGTGAAGCATCAATACAGCTAAACTACTGTAACATTTAATACTGTGACCCAACTGGCAAATCTAATCTTATGCAGTCAGAAACTCCATTGCAGGGTCCTACTGAGATTGTTTTTATTATCAAAACCAAAGAACAACAACCTTTAAAGACTGTAAAAGAATCCAGCTTCTCTGCATGACCTAGACCCAGCCTCACATCTCAACATACCTATATCCAATCTCTTATAGCTCCTCAAATAAGCCAGCTCCCTCACACCTCCTCTGTACATGCTGTTCCCTTGGTATGGAATGCCCTTCATGGCCCCTTCCACCTGGCTAACCACTATTCTTCATTCAAGACTAAACTCAAGCCCACACCTTCCAGAAAGCCTTCCCCAACTTCCTAGGCCAGGTGTGGGTCCCTCCCCTGCATCTGGCAGCAACTGCGACTCTGGTCATAATTGTTAGTTTAGTTTCCAGTTTCTTCCTCTAGAGCATAGGCAGAACCAGTGGTCTCCATCTCAGCATCCCCAGTGTGAGACCCAGTTCCCAGCACCTAGGAAATGCTGAAAAATATTTTTTGTGAATGAGCCATTATCTTACCTGTTAAATTTGCTGATTTAAAAAAAGACAGAACTCGACTCTGCTGAGGGTGCATTGAAGCACTCAACTTCTACTTTGTGGTGGAAATATAAATTGTCTCAAGGCCCTTGGAAAGCCATTTGGCAAGACACATCACACACAATAGTAACATCATAGCCTTTGACCTTGACACTCCTGAGAATCTCTCTTCAGAAAATAATATAAGCTGTGACAAAGTGATCACCATGATGATATTCAGGGCAGCATTACTTAAAATAGAAAATACCTGGAATGAACTTAAATGTCCAATAACAGAGGAGTAGTTAAATTGCAATCCAATGCAATGTTTCATGACCATTAAAAATCATGGTTATGACCCAAACAAAAAATGGGCAGAAGACCTAAACAGACATTTCTCCAAGAAGACATACAGATGGCCAACAGGCAAATGAAAAGATGCTCAACATCACTAATTATTAGAGAAATGAAAATCAAAACTACAATAAGGTAACACCTACACTGGTCAGAATGGTCATCATTAAAAAGTCTAAAACATGGGCATATACACACTAACAAACGTAGTAAGGTAGATAGCTAGTGGGAAGCAGCTGCATGGCACAGGGATATTGGCTCGGTGCTTTGTGACAGCCTGGAGGGGTGGGATAGGGAGGGTGGGAGGGAGGGAGACGCAACAGGGAAGACATATGGGAACATATGCTTATGTATGACTGATTCACTTTGTTATAAAGCAGAAACTAACACACCATTGTAAAGCAATTATACCCCAATAAAGATGTTAAAAAAAAAAAGAATAATAATTAAAAAAAAAAAGTCTAAAAAATCTACAAACAATAAATGCTGGAGAGGGTGTGGAGAAAAGGGAACCCTCCTGCACTGGTGGTGGGAATGTAAATTGATACAGCCACTATGGAGAACAGTACGGAGGTTCCTTAAAAAACTAAAGCTAGAACTACCATACGACCCAGCAATCCCACTACTGGGCATATACCCTGAGAAAACCGTAATTCAAAAAGAGTCATGTACCACAATGTTCACTGCAGTTCTATTTACAATAGCCAGGACATGGAAGCAACCTAAGTGTCCATTGACAGATGAATGGATAAAGAAGATGTGGCACATATACACAATGGAATATTACTCAGCCATGAAAAGAACCGAATTGAGGTATTTGTAGTGAGGTGGATGGACTTACAGTCTGTCATACAGAGTGAAGTAAGTCAGAAAGAGAAAAACAAATACCATATGCTAACACATATATAAGGAATCTAAGAAAACAAAACAAAAAAAAAGGTTCTGAAGAACCTAGGGGCAGGACAGGAATAAAGACACAGACATAGAGAATGGACTTGAGGACATGGGGAGGGGGAAGGGTAAGCTGGGACAAAGTGAGAGAGTGGCATGGATATATATACACATATATATACATATATACACATATACACATATGGATATATATACACATATATATACACATATATATACACATATATATACACATATATATACACAAATGTAAAACAGATAGCTAGTGGGAAGCAGCTGCATAGCACAGAGAGATCAGCTCAGTGCCTTGTGTCCACCTAGAGGGGTGGGATAGGGAGGGTAGGAGGGAGACACAAGAGGGAGGAGATATAGGGATATATGTATATGTATAGCTGATTCACTTTGTTATAAAGCAGAAACTAACACACCATTGTAAAGCAATTATACTCCAATAAAGATGTTAAAAAGATAAAAATAAATAAAAATGAAAAAAATTTAAAAGTCTACAAATAACAACTACTGGAGAGGGTGTGGAGAAAAGAGAACCCTCTTACACTTAAGATACAATCTGCATCTTAAACATGGGTTTGCCAAGAGAGGCAAGATAGACGAAGGTATTCCCATCAGAGGAAACAACCTGTAAAAATGCAAAGAAGTGAGAAGAAGCACAGGGCTCTGGAAAACTGTTCACGATAGGTATAAGAGACTGAGTGTTTGTGTCCCCTCAATTCATATGTTGAAGCCCTAACCCCCAGTGTGATGGTATTAGGAAGTGAGGCCTTTAGGAGGGAATTAGGTTTAGATGAGGTCATGAGGGTGGTGGAATTAGGTTTAGATGAGGTCATGACGAGATTAGTGTCCTTACAAGAAATGGGAGCTCTCTTTCCACCATGTGAAGACACAGCAAGAAGGAAATCATCTGTAAGCCAGGAAGACAGTCCTCACCAAAAACCTGACCATGCTGGCACCCTGATCATGAACTTCCCAGGCTCCAAAACTGTGAGAAATAAATTTCTGTTGTTTAGCCACCCTGTCTGTGGTATTTTGTTATAGCAGCCCGAGAAGACCATGACAGTGTGATTTTTTCACTCTACTTTTCTGCTTCGAACATGATTGCCTTCTAGCAAGACAGGTCTCCATCTCTGCAGAGATGATGGTGGAGGTTCAAGGAGTAGGAGAGACTTGCAGTGAAAAGAATGTTCCTCTTACTCCTTCCCCAGCTGTCAAACATCACTGCACCCAGGGGCTCCTCCAAAACCATCTGCAATCTACCCACTGCAGTTATTAGACCTGCTTCTAGGAGTCTGGGTGCAGTTTCCAAAAGAGAAAGATACCAGTGTCAGGTAATCATGCTCGTCATTCCCTAATGATGCTTAATGCCAGGCACCGCAGTGGCTCTGAGGCCTGGCTGACGCAAAGAGGCTTGGCTGGGCAAGACACACTCCAGAAGGCAAACAGCAGCCTTTTCCAGACCACCATGGCTCTGTTTCATGAAAGATTTCTCTCTAGCCCAATTATAAGAGAAAATTCTCCTCTGTTCTCTGGCCCCAGCCACCCTCTACACAGAACCAAGAGAGGATAACATTTTTTCATGCATTCTAAAGCAGGGCTGTTTGCAAGGAAGAACACTTGCCTGCTCTCCACTCCCTCTCTCCCAAAACACCGCTCACTGTTGATGCTGCAAATTTCTGCATCAGATGGCTGGTAGTCCATCTCTGTTCCCTAATTTAGCAAATGAAGATGAGTATTATATTTACATTGTGTGAACTGCAGTGGGCCAGGGAATTGTGAAGCACTTGATCCATCCAACTTAAGTCTTGTTTCTTGCAAACGCGTCTCTGGCTGGTTTACTGCTAAGACCCCAGCAGGAGACAGGAATGAGAAGGCATGAGTCACGTCTTGTTTGTTACAACATGAAGATGTCCCAGGACTTTTCAAAGCGGGAAAGAGGGTGGAATGATGAATACTTCAAGTTCTATGAATCAAATATGAATTGAACTGTAATCAGGGCTTAAAGTAGATGGCTGCATAATAAGCGCTAAACAATTCATCTTTCTGTCAGGTGGCAGAAAGTAATTTATTCATTACCATTTAAGCAAGAAGACAGTGTGTTTAAAGACAGAAAAGTTTAGCGTGTTCCATTTTTGATGGCACTGCAAAGGGCCCAAGTTGAAAGAAACTGCTGAAAAAGGGAAAAGGAGTGAAGTAATCTTTAGAGCATCAAACCTTGATTTGGTTTGGGAAATATCATTAATTCTCTTTCAGAATTCAGGGGAGAAATCAACAGGGCTTAGTTGAAGAATTCTTCAGATGAAGAATTAGTAAATTCAGTGAAGCTTCATCTTACTTTATGCATCTCAGGCAGTCCCCAAACAGCTATGTGTAAAGTTAAAAAGTAAGTATTAAGCTATATTCTTTTCCCTTTGACTTCCGTTATGATTTCAGATATACGTTTCCTTGAGACCCACAAATATAATAAAAGCACCATTTAGTCCTCTTATGATTCACTGAAAGCATTCTACCTTTGTCAACATGAAATCTATGAGCATTAAATCGTCCCACAAAACCATAAGAAAAATTTATGCTTTTCTGTATAATCTTGGCACATTCAGGATGAATCACATGTATTCTCCATTAAAACATGTTATATAGCAAATTTTCACTTTACTGCAATTTTTCGTGACTCCATGGGACTTAAATGTATAAGCAGCCATAGTTACCAGGAGAATGCTTCAGGATTTCAGCCAAACTTATGAGCAGCAGGAACCATATGGCAGAATTTTCTTGGACAGAATTCAGTTTTACCACTTCACAACTATTATACTGTATTCATTTGTTATTGCATAGCAAACTTACTACGTTGTTACAAAGAGGATCGTGTGCAGTTCTGTTTTAAAACTTAGTAGAATTCTGCTTAAAATGCTTGAGTCAGAAAAATATGTCTAGCTACCTTAATAACTAAAATCATATCCTTGGCAGAAACCAGACTGCAGAACCTGTTTGCTAAAATAGTTCCTATGTAATCCCAAGCAATTCAATGCAAATAACTTTTAAATTAATGAAGCTTTAAAGGAGAAGCTATCTAAATACCAAAAAGTCTGTAAAAAAAAATTTAAAAGACCATAATAAAAGAGCTACATAATACAAATTAAGTATGTTCAAAACTCTGTGATTTGTCTCTCCACAGAAGCTGCAGCACACCGCCAAACATACACAGGGCTGTCATTCTTTCTTTTGTAGAGAAGATGCAAGGAACTAAAATTAAAATGGAGCCTAAGCCTGCTATGAGAGGGTTTAGAAGGCAAAATTACATGCTTTCTATGATAAGCTGCAAGTTGTTATTTAAAGAAGGCACACAGAGCGCTGTCTAGTTATATGTGTGCTATAGCAATGAAGTCAGATCTAGACCTGGGCACCCTGGGAGAATTTCCCCCTCACACATGTTTCTGGGTGCTTAAGAAGCCCCACACTCAAAGTCAATCCACAGGACTACTGCCTATTAACTATGGTTAAAATAATTTTTCATATCAAATATTTTAAACCTAATTATATTTAACAAAGTAACTATATACAAGTGCTAGAAAGTTCGAGATTCTAAGGAAGGAATGGAGCAAGTGGAAAATTGCTTTCTAAGCACAGGTGTTTTATCCAGCAGACATCTATGGTAGTGAACAGGTTCATAATGGCCTACAACAGGAGTCTGTTTGAACCTTTCTTGAAATGGAATATTGAATTCCCCCACATAGTAGTCAGACTCTTCTTTTAGGAATTTTTTTTTTTTTTTCGGTACGCGGGCCTCTCACTGTTGTGGCCTCTTCCGTTGCGGAGCACAGGCTCCGGATGCGCAGGCTCAGTGGCCATGGCTCACGCGCCCAGCCACTCCGCGGCACGTGGGATCTTCCCGGACTGGGGCACGAACCCGTGTCCCCTGCACCGGCAGGCGGACTCTCAACCACTGCGCCACCAGGGAAGCCCTTCTTTTAGGATTTTTAAAGCTAAGGTATATAGGAGAATCTTAAATTGAATAATCTTAAATTGTTCTTGTAGTTATTTCTGTTACATCAAGCACAGATTCCAAAAAACCACAATCCAAGGCATTGCTGTCCACTTAGTAATCACTATCTATCTTTCAACAACAACATTCAATATTATTGAGTTGCCAGGCTCTGTGCAGTCCTTTACATACATGATCTCCGTTAATCCTGATAGCAACACTCTGAGGTGAGTACTGTTATTATTCCCATTTTATAGATGGAGTCTTAGAGCAGTAAGTCACACTGCAGCAGGTAAGGGACAGGAACTGAATGCAGGTCAGCCTGACTCCACACCCAGAGTCTTAACCATTAAGCTAACTGAAAACAAGCTGACCCTGAGAGGTTGCCTCACATTTCTAGACCTATAAAATGATGGGCATACCCTAGAGGCAGTAGTGTACCCAATAAATGCAGCTCCCATTCTATGTTCCATCATTGCCTATAAAAGTTCTTTAATAATAAATAGTAAAACATTATTTTTTAGGTAGTTTATGTCAGTTGTCTTCCTGAGGCACCACAGCTACAATTCAGAGTCTAGACAGAAAGCTGACTAAGCGTTAATAGCCACATGTACCTTAAAGTGCTGGCAATGGCATGAAAGAGGGTGAGGTGGAAGGCACTTGGTAGGAGTACAGTAGCTGTGGATGCACAGGAAGGTACCCTAAGTGGACTGCAGATATTCCTTCTCTTCTGGCTTTTTCCAAAGCCAGTGGGGAGAAAGTAAAAGTCTCTCCTTGCAAAGAAGGAGGAAAGTAAAACAGTAGCTAAAAGGCAACCTTAGGGACTTTCTGGAATTAATGGAGCCATCAGAGATAAGGAATTTTATTTCACTTTTTTGAAAGTGATATTAAGCCTAAGTACAGGGTCTCTAATTCCAAGCACTGGGGAGTTATATGGTAGCTCAGGGACTTTGACACTCAAACTACCATAAATGAGAAGAAAATGTTTTTGTTGAAAGCAGAGAAGAAAAAAAGAGATGGAATCAAGATTGGCAATCATTGAGTACCTGAGTGTACTAGGTACTTACAAGTTTTAAAATGTTATTCTTAAGGGTATCACAATAAATGTTATAGCAATCCTCCTAGATTAATGCTTTGCTAACTTAGTAAACACATATAGGAGGAAATATATACTACAGTCATCATAGGTGATCTTTTGAAATTTGGTTATCTATGTCTTTGAGAAACTTTGGTATTCACCCTGCATGACTCATAGCCTAGTTACCTACTGATGTCTACTGTTTCTTGTGGGCTAACTTTTCAAGCCCCAGCATCACATTGGCCAAGGATCCATTATTACTAATCCCTCTTTAGACAGATGTATTTAGGTGTGATTTGTGTAGTACATGGTACTTTAGGTTCTTTGTGAAAGTTCAGGATATAAAAATGTACATTTTCAAGATATTCAAATAAGAAAGTCAATTCACTGGGTCTATAGATAAAATGACCAAAGTAAAACTGTACTAAATATATACAAACTACATAAAAATAAGTGAATATCAAGCTCTTACAGTTATATAGAGAGCTTTAAGATTTATAAAGCATTGATGCATTCTCTATATCATACATGTTGTTCATTAAGATTCATTTAAGAAAATTTTTCATTAATAGATATCATTGAATAAGTGATGCTTTTGGCCCCTGGGGCATATCTCATGATGAGGATGATGAAGACTACGTCTAAAACTAACTCAAAAACAAATCAAAGGAAACCTAGCCTTTATAATCATTCCAGGTAGGAGTCTAAGCTGTTCATAAATTCAAGAGAATTGAGATCAATCAGGGAAATCTTGGTAACATGGATGAGCCTCTACTTCTGGCTCTGCTAATATGTGTGCATCTGTGAGAATGAAAATGTGCTTTAATTCTAGATCCCATCGAGGGATTGGTTGTGCCTTTCTATAGCAGCTGGCGGGACAGTAGACAAAGGACTAGATTAGGAGTTAGAAATTCCAGCTCTACCAGTTATTAGCTCTGTGACCTTGGCAAATTAGTTAACCTTTCTGAGTTTCTTCTTTTTTTTTTAATGGCTAAAACTGAGAAAGTAATATCTGTCCTGAGCAATTCAAAGCACTATTTGTTCATCAAATGAAAATGGATGTCAAGGTCTTCTGAAAGCTGAAAAATAAGCATTGAACTCCACAGTTAACCTGCTTAAGAATGAAATTTAGAGCTTGCAACACAGCCTTCCATGCTCTACACCAGGGGTCCCCAACCCGCCCCCGGCTTGGACCGGTACTGGTCCGTGGCCTGTTAGGAACCAGGCCGCACAGCAGGAGGTGAACAGTGGGCAAGCGAGAAAAGCTTCATCTGCCACTCCCCATCTCTCCCATCGCTCACATTACTGCCTGAACCATTCCCCCCGACCCACCATCCGTGGAAAAATTGTCTTCCACGAAACCAGTCCCTGGTGCCAAAAATGTTGGGGACCGCTGCTCTACACCCTCTTCTCCCATCCCATGTACCCTGCTTCAGTTTCCTCTCCATTGATCTATGTATCCTCTGCTCCCACAACGTGAATCAAATCCCCATTTTCTCCCATGTGGCAACTTTGCAAAGCACTTCATTGTGTTTCCCGTGCATACCTCGTTTGATCATCCTAACCCTTTGAGGCAGACAGAATAGGGATTGTCTCTAATTAGCATATAAGGGTGAAAATAAGTGAACTGCACAGGTCTCACATGACTAGTAAGTGGTGGAGTCATGAGGTGAGTCCAGATCTGTCTCTTAGAGCTGCCTCCTGCAGAGAGTTTCTGCAAGTCTCTACCTAGAGTAGGTGGTAAACTCCTAAAGGCTGAGACTTCTCCCTCTCCACTTCCATGCTGTCTGGTGCATAACTTTGCATGAAGTACGAAGTCAATAAAAGTGAGTGATGCTGAACTGAGCCCATGAGAGCCGAGAGAGCCAGGTTCTACCCTCAGGGTGTGGGGCTGGTGGGAATGTAGCTGCTATGGACTGAATTGTGTCACTCCCCCACAAATTCATATGTTGAAGTCCTAGCCCCCATGGTGACTGTATTTAGAGATACAGCTTTAAGGAGGTAATTAAGGTTAAGTTTAGGTAATTTAGGAGGTAAATAAGGTTAAATTTAGAAAGCGATTAAGGTTAAATTTACATGATTGAGGAGGTAATTAATGTTAAATAATTAAGGTTCAATTAAGGTTGAACAGGGTTAAGATAAAGTTAAATAAAGTTTAAATAAATAAGGTTTAAAGTTTAAATAAATAAGGTTTAAAATGAAGGGTAGAGCCCTAATCCAATAGGATTGGTGGCCTTTTTAAGAGGAAGAGATCTCTCTCACTCTCATATACGTGAGGACACAGTGAAAAGGTGACCATTGGCAAACCTGGAAGAAGGCTCTCACCAGAAACCAACCATGCTGGCACTCTGATCTTGTACTTCTAGCCTGAAGAACTATGGGAAAATGAATTTCCACTGTTCAGGCCCCCCAATCTATGGTATTTTGTTATGACATCCCCAGCAGACTAGACAGCAGGGGTACATACTGCACCTTGGGTTGGGGGTGAACTGAGTCCATGATGACCTACTTCATGAGTTTAATGGGCTTCATTTCTCACTTCTTTCTCTGGTAGAAACTGTTTCATCATAGTCATAACAATGATCATGTCAAAAATTTTCTTTAGAACATGAAGAGGCTCCACTTTGGGTATGTGCTCAGGTGTGGGATAGCTTTATCATGTTAAAAACTACCTGTGGGTCAAAAAGGTATTCTCAAAGGAAATCTTAAAATACATTGAACTGGATGAAAATGAAAAACAACATATCAAAATTTGTGGGACACAGATAAAGCCAATATCCCTGAAAGGGAATTATATATCGCCAAATGCTTACATTAGAAAAGAATAAAATTCTCAAATCAATAACATATACTCTCAACTCAAGAAACCAAAAAAAGAAGAAAAAAACCCCAAATGAACCCAAAACAAGCAGAAGGAAGGGCATAATAAATCTAAGAGCAGAAATCAATAAAACTGGAAACAGAATAAACAATAGAAAAATCAATAATGCAAAGAGCTGGTTCTTTGAAAAGATCAATAAAATTGACAGACTTCCAGCAAGAATAACAAAGGTAAAAAAAGGCAAGAAGCAAATTATCAATATGAAGACCAAATCAAGGGATCCTATAGATCCCACAGACATCAAAAGTATAATATGATTATATTATAAACAATTCCACATATATCAGTTTAACAGTGTAGATAAAATAGACCGATACTCAAAACCACAAACTATCACAATTTTTCCAATATGAAATAGATAATTAATTTGAACAGCCCTACAACTATTAAGGAAATTGAATTCATCATTTAAAAACTCCCCCCAAAGAAATCTCCAGGCCCAGATGGTTTCATTGGAGAATCCCACCAAACATTTAAAGAAGAGTTAACACCAATTCTACATAATCTCTTCCGGAAAATAGAAGAGGTACACTTCCCAATTCATCTTATAAAGCTGAAACTACCCTGATACCAAAACTAGACAGAGTACAAAAAAAGAAACTATGGTCCAATATCCTCTCTGCATATATATGCAAAAATCCTTAACAAAATGTTGACCAAAAAATCAGCAATATATAAAAATAACTACGCACCATGACCAAGTGGGAATTATTCTAGGGATGCAAAGCTGATTCCACACTCAAAAATCAATCAGTATAACCCACCATATTGGCAAGCTAAAGAAGAAAAATCACATAATCATATCAATTGATGTAGAAAAAGCAATAGACTAATTCAACATCCATTCATGATAAAAACTCTAAAGAAACTAAGAACAGAGGGGGGTACTTTTTAACTTGATAAAAAGAAGTCTACAAAAAACCTATAGTTAACATCATACTTAATGGTAAAAGACAGAATGCTTTACAAGTTGAGAACAGACAAGATGTCCACTCTAACGACTGCTATCCAATATAGTACTGAAAACTATAGCAAGGACAATAAGGCAAAAACAAAGGGGGGGGCGTTGAATAAGAGGCATATGTATCAAAAAGGAAGAAATAAAATAGTCCTTATTTTTATTTTTTATGAAAATGGAACTTTTTATTGAAGTATAGTTGAATTACAATATTATATTAGTTTCGGGTATATATCATAGTGATTCAGTATTTTTGCAGATTATACTTCATTTTAAGTTATTACAAGATAACGACTTTAATTCCCTATGCTATGCAGCATATCCTTGTTGCTTATCTATTTTATACATAGTAGTCTGTAACTGTTAATCCCATACCCCTAATTTCTCCCTCTCCCCTTACCTCTCCCCTTTGGTAGCCACTAGTTTGTTTTCTGTACCTGTGAGTCTGTTGCTATTTTGCATATACATTCACTTGTATTACTTTTTTAGATTCCACATGTAAGTGATATCATGCAGTATTTATCTTTCTCTGTCTGAATTATTTCACTGAGTATAATATTCTCTAGGTCCATCCACATTGCTGCAAATGGCGGAATTTCATTATTTTTTATGGCTGAGTAATATTCCATTATATATATATACAACATATCTTCTTAATCCAATTGCCTGTCGATAGGCACTTGAGTTGCTTCCATGTCTTGGCTATTGTAAATAGTGCTGCTATGAACATTGGGGTGCATATATCTTTTTGAATTAATGTTTTCATTTTTTCCAGCTATATACCCAGGAGTGGAATTGCTGGATCATATGGTAGTTCTATTTTTAGTTTTTTTGAGGAACCACAAAAGACCCTGAATTGCCAAAGCAATCTTGAGGAAAAAAAACAAAGCCTGAACAAAGTCCTGATTTTTAGATGATATGAGTGTCTACACAGAAAATCCCATACTATTTTCCAAACTGGCTATACCAATTGACATTCCCACCAACAGTGTAGGACAGTTCCCTTTTCTCCACATACTTTTGTCATTTGTTATTTGTAGACTTTTTGATGACAGCCATTCTGACAGGTGTGAGGTGATATCTCATTGTGGTTTTGATTTGCATCTCTCTAATAATTAGTTATGTTGAGCATCTTTTCATGTTCCTATTAGCCATTGGTATGTCTTCTTTGGAGAAATGTCTATTCAAGTCTTCTACCCATTTTTTGATTGGGTTGTTTTTTTGTTTTTTTTTTATCTTGAGTTGTACGAGCTGTTTATATATTTTGGATATTAACCCCTTGTTGGTCACATCATTTGCAAATATTTTCTCCCATTCAGTAAGTTGTCTTTTCATTTTGTCAATGATTTCCTTTGCTGTGTAAAAGCTTTTAAGTTTAGGTAAGTTCTATTTGTTTATTTTTGCTTTTATTTCTTTTGCCTTAGGAGAATGATTCAAAAAAATATTGCTACAATTCATGTCAAAGAGTATTCTGCCTAGGTTCTCTTCTAGGAGTTTTATGGTTTGGGTCTTTAAACCATTTTGAGTTTATTTTTGTAAATGGTGTGAAGGAATGTTCTAATCTCATTGTTTTACATGTAGCTGTCCAGTTGTCCCATCACCATTTGGATGGGAAGAAGAGACTGTCTTTTCTTTATTGTATAATCATCTCCTTTGTCATAGATTATTTGACCATAGGCGTGTGGGTTTATTTCTGGCCTCTCTATTCTGTTCCATTGATCTGTGTGTCTGTTTTTGTGCCAGTACCACACTTCGATTACTGTAGTTTTGTAGTATAGCCTGAAGTCTGAGAGGGTTATATTTCCAGGTTTGTTCTTTTTCCTCAAGATGCTTTGGCAATTCAGGGTCTTTTGTGGTTCCACATGAATTTTAGGATTATTTGTTCTAGTTCTGTGAAAAATGTCATGGGTATTTTGATAGGGGTTGCATTAATTCTGTAAATTGCTTTGAGTAGTATGGCCTTTTAAACAATATTAGTTCTTCTAATCCAAGAGCATGGGATATCTTTCCATTTCTTTGTATCATCTTTAACTTCCTTCATCAATGTTTTATAGTTTTCAGAATATAGGTCTTTCACCTCCGTTACGTTTATTCGTAGGTATTTTATTCTTTTTGATGTGATTTTAAATCTGTTGCAATTTTAAATGACATTTTTTTACTTTCTCTTTCTGATATTTCATTATTATTACTGTATAGCAACAAATTTCTGTATACTAATCTTGTATCCTGTAACTCTGCAGAATTCATTTATTAGTTCTGATAGGTTTGTGGTGAAGACTTTAGGGTTTTCTATATAAAGTATCACGTCATCTGCAAATAGTGACAGTTTTACCTCTTCCTTTCCAATTTGAAAACCTTTTATTTTTTTTTCCTTGCTTGATTGCTGTGGCTAGGACTTCTAATACTATGTTAAATACAAGTGGGGCATCCTTGTCTTGTTCCTGAATTTAGTGGTAAGGCTTTCAGCTTTTCACCATTGAGTATGATGCTGGCTGTGGGTTTGTCATAAATGGCCTTTATTATGTTGAGCTATGTTCTTTCTGTACCTATTTTGATGATAGTTTTTATTATGAATGGTTGCTGAATTTGCCCTGATTTTTAGATGACATGAGTGTCTACATAGAAAATCCCAAGGAATCAATTTAAAAAATCACATAACTAATAAGTGAATTTAGCAAGGTTGCAGGATACAAGATCAACATACAAAAATCAATTGTATTTCTGTTTATCTGCAATGGACATATGGGCATCAAAATTTTAAATGCGATATCATTTACAATTGCTCAAAAAATTGAATACTTATATATAAATCTAACAAAACCTGTATATAACTTGTGTGCTGAAAACTACAAAAAGCTGATGAAAGAAATGAAAAAAGGTCCAAATGAATGGAGACACATACCAAATTCATGGATTAGAAGACTCAACATAGTAAAGATCTCAATTTTCCCCAATTGACATGTATATAGGTTTACAGTAGGACACAAAGATACCAGGTCCTAATCCTTGGAATCTGTAAATTAACTATTACCTTATAAGGAAAAAGGGTCTTTGCAGATGTGATTAAGTTAAGGATCTTGGCATGGGGAGATCATTATGGATTATCCAAGTGTTGGATAAATCCAATCAGAAGTGTCCTTATGGTAGAGGGCAATTATACAAACACAGGAGAAGGTGGTGTAATGACAGAGGCAGAGAGCAGAGTGATGTGGCCAAGGAGTTCTGGAAATCACCAGAGCTGGAGGCAAGAAAAGGATTCCCCTCTTAGAGCCTCCTGGGGGAGACTGGCCCTACTGACAGCTCAGTTGTAGATTTTTGGCTCTAGAACTCTGAGAGAACATATTTCTGTCATTTTAAGCCACCAAGTTTGCGGTAATTTGTTATAGCAGCCACAGGAAACTAATAATAAGGTCTAATACAATTCCTATAAAAATCCCAGGAAGATTTTGGTAGACATAGACAAGATTATTCTTAAATTTATATAGAAAGAAAAGGGATCTAGAATAGCTAAAACACTTCTGAAAAATAAGAATGAAGTGGGAAGAATCACTCTATTGATTCCAAGATACTATATAGCTATAGTAATCAAGACTGTGTGCTGTTGGTGGAGGGACAGACACATCGATCCATGGAATAGAGTGAGAACACAGAAATAGACTCAACACAAAGCATGCCCATATTCTTGACAAAGGTGCTAAAGCAATTCAGTGGAAGAAGGATAGGCTTTGCAAATGGTCTTGGAGCAATTGTACATTAACTACAAATGGATCATGGACTTATGGAAGATGAAATAATATAACACTTTGAGAAAAAATATAGGAGAAAATTTTGGATATATAGGGCAAGGCAAAGAACCTTAGACCTGACATCAAAAACACTATCCGTTAAAGGAAAAAATGATAATTTGGATTTCATCAAATTTAAAAACTTTTGCTCTGCAAAAGACCCTGTTAAGAAGATGGAAGGACAGGGCTTCCCTGGTGGTGCAGTGGTTAAGAATCTGCCTGCCAATGCAGAGAACACAGGTTCGAGCCCTGGTCCGGGAAGATCCCACATGCAGCGGAGCAACTAAGCCTGTGCGTCACAACTACTGAGCCTGCGCTCTAGAGCCTTTGAGCCACAGCTACTGAAGCCCGTGCGCCTAGTGCCTGTGATCCACAATAAGAGAAGCCACTGCAACGAAAAGCCCGCACACCACAACAAAGAGTAGCCACCGCCCGCCGCAACTAGAGAAAGCCCGCGCACAGCAACAAAGACCTAACGCAGCCATAAATTAATTAATTAATTAAAAAAAAGAAGATGAAAAGACAAGCTATAGATGGGGAGAAATTATTTGCAGACCACGTATCTGAGAAAAGACTGCTAACTAGAGTATATAAAGAAACTCAAAACTCAATAGTAACAAACAAACAGTCCAATTAGAAAATAGGCAGAAGATGTGAACAGACATTTCACCAAAGATGATATATAGATAGCAAATAAGCACAGGAAAGAGGTTAAACATCACTATTAGGGAAATGCAAATTAAAACTACAATAATAGATAGCTAGTGGGAAGCAGCCGCATAGCACAGGGAGTTTGGCTTGGTGCTTTGTGACCACCTGCGGGGGTGGAATGGGGAGACGCAAGAGGGAGGGGATATGGGGGTATATGTATATGTATGGCTGATTCACTTTGTTATAAAGCAGAAACTAACACACCATTGTGGAGCAATTATACTCCAATAAAGATGTAAAAAAAAAAAACTACAATAATATATTACATGCCTATCAGAATGGCTAAAATCTTAAAAAGTGACAATACTAAATACTAGAAAGGATGCAGAGAAACTACAGCACTCCCACCTTGCTGGTGGGAATATAAAATGGTCCAGCCACTCTGGAAGACAATTTGGCAATCTCATATGAAACTAAACATGTGATTATCATAGCACCTAGCAGCTGAACTCCTAGGAATTTATCCCAGAGAAATGAAGACATTTTCACACAAAAACCTGTACTTGTTTAGAGCAGCTTTATTTCTAGCCCCAAACTAGAAACCCCAATGCTGTTCAGTCAGTAACTGGTTAAACAAATTATGGTACTTGTATACTATGGAATACTACTAAGCAAGAAAAAGGAATGAACTACTGATGTATGCAACAATTTGGGTGAGTCTCCAAAGAATTCATCGTGAGTGAAAAAAGCCAATCCCAAAAGGTTACGTACTGTATGGTTCCATTTATCCAGTATTCTTGAAATTATAAAATTATAGAAATAGAGAACAGAACAGTGGGTGCCAGGGTAAAGGAAGAGATGGGGATGGAAGGGAAGTGCTGTGGCTATAAAGGGCAATATGAGGCATCCTTGTGGTGTTGAAACTATTCTGTATCTTAACTCTATCAATCTCAACATCCTGGCTGTGATATTACACTTCAGTTTTACAAGATATTACCATTGGTAGAAACTGGGTAAAGAGCAAATGGAATCGTCTACATTATTTCTTACAATTGCATGTGAACCTATAATTACCTCAAAATGAAAAATTTAATTAAAATATATAGTTGCTATTAAAACTCAATATGCATGTCAATGAAGTGAGTGGAGGGATCTAATGTTCAAATCAGAGCTTTATGAATGTCTGTGAAATTCATTCCTCTTTATTGACTCCATTCTCCCTAAAGCGGCACCTCAAACTTAATACTTAGAGAATTCTCCTGACCATGGCTAGCATCTTAGCAATGATAGAAAATGGAGGCAGGAAACTGGGGCATCAGTACTTGCTTACAGCATGACCATGGACAACCTCTGCAATCCTCAGCTTTCTCACTTGCAATGCAGAGATAATAATGTCTACCATGTTAGGCTTTTGTGAAGCTTAAATGAGATAAGACCTCTAAAGGATCCAGAACATGACAATACCTCAATATATAGCAACTTCTGCCAATATCAATAGTCAGTGATTAGTATTCACCTTCAAGAAGCATCTCCCACCCAGAAAAATGCTGTGGATATATCTATGTCTATGTCTGTGTCTGTGTCTGTGTCTATATTTATAGCTATATCTATATCTATCTGCATCTAATTTCCAAGTGGCAAGAATGCTGACAGCCAGGATAGCCTAGAGTGTCAGGAAAATTGTTTGTGGCAACAGTAGTATACCAAAGATGACAGGATGGAGGAAGGAGATGGAAGTGGGCTGGAGCATCTTCATGAGGCCAGGGACTCAGTGAGGTCTCTTCTTTTCTCCTCTGCCTGCCTCTGAGTCCTTTCCCAGCTCCACGTGTGACTGCTCTTTATCTTACCCATTGAGCAGCCTGGTTTTTGCCCTAAGCTTATCCTGCTTTCACGTGATCTTCCCAGTAGACTGTAGAAGATCAGCCTTGTTGGGCTCAGAAGGTCTGATATAATCCTGGCACCACCTCCCATTATCCAGGTGATGTTGGGCAAGTCTCTCTCTGAGCCTTGTTTTATCCATGTATAAAATGCAGATAATGAGCCTGGTGCACAGGGTGGATACAGGAGTTAAATCAGCTCTGAGGTACATACATAGTATCCAGCATACAGTACATGTGGAACATATGCTCATTCTTGTTTCCTTTAGAGACAGAAATGAATTCTTAAAGTAAATAGGGTTTCCACTGCAATGTTGGACACTTAAGTAGAAATGGAAAGTAAGTAAAATTACACTCTTGCCTACAAAAGCACTCTAATTCTGACCTTATAATAGAAGATTTATGCCAATGGAAATGTAGCTTTCACATGGAATTCCAGGACAGATTACAAAGCTTACTCTATTTAGCCACTCCCCAGAAAACAATTCAAGGGGAGGACAGAGACACTAACACTTCTGGGTCACTTGAGGATAGCTTTGGCAAGAATCAGAAACAAAATCACCTCAATAAGCTGTTCCAAAAGGGTTCCCTCTCCCAGAAGCTCTGCCATGTCTCTGCATGGCAAGGAACACCCTTGCCAGCCGGACTCCCTCTATTCATGGCTCCTGCCAGTACCACCTGTGAAAGGAACCCTCTGGACTTTAAAGGGAATGTATCTCAGAGCCTCATGAATTTCTTTTTTTCGTATATCTCCCTGCCTCATGCCACTAAGGATTTGAGGAAGCTTATAAGACTTCGTACTCTAAAATAGAAAGCTATAAATAATTTAATAAATCAAGAGCAGAGAAAGTACATTTAGAATAGAAAATCAAGACCAGGGCAAATTTATATTGCAAGTACACAAGCCATAGGCTTCCACAGTTACAAAAGTTGAGCTGAGAATATGGCTTTGAGCTTCCTGGCAACAAAAGCTAAGAGAGAATAATGTGGTACAGAAATTCAGAAGGCATAAGGAAAGCACTCACCAGTTCCCCAAGGAAGCAAAGCTCTTCCTGACATTAAATCTAAAAGAGCATTTCTTGGGTGGGCCTTTCCATAGGGGACATGGAGTGCTGTAGCAAATGGCATCCACAACAGTATCTCCACAAAAGGATAGTTCTGGGCTCTGTGTAGCTTCACCCATGTATCCTCTAAGAGTAACACTGCAACAGCAGTTCTAGGAAACGTAGATCTAAGATGCTGGGACTAGATGTTCAGTTTAGGGGTGAAATATTTTAATCACTTAGAGTTTTTAAAAATGTATCTGGGGGAGATGTGGATACTGGGAAAAGGAGGGAAGCCCTTAACTCAGAGAATTAGACAGGAGGAGGCTCAGTGTCTTTGTTTCCCCTTACATCTCTGGGATTCTGTATGGTCAGTTCAAGTGCCTGGTGATTCTTACACTCATTCCTCCAACAACTATTAAGCCAGGTATGTGTTGGACAATGAGAAATTAGCTTTGAAAGGACAGCTGTGTCCATTTGAGGCTTATCATGAGTGAAGGAAGAAAGATACTGAGCAAGTAATTACTGGTGTAGTCACTGTTACCAATGGAGAAGCACCAGATCTTACAGAAGAGATTGACTGGGGGTGTTAATTTAGCCTGGTGGTCAGGGAAGGCTCCCTGAGCAACAGAAATTTAAGCTAAGAGCTGAAGGATGAGGATGATGTAGCTGGGTAAAATCTTATAAATGGAGAGAAGAGCATATATAAAGTCCCTAGGTGAGAGATGTTAAAACATTCCAGAAACTGGAGATGTTAGAATATCCCAGAAGCCCAAAACAGTATGGCAAGAGGGAAAGGAAGGATGTCTGGTAATGAGGCTGCTGAAAGGAAGTGGAACAGTTTATTAAGGGTCTGGGAAGACTTGCTAAGGATTTTTATTTTATCCTAAAAGAAACAGGCAGCCACTGGCAAGTTTTAAGTAGGGGGATTATAATGTCGGTTCATAATTCTGATGATCACTAGTTGCTGTGTGAAAGAAAGGATGGGAAAACAACAAGGGTGGATACAGGGAGACCATAGACTTCCTAAGACTAGGTTATTTGGGCGAGGGGGAAGCAAGAATCTTAAATGAACAACAGGTCAGCACCAGCAAAGAAAAGATGACCACACTGGATTCTGAAAACTAATCCAACAGCTTACAAGTTGAGCACTACAAGTACGGTACATGGTGAATCATCTCTGCTGAACGCAGTAGCCCCTGGGAAAGGCAGGGGCACTGAGACAGACACTAATAACAATGCAAAGTCATTCACACTTTTATTGTTTGATTATAATGAGTCCACTCATCATGGTAATAATAATAATGATGTGTTTGAATAACATAATTGCTTAATAGCCATTCCTTACCACCACTTACCACCACCTACCACCACCCCCTACATTAGGATGAAACTAAAGTAACCTAGAGAATTTATCAGTCTAAAAGAGACTGAAAACATTGGTTTTCTCTGTTAGTAGCTTTTAAGAAATAAATTTTATACAGGACCCAGTTATTTCTGTGGCTTTAAAGAGGAACTTTCACTTACAGTAACGAAATGCATAGGGGTAATTTTTTCAGGAAAACCCCTTTCAAATGAACAAAATCTTTCTTCGTGGAATTCAGGTAGTCTCTGGGCCTCGGTTTTGCCATCCCTAGTTGGGGGTGGCGGCCAGACAATATTTGTGGTTCTCAAACCTGGCCATGCATCAGAATGAGCTGGGGAGCTTATTAAAACCTCACTTGTCTGGGCCTCATCCAAGCCTCTGGGTGTGAAGCCTGGGTATCTGTATTCTTAGATGCTCCCCAGTTGACCCTAAGGATTAGTTGGGGCTGTGAACCACTGGCTTGGCTGATCTCTAAGGTTCCTCCTGTATTCAAAAGGACCCTGTTATTCAATGTGGGTCCAGCTGGGAGTTTGTTAGATGTGCCAAATCTCAGGCTCCAGCCTAGACTTACTGAAACATAATCAACTTTTTTTTTTAATTTTTATTTATTTACTTATTTATTTATTTTTGGCTGCGTTGGGTCTTCGTTGCTGCATGTGGGCTTTCTCTAGTTACAGCGAGTGGGGACTACTCTTCATTGGGGTGCGCGGCTTCTCATCATGGTGGCTTCTCTTGTTGCAGAGCACTGGCTCTAGGTGCAAGGGCTTCTGTAGTTATGGCACACGGGCTCAGTAGTTGTGGCTCACAGGCTCTAGAGCACAGGCTCAGTAGTTGTGGCACATGGGCTTAGTTGCTCCATGGCATGTGGGATCTTCCCGGACCAGGGCTCAAACCCGTATCCCCTGCCTTGGCAGGCGGATTCTTAACCACTGCGCCACCAGGGAAGCCCCATAATCAATTTTTTTTAACAAGTATCCCAGGAGACTGAATGCACTTTAAATTTTGAGATGCTCTAGTCTAGGACTCTACCTTTCACACGTGGTCCTCAATTCCTATAGTTCAGGAAAACTTGGCAGCTGGGTAAGAAAGCAACTTTCTAGGAGTCGTACAGCAACTCGGCGACTGAGCCTAGAATACAGTTCAGTTGTCCTTTATCAGCAAGGACACGATGCCTCTCTCACGGCCATAAATAAGCTCAGAGAAAAGAAGCCGGATCAGCAAAGGTAAATCAAGTCCTGGATTGTTCAGGCACATGCATATATTGGGAGACAAACAAAAAAGGAAGCACTAAAATCTGGTGCATATTTCTTTAAAATAAATAAATAGTAGATAATCAGAGGTTGGCTTCAAATCTGGGTCTGTATAAATTTCTTTTCAGGGGTATTGTATATCCTCTTCCCTTTCAGCTTCCTTTTTCACTGGGCCCTTCTCATCCTGGGTTATGTTCTGCAGTTTCCCTGACTCAGACCTGGATCTCGCCTTTTCACCTAATCTTAAAAAAAAAAAAAAAAAAGCAACAACCATAAAAACCTGTGTAATTTCCACCATCAGTAGAATATGAATAAATTCCAAATCTCTTTCCATTCCTACCTCTCTACTTCATTCAAAACCAACTTGCCTACTGTCTTCAGAAATGTATTCATTAACATTCACTCAGTCATTCACTTAATTAACATTTACTGAGCACCTACTTAGCATGATACCCAAGTATCATACTAGGTGGGATTAAATCAAACCCATCTCTACCCTCTGGGGGCTCATAATTTATTGGGGATTTAAACTTCAGAAATAATAATAACTAACAGAAAGGGAAAAGTGAAGATTTCTAAAGAGAAAGAGATAAAACGGTTTGGGAGAAAGTTAAAGGAGAGAATCCTTTTGTCTGGGGAAGAATAATAAAAGTTTTTTAAGGGTTACAGTGGGTTTGAAACATGCATCAAAGAGTGAAAATAATAATAATAATATGGGTAGATGTTTAATCTTCCAGGGCTGGCAATGGAAAGAAAGGCATCACCAGCAAAGAGAACAGCATATGGCAAAGGCCTGTTGCTTACCACATATATAGGGTTAGTAAACAGCTGAATCTAGCAAAGTTGACTTCAGTGGCCCCTGTATGAAGGTAAAGTAATGGAAAAATATGTTGGAACAATTATGGAGGTTTTAAATTTTAGGCTAAGAAATTTGAACTTAATTATATTAGCAATAGAAGACACTGAAGGCTTTCTCAATAGAGGAGTGACACAGCCAAGTCTGAGATTTTGGAGGAAAATCCTGATAAAAGAGTATTGGACATTGAAAGCCCAAAGGAAGGGTATCATGAAAGGCTTCGTACAGGGCAATGAAGGCATGAGCTAAGAGCAGGCAGAGAAGAGGGGGCAGGGACAAGAGATGCAGTGATGATGGCATCTAACTAGATTGCAATTCATCAGGGATTTGCAAGGAAGAGAAAGAAGTAAAAATAATGCTAAAAGCTTGGATCTGGATGTCTGGGAGGATGATGGTACTAATCAGGGAACTAAGACAGTTATTTTGAAGGAAAGGCAATAAATTCCGATTGGGCATCTTCAGCCTAAGACTCCAGTGGGAATCCAGGAGGAAATGTCTAGCAGGCAATTGGAAATATAGAACTGGAGACTGGAAGAGATTGAAGGAAGTGATTTGGGGATCATTTATCTTAGAGATGAGAGTTGAGGCCATGGGATTGAATGAGACAGGAGAAAGAGGAAGAAGAGGAAGGCACCGAGGGTGTTTAGTTGGATGTTCTAAAATCAATATAATAGCAGAGCTGAAGATCCCTTCTTATCTACCTACCCCACCCCCCACCCATCTGTCCTTCACAGCAGCTTTCCCTGCCCATCTCCACCAAAGTTCCTCATTTAGACATGTCCCTTAAGGTTTAAGCTTCACAGAGGACTTAAAGATGTCGTTGAAGCATTGGGAAAGCACTAGCCTGGGAAACACAGATTCTAGTCTTGATTCTGCACTAATTCCCTTGATACTTGGGTAGGTAATCCTAATTCTCTGGCCTTGAGTTTGCATCTAAAGTGTAGAGGAGTAGACCAGAAGATCCACAGTCTAACTCTCCGAGTCTTTCCACTGTGACAGCAAGGAGCTTATGAAGACCAGCCGTTTCACTCTCTATGACATCACTCAAATATGCCACATTTTCTCCTTTCCAATGCCAAATCACTGATCATTTGACACTTCTACTACTAAATTTACTTGGCCTGCCTGCTGCTCCAACTAAGATCATTTCAGGCTTTCAATGACTTCTTATTTCTTCCTATATCAAATTAAAAATTTGGATCATAGTATGTAGTAGGTCTCTATCATTAGTTGGGTCCTCCCTGTTTCCCCTTATTTTCTGCCATGATTGGCAAAACTGCCACTCAATATCAAGTAGTACAATTTTAAAATGTTATATATTTATGCAGAACTATTTCACTAAATAAACACCCAGGTCAAATTATCCTTTAAAGTGATCTTAAATTCATGTGATATTTAATTGCTTCCTTTATTAAGAGAAACTCCAATATTTTTATCTCACTCATTCGATATGGTGTTGAATCCTAGGGTTGTTCGGGAACAGTATAGACTTCTTTGGGGAAAAATCTCCCTTCTCCTCAGTGTCACAACTCTGGCTCGCTCTGTCTTGTAACTCAGACCCTCTTCTCTGAGCTGGCTCAGAAAAATCAGGGGAGGAGAGGGAATGGGGTTCTACAGTGATAGAAATCTAGCAGTTTCCTGTCATCTTTTATTATTCCTTGCTTAGAGTTGCTTCCAGCTTTCCCTGAAGTTTCATAAACACAGAGATTATAGTCATGTTGGTGTGTCTTTGCATTAGCATATTAAATGTCAGTGACTATTTTTTTTCAAATTAAAGGGTTTTTTTTGTTTTGCTTTGTTTTTTACTCTCCAGAGATAGCAGAATCTTCTCCATTCATGTAGGAATCCAGTTGTTAGCTATCATGTTTGCTGATAATTTAAAGAAGTTTATAACCCTTAGCAACCAGGTACGCTCACAGTTTGTCTATGACATGAATGGAAGACCTTAAAAATACAAAACTCAACCTCTAGTAAAAACAGTTTTCTAAGAATACTTCTTCAAAAAGATAATTTTTAAAACAATGCTTGCATAGGTAATTTCTTAAGTAGAGAGTTAAAGTGGTTTCAGAAAACCAGGATTAATTTTAATGACCCTCACTTACTTAGTTCATTCCCCCAGGAATACTCAGTGAATATTCTGCATGTCTGGATTTCACTGGCTTTGAATGTAAGCCCCAGGTGTCAGATCTCCATGAGGTCATGCAGATTCCCACAGCCTCCAAGGCCTTGGAGGCATCACAAAGTCAGTATTACCTGGAAAGACCTAGGACCAATCCTTGGGAGCAGTGAACTAAGAAAGTGTCTTTGCTTTTCTCTTTTCCTCTATTTTGTAATATTTTTGCTTCCACCAGGTGGTAGTAGGTAGGTGCTTCCATGGCAAAGGTGGAGCTATCAAAGTGTATAGGCTCACTTTCAGGAAATTACCAAAACAAACTCTGTTTAATGAAAGACTGGAAATCTTAATTAAATGGGATCAATATTACACGCAGAATAAAAACAAAAATACAAATGTAAATGAGGTGTCTTTCCTTGTGGGAAAAGTCAGAAAATGTGTCTGTGCATGTGTGTTCCATTATCTTGAAACAAACTGTGAACTAACTTGGCTTCTTTCACATTAGACCCAGTGGTCAGTTTGCTGAATGTCTTGCATTTCCACCCACATTTTCTTCACTCTGAGAAAAGAGAAGCCCCACATGCAAGTTTCAGATTCCAAATACTTTTGGGGTATCAGTTTCATGAAAAGAAAAACCCGCTTTATTAGAATCATCACAAAATCTTTTAATTTTAGCGCTAGAAGGGGCTTTAAAGATCTTCTACTTCGAACCCCGCCATTTGACAAATGAGGAAACGGACCCCAGAGAAGTTGCATGATTTATTCAAAGTCACCCAGCATGTTAGTGGTATGGACCAGAGCCCAGCAACTATGATTCCAATCAGGCTTTTGTCCCATCTTCCACCAAGATGCTCCTGCCAAGGTCACCAGTCATCTCCATGTTATTAAATCCAGTGGTCAATCCTCAGCTTCAGGTGTTCTTCTTGGACCATCAGCAGCATTTATCCATAACTGATCACTCCCACTCCCATAGTGTCTTCACGTGACTTCCAGGACACAGGACCTTCTTGGGTTTCCTTCTACCTCACCGTCCTCTCTTCCATCCCTTTTGCTGGTTCCTCCTCATCTCCCCAACTTGTTGGAGGTCGCCAGGGCTCAGCCTTTGGACCTCTGCTCTTCTCTAGCTACACTCATTCCTTGGCTAACCTCATCTCCTTAGTAAAGACCCTGAGTTGTATATTCAGCCCAAACCATTTCCCTGACTTCCAGGCCCATTTATCTCTCTGCTTTCTTAAGATCTCCACTTGGACATCTAATAGATGTTTCAAATTTTTCATGTCAAAACTGAATTCATGATCGACCCATACAAACTTGATCTATCCAAGGTCATTCCTAACCCCAGTTATTGTGACTCCATCCTTCCAGGCCCAAACTTTCCAAATCATCGGTAGGCAATACCTCCAAAATACACCTCAAATCTGACCACTCCTTACTACTTGTCCTGCTAGCATCTGGTTCAAGTTACCTTTTTTTCTTGCCTAGATTCTTGCAAATGCCTTCTACATATCTACCTGCCTCAGCTCTTGTAGTCTAGTCTCAACTTACCAGCTAAAGTGATCCTTTTAAAACTTAAGGTAGAGCATGTCACCCCTTGCCTCCAAACCTTCCAAAGGCCTTCCTTTTCTCAAAGAGTAAAAGCCAAAGTCCTTACAATGGTCTACAAGACCATACATCTTGCCCCCCAACTCCCTCAAACCTCCCTGACCTCATCTCCTGCTACTCATCCCCTGACTTACTCTGCTCCAGTCACCTTGGCCTCCTGGCTATTCCTGAACCTTCTAGTCGTTCTCCTGCCTCAGAGCCTTTGTGCTTGCTACTCCCTCATCCTGAATGCCCTTCCCCAAGATGTCTGCATGGCTCATTATCTTACCTCCTTCAAGTCTTTGCTCAAATGTCAACCCTCACACAAGGCTTTAACTGACCACCCTTTAAAACATTTTGCCCTGTCATTCCGACCTTCCCGGCTTTATTATTCTTTATAGAATTTATTCTCTTCTAACACATTGTATATTTTACTAACTTATTTTTTGTTTTTTTCTACAAGAATATAAGCATCAGGAAAGCAGGAATTGATGTCAATTCTGTTCACTGATGGGTCTCCAGTACATAGAACAGTTCCTTACACATATGTGTTGAATAAATAGTTGTTGTATGAATCGATGGATAGAGTGAACGAATGAGTGAAGGAGGGAATGAATGATGGCTCCAAGTCCAGTCTCCTACTATAACATATGGTTCCTCTGTTACTTTCATACTTTTCTGGGCTTGGAAAAATCAGTTTCTAATACAACTGCTCCTAATAGTGTAACTAATGTTGGAAAATTCGATACGGCAATAAACTTCTGCCATCACTTCTTTATTTGGGCAGATAAGGCTTGTTCTCTAAGAGCTGTGTATTTCTTTATAAGCGTATACTTGCAGTTCAGATGGGCTGCCACCAGGTAGAACACTATGCCTGCAGTCAGGAGCTCTACCTCTCTAATCTATCTCCCCCTCTTCCTACATACTGTCCCAGGCCAGGCCATAGTCTCCTCCTAGGTCACTTGCAGAAGCTGCTCTGTTGGTCTTCTGTTCCTCAGCCTTTCTCCCTTAATTCTCCACCCTGTCCCCTACAACCAGAATGATCTATTTTTGTGGTCTTCAATCTTTTATTTTTTAATGGCCACTTCTTTTTACTTGTAGGCAGACTTACAGAACAGAGAGTCGCTATTTGAAGCTCTAGCCCCACCTCAAGACTGCCTCTGAAGATGCCTCCAGGTCTCAGAGTTGTAGAAGGCAGTTCATATTCCCTGGATTGATATGGGACCTAAACTCGGCCTGGACACTCTGCCTCATGTAAACCAGAAAGCGCTCCCTATCACCTAGAAAAGTGTTTCCTCTACCTTAATCATCCATGCACCACCTTCGTGATTTTTTGCCACAGTTGTGTGCATCTCGTATTATTATCAACTTAATGTTTTTCTTAAAACCAACTCACATTTATAAACTTAGTTTAAGGGATTTGTATCACCACCATAAACTAAAAATCAATGTCATTTGTTATGAATAGAAGGTACTTTAAAATTAAATATATAACTATTCAAATGACAAAGATCATCAGGTACATCTGTAAGTGCACACCACACTGTGGGAAACACTGGCCTAGAGAGTAAAGCCCCAGCTCCTTCCCATGGCCTGTTCAACACCCTCCAGGAGTGTGGACTTTCCTATGGTTCTCCTCATGCTGTTTCATGCCTTCCTGAGTTTGTTCATGCAGTTGTTCCTTTTGCCTAGAATGCCTATCGCATTAACATTTAGTTTTAGTTGAAAAAAATATTTTTATTAAAGTATTACACATACATAATTTAAGAAGTCAACTAGTACTCTAGGCTTATAACAGAAAGCAGTTTTCCCTTCCTAATTCCCACTCTCCAGAACAAACATTTTAGATTATTATTTTTTAATTGTGGTAAAATACACACAACATAAAATTTACCACTTTAACCACTTTTAAGTGTAGAGTTCAGTGGCACATTGTTGTGCAATCATCACTACTGTCCATCTCCTGAACTGTTTTCTTCTTTACAAACTGGAACTCCATACCCACTAAACAATAATTCCTCATTTCCCATCCTCCTAGCTCCTGGATGGTGCCACTCTACTTTCTGTCTCTATGAATTTGACTAATCTAGGTACCTCATATGAGTGCAATCATACAGTATTTGTCTTTTTGTGACTAGGTTATTTCACTTAGCATAATGATTTCGAGGTTCATTCATCGTGTAGCATGCAACAGTTTTAATTCACTTCAGGAATTCCTTTCGCCATTATATTCGGAATTCTCTTTGCTTCTCTTCTGGGATGGATCTTTTGTTTCAGTTTCATGGTTCCCATGTTTTCCTATTCCATGTTTTATTCTCTTATTTCCATGTGGCACATCCTCCCGTATCTTTTTAAGAAAGGGTGCATAAAAGGTAAATTTTTTAGACCTTAAATTTATGAAAGTATCTTTATTTTAACTTCTTTTTTTTTTTTTTTTTTTTTGTGGTACGCGGGCCTCTCACCGCTGTGGCCTCTCCTGCTGTGGAGCACAGGCTCTGGACACGCAGGCTCAGTGGCTTTGTGGCACGTGGGACCCTCCCGGACCGGGGCACAAACCTGCGCCCCCTGCATCGGCAGGCGGACTCCCAACCACTGCGCCACCAGGGAAGCCCTTAACTTCATGTTTAATGGAAGTTTGACTGGATATGAAAATTTGGCTTGGAAATTATTTACCTTTGGGATTTTGATTACATTTATCAATTGACTTCTAGATCCCCAAGTTGCTGATGTTAAGGCAGATATTACTCTGATTCCTTATTATTTGTATGTGATCTATATTTTTTTCTTCTGAAAGATGTATGATCTTTCCTCATTCTCTATTTTTTAAAAATTTCACAATTATGTGCTATTATGTATACCTTTTATATTTTGGAGCTAATTGTGCTGAGCACTTTCTGTGGTTATCATTAGTGTGTGTGTGTGTGTGTGTGTGTTTAAGTTTTATTCCTGCTCCCAACACTGACTCTGAGAATCCCATCCCTTTCTTTATTTTACTTCTTGGTTTTGGTTTTGATCTCTGTTTTTATTTTTCTTTTCTTTCTTTCTTTTTTTTAATACAGCAGGTTCTTATTAGTCATACATTTTATCCACATCAGTGTATACATGTCAATACCAATCTCCCAACTCATAACACACACACCCCACCCCCTGCGGCTTTCCCCCCTTGGTGTCCATACGTTTGTTCTCCACATCTGTGTCTCAACTTCTGCCCTGCAAACTGGTTCATCTGTACCATTTTATAGGTTCCACATATATGCGTTAATATATGATATTTCTTTTTCTCTTTCTGACGTACTCTGTAACACAGTCTCCAGATGCATCCACGTCTCCACAAAAGACCCAATTTTGCTCCTTTTTATGGCTGAGTATATTCCAATGTATACATGAACCATGTCTTCTTTATGCATTCATCTGTTGATGGGCATTTAGGTTGCTTCAATGACCTGGCTATTGTGAATAGTGCTGCAATGAATATTGGGGTGCATGTGTCTTTTTCAATTATGGTTTTCTCTGGGTATATGCCCAGTAGTGGGATTGCTGGGTCATATGGTAATTCTATTTTTAGTTTTTTAAGGAACCTCCATACTGTTCTCCATAGTGGCTGTATCAATTTACATTCCCACCAACAGTGCAAGGGGGTTACCTTTTCGCCACACCCTCTCCAGCATTTATTGTTTGTAGACTTTCTGATGATGCCCATTCTGACTGGTGTTAGGTGATACCTCATTGTAGTTTTGATTTGCACTTCTCTAACGATTAGTGATGTTGAGCATCCTTTCAGGTCTTTGTTGGCAATCTGTGTGTCTTCTTTGGAGAAATGTCTGTTTAGGTCTTCTGCCCATTGTTGAATTGGGTTGTTTGTTTTTTTAATTTTGAACTGCATGAGCTGCTTGTATATTTTGGAGATTAATCCTTTGTCAGTTGCTTCGTTGGCAAATATTTTCTCCCATTCTGAGGGTTGTGTTTTCGTCTTATTTAAGGTTTCCTTTGCTGTGCAAAAGCTTTTAAGTTTCATTAGCTCCCATTTGTTTATTTTTGTTTTTATTTCCATTACTCTAAGAGGTGGATCAAAAAAGATCTTGCTATGATTTATGTCAAAGAGTGTTCTTCTTATGTTATCCTCTAAGAGTTTTAGAGTGTCCAAACTTACACTTAGGGCTCTAATCCATTTTGAGTTTATTTTTCTGTATGGTGTTAGGAAGTGTTCTAAATTCATTCTTTTACATGTAGCTGTCCAGTTTTCCCAGCACCACTTATTGAAAAGGCTATCTTTTCTCCACTGTATATCTTTGCCTCCTTTGTCATAGATTAGTTGACCATAGATGCATGGGTTTATCTCTGGGCTTTCTATCTTGTTCTATTGATCTATGTTTCTGTTTTTGTGCCAGTACCATATTGTCTTGATTACTTTAGCTTTGTAGTATAGTCTGAAGTCAGGGAGTCTGATTGCTCCAGCTCCATTTTTTCCCCTCAAGACTGCTTTGGCTATTCGGGGTCTTTTGTGTCTCCATACAAATTTTAAGATTTTTTTGTTCTAGTTCTGTAAAAAATGCCGTTGGTAATTTGATAGGGATTGCACTGAATCTGTAGATTGCTTTGGGTAGTATAGTCATTTTCACAATGTTGATACTTCCAATCCAAGAACATGGTATATCTCTCCATCTGTTGGTATCATCTTTAATTTCTTTCATCAGTGTCTTGCAGTTTTCTGCATACAGGTCTTTTCTCTCCCTAGGTAGGTATATTCCTAGGTATTTTATTCTTTTTGTTGCAATGGTAAATGGGAGTGTTTCCTTAATTTCTCTTTCAGATTTTTCATCATTAGTGTATAGGAATGCAACGGGTTTCTGTGTATTAATTTTGTATCCTGCAACTTTACCAAATTCATTGATTAGCTCTAATAGTTTCCTGGTGGCATCTTTAGGATTCTCTATGTATAGTATCATGTCATCTACAAACAGTGACAGTTTTACTTCTTCTTTTCCAATTTGGATTCCTTTTATTTCTTTTTCTTCTCTGATTGCTGTGGCTAGGACTTCCAAAACTATGTTGAATAATAGTGGTGAGAGTGGGCATCCTTGTCTTGTTCCTGATCTTGGAGGAAATGCTTTCAGTTTTTCACCATTCAGAATGATGTTTGCTGTGGGTTTGTCGTATATGGCCTTTATTATTTTGAAGTGGGTTCCCTCTATGCCCACTTTCCGGAGAGTTTTTATCATACATGTGTGTTGAATTTTGTCAAAAGGTTTTTCTGCATCTATTGAGGTGATCATATGGTTTTTCTCCTTCAATTCGTTAATATGGTGTATTACATTGACTGATTTGCATATATTGAAAAATCCTTGCATCTCTGGGATAAATCCCACTTGATCATGGTGTATGATCCTTTTAATGTGTTGTTGGACTCTGTTTGCTAGTATTTCGTTGATGATTTTTACATCTATATTCATCAGTGATATTGGTCTGTAATTTTATTTTTTTGTAGTATCTTTGTCTGGTTTTGGTATCAGGGTGATGGTGGCCTCATAGAATGAATTTGGGAGTTTTCCTTCCTCTGCAATTTTTTGGAAGAGTTTGAGAAGGAAGGGTGTTAGCTCTTCTCTAAATATTTGATAGAATTCACCTGGACTTTCGTTTGTTGGAAGATTTTTAATCACAGTTTCTATTTCATGACTTGTGATTGGTCTGTTCATATTTTCTATTTTTCCCTGGTTCAGTCTTGGAAGATTATACGTTTCTAAGAATTTGTCCATTTTTTCCAGGTTGTTTATTTTATTGGCATAGAGTTGCTTGTAGTAGTCTCTTAAGATGCTTTGTATTTCTGCAGTGTCTGTTGTAACTTCTCCTTTTTCATTTCTAATCCTATTGATTTGAGTGCTCTCCCTCTTTTTCTTGATGACTCTGGCTAAAGGTTTATCAATTTTGTTTATCTTCTCAAAGAACCAGCTTTTAGTTTTATTGATCTTTCCTATTGTTTGCTTTGATTCTATTTCATTTATTTCTGCTCTGATCTTTACAATTTCTTTCCTTCTGCTAACTTTGGGTTTTCTTTGTTCTTCTATCTCTAGTTCTTTTATGTATAACGTTACATTGTTTATTTGAGATTTTTCTTGTTTCTTGAGGTAGGATCGTATAGCTATAAACTTCCCTCTTAGAACTGCTTTTGCTCCATCCCATAGGTTTTGGATCGTCGTGTTTTTCAATCCAATCCATAAGGTTTGGATTGTCATTTGTCTCTACGTATTTTTTGATTTCCTCTTTGATTTCTTCAGTGATCTCTTGGTTATTCAGTAATGTATTGTGTAGCCTCTATGTGTTTGTTTTTTTTTTTAATGTCTTTTTCAAGGTAAGTGATTTCTAATTTCATAGCATTGTGGTCAGAAAAGATGCTTGATATGATTTCAATTTTCTTGAAAGGATCACCTTCCTCCCCACAAATACATCAGAAATACATCTACATGTGGAACAACTCCTACAGAACACCTACTGAATGCTGGCAGAAGACCTCAGACTTCCCAAAAGGCAAGAAACTCCCCACGTACCTGGTAGGGCAAAGGAAAAAAGAATAAACAGACACAAAAGAATAGGGACGGGACTTGCACCTTTGCGAGGGAGCTGTGAAGGAGGAAAAGTTTCCACACAGTAGGAAGCCCCTTCACTGGCAGAGACAGGGGTGGGCCGGGGGGAAGCTTTGGAGCCACAGAGGAGAGCGCAGTAACAGGGGTGCAGAGGGCAAAGCGGAGAGATTCCCACACAGAGGATCACTGCCAACGAGCACTCACCAGCCTGAGAGGTTGTCTGCTCACCCGCTGGGAAGGTGGCAGCTGGGAGCTGAGGCTCGGGCTTCAGAGGTCAGATTCCAGGGAGAGGACTGGGGTTGGCTGTGTGAAAACAGCCTGAAGGGGGCTAGTGTGTCACAGCTAACAGTGAGGGAGTCCCGGAAACAGTCTGGAACTGCCTAATAGGCAAGAGACCATTGTTTCAGGATGTGCAAGGAGAGGGGATTCAGAGCACCACCTAAATGAGCTCCAAAGATGGGTGTGAGCCGCGGCTATCAGTGTGGACACCGGAGACAGGCATGGAACGCTAAGGCTGCTGCTGCAGCCACCAAGAAACCTGTGTGCATGCACAGGTCACTACCACACCTCCCGTACCAGAAGCCTGTGCAGCCCGCCACTGCTAGGGTCCCGTGATCCAGGGACAACTTCCTCAGGAGAACAAACGGCTTGGCTCAGGCTGTTGCAACCTCACATTGGCCTCTGCCGCTGCAGGCTTGTCCTGCATTCTGTATCCCTCCCTCCCCCTAGCTTGAGTGAACCAAAGCCCCTGAATCAGCTGCTACTTTAACCCCCGCACTGTCAGGGCAGGAACAGACACCCTCATGTGACCTACATGCAGAGGCAGGGCCACATCCAAAGCTGAACCCCAGGAGCTGTGCAAACAAAGAAGAGAAAGGGAAATATCTCCCAGCAGCCTCAGGAGCAGTGGATTAAATCTCCACAATCAACTTAATGTACCCTGCATCTGTGGAACACCTGAACAGACAACGAATCATCCCAAAATTGAGGCGGGGGACTTTGGGAGCAACTGTAGACTTGGGGTTTGCTTTCTGCATCTAATTCGTTTCTAGTTTTATGCTTCTCTTAGTTTAGTATTTAGAGTTTATTTTCATTTTTAGATTTGTTTATTGATTTGGTTGCTCTCTTCTTTTTTATATATATAGATATATATGTATTTTTACCTCTTTCTCTTTTTGTGAGTGTGGATGTGTATGCTTCTTTGGGTGATTTTGTCTATACAGCATTGCTTTTACCATTTGTCCTAGGGTCCTCTCTGTCCGTTTTTTGGCTTTTTTTCTTTTTTAGTATAGTTTTTAGTCCTTGCTGTCATTGGTGGGTTTGTTTTTTGGTTTGGGTGCTCTCTTCTTTCTTTCTTTTTTAAATTACTTTTCAATTTTTAATATTTTTTTATTTTAATAACTTTATTTTATTTTATTTTTTCTTTCTTTCTTTTTTTCTCCCTTTTCTTCTGAGCCATGTGGTTGACAGGATCTTGGTGCTCCAACCAGGTGTCAGGTCTGTGCCTCAGAGGTGGGAGAGCCAAGTTCAGACATTGGTCCACCAGAGACCTCCCAACCCCACATAATATCAAATGGCGAAAACTCTCCCAGAGATCTCCATCTCAATGCTAAGACCCAGCTCCACTAAACGACCAGTAAGCTACAGTGCTGGACACCCTATGCCAAACAACTAGCAGGACAGGAACACAACACCACGCATTAGCAGAGAGGCTGCCTAAAATCATAATAAGGTCACAGACTCCCCAAAACAAACCACCGGATGCAATCCTGCCCACCAGAAAGACAAGATCCATCCTCATGCACCAGAAAACAGGCACCAGGCCCCTCTACCAGGAAGCCTACACAACCCACTGAACCAACCTTAGCCACTGGGGGCAGACACCAAAAACAAATGGGAACTATGAACCTGCAGCCTGCAAAAATGAGACCCCAAACACAGTAAGTCAAGCAAAATGAAAAGACAGAGAAACACACAGCAGATGAAGGAGCAAGGCGAAAACCCACCAGACCAAACAAATGAAGAGGAAATAAGCAGTCTACCTGAAAAAGAATTCAGAGTAATGATAGTAAAGATGACCCCAAATCTTGCAAATAGAATGGAGAAAATACAAGAAACTTTAACAAGGACCTACAAGAGCTAAAGAGCAAACAAACAATGATGAACAACACAATAAATGAAATTTAAAATTCTCCAGAAGGAATCAATAGCAGAATAACTGAGGCAGAAGAACAGATAAGTGACTTGGAAGATAAAATAGTGGAAATAACTACCCCAGAGCAGAATAAAGAAAAAAGAATGAAAAGAATTGAGGACAGTCTTAGAGACCTCTGGGACAACATTAAGCACACAAACATTCGAATTATAGGGGTCCCAGAAGAAGAAGAGAAAAAGAAAGGCACTGAGAAAATATTTGAAGAGATTACAGTTGAAAACTTCCCTAATATGGGAAAGGAAATAGTCATTCAAGTCCAGGAATTGCAGAGAGTCCCATACAGGATAAATCCAAGGAGAAACACGCCAAGACACATACTAATCAAACTATCAAAAATTAAATACAAAGAAAAAATGTTAAAACCACAAGGGAAAAACAACAAATAACATACAAGGGAATCCCCATAAGGTTAACAGATGATCTTTCTGCAGAAACTCTGCAAGCCAGAAGGGAGTGGCAGGACATATTTAAAGTGATGAACGGGAAAACCTTACAACCAAGATTACTCTACCCAGCAAGGACCTCATTCAGATTCAACAGAGAAATTAAAACCTTTACAGACAAGCAAAGGCTAAGAGAATTCAGCACCACCAAACCAGCTTTAGAACAAATGCTAAAGGAACTTCTCTAGGCAGGAAACACAAGAGAAGGAAAAGACCTACAATAACAAACCCCAAACAATTAAGAAAATGGTAATAAGGAAATACATATCGGTAAGCACCTTAAACGTAAATGGATTAAATGCTCCAACCAAAAGACACAGACTGGCTGAATGGATACAGAAAGAAGACCCATAAATATGCTATCTACAAGACACCCACTTCAGACCTAGGGACACATAGACTGAAAGTGAGGGGATGGAAAAAAGATATTCCATGCAAAAGGAAATCAAAAGAAAGCTGGAGTAGCAATACTCATATCAGAAAAAATACACTCTAAATTAAAGACTGTTACAAAGACAAAGAAGGACACTACATAATGATCAAGGAATCAATGCAAGAAGAAGATATAACAATTGTAAATATTTAGGCACCCAACACAGGAACACCTCAATACTTAAAGCAAATGCTAAGAGACATAAAAGGGAAAATCGACAGTAACACAATCATAGTAGGGGACTTTAACACCTCACTTTCACTAATGGACAGATCATCAAAATGAAAATAAATAAGGAAACACAAACCTTAAATGATACCTTAAACAAGATGGATTTAATTGATATTTATAGGACATTCCAACCAAAAACAATAGAATACATTTTCTTCTCAAGTACTCATGGAACATTCTCGAAGATAGAGCATTTCTTGGGACACAAATCAAGCCTTGGTAAATTTCAGAAAATTGAAATCATGTCAAGTATCTTTTCTGATGACAACGCTAGATATCAATTAAAGGAAAAAATCTGTAAAAAATACAAACACATGGAGCATAAACAATACACTACTAAATAACCAAGAGATCACTGAAGAAATCAAAGAGGAAATCAAAAAATACCTAGAAACAAATGTCAATGAAAACACGATGACCCAAAATCTATGGGATGCAGCAAAAGCAGTTCTAAGAGGGAAGTTTATAGCAATGCAATCCTACCTCAAGAAACAAGAAACATCTCAAATAAACAATCTAACCTTACACCTAAAGCAATTAGAGAAAGGAGAACAAAAAACCCCAAAGTTAGTGGAAAGAAAGAAATCATAAAGATCAGATCAGAAATAAATGAAAAAGAAATGAAGAAAAGAATAGCAAAGATTAATACAAGTGAAAGCTGCTCATTTGAGAAGATAAACAAAACTGATAAACCATTAGCCAGACTCATGAAGAAAAAAAGGGAGATGATTCGAATCAGTAGAATTAGAAATGAAAAAGGAGAGGTAAAAACTGCACTGCAGAAATACAAAGGATCACGAGAGATTACTACAAGCAACTATATGCCAATAAAATGGACAACCTGGAAGAAATGGACACATTCTTAGAAAAGTACAACCTTCCGAGACTTAACCAGGAAGAAACAGAAAATATAAACAGACCAATCACAAGCACTGAAATTGAGACTGTGATTAAAAATCTTCCAACAAACAAAAGCCCAGCCTTAGATGGCTTCACAGGTGAATTCTACCAAACATTTAGAGAAGTGTTAACACCTATCATTCTCAAACTCTTCCAAAATAAAGCAGAGGGAGGAACACTCCCAAACTCATTCTATGAGGCCACTGACACCCTGAAACCACAACAAGACAAAGATGTTACAAAGAAAGAAAACTACAGGCCAATATCAGTGATGAACATAGATGCAAGAATCCTGAACAAAATACTAGCAAACAGGGGCTTCCCCGGTGGCGCAGTGGTTGAGAGCCCGCCTGCCGATGCAGGGGACACGGGTTCGTGCCCCGGTCCGGGAAGATCCCACATGCCGCGGAGCGGCTGGGCCCGTGAGCCATGGCCGCTGAGCCTGCGCGTCTGGAGCCTGTGCTCCGCAACGGGAGAGGCCACAACAGTGAGAAGCCCGCGTACCGCAAAAAAAAAAAAAAAAAAAAAAAAATACTAGCAAACAGAATCCAACAGCAGATTAAAAGGATCATACACCATGATCAAGTGGGGTTTATCCCAGGAATGCAAGGATTCTTCAATATATACAAATCAATCAATGTGATACACCATATTAACAAACTGAAGGATAAAAACCATATGATCTTCTCAATAGATGCAGAAAAAAGCTTTTGACAAAATTCAACATCCATTTATGATAAAAATCCTCCAGAAAGTAGGCATAGAGGGAACTTACCTCAACATATTAAAGGCCATATATGACAAACCCACAGCCAACATCATTCTCAATGGTGAAAGACTGAAACCATTCCCTCGAGGATCAGGAACAAGACAAGGATGCCCACTTTCGCCACTATTATTCAACATAGTTTTGGAAGTTTTAGCCACAGCAATCAGAGGAGAAAAAGAAATAAAAGGAATCCAAATCAGAAAAGAAGAAGTTAAGCTGTCACCGTTTGCATATGACATGACACTATACAACGAAACTCCTAAAGAGGCTACCAGAAAACTACTAGAGCTAATCAATGAATTTGGCAAAGTATCAGGATATAAAATTAACGCACAGAAATCTCTTGCATTCCTATACACTAATGATGAAACATCTGAAAGAGAAATTAAGGAAACACTCTCATTTACTATTGCAACAAAAAGAATAAAATACCTAAGAATAACCCTACCTAAGGAGACAAAAGACCTGTATGCAGAAAACTGTAAGACACTGATGAAAGAAATTAAAGATGATACAAACAGATGGAGAGGTATACCATGTCCTTGGATTGGAAGAATCAACATTGTGAAAATCACTATACTACCCAAAGCAATATACAGATTCAATGCAACCCCTATCAAACTACCAACAGCATTTTTCACCAAACTAGAACAAAAAAACTGCACAATTTGTATGGAAATACAAAAGACCCCGAATAGCCAAAGCAATCTTGAGACAGAAAAACAGAATTGGAGGAATCAGGCTCCTGGACTTCAGACTATAATGCAAAGCTACAGTAATCAAAGCAGTATGGTACTGGCACAAAAACAGAAATATAGATCATTGGAATAGGATAGAAAGCCCAGAGATAAACCCACGCACCTATGGTCACCTTACCTTTGATCAAGGAGGCAAGAGTATACAATGGAGAAAAGACAGCCTCTTCAATAAGTGGTGCTGGGAAAACTGGACAGCTACATGTAAAAGAATGAAATTAGAACACTCCCTAACACCATACACAAAAGTAATCTCAAACTGGATCAAAGACCTAAGAGTAAGGCCAGACACTATCAAACTCTTAGTGGAAAACATAGGCAGAACACTCTATGACATAAATCACAGCAAGGTCCTTTTTGACCCACCTCCTAGAGAAATGGAAATAACAACAAAAATAAACAAATGGGAGCTAATGAAACTTAAAAGCTTTTGCACAGCAAAGGACAACATAAACAAGATGAAAAGACAGCCCTCAGAATGGGAGAAAATATTTGCTAATGAAGCAACTGACAAAGCATTAATCTCCAAAATTTACAAGCAGCTCATGCAGCTCAATATCAAAAAAACAAACAACCCAAACCAAAAACGGGCAGAAGACCTAAACAGACATTTCTCCAAAGAAGATTTACAGATTGCCAACAAACACATGAAAGGATGCTCAACCTCACTAATCATTAGAGAAATGAAAGTGAAAACTACAATGAGGTATCACCTCACACCAGTCAGAATGGCCATCATCAAAAAATCTACAAATAATAAATGCTGGAGAGGGTATGGAGAAAGGGGAACCCTCTTGCACTGGTGGTGAGAATGTAAATTGATACAGCCACTATGGAGAACAGCATGGAGGTTCCTTTAAAAACTAAAAGTAGAACTACCATATGACCCAGCAATCCCACTACTGGGCATATACCCTTAGAAAACCATAATTCAAAAAGAGTCATGTACCACAATGTTCATTGCAGCTCTATTTACAATAGCCAGGACATGGAAGCAACCTAAGTGTCCATCAACGGATGAATGGATGAGGAAGATGGGGCACATATATACAATGGAATATTACTCAGCCATAAAAAGAAATGAAATTTAGTTATTTATAGTGAGGTGGATGGACCTAGAGTCTTTCATACAGAGTGAAGTAAGTCAGAAAGAGAAAAACAAATACCGTATGCTAATACATATATACGGAAACAAACAAACAAAAAAATGGTTCTGAAGAACCCTGGGGCAGGACGTGAATAAAGACGCAGATGTAGAGAATGGACTTGAGGACACGCGGAGGGGGAAGGGTAAGTTGGGATGAAGTGAGAAAGTGGCATGGACATATATACACTACGAAATGTAAAATAGCTAATGGGAAGCAGCCACATAGGACAAGGAGATCAGCTCGGTGCTTTGCGACCATATAGAGGGGTGGGATAGGGAGGGTGTCAGGGAGACACGAGGGGGAGGGGATATGGGGATATATGTATATGTATAGCTGATTCACTTTGTTATAAAGCAGAAACTAACACATCATTGTAAAGCAATTATACTCCAATAAAGTTGTTAAGAAAAAAAAAAAGCCAGTTGGAATCTCTGTGTGCATGGATGGGGTCAATTGCTTTGTAAAGTTCACAGGAGGATGATTGGGCCAGGACTTAACCATTGTGTTAAGGGTCCCCCCTCCCTGTCAATATGAATAGATTTTTCTCTTGGGCTTGTCAATCTCTTAATGGAGGCTCCTTCTGCTTTCCTGCCTGGATAGGTAGGCATATGCCTGACTGCCACTCTCCTTAAGTCTTTGGTTGGGGAGGAATAGGCCTGGGAATCTCACCATTTAGGATACAGACTCTCCCTTAGTCCCCTAGTAGTTAGTATGGTGTAAACCCATGACCTCACTTCTGCCTGTCTCCTGGACTCTCCTCAGATTCCATTTTGGACCCCTCTATTCTTCCCCCCAGTTGACACATTTCCACCTTCAGCCTTTACATATGGCTCCCCCAAGGCCTGCTTTCCTCCCGTGCCAGCCTTCAGTTCAGACAGAACATCCCTGATATCTTTTAATGAGCCCATAAATTTTACCTTTCAAGTAAAAATAGAACCTATGAGTAGAGCCCTAAATCTAGGCAGAGGATGAAGATTCTTTGGAAGTCAAACTCTAAGTACTTGGAACCACAGGGAAGGGAAGGAGGAAAGAGAAATACCCAATTCATGCTTTTCAGAGTTTCAGATCCCTGACTTTAAGATACCAAAAAACAAGAGATTGAAGATGAATATCAGGAAACATTTAGACTGAAGCAAGCCTTCAAATGACTATGCACATAGTTGATGCTCTCTGGAAACATATTAAGGTGAATTTAACATAAGGGTCGTGTGGCAGATATATGGTAACTTCTTACTGGAACTAAGATTTGGGGGTCTTCAGATGTCTCGGTGCCTCATCAACAATTGGCTTCCTTTTTCGATGATGCACTGCATCCCCTTTAACAGAGCCTTTAATTTCTAACCTAATCTTATTTGTCATGATTCTGTGAGACATGCCAAATAAAGCTTTCAGGTCTCTGTGCATTTTGGTATCTGGATATGTCTGACTCACTTAAGCGCTTTCATCCAGTGACAGTAACCATACCCGATGAGGTCTCCATGTTAACAGGGCTTAAATGTTTTCTACCCCTTAGGCTCTTTGGGTGATGATTCAACCAAAGAGAAAATGGGAAATGAAAGTTTGCACCCCCTCCCTTTCTGACTGCAGTGCACTGCAATAGGGCTACTTTTAATGTGCTTAGCAACAATTAGCTCTTGAAGCTGCAACAGCTGCACAATGCTGATGCTCTCCAGATGCAGCCAATGAATTAAATCATGCGATAATTCAATTGGAAAATTGGGTGTAATTATGGAGAATGCAGAGTCTGCTAGTGACTTCAAGCTCTTGGAACAACAGTGGTGTGGGCTATTCAGAGAGCATGTGGCCTGCACAGAAACTGATATGGGTGTTTGTAGGAATCTAGGTCCCCTCTCTGACAATGACAGCATTACCTAGCCCTGTGCTCAGTTAACAGTTAGCTGAGTGCCACCAAAACAAAGCTTTTTAACTTCAAAACTTTTCACAGACCACCCTTCATGACATGATCATGGCTATACTTTGAGTATCTGCTGGTTGAAAACACGTAAACAAATAAAGGTTAGAGCTCCCAGGACTAGCAGTTCATGTATTAATCCAAAAAGCCAGTTAAGACAGAGAATTATAAAATAGGACACTTAAACATTCAAAATAGAAATAAACTAGAAGACAGGTACATATATTCACATACCCATCTTGATGTAGGGCCAAGGCCAAGGTCTTGGGTCCTCTGTGAGTCATCTTTCTTACAGTCCCCATATCCATAACACATTGCCTATAATTTCCCATTTGGGTTTATATAAAGAAGAACAGGAACCTAAAAGGATTTGCAGCGAATTTTGAATAGACTTCTTAAAGATATTCATGCTTTTCTTTCCAAACTTTTATGGTCATCTTACTCCCAACGCAAATGCTCTGTGCACTGCCTTGCAGTTGTGCCCTATACAATTCGAGGGGGTGTCATCCATAGTGTTCCTCAGAACTGTTCTGTGACAACCGGCAGAGCCTTTCTCAGTGGCCCTGCATCATTCAGCAGCAACTTCTTTTTTTAGTGGCTTGCCTTTATTGAATCTTTCCAAAGCATTCAACTGAATTTTCATAAAAACAATGGCTCTGTTCTTGCATTGTAATTGAATTTTGTAATTACCATAAATATCTTTGCGAACAAATAAAACAAGGGACTCTTGGGAAGCTAACATCTTAACTGATGGCAGCAGAAGGGTGCAGGTATGCTAGAGAATAGCCTGTTGACCTCGAGTGTTCAGGCTGTTGTTAGCATCAATCACGATGCTTTACAGAGAGAGCAGTTAATACAGTGGGTTGGTAAAAGTGGAGGTTAATGAAGACAGCTTCTACTGTCCTGTGGATGCTCTTAAATGAATTTGTATTTTGTTCTTCACTATTGCTTCTATATGTTTTTTTTTAACATCTTTATTGGGGTATAATTGCTTTACAATGGTGTCTTAGTTTCTGCTTTATAACAAAGTGAATCAGATATACATACACATATATCCCCATATCTCCTCCCTCTTGCGTCTCCCTCCCACCCTCCCTATCCCTCCCACCCTCCCTATCCCTCCCCTCTAGGCGGTCACAAAGCACCGAGCTGATCTCCCTGTGCTATGTGGCTGCTCCCCACTAGCTATCTATTTTACATTTGGTAGTATATATAAGTCTATGCCACTCTCTCACTTCGTCCCAGCTGACCCTTCCCCCACCCCATGTCCTCGAGTCCATTCTCTACGTCTGCGTCTTTATTCCTGTCCTGCCCCTAGGTTATTCAGAATCTTTTTTTTTTTTTGATTCCATATATATGTGTTAGCATATGGTATTTGTTTTTCTCATTCTGACTTACTTCATTCTGTATGACAGACTCTAGGTCCATCCACCTCACTATAAATAATTCAATTTCATTTCTTTTTATGGCTGAGTAATATTCCATTGTATATATGTGCCCCATCTTCCTCATCCATTCATCCGTTGATGGACACTTAGGTTGCTTCCATGTCCTGGCTATTGTAAATAGAGCTGCAATGAACATTGTGGTACATGACTCTTTTTGAATTATGGTTTTCCCAGGGTATATGCCCAGTAGTGGGACTGCTGGGTCGTATGGTAGTTCCATTTTTAGTTTTTTAAGGAATCTCCACACTGTTCTCCACAGTGGCTGTATCAATTCACATTCCCACTAACAGTGCAAAAGGGTCCCCCCTTCTCCACACCCTCTCCAGCATTTACTGTTTGTAGATTTTTTGATGATGGCTATTTTGACTGGTGTTTGGTGATACCTCATTGCAGCTTTGATCTGCATCTCTCCAATGATTAGTGATGTTGAGCATTGAAAAATAGCATGTAGATAGCATTTTACCTTTTCATCTATGAACAGATTTTGGGATTCCTTATCATAGATCCCCAGGCATAAGAGTCCTCACGTTGGGACCTCCTTCCCTGGCTTAGAGTTTCCTGCCCATAAAAAATGAATGAGGCTGGTTAATGAAGTGGTAAGAAATTCTCTTGTATAACAGTGATTTGAAATCATGAGGAGATTGACGAAGGTATTCTACTGAGAGCTACTCTTTCCCATAATGAAAGTTTCCTGAACAGATTGAAGGCCACAAGCAATTTCGATTTCTAAAGAGGAAGAAAGTCATCAGTTTATCCACTTGGGATTTTCTCCAATTCCTGTTCTTTTGGCTGTGCCTTTGAGTACAACACATGTTTTAATTAGGTCAGGCCAGGAAATAGCAACCTCTTCAGATCTGAGAAACACTCTATTGAGGAACAGTTCCCTAGAATCAGACAGTCTTCAGTTCAAATCACGACTCTACCACTTGTTTACCTAAGTTAACTTAAGCTGAACATCAGTCTCTCGTCTGTAAAAGATCATGGCAATAAGTATTCCACAGAGGTCATGTGAGTATTAGATGCTTCAACGTATCCCAAAGGACCAGAAGTGTGTAGATGCTCAATAACTATTAGGCAGGAGCAAAGGGTAACCAAAGTTACTGGAAAGTAAAGGAAATGGGAAAGTTGTAAGGCATAGAAACAGAAGATGAAAAATAGAGAGGGAAAGAATACGAGAAGTAATAAAAATAATATACAGAATTTTATAGTTACAAAGCAAAAATTTATACACGTTGTATCACTGGCATATCCCAACAATGCTGTGCGACAGGACAGGCATTAAATTCATTTTACAGAGGAGGAAGCTGAAGCCCCAAAGAGTAAGAGCTGGCTAAGATGACGGAACAGAGTTGGAACTAGACCCAATGTCTCCTTATTCCCAGCCTAGTACTTTGCTCACGAGGCCTTATGGTCTCCAAATTTCTGTCTTTACCATACCACCTTGGAGACTCCGTGATGAATCCCATACTCCAGATGGCCAACTTTTGGTCTAGAGAGAACACATACAAGCAGAGTCAGGACTCTAGGAAGCTGCTCTGGGTCTTCCAAATCTAGCACAGCTTCAAAGAATTATTTCAAGAGACACAGGATGGAGAGAATCTATTAAAAAGAAAGCTTTGGCCATGAGCTTGTATGCAGGGGAGCACTGAATATGAAAATTGCAACTGGAGATCACTTGAAATTAAGGTCTGGAGAAAAGTGATGTTATAAGTCCTGAGTTGTTTTATTAGTGGATAGAAAACTACAGGAAGTGATATGTTTTGAGGAAGAAAAATTTAAAGGTCTAATGTAGCTCTCCAGGCATATTAAAAGATGTTATTTCCATATCCTTCTTGGATAATCAATCATGCCACAGCAAATTAAGAGTTCTTATTTTTAGCCCTATTAGCCACACAATGATAATGAAAATTGATTACAGTCACATTCTACTCCTTAAGACGTTGTCAGTAAATGAACTGAAATGCCCCAGAATCAATCCATTTAAAAAATACACCAGAGGTTGAAAAAAAAAGTCCTCATCAATTACTCTGATGTCCGTTAATAAAGAAAAGATGATAAACTGGCTGCTTCTGTCATTGGTAGCTTACTGTAGGCCAATAAAACAAGTTCTTTTGTTCTACCAACTAGAGACATCATCAAGAAGCTTAATGGATCAGAACGGCTGAAGACCAGATATTGGTTCCCAGAAATAGAATTCAGAGAAACGTTAAAAAATACTATTAGGGGCTTCCCTGGTGGTGCAGTGGTTGAGAATCTGCTTGCTAATGCAGGGGACACGGTTTCGAGCCCTGGTCTGGGAGGATCCCACATGCTGCGGAGCAACTAGGCCCATGAGCCACAACTACTGAGCCTGCGCATCTGGAGCCTGTGCTCCACAATAAGAGAGGCCACGATAGTGAGAGGCCTGCACACCATGATGAAGAGTGGCCCCCGCTTGCCACAACTAGAGAAAGCCCTCGCACAGAAACGAAGACACAACACAGAAAAAAAAAAAAAAAAAACTATTAGGAATATGCAAAAACCAAAGAGGACAAGTCACGTTTATCTCTGATTTATTAACCCTCAAAGTCTAAGAAGGTTCTGTGTGTCTGGATTAGAGAAAAGTGATCTTGAGATGCTCCTGTAGGTGGAAAAATGGCAACTTCGGAATATTGTAGAAATGTTGGTAGGTACCGAATATAATAGGACTAATAAACTAGAGATTTGGAGAAACTGGGAACTGTAACATTTTGTGGACATAATTAAATGGTTTGAGGTTCATGATTTTGGAAAGATATCAAGATGTCCAATGGAATAGTAAATTATAATATACCAGTTCCCTATGGTGTTTCTCTAAGCCAGTCTTCTGGTTGCTTGGAAAGACACTGAAAATAGTATCTTAGGAGATGTACAATAACATTGAAATCTTACTAACAACAGATTCCGTGAGGAACTCATCAAGTCCTCCCTTTGATTATTCTGAGCTATGTCCAGTGGGGCCTAGAACATCTCAGTAATGACCACATTGGGCAAGAAGATAGTCCCTTAGTTTCTAGGCTCATGATCTCTGGACTCTCATCCTCAGCTTGTTTGTAAAGTCTCAATTAGTTCCATTCATAGATCAAGTTTCTTAAAACAAACTCACAAACATGTATCATATAATTGCTTTGAAAAATTCTAAACTAATCTAGACACTCTGTAGAAAAAAACTGAAAAAATTGAGATGCATTTCTCTTTTCTGAGTGACTGAATTTAAACAGCTTGGGAAAATGCTGGATTAAATCTCAAGTTTCTCAATACTTCTTGCGTTTCTCTATTGATTGACATGTGATCATACAATAGCCGAAGACTGGGTCAAGGGAGTTGAGTCTCCATTCTGCTAAATGCCTATATCTCTATCTCTATCTCTACATCCATAGACTTCTTCCTCTAAGAATATATAATTCTGTCTGAGGGTCAAAAGCTTACGTGTACATACAAATTCAAATGCACAGAGGAGACAAGACAGAAATTTTTGAGGTGATAGAACTTTTTTTCTTGATTGTGGTAGTGGTTTCACAGCTGTGTATGTTTTTTTCAAAACTCATGGGACTGTATGCTACAAAGGGTAAATTTTACAAATGTCCCTTCCAACTCAAGTATTATATGAATATATTTAAACCACCCCAAATCAAACACTTTAAATTTCTATCCTGCAGAACACTTATAGGAGAACTAATGACCATAAGCATGTTTTGAAACCTGGCTAACATATATACACACATTTCTTTCCATATCCAGAGGAACATATTGAAAGAAAAAAATGTTAAATTTCAATTCTTAGCTAATGTAATAGTACTACCTAACATATCTTTCTTTTCTTTCTTTTTTTTTTTTGGCGGTACGCGTGCCTCTCACTGTTGTGGCCTCTCCCGTTGCGGAGCACAGGCTCCAGACGCGCAGGCTCAGCGGCCATGGCTCACGGGCCCAGCCGCTCTGCGGCATGTGGGATCTTCCCGGACTGGGGCATGAACCCGTGTCCCCTGCATCGGCAGGTGGATTCTCAACCACTGCGCCACCAGGGAAGCCCCCTAATATTTATTAAATATTAACTGTGTGTCAAGCATTTCTATGTGACATGGACATATTAATTTATTTAATACAACAGCACTATGAAGTTGAGATTATTACTGTCTCAACCTTACACATGGGGAATCTGAAACACAGAGAGGTTAAGTGACCTATTCAAAGTCAAACAGCAAGTCAGTAGTAAAGCCAGGATTTAAGCCGGGCAGTCTGACCCTGAGACTGGAGTCTCTGTGGGGAGACTCAGTATCCAATGAGCGAGGAGGAAAACAACTATACCCTGTGCCAAGGTAGATCTGGAGTTCTGGAGCCTGTGAGTCCCCATCACAGACTTCATTGTCCTAGCTCCTCATTCTCCATTTCTCTTTGCATGGAATAAAATTGGTCAAGGAAGAAATCTTAGAAACTTTTTCCTATTTAGTTAAGGAGCACAGTGTCTCCCTGGTCTGCCTTCTCATTTTCTCCTTCTCACTAAGCACTCACTCAAAGTATCCATCAAGCACTAGGGCATTGGTTTGGGTAAGCTGCCAGCTAGAAGCAAGATTTCTGAAGTTACAAGGAGGATGAGCCACACGGGGCGATCTTTTGCAATCCAGTGCCCCTGCCCTGCTACCTACTTATGGTGGTTTTAAGACAATTAGTTGGGCCCAAGAGTCTTAAAGAAAGGAGCAACAGGGCTAAGGTGAAAGACAGTGTGCGCTGGGGGGGAATGCAAAATCTGGACTGCAAAGATAACATGGAAAAACAGGGAGCCAAGAGACAGCTTTGATGTTAGAAAGAACACTTAACTTGGGGTCAAAAGTCTTGGTCTCTGTACCAGTTGCATCTTTCAGTAGAAGCATAATTCTGGATATTTTACCTCTGTGAACCTCAATGACCTCATCCATAAAATGGGGATAGCACATAGGGTTGCTGTGAAGACGAAAGATGTCTTTGAAACTGATGTGCACCTTGTAAAGCACACAGCAAATCTGAATGAAAATGGCAGAGTACCAACCCAAGGTGGCTAGACAAAGGGGCCAGGGGAGTTGGGAGTATGAACATAGATCAACCAGAATGCCTGTCTTTCCAACAAATGCCTGAGTCAACAAACACAAAATAGCTCTGCTGTCAAGAAAAAACAACAACAACAAAAACTAACTGTAAGTAGGTATATTTGAAAGTCACTTTGGAAGGAGACCTTGAAGAAAGGATGGAGGATGTTGGGGGTGGAGAGACACTTCTCCCAGCAAGACTATAAAAGATGACAAGTTAGGTCACGGTGGCTGAGGAGGAGACAGTGATTTGTTGTCTAACTCTCCAGCCACGATGGAACTGTAACTAATGAGGTTATTCTGGTTACAAAGGAAGCATTCAGCCCCTAATGAAAAACTCTTTGGTGACTGGTGTTAGGGAAAGAGAAAACAAACCAGCAGCTTATTATTAGTTCCACAGCAAGTTAATTAATTTTTGCCAGTCACTTCAGGTCACTTGCCGGCCAAAGCATCTGTCTCACTCATCTGAACAGCTGGAGGGATGGCAGGAGTGTCTCCAGGACATGCATTTGTCCCCGGTTCTGGGAGTAGGAGGTGTGGCCAACCACAAGGCTGACAAAAACAGGAGCTTCTGGGGTTCTTCCTGTTCCCCCCAACCCCCACCCACTGCTCCATGATCCACTCAAGGCGAGTCGAAAGACTGTAGTAATTCCACGAGATACAAAGGAAACAAAAATACTTAGAATAAGGTTATTCCTGCCTCTATACATCATTTAAATAACCTCATTTACTTAGAATGAGGTTATTCCTGCCTCTATACATCATAAAACTACTTAGAATGAGGTTATTCCTGCCTCTATACATCAGTTAGAAGTCCACTATAGAGCGGACTATAGGCCCACCTCTCCCACTGAAGAGCTTTAGAGCCATGATAAGGTTGCTTAACTTCTCCAGGCTTCCCTTAGCTCACCTTAACTGCCCACCTGCATGGAAAGATGTGCATTTGGCATCTCATCTAGCATCAGGAAATGTGAGTTAATAAATACATCCTTTCTCAAAGAAATGTCAAGCATTTGGCAGATACTACTGAATATCCTTTCAGAAAGACGTCACTGGTCCGGTAGAGCCCCTCTTCGGAGATGGGAGAGCCAGGGCTAAGAAAGTGCTTGATCAAAACACCCACGTATTTGTACAGAGGTTGACCTGGCCTCAAAAAATACTAGCAATTTTTCTTTAGACATGTAATACGCAAGGACATTGAATGCCGTTTTGTTGAGCATGCATATTCGTGTTAGTATATTTACTTTCTAGGGTGGATTAAGTGATACAAATTTTCTTAATTATATGTTTTGCATAATATATAATATACATATATAATATTTATTACATACTCACCCCTAGAATAGACCAAGATAAAGAGACTTATAAACTACACTGAAGCAGGGACCATAAGTTTAGTCCCCTCTTTGAGCCAGTTTAAGCTACTGTTCAGCTGCTGTGGGTTTTAAATCTCTTATATTTTATTTAAGATTATAAAGTTTTCAGCAAAAAGAAAAAAATCAGCTGGGGAGGGGCTCATTATCACAAGTCACCACATACATCTTACCAGGCTTTCACAGTAGCCTTCCCTCCACCTCCTTTTGAATAAAAGACTGTGAAGTTAAAGCCCAAGTTTTTTTGTTTTTTGTTTTTGTGGTACGCGGGCCTCTCACTGTTGTGGTCTCTCCCGTTGCGGAGCACAGGCTCCAGACGCGCAGGCTCAGCGGCCATGGCTCATGGGCCCAGCTGCTCCGTGGCATGTGGGATCTTCCCGGACTGGGGCACAAACCCGTGTCCCCTGCATCGGCAGGCAGACTCTCAACCACTGTGTCACCAGGGAAGCCCAAAGCCCAAGTTTTAATGTCTATCCAGGTGCTCAAGAACTGTAGTCCCTCTCCTGCCACCTCCTAGCATGCACATTCACTGTCAGCCCACTGCAGGTAGTTAACAGAAATGATCGGGATCCTCTAAACCCATTCAAACAAAACAATTAGTGGCTGATAGGGAGGTTTGCAGTCTTACCAGGAACAATGCTACTTAATGAAACAAGCATTGCATTCACTGACAGCAGTTCATGTCCCGCGGCAAATCAGTTGGTGAGGGTCTCAGGTAGGCAAGTGTGTATGATTAACATCACTGCAATTAGGAGTGGGCTCCTCTGCCTTGGGAAAGTGAGCTGAGGAGATGGGATGGAGTCTCCACTATGGGTTGCCGCTGTCGTCTACTGTGACTCAGCACTGCGTAGGACCTGGACTGCTCACAAAAGCTTGCCAGGCACTTTAAATGAGCAGGAAAGTGAGACATTCAAATTGCTGTGTTCTACGTCGGGAGACTGGAAGTTCAGGGAAATGAAGCAAATTACGTAGTCTCTCAGGGCCGAGACTAGACCTCATATATTAAAAGAGCAAGCAAACAAACTGCACCAACCTATCAGGTAAACAGACTCCAAAATAAAAGTCAACTCATTTTCACACTTATAATATATGTCATCAGGGACCAGGCATTTCTGACAATTCACTCTAACTCAGTATTCACTTGGAAAGTGAGTATGGATGTTAGTTTTTTAAATTTAATTTATGTATTATGTATGTATGTGTGTGTATCTATTTTTATTTTCAGGTCTTGATCTTCATAAAAAATTTAATATAAGCAGTTTAACCAGTCTCTTAGAGATACCCTTTCTCCTATTCTCTTCCTATCTGCACTCTTTATATACTCTTCCATCTTCTCACTTTGTCTCATCTCTCCTCGCTTCTTCTTCCCTTTTCTTTGCCCTAATATGGCCCTTTCTTACATATCCTTATTTTCTGTATTATTAGCTGGAATATCTTTTGAAAAGATCAACACTCCTATCCCAAGACATCATAAAATAAACAGCTGTTTAATATGTACAATTTTGGAAGGAAGCCTTGACCTTAGCAAGCAAGTCCCTGATGTAACGTGGAAAATGGAGGTGAGATGGGTCTCTCTGGGGCCCAGGCCCAACCAGGGCTCTGCACTCACAGACTCCCAGACACGCTGGCTGACTGGTTGTGTGATTAAACTCTGGTCCAGGAGATGCTGTACCAGCTGAAAAAGGAAAGCACGTGGACTGTGAACACAGACGGAAGAACACTTTAAAGCCTGAGTCATCTGCGTCCAATTTGTTCAGAGGAGCAAGGAACAGAAGAGTGGCAGGTCTCAGCTGCTCTCCTGAAGGCCATTCTCATCCAGAGGTCACCTGTGGGGCTGGGGCCACTCCCCGGATGCCAGCTCTGTCAATCCTCAGACCAATGCTTAATTCTGTCCCCTCTTTCTTTCCAATAGATGGGGTGTGATGAGGAAGGAAAGATATATAGGAGGAAGTAAGGGCAAAAGGGGGATAAAGAAAATCAGGTGAAAACTGGGAAGAAGAAAAAGAGGAGAAATAGAGATACGGCCAAGGGAGAGGGGAGAAGGAGGGCAAAGAGAGGTGGGAAAAAGCATGGATAGAGGCATCAGGCAGGAAGCCAGTAAGGCTGGAACTTTCCTTCTAGTCAAAAGTGTGCACAGCTGCACCAAGTGCACTGATCTTCTCTTTGGGATCTTGTCATTTCCACTATTTTCTGTATATCTTGTCTCCTCCTAAATGTGGTTACACAGCCCTCCCCCACCCCACCTGGAAGCACTGCTTTGGCCGTAACGGCATAGAAGAATTAGGTTGCCCTGACTGAAACCGTGGTGCTCGCCCTACTTCTCACTTGGTTGACTTCTCCCATGAAGCCCTCATGGTGGGCCTCTTCCTATGTGGTCAAAAGCACTCACTGCCCCTCTGTTCATCTCTAGCTCCTGGTAACATAGTTATGGAAAGAAAGGGAAGATATCAATATTTATTGAGTATTAATCACTGGTCTAGGGATTTTATATATGTTGCCTCATAGAAATCTCATCATAGTCCTACAAGTAGGTATTATTATTAGTCCTATTTTACAGATGATCAATTAATTTTGCACTGCTTCTGTGATTTGGGATGTAACCCTAAGACCGACCACACTGTCTGGCTCATTATAGTTTCATTTAATGAATAAACAAATGTTTCCATTTCTATGACTGAGATAAGAATAGTTCATGGCAATGTTGTGAGGACACATGAATGTGAAATTCCTTTGAACCCTAACAACAGAAAGAACAATGATTGTTTAGGACTTATAGGTGGTGTTTTAAGGCCTTGCCATGTACTAATCATTTAATCCTCACTATACCCCTGCAAGGTAGGATTCTTTACTTGGATTGTGCATATGAGACATAAAGTAACTTTCCCAAGGTCATACAACTAATAAATATGGAGCCAAGACACGAACTCAAGCAGTTTGACTCCATGGTCCTTGTAACCACTCTATACTCTACTTACACACTTACTGAAATGGCTGTTCTACATCATTTAGAATCTGCATAGCAGGAAACTTCGGTCTAACAGAGGCCAATGTAAGAAAAGCTCTTATCTGCTAAAGTCTCACTTATGTAGCAGGTTTCATACTATGTCTTTTATAGCTGTCTTTTCAACGCATATGCTGTCTAGAAGTCAACTAGGGCCTGCTTCCCTGCCCTCTGAGGTTTAGAGAAGATGAGCTTAAACCTCTAATTCCATACTTTGTGGAAGTTTAAAATTTTCAAATTCAAATTAAGATTTTCAAAATTCCCAGGTGCTCATGGCCATTTCTGGCTTCAAACTTGTAAATTGTCTCATTTGTGCCAATGTCATGTTTGTCTTATAACAAGTTGGCCCCAAGGTGAAACTTGACCCCTTCCCTGAGTTCCATCAAAAAGGCCACTTATACAAGGCAATTTGTGTGTTACTAGAAAACAATAGTTTTGTAGTCAGGCACAACAATAAATTCAGAGAAGGAATTTACATCACAGGAATACAAATGACCTCAAAATGAACATTAGTCATGCCAGCTCCTACAGTCCTTCAACAACTCCTCCAGTAGGAAACTATCAACAATGGCTTCACCCGTCCTCTCTCCCATTTCTCTTCTTTCGGGAAATGTCCTCTCATTATTTTCACCACAATACGTGTACATCCATGACTACAGATCTACTATCTAACCCTCAAGCAATTTGTATGAATATATTTTTCCAAATAAAAGACAGTTTCTCCCCCAGCGGAAACTATGTGCCAACTTTTTTGTTGTTGTTGTTGTGGTACGCGGGCCTCTCACTGTTGTGGCCTCTCCCATTGCGGAACACAGGCTCCAGATGCGCAGGTTCCAGACGCGCAGGCTCAGCGGCCATGGCTCATGGGCCCAGCCGCTCCGCAGCATGTGGGATCCTCCCGGACCGGGGCACGAACCCGTGTCCCCTGCATCAGCAGGCGGACTCTCAACCACTGCGCCACCAGGGAAGCCCTGTGTGCCAACTTTTACAATACAGTTAAACCCTTGCCACAAGCTTGTGACATCACTTTCATGAAAGTATAAGCTCCTTGGAGAAAGTAACATATCTTTACACTGCTATGTATTTCCCATTAGGCCTAGAAAAGTGTCTAGTAGATACTAAGTGCTTAAGAGCTGTTAGAAAATTGACAAGAAACCAGAGATCTGCATATTCCTACATCAACTCATAGAAAGTTTGGCTGTTGGACTAATACTCCCTTCACTGTACACATTCTCTGAACAACACTGACTTTCCATAACTCCATGTTCGACTACCACTACATTTCCTTAAAGGGCAATTCATAAATCAGAGCAGACTAAACTGTGGGCCTAATTTCCCCCCACTGAAACTCATAATATTCATCTTTCCAACCAACCATAAAACATGATTCCAAAATGACCTAGTGATTATGTCTTGGGGAAACTGAAATAAGTTTAAGTAAAACTGTCTTGATTGCACTGACACAAAATTCTTTCACAAAGCCATGCTCTTATTAATCAGTTCAGGTGAGTCAAAGTAAACATAATCAATCAAACTTTAAGAGAAGAAATTGAAAGAAAATTCTTGGTCCAAAAATGATTGCTTTCCCTCTCTGTTTCCTTCCCATCATCTTCCTTCACTCCCTTCCCCATTCTCTCAGCAACTTTTACCCAAGAAGAACCACAGGCAGTGATGACAGCTGTGCTGGAGCAATTTCCCTCTATTGAGTTTAACCTCACGAGGACCATTTCAAGAGGACTGGATTGTATTTTGGATGACTCACAGATGTGTTGTGTATATAAGACATACTGAATATGTTCTCACAACAAGGTTCAATGAGTCAGGCAATCTCTTCAGCTATTTTTCATTCTCTTTTGTTTAATGTTTAAAGGAAAGCATAGGACAAAATCTAACATTGGACATCGGGGGTTGAGAGAGTTTAGACTTGGTTCCACATGTAGCAATGCAGGGAAATCACAACAAATAGGTCTAGTCTATAACCTGATATGTTTCAGGTCGGGATATTTATAATACTCCTCTCTTGTGCTTGCCTATGTGTCAAATAGAGAAATAATGAAATGTTTGGCTCTGTACTGAAAACACCCTGAGAGGGACTTTTGAATGTTTCTTTGTTTGCTGAAACAAAAAAATAAGAGGGAAAAAATAGAGAAGTGTAATATCTCTGGGAACTCCCTTGTTTTCTTGGTTCCTCATTTACTTCCTCCTGATTCGTATAATTTTTCCAATTCTTCCCCAGGTAAAACGTCCAGAGATGATTCTCCTACAACACTGCTCCTATAGTCAATGTCTCTGAGAGCTGAGAGAGACAGCTCAGTGTCAGCCTATTAAAATCTCACTTCTACAAGCAAAGGTAGTAATGATGGAAGGGCATTCTCACCACAATTCAGAGCCACGATTTGCATAAGTCCACAGAAACTTTCCATGGAATGATAGAAAATCAAACTCGTGATCTGCTCTTTCTGTTTCTGAGCTCCATTTTTCAGATAATGGCATTACAAAATATCTAGTTGCTGAAACCATGCAATCAAGTTAATATTGATTCTCTTTCCCTCAGTTATCAAGACAGACCACAGATTCACAGCCTTTTTCCTACCCCCAGTGGGACTGTCCCAGTTTGGGTCTTCATTTGTACTTGAGTAGCCTCTTACCTGACTCTTTCTTTATATTCTTCCTCCATCACTATCAGACTGATCTTGGTAAAACAAGATCTGGCCAAGTTACCTCCTCTGTTTATAAGCCCATTAACATCCTCCTATTGTCTGCCTTATAAAGTCTGGATTCCTTAATGTGACTTTTAAGGTCGTTCTTTACAAGTTGGTTCTAAACATGTCTTTCCATCCTTGTGTCCCACTACAACCCCATCCCACGTTGCCCCTTGCCCCAACCATCAGCAGCAGCATAATGGCTTCCAACTGTTGAATCTCTCTCTGTGCTCTGCACAGTGCTATGTTCTATACAGATAACACTTCCTTTATCCCCCCAACAATACTCACAGCTGATATGATTACTGTTAGAATTTTACAGATCAATTACAGAGGCTGAGTAATTTGTCTCCATCTCCTGGGTGAATTGCCCTTTCCTTGCCCATCTTACGTAATATTTTTTTAAGCCCCTGGTCAAATAGCACCTCCTCTTTGAAGCTGGCCTCAGCAACCTTTGGCTCTCCCAAATTCCCCTTCTCTCCCCTCTACTGTTACTCTCAGCCTCCTCTATTTTTCCATAGAACGTTCCATAAACTTGATTACAGCAGTGATCACTATCAGTTTAATGTGTCTGTCACTTAACTATCCTTCATGTCTTACGCATTTATGACATTCTTCATCCTTTATGTCCACCATGGGCCTGGCACATAGTAGGTAATAAGAGTTGATTTTAGGGTTGAGTGCTGGGCTCCAAGATGTTGGAGAGCTCCCAGGTATTAGGGGTTGAGAGGGAGCCTAGGCAGGATAAGGGCATGGTGACAAGGATAGGTAGGGCTCTTGGCTAAGGCCATTATATTTACCTCATCATTCAGAATTAGAGCTGAAGTTCATTATAGGATCACATGATATTGTTTGAATCCATACGGCTCCTTCTGGGACCCAGACCAAGGCTACAACTTGGACTGGAAACCAGGTAGACTTGCTAGCTTTTAAAGGATTTTTTTCATTAAAGCACACAGATAAGATATAATATATATTTCACTCACGTAAGAGCTGCCTCCTCTTCTTCCTGAGAAGTAATGAAATAATTAAATAGAACTGACCCCTAACCTGAACCTTCCCACCCCACATCTCCCCGCTATGATACCCTGCTGTTTCTCATTCCCTTCTGCTGTCCTGCCGCCACACTGAAGTTCACACAACAGTGCTCATCTCTAGGCCATTTTCAATTAATTTCCTGAGTAAGATTTCACGAGACACTATCAAACCTTTTGCTAAAATCAAGATATATTACGACTACTCTATCCCCTTAGTCTACTAATCAAAAAAGCAATCAACTTTGTCTGGCATGATTTGTTCTTTTAAAACCCGTAATGCTTATTGCTCATAATTCCATTTTCTTAGATAGTATTTTTTTTCCTCTTAATATTTGTTCCACTGTTTTAACAGGGATTGAATTACTAGATGGTAGTTTCTAGGATCCCTTTTTCCCTTGCTGCTTTGAAAGTTTGCTACCTAATTTGATACTATCAACATAATGGTATTTCCTTATTCTGTTGCATCACAAAAGAATAAGAAAGGCGCTTCTAGGAGTCACTTGGTCAATGCCCTTGTTTCTTCACAAGACTCTCATCACCTTCCTGAACCATTCTAGACCACTATCCATTTTTCAGGATTTCCCAAACAGGAGAATCTGAGACCTCTTTTGATAATTGAATCAGTGATTCACAACCTATGCTTGGGAAGCACTTCCTAATTTCTCATCCAGGTTCCTTCTAAAGGAGGATGGTATGCTGAAGAAGGCATATATCTGATCCCGAGTTCAAATCCTGAGTGTGCCATTTACTAGCTGTGTGACTTTAAGTAACTTTATTTCTTTTTTTAATGAGACAAAAATAAGAATTTTTAAATAAAAACATTTTAAAATGTTATACTTCTTTCATTTTTAATTACAAAAGAAATATATGAAAAATTCTAACGACTCAAAAGTGTATTATCCCCTTGGCTCTCCAACCAAGATCCTACCCTCCAAAAGTAACTGGTGATAACGATTTGATGTAAATGCTTCCTGGATATTTTCTATACATAAATAAACACATATAAGCCAAAATGAGGTCATAATACTCACAGTACTTTACAACCTACGTTTTTCATTTAACTATGTATCAATACATTTCCATGTCAGTACATATACCTATCCAAATTTTTTTCACAATAAGTATGTAATAATTTTGTAATTAATTATGTAATTAAATTTTGTAATTAGACTTGTTATTAAATCCTAGTTAATTTGGCCAGTTCTTATTAACAGACCTAAAGTAGCTTCCAAGTTTTCTCTATTGCAAATACTAATGACAATGAACTGTGATAATGTTTAAACAATTAATGAAAATCAAGTGAGGGAAAGAGTGAGAGCTGTGAGACCGTGAGAGTTGCCCACTAAAGGCAGGCTGCTCCTTCCTCTCCCTCTCCCCACAACCTCCCCTAATAGCAGAACTTGATGGGACAGGGATACTGGAGGTGGCCCCATCCTTGGTCACCTTGAATGATGGGATGGCACAAAGGAGCACCTTTCACTCACCCAATCTGAAGTTCACTGTGAAATTTTCTAAATCCTCCTTGGGCACTGCAAGCTGGAGTCTGGTTCATGCTGCTGCTTATACCCTGAGTGTCCTAGGGCAAGCTCTTTACCTTTTCTGGAGCTCAAATTGTTTATTTATAAAATAGTGATAACTTTTCTGATCATAACTCTCACTGCCATTTATTATTTACCATATGCCAAATACTGCCAAAGGAGAGCTTTAGTGTATTATCTTGTTTAATTTTCACTAAATCCCTTTGAAGTGGATGATATAACTCTCATTTTTAATTGGATTTTTAGGCTTATTAGTGAATTGCAGGAGTTATACACATCGTTTACATAATATATAATTTCTAAATATTTTCCACCAGGCTGTGGCTTATTTCATTTTCTTATGGTGTCTTTTAAGTACAAAAGTTTTAAATTTTGATGAGGTACAATTTATTAATTTTCCTTTTATTGATCATGATTGTAGTGTCATATTGAAGAACTATTTTCCCAACTCCAGGTAAAAGATTTTACCCTTTTTTTTTTTTCCTAGAAACTGTACAGTTTCAGCTCTCACATTTAGGTCTATATTTGTTTCGAGTTAATTTTTGTATATGGTGTGAAATAGGGGTCTAAATTTGGTTTTTTGTATATGGATATCCAATTATCCCAGCACTGTTTGTTGAAAAGACTACCTTTCCCGCATTGAATTGCCTAGGCACCTTTGTCAAAAATCAATTGATCATAAATGTTAGGATTTATTTCTGCACTCTCAAATCTGTCCCATTGATATATATGCCTCTCCTTGCCCCAATATCACACTGTCTTTACTACTTTGGCTTTATAGTAAGTTTTGAAAGAAGATAATGTAAATCTTCCAAATTTTTCTTCTTCTTTTAAAAAATGGTCTTATAGGACTTCTCTGGTGGCACAGTGGTTAAGAATCCGCCTGCCAATGCAGGGGACATGGGTTCCAGCCCTGGTCCGGGAAGATTCCCACACGCCGCAGAGCAACTAAGCCCGTGCACCACAACTACTGAGCCTATGTGCCGCAACTACTGAAGCCCACACACCTAGAGCCCATGCTCCACAACAAGAGAAGCCACAGCAATGAGGCCCAGGCACCGCAATGAAGAGCAGCCCCTGCTCGCCACAACGAGAGAAAGCCCACGTGCAGCAACAAAAACCCAATGCAGCCAAAAATAAATAAATAAATAAATTTACACAAAAAAATTGTCTTATATATTCTAGGTCCTTTGCATCTTCATACAGATTTTAGGGTAAAGGAAGGAAGTAGAGGGGAAGGAAGGGGAGGGGAGGGGAGGGAAGGGGAGGGGAGGGGAGAGGAAGGGAGAGGGGAGGAGAAAAAAAAAACCTGCTGGGATCTTGGTAGGGATTGCATTGAATTTACAGACCAATTTGGTGAGTAATGCCATCTTACACTATTGAGTTTTCCAATCAATGAAAATATAATGGCTCTCCTTTTATTTATATTATCCCTTAATTTCTCTCAGCAATGCTCTGTAATTTTCAGTGTGCAAGGCTTACACTTTTGTTAAATCTATTCCTAAGTATTTTGTTCTTTTTGATGCTTTTATCATTTGAATTGATTTCTTAATTCCCTTTGGGAATTGTCTGTTGTTAGAACATAGAAATATAATTAATTTTTGTATATCAATTTGTATCTTGTGATGTTCCTAAATTCATTTTTTTGTTCTATTAGATTTTGCTTTCTTATGTAAATTCTTTTGGATTTTCTAAATAAAGGATCATGTTACCTGGTAATACAGAAAATTTTCTTTTTCCCTTTTCAATCTGTTTACCTTTAATTTCTCCCTTCTTCCCTCCCGCCCATCCTCCCTTCCCTCCTTCTCTCATCTTTCTTTCTTTCCTGTCCTTATTGCACTGGTAAGTTTCAATGTTGAACAGAAGTGATGAAAGCCTTGTCCACAATCTTGGGAGAAAGCTTTCAGTCTTTCATCAAGTATGTTGTTAGGTATGGGTTTTTCATAGATGCTGTTCATCAGGTTTAGGAAATTCCCTTCTATTACCAGTCTGTAGAGAGATTTTATCATAAATGGATGTTGGATTTTCTCAAATGCCTTTTCTGTTTCTATTGAGATGGTCATATTGTTTATGTCCTTTATCCTATTAATATAGTGTATTACATTAATTTTTTTGAGAATGTTAAACCAATCTTGTATTCTTGGATAATTTCCAGTTGATCACAGTATCATTCTTTTCATATGTTGCTAAATTTTATTTGCTTATTTTCATAAGGCTTTTTGTATCTATGTTCAAGATGGATATTGGTGGTTTTTTTCCTTGTGATGTCTTTTTCTACCTTTAGTATCTGGGAAAAGTGAGTGGTCTTATAGTGTGAGTTGGGGTGTTCATTCCTCTATTTTCTGAAAGAGTATATGAAAAGTTACCAATATTTGTTCTTTAAATATTTGCTAGAATTCATCAGTGAAGACATCTAGGTTTGGGCTTTTCTCTGTGGGAAGGTTTTTAATTACTAATTCAGGTTATTTACCTGTTATAGATCTCTTCAAATTTTTCTATTTTTTTTCTTGAATTAGTTCTGATAATTTGTGCCCTTCTAGGAATTTGTCCATTTCATACAAGTTGTTTAATTTATTTACAACTTATTGTAATATTGTAAACAATATTTACCATGTCCTTATATTCATTTAATTTCTTTAGGGTCTGTAGTGATGTTCACTTTTGCTTTGCTGATTTTGGTAATTTGCTTTATCTTCTCTTTTTCCCCATGGTTAATCCAGTTAAATTTTATTGCTCATTCCAAGAACCAACTTTTGGTTTCATTGATTCTCACTACTGTTTTCTATTTTATTAATTTCTGTTCTAATCTATGTTTCTTTTCTTCTCCATGCCTGGGTTTACTTTCCTTTCTTTTTGAGGCTTTTCTTCTTTTCTAACATAGGCATGTAAATCTATTCACTTTTCTCTAAGCGATTTTTTTTAGTTTTATCCCCTAATTTTTATGTTTTATTTTAATTTCCATTTAGTTAAACTTTTCTAATTTCCCTTGTTATTTCTTATTTTATGCATGAATTATGTGTTTAATTTCCTAATATTTGTGGATTTCCCAGATTTATTTCTGTTGTCAACTTCTAATTCATTCCATTGTGGTTGCAGTATATACTTTGTATGGATTCCATTACTGAGACTGTTTCATGGCCTCACACATGGTCTCTCCTGGAGAAAGTTTTCTGTGCACTTGAAAGGAATGTGCATTCTATAGTTCTCGAGTAGAGTGCTCTATATTTGTCAGTTAGGTTGAGTTGGTTGTTAGTATTGTTAAAGTCCTCTATATCCTTTTCTGTTTATTGTTCTATTCATTATTGGGAGGGGGTTATTGAGCTCTCCAACTAGAATTGTTAAATTATCTGTTTCTCCTCTCAATTGTGAGAGTTTTGTTTCATGTATTTTGAGTTCTGCTGTTAGATGCATATACATTTATAATTGTTATATCTTCCTGGTAAATTGACTCTTTTATCATTGTAAAATTTCCATCTTTTCCTTAGTAATGTTTCTTGTCTTAAAATCTTAAATTTTTCTGATATGAATATAGCTACTTCAGTTCTCTTATGGCTACTGTTTGCAAATATTTATTTTTCTACCCTTTTACTTTCAACCTATTTTTGTCTTTGAATCTATGATGTACCTCTTGTAGAAAGCACATAGTTGGATCTTGCTTTTTTATCTAGTCTGTCAATCTCTGTCTTTCGATTCAATGTTTGGGCTATTTACATTTAATATAACTAGTGATTTGGTTGTATTTACACTTGTCTTTTTGCTATTTGTTTTTTACATGTCTCCTGTCTTTTTAGTTCCTTTGTTCCTTCTTGACTGCCAAGTATTTTGCAATGTACCATTTAAAAACTTCTGTTGAATTTTTAAAAATGTTTTTGGAGCTATTTTCTTAGTGGTTGCTCGACGTTATGCATCTGAACTTATCACAGTCTACTTCAGATTAATACTAACCTAATTCCAGTAAAATACAGAAACTTTGTTCAAATATAGCTCCTTTCCATTTCCTACCCTTTGTTCTATTATTGTCTTATATACTATATCTATATATGTGTAAAGTCAACAATAAAGCTTTGTAATTGTGCATTTATATAATCTTATATCTTTCAAAAATGTTAAGAAAAAATAAGAAAAAAATATTTATTGAGTCTTTTATATTAACTCACATATTTACTATTTCTGGTGTTCTTCATTTCTTCCCATGGATACAAGTTATCTCCTACTATAATTTCATTTCACTCTGAAGATCTTACTTTAATATTTATTGTAAGGCAGGTCTGCTAACAACTGTGTATTCTAATTTTCTTCCCTGAAGATTGTTGATGGTCCTTTTGTTGTTGCTGTTTTGCTTTGTTTTCTTTCTTAAGTTAGTTTCTTTGTTTAATCACTTGGCTGAGCTACATCTGTGAAATCCATCTTCCCTATAATGTGTGGCTGCTGATGTCTCTGTTCAGTTTCTCTTTTTTTTAACGTTTTCATTTTACTTTTTATCCTGAATTCCTATGGGTCATTTGTGTGTAGCTTAGTGGTCTGCAGATTTTTGGGCAGAGGATATGCTCAAACACCTTGAACCAGTAAAACTTCTGTCTTTTGCCAGTAGGTCTGTTTGTGGGTAAAAAAGTGCATTCAGTGCTTGGGCTGCTCATCTCCTTCATGTCTCCTCTGCATATATTCCCAATCTTAGGGTTGACTAGAAAGTTGTGGCTGGCTTGGACTCTTTCCCATCTCCACTGGAAATATACATAGTCTCAATCATGAATGTGCCTGACCCAACCATGACAGAGTCGCAGGCCAATTGAGTCATAGGTTTTCACTTTCACCTACAACACTGCCAGGCAAGTACTTTACCTCCTCCTCCAAATCAAGTGAGCCCCCTTCAAGTGTGGCACAGAAGCTGTTGGTCTTCACGGTGTACCCTACTTTGGCAGGACCTCTGTGTAGACTAAGTTAGGTAGACAGGAGAGGCACCAGGTCAGAATGCCACAGACTCCCACGGTTCTTACCTGGGGCTTATCTGCAACCACACACTGAAGGAAAGATAGAAGTTCAACAGCTTCTTAAGCACAAATGCTTCTCAGATTGTTAGATTCATTTGGCCAATATTCAGAGCACTCATATGGTTGTTTTTGTCAATTTAGTCCAGCTTTGGAGTTTCTTTTCAGGGAGATAATTTACCAGTCCCTTCACTTGGCCATAGCTGGAAATCCTGCCTCACCTTACTTCTCTGAACCTTATTTTATTAGTCTGAAACATGGATATTCATTTTTCTGAAACTACTTTATGGGCTTATTGAGAGAATCATATAAGACATAGTATGATAAGTGCTTGGCGTAAAGTAAGCCCTTGGTAATCATTGACAGGGTCATTGTATACAGTTGGGTGGATTGTGCCCTGCACAAATGTGTTAAGTGAGGGGGCAAGTGGGGCTGAGATTCAGCTCATGTTCTGCTTGTCAAGTTATGAGTTTTAGCACTGGCTGCATCCAACCAGAAGAGGCATTTTCTCCTAATTCCTTCACCCAGTGGAGGCAACTTCTTCAAATTCACACAGAGGTGCCATATAGCCTAGCTTGTCCCAGGGCTGCCTTACCTCCCCTTGACCTTAGCCCTTCTTGAGCAGGCTAAATCCTTTTTCTTGATCTGGTCCAACATGTTTACAGGAAAGCTCCTTATCAATATCATGCCTTTTGGTTGTTTCTCCTCTATTTTCACTTTATTTTTTCTTTTCCTTTTCCAGGGTAAATGGACTCAATGACTCTATTCATGCATTTGTGAGAACATGGGTTTTTAAAAACCTGTGGGCTGCCACTGCTGCTGATAGAGGTGTTGGGAAAAGTATGGCTAATTACATTTCCTGCAGAAGCTCAATATATAAATCCCTCTGAAAGATATGACTCACTAGGGATCCTTCTTCCACACCGTCCTAGCACCTGGTTCCCTGCTGAAGAACACTGACTCTCCATCTTGACTGTGACCTCAGGGACAAAGAAGCCAATTGACTCAGCTTATTTTTCTCTTACATGAGGTTTTAATTTTAAGTATTTCCTCTTGAAACACAAGACTTCCAGAATTTGCCCAACTTTCTTGTTTCTCTAGCAAGCAATATTTCTCAAATTTATCCTTGTACAAGTATCACACAAAAGGCAACAGGTCTGAATTTGTCTTTATCGGTAGGAGAAGCCTACTTCCAGTCTGTGTGTCAGCTAATCCTGCTGATCCTGCCTATTCTGCCTCCAGAGTTGTTTATGTGAAGGATGCATTTGCTTTTGAGGAGAAATAGAAGTTGAGGAGGGAAGAGGGCCACAGGACACAAGGATAGAAGACAGACGAAAAAGGAAAGACAGAAAAAATAAGAGAAAGGAATGAAGCACTCATGTGAAGGCTAAACAATTGCCGTTGATCTCTGGAGGGTTGCCAAGCCCAAAGAATTGAGACTATTAACTTCTCCAAATTCTTCATTTTGAAACACTGATTATTTTGATTGCTCTATATTTTAATATGCTCAATGTTTTTGATGTAATTTATATTTAAAGACTAAATAGGGAAGAATCTGTGTTAAGAGCTTGGACATGGGAGGGATAGCAGCAATGCACTGATTCCCCCCACACTTGGCAGCTCCCTGAGTACATACCACTGTTGGAATGGATACCTTTGGGGTATAAATGCAGTCTCTTAATAAATGAAGAAAAATAATTCTTAGGAGAGGCAGAGTATATAGTCTCAGGAATGATACCCGAATAATATTTTGTACTTGTGTTAGTGCAAGCAATATTGGAGGGGAAGGTATTGAACAGGAGCATCTTATACCTTTGCTGCAGAAGTGAATTTAATTCTACTTCAGAATGAGAAGACCATTCTCATTTGAAGCATTCGCATTTTAGACCATTCTAATTTTATTTACAAGGAGTAACTAATTCTTTATTGCCAGCATAATACTTCAAATACCTCTTCCATTGCTTCCCAGTGCAGAGAATGCCAATCACATCAGACAGAAGACAGGTGCCAAAGAGAAAACAAGTGCAGGTCGGGGTACTCCATAACAGAGACACAGGGAGCTGCCACACCATGCATGCAGCCAGTTTCATTAACAAGTAAGTCTAGTAAATCCAGCATACTTTCAAATAATAACAGCTTCCACAAAAATTAGCTAAGAAAGAACTGATACCAAATAAATATGTTTCGATTAAGTATGACTACCAATTAGTACTAAAAATTCTAAAGCAAGAAGTGGAGAGAATCAAGATAGATCATAATGCTTTAGATAAGAAAAACCTAGACTCTTACGATAGCAACCAGGTAAAAGGTCCTTACCAATCCTTCAGTGGGAAAACTGGACACTAGATTTGAAACTGTGCACAGTCCTTCTCAGCAAATTCTTTTGTCACGTCAAAAAAGTCTTAAATATGTTATACATGGACACCTGGGCCAAATAAGGCTTTTAGGGTCAAGATTCTTAAATCAAGACAGAGCAGTAACCCTTGCTTCAGACTGCTGTGGCTGGGATGACTGTTATTGGGCTGGGCTATGTGTTACTCTGCTATGCCATCTTCCTGTTTACAGAGTGGTCTCTTGTGCATCATCTCCATTCATTTTTATAACAAGTCAGGAAAGAGAGAGACAGAGAGAAAATGACCCCCAGGTCTCTCTTCAACTTACATTAGACCAGTCTTTCTCTATCTTGAATGAGTAAAGATTATCTTTCCACTCTAAGTAGAATTACACTGTAGTTATCCCCATTCAAGAGAATTTTATTTTATTCCTCTTTGCTAGGTCTTGGCTTTCCCTCAATTCTCTTCAAGCGTAAATTCCAAGCGGTTCATAGCTTTTCTTAAACAGAGCCCATATTTCTTTAAGATGCGTCTTATCTGAACCATTTGATATATAGAAATCAGTGAGGCTAAAAATCCAGATAACACTAATAAAAAACCTTAATAAGAGGAAGTAGAAAATCAGAAAAACAACTCCACATGCTCTTAGAGCCTATCTAAGAGCCTACACACTCAATTTACCAACTGAAAAACTGAGGCCTGAGTTCGCATGTTAGCCGAGGGCAGCCCACCACTCCCAACTCTCAGCACAATGCTCCCTACGTTTCTGAAAGGGCAGTTCTGGTTGCAGTAACCGGATTCCATCTTCTCATACTGATTGAATCGCTATGTAGCCCAGATGGCAAGCTTCATGCTGTGGCTGCCTGAGGCAGCACTCCTTGCCCTGGCCATCTGCAGAGAAGGCATGGGTGAGAGTAGCCTTCCCCAGATCCTTCTGAAGACACTGCCCTTACCAGATACCACAGTGGATAGGCTGTGTCATGGAACAGAGGGAGTCTCCCAAGCATCACTGGTGTGTGCACGATGCCCTGAACTTCCGAATCCTGTTAGACATCTAATGAGAGTAAGTCTTATATAGGAGTAGCCTGGGAAGCACGGTGTTTTATGAAGAGTTTGATATAATGGAAAAAATATGAAATTCAGTATTCAAAAACTGGAATTCAAGACCTGGCTCTGCCACACTCCAGCTTTGTAGACTTTGTAGATGAGCAACTTACTTCATCTCTCTAAGCTTCCATCTGTGGGTCAAGAAATACGCAGTGATTAATCTGCCTGCCAATGCAGAGGACACAGGTTTGAGCTCTGGTCCGGGAAGATCCCACATGCTGTGGAGCAACTAAGCCTGTGCACCACAACTACTGAGCCTGCGCTCTAGAGCCCATGAGCCACAACTACTGAGCTCACGTGCTGCAACTACCGAAGCCCATGCACCTAGAGCCCGTGCTCCGCAACAAGAGAAGCCACCACAATGAGAAGCCCGCACACCGCAACGAAGAGTAGTCCCTGCTCGCTGCAACTAGAGAAAGCCTGCATGCAGCAACGAAGACCAAACACAGCCAAAAATAAATAAAATAAAAATAAATTTTAAAAAGAAAGAAATATTTAGTGAATGTCTATTTTATTCTGGGCACTGGGCCAGGCTCCTGGGACATCACAATGAATGAGAAAGACCCAGTTTCTTCTGAGTAAACGTGGGACATCATAATGAATGAAAAAGACTGAGCTTCCTCTCTTTGAAGCCTACTATTTAGCCTTAGTTTACCAACCTATACATTAGGGACACTAACACTACCTGTCTCGTTGTTTTATGAGAATCAAAGGTAATCACGGATGGAAAATCACTTTGCAGACTATAGCTCTTTCCCGTTTCTCTTGAGACAGAGCCCAGGGCCTGACTGGCAGCCACTCACCACTGGCCCTGCATGTGTACTTTCACTGCATCTTCCACCTACCTCTCACTGGAGCTTCATAGCAACTGTCCTGGGCAGCATCACAGCTTCCTTCCACAGGTGAGGTAGCCTCACCCCAGCTCCTCCATTTTGAGCAGTGAGCCTCTCCAGGTACTAGCCTGGGGTGTCTTCAGTCCTTCTTACCCACAGGAGCCAGACTCCCAGATGCAGCTGCATACTTCTAGCCTCAGCTCCTGCTGCTGCTCTTTCTGTTCCATTTCTGGTCCACAGAGATGTTTGCCCTGTTCCCTGTACAGGGGGAAGTCTACAGACTGCCTTCCCAGCAATAACTCAAAGGACATCTTCTACAGTAACTACAAGGAAATGTGTCTCTAAGGCCCAGTCAGTCCTCTGAGCCCTGCTCTTTCCAGAACGGTGCCTCAAAAGCATATGACTTTTCCTCCAAAGTTCCTCAAGACCAGCAGTATTAGTTTCCTATGGCTGCTATTACGAATTATCAGAAACTTAGTGGCTTAAAAAAATACAAATTTATTATCTTACAGTTCAGGAGGTCAGAAGTCTAAAATGAGTTGGTGGGCTATGTTCCTTCTGGATGAGATTCAAGGGCAAATCTATTTTCTTACTTTTTCTGGCTTCTAGAAGTTGCCTGCATTCCTTCTCTCATGGCCTCTTCCTCCATCTTCAACACCAGCAGCTGCTGTGCTGCCACTTTATGTGGAACTGTTTCCCCCCCTTGATTTTAGGTGTTCCTTGACTTAGATTTTAATTTACAGTGCCCTGCATTCAGTAGGGGATTACCAATTGTTGATTTAGGGAAGAAATATATGATTCAAAGAATAAATGGAATTTAAAAATTTATACAAATAGCTCATAATTAAACGATTTCAAATCTCTGTCTCTCTCTGACCTCTGATTCCATCATCACATCTTCTCTGACTCTGGCTCTCCTGCCTCCCTCTTTCACTTATCAGGACACTTGTGATTCCATTGGGCTCATCTGGAAAATCCAGGATAATCTCACCTGCAAAGTCCCTTGTGCCATGTAAGGCAACATATTCATAGGTTCTGGGGATTAGGGCTTCTTTGGGTGGCCCTAATTTTATCTGCCACACCAGCTCACGGCACTATGCTGTGAACACTCCTCAGACTTGCTAGCCTCTCAAGGAGCTCCTCTTCCTCCCCTCAAGAGTGCCATATAGGTTTCCAGAGGCAATGCCCCATCTTGGTGCTGTGGTCTGAAGAGTGACTTGAGCCATGAGGGTGTCCAGCTTCCAGAACCCATGGCTAAGTCTTTGGGAATGGGTATATCTCTTGAGGCTGGTGGGGATTTCTGTGGCTCACAAATTTTGTGCCAGGTATATGGCTATCCTTTGTATTGGATATGTCTACTCCCAGTCTTATATCAGAGCAGGAAGCAGCCTTAGTGACAATCTAGTCTAAGACTTTTACCTTACAGATGAGGAACCTACAGCCCAGAGAGGTAAAGTGACATCCCTTATGGCAAAGTTGGGACAAGAGTCCAGGTCCCTTTTCCCTCCAACTCTTGTCTTCCTCTCTTACTCCACATGCCTTGTGGGCAAGGTTGTTAGATTCAGCTAAGGAAGGGCACAATCTTCACCAGACAACCATAATCCATCCCTTCCCACTGAAGGCTTCCTGTAGAAGGCAAAGGCAACACCCTGGAAGAGGCCCATTCTGATGGGGAGGCAAGAAATACTTCACCAGACACCCTGAAAACATGCCAACTCATTAAGGCAAATCCCTCTCTGGAGCTCAAGGTCCAGCTGCCAGGTTGGCACCAGAATCTCATTAGTATGAAAGAATCACAAGTCACAGCTTGTTGAGGGGTCAAGATCTAAGTCCCAGTGACCTGATTGCTCAGGAGATGACAGACACATTTCTGTAAGCAGAACCAGGGAACTAATACGGCCTCTCATGGTGAGTTCCAGAAGAGGGGCAGGGATAAGAGGCTACCAATAGCCCCAGTGACCTTAGTATGATGAGAAGTTGTGTTCATATGAAATGCATGACTACCCAGAACCCTTCTGATACATCTGAAGGGGCAAAGATTGAATAGAAATAGGTCACGCTGATGTCACTCCTGCTTACATGCTGCACTTGGCCCCTGGGTCCATTCCTGAGCCTTACGCACAAGTGGTCACCCTTTGTAACCCTTCAAGGATAAGCGGAGCAGAAAGAGGGTGGGGTGGGGGTACTGTGGATTTGTGAGAAGATGTGAACTGCTGGTGCCCTGTAACCTACTCAGGCAGGCAGGAACGCAACCTGCTTGTCCATCTGCTTGTCTATCTCACCCAAGCCAGTACAGCTGGATTCTTTGGTCGTTGTTGTGGCAGAAAATAGTTAACATGTTTTGACATTTTTTTTTTCCCAAAGAAGTCTAAAATAATTCAATAATACATAGCCTCAAATGAGAATTTTTTATCTCTTTATATTAAAAAAATAATGACATGTTTTATCTTATTATAAAAGTAGTACATGCTTATGGACTCAAATTTGGAAAATACCAAGAGCACATAGGAGAGAATAAAAATCACTGATAATTGAGTCATCTAGAAATAACTTCTGCTACTATGTTAGTATATTTCCTTATAAGACTTTTTTTCTTATATACATATAGTTTTCTCTTTTACAAAACAAGTTATATAACACACATTGTTTAACCTTTTTTTAAAAAATCTAATAATAGGCCTTGAATACTTTCCCATATTACTAATAATTTTTATATAGCATAAATATAATGGCTGCATAATATTTAGGTATACTATATCTTATTTAACTAAATCCTTATTGTTTGAGCATTTAAATGATTTCTAGTTTTTCACCATGATAAACAACACCCCCAAGATACGTTTTTAGATAAGCCAATAGAAAATATTTGGTTGCAACCCTGTTCCTCAGGCCTGTCAGGTAGTCTATAGAGAAAAATATCTTTTGATTCTTGATGGTGAGTTAGTACATTAATAGCACTTAGACAAGAAGTGATTCCTTTCCTTTTCAAACCATATAGATTCTGAAAAAAGAGACTAAATGGTCTTTGAAACTCAGAGAGACCACAAGAGCTAAACCTGTCTGCAAGGCCTTCTTGATGGAGAGTGCCCAGCCAGCGCAGCTCAGGACATGATAGATGAATAGACAGGGGGAAGTCTGCCCAGAAGGCTTCTTAAAGGACTGGAAAGGTACAGAGATATCAATGACTCTGGGGCTGGGTGACGTGCCTTAGCAAACCCAATCCCATTTATAGAGGACAGATGTCCTGAGGTGGTCTCCAAAGTGTGTGCATGATTATTTTTATTTTAATTTAAAGAAGAAACAAAATAAGCTTTACCAATAGTATTATACAATAGAAACAAATATATGCATATAATTGATGAATACATACATAGCAGGGGTGCTCAGAAATATTTTACTAATGGGGCATACAATAAAATAAAGTTTAGAGACCACTGCCTTAAACCAGAAACTTCATAGTAGACAGGGTGAGCAGAATAGGAAGGGAGCTTCAGGGGAACACTCGACATAGATAGACAGTCCCAGTTTGTATCACCCCATTTGATGTAAGTGAAAAGAAAGGAACATTGTACTGTCCTGGAGCACGCGTGCGTGTGTGTGTGTGTGTGTGTGTGTGTGTGTGTGTGTGTGTGTGTGTGTGTGTATTTCCAATTACATGTTTCTTCTATTCCAGTTTGCCTATCTCTCCTGACTGCTCTCCCAGCTTCAACATCCTTCTAAACCAGAGGTTTTTGCTAAAGACTGATTATACAGACAAAGTGAGGGGAGCAATTATTGACCACCAGAAGCTAGGGAAGAGGTATGGAATGGATCCTCCTGCAGAACCTCCAGAAGGTACCAAACATATCAACATTTTGATTTCAGACTGCTGGCTTCCAGAACTGGAAAACATTAATTTCTGTAGTTTTTTTAATAAATTTATTTATTTTATTTTATTTATTTTATTTTTGGCTGTGTTGGGTCTTTGTTGTTGCACATGGGCTTTTCTCTGGTTGTGGCAAGTGGGGGCTACTCTTCGTTGTGGTGTGCAGGCTACTCATTGCCGTGGTTTATCTTGTTGTGGAGTATGGGCTCTGGCATGTGGGCTTCAGTAGTTGTGGCACACAGGCTCAGTAGTTGTGCCTCACGGGCTCTAGAGTGCAGGCTCAGTAGTTGTGGTGCACGGGCTTAGTTGCTCCGCGGCATGTGGGATCTTCCTGGACCAGGTATCAAACCCGTGTCCCCTGCATTGGCAGATGGATTCTTAACCACCGTGCCACCAGGGAAGCACAATTTCTGTTGTTTTAAGCCACCCAGTTTGTGTTCATTTGTTGCAGCAACTACTAGAATCTAACACAGAAGGGTACAATAGGAGTGGACCAAAAGGCTAAATGACCCCACTCTGGCACTGCAGTACCTCGTCATCTGTGGCAGCTTTGCTAGTCATTTCAGAGCTCCAGAACAGTATTTCTCAACTTTTTGAAAACTAAGCTACTTAGATAAACAGAAAAATCTCAGTAGCAGAGGTCCATCCAGGCCCTCCACCAAAAACAAAACAAAAGAAGGTAGAAACTTGAGAATCACTGCCCTGGAAGAGAATTGACTTGATACAGGAAGACTGTAGACTCCCAGCTGAGTCTACTCCCATTCTTCCTGTGTATGCATATGAGCGAGGGGTCGGGGAGGAGTTTTGGGGAGGAACTGCTAATCTGTTGTCCATTTTAAAGCTAGAGCTTAAGACTGGATGCCTAAAATCAAAATGAGGTCACAGACACCCCAAAACACACCACTGGACGAGGTCCTGCCCACTAGAAAGACAACATCCAGCCTCATCTACCAGAACACAGTCCCCTCCACCAGGAAGCCTGCACAATCCACTGAACCAACCTTAGCCACTGGGGGCAGACACAAAAAACAACAGGAACTACGAACCTTCAGCCTGCAAAAAGGAGACCCCAAACACAGTAAGTTAAGCAAAATGACCTGGAAGATAAAATAGTGGAAATAACTACTGCAGAGCAGAATAAAGAAAAAGAAATGAAAAGAATTGAGGACAGTCTCAGAGACTTTAAAATAAAGACCGTTACAAGAGATAAGGAGGGACACTACATAATGATCAAGGGATCAATCCAAGAAGAAGATATAACAATTGTAAATATTTATGCACCCAACATAGGAGCATCTCAATACATAAGGCAAATGCTAACAGACATAAAAGGCAAAATCAACAGTAACACAATCATAGTAGGGGACTTTATCACCCCACTTTCACCAATGGACATCATCCAAAATGAAAATAAATAAGGAAACACAGCTTTAAGTGATACATTAAACAAGATGGACTTAATTGATATTTATAGGACATTCCATCCAAAAACAACAGAATACACTTTCTTCTCAAGTGCTCATGGAACATTCTCCAGGATAGAGCATATCTTGGGTCACAAATCAACCCTTGGTAAATTTAAGAAAATTGAAATCATATCAAGTATCTTTTCCGACCACAACGCTATGAGACTACAAATCAATTACAGGAAAAAGATTGGTAAAAAATACAAAAACATGGAGGCTACACAGTACACTGCTAAATAACCAAGAGATCACTGAAGAAATCAAAGAGGAAATCAAAAACTACCTACAAACAAACAAACCAAAAAAAAATATCTAGAAACAAATGACAATGAAAACACAACGACCCAAAACCAAGGGGATGCAGCAAAAGCAGTTCTAAGAGGGAAGTTTATAGCAATACAATCCTACCTCAAGAAACAAGAAACATCTCAAATAAACAACCTAACCTTACAACTAAAGCAATTAGAGAAAGAAGAACAAAAAAACCCCCAAAGTTAGCAGAAGGAAAGAAATCATAAAGATCAGATCAGAAATAAATGAAAAAGAAATGAAAGAAAGAATAGCAAAGATCAATAAAACTAAAAGCTGGTTCTTTCAGAAGATAAACAAAATTGATAAACCATTAGCCAGACTCAGCAAGAAAAAAAGGGAGAAGATTCAAATCAGTAGAATTAGAAATGAAAAAGGAGACATAACAACTGACACTGCAGAAATACAAAGGATCATGAGAGATTACTACAAGCAACTATATGCCAATAACATGGACAACCTGGAAGAAATGGACACATTCTTAGAAAAGCACAACCTTCTGAGACTGAACCAGGAAGAAACAGAAAATATAAACGGACCAATCACAAGCACTGAAATTGAGACTGTGATTAAAAATCTTCCAACAAACAAAAGCCCAGGAACAGATAGCTTCATAGGCCAATTCTATCAAAAATTTAGAGAAGAGCTAACTAACACCTACCCTTCTCAAACTCTTCCAAAATACAGCAGAGGGAGGAACACTCTGAAACTCATTCTACGAGGCCACCATCACCCTGATACCAAAACCAGACAAAGATGTCACAAAGAAAGAAACTACAGGCCAATATCACTGATGAACATAGATGCAAAAATCCTCAGCAAAATACTAGCAAACAGAATCCAACAGCACATTAAAAGGATCATACACCATGAGCAAGTGAGGTTTATCCCAGGAATGCAAGGATTCTTCAATATGTGCAAATCAATCAATGTGATACACCATATTAACAAACTGAAGAATAAAAACCATATGATCATCGCAATAGATGCAGAAAAAGCTTTTGACAAAATTCAACACCCATGTATGATAAAAACCCTTGATAAAGTAGGCATAGAGGGAACGTTCCTCAACATAAAAAAGGCCATACATGACAAGGCCATATATGACAAATCCACAGCCAACATCATTCTCAATGGTGAAAAACTGAAAACATTTCCACTAAGATCAGGAATAAGACAAGGTTGCGCACTCTCACCACTGTTATTCAACATAGTTTTGGAAGTTTCAGCCACAGCAATCAGAGAAGAAAAAGAAATAAAAGGAATCCAAATCGGAAAAGAAGAAGTCAAGCTGTCACTATTTGCAGATGACATGATACTATATATAGAGAATCCTAAAGATGCTACCAGAAAACTACTAGAGCTAATCAATGAATCTGGTAAAGTAGCAAGATACAAAATTAATGCACAGAAATCCCTTGCATTCCTATACACTAATGATGTAAAATCTGAAAGAGAAATTAAGGAAACACTCCCAATTACGATTGCAACAAAAAGAATAAAAATACTTAGGAATAAACCTACCTAAGGAGACAAAAGACCTGTAGGCAGAAAACTATAAGACACTGATGAAAGAAATTAAAGATGATACAAGCAGATGGAGAGATATACCATGTTGTTGGATTGGAAGAATCAACATTGTGAAAATGACTCTACTACACAAAGCAATCTACAGATTCAATGCAATCCCTATCAAATTACCACTGGCATTTTTCACAGAACTAGAACAAAAAAATTCACAATTTGTATGGAAACACAAAAGACCCTGAAGAGCCAAAGCAATCTTGAGAAAGAAAAATGGAGCTGGAGGAATCAGGCTCCCTGACTTCAGACTATACTAAAAAGCTGCAGTAATCAAGACAGTATGGTACTGGCACAAAAACAGAAATATAGATCAATGGAACAGGATAGAAAGCCCAGAGATAAACCAAGCACGTATGGTCACCTTATCTTTGATAAAGGAGGCAAGAATATACAATAGATAAAAGACAGCCTCTTCAATAAGTGGTGCTAGGGAAACTGGACAGCTACATGTAAAATAATGAAAGTAGAATACTCCCTAACACCATACACAAAAATAAACTCAAAATGGATTAAAGACCTAAATGTAAGGCCAGACACTATAAAACTCTTAGAGGAAAACATAGGCAGAACACTCTATGACCTAAGTCACAGCAAGACCCTTTCTGACCCACGTCCTAGATAAATGAAAATAAAAACAAAAATAATCAAATGGCAACTAATGAAACTTAAAAGCTTTTCACAGCAAGGGAAACCATAAACAAGACAAAAATACAACACTTAGAATGGGAGAAAATATTTGCAAATGAAGCAACTGACAAAGCATTAATCTCCAAAATTTACAAGCAGCTCATGCAGCTCAATATCAAAAAAACAAACAACCCAATCCAAAAATGGGCAGAAGACCTAAATAGACATTTCTCCAAAGAAGATATACAGACTGCGAACAAACACATGAAAGGATGCTCAACATCACTAATCATTAGAGAAATGAAAATCAAAAGTACAATGAGGTATCACCTAACACAGGTAATAATGGCCATCATCAAAAAATCTACAAACAATAAATGCTGGAGAGGGTGTGGAGAAAAGGGAACCCTCTTGCTCTGTTGGTGGGAATGTAAATTGATACAGCCACTATGGAGAACAGTATGGAGGTTCCTTAAAGAACTAAAACTAGAACTACCATATGACCCAGCAATCTCACTACTGGGCATATACCCTGAGAAAACCAGAATTCAAAAAGAATCATGTACCACAATGTCCATTGCAGCTCTATTTACAATAGCAGGACATGGAAGCAACCTAAGTGTCCATCAACAGATGAATGGATAAAGAAGATGTGGCACATATACAATGGAATATTACTCAGCCATAAAAAGAAACGAAATTGAGTTATTTGTCGTGAGGTGGATGGACCTAGGGTCTGTCATACAGAGTGAAGTAATTCAGAAAGAGAAAAACAAATACCGTATGCTAACACATATATATGGAATTAAAAAAAATGGTTCTGAAAAACCTAGGGGCAGGACAGGAATAAAGACACAGATGTAGAGAATGGACTTGAGGTCATAGGGTGGGGGAAGGGTAAGCTGTGATTAAGTGAGAGCGTGCCATGGAGTTATATATACTACCAAATGTAAAATAGATAGCTAGTGGGAAGCAGCCGCATAGCTCGGGGATATCAGCTCAGTGCTTTGTGAACACCTAGAGGGGTGGCAGGGAGGGTGGGAGGGAGATGCAAGAAGGAAGAGATATGGGGATATATGTATATATATATAGCTGATTCACTCTGTTATAAAGCAGAAACTAACACACCATTGTAAAGCAATTATACTGCAATAAAGATGTTAAAAAAAAAAAAAAGCTAGAGCTTAGCTAGAGATCAAAATCTTATCTCGCTAATTCCAGAAGTAGTAGACATTAAACATGCCCCTGACACTTCTTAAAAAGTCACAGAAAGCCTCCACCTGATGATTCCTCAAGATTTTATTAATCTATAATATTGTGTTCTATCAAGATCATCACTTTTATTATCTTGCTGCTCTGAATTGTTTCTCCCTTATTATTCTCAGCTACAGGGGCCATAAATTAAATTCATTCAGAATTTATACTCCTACAGTTCATTATATGTGATTGGTATTATCTCGCTGCCTTTCTCTGGCTCTTCTATAACCCCTGACAAGAAATATTGTAATAGAGTCTAAATACCATCCAACCAATAAATGTTGAGTTTAAAAAACAAACAAGAAAAAAAAAATCTATTGACTACAGTGCCCTAAAGGGCACTCCATCACTCCTTTTTATCTCCACCGATGGTATTATTTCTGCCGAAATGACAGAGAAAGTGAGATTCTAAAGAGTTGAGAGTTAGGTCCTTGCTTTGCTGCAGTCTGGATTGGGCATGTCATTTTCTCTCCCCTCACCTTCACCTCTTTCCCTGAAGGCCAAGGGACATTACAATACATCAGCCTGCTTCAGGAGGAGCAACCCTACTTTAGGGAACAAACAGATAGCGATGTAATCAGTTGACTCAAAAATCAATGAGTGGTCCATTACTGGAAATTCTGAACACCTCTCAGTGACCTTCCAGAAGCATCGCTACAAAACCTGGGAGGATAGTCTCTTGTTTCTAAGACTGACCAAGGCTGTGGAATATAGATCCCTCCATTAGACCCCAATAAAAATAAACACAAGTATTTGATAATGGTGAGATTCCCCCAAGTTATGTTTGGATGTGTTTGTTCACTAAAGAACTTGATAAAATGAACTGGTATATCCACAGCGGCTTTGTCATGGTTGTTCCCATCATCATCTTCAGTGATGTGAGATTCTACCACGCTAGGAAGAGCGGTGATTTTTCAGAGAGATGGAAGTTGGCAATACTTACTAAAAAGTGGAGATTCGAATCCTGGCTGATTCATCTAATGGGAAATGGTTCACATTCAATGCATGCTCTGGCCCTTGGGACTCAGCTTTATAGAAACATAAAGGCCTCAATATATTTCCACAGTCAGGACCACCGAGAAGTGAGTATTTCTTTCTTCCCTCCTCTCCTTCCTTTTTTTTTCTCACAGTACAGGGAGTAATGGGCAGATGCTAAAGATCATAAGATCGAGGATGGAGGAGGAGAAACCGGTCAGAGAGTGGCAATATATAATCTATTGGCACTGCTTTAAAACTTGTTTAAAAATTTAAAAAGCACTGATCTTCAAAGTTATAAAGTCTGACACCACAACATCTGTGGACAATTGCCACTTGTCCCTCTCTCCTGATCTCACTGAACTGCAATCACAATTCAATAGTTATCAGATAAAAAAACCGTACAATGACCAAAAATGCATGTACTGCCAGGACTGTTTCTAGAGGTTAGGAATTGGGATCCAGAGACATCCCTAAGGGTGGCTGAATGGGAGTACACCTGAAAAAGGGTCCACACCAATAGTACAGTAAACCTCAGAATCATCTGAGAAACTTACACAACCATAAAATAAAACAGAGTCCCATAGAAATCAAAGCTGCAATGACATACTGTATTCCATCCACCAGATGAACAAAAATGACAAAGTCTGGCAATACCGGGTACTGGTGAGGATGTAGGATCCCGGATGTACTAATACATCACTAGAGGGAGTATAACTTGGTGCCACCACTTTGGAAAATACATTGGATTATCTATTGAAATGGAAGCTGTACCTTGTGACCCAGAAATTCCACTCCAAGTTCTACGCTCTAGAGAAACCCTTGGACGTGCATACGCACCAAGAGGCAAGCACAAAAGTGCTGACAGTAGAGTTGTTGGTAATAGCAAAAGGCTGGAAACAACCCAAATATCTAATGACAGTGGAAGAGAGAAATTGTGGTATTTTTCTGCAATGGATTCAAAACCAAATGAACCACAGCTACATGCGTCAAAATGAGCAAATCACAGAACAAAAACATTATTCCATTTATATAACAGGTTGCAAATCTAATCTATATGTTGTTTGAGGCTATATACGTAAGTGGTAAGGCCACAAAGAAAGCAAATGAATGATTAACACAAAGTGCAGGATAATATTTACCTCTGGGGAAAGGGAGAGATTTTTGATCTGGGTGGGGGACAGAAGAGATTGTAAAGGGACTGACAACATTCAAATTCTTACACTTGGTGATGAGAATACAAGTACTGATTTTATTGTAATCTTTAATCCTTGCATATATGTTATATCTACTTTTTTGCACATGCTAGCTTTTATAGTAAAATTTTAAAATCTACAGATTTCTAGGCTCTATCTCAGATCTACTGAATCAGAATTAGGCTATAGCGCTTAGGAAGTATTTTTTTATAAGTTCTCCAGAATATTCGGATGCATTATTGGGTAGAGAGCACACACCTACACACATACACACCCTACGTTACACAACAGTATCCAGATGAAAGCAGCTTAAAATATGTATCAAAGTCAAGAAATTTCAAGGGAGTCATAAAAATAGAAAAGGTCAGCCTGGGAGAGTGTGTAGAAAAGAAAGGTGCCTCATAGTTCAGGGCTCAAGGCTGATGTAGAAGCCTGGGAGCATTAGTTACTAGTTATTAGTCTCCCATGAGCGTACTTGAGCCCTGTCCCTGTTAGTTTCCCAAGAGCATCTGCCTGAGATAATCACCCCTAAGAACTGGGCCCACAGCAGGCTGTCACCACAGCTTTCGCTACAAAGACAGAAACATGATATGGTGAAAAGTATTCTGGTCTATGACTCATCACGGCAGACATCTAGACCTGGACCCACATGTATAAGCTGATCTTTAGCAAGTTGCTTCCCCTCTCTGAGCCCTAGCTTTCCCATCTGTCCTGACTCCCTCACAAAATTGGAATCCAATGAGACAGTGCAGTTGGAAGGGCTTTGCAAACTGAAAATACTACTCTGAATGTCCAGTAAGTCCAGTACTATGTCAGTTATCATTTCTTCCTGAAAGTTAGAAATATAGGTGGTCTATTCTGGGTCAGTAAAGTTTTCTGAGTCCAAGGAATTGGGAGCTCTAAGATTTGCCTTACAGAGACCTGAGGCAGTGCTAGGGCTTAGTGCCTCCACATCTCTCTCTAAAAACTCAGCAAATATTTAACAAGCACCCACTACTTACCCTCAGCCTACCTTTTCCAGTCCTGATAATTTAGAAGAGGATGTTCATAAACAGCAAAGAACTACTGGAAGCACCTTGCAGAACTAATATGCAGTCTAAATATTCATTAATGGCTTTGAAACTAACATTTAACTCAGTTATACAACACCTTCCAAATTAGGATTTTTGTGTTTTAACTGGCAACCCCATTCCAAATGAACAAACAGATTAACATTTTCTTCTATATCTTACATTGGGAAATCTGCATGAAAGAGAGCTATGAAATCCTATTTTCTTTCATTAATAAGAGCGTAAAGGGTTGGATTGATCCTGAAATTGGACTTGCAACCTCCTCTTCCTTGTATAGCCCAAGAAGACATGAAGAGGCACAGATATTACAAACAGGTTTCAAAGGAAACAGGATGGAACAGGGGTGGAGAAGCCTCAAAATTTCAAACAGAAATAGACATCCCAGCCCCATCCTGGCCCATCTGGGGCGCTTTGCAGTGGCCTCTACCCTTACCTCTGGGCATCTCCTTGGCATGCTCCTCTTCGGGCCCATCCAACAGGTCCATCTGGGAAGCCTCCTCGGGAGGGACACGGCGCCAGGACCAGCTCTGGTTCCCAAGGTTGTGCAGTGGAGGGGAATACTCCAGCTCACAGGGGAAGTCAAAGCTGCACTCCAGACCTGCAAGGACAGCCAATGGTCAGTGGAGCAAACTGTCTCCCAAATGTGACCTTCCAGCCCCACTCCTCCACTCCAGGAAGTTGGCCTCCATCTCACCCACAACCTTCACCCTAACGAGGTATGGCAGGCTGTCAATTCCACAGGTGGCTGAGCTCCATGAAAAGGAGACTACAAGAGAAAAGGAGACTACAAGAGAAAAAAAGTGTTCTTTATATAACTCAGATTATGGGAGGTATCTTCACAGAAGGCAGGTAAAAAAAGAGCTAAACAAGTCAGACCATGAAAAGTTTTGCATCTTGTAAGGTTACCTGGTGACATGGAGAGGGCCTGAGGTCAAGTGGGCAGAGCCTGGCTTTGCAACCAGATGGGTCTGAATCTAAGTCAGGCAAGAAAATTAACCTCTCTGGCCTGAAATTTCCTCACTTGTACATTGGGGATGATAATTTCTACCTCTGGAGATTGCTGTAAGAACTAGTAGTATAATTCATTATCTGTACACATGAGTCTGGCCCACAGCTGATGCTCAGGAAAAATCCTCATCAGGATCCTAACTGAGGAGAGAAGGCCAAAGGGAACTTAAGCTGCTCACAACCCTGTTTGACAGCCCTATCATCTATTCAATCACCCTCCAGAGAGGAGAGCCAAGGCTGTGATAGCTAATGAGTTTATTCTCTCTTGGGGAGGGAATGGGGAAGGTCACTGGGTAAGGAGAGAGAGAAGAGGCAGAAAGAGGCTGTGTCCTGGGACTCTGTGTGATCGCTTTCTGGGCTTCTTTGCATGAATCATCCTTGTGTCCAATCATTCCACGTCTGCCCTACTTTTAGGATACACTTACCTTCTCTTTCCCTTGCCTTGCTTGTTGTTTATTACCCAAAGTGGCTGAAGTACTTTGTACCTAGAAGGCCTCAATGCTCACTGATGGATCAATAGAATATGTGCCAAAAACCAAATTAGTCATCCACCCTTTACTTCATCATCTCCCTTTAGCCCTGGGGATGTGAAGAAAGGGAAAATTTGATATAAAGACCATTGGATGGGAATATGGGGAATTTGATTGGTATCCAGGCTTGGCCAGTCTCTTCTCACATATGGAACTTGGTGCCCTCATCTGTAAATAAGAGGTTTAGACTTGATGATTCTAGAAACAAGTACCCAGTGAAACCTGGGTTCCAGCTCCAACTCTGCCATTGATTTGCTGGTTACCTTGAATAAGCCACTTAACCTCTCTGGGCCTTAAATTCATCAAATACAGAATGAGACCCACACTAGATGTCTTCTAAAGCTCCTTCCTGATTCAACTTTTTTTTTTTAACATCTTTATTGGAGTATAATTGCTTTACAATGGTGTGTTAGTTTCTGCTTTATAACAAAGTGAATCAGATATACATATACATATATCCCCATATCACCTCCCTCTTGCGTCTCCCTCCCACCCTCCCTATCCCACCCCTCTAGGTGGTCACAAAGCACCGAGCTTATCTCCCTGTGCTATGCGGCTGCTTCCCACTAGCTATCTATTTTACATTTGGTAGTGTATACACGTCAATGCTACTCTCACTTCATCCCAGCTTACCCTTACCCTTCCCCGTGTCCTCAAGTCCATTCCCTACCTCTGCGTCTTTATTCCTGCTGATTTGACTTTTTTAAGATTCCAAAGTCCTTGCTCTCAGAAGGGTTATAACTAATTTGATAAATCAATCTGTGCGGTGGTGCTAATGACTACTAACTCCCAATTATCATTGTGCATTTTAACAGCTGCTTCTGGAGCTACTGCTACCTTGATCTCCAAGATGAGTCTCCTGTTGGGAATTTCAGGAGGCAGAGGAGAAGTAGGGCCAAGACTAGTGCAGGTAGCCAGTCACTGGAATGTCCTTTAGTTACACCATAGGAGATGGCCCTGCCCTGGAGTAGGAGCAAAATAATGCCCACTGACATTGGCCAAACGATCTAAGTTTAGGGGGGGAAGAAAAAAAATCCTTCAATTACCCTTCTCAACCAGCCGAGATTTATGTACCAGCTGCTCTCCAGGAGCCGCCATCCTTCTGGTCCTAAGGTTAATACCTGGTCCTAAGGTTAATACCACTCGCCCTTTCACGATTCAGACAATTCACCTTTATAATGTCAAGCTGAAACAGGCAGAGCTAGCCTTGTTTGAGTTGACAGGCCACTTGCTGCCTACATATTTTATCAGCCTTGAAGAATTTCTACCTGCCTCTGGGGGCTGAACTGCTGCTATGAGTTGGTGTCCATGAATTGTAGGCTGTCTTAATCTTCAAGACTTGCTTGCCAGGAACCTGGTTTGATAGCAGAATGCAAGGAGAAGAAAACCGATCCAACATTTTGTACTTTGTAGCACAAAAATTATTCTTATAACGAAAGGTGTAGCCATTAAACCTGGCTCCTCTGGGGATGATTAACAAGACCCATCCACATTAGTGAATGATCAAGTCAGAAGGTGGGAGAGAAAGCTATTGGCCACCTCCTTCCCACATCAATAATTACTGGTACCTTTCCCAAAGCGTCAACTTCTGAGGCCCATCCTCCATCTTGACTTTTCTTCTCCAATTAAAGTCATCCTATTTCTATTTGGGACAGAAGTGTGGCATGCCAGCTCAGACACTGCCTGGCAAATGCGCTGTGTGCATATTAGACAAACAGACAACAGAATACACAACCCCAGTCTCAAGTGCCATCAGTCCCTGGATCTTTGAACTCTGGAGAGTCTGATAATCAGCTGTGTTTGGGTCAGACCCTGCCTAGTAAAACAAGCTAGGCAGATACTGTTGTTATCAAATGGGTTCATTTGGAAATTCTTGCCCTGAGGCAGCTTCTCTTTAGCTGTCAAAGATGTACTCTTTGGCTTTAAATAGGAATGGAGTTAATGTTATTGCTCATTTTGGGTGAAATCAGATTGGGCTTTTCTATATTCTGATTTAATTTCTTATAAAATTTCTACACAGGTTTCTCTCTCCTTTGCTAGCCTCTTTGTCTTTCGAGCAATAATACCTGGGATTTGCCTTCTCTGAAAACACCAGGTTAAGCCTCATTTTCCTTAGGCCTTTTCTGAGTTTCTAGACCTAGGGTGCTTCTTGGATCTCCTCTGACTCCGCCCCTTTGTGGTGGGTGCTGTAGAGTCTCTCCCACAGGCAGGACTCAGAGGGGCTAAGGGTTTCCGTGAGGTGTTCAGCCTTAAGCAACCCAATGGTTGAACAGGTCCATGCCCAAGGAGAGGGGCGGGAAATCACATTCACTGACCCCGGCTGTCTGCCAGGGACTGTGCTAAGGAGTTTCTTGTATCACTGTATTTAATCTACTGAACAAAACTGAGAAGGGAATTGTGTCTTCTCTTTAAAGCTGAGGAAACTGAGGCTCAGGAAGTTTACTCTACTTGTACAAAGACCAAAGGACTACCCTACGGCAGAGCCAGAATGTGACCCAGGGCTGGTTAATGCTGAAGATCTAGATGTTATTCATCACACCTCCACAGCTTCAGAATTTAAATCCAGGGCCAACAGATTAAATTATACATGAGAAACCTATGAAGTGCTATATTTCAGTTATTATTAGATACTAAGTCTGCAACCTTTTCATACCTGTAAAGGCTTCTGTACTACCCTAAGGAGACAGATCTATATTTCCTCTGTGTCAGGTCCATTTTACAAAGTGACTGACCTTCAGAAGAATCCAGAGATTTCGACCTTCCTTTTTACATACCTGTTTGGAACCAGGAGAATCTAACTTTCCAGAACCTGCTAAAGACATAGTTGAAATCACTGCTCCCCACTTTCTAGTCACTTCCATCATGGAAGAAAGATAAAGTAATGGAATCTTCTGGAAATAGCTGGCCTGCTGAGAGAAGTGTCAAGTGCTGTGAAGGGAAAGGTCTTGGTAGAGCAGTGAGGATAGTTCCAGGCTCGGTCCTGCACACAGCAGCTGAGGGGCCTCAGCACGTCCATTCCTCTTTCTGTGCCTGGCTTTCTGCATTTGAAAATGAAAGAGATGGAGCATACCCCCTCTACGGTGCCCTCCATCTCTGAAGCTCGTGATTCTGTAGAGCTAGAGCTCATCTTTGGCCAACACAACCAAACCTACAGACCGTTGGTCCCCTCACCCTGCCTCTAAAAGAGGGCCTGCTGTCATCCCTAAAGCAGGTTCCCCAGGGAAGGAGGTGGAATGTGCATCACACTCCATGGGGTCTCAGTTTGCCTCAAGATTGTCAAAGAATTAAGAAGGAGGGTTCAGGCAAGTTTTACAGATGACTGTGCGAGGGTGAGTGTGTGTGTGTGTGTGTGTGTGTGTGTGTGTGTGTGTGTGTGTGTATTCATGCATTTTTGTCAGTCTGTACCCATATTCTGAAATCTTCCAGGATATGAATCATATTTCAAAAACTGAATTAACAGTTAGCTTCAAGGAATTGTTCTAGTATAAAACACAGCCATTCAGAAGAATGGCACAGTAACCCATCAGAAGAACCCTGTGGTGGCCCTGCCCAGAGTGATGCAGTTCCCTTGGCTGTAGTGAGTTGGCAGTGACCAAGCACTTTGACACTGAATCTGAAGGTGGAAATCTAGCCTCTGGGAATGTGTGAAACTACCAAAGCAATCATGCCCAACACCTGTGCCTAGGAAGCCAGCCTTGGCCACTTGGGCAGAGATGGGGATCTTCCCAGCCTGCGCTACAAGAAGGAGATTGCATGGAAGTTTCAGGCACCGTCCATAACACGACAGAAGGGTAACAGGGAGATGCGGTGTACTTTGGACCCTTGGGTCTTCCCTTGGGCGGACTTAGAAAATCCAGCAGCCCTCCTATGTATCCAGATTGACCTCAGGCTCCCAAAAAATCCCTTAGATCAAGGTCCTTTGTACCTCCTTCATCCTAACCCTGTAAACCTAGAGACCTCTCACTAGTTTCCTAAGTCTCCTTAAGACAATTCAAATTAGGGGCCTCCTTTAGATTTTAAGACATGCCTCCCAAGGCTGGCTGGTTTCCAGATGACCACAGGGGGCAGATGCCAGCCTGGGCAGGTCCATAGGAGCCCACTGGTTGATGTCGCCCAGCCTCAGCCCAGCTCGAGGACTGGAAGCAAATAACACAGAGTGAAAAGCACAGTCATAAAAAAAGAGAAGAATGCCATGTTTATCAATCCCATGATACTTCACCCTTCATTTTGTCTCTTATTACACGTGTTCCAGAAGTCAAGCTTGGGGTTGGACTTATGCTCTCGACTCTGGTAGCACGCGGCATATGTTTACAGAAGAGCCCAGACAGGGGGAACTCCATGAAGGCCTGTGGGAAGTACTTGCTTAATTGATAACATTTACTGAGGGCTTACCATGGTCAGACAGTATGCCAGGCACCCTACATCATTATCTTATTGAATCCCTATGAAGTAGGCAGGACTCTTATCCCCATTTGACAGAGGACAACACTGGGGCTTAGAGAAATGAAGTCACACCTGAAGTTACTCAGACAGGAAGTGACTGTTTGGGCTTCCACTGACCTGCTTCCTCCATGGGACCACAAGGCCTTGATGTCAGTATCTCACAAATGGAATTATGAACTGAAAAGGTAGCAGAAAGACCTCCCCTCATTTAGAGCCACAGACACCAACAGGAGTCAGACCTGCAGTGAGGGAGGACAGGAACTGGGCCCATGCAGGGACAGGCAGGGACACGCTGGAGGCAGGACAGAAGCCGAAGCATCTGAGCTGTCCTTAAAGGCCCTGATCCCACCTTCACAAAGGTGGACTTGGGATACCCTAGGTGAGGACTGAGTCAGTGTATACACCCATAAGATCCAAGTCTTAATCCCCGTAGGCATGACTCAGGAAGCCAAGCCTACAGGTGCATTAAAGTCTGGGGCTCAATGTTCGTGTCTATGTTTCTTGACGTCTTCTGGGATATCCTTTGTGTTTCCTGGGTAGGGATGAGGGTTACAGGTAAGGGAACTGACAGTGGGATGGGCAAGTTTTCTTTGGCCATCAGGGGCCCACAAGAGAGTTTATTCAACTGCATACTCGGCCCTGGGATCTGCATCTGAAAACAGAATTATCAGGTTTGCTACTAGTTTAAATATGGCAACATGACTGTGATTTTGTCTTGGGGTTACTTTTCTGTCTCTAGTTATCTTGACCCAGTGTTTAACTACTGGGATGCTGATAGCCTGACACGGGGCCTGATGCCCCTCACTTGCTGAATGGTGGTCTCTCTGGTCCTACCCAGCTCTGCAGTCTTTTCCTATGTGTCTCTGCCCATATGTCTTATTCACTAAGCAACCTTAACACCATCACGGTTGTTTCTCAGGGATAGGGCACAAGACCTGAGATTTGACTCCAATCCTGCCACTTGTCAGCTGTGCAGTGCAGGGCACTCTCTCCCTCTCTCTGAGTCTCAGTCATTTTAGTGATAAGACTAACTTCCCAGAACTGCTAGGAGGACTCAGTGAGATGATCCATGTGCTTGGAATGGAGAATTTCCAGTGCACATTAGCTGATTCAGAATTTACATAGCCATGCCCTTTTGAACACAGCTTTCTGTTTACCAGGAGAAACGGTATTTATGTGGGGCAGTCAACTGATGGCACATGGCCATTTCCTTAGTATTCTGCTGTACCGTGGGAAAGTCGGTATTTCGGCCTGAAGGTGATATTCGCAGAGTCAGCTGTTAGAACTTGAAGTGACATTTGAGGTTGTTTCTTCCATTGGACAGGTGAAAACACCAAGACCCAGGCAACGGAAAAGACTTATCCAGGGTCATGTGGCTGGTCAGGAAGTCCTTCACACACAGTACGGAGGGCATTTCTCCTGGCTGTGGAGGCCTTTCCGAATGCCATCCTCTCCAGTAGGCACCAGGCCTGGGCCGGACTGAAAATCAGAGTTACTGAATCACCAGCTCTCCCCTCCTCAGGCTTGGCTTATTGGCACGTTTAAGCCGAGGCTGGACTGATTCATGGGCGGCATATACAAATGCCAATGTATTCCTGACAAACCTGATTTGTATATTCAGTAAAGAACCATGTGAAGCTTCATACACATGTGGCAATTTTCTTATAGGTGGCCTTTAGACGTCATAAAATAGAGCTTTGTATTTGAAACTACAGTTCATTACATAAAGCTCCAGGAACCAGCATTCTCGAAATACTGTCAGTCCTTAAGAATTGTATCCAGCTCAAGGGAACTCCCTTGGCTGCCACCAATCCTGAGGCACAAAATGGGGTCTCCTTTTCTCAAGGGATTCCCCAGAACTTTCCAATTGTTGCCCTCAAGGTCATGAAGGACCTTGAGGACCATCTTAGAGGAAGAAACTGAGGCCCAGAGACATGATGGGGTTTGCCAAAGGATGCATGGTGGGTGAGTTGCAGGATTGATACTAAAATCCAGTTCCTGACCTTGCAATTTTTACTATTTTCATTCAAAGCTGTGGGTAAAAAACAAACAAAACAATACCTTAAATAATTCTTAAAATTCTAAAAAATCTATACTGTGTTTTTCTGGAATAAGCTGGCAAAAACATACATGGCTAGGTTTCAACCATTTCCCAATGATTTGATGGCTCAGATAATCTCCAATAAGGCTTTCTGGCTTCTTTCATCCTAAATGTCCTCTTCTGCCAACAAGCTGCTTTTTGATGGTTGCTGGAATCTCCTGCTGGAGAGCAAGTCTGTGCACAGGCCAGAAGCTACAGTGAGAACAAAGGGAGGAAAAAGGGTGGCCTAGGAGCGAAAGGGGAAGATCACTAGAGTATTCTTGGAAACTGTTCCGGCTCTGGGCCAATCAGCCTTGTGCTTTTGGGCAATTTATTTAACCACTTGAGTCTGGATTTCCTCATGGATAAACCAGAGAGAATTATCACAGTAATGATGCTGATAAAAATCATAAAAATAATAATATCTGCTGTGACAATCAAATAAGGTAACGAATGTGGAAGTGCTCTCTTACCAATGAGATACTGTATGTGGATATTCTTACCACCTAGGGCCTGTGCTGCAGAACACATCAACATCACTTGATCTCCCTGTGCCTCAGGTTTACCACCAGGAACCTGGAGATGAGCTGAACTGACTTGACCTTGGAGGACTCAGGGAGATGCTATCCAGAACAGATACCCTCCTCCCTTCCCTGTCTTGTATCAAAACCTCAGAGGGGCACCAGGGTGTCTGGGGGATAAACAGAAGCATAGATCCTGCGTGCGGTCTGGCTGCTAAAGGTGAAAGCTTGGCTCTGTCACTTACTAGCTGTGTTATCCCAGGGCAAATTATTTAATCTCCCTGTGGCTCAATTTTTTCACTTTAAAATAGGGATTAAAACAGGGGCCACCTCAGGAAACCGTGAGGAGGATTAAATGCAATACACACATCAAGCACCTGGCGTGGGGACTTGCACATCGTTTGATTATTACTAAGTGATGGCAGTCATTGCTCTTGCTCTCCAGGTGGCTCCAGGCTCAGCCACGACAGAGGGGAGATAAAAGGCATGTCCAGCACTGCAGGCAGAACTTTGCCTATGTCAAACTTTGTTGAAGCTCCTCACTCAATCTTTGTTTTTTGATGTGCTGATCAAGCTTCCCTTTGGAAGTGAAGTCATGCTAGACCTTGAGTAAGAAGATCTAGGTTCTAGCCCTGGCTCTGAGGTGTTACTTCAAGCTAGTCCCTTAAGCTCTCTAGGCCTCAGTTTCCTCATCTGAAAAATAAAGTAGTGGAATGAAATGAGTCTCATCCATCTCCACCATTCTAAGATCCATTTTCCCTTTGGACAGATGGCTGAAGCAAGCGCTCTAACTTGGTTCTAGCCAGCTGGTCAGCAGAATCCCAAGATTCCTGACTTCCAGCTCAGGCTCAGATGATTAGAGACTTCCACTCCCCCTTTCTGGGTTATCTCCTAAAGGAGCACTTAGCCCACCAGTCACCTTTGATGTTAATCCACCAGCTGCCATCAACATCTTGTCACACACTTTATAAGACCTGCCCCCCGTCTGCCCCCCTCCCACCAACCACTGTTCATTTGTCGTGGTGTCCCAGAACTGAAATCATTCAATTCTTTCCCACCGCTTGCCCCCTACAATGCATCTGGGAACCAATTGCCCAATTCAAGACATCTGTTTAGCTCACTTATAATCAAGCTGCAGCAAAGAAGGGCCAAGTCTCCTTCAATCAATTAATTATATAAATGCAGCCTCGGAAGACAATCTCAGAAGAGGATGTGTGTGCATGCATGTTCACAATGGTGGGAGATTGGCACAGAAAGCTCAATTCTCATTTCTCTTATCTGTGGACATAACAATATTACAGATTGAAGAAACAGGACTTGGCTCTTCATCCCAGAACAGAAAATTGAAAATAATTAGACTTCTGAAGTTAACAGCCTCCTCATTTTATAGATGGGAAAACTGAGGCTCAAGAAGGTGAAGTGACTTGGCCAAAGTGGAATGGCCTAGGGCCTGGAGAAGCAGAAAGCTAAGACCAAAATCCAGATTGGACTTCCAGTCCAGTTTTCTGCCTACAATTTATGCAGAACATGGTACCTCTAAGAGAACGAGGCCAGCTCCAGAGAGCATGGTGAAAACCCTGGTAATTTGTACACTGCTCAGCATGACATCCACCCAGATGAGATCATTCCTGAAACCAGATGGTTGGAGGAGAGCTCTGAGTAGTGTGGTAGCCCCAATAACCAGAAAAGGTCTTGGGAAGCCTTGACCTCAGAACATGCAAGATGGTCCTCCCCACTTACTCTTCTGTCTCTTCTGGTGAGGATCTCCTGAGTGTTGGAGGTGAACATGAGGTTCCTCCCTGATGCCAATCTCAAAACACAGCCTTCCCTAGCACAAACCCTGTGACCTTCAGAAACTCCCAATCTAGTGGGAGAGATGGACTTACTCACGCCTGGCTCTCACGGTAAGCAGACCTGGTGAAGCCAGGAGGACACAGAACAAGAGAGACCTTCTGCCTGAAGGATCACAGGCTCAGGGAGGAGGCAACTTTTGGGCTGCATCTTGAAGGATGGAAGGATTTTGACAGATGATAGAGGTTTAGCTAGGAAGTTTGTTAAGAATAGAGGAAGGAATGAGGTTATTCCAGGGAGGTGGGTAACTAGTATTGCTTATTTTTATGTAGTTGTATGAATTTTGAAGCTGGACTGCATAGCATTAAATTCCAGCTCAGATAGTATCATGGTTAAAGGTAAAGTGCTTTCAGGTCCCAGAGGACAAAGTTAGGGACTTAAAGAAAGTTAAGGAAATATTTTCTAGCAAATAGAGCCATGCCACCAAAATGCAGGCTATTGGCTTCTCACTGGAGTGGGTCTGATTCCTCTTCAGAGAGCATCAGTGAGGCACCTGTGCTCCAGCACATGGAACTCTGTCCTTATAGTCAGTCCTGACAGTAATGCCATCAATTAGGAATCATGACCATTCCCATTTTTCAGATGACAAACAGAATCAAAGAGAGTAGCTTGAGTCACTGAAGGTAATAACATTCATAAGAATCAGAGCTGGCAATGAATTCCACAACTCAATCCCAACTTGAGTTTCTTCCCCACTGTTCAAACAGAGGCTGGGATATGTCTTGCTTGGATGTCACAGAGGAGATTCAAATAGCCAACTAGGAGGTGAATGAAAGACCTGTGGTTCCCAAACCTAATCCTACAGTCCCCAGGCCCCAGAATTTTGTTTTTAAGAAGCTCTCCAGGCGATGGTGAGGCAAGTAGACTGAGCCTGGATGTGACTTTACCCACACCGGGATGGTACGGACCCTACACTGATGCAACCCTTAGGGCAGCATGAACCCGCTGAGCTGACAGAGATTGAAGGAATTAAAGTGATGATATGAGTAAAGCAATGCTCAGAAGTAACATGTGAGGAAATTCTCTGCAGCCCAAGTACTGAGGAAATATGAGCCATCACCCACGCATCTGCTGTGGAGGGTTAGATGGGGCTCTGCCAAGCAGGCAGCCTGAGTGTGAATCTCAGCTCTGCCGCTAGCCCTGGGCAGATCACTGACCTCTCTGCGCCTAGTTTTCTCAGCTGTAAGATGAGGCTGTGTGACCAGACTGCTATGGGCCCTGACAGCTCACAATCTCCATGAATTTCTCACAGACCAAATTATTCGAGGCATCTACTCAAATGGGCGGGTTAAAGTCTTGTTAATCTGAGGGTTCTTCTGACATGAAGTTTTGCACCTGAGATTGTTCTTGACAAAACATTTCATTTTAAGAGGATTTTCTCTCATTTTTCTCACTCTTGATCAGTCATTTTCCCGCATATGTTTTGGACACATGTCTTTCTAGACTGGTTAGAAATGCTCTGTATACAATATCTCAGATGTCCCAAAGCTGTCAAAACAAAAATTTCCCAGCTCACTCATGTCTGCTAAATATGCTTCTTTAGATTGAGGGGAAAACAAACAAACAAACAAACAAAAACAACCTGCCCAAAGTAGTTAAAGACACAGCTTTGACTTCTAAATGAAAATATGCCCAGGCCAGGAACTGTTCTCCCCTTACACACGTCTTTTCTGAAACCAATTAATATGACTTTAGGAATAAGAGCGTTTATGGGAACATCCATACCTTTTACTAAAATAGAGATCCTCAGGGGCAGAAAAGCTCCAGATTGGGAATTGAGAGACTCGAGTATACTCCTAGTTTGCCCCTGGATTGTTCAGCAAATGTTGCAATTTCATCTAGTGTATGTTTACTAAGAACCCAACCAAGTACAAAATACTGGTGTAAGTACTGGGGATGCAAAGGAAACAAGATGCAGATTACTTGACCTCTAAGAGCTTACGGTCTAGGAATCATGATGATTCAGGGCCACACATAACTAAGATATGAAGAAAAGTGTGACATCAGACATGCAAAGTGCTGTGGAAAGACATTATATAACCTTCCTTAGTGAGAAAAATGGGAACAGTGAGGTCTACAACCTTGCAGGTTATTCTAATTTGGGGTTAATTTGGTCACCAGCTGTGGGGTGTGAATGCTCACTATATGGTTTCCAAAAAGAAGCTCTACTAAATATAACAGGCAGACTATCTCTTTTTTTTAAAGAATGAATAAGGATTTTATTTTATTTTTTTAATGTTTGACTATTTATTTTGAAATTTACATACGGTAAAATGTCCTCATTTGGGCATACATTTCTAGAAGTCTTGACAAATGCCACAGGCTTAAAACCTTATTTCCCAAGTAAACCTTCCTATTAGGTTTGATGGTCCATCAGACCCAGGGGTATTGCACATATATACAAAACAATCATACAAGTATTTAAGCAGCACCATTCAGATGGACATTTAGGACCATCTTAGGCCTATGATAAAAGTGAACTAGGCTAAAATCTCTACGAGGGGCAGGAGCAAAGAGCTTGGCAAACTGTAGACACCCACTGGATGAGTGGATATACGATAGATAGATAGTAGATTAGATAGATAGATAGATAGATAGATAAAAGTGACGTTTATCATCTTCTCTACCTTGGGTTGGATAAATTAGACTCATCCATGATTGCTTTATTATATGACCTAGTTTACACTTGGGCCATAAAAAGGATGAAATACAAACTAGGAAAGTAACTTGAGTCATAAGAAACATCTGGGGAGTCCAGGGTTTTGTGGAGTTGGTGTCACACAGTGGGATTCTTGGAGAATTTGGGATGTTCGGGAAACAGTCAGAATGTTCTCAGATTTCAAGAGGGGGATGATACCACCCTAGTGTTACAAAAAATTCCATCAACTTTTTCCATAAGAAAAATTCCAAGGCGAAAGAGACTCAGGGCAGCCTGGGTACTCAGGAAAAGCTCTGAGATAGAAGCAGGGACTGAGCTGGGCCTTGCAAGCTAGAGCAGGTAGAATCTAGGGAGACAGGTTCAAGGGAAGGAAAAACAAATTAACTGTGGATAAAATGGAATGAGAAAGAAGGAAACATGGGGGAAGGAGGAGGTATGTAAAACAGAAAGGGTATTTACCAGAGTGAGGAAAGGCCTTCTCACAGTCCTTGTTCGTTGGGTGGCTTCGACACTGTTGGTGACTCCCACATGTAAAATTCTTTACCCGTTTGGTTTCTGTGGCTATTCCACCTTCTGGTTCTCCTCCTATCTTTCCTATTTCTTCATCTCTGTTTGTCATGCTCCTCTTCTGTTTACTTCTTAAATGCAACTTTCTGTATCCCTTCTGGGTCTTCAACCTCCAATCACAGCCTCAACCATAGCCTATGCTAATAATTCTCTGTCACACCTCTCTCCTCAAAGCCAAGGCATGGATTTACAACTCTCTACTGGCCTTCTTCACTTGCATGTCCTGAACGCACTTCAAATGTAACTTGTTCAACAAAGATCTCACCATCTTCTCCTCTCCCTCTAGACGTCGCAGTCACCATCTCTCCTTGCCAAATGTTTCTCCTCCTCCCTACTCTGATAATGGGATCTCCATCTATTCAATTACTCAAGCTGGACTCTCCCACGTGGGCAACCAAGTCATTCTCACCTTATAGCCAGAATCTCTCCCAGGTTCCCCTCCTGCCCTTCCTTTTCCAACTTATGCTTCACATGTAAGATCATATCTAAACCCTTAGTACACCCAGAATTAACTGTTTCTCCAGGCTCATCTCTCCCAGACCATCTTTACCCTGTGTCACTGGGCTTGACCTGTTCCTGGACACCCTTTTGTACATGCATTCCCTCTGCCTGGAAAGCCCTTCTCACTGATCTCAGTGGTGCCTGGGGTCCAAGGCCCAGCTCAGCAGTCTCTGTCTCCAGAACATCTGCCTTCCTAAGTCCTCCACAGAACTGTCTTTCCCTCCCTGTGTTTCAGGGAGCTTTGGCCACGCCTTTGTTACTGCACCTGTCATATAGCAGGCATGTCTGCCTCTTCCTCAAGAGCTCCTTGTACTATTTGTATTTATCATGGCCATGTCTAGAGCAGAGCCAGGCATACAGTTGGTGCTCAAAGAATGTTTATATACATTATCCCATTCTCTGGGACACTAAGGGGGAAATGATGCAGGCAGATAGGTAGGGATGCAGAAACAACCCTCAGGAGGAGGTTGTTCAAGATTGGAGCAAGCTTTAGGGAGCCACCTGCCCAGGTGTGAGAGCTGAGACCATGTTAATAGGAGAAAGAATACAAGGCCAGGAGACCACACAACCCTGAGTGATCCTTTCCACACTGTCTATCTGTTGGTCTGTCTCTGTCTCTGTTCCCCCATTCATCTCTCTCTTTCCCTTTTGTCAATTCCTTTCCCTGTCTGTGACAGTCATTTTAAATGGATCTCTTTTGACTTGTTTTTCTTGCTTTTGTGTCAGTTAGTTAATCATTCTTTTATTATCTTTTAATCTGACTTGTTTCCTTTCCGTTTCTCCTCACTCAGTCTGCCATTAACATAGAGATAAATTGTTGTTATTTATTGAGTGGGTCTATATGTCTTTATTTTAAAGGCAAGGAATGTGATCCAGTGGAGCATTTTAAACAAGTATCTCCTTGAAACACCTGAGCCAACTGCTTTTCACTTGATTTCCACAGACTGAGTTCATTGGTTCCCAGCAGGTCACTGGTCCTCAGGGTAACAGATGTTCCCTGCCCTCGGTCTTGTATGACTGCTGGCACTGCTGTCCCCTTTGGGACTCAGCCTTTTTGGTGAATACATGCAGAGCCTTGTGCTTACCATGTTGTAGATAAAAATACAGAGGCAAGGGCTAGGAATGAACTTGACTTCCCAGCTCAGTGGAGCAGGGCTGGGAAGAGAACACAAAAAGGCCTGGCCTATCAGGGCAGAGGAATTGGTAAGAAAGCTTTCAGCCCTGACAATGGTCCACAAGGGATGCTCCCTTGTGGAGCTGCTTTTCACTGACACCAGGCTTCTGAGGGCAGAATGGCAGATCACGGCCAGCCACATTAAATATGTAATTTCAGAAATGTGATCAAACTGACTTCCTGCCAGAGCTATGAAGCAAATCCCACGGGGGGCTGGAGGACTTATTTGTTTTCCATTTTTGATTCTGTGGTAGGTTGATTTTTTTTTTTTTTTTTGAGAGAGAGATTTAATTTACCCAGTCTTTTCAATCAGAGAAATTGATACATTAACAAGACTGGTGTTGGTGGTAGCAGCAGCAGGGGAAGTAATTAAAAAGTCTAATCTTTCTTTGTTTCCAAAAGCACCAGTCCCTAAATTGGATGGGTCCCAATGGGCTTGAAAGCAGACAAAGTTTTAATAGAACCTTTATTTAAAGTCCAACAATGACTTTGTTGTGCCCTGATGCTGAGATTTTAGGAGGAATCTTTCTTTTCCATGATTCAGTGCTCTGGACACTGGAGGACTGGAGGGATGAAGGATTACATTAGTTTACTAGGGCTGTCATAACAAAACACTACAAAATGGGTGGCTTCAAATAGCAGGAATTTATTCTCTCACAGCTTTGGAGGCCAGAAGTCTGAGATCAAGACGTTAACAGGACCATGCTCTGATGGCTCTAGGAGGATCTGTCCCAGGCCTTTCCCTAGCTTTTGGTGTTTGCTGGCAAGCCTTGGCATTCCTTGGCTTGAAGATGCATGATTCTAATCTCTGCCTCCATTTGTACATGGTGTTCATCCTATGTGTCATGTCTGTATCTCTGTTCTCTTCTTATAAGGACATCAGTTATATTGGATTAGGGCCTACTCTAATCCAGTATGGACTCAACTTAATTGCATCTACAAAGTCCCTATTTTAAAATAAGGCCACATTCATGGACACTAGGGGTATATTGAACCCATAGCAGGGACCAGAGTCTATGGTAGGGAAGGCAAGACTGCCCATAGTGCCTCAGGGGGCCTACATCCATGTCTAGGAAGAGGTGAATTACCTGGCCTACCTGGGATAGTCTCAATCTGGGGACATCAAGCCTTGGTCCTACAGCTGCCCACATCTTGGATATCAGATTGGTCATTCAGTCCAAACACCAGGTTGTCCAGGGAATGAGTGCCCTCTCCATAGAGTGGGGACTTCATCTTTGAATTAACTTTTTGATGTGGTAGAAAGAGCACTAGACTTGAAGTCAGAAAATCTGGGTTCAGTCTTCTCTAATGCTCACCAGCTCCATAACTTGGGAGCACGGTTAATAAATGTCTTCAGCCCTCAATTTACATTTCTATAAAAGTGGGATATAAAATAATTTTCACTCACCACAATTTTATGACAAGCTTAAGTGAAAAAGGGGGGCATGGAAGAGTTTTGCAAAGTATCAACCTTTTTTTTTCCAATAAATGAAAATCCTCTTTCTCTGCCTCATCTGGGTAGAAACTTTGGTTATTCTACTTTAAAAGGTGATCTGATTCTTCATACACCCAGAATAGGCAAACATGAATTAAAGGTGGGCAGGATATCATCTGCTTCTGTGGCTCTAGAACTCAAAGTGATTAAAACCCCCAGTGGCCTCAATCTCTTAGCTACCTGCAGTTACCAAATAAAACAGGTTTTTATCTGGGTAGGGAGTTGGAGTCCAATCCTTTAGCCAAGCCTGTAAATAAGTCTTAAGGCATCAGAGCTGGATGATAAAAGGAAACAAATTCTTTCTTTAGATGTCCCCCCCCACCCCGCCCCCAGCTTCTTCAAAGCCTTGGGGGAAGAATGTGCAGCTCTGCTTGTTGATGATGAAATTAGCAGGCTCCCATCATTCAAGACAAGAGACAAGAAAGAGCTGGAATCTGATACCAAATGCCATTGAAGAAAATATATTTTACACAACATAAAAGGCCCCAACGTAAATTAGAAGAAATATGGGGAGACTTCAAAAAGGTAGGTCAAACTTTTTCCTCAAGCAGATAATTACAGACTGGGTTGAGTAAATCTTATTAGTCTCTCTCCACCTCGTCTCTTCTCATAAAACACCCATGAAAAGAAAGCCATACTCAATTCAGGACTGGACAAGCTTGCCTGAGAGGGATGGCCCGCCACTGCCTATCATGATGCCTGTGGTCGGGTTGTTGATGCCTACCTTTGCCGCCCTCTCCTACCTCCCCGTCCAGACGTCCCCGCCCACCTCCACCCCAGAACGCAGGTGAAGACAGCCAGCCAGGCACCAAGCTCCACCACTCAGGGCCCGCAACGACTTGCTGAGTCTTGGTTACTTCTCACTGTCTGAAGAACTATCCCTTCAGGCGGCAATTTTCCAGTCAAATTTCTCTGCCCAAGTTTGAGGTCTTAAAATTAATGAAGTTGTTAACATTTCTTAAAATGTCTTTTGCGGCAGTTGAAAGGTGTGGATTTACCACCAGTGAGCCTGCTGGCCTCTTTGGTTCATAGAGAGATATGGGCTGAGCCCCGCAAACATCTTTAAGAGAACAGGAGTCTCAGTTTGCTCTGCTGTGTGTCTCAGGACTAGTCTTCAACCTCAGTGCCCCAGAGGTGCTCTTTGTGGCAACGGGCTGAGCTCCCTACAGGATTGTTTCTCTGGACAATAAGCTCTGAGACAGCAGGAGCAAGTCTCACTTATGTTTGTTTCTGTAACACCTCTAACATCTGGCACTGAACCAGGCACACACCGGTGGTGGTGGGGACAGGTGGGTCCTTATGAGTCTCAGCTGAATTAAATACAGGAAGAGATGAAAAGGCTCTGAGATTACCACTGCACTCAGTCAAGGAGCCACCAACCAAGAATCATCTATTCTCACCCTGTGACTCGGTAGCAATGACGGTGCTGACCTTGGCACCCTCACTGAGCATTTCAGCAAGGCCTGACCAATGGTTTGGGTTCCCTCCTCTGCCAATAAGGGAAATCATGAGGCTTCTAGGCTAAAAGGAGCATTTGAAAGGAATCCTAGGAGTCTTGCATATCTATTCCTTTGCCCAAGGAGCATGCCACCCCACCCTCACTTTATACATGAGATAGGTGAGGCCCAGGGAGAGGAAACAGGTGTATCAGAGCCAAGCAGTGGGCATGTAGCAGTTTTAATAAGCTCTGGTGGTTTTCTCCTTTCAACCTGAAATCTCTTTCTCGATGCTTCAGAGAGAACAAATGCAATGTCCTCTGTGTCATGCAGGAGGCAGACCGGCCTGTTTTGGACATTCTACATTTTATAGAAGTTGTGTAGATACTGAATGACTTTGAGAGCAAATTCAAAAAACGTTATCCAAAGACTGGTTCTATCACAAATCTGGTTTTACAAAGCAATAACAGTATAAAGGACAAGATTTCAATTATTTATAAACACCTGCCCTTATCCTAAGATGATACTCAGTGTCTGGCTTAAATAAAATCAAGAAGTAATTCTTATCTGGAATCTCCTGACAACTACTGATCTTCCCCTGCAACCGGGGAGGCTTAGCAGTATGGCAGGAAACATCCCAGCAGAGTACAATTCTAAACTGCCCTAGGGTTTTTCATGCACTTATTTTTTTAAGTTTGAAATGAAGGTACAATTAATATGAACCAAGACTCACTGCTCTACGAAAGAGGGACACTAGCAGGTGGAAGGTCTGTTAGGTGCACTTTAAAAAGCTCAGGCCCAGGGGCAGAGACTGAGTGGCGGGAATAGGTAAATATTCCCAGAAGGGAATCTAGAGCTCAGTGTATACCAGGTTCATAAATACTTAGTTGAATCAGGCCTGATGAGTGAGTTCCATCCCTGAAGACCTCTGCATTCATTTATCATGCACAAGCCTCTGAGTTTCTTCTATGTGATGGGATAAAGTGGGGAGCAAACAGATTTGTGCCTGCCCTCATGGTGTTCACCCTAAAGGAGTTCAAGAGAAGAAAAAAATGTCCAAGTTGAAATACATCAGCTCTCCTCCAAACCTACCCCTTTCCTCTGCAGAGGCCAGCTCCTGTGAGCTATTAGGATGAACACGGAAGATGAGGAATGCTACACCATGTAAATATGGCCTCACCCTAGCAGTCTGCGTAGGTAGCTCCCTAGGAGAAAAAGTGAAGGGAAGAATTCTGCTTTTGTAGTTAGAAAATCCACTTTGTATGATCTTATTATGCTCAATTTCTGCATCTTTAAAAATGGAATGGGACTTGGCCTCCTTACCTCTGAGGTTATTGCAGAATCAAATGAACTGAAAATAATACCTAGGAACACGTCTGGGTACTTTTAAGGAGGTACCTAAACATAAGGAAATCACTTGAGGGGCCCCAGAAGACCCTCATAATAACAATCCTCTCTTCAAGAGATCACTATTAGAAACACTCATGGGTTAGAACCCTGTATCTAGAAAGCTACAGTCAAAATGCAAATAAGCATTACATCTAATGACTGGTAAGGGGATGTCAGGAATACCACACATATAAAGGCTGGGGGGATGAGATATGGCAGCAACAAAGCCCTTGGCTTCCTCCAGGATACATAAGGCAGCTGTCAGTCTGGAGAAGCCAGTCCTGGGGGAAACGGTCTTAAATTGGGTGTCAATGGAGACTAAGGGTACAGAAAGACTTCCTCCCCGACAAGCCATACATCACAAGCTGAAACTCACAACTTCTTTAATTATGAGATGGTGACTGTACATCACAAATAACTATCAACATATACTTACCATATCGGCTGCGATGAGACAGGAAAGGGAAGGAATCTTTCATTATCCAGGTCAGATTCCAGGCAAGAGAATCAGGAGGAAGAGAAGGCAGGTTTGCTGGTGACTCCAAGGAGCTCTGACGGGAACCTGAAAAGACAAAGAGAACACTGATCTTTGCCCTTGGGATGTGTCTTTTAGCTGTCACTCATATTGCTTATAAAAGAAAATTCATAAAAGGCTTTCATGACATCAGCTGGAAAATGAGGGGAAAAAAGACTGAGTCACGAGTAGGTTGAATTGACCTCAGGACCTCACTGCACATTTTCTACCAAGGGCAGCCAGATCGAAGAAGTCCGAATCTTGTGACCTAGGCCATGCCAAAGATCTCTGGGAGATGAACTAGAAGCCAGGCTACTTAATGGCTTGGCCTAATAGCTCTATCCAAAGTCTATTCTGCTTATCAGAATTTGTGCAACTTTACAGAGAACTTTAACTCATCTCATTTAAACAATGCCTCCACTCTACTTTATGTTCCGACTTGTAATTTCATCTAACGTTGTTTGCTTGGGTTATTGCCTTATCAATGAGAGTGTTGAAACTGCACTCAGAAGTTATGAGTTTTGACAATTGTGTTATTTTCAGGAAAAAAAAAAGGCTAGGTGATGAGTTTTCCCATAACTAAGAGTCCAGGGAGCCACAAAGGATTAATGTTTCTGATTTGCATGAGAGAAAGAAGGGTTGAGAGAAAAGGAGCAAAAGCAGCATTATTCCTTTGCTTAACAGCACCTCAAGTGGGTTTTGTGGGATGAAAAGTAATTATAATATAGCTACAAATCAAATGAACACAGGCTGCATGCTCTTATGCAGCTCTTCCCAGAAATCCCCAACTCAATCACTATTTGCTAAAGTTTTAAGGCAGGCAAAGCTTTTTCTGTTAAAAAAATAGAATCAGTTTGAGAATCAGTTCTGTTTAGGAGATAGACACGTAGCAAGACTGAGTGTGAGGAGAAGGCAAGGAAGGGAATTTCTTCTGCAGCTTCCAAGGGCGAGGCACCATGCTGGGCTCTTAACCCACATAATTTCCCAGTGACTCTCTGAGATAAGCATTACCATCCCTGTTTCACATATGCAACAACTGAGGCTCAGAGGGGCAAATGATGGAATCTGAAACTGAAGCCAGTTTTGCCTTGCCTCAGGAGGCCATGCTATACCATGGGTGGGCTGGTTTGCTACTCAGACAGTAATTGTTAAACCACCTGGACTGATTTCACAAAGAGGAAGAAGAGAAAGAATAAAAGGAAGCAACAGTAGCAGAAGCATTTTTTTAGCCTATTTGCTTTGTAGATTCTTCCACATCACCTCCAGCACGCGACCCTCCTTCAACCCTCTTTTAGTATCAATCCCTCTTCACACACTTTAAGGAAGTAACTGCCCTGAGTGGCCACAGCAGACTTTTGTTTCCAGATCGCTCTACTGTTTTATCTACAGGTGCTGCCTTTGGGTGAAGCCCACTTGTTCCTGCCACTAGAACAGAATGGGCATTCTACGTTCTCCTTCCTAAAAGAAACACTCTTCTTTCTGCCTTCCAAAGATTTGACCTGGCAGTGCTGGCTTCTGAGTACGCAGAAAAGAGTTTTTGACTTTTCTCCCACATCTGATCTAAAGAGATAAGAATTGAATTGGTTAGTACCCAGATACATCTTTTGCAGCATTTCTCCAAAATGGCTTAGAGGAATGCACTGAAAGGGGTCAGAAATTATGTTAGTAAGTTTCAGAGAGCAGCCATCTCATTTCATCCTCACATCAACTCTGTTTTATAGATGGGCAATGGGGCTGAGAGAAGTGAGGTCCAAGACCACACACGTCTACTTAGGAGCAGGCTTGAGTTTATTAGACTTTTAAAGAATTAATAATATTAATTGAGTGCACATGGACCAGGCATTGTGCTAAGTGCTTTAAGTGTGTGATTACATTCACTTCTTAAAACAATCTCGTGAATAAGTATCAATACTATTAGTGGGCCTTATTTTGAACCCAGGGAAACTGAGGCTGAGAGAGCTTGGATGCCCTAACTGTGGCCACATGGCCAGGCAGGAGACCAGAGGCAACAGACCAGATTGGCCTGATGCTATTGCCCATGCTCCTTCCACCACCCTTCATGGACCCCCACAAACTACTGCATGGTGCTTCTCAGTTCTGTACAGGGCCCTCCAGCATCCCCACGAGTCAATGGCTAAGGTCAGAGATGAGAGTATGCTCCAGAATGGGGCAACAGTGCGAGGGATGTGAGAAGGCTCTGACAACCAACTCCTTGCAATAACCCCCATGTGATTAAAAATCTGCATCTCTATGTCTGTGTCATCAGCATAGTTCAAATTTTAAGCAATTCTGAAGCAACAGGAAGACCAAGTCTAGGCAACATTTCCCTGTTTCACAATGATGTCATTTTTTCTTAGCCATACAGTTTGGGAATGGTATTAACTTCTTCCTGGATGTGAAGCACCAAGTGGATGGGGCTAGACTTCAGGAAGCACTTATGAATCTGTGGGTTTGCAGAGTGGCAGATGACTTTTAATATGGATAAGGGCCAGGTTATATATTCAGGGAAAAAAAATATCTGAAATCATTCAAAAGGAAGGGCTCTGAGGGCTGAGTCATGGCCCAGCAAGGAGCCATGGGCATCACTGTGAGTCATTCCTAAAGACATAAGCTTAAACCATTTTATATCCAAAAATGCCAATAAATACCTGGGCACCTTCAAAGTTAAATACTGAAGAGAAAGCAAGCATTTTCATCCCACCCCTATGGGAACTCCCAGAATTTCTGCTAGTAGGTTGGGTTCACACGGTCCTCAGAGGGAAGTGGATAGTGATTTGCCGGATCAGGCTGGGCGAGCTAATGGAGGCGTCACCCAAGAGGATGAGCCTCCTCACCTGAGAAGGTGAGGACCGAGAAAGACGCAGTCTACATGAATGAGGTTGTTTGCCCAAATCAGAAGCACTGACACAGAAATGTTCTCTAATTAAAGTTAACAGAATATGCATACATTTAGAAGAGAAAAAAGAAAGTACTGCATTTAAGTGCAGGGAAGAGGCTCTCTGCTCCCTTCACACTCCATCTCCACCACCTACCCCCCATCCTCAGCCCTGGTGGGAATGGGGGTTTCCGGCATAGAGGAAAGCTATGCCATAAGAAGCAATCCATTTAAGCAAGAAAAAATCTTGGCTCTTAGGGACTTCCCTGGTGGTCCAGTGGTTAAGAATCTGTCTTGCAATGCAGGGGATGCTGGTTCGATCCCTGGTGAGGGAACTAAGATCCCACATGCCGCGGGGCAACTAAGTCTGTGTGCCGCAACTACTGAGCTTGTGTGCCACAAGTAGAGAGAAGCCCATGCACTGCAATGAAGAGCCCACTCACCACAAGGAAAGATCCTGTGTGCTGCAACTAAGACCCGATGCAGCCAAAAAAATAAAATAAAATAAATAGTAAAACAAAATTTTTTTAAAAAGGGCTTTTCTGGTGGCGCAGTAGTTGAAAGTCTGCCTGCCGATGCAGGGGACACGGGTTCGGGCCCTGGTCCGTGAAGATCCCACATGCCGCGGAGTGGCTGGGCCCGTGAGCCATGGCTGCTGGGCCTGCGTGTCCGGAGCCTGTGCTCCGCAACGGGAGAGGCCACAACAGTGAGAGGCCCATGTACCACAAAAAAAAAAAAAAAAAACAAAACTTGGCTCTTTGGTGCTTCCCTCTGAGAACGTGAGGATCAGAGTAAAATGGGTCTCACCAGCACAGACTTATGGGGTGACGGTGTGAATTAAGACCCGCTGGCTCAAGTAGAGTGTACCTTGGAATCCGGGGGAGAGAGGCAGAAAGGAAAGGAGAGGGGAAAGTAGGAGCAAGAGCTTCCAGGTGCCCAAGTGATGGCCAAGACCCCCTGAGGAGAAAAGTAAGGAAATATATTCTGGACTGTGGGCATTACTGATTGGTTACAGATAAGATAGTTTTATGTTTTTCCTTTGGGGTGGGGGAGATGGAGATGATATCCTGAGCCCTTTTCCAGGCACCACAGGGTGTCTAGGCAGAATGAAACCCCCAACCTCTTGACGCAGCTTTTTCCACTGTGCACCACCCCCCTTGCATCCTCAGCTTAGATTCCAGTGTTCAACACTATCATAATTCCACTGTAATAATTCCCTTGCAAACAACTGCAACTCACTTCCTTCTTCTGTCCTTCACAATTGTCCTGAGCAGCTGAATGTGGTGGTAGGAGAGGAGGGGAGCAAAAGGGGAGGGGGAGTACACCAGATGCTGACAAGTCTCACTTTAAAATCATGACAACAAACCTCAACAGGACCCTCAGGCAGGACTGCCCAGGAATCCTTCTGAATTTGCTAATGGCTCAATTCACCCTCCCTCTCTCTAGACCCACTCCTTCCAAGTTTCTCTTACCTTCAAGCTTCCAATCCTCCACCCCCACTCCTCTACTTTCTCAGCTAGTGAACTTGTTTCATTGAAAAAAGAGAAACAAATCTACCAACTTACAGGTATCAGTACCTATATATGCTACCTTCTGTCCTGTTGTAACAGATATGCTGTCTACATTCCTAAGCAGTGGCAGCCTCTCCACTTTGGTGCTAATCTCATCACTTCCCAAGAAATCAGCTGTTGCAATAGTCTGCCCTTTCTCCTGCATCAACAATTTCCCCCCCTTCCAAGTCAATCTCATCTGCAGCAAACATACACCGTCTTAAAATAAGAAAAGAAAAAACTTCCTTGACCTTCACACTCTTCTTCAGCCATCATCCAATTACTTGCTCTCCTTCACAGCTAAATACCTTAAAAAGATTTGCCTATGCTTCTGTCTCTAGTTTTCTCCTCTCATTTTCTCTTTTCTTTTAATGTCTTTTTTATTTTTATTTTATTTATTTATTTTTGGCTGCATTGGGTCTTCGTTGCTGCGCGCAGGCTTTTTCTAGTTGCAGTGAGCGGGGACTACTCTTCGTTGCGGTGCGCGTGCTTCTCATTGCGGTGGCTTCTCTTGTTGCAGACCACGGGCTCTAGTCGTGTGGGCTTCAGTAGTGTGGCACGCAGGCTCAGTAGTTGTGGCTCACAGGCTCTAGAGCACGGGCTCAGTAGTTGTGGCACACGGGATTATTTGCTCCGCGGCATGTGGGATCTTCCCAGACCAGGGATCGAACCTGTGTCCCCAGCATTGGCAGGCAGATTCTTATCCACTGTGCCACCAGGGAAGCCCATCCCCTCTCATTTTCTTTTAAACTCAGTTAAATCAGGATTGTCTCCACTACTCCAGGTCAAGGTCACCAAAGACCCCAAGTTGCATACACAATGAACGAGTCTTGGTCCTTCTCTTACCAGACCTCTCAGCAGCACTGGACCTCGCCGATCCTCCCTGCTTCTTGGATTCTTAACATCTCAGTGACCACATGGTCCTTGGTTGCCATAGTTCTTGTCTCCTAGTTCGGTGGAAGGTCCTCTCTACTCTTCTTTGCCAGATCCTCCTCATTTTCCGGGCTGTACAAAAGGAACATTCTCCACTTGCCAGCAGTAACTTCCCAGGAGATTTCATGGCTGAATACTGTATTTCATCACAGTGGTTTTAACCAGCTGACAATGATCAATGACCATGAATTTCAAGTGACCCCAGGACACCAGACCCTTCCTGAACTTCACTAAAGTCTCTTAACCAATGAACAAGGGACTTGTTTTAACCAAGCATGTTCAGACTTATGAATTCATTCTCTCCTATGCAAAGTGCTGATTTTCAATTCTGAATTAGTATGACCACCATGTAACCTTCTTCCTAAGGCTTTAAAAACTCTGACTTGGGCTTCCCTGGTGGCACAGTGGTTGGGAGTCCGCCTGCCGATGCAGGGGATGCGGGTTCATGCCCCAGTCCGGGAAGATCCCACATGCCGCGGAGCAGCTGGGCCCGTGAGCCATGGCCGCTGAGCCTGTGCGTCCGGAGCCTGTGCTCCGCAACGGGAGAGGCCAAGACAGTGAGAGGCCCGTGTACCAAAAAAAGAAAAAAAAAAAACTCTGACTTTTATTCCTTAGAGAACTACTCAGTGAATTTCTTGCCTGACATGTAAATAAGCTCAGCTTTTTTTTTTTCTTTTTAAAAAATGTGATGGGGGAGGGAATCTCTGTTTTATTATTTGATAGTTGTTAAAAGTTGGGTAACTTGGGACATTTCTCTTCTCCATCTAAACTCACTCCCAAAAATGATCTCATCCAATTTCAAAGCTTTAAATACCATCTATATATTAATACTACTAAATTTATATCTCCAGGCCCAACCTCTCCCCTGAACAGCAGAATGTATGTCCAACTGCCAGTTTGAAATCTTCATTTTATTCCTGGGTAAGTATCACAAACTTAACACATGCAAAAATAAAAACTTGATGTCCCTCCACCGAAACCCAAGGTGTTCCCTATTTCAGATAGCGATGACAAAACTCTCCTGGTTACTTGGGTCAAAACCAAGGAGGAATCCTTAACTTCTTTTTCCCACACCCCACATCAGTTTATCAAACAATTTTGATGACTCTACCTGCATTTTGTCCCTCTCTTCTCTCCCCACATCACCTCTTACCCTGACAACTGCTATAAGCTCCCAGCTGGTTCCCTGCTTCTACTATTGCTCACCTTCAGTGAGCTCTCCACACAGCAGTCAGATTGACACTCCAGCCCTGAAATAGCATTCACGTTTCTTGCCATAGCCTAGCCCTTTAAGGCCCCACATGATCTGGCCCCGGTTCTCTCTCTGACTTCATTTCCAAACATATTTCCCTTGATCATGGAGCTCCAGCCCCACAGGCCTCCTTTCTATTCCTAAACTCGCCAAACACACTTCCATCTCATGGCCTTTGCACTGGTGGGTCTCTCAGCCTAAAAAGCTCCTCTCCCCTAGAGTCACAAGGTCATTTCCTCTCTCCATCCAGGTCTCTGCCCAAATGTCACCTCCTCAGAGGGAGCTTCCCGATCATCCTATAGGAAAATAGCACACCCCATTAACCACTCTCTATCACCTTGACCTGCATTTATTATTGCTTATATTTATATTCATCTGTTTATTGTGTCTCTCCTTAGTCACTGCTATGTCCCCATGCCTGGCACATAGTAGGCACTCAATAAATATTTGTCAAATAATGAAACCAGAGCCTTTGAGAAAATTATTAGCTCTGGTACTTATTAGCTGTTTAACTCAGGCTAATCACATACTTTACATGGGTTCACTAGCAAGCATGTTTTACAAACCTCCATCAATAAAATGTAAAAATGCTTCTCTTCTAAACGCTCCTTGGAACTGCTCCTGCCTTGCCTTATACACATTTTACTTATTTATTTTCCTCTCAACAATAAAACAATCAGTGACAGCCTGCTAGTTTCTCCCCTTATTTGAAAACACACTTAATAATGCATTCTTTTACAATGATTTTGTGTCACACGAAGCAAAGCTTAATGTGACCAAATAAATAGCTGTCCAGATGTCAAACAGCAGTGAGTGGGCACAGCAAGGCCCCGTGCACAGGAGAGGCCTCCTGCCTGGGACTGGCAGCCCAGGGAAACAGTTTCAGTATTCACGGGGCGGATCCCACACCTGTGCAGCCAAAGAAACCTTCTCAGTGAATTTACATGACTACTAGAGTCAGCGGTGATGTTGGAGTTGTGACAGGCAGTTCATTTAGTCTGAAAAACTGAGATGTGATTTTCAGACAGAAGAGGGAGAATTAGCAGATGTGTCCTTTGTCCTAAACACAAAGACCTCTCCACACCTTCTCCAGGCCTGGAAATTGAGGGGGCTGAACTAGAGGTTCACTAAGCTCTTCTCCAGTTCACATAGTCAATTCTCGAGGAGTTTGCTTTCACATTTCCTTCCAGCTGGCTCATTCAGAGAGGAGCTATTAGTGTCAGGGCGGAATTTGAATGGGAACTAAAAGGCCCCCACTTCACCTCACCTTTCACTAAACCCCACTCCCCCCTGACAGGAAGGTTTGTGCTCTTTCTTGGTAGCTCAAGTCCTGAAGCAAAAATTATTATTTCTCATAATGTTCTCTTGTACCATTGAAAGGCATAGTTTCAACACATGTTCCTTGCCTCTACCCGATCCCAAAAGGACCTGTGTATAACTACTGAGTTCATTCAGCGGTGAACCCCATATGTCAGTCAATAAAAGCAGGCATTCCTTCCCAAGGCATGGCATTAAGGAATATTGATGCAACACAAAGGAAATTGTCCGCATGGTTCTAGCTCTTGGGGATTGGTTACCTGCAGGGTATATTAGACCCAAATGAGAAAGGGAATCACAAAGAGGCTGCTGCAGAAATGGCTAAAATGTGTAAATTTGAAGCCATCACACTTTGGCCACTACTTGCTTTTTCGTCCTTATTTCCCACTCAGAATCCTTTCACATTCTATGGTCTCCGTTACACATAAGTCTCCAATCTTTTGCCCAAGCTGATCTCTGCCTAGAACGTCCTTCTTGACCTGCTGCTTTCCTAAATTCTACCCTTTCTTAAAGGCCGAAACCGAATCCCTCCTTCTCCAAGGTTGCCCATCTTTCCTGAGCTGGAGCCGCATCAAAGCAGTTGAGCTGGGATCTGGAGTGGCCCAGAGCAAAACTTGACTGGGCCTTCCTCCTCCTTAACCACTACAGCTTATTGCCACCTAGGAAGGTGCCATTAGACCACTTATCAAACAGGCCGTTCAAACTACCTTGGTTGTTCATGACAATGAAGTATAATACTTTATTAATTTCGTTCACAAGTCTCAAGCTCATAGATTTAGAAGAAATTAGCAAAAACTTTTCATGGAGGCTGTTGTTCTGTCTCATGTAGTATATGCTTCCCAAGGTCAAGGTCAGGGCCAGATCAGGGGCATAGACCCCAGGTAAGCCCTGATACCATGTCTGTGTAGGCCATTAGTGACTCATAATTCATGGTCAAAGCCAGACAATGAAGGTAATATGACATTCAATGTTGCCCCTTTAGAGTTTGTGTCCCAAGTCACTACATTGTGATCTATCTAGAGATGACCTCAGTGTCCCAAGAAAGAGCTCCTGACTGGCCTGTGAGCCTGCAATGTCTCCTCTTGCCGTGGAATCCCTGCTCCAGGTGTGCTTGGTCCCTGGTCCTACCTACCTAGGCCAGGTAGACTCACTGGCTTTTGGTAGTAGAGGAAGAATAATTGGCATTTGTACTAAGCCAAGAACGCAACAAAGAAGGTATCACTCTCCAGATAGCCTGATGCTTCACACACACACACACACACACACACACACACACACACACACACACACACAAACACAAGCACTCCTCCCAGGCCGGAGTGCTTCCATTAGCAGGGCAATGTGACCCTGTGTTCTGGGTCCGTTTCTGTGGCTTGTTCATACTCTCTTTATGAAATTTCCTCCACTGTGATCTCGAACCTATCTTCTCCCCCCAAAATACACTGACTAGAATAATAATCAAAAGGAAGACTTTGAACTGCCACCAGGCCTTTCATTTTGTGATCTCAGAGAGCTTTACCAGGCACTAAATAATTAATGTACAACAAGCGACATAAAGCCCAGGCAGCCTAGGGAACTAGTCCCTCAATGAAGGACCCTTCTCTTTGCAGGTGAGGGAGTGACTGTGGGGACAACTGCCACCAGCAGGCCCAGTAGTCTCTGGCTGAGTTGGACAAGAAGCTACAAACTATCCATAAACAACTAGTCTTCTCTTGACCTGATATTTCTAGTTAGGAAGCGACAGTTACAAGGGTGACCCCTGGGGAGGGCATGGCCCATTTACACTAGAAGACGTGACCTCCAGCGTAGAGGAGTGGATCCTAACTACTTACACGATCACTGTGGTTTATGACTTACTGATGCCTTTCAGGGCCTCTCACTCTCATAATCCTTACAATAGTCTGATTAGTTAACCCGTTTTACAGATGAGAAGACTGAAACTCAGAAAACACAACTGCCCTACCGAAGGTCACATAGTGAGAATCATGATAGGACATTGGACTGAAGACCCTGATATATGGACCAACCAGAAATGCCACTCTTCAACACAGACCTCTTGAAGATGATGTTGATTGCCCTGGAGAACAGTGACAGTGTGTGAAATACAGAAGAAACACCGATCAGATTGCAGGTGCCTGAAGCATTCTCCTAACTGAGGACTACAGAATCCCTTCAGGTCAACCAAGAAGGTGACCTAGAAACACACACCTTCAGTCAGGGCAGCTGGCTCTCCAGGGCCTCAAGCTCAGCCAGCACTGTTTCCATGACAACCACCAGGTCTGATGCTTGGCCTTGAAATGGGGCCTTGGCTGGTCCAGGGAAATGACATTTGGGATGGGGAGATGGAGAGGGGCAGAATAATTTCTAGTAACTTCCAGCCCTTTCAATCCTTCTTTACCTACTTGTCACTCCTCTCATTCCAGAAAAAAAAGAGTCTATCCTCCAGGAAACCACACTTTAAATACTACTTTGCTCAGAACAAAGACCTTTCACCCATGGCTGGACACATTTCTAGAAACCAGAAGCAAAATTGTCTACAGGCTGCTGTGTTAGATAGAGACCTGAGTTCCTGGGAACAGTGATGTTACCGTGAGACCTTGGGTTAGCTACTTAACATTTCTGAAGCGTTGTTTCTCTACCTTTAAAACTGAACTCATCGTGCTTTCCCATCCAACTTTAGGGATGCTCTGAGAATTAATGAGACAGTATATACAAAGCCCTCAGGCTCTTTTGAAGAAAGATACATCAGAAATCCTTGTGCTGTTACCAAAGGGCATTGTCATGATGATACATTTTAAAACATTCTTCACCTGTATTACTAAAATAAACTCAGCTTAAATTAAAACAGATAAGCCAATAACCTAATTTGCTTCTCCCTGTTCTGGTGCTGCATTTCCCTCTTGCTTCCATTCATCTTGCACTGTGAACAGCAGTGGTCAATGTTACCCTTGACTCCTATGCGGAGACCCAGGGTGAGAGAGTTGGGAAGGATTGTAAATACTGTTTATGTATGTCTTCCCATCATATATACGAGGAAGCTGAAACACAGGAAGGACCAGTGCTTTACCCAAAGTCATCTCATTAGTGAAAACTCAAGAAACTGATCTTCTGACCCTTCATTCTGTGTCTCGCCTAACCATGGAAGAAGGTAATAAAGAAAGAAGGAGGGGAAAGAAATAGAGTGACATATATTTTGTTCCTTAAACCTTTAAACTACTGCTCTGTGCAATACTCTGGGATGAAAAAGAAAGTAAGGGAAAAGCCAATACTTCATGTGTGCCAATTATGCATACAGGCCCCATATTGGGTATTTTATAACCATTGTCCCATGTCAATCTCACAATTTTCTCAAAGGGGGATTATTATCCCCATTTCTAATGAGACCTAAGGCTCAGAGAGATTAAGGAACTTGCCCAAGGTCCTGGAGCCAAAAAGGAAGGAGCTAAGATTAATTCATTTGATGAGTATTTATTGAGCATCTCCTATGTGCCAAGCTCTGCCCTTGACAGTTAGGATGTATTAGTAAATAGAATTAAACATCTCTCTTAAAGCTTACAGGCTGAGGAGCTTAGAGTGTGGTGGGGCAGCAACAGACAGCAGTCCAACAACTTCACAAATCCTTGCAACATCTCAGGGTCAGTGCACGTTATAAAGGAGAGATAGATGGGGTTTCCCTGGTGGTGCAGTGGTTAAGAATCCGCCTGCCAATGCAGGGGACACAGGTTCAAGCCGTGGTCCAAGAAGACCCCACATGCCGCGGAGCAACTAAGCCCGTGTGCCACAACTACTGAGCCTGCGCTCTAGAGCTCACAAGCCACAACTACTGAGCCCACGTGCCACAACTAGGTGGCAGACTTTGGAAGCTGTTCAAAGTACCTCTGTAAAAGCGCCATAAAACACCTTGGGGAAAACATGAAAGTCATGCTGCCACCATACAGATGAGCACCCTGGAATTAGCTGCCAGAGCAATGTCTGAAAAGAGAAAATTCAATGGCCCACATTGCTGCCTCCTGGTTTGCACCGCCTCCAAATCGCCTGACTCTGAAAGCAGAGGCAGTAGTTTGGAGCCAGCAAGTGTGAAGGAATGTCGGAGCTGTTATTTGCCTTCATGCAGCACATCTTGAGTGCATCTTTTAGAAAGATAATTTCAAATACTCTTTCAGTTTCACTACAGAAAATCCGAAAAAAAATCAGGAAGGTCTAGAGAAGAAAATAAATATGACCCATACCTCCACATCCAGAAAGCCAGTGTTACCCTTTTATAGTATATTGTTTTGTGACTTGGTTTTCACTTGCTTATCAAGATAGCATTTGGCTTAAGGTCTGTTGAGGAGATGGAGTTACTCTCCACCCGTGAGATCTGTGTCTGCAGGACTGAGAGACGTCATCTCCAGAAGACCTGTGGGCCAGCACCAGCCAGCTCACACCTTGGGGCACAGATGCTAAAACCATGGAAACCTGACACGCTCTCCGCCCACAGCATGGGCCTGCAGTCAAAGGCAACACAGGACAGTCTTTAGTGGGAAGGCGGGACCCTGGACTGGGTAGAGTTGAGAGCAGCTGGGATGTGAATACAGATAAGTCAGGGGATGCTGTGTACCCTCAGCATCACTGCACTTCACTGGGCAGAGGGGCAAAGAACTTCTGCTCCAGTAGATGCCTTAAAGAAGTCACAAGATTGTAGGAAATGTATTTCAGTGCTTGAACCTCAAGGATAGATGCAGTACTCTGATTTCATAACTTAGGAAAGATTGTTTTAAAAAGAGAAATCCCATCTTATTCTCAAAGGGACAGTCAAGGAGGGTAAACTAAAGACAGAGTTCTATCTCTCTGTGGCCAATGATATACCCAACAAATGCATGACAGCTCTTAAAGCCCCTTCATATGCATTCAAGCCTTTGATTCTTACAATGACTGTGTAAGATATTTTTAAAAATCCCAACTTAGAGAGGAAGAAAATGAAAATCAAAGAGGTTAAGTCAGTGCTTCCTAACCTTTTTCTATATCATGACACACAGAGAAAATGATAATATTTGTATGGCCCACTGGGGTAAACAGAAGGCAACTGGCTTCGGGTGAGGATGGGACTTTAGCCACACCTGGTCCACCTCAGCCTCCCAGAGTTGCTGAGGGCCTCAACAGTTTGTTATCTCTGCCTGCCAGCTGGCCATCTACAACACACCCATGACACGGCACACTGTTGGGGAAGAAAGCTCTGGGCCAAGAGGTATGGCCACAGTCACAATTATGAGAAGTGACAGAGAGCGCCCTTGCATCTTGCCCTGGGGACACTTTGAAACAAAAACAGAGATGTTAGCCACAGAGGAATCCAGGACTTACTCCATGGGCAGAGTCAGGAAAAGAGCAGGTGTGTCCAACACTGTGTCATCACCCACACAAAGCAGGTGATTTTGGTAAATAAGGGTCTTAAAGTTGGATCTGATAATGCCTTAGAAAGTTCCCTGCAAGCGTTTATAACTGCTGAGATGCTTCACCAAGAAAAGGGTTGAAACTCAGCTCCTTTCTCTACTCTGGGAAATTCAGAAAATAATTTCACAGGATGGTTATTGAATGGTCCAAAAGTAATGATTACAAATGACTGAGTTAACTGCTATAGTGGCCTCATCTGTCATCATACCGGAGTCTTATCGGAAGTCTCATCAGAATTAGTGACTCATCGTGACTGATGACATCTGCTGACCAAGCCGGCTTGGCTCCCTCCCTTGCCCCTTCAATCATAGTGGCAGGAGGAGCCTTCTAAGGTTTGAGCATAAACTCTGAGGAATTGCCTTTGGCAATGATTCCAGGAGTAGCTTCCAAGATAATGGACACTTTCTCCCCAAGACTTCCTAGGTTTTGCTGTCACTGGAGATTCTGGGCAGCACTGGGACATGATGGCTACCAGCACGTGTGTATAAGAATCTAAACCCTCTGAATAAAACCCTGCTGAATAAAACGTTATATTCAATACGAGTAGTTTACACTCAAGCAGCATCTACACAACATTAAACTTCTGGATGGGAAATGAAAATATTTCCTCAGTTCCCTATCTCCAAATGCAAACCAAAGGTTTCCATTCTCATCAGGATAGCGTGCCCTGTATTGATCCAGCCCAAGAGAAGCAGCCAGGATTGAGAATTAAAAATATTTGGAGGAGATGAATGAAACACAAGCTAATTGGATACTACTACTTATATTACTTATAATTGTGTATAAGAAGGCACCTGACCTCTAGGGAGGTTCTGTCCATGACCTGGAAAGGCAATTCCCTACTAATTGTTCACACTCAGCAACAGATTAGCAGTGGGAGGGGAGGCATCACTTTGCCCTGAACCTTTCACACAGGGTAAATAAACTCTAGGTTTTTTTTGCGCGGGGACACATCCAGAGACTTCTGGAATCCCGACACAGGTGAATAAGTAGCATATCATTTCCTCCATAAAATGCATTGCCACAATAGATAGAAAAATCAAATTACCCACTAAGCGACTTGTGACCACACCCAGCCTAAGGGTATGAGGCTTTCAAATTCTTACCTAAACAAAATGAAGATTTGTTACATATAGTGGAATTTGGAGACACTTGCAAATAGTAGAAACTATGACTGTTAAATCTGCCACTACTAAGAAGTTGCTGTAGTCAGAATGTGAAAGTTACGGGGATAAAGCCAGATCCCAAAGCTACTTTTCCAGGTACACTGGGGTTCACTGGGGGTATGCTGGGGTTCCAGACTTTGAAACAAGCAGAGGGGAGGCAAGAATTGTTAGCACACACCCTAGAAGTTCTATCTGTGGCTTCCTCACTCTCCAGATTTGTAGATCTGTGCAGTTTTCTTGTCCGAGATAAGTAGCAATTATATCCACAATAGGGTTAACTCACCCATGAGGTGAAAAAACTGAAGGGAGACATGTTTGTGGGTTGCTAATTGTTAGGGAGACCCCAAAAGTAAAGACATTGGGCTCCTGACCTTCCAGAGTGGATATAAGTGGTACGGATGTTAGACCAACAGAGAGAAGCTCCAGAATGAGAAGCAGCCTGCTGGTGAGAGCAAGAAAAAAGCTAGGAAGTGAGTAGATGAAAATCCACTCACAGAGCCAATAGGAGAGCATGACAGCAAAGAGAGAGACACACAGGTGGCTAGTGGGGCCCTCACCCTGCTAGTGCAAGGGGGAACTGAAGGAGAGTAACCCAGCCGGGCTCCCCAGAAGTCATGTAGAAATTAACAAGCATGGTCAGGGAGGACAAAACCTGATGTCACCCCAGCAGAATGAAATGGCAGCCAGGGCCCCTTCCAGTTTTGAATTGTCATTTTTTATAGAGATATGTGATAGGACGTGTAGGTTTATAAAAGGAGCCGTAAACTAGATTAGGAAGAGGATGCCAGATGGGGAGTCCCAGATGGTATAATATCATCTTGGAGTTTAGATCATGGGCTTAGACATGAGACTGACCTGAAATCAACTCACAGCTCCAACACTTACTACCGCCAGGGTGACCTCAGGCAAGCTATTCAACTTCCCTAAGCTTCACTTTCCTCATCTGTGATGTGGGAACAATAATAGGCTCAACCTTATATACTTGCCTTGAAGACTCCATGAGAAAGTGCCTAGGAACCACTTAGCACAATGCCTTACGTAGAGTAAGCATGCAGTAAATGCTCTTTATATCACCATAAACAATAATGTATTATTATTACAGTAAATAAAGGAAATGCTGGACAAAATTTGAGCACATCCATTAAGAAGTCTGAGTTCTAAAATTTCAGAGAGAGTCCACATGGTGCCTAAGAGGGAGAACATGAGTTTTGTGGGCAGCAGGCAAAGACCTGAAATCCATACACAGCCACATAGACGGGGCAGGTTTTCAGAGCTGTGTAGACAGTGACAGCGGGGGTTGAAGGGACGGTCTCCAGAAAAGGTGGCAATGAGAGCTTGGACCTGCAGATCCTGGCAGACTATTCGCCTGTGTCAGAGAGGCCAATAGTCGATGGCCTGAATGTAGAGTTCTGATGCTTACAAAGGGTGGAGAGGGCCAGATACATTGTCAGTCTGAGAGGTTACCAAGGTGAGAACTCAGGCATGGAAAAACAAATTAGGTACCCAATTAGGAGGGAGACTTGGAGAACAAGCAGAGGGACAGGGCACAGAACCAACACTCGACTCAGGTGTCAGCCTCTTTCTGACCCTGTTTCCTGGATTCGTTGACTGCAACCGAGTCATCTGTGCTCTTTATATTCATTCCCCTCACCCACATTCAAGCCCAGACATACAGTGCTGCTGCAGACGATCTCCATCACCGTCTGGAAGCTCTGAGCAATCATGGAGATTTCAAGTTGTGCCAGAGAATAGGAGACTGGCTAATGTTTTCAGATTTTTTTTTTTTAATGAGAAAAAAGAATGGAGTTAAGAGACCATAGACTTAAAAGCTTAACAATGCTCTCTGGCAAAATTCTAAAATGGATAATTAACCAGAGGGCTTGGAAAACTTTAGAAACATATACTGATCATAGGGAAACAAAACGAGTTCAGTAGGAATAAAACATGGTCAGATTAAGGATAACATTCTTACTAACCAAAGAGCAACAGATCTCCTCCCCACAAAAAGAAAAAGTATAAAATCAAGACCCTATAAAATAAATAGATCCTGATCTCCTTTCCTCCCTTATTCCCTCCCTGTGTCTGTCCGTCTATCTCTCTCTCCCTCCCTCCCCTTCCTACACTCATATACAGTAATACAAATGGCTAATAAATATTTGACAAAAGTTCCACTCCAACAGTAATGAAAGGAAAGCAAATTAAAACACTGAAATGCTACCTTTTACTTACTGAATCAGAAAATATTTTAAAATAATTAATACTTTAAATAGCTTGAATTAATTTAAACTAAATTTAAAATAAATTTTAAAATAATTATGCTGAACACTGATGAGGGGCAATGAGACAGACAATTTTATACTTCCCTGGTAGGAGTATAAATTATAAATTTAATGTCATTTGTAATAATAAAGTAATGATGGCTAACACTGAGTGCTTACTATGTATAAAGCCCTATACACATGCATCATTTTATTTATTTATTACAACAACCCTATGAAATAGATATCGGATATCCTCATTTTGCATCTGAAGAAATTAAAAGGATAAGAGTGTCCAAATGCCCCAGAGATTCTGATTATCACATGTCATCTGGGAGAGGGAGGATGAGGGTGAGTGGGGAGAGGATGAGAGGAGAGGATTAAAAAGTCCCACAGGTGGGCTTCCCTGGTGGCGCAGTCGTTGAGAATCTGCCTGCTAATGCAGGGGACACGGGTTCGAGCCCTGGTCTGGGAGAATCCCATATACCGCGGAGCAACTAGGCCCGTGAGCCACAACTACTGAGCCTGCGCGTCTGGAGCCTGTGCTCCACAACAAGAGAGGCCGCGATAGTCAGAGGCCTGCGTACAGCAATGAAGAGTGGTCCCCGCTTGCCACAACTAGAGAAAGCCCTCGCACAGAAACGAAGACCCAACACAGAAAAAATAAATAAATAAATTACTAAACTCCTACCCCCAACATCTTCTTTAAAAAAAAAAAAAGTGCCACAGGTGATCCCGATTTGGACATAACTATCAATATCTCTCTGATGAGAATAACAATACTGCATTATACTGTACATAAGCAATTTTGGCAATATTTAGAATCTTAACAGTGTTCATATCACTGAATTTGATTCTATCTTATGAAAAACATTCTAAGGTTATAAAAATATTTGTGAAGAATTATACTCTACAGTAATTTTATAATGGTAAATGTTATCTCAGTAACATTGAGATAACTTAAATATCTAGCAATAGGTAGAATGATTAAGTAGTAATAGGAAAAATAATAATAACTTTTATTGTATGCTCATTATGTGCCAGGTACCAGTTTAAGCTTTATTTGAATTGTCTTATGTATTCCTTACAGAAACTTTAAAAGATAGAGGTTATAATTATCCCTATTTTGGATATAAGGAAACTGAGCCGCAGAAAAGTAACTTCTCAAGATCAGAAGATAACCATGGCAGCATCAGGACTAGAACCCATGCAATTTTACTCTAGCATTTTTACTATTAACCGTCAAATTCTATATATTTATTTCCATGATGAAATATTATGAAGCCATTAGAGATAACGTTTTCAGAGAGTTTTTCATAACAAGAGGAAATATTTACATTATACTCTTGAAAAATTGCCTATATAGTATGATCTCAACTATGTAAAAAATATACAAAGAAAATGCCTGGAAGGAAATACACCAATTAACAGTAATGTCTTTGAATGGTTTGGTTATGAGTCATTTATTTTCTTCTTTATATTTTTCTGAATTTTTCTAATTTACTAAAGTAAGCATGTGCTCTTTATATTTTTAATTATTTTTAAATCCAGGGTGAAAAACAAGGAAGTCATCCTCATGCCAAATTACCCTTATTTCCATTTCGACAATGTATTTTAAAATTTGAGGGACTTCCCTTGTGGCGCAGTGGTTAAGAATCGGCCTGCCAATGAAGGGGACATGGGTTCGAGTCCTGGTCCAGGAAGATCCCACATGCCACGGAGCAACTAAGCCCATGTGCCACAACTACTGAAGCCCGTGGGCCTAGAGCCCGTGCTCCGCAACAAAGAGAAGCCACCACAATGAGAAGCCCGCACCGCAACGAAGAGTAGCCACTACTCGCCACAACTAGAGAAAAGCCTGCTGGCAGCAACGAAGAACAAATGAAGCCAAAAATAAATCAATTAATTAATAAAATAAATAAATAAAATAAAATAAAATTTGACAAAGTAACATATTTAGTGCAGTAAGAAAGGGGGGGCATCCCTGGTGGCACAGTGGTTGAGAATCTGCCTGCTAATGAAGGGGACACGGGTTCGAGCCCTGGTCTGGGAAGATCCCACATGCCGTGGAGCAACTAGGCCCATGAGCCACAACTACTGAGCCTGCACGTCTGGAGCCTGTGCTCCGCAACAAGAGAGGCCGCGACAGTGAGAGGCCCGTGCACCGCGATGAAGAGTGGCCCCTGCTCGCCGCAACTAGAGAAAGCCCTCGCACAGAAACGAAGACCCAACACAGCAAAAATAAATAAATAACTTTAAAAAAAAGAAAGGGAACAAATGTAACAGAAAATATCTTGAATTATTTATTAATGGAACAATGCTTCCTGTATTATGTAAATTAAAGAGGATCAAGATTAAGGCTTATTTACTCTTGAATTTCTACTCCCTTTACCACAGTATCTAACAGAGTGCCTTATGCAGTGTTAACTTTTGGCAAATATCTGCCGAACGAGTGATCTTGTCTTGTTTAATATTTTTTTAAAAATCAGTGACAAGGCATCGAAGAGATGTTTATGGAATTTGTAGTGACAACTGATACAACAGAAAACAGACTCAAGATTTGAAATTATCTAAGCCAAATACAGGATGAAATATAATACTCATTGAAGTTTTCAAGGTATCAATTATTTACATATCAAAAGCCTCAAAATGATTTATCCATTGCTTTGCTTCTAATTCTAGAAACATCCCAAGGAAATAATGAAGAATATGCACAAAGACTTAGCCTGAATGATATCCCCTGTAATACTTGGTAACACTTAAAGATTAGAAACAGGTAGATATATAACAGTGATGACAGGTTACATATACTATGGGTATCCTTAAAATACAACATTACTCAGTAAAAGGATATTGTAGAAATTTATTTATTGATTTAGAAATATTATAATATGTTAAGTAAAAGAGGCAAGTTATAAAACAATACAAACAGTGTGATCCTAGTTTAGTTAAAATACATATGTTAGATAGCTACAGATAAATGCATGGAATACACATTGGAAGGCTAGACATTAAAATGTTAGCAGAAGATATTGTTGAATGGTGTAATTATGGGTAGTTTTGTATATTTGTATTTTTTTCATTATACCCTGTTGAATGTGAATTACTTTTTTAAAAATGTAAAAATATCCTCTATACAACTATAGAATGTGTTTTAGGGTGTTGTAGTTGGTGCTGATTTTACAATATTTCATGTAAAAAAAAAGTCTGGATGTATGATTGCCCTAAGCTCTTATGTAGCTAGCAATGCAGCATGGCAGCTAAAAAGACGTTAATTCCAATCTTAAGTGACACCACTAGCAGCAAAACCTCCAAACTATAGGCAGCATTGACTCCCCTGGGCTCTGCAGTGGGCAAAGAACATTGATAATAACTGCATTCAGTTCTTATGTTGTTTTAGGAAAAGAACCAACAAACCTGGGAGTCCAGAGTAAAACAAGCAGGTAGCAGGGACATCTGCTATGAGCAAGGTTTGCCCAGGAAAGAAGAGTCTACTGAGAGGTATTACCTCTACCATCCTTCCCAGCTTGGTATCTGCTGTATTTTACATAATCCTCCCTGTTTCTACCACTAGGAAACATCCTGGGCTGGTTCCCCAGAATAACACAGTACATTTGTCTGCACAGAGGATGGGAAATGGCTGGAGTTGAACTTCAGACCCTGCAATTTAGAGCCAGGAGGAACACAATGATCCTGTTGAGAGTATCTGAGCTAAGCTGAGAAGGAGAAAGACAGGCACAAGAGGGGATGAGCAAAACTGAAAGGCTGGTGGGCCTAATGAGAGCCTAGAAACCCAAAGCCTGGCGTGGGAGGAGTTGAGAAGCAGAGAGATCACCAGCAACAGCAAGACAGAAAGACAGCTTGGGCAGTCTCAGATCTGGGAGGAGCTTATGCTATATTACACTCATTCATTTATTTACCAAATACTACCTGAGGACTTGGGTGCTGTAGACATAAAACTGAGTTTCATACCCAAGTGGCCCTGGCCCTCATGGAGTTTAGAGCCTGTGTCAATAGAAAAAGAACAACCAAATGGACTTTGTTGAAAAGTAAATAACACATTACAAATTTACATGTTCTTTTTGCAGAAGAATCATGCTCAAATTCTACGTATCATTACTTTTTATCAGAAAATAGGCTTCCATGTTTATGTCCTGACAGCATAATTTAGCATAGGAGCCCACTGGACAAATTCTTTAACTTGCACAGCCATCTACTACTTTGTTGTCACCCCAGATTTACAGGGTGGTGATAACGCAGCTCATGAAGAAGTCCCTGCTCATATTTAGAGGAGGTTGCCCAGGTTTTTAAGACCAGGAAAATTTTGAGGCATGTTTTAGGTATATATATCTTAGGACTTTCAACATGGGGAAAGGGTGTCAAATGAAAAACTGAAATGATCATACAAGGACTGTTGGAGACAGACTCATTTATTCCCTATTGGAACTGAATTCATTAAAGACTGGCCTGAACTTAAGTACATAATTGGCCCTATCTGACATTTTGAAGCTTTATGCTTAAAGTTTCATGAGACTCAAAATGAAATGTTTGTAAGTTAGAACATGGAAGAATAGTTGTTATTGATAACTCAAATCTCAAAATAGCAAAAAATAATTTCTGTGACATGTGATTTGAAGGGTGCATAGAAAAGGGTACAAAAAACATGGTTAAATATTTTGCAAAGTTTGATAAACCTGGATTTACATTTCCATCCTACCACTTATTAGGTATGTGACAGAGGCAGATTAATGAATGTATTTGAGTCTCAGTTTTGTCATCTGTTAAAAAATGGAATGGGGATATAAATTCCACTTTATGTAATTACTAAAAGATTTCATGAGATGTGTATTGTGAATACCAAGCATATATCAATGACTGCTTTAATGTGAGTCTCCTCCCCGCCCCACATTAGAATTAAATTGTTGGAGGCCAGCATGGGTTTTGACGCTGCAGCCACTGATTCACAACATGGCACTGCAAGGAACTCTATCATCATACGTGCCAGGCATTCGGGATGTAACTAGGAATGTAGATAAAATGTCAAAAACATCTTTCAGTTCATGTAATGAAGTTTTAAAAAATGCATTTATAATGTCTCTTTTATCATTTTTATTGCATTCAATTCAGCAAACATTTATTGAATGCCTACACCATCCATATTCATTCTCTAGTTTAGTGGAACTTCAAAGAGCTATTGCATTTCTCTGTGAGATGAGAGACTGGTGTTTCACATCTCTCATTCTGACACTGAGAAGTTTTCTGGCCCCAACTCTGCAGGGTCAATATACTTGACCTTTAAGCTTCACTCTGGTACTAAGGAGTTCTATCAGCTTCATGAATTAACAAAAAATAATGCTTCCCACATAGTAGGAAATCAAACAATTATTCAATAAAAAAGGGAAGAAAGAAAGGAAAGGATGGAAGAAGGGAAGACATTCTGAAAGAGGGAAGGAGAGGCACCCCTAGTCAGTCACACACAGATAGATAGACAGATGGCAGTCAGAAGTACAAAGGACAGTCAGACAGACAGAGGGATAGGTGGTTAGACACACAGAGGGATAATCAACAGACTGATAGACTCTTACTTATCCTCTTGTTCTCTTATCTTTTGACCATGACAGTTCTTACCTATTTCATGGGCTACTGAAACAAACATTTTAAAAATGAAAGCATTAGGTTCTAAATGGTAATGAAGAGTGTCAATATTAAGTGTCAAATAAAACAGACAAATCACACTAACATAAGAATACTTGATTTGTTAAAATTTCTATAATCTGCCTACTGAAGCCAATCAATTTCAAAAAACAATCTGATAAAGAGGTCAGATTCATTCTGAACTTTTCGGTCGAGCTACTTGGTTAATAAATCTAGCCAGCCCACGTTTCCCCTAGTGACATTCGTCTAGTCATTGGGAAGCCCACAGGGACCAAGCTCTACTCCTTTCTTAAAATTAGAGTCGTCCTGATGATTCTTCCAAAACAAAAGTCTCTTTGGCCCTCATCCGCTTATAAAGTTCCCGGGGCAAGCTGAAGGCGCCATATATATAGACTGAATGGGACTTAAGCTGCATAGATCCTACATTGCTATGAGGGACCCTAGTTGGTAAGGCCTGGCAGTTACATGACTGAGGTCCAAAGGGGATTTGGAGGAGGAGCTGAGGTGGGGAGGAGAATCACTCAGCCAAAGTGCTGGGACTCAAGGTTTAGTCACTCATGAAAAACAAGCTAAATATTTTTGCAGTAAAACCTGAAATCTGCTTCCCCTATCAGTGAGAACACTGGCCTCCTGCATGCCAACATCTTCACAGCCACAGGGCTCCCCTGGGACTTGGAGACAATCTCTATCACTTGACAAGGCCTGAGTTTCCATTCAGCCTCACCTCAGGCAGGGCCTGTATGACTATGGATGAACTGGGGAGGGAGGTTATTTTGCCCAGGGCCCTATTACTAGAGGAGACTGCAATGCCAGGTTCATTACGTAAGGTACCATCTTTAACCCTAAGGTGGCACTGCTGACCAATACCTGTAGGGCAAGCACTCAAAATTGCTTTTCCCATAGTAGGCATGGGCTACTAGTGCTAACACCCTTCTCCAGTTGCCCTTGTGATCAACGGCCTCCATTTACAGGCTGCCGGACTTGGACAGAGACCTGGGCTGGAGCTGAGAGAAGAGATGGGCCGCCCTGCCTCTGTTGCAGGTTGTGAGCAAATTACTCCCTGGCTGTGGCTCTCGTTTTACCTACAGCCTTTATATCCACATCTTAGATCCTCCACCAAGCTGGGGATCCAACACTGGATGTCCACCCCTTAGTTTAGTGATCTAACCAACTGAAGCCAATGACCACAGCTCAGGGACAGAGAATCTCAGGCAGGAGACCACTGGCATGTCAAACCTGACCTACTCTCCCATTCTAGCTAGGTGATCAAAGATGCCTTGGGTTGCAATTTCAATTGAGGTTCCAATACCAAACCTCTTATTCCCTCCTTTTCCTTTGCTCTAAGACTGACAGAGCATCCCACAGCGAGAGCCAACCTTACACACAGCTGCAGTCAGTACAACAGCTGCAAAGCCCAGCTGAGGAACAGGGTCCTTCATGTGCCAGCCATCCTTCAGTTAAGGACTCATAACACCAAGCACCTTTTGTACTTTGGCAACATCTCTGCCAATATCACAATAATGGCCAAGCTCTAGGCAGTAGAAGGATAGAAAACGCAATATCCCAGGGATATAATCCAATCTCAGCAGCCTTAAACAGACTAAGAAAAACAAGTTGTGTTCCGGCTGGGCTCTCAGGACTAATGTTTTCTGACATTGAGTTTCGTGATCTGCCTGTCCATGGTTGGAGGGGGTAGATAAACAAACAAATCCATTTTTCCACATTGATATTCTATAAGCTAGCTGAGATCTCTAAAGCCTCTACAATCTTTTTTTTTTTTTTTTCTCCAAAGCTTGCCCAGAAGTACTATTTAATTAGAAGAGTTTCTCCTGTTTCTATTAGAGGTATGACGTTTGATTTGGAGACCTGGCTTTCAAAGCGACCCTTTCAGGCAGGCTAGCTTTTGTCCAACAGAAAAGCCTAGCCCATGACAGTTTTGTACACAAGACAGAGCAGGACTCACCTCAGTGGTATGAAATAAAAGAATAATTGAAGGAGGCAATAGACTTGGAAAGAAAAGCCAACCACTTGGCACAGGAAGGGGATGAGAACAAGGATACAGGGAACAGCCCAGATCACTTTCACTTTGTCTTCAGAGAGCCCCTGAGGACCGATTTCTGTTTGAGCTGGAGCCTGTAGTTTTGACAAAGTCCCCAAACATGATCCCTAAATTGATTTCAAATCCTTCTTCAGAAGAAACTGAAATGATAAAACAAACAGCACCCTTTAGAGACCATCTGCCAGAAATCACTCAACAGACGGGGGCATAATACTATACACAGAGAATCCTAAAGATGCTACCAGAAAACTATTAGAGCTAATCAATGAATTTGGTAAAGTAGCAGGATACAAAATTAATGCACAGAAATCTCTGGCATTCCTATACACTAATGATGAAAAATCTGAAAGAGAAATCAAGAAAACACTCCCATTTACCATTGCAACAAAAAGAATAAAATATCTAGGAATAAACCTACCTAAGGAGACAAAAGACCTGTAGGCAGAAAATTATAAGACACTGATGAAATAAATTAAAGATGATACAAACAGATGGAGAGATATACCATGTTCTTGGATTGGTAGAATCAACATTGTGAAAATGACTCTACTACTCAAAGCAATCTACAGATTCAATGCAATCCCTATCAAACTACCACAGGCATTTTTCACAGAACTAGAACAAAAAATTTCACAATTTGTATGGAAACACAAAAGACCCCGAATAGCCAAAGCAATCTTGAGAACGAAAAACAGAGCTGGAGGAATCAGGCTCCCTAACTTCAGACTATACTACAAAGCTACAGTAATCAAGACAGTATGGTACTGGCACAAAAACAGAAAGATAGATCAATGGAACAGGATAGAAAGCCCAGAGATAAACCCATGCACATATGGTCACCTTATCTTTGATAAAGGAGGCAGGAATGTACAGTGGAGAAAGGACAGCCTCTTCAATACGTGGTGCTGAGATAACTGGATAGCTACATGTAAAAGTATGAGATTAGATCACTCCCTAACACCATACACAAAAATAAACTCAAAATGGATTAAAGACCTAAATGTAAGGCCAGAAACTATAAAACTCTTAGAGGAAAACATAGGCAGAACACTCTATGACATAAATCATAGCAAGATCCTTTTTGACCCACCTCCTAGAGAAATGGAAATAACAACAAAAATAAACAAATGGGACCTAATGAAACTTCAAAGCTTTTGCACAGCAAAGGAAACCATAAACAAGACCAAAAGACAACCCTCAGAATGGGAGAAAATATTTGCAAATGAAGCAACTGACAAAGGATTAATCTCCAAAATTTACAAGCAGCTCATGCAGCTCAATAACAAAAAAACAAACAACCCAATCCAAAATTGGGCAGAAGACCTAAATAGACATTTCTCCAAAGAAGATATGCAGACTGCCAACAAACACATGAAAGAATGCTCAACATCATTAATCATTAGAGAAATGCAAATCAAAACTATAATGAGATATCATCTTACACCAGTCAGAATGGCCATCATCAAAAAATCTACAAACAATAAATGCTGGAGAGGGTGTGGAGAAAAGGGAACACTCTTGCACTGCTGGTGGGAATGTGAATTGGTACAGCCACTATGGAGAACAGTATGGGGGTTCCTTAAAAAACTACAAATAGAACTACCATATAACCCAGCAATCCCACTACTGGGCATATACCCTGAGAAAACCGTAATTCAAAAAGAGACATACACCACAATGTTCACTGCAGCACTATTTACAATAGTCAGGACATGGAACCAACCTAAATGTCCATCGACAGATAAATGGATAAAGAAGATGTGGCACATACATACAATGAAATATTACTCAGCCATAAAAAGAAACGAAATTGAGCTATTTGTAATGAGGTGGATAGACCTAGAGTCTGTCATACAGAGTGAAGTCAGAAAGAGAAAGACAAATACCGTATGCTAACACATATATATGGAATTTAAGAAAAAAAAAATGTCATGAAGAACCTAGGGGTAAGACAGGAATAAAGACACAGACCTACTAGAGAATGGACTTGAGGATATGAGGAGGGGGTAGGGTAAGCTGTGACAAAGTGAGAGAGTGGCATGGACATATATACACTACCAAACGTAAAATAGATAGCTAGTGGGAAGCAGCCGCATAGCACAGGGAGATCAGCTCGGTGTTTGTGACCGCCTAGAGGGGTGGGATAGGGAGAGTGGGAGGGAGGGAGACACAAGAGGGAAGAGATATGGGAACCTATGTATATGTATAACTGATTCACTTTGTTATAAAGCAGAAACTAACACACCATTGTAAAGCAATTATACTCCAATAAAGATGTAAAAAAAAAAAGAGAATTTACAGGTGTTAAATGGGCCCCCAGGAATTGTAGGTCTCTTCAGGGCACAGGTTCTAGTGAGGACTCTATGAGAATTACTAGAAAATTGGATCAAGACGGGCCTGCGAGGCTCCAACGAAGCCCATTCGTAGTTCACCTGGAGGTCTTGAGACGTAAAATCTCCCTCTCAAATCAAAAGTGCTTAGGCTATGTTTTCTTTAATTGAAAATTCACAACGAAGGCTCTCAGAGAACATTGGATTTCTATACTACAGCATGCAAAACTTAGACATACAATCCGAAATGCCTAAAGCTCGCAACTTTTCCTGTTTCCATATTGGTTTCCTACATGACCTTGGGACTAGCAAATGCATGAGAGAGTATCTAGTCCAAAGCCAGCACACAGAGGAGGAAATTAAAGCCCACAGAGAAGAAGCTACTTGCCCAAAACTTTGCAGGGTGTTGGAAGAAACAAGATCTCACTACAATACAATGTCCTTCCTAATATCTCTGCTACTCTGGACCCAGAGTGGATGGAAGAAAAGACACTATGGTAGGGGGTGGAATGGACCAAGGCAGGGAAGGGTGCTATTCCAGTTACCTATTGCTGTGTATCAAACCACTCCAATACTTAGGGCTTAAAACAATGACAACATTTATTTTGCTCACAAATATGCAGTTTGAGCAGGGCTTGGCAGGTGCAACTCATCCCTGCTCCACTGAGGGTCAGCAGGGGTATCTGAAGCCTGGGGGCTGGAATTATCCAAAGGCTTGCTCACTCACATGTCTGGGGGTTGATGCTGGCTCTTGGCGGGGACCTCACCCAGGGCAGTGGCTGGAATATCTATGAGTGGCCTTTCCATGTGGCTGCCTATCTTCATCACAGTCTGGTGGCTGAGCGCCAAGGGTGGTGGCGGGGGAACACCCCAAGAGGGAGAGAGCAAGATGGAAGCTGTTACCTTTTCCAATGTAGCCTCAGAAGTCACTCAGTGTCCCTTCTGCTACTCTCAGTTAGGTATGAGTCACTAGGAAAGTCCACTTTTAAGAAGGGAATTACACCCCACCTCTTGACAGAAGGAGTGTCAATGAGTTGGCAGACATGTTTCAAAGCCATCACATATGCCAAAGACTTTTTTTAACCACATGGGGTAGAAAATAGGGGTGGTTTACACTATTTTAAACAATCCCACAGGAAAACTTGTTTTACTCTGTGAATACTATATATAAGGCACTATACTGAACACTTCATTTATTTATTTATTTATTTATTTTTGGCTATGTTGGGTCTTCGTTGCTGTGTGTGGGCTTTCTCTAGTTGCAGCAAGCAGGGGCTACTCTTCGTTGCGGTGCACGGGCTTCTCATCGCAGTGGCTTCTCTTGTTGCGGAGCACGGGCTCTAGGCACGCGGGCTTCAGTAGTTGTGACACGCGAGCTCTAGAGCGCAGGCTCAGTGGCTCGTGGGCTCTAGAGCGCAGGCTCAGTAGTTGTGGCGCACGGGATTATTTGCTCCGCGGCATGTGGGATCTTCCCGGACCAGGGCTCAAACACGTGTCCCCTGCATTGGCAGGCGGATTCTTAACCACTGCGTCACCAGGGAAGTCCTTGAACACTTTATATGCATTATCTCATTTCAATGTCAATTCTAACAACAATAGAAGCTACACTCACATTTTACCGATGAGAAAACTAAGACTCAGAGATTAATTTGCTGAAGCTCACTCAACTAGGAAGTGGCAGAGAAATGTTGTATTCTGGTTCTAAATCTCTTTTCACAAGTTACACTTCTTCAGCAATAGACAGAAACTGTATATTGGTGATGTGTTATGGTTAATTTTACATGTCAACTTAACTGGGCCAAGGGATGCCCAGATATCTGGTTATACATTATTTCTGGGTAGTCTGTAAAGGTGTTTCTAGAAGAGATTAGCATTTGAATTGGTGGGCTGAGTAAATCAGATGGCCCTCCCCAATGAGAGTGGGCACCATCCAATCCACTGAGGGCTTGAATGGAACAAAAAGGCAGAGAAAGTTGAATTTTCCCTCTTTGCCTGACTGTTTAAGCTGAAAATCAGTCTTCTCTTGACCTTGGACTGGAACTTACACCATCAGCATCACTCCTGGTTCTCAGGCCTTCAGACTTAGACTAGAATTTACACCACGACCTTTCCTGGGTCTCCAGCTTATGGAAGGCAGACCATGGGACTTCTCAGCCTCCATATTCTCATGACCCAATTCCTTATCATAAATCTCATTTTATATGTATAAACATACACATATATTCTATCTCATTTTGGTTCTGTTTCTCTGGAGAACATTTATACATGGTGCAATATCCTAAAATATGCTGAGCCCTAGAGAACTGTGATATGATTGAACCTTCCATCATATGCAATAAAATTAGGAAAACTCTCTTTCCCACTTGCTGGCAAAGTCTTTTTCCTGTACAGATGGGAAGAAAGCTGGGGCTATCAACTTGGATGGAGTACTCCTGGTGAAACTCTGTCTACCTCGTGTACTAATGGAGGGGTCAGTGGTTCTTTGCCTGGCTGGATCTTTTTCATTCTTCAGGCCCAGCTTAGATGTCACCTCCTTAAACAGTCCTTCCCTGATCACCCTATTAGAGGAGGTTCCCATATGCTGGTATGATCCATTACTACCCATCATTTGCTTTCTTCACGTTGCTCATCCCAATCTGTAACCACATCTCTGTTTAGCCACTTGCTCACTGTCTGGCTCCCCTCCTAGAGTGCAAACCCCATGAGGGCAGCGATAATCTCTATCGTATGCATCTATACCAAGTGCTAAAATACTGCCTAGCAGAAAGTAGGTACTAAATAAATATTTGTTAGAAATGAAAGAAGGAAGGAATCCTAGACTGTTAAAATCTTGAGATCAATTACTGACCTCTAGGATGCTAGAATATTGGTCCACATCCTCAAGCCCCACTATGAAAAAATCGGGTATAATAAAAGTGATCTTAATGAAGTACTTTCTATGAGTCAGATACTCTGCCAGCACTTTATGAATATTTTCTCATTTAGTCCTACAACAACCCTCTGGGATAGATATTAGAAATAGTCCCATTTTCTAGCTGATGAAACTGAGGTCCAGAGAAGATATATAACTTGCCCTCATTTAACACTGCTAAAAAGAATCAAAGCTAAGATTCCTACTGAGGTCTGTTTGACTCCATACCTGATCTCTTAGCTACTGGGCTATATTGCTAAGTATGGGTGTGTGTAAAGATCTGATAAGAAAAAGCAGCTGGAAATCAATTTTGAACAATTAATTTTTGTGAAAAATAAGAATTGCATACAAAAATCTCTGGAAACGCATTCCTGGCATAAAGCTAATATTTGGACTGGGTCTGTGCATGCTGGTGACAGGTACCCAAATTATAGGAGAACTGTTTCTGAGCCTCTTCAAGCCTGGATCTTTAGAAGACAAATAGAGACAAATATGACAAGATCTGGCTTTGTTTGAACCCTTTAAATAGGAGGATGACTTAATCTAAACTCTCAGTTTTCTACCTAGTGATAGAATTTTATGCAGAAATCAGCTCCCATGCCACCTCCAGTACCTCCCCTAGTTGGGCCTTGTGACACTAACTTGGAGACCCGTTAGTGAATGAAGCTTGATATCTTCTGGGCTCCTCCACAATTCTAGAACTTTAGGCCAATTTAGGAGAAAAAAGTTCCTATAATTTTTCTCAGTTACTAGCCTTACGATGTCTATTGCCCTTTTAATTCTAAGCCTTTGATGTTTTCTACTCAGTCCATTATATCTGAACCATATTCCCAGTGTCTTCTCACTTGGGACAGAAAAATAAAATCTAGCTTGCATTTGCCAGCCCTTCTATTCATCATGCAGAAACATAATGGAATACGCCATGTAGATATTGTTATGCTAAAAGAACTACAATTCTTCAGATGAATCTCATGCAATTCTGTATTTCTCACAAAATCTCAGGGCTGAAAGATACTTCAGGAGGCCACCAAGTGCATGTCTCATCTCAAAGCCCTTGGCAATGACAGCTGACCCTTCTGCCTCTCCTCCATCAGTTCCATGTGTGTATGTGTGTGTGTGTGTGTTTGTATTTCTGAGGGGGATGGGTCACTCTAATCCATGGGTGGCCAGTACTGACTGATGGAAAGGTCCTCCTTATTTACAATTTCAACTTGACTTCCCTCAAAATGCCCTTTGGAAAACTGGTGGGAAAATAGTTCTTTTCTTCTAATCAGTGCTCTATTCATTATATGTTCCAACTAGTCTGAAATTTTAAAAACTTATCTTTGGAAGCAGGTGCTTTCAAGAAAGATTTCTTCCATAATCAAATAAATCTCATGAAGAACTATCTACAAGTAGTAGACATTAAAAAAAACTGTTGAACAAATGAATAAATGAATGGATGAACTAGTTTCTTCACATCAATAAAAGTAGAGGTTTCCATTATATTCTTTATAGATACTCCTGGGTCACCACCCAAGTACATCCATTTTGAAGTGAGAGGAAGAGAATAACTCTGTCCTCCTCTGGTCTCCAGCCCAGGAGACCAGAAGAAGCATCACCTTAAATTTCCCATACCCTCAATATCCAGCAAAGGACTTAGCACAGAATGAACGTTCAACAAATACTCCAAAGAATTTCCAAAAAAGGAAAGAGTCCCAGAGACCATTCAGCCCAAACATTTTCCTCCCAGAAATATAAAAGAGAAACAAACCAGCAATACTCAGAGGTTAGGTCTAGGTACTAGACATGACTGAGGAGTTCTTGGAAGGCTCATTATTTGAATGTCCCCTCCCCCAAACACCTTTTCATCTGCTATTGATGCCTAAAGTTCCTTGAATGGAAGAGTAGAGCCTGTTCCAGCACATATTGTCAAGCCTTCCCTTCAAAAGTGTCAAGATCCAAAGAAAAGATGAATTAACCTCAACTCACACTAAGGTGTAAAGAACTACTGGCAAGTATTTTCCGGAAAGCTAAATGAAACCAACTACAAACAAAAGAATGAGTCCAGTGAGTCCTAAACCTTGCCTCTCTGGGCTAGGTGGTAATGAGTGAACTGGGTTTTCCTCTCTCCTCTGGAAAGAACAAAAGGTAGTTTGGAAAGATGTTTGAGTGAACTTCTGTTCTTAAAAGATGCAAGACCCACAACCCTACACTCCTTAGGTGTTGACCAGCTCTCCAGTGGTTTGCAAGGGCATCTATTACCCCATTAATTACACGTCAGGACATGCTCCAGGATGTCTGAGGCAGGACCCACGGGACACTGGTACTGTGTGAGAGTCCTTGGTCTACTCTGGAATGGCACTTCCCACTCACGGCTTTAAGAAGCAGCTGTCCACATGTAGCAGGTGGTCCAAGCAAACGGTCTAAGGCGATGCTTCTCAAATGTTAGCATGTATATGAATTACCTGGGGATCATGTTAGAAATTCAGGTCTTGACTCTATAGTTCTGGTTTGGCCTGAGATTCTGAATTTCTAACAAGCTCCCAGGTGATGTCCATGCTGCTGGTTCATAGACTATACTTTGAGTAATGATGGTCTGTACAATGCGTAATTACTAAAAGTAACTAGGCTTAAGAAGCTTCTTGGGGACATGTTAAGCAAGCACTCTCCCTAGATCCCCAAATGCAAAGATTTTGATTCAGCAAATCTGAAGTGGGGCCCAGGAACCCTGAGTGATTCATAGAAGGCAGTTAGTGGACAGAACTTTAAACGCTACTAACAGAAGATTTTATGGAAGGCATGTCCCCTGGCCTGTACCGAGCAGAAATAACTCACCTGCATCCAGTCCTCCTGACCACTTAGGACAGTGGCTCTCCAACTTTAGGATGCATCAAAACCACCTGGAGGACTTGTTAAAGCATGGATTTCTCAGCCCACGGCCAGAGTTTCTGATTTAAGTAGGTCTGGTGTGGCGTCGGAGAATTTGCATTGCTAACAAGTTTCCAAATGATGCTGACCTTGCTGCTCTGGCTACCACATTTTGGAAACCAGGGGTCTAGGTGAAAGGTAGTCTTATTAAAATCACCAGAGCAGCTTTTCAACTCACCCCTACCTACCCACCCGCATTATGACATTCTTTGGGGGTGTGGGGCTGGTGGTATGTCTTTTTAAACAGCTCCTCAAGTTCTAAGCACACTAATCCTGAATAGACAACAGAATTAAATAAATGTCCTCAGGGCACCAGAAGGACCTGTGGGACTTCTTGCTGACTGGGGGCAGGGGTCCCAGATGTGCTGCGCCTTCTATCCCCAAAGGAAGTCCTTAGGACCAAGCCCAAGGAAAGACCTAATCCTTGCTGAGGAGGAGGGAAGCTCCTACACAGGGTGGTGGGACCCCATTCTCCCTCTCAGTCCCCAAAGAAAAAGAGGTCATAACTTCCTCCAACTCAGACACCTTCAACCAGATGAGCTCAATCATTTATTGGCCCACATGAGGGTAGCTTTGCTTTAGTCAAACAGCTTGCCTATATGGAAAGTAGGGTGACACTTTCTAGTTCATCGAGTTCTTCCCCAGATTCCCACAAGACAGGGAGAGGAGAAATGAGTTCTCATTTCACAGAATGGTAACACCTTCGCCCTGGGACCTGTGATAATTAGAGGTATGGCCCCTTCCCTCAAACAGCCCCAGACCCTTGAAATCAGGTTCATGTCAACATCTCAGGGGCAGCCTTGAGAAGTATCTCAGGGAAGAGGCAGCAGACAAAGAAGTCATCCCAGACAGACAGCACCTCAGCTGCGCATGTGAGTGCTTGGAGCTGGGACCGGAGAAGTAGTGTTATTGGGTTTGGCCTGTCCTGTGGTCTCGGTGCTGGTGAAGGCATTGGGTCGCATGCTTCTTGGGTATGAGCATGTCAGTTTCTTTTTCTCTTCCTAGGCAACGACTGCATTTTCTGCTCCTCTTGCCTTCTGCCACTCTGAGTTAATGAATGACACCAGACAGCTGGTTTCCAAGGCAGCACAGGATCCCAATGGTCAGAACCCTACCTGTGTAAAGCTCCAACCTGCCAAAGCTTAGGGACAATTCTGAGGCAGAAGCTGCCTTCCGTGGGGTGACATGTAGCTGGGTGAGGTAGCGGCAGAGGGAGTGCTGATCGTGTTCTCATGCTCTGGATTTTGGGGACACTTTCCAGTTCAGATATTCTGTCTTGTTTGACCACAAGCCCCAATCTTTGGTGATGAAAATATATATAAACCCTAGAAATACTATTAATAATAACCTCAAAAGAACAATGATGGTAATTTTAATTAACATTTTTGAGTCTCATGGTATAGGTAATGTCGGTCCCATTTTAGAGATAAGGAAACAGAGACTCAAAAAGCTAAGGTAATTACACAAAGCTACCACTGTCTAACCCGGGTCTGTCTGTCACCAAAGACCTTCCCTGTCCTCCATACCCTGCTGCTTCTCCCCTCACAAAGGACACCAACTTGGCAGAATGGCCCTGGAAGGTAGGAAGAAGGAAGAATAGTCTTGTCATCTGACCATCAGAGTGACCTCAAATAGTCATTTAGCCTGACCTGGAGCCCCAGGTTATTTAATTTCTCTTGTGGGGACCATGCTGAGGATTACACACAATGGAATGTAGAAAGGCATCTGTACCCTACAAATGTCTACACTTAAGGAAGGGGGGTTTATTTTATTTTCAAAGGTGGGGAAATGGTTCAAATCTTTGTCCATGGACAATGCAGAGTTTCTGTTTATCATAATTCATATCACAGATTACATATATGGGCACAGAGTTCCTAAATTGAGGTTACTGTGTTTCTCAAGAAAACCCAATTACATGCAGTTAATAAACACATTTCATAAACAAAAACAAACAAAACTATACCAACACTGTAGAATGGCCCTTAAAGGTAGGAAGAAGGAAAAACCTTGCTCCCCAAGAATTCGAAGGACACACCCAAGAGTGAGCGAGAGGATTCGGAGCTGGAGCAGGGACTGGCGCTCGGCTGGCTGGATGCCCACCCCCAGCAGCAGCTAGCTGGGTGTCTGCCACGGTCTGCAAGTGAAGCCACAGTAGATGTCCTGTGCATTGCCCATGTCCAGCTGCCACCAGCTGTTGAGGCTAGTGGGGCTGTGTGCGTTCCAGCCCTTGTGCTCATACCAAGCCCAGGATAAGTGCCCGTCTCCTCTGCTAGGCCCATCAGTCTCATTTCTACTTTTGTCAACATCCTGCCAACAGTCTTCCAACTCAGAAAAGGTCTTTGAAGCTAATATGGCTCTGCCCACGGCAGAAACACACAAAGGGTAGAGAAACAGGTTGAGAACTTCAGAATGTGCAATAAAATGGAAACCCTTCCAATGTTCCCAGCACTGAGGCATTAAAACAAAATCATTTGACAATTATTTGCCTGGATCAAGAAAGTGAAGTCATTTTTGGAGCAGCCACTAATCTTAAAAAAAATGAGTGTGATTGGATCTGAGCAAGGAACCAGAGCACTTGAAGATTTTGCTGCTGGAGGCTCCGCACGTTCATGAGGTATGGACAAAGACTGGAGGGTGAGTTATGGGGGGGGCGGCGCAGCCACTGTGAGCATTTGCAGAAGTGGTAGTAGTTGACTAAGTTAAGATCAATGATTTCCCTGATTACCTTGCTTCCTCCTCTTGCAATCCTGGTCTCCGTCTCAATTTCTATTCTTATCGGCCAGGAAAATAAAGATTGTTTACGGAGCTGAAATAACACCTGCTTGGTTTATCTTATTTTAGAAACAATAAAAGCTAGGGAGTTGGAGAGATTAAGGAGGAAAAAAATCAATTGTATTCTTTCATGTTGGAAACATTAAAAATAAGTCACCCTGCTCTCTGCTGTAAGGCCCAGTTTGGCTCTCCATTACCCAGGGCGATTTCCAGTTTCAGCCTGCGACTTCCCAAGGTTTAAACTCGACTGCACTATAACAGGGTGCCCTTGAAAGACTCTAAGAAACTTTTTTCTGGTCAGTTTTTGATAATTCCAGGCCATGAATTTGATGCTAAACATGCCAAAAGAAAACATTCACTTTGGGCACTAACATCTAAACACAATCAGCAGCCTGAATCTGGCTAAATTCCTTTAAATGTTTTCAAAATGTTTTAAATCTTGTTACTTTGTAGCATCTTTGTAAGGAAGGCAAAGGAGATTTTTCCCCTCTTATACAGATGTGAGTGTTGAAACCAAAAAGAAAAAAAAAAGGATGAACTGACTGACCGCAAACCACAAGGATAATAAATGGTTAAGCTGGATTAGAATCCAGGTTTTCTGACTTCTAATGCAGTTCTCTTTCTACTCTGTCATACGCCTTTGCAGGATGCTGCCAGCCCAAGCATGGGAGTGGGCTTATCAGATAAGACAGCCAGGCCATCTAGGGTAATCATGAACAAGCATGGCAGAAGGAAGGATACAGCATTCTTTCTCCCCCAGATTGCATCTCTCTGCAGAAGGATATCTGGAGCAGGACAGGGCAGTTTGAAGGGTGACCCATCACACACACACACACACACACACACACACACACACACACACACACACACACACACACACACACACACACACACACACACATACATACATATACACCCCTCCCCTGCCCACCCTTACTGACTGTAGGCAGGATACCAGCCGCTCCCTGACTCAGTTTCTTCATCTCTGATGAGGGAATACCACATATTCTAAAGCAGTGTTCCAAAACTATATGGCAACGAAGATCTATTTTCAGGCTAAACATTTTTGCCAACCTATGCATGTTGTTAGCTGTACCTGAGTAGCCACTGATATTGTTATTAATCAACAAGAAAAATGACTCTGAGTGAGTTTATATTTTTCTAAGCACAATAGCTTCTAAATTCATTTGAAGAAAAGTAGTATAGAATGTGCAGGAGAAAATAGCTCCTCAGTCTAAGGAGCTGCTGGGAGCCAGTATGGATATGAGATGGGCTCTTCTATCAGACCCAGCCCCAGAGCTGGTATGAAGCATGTATGAGTGGGTGACTTTGAGCTTGGCTGCCCACGAAGGAATGTTTACGAAGTTTCTCCTCTAGTAGCTTCTCTAACAGCACTAACTTTGGGAGGCGGAGGCGAGGGGATCGGTGGGGAGTGGCAGTGAGGGACCCTCTAGCAGTTTCCCACAATGAAGTCATTTCATTCTGAAACTGGCAGCCAACATCACTGTCTGTGGGCTGTTGGCTTCTTAGCTCCAGCTCCCCTCAAGGGACCAGCCTGCTTCAACCTCAACCCCGCACTCAGGGGCCCTGACTCTCCACAGGGGAGAGGCACTATATGAGGGTCCAGGCTGCATCGCAAAACGCTTTGGCCAGGAAGCCCCAATGTCTCAAACACCCAAACATCCTCGGCTCTGTTCTGAGACAAAGCCATAGGTTGGTGCTTTGAGGAAAAACACTGAGGTCTGGGGGAGGTGTTCTCCAGGGACCTATTTTACCACGACACCTGTCTGCAGACTATCTCAGGGGACCGAGATTCAAAGGGCACATGGTGGAAAATGCTAACCTGACATCTTCCTTCTCCTCAGACTGGATCCTGCCTATAGAAGACGGCTGGGTTTCAGAAGGGGGAAGTGGGAGACAGGAGCTGTCCATTCCTGGGTGCCTTGACTCTGCCGGGCAACAAACTGAGCACATGACATTCCTTCTCATGTAATTCTCTTATTAACTTTGTGAGGCACATATTAATACCCACCTCCCCATTTTGTACAGGGGGAAATTGAGGCTTTGAAAGGGTAGCTAACTTGCACAAGGTCGCAGCTGGTCGGCAGAAGAACACTGAGGCATGGCTGGAAGCCTGTGCTCTTCCTAATGGATGTCCCCACAGAGAAGAAAATGGCAATGAAGAAGGTTTGGGACCCTCATGGTATCTATGACATATCGTCGACCTATGGATTACTCTTCGGACCTGCCAGTTCCTCCCTTTCCACCAGTGCTAAAATGACTCAAAAAGAATAATATCTATACATTTTGAAAAGTACATGCAAGGAGGCTGCTGTTAGCCCAGATCCATCTCAGTAGTACTGACATAGCATGGAGCCAGAATGCTAATGACAAAACCTAAATGACACACACAGGACAGATAGGCTGCGGAATCTGAGACACCTGGCCCACATCTTCAGCCTCTAGTGCTCTTCCCCCTCTTTACTTGGCTACCTGCTGGTCTCGCTTCAGGACTCAGCTCAGAGGCCCCCTCCTGGAAGAGGCCTTCCCTGACCTCCCAAATGCTCTCAAGGGCCCCAAGACTTTTCCTTGACAGCCCTTTTCAGATTTTCTACTTCATCATTCCTAAGTGCTTGTGCAGTATCTGCCTTCCCAGCCAGGCTGTGAACTCAAAACGGAGCCAGGACCCATCTGTTTCTTCCCCACCACATAGCAGACCCTTGTAAATATATGTTGACTGCTTTAGAACTGCCTTGGGACTTTAAGAGAACAGAACTAAGCCCTGTATGGAAGTACAGTCCATCATTTATTCATTCATTCATTTATTCTTCAAATAAGAGCCAGATACCGAACTGGGATAACAGTGAATAAGAACAGCAAGATGAACCGGTGTGCAGGGCAGAAATTGAGACACAGATGTAGAGAACAAACGTACGGACACCAAGGGGGGAAAGCCGCGGGGGGGTTGGCGGTGGGATGAATTGGGAGATTGGGATTGACATGTATACACTGATGGGTATAAAATTGATGACTAATAAGAACCTGCTGTATAAAAAAATAAATTAAATAAAATTCAAAAATTAAAGAAAAGAAGAGCAAGATCCTGCCCCCCAGGAAACTGACATTCTAAGTGGGAGAGCAGACCAGGAACAAGTAGGACAGATACATAACGTCAGGGAGAGGTAAGAGCTATGATGACAAAGTAAAGCAGAACAGGGGGCTAGAGAGTGTCAGCGTGGTCAGGGAAGGCCCCTAAGAAGACGGCAGCTGATCAGAATCCTGTATGCATGGAGGTCAAGAACAGCAGGTGACACTGAAAGAAAGAGGAGAGTTCTGGGTCGAGGACAGTATGGGTGCGAAGACTTTAAGGCAGGAGTCTGTGTGGCAGGGTCCAGAAAGGGCCAGGAGGCCACTGTGGCTGGAGTGAAGACTAGGAGGGGAGAGAAGCAGGAGGTGAAGTCAGAGGGGTGGCCTGGAGCACGATGATATAGTAACAGTGGCTGGTGCCAGGCACTGTTTTAGGTGCCCTAGGAGAGCCCATCATCCCCATTTTACAGATGACAAGGCAGAGGCATAGAAAGGCCAACTGCCTGCCCAGTGATATAAGTGGGAGAGTTGGAATTTGAACCCAGGTAGTCTGATTCCAGAAGCCAGGGTCTTGTTATACCACCCCTTTATGCCCTGTACACAGGTTGCGAGATAAAATAAGGAAATAAGGATGCCTAGTTACATCTGAATTTCAGATAAACAACAAGTAATTTTTTAGTTTAAGAGTATCTCAAATATTGTGTTGGCATCCTGTGTTTGTTGCTGTTGCCATTGTTTTTTTTATTTTTTTGGTCAGGTCTGTCAACATCACCTGGATTTCTTCCTAAACGTCCTGAAATCCTTTAGAGCAGAGGTCAGCAAATTTTTTCTACAAAGGATCATTTAATAAATATTTTGGGCTTTGAAAGCCACATACAGCCTCTGTCACATTTTTCACTAGTTTTTTTTTTTTTTTCTTTTTGTTTGCTGTTGTTTGTTTTTAGCAATGCTTTGAAAACCATTCTTAGCACACAGGGCATGCCATCTGCAGTTTCTGATCCTTGATCTAGAAGGTTTTGAGTACCAGACAGACATGGTCTTACTTAGGTCTTGGTTCTTTGCACTCGAGAAAACTCTCGCAGAGTCCTAAGAGACAGTGTTCACACCTTACCCACAGTACTCTTATTTGGGGAGCATGAAAGGGTTGGCTGATTTTTGGTTCAACATTGGCTGGAGGAATGGTTGCCTGCTGGACTCAGAGTTGGCACTCACTTTGGCATACCGTGCAGTCATGGTTCCTGACTAATGAAGCACTGGACAAGCCTTTTCTGAGGATCAGGTTTGTCCTAGTTGTGTCTGGGATGGTGATTTGACCACAGGGCTTCCCTGCCCATGGGATGTTTCAGAGATGAGCGAGAGCTGCACCTTGTGGACCAAGCCTCCTCGGGCTCCTTTCTGCTCTCCAACCCTGTGTGTGTGCATGTGGAACCCTGCGCTCTCCTCAGCTTCTTCTTCTCTCCCCAGGCTTTGCTCCTGCCTTATTCATCACCTGTCCCCATGGGTGACCCCCTCCAGACCTCTATTGCTTCTTTCTTTCTCCTCCTCCCAATTAAAAAGGCTTCAGTCAAAATACATTTCCTACTCCATCAGACCTTCAAGTCTCCCATTTCCTGGACATTTCAGATTTGCCCGGAAAAGTCTCAAAGGTAACGTCTTGTTTTCCTTTTGTTCTCACCATGTCTTACCAAGTCCCTTTGTATGCGTGGAGATCACTTCCTCTTTATATGCTTGGTGTACACTGTCGTAGAATTTAACTTCTCTGAGAATTAAAAGCCATCTCTGTCTCTCTCTCTCTCTCTCTCTCTCTCTCTGCAATCCACACTTCACTTTGCACATAATGAAGGTACTAGATTATTTTCCAAGTGCAGTTCTTTCATGTCCCATCCCCTTTCTCTGTGCTTCCAAGCTGTCTCCTCACTGCTTGCCAGCCTCATCTCTTTTCTGAAGTTAACCAATTTAAATGCAAGTCTGCAGGATCCTCACACAAGACCTTTTTCTTCATTATTGTACCTTCCTGTTCCTTGAAAACATTCATCATCCTTCACCTAACTTAGGTTTTCTGTCGGCCTTTCCATTTTTCCAATTTAGTAGCTGATTTAGCTGGTATATAATAAATAGTAAGTAATAATAAAACAACCAAGCAATACTATTGACTGAGCCCTCCACCAGGGACTTAGGAAGTTCTAGAGAAATAAAAGATCCATGGATATGCATGTGTGTGCATGCACGTGTGTGGGGTGGAAGAAGAGGTATGTCATTTTGATTTAGTCTTCTAGGGACAGGATATAGCACAGGAGGTCTTCCTCTTGATATCCTCTCTGGGGAGTTTCCAATGTCTGGCTATGACCAATCTGACTGTTTTAAATCAGAAACACTCTATGGCTTTTGGACAGGATTTTAAAATCATAATAAGAAAGATGTCCCTAGTTTCTATCTCTCTTTTCTATAATTTGGTCCTCTGGGTTACCTGATCCTGTGGAATTTGTAGCTGGAGAAACTCATTAGTGATATGTACCATGTTGAGAGGTCTGAATATTTATTTAACAACAGTGTGGATGAAAGTATTAATAAGTCACTGCTTCCAAAGTCAAAAGCCATTGTCACATTAATTCATTTGTGCACACAAGATGTCCACTGCTCCTAAGAGTGCAAATAAGAGCTTTGCCAATATGAATGTAAGACATAATTACTCAACAATAAACACACTGTACACTAGTAACAGCTGTTATCAACAGCATGTTTGAAACCAAAACAAAGGCAGTACTACAGGATTTTTTAAAACCTCTGCCTATCATTCTCATGGAGGTAAAGTCAGAGGAAGTGTGACTAAGCTAGAAGTATTTTACTCAGCCACCATTCTACTCCTGCTTTCAGACCAGGCAAGATGTTTGGCCTCATTCTGTCTAGCCTGAAAGTAGGAAGATGAATTCTAAAAGAGAGTTACTTAGAAGATCTTCAGGACAGGACTATTCATTGGTTATGTATCAATTTTATGTTTTTTTCTTGTTAATATTAGAGAACTAGCTTTGATAATTGCTTTACTCTGGCTGTGAATTTTATATCGGCCTTCCAGATAAATAGAAGTCCATATAGCAATGGCTGATCACCATTTATACTGAGAATCTTGTCTGATAGCCCTAACTGTGGGGGAGAAAGTGACAGTAAATGTAGTTCATTTTGTGAATTTCTGTAGTATATATATATATATATATATATATATGTATTTGGTATTTTCCATATATTCACAAGGGAGCCAGCACAATTCAAGACAAATGTGAAGTAGGCAAAATCTTCCCCCCCCCATTAATCACTGCCCCCCCACCCGCCCTGCACACACACACACACATATGTTCAGCCTGTCTCAGCAGTCTAAGTAACTTGTGTGAGACTCTTGGTTCCCGTACTTATTATCTGAGTGACCTCAGGCACGCTATTTCCCCCTCTAAGTCTCAGTTTCTTCATTTGACTATGCGGCGGGGGGGGGGGGGGGGGGCGGTAATAATAATATTTGCATCCTTACTGGGTAAGGATGAAGTGAGAAAATGCACGTCATTGTCTTGGCTGCCACACCTGGCACATAGTAAGGGCTTACTAAATGTCAGCAAGTATTATTATTGTTGGCCAAGCTACCCCAGTGCAGAATGCACTGAGGCCTACCCTTCCTGGAGATGTTCCAAACACTAGACTTCAAAAGCTAAATGGACCCATCAGATTCCATAAAGCCCTCCTCTGTGATCTTTGCTAACTACTCTGACCTCTGACCTGGTCCAGGTGAGTGCCATGGATTCATGAGTTGCCCTGTTTGACTGGCATTTCTCTCTCCTGCAACAGGCATTATACACACAAATGCTGGGATCCCTGCTCAGTTTTGTTTAAGGTAGAAGGAGTGCTTGGTACCCTGGAATGCAGACAACTCACTAACCTTTAGTAAGATCAGGTGAGCTGTCTTCAACATGCCTCATCATGCCTTCGTCTCCATCCTGGAACTCTGAATGCACCTCTGACTGTTTTCATGCCTACACCCCTCCAAAGCCTCACAGTGCCCCCGCCTTCCCTTCTGCTCTAAGGAAAGAAACAACTGCTTGTGGCTGCAGGTTTCCCAGAAATTTCTGGTGAATTATTTCTGCAGCTCTAATCTGCCTTCCAGGGACACAGGGCCCACCTTCCCAGAAAGAATACATCCCCTCTCTTAGGAACTGTTGTTACATTGTAGAATCCAGCAGCTGCAGGGTGACTGGGCCTTAGGGGCCCCTTCCCACTAAAAAAGCATGAGCTTAGGGGACAGACACAGGGCTTCATTGCTGGAGAACTAAGAGAACAGGCCCCATTTATAAATGTGGGAGGTAGCTTGGCAGAGAGGAGGAGTAGGCAGACATTTAAGGCAGACAGATGAGAGTAGAGCTCCTAGTTTTCCCGGCCACGTCAGCCTTCCTGTGCCAAATGGTGGCAATAATAAGGATGAAGACTCTCCACCGGAAAAGCAGGCACTCCTGAGGAGTATCTCCCTCCTTCTCAGCTGAACCTGGAGGGCAGCCTTACTCGGGGGAACGCAGAGTTACACTCTTCCTGGAGAAGTAAATCCTTTAAAGGAACAAGGAAGAGCCAGCACTGTCAAGCAAAACAGAAATAGATTGGAAATGATTTCCAGTGGAACTGAAGCAAAAACTACAGAGCTGCCTTCCCCTGCAGCTGTCTGCTGGGGACTCACTGGGGAGTCCCTTGGTGCCCCCATTAAAGAGACCGCTGGGCTTGTCCTCAGGTTCCACACAACCCCAGGGAGAGCGGCACGTTTGTGAAACAGCTCGCCCTCTGTGGATGAGAGGAACCCCCCCCAGACAAAAACAGACTTCTGGATGGGGTGAGCAGTCTCTTCCCTTGGGTTCCAGTAATGAGTCCAGAAGTTTAGAAGGCCTTTAAACAGGAGGTAAGGAGAATACAATGCATATTTAGTACCTAATTTAGACAGTTCACTTAAAAATCAAAAAGCATTCACCTCTACTTAAAAATGGCCCGTTCTAGGTTAAATTCTTAATTATTCTGGAAAATACCAATGAGAAGCTGTAAATATAGAGTCAGGGAATAATCACGGTCTACACAGTGTAAATTCAAGTCAATCGGTGTAGGGGGAAAGAAAATCATTTGCCTTTGACATTAAATCCATCTGTTCTTTAAAGTCGTTTTTCCCTAGCCGAGGATTTTACATTTGCTATGACCAAACCAGCTCCAAAACCTTCTGAGTTTAGACAATACTTAATCTGAACGTCTAATAGTTCATTCTTCTCTAACATCAGTGAACACTTCCATTAAACCAAAGTTATTATTATCAACATTATGAGGCCCGACAGAAGCAAGCCCATTGTTCAAATGAATTGACCTCTACTACAATTGACCTTAACATTGCTCAACTGCTGGACAGTCAATTATCTCATGATTTCCCTTCAAATGGGCCTCATTGCTGAAGTAACTAATCCATTACAGAGGGAAGGTTATTTTAATAGCTGAGTGGAGGGTTGCATTTTGCAGTTGCCCCATGAGTATATATTGTGGAGCAACTTATAGACCTCGATCTACCTGACAAGAGAAAGCATCATGCCAAATCCATGTTGCAGGAGAGAGAGAGAGTAAAGGATTAGTTAGGACTCCATTGTGACTGAGATGATGTCAGTGCTTAAAATATAAGCAGTTTTTGGAGATGCACCCCACTGTGTCTCTGAACTGTGAAGCAGAAGAGGAAATGGGAATACAGGGAGGCTTAAGCAACTAGCAGGAGGCACCCAGCCACACAAGGAGCCTGGGGTGGGGGGAGCTCTAAGGCCCTTCCTAGATCCAGAAATCTATGGTAGTGCCTCAACAATGGTTCTGGAGTCAGGTAACCTAGGTATAGGTCGTGTACCACCACTATCTGGCTGTATGACATTGAGCAAGTTGTATACTTTTGCTAAACCTCGATTTCTTCATCTGTATAATGGGGGTAATGATATCCACTATATAGGGGTGCGTTGAGGATTAGATGACATATAAGGCACCAGTCTCGGATCAGACGCATAGTAGGCCCAACTAGTATTATTACAATGATATAAATAACATTATCTCTTTCTAGGCACTTTGAGAGTCAGCTTTTCCCCCAGAGATGTGACCCTTGAGTTTCCCTCTGCTTGGATGGAGATCTTGGCATTGGGACCTTCAAGGATAGGTATTTTTCCAGGCCATGAATGAGGTCTAATAAAATAGGACAGTTAATAAAAATGAGCGCTTCATAAACCAGGAAATTAAGTGTTTCCCCATCAAACCAAGCTCAGCCCCCATGTTTATCGGATATTGGAGACCCAGCTGCCTCTGGAGGAGCTCATAGCACCTCTGCTGCAGGAAACCAGTTGGCCCTGCCTGACAGGTCACAGGGGGTAGCAGAAGGGTGGAGGGTGCTGTCCTGTTGTCCCTTCGTATAATTTTGAAGGTTGCACTCCATAGTTATTGATGATTTGTCTCAGTCCTCTGAGACCCCTGAAATCTTAACCCACGTCCCCTAGCCCCAGGACACCAAAAGGGAGTCTTGGCTCCTATTCCCATGTAATAGGGCCAGGGCCAATTTTCTGGGCTGGGGCCAGAGGGGAGGAGTGGTGGGAGCTGTAAATGGGTGAAAAAGAAAGAAAGGGAAGACCACTTACAAGAATCCTTAGAACTCCCTCCAGTACCAACTTATTTATTTTGCCCTCACAGCCACTCTGGGAGATGGAGATCATTAATCTCTAAGGGACAAGTGAGAGGACAGGGACCCGAGACATCCTGTAACCTCTGTGTGGTCAATCATGAATAGAACACAGCTTTCCCTCAACCCTAATCCAATGTGTCCAATCGATTCCCTATTCGAGGTTAATCCCTTGACTTCTCCATGCCAGTGAATATACATCACCAATATAATTTTTTAATATTTATTTATTTATTTGGCTGTGCCAGGTCTTAGTTGCAGCACGCGGGCTCTTAGTTGCGGCACGCGGGCTCTTAGTTGCGGCACGCGGGCTCTTAGTTGCGGCACGCGGGCTCTTAGTTGCGGCATGAGGGCTCTTAGTTGCGGCACGTGGGCTCTAGTTCCCTGACCAGGGATTGAACCCACACCCCCCACATTGGGAGCGCGGAGTCTTAACCGAAGTCCCCACCAATATAATTTTAAATAGCCATATGATATTCTATTGTATCAATGCATAACTGACTCAGCGGAATCCATAACAACTCTAACGTTTGCTACTATAAACAGTGCTATGGGGAACAGAACCGAGGATAAATCTGTGTAGACAAAGCAAGCTCAAATCCAGAAATCTGACCTTCTCTATCTCTTCGTTAAACACCTAGGATGGACCCCCTTGGATCTCCCACAAAGCCCAGCTCCTTCATAGTGTGTTCAGTGCCCTTCAGGCTGCTCTGGACCTCTCAGACCTGCAAGCTGGGCATTTAAATTTACACAGTGTAGGTTCCATTCTCTTCCTCAGCCACCAAGAATCACTCCATATACTCCATGCAGGCTGTGCCTGTATAGTTGTGCATAGTCTCTCCACTTTCTGAAACTTTCTTCTCATCCTCTGCTCATTCTTCAAGACATATCCCAGGAAGTCGGTGCTTTCCCTGGGCTTCCCAGCACTGCACACACATCTCTGTTATGGCACCTAAACAAATGTCTATGATCTAAACTTACATATATCTGTCTCCAAAACAGGACTGTGAGTGCTTGAGGATCTGATTGGAACTGAGTCTTCCTCATATTTATATGCAGAACAACAAGCATCAGGCTTAGAGCAGAGCTGGAGCTTAATAAACGATTGTTAAATAAAATCCTTTATATAACTCACCTGCAACACCTCACCTCAACCTTACTTTTGAATAAGAAGCATATGACTGTCCTTGACAGAATTGGAATACATGTCCAGGGGAAGAGGAAGAGATCTTTACTGCCAGGTTCTGGGTGTGGTTCCTAACTAGCCCAGAGCCCAGCCTCCAAAAGGCTCTTCTGGAAGCCACTGTACACCCTGGACTTCTGAGACTCCTGGCTCTTGGATGAGGGCAATCCAACCCAAAGAGGGCAGAGGTGACTTCCCTAAATTCAAGGGTTCTTCCAGTAATAATGACATCAGTATAGTTTACTTTTGACAGTGGTCTACAGACATTAATAATGAGAACCATGGCTAACATATAATAGGGTCTACTATGTGCCAGGGACTGTGATCAGGAATTTTCATATAATTTTCATTTTTCATTTGATTCTCACAGTAATCTGATGAGGTATTCACTAGTATTACCCTCATTGTAGAGACAATGAAGTAAGATCTAGTTTAAACATTTTAAGTAACCTGATTAAGGTCACCCAAGTTATAAATTGCTCTGCTTCCCAATACCTTGGTGATTCTTACTTCAACTTTTTAAAGGCAGAGCAGGGATAGATGTCAGGAGACAGTCGCTCAGCAGGGTAAACAACACGGTCAAGGCCACATAGCTAGATTAGGAGACCAAACATTCCAGTTTGCCCAGGACTATTGCAGTTTTAAAATGAAGCATCCTATGTCCTGGGCAAACCATCAGTCCCAGGCAAACCAGCACGGTTTGTCCCCCTATGAGGAAGTAGAACCCAGGACCTCTGACTCCTGGCACAGCACTCTTTCTATCACAAACTATACTTTCTCTCTTCATAATGGAAGATGAAGTCATTACGATGCACGTATTCATTTTTCCTGGGCCCTTAGTGAAACAGGCATTTCAGGATCTGTTTATAACATCAATCACTTGGGCTCTCAAGAAGAGACAGACCCCAGCTGGAACTGTTCTTTCTAGTACACTCCAGTGATGAAATACCCAGTCTCTCTCCTGCCTCCTTCCCCTGCTCAGCACACCTGGACTCCTGCCACTCATCTGTATAACGTTCCTAGCACCATCTGGCCCAGAATCTCGTGTCCTGTCAACAGGGATGTCAAGCAGGCAAGATGAAAGGACATAACTCCAAGAAACACTGCTCATCTTCTAGCCCCAGTCTGGGGGAAGTTCTGACGATTACTCATTAGGTAGCTACAAGAAGAGAAAAATGACTTGTTACCATCCGGCTGTCAGTTGGTGCCTGAAGCAGCCTTTGCTAATTCTTGTTTAAGCAAGTCTTCTGGAGAGGGTCCTAGGACTTTCAAATTAAGGTGGGTTATAGGCTGGAGTATCTCAAGGGGATACCAGGGAATTTTCATGATTTAGAGACCTGATGACAGCTGTGGCAATGTCTGTGGTTCTGCCAGCAGCCAGCACATCCTCTCTGTGTAAGTGGCAGAGGGGACAATGGACACATTTAGCAAAGGGAGCCAGAGCTCTAAAGAGCCTAATCTTCACATCCAGTATCTGAGCCAGCCTTCAGATTCTGGGTAAATGTGGGCCTAATAAATGGTAATTGAGCCACTCCGGGAAAGTCTGATGGCTTTTTGAGAAATAAACTTCTTCATGTCCTTGTTAGGACATCTACTCAGTATACTTTCCTAGTATAAAGCAAGAAGAAACTGCATAGAGAGAAAAACAGCTTTGATAACATAAAAATCTACTAATTTGTATGTCAGAAGATGTCAAAAGTAAAAAAAGAAAGAAGAAACCAAAGGAAAAGACACAACAAAAGTTTGATTACATTGATATATAACGTTCTTGATAATCAATTAAAAATTATAAACCTGAGAATATTAAAATGGGCAAAACTGAACAAGACAGTGATTTTAAAAGTAGCTACCCAATAGCTAAAAAAAATAATAAGGGGATAGTTTAATCAAATATGGAGATGCAAACTTAATGAAATTTGCTTGTGAAATGCACACAAACACATGCACACACACACACAAGAGTGCAAGGGACTAGAGAAATAGTCTTTTATCATCAGCTGGTGGTACTAAGTATGAGTGCAACTTTTGTGTTCAGCAGCTTGATAATAGGCATTATGATCTTTTAAAAAGTCCTTTTTCCATAACCCAGTAAACCATTTGCATAAATTCTAAAGAAATAATTAGAAATGGGTTAAAATGATATTGTAGATTATTAATTAAGCATTATTTATAATAATGAAAAATTTTTTAAGAGTCTAAATAGTTTAAAATACAAAATACATCTACACAGTAGAATTTTACAATTATTAAGAATCATGCTTTCAAAGGAAATTTAGTGATGTCAGAAAAGCTCACAATGTAACACTGAGCATAAAGGCAGTACATATATAAATTGTATTCAGTATGATTCTAAATTATGTTTGTGTGTGTATTTGTATATATACACACAACAGAATATGTTAAGGTGGTGGGATTATCAGAAACTTCAAGTTTTTTATTTAACTTCTCTCTAGTTCTCAAATACAGAATGACCTTGCATTACTGCATAATCAGAAAACAATCTTTCATATAAAAGAAGGCAAAGAAGAGTATGGAAAGGGGCTTGGGCCTCTTCACTTTCATCCTCACCCCAGCCCTTCCTTTACTTTACCATCTACAGACATTGTATCTCTTTGTTTCTAGGCTGTCTTCACCTCCCTCCATGTCTCTTTTCTGATAAAGAGAGGACAAGGAAAGTTTGTGATTAGAACCATCATTTCTTTCTTTAGCCACTGAAAGGCCAATAGTCAGAACCAGACCCCCTATGGTTGGAAGGAGGAAAACAGCACCCAACCATAAGCTCCTTGAGGGCAGAGACTGGGCCCCCAGTCTCTGGGCCTCAGCACCTAGCCCCGTGCCAGCCAGGCCACTGAACTGACCTCAGTGTAGGTGCATTTCAGCACACGCTGTCTCTCACTGCTAAGTACCAAGGGCTATTGAATATGTGGGATGCATCTCTTCCTTCAGAGGAGCTCCCTCTTCAGAGGAGACATTAGACAGGTTTACAGTGAACTATAGCACACAAAAAGAGGTACCATGAAACAAATGTGCGCTGAAATGCTGTGGGAGGAGAGGGGAGTGTAAACTCGCAAGGACAAAGGGGATGAGAAAGCAGACAAGAGCAGCAACAGTTTGGAAACTGGACAGCAAATGGATGAGTAGACTAATATTCAATTGATTTAACAGATCTGAGAAAGCTGTATCCTCAGCTGACACTGTGGAGGCCTAGAAGCAGCCCCATTTTCCCAGCAGAGCTTGCCCCATTTACCCAGCAGAACCCCTCAAAAGGAGGAGGAATTGACTGTACCACCTCTGCAAATGTGGGACAGGAGGGGAGCTAAGTAAAGAAGCTTGATCAAATTCCACTTGAGAAGCAGTGGAATCCACAGCAGGAATGAAATGTGCATTTGCTATCTGGACTGGGAGAGATGGAGACCCACTGGTCCAGGGGACACCAGGCACAACTAGAGGAAGAGGGAAGAGTACTGGACACAGGGGAAAGAGTGGGCATTTACATCTTAAATACCGAGACCTCCAACTTTCTTCCCCACTGGGTTTCCACAAATGTAGCCACCAGACCTGTACCTGTAAGCAGGAGACTGAGAGGGCTTTCCTAGGGGGATATGAACATGGTAAGCAGAAAGACCTAAAGACACTGATATCGAAGTTCTCCAGCAAAATAGTCCAGCCACAGCATACAGTGAAGCCCACAGGTAACAAGCCTCAATGGCAAGCTCAGAGCTTCCAGACAGCATTGAGTGCTCTGCTCTTAATAAGAGCAGAAACTAGAGTTCACAGACACATGAGAAAAGTCTCTAATGTGAAATATGGAAATCAAATCACACAGGACAAAAGCAACCTAACAGGAATCATTCAAACAAAACATTTTATATTCAAAATATATTTAATAACCTGAAGATACAAAACAAGATATACTGCATTTATGCAAACAAGGACTGGATAATATAGAAAAAGAACACTAAGAGAATAAAAAAAAGGGACTGATGAAATTTATAATATTATGGTAAAAATGGAAAGGTCAACAGAGGGTTATAAGATAAGGAGATAGAAAATAGGACAGAAAAGAGGAGAAAAGTAAATGACAAGTCCAGGATGCCCAACATGCAAATGATAAGAGTTCCAGAAAGAGAGAACAACACACACACAGACACAGACACACAGACACAGACACACAGACACACAGACAGACAGACAGACACACACACACACACACACACACACACACACATGCAAGGGAAAGAAATTAACCATAAAATAACTCAAGTCAAGGAAATGTGTCTCAACTGAAAGACTCGAATTTCCAGATTAAAGGGGGTTCATACAGCAATATAAAAATAAACTCAGAAGGCACAGTGTCATGAAATTTTAAAACACAAAGGGCAAAGATATAATCAAATAAACTTCCAGAAAGAGAAAAGCAAAACAGATCCCATTCCAAAGATTGTGAATTTGAAAGGCTTTGAACTTCTTGATAGTGCAAAGCTAGAAAACAATACCGGAAGCTAGAAAACAATGGAGTGATGCCTTCAAAAATCTGAAGATAAATGACTTTCAACCTAGAATTCTATACTAAGAGAAACTACCAATCAAATATGAAGGTAAATTAATGGCTTTGTCAAATATACAAGGTTTCAAGTATTTTACCTCCCTGTATTCTTTCTCAGGACACTACATGGGGATATGTTACACCTGAATCAGCAGGACACTGGCAGAGAGGGGTTTAACACAGGACAGGCAAAGGAAGTTCTTAGGATGAGGCAGAAGGGCGGGCCCCAGATGCCAGGGTGTAACCCATCCAGTTCAGAGCAGGGCAGAGGGTTCCAGGAGAGATTTCTTAAAGAAGATGAGATTGGCAGGTGAATGAACACATGTGATAGATATGTAGAGAAGACATTTAGAAAACTGGCAGAGAGTTTGGGGTTGAAACAGTGATAAATTCAGAGGAAACTAAGCAAATATAAAAGGATATAATGTAATCTAAATGTAAATGTAAAACAAAACAAAAATAAAACAAAACCCCTAGGGAAAATAAAAGATTGTGCATGAAAGGAAAAGTAAAGGCTTAGCCATGAATCTAATTTGCATTGCCATAGAGTATAAACACTGAATATTGACTTGAACAAAATTAAAAGGTAACACTATAGGGAGAGTGGAGGGAAAAGAAAGGCATGGTTTGGCATGTCTAGTAAACAAACGATCAGGAGCAGAGGACTGCTGTGTTCATTGACAAGACTTGTTCACCATTTGCCTTTTTAAACTACAGGTAGGCACAAATTTTGATAAAACAATAGAATGTAAAAAAGGAGTGAATCTCATTTCTTCGAGTGCCCTTTCTTCTCCCAGATCATAATAGTGTTTTCCTATCTGTTTTTGTGTTCAAAGCAGAGGACTGGCTTAACATGCAACATAAGGGATTTGGGTTAGACATGGAGGAAAAACTTCTTTCTCTTCAGAGCTCCAGGAAAATGGGACTCACGTAACAGTGTGCTGGAGTTTCAACCTGTATCTTTGTTATTTCATGTTTGTCTTACCTGGTAACATAAATAAAAATATCAACCACCACTGATGTTGGAACTCTACTCCTTTGTTAATTACAACCATATGTTGCCTACAAATTTTTTTAAATTGGCAAAAATCAACAGAAGCATTCTGTGAGAATCAAGTTAAATTTACAAAGAAAAACTATTTATTATTATCTGTAAATTGTGCAGTACATATCTTTTATATCAGTAAAATATACATTAAATGTGTGTGTGTATCTATGTGTGTGTGTCTATACACACACACATTTTTCTTTTCAGAGTACCAACGGTTAAACACTTATAGGCACACCACTGGACCTACAGCTATTGCTCAGGAATGAGTAAGGAATAAGGAAGTCTGACTAGAGAAATTTAGCCAAAATGATCCCTCAGGAGCCTGCATTCTTAGAGTGACTTCTACCGTCCCCTCTGTTCTTTATGACTTCGGAGAGGAAGCCTCTGCCCTTTGGGAGGGTTTAGCTCTGACTTCATCGGTTAGTACCTTGGTAGATTTCCCCAAAATGCATTGTCATTGATGCCCATAGAAGGCAAAACTCACTACATAAGGATGGGTAAAGATGGGTTTCTTTGGTATAAAATTAAGAATTATTGATAACTGAAAGACTCATTATTTTTCAAAGAAATACAAGTAACACATTTATCCATTGGGATGGATGATGGAAATGACAGCTGAACTATTTATTGCATTAAGCACTATGTGCGTTTTGGGCTGAATTTTGTTTCATGGATTTCCTCATAAAATTATATTATTTTCAGAAAGCATCATAAAAAATAAGAATTTAAAGAAGAAAGAAATTAATTTAGAATCTCGAAAGGAACAGGAGAAGGAAGAGGATCTGTGAAGACCTCTTTTATGTGAAGACTTCTTTAAAGAGAAGGTCTTAGAACTAGGATGGCACTGGAGTTATAAAAATCTTGGGAAAAATACAATTTGGTAGGATAATATCCAACTGAGAGCTAACCCTGTTGATGAAAATGTCAGAAAAATATAAATCAGGTGCCTGACAATGCTCAGAGCAATTGAAAGCAATGCACAGTGGTGGCCGGAACAACACACCTCTGGTTAATGCCACCTCCTGAAATGGCCAGGTAAGGTTTATGTTATACTATCTTCAGTGCTATTTACAAACAGGATACTTAATTAGTGTTCATTACATTGGTACAAGTGACTGTGAACTCATTCTCTCTGTGTTGCTCTGAAATGCCCTGACGGACACATTTCTCACTGAAAGGAAAGCTCAGCTCTGAGGCAACTTAATCTCAACCCCTCCCTGACATCTGCAGACACACATGCTCCAGATAGATAAGAATCAACTGTCAAGTTGAGAGTTTGGGGTTCTCATGCTCTCTGGCTCCCCATCTCCATATTTATCCACTTCGTAACCATTCTGTGAACCCAGGGCTTTGGCCTTATATCTTCCATCTTGTATTACGGTTTACTGAGTGCTCTTATATACATTCCCTATTTCAAGCCTCTCAACAATCCTATGACAAGGGCAGAGCTGGCAGAATGCCCATTTTCCTGAGGATGAAACCAGGATTCCCAAAGGTTAATGCCTTGACCAAGGTCCCAGGGCAGAATCCAACCTAGGATTCCTGCGGTTGTTTTGGATTCTATCCCAGTGCTTTTTCCAAAAATGCTGACATTTGGACTCTGAGGTGAGCCTAAGAGATAAAAATAGAATGCCACGTGTCTGATAAATTTCTTCCAATAAAATACAAAAGGTACAGCTCTTCAGGCCAAAAGAGAAATAGAAAAACTGGAGACAACAATTAACTGACTTCGGTTGTGTATGTATGGACTCTCTTTGAAAATGGACAGTATTAATTGTACTCCCAAGAAAAATCAGTAGACGAAACAAGCTTCACCAAAGAGTTGCCAAAAAGATGATTTCAAAATGCTGACTTGGTGCTGGGTTAATTTAAATTTACACAGTTAATCATTCTATAACTGAAAGAAGGGATTTATTTCTGGATGTAATTAACTTGGATGTTCATGTCAAGCAGACAACTAGGTTCTAAGAAGAGAAAAGATGGAGACAAGAAAAGAAAGCCAGATTGAAGATCTGAACAAGGCAAGGGAAAAGATCTTTTATTTTAATCACTGAAAGTGTCAATAAGCACATGGCCACCTTTGACTGATTAAAAGACAAACCAAAATACAACATGATGCTTGGCGGAAAGTTATAAAGGGGAGTCATAAATTAGATAGGAATTTGGACAAAAGGGCTTTTAAAATCCTTTCTTACCCTCAGGTCTTGCTGAAATCTGTGAGCAAAACCATTCTCTAACTTGGAAGTCAGGGTAATGTTTCACTGAAGCTGACTATTTCTGTTACCAAAACACTTGACCTAAAGCAAAGTGACACAGTCTTGTTATTTTGCTAACCAAAGAAACTGGAGATAGTCATGCCACTAGGAGAGAAGGAAACCTCTCCCAAGTAGCTGAACACCACATGGAAGAATGAGGTGGAGGACTGAGATGTTATATCCCGAACCTCTTACTCATAGCTGGAAACCAGTTCCACCATGCAGGATATGAGTAGTCTCCCTCCCCTGCAAAAAAGCCAAAGCAGAGGTGAAAAGAGAGAGAGAGAGAGAGAGAGAGAGAGAGAGAGAGAGAGAAGGGCTCCATATACCTTTAATGGACGATAACACAGTGGTTAATAGCTTAGCCTCATCTGGATAGATTTCTTTGTGTTCAAATCGTTGCTTCCCAACTTACTAACTGAGTGACCTTGAGACAGTTACTTAATCTGTAAAATGGGGATAATAATAGTACTGACCCATAGGCTATTGTAGGATTAAATTAATTAAGTAGAGCTGCTTAGCCTCCTGGCTAGAATATAGTAACAATCCAATGAATATGAGAATGAGCAATTGCTGTAATTCAAAGTTTTAGTGAGAAAGTGTTGCCTTGAAGGAGAACCATAAAGGTTACAAGAAAAGTGTTGGCCTCATAGAGTGTTTCAAAAATTCTTGATCATTTTGAAAAAGTCACATGATTTTCAAAGACTAGAGAACTCCCAGACACCAAGATGTGGATAAACTCAAAACAGGTCCTAGGTCCTAGTTTGTGTCAAGCCCTGGAAGCCAAAATTATTTTCATGATTCCTTCAGGGCGCCGGCTGTGCCAAGGTGGACCTAGGATTACTGGTGACCTGAGTAGAAATGCCTCAACAAGTGGAACCCAGAAACCAGGTTCTGGTACCCAATGTACTGGTAAGTGGCTCTGTCACTGGGAGGGAGACACAGAGCTGGGACCTTAGTCTCCTAATCTAGTCTCAGGAATGAGTCTCCTCAAACCACCGCAAGGGCAGGACGAGGGTGCATTGGGCAGGGTCTGACTCCCCAGTGATGTGCCCAGGGTACCAGCAAAGCTGGGGCTGACACGTGAAACTCGCATTTGCTATTTTAAAGCAAAGATTAAAGTATTCATTGATGGGAGAACCAGAACTGCATGAGACAGTTCATACCTGTTTTACAGCTTACTGTTATTTTACCTTTAGTTCTCTGGCAGGACTAGACAAATGAGCACACCATAAAACTCTTACAGACCAAGGTCTCTTAAAATAGTCACCCAGCCTAGAAGTGGGCACCCACGAGGTTAGTGGCAGCGGCTTTATGGAGAAGGAGAAGAGGAGAAAGGGATGTCAAGGAAGTCTGTGTCCACTCAGACCTTCCCTCTGCGCCCTCTCATGCCACTGGCTATCTCTTTGCCTATCTCTGGGTTCCTTGGTCCTTCTGCCGCCCAGAGACCCCAGAGTCAGAGTTCCACACTGCCAATTTCTGCTGTATTGCTTCCTTTCCATTCCCCAATGTAGACATTTTCTCAGTTCAATATATCTCAGAGGGACAGTTATTAGAATAGCCCATAAGATGAGGGAGCTGACTGGCCGTTCTCTTTTACATGCCTGCAGATCACTGGGGGCTCTTGTGAAAATGCAGATTCTGCTTCGGCACGCCTAAGCTGGGGGCTGCGATACTGCAGGCTACCGAGCTCCTGGATGATGTTCGTTTCTCTGGTCCTCAGGCCACACTTTGAGTAGGGAGGGACTAGAGACCTTTCCAGCTCTGACTGCACTAAGCTTATGAGCTCACCCAGAACCATCTCAGACAGAAGTTCCCAGAACATTCCTACAGGCTCCTTGCTTTCCGTGCCATCCCTGCACAACAGCCCAGTCTTCCACCTTGTGAAAACAGTGAACTCAGATGCAGAAGGGCTCCAGTAGCAGAAGGACACCTCAACTCCAGGCACAGAGGTGTCACAGAGGAAGCTTACAAACGTGCCAGAATGACTACACTGGGTCTTCAATAGTTCCAGGTATCCTCCCCAGGGGAGTCCTCAGCAAAGGATAAAAAGTCTAAAAAAACCTTAAATCATTTGCATTCACAGTACAGGGAATACAAATATATTAAGATGTGCCCCACAGTCCTTGGTGTCAGGTGGCAGAGCTAATCACCTCATGGTGAATCAGATCAGCTTGGTGGCAGTAATTTAGCCTCCCTTAAGCATCACTGTGGACTCACATGTGAGGATAAAAGACTGAAAACACTCTCAAACAAATAAAGAACGCCTTTTGTGGCTGGACGGGCTTCCCAGGAAGGGCCACTGTCACTGAATAAACTTCGGCACAAATGTTAGACTTGGAGAAGACTTCCTCCCACCAGAGTGAGAACAGGCCAGAATGACAGCACGTGTGAATTTCCGGACAGCTCAGATTCACTGGCTTTGAACACGCAAGGTTGTATGTATGTGCATGTGTGCCTGCATGTATGTGTGTGCAGGTGTTTCCACTGGGGTATGAGCACACGTGTGTGTGTGTGTGTGTGTGTGTGTGTGTGTGTGTGTGTGTGTCTGTTGGGAGGGCAGCAGGAGCAAGGCCGGGAGGAAGAGGTAAACGTACTGATCCTTTCTCTATAAAACGGCTACCATCTCCTTAACAGCCTCCTCTCTGTTTCCCTGGAAAAGATGACACTAAAACTCTGTCCTTCAAAAACCTATCAAATATGACTAGGAAACACAGTCTACTCTTGTGAGGTGAGGGGAGAGGTTTTGATTATGACATTGGCACCCCTCCACTCCCTGCATGTCCTATCACAGGTCTTCCTGTCTGAGAGGACTTGGAATAAAGGAAAGCCTTGTGGTGGTCTGACTGGGCTCTCAGGAAGGACCAAGTGGAGATGATCTGCCAGCATCCTCCCATCAAGCACTCTGCACACCAAGGAGGCTTAGCTCAGGGCCGGGCTGGCAGGGCTAAGCTCCCTCTGTGATGGTGGGGTCAGGCCAGCTTCCCTACCAACACCCGCCCTGCTTCTCTGGCTATGACTCACAGGCATGGATAAAGCACACCTTCGAAGACCTTGAGGGAGCTCTAGAAAAGTGGCCTCATTGGGGATTAAATCAGGTCTCCCCATTCTAATTCAAGTCAAGGATCTCCCCACACCTGCTCCATGGACTCCTGAGCTGAATCCACACAATTCTGTCTACAGATTCCTCAGTGGGTGTTCCTAGTGGTCACCCAAGCATTAAATTCTGGAAGAGAAGCTCTCCAAGGAAGCCAGTTCTTGGTTTAGCAGATAATCCATCATGTGCTAAATCACTCAGAAAAGTGCCACCCAGTTGTTAGAATAAAGAAGGTTTAATTGCTAAATATTGGGCTTTAAAAACCAATCAAGTGTAGAAGGTAACTTTAATTAGACAGAAAAATCAGATAAACAGAGTGTAAAAAGCTTAGTGTTTGAACAGCATGTATCTCACCATGCCTTTATTCTCCAAGGGCGTGGAGTCAAGACAGAGATCAGGCCTCTGCTACCCACTTTGACACAACTATAAGTAAAGGGGACAAGTATATCACTTCACTCACACCCAGAAACAGTCTTTCATTTATGGGGCTTTTGGATAAGACTCCTTGATCTTGGGAATGCTGAGAAGCAAATACCCAGCATCAATTGTGGATCAAGAATCCCAGCCCTGAAGACAATGGGTATCGACTCGTGATTTCCACATGCACACTCAAAAACACAGACTGAGATTATCAGTTGACTTGCAGTCAATACTGTCTAAACACTGCATCTATTTTGGAAAAAAAAATTCAAGACATGTCACAGCCCTTTTCGACTCAGGCATTTCAACAACTTTCAGGATCTTGTTCTGTGCCCTCCTGTCTTCCATTGAGTTGAGAATGCCAGGTGATGGGACGCTCACCTTCTTACTTTGTCTTTCACAAAGCTCATTTCCTGAAGCTGTGAAGGTGATGGATCCACCTCAGTGAGTTTACTTGTGAAGCCCTTGTGACCCTCACCTACTGGAACAGCTTTGAGCTGCATGGCTTGGGCCTCCCACTCACTTGGGTATTTTTAGAACTAAGCATAGAACAGAAATGAACTTTTCAAACAGGAAAGGAATGCAAAGTGCTTAGGGCTGGTTTTCAAAGGGCAAAGCTCATTTTAAAAGACTGTTGGTTGGGACTAACTGCAACATGACAGGTTCATGTGGGGTCAGGAGCATGCAGGAGGGAGCCAGGTGTGGAAAGCTAATCCTTGGACACCCAGGGAAGATCTGAGCACCAACCTCGGCTGAAGTGAATGTTCACGTTAGCACAACTGGAGGCCTGTAGCAGGAACAGATGCCACAAGGAAGAGCCCACGTTGCTTGAGGAAGGTGAGGATGGCGAGAGATTCTTCAAATACATCCAACATCCTTTCCATTGACCAAGCGTTAACCTTATCATCACATGGAAACCTAAGTTCTAATTTTTAAGATCTGTTTCTTGCGTACTCAGCAAAATGTTTTTTGATGACTTTCTAGATGCTTAAGTGTAGTTCAAAGAGCAGGCCAGGTAGGAACTGACTAAAAATATGCCAAGGCAGCCAAGCATCATCTTCAGAAAAGATAGAACTACCCCACGTTCTGTTCTCCCCCTTTACTCACTCTTAACAGAAGTAATTTCTAGGTATCTACTATGTGTCTGGCAGCCACCAGGGATGGAGGAAACAGAGATGATTCTGATACTACCCTCAGGGAGTTCAACGTGTAATGAAGGACAAACATACATACAAATACTTAAAACACATCCACCTCCTTCTGGGACTGAGCACAAATGTAGCGCTTTGTTCTGCAGAACACTACCCTTGTTTTCCGTCCCACCTTCTGCCTTGGCAGGGCCAGTCCCTCAAAGAAATATACCCCATCATGTAAGCTTTTGCACAAATCCTGTGCTCCAGAGACAGGTGGAAACCACTCTCTAGGCTTCTTCCAAGCTTACCAATAGCTGTAGCACACCAGCCTCCCCACTCTCCAATGGGCCTTCCAGGTCAGAAACCGGGCTCCCACCTCCAGGGTGCCCAAGATCACGTAGTTGACACGCCAGGCACACTTTTTAGAAACAGATCGTCTGCAAAGTGCAAAGCAAACAAATAAACTTTCTCATCTATACAAAAGTGACACTGCCTACTTATTAAGACGGGTGATGAGCTGTATTGAGTTTTTTCCCTCATCTCCTATCCTGTGACCAAAAGGTTGTAAGCCATAGAATATTAGACCCAGCCAGGTTTCTCATGGGCTCTTTCCTCTGTCCCCTATTTCACTCTACAAAATAGACCTTTGCAGGGCTTTTTGGATTTGTGAATTGCCCACAGGGAGAATTTCTCCTTGACAAGAAGCCGATGGACCCATAGGCGGGTCCACCGATTGGCCTGGGTGCAGGCTTCTAGAGCTCAGGAATAGGGTTATTCTTGAAAGAAACACATGTAATGAAGTGGAGCAGGATGACGGCTCGAGATAATAACTGATGGGCTTTTTATTCCATATATTTCCTCGTACCTATTGACACCCGCCTCTCCCCATTCACTGCATCAGGAAAGGGGTGACAGTAGTAGAAAAACCAAGAAAAGCAGTTGAAATCTAAGGGCCAAAACTTTTGCTTTGCAAGAGCCTAGGCTTTACAATAGCCTAATACCTGAAAGGTTGGAGGTTTAAACAAGGGATCCGGAAGCTAGCTCACAAGTTACACTCTCGTGTCCTGAAATTAGATTAGGACTCTCTGGAATTGTGCTACAGGTGAACTAGAGAGAGACAAAGAGGCTTGTGGGTCAGACATGAGTTTCTTCATGGGACTCAGTCCAACTCTCTGTCCAGTGTCCCCAAGCTGGTCTGCCTACAGCCTGGACTCAGGATCCCAGCAACGCTTGCATTTTCAGGGACCAGAGGAGTAAAGCATTTTCCTCCCTCCACTGCTCCGCCTTTCCTCTCTGTGCCCGCCCAGCATGTATTCCCCTCCCCATCCCAGCAGAACCCCCTCCTGGCCTCAGAACAGTTCTGTGCCTGTCACCCTTCCCAGCCTTCGGTAGTCTTCTAGGAAAGGAGACCAATTACAGGGACTACTTTTAGGAAGCCAAATGAGAGCCACGACCTGATTTCCCATCATCCATCAAGTCATAACAATTCCAGCAGTTTGGGTTTGAACTGAACCGGTGACCTGCACCTGAGTGAAAGGCTCCAAACACAATTATCGTTCCCCAGAGCAGCCTTCCACGTGCCTGTGCCTCTCACCTCGCCTGTTTGAGAACACAGACAAATGAGCCTTCTTGACGTGTTTATGCCAGTTCTGATCCCCCAGTCCTTACTCACAGACCCTTGTGCAGAGTGCCCTCCAACCACATTCTGGATGGATGTCCTGTGTAAGCCATCCTCCTCAACATTAACAGTACTCAAAACAGCTTTAACATCAACACTCCTGCTGCCTTTGATGGTAGAGGCGTTGGGACCCATTTCCAGGCTGATTCAAAGAAATCTGAGCCCACGCAAGACATCTGTCATTACTCAAGGGCACTGACTTACAGATAGCTGCTGCATTCTAGGCTCCCCATTTTTGCCTGCTTTTTTCTCGGGGATGTGCTTTTCTCTTTTTAGCATCATAATCAATAGTTCATATCAGGCACCACTATGCTAAACTGTCACCTGACATTTAGTTTTGATGTTATTCTCCTGGATGGAACACAATTTTCTCTCTCTTCAATGCCTGGAATATTGAAAGGGCCTAAGCAACAATGTCCAATTAGGTGTCAAGTCACAGTCTTGCTATAGGACTAAGAAAAGAGAACACAGCCTCAGCTGCTCCCAACTCACCACAGACCAATGAAAAGCAAACTCAATGAGTGTCAACTTGTCTCATAACAAAAGCCCATTTATAATTGAGAAAGCAGACACACACAAAATTAGATCAAAGGCCCACTACTTTTCATTCATGATGTACCATCCCTGCTGAGCAACTGTAGATTTTTTTTAATGACTAAAAAAATTTTTAAATACCCCCAGTTCAACAACAAGAAAGTTTCAGGAGAAATCTCATCTGAGTTTTGCTGCCCCAGGAGATGAGCTGGTTTATAGCTGTTTTATCAAAGAACTTTGAAATATAAAATGCTCCTGAGAGGTTAGAAAGGAAAGAAGAAAAACACTGTCCTTCAGGGAGACTAAGCACTGTAACATCCCTCTCCCCACTAGGCTCCTTGGGGATAGTCATCCCTCACGTGTTCACCCCCAGAGACAGAGTCATAAAGGAGCAGGTAGGCTGAGCATCCACCTGAGTTCTCCAGGGTTCCACTACCTGGTGACCTTGTATAAATGTCAATTTCCTTGGGCTTCAGTTGTCTCATCTGACACACAGGAGCTGGATCCAAGAATATCCAAGAGCTGTTTTAGATTTGAAATTTTATGACCCTTTGATGGAAGCGAATGGGAATACCATAACGTTAGATGTGAGAGGGAGCAAGAGAGAGAAGAAGAAATTAGGGAGTGAGGAGACAGAAAACAGAAAACCAGAAGAGCAGTGTAACAGGAAACAGAAGGGTAGACAAAGTGGGGAGGTAAGGACAAAACAAAGATGAGGTCAAAACAACTTTAGTTCTAGTAAACACTAAGGATAATGATGATTTCTATTTATTCAGCACCTACCATGCTGTATACACATTTTCTCTAATATTCACAACTTTCTGAGGTTGAATTAATATATCCATCTTATAGATGAGGAAACTGAGGTTCAGAGAGGTTTAGAAACTGGTCTAAGTTCACACTGATAATAATTAATTAGACCATGATCGAACCCAAGAACCCAAGCCAGCCATCCCACTATGTTATACTGCCTCCTAAACCATTCTCCCAATTGTTTAGCAAGAGATCCAGTGCTCCCTTCTGCTTTAGTTTATAAAGTGTAGTTCAAGTAGAGGATCTGTGAAGAATCCAAGAAGGCAGCATCTTCAACCAACAGCAGTTTTGAATGTGCCTCTGATGGAGAAAGGAGGGATCAAGGTGAACATGCTCTAAATCATCGACAAGAAGTATCACATTGTAGGGTGAATCCTACTATAGGGAGACAGTGTAGCGAAGTGAGGGACAAGCACTTGCTTATAAATCAGGAAAACAGGGTGTAGATTCTTGCCACAAATTTCTTGAATGGCTATGCATGAGCCCGACCTGCCCTACCTCCCTCCAAGAACTGCAGAATACCTGGGTGCACATGTGCTGTTAGGTAAAAAGTGTTGGGTACAAGCAAGGGTAGTAAGTGAGGGGAGTGGGGAGATCAGAGCTCTTTCAGCAGAGTATACCAAGGTCCTACAAACTGCAGACACCTGTTCATTGCTTCAGGAAAGTCAGGCAGAGCTTTAAGAAAATTCATGATTTTTAAAAAAAAAACAAACTTTCAGTGAAGACAAACTGGTGAGTGAGATTGCTAAAGTCGTTTTCATTTTGTGCAAGACTCAAGCCTGACTCCTGTTAAATAGAAAGCTCCTGAGTACATCTGAAAGATGATTAGATTTACAAAAGTTTCATTTCTCCACAACCTTTCACACAGCCTTGCATTAACAAAGAAGAGTTACACGGGTATGAGCCCATGTGATATGGGAAAACGTGTAAAAGAAGCAGCAAGGCAAACGAATTTGTGCAGGCCATGAGGCTAAGACCCAGAGAGAAAGCAGATGAGACTAAAAATGAATCCTGCAGCAGAAAAAGGAATTTAGTATGAATGGCAGCCATGAACCACCACTGGCCCCTACTCTGGTCTCCCCATCACCACATCCCTATGGGTTCTGACTACTCCTTATCTTCCATTCCCTTGATATTAGGATGCACAGGAAAAGTTCAGAGGAATTTCATCCACCCAGGGAACATTTTAGAGTTGATAGATTTCTTTTTTACCATATGCTGAAAAGGTGTCTGGGACTACATAACCAACTTTGCCCTACACCAAAGAATGGGATCAAAGTCACCAAGGATCCTCTTTGGCACTCTTCTGTAAACATTAATCTCACTAAAGTGAGCCTAAAGTCCACGTCTTTATTGAAAGTGTTGGTATATGAAAATATTGGTTAGGCATGGCATGTAAGCATAGTTTGTAGAAATGGAAACACATCATCATTTGCTGCAGATATTAAGGAGTTCTATGAAGGTAAGAGAGTTTCTTGAAAGCAAGCAGTGATTACAGTCAATAAGAGACATGCTCCAGAGCCTCTGCCTGGTCTTTAGGCTGTGACCTGTCTTTAAGGACCGCAAATTCAGTTGTCTCAGTTCTTCCAACCATCTGACGGTGAAACAGCTGTTTAGATTAAGGCGCCTAGTGATAACTTGCCGAGTGCCTCAGGTACATGGCTCACGACCTGGCCACGTGCCGCAGCACCTGTCATGACGGGTTTCGAGACAAGAAGGGCTAGAGTGTGTGAGAGGCAGGCAGTGAGGGGATGTTCCTGTGGACGAGTGAATGTAACAGACTTCATCAGGGAAGGAAGGAAGAGGTCTAGCTGCTGAAACCAGAGAGGTCTAGACAGATCCCCAGCAGCCTGCCTTGGAAACTGGGAGCATTTTTGTTGCTTGTGTGATGCAGAGGCTGGGGAGAACCGAGGTTGTACAGCGACTTGGGGATTCAGGTGAGACTGAGTGAGACTCAGGTCACAGGCAGGACTGGACAGGACTTCAATCAGACTGGCTTACTGTCAGAAATAATAAAACTGAAAAGGACATGCAGAACTACAGAGCTGATGGACAACAGTGATCCCAGGTTCCAGGGTCAAGGGGCTTTGGCTTCAGGAGCCAGCGGACTAAGGAGCTGGAGCCAAGGGACCCACAAGAGCTGTACCTCACAGAAGGTTAAAAAGTAAGAGGAACTGCACTGTCTGATTCAGACACAGCTTTATGTTGTTTGTGTTTCCAGTTCCCCCATCAGTGCCACTTTCTGTAGAGCTGCTTTTTTCCTGGAGGTGAAAGTATGAATAGATTGTTGTTTCTTCCTCCCACCTTCACATTTAACCAAGTGTGCAAAGAGCTAAATCTAAAAACATGCTCCATACTGGTATACTGTGTGTGCATGTGTGTGTGTGTGTGTGTGCGCGCGCAACGCTCACATGCACGTGTGCCTGTCTAGAACTGGGTCTAGGTCGCTACAATATCCCAGGGCAATGTGAGCATAAAAATTGCTACCATTTATCGAGCACTCACTATGGGCACAGTGATGACCTCTTGAATCTCTAATCCCTATAATGCCAGAGGACAGGATTTCATTTATTCCTTTACAAGGCTAATGCTGAGCCTCTCCAGTGCTCCCCAGAACAGAGCTTACAACAGAAAATAATATAACACATGAATATAATATCAACACACCTTCCTGTAAAAGGCAAGGTCTAGAAAAGTAATGTCTACACTTAGACAACTAGCCGGACCCTTCTACCTGAAATGGCTGAGTCAGCCAACCAGCTGATCTGACTGATTTTGTCCAGTGAACTGACTGATTGATTGACTGGCTCGGTGGAATAACACAGTTACTTCAGCATCATGTCGCCACAGCTTTGCAATGTGTCTCTGCTGATGAAATGAAGTGAAAAGCGATGAAATTATTACAGATATTTCCCGTTTCAAAGATGCCAGCCTGGATTGTTAAAACCTCAAGAACTTTTGCCATAAGCCAAACTGTATGATGTAGAAGGAAAAAGGGATGCCATGGACAGATCCCTAACTGGGTTTGCTTTTGTCCCTGGTTTTGCTTTTTTTTGGTTTTGGTTTTGCTTTTTTTTTGTCCCTGGGTTTGCTTTTGTCCACCTAACTCTCAACTCTGGCTACTCGTTAGAATCATCTACAAAGCTTTTAAAACCATTCATGAAGGGAGGTCCCAAAGACACTGATTAAACTGGTCTGGATGGGAACCTGGACAAGGGTACATATTTTTAAAGCTTCCCAGGTGATGATAACGAATAGCCATGATTGAGAACCCTGGATTTTAGTGATATGGTCCCTCTGGGCCTCAGTTTCCTGTTTATTTAACAAGAATTTTGGACCAGGTGATATCTAGGGCCCTGTACATTCTAAGATTCCTTGTTAATTTTGATCCCATCCTCAGCTGACAGGCAGCTCTGAAAAGACCACTGTCTCTTTGCATAATTCAATTCCCGAATGCCGCCAAGACGGTTGACCTACCACAGGGGGCTGGCATGTAGGTTAACGAGATCGTATTTGCAAAGTGTTTGGGGCTCTGGGGAAGGAATCTCTAATACATGCAGCTAAAGAATGATTACAGCAACATTAATGTCATTTTTTTTTTTTAGGAAGAGTAAACCACAGTTCATAATCCTGCATATGCCATAATTAGACTATCTTGCCTGGATGGAGTGCAGCAGAGTGGAAAGCAGGTAAGAGAAGGTCTGCTCTTGTTAAGACTAGACACCAGGTCAAGCCTTCATGTCTATGCAATCACAATTGATGTGGACTGGACTTTAATCTATGCAAAGTCCTCTGGTCCCCAAGCACACCCCTGGTAGACTTGTGACCCACGTCTTTGTGGATCTACTTCCATGTAATAGGGACAAAAGATTAATCTTTGGGTCTTTTCCAAGAATAAATAATCATTACTGGGACTCTATTTCTAAGATGTTACTTCCTTTGCTGTTTTTGACACATTAAAATTAGAAGAGATGAAATAACCTTCTTTAAGAACTGATTCATTTGACCTGCCCATGCATAGGCTATAGGAACAGAAACAGACTGTGAAGACTCTATAGACCAAGAAATGTGAATTTGTGTCTGGCTCTACCTCTTACAAGCTCCATGACTTCTGGCAAGTCTCTCACTTTCTTCTACCTTTTTTTCTTCTGTTAGATAACACATGAAAAGCACCTAGCAAAATGCCTAGTATAGTTCAATAAAAATTGAGTTTCTGATCTCTGTATCATACATGGGGAACCACTGGTAGATACTATCAGACTTGAAATCAGGGATTTCCAAGTAACAGTCACTTGGCCCAAATGGCACTGAAGGCCTCTGGTAAGCCAGATCTTTTGCTTTTCATGGCCCATCTGCAATCTCATTCGTTCATCCATTGACTTACATTCAACCAGTTTCTACGTTTTGTCTAATATAGACCCAGAGACAGACTTTGTCATTAATGATCAATTAACAACTGAAATTCTAGGGAACTTGAAACACTCCATTTTAGAGTTCTTTCCAAACAACTGAAAATTTGTATTACTGTCTAATTTATGAACCAGTAGTTCTGATCATAACATGAACTGATGAAATAAAAACCTGGAATCTTGAAGAAGGCTGGATTCGTGTATAGGTTTAACCATTTCAACAAAAACACCAATAGGTTTTCTTTGGAACTTGAAAAAATTATTCTAAAATTCCTCTGTTACAACAAATAGTTTAAAAAGGTTTTCACCTTTTTTGAAAAAGAAAATTAAAAAGTGTGATGCTGACAACAAAAAGAGACCAGCGGAACTGAACGGAGACTCAGGAACAGACCCAGGTCTATGTAAGAATTTAATACATGATAAAAACAGTATCTCAGTTTAGTTGGGAGGGCAGGATTAGTCAATAAATATTGCTGGAGCCATTGGTTAACTATGTGGGAAAAAGTTCATTTAGCATCTCAATCCAAATCATTCACCACATAAAAAGGTAGATAGAATGAAATATGTTTGAAAAAATCCATAACAAAACTCAGTGGAAATACAAAGTAGTATCTCAGGCATCTCTAGAAAAGAAAGGACTAAGATTAAAAGCAATTTAAAAATTAAAAGAAAAAGGAAGAAAATTTGACAACATGAAATTTTAAAACTGCATAAAAATTATGTAAAAGGCTTTCGAACTGGGAAAATTTACAACAAACAGTGGTTACTCCTGATATCATCCAAATAATTTAGAAAAACACTGAGACTAGTAGGTTAAAAGTCTGTGGACATTAACAAAAAATACACACAAACCTAGGGGCAGGACAGGAATAAAGACGCAGACGTGGAGAATGGACTTGAGGACATGGGGAGGGGGAAGGGTAAGCAGGGACAAAGTGAGAGAGTAGCATTGATATATATACACTACCAAATGTAAAATAGATAGCTAGTGGGAAGCAGCCACATAGCACAGGGAGATCAGCTTGGTGCTTTGTGTCCACCTAGAGGGGTGGGATAGGGAGGGTGGGAGGGAGAGGGAAGAAGGAGGGGATATGGGGCTATATGTATACGTATAGCTGATTGTGATACAGTAGAAACCAACACACCATTTTAAAGCAATTATACTCCAATAAAGATGTTAAAAAAAATACACACACACACACAAATTGTTAACAAACATGGAAAATTGTTCAAACTCACTAGTAAGCAAAGAATTGCAATTTAAAATAAGATTGCATTTTTTCTTTACCTATTAAATTTAAAAGTATTTTTAAAGTAATATTCAGTTCTGGCAAGTGTTCAGTGAGATAAGCATTCTTATATACTGCTAGTGGGAGTATAAACTGTTCTGGTAGAGCCTTTCTTAAAACTCTCTGAAAGCAAACATAGATAGCCTTTACAATGTTCCTACCTTTTGACCCAGTAATTTAACTTATTGAAATCCATCCCAAGAAAATGATCTGATAAAAGCTTTTTGCATAAGAATACTCATTGCTGCAATCTTTATAGGAAACACAAAACAAACCAGAACGAGGAAGCAAACTAGCTGCCTGAAATAAGAAATGACAAAGTAAATTACAGACATCCATAAGATATTATGTAACCTCTAAAAAAGATGTTTATTAAGAGTTTATGTAATGTTAAGTGAAAATATGATCTTAAAAATGTTCTTGTAAAAAAAAAAAAAAAAGGCTTCCCTGGTGGCGCAGTGGTTGAGAGTCCACCTGCCAATGCAGGGGACACGGGTTCATGCCCCGGTCCGGGAAGATCCCACATGCTGCAGAGCGGCTGGGCCCATGAGCCATGGCCACTGAGCCTGCGCGTCCGGAGCCTGTGTTGTGCTCCACAACGGGAGAGGCCACAGCAGTGAGAGGCCCGCGTACCACCAAAAAAAAAAAAAAAAAGTTCTTGTAATATATTTTCACTTCTATGTTTAAAATTCACAAAGTAGAGACTGACAGGAAATATTAAGTTGTTAAAAATAATTATTTTTCAGAAAGAGAAAAACAAATACCATATGCTAACACATATATATATGGAATCTAAGAAAAAAAAAAGGTCCTGAAGAACCTAGGGGTAAGACGGGAATAAAGACACAGACCTACTAGAGAATGGATATTCTCTAGTAGGATATGGGGAGGGGGAAGGGTAAGCTGTGACAAAGTGAGAGAGTGGCATGGACATATATACACTACCAAACATAAAATAGATAGCGAGTGGGAAGCAGCCGCATAGCACAGGGAGATCAGCTCGGTGGTTTGTGACCACCTAGAGGGGTGGGATAGGGAGGGTGGGAGGGAGGAAGATGCAAGAGGGAAGAGATATGGGAACATATCTATATGTATAACTGATTCACTTTGTTATAAAGCAGAAACTAACACACCATTGTAAAGTAATTATACTCCAATAAAGATGTTAAAAAAAATAATAATTTTTAGTTGGTAGAATTATGGACTATTATTTTATTCTGTATTTTCCATCATTTAAAAAATAATGTATATTATTTTACAATAAAGTTTTATAAACAGAATATAGATGCATATTCCAATTATTACTTTGCAACACTTGAAAAATGGGATTTGGTCTTCAAACTCAGTCACTTTTTCTTTCTACCATTCTCTTGCTTCTTAATCTCTATGAAACCCACACACATGGCCTTGAAGGAGGAATAAAAGGATCGCTTATTGCAGGCCTGATTTTTCTCTCTTATCCCAGAAGTCAAATGGGAAGACTGCCTCTAAACAGGAGATCTAAGGCGTTGTGCAGGAAGAAAAATCGATAAATGCTTGACAAAGGCTCTCTCTGCTGGGGAAGAGCTCCTGGGATGACCAGAAGTTTTGTGATAAAGCATCCAGTCTCCACAGCTGTCTTCCTAATAAACCAGAAGCACATTTACTGTAGCCTGGTGGGTGACGATCAGCAAAACTTACCAAAAAATACAGCACGGATTTCCTCCAAGTGTTAGCAGCCAATTTCATTCTGGGAGGTAAAATTACTGGAACTGATAAGCCAATATTAAGGGACCAAAAAAGCTTCTTAAATATTCCAAAGACCAATTTGAGCCATCAGACTCACATCTGAACAAACGGGAAGATGGCAATCTGGAAATTATAATAAGAATGCATTGATTTTGTACCTCTTTTTCAGCTTCATTATGATCTCTGAGAGTGGAATGGATTAATTTTATGTCATTTTCTCCTAAGCCTCAGAATACTTTCTTTCGGGTCCTGAGATATGAGCAGGAAGCACAGATGGCCCTGTCTCCTCCAAGCCAGCAGAGACTGCAAACGACTTTGGAGTTGTTTAAATGTGTTCCTTTTCTCCAAGCAACCTGGCTACTTGGCAGCTGTTCATTTCAAGGCTCAGAAAGATGCAGGTGGAGATGAAACTACCTTAAAGGAAACTTGAGGCTGGAGGGAGTGGGGTGTGAAAATGTGCATGATGAATGTCATGCGGTAGGGGGCAGTTGAGCTATCTTTTAATAAGTTGTTTTTGTTAATGTAAAAGAGTAAGTACAAATAAAATCCTATTTGTTTGGTTTTAGGAGATAGACACAGGGTCATGGTATCTACAACTTACTGTCAAATGGTTCAGTGACAACAACAATAACAAAATATTATATATAGATGTACATAAATATGTATTGGTCTCTGCCCCCAGTTCCTGGCACAGAGCTCCTAAAACCCTTGTAATTTCCTAAATGATAAGAACACTAGGAGCATCTTTTGTTTGAAGGAGGTGACCCTGGCTGGGCTCCTGGATGGGGGCTGGTCAACAGAAAGACCAAGCCATAATTAGAAATTTGGAATTTACAGCTTTACCCCACGCCCCTGGCCAAACTCCAGAGAGAAGAGAGGGGCTGGAGGTGAGAGTTAACAATTGATTGTGCCTATGTGAGGAAGCCTCTACAAAATTCTAATGGTAGTGGGTTTGGAGAACCTGTGGGTTGGTGAACACATGGAGGTGCTAGGAGAGCAGCACACTCAGAGAGAGTGTGGAAGCTCCACGTCCCTTCATACATACCTCGCCCTATGCATCTCTTCCATGTGGATGTTCATCTATATCCTTTACCATATCCTTTTATAATAAACTGGTAAATGTAAGCAAGTGTTTCCCTGAGTTCTGTGAGTCGCTCTAGCAAATTAATTGAACCCAAGGAAGGGGTCACTGGAACCTCTGACCTACACTGGTGGATCAGAAGCTCAGGTGATAACCCGGGCCTGCAACTGGTGTCTCAAGTGTGTGTGGGGGCTAAAGGGACTCAGTCTTGTGGGACTGAGCCCTTAATCTGTGGGATCTGACGCTGTCTTCAGGTAGATGGCATCAGAATCGAGTTAAATTATGTTGCAGAGAATTGCTTGGTACGAGGGAAATCCTCCACATATTTGGTGAGAAGTGAAGTGTTCTCTGTGAAGGTAAAAGAGACACACAGGATAAAGAAAGACACAGTAGATAAGAACTGTGTTTTTCCTTACATAGAAAGGGAAAAAGCTGAGCTTTTCCTTTACAAATATATAAGCATATACATACATGTATGTGTGTATACACAAAAAGAGAGAGAGAATGTAGCAAAATATTGAGAATTGGAAAATCTAACAGAAGTGTATATGGAGATTTATAATAGTATTCTAGCCACCTTTCTTTAGATTTGACTCATTTTTAAAGATTTTTGACATAAATTTAAAAATGATTTGTTCTGTAACTCTGTTAACAGTGCTGGCTCCACAACTGGGTGAACGCACTGTATTCTAACCAGTCCAGATAACTCTGTATTTGTTTAACACATTCTCTGCTTTCCCACCTCCATGTGTTGCTCATGCTATCCCCTCCACCAAAAATGCTCTCTCCTCCTGCTATGATTCATCAATCTTTCATAGATTTTTTTTCAAATACTCCTTGAAGCATCCTCTGATCTTTGCCCCTTCATCCCCAATCATATCTGGTTTCTTTCCTTTGAATCTCACTTAAGACCCAGTTGATTAAAGTAGCCTCCTTGGCTTGGAGGTCCCAGAGCACCCCATCCTCCCTACTCCCATCAAATCACTTATTACTCCTTACTGTCACTGTTTGTTTAATTATCTCTCTCCCTTTCTGGATTATAGGCTCCCTGAATGCAGGGACCTTGTCTGTCTCATCCATCAATATATCTCAAATGCCTGGCATATAAATACTCACCAAATATTTGTTGAATGAATGAACTACTTATGCACTGGTTTGTTATTTGTCCACTCTTATATTTTAAATCTCCTTAAGATCAGGGACTCTTTCTTACTCATGTCCATAACTATACACAAGGTAGGTGTTCAATAAATACTTGTTGAAGATTTTAAAAGAGAGGGAAATGTGAGGAGTTTTTCACTTTTACCAAAGGACTAGACTCGTATATTCATGTAGTCATTGACCCAAGAGCTTGAGTCAAGTAAGGCTTTAGCCCTGGCCATCCAAGGGGCACAAGGGGAAGGCATACATAAGTGGGTGGGACCATGTGCAGAAGAGAGTGGGTGGTGAGCTTTGGATCTCCCTGGTCAGTAAGCAAGTCTTACAGCTGGGGTAGGGAAGACTGCCTGAGGGTTAAAGACCAAGGAGAGCACTGCACTGGAACTGTCATCAAGCACTGATTCAGGAAGGAGAGGGTGAGCACACCTGCCAGTATCATTTACTACATTAGATAATCAGGAAACAAGCTCAGAAATCTAAATTCAAAAGGGGAATAACTGCCATCCTTTTGGTAATGTTAACACAGCCAAATCCTCTTTTTCTGTGTGCATGTATAAAAGTATTTTGAGTGCTTTATTACGAAATCAGTACCTTCACCAGCTACCCTCCATTTTGAAATAGCCAAGTACTCTCAGCCATAGGTTCATTCACAGGTGCAAATTATCCACATGCATCCCATTGAAAGAAAAGCTAAGAAATTAAGAATTATTTTTTATTGCCGCTCGAAAATTATGATTTCAAATATTTCTGGAATGAGAATCATTGGTTGGAAATTAGAAATAATACATAACATAGACTTTGTATGAGATAGAAAATATGTAGAATTTGGTTTTCCCATCACAAACTACAAATTCCCTGCTCCTAGTGTCCAGGTCTTTCTAGCAAAGGTACTTGCATGTGCATTTAGGGAATGGCGAAGCTCTCGAGAAGTAGGGGATGATCCTTGACCATGTTCTGTAAATTGCCCCCACATCTAGAACCTGCCGTGCCTCCACAGACATCCAAAGGTAGGATGATGGTAACCCAAACAACTCCACTCATCCTTCAAATGCCATTTAGGTAGAGAAGCTTTTATCCAGCCCCTAAGGGCAATATGCACAGAAAGCTTATTCCTAGAGGGGGAGGGATTCTGACTTTTCTGCAGAATTTTCCTGAAAAACAAAAGAGAAAGAATGAGAGCATGGCGAGCGTAGTGGCTGGAACACTGTGTTCCATCAGGGGCCCTGACTCTAGTCCTGCCTCTGAGCTTATTATCTGTGAGAACTTGAGTAAGACATTAAGCATTTCTGAGTTTCTGTTTTACCACCTTGAAAATGGGAATATCAATATTTGCTCTCCTCTGTCACAGAGCTATGGTAAGGAATCAGTGAGATGTGGGGATGTAAAACTATCTGAAATCTAAACCTAGCTAGCTGCACCAGCTAGCTCTTTTTGGTGTGGCATTTCTCACCAGAAAGATTACAACAGAACCAATAAAGCTTCCAGAGATCTTCATTCCATGTTTTTTTCACTTCATTTCTCTTTTGACTAAAGAAGAAACATTTTCAGAAACTTCCAATTTTAAAAACAAACAAACAAACAAAAAAACCTCCTGAGTGATCCACTGAGATACAGCCAGGGCAGCAAAGAGGATGCTGAAGCGGTTCTGAAAAGGGCTATAGGGAAGAAATGGGTTGGAAAGAATGACCAAACATCACTTTAAGAACCTTAGAATTTCAGGGTTTTTTAAAAGTTAGAGAATAGTTGGCCAAAAAGAGAAATGGATAAAAAATCATGATAAAAAAAGATCTCAAAATGAGAGACATACTACTGCACTATCATTAACAAATCGCATTTGACTGAACAAGGAGTGCAAAAGTGGATTCCCAAAAGGCATGATGCCAGTGGTCATATATTCATCTATTCATTTATTCACTCAGTGTACCTGCATTCAGAATTTTCTCTGTGCCAGGCACTGTGTAGCCTTTGGGTGCAGAAGAGGGCAAAGGCCCTACCTCCAAATAGGGGAGGCAAATATGCAAAGTAACAACTGTAGTTCACTGTGGTACATTCAATCCTCTAAGAATGATGGTGGCCCAGAAGAGGGACACCCACACTGCTTAGAAGTGAGTGATGGGGAGGAACATGGGAGAGGGAGGAAATCCCTCAGAGGAGGTGATGCCCTGACTGAGGCTAAAAAGGGTGAAAGCTGGGGCAGGGAGTTCATGGCCAAGAGACAGCAGGATCAGTCTCTCAGAGAATAAAGACCTAAGGTAGGTCCAGCCACCACCATGCTGGCCAAAGGAAAGGCCTCAGGTTGAGTCAGCCCTTAACATTCCTCTGGGCAGACCAATAAATCCTTGCATGTATCTTCATCAATCCAGCAATCCCTGAACCATTCATTCATTTAATTTATTTGTTATTTATACCCTGTCTTGTTTTAAACGTAATCTTAAGATGGTTATATAAAAGCGAGTTGGAAGGAGGAGTTTAGGTCTACACAGAGAATAAGTTGCTGTGGAACAGGATCCCTGTTAGAAGCAGCTGTTCACTAGGGACAGACTGCTCACAGCCCCTTATAACAACCCCCCCAAAAAAAAAACAACACTGGGGTTAAGGGCCCCGGAGCTTCCAGCTGACAACTGGAGAGCTTTCAGAGGGGCCAGGGCCCTGAGGCATTCAGATTTCCCCCACATTGGACTTAATAGCCGATTTTTCTCTTTGAGATCCAAGAAGAGTCCTTTGGCTCAAATCTATCCCATCCACAACCACCACCAAGGAATGCAGGCAGAAGGGAAGAACTACAGCTTCCCCAAGGCTTGGGGCCTCCAGGTCCTGAGCAAGACAATTTGGGGAGCTAACTCACAGCTTAGTCATTTTACAACTCTGATACATGGTAACAGAACAGAGCCTTGCAGCTGAGAGTAGGCATGCTGTTAGTTCCCATAGGCTCACTCTCCCTCTCTCTGTCTCTGTCTCTCTCTCTCTCATCTAGATTCAGATGGGTCCTACTCACAGAGCAGAACAACCCTAAGGGCATGCACAGCCTTCTCCTTCCCCAGGGAGGGACAGGTGTTGAAGCAGCCACCCAGGCTCCCAGGAATCCACAGATAGAAAGATAGGTACATCCTTTAACCCAGAAAAGATCACGGAGCAGGAGACCTCTCTCCCACCTACTTAACGGAGGAAAAGAAAAACTATATGTAATAACCAGTGGGTGGTGTGAGAAATGTCTCCTACCAAGAGTAAGAGAAGAAAACAAGAAACATAGGAAACAATAACCCATTTGCTTTCCCAATTTGCAGTTCCCCTTCATTGCATCTAATTTGAAAAATGCATAGAATTGTTTAAGCTCAATGACTAGTCATCTATCGCTCCATCCCAGAGACTGTTTTGTTAAAAAAAAGAGAGTGAGAGCATTCTAGTTGCCACGTGTACTGAGCAAAGCTTCAGTTTTCTCATGTTTTTAATGATTGTGAATTCAGCACCAAGACATATAGGTTTCTCCTGTATTGTGCATTGTGTATGCTGTTGCTGTGCTACCTTCAGCCTCCTTCAAGGATCAGAAGGCAACACAGCCACTTCAAGAGAAACTGGTCTCTATTCCTTGTTTTTGCTTCATTTTCTTCCTTTAACGTTTTCATTTTTGCTTTCTTTCTTTCTGCTGAATCCCTGTCTGACTTCTCTCTTTTTCCAGGAGAAAAGAAATGTACCTCTCTATTTGCCAGGAGAACACAGACCATTAAAGTTAAAAGAGGCTCTAGAAATCTTCCAGGAACCCATCATTTCATATTGAGGAAACTGAGGCTGAGAAATCACAGCCTGAAGTCACAGTTGTTGACTGAAGAGTCAGCTCTAGGATCCCAGGTCACTTAACTCCTATGTTAGGATTCTTTCTACCACTGCACTGCAATGCAGTCTCAGGGTAAAACTGTTTGGGACGTCACAGAATTAACAACTTCTTAACCCCTGGGTCTAGAAGGGCATAAATAATAATGATGACAATAATAATATATTCCAAATCAAAACCTACCTCTAGTTCTATAAGGTAAACTGTACTATCAAAGAAAATAGTTCTGTTTCAAATGTTGATTTGTTAAACATCAAAACAAAACAAAATAAAATCTCCCAGACCAAATTAAGTACAAATATGTTTTGCTCAGTCACATAAGAAACCCATTCATGCCTCCCAAAATAGTCACGCACTTAAGCTCAGTCAAAGTAGGGAGAGTGGGGCTTCCCTGGTGGCGCAGTGGTTGAGAGTCCGCCTGCCGATGCAGGGGACACGGGTTCGTGCCCCGGTCTGGGAAGATCCCACATGCCGCGGAGCGGCTGGGCCCGTGAGCCATGGCCGCTGGGCCTGCGCGTCTGGAGCCTGTGGTCCGCAACGGGAGAGGTCACAACAGTGAGAGGCCCGCGTACCGTTAAAAAAAAAAAAAGAAAGAAAAAAAAAAGTATGGAGAGTGAATGAGAGGAGAAGAAAGCTGAATAGTTGATTGTAGTGGCCAACTCCATGGTCTTGCCTGTCACTAAAGGGAAATGGGGAGGACCTCTCATAGCCAATTCTGTATTCAGGGGCTCATTATTAAGTTGGCAGATTATGCAGGATCTTTGTTTTTCCCATCTCCCTCTGCCAGCATGAGTTTTAAACCACTGTTCTCTTCCCTTGTACCTACACTGGAAAGGGGAAAAGAAACAAAACCCTGAAACTAATCTGGTTATCAGTTGGGTTTATAACAACAATGACAAAAGAGGAGGAGGTTGAAAATCAAAAAGAAAGTCCAAGACATATTTTAGACAATTATAGCCATCCTCTCTATACCAAACCCCAAACCATGCATTCTGGTTTAGTCCAGTTTCTCTGTTTCCTTTTGAATGTGCAAATAACCTAAATGGGGTTTTTAAAAAATAAGAGAACTTTTAAAAATAGTTAGGATGTATTCAAAGGAATTCTTTAATTATCTAAATGGCTTGAACTATAATGCAAGTAAGGAATTGCTTTTATTAAATGCCAAGTCTTTTTTTTTTAAAGCAACCTCAGGGAGATACTCGTTCTCAACAAGCTGTGTCGTTGCGAGCAAAACAAAGTGGCAATTTGGGCAACTGTCCATGTAATTCAGACCAAATTCAGACCATTGCCACAACTCCATTAATGTGAGGTTCTGAACAACTTAGCTCATCAGGCAGCAGACTTGGGCAGGGAGTGGGCCAGAAGAGATCCAGCTCCCGCAAGCTAGTATTGAAAAGCTGAATATGGACAAGCAAACCCTTGTCTGTTGACTTCAACTGGTTGTTGAAGCACAAGCTCCGGACGCGCAGGCTCAACGGCCATGGCTCACGGGCCCAGCCGCTCCGCAGCATGTGAGATCTTCCTGGACCGGGGCACTAACCCGTGTCCCCTGCATCGGCAGGCGGACTCCCAACCACTGCGCCACCAGGGAAGCCCAACTGGTTGTTTAATCATAATTAAATGACCAGCAACTTGTCATTAACTTCTTAAAATAGTAATTGGTCGTTTGCACGAGTCTGCCATCCCACTATCATGTTTGGGGTATTCATCATAGTCAAGGTGTGGAAAATTGAATAGAGAGTTTCAATGGTCTCTGGCTCTGTTTAGAGATAAAAATAACATTGGGCTGTCAGGGTGCTGGTCTTCACCTTCTTAACCATTAATTCAGGTTGCTGTATGTTTGTTCAGATCCATCATGTGGAAATTGTCTTTTTATCCTACTACGAGAAATAAATTGGCTGCACCAGGGTTGATTCATTCATGTAGAATAAACATTGTTTCGGGTTGTCTACAGTGAAATGTAGATTAAAGACAGTTATGCAGCTAGATAACGGGATCCCAAGCTTGGAGGTGGAGGGCTGGGGGAGGGGACCCAAACCATTCTGCGGATCTGTTTCTCAGTAAACCACATCGCTCTCCATTTCCCTGCTCATCTCCATGGGATCGGCCTCAGTGTCCCTTAAAGGAAGCATTTTCAGGGAACAAACAACTTAGGCTGAGGAAATTAACCTTCCCCAAGCAACAATGGTAAATAGATAAGTAAGCTGGGAGACATAATATATGTATGCTGAGTATTAGAAGCTGGGTAAGAAACACCAAGTCAATTGTTTTTGAAGACAATTAGACAATACTCAGAGGCAAACCAAGAAAACGAAATCTCCTTTTCTTTTTCTCATTACTGTATTGCAGATGTAAAAGACTGCCTATCTGTAAAGCCAGCAGTTACAATATTTTCAGAACAATTATCTCATCCTCCAAAAGCTAACCACTGTATTTACAGATGAATTTCTAAGTGCACATTAAGGGTGCCTGCCTGCTGCCTCTGGCCCCGCAGACAGGTGAGCAGGGCTCACAAGCAGCCAGTGCTCTGCCCCCCTTGATGCCATGTCATTCCACCTGGAACTAAGGAGATCGTAGGAACTGAAGAGGGGCTGGGTGTAGGGTATGAATTCGTCCCTGAAGCCTTATATTTGGCCCAGCATTCTTTAGGTCACAAAGGACTTTCATACCACCACCTCACATGCAGCTTGTGACCATGACCATGACCATGAGGTGAGGTAAGTAAAGCCTGGAGGACTGTCCATATTTGTCAGATAAGGCAACAGAAGGTCAGAGAGGTTCTCAAGCTAATAAAAACTTCCTTGCCTGGAGGTAGGGCCCATGGCTCCCACCATACCTCTGGTGCTTTCCATTTGCTGGAGGAAGGCCAGCATTTGGTTTAGGGTGCTCACCAGATGTGAGGGTGCCGCCCATTAGTCCTACTTCTGACCTTTCAGAATATGCCTACCCTCTCTGTTCCTGAGATCCATCACCTATAAAATGAGGCAAGAATAGGGACAAAATGACTGATTCATGACCACTTTCCTGCCACACAAGGAACATCCAGGCCTGGGTAGCGAGCTATTTCTGGATGTCTAAGAGAAAGGAAGCAAAAAGAGGGAGCCGCAGAGGAAGGTCTCAACTTAGATGGTGGTAAAAAGGACAAGCAGGGGTCTTGAAGGAAAAGATCTTAGGTCTATGTTAGACAATTGTCAGGGAAAACATAGACGTACAAACACACACACACACAGACATACCTCTTCATTAAAGAGATCTCAGACAATTCAACCACCTAAAGCACTTTCACTTGGGAGTGATCCTCAGCAAGGATTACAATCTGTGCAGACCGAAGATGACAATTAAAACATTATTTAAAAAAAAAAACACAAATAGCACTTGGGTCTTTATGGTGAGTTGTCAGGTGCTACAAAGAGCTCATCTTTCTCATCTCTCCCTTGACAACCTAGAAATATCTGTCACTCTCATCCCTGTGGCTATAACAGTAATACAATAAGAAACAAGGGAGGAGATGAATCTCTCCCCATACTCTCACCTAGGGGAAGCCAAGGGAGGGTGAACGAAAAAGAATGGAAGATAACTGGAGCAGTGTGAGTCTAGTGCTATCGATTTTGCATCTGTCTCAAAGCATTACTCACCGGAATGGCAGCAGCCCTTAGGGAGGGCTCTGCACTCAAGGGCCCAAGGCATGCCAGGGGCAGGAGCCATGGGAAGAGGGATTCTCAGGGGCTCCTTCCTTGGTCTGCTTCCAGGTTCCAGTAATTTGCTATTTAAGTGTCAGTAGTTTTTAATTAGCATGTGGGAGCTTTTTGAAGGTGCAAAGCGCTGGGTGGGTGGTTCAAGCAAATATCGGCTTAATACAGCCAGTAAGCAAGTAGAAGTGAAAGTGGAAATAGAAACAGTTAATTACGGGATCATTAGGGATAATAGATGGAAGTAATAAAAATCTGGAGTTGAAAGGGAACTAAAGCTTCCTAGTACAGTTTCCCCCAAAGTATAGGATTCATACCACTGTTAGTATGTTAGGATTTTAGATGGGCCAGGGAACGCTGCAGGTGACACAAGGACAAGATATTAAATGTCATTAAATTACATCGTGAGAAAGTTACTCCTGTTTCAATTCTCTTTTATCCCTTCTGAGTACCTCAAAAACAAAGTCTCAATTGGATGCTACTATGTCTTTAACACTTCTCTAACACTTGTCAAGCCCCCTTTTTAACAGAAAGAGAGCAAGCTTCAGGTGTAGAACCTTTGATTTACCCAAAGCACCTAGCAAGAATTTAATCTCATTGCTCGGTATTCATTTTAAATATTCTTTCAAGTATTTTCCATATCCATTTGCTATAATGACATGAGGTTTCTTCTTTAAACATAAATTTATTGAAGTAAAAAATTAGTCCATTTAAAAAAATATTAAGTACATGTTACACAAATAGGACATGGATGATGCGGCACTAATGTGACTGGAGCTCAGAGAACAAGGGCCCAGAGCAGGAAATGGCTTGCCCAAAGTGGCACATTTGGTTGGTGTCTTCCACTCCTGTTGCTGGGCCCCTATGAAGGAGGAGAGAAGGTGAAAGTCAGCCTTGTCCAAAACGCATGTGGAGCTCAGAGAAGCCACATGACTTCTCTAAAACTCTGGGACCCAGGAGCCTCGGCAGGAGTCAGTCCCTCCTTATCAGGCCAAGAAACGTACAAAGAACAGTCAATTGACCCCCACTGGGTACATCACATGGTGGTGATAGAATTAGTCTCTTTGCCTCATTTTCTTTTCCTTTTCCATCAATTTCCTAGGTCCCTGGAGATAACAAGTGAGCTCAAGCCAGGATGCCTCTCAGATGGAAAAACAGACACGCCCTTATCCTACACTCCCTGGTCCATTCTCCAACACCTCTGTTGGCCTGAATGCACCACCGCAGGAGGTAGTGGCTGCAAAGAATGGTGTTAAGTACAGTATTCTGGGCCTCCAGAGGGCTAATCATCGCCTTTCCACATGGCAGCCCAGTGTGGCCAGAATACTAAGTGGAAAGCAAAATCCAGCCTCATGCTGCCTGCCATGCATCACATCCATACACAACTGCATCTTGATGGATGCAGAAGACACAACTTTATATGACTGTCACGGCCCCAGTGACCTTTCAGATCCCTGAGTTAAAGGATCCATTATTCATCTTTATGTACAGCTTCCTATGACAGGTCTGCATGATAAAGCCCAGAGACACGTTGATGAAGTAAATAATTTAGCCCCACCCATAATCACCTGCTGTTCTCAAATCCTAAAGCCTTTCCAGGGGTTGCTTCATCAGACCACTGAGCCCCTTACTGATGATGCCAGGGCAGCATAAACTTTATGCAGAAGCTAAACTGCATCCACTAGCATATGAGTTTTAAAGAAGAATATGGATGAGGGACATTTTCTTATACAAGGCTTTGCAAACACAAGCACACACATCCATTTTTTAAATAACAGATACTGTTTTCTGGGCACCTACTATGTGCCACGTGTTATACTTGGAACTTTCACACGTTATTTTGTTTAATTCTCCAAATAGCCTTGCAAAGTGGCTCTTAGAATCTCCATTATACCGAAAGTCAGAAATCAGTTAAGTATCTTACAAATGTCACCCCAATGGCAAGTAACAAGGCAGCAGGGCTTTTTAAAATTTTGCTGGAACAAGGGAGGATATTAAAGAATGAACGGCTGCATGGCAGAGTTGGAATGTGAACTATACTTGGTCTGATTCCATCAATATTCATTCTACTAGCCTTCACTACTTCCCTGTCATTAAGGAAGCTTGGTTTAAGGGCAGGAGAGGGCTGCTTCTTGATATATATGCCTAGCACCTTGCTTCCTCAAGGCCTTTATCCTGATGGTAGGGGTGGGTATGCAGGACATTCAGAATAGTATATGAAATCCCAATGACACCCACTTACCATGTTGAGATACAGTCAAAGCATAGGCCTCATGGGGCTCTTGATGTATCTTCTGCTGCCCTGTCCTAAATTCAAATGATTACTTCCCAGAGATATACATAAAGCCAGAAAATTCCTGAGAGCAACTAGTATTGGCCAGTTGGTTTATGAAGAGAGCAACAAAGTAACTGCTGGATAGTCCAGCCTCATGGAAAAGGACCAGTCTATCTGCAACCAGTTCGAACTGCTTGGGCTTGTATCTGCCCATAGCTTTAGAATCCTCCCAAGTCACTGACTGGAAAAGCTTGACAAGCCCATGGATTTCCTGCTCCAATTTACTCATTACATCTGAGTCTAATGAATACAAATGGACAAAACTTGAAATGTAACACAGACAAAAGAGAAGAGCTATGGTGTCAAGATGGTGGTGTTCTGGGTACAGTTTCTCCTTTACGATTTAAATTAATTAAGATGTCATCATTAAAAAAAAATAATGGGTATGTAGTCATATTGTTAAATGTCAAGAAGATGAAGACTGAGAAAAAAACTGTTGTATTTTGTAGTTGGGGGTGACTTGTGTTGAGGGACCTCAGAGAACAATGGGAAGAGGTCAGGAGCAGAGTCAGAAAACAGGTTCTCTCCTCAGTTTCAACACTGACCAGCCTGGCAAACTATGCAAGTCACTTGGCAACACTGTCAGCTTTCTGAGCCTCAGACCCTAGGCTGATAAAAAGGCAATCACAACACCTGTCCTACTATCTCCTGGGCTTTATATTAAGGGTCTGTTATGGACTGAATTGTGTTCCCCCAGAATGTATAGGTTGAAGCCCTAAGAGGAGATAATGGAGATAGGGCCTTTAGGGAGGTAATCAGGTTAAATGAGGGGCCTTACTTTGGTAGGATGGGTTTCCTTATAAGAAAATGAAGAGACACCAGAGATAGCTTTCTCCACACACCCACAGAGGAAAGGCCATGTGAGGACACAGTGAGAAGGTGGTCATCCATAAGCTAGAAAGAGAAGCCTTACCAGAAACCAATCCTGAAGGCACCTTGATTGATTTTGGACTTCCAATTTCCAGAACTGTGAGAAAATACACTCCTATTGTTTAAATCACCCAGTCTGTGATATTTGTTACAGCAGCTGAACAGACTCATACAGGGTCCAAAGAGAAGAAGTCTTAAAAGAGTTGTAAAATGACACAAAAATGAGGAGAATTCACATAGTCTAATGCCAGGCTGTGAGGAAGAAAGGGAAAGGTGAAAAGGTAGAAAGGGTACATCTTAACTCCTCCTTTGGAATTTAAGAGCATGATACAGGGGAGTAGCTTGAGGAGGTAGCACAATGGAGAGAGGTTTGGTAGGATGGGGTCAAAATCTTTCCCATAAGTACCTAAAAGAGATGTGGAGATTGCCAACCCATGAGATACTAAAAAATAGTAGTAGTTACACTGCATCATCATGAGGTCAAACCATTTCTTAAGAGAAGAGGATTAGACCAAATTTAATAGTCCCTCCAAACCGGATGTTCTCTGGTTCCAAAGGCTATGCATAGGCAGAGCTTTCAAATTATCAAGCAAATAACTCACTGACAGGGGGTGAGATGGGACTAATTGTTTGCCTCAAACAAGAAATATCCTGTTCTTCACTTAACACAAGCTAATTTCACACAAGGAGGTAACTCTGAAGCACAAAAGCAACAAAACCAAGGAGAGGATGGTAGATTGTGTTGTAAGATTTGTAATCTCTCTGCCTCTCCATTCCTAGTTCTGATCTGGATTTAAAATTCATGTTATTGGTGATTTTCTTCTCCTCCATCAAGGCTGAATATCTCATTGCAGAAATGAAATCCAAGGTGGGCATTGAAAAAGAAATTGGGTTTGAATCCCAGGTTACCCACTTACAAGCTGTGTGACCCTGGCAACCCATTTAATCTTCTGATCCTCAGTTTTCTTATCTATTTCATGAGATGGATTGAACTTAGGATCTTCAACTACATGACACGCACAAAGCCAGACCTGCTTCCCACATCCCACACCCTTAACAGACATAAATAATCAATTCTGGCTCTCATTCCCACTGAGCTCACATACAGACTCAGAATACAGGGCCGCCTCAATCAGTGGATTCAATCTGGTACAAGAAATAACATATATTTATGTTATACCTTCCTAGGTAACAGATGATGTCTAAGTCCTTTCCTTTTCAAATGTTCCCAGATTCTGTGATGCTAATGTGGCAAAGTGATGGCACAAATAGAGTAAAGTCTTGAAAAAAATTAAGTAGAGGATGCAAGGGGAAAGAAACTAAAGGGGCGTGGGGGGTGGGACACAGACAAATATGAAAGAGGACAAGGTAAATCCCTATTTTTAAATGACAGTAATTAGGTCCTCCATGCCTCTTTGTGCCTACCAAGTGTTAGCCGGGGGGATGCAGGTGCCTGAAGAAAGAAGAAGGTATGAGACCCAGGTTACAGCACAGTCCACCTTCACCCAATTCTCCTTCACATATCTCACTATGCTTGGACCCATTGAAGCTACACGCAACAAAAAATCAAGTATGCACAAGCAAAACCTGGAGGAGAGGGAAGGGGGGTGTCATGGGTACACTGATAAATGTTTAACTGCCAACTTTGGGGATAAGAGAGGAGATAAGCTCTGATTTGTAGCATTTGCCGATTTCTGTGGTGTAAATACTCCCACAATTGTCAATTTCTGGCTATCAACAAAAAGCTGCTGAACAGGATTTGGAAGAAACACACATAATTGGCTGTCAGAGGCCTGTGTGAGCTGAACTCCAACACACCCCTGAGGGGAGGAAAACACAGGGCTAATACCAACCACTGAGTATCTTTTTGCAGCACTGCCCCCCAAGAACTTTACATTATTATTCCATATATATCCCATTCCTATTTCATGGGGTTTCAGATTAAATTCCATTTGCCTTCTATTGAGGAATTGTAACAATACTGGTGTCACCAAAATGGAGCCTGGCTCTAGGAACCAGAAGCCCAATGAAGTACAAAGAACCACTGATTTGGCTCAGCTGATTTAGGCTGATGCCACACGAAGGGGAGGGGAGATCTCAACCATCACTACAGATGCCATATCTATAGGGAGACCTCAACCCCCAAGGTCCTTCACAGAGTCCACCATGCTCCAATCATTCCTGGCTGTTTTTCCTCCCATAACATCTCTCACCTGGGTTTCTGGCATTCAGCACATATTTATGGGTCACTTATTATGTATCAGGCACTGAGCTGGGAACTCCGGCTACACATACACATGCACACACACACACACACACACACATACATGCACGTGCTCACACACACATACACAGTCTAGGAGAGGAGACAGACATAAAATATGACAATGAAATAAGTGCAGGAGATTGGTTCAAGATGGCGGAGTAGAAGAACGTGCTCTCACTCCCTCTTGCAAGAGCACCGGAAGCACAACTAACTACTGAGCAATCAACAGGGGGACACTGGAATTCACCAAAAAAGATACCCCAAATCCAAAGACAAAGGAGAGGCTGCAATGAGATGGTAGGAGGGGTGCAATCACAATAAAATGAAATCCCATAACTGCTGGATAGGTGACTCACAAACTGGAGAACAATTATACAACAGAAGTTCACCCACTGGAGTAAAGGTTCTGAGCCCCACATCAGGCTTCCCAACCTGGGGGTACAGCAACGGGAGGAACTCCAGATAATCAGACTTCGAAGGCTAGTGGATTTGACTGCAGGACTTTGACAGGACTGGGGGAAACAGAGACTCCACTCTTGAAGGGCAAACACAAAGTAGTGTGTGTATCAGGACCCAGGGGGAAGAAGCAGTGGCCCCATAGGAGACTGAACCAGACCTACCTGCTAGTGTTGGAGGGTCTCCTGCAGAGGCGTGGGTGGCTGTGGCTCACCACAAGGAAAAGGACACTGGCAGCAGAAGTTCTGGGAAGTACTCCTTGGTGTGAGCCCTCCAGAAGTCCACCATTAGCCCCACCAAAGAGCCCACAGGCTCCAGTGTTGGGTCACCTCAGGCAAAACAACAAACAGGGAGAGAACTCAGCCCCACCCATCAGCAGACAAGCGATTAAAGTTTAACTGAGCTCTCCTCACCAGAGCAACACACAGCTCTACCAACCACCAGTCCCTCCCATCAGGAAACTTGCACAAGCCTCTTCGATAGCCTCATCCACCAGAGCGCAGATAGCAGAAGCAAGAAGAACTACAATCCTGCAGCCTATGGAACAAAACCCACATTCACAGAAAGAGAGACAAAATGAAAAGGCAGAGGACTATGTAGTGGATGAAGGAACAAGATAAAAGCCCAGAAAAACAACTAAATGAAGTGGAGATAGGCAACCTTCCAGAAAAATAATTCAGAATAATGATAGTGAAGATGATCCAGGACCTCAGAAAAAGAATGGAGGCAAAGATCAAGAAGAAGAAAGAAATTTTTAACAAAGACCTAGAAGACTTAAAGAACAAACAGAGATGAACAATACAATAACTGAAATGAAAAATAAACTAGAAGGAATCCATAGAAGAATAACCGAGGCAGAAAAATGGATAAGTGACCTGGATGACAGAATGGTGGAATTCACTGCCATGGACAGAATAAAGAAAAAAGAATGAAAAGAAATGATGACAGCCTAAGAGACCTCTGGGACAACTTTAAATGCACCAACATTCACATTATAGGGGTCCCAAAAGGAGAAGGGAAAAAGACAGGACCCGAGAAAATATTTGAAGAGATTATAGTCAAAAACTTCCCCAACATGGGAAAGGAAACAGCCACCCAAGTCCAGGAAGCACAGAGAGTCCCAGGCAGGATGAATCCAAGGAGAAACATGCCGAGACACATATTAATCAAATTGACAAAAATAAAAGACAAAGAAAAATTATTGAAAGCAACAAGGGAAAAATGACAAATAACATACAAGAGAACTTCCATAAGGTTAACAGCTGATTTCTCAGCAGAAACTCTACAAGCCAGAAGGGAGTGGAATGATATAGTTACAGTGATGAAAGGGAAGAACCTACAACCAAGATTACTCTACCTGGAAAGGATCATATTCAGATTCAACAGAGAAATCAAAAGCTTTACAGACAAGCAAAAGCTAAGAGAATTCAGCACCACCAAACCAGCTCTACAACAAATGCTAAAGGAACTTCTCTAAGTGGGAAACACAAGAGAAGGAAAGGACCTACAAAAAAACCCAAAACAATTAAGAAAATGGTAATAGGAACATACATATCAATAATTACCCTAAATGTGAATGGATTAAATGCTCCAACCGAAAGACACAGGCTCCCTGAATGGATACAAAAACAAGACCCATATTTATGCTGTCTACAAGAGACCCACTTCAGACCTAGGGACACATACAGACTGAAAGTGAGGGGATGGAAAAAGATATTCCATGCAAATGGAAATCAAAAGAAAGCTGGAGTAGCAATTCTCATATCACACAAAATAGACTTTAAAATAAAGAATGTTACAAGAGACAAGGAAGGACACTACATAGTGATCAAGGGATCAATCCAAGAAAAAGGTATAACAATCATAAATATATATGCACCCAACAGAGGAGCACCACAATACATAAGGAAAATGCTAACAGCTATGAAAGAGGAAATTGACAGTAACACAATAATAGCAGGGGAAGTTAACACCTCACTTACACTAATGGACAGATCATCCAGACAGAAAATTAATAAGGAAACACAAGCTTTAAATGACAAAATAGACCTGATAGATTTAATTCATATTTATATGGCATTCCATCCAAAAACAGCATATTACACTTTCTTCTCAAGTGCACACGGACCATTCTCCAGGAGAGATCACATCCTGGGTCACAAATCAAGCCTCAGTAAATTTAAGAAAACTGAACTCATATCATGCATCTTTTCTGACCACAACACTATGAGATTAGAAATCAATTACAGGGAAAACAATGTAAAAAACACAAACATATGGAGGCTAAAAAATACGTTACTAAAAAACCAAGAGATCACTGATGAATCAAAGAGGAAATCAAAAATACCTAGAGACAAAGGGCAACAAAAACAATCCAAAACCTATGGGATGCAGCAAAAGCAGTTCTAAGAGGGAAGTTTATAGCTATACAATCTTACCTCAAGAAACAACAAACATCTCAAATAAACAATCGAACCTTACACCTAAAAGAACTATAGCAAGAAGAACGAACAAAACCCAAAGTTAGTAGAAGGAAAGAAATCATAAAGACCAGAACAGAAATAAATGAAATAGAAACAAAGAAAACAATACCAAAGATCAATAAAACTAAAAGCTGGTTCTTTGAGAAGATAAACAAAATTGATAAATGTTTAGCCAGACTCATCAAGAAAAAGAGGGAGAGGACTCAAATCAATACAATTAGAAATGAAAAAGGAGAAGTTACAATGGACACCACAGAAATACAAAGCATCATAAGAGACTATCTATGTCAATAAAATGGACAACCTGGAAGAAATGGACAAATTCTTAGAAAGGTATAACCTTCCAAGACTGAACCAGGAAGAAATAGAAAATATGAACAGACCAATCACAAGTCATGAAATAGAAACTGTGATTAAAAATCTTCCAACAAACAGAAGTCCAGGACCAGATGGTTTCACAGGTGAAACAATCAAATATTTAGAGAAGAGCTAACACCCATCCTCCGCAAACTCTTCCAAAAAATTGCAGAGGAACTCATTCTATAAGGCCACCATCACCCTGATACCAAAACCAGACAAAGATACTACAAAAAAACAAATTTACAGACCAGTATCACTGATGAATATAGATGTAAAAATCCTCAACAAAATACTAGCAAACAGAATCCAACAACACATTAAAAGGATCATACACCATGATCAAGTGGGATTTATCCCAGGAATGCAAGGATTCTTCAATATACGGAATTCAGTCAATGTGATACACCATATTAACAAATTGAAGAATAAAAACCATATGATCATCTCAATAGATGCAGAAAAAGCTTTTGACAAAATTCAACACCCATTTATGTTAAAAACTCTCCAGAAAGTGGGCATAGGGGAAAACTACCTCAACATAATAAAGGCCATAGACAACAAACCCACAGCAAAAATCATTCTCAATGGTGAAAAAATGAAAGCATTTCCTCTAACATCAGGAACAAGACAAGGATGTCCACTCTTGCCACTATTATTCAACATAGTTTTGGAAGTTCTAGCCACAGCAGTCAGAGAAGAAAAAGAAATAAAAGGAATCCAAATTGGAAAAGAAGAATTAAAACCATCACTGTTTGCAGATGACATGATACTCTACATAGATAATCCTAAAGATGCCACCAGAAAACTACTAGAGCTCATCAATGAATTTGGTAAATTGCAGGATGCAAAATCAATGCACAGAAATCTCCCGGATTCCTATACACTAACAACAAAAGATCAGAAAGACAAATTAAGGAAACAATCCCATTCACCACTGCAACAAAAAGAATAAAATACCTAGGAATAAACCTACCTAAGGAGGTAAAATACCTGTGCCCAGAAAACTATAAGACACTGAGGAAAGAAATCAAAGATGATACCAACACATGGAGAGATATACCATGTTCTTGGTTTGGAAGAAACAATATTGTGAAAATGACTACACTACCCAAAGCAGTCTACAGATTCAATGCAATGCCTATCAAATTACCAACGGCATTTTTTACAGAACTAGAGCAAAAAATCTTAAAATTTCTATGGAGACACAGAAGACCCCGAATAGCCAAAGCAATCTTGAGGGAAGAAAACAGAGCTGGAGAAAACAGACTCCCTCACGTCAGACTATACTACAAAGCTACAGTAATCAAGACAATGTGGTACTGGCACAAGAACATAAATATAGATCAATGGAACAGGATAGAAAGCCCAGAGATAAACCCATGCACCTATGGTCAACCAATCTCTGACAAAGGAGGCAAGGATATACAATGGAGAAAAGACAGTCTCTTCAATAAGTGGTGCTGGGAAAACTGGAGAGTTACATGTAAAAGAATGAAATTAGAACACTCCCTAACACCATACACAAAAATAAACTCAAAATGTATTAAACACCTAAATGTAAGATGGGACACTATCAAACTCTTAGAGGAAAACATAGGAAGAACACTCTTTGACATAAATCACAGCAAGATCTTCTTTGACCCACCTCCTAGAGTAAAGGAAATAAAAATAAACAAATAGGACCTAATGAAACTTAAAAGCTTTTGCACAGGGACTTCCCTGGTGGCACTGTGGTTAAGAATCTGCCTGCCAATGCAGGGGACACGGGTTTGAGCCCTGGTCCGGGAACATCCCACATGCCACGGAGCAACTAAGCGTGTGTGCCACAATTACTGAGCCTGCGCTCTACAGCCTGTGAGCCACAACTACTGAGCCGTTGTGCCACAACTACTGGAGCCCATGTGCCTAGAGCCCACGCTCTGCAACAAGAGAAGCCACTGCAATGAGAAGCCCACGCACCACAATGAAGAGTAGCCCCTGCTCAAGGCAACTAGAGAAAGCCTCAGTGCAGCAATGAAGACTCAATGCAGCCAAAAAAAAAAAAAAAAAAGCTTTTGCACAGCAAAGGAAACTATAAACAAGACGAAAAACAACCCTCAGAATGGGAGAAAATATCTGCAAACGAATCAACGGACAAAGGAGTAATCTCCAAAATATATAAACTGCTTATGCAGCTCAATACTAATAAAACAAACAAGCCAATCCAAAAATAGGCAGAAGACCTAAATAGACATTTCTTCAAAGAAGACATACAGATGGCCAAGAGGCACCTGAAAAGCTGCTCAACATCACTAATTATTAGAGAAATGCAAATCAAAACTACAATGAGGTATCATCACACACCGGTTAGAATAAGCATCCCTCAGAAAATCTACAATCAACAAATGCTGGAGAGGGTGTGAAGAAAAGGGAACCCTCTTGCACTGTTGGTGGGAATGTAAATTGATACAGCCACTATGGAGAACAGGATGGAGGTTCCTTAAGAAACTAAAATAGAATTAGCATATGACCCAGCAATCCCACTAGTGGGCATATACCCAGAGAAAACCATAATTCAGAAAGACACATGCACCCCAATGTTCACGGCAGCACTATTTACAATAGCCAGGTCATGGAATCAACCTAAATGCCCATCGACAAATGAATGGATAAAGAAGATGTGTCACATATATACAATGGAATATCAGCCATAAAAAGGAACAAAATTTGTAGAGACGTGGATGGACGTAGAGACTGTCATAGAGAGTGAAGTAAGTCAGAAAGAGAAAAACAAATATTGTATATTAACGCATATATGTGGAACCTAGAAAAATGGTACAGATGAACCGGTTTGCAAGGCAGAAATAGAGACACAGATGTAGAGGACAAACGTATAGACACCAAGGGGGGAAAGTGGTGGTGGGGGGGTGGTGGTGGTGGGATGAATTGGGAGATTGGGATTGACATACATACACTAATATGTATAAAATGAATAACTAATAAGAACCTGCTGTATAAAAAATTAAATTAAATTTTAAAAAAAGAAAAAAGACATACATATCAAAATAAATAAATATATAAATTAATTAATTAAATTTAATTTAAAAAAAAAGAAATAGGTGCACAGTGGAGTCTGGTCTCCTTTCCCAGAGTCCATCTTCTGTTCAGAAAGTATAAAGTATTAATTGTATGTTATTTATTCAACAATCTCTTTGCCCGGCTACTATAAGCCAGGCTCTCTATTAGGTATAGTGATGGCACAGATAAAGGAGAAATCATCTCTTCTCAGTGCATCTTCTTCTGGTGGGCGTGAAGTAATTGAGCAGGGTCTTGAAAGAAAGTAGAAATGTGCATCCCTGGCAAAGAGATGACAAGCACAGTCACGTAGGGGAATATACACATGGCTGTGTGAGGAGCATGAGGTTCTGCCACGGGCTAGTGAGGCAAAGATGTGTAGGACACAACCTCTGGCCTGGAGAAGCTCACAATTTGGTGGGAGAGACAGACTTAGAGTTGCAGTGTGGACTACCCTCACAGAAAAAGTGCTGTTCAAGTTCACACATACATATACACATGCGCACACTTCTCACTAATGGGCTCATGCTAGTACCATACAGATAATAAAGATAGGGTCAAACTGGTCCTGACTTGAAGATGTGTGCAGTCCTGCTAGGGAACCAAGACTTACATACGACAGAAGTGAAGTGTGGTACTCTCTTAAGAGGTAATAAACTTCATGGGATTTTAGATTGGAAGACATTATTTCTGGATGAAGATGCAACCAGGAAAGACTTCATAGAGGATGTGATGGAGGGCTGAGAAGCATCCCCGTAAATCTGGCTGATTCTGAGCACAGCATGTTCATGCCTTCCTCCAGCCAGCATTTGCTGAGCACCTACTAAGTTTTCACACTGTGCCAGATGTCAAAGGAGACACGAAGATGTCTTTTCTGCGGTTCCCCTCCCTCTGGTCAGCATTCTCTTTCTTGTATTTAGGTGAAGGTGCCAATCATCCCTTTCAGTCTGGCCAGCAAGCTTCAAAGAAGGGCACAGCAGAGGTGTCACAAGCTAGAATCTCTGGCGCTAAGGACGGAGGTGTAAGAATTAGAGAGTGGATTGGGGAGGAGGGAAGCAGGCTAAGGAAATAAACCTATCGAGGGCTGCAAGGCTGAATACACATTCTTGTTACATCACAAACAGGGGGGCAATGTCTCCCTCAAGACAGTCTATTGAATTCATTACTTAGATGAAAATAGAAGCATACAAATCAACCTCCTAGAACTTGGTTGCATGTTTCCTCAAAAAACAGAAGGCCCCCTCCCCCTGCACAAATAATGCTCCATTGTAGTTTGACAACTTGTTCCCTGGACCAATGCTGAACTCTACAACACACCCTTGCAGCATCCACACCTGCCCTGCCTGCCCTGAGTCCCTCATCTAAACTATCTAAGTGTGTTCTCTTTGTGGAATCCTTTAATCCATAATTATGTGGCAAATAGCTATTATACTGCCAGTCCCATAAGCAGCTGCCTGGGAAACCTCCTTCTATAACTCATATCCAGAACTAATAGAACTTTAGTGAACTGAATTCTATTAAGTCCGTGGCTGTCATGGCTGAAAGACACTTAAGGAGAGGAACAAAGGATAAGTTAATGTTTCCGTAACATCTTTTAAGCTTCTCTCCAGAAGTCTGGGCCAAATCTCCCCCACAGTGCTTCAAGGGAGGAACAGATGTGCAGCTGACCTCCTAGGGAGCGAGAGCACAGGTTCTCGGCAATGGAAAAAGAAAGTGAAACAACATGGAACACTTCAGTATGTGTCAGGCATGGCGCCAAGCACTCTACACAGGTGAACTCAACAACAACCCCAGGGGGAGGTGTGCTACTATTACCTCATTTTACAGAAGAGGCACTAGTGAGGCTAAGTGATTTGCTCGTGTCACACTGTACTTAATGTACGTGGTGGAGCTGTGATTCAGTAGTGCTCTTCCAGGGCCCTTGGGAAGACAGACCATGCCTGTTTTCCAAACCTGCACCTCACCTTTGCTCAGGGGTTAAGAGTCAGACCTACCTGAGCCCCAATCCTGGGACTGCCTTATTAACTGCATGAACTTGAGCAAGTTATTTAACTTCTCTGAGCCTCAGTTTCCTCCTCTGTGAAATGGGACTAATACCTATGTCATAGGGTTGGTGTGAGAATTACATGCAGTTAAATGAGCTTGGCAACTAGTAAGCTGTCGACACAGGGAAATGTTAGTAGCAGTAGTAGTTGTGTTTGTGTCCCAGAACCACAGAATGTCAAGTCTTAGAGACCCTCTAATCCAATCTGGAATGAATAAAAGGATAATACATGAGCAGATCCAGCGTTAGTGTTATATGCTTTCTGGTATGTTGCCGGCTACAAGCAGAGAACCATAAAAATCTAGAGTGCTTTGTGACTGTGTCTGGAATCTCAGATATTCCTAGCACAGCAGTCCAAATTAGGGTTAAACCCTACTTCTGTCACTTCACAACTGTGTGACTTTGGGTAAGTTACTTAGGCTTCCTTAGCCTTTGTTTTCTTCTCTGCCAAATGGGGATGATAATAGCCAAACTGCAAAGCTGTGAGGATGAGTCAAAGTGTGTACAGTATTTAACACAGTACCTGCATTTCTTTATAGAATCACCACTAAACACCGCTTAGGGGCACACTTTAAAAAAGGAAGTGTTTAGCAAAAACTTTCTGACCTCCAGAACATGTTCAAAAGCTTCTCTCCGGGCTTCCCTGGTGGCGCAGTGGTTGAGAGTCTGCCTGCCGATGCAGGGGACACGGGTTCGTGCCCCGGTCCAGGAAGATCCCACACTCCGAGGAGCGGCTGGGCCTGTGAGTCATGGCCGCTGAGCCTGCGCGTCCGGAGCCTGTGCTCCGCAACAGGAGAGGCCACAACAGTGAGAGGCCCGCGTACCGCAAAAAAAAAAAAAAGCTTCTCTCCCACCCAAGGCTAGGGCCTTTGGTGTCAGCCACGTGAATGCGGTCACCCCATCCCATATCTCAAATTGGTATCCAAGGTTGCATCCTGCCCTACAGTCTTGTTTATCCCACAGTTTTTGTGTGTGTCATTTTAATTTGTTTTTATTTAAATCAGTTGCCAACACTTAAAAACAGCAAGCCTTCATTTATGGTCCCACATTCCCATAAGGCAAGAGTCCACTTAAGCCTGACCTCTTTCATTGAAGCCAGCTTGTACCATTTTATCAGACTGGGCTTTTTTCATTCTTTCATTTCATTACATAAATTGCCTACACCTATAGGCATTTAAATTTGTAACCCCTCTGGGTTCAATTTAAATTTTCTGTGTTTCTACGGCTTTTCCTAATTTATTTAAAAATAAAACGGAGGGGGTAGGGACTGTTCATTCAAGTCTTTGAGTGACTCCAGTATTCCTGGTCCACCATCTGTTTAAACAGATCTCTTTGGTGGGACCTAGAAGGCAAGGGAGGCACCTGGATACTGCACAAGCCCCCTTCTTGTGCTGGTCCCTCTCTGAGAGAGGAGGTTTGCTCTTGGAAGCCTCTGCTGTTAGATTGTGGAGAGGTCTCTCTGTGGGATTCAGAGAGGAGGTCATGCAGAGGTGCATGGAATCAACTGCTTTAATGAATAATATTAAGGCAGCGGTGTCATCATTAATGCATGAAATAAGGATGAAATTAAAGATTGAGGGAACAGGGTGTGGGAGTGGGTTAGTCATGTGCCTCCCTCCCACCTCCTGAACATGCCCCCCCCCCCACCAACTTTTGCTTCCTGATACAATCCTGAAAGACTCTGTCCCAAGACTGAGCCTCTAAAGCTCCCATACCCACTCTTTCTCCCGGGGTTATGCTCAAACAGCTTGAGGAGACCACAAAAGTTTAGTTGCCAGCCTGCTCTCAAAGCATCATCACCAATTTGAAAGGAGGCAAATAGCTTTAACCACATTGTACAGAAGAGAGAAACACAGACTGGGAAGTAAGTGGATTAAGGCCACACAGCCAACGATATGTGTGTATCTGGACAGACCCTGCCTCTTTAAGGTTGAAGGCAGCAGTGAAAACTGTTACTTATTTCTTCAACAAACACATATTGTGAGCCTGCTGTGATTGCTGTAGACCCTTTGAGAATATAAATAATTCTTAACACACGGCCCAGGCCTTCTAGTGAAGGAAACAAGACAAATCCACATGAAACGTTAAGTAATAGATTCATTCATTCGGGCAAGCAAGGAAGAGCAGGGCCATTTGCAGACAGACAAGTTCCCCTCTGTGTTGGCTGGGTGGCTCTGAGCAATTCTCTTCCTTTCTCTAACCCTGTTTCCTCTTCTCTAGAGAAGATAAAAATAATCCCTGCCTCGGGCTTCCCTGGTGGCGCAAGTGGTTGAGAGTCCACCTGCTGATGCAGGGGACATGGGTTCGTGCCCCGGTCTGGGAAGATCCCATGTGCTGCGGAGTGGCTGGGCCTGTGAGCCATGGCCACTGAGCCTGCGCGTCCGGAGCCTGTGCTCCATAACGGGAGAGGCCACAGCAGTGAGAGGCCCGTGTACCACAAAAGAAAAAAAATAAATAAAATAATCCCTGCCTCTTGGCATTTCTGTATCAATGAGATAGCAACATATCAGAAAGTACTTTGTAAATAATGATGTCCTAATCCAATATAGCTCATTATTCTTAGTAGTGAATACCTACTATGGACAAAAACAACCTGCTTAACAAATGGGGATGTAAGATTAATCAAGAAAGTTTATTCTAAAAGTGATTACTAACCACATCCTACTGAAAAGACTTCATAAGAGAGCAAGCACCAGAAGGAAAGATGCCAACAAGAAGAGCTCTGAGCTCCAAAGAGGGAGGCTACCCAGTGTCAGAAGGAAAACCCTAGCTGTAGGGTCCGTCCCCCAGGTTTGGGGCTAGTGCTACACCAGCTGACTCTGCTACCCTGAGCAACTGGCTGAGACTCCCTGTGCCTCCGACTTCTCATCTGTAAAATGAGGTTATTTGGATTTAATTATCTGCACGGCTACTCCCAGCTTGACAGGCTGTGATCTATGGTCTATGAGGGGCTGGGCCTTGAAAGCTGAATCAGATTTCAGTAGAGGAGTGGGAGCTCATGAATAAAGACAAAGGGGCAGAGACAGGAATATACAAGAGAATGGGAATAATAAAAAAAACCCTGGGCTTCCCTGGTGGCACAGTGGTTGGAAATCCGCCTGCCAATGCAGGGGACACGGGTTCGAGCCCTGGTCTGGGAGGATCCCACATGCCGCGAAGCAACTAGGCCCGTGAGCCACAACTACTGAGCCTGCGCATCTGGAGCTTGTGATCCGCAACAAGAGAGGCCCGCGCACCATGAGAGGCCCGTGCACCGCGATGAAGAGTGGCCCCTGCTTGCCACAACTAGAGAAAGCCCTCACACAGAAACGAAGACCCAGCACAGCCAAAAATAAATTAATTAATTAATAAACTCCTACCAAAAAAACTTGACGTTTATTGAGTGCCTACTTTGGGCCCTGCTTTAAGTGCTTTATGTGTATTAACTCATTAAATCCTCATAACAACCTTAAAAAGTAGAAAAATTATCCTTATAAGGGGCAAGATGGAGGCACTGGGAGGGAAAGTAGTAATTTGCTCTAGGTCACACAGCTTAGTAAAGCCTGGGATTTGAGCCAGGGTAAGACCCCAGAGCCTACACACAACACCAAACCACTAGAATAAATTATAGGTCACACAGCACGAATGTGTTGAGGGGATGAGGTGTGAGATGAATACACAGTGTGACTGCAAGATGGTATCTTTTCTAGTGATCTTTTCTGCTCCTAAGTCTTAGCAACAAGGCTGGGGCCATGCATTCTGCCACTGGCGTGCCCAGCCAACCACTCTGTCCCTCAAGAGTGGACTGCTAGGCCAGAAAAAGTAAAGCCTTCTTAATGGAGACTCAGAAGAGAAAGGGTGTTTTGAGGTCACCTGCCCAAACTCCTCTCTATCAATATTTTACTGACTTGAACAAGGAGGCCCAGGGAACTTAAATGTCTTTCCCAAGACTTCATACATTCATTCATACTAAGCATCTAATAAGTGTCTTGTATTGTAAAAGACCATGGAGGTGTACGGCTGAGCTAAACACAGATTAAACAAAAGTAATAAAGAGAAGCAAGTCCCCTAATGGGGAAATGGAGGTGGTGTTGGGAACTTGGAGCTGGAAAACTTAACTTAGGCGAGGGGACTAGAGGGCGCCTTCTACAGGGAGTTAAATTTAAGCTGAGCTCTTAAGGGTGGGTTATCTAATTACAGAGAAAGCAAGGAATGAAACTAGAAACCAAGTGTCCATAGACAGTCCTCCTCAGGCTTTGTGTTAGAAAGTTAAGGACATGTTTCTTCCCACCATCCAGTATTTCTCTGCAGAGAACAAAAGTGCATTACAGACACCCTCTTGGCACACCAAGCACCACTGTGCGAGAAGCAGGGAGTGAGACTTGTTATTCCTCTTATTATCTCCTATTACTGTCTGCTTCCATTTTTCCAGGGCTTTGAATTTGTAAAGCAGAGAGGAGTTTGATGTGACCTGGATTATACAAACACCTGTGTGGATGTCACTGCTGTCTTCTCTCTCCAAGAGAAATTACTGCAAGTGTGTGTGTTTGAACCAACTTGGTCATTATATCATTTGAGTTCTTCCCTTTTCCGTGGCCTATTTTTAGATTCCTTCCCCCATTTTCTGAGCCTGGTTAGAAGAAGGTTTTCATTTTAATCACGCTCTCTGGGCAGGCCAAATTTAGGCATAATGAAAACAAAAAGTGTCATGCAAAATGCGATGCCAGAGGAAGCCCAGCCAGGCGCGTGTACTGCATCCCCAGCACACGCTGGCCGGAACAGCAAGCAGGCTTTCCAGCCTGGGACCTGCTGTTCTCCCCCAAAGCAAGGCAGCCCATTAGCGCTCTGCTCCGGGAATATTCTGTTGCATAAGTAACGTAGCTCTGAGCTGCTCTGTCCCCAATCCCTTCAGCAGCTCCATAGCGGATAAAGAGTTTGATAATGCCTGGCCCAGCATGGGGTGGCCCTCACCTTGGGGACCCTATGCCACAGCTTCTGCCAAAAGAAATAAGACTAGTCTGGTCCTGGACTGCAGATTTATCCCTAGGGTATTGGTTCTACACCCTAGCTGCACATGAGAATCACCTGGAGTGCTTCTAAAAATACTGCTTCCCCGGGAAGACACCCCAGACCAAGTGAATCAGAACTTTTCAGGGTGGAACTTGGGCAGAAGGGTTGTTCTCATTTTTGTTTTCTTTAACATCTCCCTCCTCCACTCTACCCCCGTGATTCTCAAGTCCAGACTGGTCGGACAACCTTTTTCCCAAAAGAATTGGGAAAGGGGAGGCACATCTTGTCACTCAGAATGTTCCCACCCTCTCCCTGCTCCCTGGGAACCTGTTAAAAATGTAGACTCAGCCCCCAACTGACCTACTGAATCAGAACCTGCATCTTAACAGATTTCCCTGGACTCTGGGAGATGTATACTCACATTACAAATCGAGAAACATTGCCTTATTCCCCTGTTTCGGGGGGAGTTTTTTTGTTTGTGTGTTTGTGTGTTTGTTTTTCATTCAAGGCTATGTGTAAAGCCACCAGGACTTACGTCTAAGAGCCCAGATTCAGCAGCCAGACGCTGCTGGGCTCAAAACCATTCTGCTGCTTATTTGACTTTGGATATGTTATATACTCTCTTTGTGTTTCAGTTTTCTTATCTGTAAATGAATTACAGCATTTATTTCACAGAATTGTTGAGTGAAGAAAATTAGTTAACAGTGCTTAAAACAGTGATTGGCTCCTTTTAAGTGTTCTCTGAGTGTTATCAATTATTACCATGAGAGGGATAACTGGGTGAAGCCCTAGACTCCCACCCACTCTGATGTTTTCACATCTCCCTATTGTGTACAGAAAAATTCACTGCCATACCAAACTGATGTTACCAATTGTATGGTAGCACTTATATCAGGGCATTAGGTAAGGGTTAAAACAAATACATGCAGCATGAGGATGTATGTACATTTGTTCTCTCTTTTTTAAATCATTTTTATCATTTTTTATTAAAGTATAGTTGATTTACAATGTTGTACACCTTTGTTCTCTTTTGCTAAAAGGACTTCACTTGGAGAGCTAGCCTCCCCACAGTCAGCAGAGCACTGAAAGATGTTACCAGAAGTGACTGCTTGCTTACGCCATCCACACTCCCTGATGCATGATGCTACCTCAGTGGGCCAGAATGCAATGTGTCTTTCTTGGGGTTGGGTCCCACTGCAGGCGAGGAATGGAAAATTCCAGTGCCCACATTCACTTGACATGAAGATGGAAAACATATGTCCCTAAGATTGGGATGCCTTGGGTAACAGGCTGTCCACAAGCTCTCTAATACTCCTTCTTCTTTTTTTTTTTTTTTTTCTTTAGCAACTCACTTGCAATAAATAGAATGTGGTGGAAGTGATAGCACATAACTCACAAATTTAGGTTACACATCAATTCCTCTGGGGAAGGCAGCTACCATGTCATGAGCTCAGTCAAGTAGCCCTACAGAGAGGTACACATAGTGAGTGACTGAGGCCAAGAATGAGCCATCACAGAAGCAGATCCTCCAGCCCCAGTCAAGCTTTCAGATGACTGCAGCCTTGACCAACAACTTGACTGCAACCTGAGGAGAGACCCTGAGCCTAAACCATACAGCTAAGCCATGTCTGGACACCTGACCCACCAAAACTGTGAGATACAATAAAATCTGTGGCACCAAGTAGAATCCACCTTGTGCTCTTCCACCCACTGGTGCCCGATCAAGAAGAGGAAGGTTGTACGAGTCATGGAGAGAGCTCTCCCTAGCCCCACCTTCTGCCATCTCCCACCCTGCTTGGTTTTCATTTTCTCTGTTATTGCACCCTGTCCCCAAGAATCTACCTCTTGGGAAGACTGCAGGAGGACTTGCAGGAATCTGGGTAAATTTATCTTGCATAGGAGATGAAAGTGAAGAAGCCCTGAACTTCAGGACCCTGGGGCCTTCTCAGTAAGAAATTCTGATCCCTGAATTTCCTCAATCCTCCTTCCCTGAAAGGACCAAGACCAGCCCCCACAAATGAGAATGAAAAGGAAGCCATCACCACCCACAGCCTTGGCCACCCACCCATGATAAAGTACATCTGGAGTGGTCCTGGGGAGCTCAGTTACTCCAGACCACTCAGGTCCCGACATCTTCCCGGCACTAATGGGAAGACCTCTGGAATGCATTTCACAAACTGAATTGTCCTGACCTCTCTCTGTTGTACCCATTCCTCAGACCTCGGGGAATAGAGAGAAACTCAATCTCCTGCTGCCAGTCAGGATTAAATTTTAGCAAAGGAAAATCAATCTTGTCTAAACCACTCCTCCCCACAGTCACCCTCCTAAAGATTACCCCAGAACAGGGGATTTGAGGGCTGATGGGCCTCTCCAAGGTGACTATCCTCCATGTTCTCCTGACATTCCTCATGGCCTGTTAGTAAGCAAAATGATCTCACAAAGCTTCTCAGTCCCTATTTGCTTAGCTTCTAAGCCTCAAATCAGGTCTTTTTCTACAGAAAGAAATAACAAAGATGTCTGGAATTTACACTGTCCTCTTCCCTAAGGAGCCCAAAGGATTTTATGTACATTTTCACGGTAATACAGTAAAGTCATCTCCCAGGCCCTGGATACCTCCTGATTCAGCCAAGGGAGGAACCAAAGCACAGAAAGGTGAGTGGTTCCATGGCTCCCCACTGCCCAAGGGGTAGATCTGGAACTCCACCTGGCTGGACTAGAATCTGTTGGCAGTTTACAGGACCTGCCTAGGGTTCTAAAGTGCCAGAGCAGTAAGACAAAGGCAGAACCAGCTCTCAGCTGGGCGAAGGCAGAGGAAATGTGAAACTGGCATAGCTGAATCTGAATTCTGACCATTTGCTAGGGGCACCATCCTGGCCTCATGCATAGTCAAAAGTCATGTGCTATTGGCTCAAGAGTTGCCTCACTTCAGCTTGGCAGTGGCTCCAACTGAATGGCTGGTGCCCACCCTGTTCTCTAGGACTTGGTCAATTTGCAAAAACTGACCTGGAGGAAGTCCCTCTACCTCTCTGACCCTCAGCAATGTTCCTCACTCATAAAATGACAAAGAAATTCCTCCCAGATCTAAAGTTCTAAGAGCTGACAAATATGAAATCTTGAGAGGTATGGCAAGGGATATAGGATTAATAGAATAGGCAGTAGAAGACCTTGATTCTAGTCTTGGCCCACTAGCAGCTGTATGATGTTGAGTGAATCACTTCACTTGGTTTCCTCACCTATCAAATGAGGTGGCTGGTCATATTCTCCCTAAGGTCCCTCCCTGTTTGGCCTCTATCTCTAAATTCAATGATTGTACAATATGTGGAAGGAGCTATAGTACAAAAAGTCTGTTCCAGACATTGACTCTTCTTTGCTTCATCTCTTCATCTTTCCATCCATTCATTCAGCACATATGTACTGAATGCCTATCACAAGGCCAGGTTCTCTGTTAGTCACTGGGGCACAACAATGAGAAAGATGAGCATGGTTCAGTCCATGTCCTAATTACAGTCAAGGGGGAGAAGGAGAGAACTAAATAAATATCACAAAGTGTGTGTGAAAAGCCAGAAGAACAAGGGAACTTGGTACTTCAAGGAATGTAAAGCAACAGGATTGAACAATGAGGTGCAAGGCAGGGAATGGTGGCAGTTGAAGCTGGAGAGTAGGCAGGAGGCAGATCTAAAGGACCAGATACTCCAGCTTAAAGATCATTTCTATCTAAGGGCATTCTAGAAGAGATCACTGAGTGATTTTAAGCATGGTTGTAATGAAAATAGGTTTTTATCTTGAAAAGCTTATTTTATGTTTTATTTTTTTAAAAATCACTATTGTGTACCAGGGATTGACTAGATGAAAATAAAGGAATCTATCTAGGATGCCAGTGCAGTGATTCAGACAGGAGATGATTTGAACTTGGACTAGGAAGGAGATGAAGAAACATGGAAGCATCTAAGGAATAGTTACAAGCTAGAAACCAAAACAACAAAATAAGGCAGTTAGATGTGGAGGTGGTGGAGCTTGAAGGAGAGGGATTACAAGAAAGACGTTCAGGAGGCTGGGGAACCATTACTAAGGATGCCTGGTGATCCACAGCTTGCTCTTCTGACTCAACGGATGTTAAACCAAACAAAATAAGTTTTCTTTACACAGCTGCCCTTCCTCAGGCCCTTTCAGGTGACAGATACCCACCTGGGACTGGCCTGCCCTGTGCTGCCCTACCACGCCCTCCCCAGAAGCTCTGTCATGGTTGTCTGTTTTGTAGGAAGGAGAAAATCACAATAGTTTTACAATCTACATGAACCCTGCCTCTCCATCTGGGATAGTAGAAATCCAAGTGCAAAACCCAAACTCTTGGGGGGAAAGGAAGAGAGAATGGCTGTGATTTAATAAGACTTTTTTGTGTGTGAAAAATCAAGCAAAACCAGAAAATATCCCTGTAGTTTGTGGCATTTGGGGCTTGATTTATCATCGGCTTCGATATATCACCATAACAAAATTCTACAATGAGAATCATCAAAACATTCTGAATTACTACAGACAGTCTCCCCAGCTGATAAAAAATCTCTCTCTCTTTTTTTCTACTCTCTCTGTCTCTTTATGTGTCAGGGTTTAGCATTCACAAACGCAGTCGATCTTATACAAGCCTCATGCAATATTAAAATGTTTATACAACCCTTTCTGTGCTTGAAGCAGCAGCAAATGTTCCTGGTGTGCAAGGAATGAGGAGAATAATGTTCTCACACTCTCAGGAGAAAAACCCAACACCAGACCAATGCCTGTCTTGCCCTTCATGATTAATCGGCACAATAAAACAGATCTCGTTCTCCCTGGCTACCTGCCACGTCTTTGGGACCCCAAGCACTGACTGAGCACAGAGGAGAGGGCATCTCCTGGTTTCTTTGCCGTTAGGAACAGAGAACTGGACTGACACTCAGAATGCTTTTAGCTAAGCTCATGGCTGCAAGTCTACAGGCACATGCTATGCTGATATCAGTCCGGGGTCAAACTTTATAGCATTTAAGGGGGCATGTTAATGGTGTGACATTTCAGAAAGGTTTGCCTTCAGCTGCTGTACTCCTACAGGAGATTGATTTCCAAATATATGAACTCAAATCCAAGTGTTAGACATTAACAGAGAAACTGGTCTTAATCCAGTATCTTTCAAGCATGATCATGAGATTTGTGATGGAGCAAATATTGCTAGAAGGAAAAGAGAGGCTTAGAGATATCAAGTAATGGTCTCAGAACAGCACACAGTTCAGAAGCATCTGTCGTTGTATAGCTTTTGTCCAGCACAGAAAAATTAAAATATCAGAGCTGAAAGGGTAGGCCTCTAAGATGATTTTATACGGAAGGAGTCAAGCTCAGAGAGGCTAAGGAATGTGTTCAAAATCCCTAATTTGTGGTTCACTGTCTAAAGCAAAACCCCACTGACCACCTAAGAAGGGGCAAGCCAGACATTTCCAACAGGAAACACACTTGCTCCATGTAGTTCGCTGTAATGATGTGATGTTCTCTAATGTACAGGTCTTCTCTGCTTATGAATTGCTATCAAGTAATGAGTGCTTTGCAAAGTTTACCTATTAAAGATGATTTCTGGTTATTATTTCCAGTCCAATTTGTTTAGTGAGCTCTCTTGGCTGAGGGCAGGGTCAGGGACTTAATCGGCAGTCTCAAACTCCATCTGAGGTGATTCATGTCCCTTCTGAGAAGCTGGTTCCACAGCCTGAGAAAGCTCCCACCACTGGCTTTGCAAAGGGCCCTGGGATGAAGGGTGGATGGGGCTAAACTAACCCAGCTCTACCCTTAGGGCCTACTGGAGTTGAGCTTGTAAATTCTGGTGTCCCTCCCAAGACCAGAGAGCTGGGTGAGAAGCAGTCCAAATGTGCGTTTGTAAGATCAGCGAGCAAGAACATCCCTTACCCGCAGTCCTACTGCATGGAGCCTAAGATCATTACCAAGCAAGGCTGTACGTGCTTTAGGCTCTTCACAGCTGTTCTGACTACAGTTTATTTAGAGTCAGATTATAGGTCTGCATTTACATGAAGGAGGTGGGTCCACTACTAAGATAATTTCCATTTACAGAAGGAAATACATTATTCATTAGATTAATTCTCAGTGAATTGTGAACCCATCCTAACACTACTGAGTTCTCATGTTAGAAAAATCCCAGGGTACCAGTGCAAAGCTGACCCAGATTCTCTAAAGCCTGTTGCTGCAAGCTATAAGCGTATATACCTACTCCTCAGCCTGGTATGGCCCTGGTCTGTGAGGCTCTTTCCCCCTCCTGGACTTTGATCTCTCTTCCAGTAGCTACAAGTCTCAGCAAATACTCTGGGCTGATAGAAGCACAGGAGCTGTCAGACTCTGGGTGAAGATTTGATATTTCCATTAAGTCGATGCCATAATGTGCTGTCTCTCCCAAGGTTTTGCTTTCCAATCTGGGCATCCTTCATCACTCCCTTGGCAAACCGAAGTGGCACGGAGCCACTGGCTGCTGAGACGTTTAACACTGACTTGGCTTGGCTTTGCTGAGACAGAGTGTTTGTGTAGCCTATCACCCCCTCTATTCAATGTGTAGTGGATGTTTTAGTGAGGCTCTTGGCTGTAAATACCTTCAGGAAAACGTTTTTCAGTCATTTCTTTTAACTCTGTGAGCAAATACATACTTTGTCCTTCACAAAGACACTGACAGCAAAGACTTCTCTCTCCTTTCAACTGAATTAATCATGCAGGGGGAAAAATCCCCAACCTTCAAAGAGTAGGGTTGCTCCTAATGCAGTCTAAGAAAAATCACTGGTCGATTTCCAGGATGTGGGCATAACCCAATATGACCCATTGGCAGTCATTACCTCCCCAATCCTAGAAACAGATCTGGGGCTTTCAAAAGATACTCCAGCTAAGAGAAGTCCTACTGGTGCAAGGTCTTCTCCAGTCCCCAGCCCAGGACTCCTGAGACCTGGCTATTCAAGGTGATCCAGTAACAGACAGCATCAATATCACCTGGGAGCTTGTTATAAATGCAAAGTCCCAGGACTCACCACTAACTTCCTGAATCAGAATCTGCATTTTAACAAGATCCTCAGGAGACTGGTATGTATATTAAGCTTTGAGAAGCACAGTTTAGATCTTCTTTCCTCTGTGCCCTTAGGTATGACAACTCCACTATAGGCCGAACTCCTAGTTCCTAATCAGCTCCTCTTCTGTTTTTACTGTTTGCACTGTGACCCATGCTGACCCGTCCCAACACTGTTGACCCAAGTCAGTTTATATTTTTGGCTTCTCATCCCACCCTCGTTCTAATTTACAGCTTTTATGGCACGAGTCTACCAAATACAATGCCTTCCCAAGGTTCAACACCTAATAGTTAGCCTTGGTTATTAATAAAAATCACTTAACTTGTCTAGGCTACATTTCCCAAGATGCTAAATGGCCACATACATATGTGTCACTCTCTATGGGACACACATGCCAGGAGGACAAATGAGGCCATTCATATTTAATAGCACTCATTATTATACAGCAAGTGCAAGGTATTATTTGTGAGCAAATATACAGCAAGTGCAAGGTATTATCTGTCTAAGTTAATGGCTGCTATCTCCTGAACTGGCTAACCATTTTCATTGCATGCTTAATTCTGAGACTGCTAGCAAAGTTGCAGTTACACAGTGCTCTTCAGCTGGGTAAGGTCTTATCTTACAAATATCTCAGTGTACTTAACAGGCTATTTGGAGTAACTCTAGCAACAGGAAAGGAATCTTGAGTTAAGGGTGAATTTTCACTATTATACTGGGAGGTGAGGTCCCCTGCCTGCTTTGTCACCTCTATGGAGATGGACAAGCAAGGGACTGTAATGTGAGACATCTCACTCAACATCATGAGAAGACTGGATTGGAATTTTGGATTCTCAGAAGTTAATTCCACAGGACTCTGGACAAATGACAGGACTGGAAGAGGTAAAGCAAGATTATGGGACAAGCAGGCAGTAATTTCAGAAAGCTAAGTGTGGAGAGTCCCATCACATCAGTTTCTGGCAGGGGGTCTCACAAGCAGGAGTATGTCCAAGAAGCAGAGACAGAGCTCAATGTGTCAGAATCAGTAAACTGAGGTGAAGAGAAAGGGGTGGATCTCTCAAGGGGGAAAACAACAGAGCAACAACCAAGAAACCCAAAACTGGTTGCCTATGGAGGGGTGGAATATATAGAATGAACATGAGAGAGAGGCATGCGCACACAGGGCCCACACAAATGCCCTAGCCCAATTAAAAGGACTTTGTAAACTGCAAAGGGCCATGCAGATGTTTAATATATTATTAAAATTGTCCTAAGATACACATCAGAAATGTGAAACTCCAAAATGCTAGTGAAATTAGATAATGTGTCCAGTAAGGTCACAGATCTGGTAAGGTCAAAACCACTGACTTCTCAGCTAATGCTGTCTGGGGACAAGGTGAGAAGAATGCTTCTTACTGACTGAGAGTTCTAATTATATGGTATGTCTACTGTCTACATGGTACCCACCCAGTTAGTAATAAAAAGTGAAAAATTCAGCTGAGTTAGCCAGGTTTTGTGGGCTTGACACAATGCCAAATAGCCAGTCTCATCAATTCTCTCAACTGATTTGACAGGTTATCTTGGGAAATGGGTTGACAGAGCTGGAGGCGGAAAATTCTAGGGGAAGGATCAACTCTAAACAATTAGGGCAAAGCTAATATATAGAAACTAGATAGAGTGGGAGGCGACGGTAAAGATTTGCCAAAGTTAATAGTGAAGTTGGTTTACACATCAGCTATAATGCCAATATAATGGAAATCAAGATGAAGAACTGAGATTGCAACAGGAAATACTCTGTCCAGAAATGTCAACAAATACAAGGTGTGTGAGTGTGGGAAGGGGAGATCACAAAAAAAGGAGGGAAAGAAAAAGAGGGGTATGATTCTATACTCCCGAATTGGCAATTGGTCCCAAACCACTTTACTGCACCAAATTTAGAAGTCTTTCCACATCACTCACACCAAAGCCACGAAGACCAGAGTTCCCCGATCCACCTTCAGCACTAACTATACCATCAACTACAGCAAGAAAAGCACACACCTTCACTTCAAATCATGGCAGGCAAAATTCCATTTGCTTTACCTTTCAAAAGAGCAGAAAGGCAATGCAACTTATTCAGCTCTCTTAGTTAAGAAAAATTTCCCCTTAAGACAAGCTCCCCCAAACCTTGTGATCTAAGCCAAATAAAGAGGCAGCCATCACTCAGGCTGGGTAGTGAGGGGGTAAATCAAGTGATGACAAGGAAACAAGCAATTGTGACCATGTCGTTTTGTATAGCATGGTAGCCAGCAAATAATAAATAACAACATGAGCTGAAGGCAAATCTTGAAGCTCTGTTTTGTTCTAAGTTGATTCAGAAGCTGAGAAAGTAGGAGAAATTAGAAATATTTGGGAGGCATATTCAGTGGCTCTACTATGGAGTATACATCAACAGTCAAAACATACTGACATAAGGAAGAAATGGCCTTTCCATCTGAGACTTCAGCAACCACTAGCATTTCTATCCTCAAATAATATTACAGCGCATTTATTCCACGCCATTTTCATAAAAAATAAATTTATGAGTCTTCTTGTTATATATAACTGAAAATGAAGGTACAGAGCCTTTTCTTCCTCCCTTGTGATCACACTAGTGGACCACACCAGTGCTTCACCCAGATCCCCTTATACAGCCTTCTGCTGACTCTGCATGGACCAACCTCCTCTCCCCAACCCTGGCTATGTGTAGGCATAAGAAAGCCTAACTCCTTTGCTTTGAGTTGGGAAAACACCAAGGCATAATTTAAGCTGCAGAATTCCCCTGTAAAATCAGGTTGCAGCATACCAGCTGAGGGAATTTTGCCTGAGATCATACCTTAACTTAGTTTCTTCCCTTCCCTATTGTGCTTCCCCCACTCCCTTAGTATTCTCCCCTGGGAGCACTTCTTTAGTAAGTCACTTGCATGCTAATTTTTATCTCAGGTTCTGTTTCTGGAGAACCAACCCAAGACAATCAAGTTTTATCAAAGTTCTCTCTGACATTCAGGATAGGCTAAGTTATACCATGAAAACATGTAACACCCCAAATTTCAGTAGCTTAAAACAAGGATTACTTCTTGTCCATGCTACCTGTCCATTGAGAGTTCTGTCTCTGCTCAACTTAATCACTCAAAGACACAGGTTTACAGAGCCATCATCTTGAACACTGCCAGTTACCATGACATAATGAAAAGAGAAACTGAAAGACTCAGCCAGCAATATGTGTTCCCTCAGAATTAACGCACATCACTGCTGCTAACAACACATTGTCCAGAACCAGTTCCATGGCCCCACCCGAGCAAAAGCATCCAGGGGTGAACTTTACTAATGACTTCTATAGTAAATCAGAGCTTAGAACCCTGATATCTGTTGCCCCTCTATGAAATATGGCTTGCTTTCCATGAGTAGCAATTTATCCCCATAATCTGCTTACAGATACTTTCTCCAAAAGACTCTGTGGTGGGTTTAGAGAAACCAAGAGCTGAAAAATACTGCTACTATTCCAGCTTTCCCATGGGTTGGTAATTAGTAATATTAGACAATCCATGGTGAGTGCATTAGTTTCTCCATATTCAAAATGAACTAACAAGAATTACTTTGTGTGGTCTTTTACTTGGTCAGGATATATATAGCCTAATGAAAACATATGAAATTACTATTTCAGAAATTGGATAGCAAGCAGCAGAAGACTGTGACCTCTGAGAAAAGGGCAGCAGATGAGATAAGCCACGTAACTGACTCAGTTTTCTATCTGGAGGCACTTGTTGTACTGTGGTACAACACGGGGGGGCCCAAACATGATCTAGCCCAGGAGACAGGCATTGAGTTTCAGGGGTACTGAGGTGGTTGGAAATTATGTGATATGGTACCAGAAACAAGGGAGCTATACAAAGAAGGTGATCCACAAACCTGCAGAGAAGTCTCCTTTAGTCTTTGGCTGAACACTACACTGCACATATGCAGGGCAGACTTCACAGGGCCAGGAAAATAACATCTACCAAAGAAACAAAAATTACCAGAGGATAACTCTTCCCTTGCATCCTAGAAATTGTATTTCAATCTAATGAAAATTGCACAGGACTGGGAGACATGAGAGTCCTCACCAACACAGTGGAAAATCCTCAATTAATTCAGTATAGACCTCAGAAAGTCCAGTCCTTAATGGTGGGCCTAAGCTAGCCTTAGGTTCAATGTCTTACCTAGGAAAATTTAAAAACAAGCCTCGAAAGGATTGAACTGATTCAAAAGTAAATTGATTGCCTATCAGAACAAAATTAAACTATCTATCAAGGAAGACAACAAAATCCAGGCAGTCAATGATGTAGCATCAATAATGTCCAGCATACAATAAAAGAATTAGCAGATGGGCAAAAAAAAAAAGCAAGAAAATGTGATCTATCACCAGGAGAAAAGTCTAGTAGAAACACATTGGAAATGATAGAGAAGAATAAATTAGCAGTCAATGACTTTAAAATAGGTATTTTAAATTTGTTCAAAGATTAAAAGGAAAATATAAATTTAATGAGAAAACAAAGAAGAAATAATAGAGAAATGGTAAATGAAAAAAAATCCAAATGGCAATTCTAGAAGAGAAAAATACAATGTCCAAAATGAAAATTTCACTGGATGGGCTTAACAACAGATGACACTGCAAAAGAAAAGATCAGTGAATTCGAAACCAGGCAATAGGAACTATCCAAACTAAAAGTAGAGAGAAATAGAGAAAAAAGGATGACAAGAACAAAATGAATATAGTCTCAGTGATCTCTGGGAAAATATTAAGCAGTGTAACATACAGGTAATAGGCCTAACAGAAAGAAAGCCTGGATCAGAAAAAAATGTTTGAAGAAATAATATTTCTTCAATATTATAAAGAAATAATAATAAAGAAGAAATAAAATTTTTTGCAAAAACAAAAAATTTTCCAAGTTTGATGGAAAATACAAACTTATAGATCTAAGAAGTTCAATGAATTCTAAGCAAGATAAATACAAAGAAAGCTACACCAGGGTACATCATCATCAAATTGCTAAAAATTAATGATAGATAAAAGATTTGCATACAGGTGTGCACAGGAACTTTATCTATAATAGCTCCAAACTGTAAATAACCCAAATGTCCGTCAACAGGAGAATGTATAAAGAGTTTTTAATATAATTATACAATGGAATACTATTAATCAATAAAAAGGAATAAACTGATACACACAACATTTATGGATTTCACAGATATTATGCTAAATGAAAGAAGCCAGACACAAAAGAACACATATTGTATCATTCCATTTATATGAAGTTCTGGAACAGGCAAAAATAATCTATGTGAAAGAAATATGACTGGTTGCCTATGTAGGAGGGGTTACAGGTAAGGGGAATGAGGGGTCCTTCTGTGGTGATGGTAATGTACATCTTGATAAGGATAAGGGTTATACAGGTACATGCAACTGTCAAAACTAATCTGTAGGGCTTCCCTGGTGGCGCAGTGGTTGAGAGTCCGCCTGCCAATGCAGGGGACGTGGGTTCGTGCCCCGGTCCGGGAAGATCCCACATGCTGCGGAGTGGCTGGGCCCGTGAGCCATGGCCACTGATCCTGCAAGTCCAGAGCCTATGCTCCACAGCAGGAGAGGCCACAGCAGTGAGAGGCCCATGTACCACACACACACACAAAAAAACTAATCTGTACACTAAAGAAATGTGCATTTCTTGGAATATATATTATTTTTCAATAAAATAATTTAAGAAGTAAAAATAAAATCAACATCTGTATATAAGTGGTCAATAATGTATTTTTATTTTTAAAGTACAAAATACTTCAAAAATACCATTTTACTGGTATCATTTTACCACCCAAAATGACGTCCATATGTGCCTATGGATGCCTGAAATTCCAAGTAATTTACCTTGAAGCTCTATGCCTCTTCAAAAATCAAATGGCCTTTAAATAGGGCCACACTGAAAACCATTCGCACCTTATTATATATTAGTTTCTCAGCTTTTCTAAGAATGTGTTTTGGGCTTCCCTGGTGGCGCAGTGGTTGAGAGTCCGCCTGCCGATGCAGGGGACACAGGTTCGTGCCCCGGTCCAGGAGGATCCCACATGCCACAGAGTGGCTGGGCCCGTGAACCATGGCCGCTGAGCCTGCACGTCCGGAGCCTGTGCTCCGCAATGGGAGAGGTCACAACAGGGAGAGGCCCGCGTACAGCAAAAAAAAAAAAAAAAAAAAAAAAAAGAATGTGTTTTGTGGGGATGGCTGAGTCAAATACCACGGGAGTCACAAGAGATAGTTTTTCTTATGTGTTCTAATTTCCCCTCAATAAACATATATTACATATGTATTAAGAAAAATGAATAAAGTTTTTTTAAGTAAATGAAGATCCTGGTTGACTGGGCAGGGTGGGTGGCCCCAGCAAGATGGAAAACTGGCAGAGGAAAAAGTAGCTCAGAATTCCAGAAGACAAATTTCATCATCTTCAAGATTTCAAGTAACTGCCTTCCAATTCAGACCAGCAAAACATTAGGATAATCGAGGCAATTTCCTACACAGAGAGACATGACAAGATATCTTTAAGGAAATTTCAAACTCAGAATGAATACGTTAAAAGTAGATCACAACATGAGCTTTTTGTTCATGGCAAAATGAATGTCTCGCCATTCCCAGCACTCCTCACATTCTCTCCTGCTTCCCTGCTTTGCCCATATCCCTCCCAGAGGGATGGGCCTTTCATTCCTCTGGAATGACTTTTTCTTTATATCTGCCAATGGAAAATCCTCTTATCCTTTAAGTGTCCCCAAAGGGCCTTCGCTGAGTGCTCCCTTCTCTGGACTTGCATGGCTCCCAGTGTCTGTCTTATGAAATCTAGCATAGCTTGGTATTGTGGCTCTCTACAACAATAATGATTCCAATAATAACTACCATGTATTGTGGGTTTACTATATGCTACTAAAATAGTAGCATACTAATTAATAATCAGGTCATGTAATTCCTTCAGCCACTCTTCAAGGTAGATAACATTAACCTGATTTACACAGAGGAAACCAAGGCTTAGAAAAGCCAAATAACTTGCTCAAGGACAAAGGTGGTCTACTTAGCAGATCTAGGATTAGAACCAGGGCTGCCTGACTCCATAGCTTTTGTTCCTAAACACTATACTACCTCCTTGACATCCATGTCTCATTTATCCTAAAATAACAAAAACAAAATTTATCTCTATTTCTATATCACTTACAAATGACAGGCAGAGTGCTACACTTTCCTTGAAAGAAGGGATCAAGGTTTGCACATCTTTGTATTGCTTCCTGCATCTAACATAGTGTCTGGCAAATAGGTACATCCCAACATACGCTTGAAGGGATGGATAGGTAGACAAGCCCGTTGCAAGACTCTAGTTCTTACCCTAATTCCAAAAATTGTATTCTTAGAGCATCAAGCAACTGAAATGAATGATTAAATGAATAAATAAATGGAAACAAAAGAATCTTAGTTCCTACTTCAAATATAGTCTCAGTATTGGGTATAAATCATGTGGTTTTGCTTAGTCATTTTTTTAAACATCTTTATTGGAATATAACTGCTTTACAATGGTGTGTTAGTTTCTGCTTTATAACAAAGTGAATCAGATATACATATACATATATCCCCATATCTCCTTCCTCTTGCGTCTCCCTCCCACCCTCCCTATCCCACCCCTCTAGGTGGTCACAAAGCACCCAGCTGACCTCCCTGTGCTATGCGGCTACTTCCCACTAGCTATCTATTTTACATTCGGTAGTATATATAAGTCCATGCCACTCTCTCACTTCGTCCCAGCTTAACCTTCCCCCTCCCCGAGTCCTCAAGTCCATTCTCTGTGTCTGCATCTTTATTCCTGTCCTGCCCCTAGGTTCTTCAGAACCATTTTGGGTTTTTGTTTTTAGATTCCATACATATGTGTTAGCATATGGTATTTGTTTTTCTCTTTCTGACTTACTTCACTCTGTATGACAGTCTCTAGGTCCATCCACCTCACTACAAATAACTCAATTTCGTTTCTTTTTATGGCTGAGTAATATTCCATTGTATATATGTGCCACATCTTCTTTATCCATTCATCTGCTGATGGACACTTAGGTTGCTTCCATGTCCTGGCTATTGTAAATAGAGCTGCAGTGAACATTGTGGTATATGTCTCTTTTTGAATTATGGTTTTCTCACGGTATATGCCCAGTAGTGGGATTGCTGGGTCATATGGTAGTTTTATTTTTACTTTTTTAAGGAACCTCCGTACTGTTCTCCATAGTGGCTGTATCAATTTACATTCCCACCACCAGTGCAAGAGGGTTCCCTTTTCTCCACACCCTCTCCAGCATTTATTGTTTCTAGATTTTTTCATGATGGCCATTCTGACTGGTGTTAGGTGATACCTCATTGTAGTTTTGATTTGCATTTCTCTAATGATTAGTGATGTTGAGCATCCTGTCATGTGGTTGTTGGCAATCTGTATATCTTCTTTGGAGAAATGTCTATTTAGGTCTTCTGCCCATTTTTGGATTGGGTTGTTTGTTTTTTTGATATTGAGCTGCATGAGTTGCTTGTAAATTTTGGAGATTAATCCTTTGTCAGTTGCTTCATTTTTGCTTAGTCTCTTGAATTCTCTTCCAGTTTTAAGATCTGCAAATCTAGCTCCTGTTCCTCTGCATTTCAGAAATATTACTTTTCTAATTTATTTTCTGTTGAAAGAAGATTACAATGAAAAACTATGGCTATCATGTTGTTTGCATGAGATCTTAAGTTCAGGAACGAAAGGACTCAAGGCATTCACACATACTATGTCAGTAAGTTAGGACCATGTAAGTTAGTGCATCTATTAATAGATGAACATTTCTGTGACACACTGCAATAGGCAAAGTACTTCTGTTACACTATCTTATCTGACCTTCACACTTTGGAGTAGGCAAGGAAATTTGTATTACCCCAACTTTACAGATGAAGGAACTGAGACTCAGAGAGGTAAAGTGATTAGCTAGTAAATAAAGTCAAGATCTCAATCTAAGTCTTTTGGCTATAGTTAGTTATCTTTCACTCTCACCACACTGTGTCTAGCTCATTAATCATCAAAGACAGCATCCCTATTCAAACTATTACTCCACGTGGATAATAGGACCATTTTGTTAGGCCTGTGTTGGGGGACAGAATTAACCCTCTTCCTTTTGAGTAAGCCATGTTTTGTCGGATTGGTCCTCAATGTAGTTTTAAGTTATAGTAATATAAGGTTATGTCTTAAAAAGTCTCATAAATACAGACTATCTCAGTATCACCCCATTATTTTCTTTAAGTAGGCAAACTGAGGTCTAGAGAAATTAAGTGATTTTTTTTTCCAAGACAACAGTTCACAGAATCAAGTCTTAATATATCCAGCATACTATATACATACTGTATACAAGCTAACCTAATCTGAGCTCCTTCCTATGTAGCAACTTATTCTACTGCATTCATGGCAGGTACCCCTTCACTTGTACCTTTACCATCTGAATCCAGTTCTATCCATTTGTGTGTTAGGTAAGCATAATAATCACTGCCATTAAGAGTTGAACCTCTCTGGGTGGTGACTTCCACCCAATTTTGCTCAGTATTCTTGAGAGCCCTCTATTGGTCTTCTGGGGAATAGCAGGCAGCCTCTGTTGGCTGTGCTCAGTGATCAATGAGTCTCAGGGAGCTTTAGTGAACAACCAGCCCAGTCAGTACAGCCTAGCCAGCACTGCTCATTTCAGCGCCATCTGAAACACAAAACAGGGTGAAGAAATCTGTGTTTGCCAAATTGAAACAGGCAGATTTGGCAGTGAAACAGACTTTCATTTTCTCAACTTCCAAAAATATCCACCAAAACTAATTTCTCCAAAAACTAAACTCTGCTCTGAATCAGGGGCTTGTCTGGCCTTTCTTCTGCCACTAATGTTCATTCACCCTCATCCCACCTCCTCCCCACTCCTACCCAGCCATGGTGTACAGTATGATGACATGCAGGTTGTACAGGTCACATACCTCCTAAAATTACTTTCCCTGCCCCTCCTCCCTCCATCCTTCTCTTTTTTCCTCCTTTCTTCTTACTCTTCTTCCTTCCTTCTTCCTTTTTTCCCTCCCTGCCTCCTCTCCTTCCCTTCTTCCCTCCATCCCTTTCTCTCTTTATTCTAACAAATTTGTATCAGAAGCTAGAAAGATGACTATGAATTGAAACCTGCCTCAAGGTGTCTACAATTTGAAAGGGAAAATGTGACAGGTATATTTATGACAACTTTAAAAATATATGAAGAACCCTAGGAGAGGTTCTATCTAGGCAGACTCTTGTGGTTGCAACGAGTTACCTCAAGTAACAAAGAATTTATTGGAAGTATACCTGATCATGGGAACTCAGAAAGAGCCCTGCTATCACATCTCAGAAAAAGCAGAAACTGGAGGGTGAACCTGAACTGGTTGGGGGGTGTTTTAGGAGCTCACTGATCATCACTCTAGTGCTCCACTGGGGTGCACAGCTACATCCTATGTGTCAGTTTTTGTTTTTTGGTTTTTTTCTCACTTAACAATGGACTTTCTCACCCACTACACAGTCACCACTCAACTCTCCAAGGATAAACAATCACGCTTCTGGGTTAGGGGCAGCTGTAGTTAAGGGGCAGTAAGGGCTCTGGACATTTCCAATGGCAATAGGGCAGGAGCTGATTACCACCATCCTCCAGGCCTCCACAGCATGGATCAAGCACTGGGGAGAGAAGGTGAGGCAGTATTGAGCAGGCAGGGCTCATTTCCATGACAGCAGCTTTGCCAAGTGCTATATTTGTCTGTGTAGTCTCAACAACAAGAGCAGTGTGCCCTGAGCACCTGGGGTTGTGGAAACATCCCTTTCCACACCTAGTTCCATCCAAACTCCTCTCTTACAAGTGGGGAAGTAAGTTGTATCTGGGGAACTATGGGCTCAAAGTTCATAGATATCTGGACTTTGGTGATAGGATGCTGAGGGGAAGGGAAATTTTTAGCAAATGTTCTAGCATAAAGGGCAGAGGAAATGATAAAGGGGAAGTTCTCTGGCTTCTCACCTCTTGTGAGGCTAGGTTCACAATCTCTCCTCCCCACTGTGAGAAGTCCCCAGGACATGGCTTGACCAAATGTCCAGGGAAGGGTGAACAGGTAAGGATGATCGGGTGAGACTTGAGTAATACTGGTATTATGAGGTCCTGTTGGTAGAGAGAAGGGGAATGGGACTGAGGGTGGAAGGCCAGGGCCTTGTCCACTAGAAGGGATCTTAGTGCCCCATGACCACACAGAGTTAGTTTCAACTATGAAATGGAATTACTGGTAGTGAAATTGTGCCATACTTTGCACCCACTCCCACTCAACAGGTACACGCCTACACATACAATTTCCTCCAAGAGTTGTGTGGGTGTGTAGACAACTTCTTAACTCCTGAAGATGGCTATGCAAGTGCTAGAAGAAAGGAGAGAAGGAGATAGAAAAGAAAGAAGAAAAGAAAAAAGGAAGGAAGGAACAAACTGCAAATGTGATTGTGTGGATGGCTACTGATGGATATGGTTATCATACACTCCTACAGCGTAAGGATGGGCAGAGTGAAGTCCAAGTTCTAGGTGTAGATTTAATCATTGAGGGAAATTTACATTGTAGAGACCTGGCCAACAGCTTTGTAAAGACTAAAGTGTTCACTGATTTACTTAGAGAAGGACAAAACTTCTCACAATTTGTCAGTATAATGGACATGCAATAAATAGTTACTTATCAAAACCAGAAGCCAACAGAAGCCCTGGGACCATGGAATGTGTTGCCTTGAGATATAGTGCACACTGGTGACCAAAGAGCATCCTCTCATCCCACACACCATTACCACCAAGCACCTACTGTGTGTCAAGCACATCATTAGGCACCAAAGACTCAGTCCCTGCCCTCATGAAGCTTACTGTCTAGTGGGCAGCCAGACATCAACCAGTTAATCTCACAAAGAGAGGTAAAACTCAGCTATGACAGGTACTTTTGAAAGAAACATCCACAAGTGTTAATGAGAACATAGAATGGATAATCTGATGTATAGGACCTGGTAAAGGTCAAGGAAACCTTGAGGAAGTAACCCCTGAACTGCTATCTGAAGGATAAGAAGGATTAATCTGAGCAACAAGGGAAGAAAGAACATGTTAGGTAGTGGGAACAGCATATGCAAAGGCCCTGTGGAAAGGAGAAGCAAGGTGAGCACAAGAACCCTCAGTAGGGCAACAGTATGGCTAGATGGGTAGCAAACGGAAGCACAGAGAACGAGTAGTGCCAGATGAGGGCAGTGGGGAGCAGGGACAGATCATGCAGGGCCATGTGTGCCATTTGAAAAAATGTTTTCACTTTATCCCAAGAGCAAAGGGACTCAATTATGGATATTTAAATGGGTACTCAAGAAAAGGTTATTGAATATATTATAGATAAGCAATGTAAAAATGCTTGTAAACCTCTGATGTTGTAGGTGAAATGTTATTTGAATACATCCCTGTGCTTTTTCTCCAGGATTAAGGTCCATAGTTGTCATTAGATTCCCAAAGGGGTCCACAACCCTCCAAAGGTTAGAACCATTGTCCTGGTTCTTACTGGGAGAGTATACTGGATGATTTCTTACTAGGGTCCCTTACGTCTCTAAGATTCATGAGCATAAAACCAACCCTGAGTCATCTAAGAGATTGACTAACTAAGGTTCACTGTCACCAGCAGAGAAATTAGAGCTTGAAGTTAGAAAATATGGTTTTGTTGTCACTAGCATCAGTGTATAGCAAAGAATACACTCATCTTCACCCCGATTCCTGCCTCCATGTCTGTGTCTCTCTCTGTCTCTGTCTCTCTCTGTCTCTGTCTCTCTCTCTCTCTCTCTCTCTCTCTCACACACACACACACACACACACACGCTGCCCATCCCAAGGAAAGGCCCCTCATAGCCTGTGGATATCGACCCCTTCAGAACATTGACACTGGAGGTTCCCACGGCTGTCGTCTAAGGCCCAAGAGCATTTACATAACCAGCTCAGTCACAGCTAGGCTGGGGGGGAGGGGGATTACGAATACATGTCTACTCACTTCCTCTCTCCAGGGCCTCCCTTGTTCTGCTAGCAAAGTGAAAATATGGCAAGTGGATCATAGCGAACAAAGGCACAGTTGAAACTCAATGATTTGAGTCACCGGAGAGGAGCACCAGCGTGAGCAATCGTGGGCACAAGTGGTGGATCATCCACCCTGGGATCCCAGGGCTGAGGCTACTGATCCCTCAGGCCCATGTAGACCCCAGTTTCTATTTCAGCAGTGATTCCCAAAGGGTGCTCTTTTATACCTTAATTCTAGGGGATGTTAATAAGAGTTCTGAAAATAAATAAAATTCTATGGTCAAGTGAATTTGGGATACTTTGGATTATAAAAGATGCAAGAGGTGTCCTTGCATCTTTTATAATCCAAGGTCCCCAATCCCTTATAGCTTCTTTTCAACCCTAGAGAAGGAAATCTAGTTTATAATTTCCCAAAACTGTTAAAAGACTTTCCCAGAAGACTTTGGTTGAGGAGCGTCTCACAACATCTGTGCTCCAAGGCAGATTTGGGGAAATCCGGCTCTCCAAATTCTCTTAAAAGGCCTTGTGTCCTGGTTCATGACAGGGTTCTCTTTAACACAATGTATAGCCCCCATTTCCCATTCAAGGCTCATATTAAATCCTACCTCATGAAGGAAGACTTTGCCAATGGTCTCGTCTATATTTAGTGCTTGCATACTGGGTCATACATTTTGAGGCCATGACTGTAAGAAATTTAATTTAGGACTTGGGAATGTGATGTCTTATATTCCACAGTCTGGCCCTGCTGGTCTCATGTTTTATTTTCTCCACAATATTTATCATTATGTAGAATTGCCTTGTTATATATATATATATATATATATATATATATATATATATATATATATATATGCTTATTTATTGTCTGTCTTCCCCTCTAGAATATAAGCTCCATGAAAACAAGAACTTGTCTCTTGTAGTCATCCATCACCTAGAACCTGGCACACAGTAGGGATATAAATATTTGTTGAATGAATGATTGCTCTCAATGATCTGTTGCTTATAACTTTTGTTCCATAAGAAGTACTGCAATCTGCTTGAAAGCAGAGACTATATGTCAGTGCACTACAGTAGAAAGGGATCCAAGATAAGTGAGAGGAAGCCTGCCACTGTGTCCCCTTAGGGAAGGCTCCTGACTTCTCTGTGCCTCAGTTCCTCCTTCTGTACAGCAACTCCCATAGTACACCATTGTACACCTACACCCAACTCAGAGTAAGCATACAAAAGGTCACTGAGTGATTGAATAAATATTTATCACGTCTTCTAGACATGCAGTGAGTGCCCAATAAATACTTTTTGAAATAAAATAGTAATACTTTTTTTTTGTTTATATGGTAAGAGGGATATAATCCTTTGTAAAAGAAATAGGCATTTACTTTAAGTATTAGTGAATTTTACTGGCACATATGTTGAGGTCCCAATACTGATGTTGCTCCACATTTAGACTTTCTCAGTCTCCACAGCCTATTCAGTCTATCCTGTGAATGGCTTCCTTTCTCCACCCATAGTCTTCTGAGTGGTCCAATGCCCACCTCCTCTCCCTGGCATTAAAGGACATTCAACATTGCAATAAAGGGATGCCATGTTCCTTTGGAGACTGCCAAAAATTGGGCAACCTCCTCACTGGGTAGAAGTACTACTTCTACTGGTGGTGGTGGTGGTAGTAGTAGTCATTATCATGATAGTCGTAGACACCACCTACTGAGAGTATATTACATGCCAGCAACTATGTGAAGCTCTTTATATATATCATTTAATCATCACAAGAATTCCAAGAGATAGGTTCTATTATTATGCCCATTTTACAGATGAGGAAATGAAGTTCAGAAAAAAATCATTTGCTCCAGGATTTATAAGCAGGTCACCCTGCCTCTAGAACCAGACTCTTGCTGAGCTATAGAATTTGTAAATACACGTGAAGGGAATAGGAGTAGAAACAGATCTGACTCCCTTGCCATCTCCTCTGCATGGAAACATGGGAAGAGAAGCCAGGTGGGCCCACCAGCTAAGGCACAGGGAAGAATCTCAGGTTGAATGTGGCTTAGGAATCTCCAAGAGAAGCTCTGGTTGCAGGGGTTCCCGTCCCTCTCTGCGGGGCCTCAGCACTCCCTTATGAATAGTTATCCCCCTTCTGGAGCTGCTTACCACACAGCTGGGAAAATAGTACTGGGAAAGTTGGGGAGGATGTTGACCAGGACCTCTGGAAGTCTGCTCCTATCCCCCCTGGAGCTGAAACTTTGCCAGCAGCCCAAGGAGCTGAATGAATGCTCCAGGAGCCCTGAGGTGCTAGGAAACCAACAGGGAATTTTAATTGAAAGCAACTTGCTAATCAGGTACATACTCAATGTTATAATTACCCGGTGATGACAGCACCATGAAGTACAAGCAAGCAGGAAGTACTGACCAAGCAACTTTAAAAGGTTGGTCTAATGCTCTTCATTTTTCACTATAGCCTAAATTGCGTTTGTGCTTTCAGGGAATAATGAAAAAGACAGAAAGGTGAATGACAATCCAGTTCCAAGCATCCCAGACTGAAAAATAAAAAGAGTGAATTTTCCTCTGAAGCCAAATAATGACATTCATTCATCCATCACACTTTACAGAAGAGCTGTTTTGTGCCAGGCACTGTGTTCAATGGTGGAAATATGGATTGGGGGCTAGGGGGGAGAAAGGGGGGATGAGGAGGAGAAAAGGAGGGACGAAGAAGAGGGAAGAGAGCAAGACAGGAGGAGGGGCTAGGAGGAAGAAAGAAAGAAGAGGAAGCGGGGGAGGGAGAAAAGGAGCGGAAAAGAAGAAACAGTCTTGCCTTTAGATGAGCTCATTGTCTAGTGGGGGAGACAGGCTCCTGCCTCCAACACTATAGGTTCAGCTTAGGAGCCAAATGGATTTAAATCCCTCCATAAGGTGGCAGAGATTTCCAAGTCTCCAAGAAGTGTCCTCTTGGCTGCTGGCAAGACTGGGTATGCAGCTGCCAGGGCCCCTGGGGGCTCAGAGGCAGAGGGTGTGAGTGTGCCTTAGTCCCCCAGGGATGGGGCAGGAGGAAGAGTTTCTTCCCAGCCAGCTCAGCAATACAGTGGGACTTCAATTCCAAAGTCAGCGCAAAAGGTGAAAATTGCATAGAGTCAAAACTATACTTGAAAATCCCTTAAACTGGCTATAAAGTGCAGCATATGTGCTCTGCTTCATGTTTACCACCTGGTTCAGAAAGGCTTTTTCACAAGCTGGTTTAAAAACCACTGAGCTAGACTTACAGGGAGGAAGGAAAGGAACATCTCTATGCAGATGATGGGCTTTCAAACCATATGGTCTTCAAGATAATTATCAAATTGCTAGTAGTGAAAGGGGGACGAGTAGAGAATTCTAAACTGTCTCTGCTAGCCTGCAGGGCTTTCTGCATAGGGTTTTAATACCCAGCCTTTAAAACCTTAATAAGTGTTAATGGATTTGTCTGTTGTCCAGAGGGTTCCCTGGGATGGGGAGTGAAGGTTAAGCTCTCAGCTCTGGGGGAGGGGAGGGAAAGGTTCAGGCAGGTCTGGGCTCTGAACTCCCTGTAGCTGTGATCCCACAACAGGTGCAGGAGGACAAGATGGGGGAGCCTTTCCAAAGGGAGGCCGGTCCTGGGGGCGGTGGGCAGCAGCTGACTCAGGAAGGGAAGCTGAGCTCACAGGAAGTGCAGAAGTAAGGGCCACAGAGATTCGACCGCCAGAGAGCCAAGCAGTGGCCAAGTGGTAGAGACCCTGGAGTGGGCAATATCAACTCAGGCAGCACTTGGTGGATGGACCTGCCTATCCTCCTAGAGTTTGTACTCTAAGTACAACCAGGATATGCCAACTCTCCCCATGGTCTCACCTCCTCTGGCAGCCTCCCTGGGCCCCCAGCATTCCCCTCGCCCACCCTAGGAGTGTGCTCAGATTGGTCCCCCATCTCCCAGGACCTGCCTGTTCTTTTCCGCCTGCATAAGTATCACCCCTTCTTTGAGGTCCCACCCAAACTCCACCTCCCCTGAGAAGCGGGGGCTCCCACGGCCCTGTCTGGGCGTGGTACCCTGTCTGCCCTTCCTCCCATGGCCCTTCCTGCTGGCTGCCCTCATTTGACACCAGCCGTGTGGCAGTGAAGAGCACAGATTAGAGCCCGACCTCCTGGCTTTCAACGTTACCCATGACATACTCGTGAGTATGGGCCTGGCATGTGACTTGGGCCAGGCACGCCTCAGCTTCCCATCCACACATGGGGGAAAGAATAGAAACTACCCCACAGGGCTGTGTAAGAATTACAGGAGGCAAGGGATATAAAACACCTAGTAGGTGCGTGGCACAAGACGAAGTGCTCGACAGACGTTTTCCGTTTTTTCTAAATTGAAGTATTGTTGATACCTCTGGTGTGAGGTGTTATTTTGTTGCATTTTAACCTCACACTGGAAACTACCTACACGCCCATCAACAGTAGAATGAATGAATAAATGGCCATGCATTTACACGACAGACTAGCATACAACAATGAAAAGGAATAATCTATGACTAACAGGCAATGGTATGGATGGACCTCACACGTGTAACGTTGGGAAGCCAGAAACAAAGAGCACATAGGGTACAAAAAAAGGACAGTGATTCTCTAGCGGAGGGACGCAGCTGGAAGGGGAACGGCGGGGACAGGGAATTTCAGGGTGCTGCCATGTCCTGCTTCTTGATCATGGTGAGGGTAACAAAGGTATGTTCATTTGGTAAGATTCTTTATACTGTTAGTTTAAGATCTGTGACTTTTTCCTATAATTAATATAGTTCAATAAAAGGATTTAAAAACAAGTGTGAAGCAGTCAACTATCAGGGATGCCCAAGAGCCTGGGAAAGAGACAGAAAAAATATTCCCAGCGGTGACTGCAGAAAATTCCCTGCTTGAGGCCTCCCAGCAGTGCCCTTGCCCACAACCCCAAAGATGGCTTCATCTGGGGTCAGGACAGTCCAGGGGCTTCCCCTCCCTGGGCCTGGTAGCACAATCTGGTCTCAGCCTGCCCCTCCCAGCATATTTTCCAGTACTTCCCAATGTGAACTGTAAAATCCTGTCAAGGCTGCTCTCTCAGGATACAGGAAGAGTCCTAGCTAATCCTGTCCCTACACCTTCTCTCAGGCCCTCCTTCTCTGCCATGCCAGGCTTGTGCCCACCTCCTCCAGGAAGCCTTGTCTTACTGCCCCCACTCTTCATTCACTACTTAGTCTCTGGAATCCTACCACGGCCAACCCAGGCCATTAGAGATTTAACGTGAAGATGTCAGGGATGCTTCACTGGGAGCTGTGTGTGTACTTTCATCTGTCTTCTCACCCAGGTTCTCAATCCTTTGAAAGGAGACATCTTTTTCTGCATCCTTTTTATCATGCCTAGCACAGTGCCAAACGCAATTAGAGGCAACTATATTTCCATGGGTTGGTCCAATAGTTATATTGTCTTTTCCTGAATTAGTGGAAGTTCTAATTAAGACAATTAACTGCCTTATTGGATTGTAAGGAAATGTTCTAAAAGTACAATAGCACGTTATCGACCAGAAAAAGCCCTTCCCTGCTCAAAACCCTTTAATGGCTCCCCACGGACCTGAGCACCAACTGCAAAAATCTTTCCCAAGGTTTACAAGGCCCCTTCCACTGGCTGCTCCGTTCACGCCCTTCCCCACTTGCTCTTCCTTCGCTTCTACCACACTGGACTGACTTCTGTTTTTCAAAAGGACCAAGTTCTCTCTTGTGCCAGGACCTTCCTCTGGAACAGTGTTCTTAACCCCACACTTCCCTCCCCTTTGTCTTGACCAAATTCTAATTCTTTCTCAGGTTTCACTGAGCTCATTTCCTCAGGAAGGCCTTCCCTGAATGCCTAGACCAGTGGTTCTCAATCTTGGGCAGGGGTCAGAAACTCCTGGGGGGCTTGATAAAACACAAGCCCTTAGTCTTTCTGATTCCTTGGGTTTGGGGTGGGACCTGGAAATTTGCATTTTTAACCAGTTCCCAGGTGATTCTGGTCCGGGGACCACACTTTGAGAACCACTGGTCAAGACCAAGTGCCCCACCCCCCTTGTTACAGTCTCCAAGGACACCTCTTCTCGTCCCCTTTACGTCCGTGCTTGCCATTGTCTGTTCAGTGTTTAGCCTCCTCACCAACTGTAACTTCCACGAGGGCAGGGCAGTGCCTGAATAAATGAAAACAGAAATCTCATATTTCTATGGCACCTTAATGTCACCAAAGCACCGCCACCTATTGCCCTGTTTGATCTTTAAGATGGTTCTGGGAGAAGGGCAGAGCAGGTAGAGATTGCTCCTGTTCCTCAGATAGACTGGCTGAGATTCGGGGTGCTCAGGGGACATGCAGGAAAAGGGCAGAGAGGCAGTAAGCAGGAGAATAAGGGCTAAAACCAGCATTGGCTTACGTTTCAGCCCAAGAGAACTTTTTCATTTTATTACTCTGTTCTGGCCATATCTGCCTGTGGGGGAAGATAGAGAACAGAGCAAAAATTGTTACTGATTTTTCTCTTCTGTTCCCCTAGGTGCTTCTACAGGTATAAGAACTCCAGCCCATTATGTAGTGTTTATCCCATGACCTGTGGCACAAAGTTTGATTCCTTGGAGGAGCATATGCTAAGGGGACTAAAGTAGCAATGCATTAATAATTCATACACCTTCTTACCTTTCTATGGGCATCACAGCCTTCCACCCAGGTGACAATAAGACAGGCAGATGGGGTGTGTCAGTGCCAAGGCTGTGCAGTGAAATCTTTGTGGCTGCAGTGAAGTCTACGTGGCTCTTCTGCAGTGAAATCTGTGTGGCTCCCTAACCTCTCCAGACTCAAAAATCAGGTTGGCAGCCTCACCCACCATCACCCAGGCTCACCAAGACGGGCCACCCCAGGTGGTCCAAGGAGTATGACAGTGGCTGTTGATGCATTCTGCAATGTGGAGAAGGTCTCTCACACCATGGGACAGATCTCTCAAGTCCTAGCTGTAGGAGTCAGAACTGGAGAAGCGGATTTCCCAGCAGAGATTTCCAACAGTTCTGGAATCTTCCTCCACAAATACTCCCCCTGTCCTAAGTCGCTCAGTTACAACTCCTGATGGTACACAACCTAATGGGTGTGTTTGACAGCTAAACTGAGAACAACATAGAGAAAACTCATAAACTAGTGGTTGCTATTATTAAATGGGAATATAAAACCACCTTTACTGATGTAGGCTTTCAAAACCACCAGTATGGTTGAGGACTTCAAAACTTATACCTCCAATCCTAACTCCTCCACAGCCTGTCTGATCTCCCCACTTGGATATTTCACACACATCTCAAATCCAGCATGTTCAGAGCTGAACTTTTTGTTTCTCCTCACAAACCAGTCTTCCCCATCTTAGTAAATGATAGCTTTATCTTCCTGTTATTTAAACCAAAAACCCAGGCTTCATCCTTAATTCTTTACCTTATCTCACTGGATGCCCAGTCTGTCACAGGTCCTACTTGTCTGACTCCAAACAGTATCTCAGAGCCATCTTGCTCTCCCCACTTGGACCATGCCAGGCCAGCTGCCATCAACTCTTACCTAGTCTGGTCCGGCAGCTTCTCGACCGGCTTCCCAGCTTCCACCTCTGTCCTTCTCCCCATCCATCCTCCATGCAGCCATCTGAGCAGTCTTCTTAACATGTCAATCAGACTGTGCCATCCTCCCACTTTAAAGCTTTTCAAAGGCTTCCCATCCATTGTACTTGGAATAAAATGAGTATTAAACTCATTTTATTGGAATAAATATAAATAATAATATGAGTATTAAACTATAAATAAATAAATGAATAAAATGAGTATTAAACTCATTCCTACAGCCTGGAGATCAGGCAGGATCAGACCCTGCCTGGCTCCCCAGCCTCTCGGATTCTCCTTCTTCCTTCCGTTTTCTCCTTGTTTGGGGCTCATCTTTCAGACTTGCCAGGCTTCTCCCCACCTCCCAGCCTTTCTATTTACTGTTCCCTCCACCAGGAATGTTCTCCTCTTACCCCCACCCTCCACCCACCCTGAACAGGATGGGACTTTCTCATCCTTCACATACCAGTTTTCACATCCTCAGACCCTTCACTATCTGCGCAATCTATATTAACACTCTCTGGGTTCTCTTTAATTTTTATGGATTAATATGATTTACTTAGTCAGTCATCCATTGTTTGACATTTAGGTTGTTTCCAACTTTAGATTAACAACCCTGGGTTAAACATCCTTGCAATTAAATCTCTGCACGTCCCATGATTATTTTCTTAGAATAAAGCCCTAATATCTGTATGTATTTATTTTATTCAACACACACTGATATACCACATCCTCTGTACCAGGCAATATCCTAAATGTTTTACTAATATGAGTGCCTTGATGTGTGTGCACACTTTTTTATCGTTAAATACACTCATTTTATTTGTATATATTTTTATTTTATGGTGCTAAGAACACTTAACATGAGCTCTACTCTCTTAACAAAAATTTAAGTGCACAATACAGGATTGCTAGCTACAGTCACACTGTCATCCAGCAGACCTCTAGGACTTATTTATCTTGCATTATTGAAAAATTTATACCCATTAAACAGCAATTTCCCATTTCCTTTTCCCCCCAGCCCTTGGCATATTCTCTTTTATAGCCCTGTTTCTTTCCCATGTCCTTCATCATATTTTATAATTACATATTTTATCTGTGACTTTTTTTTTGGTCTGTCTTTTTTTAAATAAATTTATTTATTTATTTTTGGCTGCACTGGGTTTTCGTTGCTGCACGCAGGCTTCCTCTAGTTGCGGCAAGCGGAGGCTACTCTTTGTTGCGGTGCACAGGCTTCTCATTGCGGGGGCTTCTCCTGTTGCAGAGCATGGGCTCTAGGTGCGCAGGCTTCACTAGCTGTGGCACGCGGGCTCAGTAGTTGTGGCTCATGGGCTCTAGAGCACAGGCTCAGTAGTTGTGGCGCATGGGCTAAGTTGCTCCATGGCATGTGGAATCTTCCCGGACCAGGGCTCGAACCCATGTCCCCTGCATTGGCAGGCAGATTCTTAACCACCGTGCCACTAGGGAAGTCCTGGTCTGTCTTCTTGATTGGACTCTGAGGTCTTTGAGGACAGGAACAACCTACCTTATTTTCCACTGTAAACAATGTAATCCACTGTAATCCTGGTGCACGGCATGGGCCTGGCACACAGGGGGACTCAATAAATATTTATTAAATGAACCAATGAAGGAGGAGGCACCATGGTTTCCAGTGTATTGGAAACCCTTAACATACATTATGCCACTTAATCTTCACAGTCACCCTGTAGTAAGGTTATCATTATTTCCTTTCTACACTTGAACATACCAAGGCTCACAGGTTAAGAGACTTACACCTACACCTGAATCAGTCTGAGTCTTGAGCTCACGCTGCACGGTGCTGAGCCTAAATGGCCAAGCGACCCATCTCTTTATGCAGTGCCATCCTCATTTCTTGAGAACGACACTGGAAGAGCTACTCCTTTCCTCCTGCTATCAAGAGATTGCTGCCTCATACAGCTGGGAAAATGGAAATGTAAAGATAAGAATCTTGATTAATAGGCTCATATATAACCTTTAATTAGTTGGTCAATATTTAAGGATTACATCCTTGAACTTTAGGAAAAATTAAAAGAACAGCTCCTAAAAATTAATTAGTAGGAATCAACACACTGACAGAAGTCTCCCTGCTTCCCTTAAATGAGTGGTTACAGGAATTTACAAGTCCTGGTTCTCACTTTAGAGCCACCAGGTCAGAGAAGATTGGAGAGACAGAGGCCCTGCCAATTTTGCACATCCATGGCTTTACAGCTCCTAGGCCAATCCTGATGAAAACTAGCCTCTGTTTAGTCTTCCCAACTCTTCAACTATTTCATTGTTTACTTCCCTGTAATTTTCTATGTGTATAGAATCATCACATTTTAACACCAAAAAGTACCCTAAAGATCATGTTTTGTTCCTTAATGTGTGACCCCATTAATTCAGATGACATTAATTTGAAATTCATGATAATTACATTAACATCGAGTGAGAGGTACTGTGGCTTCTTCCAGTTAAAATATGCATATGCTCTTTACTGATTCGCCGTCTCGTCCCAAGAAAAGATGTGACGAGACTGCCTGATTAATGTATTGAGCTTCTCTGATGGAGGAAGAGGAAAAACAGATGACATGGAGCTGTAGGTTAGGAGTCTTTCCTCTGGTGTCAGGAAAACCTGAGGTTGAATTTTGTTTCCACCATCTTCCAGCTATGTGCCCTTGGACAAGTGACTTAACCCAGCCCCAGCTCTCTCATCTGTAAAGCAGGAAATATCAGTATTAATAATGTCACTATCATAGGGTTGTTATGAGGAATAAAATAAATGTTGCATGTGGAGTGCTTGGTACATACAGTATCTAGCTCATAGTAAGTGTTTAGTAAATTACTACAGCTACTACTAGTAACGTACGTTGTCATGGTGAAAGCACCTACTATGTGCCTGGCATTTTACATACAGGACTTCACTTACTTCTCCCCTCACCTCTTGAGATAGGTTTTACATGTGAAGAAGCAGTCTGAGGATGAGTTAGTAATTCGCTCAAGGTCACCAGTTAGTAGGTACAGGAAAAGATATCTGAAACCAGATGGTTGTAAATCCACCATCAGGCTGCTTTCACCAAATCACGCCTCCCATCTAAGTGGGTAAAGGAGGACTGGTCGTGTCGTCTGTCTATCTTTGATGTGCACAAAAGGCTGAAGGTGTGTGTGGGTGTTACACGGAGGGGACAGGGGTTTCAATTTATGGAGAAGCATCATAGGTGGAAGGACCTGTGTCTCTCCTGAGGACACATAGCTGAGAACTCAACATAAGAAAGAATGTCTAACAAGTGAAGTTCTTGAGTTAGGAGGAGTGCTGAATTAGAAATAAGGTGACCTCCCAGTCTTTTCTGCCTCTAGGATTCTGTAGTAAGTTAGACCATGGTTCTTAGTTCTACTTTTTAGCTAGGTCATCTTAGCTGTCCTTGTGTAACTGCATGTGCTGGGCAGAGAACTGTGGGGATGGGATCTGGCAAATACAGGACCCTGACCTAGAGGTAGGAAACATCTAGAAGGGGTGAATGTGCATCTCTGTGGAATTTAGAACTGGACTCAAAATTATTTACCTTATTTATAAATTACCCAGAGTATGGATGTGCAATGCACTTTCAGAATTTGCAGATGACAGTAAGTTTTTTGGGGGTATTAAATCGGCAAATTGATTTGAAGAAGCCACAAGATCCTCTGAGATTATGTGGTTAGGTGGGGAAAGGCAGCAGGGGAGTTTTCTCCAACTTAAAGAATTCAGAGTTCTCAGTTCCCAGTTAAGACCTAGGGAATTCACCTGGGAGTATCTCCACGATTGGACCCCAAAGGTCTATTTAATGTGTTTCTATAGCCAAAAACATAGGAAAGAAAAAGAAAGGAAGAGGAAAAATAAAAACCAAACAGAAGATCCCATTCTGACTATACTGAATCATGGTGCAGCCACCATTGGACTGTAGCTGAGTGTGGTCTGATCCCTGCTGTTTAAGAAAACAAAAAATTCACAGGTGGGGAACCAGAGAAGAGCAGTTTCAACTATCAAAGGAACACTGAGGTTACTCTAAAATTTTTGGGATTCTTCAGTCCATATGCAAGAGCACCAAGGGAGGTATGAGTGATGTCTTCAAAATCATGAATTATAAGAATAAGAACACTGGAGAAGCTGAAGCCAGAGGTACATTTTGGAAAGGAAGTAGAAACATTCTCTAATTAAGTGAAGGAAAGCCCCATGAAATCTATTGCTCCCAAGAGGCAGAACTGACAAAGAATAAATGGTTCAGTTCAACAAATACCACTGAGGATTAGAACTAGGAGTGCTAACATTTTTTTTAATTAAACTTTTTATCTTGAGGTAAATGTAGATTCACATGTAGTTGTAAGAAATAATAAGGAAAGATCCTGCTGTGTACCTTTTACCCTGTTTCCCTCAAGGTAATATCCTGCATAACAGTAGCACAACCAGGATACTGACAATGATATAATCCAGCAGTCTTAGTCAGATTTCCCCAGTTTTAATTGTACTCGTGTGTGTGTGTGTGTGTGTGTGTGTGTGTGTGTGTGTGTGTGTGTGTATGTGTACGTGTGTGTGTGTGTATGTGTGTGTTTAGTTCTGTGCAATTTTATCACATGTGTTAGGTCTTGGATCCACCACCACCAGTCAAGGTACAGAACATTTCCATCACCACAAGGATCCCCTGTGTTGCCCTTTTATAACCACACCCACCTCTCTTTCGCCCCCATCCTCAACACCCAGTTACCACTAATTTGTTCTCCAGCTCTGTAATTTTGTCATTTCAATAATGTTACATAAGTGGAATCATAGGTGCTCTAACATTTTATGGATAACAGCATATAATTAAGGATGAGGAGCATCCCTTGAGGTAATAATTCATACCCAAAGTTGAACTACCCCTTTCACAAAGTATCTCTTATGCGCTAACAGTGGGCTACACAGACGATGGGTCTTATGGAGTTGAACTTTCTGACATTCACAGGAGATAGCCACTTTGTTTTATTTAACAACTTGAGTGGATGGGGCAGAATACAGAGGGGCCATGTCCCACTAGAGGGGCCATGCACTGGGACAGGACCCTCCATAGATGATAAGAGGAGTGACAAGAAGATGCAGGGTCTGGAGGGTCCAATGTAGACAGCAGTTGTTCAGCAAGTGGTCAGTTCTGGGATAGCAGCCAGGCTGGGCCAAAAACACCCTGGAGAGGAAGTTGGCCTCTGCTCACCCAAGAGACTATGCATTAGTGACATGTGTAAAGAAGGCGGCAAGCAGCTTAAGTTGTTGAAAACAAGCCATTTTCAAGAACTTTAAAACCACTGACTTCACCCATATGTATTAAATAATCAACAGATGGTTCCAAACGAGGAATCAGGGGCAGGCAGCAAAAAGACAGGGGAGGAGGCCACGGCAGGAAGGACAGAGACTTTGAAATCTTGCCCTTGGGAGCTGTGGTCTGAGGCTTACCCAAAGGAGGAAATTCTTAATGATGGAACTTCTGGTAATGTGACAGGTTTTTTGTTTTTTTTTAAGAAAAGGTAATTTTATTGTTATCTCTCACATCCCAGCATATGGCAACTGCTTGCTCACTCTTGTTAGGAACTCCCTTGCTCAACCATGAGGATGGGTAATGTCCGGAGGTTCTACCAGCTGGCTAGGGGACAGCCAAGGCAGAGGAGAAAAAGAGAAAAAGAATCAAGAAAACAAGGGTAAGATAACAACAGTGATTATTAAGATTTCTTGGAAATAATAATTTATTAACAAAAGCTACACTTAAATTGAACACCTCTTATGTACCAGAAGAGTCTGCTAAGGCATATACTGTTGGCAGCCATGAAAATGCACGGCTCAGATGTCCTGCTACAGGAACGCGGTTGACCAGCAGCCTCAGCAGCCACCCCTCTGACTCCGAGAGTCCACAGCAAGGCCACGCTTCTGCCTTGGCAGTTCCCAGACAACGACTGAGCAAAGCAGTGATACCACTATCAGATTCTGCCAACAAGCAGCTTTGGCTCAAGGGCTCCCCTCTGGCCTGGTCAAATCTTTCTCGGAATGCTTTCCTTCCCCTCTCCTTTGTAGGTGTCAGACCTGCATCAACATCTGAAGACCCACCACCTTTTCTGGCTTCCTTAACTTTTTCTTTCAAGGTATTTCTCCCAATAAATCTGTTGCACACCTAATCTTGTCTTGGCATCTGGTTCTCAGAAGACTTGGACAGAAACAATGCTTTATGCCATTTCATAATTATGATAACCCAAGATATAAATACTATTGTCCCCATTTTCCAGATAAGAAAACTGAGACACAGAGCGGTTAAGCGCTTGCCCAAGATCATTCAGCTAGTTCATGGGCAGAGCTGAGATCCAAACCCATGTGTGTCTGACTCCAGAGTCTGTGTTCTTCCCCCTAGCTACCCACACATGCCAGTCCTCCCTTCATCTGCCACACTGCAGTTATACTGGCCGTATTCCATGTCTTGAACACAACTGGTTCTTCTGCCTTGGGCCTTGACCCACATTGTTTCTTCTATTTGAAATGTTCTTCTCTGGAAGGGCAGGTTCCTTCTCCTCTTGGGTCTTGGCAAAGGAGTACTACCTGGCTTCCCAAACTAAGTGGATCCTTTCTGTCTTTCTCTACCTCTGCCCCTGGTTTATTTCCTCTACAACATTCACTTCAATGTAAGATTATTTCCACTGCTTTACCGCATAGTGTTTTTCTCTGTTTCTGCCCCTAGAATTCAAGTCCCAAGATATCATGTCTTTCTCTTTCCAGTGCATTGATAAATCCTACTATAGTGCTTGGCACATAGTCAATCAATACATACATATGTGCTGAATAAATGAATGTATTTGCATGGCACTTTCCCATATATATTCTCTCATTTAATGAGCAGGGGAAGAGAACACAAAGAAAAGAGGTTAAATCCATTGGATGAGAGAAAAAGATCATGCCACATCTCTATAACAGTCTCAGGTGCCAGGGTGTCTCTAACGATGGAAGAGTCTGCAGCTTGAGAGGACACATCCATCTTGGGAGAAAGGACAGTGTTTTTCCTAGAAGAGATGTGTATAGAGCCAGCAGTTCATGTGAGTCACACTGTGATGACAAACACCTACCATCCTCAACCCTGAAGGACACTGGAATCAAGCAGGGCTGATATCCATCAAAGGTGTCAGAGATGTCAGCCAGGTTCTCTCAGCCACACTCTGGCCTGATGCTACTAAGTTGAATGGGTTTGCCCCTGTCAATCCAGGGCAGAACTTACCTGCAGGCAATTAGATTAGCAGAGCTGGTGGCTGACTCAATGACATCTTCCCAACATGGCCATGACCTCTCTGCCACCCTAAAATGACTTCACAGGGCACGTTCACTCAGTGGGACTGCTACTTAGCCCCCACTTTTACTGAGAAGCTGGCCAGAACTATTTCAAAATAGTGGGATTAGAGTTAGGATTTCCAGGAGCAGAAGGAGGAGACAAGCCCTCCCTTTCTTGGGTGAGGGGGAGACCCTTTCTGGCAAATCTAGGACAATACTTCCTGAGACTCTTTCAAGAGGGACTGCAGCTGCTCCCCTGATGCAAGATTCATCCTCACTGAACTCAAACTTCTAGATCACCTCCTAAATCATCCTGGAAGCCACTGGGTTCAGCACCAAATCCTGGTCTATTCCACCCAACATCTAGTTATATCATCATCATTTGATCTCTCTTGGAAAATTCTCCTCATCTTACATGTTATAGAGAACTTAGCTTGTCTATCATTGTTTGATGCTAATCATCATCATCCTCATCTTGTCATCATCACGGTCATCCTCATCATCCAATAATCCCATGTATTTTAAATATATCCTTACAGATTATAAAGTATCTTCAGACACATGATCTCATTTAATTTTGACAACAATTCTCCTTGCATAAAAGAAATGCATTATTTAGGACCTTCTGTTACAATGGCTAGAGAGACAATTCATACTAGCTCCAGCCAACAAGGGAAGATTTTGCTAGGACTCAGGCTGTCTCAGAGAACCCAAGAACAAGCAAATAGTTGGGCGTCCAGAGCACACTGGTACCTGGGCCTGGGAAACTCCCACGACCCCTCTCAGCTTCTTTTGTCTCCACCTTTCTGCCAATTTGCTTTATTTGTTTTTCATGTGTGAATTGACTTCCTCTGCTCCTCAGTTTGATGTATAACAATCCACATACCCAGACACTCATAGATTCACATTCTACTCTCTCTCCTGACACAACTCACTCCTATCCCCAAATTCCAGGATAAGAAACTGTTGGCCCATCTTTGCTCAGATATCCATCCCTAGATCACATGACTGTGGTCATGGGGGCATGAGGGTAGGGACTGTGGTGAAGGAAAACCTAGGCTGGCAAAAAGCCTGTCTGGTACAAAGAAACTGAAAGTTGAAAAGGCAAATTTATTTAAATAGATAATGTGTGTGAAATCACCTAACATTCTGTCCGGCACATAGTTAGTGTTCCAAAATAGAAGATATTATTGTTATTGATATTCTTATTATCGCCCAAAGTCATATTACCAGTAAGAGAGGACTCAGAACTTGAAACCAGGTCTCTGGATGCCAAAGGTCTCTCTCCCCAGGGCCCAAAGTTCTCTGGGGGCAGGGACCAATCTATTCAGCATCATATCCTTGGCATCTAGCCCAGTGCTTGGCAGGAAATTAGTTCTTTACGTTTTGAAAAATAAACAGTTGTTTCCACTGTTTCTAAAGCCACAGCAACATCAATGTCTTTCTCAGGGCAGAGAAAGACAAGGTTATGGGGAAAATGTAGGCTGACCCTGACCAGCCTAGAGGCTGCAGAAGGGTCTCCTCCCACTCCTCAGGAAGTAGAATGAGTCCACCTCGATCCTCAGGAGATCATCTCCTCCACATCACTTCCTATCTCCAGCTCAGTTCCAGGAACTGAACTCACTCCCCCTGACTCTCTGGTTAACTGGAGTGAAAAGAAGGGCAATGAAACCCCTTCATGTCTACAGAGCCGCAGTTGACAGCGTGATGAGCAATACACTGGGGGCCTCGAGCAGGGGGAGCTGGCAGCGTCTGCCGCCTTTCAGGAGAGGTGCCAGCTCAGTGTGCGGCATGCTCAAGGCTTTCACAGCCCACTGGGGGTTGGCGGGTTTAGCGGACCTTGTCTAAGGACCAAACCTACATGGGAGTGGAAGAATTTTTAATTTCTATGGTAATAAGGAGCTTAAACTGCAGTTCTATTTACAGGTTAAACTTATGAGCTACATCCCTATGCTGAAGGCTGATCACTATGATATGCAGATTTGGCAGGGACTAGCGAGGACTAAAGAGAACCTACATGAGGAGGAATTAGAGTTTGCAGATGAAAAGAACTCCATGATTAAAGGCTTCGAGAGAAACTGAAACAGAGAAGGGACTGAAGGAAAAAAGTCCTTAAAGACCTATTGAAAATGTGCCACATGGAGAACAAGTCACCTGTTTGAAAATCCAAAACTCTTGCAACAGTCGTGTGGGCAAGACAAGCGCATCACGCATCCCGGTGAGGCTCCTGGGGGCTCTGTGTTCCTGCTCTCTCTGATCTGTGGTTCATAGGCGGCAGTGAGCAACGGAAACCCAGGGTGCCTGTCACAACTGTGCATTCCTAGGCATTTTTGCCACTTGCAAACAAGTCAGTTTCTACCTTTTGGCAAAAATATATACACTGGCTCAATATCTGACGGGTGAAATTCATTATCTGGCTGGCACTGGATGACAGTTTCCAGGGTGACAGAAGGATTAATATATTTACATAAAGAAAGCCTGCAGCCCACTCCACATTCCACAGGATAGATACTTCACTGAACAACAGCAGAATGATAGGTTGAAGGGGAAACTTCTAGAAAATAGTCTTCATTTTATCGAGGCCCAGAACTCAAATGAGCATGTCAAAGAAGGCAAAATAAAGTTATTTTCTTGTGTCCTTACATCCCTTCAAAGAAGTCTGGTCCTTAAAAAAAATCAGGAGATTGTCATAATGTCCTCCAGAGTGAAGGCACCTGGAGTAGAAGTACCATAAACCAAAACCGTCATTTGCTCAGTATGTAACTTCTGTATTAAGAACAGTCAAAATGGTATTTCTGGAAGGTAATTTGATCTAATTACAAGGTTCACTTGTCCTAAAGAGATATTCAACCATTCTGTTGCTCTGCGCATGCTACTCAACTGATTCATGAATTGCTGTTTTGTCCCTGACAACTTGAGGGCTTACAATTGCCTTATGACTTAGGATGTTTTGTAATCCCCTTTCGGGAAAACTGAAACACAAAGAGACTGAGAAGCGGCCCAGAGTCACAAAATAAGACTGTCACCACATCAAAAGGAAATTGAGGCCTGTAAGTGGAGATGCAAGGACTCCAGGTCATGGCATCTTAGCTTGAGCTATTGTTCTTTGTAACCTCGGCAAACTCTTTTACTACACTGGCTCTTCAATTTCCTCATTTCCTCCATATTTGGCCTTCCTGCCTCCCAGAGTTGTCCTAAGGGCAAAGTGTCCTTGCACTGCTTGAGTGAGGAGTGTGGTGGAAGGAGATGACACAGCCACAGTTGGTGAGGATGGAGGAATGGGCAGCTGCCCAGGGAGCAGTGTCATCAGTTCCCATGGTGGGTGACAACAGAGAAGACACGGGCCCTGCAGAAGCAGGTGGACAGCAAGGGTGGCAGGAGCAGGTAGGATGGACCTGGGAGGCCCAGAGCCTGGAGAGTACTCCTAATGCTTCAGCTGAAACAGACTGAGGACTACCCATTAAGGAGGGAGTGGTGAGTAGAAAGGCTATAGAGTTAAAGCAGGAAGGTGGGAGTATGTATTCCAGAAGCCAAGAAAAGGAAAAAGAAGGAAAACAGATGGGCTGATTGTCTCATCTGGCTTTAAAAGAAGCCCCAAGAAGGAAGGTGGCCAGGAGAAAGAAAGGGATGAGGGGCCCCTGCCCTTGATTCGTCTATTTACTCATTCAATAATTTTGAGCACCTACTACGTACCAGTCACTGTTCTGGGCACTTATAAGACATCCATGAACGTCAATAGACAAAGATTCTGCCTTTGTAAAGTTTATATTCTACAGAGGAGAAATAAACAATAAATAATAAGATAAAATTATCTAGATTGCATGTTAAATGATGTGTTATTGAAGAAAAAATAAAGCAAGGAAGGGTAATAGAGAGTTCCAGGGTGTGGGTGAAGTCACATTTATTTTTGGTTTTTTTTTGGTTTTTTTTGGCGGTACGCGGGCCTCTCACTGTTGTGGCCTCTCCCGTTGCGGAGCACAGGCTCCGGACGCACAGGCTCAGCGGCCATGGCTCACGGGCCCACCTGCCCCGTGGCACGTGGGATCTTCCCGGACCGGGGCACGAACCTGCGTCCCCTGCATCGGCAGGTGGATTCTCAACCAGTGCGCCACCAGGGAAGCCCTGAAGTCACATTTAAATAGGGTGGTAAGGAGAGACTTCACTAAGAAGGTGACTTTGAGCAAATATATGAAGTTATTGAGGCAGCGAACCATGTGTGTATCTGGGGGAAGAGAACATCAAGCAGGAGAAATATTCTAAGCCTCATGTTCTAGGTCAGCTTGTCAAAGCTTCCTGCCCTGATAATGTACCTCATCAAAAGATGGCAACAACAATATCTTGCATCCCACATGCTCAACTTTTTTTTATTTTTACATTCAACAAATATTTATTAGTTACTTTTACACATGCCCCCTCATGCCTTGAAACTTGGTTTCTAACCCAACTCCCTGTTCCCAGCTCAATGGATTTGTGGTATAAACAAATAACAAAACTCACAGTGTTTGTCCTGGGAGGCACTGTTGTATGATATTTATTTCTTTTTTTATACAGCAGGTTCTTATTAGTTATCTATTTTATACATATTAGGGTATACACGTCAATCCCAATCTCCCAATTCATCACACCACCACCACTCCCCACTTTCCCCCCTTGGTGTCCATACGTTTGTCCTCTACATTTTTCTCTCTATTTATGGCTTGCAAACCGGTTCATCTGTACCATTTTTCTAGATTCCACATAAAAGCGTTAATACACAATATTTGTTTTTCTCCTTCTGACTTAACTTCACTCTGTATGACAGTCTCTAGGTCCATCCACATCTCTACAAATGACCCAACTGCATTCCTTTTTATGGCTGATATTCCATTGTATATATGTACCACATCTTCTTTATCCATTCGTCTGATGATGGGCATTTAGGTTGCTTCCATGACCTGGTTATTGTAAACAGTGCTGCAATGAACACTGGGGTTCATGTGCCTTTTTGAATTATGGTTATCTCTGGATGTATGCCCAGTAGTGGGATTGCTGGGTCATACGTTAATTCTATTTTTAGTTTTTTAAGGAACCTCCATACTGTTCTCCATAGTGGCTGTATCAATTTACATTCCCACCAACAGTGCAAGGGGGTTCCCTTTTCGCCACACCCTCTCCAGCATTTGTTGTTGGTAGATTTTCTGAGGGATGCCCATTCTAACCGGTGTGAGGTGATACCTCATTGCAGTTTTGATTTGCATTTCTCTAATAATTAGTGATGTTGAGCAGCTTTTCATGTACCTCTTGGCCATCTGTATGTCTTCTTTGAAGAAACGTCTATTTGGGTCTTCTGCCCATTTTTTGATTGGGTTGTTTGTTTTTCTAATATTGAGCTCCATGAGCTGTTTATATATTTTGGAGATTAATCCTTTGTCTGTTGATTCGCTTGCAAATATTTTCTCCCATTCTGAGGGCTGCCTTTTTGTCTTATCTACAGTTTCATTTGCTGTGCAAAAGATTTTAAATTTCATTAGGTCCCATTTGTTTTTTATTTTCATTACTCTAGGAGGTGGGTCAAAAAAAATCTTGCTGTGATTTACGTCAGAGCGTTCTTCCTATGTTTTCCTCTAAGAGTTTTATAGTGTCCGGTCTTACATTTAGGTCTTTAATCCATTTTGAGTTTATTTTTGTATATGGTGTTAGGGAGTGTTCTCACTTCATTCTTTTACATGTAGCTATACAGTTTTCCCAGCACCCCTTATTGAAGAGACTGTCTTTTCTCTATTGTATATGCTTGCCTCCTTTGTCATAGATTAGTTGACCAGAGGTGCATGGGTTTATCTCTGGACTTTCCATCCTGTTCCATTGATCTATATTTCTGTTTTTGCGCCAGTACCATATGGTCTTGAGTACTGTAGTTTTGTAGTATAGACTGAAGTCAGGGAGTCTGATTCCTCCAGCTCTGTTTTTTTCCCTCAAGGTTGCTTTGGCTATTTGGGGTCTTTTGTGTCTCCATACAAATTTTAAGATTTTTTGTTCTAGTTCTGTAAAAAATGCCGTTGGTAATTTGATAGGGATTGCATTGAATCTGTAGATGGCTTTCGGTAGTACAGTCATTTTCACAATGTTGATTTTTCTAATCCAAGAACATGGTATATCTCACCATCTGTTTGTGTTATCTTTGATTTCTTTCCTCAGTGTCTTATAGTTATCTGAATACAGGTCTTTTACCTCCTTAGGTAGGTTTATTCCTAGGTATTTTATCCTTTTTGTTGTAGTGGTGAATGGGATTGTTTCCTTGTTTCGCTTTTTGATATTTTGCTGTTAGTGTATAGGAATGCAGGAGATTTCTGTGCATTGATTTTGCATCCTGAAACTTTACCAAATTCATCGATGAGCTCTAGTAGTTTTCTGGTGGCATCTTAAGGATTATCTATGTAGAGTATCATGTCATCTGCAAACAGTGACAGTTTTACTTCTTCTTTTCCAATTTGGATTCATTTTATTTCTTTTTCTTCTCTGATTGCTGTGGCTAGAACTTCCAAAACTATGTTGAATAATATTGGTGAGAGTGGACATCCTTGTCTTGTTCCTGATCTTAGAGGAAATGCTTTCAGTTTTTCACCATTGAGAATGATGTTTGCTGTGTGTTTGTCATATATGGCCTTTATTATGTTGAGGTAGGTTCCCTCTATGCCCACTTTCTGAAGAGTTTTTATGATAAATGGGTGTTGAATTTTGTCCAAAGCTTTTTCTGCCTCTATTGAGATGATCATATGGTTTTCATTCTTCAATTTGTTAATATGGTGTATCAAACTGATTGATATGCATATACTGAATAATCCTTGCATCCCTGGGATAAATCCCACTTGATCATGGTGTATGATCCTTTTAATGTGTTGTTGGATTCTGTTTGTTAGTATTTTCTTGAGGATTTTTACATCTATATTCATCAGTGATATTGGTCTGTAAATTTCTTTTTTTGCAGTATCTTTGTCTGGTTTTGGTATCAGGGTAATGGTGGCCTTGTAGAATGAGTTTGGGAATGTTCCTTCCTCAGCAATTTTTTGGAAGAGTTTGAAAAGGATGGGTGTTAGCTCTTCTCTAAATGTTTGATAGAATTCACCTGTGAATCCATCTGTTCCTGGGCTTTTGTTTGTTGGAAGATTTTTAATCACAGTTTCAATTTCATCACTTGTGACTGGTCTGTTCATATTTTCTATTTCTTCCTGGTTCAGTCTTGGAAGGTTATAACTTTCTAAGAATTTGTCCATTTCTTCCAGGTTGTCCATTTTATTGGCACAGAGTTGCTTATAGTAGTCTCTTAGGATGCTTTGTATTTCTGCGGTGTCAGTTGTTACTTCTCCTTTTTCATTTCCAATTCTATAGATTTGAGTCTTCTCCCTTTTTTTCTTGATGAGTCTGGCTAATGGTTTATCAATTTTGTTTATCTTCTCAAAGAACCAGCTTTTAGTTTTATTGATCTTTGGTACTGTTTTCTTTGTTTCTATTTCATTTATTTCTCCTCTGATCTTTATGACTTCTTTCTTTATACTAACTTTGGGTTTTGTTTGTTCTCTTTTATCTAGTTCCTTTAGGTGTAAGGTTAGATTGTTTAATTGAGATTTTTCTTGTTTCTTGAGGTAGGATTGTGTTGCTATAAACGTCCCTCTTAGAACTGCTTTTGCTGCATCCCATAGGTTTTGGATCATCGTGTTGTCATTGCCATTTGTCTCTAGGTATTTTTTGATTTCCTCTTTGATTCCTTCAGTAATCTCTTATTTAGTAACATATTGTTTACCCTCCATGTGTTTGTGTTTTTTACATTGTTTTCCCTGTAATTGATTTCTAATCTCATAGCTTGTGGTCAGAAAAGATGCTTGATATGATTTCATATTTCTTAAATTTACCAAGGCTTGATTTGTGACCCAATATGTGATCTATCCTGGAGAATGGTCCATGTGCACTTGAGAAGAAAGTGTATTCTGCAACTTTTGGGTGGAATGCCCTATAAATATTAATTAAATCTATCTGGTTTACTGTGTCATTTAAAGCTTGTGTTTCCTTATTAATTTTCTGTCTGGATGATCTGTCCATTGGTGTAAGTGACATGTTAAAGTCCCCCACTATTATTGTGTTACTGTCGATTTCCTCTTTCATAGCTGTTAGCAGTTGCCTTATGTATTGAGGTGTTCCTCTGTCAGATGCATATATATTTATAATTGTTATATCTTTTTCTTGGATTGATCCCTTGATCATTATGTAGTGTCCTTTCTTGTCTCTTGTAACATTCTTTATTTTAAGGTCTATTTTTTCTGATATGAGTATTGCTACTCCAGCTTTCTTTTGATTTCCCTTTGCATGGAATATCTTATTCTGTCCCCTCACTTTCAGTCTGTATGTGTCGCTAGGTCTGAAGTGGGTCCCTTGTAGACAGCATATATACAGGTCTTGTTTTTGTATCCATTCAGGGAGCCTGTGTCTTTTGGTTGGAGCGTTTAATCCGTTCACATTTAAGGTAATTATCGATATGTATGTTCCTAGTACCATTTTTTTAATTGTTTGGGGTTTGTTTTTGTAGGTCCTTTTATTTTCTTGTGTTTCCCACTTAGAGAAGTTCCTTTAGCATTTGTCATAGAGCTGGTTTGGTGGTGCAGAATTCTCTTAGCTTTTGCTTGTCTGTAAAGCTTTTGATTTCTCCATCAAATCTGAATGAGATCCTTGCTGTTCAGATTAGAGTAATCTAATCTGAGTAATCTTGGTTGTAGTTTCTTCCCTTTCATCACTTTAAATATGTCATGCCACTCCCTTCTGGCTTGTAGAGTTTCTGCTGAGAAATCAGCTGTTAACCTTACAGGTGTTCCCTTGTATGCTATTTGTTGTTTTTCCCTTGCTGCTTTCAATTAGTTTTCTTTGCCTTTTTTTTTTTTTTTTTTTTTTTTTTTGTCAATTTGATTACTCTGTGTCTCAGCATGTTTCTCCTTGGGTTTATCCAGCCTGGACTCTCTGAACTTCCTTTCCCATGTTGGGGAAGTTTTTGACTATAATCTCTTCAAATATTTTCTCGGGTCCTTTCTTTCTCTCTTCTCCTTCTGGGACCCCTATAATGCAAATGTTGGTGCGTTTAATGTTTTCCCAGAGGTCTCTTAGGCTGTCGTCATTTCTTTTCACTCTTTTTTTCTTTATGCAGTTCCATGGCAGTGAATTCCACCATTCCATGTTCCAGGTCACTTATCTGTTTTTCTGCCTCAGTTATTCTGCTATTGATTCCTTCTAGTGTATTTTTCATTTCAGTTATTGTATTGTTCATCTCTGTTTGTTTGTTCTTTAATTCTTCTAGGTGTTTGTTCTTTAATTCTTCTAGGTCTTTGTTAAAAATTTCTTGCATCTTCTCGATCTTTGCCTCCATTCTTTTTCTGAGGTCCTGGATCATCTTCAATATCATTACTCTGAATTCTTTTTCTGAAAGGTTGCCTATCTCCACTTTAGTTAGTTGTTTTTCTGGGCTTTTATCTTGTTCCTACATCTGGTATATAATCCTCTGCCTTTTCATTTTGTCTACCTTTCTGTGAATGTGGTTTTTCTTCCACAGGCTGCAGGATTGTAGTTCTTCTTGCTTCTGCTGTCTGCCCTCTGGTGGATGAGGCTCTCTAAGAGGCTTGTGCAAGCTTCTGATGGGAGAGAATGGTGGTGGGTAGATCCGGGTGTTGCTCTGGTGGGCAGAGCTCAGTTAAACTTTAATCTGCTTGTCTGCTGATGGGTGGGGCTGAGTTCCCTCCCTGTTGGTTGTTTTGCCTGAGGTGACCCTGCACTGGAGCCTGTGGGCTCTTTGCTGAGGCTAATGGCAGACTCCAGGAGGGCTCACGCCAAGGAGTATTTCCCAGAACTTCTTCGGACTATGTCCTTGTCCCTGTGGTGAGCCACAGCCGACCCCTGCCTCTGCAGGAGACACTCCAACACTAGCAGGTAGGTCTGGTTCAGTCTCCTATGGGGCCACTGCTCCTTTCCCTGGGTCCCGATGCACACACTACTTTGTGTGTGCCCTCCAAGAATGGAGTCTCTGTTTCCCCCAGTCCTGTCGAAGTCCTGCAATCAAATCATGCTAGACTTCAAAGTCTGATTCTCTGGAATTCCTCCTCCCGTTGCTGGACCCCCAGGATAGGAAGCCTGACGTCGGGCTCAGAACATTTACTCCAGTGGGTGGACTTCTGTGGTATAATTGTTCTCCAGTTTGGGAGTCACCCACCCAGCAGTTACGGGATTTGATTTTGTTGTGATTGCACCCCACCTACCATCTCAGTGTGGCTTCTCCTTTGTCTTTGGATGTGGGGTATCTTTTTTGGTGAGTTCTATGTCTTCCTGTCAATGATTGTTCAGCAGTTAGTTGTGATTCTAGTGCTCTAGCAAGAGGGAGTGAGGACACATCCTTCTACTCTGCCATCATGAGAAGCTGTCTCCCACAGGCTGTCCTTATAATGTGACTTTAACACTCCTTCTATCACCTTAAGTCTTGAGACTGGCAGAAAAATGATCCTACGTAACTTCTGAGCCATAAAAGGTAGTAAAGCTTGTGTCTGGTTCTGTTGGGACACTCACTCTTGGAACCCAGCCACCAAACAGTGAGGAATCCCATATAGCCACCTGGGGTGACAAGTAGGTATTCTGGCTGGCAGTCTCATCTGAGATCTCAGCTGACAGCCACCCTCAATCAGTAGGCAGATGACTGAACAAATCTTCAGATGATTCCAGCCCCTAGCCATCAGTCTCTTCCAGACATTGAGTCTTCTGAGTTGAAGCCTCAGATATCGTGGAGCAGAAGCAAGACGTCCTTGTGATGCTCTTTCCAATTCCTGACTCATATAATCCATGGGCATAATAAAGTAGGTGTTTTATACCTCTAAGTTTGAGTGGTTTGTTATGCAGCGAGAGAAAACTGGAGCATACATATTAGAGTGTAGAGCCTACGCCAGCTAAAAATAAAATATTAATTTGCTTGTCCTTTGTGCCTATACCTTCCTTAGGTACCTCTAAGGGAGGAAAGTGGTTTGGCTAAGGTAAGATTAATGTGTTTCTTTGTCCCTTGAACTAGGAACTGCCTAATATTCCCAACATTACCCCTAACAGAGATCAACAAAAAGGAACAAATAGGCCATAAACAAACCTTATTAAAAAGTTAAAAGAAGTATCACAAATCAGTAAAGAAGAGAAGATTATTTAAAAATTGATACTGGAAGAACTGGTTAACTACTCAGTAGAAAATCAATTTAGATCCTACACTTAAATAAATTCAGTATGATCAAAGAGCGTAATATAAACAATCAAATAATAAAACAGAAGAAAATATGGATAAAGGAATACTTTATTTCTTGTGGGGAAAGACTTTCTAAATTTAAAAGCAAAGAATTACAAAGGAAAATACTGTCAGACTGAGCTGCATGCCAAAAAATTATAAGCAATTTTAAAAGACAATGACTAAGGAATAATATCTGCAACAAAGATTATAAGCAAATGAGCAAATACCAAAAAACAAACAAACGAAACAAAAACACTAAGATCCCAATTGATTAATGGGCAAAGAATGCAAACAGAAAAATTCGAAGTGGGAAAATCCAAATGGTAAGTACTCAACCTGATGGGTTATCAAAGAATTTTGAATTAAAATAATAATGAGGTAATAATGATCTTCATCTATAATAATAGCAAAATGATAATAATGCTGTATTGTGAGCTGAGTATTCTCATACATTACTGGTGGAAGTATACATTTAAATAATCTTTGGTGAAGTAAGTTGGCAAAATGCATAATAGCAAATCAAAAGAAAAAAGTACTTGAAAACAAGTTAGGGTAAATTTCCACCATTAGAGAAAGAGTTAATCAAATTATGATATATCTATTAAAGAAAATAGTATGCAGTTATTAAAATCATGTTTACAAAGATATTTTAAATCAGCAAGCTACAGTGCTGGACACCCTATGCCTAACAACTAGCAAGACAGAAATACAACCCCATCCACTAGCACAGAGGCCGCCTAAAATAATAATAAGGCCACAGACACCCCAAAACACACCACCAGACGTGGACATGCCCACCAGAAAGACGAGATCCAGCCTCATCCACCAGAACACAGGCACTAGTCCCCTCCACCAGGAAGCCTTCACAACCCACTGAACCAACCTTAGCCACTGCGGACAGAAACCAAAAACAACGGAAGCTACGAACCAATAGCCTGTGAAGAGGAGACCCCAAAACAGTAAGTTAAGCAAAATGAGAAGACAGAGAAACACACAGCAGATGAAGGAACAAGGAAAAAACCCACCAGACCTAAAAAATGAAGAGGAAACAGGCAGTCTACCTGAAAAAGAATTCAGAATAATGATAGTAAAGATGATCCAAAATCTTGGAAATAGAATGGAGAAAATATAAGAAACGTTTAACAAGGACCTAGAAGAACTAAAGAGCAACACAACAGAGATAAACAAAACAATAAATGAAATTAAAAATTCTCAAAAGGGATCAACAGCAGAATAACTGAGGCAGAAGAACAGATAAGTGACCTGGAAGATAAAAAAAGTGGAAATAACTACTGCAGAGCAGAATGAAGAAAAAAGAATGAAAAGAATAGGGGACAGTCTCAGAGACCTCTGGGACAACATTAAACACATCAACATTCGAATTATAGGGGTCCCAGAAGAAGAAGAGAAAAATAAAGGCACTGAGAAAATATTGGAAGAGACTATAGTTGAAAACTTCCCTAATATGGGAAAGGAAATAGTTGGTGAACTCCAGGAAGCACAGAGAGTCCCATACAGGATAAATCCAAGAAGAAACACCCCAAGACACATATTAATCAAACTATCAAAAATTAAATACAAAGAATAAATATTAAAAGCAGCAAGGGAAAAACAACAAGTAACACATAAGGGAATCCCCATAAGGTTAACAGCTGATTTCTCAGCAGAAACTCTGCAAGCCAGAAGGAAGTGGCAGGATATATTTAAAGTGATGAAAGAGAAAAACCTACAACCAAGATTACTCTACCCAGCAAGGATCTCATTCAGATTTGACAGAGAAATTAAAAGCTTTACAGACAAGCAAAAGCTAAGAGAATTCAGCACCACCAAACCAGCTTTACAACAAATGCTAAAGGAACTTCTCTAGGCAGGAAACACAAGACAAGGAAAAGACCTACAAAAACAAACCCAAAACAATTAAGAAAATGGTAACAGGAACATACATATCGATAATTACTTTAAATGTAAATGGATTAAATGCTCCAACCAAGAGACATACACTGGATGAATAGATACAAAAACAAGACCCGTATATATGCTGTCTACAAGAGACCCACTTCAGACCTAGGGACACTTACAGACTGAAAGTCAGGGGATGGAAAAAGATATGCCATGCAAATGGAAATCAAAAGAAATCTGGAGTAGCAATTCTCATATCAGAGAAAATAGACTTTAAAATAAAGACTATTACAAGACACAAAGAAGGACACTACATAATCATCAAGGGATCGATCCATGAAGAAGATATAACAATTGTAATATTTATGCACCCAACATAGGAGCACCCGAATACATAGGGCAAATACTAACAGCCATAAAAGGGGAAATCAACAGCAACACAATCATAGTAGGGGACTTTAACCAAAATGAAAATAAATAAGGAAACACAAGCTTTAAATGATACATTAAACAAGATGGACTTAATTGATATTTATAGGACATTCCATCCAAAAACAACATTCCATCCAAACAACATTTTTCTCAAGTGCTCATGGAACATTTTCCAGGATAGATCATATCTTGGGTCACAAATCAAGCTTTGGTAAATTTAAGAAAATTGAAATCATATCACGTATCTTTTACGACGACAATGCTATGAGACTAGGTATCAATTACAGGAAAAGATCTGTAAAAAATACAAACACGTGGGGCTTCCCTGGTGGCGCAGTGGTTGAGAGTCGCCTGCCGATGCAGGGGACATGGGTTTGTGCCCCAGTCAGGGAAGATCCCACATGCCGCTGAGTGGCTGGGCCCGTGAGGCATGGCCACTGTCCCTGCGCGTCGGGAGCCTGTGCTCCACAACGGGAGAGGCCACAACAGTGAGAGGCCCGCGTACTGCAAAAAAAAAAAAAAAGAATGCAAACACTTGGAAGCTAAACTATACAGTATTTCATAACCAAGTGATCACTGAAGAAATCAAAGAGGAAATCAAAAAATACCTAGAAACAAATGACAATGGATACACGACGACCCAAAACCTGTGGGATGCAGCAAAAGCAGTTCCAAGAGGGAAGTTTATAGCAATACAATCCTACCTTAAGAAACAGGAAACATCTCAAATAAACAACGTAACCTTGCACCTAGAGCAATTAGAGAAAGAAGAACAAAAAGACCCCAAAGGTTAGCAGAAGGAAAGAAATCATAAAGATCAGATCAGAAATAAATGAAAATGAAATGAAGGAAACAATAGCAAAGATCTGAAACCATTTCACCAAACTGAAACCATTTCCACTAAGATCAGGAACAAGACAAGGTTGCCCACTCTCACCACTCTTACTCAACATAGTTTTGGAAGTTTTAGCCACAGCAGTCAGAGAAGAAAAAGAAATAAAAGGAATCCAAATCGGAAAAGAAGAAGTAAAGCTGTCGCTGTTTGCAGATGACATGATACTATACATAGAGAATCCTAAAGATGCTACCAGAAATCTACTAGAGCTAATCAATGAATTTGGTAAGGTATCAGGATACAAAATTAATGCACAGAAATCTCTGGTATTCTTATACACTAATGATGAAAAATCTGAAAGTGAAATTAAGAAAACACTCCCATTTACCACTGCAACAAAAACAATAAAATATCTAGGAATAAACCTACCGAAGGAGACAAAAGACCTGTAGAATTAATGCACAGAAGTTAATGCATAGAAATCTTTGGCATTCTTATACACTAATGATGAAAAATCTGAAAGTGAAGTTAAGAAAACACTCCCATTTACCACTGCAACAAAAACAATAAAATATCTAGGCATAAACCTACCTAAGGAGACAAAAGACCTGCAGAAAATTATAAGACAGTGATGAAAGAAATTAAAGATGATACAAATAGATGGATAGATATACCATGCTCTTGGATTGGAAGAATCAACATAGTGAAAATGACTACACTACCCAAAGCAATCTACAGATTCATTGCAATCCCTAGCAAACTACCACTGGCATTTTCCACAGAACTAGAACAAAAAGTTTCACAATTTTTATGGAAACACAAAAGGCCCCGAATAGCCAAAGCAATCTTGAGAGCAAAAAATGGAGGTGGAGGAATCAGGCTCCCTGACTTCAGACTTTACTACAAAGCTACAGTAATCAAGACAGTATGGTACTGGCACAAAAACAGAAATATAGATCAATGGAACAGGACAGAAAGCCCAGGGATAAACCCACGCACACATGGTCACCTTATCTTTGATAAAGGAGGCAAGAATATACAATGGAGAAAAGACAGCCTCTTCAATAAGTGGTTCTGGGAAAACTGGACAGCTACATGTAAAAGAATGAAATTAGAACACTCCCTAACACCATACACAAAAATAAACTCAAAATGGATTAAAGACCTAAATGTAAGGGCAGACACTATCAAACTCTTAGAGGAAAACATAGGCAGAACACTCTATGACATAAATCACAGCAAGATACTTATTGATCCACCTCCTAGAGAAATGGAAATAACAACAAAAATAAACAAATGGAACCTAATGAAACTTCAAAGCTTCTGCACAGCAAAGGAAACCATAAACAAGACCAAAAGACAACCCTCAGAATGGGAGAAAATATTTGCAAATGAAGCAACTGACAAAGGATTAATCTCTAAAATTTACAAGAAGCTCATGAAGCTCAGTAACAAAAAAACAAACAACCCAATCCAAAAATGGGCAGAAGACCTAAGTAGACATTTCTCCAAAGAAGATATACAGATTGCCAACAAACACATGAAAGAATGCTCAACATCATTAATCATTGGAGAAATGCAAATCAAAACTACAATGAGATATCATCTCACACCAGTCAGAATGGCCATCATCAAAAAATCTAGATACAATAAATGCTGGAGAGGGTGTGGAGAAAAGGGAACCCTCTTGCACTGGTGGTGGGAATGTAAATTGATACAGCCACTATGGAGAACAGTATGGAGGTTCCTTTAAAAACTACAAAGAGAACTACCATATGTCCCAGCAATCCCACTACTGGGCATATACCCTGAGAAAACCATAATTCAAAAAGAGTCATGTACCACAATGTTCATTGCAGCTCTATTTACAATAGCCAGGACATGGAAGCAACCTAAGTGTCCATCGACAGATGAATGGATAAAGAAGATGTGGCACATATATACAATGGAATATTACTCAGCCATAAAAAGAAACGAAATTGAGTTATTTGTAGTGAGGTGGATGGACCTAGAGTCTGTCATACACAGTGAAGTAAGTCAGAAAGAGAAAATCAAATACCGTATGCTAACACATATATATGGAATCTAAGACAAAAAAATGGTCATGAAGTACCAAGGGTAAGATGGGAATAAAAGACACAGACCTACTAGAGCATGGACTTGAGGATATGGGGAGGGGGAAGGGTAAGCTGTGACAAAGTGAGAGAGTGGCATGGACATATATATACTACCAAACGTAAAATAGATAGCTAGTGGGAAGCAGCCGCATAGCACAGGGAGATCAGCTAGGTGGTCTGTGACCACCGAGTGGCGTGGGATAGGAGGGTGGGAGGGAGGGAGACACAAGAGGGGAGAGATATGGGAACATATGTATAACTGATTCACTTTGTTATAAAGCAGAAACTAACACACCATTGTAAAACAATTATACCCCAATAAAGATGTTAAAAAATATATAAATAAAAAAGATGTGGAAAATGTAATCAAATTTTAAATAAAATTAAAAATATGCAACTATATGTATTTTTCCTCAAAGAAAAAATTCTAAGATGTGCCTCAAACTAATAGTGCTGGTTATGTCTAGAGATACTAGTGAATTTCCTTATTTATTTTATAAATTTCTGTTTTGGTAGACTTTTTTTAGGGAAATAAAATCAGGGCAACACTGATTAAGATTTGTTTCCCAATTCCCCTGTAAGAGAAATTAAGTGCTATAGGTCTGTGATGAAGAGCAATCCTCATTGCCCACAAGAACCACAAGGCCATGCCATATCACAGGGCAGTTCATACAACCACTGTTGGAAGAAAGGGGGCCAAATGTAATGACTCCAGGACTGTCTTGCACCTCAGCCTTCAGTTTGTGGATAGGTATGTTTCATGTTCCTTTTCCAGTCCATTGTGGGAACACAGAGGTACAGCTGTTCAACACACATGAACCTTGGCGTAGACCTCACTGGCTTCAGGAAAGTTGGTAGAAGCCCAGAGTTGAGGAGGGGGATGCCTGACTGCAGAAGAGAGATCCCAGCGAAACCAAGCCCACGGCCAACCGCCACTGCAGGCCTCCTCTGGCCTAGCAGAAGTTTGTATCTAGACTAATCCAGGCTCCCCTAGGGTTATCTCCAATTAGAATGAAGGCCATAATATATCCACACAACTCTCCTGCACTGACCCCTTAAATCCTCCTGGATGGAATGTCCTGGACAGGATTCATGGGATCAGCCACTACATTCCCTCATGGGGGTCCTCCCACCCCCACCCAGCTAGTGCTCCATAGATAGAAGCCCAAGGCTGGTTTTTGTCTAACCACACGGCAGTGAGAAGCTTAGGCCCATTAGACACAAGCAACGAGAAAAGGGAAAAATCAAATCAGAGTAGGCCCAGCATCTAACAGCAACAAAACCTTTGATTCTGGCATCAACTCTCAACCAATGGTCCCAATTATATCCCTGACCGTAAAAAGCCTGTGAGAAATGTAGAAATTGAAGATGTGCTTAAAAAGAGGCTTGGGATCACTCTATAGTAAATGCTGTTGATAGCACATGGGTCATGGAATCATGGACCCCTAAAAATCAGGTATTAGCAATTCCCCTTTTTTTACAGAGGAGAAAAACTGAAGCCTAAAGAGGGAAAGTGACTGGTCCAAGGCCACACAGCTGGTTCACAGCATATGGCAGACCATCTCTGACAGAAGCTTGGCATTAGTTTTAAAGAAGCAATCACAATTTGAGAACAACGACAGTACCTGCCTCATCGGAATGGAGAAAAAACACGCATATCTGGTAGAGAGGCCTGCCTTGTGACACCCCCTCCTTGCCAAAGAAACAATGAAACCTGTTGCCCTCCAAGCCACAGATTGTGTATCATTACATACAGGGCTGATAATCTCATGGGCCTGTTGGACACACTGACCCTTAGACCCAAGCTTCAGGAAACCTCACACTCTCCACCTACATCATTTTTTTATAAAGTTCTAGATACTTTCATAGAAGAGACCCTAGAATATTTAAATAATGATAGGAGGTTGACTGAACTGGTCTCCAGAACATTCTTAATGCAGAAGAACTGAGGGACTTATAAATCTAAAAAATTTAAGAAAAGAGCTAGTCAGGGGATACAGCTGACTGGTGAAAAGCCGTATGACATTAAGGACATCCTATGATCTTTCTAGGCCTCAGTTTTCTCATCTGGTCAGGAGACAAAACAGGTGGACAAAACAATAAAATATGTGGTAGATAATTATTAAGGCCTCTCATAACTATATATTTCTTTAAATTTCTTCTTCCTCATCTCTGCTATAGATTTGTTCAAAACCAGCACTCCTCCCCACTTTCAAGTTGGCTAGGGCATTTACCAATCAAAAAGTAAGCAGTTTAAAAGATGTATAGGGCTTCCCTGGTGGCGCAGTGGTTGAGAGTCCGCCTGCCGATGCAGGGGACGCAGGTTCGTGCCCCGGTCCAAGAAGATCCCACATGCCGCGGAGCGGCTGGGTCCGTGAGCCATGGCCGCTGAGCCTGCACGTCCGGAGCCTGTGCTCCACAACGGGAGAGCCCACAACAGTGAGAGGCCCGCGTACCGCAAAAAAAAAAAAAAAAAAGATGTATAACACCTCTCCTTGGAAGAGCCCCAGGGGATTCCCAAAGTCTACTTTGGAAGTGACTTAGACTGGGTGGGTTCCTCAGCTTGCTCTGTCCGCATCCACACTCCCTTCAGGAATCTGGGGCACTGCTGGTGTCCACTCCAGGCTGCAGCTCTTGCCACTGACTCTGATGTTTTATCAAAGTAACAGGCCAGCATACGCCAAGGGAGCAACAGAAGCTGAGGTGCGACCAGAACTCTGGCATTTGAGACATACAGGCCCTCAGAAAGGGAAACCTAGTGGTGATGATGGGGAGACAGTAATAACAACTGCGCTCAAGTGTTGGTTTCAGCTCAGACAGAGAGGCAGAGGGGCAACTAAAATCAGTGGAACAAACCAAGATGCTAGAAATCTGCCCAGAGACAGAATCCAGAAGATGCCTAGAGCCAAACTCTAGGAAGAGAATTCAGCATTTGAAGTCAAAGCTGCATCTCAATGGAAGCCAGACAGGAAGAAGCAGATGCCTCCCAGTGGCTGTATCTTGAGCAGAGCAGTAGCCAACTGAGCTGGAGTCACCCTTCTCGGGTGCCTGTGATATGGAACCACCACCAGAACAATCAGAAGCCCCACCGTTTCCTCGCCACCCAGATCAGAGTTGCATGAGAAGCGCTTCCACTCTGCACTGGGCCTCAAAAACCTGACCCTTTTAATGCCGTCAATAAAGTAGCTATTTCCTCATGTGTCATAGGAACTTGGTTTGGTCTGGAAGCTCTTTTTTTCTGCATGGCCCAAATTGAGCAGTAGAGAAATACAGGTTCCAAAAAGGGCCATTCTTACAATGACCTCACCAAGTGCGAATAGAAATTGCTCTGCTCTCAAAGCATGAACTAACTACTAACCAAATCTACTGATGCAAAGAAATGGATGTACAAATCCTCCTGTCCCACTGTCCCGGATTTGTGCATCCCTAAATACTTGGTGTGATTGCTTTCGTGGCTTTAAAAAATTGTAAGATTATTTCCTCATCTATGGCTTCCTTCACTGGGCCCCATCCCTACCACCCAGAACCAAGCAACACTCGACATCTGTCAACTGAAGCCCAGTACAAAAAAAAGTGCTCTGTTGGTGTGACAAAGGCTGGCATACTTGAAAGAAACCTTGGCAATGACAAGCTGTATCAGATACATCATTACAGACATTTCCCTCCCTCTTGAAAGGAACTCAAAAATTGATGAGAAAACTAAGACGTGCACAGTAAGGGACACTGCTGGAGCCCTTACCTAAAGCAGTTACCATATCATGGACAGGACCTCTCGGCCCACATGCATCCAGAGAAAGCACTGTTTACACTGTTCAAGCACGCTTCAGAGATTTTATCTCCACATTACCAATGTCATTTCTCAACATGCCAGGAATAGAGAAGGAAAGCAGGCATGATATGGGTTTTCACATGGGGAAACTGAGATACATGTGGGGAAATCATTTCTGAAAGTCTTACAGGAAGCCATTGGGGGAGGTCAAGAGTGGATTCTGGACTTGCATACAGTTATTCTCATATCAGAGGGGACTTCATGAATGATATTGGAGGTGAGTTTACACAGAAACAAACAGCGTGGACTTAACTACCAAGATCTGCCTTGACTCCTAGTTCTGTCCTTCCCCTCCCATCAGATGAACCTCCTTAGAAGTCCTCACCTATTATCAGTCTTTATCACTCTGGCTGCACATCAGAATTTCCTGAGGAGCTTTTATAAACATATAGCCGTTTCTCAAAAAGTTAAACATGGAATTATATGATCCAGCAATTCCACTTCTGGGTTTATATCCCCAAAAAATTGAAAGCAGGGGCTCAAACAGATACTTGCACACCAATGTGCATAGCAGCATTATTCACAATGGCTAAAAGGTGGAAACAAGCCAAATGTCTATCAACAGATTAATGGAGAAATAAAATGTGGTACATACATACGATGTAATATTATTCAGCCTTAAAACGATTGAAATTCTAACACATGCTATAATGAACTTTGAAAATATTTGCTAAGTGAAATAAGCTAGACACAAAATGACAATTATTACATGATTCCACTGATATGAAGCACCCAGATAAAGTGAATTCATAGAGAAATAAAGTAGACTAGATGTTACCAGGGGCTGAAGGCAGGGAAAAATGAGGAGTTACTGTTAAATAGGTACAGAGTTTCTGTTTGGGGTAATGAACAAGTTCTAGAAATGGACACTGGTGTTGGTTACACAACACTGTAAATACATTTAATGTCAATGTACACTTAAAACTGGTTAAATTTTATGTTATGTATAATTTACCACAATAAGAAATAAATACATAAAAAGTTTAATAAGCACAGAACATTTTTTAAAAAATCGTGTCTGGGACTTCCCCAGTGGCACAGTGGTTAAGAATCCTCCTGCCAATGCAGGGGACATGGGTTCGAGCCCTGGTCCGGGAAGATCCCACATGTCATGGAGCAACTTAGCCCATGCGCCACAACTACTGAGCCTGCGCTCTAGAGCCCGTGAGCCACAACTACTGAAGCCCATGCGCCTAGAGTCCGTGCTCCGCAACAAGAGAAGCCACCGCAATGAGAAGCCCGCGCAACACAATGAAGAGTAGCCCCTGCTCGCCGCAACTAGAGAAAGCCCACGTGCAGCAACGAAGACCCGACGCAGCCAAAATAAATAAATTTATTTTTAAAAAGTCGTATCTGTCCTCAAATCTCACCTAAAACCAATTGAATTATAATCTCTTGGGTGTGGCCCATGTGTTTTTAAATATCTGACCACCCACTCAGCCCTTTGTCCACCCATTCTTGCCTTTTCCCCTAGACAAACAAATGAACATTAATCGAATGCCTTGCATAATTTAAGCACTATGCTAAGAGCTAGAAATGAGCACCTGAGGATGGAAAGTAATTGATGAGGCTCCCATGGCTAAAAAGTGAATGTAGTGATTTTTGCAAGTCCACAAATTCTTACATACTCCTTCCTTAGAGTATGAGCTGGACCTACATACCGGCCTCCAACTAATAGAATAAAATCCTGCTGCTTCTGGCTTGCTCCCTCCCTCTTGAGTCACTCACAGTGGGGGAAGCTAGCTGCCATTATGAAGTGCAGAGCCAGAACTTGTCTCACCCTAGTCCCTGGTCCTGGTTCTGGTCCTGGTGTGGGTGAGGACACTCCAGCAGCTGGGTGCAGGGGTTCTGGTCCTGGTGTGGAGGACCCTCAGGATGAGCAGCTGAAGCCTCCACCAATAGCCCCATGAGTGATCTGTCTGGGAAGCAGGTCTTCCAGCCCTCCTCCAAGTATGAGGTGACTTCAGCCCTGACCAACAGTTGACTGCAACCTCAGGAGAGAATCTGAGCCCCAGCTAAGTCATTCCTGAATTCCTGACCCTTAGAAACTCTGTGAGATAATACATGTTTGCCGTTTTAAGCTGCTACTAAATGTTGAGATAATTTGATATGTAGCAAAACCTGTATTCAAAAAAAAAAAACCTGTATTCAAACAAACCCTGGAGTTTAACTAGATTCTCAGGACTGAAAGTGACCTGAAAGGTCATCAAATCTAACCACCCAGCCCCTTCATTCCCAAGTGTCTGCTGCATTTCTGAATAGCTTCTCCTGGCCCTCATCTGTCTGCCTGACTTCTAGGTCATTCATTCAGCAAATATTTATTGAGTGTCCCTTTACCACATATGAACGTTAAAGGGTTGAAGCAAACACGGATACCATACCTATGTATAATGCCTTGATCCCGGATTGTCTCTGCTTTCATAGCCTCCCAGTACCCATAACAAAAATCAGTCTCCAAACCCTATCCTACAGAAGGGAGCTGAGAGCAAACCAAATCCAGCACATTTACATCATAAGTGAGTCAACTGAGGTCCAATGAGTAATCTGCTCAAAGATCAGTGTCTCCTTTGGCCCCCATGGGGTCACACTTAGATATTAGAAATAAATATGTAACTTTTTCTCCCCTTGTTTTTAAGCTAAAGTTGGAGGCTGTTGTGGACCAAAATAGACATCCACCTCAGAGCTCCGCTTGCTCTTTCCTCTGCCTGGAGATCTTTCCTCCAGGCATGTTCATGGCTCCGTCTCTCACATCATTCCCACTCCTACTCTAACATCACTTGGCACAGAGCCTGCCCTGCCCGTCCTCCGTAAAAAAGCATCACCATCACTGTCCACGCCCTTAGCAGGCTTCACTTTCTCCCTAACCTTTATCGCCCCTTGATATGCTATGTATTTCTTGGTTTATTGCCTGCTCTCCCCTCCAGAATATAAACACCATGAGAGCAGGAACTTTTTCCCATTTTGTTTACTACTGTATTCCTAGTGCCTAGAATGGTGTCTCACACACAGGAGATTTTAAATAAATAATAGCTTATTTGTTCATTTGTTCATTCATTCATTTAGTGAGTAAGTTAGTTGTTTCCGGAGGCCCTAGTCCACCATCAATTTAATTGGCTCAGAATTTCACAGAATGCAGAGGCAAATTATGGGCAAGACCCCCACTTCACCAGTCCTTCCACACAGAGGCTCTGCCCAGACCTTCAGGGCAGGTGGGCTTCAGGGGCTGCTCCTCGTGGCTGCCCCTGGCTCAGTGGTAGGAGGATGCAGCAGACTGCCCAGGAGGCTGCCGTTCCCCCAGGCATGACCAGCTGCCACGTGGCTCCCAGCGAAGCAGAGGCAAGGAAGCCCCTCTTCCCTCTACCCAGCACCAGGACACTGGACTCCTTCCAAGGCCCAGAGGAGAGACATGTCCACCAGATCAGAGGGCAGGGGTTGGGGGGCACCTGCTTACTGCAGTCTGTAGGGGTGATTATTCCATCCACCCCAACTTGGGAGACAAATTGAAGAGAGTATTGTTTGGTAAGAATGGCTTTTCTGTTATTGTACAGAATAAAAGGCTGTCTCCTTCATTTTGTTGTATTGCAGGGTAAATCAAGTACACAGCTTTTTGTTTACCAAGAAACCACCTGTTTACCATTTGCAAAGGGACTTGATTGCCTCTGAGAAATATTAGTGTGGCGCTGCAGTATTCTACCCACCGAGAAGTAGAAACTCGAGAGAAAAAAACAGAGGAGAAAGTCATGGGTCTTTAGGGAAATTAGGTCTCCGGGTGGTTAAGTGATAGTACTGGAAACTGTCATAAGTCAAGCCTTGTGTTAAGTGTGTGTCCACTGCATCTACTGTCCTCACACATCCCTGTGATTGTCCATAGTTTACAGACTGAGAAACTGAGGTTTGGTAGTCACGTGACTTGCCTGAGCTCCAAAAGCTGGTAACCCATCAACCTCAGATTTAATACCAAGCCTCAGTTTTGTTCTCTGACAAATATGCTGCACTGTCCTGCTGGGGCATTTTCTAACACAGCTTTACCCAGCTCAGGTCTGGATGTTACCAGCAGGCCCAGGTCACTACTGGGATCTTGGAATTTCCAATCTACTCTGGAGAATGAAGCAGTTTCTAATAACCATGATGAAGGAACTCCCTTGCCATAAGATTTGGGAGCAAAGAGAATATCAAAGGAGGGGAGCCAGGCCAGCACAGGGTACCAATCCCAGCAGACAGCTGGGCTGAGGGACTGGGAAGGATTACAGTCGGCAAATGTGTGGGGTACAGGGTCACTGGGTCTATGAGGAAAGTGGCATCAGGAGACTACATCGGCCAGGAATCCAGAGTCAAAAAGGCAAGGCGAGTAGATGGAGCTGGAAGAGAGGCCAGGACAAGGAGCTGCACGAGAACACAGCAGGCTGGCTGGGCAGAGTCTAGGCAGAGGCGCTAAGCAGAGAACAGGCAAGAAACAGGACTGATGCTAGGTAGTGCCACCCTGGTGGGCCCCAGTTTCCCCAGGGGAGGTAATTCTACTCAGCACCCTTTGCCAACAATGACTCTAGGACCATGACTTTGCACTCAATGACTAGGGCACTCAGCTTTCCAGTGTATGGTCCTGAGGGGCTACTATTCACAGGTAGCCCAGGCCTGCATGGCAGCACCAGGACACACAGACCTGACCCAGTTGACAAGAAGCTCTCCTCCAATCAATTCTCCTGGATTCTGAGAGCATCTGGCCTGGAAAACTTCCAACCTTTACACAAAGCTGTTTGAGGAAATACTTTCATTTTCAACCAGTGCTTCTCAAAGTGCCAGGCCATGATGAAATAAGGAGTGTACACCAAGCAAGCAGCAACACACTGCATCCTCCTGCAAGAAGGTCTTGCAATGAAAAAAATGTCGGCTGAACTAACCTGCAAACTCAGTGATGAAAATGATTTACACTCTGGTGCAAGATCCTTACACTGGATCCTTGATCCAGTCACGACTGGTAATGGTGTGTGACCAGACAGCCTGTTCTAAACTCTTCTGCTCCAGCTCCTTGGTCTAATGCCTTCCCCTCCCAAACCATGTCCCAGGAGACTGACATAGAAAGTTGGGGTGTCGAGGACATCTATTCATCTTGACTCAAAAGATGGGGTGGCTGTAATACACCAGCTTATTCTGTCCTTTTGCTCTCAAAAGCAACAGAGTTATTGTTCCTTGAAAACAAACACATGCCCACTTATGAATCAGAAGAGGAAGGAAGATTGCCACAACAAGTCTTTTAGGGAGAAATTTCTCTTTCCTTCAGTAAGAAGCAGCCAGTAAGTTTCCTGTAAATCTGGTAACTAACAAGGCCAAAACTTCATGGGTTGAATTTCTCAGAGAAGAAAGGCCACCTGAATTATTTCAAAAGGACAAATTATTACTTCATAGTCATCTGATACTAATCCAACTCTTTTATCATCTGTGATAATTTCCTCTGACTGCCAATGTGCTGTGGCAGATTTAAAGCAGATCCAAGAAACCCCATCCTACAGATTTCTTCTGCATCTGTTAAAGTCTGGGTCTTGTCAGAAGAGATTGCATTGAGGAAGTGCTGTCTCTTCTGCAGACCAATCCTTGGAGAGATATCTCCCTCATTAATGACAAGGCCACTTTGTCATCTCTCAGAGCCAATCTCCCCCTGGCTGCCTTGGGGAAGAACCTGCTCCTCTCCATTCTGCTCCACGCCTTTGCTGCCTGTCAGGTTCTATCTCCATTAGGTTGTGGTCACTTGGAATTAGTTGTGAAGTAGAAAGAACCAGCTGGGAAGGCTGATGTGCCCCAGGGCAGGAGGGTGTGCTGATATGATCTGGAAAGGAAGCAGTAGCTTGGGTTTTGTTCTTAAATATTTGGGATCATGAATCTCACTGAAATCTAATGAAAACTATAGACCCTCTTCTCTACAAAGAAAAAAGGGTGCTCATAAGTGTCGCACACAAAAGAATTCTCCAATCCACTTGTGGCACACAGCTTAAAAGCCACTGACTTAGGGGCTCTCTACACCTCAAGACCTACCTAGGCTCCTCCTTTCCTCTATTATAGGTCCTTGGGGATCTATGGATACATGGACTTCGGTTTTCAGCACTGAAAGAGTAGCTTAGGTGGGTTTATTATAAGGGCACATGCCTGAGAGAGAGGAGATCCAGGTTTTAATTCTTCCCGTATCTAATTGCTTAGATGTAAGAAAGCTGTATTTCCTCTAGTCCCCAATTTTAAAAATGAGGGTGATGAACAACTTCTTCAAGGAGTCTTAAGGGTTCCATGGAGCAACCAGGCAGCTATAACAAGAGGCAAGATAGAGGCGGGGTGAGCAGGGTTTTGTGGCATTCTCACCCCTCTCCTTCAAGTAGAGCAGCTCTTCTGGCCTTAAGAAGTTTGAAAGTCTCTGGATTAGAGGTTCTCTAAGGTCCCTTCCAGGGCTACCTTTCTAGGATTAGCTGTCTGGCCAGGACAGAGAACTGAGCCAAGAATGGATGGTTCAAAAGGGGGCTCACTGGAGTCTGCACACACAGCTCTTGCCTCTACCCCAACAGAATGTGGGTCTGTCTTCAATTTTGCAGCCCCAGAGGCCACTGACTCAAGCTAGATGCACCTGGCATGAGATGCAAATTGTCTGGAAGACAGCAAGGAAGAAAGACTTCTCTGGGTTAAAGGGAGCTGCAGACTGCTTAGTCCTCACTTGCAATCCCTCCAGTTACAGGGAGCTGAGCCTTGCAAAGTTCCAGGGGCACCATGTGAATGCTGAAAGAAAGAGCAGGCTGCTCCCGACCCATTCAGGGTCGAGCTGTGTTACTGTTATTGTTCTGCTAACTTGCTAAATGGCTGTAATTAAAACAGGGCTATTATCATTAATTATGATCCTCCCTCTTCTGATTGAAAGGTTGGTGCCTTTACCAAGTTTCAAAGAGCGGCATTTCTGTATGTTACAGGAAGCAAGGGAGATACATGGGGCTGAACTGTTCTGACTCTGGAGCAAAGAACATGGTGGCATTGTTGGGCACAGCAAACTTTCGTGCCCATGGGCCGGGCTCCCCGGCCAGCACATCCAGACACAGCAGGCTGCTGGCTGTCTCCCTGACTCCTCCGCCTGCTGTTACAAGGTGGGCCACTGTAGTCTTTACAAAGTAACGTAATGGGACTGGGAGAGTGGATGAGATTCCACAGGCAAGAATGGGCTAAAAATTCTGCCTGACTTTTTAATGCTCAGCTGAAATGCCACCTCCTCCATGAAACTTTTCCTAATTCCTCACCTTCCCACTTCCTCTTCAACTACTCTAGGTCAAAATGAATCACTCTCATCATTATTTTCATTGCATGTCCTCTTCCCCCTTCCCTGGTCTCAGAACTCAAATTCTCTATAATTTCTACTGCCATCAAATTGGAGGAAGAAACTAGAGGCTCCTCAGTCCAGTGAGTCCCAGGGGTGGGGCACATCCTTTTGTGTTTCCTGATCCTGAGCCTGGTGAAGACCCCCCAACCACACCACAGCCTCCACCCAATTTGTCCATCTGCAAGCAGGGACACTTTCTTGAGGCTGTCTAAATACACAAACATTTCCAAGTTTGCTGCGAAACGCAAAAGGTAATGAAGGATTATCAATATGAGAGCCTCGGTGTCACCTCATAGCAAACCTTAGCTTGAGGCAGAACACCTTCCAGAACTGGCTGTCAGATATGGAAGTGTTAAAATCAAGAGAATAAAGGCAGACAGGAAGAAACCAGTGACAGACTGCAAACAGGTCATTTTAAAAAAAGAAACAAAAAATAATGTATAAACAAAACACGATAAACTATAAACACATAAACTATTACACTGGGTTTAGAAACTTCATTTATTTATAAAAATTAGACAATACCAAGTAGGTTTCACTTCATCTGTGGAACAGACATGAGACGTCCAAGGGGCTGTTTATGTTTTCCTAATACTAAAGTTGCCTCATACAGGATACTCAGTTACATTTGCGTTTCAGATAAATTTTTAGCACATGTGTATCCCAAATATTGTATGGAACATGTTTATCTGAAATGCAAATGTAACTGGGCATCCTATGTTTTTATTTGCTGAATCTGGCAGTTCCAGCTAATATCCAAACATTTTTCCTTGGTAATAAACAGAAAAACAAGTAAACTTACTGTTGATACTGACAGGGAATTTTACCAAAAACTAAGAATCCCTTATTTTCCTGTTAGGAAGGTCAACAAGATGGGGGTTCCCCATCCTAGCCCCTCCCTATCCACACACACAATGCAAAGCCTGAAACTAACTCTAGCCACTGAGGTCTGTTTGCCATTCCCCAATCCCTCTGGCCTTTTCCTTATTTGAGGCCTTTGCTCTAAGTATGCCCCTCCTTGGATGCTCTTAACCCCATCTCTCTCTGGTAAATCTGCACAGGCCTATCTTGGGCCAACTATCCTCTGGCCTCTGCCCAGTGATACTCATTAGTACATGATGAGGAAGTCCTGATGGAGGTGCTGAGTCTCTTTCACCACTGTAATGGCACCCCCAACAGTGCCAGCATTGCACCAAGCACACAGTGGCACTCAGTAGAAGATGCTGAATTGAAATACATTTCTCTCCCAAAAGGTATATACAGAGAAGCTCCAACTCAATGGGGTTAAAAACTAGGCTCTGATCTACTTACTCATTGAAGATTGAGACAGGATTTTCTCTTAGGCCAATTAATTACATTTGAACCTGTTGCCTAAGAACAATTCAACACATATGTGCAGCACCCCGGTCCTGTATCTCTCTAGTTACCTGCATCTTGGTCTTTGTAAGCCCTTCCATCAGAGACTGGATATAAAAAAAGATGAAACTCAAAACTCAGGTTATGGTACCAGCCATGTTCATTTCCTCCCAGGAAGAAAGAGAAAGAAGTAAGAGTGCTCTTAACTGACAGTACCTTGTCTGGCCTGAGGGCAAATGCATCTCAATCATGTGCCATGAACAGAAAACCGAGTGCAGTCAAGGGAAATTCAAATCGTAGAGACCTACATTTAACTTCCTGATGGTTTACCTTGAGCAAGTTATATAACCTCTTTTGCTTCAGTTCCATCATTGATAACATAGGAATAATTAGACCTCACTCATAGGGTCACATGAAGAGTAGCTGATATAACACAGTAAAGCACTTACTTAGCTCAATGCTTGGCAGTGTAGACACTTAATAGATGTCAGTTTTCAGTCTTATTTTAAGACTTGCTGTGGTTTACACAGTAAAGACAAGAAGAGAAAGGCTGAAAGAACAGCATTCCCACTTGAAATCAGGAACATCTTAAACCATGCTAGCATTTGACATTTCTCTCAATGCCTCCCTGAGTGAGTTATTGTTGTCATTTTGTCTAGTGCTTCTCAAATTTTTATTGGGCGTACAGTTCATCTGGTACTGATACATTTTAGGTAACAAATGACCACAAAAATGTAGTGGCTTAAAACAACAACTATTTTATTATATCTCATGAATTCTGTGGTTCAGAAATTCAGGCAGGGCTTGGTTTAGCTGACTCTTCCACTCCCTATGGCACCAACTAGAGTCACTTGGTGGTATTCAGCGGTAGATGGGCTGGTCTGCAGTTCCACGGTGGCCTCACTCATATGTCCAGCATTTTGGCAAGGGTGGCTGGAAGACTAGGCTTAGGGGAGACAGATTAGCAACATGCTTTCATGACAATCTGAGGGCGCTCAGATTTCTTACATGACAGCTAGTTTCTCCCACAGTGAGCATCTCAGGAGAAAACTACAGGGCCATTTCTGACCTACTCTCCGAAGGTCATACAGGGTCACTTCTGCAATAACTAACTATTGGTGAAAACAGTCACAAGCCTGCCCAGATTCAAGGACAGGAAACATAGACTCCCCACCTGTCAATGAAAGTATCAAAGATTTGGGGCCCACTTTTTAAACTGCCACCCTAGAAATCTTATAAAAATGCAGATTCTGGTTCAGCAGGGGTGGGGTTGGGCCTAGGATTCTGCATTTTTAACAAATTTCCAAGTTATGCAGATACTACCCTTTCATATAACACTATACACAAAAATAAACTCAAAATGGATTAAAGACCTAAATGTAAGGCCAGACACTATCAAACTCTTAGAGGAAAACATAGGCAGAACACTCTATGACATAAGTCACAGCAAGATCCTTTTTGACCCACTTCCTAGAGAAATGGAAATAAAAACAAAATAAACAAATGGGACCTAATGAAACTTCAAAGCTTTTGCACAGCAAAGGAAACCATAAACAAGACAAAAAGACAACCCTCAGAATGGGAGAAATTATTGCAAATGAAGCAACTGACAAAGGATTAATCTCCAAAATATACAAGCAGCTCATGCAAGTCAATATCAAAATAACAAACAACCCAATCCAAATATGGGCAGAAGAGAGGAGCTTCAAGATGGCAGAAGAGTAAGAGGTGGAGATCACCTTCCCCCCCCACAAATACATCAGAGATACATCTACATGTGGAACAACTCCTACAGAACACCTACTGAACGCTGGCGGAAGACCTCAGACCTCCCAAAAGGGAAGAAACTCCCCCACGTACCTGGGAAAGGCAAAAGAAAAAAGAATAAACAGAGACTAAGAATAGGGACGGACCCTGCACCAGTGGGAGGGAGCTGTGAAGGAGGAAAGGTTTCCACACACTAGGAAGCCCCTTCGCGGGCAGAGACTGCAGGTGGTGGAGGGCGGAAGCTTCGGAGCCACGGAGGAGAGCGCAGCAACAGGGGTGCGGTGGGCAAAGCAGAGAGATTCCCGCACAGAGGATCGGTGCCGACTGGCACTCACCAGCCCGAGAGGCTTGTCTACTCACCCGCCCGGGCGGGCGGGGCTGCAAGCTGAGGCTCGGGCTTTGGTCGGATCGCAGGGAGAGGACTGGGGTTGGTGGCGTGAACACAGCCTGCAGGGGGTTAGTGCGCCACGGCTAGCCGGGAGGGAGTCCGGGAAAAGGTCTGGAGCTGCCGAAGAGGCAAGAGACTTTTTCTTCCCTCTTTGTTTCCTGGTGCGCGAGGAGAGGGGTTTAAGAGCGCTGCTTAAAGGAGCTCCAGAGACGGATGCGAGCCGCGGCTATCAGCGCGGACCCCAGAGACGGACATGAGACGCTAAGTCTGCTGCTGCAGCCACCAAGAGGCCTGTGTGCGAACACAGGTCACTCTCCACACCTCCCCTCCCGGGAGCCTGTGCAGCCCGCCACTGCCAGGGTCCCAGGATCCAGGGACAACTTCCCAGGGAGAACACACGGCGCGCCTCAGGCTGGTGCAACGTCCCGCCGGCCTCTGCCGCCGCAGGCTCGTTCCACATCCGTACCCCTCCCTCCCCCCAGCCTGAGTGAGCCAGAGCCTCTGAATTAGCGGCTCCTTTAACCCCGTCCTGTCTGAGCGAAGAACAGACGCCCTCAGGCGACCTACACACACAGGCAGGTCCAAATCCAGAGCTAAACCCCAGGAGCCGTGCGAACAAAGAAGAGAAGGGAAATCTCTCCCAGCAGCCTCAGGAGCAGTGGATTAAATCTCCACAATCAACTTGATGTACCCTGCATCTGTGCAATACCTGAATAGACAACGAGTCATCCCAAATTGAGGAGGTGGACTTTGGGAGCAACGATATATATATATATTTTTTTCCCTTTTTCTTTTTGTGAGTGTGTATGTGTATGCTTCTGTGTGTGAATTTGTCTGTATACCTTTGCTTTTACCATTTGTCCTAGGGTTCCATCTGTGCGGGGTTTTTTTTCTTTATTACTTAAGAAAAGTATTTTTCTTAATAATTATTTTCTATTTTTTCTTTTAATAACTTTATTTTATTTTATCTTCCTCTTTCTTTTCTCCCTTTTATTCTGAGCCGTGTGGAGGACAGGCCCTTGGTGCTCCAGCCAGAGTCAGGGCTGTGCCACTGAGGTGGGAGAGCCAAGTTCAGGACACGGGTCCACAAGAGACCTCCCAGCCCAACGTAATATCAAACAGTGAAAATCTCCCAGAGATCTCCATCTCATCGCCAAGACCCAGCTCCACTCAATGATCAGCAAGCTACAGTGCTGGACACCCTATGACAAACAACTAGCAAGACAGGAACACAACCCCACCCATTAGCAGACAGGCTGTCTAAAATCATAATAAGGCCACAGACACCCCAAAACACACCACCAGACATGGACCTGTCCACCAGAAAGACAAGATCCAGCCTCATCTACCAGAACATAGGCAATAGTCGCCTCCACCAGGAAGCCTACACAACCCACTGAGCCAACCTTAGCCACTGGGGACAGACACCAAAAACAAAGGAAACTACGAACCTGCAGCCTCTGAGGAGGAGACCCCAAACACGTCAGTTAAGCAAAATAAGAAGACAGAGAAACACACAGCAGATGAAGGAGCAAGGACAAAACCCACCAGACCTAACAAATGAAGAAGAAATAGGCAGTCTACCTGAAAAAGAATTCAGAATAATGATAGTAAAGATGATCCAAAATCTTGGAAACAGAATAGAGAAAATAGAAGAAAAGTTTAACAAGGACCTAGATGAACTAAAGAGCAAATAAACAGAGATAAACAACACAATAAGTGAAATTAAAAATTCTCTAGAAGGGATCAATAGCAGAATAACTGAGGCAGAAGAATGCATAAGTGACCTGGAAGATAAAAAAGTGGAAATAACTACTGCAGAGCAGAATGAAGAAAAAAGAATGAAAAGAATAGAAGACAGTCTCAGAGACCTCTGGGACAACATTAAACGCACCAACATTCAAATTATAGGGGTCCCAGAAGAAGAAGAGAAAAATAAAGGCACTGAGAAAATATTTGAAGAGATTATAGTTGAAAACTTCCCTAATATGGGAAAGGAAATAGTTGGTCAAGTCCAGGAAGCACAGAGTCCCATACAGGATAAATCCAAGAAGAAACACCCCAAGACACATATTAATCAAACTATCAAAAATTAAATACAAAGAATAAATATTAAAAGCAGCAAGGGAAGAACAACAAGTTAACACATAAGGGAATCCCAATGAGGTTAACAGCTGATTTCTCAGCAGAAACTCTGCAAACCAGAAGGGAGTGGCTGGATATATTTAAAGTGATGAAAGAGAAAAACCTACAACCAAGATTACTCTACCCAGCAAGGAAATCATTCAGATTTGACAGAGAAGTCAAAAGCTTTATAGACAAGCAAAAGCTAAGAGAATTCAGCACCACCAAACCAGCTCTATGAGAAATGCTAAAGGAACTTCTCTAAGTGGGAAACACAAGAGAAAAAAAGGACCTACAAAAACAAACCCCAAACAATTAAAAAAATGGTAATAGGAACATGCATATCGATAATTCCCTTAAATGTGAACGGATTAAATGCTCCAACCAAAAGACACAGGCTCGCTAAATGGATACAAAAACAAGACCCATATATATGCTGTCTACAAGAGACCCACTTCAAACCTAGGGACACATACAGACTGAAAGTGAGGGGATGGAAAAAGATATTCCATGCAAATGGAAATCAAAGGAAAGCTGGAGTAGCAATACTCATATCAGACAAAATAGACTTTAAAACAAAGACTATTACAAGAGACAAAGAAGGACACTACATAATGATCAAGGGATCAATCCAAGAAGAAGATACAACAATTGTAAATATTATGCACCCAACATAGGAACACCTCAATACATAAGGCAAATACTAACAGGCATAAAAGAGGAAATCAACAGTAACACATTCATAGTAGGGGACTTTAACCCCCCACTTTCACCATTGGACAGATCATCCAAAATGAAAATAAATAGGAAAACACAGCTTTAAATGATACATTAAACAAGATGGATTTACTTGATATTTATAGGACATTCCATCCAAAAACAACAGAATACACATTCTTCTCAAGTGCTCATGGAACATTCTCCAGGATAGATCATATCTTGGGTCACAAATCAAGCCTTGGTAAAATTAAGAAAATTGAAATCAGATCAAGTATCTTTTCCAACCACAAAGCTATGAGACTAGATATCAATTACAGGAAAATATCTGTAAGAAATACAAACACCTGGAGGCTAAAAAACACACTACTTAATAACCAAGAGATCACTGAAGAAATCAAAGAGGAAATCAAAAAATACCTAGAAACAGGGCTTCCCTGGTGGCACAGTGGTTGAGAGTCCACCTACCGATGCAGGGGACATGGGTTCATGCCCCGGTCTGGGAAGATCCCACACGCCTCGGAGCAGCTGGGCCCATGAGCCATGGCCACTGAGCCTGCGTGTCTGGAGCCTGTGCTCTGCAACGGAAGAGGCCACAACAGTGAGAGGCCTGCATACCGCAAAAAACAAAACAAAACAAAACAAAACCCTAGAAACAAATGACAATGGAGACACGACGACCCAAAACCTATGGGATGCAGCAAAAGCGGTTCTAAAAGGGAAGTTTATAGCTATACAAGCCTACCTTAAGAAACAAGAAACATCTCAAATAACCTAACCTTACACCTAAAGCAATTAGAGAAAGAAGAACAAAAAAACCCCAAAGTTAGCAGAAGGAAAGAAACATAAAGATCAGATCAGAAATAAATGAAAAAGAAATGAAGGAAACAATAGCAAAGATCAATAAAACAAAAGCTGGTTCTTTGAGAAAATAAACAAAATTGATAAACCATTAGCCAGACTCATCAAGAAAAAAAGGGAGAAGACTAAAATCAATAGAATTAGAAATGAAAAAGGGGAAGTAACACCTGACATTGCAGAAATACAAAGGATCATGAGAGATTACTACAAGCAACTATATGCCAATAAAATGGACACCTGGAAGAAATGGACAAATTCTTAGAAATGCACAACCTTCTGAGACTGAACCAGGAGGAAATAGAAAATATGAAAAGACCAGTCACAAGCACTGAAATTGAAACTGTGATTAAAAATCTTCCAACAAATAAAAGCCCAGGACCAGATAGCTTCACAGGTCAATTCTATCAAACATTTAGAGAAGAGCTAACACCTGTCCTTCTCAAACTCTTCCAAACTATACCAGGGGGAGGAACTCTCCCAAACTCATTCTACGAGGCCACCATCACTCTGATACCAAAACCAGACAAAGATGTCACAGAGAAAGAAAACTACAGGCCAATATCACTGATGAACATAGATGCAAAAATCCTCAACAAAATACTAGCAAACAGAATCCAACAGCACATTAAAAGGATCATACATTATGATCAAGTGCGGTTTATCCGAGGAATGCAACAATTCTCCAATATACGCAAATCAATCGTGATACACCATATTAACAAATTGAAGGAGAGAAAGCATATGATCATCTCAATAGATGCAGAGAAAGCTTTCGACAAAATTCAACACCCATTTATGATAAAAAACCCTCCAGAAAGTAGGCACAGAGGGAACTTTCCTCAACATAATAAAGGCTATATATGACAAACCCACAGCCAACATCATCCTCAATGGTGAAAAACTGAAACAATTTCCACTAAGATCAGGAACAAGACAAGGTTGTCCACTCTCACCACTACTATTCAACATAGTTGTGGAAGTTTTAGCCACATCAATCAGAGAAGAAAAAGAAATAAAAGGAATCCAAATTGAAAAAGAAGAAGTAAAGCTGTCAGTGTTTGCGGATGACATGATACTATACATAGAGGATCCTAAAGATGCTACCAGAAAACTACTAGAGCTAATCAATGAATTTGGTTAAGTAGCAGGATACAAGATTAAGGCACAGAAATCTCTGGCATTCCTATACACTACTGATGAAAAGTCTGAAATTGAAATTAAGAAAACACTCCCCTTTATATTGCAACAAAAAGAATAAAATATCTAGGAATAAACCTACCTACAGAGACAAAAGACCTGTATGCAGAAAATTATAAGACACTGATGAAAGAAATTAGAGATGACACAAATAGATGGAGAGATATACCATGTTCTTGGATTGGAAGAATCAACATTGTGAAAATGACTCTACTACCCAAAGCAATCTACAGATTCAATGCAATCCCTATCAAACTACCACTGGCATTTTTCACAGAACTAGAACAAAATATTTCACAATTTGTAAGGAAACACAAAAGACCCCAAACAGCCAAAGTAATCTTGAGAAAGAAAAATGGAGCCAGAGGAATCAGGCTCCCTGACTTCAGAGTATACTACAAAGCTACAGTAATCAAGACAGTATGGTACTGGCACAAACACAGAAATATAGATCAATGAAACAGGATAGAAAGCCCAGAGATAAACCCACCCACATATGGTCACGTTATCTTTGATAAAGGAGGAAAGAATACACAGTGGAGAGAAGACATCCTCTTCAATTAGTGGTGCTGGGCAAACTGGACAGCTACTTGTCAAAGAATGAAATTAGAACACTCCCTAACACCATACACAGAAATAAACTCAAAATGGATTAAAGACCTAAATATAAGGCCACACACTATCAAACTCTTAGAGGAAAACATAGGCAGAACACTCTATGACATAAATCACAGCAAGATCCTTATTGACTCACCTCCTAGAGAAATGGAAATAACAACAAAAATAAACAAATGGGACCTAATGAAACTTCAAAGCTTTTGTACAGCAAAGGAAACCATAAACAAGACCAAAAGACAACCCTCAGAATGGGAGAAAATTTTTGCAAATGAAGCAACTGGCAAAGGATTAATCTCCAAAACATACAAGCAACTCATGCAGGTCAATATCAAAAAAACAAACAACCCAATCCAAAAATGGGCAGAAGACCTAAGTAGACATTTCTCCAAAGAAGATATACAGATTGCCAACAAACACATGAAAGAATGCCCAACATCATTAATCACTAGAGAAATGCAAATCAAAACTACAATGAGATATCATCTCACACCAGTCAGAATGGCCATCATCAAAAAATCTAGAAACAATAAATGCTGGAGAGGGTGTGGAGAAAAGGGAACCCTCTTGCACTGGTGGTGGGAACGTAAATTGATACAGCCACTATGGAGAACAGTATGGAGGTTCCTTTAAAAACTACAAAGAGAACTACCATATGACCCAGCAATCCCACTAATGGGCATATACCCTGAGAAAACCATAATTCTATAAGAGTCACATACCACAATGTTCATTGCAGCTCTATTTACAATAGCCAGGGAATGGAAGCAACCTACGTGTCCATCGACAGATGAATGGATAAAGAAGATGTGGCACATATATACAATGGAATATTACTCAGCCATAAAAGGAAACGAAATTGAGTTATTTGTCGTGAGGTGGATGGACCTAGAGTCTGTCATACAGAGTGAAGTAAGTCAGAAAGAGAAAAACAAATACCATATGCTAACACATATATATGGAACCTTAAAAAAAAAAAGGTTCTGAAGAGCCTAGGAGCAGAACAGGAGTAAAGACGCAGACGTAGAGAACGGACTTGAGGACACGGGGAGGGGGAAGTGTAAGCTGGGATGAAATGAAAGAGTGGCATGGACTTATATATACTACCAAATGTAAAAACGATAGCTAGTGGGAAGCAGCCGTAAAGCACAGGGATATCAGCTCGGTGCTTTGTGATCACCTAGAGTGATGGGATAGGGAGGGTGGGAGGGAGACGCAAGAGGGAGGAGATATGGGGATATATGTATATGTATAGCTGATTCACTTTGTTATAAAGCAGAAACTAACACACCATTGTAAAGCAATTATACTCCAATAAAGATGTTAAAAAAAAAGAAAAAGAAAAGGTTTTGACAACCCGTTATGTTGCATCTTCCACTGCACCCAAATCCTTCCTGTTTGTTACTGTTTCTGTTGTCTCATTCTCTGGTAGCTTCATTTAATTTAGAACTCAGCCAGCTAATCTCTTCTCAGGCTTACTGGAAGAGCTGCTATGTTCAAAGACCTTTATTTCAAAAGAAAGAAATATCCTTATGTTTAGATTTCACAGGGAGCTTAAAATGGCTAAAGGGAAAACCTCTGGCACATGAGGATGTCAGGTCAGGTAGTCATAAAGCCTTCTGGGTACCTTTTTCTCCACCATCCATTTGAATAGAGACACATCCATAAAGATGACTGTGAGAAGAGGACTCACTGGTGGTTTATCACCTCTTGGAGATTCAGACAATATCTGTGACTCAGCTAGCTGCTGACCGATAAACGTTGATGCCTAGGGTTCTGGTCATACACATCAATGTCCCAATTATCATGGCTATTCCTGGGTATGGAGCCTTGGGCCTGGAGGCATTGAGCACACAATTCAATCAATTTTTTTTCTATAAAAAAGGAACTTATGTATTAGCTAATGACCAATGTTAACACAACTATATTAACTTACATTTTCTTATTTAAGAAATGATACAATTCAAAGCAGGATTCAAAGAAATATAAACCTCTAGATACAATATGGCAACTTCTGGGCTAATTCTCAACTGTTACAAATTACCATCTCTGTAGCACCTATTTTTTAATGGATTTTGCCGTTTGTTCAATCAAAATAAGCACAGGTTTGGGCTTCCCTGGTGGCGCAGTGGTTGGGAGTCCACCTGCCAATGCAGGGGACACGGGTTCGTGCCCCGGTCTGGGAAGATCCCACATGCCATGGAACGGCTGGGCCCGTGAGCCATGGCCACTGAGCCTGCGCGTCCGGAGCCTGTGCTCTGCAACGGGAGAGGCCACAACAGTTAGAGGCCCACGTACTGCAAAAAATAAATAAATAAATAAAAAATAAGCACAGGTTTTATCACATGTAGAACTTTCAGGGGTTGTGCTGCTCCAGTCACTGAACCTAGTTCAGAACTCAGAGGCACATGGGCACCGGTGGTCTTGAAACACGCTGTGATTTACCCAAAAGAAATCATGTATGCTTCTTTCAGTATGTTGTAGTAGCTCTGGAGCACTTTAATTTCACAGAAGTCAAGTTCAAGACATGTACAGTGACTTCCTATTAATTTTCCAAAAAGGATTTCTTCTTACTATACCCACAATCTTTGCATCTTTTATACTTTCATTTGAAAACCACTTGGAAAAAATACCAAGTTACATGTCAATTTCCAAGATGGTTTCATTACCATTAGAAAAATTTTACCCTAACATCCTATCCTAGCATTTCCTACTGACTCGTGGGAAACTCACTGTTGGTATAAAAAAGGGATTTGCATGCTGTTTGTTGATACACATTTTGTCAAGTGAAGTCTTAAGAGAACAACAGGGTGCTTTACAAACATACTATAGAGCACTGTTTCCAAAAACATATACATCCTGAGGTTTTCAGTCCTCTAAACAAGTATTTCTAGGCCATTACACTTTTAGGTGGAACACAGGGCCTTCTCTCCTGCCTACAGTAGGAGAGAAGCAAGCTTCACCCTCTGTCTTAACCAGATATTTACCTTGGTGATAGACCCAACACCCCATACCACACTGCACTGTGATTTAGCTGTTCTGTGAAAGTGTGCCTTTTCCCTGCTCCAGTCAGACTGTATGTCACTAGAGTGAAGGGACCATGTCATTTTTGGTAACCTCTGTTAGTTCCTAGCCTAATTAGTGTTTTAGGATGAAAAAGTGGGAGTTTCCAAGTCAAACAAGCCTGAGCCTGAATCCCCGAATGCCTTTGGTAGAAATCTGGATTTCTGTGTACTGGGTTTTCTACAAGTGAGTTTGAAATTCTGTCTTTTGTTCTCTCTGTAGCTACAAAGTAGCTACAGACTTGATACTCCTTCTCTTGCATCCTGGAACCCTCAAAACAAACATTTTGTGGGGTAGGATTTCATTTCCAGGCAGAACCTCTCTTTAAGAAGGGAAGTGGCAGTCAGCTTTGTTCCCATTTCCTTCTAAGGAGAACAACCACCAGTGTCTATATTTGAATAATATTAAACAGTTTACAAAGTATTTTCACATTTATTATGTCCTCAGACTGCCCCAGAATCTCAGTGGGGTGGGCAGGGCTGGTATCATAAGTTCTGTCATATAAATGTAACTAATCTAAAGTCATAGAATTAATAAACTGTGAACTGGATTTGAAAACAAAGGTCTCCTAGTAGCTAAATGTTCCCTTGCCTCAATTCCACATTGTCAGAGCCTTGCCTCAGGCCACTCAGGCCAGAAGCAGGCTCAAGTCTTGGACAGAGGCCCCCAACTCTTAGCTCAGTGCACATCTCATCAAAATGTAATAAAAGGGGAACTGCAGGCAAATAGACCTAAGTTTGTAGCCTAGATCTGCCCTTCCTGGCTGTATGACTGTAGGTAAGTTCATTTCTTTGGAACTAGGTTTTCTCATCTGTAAGTTGGGGATATTGACTTCCTTCAGGGGGGTTTTGTGAGGATTAAGTAAGTTAATATAAATGAAAGCATGGGGATTGGTTCTCTATAAATATTTATCAAATTGGGAAAAAGGAAGAAGAGGGGCCTTCCTGCCCAAAGTGTCGTCCTCTTCACACTTGCCACATCATGGTATTTGAAAGTCATTCCTTTGGAGGTAAAGACTCATCTCCTCCAAAAATGGAAATAATGATCAGTCATACACACCTAGTGACACCCTTCAGCCTTTAAGCAGATTTTTTTAAAGAGGATGTAGGAGAAACAAGCACCCCAGTGTAACAGGAGACCTGGAGAGGATGCCGCGTGACAATTACCCTTTTATAGTAATGTGGGTAATGCAATGCAGCTTTAATGAGCATAATGTTGCCATTAACACATCTACATTAGGAAGTTTCATATCAAGTATTTCATACATGCCTCCTAAACGCTTGTCAAATCATCATGGTCAAAGGCCATAGAAACCGGAAATGGCCTTAGAGATCACTCCACCACATCTCATCTAAAAATGACAAGTCTGAGGCCCATAAAGAAGGACACTTTATGATTCTGGGGAGAACTGTAAGAAACCACTGAATTCTGATGCTGTCTGGGAACAAGTGTTAACACTGACATCCAACTGCTTAGGGAGACACTGACTCACCATCAGCTCACACAGATCTGGAACTGCCACCCGAAAGCTGAGAGCTGAAGGGGTTGGTTAGGGAAGTCATTGCCATGTCACAGGCGGAGCCACAGATGCAGCAATACCTGAGGGCAACAGTGGTGGGGAGAACCCAGCCACTGCCCTCCTGACATCCAGCCTTTCTCCACACAATGCCAGAGCCAAGAGCAAGATTCGACAAAAGCCCATTCTCCAACCTCATGTCCACTGTTTACCTAACAGCGGCTCGACTGAGTTCAGTCAATCTCCTCCTGACCCAGTCAGATGACTGTGCACACACAGCCATGATCCCAAGCATACCCCCTGAGATGGACTCTGTTATTGTCCTGCAAATATTTAGTCTCCCCTCTCCATCTACCATGGGAGAATATACTTCCCTGCCCCACTGATGTTGGCCTACCTTAGTATTTCCTTTGGCAACTGGAATGTATTAGAAGTGGCAAGGTGCCAGCTCCAAGCAGAGGCTCTCAGAGCTCTCTTGCACTTGTTTCCTCTGCCATGAGAATATGGAGGCTCAGATAAGAGGTGTCCCTTCATCCTGCATCCCAGAATGAGAAGATGCGTGGTGCAGATCTGAACCTACTGACAGCCTGGAACTGACAGTACCAGCCATCCATGGAACCAACAGGCAGCGTGAATGAGAAATACATAAATGTTGTAAAGCAACAAGAGTTTGAGGTTATTTATGCAGCATAACTCAGAGAAAGATTTCTACTACACTCTTCATTTGCTGATTGTGATTCCTGAATGAAGAGATATGCCTATTTCCCTCTCCAATAATAGCTTCTGATAACGTACTCTGCACTAGACCCTATGTCAAGTGCTTTACAATCATTAGTTCATTTGATCCTCACAATGATCTATAATTGGGATATTGTCCCCATTCTATAGATGATAATTTGAGGCTGAGAAAACCTGAGGGCTGAGAGCTGAAGGGATTGCTCACATAACTGATAGGTAAGTGGCCTGTCTGGGACTTGGAACCAAGACCACCCCTTCCACCACCAACACTCCAGACTGCTTCTATGGGCACTGATGGAATTCAAACACATAGAAGCCTATATATCCAGAACCTCTCCCCTCCTCCCACGCACACATTATTTCCCAACAGAATATAATCTTTTTTTATTTTAAATACGCTCTTGAGAGAGAAAAAATGACTTGCAGATCTTCAAGATAATCTAAGTAACCCCTCAGGCCCATTTTTAAAAGCAAGTTGAATTTTGAGCCTTCCCAAGGTTGACACGGTCAACTCCATCATGCCCAGAGCCAGGTAGACCCAGCTCTCATGAAGTCTTCCAGTCCATTCCCCAGTAAGGCACAGCGGAGCCTTGTGATGGCCATAATGCTCCCCCTCTTGATTTACAGCCCCATCTATTCTGGGCCTCTCCTGATGGGCTGTTCTCATTCCCTGCTGCCTGACAGCTTTAGAGATTCTTCTCAGGCCATAATTTCTGAATATTTCCACCCCTCCCCTTCCCTGGCTCTGGAATTTCAGCTATTTTCCATTCAGAAAAAGGTTGCTCCATTTATTCACAGCTTCATGGTTCTTTTACATTTATTTACTGCTCAGCCACCATCCTGATCAGGTATTTAAAGATAAGCCTGTCTGCTTCTGACGAGTGACCCCGCTCCTTTTTCTCATTGCTCTGAGTTTCTCTTTGACAGACTCATAATATCATTTTATATATTTGCAGGCTTCCAACTCATTCCATTATTCTTTTCCTCTATCAAATGAGATAATGGATGCAGAAAGGCCTGGGAACTTATAAAGGGGTGTATAAACGTTAGTCCTTTGCTATTGTTGTTGTTGTTTTTATAACTAACAACTTCCCAAGTTCAATTCACTGTGGTGCAATGTTAACTCTCACTGCTGTGAAGGTTTCCAGATTCATTCTCAGCTTCAAACAAACAAAACACCAGGTTTGAGGCTGTCCAGGTCTGAATTCTCTGGTGTACAATGTTGCCTATAATAAGCAGGCTGCTGGGCTTCCCTGGTGGCGCAGTGGTTGAGAGTCCGCCTGTCGATGCAGGGGACACGAGTTCGTGCCCCGGTCTGGGAAGATCCCACATGCCGCGGAGCGGCTGGGCCCATGAGCTATGGCCGCTGAGCCTGCGCGTCTGGAGCCTGTGCTCCGCAACGGGAGAGGCCACAACAGAGAGAGGCCCGCATACCGCAAAAAAAAAAAAAAAAAAAAAAAAATAAGCAGGCTGCTGCCCAGGCTTCAAGCTTGCTCAGTTACCTAGAATTCTGTTTTCATGATATCTGTAGTAATAGGAATTAGGTCATTTAAATGAATGGAGCTTATTAAATTTCAAGAGCAGTAGCTCAAGAAGTTGTTTACATGGGGGAGATCATGGATCTAAGAGCTGGGTTCAAATTCTGCTCTGCCATTTATAAACGAAATGACCTTGGCCAAGGTAACTTCTCTGAGCTTCCATTTCCTCATCTGCAGTCTTTCCCTAGACTGGTATGAGGACTAAATTCAATAATCCTATAAAAACCCTTAGTGGAGCACCTGGCACATGATAGCCATCCAATAAAAGCATGTGACTAATAATATTAATAAAGAGATGGAAGAGTAGAAGTCATTGTTTAAATGCTCATAAGCTTTCAGGCTGGAAGGGATATCAATGACCTGAACTCTTTTCTTATAGTAGAAGATCAAGGAGCCCAGAGAGAATTTAATTGTCCTGATCTCCAAGCTCTGAGAACAGGGGCCACTTCTGTCTCTGTCCCCTTCCCCGTACCTGGCTCACAGTAGGCACTCACTGAGTATTTGCATTGTGGAAGGTGTTGTTGGACTCAAGACAGCAGCACAGCATGGTGGTTGATGGTGGGTGTTGGGGTCCAAGAGCCCTGGGCAAGAGCCCTGCCCTACCACTTGGGTAAGTGACTTAACCTCTCTAAGACTCTGTGAAGTGGGAAAAGTGTACGTACTTCCCTCATAGGGCTGCTTAGGAGGGTTATATGAGAAATGGAGGCAAAAACTAACTCAAAACAAAACACAACACAACAAAAAAATAACCAACAAAGCGTTAGGTCTTAAACTCTCAATAACTTATCTAAGATCACCTAGTTAATTAGTAAGAGACTTGAGAACCCAAGTAGCATGCCTTCTAGCCAGGATATTTTCTTCTAAAATTAAAAAAATCAGGGTGCTCTAATGTTATCTAATGCTTCATTCTTATTCCTAAGCACTTTTTTTTTAACATTTTTATTGGAGTCATATTGCTTTACAATGGTGTGTTACTTTCTGCTTTATAACAAAGTGAATCAGTTATACATATATCCAAATATCTGTTCCCTCTTGCATCATCCTCCCTCCCACCGTCCCTATCCCACCCTTCTAGATGGCCACAAAGCACGGAGCTGATCTCCCTGTGCTATGCAACTGCTTCCCACTAGCTATCTATTTTACATTTGGTAGTGTATATACGTCCATATATACACTACCACTCTCTCACTTTGTCCCAGCTTACCGGTGCCCCTCCCCGTGACCTCAAGTCCATTTTCTAGTAGGTCTGTCTTTATTCTTGATTTGCCCCTAGGTTCTTCATAACTTTTTTTTTTTTAGATTCCATATATATGAGTTAGCATATGGTATTTGCTCTTCTCTTTCTGACTTACTTCACTCTGTATGACAGACTCTAGGTCCATCCACCTCACGACAAATAACTCAATTTCGTTCCTTTTTTGGCTGAGTAATATTCCATTGTATATATGTGCCACATCTTCTTTATCCATTCATCTGTTGATGGACACTCAGGTTGCTTCCATGTCCTGGCTACTGTAAATAGAGCTGCAATGAACATTGTGGTACATGACTCTTTTTGAATTATGGTTTTCTCAGGGTATACGCCCACTAGTGGGATTGCTGGGTCATATGGTAGTTCTCTTTGTAGTTTTTAAAGGAACCTCCATACTGTTCTCCATAGTGGCTGTATCAATTTACATTCCCACCAACAGTGTAGGAGGGTTCCCTCTTCTCCACACCCTCTCCAGCATTTTTTGTTTGTAGATTTATTGATGATGGCCATTCTGACTGGTGTGAGATGATATCTCATTGTAGTTTTGATTTGCATTTCTCTAATGATTAATGATGTTGAGCATTCTTTCATGTGTTTGTTGGCAATCTGTATATCTTCTATGGAGAAATGTCTATTTAGGTCTTCTGCCCATTTTTGGATTGGGTTGTTTGTTTTTTTGATATTGAGCTGCATGAGCTGCTTATAAATTTTGGAGATTAATCCTTTGTCACTTGCTACATTTGCAAATATTTTCTCCCATTCTGAGGGTTGTCTTTTCATCTTGTTTATGGTTTCCTTTGCTGTGCAAAAGATTTTAAGTTTCATTAGGTCCCATTTGTTTATTTTGGTTCTTATTTCAATTTCTCTAGGAAGTGAGTCAAAAAGGATCTGTGATTTATGTCATAGAGTGTTCTGCCTATGTTTTCCTCTAAGAGTTTGATAGTTTCTGGCCTTACATTTAGGTCTTTAAACCATTTTGAGCTTATTTTTGTGTATGGTGTTAGGGAGTGTTCTAATTTCATTCTTTTACATGTAGCTGTCCAGTTTTCCTAGCACCACATATTGAAGAGGCTGTCTTTTCTCCAGTGTATATTCTTGCCTCCTTTATCAAAGATAAGGTGACCATATGGGCGTGGGTTTATCTCTGGGCTTTCTATCCTGTTCCATTGATCTATATTTCTGTTTTTGTGCCAGTACGATACTGTCTTGATTACTGTAGCTTTGTAGTATACTCTGAAGTCAGGGAGCCTGATTCCTTCCACTCAGTTGTTCTTTCTCAAGATTGCTTTGGCGATTCACAGTCTTTTGTGTTTCCATACAAATTGTGAAATTTTTTGTTCTAGTTCTGTGAAAAATGCTGTTGGTAGTTTGATAGGGATTGCATTGAATCTGTAGATTGCTTTGGGTAGTATAGGCATTTTCACAATGTTGATTCTTCCAGTCCAAGAACATGGTATATCTCTCCACCTGTTTGTATCATCTATAATTTATTTCATCAGTGTCTTATAGTTTTCTGTATACAGGTCTTTTGTCTCCTTAAATAGGTTTATTCCTAGGTATTTTATTCTTTTTGTTGCAGTGGTAAATGGGAGTGTTTCCTTAATTTCTCTTTCAGATTTTTCATCATTAGTATATAGGAATGCAAGAGCTTTCTGTGCATTAATTTTGTATCCTACTACTTTACCAAATTCATTGATTAGCTCTAAGTTTTCTAGTAGCATCTTTAGGATTCCTATGTATAGTATCATGTCATCTGCTAACAGTAACAGCTTTACTTCTGCTTTTTTGATTTGGATTCCTTTATTTATTTTTCTTCTCTGATTGCTGTGGCTAAAACTTCCAAAACTATGTTGAATAACAGTGGTGAAAGTGCACAACCTTGTATTGTTCCTGATCTTAGTGGAAATGTTTTCAGTTTTTCATCATTGAGGACAATGTTGGCTGTGGGTTTGTAATATATGGTCTTTATTATGTTGAAGTAAGTTCCCTCTATGCCTATTTTCTGGAGGGTTTTTATCATAAATGCGTGTTGAATTTTGTCGAAAGCTTTCTCTGCATCTATTGAGATGATCATATGCTTTCTCTCCTTCAATTTGTTAATATGGTGTATCACGATTGATTTGCGTATATTGAAGAATCATTGCATTCCTCGGATAAATCGCACTTGATCACAATGTATGATCCTTTTAATGTGCTGTTGGATTCTGTTTGCTAGTATTTTGTTGAGGATTTTTGCATCTATGTTCATCAGTGATATTAGCCTGTAGTTTTCTTTTTTGGTCACATATTTGTCTTGTTTTGGTATCAGGGTGATGGTGGCCTTGTAAAATGAGTTTGGGAGAGTTCCTCCCTCTACTATAGTTTAGAAGAGTTTGAGAAGGATAGGTGTTAGCTCCTCTCTAAATGTTAGATAGAATTCGCCTGTGAAGACATCTGGTCCTGGGCTTTTGTTTGTTGGAAGATTTTTAATCACAGTTTCAATTTCAGTGCTTGTGATTGGTCTGTTCGTATTTTATATTTCTTCCTGGTTCAGTCTCAGAAGGTTGTGCGTTCCTAAGAATTTGTCCATTTCTTCCAGGTTGTCCATTTTATTGGCATATAGTTGCTTGTAGCAATCTCTCATGATCCTCTGTATTTCTGCAATGTCAGGTGTTACTTCCCCTTTTTCATTTCTAATTCTATTGATTTTAGTCTTCTCCCTTTTTTTCTTGATGAGTGTGGCTAATGGTTTATCAATTTTGTTGATCTTCTCAAAGAACCTGCTCTTAGTTTTATTGATCTTTGCTATTGTTTCCTTTATTTCTTTTTCATTTATTTCTGATCTGATCTTCATGACTTCCTTCCTTCTGCTAACTTTGGGGTTTTTTTGTTCTTCTTTCTCTAATTGATTTAGGTGTAACGTTAGGTGGTTTATTTGAGATGTTTCTTGTTTCTTAAGGTAGGATTGTATTGCTATAAACTTCCCTCTTAGAACTGCTCTTGCTGCATACCATAGGTGTTGGGTCGTCATGTTTTCATTTTCATTTGTTTCTATGTATTTTTTGGTATCCTCTTTGATTCCTTCACTGATCTCTTGGTTATTAAGTAGTGTGTTGTTTAGCCTCCATGTGTTTGTATTGCTTACAGATTTTTTCCTGTAATTGATATCTAGTCTCATAGCGTTGTGGCCAAAAAAGATACTTGATACTATATCAATTTTCTTAAATTTACCACGGCTTGATTTGTGACCCAAGATATCATCTATCCTGGAGAATGTTCCATCAGCACTTGAGAAGAAAGTGTATTCTGTTGTTTTGGGATGGAATGTCCTACAAATATCAATTAAGTCCATCTTGTTTAATGTATCATTTAAAGCTTGTGTTTTCCTATTTATTTTCATTTTGGATGATCTGTCCATTGGTGAAAGTGGGGTGTTAAAGTCCCCTAGTATGACTGTGTTACTGTCGATTTCCCCTTTTATGGCTGTTAGCATTTGCCTTATGTACTGAGGTGCTCCTACATTGGGTGCATAAATATTTACAATTGTTATATCTTCCTCTTGGATTGATCCCTTGATCATTATGTAGTGTCCTTCTTTGTCTCTTATAATAGCCTTTGTTTTAAATTATATTTTGTGTGATATGAGAATTGCTACTCCAGCTTTCTTTTGATTTCCATTTGCATGGAGTATCTTTTTCCAACCCCTCACTTTCAGTCTGTATGTGTCCCTAGGTCTGAAGTGGGTCTCTTGTAGACAGCATATATACGGGTCTTGTTTTTGTATCTATTCAGCCAGGGTATGTCTTTTGGTTGGAGCATTTAATCCATTTACATTTAAAGTAATTATTGATATGTATGTTCCTATTACCATTTTTTAATTGTTTTGGGTTTGTTATTGTAGGTCTTTTCCTTGTCTTGTGTTTCCTGCCTAGAGAAGTTCCTTTAGCATTTGTTGTAAAACTGGTTTGTTGGTGCTGAATTCTCTTAGCTTTTGCTTGTCTGTAAAGCTTTTAATTTCTCTGTCAAATCTGAATGAGATCCTTGCTGGATAATTTTGGTTGTAGGTTTTTCCCTTTCATCACTTTAAATATGTCCTGCCACTCCCTTCTGGCTTACAGAGTTTCTGCTGAAAGATCAGCTCTTAACCATATGGGGATTCCCTTGTATGTTATTTTTTGTTTTTCCCTTGCTGCTTTTAATATATTTTCTTTGCATTTAATTTTTGATAGTTTGATTAATATGTGTCTTGGGGTGTTTCTCCTTGGATTTATCCTGTATGGGACTCTCTGTGCTTCCTGGACTTGACCATTTCCTTACACATATTAGGGAAGTTTTCAACTATAATCTCTTCAAATATTTTCTCAGTCCCTTTTTTTTTCTCTTCTTCTTCTAGGACCCCTATAATTCGATTGTTGGTGCGTTTAATATTGTCCCAGAGGTCTCTTAGACTGTCCTCAATTCTTTTCATTCTTTTTTCTTTATTCTGCTCTGCAGTAGTTATTTCCACTATTTTATCTTCCAGGTCATTTATCCATTCTTCTGCCTCATTTATTCTGCTATTGATTCCTTGAGGAGAATTTGTAATTTCACTTATTGTATTGTTCATAATTGTTTGATCTTTAGTTCTTCTAGGTCCTTGTTAAACATTTCTTGTATTTTCTCTATTTTGTTTCCAAGATTTTGGATCATCTTTACTATCATTATTCTGAATTCTTTTTCAGGTAGACTGACTATTTCCTCTTCATTTGTTAGGTCTGGTGGGTTTTTACATTGGTCCTTCATCTGCTGTGTGTTTCTTTGTCTTGTCATTTTACTTAACTTACTGTGTTTGGGGTCTCCTTTCCACAGGCTGCAGGGTCATAGTTCCCATTGTTTTTGGTGTCTGCCCCCAGTGGCTAAGGTTGGTTCACTCAGTTGTGTAGGCTTCCTGGTGGAGGGGACTAATGCCTGTGTTCTGGTAGATGGGGATGGATCTTGTCTTTCTGGTGGGCAGGTCCACATCTATTGGTGTGTTTTGGGGTGTCTGTGGCCTTATTATGATTTTAGGCAGCCTCTCTGCTAATGGGTGTGGTTGTGTTCCTGTCTTGCTAGTTGTTTGGCATAGGGTGTCCAGCACTGTAGCTTGCTGGTCGTTGAGTGGAGCTGGGTCTTGGCATTGAGATGGAGATCTCTGGGAGATTTTCGCCGTTTGATATTACATGGAACTGGGAGGTCTCTGGTGGACCAATTGTCCTGAACTTGGCTCTCCCACCTAAGAGGCACAGCCCTGACGCCTGGCTGGAGCACCAAGAGCCTGTCATCCACACGGCCTAGTCCACATCGCTGCGGGGCTCCCTGCGTCGGCCGAGGGCCTGGCAGCTGTGGCGCAGCCAGACTGCACTAAGCACTTTTTTTGTTTTGCCATACGCGGGCCTCTCACTGTTGTGGCCTCTCCCGTTGCGGAGCACAGGCCCTGGACGCGCAGGCTCAGCGGCCATGGCTCATGGGCCAGCCACTCCACGGCACGTGGGATCTTCCCAGACCGGGGCACGAACCCGTGTCCCCTGCATCGGCAGGCGGACTCTCAACCACTGCGCCACCAGGGAAGCCCTACTAAGCACTTTTTTTAATGCAGGATATTCTTTGACTTTCAACTCCCTTTAAATTCTCAAGTATTTTGCTTTCCATTTAGAGAAAGACAGGGAACTATCCAAGTATAGCAATGGGTTAAACACACACACATACACACAAACACACACTCTGCTTACACATACTCCTCTTAAAATGCACTTTTTGGGTTAGTATTTTCCATAGAAAGATATAGTATTTGCTTAACAATCAGTGAAAGCCATAAAACTCTAACATTTCTATCAGTGGTAAAACCTCAGTATGTCAAGTCATATGCCCAGGTTCCTTTCTGAAGACTTAATATCAAGGTGTCATCATTATCCATAATACATTATTGAGTCAGGTCTTAAAACTTAATGTGGCTTTTATGCCTGGAGATAAGGCAGCATTTGGGGTTGGCAAGTTATAGTGGCACACACAAGGACTGCTGGTTGAGCCTAATTCTCTCTCTAATTCTTAATTAGCCCTGAAATTTATTATTCAGGATAGCCTCCTCCTCGCCATTTTGCACTGTGAATGAGTGACAACCTAGGAAGGCAGACAACCTGGAGTGAATCGGGGTTCCATTAGGAGATCTTTTTTTTCATTTTGAAAGACACAATGTGAACAAGGGTTAAAAGACAAAGCTTTGCTCTAAAAGAGAATGGGCTGTGAGTTGAAAGTTATATGACTAGAAGTCTTGGCAGAGAGACAAAAACTGAGATTGGAAGGTGCAGCTCCAAGAATCCCTATGCTGTGGCTGTCAGCCTGGCTAAACCGTGGTCCTGCTCCTGTACCATTCCTTCAGAAACCTACTGGGTGACTGGTTAAATAATGTGGAAAAGAAATCATGGCCTTTGTAAATGAGTATTGCATGATTGGTCATGGTTTCTTATTTTACTCCTTCTGGATTATATTTGCATTTTAATAGTACTTCCAGAGGCTTAATTCAGGAGGTCCCTCACCATGTTAATTGTGAGCCTCAATCCGGTTAATTACTGGTTTATCAGCAGGTTACTGGCTATTGGCTCTTCTAGGAGTTTCCTTATGGCCAATGGGCATTTGAAAGGAGGACCACAGGAGTGAGCCAGTGGCTTTCCAGTATTGCCAATGGCAGGAGTGAAAAGCGGGGGCTGGCTACAGGTTATGGGTCTATGGCTTTCCCTGGCCTTCTATGCATTTCACAGGCATTGTGTTTGGTGCCAGAAGATTCTGGCATATGTCTCTCCATTGTAGGGGGCATAAACTAAATGTCCCATGGGGGTCCACAAACTGTTCCCTGAAGTGGTATTACGGGAGTGGCAGAGGGGATGCAAGAAGACAGACACTGCCATAGAAACAGCCGGGCAAGGCATGCAGTCACAGCTCTGAGGTAGTAAATCCCTCTTGAAGGAGGCAGGGTGGGGGCTATGTGGCTTGGAAGAGTTGACATTTAAGCAGAGACTTGAGATATGAAGAGCATTGCCACAGTTGGAGAGGAATGGAAAGGGCACCCAAAAGAAGAAATAGCTTGACAAAAGCACAGAGCTGTGATGGTGAATTGGGTGTCAACATGAATCGAAATGTGTTGCCCCCAAACTCTTATGTTGAATGCTTAAACCCCATGTAAAAACATGTGAAAAAAGAGGGAAGAAAAGTGAAGGGAAAGAATACAGAAGACCTAGTTTCTACGTTGTTGATTCCCAACAGTAGATCCACAGAGAATCTCTCTCCCACATCTTCCCCTGGCTCCAGGCACACCCAGAGTTATCCATCTCCTGCCACCACCAGTAGCAGAACCGGTCCATTTTACTCAGTGAGCCCATTTTGATTCCTTCTTCCAGGTTTTAGGTTTAAAAGTACAGAGAAAGACCACATTTCTAACCAAAGATGGAAGAGAAAAGGGTTTCTTTGAAACTGATCAAATGCAATTATGGCAGAATATACAATTCACATACCTTTGATTAACCTTTACCTAGAGAGAAATGATCGGTGATTAAGAATTAGATGAGGTGAATAATTATGTCAGGAATCTGCCTTCGAAGAAATCTCTTTCAGCACTAGAGAAAAACTTGATAAAAAACAATCATGGCTGTAATAGTGCCTTTTAAGGAGAATAATTAACTTGTAATAAGAATTTTGGCCTCGACTTAAGCCCTGTAAAATAACCCTTTTCATTAACTTCAAGTTCAGTTAGCATCCATGACTGTTCATTTAGAAGTAACCACAGCATCAAGCTTCCTGACGACTGAGCCTGTGACTGCTCAGACTCCAGCTATAAGGCCCTCAGCCTTTCTACCAAAGGAGCTGCACAGCCCCAAAGTGGGAAGCTTGGAGTGGACACACTGCAGGACAAGGGAGAATTTGGTTCTCTGAAATATGAAAGTTTCATATGATGCTGAAGTTTGTAGGGACAAAAAAAGAAGGAAGAAGAGGAAGATGAGGAAGAAGAGAGAGGGGGAAGGAGCAGCCACTGCCATCTCCAGTGGTCTACTAAACTTAATATTTGAGGTCCAAGAGCCCATGTAATAGCATGACAGTGAAATTTCTCCTGTCTTCAGCTGAGTTGAATTGGTAATCCAGACGTTCTCTGGGATTGTCCTAAGTGAAAGGAAAGCACCCCTACAAGATATGACCCAGAGGGAATCAAGAGCCTAATATGAAACCTTCTGCCCTTTCTATAACTCCAAAAATTAAAAATGATGATGTGACTAACCAGCAGGCATTTTCCCCCTTCCTTCTTGCTAACAGAGCCTCAACTCTGATCAGGTTTGGGATATCTATGTACTTCAAGAGCACTGCTCTAGATCTGGGAGATGACTACTGAACAGTTTAAGCCAATGGTTATTAAAGTGCAGCCCCTATACTAACAGAATACTTGTTAGTAATGCAAATTCTCAGGCCCTACCCTAGACCTACTGACTCAGAATCTCTGGGGATGCAGCCCAGCAATGTCTGTTTTAACAAGCCCTCCCAATGATTCTGATGCAAGGTCAAGTTTGAGACTGTGTGAATTGTGCTATTTCCTCTTGATTTAGGCATAGTCATGTGAGGTAGCCCTAACAAATGGGACACAAGGGGAAAACGACTAGCAGCCTTTGTAAAAGTTTTCCATTCTCTTATGAAGGAACAAAGGACAAACTCTGCCCTTTTTCAGCTTCATGTGAAGGTGCCTGGAGCTTCTGCAGCCACCCACCCTAAGGAAGGCAGAGTGGAAAGACAGAAAGGACCTGGGTGCTCCTGTGCTCCTGCCTTTCCATGTGCTCCTGAATTAACCAACCCTAGAGACACACCAACTCTTGACTTCTCATTATACAAGATCGTTCAGCTACTTTTAGTTGGGTCTTTGTTACTTGCAGACAAAAGCATTTTAACTGATTTCAATGAGAATAAGCATAATCATGGTACAAATAACATCTAGAGATGCACTTACCACGTGCCAAGTGCTGTGGTGACTGCCTCATGTGCAGCATCTCAGTTCATCTTCACAGCTGGCCTTGCCTCCTCATTGACCTAAAATCCTCACTATTAGCAACACTTCTGGAAGGCTGTAGTCAACATGCACTGACTGACCTGGGAGTGCTTTGAGGGGCCTGGCCCACTCCAATTTCCCTGTCTTGCCCAGATAATGGGTCTTTCCCAGATACATCTACCCTAAGGGTAGGCCAACTCATCCATTCATTCATGTATTAGATTTCAGAGGAGGAGAAAAAGGTAAGGGGAGGAGAGCATCTGCATGGAGTGCCACCCAAGGGATGTCACTGAAAATGGGCTGCCTAATAGAGAGCCCTGGACAGCTGATGGCTGTGGACCAAAGAGTGACTGTGTAGAGGACAAGGGCAGGTGGCCAGGGCCACACATCAAGCCGTCCTTGCCTTTTATCCCCAGGAACTTGTTAGTTTCTAAGGACTGCGGCCTGCTCCTCTTTCTTCCACACTCCTTTATCCTTGACCCATAGTTCTTAAATATCCAATATTTAAACACATTTTTTTTAATTTTAAGGAAATTTCAATTTATTTACTTCAAAGTAATTTTCTAGCACCCACTATGGTACCTTGTATGTAGTTGGTACTTCTATCAATGTCTGTCCACAGTCAACATGAAAATCAGAAGCTGTAATGCAGCCAAACTGTAGTATCCACATGCCCTTGACCAGGCTCCACAGAAGGTCAACGAAAAGTATACACAGGATGCCCTGAAAAATGAAGGACCTGGTGCTGTATTTCCTTACCACTCTGCCTCATCCTTCAACCTGTCCACCTCGAGAGAGAATTGTAAGGAGAGAAGAGGGCATCCCACTATGATAGGTAAAGGAAAAACAAAAGAGAAAGCAGGAAGGAGAGAGGGATGGGAAATGAGTGACCTAGCTGAGGAATGTATGGATCTGAGAACTACTGGATTCTCATCCTACCCCACAGGCCTCTGTAAAATTACAATCAAGTGTCTTTTTTAAAAAATAATTTTTGCTTATAATAGGGATGGAAAGGAAGCACAAGTTTGAAACAAAAAAGAAACATTCAGGCTTAGAAAACTAACCCCAGTTAGGGGATCCCAATCCCAGTTCAGTCACTTACTAATTGCATGATCTGGGCAAGTTACATAACCCCTCAGAGCCTCATTTGTGAAACAGAGATTAAAATATCCATCTTTTGCAGCTGTGAAGATTAAATGAGAGAATGACTATAAAGTGCCTGGCATATAATAGATGTTCACTAAATGTTAGCACCATGTGTCTTATTTCTCCAACTTCCTCCTCCTCATTATTACCTTACGTAAAGTCAAGTAGATACTCTCTGTACCAGGTAATGCTTGAGAACGTCTAAGCAAATTGCTGGGAAATTTTTCTCTTTGAAGGGGAGGAAGAAGAAGATAAACTAAAGAAAATTCAACTTTGAGTGCTGTATCTGCTATTTGTGCAAACTCAGTTCAAACCACAAATGAAAACTGAGTGCCAGGAGAGGAGTCCCAACTTCAAGTCCACCCACCAGGTCTGAAAACCCTACTTCATCTGATTACATTATTTGCCAAGCAGCTCTGTCTCTTGCTGAGAATCACTGCTTTACTTAATAAAAGCTGCAAAACAAACAGTGGGGCTGTCCAGGGAACTGAGAATTTAGCTCTTTAATATTTCCTCCCATAAATATAAATGGTTGTTTTCCTATAGAGAAAGTTTGTATCCCTCTGATCTCTGAAGGATTGGAGAAGGTGCCAAGAGGATCGTCATATTTTCTGGTAAACATTCCCGATCACCTTAATCTCTTCACTGACAATCTTCTGATCTGACAGAAATAGAGGTTATTGTGTCCCTCAGTTTATAAAGTATTAGGGGAAGGGTAAGTGGATCAGAGAGAAGAACAGAACACAAAAATCATCAGGGAGACAGAAGGGAGGGGGAAAGGGAGAATTACTTTTAATACAGTTGCATAATCCATAATTCAGCAAGCTTTTCATTTCTCTTATCTTCTAAAAAACATGAAATTAAGCCTAACCAAAGTGCATAATTTATGAGTCTCTGTGCTGATGATTCCCAAATCCCCATGCCTAACCCTGACTTCTTATATGAGTTCTAGTCCCGCATTTCCAATTGCCTACAGAATGTTGCTGCCTGGAATTGGTTACCATCTCAACTCCCCATGCACCAACGGAACTCAACTCTTCCTCCCAAATTTCTTTTCTCCCCCAATTCTTCTTTCCTATCAAATGAACCATTGTTCTTCTAATCTTACTGGTAAAAAGTTCTAGAAAAACTTGGATTTCTCCCTCTTTTGCCTCTGACACCAAAGTCTGTTAAGTTTTTCTGGAGTCATCCTTTTCTCCACCATCCCACTTTCCAAATCTTCCCCCACCCTCCACCCCAGATTACAGACTCCAGTCTCTACATACTAATCCAGACTGCACACCATTACCAATTTCATTTTCCTAAAATGCTATTCACATCAGACCTATTGATGGCTGCCTATTTCTTGCCATGAGGAGGTTAAACATTCTTACTTGCTCTCCACGGCCCTCCTGTCATGTCCTGATCCCATCTTGTCCATCCAACTGTACTTTCCAACACAACATTTCTTCTCCAAACAGAGAAGTCCCAGTAGAGCATGAGGTTCATATTAGGTAATCCAGGAGGACTGGTTGAGTTAATCAAACTGAATTGAGCAACCTTCACTCCATGGTCCATGCTCCCCACTTGGAGTGGTCTCCTTCTTTCATCCTGACTATCCAAACCCTACTCATCTCCAGGACCCATCAAGCCTCAGCTCCATCAGGAAGCCTCCACTCACTAACCCCCTACTCACTGTTCTTTGCTCTAAGACATTTAGCCTTTACATCTACACCCTCTTGTATCATTTCTAATAGTTGGTGTAATGCTTAATAGGGCTTTCAATTTTACAGAACACTATTCTACATATATAATCTTATTTGAGCCTGTCAACAACCCTGTGAGATTGGAATCATCCCCTGCACTTCACTAGGACTCAAAAGAGCTTAAATGAAGATCATGAAGCTAATCGATGCTGGTGTCAAGTCTTGAATCTCCAACTTTTGACTCCAAATCCCATATTTTTGGTCTTCCTTATTGAACTATAAGTTCTTTAAAGTCATGGACCACATTTTACGATTATTGTCTTTTACCCTATAGGACTTTACAAAGTTCTAAACACACAAGAGGTCTCTATGATTATCTGCTAAATGGAGAACAATGTTAAAGAAATAGCCAATAAGTTATTAAGAAGTATAGGCTTCCCTGGTGGTGCAGTAGTTGAGAGTCCGCCTGCTGATGCAGGGGACATGGGTTCATGCCCCGGTCTGGGAAGATCCCACATGCCACAGAGCGGCTGGGCCCGTGAGCCATGGCTGCTAAGCCTGCGCGTCCGGGGCCTGTGCTCCGCAATGGGAGAGGCCACAACAGTGAGAGGCCCGCATACCGCAAAAAAAAGTATATATGCATATATTCTTCATGCATTGGAAGAATTAATATTGATGAAATGACCATGCTACCCAAGGCAAAATATAGATTCAAGGAAATCCTTATCAAAATACCAAAGGCATTTTTCACAGAACTAGAACAAATAATTTTAAAATATGTATGGAAACACAAAAGAACTCCAATCACCAAAATGATCTTGAGAAAGATCAGAGCTGTAGGCATCATGCTCTCTGACTTCAGATTATGCTACAAAGCTACAGTAATCAAAACACTATGGTACTGACACAAAAACAGACACATAGATCAACAGAACAGAATAGAGAGCCCAGAAATAAACCCATGCACTTACGGTCAACTAATCTATGACAAAGGAGGCAAAAATATACAATAAAGAAAAGACAGTCTCTTTAATGAGTAGAGCTGTGAAAACTGGATACCCACATGTAAAACAATGAGATTAGAACATTTTCTCACACCATATACAAAAATAAACTCAAAATGAATTAAAGACCTAAATTAAACCAGAAACCACAAAGTTCCTAGAAAAAAACATAGGCAGAACACTCTGACATAAATCATAGCAATATTGTTTGGACCTGTCTCGTAAGGCAAAGAAAACAAAAGCAAAAATAAACAAATAGAGCTAATTAAACTCAAAAGCTTTTGTATAGCAAAGGAAACCACTGACAAAATGAAAAGACAACCTACTGAATGGGATAAAATATTTGCAAATGATATGACTAATAAGGGGTTAATACCCAAAATGTATAAGCAGCTCATACAACTCAATATCAAAAAAACAAATGAGTCAATTAATAAATGGGCAGAAGACCTGAACAGACATTTTTCCAAAGAAGACATACAGATGGCCAACAGGGACATGAAAAGATGCTCAACATCGCTAGTCATCAGGGAAATGCAAATCAAAACCACAATGAGGTATCACTTCACACCTGTCAGAATGGCTATCATGAAAAAGACCAAAAATAACAAATGCTGGTGTAGATGTGGAGAAAAGGTATATTAGTTACAGGTAAACAATTCTTATCAAAATCTGCTAGTTACCAACATATAAGAATCAGAGAAGGTTATCATTTCCTATCACTGCTCTGTGAAATTCTAATTAACCCTGCAACTGTTTATAGAAATAGGATCTTCCCAGTAATGGCTTCAAAAAACCAGCCCTGGAAATAGGTTTGAATCACAGAATTTTAATAGGAAAGGGATAGTAGTGATTAGAACTCACTTATTTCACATGACAGAAACTACAACTGAGAACGTTTAGGTGATTTGCCTAGGTTCAAATAGGACAAGTCAGCATATCCTAAAATGAAAACCTAATCCCATGACTCCTGGTCCAAAACTCTCTTGCCTCCTTCCACTGCCTCAACTTACATAGGTTTTCAAACTTCATAGTTAATTATAGAAATAAGGACTTTTTCTGCTATGAAAGTAAAAGATCTTAGAGTGAATATCTTAAGAGTTTAGAAATAATCTTCATGAATTAATTAAAATTATTTGACATTAAAAAAGAAACAAAGAAAAGATTTGCTGGATCCATATGGAACTCTTAGGAAATGCACAATGGGATGGCACTGATTTTCTGATGACTTTAGCTCTTTGAGTAAATAGGCTGCTTTAGTCTACAACATTTAAAGCTTTCTTTTGGGTTCTTTGCTTAATTGTATTTTATAAAGGATAAACTCTAATTTTGAATACAGCTAAATTTCAGCAAAGATGATATAAAAAAGGAACAAAAAATAGTTTTTTATTAATAAAACAATATTGTTTTATTAATAAAACAACAATAATACTAAAATAGAAGATAGTAAATAATATTTCCAGTCCTTTAATCATGTGGCAGGTGCTGTACTAAACTCTTCTTTTAATTATCTCATTTACTCCTCATAAGGACCCTATAAAGCAAATGCTATAATGATCTCTATTATTACATAATCTCTATTTTACAGATGAGACTTCCAGGAGCAGAAAAATGTTATTGTCTCACTACTTTATGAACTTCTAAGTTCTGGAGTTGAGTACCAGAACCAGAACTAACTTCAGATTCTATTTTCTTAACACAATGCAATGATGTGTCATTTCAGAAGTAAACGGGTTAACTAATGTTCATAGTTATTTTTTTTAAACATCTTTATTGGGGTATAATTGCTTTACAATGGTGTGTTAGTTTCTGCTTTATAACAAAGTGAATCAGTTATACATATAGATATGTTCCCATATCTCTTCCCTCTTGCGTCTCCCTCCCTCCCACCCTCCCTATCCCACCCCTCCAGGCGGTCACAAAGCACCGAGCCGATATCCCTGTGCCATGTGGCTGTTATTTAAAACAAAAACAAAAAACACCTTTCAGAGCCTCTACTCTAAAAGGGACACTGCTGCTTCTGATGATAATTGAGTATGAGGTAGAGTAAAGAATGACACCCTCCACAGGCTGAAGGATTATATACTTCTATCAGGATTTACACAGCTGGAGCAAGATAATTCTCCCTCCTTCTGTTTTAACAGCAAAACGTCTTTAGTAAAATGGGGATAAGTGATTCAAGTAAAAATGCATATATATAATATTTTGTATTTAATCAAAGGACAGGACATGTGGATTGTAGGTCTTTCTCTGGAATGCTACCAAACCACACCATGCAGATATAGAAAACCCAAACACAATTTTGTGTCACAAAATACTTTCTTGATATTATCAAGTGTTCTCATTACTTATCAGGAATCACTTACCACTTCTTTCTATTCTGATTTTTCAGAATGCTTTTTCAAAACATTTTCTGTTTTCTTAAATGTAAACATCACTGCTTATGCTGGCCCCTTAAAAGTGTTTATGATTCTCATTGGTCAGAATCTTCATGTAAATTAGACTTAAGTCTAAACTATGTTTCTAAATATTTAAGGACATAAATAATCTCTAGCCATCCTGGCTGTCATTTTAAGCTATTTGACATTTATTGTTCTGAAGAGAAGAAAGGTCAGATGTATCAAATCTGCATTTGTACTTCTTGACATTTTTCTCCAACCAGAGTCTTCCAAACTATGGTATTAAGACTAATACTATGAAAGGAAGGAAGGAGGGTAGGAAGGAAGGAAGGAAGCAAGGGAGGGAGGGAGAGAGGGAGGGGAGGGTTGAGGGGAGGGGACTAGAAGGGAAGGAAGGAAAGAGGGAAGGGAGAAAGGGGAGAAACCTTTCTCTGTAGCACATTTCTGACCTTAGCTGCCCATTGTGACACATGCGTATTCAGTGCTTTCCTCCTCAGCTGCATTTGTAAAGCAGATGTGTGGGTTCAGAGGGGCTGGAGCATGAAGGGAAAGGCAGGATCTGTGGAATGGAAGGGGATGCATGGCTTCGTGATCAATTTAGCATGACCTTTGCTCATACTTCACGGAATGGATTGAAACCATCTGTCCCCACTCCTGGGCTCTCCATCCTTCATCTCTGCATGGCCCTCTGCACATCTGTCCTCTCTCCAGTCACCCCTGCCTGTGGTTCTGCCCATTCCTACCTCTAAGCTGCAGTATCACAAGGATTCCCAGTTAAGAGTCTCAACGTGCTCCACAATGATCAGATCACAGCAGCAGAAACTGTCCTCATCTGAAGGACACCCCTTAAGAGGAGAAGGCGTCAGGAGGAAAGAAGCATAGTGAGCACTCTGAAACCCAGAGTTTATGAGGAAAACTGACAAGGGAGGCTAGAATGTCTGTTTTCTTCACAGCATTCATCATCTTTTCTTATTATATATTTGTTAATTTGCACACTCAATATGCTTCCCTCCACAGTCTATAAACCCCATGAGGGCAAAGCCTTGGTCTGTTTTATTCATTGCTATCTGTGCATCACCTACCACAGTGTCTGATACTCTGAAGCTGCTCAATAATTATTTGTTGAATTAACAATTTAAAAAAAAAAGAAAAGAAAAAGGTGAGAAAAAGGAAGAGAAAGAAAAGGAGGAGACAAAGGAAATTATCCAGCATACGTAGGATAACTGACTTTAAACATTTATAGGGCCCTCATATTGGAGAAAGGACACTACTTGGGGAACGAATAACAGTCACAAGTAGGAGCAATAAGACATAGCGATTATAGGGGTAGAGTTAAACTGGTTGGGATTCAAATACCAGGTCCTTCTCTCCTTAGCTATGTGACCTTGGCCAGTGACTTAACCTCTCTGAGACTTAGTTATCAGGGAATATCTAATAAAATGGGAATAATAATAAAATCAACCTTACTGTGTTACAGTGAGGACTAAATACAGTAATCTGTAAAACTGTTCAATTGTAGCTGTTACCATTAGTATTAAGTTACGGAGGAGTAGAATTCAGCCAGTATTAAATATTTTTCCAACAGATCTGTCCAGCAAGCACAGGGCAGCCTCATAAAATAGTGATTCTCCATCCCCCAGACATATTTTAAAAGATGAAATGGCAGTAACACTAGTAAAGAAGAGACTGCAGAAGCAGACAGAGCCTGGATGGAATGGCATCTGAGGCCTGTATAAGAGTCTGCAATGCCTAGATTGAGTGGTCTTGCTACACAATTATCCCCTTTCTTTCTGGTACCTGAAGCTGCCTTTCTCTTTAGCTTTTCCCCTTCCGATTTTCAACATTAAGAAGTTTATCTATCCTTAACACACCCTTTCTTCATTCTGCTGAACCCTCTAACATCACTGACATCTCAGTCTCCTTCTCTTCTCTTCTTCCTTTCACAGATAGACTCCCTGAACTACTACGTAAGCACATTTTGCTCCAATTTCTCAGCACTGCCTCTGAACTTCCTTGTGCCTGTGACTGCTCTCCAGAAGGCTCTTGGTCAAACACAATGACCTTTCTACTCATCTATGGAACATCTGTCTCCCTCAGTTTCCATGACACCACACAATCCAGCGGCCTCTCTTCCTTCTTGTAACAAAGTTCTTTCTGATAACATCATTGACTCCATTCCACTGCCTAATTCTGAGCCTTCTCAAATCTCAGGTGTGACCTTCCTTCCATGTAAATAGCTCCCACATCCGTATCTGCTGTCTGGACCTCTCACTTTTTCCTGTTTCCACTCCACATCTCCATGTGCATACCAGATAACCTGATCCTCAGATGGATGCCCACTACAACTGTTACCATGCTAGCCACTCTCCCCCAGACCAGATCCTCATTCTAACTGTCTGCTTTATCAGTAACACTACCAGTCTACAGCGTCCCCGGCCCAAAACCTTAGACCTTTGACTTCTTCCTTTTTGTTTCCCTCACATCTCGGTGTCTCTGAGTCCCTCATTCCTGAGCCAGTGGGACAGCCTCTCAGGGCTCAGATCCAACTACCAGCCCTCCCTGTGGTCCAGGCCTGAAACCCATGACTAAACTACATTTCCTAAAGAATCTTCAGTCAATGTGCAATCAACATGCATCACCCCTTCTCAAGAACTAAACACTTTCTGACTTCTTCAGCATCAAATGTAAATTCTTGACTCAATAAGGCAGTCCCACATCTAATTCAGAGTATCTGACTCAGTACCCATCCCCTCAACCCCCAATACTCCTTAGACCTTTCTGTTCTGGCTAGTTCTACTTTCTTACACACACACACACACACAGATACCACAGAGTCAGTCTGTCTCTCTCTCTTTCTCTCTCTAACCAGTTGTTCTTCCTCTGGGCATTATTTTCTGTTATTGCCCCAAGTTGAAAGGTCCTTTGCCCTTCTCTTTTTCAAGTCTAATTATGTACTCACTCCAAGACCTCTCAAATCACCTCCTTCTGGATGTTTTTTCTAACTCACTTCTATTGTAATCCCAAAAGAAAACCATCATTCTCAGCAGATATCCTTTGACTTGACTCCCTGCCAAAAGGTAATAAGTTTATTCTTTCTAAAATTTCAGAGGTATAATTTCCTGTCTCAGAGGAACTTCACCTCTCTTATCATGCACTGAACAAGTGGAGCTCATCAGACTGTAAAGGAATGGTTTTGGGATCTGGAGGTACAGATTGAACCTGTCCCTAATCACCCCAGCAGGAACTGACCTCTCCAAGCCTCCACTGAACCACTATAACCACTTGTGTCATTTGTCCACCATTCAAGTGATACCTTTCCCTGGAGTTATTTATTAGCATGGCTTGTCTGCCTTTTCTCCCCAGCTAGCTGTGAACTCCTCCTGGGAGAAAGAGATTGTATTTCATTCAACTTGGTAAGTGCTCAGTAAAAAAACAAACCAATAAATAGCATTTCCTCAGGCAAAAGTCCAAACTTATAGGTATCCATAAAAAGAATTCCTTTGTCTGATTTCTCTTTGGTGAGCCCTCTCATCTATATCTGTATGTTTTTTATCAACATTTTCTCTAGTGCTGAAAGAGATTTCTTCAAAGGCAGATTCCTGATATAATTATTCACCTCATCTAATTCTTAATCACCAATCATTTCTCTCTAGGTAAAGGTTAATCAAAGGTATGTGAATTGTATATTCTGCCTTAATTGCATTTGATCAGTTTCAAAGAAACCCTTTTCTCTTCCATCTTTGGTTAGAAATGTGGTCTTTCCCTGTGCTTTTAAACCTAAATCCTGGAAGATGGAATCAAAATGGGCTCACTGAGTAAAATGGACCGGTTGTGCTACTGGTGGCAGCAGGAGATGGACAACCCTGGGTGTGCCTGGAGCCAGGGGAAGATGTGGGAGAGAGATTCTCTGTGGATCTACTGTTGGGAATCAACAACATAGAAACTAGGTCTTCTGTATTCTTTCCCTTCACTTTTCTTCCCTCTTTTTTCACATCTTTTTACATGGGGTTTGTTTCTCTGGAAACAAACCAATATGACTCTGATCTCCAAATTCATCATACAGATGCCCAGCCATGATGGAGTACTCAACAAGCACTGGATTAGCCCTTCTGTCATAAAAAGCTGTGAAATTATAAAAAGCTGACAAAATATATGAAAAAACTGTTTTTATTGGATAATCAGTAGCACAGGATTATAATTCTTGAGAGAGGGAAAATAAAATGTGGTAGGCCTTAGCACTGCCCTGATTTTCTGCCTGGAGGCATTTACCACACCCTGATACAGGAAGGAGAGATCCAAATAGAGCAAGGTGGTCTCACAGGCCTGAGGTAATAGACAGCAGAGTTTGGGAAGGCTGATGCAGCTTGAATTATCAAGGAGCAAACCAGAGAAGGAACATCTAGATGGAGAGAGATAAAACACTCCATAAAACTGCACAGGGGTGCCCTTGAGTCTTTGGCTGAGTATTAAGTTGCATTCATAGGATGAGATTATACAAGGCTGGGTAAAGAATAGTTATCAGGAAAAGAACATCTCTGAGGGAAGTGCAAGCTGAAAAACTTCTGCAGCTCACACAGAACTGGGAAACGTTTAAGTGCTTAATAACCAGAGTAGAAAACCTCACTGAACACTTAAGGCTTTCAGTGCAGACTGTAGAAAGGCCAAATCTTAAGACAAAACCTAAATTAACCATAGAATAAAGGCTCCTCTAAACTCCTTTAGTAAAACTTGACAATAATCCTCAAAAGTATCAAATTGATGGGCAAGTAAATTAACTGCCTGGCAAACAAAAGTTAACAGTCTTTAAATGAAGACAACAAAATCCACATACTCAACAATGTAATATTTGTAATATGCAACATCCAATAAAAAATTACTAGGTATACAAAGAAGCAGGAAAATGTGACATTTAACCAAGAGAAAAACTGGTCAATAGAAACAGACACAGAAATGACAGAAATAATTTAATTAGCAGAAAGGAACTTAAAAAATTATAACAATGTTTATTTAGTGCTTATTATGTGCAAGGCACTATTGTTTTAAGAGCTTTAGGTATTATCTCATTTATTCTCACAATAGCCCTCCAAGAGAGATAGTCTCTTTGTACCATTTTGAGGAAACTGAAGCCCAGAAAGGTTAATAAGTAACTTGCCTATGATCAGCCCAGCTTGTAGGCATTAAGGCTAAGATCTGAACCCAGGAAGCCTGATTCTAATGGCTGTGCTCTTTCCCATGGTACCAGACTACCTCAGAAAGAACTTTAAAGCAGCTATTATAAATATGTTCAGGACTTTTAAAAAAACATAAACATAATGAGGAGAGAAACATAAATGGAAGTAGATATTTTAGAGCTAAAAAAATGTATAATATCAAAACTGAAAATATATTAGATGGGCTGGTTTATCAGCAGATTAGACGCTGTAGAAGAAAAGGGAATGAACTTTGGACTTCCCTGGTAGTGCAGTGGTTAAGAATCCTCCTGCCAATGCAGGGGACACAGGTTTGAGCCCTGGTCTGGGAATATCTCATATGCCATGGAGCAATTAAGCCCGTGCACCACAACTACTGAGCCTGTGTTCTGGAGCCCGTGAGCCACAGCTACTGAGCCCACGTGCCACAACTACTGAAGCCTGTGTGCCTAGAGCCTGTGCTCTGCAACAAGAGAAGCCACCGCAGTGAGAAGTCCTCGCACTACAATGAAGAGTAGCGTCCACTCGCTGCAACTAGAGAAAGCCTGTGCGAAGCAATGAAGACCCAATGCAGCAAAAATAAACAAATAAGTAAATAAATAAATTTATTTTTTAAAAAAAGGGAATGAACTTTAAAACAAGCAAAAAAATCTATCCAGACAAAAGTGGAGAGAGAAAGAGGGCTGAAAAAAAATTAATAGACCTTTAATGAAATGTGGGAATACATTAATTGTATAACATAATTGTAATTAGATTCTTAGGAATAGGGAGCAGAAAAAATGTTTGAAAAATTTCCAAATATGATGAAAAAGATAAACCTACAGAACCAAGAGTTGCTCAGCAAATCCCAAGCAAGAAAAACAAAGAAAACCACAATACACATAATAATCAAATTGCTGAAATCCCATGATAAACACAAAATCCTAAAGCAACCATGGGATGGTAGGGAGGGAAACAGAAGGGGAAATACAGATAAAAATTTCTCTGATTTCTGATCAGAAACAATGCAAACCATGTAACAACAGGACAACACTAAAGTGCTATCAACCTAAAAGTATATCCAGTGAAAATCTTCAGAAATAAAAGCAAAATAAAGACACTTTTAGCAAACAGAATCTGAGCAAATTTAAATACAGAAGAATGGTACAACACTAAATATTAATGGATGAAAGAAAAATATTGTAGATTGAAAGTGATTCAAAAAGGAACAAGGAACTTCTACTACAGCCAAGATGGAGTAAGCCCACTAAATCCTATTATCCTGCAGCTGACAACCAAACACTCTGGACAAAATACAAAAACAACTATCAAGGGACTCTGAAAAGTAAATAAAACCAGGAATATTGAGGAAGAAAGTCAAAACTTGGAAAAGCAACTCATAAGGATACCTGGAGAAATCCTTTCTTTCTGGCCAAAAGGCCAGGAAAAGGGCCCTGTGATCCAGAGAGTATGGAGGGAGATCTCCACTTCTTTGCTTGTTCTTATCTTTTTTTCTCATTTCACGATAAGCCCTCAAGAGAGCTAGCTTAGCTGGTGGTGTCAGTAGCCAAAATTCTAATAGAAACCCTGTAAAAAACACATCTTTCAGGCCAGAAGACTGGGTAAAAGGAACCCCTTCAGGCCAAAGAGTATGGAGAGAATCCCTGTTTTGTTTCTCTTTATCTCTCTGTTTTGCCTGAAGGCAACCCTAGTTGCAGGAGTTGTGCCACAGTAGTACAAGTGGGTAAAACTGTGAATTTAAGGAAAATCTAGAAGAGGAGAGAGATGGAGAAGGAAATATGTTAATTCTGTAAAGAAAATGACCCAAGGTTCCAGCTCACCTGTGAGCAGCACTTGGGTGGACAGACTCAAAGCAACAAAACAAAGGCTTTAAGAACAAAACTAAGGTTTAAACCACACTCAAGTGTCAGACCAAACAACATAATGTTCAAATTTTCCAGGATGCAACCTAAAACTACACAACATGTAAAGAAGAACAAAAAAAGTGACCAATTCTTAAGGAGAAAGATAATCAACAGATGCCAAAAACAAGATGATCAGTTGCTGAAATTATCAAAGACTTTAATGAAGCTGTTATAACTATGTTCCATGAGGTAAACATAAACATTCTGGAAAAGAGATGGAAAGGTGGTTCTCAGTAGGTAAATAGAAATTTTTTAACGGAAAATTTAAACTGAAAAATATATCTAAAATAAAAAATTATCACAAAATGGAGATGACAGAGTAAAGATTCAGTAAACTTGAAGACAAATCATAGAAACTGTCCAATTTGCAGAACTGAAAGAAAAAAAATTTGAAAAAATAAATTAGCAGAGCCTCAAGAGCATGTGAGACAATATCAAAAGGTCTAATAGTTGTGCAATTAGAGTACCATAGGGGAGTAGAAAGATATTGGTGCAGGGGCAAAAAGAGGAAATAATGGCTGAAAAACTCCCCAAATATCATGGAAGACCTAAATTTACAGATCAAGAATCTCAACAAATTGCAAAGAGGAGAGAATCAAATAAAATTTCATGCACAGATCCATCATAGTAAAACTTCTGAAAACCAATGACAAAGGAAAAATCTTGAAAATAGCTACATATAGGGAAGAACAATTTAATGACAGAATGCTCACCAGAAACTATGAAAGAGAGGAACAACATTCTTAAAGAGCAAAAAGAAAAGAACTGTCCACCCAGAACTCTGTGCCCAGTAAAAATATTCTTCATAAATGAAGGGGGAATAAGGACATTCAGATAAGGGAAAACCTAAGAGAATTTGTTACCAGAAGGCCTGTTCTAAAATAAATTCAAAAGGGAATTCTTTAGATTGATGGAAAATGATAAAATAGGGAAATTTGGAGCTTTAAGAAAGAAGGAAAAACAAAAGAAATGGTATGTATCTGAGTAAATATAAAGGACAAGTTTTCTCCTCTTAAGTTATTTAAAATACGAATAACTGCTGAAAGAAAAAATTGTAAATACTGTCTAGCAGGATTTTAAGTTATGTAGATATAACACATATGACAACTATAATATTAAAGGGGTGGGTAAAGGGACATATATAGTTGTAAACCTTCCATATTTTACTTGAAGTAGTAAACTGTCAACTCAAAATAAACTGTGAAAGTCTATACATATATAAAATCCCAAGAGCAAATACTAAAATAACAATACAAAGAGATGTAGCAAAAAAACAGATAAATTAAAACTGAAAAATATTCAACTAACTCTAAAGGTGCCAGGAAAGAGACAAGAGAAAAACAAAAACCAGAGACAGAGAATAATAATAATAAAAATTGTAGATCTAAATCCAACCATATCAAATATAACATTAAATACAAGTGGTCTAACACACCAAGTAAAAGATAGACATTGTGAGACTGAATTTTAAAAAAACACATAAAATCCAACCATATGTTTTCAATAAGAAGTATACTTTAAATAAATATATAGATTAAAAGTAAAAGGATAGAATAGATATACCATGTTAGCACTAATCAAAAGAAAGCTGAATGGCTATATTAATATCAAAGAAACTTCAAAATATGAATATCATTAGAGATATTGCATAAAATCAAAGAGGCAAATTATGAAGAATACATACCAATCCTAAATGTGTAGGCACATAATAACAGAGCTTCAAAATAACAGAGCTTCAAAGTAGAGAAGCAAAACATGATAGAATTGAAAGGAGAAAGAGGCAAACAAAAACCTAGAGACTTTAGCACTCCTCTATTGGTGACACATATAACAAACAGACAGAAAAACCAAGGATATAAAAGACCTGAACAACACTATTAACCAAATTGACCTAACTGACATTGATTGAACATTCCACCCAACAATAACAGAAAACATGTTGTTTTCAAGTATACATGGAAATTCAGCAAGATAAGGGCCATAAAATAAACCTTAACAAATTTTAAATTATTGAAAGCAAACCAAATATATTCTCAGACCATATCAGAACTGAACTAGCAATCAGTGAAAGAAAGATATCTGGAAAATCCTCCAAATATTAAGAAATAAAACATACTTATACATAACCATGGGTCAAAGAGAAAGCCAAATGGAAAATTAGAAAATACTTTAATTGAATGTAAATGAAATTTCATTACAACATAATGAAAGTTGTACGATGCAGCTAAAGCAGTTATTAGGGAGAAATTTTAGCATTACATGATTATATTTGAAATAGAGGGAAAAAATCTCACATCAATGATCTTAAGAAATTAGAAACAATTAGAGCAAATTAAACCCAAGGCAAACAAAATGAAGGAAAGATAATAAAACCAGAGCAGAAATCAATGAAATTTGAATAAGAAAAATAATACAGAAGAAATCAATATCACAAAAGTTTTTTTTTTAATTCAATAAAATTGGTAAATTGGTCATTCTCTAGCCAGAATGATGACAAAGAAAAGAGGGAGATGTTGCAAATTACCAGCATCAAGAGTAAAAGAAGGGACATCACTACTGACCCTACAGACATAAAAAAAAATAAGGGAATATTATGAACAACCTAACTTGCATTAATTCAACAAATAAGATGAAATGAACCAATTTTTTTAAGGATACAAACAAACTACTAAAATTCACTCAAAAATAAACAGATAATCTGAATAATCCTATAAGTATTAAATAAATCTACTTAGTAATTAAAAACACTCCAGCTGGGGCTTCCCTGGTGGCGCAGTGGTTGAGAGTCCGCCTGCCAATGCAGGGGACACGGGTTTGTGCCCCAGTCTGGGAAGATCCCAATGCCGCGGAGTGGCTGGGCCTGTGAGCCACGGCCTCTGAGCCTGCGCGTCCGGAGCCTGTGCTTCGCAATGGGAGAGGCCACAACAGTGAGAGGCCCACGTACCACAAAAAAAACAAACAAACAAACAAACAAACACTCCAGCAAAGTCTACACCAAGCCAAGATGGCTTCAGTAACAAATTCTACTAAAAATAATTGAAGAAAGAAAAAACTACAATTCTCTTCCAGGAAAAAGAAGAGGGAGCACTTCCCAACTCATTTTATGATCCCAGCATTACCTAGACCCTAAAACGTGTCAAAGACATGAAAAGAAATCTATAGACCAGTAATCTTCATGAACATGCAGAAATCCTCAACAAGGTATTAGTGAGCTGATCCAACAATATGTAAAAAGGAGAATAAGGGGCTTCTCTGGTGGCACAGTGGTTGAGAGTCCGCCTGCTGATGCAGGGGACACAGGTTCGTGCCCCGGTTTGGGAAGATCCCACATGCTGCAGAGCGGCTGGGCCCAAGCCATGGCCGCTGAGCCTGCGTCCGGAGCCTGTGCTCTGCAACGGGAGAGGCCACAACAGTGAGACGCCCGAGTACAGCAAAAAAAAAAAAAAAAAAAGGAGAATAAGTCATGCCCATGTGGGGTTTATCCAGGGAATTTAAAGCTAATTTAATATTTGAACATTAAATACTACAGTTCATCATATTTATCAAAAAAATAAAGTAGAAGTAGAAAAACCATATGATCGCCTCAATAGAAGTTCAGTCTGAGGGAAGCCAGACACCAGGTCACAAGGATGTTCCAACAGTCCTGTGGAGAGGACCACCTGGTGAAGAACTGAGACCTCATCAGTAGCCAGCATCAGATGGCCAGCCATGTGAGCAAAGCACCTTGTAAGTAAATCCTGCAGCCACAGTCAAGCTTTAAGATGACTGCAGTTTTGGCTGATATCTGCCCACAATGAGAGACTCCACGCAAAAAGCGCCAAGTCAGGCTTTTCCCAAATTCTTAACTCACAGGAACTATAAAAGATAATAAATTATTTACTATTATTTTGAGCCACTAACTTTGGGGGTGATTTCCTATGCAATGTTGGCTAACCAATACATAGAAATACAAATTAAAACCACAATGAAATGCCACCACGCATTGACAATACCAAGTATTTTCAAGGATGTGAATGGAGCAAGTAGAACTCTCATACATCACTGATGAGAGTATAATATGGTACAGCTACCTTGGAAAAATAGTTTTTCAATTTCTAATAATGTTAAACATGCACTTACCATACAGTCCAACAATTCCATATGATTTAAGAGAAATGACAACATATGTCCACAAAATGAATTATACACAAAGTGTTCATAACAGCTTTAGTCATGAGAGCCCCAAACTTGATACAATTTAATGGTCCATCAACAGATGAATGGATAAATAAATTGTAATACAGTTGACCCTTAAACAATGCAGAAATTAGGGGCACCTACCCTCCTTACAGTTGAAAATCTGCATATAATTTATATTTGGCCCTCCCAATACAGGGTTCAGTTCCTCCATATCTGTCATTCCACATCAGTGGATTCAAACCACTGCGGACTGTGTAGTATTTACTGTTGAAAAAAATCCACATATAAGTGGACCCTCGCACTTCAAACCCGTGTTGTTCAAGGATCAACTTGTATGTTCATACAATGAGATACTATTGAGCAATAAAAAGAAACAAACTACTAATACACACAACTACACAACAAAATCTTAAAAGCATTGGAATTCTAAGCGAAAGAAGCCAGACACAAAAGAGAATATACTGTATGACTCCATTTATATGAACCTCCAGAACAGACAAAACTAATCTACTGAGACAGAAATAAAATCAGACATTGCCTAGGGCAGGATGTACAGGGGGTTCACTGCAAAAGGTGAACCTTTTAGGGGTTGACAGAAATGTTCTATATACTGTAATAATTAAGACGTGGTTACACAGATGTATACATTTATCAAACAAATCAAACAGGTGCATTTTATTATATGTGAAGTATACTTCAATAAAATTGAAAATAACCATTATATAATGTTGGTCATAAGTTCAGACACCAGGGCAAAAATAATCCTTCCAGACCAAAAATAATCAAGTGTTCCTCCCTTCCTCCTTCCCTCCCCCTCTCCCTTCTCTTTCTGTCACTCTTTTGGTCTCGTTTTCTATATCTATGCATCTCAGTGTCCAGAAGATAATTCCTGCCCTCTATTTTCCTGGGTTACCTCTTCTTATACATTCCTCTCTCAGTTTCTCCACTTATATCTCTGCCATTCTCATTTTTCTCTCTCTATATATATAAATATTGTTGTGTTTCTGCCCACCTTTTTCTGTCTGCTCTACATTTTTTTCTCTTCTTTGACCTGAATATAAGACCAAAGAGTTTTGAAATTTTTGATTTATTTATTGAATATTTTATTTGTTAATTTTGACTGAGTGTAAGAAATGTTTGTTTTATTTAAAATATTTTACTTATTTAAAATAAAATTAAGAGTTATTACATGTAACTTACATGGTCCTTGGTTGTTACTTTTCCCTCTGTGAGTTAATGACCTCATTTGTAACAAGGCCCCCCCTTCCCTGCTTTAGGAAGCTTTTGAAGAATCCATTCTGGCCACCAATGGAAGAAATATAATCAAGAACTGGGGAAAAAACTAACACTTGTTGAATACCAACCGTGTGTCAGGGCTTACTACATGCCTTATCCTATTTAATTATCACAGTAACCCTGGGAGGTGGGTATTATTTTTCTCACTTTACAAATAAGAAAAACTGAAGTTCAAAGAAGAAAATAAGTAGCCTTGGGCTTCAACCCCAAATCTTTGACTTATTATTTTACCCATTATTTAGAATAGGACCTTTTACTTTTGATTTTGCACAAGTTCAGTTCCTTGATAGGAAAATGTATAAATAAATGCTGTTATATTCATATAAAGGAATACAACACAGCAATTTAAGAAAAAGAAAGAAAGAATGCTGGTACACACAACGACATTGATGAACCCCACAGAAATCATGTTGAGTAAAAAAAGCCAGACACAAAATAGTAAATGTGATATGATTCCATCTACATGAAATTCAAAAATAGACAAAACTAATGGATGATAAGGATGGTTACCTTAGTTACGGGGTGGATACAGACTGCAAAAGGACAGGAGCAAGCTTTCTGGGGATGCTAGAAATGTTCTGCATCTTCATCTGGACAGTGATTATATGGGTGTTGTATATGTGAATTATCATCAAGCTGTACACAAGATCAATGCACTCAATCCACTTTATTGTATTTATTGTCCCTTAATTTAACAACAAATCATATTCTGACGCTAAAATACAGGTTCCTATGTCCCACTACCAGAGATCCATTTCCAGAGAATTCGGGAATTGAGCAAACTGATTTCAATGAAAGAATCTCACTTTAGGAACCTTGAGGAAGGGCTACACAACCCCTTCTCAGTTCTTCTGAGCTGTTAACTGAAACTTAAGGCCTGCCTCAAAGTCTGGGACCTTGTACAGCTGCTCCTAACGCCAAGTGTTGGCTGAAACCATGGATGGATAAAGCAGAAACTCAGTACCTTTCATGATCTTGTATATTCATTTTTTCTACTGCCCTATATATTTATTTCTGAATAATCCAGACTGAAGCCTTCCACATAGGTTATCTCATACAATGCTCGTAGCGAATCCATGAGGCAGTCAAGACAAGATCTGTATTATCTCCTTTAGGAACAAACACCCAGAGGCTCAAGGAGTTGCACACTATTTCAAATCCAATAAAGGAAAATATCATAAAAGAATCTAGGCCTCCTAGCTCCTAATCTAGTGTTCAGTTCACCGAAGAATATTTATTTTAATTATCTGGGCTGAGAATGTAAAAAGGATCTATAGAGGAGTTCTGCCCATGCCCACCCTCATGAACCTATATTCCAGTGAAAACTGAATAAAACATAAATAAGAGAAAAAGAAAAATATAGCCAATGGTTGAGATTTTCCTTCTGATTTCTTTTGGCTAGTTGCCTGATTTCCTTTAAGCATGCTTAGATTTCTATTTTTAATTTCATACTTTTTTTTCATACCTACCCTTTAGCATTTTCCTTACTCCAGGGAATTCTGGCTGCCTACCTCTTCATGCACCTGTTGTTACTTAGCCAGAAAGGGACGATTCAAGGAAAAAAGACTCTTAATTAACCATTTGGTTAGGTGAATCTGCCCCAAAGGAGCTCTCCTCCTGCCCTGTTCTGGGGCCTCCCACTTTCTGGAATGCCTAGGTTATATCACCAAATGAATCTGACAGAATTTCCCTGGGAAAGGACCCAAGCTCAGAACAGTCCAGCTGGAAATTTCATCACAAGATTTACTGAAGAAAATAAAAGTTGTTCTGAGAAATGTGGCTCACCCAAAAAGGCACTGGGGTACCTCCCCCCTTCCACTACCTCACCACCAGGCCAACGCTCACTTTTAACTGCTCCTATCTCACACCTTTACTGTGTGAAAGAGCCCAGGTCATCACTAGGTTAAGAAACACTGGCCACAACCTAGATCGGAGGACAAGGCAATGGTTCTAAGGAAGAAGGCATCCACAGGGCTCCTTGCTAGTTCTATTTGCAGCTCTCCCCACATGACCCCTGGACCTATAACCATCCTCACCAACACCCATCTTCTTCTACTCCCAAGCACAGATGATGTCCATGTGCATCTTTTGGAGGCAATGGCTCACCTCTGACTCACCAAAAAACCCACCACCTATAAAATCCAGTGTAGATGCTTAACAGCTTATTTTAGGTTGAGGTATTTTCCTAAGTCAGCCTCCCATTCAAGTCGATGGGCTATGTGTCTCCATGGAATTTCAAAGATTTAATTGCTTTTCATGGGCTCATGTCCATTACCATTTAGGACTTTCCATCTCTCCATTTGACAATGAAGAGTGAGGCTAGAAGTGTACAGGAAGGGCACAGCTCCAGCTAATTACAACAAAGGAGTTATCAGAGGCCAGTGGTCCAGCATGTCTGTGGACATGGTGGGACCTGGACTGCACAGATCACTCTCAGGGAAGATCCACCATCTAAAAACCACTGTTCTGTAATGCCTCTATCTTTTTCTTCCTTGGCATTAGTTTTCATACTTTCACAAAGTTAAGGCTTGGTTTATTTCTACAGAAGAACAAAGAATTGGATTGTAAATATGCTACTTGAATCTCTGGACTGAATCCAAGGTCAAAAGACCTATAAGAGGATAATAGTTGATAGGAATAAAGTAAATACCACACCTCAACGCCCCTTCTCATCTATATTTCTGGGAAAACCAGGCCTTCCATGATTGGACAATAGAAACTACCACCCTGGCCACTCCCTACTTCCACTGGATCTCACCTCTTATCTCTTAGGAATTAGAAGTTAGTTGCATGGGGAACGCACAGTACCACAATTCCTGCCAGGGTTGTCACGTATTGCCACACATGAGGACTGCACAACTCCAGATGGCACCATTCAAATAGGCTAAAATGTATATAGAACCCTTGGAATTGTAGAGTGCACAACCTACACAACCAGATGCTGGGGTGTTGCTGCTTCTAGGAAAAATTATAATTGTTCATATTGATGGAGCAGTTTATGATGTGTCAGGCATTGGGTTAAGGATTTACATGCATCATCTAATTTAATATTCATGATGACATCTTGAGATAGGAACTATTACTATACCTATTTTTCAAAAGATGAAACTGGGCCTTAAAGATTTTAAGAAATGTGGTACTTTCCTGGTGGTCCAGTGGTTAAGATTCTGCATTCCCAATGCAGGGGGCCCAGGTTTGATCCCTGGTCAGGGAACTAGATCCCGTGTGCCACAGTGAAGACCCGGCACAGCCAAATAAATAAATATTTTTAAAAATTCACCTCCTCAATTAAAAAATAAACAAAACAACTTTCCAAAAAAAAAAGATTTTAAGAAAAATTTCCAAGTCATGGCTATTGCCCAACAAATATTTATTGTATGGCCTTCTGACAAAGATAATGTAAAGCTTTTCCTCTATTTTTATGTCTTGGTTGTTTATAACATGAACCTTGAGATGATTCCTGTAGTGGAAAGAGCTCTGATTTGAAGGCAGGATCTGTGGTCCTAGTCAGTACCTACCACATCCTCTAGCAACTCATAACCTCTCAACACATAAATGAAAGTTTCCAGTTCTAAAACTTTCTATCTGAATGTCCTTGAAAAAGTGTTATCAAACTTCTGGATTCCAGTTACTCCATTTATAAAATAAAGCAAATACTTGCTCTTCCTACTGTAGGATTGGTAACAATAATAAATATTAAAGTGATTTATAAAGTTCCATACAACTGTAACAGGACATCAAGAATGGCTATTTAAAAAAGCAAAATGTTTTTTATAAATCAGGCTGGGCAAATTTCTATGAAGTGAAGTTGTCAGGCAGTAATGTTAAGAGTAGCAGTAGGCTGCAGCTTTTGCTCACACAACTCTCCGCTTCTCCTACCCACAGGCCCATCCCTCTTCACTTTCAGCAGACAAACTGCCTTATAAAAGCACTCATTTATATTAACGATAACACTCTCCTCCAACATCTCACACACAAACCCCTTATGAATCTTATTTCTCTTTTGTAAATTTGTGAAAGGGTCAACTGGATTTAGAAGAATCCCATCTTTCAAACAGCTGTATATATTCTCAGCATTTCAAAGGGTTTTCAGTACCAGTAGGAGTTCACCAAACCTAGAACTGATCTCATCTTCTCAAGACCCGGGTACCTTTTGTCTTGCCCAAGGACTTGATGCCACACACACCTATAAATGCATCTTAGATGCATAGTCCTAGGTGAGTGTGCCTCCGCCTACTGAATATACCAAAACCCCAGAGAAACACTCTGTTTAATCTGGGGACAGAGAAGAATAAACTCAGTAATTTCAAAATATTTTTTCCAAGATACTAACAATCTTCTTGTAAGCACTTCTCACAAACTTCAGAGTTACATATGCAGTTATTTTCTTTTCCTCTTGGAAACATCAATACCCAGAGAATCTCAAGAGTTGTAACCCAAAATATCCTGATTCCTGCCGCTGGTCCCCATCCTGGCTCTCCTGCCTGTTGCAGTTTCTCAACATTTGAAAATACAGAACTGATTAATTATGAATGCTGTGGATTGTCTGACCCACATCTCACCTTACACCTTTGCTCCCTTGGAATTCCATTCCATAGCCAGAGGAATATCAATTTCAGAAAATAAGGTTTCCCTGATATCCAACCTGAAGTTTCCTTCTGAAAGGCTCATCCTATTACTTCTGTGGGCCACACTAAATAACTCTTCTTCTTCACTGCCACTTTCCCTCCTCAGAGATTTGTAGATTGTTACCATGGCTTTCCCTTCATCACCACTTAGCCCAGCCATATATATTTAATTCTTTTCATCTTTCATCATAAATCAGTCCCTTCCACTCTTAAAGCAGCTCTCTGCTCTTCTCTGGACTAGTTCCAACCCTCCCAATTCACCTCCAATAACCGATATCCCTTCTGGGAGCTCCAGTTTCTCCTCTTTATCTTCCTTCTCTCTCTTTGCCCTTTCCAGAAATGAAATGGGAAGGGACTGACAGTTATGTGAGGTCAAGGGTCAAGGGGTGTTGCATTGCATACACCTACTCTAAATTGCTTAGGCCTCTCCGTGGTACATATAAAGTCCCAAATCATATCCCCTTTCTTGGAGTGGGAAGGAGGGTATTAACAGGGAAACAGGCCCTCTTACCCCACAGGTCATTATCCTCTAGGCCTCTGCATGGAAGATGGCAGAAGCAAGATGTCAAAACGTCTACAAAACAGGTTACAAAGTAGAGCTATGGGCAATGTGGTAGCCTCCAGGCAGACAACTTTTTTGTGGTTTGGGCTGTCCCAAGATAGTGCACACCATTTGTACAGTCCCAGAAGCTGTCTCTCTACCTCTTTTCCATGAATGGGTGCTCTGGGGAACTACTTCAGACTTCGAAACGTCGATCCCATTTATAAATTCAAAACAACCCACAAAGAAAAGACATTAGTATGTCATGCATTATAAGGCCTCTTTAGACATTCTTTTGTTCTGTCAGATAGCCCAAACTGCAAATGATATGAAGGTATTGCTTTGTCCTGACTAGGTGCCTTCCATTTTTTACCACATTCCTAGCCATGGTCCTGCTCTGGTTTGGTACCCTGTCTTTAGTCTGAGATAAATGGACTGCCCCAGGCCCCTCAACACAAGGGGTGGAAGAAGACCCATCCTCTCTGCTTCCCTCCCCACAGATAGTCCCATCAGCAAGATGACGCCCCTCTAGACCAGACCACTAGTTACTTGGGCAGAAGCAGGGAGAAATTTACTTAGTTGTGCCTATTTTCCTTTGCTTAATTGAAGATCCTATGTCACAGAACAGGTAAATGCCTTTTCTACAAATCAGAGCCTATATAAAAAGAAGAAACCCATTTCCTCAAACATGATAAACAGTAAAATCAATCCAAGTGTGAGAACCTAAGCTTCAATTTTCATACAAGAAAATGAATGAAACCACAATAGTATATGCTGCCCCAAACATGAAACATGATATGGAAGGGTGTGTCCACTCCCTCCATAGGGAATCTTAAGTGGAGACTGTATCTAAATGAGGTTGGGGAGGCACTGGTAAAGCGAGAAGCTAGGCCTCTAGTCCTGCATGGCCGGCTGCCTAACTGCAGACAGCATATGTCTCAGAGCAGGAGAGTCCAGACTGTTCCAAGTGTGGTCACCACAAGGCCTGAAGTGCTTTTCAGTTAAGCTGTCTCTCTGGAGGTCATCGGGACCTCATCCAGTTACACTTAGTGTCTTATTTGATCCCATCAATAAACATTTGATCCCAATCCTGCTGAAAAATGCTTGGCCAAAATTTCTAGCCTTTTAATAGCAGAATACTGGCTCTTTCTAAAACCACCATTGCTAGATGTATCGAATGATGCATAAGGGCTTGGTCCAGCTGCCAAACGGACTGTGTTGCTGATGGAGAACTTGGGATGCTCATTGTGCTTCCCTACTGCCAGTAGCAGAGCAGCTCCTGGAGCACACTAATCTCTACATGAAACTCCCTCACTCGGCAGCTTCAACTCCCTATCTAACGCTTGACTGGAGTATATTCTTCAAAAGCATTAAGCGTGTGACTCTTCACAGGCAACACTGATAACTTCAAGCAACCTGCCTGTTTATAGTAGGTAAGTTCAGGGCTGTAGAAAGGGCCCTTTTTGCCTATCATCAACATCTACACTGCTAGAGCCTACGGTCATTTAACAAGAAATGATGGGAAGGTTCCAGAGATGCTCAGAGACATGAAAGTGGAAGAAAATCTGCATTCCCAGAGAAATAATTTTTATATCCATTACAAAAACATTAAGCACTAAAAGAGAACGTAGCATGTATAAACCACAGAAGCCAAGACAACATTAAAGCACAGCTGTTCTTTACAAAAGTATCTGTAGTGTATGGAGGTTCCTTAAAAAACTAAAAATAGAACTACCATATGACCCAGCAATCCCACTACTGGGCATATACCCTGAGAAAACCATAATTCAAAAAGAGTCATGTACCGCAATGTTCATTGCAGCACTATTTACAGTAGCCAGGACATGCAAACAACCTTAGTGTCCACTGACAGATGAATGGTAAAGAAGATATGACACATATATACAATGGAATATTACTCAGCCATAAAAAGAAATGAAATTGAGTTACTTGTAGTGAGGTGGATGGACCTAGAGACTGTCATACAGAGTGTAGTAAGTCAAAAAGAGAAAAATATCGTATGCTAACACACATATATATATGGTTCTGAAGAACCTAGGAGCAGGACAGGAATAAAGATGCAGATGTAGAGAATGGACTTGAGGACATGGGGAGGGGGAAGGGTAAGCTGGGACGAAGTGAGAGTGTGGCATGGACATATATACACTACCACATGTAAAATAGATAGCTGGTGGGAAGCAGCCGCATAGCACAGGGAGATCAGCTCGGTGCTTTGTGAACACCTAGAGGGATGGGATAGGGAGAGTGGGTGGGAGACACAAGAGGGAGGAGATATGGGGATATATGTATATGTATAGCTGATTCACTTTGTTATAAAGCAGAAACTAACACACCATTGTAAAGCAGTTATACTCCAATAAAGATCTTTAAAAATATATAAATAAATTAGTTCCAAAAAATAAAAGTATCTGTAGTGAGACAACAGTATTGGCCTCCTATCTCAGTTCACAGAAAGCACTGTCAAATTCATCAGACCCTGTCTCTTACCATGAGCTAGTGTAAATTCCAAAACTGAACACAAAGGGGTCATTTTAGGTGCCAATGCCACTAATGCTAATGCTGAAATATGCATCCAGACTCTGTTTTCCATGCGGACCACATACCAGTATGCCTTCTCTGCAATGACTGAGAAACCTCAGCTTCTGAATATCCCTGCTGCATTAGACTATTGGGTATATGTGGGAGCCTGTGTGTGTGTTGGGACAAGCATGGGAGATACTTGTAGCTCTACAATGGGCTTTTCTTCAATGCTTTCCATCCAATGAATACAAGACATTAGTAACCAGTGGAGCATAAGAATTTCATTTATTTCTGACAACAAGAATGACAGAAAAGATGCTGGGTTTTGCCCAATGAAATTAGTGTAGGCTTTTAAAAGTCATGCTTTCTTTTCTGTGCTTTCTCATTCACTTATATTGTGTATTTTATTGACAAGCCTTTCCCCAATGGTTTTACAAGAGAAACATCCATTCAAAGCCACCTGGTTTTCCCAGTCAATGGATATTATGGAAAGAGTTAGAAGTAAGTGTCTGAATAAACACCCCAACTCAGTGAATATGGGAAGAAAATGAGAGTAAATGAAACAGAAACTCCATTTCAGGAGTCTCCAGCAGAGAGATCTGCAGTGAAACAGGCCTGCCAGAGACTGTCATCCAGATCTGTTGCTGCAGATATTCAAGCTAAGAATTGGAGAGAAGGAACTGGGGACAGGGAAAGAAAGGGAAATCAACTATTGTCTCTTCCTGGCTTCAGAGTGACTCCCCAAAGGAAACAATCTTGGCAACTTTGCTCCCTCTCTCCACAGCTCCGTCCTGTCCCCTGTCCCTTAGTTCCTCTAGGGCTCTCCCAACACATCTGAGAGGAAGAACAAGAGTCTATGAGTGGCTAGCAGCCTGGGGTTAGGTGGAGAGCAGAATGAATTAATGAAGAAGAGGCAATTTCTAGGTAAGCCAACATTTGGATGGGATAGCTGGGTGGGATTCAGTAATATGAAAAGGAGTTCTATATTCCATGAGAAAGTGTATCACATTTCCAAAATCTGTGGAGGCCAGGAAGAGGAACAAAGCGAAAAGAAGAAGGGCAACAGTTCTGAGATCTAGAACCAAGCTCTCAGAACACAGACTAGAGGGATTTAAACTGTCCCAGGAGCCCCAGAAGAAGGGCATCCAATCTTGGCTGAGACCCTGTGTAAAGTCAGTAGAAAGAGTTATTCTTCCAAGAACAGGAAACTTTTTTCCCAACTTGGTTGCTGGGGAGGAAAGGAGAGTCACCTTGGGGAGTGACTGCGTTCAGGGAGAAAATAAGAAAATACGGTCTAACTGGGGAAGGAGGTTTGTGGAAGGAGGAAAGAAAGCTAAGAACCGCAGGCTGAGGTTTTGGAAACGAGGTGGTTGATAGTGGTTGCAAATTGATGCCTGTAAGAAACCAAATCCCGAAACGCTCGGGCGGGAGCTGCTCACCGGTCCCGGTCGCGAAGATCTGGAAGAGAAGGCGGGGCTGGGAGGCGCGGATCGCAGCGGACAGCCTTCCCTCTCTGCCCACTTTCGACGCCTTCTTCTCGGGCATCAGGCGGATCCTCAGCCGTCCTTCGCCGTGGCGAATCCACCAGCTGAACAGCTCAGTGAGGTTGAACTGGAGCAGCCCCGCAGTCGCCTCCCCTGGGGACCCTACACAGCCCTCAAGGATCGCCTCCTCTCCCAGCTCCAGCACCAGCTGCTTGGCGCGCCGGAGCTTGCGAACCGAGCCTCCCTTCAGCACCCTGGACAGCGTCCATGCCCGGGCCGGGGCGGGAGAACTGGCGCCGGGTGGTGGCCCCACCAGCCTAAGCAGTGGGGCGCAGTCAAGAGCCAGCGAGCCGCGCGCCTCCAGCCGGCGGGCCCTCGGCTCCGAAGGGGACGGCGGCGGCAGCAGCAGGTCCCGAGCATAGACGCGAAAGAGAGAGGGTACCACAAAGTCCACCGCCAGGCTCTTCCTCTGCAGGCGCGAGTAGCTGAGCGGCTCCCGGGGCTGCAGCGCCGACCCCATGGCTGGTGAGCCCACGCGCTGGCCGGTCTCGGTCCCGGTCCCGGAGCCTGAGGCTGCCGGTGAAAGCAGCAGCAGCAGCCACAGAAGCCCTATGGCTCCCATCCCGCCAAAGGGGGGTTGTTTATACTAGTCTCCCGAGTCTCCGGGATCCAGCCTCGCCCTCCGCTCCCCCCACCCCCCCAAATGGGAAAGGGCTCCGAACAGTCGTTGGTCCTGAAGGGCTCCTTCCACCTGATCTCAGGGGGATTGTGCGTGCACTCGATTCCCTTTCCTCCAACTGCAAGGAGGCGAGCAGGAATCTCAACAAAACGCTGCTGGAGGCTCAGGGGCGTGTCAAGAGACCCTGAAGCGCGAAGGTTTCGGCAGCTGGGACCCTGTGCCTCCCGCGCACGGCGCGGAATGCCGCGCCCCCGTCCGTAGCTCCCCGCGCTCTGGAACGAGAGAGACTACTATGGTTGAAGGGAGATGGCAATTGGGTACCGTCCTCTCCTGCCCCCCGCGGCCTGAGCTGTGGTGTGTCCGCTCTCGAGCGGCCTCCAATCCTCTGCAACTTTCCTGCTGGGAACGATGGCTTAGAGCTGTTGTCTGCTGTCCTGGCCGCCTCCTGAGCTGCTTTCGGCTCCTCTGAGCTCCTTTTCCTCGTCTGGGGGGGGGGGGGAAGGGGGGGTGACCGAGGGCACCGGCTTCCTTCTCTCGCACCCTCCTTCGACCCTCCGCAGCGGGAGGTCTTTGGACTGCACTTCTCGCTGAACTTCTGGACCTGAATCGAGCCCCCGCCGCTCAAGTTTTCAGCGTCCTTGCTCTCCTCCGGCGTCTCAAGAGTTCCCAGGCACCAGAGCGGCCCTGGCGGCAGCAGCGGAGTGAAAGCATTCAGGGCCCGAGAGCCCGAAATCTTGCTGCCCCCTCCTCACTCATCAGCAGCTCCCGCGTCTTTTGTGGCTGGCCAGAGCGCGGCCGGAAGTCGCCTCTATGCTCCGCGACCCTCCGGACCGCTGCAGCGGGGGTGCCAGCTGCTACCACCGCTGCCACCCCCGGAGCCGCTCTATCGCAGCTGCCTGGGCGTCCGCCACTTACAGCTGGAGAAGCAGAGAGCGCGAGCCCTGAGCTGGCCGGGCCGAGGCGGGGGCGGGGCTCGAATGCCAACTCCTCTCCGCAGCTGGGCCCACTCAGCCCCGCCCCGCCCCGCTCGCACCCGCCAGCCAATGGCGCGGCGAGGTCGGCTTCCTATGCAAATCTGCAGAGGCCTCGGCTTTCATTGAGAAAAGCACAGAGCCCGCCCCGCCCTCCATCCATCCCTCCTCCCTCTCTCCCTCCTTCCCCTCCTCCAGATTCCCTGCCCTATTTCGCTGCTGTGTGAACAGAGGCGTGTTTTGGATGAATGGTAGGACTGGAAGAGGCCTTTGTAATCAAGCATTCTCTCTAATTTTGCATTTAAGAGAGTAAACGGGTCGGACTTCGGAAAAGCAGTTCTGGAATAAAACTGGAGGCCAGGGGAAGGGAGGGGGGAGGGGCAGCGCGACACTGCCAACTCGGAGCTTGGATTAGAGCCCTGAGACATAATCTTCTCTGACCCTTCCATTATTTGAACGCATTCCTGGGAACCTAACGATCCCACCATCCACACAGGAAAAAATGGCGGGGGGGGAGGGGAGGTACTGGGGGGAGGGTGGGAAGCGGCTGGCAACCTCACAGAGTTGCGATTCAGCTACAACAAATATTTCAGATCTCAGTCACCCCGCGTTTTCTCAGAATGGTGCTTAAATATGTGTCACCTCCTTTACTCTATGCAAGGTAAATATTTTAAACTCTAGTTTTAGAGGTAAGGAAACTGACTCGCAGAGATCTTAACTGATTTTCCTAGGGTCACATAGTCCTACTTGCCTCCCAAGCTCTTACTCAGGTGCTCTTAACCACTGCTCTCCCATACCCTTCCATGGGTAACAGGCTAAGAACATCTAGGAATGACTTAGCTAGAAGGAATAATGATTTGGCATTCCTGTTCACAGCCTTGGGAGTGAGAGTTCAGAACTGCAGGCCATTTTTATTCACCTGTGAAGTCAGGGCTCTATCTCCAGTCTCTCCCTTCATCTCTCCTGAGCTTCTATCACAAAACCTGGATAATGGCTGTGTTTATAACAAGTGGTTCACTAGAATCGTAGACAAAACTACAATCCTTGGTGCACAGAGTGGAGTTGAATCTCCCTCACTGAGCAACAAAGCAAGACCTGATCCAGAGAAGAAATGATGCTCCTACCTTGGTGGCGGAAGGGAAGGAGGGAGAAAAAGAAAGAGGAAGGAAAAGGTATGGAGGTTAATAATTTCCTAGTATGTAAGCAAATATGTTTGGATTTTCATCATATTTCACTGGCATGCACACTAGTGAAAGAATAATTTTCTATTTGAAATATTAAAAAGACTAAAACACAGGTCCTTTCACTCCCCACTCCAGTCCTTTTTTCTCTATATAATTCTTGTCCAACTGACTCCAGAAATTTGTCACTATGAATCAGCTACAATCAATGGCCAGTAGGGGGCTGCAGAGACTTTCAACTTAAGACACCCGCCAGGATTTAACATTTTCCCAGATAATCACCAGGACCACTGCCTTCGCACCTAGTGAACAAAAGGGTCTCAATTCTCATGCTTTTATAAATTTTCTCAAATTTCCCTATAGAGAGAAGTGCCTCTCTATATAGATTAAATCACATTGAATCTCAAAAATGTTCTCTTTTTGTTAGATAATTTAGAAAAAGTAAGAAATGAATATTGCTAGAGGCTACTGGTTACTATACATATGCATCTGTAAGAGTGTGTGTGTGTGTGTGTGTGTGTGTGTGTGTGTGTATCACATCACATAGTGGCCTTTTGGGGAAAGATATATATTACTGTTTCCATTATAGAGACAAAACACCTAAGGCTCAGAGACGCAAAATAATTTGCCCAAGGTCAAACAGCAAGTAAATAAGAGCTGGAATTCAAACCAGTGATTCTTTTCCTCCAAAATTTACACATCTCACTGAGACAAATTTGGCCTCTTCCTCATGCCTACAGCTATAATTTTGACACTTCTATCCTATATCATTGCTATCTAAGCATGGGAGATGGAAAAGAGCAGTTAAGAGCAAATGGAGAAGATAGAGACAGAAAGATTAAAAGTGTGAGCAGAAGTGATAACTAACATGTCTTGTGCACATATTATGGACCAGCATATTTCAAAATAATTTTCATGTATTATCTGATTTAAGAGTCACACTAACACTGTGAGGGGAAGTAACAGTATCTCTATTTTACAGATCACAAATGGAAGCTCAGAGAGGGTAACTTCCCAACAACAGACTACACAGGTAACAGGATTTATTACAGAATTGGAACCTGGATACCTGACTAAGAAGTCCATGTTCTCAAATCCTGGTGACCTCACAAGACAGAAAGTGGAGTGTGGGAGAACAGACTGAAATGGGTAGAGGTGAATAAGGAAGAAACTGAAAGCCCAACTCAAAAAAGAGAGATATAGGGAGTGGGAGTAGCAGGGAGAGCAGACAGGAGATACTGGAAGCCATGAAGACACAGTTAATGAGGTGGGCTGCTCTGGGTCACCTTGTTGATAACTTGGGAAAGGAAAGGGCCAAGAAGGACACTGAAAGCACCAAGACCCTCCTCAGGAAATTCCCAGTTTCTGGTAATAGTCAAGTGGACAACTCAGATAAGGAGGTGTTTGAATTCTCTATAAGAAGAGCAGTAATAAAAACAGCATTTCAAATCCAGGCAGTGTGATTTAAGGCAAAACACACATCAGAACTGTAAAATCTGACTGAGACCTACAGGGTTAAGTCAGGCATTCAGTTGGTCAAAAAGAAGGAGGAGGAGGACAAAGGAGAAAGGGAGAGAGAGGAAAAGAGGAGGAGAAGCAAGAGAAGGAAAACAAGGTAGGAGAAAAATCAATAAGATGAGCTGAAGCTAGACATTAGAAGACACTTATTGCTAAGACATTTGGAAACTCACAATCAGAGTAGCTTACCCTGGAACAAGAGCAGGAAATTTGACCTAGAAGAAACATTCAAATGAACTGTGGATTTGTGTTCAGGAAACAAGATTTTAATCACAACCTTCCTTCTCAGAGGCTCTATGGATCTTGGGGAAATCCTTGATTTCTCTTGGCTCATACATCAAATTAGAAGAAGAACCAGGTATAGTTTTAAGACACTGTCCACGCTGAATTCTGTGTGAGATTCTACAAGTGGCCAAAAGGTCTTATTCAAGACAAAGGACCACAGCTGACAGGTACTAGAAGGAGACTATGAACTTCCAAGGGAACCAGAAAAAGAGTTTGAACCTAATGCTAAAAACAGGAAAAATAAAACAAAGATTTCTTTTTAAAAATGTGTCTGTACTAGTAGACAGACTTGAGCTCTGAATCTATAGCCTGCAATTGCTGGCCAGTCATACATAAGATACCTTCTAATAATCATCATGCTAAGAGGAAAGTAGCTAGAGTTGTTAATTCAACCATTATTTATTAAGCACCTACTATTTGCTTGGCTTTACATGAGGTGCCAAGGAGAGATACTGTGATGAATCTGAAAACAGACAAGGTTCCTACTAGCATGAGGTCTTGATAAAATTAAATGAGAAAATCCGGAATACAAAATTGAATTCATGTCTATGCTATAACTAAGCAAAAATTACAAATACAAAAACAAAAAACTGGAGGAAAACACTGATAAATAGCCTTATTGGGGGTGGCAAATTGTGGGTGATTTTTTTTTCCTTTTACAAATAACTTTTAATAGTTTTGTATAATAAATAATAATAGAATTCGATTTCCATGAAGAAAGTATATCAGTCAGGATAGCTAGGTTATGCTGTAGTAACAACAAAAAAACAAATCTCGTTAACGATGAAATATATTCTCATAACCCATATCCATTTCAGGTCAGCAGAGAGCTCTGATCATCATAATCATTTAGGGATCCAGGCTATGGAGCAGCTAACCTCTACTGTGAACTTAGAGGGTCTTGCACCAAAAAACTAAAAGTTCCAACCTGGAAATGACCCATCCTTTCTTACTCATAACTCTGGCTGGAAATATCCATATGATGACCTAGCCTATTATGAGAGAGCCAACAAGGTGGAGAAATATCCAACAAACAGACCCATTGATTCCCAAGGAAAAGGAAAACCTGGAAGTGTTGACTTAGATGACTTAGACCAGGCAGGATCTAGAAGACTGGTGTTACCCAGAGAAAAAACGATCTTAACTCTCCTGGGATCCACAGCCAACAGGAGAGCCCAGACATCAGAGAGCACAGCCTCTCAGTGTTTGCATATGTCATCGTGGAAAAACAGAAAAGCTTGGTCTGCTCTCATCCCTCACAAGGCATGATATAAGAGGCCGCAGAGACACAGAAAAAACCCTTCTCAAACACCAAAGAGTGACAGCTTTCTCCCGGAAACTATAAAAAATCTCACATTTACTGAAGAGAGAAGAAACAACAAGCGAGAGCAAAGCAAACAGTTCACCACTATGTACTTCACAGCAACCCCCATGTTTGCTGAAGCACAGTACATTAGGGAAGAAGGCCATGAGCTATTACTACAACTAGCACGTGTTGGTTTTATCACCTGCTGCTATCCTAATATTTTCTTGTCTTTTTAAATATCCTTTTTGGTCAGGGAAGATAAAAGTAAAACTTTTTGGGTAATTTGATTATCAATGTAGTCCTTTTGAAAAATCTTTTAAGGGCTCCAAACCAACACAGTATCCATTCCATTTAGTTCTTTCTGACTTTCAGCCAACACAGGTTAGTGCCCTGGCCTGTGACTTTTAGTGGCATCAAGGAGAAGGCTTTGGTATCTTAGAGCCTAATCATGTCTGTGTGATAGATCAGATACATCGTAGACAGGTCAATCTCTGAGCAATAGATTACATCTAGTTTACCTGCTCCAGTTGTCCTAATGATCAAAATAACAGGCAATTCCCACTGGCCAGTCCTATCTGATCCATCATTTTACATCTGCATTGTCCTGCCTGGTCTTCTGTCCCGGACTTTCTTTCTTATTCAGACCCAGGGGTGACTGAACCCCTTTGACTGAGCCCTACCCAGATGCAGAGACGAATCTCGGTTCTACTTAGGAGGAATTAAGATCAGATGGCTTAGCATCAATTGCCTTTCAAGCTAATCACTGAATCCTATTTCGAATAACTGCTATTTTTGTCTTGTTCCTGTGATCAAGCCACACCTTATCCCTAATTTCTTTTTTTCTTTTTTTCTTTTTTTTTTTTTTTTTTTGCAGTACACGGGCCTCTCACTGGTGTGGCCTCTCCCATTGCAGAGCACAGGCTCCGGACGCGCAGGCTCAGTGGCCATGGCTCACGGACCCAGCCGCTCCGCGGCATGTGGGATCTTCCCAGACCGGGGCAACGAACCCGCATCCCCTGCATCAGCAGGCGGGCTCCCAACCACTGCGCCACCAGGGAAGCCCTCCCTAATTTCTTAATGGGCTGAGCTTAGCCTTGTTCTTACAGGGCCCTCCCCCTAGTCGATACCCTTCCTCTGAAATCTGCTCTCCACTGACTGGTTTCTATGAGCCAATCTCTTGTTGGCCCAGGTGTATGCATACTAGTTCCCAGTCTTCTCTCCCATGGATGCCCATCTTCCCCCCCCCCTTCCCCCTTCTTCTGATTGGGCCCACAACCAAGAGTAAGCGTTGCTTATTATCATGGGACACAGGCCATGGCCATGGTTGATTAGACCAGAAGTGAACACCTGACTCTAGAGAGGCCCATCCCCAGGCTAGGTTGAGCCAATCAGCTTCCCTCTCCAACTAGGAAGCAGAGACTGTGTGGAATTGACATGTGAGTCATGAATAGTGGGGCACCATAATGCCCCCTTTCCTAAAAACTGATGGTTTCCATCAGGCCTTGCAATAAACACCTCACTTTTTTTTTTTTTTTTTTTTTTTTTTGCGGTACGCCGGCCTCTCACTGTTGTGGCCTCTCCCATCGCGGAGCACAGGCTCCGGACACACAGGCTCAGCGGCCATGGCTCACGGGCCTAGCCGCTCCGCGGCATGTGGGATCTTCCCGGACCGGGGCACGAAGCCGTGTCCCCTGCATCGGCAGGCGGACTCTCAACCACTGCGCCACCAGGGAAGCCCTAAACACCTCACTTTTTGAGAAAATTTGGGATGGACTTTGCTCCTGGCAAATCAAACTAAGACAAGGTGGGACACTTGCCCTTTCCCTCTCACTAGTCCTTCCTGGCACTAACTCCTTACAAAGATCCTACCTAGACACTGCTCTCCAAGCATAGGGGTATCTGACCCCAACACTACTCACCCTGCTATCCAGAACTGACCTGGGTTATCCCATTAAGACTGAGCCCCAAAGTCCTCTGATTTCTCTTCTTTGCTGTGAACTGAGTACCCAGGTGGATTCGGCCAGTACTGGGAAACCTAGATGCAAAGAGACCATATTTTCAAATCCACAAATCTGGACATGTGGTCTGATGCGACCTCTGTGTATAGCAGGTTTTCCACATTTGAGGCAATTTGGATGCTGCATTTTTCACACGTAGCAGGTATTTCAAGGATTTATATAAAATAAAGTTACATCATGCTGATCCAAAGTATCCAGGATGCAAGGCTGTAATACCAGTGACTAATACTTGGGCCCCGAGCACATGACAGCAGTCCTGTAAACAGGGAGAGCTATCTAGTTGGAGGAGGAAAGGGCCTCCTTCATACTTCCTTCCCCTTTCCAAGTTCTAAATTCTGCCAGATGGTTCCTGGTGGCTTAGCAGCCTCAGTATGGCCATGCTAGTCAGTCCCCACTCTGCAGTAACAACCCTCAAACTTCCCACCGGTCTAGGATGCTTGGCCATGGAACACTAGCCACGCTAGCCAAGCTAGCCAAGCTCTGAAGCCTTGCCTATTACTTCGAACAGCAGGTGTCCACTAGTGGTACCCAGCCTCAAAGATGGCCCCATCTCCTTATGTTTGCACCCTTGTGCATTGCCCTCAGACACTGAATAGGACTCACCAGTGTCACCAACAGAATATGTGGAAATGATAGTGTGCAACTTCTGGGTCTGGCCATAAAAGACACTGTGGCTTTCTTGGACCACTTGCTCCAGGGGAAGCCAGCTGCTATGTCATATGGATACTCAAGAAGCCCTATGGAGAGGTCTGTGTGGCAAGGAACAAAGGGCTCCTGCCAATAGTCAACCCTAATTTGCCAGGCATGTGAATAAGTTGCCTTAGAAGCAGATCTTCCAGCCTGGGTCAAGCCTTCAGATGCCTACAGCCTCAGCTGACATCTTGACTGTAACCTCATAAGAGACCTTGAGCCAGAGGACTTATTTAGGTCAAATTCTTGACTCACATAACCTGTGAGTTGATAATGTTTACTCTTATTTTAGGTTGGATTAATCTGTTATGAAGTAATGTATAACAAGTATACCACTCCTTCCATTTCACTAGGTTCCTCTCTCCCCCCTTCTACCTGCTTCCCCAGCCAAGCCACACCATTGCTGACCAATCCGTCACAGCTGGTGCTGCCTGTCCCCAAACATCCACCAAGATGGATCATCAAGCAAGGTAAGGCTCGTCTAGCAACCAGAGGCAGGATACCCCTCAAAAACACTTCACTGCTCCATCAGCACCTATAACGGAAGCTACGCATCCCCTCAGAGCCCTGGGAATTAATACTTTCCATTTGTTCCCTTTCTCTTATAGCATTTTATTTCTGATTATAAAAGTGATACATATTAATTATAGGAAATTTGAAAACTTCAAAAATATATTAAAAGGAAGTTTAAATAACCCATAGTCTCACCACCCAAAAATAATGACTCAAAATTTGTTATATTTCCTTCCAGTATTATTTTAAATTACTACAATTTGGTTCATGCAAAGTCATATCCTACACAGTTTTTTTAACTTAACATTATATTGTGAGCATTTTCCCACATCACAGAACATTCCAGGGATTTATGATTTTTAGTGACTGCAGAGAATTACAATGTATAGATGTACCATAATTTGTTTAACCAGTCTTTATTTTTGGACATGGTGCTATAAATAATCCTGTGACAAATATTCCTGTACATCGATCTTAGTCCATGACTCTGATTAATTCTATAGTTCATAAATCTCTGTTTTCATTTCAGTTCATTTCTTTAGATCCTTAAGTTTCTTTATAAAAAATGTAACCACTAACACATGCATAGAATTGAAAAGTTATGCAGTGAAAGTACATCTTTCTCCCACCAGGGTTCCCTGGTCTTCCCAGTGCCCTTTTCCAGAGGAACAATTTTACCTTTTCTGGGGTATTCATGCAAAACTCCTCTGTGCATATACAATCACATATGTGTAGATCAGTGGTTCTCAAAGTGTGGTCCAACACCCTGGGGTTCAAGACACTTTCAGGGAGTCCATAAGCTCAAAAGTATTCTCATAATTCCAAGGCATTATTTACCTGCTTCACTTTTTTAAAAATTTATTTTATTGAAGTATAGCTGATTTACAATATTGTATTAATTTCTATTGTACAGCCAAGTGATTTGGTTATACACATATACATTCTTTTTCATATTCTTTTCCATTATGGTTTATCACAGGATATTGAATATAGTTCCCTGGGCTATACAGTAAGACCTTGTTGTTTATCCATTCTGTATATAATAGTTTGCATCTGCTAATCCTAAACTCTCAAGTAATTCCTCCCCCACCCAGCCTCCCCCTCGGCAACCACAAGTCTGCAGATGTAGAAAACAAACTTATGGTTACCAGGGGGTAAGCAGGATAAATTGGGAGACTGGAATTGACATATAGACACTACTATATGTAAAATAGATAACTAACAAGGACCTACTGTATAGCACAGGGAACTCTACTCAATACTCTGTAATGGCCTATATGGGAAAAGAATCTAAAAAGGAGTGGATATATGTACATGTATATGTAACTGATTCACTTTGCTGTACACCTGAAACTAACACAACATTGTAAATCAACTATACTACAATAAAATTTTTTTAAATAAAGAAGATATATATATACACAATGGCATACTAGTTAGCCATAAAAAAGCATGCAGTAATGCCATTTGCAGCAACATGGATGGACCTAGAGATTATCATACTAAGTGAAGTCAGTCAGAAAGAAAAAGATAAACAGCACATAATACCACTTAAATGTGGGATCTAAAATATGACACAAATGAACTTATCTACAAAACAGAGACTCAATTGCTTCACTTTTATTTTCTCACAAGTGTACAGTGGAGTTTTCCAGAAGCTTTATGATATGTGATCATGTCATCACTTTGGCAGCTAATGGAGTGTGTGCTTGTGTATTCTTGGGTTTTCTAGAATTTTCTAAGACAACTGAGGACCCTTGAGTGGGGTCCTCAATAATTTCTAAGATTGTAAAGGCCTCTGGAGACCAAAATGTTTGAGATCTGTTGATATAGATCCTAACACAGACACACACACACACACACGCACACGCACACACATACAAATTGGTAGCATGCTATACATATACTCTGTAGCTCTTTTCTTATTATGAAAATATGTATTGGGGATTATTTCATCACAGCACCTATAAAACAGCCTTGGTGTTTTGAGTGGCTATATTTCCTTCTATTTTATGGTTGTTCCACATGTATTCAACCAGCTCCTACTGATGGAATTTAGTTTATTCTAAATCTTTGCTTCCATTATTACTATAACAATACATATCGCACAGAATAACTTTGTATGCTCTTCATTTTCTACAAATGCAAGTATATCTCTATAATAAATTCATAGGGATAAAATAGCTCAAAGGGTATGCACATTTAAAATAAGTACTGCCAATTTGTCTTCCACAGAGAATATATCACTTTTTATACCCAAAATAGTTGAGAGTGATTGTTTCCTTGCAGCTTCATCATCACACTGCTATCAAACTTTTCATCACTAAAATCTGATGGTTAAAAATATGGTATCCCAGTGTACTTTTAAATTCCATTTCTTCTATTACGAGTAGATCAAAGTATATTTTTCTTTTTGAAAAGTCTTTTGTATCCTCTTGTTTGTAAAGTCCCTCCTTATATACTTTGCCCATTTGTCTTTTGATTTGTTGATTCCTTCTTATCGATTAACAGGGTTTCTTTAAGTATTAAGGAAACTAACACATCTCTTGTCTTTTGCCTTTTGATTGTTTTATCTTACCACACAAAACAAATTTTGCAACTATCAAATTAATAATCTCTTTTATGGCTTCTGGATTACAAGCCCCCCCCCCGACCCAACACACATATGATATTTTAAAGTTTACACTATATTTTCTTCTAGTATTTTTATGAGTTTTTAACGTTTTAATTTTGTATTGAAGTACAGTTGATTTAAAATGTGTTAGTTTCAGGTGTACAGCAAAGTGATTCAGTCATACATATTTTTTTCAGATTATTTCCCATTAAAGATTATTACAAGATATTGAATATAGTTCCCTATGATATAAGTAAATCCCTGTTGCTCATCTATTTTATGTATAGTAGTTTGTATCTATCAATCCCATACTCCTAATTTATCCTTCCTCCCTCCCTTTCCATTTTAATAACCATAAGTTTTCTATGTCTGTAAGTCTGTTTCTATTTTGTATATAGATTCGTTTGTATTATTTTTTAGATTCCACATATAAGTGATATCATATTTGTCTTTCTCTGACTTAGTATGATATATTTTAGGTTCATCCATATTGTTGCAAATGGCAATATTTCACTTTTTTATGGCTGAGTAATATTCATATGTGTGCGTGAGTGCGTGTGTGTATATATAGCACATCTTTTTAAACCAATTGTCTGTTGATGGGGCCTTGGGTTGTTTCCATGTCTTGGCTATTATAAACAGTGATGCTATGAACATTGGAGTGCATGTATCTTTTTGAATTATAGTTTTCATCTTTTCCAGAGAGAGGCCCAGGAGTGGGATTGCCGGATCATATAGTAGCTCTATTTTCAGTTTTTAAAGGAACCTCCACACTGTTTTCCATAGTGGCTGCACCAATTTACATTCCCACCAACAGTGCAGGAGGGTTCCCTTTTCTCCACACCCTCCCTAGCATTTATTCCTTGTAAACTTTTTGGTGATTGTCATTCTGAATGGTGTAACGTGATGCCTCATTGTGGTTTTGATTTGCATTTTTCTAATAATTAGCGATGTTGAGCATCTTCTAATGGGCTGTTGGCCATCTATATGTCTTCTTTGGAGAAAAGTCTATTTAGGTCTTCCACCCATTTTTTGATTGGGTGATTTGTTTTTTTTGATATTGAGTTATATGAGCTGTTTATTGATTTTGGATATTAACTCCTTATCAGTCACATCATTTGCAAGTATTTTCTCCCATTCTGCAGGTTGTCTTTCCATTTTGTTGATGGTTTCCTTTGCTGTGCAAAAGCTTTTAAGTTTGATTAGGTCCCATTTATTTTTGCTTTTATTTCTTTTGCCTTAGGAGACTGATTTAAGAAAATGTTGCTACGATTTATGTCCAACAATGTTTTACTTATGTTCTCATCTAGGAGTTTTATGGTGTCATGTCTTATATTTAGGCCTTAAACCATTTTGAATTTATTTTTGTATATGGTGTGAGGGAGTGTTTTAATTTCACTGATTTACATGTAGCTGTCTAGCTTTCCCAACACTACTTGTTGAAGAGCCTGTCTTTTCTCCATTGCATATTCTTGCTTCCTTTGTTATAGATTAGTTGACCATAGGTGTGTGGGGTTATTTCTGGGCTCTCTATTCTGCTCCATTAATCTGTATGTCTGTTTTTGTGCCAATACCATGCTGTTTGATTACTGTAGCTTTGTAGTATTGTCTGAAGTCTGGAAGGGTTATGTCTGCAGCTTTGTTCTTTTTCCTCAGGATTGCTTTGGCAATTCGGGGTATTTGTAGTTCCATATAAATTTTAGGGTTATTTGTTCTAGTTCTGTGAAAAATATCATGGGTATTTTTTTTTTTTTTTTTTTGCAGTACTCAGGCTTCTCACTGTTGTGGCCTCTCCCGTTGCGGAGCACAGGTTCCGGACGCGCAGGCTCAGCAGCCATGGCTCACGGGCCCAGCCGCTCCGCCGCATGTGGGATCTTCCCAGACTGGGGCACAAACCCATGTCCCCTGCATTGGCAGGCGGACTCTCAACCACTGCGCCACCAAGGAAGCCCTATCATGGGTATTTTGACGGGGGGTCACATTAAATCTGTAGACTGCTTTGGACAGTATGGCCATTTTAACAATACTAATTCTTCCAATCCAAAAGCATGGGATATCCTTCCATTTCTTTGAATCATCTTCAACTTCCTTTATCAATGTTTTACAGTTTTCAGTGTGTAGATCTTTCAATGCCTTGGTTAAGTTGATTCGTTTGTATTTTTTTTAACATGATTTTAAATGGGATTGTTTTTTATGCTTCAATTTTTTAATCCATTTGGACTTTTCTGGTAAAGAATTAGAGTCAAACTTTATTTTTTAATTTGATTCCTACATGGGACTCATTGAATTAACTCAGTATTTCATAAAAAACCTTTTCCCCACTGATAAGAAATGCCACTTTATTATAAAATAATTTTTTGCCTACATTTGGATCTCCTCCTGGTTCCCCCATTCTGTTCATGGATCCATCTGTCTACCCCTCTCCAGGAATATAATAGGTAGAAAGCTGTCCCCTCCTCCCAATTATTCTTCCTTTACAGAATTTACCTATCCTTGCTCCTTTATTTTGCCATATGAATTGTAGAACTCAACTAGTTTTTTAAAAACCCTGTTATTTTATCTACTGAGATGACTTAAAATTTACAGGTTAACATAGGGAGATCTGCATCCTCATAATGTTGAGTCTTTCTATCAAGAAAACAGGAGGTCTTTATTTAAAAAAAAAAAAAAAGGTTCTTAGTAACATTTAACAATCTCTTCATATAGTTTTTGCATATTCCTTGTAATGTTCATTCCTACTGTTTCTTTTGCTATTGTAAACAGATTTTTTTTTCTTTCAGATATAGTTTCTAACTGGTTATTGGTATTATATATTGGGATGCTACTGATTTTTCTATACTCATTTTGTATATCTAACTTTCTTACCAAATACACTTGTTGCTTGTAATGGTTTTTCAGTTGATCCTCTTGGACTTTCCAAGTACACACTATATCACCTGCCAACAATGATAATTTTGCTTCTTTCTGATTTTTATACCATCTTTCCTTCTCTTACCAAGTTTTATTGGCTATCTCCTCCAAAAATAAATTAAATCATAATGACAGTAGTGTACAGCTTTGCGTTGCTCCTAACTTTATGAGAATGATTCTAATATCTCACCATTAAGCCTGATCTGGGATGTGCCTTGAGAAATACAACTTTTTTATTGAATTACAACTCTTACATTTCCAAACTCCATGCTCCCATCAAAATTTCAGATCCCCCCAATTAATCATTGTGCCCCCATCCTGCATCTGCCAGATAATGTGTGTGTGCATCTCAAACTGGAGGAATGAGTTTGCTGTCCAGAATCAGGTGGTAAACCTTGACCTGAGGACCAGAATAAGATATTTTTAAACATTCTCCTCTAAAGGGGATTACCATAAAGGAGGTAATACACAAGTTTCAGCTTAGGGTGCTGAGTGAGAAGTTAATATTGAGGCCTAACTAATGTTCAAGGAATATTTAAGAAAAGGAGATCATGCCTACAAAATCTTTGAAACCAAACCTATTCATATACCACTGATCTCTTTCCAGACAACCCCCTTGTCTGTCTCTGACTCACAAAGCATATTTCAGCCCTAGCCTCCGAGTCATTTCAGACACACTTTTTTATCCTGACCCCAAACCAACTAATTGTCATCCCTGTGCAGGCTGTAAAACCAAACCTAAAAGCAGTAATTCCTGAAGAACATAAGAATAGCCTGGGATGCCTGCTTAAAACTTCAGAATCTTGGGCTCCACTCAAGACCTGCTGATTCTTATGCACACCAACATTTGAAGAGAAGCACTGCCTTATAGTTCCATCACTGTTACAAGAGCTAATGAAATTCCCTCCAGGGCCTAGGAAGTCCAGCCCTTCTTCCTCAACTCTTCCAGGTCCAAGTTAAATCATCAGGCTGTTCTTAGAATTCTCTCTGTTTGCTCTGGCCACCCTAGGGGAAACAAACATTATTTCTAAACTATCTTGACCCAGAGTCTCCAAGGGTTCCCATGCATTTATTGGAAGATGGAGACATGCAAATCACTCCTGGGTAGATTCTAATGGACATTCTGAAGGAAGTGGGTAAGACATGCCCATTAAACCTGGGACTAGATGAGGTAACTTGGAACCTTCTTTAAAGAAGTCAGCCTTTGCTGTGATAGCCATGAGAAACTATGACAATGAGATCTTTCCAGCCATAAAGGGCATGTACCCAAAGCTCTGTATGCCATATTTATGAAGCAAGCTTGCCTCTAACTCTGCAGTGTCTCAGAACCCAGGCCTGCTCTGAACTGCCTCAGATATTAAGGCTAACAGGAGCAAAATGGCATCTGCTGCATCCCCTTGTTGCCCCATCACTAATCTGCTGGCTCCCATTTTTGTAGGAGAGAATTGGTTGCCCTGTAACCACCTCTGCCCCCTTCCTGCTTCCTCTTTTCCCCCAAAGCCTGCTGAAGCTGAGCAGGTCTCATCTGCAGCCTGCCCGAGTTTATGGTCACAGGTAAGGACAACAAACCCTTCAGATGAACAGCCATATCTACAAACTGTCTACACTCACTTTGAAAAATGGCCTTTGAACACTGAGGAGTCCCACAGGCAGCTCCTGTGGTTGGAGTCAAATGTGGTGAGAAGAGGCAGAACTACTGAACTGCTTTTAAATTGGTCTTTAGGCAACAGAGTAAAGTTAGCTCAGCCCATTAAGGAACCCTCACTCAGAAGCTGCCCCACTGACATGCCTCCTAGGGCCTACGGGGACTCCACTAATGAATTTCCAGTTGCTTCCCTGCAAGTCACACCACATCAAGGCGAGTTTGCAGGGACATGAATGCATGCCTGGCCTACTGAGGGAGCCCAACTGGTGAGTTTAGCTTCTATCTCCAGCAGCATGACATAATGAAGGAAGCCCCTACGAGGGAAGCAAAGCATTTTTCCAACCTCTCTCTCCACTTCTTTACAGCAGTGATTTTCAAAGTCTGGTGAATACAAGAGGTCTCCCTTCCTTCAGGGAATGATGAGTGTTCTGTAGACTTTCATCATGACATGGAATTATGGGCTACTTAGTAACAACTTAAATTGAGTTATCAAGGTTATTAAATGTTGGCGTTCATAAACTAAAAATGTACTCACTATTTGAGTTTGCAGAGGAGTTTAATTCAGTACCCACTAAAAAGTGAGGACACCTTGAAAAGCCTGGCCGCCTTTCCCAGCTCCTGCTAACTGTGAGTGCAATGCCTTAGAGGCAGTTGTACACCAACAATCTTCAGGAAGTCGGCTTTCTTATCACCAGGTATTCAGTGCCATTGTGAGTTGCACTCAATGCAAATAATACTCCAAGTGATTCTACTACCAACAAGATTACCACACTATTGTGAGCTGGTGAGGTTTTCAAGAGCTGCTACTTTTAATTTTTCAAAATATAAACTGCTGTTCATTTTGCTTCATTAATATTAATTTAGAGTATTATCAGTTATTTGTTTAACTCTATGGTGTGTAGTGATATATGGCTGCATTAACAGTACTTTGGGCCTACAATTTTTCCAATTATTAAAGTTTAATATTAGTCATCTATATCCCTGTGCTAATTTGCTTTTATAAGGACACTTAATGTGTTGTGTGCTGCCTGTGAATTTGTGCCATTGGAATAACTTGAACCTCTGTCAAAGAAAGTGTGATAAAATCACTGAGTTGTTTTAAAATCACAAGGCACTTTTAAGCATATATTGACTTGTATATGCTCACTTTCTTCTTTTATAATGTGAATATTATGCAATATGTATTGGGCTGGCCAAAAAGTTCATTCGACTTTTTCCATAAGATGGCTCTGGCAGCACTTAGTTGTCATTAATTTCATTCAGAACAGTTTTCTTAGATTGTATTGTGACAGTTGTCATATCAGTGTGCATCTAAAAAAAAAAACTTATCAAAATTGGTGAATTTTTGTGTAGCCATTTTGATATTGAAGATGGAAGAAAAAAAGCAACTTTTTTTTTTTTTTTTTTTTTGCGGTACATGGGCCTCCCACCGCTGTGGCCTCTCCCGCCGCAGAACACTCTATGACATAAATCACAGCAAGATCCTTTTTGACCCATCTCCTAGAGAAATGGAAATAACAACAAAAATAAACAAATGGGACCTAATGAAACTTCAAAGCTTTTGCACAGCAAAGGAAACCATAAACAAGACCAAAAGACAACCCTCAGAATGGGAGAAAATATTTGCAAATGAAGCAACTGACAAAGGATTAATCTCCAAAATTTACAAGCAGCTCATGCAGCTCAATATCAAAACAAAAAACAACCCAATCCAAAAATGGGCAAAAGACCTAAACAAACATTTCTCCTAAGAAGATATATAGATTGCCAACAAACACATGAAAGGATGCTCAACATCATTAATCATTAGAGAAATGCAAATCAAAACTACAATGAGATATCATCTCACACCAGTCAGAATGGCCATCATCAAAAAATCTAGAAACAATAAATGCTGGAGAGGGTGTGGAGAAAAGGGAACACTCTTGCACTGCTGGTGGGAATGTGAATTGGTTCAGCCACTATGGAGAACAGTATGGAGGTTCCTTAAAAAACTACAAATAGAACTACCATACAACCCAGCAATCCCACTACTGGGCATTTACCCTGAGAAAACCATAATTCAAAAAGAGTCATGTACCAAAATGTTCATTGCAGGTCTGTTTACAATAGCCAGGACATGGAAGCAACCTAAGTGTCCATCGACAGATGAATGGATAAAGAAGATGTGGCACATATATACAATGGAATATTACTCAGACATAAAAAGAAACGAAATTGAGTTATTTGTAGTGAGGTGGTTGCACCTAGAGTCTGTTATACAGAGTGAAGTAAGTCAGAAAGAGAAAAACAAATACCGTATGCTAACACATATATATGGAATCTAAGAAAAAAATAATAAAAAATTTAAAAAAGGTCATGAAGAACCTAGTGGTAAGATGGGAATAAAGACACAGACCTACTAGAGAATGGACTTGAGGATATGGGGAGGGGGAAGGGTAAGCTGTGAGAAAGTGAGAGAGTGGCATGGACATATACGCACTACCAAATGTAAAATCAATAGGTAGTGGGAAGCAGCTGCATAGCACAGGGAGATCAGCTCGGTGGTTTGTGACCACCTAGAGGGGTGGGATAGGGAGGGTGGGAGGGAGGGAGATGCAAGAGGGAAGAGAAATGGGAACATATGTATATGTATAACTGATTCACTTTATTATAAAGCAGAAACTAACACACCATTGTAAAGCAATTATACTCCAATGAAGATGTTAAAAAAAATTAATAAATACATACATGTACCACAGTTATAGAAGATGTTAACATTAGGGGAGGCTAGGTGGAGGTGGATGGGAGCTCTCTGTATTATCTTAATTACTCTACTGTAAATCCAAAATTATTTTAAAATAAAAAATTTGTTAAAAAAAAAAAGATTTGTGCAGTGTGGGAAAAGGTGCTGTGACTGATCCAACGTGTCAAAAGTGGTTTGCGAAGTTTCACGCTGGAGATTGCTCGCCGGACGATGCTCCACGGTCAGGTAGACCAGTTGAAGTTGATAGCGATCAAATCCAGATATTAATTGAGAACAATCAACATTATGCCACACAGGAGATAGCCAACATACTCAAAATATCCAAATCAAGCACTGAAAATCATTTTCACAAACTTGGTTATGTTAATCGCTTTGATGTTTGGATTCCACGTAAGTTAAGTGAAAAAAACCTTCTTGACTGTATTTCCACATGCAATTCTCTATGTAAACGTAAAGAAAATGTTCAATTTTTAAAACAAATTGTGACAGGCGATGAAAAGTGGATACTGTACAATAATGTGGAACGGCAGAGATTGTGGGGCAAGCGAAATGAACCACCACCAACCACACCAAAGGCCGGTCTTCATCCAGAGAAGGTGATGTTGTGTACATGGTGGGATTGGAAGGGAGTCCTCTACTATGAGCTCCTTCCGGAAAACCAAACGATTAATTGCAACAAGTACTGCCCCAATTAGACCAACTGAAAGCAGCACTCGACGAAAAGCGTCCAGAATTAGTCAACAGAAAACGTATAATCTTCCATCAGGATAAGGCAAGACCGCATGTTCTTTGATGACCAGGCAAAAACTGTTACAGCTTGGCTGGAAAGTTCTGATTCATCCACCGTATTCACCAGACACTGCATCTTCGGATTTCCGTTTATTTCAGTCTTTACAAAATTCTCTTAAAGGAAAAAATTTCCAGTCCCTGAAAGACTGTAAAAGGCACCTGGAACAGTTCTTTGCTCAAAAAGATAAAAAGTTTTGGGAAGATGGAGTTATAAGTTGTCTGAAAAATGGCAGAAAGTAGTGGAACACACAAAAGGGTGAATATGTTGTTCAATAAAGTTCTTGGTGAAAATGAGTCTCTTATTTTTACTTGAAAACTGAAGGAACTTTTTGGCCAACCAATATTTCTCACTAGCAACAAATTTATCATGATTTGGTTTTCTCCAATTCTTTTTTATCCTCTCCAATTCCTATCCATCACCAAAAGAGGGGATGGGTGGGCCATGGAGTCTTTTGTCTCACCCAACTGTACTCTGGTCAAAAACACTTAAGGACGATGGGGGTTCAAAGGGGAACTGCAGGGGAGGCCCATGGCTGGGGGTCCTGGCCTCCACCATTTCACTAAAGCACAGCAGCTTGCCTCAAACCTGAGCATACACTAAGTTTCTATGTTTGCAGAAAGAATCCTGCTGCCAAAAACTGTTTGAAATCTCTGCACTCCATTTTTCTATTTATGCAATACCACAGTCATTTAAAACAATGCTAGAAAAATCCAGAAAGAAAACACTACCTTGTTAGTTGTGGGAGTTGCTGTATTTTAAGAAAAGGAACACGGAAATGAATAGTCAAAGCAATGAAAAAAAAGGTGGAACTAGGTATAGAAGAAGGTTTCATTCAGCTCAATTTAACCTAGCAAAGCACTCAGCTGGCTGTTGAGAGAGAATGGGGTGGGAATGATGCTAAGATGAATTAGAAAAAGATCCTAGATTTTTTGGTCCAAGAGAACAATGAGAGAAGTTCAAAACTGACTATGATACAGAAAAGAGAGATGCAAAGGGCACGGGGGAGGGGAGCAGTCTAAAGGAGAGAGGATCACTTTAATTGTGAGGGATGAGGGAGGAAGCTTCTCCTCCAACCCTGGGTTGGCATAACTTAGTCATTCCACAGAAATTTACCACTGAGAAGGCACTTCGCAAGGCCAAGGAAAGGATACCGAGAGCCAAGGATGCCCTTGTTCATCTCAAAACCAAGGAAAGTGATTTAAGACAAGGTTTCTCAAACTTGATTGTGCATACAAATTACCTGGTTGGTGGTAGAGTCTTGGTAAAAAGCAGATTCTGGGGAATTCCCTGGCAGTCCAGTGGTTAAGACTCCAGGCTTCCACTGCAGGGGGCATGAGTTCCATCCCTGGTCGGAGAACTAAGATCCTGCATGCCGCATCGCATGACACAGCGACGGCGGGGGGGGGGGGGGGGGGGGGGGGGGGGGCGGGCGGGGGCGGGGGAAGCAGATCCTGATACAGCAGGTGAAGTGTTGGCCTGATATCCTGCATTTCTAACACTCTCCCATGTGACTCCAATGCTGCTAGTCAGATACTTCGAGCAGCGGGGTCTAAAAAACCATGCCACAGTCAGATGTTAGTAATACATCATAAGGCATTAACTTCTGTGACAAATACTGCTACTTGCCTGCCCAACATCCATTCTCTTTTTATTTTACAATGAGAGTCCCAGTTTTGTTCGTCAGGGTAATATGCTCAGCTAAAACTGTTTGCTTCCCCAGTATCCACTACAGTGGTGTTGCAGGAAGGGGGTTACTCCTTCCAAGGGCCAAGAGTGGGGCTCTTGTCTAACACTCAGAAATGAATTGTCTAAGGAGACACACATGCTGACAAAGCAAGAGACTATATTGGGAAGGGGGAGAGCAGCAGGCTAAGGGAACCCAGGAGAACTGCTCTGCCACGTGGCTTGCAGTCTCAGGTTTATGGTAATGGAATTAGTTCCTGGGTTGTCTCTGGCCAATCATTCTGACTCAGGGTCTTTCCTGGTGGCACTCGCATCACTCAGCCAAGATGGATTCCAGCAAGAAGGATTCTGGGAGGTTGGTAGGACATATGGACTGGCATCTTCTCTCTCCTTTTGACCTTTCCCGAGTTTTTCCAGTTGGTGGTAGCTTGTTAGTTCCGCATTCCTTACCAGGACCTCCTATTCTAAGATAACTCATGCAAGTGGCTACTACCTTGCCTTGCCAGGGCTGGAGGTTTCAGTCAGTGTTTCCCTTAACAGTGGGAGTGGGGGTGACACAATTCAGACAAAAAAGGTGCAGGCAGAACTTTCTGGAGAAGGTAACCTTTCCTGTTTAAAATGGCAAAACCTCTGATGGGGGAGGTCTTGGTCTCTGTCTTGGCTTTCGGTGTCTTCTCCTTTTTCCTGACTGAAATATGGACCTAATGCCTAGAGAGGCAGCAGCTCTCTTGCCATCATGACATTGAAAACCACAGACTCAAGGTGGTAGAGCTGGAAGAAGCAGCCTGGATCCTTCATGCTTTGTGGACTCTGCCTTCCTACTGTTTCTTGGTGTCTAGGTTTGGGTTTCCACAGAAGCAGCCCTCAGATAGGAATTCAACTGTTGTTCATTTGGGAAGTAATCCCAGGAGATGGTGACACAGGGAAGGGAAGGAAGCCAAAAATGGTGTGTCATCTATTCAGTTACCACAGTGGGAAACTGGAGCTTAGTCCCACTGGGGAAGTCCAAGAGACCATGTAGCACACATACCAGAATTATCCCACCAAGGGGAGAGGGAGTTGGAGCATGCACCCATGAAATCCCATCCATCCTTGGGGGAGGGCTGCTTTTGCAGGGCATTAATTCTCCAGCACACTGGCTTGCCGTACACACAGGCCAGACATACTTCCACAGCCTGAAAAAACTCTCGGACCAAGATTGAGGATATTTTCAGTAGCAGTGCGAAGCATATAGACAGGCATCTGCTGCACCTGGTAAAACTCAATCCAGACTCTGTTGCCGAGTCAAACACAATTCTAGCTGAAAATCACCTTAGGAGTATTCTGATTTTGAAAGAAGTTCTCACCCCTATCACAAGAACATAGAAGGCAAAATTATTTAACACTAAGTTATATATCTGTAATGACAGAGTGCAAGGCAACATATTTAGAGGCAGGAAGCCTTTTCTAGCAAACTTTAAAACACACTATATAGGCAACTACATACTCTGCCAATGGGAGCAGGCAGCAAGCTTCTCCACAATGTGGGGATTTGATATAACACCCAGAGCTTATAAATATGTTATTCACACAGAATATTTTCCCACTTAGTCTAGATTTCATTTTCTTGCTTCTTGGGCAAATCAAAGAGACTTTCCATGAGTTCAGGAAAAAGCATTCTCCAGGTAGGGAAAGCTCCCATCCTTCTAAATGATTAGCATCCTTATGAATGACTCAGAAGATGAAATAAGAAGAAAGTTACTCAGAAAAGCACATGGCAGCAAGCTGAGACAAGGCAGAAATGTGAAGAAAGATGAAAAGAACGAGTTCATAAAGTTCTTGAATGTAGAAACCGGAAGTGAGGACACTGAGATCGTCTTTTATTCTTGTCTGAGCCCTCTGGCTGACCTTGAGGAGAATGAAAGCAGCGTGGGAAGGAGAAGGGCCCTAGCCTCAACTCCACTCCACTGCCCATCACCCCACTCTCTGCACAGCACCTGGGTTAAGGGTTGGCCACAGCCAAGGCAACACAGACTGGAAATTAAGCAGGCATAAAAATTCAAAGTTCAGTGATTTCAAAGAAAAACTCAGCAGAAAAAGCAGCCATCACTGAGGGGCAGAGAGCAGCAGTAGCTGCAATGATACGGTATCACCCCCCTCCACTGACCTAAGGAATGAGCTTTGGGCAGGCAGGGCCAGAGTGCCACCAGGACAAAAATCAATAATAAAAACAAAAACAAAAAACAAAGAAAAAGCAATAAGCCCAAGCTCACGGAGGAGAAGGGGAACCGCTTTCTTTTTAAAGAATTGTAAGAACTTTTCATGGTCTCAGATATTTCCAAATCAGGTTTCAACACAGCCAAAGGGCATGCAATTAAGCAAATGCTTTTGGTACATGAGAGTAAACGCTTTACTTTCTTTGTTGTTGTATAAATCACAACGATGGAATTGTCCTTCTTGAATCACCAATGCAGGCCCCGAAGTGATCTTCATCACTTCTTTCTTAGGAGTTTGTTGGCCTGGTCTCTTAGGAGTTAAGACCTTTGCGAATCTCAGCTTACAAGCTTATCCATAACAGGAGATATATCCATCTTTTCCATGTCTTAGAGTTGTTGTCAAAGTCAAAACAGAAAATGTATCATCTATGAGAAATGGCTTATAAACTGAGAGTACATGTAAAAGACTATTATTACTAACATTACGGCTGTCCCCTAAGCAGATCTGGGTTTGCTGTTTATACAATATTAGTGTGACCTTGGATAATACAATAATACAATGTGACTCTGAGGATTAAATGAGATAGTATGTATTCAGACCTAGCACAGGCCCTCGCACATTATATGCTCTGTATGTGCTGGCTATTGTTATCATTATCATCATCATCATCACCACCACCACCACCAACAGCATCACCCTCATCATCATCAACATGTCGCATTTATTTTAAATTATAAATGCCCCCAATTAGTGAACATTCTCTTGCTTTGATTCATGAGCATTTGCCGCTTGTGTTTCCTTTTTGAGCCAATCTCTAAGCCACCAAACAGCATCAGAAAAGTGAGAAATAAGACTTTTACTGATACCCTGAGGGGTTTTTCTCTTCCAGAAGATAAGTAATGAATGAATGTGAGGTTACTTTGAAAACCAAATAATGTACCCTCCATATTGTTATTACTTTTGCCCAGTTTTTATTTTTGTCAACAGCACTCACACAGGTGTTGTCACCATCAAGCCTGGGAAATGCAGAAAAGGAGGCTGGACCTTTTCAACCAAGCGGTCATGGAGCAGATTTTTCATTAGCCCTGGAGCTAGTCAAAGGTAGTTTAGCCACCTGTGGACAACTCAGGTCCATCCCATCCATCACCCTTCCAAAAACTCATAGCATCACACAATGTGAATGCTGGAAAAGCCCTCAGCAATCTAGTCAACCCTTTCATTTTATAGATGGGGCAACTGGGATAAAGAAAAATAAAGGACTTGAACAATACCCAGATAACGAGAGGTAGGACCAGAGCCAGAACCCATGTCTACTTAACTCTCAACCCAGTGTTCTTTCACTACCTGGTGCCACCTCTTCTTGCAGTCAGGTGGCACAGTCAGAGCCTTGGCAGGAAGGGTGGCAGGAAGGCAGCTCATGCAGGTGGGAGAAGCCAGGAGCAGCTGGAAATTAGCTGGCAGCAGTGAAGATGAAACATATATGGAAACAAGCCCCAGGAACAGATAGAGGCAGGCATGAAACAAGGCAAGAATGGAGCAGACCTGTCCAAAGGGTAGGAAGAACAAACGCAGCTGGCAGGGACATCTAGCCAAGCTGTCAGAGACAATTACCTGGGATCCAGACTCATGGGACTCGCTGTGTTACTGGTTCCACATCTCTAGGAAGTCCAGCTCTGACCTGGAGTGACCAGGACTGAGGGATGGACTATTATTCTGAGATATAAAGGGTTGACTTTGGTTTCTGATGTTATTTTGATTATGGGTGTTCCAACCTTACCATTCCAAAGGGTCTCATGTAATGAAAGCTTAGGTGAAGGGTGGAAACCACAGGCTAACAGTAAGAGTTTCACAGATCTTGAGTACAAAAGCCTGGAAAAATGAAGCAGGAATTTCCTCCCAGCCCTGGATACTGAGAGCATTCACCAGGACTGAGTTTCTGCAAGAGCTGACGATTAGGAGAATCAGAAGAAACTGGTCCTTAATGAAAGGAAATTTTCATGTTTGTCCCATGACTTACATGCAACTTAAAAAATAAATCTTAAAAATCAAATCCTTTTATTCTGAGGCAACTATATAGAATGTGTGAAAGACCACATTTTCTACCTATTAGCATTCCCTGAGTAGAATAATAGCTTTGTGGAGATAAAGAGGGAACTTGAGGCAGAAAATAGTATGTACAATGGCACAGAAGTAAGAAACAGCACTCCTTGACCAAAGAACAGCAAAGATGACTGGAGAATGGGGTGTGTGTCAGACAGCAACCACAGAAAGGGTTGGAAAAGCAGGCAGAAGTTAGAACTTGGAGGGCTTTGCATACTAGATGGGGTCCTTTGGACTTTATCACAATAGATCCTCATGATGAGTCTCAAGCACAGTCGGTCATCATTATTCATACATTTGATATTTGCAAATTCTCCTACTCACTAAAACTTATTTGTAACACCCAAATCAATACTTGCAGTGCTTTCTCTGTCACTCACAGACATGTGCAGAGCAGCAAACATTTTTGTACACATTCCCAATGAGGTGAAACAAGGTGGTATTCTTTTGGTCTCAGTTTTCATACTATAAACCAGGGCCCTTTCTGCTGTCTATTTAGTGCCACGTTTTTCACATTTTGTGCTGTGTATTAGTGATTCCACTGTTTATGGTAGTCCCCAACTGTGCTGCTGGAGTGCTGCACAGCAAGAAGGCGAAGAAAATGCATGTGTTAGACAGGCTGCACTCCGACATGAGTCACAGTGCTGTTGGCCGTGCGTTCAATGTTAATGAATCAGTGATAGATATTAAATGTTTTTAAATAGAAACACAAAGAAAACAGCGTTATGTATTGATAGATTAATTAAACTTTTGCGACAGAGGCTCACAGAAACCTAACTCTGCATTTCCCCCTAGGAGCCCTGATTCAGTATTCACTAATTCAGAGTTCTCATCGCCTTTACAGAACATAACTACCACGAATAAAGAGAATCCACTGGACTTAGCACAGCTTTGTTTTATTTTACTTTTAAATTTCCATTTCAAAAATGGTGAACCTAAATCTCACAAGGCTGAGACTTGCCCAAGGCCCCATATCTACTAAAAGATGGAGCCAGAACTTGAACCCAAATGGTGTGACCCCCAACTCCCATCATATTTCTACTCTGAAACACTGAAGATGCTAAAATAACAGAAATGCCAGTGTCCAGTAGGCCAGGTCTTAGAAATCTGCAGTCAGCTACACCACAAAACTGAAAGATAATTCACTGCAAGTCTGTAAGGATGCCTAGCCCCTCCTGGTTGAAGGGAATGGCCAGGTAAAGCACTAGAATCCTGCGTGGCTCCACCTGAGCTGGGCTTTACAAAGATTAAACTTATCAGTGGCTTGTTACAGGATCCACAGTTGGCAGTCCCTGGAGGAGCCCAGTGTCTTAACATTCCACATGCAGCAGAGCCTGTTGGCCTGGAGTCAGATAATAGCAGCCTGGTGTATGTACACTTAATGGTCCCTCCGGCAACTCCAAAGCCCTCCTTCTGCTTCCAAGTCCTGATATATTTTTAAGGAAGACTGAACAGATTATGAAGGAAATCAATGAAGGGCATGGTATTGTGAGGGAGCAAAGTAAGAAAAGGAGGCCATGGGGTGAAGTAGAACGACAGCTTTCTGCTCAGGCTGTGCTCCTTTGGGGTTCTTAGATGCCTGTTCTTTATCCAGCTGGTCTGCATGAAAATGTAAACACAACTCGTGAGTGGTGAAGCGTGTGTGTGTTGTGTGTGTGCGTGCGTGTGTGTGTGCGTGTGTGTGTGTGTGTGTATGTTGGGCAAATGGGGTGAAGGGAACCAAAATATCAGAAGAAAAAAAAAAGAAAAAATTTCCCATCTGCTATATTAGTAATTGACCATCTCTACAAGATCCCCTTCAAATCTGCCCAAATTTGTTCCTTCAAAGAGAAAAAAATCAAAATTGAAAAGCGTCAAACTAGACAGCAGCAGCTCCAGGTTAATCATGGAGTTTGTCTTATCAGCCCCAGCTTCTCCTTCCAAGATTTTCTGCCCCTCTCAGACGCTCAGGACCCCCTGGCCTCACCCTGTGTCCACCCTCTAAGAAGCACGGGATTTACTGTTTAAAGGCACCCTGCAGGCCAGCTAATCAGAACACGTACCCAAGGCAGGGATATACACTTTGGCACTATTAAGAGGGTCTTTCGACCTCCACTGGAACACTGTCCACCCTGTGAAGTTGTGGGAGAGGGTTCCTCTAATGACAAGGTCAGCAAACTACGGCCCACAGGCCAAATCTGGCCGGCCACCTGCTTTTGTAAATAGTATTTTATTGTCACACAGCCATGCTTATTATGTATTGCCTATGGCTACTTTCATACTACAGTGGCAGAGTTGAGTAAATATGACAAAGACTGTATGGCCTATAAAGTCTAGAATATCTACTATCTGTCCCTTTAGTGAAAAAGTTTTCCAGATCCTGCTTTAAATGAAATGGAAGGGTCTTCTTACATTACACTGAAATCTGCAATCTGCCCTGTTGGCCATCATTCTCCCCTGGAGTGCCATGGGAGGCTATGTCCTCTTCCATCAGACAGCTCACCCCTGTTCACCATCAGACAACCCTTTGGTTATGTATAATCAATCACTGTGGTTTGCTCTTGGTTCTCTCTTCCCTGAGATGGAAACCCCTGCCATATTCACTCACTGCTTGTATTTTAGAAGGGGACCAATGCACACCCATGCCTGATCATGCTCTGCATTCTAAGGAAGCTCTGTATTCCTCATGCCCACTCCCTCCCCTCCCCTCTGCCCCAGAAATCTTTGGGTTCTTAAACTTAAGTACTTAGACATATAGTGCTAGATATAACTTGTACTTATTTAGCATCAATTCCCTTTACAAAGAGCCTGTCTGGTGAGATTTGCTTTGCCTATTAATCAATTTGCAGCCCCTAGCCAAATGGGTAGGGTAACAAGCAAATGTAGACAAGAAGGAAAAAATGTTTGAATTCCATTTGGCTGGATATTAGAATCAATGATTGCTGTAGAGAAAAAAAAAAAAAGACCTTATAGACCAATTCTTTTATTTGCAGAGGAGTGAGCAGAGACCCAGAGAGCTTATAGAACTTGCCCAAGGTCACGAAACTGAGCAGTGGTGAGATTTAGACCAGAACTCAGGTGTTCTGACTCCAGGATCATTCTTTCCACTGTTGTTTTTATTTTCATCTCTCCATATGACTAATTCCGTTAGAGCCATAGCAACAAATGTTTTGGGCATCTCAATGAACATAACTGGGATAAGAGAAGATCTGTTCTAGGCCATATTACCCTATATACAAAGATTCCTCTTCATCCCACTTTCCCCCAACTCTCTGAGGCTTTGGAGTCAGGCCTGCGACAGTCAGAAAAAATCATCAACATTTATATAATTTACTGAGCACTTACTATGTACCAAGCAGTCTGACAACTGCTTTTACACTGATCATCTCATTTAATCCTTACAACAACAAGAAGGTATTATTATTATCCACATTGTATGACTCAGAAAACCAGGTTTTAAAAGAGCTAGCTGAGTGGCTATTTGGTGGAACTGGGATCCCACAACCAGACAATCTGACTCCAGAGCTGGAGCCCTGTGGCCCCCATACTCTCCTCCTCCTGTTGTTGAAATCTCACTGGAGCTTATTTACTGCATGACACAGAGCCAAGTCTTTTCACAGAGGCATTGTTTGGTTGTCCTTTCCCTAATACTCTTCATCTCTTTCTCTTCTTCCATTTTCATGTGCAATCAAGCAATGATTTTCTTTGTGCAATCAGAAAAGATCTATAATGGACCCATTACAAGTCTATATCTCCTTTTCCTGTTTCTCCTCTTATTTTTCTCTCCTTTCATTTTTTTCTTCTCCCTTTAATGGCTTACATCTGCCTAAAGTGCCCACAGGTATTCCCAGCTCAGACAAGGCATGCAGGAATAAGAGTTTGCTCTGCTTTGGATCCTGTTCTGTTAAAGGCACAGTCCACGCTATTGACCCTACCTCCTCCACAGCAGGCACCTGACTCTGGCCTGACAAACTTGGACCCTGAATTCAGTTCTGCTCATATTGGATCTTTCTACACCACACACTATAAGTGATGCTGGAATATAAAAAGAAAATACACTCCCTGCCTTCCTGGAGTTTACTGCCTGGTGGGGGTCAGGGAAACTTCCAGGCAAAGAAAAACACTTAATCTGAGTACTTTAGGATCAGCCAAACCCAGAAAGAGAAAGAAGGTGTGGGTTCATGTAGAGGATCTAACATGCATGGATCCTCAGTCTAGGGTCCACTGAACATGGAGGAATCCCTTGAGCCTATTCATGGGGTAAGACTAAGAGTCCTTTACTCATATAACAGCCATGACTCAGCAAGCGTTTGCACTGTATCTTATGCCTTTTAAATGTTATCTCATTAATTCTTTACACCGAACTACTGGGTAGGTAGCATTTGCCCCACTGTATAGATCTTATGGGCTTGGAGAAACTAAGTTCCTTGCCCAGTTTAGGAAGATAAGAAGTGACTCAGGTGAAACTGGAAAAGTGCTTATTCTGATTTTCAAGTCCATGCTCCTTACCTCTACATACATTTCTGCCCTCCCTGGAGCAGTGTGAGCTTCTCTTTTCCAACCTGAGATATAATGACCCATTATTCACTGGGAGCTTTTATAAGAGGTGAAGTTGGGGGTTGAATATGCTCAAAAGGGTTACATGAACCCTGAGGGCAAATTGTCAGGAAGAGCATGGGCAGTTGTGCCCTCCCAGCGGCATCCCCCCTCGAGAGGTGCTCGATGGCACAGCAAGAAAAGCACATGGTGTTCAAGGGCAATGTACCGTGTTTGTGTCCTCTCCCTCTGCCACACTTTCCAAAGCTGGCATTTCTGCAGGGTCCCTTAGACTGGCTCTTGGGGCCTGTGTCTCCCTCCCCACCATTACTAGGCCCCTGCCTTATGCCTGGATGTCTGGATGCTTGCCGATGTACAACAGGTGGCTCTGCAGTCCCTCAGGGCTCCCAGCACCCCTGAACTCCAAGCTGAGCTCCTGACTGCTGGCTCCAGCACAATCTTGGCCTGGAAATTACCAACTGCTTTTGGTAATGACATGGCCAATGATGGATAAATGCTGTACTCCTTCCTCCAGATCCCTTACTAAACTTAAGTATCCAGTACTTAAAAAACAAACAAACAAAAACCCCACAAAACACAAAGTCAGCAGGTTTACAATAATTAAACAAAGCCCTGCAGGCAGAGCTGATGCAAAGCCCATGTCCAGAGCAGTGAGGGAAGCTGCAGGTTGGAGCTTGTGTTTGCACCTCCCTTTGGGCCCAGCAGCTGGGGCCTGGCCATGTGCGTTTGAGGACCAGCTGCAAGATGGGGAAACCAGGACTCCTTAGAACAGAAGCTAGGTGCTGAGACTAAAAGAGTTGTGTGAGGCCAATAAACACTGGGCTTGTTTTCCCCTAAAGGCCCCCAGGGTATTAGTTATAGTCAGAACAATCTTCTTAAATCCAACTCTGTGTTTTCTGTCTGCCAGTCTTATGTCTGAGCAGGGTTAAGTTCTGGGAGACAGTTACCTGTGGCCGGCACCCGACACTTGAGAGAGCAGAAGGGTTTAAAGTCAGAAGAACTGGATGAAGCAATGTCTCAGTCACTTGCTGGTTGTGGAACCCAGGCACAGCCCAAATCTCCCTGAGCCTGTTTCTCACCTATAAGATGAACAAAAGATGTATTACAAAGACATGAAAACCCTACTGTGAGCATCAACTGAGTTAATCTATGCAGAGGGCAGACATGTAGTAGGAGCTTAATCCCCTTTGGTGAAGACTTACTTGTTTATATGTCAGTTTTACATTCAGAAAACTATCAGAACACAACATTTATTGTATTGTAATTATTACTTTATAACTCCCTTTTCCTATTTGATTTAGAACCCCTTAAGAAGAGTTATTCACCAAATGTTTGCTGAATCAGTGAATGAAAAGATGGAAGGACAAGAAAAGGAGAGAGCAGTGGAAAGAAAGATTTTAATAAATATATATGGGAATTTCCTTCTAGCTACTATGTATTCCCCTCAGCACATGGATGCATGAATCCATTTAACAAACATTTGAGGGGGGGGCACATTTGCTGTGTATTAAGTGTTAGATATACAAAGAAAGATAAAAAAGATACTCCAAGAAAAATGAAAAGCTCTCAGGAAAATTATGGTCCAAATATGAAGCAGCTGGCTTGACAAAGAATAGGAGATCACTGTACTTAAAGAAGAAATGAACTGGATTTTGAACAACAGACAGGCTGAGTGGTAAAAGGAAGAGGGAGAAAAGTCTTCTCTTAACAAGAAAAATGTACAATTCATAACTTTAGGATAGGGGTTGAGGAGGGGCAAGCACAAGAAAGGCAAAATCCAAATATGAAATCAGCTTAAATACGACATGATTTGGAGCAAGTGGTGGAATGTAATAAAGAAATCCATTTGAGGATTTTCCCCTTAAGATGTACAAGAGGAAAGATATTGCAACTACAGAGAAAGATTGGTAACTGGAGCACAGTATTGTACTTGGCTCTGCAATGAACAGTCAGCACCTCCTCATAAATAACCTCAAAGCTTTGTGTTGGCTTCCACTTTTGGAATCAACTTAGAGTTAAGGCAAAGAAAACTTAATTATAATTCCAAAACATCATGTAGATACTCTCAACTTTAGCAATGTATGATTCAGCTCACAGAAATTGAGAGGTGAAGGAACAGGAAGTAAAGGGAGGCGTAATGAATACCCCAGAAGATATGTATTCTTTATTGTCAGAGGTATATTTCAAGGGATATCTGGATCAAAGGTAAATATATATGTAATTTTGTTAGATATTACCAAATTCCCTCTATAGGAGTTGTACCATTTCACATTCCTACCAGCAATGAATGAGAGTTCCTGTTTTCCAGCCCTAATTCCAAAGGATAAAAAATGGTATCTCAGTATAATCTTAATTTTAATTTCTCTTATTATGAGTCAAGTTGCATGAATTTTTTTATCATTGAAAAGTTTCTTCTAATTTCGATGTAGTCAAATTTATCTTTTCTGTTATTAAATCTGGATTTTACAGTCAAAGTTCAAAGCAGAATTAATAAGAATATACACAAGTCATAGCAGATTTTGCCCATGTTTTATTCTAGCACTTGTGTGGTTTTGTTTTTCATATTCAAGTCTCTGATCCATTTGGATTCCTGAAATAAATCCCATGTGGTCACTGAGCATAATCCTTTCTATGTTGCTGGATTTAGTTTAAGAATTTTTGCATTTATTTTCATGAAGACTAATGCTCTGTAGTTTTCTTTCCTTGTGATATCATTGTCTGGCTTTGGTGTCAAGATAATACTGGTCCCAAGGAATGAGCTGAGAAGAGCTCTTTTGTCTATTTTCTGAAAATGTTTGTGTAAGATTGGCATATATTTGATTCATATATGTGAATTCATTCAACTAGGCCTGGGCTTTTCTTTGTGGGATGATACTAATCAGAATTTTTTACTCATTGTATGCCTATTCAAATTTTCTATTTATTCTTGAGTCAGTTTTGATATTTTTGTGTCTGTCTAGGAATTTGCTCATTTTATAGAAATTACTGAATTTGTTAGCTTAAAGTGATTTATAATATTCTCTTATAATTACATTCATTACATCTAGCGATGTCCCTTTTTCATTCCGAATATTGGGCAATTTGTGTTTTCTCTCTTTTTCTATGTCAGTATGGCTAAAGGTTTGTCTTTTAAAAAATCTTTTTTTTGTTTGTTTTTTTGTTTTTTGTTTTTGCGGTACGCGGGCCTCTCACTGTTGTGGCCTCTCCCGTTGCGGAGCACAGGCTCCAGACGTGCAGGCTCACCGGCCATCGATCACAGGCCCAGCCACTCCGCGGGATGTGGGATCTTCCCGGACCGGGGCAAGAACTGGTGTCCCCTGCATCGGCAGGCAGACTCCCAAGCACTGCGCCACCAGGGAAGCCCAAGCCCTGGTAAATTTAAGAAAATTGAAATCATATCAAGTATCTTTTCCGACCACAACGCTATAAGAGTAGAAATCAATTACAGGGAAAAAACTGTAAAAAATACAAACACATGGAGGCTAAACAATACACTACTAAATAACCAAGAGATCACTGAAGAAATCAAAGGGGAAATCAAAAAATAACTAGAAACAAATGACAATGAAAACACAATGAACCAAAAGCTATGGGATGCAGCAGAAGCAGTTCTTTGAGGGAAGTTTATAGCAATACAATGCTACCTCAAGAAACAAGAAAACTCTCAAATAAAGAACCTAAACTTACACCTAAAGCAATTAGAGAAAGAAGACCAAAAAACCCCAAAGTTGGCAGAGGAAAGACATCATAAAGATCAGATCAGAAATAAATGAAAAAGAAATGAAGGAAATGATAGCAAAGATCAATAAAACTAAAAGCTGGTTCTGTGAGAAGATAAACAAACTGACAAAGCATTAGCCAGAATCATCAAGAAAAAAGGGAAAAGACTCAAATCAATAGAATTAGAAATGTAAAGGAGAAGTAACAACTGACACTGCAGAAATACAAAGGATCATGAGAGATTACTACAAGCAACTATATGCCAATAAAATGGACAACCTGGAAGAAATGGAGAAACTCTTAGAAAAGCACAACGTTCTGAGACTGAACCAGGAAGAAATAGAAAACATAAACAGACCAATCAGAAGCACCAAAGTTGCGACTGTGATTAAAAATCTTCCAACAGGGGCTTCCCTGGTGGCGCAGTGGTTGAGAGTCCGCCTGCCGATGCAGGGGATACAGGTTCATGCTCCGGTCCAGGAGGATCCCACATGCCATGGAGCCACTGGGCCCATGAGCCATGGCCGCTGACCCTGTGCGTCTGGAAGCTGTGCTCCGCAATGGGAGAGGCCACAACAGTGAGAGGCCCGTGTACCGAAAAAAAAAAATCTTCCAACAAACAAAAGCCAAGGACCAGATGGCTTCACAGGCAAATTCTATCAAATATTTAAAGAACAGCTAACACCAATCCTTCTCAAACTCTTCCAAATATAGCAGAAGGAAGAACACTCCCAAACTCATTCTACCAGGCCACCATCACCCTGATACCAAACCCAGACAAAGATGTCACAAAGAAAGAAAACTACAGGCCAGTATCACTGATGAATATAAATGCAAAAGTCTTCAACAAAATACTAGCAAACAGAATCCAAGAGCACATTAAAAGGATCATACACCATGATCAAGTGGGGTTTATCCCAGGAATGCAAGGATTCTTCAACATACGCAGATCAGTCAATGTGATACACCATATTAACAAACTGAAGGAGAAAAACCATATGATCATCTTAATAGATGCAGAGAAAGCTTTCGACAAAATTCAACACCCATTTATCATAAAAACACTCCAGAAAGTAGGCATAGAGGGAACTTATCTCAACATAATAAAGGCCATATATGACAAACCCACAGCCAACATCATTCTCAATGGTGAAAAACTGAAATCATTTCCACTAAGATCAGAAACAAGACAAGATTGCCCACCATCACCATTATTATTCAGCATAGTTTTGGAAGTTTTAGCCACAGTAATCAGAGAAAAAAAAAAAAGGTATCCAAATTGGAAAAGAAGTAAAACTGTCACTGTTTGCAGATGACATGATACTATACATAGAGAATCCTAAAGATGCTACCAGAAAACTACTAGTGCTAATCAATGAATTTGGTAAAGTAGCAAGATACAAAATTAATGCACAGAAATCTCTTGCATTCCTACACACTAATAATGAAAAATCTGAAAGAGAAATTAAGGAAACACCCCCATTTACCACTGCCACAAAAAGAATAAAATGCCTAGGAATAAACCTACCTAAGGAGACAAAAGACCTGTATGCAGAAAATTATAAGACACTGATGAAAGAAATTAAAGATGATACAAACAGATGGAGAGATATACCATGTACTTGGATTGGAAGAATCAACATTGCGAAAATGACTATACTACCCAAAGCCATCTACAGATTCAATGAAATCCCTGTCAAACTACCAATTGCATTTTTCACAGATCTAGAACAAAAAATTGCACAATTTATATGGAAACACAAAAGACCCCGAATAACCAAAGCAATCTTGTGAAGAAAAATGGATCTAGAGGAATCAGGTTCCCTGACTTCAGACTATACTACAAAACTACAGTAATCAAGACAGTATGGTACTGGCACAAACACAGAAATATAGATCAATGGAACAGGATAGAAAGCCCAGAGATAAACCCACGCACCTATGATCACCTTATCTTTGTTAAAGGAGGCAAGAATATACAATGGAGAGAAGACAGCCTCTTCAATAAGTGGTGCTGGGAAAACTGGACAGCTACGTGTAAAACAATGAAATTAGAACACTCCTTAACACCATACACAAAAATAAACTCAAAATGGATTAAAGACCTAAATGTAAGGCCAAACTAAAACTCTTAGAGGAAAAAATAGGCAGAACACTCTATGACATAAATCACAGCAAGATCCTTTTTGACACACCTCCTAGAGGAAGGGAAATGAAAACAAAAATAAACAAATGGGACCTAATTAAACTTACAAGCTTTTGCACAGCAAAGGAAACCATAAACAAGATAAAAAGCCAATCTCAGAATGGGAGAAAATATTTGCCAACGAAGCAACTGACAAAGGATTAATCTCCAAAATATACAAGCAGCTCATGCAGTTCAAAATTAAAAAAACAAACAACCCAATTCAACAATGGGCAGAAGACCTAAACAGACATTTCTCCAAAGAAGACACACAGATTGCCAACAAAGACCTGAAAGGATGCTCAACATCACTAATCGTTAGAGAAGTGCAAATCAAAACTACAATGAGGTATCACCTGACACCAGTCAGAATGGGCATCATCAGAAAGTCTACAAACAATAAATGCTGGAGAGGGTGTGGAGAAAAGGGAACCCTCTTGCACTGTTGGTGGGAACGTAAATTGATGCAGCCACTATGGAGAACAGCATGGAGGTTCCTTACAAAACTAAAAATAGAACTACCCTAGGACCCAGCAATCCCACTACTGGTCATATACCCTAAGAAAACCATAATTCAAAAAGAGTCACGTACCACAATGTTCATTGCAGCACTATTTACAATAGCCAGGACACAGAAGCAACCTAAGTGCCCACTGACAGATGAATGGATAAAGATGTGGCACATATATACAATGGAATACTACTCGGCCATAAAAAGAAACAAAATTGAACTATTTGTAGTGAGATGGATGGACCTAGAGTCTGTCATACAGAGTGAAGTAAGTCAGAAGGAGAAAAACAAATACCATATGCTAACACATATGTATGGAATTTAAAAACAAAAAAAGAAAGGTTCTGAAGAACCTAGGGGCAGGACAGGCATAAAGACGCAGACGTAGAGAATGGACTTTAGGACATGGCGGGTGGGGAGGGTAAACTGGGATGAAGTGAGAGAGTAGCACTGACAAATATACACTGCCAAATGTAAAATAGCTAGCTAGTGGGAAGCAGCTACATAGCACAGGGAGATCAGCTCGGTGCTTTGTGACCACCTAGAGTGGTAGGATAGGAAGAGTGGGAGGGAGACACAAGAGGGAGGGGATATGGGGATATTTGTATATGTATAGCTGATTCACTTTGTGATACAGCAGAAACTAACACACCATTGTAAAGTAATTATACTCCAAGAAAGATGTCAAAAAATAAAATAAAATAAGTATTCACCCACATAATTACTTTCCTTTATTGGAGTCTAAACTTGCACTTGCAGTTGATTAAGGATTCTATATTTTACAATTTTTGATATGATGCATTTATTCCCTCTGCTTTGTAATGTATCCCCACTAAAACTTGTTCAAGGTAAGTGTGACATTTTTAAGACATGATTTTTAAGTGGTATCTGTGTGCAAATTATATTAGCACTTCCACATTGAATTGTTTTTATTTTAATGCATAGTGTCAAACAGATAAATACGTAATTTGTATTCTTGGGAGTCGAGAGAGTGGTATTAAAATTATCAATATAATAACATGCTTAAAATCTGAAGTTCAAGGAAAGTTATGAATATATGTTGGCGTTTTATCTCATAAAGTCATTTTCATCTTAAAGCTAGTCTTGGAATTTCTGTATCAAATAAAATATGTCAGTACCTCCCTTAAAGAGTAGACAGCCTAAAGGTAGAAGATGGAAGGAGATAAGAAAAGAAAACCAGCCCTATTTTAACATTCTCCTTTCTTCTTACCTTGTTGTTTTTCCTCTGTAAGTTCTGCCAACCTGGTTCCTTGACTCTGCATTAACTATGATATACATTTTTATGACTGTTTACAATTTACAAAACACTTTCACATTCATCTCATTTAATTTTAGTCTCACAAGACTCCCAGGATATCTGGAAAACAGTTCTTTTTGTACCAATTCTTCAGAAGATGAAACAGGCTCTGTGGAGTAACTGATTACCCAAGCTGCCTGGCTGAGTGGGGATCAGAGCTCTTTTTGCTCCCCTACTAGCCTTCCCAGCACTCATATTATATATCAGGCGCTGACATCCTGGCCTAGCCACCTTTTAGGGTCTCTCTGGGTACCTTCCCTAGGAGCAGATGAGACCTCTGGTGAAGTTGCCTGGAGCAGCTGACTCCCTTAGGAAGAGTATGGACTACAGTCAGAAGATCTAAATTCTGATTCTAGTCTTGGCCCTGCCTGATTCACTTAGCAACATCAGGCCCTTTACTCATCTTGTCTAGGCCTCAGTTCCCCCATCTATAAACTGGGGATATAAATGTGCCCTGACCACCTCACAGGCAAACTATGGAACTCGACATGATACATATATAACATATATGAAAACAATTTCCAAAGCAGTGGTTTCATTTCACTGTGTCTCATAGACCCCTGGAGACGCCCTCTTTCAAGGTCTATGTCTTGGGACCTCATCATCCTTCGGAGTCAGTGCAAGTCCCCAGGGGTCCAGCCAGGCACAGGACCTGGAGGGGAGAGAAAGTGCATTGTTATTGCCCTGACCCTCCCCCAGGGATGACTAAGGAGGCTGCTCCTGGAGGGGCCCTTCCTGCCCTGTCAGTCCAGCTTGCCAGTGGCTGCCCAGTTACATCGTGGATCTGGTCTCCCCGAGTGTCCCTGCCTCAGCCATGGGTGGGGGGGCGGAGTTACATGACCTGATCTGATGAGAGCCACGGCTCTGAGGTGCTGGAAGCCAGCCCAGTGCACGCCCCCACGGAGCCTGCCGGGACAGCTAAGACTGAGAGGAGGGGAGGTAGGGCGCAGCAAGTGCAGATGCAAGCAGCAGCTGTTCCTCCAGCTCCTGTTCCCGGCCCCAAGGGTCTGCTTCCCCATCCTCCTGACCTCCTCAGGATGGAGTCCACTGTGTTCTGCGCTCATTACATGTTTACCTGGGTAAAGCTTCAAACCCTGGATTAGGCAGGTCCTGGCTGGGAAAATCTGCACTGCTAATGAGGGACAGCCAAGCAGTGGGGAGAGGGGCAGTGGATTAAGAAGAAGTCCTGGATCCAGAGCTACAAGAGCAGCCCTGGGAGAGTAGAGGAGGCTGGGGATCAGGGAAGCCCTGAGTTGGGAGAGGGGGGCAGGAGAGGGCCCCTGCACTTGGTACATAGTTTTCAGATGTGCTTCTAAGGCTTTACACAAGTGAGGCTCACCATGTATAGGGAGGGAGAGGCACCTGCCACGAGGCCCCCTGCATTTTCATAATGGCTAGAGGATCAAGCCCAGAGACAGGAGGTGTCTGCAGGGTTCAGCAGGCCTGTTGGTAGAGCTGGAGGAGTTGCTGTCTGCTGCAGGGAGCCCCAGCCTTTGGAAGATTTTCATTGTCATCTGTCTAAAGTGTTTTAATAAGGTAATAATACTGCCGGTAATGGCTGGCATTGATGGATACTAAGCATTGCACAGCTAAACCATGTGCACGCAGTATTTCATTTAATCTTCAAAATGATTCTATAAAGCAGGGGCAACAAGAAAACTGAGGCTCCCTATGCAACTTGGCATAGCCTGTAATTACGTGACGCAAAGCTCTGAACTAGGGATGGAGTCTGACTTCAGAGCCTGTACTCCTAAACAGCCTGCTGTTTTGAACTGACTCCCAGACATGAACAGACTCTATTAAATTACATCTGAGGACTCTTTTAAGGAGAATGCCAAAAATATGTCTATTGAGCACCTAGTTTGTGCTAAGCATTTCACATTTATTACCTCGTATTCCTCATGACAATCCTATGAGATACTCTTCTCTCCAGTTTACAGATTAGAAAACTGAGACTCAGGGATGGTAAGTGATTCACTCAAGTTATGAACCTGGGATCCAAACCCAGGTCTGTCTGACTCTAGGGTCCATCCTCTTTCCACCAGGCTGATCTGGATGTGTTTATTTGTGATTCTCACTCAACTTCAGGGGCTCCTCATTAAAAAGAGAAGAAGCCCCTGGAGAAGCTATAGGATTATGGGGGAAAGGGATCATAAGTTCAGGGTGGCAAGTATCATTCCAGAAAGGTTTCTACAAATCCCCAAATCCTGAGAGTTACTGATCCACATTTTGAGAATCTTGGTTTCAGAGCCATTAACCCAGAGCTCCCTGAGATATAAAGTCACATGTTTTTGAAAAGTCTTGAAGGGGAAAACATCAGACCAAGAGTCAAAAGAAGTTTGCTCAGGTTCTCCCCTGAATTCTCCGAGGGACTTCCAGTAAGTCAATTATCTTCCCTGGGCCTGTTTCCTAATAAGACCTCCTAATGACCTTCCAACTCTAGTTCCTCATCCTGCAGTAAAATCTATCTTAGCCCATGAAAGTGGTTCCCAGTAAAGATGAGACAGGAGGGAGGCAGGGCACAACCTTTAAAAGAATGGGGACTTCCCAGGTGGTCCAGTGGTTAAGAATCTGCCTTCCAATGCAGGGAACACAGCTTCAATCCCTAGTCGGGGAACTAAGACCTCACATGCCATGGGACAGCTAAGCCCGCATGTCGCAACTACTGAGCCCCCACACTCTAGAGCCCACGTGCCACAACTAGAGAGAAGCCCATGCGCTGCAACTAGAGAAGCCCACTCACCCAACAAAAAGATCCCACATGCTGTAACTAAGACCCAACGCAGCCAAATAGATAAATAAACATTTAAAAATAAATAAATAAATAAAAGAATGACATAGCCATTAAGGACATGACATAAACTGGTTAGAACCAACTAGGTCCAAGATGGCAGATGAGTCAATTTCTGCTAGATCTTGAGCCTCAGTACAGCTCATGTAATACATCAGCAAGCTAAATGACACACCCACAGGCGCCGTGACAGTTCCAAGGCCAATCATAAAAGGCCAAAAAGTGGGTGGTGGCCCAATTCCTGGAAATCCCTGCCCCTTCCCCCAAATAGCTGGAATAATCCTCCCACTCATTAGCCTATGAAATTAACCACCCCTATAAAAACTGACAACCTGGTCCGCTGGGACCTCTTGCCTTCTGAGATGGCCCACACTCTGTCTACAGAGTGCGTATCTCCCTGAATAAACCTTTCACTTTACTATGGCTCACTCATGAATTCCTTCCTGCATGAAGCCAAGAACCCACACTTGGTGGCTGTCCCAGGGACTTGCCTGAGACCTGAGACATGACCATCCTCTCGTGCCCCACTTTCTTTCCTGAAATAGAGATGTCCCGACATATTAATTGTGAAGCATACTACAAATCATTTGTTACTAATATTAGGTGTGCCAAATTAGAGATCATTCATGTAACATCACTTTCACTCATGATGATGAACAAGCAGGAAGGAAAGGATGAATTTCAACCAGCGCTAGAATGACACAGATACAAATTATTGGTGCTTCAAGGTTGATGCAGGTAAGGGTCAGCAAATTATAGAGCTGAGGCATCAGGAATGTGGCACAGACAAAGTGCCATTTGTATTAGGTCTTGAAGGACAAGGAGCTTTCCAGGGAAGAAGGGCCTTCCAGGAAGAGGACATATTAGATCCAAATGGTCTTCACCAACCATGATGATACTATTCATTCAGAGCATGATAATCCAGGCAGTATCCTCAGGGGAGACCTCAGGGTTCACAAGCCATAGTGTAAACAGGGCAAGCAGCCTCCCTGCTGCAGGGAGGATGAGTTCTGCAGTTGCAGTTTCTAGGGACTACTGGGAACAGAGGACATTTTCCTTCTTTCAGCAACTCCTCCCAGAGTCTGAGATCCTGCCCTCCTATATTTTGTCTTCTGCCCAGACCTGCTCAGTCTTGTCCAGTCCTGCCCAGCCTTGCCTTACTCTGCCCTGGTCCACTCAGCTCTAGAAGTCCTACCCAGTTCTGCCCAGTCCTCCTGACTTCTGCCCAGCCTGCGTGTCCTTGCCCGCACCTGTTCAGCACAGCACAGCCACGCTTCGCTCTGCTCAGTACTGTGTGGTTCTGCCCAATCTGCCTTGCCCAGCTAAGCCCTGCTCAAACCAGTTCATGTTCTGCTCAATCCTGCCCAGCGAGCCCTGCTTGGCCTAGCCCTGCCCAGCCCTGCCTTGGTCTAGTCCAGGACTATCCTCTCCCCTCCCAGACTCAAAGGAAGCCTCTTTTCTCCAAGATATCCTACTCCCTTTCTAAGGCTATGTTTGGGGACATTATAAGAAATAGCCCTAAGAAACCCACTACTGCATCTATTTTAAGAACTTTGTCAAGGACATTGTTTACTATAGGGATTCTCTTTATGGAAATCCTTGAGAGATGTTTCTCTCTGGATTCAATAATAGCAATTGTGCTTCTCAATTGACTGTATTGTTTTAACCTCAGGACACTGTGACCCTATGATAGTTCCAACTGTAGGGTCTTGCAAGAAAGCAAGGCGCAAATAAATGACACGCCCTTACAAGTGTATAGAATCACAGTGTACATTTCTGCACTAACATTTTTTCAGCTTACATTTTTTTCTTTGCCTCTTTTATTTATTATGATTAACTTATTTTTCTTTGTAATCTACCTTGAATTCTTCTTAGAAAGAAGTTGGGCACAAATAATAAGGAACATTTATTAAACTTCCACTCTATGCAGTGTTGCATGGATGGGGGTCCCCTGCTCTTTCACACACCTGGACGAGGCACATGGAAGAGCCCCCCTGTTGTATGTGGTGCTCCATTAGACACACAGCCCCTCCAAGCAAAAGGAAGAACTCACTCAGCAGGGTGATTGCTCTTATGCAGAACAACCTTGTAAATGCTTAAGAACTGGTTGTATTTGCTTTAGGGACTTTAAGAGAATCAGGTTTGAAAAACAGACCTGCAAAAGATAAGTGATTGACAGCTTTAGGTCTCCTAGAAGCAGAGCTCACAAATGAGTAAACATTGTCAGCTCATTGATTACCTTAAGGCAGAGGGAGGGAGGAGCTGAGTGGATATAGGAGGAAAAAAACCCCAAGTGGCATCAACTTGCATGCAATGGGCACAATGTATACTTCAATGTAACCTTTACCATCATCAAAAAGGACCAGAATTCATGAAGGTCCCACTAAGTAGAGAGTCTGAGGATACAGAGAGTAAAAGAGATGATCTTTACCCTCAAAGACCTCACATTCTCAATGAATAAAGAAGTCAGATAGGGCTTCCCTGGTGGCGCAGTGGTTGAGAGTCTGCCTGCCGATGCAGGGGACACAGGTTCGTGCCCCAGTCCGGGAAGATCCCACATGCCGCGGAGCGGCTGGGCCCATGAGCCATGGCCGCTGGGCCTGCGCGTCCAGAGCCTGTGCTCCGCAACGGGAGAGGCCACAACAGTGAGAGGCCCGCGTACCGCAAAAAAAAAAAAAAAAGAAAGAAAAAAGAAGTCAGAGAGATTAAAAATTACATGGTACAAACTTGTCTGTGCTGAGTGTTCAGCTGGCAATAGGGTATCATATAGGCTTTGACTCTAATGCAGAGAATGGATGGAAGCACGCAGGAGGCCAGCTATCCAGGACCATAACAGCAAACCAGCTGCTCTGAGCAGAGTGGTGACAGAGGTGGCAGAAAAGAAACGGTAAGTGCCAACATAACCAGAGACAAAATAGAAGGCAGTCTCATTGTACATGCATTTATCTATATAAATTCAACTATGGGAGTGTGTATGTGCATGCATGAGAAAGAGGGAGGAACAATGAAAAACGTCATGTTCATCTGCCTGCTACTCCTCTCAGTGGTCATGTTTCAGGGAATGAGCATGAACCAGAATCTATGAATCTGATTCCTTCACTAGGACTCAGCTACCATGTGCCTCTCATAGTGTAAGCATCTCACAGAAGGGCTCTGTAAGTCTAATATGTAAAGGTCCTTTTTTACATGAACCCCCTCTTGGTGTCTTCATAAAATTATATATATTGTTCTTGATGGGTGATCTAAGGAATTTTCAGAGGTTAACTATGGACTCCAAGTAATTTCCTACTTTCTCCACTTCAGACTTTTGAGCTCCAACCTGGATAAGATGCAACTCTGTAAAAATATCTAACAGGTGCTTATATGCTTTTGATGAATGAGTAAATGAACAAATGAATGAATGAACCAATGAACGAACAGATAAAGAGGAGAAGGCAGAGATGAGAATAAGCCTCAAGCTGTAATCTGCAGTGATTAATAAAGGGGTCACTGAGACAGTCATAGAAGCCCAGAGTTGGAGCTGGTTTTGAAGAAATGTCAGCAGATTTCACTCTTTGTCACCTTCTTGTCATTACACATGTCATTTCCTCAGTCGAAAGCTCCTATCCTTCTTTCCCTACCTGAACTACTTCTACTATCCTTTAAGACTTGGCCTAAACATCACATCCTTAGTTAAATCTTTTCTGAACCCAATGTGAAGATTTAGTTACTGTGCTACCTTAGCACAAAGTATGTACTTCTATCAAAGGACCTATTTATAAGTGCTTTATGATCATTTATTGCAGTGTGTCCAACCTTTACTCATCTGGGAACATCTTATTCATTGTTTATTATTGATTCCTCTAAACAGAGCCTGGAACAAAATGCAAATTAAGAGAGTGAGTTCAGTTAAACACAAGCTGAGATTGATAAGACACCCATCCTGGTACGTTGAATTATTGGTCCCATTCTTCAGCCCCCTTGTAGTAGCAACCTCGTACTATGACCTCAGGGAGGGAAAAGTATACTTCCTTGCCACTTGATTTTGATCTTGTCCAGCAGTTTTCAAGCTGTGAGATGCGAACATCTGTAAGGGGGCAGGGTGGTACCTGGGATACTTTGGGGAGCTATGAGTTCAAAACTACTTTCATAATAATACTAAGACATTACTTGCTCTTTTCACTGAGTTGACATTTTCACTGATGGTACAGAGGCAACATTAGGTAAGACTGCTGGCATCTTAGCATGAACCAAGGCCACACCACCAACTGTACCAGTAGTCATGACATGATGCTCTTCACAGCCATGCACTCATGTCAAGAGAAAATTGCACTTTCTCTACCAATTTCCTTAATGAAGCAGTAAACAGGCTTAATTTCATTAAATCTTGATACCTAAGTAAATGTCTCTTAATAGTCTGTGTAAGAAAATGGGAAGTAAACATAAAGCACTTCTGTTGTATACCCAAGTTCTGTGGCTGTCCTGAGTAAAAGCCCTTGTGCGATTGAGTTGCAGGCTGCATTAACTACTCTTTCCATGGAACACTTTTACTTGAAAGAATGACTAACAAACTATGATTATTCAGACTTGTGTATTTAGCAGATACTTTGTCAAAAGCAAAGTGAGACTGTCACTCTTAGAAAACACCTGACAAAACTTGTTGCTAATGATACAATTTGAGTTTTTAAGCCAAAATCAGAATTTTGTAAAACATTTTGTATCAGTGTATTAAAGAGTCTGATTCCATTTTTTATATTTGACAGGCTCCACCCCATCTCTTTCCCTCTTGCCCCACATTTGACAAGCTGGTAAGAAAGCCCTGGTGCTCTCTCCTTGGGCATCAGCAGAGAACTCCAAACCACACAAACCCTGGATATGCATGGGAATACTCACTCTGCCCCTGCCCTCCTAACCACAGTAAAAACCAAAGCCGCTATCCCCTTGTCTCACTCAAGCCATTTCAAAATGGCTTGGATGCATGAACTGCTCTCTGCAGAAAGCCCCAATATATGAGAAATGAACTTTTTTTCATGCTTTCTTGGTGCATGTGTGCCATCATCAGTCTCGACATCCAAGCAAATTTGGGGTGAGGGACTGATCCCAACCTCCAAGGCAACCACAAGACAACAGGCATCGTAAGCATGATGGTCTAGGCAATGACCACGACCACCTAGGGGTGTTTGTGCTCTTATTTTTGGATTGCTAACCAGCTCTGCTGCCTGTTAGGAAGTATGCATTTGGAGCTGCTGCCTGCTGGCCCGTATGCCCTTTGAGCTGTGCTGCGGCCTGCTGACAAGCTTACACTCTGAGCTGAGCTAGTTTGTGCTGCACGGCCTGAGTCCGACTGAGACTCTGTTATAGATCTAACTGACCTAAATCAAAAACTTTGATAATTGGCAGTTAGGTACAGGAGTCCCTAAATGGGATTGGTGCCTTCCTTAAAGTCACTCTGGGTGGTGTGTCATGGCCCAGATCTATCTTTGTGTCTCAGAGTGAACCATGTGTCTTGCTTTTACCATAAGCTGAGCCTGACCAACTCCAGGCTCAGAGAATGACTCTCTAGAGAACACTCAGGGACAAACATACAACTGTGCCATTGGTGGTTGCTCAGACGAGAAAGAACAACTAAGTATGTGGCATGCTAAGGTACAAGCTCCACAGGGCACTCGGCTCACCGGGTCTCTGTGCAGCTGAAACTGCTTCTCTGCTGTTGCTGCTTTGCTTCTGTCACAAAAAAGATCGTGATCCTCAGCACTGGAGAGGGGAAATCTGTGAGGCACAGATACTAATGAAAATGTACCAGTATGTGTCATCCCAATTCCCCAAAGGGGCCAGAGGAAACTATAAATTTACTGGAAAATTGAAAAAGTGATCACCGAAGACTCTGCGTGCCACCACCTATCAGCATGCTCAGCGGCCATTCCAACTCCACCGTGGAGCACAGGCGCCACAGTCAACAAAACAGATGGTATTTGTGGGTGAGGTTACGTGGGGCGTGAAATTCCTGACCCTTATAACGCTGACTGGAATTCCCCAAATGGAGAAACTTAAAGGTAGGACAAGGCAAGACCTCCCCCGAAGTGTTCCTTATAACTACTCAAAACTCTTTTATTCGGGTGGAGGAAAAAGAAACTATAACAGAGGTCTGTGATTTGCCCTACTGGAAATTCAAAACTGACTATAAGAATTTATTCAATGGGAAGATGAAAAGGGAACCAGCTGGCTATTGCACCTCTATAACACAGTTCAGAATTAATGTTAACATTTGTTGAGATTTGTTAGTTGGCAGGCATACCTCATGATCCCAAAATTAATAATTTATTGAGCAACCCATTTGATCTATTGAAATGGGACCATAATATGCACTGTCCCACAGCATTCTAGAGCTCATCTCCCTGTCTTTCCTCTCATCTACTGGGTGCTCACAACATGGAAATGAACCCATCCCACTGCCACCACTGTAAATGTTCATGCCTTCAATAGTTGGAAAAACTTGAAGGAAGAATAATAGTTATTGGGGAAAACTGGCATGATGCAATGTATTTATTATTATTTTGAGAAACATCCCAATCAATCAGAAGTGTTTACTACCCCAGAACAGGGCCTTTTGATGCTGTACCAGACAATTTTTTTTAAAGAAGGTCATCCCCAAAGAATCGAAAAGACCTGCTTCCGCCTTTTAGCCAGGCTGCCTCATTAAGAAAGCATTAGATGGCGTAGAGTTATTTGTTGCCTCACCAAGGACCTCCAGGCAATCAGCCTCCCCAAAACCAACAACCTCATCAAAAGGCCTAATATTGGAGACTCTGAAATCTGGGTCTCCCAATCATTTAATCTTGGGCACAACCCCTGAAGAGTTACAAGCTTTATTACAGCAAACTATGCAGAAGCTACAAGGCACCCAATGCCAGGCCACACCAGATATATAGCAAGTTGCCTCCAGACCTTCATGACTCTCATGCCCCTGACACCCCAAGGGCCCACAACCCAATATCCTGATTTTAGGCAGTGGCAACGGCCACAAACCTGCTACTAGGTACTCAGCATCTCCCAGAGGTACAAGCCACCACCCAGGGACAATTTTCCCTTATATCTCTCTAGTGATTCATTGGCCTCCCCACAACTGGCAAATCTTCATGGCCTTAGCCAATATTGGGGTCAAGTTACAATTATACCTGGGGTCCCACAAAATTTAAACAATGTCCTACCTATGTTCTTAGGGGAGTTGTGGGACATTAAAATATAGGGCAAACAGCAATGCCTCATCTTAACCATTAGCATTATTTGTCTTACCTGAATTCCCCAAGGTCATAGCACTAATTTCCCTAAAATATCCCATAGTGGGCATGGATACCCCGACTCAATAAGCAGTAAGTTTGAATTAAACAACGTCTTTGGCACTTATAGCTGGTTTCACAAAATGGGATCCCATAGGCCTTCTCCACACCTCCCTTTAACCTGGTTAAAGCAGTTAATATAGCTCAATATATTTTAAAACACGACCCACAGGAATTAAAAGCCATTATGCAAGACTTACTGAAGGAATGGGTCATTGTTTCTACTGTCTCCCTCTTTAATAACCCAATTTGTCCAGTGCCCAAACTTGATGGAAATAAATGATACCTAACAGTGGTTTACCCTAACCTTAATACCATAATTCCCTCAATTAAGGTTCCCATATCTAATATCATTGATATTACTGACTCCACTCAATCAGCAACTGCAAAGTATTATGCTGTTATAGATTTGGCTAACATGTTCTCTCCACTGCTCATTTTGACAGCCTTTCAACTGAAATATGCCTTCCCCTTTGAAGGAACACAATATACTTTCACTTGCCTCCCCATGGGGTGTTTCAACAGCCCTGCCATCACACTCATTCTTCGCAGGCAAGATCTTAACTGCATTGCATTTTCTCCAGGAACACAAGTATGACATCACACTGACTACATCCTCCTTTGAGGAGATTCAAAGGATACATTCACACAGGAGATACAAACATTTGTCATAGACTTTTTCAGTTAGGGCTGAGTCATTGTTCCCCATAAGATTCAAGGCTCTACAATTTCAATAACATTTCTGAGCATTACTTGGTAAAGGAATCAACTCCTCACCTTATTTGCACCCACTGATTTAAGGCAGGCCCAACACTTGCTGGATCTGTTCAAATTTAGAGGCAATATATTCCTCACTTACAAATTTTACTAAATCCCATTTATGTTGTTACTCACAAATCAGCCCACTTTGAATGGGGCTCCCTACAACAAAAGTCTCTAAAATCTGTCCAAATTGCAATGCAACAGGCAATCCCATTAGTGCCCTCTGAAGACTCCTTCACTGTACAGGCATTAGCAACCCCCTCCTGAAGTTTCTGGACCACCCATGATGGCCATAAATTGCTCATGAACTTTCAGTGCAATAAACTCTTCAGCTTCATACTATACAATATTAAAGCAGCAACTGCTGGCCACATATTGGGTTCCTCTTGCGATGCGTAGAAGCTCTCACAGACCCTGAGCCCAGACTTTACTCAGCTTTACGAGACCAATCTTTACCCAGCTGCCCATTATGTCTTGGGTCACAAAAGCAGCATCCTACAGGCTCAGCATGGTCACAGAGGCCTCCTTATTGAAATGGAAATAGTACTGACAGGTTAGGGCCAAATCTGGGCCCACTGGAATACCTGGACCTACAAGAGGAGATAGCTTCCCCTGTCCTCAATACCTAGCTAGATGCAATGGCACCAGAGGTGATCATCCCTCTCCCAGACCCGCTCGCTGGCTACCTGGAGAGCCCCTCGGAACCAACTGAGTGACCAGAAAGGGAAGTCTATATACTTATGGGTGGTAGTGGCAGCATCATACATGATAAAGCCCACTGGAGAGCTGCTGTACCCCTAACCAGTACATCCCTAGTCAAGGGTAGGACCCAAGGTCAGCACCACTGGCCAAACCTCATGTGGTCACCTTAGCACTAGAGGATGCCCTGGCCAACAATCTGTGCCCTCTGCACATTTTTACAGCATCTTGGGCCAATGCCAATGGCATGATCATCTGGTACAACATCTGGCAACAACAATTCCTCATCCAAGGTTATCTCCTTTGCAGTAAAAAACTCAAGAAATTTCATGCCTCACAGACATCCAAAATATAAATCAATGTCATACATGTCTCTGTACAAAGTAAAGCCACAATACAAGGCGTCACCAAAACACTCCTCATCACCTTCAAAGTTCCAGACATCATTGATAGCTACCAAGGCACTCACTTCACTTTTCAAAATACACAATGCTGAGTTTAAAACCATGTTTTACATATATTACTAATTCATTTATTCTTCCGTTATTCACTGAACACCTTCTAGGAGCCAGACACTAGGTTCTGGGAATACAATAAATAAGGTAGGCATGGCTTTTGCCTGCCATGAGCTCATAATTCCAAAGGGTAATGGTCAGTTCAACAGTAAATGAACACACTGATAAAAGTGAGCATACAGTGCTAAGGGAACCTCTGGGGAGGTACCTATACTGAGAACTGAAAAATAAATAGAAGTTAGTCATGTTTGGGAGGGAAAAGAGAAAACTGTTTCAGACATGCAAGAAGAACATGGCTTATCCCAAGAACTGAAAAATATTCACTGTGGCTGAGAGCAGAATGCTGGAAAACAGAAACCTCTCTAGGTATTTCAAATACAGTAAATTTAATAGAGGGAATTTTTTTTACAACTGTGATAGAAGAGTTGAGAAGATAAAGAGAGGATGAGGAAGCAGCTCAGTGATCAGTGACAACAGGAAGCCAGAGGAGGGTTACCAGAGCCCAGAGCTGGAGCTAGCTGGCAGAGGCCACACAGCACAATGATGACTGCCTGTCAGGAGTAGGGCTACAGAGGTCACAACAGCCTGGTGGGAACTGGAGCCAGAAGGAGAAAGAGAAAATGCAGCCATTTCTGGAGACACCACCTGACCTGGAACAGCGGTTGGGGAGTAGAAATACCCTCCCCACCCTCATCCCCCACCAATGCCTTTGGTAGGCCAAACCTAGGTGGAATCCAGCCGAAATGAGAGCCCTGGAATGCATTCTTTCAGCCCCATTGTAATGTAGAGGAGGAAAAGGAACAGATCTGAGGGCAAACAGGCAAAAGACCAACACAGTGAAGGTAAAACTGAAAAAGGAGGCTGAGGTCAGATCACCTACAGTCTTGCAAGTGCTTTACCCTAAACACAATGCTGGCCTTTGAAGGGTTTTAAGCAGAAAGTATATGATTGATTTTGCCTTAAAGATTACTAAATCTTGGGCTTCCCAGATGGGGCAGTGGTTGAGAGTCCGGCCTGCCGATGCAGGGGACACGGGTTCGTGCCCTGGTCCGGGAAGATCCCACATGCCGCGGAGCGGCTGGGCCCGTGAGCCATGGCCGCCGAGCCTGCATGCCCAGAGCCTGTGCTCCGCAATGGGAGAGGCCACAACAGTGAGAGGCCCGCGTACCACAAAAAAAAAAAAAGATTACTAAATATTTTAATAATTTTTTTAGCTTCAGTACCTGAGCATAAAAAATAGGTTTCATTGTAGTAGATGTGATCATAAAACACCTGAAAGTATGATCTCCCCATTTAAAAGCTACAATGGTAAGTTACAGTGTATCTAGAGACTGGAAACAAGAATAATGAGGCATCTGGGAACCACGTCATTGAAGAACCAGTTTGAGGGTATCAGTCACATTTCTCCTGGAGAACAAAGCTCTGAGGGAAGCCATGACACCTGTCATACTATATGAAGAGCAGCCATGTAGAAGGAGGTGTAGGTTTCTCCACTGATATTCCAGAGGGAAGAGTAAGGAGCCAGGGGGGATGATGGGAAAGCAGATTTCATTTCAATTTTGATGGAAGAACTTCCCAACACCTAGAACTTCTAGCAGTGGAATGGACTCTCTCTGAGATGCTAAGTTGCTCCACAAGAGAGTAAGCTCCCAGTGAGGAAAGGTGATCAGATGAAACCTTTTATTAGTTGTGGCCAGGTCAGGGGGCAGTTATAACACCATAAAATTCAGCAGCTTAATATGACAAAAGTTTAATTTCTTGCTCACACTACAGATCCAGTGTGGGGCAGGAGGGATCTTTGTTCACCATGGTTTCTCAGTGTTGGGCACACAAGCATCCTGATCACCACAAAAGTGGGAAGGGAAAGGTCCCCTAAGAACCTCTGTCCATTGGTGACATGATATCCTCATATTTCACTGGCCAGAGCATGTCACACCGACACAACTACTTAAAAGGGTTGTGCTCAGAAAACAGAAAGCCAGAAATATTTAGAGAATAGCACTGAGGACAATCATAAATTTCCATATCTTGATTATACTTGTTCTGCCTACTTTGCAGGATGGTTGAGAGGTTAAAATCATGCATGACAGTTCTTCATAAGGATAAAGTGGTATGAAAATGAATGGCGTGCTGATGTCCTGCTCCTTGTTCACTGCTTCCTCCTTAGTGCCTAGTGCGTAACAGAGGCTCTATAACTGTCGGCTGAAAGACTATATGGATTAACAAATATTTTCAGTTGATTTTTCTTCCTGTGAAAATATGAGTTGAATCTAGATATATTTAGGAAAAGGTGACTAGTCCACTATCATTTATTAGGTTGTTGAAAAAGGGACTCCTTTATTTAGACAGAAGATGAATTAAACGATCTCAAAAATCCTTTTTAACAACATCAATAACAAAATGCTAACTGCACAGTTTCCCTCTGGAGAAAAAATACAGTGGTTATCCTGAAATAAGGGCCTTGGTTTCATGACTTGTGAAAGAGATCTTATTCTCTCTAATAAATCCCTCCTCCACCTACTCTTTACTTTGTGGCTTGGCTTTATTACCTTGATAGCATGAAACACTTTCTGAACTTTATTTACTGTGTCCCCATCATGCGTAGTAGCAAGGTGAAACAGGAACATAGTTTTGCTCTCACTGGGAACCCCCAAGGTCAAAAGAGTGCTGGTCACATAGTAGATATCCAGTATTTGTTGAATGGGTGCTGTGAAATAGAGGCCCCAACCTCCAAATGCCAAGGCAAGTTGTCCTAGGCAAGGAAGCTTCCCTCTCAAGCTTAGCCATTTCAGTTACCAAGGGGAAGAGGAACCCCACTGGTAAACACAACCCTTTTGGGGAAAGAACTTTGGCCCACACAATAGCAGTTTTCTGCTGAGGTGGCATTTTCCCCAACACATTATGCTAACGCCAGTTGGAGAAGATGCTGAGGACTGTTATTTCCTAATTTGATTCTGCCATTTCCAGTAATGGAAAGCTGCCTTCCAGCCATCCATCTTAATAAGTGACAGATGCATTTCATTAAAACTTCCTTAAATAATTTATTGTGGTTTTAGGAGGGAAAAACAAGAAAGAGTGCTGTTTTGTGCCCCCATGTATGTCAACATTTTAAGAGCCATTAAACGAAGCAAGAGCTCATCTTCAGTTGAGAATTAAGTGGTCAACTGATGCCAACCCAAGTGTGTTTCTCAAATGCATCTGTCCACTGGACAAAGGCAAGAAAGGCTGCTAGGGTGTGTCGGCAAAAGAGTAGTAATAGTCATTACACATGATTTGACACTTCAGATAGCACTGTCTGTCCCTAAACAGACTGTAGAATAGAGATAGCTAATTCTGTAAATGGACTCTTCTCAACTTTGCAGCTCTCTGTGGGTAAACAGGTATATAAAAATCCAGTATAGTGAAAATAGCATTACATTGGTTTCAGGAGATTTCAATTCTAGTCTTGTTTCTACTGCTTAGGAGCTCTGTGACCTTGGCCAAGTCAACAAAATAATCTCTCTGTCTCTCTATCTCCTCCTTTGTACAGTGAAGATACAATACTTGTCAAAACCACCTCACAGGTTTATTATGAGGATTAAATGAGACAATAAAGAGAAAGAACTTACTAAAGTATGAAGAAACTTTCAGAAAAAACACCTTCATGAGAATAGGGATTTCCTTCCTTTCTTTCTCCATTTCTTCTTTTCTCCCTCCCTTCTCTCCTTCCTTCCTTCCCTCCTTCCTCTCTCTCTTCTCTTCGCTTCTCTTCTCTCTCCTTCTTCCCTTCCTCCCTCCCTTCCTTCCTTCCTTACTTCTTTCCTCTCTCCCTCCCTCCCTCTCTCTCTTTCTTTCTCACCCTTATACTCCCATATCCCCAGTGCCTAGAACACCACCTAGCATACAGGAGGTATTCAATAAACGTTTTTGGATTACTGACTATCATGGTTAGTTTTATGTATAACTTGACTGCACCACAAGGTACCCACATATTTGGTCATACACTATTCTGGGTGTGTCTGTGATGGAGTTTCTGGATGAGACTAATATTTGAAATAATATGCTGAGTAAAACAGGTTGCCCTCCCTAACGTGGGTGGACCTCATCCAGTCAGCTGAAGGTCTGAACAGAACAAAGAGGCTGAGTAAGAGGGAACCTCAGCCTCCTGCTGGCTTGAGTTGGACATCAGTTTTCTCCCGCCCTTGGACTGGAACATATACCATCAGCAATCCAGGTTCTCCGGCCTTCGACCTGGACTGGAACTTACACCACCAGCTTTCCTGGGACTCCAGCTTGCTGACTACAGATCTTGGGGCTTTTCAGCCTCCATAATTGTGTTATCCAATTCCTTATAACAGATAAATAGATAAATAAATAAATAGATAGATAGATAGATAGATAGATAAATAGAGCAACACCGAGCGAGCGAGCGAGACAGAGAGAGAGAGAGAGAGAGAGATCTGTATATCTCCATCTCTCATCCCATTCACTAGTTCTGTTTCTCTGGAGAACCCTAACTAAAATACAATGAATAAAGCACAATAAAATGGACAGTGTTATTAATAATTAACCATTTGAGTTGACTTGACCTTCTAGGAAGTAGACACAAAGAACTTTAGGTGTGTGAGCTTAAGTAAGAGAAATGTGACAAGGAAGTTCAATTATAACTCAGGACATGTCTTTTTATACTCAAAATCCCAGGTAGGACTGTTCAAAGTTGTGTAGTTTATGTCAGTACTGTTGTGCTACTTTCCTCTGAAGTCTCATATGCTTAGCAGTGTATATGCGTTACCTCATTTAATCCTCACAAGCCTATTATCCTTACTCTATTCTACATATGAGAAATACTGAATCTCAGAAAGTGCAAATAACATGTCCAGTGTCAGAGGTGGTGATGGAGTGGTGGAGCCAGACTTGAATTCCTAACCACCATGCCACTGCCTCTCAGATTCCAACTTTGATGGCAGAATTACAGGTGCATCACCTAGTATGCATTATGTTATGAATATTACTAAAAATCCAAGTCAAATTGACTTAAACATGAAGGAAATGTATTGATTCATACAGAGAACCACAATGTAGAGCTGTCTTCAGGGCCATTTGATTCAGAATTGTGTTCCATTTCTCAGGTTTCACCCTTATTCATGTACTTGCTTCATCTCTGACTGAAGCAAAGTGATTACAGTTATTCCAACACAATATTCATGTTCTACATCATCCAGAGGGAAGAGAGAGACATGAAACTTCTCTTCTCCAAAACTTGGAGCAGACTAACAATCTTCACTTTGATTTGGACCAACCTGAAAGAATCAGAGTGGCCAAGGTATGCCCATGCACTGAGTATTAGCTTAGGCCTGGGTTATCATCTGGCCTTAGAACAACACCCAATCAAGGAAGATGAGATTACACTAATTGGCTGAAGGTGAGGTAATCCCCACCTCAGCACAGAAGGAAACTCTGTGCTATTAGAAAGATGGGGGAGGCAGCAGCACATGCTAGGAAAGCAACTAACAGATGTCCACTGCAGCATTTAAACAAATACCCTTACCACTAATGTGTCAGGACACTTTTTTGAGTAGTGACAAAAAACCGTTCTTTCTCATTCCTCTGAGCAAGCTGTGGCCTCACCACTCTACATCCATCCTCCCTTCTAATAACTCAATAGTCCAATAAATATGAGGTAGGCACCTTACTCTGTACAAGCACTAGTGGATTGACATTCAAAGACAAACATGATTCTTGTCCTCAGAGGACTTGCAGTGTGGTAAAACTGGAAATTGATCACAACAAGGGCAGAGGGGAAGAGAGGGAAATCATTTGAGAGTTGGATGGATGTGCATGTGTACAATGGACAGCTGGAGTCTTATAAACCTGAAACTTTTCTTCTGTAGGGGAATCAACCCAAAGCATTTAATCATCCTTCAAAGCTTGTTTTATCATTTTCCCTGTTTTCTTTTGGACCAGTTCCCCCATCTTTTTTCTCAGACTTTGAGTTCCATGGCATATGCAGTGCTCAGGGGGTATCCTGATTCACCCTAGTCTAATCCCACACCCCCTCTCCCCTTAGTATATTTCTCATTTATGCATGCTTGGCTTGTTTTTCGATATCCTTTCATTGTAGATCTGGGCTGTGTTTAAATATTCTCATTTGTAGCCTGCCTAGAGCATAGTTGTTTTTTAATACATGTCTATTAACGATAGTAACTACATTGATAAAGGATTTCAATCCCTGGGGCTATTAATCAAATGCTTTCTGACCAATTATAAATTTGTTTTGGACCGAAATATTTACAGTTCTCAATCACTGGCAAGTTGCTCTGGTTGCTTATTTTCTACACACTGGCATAGTGATATTAGAAGCCGAGCCTCCTTTTTTTTTTAAATCATTCTACAGATTTTTCAGGCCTAGGAGCTCAGCACATTTATCAAACCTCATGAGGTTATTAGGAGGAGTAGGCTTGACTACCCACATTTTTATGGATGTTAAAAATGTACAGTATTAGGCTGCATCTTAATCCAGGGTAACAGCAGAACCAAGACTACAATTTCAGTTACCAGGTATGCCTGACCTACCCTCAGTGTCTCCTTCCTCAGGGACAGAGCTGAGGAGTAGATGAATGCACTGCAGACAGTTAGGAGGGAGGAAGCAGGTATTTACTGAGCACTTGCTATGTGTCACATACTTTCATAGGTTTTCATGTGAACCATATCATTTATTCCTCACAAATGTCTTAGAAAGATAGTTATCTTATTCTCATTAGACAAAGAAGAGAGTAATATTCAGAATTATTTAACTTACTTGCACACAACTAATATCTGGTAGAGCTGGGATTCAAACCCCAATCTTACCCCAAGCTTTGTCTTTTGCTCTGTACATTGATATCTCCCAACGTCAACAAATCCCTGAATTTGAAAATGTTTAGAAAATGGCATCTGAGGACTGATGGAGATGAGCAGTCCTCACAACCTGACCACACCATCTTGCCATGACATTCTATTAATGGTTTGGTGATGGTGATGAGTGTAGCTGGGGAAGTTGACTGCGTTCTAATTCCATCTCTTTCTTTTTTCTCCTAATTCCACCTCTGCTGCTAACTGGCTGAGTAATCTTGAACAATTCCACTTCTCCAAATATGTCCAATAAATATTTTTAAATAGCTAGATGGGCTTCCCTGGTGGCGCAGTGGTTGAGAGTCCGCCTGCCGATGCAGGGGACACGGGTTCGTGCCCCGGTCTGGGAAGATCCCACATGCCGTGGAGCGGCTGGGCCCGTGAGCCATGGCCGCTGAGCCTGCGTGTCCGGAGCCTGTGCTCCGCAGCGGGAGAGGCCACAAGAGTGAGAGGCCCACGTACCGCAAAAAAAAAAAAAAAAAGCTAGATGGATGGTTATGTTAGTGAATGCTCAAATGAGGGGGCTGTTGGTGACTTTGGCTCTCTCTGCCCCTTGACAATCCTAAAAGACACTTGGAAGTTTGATCATCACTTAAGAATAAGTTCAGACTTCATCAGCTGTTGCCAGTCCAAACACAATGGTATAAAAGCATAAAATTTAGAGCGTCTACAAGTAATAGAGGAGAGAAAGATAAAACGCTCACACAGCTGCTCTGTGCTGGCTTTTCTTGGCTGGTCCCTGACAATGCCCCAAAATATCGAGTTCCATATGAAGAACAGGCTGGAAATGAAATCACAGAACAGAGTAGGGAAAATAGAAATCCCTTAGGACAGGAAAGGATGAAAAGGGGAAAACAAAAGCAAATGTAAGATTTTCACACGTGCAGGAAATCCACCTTTACAGGAAGAGACCAAGGGGATTCTTGGGCATCAGAGTGTACAAGAGAAAAGCATTAGATTTGGAAACATGAGACAGAGTTCAAGGATGGCTCTATAGTGATCCCTGGGTGACTGTAGAGAGGTCATGCACCTTCCCTGCAACTTCTTTTCCCATCTGTAAAATATGGATAACAGATCCATCCCACCTACTTCACAAAGTTACTCTAAGAGTTCACTGAGAAACAAGAACAAGAAGGGCAGGTTTCAGCATCCCATATGGGTTTCAGATTGCTCTGCATGTCATTTTAATTATTCTTTTTCCACAGAACAATATAATTTGTATGTGAATATGCTTACTTTCCCTACTTGTACTTTTTGGGGGCGGGGACGGGGGTCAATGAATCAACATTTATTGAGAACCTACCACATGCAAAGTTTGTAGATGGATAAAAAAGTGTGTGAAAACATACTCTCAACCACCTTAAGGAATGGAAATATTGGGTTGGCAGAAAACTTCCTTTGGTTTTTAAGTAAAAATAAAAGGCATAATTTTCACTTTCACCAAGAACTTTATTGAACAACATATTCACCCTTTTATTCCACTACCTTCTGCCATTTTTCAGGCAACTTCATAATTCCATCTTCCCAAAACTTTTTACCTTTTTGAGCAAAGAACTGTTCCAGGTGACTTTTACAGTCTTCCAGGGAACAGAAATTTTTTCCTTTAAGAGAATTTTGTAAAAACCAAAATAAACAGAAATCCGAAGGTAAATGTCTGGCGAATACAGCAGATGAATCAGAACTTCCCAGCCAAGCTGTAACAGTTTTTGCCTGGTCATCAAAGAAACATGCGGTCTTGCATTATCCTGATGGAAGATTATGCATTTTCTGTTGACTAATTCTGGACGCTTTTCATCGAGTGCTGCTTTCAGTTGGTCTAATTGGGAGCAGTACTTGTTGCAATTAATCGTTTGGTTTTCTGTAAGGAGCTCATAATAGAGGAGTCCCTTCCAATCCCACCATATACACAACATGAACACCAGCCTTTGGTGTGGTTGGTGGTGGTACCTCACAAACTCTTCTGTTCCACATTATTGTACGGTATCCACTTTTCATCGCCCATCACAATTTGTTTTAAAAATTGAATGTTTTTGTTACATTTAAATAGAGAATCAATACCTACCCATCCACTGATTGTAAAGCTAGTTTGAAACTTTGGTAGGCAGAATTGGTCCCCAAAGATATCTATGTCTTAATCCCCAGAATCTGTGATACGTGAAGACATAGAACAAAGGAGAATTAAGTTTGCAGATGGAATTAAGTTTGCTAATTAGCTGACCTTGAAATGGGAAGATTATCCTGGATTTTGTGGTTGGTTCCAATTAAATCACAAGAGCCCTTATAAGTGGAAGAGGGAAGTATAAAAGGGAGACTCAGAGACAGCAGCATGAGGACTTGGCCCAATGAAGAAGGAAGAATGCATCCATGCCAAGGAATGTGGGCTGCCTTGGGAAGCTAGAAAAAAACAATAAAATAGTTTCTCCTCTAGAGCCTTCAGAAGGAATGTAGACTTGCTGAGACTTTGATGTTAGCCTACTGAGACCCACTTTGGACTTCTGACCCCAGAACTCAAGATAATAAATTGACATTGTTTTAAGCCACTAAGTTTCTGATAATTTAGGAAACTAACACAGAAATTCAGTTTGTTAGTTTTTTTATAATTTGGAGAGACAGTCCTCACTATCTTGAACTTCTTTGCAGGTAAACCTCTATTCTAAATATTTTTATTTCTGAGTCTTCCTTGACAAGCACCATGTAAGAATTAATTTTCTACCATTGAAATGGTAGCCAGAATATGAGATATAATGTTCCAGTCATTCATTACAGATTATCCCACCATTTAGTGGCACAAAACAGGCATTTATTATGCTCATGGATTCTGTGTGTCAGGATTTCAGACAAAGGCAATGAATGTGGGGATGGTTTGCCTCTGCTCATATCTGCGTCCTCAGCTATAAGATTAGAAGGCTGAGGGTACCTTGACATCAGGGGGTTAAAATTACCTTAAGAATTACTCATATGTCTAGTAGTTGATGCTGTCATCTGGGACATTAGCTGGGAGTACTGTCTGGAACACCATCATATAACGTCTCCATGTAGCTGGGACTGCCTTACAACGTGGTGACTTTTCCAGAATGTCATATTGTAGGAATCATACAGCATGTAGCTATTTCATGCGTATTGATTCCGTCACTAAGCAAAATGCATTTAAGTTTCCTCCATGTCTTTTCGTGGTCTGCCTGATAGCTCATTTCTTTTTATCACCAAATAATATTTTGTTGTACGAATGTACAATTTGTTTATCCATTCACCTTCTGAAGGACATCTTGGTTGCTTCCAGTTTGTAGTAATTATGAATAAAGCTGCTATAAATATTCACTTGTAGGTTTTCATGTGAACATAAGATTTCAACTCATTTGGGTCAATATCTAGGAGTGCAATTGCTGAACCACGCGGTAAGACTATGTTTAGCTTTGTAAGAAACTGCCAAACTGTCTTCCAAAGTGGCTGTACCATTTTATCTTTTCATCAGCAATAAATGAGAGTTCCTACTGTTCCACATCCTCATTAGCATTCAGTGCTGTCAGTTTTTTGGATCACATCCATTCTAACAGGTGTGTAGTGATACCACATTATTGTTTTAATTTTTAATTCCCTGATGACATCTGACATTGAGCATCTTTTCACATATTTGCCATATGTATATCTTCTTTAGTGAGGTGTCCGTTCAGACCTTTTACCCAGTTATCTGTTTTCTTACTGTTGAGTTTAAAGACTTCTTTGTTTACTTTGCATTCAAGTTGCTATTAGATATGTGTGCTATTAGATATGTGTGCAGATATTTTTTCAATCTTTAATTTACTTTTTATTCTGCTAACAGTGTCTTCCACAGAGAAGGAGTTTTAAATTTTAGTAAATTTCAGTTTATCAATTTTTTATTTCATGGATTATACTTTTGGTATTGTATTAAAAACTTATCACCAAACCCAAGGCCACCTAGATGTGTCCTATGTTATCTTCTAGAAGTTTTATGTTTTTGCATTTTATATTTAGGCCTATGATCAATTAAAAAAAATTTTTATTGAAATATAGTTGATTTACAATGTTGTGTTAATTTCTGGTATACAGCAAAGTGACTCAGTTATAAATACATATACATTCTTTTTTAATTATTATATTCTTTTCCATTATGGGTTATCTCAGGATATTGAATATAGTTCCCTGTGCTACACAGTAGGACCTTGTTGTTTATCCATTCTATATGTAATAGTTTGCATATACTAACCCCAAACTCCCAGTCCATCCCTTTCCCAACCCCTCTCCCCCTTCCACAAGTCTGTTCTCTATGTCTGTGAGTCTGTTTCTGTTTCATAAAAGTTCATTTGTGTCATATTTTAGATTCCACATATAAGTGATATCATATGATATTTGTCTTTCTCTTTCTGACTTACTTCATTTAGTATGATAATCTCTAGTTCCATCTATGTTGCTGCAAATGGCATTATTTTGTTCTTTTTATAGCTGAGTAGTATTCCATTGTATGTATGTACCACATCTTATTTATCCATTCATCTGTCAATGGACATTTAGGTTATTTCCATGTCTTGGTTGTTGTGAACAGTGCTGCTATGAACATAGGGGTGCATGTATCTTTTCGAATTATAGTTTTGTCCAGATATATGCCCAGGAGTGGGATTGCTAGATCATATGGTAACTCTATTTTTAGTTTTTTGAGGAACTTCCATACTGTTTTCCATAGTGGTCGCACCAACTTACATTCCCACCAACAGTGTAGGAGGGTTCCCTTTTCTTCACATCCTCTCCAGCATTTGTTATTTGTAGACTTTTTGATGATGGCCATTCTGACTGGTGTGAGGTGGTACCTCATTTGGTTTTGATTTGCATCTCTCTAATAATTAATGATGTTGAGCATCTTTTCATGTGCCTGTTGGCCATCTGTATGTCTTCTTTGGAGAAATGTCTATTTAATTATTCTGTCCATTTTTTGATTGTGTTGTTTGTTTTGTTGTTGTTGAGTTGCATGTCTATGATCCATTTCTAATAAACTTATGTGTAAGGTATAAGGTCAGTGTCTACATTCAATTTTTTGTATGTGAATGTTTAGTTGTTCCAGCACCATTTGTTGAAAAGACAACTCTTTCTCCATTGAATTGCCTTTGCTCTTTTGTCAAAGATCAGTTAACTGTACTTTTGTGGGTCTACATCTGGGCTCTCGATTTTTTCGATTGAGCTCTTTGTCTATTTTTTCATGAATACCACGCTGTCTTGATTACTAACAGCTAAAGTCGTAGAACCAGTTCTCCGACTTTGTTCTTCTTCTTCAGTATTGTGTTGTCTATTCTGAGTCTTCTGCCTTTCCATATAAACTTGAGAATCAGTTTGTCAATATCCATAAAATAACTTGTTGGGATTTTGATTGCATTGAATTCAATGGGATTGCATTGAATCTACAGATCAAGTTGGGGAGAACTGCTATCTTGACAATATTGAGTCATTTTTGGAAAATACGATTTGCCACACTTCATGAGGGCAGGAACATTTTTGCCTCTTTTGCACTGTTATAGCCCCAAAATCTAGATGAGCATTTAACAGGATATAGGTGCTCAATAAATATTTTTATTACATGAATAAGTAAGTCTTTCCAATAGAATGTCCAACCATGCATTCTACATCTTTTAAATCATCACCCTGTCCTAGGCTCTGGGCCAAACCTGGGGGTGGTGATCCCATACTCATTTGGACTTCTCTGGACCCAGATGATGGAACTTGGAGCCTGAGGCTATAACCTCTTCCATTAAAGAGCATAGCATGGGGTAGCTGTCATATGCATACTCAGCCCACCTCTTGTTAGCGGCCTCATCAAATAAGGTGCAGACCTCTTCCTCTCTCTGGCAGTCTCTCTTCTAAGACCACAAGTGCCCTGGCTGGAAAGACTGCCAGTAAAATCATCCCTGGACATCTGTTCTCTACCCGTCATAATCCTTGGGAAATAGTTTTTTTTACTGGGGACTCTGGTGGTATCAGTCTCTGATGCCTTTCTATCCTAGAAAGAGATTAAATTTTGTTTGTTTTTAAAAAATAAAAGCAGAGATAGGGCCTTAAATTTCTCCTTCTGTGAGTCTCAAATGTCTCTGTATCCTCTGGGGAATTTCAGAGAAATTAACACTGTCCATGTAACCTAACAAAACTACACTTGTATTATCTTCCTTCCAAACATTGTATAAGCTACCGGGTATCAACCCAAAGTTTAAAGCATTCTATAGTACTCTTTCAAACTCAGTTTCATCACTAGTGCATGGTGTTCTCCAAATCAGCAGTGACTTCTAAGAGTTCACACTCATCTCTGCCCACCACTTTTCCAATAGAGAAACAGCCACTTCCTCAAAACTCATCAGTCCCAGTGCTATGGTAGTCATCAATCCATCTGTGGTACAGATATGTGCTATACTGGCATTCTCAGTAGTCCTAGATGAGGTACCCATGTGCAGCAGGTATGAATTTATTCCATAAAATGGAACATAAGAAATTTTACATTACTTTTATCTCCTGAAATAAAATTGACTCTTTTCTGAGACCCCGTCTCATTGGGTTGGTAGGAAATTCAACTATAGTCACTATTGTGGCATAGTTTCCTCACCCAGAGTTGGCAAAGTTCCCAGGGACCTGGCCTAGTGTGTGTGCATCATTCAGGAATGGCTCTATGGTCCATGGTCTATCGCTAATATGATCATTGTCCAAGCCCATGAAATCTCACAAAGGTGAGCATCTCCTCTTTCCTGGGCTCATGGCCAAGGCTGAGTGTCCAGAGTACCAGGTCCAGCCTATTTTGGTGCCCCAAGGAGCCATTCTTCTGAGGTCCTCCCTCCTCCCTGCAGTACCTTCCAGGGCCACACACTGGTGCCTACTACCATGAACCTAAGAACTTTTCTTTCTCTCCTGGTCTTCAGGGATGTTCTAAAATCCTCTTTCTCCTCTGACAGTTTCAAAATCTTGAGGCTCTTGGATGCCACGCACTTGCCTCCACCTTCTTCCCTTCTCTTGAAGCTCAGCACATTCCCTTCTGAAGCACAGACTTTGGCAAAACAAAAGCCAGGAGAATCACTGTCTCCTGGGGGGAGGAGGAAGCTCCTGGGATGAGGGAGGCCTTGGTGGGGTACAGAAAATGCACACTGTATAGCTTTAAAAACAAAGCCCCAGCCTTGCTTCAAGATGGGGGAGGAGTAAGACATGGAGATTACCTTCCTCCCACAAATACATCAGAAATACATCTACATGTGGAAAAACTCCTGAAGAACACCTACTGGCAGAAGACCTCAGACTTCCCAAAAGGCAAGAAACTCCCCATGTACCTCGGTATGGCAAAAGAAAAAAGAAAAAACACAGACAAAACAATAGGGATGGGACCTGCACCTCTGAGAGGGAGCTGTGAAGGAGGAAAAGTTTCCACACACTAGGAAGCCCCTTCACTGGTGGAGACGGGGGAGTGGGCGGTGAGGGGGGAAGCTTCAGAGCCACAGAGGAGAGCGCAGCAACAGGGGTGCAGAGGGCAAAGTGGAGAGACTCCCACACAGAGGATCGGTGCCGACCAGCACTAACCAGCCTGAAAGGTTTGTCTGCTCATCCACCGGGGTGGGCAGGGGCTGGGAGCTGAGGCTCGAGCTTCAGAGGTCAGATCCCAGGGAGAGGACTGGGGTTGGCTGCGTGAACACAGCCTGAAGGCGGCTAGTGCACCACAGCTAGCCAGGAGGGAGTCCAGGAAAAAGTCTGGAACTGCCTAAGAGGGAAGAGACCACTTTTTCGGGGTGCGCGAGGAGAAGAGATTCAGAGCACCACCTAACGAGCTTCAGAGATGGGCGTGAGCCTTGACTATCACCGCAGACACCAGAGACAGGCATGAAAAGCTAAGGCTGCTGCTGCAGCCACCAAGAAGCCTGTGTGCAAGCACAGGTCACTATCCACACTTCCCCTCCCAGGAGCCTGTGCAGCACGCCACTGCCAGGGACCCATGATCCAGGGACACTTTCACCAGGAGAACACGTCACACCTCAAGCTGTTGCAAAGTCACATCGTCCTCTGCCACCACAAGCTTGCCCTGCATTCCGTACTCCTCCATCCCTCCGGCCTGAGTGAGCCAGAGCCCCTTAATCAGCTGCTCCTTTAACCCCGTCCTGTCTGCACAAAGAACAGATGCCCTCAGGCAACCTACACACAGAGGCAGGGCCAAATCCAAAGCTGAACACCAGGAGTTGTGCGAACAAAGAAGAGAACAGGAAATCTCTCCCAGCAGCCTCAGGAACAGCGGATTAAATCTCCACAATCAACTTGATGTACCCTGCATCTATGGAATACCTGAATAGACAATGAAACATCCCAAAATTGAGGCAGTGGACTTTGGTTGCAACTGTAGGCTTCGGGTTTCCTTTCTACATCCAACTTGTTTCTGGTTTTACATTTATCTTAGTTCACTATTTAGAGTTTACTATCATTGGTATATTTGTTTATTGATTTGGTTGCTATCTTCCTTTTTATATTTTTATATCTACATAAATTATTTTTTTCCTTTTTCTCTTTTTGTGAGTGGGTATGTATATGCTTCTTTGTGTGAGTCTGTCTGTATAGCTTTGCTTTTACCATTTGTCCTAGGGTTCTTTCTGTCTGTTTTTATGGGTTTTTTGTTTTGTTTTGCTTTGTTTTATTTAGTATAGTTTTCAGCACTTCTTATCATTCATGGATTTGTATTTTGGTTTGGTTGCTCTGTTCTTTCTTTCTTTTTTTTCTTTTCTAACTTTTTATTTTTAAAAATTTTTTATCTTAATAACTTTATTTTATTTTATTTTTCTTTCTTTCTTTCTTTTTTTCTTACTTTTCTTCTGAGCTGTGTGGCTAACAGGGTCTTCATGCTCCAGCCAGATGTCAGGCCTGTGCATCTGAGGAGGGAGAACCAAATTCAGGACTTTGGCCCACCAGAGACCTCCTGGCTACAAGTAATTTCAAAAAGGCGAAAGCTCTCCCAGAGATCTCCATCTAAACGCTAAGACCCAGCTCCACTCAAGGACCAGGAAGCTACAGTGCTGGACACCCTATGCCAAACAACTAGCAAGACAAGAACAAAATACCACCCATTAGCAGAGAGGCTGCCTAAAATCATAATAAAGTCACAGACAACCCAAAACACACCACCAGATGCAGTCCTGCCCAAAGACAAGATCCAGTATCATCCACCAGAACACAGGCACCAGTCCCCTCCACCAGGAAGCCTACACAACCCACTGAACCAACCTTAGCCACTAGGGGAAGACACCAAAAACAACAGGAACTACGAACCTGCAGCCTTCAAAAAGGAGACCCCAAACACAGTAAGTTAAGCAAAATGAGAAGACAGACAAACACACAGCAGAAGAAGCAGCGAGATAAAAACCCACCAGCCCAAACAAATGAAGAGGAAATAGGCAGTCTACCTGAAAAAAGAATTCAGAGTAATGATAGTAAAGATGATCCAAAATCTTGGCAATAGAATGGAGAAAATACAAGAAACTTTTAACAAGGACCTAGAAGAACTAAAGAGGAAACAAGCAATGATGAACAACACAATAAATGAAATTACAAATTCTCTACAAGGAATCAATAGTAGAATAACTGAGGGAGACAAATGAATAAGTGACCTGGAAGATAAAATAGTGGAAATAACTACTGAAGAGCAGAATAAAGAAAAAAGAATGAAGAATTGAGGACAGTCTCAGAGACCTACGGGACAACATTAATCACACCAACATTCGAATTATAGGGAAACCAGTAGAAGAAGAGAAAAAGAAAGGGACTGAGAAAATATTTGAAGCCATTATAGTTGAAAACTTCCCTAATATGGGAAAGGAAACAGTCAATAAAGTCCAGAAAGCACAGAGAACCCCATACAGGATAAATCCAAGGAGAAACACGCCAAGACACATATTAATTAAACTATCAAATATTAAATATAAAGAAAAAATATTAAAAGCCACAAGGAAAAAAAAACAGAAAACATCCCAGGGAATCCCCATAAGGTTAACAGCTGATCTTTCAACAGAAACTCTGCAAGCCAGAAGGGAGTGGCACAATATATTTAAAGTGATGAAAGGAAAAAACCTAAAACCAAGATTACTCTACCCAGCAAGGATCTCATTCAGACCTGATGGAGAAATTAGAACCTTTACAAACAAGCAAAAGCTAAGAGAATTCAGCACCACCAAACCAGCTTTACAACAAATGGTAAAGAACTTCTCTAGGCAGGAAACACAAAAGAAGGAAAACACCTACAATAACAAACCCAAAAGATTAAGAAAATGGTAATAGGATCATACATATCGATAACTACCTTAAATGTAAATGGATTAAATGCTCCAACCAAAAGACATAGACTGGCTGAATGGATACAAAAACAGGACGCATATATATGCTGTCTACAAGAGACCCACTTCAGACCTAGGGACACATAAAGACTGAAAGTGAGGGGATGAAAAAAGATATTCCATGCAAATGGAAATCAAAAGAAAGCTGGAGTAGCAATTGTCATATCAGACAAAATAGACCTTAAAATAAAGACTATTATAAGAGACAAAGAGGACGCTACATAATGATCAAGGAATCAATCCAAGAAGACAAAACAATTGTAAATATTATGCACCCAACATAGGAGCACCTCAATACATAAGGCAAATGCTAACAGCCATAAAAGGGGAAATTGACAGTAACACAATCATAGTAGGGGATTTTAACACCCCACTTTCATCAATGGAGAGATCATCCAAAATGAAAATAAATAAGGAAACACAACTTCAAATGATACATTAAACAAGATGAACTTAATTGATATTTATAAGACATTCCATTCAAAAACACCAGGATACCTTAATTCAAGTGCTCATGGAACATTCTCCATGATAGACCATATATTGGGTCACAAATCAAGCCTTGATAAATTTATGAAAATTGAAATCTTATCAAGTATCTTTTCCGACCACAGTGCTATGAGACTAGATATGAATTAGAGGAAAAAAATCTGTAAAAAATACAAACACATGGAGGCTAAACAATACACTACTAATTAACCAAGAGATCACTGAAGAATTCAAAGAAGAAATCAAAAAATACCGAGAAACATATGACAATGAAAACACGATGACCCAAAACCTATGGGATGCAGCAAAAGCAGTTCTAAGGGGGAAGTTTACAGAAACACAATCCTACCTCAAGAAACAAGAAACATCTCAAATAAACAACCTAACCTTAACCTAAAGCAGTCAGAGAAAGAACAAAAAAACCCCAAAGTTAGCAGAAGGAAAGAAATCATAAAGATCAGATGAGAAATAAATGAAGGAAAAAATAGCAAAGATCAATAAAACTAAAAGCTGGTTCTTTGAGAAGATAAACAAAATTGATAAACCATTAGCCACACTCATCAAGAAAAAAAAGGTAGAAGACTCAAATCAATAGAATTAGAAATGAAAAAGGAGAAGTAACAACTGACACTGAAGAAATATAAAGGATCATGAGAGGTTACTACAAGCAACTATACGCCAATAAAATGGACAACCTGGAAGAAATGGAAAAATTCTTAGAAAAGCACAACATTCCGAGACTGAACCAGGAAGAAATAGAAAATATGAACAGACCATCACAAGCACTGAAATTGAAACTAACTGTGATTCAAATTCTTTGAACAAACAAAGGCCCCGGACCAGATGGCTTCACAGGAGAATTCTATCAAACATTTAGAGAAGAGTTAACACCTATGCTTCTCAAACTCTTCCAAAATATAGCAGAGGGAGGAACACTCCAAAGCTCATTCTACGAGGCCACCATCACCCTGATACCAAAACCAGACAAAGATATCACAGAGAAAGAAAACTACAGGCCAATATCACTGATGAACAGAGACGCAAAACTCCCCAACAAAGTACTAGCAAACAGAATCCAAAAGCACATTAAAAGGATCATACACCATGATCAAGTGGGGTTTATCTCAGGAATGCAAGGATTGTTCAATATACAGAGATCAATCAATGTGATACACCATATTAACAAACTGAAGAATAAAAACCGTTTGATCATCTCAATAGATGCAGAAAAAGCTTTTGACAAAATTCAACACCCATTAATGATAAAAACCCTCCAGAAAGTAGGCATAGAGGGAAATTACCTCAACATAATAAACGCCATATATGACAAAATCCCAGCCAACATCATTCTCAATAGTGAAAAACAGAAACCATCTCTAAGATCAGGAACAAGACAAGGATGTCCACTCTCGCCACCATTATTCAACATAGTTTTGGAAGTTTTAGCAACAGCAATCAGAGAAGAAAAAGAAATAAAAGGAATCCAAATTGGAAAAGAAGAAGTAAAGCTGTCACTGTTTGCAGATGACATGATACTATACATAGAGAATCCTAAAGATGCTACCAGAAAACTACTAGAGCTAATCAATGAATTTGGTAAAGTAGCAGGATACAAAATTAATGCACAGAAATCTCTGGCATTCCTATACACTAATGATGTTAAATCTGAAAGTGAAGTTAAGAAAACACTCCCATTTACCACTGCAACAAAAAGAATAAAATATCTAGGTATAAAGATACCTAAGGAGACAAAAGACCTGTATGCAGAAAATTGTAAGACACTGATGAAAGAAATTAAACATGATACAAATAGATGGAGAGATATACCATGTTCTTGGATTGGAAGAATCAACACTGTGAAAATGACTCTACTACCCAAAGCAATCTAAAGATTCAATGCAATCCCTATCAAACTACCACTGGCATTTTTCACAGATCTAGAACAAAAAATTTCAAAATTTGTATGGAAACACAAAAGACTCCGAATAGCCAAAGCAATCTTGAGAAAGAAAAATGGAGCTGGAGGAATCAGGCTCCCTGACTTCACACTATACTACAAAGCTACAGTAATCAAGACAGTATGGCACTGGCACAAAAACAGAAATATAGATCAATGGAACAGGATAGAAAGCCCAGAGATAAACCCATGCAAATTTGGTCACCGTATCTTTGATAAAGGAGACAAGAACATACAATGGAGAAAAGACAGCCTCTTCAATAAGTGGTGCTGGGAAAACTGGACAGCTACATGTAAAATAATTGAAGTAGAATACTCCCTAACACCATACACAAAAATAAACTCAAAATGGATTAAACATCTAAATATAAGGCCAGAAACTATCCAACTCTTAGAGAAAACATAGGGAGAACACTCTATGACATAAATCACAGCAAGATCCTTTTTGACCCACCTCCTAGAGAAATGGAAGTTAAAACTAAAATAAACAAATGGGACCTAATGAAACTTCAAAGTTTTTGCACAGCAAAGGAAACCATAAACAAGACCAAAAGACAACCCTCAGAATGGGAGAAAATATTTGCAAATGAAGCAACTGACAAAGGATTAATCTGCAAAATTTACAAGCAGCTCATGCAGCTCAATAACAAAAAAGCAAACAACCCAATCCAAAAATGGGCAGAAGACCTAAATAGACATTTCTCCAAAGAAGATATACAGATTGCCAACAACACATGAAAGAATGCTCAACACCATTAATCATTAGAGACATGCAAATCAAAATACAACGAGATATCATCTCATACCAGTCAGAATGGCCATCATGAAAAAATCTACAAACAATAAATGCTGGAGAGGGTGTGGAGAAAAGGGAACCCTCATACACTGTTGGTGGGAATGTAAATTGATACTGCCACTATGAAGAACAGTATGGAGGTTCCTTAAAAAACTAAAAATAGAACTACCATATGACCCAGCAATCCCACTAGTGGGCATATACCCTGAGAAAACCATAATTCAAAAAGAGTCATGTACCACAATGTTCATTGCAGCTCTATTTACAATAGCCAGGACATGGAAGCAACCTGAGTGTCCATCGACAGATGAATGGATAAAGAAGATGTGGCACATATATACAATGGAATATTACTCAGCCAGAAAAAGAAATGAAAATGAGTTATTTGTAGTGAGGTCGATGGACCTAGAGTCTGTCATACAGAGTGGAGTAAGTCAGAATGAGAAAAAGAAATACCGTATGCTAACACATATACATGGAAGGTAAGAAAAAAATATATCATGAAGAACCTAGGGGTAAGACAGGAATAAAGACACAGACCTACTAGAGAGTGGACTTGAGGATATGGGGAGGGAGAAGGGTAAGCTGTGACAAAGTGAGAGAGTGGCATGGACATATATACACTACCAGATGTAAAATAGATAGCTGGTGGGAAGCAGCTGCATAGCACAGGGAGATCAGCTTGCTTTGTGACCACCTAGAGGGGTGGGATAGGGAGGGTGGAAGAGAGGGAGATGCAAGAGGGAAGAGATATGGGAACATATGTATATGTATAATTGATTCACCTTGTTATAAACCAGAAACTAGCACACCATTGTAAAACATTTACACTCCAATAAAGATGTAAAAAAAAATTAATGCACAGAAATCTCTTGCATTTCTCTACACTAATGATGAAAAATCTGAAAGAGAAATTGAGGAAACACTCCCATTTACCACCGCAACAAAAAGAATGAAATACCTAGGAATAAACCTGCCTAAGGAGACGAAACACTTGTACTAAGAAAACTATAAAACACTGATGAAAGAAATCAAAGATGACATAAACAGACAGAGAAATATACCATGTTCTTGGATTGGAAGAATCAATATTGTGAAAATGACTATACTACCCAAAGCAATCTACAGATTCAGTGCAATCCCTGTCAAACTACCAATGACATTCTTCACAGTATCAGAACACAAAATCCTACAATTCGTATAGAAACACAAAAGACCCCAAATAGCCAAAGCAATCTTGAGAAAGAAAAACGAAGCTGGAAGAATCAGGCTCCCAGAATTCAGACTATACTAAAAAGCTAGAGTAATCAAGACAGTATGGTACTGGCACAAACACAGAAATATAGATTAATGGAACAGGATAGAAAGCCCAGAGATAAACCCACACACATATGGTCACCTCATTTTTGATAAAGGAGGCAAGAATACACAATGGAGAAAAGACAGCCTCTTCAACAAGTGGTGCTGGGAAAACTGGACAGCTACATGTAAAATAATGAAATTAGAACACTCCCTTACACCATACACAAAAATAAACTCAAAATGGATTAAACACCTGAATATAAGGCCAGAAACTATAAAACTCTTAGAGGAAAACATAGGCAGAACACTCTATGACATAAATTACAGCAAGACCCTTTTTGACCCACCTCCTATAGAAATGGAAATATAAACAAAAATAAATAAATGGGACCCAATGAAACTTAAAACCTTTTACACAGCAAAGGAAACCATAAACAACACGAAAAGACAACCAGAATGGGAGAAAATATTAGCAAATGAAACAGCTGACAAAGGATTAATCTCCAAAATTTACAAGCAGCTCATGCAGCCCAATATTAAACAAACAAACAACCCAATCCAAAAATGGGCAAAAGACCTAAACAGACATTTCTCCAAAGAAAATATACAGATTTCCAACAAACACATGAAAGGATGCTCAACATCACTAATCATTAGAGAAATGCAAATCAAACTACAATGAGGTATCACCTCACACCAGTCAGAATGGCCATCATCAAAAAATCTAGAAACAATAAATGCTGGAGAGGGTGTGGGGAAAAGGGAACCCTCTTGCACTGGTGGTGGGAAAGTAAATTGATACAGCCACTATGGAGAACAGTATGGAGGTTCCTTAAAAAACTAAAAATAGAACTACCATACAACCCAGCAATCCCACTACTGGGCATATACACTGAGAAAACCATAATTCAAAGAGAGCCATGTAAAAAAAAAAAAAAAAAGAGAGAGCCATGTACCACAATATTCATTGCAGCTCTATTTACAGTAGCCAGGGCATGGAAGAAACCTAAGTGTCCATCAACAGATGAATGGTGAAGAAGATGTGGCACATGTATACAATGGAATATTAGCCATAAAAAGAAACGAAATTGAGTTATTCATAGCGAGGTGGATGGACCTAGAGTTTGTCATACAGAGTGAAGTAAGTCAGAAAAAGAAAAACAAATACTTATGCTAACACATATATATGGAATCTAAAGAAAAGAAAATGGTTCTGACGAACCTAGGGGCAGGATAGGAATAAAGACGCAGACATAGAGAATGGACTTGAGGACACGGGGATGGGGAAGGGCAAGCTGGGATGAAGTGAGAGAGTGGCATGGACATATATACACTCCCAAATGGAAAACAGATAGCTAGTGGGAAGCAGCCGCATAGCACAGGGAGATCAGCTTGGTGCTTTGTGACCAGCTAGAGGGGTGGGATAGGGAGGGTGGGAGGGAGACGCAAGAGGGAGGAGATATAGGGATGTATGTATATGTATGTCTAATTCACTTTGTTATAAAGCAGAAAATAACACACCATTATAAAGTAATTATACTCTAATAATGATGTTAAAAACAACAACAAAAACAAAGCCCCAATTACTATTTCAGTAAATCATGCTGCCACAATTAAATTAGTGTAATTATAGTTAATAATCTCTTCTGTAACAGTTTTTATCACCTGTATATTCCAAAGTAAGTTTGAAAAGGCCCTCTAGCTACCTATAATCTGAATCATCACACCTTTGTCAGCTCATCAGCATGCTGTCTTCAGTTTTTCTTTGATTAAGGATGGTCTTGGACTTCCCTGGTGGTGCAGTGGTTAAGAATCCTCCTGCCAATGCAGGCGACACGGGTCCGAACCCTGGTCTAGGAAGATCCCACATGCCACAAAGCAACTAAGCCCATGTGCCACAACTTCTGAGCCTGTGCCCTAGAGCGCGCAAGCCACAAGTACTTTGCACGCGTGCTGCAACTACTGAAGCCCGTGTGCCTAGAGCCTGTTCTCCTCAACAAGAGAAGCCACCACAATGAGAAGCCTGTGCACCGCAACGAAGAGTAGCCCCTGCTCGCCACAACTAGAGAAAGCCTGCACACAGCAACGAAGACCCAACATAGCCAAAAATAAATAAATAAATTTTAAAATAAATAAATAACAACGACAACAAAAAAGAATGGTCTTGTCTGGAACTCTCTCTCCTACTGGACTGTTAGTTTCTTATGGGCAGGGTCTGAGTTTTTGTAACAGGTCCCAGTAGAAAAGAGATGGCATGTTGAAATTGGATAATTCAAAGAGGGTTTATTTACCAAGATGTAGGAAAGACACAGGGAACCTAAAGGTTAGTGTGGGAATCCAGAGCTAGCAGAAACCCAAGGGAATGAGAGAGGCTCAGGTAAATGGACCCCTGAAGGAAAGAATAGGAAAGAGTCAGTAGCTGGGCCAAGGTGACCACAGGGAGGGAGCCATGGAATGCCAATATCCTGGCCTCACTCTCCTCACACCAACTGGGTTCTCCATTGGTCAAAACCAACCAGAAACCAGAGGGCATCAGCACCGTTAATGTAATCCATACTGCTCAGCCTTGGGGCAAAGAATGAGGTAGCTCCTGTGGGCTCTAAATATTGTGAGTAGTTCTTCTCTCAGGATCAACTCTAGTCTGTGCCCTCCAAAGTCTTAGAGCTCAAAAAAAAAAAAAAGGGCTTCCCTGGTGGCGCAGTGGTTGAGAGTCCGCCTGCCGATGCAGGGGACACGGGTTCATGCCCTGGTCTGGGAAGATCCCACATGCCGCAGAGCGGCTGGGCCCGTGAGCCATGGTCGCTGAGCCTGCGCGTCCGGAGCCTGTGCTTCGCAATGGGAGAGGCCACAACAGTGAGAGGCCTGCGTACCACAAAAAAAAAAAAAGTCTTAGAGTCTAGTGATAGAGAAGGAACCCAAACCGAAGTCTCTTCACAAGTCCAGAGCTTGCTCCATTCCCCTCTGCTATACTGAATCCCCCTGATGATTCTGAACCCTACAAATACTTAATACTTAGTCTGAGATGTGCAATCCAACTCTTGGTTGTAAGGTGTTTTGTAATTTACATGGGTTATGTTATTACCCCTAACTCGACTGTAAGGTCTGTGAGAACAAGACTTGTATCTTGTACCTTGCTTGTATATCTTATACCTCTAAACAGTGTATTACCCACAGTGGGTGCTTGATATTTGTCAAATGAGTAAGCTATTGAAGGGATCTTAGAGTTTCCCTACAGATTTAAGCTACGAGTCAGGAGTGCACACTTTTTAATGAGAGCCATGCCCCACTCCTATAGAAGTTCTCAGGAAGAAAACTACCTATATTCAGGTATAGCTTCCAACCTCCCTCCTCCCTTACCCCTTGTAACTAAAGCCCTAGAGGTAGTCCCAGACACGCCTCAAGAACAGAAAGCTGATGCAAAGGCATGGAGTCATTCATTCATTTAATTATTCAATTAACACATAACTATTGAGGATCTCCCAGGTTCCAGGCACTGAACTAAGTACTGGGTATACGGTAGCAAATAAGACAGATATTAGACGTATGAACTTACAAATTAATATAAAATTGAAAAGTGCGACAAGTATAGTAAATATTTTTAAATGAAAGAAACAGTGGATTAAGAGATTAGCAAAGACAGGGGACATGGGGACATGTGTATGCATATGGCTGATTCGCTTTGTTGCACAACAGAAACTAACAAAGTATTGTGAAGCAATTATACTCCAATAAAGATCTATTTTTAAAAAAGAGAGAGAGAGATTAGCAAAGAATGGCTTAGGTGGTCAGTGCCTTGCCCACACCCCCAGCTTACCCCAGAGGTCACCACACAGTTTTTTCCACGTGGATGGCTTTCTGCATTGTCTCTCTGCTTCAAAGCATTGTCTGCTCTCCAGGCTGCTCTGGGAGTTGGTGCCACAGGAGCAACCTTTACCTAGAGAGGCCTGAGAGCTGGTGGATAAATATGCTGACTTCCTCAGGCTTCAGGAACAACTCTGAGGCACGCTGCACACAGGGCCTGGGAACAGAGCCCCAGGTTCCACAGCAGTGACTTACTCATTACCCCACACTTGGCTGACTTGGTTCCCTTCTCTCTACTGCTTTCTCACTCCCTTAGCGGTACTTCCTGATGCTGCCCCCTCAAATAAATAACTTGAATCCATATTTTTCTCTCAGGGTTTCCTTTTTGGGGGAGCCAAAAGTAAGACCACAGAAAACTCACTTATATTAAGGTCAACGCCCACTTATACTGAGACCCCTCCAAAATGAGGGGTCTGTGACATCAGTTAAACATAGTCCGAGAAAGAGACAAGTCACTAAAATTTTGGAAGAGAGGTGAGTCAAAGGCTGGTGGTCCTTCTTTACGGGGTGCGGGGTGGGGGAGAAGGAAAAGAGATGCTTTATACTGGAAGGGGAGGGGTAGCGGGAAGGAACGGAGGGAGTGATGGCGTGACAGCATAATGGGACCAGCTGGCAGCCACAGGGAAGAGGGAAACAATTGTTCCATACTTAACACAGAAGGACAGAACTCAGTTCCCACCTCACAGTGACTTGGATTGTGCAAAGCTGAGATAAGGGCCTTATAATAGCAAGTGGTGCCCCATGTGGATTTCTTCACGAAACTCAAAGGACGGAAAAAAGGCACTGTGTGAACTACTGATTGAGTTGCTTGGAATTTATGTTTAATAACCCCTCCTCTCCTAATGTTAAACTTCAAGGAAAATACTATTTATTATTAAATAATGACTTCTTAGTAGCCAAGATAACATCATTAAATCCTTGCCACCTAGCACAGAGAAAGAGAAGGTGCTCAAAAATAGTTTGACAGACAAATGAATGAGTATGGAACGTGAGTTTTGGGAGAGTATTTATTCCCTTCTTCTGGTGTTTCCTCCTTCTTCCCTTAACATAGCACTCCTGGTTCCTCCTGTCCTGTCATTCACTGTGCCCTGGGAGGTACTGAGTGGCCCATCCAAATGCTGCATTTGGAAGACAATCTGGGGAAGGTAGCCTAGCCCTTTTCGAGATCTCCTCTTTCTCTTCAAAGTAAGCCATCCACAGGTGCATGCATTGTCTCAGCTCCAGTACCTCTAGGACAGGGTGCACAGTTCAGCCTAGTCCTGGAGTTCAACCTCCACCTAAGGACAGTCATATTCTCTAATATCGGTTATGTGATTAATAGCAACACTGTGGTCCCTATCAATTCTTTCATCTGATGTCTTAAAATTCAGTTGGTTTAACACCCAACATTACAGAAAAAGAATCACATGACTTTAATGGAACAGAATAATAGAGTGAAGAAAAGAGGCCTGAGTTCAGTTGGTCTTCCACTTACCAGCTCTTGTAAACTTGGGGTTTTACTTTACTTCTCTGGGTGGGGGGGTACTCAATTTCTTCACTGTTGCAAGAATTGGACAAGATGAATTCTGAAGTCCCTTTCATGAATCCATGAATATAGGATTCACAGGGTCTTCTGCCTCTGGGAAGGTTTCCCTGTGCTACATGCTCTGGGTGTGATGTCTCTTCTCTGTGCAGGCCTGGCACCCTGTTCTGTCCCTCATGATAGCACTTACCAAACTGCAACTGCTTGCATCCTCAGCTAGTGGTTGAGCACCAGGGCAGGCTTCATGCTTACCTTGTTCCCTGCAGTACCTCCAGCACCTGGTACACCTCATTTCAGGTGCTTAATAAATATTCACTGAAGTCATAAATGTGATATAATCTAAGGGAGCAGAGGGCCCCTGTGGTATAGTCAGCCACTCTCCCCTGGGTGAGAGGAGAAGAAAAGCATCACAGTGGTGGATCTAGCCACATCTCTCATGCCACACCACCTCCCCAAGGAATCTGGGAAGTAGATCAAATACTGGAGAGCAAGCCTGGATTTTGTATCTATTCTGAAGGAAAAAAAAAAAAAAACTTCCTATATTGTTTTGCAGATAAATCTGCTAATGCTGAGGAAATAGCAAGCCATCTTTAGGGGAGAGGCGACCATCTCTCCCATCGATTCATCCATATTTACAGGCATCTGGGTTGGGGCTATTGCTCTATGTGTGCTCAGATTCTCAGTGAGGCTTTCAGCAGTTGGAAAGCACAATAAACTCCTCTCCATTCCCATCTGCACAAGCCCATGCTGCAATCCTTCCCCCCTGCAAGTCCTACCTGCTGTCATGAGACTTCTCTCTGGAATTGGAGTAAATGAGCAAATCAATCCTGAGCACGCTTCAGGTGGCTCTGTGACCTTGCATTCCTCCTGTGACCTTTTCCATGTTGCTCTTTGCATGGGCAACTTCAGCCATTACATTAGCAACACACAATTACACCTTCAAGGTAGATTCAAGTTCAGGATCTGCCAGGACACAAATACCTTAATGAGGTGACAGCCATGCAAACTTCTGAGTGGTATAAATCAGGGCTCTGATAGATTGCAAAGATATGTTGGCAGGTTCATGCCCCTGCACAAAAAGAGGAAAAGAGAGGAAGGGAGGGAGGGAAGGAAACAGGAGGGAAAGGAGGAAGAGAGCAAAAAGAAGGAAGGAGAAAAGGACCTTTCTATGATAATGCTGGTGGTAGTATGCAGCACAGTGTTTTTAAAAGTGATTTCTAATGCTTTTAATCCAACACTTGCACCCTCATCCCTACTGCTTTGATTCTTCTGCTGGTTAAAATTCCTGCTGGCACACTCAGCGTTCAGCACTCCTATAGAGCACGCACTCCCAGATGACAGAACACACTTCAGCTCTAGGTTTTCCTTGCCTCTCTTGGTATCCTCCCAATACCCCTTGGCCCATGGGGTACGGAGCAGGGTGGAGTCTACCACACACACTCCTAACTTCTGTCAGGGGTCTAAGGGAATAAATCTCTCATCCAGAGTCAGAGTGCTTGGGGGCCACTATCCAGCCTCCAACACCAGCCAGGAAAAGGAACTCCAGTGGTGGTACTCTGGCTATGAGGTGATAGAAGGACCCTCTCATCCCTGAACCTACTCATCCACACTCAGTGTTTGGCTCAGTTCTATGCTGATTGCAGAAAGAAAGGCTATTATTCAAAATGGCCCAGGCAACTCCCTCAAGTCCAAATATGTGCCAGATCCTGAGAGAGTAATGAGAAGTAGAACCCAGGGTCAGAGGTCAAAATAAAAGGAAGTAACAATGGATCTGTGAGAGGCAGTCAGCCTGCAGGCATCCCCTGAGACTGCATTTCCTTTCATGGTTCAGTGGCCACTCTACAGGCATATATTTGCCTGTCTTAAAGGCATAACTGTCAGAAGTGATGTGACATTTCTAGTCCCGGCTATTTCCCCCACAACAGTCCCATCATCTCCCATGCGCTTCAGAGTAGATGTCCCCATGATAATGAGAATAGAATGAGCAATCATCTTTTCCCAATTTACCCTGGGAATGGGAGGGACCCAGTGCAGTGCTGTTCAGTAGAAATATGTCACCTAAATATGCAATTTTAAATTTTCTAGTAGCTACACTTTTAAAATGTAAAAACAGGTAAATTATTTTAATAATACATCTTATTTAAGCCAATATATCCAAAATATCATTTCAACATGTAAGCAATATAAAAATTGAGATATTTAACACTATTTTTCACAGCAAGGGCTTTGAAATCTTACATGTATTATTACAGCACCTTTCAATTTGGACTAGCCACATTTCAATTGCTGAACAGTCATATACACCTACATAGTGGCTACCATATTGAACAGCATAGTCCTGGTGGGATTCCCAGAAAGTTGCATTCTTTGGTGTTCCCCAATCATTCTAGAGATAACTGCTTCAGGTGTCTGAGCAAGTAAGGAAGGACCTCTGGGGAAACCAGAAGCACGAAGCATGGCTCACCAAAGGAGCCAGGAACAGCAAGTAAGGACATGTCAGTCTGACCCCAGATAGGAAGAATGATTCCCACTCCAGCACAGGTGCTATTATGCTCCCCAAGGGATAAAGTTATCCCAGGTTCCTATATGCTTTAAAAGCTGGTCCCCAAAGCCAAAAATGCTGGGTCCTGGCTGCAAACTGATTTGGTGAAGGCTGTAAACTAGTGGCTTGCAGATGTATCATGTTTGGCCTGAAGATTAATAGCCCACCTAGTCTTTAAAAAAATTGCCTACACTTAAAAATTGAGTGATTTTATTAAAAATCTAACTTTCCAAATTCTCTTGAAAAATCAGTAGACCTGGGAAAACTAGGCCCACATTTCCACAAGTCAACACACTGCCTGAGCCAATACTCCTGCTGACTTCAGTTGGGTCGCCTGCTCTCCCATCACCACAGACTCCACCTCAACCTACTGTCTTTCCTATACAACAGCCAGGAGTCAACTGCTATTTATCATTGCAATTCCTCTCTTATTTATTTATAAAGAAGAGAGTAAAGTATCTCTTGCCCAAAGTGGGAAAACCAAGATTGACCAAATGGCCCACATGCTTTCTGAATCTTGCCTGCCTTTTTCATTGTGACCTTTTTCATTGTGACCTGCCCACAATACCACACAGAAGACAGATCCAACAGGTCCTTTTGCCACCTTAGTCCCTTCATATTTCTGAAAGTCTTTCTTTTTTTTGTCTAAATGCACCAGGCCTTCCTTCCAGCAATGAAACTCCGTGGTGCTCTGTGTCAAGCCCCTGAAACAGACAGGAAATTGAGCCCAAGATGCTCTTCCCTCTTCCCAAACCAAAATGAAGGAAGAAGCTATGACCCTCACAGACAGGAGAAGGGAGTATTTACATCAAAAACACACAGACACAATGGTCACTCGGCCCCTCTGGCATCCTATTTACCTGGTAAAACTCAGATCCTATTGATAGCACTTAAAATAGAGTAAGTTTTCCCGTTTCATAGGCAGCACCCCTCACCCTCACCTCTACACCACAACTATCCCAGAAGAGGCATCTAGATCTGCACCTGTACTACTCTATCTCATTTATTTGCATATTTCTTTCCCTCAACTAATGTGTTAGCTCCTTGAGACCAAAGTCCAGGGCTTATTTATCTTAGCATCCTTTACATCCCTGGCATCTGACATAAAGTCACTCTTTGAAGACTAAGCGTAAAAAAAAAAAAAAAAAAAAAAGCAATAGAGAACAAATAAAACAAACTTTGAGTCATTCAGTCTCCAAATTACAACCTTGCTATATATTGTTTATTAGTTATGTGACCTTGAGCAAATAAAGACTTTCTAAGCTCAGTTTCCCAGTTTCTTGAAAAACCCAGATATTGTGCTTATTAGACCAAAACTTCAAATATAAAATTTATAGCTTTAAAATCTTTATTAAAAAAGAAGGAATCTCAAGTCAGTAACCTAATTTCCACCTGCGTTCATGGATTGGAAGACTACTATTAAAATGGCAGTACTTCCCAAATGGATCTACAAATTTAACACAATCCCTATCAAAATCCTAGCTGGCTTTTTTGCAGAAACTGAAAATCTGATCCTAAAATTAATATAGATATGTAGGGAACCCAAAATAACCAAAAAAAATCTTGATAAAAATAGTGACTCAATTTCAAAACTTAATACAAAGCTACAGCAATCAAGATATTGTAGTACTGGGGACTCCCTTGGTGGTGCAGTGGTTAAGAATCCACCTACCAATGCAGGGGGACACAGGTTCAATCCCTGGTCCGGGAAGATCCCACATGCCACGGAGCAACTAAGCCCATGCGCCACAACTACTGAGCCTGCGCTCTATAGCCCGCGAGCCACAACTACTGAGCCCGCATGCCACAACTACTGAAGCCCACGCGCCTAGAGCCTGTGCTCCACAACAAGAGAAAGCCACTGCAATGAGAAGCACGCGCACCACACGAAGAGTAGCCCCAACTCGCCGCAACTAGAGAAAGCCCATGCACAGCAACGAAGACCCAACGCAGCCAAAAATAAATTAATTAATTTTAAAAAAAGATACTGTAGTACTGTCAGAAGAACAGAAACAGATAATATAGATTAATGGAATAGAACTGAGAATCCAGAAATAAACCATTTATGGTTAATTCATTTTTGACAAGGGGGCCAAGACAATTTAAAAGGGGGAAAGAATAGTCTTTTTCAACAGATGTGCTGGGACAATTAGACATCAACATGCAAACAAATGAATTTGCACCTCTATCCCATACCATATACAAAAATTAACTTAAGATGAATTAAAAATCTAAATGTAATAGTCAAAATTATAAAGCTCTTAGAAGAAAACATATGTGTAAATCTTCATGACTTTGGATTAGGCAATAGTTTCTTAGATATGACACCAAAAGCACAAGCAATCAAATAAAAAAATAGAGAAATTGGACTACATCAAAGTTTAAAACATCTGTGCTTCTAATGATACTCTACTATCAATAAAGTGAAAAGACAACAATCCACAGAATTGTAGAAAATATTTACAAATCGTATCTACTAAAGATCTAGTATTCAGAATACATAAAGAACTTTTACAGTTCAACAGTATAAAGACAAATTACCTAATTTTAAAAGGTGAAAAGAATTTGCGTAGATATTTCTACAAAGAAGATATATAAATGCCAATAAGCACATGAAAAGATGCTCAACATCATTAGCCATCAGGGAAATTCAATTAAAAACCACGAGATACCACTTCACATCCACTAAGATAATTATTTGAAAAAGTAATAATAGCAAGTGTTGGTGAAGATATGGAAAAATTGGAACTCTATACTGCTGGTAGGAAAATAAAATGGTACGGCTACTTTGGAAAACACTTTGACATTTCCTCAAAAAGTTAAACATAAACATCAGGTGACAAAGCAATTCCATTCCTAGATACATGTCCACACAAAAACTTGTATAGGAATATTCCTAAGAGTATTATTCATAATACCCCCAAAATGAAACAAATCAGATATTCATCACTGATGAATGGATAAACAAAATGTGGAGTATCTGTCAATGGATGATTATTCAGCAATAAAAAGGAATAAAGTACTGATGCATGCTACAACATGGATGAGACTTGAATACATTATGCTAAGTGAAAGAAGTCGGTAACAAAGAGGACCACATATTGTATGATTCCATTTATATGAAATATCCACAACAGCCAAATATATAGAAACAGAGAATACATTAACAGTTGCCCAGAGATTGGGGGATGGGGGGAATAGGTAGTGACTTCTAGCTGGGTTTATTTTGGGGGTCATTAAAGTGTTCTGGAATTAGACAGTGGTGATAGGTGTACAACTGTGAATGTACTGATACTAAAAACCACTTTTAAAAGGTACATTTTATGGCAAGTAAATTATATCTTAAGAAAAGAAAAAGACAAGGCCTTTGGGCCATGTGCCATTTAGCTACTTATCTTTTTTGTCATGGTCTATTCCTGGCCAACTTGAAACAACTGGCCACATGAGGAAAAACAGTTATCTTGTATTATGTCCTCAACTTTCCAACCTTCCCCCCGCCATTTCCTACTTCTATGAAACTGAGCCATAATGTGTATTCTTCCCAAAGATTTCCCCAATCCAATTATTAAAACCCATACCCATCCTAAAAAATTTCCTCCCATTATCGTAACATGTCCTCCTTTCCAAAGCCAAACTATCCACGGTGCCCTTGACCACACCCACTCCCAGCTCTAAAGTCTTGCTATATCCCCAAACCTTCTCATTTTATATGTCCCACTTCCCCCTTTCTGGTATCTCTCTCTTTCCTGTTATCCTGGAAATATGCTCATATTGCTCCAGTCCTTAAGAGGAAACCTTCCCTGATACTGGGTCCATTTCCATTTACTATACCATCTTTTCCCTCTCTTTTTAGGTAAACTTCTCAAAGAGTGGTCATAGTTATTGTCACCTTCAACTCTCTCCACTCTGGTTCCCACTCCCATTCTTCCTCTACTGAACCAACTCTATAATCACTAGATGACTTCCTGACTCAAATACCGTAGGTAGTTTGGAATAACCTTTTTTTTCCTATACTCTACTGCATGTGGTACAGATTATTACGCTCTCCATCATGAAGCTCTATTCCTTGATTTCTAGGAGACCACACACTCCTGGTTCTTCTCCTATCTTTCTAATGATTCTTTCAGGGCCTCCTTTCAGGGCTCTCTTTACTCCAACGCAATGCTTCAGTATTGGTATACTCAGGGTTCTTCCCAAATGCTCTACTCTTTATACCCCACTTTTCTCCTTAGATAATATCATTTTAACTACATGTTGATGACAGCTAAATGTCTCTCTCCAACCCAGACCTCTCTATCAAGCCACAAATTTATATATCCAACTGCCTGATGGATGGGTCTATCTTTCCAGTCATCCCTCATGTACCTTAAATTTACCATGCCCAAAAAAACCCTCATCATTTTAGTTGGTCATCTACCTTCACTAGTCACACAAGCCAAAAAAATTTAGACTCTATTATCTTTTTCCCCCACAACCAGGCACTAACACTACAAATTTTACCTGCAAAATATTTCTCTAATCTATATTTGTCTCTTCAAACTTAGGCTTCTCATCAAGAGCCTCTTAACTGGTTTCCTTCCCTCCAAGTGTGTCTTTCTCAAACCCATTCTCTATATAGCTGCTCGTATATCTTTCAAAACATTCTCCTGCTTTATACATTTCATGGATGACCTACAGGATGAAGTCAAAAACCCAAGAGAAGTCCATAGCTAAAAGGACTCCTCCCATCATCCAGATTCCTTCCAGTATCCTATCACTTTCCAATGAGATTTTTCATTTTCATTCTAGAATCCTGAACCTGCTTGTAATTCATCTCTAGTCCCCAACCCTCAACAAACACACACACACACATATATACATACCTACACACACACACACACACACACACACACACACACCCCATTCTCTATATCTCAGAAGTAAAACAAGCATATATTTCCTTTCCTCCCCATCACTTCCTGGATAATTCCTACTCATCCAGTAAGTAGCCTCTCAGGGTTTATTTCCTCAAGGTAGAAGACCCTTCCAGATCCTCCACACCTGACATACTCTTAGATGAGTTAAGGACTTCCACTTTATGCTCTTTAATGCCTCATACATATATCACTCATTATAATTACTATATTCTATTTTAATATTCTGTGTCTCTCCTACTAGTTTGCAAACTCCATGAAGGGAGAGCCCATGTCTTTGTCATCAAAATTCCCTGCACAGGGCCTGACACAGGGAAGCATCCAATAAGTAGTATGTAGACTGAAGGAAAGAACACTGCTATAACTATGCACAAAGCTATGCACAGCTTTGACTAGACCAAACAAATGAACAAGCAAGCAAAAGGAATTCATTGGTTGGGGTAATAAGCTTCAAAGTCCAATGTAAGCTTCAAAGTCCAATGTAAGCTTCAGGTCCAGCTAGATCCAGGTGCTCAGAAATAATACCAGGAAGCTGTCTATAGTACTCTTGAGGCTCAGAAAGACTTTTTTCTCAATATTTGAGCAAGACCTCTGGACCTGACATTTAATGGGTCAAACTGACTTGCCCTTCCCAGAACCAATAATCAAGGCTCTCTCTGTTTAGAAGGCCTGGGTTGTATCCCCACTTCTAGAGCAGGGGGTTAAGGTCAGTCTCTCCCAAAAATAACACTGGCAAGTGTGGGGGAAGGATGGTTAACAAAAGGAAAATTGATGTTTTCTTACCAGAAGAGGGTAAATGAAGGCTGGACAGTCAGAAACAGTAGTCATTCATGACAGGAGCTCTTAGCTTGTCAGCTCGTAAGGACAATGTTTGTCCTTCCTCTGTAGTTGCCTGCAGATCCTGCAAGCTGCTGCATGCACAGTGGCAACCTATGCCAGGCTGCTGACTGACTGAGGGGTGAGTCAGTATAGACAGCACCAGCAGCAAATGAGTCTGTCTGCACATGTGCAAGGCAAACGTCACAGAGCAGGTGGAGGCTCTGGCTGGGAAACATTTTGCTTTGCAGAGCGCTGAGTATTTATTTGGATTAATGGCTTTCCGGGTTGCCAAATTTCAAATATAAATCAAGTATTTATTGGTGATAGATGGCAAAGAGAAAAAGTATACTTTGAGGGTAATCATTCATGTATTCCCACTCATCTGTCATTGGAGTAGTTGACTTTCAATCCCATAAACTGGGGACCCAAGTGATAATAATATTTCCTCACACTTATACAGTGCTTTAGCAGTTGCAAAGTCTTCCCATATGTTATTCATTTTGGCTTTAAGTCACACACCTGTGCAAGTGAGATTTGTTATCCCCATTTTACAGATGGGGAATATGAGACTCCAGGTGTTAAGCGATTTATCTATAGGTGACAGGTCAGGGATTAGAATCCACGCTGCCTGATATCAAAGCCATAGCTCTCACCAAAATACCACACTGCCTTCTCACCCCCTTTATTGCTGTTCCCGTAAAGCATAGCAATAATGTTAGTTGAGGATTTTTCAAGTAGCCATGCCCTTTCATACACATACATATTTCATACATATTTTTACAACAATCTGTGAGATGAATATTATCCATATTTTTTGATAAGGGCTTCCAGATCAAGAATTGTGACTATAAGTAGACTAGAGAGGTGAGTCAGAGATAGAAGGAACTACTTGACCAGATACTGTTTTCCTCAAAAATCCTTTACTGTGTCCAGCTTCCCTTGAGAGATCCAGACAAATGACAAGTCCTGACTATTTCTGATCATTAATCAAATGCACAGCACGATCATTACAGAAACCTTCCTCCTTCAGCATTCTCTCAAAATGAATCTGTTCTTTCTTCTCAGTTTAAGTCCTCAACCATCATTCTTACAGATAATTGTCTATTTGTACAAACCAAATTTCTGTCCTTTTAAAATTTTCATCAGTCTTGCAGATGATGGGCCCCCACTTCACACGTGTATCTGACCTTCCTGAATCCTTCAGTGTCAGCCAACAGCTCTTTTTCTTGACCCACTTAAGCTTCCTTTTACATGTCAAGTGTCTTATCTGAAGATTTGTTTAACCTCACAGAGAATTCGATATGAGTTCTTTGCTTGTAATAATGGCCAATCATCTTCCACAATCATGAAATGAAGCACTTCTTTTCACTGTGGCTGCAGGGCCAGGCTAACTCAATGACCTTAGATACACTACAGCTATAAGATTAGCCTTGTTGCTACATGGCTTTACCATTCCTGAGTCAACATGTGACAAGGAAGTCATTCTCCATACTTCATATCATGTGTTACGTTGGCTTTTTATATCACAGAATGCTGGGGTTGGAAAGGCACAATCATAATCCAAACTTTCCTGTCTTTAGATGAATAAACTAAGATCCTTGAAGTAGCCAATATAAAATTTGGCTGAAGAGTAAGAACAAGTCCTCCTATACCAAGCTAACAGACAGGATCCTTCTTCCTTAGGTTTTCTTGGAAAATATAGTGATATCTTGATCTATTCTGAACTCTAGATCCCCCTGTCTTGTACATCCTCACACTAATTTCTTCTTTACTGGCATCGTAATCTGTTTTAACAAGATATATACTCAGCAATGTTCTCTTCCATTTTAATGTGGTAGAAAGAGCTCTAGACCTGGACTCACCAGATCTGGGTTCTAGTCCTGGCTCCACCACATCTGACCTTGGAGGTACCAGAAAGCCTCTATGAGTCTCCTCCTTCTGATATATAAAACAGGGTAATACACCAGTCATCATGGGAGTGGTGGTGCCCGCCACCACTTCCGGATGAGTGCTACAGACTAAGGGAGGAAGACACCATATCTAAGAATTTGTTCAGGCCAAATGATTATTTTAAATGATTATTACATCATTATTAAATTATTAATATTATAATTTAATATTATTATTATTAAAAAAAGAAAATGTCCAGGGTCTTTGACCATCTTTCTCTTTAGAGCAATGGGCCTGGGACATACGGGAGGATGAATAAAGAACAATTGATGAAGCACTCTCTCTGTTCCTGGCAGCACAATCTATGCAGATGATATTGCAGAAATGATGATGTTTCTTTTTCCTTTATACCACTGTCTCAGAGAAATACTGTGTGTCTTTGTGAGATGTCTGTGTGTGTGCATGCACGCGTACAGGTTTGAAGACAAGGAATAAAGAAGGGGCCTACCATCACAGTGATGGAGGGATTTCCAGTGGGCATCAGACCTTGGAGTGCCAAAGCCAACCCTGGCCTACCCCATCCAAGTATGTCCTCCCCATCCCATTTATGCTGTTACAGATCAAGTCCCTGGTTTGAGGTATAGTGAAAAGAGTAGATTCTGGGATGAGATCAACCTCTGTGATACAGGTTATGAGTTTTAAGTTTTCAAAAGGTGGAGGTTTTATATGTTGGATAACGGAAAAAGTCTCTCACAAATGGAGTGAAAAAGAAACCTCAAGCACAGGAGGCGAGACTAGGTATCAGGGTGTACCCAGGGTGGGGGGCGGGGCCCAGTGAAGAGTTTAATTATTTGGTTAGGTTTTTTTCCCCTTGGACTATGGAAAAAGTCAAAGCAAGCATTGGTTCATCACCTTTTTTCCTCTAATACTGTAATTACCTTAATTTATCGCCACCAGCCATTCAGCTCTGTATGGAGGTGAGATGGAGGATGGAAGATGCAGGGCAGTGTAGAGATGTGTGGCCTTCCCCAAGTCTCCCCTCTGCTGAGGTCCACAGGGCTGTCCCATCATCACTCTGTGTGGGCTGGCAGTCCCTGCGTTCCAGGTGGTAACAGCAGTGAGGTGAGGAGGACTCCTGATGGAGCTCTGAGGCATGAAGGCACTTGTATCACAGAGAAGTGGATGCCAATGTGCACTTCAGTAGCGGCTATGACTCTTGAATGGGTAGAGCCTGACAGGTGACAGGCATGTGACAATGGTCTCTGAACTACTAAGACCACGCTGGTAAGAAAGATGATCAGCATTGCAAGATTGTCCTCTCTGTGGCTCCTACTCTTCCCCAGGCCTCCTGTGGTACAATCTAATTGTCAGAGAGCAGCCACCTGCTCCCAGCACCTATCCATAGTCCCTGCGCCCAAAGGTTCCAAAGGATGCTCTCCTGGTCCCCAGCAGGAAGGAAGAAACTTGATAACGTAGGTCACTTCCAAATTTTCCCATACCAGTCACTGGGCATGGCCAGAGAACTTCTGGGCACTCAGCTATTCCTATTTCTGGTGACCTTGCTATTTCCCACTGCTTGGAACAACAACAAACATGAATTATAGTAAAGTAGCCCCTGTTCCTTGGCTCCCCAATGCCACAAGGCCCTCTTGGGAGCAAAAAACTGTGTGCTGATCTGAGACAATCACTGTACTCCCTCTTAATTAACCTCTTTAAAAACTAAGCCACTATTCCCCAGAGTAGGAAGCCCCTCCTCAGAGTACAGTCATAAGCTGTCTCCAGTGCCTCCCTGTGGTAACATTTTCAGCTTCGCAAACCTGAATAAGGCCTCCACATTGCCTAAGCAGCCAAACTTGGGGAATTTCCCATCTTGCAGAGGTACCACCTCCGGGATTTAGCTGACATCATAGAGCTGGGGCAAAGGTTCTCACCCCTAGGCCATAACAGGGGAGGTACATCCTTATCTTTCAAAGCAGGGCCCAATAGATTATTTCTGGAGCTCATAAATCAAGTAATGGTGAAACACACATTATTAAGAGGTATGGAAATAACCTCCAGGAGAACTAAAACCAGAGACAGTCATGCGTGGTTATCTTCAGGGAGTAATATTTGGGAGGAGAAGAGGTGGAAAGCCAGACACTGTTTTTCTCATTTTAAGCACTTGTATATTATTCAAAAATTTAATGTATTAATTTAATTTTTAGACTGATTCATACAAAAAATAAAGGGGGATTAAAACATGTCAAAACACAATGAAATGATTAAAAAATGAGTATGTATGAATTATAGATTCAAAGAATCCTTAGAACTAGAGAAGAAAAAAAATCTAAAAATTCCCTCTTCCATTTCACTCTCAATCTTCTACTTGTTTACAGTTGGAAAAAACAGGCTCAAAGGAAGAAAAATTACTTTTCTAAGGTCTCACCGGAATTGACGCCTACAATAACCTTATTTCGACAACATAATCCTAGAACAGTGTTTGAAGCAGAGGCAGAGCAGGGAAGAACAAGGTCCAAAATCCAACCTGTCATTGTGCCCTGAGGGTCCTGTGGGTTACATCAGCAGAACTAATTGCTGCTGAGCAATTCCAGCCTCTGTGGTTACAGGGTTTACCTGAGTGGTAGGATGTTACCTTGGGGCATCCTGGCTACAGAAGCTGCTGGGCCCACTGGCTGATAAGGAGAGAAGTGCAAGAGGAAGATTTGTATCTGATTTAAAAGACCTGAGTTTGGCAACACTCTGGTTCTGTGATCTTGGGGAAGCCACTTAATATCTCTGTGCCTCATTCTCCTGATCTATAAAATGTAGATAAAAAATACCCACTTCACAGAAATGTTGCCAGGAATAAATAAGTTAACATATGTTAAGCACTTAGAACAGTGCATAGCATACATTAAGTGTCATGTACCCAAAACCCCTAAAATTTTAATAAATACATGTAAGTAGAGAAAATTTGGTATATCTGAAGTTGACCAGCATACTGGGGAAAAAAAGTAGATAGGAAGGCATGTTATAAGCTAAGATTCCACAGGGTATTCCTGACACTCCCTGAGAAGACAATGCAAGACTTACATGGGAAACTGATCAGTCACCATGACTGGAAGCACAGGAGGCTGTCTCACCTGCCATGCCAAGAAACACCTGATGACACCAGCTGAGAGGGCATCTAGCTAACTGGAAAGAAACCAGCATGTCCCAGGGTCACAGGGCAGAAGGCTGTCACTAAAAATGAATGTAGAACCAAGAATTATTAAGTATCAGATGAAGGTGAACATAAGAGGTAACTCTCCAACAATGTAAAGAAGTTCCATGTGGGGAACTAGTAATAGAAAAAAATTTAAAGGGCTTTTCAAAGATGCAGTTAAAATCCTCCTAAAAATTAATTACACATTTTATCAATAAAATAGGAATAAGAGGTTTTCAAATAGGTAATTCCTTCAAAGAACCAATTAGAGATTTTGAAATTAAAAATACAATAAATGTTTAGTAGTAAAGTAGATATAACTGAAGAGAAAATTAGAGAACTGGAAGACAAATCTGTAATAATTTATCCATAATTCAAAACAGATAAAGAGAAGAAAATATAAGAGTATGGTAGACGAAAAAGTATGAGAAGCAGGACAGTATCTCCCCACAAGATTGTTATTAATTACAAATTAAATAAGTTAATTCTTATTAATTATGATGAGAAAAGAGTGACTTTTATGTTGGATAAACCTGACAGGCAGCATCCTAATCATGTGGGTGAAGTTAACATGACCAGTAACAGGACAAATCAACACTATGTCCCCCAGATATGATATGCACTAAGAAGGGCACATCACCTCTGTGGTATTCTTGACAAAGATGCTTAGCTTCAATCTACTCAAGAGAAAACATCAGACAAGCCTAAACTGAGAAACACTTTACAGAATAATTGGCATGGATGTTTCAAAAGTGCCAAGTTCATGAAAGGCAAAGAAAATCCAAGGAACTGTCAGACTAAAGGAATCAGGGAGATGTGCCAATTCAATGTGAAATCCTGGATTAGATCCTGGACCAGAAAGAGAACATTCGTGGGAAAACTGATGAAATTCAAATAAGGTCTGTAGATTAGTTAATAGTCTTGCATCAGTGTCAATTTCCTGGTTTTGAGAATTGTACTATGGTTATGGTTAAGATGTTAACATTTACAGAAAGCTGGATGAAGAGTATATTAATATTCTATGTACCATTTTTTGCAACTTTTCTATACATCCAAAATTATATCAAAATTAAAAGTTTTTTAAAAAATCACTTGAAACAGTGCCTAATACAGAATAAGCACTCACTGTATGATTGTTGCTATTTTGGTTATTTTTGGAAGTCACATTTGAGAACATTTCCTACATCCATTTCCCACATTTCCTAACCTGTGAGCTAATTTTCTGAAAATCCATTTCAAATACTGTCTTTACATAGAACATGTCTTCTACATTTATGTACTAATATTTTTCAAAAGTATATAAAGTGCATTTGCAGACTAATAAAAAGCACACTGATTTAAAAAACAGCAGTTAATAGAAGTCAACAGCTGTTTATTATTCTGAAAACTTGTAGCAAATGAGAAACAGATGCTTAATTAGGTGAAGACACCTATCAATATCATGCAAGAAAAGAATGTTTATTATCATTGATATTATTCAACATAGTGCCAAAACAAGAAAAACTGCAAGAGAAAGAAATTAAAGTTATTTAAAAATGGGAAAGAAAATGAAACTTTTATTACCCACAGATGAGATTATATACCTAGAAAGTTGAAGAAAATAAGCTGAAAAATAATTGGAATTCATCAGAGAGTTTAGCAAAGTATCCAGATCACTACACAAAAATCAGTGACTTTTTAATAAACTAGGATTTATCAATTTAAAATATTTTCGAAAAGAGATCATATTCATGACAGAAACAAAAGCTACCTAAAAATAAATCTAGTAAAAATATGCAAAGCAGGGGCTTCCCTGGTGGTGCAGTAGTTGAGAGTTCGCCTGCCAATGCAGGGGACACGGGTTCGTGCCCCGGTCCGGGAAGATCCCACATGCCACGAAGCGCTGGGCCCGTGAGCCATGGCCGCTGAGCCTGCGTGTCCGGAGCCTGTGCTCTGCAACGGGAGAGGCCACGGCAGTGAGAGGCCCACGTACCGCAAAAAAATATATATATATATGCAAAGCGTTTTTTATTTAAAAAAACATAAAACCTTACTGAAAGTTTTTAAAGGCATGAATAGAGATCAATTATGTTTATGGATATAGAGATTTAATACTGTATTTCATCTCTCCCCAAAACAATCTATATATTAAATTCAATCCCAGTCAGAATCTCAATGTGACTGTATCATTCAGGGTCCCAGCAAGAGACTAAGAGCACACTCAGATTAGGATGATTCCAGGGAGTTTTGATAAAGGGGCTATTTACACACCTGCTATTTACACGATATAGATCTAGGGTCTAGGGAAATCAGAAGGAAGAGTGCCATCCCTACCCCAGAATATGCAAAATGGGGCTATTACCCCACAGGAAGATAATCTGGAATCCAAAATCTAGAAGGAAGGAGTTGAGCAGATATGTGACCTTCCATAGCAGAACACAGCCAGCCCAAAGCAACCCTGCAGGAAGAGAGCCAGGAGAATAAATACCCCAACCCCATCCTGGTCACTCCCTCCATTACTGGAGATCCCCCATTAGTCAAACCCACCTGGAAGCCCAAGTGTAGGAGTGTCTCTTGATGTAGTCTATATATTCCATACAGCCTCCCAGAGCAGCGGGCATGGTAAAAAAGGATAGAGAATGGATCTGGAGAAGTAAATACAGCCTATCTGTCATTGTAAGGAATAGATCAATGGAATACACAGAGAATCAGAAACAGACCTTTGTATATATGGGAATTTGATAAGTGATAGACAGAGCATTTCTAATAAGAAGAGGAAAGATAGATTACTCAAAAACTGATATTAGAGCAGGAGGCTGTCTCTTTGAAGAGGGAGAACAGTTAGGTGATGAAATAAATACCTAAATGTAAAATAGAAAGCTATAAAAGAAATAGAAGAAAATATAAAATAATATTTTGATGTCCTTGGATATAAAGATGCCAAAAGTAAAAATCACAGAGATAAATAAATCTGACTTTTCCTAATGCTATATATTAAAATACAGCATTAAATAATTATTAAAAAACTAAGTTAAAAAATTTGTAAATATAAAGAAAGGACAAGTATCCAGAATATTCAAAGACTCTGAGGAATCAACAAGAAAAGGACAGCCTAGTTAAAAAATATCATCTGGGGATATGAACAAACAGTTCATAGAAGATTTACAACTGAGAAATAAATAAACAAATGTACAATCTTTCTAATAGACATGAAAATATCAACTTAAATACTATTTTTCACTCATCAGATGATCCAAATGTTAAGTAGTATAATACCATGTGGGAGAAGAATATGGGAAAACAGCTATTCTCTTGCATCACCAGTAGGAGTAAAAATCAATACAACCACACTGAAGGTCAATTGACAGTATCTGTTAAAACTGAAAACATGCCTACCTGCTGACCCCTTCTTTATTCCATTATTTGTCCCAGACATTATTTGTTAGATTTGTTTTTGTAAGAAACATTTACAGAACTCTTACAAAAAAAGAAGCAAGTACAAAGATACCCCTCATGGCATGGTTGTATAAGCAAAACCTGGAAACAAACAAATGTAACCATATATGCATCTATCAATGGCAGAGTGATCAGATAACCGGTAATACATTCATTCATATTGGAATACTATGCACCAGTTAAAAGGAATGATGTAGGTCTGTATGTGACAACTTGAATAGATTCTAAGATATACTGTTGAGTTAAAAAACAGCAAGTTACAGAATAACAAAAATTATATATCATAAAATATGCACACAAGGAAAATGTTTGTGGAGAATACAAACCAAACCTAAAATGATAAACAGTACTGTTCTAGCCAGTGAGTGACAAGCTGAAGTCTGCTGGAGAATTCAGGAAAAGTTTGCATTATCATATCATTGGCACCATCACTTCCTCTTGACTCTTCCCCTTTCCTTAGCTGCAAGGGAAGCTGGACAATGTAGTTTTTAGCTGGGTATACTGCTGTTGTTAGGAGGAATGTCAGTGTTTCTCATGCACCTGTAACCCAAAATGGCCAAAAAATACTCCTCATTTGCTTCCCTTAAAACGCTCCTCTCCTATGCTCTCCATCAACATCACCCACCTAATCCCTAACTCTGGGCCTCATCATTGACTCCTTCTCCTCAAATTTCACATAAGAAGTTGCCATTACTTTCTAAACATACTTCCCACTTATCCACTTCCCTCTGTTCTCTCAGGCCCATCATCCTTTTCCTGGAATTCTACCAGACTTCTCTATGTCTCCTTGCACCTCTAACCTAGTGTTTGCAATGATTTTCTAAAATGTAAAAGCAGATCATGAAATGGTCTTCCATTATCTTTACAAGAAAGTGCTAATTTCTTATCATGGCTTACAAAGCCCTTCATGATGTGGCCCCAACTCTCTCTCCAGCTGCACTTATTTCCATTCTCCCTTTCTCATTATTCAGCCATTCTCAACTTTTTTTCATTCCTCTAATGAGCAACACTTTCTTCTGAATTCAGGAATCTTTATAGGATTTTTCCCCTTCACCTGGAATACTCCCCACCACATCCACTATGTCAAAATAGTATTTAGAACATCTTCAGGGCTCAACCTAGAAATACTTTTCTCCAAAGAATCTTCCTTAATTCTCCTCTCCTATGAGAAGATGATAATATTATTAGTTATCTTTGCTGCAATAACAAACAACTGCAAAATCTCAGTGGCTTACAACTAGCTCTTAACTTTCTTCCCATGTTACATGACAGTGGCTTCACGTCAGCTCTCTTCCCTGCGTCTTCTCATTTTAGGGCCCAGGCTGATGGAGCAGTCCCAATCTATAACATGACATTCTTTTGGAAACATGGGACGCCTCTAAACACTTCTCCTCAGGCATGGTACACATGACATCCTTACATCTGTTGACCAAAGTATGTCACATGGCCAAGTTCACCATCATTGGACTGAGGCGTATACTCCTCCCACAGGGAGACACTGTAAGTCACATGGAAAAGGGAAAGGATGTTGAATCCTCTTACTGGTAAGGGAGGAAAAAATATTGAAGTTAATTATATAATTTACTGCAATGATAATGATGATAGTTATAACATTTATCATTTATTGGGTGTTTACTATGTGTTGGCTTCATGTTAAATGTATTAATATAAATTTTTCATTGTAGTCTCACAACAACAGTAGATGTTTATCACTGCCCCCACTGTACAGATGAGAAACCCGAGGTGAAGGGACTTTAGGCAACTTGCTCATGTCACATAGTGAGTGGTGAAAGTCTACATTTAAAACGAATTCCAGTTCTGTCTGATCAGAATCCATGCTTTAAATCAATATGCTATGCTTCTCCCATAGCTCCCTGCTCCCCACCAAGCTTAGTACCTCACGCAATTGTTTCCTGGGTAGCCTTCAAAAGAAGATAAATAACTATCACAGTGCCTGGTACAGAGGAGGGTTCAATCAACAACTACAGAGTGAATAAATAAATTTCTGCACCTCCTTCCCCTATCCTCTATTTAGCTAACTTCTGTTCAAAGTTTCAGTTTCAGTTTAGGTGTTAATTCCTTCCAGAAGCTTCCTCTGACTATACAGGCTGAGTTAGGACTCCTCTTCTGTGCTCCTATAGGGACTTATGCATAGAGCTATGTTTGTTCTTATCATAATGACTGTAATGAACTTTGTGACTTTTAAGAGCAGGGATTGTATTCCATTCATCTTTATCTCCATAGTGCCTAGAAAAGCACCAATAACAAGTGCTCAATAAATGTTTGCTGAATGAATGAATGAATACAGGAATGAATAAATGATAAGCAGACACCAAGACCACCTTGTGGTGCTCATACCCAGGACCAAGCCTAGCTAAGAGGCTGACAAGTCATTTTCAGAGCAGAACTCTGTATCCTCTACCTTCTCTTACTCGCTCACACTCAGAACCTACTGCTTCCTATTCGTCCTCAAATACACAATACTACCTTCCATATCTCTTGCCCTCTCTGGCTGTTGAGGTATGGGGCTTTTTCTTGGCTGAGTATTCCAAGCATAAGAGAGAGGGAAGAGAGATGGGAACTTCTCGATGGCTGCCCTACTCTGCATAAGCACTTCTCTACCACAAGCAAGGTCTTCCTTCCCTCAAACTCATTCCAAAAGGCACAGATCTGAGGATGCACTAAAATACTGCCACCCTCATGCCCCAAGAGAGGCTACTGAGATGCTCAGGGGAGAAGAATAAGACCCACAGGAAGAAGGTCTGTGAAACAGGCTCATGACTTGTACTCCAGGCAAGTTGGGAAACCTGCAGTCAGGCCAGTCTAAAGCAAAATTCGGAGGCCACGTTATTTGTTGGCAATGCTCATGGCTCCTCGTGTCTGAACCTTCTATCTCTTCCTCCGTTCTTCTTTCCTTCTTTCCCATGGTTGGTACCCCTGAACAGGGTTATATGCTCCAGATGGAATCTGATACATTCACTCACTCTCTTAAGGGCCTGCTCTGTGCACCAGGCAGTGAAGTCAGCTTCTTTCCCACCATCAACTCCCTGCCCTTATAGAGCCCACAGCCCAATGGGGGAGCAAGACAAGACACAAGGAATCAGACTAGAAGCATAAAATAGGTACAGATTGTAAGGTCAAAGACAGATGTAAACAAGAGGCTGAAACAGAAAATGACAAGTCATGGAGCACCTGCTTACGATGGGATGGTCAGAGAAGGATGTTGGAAGATCAAGATGTTTAAGCTGAAACCTGCAGGATGAGGAGCCAGCCACACCAATACAGTGAAAGAACATACATTCAAGTACAGAGAACAACACATAAAAAGGTGTGACAAAGTTTGTTGTGCTCCAGAAACCAAAAGAAAGCATATAGCTGGAGCATGTGGGCTGCAGAGAAACATGGTATGAGATGAGGCTTAGAGGGGTGGCACAGCCAGCTCCTACAGGCCCTTGTGGGCCATGGTGAGGAATGTGGATGGGGAGTCTCTAAAAGGTTTTCAGTATGGGAAAGATTGCCTGCTTTCCATTTTAAGAGCATCATCTGGTTGCTGTGGAATAAAGCAGAAGGAGACCATTGTATTTCTCAGAAGACAGATGATGGTAGTAGCCTAGATTAGAGAAGGGGCTATGGAGATAGAGAAATAGATTTTATATATAATATGGCTTTAGACAAGTTTCATATGTGGTGTCTAAAGATATCCAAGTAAAGTTGTCAGGTAGACAGCTGGAGCTTAGAAGAGAGGTCCACGTTGAAGGTATAATTTGGAGTCACGAGCATATTGATGGGGTTTTAAGCTGAGGGGACAGATGATATTCCCCAGGGAGAGAGAGCCTAGGACCAAGCCTTGAGCACACCAATATTAAGAAGTCAGGAAGAGGAGGAGCTAGTGAAGGGGGTTGAGAAGGACGGCCAGGGAGGTAAAAGGAAGGAAATCAGGAGACTCTTGCACCACAGACACCAAGATTAAGAGGTTTTAAGTACAAATGACTGATAAGGCTTAATATTTCTGTTCTTGTGACAGCCGAAACAAAAGGCTCTGAATAAATGTTAGTATTCTTTCTTCCCCTAGTCTTAGATATTTATATGTTAATGATATTTCTATGCTAAACCTTTACATCAAAAGAATTGTTCTCTATTTGTGAGATTTTAAATATAAGCCTATACACAGGGATGCTTAGGGAAAGCGGGAACACTGATAATGAAAGTACATCACACGTAAAGACACATATTCTTTATTTATAAGAAAAATTTCTGTTGCTGGGAGACTCCTTAGAAATCATCTAGTGCCCTGCCTTATACATTTAGGCCAACCTGGTGACATCAATAACGAGTATCACATGATAAAGTCACTCAGACGCTAATAATGTACCAATCACCAGTCGCACAGGCATCTGCGCTTTAACAGGCCCTCCAGGTGAGTCTGCCACATGTTCCAGTCTGAAAACCACTGTATCACAAGAGTCTTCTGGCCTGTTACTCCATTCCTACCTAATTGGTAATGCAGTGGGCACTCTGGAATAAATAAATCAAAACTGTTGTTGATCATCAGGCACAGCCTAGCAAGTCTTGTCAGCCAATGGTGAGAGAACAAAGGGAGCAATGCTAGGATTTATCCCAGGTCCTCTGGCGGGACCCTGGAGGCAGCAGAGCAGCCAAGGACCCTGACTCAACTGGATCATACCCCTGGGTATGAATCCCTTCTCAAGGATTCTCCATCTCAGTAATGCTGCTATCCCAGGGATTATGGTCAAATGGAAATGCATTAAATTGTAAATCACCTTACCCACCTGTGCCAAGAGAAGACCTGGAAGAATTCATTAAAGTCTGATGGCACCTGTACCTGTCATTGTTGCACACCTCACTCAGGTTAGGCCATAGAATACAGATAATAATACAGATTATTCACCCCGAATATGGCCACTGTGTAATGAGCTCCTCCAGGGTTAGCTCCTAACAGAAAGTAGGAAAGAGTGAGGCAGCAACTTACAGCAAAGTGTTTCCAAGAAGGGCCAGGATGCTGGCGTGGAGGCCTTGTCCTATCTCTTCCACTAACTCACTGCATGTCCATGAGCAAACTGCTTCCATTCTGGCCCCCATCGCCTCAACTGGGAAACAGATTGTTTCCAGTGCCACTCAAACTTTACCATGCACAAAAGTCACCTCATAAAGGAACCAACCATCCCTGTGTTCCCATGACTGAGGCAGGCCCTGAGACATTGGAGTTCTAGTGCTAAAACCAGGAAAGTCCTAGGCAAGCCAGGATGAGTTGGTCACCCCTATACCTGGAGAGCTTGTTAAAATAGTGCTGGGCTTCACACTTCGATTTGTTTCTAATAAGCTCCCTGAATGCACTGTTACAGACTAGATGGTATGGTGGCTCTTAAATGCCTTTCTACAGACCAACCACATTAGACATACCTGAGGAGCTTGTTAAAAATACAGATTCCATGGTTCCAGCACCAGAGATTCTTATTCAGTGGGGCTGGAGCTGGCTATCTAAAAAGCTTCCTGGGTGATGCCCTGCAGAGACTAAGAACCGCTGAACTAGATAATCTCGCAGGTTCCTTGCAATTCAAACATCCCATTGCATTTTCAGTGTCTATATCCATCCCCATGTATTAGTAAAAGCTCCGCACAAGTTGAGGGACAGCCCCCAAGTCACTTTCTCTGTACTTCAGTCATGCCACGCATCACGCATTTCCATTTTTGCCGTGAGCAAAAGCATCTGTTAAAAACAGCACAGGGGTCCCTGGGAGACAGGAGTGCACATTCAGAGTGGGCGAACACAGGCACTTAGTCATGGATGCGTCTCTCACCTGCCCTGGGGGAGACCCAAGTCTGCGTCAAGGAGCTCCAGAGAGCTGCCCGGATATGAGCCAGTCACGAGGGCCTCATTGGGGATGAGTGTGCCCTGGTCTGTGTGTGTCATGCCAGGTGAAGTCAGACGCAGGCAGAGAGGGAGCAATCAGTGTTTCCTGTACTCAGGGCTTGGCAGTCATGACCCAGGACACTACAAACAACCTGCAGTGGGACATAACTGAAGAGTCCAACCACGGGTGCAGCATGATGTCCACCTCAGCTCTACAGCAGTGACGGCCCAGAACCTGCGGCTGCAGCTGAGGCTATGGGCTCTGAACGGGGCAGGTGCTGCCACCTCCTGGCCCTGGCTCAGGCTGAGCCATGGCAGTCTTTTCTTGGATCTGGAATCTCAAATCACAAATTCTGAAGAGTCTGATCTAGAAAAGACCACAGAGATCCCTTCTCTCACTGTACAGAAGAGGAAACTGAGCCCCTTAGACGTTGGCAGGTTCCCCCCTACACCCCAGTGTGTGGCAAAGCCAGACTCAAGTCCAACCTGGTGTTTCCCTAGCACCTTGCTGGTTTCCTGCTTCTTTAAGCCAAACCACTATATCCAGTAACCTTGACTGCAGAGGGAGGTGGGGTTTGTAGAATGATCTTGGTAAGAAAAGCGGCTTGGCCGTCATTCAGTGCTGTACCCATCTGCCTCCTGCATGCTTAACCCTCTACTGGAGGTAAGCAGAGACACTGGCCAGGAAAGAGTACTTGTTGTTTCCCAGAGGACAGAAGAGAATGCTCCACAAATGCATATTTTCAAATGTACTCTCCAAAGCAAACAAGCATCATATAGAGAAAGGTCCCTATCTTCCTCATACCAGACCATTCTGACTTTATAGTTTCTTTGTTGTTGTTCTTCTTCTTTAAAATTTGTTTCAAGTGTGGACAAGATGGCAGAGTAGGAAGACCCTGAGCTCACCTCCTCCCATGGGCACACCAAAATTACAACTATTTACAGAACAACTATTAATGAGAATGGACCTAGAGACTAGTAGAAAAGATTTCCACAACTAAAGATATAAAGAAGGAACCACAATGAGATGGGTAGGAGGGGCAGAGACATGGTATAGTCAAGACCCACACTCCCAGGTAAGCAACCCACAAACAGGAAAAGAATCACAATTGCAGAGGTTCTCCCTAGTCTGGGGTCCTGCACTGGGAAGACAACTCCCCAGAACATGTGGCTCTGAAGGCCAGCAGGGCTTGAATACAGGAGAGCCAGAGGGCTGTAGGAAACAGAGACTCCACCCTTAAAGGGTGCACACAAAATCTCACATACTCCAAGACCCAGCACAGAGGCAGTGATTTGAAAGAAGCCTAGATAAAACCCACTTGCTGATCTTGAAGAGCCTCCCAGAGAGGCAGAAAGCAACTGGGACTCCCCCAGGAGACATAAATCAGGTGCTAGCCACTTGGAGGACACCATTCTAACACAAGGAAACTGATGCTCACAAGCATCATTTTGGAGTCCTACCTGTAGCCTATTAGCACCAAGGGCTTACCTGCCTACCTGCCAGTAAGCATCAGTCCCAAGATGCCCCAGGCTGATTAGCCAGCCAATTGGGGACCCAACCCCACCTACCGGCAGGGCTGCACCAGCCCCAGGGCCCCATAAAGTGTCCTGTAGCCAGCTAACCCAGAACAGGGCCTCACCCACCAGCATGCCCAGGACCTGATCTGCCCACCAATGGGCCTTCACCAGCCCCAGGCCTCCCTAATCTCCATATCCAGCCATACAAGAACCTGCCCTGCCCATCAGTGGCCCAGCAACATCCACATGAGGCAAGGCCTGGCAGCCAACTGGGCCAGGGGCCAGCCCCACCTGTCATGCACCCACAATAGTCCCTGCCACAACAGAAGGGCCCATGCAGCCTACATACAGGGCACCCCTAGAGCATATAGGTCTGGTGACCAGAGGCGAGTATACTGCTGGGCCCCAAAGGACATCTGCTACATAAGGCCATTTCTCCAAGATGGGGAAACATAACTGATCTACCTAGTACATAGAAATAAAAACAGCAAATTAGGCAAAATGAGGCAACAGGGGAATATATTTCAAACAAAGGAACAAGTCAAAACCCCAGAAGAATTAAGTGGAGATAAGCAACCTACCGAATAAAGAGTTCTAGGTGATGATCATAAAGATGCTCAACAAACTCAGGAAAAGAATAGATGAACACAGTAAGAACTTTAACAAAGCGTTAAAAAATATAAAAAAAGAACCACATGAAGCTGAAGAACACAATAACTGAAATAAATAAATACACTTGAAGGAATCAAGAGTAGATTTGAGGATACAGAGGAATGGATCAGCCAACTGAAAGAAAGAGTAGTGAAAATCACCCAAGCTGAACAGAAAAAGAAAAAGGAATCTTTTTAAATGAGGAGAGTTTAAGAGACCTGGGACGATATCAAGCATACTAACATTCACACTATAGGGGTTCCAGAAAGAGAAGAGAAAGAAAAAGGGGCAGAGAACTTATTTGAAGAAATAATAGATGAAAACTTCCCTAAACTGGGAAAGGAAACAAACTTCCAGATCCAGGAAGCACAGAGAGTCCCAAACAAGATGAACCAAAAGAAATCCACACAAAGAAACACTGCAATTATGATGGCAAAAATTAAAGATAGAGAGAAAATCTTAAAAGCAGCAAAGCAAAAGCAATTAGTTATGTACAAGGCAACTCTCATAAGACCATCAGCTCACATTTTAGCAGAAACTTTGAAGGCCAGAAGGGAGTGGCACAATATATTTAAAGGGATGAAAGGAAAATAACTATAACCAAGAATACTCGGTTGAACAAGACTGTCACTCAGATTTGAAGGAGAGATAAAGAGTTTTAAGACAAGCAAAAGCTAAAAGAGTTCAGTAGCACTAAACTGTCTTTAAAAGAAACACTAAAGGGATTTCTCTGTATGGAAAAGAAAAGACCAAAACTACAAATATAAAAATTATGAAGGGAAAAATCTCATTGGTTAATGCAAACATACAGTAAAGGTGGCAGATCAACCACTTATAAAGCCAGTAGAGAGGTTAAAAGACAAAAGTAGTAAAATCATCTATATCCATAATAAGTAGTTAAGGGATACACAAAACAGAAAGATGTAAAATATGATGTCAAAAATATTAAACATCACTTGAGGGGGAGTAAAAATGCAGTTGTTAGAATGTGTTCATACTTAAGAGATCATCAACTTAAAATAATCATACAGGGGCTTCCCTGGTGGCGCAGTGGTTGAGCGTCCGCCTGCCGATGCAGGGGATGCGGGTTCTTGCCCCGGTCCGGGAAGATCCCACATGCCACGGAGCGGCTGGGCCCGTGAGCCATGGTCGCTGAGCCTACGCGTCCGGAGCCTGTGCTCCACAACGGGAGAGGCCACAGCAGTGAGAGGCCCGCATACCGCAAAAAAATAAATAAATAAAAAATAATCATACAGACAGACAAAATAGACTTTACAATGAAGACTATAACAAGAGACAAAGAGTACATTACATAATGATACGTGGGTCAATCCAACAAGAAGATATAACAATAGTAAATATATATGCACATTCAACAAAGGAGTACCTAAATACATAAAGCAAACACTAACAAACATAAAGGGAGATACGTACATATCACAATAATAGGAAGGGACTTTAACACCCCTTTACATCAATGGACAGATCATCCACACATATCAATAAGGAAACATGGCCTTTAAAAAAAAACACATTGGCCTTTTGGCTCTCGGAGCAGCACCATGGCGGTCGGAAAGAACAAGCGCCTTACGAAAGGCGGTAAAAAAGGGAGCCAAGAAGAAAGTGGTTGACCCATTTTCTAAGAAAGATTGGCATGATGTGAAAGCACCAGCTATGTTCAATATAAGAAATATTGGGAAAACACTAGTCACGAGAACTCAAGGAACCAAAATCGCGTCTGATGGCCTCAAGGGTCGTGTGTTTGAAGTGAGCCTTGCTGATCTGCAGAATGATGAAGTTGCATTTAGAAAATTCAAGCTTATTACTGAGGATGTTCAGGGCAAAAACTGCCTGACTAATTTCCATGGCATGGATCTTACCCGTGACAAAATGTGCTCCATGGTCAAAAAATGGCAGACCATGACTGAAGCTCACGTTGATGTCAAGACTACTGATGGTTATTTGCTTCGTCTCTTCTGTGTGGGTTTTACTAAAAAACGCAACAATCAGATTCGGAAGACCTCTTATGCCCAGCACCAGCAGGTCCGCCAGATCCGCAAGAAGATGATGGAAATCATGACCCGAGAGGTGCAGACAAATGACTTGAAAGAGGTGGTCAATAAATTGATTCCAGACAGCATTGGAAAAGACATAGAAAAGGCCTGCCAATCTATTTATCCACTCCATGATGTCTTTGTTAGAAAAGTAAAAATGCTGAAGAAACCCAAGTTTGAATTGGGAAAACTCATGGAGCTACATGGTGAAGGTAGTAGTTCTGGAAAAGCTACTGGGGACGAGACAGGTGCTAAAGTTGAACGAGCTGATGGATATGAGCCACCAGTCCAGGAATCTGTTTAAAAATCAGACTTTTAATGGTGACAAATAAAAGAACTCATTTGTGATACTTAATTTCTGATCACTCTTTTTTTTTTTTTTAATTTTTTTTTTTGATGATGAGAAACAATGCCATATTTTATTTTATTTTTTTTTTTGCGGTGCGGGCCTCTCACTGTTGTGGCCTCTTCCATTGTGGAGCACAGGCTCTGGACACGCAGGCTCAGCAGCATGGCTCATGGGCCCAGCCGCTCTGCAGCATGTGGGATCCTCCCGGACCGGGGCACGAACCCGTGTCCCCTGCCTTGACAGGCGGACTCTCAACCACTGCGCCACCAGGGAAGCCGCTGATCACTCTTTTTAAATAATCTGACACTAGTCAGGTGTTCTGATTTGATAGTAATGTGGTGAATTTTTCTGACCTTTTGTGTGGATTTTATTCACTGCTCTTAGTTACTAAGTAGCTGAGAAAGGGTAGTGATCTGTTTTCAGCTGGAATGGTTTGGACGTGTTAGAGATGGTGAATAAAAGGAAACACTTCCTTAAAAAAAAAAACAAACACATTGGACTAGATGGAGTTTAGCTAGATAGATAGATAGAACATTCCATTCAAAAGCAGCAGAATACACATTCTTTTCAAGTGCACATGGAAGTCTCCAGGATAGATCACATGCTAGGTCACAAAACAAGTCTCCATAAATTTAAGAAGACTGAAATCATATCAAGCATATCATATCGTATCAAGCATATCATATCGTATCAAGCATCCTTTCTGACCACGACAGAATGAGACTAGAAATCAACTACAAGAAAAAAATTGTAAAAACACAAACACATGGAGACTAAAAAATATGTTACTACAAAAACCAATGGGTCACTGAAAAAAATCAGATGAAATTTTTTAAAACCTAGAGACAAATGAAAATGGAAACAACAATCCAAAAATCTGTAACACAGGAAAAGCAGTGCTAAAATGGAAGTTTATAGCAATATAAGCCTACCTCAAGAAACAAGAAAAATCTTAAATAAACCATCTAATCTTACACCTAAAGAAACTAGAAAAAGAAGAACAAACAAAATCAAAAGTTACTAAAAGGAAAGAAATATAAAGATCAGAGCAGAAATAAAGACTCTGAAAAAATAGAAAGGTGAATGAAATTAAGAGCTGGTTCTTTGAAAAGATAAACAAAATTGATAAAAATGTGGCCAGAAAAATTTAAAAGGAAAGACAGGGACCAAATAAAATCAGAAATGAAAGAGGAGAAATTACAACTGACACAGAACTGCAAAGCATTAAAGAGATTACTACAAAAAAACTATATGCCAATAGAATAGACAACCAAGAGGAAACAGATAAATTCCTAGAAACATACAATCTCCCAAGACTGAATCAGGAAGAAAAAAAAAAAGAAAATATGAACAGACTACCAGTAACAAAACTGAATCCATAAAAAAAAGAAAAAAAAATCCTCCCATCAAACCAAAGTCCAGAACCAGATGATAGCTTCACAGGTGAATTCCACAAACATTTAAAGAAGAGTTAACACCTATCCTTCTCAAACTATGCCAAAAACTTTCAGAGGAAAAAAATGCTTCTGAACTCATTCTATGAGGCCAGCATCACCCTGATACCAAAACCAGACAAAGACACCACAAAAAAAGAAAATTACACGCCAGTATCACTTATGAACACAGATGCAAAACTTCTCAAAAAATAGTAGCAAATTGAACTTCCCTGGTGGTGCAGTGGTTAAGAATCCGCCTGCCAATGCAGGGGACACAGGTTCAAGCCCTGGTCCAGGAAGATCCCACATGCCACAGAGCAACTAATCCCGTGCACCACAACTACTGAGCCTGCGCTCTAGAGCCCATGCTCTGCAACAAGAGAAGCCACCACAATGAGAAGCCCGCGCACCGCAATGAAGAGTAGCCCCCACTTGCCGCAACTAGAGAAAGCCTGTGCACAGCAACAAATACCCAACGCAGCCAAAAAATAAATAAATTTATTTTAAAAAAAATATTAGCAAACTGAGTTTAACAACTCATTAAAAGGATCATACACCATGATCAAGTAGGACTTATCCCAGTGATGCAAGAATAGTTCAAGATCCACAAATTGATCAATATGATACACCACGTTAACAAATTGAAAAATAAAAATCACATGATCATCTCAATAGATGTACAAAAAGCTTCTGACAAAATTCAACATACATTTATGCTAAAAGCTCTCCACAAAGTGGGTATAAAAGGAACATACCTCAACATAATAAAGGACATATATGATAAACCTGCAGTCAACATCATACAAGGATGCCCACCCTCACCACTTTTATTTAACATAGTATTGAAGTCCTAGACACAGCAATCAGGCAAGAAAAAGAAATAAAAGGAATCCAAATTGGAAAGGAAGAAATAAAACTGCCACTGTTTGCAGATGACATGATACTATACATAGAAAATCCTAAGAACACCACCAAAAACTACTAGAACTCATCAATGAATTCTGTAAAGTTGCAAGATACAAAATTAATATATAGAAATCTGATGAATTTCTACACTACAATGAACTATCAGAAAGAGAAATTAAGGAAACACTCCTATTAACAATTTCATCAAAAAATTACCTAGGAATAAATCTACATGAGGATGCAAAAGATTTGTACTCAGAAAACTGTAAGACACTGATGAAAGAAATTGAAGATGACACAAAAAGACGGAAATATATACTGTGCTCATGGATTGAAAGAATAAACATTGTTAAAATGACCATACTACTCAAGGCAATCTACAGATTCAAGGCAATCCCTATCAAAACACCACGGCGTTTTTCACAGAACTAGAACAAATAATTCTAAAATTTGTATGGAAACACATAAGAACCAAAATATCCTTGAGAAAGAACAAACCTGGAGATATCATGCTCCCTGATTTCAAACTACACTGCAAAGCTACAATAATCAAAACAGTATGGTACTGGCACAAAAACAGACACATAGATTAACAGAATCAAATAGGCCAGAAATAAACCTACACTTATGTGGTCAATCAACCTATGACAAAGGAGACAAGACTATAAAATGGGGAAAAGACAGCCTCTCCAATAAATGGGGTTGGGAAAACTGGACAGCTACATGCAAAAGAATCATACTGAACTACTTTCTCACGCCATATACACAAATAAACTCAAAATGAATTAAAGACTTAAATGTAAGACCTGAAACTATAAAAATTGTAGAAGAAAATATAGGCAGTATGCTGGGTTTTTTTTTTTTTTTTTTTTTTTTTTGCAGTACGTGGGCCTCTCACTGTTGTGGCCTCTCCCATTACAGAGCACAGGCTCCAGACGCGCAGGCTCAGGGGCCATGGCTCATGGGCCCAGCTGTTCTGTGCCATGTGGGGTCTTCCCAGACCAGGGCACGAACTTGTGTCCCCTGCATTGGCAGGCGGACTCTCAACCACTGCGCCACCACGGAAGCCCAGCAGTATGCTCTTTGACATCAGTCTTGGCAATATTCTTTTGGCTCTATCTCCTCAGTCAAGGGAAATAAAAACAAAAACAAATGAGAGGACATTAAACTAAAAAGCTTCTGCACAGCAAAGGATACTGTCAATAAAACAAAATGGCATCCTACAGAATGGGAGAAGATATTTGCAAATGATATATCTGATAATGATATACAGAGAACACATACAACTCAACATCAAAAAAAAAAAAACACAAACAACATGATTAAAAAATGGGCAAGAACAAGGAGATCAGCTCGGTGCTTTGTGACCACCTAGAGGGGTGGGATAGGGAGGGTGGGAGGGAGACACAAGAGGGAGGAGATATGGGGATATATGTATATGTATATGTATAGCTGATTCACTTTGTTATAAAGCAGAAACTAACACACCATTGTAAAGTAATTATACTCCAATAAAGATGTTAAAATAAAAAAGAAATATAAACAGGAGGCCAGTTGTAAAAAAAAAAAAAAAAAAATGGGCAAGAACCTCAATAGGCATTTTTCCAAAGAAGACATACAGATAGACAACAGAAGCATAAAAAGATGCTCAATAACATTAATCGTCCAGGAAATGCAACTCAAAACCACAATATCACCTCACATCTGTCAGAATGGCTGTTATTGAAAAGAGCACATATGAGATATGTATTTGATTATCCCTGTGTAAAGAGAGGTAATCACTTGTGGAATAGAAAAATATAGTAAAACATCCAAAAATAATAATGAGAATAGCAAACAAGTAATAATAAATAATATAGGGCTTCCCTGGTGGCACAGTGGTTGAGAGTCCACCTGCCAGTGCAGGGGACACGGATTCGTGCCCTGGTCCGGGAAGATCCCACATGCCGCGGGGCGGCTGGGCCCGTGAGCCATGGCCGCTGAGCCTGCGCGTCCGGAGCCTGTGCTCCGCAACGGGAGAGGCCACAACAGTGAGAGGTCCGCGTACCGCAAAAATAAATAAATAAATAAATAAATATTATATTTTATTGAATTAAACACACTACCAGTTGTCAGAAACTCTTATTTTTTTATTGGAGTATAGTTGATTTACAGTGTTGTGTTAATTTCTGTTGTACAGCAAAGTAATTGAGATACATATATATACACACACATTGTTTTTTATATTCTTTTCCATTATGGTTTATCTCAGGATACTGAATACAGTTTCTTGTGCTATACAGTTGGACCTTGTTGTTTATCCATTCTATATGTAATAGTTTGCATATACTAACCCCAAACTCACAGTCTATCTGTCCTCCACCTCTTCCTCCCCCTTGGCAACCACAAGTCTGTTCTTTATGTCTGTGAGTCTGTCTCTGTTTCATAAAAGTTCGTTTGTGTCATATTTTAGATTCCACATATAAGTGATATAATATGGTATTTGTCTTTTTCCTTCTGACTTACTTCACTTAGTATGATAATCTATAGTTCCATCCATGTTGCTACAAATGGCATTATTTCATTCTTTTTATGGCTGAGTAGTATTCCATTGTATATATGTACCACATCTTCTTTATCATTCATCTGTTGATGGACATTTAGGTTGTTTCCATGTCTTGGCTATTGTGAATAGTGCTGCTATGGACATAGGTGTGCATCTACCTTTCTGAATTATAGTTTTACCTGGATATATGCGCAGGAGTGGGATTGCTGGATCATATGGTAAATCCATTTTTAGTTTTCTGAGGAACCTCCATACTGTTCTGCACAGTGGCTGCACCAACTTACAATCCCACTAACAGTGTAGGAGGGTTCCCTTTCTCCACACCCTCTCCAGCATTTGTTATTTATAGACTTTTTGATGATGGCCATTCTGACTGGTGTGAGGTGGTACCTCATTGTAGAGAAACACTCATTTTATGTACCACTAAGAACGAAAAAAATGCTACTAATCAGTTTATGGAACACTATCCCAACTTCAGAGATGCTGCAACAAATGCAAAGGAAAAAAAAGTATGCTTTAAAGTGGTGAAGTTTAGTAATAAAAATGATGACTAAATAAATGTATGGAGCCCTAACTATATGATAAGTCCTATTCTAAATGTTTCAAGTATATTAATTCATTTAATACTACCAATCTGATGAGGTAGTATGACGTATCAACACAACTGTTAACATCCATAGTTAGCCAAACAGATGGCTTAGGCTTAATGTAAATTCAAAGTGGAGTTACTAAAGGTTTTATCTGAACTGACAATTTCATGTTTTAATCAAAGCAACAATTAAAATTGTGTGAGAAAATACTGCTCTGATGTTTTCTTTTATGAGATGAATTTCTAAAATATAACCTTGTCTCATGCTCAAAAACTCATCCTTAGTTTTGTTTCAATCCTTACCATATAAAAAAAAAAAAAAACATTGTTTCTCATCTTTGTTCTATAAACCTTAAAATGCCCTTGGGCCAAAAGCAATAAATATTTTGATTCCATTAAAAAAAGGACCACAAATAATACGTGTTGGCGAGGATTTGAAGAAAAGGAAACACTTGTGCATTGTTGGTGGGAATGTAAGTTGGTACACCCACTAGGTAAAACAGTATGGAGGTTCCTCAAAAAATTAAAGATAGAACTACCATATAATCCAGCAACTCCACTTGTGGGCATTTTTCTGAAAAAATAAAAACACTAATTCTGAAAGATATATGCACTCCTATGTTCACTGCAACATTATGTACAATAGCCAAGATATGGAAGCAACCTAAATGTTCAACAATAGATGAATGGATAAAGAAAATGTGTATATACATACATATATATACATATTTATATATATATAATGGAGTATTACTAAGTCATAAAAAAGAATGAAATCTTGCCATTCGTGACAACATAAATGGACCTAGGGGGTACTAAGCTAAGTGAAACAAGTCAGAAGGAGAAAGACAAATACCATATGATTTCACTTACATGCGGAATCTAAAAAACAAAACAAATGAACACACATAAACAGAAACAGACTCACAGATACAGGGAAAAAACAAGTGGCTGCCAGAGGGGAGGATGGTGGGGGAAATGAGTAAAATAAGTGAGGGAGATTAAGAGGTACAAACTTCCAGGTACAAAATAAATGTCACAGGGATGAAATGTACGTGGGGAATATATCCAATAATATTTTAATAACTTTGTATGGTGGCAGATGGGAACTATGATGGTGATCATTTTGTAATGTAGAGAAATACTGAATCACTATGTTATGCCCCAGGAACTAACACAGTGTTTTAGGTCAATTATACTTCAATTTTTAAAAATCCAAAAATAAATTGTTGGGACTACGGAAAACTCCCTGTATCACAGGAATCAGCACTTGGAGAGATCAGGTATGCCCAGCAGAGCTATTCAGAGACCAAGGCTTGGGGGCAGGTGAAACAAAAAAAAAAAAAGAAGAAGAAGAAGAAGAAAAAGAGAAGGTAAAGAGAGAAGAGGGAAAAGTAAAAGAGGAAAACAGAGAAGGAAGGAAAGGATGGACAGAAGCAAGCATTGGGTGTCAACCTGGGTCAAAGACTGCTAACCTTTGCCTCAGTAAACCTCTCATTCATTCATTCAGTCGTTCATCAAACATTTCAGATGCCCACTCTGCCCAAGACATCCTGCCTGACCCCAGAATAGATAGACACAATAAGGAATCTGCCTTCAAAGAACATATGAGGTAAAGACATGCAAGAAAGAAACCCTACCAAGCAACTATTATACAAAGTGGAAGGTGATGGGTACTATGGTAAGAAAGACACAGTACTGTGGGAGCGCAGAGGAGGAAGAAGGCATGTCTAGTTGGAGGAGAAGAATTAAAGAAGGAAGTATCATTTCACCAGTGCTCTAAAATCATGGGGAAAATGGCTGCATGCAAAGATGAGCTTTAGGGCATTTGGGAAAGAAAAGAAAGGAAAGGCATGAACTGAAAAAGAAGGGAAAGCAGGTATGGGGAACACAGTGGCTGAAACGCAGAGTGAAAAAAGGGAAGCGTGGATGACATGTGGAAAAGGTGGGAGCAGACAAATCAAGGAGAGCATGGTAAAGCAAACTTGAGTGCCAAATTCACTTTATTCTGTAGACAAGAGGGAGCCCCTTCAGGTTCTTAAACAAGAGAGGGACATGATCAGAACTGCACCTGAAGAAAATTAATCAGTAGCGGAGTAATAGAGAAACCTGTTGTGAACACAGCAGCTTGAGGGAGGAGAGGGCATGAGTTCATGGGAAGAGGGGTCTTCTGTCCACTGGGATTTTATTTTGCAATTCAACTACAAGCGCTGAACAATATGTCCCAGTGTTCATACTGCCGGAATTATATCCGCCAGTTACTGCTTCCTGTGCGCTCACTGCCAGGTTTTCTCGTCTATGAGCTGCCCTAGAGAACAATAATAATATCCACAGCTTCCTATGGCCTCCATTCTGTTCTGCTGTCTCAACAAAGCATTCATCTTTGCTCCCAGCTGAATAAGGGCTGTGTTTCTGATGGATACTCACCATCAAAGTCAAAAGCAAATGTGCTGGCGCATTTGTGTGCTACATGGAAGGTGGTCTAATGGTCATTCCTGGTGACAGACACCTAGGGCTCCCTTGCTCAGATGACAAGCCTTGTTCAAACCTATAGGTTAGACATGTTGGGCCTCTCTGACTCCATCCCTACACTGGCCCTTGAGAAAAAGTGACATCAAACAATTAGAGCAATTTTAGCACCTCAGAATGTACAGAGAGAAGATGAAAGAAGCCTGACCATGCTGGGGCTCCTCCTAGAACAAATGATTCATCAAACAAACTCGCCAAATATCTAATCTTTAGTTTTAAATGACTAGGTCCCCTTGTTCACAGCCAGATAATCAAATCTGTATATTGGAAACATGTTTCAGTCTTTTCTGAGTTGGGTTTTTTTTTTTCAATTTTAAATAAATAAGAGTTCTTTCCATGGCAGTTTTTTTTTATTTCCTTTGCTTCACAGACTGATTAATCACAGGCTCAGCTCCACAAAAAGCCAAGGGAAGGGAAGAAAATAAATGTGAAGGCCCAGCCATTTCAGGTCTCCTCTGGCCTTCCCAGGGTTTAATACCCACCAGCTACTCCTGGAGATGACACAGCTTCAGACACGAGCTGAGCCCTGGGGACAGGTGTAGGATAAACCCACATGTGTGGCTGAGCCAACTATTCTTTCCTTTCTAGGCTAAACATTATCTTGAAAAACCAAGTGGAAATCAGTAGGATTCTACAAACTTCTGACCTTTCAAGTTTGTGTCAAGTGACAGTATAAGAAGCAATGGACTCGAAGGGAGAGGCCTGGGTTTTAGACTCGGGTATGCTCTTCACCAGTGGTGGGACTTTAGCCAAGTCACTTCCCTCCCCAACTTCAGCTTCCTCTTCTTTAAAAAGGGCTTACTTACACGTGAGGGGTTACTCACAGGGGTTACTCGCAGGCTTTCATAAAATAAAGTGAGTGAAAGCACTGTGCAACAATATGGTATGAAGGCTGACAAAGTGCACCCACTTCCTCCCTGACCACAGGAGAAGTCATGTAGGTAAAAGGCTTTGCAATGCTTATAAGGAGCCCTTAAAAGCAGCATGGAGTAGTGGAAACAGCATAGGATTTGGGGTCAAGCAACCTCATTTAGGATACTGGCCCTGTTGTGTTAACTTAAGCAATTCACGAACTCATTCCAGGCCTCAGTCTCCTCAAGTGTAAAAAGAGGATAATGATGCCCACTTCAAAGTGTTTAAAAGGGGCTGGTACCAAATCTCTTAGGAAGAGACTCCTTTGTAGGAAAACTTCCCTGAGAAGCTCACCCAAGATATATACAACCTGTAAAGCATGGATATCACTGGTACCAAGAGCTCAGAGAAGGTAGCAAAACTTCTCTGCATGTGACAAGAAAAAGGATTTCTAAAAGAAAAGGCAGAGAAAAACATGAGGGAGTAGCAAGGGGAAAGCTAGGGAGATAGCTAGTGGCTTTGACAGGCAGAATATAACCTCCTGCACCCTCTTCCCACCCCACCCCACCATGCCTCAAATCTGTAGCAAAATTACTAACTAATAAAAAACCTTGGTAGAAGTGCGCGGGGCCGGGGGGGGGGGCGGTGAGTGTGTGATGAGGCTGAATTTTACATCTGGCCAGTCCAGTGCAACTTAGGACCATGAATCTGCATAAACCGTGAGGACCGGCTTAGGCCTTTCTCTGGCTATGGAGGCCCCAGGCGACATCACTATTGTATTATTGTTGTTGCAGTAAGAAATGGGTATGGCACATCAGCAACATTTCATTCAAACAGTTAAACTTCTGAAGAACGGGCTTAAACCAGGCAGAATTTTGATCATCGCCATTCCATTCTGCACATTTCCTAGGGAACACAGAATGGCTGGGACACCTGAATCAGACATGAAAGAATCAGGAGCCTCCTTTCCATCTTCAACCTACTATTAAAATTCGGGGGGCTTCCCTGGTGGTGCAGTGGTTAAGAATCCAACTGCCAATGCAGGGGACACGGGTTCAAGCCCTTGTCCAGGAAGATCCCACATGCCACGGAGGCAACTAAGCCCGTGCACCACAACTACTGAGCCTGTGCTCTAGAGCCCGCGAGCCACAACTACTGAAGCCCGTGCGCCTAGAGCCCATGCTCTGCAACAAGAGAAGCCACTGCAATGAGAAGCCCACGCACCGCAACGAAGACCCAACGCAGACAAAAATAAAAATAAATAAATAATAAATTTATTTAAAACTAAATAAATTAAAATTCAGGTGGGGAGTGTATGAGGAGTATCTGTTATTGGGTCTTAAATGGTAAAGAGGACAGAGCTTCCACAGTAGGAGAAAAAAAAGATTAAACCGATTTCAGGAGGTTTTACTCGCCTCTTTACTTTTGCCTCCATGGGATTTTGCATATTTTATCCACGGTGCCTTCCAATAGTTTAGCTTTCAACAGGTTGCTTTTTGGCATTTCTCCTAACCTAATTAAGTGTCTGCCTAAGCCAAGGGGGTGACACTTTTTCTGGCTGAAGTTCTTCCCAGCACGCCCAGCACATCCAAGTCCAACACTTACAGTGGACATCACTTATGCAGCTTGGGGCAAGGAAGGCCCCAATATTTGATCTTTGCCTGATGTCTATAGTCTAGTTCACTTCATTTGAAGAACATTATCCATGGTATATTGCCTGGCAAATTATTTATCCTTTGGGTTATTGTAGTAAACTTGTAAGCAGGTGGGGTTTTAGATTTTCCATCCTGTCTCAAAGAAAAATGAACACGCAATGTAGGACACCTACAATCCCTCATCCATCGTCGCCCACTGGCAGGTGATCTGCTTCAGCTCTTCATGCTGCACACAACTCCTGCATTTCTCTCTTCTATTCTGCTACCAGGGAGAGATGTGAATCAATAGCAACTCTTGATGACAGCGATACCCAGATTTGGGGCCCGCTCCTCATGCTGTGTAGGCCACGTGTTCTGGCCTCTCCTGGTTCCTTACTGACATTTATTCATAAACCCTAGCTCTGGCTTCCGTTCACCTTTTGCCTCACGTCCCCAATCCTGGCCTCATCTTTAAAACTGCTTAGTGGTCTGCTCTGACAAACCAAAATTCCCTCATTTCCATCAGGGTCTGTCTATACTGGGGTGCTAATTAACTTCTGGCTCTCCAAGTTACAGAGCTCATTTGCTGACTCACAGGAGACTACCAAAGGAAGCCCTTCATTAGCATTCCTGAGCTGCTCCTTAGCCACTGTGAGAATCACACCATCCAAACTGTCAAACTCACCAGACTGCAGGAAGGAAAAATGACTGACTCTACTTGGATTAATGGCTCTTTACTGCCACAAGAACTCACTGGGCATCTCCTAAGGGCTCAGCACTATTGGGGGAGGGCTATCAAATCTGTACAAGGCAAACCCCTTTCTCAAAGCAATGGGGGGCAAGACCCACATTTATGAAACAACTAAAATACAATATACAAGAAGAATATAAGGCATCAAGACCAAGGCAGTTTTATTCCAAAAAGTAAAACTGATTTAACATTTTAAAAATCTATCAATGTAATTTTCTAATTTAATTGAAAAATAATTTTCAAAAATTAGTTTAATAAATAAGGGAAAATCATCTGATGAAAATCAACACATGATTTGAAAGAAAAAACTAACTTAGCCAACACGGAGTAGAAGGGAACTTTCTTCATCCAACAAACGATGGCTACCAAAAATCCTACAGCAAACACTGCGTTTCACTGAATCACTGAATGCTTTTCCTCTGAGACTGGGAGCAAAACCATGATGATTACTTTCATCACTTTACAATTACTGAGTAAATTGGATATTCACATAGGAAAAAAACTGACCCCTCTCTCACACTATACATAAAAATCAATTCCAAGTGGATTACAGATCTAAATATAAAATGCAAAACAATAAAGCTTCTAGACAGTAACATAAGAGAATTAACCTTAGTAGCAGGTAAAGATTTCTTAAACAAGGTACAATAGCACTAACCATAATTTAAAAATTGATAAACTGATCTACTGATATATTAAAATTAAAAACTACTGTGCTTCAAAACACAACATTGATAGAGGAAAAGACATTATATATAACTGAAAAAACGAGCTTATCCAGGCTATATAAATAACTTTTGCATATCAATTATACAGACAATTCAATCAGAACTGGAGCAAAAGACTTGAACAGCCAGTTCACAAAGGAAGTATCCAAATGGCCAATAAACATAAAAGTTTCTTAAACTCATTAGAGATCAAAGAAGTGCACATTAAGACCACATACAATACCACTACACTTCTTCCAGAATGGTTAAAATTTGGGCAGTTGACTACACAAAGTGTTGGTGAGCATGCGGAACACCTGAACCTCTTATGCATTGCTGGCGGGGGTATAAATAAGCATAACCATTTAAAAGAAGTGATAATATCTACTAAAGTTGAACAACTGTACACTCTGTAACTAAGCAATTCCATTTCTCAGTATATGCCCAATAGAAATGCCTACATATGTGCATCAAAAGACACACACAGGGCTTCCCTGGTGGCGCAGTGGTTAAGAATCCACCTGCCAATGCAGGGGACATGGGTTCGAGCCCTGGGCCGGGAAGATCCCACATGCCACAGAGCAACTAAGCCCGTGCACCACAACTACTGAGCCTGTGCTCTAGAGCCTGTGTGCCACAACTATTGAGCCCGCATGCCACAACTACTGAAACCTGTGCACCTAGAGCCCGTGCTCTGCAACAAAAGAAGCCACCGCAATGAGAAGCCCATGCACCGCAGCAAAGAGTAGTCCCCACTCACCTCAACTAGAGAAAGACCTCACGCAGCAACAAAGACCCAACGCAGCCAAAAATAAAATAAACTAAAAAAAAAAAACAAAAAAAACCACACAATAACATTCAGAGCAGCAGCATCCAGAATAGCTCAAAAACAGAATCAACCCAAATGTTAATCAACTGAAGAATGGATAAATACATTTTGGTATACTCATACAATCAAATATTACACAACAGAAATGAATAGACTACTGGAACACACAATATGCGTGAATCTCACAAACATGATACTGGGCAAAAGAAGCCAAACTTGAAAGAGTAGATACTGTATTATTCCATTTATATAAGATTAAAATATAGGCAAAACAAATCTGTGATAGTATAGGTGAGTCTTCCAGGGTGCTGGCAGATTCCATTACTAGATGTGGGTAGTAGTTCATGGATGTGTTCACCCTATGATATTTATCAACCTGAAGAGGTGTTCCAAGGTAGGGGGACCATGAGAGTGGTCTACCACAGCAATGGCCAATGTACAATGATACTAAAAAGCAGCCTGGTTGCTTTTCTCTTGCTTTTAAACTCTCTGCAGTGAATGCCCCCCCTCCCCGCCACAGTTCATTGCCTAAAGCTGCAGTTCATTGCCTAAAGCTGCAATGAACTGCTCCCACCACCCCTCCTTACTACTACTGATCAAGCTGTACACTTAGAATTTGTACAACTTCTGAATGTATGCTACATTTCAATAAAAACTTTTATTCAAAAATTTTAAAGGCAACAATTAAAAGAACATAAATATGATCCATCACTTCTAAATCAGAAAACATTAATATAAAATATAAACCCAAATTCATTTCATGACAGTGGTTGACTTTAAGAAGGGAGGAAAATGGAACTTCAGCTTTATCTGTACATGTGTGTGTATAACAAAAAAAGGGCCACTTTAGGAAAGTCATTTCTTTGGGAGGGTAAGTGAAGGCAAACACTAAACATCATGCCGTATAGGCACAAAGGAAAGGATTCATCCTAAAAACATACAAGAAAAGAGGGTCAATAAAAAACGCCCGTGATGCCCCATTCTGTAATCCTCCCTCAATCCCGAGGGCCAGGGCACATGCAGAGGATGAGCTCAGGCACAGGAATGTGATGAAGAGGAGGGACTGGTGCCTGCTGCCCCTATCTAGCAGGGTCTGAGCTCATGTAGCAGGCAAAAAGACCTTGGGGCCTAGAGCTGTGCAAGGTGCTTCTGGAAATCCCTTAGGACACTGGTGCAATAACTGATGCTGAAATCAGGACAGCCCAAGGGAAAGGGCAACCTGAGGGGTAGGTTGTACCACAGGAGAAGTGAAACAGAACATCAGGGTCTCTGCCAACCTCCAGTATAGGCATACCTCATTTTATTGCGCTTTGCTTTTTTTTGCACTATAAAAATACTGTAGTTTTTACAAATTGAAGGTTTGTGGTGGGACCTTCCTGGCGGTCCAATGGTTAAGACTCCACGCTTCCAAGGCAGGGGGTGTGGGTTCAATCCCTGGTCAGGGAACTAAGATCCCATATGCCACATGGTGCAGCCATAAAAAGAAAAAAAGAGAAAAGAAACTCTTGCCAAATTGAAGGTTTGTGGCAACCCTGCGTCAAGCAAGTCTATCAATGCTCTATTTCCAACAGCATTTGCTCACTTTGTGTCTCTGTCACATTTTGGTAATTCTCACATTTCAAACTTTTTCATTATTATTGTATTTGTTACGGTGATCTGTGATCAGCGATCTTTGATGTTACTACAATAACTGTTTTGGGGTACCACAAACCACGCCCATATAAGGTGACGAACTTAATCAGTAAATGTATAAATGTTGTGTGTGTTCTGACTGCTCCACTGACTGGCTGCTCACTCCCCTCTTCAGGCCTCTCTATTCCCTGAGACACAACAGCATGAAATTAAGCCAGTCAATACCCCCTACAATGGCCTCTAAGTGTTCAAGTGAAAGGAAGAGTCACATGTCTCTCACTTTAAATCAAAAGTTAGAAATGGTTACGTTTAGTGAGGAAGGCACATCAAAAGCTGAGATAGGTCAAAAACTAGGCAAAAAGCTAGGCCTTATACCAAACAGTTAGCCATGTTGTGAATGCAAAGGAAAAGTTCTTGAAGGAAATTAAAAGTGCTACTCCAGTGAACACACAAATGATAAGAAACAGCTTTATTGCTGATATGGAGAAAGTTTTAGGGGTCTGAATAGATCAAACCAGCCATAACATTCCCTAATCCCGAGCAAGGCCCTAACTCTCCAATTATATGAAGGCTGAGAGAAGTAAGAAAGCTGCAGGAGAAAAGTCTGAAGCTAGCAGAGGTTGGTTCATGAAGTTTAAGAAGCCATTTCCATAACATAAATGTACAAGGTAAAGCAGCAAGTGCTGATGTAGAAGCTGCAGCAAGTTATCCAGAAGATCTAGCTAAGGTCATTAATGAAGCTGGCTACACTAAACAACAGATTTTCAGTGTAGATGAAACAGTCTTATATTGTAGAAGTTGTCATCTAGGACTTTCATAGCAAGAGAGAAGTCAATGCCAGCCTTCAAAGGAGAGGCTGATTTTCCTGTTAGTGGCTAATGCAGCTGGTGACATTAAGTTGAAGCCAATACTCATTTACCATTCTGAAAATCCTAGGGCCCTTAAGAATTATGCTAAATCTACTTTACCTGTGCTCTATAAATGGCACAACAAAGACCGGATGGCAGCACATCTGTTGACAATACGGTTTACCAAATATTTTAAGCCCACTGTTGAGACCTACTGCTCAGAAAAAAAGATTCTTTTCAAAATATTACTGCTATTGACAATGCACCTGGTCACCCAAGAGCTCTGATGGAGATATACAATAAGATTAATGTTGTTTTCATGCCTGCTAACACAACATCCATCCTGCAGCCCATGGATCAAGGAGTAATTTTGACTTACAGGTCTTATTATGTAAGAAATATATTTTGTAAAGCTATACATGCCATACATAGTGATTCCTCTGATGGATCTGGTCAAAGTCAACTTTAAACCTTCTAGAATGTATTTACCATTCTAGATGCCATTAAGAACATTTGTGATTCAAGGGAAGAGGTCAAAATACCAACATTTAATGGAAGTTTGGAAGAAGTTGACTCTAATCCTCATGGATGACTTTGAAGGGTTCAAGACTTCAGTGGAGGAAGTACCTGCAAATGTGGCAGAAAACAGCAAAAGAACTATAATTAGAAGTGGAGCCTGAAGACATGACTGAAGTGCTGCAATGTCATGACAAAACTTTCACAGATGAGGAGCTGCTTATTATGGATGAACAAAGAAAGTGGTTTCTTGAGATGGAATCTACTCCTGGTGAATAAGTTGTGAAGACTGTGGAAATGTCAACAAAGGATTTAGGATAGTACATAAACTTAGTTGAAAAAGGAGGGCAGGATTTGAGAGGATTGACTCCAATTTTGAAAGAAGTTCTTGAATAAAATGCTATCAAACGGCATTGCATGTTACAGAAAAATCATTTGTGAAAGAGTCTATTTGATGTGGCAAACTTTATTATTGTCTTATTTTGAGAAATAAGCCACACCAACCTTCAACAACCACCACCCTGATCAGTCAGCCAGCCATCAACATCCAGGCAAGACCCTCCACAGCAAAAAAAGACTACTTGCTGAAGTCTCAGCTGATGGTTAGTATTTTTTAGCAATAAAGTACTTTTTAATTAAGCTATGGTTTTTTAGACATAATGCTACTTCACACTTAACAGACTACAGTACAGTGTAAACATAACTTTTATACATGCTGAGAATTCAAAAACTTCATGTGACTTGCTTTACGGCAATATTCGCTTTATTGAAATATTCACTTTATTACAGTGATCTGAAACCAAACCCACAATATCTCCGAGGTATGCCTGTAATATCTCCTTGAGCTTTGAGGACCCAAGAGTAAAGGGCCTGGCAAAAGGAGTCCCCTCTAGACAAGCAAAGGGTCACCTACTGAATCACAGTGTTTCAAACCCACAGGGTAAATTAATCATGGTAATTCTAATTCTCATGGCACTTTACAGTTTTCAAAGTGCATTTGAATACAACATATACAACATTTCATTTCGTTTACTGAGCCACTTTGTAGAGTTGACAGAGACTGTGCTTTTTTCTTTCTTTCGAAACAAAAACAGTAAACACTTATGAAATTTGGAAAATACAGGAAGGGAAAAAACTACCTGTAGATTTTCATGCTTAACATTTTTTCAATAGTATATCACATTCTAAGAATTCATTTTGTTGAGTTTTTCCTTTTCATTAAGTTGTAATCATACTAAATATACAAATTTGCATAGCAGGGATTATTATGCCCATTTTAAGGATAACCAATCTGAGGCTCAAAGAAGTTACATAACTTGTCTAAAGAGACAGGGCTACTGAGTGAAAAGTCTGGGTCTAGAACTGAAAAATTCAGACACTCTGTTCTAGTTTTTGATGAATTTGAGAAATAAGTAGAATCTCTCATTTCTTTGTCAACCTACCACCTCAGGCAAGTCATTTTCTCTTTTATCTGCCCTTGTTGGCAGGAAAAGAAGAGAAAACACAAAGTCTTACAAAAAACAAAAGCTCTGAAACTGCTACAGGAGAGCTGGGAGCACCTGCAGTTAAGGATGAGGAATGAGGGAGGCTGTAGTTGGCTCCCACTACGTGTTTCTTCCTTTGGACAGTACATGAGTCAGGGACCTGGCAGAAAACAGACAGCCCCTCTAAAGCTGGTAAGAAAAGCAAGTTTAATGAAGGCACTGTTTACAAAGGTGTGAAAAGAGCTAAGAGAATGCACCAAAAAAAAAAAAAAAAAAAAAAAAGACTAAGTCCTGGATCAAGAAACAGTAGAATTGGAAGCTGCAAAGAGCTGGGGCTATAGGAAAGGGACTCAGTCTCCCCATTCCACTGCAGCAGGGAGGAAGCTGAAGAATAAGCACCCCAATCCCCCTCCCCTCCCATGCTCTGAATACCTGCCAGTGCCTCTAAGGCACTGAAATCAACCAGAAGCAAGAGGGCAAAGGATAAAGCCATCTGGGGTCAGCCCCCTAGGACAGAGGCAGCAGGGAGAAGCAAGGAGAGTGCATCTGGAGGGCAAAGAGAAAATAGCAAAGATGGGCTTTCCCTCTTTCCTACCAAAGGAAGCCAAATGGGGCTGTTCCTAAATTAATGATTTACAGGAATGACGTCAGGCGACTTCCCTGGTGGTGCAGTGGTTAAGACTCCACGCTCCCAATGCAGGGCGACTGATCAGGGAACTAAATGCCACATGCATGCCGCAACTAAGAGTTCGCATGCCACAACTAAGGAGCCCGCCTGCCGCAACTAAGACCCAATGCAAATAAATAAATAAATAAATAAATAAATGGAATGACATCAGAATTCAGAACCACCCAATGTGTCTATAGCTGGGACAGGCAAACTATAGCCTACAGACCAAATCCAGCTCAAGTCCTGTTTTTTTGCAAATGAAATTTTATAGGAACACAGCCACACTTATTTGTTTAGGTACTGTCTATGGGGCTGCTTTCAGACTATACACCAAGTTGACTCTTTAGGAGAGAGACTGAACTGCCTGCAAAACTTAATATATTTACTATCTGGCCCTTTGCAGAAAAAGCCTGATAAATTTTCTTTTTCTTTTCTACAAGAATCACATTCATTTAACATTCGTTCTACAAGTATTTATGGAATGCTTATGTTTTGGGCATTGGGGATACAGCAGGTGAGCAGAACAAACAAAAAAATTCTATCCCTGTGGAGCTAGTGGGAGGAGACAGATACGAAACAAAATAAGTAAATGATATAGAATCTAAAAATTGATGAATGCTATGAAAAAAATAGAGGTGAATACGGGGACAGGATGTGCTGGGGAGTTGGGGAGAGGCTGCAATATAATGCATATCATGCTTTATCTAAATCACTTCACTGAACTCCAACATAATGTAATGAGATACTCTTTCCCCACTTCTCAGATGAAAAGGAAAATGAGACTTAGAAACTGATCCAAGACCACATGGCTAATCAATGCTTCTATTGGGATTTGAACCCACATCTGGCTGCTCCAAAGCTCATTTGTGTAACAACTCCTCAAAATGAGAGCACTGGCTCAGAAAAGTAAAATGACTTCCAATAAGTTTTCTCTTTTGATGCTAACAGAGCCAGGACTATTTATCTTCATCCTCCTCAGGGTGACTTGTCCAAGCTCACTCTGAGTTACCAACCAAGCAAGGCTTAGAATCCTTATCTTCTGAAGCCAAACTCAGACATTTAATCTACAGTAATCCAACAGAATTCTTAGCAGAAAATGTTTCGAGGAGTTGATCAGAATTGAGAAAAGTTAAAAACGAATGTGGAACAGACTCAAAGAAAGCAAAAAAGCACTTTTCACACCATAAACTGGGTTGCATAGAGATGCAATTAAGCAAGCAAACATAGAATAACAATGCTACTAAACACATACTTCCCCAAAGACAGAGTGATGAGTCTAATAACATCATAGCTACTAGCTTGCCAAGGTCAGACATTCCCAAACATCTCTAATCAATTGTTTCCCCATCTTCCAAAGGCCAGATTACAATCACCTTGATATATAGGATGTAGGTCTGAGTTGTAGAGAAGAGGAATAAATATCTGGGATATAAAACAACAAAAAGAAATTTTTCTCTCTCAAATGTCCATTCAAAGATAGCACAGTTCCTGTTCTTGGATGGGATGGCCTAGGGAGTGCTAAGTAGAAGCCCTGGGTCATAAAGAGCCTGTCATTGATTCTCCCTCCAGTCAATGAAGTCCCTAGGCTAGTAGAGCTACTAAATTTCAGTGCCAAGTATTAGTACCTTTTCCTGATTGTAGTGATTCAACAACCCCCAGTGAGGGTGACTCACAGGAAGAGTTAGAGGGCTGAATGTGGCCCTGGAGCCCACACAGTTGTCATGTTCATGGACATCACCTGGCATTTACATCAGCCAAGCAGCTGGGCCTCTGAAACAAATATCATCAGCATTATCCCATCTGGTCACCATCATTCCAGCCATGGCTGTTTGGTCCTTGCCCTCAAAGCCAGGACACACTGAGATTGGGGTTGCTCTTAGAACAAATAGGGAAAGGGAAGGTTCCAAGGACCATGTGGAGTCATAAAATGTATGTCCCTAAAGGCCCTCCAGATAGTCTAATCCAAGAAGAGACAAAAGCATCAATGAGAAAAAGTTGAAGGGTGAAAGAGCTGAATTAAAGATTAAGTGACAAAGGAAATGACATAAAAGATCTCTGGATAACAGGGTTCATAGAGAATAGGAGGGAAGAGAATGGGATCTTTATAATACGGTGTGTCTTGCCAGGGCAGAAGCAGTTTCTTAAAAGAGCTGCACAAAACCAGGTGACAGCCACCCTTGCTTGGCACTTGTAATAGCAGTCTCCATAATGGACTTCTTAAAGACTGCCCCATCCACAGGGCGAGAGTGGACACCTGATCCCAAATGCCTCAATTCCACCCCCCACCGAAGGCCAACAATATCAAATAAGGACAATCAGAGACTGAGTCAATCAACCATGAGAAGTCAAGCTAGGAGGTATTTAGGTTCAGAGGCTCTACCAGGTAGAGGCCAGGATGGGCTCTGGGCAAACAGAGGTAGAAATAAATGTTCAGAAGGGCAGAGAAAGCAGCCCATGCAGCCTTGGGGGCAGAGAACAGAGTAGGCTGACAACATTAGGTTCCTCTGACTCCACAGAGAAGCCAAGTTTTAAAATCAGGAGCTCCCCTACCACTTTAGTTTGTTTAATCAGTTTCTCTTCTATGAAATGGAACAATTCTAGACAAAAGGGTTTTGTCCTGTTATAGTAGCCAGACTAGGCCCAAGATGAAGTCCCTCATGCTAAACCCAAGTCAGCAAACCAAAACTTAACCAAGTTTCTATGCTTGGTTCTCCGAGAAAAGGTAGGCCTAGCCAACCAATCAGTGCTTGCCTGGTCATACAAGTTACCTGCCCCGTAGAGAACAGATGTCCAGGGATGACTTTACTGGCAGTCTTTCCAGCCAGGGCTCTTGGGGTCTTAAAACAGAAGGCAGACTGCCAGAGAGAGGAAGAGGCCTGCACTTTATTTGATGAGGCCGCTAACAAGAGGTGGGCTGAGGAGCTTCAAGATGGCGGAAGAGTAAAACACGGAGATCACCTTCCTCCCCACAGATACGTCAGAAATACATCTACAGGTGGAACGGCTCCTACAGAACACCTACTGAACGCTGGCAGAAGATCGCAGACCTCCCAAAAGGCAAGAAACTCCCCACATACCTGGGTAGGGCAAAAGAAAAAAGAATAAACAGAGACAAAAGAATAGGGACAGGACCTGCACCAGTGGGAGGGAGCTGTGAAGGAGGAAAGGTTTCCACACACTAGAAGCCCCTTCGTGGGCGGAGACTGCAGGTGGCGGAGGGGGTAAGCTTCCGAGCCACGGAGGAGAGCACAGCAACAGGGGTGCGGAGGGCAAAGCGGAGAGGTTCCCGCACAGAGGATCGGTGCCAAGCAGTACTCACCAGCCCGAGAGGCTTGTCTGCTCACCCACCAGGACGGGCGGGGGCTGGGAGCTGAGGCTCGGGCTTCGGTTGGATCGCAAGGAGAGGACTGGCGGCGTGAACACAGCCTGCAGGGGGTTAATGCACCACGGCTAGCCGGGAGGAAGTCCGGGAAAAAGTCTGGACCTGCCGAAGAGGCAAGAGACATTTTCTTCCCTCTTTGTTTCCTGGTGCGCAAGGAGAGGGGTTTAAGAACGCTGCTTAAAGGAGCTCCAGAGACGGGCGCGAGCCGCGGCTATCAGCGTGGACCCCATAGATGGGCTTGAGACGCTAAGGCTGCTGCTGCCGCCAACAAAAAAACCTCTGTGCGAGCACAGGTCACTATCCCCACCTCCCCTCCCGGGAGCCTGTGCAGCCCGCCACTGCCAGGGTCCCATGGTCCAGGGACAACTTCCCCGGGAGAATGCACGGCGTGCATCAGGCTGGTGCAACGTCATGCCGGCCTCTGCCACCGCAGGCTCACCCCACATCCGTACCCCTCCCTCCCCCCAGCCTGAGGGAGCCAGAGCCCCTGAATCAGCGGCTCCTTTAACCCCGTCCTGTCTGAGCGAAGAGCAGATGCCCTCAGGCGACCTACACGCAGAGGCAGGTCCAAATCCAAAGCTGAACCCCCGGGAGCTGCGAGAACAAAGAAGAGAAAGGGAAATCTCTCCCAAAGCCTCAGGAGCAGCGGATTAAAGCTCCACAATCAACTTGATGTACCCTGCATCTGTGGAATACCTGAATAGACAACGAATCATCCCAAATTGAGCAGGTGGACTTTGGGAGCAAAGATATATTATTTTTTCCACTTTTTCTCTTTTTCTGAGTGTGTATGTGTATGCTTCTGTGTGTGATTTTATCTGTATAGCTTTGCTTTCACCATTTGTCCTAGGGGTCTGTCCATCCGTTTTTTTGCTTTATGTTTTTTTTCTACTTATTAAAATTTTGTTTCTTAATAATTTTAATTACTTTATTTTATTTTACTCTACTTTATTTTATTTTATCCTCTTTCTTTCTTTCTTTCTATTTTTTCTCCCTTTTATTCTGAACCATGTGGATGAAAGGCTCTTGGTGCTCCAGCCAGGAGTCAGTGCGGGAGAGCCAACTTCAGGACACTGTTCCACAAGAGACCTCCCAGCTTCACGTAATATCAAACAACGAAAATCTCCCAGAGATATCCATCTCAACGCCAAGACCCAGCTCCAGTCAATGACCAGCAAGCTACAGTGCTGGACACCCTATGCCAAACAACTAGCAAGACAGGAACACAGCCCCATCCATGAGCAGAGAGGCTGCCTAAGATCATAATAAGGCCACAGACACCCCAAAACACACCACCAGACGTGGACCTGCCCACCAGAAAGACAAGATCCAGCCTCATCCACCACAACACAGGCATCAGTCCCCTCCACCAGGAAGCCTACACAACCGAGTGAACCAACCTTAGCCTCTGGGGACAGACACCAAAAACAACAGGAACTATGAACCTGCAGCCTACAAAGAGGAGACCACAAACACAGTAAGTTAAGCAAAATGAGAGACAGAAAAACACACAGCAGATGAAAGAACAAGGTAAAAACCCACCAGACCTAATAAATGAAGAGGAAATAGGCAGTCTACCCGAACAAGAATTCAGAATAATGATAGTAAAGATGATCCAAAATCTTGGAAATAGAATAGAGAAAATACAAGAAACGTTTAACAAGGACCTAGAAGAACTAAAGAGCAAACAAATAATGATGAGCAACACAATAAATGAAATTTAAAATTCTCTAGAAGGGATCAATAGCAGAATAACTGAGGCAGAAGAACGGGTAAGTGACCTGGAAGATAAACTAGTGGGAGTAACTACTGCAGAGCAGAATAAAGAAAAAGAATGAAAAGAACTGAGGCCAGTCTCAGAGACCTCTGGGACAACATTAAACACACCAACATTAGAATTACAGGGGTCCCAGAAGAAGAAGAAAAAAGAAAGGAAATGAGAAAATATTTGAAGAGATTATAGTTGAGAACTTCCCTAATATGGGAAAGGAGATAGTTAATCAAGTCCAGGAAGCACAGAGAGTCCCATACAGGATAAATCCAAGGAGAAACACGCCCAAGACACATATTAATCAAACTATCAAAAATTAAATACAAAGAAAACATATTAAAAGCAGCAAAGGAAAAACAACAAATAACACACAAGGGAATCCCCATAAGGTTAACAGCTGATCTTTCAGCAGAAACTCTGCAAGCCAGAAGGGACTGGCAGGACATATTTAAAGTGATAAAGGAGAAAAACCTACAACCAAGATTACTCTACCCAGCAAGGATCTCATTCAGATTTGATGGAGAAATTAAAACCTTTACAGACAAGCAAAAGCTGAGGGAGTTCAGCACCACCAAACTGCTTTACAACAAAGGCTAAAGGAACTTCTCTAGGCAGGAAACACAAGAGAAGGAAAAGACCTACAATAACAAACCCAAAACAATTAAGAAAATGGAAATAGGAACATACATATCAATAATCACCTTAAATGTAAATGGAATAAATGCTACCACCAAAAGACACAGACTCGCTGAATGGATACAAAAACAAGACCCGTATATATGCTGTCTAAAAGACACCCACTTCAAACTTAGGGACACTTACAGACTGAAAGTTAGGGGATGGAAAAAGATATGCCATGCAAATGGAAATCAGAAGAAAGCTGGAGTAGCAATTCTCATATCAGACAAAATAGACTTTAAAATAAAGACTATCACAAGAGACAAGGGATCAATCCAATCAAGGGATCAATCCAAGAAGAAGATATAACAATTGTAAATATTTATGCACCCAACATAGGGGCACCTCAGTACACAAGGCAAATGCTAACAGCCATAAAAGGGGAAATCGACAGTAGCAAAGTCATAGTAGGGAACTTTAACACCCCACTTTCACCAATGGACAGATCATCCAAAATGAAAATAAATAAGGAAACACAAGCTTTAAATGAAACGTTAAACAAGATGAACTTAATTGATATTTATACGCCATTCCATCAAAAAACACCAGAATACACTTTCTTCTCAAGTGCTCATGGAACATTCTCCAGGATTGATCATAGCTTGGGTCACAAATCAAGCCTTGGTAAATTTATGAAAGTTGAAATCGTATCAAGTATCTTTTCCGACCACAACACCATTAGACTAGATATCAATTATATGAAGAAACTGGTAAAAAACACAAACACATGGAGGCTAAATAATACACTACTTAATAACCAAGTGATCACTGAAGAAAACAAAAAATACCTAGAAACAAATGACAATGCAGACACGACGACTCAAAACCTACGGGATGCAGCAAAAGCAGTTCTAAGGGGGAAGTTTATAGCAATACAATCCTAACTTAAGAAACAGGAAACATCTCAAATAAACAACCTAACCTTGCACCTAAAGCAATTAGAGAAAGAACAAAAAAAACCCCAAAGTTAGCTGAAGGAAAGAAATCATAAAGATCAGATCAGAAATAAATGAAAAAGAAATGAAGGAAACAATAGCAAAGATCAATAAAACTAAAAGCTGGTTCTTTGAGAAGATAAACAAAATTGATAAACCATTAGCCAGACTCATCAAGAAAAAAAGGGAGAAGACCCAAATCAATAGAATTAGAAATGATAAAGGAGAAATAACAACTGACACTGCAGAAATACAAAAGATCATGAGAGATTACAACAAGCAACTCTATGCCAATAAAATGGACAACCTGGAAGAAATGGACAAATTCTTAGAAATGCACAACCTGCTGAGACTGAACCGGGAAGAAGTAGAAAATATGAATAGACCAATCACAAGCACTGAAATTGAAACTGTGATTAAAAATCTTCCAACAAACAAAAGCCCAGGACCAGATGGATTCACAGGCAAATTCTATCAAACATTTAGAGAAGAGCTAACACCTATCCTTCTCAAACTCTTCCAAACTATAGCAGAGGGAGGAACACTCCCAAACTCATTCTACGAGGCCACCATCACCCTGATACCAAAACCAGACAAAGATGTCACAGAGAAAGAAAACAACAGGCCAATATCACTGATGAACATAGATGCAAAAATCCTCAACAAAATACTAGCAAACAGAATCCAACAGCACATTAAAAGGATCATAAACCATGATCATGTGGGGTTTATTCCAGGAATGCAAGGATTCTTCAATATACGCAAATCAATCAATGTGATACACCATATTAACAAATTGAAGGAGAGAAACCATATGATCATCTCAATCGATGCAGAGAAAGCTTTCAACAAAATTCAACACCCATTTATGATAAAAACCCTCCAGAAAGTAGGCATAGAGGGAACTTTCCTCAACATAATAAAGACCATATATGACAAACCCACAGGCAACATCGTCCTCAATGGTGAAAAACTGAAAGCATTTCCACTACGATCAGGAACAAGACAAGGTTGCCCACTCTCACCACTCTTATTCAACATAGTTTTGGAACTTTTAGCCACAGTAATCAGAGAAGAAAAAGAAATAAAACGAATCCAAATTGGAAAGAAGAAGTAAGGTGTCACTGTTTGCAGATGACATGATACTATACATAGAGAATCCTAAAGATGCTACCAGAAAACTACTAGAGCTAATCAATGAATTTGGTAAAGTAGCAGGATACAAAATTAATGCACAGAAATCTCTGGCATTTCTATACACTAATGATAAATTCTGAAAGTGAAATTAAGAACACACTCCCATTTACCACTGCAACAAAAACAATAAAATATCTAGGCATAAACCTACCTAAGATTACAAAAGACCTGTATGCAGAAAATTATAAGACACTGATGAAAGAAATTAAACATGATACAAATAGATGGAGAGATATACCATGTTCTTGGATTGTAAGAATCAACATTGTGAAAATGACTCTACCACCCAAAGCAATCTAAAGATTCAATGCAATCCCTATCAATCTACCACTGGCATTTTTCACAGAACTAGAACAGAATATTTCACAATTTGTATGGAAACGCAAAAGACCCCAAATAGCCAAAGCAATCTTGAGAATGAAAAATGGAGCTGGAAGAATCAGGCTCCCTGACTTCAGACTATACTACAAAGCTACAGTAATCAAGACAGTACGGTACTGGCACAAACACAGAAATATAGATCAATGGAACAGGATAGAAAGCCCAGAGATAAACCCACGCACATATGGTCACCTTATCTTTGATAAAGGAGGCAAGAATATACAGTGGAGAAAAGACAGCCTCTTCAATATGTGGTGCTGGGAAAACTGGACAGCTACATGTAAAAGTATGAAATTAGAACACTCCTTAACACCATACACAAAAATAAACTCAAAATGGATTAAAGACCTAAATGTAAGGCCAGATACTATCAAACTCTTAGAGGAAAACATAGGCAGAATACTCCATGACATAAATCACAGCAAGATCCTTTTCGACCCACCTCCTAGAGAAACGGAAATAAAAACTAAAATAAACAAATGGGACCTAATGAAACTTCAAAGCTTTTGCACAGCAAAGGAAACCATAAACAAGACCAAAAAACAACCCTCAGAATGGGAGAAAATATTTGCAAATGAAGCAACTGACAAAGGATTAATCTCCAAAATTTACAAGCAGCTCATGTAGCTCAATAACAAAAAAATAAACAACCCAATCCAAAAATGGGCAGAAGACCTAAACAGACATTTCTCCAAAGAAGATATACAGATTGCCAACAAACACATGAAAGAATGCTCAACATCATTAATCATTAGAGAAATGCAAATCCAAACTACAATGAGATATCATCTCACACCGGTCAGAATGGCCATCAAATCTAGAAACAATAAATGCTGGAGTGGGTGTGGAGAAAAGCAATCCCTCTTGCATTGGTGGTGGGAATGTAAATTGATACAGCCACTATGGTGAAAAGTATGGAGGTTCCTTCGAAAACTAAAAATAGAACTACCATAGGACCCAGCCATTCCACTACTGGGCATATACCCATAGAAAACCAGAATTTAAAAGAGTCATGTATCAAAATGTTCATTGCAGATCTATTTACAGTAGCCAGGACATGGAAGCAACCTATGTGTCCATCAACAGATGAATGGATAAAGAAGATGTGGCACATATATATAATGGAATATTACTCAGCCATGAAAAGAAACAAAATTGAGTTATTTGTAGTGAGGTGGATGGACCTAGAGTCTGTCAAACAGAGTGAAGTAAGTCAGAATGAGAAAAAGAAATACCGTATGTTAACACATATATATGGAAGGTAAGAAAAAAAAAAGGTCATGAAGAACCTAGAGGCAACATGGGAATAAAGGCACAGACCTACTATAGAGTGGACTTGAGGATATGGGGAGGGGGAAGGGTAAGCTGTGACAAAGTGAGAGAGTGTCATGGACATATATACACTACCAAATGTAAAATCGATAGCTAGTGGGAAGCAGCCGCGTAGCACAGGGAGATCAGCTCAGTACTTTGTGACCACCTAGAGGGGTGGGATAGGAAAGGTGGGAGGGAGGGAGACACAAGAGGGAAGAGATATGGGAACATATGTATACGTATAACTGATTCACTTTGTTATAAAGCAGAAACTAACACACCATTGTAAAACAATCATACTCCAGTAAAGATGTTAAAAAAAAAAAAAGAGGTGGGCTGAGTATGCATATGACAGCTACCCCATGCTATGCTCTTTAATGGAAGAGGTTATAGCCTCAGGCTCCAAGTTCCATCAGCTGAGTCCAGAGAAGTCCAAATGAGTATGGGACCACCACCACCCAGGTTTGGCACAGAGCGTAGGACAGGGTGATGATTTAAAAGATGTAGAATGCATGGCTGAACATTCTATTGGAAAGACTTACTTATTCATGTAATAAAAATATTTATTGAGCATCTATTTCCTGGTAAATGCTCATCTAGATTTGGGGGCTATAACAGTGCAAAAGAGGCAAAAATGTTCCTGCCCTCATCAAGTGTGGCAAATCGTATTTTCCAAAAATGACTGAATATTGTTAAGACAGCAATTCTCCCAACTTGACCTGTAGATTCAATGCAATCCCAATCAAAATCCCAACAAGTTATTTTATTGAAATTGACAAACTGATTCTCAAGTTTATATGGAAAGGCAAAAGACTCAGAAGAGACAACACAATACTGAAGGAGAACAAAGTCAGAGAACTGGATCTACAACTTTAGCTGTTACTAATCAAGACAGGGTGGTATTCATGAAAAAATAGACAAAGAGCTCAATCGAAAAAATAGAGCCCAGATACAGACCCACAAAAGTACAGTTAATTGATCTTTGACAAATGAGCAAAGGCAATTCAATGGAGAAGGAATAGTCTTTTCAACAAATGGTGCTGGAACAACTAAACATTCACATAAAAAAAACTGAATGTAGACACTGACCTTACACCTTACACATTAGTTTATTAAAAATGGATCACAGGCATGCAACTCAACAACAAAAAAACAAACAACACAATCAAAAAATGGGTGGAATAAGTAAATAGACATTTCTCCAAAGAAGACATACAGATGGCCAACAGGCACGTGAAAAGATGCTCAACACCATTAATTATTAGAGAAATGCAAATCGAAACTAAATGAGGTTCCACCTCACACTGGTCAGAATGGCCATCATCAGAAAGTTTACACGGGCTTCCCTGGTGGCGCAGTGGTTGAGAGTCCGCCTGCTGATGCAGGGGACACGGGTTCATGCCCTGGTCTGGGAAGATCCCACATGCCACGGAGCAGCTGGGCCCGTGAGCCATGGCCGCTGAGCCTGCGCGTCCGGAGCCTGTGCTCCGCAACAGGAGAGGCCACAGCAGTGAGAGGCCCACGTACCGCAAGGAAAAAAAAAAAAGTATACAAATAACAAATGCTGGAGAGGGTGTGAAGAAAAGGGAACCCTCCTACACTGTTGGTGGGAATGTAAGTTGGTGCAACCACTATGGAAAACAGTATGGAAGCTCCTCAAAAAACTAAAAATAGAGTTACCATATGACCTGGCAGTCCTACTTCTGGGCATATATCTGGACAAAACTATAATTCGAAAAGATACATGCACCCCTATGTTCATAGCAGCACTGTTCACAATAGCCAAGACATGGAGACAACCTAAATGTCCATCAACAGATGAATGGATAAAGAAGATGTGGTAATCAGAATGGGGCTTCCCTGGTGGCGCAGTGGTTAAGAGTCACCTGCCAATGCAGGGGACACGGGGTTTGAGCCCTGGTCCGGGAAGATCCCACATGCTGTAGAGCAACTAAGCCCATGCGCCACAACTACTGAGCCTGTGTTCTAGAGCCCACGAGCCACAACTACTGAGCCCGAGTGCCACAACTACTGAAGCCCACATACCTAGAGCCCGCGGTCTGAAACAAGAGATGCCACCATAATGAGACGACCGTGCACTGCAACAAAGAGTGGCCCCCACTCGCCGCAGCTAGAGAAAGCCTGCTTGCAGCATTGAAGACCCAACACAGCCATAAATAAATAAATAAAATGATGACACCCCCCCCCAGTCATGATGTATAGAAGGAAAATAAAATTTCCATTTTAAGTTAAAAAAAAAAAAAAGATGTGGCACATTTATAAATGGAATACTACACAGCCATAAAAAGAATGAAATAATGCCATTTGCAGCAACATAGATGGAACTATAGATTATCATACTAAGTGAAGTAACTCAAAAAGAGAAAGACAAATACCATATGATATCACTTATACGTGGAATCTAAAATATGACACAAACAAACTTCTATGAAACAGAGACAGACTCACATAAAGAACAGACTTGTAGTTGCCAAGGGGGAGGGTGAGTGGGAGAGGGATAGATTGGGAGTTTGGGATTAGCAGATGCAAGCTATTATAATATTGTAGCATGGATAAACTACGAAGTCCTACTGTATAGCACAGGGAACTATATTCAATATCCTGTGATAAACCACAGGGAGATCAGCTCCGTGCTTTGTGACCACCTAGAGGGGTGGGATAGGGAAGGTGGGAGGGAGGGAGACGCAAGAGGGAAGAGATATGGGTATATATGTATATGTATAGCTGATTCGCTTTGTTACAAAGCAGAAACTAACACACCATTGTAAAGCAATTATACTCCAATAAAGATGTTTTAAAAATAAATAAATAAATAATAAATTTTTAAAAAGTATCAAAAAGAATGTATATATATAACTGAACCACTTTGCTATACAACCGAAATTAACACAACATTGTAAATCAACTATACTTCAATAAAATAAACTAAAAACAAAACTATTGCATTTTAAAGATGCAAGTGACCTCCAGAAGCGACCTCAAAGACCCTCTAAGACACTCCTATCAGGCAAACCACTTCATTTCCATAGGCTTCAGTTTCTTCATTTGTTAAATAAGAGGCACAATCACTCTCTAGGTCTGTGTTTTGCTTTTCTACTGACATGAAACAGATTGCCACAAACTTAACAGCTTAAAACAAGACCCACAGTTCTGAAGGTCAAAAGTCCAGGCCAGCATGACTGGGTTCTCTGCTCCGAGTATCACAGGCTGAAATCAATGCATCAGCCAGAGAAAACTCTCCTTTTAAAAGGGTTCATGTGATTAGGTGAGGCCCACCAGATAATCTCTTTATCTTAAGGTAAACTGACTAATTTTGTTAATTACATATGCAATATCCCTTTTACCATGTAAGATATATCATCACAGGAGTAACATGATGGGTGATGGTTATGGGGACCATCTTAGAATTCTGGCTGTCACACTCTATTATAGTTATTATTATTCCAATACTTTTTTCTCCTTTCACAATTTCTCATCTATTAAATGTGGGTGAGGATACCAGCCTCTCACTTCATTTGCCCTTAACATCATTATGGAGTAATGTCAGCGTGTTTTAAGCATCAATGGAGTTAGTTGTTAAATAAGTATAAAGAATCATTACTTGAAGGTGAAGGAGAGAAGAAATAAACATCTCTGAATTTTGTGAAAAATAGATTCCTACCCTACTGAGCTGAATAACAATAACAACAGTAAGAAATCCTCTCACTCTTAAGATTTTGGAATTACATTTGTCAAAGTGTTTTCTGCAAAACATGAATCTTTCCAGGATCCCCTTAATGAAAAGGCTCCAGTCAAATCAGTTTTTCAAATGCTGCACAGAATATCCTCAACCTCTGCCCACCTTACCCTCTCTACCCCATAGTAACTTATAAATGCACAATAATATATTAAAGCATGTGAGAAACTTCAGTTAATAAATATATATGGCCACAAATCCCACGTAGCTCTTATTTTTTTAATCTGTTCATACCAATTCCAAATATAACATAAGCCCCATGAGAGCACAGATTTTGTTTGGTTCCCTGCTGTAACCCCAGTGCCTATAACAGAGCTGGGTTTAATAAGTGGTAATATTGAGAAAATGAATGAACCAGTGTCCCAGTGAACACATTTTAGGAACTAGAATCATTTTAGAATCTAGAATCATATATACGAGCTAGTCCAGATGACAAAGGCTGATCTGGTTCAAAGATGGGAGAGAATAGTGGCTTGAACTCCATTGATGTTGTTTTCACTGAGACTGACTTCCAAACCAGCAAATCATGCAGTGCAAAGTTATTTACAAGACCAAGGGCACAAATAAGTTAGTGCAGCTCTCCAAGGGCACCCAAAGTTTGATGGTCTGTGCAGCCCTCACAGAGTCAGGCTAATGCAAGGCTTCTCAAACTTTAATGTGCATAGGAACCACGTGGGACTTTTGTTAAAATGCAGATTCTGATTCATTAGGTCTGGAGTGGGGACTGAGATTCTGCATGCCGAACAAGTCTCAGGTGCAAGGATGATGTTAGTCCATGGACTGCACTTTAAGAAGCAAGTGGTAAAGGATCCCTGACATTGGGGGTTGCCAGCATTCACGGGTCCATTCTAAAACTATGTAAGGAAATTCTTGCAGCACCACAGTGGTATATTTCGTCTACTGTTTCTTAAAGAGTTATTGGTCCCACGGTAGACCTGACCAGGACCCACCAGTCATGGAAGCAAACCTGACCTTGTGCTTAGCAAAATAACATTTACCCATGTAGTAGAATAAATATTCTATAACATAGTTTTTTAATGGCTGCATGCTATTCCACTGTATAAAATTACAGTAGTTTATTTAATAAAATCCCTATATGACATTTAGATTGGTTAACATTAGATTGGTTTTTCACTACTACAAAAATGTTTTACTATTCACAAAAATGAGATGAAAACCTTATAACTTAAACTTTGTTCATGTACTTAATTTTTCCTTAGGATAAAATCATGGAAATGGAAATGGTTCGTTTAAAGTTATGCCTTTGAATTTTTTGACTTCTATTTTACCTTCTTCATTTCTAGCTCCAAATGTCACAATTGTTATGAAGGGGTGTGCGCGCGTGTGTGTGTGTGTGTGTGTGTGTATAAAAGATAGAAAGTAAGATAGTGAGAGAAAGAAAAGGAGAAAGACAAAGAAATCAAGACAAAAATGTATTATTTCTCATAAGCATTAATCCAACTCCTATTTTGTTCCAACTTTTCTTTGCTCAGGATACAAAAAGCTTACTATTTCTTCTCATTGTTGAGACCTAGACCTCTAGAAGATTCTCTAAAAATAATCGTCAACCACAGAGTAGGCAAAATATGGTCATTCAATAAGGAACATTTACGTCCTCATCATTTATTCTCCAGAAGCATAAGATGTTGCCACTTGTGGAAACAGATGGAGAAATCATTCTCTTCACCAACACATTAAACAAGGGGACGGGAGGAAGAGGGCACTACAGAATCTTAAAAAATGCAAATAAACATGCAAATTTTTGATGGAAAGAATTCTAGCCAAAAATTTCAGGTCATTTTTTTGTGGTCTAAACTATTTTTTAAATATTTCTCAAAATAATCAAATGTGATCTGGATTTAGGTTTTTACCCCCACTTTACCCCAATACTTCCAGGAAAGGTTTGCTCAACTACATCTAAGAGTTCACATGCAGAACTACTGAAAGTCCAAAATTCATGCCACCACATACTGCCACCATGAAGGAAGGAAAACAATTAGAGCTAAAACATTTTTTTAAGAGTCCTAGAAAAAAAGCCAGCTACTTGTGTAAATGGCTTTCTGCAGTATTTTTATATTTTTTATTAAAGTATAAATTACTTATAATTCATCCATTTAGTTCATCCAATTCATCCATAGATATAAAGGTTCCTTTATACCTATTTGCAGCCAATCCCTGACACTGGGGTAGTAGGCAACCACTTACCTACTTTCTACAATGATAGTTTTGCCTTTTCCAGAATCCCATCTAAATAGAATTATTCAATATGTGGTATGGAGTCTTTTGTGTCTGACATCTTCAATTTACCATGATGGTTTTAAGATTCATCCATGTTGTGATTATCAGTAGTTCTTTCCTTTTTACTGCTGAGTGATATTCCATTGTTTGGATATTCCATATTTTATTTACCCATTCACCAGTTGGTTGATATTGGGTTGTTTCTAACTTGAGACTACTATGAATAATGTCTCCATATGTGATCATGTGTGTTTTTTTTCTTGTATAGATAGCAAGCAGAATTGCTGGGTCATATGGCATGTGTATGTTTAGCTTTATTTAAAAAAAAAAAACACCTGCCAAACTTGTTTTTAAGAAGGCTGTATTATTTTTCATTTCCTCTAGCAATATGAGAATTTCAGCTGTTCCATGTTATTTTCAACACTTTACTACTGTCAATCTCTTTAGCCACTCTTGGGAATATGAACAATAGCTCACAGAGGTTTTATTTGCATTTCCCTAATAACTAATAATGTTGAGCATCTTTTCATGTGCTTGCTGGGCATTTCGATATTTTCTTTTGTAAAATGTCCGTTTGAATCTTTTACCCATTATTTAAATTATTTGTTTTATGTTACTACTGAGTTGTAGAAAAGCTCCTTGCACTTTTGTATGTACTTTATCAGATATATATTTTGCAAATAATTTTCCCTATTCATGGCTTTTCATTCCTTTTCTTAAACGTTTTTATATGAGCAGAAGTTTTTCATTTTGATGAAATCCAATTTATAATTTCTTTCTTTTATGGTTTAAGCTTTTTTGTCCTATCAAAGAAATCTTTGCCTAAACCAAGTTTTAAAAGATCTTTTTGTTTGTTTTTTTTAAGTTTATCTTTATTGAAGTATAGTTGAATTACAAGGTTGTGTTAATTACTGCTGTACAGCAAAGGGACTCAGTTATACATATACACATTCTTTTTCAAATTCTTTTCCATTATGGTTTATCACAGGATACTGAATATAATTCCCTGTGCTACACAGCAGGACCTTGTTATTTATCCATTCTATATATACCAGTTTGCATCTGCTAATCCCAAACTCCCACTCCTACCCTCTCCCACCTCCCTCCCCCTTGGCAACCACCAGGCTATTCTCTATGTCCCTGATTTTGTTTCTGTTTCACAGAAAGTTTCATTTGTGTCGTTTGTTTTTTATTTTTAACATTTTTATTGGAGTGTAATTGCTTTACAATGGTGTGTTAGTTTCTGCTTTATAACAAAATGAATTTGCTATACATATACATATATCCCCATATCTCCTCCCTCTTGTGTGTCCCTCCCTCCCACCCCCCTTATCCCTCTAGGGATAAGGAGGAATAAGGACCCCTCTAGGTGGTCACAAAGCACCGAGCTGATCTCCCTGTGCTATGCGGCTGCTTCCCACTAGCTATCGATTTTACATTTGGTAGTGTATATATGTCCATGCCACTCTCTCACTTTGTCACAGCTTACCCTTCCCCCCCCCCCCCACCGTGTCCTCAAGTCCATTCTCTAGTAGGTCTGCATCTTTATTCCCATCCTGCCCCTAGGTTCTTCATAACCTTTTTTTTTTTAGATTCCATATATATAGGTGTTAGCATATGGTATTTGTTTTTCTCTTTCTGACTTTTAGATTCCACATGTAAGTGACATCATATGGTATTCGTCTTTGTCTTTCTGCCTTACTTCACTTAGTATGATAATCTCTAGTTGGATGCATGTTGCTTAAAAGATTCTTTTATGTTTGCTTACAAATTTGTTATGATTTTAACACTGTTTAATTCAGTTTTAATTAATTTCATGTATGGCAATGAATTAAGGGCCAAAGTCCATTTTTCCACATAAACAACCATTTGTTCCAGCACCACCCACTGAAAAAATTATTCTTTCACCACTGAATTATCTTGACACCTTTACTGAATATCATTGACCACATAAGAGTGATCTGCTCCAGGACTCTCAATCCTGTGCCAATGATCTACAAGTCTATCCTTATGCCAATACCATATTGGCTTGATCACTATAACTAGAGTATTCTCTGTAATCAGAAATGTAAACCCTTCAACTTATTTTTAACTGTTTTGATTTTTCTGGGTCCTCTGTATTTCCACATAAATTTTAGAATCAGCTTGTCAATTTCATTTCTTAAAAAAAAAGCTGACTGGAATATTAACTTAGAATACATTGAAATTATAGATCTATTTTGGGAGAGTAGTCATCTTTACAATATTGGGTATTCCAATTAATGAACCTGGCATAGCTCTCTACTTATTTAGGTATTCTCTAACTTCTCTCAACAATGTTGTATATTTTTCTGTGTAGAAGTCTTACAAAGCTTTTGTTAAATTTATTTCTGAGTATTTTGTGCTATTGTGTATGAAATTTCTAAAATTTTATTTCTGGCTTGTTATTTGCTAGTATACAGAAATACAGCTAATTTTGGTTTTCTGATCTTGTATCATGCAATCTTACTAAATTCACGTAGTTCTAGTTCCTTTTTTCTTGGAAATTCCTTAGAACATTCTACGTACATGCTAACATTATTTTCAAATAAAGTTTTATTTCTTCTTTTCAAATCTCTATGTCTTTTGTTTCTTTTTCTTCCCTTATTGCACTGGCTAAGACCTCCATTACAATGTTGAATAGAAGTGATGAGAGCAGATTCTTCCTTTATTCCTGACCTTTGATGGAACACATTCACCATTAAGTGTGAGGTTAGCTGTAGGTTTTTCATAGATGCCCTTTCTCAAATTAAGGATGTTCCCTTCTAGCCCTAGTTTGCTGAGAGTTTTTATTTTGTTGGATTTTCTCAAAGGCATTTTCTGCATTTATTTAGATGATTAAATAACTGATTTTTACCTTTTATCTTATTAACATGGTGTATACATTGACTGATTTGATAAAGTTAAACCAACCTTAAATACTAGGATAAACTCCATTTGGTCATGGTATACTGCCATTTTTACATATTGCTGGATTCAGTTTGTTTAAACTTTGCGAAGATTTTTAAATCTGTGTCCATGATGGATATTAGTCTGTGGTCTTCTATTCTTGTGATATCTCATCTGGGTTTGGTAATAGTGGCCTCATAAAATGAATTGTGTAGTGGTCCTTCCTCCTCAATTTTCTGCAAGAGTTTGCACAGGACTGCTATTATTTACTCATTAAATGCTTGATGAAATTCTCTAATAAAGCTATCTGAGCTTGGAAGGTTTGTGTTTTTTAATTAAGAATTCAATGTATTCAATAGATTTGATACAATTCAATTTATTTATGAGTGAGCTTTGGTAATTTATGTCTTCCAAGAAATTTATCCATTTTATCTAAGTTGTCAAGTTCATTAGCATAAAATTTTTCATACCATTACTTCATTACCCTTCAGTGTTTGTAAAATCTACTGTGATGTCCCTGTTTCATTTCTGAGACTAAGAATTTGACTCTCTTGTTCTCTCTCTTTCAATCTTTCAATCTCTCTCTCCCTCTCCCTCTCTCTCTCTCTCTCTCTCTGCTATCAGTCTAACAAAAGTTTTATCAACTTTACTGATCTTCTCACAGATGAGCTTCTGATTTCATTGATTTTCACTAATATTTGCCTGTTAAAATTTCATTGATTCCTTCTCTGATCTTTATTCTTTTCTTCCTTCTATTTCCTTTGGGTTTAATTTGCCCTTTATTTGTTAATGTAGAAGATTAGATAATTGATTTTAATATTTTCTGCTTCTCTAATGGAAGCATTTAAAGCTATCAATTTTCCTCTAATCATTTCTTTAGATGCATTTTGCAAATTTTTATGCATTGTATTTTCATTTTTCATTTAGTTCATAATACTCCCTAATTTCCATGTAATTTCTTTTTGATCCACATATTATTTAGAAGTATGTTGTTTAAATGTCCATATATTTGGGAGTTTTTCAAATATCCTAGGTGTTGATTTCTAATTTAATTCCATTGTGGTCCAGTAATTTTAAGTTTCTAAGTAGAGAGTCACTTCTCTTATGGAAATCAAGAATAGCTTTATCATATGCAATGAGAAAAAGGAAGAGTGCCAGCAAGAATAACCAATTGTTCCCACACCACAGATTGAAAAGGCTCTCCTTTCACACTGAATTACCTCGACACCTTTACTGAAAATCAATTGACCATATAAGGATTGTCAAGTCTATGCCAATGATCGACAAGTCTATCTTAATTCCAATACCATACTGACTTGATCTTTGTAGCTTTACAATCCAGTGAGTCTAAGTTTCCAAGTAGAGAGTCATTCCTTACATGGAAATCAAGAATATCTTTATGTAAAATGAGGAACATGAAGAGTACCAGCAAGTCCTTTACCTCCTACAATCATATATTCCTTCTAAAACTCACAGAGGCTTGAGAGTAGACACTGCCCATGTGAGCAGTGACGTATTATCCAGCTTAGACGTCCTTTTCTTGATAAAGCTTTTTCCAAACATCCCAGGCAGAATGCCACCCTTTGACCTCTCAGTTTTGTTCAAAAGCACTTGGTTCCGGTGTTTAGCATGATGGCTGAAACCAAGATGGAACTACAGAGGTCCAAATTCTGGCCTTGACTCTCCTCTACTCTGAGTTTTTTGGTGTGTTACTACAGCTGATATTACTGCCTTTAGGCCTTTCACTCTTGGACTCAAGACAACTGCAGCAGATAAAGGCAAACTACTTTTCACGCCTTACTGAAACCTTTAACTTTACTCTGTTTAGTAATTTTGGAATACCTATTCAGTCATTCTGTAGTTAGTACATGGTTAGAGTCCAATAGACATCATCATAGAAAATACTGTTTTTCATTGCAAGGCCTTATCAATTTTTGTTCAAAGTGAGTAAAAATCTTTTTCAACATTCCCAAAGCCATTTTAGGCTGGCATAAAATAACCTAAAAGACTTTTTCCTCAGAACTTTGAGCAATTCAAAATGGGAATGAAAGAATGGAAACTTCAATCCTAACCACAATCTCATCCCCTGGTATAGTGTAATTTTTGAACAACAACGACTGCAGATGACTAACTTGTCTGAAGTGGCCTTGTATTAATCATGAGTAGTTTAATTTTTAAAAAAATATATATGTACATATATATATGTGTGTATGTATATTATGCATATATTTTAAGGTGTGTGCCATAAGAAGTAAAATCCTCTCTCTCCCCTCCACATGAATTGTCATTTCCCACAGGAAATGACTGATTAAAATTTGATTGTAACTGGTAATGTTTAAAAATTGTTATTTAGGGCTTCCCTGGTGGCGCAGTGGTTGAGAGTCCGCCTGCCGATGCAGGGGACACGGGTTCGTGCCCTGGTCCGGGAAGATCCCACATGCCGCAGAGCGGCTGGGCCCGTGAGCCATGGCCGCTGAGCCTGCGCGTCCAGAGCCTGTGCTCCGCAACGGGAGAGGCTACAACAGTGAGAGGCCCGCGTACCGCAAAAAAAAAAAAAAAAAATTGTTATTTAGTAGCCTCTCAAAGGCTATTGACAAGTTATAGATGTGATTTTTCCACATAGATGGACTCCTAGCATTTATTTCTGGTTCCATCTCAAACCTCACTAAAATGACAGTAAAGGAATAAATAGGACAGTGGCCCAAAAAAACAAAGAAAACAGTATCAACAAAGTTCTTTGAAGATGAAAAGCAAGTCAACAAGTGTCTTACAATCCCAACCTGGGTTTCAGATTTGTCTACTTTCCCTGCTTGGGAGGTAAATCCAATCTGCTTTCTAGGACCTCATTCAATATAAATGATTGTCCAAAAATCACCAGTCATTTGAGGAAATGGAAGTCAACAGATAATATATAAAATTGAAAACTCACTATGAGACATAAATTGTATGTTAATAGAAACAGGAGATAAATAGAAAACAACCAAATTAAAGAGTTGGAAGTCTTTACCAATGGTGAGTGGAACTCTAAGGTGAATGGGGTAAACAGGGACCTACAGTTTTTTAACATAAACTTTGTAGTATTAGTTGATTGTTTTAATTATACATATGTATTAATTTGACAAAAATTAAAATTATGTTTCTAAGAAGCCACTAAGTTATTTTTTTGTTTAACAGAACTTTTAATTTCTATTTCACCCAGTGTTTTTGCTCTTACTTTAGGAAGACAGCTTCAAGTGTAGTTTTACATGTTTGTAACATTCTTTGTGCACCTATGCATCACTTGGAGAGTTCCCAACTTCATGATGTCATAAAGAAACATATTTAAATCAGGAGATGAATACCCTGTTGCAGTCACACATGAATATTTATCTATTATAACCTCCCATTCAGCTACAGACATAATAGTACTTATTTTATCGGTCAGTAAAGCAAATGCTCTAGGCTATCTTCATATCTTCAGTAGGACCTGTGTTTAAGTGTTTACAATGCACCACGTCCTGAGCTAAAGCCCTTTCTATGCGTTATTACAACAACTCTATGAGGTAAGTGCAGTTATCCTCCATTTTAAAGCTAAGGAAACTCAGGCCTTGAAAGGTTAAATACGGCATCCAAAATCATCCAACTAGTAAATGACAGAGCCAGTTTTGTCAGACTTCAAAATTTATGCTGCTATCCACTACACTATTCTGCTTCTTTTGTGTTTCATAGCAAAATAGTTCTGCTGTTTATCTGGTTCCTGTTTCACTGCTGCTGCACAACACTGGATGAGGTGTCATTACCAAAGCAATATTTCCTTTCCCCACATACTGTCCATCTATGTGTGTAAGTGCTGTAAGATAAAAGCATCATTGCTTCTCCTTTGCTCCAACGCCATTTCCCACTCAGTAAGACTATGAAGAGATTCACTCAAAAAGAGCCTGCAGGAAAAATGAGATGGTCTTCATAATTTAAACATTCCCTCTAAGGATGCTTTTAAGGCTATTCAGGGTGGCATCCAAGAATACAGAACTCTTGGAAGAGCACGGCCAAGGTATTCACTAATATACAGGTGTCATCCTGTCTACAATAATGACAGAGGTGTAAGAATTTCGCTGCCTGGAATATTTAATGTCTTGAAGATTTCAAGGTGAAAATGCCAGGATCATAAAAGCACTGTAGTAAAACATCTGGGTGGAGAACACGGGTGAAGTTCCTGGCATACACATCCCCATGGTCCTTTCATTCACAGCCATGCAGAGCCACAAGACACACCCACTAGTACGTGCTCTGTTCTGCTTACAGCCTTTGGAAAGAAACATTTCCTTGACAGCATTTGCAAACCATGTTTTGTTTTTCTCCTCCAGAATAATTTGCACTGCAGAAATTCTTCCATATGTCAAAGTTGGTCTCATCATTTTGCTTGGAAGAAGGAGGCAGGGAAGAAGACTATAGTTAAGGAGCTACTTTAAACCAGAGCATGTATAAATATTGTAATGGCATCCTCTTGACCTAATGCTTAAGAACTTCCTGTTCCTGCAGGCTTCACCTCATTTCTAAAGTGTAGGTGATTTTGCACTAAACATCAGGTTCTGACATGAAAAATATGGCAATACAGCTGAAATATAGCTTAAGATCCTGAATTTTGATAACACTAATACCTTAACTGCTATTGCACGTTATACTTATATTAGCTAACTGATTCTCATAACACAGTGAGGATGCAGGTGGAAGTATTACACCACTGTTTAAACCTGCACTCTCCTAGAGATGGTTGTGTGCGTTATCTGTCCACTTTACCTGATTGTGGGCTCCTTGAAGGGAGGGACTGGAGTCCATTAAGGGACATCCATTGAGCTATGGTGATACGGTGATGGGAGATAGGACCACACCATGAAATGACAATGGGCCCTGCCTTAGCCTCTTTGGGCCCCAGATCTGGAAGTTTCCAAGCCCAGCAAGTGACTGAATGACCAGTCTCCATTCATATGCAGAACGCAGAATGGGCTGAGCCACATCTCTGCATTCCATTCCAGCTCCTTTGCAACTACTTGAATAAGCAGGATTCCATTAAGACACAGGTCTGGGTTCAGAGATGGAGGCTTTTTTCCCTCCTGTTTTCCCTCTAGGAGTCTCCAAACTTTTGCCTTCTTGTAGGCTTAAATTCTGGACTAGTTACAATGCATTGTTATTCTTGCTGGGGGTGGGGGATGGGGTGAGAGGGTCAGACAGGGAGTTGAACATAAATTGATTATGAAGACCATGCAAACAAACACTTTGAATATAACATCCTCTACAATGTCCTCGCTTCACTATCACTATATAAACTTGCAGATGCACAGTTCTAAATGTTCCTAAGAGATGCTTTTCTAAGGTAGGTCATGTCACAAACTTCAAAAAGGAAGCATCCAACAGGTATTCTGGTAGGACAGAAATCTTTACAGCTGTCTGACTGGCCTGGAAACCTGTGAGGCCTGGACTTCCTGATCCCTCCTAGCTCCGTGTCCACTGTTTTTGGCCTGGGGCTGCTGCCATTGCCCTATATGTCTCCAAGGCCTATAATCTTGCTCAATAAGGCTGCCATAATTCCAACAGCTTTTACACCCTTATGTACCTGCACCCCTACACCCCAAACCTTCACACAACAATACACCAATGCCACCACCTGGCTGGAACTATAGCCAGCTGACCCCATGTCCTGCATAGTCATAGCCAGTTATTCCACCAGAGTTCAAAGCTGCTGTAGCAATGTCTGCCAGACAATCAGCTTATCCCTCACTCTCTACCATTCCCCTACCTAGCTTCCACAAAGCTATCACTGTGGGCAACTCCACTACCACCACCGAGACCTCTTCCGGGCTAGTCAACTGACTGCACACTAATGCTCAAATTCCCATCTGTATCATAGTTTACTTAGGACACGGTTTATTAACACAGTTTCACAGCTGACTTAGCTTTCCTCCAGTGGTTCTCAACCCCACATACATTAGAATCACCTGGAGAGCTTTGACAACATACTGATGCTTGGACCTCACACCCAGCGAGGCTGCTTTAATTGGTCTCAGGTAGGGCCCAGGTATTGCTAGGCTTTATAAGTGACTCTAATGTGCATCCAGGATTGAAAACTACTGCTTTATTACCTTTATGTCTCTATGTGAGAGACATGGGTGGCGCTTATCAATTTAACAGGTCACATCAAACACATACAAGTTAATAGGATACTGATTCATTTTAATGGAGTACATCTGCAACATCTTAACGTTTATAGCATTGAAGAATTCCTCTCATGGTGCTCATAGTCTGAGCATCCAGGAGATGCCAGGGTCCATCTTTTAACACTAGTTCCAGGGTCTCTTCAGAGACCTCCAGAACTCTGAGGTCTAAGCAGCTATAATTAAAAATCTATTCACACAGTTTGGGTCAACATGAAGCAATAGGTAACGCACAAGTTCAATAAGGTAGTGAACTGTCTTCCTTCTGTCATGATGATGAAGTGCTGCTTGCAGGCCAATGCGCATCTTTCTCTTACATTTAAGAATTGTCTTCTACCACCTGTTGTCAGTGAATGGGGCATGTCATACGGGGTGGTATAAATAGTCAGAAATGAACTTGCTGCACCTCTGTGGGGTTGCCTGGCTCTGATCACTGTGGTAGCCCCACAATAAGACCTTGGCTAGGATGAGGAGGTGCCACTATACCTTGAAGCCAGGCCCTCAGAGCAAGCTCCCTGATTAGGTATGTCTTCACTCTCAGTGAGCTGGGAAGTGGTGCTGCTTTATGGTGAAGTGCATAGGCCCTGAAGTTTCAGGTGATACGCCTCTGTTTGAATTCCAGCTTCAACACTTTCTGGCTATGTAAATTGGAGGCAGATATAATAACCTAATTCATAGAGTTCCTTAGAGGATTAAATAAAGTAATGCATGTAAAGCTACTTAGCACAGTGCCATGTAAGTAAGTCATTACTGTCTGCTAATAGTGCACATAAAAATTTCCACTTTGCATACATAACTTTAGAAATCAGTTAGGGGAACAAAAAACAGACAGGGCCATGTGAAGACATCCTAAACATGATATTTCACTGTTAATTGTTTAAACAATTTGGAAGTGGAAATGGGGAGAGTCCTTGAGAAAGAAAAAATTGAGAGAAAAAAATGTTTTCCTGTTCCTCACCCAACACCTCCTTCTCGTAACTAGCAAGAAAAGCTCCTTCTCCTGGATTCAACAGAGATAAACTCTTCTCATTCTCCCTCCTGATAAAAGACTGGAGGCCAAAGAGAAAAGGAAGATTCTGAATCAGACAATTCCCAAAGAATCTCAGCCAAGAGAATGGCCTTTGCTGTCCCATGCTATGATCTCGAGGGCTTGGTGAGGCTCTGAGTCCGCTGAGCACTGCTTACACAGGCCATTGAGCTCTTCCAATGGCCACTTAAGCCAGGGCCATAAAGAAAAGTTGACTTTGCCCTTTAGACAGTAGAGTGAAGTTGCTCTTTCACTCCACAACGCACTTTCCTGAGTGTTTATGTGCCAGGGCAGCAAAGTCAGGCTGTAACTGTTCCAATACAACTCTACCCAAACCTCCTAATGTCCTTCGCTATACTCACAGCTGAGCAACACTCAGGCAAAAGAAATCACTCTCACTTTTGGTAAAGAAAAAAGAAAAAAAATCAATAAAATAATTTCCAATCTGTTCCTTACAACTCGATGCCCCAGAGTGAGTCAGGAACAAACATATTAGCTTTGGAAAAAAAGACAGCTTTTAGAAATATGATTTGATCTATTTGGATGAGCAATCATTAGGCTTGAAATTCTCTGTGTCATATTTGCCAGTCAATAAAGCACACAGGGATAAAGACCGCAGGGACAGCTCCTTTCATCTGGCACCAGCTTCCAGACTGCATCTATAATTGCTATGAAGATCATCAAACCATCCAGTGACTTCAGGGAAAAGCTTAATTCTCACCAAAATGAAGCAACAACTAGTTTGTAACAAAATAGTACAGTTCCCCTTAGGACCCAGCTCCTCATTTCAGCTTCTTAAATTGGAAATATTTTATTTTACTAAAGATTTGAATCAAAGTATAATTCCTGTTAGCCCTGGCCTTACCCAGCCCTGTTCAACAAAGTCTTTGAGGACAAGCCCCACACAGTCCCCAAGCCAACCTTGACTAAGACAAGGGTATATCAGAAGTCCCATCACCCTCAGTGGATAGGATCTAGATAAGTTACATTGCGACAAGCTTGGGGGGATGCTTGGGCTCTTTGTGTCCTATTCCAGAATTACTCTGTTACCCACCTGACTGTAAGAATGCCATTTTATAGAGACCCCAATGTTGTGTCTAACTCACTGGATTAGAGTCTTTTGAATATTACAGACTACCCTCCTCACTAGACTGTGCTGTAACTAGTCAGTTCCAGTAGGGCCAGACCAGTCCCAGCGTGCCTCACCACCAAGCCTGCCTGAATTATCAGAAATGTTTAGGGGTTTCTGTTGTTGTTGTTGCTCCACCCCAAGAAACTTAATCTCAAATGAAGCATTTTAACTATAGCTACATGGTCTTGGGAAAATCACCAAATAGCATATAAGCTAGGCTAAACTTTAAGGGATGCAGGCTATATCTGCAAAGCACTAGATGTGTGCTCCTAGACAAGTCAATTTACCAGCTGTCAGCATCAAATTTGCATTTTAAGTTTACCTAGTGTCATGTGTACAGCTGCTGCCCAGCCCAGATCACCTTTTCCAGGACAGCACCCATCCCCCACTGTTGTGAGTATTGGCTGCCAATGCTCACAGCTGCCACTCTTCTTTGAAGAACTGCCCTTGGCCCACTCTCCACTAGCCAAAGAGTGGTTAACATGGGTTACAAAGGGTTGGCCCCTTTGCCTCAAGGTGGGGCCACTTGTGTGGTGCCATTTCTACTCCAGAGCATCCCATGGGATCAGGCTGAAGCTGAGCTCTAGCTGGGAGCACATCCTTTCATTTTTTTCCTCCTTCTATGTCCTGCTTCCCTCATTCTCCTTCTCAAGAGAGCACTCTCAATAAAGTTCTTACACTAGCATCCCCAAACCCCAGCTCAGGCTTTGTTTCTAGGGAACCTGACACAAGGCAACTATGATCTGTGTGGAAAATGGACTGCAGCAAATGAAGACTGATGACAGAGAAACAAGTTAGGAGGCTGCTGCGACAATCCAGTTACTCATTGTTGGTTCTTTTCTGTTCTGTTCAGAAATTCCATGACTCTCTGGGTAGGATCCTGCTGTACTCATAACAAACTCATTAACTCTGTTCCATATGTTAGAACAAACATAGGTCAAACTGGCACAATGAGTTGTTTACTCCATTGGGTCTGGTGGTCAGAGAAAGAACAAACAGAGCAAAAACCGAAGCATCTGATTTAACAAGTAACCAGACTGGAAAAACAGATCATCTCCCAGTTCTTCAATGGGAATTTAAAATAAAAGCTGCTGGGGATCCAATGACAGGTCTCTTGACCTAGTTTGCTATTGATTTCTCATAGATTATCCAGGAATATTTTGCAACTCAGTCATCCACCCTCTGCAGTCAACAGTTTCCCCTGGAGTGAACAAGTGTTACTGCATAGCAAAGGGAACTCTACTCAATATTCTGTAATAACCTACATGGGTAACGAATATGAAAAAGAACGAGTATATGTATAACTGAATCACTTTGCTGTACACCTGAAACTAACACAACATTGTAAATCAACTATACTCCAATAAAATTTTTAAAAAAACAAACACAGGTTATAAGAATGGAACCTAAACATACCTAGAAAGTAGATCTACTTTGAAGATATCAAGATGCATACAAAAGCAGACTGGTCATGGGTTTATCTATAATTCCAATCAACATGGAAGTTCATGCGTTTCCTTTGACAAAGTATATCAGTGTTTCTCAAACTGGGGGCTGTAGAGATAGCCTCAGGAATTCCAAGCTCTCTGTAAAAATTGTTTTCTATTTCCGTTTTTTATGATAACCTTTACAAATTAATCTAAGTTTATTCTGTACCTCATGGATGGTCACTGATAACTGAATACTGTCATGAGATTTCAATGTTAGTGTTATAACTGGGTGTTGACATACTGACACCAAGTGATTACCCAGAACTACAAGCGCTTAACTTTTAGTGAAGGATCTCTCAAGCTGGAGATATGTACATGTATCCTCAGGAGGTTATGAATTTTCAAGTCTGAGAAACACTGGACAATAAATTTATTTCTGAAGGTGAACAATACCACAAATTCCAGTTGCCAACATGATAGCAAGTGGTCAAAATGAGGAGCTGGTATTCTGATTGCCCTGCCACCCATCATAGAACAGAAGACAACCTAGCCAGGAGGGTAGAGGCATACCTGTGAAAAGTCAAATGACATCAAGTGTTCACATCCCAGAGCTGTTGTGGGTCACTGTTGCTGTTGTTACTGTTATTGTTTCTAATTAAAAATCTTTAATATACCAATTATTAAAGCAAGGACAGTAAAGTTGTTCCAGCCTGAAGACAGGGCATATTTTTATTTCTAGCTCCTCAGAACCCAGCTGCTGGGCTCTTAGGAGATACTCATGAAACATTTAACAAAAGAATAATTATGCATTAAGCCACAGAAGTGGTCTCTCAATTATAGGCTAATGAAAAATGCCCAGATTATAAATGATTATTTGATTGATAAAAAACAAGTCTGCATTCATAGGTGCTATAACTAGAAAGAAAAGCAATGAAGTTAGTACCGTACCAATCAGGAAAGTGATTACCTCTGGAGGGAGAAGGGGGTTGAGACCAGAGTGGAGGACATAAAGACCTTCTGGGATGGCTGGTAATGTTTCTATTGCTAGGTGACAGTTACATGCGTGTTTTATTTTAAAACTATTCAGTATACTATGAATTTATGTTTCTGCAACAACAGTGAAGCACTATGCTCTCCAGAGAAATGCAAATCAGTGTGACCACTGTTACGCGAGAGAAAGAGTACTGGGCCTAAAGTCCAAAGTCCTAGTTTGAATCTCAGGTTTGCAAGTTGAGTAACCTTCGTAAACCCCATAACCCCTCTAAGCCTCAGTTTTCTTATATGTAAAATGTGGATATTACCAACCTCACAAGGTACAGTGATTCTTAAATGAAATAATACATGTGAAAATGATTTGTTGCTTTGTAGAATGGAAAGCATTATAAAAATGTAAACTTGGTTGATATTATTTGGAATTGCTATTGCAACTGAGACACTGTGGCTAAGAAAATGAGGGTCTGGGGCCCACGTGCCACTAAAATGAGTTCGTCGGTTTTGTGTCCCGTGAAGCACATCTTCCACATTCTCACTAGTCCCAGGCCTGCCTCCTCTCTGGCTTCCTCTCTCTGACACAGACCTTGAGCTCATGCCCTACTATGCCCTTACACTCCCCCCAATTGTGTGTCATGCGTTCTCTGAACCCAGTGCTTTCCTATAAACTGCTTCTTCTATCTGGAATTCTTTACTCCCTGGCCCACTCTTCCAGCTTATCACTCATCCATTCATTCAACAAATATTTATTGAGCACTACTATGAGACAGGTACTGTTCTAAGTATCAAAGATAAGTTCCTGCCCTCACGATGCTTACATTCTGATGATGGCTAACTCATACTCTCCCCACTGTGGCTCAACTCAAGGATCACTACCTGCTCCAGGCTAATTTCCTAAATGTCCTCTACACACTAACAACCACCAGTCACCAATCCCCACTGAGTTCTGACTGTCCCTCTTGGCCCTCATAGCATCCTCTGCACTCAAATACTAGTCTGTCTTGCCTATTCATGCAAATGGTGAGCTCCTGAGTATGATGATTACATCTTTCAAATTCATTTGCAGAGAAAAGCACATAATAATAACAGCTGTGCACTGAGTGCTAAAGATGTGGCTAGCACAGTTCTAAGTACTTTTACATACTGATATATTTAATTCTTACAAAAACAATATGAGGTGGGCATTATTACTGATCCAGTTTGAAGATGAAGAAACAGGCACAAGGAGGTAAAGTGACTTGCCCAAAGTCACAGAGCTGGTAAGGGGTGGAAGCATAATTAGAATTGCTGGCATTCCCACACCTGATCACTGTACTCCCCAGCCTCACAGTTAGGAAACACTATAGATATTTGGGGGTAGAGGAAAGGCAAGGAGGGGGTCCGAAGGAGAGCCATTTGCTCAGCAAGTAACAGGATAAGAAGACCTTTTTTTATCAGGTACTGGGAGTTGGGACAAGCCTGAGAGAAAAAGAAAGAGAATTTTCTCTCTAAATTTCTGCATCTATTCCTATTTCCTTTACCCCTTCACTTCCTTAAACTTAAGCTACCTTGGGATTATCCAATCAGTTCGAATATGCTTTAATTAATGACACTGTTCAAGCTGGTCTCTGTTCTTTCAAGCCCCAAAAGACAACCTCATGAACAGGGGGACTGAGGACTCCAGGACTGTGGTCTCCTTCCTGTCAGTCAACACCAGATCCCCATGGTGTGAAACACAGCTGGGATGCAATGTGAAGACATGCTTTAAAGGCTGAACTGGACCCCCAAATATCACCTGGTAAAGCAACAACAGACTCAAAGGCCTGTGAGGGAAAGCAACTAAGAGAACTGTGGAAGCAGGCGGGGTATGGGACAACAGGTGTAAGATGGCTTGTACAGGAATCAAGTACAACAGACACGCAAAGTGGGCTTCCCTGGTGGTACAGTGGTTAAGAATACGCCTGCCAATGCAGGGGACACAGGTTCGAGCCCTGGTCCAGGAAGTTCCCACATGCTGCAGAGCAACTAAGCCCGTGTGCCACAACTACTGAGCCTGCGCACTAGACCCCGCGAGCCACAACTACTGAGCCCATGTGCCACAACTACTGAAGCCCGAGCACCTAGAGCCTGTGCTCCGCAACAAGAGAAGCCACCGCAGTGAGAAGGCTGTGCACCGCAACAAAGAATAGCCCTCGCTCACCACAACCAGAGAAGAGCCCGTGTGCAGCAATGAAGACCCAACACAGCCAAAAATAAAAAATAAATAAATTAAAAAATACTAATAAAGTGAATGTTGAAAAACAAAAAACACGCAAAGTGACTTTGCTTTTTATAACTTCGTTCGGAACTTCTGGTTAAGCATGGCAGATTGAACCCATGCATTTATCTCTGCTTCTTCCTCCAATCCTAGTAAAATGACAATAAAAGAATTTTTTTTAAGTGTGAATCTGTAAGGACAAAGAGGAAAAAGAAGACAACAGCAGACAAAAGATATCAACAAGGCTTTGGAAAATGGAAGTGATAGCCAATTATATAATACAGAGAAAGCTGAAATGAAGCAAAGCTGAAAACTAAGCATGAAGAGAAAGAAGTCATCAAGAAGCAAATGAATTTGTACACCAGAACCATAAAAAACCTCTGAATTTTCAGGAACCAGAAAACTCAAATGGCTGAGGCGAGGGATGGGGCTGAAAACAAGAAGATTAAAAGCAGTGAAGAGGCCCACTCTCAAGTACCCAAGTGACTACATCTCTCTATTTTGGCAGAAGACTAGAGGTTTCGCCATTAGTTTAACAGAACTAAAAAGGCTCTCTCAAATGCAAATCAAAACTATAATGAGATATCGTCTCACACCAATCAGAATGGCCATCATCAAAAAATCTACAAACAATAAATGCTGGAGAGGGTGTGGAGAAAAGGGAACCCCCTTGCACTGTTGGTGGGAATGTAAGTTGATACAGCCACTATGGAGAATAGAATGGAGGTTCCTTAAAAAACTAAAAATAGAACTACCATACGACCCAGCAATCCCACTACTGGGCATATACCCTGAGAAAACCAAAATTCAAAAAGAGTCATGTACCACAATGTTCACTGCAGCTCTATTTACAATAGCCAGGACATGGAAGCAACCTAAGTGTCCATCAACAGATGAATGGATAGAGAAGATGTGGCACATTTATACAATGGAATATTACTCAGCCATAAAAAGAAATGAAATTGAGTTATTTTCAGTGAGGTGGATGGACCTAGAGTCTGTCATACAGAATGAAGTAAGTCAGAAAGAGAAAAACAAATACCGTATGCTAACACATATATGTGGAATCTTAAAAAAAAAAAAAGGTCATGAAGAACCTAGGGGCAGGACGAGAATAAAGACACAGACCTACTAGAGAATGGACTTGAGGACACGGGGAGGGGAAAGGGCAAGCTGGAACAAAGTGAGAGAGTGGCATGGACATATATACACTGCCAAATGTGAAATAGATAGCTAGTGGGAAGCAGCTGCACAGCACAGGGAGATGAGCTCGGTGCTTTGTGAACACCTACAGGGGTGGGATAGGGAGGGTGGCAGGAGGGAGATGCAAGAGGGAAGAGATATGGGGATATATGTATATGTGTAAGTGATTCACTTTGTGATAAAGCAGAAACTAACACACCATTGTAAAGCAATTATACTCCAATAAAGATGTTTAAAACAAAAAAAAGGCTCTCTCTTGAGCACATCAGATTTATCAGAAAATAAGGATCAGGTACCTCAGTGAAAACAGTAGAATTAAGTGAAATTCTATATATTGAAGGAGACCCAACATAGAAGTTTTGCATATCTTTCTTTAAACTTATTCCTAATACATGATGCTTTTGATATTTTTGAAAACAGTATACTTTTTGTTTCCATTTTCTAATTGTTTGCTGCTATTGACCACTGACCTTGTATCCAGTGACCTTACCAATTTCACCTAATAATTCAAATCCCACATCTGTGGAATCTTCTGAATTTTGTGTACACAATCATGTCATCTGCAAATAATGAGAGTTTTATTTCTTTCCTTCCTATTCATTTTGCCTTTTTTTTTTTTCTTGACTTATTTCCCTGGTTAGGACTTTCAGTACAATGTAGGAGAGAAGTGGTATTGGGGGCATCATTGTCTCCTTCCTGATGTTTCAGGAAAACTTTTAAAATTTCACCATTAATTATGCTTACTGTAGATTTTTATTATTTTTTGGCAAATTCTTATCTTAATAAGGAAGCTTCCTTTTACTCCTAGTTAGCTAAGAGTTTTGGAGGTTTTTTATCATGAATGGGTATTGAGCTTTATCAAATGTTGTACTTCAGGGACTTCCCTGGTGGCACAGTGGTTAAGAATCCGTCTGCCCATGCAGGGGACACGGGTTCGACCCCTGGTTCAGGAAGATCCCACATGCTGCAGAGCAACTAAGCCCTCACTAAGGGCTGCACCATAGTAGTGATGGTGCATCACACTAAGTAAGTAGTGTACCACAGTTACTGAGCCTGTGCTGTAGAGCCTGCACTCCACAACTACTGAAGCCTAAGGGCCTAGAGCCCATGCTCCGCAACAAGAGGAGCCCGCGCACCACAATGAAGAGCAGCCCCTGCTCACCGCAACTAGAGAAAGCCCGCGTGCAGCAATGAAGACCCAAAACAGCCAAAAATAAATAAATTTAATAAATTTTTAAAAATAAGAAGAAGAATTAAAAAAAGAAAGAAAGAGTTCCAGCCAGTCCTGTGGCATGAGTAAGTCACCAAGGCTCTCTAAGCCTCCCATTCTGCATTAATCAATGGGATTCATCATATCAACTCTACCTACTTCCCGGGGTTGGTGTGCAGATACGATGAGACAATGCTTACAAGAGTACTGTGAAACTGCAGGACACTGTTCACAATAAGAATGACATCTGTGACCCATCCAGTTGAATGATGTTGTCAAAAAAGCACTGTCTGGGACTTAGTAGCCTTGCTTTCTCACCCAGAAATCTAAGAATGTGTATTTCCCTCATTTTTATTGCTTTTGTCATAGTTTAGGCTCTCTCTTTCCCTCTTGACTTTCCCTCACTTAAAATATTTTTTAACTTTTTGCTAAAACGCAATGAAGCTATTCCCTTTCTTCCTTCACACACTTTCACTGCTAGAATGAGAGACCAGACATTTGAACATGCCTTCCCATACTTCATTCCTCTTTGTGGATTCTCCCCAATGATTCCCACCCTTACTCTTCTCCTTTCACAACAGGTAAACTTACCTATGATCAAGGCCAGTTAAAATGAGAATTTGTTTTCCACGTCAGGTCTTCCTGACACTCCCCTTTGCCTCTTCTCCCCCTTGCCTCTTCATTGTGTTCCAGATCTCTCCCTCCATTCTACCTTAATTATTCAGAAGACATCCACTGGAGCCACCTATTGTGCCTGGCCCTATGCTAAAAACAGAGAATACAAAGTCAAACAGAACACAAACTCCTCAAGGAACTTAGAGCCTAGTGGGAGACACAGATAACTAACCCAACAAATAGACTGATATAATCTGATATGACTAATGATACATGCGCTGATGGAGAAACACCTAACCCAGTATGGGGCTGTGGCTAGAGAAGGCATTGCAGAGGAGGAATTATATAAGTTGGCTCTTAAAGAATGAATTGGAGATGGCTAGATGAAGGAGAAGGAAAAGGGCATCCCACGTCAAGGGAACAGCATGTGCAAAGGCATGAGTGAGCGCAGCCTTTGCAAGAAAATCACAAGAAATGGCTGAGCACTGGCTGTACTTGAGGAAGCTCTGAAAAATAAGATACTGAGATTTAGGCAGAAAAAAAACAAATCATGGTGGAGGGTGGCATTTGCTAAGCGAAGAAGCCATGGGGAGGGCTTCCCTGGTGGCACAGTGGTTGAGAATCCGCCTGCCAATGCAGGGGACACAGGCTTGATCCATGGCCCGGGAAGATCCCACGTGCCGCGGAGCAGCTAAGCCCGCGTGCCACAACTACTGAGCCGGAGCACCTAGAGCTCATGCTCTGCAACAAGAGAAGCCACAACAATGAGAAGCCGCGCACCACAAGGAAGAGTAGCCCCTGCTCGCCTGAACTAGAGAAAGCCCGCACACAGCAAACGAAGACCCAACACAGCCAAAAATAAAAACAAACAAATTATTAATTAAAAAAAAAAAAGAAGCCATGGGGAGCCGCTGAAGAGGGAAGTGGTAGAATAAGATTTGTGTTTTAGAACTACACGCTGGTGGTTCTGAGAAAGGGCAGATTGAAGAGGTCCTAGATGGAGGCATGAAGACCAATCAGGAGAGGTAAGAAGTAAACAGAAATTCAATTAAGTCAGTGACCTTGGGAATGAAGAGAAGGGTAGACTCAGAGATAAAGAGGAGAAAGAAGCTCTAGGACTTCCTGACTAACTGGACATGGCAGGGTGTTGGGCACAGTGAATGAGAGGAAGGGGCCTTGGTAGAATGACACCCAGGTTTCTGACTTCAATATCAGGGTGAACAGAGGCACCATCCCAAAAGAAGCTTCGCATAAGAGATAAGCTTGTTTCTCACACATTTCAAAAGTGATGATTAGGTTAAGTGAAAGACATCAAACACAAAAGCCTATGTACCTTATGCTCTTTCCTGGCTGAGACCAAGCATAATGTACCTCTGCCATAAACAGCCAAAAGGAAAGGAACCCAGACAGCAGCTTCTCTTCCCCAGGTCCACACTGCAGCTGGAGTGGGAGAGGAGCAAGAAAGGGCTGCGTACCGTGACACACAGCCAGTCTGCAGCTGTAAGCTACAGAGACAAAGACAACTTTGCTTAACTTTCTAGCTTACATATAGATTTTGAAGAACTTCTAAATATCAGTTGTGTAAATTCACATATGTATATTTTGAAATTAGTTCTTGTGAACAGCTATATCCTGTTTTAGCTAAATGTGTAGTCTCTGGGTAGTATGTTACATTTGAATTTTAGTATTTGAAGAAAATTTCTGGCTTTGTATATGTCCAAATACTGCATTTTTTTAACTGTAAAGAAATAAATTTTTCTTTTTTAAAAGCTGTAAAAAAAAAAAAGCCTATGTACCATTTGACTCTATTTTCATTAACTTCTAGAGAAGGTAAAACAACATAGTGACAGAAAGCAGATCAGCGGTTGCCAGGGGCTAAGGGTCAGGCAGGGGACCAACTGCAAAGGACGACAAAGAAACTTTTTAGGGTGAGGGAATACTGAGAACCAAGGCTAAGATGTGAAAAAAAACTTACAGAGTGAGAGACAGTACATTTTTCTAAAGTCTATATTTTCACTGAGGTGGTAGTTACCTACATTCATAAAACTATACACCTAAAATGAATGAACCTCAATAAAACTACTTTTTAAAGCAATGTCCTTCAGGACACCCAGGCAGAGACGGAAATAGGCAGAGCTCTGGATATAAAATACAGATTTGGAGAGGAGATTGTATAGAGTAGAACGGAGGCCAAGGACAGCACCCCTAGGAAACAGGGAGAGACCATGGGTGCAGAGGAGCCCAAGATGCCAGCTAAGAAGAAACAACTAGAGAACTAGAAAGTACACCAGGAGAAAGTTGAACTGAAGTTGAGGGAGTGTTTTTAAAATGGGTGAGTAAACTAATAAGGACCTACTGTATAGCACAGGGAACTCTACTCAGTACTCTGTAATGACCTATATGGGAAAAGAATCTAAAAAAGAGTGGATATATGTGTATGTATAACTGATTCACTTTGCTGTACACCTGAAACTAACACAACATTGTAAATCAACTATACTCCAATAAAATTTTTTCAAAAATATAAAAATAAAAATTTTTTAAAAGGGGTGAGTAATCAACAGAGTAAATGCCCCCAGACAGCTCAAGGAAGATAAAAACTAAATTGGAGTATCACTGGTTTCGTCCATCTGGAAGACTTTGGTGGAGGTAAAGTCAGAGATTTCCCTTCCTTGTCCTGCTATTCTCAATACAAACACAAGGTAGCCTGAGGCAGTGGTTTGAAAAACATATTTAACAACAAAAATCTTGAGAAGCAAGGTGGTAGAGAACTTGCCATGACCAATCCCAAATGTAATGACTTCCAAAACTTTACTCACTTTTGGCTCTGAAATCCAGTTTATGAACATTTTGGCCACAGGTATACCATTCTGGTCATGCATTGGTTAAGTGAAAATTAAAATCAATTACAATAGAATTGCACAAGTACCCTCTACCTGAAAGCAAAGGCCTAAATGGGTGCTGGGTGATGGCTGCAAGTGTTGCTGCCAGGAATTTAAAAACTATAAGAACACATACTGGAAATATACAGGATATATAAGACCTACCATACTTAATGCCCTGAACCAAGGCTGACAGAAAAGGAAAATTTACAGGGTGGGGGATAATACATTATTTTAAGGCCAAGAGTGACACCCAGTGGTCATGGCAATTACTCCAGGCTCTCAACACTTCCCTTTTTGTTCAGGGCACAAGAGACAGGCCTACTCCCAGACATTACCCAGCCAGGGCTGCCCTCCAGCTTCCCAGGCATGTCAGGCTGAGGGGTGGTGAGAATTAGGTGACAGTGGGTAAATGAGCTAAACTCGGTGAAACACACAGATCCTTTTCCATGATGACAGCTGAAAAGAGAGCTTCACAGCCTCTAAAGTACTTTAACATTTATGGCCTCATTTGATCCTCACTACAACCTCACAAGGCAGGCAGAGCAAGCTGTCACAGCCCCATTTTAAGGAAAGATTAAACCACAGAGAAGTTAACTTATTTATCTACAAACCCAGGTCTCCTGGTCCTAAGGCAAGTGGTCATTCCTTAACATCACATCATCAGGACTTAGCCGGGGAGATGCCTTAGATGTGGGGGTGGGTATCTACAGTCCCACATCTGGCACCCCAAGGGCTAAGACACAGCCTCTGAGTGAACCCAAAGTCATTTAGTAAACAAATACTTCTGGTGCACACACTATGTGCCAGGCACTATATGTACAAGAACAAAAGACAATCCTGTCCTGAAGATATTTTTAATCTAGCCAAAAAAGCAGGCAAGCACAATGGGATGGGATGAAATGGGATGGGGCTGTGACACGTAGGTTCAGAGTGCAGCAGGAGCACAGCTTTCCTGAGGAGGACTAAGGACCAGAAGCGGGAACATCTATTCCACAGACGCATGAGGCCTCAGCCACCAGCAGCTCAACAAATGCTCTCTCCAGTGTATCAAACCACCTCTTTCCAAAAAGGATGGAAAATAGAGAAGATAATTCACCTTCAGCAAAACTAGGAAACAGCCAAAACCCCAAAGCCCAGGGGATGGAGAGTAACTGCCATTTGTGCCAAGTCAAGGGAGGCAGCAGAGAATGGCCTTGGGTGGTGCACAGTTCTGGTGAAGTCTGCAGACACCACAAAAGGCCAAACCAGCAACGGTTAACTTGAGTAAAGAAGGAGGGGCATCTCAGAACTCTGCTCAGCACCACCAAGGGAAAGGGGAAGCAGGAAACTGGCCGAATTCAAAATCTTTACAAAAACTATCCCTCTTGTGGCCAGGTAGCAAACAGCTCTGCTACTTCTGATTGAAGACAGCTGAAAAGAAATAAGTGCTAAAATGCTATCCAAAAAATCCTGTGACAATGCAGGATTTTATGATGAGTAAGCAGGCTTGCTGCTCATGCTAAAAACTGGAAATGGAAAACATGAAGCAGAGATAACACTCTGGGGCACGGAACAGGCAATAGGGGAGAGGAGCTCCTGCTATAAATATCTAAAAGTATGGGATAGGTATAACAAACATCTTTTTTTTTTTTTTTTTTTTTTTTTGTGGTACGCGGGCCTCTCACTGCTGCGGCCTCCCCCGCCGCGGAGCACAGTCTCCGGACGCGCAGGCTCAGCGACCATGGCTCAAGGACCCAGCCGCTCCGCGGCACGAACCCGCGCCCCCCGCATCAGCAGACGGACCCCCAACCATTGTGCCACCAGGGAATCCATCAAACATCTTTTGAATGCATAGCTAAGCTCATAGTAAAGTAAGGGAAAGTCACAAGGTCTAAAAATAGAAGTCTAACTGAAAGAAGATTGATGAGAGAAACCTAGGCTGCCCTGGCTTCTCTGCACAGAACCCAGAAGCCCTGTTTTAACAGTCCCATGGAAGATCCAAGATCAGGCACTGAGAGACCCAAGGTGGAAGCTGGAAGTGAGACTTCTGTATGCATACAGGGTCTCTGAAGAGCACACCCTTGCAGAGCGGTGAGCTGGGGGAAAATGTTAACGTAGGAGCTGTCTCAGGCCACAACACAGAGCTGGGAAAAAAGGCTCCCTGGGAATTTATTAGCACAAGCCTTCCCTCCCACAGGAGGGATTTGAAAATACACTATCTATATGCAGAGAACCCCAAAGGGAAAATTAATTTCAAGTGCTTCTTGGTAAAAATCACCCTGGGTCCCTGGCAGATGCAAATACAAAATTGCTCAAACCCCTCAGGATTCCCACAGTCAGCAAAATATGATCAAACCAAAAATAACCAAAAACACAAAAACAAACCACCAGGAAAGGGTGAACAAAAAAAGCAAAGATTTAGATCCCAAATGACTCAGATGACAAAATTATCAGATAGAAAATATAAAATAAGTGAAAGCAGAAGAGGACATATGTCAACAAGAACACTTGTCCAGTGATGTTCATGGCAGCTTTATTCATAATGGACAAACCTGGAAACAACCCAAATCTTCATCCATAGGAGAATGGATAAACAAATTGTGGGATACTCATCCAGTGAAGTACTACTCAACAATAACAAGGAAATGAATTAAAGAAATTAACTACAACATGGATAAATCTCAAAAAATTATGCTGAGAAAAAGAAGACAAATACAAAAGCCACACATAGGGCTTCCCTGGTGGCACAGTGGTTGAGAATCAGCCTGCCAAGGCAGGGGACATGGGTTTGAGCCCTGGTCCAGGAAGATCCCACATGCCGCGGAGCAACTAAACCCACGTGCCACAACTACTGAGCCTGTGCTCTAGAGCCCATGAGCCACAACTACTGAGCCCGTGTGCCACAACTACTGAAGCCCGTGTGCCACAACTACTGAAGCCCACCCGCGTAGAGCCCGTGCTCCGCAACAGGAGAAGCTACCTCAATGAGAAGCCCATGCACCTCAAGGAAGAGTAGCCCCTGCTCTCCACAACTAGAGAAAGCCCACGCACAGAAACAAAGACCCAAAACAACCAAAAATAAAATAAATTTAATTAATTAAAAATAAAAAAGCAGCCACACATAGACACTGTATGATTTTATTTATATAAAGTTCAAAAACAGGCAAAACTAATCTATGGGTGATAAAAGTCAGAAGATCTGGGAAAGAAGAGGAAAATAAACTGGAAAGTTCACAAAGGAACTTTCTGGAATTATGGCAATATTCTATATGTTGACAATATCCTATATGTTGATTAGGACAAAGTAGGAGAGAGGTTAGGATATACAGTTGTTAAAACTAACTAAAAAAAAAAAACTCACTAAGATTTGTACATTTTATCGTATATTAATTATATTGTGATAAAATATACATGTACATTTAATGAAAAGGGGAATGGAAATCATGTTCCAGCCTATAAAAAATGATCTAGAATATTTGTAAAAGATCCAGAAACAAATTAGAAATAAAAATATAATCACTGAACTCAAAACCTGAATAGATTGTGCTTAAAGCTATGGCTTGTATCAGACCAAGTCTTCTATCAGGAATATTTAAAAACCAGAACACATCTGTTATTTAAAAGATGTTTCCAAACATCAGAGACTTACCGAAATAGTGAGAACTTGAACCTAGACCTCAGAGAGAAGAGAAGCATAGAGATGGGAGTCAGAAACACAGGTACACTTTTTCCTCTCACAATATTTGCTGAAAGTGACAACAAAGAAGTTGAGAAACTAAGCAAAGCTTCTGGTAGTCTCAAGGGCTACCGAAATCAACAGTGGAGTCCAGGACTCTGTAAAGTATCCCCAGGATTTCAGGTGGGCGCCTGGAAGAGGTACACCCTCGGAGTAAGACTGATAGCCGTCACAAAGACCAATACCAGGTGAATTTCAAAATGAATTAGATCTTCACCTAGCACAATCGCCTGACTGAAGCAAAAGTATTGGGTGGGCCAAAAAGTGCCTTCGGTTTTTTAAGTAAAAATAAAAGACACATTTTTCATTTTCACCAAGAACTTTATTAAACAACTACCACTACCTTCTGCCATTTTTCAGGCAACTTCATAATCCCATCTTCCTAAAACTTTTTATCTTTTTGAGCAAAGAGCTGTTCCAGATGCCTTTTACAGTCTTTCAGGGAATTGAAATTTTTCCATTAAGAGAATTTTGTAAAGATCGAAATATATGGAAATCTGAAGGTGCAATGTCTGGTGAATATGGTGGATGAATCAGAACTTCCCAGACAAGCTGCAACAGTTTTTGCCTGGTCATCAAAGAAACATGTAGTCTTGCATTATCCTGATGGAAGATTATGCATTTTCTGTTGACTAATTCTGGACACTTTTTGTCAAATGCCACTTTCAGTTGGTCCAACTGGGAGCAGTACTTGTTGGAATTAATCATTTGGTCTTCCGGAAGGAGCTCATAACAGAGGACTGCCTTCCAATCCCACCATATACACAACATCATCTTCTTCGGAAGAAGACTGGCCTTTGGTGTGGTTGGTGATGGTTCATTTCGCTTGCCCCACAATCTCTTCCATTCCACGTTGTTGTACAGTATCCACTTTTCATCGCCCAACACAAGTTGTTTTAAAAACGGAACATTTTCATTACGTTTCAGTAGACACCTGCATGTGGAAATACGCTCAAGAAGGTTTTTTTCACTTAACCTATGTGGAACCCAAACATCAAAGCAATGAACATAACCAAGCTGGTGCAAATCATATGCAACGCTTGATTTGGATATTTTGAGTATGTCGGCTATTTCCCACATGGTATAAGGTTGATTGTTCTCAATTATTGTTTCGATTTGATTGCTATCAACTTCACCTGGTCTACTCGACCGCTGGACCATCGTCCAGCGAGAAATCTCGCACAAGAAACTTCAAATCCCCAGCATGAAACTTCGCAAACCATTTTTGACATGTTCAATCAGTCACAGCACCTTCTCCATACACCGCATAAAACTTTTTGTGCATTTCACTACTGTTTTTACCTTTCTTAAAATAATGAAGCATAATATGCCAAAAATGCTGCTTTTTTTCTTCCATCTTCGATATTAAAATGGCAACACAAAAACTCACCAATTTTGTTTTTTTTTCTTTTTTAAAGGAAAAGTCACTATATTTTTCAAACACTTTTATGGTTTTGTTTTCCACTTTTTTTTTCTTTCTTTGTGTGTTTTTGTTTTGCGGAGGTTTTTTGTTTGTTTATTTTTTAACATCATTATGGGAGTATAACTGCTTTACAATAGTGTGTTAGCTTCTGCTTTATCACAAAGTGAATCAGTTATACATATACATATATCCCCATATCTCTTCCCCCTTCGTCTCCCTCCCTCCCACCCTCCCTATCCCACCCCTCTAGGTGGTCACCAAGCACCAAGCTGATCTCCCTGTGCTATGCAGCTGCTTCCCACTAGCTATCTATTTTACATTTGGTAGTGTATATATGTCCATGCCACTCTCTCACTTTGTCTCAGCTTACCCTTCTCCCTCCCCATATCCTCAAGTCCATTCACTAGTAGGTCTGCATCTTATTCCCGTCTTGTCCCTAGGTTCTTCATGACCATTCTTTTGTTTTGTTTTTTAGATTCCATATATATGTGTTAGCATATCGTATTTGCTTTTCTCTTTCTGACTTACTTCACTCTGTATGACAGACTGTAGGTCCATCCACCTCACTACAAATAACTCAATTTCGTTTCTTTTTATGGCTGAGTAATATTCCATTCTATAACTGTGCCACAGGGACTTCCCTGATGGTCCAGTGGTAAAGAATCCACCTTCCAATTCAGGGGATGAGAGTTCAATCCCTGGTGGGGGAACTAAGATCCCACATGCTGTGGGGCAACTAAGCCCCTCGCACCACAACTAAGACCCAATGCAGCCAAAAATAAATCAATCAATATAACTGTGCCACAGCTTCTTTAACCATTCATTTGTCGATGGACACCTAGGTTGCTTCCATGTTCTGGCTATTGTAAACAGAGCTGCAATGAACACTGTGGTACATGACTCTTTTTGAATTATGCTTTTCTCAGGGTGATTGGCCAGTAGTGGTATTGCTGGGTAGTATGATAGTTCTATTTTTAGTTTTTTAAGGAACCTCCCCATACTGTTCTCCATAGTCACTGTATCAAACTACATTCCCACCAACAGTGCAGCAAGAGGGTTCCCTTTTCTCCACACCCTTTCCAGCATTTATTGTTTTTAGATTTTTGGATGGTGGCCATTCTGACTGGTGTGAGATGATATCTCATTGTAGTTCTGATTTTCATTTCTCTAATGATTAATGATATTGAGCATTCTTTCATGCGTTTTTTGGCAATCTGTATATCTTCTTTGGAGGAATGTCTATTTAGGTCTTCTGCCCATTTTTGGATTGGGTTGTCTGTTGTTTTAATATTGAGCTGCATGAGCTGCTTGTAAATGTTGGAGGTTAATCCTTTGTCACTTGCTTCATTTGCAAATATTTTGTCCCATTCTGAGGGTTATCCTTTCGTCTTGTTTATCGTTTCCTTTGCTCTGCAAAAGCTTTGAAGATCATCTCAATAGATGCAGAGAAAGCTTTCAACAAAATTCAACACCCATTTATGATAAAAACCCTCCAGAAAGTAGGCATAGAGGGAACTTTCCTCAACATAATAAAGACCATATATGACAAACCCACAGCCAATGGTGAAAAACTGAAATCATTTCCACTACGATCAGGAATAAGACAAGGTTGCGCACACTCACCACTATTATTCAACATAGTTTTGGCAGTTTTAGCCACAGCAATCAGAGAAGAAAAGGAAATAAAAGGAATCCAAATCTGAAAAGAAGTAAAGCTATCACTGTTTGCAGATGACATGATACTATACATAGAGAATCTTAAAGATGCTACCAGAAAACTACTAGAGCTAATCAATGAATTTGTAAAGTAGCAGGATACAAAATTAATGCACAGAAATCTCTGGCATTCCTATACACTAATGATGAAAAATCTGAAAGTGAAATTAAGAACACACTCCCATTTATCATTGCAACAAAAAGAATAAAATATCTAGGAATAAACCCACCTAAGGAGAAAAAAGACCTGTATGCAGAAAATTATAAGACACTGATGAAAGAAATTAAAGATGATACAAATAGATGGAGAGATATACCATGTCCTTGGATTGGAAGACTCAACATTGAGAAAATGACTCTACCACACAAAGCAATCTACAGAGTCAATGCAATCTGTATCAAACTACCATTGGCATTTTTCACAGAACTAGAACAAAAAATTTCACAATTTGTATAGAAACACAGAAAACCCCAAATAGCCAAAGCAATCTTGAGAAAGAAAAACAGAGCTGGAGGAAATCAGGCTCCCTGACTTCAGACTCTACTACACAGCTACAGTATGGTACTGGCACCATAATCAAGACAGTATGGTACTGGCACAAACACAGAAATATAGATCAATGGAACAGAATAGAAAGCCCAGAGATAAACCCATGCACATATGGTCACCTTACCTTTGATAAATGAGGCAAGAATATACAGTGGAGAAAAGACAGCCTCTTCAATAACTGGTGCTGGGAAAACTGGACAGCTACATGTAAAAGAATGAAATCAGAAAACTCCCTAAAACCATACAAAAAAATAAACTCAAAATGGATAAAACACCTAAAAGTAAGGCCAGACACCATCAAACTCCTACACGAGAACATAGGCAGAACAGTCTATGACATAAATCACAGCAAGATCCTTTTTGACCCAATTCCTTGAGAAACGGAAATAAAAAGAAAAATAAATAAATGGGACCTAATGAAACTTAAAAGCTTTTGCACAACAAAGGAAACCATAAACAAGACGAAAAGACAACCCTCAGAATGGGAGAAAATATTTGCAAATGAAGCAACGGACAAAGGATTAATCTCTAAAATAAACAGCTCGTGCAGTTCAGTATTAAAAAACAAACAACCCAATCCAAAAATGGGCAGAAAACCTAAATAGACATTTCTCCAAAGAAGACAAACAGATGGCCAAGGAGCACATGAAAAGCTGCTCAACATCACTAATTATTAGAGAAATGTAAATCAAAACTACAATGAGGTATCACCTCACACCAGTTAGAATGGGCATCATCAGAAAGTCTACAAACAACAAACACTGGAGAGGGTGTGGAGAAAAGGGAACCCTCTTGCACTGTTGGTGGGAATGGAAACTGATACAGCCACTATGGAGAACAGTATGGAGGTGCCTTAAAAAAAATAAAAATAGAATTACCATATGACCCAGCAATCCCACTACTGGACATATACCCAGAGAAAACCATAATTCAAAAAGACACATGCACCCCAATGTTCATTGCAGCACTATTTACAATAGCCAGGTCATGGAGGCAACCTAAATGCCCATCGACAGACAAATGGATAAAGAAGATATGGTACATATATACAGTGGAATATTACTCAGCCATAAAAAGGAATGAAATTGGGTCATTTGTAGAGATGTGGATGGATCTAGAGACTGTCATACAGAGTGAAGTCAGTCAGAAAAACAAATATTGTATATTAACGCATATATATGGAATATATGTGGAACCTAGAAAAATGGTACAGATGAACCGGTTTGCAGGGCAGAAATTGAGACACAGATGTAGAGAACAAACGTATGGACACCAAGGGGGGAAAGTGGGGGTGGTGGTGTGATCAAGTGGGAGATTGGGATTGACATATATACACTAATATGTATAAAATGGATGACTAATCAGAACCTGCTGTATAAAAAAATAAAATTCAAAAAAAATGATCCAGTGAAGAGGAAAATGACGATGGAAGAACTTGAATGGAAATGAAGGTGGCTGCAGAAGCAGTGCCCCTGAGCAGATGCGAGGAGGTAGGATAGAATGCCAAAGGTGGACAAATTTAGGAGCCTGAGGATTAAACCGAGAATAAGAGGAAGGAGGAAGGAGCAGAAGGGGAGAGACAGAGTGGGAGGGTGGAGGTACGGATGGGTGGCGGTGCAGGTTCTCTTCTGGTGGCTTTCGCTGTCTCACAGAAATAGGACCTAAGAGCTCAACTGTCACGGGTTATAACGGAGAGCCATGCAGCCCCTGCTCCAGCCACCTCCCGGGCCCTGTGGAGCGTGAGCTGGAGCTCTGGGAAGCTGCTTGCACGGCTGATACCATTTACCCCAGGTGCAGACCCGTCCCTACACGCAGAGGCGAGAATTCCAGAGCCCTCGCAAACCACGGCCGCCCCCAAACTGCAGAGGCCGACCTGCCCCGCCGACCACCCCCCCTCAGACGTGGCTGCTGAACCATGCAAGCAGCTCTGGCCAAACACAGAGAGGACGATACGGGGCCCTCACAACGACCGTGTGTTCTAGAACGTTGCTCTCAGGCAACCTGCAAGCCACAGACACGTCGTCGGCCTCAGAATATGAGGGCTCTCTCTGAGGAGAGCAGCGCGACTCACCTCCACTCAGCCCCAGGCCTGTTCCAGCGTCGTCGGCGCTCGGCCTCACTCAGGGCTGCTGCACCTCCTCCCAGGCGTCCGGCCCTCAGCTAACCCGGAAGCAGACGCGCACCCGCCGCGCCGCAAGACCCGCGAGACCCGCAAGACCCGCGAGACCCGTGCCCACTGGGACCTGTACCCGCCCCTCCCTCCCACCCTGGGTGTTACCTAGGCCTGAGCAAGGTTTCCTGAAGGGCTGTCCTGGGGGCATGGGAACATACTGAAAACCGCGGGTGGTAAGTACATTTCTGTCTCCTGTGGAAACAGGAACAGGTCCTCCCTTAGGCAATGAACCTCGCTCCAGTGTCCGCGCTTCAGCAAACCTGAGCCAGGCATCACCGTAACCCTTCGGTGCGTACAAGCGAAGGCAGGGTGGGCAGTGGACGTTATTACACGAAGCCTCGTGTGGAGAAATGATCAGAAATAGCTGTGGAATTGGTCAGATGGGGACCGACGAGAGGAGGGGGGAGGAAACCTCCAAATTTAACTAGGATGCACAAGGACTTTGGATTTACAGGCTAGCAGAAAATGAGAAGCCGTGGGAAGTTTCTTTATGTGGACTCAGTAGAGCTGGGTCTTAGTGTGAGTACACCCGCACCCGACCCCTCCCCAGCCCCACCCGACGCAGCAGCCCCCCTGCACTCTCCATCCTCAGTAGCGAAATTGATACATCAGCAGCTATGGTTTTTGATGTGCAGGCCCCGAGATACCGAGATTTTTCATGATGTCCTCCTTATACCGTTTCCTTTAGAAACAGTTTCCGGTGTCTTTTATCAAAATCATGTGAAGTTTTCTTTCCAGTGCACCCAGTTTAAATTACAGAAAAATCCAAAGGATCAGAGACCTAAGACTTAAGTGGGTTTTTTTAATAAATTTATTTATTTTATTTTTGGCTGCATTGGGTCTTCGTTGCTGCACGCAGGCTCTCTCTAGTTGCAGAGAGCAGGGGCTACTCTTGGTTGTGGTGCGTGGGCTTCTGATCGCGGTGGCTTCTCTTGTTGCGGAGCACAAGCTCTGGGCGTGGGCTTCAGGAGTTGTGGTGCATGGGCTCAGTAGTTGTGGCTCACGGACTCTAAAGTGCAGGTTCAGTAGTTGTGGTGCACGGGCTTACTTGCTCTGCGGCATGTGGGATCTTCCTGGACCAGGGCTTGAACCCGTGTCCCCTGCATTGGCAGGCGAATTCTTAACCACTGCGCCACCAGGGAAGCCCTTAAGTGTGTTTTGATACTCTTAAACAGTAGGTCAAATTTTGTAGCTCCTTATCCAGATGCAAAAGGAAAATACTGAGTCAACATGAAGCAGGCTTTACATTGGTTAGATAGATTTTTTAATTTGATTTATATTTTTTTAAATTTAAGAGTTTAGTTGAGGTATAATTGATACATAATCAACTGCACATATTTAAAGTGTACAATTTTATAAGTTTTAAGATATATGTATACCCGTGAAACCATTCCTACAATCGAGATAGTGAACTTACCCAGCGCTTCGAAAAGTTTCTTTGTGCCCCTTTGTAACACCCCCATTCTGCCCTTTTTGGCTTCCCCTTACTGCTCAGGTGACCATGATTTACTTTCTGACACTACAGATTAGTTTGTATTTTCTAGAATTTTTTATAGATAGAATCATGTAGTATTTACTCTTTATTGTCTAGCTTCTGCCATTCTGCATAATGACTTTTAGATTCATTCATGTCCTTGCATGTATCAGCAGTTCATTCCTTATATTGGTCAGTAGTATTCTCACCTGGATGCACCACCGTTCATCTTTTTACTTATTGATGGCTGTTTTGGTTGTTTCCATTTTTTGGCTCTTACAAATAAAGCTGCTGTGAATATTGTTTAATAATTATAATAGAAAATATGAGCAAAATATCACCTATGAAAGTAGGAGACAGCAAATGGACTATGAGAATACGATAGGACTGCTGAGCAGGTGCAAAGGCTCCACTGAAGTTTGTAGTATGAATTTAGAGTAAGACCAATCAGCATGGTTTTGTATATTTTTCCAGCCATCTTCAGCTGCATGCGTATAGGCATAGAGAAGACAGAGAATTACATTTAACCAAGGTTAGAGTTTTGCGCTAAGAATGCTACAAAGCAAGAGAGAAGCAAGATATTTGAGAGTGCATCCAAGAGAGGAGGGATGCTGGTTGGCCATCAAGTTTGCAGAAGGACATGATTGTGTTTGTGTTTGAGTGTATATATAAACAGGTGGGTAATTTTATAATCTCAGTAAATATAGTTGATGAATTATGGTTTCAATCCTTTTCAAAACTGCCAGCTTAAGAAGCTCTCAGCTCATAATAAGATAAATGAAAAAGAGAGAATGGGTGGTTTATTTGTAGGACTCTGGGGCATTCCAGAAAGGCTATTCAAACATAGTTGAAGGGAATTCAGCAAATAAATAGGATGGACTCACCCATATCCACCTTTTTCTCTGCCATTCTCCACGGCTCATCCCCAAGCTGTAAGAGGATGGATTTGTGTGTTGATACACACTGCAGGTGGTCTGTAGTGGTCTGAACCACTTTGTAGTGGTCTGAACGAAGTATATTTCCACAATGAAAAGTCACAACATACACAAATGCAGATAGAGTCTGCATAGAATACTAGAAGGAACACTGGTCCGCTGAACAAGTAAACCTAGGCTCAGGTCCCAGTGTACCATGCCCTAACAGGCCAGTCTCCTAACCTTGCTGAGCCATTGTTTCCCCATCTGGGAAATGGGATCATTCTTAATCTACCAACTTCACAGAGTTATTATTCACAGAGCAAAGGGGATGACCCTTTGCTCTGGGAGAGCAGAGAGTACTGTCTATCTCAGTTATTCGAACCCTTGTATCTTGCACAGTGCTGGGCTCATAGTAAATTCAACCAACATTGATGGTTAAATAATAGATCAAATGATGGACATGAAAGAACATTTTTAAGCTAGTAAGTATGACACAAATGTTAAAGAACTGCATTCCTTTTCTGACTCATGCACTCTCCTTTCCCCACACTGGTATTGTTCCAGCAATCCCCCTATAACCTAAAAGTTTACAACCTTTTAGGTCCACCCTTCAACCTAAAAGTTTTCCCCAGCCCTTCCTGGCCATGTGATATCCCCAAATATCCAGTCAACCATCCCATAGTCAAGGACAACAGTGGACAAGGACAACATGCCCCAGCACAGCTGAGATCTCCTAGGCCACCTAAGTCACAGTACTCCCATCATCTTGAATATACATACAGTCTTCCAGGACCACCCCTCACACAGAAGCCTCCCCTCTGCAGACCTCCAGGGATATCAAATAGGCCTGATCCCCCAAAAGCCCTCCCCAGTCAGACAAGCCTCACTCAGGATCTCAGCTTCTGCAGCTCAGCCCAGCTCCTCAGCCCCCTTTTGTTCCCACTTCAGCCCAGGACTCAAATCTGTTTAGAGAACCCCTACTTTGCCCTCCTGGCAGATGGTGGAGGAAGAAGTGGAACCTGGTAGCAGCAGCCAAATTATTAGCCCCTTCACCTTTACCTCTTAGCAACTCTAAAAGTGATGTCACAGGTAACCTAAGAGTAAACCAGGACAAATTCAACAGAAAGCTATCCTTGCCAACACTCATCAGGTCAAGGTAACAAAGGAAAAAAACCCAAAAAACAGGCAGATAGGTTCAAAAGCTGACGCCACCACTTACAGTGTCCACTTATTAGGCGTGTGGTATGTTGCTTAATGTCTCCAAGCTTCTGTTTACCACCTAAAAAGTAGAGATTATAGTACCTTTTGCACAGGGTTGTTGGATGGATAACAGAAATCATTTAAGTACCTAGCACATTACCTACTTTATACCTCAGTCAATGTCAGTTCCCCTCCTCCTCTGACTCAAGGCCTCCACTTGCAGCCACAACCCAGACCCAGATGGAAGCATTTCCCTTAACGCTTTACTTGTGGACCCTCCTTCCTTCATCACTGCAAGAAGGAAATTAACATTGCCCTGCACTCTCCCCTTACCTTGCCCTTCTCAGAATCACCCTGAGATCACTTCCTCTTTCACAGAGGCTCAGAAATGTCAGGGGCCTTTCTCAAGGTCACAGTTCCTACAAGGCTTAGCTGAGATTCAACCCTAGTTCTCAGGAAATCCAGCATCTACTTTTATGCTTCCCACAGCACTTCCCTTCAAAAGGATGCATATGAATCAGAATCACAAACTGGTTTAAATAGTTATACAACATCAAGAAAAGAAACATCATCCAGGAAGGGCAGTTTACTCAGGGGACATCTTTATCATATTTTCAAATATCCGGCTGTCCTTGAGTCTCCTCTAGTCTGAATTTCCCACTCACTCCACAAAGGGGCAATATTCAACAAAGTTAGGTGTAAAGCAACATATTTAGCAGGGATCCCTGAGGGTATCAACCCTTCAACCTTATTAAGCCCTTGCAAGTAAAGACCCTCACTGATAAGTACCCTGAAATACGCTAGGGAGAACAAACATGAATATCACAACAGAAGAGTGTCCTTCAACTCCCCTACCCCCATGAAGACAAAAAAGTGTACTCTCAGGGGCTGGCCTGCTACTTTGGTCCTACAAGTCAAGTCAGAAAAACAAGAAAAAAAGGAAGGAAGGAAGGAAGGAAATGGGATAAGAAGAAAATGAGAGAAGGGAAATAAAGACAAAAGGCTGGCAATAAAGGAACAGGGCCAGGGTTAATGGTCAAGGAAAGCAAGAAGGAAAGAGAAAAGAATGTTCTGAAAGTGAGGTCCTTACATTTCCAGGAACCCGGGTCAGGACATGTAGGAAATCAGAGAGAGACAGTCACTTGGGCAGAGTCACACAGCAGTCAGGGCAGAATCACCATTGGTGCTGGACTAACGTTCAGCCACTAGGCACCACTGGGGTGCTGAGTCCAAACTAACTCTATAGGGCTCCAGGATCAAAGACCCATAGATTGCTAGAGTTAAAACTGACCTAGGGCTACTCCTTCCAGAAAGATGGAGTAGACATATTTTTCCCTATTTTTTTCTGCTAAGTACAAATAAACACCCTAGACATTAAAATAAACATAAGAAGACTCAAAAAGTTAGGAGAAGACAGGCAGACTAGTGACCTCAGGGAACAAGAAACTATGCAATGGTGAGTTCTCTAAGTTTTCTTTTTTACCTCAAGATTGGATACTAGAGAAGTTGGCAACTTAGAAATGCCAATAAGTGCCAAAAAAAAAAAAAGCTCCAAGCAAAGTCTGTTCTCTCTTGCCAAAGGACTAGGAAAGGAGCAATCTAGCAAGACAGAAAACTTTTAGACAAAAACCACTCAACTCCAGCCAAGACCACAGAAAAGTTGTGGCCACCCCAGCCTCCATCCTCACCAGTAAAGGCCAGATGGAGAGCCTAGATTTCCACTTTTGTCAGGCTGTAAAAAGGCATCGCAAACCCCCTTCCACCCTACCTGCAACTGGTGTGTAGTCAGAGAAGGCCAAGTGGGAAGCTGGGGTTTTAATTCTTGCGGAGCAGAAAACAGCCATCCCCGACCACATAGAGTGGAGTGGTCAGTGCAGACTATGTGGGGATCCTGGATTTCTAGTGGCACCCCTCCCTTCCTTTCCCTGCTGGGGGGGTGTTAGGGGATCAGAGGAGACCTAGTGGAGAGTTGGGATTACACCACCACACAGTGATAATGAGGCTAGCTCCTCCATCCCCACTTCCCCGTGGTGTCAGCAGAGGACACGTAGGGAACCTCAACTACTGTCACTGTCTAGTAGTAACAAGAAGTCTTTCTCCCCCAGAGGTATGCGCTGAGGCCAGGAGGAGAACCTGAACTTCCATCCCCACCTAACAATGACAGAGTAATATATGTCCCCCTTTCCTTTACCAAAGCTGTGTCAGAGAAGACCTGCTAAAACACAAGATTTAAATAAGATCCAGAATCTCATAACATAATACTCAAAATATCCTAGTTTCAATAAAAAATTTATACCAAGAACCAGGAAGATCTCCACTTGATTGAAAAAAGGTAATCAACCAACACCAAGATGACACAGATGTCTAACATGGATTTTAAAGCAGCTATGATAAAAACCCAGATAGTATTGGAGCTGAATTAGAATCTACCTCCGCTGCCTTTGCCTGAATAGGGAATCAAAACCAAGGAAGAGCTTTCACACTGGGGAAAGAGCTGACTTACCAAAAGGCTATGGCTCTAATCCTTTATTTTGTTTTATGATAATAGAGGGAGGTTGAGAAGGAAGTAGAGATTTTTGTCCACAAGCTAATTTTACAAATATCCATGCAAGCTAAACTGGCACCCAGAACAATAAATTGCCTTAATCAAAGGCGTTGACTTGGAGTTAAAAAATAAAATAGGAAAATTTCATAGAAATGTTTCCCTTCTGGAAAAAAATATAAAGTATCTTTGGCCTAATTCAATCTAAACTTTCTCCTGAATCATTAGCTTGTGAAACAGCTATGATTAAAATAGTAACTTTCTTTTTTTTTAAATTTATTTATTTATGGCTGCGTTGGGTCTTCGTTGCTGTGCGCGGGTTCTCATTGCAGTGGCTTCTGTTGTTGCGGAACACGGGCTCTAGGCACACAGGCTTCAGTAGCTGCGGTTCGAAGGCTCTAGGGCACAGGCTCAGTAGTTGTGGCACACAGGCTTAGTTGCTCCGCGGCATGTGGGATCTTCCCGGACCAGGGATCGAACCCATGTCTCCTGCATTGGCAGGCAGATTCTTAACCACTGCGCCACCAGGGAAGCCCAGAATAGTAACTTTCTTTAATCTGCTTCACTGCCTGAAGAATAGTCCCTTTCCCTCAGAGTAAAACAGTATCCAAAAGACCAAATTTTAATACTTGCTTTAATGCAGTTTTGCTTCCTTTAGATATATATTTGTAGCTTAAGACAATTAAAAATGCAGGTACATACATTTTTCAAAACACAATGATTGCCTGATTTTTATCTAACACAATTAAAATTATGACATTTTAAGGAACATGAAAGCATAAAATTATATTATAAATTGGAAGACTCTGATTTACCAATTCCCATTTCCAATCAGGTTGACCCCTGAGGAAATCTCTTCTGTGTTTCTGTCTCCCCATCTATAACATGGAGAAAATAATTATTCTCTACTTTTCTCAAAAGGTTTTTGTTTCAAAGGAATGATGTGCATGAAGTGCAAGGTTAACAGAATGCTATGTTAACTTTATTTCATTTCCTTATTTATGCTCCTCTCATTCCACAAAGGAAGAATTAACTAATATTAAGTATTTGCTGCTTCAAATTTTATTGAATAAATCTTCCTTCTTGAAGAAAGTCTATCAGAGAAAGTGTGGCAGTCAGTAAGCTGTTTTCTCTTGGCTTTAAACTCATCTTTCTTCCCTGCTTTGTGATGCTGGCACTGCAACCCTACTTTGCCATTAGGCTCTGGCAGTCAGGGACTCTAGAAGGAATCTGCAGGCTGGCAGAGGAAAAGAGGACTGCTCCTTCCTGGCTGCTTCCTGTTTCTGTAAGTATTGCCCAGCTGCACTACTTCACCCTGGCAGCAGCAGTTACTTGCAGCAGCAGCAGCTAAATCCAGCTTGCAGTTCTTCTAGCACTTGGAAAACCAGTCCTATCATGCTGCCTCAGAGACACCAGCACCAGTCCAGTACCAGCCAGTGGCTCTCCCCCATCAGAGGTGTGAGTCCCAGATCCACTGTAACCCTCCTCCAAGCTCAGAGACTCCAGCACCAGTTGAGTAGTGCCCCTTCCTTTAGCTTCTAAATTTCAATCATCCCAATCTTCTAGAAAGGAGTAGGAGTTAAACAGGAGGGGTCGGATGGGCTCAGGGGGCGAGGTATGAAGTTTCAGTTATGAAAGATGAATAAGTTCTGGAGATCTGCTGTACAGCATTGTAACTATAGTTAACGATGCTGTATTATACACTTAAAAATCAGTTTAAAGAGTAGCTCTCTCAATATCCTGTGATAAACCATAATGGAAAAGAATATGAAAAGAATGTATATATATATATATATATATATATATGTATAACTGAATCACTTTGCTGTGCAGCAGAAATTAACACAACATTGTAAATTCACCGTACTTCAATAAAATAAATTTTTTAAAAAAGAGTAGATCTCACATTAAGTGGTTTTATCACAATGAAATTAAAAAAAAAAAAGTAGAAACGTATATATAAAAAGGAACAGTGACCTGAGCAGGGATATCAGTTTGTGTGAACTTTCAGAAACTAAACACAACAGGTCCCAAAATGGCCAGAAGGGAATTCAGCCTGACCACCACCTATGCTGTGAGGGGAGAGTGGTGAGAGAAAAGCTGGAGATACAAGAAAGGTCCAGATCTCATGCACCTTGGAAAGCCAGGTAAGAAGTTTGGACATTGGAATAATACAGTCAGATTTGCTTTTTAAAACAGTTACTCTGACTGCTGGGAGGAGAAATGACTAGAAGTGACTGGGTAGGAGACATAGATGCCAATTAGGAGTGAGATGATGGTGGCCTGATCTTGGATAGTAACAGCTGGATGGAAAGAAGTGTTAAATAGGCAGTGGAGGTGGCAGGACTTGATCAGGTGACTGATTAGCTATATGGGTAAGGAAGAAGGAAGACCTAAGCATGATTCCCAGGTAGATAGTATTGCCGGTTGCTGAGTTGGGGAACCCAGAAGGAGGAGGAGGTTGGAGGTATAGACAATGCATTCTATTTTAGGTGGAAGTTCTAGCAAGATATCCAAGTGTTTCTGTGGGTCCAGAGCTCGAGAGAGGGGTCTGGGCCCATTTAAACACTGCCCAGGACTTCCCTGGTGGTCCAGTGGTTAAGGCTCTGCACTTCCACTGCAGGGGACAGGTTCAGTCCCTGGTCGGGGCACTAAGATCCTGCATGCCACACAGCACAGCCAAAAAAATAAAAATAAAAGTTAAAAAAAAAAAAAAAACACTGCCCAGGTGAGAAAGTGCCTAATTTAGGTAGAAACAAAATCCAGTTTGCTGTTATTGCAACTGTGGTTGTCTTAGGGCACCATAATGAAGGTGACTTAAACAACAGACATTTATTTCTCACAGTTCTGAAGGCTGGAAGTCCAAGATCAGGGTGCCAGCGTGGTCTGGTTCTGGTGAGAGCTCTCTTCTTGGCCTGCAGATGGCCACTTTCTTGCTGTGTCCTCACATGGCAGAGAGAGAAAGAGATCTTCCTCTTTTTATAAGGCCACAGTCCTATTGGATTAGTGCTCACCCTTATGACCTTGGTTAACCTTAATTGCTTCCTAAAGACTCTGTCTCCAGGTATAGTCACATTAGGGATTAAGGCTTCAACACATGAATGGTTGGGGGGCACAATTCAGCTCCTAGCAGTGGAGGAATAGGTGGGTTGGGTTATCTCAGCCTAATATCATTAAATATTCAAATGAGACAACTATTTCTCTGTGTCTGGAGTCCATGCTCTCCAGGCCACCTTCTAGTAATCTTGCTTCCAATGGTCTTTAAGGAAAGAAGGCACTGGTCTGGCCAGCACAAAAGCTTAGTATACTTGGTGCACATTAAGCACTATGGCATCATCAGTGTGGGTCAGAAAGCTTGAGACTGGAAAATTCTGGCTCAGCTTTGAACCTACAAAGCTGAGAACCAGATTCCGGACCTTGGTGAATTCATTACAATACGTATAACTGCATGTGGTTTCCTAATGGTCAGCCAGCCTCTCCCAGGAAATATTCCTCTGCACCACCAGCTTCTATCTTGCCTAGCTCATTTAAAAGGAGGCAACAACAAAGCGAACGGGCTTTGGAGCAGGCCCTTGCAGTCCATGTGAATGAGATCCCCTGGAGTTGTGCAGTGCCCAACCTGTGCTGCTGCACGCAGAGGCCCTGTTTGTAGTCACCAAAGCAAAGTTCAAATGCCAGTGCCTCTACTTACCTACTGCAGAGCCCTAGGCAAGTCACTAACTTACCTACCTTGGAAAGAATATATTAAGAAAAAATATCCACCTCAGAAAAGTGAATTGAGTGGAAAATGGTATGTGAGCCTTTACCCCAGTACCTCGTACTTGGTAGGCAATCAAAACTTATGGCTTTTTTTATTTTTAGAGAGGAAGAAGAATAAGGAGTAATAAAAGTCAGGTGAGGCATTGTGCATTTTGTATCAACATATGATTTTCACTGCTGCCAACCTAATATTGCAATGAAATGGTTATTCAGAACCATTCCCTAAAATCTGCGGGGGCTGTGGGGCATAAGGGGGACAGCGGTGAATGGAATTGCCCATGAAATGGCGTGGAGTCCACGTTTATGCCCAAAGGGGATCCATTTTCTATTCTGATCACCACTCCCCCAGCAGGAAGATACTCTTCCTGCAAAATGCAGCTAAAAATGCCCCCTAATTGGCATGAGGAAACTTCCAGGAATCAGGTATATGTTCATTATCTTGATTGTGGTGATGGTTCTATATATATATATGTCAAAACATCAAATTATACACTTTAAATAGGCACAGTCTATTGTATATCAGTTATACTTTAATAAAGGTGTTGTGTTTTTTTTTTAACACTCTCAAATCATTGCCAGAGTTTGCCAAACACTGATCAAGGTAGAGAATGCCACACATGGGGCAGGGGTGGGAGGGGAGGGTGTGGTGGGAGATTAGATGCAGGATAAAATGTGCACAGGTTAGAAAGAGATAGTCAGCATTTTGAAGGATGTAGCAACAGGAATGAATCTCCTGGGAAAATGACTGATGAGGACTGCAGTTAAAATAAACCTGGAACTATTTTTATATGGGATTAAAGGCCTAAAAAGCAAAGTGCCGTCTCCCCACAGAATGGGACAGAAATGACATGGGACACGGCAAATCCTTAAGAGGAGTCCTTTCACAGTCTCTCCTGACCCATCCTACATGCTTCTGTCAGAGTCATTTTTCTCAAAGATCATTTTCATGGTGAGCTCTTGCTCTCCCATTTCCCTGGTCCCGCATGATTTACATGGACAAGTACAATACCCATCTTTCCTTTCTCCAGCTTTTCTCCTTTACAGTCCAGTCTAACAGGCCCATGGCTCTCCCTGGCACTTCCTCAGCAATCCCCAAGTTATATGGTTCCTTTCCACCCCAAGGCTGCCCTTCCCCCTTTTCCCCTAGAATGCAAGCTGCCCATCCTTTTAGACCCAAATTAATTTCACATCCTCTGAAAATCCATTCTTGGCTCCACCACTAGATGATAATTTATCTTTCCTTTCATTAAAAACCTATCTATAGAGACTATATTTCTGAACCCAAAATTGGGACACGTGGATATAGAATTTTGTACTGTTGACAGATGTGAAAGACAGTCTGGGAAATGTTGCTTGAATGCTCAAAAATTGGACTCTGGAGGACGTTTTTATAGTGTATGGGGCCAGGGAACAAAATATTTGAAGTGGTGATTGTATAGGGCATCCAGAATTCATGGCCGTATCTGTCCTTTGGCTTTTGGCATGAGTTACATACAGTGCATTATTAAATTCTTTTATTCATATTGTTTTTCCAAAACTAAGCTTCAGTTAACTTGGGAAGAGGAACTGTGTCAATATCCAGATATACTCTCAACACCTAGGCAGGGCTATAGAGCAAAAAAATGGTTATGAGTAAATAATTTCAAGTCCATAATCTCTGTGGGAAAATTATTCCCATATAGTATCACTATCATTCACACTTCCTTTTCCATTCTTCCGTGAACAGCACCTCAAACCTGGGATACAGCTCATATGAGTGATACAGTGGAGAGGTAGGGTGAGGAACTGACCTTTAAAACCCTATGTTGTTTGCATCATCCTATAACCAATACTTTAGGGAAGGTAAGAAGTAATAATAATAAAATAAGTCACTGCTAAAATGTAGAGTGAGTTTCTGAAACTTTAATATGTGTAAGAATCCCCTGAAGAGCTTGTTAAAATCTGATTCCCGGACCCCATCCCCACAGGTTCAGTAGGTTTGGGATGGTGCCTGGGAATCTGCATTTCTCGGTCGAGGCGGATGCTGCTGATCTTTGCACCACACCTCGAGTAGAAATGATGTAGCATGCGTGCTGAAGGAAACAAGTGTCACTAAGACCTCTTCGTGAAAGTGGTGGTAGAAATCCAAATCAAGCTATCTTAAGTAAGAAAACAGATTTGTTGAAAGGAAACTGGAATGGGTAGCTCACAGTGTGAGCGGAAAAACTGCAGAAGTGGGTGAAAATCTGAGGACCTCAGGGACTGGATCTGAGGACTCAATCATCATTGGAACTCAGTCTCTTTTATTATTTTTTTTTCACTTTAATCTGTTTGGCATTGTTCTCTCCTACTACCAGTTAATTATCTTCATATAGTGGACATGGCTGCTGGAAATTCCAAATTCTTATCAAGTTCCGTATTTCAGTTATTTATTTCTGTATTACAAGCCACCCCAAGCTTGGTGGTTTAATACAGCAACAATAATTTATTTTGCTCATGAATCTATAATAATTATTACTGTTACCTATTATTTGGGCAGGGCTCTCATCTTTATTTAGTCTTTGTGGTGTCAGCTGGGGTTCAAAGTCTAGGGTGACTTGACAGCTGGGATCTGGAACCATCTGAGGGATCCCTCACCCACTTGTCTGGTGATTGATGTTAGCTGTTGATGAGACCTCAGTGAGCCTCAGTGAGGCCATCAGCCAGAACACCTGTTCATGACCTCTCCATGTGGCTGCTTAGGCATCCTCATAGCATGGTGGTTGGGTTCCAAGAGTAAGCGTACCAAAAGAATCAGATGGAAAACACTTATCTTTTATTATATAGCCTCAGCTATCAAACAACATTTTTTCCACCACAGTCCCAAACTTACCCAGATTCAAGGAGAGGGAACGTAAACCCCATTTCTCAACAGGAGGAGTGAAAAAGTCACATTGTAAAAAGAGCTGAAGTCTGGGAGACATTGTTGTGAGCATCTTTGAAAAATACAGTCTACCACATTTCATAACCTGAGATATCGGACTTTCTCAATTACTGTATGAAAAATCCCAGGGGAGAAATTTGACTGACCTGGCCCTGTTCAATGCTCATTCCATTAACCAATTATTGTGTACAATAAAGAGCCTAGCCTGCTCAATGCCCGTTCTGTGCCTGGTTAGGGAAAATAGCCAAAAGATGTATGTTCACTATAAAATAGAACTTCCCAGGTTTTGGTCGTTCTGGACACAAGAGTCTTAGCTATAATAATCAAGAAGGGTTCACAGAGTTCAGATATCTATATGTGAAAACATCTGGAGGAGATTGTTCTCAGAAATGTATAGGTGCTATGGACTGAATGTGTCCCCACTCCCAAAGTCATATGTTGAAATCTAATCCCCAATGTGATGGTATTAGAGGTGAGGCCTTTGGAAAGTAATTAGGTCATGAGGGTGGAGCCCTCATGAATGGGATTTGGCCCATGTAAGAAGAGACCAGAGAGCTAGCTCTCTCTCTTTCCATCATGCAAGGATACAATGAGAAGTTGGCAGGCTGTAACCCAGAAGAGGGCTCTCACCAGAACTAGACCCTGATCTCAGACTTCCAGCCTCCAGGACTGTGAGAGATAAACATTTGTTGTTTGTAGACCACCCAGCCTATGGTACTTTGTTATAGCAGCCTGAACTGACTAAGATAATTGCAACAAGAAAAACCAATGAAGGAGGAACTATGACTAGGTGTTGGGTCAGTGAGAAGAGTTCTGGCAGTCCTGTAAGTCGGGTGAGTCAGGCCAAGTCCTGGAAGAGGCTACAGGACCAGGAAGAGTCAACCAAGATGGACAGGGCAGACACACACTTAGGGATGGCAGGCAAGATGCAGAGTCCAGAGAAGCCAGGAAGGGGAGGTTGGTAAGTTCTATGGTGGGGAAAGGGAGGCTCCATGGCAAGTGGGCACAGCGCAGCATACTTCTGCTTATATTATCATTAGTTCTCACAACAACCCCGTGATATAGATATCATTTCCATTTTCAAATGAGGAAATGGATGTTCTGAGAAATTGAGACGTTCTCCCCAGGTCATCCAAGAGGTAAGCAGTAGGGTTGTTTGAACAGGGACAAGTCAAAGTTATAGGAGCAAATGGAATTCACACCAGTAAGCAAGAGGCCCAGGTGTGTGCTCTGGTCCTAGGGCAGCCCTTGACGGCTCCCATTCCAGCCCTGCTCACAGTGTGCAGTCTGCAGACCCACATGCAAACCCATGGGCCACAACCCAGACCTACTGAATCAGAACCTCTTGGAGTGTGGTCTATAGACTTTTTAACAACCTGCCAGCTGATCTTGAGCACACTCGAGTCCAAGCAACTCTGCTCTACTCCATTTTATACCCACTGTTTACTCCAAATAGCCTGGATCCACCCATATAAACTGTATCCAGAACATGGTAGACCTTCAGGAAACATGATTAAACAAGGACAAGATGTTTGGATTACCTATGATTTACTTTATATGTTGCCTTGAGGGTGACAAGAAATCAAATGTATGGACCTCTAACGGCTTTACGAAAAGTCTTCCTGCCCTGACTCCTTGAACTTACTGCTCTCCTTACTCTATATTCCTTAAAATATATAAAGTTTGGACCCCTTGTTTGTTATATTTTACAGTTGCCTTATATGTTTGTGATCTGCCCATGCTTATGTCTTACTTCCCAGTTAGGCTGTAAACACTTCAAGGCAGATGCAGGCACAATGCCCTATTAATGTTAACATACCCTAGTGACTAGGAGAGAAGCTCAGCAGAAGCTCACATAAAAGGATCATCTTTGAGCCAATATTTTAGGCACTTGATGAGCATTTTGCTAAATGTTTTATATGCATCATCTCATTTGATCCATACAAGTACAATCCTGTAAGCTGGGTGTCACCTTGAGGAGACTGAAACCAGCCTCACATATAGGTGGGTAGTGTTAGAGGCAGAAACAAACCCAGGCCTGTGTGATGCCACAATCCCTGCTCTCAGCAAGTATAATGTAGGATGCCCACATTCATTACGTTAAGGTGTCACTGCTTCTTACAAGCCCTTCTGTGAGCACTGGCTGTGTCAAGTGTTTAATACAGTAAGTGCTCTAAAACTGTCAGCTACTTTCAGTATGCAACATTATGGTTTAAAACACCTGGTCATATATATCATTTGATTTGTTTCTCAAAACAACCCTTGGGGTATGTAGAACCCCTATTATTTTCCTTAATGTTACAGGTGAAGAAACTGAGGCTCAGGGGTGTAAAGGGCCCAGGTCTCTTTTCCTCCTTGCATCGATCGCTCTTTCCACTCTGCTGCTCCCACCACTTATGTCACATTTCTCTCCAGTCTGGAACATTCCCACCAGCCCTGCAGTTCTGGACTCTTCTCAATTTGTGCCCTACCAGACTCCCACTTCCAGGGACAAGAGTGAAGACCTTCCTCCAGCTACAAAGAGTCTAAGAAAAAGCAGATACAACTTCTTGAGGCATCAAATTCCCAATCTCTGAGAGGCAGAGAGCAACTCCAGCATCTGAGCTGAAGCACCTGAAGGTGATGCCTCCCCAGAGCTTTCTCCTCACAACCTCCTCATCTCCAGCACTGCTGACTCCACTCCAGGCTCACACTTCGGAGACCTCTTCTGACTTGCTCCTCTGAGTTCAAAGGACTTGGGAGCCAATACAGGAAAAGAGTGTCTGCTGATTGGGCTCTGCCAGCAGCAACCCTGTCCACTGGGGTTTAATCCCCCTGCATGATCAGCTCTAGGGAAAGGCTGCTGTTTGACTTTACCACTGTGGGTCTGAAAAATTGATCTGTGGTGTTCAAACTTTTACCCTTAATAAGGAATTTTTTTTCAAACCAAATTTTTCCAGACCCCATAATAAAAGAGATAAAAGTGGTAACAGTTTCTTTAGACATTTTAAAATTATTCCATGTGCAGAATCAAATATAACACTTTTAGGGAAACTCTGGAGAGCTAGGACTCTCCAACAATTTGAAAAGCCCCTGGACCCCTGGGCCACTGAGGGCCTGTCCAGCTTCACCCAGCACGTCCTCTGGGTTAACCAGTATGGCTTGTGAAGAGCAGTGTGTTAATCCTTAACTCAAACAAGGTTTTGAAAGGGGAGGTGGTGTCAGTAGCATAATTTGTGGGCCTCACACATTCAGTGTTAGTATTTACTGAGATTTAAGGGGAGGGGACAGATGCTTAAAGAAAAAACCAGCGTTGTTCATATACTACCTTCTCCATAAAGAAAATTCCCTGGGCTCACTCACAAAACCCTTATGTTGTGAATCCACTTAAAATCAATTGTGACCCACCCCAGGATGATGCCACTCTCCCTTGCCATCTCCTCCTCTGCTCCCTCCTGCCAGCTTCAGCACCACTGTGTTCTTTTCTCAGTGTATAAATTTAGCTTCGAGAAGGATGAGCAAGGCTCATGGCCAGTGTGCTCTCTGCAGGTGGAATGAGTCATCCAGCCTCCAGAGGGGCCTCTCCCCCAGCTTGCCAGCCTGTCTTCAGCTACTCACTGGGGCCTGCTTACACACACCTGAGGGGATGTCTCCTGTATCGTGCTGCTCACTCACCGAGAGAACCAAAACTGTAATTAAATCAACCCAGAAGATGTTCTGTTCCCTGCATTTGGCTTCTCTAACTCCAGTTAGCTTTTTTCCTCCTTTATACAATTTATTCACAATGGGCATATTATTCGGATCAGATGGTCAAAGTAGGCCCACTCTGCAGTAAAACAGCACACCTTTCAGTTTTTTCTTTTTTTTTTTTTTACATATATACATCTATGAAACCACTACCATGAACAAACTTTTCCATTACCCCCAAAATTCTCTCTCCACCACTATCCCCATACAACCACTAATTTCATTCAGTCACTACATGTTAATTTTCATTTTCTAAAATTTATATATATATGTGATCATACAATATGCATTTTTACCTGCTTTTTCACTCATTATTTTGAGATTCATTCATGTTGCATGAGTTGCTGAGTAATATTCCATTGTGTAGATATCCCACAATTTTTTTATCCATTCGCTTGATGTACATTTTTGTTGTTTCCATTATTCGGCTGTTACAAATAAAACTGCTACATACATTTGTCTACAGGTCTTTGTGTGGACAGAAACTTTTGATTTCTCTTCGATAAATAAGCAGAAGTTAAATATTGGCTTATATGGTAGGTGTATGTTTACATTTTTAGGAAACCGTCAAATTATTTTCCAGAGGGGTTACATCATTTTATATTTTATATTTCCACCAGTGTGACATGAGTATTCCAGTATATTCATATTCTCATAGCACTTCGTAAGGTCAGTGTTTTGTTTTGTTTTAATTTTTAATTTTAGTGATTCTAGTGGTCCTGGAGTGGTATCTCACTGTAGTTTTAATTTGCATTTCCCTGAAGACTAATACTGTTAGGCATATTTTCATGTGCTTATTGGCTATTTGCATTTCTTTATTTGTGAAGTGTCTGTTCAGATATTTTCCTTACTTTATTAATAGTTTGTCTTTTGTTGTTGTTTTGTAAGAACCCTTTCAATCTTCTGAGTACAAGGCCTTTATCTGATACGTTCATTGCAAATATTTTCTCACAGGCTGTGGCTTGCCTCTTTAATTTTCTTAATAGTTACCTTTTTTTAAGTCTTATTATTTATATAGCAGGTCCTTATTAGTTATCTGTTTTATACATATTAGTGTATATATGTCAATCCCAATCTCCCAATTCATCCCACCACCACCGCCCCCAGCATGCCTTTCTTCCCACCCTAAATTCTAAATGCTTGAAGGATTTGAGCTGAATCTGATTATTTTTGCTTTTTACCACTTGCCATTTTACACTAATCTGCTTATTCCAGTCTTTCCCATAAACATAAATATATTTCACTTCTCTCTCTCTCTCTCTCTCTCTCTCTCTCTGGCCCATGGTTTTCCTGCAAGGCTAGGACTTCCCAAAGGCCTGTTAAGTGATAGACACAGTCTTTCTTTAGAAAAGGGGGAAAGGCTGCCACCTAGTGTCCGAAAGGGAATATGCGGACATGAAAGAAGTCAGCCAACCATGTCTGCAAAAGTACATTGCTTTTTTTTTTTTTAATTTATTTTATTTATTTATTTTTAGCTGTGTTGGGTCCTTGTTGCTGCGTGCGGGCTTTCTCTAGGTGCGGCGAGCGAAAGCTATTCATTGTGGTGCACGGGCTTCTCATTGCGGTGGCTTCTCTTGTTGCAGGGCATGGGCTCTAGGCGCGCGGGCTTCAGTAGTTGTGGCTCACAAGCTCTAGAGCGCAGGCTCAGTAGTTGTGGCACGCGGGCTTAGTTGCTCCACGGCATGTGGGCTCTTCCCGGACAAGGGCTCGAACTCATGTCCTCTGCATTGATAGGCGGATTCTTAACCACTGCGCCACCAGGGAAGCCCAAATACTTTGCTCTTAACCTGCCAATTTCTGGGAACAAAGCTGAAAGTTTGTCTCACACAATCAGGCAACTGGTATACATTGAGAGCTAAAGAAATGGTGTGTGTGAGAAAAAAAACATTGCCCATTCCTGGTACAGAATTATCAAACATCCCAATTTACTCAGAGACCTAGGAAAGAGGACTTTCAGTGCTAAAACCAGGAAAGTCCTGGGCAAACAGGGACGAGTTGGTCACCCTATCTGGAGAGATGAAATGGCTCTGGAAGCAGAAACTGTAAGAAAGAAGAGACCTCGGGCATCTGACTGGGACATAAGACTCAGCTTGAGAAGGAGACTTTTTGCTTTTATAGGAGAGACTGTGCTTTATGGATGTCATAGGGAAGAGGTTTAACCAGGGAGCAGAGAAATTACTTCAAGCACTAGCCAAAAATATCTGGAATCAAGAGACCGGGCTGAGCTCAGAGGATTCTCTGGGGGTCTCCAGACTGAGGGATCTCAGTTAAAATCATCTGTCTCCTACCTGGACAAAGGTGGGTCCTATACCTGCCCTTATACACTTGGACTTGCTGATCTGGGCAGTATATTGTTTGTATAAACCTCTAACACAGCCTCAATGCTTCAGGTAAATGCATTCAGCTAATTTAAGAAGTGAACCAGAACTTGGTGCTTCATTGACCATTTGGGAATCCCCCAGTGAGCATGTTGACTTCAGGGTTGTCACAGAACAAATGTTTGTGTCCCCCCAAGATTCATATGTGGAAGCCTAATCATTCTCAGTGGGATAGTATTCAGAGGTGAGGCCTTGAGGAGGTGAATATGTTTTGATGAGATCATGAGAGTAGAGTCACCTTGATGGGATTAGTGTTCTTAAAGAAAAGGAAGAGACCAATGCAACCTTGCTCTATCCACCCTAACCCCCCAGGCCATGTGAGGACACAGCAAGAAGGCATTTGTCTGCAAGCCAGGAAAAAGGGCTATCACCAAAACTTGACCATTCTGGCATCCTGATCTCAAACTTTGCAGCTGCCAGAACTGTGAGAAATAAATGTCTGTTGTTTAAGCTGGTATTTTGTTATACCAGCCAGAGCTAAGACAGAAGTCAATCTGGGCTCAAGTAACAGCTCTGCCACTAACCAGCTGTATGACGTTGCACAGGTGATGTAACTGTTCTGAAGCTCCTTTTCCTCAATGGGCTGTTTTGCGGATTGGATGAAGCGTGCACAAAAAGCACTTTAGCCCAGTGCCTAACATTTGGCCAGCACTGGGTAAACCCTGTCTATCGTCGACCAGGCAACCCAGAGTCACTTACCAGCCCTGAAGCCAGAGACTGGGGCCCCTTTCCTTTCTTCCAGCAGAGCCCAGATTGAGCCTGTTTTCTTTCTATTTGAAGTTTCCAGCACCTTCTTTACATCTTGATTTTCTTCCCACCTAATATTCATCACCCTTCTCCCCCACCACCCATACTGGCTGCAGAGTGGAGATAATAATAGCAATTGTGGGGATGAAATGAGATAATTCATGTAAAGAGCATAGAGCAGAGCCTGAGGTTAAGAGCATAACAATACTCCTCCCATTGTTACTGTTATCTCGCCTTCCCCTTCCTAGCCACAGGCCCTGTTCATTCCAACAATTGCCAGAAATTGAGGGAAAAAAGTTCAAGAGATTCCCTAAATTTCACCCTAAAATCTAAGCCATGCTAAAAGGCTTCAAAGGCCTTCCTGGTTAACTTGTTCATCCATTCAGCAAAGATTCTTGTCCTCTGTGCCAGACACTTGGTGAGACAGGAAGACTGTCATGTGAACAGGTCAGACGGTCCCTGTCCTCAGAGAGGCTGGGCATTAAAGGCAAATTACAATGAGATATGAGAGAGCGGGTTACTTTGAGGGCTGTGGGCACTTGGAACAGAAGAACCTGTGTCCCAGGCAGGATCTCCCAGGGCAGTCATACTCAAACTGACACATGAGGGATGAGGATAAGAATGAGTTCAGGCCAAAGAAAGGGTCAGTGGGAAAGGTGAAGAGAATTCCCAGCCTTGGGAGAGAGGTCAGGATGGCCGATACCAGGACTCAGAGAAGGAGGAAAGACAGAATAGAATGGTGTGGGGTGACACTGGCAGTGGGGAGAGGTAGGAGCAAGAACACACAGGACCTTAAAATTCTCCGTAAGGACATTGGACTTCCTTCTGAGGGTGATGGGGAGCCCCAGGAGAGCCGGGAGTAAGTGATCAGTTCTGAATTCGGAAAACTTGCTCTTTTATTCCTAAGGATAAAGCTGAGCAAACATCATCTACCCCTTCTTTTCACTAAATTTTTCAGAGAAGGTATAGTTAGGATGGGGCCACCAGTCTGAGTACAGGCTGCTCAGACAAGTAAATCTCATTCCAGAAGACTTCCAGACTAGGAAGCCAGACTTTTAAAGAGCCTGTTAGGCAAGGTAGCACATTTCTTCCCGGCAACTCACCCGAGTGAGGGACTGGATTAGGGCTCTGCACCCAAGCCCAGATGGTGAGGGCTGGTTGGGAGCTAGCAGTGAGCCAGCTGCAGGGCCTTCATATGCCTCCTTTTTCTTTTTATAGCCAATATTACTGCGAGTTTTTACAATTAGTCAACAAATCCAGCTTATTCTAACCCCTATGTATTTCTTAAACCCCACCTTCTATATCAGTTGATCTGTCATGATTTAACAAAAATGGCCTCTGTTTTTGAATGTGGGTGGATGGATGGGGTGGCGGTGTAGAGAAGTTGTATATAAAAAAGAGACCTTGTTTCAGTCTTCACAGAATTTATGGTCTTGGGTGGGGGGGGGGGGATGAATTCAGTAGGAGAGGACAGTGATAATGATAGGGACAGAGTAAAGGGACAAAGTAGGTGATTAAATAGTTAATCCCACTAAGGGATCGTAAGAAAGAAAAAGGTATGGGAGACAACTGATCACTCAAGAAAGCAGGTTTGCTTAACCACAAAACCAAGCAGGCTTGCTAGCAACAAAACCATACAACAGAAGCATGAGACATGCCCCCAAACAATAAAACAATTGTGGAATGAGACCCACATCCTCCCCAGTGGGGTCACTAAGTAAATGATTCCTAGGACATGCTATTTTGTGCACACTAAAAACAAAAATATAAGGAAAAGGTGACATTATACTGAAACCTGAGATGATTTAACATATTTTAGTATGTGTTACTGCCTTTTTACTCATTTCCATTGCACCATGACAGTCCTGGCTTGACCATGTAGTTAGTGATACAGGAAAACTCCCCCTCCCGACGTGGAGGAGGAACTGATGATGGAAGCTTGACATCTCAAGAATGAGGAAGAAGGTGGTCTTCTGCCCCTCCCCACTCTTCCTTTGATTATAAGTATAGCCCACTAAGTTCTCTGGTTGGCACCCTCTTTCCTGCCCACCTGCTTGTAAACCTCACAAGTGTCCTATTCTAATAAATCACTTCTTATCTATCACTTTGCCTCTCGCTGAATTTTTTCTGCGCTGAGACATAAAGAACCGGAGCTTCTCAGAGCACCTCCCCCCAGACACATTTCTGTGGTTTCAATAACCTCTCACTTCATGGGTAGGGAAACTGAGGCTGGGAATGCAGGGAGCCATGTGCCCAAGAATAGGGTGGAGTGAGTGCCAGGGCCAGGCCTGGAACCCACCAGACCTTGCTGGCTATCACTTACACAAAAGCCTCAGGGAAGAGCTGGCCCCGTTCCCTGCTCTGTGGAAGGCTGAAAGTAAGCCATGGGCCAGATTCTTAGCCATAGTCCACTGGTGCTGCAAGAGCCCCCAGTCCAGTCATACAGACCTTCCCTTGGTTCCAAACAAACCAAGTTCATACCCACCACCTCGGAGAGTTTGCTCTTATGGTTTCCTCTTACTGGAGCGCTCTAACCTCCCAATCATTACTGGCTTCATCTTGCAGGTATAGCACAAATACCACCTCCTCTGAAAGAACCCCCAGAAAACCCTTCCTGAAGTGACCCCACACCCACACCCCAATGAGTCTCTCTCTGCCCTAGCATCGGGCTTGCCATCTTCATCATACTGAGCCACCATCTGACAATGCTCTTTCGTTAACTTTCTCTCCCATGCCCCAAGCCCTGGCCCACAGACTCTAAATTCCAAGAGACTGGCATCTTGTCTGTTTCATGCCCTGCTGTGTCCTCAGTCAAGGGAAGAGGCCCAGCACATAGCAGGCACTCAAAAGCTTTAGAATGAATTAATGAAAGAAATGCTTTTAAAACAAATTCATGTCAAGTAGACATGGAAATTATTATTTGCAAGTAACTAAATTCAAGGCTGGTATAGTGGAAAGAAGACTAGGTTGAGCAGTCATAAGACATGAATTTTAGTCCTAGGTGGATTTTTTTTCTAGCCGTACGGGTCAACACACTGAAAATTTTGAATCTCAGGCTGGTTTGTTGCCCGTTAAAGAAAGAAGACAATGCCTCACACATCAGTGCTGGAAGGGTCGAGCTAGAAGTTTATATTAAAATGCTTTGTCAACTATAAAGTGTGAATAAATATATTATCATAACTTTTATCAACTGAAAAAAATGTACAACCTAAAATTTGAGAATAATATTTTATTCGGTGGATGTACTAAGGAGTTAAGACCAGGAGACACCCTCTTAGATAGCTCTGATGGAAGGTGTGGAACCGGAAAGGTAGGAGCCGGGATATATAGGAGTTTTTGCAAAAAAACCCCAATAGTTGGAACATCAAAAGATTACTGTTAATTAAAGAAAAACCAGACATCTCACGTTAATGAATTTAGTGCTTTTCTATATATGGGGAGATGCAATAGTCTAGGCTCATTGAAATCATTCCTTTGATATGCACCTTAACTATCTAGGGCCAGTATCCTGCTTTTCTCCATCCTGAGTCCCCTCAGGGTGCCCATGGGGTGTGGGTTCGGGGGAGGCGCACTGCTGCAGTGGCTGATGGCTTGATGGCCACAACATCCTCTGTTTACTGATATGGCAGGCAACATTTTTCATCCACACTTTACAAAGGAAATTACTACAGTATTATATAAGTACTTTCCCTATCCTAAAAATAAGCTCCAACTTAAAAAACACTGATCTAGAATCAACATTTCAGAAACTCATCTAGTACATAGCAGGAATCATTTCTACAAATGAGGACAGAGTATATAAATTGTGTCTATTCATGGACCATGTTGGGTTTTTTTCACACTTTGCCCACTGACAGCTGGCTTCACTTTTTTTTTTTAATAGATCTTTATTGGAGTATAATTGTTTAACAATATTGTTTTAGTTTCTGTTGCACAACAAAGCGAATCAGCCATATGGATACACATGTCCCCACATCCCCTTCCTCTTTAGCCTCCCTCCCATCCTCCCTATCCCACCCCTCTACTAGGTCATCGCAAAGCACTGAGCCGATCTCCCTGTGCTATGCTACTGCTTCCCATCAGCCAACTTTGAAGTTTCATTAGGTCCCATTTGTTTATTTTTGTTTTTATTTCCATTACTCTAGGAGGTGGATCAAAAAAGATCTTGCTGTGATTTATGTCAAAGAGTGTTCTTCCTATGCTTTCCTCTAAGAGTTTTATAGTGTATGGTCTTACATTTAAGTCTTTAAACCATTTGGAGTCTATTTTTGTGTATAGTGTTAGGTAGTGTTCTAATTTCATTCTTTTACATGTAGCTGTCCAGTTTTTCCAGCACCACTTATTAAAGAGACTGTCTTTTCTCCATTGTATGTTCTTAACTCCTTTGTTGTAAATTAGGTGCCCATATGTGCGTGGGGTTATCTCTGGGCATTCTATCCTGTACCATTGATCTATATTTCTGTTTTTGTGCCAGTGCCATACTGTCTTGATTACTGTAGCTTTATGGTATAGTTTGAAGTCGGGGAGCCTGGTTTCTCCAACTCCATTTTTCTTTCTCAAGATTGCTTTGGCTATTTGGGGTCTTTTGTGTTTCTATACGAATTGTAAGATTGTTTGTTCTGATTCTGTGAAGAATGCCATTGGTAGTTTAATAGGGATTGCATTGAATCTGTAGATTGCTTTGGGTAGTATAGTCATTTTCACAATATTGATTCTTTCAATCCAAGAACATGGTATATTTCTCCATCTGTTTATGTCATCTTTGATTTCTTTCATCAGTGCTTCATAGTTTTCTGAGTACAAGTCTTTCGTCTCCTTAGGCAGGTTTATTCCTAGGTATTTTATTCTTTTCGTTGCAGTGGTAAATGAGAGTGTTTCCTTCATTTCTCTTTCTAATTTTTCGTTGTTGGTATATAGGAATGCCAGAGATTTCTGTGCCTTAATTTTGTATCCTGCAACCTTACCAAATTCATTGATTAGTTCTAGTAGTTTTCTGGTGGCATCTTTAGGATTTTCTATGTATAGTATCATGTCATTGGCAAACAGTGACAGTTTTACTTCTTCTTTTCCAATTTGTATTCCTTTTATTTCTTTTTCTTCTCTGATTGCTATGGCTAGGACTTCCGAAACTATGTTGAATAAGAGTGGCGAGTGTGGACATACTTGTCTTGTTCCTGATCTTAGTAGAAATGCTTTCAGTTTTTTACCTTTGACTATGATGCTTGCTGTGGATTTGTCATATGTGGCCTTTATTATGTTGAGGGAGGTTCCCTCTATGCCCATTTTCTGGAGAGTTCTTATCATAAATGGGTGTTGAATTTTGTCAAAAGCTTTTTCTGCATTTATTGAGATGATCATATGGTTTTTATTCCTTAATTTGTTAATGTGTTGTATCACATTGATTGATTTGCATATATTGAAGAATCCTTGCCTCCCTGGGATAAATCCCACTTGATCATGGGGTATAATCCTTTTAATGTGCTGTTGGATTCTGTTTGCTAGTATTTTGTTCAGTATTTTTGCATCTATGCGCATCAGTGATATTGGTCTATACTTTTCTTTTTTTGTGATATATTTTTCTGGTTTTAGTATCAGGGTGATGGTGGCTTTGTAGAATGAATTTGGGAGTGTTTCTCCCTCTGCAATTTTTTGGAAGAGTTTGAGAAGGATCAGTGTTAGCTCCTCTATAAATGTTTGATGGAATTTGCCTGTGAAGCCATCTGGTCCTGGACTTTTGTTTGCTGGAAGATTTTTAATTATGGTTTCAATTTCATTACTTGTGATAGGTCTGTTTATATTTTCCAATTCTTCATGGTTCAGTCTTGGCAAATTGTAGCTTTCCAAGAAATGTCCATTTCTTCGTGGTTGTCCATTTGATTGGCATATAGTTTTTTGTAGTAGTCTCTTACAACCCTTTGTATTTCTGCAGTGTCAGTTGTGATTTCTCCTTTTTCAGTTCTAATTTTATTGATTTGTGTCCTCTGCCTTTTTTTCTTGATGCGTGTGGCTAAAGGTTTTTCAATTTTGTTTATCTTCTCAAAGAACCAGCATTTAGTTTTATTGATCTTTGCTATTGTTTTCTTTGTTTATATTCATTTATTTCTGCTCTGATATTTACAATTTCTTTCCTTCTACTGACTTTGGGTTTTCTTTGTTCTTCTTTCTCTAGTTGTTTTAAGTGTAGGGTTAGATTGTTTATTTGAGATTTTTCTTGTTTCTTGAGGTGAGATTGAATTGCTATAAACTTTCCTCTTAGAACTGCTTTTGCTGTGTCCCATAGGTTTTGGGTCGTCATGTTTGGGTCGTCATTTGTTTCTATGTACTTTTATTTCTTCTTTGATTTCTTCAGTGATCTCTTGGTTATTTAGTAGTGCACTGTTTGGCCTCCATGTATTTGTGTTTCTTACAGTTTTTTTCCTGTAATTGATTTCCAATCTCATAGTGCTGTGGTCAGAAAAGATGCTTGATAAGATTTCAATTTCTTCAATTTTCCAAGGCTTGATTTGTGACTCAAGATGTGATCTATCCTGGAGAATGTTCCATGAGCACTTGATAAGAAAGTGTATTCTGCCACTTTTGGGTGGAATGCCCTATAAATATCAATTAAATCTATCTGGTGTATTGTGTCATTTAAAGCTTGTGTTTCCTTATTTATCTTCTGTTTGGATGATCTGTCCATTGATGTAAGTGAGGTGTTAACGTCCCCTACTATTATTGTGTTACTGTTGATTTCTCCTTTCATGGTTGTTAGCATTTGCCTTATGTATTGAGGTGCTCCTATGTTGGGTGCATAAACATTTATAACTGTTATATCTTCTTCTTGGATTGATCCTTTGATCATTATGTAGTGTCCCTCCTTATCTCTTGTAACAGTCTTTATTTTAAAGTCTATTTTATCTGATACGAGTATTGCTACTCCAGCTTTCTTTTGATTTCCACTTGCATGGAATATCTTTTTCCATCCCTTCACTTTCAGTCTGTATGTGTCCCTCAGTCTGAAGTGGGTCTCTTGTAGACAGCATATATATGGGTCTTGTTTTTGTATCCATTCAGCCAGTCTGTGTCTTTTGGTTGGGCATTTAATCCATTTATATGCAAGGTTATTATCGATATGTATGTTCCTATTACCATTTTCTTAATTGTTTTGGATTTGTTTTTGTGGGTCTTTTTCTTCTCTCGTGTGTCCCGCCTTGAGAAGTTTCTTTAGCATTTGTCGTAAAGCTGGTTTGGTGGTGCTGAATTCTCTTAGCTTTTGCTTGTCTGAAAAGCTTTTGACTTCTCCATCGAATCTGAATGAGATCCTTGCTGGGTAGAGTAATCTTGGTTGTAGGTTTTTCTCTTTCATCACTTTAGGTATATCCTGCCACTCCCTTCTGGCCTGCAGAGTTTCCACTGAAAAATCAGCTGTTAACCATATGGGGATTCCTTTGTATGTTATTTTTTATTTTTCCCTTGCTGCTTTTAATATTTTGAATTTAGTTTTTGTTAGTTTGATTCATTTGTGTTCTGGTATGTTTTTCCTAGGGTTCTCCTTTATGGGATTCTCTGTTTTTCCTGGACTCAGGTGACTATTTCCTTTCCCATGTTAGGGAAGTTTTCAACTATAATCTCTTCAGATATTTTCTCAGACCCTTTCTTTTTCTCTTCTTCTTCTGGGACCCCTATACTTTGAATGTTGGTGCGTTTATTGTTTTCCCAGAGGTCTCTGAGACTGTCTTCAATTCTTTTCATTCTTTTTTCTTTATTCTGCTCCTCGGCAGTTATTTCTACCATTTTGTCTTCCAGATCATTTATTCGTTCTTCTGCCTCCATTATTCTGTTATTGATTCCTTCTAGTGTATTTTTCATTTCAGTTATTGTGCTGTTCATCTCTGATTGTTTGTTCTTTAGTTCTTCCAGATGCTTGTTAAACATTTCTTGTATTTTCTCAATCCATACCTCCATTCTATTTCTGAGATTCTGGATCATATTTACTATCATTACTCTGAATTCTTTTTCAGGTAGACTGCCTGTTTCCTCTTCATTTATTTGGTCTTTTAGGGTTTTACCTTGATCCTTCATCTGTGACATATTTTTTTGCCATCTCTCTCTCTCTTTTTTTTTTTTTTTATGAGTGGGATTGTGTTCCGGTCTTACTGGTTGTTTGGCCTGAGGCTTCCAACACGGAGTTTGTAGGATATTGGTAAAGGTGGGTCTTGATGCTGAGATGAGGAACTCCATGAGACCTCACTCTGATGAATATTCCCTGGGGTCTAAGTTCTCTGTTAGTCCAGTGGTTTGGACTCGGAGCTCCTACTGTAGGAGTCTCGGCCCGACCCCGGGCTCATGAACCAAGATCCTGCAAGCTGTGTGGGGCGGCAAAAAAAAAAGAGAGAGAACAATAACGAAGTAAAAAATAAAATTAGACTAGGAAACTAACAGATGTGTTAGAAAGAATATAAAGATAAAAATATAGATGAATCAACAACTGGAAGTTACCTCGGTACCACGATAGTAAAAAAGAGGAGGAGGGAAAAGAAAAAAGAAAAAGTGGGGAAAAGGCCTTGGCTGTGAAGGGTGGGGCCTACGCAAGGGCAAGGTTTGGGCAGTGGGCGGGGCCAATGCTCAGGACCCACAGGGCTGGAAAAGGCCTTGGGAGCTGTGGGGGGTGGGGCTTAGGCTCAAGGGACAGAAGGGGCCCTGGCATGCCCCCCAACCCTGGTCTCAGAGGGCAGGGGACCTTACCTGGGATCCCAGCAGGCTTCCTGGTCTCGAGTGGGTGGGTAAATACCCTCCTCTCCTCTCCCACTCTTCCCAGAGAGTTCCTCCCACCTGCCTCTCCTGATCTCCCTGGCCTCAGGGTCGCAGATCCTGTCTGGCCTCCATTTCTCCTCCCCCCTCAGTCCCCCTACATCCTACTGGTCCATTTTGGTGTTCCTCCCATCTCCTTGGGTGTCAGAGTCCCCCACCAGCGGCTGGCAGGTGCCCTAGATGTGGGGAGAAGCTAACTCCACATCTTCCCACACAGCCATCTTGACTCCGCCCCTGGCTTCACTTTTAAACAATCTCTTTTGTCTGATTGTTATTTTCTTTTTTAAAAGGCTTTCTCCTTTTATACCTATAATATATGTTCTTGCAAAATTTTTAGAAAATACTGTTAAGTATAGAAGAAAACAAAATCACCTGTAGCCCTAACATTCTGGAGATAACCAAAGTACATATTTTGAAATATTTTCTTCCAAATTCTTTTCTAAAATTGAAATTGCATGTGACAGTCTCATTTTGTACAGAGCTTAGAGTGAATGTGCTACATAAAAATGGCTCTGTTGAGCCGCCTGAGACCCTAGTGAATGGGAGGCAGATGGCACAGGATGGTAGAAAAAGCACGAGAGTTTGATTCTGACTCTGCTTCTTGGTAGCTTGTAGATTTGGTGCAAGTTATTTAGCAAAATAATAATTCCTACCACATTGGGTGGTTGTGAGTGCTCAATAAAATAAAATATGTAAATCGACAGAAAAGTAGTATTGCTCGATAAATGATAGTCATATTATCAGTACTGTTAGCCATAATGTCTTTAAAGGTGGCAGCTCAGTCTTAATGCAAGGAGTTTAAATTGAAGCAAAATTGGCTGGAGCCAGACACAGTGGGTTAGGACAGGGTGAGAACTCTGCGCTCCTTGCTGGAATGCAGTCTTGTGTGTCCAGAGAAAACCTCCTGTCTGAGGCTTACCCTTGAAAACACTGATCTAAACTAGAAAATCAATGGGAACCAACAAAACCCAGATCTGGCCACAACTTAAGGACAGTAATCAGAGCTCTCTGTCACTGGCCCAATGCCGAGAAGTACATGTGGCAAAAGCTGTGGTGTGTCATCCAGAGTGTCCTTCCTTCTGGATGAAGGACTGGTTCCCCAGCTGCTGGAGCGCTGTTGGCAGACCACCCTCAACTGTTAGCCCTCTCCAGGGGTGACCTCAATGAAGAAAACTGCCTTGCCCTGTCACATATCTTTTTGGGATGAGTCCCATCCTGTGACTGATGATGTAGGAGTCTAAAGGCCTGCACCTCTTTTCCCAACTCGGGACAGCTCTGAAAGCCCACCCCATCTTCAGAATGCTCTGTAGGGTCTGCTGAGGTTCCCATGAGGACTTGACATCTCTGTCTACGCAACCTTGCTCTGTTCGCTTCCCTTCTCTTCCGTGGGTGCTGGTCCCCAAAACGCCCCCTACTGAGCTTCCTACATGCTAGCTCCATGTCAGAGTCTGCTTCCAGGAGCCTCACCCACTCCCCCTCCTCACTTCCTCCTGGGCAGTCCCTGCTGCCCAGGGACAGCCAAAAGACTAGGCTGACACTAGATTTCATTCTTACACTTTACCTTTTTAAAAATGTTACATGAGGGCTTCTGCTTCCAGAAGGATGGAGCAAGCATACTTTTCCCTATTTGTCCTGCTAAATATAACCACAAACCCTGGACATTCAATATAGTACAAACAAAAGAAGACTCTGAAGGTGGAGAGAAGGAAGACAAGCTAAGGCCCTTGGGACTCAAAGAATGACACTGTGATTAGTGTCTTGAGTTTCCTTTTTGCCTCATATACCCCAGACCTGGAGCTGAAGAAGCCAGCAACTCAGAAATAGAAACAGGCACTCATAAAGCCTGCTTTCTCCAGCCAAAGAACCAAGAAAAATATAGTCTAGCAGAAGAGAAACTTTTATACAATAACTACTCAACTCCAGTCAAATGCCACAGAAAAAAAAAAACTATGGTCCCATCCCCACCCTCACCAGCAAAAGGAGCCTAGACCTCTATCCTCATCAGACTGTAATAGGGTTCCCAAGCCCCCTGGCAGGGTGTTGTCAGAGAAGACCAAGTGGGAGCTAAAACTTTCCTTCTCCCCTTCCCCCATAACCATCTAGACATGTGGTGTCATTGGTGGCCACATGGGGAGCCTGGACTTCCACCCCCATCCTGCAGTAATGAGGCATCCCTACCTCTCCTCACTAGACTGGTGTCATAGGCTCAGGGGAGGCCTAGTGGAGAGTCAGGACTTTCACCACTGCCCAGTAATAAGGAAGCCACTTCCTCCTGTGGTACAGTAGAAGCCACTCCTATCCCTCCCTGCAGGGTGTGTAGTATAGGCCAATAGGGGATCAAGAATACCCACCTCCAGGGACTTCCCTGGGGGCGCAATGGTTAAGAATTCGCCAATGAAGGGAACACGGGTTTGAGCCATGGTCCAGGAAGATCCCACATGCCGTGGAGCAACTAAGTCCATGCACCACAACTACTGAGCCTGCGCTCTAAAGCCAGCAAACTACAACTACTGAGCCTGTGTGCCACAATTACTGAAGCCCGCACACCTAGAGCCCATACTCTGCAACAAGAGAAGTCACTGCAGTAAGAAGCCTGCGCACTGCAGCGAAGAGTAGCCCCAGCTTAACGCAATTGGAGAAAGTCTGCCCGCGGCAACAAAGACCCAACGCAGCCATAAATTAATTAATTAATTAATTAATTAAAAAAGAATATCCACCTCTACCCAGCAGTACTGAGGAATCCTCCCCCTCAGGTGTCAACGGAGGTTGGCTGAATGGAAAATCTGGGCTTCTAACCCCACCCCTGGGAAAATGAGGCAGCAGCTCCCCCTTCATCCGCTGGGCTCACACTAGATTTTATCTGACACCTGCCGGAGTGGTGTTAGCAGAAGCCAGCTAAAATGGAAAGTTTAAACAAGATTCAGAGTCTCACAATATAAAAGCCCAAAATAAACGACTTTCAATAGAAAATTATTCATCACAGCAAGAACCAGGAAGACCTCAAACTAAATGAAAAAAGCAATCAATAGATGCCAATACCAGGAAGACAAAGATATTAGAATTTTCTGGAAAAGATTTTAAAGCAGCCACAATAAAAATGCTTCAGTGAGCAATTATAAGCACATTTGAAACAAATAAAAAGATTTTTTTTAAAAAAGCAAAGAAAGAGGGAACAATGGAAATTTTAGAACTGAAAATCACAGTAACTGAAATAAAATAAACCCAATTGGTGGACTTACAGCAGAATATAAGAGACAATAAAAAATCAGGGAGCCTGAAGATAGGACAATAGAAATTACTCAATCTGAACAACAGAGACATAATAAATTGAAAAATAAAAATGAACTGAGCCTTAGGGATCTATGGGACTAAAACAAAATATCTAACATTAGTGTCCTGGAGAAAGAGGACTGGGCTGGAAAAGTCCCTTAATATATAATGACTGAAAACTTCTCCAAGTTGTCAAAAGACATAATCCTACAGATTCAGAAAGCTGAGCAAACCCTAAACAGTTAAACTCAAAGAAATTCACACTAAGGCCTACCATGGTCAAACTTCTGAAAACTAAAGACAAAGAAAACATCCTAATAAGAAACAACATCCCCTTATAGGGGAAAACAATTTGAAAGACAGCAAATTTCACAAAATAAGACATGGAATCCAAAAGGAAAGTAGAACAACATTTTTCAAGTGCTGAAAGAAAAGACTTGTCAACCCAGAATTTTCTATCCAGAGAAAATATCCTTCAGGAATGAAGGATAAATCAAGATATTCTCAGATGAAAGAAAACTAAGAGAATTTTTTGCTCGCAGACAGAACTACACTAAAAGAGTGGCTAAGAAAATTATCTAAACAGTAAGAAAATGCTTTTAAAGGAATCTTGGAACATTAGGAAGGAAGAAAGCACACACAAGCAAAAATATGGATAAATACAATAGTCTTTCCTTCTCCTCTTGAGTTTTCAAAATTAAGTTTTATTGTTAAAGCAAAAATTATAATACCGTCTGATGTGGTTCTCCATGTAGAGGAAATATTTAAGACATTTATATTATAGGTGGGGAGGGCAAGGGATTTAAGTTTCTATATTTCATTTGAACTGGTGAAGTGTTGACAACAATAGACAGTAATAAGTTAGGTATATATAATGTACTACCTAGAGAAACCACTTAAAAAGATAACAAGGACATATACTCAAAAAGCACTATAGAGGAAAAGGTGTTCTAAAAGAAAAGTTCAAGCAATCCAAAGGAATGAGGGAAAAAGAAAACTAAGAAATGAAAAACACAGAAAACAAATATAGAGAGAACAAAAGATAAGACACAACTGAAGTCCTAACATACCAATAATTACACTAAATGCAAATGATCTAGATACACTAAAAAATGGAGATTGACAGAGGGATTGAAACGTTATCACCTAACTATATGCTTAACACAACTATGTGAAATTTTTAATTTGACAAATTACATCAAGATCAAAAGTCCTGAAGGCTTTGCAGAGGTTTTCTATGACATTCAAAGAGTGGGTACAATTCACAAAGTGTCTGGGAGCTCTAGGGAGTGTAATGTGGCCAGATCATCAGGTACCAGTAGGGGAAGGAGATGGTGGGGAAAGTGTCTACAGTGGAAGGAGCTGCAGGAAGATGATGGGTACAAGAAACAGAAAGAGTATGGTGGTCATAGACATGTGCCGCTTGGACCTCCCACCAAAAATAAACTACTGCAGGCAGCGCAGCTTCCAGTGGCCACAACTTTGGATCCACCAAAGAGCATGCCTCAGCTGCACTTGCCTGGCCTCTCCCAGCCTGAGCCCACAGGGGCTACTGCAGCTGGGCCATTTCTGCCTGATGCAGAATTCCTCTAACAGGCTCTCTTTTTTTGGAGATGGCCCTAAGCTCTTGCTCCGCAATCTCCCTTTCCTCTTTCCTTTCACAGTCCGATGCTCTCACTTGCTTTAGCCTCACCTCTTCAGCTGTTTCCTCCGTTGCCCATCTTGCACATTAATTCTCTGATTTGATCTTGGCATCTGCCTCTTGGAGGACCTGAACTGACCCACAGAGAGAATCTGTGACTATGTGACGGAGAGAAAAGCTGACTGGGGCTCAGCACGTGTGATTACTAGCCCCATGCCCTCTGCTGTGGGCTGGGGAGATTCAATGCTTCCCCAGCAGAGCTTAGATAAGACATCCCCCACACCAGGCCCCTGTTGTTGCTATTATGTTCTGGTGAGGAATTCAGCTACCATGATACCTTGGTGATGAGAAGACTGTGGGGATCTGACTGATTACAAAGTGGCAGTGTGCTGCATTAGACTGTGCTACCACCCTAATAACCCACCAGTGATTGCAACAAAATCACTGTCCCGCAGAACCTTGATTTCCTCATCTGTAAGATGAGAGAGTTAGGCGACATAATCTCCAGGCTCCTTCAGCTCTACAGTTCCATAAACTGAGTTTGTTAAGATTTCAAATTTGTGAATGTGGTCTTTACTATCAAAGAGAAAGATGACTTTTCTTTATTAACCAATAGAGTTAAACAGAGGCATGAGTTTTTCTTGTGAACAGCGCAGTTAATCCCAGGCAGAGGAGAGCAGGAACAAAATGGATAGGGAAGAGGGGACACTGAGACCTTGGGGTGCTCTTGGGCTCCTGCCAGAAGCAGAGGTGGTACAGAGACCATAACCTGCCCTTACTTGCATTGACTTCTTTTTTGAAACTACAAAGGTTTTACAGCCTCTTTATTTAATTTAAAAAAAAATGATCAATATATAGTGTAAAAGCTAAACTGCTTAAGGGTTATCATTGTTCACAGTTTGATGTTTCTCTTTCCAGGTCTTTCTCTCTTTTGCACAAACTCATAAATTTCCACTTATACACATCTTCTCTTTTGAATTTTAAAGACTATCAGAGAAACAGAAGCTTACTGTAAACAAAACAAAATAGAACAAAAAAAGAAAAGAAAAAAGGTTTTTTTAGAAGACCCGGAAGCTTATGAAGAAAAAGTATAAGTCCTGACTCATCTCTGTCTAATTCCAGTCAACTCCCAGGAAGTAACACACATAGGAATATACAATCACTGAATTGATATCTCTACTTGCATTCCAAATAAGCAGCTCAAATTTAAGTCCAAAATGGGCTTAAATGATTCTTGTCCCACTCCACGCCCCAAATCCATTCTTTGAGGCCCCAGTGTTTCCCCATCACTAAAGGATCCCAACATTTATCTCGTTGCTCAGGCTAAAATCTGGGAGTCAGTCTTGGTTCCTCTCTTTCCCTCACACCCCACATCTACTGCATCAATAAGTCCCATTGAGATGAATGGTAAAGAAGATGTGGCACATATATACAGTGGAATATTACGCAGCCATAAAAAGAAACGAAACTGAGTTATTTTCAGTGAGGCGGATGTACCTAGAGACTGTCATACAGAGTGAAATAAGTCAGAAACAGAAAAAAAATACCGTATGCTAACACATATGTATGGAATCTTAAGAAAAAAAAAGATTCTGAAGAACCTAGGGGCAGGACAGGAATAAAGACGCAGACGTAGAGAATGGACTTGAGGACACGGGGAGAGGGAAGCGTAAGCTGGGACGAAGTGAGAGAGTGGCATGGACATGTATACACTACCACATGTAAAATAGATAGCTAGTGGGAAGCAGCCACATAGCACAAGGAGATCAGCTCGGTGCTTTGTGTCCACCTGGAGGGTTGGGATAGGGAGGGTGGGAGGGAGACGCAAGAGGGAGGGGATATGGGGATATTTGTATATGTATAGTTGATTCACTTTGTTATACAGCAGAAACTAACACACCATTGTAAAGCAATTATACTCCAATAAAGATGTTAAAATAAGTCCTGTTGACTCTGTTTTCAAAATATCCTAAATTTTGCCATTTCTCACAGTGTCTATTATCACGGCCCTGTTGTAAGCCACTGTCTACTCTCACCTAGATTATAGCATTCGATTTTTGACTGATCTCCATGCTTCCAAGAGCAATCAGAGGAATTGTTTTAAAATGCAAAATGAAAGTGAAGTTTAAATGACTGCAATGACTTTCCATTACACTTGGAATAAAATCCTACCCATTTGGCTCTATGTGATCTTCCCCACTTTTAAGCCCCTATGCCCCAGGCTCACTAGCCTTTCTAGGCTACGTGCAGCACCTTCCATGCAGGGACCTTCAATTTTCTGTCCCTTCTGTCTGGGACACTCTCCTCTGGCATCTTCACTTGGTGCTCCTTCTCAAATATCTCTTCCTACAGGACCTCAAATAGCTGTCCCACACTTAACCCTACACACTGCTGAGTTCTCTTCAAGATAAGATAACCTGCAAGTATTTAATCACTTACTTGTTTAGTTTCCCTCTCACTAGAGTCCATCACCCATGAGGGGCACAGACTCGATTGTAGTCAGCACTGCATCTCCAGTTTCTAAAGCAGTGCTTGCTAAGGACTTCCCTGGTGGTCCAGTGGTTAAGACTCTGCGCTTCCAATGCAGGGGCCACGGGTTTCATTCCTAGTTGGGGAACTAAGATCCCACATGCTGCACAGTGTGGCCAAAAATTTTTTTAAAATAAAAAAATACTAAAAAGTAAATAAATAAAGCAGTGCTTGGTACACAGTAAGTGCTCAGTAAATATTTATTGAATGAAGGAATGAAAACATACATATGTGTCCAGAATTTTTTAACATAATGGTTTTATGCTATATTTACTCTTTTCATGTTGTTCTTTTCACTTAAAAAATATCACACAAACACCATTCTATGTCAGTGCATATAAACCCACATCCTAACACAAGATAGCATACCATGTTTATACCATAATTTATTGAACCATTTCCCTACTGATAGACATTTATATCATTTCCAGGGTGTTTTTTTTTCTCCTTTTTTTGATATTACAAATAGTGCTTGAAAGAACTCTCTTTTACATATATTCTTGCACCCTTGGATAAGTGTTTTCACAGACTAAGTTCCAAAAGTGGAATTGTTGGTTTAGAGTCTTTCCTGACTTTAAAGAGAGAACTGTGGGTTGGGAGAATGAGTGTGGACTTCATTTCACAAGGTCTGTATTTGAATCCAGGCTTTGCCATGTGCTTAGCATTCTGTGGCATTCAGGGTTTATACATAAGAGATAATGAGTGTATAAGTATCTTCTAGAATACAAAGTTGTGTACAAATGGAAAAATTATTAATCAGGTTGTGTGGCATAGCAGTTAAGAGCATGGGCTCTGGAGCCCTACTGCCTGAGTGCTCATGGAAGCCCCACTGTTTACAATATGCCTTGGGCAGATAGGTTAACCTTTCTATGCCTCAGTATTGTCATATTTTTATAAGATGTGGATACAGTATTAGCCATCCCATAGAGTTATTGTATTAGATAAATTAAAATATGGGTAAAATATTTAGAATACTGAGTAGCACATAGTAAAAACTATTTAAATATACTATCATTGTTGTTATTACTGTGACTTATTTGGGACCATATAAAGTATTACTTCATGAAGAACAGAGCTAACTAAATACTTCCTGATACTTCTTTTGGTTTAGAAAAATGTCCTCACATCTTCATAAATTATAAAAATCTCTCTTACCGTCTCCTTCCCCTTACCTGAGCTTTCTCACTCGTTATTAAAGTTGTCACCCTTTTCAACTTGTTCACGTGTCACACAGAATACTACATATGACCTACTCTGCATTCTACATATGTCATTCAAAAACTGGATTTAAAAAAGAAAGGAAAACTGTAATACTTCCCAATGATTTCTAAGGGGAAAAAACCACAATGACATAGCGCTGCTTGGAGAAAATTAAAAACTCACCATCTGGTGATGGTACATGGCAGTGTATTTTACTGTCACGTACCATCACCAAAAGGCCCTGGTTATTATTCATGGTGTGTTCTTCTTGAAATTCGGATGGCACATCCACGAAAGACAAAGCTCAGCCCTGCTTGAAGTCTTTCTGCAGAATTCCCACTGAGCTAAACAGTGCTAGTGAAACAGAGCTGTCACAGTGGGTACAGTTAACCCTATTTGGCTGGTACAGGTTAAGTAACATGAGGTTTTGTTACCAAGTCCAAGCTCGTACTGCTCGCCACACAGGCCAATGAATCGGAGACGAGGTGTTGAGGCAAGGAAGACGACTTTATTCAGAAAGCCGGCAGACCAAGAAGATGGAGACTAGTGTCTCTGAAAAACCATCTTATCGGGCTCTGGATGCCAGTTTCCTTTATAGAATCAGAGAGGGAGAGGCGGTGAGGAAGTAAAAGGGCCATCATTCTTGCAAAACATCTGGAATGAGCAGTCTCTGTGAGGGGATGTGTTAGTTTCTTCTTTCTTGCAGCCATTCGCAGGTGGACGGGGTCAGATTGTCTCCCAGAGAGCTGAACATCAGAGGGGCAGGGTTCCCTGAGGCAGGCCATTATGTACGATTAGAATGACAAAGGCAACGAAAAGCAAAGGTTAAAGTCAAAGAAACAGATCCAACGTGGAGTCCGATTTAGTTCTTCCCTGTTACAGTTTCCCAGGAACACAATGGCCATGGCATTGGGGAAAGACAAGGCTATTTATAATCTGATAAACAAGCACTGATTTATGTTTCTATCTACTGTGTGGTCATTATATTTGTATCTTTGAATCCTTTATCTCTCTGTGTGCCTCTCTTTTCTTTCCTTTTCTTTTTCCAAGAAGTGATCAGTTTGCCCATTCTCCAAAGTCTATTTTGAGCCAGGGAACACATCTGCAGAAGTCAAAAGTTTGCTAGCCATAAGCCGCCTCCAAGATTACTGATATAATTACAACCTTTGTCAAAACAAAGGGATTTCTATGAACTCCATAGGATGAAATCTTTTCAGATCAAAGCTTATTCAGCTGGCACTGGTTAAAATTCAGAATTACAGTAAGGATGTAAAGGTATTGTGATAGTTCATTACGTGTCAACTTGACTAGATCATGGGATGCCCAGATATCTGGTTAAACATTATTTCTGGATGTGTCTGAGAAGGTGTTTCTGGAAGAGATTAGCATTTGAATCCATAGACTGAGTAAAGCAGATGGTCCTTCCCAATGTGGGTGGACCTCATCCAATTCACTGAGGGCCTGAATAGAACAAAAAGGCAGAGGAAGGATTCAACCTTTGAGCTGGGACATCAATAATCTTCTGCCCTTGGCACTGCTGGTTCTCAGGGCTTCAGACTCAGACTGGAATCTATACCATCAGCAATCTGGCTTTCAGGACTTTGAACTACACCACTGGCTTTCCTGGATCTCTAGCTTGCAGATGGTAAATGTGGTACTTCTCAGCCTCCATAATTGTGTGAGCCAGTACCTTATAATAAATCTATCTATCTATACATATATATTCTATTGGTTCTGTTTCTCTGGAGAACCCTAACTAATACATACTTCTTGATAGAACACCTAAATTCATCAGTCCTGTCACCAATATGTCTAACAGACTCATTTTTAAATTTGCATATAAGCATTCCCTTTCCAATAGTGAGGCTCTGTTCCTAAAAACCTAGGTTTTGAAACTTTTAAAATTGAGGCTCTCAAGACCTTAAAGACTTTGGGATTAAAAACAAACTTACCTGTAATTATACTTTAAAAGAAATGTATTGGTCCAGCCAAATTTCTTAGACTAGCCCTTATGGTCTCTTTACCATCTATTGTCAGCCTCGGTTTCTAACCTTGTCCCTGGCTATTGCTCATTACAGACGTTATTCTGTTAAACAGAGGCCCTCAGTCTTCCATCTTCCCCAAGCATGCTGACGCTTCCTGTCTCTGAGCCTTAGTTTAAGGGCAAATTGATCACCAAGGAACTTTTACAACAGATGCTAGAATGCATCCTGGCAATGTCTTCAGCAATAAAAATATATGGCTCCATCTGCCTGGAACAGGACCGCCCTTCTTTTGAGAAATGCCATTGTTATGGGCTGAATGCTTGTGTTCTCCTATCAAAATTCATATGTTGAAGCCCTAACCCCTAATGTGATGGTATTTGGATATGAGGCCTTTGGGTGGTAATTAGGTCATGAGTGTGGGCCCTTATGAATGGGATTACTGTCCTTAAAAGAAGAGGCCAGGGCTTCCCTGGTGGCGCAGTGGTTGAGAGTCTGCCTGCCGATGCAGGGGACATGGGTTCGTGCCCCGGTCCGGGAAGATCCCACATGCAGCGGAGCGGCTGGGCCCGTGAGCCATGGCCGCTGAGCCTGCGCGTCCGGAGCCTGTGCTCCGAAACGGGAGAGGCCACAACAGTGAGAGGTCCGCGTACTGCAAAAGAAAAAAAAAAAAAAAGAAGAGGCCAGAGAGCTAGCTAGTTCACTCTCTTTCCGCCGTGTGAGGATACAAGATGTTGGCAGTCCACAACCTGGAAGAGGGCTGTCACCAGAACCTCGACCATGCTGACACCCTGGTATGGGACTTGCAGCCTCCAGGACTGTGAGGAACAAATATCTGTTGTTTATAAGCCATCTAGTCTATGGGACTTTGTTACGTACTATAGCAGCCATTTCCCCAACTCCAACCCCATGGAACTGGGAAGGTATAGGGGATGCCAATCACAAGACCTCACACATCTGGCCATGGTGACTGGTCCCTGATCCAGCCAGGCCAATCAGAATCCTTCTCTAGAACTTTCCTAACTGGAGATTGCAGGGAAAAGACTTTCCTCTCTTGTCAGGAAGCTGTGATAATGTAAGCATGGAGCTGCATGAGGCCATGGCAGGGAAGTGCAAGGCAAAACAGAAGTGGAGACAGAATCAGCCATTCTTGGCCACATCTAAGTTCTCTCGGGCCAGATCAGACCACCCTTCCTGTTCTTCGGTGATGTGTGCCAATACATTTCCTTCTTATGCTTAGTTACTTCAGGCTGGATTGCTGGATTACTGGTATGGACTGATACAGGCAGTTTTGCAGAAGATGCAGATTCTTCACATGATCATTTTTTTGTATCATTCCTCAATAAAAGTTGAGGGCACACTAAACTTAAAAGTGCTTGTGGCAATAAAATTTATCTTTATCAGTTTTCTGGTTGCTAAAGTTAAACATACACATTTAAAATATGTTTATGAAAACTAGGACAGTGTAGAAAGTGAATATTTCAGAATTTTGTCTGTATGTATATAAATACATATAATGGTATTTTTGTAAAAAATTGGATCAGACTATGCATTTAATCAATCCTATTGCTTACATCTTTCACTTAATAATGTATTTTGGATATCATGATATATCAATTCATATAGATCTGCTTGGTGCTTGGTGGTGTTTTAAATGTTTATGGTCAAAGTGTGTCCTCCTAAATGACTACCACTGGTAATAGTGGTCAGTAAGAGTGTGTGTTATCTCAATGATGGAATTCTAGCTTAGAGCCAGGAGACCTGTGCAATTGCCTTTTTGTGTGCAGACAGGTTTTGCAAAAAGTTGAATGGCTCATTTCTTTTTTTTATTTTTTGGCTGCGTTGGGTCATCGTTGCTGCGCACGGGCTTTCTCTAGCTGTGGCGAGTGGGGGCTACTCTTCGTTGTGGTGCACGGGCTTCTCATTGCAGTGGCTTCTCTTGTTGCGGAGCACGGGTTCTAGGTGCGTGGGCTTTAGTAGTGGTAGCACGCAGGCTCAGTAGTTGTGGCTCGTGGGCTCTAGAGCACAGGCTCAGTAGTTGTGGCGCACAGGCTTAGCTGCTTCGTGGCACGTGGGATCTTCCCAAACTAGGGCACAAACCCGTGTCCCCTGCATTGGCAGCTGGATTCTTAACTACTGTCCCACCAGGGAAGTCCCTGAATGGCTCATTTCTTACCTCCATGTCAGGCTATTGGCAGTATTTCAAGTACTCTTTGAATCAGGGTTGAACCATGGGAGAGAGCTATCAGGTATTTGCCGGGCAATATGCAAGGTGACCTTATAATGTGGACAGTACAGGGAAAACAGCAAAACCTTCTCACTCTGGACTCAGCTTCATAATCAAGAGTCATGGAAATAATATCAAGAACTAACACAGCAGCAACTTTTACTGAGTACTTAATAGGTACCAGGGACATTGGCTAAGCATTTGACAACAGATGCATTATTTAATGCTCACAGTAACTCAAAAATTATCACTATTTTCAGTAATTAAATTGAAGCTCTTGCCTATGGTCAGACAGGTAGAAAGTGGCAGTGCTGGTATTTGAACTCGAGCTAAATAGCTCTAAAGCCTGTGTTCCTCACCACCATTTATCCTGTTCTATTCTCCAGTTCCCCAGCCCCTTCCCCTGCCACCACCGACTTGGGACATTTATCTGTCCTTACCTCAAAACTCAGATTTTGAGATGTAAACATTTTTATTGTTGGGAAAGTTTGTGGAAATTTTACTAATGCTTTTGTTGTTGGTTTTAAAATAAATTTAGAGGAGGATATTACAATATCCTTTTGGTTGACACAACCTGATGCAAGTAAGGGTTGGAGGTTTATTGACTGAGATTCTGCTCCCTGACCACTTCAACATTTGCTAGGTCAGACTTATGGAAATAATATACATTAGAAGAAATATAGTTATGTGCAGTAACAAAATTAAAACTAATTATAAATAGCACCAAGTAATTCATAAGGAAACTCAGTATACAATACGACTTTAGGAAACAGGTGAAGTATTAGTTTCCTATTGCTAATGTAACAAATTATCACAAACCTAGAGGCTTAAAACAACACAAATGTATCATCTTATATTTTGAAAGACACAAGTCCAAAATGGGTCTTATGCGGCTAAAGTCAAGGTATCAGTAGAGTGGTGGTCCTTTGGGAGGCTCTAGGGGAGAATCTGTTTCCTTGCCTTTGCTTGTTTCTAGAGGGTGCCTGCATTCCTGGCTCATGGCCCAACATCACTCCCATCTCTGCTTCCATCTTTACATCTACTTCTCTGACTCTGACTCTCCTACCTCCCTTTTCTTTCTTTCCTTTGTTTTCTTTCTCTTCTTTCCCTTCCTTCCTTCCTTCCTTCCCTTCTTCCTTTCTTTCTTTCTTTGTTAGAAAACCTAGTTTATTTTTTTAGTGGTGGTAAAATGCACATAACATTTATCATCTTAACCATTTTTAAAGGTAAAGTTCAGTATTATTAAATACATTCATATTGTTGTGCAACCAATTTCCAGAACTATTTCAACCTGCAAAACTGAAACTCTACACTCCTTCAACAACTTCTCATATCCTCTTCCCCCTAACCTCTGGCAACCACAATGCTACATTCTGTTTCTATGAATCGACTACACTAGATACCTCATATAAATGGAATCATACAATGTTTGTCCTTCTGTGTTTGGTTTATTTCACTTAGCTTAATGTCTGGAAGGTTCATCCATGTCATAGCATGTGTCAGAATTTCTTTCCTTTTTAAAACTGAATTATTTCCACTGTATGGGTAGACACATTTTGTTTAAACATTAAATTGTTGGACACTCACGTTACTTCCACCTTTTGGCTATTGTGAATAATGCTGCTATGAACGTGGGTATACAAACATCTCTTCAAGACCATACTTTCAGTTATTTGGGGTATATACCCAGAAGTGGAATTGTTCTATTTTTTACTTTTTGAGGAAACTCCATACTGTTTTCCATAGAAACTGTACCATTTTATATTCCCTGAAACAGAGCACCAGGCTTCCAATTTCTCCACATTCTTGCCAACACTTTTTGTTTTCTGTTTTGTTTGGTTTTTGTTTTTTTAGGAGTAGCAATCCTGATGGGTATGAAGTGATATCTCATTGTGGTTTTGATTTACATTTATCTAATGATTAGTGATATTGAGCATCTTTTCATATGATTGTTGGCCATCCTATCTCCCTTTTATAAAGACCCTTGTCATTATATTGGGCCCACCTGAAAAATCCAGAATAATCTCCCCATTTTAAGATCTTAACTTAATCCCATCTGCAACGTCCCTTTTGCTACATAAGGTAACATACACAGGTTCCACACATTAGAACACAGATAACTCCGTGGGGCAAAAGGTGTCATTATTCTGTCTACCACAGGTGACTACTTTACTGCCAAAGCCAAAAGGATAAAAATTCTGAAGAATGGATGTTTGGCTGATGATTTCAAATACAAAAAAGAAGTATGTTACGATCAGTGACATTTGAGACAGCTTTTAGTAAAGTGGCAGGACTGTAACTCAGAATAAGTTATATATTTTTTTATGTTAACTACTAATCTGAAATTGTATTTACATATATCTGTTTCTTCCCAAAGGAGCTATTTTGTTTAAATTACCCAGAGTTCTCATAAGTTTAGGTTAAAGTGAAAACCATACAGTCCTAGGCTAGTATGTCAACTCTACGCTACACAGCATTCAGGATCCAGGTTCCTTTCCCTAGGATGGAATCCTGGTCCTTGTGGTCCAGGCAACTTTGCAGGAAGCAGGATGGCGGGGGTGGGGTGGGCAGCAAATGCATGTCATGTCAATATAAAGCAAGGGAAAAGATAAAGGGGTTATTGTAAGAAGTTACATGGGTCTAAACTATAGTGTTAGGTGTGAGGACAGGTCACTTGTATGTAGAGTCCAAAGAATACTTGCAGCAATTGACGAAGTCATGGGGGATTGGGGGATTGGGGTCCATTAACAGACACGATAAGGGAGTGACAATCCTAGGCCTAAGGAAATTGTTGTTTGTCTCTGCTGTTGAGAGAGGAAATGTGGGTTCTGTTTAGAACAAACTGAGCTTCAAGATTCAGAGTTTTATCCAGGTATAGATGTCCATCAGACCCTGGAAAAGAAGAAAGGTTGTTTTTCATCCAACACAGGAGAAAGTGCCAAGAAAATAGGTGATGTAGGAAAAAACATGAAGCAGAGAAACTTTGAAGTAGCTCATTTCCAACAGTCTTCATCTGACTTTAAATTATGAGACATGAGTATCTGCAGAGTGAGACAGGTGGGTGGAGGCCCACATGTTTCAAGCTTGGGAAGCAAGGAGGTTTCATAGGCCATGGGAAGTGTGGGGAGGCTCATAGCTGATTGCTCATGAAGCACACACTTGAAAGGTGGTTTTACCTCTAAAGCAGCAGCGCCAGTGTGAGTCCTTTAAAGCAAGAGAAGGCACACAGAGGAGGGGTCCAAGGAAACAGCAACAGAAGGGCATTCTGAAAGCCTGACCCAGGGTTTGTAGTTATATTGAATCACCCATCTGGGGGGATATCAGACAGTTTAGGCCAGAAAGTATAATCAGCAACCAGGATAAAACACCATGGTATGTTGGTGTATGTTGGTATATTCCTGTTTCTTATTTTATGGACTTGAAGAATGTCAGAGTTAGCATATGTCAAGTGATGAAGGAACTTTTATTCAAGAAATGTAAATCTGGTTTAATGTTGGAGATGGGTTATTGTAATACATCACATAAAGGAATAAAGGGGGAAATGTTTATCTCAAAAGACACTAAAAAGGTATTTGATAAAATTGCATACCCATTTTAAAAAAAGAAACCTTACAAACTATCGATAACTTCTAGGAATTTGTTTGACAGAAATATTCACACATGTACTCAAAGATATATGTACAAGGATATTTAAACAGAAATAAAAGGCAAAATGACTAGAAAGACGGAGGCAAAATTATGATCATTTGCAGGCAGAGGAATTTTCTATCCAGAAAATTCAGGAAAGTAAACTATAAAATCGTTATCTTTCCTACAAAATAACAACCAACCAGTTAGAGTTATATGATAGGAGAAGTTTCTATTCACAGTAACCCCCTGTATTAGTTTGCTAGGGCTGCCACAATGAAATACCACAGACTGTGTGGCTTAAGTAACAGAAACTGATTTCTCACAGTTCTGGAGGCTGGAATTCCAAGATCAAGCAGTCAGCAGGTTTGGTTTCTAGCGAGGCCTCTCTCCTTGGTTTGCAGGTGGCCATCTTCTCTCTGTGCACACACATCCCTTGTATATCCCAGTCTCCTCTTTTTACAAGGATGCCAGTCAGATTGTTCTAGGGCTCAACCCTAAGAACCTCATTTCAATTTAATCACCTCTTTAAAAGCCTTATCTCAATATACAGCCACATTCTGAGGTACTGGGACTTAGGACTGCAACATACGAATCAAGGGGGCATAACTCAGTCCATAATATCCCCAGAAAATATACAATACCTAAATATAACTCTAAGAAGATAGAAGCAACCTAAAGGAAGACAGATATATCATGACATTTCACTGGAAGACATAAAAGAACACTTGAATAAATGGAGAAACATACCATATTCTTGGTGGGAAAGTCTCAATATTATAAAGTGCAAATTTATTCCAAATTAAATTAATAGGTATAACACAAATCAAACAAGATAAAATATCAAATCTCTCAAACTTTCTTTTTATTTCTCTTCCATATTTGTTATCTTCAACAGTAAATTCTTTATTTCTAATGGGCATGCCACCATCATCCCAGACCCATCAGCTTTCACCCCAAATCAACTTTCTCAACCACCCTATACCTAGCAATAGGAAGTCATCACCCTACCAATCACCTAGGATAAAACCTCTGGTTTATCTTTGAAAATTCTCTCTTCTTAGTCCACCTACATACAATCAGTCAGTTCTGTATAGCCATTCTTGTTAATGTTAAACCTACCCCTTCCATTCCATTCCTATCTGCCCACCTTTCCTCATATGTGGATCCTAACTCTGCACAACACCAACACCTAGATTTATCTTTCTAAAATATGGTTTTAATCATTCTTTTACAAGTTTACAAATGTTGTATTCAATACCTCTATTGGGTGATCTTGGACAAGTTATTTAATCAATATGCCTCTGTTTATTTAGCTGTAAAATGGGAATGATAGCAGTACTTACCTCACTGGGTTATTATGAAAAGTGAGTTAATAATTTTAAAGCACTTGGAACAGTAAGTGCTTTATATGTATTTGTTAAATGAATAAATATCTTTCCCATTGTTTTTTGCTGGTACTTAAAGTGTTCACTTTGAGAAAAACTCATTCCTTGGGGTTTAGGCATTGTATGCCCTTTTCAAACGATTATATTCAGAAATATTTGACCAATATTTTATTAACGAATACAAGTTTCTAAAAAATATATTTTTAATAGCAAAAGATTGAAGGCAACCTCATGTCTGTTAGTAGAAAAAGTAATGTTTAATAAAAGATGAAGTCCTATTATAAAAAACTATGGAGACAAAGGTAAATTTGTAGATAAAAGGTATATTTGACATGGAAGGATGGCCATAACATATTGCGTGAAAAAAGCAAATTGAGGAATAAGAGATGCACGTTCCTTTCAGGAAGAATAGGAAAAAACACATGAAGCTGTAAGCAGAGGACAGTCTCTGTTATGAAATGAGACTGTATGACCTTCCTACAGTGAACATGTATTGATTTTGTAATTAAAACTAAGTAAAAACAAATGAATAATGAGAAAAAAAACTTTTAAAAAGTTTTAAATTTCCTCATCTCTTGGAAAACTCGCTGATCAAAAGATAATCCAGGTTTTTATCTGCCCTGAATGAAAATACTGGTGAGTTTGGGGTTGGTGAGGAGTCAAATGCTACGATTTGCTCCGAAACCTCTATCCCACTAAAGACAGCTTTAAGCACCTTGCAGGTTAGTCTCAAATGTTAGTCTTTATTTTTTACCTGAGAAAGAGGCATCGTCAAACATTTCTACTTTATCGTCAAACATTTCTACTTTATCCATTAATCCAAAGACCATTAATGTAATTACCTGGGAAATTCTAATTTAATGAGACGCAAAATCTTCCATTTTAAGCGTTGATGAGGATTAAGGGAATAGCTACCCTTTTCAACAAACAAATCTCAGACTCTCTGAGGCAAAAAAATCTTCATGTATAAGACTCTGAATTTTCTCATCTTTTTGATAAATACTTCCACTACCAAGAAAGAACTCAGGCAGTTGTAAATAAAGTTCGGCCACACCTGAAAAATGCTTTCTCCAGTTGTTCCTATATGCCCAGACTCAAAGGGTTTGGGGTTTGTAAATAAAAGGTGGCCTACTGTAAGGAGGGGCAAGAGTAAACAATCTCAAAGAAATTAATTACACGGTGCATTTAAACTATCCAGGCACCTGCTTTACCTAGAAAAACTGCCTGTTGTTTTCATCACTGGGTCTCAGGAAACTAGGCCCTAGCCACCACCTGGTGACGCTGATAACGCGCAATGTCTCTCAGCTGCAGCAATTAGAAAGGCCGGGCAGTCTCCTTTAAGAAGCTGACTCACGTGGACGCTGTGTTGTGTGCTCTCAGCTGGGAAGGGGGTGGATCTCAGGTCTCTCCACATTGGCTGCGTCTGGAGAGGGGGCAGAGTTAGCCTCTTTGATTGGCTGTCCGAGTCCCGGGCGTTGGGTCAGGGGCGGGGCGAGCTGCAGGGAGATTGCCCTGGGTCTGCGGCTTCTGGGAGGGGCGGGCCGCGACGCAAAGGGGATCGGGAGTGGGGGAGGGTGAGCCAGAGAAGGGGCGGGGCCCAGCGGAAAGGGCAGGGTGCCAGGGAGAGGGCGGGGTCTAGAAATGATGGGCGTTCTGGGCCAACCGGGAGAGCCGACTGTTCGAGGGGCGGGGCTACGCCGGGTGATTGACGCTGAGGCCCAACCAGGGAGAGGCGGGGCCAAGGCCAGGGCCTGACTAAACCTGGAGACTCCGCTGGCTGAGGGGGCTTCATTTCAGCTGAGGACCGAAGAGCCGCTGGCGGCCGTGGATCTTACAGCCGCTCGGGGTGAGTGCGGCGGTCGGGGGCTGGATTCGGGGCCTGAGGGGGGCTGAGGCGCCCCTCCGGGTCAGCGGCTTCGAAACACTCGGGATCGGCCCGGGGAGGCCCAGGCAGGAAGTGCCTTTTCCTCCCCGCGCTCCCTCCGGGGTCCCAGCGCGGCCGACCCCCGCCCCTCTGGGCGGGCTCCGGTGCCGGGGCTGCGGGCTGACGAGCTGGCCTGTTTCCTCTTTGTGAGGCCCAGGCGCGGCGGCCGCCGTCAGCCCGCCCCCGCCGCGCAACCGGGGCAACCGGCGCAACCGCAACGGACGCGACCTCCATCTCGGCGCCCGCGCCCTCCCGCCCCGGCGCAGCCTCTAAGGCCCTGCTCGTCGCGGCCGGGGCTTCCGGCGCCCCTCCGCGGGCAGTTTGGCCAGCGACCCCGTCGCCTGGGCTGCCCCGCCCCCACGGGCCGCGTCCCCGCCGCAGTGTCGGGGGCGCGCCCCGGACTCCGCGCCGCCGCGGTCTCCGCCGGGCCCTGCGCCCACGGCCCCGAGGTGAAGTCCGAACTCGACTCCGAGATGTGCGGCGTTAATAACGCCACGGCGTGGCCTGTCCTTCAAAGGGGCCACATCCCCTTTCGGTTGGCACTGGCCATGAGCGGGGGTCGGCGTTGGCTTTTGTTTGCTGCCCCCCAAAGGCTGGATGCCCGCCACCCTGCCTTCTTGCACCCCAGGAGATCCCCGGGCCGAGGGAGGGGTACGCTTGACGGAGGGCGTGGCGCAACTGCTGGGCGGCCGTCGGGCGGCCGGGGCCGCGGGGCCGCCCGCTCAGCTGTTTCCGGCCCGTGTTTGTTGTGCCGGAGGAGGCCCGGCCGCGCCGCGCTCGGGCCCCGGCCCCTCCCGATTGGCCCGCGGCGTCACGTGCCTGCAATCAGCTGGGGCTAGCCTGGGCCGCGGGGCGTGGGTGGCTGCGGCGGTGCTCACCGGCGCGGGGTGTCGCGCGGCCGCCTGCTGCCCCACGGCGAACAGCATCCTTGCTTTCCTTGTCGGTGGGGCGTATGCGCGCCCTGGTCACCCCTTTATTCTGCACTCGTAGGTAGGACAATGAGTATTCCGGACAGCGGGAGTTGGAAAATTGGAATACTACAAAGATCTGTTTAATCCCGACACCGATTAATCTCCCCTTGCGCGGAGAGTCTGGGAAGGTGTACAGCTCATTTATTTTTAAATTTTTTCTGTTTACAGAGCCCTGTTGGTAATCTGAGGATTTTTATTTCAGATCTCCTTGACAGATGGAAAACCTGAAGTAACCTCAGGCTAACCTTGTGTTTTGGGGAAATTAGACTTGCTGCTGAAGTAACTGGGGGTAATAGGGTATTAGCTAATCTTGCACAATTGCATATGCAGTGTTGCAGCTGTGTTCCAACAAAAGACGAACAAAAATGCATGAAGTGTGTCCAGGGTACATATTTGTGCCAGATGTGAAGCGTCTTGGTGGAATCTTTCCCTAAAAGTTTATTGCATACTCGCGCTATGTTAGGTAAGAAGGAAATTGCAAATAATTTACGATCTTTTCTCTAGAAACGCACAGTTTTTAGTAAAAAGGCATAGGCAAATGAAATTGGGTAACAGTACGCAGTTAAATATTAGTAAGTTATGAAATGACGTTGTAGAAGTTCAAAAATGGGGCAGTGAGAAGAGTGAAGCATCCTAGAGTGGATTGATATTAATTAGACCTAGAAAATGAAGAGGCTTTGGGATGCTATTGGGCAAACAGAGGCCTAGGAGGAAAAAAAGAGGCCCAGAGCCTTTATGGATAGTGAGAAGGTAGAGCTTGTGGAATTTGGCACACAAAGTATTTTCCACATATGCCATTATCTTTCTGGCTTTGTACTGGAATACCAGGTAAAATGTTATGCTCCTTGGAAAGAACCAATGTCTGCCTTTATCACATTCTCACCCAGCTCAGTGCCCAATACAGGCTTACTGTTTGGCTTTTTTTTTTTTCTTTTTTAAGTTTATTTCTGGCAGCCATCTTATCTATAGGAGAGGGTGTTGATGAAATGTGCTTAAGTAAGTTATTTAACTCTATACAGGGACACTAAATTGGATTTTAACATGTAAAATACATGTTGCTGCTTCTAAAATAATCTGGCTGGATCATTGAGGACCTTTCCCTAGACTTAGTTGCCTTTTCTTTTGCTCTATTTAAGTGGTAGGAAAGAAAAAAAGGTTTAGAAAATTAAAAAGGAAGGGAAATAAGGCCAAAATTAAGTCTAAAAACGATATTAAATTAGCTACTACCCTCCAAAAAAACAGTCCATGAGACATGAGGCTAATCCTAAATATTAAGATGTGAAGATAGTCCTACTAAGTATAATCCTGCCCAGATTATCACTTTAGGTTTCATAGTGCCTAAATGGCCATATAAACCAATATCAGTTTCTCTGATAATCCTGTGTAGTAATGTCTTGGTGGTGTAGGAACTGAACCTTAGGTGTGACATGAAACTTGCTACTTGACACCTGAATCAGGAAACCAGAGAGTTAAATTGTACTCCAGTCCATCCAGTTAGAGGCTTTTTTGACTCATGGTATTGCATCACAGCAAATGAGAGATCTTGAATTTGTCTTGCCAAAAACTGTTTTGGGGCGATTACCGACTCAGATTGTTTAGCTGACTCACTGAGTTACATGACTAGTCTTATTTTCTGGAGATGACTGAACAATAAGAATTATAGAAACAGTGAACTTGGAAAACATTTAACAACAACAAAGGCATTATTAGCAGGCAAGAACAAAAATATAAAAGTTACTGTCAAATGAAGATCTGAGGGCTTCCCTGGTGGCGCGCAGTGGTTGAGAGTCCACCTGCCGATGCAGGGGACACAGGTTCGTGCCCCAGTCCGGGAAGATCCCACATGCTGCAGAGCGGCTGGGCCCGTGAGTCATGGCTGCTGAGCCTGCGCGTCCGGAGCCTGTGCTCCGCAACGGGAGAGGCCGCAACAGTGAGAGGCCCGCTTACTGCAAAAAAAAAAAAAAAAAATTGAAGACCTGATTCCACAACCAGAACATCATTTGAAACAGCAAAGTAAACTGGTCAGTTATTGCAAGAGAACAAGAGGAAAGCATAGCTTTCTTGTGTCACTGAAACCTTGGCTTGGTGAACATTTTGTAAAAAAAAAAAAAAAATTGGAAAATTGGTTTTGTGGATCAAACTAAATTTATTATTTTCTCTTGTAGGTTTTCAATAGAACTTCATCACAAATTGGTATGAAATAGTTGATGAGATAACAGTAGAGTTAGATGCTAATTATAGTAATCAGTCCAGCACTGTTAAAAGTCCTTTGAGTTTTGTTCCTTCCCTTTTTGGAGAGGGAAGAGACTGAAAACCAGATATACAAGCTTGCTCCCGCATGTTTCCATTTTAGCCAAACCATTGCAAAACACAGCCTTTCCTGGAAGGGCAGATTCCTTTAACCCTTTCTGCACGAGGCTCCTGCACACTCAGTTCCCTGCAGGAGAGAGTTTTTGTGTCTTGTATTTGCCCACCACCTCCTAGTGCAGTGGAAAAACCCCTCTTACCTGTCCAATGATAGCTAGAGTTGGGTGGAGTGTGTGTTTTGTGGTCTGTGGAAATGCCCTGAGGAAATAATTCTTTTACAAAGGAGAAGTCTATCTGTGGATTGGGTGTTTTCCCACCAGAGGGTTCTTAGAGATGCCTCCCTGGTATTTTTAGGGCTGGGAAGTGTGATTCTTCCTCCTGTGAATTCTACTTGCCAGGGTTGAGTCCCAACTGGATTATTAGTTACAGGGAGGGCAAGTGCCTATTTTAAGACCTAGAATTATGATACTGAGAATTTGAGATGCTTCACAAGGTTTCTAACTTTCCTCCTGCATGTAATTTCTGTCACCTGGTCACTTAGCTTTGCAGTGATTAACAGGAAATGAAGCCAGTTAATATTGTTTGTTTCATATCCTTTCTGAGCCTTGCTTTCTTCATCTGTAATTGGAGGGGGAAGTTCAGGTGGAGAATGTTGAAGAAGATAATCTAATTTTACTAGATTTATCTTTATTTAGCATTTATTGTGTGCCAGGCACTGTTCTCAAAATGTATTATCGCCATTTAATTTTCACAACTCAGAGATGGGTACTGCTGTCACCGTTTTATAGATGAAGAAACTGAGGTGAGGATACCTTACCCAAAGTTTATGCAACTTTTAAGCGGCAGAGCTGAGATTTGAACCCTGAGTTCAAGTATTTGAGCTACATTGTTTAAATCCTAGGGGTGGAGAGAGAAGGAGGCAGCAGCTGGGTATACTATCTATTTTTATAATCTTTGTATTGTTGATCTTCAACATGCTGAATTTACTACAGAAAGTTAAGGACTTTAGTTAGAAAATCCATGAAGAAGAGGGGAGTGGGATTAAATTGATTTTGTTGGATACTCCTGTTGATCCTTAAACCTGAATGCCAATCAAGTTTCCTTTTTTTCTGAGAAAGACTGTCTGCTTTTTAAATGAAAAGCTCTTCTGCTCTCCAAACAGTTTTTTCAGCAAGGGTCAGCACACTTTCTGTCAAGGGCCAGATAGTGAATATTGTGAACTTTGCAGCCCATAAGGTTTAAGTAGCAAATACTCAAATTCTGCCATTGTAGTGAGAGAGCAGCTAAGTATAAACAAATGGGTATGGCTCTGTCCCAATAAAACTTTATTTATGGTCACTGAGATTTGAATTTCATGTAATTTTCATGTCACAAAATATTCTTTCAGTGTTTTTTTCCCAACCATTTTAAAGTGTAAAAAGCATTCTTAGCTTTTGGGTCATATGAAAATAGGTGGTGAGCTGAATTTTGTCTGTAGATCTTCGTTTGCTGACCCCTGCTTTTAAAGAATATATTCAGCAATGAACCAGACTAATGAACAGGATATTTGTTAGTGTGTATGTGTGTGTGGTGTGTATAAATCAGTTCCAGTGGTGAACAAGTGGAATTTGAAATTAACACAGTACCATTTACATTAGCACGCCCGCCCCCGCCAAAGAAATACTTAGGTACAAATCTAACAATGTGTATACGATCTATATGAGGAAAAATACAAAACTCTGATGAATGAAATCAACAAGAACCAAATGAATGGAGAGAGATTCCGTGTTCATGGATAGGAATACTCAATGTTGTCAAGATGTCATTTCTTCTCAACTTGTTCTGTAGATTCAATGCAGTCTCAGTCAAAATTCGAACAAGTTACTTTGTGAATATTAACAAATTTTTTCTAAAGTTTCTATAAAGAGGCAAAAGACCCAGAATAGCCAACACAGTATTGAAGGAGGAGAATAAAGTCAGAAGACTGACACTACCCAACTTCAAGACTTAATATATATCTACAGTAATCAAGACAGTATGGTATTGGTGAAAGAATAGACAAATAGATCAGTGGACTAGAATAGAGAGCCCAGAAATAGGTCCACATAAATGTGGTCAACTGATCTTTAACAGAGGACCAAAGGCAGTACAGTGGAGCAAAGATAACCTTAAATGTGCTGGAACAACTGGACATTCACATGCAAAAAAGTGAATCTAGACACAGACCTTACACCCCCACTCACAAAAATTAACTCAAAAGTGGATCACAGACCTAAATGTAAAATGCAAAACTATAGAACTCTTAGAAGATAATATAGGAGAAAACCTAGATGACCTTGAGAATGGCAATGACTTTTTAAATACAACACCAAAGGCATGACCCATGAAAATAGATAATTGACAAGCTGGACTTCATTAATATGAAAAAGTCTGCTCTGTGGAAGGCAATGTTAAGAGAATGAAAAGACAAGCCACAGACTGAAAGAAATATTTGCAAAAGACATATCTGATAAAGGACTGTTACCCAAAATATACAAAGGACTCTTAAAACTCAACAGTAACAAAACAACCCAATTAAAAACTGGGCCAAGGGCTTCCCTGGTGGCGCAGTGGTTGAGAGTCTGCCTGCCGATGCAGGGGACACGGGTTTGTGCCCTGGTCCGGGAAGATCCCACATGCCGAGGAGCGGCTGGGCCCGTGAGCCATGGCCGCTGAGCCTGCGTGTCTGGAGCCTGTGCTCCGCAACGGGAGAGGCCACAACAGTGAGAGGCCCATGTACAGCAAAAAAAAAAAAAAAAAAAAAAAAAAAAAAAAAACTGCGCCAAGGACCTTAACAGATGCTTCACCAAAGAACATACACAGATGGCAAATAGCACATGAAAAGATGCTCCACATCATATGTCATCAGGGAAATGTAAGTTAAAACAGTGGGATGCCACTACACACCTATTAGAATGGCCAAAATCCAGAATACTGACGCCACAAAATGCTGGTGAGGTTGTAGAGCTCATTCATTCCTAGTGGGAATGCAAAATGGTACAGCCACTTTGGAAGACAGTGTGGTGGTTTCTTAAAAAACTAAACGTACCATATAATCCAGCAGTGACACTCTTCGACGTTTACCCAATGGAAAACTTATGTCCACACAAAAACCTGCATGGGGATATATATAGCAGCTTTAGTCAATAATTGTCAAAACTTTGAAGCAACCATAGTGTCCTTCAGTAGGTGAATGGATAAATACACTGGTACATCCAGACAGTTGAATAGTATTCAACACTGAAAAGAAATGAGCCATGAAGCCATGGAAAGACTTGGAGGAACCTTAAGTACATATTGGTAAGAAAAAGAAGCCAATCTGGAAAGACTATATACTGTATGATTCCAACTGTATGACATTCTGGAAAAGGAAGAACTATGGAGAGGTAAGAAGATCAGGGGTTGGTGGTAGAGGGAGGGATGAATAGAGCCCAGAGAATTTTTAAAACAGTGATAACATAATGATGGATATATGTCATTATACATTTGTTTAAACCCATAAGATGTACAACACTGAGAGTGATCCCTAAAAAACTATGGACTTTGGGTGGTTATGATGTGTCATTATAGGTTCATTAGTTGTCACAAATGTACCACTCTGGTGAAGGATGTTGATAATGAGGGAGGGTATGCATTTGTTGGGGCAGGGAGCATGTGGAAAATCTCTGCCTTATCTTACTGCTGTGGACCTAAAACTGCTCTAAAAAACTAAATCAAAAAACCTTTTTTTAGAAAATTGTTTTATTGACCTGGAAATTATATAGTCCATAATGTCTTAATTTTTAAAATAATACATTCCTGGAGACTGTCTTTCATGGATTTCTGAAAGAGAAAAACTATTTTTTCTCTTAGATTCTATAAATCCTATAAATTTAAAAAACTGTAAAAAGGTAAAGGTCTTAATGTATTGCTTCACTGGAGTCTCCTATTAAAATAGAAATTGAAAATTCTAGGTAGCTAAATGCTATTTATTGAAGAGGGAGGAAATTGAAATCAATTACTAAAATATCAACATATCATGTGTGATTTTCACTTATATTTTCAACCTGACACCTCACTGTTTACAGTAATTTCAAATGAACTGATGTTAGGCTTCCAGTTAAACACTCAAATTTGATAATTTTCTTACTTCCACCTTTTAAGGTTTTAATAACCTACAGCAAAGAAAATCTAGTACCCAAGAGACCTTATTTATTAAATTATTTGGGGAATGGCACTTATAAAAATTAAGATTATTAGATTCTTTTTTGCTTGAAATGCTAAAAAGGAAGAGAGCATCTTAAAGCTTTAATTAATGATGAGTTTGGTGCTAATTTTGGTTATAAACTTGAACTTCAACACTGATACCATAACACACATTTTATTACTTAGGGACACAGTAAGTGCCCCCAGAATCAATACAGAGAACATTAGTCATCTGTGAAAGCAATTCATTCTTAAAATATTTTAGAGATATGTGACTGAAGATATTTGGTACTCTTCTAAATCCAAGCAAGGTGATTAGCATATCTGGGAAATAATTTAGATGTAAAAACAGTCAGAAGGTAGATCATTGGTTGCCTGTGGCTGGAGATTGACTGAAGAAGGGTTTGTGGGGATTTGGGGGAGGTGATGGAAATATTCTAAAGCTAAAGGGTTTGTGGTGATGGTAGCACAACTTTGTAAATTTACTAAAAGTCATTCATTTGTACACTTACAATGGCCAAATTTTATGTTATGTACATTATTCCTTTAAGAAAATTGTTTTTAAAGAATCAGCTATATTCTATCCTGTCAGATAAAAAGTTTCAAAGTTTGTAGAGGAGTGGTCTGTATAAGCTCTTAGAAAGGGGTGGCTGAAGTCCATGTCTTTTGTAAGTAAGGCTGAAGTACCTTTTGTAGCACTATCTAATTTAGCATAAATGTAGTGGCACCTGTGAATGTATATTGCATTTACTAATGCACACTCCCTGACCACAAGAGGTTTATCTAGAAGTGATGAGAATTTGAACTAAGACATTGATGAGGGAGGGGGAGGAAAGACCTCGAAAAGCGATCGCGGAGGTATTGTCAATTTTGCAGTTTCTTAAAGAAGTTGCCAGGGTTTCTAGTTTAGGAGAGTGATTGGAGTTGCCATCAACAAAGTTAGGGAATATAGCAGGTTCAGCATGGAGACAGGAGGGGTGCATGATAAATCTGAGGGAGAAGGACTGAATCTGGCTGTCTCTTCTGGTCACTAGAGAGTAAGTGGGGTGAAAAGAACTGGAGCAGAATTTAGTTCACATCCCAGTTTGGGTGGTTTCATAAAGTCACAGTCTTTATTTCTTCCTCTGCAAAATTAGGATAATATCTACTTTAGAAATTGTCAAGATTAAATGTGATATGTAAAGTACCAAATGCAGTGTCCCATATTATTAAGTCTAAGAGAGAGTTCAATATATTGTCCAGGTCCAGAGAAACCTGATTCAGGTGTTATGTTTTAGCTTTTTAATGACCTTCCCCCTTCTGTAATGAAGTGGCAGTCTGCTTGACGTCAGTCCTCCCGAATGTGCGCAGGGGAAGTGAGCACTAGGTTGCACTCCTAGCCCAGCGAAGCTAAAGCCTAACACCTGGGACCCAATGGCCTGCGAAGGTTTTTCTATGTCCCAGAGACCTTCAACAGCAAGTGGTGTTTTGCTTGCTTCTGCTGGATTCCATGGCATTCAGGCTTCTCTCTTTTGGCAAATTAGAACTACATTTTACAGTTTTATATACATATATAGAACTCTCCAAATGGCAACTGCAACTGGGAATAGTGATTCTGTACAGATATTTTTAGTCTTGGTAATGAATCATGTAACTGAATCCAGTAAAAAATAGCTGGGTAAAAGTTAAAAATAGTCTGAATTTGAAGCAGGGAAGAGAAGGCATGTTAAATCTATTTACCCCATTTAGAAATAGTTTGCATGTATCCAGTAGCAAGCAGATGGCCACAGTTAATGTTGTAATACTGAACCAAAGATAGAGATGTAGGTAGAAGGTATCGGGAGAGTTCATTTTGAAGTTCTGAACATTTTCCTCAATAGTATTGTATCTGTCACAGTCAATTCAAAAATATATAGTTATTCTTGCATTATGGTTGAAATAACTTACAAGATGAATATTGTATTTAAAAGTTTGAAGGAAAATTGGCTTGAAAGTAACAGTTCCCAGAAGCCCAAGCTGGAGGCTAAATTACTGCACAAATACTAGTTTTCAGAGAAATATAGATTCTGAGGACTATGTCTTCAGAGGTGAGACTATAAAACCCTGCTGTTGATTCCTTTCTCTAAATGACCGGTATTAAGAAAGATGACCAAAATCAACTACTCACAGGGTCGTTGAATGCTTAATTTATATCAAGAGTCATAAACTCAAATGTCTTAACAGGTGAAGTAATTTTGTGGCACAGAATGGACACAAAGCAAATGAAATGGCCTAGCTGGGGGAGTCGCAGCCACCACTCACCTCTAGCCAGTTGTTGCCCTATGAGAATATATGCCCTGTGTTGCCAGCTCTCCCCATTGTTTTTTGTTTTTTTTAAAGGCCCAATACAGGCTCTTAATGAAATCTCTCAAATTTTAAGTGATTCTCAGCGGTTTTTTATTAAAAGTAAAAAACTGTGCTCCAGATTAAACATGTCCACTAGTGTTTTGTGAGGGAAGGGTTGTTTTGTTCACTGCTGTATCCCTCTGCCACCAAATGAACTCAGCCAGCAGGCCTTAGATTTGCAGCCTTTGACCTTTGCATAACAAATAATGTGTTCTTAGGCATCTGGGAAAAGTAATGCTATCCTAGAGACTGAAACAATAGACAGCAAGTCTTACCTTCTGTTGTCGTTTTGCAGAAATACAATCAGAAAGCTAAATGTCATTTCATAAGTCTTGTGTTTTTACCCAGGATTTACTCATTGACACTTTTGTTAGTGCACTGGCTTTCCTTTTACAAGCTATACATTATAATTATAGTCACTATTTGTTTTTCATTCTTTATTAAACTCCCGTATCATAATGTGTAATGGGAGTCATAATTATCTTTGTGATAATGACATTTCTGATGACATTAGAACTGCCTAATGGCTGAGGAAGTTGACAGATGTTAGAAGGAATGGAATTTTTAATTTGTAATGGAATTTCCCCAAGTTTAAGATGACAGTGGATTACACATGGCTTCTAGATTTTACTTTTCCATAGTGGTAGCTGTGTTAGCTCTGCGTGCCATTTTAAAGACATATAATGTTAAATATTTAAAACATAGGAGCTGATCACGCAGGAATAAATGCTTTTTAAAATGAAAAGCTATAGTGTATTCTTGACTATGTCTAGATCTTAAAAATACTGTTTTAGGGGATTAATTGCAGTGAATTTAAGAAGTTGCATATATTAACTCTCCTAAGTTTTAAAATATTGGAGTGTGATTATCCTTGTTTCAGAAGTTGGATTCAGAGATTTTTTGCAATGTTTCAGAACTTCTGTGATTTGTTGAATTGGAAGGATTTCTTAAAAATAGTAAGCTATATAACGACGGCTCATCTTTCCCTTCTTCTCTGTTCTTGTTTTCCTAGCCTTATGCCAGCCTAGACCATCTTGTGTGTCCTCTTCTTGTGTTAGAGTAATGGAAAAATTTTGGCTTTGACTTGGGTGAGCCATATTCCCGTCACGATTTTCTGTACTTGAAAGCTGTGTAACCTTTGACCAGTTAGTAACCTTGGGTAATCTTTGAAATGGGGGCGATAACTTCACAGAGTTGTCGTGATGATTTTGAAATAAGTAAAGCATCCTAGTACAGTGCTCCACAGACTCAAACTTAACTACTGTTAGTGCCATCACCCCTTCGTGGTTGTTGACGCACCTGATGACCAGAGAGCCAGGCCCCCCATGCTCTCGAACCAGACTACCCTCTTGTTTTCTGATCGCCCCTTTTTCTACTCTTATCTGATCATCCCACTCTCATCCCACAAGTCTTTTCTCAAATTACACATACTCAGAATGTATACTTAACCCTGTGCTAAACCTCTTTTCTCACCTCTCTGCTTGTGCTTCTCATCATTCAGTTTGATATTCCACTGTCTTCCTGTTTTTTTCATACCGATCAAAAGAGAAGTGATACCATTCTTTGGCTTTCCTAAGCATGTTTACTTCCTTGACTTACTGCTTCTAAAATGTTCTTAGTTTGGGTATGCCTATTTGTTTCCTCAGTGTGTGAACTTCGGATCCTTTTGTTCAGAGTCAGCTATTTCACGTATTAAGTACTATAAAGAGATCACATGTGTATATAAATGGTGCTCTATGACACCACCAAGTAGGTACTAACAAATTTTTTCAAAAAATCATAATGTGTTTCTTGTCCTTTTCCATTTGCTCCTAGGTTTTTAGAACTTCAGCTATAAAAATGGGCAGGATTTTCCTTGATCATATTGGTGGTACCCGTCTGTTTTCCTGTGCAAACTGCGATACGATCCTGACCAACCGCTCAGAACTCATCTCCACTCGATTCACAGGCGCCACTGGCAGAGCATTTCTTTTTAACAAGGTTGGTGGGGAAAACCAGTTTCATTTCCTAAGTGGGTTCAGTGGATATATTTGATAGCAGTACCAGAATACCCCTCAGAGCATGGAGATGCCAGGAAGAGTCAGAATGAGAGCTGTGCTCTATAGAACTGATTGTTGAGAGTTTAAAGATTGTATTATAATAAGAAGGGTGGTCTCCGTTGCTTCAGAAGACATTCAGTGTAAGAATTTGGTAGTTACTTCACAGACTATTGAAGGGGCCAAGATACCCCCATATCACGGATTTATCCTTATAGAGAGGTAGCTGCATTAAGCTGTCATAGTTTGACAGTGCAAGTGAATAAGGATCATCTAACCAACTTCCCTTGCTTTAACTTATGCCTACCCACTCATCCTTCTGATTATGATTTGGCTAAGAGGTTTGCTAACAGGAAGAGCGCTTCCTGACTTACACATTAGTGTATAGTCTGCCTCCTTCTCTAATTTCTGGCTGGCTTTGAAATTGGTTGATGTGATTCTGCCTCCTGGAATCTAATGTGTACCAGCAAACTTGAATTTCCAAATACTTTACGCTAAGGAACAGACCTAGTCCAAGGTCCTGTTCTTAGAAGTTCAACTTAAACCTCTCCAGTGGACACTCCCCTGTTCCACTTAGAAATAAGTTTTTTCTCTCAAAGAATTGATAGCATATATACCCCTTGCTCTTTATTTCGGTATAGAGCAGGGATTGGCACACCATGGCAGGCCAGCTGCCTGTTTTTGTAAGTACAGTTTAATGAAGCACAACCATATTTATTCTTCTATGTATTATCTATGGTTGCTTTTGTGCTACAACAGCAGAGCTAAATAGCTATAACAAAGACTATATAGCCGTCAAAGCCAAAAATATTTACTATCGGGTTCTTTACAGAAAAGTAAAGTGTAGAAGATTATTGGGTGTTAAGAATCATTGGAAATTCTTCACAGATTCTCTGAACCCACTTGAAAACTATGTATTGCAATCTACCCCAGTCTCTTTATAGATAAAATGTAATTTCAGAAACAAATCTGCCAAATTTCTTTTTATGGGGTACCTGTTGCGTACTAGGTTCTTTTGCATTGGTAGCCATAGTTGTACTCATCATTGAGTGGTGAATTATAACAGTTGGACCCAGACCTACGTTTTATGACTCCAAGTTAAGGACTCTTCACTATAACACAGAAGTGTAACTAACGTGTATAATAGTGTGACTTAGACTAATACAATAATGCATGATTACATTAGATGTCCAGTTGAGTACAGATGCTTACCTGTCCCAGCAGTTTGTAAAAATAGCTCTTGGGAAGTGTATTGCAGGTTTGACTAAAGTAACAACTGCTATTCGTTTTTCTGAAGTTGCTGTTCTTGCACCAACAAAAATATTGTGTACCATTTTTGGCAGATAACTTACATGGCTTTGCAATTTTGTTTTCACATGTTTCTTAGGTAGTTAACCTGCAGTACAGTGAAGTTCAAGACCGGGTCATGCTCACTGGCCGCCACATGGTTCGAGATGTGAGCTGCAAAAACTGCAATAGCAAACTGGGATGGATCTATGAGTTTGCCACTGAAGACAGCCAGCGTTATAAGGAAGGCCGTGTGATCCTAGAACGTGCGCTAGTTCGAGAAAGTGAGGGCTTTGAGGAGCATGTACCATCTGATAACTCTTGAAGAAAAAGAGATAAATCCATCTTTTTCCCAGGTCTTCTTCACTGAAAACAAAAATCTACTTACATACACTGTCACCTTAGCATCAGAGTCGGATTCATGAACTGTGGAACAAGAGGTTGTGAGAATCTATGATGGAACCTTTCTTTCCTTCTTTCTTTTTTTTTTTTTTTAAATTTTCTATTTTCCATCCAACAGCAGTGTGTAGAGAGAACATTATGCGGATGCCGTTAATTTTTTTTTCCCCTATGTTTACATCTTGAGGCAGAATAGTCTATCTGCAGCTACATGGTGGGCTATGTGAGGAAAAATATCTGGACCATTAGAGTGAAAAAGTGTTTTATGTAAATTTTGAAAGGAAAATGTGTCAAGAGCATGGTTCTTAAATTTATTTGGGCTTCATTTTAAAACTTTTTTTTAAACCCAGTTATTTCACTTGATTTGCTAGCTTCAGAGAAGAGATCCGAATTTGTGACCAGCGCTAAAGGTTCAGTGTTAGTATGGCTTGTGCTGGCCATTGTGCCATATTCTTGTTGGAGATGAACCGTAGCATCAGAGCCCATTCTTCCTTGTCAGTCTTGACCCAAAGATGTCACCATTCCTAGTTACTTGTCACCACATAATTGGTGTTGATTGGAAACTTTTCCTGATATGGGGCAGAACTGCTTGGTTGTCTTTTCCATGTAACTTAAGCATAGTAATATAAATAAAGTAATAGTTGGATGTTTTTGGTCCTGTGTTGCTTTTAAAATCACCTTTTAAAAGAGCAGAGTATTTGATAAGTAATTTTCATAGTAGTGTTTCTTTTCATCTCTTAAGCTAAATTGTGTGTAAGATTCTACTTTGTTTAAATTAAAGCATACTGTTTAAATCCACAGTATTGCATTTAGAAAACAGTTGAACAGAATGTCAGTGTGCATTCATGCAGAAAGCATTTCATCTGCATCTGTTTTAAAAGGAGGGAAGTGAAGCAGCCTATCTAAAACTACTGCTTTGCAAAGTGTTTCAACCTATCCTCCTCAGTTTTGCATTGATTTTGACAAGTCTGTGGAGCCTGATAGTTACATCAAAGGACTAGATCTTCTAGCATTATTTTCTCAGATCTTCCCTCAGAAGTTTAGCTGTTGAAATTGAAATTCTCCTTGGCCCCTTCAAATAGAAAGGGATCAAATTTGACTCAGGGGGTTATTTTAGCCCAAAATTTACAACATTATGAAGTATTAAAATGTAAATGTTTCTCTATCCAAACTATTTCTAGATATTCGAGTATTTCTGGTGGAATAAATGGCGTTAAAATTGGCTAAATGAATGAATGGATGTTTGCTCAATTTCTAGGTCTTTGTCTAGAGATGAAATTTGCCTCAAATTAGTTAGCAAAATCTTTCTGTTATTGATACTAGATGTGATTTCTGAGTACAGTTAGGATTAAGTTTCTCTTATTTGCCTTTGGGCTCTTGGTTAGAGGCATAGGCCTCTGATTTGGTAGGTGTATAATATTGCATTTGAGATATGTGGACACAAATTCTTCTCTTTCCTTCACCATGGACTAAATCTCCATGCATTAAGACACAACACTGATTCCCATTCATTTCCATACCAGCCTTTGATTATATGCAGATTCCTAGTAGCATGCCTTACCTATAGCACTATGTGCATTTGCTGTCACAATAAAGTATATTTTGTCTTGCATTGGTGCAAAACTGCTACTTATTTTCCACTATCCTTGTCTAGTAATCATCTTAGTTTTTATCTATAAACACATACATCTTACCTTTGAGTAGCTATAGCTTTTTCAGTTGGCAGTGATAAAGTGACATTCTGGTTTAGGTAACTCTACCTAATTTCCACATGGAGATACTGAATTTACAAATATTAACTTCTCTGAGATGACTTTTGCCTCAGACACTGACACCTATAATTCAGTATATATGAACAAATAAAATGTCAAAGCACTAGGTTAACTTTTAGGTGGCTGCACCAGGTACCATAGCAGCAAGTTCCTCTACACCCTTCCTTTTAAAAACTTCCATTTGCAAAAAAACAAAAACAAATAGCAATATGGAGGATCCAGTCAGATTGGATTGTTTACAGAAAAGCAAACACACTGTGCACTTGAGATGGGAAACCACTAGTGGGAATGATTTTGCTGTGGGAAGGAAAAGTTAACCAAATACAGGTGAATATACTGTATAATGAGTGGCTTACTGAAATGTGTACAGAGACTGTCCTAAAGTGAATATTCTGAGTTAAATATCTGTTAGTAATTATGTAATGATTTAAGTTACAATTGTGAGTGGCTACTTTGGGATTGGAGGAGAAAAATAGCAATACCATAACTGTTTTCTATTTTCAGTTTTCAATACCTATTCATAAAAGTTATATATGGGGTGTTTAAATGTAGAGTCTGGGCCCTAGCCCAGGCCTAAATCAGTCCACAGGTAATTTTTTTTTTTTTTTGCGGTACGCGGGCCTCTCACTGTTGGGGCCTCTCCCGTTGCGGAGTACAGGCTCCAGACGCGGAGGCTCAGCAGCCATGGCTCACGGGCCTAGCCGCTCCGTGGCATGTGGGATCTTCCCGGACCGGGGCTTGAACCCGTGACCCCTGCATTGGCAGGCGGACCCTCAACCTCTGCGCCACCAGGGAAACCCCACAGGTAATTTTTGATCAGGCAGGATTTGGAAACTACCAACTGTACAATATTCAGAGACAGGTTTATGGATTTCATTTTTACAACAGTTAAAAATACCTCACAGTTCAAACAGATCCACTAATTAATTGCATGTCACTTTTTAACACTGGTTTCCCACCAGGAGCCATATAAAACCAAAACTTAAATCTAGGAAAGGTGTGAATTGGGAATAGAGCAAGATTAAACTGAAAAACTCCTTTTAAGGTAGCACATTGCAATGATAAGAAGATATCTGTTATAGAAATAAAGCACAACTAAGAGGAGAAATTAGCATGGATACTCATCCTAAATTGGATATGAATTGTATGGCTTCTTTATTTTAAAATATTGGTACTTCCCAAATTGAAACTTTTCTACATTAAGGCAAAAAAATGTACATTTCAAAGCACCATTAAGGGTTTTGTGATCCTGGGCATTGCTTTACTTACTTATTATTTATTTTAATTAATTAATTTATTTTTGGCTGCGTTGCGTCTTCGTTGCTGCACGCGGGCTTTCTCTAGTTGGGACGAGCGGGGGCTGCTCTTCATCGTGGTGCACGGGCTTCTCATTGTGGTGGCTTCTGTTGTGGAGCACGGGCTCTAGGCATGCAGGCTTCAGTAGTTCTGGCACACGGGTTCAGTAGTTGTGACTCGCAGGCTCTAGAGCGCAGGCTCAGTAGTTGTGGCGCACGGGTTTAGTTGCTCTGCGGCGTGTGGGATCTTCCTGGACCAGGGCTCGAACCCGTGTCCCCAGCATTGGCAGGCGGATTCTTAACCACTGTGCCACCAGGGAAGGCCCATATTTATGTTCTTTAAAATCATCTGCAATTTGACCATTTTGGGAGGCTTGTTAACAGTGAATTATGTCTCCATTCCCTCCCACTATACTGGATTGGTCCCTGAGGTGGAGCCAAGAAATCAGATTTTTTACAAAACTGCAAAGATAACCTATTGCTAAGATGTTAGAATCACTATTCAAGGGGTTGTTCAAACAAAATAATGTATAGTTTTGGTGTGCTTCCACCTGGTAAACGCAGGTGTTTATCACAGGAGGCCCACAGACTTAGAAGTATGACTAAGAAAAAGCAGATTAATTTCCACCTGCTTTTTAAAAACAGTGGCTCTTTTAAACAGTTAAGTACAATAGTCAGATAAACTGATGTTTAAAGAGAGGAGAAGTTTCGGGAAGAGTTTCTAGAAAGATCACTAGACTTTATAAAGACCTGTCTTCAATGCTGTGATTTATCAGCTGCGTGACTGGGAAGTATGTGACTTAACCTCTGAACCTTAGTTTTCTCAAGTATGAATTATGAAAACAAGCCCTATCTTAAATGATTCTGGTTAGAATATAGTGAAATATATGGCCTAAAAACCTGTTAAGTATCATGCAAATGTTTGAAATAACTACTGTTTTTTTTCAATAATCCTGAACAACACTTCACAACTTAATTTTGCTCTAAATTAAAGAATGACCAGAATGCTTTCAAAGTTTTATAAATCCTTCCTGGTCTTGATATGTACTGCTAAATCTTTAAGGGAATTAGGGCATGAAATCTGCTGTTTATCAAATGTTACTGTCTTGACCTTTGACCATAAGAAAGCTTTCATCATCTGCTACAATAGACATTTTACTTTGCTTTCACAGATTGTCAGAGCTTCTATTTTTGTCCTAACATGGAGCAGAAGGAAGGGAAGGTTAAAAGTTCATTAAATACAACCTCAGTGATAAAGAAAAAAGCATACAAGTTTTCTCCCCAGTCAGACAAATTTACTTTTTGAAAAGAATCCTGCAAGAATTTCCACTAAAATTGCACTAGTTACTTTTCACATCCAATTTTCTTTCTCCCGTGTTTGCCTCAGCCTATTTCACACTACTGCTATAATAGTGTTAGTTCAATTTTTAAAGAACCCTAAAATTATGAGAAACCATTTATATACCAGATCATCTCATTTTAATCCTACTCTGGTAATTTGCCCTAAAGATGAACAAGTCATCTCTCAGCCCTGGATTTCTAGTAAAGTACATAGACAGATTTTGTGTAATAATTTTAAAAACTTGTATCCAGAGCAAAGCCCAGCTTTGAAAAAATGTATTGACCAGAGGTTTTCAGGGATTGGTGCAGTTTGAGAAACTTCACTGGTGTGCCCCTGAGTCAGGACGTTGGCTTCAGTTGTCCCCCAGAATTTCATTCCTCTTCCACTAACTGTTGGGGTGCCATGGAGTAAGCTGTCAGCATCTGGCACACTATCTTCTCAGCTGACCCGCTCTCTACCTGTAGCCCTCCCAGAAAATACTGGGCAAAGTGGAGGCAATACTACGAAAGCGTGAAATCCGTGAGTATTCTCTGTCCCTGGCTAAGCCACCTCCCTTCCTCCAGCCTCTAAGCCAACTGGAAGGTGCTCATAGACATTTCTGAAACCTGCCAGTATGCCAAAAGGAGTCAGAAGTATTTCCACCCCTTTCCTAAGAAAGTCTTAGGTCCTGTTTCAGAGTGGCCTCCTTAGAAATTGAGTTTCAAAGATGGGGGCAGCGGGGTCTTTTTAAGGACTTGAGTAATAAGGAGTAAAAGAGTCGAGTGGTCCCACTGAAGAAAAAACGTTTGTTAATATAAAATTAGCTGAAACCCATGCTACCAGAAAAGCACCAGTAGGTGGCAGGAGTATGCAGGATATTCAGTTCTTAAGTGCCAGTCTGGCCTGCCTTGGAAAAGAGTTAATATCTGGGGCAGTCTGTTACTGCTGTTAATGGTCAGCTAACCTGAAGCGAGAGGCGATTTCACCCCACTGGAGTAGAATTGCGGGGGGTCAGATGAAATCGTCCGTGAGAAAATGCCCTAGAAACTATGAATTACTATACAAGTAATAGTACTATTTCCAGATTTTTATGGTAAGTGATTTTTTCCCGCCGTGTTTGTTTTAGTATCTAAAGCTTTAGCTTGCACAACTTCAAAATTTTTTTTCAACAACTATTTTTTGATATTGTCTTTTGACAATGACAGCCTGAGGTCACAGGAACATCACAGTGTGACTTTGAAGTTAGTTAACCTCTTGAAGCCTCATTTCCTCAACTTTAAAAAAATATGGAAACTAATTTCTAGAGAACATGTGTGAAAACTATAAGCCCTACAGTATTCTAAAAACAAAACATTTCTATAAATTGAGTGAGGTTCAATGAGTTATTTAATTAGCTTAGGCTCCAGTTACTAGAAAGTATTTGCTCGTTCATTTATCCATATTCAGCAATATCTGAGTGCCTATTACGTGTGTCAGGCAATATGCTAGTCATTAGTCAGCAACACCTGGCACCTACTTCCCAGCAGCCTTACGAAGGATGTTTGCAAAGCCCAGTACAAATCCTCAAAGCCACTGTATCAATACTGACTGTATTCCTGCTACAGGAAATGAAGACATTCAACATAGGGGTACACAAGCTCATAAAGCAGAATAAAAGGTCTTTGTTTTTCCAGCAATTAAGTTCTAAGTTTGAAAAGAGGAAACCTACCAGTTTAAATGGAAATAACAGAAATCATCTTTCCATGTGCAATGGACTCTGAAATTGGATTAACCTTACATTCTAAAATGAGCTTCCTCTGTCTCCCTTCCAGAAGCAAATGTAAATCAGCATTTTCAGGGCACATGGAGAAAAGAAGGAACACCAGCTCACCTCCAACAGACATGCCAAGTAGAGGACTTCCGTAACAGTGAAAGGCAGGGGCCAAGGCTCAGAGCCTTTGCACAAGAAACGGCCCAGGTAAAGTGTTCTTTAAGTTGGATTGGGGGAGAAGAAAGGCAAAGGTGAAAGAATTGTAAACTTGTAGATTTAGGCATTGTCGGATTAGTGATCTCAAACTCAGATGCCTTTGGATGCCAGACAGTTCATTAAAATAAGGAAAGTGGGCCTGGTGTAAGACTACTGAAAGGGGTGGTTATAGAGTGAAGAGGGGGAGCATATACCAATTAAAGACAGACGCTTGGTTTAAGTCAAATAAACAAAACAGCTTATTCTTTACACCTTAGGGGCTCCTGCTTACATCCCTCACCTAGTCCAACCTCTCATTTTAAACATTTGGAAACTAAGACCAGGAGAGGTGAAGTGACTAAGGCGTGTTCTCTGTAAGTAGCAGAGAGAAGACTGTTTTAGGTGAGGCATTTCAACACAACCACAGAGTATGCTAGAGGTCGGATGCGTTATTCATATTTCAGAGGAGACTTTGGAGGCAGACTGCCTAAGAGCATAAACTCCGTGGCCAGAGGGCCTGTGCCTGAATCTCAGCTGTAACACTTAAGAACTGTGCCCTCGAGCAAGTTTCTTAACCTTTCTGTGCCTTGGCTTCCTTGTCTCTAAAATGGGGATAATAATTGTACTAACTCCATAGGGCTGTGGTGAGGATAAAATGCATCAATATGTGGAAAGTACTTAGACCTGTGACTGGCCCATAGGTATTATCAATTCCGTTTCCAGATGAGGAAACACATACTTAGAGGTCAAGGTCACACAGCTTTACTAGAGGTCAAAAATCTGCATAGGCGCACACACACACACACACACACACACACACAGCTGGCATGGAACTCCCTCTCAGACATACTGACTTCAAAGCCTGACCTCCTGAGCCTCACATCTGCAGTGACCAATGAGAAGGAAAGGGGGGGCCAGAGCAGAGGCCGGAGCTCTGTGGCTGGTTCGATTGCTCTACTTTTTAGGAGTAATGTAGGTTTCCAGAAAAGCAAGCACAAGGATGAGGCAGTTATTACATCAGTGTTTCTCAAACTTCAGCATGTATTAGAACTAACTGCAGGGTGTGTGAAAACACAGAGTGCTGGCATCTTGCACAGGGTTTCTGAGTCAGCAGGTCTGGGATGGGGCCCAAGAATTTGCATTTCTAACAAGTTCCCAGGCAATGCTGAGGCTGATGGTCCAAGGACCATACTGTGAAAAACACATGAATTTCTTCTGATCCTCAGTGTCATCTCATGAGCTTGGCATTTTCTCCATTTTATAGTGGAGAAAACCAAGATCAGAGAACATGGCTGACTCACCCAATATCATACCGCTGGAGCTGGGTCTTGAATCAAGTTGGTCTGACACCGAAGCCTATGTTTTCTCTACCTCACCACGTGACATGAGGTGTGGGCAGTTATGCTTTGCCAGGCACAGAGCTACGGGCCAGAGGCATAAGGAAGGTTAGGGGTCTGTCGTGGGCTGGAGTGTGCAGGTGGAGAAGATGTGAGGGAGACTTCCCTGGAGAAGTTCACCAAGTGCCCTACCTGCCCTGCCACTGAGTCTGACTAGGTCACATCCCTGACACTGACACTGCCTTCATTAACTCTCCAGTTCCTGCTCCCTGTAAGGCCCCATCAGCCTCCACAAGCTCACTGCCCGCAAAGCTTCAGTCACCTTAAATTCTTGTCCACCCCCAAAAGTGACACGCTTTCTCCAGCTTGCTGTGCTGTGTCCAGGTTTCCATCCGACTGGGATGCCCACCCCCTTCTTGTCCTGGAAGACTTGGCAGCCCTGACCACCATCCCTCAGTCCCACCACTGTGGGTTATGTGCTCCTCCTGTACCTTCCCAAGAATACCTGGCTTACCTCTTTCATAGCACTTGTGTACATTGTTGGGTAATTATATATTTACCAATCTATTTCTCCTTCTACACTAAATTTCTAGTCTAAACCAACTTTTATCTCTAAGTCCTCAGGGGCTATTACAGTATATGGTACAGAGTGGTGGGGCAGTGGTCCCAAAACTTAGCTGCACATTAGAATCACCTGGGGATCTTTTTAAAATTCTGACGCCCAGGCCACACTCCAGGCCAATTAAATCACAGTCTCTGAAGATGAGATAGGATATCAGCATTTTTTTCAGCTCTCCCCAGGTGATTCCAACGTGCAGACAAGCTTAGGAAGCACTGAAGTAGAGTTTCAGGATGCAGGATGGATGGATGGATGGATGGATGGGTGAATGGGTGGATAATCAAGTTGAAGTTTGAATAGGAGAGTACCAGGCAGAGAGAGGTAGAAGATTTTCAATAAAAAGTAACAGCATAAGCAAAAGTTCAGGAATTTGAATTCTGTGCCATAGGTAGATGGAAATCATTGCAAGATTATGAGTGGAAGAGTGAAACAAACAAATATGTTTTTTAGGCCAGTTGGCAACTGTGAGATCTTATTGGAGTAGGGGAGGCAGGAAAAAAGTGAGTTTTCTGCTTCACCCTCCTTCTAGAGACTGGCCTCTGGGAGGCTGCTGAACTTTCCAGAGAGGCAGCCCAAGTGAAGCTTGATTGTGGGAGCACTCGTGGCTACTGGGGCAGGGGTGGCGGCTTGTCATCTCCAGCTGCTGTGAAACTAGGACTCAAATCCAGGTTTTTCTGCCTCTGAGTCTCATAACTCTTTATACTTCAAATTATCAGCCCCTCCAGGTGGCTTCTGACTCCATAACCTGCTGTGAAAGTAAAACTTGACAAACTCAAATGCAAAAGCAAGCAGACATTAGATCATCAGCGGCCACTAATAAAGCTGAACCTGCCAGTTAAACAAGTAGCTCTGGAGATCAAACTGCAAAGAAAAGCAATGATGAAGCCATCAATTATACTCTCCAGTTTTATCTTCTAGTTAATCGATCCATCCATCAGCTCTCTGATACTCTAGTGGTTATCCTCTGCATTGGGTTTTCCTGGGTCCCCAGGAGGCTGCCCACCCTGCTGCACCCCATTTTACCTGAAACCAGGTTGTCCTCTGGCCAGTGTCTTTCCTTCTCCCCATTCCCCAGACTAGTGATGGAGGTGGGGAGGAATGTGTGAACTGGAGTCGAAGGACTTCACACACTTGGTCTTCTGCTTTCCCAGCCACACGTCGAGAAGGTCCCAGGCATTCACCTGGGAGGACTAATCAGGCCCCATGCACCTGGTCTGTTTTTTTATCGTTTTTCCCTGTTCTTCCCTTCCTCATAAAATTTTCTCTCTCCCTTCTCCTTTTTTGTTTATTATTCCTCCCATCCCCTTTCCTTTTCCCCTGCCACCACCCTCTTAAGCTTATGACCACTTCTCTCCCATTTGTCTACCTGTTAGCTTCCTAACCCAGGGATACCACACTCAGATTTTGCCCTGGGCAGGAGCACCTAGCCCAGGAGGAAAGTAAGGACTGAGCTTGCTAAGCCCAGCACCTGCAGAACTGCAGCCTCCCAGAGGGTGTGTCTTCTGATAGAAACAAAGGCACTGGATGGGCTGGCTACCTCAGAGTTCTTTGTATTCTTTCTGTATCTTTCTCCTCTGTTCTGGAGCAATGCAGTGGGGTGGACAGAGCATGGGCTCTGGTGTCACCTCTGTTCAAATCCTGGCTCTGCCGTTGACTGGTTCTGTAAACTTGACTATGTTATTTGACCTCTCTGAGCTTCAGTTTCCTCATCTGTGCCCCCCTCCTTGGTTGTTAGCTCTAAATGCCTAGAAAGGCATTCAGCATAGTGAACACAGAACAAAGTCTTGAATGTTGACTCAACCACTTATCAGCCATGTGACCTCACTATCTAACCTCCCTAAGTCCCAATTTCCTAACCTCTTCCATGGGTGATAACAGGACCAAACTGGTAGGGTTGTGAAGATAAACGAGATAACTCAGGGAAAGTACTGAGCACCTGGACACATAGTCAACATGCAATAATTGCAAATTGTATGCTCTGTTTGATGTTATGTATTATTCTCACACTACCTAGCACATGGTAGGTGCTTGCTGTAGCCAGCCTCCAAGATGGCACCAGGGATCCTCACCTTCTGGAATTCATATCCTCGTGTAGTTTACTCCCACACTGAATCACAGCTAGTTTGTGTGAATATCGTGCAAGTGACAGTGTGTGACTTCCAGGGCCAAGTGGTAAAAACCATCTGAGCTTCCACTTCACCTTCTTGAATCACTTGCTCCAGGGGATGTCAGTCTCCAATGCCATGAGATCGGGCAAGCAGCTGTGGAGAGGCCCCCATGGAGAGGCCCTGAGGCCCCTTGCGAACAGCCAGCACAAACTTGCCAGCCATTTTAATGCACCACCTCTGAAGTGAGTCCCTGAGATGGCTGCAGGCCTGGCTGATGTCTCATGGCCACGTGATGGGAGATCTGGAGCCAGAACTGCCCAGCCACACCAAATTCCTGACCCATACAAACAGTATTGTTTTTTTAAGCCACTCATTTTTTCTGCAGCAATAGTTACCTAATATAGTGCTTTTAAAAAAAAGTCAGTCTCCTCTCCCAAGTGAGGAACAACAGGTTGGCATGTCCGTCTGCAAAGCCACGCAGTCTAGCATATGACCAGCAGGGAGCGCCATTGGACCATTTTCTTATCTGGCATTTTTTTTCCCTCAAGCAGTGGGCGCACCTGGGTCTGGCAAGAGGAAATGCCAGACCTCCCAGGAAATAGACCAGCCACTTCAGGCCCCTGCTCCCCGTGGACAGAGCTGATGGCAGTCCCTGGGGAACAACCAGGCCCAAGAATCGGCTCAGAGTAGATCCCTTGCCCGTGTAGCTAGGAAGCCCAGAGAACGGCTCAGAACCCTGCTTCTCCCGCTTCACAGCTTTAAAGCAAGTTCTGGGCAGGCTTGAATACAACTCCCCAGTGGCCAGAGAAGCTCCCATTCTTGGGCTTGAGCAAAGACCCTGATCACGGGTGCTGTGGCCATGAGGCACCACTGGGGGAGGGTTTGTTATGTCTTGTCCAAATGACTCATTCGCCCCTGAGAAGAAAGGGCCAAAGAGAGCCTAGCCCGAGTGACAGGCCTTGCTCCCTCTGCTGTGCTGGTGCACCGGAGCCCCCACCCTGCCAGTGAGCACACCTCATGGTCAGCCTATGAGAAAGTCCTGCTGCAGGAGGGCAGTTGACACTGTCCTTCTTGTGCCCAAGGTTTTGGGACCCCTCATCACATATTTGCAGACCCAGGCCCAGCCTCAAGGAGTGCAGGCCTGTCAGCTGGGTCTGCCCCAGCCGTAGAAGAGTTGGAAACCAGGGACCAGCTAGCCAGCCAGCCAGCCTGAGAGAGGGCCCGCAAGCTGGAGACAGCTGGGGTCAGAGTGCAGCACCCTAGTTCCTGCTGGGAAGTGAGAGATGGGTTGGACAGCTAAGCACCCCTCCTTGCTCTCCTCATCCTTCAGAAAGAACAGAGAGCCCTGATGGCCCTCATCTCCTCTGAGGCTGAGACTCGGGGTATCAAAGGCCTTCCTGGTTCTTCTGCTACATCTTCCTTGCCCTGGAGAGGCAGAGCTTTGTGGGGGAGGGTAGAAAGGGCTAGAACAGATCCTGGATGCTTTGCCTCATTCCTTGTTGGTGATGGGGTCAAGGTAGGGGCTGGGGGTGAGAGGGTGAAGATTAATGTACCAGGAGTTGACTGATGCCTGATACCTACTCCCCCTGCCCTTAGAACTGGGTAGGAGGCAGAACCACGTGGGCTCCAGGGGGCTTGTGAAAATGTCAGGAAGGCACCTGTTTTCTTCTGATGTAGTGTGCTTAAGCATTTACACATTGAGCTACATACATATAAGTAATATTATACATCGCTTTTATTTCTCCTTTTTATTGCAGGGTGTTATTTTTCTTTGAAATTATGCACATAGATAGGTGTTAATAATTATGAGCTTCAACACTGTAAAGGGGCACATGATGGTTAATTTTATGTGTCAACTTGACAGGGCTAAGGGATGCCTAGATAGCTGGTTTCTGGTTGTGTCCCTGAGGGTGTTTCTGGAAGAGATTAGCATTTGAATCAGTAGACCAGTAGTAGACTGAGTAAAGAAGATCCTTCGCTGGTGTGGGTGGGCATCATCCAATCCCTTGCGGGCCTGAATAGAACAAAAAAGGCGAAGGAAGGGCAATTCCCTTTCTCTCCTTGAGCTGGGACATCCATCTTCTGTCCTCAGACATCAGAGCTCCTGGTTCTCAGGCCTTTAGACTTGGACTGAATGATACCACCAGCTGCCCTGGCTCTCCAGCTTGCAGATGGCATATCTCAGCCTCCATAATCACATGATCCAATTCCCATAACAAATCTCCTCTTGTATATCTACATATATCCTATTGGTTCTGTTTCTCTGGAGAACCTTGACTAATACAAACCATTAAAATGGTTATAAAAGAGAGGCATTGGGTTTGATTGTGTTGAGAAGCACTGCTGTAGAGGGATTGATTATTGCCTCAGCTCGTCCCTTGACAATTCAGTTCTATAAGGGGCACTCATTTCTTAGGCTCCAGAATTATGCTATCAGTTAGCCTTATGCAGCTCTGATTAGAAAAGGTAGAGATAGTACTTTAACCTTTAGCCAGATACACATTTTGAGCCTATCCTTGTATCAGCCCCATTGTCAAGACACTGTGATAGCTATCCCTTATTAGGTGTCTACTAGGTTTAGGTGCCTTCATTCTGCAGGTGAAATAGCTACAGCTCAGAGAGGTGAAACAACTTGCCCTAGGAAGCTCAGCTAGCAAGTAATGGAGGAGATCATCCTGCTTGATCTGAAGGCTGTGTTTATCACACGAAGCCCTGGTGCTTCTGAGAACAAACTTGCACTTGACAGGTGCTATAGGTTGCATATTTGTACCCCTCCAAAATTCGTATATGAAACCTAATCCCCAATATGATGGTATTAGGAGGTAAGGCCTTTGGGATGAGCATAGGTCATGAGGGTGGAGTCCACGTGAATGGGATTAATGCCTTATAAAAGAGATCCCAGAGAGCTCCTTTGCCCCTTCCACCTTGTGAGGACACAGCAAGAAGACAGCCATCTATGAGCCAGAAGCAGGCTCTCGCCAGACCCCAGACCTGCCGGCTCCTTGATCTTGGACTTTCCAGCTTCCAGAAGTGTGAGAAATAAAATTTTATTGTTTAAGCTACCCACTCTGTGGTATTCTTGTTATAGGAGCCCAAATGGACTAAGAAGACACCAGGTTCCAACTTGTTTGGGGAAGCCCCCAGTTGACAAGAAGTGTGGTTCTGTAGTTATTGTCACAAACCATCCCAAAGCTGATCTTCTCCATCCTGGATGTTGCACTGGGACCCTCACCCTCGCCAGATCTCAGTCCCAGCAGTGAGAGAAACTCCAGTCCCTGCGAAGATCTGTGGTTAGATGACTGAACCCGCTCTCGCCCAGTGAGTTGCTTTCCCTCTCTAGATATGCCACATTGTTATTGTACAAGAGCATATGTTATAATATTTGATAGAGTTAATCATGTTCATTCCTTTCGTTTTCAGAATTTTCCTGTTGCACAGCAGGCACTCAATAAATTAAAAAAATTATTTTATATTTAAGTATAGTTGATTTACAATGTGTTAATTTCAAGTGTACAGCAAAGTGATTCAGTTACACATATACATATTGTATATCTATTCTTTTTCAGATTATTTTCCTCTGTAGGTTATTACAGAGAATTGAGAAGAATTCCCTGTGCTATATAGTAGGTCCTTATTAGTTATCTATTTTATATATAGTAGTGTGTATATGTTAATCCCAACCTCCTAATTTATCCCTCCCCCGCACCTTTCCCCTTTGATAACCATAAGTTTGTTTTCTAAGTCTGTGAGTCTGTTTCTGTTTTGTAAATAAGTTCATTTGTAACACTTTTTAGATTCCATATATAAGCAATATCATATGATATTTGTCTTCCTCTGACTTCACTTAGTATGATAATCTCTAGGCCCATCCATGTTGCTGCAAATGGTACTATTTCATTCCTTTTTTATGGCTGAGTAATATTCCATTGTATATATGTACCACATCTTCTGTCAGTGGACATTTAGGTTGCTTCCATGTCTTGGCCATTGTAAATAGTGCTACAGTGAGCATAGGGGTGCATGTCTCTTTTCGAATTATGGTCTTCTCCGGAATATGCCCAGGAGTGGGATTGCTGGATCATATGGTAGTTCTATTTTCACTTTTTTAAGGAACCTCCATACTGTTCTCCATAGTGGCTGTACCAGTTTACATTCCCACCAAAAGTGTAGAAGGGTTCCCTTTTCTCCACACACTCTCCAGCGTTTATTGTTTATAGACTTTTTTTTTCCCCCTTTTTTTGGCGGTACGCGGGTCTCTCACCGCTGCGGCCTCTCCTGTCGCAGAGCACAGGCTCCGGACGCGCAGGCTCAGCGGCCATGGCTCACGGGCCCAGCCGCTCCGCGGCATGTGGGATCCTCCTGGAACGGGGCACGAACCCGCGTCCCCTTCATCGGCATCTCAACCACTGTGCCACCAGGGAAGCCCTGTTTATAGACTTTTTGTTGATGGCCATTCTGACCAGTGTGAGGTGATAACTCATTGTAGTTTTTTTTTTTTAAATAAATATATATATATTTATTTATTTATTTTTGGCTGTGTTGGGTCTTCATTGCTGTGCACAGGCTTTCTCTAGTTGCGGCGAGTGAAGGCTACTCTTCGTTGCAGTGCGAGGGTTTCTCATTGCAGTGGCTTCTCTTGTTGCAGAGCACAGGTTCTAGGCATGTGGGCTTCAGTAGTTGTGGCACTTGGGCTCAGTAGTTGTGGCTTGTGGGCTCTAGAGCACAGGCTCAGTAGTTGTGGCACACGGGCTTAGTTGCTCCGCGGCATGTGGGATCTTCCTGGATCAGGGCTCGAACCCGTGTCCCCTGCATTGGCAGGCGGATTCTTAACCACTGCGCCACCAAGGAAGTCCCTCATTGTAGTTTTGATTTGCATTTCTCTAATAATTAGCGATGTTGAGCATCTTTTCATGTGAATATATATTTTTTCAATTTATTTATTTTTGGCTGCATTGGGTCTTCATTGCTGCGTGCGGGCTTTCTCTAATTGCGGTGAGCAGGGGCTACTCTTCGTTTTTGTGCGCAGGCTTCTCATTGAGGTGGCTTCTCTTGTTGCAGAGCACGGGCTCTAGGCACGCGGGCTTCAGTAGTTGTGGCTCGCGGGGTCTAGAGCGCAGGCTCAGTAGTTGTGGTGCACAGGTTTAGTTGCTCCGCGGCATGTGGGATCTTCCCGGACTAGGGCTCGAACCCACGTCCCCTGCGTTGGCAGGCAGGTTCTTAACTACTGTGCCACCAGGGAAGCCCCAATGTGAATATTTTTATAAATGAATGCTTCAAGGGTGTTATGGTCTTGGTGGCATGATAAAACTAAATAGATAAAAACAAATGGTGCTATAGGAATATATTCATTCAACAAATAATGACTGAGCACCTGCTACGTGTAAGGCATTGTGCTGAGTGCTGTGGAAGATCCTAAAGTAAGTGAGCAACAGATACCCTCCCCGGGTACCAAATGTAAAGTACTTTATAAAACAACCCTTGTCTTTATCTCCACTTTCAAGGCACACAGAATGAAGTAGAGACCTGCATCGACCAGCTGGACGAGGCATATAGAAACTGAAGCTCAATACAATTCTAGGTTGTTATTCAGGTAGAAATGCACAGCAGCATGCAAAATGGAGAGCGTTCTGCTGAAACCATGGAGACGTTGGGGTGCTTCCTTCTGTCCTATGGAAAAAAGTGGGGAGCTGTGAGAATCAGAGTGGTAGGCTTTGAGGAGAAGCTGGACACATGTTTTTAGGAAAATGACCCAAAAAGGAGCCCCCAAGATTATCCACGTGAGGTTGATGAATGCCTCCACCCCAGGGACACTCACCTTTCCAATCCCTAGTCTCGTCAGGTGCTCTTACCTGCAGTAGGGAAGAGCAAAGGCAATCAGCGGAGGCTCCATCAGCCCACGATGAAGAGGACCCCCAACGAAAAATGTTTAGAAAACCATACGGGCCCCTTCTATGTGAACAGTCTGTCAGAAATGTCTGCCTCCTTACAAAGAAACAGACTAGTCCCAACGTATCTTAATAGCTTCATGAGCTTCTGCGCAGTCAGGAAATTGATTTTCTGTTCTCTCCTGACTCCTTCTGGACAGTGGAACTCAGTTATCAAGCTTTACTTCCTGGTCTCCCAGTAACCCTATTTGGTGAAATTAGAGTTAGGAGTTTAATTCAATGTAGTACAAAGCCCATGAGGTTGGCTTTATGGTTTCAAGACCTCTGCTAGGAAACAGAATCCTGCGGTCTCTATTCCTCTTCCAAAAATTGACGGAAAGGTGGGGCGGGGCGGTGGAGTGGGCTGGGGGTTGGCACAGCTCTCCTGAGTTCTGTGCCCCCTGCACCCTGAACTGCTATGCTTTGAGCCCTTTCAGGGCTATATATCTATCAGCCTATTCTGTGAAGCTTGACTGGCACCTATCTTCAAAAAAAAAAAGAGGGACTATTAGATTTCTTTTCCACGCTGTATAAAAATAAAGTGACGAACTGAGCCAAAACACAAATAGCGGGCATTCTTCAGGCGCCTCCCAAGTGGGATGCAGTTTACATGCGGCATTTAATATAATCCTACCCTCGGCCAGCTGCGTGGGCACATGACCCACGTAGTTCACAGGGGCCCACTCTTAGGAGGGCCCCTGCACTTGGCTTACTGCTCTGCTGTTGTTGTCATCTTGAGATTCTTAATGTCTTCTGAGCAAGGAATTTTCGTTTTGCACTGTACCCTGCAAATTATATAACCAGTTCTATCCTCACCATAACTCTGTTGTTCGGTAGGTATTGTTGATCCTAGGGAAACCAATGTTCAGAGTGGGTTCAGAACCTCACCCAAGTTCATACAGATGGAAAATGGCAGAGCTGGGATTTGAAGCCAGGTCCCTGCTGCCAACCCCAAATCCATGCTCTGTTGATTCAGTGGTGCTGCCCTCCTGACTTGGTTGTCTAATTCAAGTCAGCCCATCTCTCTGAATTAGGATATTAATTCTGGACACTACAGGTTAAAGTGCATTAGCAGGTGGGTTTTTCCCCTTAATCATCAAGATAATTACTTTAGAACTCTAAATAGTTCTGAATGTGTAGTATTTATTTTCCAACAAAATGTTTTCCAGCTAAATCTGCCAAATTTTGTTTTTGAAACCTAGGCAGTCTTTTTATCCTCATACATTTTTTTGTTTTGTTTTGTTTTTGTTTTTGCGGTACGTGGGCCTCTCACTCTTGTGGCCTCTCCCGTTGTGGAGCACAGGCTCCGGACGCACGGGCTCAGCGGCCATGGCTCACGGGCCCAGCTGCTCCACGGCATGTGGGATCTTCCCAGACCGGGGCACGAACCCATGTCCCCTGCATCGGCAGGCAGACTCTCAACCACTGCGCCACCAGGGAAGCCCTATCCTCATACACTTTTAAAATGGCATTACAGATGTCAACATGAAGAACACTTGCTCTATAACAAAATTACATTTCTTTCCAAGATGTAGTGATTTAATAATTAAAACAATATCCATGAAATATAAATACAAGGTATTCATAAATAAATTAAATTGGATTGTGGTTTCTAAGAGCCAATTATCATGTAAAATATCTCTGTTGGTTGAAATAATATGAGAGCAGAATATCAATTCTGACATTCTCTATAGGCCATTGTTATAAATTGCTAGAATGGTCTAATAGGTTATGGAGTTTTATTGAGGTTTGAGATGGTCCTTAAAATATTCATTATGTGTTAGAAATTAGTTGTCTTGATTGATTTTAGTTATAATTCAATTATATGTTTACAGCATGGGAGAAGGAGGGGTGCTGTAGAACTGAGAAGAAAAGTCTGTTCTACTTATGAAATAATAGGAACTAAGACAGTGGCACCATGATTAAGAAGTTCAGACAAACCTAGATTTGAATCCCAGTTTCACCACTTTCTAACTGTGTGACCTTGAACAATTTACATAAATTCTCAAATGTCTTCATCTATAGAAAAGGGTTGTAATGAGGAATAAATTAGATAACGCATAAGGCACAGAGCACAAAGCGCTCAGCAAGCCCTAAAATAAATGCTAGTTCTTATGATTTCTGCTGCCACAAAGGGGGGATTGAAGGGTTTGGGAATACAGCCCTTTCCTACCTCAGTTATTTTGCATCAACTGAAATCTTAAGGGCCATAACAATTTCTACAGCAATAACTTGAAACATTAGTGGGATAACTCAGTGGTGTGTTGGTAGGTGGCAGGGAGAGTCAGGGAGCCCGGATTTCTAGTGCTTCCTGTTTCCATGGTGTAAATACTCCATCAAGCTACCAAAGCGTTGCTGCTGAACGTGGAGTTGGGAAGGGATGCATGCACTCACTTCTCAAGAACTGCTGTGACCTGGTTCCACGCCCACTGGGAAACCATGGGTTCCAGTTCTGGCTCTGCAGTAATCAAATTGCATGACCCTGGGCAATTCCCACCATCCCTGGGCCTCAGCTTCTTCATCTGTAGTAGTACCTATCTGGCATGCCTCATAGGGTGGATGTGACAATGAAATAAATAAAGGACATGAAAAACTATTGAACCTGTGAAACAGTGGAGAGTAAATTGGCAGTACTGTTGATGCACAGGCTTCTGTAATTACAGAGGGAGCTTTGTCTGATTTTAAGGTCCCAAGACTGGCAATTCCTTTGTCTTTTGATCTGCTGCTCAGCTGGGCACTCCAGCTCCTGGTTTATTTACCTTAATCTTTCTTTTTTTCCTTCTCTCTGACCATTTAGCTTATAGTGGTTATCTGCACAATTAACATAATAAAGCAAGTTAGATAGGCTCTTTCAAGCCCTAGGGAACAAAGACTGGCTCCAGTTTCTTGAGGCCTAATGTGATCTGAGAAGGAGATTGAGAAACGGCAAAGCGTGCCCCACCCACCCTTGGAGCTCAGGAACAAGGGTTCCTTGTCCTTCAGGACCAATGGCTGTCCTGGTGACCTGATCACCTTGTTTTCCCCTTAGTTCCAGACTCTAGTCCCCCTGACAGTCAAGAAACTCTCTCGGACTTTCCTGGTGGTGCAGTGGTTAAGAATCCGCCTGCCAATGCAGGGGACATGGGTTCGTGCCCCAGTCCGGGAAGATCCCACATGCCGCGGAGCGGCTGGGTCCGTGAGCCATGGCCGCTGAGCCTGCGCATCCGGAGCCTGTGCTCCGCAACGGGAGAGGCCACAGCAGTGAGAGGCCCGTGTAAAGACCATGGGTTCAAGTCCCAATCTGGGTTTTGGCTGGGTTCGAGTCCCGGCGCATGGGTTCATTTCCCAATCTGAGTTGCACAGTTTCATCTTCATCTGCAGAATGGCGATCATAGCGCCTACCTCATAGGGCTAGTATGACATTGAAAGAGTCAGAACATGTAAAGCGTTTAGAGGAGTGTCTGGCGCATCAGTCCTTGCTGACAGACTTCCTGCTTCTACACCATCTACCTGTGGTCTCCGCATCAAGCCTGGGCTCTGATTAGGTCTCTTTGCCACAGTCCAGTGTAGTGTTTCTCATGGATGGAGAGCTCTCACAGGCCTTCTCTCTTGTCTGCCTAAATGTGGCTGCCATTGGCTACGAAGCACTTTCACAAGACACAAAACAGGGCACATTGCTGGTGAGGAGCCTCCCGTCATCTGAGGGGGGCTGTGGCTGTGCAGACACCCTGAGTCTCTTGGCTTCTCTCCTATACAGCAAGCAGGCCTTTCTGAACATCTAAGAGGAGAAGACATCACCCATAAGCATATTCAAGAAGACATATTCTGTGGCTGGGTAAAAGAAAGTCCTGAGGATTATAATCAGAAGAAAATACAAGGAAGTTTGGTTACTTTTTCATCAGTGGATCTTTCAGAGGTTTGTCCTTGATTTGAATATTTAGTCTTCAAAGGCTGTGCTGGTTGTCAACCTTTTCTGGCTCCAACACCCTGAGTGGCCCACTCCTATCGGTAACAACCTCTAAGGCTGCCAGTGAATCTCAGGCTGGGGTATAATAATCTCCAAGGGCTTGGTTAGCTTGATAAGAAACAGTCAGTTTCTTCATTTTCCTCAGAGGGAAAGCATTTAAGAGTGTGTTTCCAAGGTTCAGCTGCTCGTTTAATAACAATAATAATTACCTTAATGTTCTTCAATAGGGGATTAGTTAAACAAATTATGGTACATCCATGGTACATGATGCAGCCATTAAATTAAATGAAGTAGAACAATACACTGTATTTCATTAATGGTTACACAGCTCTAAAACTGTACCATGTGGGTGGCTTTGTGAGTGTTACAACTTGCGGGTGGAGATTGCTGTTAAGAATTTTGGAATTAAGGAGCAGGCCAGCTGCATCTTAAATTAAAATCAGATCCCTGGATGTGAGCCGAAATTGCATTTGTATCCTGGCCTCCTGAAAGGGGGAGGGAGAGAAGAACCCGGCATGAACAAGTTTCCTGGAACACCACTGGAAAGCAAAAGGGACGTTGTAAAGATGAGGATGAGACTGGAATTACAATTTCTGGGAGACAGCATGGTTCAGAACTGGCTGTTCCAAGTGGAGAACGATTGTGTGAGTCACTAAATGGAGGAAATCTCTGAGACTCCCTTGCGGAATCGGAATTGGCTGGTCAGGCTAGTTCAGGGCCAGCAACCTGCTTGCCCACCAGCCACTGCCTTGGGGACCAAATATCTGGGAAGCACAGGGTTGAACTGCTTTCCACTGGGAAGATGCACAGGGAGCCCTATGCTGGGGGGAAGAGGAAATGTTTAAGAAGGGGTTAGAACGTGCTACAGAAAGAGGACGAGGATAAACAGACACCAGAGCAGGGAGATGCCACCACCCACCCAAGTGAGCGTTTCCAAGGCCCCACCCAGAGCAGTGTTGGCAAGAGAGCATTTCTGGGCGGACGGGTCACCTTCACTTCTCTGAAATAAGCATATGGCAGGGTAGATAGCAACTGGGATGGGTACATCAAAATCATAACCTTACAGCTGGGACTTGGGGAACATTGACATCTCCCCAAATGATTGCAGTGTGCTTTCTGTCTGGGACCCGAAGAGCAAGGCACAAGGGTTCATGCACGCCCTCCCTGAGTTCCTGGGCCAATGATATGCAGCCAAAAACGAGTAAACCACAGGGTATTGGCCCTCAATGTTACTCTGAGGTACCACTGAATGTGAGTGCCCGTGAGCTGAGGAAGAAAAGAAAAGACACTCCAGCAGCCAGTAAGAAGCAGGACTGAAAAGTGGCGCTCAGGTCTGATGTCCAGGCTGGTGTGGCTCCACTCTTTGAGGACAGATCCCTGATGTTCCAGGTCTCAGCGGGTATGGATAAGCAGGTTCCCCTGCCCAGGGCTCTCAAGTACTGAGTATAAGTCTCTAATTTGCTTTCCACGTGGCAAGATAAGGAGTGAGAACAGTGTACTCCCATCATTCACCTTCAGATATTTCACCATGAGATTGGAAATGGCTTTGCATTAGTTGTCTGTCGCTGTGTAACAATGTGGCCCAATACTTAGTAGCTTAAGACAATAATGATTTATTATCTCTTGTGGGTACCAGGGCTCAGATATTCAGGCCAAGCACTGTGAGGAGGGCTTGTCTCTGCTCCACCAACTCTGGGGCTTTAGCTGGAAGGAGCGAAGGCTGGGGCTGGAATGATGGGAAGGCTCATCCACTCACACAGTTGACTACTGAGGCTGACCACAGGCTGAAGGCCTAGCTGGGCTGTTGGCCAGAAAACCAACATGTAGCCTCTTCATGTACTTTGGGCTTCCTCAGAATATGGTGTCTGGGTCCAAGAACAAGGGTTCCAAGAGAGCCAGGCAGATGCTGTATCCTCTTTATGCCCTAACCTTGGAAATCACATAGTATCACTTCTGTCACATTTGTTGTTGTTGTTGTTATTGTTAGATTTTGTTGTTGTTGTTAGAATTGAGTCACTAAGTCTAACCTGTACTTAAGGGGAGGTTTAGATTCCCTCTTTTGGAGAGAGGAGCTTCAAAGAATTTGTGGACCTATTTAAAAACCCACATAGGCCTCGTAGTTACGTGGATTATGACAAATAGGGATTGAAAGGCTGCTTGCTCCCCACAGTTCCTTTCCCTTACCATAACTAAGGTGTTGAAGCTTGAGGGGACTAGGAATTGAAAGGTATCATTAAGACTTTTGCTGTCCAATCCCACTACTGGGCATATACCCTGAGAAAACCATAATTCAAAAAGAATCATGTACCACAATATTCACTGTAGCTCTATTTACAATAGCCAAGACATGGAAGCAACTTAAGCGTCCACCGACAGATGAATGGATAAAGAAGATGTGGCACATATACAATGGAATATTACTCAGGCATAAAAAGAAATGAAATTGAGTTATTTGCAGTGAGGTGGATGGACCTAGAGTCTGTCATACAGAGTGAAGTAAGTCAGAAAGAGAAAAACAAATACCGTATGCTGACATATATATATATGGAATCTAAAAAAAAAAAAAAAGTTTCTGAAAAACCTAGGCGCAGGACGGGAATAAACATGCCGATGTATAGAATGGACTTGAGGACACGGGGAGGGGGAAGGGTAAGCTGGGATGAAGTGAGAGAGCAGCATTGACATATACACACTACCAAATGTAAAATAGATAGCTAGTGGGAAGCAGCCACATAGCACAGGGAGATCAGCTCGGTGCTTTGTGACCGCCTAGAGGGATGGGATAGGGAGGGTGGGAGGGAGACGCAAGAGGGAGGAGATGTGGGGATATATGTACATGTATAGCTGATTCACTCTGTTATAAAGCAGAAACTAACACACCATTGTAAAGCAATTATACTCCAATAAAGATGTTAAAAAAAAAAAGATTTTTACTGCCATGGTGCCATTCCAACCCCAGCCTAGTATGTGAGAAGGAGGTAAAATGGACTCATTCAGCTCTAGCCAGCAGTGCCCAAAGAATCCCCAGAGAGGAATTCAATATGGTCCTAAGAAGATTATGATGTAAGAAAGGGAGGTTCTAGCCTGTAAACAGGGGCGTTAATAGGAGGCATTATTAGACATTGGACATCCCCTTGGGAAGGTCCACAAAAGAAATCAGCAGAGGGGAAGGGGAACTGGACAAAACCTATTAGCATGTGAGTAGGAATCTCTCTAATGTTGTGGGTTTGACCCTGGCCTCTGCAACACGCTAGCTATTTAAATTACAACTGCCTTAACCTAGCTACTTAGCTTGTATGAGCTTTGGTTTCCTCAGCTGTAAAATGTGAATGAGAGCAGCACCCATCTCGTAGGGTTTGCGTGAGAATTAAATACAGGTAACCTACAGTGCCTGGCACCTGGCACATCACTGTCATGTTGTTGTTGTCCTGTCTCCAGCCTTTCCCCTCCCACCTCTAAAGAAGACTCAGTTTCTTCCTCTTTCTGAAGCTGAGGGGTCTTGTCTTGCCAGGGAAGTTTCTGTGAGCTTTTCCTATGTGAGAGGAGGGAAGGACCATGAGGAAGGGAAGAGGAACCGGGACTCAACGCTGAGGGACAAGTTTTTCATGGAATTTTGAAGAATGAAATGCAGGATAGTTCAGGGGTGTGAGCCAAGAGAATAGGAGAGAGAAAAAAAAACAGAGTTTTCTAAGACAGATCCTTCATGTGGTTCAAAAAATATGAATATGAACTTGAGTTCGTTTTTAATTACCTTTTGGTTGTCGTGGCTGTTTCTTTGATCAGGACATTGCTCAGAATCTAGACCGTGTGGAGACAGTTTTGTAGGTGTTTGTTACACATTTTGAACTAAAACTAAGGCTCAGAACTATAGATATAGCTTGATTCTATTTGTGTATGCTTTTGCATAGAAAACTTCTGGAAGAAATACAAGCCACCATTAACAGTAGTTTTCTTTGGGCTGAGAGAGAGACTATTACTTATTTTGTACTCTTTGGTTCTACTAACTTTTTCTTTAACATGGGCAGATATCACTTTCTGGATCTACTTGACACAAATTAGGTGTTTGTTTTTGTTTTTATAAATAGCCATTTATTAAATACCCATTAAATATCTGTGTTAGAAATTTTATATGTGTTATATCTGATCTTCATAACAACTTTACAAGATTGATTCCATTATTTCCTGTTTTATAGATGAGAAAATTAAAGCTTGAAAGATGAAGTGAATGTTTTAGTTAGGAGATACACACACACACACACACACACACACACACACACACACACACACGTATATGCATATATATAGAGAGAGAGAGAGCCAGAGAGAGAGAATTTTTGGCTCACCTGATTGTGGGGCTGGCAAGTCCAAAGTCCATAGGGCAGGCCAGCAGGCTGTCAGCGTGGGTAAGAGCTCATGCTGCAATCTTGAGTCTGAATTCAGCAGGGCAGCAGGCTGGAAACTCAGGCAGGGTTTCTATATTGCAGTTTTGGGGATAATTTCTTCTGGAAACCTCAGTCTTTGCACTTGAGGCCTTCAACCAATTGGATGATATGTTTATATTAAGTTGAGTAGTGATAACACAGGTATATTCATAAGCAAAAATTCACTAAGATTTTTATATTTTACTGTATGTATGTTATAACTCAATAAGAAAAGGAAAAAAAGTATTGAGCAAAATGTCACTTTTTTTTTTAACAAAAGCAAGGAGGTGATTCTCACGAGAGTTGGGACACTGCTGCCTTTAGGAAGGAGTGAAGAATTGTTACCAGAAAGGACAGGAGGGGGTAATATTCTGAAGTGCAGATAATATTGTTTCTTGACCTGGAGGTGGTCGCACAGATGGTCATTTATTCATGAAAGTCTTCATAACATTTTTGTTTCATATACTCTTATGTACATGGCTATGTTTTACAACTTTAAAAAAGTTTTCAACAATCAACTTAGTTGTTGCTCTCTTTTATTTATTTATTTTATTTATTTATTTTTGTCTGTGTTGGGTCTTCGTTGCTGCGCACGGGCTTTCTCTAGTTACAGCGAGCGGGGGCTGCTCTTTGTTGCATTGCGCGGGCTTCTCATTGCAGTGGCTTCTCTTGTTGCAGAGCATGGGCTCTAGGCACGCAGGCTTCAGTAGTTGTGGCACGTGGGCTCAGTAGTTGTGGCTTGCAGGCTCTAGAGCGCGGCTCAGCAGTTGTGGCGCACGGGCTTAGTTGCTCCGTGACGTGTGGGATCTTCCCGGACCAGGGCTTGAACCCATGCCCCCTGCATTGGCAGGCAGATTCTTAAACATTGCACCACCAGGGAAGCCCCAGTTGTTGCTCTCTTGATGCAACTGAAGACTGAAGATGCTGGGAAGGACTCCCCCCGCCCAAGTGCTTCAGCTTGGAGGGCCAGCTCCCGGGTCAGGCTCTGCTGCCCCTCCCTGCAAGGACCACCTCCTTCACCTGCCTCTCAGCCCATTTAGGGCTCCTGGAAATTGCCCCTCCCGCATTTCAGGGCTCCTGGTCAAGAGGAGACACATCTCATTGTGGAAAATTTGTTCTGTTTCACTTAAGAAACAGCATTTTCTTCCCGTGTCTGATGTGTTGATTAGATTTCAGACAGGATTAGCAGGGTTGATGGCATTAAGTAAAAAGTCATCTCCTTTGGAAACAGCCCAGGAAGTCTGGATTCCATTTTTAAAAGCGTTGGATCCCATTAAGATGAAATATTGAGAACCGTGTGGATTCCGATTCGATGGGAGAAGTCAGAACTCCAAGTACTGGCAGGCCCGTGTGGACATCTCTGGGGCAGAGGGAGGAGGGTGGGAAATGAGGATAACATAATTTGTCAGTAAGAGCAGAGAATTCTCGGCAACTCTCTTCCTCAAGAACAAGTGATCAACAAATCAAATATGGCCCATCTGCCATCTGCTGAATGAATTACAGTACACCTGTACCATGAAATAATTGCATTCACTTAAAATTTCAAATTAGAGTTATACCAATGGACTTGGATAGAGTTCCACCAGGTATTATTATTAAATGAGAAAAGCAAAATATTTTAGCTTTTAAAGCATCTAAAATATGATCCTATCATATAAAACCATGACAAACAACCTCCCCATTTATGACATGAGTACTTGTGTACATGAATATGTGCCTCTATATGAGTCTACATATATGGAGAAAAATATGGAAAGAAACATACAAGATTGTTAATATCAGTTACCCCTGGCAGGATTTGGGTTTGTGGTAGGTGCTGAAGAGGGTGGGGGAGAGAGGAAAGTTGGAACCAAACAAAAGGGAACCATAACAAAAAAGAGCCAACGAGTCTGATGTGATCACATTTATGTGTTTATGTAAAAATGAATAAGGGGGAGGGTGTTAAACTGTGTGGTGCATCTCTACTGCCTCTAGCCCTGCCCTGGGCATTGTAAATAACAGAGGAAGACTCTGTCCACTAGAAGCTTACACTCCCTTTGGGGAAACAAGGCATAAACACTTGCAGCACTTGGTGTCAACATAATCTGACACTCTAACCTCTGTCTCCTGTGTTCTTGTTTATTTAACAAGCATTTCCGGAGCCCACACTAGGCGCTAGTCATGGTCACTCCCCTAGGGAACATATCTAGTTGTGGAAAATGCAATATAATTAGAGATGGATACATAGAGGCGCTGAGTAAATATTCATTGCATTGGGTTAAAATAGCTATAATTTGGACATAGGTGCTATATAAGATTTTTGTCATTATAGTCAAATCAAGATCTAAAGGGACCTTACTACCTATCCAGTCTGACTTCCTTATAATTACATATGTGGAAACCGAGGCAAGTAGATGAGAATCGTCACTTGTAATGTACAGCAGAGCTGGGATGCCAACCCACAGCTCAAGGACCACTCTTATTTCTTTCTGCCATAGTGTGAAGTCTTCAAGCAGAACTGAGAACAAATAATGCCTGAATGAAGCATTTGACATTTTAGTCATGTTTCAGATGAGGCAGCTGATATAATGGGGAAAACATTGTGCTATAGGTTGAATTCTGTCCCCCCAAAAGATATGTTCAAGTCTTAACCTCTGAAACCTGCGAACATGACCTTATTTGGAAATAGGGTCTTCAGATGTGATCAAGTTACATCTGATGAGGTCATACAGGATTAGGGTGGTCCCTAAGTCCAAAGTGACTGGTATCCTTATAAGTAGAGGGAAAAGACATAAAGGAAGTTTAAATACCTATTACAGAGTGAAAGAAGTCAATCTGGAAAGCCTACATACTGTATGAGATTCTGGAAAAGGCAAAATGATGAAGACAGTGAAAAGATCAGTGGTTGCCAGGGGTTAGAGGGGAGGGATGAATAGTCAGAGCACAGAGGATTTTAGGGCAGTGAAAATACTCTGTGTGATATCATAATGATGGTTACATGTCTATACAGTTTTTCCGAACCCACAGAGTGTACAACACTGGGACTTCCCTGGTGGTTCAGTGATTAAGACTCTGTGCTTCTACTGCAGGGAGTGCGGGTTCGATCCCTGGTCAGGGAACTAAGATCCTGCATGCTGCATGGTGCAGCCAAAAAGACCCCCCAAAAAACAAACAAACAAAAAACACAGAGTGTACAACACCAAGAGTGAACCCTAATGTAAACTACGGACTCTGGGTGAACATGAGGTGTCAGTGCAGGTTCGTTGATTGTAACAAATATATCACACTGGTGGGGTATGTTGATATGGGGGAATTTTGTGTATGTGGGGAGCCATAGGGTATACAGGAACCCACTGTACTTTCCACTCAATTTTGCTAAAACTGCTCTAAAACGTATAGTGAACCTAAAACTGCTCTAAAACGTATTGTCTATTTAAGAAAAAAAAAAAAGAGACAGCAGTGCTCATCTCTTGATAGATTGAAAAATGCCTCTCACAGATCTCCTGCCTCTGGTCACCACCGTTTCCTGGTAGCAGTGGCCAGTGGGTGGGATTACAGTGAGGCCAGGTGTAGGAAAAGAAACATGCTGGCTGCCTTCAGCACTTGTTAGCTTGCAAACAAAGAGCTTTCCCTCCTTGTTTGACCAGGGGCCAGGAGGGGGCGCTCCTTAGCAGGCTCATACACCACTGCAATGCTCCCGTTGAAATAGGAGCGTGCTCTTATTTTTAGCAGATCTGTGTGTCAATGTCACCCTGAAATGAAAGTGCCTGGATGGTGGCAGGACATCATGCTGGGGGCTAAGGGGTCAGTAATTCCAGGGCTGTGGCTGTGGGACTGGATGACAAAGTATGACCCAGAGTTGAGGGAGGGGAAATGTCACAGTGCCTTCCATCCCCCCGACAATAGCCTGTGTCTTGAAGGTGGTGAAACCAGGAGGAGGGAGGCAGCTGTGGCAGAGAGGGGGTTGCCTCCCCCCTCCTTTCCCTCCTCCTTATCATTTTGGAGCTGTGCTAAGCACTTCACATGCATTTCTTTATTTCTTTTTTTTTTTTGTCTTGCTATTTTCTTTCTTTAAAATTTATTTTATTGAAGTATAGTTGATTTACAATTCTATGTTAATTTCTACTGTACAGCAAAGTCAGTTACACATATACATTTATGTATTGATATATATATGTATGCATTCTTTTATTCTTTTTCGTATTCTTTCCCATTATGGTTTATCACAGGATACTGAATATAGTTCCCTGTGCTATACAGTAGGACGTTGTTTTTTAATCCATTCTGTATATAATAGTTTGCATTTGCTAATCCCAAACTCCCAATCCATCCCTCCCCCACCCCCCTCCTCCTTGGCAATCTCCAGTCTGTTCTCTATTTCTGCTTCACATGCATTTCTTTGTCTCTGATTTAGTGTCTAAAGGTGACCCCTCTCCTTTTATGAGCTGTGGGCCCCTGAGCCTATCACTTAACTCTCTGAAGCTCAGTTCCCACGTTTGAAGTGGGGACATTAGCACCTGCGGGGGGTTACTGAGGGTGTGGGGTAGTGGAGACAACCCAGGCTTTGAGTCAGGCGGCCCAGGGGCAGTTCCTGAAGTTCTGCTCACCAGGTCCCTTCTTCTCCTTGCACTAACAAACAGAGATTATCATACCCCCTGCATAGGATTTAGGGGAGAATTTAAGGGACTTAATGAAAACCTACCACTTGAATGTCTGCCCTGTACCAGCCATTACACCAGGGCTCCAACACACACTCATTTAGCATGACACCTGATGATAGCATATGAGAGATTAAGCTGTTCCCATTTCACAGATGAGGACACCGAAGGAAGAGAGGTTAGGTCTCAGAGCTCGGACCTAAAGCCAGGCCTGGGGTGCACTTTCTAAGATAAGTGTCTGTACAGCAGGCACTGACCCTTAGCTCACAGGGCTGACGTAGGAATCAAATAACAAGGCATTTGTAAACAACGCAATGAAAACAGTGCTTTGTAAATATAGGCAGCTTAAAACAAAAAAGTACTTCTATTTTTTAACTTGACATTTAAAATTTGGAGAACATCACCAATGTTATATTCTTGTGGATAGTCTTATTTAGACTAAAATTGCAAAAAGTGTTCACCAACTGAAAATATTTTTACAGCTCCCCCAAACTGTTTACTAACAAGCATCCACAGGTTTGTTTTTATGGTACTGATGTAGTTTTGAATGTCAAATGACAGTCTGCTGGGATGGAAAATCAAAATAGGGCTTTTTGTTAAAAAAAAAAAAAAATAGGACATCATTTAGCCCAAGTGGAAGATACTCAATAAAAAATTTTAAAATACACTTTTTTTCCCTGGTGGCTGTCACATACAGTCTTTCTCTCTCTCCCTTCCTCTCTCTCTGTCTGTACTGCATTCCCTCAACTTTGCCTCCTCTGAGCTTCTGCTCTGGCTCTTGGTTTCATTTCTTCTGTTCTCTCTTCACTGGGTGTTGACTGCTGTTAGTGACTAGTTGTGCTGCGGACGGAGCTCCCTAGGATGGACGCGAGGGCTGCAGGCGAGGTCCCCTGGGCAGGGCCAGCTTTATAGACACGTGGCCAGTGCAGTCACACAAGGCCCCGCACTCCTAAAGGGTCCCTCCACTCTTGGTTTAATGCTCTGCAGTTGCTGTCTTGAAATTCTTAATAATTCTGTCTTTGAATTTGTGTTTTTGAGTGAAGTCTGATGAGACAGTGGAACCTGGTCTCATTCATGGTCCCTCCCCTTGCCGCCTCCCAGGGACCCTCTTCCCTGCCCCCTGGGGCTCCAGGCCCTGCCTGCCTGCCCCTCCCCACCCCTCTCCTGCAGCCACTGCCATTCTCTGCCCAGGGGGTGACCAGGTCTCACTGGAGGGACAGACCCATGGACCTGATTACAGGTATGGGGAAGGTCATGGTCAGGCACATGCCCTGCTCCCACCCCGCCACATCTCAGGGTGGGGTTGCCAGCAGCCGTCCTCCTTCAGGGCTGGCATAGGTGGCCTGGCTAGAACCTCCTGCCGACCCCTGATGGAGGTACAAGTGCATCTGGGTGTGAGGATTGCAGTCCCTTGAGGTCACCTGGCCTCTGTGGCTTGAGGTGGTAGCCCTTCAGCTGTGGGAGGGGAGAATGACTTTCCTAACCCAGCAGGGACCCTGAACTTTTATTTTGCATGGGGTCCCCAAATTATGCAGCTGACCCTTCCTCGGGGGTCTCTCTTCCAGTACTTCAGTGGGCACCAAGGTCCCAGGTCTTGTTTCATTCTTTTCCTGCCTCCTGGATTCCTCCTCCCCACTGTCCTTCACCTGTTTCCTCCCGTTCTTTCAGAACTCAATTTAGATGCCATCTCGGTGGGCCCCCCCGCCCCGCCATTCCCAGCCCTCGTTGGTGTCGCTTTCCTTTCTCTGCTGTGGCACCCAGTGCAGCCTCTGCCATCAACTCTGGCTCTAGGCCTTGTACCCTTGACCTCTTTGGACCTCAGTTTCCTCTTTATAATGGGGGAGGGAGGGTTGGCGAGCTCTTGGAGGCCCCTTCCAGCTCTGCCTTCCAGTCCGTGATTCCACACGTGTGGGTCTCGACCCCCAGCAGGAGTGTGAGCAACGTGCAGAACGAGACCTACCCTTCCCCTTGTCTGTGCCTCAGTTCCCACCCCTGTGCTCAGCACATCGCAAACACCTGACAAATGTGCATTGAACTGGATTGTGAAAGTCTGTAAAACACTCAGTTCCTTGGAACAAAGGCACAGCAGGCCTTTCAGACTCTCCTGCAAAGGGATCTCTTCAGGCATGTGACCTGGTGTGGCTTCAGGCTTTCAGATCCATCTCATGTCCATCCAGCTGCTCCCAGTGGGCTGCGGCCATCATAGTGCAAAGCCTGGGTCAGCCTAGAGGTGGCCTTTCCTGGCTGTGTGTCCAGCAGAGGCCACTGCTGCCCCAATGTGGGTGCCCTGTGTGAGCTTCCCTGATGGGCTGGTAACTGTCTACTCAAGCAGGGTGTACCCTTGACCTTTTGCCCCAGCCTGAGAGTCAGCTGCCCTTTGCCCCTGGCAGCCAACTGGCAGCCACTTGGCCAGAGACCAAGGGGGACGATAGCTTGAAGGCAGGCAGCTGGCCTGGGAGTCCAGCCTTCAGATGTCAGCCCATTCCAGGGGGAGGAGCACAGGTGATGGGAAAAAAGCAAGAGAAAATCACCTCCTCCAAAGGGCATCGATGTCAGAGATATAGTACAGATTTGAACACCTAGGGTGGGGAAAGGAAGACCAACTCTACTCCCTCGGACTTCTCAAACTTTAGAGCGCAGAGGAAACACTTGGACAGAGTATTTAAAATTCAGATTCCCAACCTCACACATGAGAGAGTCTGACTCAGTAGGTCTGGGGTGGGCCCTGGAATCTGCATTTGTATACTGTCATGGAAGAAGGTGGGCTTTGGAGAGTCTTGGGATCAAAGCCCAGCTCTGGGGTTTAACTTTGTGTCCCTGAACCCCTCACTTTATCCACTGGAGTTTGATCAGAGAGGCAGAGCCACGATGAGTGATACCAAGTAAAGACATTTGGGGGAGAATTAGGCATCACACAGTTGCGGATCTGGTTAAGCAGTCTACATAAAGTCATTGTTTCTGCATCCAGTGTTGGGCCTGAAGTCCCCTGGGCCAGCAGTTGGGAAGGAAAGATAAATGTGAAGTAGGGGAGAAAAGGACAAACTGGAACCCACAAAAATGAACTGGGCCCCTCAGGGAGAAACTGCAACTTGCATTTGTCTTGCTTCCTTTCAGTGACGCAGGTGACTTGCAGGGTTAGTTGGTGACCCACAGAGCCACACACACAGCTGGCCCAGGATTTGGAGAAGCAGATGGAGAAGACTGGGCTGGAGCAAGAGGGACAGTGGACTCACAGCTGCCACACACCAACGAGGTGAGCCAGGAGCCCAGCATCAGCCTGCGTGGCGGGCACTGGTTGGATGGGGTTTAAGGAGTGCCCTTTATACAAACAGATTTCCCTCTCCTAAAATATATTTTTAAAATTTGACAAGAAAACCTGAAAATATAGAAAGGATTAAACAAGGAAATAAATAAATAAACCCATAATTAAATAATCCACAGCTACTGTTAACATTTAGGGTTTTGTCTTTTACATATTTTTCTATTATATATTATATACACACACACATCTGTATTACATATAGTTTCACAGTTATAATTAATTTGTGTATACAGTTCTGAATCCCACTTTTTTCTCTTAACATGATTCTTGTATTTGCCCAGTGATTAAAGTTCTTGGAAAACATCACTTTTATTTTTTTTTTTAAGATTTTTTTTTTTGATGTGGACCATTTTTAAACTTTTATTGAATTTGTCACAATATTGCTTCTGCTTTATGTTTTGGTTTTTTGGCCACGAGGCATGTGGGATTTTAGCTCCCCGACCAGGGATCGAACCTGCACTCCCTGCATTGGAAGGCGAAGTCTTAACCACTGGACCGCCAGGGAAGTCCCCTGAAAACATCACTTTTAATGGATATCATTGTCCATCATAAAGCTGTAGCATAATTGTTCAACAATTTCCCTATTGTTGAACATTTATGCTATTTTCTGTATCTTTAGTGGCAATGTCATGAACATCTATATACACCTTAGTTCCTATCCCAGAATATGTCCTCAGGACGATGGAATTACTGGTTAAAGAGCACCAACATTTAATGCTTTACCCCCCAAAGAAACTATAATCCAAACATATAGAAAAAATATACAAAGAAGGTGTTTCTTCCTACTTTCAACCCTCAAGCCAGGAATGCATCCAATTTTGACCGTTTGCCTAGTACTCAGTCAGGAATGAAGAGTGGTTCAGTGATACCCAGCTCTGATTCTTGAGTGATTAAGGCGTGAGCCCAGGCAGCAATGAGCACCCTGTTCAGGGTGCCAGGGGACTCTGGCTCGGGGCCCCTCAGCACTGAATCGCTGGACTGACATGTGTTCTCCCCACCGTGGAGAGGAGATGCAGGGTGGAGAGGGGATGCAGGGTGGAGAGGGGATGCGGAGCAGAGGAACCATTCTAGCCCTGGCCCCCCAGCACCCTCCCTCACTGGAGCCCTTCAGGCTGGGAGTGCCGGCAGAAGGCCCAAGAATCGATGGTCCTGAGGTCAGTGTATCTGAGGTTTGCTCTTGGCCAGAATTCAGAGTAGGGAAAAGAAAACTGCATCTGGGTCAAGGTGAGCCTGTCTGGTTGGAGGTCCCAAGGCTACACAGAGGACAAGAGTGATCAGAGCATTGAGCCAGGTGTGGCATTGAAGGAGAGCAAAGATGCTGGTTCACACAGGAACCCCGCCGGAGGAGCCCTTCCATCTGAGATAGTAGCCCTCCCTGCGGGTGGTCAGCCACACAGTCTTAAACCTCCACGACTTACATCTTAGTGCCAAGGCCATCCCTTCATTTTAAAAGGAAGAAGGAAGAAAACTAGTACCCACTGGGGATTTGCTGAGTGCCAGGCACTTTAAAACACAAGGGAGGCCTATTAATCGCCATTGTTACAAATGAGCACACCAAGGCCAAGAGAAACAAAAGGCCTTGCTTAAGGTGACGGGGCCAATTAATTAAGGGCTAGGGCCAGAACTGGGTGCTTCTCAATCCCTGGGTACAGAGGCAGGTACAGTAGGGAGAAGACCACTGAGCTTGGGTACTCATCCAAGCTCTGCTGTGTATTACTTCTTTGAACATAGGGATGGTACTCATGCCTTCTGAGCTTCAGCTTTCCTCTTCTGTAAAATGGGGGACTGCTTGCTTTGTAGGGTTCCTGTTCAGAGTAACAGGGATGATGCTTGAAAAGGACCTGGTGTCATGCTTGGCCCACAGGAGGAGCTCACTAAAGCCAGTTGTAACATTCACTACTTTTGCTTCTGTCCCACCTCTTCTGGGAGCCCTGATGGGGAAGCCCATCCAGGTATGGATGGATCACAGGGATTTCTGGGAGACTTAAGTCTCTGGAACGAATCCCCTCACTCCCTGACCACCCCACCGGCCCCCATCATGTTCGACCCCAGCGCAGAACGCTGGCAGCTTGATTACTTTGCAACACTCTGGCTTTTCTCTCAGAGCAGAAAGAAGGCTCCGGACTCTACATCACTTTCATGCTCCCCAGATAGACCTGGTCCCCAGACAGAGGAAGGACAAGGCTCAGAGCTGGGGGTGGGGGTGGGGAGGAGGTAACTGGAGCATTACCTGTACGAAGTGTCCAACGTCCAGGTGATATTTTATCCTGCTCCTTGTGAGGGTCTCCAGTGAGCAGAGGACTGTTAGTGGCCTGCGCTCTTGGTGCCTAGGCCTTTGCAGACCCACCTCAAGTTTTCCTGGGGGTTTGGCTAAGCGCTCCCACCTCAGCCCTTTAAAGGCTCTGGGCTGAACTCAGCCACCTCCGACAGGACCACGAAGGACCAGCCAAGCACTCGATGGCTGCTTCCCAGCCCGCCTGGGAAACGTTTCATTTTCTATTTGCAGAATCACAGATGTTGACTTTTGATCTCTTCCTCTCTCCCTCTGGGCCTCAAATCAGTAACGACAACTATTTCATTTCTTTTTAATTTTTTTTTCTTTTCCCTATAAAGAGAAAATGTCATGAGGGCTCAGAAAGGCTGTTAAAATATTGTAAGAGTTTATTACACACTGGCTACTGGGGTGAGAAAGAAAAGATCTAGTCCTCTCCACATAAAGCCAGTGGCAATCATCAGAAGGGGGCTGAGTGGGGCACCTTTAAAGGCAATGTTTTTAACCTTCCATGTATTTGTACACCATCCAGGGATCTTGTTATGGTGCAGATTCAGATTCAGTAGGTCTAACGAGCTCCTGGATGAGGGAGGTCCACACTGCTGGTTCCGGACCACACTCAGAGAAAGACGTTGAGGTTCTGCCTGTCTCTATCCTGCTCCAGTCCTGAAGTGCTGTGATCTATAAAACCCTCCCTGCCATCTCCATGCAGCTGGGGCTGTGTAGGTAGTGCTGGCCAAGCTTCTCTCAGCAGACACTTTAATATAATTAAAACCCACACTAGATTCTTATCACTTCTGTTCTGTTTAAACAGAGGATATTCAGATATATACACATTTCCAGAGGTGTCTTTGTTTTTTTTGGGTTTTTTTTTTTTTTTTTTGCCACACCGTGAGGCATATGGAATCTTAGTTCCCCGACCAGGGATCAAACCTTCACCCCCTGCAGTGGAAGTGCGGAGTCCTAACCACTGGACCGCCAGGGAAGTCCCCAAAGAAGGTGTCTTTGGACCAGAATCTGTCCCAATAGGTCACACAAAGACTCTTATTGGGGGTGGGGGTCTTCCTTCTCTCACTCCTTTCCATCCTTTGGGTTATTTGTCATTTTTTCAAATGAAATTCAGCTCAACCATTATGATATCATGCTGAACCTTTTGCCACTCCACCAATGGGCAAGTCTCTGAATACCCAGTGAAAATTACCTTTTTCCTTCTATATTTGCTAGTTACTTATTTAAAAATTCATGTTCTATGTATTTAGAGCACATAGGCTCAACTTTAAGAAAATGTATTATATGACTGAAACATAATGCAGTGGATAATTAGGGTGCATTAGAAAGTGACCTCAGTTTCATAAAAGGATTCACTGCAGCATGCCTTCAGGTGATGAGCTCTTTTCTGGTCATTTAACTATGAAAATCTTGCTCTCGGAGATTCTGATTTAACTGGTCTAAGGAGGGACTAGGGCTCTAATTTTTTTTTTAAAGCTCCCGGGGTGATTCTAATGCACATCCAGGTTTGAGAGCTACTAGACTAAATGATGTCAAGCTTCCAACTTTAAACTGTTCAGATGACTTGCTGTTCATTTAAATTCAACACACATTTTTGTACACCTGTCGTGTGCCAGGCACTATGTGAGGCTTCAGACACATGAAGTCCTGGTTCCTACATTCAAGGCTCCCACAGACTAGCAGGGGAGATAAAGCATTCAGAATTAATTTTTTCTGGAGACCCCACAAATAGTGAGTCAGGGAAACGGTGTCTGTAATGTACAAATAAAAGGCAAGGAAGGAATGGGCAAACCTGCCTGTATCTCCTCCACATCATCACTATCCCTCAACCTTCCCTCCAAAGGGAATAGAAGATGGATTAAGTAGGAGAACAATGAGCTGCAGGGCAGACGCTTGGCAATCAGATTTGGGTTCTGGGGAGAATGGGAGGGCTCTGGGAGGCTGAGGTGTGTAGCCATCCAGACTGAGTGATTTCTTTTTTTTTTTTTTAATTTTTTGGCTGCATGGGTGTTCGTTGCTGCACGTGGGCTTTCTCTAGTTGCGGCGAGCAGGGGCTACTCTTCGTTGTGGTGCCTGGGTTTCTCATTGCAGTGGCTTCTCTTGTTGAGGAGCACGGGCTCTAGGCACACTGGCTTCAGTAGTTGTGGCATGCGGCTCAGTAGTTGTGGCTCGCGGGCTCTAGAGCGCAGGCTCAGTAGTTGTGGCGCACAGGCTTGGTTGCTCTGAGGCATGTGGGATCTTCCCGGACCAGGGCTCGAACCCATGTCCCCTGCATTGGCAGGTGGATTCTTAACCACTGCGCCACCAGGGAAGTCCCCAGACTGGGTGATTTCTTAATGCAGGAATGCAAAACCTGCCCGCAACTGGCAAGGAGTATGAGATGATTCTCAGCAGCTCCTCTGCCAAAACTGTCAAGAAATTCAAGTTGCCTTCTCCACCTCCTTTTCCAAATATGTCCCCAGCCTCCCGGTTTGGGTGCTCTTCTCCCCAGATGGCCTTCCCTGGTCCCCTCACTGCTCTAGGACCCTCACCCCATCCAGGCTTACCTGTCCCCAAATAACCTCTCACCAATGGTAGTTCTGACCCCTGTGCTGCAGGCATCAGTGAGTAGGGCTGGCTTCCACATGGAGCTACGAATGGCCAAAAGACCCACTCAAAAACACTTGCATTGTAAGGTAGGGACTCTGTTCTTCCAAATGTCACTCCAGCGTGGGAGAAGTCAAGAATGAGATGTTTTAATAAAGGCAGAACCAGGCAGCCCCCAGCTTACACTAATCCACCGAAGAGCAGAGCAAATGGATTTTGGCAGAAAGTACTGTATGCCCCAAGCATTCCCCTTGACCTTACTTCTGGGCCTCACTTCTGGGTCAAGTGGGATGCTCTCCCACAAGGGAGGGAGAACTTGCTCCCAGGCCAAGTTGGCCAAAGGGGAAATGGGCTGCTTCTCAAGACGCTCAGCTTCCGCATTTTGTGAGGATATGGGGTGAGGTTTGGGGGCAGGACTATTTGAACAATGAATAGGGTGTTGGCTACTTTTAATGTGCGTTACAGGGAGCCTCTAAAAACCACTTTGTGACCTGCCTTTAGCTGCCTTCCAGCTCTATGAATCTTTGAAATATTTGAACTGAATTTAGGAGGTCTCCTGCAAGTGGAGGAGTCCTGGAAATCCTGCAAAGCCATGTGTATGAACAAATATTAACTGGGACTCTCCTCAGACCCCACTCTGTGACCCTCAAGTATTTCCTATCACTCAATCCTCACGGTCATTCCAAGGGGTAGATATTATACCCATTTTACAAATAAGGAAACTGAGGCTCAAAGAAGCTGAAAGATTTGCCCAATATCCCACAAAAAACAAGCAGTTTCGAGCCCAGGTTTCCTAACTTTTAGTCTGATGCTCATTGTATGATATTATGATTTGTATTCTGTTCAGACACAGTAAGAGCTGGAAAAATCCCAGAGTATTTATTCAAGAAAGAAAGTGATCTCAAAGAAGAAGAAATGGATTTGGAATTGAATGGATGGGTTAGCTCAGGGCAATCTCGTGAGTTGCCAGCAGAGGGCAGAAGCCTGCCATTCTATATAGGTGCTTACATCCTTTAAAGCCCACGGAGGTCTGGGAGTAAGTGTAGTAAGAATTTTTCACCGAGAGGGAACCCAAAGAAAGAGTAGGAAAGCACCAGTGTGGACCGCTGTGGTTTCAGGTGGCATGCATCTGGGAGCCAGGGGCATGGAAAGAAAAGCATTCTCCTCTTCTGGGTCCCCTGCACCCAGAAGGCAAGAGGCCTACAGCAGCACAAGACACTGAAACATGCACGGATTCGAATACAAACAATCCAAGATTTGGGTCCTCAATCCCCCAGTGTCTATCTTCTGTCACTTTCCCTGTTTGTGCCTGCGTCTGCATCCATGAAAAGAAGGTAATAACAACTGCCTCGTAGGATGATCAGCTAAAGTACTTTGCAAATTATAAAATGTGCTGGCAGGTTAGTGGAGCTGGGTTTGAATGAAGGCTGCTCTAGTGTCTCTCACTAGCACGTGAGCTGTTGACAAGGAGGCCAGGTTGACACCTGTGCTGGGAGGCCAGGGGAGGGGGTGTGGAGCTGGGGATGTGGAGGTGGTAGGCAGAGGAGGGGATGCCACTGCCCCCATTCTCTGGTCAGGGTCACTCTGACCTCAGGACACTCCACTCCAGTTGACATGCTTCACATGGGCTGCCTGTCATCCGGGGTCCTGTGTCCTCAGAGGAGAGCCCCGAACCTCCCCGGCAGCACCTGAGAGGCCTGAGTTTCAGTGATGTGGCCCAGCTCCCTCAGCCCCAGGGATGGTGGGCAGAGTTCCTTCCCAGCCAGACAGCTCAGAACTGAAATGCTGCTGGTGAGGCTAAGTGCGAGAGACCAAGGACCCCGTTGCTGCTCACCCCCAACCCGGCACTCGTCACAGTAACAACACTTTACAGTTCTTCCCAGGAGCACAACTTCCCATCTCATTTTTGATTTTGTTCACCAGGCCAACAGTCCTGAGAGGGAGGTAGGACAGATCCAGTTTTAACTCCAATTTTTTAAGAGAAAGAGACTCTCAGCCAGCTTAACAATTTGTCCAAAGTCAAGCAGTAGTTAAAAAACAACAACAAGAACAACAATGACAAAACCCCAACCAATTCAGAACCTGGTCTTATGGCCTTAAAGATACCACCTTGTACTAATGTTTCTATCAAGAGAGATCTTCTGTCTCTTTCCATCTGCTTTCTCTCTTTTTAAACTCCCGGTATAGACATATAAGGTCATCATTCTCAACTTATATACATTATCATCGTCAAGCTAAGCGAAGACCTTCTCTTGTTTTGTTTGATTTAATTTTATTTCCTTTTCCTATCATCCCCAATTTGTGTTCCCACTCAACACCTCTTCTTACCCCCTAAATGGGCACCCCCTCTGATTTGGTTGGTTGGTTCTTTCACTGATTGATTGATTCATTCATTTATTCATTTGTAGGCTTGAGCCAGATACATTTCTGACCAATAATGTGTTTATGAAGCTATCAACAAGCATGTTTTTGTTATTGTCGTTCACAACTCATGGACCCTAATTTTGATTCCTTTTTTTCTACACTTCTAGTCATTTCCCATTTACATTTATATGCTTTACTCATCCCCTACTCCTGCATCCCTAAGTATATTACCTGCTACTTGTGCCTACTTAATTTGTTTTATTCTTATTGGCTTCTGATTTGTTTTATATTATTCTAGACTTTTTATCATCTTGGAAGTGTTTCCCTCCTCGTTTTGTATTATTTGTTTATTTACTGTACATGCTTCTGAGTCCTTCATCCAGGTTGGTGACAGTGATGTCCACAATCAACACATTAGTCAGTCCTCACCGTCACCTAAAGTCCGAGTAAGCTCCTTACGAGGCTGACAGTAAATCACTGAACTCTTGCTTTGATCTTTTACCAGTTTTACGTACTCTTTCATAGTTGGATGCTGAAGCAGTGGTGTCCAATAGAACTTTCCACGATAATGGAAATTTTCTATACTTTTGTACTGTCCAGTATGGTAGCCACTAGCGACGTGTGGCTATTTGAGCAGCTGCAATGTGGCTTGTGTGACTGAGGAGCTAAAATTTAATTTTAATTAATTTAAATTAAAATTTAAATAGCTTCATATGGCTACCTATTGGAAAGCACAGATCTATTGCATTACTACTCAAAATGTAGTCCCTAGACCAGCAGCATTGCCATCTGGAAGCTGGGAGCTTGTTAGAGATGCAGAATTTCAGGTACACCAACTTCTACTGAATTAGATCTGCATTTTAACAAGATTCCCCGTATGATTTCTATGCACACTGAAGTTTCTGCCCTCCTCCCCAGATTTACTGAGATATAATTGACATATAATCGTGTAAGTTTAAGGTGTACAATGATGTTGATTTGATATACTTGTATATTGTGAAATGATTACCACCATAGTACTAGCTAACACCTGCATCACATCACATAATTACCATCTCTTTTTCTGTGGTGAGAACATTTAAGTTCTACTCTTGGCAACTTTCAAGTATAAATACAGTATTATTAACTATAATCACCATACTGTATATTAGATTCCCAGAACTATTTCATCTTATAACTGGAATTCTGTACCCTTTGACAAATATCTCCCCATTTCCCCCACCTCCAGCCCCTGGCAATCACCATTATAGTCTATTTCCATGAGTTCAGCTTTTTAGATTTCACATATAAGTGATATCATACAGTATTTGTCTTTCTCTGTCTGACTTGTTTCACTTAGCATAATGCCCTCAAGGTCCATCCATGTTGTCACAAATGGCAGGATGTCCCTCTTTCTCATGGCTGAATAACATTCATATATATATAAAACATATGAATGGATAGAGAAGATGTGAGATTATGTCTATATCTATATCTGTATCTCACATCTTCTTTACCCATTCATCCATTGGCAGACACTTAGGTTGTTTTCAATCTTGGCTATCCTGAATAAAATGCTGTAAAGAACATGGGAGTCCAGATTTCTTTTAGAAATCCTGTTTCCATTTCCTTTGGATATATATCTAGAAGTGGGGTTGCTGGACCATATGGTAGTTCTATTTTTAATTTTTTTGAGGAACTTCCATACTGTTTTCCATAGTGGCTGCACCAGTTAACATTCCCACCCACAGTGCAGAAGGGTTCCCTCTTCTTTACATCCTTGCCAGCATTTGTTATCTCTTGCCTTTTGGAGGACAGTCATTCTAACAGGTGTGAGGTAATATATCATTGTGCTTTCGATTTGAATTTCCCTGATGATTAGTGATGCTGAGTGCCTTTTTACCTGTTGGCCATTTGTATGTCTTCTCTAGAAAGATGTCTCTTTAAAAAAAAAAATCAGAGCATTTGTTTGTTTGCTATTGAGTTATATGAGCTCCTTATATTTTTTGGATTTTAACCCCTTATCAGATATATGATTTGCAAATATTTTCTCCCATTCTGTAGGTTTGATTTTTTTCTCTTTAAAGGTATTATGCTTCTTTTGTAAGAATGATACTCAAATACATCATGGCTTGTTTTGTTTTTGCTATTTTGAAAAAAACTGTATGTTTTTCATATATTTTCTATTTTAATATACTTTTTATAGGTGACATATCAATAGAAGAAAGATATTTGTGATATCTTCATTGAGCAAACGCTGAGCTTTCTTATTAGTGCTAATAATTTTTTTATTATGTTGAGTTGTCAGTGTGGTCAGTCAGAGTTCTCTCTCTTTCCTTCCTATAGCTCTTATTTATTTTTCTGATTTTTATTGCTTTAGCTAAGTCTCTAGTACTATGCTGAGCCATAGCAGTGATAACAGGCACCCTTGATTGTGGGGATGAATCTAAACTTTCTCCATGTAATATATATGTTGTAGACACTTAATATATAGCCTTCATCAAGTTGAGAAAATAAACATTTATTCTAGTTTTTTTGGAGACTTTTTAAAAAAATTCAAAAGTGTTTATTTGATACAAATGGTTTTCACAATAAAAGTTCAAATGTTTTTTAAAACATTTCTTGAGATAATCATGAAATTTTTCTTCTTCTGTTCATTAATGGTAAAAATTACATTAATAGTTTTTTCTCACATTAAACTTTCGTGTATTCTAAAAATAAACCTTACTTGGTCATAACTTTTTAAATACACTGTTGGATACAGTTAGGTAATATTTTATGTAGAATTTCATATCAATATTCAAACATGAAATAGCCTTATAGTTTTTTGTTTCTTTTTTTTTGACCATCCTTATCTGACTTTGTAATGAAGATTAGACCAGTCTTATAACAAAGGCGAAACTGATTTCTATTTTCTGGAACAGTTTGTATATGTCAGGGTATTATCTCATCCTTATGATTAGGTGGAACTTATCTGTAAAGCCATCTGAGCCTAGGGCTTTTCAGGAAGAGGGAAGGTCTTTGATTACACTGTAATTCTTTATTGAATACTTGACAATTCAGTTTGCTGTTTATTACTGTTACAACTTTGGAATTTCATATTTTTCCAGAATTGTCTCAATTTTAATGTCTCCAAATTTCAATTTTTCATAATATTGTTAGTCTAAAACTTTTTGTGCTGGTGCTTCTTTCAATATTAATTGCATGTTTACATATCTTTTTTCTTCTTCTAACTTTGTCATATACTATTTGTATATTTTACAACCTTTTCAAGAAACCAGCTTAATGTCTTGTTGTTTCTGCACTCTGTCTCTCTGATTTCTGACATTATGTTATGTTTTCCTTTCCTCCCCTCCTTCTGCTCCTCCTCCTTCTCCTCCTCCTCCTCCCTCATCCTTCTCCTCTTCCTCCTTCTAGGTTTATTCTGGAGCTTTTTTCTAATTTCCTGCATTGAAAAATTGGCTCTAAGAATGTTTCAAAAGGGGTTTGGAGTAAGCCCTCTGAAGGCTTATATACTTGATACTACTTTTATTTTACTTGCATTTAAATGATGTTTTGGCTGGATATAAAATTCTAGGTTTGAAGTCCTTTTCCACCAACACTAAAAATATTACTTCATTGCTTTCTTGTATGCATTTTTGTTATTGAGGTTTCATATCATTCTGATTCTTTTTCCTTTTTCATTGATCTACTTTTTCTTTATAAATATTTTGAGAATTTTCCTTGTTGTTAATGTTCTTAACTTTTACTACAATATTTCTAGGTGTGAGTTCCTTTTTTTATCTATCTTGTTTAACACTGAATCCTTTCAACAGAAGTTTTATATTTTCTTTATTTCTACAACATTCTCAATTACGATACCTTCAAATATAGCCTCCTGCCTTAATTCATTTTCCCATTCTGGCTCCAAAGTCTGTGATACTAACCACTTCACTATCCTCCCGCTCTTGAAAAGAGAGTCAAGATTTCGTTGCCCTCGTCTGCTTAGGCACTGCCTCCTTCCCCCACGCTAAAAGGCCATGATAGGGGCCTATTTTGCCTCTGTATTCTTAGTGTGTCAGTGCTCACTGTGTGTTGAATGAATGAATGAAGAGAATGGAGGAGTGGCGGTGACCACAGGGCTAGAGCAGGAGGTGCTGTTGCAGCCGGGGCAGCAACCAAGCCTCATGACAGTACTGTGTGCCCACACCCAGGTGTATGACCTCTACAGGGTGGCAGCTCCTTAGCAGACCCCTCCCTGTGGGAGGAAACACCTAGGGCAGCCAGCCCAGCCCAGTCATGTTCTAAGATAATGACCTGGGGTGAGTGCCTGCCATAGCTTTGACCAGCTCTCCATTTGGCTCAAAGCTCCCTTCTGGCAGCTGTGGGGCTCCCGATGTGAGGCCGGTCTGACTCCTTCCTGTCCAGCTGTGGAACCAATGGCAAGTTGCCCTCCTCTTTGACCCTCAGTGTTCTCTTCCATATCTTGGGGAGAATGTTACTGTCCTTTCCAGCTTGCAGGGGTGTAAGGGGCAGCAAAAAATTATTTAAGTGCTTGTAAACAGGGTGCTGCTCTCATCAGGGACAAACCACAGTGCATGTAAAACTCTCTGACCCTGGAGTCTGCGTTCAGAAGGGAGATCCCACATGGGGACATGTGGGCCTTGATCTAACCCTGCTTCCTTGGAGGGGGTCAAGACTCCCCACAGGTCTGTGGCTCTTCAGATCATTTGAAAGAAACCTCTGGGAGCTAGAGCCAACTCCAGTTGGGTGATTCCATCCACCCTTCACCCTCCCCTCCCACCCCCTCACTCACAACCCTATACTGTATTACCTCACTCCATCCCCCCACCATTCCCTGCTCTGGTTTCATTGAGGCTCCATTCTGACTTTCCCTGCTTGTAAGAGGGCCCCAACGCCCAGAGCATTTCCCTTCCCCTCTGCCCAGCAGAACTTCTTTTGCTATGTATATAACTTATGTCCTGCTCTTAGCTAGGCCTAAGCTGAGGAATTCAATCTAAGTGTTCCTTGGATGATATGGGCTTACTCCTCATAAATTTTATATATATATATATATATATATATATATATATACACATATATATATATATATTCTTTCAGTAGGGCACCCAAAGTCTTAGCACAAAAGTAGAAGTACCAGGTCTCTTGGCAGCCTGGAGCAGGAAGAGGGGAGGAGTTGTTCCAAGACCTTCAAATAACCCATTTAGGCAGTAATGTGGACTCTTGAGAATATGCCCTTGGTTTCCAAGGCACAGACATTTTTCTGAATGAAATTCTCTCTTTTGGACCCAGGCTATCAGCTCTTTAGAACCACCCCCCTTACTTTCAGCTTCTCTCTCTCTTTTTTTTTTTTTTTGCAGTACGCCGGCCTCTCACTGTTGTGGCCTCTCCCGTTGTGGAGCACAGACTCCGGACGCGCAGGCTCAGCGGCCATGGTTCATGGGCCCAGCCGCTCCACGGCATGTGGGATCTTCCCGGACCAGGGCACAAACCCGTGTCCCCTGCATCGGCAGGCGGACTCTCAACCACTGCGCCACCAGGGAAGCCCTCAGCTTCTCTTAATGGCCACTCCCAGCAATCTTTGAAACTTTATTGATTCATACTATTTTCTACCATCTCCTCAGTTTTATTTTTTAAGTAGATCTGATACCCTTTCAATATTCTTGCTTTTCTGATCTTCTTTCATAAAAGTCTTCCTTTTCTATAGCTTTATTTTAAGAGGTTTCAAGCATGAGGTAAGAAATTAGATTTGATTTTCTTGGGCACCATCCAACCCTGAACTCAAAGATTCTGTGAAATTTGCAACGTGGTTAACACTAAACTAGCACCACTGAGGACCACTAATGATTAAACCTGCAATAATGTGGATGGTGCCTTTCTACCTAATGAGAAGATACAACACTAACCAGTAAGTTCTTTGTCTGGTGTTAAGATTACTGAGTTACTCTGACATTATCTAGTTTGAATATTCAAACTAGTCACATTCCTGGTGTGCCATGGTAATCCTATCTTAGTAATGACAATAATAGATAACACACAATATACCAGGCACTTTACATACATTAACTTATTTATTTCTCATACTAATGCTGTGAGATAATTAATATTTTCATCCCTACATTACAGAAGGGAAAACTGAGGCATAGTAAGTTTAAGTAATTTGCCCAAAATTGGAGTTGGTAAATGATAGAGCTGGGATTCAAACTCAGCAGAATGGCCTCTTTCCCATACTACCTCCTGAAGATCAGAAAAGATTATTGTGTACCCCCCTATATGTAATTATGCTGTCATATCTCCTCATAGGAGACTATTGGAACCCTTTTCTTTACCCTTTGTCGTTATGATATGTGTCTAGGTTTTACCTTTTGCACACTGGGAAACGTTGGAAGAATTAGGGGATCTTTGAAGCGGATAAGAAATACAAGTAAAGGGCTTCCGTGGTGGCGCAGTGGTTAAGAATCGCCTGCCAATGCAGGGGACACAGGTTTAAGCCCTGGTCCGGGAATGTCCCACATGCCGCGGAGCAACTAAACCTGTGTGCCACAACTACTGAGCCTGTGCTCTAGAGCCTGAGAGCCACAACTGCTGAGCCTGTGTGCCTAGAGCCCGTGCTCCACAAGAGAAGCCACCGCAATGAGAAGCCCATGCACCACAACCAAGAGTAGCCCCCACTCACTGCAACTAGAGAAATCCCGCGTGCAGCAACGAAGACCCAATGCAGCCAAAAATTAAAATAAATAAATAAATTTTTTAAAAAAGAAATACAAGTAAAAATACTGAAGCTGCAATAAGAAATAGGAAGTAAGCAATGCTTCAGTAAAAATGAGAAGGGTTGGAGAGGGGAGCAGAGGAGGAAATGAGGAGTCTTATGGAGGGTTTGGAAATCATAATCACATGTCATACAAAATGAAATGAATAAATAGGAACATTCAAAATCATAAAGATGTCAAATTCATCTATGGAATTTTAATCAAAGTCCAACAGGGTGTTTTGTCTTGTTTGGAACTAGACAATCTGATCCCAAAAGTGATTTGGAAGAGGAAAGGGCCAAGAATAACTGAGAAGCAATTTTGAAAAAGTACAAGGTAGAAGAGCTTACCCTACCAGATATCAAGACTTATCATCAAAATATTTAGTAATGAAGACAATATCATTTGGGCAAAAGGATAGACCAATGGAGCGGAATAGAGAGCCCAGCCACTGGCCCACCTGTACTTGGAAAGAATATAAGGCAGAGATGTCACAAATCAGTGTGGATCTATCTAGTAAACGAGTCTAAGGAGCAACTGTTTTCATATGGGAAATACAAAATTAGATTTCTACCCTAAGTCAACCCCAGGTAGATTAAAGAATTCTTCAATAGAAACAAAAAGCCAAAGTTTAAGATACAAGATGAAACTATAGGAAAATTCTTCATGACTTTAAGATAAAGAAGGATTTCTCTAAGAAATGCACACACACAAATAGAAACCAGAAAAAATGGATAATTTTGACTACATTAAAATTAACTTCTACACAACAAAAGGCCACTATAACAAAGTGAAAAACAAGCCATAGCCTGGGAGAAGATATTTTCAGTGACTATAACATGTAAAGAAATCTCTAAAATTAATTAGAAAAAGATAAACAACACATGGGGGGAAATGGGCAAAGAATATAAACTATCGATTTGCAGAAGAGGAACCCCGGAAGGTCAATAAAAATACAAAGAGATGCTTGCTTTCACTATTAATCAAAGAAATACCAATTAAAACAGTAATGTTATACCATACACACCCACCAGCTCAGCAAAAATTTATGTTAGACAATGCCAAGTACTGGCAAAGGTCTGTTATGTCATGGAGCCTCATTCACTGCTGGTGGGATTGTAAATTGATACAAGTACTCTGGAGAGCAATTTGGCTGTTACTAGTAAAGCTGTAGGTGGTCGTGTCCAGAAATCCCACTCCTAGGCATACAGTCTTGTATATATGCACAAGGAGACATGTATTAAGATGTATGCTGCCGCATGGAAACAACCTAAAAGTCCTTGAGACCGGATGACTAAATTGTATTATAGTTATACAATGGAATACAGTACAGTGTGTGTCAGCATAGATGAAAATCTCATAATTGTAATGCTAGGGGAGAAATGCACATTGCAGAAGATTATGATTACGTATACACACACATATAAATATATAGTTTAAAAGCTGGCACAGCATAATAATACTTTATAATGTTTATGGATACATAAAAATGCAATAAATATAATAAAAAATATAAAAACATGCACGAGGATGTTGAATTCAAAACAGTGCTTCACTCTGGGAAATGAGAGAGGAGAATGGAGTGGGGAAGAGGACAGAGGGAAACTCAGCTGTGTCTCTAATATTTACTTTCTTTGAAGTAAAAAGACCTGAAGCAAATAAGACAATATGCTAATATTTTCTAAAGCTGATGTGGCCATCATTAATGCTGTCCACCAAATATTTCCGGCTCTCTGCTTTCCAGGCCCATGGTAAGATTGTATTTTCCATTCACTTTGAAGTTAGGGGTAGCCTGGAGACTTTGGCCAATGAACTGAAGTGGAAGTGACTTACATTTCTGGTGTCAGTGCACAAAAGTGTTGGCCAACATGGCAGCCCAGAGACAAAGTTTCTCTCCTCCCCAGGCCCTAAGCAGACATGATATTTCCAGATAACCTGTGGAGTACAGGTGGATGAGTGAGAGATGAACCTTTATTGCTCTTGGCCACTGAAATTTGGGGATGTTTGTTACCACAGCACAACCAGCTCTGTCCTGACTGATATAGCTGTGAAGTGTGTCCATAGGTGTTCACTGTGTTAGTCTCTGATTTTATCTACATGTTGAAATATTACAAATACATTTTTTAAAGTTTTTAAATTGGACTGGATTAATCATATTTCTCAGTTCATGGCACATTGTCTTTATTGGTCTGCATAATGCCCTTCTCTTATTCTATTAATTCTCATTTTCTTAGTAAGTACCTCGGACTTGGGATGGAAGCAATGTTGAATGACAGGACATCTTGATGTATTGACAAAGGGAATGAATGATGGGCTCGCACTCCTAGCACAAGTCCGGATTTCCTCCAGTGCTCTCTGGTCAGATTGTGGGAGCCAGACTTTCCAATTAGAAAGTCTCAGCCCTTCTCCAGACAAATGTAAACAAGAATTGTGATGAATGCAATGGTCCCAATTGTTGCTGACTCTTTGTATGGTTTTAGAAAAATCATTTCACCCTTTGTTCCTAATTCTCTGATGTGTTGGAAAGTGCTAACCGTGCCCCCAGAGAGTTCCTTCCCTACCCACTTAGAGCCAGCACCTGCCCTCCATCCCCACCAACCAGCAACTGTTTCCCCAGACGCAGGTCACTTGTGAGAGAAATGCTAAGAAAACTTTCCACACCTCCTGGCTCCCAGGTTCCTTTTGCAGGGCTGCCTGCAGAACCCTCAGGGAGTGAAAACCCCAGAAAGAGAAGGAGGAAGGGGGCAGAGAGCTGGGAGAAGGAAGAGAAACTTGTGCTTCTGGCCAGTTCTGTTCTGTACTGTGGAGCGAAACACAAGCAGTGCCTGGAAGTCACCGTGAAATTTGATGCCTTTGAGAAGTTCCGTGGAAAGAATGACATCATGACCAACCACTCCCCCCCACCCCACCTTTTTTCCAGTGGGAGTGAGAAATAAATAGACTGACACATTTTCCAGTCAGGGAGCGATTCTGGAGAGCAAGTTTACCTTGGCTCAGGAGCTCAGGTGGGGCTGTGAGAAACCTTATCTGTGCTTGCCCTGTAAACAAGGGGCCCTCCATCTCCCCGGAGCCTTGGCCACTGAGCAGGTGACCGCGGCAGGCAGGTGAGCAGGGCAAGCCACGGGCTGGCCAGAGCTACCGCAGAGCCAGCCTGGCCCCAAGCAGGCTGTGTTAGGTAAATATTGCCTAGATTTGACTGACAGACTCATTTACTGACTGTGGCTGCCAAGAGAAATGCCATCAAATCCACCAGATTCAAAGGTAAAACAGACGTCCCTTAATTCGATGTTTCTCAAACTGTAATGTGCATATGGTCACCTGGGGATCTCCTTAAAATGCAGCTTCTGATTCAGCAGGTTGGGGCAGGGCTGAGAAATTGCATTTCTAACAAGCTGCCGGGTGATACTGATGGTGCTGGTCTATGGAGCACACTGTGAGCTGGCAAAGCCTCAGTGTTGAGATGACCGTGTGCATTTTACACGGTCGAAATAGTTACCATTTAAGGAGCCCCGTCTGACTCTGTGACAGGTGCTGTACCAGGTGTCTTCTGTCACTGAGCTCTTTTACTCTTCATACCAGCTCTGCAAGGTAGGCATTATTATCCCTGCCCCTTCCTTGGCAGACAAGGAACTTGAGGCTAAGAGAGGTTAATTCCTGCTCTGTAAGTGTCATTTCCAAAAGCTTTCATTGCTATCTTCCCTCCCCTTCCCCGCGATCTGAAATAACCCAAAGACAAAGGATAATACACACCCTGTGTAGGGCTGGGCGTTGTCTGCTTGTGGTGATCGGCCCACTTGACATCCGAGAATGAATAATTCCTTTTGTACAGAATCATCAGGGCCAAGCACAGGACTTCAGGAATCCTGGAGTGAATGTTTGGCCCAGTAAGCCCTGGCCACAGTAGAGATAGTCACTCAGAAAGGTGGACACGTCTGGTTTTCAAATCCCTATTGTAGTGATGTGTTCACCCCTAGGAAATGCGGTTTAAGATTCTAAATACCAGGAGGAGATGCTTTGATGTGTCAGCTTGGAAAGAATGCCTCTTAAGGGCCATTTAGGACTGCAGGAGGGAAAAAAAATGCCCCAGCTTGTGTAAACACCAGCATGAAGGCAGTTGTAATTGACTGACCCACCTGGAGATATTTAATTACCTCCAAGAACTGTGATGTGCCCTTGCAAAACCCAGACAACTTCCGTGTATGAACTTGCATCACATCTGCATCTCAACCAGCAAGGCAATCCAGCTAGCTGGTCCTGGCCACACACAGGGCAAAGTGGGAAAAATATGATACTCTCCCCCAGACCTTGGAAGACCTGAATTCTGGTGACCACTTAGGAAGTCGGACTGCTCTAGGACTCCATTAGCATTTGAACCTCATCCATAGTGGTTCCAAGATGCGACCATGATTTGTACTGCAGGGTGGGGAAGGCCAGGTTCAGGTCCTCCTGGAAGCCATTACTTTGTTATTTACATATTACATCATCCTACAAAGTATTTGAGGGAGTTTACGGAAACCACATAAAAGAGAGCAAACTTTAAAAAAAAATAAGGAGAGGGAATATGGGAGGAAGGGAAAATAAAAGAAGAGGATTAAGCCTGGTGTGGTCAATACCTTATCAAATATTTTAAGGTCCCACGCACTTGGACTAAGTTATCTTAAATCGAGCTCTGACTTCCTAACCTACAAAGCAAAAAAGAAAAGCATGGACAGCATTCACTACACCTATGCTATAAAAATGAAGCAACTGCTTCAGAGAAGCACAGCTATTCCTGGTGCTGAGGCTCCCCATGGGGCTTCATGAGGGAGAACCAGAAGACACAGTGGCATGTCATCAAGAGTGTCCTCAACACCAGCTCTATGGGAAGTCCCACGGGTTGTTTCATGGGGATGTTTCCTCTAATGCGCCCAGTGCAGGCTGACGGCCGTGCCAATGCCTAGTCCATCGAGAGCAATTGTGAAAGATTCCAGAATGACCCCTGCGGAGCTGGCTTCGTCCCAGGATAAAAATCAGAGGCAAGGAACTGCTCTGGTAATCTGACAGTCTGATTTCTAAGCACTCCTCACGCCTGCCTCTCTGCGAATCTGAATTTAGTCTGCTCTCCAGGTCTTGTGCCCACCTCACTTAATTTTGGGGTGTGCGTCCTGAGCACTCCCAGCAAATCTGCAGACAATGAAGGTGAAGACGGGGCACAACCTGTAGCCCATCCCCGAGCTGGGAGCAACGGTCTGCCCGCCATGACTTGCTGGGCACAGAGCAGTCTCTTTTCCTGGGAAAGCACAGGCTGAGGAGCCAGAGGACCAGTGCTGGTCCTGAGTTCACGCTCACTGACTGTCAGAACTGAGGAAAGTCAACTCCTCTCTCTGGGCCTTACTTCTGTTGCCTGCAAAAGGGAGAAGATGGGCTGGCATCTAATCTGTCCGTTCCAGGAGGATTCCCCAAGCTGTGGTCCTCCGTGATGCACGGCAAATGGAAGAGAGGCAAGAAAGCAGAGTTGCAAGCTTTGGGGTCTGTGATAGAAATGGAAATGTGCCACCTGGATCCGCTTGAGGGGAGCACCTGCTGCCCAGCTGCTGGGAGTGGGGTCAGCAGACTGCATCCAGCTCCCAGCTCCTTCAAGGTCAGCCTCGGCTGAAGAGGGCCTCCTCTGCCAAGATCAGGCCTTCCCCAGGACAGCCCACACCGCAGATGCAGGAGAACAAAGGCCCAGGCATTTTGTCCCAATGCGGGACACTCTGACAGGTAATATTTCCCCCAAAGCTCCCCATAGGATTGGCTGAGATTTGTTGAGCCTGCATTAGACTTCCTTCTCGGCCCAAGCCTGCTTCTTCCCCTTCCTTTTATCAGTGTTGGCCCCAAACCCTGTCTCCACAGCTGCCTCTGAAGAACCTAGTCTGCAACAGCTTCAAAGCACCCACGGCACAGAGGCTTGCCAGACCTGACCTTCAGAACAGAAGCCTTAGCCACCAGGGATCCCAGAGTGAGAGAAACAACTAGTGTGGATGGTGTGACAACACTTATAGCCACAGCCGCAACTCAACAGGCAGTCATCACGTGGACGCCCCACCCATCTAAAACTGACATGATCCTCTTCTCCCCAAATCAGTCCCTTCTGGGCTTTGTTTTCCCAGCGGATGGTGGCAGTTTTCCAGTCACCCAAGCTCAAGAACTCCAAGACTTTTCCAATTCCTTCTCCCTTCTGCTCTCACGTCCAAACAATTACCGAGTTCTAAAGCCTCCATCTCTGCATGGCCTCTCACCTTGTCATCTGCACCTCCCATGGACACAACCTCTCTCTTGGGCCATCACAGCAGGTCCCCTTCTGACCTCCCTTGCTCCAGCTCGCCCCTCCTTACTTACCGTCAGATGGTTATACCTGTGCGGGCTCCTGTCATGGTGATGGCCCCCACTGCCCCCCGTCATCGCTCTATGGAAGGAAGAGAATGTCAGAGATACTGGAATCACACCAGTCCTTCACACCTGTTTCCCCTGTAGTCACTGGGAGGTATTTGTTGCTGCTTGTGACAAACACTCATACACAAAGTGGTAAAACAACGTGAATTGGATAAGTTTCTGTTTCTATTTGGATTGAGGTCAGCGTGATTTCCCTACCTTAGACCCAGAAAACAGAGCACTTGTTCAACTGCGGAGGTGCCCCTGGCATGTAAGTGTATGTGCCTGTGTGGACATGTGGAGGTCCCAAGAACAAAAAAAGAGCTGGGTGACTTGCTGGCATTCAATACCAGGGTATTTCTTAATGTTCCTTGTTGAACAAATAGCTTTCATCTGCCCGTGTCCCCATGTGCAGAAGGGCAGGCTGTGAAGGCGGGACGCCCTCTGCCTGCCAATTAAGGCTGGTGGAACCTCCCTGGGCTTTGATGGAAATGCAGCAGTTCACACACCGTGTGCTTCTAGCCAAGGCATTGGCAAGTGCAAGACTAGTGCAAATACTCTGAGAAATGTGCTGGGAAGAGGGAGAGATGGGTTATCAACCATTATATTTGGCATCATCCTCTTCTAAGAGAACTGGCTTGGCCTCTCTCAGAAAACAAGAAAGGGTTGCTACCTTTGCTATGTTTTCCTGTTAAGCAACAAAATGAAATAATTGATGTGGGTTTCACTATCCCTTCTTTTTACTGTTCATCTTCAAGCAGATCCAGTAGAGAATAATTTAACACTGTACCTTTCTGCCAAGGAAGCCGAGTGTCTGCCGCGACTGCACCCTTATGTGTGACGAGCTGAGGGCAGGGAATATAAGGTCCATTTTACAGAGGAGCAAACTGAGGCCAGACAAGTAAAGAGACCTGTTCATTCTCTTATTAAGAATGTCAGACAACATCATATGTGGTGTGTAATTCATTAGTCTTTATATATTCTTCTTTTTAAATGAGGAAATTAGTAAGAACTGGGGAACATTAGGGTCCTGGAGGTGGAGGCAATAACAGGAGAATAACCCTGGGGAACATGTGTGGAGGAGACCCCCTCCAGTGAGGAACAGGAAGTGAAGTGGGTCAGGGCTTTCAGTTGGGTTCTCCAACTACCCCTAAATAAAAAAAAGCCTGTGGCTAGGGGCGGGGGCCACCCGTCCCCAGCCTCCTGAAAGACTGGAATGCTCTAGCTTTTTTCAATAGTAACATCAGGGCATTAAAGGGTGAAGTTAGAAAACAGCCTCAGGAGGGTCTCCTGCCCTATTTCTGGTTTTCCTTTCTTTTTCTTTTTTTTTTTTTTAAATTTATTTATTTAATTAATTTATTTTTGGCTACATTGGGTCCTGGTTGCTGTGTGCAGGCTTTCTCTAGTTGTGGCGAGTAGAGTCTATTCTTTGTTGCAGTGCGCGGGCTTCTCATTGTGGTGGCTTCTTTTGTTATGGAGCACAGGGTCTAGGTGCGCGGGCTTCAGTAGCTGTGGCACGCGGGCTCAGTAGTTGTGGCTTGCGGGCTCTAGAGCGCAGGCTCAGTAGTTGTGGCGCACGGGCTTAGTTGCTCCGCAGCATGTGGGATGTTCCTGAACCAGGGCTCGAACCCGTGTCTCCTGCATTGGCAGGTGGATTCTTAACCATTGCGCCACCAGGGAAGCCCTGATTTTCCTTTCTTAAGAGGATGCCAGGGCTTCCCTGGTGGCGCAGTGGTTGAGAGTCCGCCTGCCGATGCAGGGGACGCGGGTTCATGCCCCCGTCCGGGAAGATCCCACATGCCGCGGAGCGGCTGGGCCCGTGAGCCATGGCCGCTGAGCCTGCGCGTCCGGAGCCTGTGCTCCGCAACGGGAGAGGCCACAACAGTGAGAGGCCCGCGTACCGCAAAAAAAAAAAAAAAAAAGAGGATGCCAGGGTGTTGAGGAATGAGACGGCCAGGTGCTCTCTCAGAAGGCAGGTGTCTCAGAAGGCAGGTGGGGATGCAAGGCAAGAGTCCTGCAGTTCAGGCTTTGATGTCAGGGTGGGGGGTGGAGGACGTGGGGGCCAGCTGCCCCACTGTCCTCAGTAGCTGGTGAGCAGTACTGTCCCCGGCTCTGCCCGAGCCCATGTGCCACGCCGTCCACTCGCAAGGCTTAGAAACCCTTCATGGAAGCCTCTGACGCCCCAGGGCCTCATCAAACATGTGAAAGGGCATTTGGCCTTCCTCGCCATCACGACCTGTCATCAGCTTTGCTCACACTGGTGCAGGACTTCAGCAGTGATGTCAAGGCCACCTCTCCTGGTGCACACGTGGGCTGCTTGGCCTGGCCTGGGCAGGGGTGCTGGGTGCCTGGGGTCCACTTGGAGAAGTATCCTTTGGTCTAAAACTCCGTCCCTTCTTAGTACAAAGGAAGGAAGAAAATGATCTGCCCAGACTTTTTATACCCCTCCCCATTGATCACTGGCGTTAATCTGCTCCAATGCTGTCGTCAGACTCGAGCTGGGGTCAAAGATTCCCATCAGATCCCTCCAGAAGGGCTGTGACCGACTAGGGAAGTCATTTTCTATTGTGCCCATGGTTGCACCCGCCCAGCCCTTCTGAGGGGTTCACTTCCTTCTCTGTCCTCTCAGGGCATGGTTTCCCCTCAGCCTCCGACCATCAACCATACTCCAGGCTCCGGGACCACAGAGATCTTCCCTCTCACCCACTCAGCCTGCCTGAAATGGCACTATTAGATGGAGACCCTGGAGGTATTGTGAGCATGTCATTCTCACAATAGTGTGAATTTGGCAAATCAAGTTCACTTGCTTCGCAGCTGCCTGAGATTAGGGCGTTGAAGAGTGGACTTTTCTTTGGAAAAGAAAAAAGATGGCTTTGGAGTTTGGAAGGCCAATATGTAGGAGGGAGCATGGGTTTCTTGAGATCAGTGGGTGCCTGAGGCGGGTCAGAAAAAAGGTGTGAAACAAGAGGAGATGGAAAGGGGAAGTCTCAGAAGACACGATTCACATAAATTCAATCTGACCTACTTAACACTTCTGCTTAGGCCCCACCCAACTGGAGGAGAAATGCTGATGTTAACTCAAATAATGTAGAGGTGAGGAAAACTGGACTGGTTTGGCTAACAGAAGTTCCAGACATTTTTCCTGCCAGAAATTTGGTGCACAGCCCATGCGGCTGAGCACAAGGCCCTTTCCTAACAAATAAGTGTTGCATTTCACATGCAGACTTGGAGTCCTAGGGGCCTCCAGTGTCCCCCCTCAAGATCTAGATTCTTTTGCTCACTCCTGGTTCCCAGCACACCCTGGCACCTTCTCACCCCTGGGTCTTTGCTTATGCTGTTCTTGTTGCTAGCATCGCCTTTCTCTGGCTTTTACCCATCCTTTGAGGCCAGCTCAGTAGCATCCTTTCCCTTTCGCTTCTCCTGATACCATTCATTTATTCAACAACTATTTCTTGAGTGCCTACCATGTGCCAGGCACCCTTCCAGGTGGTAAAGGTACAGCAGTAAACAAAACAGACTCAATCCTTGCCCTTGTAGAATTTATATTCTGGTAGTCAGCACCCTTCTCCCCAGGACAAGAGTAATCACGACACCCCCCATGCTCACATCTCTATCACAACAGCTGTCAGATGGTCCTAGAGGGGCTGGCATCTCTCAATCTCCCCAGTGACGGACACCATGCCAGCACCAGAGGCAACCCCTGATTTCTTTATAAATGGAACTCAGGGATAGAAAATCTGGTAGGAAGGGTAGAGGCTAGGGCTTTTTTGTTTTTGTTTTGTTTTGGTTTTTAGAGGAGGACAACACATTTAGTTTTATTTCAGTCAAATCACAGAGGCTCGGGTTTTTATATGCAAACGGTACTTACATAGCACACGTGCTGTTTTTATTCGGTTTTATAATTAGGGGATCGCTAAAACAATTTAGTGATTTGTCTTAGAGCTGTGTTGGCCCATCAGACCCCCTATTATCACATAGTGTGTGTGTCTATTTGAGATGGTTTGGGGGGTGATGGAGATGGGAGAGAACTAAAGACCTCCTAAAATAATTCCTTGGAACTCCACCATCTGGCATGTAGTAGGTGCTTAATACCTCCTTAATTCTACCTGTTGGTAGAATTGTTGTTGAAAGGTCAGGAAGGTGTAATATGGACCCAGCTATCTGATCCCAAGGCTGGGCACCATGTGGGTGTGAAGTACACGGGGGACTCCAGTGAGCTGGTGTTAGCTTGGGTTACAGAGTTGGCAGAGGCCTTCCGAAGGAGCTGCTCAGCGTGCATAATTCACTGCTTGTTCCTCCAAGGAGGAACAGTGGGTGTGAAATCAAGAGGGACACAGCTGGCCCTGGAGGAAGCTAGCTGACATCCTGTATATTTGAAGAGAAAACTGAAAGTGCTTTTCTTCACAAGAAACTATTGTAAGTGTTTTTCTCTTTTTTCCTAACCCCACAGGAGCCATGGAGTTTCTGTGGTCCAGAGGTGTGGGTGAAATGGCGGGGGGTAGGGTGGTATGAAGGGAATTTAGATTATTCTGTGGTCTGTGCTCTTTGTCTAATTTGAGGACGGTATCAGCCTGCTGGAGTCCACCCCGAGGAGCCCTCTGCTATATGATCTGTGTCCTGGTGATAGTAACCTCTTTTCTGGCTGTTAAAGTACATTCCTGTGTAGATGTGGAAAGAGAGAAAGCACGCTAGGGCCAGAGCCAGGACAGGAATGTGAGTATTTCCTTAATTGGACACGAGAGCCTTGAACTGGTTCCAGTTTTAGTGTTTTCTTTTAAGAGCCTGGACCCTAAAGATTCCATAGAGTTTTCTTTCTCTGAAAAAATCCCTTTGGTTCAAAGCCCCCTTGATAGAAATAAAGATAGAAATAAGCCAGGGCTGAAATCTCTTTGATATTTGGGAAGGCAAGAGTTCATGGGCTGCCAGATCCCAGGCTTCTTTTGGGGGTGAGAACGTTCTGGGCAGAACGGTGGAGGCTCCTCGTGAGATGCACAGGGCAAGAGCATCCACGGGCTTCAAACTGGGCTGCAGGGCTCTGATGATAGGATGCAGAGCACTTCGCTCTTGAGCATTTATTAAGGCAACTTCTCTCAGCCTTATTAGTGCCCTGAGAGCTAAAAAGAGACGCTATTGCCTGCCTTATTGCTTTAGGAGTCTGAGACAGAGAGTTTACACAACTTGCTGAGGACTTAGAGCAAAGTCAGTGGAAGGCTAGAGGATTCTGTCTGGTGGGTTTGGGTTGCTCTGTGTCATGGACTGCTAATTCCTTAACGGCCGAGGTGGGAGAGCGTGCCCACACTCTCAGGCCCGCTCATTCATCGTGTGCCCAGAACCCAGCTGAACGCTAGCTGGGAGGCACCGAAAACTCCATGGGGTGTGAGGGGAGCTGCTAGGACTCTGGCACCACAGCAGTGCCCACCAGGCAGAGCTTCACTGCTTGCCTCTGATGTCTGCCCCACAAAAGCTGGAAACTTCAGTCAAGGGGCTGCAGGGGAAAATGGGGCAGTCTGTGGTTGAAATAAGTGAAAAACTGAAGCAGATGCAATCATGTCTGCCAAACCCCTTCTTTCCTCCCCCTCCACATCTTAAAAACAAGCCGTGCATCTGCTCAGTGCTTTCCAACTTACCAAGTGTTTTCATAACATTATCTCATTTCATCCTCACATCAACCCACACACATTCTTGCCTTTCAGATTTCTTATATACTCAAATGAATTTCACTGAAAAATTGGCTAGAAACTCCCTTTCTCCCACTCACTTTTTTTTTTTTTTTTTTAACCCCGAGCCTTTGACTGATAGTTTGAGAAATTCCTAGATTCCCAGGGTGGGAAATTTTATTCTGCCAGCCCTACTACCCCACTGGATGGTCACAAAGTAGTCCTGATCTTTGCTATTGGAATCAACACCTGTGTATTCAGTTTATAGATTAGCTGTTAAAACAAACAAAGCCACAGAGGGGAGGATAAATGTCGCATTGTGGGGAAAATATAGGCTTTAGAACCAACAAGCCCCAGAGTCAAATTTTAGTTGAGCCATTTGAGAGTCACGTTACTTAACCTCTCAGAACCTCTTTATTCAGCTCTAAAATGGGGCAATAGTGCCTCTGTCTTAAAGTTGTTTGTGAGGCATAAGTGTTCTAACAGATGTGAATGTATCTCAACAAACTTACTTTGTGAAGTCCCTTCTAGCTAACCCAAGAACCAGCTTCACCACTACTAGGCAAATTGCGAGCAATACTGCCTTTTTGCAAAGGCAGAAGGGACATAAAGTGTGGGAATATGTTACTAAATGAATGTGGATGGAGACTTTTTTACTCAATGAGTAATTAGAGACGTGTCCTGCATACATGGCATAGTGGTGTCTGAGATATAAAGCTCAGTACCTTTATTCTTTTTTTTAACTCTTATTTTAGGTGAGAGTGAGAAGGAGCTGGGAAACTGGATTTATGTAATGTTGGAAAGCATTACAACTTGGATTTTTCAAGTTGTAAAGTTCTCATTACACTTGGATTTTTATCGAAGCAGAATTGCAATTCAACTTTCTAGTTCCTGGGGACAAAGGTAGGAGAAGGGACTATGGAAACGTATTTAGTTCCCTGGTCTGCACATAGTAAATGCTCAATAAATGGTGGTGGTGGACTCAGGGGGCTTCAAGAGACCGGGTCGTGTGTTTGACTTCTGTTGCTGACTTCCTGGCAAGTGCAATGCAAGGCGTGGGGTTGTCGTGGAAAGAACATTTGACCAGCAGTTTGAAGGCGGGCGTTCAGGTTCCATCAATACCACTTAATAGCCTGGCGACCTTGGACATGCCACTTAATCTTCGATGTCTTCTCACCTGTAAAATGAGGAGACTGGACTCGGTGATTTGGAAAGTCTCTTTCAGCTCTAAGTTTCTGCAGCTCAGTGCAACTTCATTCGTTTGTGTTTCTGTTTCTTCATTTATTCAAAGAAAGCAGAGATAGAAACCTATCTCACGGGGTATTGGGAAGAAATGGTCAGTCTGCAGGTTAAAATAACCTGTGTCTTTAGAGAGATGAAGGAAACACAGTGCCCCACAGCAATGTAGTAGAGTGGCGGTATGATCCTTGGAAACCCCCTTCATTTATTTCAGCTTCTGTTGGCATATCTGTAAAGTTGTGCTATGGTAATCTTTCTACATTCTTTTGAAAGTTGAGATCATGGAAATGCTTTGAAAACCTGCCAGGTGCTATAGAGAGTATTCGGATTGAGAAATGTTATATTTGTTATAGTTGTATAAAAGTTTAGCCCTATGCTTCCCATGTTTTCAAATGAATGAATGTGTCATGGGGACCCAGAGGGGAAACAGAAACTATAGATTTGGGGTCCCAACTCAAGGCTTACTTTCAACTGCATCCTACTGACGGAGGTGAAATTTAGCTAAAATTTGCATTAATACAAATTTTCCCCAAGAGGAGCATAAGATAATTACCTCAGTGTTCTCCAACGTAGGAAATTTTTCCAGAGGCCCGATAGGCCAGATATCTGCTGATGGAGGCCTTACTTCCCATCCTCTTCTCAAAAATGAGGCCATTTTGACACTAAGGGGTGTGTGTGGGGGGGTAGCTTTCTGAGTTTTGAAAGTTTCACAAAGCAATAATCACAAAGATATAATGCACGGCTGTTGGTGTAAAAGTGGTGAGACAGTCTTTCATGCCAGGCCTTGCCACGGGTTGCTACTGGGGAGAGATGGCAGAAGGCATCAGTTCTGCTCACCCAGGCTCTAGCTCAGGCACTCTCCTCTAAGTGCCCCAGAAAGTCCAGCCTGGAAACCAGTTCTCCAAGCACTGGCTTCTCCTTTGGTGGAGTAGATGACATGTCACACCCACCCTTTGAGAAGCTTCCCCACCCTACACCCAAGGCACAAACAGAGTCCCCTGGTGGCAGTAACCTCACACCTGGAATCCCCACCCCACCATGGCACCTGTCCACAGAAGCATCATCGCCCTCCATCAGGACAGTACCTCCAGAGGAGCAGAATGGAGGTGGTACTTAGAAGCACAAATCAATTTCTGATTTATCTTGTGGGGAGGGAGTGGAGATGGGGGTGACGAGAAGCTCCTGAATTTCTCGGGTTGGAGGGAGCAACTAGGGGGCTGATCTTTTTCATTTTATTTTATTTTATTTTTTGGCTGCGTTGGGTCTTTGTTGCTACACTCAGGCTTTTTCTAGCTGTGGCGAGTGGGGGCTACTCTTCGTTGTGGTGCGCGGGCTTCTCATTGCGGTAGCTTCTCTTGTTGTGGAGCACGGACTTTAGAACTCAGGCTCAGCAGTTGTGGCACACATGCTTAGCTGCTCCGCGGCATGTGGGATCTTCCTGGATCAGGGCTCGAACCAGTGTCCCCTGCATTGGCAGGTGGATTCTTAACCACTGCACCACCGGGGAAGTCCCTAGGGGGCTGATCTTGAAGCTGCATTTTCATTGGAAGTTCACTGTTTTTATTCAGGTTGTATATATGAATAACTAAAAATAGCAAAGTTAGTTTTAATTTAATTATTCTTGTCAATTCTTATCCATTATTTTTATTTGGGTTGGCTTGAGAGGGCTGATCAAATTATGAGTGCTTCCTCATGACCCTGCCACTGTTAAACCCTCACCATTAATCCTATCCTCCTTTACCTGAGATAAACCTGATGTTTCTACTTTTAAGCGCATATATATGGATTCAATACATTCACTATCTTTCAAAGAGCTGACTTCAGTGCACACTTCATTTTGCCTAGTTTTGGATACCGTCCTCCCCCTGTCACGCCTCCTCCCCCCTCCACACACACATAGACTTCCTCTGTCCCCAGTACACACTTAAGTCAGGGTTATAAAGCCATTTTACAGGAGTCTCTGAGGCAGAGGTGTGAAGCAACGCACTCCAGCCACAGAGGGGCAGACTCCCATCCCTACTCTGGGGGCTGCGCAGCCTGACCGCACGGAGGGACTCCCGGCGTTGCAATTCCCGGGCAGTGTGGGAGGGGTTCGGCTGAAGCTCTTTGTTTCTTCTTCTTGGAGGAGATCTGGGAGCCAAGGCTGGTGGGATGTGCTTGTGCGGCGTCCTGCAGCACCCCCGTTCCCCCGCCACGGCTCGGGTGTGTATGTGTCCAATGGAAAAACCCTACGACGACACCACATCCTTTCGCGCACCCTCCACGGCTCTCAGGGCTGCAGACCAGTCCATTGCAAGCTAACGTGACCCCCGCGGGCACTCGGTCCCGCAGCTCCGCGTCCCCTCCCACCTTCCCACTGCCTCTTTTTTAGCTGTGCTCTCATTTGCACGCATCTTCCCAGGGATAGAAGAGACGCGTCTCGGGCGCAGCAATCCAGGTGCCACGGGCGAGGATGCCAGGGAAAGGCCTAGTTTGGGGGATGTACGCTGAAGAGGGGTCCCGAGGTGTGGGCCGGGGACGGCGAGTGGGTACAAAAGAGGGCACTGGTTGAGGGATGGCGCCCGCCCCCGCGCCGAGCGGTCACGTCCGGAGCGGGCCCCGGCGCCCTCCTCACACCACAGTCCTCTGCCCCCAAGTACCCCCCCCACCCGGCCACAGAGGTGTGTGCAGGGAGAGGGGCGCGGGGCGCCAACGCCCGCGGGATTGTAGGTCTGAAGTAGCGTTGACATTGAACTCCGGTCCCCTTGCGTGCGTGTGTGTGCGCGCGCGCGTGGCCACGCGCGTGTTTGAGTGTGTGAGTCGTGGGGTGGGGGCCGGGCTAGAAGCTGCAGCAAACCACTGCCCTCGGGGAGCAGAGCCGAGCGCGCCCCCGAGCCGCCGCCAGCGGGAGCTGCGAGCGCCAAAGCCATTCATGATTTTGGTGACGTTATTCCAGGAGTGGGCGGGGGGGGCGGGGCCTCCCGGAGCCGAGCCCCGCCCCCGCCCCTATAAATACGGCTTCCTGGGCTCTTTGTGGGGCCGCGAGCTCGGTGGAGAGCCGAGAGCTCCGTCTGCTTTGCCGACGCTGCTGGCAGTGGGGCTGTCTCCGGGAGGCGGACCGGCGAACGCCCAGTGCCCACACTCGGCAGCCTGCCGCGCCTGTCTGCGCCCGTGACATCCTTACCCGAGACGCAGTGACCGTGTTTAAATCACAAGGGCGTGGGTCAGGCTCCCCTAGGACTTCATGTCTGTATATTTCCCCATTCACTGGTGAGTATCCTGCGCCCTCGGCGGGCATCCGTCTCGCGGCCGTGGCTGCGGGGCCCGGGCGCCTGCTCGTGCCTGCTCTGTGCGAGGGCAGCGGGTGGCGCGGGCGCCGGGCACTAACCCGCCGCCCAAGCCGGAGCAGGAGTCAACGTCAAGGTTGCAAAGGTGGGGGTGGGGAGGTGGCGCTGAGAGCATCCAGACAAAGGAAGTGAACTCGAAGCTCTCACTTAAGTGACGGCTGGTAGGGTGTGCGTACGGCCGTAGTGGGGTCGGGGGAGAACCAGGGGTCACGGCTGAACCCGGCTAATAAAAGCCCCTTCGCGGAGGGCTGCGGGAGGCGCGCGCCGTGCCTGGCGTAGGGGGCTCCTGCTCTCCCCGGGCCCCTCCCCTTTTCCTTTTTGTTTGCATGCAAGTCTTGGCGTCGAGGCCGGCGGCAGCGGGGCTGAGCTGGTGCAGCGGCGGCTTTTGCAGAGCTCCGAGGGGTGAGGGAAAACGCTCTCCCCACACGTAACCCGACTGAAGCCACAGGCAGCAGCACAGTTCCTCGCTGCACCCTCTCGATCCCTTTTCTCTCCATAGACCCTAAACCCGATGCGCCTTGATGGGGGCCCGGGTTGGGGAGGAGCCGCCCTCACCGGGCCCGCCGGGAAGGAGCCCGGGCCGGGTGGGGGGAGGCGGAGGTTGCACCCGACCGGGTATCGGGGCTGGGAGGGATGCGCCCCGGGCGCCCGCCTCGTTGAAGAGCGAGGCCCACGGCCGCTGGGACTTGCGCACCGGCTGCTGCTTCCTTCCTGCTCTGGGGAAGAGGAAGAGCTGTCGGGGGGCGAGCGCTGGCGGCCTGGAGCTCGCTCCCAGGTGCGGGCGTGGAGAGCCCGGCCCCGCAGGCTCCATGTCCGCGCAGTCCTGCTCAGCTCAGATACCGGAAAGTTCATGCTTCTTGCTTCAACTTTCCGGCCCCGCGCCACAGCCGGGAGCGAGGAGCGAACGCCCGGACACCAGGCTAAGAGCCTGGCGAGAGCCCGGTGGGCGCTCTTCTGGCCCGTTACGTTGGGGGTGGGCAGTAGCCTCTCCATAACCCAGGGGGAAACTGACTTTGGAGTCCTGGCTGCTGACCCTAAACTTGCCCGGAAGCCTAGCATCTTCTTATAGTCTCCCCTCCCCCAATCCAGCCCGTCTCTGTTTAGAAAGGAGACTGAACTCTCAAAACAAAGTAAAAATTTCCTCACCCCGGAGGCTTGCGTACCTCTCTCCTCTGAGCTCTCCTTCCCTCCCACCTCCAGGTACCATATGGGTGAAACTTGGAAGGCAGTGGAGGCTGTGTGCGCCTGGCCACTCAAAACTTGCCAAAATGGTGTTAAGACCCATCAGGGTGATTGTCCCCTGAGAGATTAAGGTTTGGTATTATTTTACAGTTGATTGGCATTTCATAGTTTGCAATGCTTTCCCCCCCAGAGATTAGTCCTTTGCCATAGCTGTGAGATATGCATTATTAGCATCATGGTAACAGACTAACAGCGCATCTGCAGCTCAGAGAGGTTATACGACCTGTTCAAGATCACACAGCACTTGAGTGGCATAGCTTGGACCAGAACCTATTGCTTCTGTTTCCAACTCCTGTGCCATTTCTACTCTATGTAGTAGCTGTAAAATGAAGAAGAGTTTGGTACCCCTGTTTCCTTAGATACAGTCTTTCTAAGGCCTACCCTACATTTTTTTTTTTTTTAACCATGTGTAAAGGCATGATGGTGAAAATATTGCCTGTTGTGTAGGGAGTACACTGACTTTGGTGTGTGCTATTTGGCATTACACATTCGGGACCCTGTACGTGCCCGTGGCTTGTGTGAGGATAATGGAACATTTGTATCCTGCTTACAGAGTACAAAGCACTTTTACATGTCAGCCATTGGTGGGCCAGCTTGGCCCCTCTGGAAATTTCCTTTGCAGTCAGAGTCCGGGCATCCTTAAGGCTTTTAATCCAGGGGATGTTTTTCAAGCTGTGAGCTTGCAGCTGCTGTGGCTGGGGCTAGAGAAGGAGGTTGGATGGCAGATGTGAAGCTTTCAGAAAGCTGACCCTTTGGGGCTTTAAGTGGGACATTTTGCAAAAAGGAACACCAGAGACACAGAGAAATTTAGGAAGGCAGCATTATCGAACTTGGTTTCTCTGAGGTTGACCTGTTATCATTATGTAATAATAATATTCAGTTCCCCTAGAGACGGGTTGAATTGGTTTTAATATAGATAGACGGCCTCAGCTACTTACTGTTTTTTTTTTTTTTTCTAGTTCTGTCACTTAAAAGAAAATCCAGAGTCGCTCTGTGCCAGTAGGGACTAGTACAGGAGAGGAGGGAAGAGGAGGTTTGCCAGAGCGGTTTTCAGACAATGGGCTTTGTTAGTGGAGGTTGAGAGCCCTGATGCTCTAGGCTTGTAAGGTGCTTCCTCGGGGCATGAGCTCGTTTTTCAGTGAGTTCTGTTTTGAACACCTCTCATCCTGCTTCCAGGCAGTCCTCTAATTTAACAGCAGAAGGCACTGAGAGTAGGCATTTGAAAGTGCGTGTGTTTGTTGACTTTTGCTCTGGGTTTCTTGGCAGCCCTGACTATCTGAGATCAGCCGAGATGACTGAGGTGATGATGAACACCCCATCCATGGAGGAAATAGGCCTCAGCCCCCGAAAGGATGGCCTTTCCTATCAGGTAAGTTCAGTACTGGCTTCCTTCTGGTTCCTTAGAGCCTAGTGTCTTTTGCTGGGGCTGGAGGCAGACTTGGTTCTGTATCCCAGTGCTGTTTGTAAGAGCTATGCGCCCTTGAGGAAGTCCCCTAATGCCAGTAAGCCTCGGTTTCTTAATCTGTAAAATGGGGCAACAAGAGTCCTTACTTCACAGAATTGTGGTGAAGATTCAACATGATGAGATGACATGGATAAGGCATTCACAGTACCTGGGAGGCAGTAAGCGTTCAGGAAGCATGAGCTGATGTTATTAATTAGTCATCCTGGCTGCTGTGGACTCTCCCCTTCATGGTGGCAAAGGGGGAAGTGATAATGTGCAGTCAGTTCAGATCAGAACTTCCCTCCCCACCCAAGCCTTGGGCAGTAGCAACATTGCTGTGAGGGGCAGCTTATGGGGAAGGGTAGTCTGGTGGAGGCATTGCTGTGTCAAATGCTGCTTTCTTCCTCTGGTTGATGGTTGACCAACTGATTCCAACAGGGTTAATGTTCAAACTACTTAGAGTTGAAGAGACCTTTCCCAGAAGGGTAGCTCTCTCAGGGATGTTATTGCCAGGATCCAGCATAGAGATTATGCTGTGTGGTGGATCCAGAATATATAAGGACCAAAAAAGTGGTCTAAGTAACACCTTCAGATTCTCAGCCCAGTGCTCTTTCTGGCCTGCCATTCACTTTCCACTGCCCACAGCCCGCTGCAGAGACCTCCAGATAGCGCCGAAGCAGTGAACTGTTTTCAGATTTCCAAGAAGAGTGCCTACGTTATTACCTTCAGGGGAGGAAAGAGTCTGTTCTTAAGGGAAGATCTCGGAGCTAGGGAAATTGTGTAGGATGGCTGGCCGGGGAAGATGAATGAAGTGTGATGGGCTCATTCAGCAGATATTAGCTGAATGTGGCTATGGGCCATGCACTTTACAAATGTTACTCATTCACTCTTGACTGTGGGCACTGAGATGGGAATTTTTGTTCTGTTTCACAGATGAGGAAACAGGCTCAGACTGAGTGGATGACTTGAGTCTCGAACTCCAAAACCTTGCACTTCTGATGTATCATGTGTCTGTGCCTTGAGGTTGGCTCTTGGCTAGAATCTAGACTTGTTCTGCCTTAGAACCATTCCAGGGGCATTTGTTTTGTGAAGGAAGAGAAAATAGAAAGCTGGGTGGGTGTGATGGAGGGAGGGTGATCAAAGAGAGCTGAGATGAAAGCTAAGGTTGGGTAAGGTAATTTGGCAGGTGACAGCAAGAGTCACCTCAGACACACTTGGGAGGTTAGAGAAGGCCCCTTTGTTGTGTGTCAAAATGGCCAAGCCCCTTTTGCTGGCTGGAAATAAGTATTCAGGTAGGCTGAGGGGATTCAGAGGGAGGGGGAAAATACCCTTTCCTGGTTGGTTTTATACCTTCCACCCTCAGAGTGGGTCTGAGAGAGACAATTGAAAGCCCCACAGCCTGTGGGAGGGTAGAAGTTTCCTGACCTACCAGCTGGGGTGTTTTTGGGTACCAGTTTCCAAGCCACTGAATCAGACTGCATCTCTTTGTGGTTACAGGTGAGGTGTTTTTTGGTTTTTTTGTTTTTTCAGTTCTGGGTTTTAGATTTCCATCACAAAACCTTTCCAAACACAGTCATCAGTATGTCTGTGTGTGCTTTTTGATATTCTCCTTTTGAACGTGTTCCAGGATAAAGGACCAGGTCCTACAGGGCAGTTTTCTTGACCTTCAGCTCATTCCGCTGGATCTGAGGGTAAGAACAGGTCATGACCCAAGAAGGGGCTGCAGTGCTGGGTGAGGACAGCTGAATTGGGGCTGCCACGGCAGGAGGAAAATAAAATCGCCTCTGGGTTCCTAAGATAACTCGATGCTGCCTAAGAAAAGGGCCCTCAAATCTTCCTTTGTGGTGCTAGACTTAGGGCCCAGTTTTCACAGCCTCTCAGGAAATCTGCCCTGCTACCTGAGTGGGGACTACTGCACAGTTCCAAAATATCTTACCTAGAACTTCAAAGCACTCTGTCACAAGATTTCAGAAAGGTCTTCTGGTTGCCTGGTGAAGAGAAAGGGGAGAGGTGGTTATCGTCAAGCAAGCAGTATTTATTGGACACTCGAGGTACGTAACATGCTATGCTGGGCATTGTAGGAAGGGTCCGGGGCTCACGTGGGAAACTAGCATGTACATAACTGGAACACAGGCCATCTGGTGGAGCAATATGAAAGCAACGGTCAGTCCAGGGATGTGTGGCAATCTAAAGGCTTGGGAGAAGGAGGTCAGACGGGGGCTGGGCCTTGAAGGAAGCTTTGAGAGGACACTTCCACCTCTAATTTTGTTGCACCTTCAGATACCCCTTGGCTTGCCCCTGTTTCAGCCAGGCGCAGAGCTGTGCAGCGAAGTGGTCTGCCAATTGTCATGAGACCGGTATTTTCTGGGCCCACTCAAAGCCAGTGCCATCCAATTAAACACATTCCCACCAGAGCTCTGGGGATTGGCTGGGGCTGCACTTGGCTGGAGCCTGTCCATTGTACATGCTCAGGCTAGGCTTGGCTCTGGGGGCAGGGGATCTTTGAACTCTGTTCTTGGCATTCCTCCTGAGGGTAATAATAGTACATGGCTTTTACTGCGACCTGCTTTTCCAAGGAACTAAAAGTGGGAAGGAGACATCAATCCCAACTTGGCAGTTGAAATAGAATCTCAGACTTGTGGTTTGACCTTGAAACAAGGTCATAAAATAAATAGGCACACTGGAATTTGTCAGTTGTTCCCCCACCTTCCAGACCTACCCAGAAGGAAGCTTTCCTGATTTCTCTGCCCCAGATGTGATCTCCTTCTTCTCCAGCACCTGTGGCATTTGTGCTTAAATGATGCTGCCGTGGTCCTGCCTGACCTTCTCCCTGCCCATGTGTCCGAGGGCAGAGGATGACTTATTCCCTCTTTGTGCCCATCAGCCATCACCCCTCCTGCAGCCCTCCCCAACCCAAGGTGCCTGCTGGCCCTGGGCCTTCACAGAGCAGGTGCTAAATGGATGGTGGTGCTTTCAGTTAAATTGAGTCTCTCGGTTCTGAAGCTGCCCACCTTCACTTCTGCCTTAGAATTTTTAAAGGGCCTCCTCAGGGTCAGATAGATGTCTTTTTATCCCCTGAAAGATTCGGGTAAGCCCATCTCTTGTGCTTAGGGAGTTAGCATGTATAAAAATCCACAGAGCCGGTGCCTTGTTTTGTCTTTAACATTTATTTGGAGAGTCAATTCAGTATGTGCAGTGCACGTCAGCTCTCTCACTTGGCATGAATTATGACACCCCGTGGGGTGGGTGAGTGAATGGTTACTAGAAAGTCGAGGACATGTTGGGCGGGATGGGAGTGGCGGCCAGCTCACAGGGCTGAGTGGGAGGGTCTCCATGTGGACATTTCTGCCCCTGCTGGCTGCAGCTCGCTTCCCACACTGCATCTGTCAGCCTCCTGTTCTCTGGCCCCTGGGACGGGAACGTCTGCGCCTAATGCCTTCTTCCTTTCCCTAATTCAGGGGAGCAGGTCAGTGGCTGCCTTGCAGGCTCCCCCATCCCAGCTCTAGGGACTCTAAGAACGTGGCAATTCAGAATGCCTCTCTGACTGGGTCTCCTTCCGTGCTGGGCCTGAGTTGGCCTGGAGAAGGGACCTGGGCATTTGCCTGTGGACACTGATGCTGCCACCACCAAGGGCTGTGCTGCCTAGCTTCCCCCAGCACAGTTTGCTGAGGCTTTTGCAGTTCTATCCCCCTTGCTAAGTTCTAGACAGAGATATGGCTCCCCAGTTTTCACTTAAGACTGTCCCATCTAAAGCAACTGGACCAAGATCTGATAACTTTTATCCTTCCCAAGGCCCTTTAAATTCCTCTCTGATCAGCATACATGTCCCTCCCTGGTCACCTTTTGTATTCCTCTTGCTGTTCTTGGTCTCATACTCCTACCATTTAACGGCCACCCACCAGTCAGATGAGGGGAGCCAGGGAGGATGCGCTGTAAGCCAGAGGCGCTAATTCTACATGTACCACAGTGCCCCGTGTTCTGGGCCTTCCTTAAGAGCTTCCCCTGCATTTCCCGACAGGAGGGAGGGATATCCTGGCGTTTGATAGGATAGGGAGGAGGGACAGTGGTGGGTGACCTTCTCCTGCCACAGCCCTGCCGTTAGCTTCTTGCAGTCTGAGCCTCGCTTTTAGCTCTGCATTAGGACGGGTCTAATGCACTGTGTTGGCTGAGAATAGCTCCTCCCCAGATAGGAGCTCTCTGCTTCTTCCATCTCCAAGGCCCAACAATAGACGACTCCTTTATCTCTCCCTTCTGCTCTTTATCAGAAGCAGCAACTCCTCTCTCAAAGAATAGTCTCAGTTGAACCTCTAAAGTCAGGTAGCACTTCGGAAACACTTTCTCTTCACTCACCTCTCTGCTGAGCCTTTCTTTATGAGACCCCCGAGGCTGGCTCTCCTTGCTCCCACCCGTGTAAATGCAGGTGTTGAAATCAATGATGGGCTGGGGTTCCTGCGCCTGTCTCTGTTCGCCTCCCTCAAGCCCCCGCTCACAAGGCCACTCCAGGCATAAGTCATCACCTCCCTTTGTCTCCTCCTCCTGGTGCCCTTGTCTCGTTGGATACTCCCAGCTGTGGTACCCCACATGTTCTCAAGAGTTTTGGAGGCCCAGCTGGGCAGGCGCACAGAAGTCCCATGGTCACCAGGAAAACATCTTTCACATCAGACTTAAAAAAGCCTCAGTCGTCCCTGAAGAAACATAAAGCTAAAATTCCAAAGCACTTGGCAGGAGATGTCCCCCCATGGACACGACATGCTCCTGGAATCCCAGTGAGTTTTCTTTTTCCTCTCCCTACCCCGTCCACCCTGCTCCCTGCTTGGTACAATTCATAAGAACATGAGGCAAACAGGCAGTTAGGGCCACAAGGTTCAGAGGCACAAGGAGTTCATGTCTTTGGGTGGCGTTGGGCCTGTGTCTGAACGTGCTGCCTCTTTTTTTTTTTTTTTTTTTTTTTTGCTGTACGCGGGCCTCTCCCGTTGCGGAGCACAGGCTCCGGACGCGCAGGCTCAGCGGCCATGGCTCACGGGCCCAGCCGCTCCGCAGCATGTGGGATCTTCCCGGACCGGGGCACGAACCCGTGTCCCCTGCATCGGCAGGCGGATTCTCAACGACTGCGCCACCAGGGAAGCCCTGTGTGGCCTCTTTTTGAGTCAGTGCCCAGGTCATGTCAGTTTCAGGTCACGTCTCCTTTGTATGAGGGATCCAGCACCTTCCTTCAGTGCCCAAGGCCTTGACACAAACATGGTGTTCAGTGTTTTGCAATGCCCCTGGGTGAGGGCCTGCAGAGGGCTGGAATTATTCCCATGGGGTTCCTCCCCAACACACACACTGTGGTCACAGCAGTGAGTCTGTAGCACTGCCAGGGAGAGAACAAGCTTTCTTCGCTTCCCTAGCCAACGTGACACACACTGGAGCCATACAACCTGGCCTTCTCTCAAAGGGCCTGTGTTAGGCCTGAGGCCTCTCAGGCAGTGGTGTGTTCATCCCTCTCCAGGCCCAGGGTCTGTGTCTTAGACGGCTTTGTTCCCACAATGCCGGGCAGTGTCCTGCGAGTAGTTGCTTAATGGATGCTGTATGATTGATTGGACACTTCCCCTCTCCCTTTCCTGAACTGAGAATTATGCCTCCACCTCGGCTATCCCACGGCGTGGGTTTTTATAGAATCAGCATTTTCTCTATGGTGACCCAGTCTCCCGGGTCGGATAGAGAGGAGGATTGTACCATTAGGGAAATGGATGAGTTTGGGTGGCGAATCTTGTGACTGGAGCCAAGAGCTATTCCTGGGTGTCTAGTGAATGTCCTGAAATGATCTGTCAGGCCCGAGTCCTGAAATACTCCTCGGAGGATGAAGACAGGCCCTCATTCACACGGGGCCCAGAGTTGCCGGGGCTTCGTTCCTTTTCAGTCTCATAGACCCTGCGCCCCCCTCGGCTGTCTCTCGCCTCACCACCTGCCCTTCCCTTGTCCCGGAGCCCAGCTCAGGAGGATTCTTGATCAGTCAATCAGCTCCTGTGTCTGCTCCCCACTCCTTGATTGGGGGAGGGCCCCTCGTTGCACAGACCTATCTTAGAAAAAAATTAATATTTGCCAAAAGTTTCTCCAGCCTGTTTTTACCTCAAGGGAAGTTTGGGAGCTCCCTCAGTCCCCTCACTGCTAGAATTAATTGCCTTACACTGTCAGAAGCCCCTTTTAGGTAAACTGTATAGAAGAGGCACCCAAGCATTTAGCTGAAGCGACATCGACTGCTTGCAACTCAGCCAGTAATTGTACTGGAGCCAATGGGAAGGAAGGTTCCAGATCTCTCATCCAAAGGAGAACTGCCCTGAGCAAAGAGGGAAGTCACAAACCTCAGTCCGGGGGCGGGGGGGGGGGGGGGGGGGGGTTGGTCTCTAGGTCTGACTTTCTCCTAACTTGAACCTGAAGGTGGTTGCCAGGCAGAATTAATTAGTATACCTTGAATTCATCTCCTGTCTTTACTTTGTAGAGCTTGAAACACATGTCCACCCTGGATTTGAGAGCATCCTTGGTTTTCCCAAATTCCTAACCATTTTCTCCAGACACAGCCCTATGTGTCAGTTCAAATTTATCCGCAGGTGAACGTTAGCCCAAGGTGTGTGGGCAGCCCCAGGCTCAGCCGCTGATCCCCATGGGACAGAGCCTGAGATGCCTACAGAGGCTCTTACACACACACACACACACACACACACACACACACACACACACACACACTCGCATGCACTTACATGAACTCACACACACATGCGCACACACACACACGACCAAAAGGGCAGACAGCAGAATGTTAATAGCAGTTGTTTTAGATCAGAGTGCTGTAATTACAGGAAAATTTTCTTTTCCTTCCCCTTTTTTGAGTAACTTCATATTTTCACTGGCAAACTATGTATTTTATTATTCTTATGCTTACTTTTCAAATTTTTAAAGTAGCATAGGCCCATTATGGAATTTTTATTTTCTTCTTTAAACTTTTTTTTCCAGTCACCATAATCTCACCATGCATAAATCGCAACTGTTAACATTTTAGCATCTTTTCCACAGAAGTTGTTTTTATATGGCCAAGATCACACAGGGTTGTGTTCTGCTTTTTTACTTAATGGTATGTAAGTCATCAGCATCACATCATCACAACTTATCTTTTTTTAAATAAATTAATTTATTCTATTTATTTTTATTTTTGGCTGAGTTGGGTCTTTGTTGCTGTGCACGGGCTTTTCTCTAGGTGCGGCGAGCAGGGGCTACTCTTCGTTGTGGTGTGCAGGCTTCTCGTTGCGGTGGCTTCTCTTGTTGCGGAGCACGGGCTCTAGGCATGCGGGCTTCCGTAGTTGTGGCTCACGGGCTCAGTAGTTCTGGCTCATGAGCTGTAGAGCGCAGTCTCAGTAGTTGTGGCGCACAGGCTTAGTTGCTCCACGGCATGTGGGATCTTCCTGGACCAGGGCTCGAACCCGTGTCCCTTGCATTGGCAGACGGATTCTTAACCACTGCACCACCAGGGAAGCCCAAAATTTATCTTAAAAATGCTTCAAAGCCAGCATTTTAATAACTGCACAAAGTTATAAAGTTACAACATGATTTTTTCACCATTCTCCAATTGTTGAATTATTTTTAAATTGTATATATTTTTCTCTTATAAATAATGTGATAATTTATATATAATTTTATATATAAATCTTTGTCCATAGTTTATACTATTTCCTTAGAGTCTTAGGAATAGAATTTCTGAGTCAAAAGGTGTAAGAGAGTGTGTGTGTGTGTGTGTGTGTGTGTGTGTGTGTGTGATAATTATAAAGGTGATATTAATTCCTTTTAGAAATTTAGGAAAATATAGAGAAGTACAAACGAAATTTTAAATGCCCATATTCCTATCACTGAAATATTTTGGTATGTTTACTTCCAGTATTTTATATGCATTTTTATTAAAAAAATAAAATTGAGGTAAAACTGTATGTGCCAGAGTGAATCTTTTTTCACTTCGTATAATATTGTGACTATGTTCCTGTCACTTGGTTTTCTTTGTAAAATGGCATTTCATTTTGTTATGTACCACTTATTGCTGAATATTTAGGTTGTGGCATATTTTGTTCTTACAGAGAACACTGCTTTGAATATCATTTTACACAAATCTCTGCGCAGGTCTGATTTGTTTCCTCAGAATAAATTCCTGGAAGTAGAATTGCTGAATCAAAGAGATTAAACATCATTAAGCCTCTTGATTATATATTACCTTAATAACAGAAGACAAATAAAAGAGTTTATCATAGTATAAGCTCCCAGCATTGAAAGCTCTACAAATAGAATCTCAGGGTTGTAAAATCTATACCAATGGGATGATGGAGGAGCTTTGTGGAGAGAGTCAGAAAGGTGTTTGGTTACTTTAAAGTGTTTGGGAGATGTTGTACATCTTCCCCTAGTTTGTTAACTGCTTATTTTGAGCAGAGATGATAACAGTTAATGATGTTTAGGCACCATTTAGCCAGCGTTGCAAATTAGCCAGGGACATTCTTGTCCCACAGTGGGTATGTTGACATGCTCTGTGAATTACAAATGTATATGAGTTGGCGATTCCCCTACTTATCTCCTTTATTCTGTTAATGACATTGGAGCACCGTGTGACCTTGAGGAAGACCAGGGTAGTTGCCTTGGCTTGGATACCCACGACGGTTGAACAGACGCACGTTTAGTCCCCTGAACCACCTTGGTTTTCCTGGGGTTCCAGGTCTGGCTTATGGAATGGTCATGGTTTTAGAAATATTGCTTCCCTGGAATCAAGGATAAACTGGGCTCTTAGAAGTAGATCTGAACATAATGGAAGTCTTGGGCCAGTGTTCAAGGGCCTTCCACCCAATAGCACCGCCAGGCTCCAGGTTCTTTGCGACAGGTAAACAGCCTAGGCCAATGCTCCAGTAGAGTCCAATATGCCTGGCGGTTTACAACTTTAATTTAGGTGTTACACAGACAAACTTTGAAAATGTTAGTGTATTTTATGGTTATTACCTATGACAAGTAATACTACTTTTCCATTTATGTAGTAATAGAATTTTATTTTATTTTTTAAATGTTTTAAACAAGTGAGTAAAGAAAAAATATAATAGAGCAATAGCGTGTATGTGGACGGGAAAGCGTAACCATGGTGGTGCCTGACTTCCTGGGACTGGCGTCACCGTTGTTACCATGAAGGAATTTTTTTTCTTCAAGAGTTGAATCTGTCCTCTTGGACGGAAGCATTCTTAAAGATAAGCTAATACTAAATTATGATTTCTGTATTTCTTTGGTCATTTGCCCCCTTGGATATAGCAGTTAAAGCCGTATCAGAAACATTCTTGGCTCTTTTCCTTGGCACCCTAATATTGGAGGTTTTAATGCCAAATTACTTCTTAATCAGGTTCTATGTATACACCCCTTCATGTTTTAACAAAGTGTTAAAACCAAAGTGTTAAAACCTCAGCTGCCCCTTAGGTTCACAGAAACTTTCAAGGGATGCGACAGCAGAGAGCATTTTGGAGAAATCAATTTCCACATCTTTAGCTTCCTTCTGTTCCTTTTCTAAAATTGCGTTTCCTGAAGACAGGCTTCACCAGTTTTCTTTTCCTACCTTTCCTATCAAGATTGCCCTCCACCCCCTTTGTAAGAGGACCTGCTTCTCACCTACGTGAATCTTTTAAGGTGCCTTCCCAGCGTATAGAAACCTTAGGAGAATCGAACAAATGGACCATTTAAAAATGTTACTGTCTAAGAAGCTTCATAAATCCCACCTATCTATAAAAAAACAGTGAAAAATTACCTTTGCGTTTAATAATTATTTGTGGTATGTTTATTGATTACTTATATACTAATAGCTGCAATAAGCCAATCCAGAATTTTATTTTTTTAACTAACAAGGCTTAGGGTCATGGGACATAAAAACATTAAAAGCCGATTTACAAATGCATCTTTTTATTGCAGGGAAGTATGAAAAAAGCTAATGACTAAAAACTTTCAAACATGAAAATACATTAATATAAAATTCTATGGAGCAGTAGAATGGAAATACATTTTCAAGTAGAGAAAGGAATAAGATTTGACTTACGAGCTTGTTTATGAGTTTTTAAAATAGGTGATGGTAGATATCAAATTGCTATGGTGTTTATAAGCCATTGAGTACTTATTTAAAAGAGTGGCATAAAAGTTTATTTTAAAATGGTAATATTTATAATACAGCAGAAGTTTTAGGTGTCGGTTTTAAAAGGTGTGAAAGGAGACAGTTTTTGAAAATTCTTTCAATTCTTTCAAAATTCTTTCAAGATTCTTTCAATCTCCAAGTTTGGAGATCGTGGATATAGATATTTTCCTTGGGATCAAAACTGAGATACTGTAGCATCTCAGAGTGGGAGGGTACCTTAGAGACTGGGCCAGTCTCTATCAGATGTGAGAATGCACTCTACAGTAGCGTGGCACTGGGTCACTTACGTGTTCTTTGGACATTGCCAGTGATACGGAGCTCAGAACCTTTCAGCGCAGTGGGATTATGAAGTATGAATCTGGATAACTGGTTTCTAATCTTGGCTTTGCTACTGTCTATGTCATATCAGGCGACTCCCAGCATCTCTTTGGACCTTGCCTTCCCCATCTGTAATGGAGAGAGTTGATTCTATCATTTTCGTTAGAAGTTGTATAATGCGGTGAAATCCTCCATTCTGATCTTAGATAGGCCCCCTGGAGTTAAAAAAAATCTGCTCTCTCTTAGACTTCATGTCAGCCTTTTAAGTATTTGAAGGCACCTCTTATGTTCCCCTCAAATCTTTTCCAGTTTTAAAACATATTATCCTTCAACCTTGACTTATAGAGTCATCTTTGTGAAGGTATTTTTTTCTCCAGGCCATTGGCTCTCAAATTTTTAAATCTCAGTCCCTTTTACTTTTTAAAAAATTATTTAGGACCCCCAGAGATATTTGTTTATGTGGGTTATATCTTTTGATATTAAAACAGTTTAAAATTTTTATTATTTATTAATTCCTTTAAAATGACAATAAAACCATTACATGTTAATATAAGTAATGATTTTTAATAAAAATAAATATATTTTCCAAAACAAAAAAAAGTTCAGCACCAAGAAAGGTTTCACATTTTTGCAAATCTGTTTGATATCTGGCTTAATAGAAGACAGCTAGAGTCTCACATCTGCTTCTGCTTCCAATCTGTTGTGATCGGTGTTGGTTGAAGTACATGAAGAAAATCTGGCCTATGCAGATGTGTACTTAGAAAAGGGAGAAATATTTTAGTAGCCTTTTCGTATATTTTTCTTTGATATTTTGGCAAAACTCAGTAAGTGGTAGTTTCTTAAAGGTTAGTGGTAATGTGGAATCTGAAACCTTATCAATGAACTTTTTGTACTCTTACATTAGCCTATCTTGCACTTTGAACGAATCTTTTACGCATGCTTGTTTTCATAACGTGCTGTACTGATCATTTGGAAAATATAGGTTTGCTGAGTTATGCAGATCTTCCAAAGTTAACACATTTTGTTACATAATATCAAAAAAAATCACATTAGTTAATATGTGGTCTCCAGAAATTCTTCAAGTGATAGGAAACTGTCAAGATTATGGTGGCTGATACAAGTTTTACAAAATTCTAATTTTTGCTTGAGACCTCAGTTTTTATCATTGGTAACAAATACCATCAGTCACTTTTTTGAAATATCAGGCTCATTTTCTTTGAAATATTAGGCTCAGGTCTGCCAAATACCCAAGTCTGAATAACCACGGTTGTTGGTCAGTCATTCTTTCAACTAAAAATGGCGTCCCATGGAAAAAGCGGCTCACCACTCAATCCCATAAATGCTTTTCTGCGAGACAACCATTGTGCTCTGATGTGCACCAGAAGTGTTGTATGCCGACTTTGCATTTCATCACAGAGTATATTAAACAACATGTACTTAATAGTCAATATTTAATAAAAATTAATCTTTACTGCTTCATCAAGGACATGAAGTTTTTTGTTTTTTGTTTTTTGCTGTACGCGGGCTTCTCACTGTTGTGGCCTCTCCCATTGCAGAGCACAAGCTCTACACGCGCAGGCTCAGCGGCCATAGCTCACGGGCCCAGCCGCTCCGCGGCATGTGGGATCCTCCCGGAGCGGGGCACGAACCCGCGTCCCCTGTATCGGCAGGCAGACTCCCAACCACTGCGCCACCAGGGAAGCCCGAAGTTGTTTTTTGTTTTTTTTTAATTGCAAGTGGGAGGTGGTGACGAATACAATGACCACCAGCACAGTTTGCAGCTGCCGCCAGCATTAATTCTTGCTCAGGTGCCAGCAATTTCACCCACCGTTGCTTTTTATACCATTAGCGCAAGTATCAGCACAGGAAAAACGGCAAATAACATCTTAGTATTACTAAGAAAATATTTTAACTCCATGGACACTCTGTCCCTGAAAGGAGCTCAGGAATTAAGCTTTGAGAACCACTGCTCTAGACTGAACAGAATGTGTCTGATCAGACGCCGGCTGGGCATCACCTCCCTGTTAGTGCAGGTGGTGTAGATGGTCTCCATGAGATTAGCGGACCTCTAGGAACATAGCCCTGTTTGCTTCAATGTTTTCACATCAATACTGCAGTTGCGATCAACTATAATCGCCAGGCCTCTTTTACTGGACCTACTATCAAGCAAGGCTTCCTGTTGGAGAGGGGAAGAAAAGTTTTTAACTTAAAGAAAGATATAAACTAGCTGATGACCTCACTTTGGGAAAAGGTGAGTTGGGGGTGATGGATGTCATCCAAGTGGAGACTTTCACAGATGGTGGAAAGGGCAGTGAAGCCGTGGATTGGGGAATCCTCAGCCTAAGATGGACAGTGGAAGCCAGGAAGCTGCCTGAGTCCAGAGAAAAGCCTAGGCTGACACCAAGTCCAGGGAGGGCACAGGGAAGGTGAGGTTAGACAGGTCAGGTGAACCTGAGCAGGGTCATGAGAATCAGGAGAGAAGCAGCCTTGAAGCAGGCTGGCCTGGTAGTGTGCTGCAGAGGTTGTGGTGACTGAAGGCCAAGCAGGGCCCTGGGCCTGGGCTGTAAGCAAGTCCTCAGACTTGAGAGTGGTTTCCATCCAGCGATGGTTTTGGAAGCCATGTAATAGGGGAACCCCAGACAAGAAGAGAATGGGAGGCTATGGGACCAGGCTAAATATTCAAGATTTTTGTCTCCAAAACAAAGAATGAGGGAATGGTTGGAAATGGCAGCCCTGTCAGTCTGGGCTTTCTGAGAGAGGGTGTGTGTCCGTGGGACACCTGGGTGGCACCAGCAGGAGAGAGAGAGAGAGAGAGAGAGAGAGGCCATCCCCCAAGGCCCAGAGATGACTGGGAAGCATGTCTTCTTTTCAAAGGGCAATAATGAGATAGTCAGGGGGGATATTTGGATGGGGGTATTTGAAATCATCCTATGCCAGAAAGCTGCAGTGTTTTCTTACCACCCTGGAGAACTCTGAGAGATGTTCTGTAACATTACAAAAGCCCCATCAGCTCGCTGGGCCCGAATTATCTGCAGCAAGTCGTGCTAATTAATTGGAATTTGGAACTCCTGACTTGCAGGATGGGTGTGTGTTGGAGAGATGTTTATGAAAGATGGTGTTTATCCAGAGGATTTCCTTTTCTTTTAAGTTTCAAGGCTGGAGGCTTAAGCATCTTTAATCCAAAGGAAGGAGATCCAACAGTTGTTAATAAAGCCCCAAATCTCTGCTCAAGTCTCCTGTAGGATTAGAGACACCAGAGAAGTGTAGGAGAGGGTGAGGTGGATGGTCTATAACCCCAGTCCAGGGGAGATTTGCGTGACGTGAGTCTCAAGGATGGAGAATGAGGTCATTAGCATCTGAGTGGAGGTGTTAGAATGTTCTTCCCCATCCTCTGAATCCAGGCAGTAGCCACTGTGCCCCTTTGCTATAATTCTTTCTGTTCTTGCTAGCCACGTTTCACTCTGAAAAGTCAATAAAATGCAAATAATGATGATGATGATAAAATAGCAGGAGGCGAGGATTTCAAAGAACATATTTCTTGCCTTCACGTATTGTTAGGGGACAAAAAGCAGGGTGTACTTTTCTTTTGAATTAGCTGCCCCTCATTCACTCAGCCTTTGTCAGAGCAGGATGCTGGTAGAGATCTGCCCATTGTTAGAAACCAGCCCTTCCTAGGAACGAATAAACACACAAGGCCAATCCATTGTTATTCTCCAGGAAAAATAAGAAACCCAGGCGGCAGGCCCCTAGAGTAGGCTGGGGGGAAGGAGGGGAGGGTGCGTAATGGGGAGACTTACGCTGCAGGGGCTTCCACTGAAAGGCCAGGATCTGGACAAGGCAGTGGCTTCCATTCCATTTGGCCTAACCAATACCCTGGGAAAAGAGAGGTACTGTAGGAGAAGTCCAGAGAACCTGGCCTAGACTTTGTGAGCACAAGCCCAGGAGTGCTGCTAATTTCCTCCTGTCCCAAGCCACAGCTACAGACGTTCCAGTGCCTTACTGTAAATGCTCCCTGGGGACCCCAGCTTTTCCTAATACGAACCATCATTAGGAATTTAAAGTTTATAGAACATACAGACATACCTGTATTTAATTCTCTCCAAAGCCTGTAAGATGGGAATTAGTAGTAATCCCAATTTATAAATGAGAAAAGGGGGGCGATGGGCCTCCACATCTTTGAGCCTGTTGGCTTCCGTGCTGGCACTCAGGCTGAAGCATCATGTAATCCTTTCAACAATACTGTAGAGTGGAAATTCCTTCCTCATCTTACTCACGAGGCAGCTGAGGCTCAGACAAGCTAAAACGACTTGACCCCAGTCATACAGATAACAAAGCACGGGACAAGGGAAAAGCCAGATCTTTCAGACTCCTGGTCTACCTGTGGGAGTGGAGATTTTCCATCACAGGTTTGAGGTTCATTTCTACCCCCTCCTCTGGACCAGAGAGGGGAGAGACACACTGTGTGGTTTTGGATGCCGAGGCAGATCCCTCTTGGGGCCTTGGAGAGCCACCTGGTTATTCATCGCAGGCCCTGTGTCCCACCTGCCCTCTCCCCCCCACCCCAGCACGCCTCCTTCCTCTGTTCCACCCCAGCAAAGAGGAGCAGGATGGCCGAGCTCCCTGGGTCTCAGCTTGCAGAGGTGGTAATTAGCCCTTTGTATCTAGTTAACCACCTTTCATCTCCTCTACCTGCTGGTGTCCGCTTTCCCTATTAGCATCTCTCAGCTCTTTGCCGAGCCCTCCACCTTCTTTGTGGCCAGCTCGGGTTGTTTGTCAGGGGTGACGGCTGAGGGATGCACGCACACAGGGGAGGGCTGCTCCAACCAGAGTCGCTCATTTTCCATCCTAGGTGCCAGGCATCTCTCTCCTCTCCCACCCCAGAGGCAGCCAGGTTTAGGTCACCTGGCTTAGAGGCAGACAGTCGATAGCTAGGCCCCCAAATTTCGGGCCTTTGGAGCCCTGGTATTACCTTTCAGTTCCCCTCCGTAGGTGAAATGGGAGCCGACTGACCGGTGACTTTTATACTTTCAACAAAAGCCTGCTGACTAATTCTGCATCTCCAGGGGCTCACCTTCAACCCCAGACTTCTCTGCTCTCAGGCCTCCCATGTCGGTCTATTAGCCAAGCATCCTGAGCTTTCCTGGACGGTCCTGCTTTCAGTGTCCTCATATTTATCTATTTATTTGTGTAGCTATTTCAATTTATATTAACTTTACATATTTCATATAAATTTATATTAATAAAAATGAAAGGGAATTAAAAATTTTAGCCTCGTGCTTAAGAGACACATGGGGCTGGTGTTTACCGTTGGACAGCGCAGATAGAAAATATTTCCATTATTGCGGAAAGTTCTGTTGGACAGCTCTGATCTACAGGCAGAAATTCCAGTATATTGGCATCCAAACTACATCTCACAGACCATTTCTTCCTAGAAGGTCCTAAAGCTCCTTTGACCTTTTTTTTTTTAATTTATTTTATTTATTTAGTTTTGACTGCGTTGGGTCTTCCTTGCTGCATGTGGCCTTTCTTTAGTTGCGGCGAGCAGGGGCTACTCTTTGTTGCAGTACGTGGGCTTCTCATTGCGGTGGCTTCTCTTGTTGCGGAACACAGGCTCTAGGCACGCGGACTTCAGTAGTTGTGGCACATGGGCTCAGTACTTGTGGCTCGCGAGCTCTAGAGCACAGGCTCAGTAGTTGTGGCACACGGGCTTAGTTGCTCCACAGCTTGTGGGATATTCCCGGACCAGGGCTCGAACCCGTGTCCCCTGCATTGGCAGGCGGATTCTTAAAACCACTGTGCCACCAGGGAAGCCCCTCCTTTGACCTTTTGAGTGAACTCATTTGAGTTCCCAAAATGTCAGATCCTGTTGGGATTGGAGGCCACCTGGCAAAGGATGCCCTTGAAGAAGTGTCCGCTATAAAATTGACCATTACCAAGTTTTTTGTTTGTTTATTTGTTTGTTGTTGTTTTTGTGGTACGCGGGCCTCTCACTGTTGTGGCCTCTCCCGTTGCGGAGCACAGGCTCCGGACGCACAGGCTCAGCGGCCATGGCTCACGGGCCTAGCCGCTCCGCCGCATGTGGGATCTTCCCGGACTGGGGCACAAACCCGTGTCCCCTGCATCGGCAGGCAGACTCTCAACCACTGCGCCACCAGGGAAGCCCAACCATTACCAAGTTTGTTTGTTTGGTTTTGGGTTTTTTTTGCGGTATGCGGGCCTCTCACAGCTGTGGCCTCTCCCGTTGCGGAGCACAGGCTCCGGACGCACAGGCTCAGCGGCCATGGCTCATGGGCCCAGCCGCTCTGCGGCATGTGGGATCTTCCCAGACCGGGGCACGAACCTGTGTCCCCTGCATCGGCAGGCAGACTCTCAACCACTGCGCCACCAGGGAAGCCCGACCATTACCAAGTTTGAATGCCTGCTGTTCCCCACAGTGGGACATGCAGGGCCCGGGATGTTCTTGGTGCATGTGATCTCCAAGATGTCATTTGCAAAGGAGGGAACTTGGTGTCTATTAGTTTCATCCAAGCCATCAGCCCTGGCAGCCGAGTGTAACAGCTGGATGTGGAGTCCGGTGTTGGTGGACAGAGGAAGGGGCAAGGCTGAGAGAATCACAGCTGGGATGGATGCTTTGTGATCTGTTCTGCCCTGGAGGGTGAGGGTGGGAAATGCTTCTCAGAGCCTCCCCATCTTCCTTTCTGGACACCTTAGAGAGGAGCCTTTTGCTTCAGAGAGAAATGAAAAGGATTTTTTTCCCCTTCTCCAGTCCAAGGAGAAGGGACGCTTTGGGGTAAGAGGTTTAACCAGAAGCAGTTTCTTTTTGGAACAGGGGCAGTGCTTTATTCCTGGCCAGTTCCTGCAGGCAAACAGCATGCTGGGCTGGCCTGCTGCCCCAACTCTACCTGTCATGTGCTTGGCAAGTCTGACTTGAGTCCTTTTTTCCACTGCCTTCCCCACCCCGTCAAACTGCCGTTGCAACCTCTCATTTTTCTGCTGCCTAGATGATTAAAAAGCATGACTTAGTGGAAAAATCTTGACCTCCTTGGGGTCAGCCTCTTAGGCAGCTGTCAGAGATAAGATTGTACTGGCAAAATACTCAGCTTTGCTCTGCAAGGCTTTCTGTCTGGATGTGAGGAAATGAGAAGCTGGTTGGTTCTGGGTGCGTTTTGTTTGTCTTTGGAGAGAGCTACAATTTTCGGAGGCATAAATTGGTATTATCTGATAATACAATATAATCTCTGATGGGAGGGTTAGATTATTATAGTGATTTTTAAAAATGTAATTAACAGGCTTTGTAAAAGAAAAAAAGTTTTTTTTCCATGGCGCCTGCTTTGAGCAATTCAGGGAGCAAAGTTCTCTGGCAAGTAAGCAGTATCAGAAGTTCAATGCTCAGACTTCCCCCAAGGACTTAAAAGACTTAATTGTGTGGCTCCTGGTATGAAAGGCATTGTTTAGAGTTATTTTAATTACTGTGTTAGTATTTCTGCCTCTTGCTTGGAGTTTGAAACTGCTGTTGGAGACTGCTCTCGCAGTCCAGTTGAAACTGCTCCAAAGAGGACATTCCGATTTGAGTTTAGCATATGTCTTCAAAGCATTTTATCATCTCTGTATTTGCCCAGGCTTTGCACCCACCTAGTGAGACCAGAAGGCCACTTCACTTCTTAAAAAGAGAAACTGAGGCCCGGGCGTTTGAGAGGTCTTGGTTAGGGTTGTACAAGTGATGTCAAGGTTGATGTGGCTTGACCCAAGTGTTGTCAAATGAGCACCTCATTCGAAGTCCTGTGGGTCTGAGTTTGGGTCCCCGTTCAGCTGCTTCCTAGCTCTGTGGCCTTGAGTAAGTCACTTGCCCTCTCTGTGCTTCAGTTTCCTCATCTATAAAAAGTGATCACACCACTGCATACTTCAGAGGATTATTGTGAAGATTGAGATTCTGCTCAGCAAACATGCCTGGCATATCTTCCATCATCAGCAGCCTCCTTATTTTAACACTTTTCCCCCTACTTTTAGTTAAAGACGCATTCCTGGCTTAGAACAAAATCATATGCTCTCCGCCCTTGTCGGCGTCCTCCTCCTTCTGCTGGCCTTGCCGCTGCCTGTCTCTCTGGCTCTTCCTCAGCGGGTGTGATCCTAGCTAGGAGCCGGGCGCCACCTCTCTCAGCCAGGGGGTCACAGCGCAGGCCCAGCCCTGGGCTTTAGGTTAGAGAGTAGAGGCAGGGGCCCAGGGCTGTCTTGGGCCAGGTGTCCATCCCCTCTTGATATTTCGCAGCTCTGTCCTTGAAGATTTAGAACAACTGTTTGGACGGGGCAGCTCATCTTCTGGACCTAGCTGCCCAGATGGTCATCCTGGGGCCTGAACTGCCAAATGGGCCATTAAAGCCTAGGGTCTTGGGCTTCCCTGGTGGCGCAGTGGTTGAGAATCCACCTGCCAATACAGGGGACACAGGTTCGAGCCCTGGTCTGGGAGGATCCCACATGCCGCGGAGCAACTGGGCCCATGAGCCACAAGTACTGAGCCTGCGAGTCTGGAACCTGTGCTCCGCAACAAGAGAGGCCGCGACAGTGAGAGGCCCGCGCACCGCAATGAAGAGTGGCCCCCACTTGCCACAACTAGAGAAAGCCCTCGCACAGAAATGAAGACACAACACAGGCAAAAATTAATTAATTAATTAATAAACTCCTACCCCCAACTTAATCAATCTTAATCAATCTTAAATTAATTAATAAACTCCTACCCCCAACTTAATCTTAATCAATCTTAAAAAAAAAAAAAAAAGGCTAGCGTCTTGCCCACCCTCCCTGGTCAGTTTTCTGTGAAGTGGGCAGTTGACCCAGTGGCATCCATTCATTGTTCAAGAGGCACAGGTGTTGAAGACAGGAGATCTAGGTTTGAATCCTGGCTCTTCCTTGTGACCCTCAGAGCCCCAGGTCTCTCTGCTCCTGGGCAGGGGGGGAGGGGGGAGGTGAGGCCTACCGGAGGCATCTGAAAACGCTTTGTAAACTGTAGCATACTTTCCACTCATGGGGGTTCCCCTCACTCATGCCCAAGGCTTGTGCTCGGAAGGGCACCTGTGTCCTCACCCACAGCAGGAGGCTCCGGCTCCCCAGAGGAGAAGTGAGGAGGGGCCCAAGTAAGCCACTTGACCTTCTCCCTGCTCGGCATGTGGGTCTGTGCGCAGAGCCCAGTCCAGGGGCAGACCTGCAGGGCTGGCTGCATCAAGAAGAGAAAGCCCGCAGGGGGGCGTCATCTTTCCCGCCCTCCCTCCACCCCACTAGCCTAGCCCCTCCCTGCCTTGTTTTCCTCCTGGCCGCCATTACCATCCTGTTTATAAGCCCCGTTAAGTCTTTAATGATGCCTGGTTGTGCAGCTGGCTTAAGACTTAATCCCCCAGCAATAGGGCTTTATTGGATAAATGGTTAATAATCACTCGTCTGCAGGGATTGGGGAGGTTGTGTTGAGGCCCCTGATTCCCGGAAGCCCCACGTGGCCTCTGACATGGTCAGGGACTTGATGGGGACAGCACTGCGTGGGGCTAGGTGCAATAAGATTGGGTACCCTCATAACACCCCAGAAGTTGGGAAGGCCTGAGTTTCTAGGAGAGCACTTCTGCTACCTCCAAGGAACAGAGCCAGGCACAGGGAACCCCCGGGATCTCTTCAAATGTGTGTCTCCACCCCCTCCAGGGTCTGCTTTCCTTTCTTTTGCCATTAACAAGCTGTGTGACCCTGAGCAAGTCTCCTGACCCCTCTGGGCCTCAGTTTCCTTATCTATCAAATGGAGAGGTTGGAAGAGATGGCCTTGCAGGTGCCGTGTGATTCTGTGAGCCCAAGCGTCCCAGACAGTCTCCTCTCTCCGGCTCTCTGGCGTGTCCCCGAGAGCTGTGTGTGGCAGGAGACCAGCAGCCCATTGGATTAAGTACTTAAGCTGCTGGGCAAAGAATTGGGTCAGCTGTAGTCACAGGGCAGTGTGCGCAAAGGGAATCCGCAGAGCCTGGATTTTATAGCCTGGTTTGGGGTTTCTCCCAGCTCTGGTCAGGACACACAGTAGGCATCAGAAAAAGGAACCTCGTTGACAGGACTGTGGAAAGAGAAGTAGACTCTTTCAGGTGTAGAGCCGTCAAGGAGCCAGGTGTTGTTTACAGGTGAAAAAAGAGCCTGGGATTATGTTCCCATGTGCCTGTGTCTGGGGCCATGCCTTCAACCCTGATTTGACTTTGACTTTACAGCTACAGCGAGATCAGAACCCGTCTCCTTGAGAGGCACGTGATATTGGCCACGGACTTGGGAGTCAGGCAGACCTGGGTTTGATCCCATTCTACCACTGCTCGTTTCCAGGCTGAATGGTTTGGGCAACCTCCTTCTCCAGGAATCTCCTGGGATTCTTTCAGGTGGCGTGAGCAGCACCTATGTTTCTGCCTGACCGTGTTGGGTCCAAATTATATATGTAAAGTACCTGGTAGGTGCCAATAATTATCCTGGGAGGAATTTAATGTTATAGCACCTGTTGTATGCATTGTACTTCTAGAGTAAAATGCTTGCTGCAAATGGAGATGTGACTCACTGTGGACATGATTTTGAGTTCTTTTATCTGAAAACAAGACCAAAAAGTACAAACGCAAATTTGGTGGCACTGCCATGAAAACTTTCAGCTTCAGGATTAGTCTGGGTTTCCCTTGTTGCCCCAGAGTTTGTTCCCTGGCTCCTGCCTGATGCTCTGCAGTATCCCACCTGCTGCTCCCCAGTATCCCAAGGGCGTAGCACGGTCTCTGGTGTATAGCGGGGGCTCGGTCCTGCACGTGTACCTGATGGGGTTCTCCGCTTTTATTTCAGATCTTCCCTGACCCGTCAGACTTCGACCGCTGCTGCAAACTGAAGGACCGTCTGCCCTCCATCGTGGTGGAGCCCACAGAGGGGGAGGTAGAGAGCGGGGAGCTCCGGTGGCCCCCCGAGGAGTTCTTGGTCCAGGAGGATGAACAGGACAACTGTGAAGAGACACCGAACGAAGACAAGGAACAGTAGGGTCCACGCCGGCTCCCACAGGGTCACACCAGACAGCATCTGTACCTGAACTGTGTTCTTTCCCGCTACCATGGAAGGAGAGCATGAGCCACAATAGTTCTGAAAAAGTCAGACGATGGCTTCCGTTTTGCACCTGCAAATCACTGAGTTGGTTTTCTTTTCTTTTCTTTTCCTTTTTTGAGATGTCGGGCAGTGGAGCCCTCTGCGACAACACGCCGGACCTTTGAGAAAGGAAGCTGCTTAGAGCAGGGGTTGGGGGGTGCGGGGAGGCGGGCGTCTTGGAGATCTTTATCTGAACTCAAGCAGGCTGGGGGCAGCCGTGGGATTCCAGTGGGCTCTGGGGGTGGGCTGGGATGGGGGGATGTGCAAAGCTAGCAAGGAACGTCTGGGGCAAGAAAACAAACAGGAGATGAAAGAGAAAATACACATTTTAAAGAAAACATTGAGCAGAGAAGTGCAGCCAGGAAGTACCTACCCAGCAAGCATTCGCTCTGGCTGCTGGGACATCAGACAACAAAGTCTTCATCTCTCTCTAGTTTTGCCCACTGCCAGCCTTTGTTTTTGTTTCAGGTGTGTTGGTCTGTAATGGGGAGGCAGGCAGAGGAGAGCAGTGGAGGCTGGCTACCTGCAAAGCCAGCTGGAGGTGATGCCGATGCCAGGAACGCCTCCCGTTTCCTTCTCCAGACCCTCCCCTCAGGCCCTAGCAGGTGCGTGTGCCCCCGTAATCTGGAGGTTTTTAAAGAGGCTGCAATGTTGAGCGCTCCCCTGATTTATCCTTTTTGCCTCCCAGCCCTTCTGGAAGTAGCGAGAGCCCTTCCCACCCTTGTTGGAGGGCCGATGTAGATGCTTGGACACCAAGGTCCATCCCCACCTGCCCCCCCACACACTTGCTCTCCCTTTGGGCAGAGGCACAGAGTGGTGGGCTCCCCCAGGCTGGCCCTTCCTTCTCCTCATCTCCACCCTCCCAGCCCTGGCACAGCGGTCAGGCCGGGTGGCTGCCAGCCCTGCCGCAGATTCCAGCCAGCCTGGCCAGCCACAGCACCCATTCCCGCGTGGGATCTTGGCCTCTTTTTCCGGTGGGAGCTGAATGGCGAATGGAAGATGCTTTTTCTGTTTCTTGTGGGGGAAGTGAGCTTTAACGCAGGTCCTGAGAGCTGGCAGAGCCTGGGAGTTATTGGATGGCAGTGACAGGCTCTCACGCAGCAGCCTGGGGATTGAATTTGAAACTAAAGGGTGTCATGAGGTCTTGGGCTTCTTCTGCGGTGTGTCTGGATGCAGGGGGCAGGACGAGGGAGCATCATCCCTCCTCACCTCCCACCTGACCCCTGCAAGGGCAAGTTGCAAGAGAAGGCTAGCTTGGACTTAGAGCTTCTCGTCATAGTTAGGAACCATCTGGAGCTGCAGAGATTGCAGGACAAGCCCTTCAGACCGTCTCTATCTCAGAGCAGGACGGTGCAGCCAAGAGGTGTGCTCAAGACCCTCCCTGGGGTTGTACTTGGCCAGCGGAGGCACCCACCGTGTCCCCTCGGGGCTCCAGTCAGTCCAGCTTGATCCCAGCTGGGACATGCGTGTAGAGTTGTACTTAATACCTCAAGGTTAGTGTGGCTCTGGAGAACGCTGGTGCAGGAGGACCAGCGTGTGCTGTTGTCACATCAGCAGGACTTGGTCCTGGGAAGCCAACGCTCACCCCCTCACCCCTCTGCCCCCAACCTCTGTGTTGTCTGCTTGTGTTGCACACACTGATGGCAATAACTTCCTCCAGCTCCTCGAGCAAGTGGGAGAGGCCTGCAGCCTGCCCTGCGAGGGGGCTTCTCACTCTCGCTCTCCCTCTCCTTCTGGCTGCAGGGAGCCTTTCCCAGTTACCCTCACACCCCCGCAGCTGCAGTTCTCATCCCGTGCCTCCCTGTGTGGATGGGGTCTTGCCTTGGAAAATCCCGTGTTTCTGTGTCCCCCTCTCATCTGCTCCCCTGTATCATCTGTCCTGGTCTTGCCGTCTGATGGGAACGTGCTTGTAAACTGCATAACAAATCTACTTTGTGTATATGTGTGTTTATGGGGGTGGTTTATTATTTTTGCCGGTCACTAGACCCCTTTGTACGGTCACGTGCAGTCTGAGCAGGCCAGGGGCTGACAGCTTAAGTCAGGACCCTCAGCGGCGAGCCTCTTGGGGCGACCCAGCTGCTCTTGGACAAGTGGCTGAGCTCCTGTCTGGCCTCCTCTTTTTTTTTTTTTAAGTAACTTGTGTGTATTTCTAACTGATGCTATTGAAACAAAACAAAGCAAAACAAAAAACCCCCTAGTATTTCAGTAAAAATGCCTGTTGTAAGATGAACCTCCTATAACTTCTATCTGTTCTTTTTTGAGGCTCAGGGAGAAACTAGCATTTTTTTTTCCAAACTACTTTTTGTCACTGTGACAGTTGTAAATAAAGTTTGAAAATGCTTTCCACTCTTGTCTGGTTTCTTTCTTTCTTGCTGCTCCATTGGAACAGACAGAGCACAGGAGATATTCTTGCCAGAGGCTGAGTTCAGTGGAGCCCCATGTGAGGGTCCTTACATATCTCACCTTCTGGCCCTTCTGGGGTGAGCCCATCCATGGTTTTTATCAGCTGGTTGAATGAAAGCAGCTTTTTTCTTCTATGCTAGAGGTTCTAACTCTGGATGTGCATCAGAGTCACCAAGAGAGCTTTAAAAAAATACAAATAACCTGGATCCTACCCCCACAAACTTGCATTTCAGTTGGTCTGGGGTGAGGTCCAGGCATTAGCATTTTTTAGAATCACCTAGATTTTAACACACAACCATGGTGGTGGTTGTTTATTTTATTTTATTTTATTTATTTATTTTTAGCTGCATTGGGTCTTCATTGCTGCACGTGGGCTTTCTCTAGTTGTGGTGAGCGGGGACTACTCTTCGTTGCAGCGCACAGGCTTCCCATTGCGGTAGTTTCTCTTGTTGCAGAGCATGGGCTCTAGGCACGCGGGCTTCAGTAGTTGTGGCATGTGGGCTCAGTAGTTGTGGCTTGTGGGCTCTAGAGCGCAGGCTCAGTAGTTTGTGGCACACGGACTTAGTTGCTCCATGGCATGTGGAATCTTCCTGGACCAGGGCTTGAACCCGTGTCCCCTGCATTGGCAGGTGGATTTTTAACCACTGTGCCACTAGGGAAGTCTCACAGCCATGGTTTTAAACCGCCCTTCTAAGGGAAGAGAAACATCCAAAATATATTGTAAAGTTGTTCACAAAGACTGGGAGTGAATGAATGGGTGTGTATATAGCTCGAGAGAAATCCAGGAATCATTCAAACCATTGACTGAGTGCCTAGGACTTATCAGGCATTGTTAAAGAGTTTGGGTGAACAAAATAGCAGCGGTCGCAGCTCTTACTGCACTGCTTTAGTGTAAAATTAAAGGAAAAACAGGTGCTCTAAGAGTAAGTGTCTGTTGGAAGGGTCAGGAGGGGCATTTGAAGAAGTGACAAGGGGTAGGAGAGGAAGCGGGTGAGGTGCATGGAGAGAGTACTTCCGGCAGAAAAGGCTTGGGATGAGCTTGACTGGAGGGAATGGGGAGGAGGAAACAGTGCAAGGAGGGATGCTTAGGCCTGGGTGAGGAGTTTGGGTTTTATTCTAAGTGCAGGGCCTAGGACAGTATCATTTACATTTTTACACAATCTGGCTTTATGGAGATGGGATTGGAGCGGGCAAGATGGAAGGCTAAGAGACCAGGAAGGGGGCTTCATGGAGGTCAGAGTGAGAGAAGGTGGTGCTTTGTGGAAAGGGTTTTTGGACATTTGTTGAACCTGAGGCTGGCTATTTTTGCCTTCAATCAGCCCACATCTGGGCTCTTAACCATGGGCAGTATAAGTAATCAAGTGATCTGTGCTGAGCTCAATTGATATTAGTGGAAGATCAATCCATTTTAACATTAGCCTGTCAGACCATTAGATCTATGGATCTGCTGCCCTGAAGATAATCCTCATCTTGGATTGCCCTCTGTGTCCCCCAAACAGCCTGAGGATAGAGTTTATTACAACACAGCCTCCTTGAACATAGCCCCACAGAAAACTGGCTTTATTCACAGATGATATCATTTATGTAGAAAAATCCTATGAAACCTACCCCAAAAATCTACTAGAGCTGACATGTGAATTCAGCATGGTTGCAGGATCTAAGATCAATATACAAAAACCGACTATATTTCTGTATACTAGCAATGAATAATTGGAAGTTGAAATTTAAAATTCCACTTATATTAGCATCAAAACATAAACTATTTAGGGATAAATCTGACAAAAGATGTACAAAACCTATTCAATAAAAATTACAAAACACTACTGAGAGATATGAGATAAGACCTACGTAATCAGAGGGGTATACCTTTTTCATGGCTCTGAAGACACCATGTTGTTAAGATGTCAGTTCTCTCCAAATTGAGCTATAGATTCAACACAATCAAAATCCCAGCAAGTTTTTTTTTCAGAAATTGGCAATCTGATTCTAAAATTCCTGTGAAAATGCAAAGGACCTAGAATAGCCAAAACAACTTTAACAAAGAACAAAGTTAGAGAACCCAAATCTCAATTTCAAACTTTATTACAAAGTTACAGTAATCAAAACATTTAGCATTGGCATCAAATAGACAAAGAGATCCACGGAACAGAGTCCAGAAATGGACCCAAACATAAATGGATGATTGATTTTTGACAAAGGTGCCAAGGCAACTCAGTGGAGAAGGGACAGTCTTTTCAACAATTGGTGTTAGAACAATTGTACATCCACATGCAAATATCCCCTGGGGATGGAAACATGAGTCTTTACTTCTGTCTCCCATTGTCTCCATGTGACTTTCTAAATAGAATATTTATTCATTTAGGAAAAAATTCATGTTCATGGTTGGTCAATCGCTTCAATGCTGTCCCCACTCCACCCCAGGTCACCTCCTCTGTCCCTAAAGGGGGAACATTGGTGGCAACTGGTGACCTTTGCTGTGTTATTCAGGATGACTTGTATTCAAGTCCTGCTCAGCACCTCCATATGTTATCTGGGGCCAGTTTCTGAATGTCCCGGATCTTCAGGTTTCTTTTCTAGTACCTCTTGCACAGTGATGTGAGGATTGAACACTCAGTAGGCACTCCACAAGTCAGGGTTTTACCTCTCTTCCCCTTAAACATCTAAGGAACCGGCCCCTTCCTTCTCTCCCCTGTTTTTTGCTCTGAGTCCTGTGTGCACACCAGAGTCAAGGAGAGCTTCAAGGTGAAGACAGCTCCCTACTCACAAATGCACCTCCCTTAGTCTGCCCCTTTTATTTCTCACCATGAAGGAAGGGAAAACAGGGAGAAGAAGGGAACTTTAATGCCTTCTGTCCACCGAAATATTGGAGAGGGAAGGGGGAGACATCTCCCATCAAGCTAGGCCTGATGTCTGGCTCCTTTTTAAAGAGGAGATCCTTGGGCAGAAACCTGTTTGAAATGATGCTTGAGTTTTGTGTAGAGGTGTGGGTGACTGCAAATGCAAAGGCCCTGTGGTAGACATCGACTTGACTTTTTTGAGGAATGTCTGCAAAGCCAGTAGGGCTAGAGTAGAGGAAAAGAGAAGTAGCTGAGGCCAGATATCACAGAGCAGAGTTTAGAATCACTATTGCCCACTCTGAGAAGCCCACTGGGGAAGGAAGCAGGCTCGTCAGGCATCCCAGCCCCTGGAAATCCACTGGTCAGCCCACCCAAAGTTGTCTGACCGGGTGGCAAATGGCAGTCGGTATTGATGGACCTGAGGCAATGTCACTGCCTGAAGGGGCTTCTGGATCATCAAAGGAGAATTAAATTAGGTAGAGTTCAGTTTGTACATCTGTCTTCCAATTACTGAAGTGTGGTTATGGCTAAGAGAATGGGCTCTGAGCTCAGGGCCCTGGATCTGTAGCTCAGGCCTGCCTCCTACTAGCTGTGTGACCTTAGGTGAGTTACTTTTCTTCTCTGGGCCTCACTTTCCTCCTCTGTAAAACGGGTACCTACCTCACAGAGTTGTGGTGAGGCTTAAATGCACTATTACAAGTAACATGCTTAGAACTGTAGCAGGCACACAGTGAGTGCTCAAAATGTTAATCATTGCAGTAGGCAGAATAATACCCCCAACTCCCAAAGTTGTCCACAGGCTAACCTCCGGAGCCTATTACTCTGTTATGTTACATGGCAAGTGGGAATTAAAGTTGCAGGTGGAGTTAAGGTTGCTAATCAGCTGCCCTTGGCTTGGGAGAGCCTGGATTATCCAGGTGAGCCCAATCTAATCACAAGCGTCTTTACAAGGGGGAGGCAGAAGAGTGAGTGCCAGAGTCAAAGAGAGATTTGAAGATGGCGGAAGGGGCCACCAGCCAAGAAATGCAGGTACCTCTAGAAGTTGGAAAAGGCCAGGAAACAGTTCTCCCCGAAGCCTCCAGAAGGGACACAGCCCTGCCGACACATTGACTGTAGCCCAGTGACACCCATTTCGGACTTCTGACTTCTAGAACGGTAAGATAATAAATTTCTGTTGTTTTAAGTCACTACCTTTGTGGTAATTTGTTAGAGCCACAATAGGAAACTAATACAGCCGCTGTTATCATATGATGATGGTGATGATGATATAGACTTTTCCTGTGTAGCCTCAGAGAGCAGGGTGGCAATGGACAGGAGGGGGTTTCAAGCAGGCCGAGGCCACTGTCCAGAATTAGAGCCCATGCTGTCCTAAGGCTGAGTCTTCTCTGGGTGTCACCAGGCAGAGGTATCTGTCAGATGGAGGGGGCACCGCTGCACTGGGACTGGGTACATTTGAGGCTGTAAAGAGCTGATTCTAGAATTTTGAAAATTAGTGATTGATGTGTGATATGTTTGTCATTATAGCCTATGTATCAGAACATTCACTAGAACACTCCCTTCTCCCCATTTACCTGCATAGAAGGTCCTGCTTTGAAATGTAATTCAATTTGCACTACTTCTGTTGCCATTTCCAATCATAAAAGTATGAATTCACCCTTTTCTAATATTGGCTACTATTTATAGAGCACTGGGCTATAGGTTTACCATAATTTCTTCTAACTCTCACAACAGTTTTACAAAGTGTGGGTTTTTATAGAGAGAGGTTTTTTTTCTGTATAAACTACAGTTAGCAATGATGGAAATTATACAAGATGGTAGAGTTTGGGGACCTCATCTTTCAAATCCCATTACGGTGGCAAGTGATGGGATTATTTGCATTTTTGTTTCCTTCCATTGTCCCTCATACTTACCAGAATGTACTCAATATATTTTTTTCCCATGAAGTCGGCATTTTTAATGTTATTTTACAGATGAGGAAGCTGAGGTCACAGGGCTTTAAAATATACCGAAAGCAGGGTTAGAATCAATGATGTGCTGGTAAATGTGTAAAAGCTGGTGCTCAAGGGAAAAAACCCCAAAAAACCTGATTTAAAACTTCTGCCAATTTCCATGGCATAAATGCTCCCACTCTGGCTGATTTCGTGGACAAGCTACTCAGCCTGAGTCTCAGCTTCCTTTTCTGTAAAATGGATATAACTCCAAAACCAGGACCGTGCCTAGTTCAGAGGCCCTCTATAAACTCAAGCGCCCTTAGTTCAGAAAAGAGAAATAGCTCCAAAAGATGTACCTGGCACAGTATTTTTCCAACTGAATCATGAATCATTATTGGGTTGTGAAATCGATGTATTTGTGGTTTGCAACCAGAATGTTTAAAAAGAAAGATGACAGAAAAGACTAGAATAGAACAGGAAAAACATATCAGAGTGCAGCAGACATGGGAAGATTGTTATTCCCTGAAAACTTGGTTTCATGCCTACCTATGTACGGATGTGTGTACTGGGTCATGAGAAATTGTGCCGCTGTCAAAACAGTTTGAGAGTCACCGAGTGAACCTGGCTTTCTAGAAAGCAGTGAGTGCTTGTACCTTATAGAGTTGTAGGGTGGGAGAGAGGCAACTAGAAAAAGTACCTTTATACCCTTCTCTGCAGAGGAAGTGGGGCTGAGGCACCCAAGGGTGGGGTCGGGGTGGCCTGTGTTGAGGGGACCAGCCAGAGAAGAAGGCCACGATGCCCTTGGCCTCCTCCTCCAAGGCCAGGGTTAAGCTCCAGGCAGCCCTCAGATTGCCTCCTGAGCGCTAGAGGGAGGGACCCTTGCATGAGGGAGGAGGAGGAAGCTGCACAGGAAATCCTGGCTGTGAGTTCAGTGCTGCTAGACCCACCACAGCAGCTCCCAGGCAACCAACAATAGCGCCGTTAGATAAAAATAACCCATGGGCTCTGCAGCTCTGCCGTGCGGGGCAGGGGCGTGCGGTCTAGAGGGCTGGATTCTCACCACTCTACAGCTGGGGTCATGCTACTTGGCGCCGTGCTATGCCTTGATTTCCTGATTGCTAATTAGAGGGCAGCTTTTCAGCTGGAGGTCATTTGGGCTGGTGCCAGGAATGGGGCCCCTTGCCCCCAGGGTCTCTGCTCCCCTGCACTCTTACACAGGGTGATATACAAAATCGTTCATGCTGTGATCTTGAGATCTGAATGCACCACCTCTCCCAGGTGGACTTTCTTCTTAAAAGAGGGCCCCAGCCCAGGAGGGCTTACCTGAAACCTGTCTCGATGGGGGTTGGGGGGATACACGTGGAGTGAGGACAGAGACCTTCCCTGCAGCTCTCTCCCTTGGCTATGGGCATGGCCTGACCCCGAAGCACCTCCCACTGTGCCCCCGAAGTCCTCTCTCCAGGCTGAAGAGAGAGGTTCCCTGTTCCCCTCAGTGCTTGAGCTCTGCGAGCGGTCAGTCTCCCTGCACACTGGGGAATGGAGGGAGGGGGGGAGGTCTGGCCCAGTGTTACTTTACTGGAGCAAAGCCTGCCGAGGGTCAGCCGCCAGCTCTGAAACACACAGACTAGGCGGCCCTGTTTGCTTCTGGCCTCGCAGTTTGCTGGCCAATAATCTGGTTTTAGCCTGCTTCTCATCCTCCCCTGCCCATCCCAGAAGCACCCGCGTCCCCCAAGGACAATATTACACGGCACTGCACTCTACAGTTTACAATACACACTTCTGATCTTTCATTCACTTACGCAGCACTTTTTTATCCTGGGCACGTGGGCAGAATTCAGGGGTTCATGTGTATTTGGATTGGGACAGAAAGTACATCTATATTTTCCTTAAGTACTAAGTGAAATTTAGCATATCCTGCTGTTAGGGATGTAGGCAACAAAGCACTGTAGTGTCAGCAGCACCTGTGATTGTCACCCGTAGATATCACAGGTATTTTCATTTTCACAGCACACTTGTTGCAGGTATGAATTACCATCTGTAGTCATGGCTACCTCAGAATATCACACCTGCTGCTTCATTTTGTTAAAGCATTAATAAAGGACACTTATGACTTTGTCACAAATGCTTAGCTGTATCTCAGCATAGTTGATTTTCTTTGCAACACTTTGCATTTTATTTTATGCATTGAAAGCATTACTTTGAGAAGAGGATTAAAACTTTTTCCAAAAGGATCCAAAAGGATCTATGGCCCCAGAAGACGAGGAAGCCCCTGAGGACCTGGTGCTGGGGCCCTGAGCAGAGCTAGAGTACAGCACGCAAGGGCAAGGAAGCCTCACCCATAACCCCCAGGGGCGCAAAGCCAAGAGAAATACCCATAAGCAAATAAGCAATTGCAAACTAGCCTGATGGGTGCCGTGAAGGCAGAGACTGGACAGAAGCCACCTCTAGGACGGCCACGAAGTAGGTGGCCGCTGCCGCATTTCAGACTCTGCGGAGTCCCAGCCACCGCGGGCTGAAGAGGAGAGAGCCCATCTACCTAACCGTCCTGGGGGCCCTGGGTGGGGCAGCTTCTCCCTGGACCCGCTCCATTTCCCTGCCAGCCTCAGCCCAAGGCCTGGGAACAGGGTGATGAACTGTCCCCACTGCGTTGGCCTGAGATGTTTCCCAGAATGCAGGACTTTCAGGGCTAAAACCAGGAGTCCTGGGCAAACCAGTATGGTTGGTGACCCTACTTGGAAGCCAAACCCCACCCTTTTTACCTAGGACTAATTCAGCCACCTGGAATTCGGGTCCGCTTATTCCCTTAAGCACCTTCTCTGTCCATCTCTGTCTGTACCTGTCTCTCTGGGTCTGTCTCCGACTCTCATTCTCTCCTCACCTACCCAGTTTCTGCTTTAGCTCCCAAACCGGCCAAAGTCTCCCAGCTCCTGGCTATAAAGTGATTTGAACTTCTTATTCCCCTGGGGGCCTGCCAAGCACTACTTGCTCTTTGTGTTTAATTGAGGTATAATTTACATAGTCTTCAGTTCCCAGGTGAATGGCTCAGTGAAGGTTTATACACCCATAAAACCACCACCCAGGTCTAGATACAGAACACCATCACTCCCCAGAAGGCTTCCGAGTGCCGATTTGTTGTCAATTACTCCTCCAAAGGGTAACCACTACTCTGACCCCTGCCACCTTCCTGTAAATGAAATCATGCGCTCTACCCGTCAGGAGCACACCTGCTCCACCTGAAGCTGCTTCAAGCCCCAGTGTTGCCAGCCCAGCTGGGAGAAACCCTCTTCAGCAGGACCAGAAAGCAGGAGGGACAGAAAATGTAGGGGAAACTTTACACCTTATGGCCGGAGGGAATAAATAGCCTCATTTTCAAGTGACGACACCAGGACTCAGAGAGACGAGTCACTTACTTGGTCCTTCTTTTGGCTAGCAGTGACTGGGCTCAGGGACACAGCCTACTGGGGAGGCAGAGTTGGAATTAGAACACAGAATCTCCTTCCTTTAAGCCCTGCAGCCTCCTTTAGGCAAAAGCCAGGGCCGACTCCTGCTGTGGCGAGGAGGTTTTGCCTGGGACAGCTGAGCGGGCAACCTGTTCTTTCGGCTTCACCCCCTGCCCAGATCCCCCAAATACCTGAAAGCCCAGGGATGCAGAGTGGTGGTTCTCAATGCTTACTGCACATTAAAATTACAGAGGAGCTTTCAAAAGACTCGATGCCCAGACCAATGAAATCAGTGTCTCTGGAGGTGAGACCCAGGAGCCCGTAGTTTTTAAAATACCTCAGGTGATTCCAATATTCTCAGGCAAGTTTGTAAAGCAACAGCACTTCTCAAAATTCACAGTGCATGTGAATCTTCTGGGGCTTTTGTTAAAATATGGATTCTGATTCAGCAGGTCTGGGGTAAGGCCTGAGATTCTGCACGTGAGACTGATGCTATAGTCCAGGAACCATGCCTGAGTAGCAAAGATTTAGAGGACCATTCTGTATCCCAATTCTTCTTCATACAAATGTATTTTGCAGTGATGCATTTTTCAGTTTGTCTTTTAAATATAAGGCTCACCTAACCACACCCCCCCAGTAATTATATATTTACCCACCTTTACCAGGAAAGAGTACAATGATTTATCATGTGCTTTCTATGTGCCAAACATTGTCCCTCAATAACTTTGAGGATAGAGAAATAAAGAGGTTAATAACATGAAAACATGGAGTAGAAACAGAGAACAGAGATAAAATATCTAATATACATCCAACTGGGGCTTATGAAGGTGGTAAGAAGGAAAATAAAAGGGATACAATATTCAACAAGAAAATGGATAAGGAGGGAGTGGCCAAGATGGTAGAGTAGGAAGACCCTGAACTCACCTCCTTCCATGAACACACCAAAATTACAACTGCTTACAGAGCAACTATTGATGAGAATGATCTGAACGCTAGCAGAAAAGATCTTCTAAAATTAAAGATATAAAGAGGGAACCACAAGGAGATGGGTAGGAGGGTGGAGATGTGGTATAGTTAAGACCCACACCCCTGGATAGGTGATCCACGAATGGGAGGATAATTACAATTGCAGAGGTTCTCCCCAAGGAACAAGGGGTCCAAGCCCCACATTGGGCTCTCCAGCCCAGGGCTCCTGAACAAGGAAGACTAGCCCTCAGAATATTTGGCTTTGAAAGCCAGTGGAGCTTACTTTCAAAAGACCCAGAGGACTGTGGGAAATAGAGACTCTACTCCTCAAGGGCACACACACAATCTCACATGCTCTGGGACCCAGGGCAGAAGCAGTAATTTGAAAGGAGCCTTGGTCAAACCCACTTCCTGATCTTGGAGAGCCTCCTAGAGAGGCAGGAGGCAACTGGGACTCACCCTGGGGACATAGATGCTGGCAGCAGCCATTTGGGGGAGTTCATTCTACCATGAGGCACCACTGTGCAATACTACCTATAGCTTATTAGCACTGGGACATGGTCCTGCCCACCAGCTGGTCAGCACCAGTCCTGGGAAGCTCATGGCCAAGCAGCTACATGGACAGAAACATAGCCCTGCCCACCAGCAGACCTGCTGTCATAGGACCACCAGAAACATAGCCCCACCCACTAGCAGACCAGCTGTCATAGGACCACCAGAGGCCCCAGCTACCCTGGGGTCTGGCCCCACCCACCAGAGGGCTAAGGACCCAGCCTCACCTACCAGTGGGCCGGCACTAGCCCTAGGACTGCCAGGGCCCTGCAGCCAGTTAACCCAGGACCTGGATTCACCCACCAGTGGGATGGCACCAGGACTGAAACTCCACAGGCTATGCAGCCAGCTGTGCCAGGACCTGGCCCCATCCATCATTGGCTGGCAACTTCCACACCAGGCAGGGCCTGGCAACCAACCAGACCAGAGGTCAGTCACACCTAATAGCACATCCACGGTAGTCAGCCCACCACAACAGAAGGGCCCATGCAGGCCACACAGAGGGCATTGCTAGACCGTATGGGTCTGGTGACCAGAGGAGGGTGTTTTGCTGGGCCCCAGAGGATGTCTCCTTCATAAGGTCACTTCTCCAAGATTGGGGAACATGTCTGACCTACCTAATACATAGAAATAAAAGCCGCAAATTAGGCAAAATGAGGTGACAGAGGAATACATTCCAACATATTCAAGAAACAAGATAAACCCCAGAAGAAGGACTAAGCAAAGTGGAGATAAGCAATCTACCCAATAAAGAGTTCAAGCTAGTGGTCATGAAGATGCTCGAAAAGCTCAGCAGAAGAATGGATGAACTCAGTGAGAAGTTTAACAAAGAGTTAGAAAACATAAAGAACCAAAGGTGGAGAATACAATAACTGAAATAAATACGCTAGAAGGAATCAGCAGTAAATTAGATGATACAGAGGAATGAATCAGCAAACTGGGTGACAGAGCAGTGAAAATTACCCAAGCTGAACAGAAAAAAGAATTTTAAAAATGAGGAGTTTAAGAGACCTCTGGGACAACATTAAGCACACTAACATTCACATTGTAGGTGTTTCAGAAAGAGAAGAGTGAGAAAAGGAGACAGAGAACTTATTTGAAGAAAAAATAGCTGAAAACTTCCCTAACCTGGGAAAGGAAACAGACATCCAGGTCCAGGAAGCACAGAGTCCCAAACAAGAACGACCCAAACAGGACCACACCAAAACACTCTGTAACTAAAATGGCAAAAATTAAAGAGAAAGAGAGAATATGAAAAGCAGCAAGGGAAAAGCAACACTTTATGTACAAAGGAACTTCCATAATGCTGTCAGCTGACTTTTCAGCAGAAACTCTGCAGGCCAGAAGAGGGTGGCACAATATATTTAAAGTGATAGGGACTTGCCTGGTGGTCCAGTGGTTAAGACTCTGTGCTCCCAGTGCAGGGGTCCCAGGTTCAATCCCTGGTCAAGGAACTAGATCCTGCATGCCACAACTAAGACCCAGTGCAGCCAAATTAATTAATTAATTTTTAAAACCTATAAAAAAATAAAGCCATAAAAGAAAAAAAAACCCTATAGCCAAGAATACTCTGCACAACAAGACTATTATTCAGATTAGAAAGAGAGACCAAGAGTTTTATAGACAAGTAAAGCTAAAAGAGTTCAGCACCACAAAACTGGTTTTACAAGAAATGTTAAAGGGACTTCTCTGAGCAGAAAAGAAAAGGCCACAACTACCTATATGAAAATTATGAAAGGAAATAAATCTCACTGGTAAAAGCAAATATATAAAAAAGATAGTAGATCAACCACCTATAAAGCTAGTAGAAAGGCTAAAAGACAAAAGTAGTAAAATCATCTATATCCACAATAAGTAGTTAAGGGATTCATATTAAACATGGGCAGTGGGGGTGGGATTTAGTGAAAAAGCAGGATTGTTAAAATGCATTTGAACTTAAGAGATCAGCAATTTAAAATAATCATATACACACACATATATATATATATATATATATATATATACGGTTATATATAAACCTTGTGGTAACCACAAACCAAATATTTGTAATAGATACACACATAAAAAAGAGAAAGGAACCCGAACATAACACTAAATGTAGTCATTAAATCACAAGAGAAGCGAGCAAGAGAAGAAAGGAATGAAAAAGAACTACAAATACAACACCAAAACAATGAACAAAATGGCAATAAGTACATACCTATGAATAATTAATTTAGATGTAAATAGACTAAATGCTCCAATCAAAAGACATAGAATGGCTGAATGGATACAAAAACAAGACCCATATATATGCTGCCTATAAGAAACTCACTTCAAGTCTAAAGACACACAGACTGAAAGTGAGGGGATGAGAAAAGGTATTCCATGCAAATGCAAATGCAAAGAAAACTGGGATAGCAATACTTATATCAGAAAAAAATAGATTTTAAAACAAAGACTGGAACAAGAGACAAAGAAGGACATTACATAACAATCAAGACATCAATCCAAGAAGATATAACTATTGTTAATATATATGCATTCAACATAGAAGCACTTAAATAAAGCAAATAATAACAGACATAAAAGAAAAATTGACAGTAACATAACAATAGTAGGGGACTTCAACACCCACTTACATCAATGGACAGATCATCCAGACAGAAAATCAATAAGGAACCACTGGCCTTAAATCAGCAGCCCCAAACCTTTTGGGCCACAGGGACCGGTTTTGTGGAAGACAATTTTTCCATGGACTGGGGTGTGGGGGGGATGGTTCAGGTGGTAATGCAAGCCATGGGGAGTGATGGGGAGTGGTAGATGAAGCTTCACTTGCTTGCCCGCCGCTCACCTCATGCTGTGCGGCCTGGTTCCTAACAGGCCCGGGGGTTGGGGACCCCTGCCTTAAATGACACATTAGATCAGGTGGATTTAATTTATATATATAGAACATTCCATCCAAAAGCAACAGAATACCATTCCTTTCAAGTGCACATGGAACATTCTCTAGGATAGATCACATTCTAGGCCACAAAACAAGTCTTAATAAATTTAAGAAGATTGAAATCATATCAAGTGTCTTTTCTGACCACAATGCTATGATACTAGAAATCAACTATAAGAAAAATACTGCAAAAAACATGAACACATGGAGGATAAACAATATACTACTAAAAACCAATGGGTCAGTGAAAAAAGTCAAAGAGGAAATCAAAAAATACCTAGAGATAAATGAAAATGAAATCACAACTATCCAAAATCTATGAGACACAGCAAAAGCAGTTCTAAGAGAGGAGTTTATAGTGATACAAGTCTCAGGAAACAAGAAAAATCTCAAACAACCTAGCCTTACACTTAAAGGAACTAGAAAAAGAACAAACAGAACCCAAAGTTGATAGAAGGAAAGAAATAATAAAGATAAAAGAAGAAATAATTGAAATAGAGACTAAAAAAAATAGAAAAGATCAATGAAACAGAGATATGGTTCTTTGAGAAGATAAATTGATAAACTTTTATCCAGACTCACCAAGAAAAAAAGAAAGGGGCCCAAATAAATAAAATCAGAAATGAGAAAGAAGTTACACAGAGGATCACAAGAGATTACTACAAACAATTATATGCCAACTTAGAAGAAATGGACAACCTAGAAGAAATGGACAAATCCCTAGAAATGTACAATTTCCTAAGACCGAATCAGGAAGAAAAAGCAAATGTGAACAGATCAATTACAGTAATGAAATTGAACCAGTAATTTAAAAATTTCCCAACAAACAAAAGTCTAAGACCAGATGGCTTCACAGGTGAATTCTACCAAACATTTAAATATTTACCACCTATCCTTCTCAAACTATTCCAAAAAATTGCAGAGGAAGGTACATTTCTGAACCCATTCTATGAGGCCAACATCACCCTGATACCAAAAACCAGACAAAGATATTGCAAAAAAAGAAAATTACAGACCAGTGTCACTGATGAATATAGATACAAAAATCCTAATGAAATGATTCTAAAATTTGTATGGAAACACAAAAGACCCTGAATAGCTGAAACAACCTTGAGAAAGAAGAACAAATTTGGAGGTATGATGCACCCTGATTTCAAACTATAATACAAAGCTACCATTATGAAAACATTATGGTACTGGCACAAAAAGAGACACATAGATCAATGGAGCATAACAGAAAGCCCAGAAATAAACCCACACTTATATGAGCAATTAATTTATGACAAAGGAGGCAAGAATATACAGTGGGGAAAAGATAGTCTCTTTAATAAATAGTGTTGGGAAAACTGAACAGCTACATGCAAAAGAATCATACTGGACTACTTTCTCACATCATAAACAAAAATATACTCAAGATGGATTAAATATTTAAATGTAAGACCTGAAACCATAGAACTCCTAGAACAAAACATAGGCAGTATGCTCTTTGACATTGGTCTTAGCAATATTTTTTTGCATCTGTCTCTTCAGGGAACAGAAACAAAAACAAAAATAAACTAATGGGACCACATCAAACTAAAAAGCTTTTGCACAGTGAAGGAAAGTATCAACAAAACAAAAAAGGCAGCCTACTGAATGGGAGAAGATATTTGCAAATGATATGTCTGATAAGGGATTAATATCCAAAGTACACAAATGACTTATACAAATCAACATCAGAAAAAGAAAAACCCGATTAAAAAATAAGCAGAGGACCTGAATAGACATTTCTCCAAAGAAGACATGCAGATGGCCAACAGGCACATGAAAAGATGCTCACCATCACTAATCATCAGGGAAATGCAAATCAAAACCACAATGAGACATCGCCTCACATCTGTCAGAATGGCTATTATCCAAAAGACAACAAAGAACCAGTGTTGGCGAGGGTGTGGAGAAAAGGGAACCCTCATGCGTTGTTGTTGGGATTGTGTATTGGTGCATCCACTATGGAAAACACTATGGAGATTCCTCAAAAAATTAAAAATAGACCACATCTGAGTATTGAGCTGAAGAAAACAAAAACACTAATTTGAAAAAATATATGCACCCCTATGTTCATTGCAGCATTATTTACAATTGCCACGATATGTAAGCAACCTAAGTGTCCATCAATAGATGAGTGGATAAAGAAGATGTGCTGTATATATACAATGGAATATTACTCAGCCATAAAAAGAATGAAATCTTGCCATTTGCAACAACATGAATAGACCTAGAAGGTATTATGCCAAGTGAAATTTGTCAAACAGAAAAAGACAAATACTATGAGTTCACTTATGTGTGCAATCTAAAAGGCAAGCATAAAAAAACAAAAACGGAGTCATAGATATGGAGGACAAGCAGGTGATTGCCAGGGAGCTGGGGGCTGGGGGAGGAGAGAAATAGGCGAGGGAGATTAAGAGGTACAAACATCCAGTTACAAAATAAGTGAGTTGTGGGTGTGAAATATTGTATATAGTGTGGGAAATATGGTCAATAATAATGTAATATCTTTGTGTGGTGACAGATGGTAACTAGAGTTATTGTAGTGATCATTTTGAAGTGTATGGAAATATCAAATTACTGTTGTGCACCAGGAATTCACATAGTGTTGTAGGTCAGTTATACTTCAAAAACAAGCTCAGAGTAAAAGAGATCAGATTTGTGGTTACCAGCAGCAGAGGGTGAGAGGAGGGGGAATTGGATGAAGATAGTCAAAATGTATAAACTTCTAGTTATAAATACTAATGATGTAATTCACAACATGATAAATACAACTACCACCGCTGTAGGTTACATGGGACAGTTAAGAGAGTAAATCCTAAGGGCTCTCATCACAGGAAAAAAATTGTTTTCTATTTCTAATTTTGTATTTATATGAGATGATGGTAATCATTGTGGTAATCATTTCTGAACTTATTGTGGTAATCATTTCATGAGTATATAAGTCAAATCATTATGCTTCTCACACCTAAAACTTATACAGGGCTGTATGTCGATTATATCTCAGTAAAACTGGAAGAAAAAGATAAATTTTAAAGAAACAAAAAGGAGAATGGATGAGAACTTGTCATAAATCATTAAATAGAATAATCCGTAAATTTGAGAAGGCTGCTGAATCCCCCTAAAAAAGATGAAGGGAAATACACACCCAGACAGAACAAATTAAAATTTAGAACACCTAATATGAAAAGGAAATCTTAAGAGCAGCCAGAAGTAAAAAGATGATTAACTTCAGTGGAATTAATAGTAAAGTGACTCCTGAACTCTCCCCCGCTTCCTTGATGCCCCCGACAAACTAACTTTGAGGAACGACAGCCCCCATTTTAATCATGAGTAACTCGGAAGCCCATAGTATTAAAGGCAGTTTTAACTCTAAGTCACCAAGGCTCTTTTGAATAAATAACCTGCTCCTTCCTACCCACCCCTTTTTAAAATTGTGAGTATTAAACTTTCCTATATAAATAAAAATTTACCTTGGGATCCAAACCTCACCCAGTCTTTAGTGCAAACAATTAGAAAAAGGTCCTGCCATTTTTCTAATCTCTGCCTCAGATCTCTTGTTCACTTTCAGTTCCTTGATTCCTTGCCCTGCCAGCCAAGCCTTCACGGAAACTTCCTTCCCAAACACCCCTTCCACCTCTCACCAGTGTTTCTGCCCCACCCCAGCCTGGCCCAATTGCTACACCCCAGGACTTCTCACCAAGAAGGGTAGCTAGAGCAGCCCAGCTAGAACGACCTGAAGCAGCTGCCGGAAGTACCACCCCAGTCCCAGCTTGCTTTTCCGTCCTTTACCCAACATTGCCAGCTAGGGTTGGGTTATGGGATCCTGGCCTGGGGGCTCCCTGCAACAGTCCTGTCGCCAAAGAGAATTTCCCCACAGAAATGAGGGCTGTGCCCCTGGCAGCGTGATGCCAGTCTAAGGGGCTGTCCTCCTGTCCCCTTGCCTGTGGGAGGATGGATGACAGCACACATCGGTGATACTCAGCAGACCTCCCCAGCTGGTTGTGTCCATGGTCACTCCCTAGCGGGCCGTGAACCAGCAACCAGTTAATGAATAAAGCAGGTTCTCCTTGAAAGCCTGTGTCTCTGTGGTTGGTGAGGAGAAAACCATGAACCGCTACATGTTGTGGAATACCTGGGAGGTTCTATTACATTGTCACAGCTGGGCATTGTCATAGGGGCCATCGCGGGCCAGCAAGGCCAGCTCTCTGATGGGAGGCAGCCTTGTGCGGTGGTGAGAGAATGGATTTTAGAGTTAGACAGACCTGGGTTCATACCCCAATTCCCCCACCGCTCCCTAACTGGCCACGTGACTTCATCCTCTGTGTGTGTGTATAGTGGCCTCATCTATAAATTGAAGGGAGATAATAATAATTAATTGGAGTAATGACTGTAAAGATCAGGTATGTATAACATCTGGCATTTAGTATGCATTAGGTTTAAGCAATTCTCTACTGTTGTGAGGATTACGTGAAGTGATCCACGTGGAAGGGGCTTTTTAGCTTAGCTCCTGCCCCACAGATGGGGCTCATCAAATGTTATAGGTCTTCTGCCCCTTTCTTTTTTTTTTTTTTTTTTGCGGTACGCGTGCCTCACACTGCTGCGGTGCCTCCCGCTGCGGAGCACAGGCTCCGGACGCGCAGGCTCAGCGGCCATGGCTCACGGGCCTAGCCGCTCCGCCGCATGTGGGATCCTCGCGGACCGGGGCACGAACCCGTGTCCCCTGCATCGGCAGGCGGACTCCCAACCACTGCGCCACCAGGGAAGCCCCTGCCCCTTTCTTGATAACCATCTTTCTGATGCTGAACAGCCATTTCTCTGTTCTGCCTTCATCCCAGGTACAAAGGAGGGGTGGGTGGGGCTGAGGGTCTGGCCTGAGCTCACAAGCTTCCAACCCCCTACTATGGCCACCCTTCCCAGACAGCCTCTGACCATTCACAGCCTGCAGCTTTGCTAAAATTCCTGAGACCAAAGAACCTCTGACCTTAGGCTTGGGAGTGGTTATCTTAGGTGTTGGGGGTGGGAGAGAGAAAAATTTTGGCATGTGGACTGGTTCACAATGGCCCCAGCTCAAAAGCTGCCGTGGATAATCACTGTTTATCAACTCATTGGAAAAAATGACTACAATTACATTTCGCACATCAACAAAAAGGAAACATAAAAGCCCCATTGGAATGTCTGAGTCACTCTTCAGAGCCTTTAAATTACCCATTCGTTATGACCCTTCTCCTCGCCGCTTCCCCCCCGCCGCCTTGCAGGGATGTGCAGTGCCCAGCGGGCTGGCATTTACCTGACGCACCAGCCTGGCCAAAAGTCCTCATGGAGCACCTAAGACTCTGTTTGGGGGCTTAAAATAGACCTCAAAGAGTTATTAAAGAGATCAGTGGGGCTCGGGCTCTGGGCTGACTGGCGACACGGGTGTGTCATTTACCCATGTGTACAAAAGCCGGGAGGAATGAGGAGGAATCATGGTCCACAGGAGCCATGGTGTCACTTGGTGCCAGCGTTTGTGCACAGATGTAAAGCTTGTTTAAAAACGAATGGCTTCGGGCTTCCCTGGTGGCGCAGTGGTTGAGAGTCCGCCTGCCGATGCAGGGGACACGGGTTCGTGCCCCGGTCCGGGAAGGTGCCACATGCCGCGGAGCGGCTGGGTCCGTGAGCCATGGCCACTGAGCCTGTGTGTCCGGAGCCTGTGCTCCACAACGGGAGAGGCCACAACAGTGAGAGGCCCGCGTACAGCAAAAAAATAAAACAAACAAACAAAAAAAACGAATGGCTTCACTTAGGAGAAGACGGTGGGAGGACTGAGCAGTGACTCCCACTGAGGCGTTGCCTTCCTGTGCTGCCAGGTGTGTGCAGTCCCACACATCATTTGAAGTAATCCAGACGTCCCCTTCTGAAAACTGGGTGTAAGTTAAATACTGATCTTTAAGATCACATTTTAAATTCACAGGAACAGTGGTTTTAAAAGCATTTTGTAGGGGTCATGCACTCCTTTGAGAATCTGATAGAAGCTACAGACTTTCTCTCCACAAATACCAACAAATTCCAGGTAGTTCACGGGCTCCCCTGAGAGGAGGGGTGTCTCTGGAACTGAAATGGCTCTGGACAGACTTCTCTGTGGGGAATTCGTTTGTGAAGTGTCCTCTGTCCTGGGAATCCCACAACCCACCTCACTTCTTGTGTGTGTTTTATAAGACTTCATCTTGGCAAGTAGTGTCCGTTCATGGAAAGAGAAGTAGCTCTGCCGCTGAGGCCTGTGGGTCCCTATCCCAGAGTTCCCTTTCAGCTCATGCAGATACCAGGACATTCCTTCCAAACCAGGATATCAATCAGGCTGACCTCAGCACAAAGTACCCATTGTCGGGGCCTGATGCGTGACCTGGCCCCTCATGGGTCCCTCCTCGAGCCACCAACACCAGGACTGTCTTAGCTCTCTCGGCCAAGCCCATGTCCCTCGTGCCCAGTAGGGAATACTGTTGGAGGGCACAGAATGACAGGTCTCCAGGATGAAAGTGTATGCTCGATCATACCCAGTGCTTCAAGAATCTTGGCCATTAGCCATTCATTCTTCCACTTGGTCATTAAATCTGCTGGCTGCATGGGCGGGGGGCTACAGGTCCAGGCTGGAGAAAGGCTGTGTTTACAAAGTAGTTTTATGCCCGCCTATCTGTCTGAGAACTTTGGAACGCTCCTCCACCACAGCAATACAATAACGATCGATAATGATAATAATGATTTCTTACAGTTGTATGACATTTTACCCTGTGCAGAGTGCTTATGTATAGATTCTTTTTTTTTTTATTGTGGTAAAACGTACCATTTAAACCATTTTAAGTGTCCAATTCAGTGGCACTAAGTACATTCAGTACTTGGTGCAACCATCACCACCATCTATTTCCAGAAGGTTCTCATCATCCCTAACCGAATCTCTGAACTTCTGTCGCTATTGAATTTGCCTATTCTAGGTACTTCATATAAACTGAATCATACAGTATTTGTCCTTTTGCATACAGTTTAGGTCACTGAGCATAATGTTTTCAGGTTCATCCATATTGTAACTGTATCAGAATTTCATTCCTTTTTATGGCTGAATAATATCCCATTGTATGTGTACACTGTGTTTTGTCTATTCATCTGTCAGTGGACATTTGGGTTGTTTCTACCTTTTGGCTAGTGTGAATAATGATGCTGTGAACATGGGTGTAGAGCCATCTGTTTGAGTTCTGCTTTCAATTCTTTGGGATATATACCTAGGAGTGGAATTGCTGGATCATATAGTGACTTTATTATAGTCTCCTGTTGAGACTGGATATACAATTCTTGATTATAACCATTTTAAACATGAGGATACTGAAGCTCAGAGAAGTGAAATCACTCAATGGAGGTTGCTAACTTAGGGACTGTAAATATTCCTGCACCCGGAAGTGGGACTAGCGTGAGACAAGTGAGGCATCTAGGGTACAAAATTTAGGAGGACTCTCAGGTTTGTGTGTCCCCCCCTTGCCAGGGCCATCTTAAACATGAGACATGGTAGGAACACTGCCTAGGACCCTTTTAGAGGCCATGAAAATGTTTTAATTTATTTTAAAGTCAGAAGAAAAAAATATAATCCAGCTTGGATTAAATTTGTCTTTATACCAAGTTGAAATATAATTTTTCCTATATATTTCTTAGTGGAGGGAAAGGATGACAAAGGTGCAAGTGCCCAGGACCCCGGAAGTCATGGTTCCTGTCCTGAGAGTAAGCATCCTGTTAAGGATTTAAGGAGCCTCTCATTTTCAGGTTCCTATGAGGAAGAACCCTGCTCTGTCATGAGCCCCAGAGTGGGTGCCTCCTTGAATTTTGTGCCCTAAGCCCCTGGTTTGCCTCACCTGGGCCTGGGCCTGCCTGGGTCTTGACCAGGCTGGATGGTCCCTCCTGGTTTGCTGGGCAACGACATCTCAGGCCAAGATTATGTTCCCAAAGTAAGGGGTCAGGCCAAGGAAGCCAACTTTAGTCATAAAAAGCTATGTGTTTGCCCATGGGGGGGTGCTGGGGGACCACAATGAACCCCACTGCACGGCAGCCCTCACTAATAATGATAGTAAGCCCTCACCCCTTATTCCATTTCAGAGAGCTTGTCACATCTGTAATTATTCTTACTTTACCTAGAAAGTCTCTCTTTGTCTTCATTCCCAAACGATTAGCTAACTCTGCCAACCCACAAGGGCCAGAGAAGGAAAAATTGTCTTCCTAAAAGACTGTGTTCTGGGTTCATAATCTTATTTTTTTCCTCCATTCAGGGACCCCATTGGCCCCCACTTCATAAGACACAGTCATTTCACATTCACTTCTGCAGGGAGAAAGCATTTGGGAAGACAAGATATATTTTACTTATGAATTAGTTCATTCAGCAAATTTTCATTGAGCACCTACTGTATGCTTAAGCAATGGGGATACAAAAGTGAACAAAACAGTCAAAAATCCCTGCCTTCATGGAACTTACATTCTAGGAGAGGAGATAGACAGTAAAAAAATAAGTAACTCACAAAATGTATGGTGGGCCTGACAGTGAAAGGTAATGGGGAAATTGAAGCAAGTGATAAGGAACGCGAATGGGGCTGGGAGTGCAGTTTTAGGCTTTAGACTGGGTGGTTGGGAAAGATCTCACAGAGAAGGTTACATTTTAGCAAAGACCTGAAGAGCAGGAGGGAAAAAGCCACATGGATATCTGGGAAGTGCATTCCGGGAAAGAACAACAGGCAGGTGCAAAGGCCCTGAGGCTGGAGCGTGCCTGGCAGAAGGGAGTCACTGCTGTGTGCCTGCGGGTGGACGCCTCTGTTCAGCATCAAACAGTCTGTAATACCCCTGCTGAGGACTCCAGTTCTCTGGTGTCAACCCACAGGGTCCCCATTCTCTAAGCATCAAGGGTGCAGTTATGTTTGCTGTCCCTCGGCCTATAGGATCCTGTCTTCCAGGAGATTCTGTTAGCAGTCTGGTCTGTTCTGAGGTATGTCTGTGACGGGGCTTTAGAGCCACATGGTGGGCCCATTTGCACCCCTCCCCCCACCACCTGCCACACAAACACCTACAGAAGCAGAGAAAACAGTTGGTGAAGCGAAGGTGAAGCAGATGTGCAGAGATAGGAGAGGGGCAAGACCTGAGGCAGAGAGACTGACACAGAGACTGGGGGGCGGGTGCTGGGAGAGAGGCCGCCTTCATGATTCCTAACAGCTTCAGTGTCCTGATTCCCGTCCCTCCCTAGAGGGGCCCCACTGGCTCCCACCCTTGGATTATCTGCTCCCACCCAGCAGATATCCCTGTATCTTCATAATGACTCCCCCCCGCCCCACTTCGTTTCTCCTAAGTGAGCTCCAGAGCCTACCTTCTGGGATTCTTCCCCTTCTAGCTGCTCCCTTTTCACACCTAGAAGTCTTTCTGCCTTTGGCCATCTGTGTCCCTGGAGGAGTGGGACCTACCGTGCGGGCTGCCGGCTCACTTTAGGCGGCTGTGAAGCGGGGAGCACGGCCTGGACTCAGTTGCCCTGGGTTCACCCTCCAGCTGGGCCTCAGACGAGCTCTGTAAACTTGGACGAGTCAGCTGAATTCCTTGAGTGTCTTTCTTCACCTCTACCGTGGAGGCTGTAATCCCTGCCCTGCCTGCCTCTCCTCACTGCTGTGAAATTACAATAGGACCTGTGTGGAAGGATTCTGCCACTTGTCCAGTGTGAGTGGTGGTGGCCCTGCCCCCCAGCCATGGCCGTGACTTAGCCGGCTTCCCTGGCCCAGTGCCCTGTCACTCAGCTGTGCGGCTGAGGCTCCACCTCAGCCTGGGTTCCACCCAGCCGCTCTCTCCTTCCTGTTTCCTCCCTCTCTAACCCTTGAAGTTTTCCTCCTGACTTGGTTACTCTGAATCAGGCCACCCTCCGTTGGCTTCTCAGCAATCTGCATTTTTTCCTAAAGCTCCTTTTGCTCTGTGAAAGTCCCCACCCTCCCTGAATGACTGGGCCCGTCTACTACCCTACCCACCCCCTCGCAGGCTCATCCCCCCCAGGCACGCTCGTGTCACAAAGAGAAAACACCTTTTCCCGGCATTTCAGACCAAAACCCCCAGCTCAACTCATTGTCAGGAACAGCCCTTTGGGCCACCAGCAGGAGGGAGGGCTGCGAACTCTGTAAAATTGCTCAGCTATCTCTTGAACCCATGTTTTTCTCCCCATAACCATTCTCATTCTTCAATTTAAGTCACCGTCCCCTCTCGAGACTATTGCCATAATTTCCTGGCTCTTCTACCCAAATCTCTTCTCTCTCCCCAGCCGAGCCATCATCCACCCTGTCCCCAGAATAAGCCTTTGAAAAACTGATCTACCCAGCCTCCTCCTGCCTCAGAATCACCCATGACTCCAAATAGTCCACAGGATGAAACTCCAACCCCTTAGTTTGGCATCCATAGCCCTGGCGAAAGCCCTTCCCTAGCCTTCTCTCCTATACTGCACGCTCCAAGCAATAGGGCAGGCAGCCTCTGAGATGGCCCCAATCATCCCTGCCTCCAGGTACTCCCAACCTTGAATCATCCCCTCCTCTTGAGAGTTGCTAGGCCTGGTGATTTGCTTCTATCCTATGAGTAAGGCAAAAACAATGGGGTATGAGTTCTGAGACTAGGTCACAAAAAGACTGTGGCTTCCATCTTGCACACCCTCCCTCACTCTCACTTGGTTTGAGGGAGGCCAGCTGCCAGGCTTTGAGCTGGTCTGTGGAGAAGCCCTCATGGCAAGGAACTGAAGGAGGCCACAGGCCAAAAACCCGTGAGGAGCTGAGGCCCTCAGCCCAATAGCCTGTGAGAATCCGCATCCTGCCAATAGCCACACGGGTGAGCTTAGAAGCAAGTCTTCTCCCATTTGAGCCCTCAGATGAGACCCCAGCTCTGGCCATCATGTCGACTGCAGTCTGGTAAGAGATTTTGAAGTAGAAGCACTCAGCTAAGCTCTGTTCGAATTCCTGACCCCAAACTGAGATAATAAATATTTGTTGTTTCAACAAGTTTGGGAATAACTTGTTATACAGCAATAAATAATTAATGTAATACAGCCTCACTAAGTCTCACTACATCTCAGAAAGTCACTCTAGAATTTAACGCTACTGTTTTTGTTTTTATTTATTTATTTATTTTTGGCTGTGTTGGGTCTTCGTTGCTGCGCGTGGGCTTTTCTCTAGTTGCGGTGAGCTGGGGCTACTCTTCGTTGCAGTGCGTGGGCTTCTCACTGAGGTGGCTTCTCTTCTTGTGGAGCACGGGCTCTAGGTGCCTGGGCTTCAGTAGTTGTGGCTCACGGGCTCTAGAGCGCAGGCTCAGTAGTTGTGGCACACAGGCTTATTTGCTCTGCGGCATGTGAGATCTTCCCAGACCAGGGCTCGAACCCGTGTCTCCTGCATTGGCAGGTGGATTCTTAACCACTGCGCCACCAGGGAAGCCCTACTGTGAACTGTTGATCAGCATTTTCTACAGGCTTGTCATACAGCCTCCCATTTTCCTATTTCTCTGCCCACCTCAGTCTTCATCTTTCCACAACAGATACTGCTGATCATCCCAACTCTTCAAATTTCCAACACTCTCACCCACCCTCAAAGGCTCCTTCCCAATATGCACCTGCCCCTTACTCCCAGTAAATGACTTCATCAAGAATATGAAAGCTATCAGAGGAGAAGTCTCTTACCTTCCACTCTAAAGAGATAGAGTTATCCACTCCAGCAACCAACCACTCATCCTTCTCTCCTGTGACTCCTTAAAGCGGATCCCAATCCGTCTTCCAGGGCTCTGGGTCCCACCTTTCTCCTGTATTTGCTACCCCTCCCTCTCCTTTCCAACATTTCAAGTCACTCAGTTCTCTCCCATCCTAGCAAACATTTCCTTGATCCCACAACCCCCTCCAGCAACCACCACCCTCTCTGTCTTCTTTCTACAACCAAACTCTTGGTGTGTCCCCTATCTTTCCTTCCCTCCCATTCACTCCAGTCTGGCCTTTGCCCTAACCACCGCACCAAAACACCTCTCTCTAAAGTCATCAAGGAACTAGAGGTTGCTAAATCCAATAAACATTTTTTAGGACCCCGTCCTTTTGACCTTCAGGAACATTGAAATATTGATTCCTTTAGGCTTCAAGGCTCCCCCAGCCTCTCATTTATAGGTGCTGTTGCTAACTTCTCTCCTCTCCTCATCCTCCAGGGCTGGAGGACCACAAGCTCAGTCCTGGGCCCTCTTCTTTCCTCCCATCCCACACACTTTCCTTTTGCTAGGAAATCCCAGACGCATCTCATTTACTACCTCTACATCCATGACTCAGATTCATACTCCTAACCCAGACTTCTCTGAGCTCCAGATCTATGTATTCAGCTGCTTGCCATCCACGTAGTTGGCTCATAGGTACCTTACACTCAACATGTCCAAACTTGAATTCATGTCATGAACCTCGCAATTGGTACTCCCCAGTGTTCTATTTCTCAGTGAATTGCCCAAGCCCCAAATCTGGCAGTCCTTCTTGGTTACTACTTTCTATTCTGCCTCCTAAAAGTACCCATTGTTTGCTCTGCATCTCCATCACCATTAGGCCAACCATCATCTTCTATCGCCTAGAGTAAAGCAATGTCCTTTTCTTTTCCTTTTTCTCTTTTAAAAGCAATATCCTTAGAGCTCAAGTATTCTCAACCCTAAACATACATTAAAGTAACCTGCAGAACTTAAAAAAAAAAAATCACTATTGCCCAAGCCTCATCCCAGAAGTAAAAAAATCTGGGAGTGGGCTCTAATCATCCTTATTGAAAACTCCCCAGTTAAATCTAACAGCTATAGGATTGAGATCATTGATCTGACTGGTCCCCACGCATCCATTACGGCTCCACTTCATTTTCCACACAGCAGCCAGGGAGGGGTCTTTTCCATAATGCCAATCTTAACACGTCCCTCCCCTTGCTCTTAGGATAATGATCAAAGCCTTCTGGTCCTGCACCATCTCATTCGGCCTGCCTCCGATAGCCTGGGTGCCCTATCCATTCTGAATACTTTCAGATACTCTGGACCCCATGCTCTTTCTGCTTCAGAACTGTCACCCAGGCTGTTTCATCCTCCTCGAATGCCTTGCCTGACTAATCCCCACTCATCCTTCAGGAATCAGCTTAACTGTCTCTTTCCCAGAAAGACCTTTCTTGATTCCCAGACCACATGGGACCCCACTCTCTTTTGCCCCATTCATGTTCCCATAGCTCCTTTCCCTTCCCCTTCACAGACTTGGCACAATTGTAAATATAGTTATTTGTGTGATTTTCATTCGTTTAATTTCTGTTTTCCACTAGAAAGAGAAAAAGATCTTGGCTGCCTTGTTATTTTCTGCACTCCTGGCACCTAACCCAATTACCTGGAACCGAGTAGGTTTTTAATAAAATTTTACAAAATGATAATAAAGAAACACATGTTCCTTCATGCCCCCTAGTCTGGTATATTTTTCCATCTGCATAGTATGCACCAATCCTGTCCGCAGCCTTCTCAGTTTTTTCCCTGGAAAACTCCTACTTATTCTTCATGACCCAGTGAAAAAAGTCCTTCTCCACAGTTTCCTTCTTCTCTTTAAGCCGACAGTCTTTTCTCTCTTGTGGTATTTTTGCTTATGGACTTTCGTCCTGCTGTAGCTGGACTTCATGATTATGTCTCTTTCTTCTGGTGTTGATAATTCATTTGCTGGATGAATGAACAAACCAATGATATAATGGGATCACATTACTTAATCGTAACTTGAATAAACACACATATGAATTGCCGCACAACATTGGTGCTGGTCAGACTTAAAGTTCTCGTGCGCAGTTCTTGTGCCGCGCTCCCCTGGCCAGAGCTTGTGGGATTTTCTTTTGGGGCCTCTCCAGACAGATCTGGAGCAGTTCTTTGATGCAGGCTACCGGGTGGGCTTTTAGAGTGGGGAAGGCCATAGGACTCTCTGCCCCTGGGGCGTAGGAAGAGGAGATGCAGCCTCAGCCCCGTCCCCCTTCTCCCATTACTGGTGAGCTGTTTTCCTGGGGGAGCATGACTCTCTCTGCTTTAGGCCCTGACTTGGAACACTGAATCGTTCAAAGCCAGCAGAGTGATTAAGGCTGTAGGTAGAGACCAAGTCCAGGATGGAGTGAGGAGATGGTCTGCCTCAAGGATGAGGAAATGAGGAAGAGATGCTTCATGGCCAGGCTCCAGTTGCCCTAGAATGGAAGTTTCTAGTATTTTCCAGCAGCTGCTCCCTCCTTTCCAAGGCACTCAGCCTGAGGAAGTGCCTCTGCACCCTCAGAACTCCTGCTGTGCTGTATGTGAGTCCCGGCCCCGGGCAGCTGGGTGAGAGGCCCGCTGTGTTGGTTCACGTCTGCTGACCAAGTAGAGAGAAGCAGAAGCAGGGCCGGGCAGGGCTGGGGCAGCCATCTGGGGAAAGGCAGCTGAGGGCCCCTTCCAGCATGGCCCCACCCTGCCTGTCCTCAGGCCCTCTTTCTCTTCCCTTGACCAGCTCCACTGCTTGAATTACAGGGGTGATGTGCAGGCAGGCAATGCCTTTGGAAAAGGACCACCTGTAAGGTGTTAAAAACAGTGCTGGGGGTGGTCAAGAAATGCCTTTGGAGCAAGGTTGACATTGGGAGTGACATTAGTAATAATAGGAGCTAATGTTTATTGAGCATTTCCTAAGTACTTGACACAACTGTCCTATCTGAGAACCTACACCTCCTCACATGCCTTCTGAGAACACTCTTCCTGTGGTGGATGCAGGGCTAAAGTGTACGTGAGGCGCCTCTTTGGACCACCTTGACCCTCTGAGCCTCACCATTTCTGGCTCCTTTGGCCATCGATTGTGTTCCAGCTGCTTCTGAGGTGACCAACCCAGCAGCAGCTCGTCCAGTTTGCAGTGGGCACAATCTTGCAAGGCCCTCTCCTCATACACCTCTTTCCTATCATGGGGCTTCCGTGTTGCCTCTGAGGTGTGAGGTGCCACTAATGGGCCTCAAACACACAACCCCAAAGAGTAAGACCTTAGATCAGTGGATGCAGGAGACAGTGGACACATTTCCCCCCTTCCTTCCCCGGAATGGGTTGTCCTGAGACCCAGAGGTTCATACAGACTCTTGGAAGATGGTCCCACAATATCGAGCAATTGGTCTACTCAGTCTAAGTGAGGCCAGCTCAGAAGCAAGCACATGTTAGCAGTCCTGGCTTCCTTCCTCACCCCAGTTTTCATTTGCTCTTCCTCCACAAGAACTGCAATCCCTAATAGAGCAGTAGCATGTCAGCGTGTGCCTTGAGCTCTGCTTTCTGAGGTACCCAGGCTCAGGCAGGCTAGTGGGGAAGCGAAAGGAAAAAATAAAGATTGGTGGAGACTTCCAGGCCGAAGAACATGGGTTTTGTTCTGTGATAAGATGGAGCTGAGCGGTGCAGGAAGATAACTCTCTTAGGTGGGTGGAGGGGAGAAGAGAGAAAGCGGCAGCTCAGACAGAAAGTCTGGTTGGCGGCCATGGCACAGTCTGGGAGGAGCTGGGCTGCTCAGGCAACTGTGGGGTACTTACTCATCTGGTGACCTGTGGGTGGCTGTTCATTTCTGGAAGAAACAGTGGGAGAGGGAAAGAAATGAGGCCCTAGCTGTGGAGCCTCACGTAGCCTTGACCTGTATCCTGCCATCTGGTTACATCTGAGAGTGTGTCCCCTTCTCTCTTGGGCCCCACTACCATTCACCTACGTGGAGATTGCCATGCCTTGTCAAGTGTAGAGGGTTATAGGTGAGCATCTGTGGTATGAGACCTTGAAATCCAGTTCTGGTAAAACATTGCCTAAAATGACTAAACATTTCAGAAGTGCTGCTCTGGGTCCAAAGCTCTTTGCCCCCCAGAAGAGGATAATCTTAGCCCTTGTGTTCCCCCTCTCCCCCGGCAAAAAGAAGGATTTTCTGATAGGACGGCCAGTTAGCCTGGGCCTGATAGAGCTTCCTTGGTCCAATCCTGCCCCATTGGCCTTGACTTCATCCCTCAGGGGTTTGGCTGTCCTGCTTCCCCATCTGTCTGACTCTACTCAGTGCTCAACAACAGGCATCGTGGAAGCTCCCCTCACAATCGCAGTGCTTCCTGTTGAGACAAAGGTAGTCACCCATAGCCATGGCAGGAAGTGCCAGAATCTTAGATTCCGGCTTTGCCTGCGTGGCCAAGCTGTGGTGGAGGAAGGACTAATTCAGCTTGAACAGAGTAGGCAGAATTGCTCTCTACCAGGCTTGAGCTCACACTCAGGACCTGGGAAAATCTCTACCCTCCGATGGCCCAGAACTCTCAGCTTGCTAACATTCTTCACCCAATGGTATAAAAAATGGTTTGATTAATAGGAAATAATACCAACACCATAGTCCCTCAAGGGGGCCTTGAGCTATACTAAGCTCTCAGGTCTCCCCCTGGCTTGGGAGCGTTCCTGACCTGGCATCTCTTCCAGTCACTCCCCGTGGGCACTTTTCTAGAAGCCAGTCCTGCCCTGACATGAAGACAAAACCAGTCTTTCACCCAGATGCCTTCTCTTCTCCACTTTCCCCATTGGCTGCCCTTACCAGGCTGGGTCACAGTGAGTGTTGGGGACTGCAGATGCCTCACTACAGCAGTTCATGGAGGGAGGAGATTCTAGCTTCCCAACAAGGCAAAGTGTGGGAGGAACACTGCTGACGTCTTTCTTTGTTCATCCCTTCCCAACCCCCTGCTTTCTTACTACTCCCATGGTCAGAGAAGAGGCTTCTCACAGTAGTGTGACTATGACATTTTTTTTCCATCCTTTTTCTTTTAAGCCATGTGTGTCTTCATATTTCAATTTGGTTTCCAATAGACAGAATATAATTAGAGCTTGCCTTTTCAAAATCCAGTCTGACAATCTCTGCTTTCAAAATGGGACTGTATATACAATGTATATGTAATGTTATTATTGCTATGGTTAGTTTTAAATTACGATCTTTCCCTTTGTTTGCCAATTATCCCCTGTTTATCCTATTTTCATCTTCTTTTAGGTTAGACTGTTTTCTATACTTCTGTTTTATTTCTTACACTGGCTTATGACTGATATCTTTTCATTTTGTTTTTGATGGCTTCTTCAGGGTTTATAATACATATCTTTAATTTATCACAGTCTACCTTCAAATAATATTATGCCAATTTGCATAAAACACAAGAACATTATAGTATACTTTCATTTACATTAGCTCCACCCCCAGCCTTTTGTGCTACTCTTGTCAAACATTTTACTTGTACATATAATATAAACCCCATAATACATTATTATTTTTACTTTAAACAATCAAGTGTCTTTTAAAGATATTTAGAGTTTAAAGTGTTTATTTTTTAAAGTATTTCTTCATGTATTTCACCCTTACCATCTCTTCATTCCTTTGTGTGGAACCAGATTTCTATTTGATTATTTTCCTTCGGCACAAAGGGCCTTCTTTAACGTTCTTGGGAGGATTGGTGATCAATTCTTTCCACTCTTGTATGTCTTTAAAAAATCTTTACTTCATTTTTGCAAGATATTTTTACTACGTAAAGAATTCTAGGTTCACAGTGCTTCTGGTTCTTTAAAGACGTTGTTCAACTGTCCTCTGGATTGCATTATCTCCAACAATAAGTCTGCTGTCTTTCTTCCCTTTGTTCTTCATGGCTGTTCTCTGGTTCTTTTAAGATTTTTCTCTTTATCACTATTTTTAAGCAATTTGATTACATAATTACATACATTGGTGTCTTTTTTGTTTTTTTCATGCTTCTTGTGCTTGGTGTCCATTGAGCTTCCTGGATCTTTTTATCAAACTAGGAAAAGTTTTTAAGCTGTTTCTGCCCTCTAACTCTCTACTTTCCTTTTGGGGCTACAATTATTCCTATATTAGGCTGCTTGAAGTTTTACTTCAGCTCACTGATACTGTATTTTTTTCTTTAGCCACAGTGTCTAATCTATTGTTATTCCTATTCAGTATGTCTTTTGTCTTAGACATTGTAATTTTGTCTTGTTTTGTCTCTAGAAGTTTGACTTGGGTCTTAAAAAGAATCCTTCATGTTTCTCCTTAACATGCTTATGCTTTCCTCTATCTTCTTGAACATATGGAGGATACTTACAATAACCTTAAAAATGTTCCTATTATTTCTACCATTTGTGTCATTTCTTTTTTTTCTTTCAGTTTTATTGAGATATAATTGGCATAGAGCACTGTATAAGTTTAAGGTGTACAACATAGTGATTTGACTTTCTTACATCATGAAGTGTTTATCACTATAAGTTTAGTGAACATCCATCATCTTATACAGATACAAAATGAAAGAAAAAGAAAAATTTTTTTCCTTGCGATGAGAAGTCTTAGGATTTACTCTCCTATCAACTTTCATATATAACCTACAGCAGTGTTCATTACATTTATCATGTCGTACATTATATCCCTAGCACTTGTTTATCTTATAACTGGAAGTTTGTACCTTTTGACTACCTTCATCCAATTCCCCCCTCCCCTGACTCTTGGACTCTGGTAACCGAAAATCTGGTCTCTTTTTCTCTGAGTCTGTTTGTTTTGCTTTTGGAAGTATAATTGACCTACAACACTGTGTTAGTTCCAGGTGCACAACACATAATTTGATATTTATATACATTAGAAAATGCTCACCATGGTAAGTCTAGTTACCATCTGTCACTATACAAAGATATTACATTATTATTGACTATATTCCCCATGCTGTACATTTCATCCCTGTGACTTATTTATTTAGTACCTGGAAGTCTGTACCTCTTAATCTCCCTCACCTATTCCTTTCCTTCCCCAATCCATCTCCCCTCTTGCAACCACCTGTTTGTTCTCTGTGTCTATGACTCTTTCTGTTTTGTTATGTTTGTTCATTTGCTTTGGTTTTTTAGATTCCATATATAAGTGAAATCATACAGTATTTGTCTTTCTCCATCTGACTTAATTCACTTAGCATAATACACTTTAGGTCCATCAATGTTGTCACAAATGGCAAGATTTCATTCCTTTTTATGGCTCAGTAATATTCCAGTGTGTATGTGGTATTTATGTGTGCTCACACGTGTGTGCGTGTGTATGTGTATCTGACATCTTCTTTATCCATTTATCTGTTGATAGACACTTAGGTTGTTTCTGTATCTTGGCTATTGTAAATAGAGCTGAAATGAACTTAGGGGTGCATATATCTTTTCAAATTAGTGTTTTTGTTTTCTTTGGATAAATACCCAGAAGTGGAGTTGTTGCAATCTGTGGTAGTTCTATTTTTAATTTTTTGAGGAATCTCCATACTGTTTTCCATAGTGGCTATGCCAATCTACAATCTCAATGACAGTGCACGAGGGTTCCCTTTTCTCCACATTCTCACCAACATTTATTTGTTGTCATTTTGATAATCGCCATTCTGACAGGTGTACAGTGATATCTCATTGTGGTTTTGATTTGCATTTCCCTGATGATTAGTGATGTTGAGCATCTTTTGATGTGTCTGTTGGCCATCTGTATGTCTTTTTTGGAAAAATATCTATTCGGGCCCTCTGCCCATTTTTAAAATTGGGTTGTTTGTTTTTATGATATTGAGTTGTAGGTGTCCTTTGTATATTTTGAATATTAACCCCTTATGGATAGATTGTTTGCAAGTATCTTCTCCCATTCAGTAGGCGGCCTTTTTTGTTGCTGTTGTTGTTGATAGTTTCCTTTGCTATGCACAAGCTTTTTAGTTCAATGTAGTTCCATTTGTTTATTTTTGCTTTTGTTCCCCTTGCCTGAGGAGACAGAGCCAAAAAAATATTGCCAAGACCGATGTCAAAGAGCATACTGCCTATGTTTTCTTCTAAGAGTTTTATGGTTTCTTTCAGGTCTTACATTTAAGTCTTTAATCCATTTTGAGTTTATTTTTGTATATGGTGTGATAAGGTGCTCCGGTTTGTATCTTTTGCATGTAGCTGTCCAGTTTTCCCAACATCATTTATTAAAGAGACTGTCTTTTCCCCGTTGTATATTCTTGCCACCTTTGTTGTAGATTAATAGACCATAAAAGTGTGGGTTCATCTGCGTCATTTCTGTATCTGTTTCTATTGATTGGTTTTTCTCCTTATGGATTTTATTGTCCTGGTTCTTGGAAGCCTGATAGTTTTTTATTGGATGACAGATAATGTGAATTTTACATTGTTGAATCCTGGATTTGTTTTTTCTTTAAGTATTTTTGAGCTATATTCTGGGACTCAGTTAAGTTACTTGGAAGGAGTTTGATCTTTTGAGACTTGCTTTCAAGTTTTTTAAGTGGGACCAAAACAACCTTTAGGGCCAATTTTTCCAATTACTGGGGCAGGCAGTGAGGTGCCACCAGTGATTTTTAAGCCAGAGAGGGACATGATCGGATTTGCATTTACGAAAACCTCTCTAACAGCATGTAGGAAGTAGAAGGGAAAGGATGGGGAGGGCAGGGAGACACCCAAGGCAGAGCCCACTGCTTATCCAGACGAGGGAATAAAGAAGATGGAGCTCAGGCAGCAGCCAACACAGGGATCAGAAAAGTCAGGGTTGGGACTGATGGTGCTTCATGTGAGCACAGTAAGAGGGAGAAGGACGAGTTTGAAATGATGGAAGGTTTCCTATTTGGGCTTCTGGTGGGGTCAGAGGAAATAAGACCCATGTGAAGCCATCAGAGGGGTTGTCAGAGGCTGGGAGTTTCCAATCACCCCCTCTGAGTCTCTCCGTCAGGACCAGAGGGCTAATTCCAGGACACGCACAACTTGATGCTTCCCCTCTGGGTATCTGTCTGCTGGGCTGTTTTCTCTGCTGGCTCAAAAGAGCATCAATGTCACATCAACATGCTGAACATCCACGATTTCTCCTATGACGTCACAGCCTTTCTCCTGTTCAAGGGGAAGATTTCTCTGTGGAAGTGTACCATCTTGTGCCCAGTAGAGCTTAGCAAATTAGAGTCTTTTATAGCACAGCATTTTTATAATATGATACAATGCCTCAAATTACATTAATATCCCTGGTGATGCAACTATGTGAGTCTAGGCTCAAGTCTGTCTCTCTCTAATGAGAAAAATGTTAATGAAGAATTCATAAAATGTTGAAATGGCCTCCCCAGTTCTCACTGGGCTCTCCAGAGAAATGTTCTCAAGGCCCACAGAATCTATGTTTAGTCCCAATCTGTGATTCATCCTCTATCCCAATTTTCAGAAGAAAACACTCTGCCATAAGCTACCTACCACACATTTAATTTTCCCCTTTCTTTGATTCAGCAACATGTTTTCTGGCAGGAGATCTGAGAACATTAAACAAGTGAACTGTTGGAACCGTGACTTTTGAGATTATAATGTACTTTGTCCATACCAGGGTAAAGAAAGAGTTAAAGTTTTTTAAAAAGTTCAGCAAGTGAGACTCCTTCACTTCCTTTCTATCCTACCTTCCCTGGCTGTGAATTTCACCAAGAGTAAACAAAGTGTCTTTGATTAGCTTGTCCAAGTAACCAAATTTTTCCCACCCTGCCAGGGGCCCAGGAAAGCCATGAACTTGGGCTGCCTGCAAAGGGCTCTTGTTTTCTCCCAGGATAAGAAAGTTTGGGTCTCAAACCTGACAGCTGAAGAAAACGGAAATTATAAATGTGGGCATCACAGTTCATACACTTTGCAAATTGTTGGAGCATTCTCTCATTTCCTCTATCTTCTGTGTGTGTTTCACATATACGTGCATGCCCAAATTAGCCAGCTAAACATATTAGGAAAATCACATTCAGGGTTTGTTGCCGTTTTTAATAGAATTTACTAGTAAACAAAAACAAAAACATTAACTGAGGGTAACAGAGATCCACCTCAATACTAAACCCCCTCTACCATAAAGTGAAAAATTCTAAAACAAAGGGTTAAATTATTTTTGTGCACAATTGATGTCATACAAATTATCTGAAAAGATGCAGACCCTACCTCTGCCTTCCAAAGCTAGGAAAATGCGAACTATGGTCTTTGTCTCCAAGAACCAAATAGGCAGCTCTTAAATGATCCCAAATACCAAAGCATGCCCAGGCTGTATTTCTTCAGCACTGAAGCTGAAATTTCCAAAATAACAAAGCCCAAAACATTTGGTTCCCAGCAGTGCCTGGATATGTTCAAGCCTGATTCTTTACAAGTCTAGGGTAAAAGAACAGAAGAATCTAGAAGGAGCATTAAATGGGGTGGGCTAGGGAGGTGATGAGAAGGGTAATTAGTGAGGATAGGAGAGCGCTGAACTAGAACAAAATTCAAATGATGAGGTAAAAGCAGAAACTGTCTCCTAAAAGGTTAGCAAGAGACAATGTCTTATTAAAAGATAATTTTTTCAGAGAAAGGTAAAATCATGACTCGTATACAGATATAAAAATGTACATGTTCAGGAATTTATTTTCCTCACGATGTGAGAAAACCAGGCAGATGTTCAAAGGAAAAGTCAAAAGCACACAAATTTATATTGAGTAAAGGAATGTTGAGATGAATTGAAGATAAATGGAGATAAAACTGGTTTTAGGAAAATTAAGTCTCTAGCAAGACAGGATTTACATACAGTTGGCCCTCTTACCCATGGGGTCCACTTCCATGAGTTCAACTGACTGCAGATTGAAAATTTTTTTTAATTCCAGAAAGTTCCAAAAAGCAAAACTTGAATTTGCTTCACACCAGCAAATATTTACATAGCATTTACATTGTATTTACAATGAATTACACAGCATCTACATTGTATTAGGTATTATAAGTAATCTAGACATGATTTAAAGTATACGGATGTGTGTAGTTTATATGCTTTTCCATTTTATATAAGGGATTTGAGCATCCATGGATTTTGGTATCTGCTGGGGTCCTGGAATCAGTCCCCTGTGAATACCTATTGACAGGGACAACCATTATCTATCAGTTGCTTAGAATTCACAGCCTTACATGATAGCTTGGAGACAATGTGCAGTAGAATATGATAACCTAATAGGGAGTGCTCTAGTTTTCCACTGAAACAAACAAACAAAAAATGTTTCTACAATATTCATAAAAGTTTGTTAAGGGAAAGTTGGGTTCTTTGAAGGGAACGCCCCTTCCCAGAGGGGATGATGCCAAGCAGTGGTTAAGCCCATAAAGAAGGAGGGTAGGGGGCTTCCCTGGTAGCGCAGCGGTTGAGAGTGCCTGTCGATGCAGAGGACACAGGTTCGTGCCCCGGTCCGGGAAGATCCCACATGCCGCGGAGCGGCTGGGCCCGTGAGCCATGGCCACTGAGCCTGAGTGTCCGGAACATGTGCTCCGCAACGGGAGAGGCCACAACAGTGAGAGGCCGCGTACAGCAAAAAAAAAAAAAAAAAAAAAAAAAAAAAAAAAGGAGGGTAGGGGTATTGGTGGGGATTTCTAAGGCCAGGGTTGAGTCAGAAAACAATAGACACAGTCTAGTAATTTTATTATTTATCAAATTTGGTCACTTCGCACACGCACACGCGCGCACACACATGCGGAATCAGAATATGAAAACTAGGACAGCCCTTCTTGATCCACCAGTCTGGGCTCCACACTTCAGATGAAAAACCTGAGACCACAGGCTGGGATTTGCTCAAGGTCACTCAGCTTCTTAGTGGCTATGAGCTTGGTTCTTAAAGTTTGTGAGCCTAGTGGCCGTGACTGCGTGACTGCAGAGGATCTAAGACCACCCCCCCACCCCTGTATGCAAAGTGGACATAATCAAAGTGCATTTTTCTGGGCATGAGTATAGAATGTTCATCACATAGGTGATTCTGGCTTTACAGTATATCCAGCCGTACACAAAATACACATCTAAACCTAGTCACAATAAACGTAAATCAAGTGTGGCTACCTTCATAGAATTTTCAAAAGGCTTTTTTTGGAGGAAACATTTTAATAGCCCACATCTCTTAAATTAAAAAAAAAAAAAAGAGGTTAAGAAATTTGAACAATGCATTCCTTTTCCCTGTAACCAGTGGAGGCATTCCAAATCATTCCATTGTCCTTCTGATGTTAACTGTTTCTGCATCTAAGCGTTGAAAGGCTGACAGAAGTCTTCAGCTGTGAGAATGTGAAGATCGAGTGGGAATATGGTTTAAATCCTCAGTTTCTTGTGCATTTTCTCTCTCATACCCTCCCCATCTCTCACCCTGTCCCTTCATACAGCAGAAACAGCCTTGGGGGGCTTCATGGGAGGAGGAGGGAGTGGAAGAGGGGAGCGAGGAGAGGCACTCCTTCCCCTTAGCACACCAGCAAGGGAGGCCAAGAGGATCCAGTGGACATCAGGCTGAGAGCTTTTTTTTTAGGATTCTAGTTGTCACCAGTTCCCTCTGCCTCCCCACTTTTTGTTCCCTCCCTGAATCCAGGGCTGGGGATGGAGACCCTACTGTAGAAACTAAGTCATTGAGTAGAAGAAATTGACAGGGAATAAAATAAGAATGAATTGCAAGCATTGTAGTCAAGAAGAAGGACTTGTAATAAGTCTAATGTATCTTATTCTACATCACAGATAATCAGTCATTCCAAAGCTCCTGTGAGCTGATTCTTCCAGCTTGGTATTTAAGATAAGGGTTAATCTACAAACCACAGGCAGCTCCCCTCAGAAAAAGGCAGGTCAGGGCCAGGGCAACTGGGAACCACCCAGAGGTGAGTGAACGTTTCTGGGGCAAGGGGGAAAGGATGGCAGGGAGGCTGCCAAGGATGTCCAAGGGCTCTTTGTCGGGGGACACCCTGTGTAACCCACCTCACGGCTATTATCTGCTGTAGGTGAACTTTGCCTTAGAACGTGCAACCCTGGCTGCTCTCTGAGCCTCTCTGGCTTGGGTGCTTCGTGGATGCTGTCATCCACTGAGATAGCGAAGCAGGAGAAAGCGCAAACTTTGAGGGAAGAAGATACTGAGAGGAAGTTTGGACACAGTGAATCCAGGGAGTGCAGGAGACTCCCAAGGAGCTATATCTTCTAGACCAGAGGACAGAAAAGTCTGGAATTCAGAAGTCATCCATTTAAAAACCCATCGAGCGCCAGGCCTGGGTAGAGTTTCCTCTCTGGCAAATGAGCAGTCAGGCTGACCCTATACCCTCCTCCAGTGCAGTTCATGAGCGTTTAGTACAAGGCAACTGACTGCAGTTGGGACTGTGGGATACAAAGACCCCCACGCGCACCACAGAAGAACTTGCTGTTGTTGATCCTTACTTCTGACGACATTGTGTTCCACGTGGGTGAGTGGGATGCTCTGATTCATCCCACGAGGGCTTGCTGTGTTTGCCGATGTTATAGTCCAGTAGCTGGATCTTCTGTCCATATTAGGCTGGGAGTAGGGGTGTCCTCCAGGGCTATGTAAGCCATCAGTGGGTAATCCGTTTGCACCTGCCACATCATTCACTGATGACTTCAATCAGTTACACAGCCAAGAGAAAAGAGGGAATGTGTGGGCAGGACATTGAGTCACTCCATGTATCTGCCCTCTGAAGACACAAAAATGCCCACTCCGTGCCTCCTGAGTCGTTCTGTGCCACGTTCCCAGACAAACATCCTCCCGCGGCCTCCTCCTTCCCATTTCCTTTCTTCCACATAGCCTTAAGGGCCCAATCATTCACTCCCGGGACTTGGTGTTTAAAGAAAGAGAACCAGGCCACAGCAAGCAGTGAGATCTATGTAACATGGATTCAGGTCCTCACTCTGGTTCTGGTGAGTTACATGCTGTCCCTTGTCTTTCTGACCCTGTGTTTCCCCATCTGAAAATGGAAATGACGCTCTTAACCTCTAATGGTCTTTTGATAACTAAACGAGATGATGTATTTTAAGAGCCTAGCACGTACTGAGAGCTGACCTTTTTGGGTGCTCACATGTTATCAGGTTCTCTTCTAAGCACTTTACCCATTTACTAGCTCATTTAATCTTTACAACATCCACAACCATCCTAAGGCACAGCTATCTTTATCTTATAGGTGAAGAAACTGAGATAAAATGAAGTTAAGTAAGTTGTTCAAGGTCCCAGAGGTACGAAGTGGTGGAACCAGAATTTTCCATCACTCAAAAGTATGTGGCTCCGAAGTCCACACTCCTGATTATATCAATGGTTCTCAAAGCGTGATCCCCAGGAAGCAGGGGCAGCAACATCTGGGAACTTGTGAGAAATGCAAATTCTCAAAACCCGCCCCCGAGCTTACAGACTCAGAAATTCCAGGGGCAGGATGCAGCAAACTGGTTTGACAAGTGCTCCGGGTGATTCCGATGTTCATTTAAGTTTGAGAACCACTGGTTTACACTATTCATTCTACCTCCTTGGCAGACAAATGAACCAATTAGATCCCTGTTCATCCCCTTCTCGTGTCCTCACCTACTATGTATTTGGCACTTTGAGTGTTATTGTCATTTAAGGCTCACAAGAACCTTTCAAGCCTGGTTTTCCCATCCTCATTCTACAGGTGAGGAAACCTGGACCTGGGGAGCAACAGTGTCCTACCCAATGCATACTACTAGTAACTTCTGACTCCACAGTCAGGTTCCCCACTGCTCCCAACACATGTGTTCCTCACACCTGGCTGTGTCATGTCACCCTCAGCTCCCTGTCCCTCTCCTTCACTCCAGTTCCCCAGCAGGACCTCTAGACTCTGACCTGCAGGCCTAGCACCACGACTCCAGGCTGTGGGACCAATCCTGGCTCTGGTCCCCAATATTATTATGACCTTCTGCTTTGGGGCAAGCAGCAGAGATCTCTCCAAGTTCCCATGACCAACCCCCCCACCTCCAGATGCAGGAGCCCTGTCTGGTTTCCCCTTGGTTTGGACCATCTGATGAGTTCTCCAGCCCCTTAGTGCCTCAGGCTTGCCTTTTGGAGATCAGTCCCTCTCAGGTGTGGAGATCTGCCCCTGAGCCCCAGTGCCTGGAAGAGTCCCCCCTTCCCCTTCCCGACCTCTGAGTTTTAACATAGGCACATTCTTGTAACCATCACCACCGACAAGATAAAGAACAATTCCAACAGTATAAGAATTCCCTCATGCTACCCCTTTGCATTCAGACGCTTCCTGCACCCCAAACTCCTGGCAACCTCTGAGCTATTCTCTGTCCCTGTACTTTTACCTTTTCCAGAATGTCATATTATGGAATTATATAGTATGTAATGAAGGGTAACAGAATATGCCACCCTAAAGTATGCCTCTTTAGCAAAAGGATCATTTTGAGCTGATTACTTTAAGAAAGAGCAGATATAGGAGAAGATCAGAAAACAGTAGAAGCTATCCTCTTGTAAGGGGCATTTACGTTTATAAAAGGAGTCCCCATGTATAGGTGTAGCTTCCTCTCTGTGCCGAGAAGGATGACTCTGAATATTCAGAAACAATCATCAGTGGAGAAGGCAAGACTCAAATCTGCATAATAAACCTTATCCTTGTTTACCATGCTTTTCCTGGTACTCTGCCATAACCAGCCTCCTTGCACCAACCCCTGCAGACTTCTTTCTTTTGTCTCTGATGGTGGTATTTAAGGTGGTAGCTTGGGCTACCTCACGGAATTATTCAGTTTTCCTCGGTATCTCCCATGTACACAGAAGGCACACATGTTAATAAACCTCTGTTTGTTTTTCTCTTGTTAATGTGTTTTTTATTATAGGAGGTAGAGGAAAAATTACTTTTCCTCCCCTATGGTAACTTTTTGAGACTGGCTTTTTTCACTTAGCGTCAGGCATTTGAGATTTAGCCAAGCTGCTGCCTGTATTGATGGTTTGCTCTTTGTTGTCTAGTGGTATCGTATCCCATTGCATGGGTGTACCACAGTCTATTTATTCAATCGATGAGAGACATTTGGGTTATTTCCAGATTTGGGAAATTGTGAATAATAATGTTATACACATTCATGTATGGGTTTTTATGTAAACATACATTTTCATTTCTCTAGTACAAATACTTATATTTGCTGGGTCATATGATAAATGTATGTTTAGCTATATAAGAAATAGCCAAACTATTTTCTAGAGTAGTTGTGAATATTTCACATTCCCATCAGCAGTGTCTGAGAGTTCCAGTTGCTTCATATCCATAACAGCATTTGGTGATGTCAATAGTTTTAGCCATTCTAATTGGTATGTGATGGTATCTCATTCTGGTTTTAATTTTCATTTCCTTAATGACAAAGGATATTGAGCATCATTTCATGTATATTTGCCATCTGTTTATCTTATTCTTTGGTGAGGCTTCTGTTCAGATCTTTGACCCATTCGGTACATTTGGTTGTTTCTTTTCTTATTAAATTTTGAGTTCTTTGTATGTTCTGGCTATAAGTCTGTGGTGTGGTATGTGATCTGTAAATATTTTCTCCCAGTCTTTGGGCTTTTTTGTCTTTCTCTTTAAGGTGTCTTTTGCAAGAGTAAAAAAAGTGTTTAATTTGATCAAGTTCAATTTATTGATTTTTCTTTTATGGACCGTACATGTGTTATTGTACGTAAGAACTTTGACTTATTCAAGATCACAAAGATTTTCTCCTCTGTTTTCTTCTAAGAGTTTTATAATTTTATAGTTTACATTTAGGTCTATGATCTATTTTTAGTTCATTTTTGTGTAAGGTAGGAGGTATAGGTCAAAGTTTATTGTTTTTTATAGGATGTCTAATGTTTTAGCACCATTTGTTGAAAAGACTCTCCTTTCTCCATTGAACTGCCTTTGCATCTTTTTCAAAAATCAATTGACCATACTTGTGTGGGTCCATTTCTGGGTTCTTTACTCTGTCCATCCTTTCATCACCACCACCCTGCCTTGATTACTGTAGCCTTACAGTACACCTTAATGTCAGATAGCATGAGTCTCCAACTTTGTTCTTTTTCAAAATTGCTTTGGCTTTTCCTTCCCATATAAATTTTAGAATTTCTTTGCCTGTGTCTCCAAAGACCCTTGCTATGATTTTGATTGGGACTGTGTTATACAATCCCAGTTGTATTGTATTGGGATGTGAGAGAGATCAATTATGGAGATCAGTTTGTGGAGAATTGACTTCTTACCTATGGGGTGTATTCCAATCGATAAACATGCTCCAGCAGGGAGGCTGGAGGTTGCTGAGGCCCAGCCTCGGTGTAAGGAGCCTCCTGTCTCCCGGCACAGCTTGACCATAAGAGTTGAGTGATGTTGGAAAAGTCATGTCACCTCTCTGGCCTTCAATTTCCTCAGCTATAAGATAGAAAGGTTGGATTGGATACATGGAAAGTTTCCTTTTCAGCTCAGACATACTGGTGATTCCCAGTGTAACCTTGAACTGACCTGCCAGAACATAAGTGATATTATCGGGTCTCCCCTCAGGGCCTGTCTGATTAGATGGTCCAACAGCCACTGTACCTAAAAGGCCAGCTTCGAAGCAAAGAGTTCAAAGTGGGAGCCCCGCTGCTTCAAGAGTCCAGAGGCTTCAGCCAGCTGAGTGCCCTTTCCCATTCCTGGGGTACCACAAGCCAGATAAGAATGACAGCCTGAGACCCTGTCCTGTCTGTGACAGAGCAGCAGACCTGGGCCTCTGTTACCCCCCAGTCCAGGCAAGCAGTGTGAAGAATAGCCTTTCCAGGAATGCAGGTAAGAGGCGGTCCCCGTCCCCATTCCACTGCCCGCCCCCCCAACCATGTCCAGGCGAGGGGGAGAAAAGCCAGGTGGCCCAGCAGTGTTATTTATAGTGTTCAAACACTGGAGGCAACCCAAATGCCCGGCAATCAGGGAAAGCTTAAACAAAGTGAGGGACACCAGGACCCTGGAATCCAGTGTAGCCATTAACAATGACAGATATGCAGGTTATGCACTGAAGTGTGCAATAGATAAAATAATGTCAAATAAAAATTTTGAGAATCAGATAGCACTTGCCTACCATTACAGTGACGCTAACATGTTTAGAAATTACACGGGCAAGACTTGGGAAGAAATTAGTAGTAATACAAACAGCCTGTGATTGATAACATGCGTATAATTGAGCAGCTATTTGGCTGAGACACTGCGTTAAGCGCTTTGGGAAGTGCAGAGGGCACTGCGGCTCGAGCCTGGTCCCAGGAGGACCTCGCGGTGTAGTTAGGGATCTATCACCAAACCTAAGACTGGGAGGCGGATTCTGACTGGAGGCCGCTCCACAGTTATTCCACTTCAAGAGTCTAAGTCGAGGTATCGAGAGTCTGGGATGGGAGGGCTTGTACAAAACAGCCCTCTCAGGCATCCTGTGGACATTGGAGGCACTTGATAAAACAAAGCTGCAGGCCAGCTGGAGCTCCACTGCAGCTCAGGCCCCAGCCCAGCTTCGGTGGCATGTGATGGGCCTCAGGACAAGAGACTTGGGCTGAGGCCCCTTCATGTGTGCCTTCTGGAATTTCCCAGAATCCTGCTGGGGTAAATGGGCCTCCAGCTCTTTGCTCTCTGGATCTCCTGGTCCACCACCTTCAGAAGGTGCCCCTCGGGTGGGTCTGCTGTCCCAAGAGCACTGGCAAGCCAGAGGCTCCCTCTTCAGCGAGCTGCAGTGGGTAAAGTTGGCTGGCACAGGGCCCTGGATTCTGACCCAGGCTCCACTTGCCTACCGGTGGTCCTAGGCAAGTCGCTTAATGCCTTGAGCCTCGATTGGCACATCTGCTATGAGGAGCAATTGCATAGTGTGTTACAAAGCACTTTTATATTCACTAAAAAAGTGGCTTTTGTTATATCTGTTTACTGATGAGGAATAGAAGCTCAGGGAACCTCAGTGACTATCCCTGGGCCACAATGCTCAGCCTTCCTAAGGACATGCAGTGGTTGGTGGCTAAGAGTCCAGTGTTCACCCTCAGGGCAGCTCCGGGCTCTGCCTGGCCTCTGGGACCAAGGAAGGGAGTGGCCTTGAACACTGGCTGGGTGACCAGCGCTGGGGCAGAGGACATCCTGTTGAACTCAGGCAAGCCTCTGTTGATTCTAGAGGGCTCAGGGGTTCTTGATGGGAAGAAGGAGCCAGGCTCGCTGTGTCATAATTGCATCACCCCGTTGTTGATGGTTAATTAGTTAATTACAGTGGGAGAGGGTGAACCAAAACAGAAATGCCAACTCTAGGCTGGAAACAGCACTTAAACCGTGAGTTAACACTCATTAACCCTGATAACAGGCCTACTTTGCTGGCAGCCATGGGGGAGGGAGCTAGGCTCCCAGGAGGCCCTTGATTCCCAGGGCATCGGAGCACTGACCAGTTTCCAGCATGAAGAGGCAGGAGAACAGGCCTGCGTGCCCCCCACAGTGCCAGCCTTCACCCCACAAAAGCCGGGGATTGGTGAGGTGCCCAACTAGGTCAGGGGTCTCAGACTCCTACCCTTCCCCAACCTGGGCTAAAGGAAGGTCCTGCCTGCTTCCTGCTGCTTTTTGGAAGGAAGGGCTGCCCTGTACTCCTGGCTTCACCTGGCTCTGGGGGACTTCTTAACTGACCCTTTGGAAGCAAGATATGTCATCTTCAAGCTTCTTTGGGTGACTAGCATTGTTGCTGGTGGTCACAGAGAATCCATGAGACTGAATTAGAACTCAATCACTTCTTCTGGTATTTGAGAAATAGTTACCTGAGAGGTAGAAATGATCCATTATCGTTCTGAGAAATGTCAGTCTGTGCCCACACTCCCCAGCAACATGGAAAGGAGGCCACGTTCCTCTCTCCCCACATCATCCCCCAGACACTGCCAGGCTCCCTACCTTCCCACTGCCCTAAGGGGGTGACCGTATCATTAATCATCCAACCCAGGCAGCTCTGAAGAGTGAAAGGAAATGGTGCTATTCATCATTCCCCTGAGGCAACAAGCATAAACTATGACTGTCCCTGGCAGACAGGTCACCTTTCCTAGGGAGGACGTCCAAACTGTTTTCCATGGCACATGGGATCCTTCGTCATTGGCCCTGGCTGACACCGCAGCCTCATCTCTAGACACACTGCCCCTGCTCTCCCTCCTGGCTCCAGGTTTCTTTTAGTTCCTGCCTATTCTCTCCCCTCTGCACCTTTGCATATGCTGTTCCCTCTGCCAGGAACCTCTCCCCTTCACAGTTTATTCCAGCTCATCCTCCAGCTACCAACTTAAATAGCACTTCCTCCTTCCCAAAGCAATTTCCTAACCCCCTCTCCCACTTCCAAGTCTGGATGAGATGCTCCTGCCTGGTGCATCCACATCCCCCTGACCTGTCCTATCGCTGCACTTACTCCTTCTATTGCTGGTTCAATGTCTCAGGTCTCCACTGGACGGTAGCTCCATGAGCACAAGGGACATATCTCTCTCGACCACCATTGTCTTCCCAGATAGAGTATCTTCCCAGTGCAGAGTAGATACTTGCTGAATGAATGAGTCACCGTGTCCGAACTTGTGGCCAAGAATACAAACTCATTCTCAACTGAGGTGAGGTGTTTTCATTCAACGTATAACAAAACCCCATCTAACTATCCTAAGCTAACGTGTTAACGTTCTGATCATAGGTTTCCAATGTCAGTAGCCAGTTTAGAAATCACCCTCATGTAAGTGGTGGTGAATTTCATTTAAAACTGACCCTTGGGGGCTTCCCTGGTGGCGCAGTGGTTGAGAGTCCGCCTGCCGATGCAGGGGACGCGCGTTCGTGCCCCGGTCCGGGAAGATCCCACATGCCGCGGAGCGGCTAGGCCTGTGAGCCATGGCCGCTGAGCCTGTGCGTCCAGAGCCTGTGCTCTGCAACAGGAGAGGCCACAACAGTGAGAAGCCCGCGTACAGCAAAAAACAAACAAACAAAAAAAAACTGACCCTGGTCTGGTAGAAGGTCATGACTAGAAACTCACCCCAATATTTTTGACATGGATGTACTTGACATGGCTGTGCTTGTCACTGTATGAACTCTCTAGTTCTTGGGAATCCGAGGGGAACTAGCATCACACATGAAATGTTTTAGTTTTGAAAATACTGACCCTTTGTCTCAAGAAGAATAACTGCATCTCTGGGCTATTTCTAATTTGCCTGCTGTTTGCATGTATACTAACTTACCTGTGTCGTAACAACCCGCCAAGGAAGCAAGCTAAACCCTTTTACAAACAAGGAGCCCACAACCCGCAAAGGTTAAGGCAGTTGCTCAAGACCCCACAGCCAGCATACGGCTGAGTCTGGAAGCCCATCTGGATGCGCTGAGTCCAGACCCAGAGCTCTCTCCACCATGTGTCCTTGTCAGCACAATGGAACCTGAGGCCGTTTTTCTTCCCGGCAGCAGAGGGCTGGCTGGCTAGATATTGGCCATGGTTTTTAGATAAACTACTGTTGATCACCACATTTTATTTTCCCCATTCGATTATAACTCCTTAAGGATAAGACGTATTCTTGTCTTAATAGGACTTATTCTTGTCATATTTACATATTTTCATCTCCTTACACAGTTTCACATGCCCCTGGAAGGTAAGCTGGAAGGGGGCAAGGACTTGCCTCTTGTGGACAGCCTTACTCTCTGCACGTGGAGAGCGCACTATGAGTGTTTAGTGAAGGAAATTATTTGCGTGTTGCAGAGGGGCCTCCTGCAGAGCTGAGGCCATAGCAGATGCTCAGAAAATGCTTAAGAATCACACAAGGGTAAACACTGGCTCCTTCTCCAGGAGGGTGGTTCTGCAAGACAGATGTCCTGGGAAGAAGGTTGGCTACTGAGACAGATGGAGGGGCCTAGATATTTGGGAGACGGCTGTGCCCTCATGTGTATGTTCCTTCTATTGAGAGAAAAGGTATTTATCACAGCAAGTGGCAGGAACACAAAGGAAGCAAAGTCAGGGCTCAGGCGAAGAAGCATTTAAGATGCTATCTCCTGGTGCAGAATAATTCATTTCACACCAAGATCCCAGCTCAAAGTCCTCCTCTGCTGTGCAAGTCTGCCACAGAAGGGATGGCAGGTCTTTCCATATCTGAACGGTATGCCCAGAGCTGGGTGTGAGAAGGCAAACCAAAACTGTAAATAGAGATAAAGGACTTTGCGTCTGAAGACATGAGTGTCTGATCGGGGCCAGGCCTGCTGTTGGCGAAATAACCTGCGATACGTCATTTCCCATCTGTGACTCTCAGTATCCTGTGGTTACGTCATCCGGGCTCTGCCAGGAGAAGGTGCGGAGCTGGTGGCGTTAGCACAGCACTAGTTCCCTACCCACAGCTGATCTGGGGGAGAAGGGAAGAAAGAAGAGCAGCCTGAGCCACAAACATTCATACCTGAGGTGCTTTTCTATAAAGGAAGTGCCCGCAGCACCCATTCCCGAGGCGCTACTCTTAAATAATAAGCTCCGGGCCTAGACGAAGGGAGAGCGTGGGTCTGGGGGCAGCCAGCGAACCTCCCTTCTGTGTCCTGTGATCAGCTGTTGACGAGGAAGGAGGTCTTGGCCCTCATATCAGGGAGGCACCCAGCTCACCCAAGTGGATCTGTGCCTCAGCCAGGCGTTCGGAATCCTGGGTTTCCTCTGCTTCCACAGGTAACTCATGGCCCGATCTGTCATTTGGACCCCAGATGTGGGTGAAGGAACCTTGAAACTATTCCAGGCCAGGAGCTGGTAGATTATAACCCAGGGTAGAGCCAGGGACCTGAGCACACCTACTGAGGGGGTGCCTGATAGAAAGGAGGAGCACGTTAGGGAAGTAAGGTAGGCTTTCCAGGAGTGAGGCCTAGGATAGGGGAGAAAAGAGAAGGTGGGCTTACTGGAAAGTTCAGGGCAATGACACCACTCATCCTGACACCATGTTGGAAAGTTAGGCTAGCTTCATAAAATACCAGAAGTTAGGGACTTCCCTCATGGTGCAGTGGCTAAGACTCTGCGCTCCTAACGCAGGGGGCTCAGGTTCGATCCCTGGTCAGGGAACTAGATCCCACATGCGTGCTGCAACTAAGAGTTCGCATGCTGCAACTAAGGAGCCCATGAGCCACAGCTAAGGACCAGGCAACCCACAACTAAGGACCCCATGAGCTGCAACTAAGGAGCCCGCCTACCACAACTAAGACCCGGCGCAACCAAATAAATAAGTAAATAGATAAAAATTTTTTTTAATACTGAAAGTTAAAGTGACCTCAAAGCATCCAATCCTATTCTTTCTTCTACAAAAACTGGCGAAGGAGGCCCCCTAACATTAAGTTGCTTGTCCAAGGACTCACTGCCAGCCAGAGGCAGAGCCGTAAGGAGAACCGACTCCCCAGGCTGGACTCAGGCGCCTTCCTTTACGCCCCCCGCCCCCAGACCTGACAGGATGCTACATGGAGCTGGAGGGCAGCCAAGTCTAGGAGCGCAAGAAAAAGCATGCCAGAGGGTATCAGATGGAGTCACAAACACCAACGTCAGCATCATGGAGGATGACAGAAGATTGTAGAAAGAGACTGGGATTGGACGAGGAGGAACAAACTCTGAGAGTTTGTTATACATCGAGGGCAACGTAGACAACTTGCTCAGGCCCCTACTGTAGAGCTCACTGGGCTATAGCATGAATATTTGCTTCTGTGGGTATTTCTCTCACTAGGCTGTGAGCTCCTTGGGGGCAGGATGTATTATTTATCTATAGATCCGTGGCACAATCCCTGATTCAGTAAATGTCTGATAAAGGAATGAATAAAGGCACACATGCGTGAATGAATGAATGTCAGCAGGGCTTCCAGGACAGGACATTTGGAGTTCTAGCCTCAGCTGTGCCACTTACCAGCTATAAACCTAAGGCAGGGAACTGAAAAATGGGATGAATGACGGTGCTCGCTTCCTAGGGCCATGTAAGGATTAAATGAGATCAGGCATCAGAAGTGCTCGATAAATATTAGCTATTTTTACTATGACTATTTTCAGGAAGCAGAACAAGGGGGTAGTTAAATTTGATGAGCCTGGAGGCTGGCATACAAGTCAGTGAGAAGTTTAGGCTGAAGTGCTTTGTGTATCTTATCTCTCATCATCCCTGCTTTCCTCTCCCTGCACCACCATAATTTCTGGAATCTACCTGCTCTTTATTTGAGAAGATCTTTATTTGAATCTTCCTGGTCTTTATTTAGGAAGATGTTTATTTGAGATCAGGACAACCTTGCCTTTCTCCAGCCTGTGCTCTCATATAAATCCGTGCTTGTGAGGATGACAGAGACAATAATCACCCCTGCATTTATGATTCTGCAAATGGTGGCATTTCAGACACCATGGTGCCTGGGAGGACCATGGTGCCACTTCACTGGGGGCCTTGGCATTCTTGAATCAGATCACACAATGATGATGGACAGCCACGCCATGGACCTGCTCCTAAGGCCATCTTGAACAGGGTAACAGGCCAGGCCAGGCCAGTGGAGGTCAGTCTCCTGTTTCTGACCACCTCTCCTCCTAAGCTCTGGAGAACCTGAGCTAATACACAGGGAAAGCATTTATCCCCTTTGGGCCAGGTGTAGGGATATGAAAGCAAATCTCAGGGCAGAAAACAAGCAAGATATGTTAGAACTAAATCATGGAAAGCCTTACATGCCAAACTATAGGTTTTTAGGCTTTCTCCAGCATCTCATGGGGGAGCTGTTGAGAGCAGGAATATAACCTGATCAAAACTCTGTTTTTGAGAGATGATTTGGCAGACATGTTCAGGAGAGAATTGGCATGAAAGGATAGGAGAGGGAGGGAAGTAAGAACAGCAGGAAGAGAAGTTTGGTGGGGTTTTTTTGGCTGCACTGCGGGATCCTAGTTCCCTGACCAGGGATCGAACCTGAGCCCCTGCATTGGAAGCACAGGGTCCCAGCCACTGGACTGGCAGGGAAGTCTCAACAAGGACCTACTGTATAGCACAGGGAACTCTGCTCCATATTATGTAACAACCTAAATGGGAAGAGAATCTGAAAAATAATATGTCAATCCTAATCTCCCAATTCATCCCACTCTCCCCTGGGAGGGGGGTGGGAGGGAGGTCCAAGAGGGAGGGAATATAGGTATATATATAGCTGATTCACTGCTTTGCACAGCAGAAACTAACACAACATTGTAAAGCAATTATACTCCAATTTAAAAAAAAAGAAAAAGAATAGATACATGTATATGTATAACTGAATCACTTTTCTGTACACCGGAAACTATCACAACATTGTTAATCAACTATACTCCAATATAAAATTAAAAATTAAAAAAAAGAACAGCAAGAAGGGTCATTAGTAGCAGAGGGCAAATGAGAAGAGGGAAGAAAATCATTCCAGAAGCTTCCCAGAAAACCTCCTCTGATATCTTATTGGCCAGAACCAGGTCACATGGCCATGCCTGGCTACAAAGGAGGCTGGAAGAGGAAGCATCTGGACTTTCTGTCTCTATCATGGTAAGTGGGGTCTGCTGGTAGGGAGGGAAGGATGGGGAATAGCTATGAGGTAGGCAGCCAGCAATGTCTACTGCTTGGTCACAAATAGACTGAGCAACAGGTCTCGGAAGATGAAGGCCAGGGTCATAGAGGTCAGGAGGAAGAGGAAGAAAAGAATTCAAGAGGTGGGATTGGCAGGACTTGGTAACTGATGAGCCATAAGAGATTAGGAAAAGGGAGGAGTTGCAGGTCAGCCCAGGGTTTCGAGTCTGGGTGACTAGGAGAGTGGTGATGTGTGAGCAGAAACAGGGAAGTCAAAGGGAGAAGGGAGATCATGGGGGATGGAGAGGTGATGAACCTTCTGGGGTCATGTTGAGTTTGAGGTGCCTGTGGAACATTCAGGTGGAGACATCCAGCTTGGAAACATGGAGCTTTGAGGGGCTCAGAACAGAGTCCCTATGTCACAATCTATCTGTTTAAGGGCTAAAGGGTTACAAAGGGGAAACTGGCTAGAGGCACATGAGAGGGCTTCCTGCAAAAGGTTGAAAAGAGAGCTTTGCAAAAGGAAATGCCGTGGGGTCACAGGAAAAAACCCAGGAGGAGGGTCACGTGGAATGCAAAGTGGTTTGTGCAAAGCCAGGAGAGGGACAGAGGACGGACTCTCAGCTGCTGGGGAGAACTAACATTGCAGAGATGAAGACAAACTGTGACTGGTGAGGTTGGCTGAGGTGGGAGTGGATAGGTTGCCACTACTGGGTTTTAGACATAGAATGAGGAGCGTGGGTCTCATAAAGTAACTAAGAGGGACCCACTGACTTTTCTTGAACAAGAGAGGATGACAAAGTGATGTTCAAGAAAAATCGATATTGTGGGTACTCCCAGGGCCTATTGTCTATTATAAGAAGTTCCTCATTTGGAGAAATAGAATCTTCTTACATTAGGTCCATCTTCAGAGTTTAAAAAAATTTTCACATCTGCTACCATCACCCTTTTGAGGAGAATTAGGAAGACTAAGCCCCATTGCAGACAAGGAAACTGAGATTCAAAAAAGTTTAATTTTCTTGATATATGATTGGCCAAAGAAGCACATGAAGGGATGTATAACATCATTAGTCACATGGAAATGCAAATGATAACCACAGTGAGATACCACTATACCTCCTGTAATGGCTAAAATGGAAAAGACCAACCACAACAAGTGTTGACAAGGATGTTGGGCAGCTACAACCTTATATATTAATGGTGGAGTGTGAAAGGGTACAGTCACTTTAGAGAAGTCTGGCAGGGTTTTTTAAAAATTTTTTAAAATAAAGTTAAACATACTCTTAAAATGTGGCTCAGGAATTCTACTCCTATTTACCTAAGAGAAGTGAAAACACATGTCCACACAAAGTTATATACACATATACTCATCACAGCTTTATTCATTATAGCCCCAAAGTAGGGAAATAAAAGCCCATCAACAGGTGAAAAATTTTGAGGCCTATCCATACAGTGAAATCCTACTCAGCGATAAAAGGCAACAACCTGATAGATGCAAAAATGTGGATGAATCTCAAAAACATGCTGAGAGGAAGAAGCCTTTAGGGACTAAAGAGAACATATTGTATGAGTCCTCTTATATGAACTGCTAGAACAGGTCAAACTAATTTGCAGTGAGAGAAAGCAGATCAGTTATCTCTGGGGTGGTAGGAGAAGGAACTCTTCGGGGTGATAGAAATGCTCTATTTCTTGACGGGGTGGTTTTTGCGTGGCTGTGTATACATTTGTCAAAACTCATTGAGCTGAACATTTTAAATCAGTGCATGTCTTGTTTGTAAGTTCTATCACAATAAAATTGGTTTTAAAAAAAAGAAAAGAGGGGGGCTTCCCTGGTGGTGCAGTGGTTGAGAGTCCGCCTGCCGATGCAGGGGACACGGGTTCGTGCCCCGGTCCGGGAAGATCCCACATGCCGCGGAGCGGCTGGGCCCGTGAGCCGTGGCCACTGAGCCTGCGCGTCCGGAGCCTGTGCTCCGCAACGGGAGAGGCCACAACAGTGAGAGGCCCGCGTACCATAAAAAAAGAAAGAAAAAAAAAAATCCTGAAGCCTGGCCCCACCCCCATCCCCAGAGATTCTGATTTAATTAGTCTGGGCTTGGGTCTAGGCAGTAAGAGTGACTTGAAAGCTCCCCAGGTGACTTAAAGGTACAGTCAGGGCTGAGAACCCCCAATCTACACAAAGGCATAAAGAAGAGAGTGAGCATCACCTAAACTCCCATTGCCTGGAGTCATTGGTATGGGCTGCAGGGACCAGGGCAAGGAGTGAGAACACTGGTGTTTACACCTTTCAAGGAGCATCACCTGGGGTCCTCCAGGTGTCCTGTACCAGAGGAGACGCTCACCCCGTCCTGCCTCAAGAACCAGGTGTTTTAGATGTCTGTGGTGCTGCTTGTCCCTACCTCCTAGGGTCACAAAGATGCTGAAAAAGCAAACATCCAGCCAGCCTTTCAAGTTTGTAAGACAAGACTCCAGGAGAACCGAAACGGAGGATGTGAAAGTGGTGGTGGGTGGAGAGGTGTGGGAAATTCCACCACGACTCCAGGGAACCGGTGCATCTTCCTCAGCCTACCCAACCCCCAGCAAAGAATGCTCAGCCGAACCTGGAACTTCTGGGCTTCCCTGGTGGTGCAATGGTTGAGAGTCTGTCTGCTAATGCAGAGGACACGGGTTCAAGCCCTGGTCTGGGAGGATCCCACATGCCGCGGAGCAACTGGGCCCGTGAGCCACAACTACTGAGCCTGCACATCTGGAGCCTGTGCTCCACAGCGAGAGAGGCCGCGATAGCGAGAGGCCCGCACACCGCGATGAAAAGTGGCCCCTGCTTGCCACAACTGGAGAAAGCCCTCGCACAGAAACAAAGACCCAACACAGCAAAAATTAATTAATTAATTAATAAACTACCCCCAACATCTTCTTTAAAAAAAAAACAAACCTGGAACTTCTGAGCAGAGAAACTTCATTGACTTGACTAAAAGCAGAGGTAAGGGCTTGGAAACACAGTTATCTAGTAACCTGAAGAGAAGGACAAACATCAGAGGAAACAGTAGGGGGAGGATTTGAGATGGATTCTAGGAATGGAAGAATGCAAGAAGCCCCTTGTGCCTCTGAATTTCTCACACTGCCTGGAGTTAGCCAACTGTTCCAAAAGTTTTGTTCCCTCACCCTTTTTTCACTGAGCACAGTGTTCTGGGCTCATTGGAGTAGAGGGCCAGATCTAGAGCCCCAGCCTTCATCTTGTTGGAGACACACACACACACACACACACACAGAGAGAGAGAGAGAGAGAGAGGGAGAGGGAGAGAGAGAGAGAGAGAGAGAGAGGGAGAGAGGGAGAGAGAGGGAGAGAGGGAGAGAGGGAGAGAGGGAGAGAGGGAGAGAGGGAGAGAGGGAGAGAGAAACCACCAAAAACTGAATCATTTAACGCAGCCATTCACCACACAGCCCTCTTATAAATGGCTCTGTTGTTTCTCCAAAACTCCTTGCCAATTCTCCTTATTGACCCCAGAAATCCAGCTCTGGCCCTCAGCTTACAACCGCATCTCAACCATGGAGTTAGCCAGCCCTGCCCGCCTTTGAAAACAAGTCAGTGGTTACGTATCGTAATCAAAAATGTGCCCTTGAAGTTTCACACCTCCACACACACCCACCAAGAATTCACCCCACAGAGCACATTTCTTTCTAGGCAGGATGTGGCAAACATTGTCAGTGCCTATTTGACCATCATTCCCCAGACTTCCCGGCCAAAAGAAATGTTCCTAGGCTCTGGCAATGAATTGGGATTGGTCCACGTCAGTGGCTCTCAACTTTTTAATTTTTTTAAAGACTCTGTTTTTTTAGAGCAGTCCTAGGTTCAAAGCAAAATTGAAGGGAAGGTACAGAGATTTCCCGTATCCCCCGTGCCCTACACATTCACAGTCTCCCCCATTATCAACATCCCCCACCAGAGTGGGACACCTGTTACCAAGGATGAACCTGCACTGGTGTGTCATTATCATCCAAAGCGCGTAGTTTACATCAGGGTATGCTCTTGGTGCTGTACAGTCTATGGGTTTGGACAAATGTATGACACGTATCTACCATTATAATATCATCCAGAGTATATGCCCTAAAAATCCTTTGTGCTCTATTCGTCCTTCCATCCCCACAGCCCCTGGAAATCAATGATCTTTTTACTGTCTCCATAGTTCTGTCTTTTCCAGAATGTCATATAGTTGGAATCATACAGTAGGGAGCCTTTTCAGATTGGCTTCTTTCACTTAATAATATACATTTAAGTTTCCTCCACGTCTTTTCATGGCTTGATCAACTCATTTCTTTTTGGAGCTGAATAAGAATCCATTGTCTGGATGTACCACAGTTTAGTTGTCTGCTAACCTACTAAAAGACATCGTGGTTGCTTCCAAGTTTTGGCAATTATGAATAAAACTGCTATAAATATCTGTGTGCATGTTTTTGTGCCAATCAATCTTTTTTTTTTTTTTTTTTTTTTGTGCTCTACACTGGCCTCTCACTGTTGTGGCCTCTCCCGTTGCGGAGCACAGGCTCCAGACGCGCAGGCTCCGCGGCATGTGGGATCTTCCTGGACCGGGGCACGAGCCCGTGTCCCCTGCATCGGCAGGCAGACTCTCAACCACTGCACCACCAGGGAAGCCCGCTAATCAATTTTTTTAAAAATTATTTTTATCCCCTTAGGGAGTTTTTTAGACATTTTTTCCCTAATTGCCCCCTCCCATGAAATTTTAATACCACAGACACACTGTATATGTCTATATGCTGTTTGTATATCTGTGCTTATACATAAAAAGAGTAAGATTTTTTTGCTCCCCCGCCCCACCAAGAACCAAGTTTCATCCCGTGGAGGGTGATATCACCCCCCCTGGGAAGTTAGGGTCTTAGTCAACAAAGAATTGCTTTTGCCAGTGATTGGGGTGGGTATCTGATCCAGTTCTGGCCAATGAAACATGAAGGAATCCGATTTGGGAGAGTCTTTCCTCCTTGATCAAAGAGCGATGTGAAGAGAAATGACCATTAGCTCCGTCCACTTCGAATTATGGTATCTCATGTGAGGATTTGCCACTTGGAACTATGGCTATGTTGTAACCATGAGAGTGGTAGAAAGAAAGCAGAGAAAAAACCCAGGCCCTGCTGTAATCATTGAGCCACTAGACAATCATAACCACTGCCTGCTTCCAGACTTCTTGTTAAATGCAAGGGTGAAGGTCTCTCTGCCACTATCAACAAGATATTCTGAGGCTTGCAGCTTCAAACCTCCCAAGGTTTGAAGGGGGCTTCTCTTGCTAAGAAAGAAGCTTTTTCTCCCCACAGCACATTTTATGGAGGCAGGCTTGAGCGAGAAGGGCAGGAGGGAGGTTAGTTTGGTAGGGTTGCAAACATTTGGATATTCATAAGCGATGTGGTTCAGGCCTCTCAGAAGATGGGAGCTGTGCTGAAAAGTGGGCCACTGTGGCCACACACAGGGTCTCCCTCAGGCCAACAGCCCAAAGTAAATTGCTAGGATTCGCCTGAACCCTTGTTTCATTTAAAATAAATGAGAGACAATAAAAGCTGTTTCCAAGTGCAGAGTGTTTTTCTGAGAGTGTTTCCCCAAAATAAAAGTGCTTCTGTTCTCACTCACTGCACGTCTTCCACAGTGAGTCAGGGTGCCGAGGCTGTGCACTCCCTCCACAGAAACCCCCATCTGGAGCTCTCCCGACCCTGCTCTCTTTGGTCGACCAGTTGCCTGGTGTGGGGAGGGGGCTGCACCTCCCAGGAGGGGATGGTGAGGTGTGATACAGGCCACCAGTCTTACAGCTGGCTCTTCCCCCAGAAGCCCAGTCCCAGCCCTGAACTTGTGTAGCAGGTATTCTGAGAGCTGAAGCAGACCTGGAGAGTGAGCACAAGTCCCACCGTGTTTATAGAATGAGGAGATTGGGGGCCCAGTGAGCCAAACACAGGGGCTTAGGGGTCCAGGCCAAACACTCACCTCCCAGGAGGTCATGGATTACTCGGGTAACAGAGCAAGATGCTGGTGGTCTTGGGAGCAGAGCCCTCCTCTCCTAACCCCCCACCCAGCAGCCTTGCCCAGCACCCTGGGGCTATAGCTTATCTGTCCTCACCCTGGACTGTGCTGGGGTGTCTCAAACTCTCTATTCACCTGTTTGTTGCTTCCCAACAAAATTGCAAGCTTCTCAAAAGCTGAGGTCTTGACGCGCCTGTCTTGGGACACCCTGTGGCACACGTAGGCCACTCGACATCCAACCATCAGTCAGCTTGATTTCTAAGCAGCTGATGTGGTGAAGAGACCAGAAGTACTTTCATGGGATAGTGAGATGTTTGGGGAATTCTGTATTCTTTTATGTGATGATCAGTCAGGTTCGGCCACAAGAGGAGATGAAGGAGAGGCTCAGGAAAAAACAAAGTTTATTATGTTCACAGGTGCCAGAGACAGGAGGCCCGTGCTCCATGTAGGGTCATGTGGGAAAGACACCAGGGTGCTCAGGAGACAGAAGACAGGAGCAAGAGGGAGGTTTAAACCATGGCCTCATTGGGGTTGTTGTGGGAAAAGCAAGGCAGAGCTGGGGGAACAGCTTAGGATTGACTAGTTGGGAAGATTTCAGTGGGCTTTGGGCTATAGAAGTGGTCTCTAGTTGCCTGGTACCTGGCCCCAGGATGATTAAGGCCAAGGAATATTGCCTCCCGGAATGGATGGGCCAGGTAGAAGCAGTGTGGCTCTGGATTGGGGAGTTTGTATATCAGAGGTATTCGTCTTATGAGTACTTTGCTATCCCTAAGAATTGGCTAGCCCTGCGAGGAGCATTCTCCTCTCAGCCAGAAAGGTTTTTTAAGATGTCAAAGCATAATAATATACAGAACAAATTATATATAAAGTATTTTTATATATGTATATACATATTTAGGCTACTCCTAAATCACTGCAGGTCAATAAGTGGGAATGTCCACAATAACCCAGAATCTGGGTCCCCTACCTCTTATCCACTGGTTGGAAATGATGCTATGTATTTATATAAATAAGTATCAGAATCATATGATCCCAGGGCTAGAAAATGCTCTATATATTCTGACATATTCAAATCTCCTCTTGTAAATACTTCCTTTGAAGCAATCTCCCATTTAGTCAAAGGAGAAGTTGAGGAAGAGGGAGGGTCCCGAGATGTTGCCCTGAATCTGAATCGAGAGCCACATCCAGGTCTGCTGCGTGGCATCCTCACCATTGGAGCCTCTCTTCTAAGCAGCTCCTTCCTGGACTTCTGTCTGTGTGGCTGCTGTGACAGGCACTGAGCAAAGCAAGCTACACGCATGGTTTCCACTCTCTGGACATTAGCAACGCGAGACGGACCGCGATGGTGAGATGGAGTTACGGGACACGTTTGTAAACAATGAGAATATGAAGTACTTTTGTGCAAGCGTCTGATGGACTGAGAAGACCAGAGGAGGGGTGGCCCAAGCAATGTTAGTGTGGAAAGGACAGTGGACCCATGTTCTGACTGCCACTAACTCACTGGGCAGCTTCAAGGAAGTCTGTTCCATTTCATTTTCTCATCTTCAAATTTTGTGATTGGATAAGGTGATCACAATGTCTGTTTTTTAGTTCTTCTAGTCTAAGACTCTCCAAATTTGGGGAAAGGAATGGAGAGCAATGAGGGAATAGTAATACTAGTACTAATAACAACAATAATAATAATAGACAACATGTATTGAGTGTCTCCTAAGAACCCGGATACTGTCCTACGTGTTTTACGTGTTCATTTAATCTCACCGTGACACGAAGATGTACGTAATATTATCTATCCCCATTTTACAGATGAGGAAGATGAGACCTAGAAAAATAAGGCACTCAAAGTTATATATCTAGTAAGTGCTACAGCCAGTACTTGAACCCAGATGGTCTGACTGTGCCACTAGGAAGCCGGCGTTGGTGTCCTAGCCTCTGTGAAGGAGCTGGGTTGCTGTTCTGTCTAGCAGTCTCCCTGGGGAGTGGAGGCCTGGCTCCTGCATTCCCAAGGCTAGGGTAGAGCTCGAGTGCCAGCAACAGCAGAAAGAGGGTGGGGAGAATGAAGAGGAGGGGGAGGCTGGCTACTCTTCTGTTTGGGGCACACACATACCTTGCTGATTAGCAACGATGGGAAAGGAAGCACATGCTGAGGGCCCTTGACAGCTTAATGGGGTTTTAGAAAAATACACATCTATATTTTTAAACTTTTTTTTTCCATTCGTACATTTTTAGCTTCAAGTTCTGGACTGAAATAGCAGTTGTCTTAGATAACTCTTCCTCCTTAGGCTCCCACATTTGGAAAAGGTCTTAGCCCAGCCTGGGGGTGTGGGGAGGGAGAGAGAGAGAAAGAGAGAGAGAGAGGTGACAAGCTTAACATAACATCTGGCACAGATAGTAGTTACTTAATTGGATACTGGATGGATAGATGGATGCATGGATAGATGGATAGGAGAGAGAAGGGATATGATGGGAGCAAAAGAAAAACATGTTTACCCATGAGATTTTCCTAAGAATTAAGAGTAGACTCCCTGTAGAAATGTACTTACCCTGCTTAGGGTCACAACTAAAAAACTGACACTTCACCAGGGCCTGGCCTCTTAGAAGCAGTTTAAACCAAGTCTTGAGAAAGAAGGACATTCACAATTCAATTCCCATCAAACAGCCCAATCTCCAGTCACTTCTCACATCTTCTGACTACTGTGGACCACTCATACCTTTCCTAAACCCACTATGGCAGATACCATAGTTTGGCTTAATTGACATCGATTCTAATACCCTTCTGCCATACCTTCCTCTACTACAGGACGTGGAAAAAGAACTACTCAAATCCCCACCTTGTCTTGCAAGTAAGGCACCAGCTTGTTATACTATTCTGGCTGGTTCAAGATAGGCAGAAGTCCTGGAGGAAGGTTTCCTACTGACATAAATGGGCAAAGCTTTGTCTGTCATTTCTTTTTCCTTCCTGCCTGGAACTCTGATGCAATGTTTGGAGGTATGGCAACCATTTTATGACGAATAGGGCAAAAGCTTTGAGCTAAAAATGGCAGAGCAGGAGGACAGAAGGAAATGGTCCCAGTGGCCTCATTAAACTGCCATGTCAGCCCTGGGCTCTCTCCCTCTGTTCTTCCAGTTTATGAGAAAGACAAACCCCTTACTTGTTTGAGCTACTCCCTGCCAAACACAATCTTAAACGATATATGATAAAGTTAAGGCCTCCATACCTTTGTTCATGGGACTCCCCCTGCCAAACTGCCCTTCGCTGCCTTTTCTTCTAGTGAACTCTTATTTTCCATTCATCTCAAATCTCTGCAGACTTCCCTGAGCCTCTCCCTCCCCCTCTAGGCTGCTCTCCTTTTGAATGCCCTTATCACCTGTGGGGGCCTCTCCTAGCATTTGCACTGTGGTTATTTATGTACATATATTTTCTCAGTAGAGAGGAGGCATTATAAATATTTGAAATGTGGAACTAGAGATGCCATGAAGTGGGACTGAGCAATATGTTCTCTTAAATGCTGCTCCCTTCCCACCCAGAATCTTTAATTTCTTCCTCTCTTGGGGTTCCATCCACCTTATCTAAAGACGTGCTCCAGTCTTCCCAATCTTGAAAACACTTTGGTTTGCTCTTGCTTCCCCTGTGAGCTACCAATTCTCTCTACCCTTGACTCTGTATTTGATTTTCCACCTATAGGAAATACGGTGTAAGGTAAGGGGGTATCAAACAGGCTGGCATCACATCTGATCTCTACCACATACTACCTGTGTATCTTTGGGCACCTGTCTCTGAACTGCTGGACCTTCATCTGTAACATAAGAATAATCATCTTCATTGTACAGAATTGTGGGGAGAGTTGAGTGTGGTGAGGTATTCAAAGTGCGTGGCACAGAGTAGGTGTTGGATAAATACAAGTTCCCTTGCCATTCTGATTCCCCCCTGCCCACCCTCCCTCCCTCCCTTCCTTCCTTTATTTTTTCCTCCCTCCCTCCCTCTCTCCCTCCCTTCCTTCTTCCTTCACATTCTAGGCACTGGGCTGGTTTAAGAGACAAAGCTGCATTATGCAGGATTTCCCTCCTCCCTTCACTCCTCTATGTGATCTACTCCAAGCTTTAATCCTTAGAGGAATTTGCAGTTCCAGTACAGTATTTCTCAAAGATCTCATCCACTTTCACAACTTCAAGCTTCAACTCACAGTGAATCAATCACTCCCAAATTGACAAATCAAATCTAGGGCTGACTCTCCTCCTAAATGTCCTGCCCCAGCCATCCCCACCTCCTGGGGGGTCTCCCCCCAGAGGTCCTACAGTCAGCTGCCCTCCTCTTCCTCCCAAAGCAGGAAGTACTCTGTAAACATAGCGCTCCATCCAAAATCCCTGAGGGGTAGAGTAAGGAATAGGCAAGATGAAAGCCCCGCCCTCACCCAATAATGGCAGCTATTAAGCCACAAGATGCTCCCTCTTTCTTAATGAAGTTGACTTAAGTTGGTAAGGTGTTATGATGCTGTGTATAAACCAGCACAATGGAGTCTCTAGTCAATATTACAAACCTTGGCCCCAGAGATAAGGAAGACAGAAACTAGGCGAGTGGACGTGCATTTTCAGCCTCGGTATCTATTCGAGGAATTCTGGGCTGCGACCTTGGGAGCGCTCCCTGCTTCTGCAGCAAGGGAACACATTTATCCCTCTCCTTAGGTTGAGCCTTAGGCCCTGGCAGTCCTCAGAAGCACCTCCCCACAGGTCCCTTACATTGTTTTCTAAATGCCTAGTTTGTTGCCAATGGGTCCCAGTTCTCTGCGGCAGTAACCCTGCAGTCGCGACCATGCACTTGTGGGAGGCTTTCTATGGAAGGCTCCACTCCACCCCCGTGGCCCTTCTCTCTTTCTTGGAGAAAGGGACCACGTGCCACCAGTCAGGCCCCGTGCTCAGCTCCCCCAGTGGACCCACCACAGAAGGGCAGAGGGCAGAGGGCAGAGGGCAGAAAATAACTCATGAGAACGAAAAACAAAACCCCATTGGAACCACAAATGAAAATGGCTTAGGGAAAAAGGGTCCTGAGATGCTTGGGCTATTAATAAAGTCACATGGGCCTCAGCCCTCTCACCCTCTCTCCCAGGGAGCAGGCCTGGCCAGCTCACGGCCAGGCGTGTTCATTCTTGGGAAGGCCCCAATTCACCAGATAAAATGTGCCCCAGACCCTATTCATTCTGCAAGCCCCTCCCAGTGTGTGCACATTCTCTCCCTCCCTCTCTCTCTCTCTCTCTCTCTCTCACACACACACACACACACACACAACTTCTTGACTTCTTGTCTATCATGTCTTCTAGGCCCTGCCTTACCTTTACCCTCTTGTTGGTCAGCCCAGTGAGGGAAGAAGGAACAGAGCGAATGGAAAGGTAGACAGGCTGGGAGACTCCTGAGGACTTGGTCAGAGGTAACTATGTCTTTGCCTTTACCCTCTATGACCCTGGGAAGCTTGAACCACAGGGACTTGAACTATAATCCCATCAGGGACAGACGGGCACATACACTTGCTCACAGACTGTTGGGAAAAGAATCCCTAGAACTTCCTTCTGCAGAGTTGTCTGCTGTCTTCAGCTTGAGTAGTTTGGGTAGTTAGTGGATTTATCCCTTCCACTCCTTGTTCACATTTTCTACTACTTCTCTCCTCTTCACTGCCCCTCCCCCATGTCCTGCCCCAGGATCATGGACAACCCTAGGGAACATTCTAGAATGGGCTGCGCCAGAAGAGCCCTTCCCAGCTCACATCTTGGAAAACGACATGTGAACCAATTAACACCTCTCAGCCGTGAAGAAGCTCTGAGTCACCAACTCATAATCAAGGTTTTGAGAGCAAGACGGGACCACACAGGGTCATCCTGCCCAGCCCCCTACCTTCAGGAAGAGAGGCTGTCAAGCTGCTGTATAGATGAGGCCACGGCTACAGCAAAAGCCTCCAGCTGGGGCAAATGCTATATTGGTCTGCACGTCTGCTGGATCCACTTGCTTCCTGAGAGTGTCATAGCCTCGGGTTTTGTCCAGGGTCCTCATCTCCTGATACCCTCTGAACCAACTTAGGGTGGGGGATAGAGGCCCAACATCCCAACCATCCCATCATCCCACTGACATTTAGCTTGGTCGGGGACCCCAGAGTAAGCCACTCTCAATTTGATTCAGGAAGAGCATTTTTTTATTAGCATAGTCAAGAGATTAAGTTTCACCCAATCCACCCCATGCGGTACAGAGAGGAAGTGTGCCATAGTAGAAACAGTGCTAGATTGACCTGTTTGAGTCAGGTCAAACCTGTATGAGTTTCTGCTCTGCCCCTTGCAAGTGGGATGGTTGACCTTGAGCTACGCATATAACTTCTTAGAGCCTCCATTTCCTGATCTACATAATGGGAGTGATAGTGACTCCTCTCATGTTTGGTGTGCAAGTTCCTTGAAAACTCTTAAGTGATTACTGTTCAACTCTTTAGTTTGCCTCTGGCAGCCTAGTAGAAAATGGTGGCAACTGTTCTGCTTTGCACATGGTAGATGTCTGTTCTTCCACCACCGGGTTCCCTGGCAGAGCTCTAAGCACACAGTAGGCATAGAAAATTATTTGTTAAATGAATGAATGATGAGCTCATATCAACCTATGATTTCAATAGCCAGACGCCTTCAACATGGTCCCCTTTCATTTTAAAGCTCATGATTTGTCTTGGTGTTGGTTGGACTCTGTGATCTGGAGTGTAAGAAGGTCTTAGCTTTGGTTCAGGGCTATTTAGACCAGAAATATCAGACTAGGCTGCTTGGTATAGAGTGAGTGCAGGCTACCTGTGTTGTGAACGCTGCTGTGAGTCAGTGTGTGCACCTCTCACGCCCCATAACAACAGACGTTGTAAGAGAAGCACCTCGCCAAGAAAGCCAGGAGCCCCTGGTGGTGGGCAAGGCCCCAGTAACAAGGCCCATTTAGTAGGTACCAGGAGTGCTGCATGCCTTTTCTTTTTTTTTTTTGCGGTTCGCGGGCCTCTCACTGTTGTGGCCTCTCCCGTTGTGGAGCACAGGTTCTGGACGCGCAGGCTCAGCGGCCATGGCTCACGGGCCCAGCCGCTCCGCGGCATGTGGGATCCTCCCGGACCGGGGCACGAACCCGTGTCCCCTGCATCGGCAGGCGGACTCTCACCCACTGCGCCACCAGGGAAGCCCAGCGTGCCTTTTCTTGTTCAATGCACACAAGTCCCATGTGGGGTGGGTGCTTCTTTGATCCTCATATTACAGGCAAGAACACTGAGCTTCAGAGAGGTTAAGTCACTTGCTGAAGGTCACCCAGCTCTTAAATGGAGGAGCCAGGATTTGGAGTCCAGACCCTGACTTTAAAACACTTGCTCTTTAGCTGCTCTGCCTGCCATGAGCCACATTGCAGAACCAAAGAACCAGTCGCAGAGTCACAGATTGACAGCCCTGGATGGACCCAGCCCATACACCTCGTTCTGTGCACTAGGCCCAAAGCCATTCACAGATTAGTGGCCACACAGGGTCTACAACCCAGGCTTCTATCTTCTAAGTCAGCTCTTTCGGCAGACCCACGCCCCATTCCTTCTCCATTCCTGCTGCCCGGAGCTAGATTCCCACTGGCTCACTCTTCCCACTGCCCCAAGGTCCTTCCCAAAGCAAGAGAAGTCATTTAGGAGGAACTGAGATTCAACGTGGGCCCGAGCACACAAATCATTTCTGCTGGAGACCGAACAGATGATTCACATCATGGGGACTTGCAACATTAATAACTGGGTTGCCATAGGGGGTGGTAACACCTCCTAATCTTAAAAGCCGTAAAATTTCAATAGACTGCACCTATCAGGGACGACAGCTGAGACCAGAGCTGAAAGGATAAACTAACTAATCAGACTCTATGCCCTCCATTTGCAACAAATATTTTATAACCCTCTATATTATCCTGAAATCAAACTCATAAAAATATAAACTACTACACACATAATTTCAAAAATTCAATTCAATGCCTTAATAATAACAAAAAGGAAAAATAAAAAGATATGTATGTGTATATATATACACACATATATGTTATATATATAATATATATTCATTTACATAGTCAAAATTCACTATTACACTCAGAGACATAGCGAGAGCTACGTGGCCAAAGCCACTTCCGTTCTAGCCAAGAAGCACCTTCCATGCCTCCCAAGGGGCAGCAGCCAATCCCGGACTTGACCAACCTTGAACTTTTCAGGTAGAGGCTGTTCCAGCCAGAGGGAGGAATAGCAGGGCTTGGATTATCTGTGAAGCTGAGCAGCCCATGTTTAGGGCACCAGCCAAGCAGGAGAGAAAAGCTATGTTTGGAAAGATTTTTTTTTAAAGCATTACAGTAGTCCTCAGAGGAAACAATCAGAACTCTCCTGCACCTTCTCACATTCTTTCATGATTTAGCCCTAGTTTTATTTTTGAACTACATATGTGGGGTGGGGGTGGGAGGATGCTGTAAACCTTTCCATGCTTAGAATAAAGTATCTGCCAGTGGTTACTGGTTCAGCCTTTGGAGTCAGACTGGCTGCCTCTTACTAACTATGTGACCTTAGGCAAGTTACCACTTCTCTGTGATTCATTTTCTCCCTCCATAAAATGAGATCATAATTTAGTACTTACCTCATAAGATTTTGAGAGAATTAAAGAGAGTTAATATACAACATGCATATAGAAACACTCTAAGCATGTTGTAAGTACTATGAGTACAGCTATTAGTAGTCGTCTTATTATTATTGTCACTAAGGTCTTATTCTGGCCCTAGGAGCGGCGATGGGAGCAAGGTCATGGCTGTATGTTCCCAGACCTCAAAGGAGTCACTAGCACTTGGGTTTCTGAATTCTGTGATTGAGAAGAAAAAGCAAGAGGGTGTACGGGTGGGAGGAGTTTAAGAACACTGGTTTATACCAAGCGCCGCTCTCCCTCTTCTAGGCAGGGCCTTGATCTTGGGCACTGAGCGTATAGAAATGGTTTGTAGGCTAGGAGAAGTGACTGGGGGAATCCCATTCCTGGGATGGTAGGGGGAAGGTCGGAGCTGGGTAGCTGAAGCTAGGAGTTGTTGGAGATGTCAGGAAGGTGCTTGGGGCCAGTGGCTGGCCTGCCTGAGGTTGGCCTCCTATGCGTCTGTGTGCGCATGGGCACGTGTGTGTGTGTGCACGCGTGTGTGTGCACACACGCACATGCACCCATGGGCCTGTCACAGGTTCCTGAGGTGGCAGACTTCAGGGGCTATTGAGCAATCTATCCCTTTGGTTAAGGAATGAACATTAACATCGGGCCCACCCATACTGTGATGACTTGGCTCTTCCTAATTTTCTGGCCGCATTCAGGAATTCCCTGGAGAATTGGATCATTTCTTCAACGGGTCAGGAGACCCAACCCTGCGCCAGGTCCTGCACAGAGGAACTAAGATGTTGTTGACGTATATTAAGATACTACTCTGTGCCAGGCCCCATCCAGAGCACGTTATATTTATAACTCATTTAATCTTATGAGCAGCCATCACTGTTTTTATCCTTCTAGAGGAGGAAACTGAGGCATGGTCACGTAATAACTTGTCCAAATATACACAGTTTGTGACAGAGCTGGAATCTGGATGCAGGAAATCTGGCTTCAGAGTCCACAGTTCATGGTCTTAACCCCCAATCTCTTCCCATGGCTTCACCCTCCAGGCATGTGTGAGGTAGTGGTGTGGAGGGGTGAACAATTAAGTAGGTAACTCAGACAAGAGCCACAGCTGAGGTCCAACAGTGAGGCAGAGGACCTCCAAGGAAAACAACCAGTTTCACATCCAGGGTTCTTCTCTTCGCAGCTCCAAGGGAGGATGCTCTCGTTGTTCTTACTATAGCTTCTTCTGACTCCTGCCCCATCTAGGGTTTTACCTTTTGCCATTTCCTGCTGGAGGAAAAAGGGGAGGGTATGATAATCATCTCCACTGCAGAGAGGACTCTCCCCACCCACAGATTCCACGGCAACAATCTTAGACCTTCTTTTGCTGTGTCTTGGTTGATCAGGGAGGAGGGAAAGACCCAGGCACTGGTGTGGTTGCTTTGTTTTCTAGAATTGGCAATGACAAGTGTGGAGTCACCTGTCCAATTAGCCCTATGTGGCAGAGAAGATGGCATCATGTGTGATGAGTACAATATAGATTCGTCCCATCTGCCACTGTATTTGCTCTTGGGACCTGAGCTTAGCAAAGAGGTAGGTCATGAGATGGGGCGTTAGGAGCTAGTCTCAAACAGCCAAGTCTTAAACACAAGTGAGTCCGCCCTGTGCAAGTAAATTCCCAGTCTTCAGCAAGATCACTGGCACAGTGACCGTCAAGGAAAATTGCTTTGCTGGCTTTGGGTTCTGTTGGCTTTTGACTCCAAACTGCCTCTCCCGAGCTCCCTGAGACTTCAGACCACCCCACTTGCTTTCTGGTTTTCCATCCTGCCCAGATACCCCACTCCAACTGTATTAGTGAAAGTTTGGGTTGCAAGCAACAGAAACCAACTGTGGTTAACTTAATAGCGAAAGTCATTCCTTGGAAGGGTACTGGGTCACTCACTGAATCAACAGGAAGCCTGAAGAACAGGGCGGAGTCAGGAACAAAGGATGGCAAGGGCTCAGCCAGGTCCACTGGAGGAACAGTCAGCCCGGGCTGCTGCTGCAGCCGCCATCGCCACTGGACACCCTGCTGCCCTGCTGGAGCCCATCACCCCAGACACTCAGCAGCCCCCAACTCTCAACTTCAACGCTGCTGCCAGGAATAATCCCTGATGGACCCTTGAGCCTCTCTAGATTCCAAGTCCCAGGCAAATGTCCACGATTGGCTGCACTTAAGTCCCTGCTAATACTCTAGATGTCAGGGGTGAAGAAAGGGGCTATCTCTCCCCCACTCAGCTTCCACAGTTGGAAAAGCCTTGCTGCTCATTGGTTTTGTTATTTCTCCCCAAATAGAAAGGGGTGAGGGGAGGCAAACATATGTAAAACCTGCCTTACTGCAAATTCCCCTGAGGAGTAGACATTGTCTTTGCTGGATGGAGAAAAGTAGCCCTGGCCTCTCCCATGCTTTCTCTATCACATAAAACAAATAATTTCCATTTTAGCTAAGCTAATTTAGTATGGTCTTTGTCATCTTCAGCCAAAACAATCCTGACTCTTACTTCCATCTCCCTACCTGTGGTTCTCAACCAAGGACAGCTTGGTCGCCACAGGGGACCTTTAGAAATGTGTGGTGTTTGTTTGCCATTTAGCAAATGTTGACTAAGGCACTGAGCATCCTGAATGTCACGGCACAGTAAGACACTGTAAGAATTGTCCTTACTCAAATGCCAACAGTGCTGCTGTCGGGAAACATGGCACCTGCATCAACCATGACGGGCGTCACTGGTCTACCTCTTCAACTCAGCCTGCCCACTGAGGCTGGCTGTGGCTTCATTATTCTCAAGTCAGAGCAGAGCTGTGGCCAGTTCATCACAGCTGGCGTTGGGGATTTGCCATCCCTGATTACAGACCCATTCCTTTTTGGATAGCTAAGGAAACTGAGACAAGGAGAGAAAGCAGAGTTTACCCAAGGTCACACAGCTCAGCGTAGAATCAGTTCCTTGGCCCCAGCTGAGGGCTCTTTCCACACCACTCTGCCGCCCTTGCTCTTTTCATTGAGGCAGACTTAGATGATCTGGACTGGCTTTGTCGTGTTTCCAGGAACCTCCCTGAGAGCTTCCCGGTGATGGCTCACAGGCTCGAGGCAGGGCCCTGGGCACCAGTGTGCCACTTGCAGATGCCGACAGTTAAGAGAGAGAGAGAAGTTGTCTGCGGAAGGGGCTAAACTTTGTGGGCAGAGCTGGCACCAGCAAAAGGGATAAACAGAGAGCTGGAATCTCACTCAGGGGAGGACGAGGGCTGAGGATGATTTGCAGAGACTTGAAGCTCTTGCTTCAACCAGATAATCACACAAGAACTAATTAGCACCTTCCTTCCTGGTGCAGCCTCTCAGGGAAGGGGGATGCTCAGTGAAGAGAAACCCATCAATTACTTTATCAGGAAGCGCTGATAAGCCCCCGTAGAAGGTATTGCTCTAAGGCTCCCAGCTAATTCAAGAGGCCTGTGTGGTGAAGGATGTGTGTCTCACCCCAGAGAGCAGAGCACTTCCTTTGAGGCTGAGCCTGGCCCGCGGCCCCAGACTGCCAGCAGTCCTGCCTCTGGTCCTCCAGGGAGACTCTGCCCTTGCAGTTCAGCAACCCCAAGCCTGGGTCATTGGGAGTCAGGGAGTCTGCTGGCTGCCATGCCTGCCCAGCCTCATTAGGGAGTGAGGGGTCCTGAGGGAGGCGGTCTGGGCTATTTCCCAAGACTCCACACAATAGCACCGTGAGGATCTGATGTGGCGTGTGCCTCTTCTCACTGGGATTATTATCATGCCCATTTTGCGGGGCAGGAAAATGAGGCTCAGAACACACAAAATGTCTAGTCAGGGACCTCTCAGGTAGGGAGACGCCAAAGTCCAACTTGAATGCAGATCTCCTGCCCAAAGTCCCACCTTTCTCTGATATGACTCTGCAGGGTCTGGAGGAAATGCTTCCAGCCAGGCAACCCTGGGTTCCAGTCCCAGGCTCCTTCCTTCTTTAGTGCTTAGGGCCAATTGCTTCATTTCTTCGAGTCTTGGTTTCCTCGTCAGTGAAATGGGTCTAACAATGCCGACTGAACTGGTTATAAGGAGGAACATATGGCACGAGATGACACACAGACCACCTAGAGCAAAGGCTGGTCGTCATTATTTTAAGTCTCTAACGCACCAGTTTTCAAAATGGTTTTTAGCTGCAGAACTTTCAGGTCAAATGTAATCTTATAGAGATGCCCAATGTGCAAATAGTTAAGGTCCTTCTCAGGAGGGAGGCTGGTGAGAGGCTCAGCCCTGCTCCCTACTGCAGACTCTGCTAACACCCAGAATTCCTCAGAGCACAGTTGGACAACCTGGATCTGAGAGAAGCAGGACACTGAAGTCTCAAGGGCCTCTGTATAAATGTTCACGTTGAAACAAATTGTGTCCTTTTAGCTCACAGCCATCAGTGGCCCATACATTGGAGCATTTCTTCCAGAAAGAGCTAATGGATATACACAAGTCCCTCCCACCTTGTTCCCAGAAGGTTACCTGGCTAGGGAAGAGGGAGGGAATATTATCTGCATAAATGGGACCAAACCCATGACCTTGGCATCCATCGCTTTAACCCCCGGGCTAGGTAGCCGGTCGTCCATTACGGTGATAAATGTCTACATTTTATGTACATTTTGTGTAGACACATTTCTGACCTTCCAAGAAAGCAAAACGTCACAATAATAATCGCATGTTGTACTGGATAATTATAAAATGGCCTAGAAAGGGTGGAATGCGTTTCCTAAGGACATATCCAAAGACAAGAGCAGGGTTGGGAAATACTGAGGCCTGGATCCCAGGAGGCAAAATGTTAGCAGAACACACCCTGATCACTCAGGAGACACGTGAAGGAGAGGCCATCATCCTTGGAACACCTGATCATGGAACTTTCCTGGAGCCAGAGTTAAATGTTTCTTCATTTCTGTTATTTACGAAAGGTGGCCCAGAATCTGTGGCTGTACTGGCCTTCTTGGAGGTCGGGATAGAAGGAATGGGATGGGAAAGGGACATTTGTCGTGGATTCTTCCTTCTGTGAATTTAGTTGTAATTATTATAGAGGCCGTTATAACCCATGGATATTTGAACTCCTGCCTCTGCCCTCTCCTCTGCCAACTTGACTGCTCAAAATTCAACTAATGTTGATGGAACGCCCACATGTCTACTAGGTGTCTGGTACTTGCTGGGCACATCTTAGGTGTTATTTCATTCAATCCTTGGAACTTCCCAGCAATTCAGGGACTCTTGTTCCAATTTATGGACATGAAACTGAGGCTCAGAGAGGTGTGAGCGTCACAGGTGTGTAGCCTTGGCCGCACAGCTCTTGGGTGCCCAAGATTCAAGCCCAGGTCTGTCTGAGGTTAAATCCAGTACTTTTTCAAGCCTTCTCTATGAAAGTTTTCCAGAAAAATCCTACCCGTGTTCTGCTAGTCTAGATGCTGCCCAGAAAAACAGCCTAGAAGATTCAGCCTAGAGGGACAGAACCGGAGAATGGGGAGACTTGAGTTCTAGTTGGTTCTAATTTTAACCAGCTACCTCCTTTCTCTAGATCTCCGTGTTCTCATCTGTGAAGAAGAGGGAGTGGTTCTCTAAGCCACTTCCTGCTCTGCCCTCTCCACCTCATGGCTGCCTGTGCGTATCTGAAGCCAGTGTGCTTGCTTCTGCATCGCAGTCTGATGTGTCAGTGTGTCGGCGGGCTCCCACCCCCTGTGCCCGGCCTGTCCCCAAGGAGGAACGCCAGGCCTGCTTCCTGCCTCCCCTTGAGCTGTGCTGCTCCCCTGGTTTCCCAGCTCAGCAGAGCCCGGCGACCTGCACTCTGGGGAAGTAAGGAAGGAGGCAGGAGCCGGGAAGTTGGCACGGCCCCCTGGCGGCTGTGGAGGTTGTAGACTTTGCTCCACAGATGTCTGGGGTGGGTGCTCCCAAGCCAGGTGACTCCTGGGCTGTTTTCATGAACTCAACGCTCACTGTGTCTGGGAGTATCATCGCCCCCATGCTGTTCTCAGCAGTAGCAGAATTGCTGGACTGGTACACAGGCAAGGGCAGTGGTGAGGCGAATGGGAAGCCCTTTGAAAGGGAAAGTCTATTCCAGGAGTTTATTAGTAAAAGAAGGCCCTTGGAGGTGTCAGGGGCACAATGCAAAAAAAATTTACCATAGTCCCTGCCCTCATGGAGCTTTGTGTGATAAGGGAAGAAACGGACAATAAATAGGCAGATAAATAAATATATATATGTGATATCAAATTGAGAAAGTGCTAGAACGGTAAGAAGCAGAGTGGATGGAGAATAAAGGGATGGGAGTGACAGCGGGGGCTGAGGGAAAAGCTGCTATTACAGCAAGGTTGTCAAGGAAGCTCTCTTTGAGTTCAAAGTCAAGGAACCAGCTGGGCCAAATGTTGGGGAACAGCCTGAGGCAAAGTCAAAGCCCTAACACAGGGGTCAGCAGACGTATTCTGTAAAGGTCAGATAGTAAACACGTGAGGCTTCATAGTCCATAAATGTCTGTATTGCTGGTGTTCCAATAAAACTTTATTGACAAAAATTGGAGCAGACATTATGCTGTCAGCGGGTGCCCTAAAACATGAAAGAACTGGGTGTGAGTCAGGAAAGAATGAGGCTGGCTAACAGGGAGCAAGGAGGGGAGGGTCTCCAGGTGAGGAGGAGATAGGAGGGAAGGTTGTGGAGAACGTTGTCCCTAAAGATAAGGAGCTTGACTTTGTTTCTAAAGGCACTGGAAAGCCACAGTAAGGTTTTAAAGCTGCAATTATGTTTTGGAATTACGATGCTATTTAATTCTGTATTTGTTTGAAATCTTCAATACTAAACTTTTTAAAAAATGAATTTCCATGGCATTCATTCATTCGACAACGTTTGCTGAGTACCTAATATGTGATCAGAGAAAATGTTTCATGCTGAATAGGGATCTCCTTAGAGTGGAGGAACAAAGGCTTCTTTGGAGGTAACTTCAAGTCATGTCTCACAGGGGTCAGTGTTAAGGCACTCTCTTTAGTTGACTTGGTTTCTTTTAAATGATAGGGAGTACTCAGTGATATCTCCCAATCTGAGGAAGTCATTAGCTCCTCTGGACAATGAACGGTCAAATCACTCAAAGAAAATTGCAGGAAATTTTCACAAAGCTGTGGAGGGGAAAACAAGCATCAGATGAAGTTTAGAGGTGCTCACAGGTCAGGTAGATGGACCTGGAGTAAAGAATCCAACGAAACATACAGGATGTTGAGCTCTGAGCCACAGCCACAACCCAGGAAAAGCATCCAGGAGACATCATACTCTGTCACTGTAGAATTGGCCCCCAAAGCCAGTGAGACCTGTTCAGAATGTTATTAGCTAAACCCAAATAATATTCAACCCTGGCAACCAAAAGAAGCCAGGCTGAGGACAAACCAGAAGGATGGAGGCTGCCCCATATCCCTAATTCCTTGTGGTCATCAATTGCAAGACATACCATAAATTTAATAACAGGTCTGGCGGGAAAACCCTACCCCATAAAAAGTGCACCCTGATAATAATAATACACATCCTAATTTCATCTACACTGCATAGTGCAAAGTGTGTCCCTGAGAATCCGTGTTATTTATTGAGAGCCTACATTGCAGCAGAATATCTTATAGCCTCATTTCATTCTAATAACAATCCTCTGTGGAAACCTACAGGTTTGATCATTTGCTTGGGGTTATCAAACACCCTAGTAAGTGGTGAAGCTAGATTTCAAATTCGAACACAGCTGTCCTTTGGGATAACACAGGACATTCCAGAGGGTAATCAGGCAAAAATAGTAATCAGGAAACCACTTTCCAGATCTTCAACTTCCATGGGCCGTCTTTCCTAAAATGGAATTACCTGGGAATAAGACTGAAGTCACATGCTTGGGCTCTCCCCACTTTGCAAAACCCAACATAGGGAACAATTCTCTGGAGGATTTCATACCCACAGAGCCTGTGGCACTCCTGCACTGGCAGTGGGGAGAAATAACAATTTTCATTTAATAACTTTGTTTTTCTTCCTTCCTGCTTCATCAAAGAATGCATACTCGAGGGAGAGTCCTATGCGAGCAAAAAGAAAACGTATTGAATGCTAAAAATAGCTTTCTCCATTTACTTAAATATGATCAATAAAATACCTTGAAGCATCAAAAATAATATGTCGAGACAGAAATCTGTAGAGGATGTGGGAATAGTAATAGACATTCAGGGAGATAAAAGGATGTAAAGTTTCTGAATGTTAAATGAACTTTTTCATACATTTTTAAGCGGATCACAGTGGGTATCAAATCATAGATGGTATATTTCATGGGATAAATTTAAAAGTGTGATGTAACAGCTAGTTTTAAATGTCAATATTTACAATATGCCAGAAATCACACACTCTACAGCTATTTAAGCTTGGACAAACAATTTCTAGCCTTCATTTTTTAAATGTGCCGGAGGTGGGAGTGGATAGTTTTAGAAAATTATGTTCGGGGTACGTACATAAGCAAGCAAAGTTAGGATTGCTGCCCCTGCCCGTCTGATGGAATTCTATGCTTTTTTTTCACTTCTCTTAGTTGGCCTCAATACTTGAGTAATAATAACACCAAAGTCAATGAAGCTTGGGGATGGGAAAATGGGGACATGTTAGTAAATTTTTAGTTATGAGTAAGTTCTGGGGAGCTAATGTACAGCATGGTGACTATAATTAATAACACTGTATTTCATGCTTGAAATTTGCTAAGAGAGTAGTGAGAACATGTTATATGTTCTCACTACAAAAAAAAATGGTTAAAACAGACAATGAAAAAACAAGCAACTTTTTCTTTTGAACTCTAGGAAGTAGGTAGGAAACTAACCTATATTGATTGAGTGTCTACCATGGGTCTGGCCCTATCAGGGGCCTTGCATCCATCAATCTATTTGTTTGTTTGTTGTTTTGAATTTTATTTTATTTATTTTTCTATACAGCAGGTTCTTATTAGTTATCTATTTTATACATATTGGTGTATATATGTCAATCCCAATCTCCCAGTTCATCCCACCACCACCCACCCCACCACTTTCCCCCCTTGGTGTCCATACATTTGTTCTCTGCATCTGTGTCTTGCCCTGCAAACCAGTTCATCTGTACCATTTTTCTAGGTTCCATATACATGCGTTAATATACAATATTTGTTTTTCTCTTTCTGACTGACTTCACTCTGTATGAGAGTCTCTAGATCCATCCACATCTCTACAAATGACCCAATTTCGTTCCTTTTTATGGCTGAGTAATATTCCACTGTATATAGGTACCGTATCTTCTTTATCCATTTGTCTGTCAATAGGCATTTAGGTTGCCTCCATGATCTGGCTATTGTAAATAGTGCTGCAATGAACATTGGGGTGCATGTGTCTTTTTTTTTTTTGGCATGTGTCTTTTTAAATTACGGTTTTCTCTGGGTATATGTCCAGTAGTGGGATTGCTGGGTCATATGGTAATTCTATTTTTATTTTTTTAAGGAACCTCCATATTGTTCTCCATAGTGGCTGTTTCAATTTACATTCCCATCAACAGTGCAAGAGGATTCCCTTTTCTCCACACCCTCTCCAGCGTTTGTTGTTTGTAGACTTTCTGATGCTTCCCATTCTAACTGGTGTGAGGTGATACCTCATTGTGGTTTTGCTTTGCATTTCTCTAATAATTAGTGATGTTGAGCAGCTTTTCACGTGCTTCCTGGCCATCTGTATGTCTTCTTTGGAGAAATGTCTATTTAGGTCTTCTGCCCATTTTTGGATCGGGTTGTTTGTTTTTTTAATATTGAGCTGCATGAGCTGTTTATATATTTTGGAGATTAATCCTTTGTTGATTCATTTGCAAATATTTTCTCCCATTTTGAGCGCTGTCTTTTCGTCTTGTTTATGGTTTCCTTTGCAGTGCAAAAGCTTTGAAGTTTCATTAGGTCCCATTTGTTTATTTTTGTTTTTATTTCCATTACTTGAGGAGGTGGAGCAAAAAAGATCTTACTGTGATTTATGTCAAAGAGTGTTCTTCCTATGTTTTCTTCTAAGAGTTTTATAGTGTCCGGTCTTACATTTAGATCTCTAATCCATTTTGAGTTTATTTTTGTGTATGATGTTAGGGAGTGTTCTAATTTCATTCTTTTACATGTAGCTGTCCAGTTTTCCCAGCACCACTTATTGAAGAGACTTTCTTTTCTCCATTGTATATCCTTGCCTCCTTTGTCATAGATTAGTTGACCATAGGTGCGTGGGTTTATCTCTGGGCTTTCTATCCTGTTCCATTGATCTATATTTCTGTTTTCGTGCCAGTACCATATTGTCTTGATTACTGTAGCTTTGTAGTATAGTCTGAAGTCAGGGAGTCTGATTCCTCCAGATCCATTTTTTTCCCTCAAGACTGCTTTGGCTATTCGGGGTCTTTTTTGTCTCTATAAAAATTGTGAAATTTTTTATTCTAGTTCTGTAAAAAAAAATGTCACTGGTAATTTGATAGGGATTGCACTGAATCTGTAGATTGCTTTGGGTAGCATAGACATTTTCACAATATTGATTCTTCCAATCCAAGAACATGGTATATCTCTCCATCTGTTTGTGTCACCTTTGATTTCTTTCATCAATGTCTTATAGTTTTCTGAGTACAGTTCTTTTACCTCCTTAGGTAGGTTTATACCTAGGTATTTTATTCTTTTTGTTGCAATGGTGAATGGGATGGTTTCTTTAATTTCTCTTTATGATCTTTCATTCTTAGTGTATAGGAATGCAAGAGATTTATGTGCATTAATTTTGTATCCTGCAACATTACCAAATTCATTGATTACCTCTAGTAGCTTTCTGGCGGCATCTTTAGGATTCTCTATGTATAGTATCATGTCATCTGCAAACAGTGATAGTTTTGTTTCTTCTTTTCCAATTTGTATTCCTTTTATTTCTTTTTCTTCTCTGATTGCTGTGGCCAGGACTTCCAAAACTATATTGAATAATAGTGGTGAGAGTGGGAATCCTTGTCTTGTTCCTGATCTTAGAGGAAATGCTTTCAGTTTTTCACCATTGAGAATGATGTTAGCTGTGGGTTTGTCATCTATGGCCTTTATTATGTCGTGGTAGGTTCCCTCTATGCCCACTTCCTGGAGAGTTTTTATCATAAATGGGTATTGAATTTTGTCAAAATCTTTTTCTGCATCTATTGAGATGATCATATGGTTTTTATTCTTCGATTTGTTAATATGGTGTACCACCTTGATTGATTTGCATATATTGAAGAATCCTTGCATCCCTGGGATAAATCCCACTTGATCATGGTGTATGATCCTTTTAATGTGTTGTTGAATTCTGTTTGCTAGTATTTTGTTGAGGATTTTTGCATCTATATTCATCAGTGATATTGGTCTGTAATTTTCTTTTCTTGTAGTATCTTTTTCTGGTTTTGGTATCAGGGTGATGGTGGCCTCATAGCATGAGCTTGGGAGTGTGGGTTCCTTCCTCTGCAATTTTTTGGAAGAGTTTGAGAAGGATGGGTGTTATGTCTTCTCTAAATGTTTGAGAGAATTCACCCGTGAAGCCATCTGGTCCTGGACTTTTGTTTTTTGGAAGATTTTTAATCACAGTTTAAATTTCAGTACTTGTGATTAGTCTATTCATATTTTCTACTTCTTCCTGGTTCTGTCTTGGAAGGTTATACCTTTCTAAGAATTTGTCCCTTTTTTCCAGGTTGTCCATTTTATTGGCATAGAGTTGCTTGTAGTAGTCTCTTAGGATGCTTTGTAGTTCTGCAGTGTCTGTTGTAACTTCTCCTTTTTCATTTCTAATTCTATTGATTTGAGTCCTCTCCCTCTTTTTCTTGATGAGTCTGGCTAAAGGTTTATCAATTTTGTTTATCTTCCCAAAGAACCAGCTTTTAGTTTTATTGATCTTTGCTATTGTTTTCTTTGTTTCTATTGCTTTTATTTCACTCTGATCTTTATTATTTCTTTCCTTGTACTAACTTTGGGTCTCTAGTTCCTTTAGGTGTAAGGTTAGATTGTTTATTTGAGATTTTTCTTGTTTCTTGAGGTATGCTTGTATAGCTCTAAACTTCCCTCTTAGAACTGCTTTTGCTGCATTTCATAGGTTTTGGATCATCATGTTTTTGTTGTAATTTGTCTCTAGGTATTTTTTGATTTCCTCTTTGATTTCTTCAGTGATCTCTTGGTTATTTAGTAATGTATTGTTTAGCCTCCAGGTGTTTGTGTTTTTTACGTTTTTTCCCCTGTAATTGATTCCTAATCTCATAGCACTGTGGTCAGAAAAGATGCTTGATATGATTTCAATTTTCTTAAATTTACTGAGGCTTGATTTGTGATCCAAGGTGTGATCTATCCTGGAAAATGTTCTTTGTGCACTTGAGAAGAAAGTGTAATCTGCTGGTTTTAGATGGAATGTCCTATAAGTATCAATTAAATCTATCTGGTCTATTGTGTTATTTAAAGCTTGTGTTTCCTTATTAATTTTCTGTCTGGATGATCTGTCCATTGGTGTAAGTGAGGTGTTAAAGTCCCCCACTATTATTGTGTTACTGTCAGTTTCCTCTTTTATAGCTGTTAGCAGTTGCCTTATGTATTGAGGTGCTCCTATGTTGGGTGCATATATATTTTTAATTGTTATATCTTCTTCTTGGATTGATCCCTTGATCATTATGTAGTGTCCTTCCTTGTCTCATGTAACATTCTTTATTTTAAATCTATTTTATCTGATATGAGTATTGCTACTCCAGCTTTCTTTTGATTCTTTTTGCATGGAATATCTTTTTCCATCCCCTCACTTTCAATCTGTATGTGTCCCTAGGTCTGAAGTGGGTCTATTGTAGATAGCATATATATGGATCTTGTTTTTGTATCCATTCAGGGAGCCTGTGTCTTTTGGTTGGAGCATTTAATCCATTCATGTTTAAGGTAATTATCGATATGCATGTTCCTATTACCATTTTCTTAATTTTTATGGGTTTGTTTTTGTAGGTCCTTTTCTTCTCTTGTGTTTCCCACTTAGAAAAGTTCCTTTAGCATTTGTTGTAGAGCTGGTTTGGTGGTGCTGAATTCTCTTAGCTTTTGCTTGTCTGTAAAGCTTTTGATTTCTCGCTCGAATCTGAATGAGATCCTTGCCGGGTAGAGTAATCTTGGTTGTAGGTTCTTCCCTTTCATCATTTTAAATATATCGTGCTACTCCCTTCTGGCTTATAGAATTTCTGTTGAGAAATCAGCTGTTAGCCTTATGGGAGTTCCCTTGTATGTTATTTGTCCTTTTTCCCCTGCTGCTTTCAATAATTTTTCTTTGTCTTTAATTTTTGTCAGTTTGATTACTATGTGTATCAGCATGTTTCTCCTTGGGTTTAATCCTGCCTGGGATTCTCTGCACTTCCTGGACTTGGGTGGCTATTTCCTTTCCCATGTTAGGGAAGTTTTCGACTATAATCTCTTCAAATATTTTCTCAGGCCCTTTCTCTCTCTCTTCTCCTTCTGGGCCCCCTATACTGCAAATGTTGTTGCATTTAATGCTGTCCCAGAGGTCTCTTAGGCTGTGTTCATTTCTTTTCATTCTTTTTTCTTTATTCTGTTCCATGGCAGTAAATCCCACCATTCTGTCTTCCAGGTCGCTTATCCATTCTTCTGCCTCAGTTATCCTGCTATTGATTCCTTCTAGTGTAGTTTTCATTTCAGTTATTGTATTGTTCATCTCTGTTTGTTTGTTCTTTAATCCTTCTAGGTCTTTGTTAAACATTTCTTGCATCTTCTCGATCTCTGCCTCCATTCTTTTTCTGAGGTCCTGGATCATCTTCACTATCATTATTCTGAATTCTTTTTCTGGAAGGTTGCCTATCTGCACTTCATTTAGTTGTTTTTCTGAGGTTCTATCTTGTTCCTTCATCTGGTACAAAGTCCTCTGCCTTTTCATTTTGTCTCTCTTTCTGTGAATATGGTTTTCCTTCCACAGGCTGCAGAACTTTAGTTCTTCTTGCTTCTGCTGTCTGCCCTCTGGTCCCAATTAGTCTTAATTTGGAATGTAGAGAACATACCATGGGAAGCACACAGGCCGTTGTTAAGCTACTCCCCTGTATGATCAAATTCTTGAATTATTGCATTATAAACCAGTCTGGGGAGGAAGGCGGCATCCGGGAGCACATACGGGCTGTGCGGCGCAGGCGTGGGGCAGGGCTGAGCGGTGGTGGCGGTGCTGTCCTAGGAAAGGGACTGGAGCAGGGGCACGCCGAGGCGGCGATAGCAGCAGCAGGGGCACAGGAAGCAGCGGGCGGGGAGGGTGGAGGATCCCGAGCTGCTGTGCGGCGTGTGCTCACTTCCCATCTCTCCATCGGTCTTTATTGCTCACGGTGGGCACTATTATCCCCGTTTTACTGATGAGGAATCAGAGGCTCAGAGTGATAAATGAGTTGCTAATATGACTACAGCTGCCTTATGGCTTATAGCTCTAGTAAGCACTAGAGCCAGTGTTCAGCCCGCTCTGTTTTCATCCAAAGCCAGTGTTTCTCCATAGTACGATGCTGCCTCGAAACGTCAGAGAAAAATTTAAGTCCACACTATTGTATTTCTTTCTCTGATTAGTACAATGTAGTCCACAGGACCCTGCCCAGTTCTAGCCCTCAGTCTCCGTAACATTCCCCAAGGCCAGGGGCATACCCACCCTCTAGCGCTGGGGCAGCCGGTTGGAGGTCAGTTGGCCAGCTTCCACGAGAGCAAGGCCAAGCCCCTTCCTCGCCCCCTCTCACTTTCCTCTCTGTCCAGGCTCCACCATGCGGCTGTCCCAGACTCTCACCCCTCCCAAGCCACAGTAATCAAAGGAAGGGAGGAAAACAGTGGCAAGCCAGTATCCCTCGGGCTGAATGGGTATTTTGGTTGGATGTTGAATTTACCTGGAATGCCCTCATGCTATTTTGGGAAGGCAGACATCCTAGGGAAACAAAGAAGTGGAAAAGAAAACAGCTAAAGCAAAACCTAGAGCTCAGTTTTGGCCAAACAAGCCCCACATAGCCTAGGCAGGCCCTGGAAGCCCAAGTCAGGCCTGCGAGCAGCTAGGGCTGCAGGTGTCCGCTTTACCGGCAGAGAGCGGGAGATGTAGGAAAAGGGTCCTGCTGCAGCCCCCAGGTCAGTGACAGGATGGGAGAGGGGAGCACAGCCTGGCCTGCGTTGGAATTTCTGTTCCATCATTTATCAGCTGGGCGACCTCAGGCAAGTAGACTCACATACAAGATGGAGAGATTCCTAGCAGTTGCCCGGGGGTTTCTGGGAGAAAGCAAATTAAACGCCAGGACCATAGCATGTTTTGTTGCTAGTAGAATGCTGACAAACACTGGTTATTCCTGCCTGAGCTCCGCGGGGACTAGTTAGTACTATGTAAACTGTGATTGTCCTTCTTCAATCTCATGTCTCCAAGGAACAAGGAACACAGACAATCTCTGCATTCAGTTTCTCCAGGAACTAAGAGAAGAAGCATTCTTCCATATTCGTCTCTTTCCCACCAGGGTTGGGGGAAACTCCTTTCTGAAGTGGGTCTGAGTTTGTGCACTAGAGCAAACAGAAATAACTGTAATAGAAATGAAGGGTTTAGACATGTTGATATTTATTTCAGGTGAAAAATTTTCAACTCCTGTCTTATGTGACAGTATTTTCATCAAAGGGTCAAAGAGAAGGAGTAAAAGGAGAAAATCACATTTTTTTTAATGAGATTGGGAGTAAAAATGGAAAAAACAGGCAGAACAAGTGTTGGTGAGGATGTGGAGAAGTCAGAACAGTCATACACGGCTGGTGGGGATGTAAAATGCTGCAGCCACTTTGGAAAACAATTTGACAGGTTCTCAAAATGCTAAACATGGAGTTATCACGTGACTCAGCATTTCCACTCCTACGCATCTACCCAAGAGAAATGATCACGTGTGATCACACACAAACTTTTCCATGAATGTTCATAGCAACATGATTCCTAGTAGTTAGAAAATGAACCAACTCAAATATCCATCAACTAATAAATAAATAAACCAAAGTGGTATGTCCATACAATGGAATATTATTCAACCACAACAAAAGGAATGAAGTATGGATGCAGGCTACAGCATGGCTCAACTGTGAAAGCATTGTGCTAAGTGAAAAAAAAAAAAAGCCAGACACAAAAGGCCAGCCACATATTGTGTGATTCCGTTTATATCGTGTCCAGGACAAGCAAAGCCATAGCGACAGAAAGTAGACTAGTGGTTTCCAAGGGCTTGAAGGAAGAGGAAATCGGGGGTGACTTCCTTTTGGGGCGATGAAAATGTCAGGGATTTGTAAAGTGGTGATGGTTACACATTTTAGACTGAAGAGTCTAAAAACCACTGAGCTGTATTTTAAAAGGCTGAATATTATGGTAGGTAAATTATATCTCAATAAAGCAGGAGAGAGAGAGCAAGAGATTGGGAGATGTCAAGTCCAGGACATAAAAAGTAATAGAATTTAAAAAAAAAAAAAAGTAATAGAATTTGCTTTAAAGGAACAGGAGAAATAAAAGCTTGCACTGATGAGAATTCTAGGTTGTAGGGAACAATTATCTGATAAAAAATGTTTACCAGTTGGGAACAGTCACTGGGGAGAATTTGTTTAGAAGAAAACCTGGGAAAGAGAAAAAGAGAAAAATTCTGTTGGGCCAGGAGGGAATGAAAAGGGAGACCACAAACCTTGCAAGCTCCCCGTGTGTAGTTTGATTTTGGTTTGTAGCCTGGGATCTTCCCATGCATCTTATCAATATATAGTATTTTGGTTCCAAATGGGCCCTGCAAAACATAAGTTATTTATTAGGGATTTATTGGGAATTCGTTGTACGCTACACACTGTGCGAGCACGGCCCGGAAAGAGGGGCCGAGTCAAACCCAAGAACTGCCTGCGGGCTGTCCCCGAGCCCTCCAGCCTCTGAGCTCACCTCTTCTTTTCTTTTAACGTCCAGGGCACCTGCCTAGCCCTCCCACCCCACTAGCAGTTATCCTTCCTGCCCAATCCCTGGGACTTCCGCAGGTACACTGCTCTCAATCCAATGTCTTGTTTCCAGTGAATTCTTTTTTTTTTTTTTTCAGTACTTGGGCCTCTCACTGTTGTGGCCTCTCCAGTTGCGGAGCACAGGCTCCGGACGCACAGGCTCAGCAGCCATGGCTCACGGGCCCAGCCGCTCCGCGGCATGTGGGATCTTCCCGGACCGGGGCGCGAAGCCGTGTCCCCTGCATCGGCAGGCAGACTCTCAACCACTGCGCCACCAGGGAAGCCCTCCAGTGAATTCTTGATCAACACCCTCGCAGGTCTGTCCCCTGGAGCCGCCACCTGCTCTCCATGTGGCTTCACCTCACACATGGCATGTCCCTCTCCCTGAGTTCCTGGAAGAAGTACTGGCAAGCCTATTGGTCTATCAACTTCTACCATTTGGTAGTAATAGGGGGGATGAGGTAGAGCAGAGAAGGAGAAGTCAGCAGGTGCCGTGGAAAACAATGAACAGCGAAGGCCGGAAAGTCTGCTGTTGGGAGTATCTTGCTCCCCTCTTACCCATTTCTCAACCCCTTCCCTCTTTGCATCTTTCCAGATTCTTCTCTTCTGCATAAAGAAAGAATAAGCCATCTCCTTCGTAAGACATCCAGTGGAGCTGGCTAGAGAACATGTCAGAACATGTAAGCCCAGGAGCTTAGCCTTCCCATCCTAGAAACAGACATCTGCCTGTGCCTTTGTCTGTGAGCCCCTGGCCCTTGCACCTCACTGTGGTGGGAAGAATATGGCGCCTTGACCCTACCCAGCCCTTCTGTTGTTCAGAAGCAGGTGAGCACATGTTGCTGGGACGGAGTGGGTGAAAGTTGTAAGTCAGAAGCTTGAGATATTTTAGGGTGTTTTCCCAATACCCGCTCCCAGGTCCATAGAACTGAACAGATACCTAATTCTAAGGGGGAGAGGAAGGGGTGATGGCTGAAGGGTAGACTCTGGGGTCCGACTGCCTGGGCTCGAATCCCAGCACCATCTTCTTGCCACTGTGCAACCTTGGGCTGGGGAGGGGGCTTCCCTTCTCTGAGCCTGTCATCTGTGAAATGGGGTAGAAATGTACCTGCCGCACACAGCTGCAAGGCTTGTATGAGGTGACGCGTGTAACACAGAGGACCTGGCACAGAGTAGGCGCTCAATGAACGCCAACTGCCAAATTAAAGGAAAAATAATCCTAATGGTGTTGATTCGAAAATTAATGAAAGACCCCCGTTGCCTTGTTCAGTGAGGCACTCCTGGAAACACAGTTTACGAAGAGGTTGCTACTGTGAAGCATGTCAGCTCTGCAGCCACAGAAGTGCTGACAAGGCGGCGAGCTCCTGCTGCCTCCTGGTTTGCTGGAGAAGCTCCTCCTGGTCTGAGGGCCAGCAGCCCAGTCGGGAGATAACACAGTGGGCTTGGAGGTGGACATTGTTCTCCGACAGGCCTGGCCCCAGCCCAGATGGGACGAGCATTCCCTTTCCTGCATTCCAAGAGGCGACAGTCCCGAAATATAATTAAAAATCAGCTCACAGGGGCACTGAGAGAAAGGTGCTGAGTGTGGAGCAGACAGTCCCCTCTGCGTGGTGCAGGGTACAGTCATCGGCTGGGTAGCTGTCAGCTTTGAACAGAGTTTGTGCCTCTCGATGACTTGTTGGCGATGGGGATCAGAGAGGCTCTCCAAGGTCAATTTTTAGAAGTCGGGTGGAATGCTTGACAAACACCTAGCACTTCACCTCATTTTACCCTGCATTTCCATGAAGATTCCAGAAAGTCTTGGTTTCAGTGGTGTCTCACAAGGGCCCATGACATGGGTCCTATGCTCACTCTCCCTTCCATCACTGGAAAAATTGATGGGCAGAGAGACTAAGCAGGTGACACAGTGGCGGGGATCCAGGGGTCCAGAACCTCCCAGGTGTGCGCAGCTGTGTGTGCTCAGCCGGACGAACCTCGCCACGCATCAGTCTCTGTGACCAGACGGAGGGATGACTTAGTCTAGGCCAGAGGCAAGGAAGGAGGTTATTATTTGCTTCCATCCCTGGGACCCTCCAGGGATGAGGCTGCCAGAGATGACCAAGGCTGCTGCAGGCGGGGCGCTGGCTGTGCTAACCTGCACGAGGGTCAGAAGGTGGCCAGCGTGGTGCCTGGATCTGGTCAACGTGAAGTTTTCCTTCTCATCTGCCCTTTTAATGTCATTGTTTCCAGTTAGTGCCCCTAATGAGGGGTATTCCGTAGACTGGCAGGCAGAATGGACCCTGCCCAGCACCCTGTTCCTGGCATTGACTAACACTTTCTCCTCCACCACCACTCACATCACACATGGTCAGAGCAGAAGCCGCCATCTTTATACAATGGGGCAATGGTCAGATGTGATTGGCCCCGATGCAGGACTTGACCTAAGACAGGGATCAAGTTGAGAGAGGACTTATTTTCTCTCCAGGTGTTCCAATCACAGGTAAAACTTGGAAGCTGTAGGCAGTCATCTTCTACTATGTATTTTGGGAACAGAGAAAAATATAGTGAGAATAAAGTCAAATCACCCTAAGCTCTAATCCAGGCTCCACTACTTACTAGCTGTGTATCTTTTTTTTTTTTTTTTTTTTGCGGTACGCAGGCCTCTCACTGTCATGGCCTCTCCCGTTGCGGAGCACAGGCTCCGGGTGCGCAGGCTCCGGGTGCGCAGGCTCAGCGGCCATGGCTCACGGGCCCAGCCGCTCCGCGGCATGTGGGATCTTCCCGGACCGGGGCACGAACCCATGTCCCCTGCATCGGCAGGCGGACTCTCAACCACTGTGCCACCAGGGAAGCCCACTAGCTGTGTATCTTTAGGCAAATTAATTAGCCTCTCTGAGCCTGATAAATAAGAATACTGATAGCTATCACAGAGGGTTGCCAAGAGGCTTAAATAATAATGAGCCAAACACTGAGACGTAAGCAATAAATAGTGATCCTCCTTCCCGTTTCCTGCCTTAGCTTCCAAGATGAGGTGAGATCAGGACAGCCAGGGTGATGTGGTTCTAATCCACTGTCTACATACAGACAGGGAGCTTAATAGAGCCCAAATACAGACAGGCTTTGCTGACTCGGGATTTTTTTCTACCATGTGAATATATTTATATGAAGATTTTCGTGTAATTCGGTTGCAGAAACACTTATAAAGGAACACAAAGGCGAATTAAATGAGAGCTATACTCTCACAGAAGCTCCATGTGACACCCACAAATTCTACAACAGTTGGCAGGGCCTGTGACCTGGATAATGGGATGGGATGAGACTGGGGCTTCCCCGGTCTATGAGGACCATTTAAGTCAGGAAGGACTCATGTCACCCACTTCTGCTGGAGTGGGTTGTGCTAGTAGCAGCCACTAGCAGGATTTGCTGTTGTCTCTCAGCTCCTCTGATGCCCTGAAAGCAAGAGAGGTTACCAGAATCTGCTAGAGAAGAGAGGTCATGTAGTCTCCTAAACTGAGATAGCAGTGCTGTCATGCTGGGAGGACAGAGGTCTGTGGGCAGCAGTCAGCAGGGCAAGTGAAGGTGAAGCAGGCAAAGAGGTGATGTCAGCTTACAGATGGGGCCAGGCCAGCATCGTATCCTCTTATTATTCATGATGCCCAATATATATTTTGCTCCTATCATGGGCTAGGTCTAGCGCTACCTGTTTTCTTTCCATAGATTATTGCATCCTCGGGCCATCCTATGGAGCAGGTACTATTTATATCTAAACTTTGAATGTTCAGGGAAGTAGAGTCTTGTTCAGGGTCATACTGCTGCTAAGTGGGGGGGCCAGGACCCTAACCCAGGTCTCTGGAAGTCCAGACCCCGACTCGCCGTTTCTGCACGGCTTCTACTATTGAAGCTGAAAAGAGCCTTAGGCACCAGCCCTCTGGGACTCACTATGTGGTCTCTGGGCCAGTAGTGTCAGCATCACCTGGCAGCTTGGTAGACTAATAGAATCTCAGACCCCAGCCCAGAGCTTCTAAATTAGGATCTGCATTTTAACAAGAGCGCCTGGCGTTTTGCGCACACCTTCAAGTTTGAGAACCCCAGCTCCAGATTTCTCACGTGGTTTTCTCCAATCATTAGTACTCCAGGACGTTAATAGGAATGAAAAGCTTCATGGTCAAATGAGTTTAGGAAAAGGTGAGTTAAACAAAGCCAAACTGGCCTCTGTGTTCCTGAATCTCTGCGCCGTTAACAGGCTGATGTATGTATTACGATGTGCTAATTGGGGGTGGGATTTACAGTAGTCCGCAAACTTATTTGACCCTTGAGACATTTTTTTTTTTTTTGAGAAGCAGCTTGCCAAACCAGTGAACTAAATAATTCACTTTGGGGAATGACTGAGTGAGACCAACTGCCTTAGACACAGCTGTGGAAATGAGGTCCAGAGAAGCTGTGGGTTTGCCCAAGGTGGCAGTCAGCTGGCAGCTGGGCCAGGGCTGTGAGTCAGGCTTGCAGGCTTGGTGGACCATGCTTTTTCCAGGTTTCTGGGCTGGGAGGCTCAGAAATTTCACTCTGCTCCTTACCCATCTACCTCTTCAACTTTCTCTCAGTTTATGAGGGAGTAATCATGCCCCACGATCAAGCCGGATAGGAGGATGGAGTCAAATAGGTTAACGTGTGTCTGAGCTCCTCTCAAGAGGCAAAACCCCAGGCCCAAGGTCCCAGAGTTCACAAGTGGAAAGCAAAGGAGGGAACGCAGGTGTGTCTGGTTCCCCTGCTCGGGGCTCCCGCCCTCCCTGGAGGCGGAGATCCTTCTAAGCTGTATCCGCACCGGGCAAAACTGGGCCTGGAGACTCTGCGAAGAGTGAATCCTGAAGAAGGAGCTGGGTCTCCCTCGGACAAACCTCGGAAAGCTCAACCACAGGGCGCCCAAAAATGTGAGTCACGACGCAGCCCTTGGGAGAAAAAAGGGACAGTGCGTATGTGTGTGGGACAGGGCAGGAGGGCTGTTCTGGGCATGTAGAAGGGGGCAGGGATGGAGGAGGCGCCCACCACCGGGCTCAGTGCTCTGGATCTCCGAGAGGCAATTCCTCCAGCGTCTACGAAAGGTTGAGTAGCTGGCAAGAGTTTGCAAGCCCTGCATCTGGGCATCTCAGGGAGAGGTCCAGTGAGAACGATAAGGTCACAGAGACAACTCGCTAATCTGCCCAAAAAAAAAAAAAAGAGGGTTTATCTCCCCTGGGTGCTTCTGCCTGGACCTTCTTCTGGTTTCCCTTTATTGTGACCCCCAAGACACTTTCGTGTGATCCTTTGAACTCAGAGCTAATCGTTACAGAGTTTAGTGGAAGTCATTCTGCTTGGCTACAGTCACTGAGGGAGCTTCCATGGAGGAAGTAGGAAAGGAGACAGAGAAAGCCCGACCCACTGGCAGGCTCTGTGTGCGTTGCTCTGCACCTAGTGTCGCGTTCTCCCAAGAGGCCTGCGAGGAAGCACTATTTTCCTCCTCATCTTTTGGGTTTTTTTTTTTTTTTTTTTTTGCGGTATGTGGGCCTCTCACTGCTGTGGCCTCTCCCGTTGCGGAGCACAGCCTCCGGACGCGCAGGCTCAGCGGCCATGGCTCACGGGCCCAGCCGCTCTGCGGCATGTGGGATCATCCCGGACCGGGGCACGAACCCGTGTCCCCTGCATCGGCAGGCGGATTCTCAACCACTGCGCCACCAGGGAAGCCCCCCTCCTCGTCTTATAGGTCAGGAAACAGAAGCACAGAGAGGTTAAGCAGTCAGCCTGAGGTCACCGAGAGGACCGAGATGTGAACTCACAGCTTTGGGGCTCTAACGCCCTCTTAGGTGGGAGAATTTTTAGTCTGGGGAACCAGACCTAGGGAGACGAAACAAAGTGGGGGACAGCAACATCCATCGCCCCATGAGGGGCAGTCCAGGTCTGGCCCTGCACACCTGGATCCCTTGGACCACCAGCTCAGCAGCAGAACCACATAAGGTGAGATGCTCAGACCACATCCCTCACTGATTAAATCTGAATCCCCAGATGGAGCCAAGGCAGCTACTCATTAAAGCCTCACAGGTGATTCCAACACACAGTCAGGCTTGAGAACCAACCTTCTGGCTTTATAGATGAGGACGGTGAGCCCAGGGAGGGGAAGCAGCCCTCCCAAGGACACGCAGCCCACAGCCCCAGTAAGGACCCCAGCCAGGATCTTCTAATTTGTCATCAGCCGGACTGGCTTTTAGGATCACCTCTCCCAATAACTAACTGTGTAACCTTGAGTCATTTAACCTCATGATGAAAGTTGTAAATGTATTTAAACTCTTTCAATGGCAAAAGTGTTCCAGAAACAACGATGTTTTCCCTACCCAACCCCCATCACAAATTCAGCCCATTTTCTACTGTATAACAATGAACAGAGAAGATTCTGAACTAGAGTGGGATTGAGAATCTGACCATACTTGCGCCTTAAGGACAGGGCAGGACTCAGGGTGCCCTGGGAGTGTTACCTGCCCAAAGGAGTCCTGGGGAAGGACCCAGATGTCATACCAATCACCAGTGAGATGTGACTGGGGCGTGAGGAAGGGGAGGGAGGATACAGGGCTGAGATCTCCACTACTGAACTGGAAAGGCAGCCAGAGCTGGGCAACTCCATCCCGCCAGGAAATGCAGGTAGTGCCACCAGGTGGGCAGTGAGGCTTGGTCTGCAAGGGCCCCAGCAAGGTGCTCTCCAGATAGGGACAGCGGAAAGGCAAGTTAAACACGTGCTTCCCCTCCTGCACGTGCCTTTCCTATGTAAATAAACGATTGATTAAAACCCTAGTATAAACATCCTAAGCTGTTTAACTGTGTTTTTTTCCCAGCCCCGTGGAATTACAGGGGGACTTTCACTTTTCTGGCCCTCTGTATCTTTGATATTTAGCTTTTGCATAATAACCACTGTGCTACTTTTGTCATTAAAAAATGAATTTTAAAATGCTGGTATAAATATTTGTAGAACACCAGTTACCTATGCTTTCAAATGGACTTTCAGGGAAAATCAGTCATTTGGAGAAAGATTTTCAAATGATGGCAACTTAGGCACAATTCCGTGTCCTCTCCCTTATCTTGGCTGTTTGAAACGACAGGTGCCTTAGTCCTGGGGCTGCCCTTCGCTCTGCCCCTGGGAGCATTTCAGGCCTAATCAGCTCTTCTCTCCTGCTACTGCTTGGTCATCACAAGCACCCTCTGCCTTTCCCTCTCCACACAGCTACAGGAAGACATCCAATCTGCAGGATCAGTTACCCCTTAACAAACGGTAACTCTCAGTGCAGGAACAGGCAGAGGGAAGAGGCTGTAACAGAATCATCGTGCCAACGAAACGTCACAGTTTTGTCCCAGAAAGTGACCCAAAGACTGGCTGCCCCTAGATGTGACATAGCGAGGAGACAGCCATTGGGAGCACCTCAAAATGAGAAACTTTCCGAAAAGGAGAGCAAAGGTGACCTAGGTGCACAGGGTTCCAGCCTCTGGGGCAGCCCCTCAACTCCTCGGTGTTGTTCACCCTGGTCCTGTTGCTTTGCCCAGCCGGACACACCCGGGCCTGGGAACGCTCGGCCAAACCACATTGTGTGACCTTAGCTTAGGGGCAGTCGTGGGAGCACAGGTCAGCTGTCGGTTAGTGCGCACGTGCCCTGGGTGCGGGAGACACGCGTCCGTCTGCGTCGTGGGTGAGTGTGAGTCTAGTGCTTAACGTACACACTTTTCGCACAACCTGGGCCCCGACTGTGCGTCAGCCACCTTGATGCACGCTCACCCAAAGTGAGCATCTGTTCCTCTGCTGCTGGGAACTGAGCCTCTGCAGCTGGTAGGACTACATGGGAGGCAGTTTGTCAGAGACCCCAACATGGTACCTTCTGAAGGAGGAGTCAAAGGGATTTTGACCATTCACGATCCCTCCTTATTCACTGATTTCGGAGAGTAACCCCCTATAAGATGTGACTCCCTCAAATGTAGGATCCCCAGCGGCTGCTTCACTTGCTGCCAACATTCCTTTGTTCTCATCCAGCTCCAGAGCCTTGTCCCCAGGTTTTGACTCCACCCCAGGCCTTTGCCGGGGATGGAAATCCAACATCTCCATCACAGGGGATACCCAGGGTATCTGGGTTGGATTAGAGGTCACCAGAATTTGGGAGGAAGTGTCTTCTAATCCTGTAACGGCCTTTAGGACTCAAGGGCCTGGTATTTCATGGAAAAGGCATCACCTTTCTCATGGAACTCAGCTGGAAGGGCTCCTGCTTGCAGGTGCCAACCTCTTCATGGCGACAGGAATCTGAACTATGAAGACACTGGATGGGGGACAAGGCCCTGGGCTCCGAGACAGATGAAGTGTTTCTCTGGAAGGAATCTTGGCCTCTTGCAGACCTGGGAAGTGCTAGGGCTTAGCTCCTGAGTGAGGAGAGCTGGCGCTGACAGCTGGGAGTCAGGGCTCTGGGGGGCACCCATTGTGCAGGAGCCAGTGGGGCTGGGGCAGGAGGAGCCCTTCCACAGGTGTGGGTGGAGGGGAGCTCTGGATTCTGCAGACACCCCCAGGCTGGCCCCTCCAAGGGCTCCTGTGCTGTCAGAGCCATTTCACAAGCACCTGCCATCGTTATCAGTTCAAGCCCAGTGCTTCTGGAGTGTGGAGAGAGGGCAGGGGGCGGGGGGTGGGGGGAAGCAGTGGTGGGCTTCCTTCCAGGAAGCTCTGTGGCCTAGAGGAGCCTGAGAGTCACAGGACACTGTGCATTCACCCCAGAGTTGTCCCCACCCTGCTGGCTCAGAGCACACACTTGAGGTATGGACGGATGAGGTTCCAATCCTCCTCCTGCTGGGTACCATCTGGGTGCTGTGGACAAGTCACTCGACTTCTCTGAGCCTCGGTCTTCTCACCTGTAAAGTGGGGATAATGAGACCATACTCGCAAGGTCGTTGTAAGGCTACAAGAGAGAAGGGACAAAAGGTGCAAGGTGTGTGGTAGAGTGTGAGCCTGCTGGGATAGGCTGGGCCACACACTGGACGGGGGCAGGATAGATGGGGGCCCCAGGCGACGAAAAGGATCTTTGCATCCTCAATGATGTCTTCTGTTTGCTTGTATCTAATAAAGGCTTTGATGAAAGGAGAGACTCCCTGTGAGGAGAGGATGGGCTCTAGACCACACGGCGGTGGTGGAGGAGGTGTGGAGGCCAGCAGGCACAGGGACCCGTCCTCCTGGGTGCCACGGGGTCTGCCTACATACTTTTGACATCCCACGTATCAAGGAAAGACTCCCATTGAGTAAAACCGTTTATTTATGAAATGAAGGGATTGGATGGGCTGAACTTCAAACTCTGTCCAAGTACAATCTGGTATCTCTGGATACCCTGAGCCTGAGAACCACCCTACCTATACAAGCACACGTGTACAGACATACCCACACACAGGGATGCGCAGTCACTCACACTGACGCCCACATTGCGTCCCCAGGTTCAGGTCAGAAGCTGGTATTTGTGGAAAGCTATGGGCTTGTGCTCCAGCCTCAGGCACATCTTTGCTGCTGCTGTTAGGGTGAGAAAAGGACTAAGACAGGGATCCCTCTCTGCTCTGGTTGCTCTGCGTTACCCCAGCAGCAAGGTGGACAGTTAGACCAAGAAGAATGCAACAAAGAGGAGGCTGGAGATCTACCCTCCAGCCAGCAAGCAGGGGTATATATAGGGCCTTAGCTTTACTGCATCCCGTATGTACCCTAGAGAGGACAAAAGGCTGGGCTCAGCCCAGGAAGGCCCTAGAAAACCAGCCAGTGACCGGGTCGCACCTTCGTGCTCAGGGTAAAACCAGGGGGATTCAGGGGGTGATACTTAGTCATCTTCCTGTAGCTCCCCTGCCCTGGGACCAAGCAGGGTGGCTCCTCATAGTAACAGCATTGAGTCATAGTGATTCACCTGTTCACCTCTCAACCATTTCTGAAGCAGACCCATATCCTGCTTTGAGGAAGCTCAGAACTTCTATCCCTCAATGTTTCCTGTGCTGCTGACTTCCCAACAGGATGAAGGAGGCCTTCTCCTGGAATCTGAGCCTGATGTGGGGAGGCCTCCGTGCGGCAGAGTCCAGTGGAGGACAATGTTTGCAGCCTCTGGGTTTTGAGTGTCCCCCCAAGCCTTAGAGTAGAGAAGACTCTCCTTTGCCCTGTACCCCCCACACCTTGTCCCCACCCTGTGCCTTCTCAGCTGAGGCCAGGCTGGAACAGAATGTCCTGGCCTCTTTAACTGTCGCCCCAGCAACCGTACCACAAGTCAGACCTACATAGATGCTTCCACACAGCTGTTAATTAATAGACACACTGTAGGGACACAGAAGGAAGTGGTTATAATTCTGGCCTGGGGAATCGAGAGAAACTTTGTGAAGGAGGGAAAAGGTGGACCAGGCCAGAGAGATGGCTAGGATATTGACAGGGGCTGAGGGAACATTGTCAGCAAAGGCTCGGAGGCAAGAACAAATGAGGGCTGAATGCATTTGGATACAGGCCTCAGATGGCTCCGTGACTTAGGGCAAATCACTTCCCTGTACGTGGTTGAAAGCACGTGGTTTTGGAATCCAAAAGATCTGGCCGTGTACTAAGCATGTGACTTTAGATAACTTGCTTAACCCCTCTGAGCTTCAGTTTTCTCATCTGTAAAAGAGAGATATAACCGCCTACAGTAACGATTTCACAGGGTGTCTGAGCTTTGAATACATTATCACGTAAAGCAACTCACTGCCTGCTCAGTACAAGGTGGGCAGTACCTGCCGTGTCTCCTCCTGTTCCTTCCTTCTTTTGGCCTCCATTTTTCCTTCCCTAAAATGACAAGAAGCTGCTCTGCCCCCATCCCACTGACATTCTTCTCAGGGGACTGGTGGGTCCCCTGAGAGAGCCCCATTGCTCAGGAGCGAGTGGCACGGGGTGGGACTGGGGAGAACAGGGCATGAGCTAGGCGGGCATCAAATATACACGATTTCGGGCTTCCCTGATGGCGCAGTGGTTGAGAGCCTGCCTGCCGATGCAGGGGACACGGGTTCGTGCCCCGGTCCGGGAAGATCCCACATGCCGTGGAGTGGCTGGGCCCGTGAGACATGGCTGCTGAGCCTGCGCGTCCGGAGCCTGTGCTCCGCAGGGGGAGCCTGTGCTCTCACAACAGTGAGAGGCCCACGTACCGCAAAAAAAAAAAAAAAAAAAATACACAATTTCCCCAATGAGAGGTGCCTTTAGACCACATCAGGAGGTGAGGCATCAGCGGAGAGCTAAGGATGGAGCTGGGAACCAGCAGGCAGAGGGAAGGAAGGGATAGAAGAGAGCCAAGTTGTTTTTCATTTGCAGAACTTCCAGTTCCGGCCAAATAACATCTTTAAATACTATTGACATGACAAAGCTAAACTTCTTGGCTTGGGCTTGAATTTTTTCTGTTCTTTTTTTAAATCCCAAATTGAAGAATGTGTCTGCTTTAGAACTGTGTCTGCCAACCCAGTCCTTTCTGCCCGCAAGGGTCCAGCTCAGAGCTAGTCCAGTTTGCCAAGGTCAAGGAGTGATTACCTTCGCTCCGGCAATGCACACTTGGGGGAGGAAGTTGAATGCTGGGGAAGGCCAGGCATGCAGGTTCTTCTGGCGGAAAGCAAGCCTCCTGGACACCCTCTCTCCTATCACTCTCCCACTCCTGTTTTCCTTCGTCCCTGTGTGTGTACCATGCCTGTGTGCTGTGTCTCATGGGGGTGGGTGAGGACATGTTCCAAACAGGGAAGCATTTCCACATCTGTCTGCAGCTAGGACTGCAAGAATCAAGTGAAATTGAGAAAGTAAGCAATCATTCCAGTTCTTCAGGTTTTAAGCTACTTCCACCTAAAATAACCAGGTAATTGAGGTTGGAGTGGGTGGTGTATCTTCTGCTCGAATTACCCATAAAATTGCCACCATTTTCCCATTCACTTTGTGTGGATAAGACATAGCATCATCAAGGTCAGGGAACACAGATATTAAATAAGGCACATAAATAAAGATAAAGTTTCCCACCCCAGTCTCTTAACAGGTGGCACGTTTAGTCATTTCGTCAAAACAAACATTTGTCTTGCAAGAAATATTTCTTGGGCCAGACCCCATGCTAGGTATTGCAGATACAGTCATGACTAAGCAAACCCGGTCTTTGCGCAGAGAGAGTGTATATCTTGGACAGGGAAAAAGATAAAAATAAGTAAATGAACAAATATGATCATTGGAAACTATAGCAAAGGTCAGAATGAGTCAAAACCTTTTCTATGCTTGTTGTAAGCAATGTTTGGCAACTGTCCACAAAAATAATTAACACTCTTGTGTGAAGTCAGATCTGCCTGTGATCAGACCTGGTTACTCATCCCATCACCACCAGCAGCCCCTCCCCAGGTCAAGGGCTCCACTCAAGGCTGTACTAAGTTAACGGGTTTGCAGGGGAAACCAGCGACTCTGGCATGAGAAGCTCTGAGCCTACGGCCTCTAATAGCTGAACGACCGTGAACGAGTTGCTTTGGTCTCCTTTTCCTCATCCACAAAATGGGCATCACAGTTCCCCCACCAAACCGCAGAGTGCTTATGAGGACCACGGTGTACGCTACGCGCTCTGCAAACTGTAAAACTCTAGACAGAGAACATGGTGTTGAGAAGGTTTCTCCACAAAGAAGTTGAGTAAACCTAAGAGGGAAAGAGAGAGGAAAGAAGATGTGGGGAGGGGAGGGAAGTAGAGCTCAGGACTGCATGGCCAGTGAACTATTTAACCCTTCCCCCGAAACAACCTATGGGACACAATCATCCTCATCTGTATTTGGGGAAACTGAGGCACAGACAGGTCAAGGAAGCCACACCACTCACCTGTGGGAACCTGGGGTTTGATCTGCCCATCTCCAAACTCAGATCTTTCTTTTTTTTTTAATTGAAGTATAGTTAATTTACAATGTTGTGTTAGTTTCAAGTGTACAGCAAAGTGATTCAGTTATACATATATATATTCTTTTTCAGATTCTTTATAGTTTACTACAAGATATTGAGTAGAGTTCCCTGTGCTATACAGTAGGTCCTTGTCGTTTATTTTATATACAGTAGCATGTATCTGTTAATCCCAAACTCCTAATTTATCCATCTCCCCTCCCCACTATCCCCTTTAGTAACCGCAAGTTTGTTTTCTGTCTGTGAGTCTATTTCTGTTTTGAAAATAAGTTCATTTGTAACATTTTTTTTAGATTCCATATATAAGTGATGTCATATGGTATTTGTCTTTCTCTTTCTGACTTCACTTAGTATGATAATCTCTAGTTGCATCCATGTGGCTGTAAATGGCATTATTTCATTCTTTTCATGGCTGAGTAGTATTCCATTGTGTGTGTGTGTGTGTGTGTGTGCGTGTGTGTGTGTGTGTGTGTTTGTGTGTATACACACCACATTTTCTTTATCCATTTATCTGTCAATGGAAATTTAAGTTGCTTCCATGTCTTGGCTATTGTGAATAATGCTGCTGTGAACATTGGGAGCAGAGCTCGACTCTTTACCACAAAGCCGTAGCCAGAGCAGGGGAGGAAGACGCCAACCCCTTTTTGATTTGAACTTGACGCTTTGAGTGTCAAATGGGGCCTTCCCAGGAAATGCCACAGATGACTCTTTTTAAAGGAAGACTGAGACCAAACCACACAACTTTAGGGAATTGAGGAGATGTTGGAGCTTCTTTTTTTATGGATGAAAAAAGTCAAAGGCTCTGGAAAGTTTAAGGTGACTTGGCCAAAGCCATGTGACTGATTAGTGATGGCATCAGAGAAAAGAAAAAAGGAAGGATAGACTGATGAATGTTTTTCAAACTGTAGGTGCTACTCACTAGTGGGTCATTAAATTCATGAGTGGGTCATAAGCGGGAGTTTAAAAAAAATGAGCTAGCCTAGGATAGAAAATAAAGCTCGTTGTACTTGGTAGAGGGAAGTACCATTTGTGAAACTTTTCAGTTCTGTGTGTTTGCTTGTGTATATGCAGAGCCTGAATGTAAAATGCCCGCGGGTCCTAGATAGAACCCTCTGAACGCCTCCAGACAGGAGGGTGAGCTTGCAGAGGAAGAGACCCGTGGGACTGACAGGAAGTTTGAGCAAAATCCGAGTTGCTCCTCCAATTCAAGCAAAACAACTCTAAAATAACCACAGGGCCTATTTTTAGCTTGTGCCAATACTACCTTTCCTTTGCTCTCTGGCCTAGACCACAAGAGCCCGTCCACAGCACGCTCTGCTCCTGGGGAGCCGAAGGGGCCCAAGAAAGCTGTCCCACAGGCAGGAGGCCAAGGCCAGGCTCTTATCTAAACCCCAAGGCTGTTTCCCGTCCCTTACTTCCTCTGCCTGCCTGGGGATTAGAGCAGGTCCTCGGAAACAGGGAACAGCATCCTTCACAACAGGATGTTGCGGAGGAACCACAAACTGCTGCTTTCTGAGTCAGGCCACCAGTGCACCAGGCTCTGGACCTGCTTAGTCACTGCAGGACACCTTAACCCTTCAGGGAACAAGAGAAGACACAGCTGAGGGCCTGAAGGGAGGATGCAGGGGATCTTTCCAGCCTGTGACCTTATGGATGGACCTTCCACAGCATCAGGGCCCAAGTTTCTGCACCTGGAGCCCATCTAGCAGGCAAGGCTTGGGGTGGGGCATAAATGGCATTTTAAGGATTCCTCCCATGTCAGAAGGCACGCTCAGGCATGTGTATGTGTGTGTGAGTCTGTGTGGCAGGGGGATGGTGTGGGCAGAAGAAGCTAGAATCATCAATAAACTTAAGAGGAAGCACCAGGAACCTCATCCCTGGACCATGGGAGGGGCTGGCAAGGGCCCTGCTATTAGATAGCGGCAGTGCCAACCTCTACCTTTGAATGTGTGTGTGAAGGGGGTATGAGCTGTGGGAGTAGAGTGAAGATGAAACCATTCATAATACCAAGGAAAACTGTCAAACCTGAGCATAGATTATAACCTAAGAGCAGAGCCAACCAAGTGAGAATAGAAAAAGTAAACATTTGTCTGAGTTGTGTAAAAGGAACATAGAATCAGTTTCAGAAACTGCTCACCATTTCCATATAGCTTGACAATGACGATGCTTGTCACTCAATCCTATGTAAGACTGACTTTGGTGTAGGTGTATTTGATTACATTAAGCTCTACTCATTGGTGATCAGGCTTCAGTGACTGTTGCTCCTGAGACAGAGCTGCTGTGCTCAGAGCTTACAATATCCCTAAGGTGAGGACCCAGAGAATCAGTTCCAGTCACTGCCCAGCCCCCGAGGACAGCCTCCTTGGGAGAGAAGTGAAGGGAATGTGGCCTGCGGGAGGTGAAGCCCAATGTCCAATGTCGTGACTCCCAACCCCGAATCCGCAAGTCTGAGCTGGCTGTTCATAATCCCCCTCTTTACACCCCAGTTCTTGTGGGAAGGACTCCTAGGAAAGAGATTCCTGGGAGAGAGACTCAGGGAGCCCCTGAAGCATGGCCAAGGCTGCCTTGCAGCTAAAGACATGCAAGGATCTGTCTTAAAGACCGCAGCATCCAATGAGTGACACACACCAGATTTCTAATCCCAGATCCTCTCCTTAAAAACTTGACAAAGTCACCTAATCTTTCCAAACTTCATTTTCCTCATCTCTAAAAAGGAGACTGTGAGGGTGAAATGAGAACAGTGATCAAAGCTCCAAGCCCAGCGCTGGCAGAGTGAACCCGGCACTGGCCTTTTCCCTCTTGGTAAGGTTGGCATTGATTTAGAGCTGACCCTCAGGGCAGGGAGGCCCAACTGCTTGCTGCCTCAAGTTCTCAAGGTTCAGGGTGGTCTCCTGGCAGCTGGGGTTCCCAACTCAGTGAGGTCTGAGCCTTCCCCTCCTTCCAGCACGGCCTCGGGGGAGCTCACAGGCCCCAGCAGGCAGAGGCTGGCTGCCATAGCTCCAGAGCAACTGTGGCTTGGAGAGAATCCCTGGCATGTGTCACATCGGCCCCCGCAGCCATGATCCATGGTGCGCTGGAGAAGCGCTTTGTTCCGGGGCCAAGGGCTCAGCTTGTAGGAGGGTCATCCGTGGGTCTCCATGCTGGACAGCTCCCCTCGCCCCTCGATCCCCACCCCTCGTCCTCACACCAGCTGCTCCGGATCACCCGTCCAGCCAGGGAGACTGCAGCTTGTGCCTGGGCCCAGAGAGGGCTGTGCGTGAGCTGTGACTGTGGGGCAAGGCCGAGGCATGGGGAGGAGGCTCTGCTCACCTGGGAGACCTGTAGGGACAGGAGCTGGTATGGAAAAGGTGGTGGGAAAATCTCAAGAACCAAGTTTTCTCAGCTTGTCACTTGGTCGCATTAGAATCCCATGCAAGTCATGGGGCCCCGGTTTCCTTATTGGCGGAATGAAGGGGTTGGACAAAACAACCTCTAAGGTCCCATCTAACTTTACTATTGGGTGCCTTCTTACAAGGTCCACAGTTCTCCCATCAACAGGTCAGCATGTTGAAGCGGATGGGATAGGAACAGGATGGGAAGAGGTGTAGGCAAGAGGTAAATGCAGATGGTTTGGTTCTCCCAGTCAGAAGACTGGTCTGTACAATGTAATTTTCTTTATTTTTCTGTAAGTGGATTTATTTTCTGTCTCAAGCCCCTGTTCTGGCTGATGCAGAAAAACTAGTATAGTTACTTCCAGGTAACCCGGTCACATGGGTCATTTTCTCAAACATTTCAGTACTCAGCTCTATTCAATTCAAGATATCTGTCCTCATTCCCTCCCTGGAGCTGATGCTATCGACCACATCTGTGGAGAGAGGAAGGCTACACCTCTGCTACATCTGCCCCAAGTCCTCCTTTGAGATGGAAGGTGCTCCTGTCTGGTCGTCAGACATGCCCTCCGCACCTCCGGCCCCATAAACTGGTACACACACCCCGCCCGCCCCCTGGCCGGGTGCTCCATGTTGCTGCCCACTCTCTATATTGTGCCCTGTTTCTGCTAAAGGCCCACTTGCAGGCCTGCAGCTTCCTCGTGATCACTCTCTCCAGTCTTGATTCCATTCCCACTGCAAGAGCCTGAGAAACCTGTGTGCGTGGGGCGGGGCTGGGGGGGTAGGTGATGGGGAGTGAGGCGGGGGGCGTTCTCTGCCCAGACCTGCCACACTGCCACTCCTCCATAGCTCTGTAGCTCACCATGGTGGCCGAGAGGACTCCCTGAGGCTCACCACCCTCCCTGGGCTCCCAGAGAAGTGAGGCACAGGGGTCACCATGCCTGGACTCCATCCTTCAGGACTGATCTTTCATTTTCCCCACCCCAGGATCCAGGAGAGGACTGGACCTTGGAGGTTCATCTAGCTCTCCAAACTCTCTTCCTCTTTTCCAGGTTAGGGGTGTTGGTCTGGGGTGCAGTGAGGGTTAAGGGGGAATGTTTAAAAAAGGAAAGATTTTACACATCTCATATCACATCTCCTTTTCGTGTTTCCTCTCTCATTCCTGGATCAAAGCCTTGGGCCTCCAAAGCCAAGCGCTGGTTGTGTTGGCTGTCTGGCTCCTTTAAGACCACTAGTGCTTCCCTTTACTTCCTGATTGGGAAAGAAACACACAGCACGAACATTCCACATATCAAAGCCCCTGTAAGGGCAGGGCAAAGGGTTAGAGCTCGTCCTAGGCTCCCATATGTCTTTGACAATCATATGGAATTGTCAGTGTCCTAAAAAACAAAGATCCAATCATCAAAAGTCTCTACATACAAACCCTTCGCCTGGACTTTCAGGTCTTCCTCCGCATGGCCCACCCCAGCTTCCCTCTCCCACCACTCTCCTAACTAACTTCACAGGCCTTTAGGCAAATTTCCTTCATGTTTCTGAGCCTCAGTTTCTTCATCTCTAAACTAGGGTTAATCGTTCATTTCGTACTGTGTTATGGTCCAAATTCTAAGTACTATTAGCAAATCAATTTTGATAAAAACTCAACTAGAAGTGAATTCTCGCACAGGATCTGGCATGGAGCAGGTTTAACAGGTCTCAGTCCCCTCCCAGCCCAGTCTGCAGCCAACTGGAGCACAGCCTTGTATTCATGGCTCAGCTCTGCTAACTTGCCCCCCGCTCCCCGCTCACCCAGACACATTTTATATCACTTCCAGCACCGAGGCACCTCGAAAATGCTACCACCTCCAAAATCCTCCCCCGAACCGGCTCTTCTCATATAACTGTTTATGCCCACACCTCCTCTTCCACCTACAATGTTTAAGCTCATTGAGGGCACAAACTTTGTCCTGTTTTATACGTCTTGCCGGGAGCCACTGAGACCAGCCTGATCCACCCAGGACCACACCCCTGCTGGCTCACCAAGTGCTACTCAGTGTTCCAGGCAGCCACCCAAGCATTCCGTCACTCCCGACCTGCTCTTGCATTCATCCCATTTCCATCCGACACCCACTCTCGGATCTATGATTCTGACCTCAGGCCTTACCTCTGGCCTTCCAGATGGGGGTTATTTGTTCTCTCCAGCTTGGCCCAAACCTTTGGCTCCTAGCTGTCCCCACTGCTGGCTTTTATCCCAAAGACCCCCATCCCTGCCCTGGTGTTACACGGCCATGCTGTCCAGGCCTTTGTAACCAGAACTGTAGTGAACATTCATAAGTGTGTGTGTGTTTATGTGTGTGTATGTGTATACATGTGTGTATGAATATAGATTCCAAAGATGGCTGAGATGTCCCCAAGTGACTATATGGCAGAGAAATGAAAGTCAATCAAAGCCAACTTCTCCTGGCTTAGAGTCACCATTTCCCTGCCATTTCCTGTGTTTGCCCACTTGCTGGGAGGAAAGAAGACAAGAGTTGTACATCTGGTCCTAACGGGCCTAAAATGAGATACCGGGTGAGGCATGGTGAGGGCCTTGCTTGTGTTCTGGGCAGACAGATGCCAGCAGGAGTCCCCGGATGCAGCCCTTGACCAGCCCCAAATCTAAAGATTCATGAATGACTCTAAAAACACTCAGTGTTTGAGCCAACGGCTGGGGTGTGAGACCCCAAAGCTTCGACCTAACCAGGCTCGGGGAAGACCCGTCTGGGACTCCCGAAGCCATGGGGTGTGAAGGGAGAAGTGTGTTGTCGCCACCCTGAATTCAGAGCGGGTGAGATAAAGTAGGACAGGTCATGATGTGAGCAGCTACAGAGCCTCTCTCCACGTGCCTTGCGGGGAAGGTGTTTCTCCCTCCTTCAGTACTCTTTTATTGGGTCCCTTCTATGCCAGTCGGGCACTGTGCTGGGCCCTGGAGCTACAGTGATGAGGGAGACAGATGCAGGTCCCACCCTCACAGAGCCTGCAAGAGTTACAGACAATCAAACAAGGAACAACAATGGAGTATGTGACCCGGGGAGTGTATGGGCACCTAGGAGCACTTGGCAGGCTGGGTGGGTGGGGAGAGAGGCGGCTAGGGTTAGTCAGGGAGGACTTCCTGGGAAAGGTGACAGTTTAGGGGAGACTAGAGTTTTAAGCCACTAAACAGCAGGTAAGAATGACCAGTGACCAGAGAGAGGACATCCCCTGCTGGAACAGAGAGCAGTGGCTGGTTGGAGCACAGAGGGCAGTGGGGTGGAGGAAGATGGGGCTTGAGAGGTGAGAGGGTGCCGGCCATCAGTTTGGTTTGAGGGAGTCACTGCTTAGTACCCATTTCCTCCCTCCTTTCCCATCTCAAATCCTGAGAGGAGGCTCTGGCCTCTTTCGCACCTTCTATAGTATCTAGCATGGGGCTTTGCATACAGTAAGTGCTCAGTGAACACTCGTGAAGTAGTTGACGAAGGAGCGGGGTAAATGTAGGGTTAGGAGCTCAGTTCTACATGGAGACCCTTAGAAAATTAAAGCAGGCCCTTCCACTCACGTGATCTGTAAATTTATGGCCCTGCAGTTGAGATTTTATAGCTAAGACAAAATACTTGTTAAAAACTAATAGGAATGTGTAAAACCAGCATTGGCAGATCTCAACTGGCAGGCAGGAAAACCTGGCTCCTTGAAGGCTGCCTGGCTCCATGGTCGATACATGCCTTGGGTAGAGATCCAGAGGTGAAAAGTCATTCACTTCTGGGAGCGAGAAACTGACTCAAACCCTAAGTCACAGGTTTCAGCTCTTTAGGGCAAAAGGGCGTTGCATGCCTCAACTCGTTACAGATCACCAGTTTAAATTATTTCGCAGACACGTTCATCGCAGTGGGGGTTCAGAAGAGGCTGCCAGTCCTTGCCGGACAGAGTCTTTAGGGGAAAGGTGTAGGCCATTAGCCTTGTGCTGTGATGGGACCTCAGCCAGGTCAGAGGAGACCAAGGCTTGCTGGAGCCGGTCTGTCCTTCCGAAACCCACCGGCCTGCCACTCCTCCTCCCCTCATTCTCCCTCTGCTGCCCGGGCTGCGCCCACGCTTTGCTGGCCGTGCCTCCTCCGTCCCCACGTGCTGTCACCTCTACACACACACGGGCCATCTCCAAGCCAGACACTCATCCCTGTACCAAACGCCTTTGTCAGTTGATTGCTCAGCAGTTTGGGCATGCTGAATGCAGAAAGTCTGGTTTTCTGGTTAAACAACATTCTCAGATATTTTCTCCTCTCGCCCCAGATCTCCTCTCCAGACCCTTCTCCTCAGTCCTCATGCCCTGGATCTCTCCACTGTGTGATTTAGACACTGAATGAGTTTTCTAGAAACACACCGTAGAAATAAATTCCTCAGAGGCAATGCAATAAATGATCTGAGATAGGCATGAGTGCTGGAGCCTTTTGGTAAGAGAGGCAAGGAATGCTGATGGTGGAAAAACAAAATTCAGGAGGCCAAATTTTACAGGGAGCAATTCGCAGTAAACGAGAACATGTCAGGGGCACTGGGGCCATTGGAAACTGGTTGCATCTGCCTCTTTTTGTAAGTTGGGTTTACTCCGTGGAACATAATAATATGTAACCAAAATGCTGGAAGACCATTTCTTTGCTACAGAGACCCAGCCAGCGAACCAAGTAGAAAAACAGGAGATGTACTTTTCACTCTGGGAGTTTTTTGTTTTGGGGTTTTTTGGGTTTTTTGTTTTTGCTGGGGTAGTATTTTTATTTTTAAATCTTCCCTGGGTGTTAGAACAGATTGTAGATCCTTGGAAAGGCCTTTCCAAGGGCTAATCAAACACTAGTCTAAAGGTTCAGTGGGTAAAAGTTCTCTGACTCTCCTGAGCTGGGTGCAGATAAAAATGTTACCGTTAAAGAAAGCAAGCCAGTCACTGTTTGGCTAAAAGTTTGTATTTGTGAACCCTCTGTCCCAGGTTAAGAAAGGAAATTTTTATTTTTAATACAAATATGTGTTGTCGTCTGAACGATTGGCTGGTTTGTGCCCTCACGGGAGCCTAAAGAGAAAAACTATTTGGGGTTACAACATGGGAAAAATTAGTCACCAGTGATTCATGGAGATTATAAATATGTAGCTATATTGTTCTCTTATTTATGATCCAGCTGGGATGAGCTGTTTGGGAGGAAGCAGGCAGACACACAAACAGTGCCAAAGGGGAGCGGACGCTCCGCTCCGGGCTTCGTGGGGTGAGCACGTCCCGATCTTCCCCAGCAGAGCCTCCTTGGTCTCAGTACTTGCTGAGTAGTGCCAGTCCCTGGAGGGCTGTCCTAGAGCTTCTGTGGGGCCAGGGCAAGAGCAGGCTAGCAACACTCTTGCGTCCTTCCTGAGGCTCTGAGCTGTCACAGGGCAACACAAGGGTAATGCTCGTGTCCTGGGGGCGATTACCGGCTTTGCTTTTCCCAAGGTGGTGTTATCAAATCGAGCCCCTCTGCTCACTGCTTACAAGATCAATACGCACAAATCTTGTTAGAAAGGAAAGTTGCCTTTAATCAGAATGCTGGCAATCTGGGGAGATGGAGGACGCAGCATCCCTCAAAAGCCACCTCTGAAGATTCTGCTTGGCCATGAAAGCTTTTAAAGGGGAACAGGGAAGTAATCTTAATCATTGAGTTAGGGGATCAAGGTCATCACCATCCCCCACTATGTGCAGGCTTGTTTACCGGCTTGTGGACACCTTGTGATCTTTCTTTAGATGCTATCTTGTTCATGTAGTTTGTTCACGAGATTACTGAAGGGGAAGCTAGGGAAGAGATCTGGTCATCTGTTAATTACAGTTTTTTTTTAATTAATTAATTAATTAATTTTGGGCTGCGTTGGGTCTTCGTTGCTTGGCATGGGCTTTCTCTAGTTATGAAGAGCAGAGACTACTCTTCGTTGCAGTGTGTGGGCTTCTCATTGCCGTGGCTTCTCTTGCTGCAGAGCACGGGCTCTAGGCGCACGGGCTTCAGTAGTTGCAGCATGCAGGCTCAGTAGTTGTGGCTAGCAGGCTGTAGAGTGCAGGCTCAGTAGTTGTGGTGTGTGGGCTTAGTTGCTCCGCAGCATGTGGGATCTTCCCAGACCAGGGATGAAACCCATGTCCCCTGCATTGGCAGGCAGATTCTTAACCACTGCGCCACCAGGGAAGTCCCCATCTGTTAATTACTTATTCTTCATTTCTACTTCTTTGATCATCGGAAAGAACCAACAAGTTAGGCAAAATATTGTGTGATCAAAAGATTTGAAAGTTGTGCTAGGGCTGGAGATGAGTAGAACATGGGGGTGTCTGGCTTAAGGTTAGTGACAAGATATAGGAGTGCCTCCTGCAAAGAGCACTTTCCTGCAAAGAGCCTTTTCCTGGCAAAAGCTGCTTATACCGGGAAGAGCGATAAAAGCAGGAATGAGGTGAACTGTTCGTTGGCTGGCAGAGTTCTACTCAGAATTCCAGAAACTCATACCCTAAGTCCTCCTTACACACACACACACACACACACTCACACATGCATACATACATACATATATACATACACACATACACGCACGCATGCAATTCATTCATCTATCAAAGTGTACTGAGCCCCTGTGTGTGGAGTGCTGGGGAAATGATGGCAAGAAAGACACCCCAGGCCCTGCCCTAGAGCAACGTCCAGCCTAGTGGAGAAGAAGGACATCTGCCCAGGGATTACAGTGGAGACTGATGAGTGTGAGGATGGAGAAGTTCCACCCACCAGGAAACATACAGTAGGCGCATCCCATCCTGTTACAGGCCAGGAGTGGTTTTACAGAGCAAGGACTGTTTAAGCTGACCCACGTGAGAAAGCTAAGATGCAGGCGGGGCAAACCTAGTGGCGCAGAGGAAGGCAGGTTGCAGGGCGCAGAGGGAGGATGCAGAAAATGTTGCTTTAACAGTGCTGAAGCACGAGGGTATGAATCAGCCCAGAGATGCTCAGAAAGGGAGGGAGGGTGGCCCCAGTGTGAGGAAAGCAAGGCATCAGTGGTAACCTTCCTCCCCAGGGCCATTATGGTACTCTCCAAAGAACTGGGGTGTGAGTGTCCAATCTATGGGCTCATATACCACCTTCCAGGTCTGTTTTTTCGAAACCTTACACTGAGACACTCATGCAGGCCACAGGGAGTCCCCATTCAGCACTCAGGTAATACCAGAATGGGCAGGAAGACTTGCAGCCAGGAGTCGAAGTAGATCTAGATGGTGGCCGGCAGGTGGGGATGAGTCCAGAAACCAGGTCTCAACTAGGAGATCAACTCAAGAGAACGATTTCAGTCGCTGTTACCATCTGTCGACCCTGAAACTGCTCCCAGGATCCCATGCCTAGAGAGGGCTGGGGTCAACCTGAATCCACCAGGTAGTGGGGCCAGGTCAGAGGGACACCAGGACTGAGAGGCCCCAAAGCTGAGTCTGAGAACTACTGGATTCAAGCCTTATCTCTATTGACAAGTGTGGATAGAGCTTCACCTTCAGCTAAGGATAGACTTGACTTATCCTCGGGGCTGAGAGGCCTGTGGAGGAAGGAATAAGGAAGGCCATGACCCCCTCAGCTGACACCTGACTCACAGTCTTCCTCTTTGCCTCAATTCCTGCCCCACCCTGGCTGATTTCTGCATCCATGTAGTAGACTTTCCTGATTCCCAGGTCTCCCCGTTGATTGACACCTACATCTCTACTTCAGGCATCCAAGTTCACCTCTACACTTCAGCATTGTGGTTCACAGTATGCCCGCAGGAGCCAGTCTGCCTTAACGGTTCTGCCGTTTTCAAGTTGTGTAACCTTGGGCGCTCTGTGCCTCTGTGTGGGATGATATTAGAACCTGTATCGATGGGTGCTGTGGGATTAAAGAGTTAATACAATATATGGCACATAGGTGGGACTTCATAAATAGTGTCATTAATAGGAAAGAATATTAGCTCCAAGGAAGCATTGTCCCCACCTAAATGCAATGTCTGGCAGAGAATGTATACTTAATCTTTGTTGAATGAATGAACGGTGTCAGCATTCTGGGTGGCTCCGCTTCTGGAATTAAAATGAAAACATCCACCTCTTCAACCCCACCTTTTATTCTTCTCCACAGACCATCTTTTAATCTCCCAGCCGCCCTCCACCTTGCTCTGTCTTGATCCAGCCTGGACTCCAGGAACTAGCCTCTCACCAGCCATCCTCACAAGCCTCCTTCTCCACACCCCCTACAGAGCCCCATCTTGGACTGACCCTGTTAGTAGCCTTCCTCGTTCCCTGCTCTGTCCTGCCACTCACAGCCACCCTCTCTCCACTCTGCCTTCTCCTCCGCCACCTTTGCTCTCAGGAGATAATCTCTCCTCCTCTTTTATAGGGGACTTTCTCCATCATGAACCCTTTTCTCTCAATTGTAGCTTGTACTCTCCCATCTCCTTGGAGTCCTGCTCCTCAGTATACAAACAAGTTTAAAACTCCCCACGCCCTTCATGGAGTGGGAGAGGGGTATTTGGGTTGATAGGGGAGTGACAGTTCTCTGAGAGGTCCTTTTTGTATAGTTCTGACTCTTAAACCATGGTAACATTTCACATGCCCTCCAGTAATACAGAAAGACTATCAACCAGGATGTCGACAGAACTTCAGATGGAATACAGACAGTAATGACTGAACATAACTCTATTAGAAATGAATATATAACCATACTGAAGGGGATGGGGAAGAACATAGCCAACCTAAGTAATTTGAAAACCAACATTTGACTCTATACTCTAAGGCGAAAGACAAAATGAACTATACACAGATATCGTCCTCTAACTAGTATATTTACTTCTCACAAGAGTATGAGTAGCCATTCTGAAACCCCTTTACATGTATACTGGAAGTGAGCAAATGTAAATATATTGCAGATAATGAGAGCTAGGTTCCTCACCGTTGGAGAAAAGAGTAACAAATAAGCGAAGGGGAAAGGCCGGAATGAAACTTGTGGTATTAGATTGGAACTGAAGGTATTAACGTGAACTTATGGTTTTGAATATATAGATGGGTAGACAGAAATTCACAACTATTTCAAGATACATTTTTTTAAAAAGACGTTACCATTCTTTAAAAAACAAAAACCTCCCTTCACCCCACACCTCTACCTATTCCTCCATCTCTTTCCTTCCCTTCTCGGTCAAGTTTCTGGAAAGACTGGTCCACATGCACTGTATCTACTTTCTTCTCCCCATTCACTGCTCTTCTGGTCACAACTGGGCTTCACCCTGATCCCTTGCGCAATCCGCAAAGATCTCCAAGGACCTCCGAACTGCCACTACAAAGTGGACTCCTCAGTGACTATTTCTCACTCCTGATGACCTGTCTCTCTCATCATCATTTTCTGTTTCCCCCTCATCTCTCAGTTTTTTGGTATTAGGCGTTCCCCAGGGTCCTGATTCTGGCTCTCTCCTCTTCCCACTCTGCACTCTCTTCTGGGAAATTTTCAAGGCTTATGACTCCGTGATCTATATTTCTGATTCAAACCACTCTCACATTGCAGGGCCAATGGCTATCAATGGCTCTCCCAGGCCCTGCAGACACAACACGTTCAATTTTAAACTCATCGTCTTTTCCTCTGGATCTGATCCCTCGCTTAGCTGATGTACCACCATCTGCCCAGTCTCAAAACCAGAAACTTGCATTCTTTCCTGTCCCTCTCTTCCCATACCTGACCGGTTCCCTGGGCTTGCCGATTCTAACTCTGGAAGGCTTCTCCACTCTCGTCCTCTGCCACCACCCAAGCTGAGGCCTTCCTCATCTCTGATGGAGAATAGGGGAAACAGCCTCCTACAGCGGTGTTCCTACATCTGGCTTCACCCACCAGCACTTCCCGACTGTGGGGGCCAAAGCCAACCACACGACTGCCTTTCTTAAAAGCCTTCATTGGTTCTCAGGATAAAGCCAAACACCTTGGTATGACAAACAGGGTTCTCCATAATGTGAGCACTGGCTCCCACCTAATTTCTAGCCCCATCTCCCACCGTCCTTCTCTTGATTTTATTTTCTAAGTGTACCTTTACACGATATGTTCACTACACTAAACTAAACTCCCCTGGTCACTTTATCTTATCCCTCTGCTTTTTTCTTTATTGTACTTATCATAATCTGTAATGATTGGGTCTATTATCTCTCCATTTGTTTTTTGTCTGTCTCCTCTAATATAAGGTTTATGAAAACAGGAATCTTGCAAAAAAAATTTTGATAAAATATACATAACATAAAATTTACCATTTTAACCATTTTTAAGGATACAATTCAGTGCATGCATGTTGTTGTGTGACCGTCACCACTACACATTTCTAGAACTTTTTCATCATCCCAAACAAACTCTGTACCCATTAAACTGTAACTCCCCATTATCTCCTCCCCTCAGCCCCAGGTAATCCCTATTAGTCTTTCTGTCCCTAGGAATTTGACTATTCTAAGTACCTCACATAAGTGGAATTGTATAATGTTTGTCCTTTTGTGTCTGGCTTATCTCACAACATAATGTTTTCGAAGTTCATCCGTGTTGTAGCATGTATCAGAACTTCATTCCTTTTTATGGCTGAATAATATTCCATTGTATGGATATACCACATTTTGTTTATCCATTCATTTGTTGAAGTATATTTTGATTATTTCTACCTTTTGGCCATCGTGAATAATGCTGTTGTAGCCACTGGTGTACAAATATCTGAACAGAGGAATCTTGTTATCAAGCATTCCCCATGGTCTGGAACAACGCTGGGGCATAATAGGTGTCCAACTAAATATTTGTTTTGTGCATCCTTGCCTATATATATGCTATATCCTCTGCATAGAAGCCCTTCTCCTTACTCTTGGAGAAACTCTTTATTCTTCTAGGTGCACATTTCATCTTCCCCAGGAAGCCTTTCCAGACAGACAGACAGACAGACACACACACACACACACACACACACACACACACACACAAACACAAACACACACGTCACTCTCTTCCCAGTGCTATTATTGTGATCCATGTATGATTTAGGAAAAGGTTTCAATTGCAGCCATGCACTATGTTGTAATTTATTTGATTGTATATCTGTCTCCACAGCTAGATGATAAATCTCTCGTGGGCAGGAATGCTGTCTTCATCATCTCTGTGGCCCCCAAGTCTAGAGCAGTGCCTGGGACAGAGTAGATTCTTAGTGTTTGATGAATGAGTGAGCGAATGAATAAATGAATGACTCTCTTACCTCTTCCCTAGTCTTTGTTATATATCCAGCAACATTAGTTAATACTTCAGCTACCCTTTCCCTGAGTTGTTTTTGTCACTTTGGGGCTTATTTACATAAAAGCAAAAGGGAGAGAGTTTACTGTCCCAGGTCAGGAGGACATCCAGAGAGATGGTGTGACTATACCTGGTGTGCTTGGACCGTCCCCATCTATACCTGTTGCCCCAGCATCAAGTTTAATAGTGTCCCCTTCCACTTTGTAAGTGTCCTAGTTTGGATAATAAATTATATGACCATCCTACAGGGAGGAAAAACAGCTTTTACTAACCCGTTGGATGGGAAGTGGTACCTTCCACCCAAGGGCAGTAGGGCCTGCCCCCTCGGCCTTACCACGTCAGCGTGCTCCTCTCCCTCAGGCTGCGATTCGCTTGAGTTTTTCAGAAGCCACAGAAAGGTGCTCTGGGCATGCACACCAGGCCAATAATGCCAGGGAATCAATGTCCCCCAGGAGCAGCCCTCAAGCAGCAACAGAAGGGGACTGTGTATCATGGCCTGTCATCCTCACCCCTCGGACGGGAGAGAGCCAGGTGTGTGCTCCACACCATTTCCCGGAATTTCCCTGTAAGATTATGCTCCGGTCACCCACAGTAGTAGCTGCTTAATATGACACCTTTGTTGGCTGCCCCGTCCCTGCTGCACTTCTTCAGTGTTTCCTGCTCTTGCTAAATGAACTCCTTGCCCTTGAATTCTTGCCTCAGGGCTTGCTTCTGCGGGAACGAGCCACTGAGCTGCCTATTTCCTCTTCCGGGCCTGAAGAGCCTTGTTAGTATCAACTTCCTTTGCACCCCTTTCCATGCACCCCGTTCTCAGCCAATCCTCTCCCCCACAAACCTCAGCCCTTCCCCTGCCCAGGCCTGTTCCTCCCCAGCTGCCAGTGCTGGGCTGAGTCACCAGTACGTTGGGGTGGACCTGGGTCTGGGTGGCTGAGGTCTCCTGTTGGCCATGCCCACACTCTGGACCCTAATGTCTTTCTGGGTTTTCTTTTTCTCTTTCTTACTTTTTTAAAAGAGAAAATATTATTAAATTTTCTGTTTTGGATTGATTCCTTTTTTATTGAAGTATAGTTGGTTTGTAATGTTTCAGGTGTACAGCAAAGTGATTCAGTTGTGTGTGTGTGTGTGTGTGTGTGTATATATATATATATATATACACACACATATATATAATACATATACATATTCTTTTTCAGATTCTTTTCCATTATAGGTTATTAGAAGATATTGAATATAGTTTCCTGTGCTATACAGTATGTCCTTGTTGTTTATCTATTTTATATATAGTAGTGTATATCTGTTAATCCCAAATTGCCCATTTATCCCTCCCCCACTTTCCCCTTTGGTAACCATAACTTTGTTTTCTATGTCTGAGAGTCTATTTCTGTTTTGTAAATAAGTTTATTTGTATCATTTTTTTTAGATTCCACATATAAGTGATATCATATGATATTTGTCTTTGTCTGACTTTACTTAGTATGATAATCTCTTAGGTCCATCCATATTGCAGCAAATGACATTCTTTCTTTCTTTTTTATGGCTGAGTAATATTCCATTGTATATATGTGCACCACATCTTTATCCATTCATCTGTGGATGAACTTTTAGGTTGCTTCCATGTCTTGGCTATTGTAAATAGTGCTGCCGTGAACATGGGGTGCGTGTATCTTTTCAAATTAGCATTTTTGTCTTTTCTGGATATATGTCCAGGAGTGGGATTGCTGGATCATACGGTAGTTCTATTTTGGTTTTTTTAAGAAACCTCCATACTGTTCTCCATAGTGGCTACACCAATTTACATTCCCACCAACAGGGTAGGAGTGTTCCCTTTTCTTTCTCTTTGGGTTTTCTAATCAGATGCTGCTGTGTCAAATTCCAATAGCAGTTCAATAGCCTTCTGATGATCCATTCCTGGATCTGACTACAAGTGTCCACCTCTTCATCCATTCCACAAGGAGCAGAGGCCACAGGAATGGTCAGAGGAAAGGAAACTGCCATTCCTGGGGTCCCCAGTTAATATGTACCAGGCTCCATGTGAGTATGGCCTTACAACAATTGTAAGAAATAGGGGCTTCCTTGGTGGCGCAGTGGTTGAGAGTCCGCCTGCCGATGCAGGGGACACGGGTTCGTGCCCCGGTCCGGGAAGATCCCACATGGCGTGGAGCGGCTGGGCCCGTGAGCCATGGCTGCTGAGCCTGCGCGTCCGGAGCCTGTGCTCTGCAACGGGAGAGGCCACAACAGCGAGAGGCCCGCATACCGCAAAAAAAAAAAAAAAAACAGAAGTAAATAGGATTTTCATCTTTTTAGAACCAAAGATTTTTATCCACAATAAAAGAAATGATCATCGTAGAAATTTTGGAAAATATGAAAAAAAGAAAGAAAAACATCACCCATAATTATTCCATCCAGAAACTACCTTCAATATAGTAGTGGTTGTTTTCCTCCTGACCCTTTATTCATGGGTGTATAATTGGAACCACACTAAGTGAAATCCCTTTTCACTCAATATTAAAATAGAAACATATCTCCCATGTTACTTCATACTTTGCAAACATTAGGACAGAAATGCTTGCTTCTTACTTGTACATTTTATATGGTGGAGTGAGAACATCTACGACATTCCTGAAGGATGGGCACTTTGGTAAAAAATTATTCCAGCAAAGTGAAATCGATAAAAGAGGCAGAGGGAGACCTCATCTCTCTCTGGCCTCTTTCTCTGAGTTTAAAAAAATCAAGAAGGAACAATAAAATATTATTACTTAGACGTAAAAAAGAAAATACCAAATAATCAGCTAAAGGAGTTGAAAATAGTTGCATCTGGGAAATGGGAATGAGGGGGGTAACTTGTTTTCTCCAGCAAGGCTTGTTGCACTATTTGCCTTTTAAATCTTTGTGTGACTTTGATGAAAATGAAACAATATGAGGCATGATTTATTGACCTAATTGTGAATACAGTTTTTGTCATGAACTTTGTAAACATTGGGGTTTCTTTGTTTCAATTGGGGTACAGCTGTTTTACAATGTTGTTAGTTTCTACTGTACAGCGAAGTGGAGTTCTGTGCTATACAGCAGGCTCTTGTTAGTAAACATCGTTTTTATTTATTTATTTATTTATTTATTTATGGCTGTGTTGGGTCTTGTTTCTGTGCGAGGGCTTTCTCTAGTTGCGGCAAGCGGGGGCACTCTTCATCGCGGTGCGCGGCTTGTCTTGTTGCGGAGCACAGGCTCCAGATGCGCAGGCTCAGTAGTTGTGGCTCACGGGCCTAGTTGCTCTGCGGCATGTGGGATCTTCCCAGACCGGGACTGGAACCCGTGTCCCCTGCACTGGCAGGCAGATTCTCAACCACTGCGCCACCAGGGAAGGCCTAAACATCATTTTTAATGGCAGTATATTATCCCATTCTGTGGATATAATACAATTTATTTATCTATTTCCCTGTTATTGAATGTGTCATTTGCTTTCAAATTATATTTAGATAGTAATGTTGGGATGAACAACCCTGTGCAGAAAGCTTTTTCTGTATTTGAGATTTTCTTTGTGGGAAAATAAGAGAGCTCTTAGTATAGGTGAGTGCTCATTTCCCCATGCCCTAACCAGCTTTGATTAAATTTCCTCTAAAAAATCTCAGTTAAATAATAAGTGAAAAAATCATTTTTCCCTTTTCAACAGTTGATGAAATGGAAACTTAAGAGATCTCCAACTTGCCTCAGCATGTGCAAGGTTTAGAAGTGGTGGAGCTGGCTTTTAAGCCTGGTCTGTCTGACTGCCAAGTCCTCATACGCACCACATCTGGCCTGGGAGAAAGAACTAGTTGTCAGGAGAGCTGCATTCTAGTCCAACCTTTTCCATTGACTAGCTAGTGCTCTTTTAGTCTCAATTTCCTTGTCTGTAAAACATGGGTGCCCCACCTACCCATCCATCTTCTCAGAGCTATAAGGACCAGAAAAGATAACGAATAGGAAGGCTCTGGAGATTCTAGAATGTTCCATTGATTACAGACTTCAAAAAGGCATGAGCTCTGCCTTCTTTTTGCTCCCCAATATAAATCTAGATCTCCTGTTTATTTAGCATTCACATATGGCAGTTACTGTAGGTGAAGTGCTTTATATGCGTTATTTCATTTAATCCTCCTAACAGCCCAACAGGTTAGATATTATTGTTTCTGTTGTAGAAATGAAAAATTGAGACTGTATCCCATAGCCAGTAAATGATGGAGATGACTTTGAATCCAGGAGACCTGACTCCAGAGTTTGAGCTCTTACTGTTTCAAAACGTAGTTTTTATTATTATTCAGGTATGATGAGGCCAACAGACCCGGAGACGATCGCTGTTGAAAAGATAGTTTGTTACAGTTTTCAAGGGGGCACTCCACACCATGCAGGGCCACACAGGAAGCCCCAGGATTGGTCAGGAGGCAAAGGAGTGAGGGGAAAGCATGGGAAAGAGCCTTTACTGCAATTTTCCTGGGAAGGAATGGGTGAAACAGGGTAAGCAGGCCACACGGGTTGACTAGTTTGAGTAATTTCAGGGACCTCACAGGGGTAGGGACTGCCTCTAGTTGCCTGGTACCTGGCCCTGGGGGATTATGGCAGGAGATAGTGGCTCAACCTGTGAGAGCTCCATAAAGGAGGTAGTAGGCAGCTCTGGGCTCTGGGTTGGTAGGTTTGCATATGATAGGCACACTCACAGGGGAGTTATTTGCTGTCTCTAGGAATCAAGTAGTCCTGGGAGAGTCACTCTCTGCAGGATCAGCTGGGCCCCATATGCCAGAGCATCAAGAATAGAGAAGATAAGAAAATATAGTTAATATACTTATGCATTAAACTGGGCTGCCTTGTGCACTGCTCTTGCATAGCCGGGGCGATTATCATCATCATCAGGAACCGTCACCACGATAACAATGATGTCCCATCCTTTTCCTAAGGTAAGGTCCATGAGGACAGGGGCCATGTAGCACCCAGCGCATGGTAGCTCTCAGGTGGGATTTGTTAAATGAGTGAGTGAATGAATGAATGGTCCCACACCTGCCAAGCCTGGAGCTTCATGCACTGAGGGGGACATAGGTGTAGATACTCAATAAATATCTTATTTCTTCATCAGGTAAGAAAGAGGGCAATGGGGAGAATACCGGGGAAAAGAGATGCTCAACAGCCTTATTAGCCAGGATCTAGAACTATGTGCTTGTGGAGAGTTCTTCCCAGAGGAATCTAGATAGTTTGCAGATTTTGTACAGTGAAGATCTGAGGAATGCTGCAGGGACTCCTGACTACGTCTCCAGGAAGCATCTGGTGACTCCTCACCTGACTAGTAATCTGATTTTAATCCTCTCTCTCCAGGGGCCAAATGTCTGTCTTATTCAGGCAGAGTGTTCTCTCTTATTCAGGAGAATAAGTGTTCTCTCTTATTCAGGCAGAGTGTGTTCTCTCCCTGAGAGAACACACTCAGGTAATGCTGGCTTCTTTTTCTTCATTACATTTCTGCCCTCATCACCAAGGTCATCCCAAGCATCTTTAGTCATTTACATTCATTCATACACTTAAGAGCATTTACTGTGAGCAGTGGTTTGGAGTGGTCTTATTTATAACTTACAATTGTCTTCAAGGAGGACCTGTGACAACAGAGTCCTGCTTAATACAATTCAACCATTTGTCAGAATTGGGGATTCTAAGAATTGGCAGGTGGAAAGCTAAATATGGCTTTGGGGTAGGACTCCGAGTCCTAAGAGAATTTTATGCTGCTGTATTGTGCAAGCAACACTGACAGACTGGAGGAGTGTTTTCATGCTATAAGTGGAATTAGAAAAGAGGACTCCCTGCCCTCAAGGAGTTGACAAAGGATACAAAGCAATAGAAACAAGAAGACAGACCCACAGCACTTAATATAGTTAACATGAAGGGACAAATACATTTTAAGGGGACCATTGACAAAGGAAATATGCAAACAGCAAAACAATATAGCATACATGAGATTCTGAGCCCAAGCAGCTTGGCTTCCCATCCCATCTCTTCATGCCAGTGGGAATGTCTGACCCTTCTCCCCGTCTCCTCTCCCTGTCTAGCCCATTGGACAGGCACTAACTATAGAAGCTATTTCTTCAGAGAAGACAAGAACCAATGACTGTGCAAAATTAGAAGGGCTGGGAAGTAGGAAAGAAAGATAAGGCTTCAACCCAGGGGAGGAACAGAAAGCCTCACCCCTTATCCAGAGGCTGTCTTGTCCACTTCCTTTCCCAGCCCCGTTCTGAAAACATCTCTCCACATTTATTCAGGGATGCCTGTTTCCATGGCTACCGGGAGACAGATGCTTTTTTGCATCTGGTATGTAAAGAGCTCTTCCAATTTGGAATCCGACATGGAACAGGTGGCTATTTTTAGCCACATGCTGCTAATACATGCTTTAGGGAAGTCAGCTCTTTGCCTTGTACTTAAACATCACCTTTCTCCACACTCCCCCATTTCACTGCCTAAGTGGCTTGAAGCATTTATAGGAATTTTTATTTACCACTACTACAATGTGAAAGACACAAAAAGATCCCAAGATTCAGGCCATAAATGCTATAGTTCAGACTCAGAACACCCATCAGAAAGCCAACACCAGCCCTGGGCAGCATGTGTCAGCTCTCTCTTTGAGACGGAGGGCCTGCCCTCTCCAGGGCCACTCTTGGAGTGTTGAGTCATCACTTGATGCTCAGGATGGCTGCCACCACCTTGCTCAGGGACATTTGTACTTGTCTCATCCTCCATTTGGGCAAATTCTTCATTTCATGTGCCTGAATCTGTGCTATTATTTGTAAAATGATACTTCAGATACCCATGCATGTGTGAAGGCAGCCTGGTCTAATGATGAGTCATAGACTTCCCCACCCACCTCCAAGTTAGTTTGACATTGAAGCCCTTACATGATGTGGCCTCAGTTATCTCCCTAAACTTACTTCTCAAATCTCTCAACTCCGTGCTTGAAATCCCCAGAACATTCTTCAAACATGCAATGTACTGCCACCGGAAATTCTCACATGGTTTTCAATGCCCGCATCAAACTCGACATGCCCGAGAATTCCTCCCTGTGCCATCTCTCCTTACCTCCTAGTTAAAAGCATAAAAGCATTTCTTCCCTCCTATAGGTTCTCATATTTCATAAGTAAATGTATAAGAGCTTGAAGCATTGCACACACCTCCTGGTGTTATGTTATTTGGACATTTCTTAACTTCTTCGTTACCACTGGAAGGTTCATGAAGCCAGAGAGGGCAGTTTTTCTCCATGTTTGAATCTCTAGTGGCTAATTCAATGCTTTGCCCATAGTAGAGACTCAGGAAGTATTTGTGGAATGGAATTGTTATACAAAAGTCTTGAGACCATGTTTCTAGTATTACTTCTGCCACTGACCTTGAACATAAAGTTTTCCAGATCTCAGGTTCCATGTAAGAAAGGAATGATAATACATATTTCATTTCTCTCACAACTTTATGATTAGAACCAAACTAGCTTTGTCTTATAAATGGTACCTTCTCAGATGAAAACGTGTATCCCCCAGAAATAATAAAAAAGAGAAGAGTGAGGAAATACTATAGTAATACTGGAACTATTTATACACTAGAGCTATAGAAAACACCAGAGCAATTCCAAGCAGGCTACCCAAGAAGAGGAATAAGGAAAAGTGGGGGTGAGGTGGGGGACAAAGAGGAGGGTGAGAAGGAAGGAAGGGCAGGAGGGGATACATGTGAGAACATAGTGTGCTCACCAGCCATACACGGTCCGCTGGGGCCAAAGAGTGGCAGAGCAGAAATAGCTACTGATACGAATGACTGTGTGGGGTCTTGAGAGGCAGAGCTCAGATCCACTTTCTTGTGTGCTGGCCAGGACTTTGTTGGAGATGGGGATTTCCCAGCCGATAGGCAGGTAAACCAGAAGGAAAACGGCCCCAGGCCAAAGCAGAAGAATCAGCCAGAGATGGAGCCCAGAAATCTAAACGTTAGTGATAACCACAGAGAACTTTAATTCAGATATACTCTGGTCATTGTTTGAGAAACACTGAGCCAGATAAGACAAATTAAAACTTAGAAGCATATTGGTTCACTATTGATGGAACCAAGAACCCAGAAGTAGGAAGTGGCAACAGAAGTAAAGCATTGCATAAAGCCTGAGAAGCAAGGAAGAGACAAACAAGGCAAATTTAAGAGAAAAATACAAAAGACTTGAAGGAGAAAGGCATCAGCACAAGTTTTGGTAAAGCAGGACTGAAAGCAGATACAGAGCGAATGGCATAAATATGAGGAAGGCTAAAGAGACAATTTTCATGCTGGTTGATTTTAATTTTTCGAGGATGAAGATGAAGAGAGAAATTCATTATTTATCAAGGACCTGGCTTTACTCCTGGATTCAAGGATGACAGTCATGCAGGGAAAGGTTTTCTTGGAGCTCTGGACCAGTAGACACTACTGACCCTGAGACCCGCAGAAATGATAACCAAGGAGAGAAATAGAGGCAATGTGAGACAGAATAGTCAATGAGATTCAAATGAATAAATGGTGCAATAATGGACAAGTAAGGAACAAGTCAGATGGGCGAGAGCCCAAGGGGTCAGCATGGGCTCAGGGCAGTAATCTCAGGACCATGGATAGCTCTGTGCTGGCCCTGTGTCTGGGACAAGAGTGGCCTTTTAACCCATTGCTACGGTGATTAGCCTCACTGCCTGGGTTCCATTTTGGATGTGTTAAAAAGATCTGTTCACCCAATTAAGGTATAAGACTTTAGATCTAAGGAATATTTGCCATCTAGCTGGTGGCCTTTGATAGCTATTCAGAGATATTATAGAATGTAGAGAGAAAGAGGAACTTGGAATCAAGAGCCTGGAATCGGGAGACCTAGGTTTTGCTTCCAGCATTGCCAACTTGCTAGGGGTGTGGCTTTAGTGAAGTCAAGCTTGATGAAGCTCAGTTTTCTCTTAGGCAAAATGGGGTTCATGAGGTTTTCCCTACTTCCCATAAAGACCTACAGGGAAAATCAAATGAGATTATGCATGCAAAAGCACGTTTAAACTGTAAAACCCTAGTTAAATATGTATAGTTGCTGTAATTAGCTTCCTACAAAATGAATACAGAGGTTCCACAGGAACTCTATAGTGTCAGGAGACAGGGGTGTTAAGCTAAAGGTGTATTAGAGCCCATCATCTCCAGAAGTAGAGGTAAGACTGTGAGAGGAATGTGGATTTTCAAAAGCTATGGGAGCTGGTTGGAAAGATGAACAAATGTGAAAGAGAAAGTAAAAGAGTGAAAGGGAAAGTAAAAGGACAGACTTGCAAATATTCATGACTTTCCCAAAAAGAGCAAAAGGAAAAGGTTGGTTATTTTATATCAGTTTACAGGTAATACCTGAAACAAGCTGAAATATCAAATAGGTGAAATAAATTTATTAAAAATTCAAACCCATTTCAATAATATCAAATCTCCTCTGCAATATGTAAAAACAAAAACACCTCTGTAGCAAAACTGAATCTCTTTTTTATTATTTTTTAAAGCCTTCATTTTAATCTTATTACAAAAGTAATATATGATCATTATAGAAAAGTAATCAGAAGAAATAAACCCAAAAGATATTGGGTTGGCCAAAAAGTTCATTCAGACTTTTTTTTTAATATAAATTTTTTATTTATTTATGGCTGCATTCGGTCTTCGTTTCCGCATGCGGGCTTTCTCAAGTTGCGGCGAGCAGGGGCTACTCTTGGTTGCGGTACTCAGGCTTCTTATTGCGGTGGTTTCTCTTGTTGCGCAGCGTGGACTCTAGGCATGTGGGCTTCAGTAGTTGTGGCACATGGGCTCAGTAGTTGTGGCTTGTGGGCTCTAGAGCGCAGGCTCAGTAGTTGTGGCACATGGGCTCAGTAGTCGTGGCTTGTGGGCTCTAGAGCGCAGGCTCAGTAGTTGTGGCGCACAGGCTCAGTTGCTCAGTGGCATGTAGGATCTTCCTGGACTAGGACTCGAACCCCGTGTCCCCTGCATTGGCAGGCGGATTCTTAACCACTGAGCCATCAGGTAAGCCCGATTCGGACTTTTCTGTAACATCCTATGGAAAAACCTGAACGAACTTTTTGGCCAATCCAATAATATTAAAAATATTCTCAATCCTACCAACCCAAAGGTAATCTTGCAAACATTCTTCTAATTCTTCTGTGCAGATTGAAGGAACTAAGTTCACTCACCTTTTTTAAAAAACAAATATGGGCTCATCTTCATGCCATTTTGCAATGTCTTATTAAATAACCATTAAATAATCATGTCAGGAATATATTGTTGTATAGGAACAATAAATAAATTTGAGCAGCAATTTTAATGGCTACATATAATATTTATTGTAAAAGTATATCATATTTATTTAACTATTCCTTTATTTTTGGATAGTTAGACTATTTCCAACATTTCTTTACTGCATACTGTGACATAAGGAGTTGATGTCAAGGTTAAACCTGTGGATTCCAGTGACAGGACTTCTAAGTTCAGCTCCCAGATTCCTTGCATGTTGACTGTATACCTTTGGGAAAGTTAATCTCTTTAAGGCTCAGTTTCTTCATCTGTGGAATGAGTTTAATAATATACATACACTAAAACTTGTTGTTAGAATTAAGTGAAATGATATATTTTAAACATTTTATACAATACCTGGCACATAATAGGTACATACTAATAATGATGACAATTTTGTTAAAGTCCTTATAGCTGATCTCTGTATTCATCCTTAATTATTTCTATAAACTTTCAGAATTAGAATTTTTTTTATCGAAGGAAGAACATATCTATTTCAGGACAATGCCATATTTTAAATAGAGAAGAATTCAGTTGTCATGAGGAAGAGGGACAGCCAGATGTTAAAAAGTAATATATGGATGGAAAGATTTTGGACTCTGTGCTATTAAACTAAGAGTAAGCCTATCCTAGAAGCAGTGATCCTACATCTTGGAAAATATCTTACAGAAATAATTGCATGAATATATATGTACAATTATATTCATTGCAGTATTATTTATGATAGCAAAAAACTGAAATTCTAATTATCTCATTTTTAGGAGATTGATTAGATATATTATGGTACATCCATACAATTGAATATTATGTAGCCATTAAAAAGAATAAGGTAGGGCTTCCCTGGTGGTGCAGTGATTGAGAGCCCACCTGCCAATGCACGGGACGTGGTTTCGAGCCCTGGTCCAGGAAGATCCCACATGCCACGGAGCAGCTGGGCCCGTGCGCCACAGCTGCTGAGCCTGCGCTCTGGAGCCTGCGAACCACAACTACTGAGCCCACGAGCCACAACTACTGAGCCCACATGCCACAACTATGGAAGCCCGCGTGCCTAGAGCCCGTGCTCCACAATAAGAGAAGCCACCGCAATGAGAAGCCTGTGCACCACAACGAAGAGTAGCGCCCACTTGCTGCAACTAGAGAAAGTCCGGGAGCAGCAGTGAAGACCCAGTGCAGCCAAAAATAAATAAATAAAATAAATAAATTTATTTTAAAAAAAGAAATAAGGTAAAGGTTCATATATGAACTTTGCAATCGGTTCCTGATATAATCTTATGGGGGAAAGTGGAGTAACAGAGAGGAAGCATAGCATGATCGTAATTTATGTGATAATTTTTAAGGATGCAGAATTTAAGGCTCGTTAGTTATGTGTACTAGCAATGGAACAAAGCTAGCTAATGCATATTAAAAGTATTTGAACACTATAAGTGCTACAGTAGCTTCATTATCCCAATAATCTGACATAAACTTACTGAAAGAAAAGTGAGAGAGAAATGGCTAATAAAAAGGACAGGATAATCATGAAATAAAGGTTATTACAAAACAAAAGTCATCTCTTTTCCGATCATAGAAGTCCGGGTCTTAAAGCAATAAAGGTGCTTGAGAAGTTATCTTATCCATCACTTTGCCTTACGGTAAAGTATTTTTATCCTTTTATGAAAATGGAAAAGCAGAGGTGCACAGAGCCAAGTGAATGACCCAAAGTCACATGGCTTAAGGAAGTGGGGTGATGACCAAGATTCTCTCTCCTGATCAAAATGGAATTCTCAAAATCTTGGAAACTTGGCAAGATCAAATAGAGCATATGCAAATTCCTATTGGAACAGGAAGAAAGTAGGGAAGGGATCTATGAAAGGGATCATTAAGGGGAGAGGAGACTTGCTCCCTCTTCAAGATGCCATGAAGAAATAGGACATGTTAAAAATATATTTAAAAAATGTTCAAAGGGAGGCACCAAGCCCAGGACTTTAAATAAGAGAATAACTCTCCTCTCGCTCAGGAGTGGTCAATGTAGAGTATGTTTCCCCTGTAAAGGTGAAGAAAGAGGAACAGAAATAGCAAAAATCAAAGAACAAACGAGGGAAGTTTCCATAAACAGGGTCATGGAGATGAGTGAATATAGAGAAGGTTAATCAAGAAAAAGAACAAAGAGAAAGATGGCAAGTGGCACATAGGAGGGAAAGGTCCAGAATGTGTCTGCCTTCCAAGAGCTGCAAGTCGTCACAAGAGACATCACTGTTCAAGAAAGCAGCAGCCTTCAGGCTGATGAGAGGGGCCATGCTCCAGAGTCCTGTAACCTTACTGCTGAGGACCACACAATTTCCCACAAATGTAGAGAAGTATGGAAAAATGGTAAAATGACCAAAGGGTGCGGCCAGATGGTGTCAATTTAATTTAATGTACAGCTATTGGGAAGGAACTCAATTGTTCAAGGAAAGAACGCTGGTGAAAACTTGGGATGAACACAGAATCTCTGCGGCCTTCCTATCCTTAGAGTTTCCACATCTCTGCTCCAGTTCGGCTGGCTTCTCCCCACTTCTTTGCCTAGGAGGGCCATTAGCAGCACCTTGCCTATCTTCAGAGCATGAATTTTTCTCTTTGTGCAAAGAGAAACAATTGACACCTTTCAAGTGAAACGTATAAAGAAGACCAAGAATATTTGAGAAAAGGAAACCCAATCCTCTTTCCCCCAATGCTCACAAATGCAGTAATTTATCAACATAGGTAACTAAAGTTTAGTTTAATGAGCATGCGATATCCTAGTATCTACAGCTCAACTTAACTCCATCTTGTCACATCTTCCTGAAATACAATCAGGGGTTGGTCAGTCCGAGTGTTATTCTGCGAATCCATTGTTCTACACTATGTCTTGGGCCTAGTCTCAAAAGGGTCACATTGGCCATCCTCCAAGGAGCCTCTTGTCTGTAAATTAGCTCGTGCATGAGAGACAAATTTCTCATCCTCTACTAAAGCTCACAGCTCCTGAGTGAAGAGAATGCTGTCTGTTTCAGGCCCAGAATCACCTAAGTTCTTCACTGTGCAAATAGACAACTCTTCCCACATCCCCTGACGTTTCGAGGAACCCCATTCTCAGGGGATAGTTATTAAATTAAAACAAAAAAAGTTTAATACCCCTGCTCTTATATAAGCTAGGATTACAATCAACAACACAAAAAAAAAAAAAAAAAAAAAAGAGAGAGAGAGAGAGCCAACTATGGCATAAACAAATAGGAGATTCACATTTCAAGTAGTGGAGATGTAGGTGGGTCGGGGAAGCAGTTGCTCAATCATTCCACTGGGGGCTTGGGCACTTTATTTCCTTTCCTCCATCTTTGGCCTCCCGGCTTACATGTTCTGGCTTGTTGCCTCAGGGTTGCAACCATGACGTTGTAGCCTTGCATCCATGTTTAAGGCAGTAAGAAGAAGAAATGATGAAGTCGGGGAGGGATAAATTGGGAGATTGGAATTGACATATACACACTACTATATATAAAATAGATATCTAATAAGGACCTTCTGCATAACACAGGGAACTCTACTCAATACTCTGTAATGGCCTATGTGAGAAAAGAGTCTAAAAAAAAGTAGATATATGTATAAATGATTCACTTTGCTGTACACCTGAAACTAACACAACATTGTAAATCAACTGTATCCCAATAAAAATTTTTTAAAAAGAAAAGAAACAATGAAGGGCTTTCTCCTTACAAGTCTTTCTTTTCACTCAGGAAGCTAAGACTTCTCCAGCGGACTTTCACCTACATTTCATGGACCAGACTGCATTACATGTCACTGCCGCTGTAAGGAAGCTGGGAAATGGAGAACTGTGCCTTTACCTCTGCACTGGGAAAGGAACAAGGTAAGGTAATTTAAAATGAATACTGATGAGCTATTGAATGATATCTGTCATAATTACTCCTTTGGCTCTTCAGCACCCAAGGTCCCCATTCTTTTACATATTCTCACCCTCCATTGCCAAGGAAGAAAACCCAAAGTCTCATCCAGTTCAAAGTCCAGGATCTCTGGTCACTGTGCAGAGCTCCCCACTGGGTCTGTGTTTGCCTCTCAGGACCACAGTCTGTAGGTTGAAAAGACAGCTTATCTGCCCCCATATACATGATATCCAAAGGTATGGAGGGAACCAATAACCACAATAAAAACTCCAACCTAACTCAGACAAAGGGAAAGTAGGGAATTCACACTGGACCATAGAATATATCAAATCCTACTGATCAGAAAAAGAGGGAACATCTTGCCCTGGCAGTAAAGTAAAACCAATCTGGCAGGCCCTAGATCTGCTTTCTGGGAGGAAATTCCTTACCCATTATTCTCAATTGTTATATCCTCACAAAAATTCTTTGTGACAAAATCTATACCCATTATAAAGATAAGAAAATTGAGACACAGAGAGTAACTTTGACCACAATCATATAGAAGCAGGATCCAAACACAGACAATCAGACTGCAGCGTCCCCCTCCCCCTCCCCCAAAACTACAACCTCTGGTAACCACTGATCTTTTAAGAGACAGCTGTCTTTTTTTTTTTTTTTTACATTTTTGGCTGCGTTGGGTCTTTGTTGCTGCGTGTGGGCTTTCTCTAGTTGTGGCTAGTGGGGGCTACTCTTTGTTGCGGCGCATGGGCTTCTCATTGCAGTGGCTTCTCTTGTCGCGGAGCATGGGCTCTAGGCATGCAGACTCAGTAGTTGCGGCACGTGAGCTTAGCTGCTCTGCGGAATGTGAGATCTTCCCGGACCAGGGCTTGAACCCATGTCCCCTGCATTGGCAGGCAGATTCTCAACCACTGCGCCACCAGGGAAGTCCCAGACAGCTCTTAACTTTAAAACATCTTCTGCTGGCTGCCCCAGAACAAATCCAATGACCCACCTTAGCCTTGAGGGCTTAAGAAAGAAATCTCAACAAGGAAATAGATCTTTATACAGCAGATGCTGGTGTTCTAAGGATAAGGACATTTAAATTGCTCCCTCAGTTTTTTAAGATGAAAAAGTTCTGGAGATTGGTTGCACAACAATTTGAAATATACTTAGCGCACTTAAAAATGGTTAAGTGATAAATTTTATATTTGTGTTTTATTACTATTTTTTTAAAAAGCTCCTCAGGAAGCTACAGGACATTTTTTAAAGTAGCACAAAACATAGTATGCTATGAATGCCTTATCGGTAATAATTGTGTCAGTTTGTCATGTTTTAGTTAGGAAGGCACTTTTATACTCTTTCCATTTTATCCTTACAACCATGTTGATGGATGGGTAGAGAAGATTTTCATTATCCTCATTTTATGCACATGCAAAATGAGATCATAACAAACGTCTGCCCAAGGAGGCAAAAGCTGTAATTAAACATAGGTCTTGTGATTCCACAGTTAAGTGTTCTCACAATATTGCACTCTTAGTGAGAAAAGAGGGGAAAGTGCGATGGAGGGCTTAGGAACTGATATTTATAGGCATCCATTCCATGCCAGGCACGAGGCTCTGTGGTACCCAGGCATCATTACCTCTTTAAGCCGCAGTCATATGAGGTCAGTTCTCCTAGTATCCTGATTTACAGTTAGAGAACTGAGGTTCAGAGAGGTTAAATAACTTTCTCAAGGTCACCTGGCTAGTAATGGAAGCGTTGGATTCAAGACAGTATAAGATTTAGGAGCAGAAGGCAGCTGCAGGGAGAGGATGTACGTAGGAGGTGATTCAGCAGCACCTATTTTTGTGCCTCTAATTGTCCTCTGGTCAGGAAAGAATTTGAAGACAGTTGGCTAAATAAGTGTGGGAGGAGGAGGTAAGGGGCAAGCCACAGGTGCAAAGAACAAACCTTTTTCCGAAGGTAAGTGGAAAAGGGAACAAAGGATTACAATCTTGGGGATGTAGACAGGAAAGCAAAATTGCAAAAACCCAAAATAATGGTGTCAAGAGAACTGGCCAGAAGAGGAAAGACTACTTTAGAAAAAACAGAGAAAAAGGTGAAAGGATTTTTTTTTTTTTTTTGCATGTGCTGCATTTATTAGAAAGCGATAGACAATGTTTGTGGAAAATATGTGGGTTGGGCGGGGAAAATTATAAGTACATTTGACATTAGCTAGTTTTTAAACAATTTTAAATGCTGAGGGATCCAGTGAGATAATGCATGGGAAATGCTTAAATTATAAAGTGTTATACAAAAGTAGAGTGGTACTTATTGTTGTATGAGTGTATTTATAATAAAACTGGAAAGGCGAAGAAAAGCCAGGCCAAGGACCAGTGCTGATGCTTCACTGGGCTCTGCCAGGCTCTCATTGTGCTTGTCTGGCCCAGGAGGCTCCTCTTTATCTCAGTGAATTGCAGCCTCTGCTCCACCTCTGGCGCTGAGTGTTGATGTGGTCCAGGTGTTCAACAGCTGGCCCACATTTGCCCCAGGTGGTAGTATCTGAGGAATCAGTTGATCCATGTCCATGTATCGTTTGGGTTTTGCAAAATCCCATCACGAGCCTGAAAGACCAAAGTCATCTCATAGGACTCCCCCAGATTGGCTGGAAGACTAGCATCATGTGTTGGAGAAGTGGGTTCTGGAAATGCAGGGGGAGGGGGAGAGAAGACCTGGAAAGGAGGAGGCATCTTACGTTTGTAGGGAAGGCACTTTTTCCTTTCCTGAGGGTTTCTAAAGGATACCCTTGGCTTCGTGGCCATAGCTCTCTCACAGACCTTGCTGTTCTCCAGGTGGCACTGGTCATACCCCCTTTTCCCTTTTCTCATCTAACTCCGCTCCTCTCTTTTACTTTCCTCCCTCACTTTTCTTCTCTCGCTCTTTTCTGCTGGCCAATGAACGTTTCCAGAGTAGATAACGTGGGGCTGAGAGACGGGCTAAGATGGGAGTTTTTTTGAAAGATGAACTATTCTTAAACAAGATGCCACAGGCAGACAGCCTCTCCTACCGCCTGGGGAATCGGGCTGTGTGAGCAGAGTCCAGGGTAGCAGGGGGATTTTTGCAGGAGCCATTCAATGATCCCTTCATTACAATAAAACCCATCAGTTTCCCTCCCTCCATGAGAGCCTTCGGGAGCCCCACGCCGGGAGAGACAGTCCTGCAGCGAGCGCGTGTGTTTTCTGCTCCATCTCACCTAATGTGCTCAGAGCTGCTTGCTCCTGGCTCTGGGATCTGTTCGGCTTTTGAAGAGGCTAATTGTTCTGGAGACTGAAGGTTTAAAGGAGTGATTCTCAGTATTTTTGTTTCCAAGAGCCTCTCCCTAAACATTTGCTTTTGAAAGATTTGGTCTCCAAGCAATTAAATGGCTTTTTTTTTAATGACCCATTAAGATGACTGTGTTTCTCCATGTTCTAATTAATCATAGATGAATGTGTTTGCCAGTCAGGCTTCTGAGGAGCACAGCACTCGGTGTCCCCGAGCGGGTAGGTACAATGCAGCCTTGTGCAGCTCCAGTTGACATTTCAGACCTTTGAGGTCTGATGACTGATAAATGTGTTTCTCCCCCTTGGCTTCCCGAAACGTTTGAACACCCTTGGAGACCCAAGACACCCAGTCTACCTTCCTGCGGAACACTGCTTTGAAGTTCAGAAGGTGACGATTAAGGTGACTGATGAGGGGGACACTCAGGACCAAGAAACCTGGCCTTTGAAGGAGCACGTAGGAAAGAACAGATGCCCCAGGAATAGGGAGGGAGGAGTCCCGCCTGTGAGAGAAGGAAGGAGCTCTGGACGGGGCGGATCCAGGTTTGATGGAGTTTGAAGCTCATGTCATTTGGGGGATCCTCTCAAAAGTAAAGCCTATAAAATCACAAATACAAAAGTATGTACTGGACCTTGAGGGGTCCTGCAGGTTTAGGTTTACAAGCTTCCCAGAAAATCTGCTCTGGCCAGTGGAAGGCTTCCTTCTGGGGCTCAAACTCTGCTCAGGCAACCATGGGAGCTAATGCTACGTAGTTCCCTGGTCCCCCCAATTGGCCCTTTCCCAGGGATAGCAGCAGTGGTCATCTGGTTTGACACCTTGACCCTGAACCGACCCCCTGACCCTTGGCTCAGTGTGTATGACACCCTCATAGGTTTTCAACAAATGTTCTGAGAGCATCTATCTACATTATGCCAAGAATTGGGGTATAAAACCCAATAAGCCAGACTCAGCCCCCAAGGACAAAACATGGTAATAGTGGTGCAAACATCAAAACTAATGTTTAAGATGGAGGTTGGTGAGGCGTGTTTGGTGTGTGCACAAGTGGCTCTGGAAGCACCCCAGAAGGGGTGGCTAACTCTGCCTGGGATGGAAGGAGAGAAGTTAAACACCTGGGCAGTCTAGAAAGATGAAGTGCACCAAGCAAACCTTTATTTACTCCCTACTGCGCTAATATCAACGTGTACATATACTTTCTTCATATTTCCTACAAAAATGGAATTATACTGGGGAGCCTAGGAGTGAAACAGATCTGGGTTTCCATCTCAGCTTGGCAACTCATTAGCTGTATGGTACTGGGGCAAGGTTTGTAAATATTTTGCAAAGGCTTACCTGAAAATAGGAACAATAATAATATTCATAAGGTTGTTCTGAAATAAGACAAGGAATAGAAGGACGAGAGCTGTCACATAATGAGCACAAACAGCCTTGCACATACATCTTTGCACAACTGAGAGAGTATTTCTGTGGTATTAGTTTCATGAACTGAAACTGTTGAGACTGGAGTCGCCTGTTTAAGTTTGTCACAGATATTGCCAATTGCCTTCCAGGTGGGATGCGCCACTCAAAATTCCCACCAGGGATTAATGAGGTTTTCCCATCTACGTGTCAATACTAGGTACTATCTATCTTTCAAATGTTTTCCATGAAGGCTTTATTGGAACAGAAAGAAATAAGGAAATCCAAAGAAGAAGGTAGGGAGGCATAAGAAAATACATCAGAGGGTTCAAGAAGTCCTAGGAAGGAGGGGGAAGTCAAGGGCAGAGGGCTAACTGGCCCGTGTGCAGACAGACTCTTGCCTACTCTGCTCTGGTCCCAGAAGGATGAGGATGCTCCAGGGTCAAACCCCAGGAGTGACCCTCTGCCCTGGGTAGTGGGTCCCCAGGACTAAGGGCAGTACTGGGATAATTCCAGAAGCATTCATTGCCCAGGGTCTCAGGATCAGAGCCCATGACACTAGGCCACATTGCCTGTTCTTTTTGAGGGAGGCCCGTGGCAAAAGTCTTCCCCAAACCTCTGAAGTTTCAACCTAGGGCCATAGCAGACAAACCAGCAATTTCAAAACCACATTTTGAGAACACCAGTCTGTGGCATAGCTTTCCTCTGAGGGGTTCCATAAATAGTAGAGAAGTTCAGAATCCAAGTTCAGAAACTTTTCTAGAATAGCTCTCATGCCATCGTTTGGTCTCAGAGGCTGTCTAAGGCAGGAGAAGTTGCTGTGGACAGAATGCCTGTAATTCATATAGACTTGCATTAAAATCTCTAGCTCCGCCACTTACTAGCTAGGTGACTTCATTTTATTTTGTCTTATTTTTTAGCTGTGTGACTTTAAATTTAGTTACTTCATTTGAAAAATGGGGATAATATCTTCCCCTAGAGGGAGAATCTTCTTGTGAAGATTACATAATAAAATCTATGTCAGGGGCTGGGCTCATTAACTAATGTGCATTCCCTTTTCCCCTAATCCTGAGTTTGTGACTCTGCCGCAAACACACCTGGACTGGATTTTATGTGAGGCAGCTTAGTGTGTTTGAGTTGGACTTTTTGTAGAGTTTAAAAAAAAAAAAGTATCGTTGCCCCAGTATCTACTCTCCTAAAGCACTGCTTGTATTGAAAGATCACTTGTGACAAATCTGTGAATATGATAAAGCAAAAAACTATTGAATCATATACTTTAGGTGAGTGAATTGTATTGTATATGAAAAACATCACAAAAAAATTGTTAAAAGAAGATTATTTGTGGAGGTTAGTTTTTTTTTTTTTAAAGTAGTTGTGTATTCAGTATTTTATTTATTTATTTTAGGCTGTGTTGGGTCTTTGTTTCTGTGTGAGGGCTTTCTCTAGTTGCGGCAAGCGGGGGTCACTCTTCATCGCGGTGCGCGGGCCCTCTCACTATCGCGGCCTCTCTTGTTGCGGAGCACAGGCTCCAGACGCGCAGGCTCAGCGGTTGTGGCTCACGGGCCCAGCCGCTCCGCGGCATGTGGGATCTTCCCAGACCAGGGCTTGAATCCATGTCCCCTGCATCGCCAGGCAGATTCTCAACCACTGCGCCACCAGGGAAGCCCGAGGTTAGTTTTCTGTTAGCAAATTATTTGGCTGCAAAGGACCAATGAGAATGGAATGTAATTACACATCAAAATATCAATCTTTGTGCTTTTCTTGTCTATACTTTCTCAGTCTTAATCCTCCTCAAGGAGGAGGATTGTAATTTGGGGGATAATTAGGATTGCTCAAACAAGAATGTAAAGGGAAAAAAGCCAATGTTTGTTTATTTTTTTTTTTTTTACTTCCAAATTTAATATTTTTGAAAACCAAGTAATTCTATCCATACAACAAGAGTTTTGTTGAAAGAAGGAAAGGTGCGTGACATCGAAGAGGGCAGCCCTGAAGGAAACAAGATGGAGAGTTTATGCTCAGCACTGACTGGGAGGGGCATGGGGGGAGACCAGACCGCCCCGCTTGGGCCCCTGGCCCCCGGAAGACCAGACAAGTTCCCCTGGGCTGGGAGCTGGCTGGGAGGGAGATGAGCAGAAGACCAGTGGCTGGGCTGGAGGCGTGGTCCTGCTGGAATCACGGAGAAGGGTGGAATCAGCAGTGACCCAGTGGTCTTCTCCATTGACGGGGGCTGCACGCTCCCAAAGACCACGCCTGCAGGCCGCCATCACCACTGGGGTGCGCACAGTCTGTTGAATGTGCTGAAGGACGGCATGGGTGCAAGTCACTGCCCATCAGGGTCTTTTCTCCATAGCTGCCTGCTTGTCACCTGTGGATGTGATAGGTGACACTTGTCCACACCCCAGGATTTTGCTGAGCCCCATCCCCACTGCCCCAACTGCCTGAGGGTGTCACTCCCTTTTCAATGGCCCCAGGCGCAGAGAGGGGATCCTGTAAGCATTGACCGAGCATATCCTGCAGGCAGAGCCCTGCCCTGCCTGTCTTCCGGCAGCAACTGAAGCTCCACAGCCATGCATTGTCCCCCATTGAGTGCTTTTCCTAAGTATTCTGTGTGGGAGTCCTTAGTTATGGTTGGGTTCTTTTCATCTTTTTTTTTTTTTAAGCTCAACTCCTACTCTATCCAATTCTTGCATCAGCTACTGCTCTGCTCCCTGGCACCAAATGTGAAGCATGAAGAACCCATTCAGCTCACTTTCTGAATCATTTGACACTTTCCAGACTCTCTAGCCTAAGGGTAGCCAAGAGGAGGAGAAGGCACAAGAATGCGACCCTATATGATCTGTCGCCTCTGAATTTACTTTGTCGGGAATGTTTCCAGCTTGAAGAGTGAAAGCGTCGAAAGGGAGGACAGGCAAGGATAAGATTCTTGTTTTCCAAAAGGAAGAAGACAGCGTGCCCGGGGGTTAGGGGAGATGAAATCACTCAGCCTCTCCCCGAAGCCCCACTCTGAGCAGTGCCCCTCTCCCAAGCAAGAGAGTGTTGAGATTAAGATCAGGGAAGATAAACAACTCAGCAGGGATCCAGGCTGAGCCGAGTTTGGTGCTGGCATTATTGTCCAAGTCAGACCCCGGCTTACCCAGCTGAGACAAGCCTTGAATTTTAAAATTCTGGTGAGGCTTCGTTGTGATTATTTCCAGAGAAAGAAAAAGATGAAGGGAGGCAGGATTGCTTAAAATGTTCTTTCTTCACCCCAGAAAATGTCCCCTGATGTTGGACTGGGACTGAGCCCAAAGCAAAATCCTGAATATACAGCACCCCGGATGAGAAAGGGCAGAGACGGGATGCCTGAACGACAATTCATGTGCAGAGGATTTGGGGGCATTACCTGAGGGCCCAGGAGGAGTGTTGACGCTCCAGAAGGGCGTGTGCAATTCAGGCCTGGATTTTTGTGGAAGGATAGGACCTGGAGTATGGAGACGGCTCTTCTGTGCTCCTCACTAGTTGGACCATGTCTGAAGTGCTGGGTTGAGTTTTGATAAAGGAGACCTTCCAGTTGCAGACACCTTTAACTCATTGTCACTGCCAGCTCTTCCCATTGCCCCATCCTGGGCGGTATCCCCAGATCCAGAGCTAATCTGAAGTGAGGCAGAGTGGTGGACATCTACCAGCTATGCTTCCCCAGATCCACCCTCATATTCTTCCGGGAAACCACCCTCCATCATCCTCTGCCTCACATGGTTAGACATCCACCTCTTTCCAGAAACGTGCACATGACTCAATTCTGGGGTGTTTTTTTTTTATAGAATTCTTAGGAAACATAAATTCATTTTCAGCTGAATTTGAAGCTGGGAGGAAGTGAATGAAAGCTTCTAGAAGCTACCACTTGGAAACAGCAGCCTGAGAGGAACATCAACTTAGAGATGAGAGGTAAAGTCACCTAGATACAACAGTTCCTGAAGCAGGAGCTGCCCTCAGTATCAGTACTTTGCAGTTATATGAACCTTTGTGCTTAAAGCAAAGATGAGTTTGGTGCCTGCCCTTCCAAGCAAAGGAATCCTCATAATACAGACAAGGGACAGGTCAACAGCTTTGGCCCTACCTTCTGTTGAAGCTCAGAATTAAATAACAGTTCTTGACTCGGACTGCTGCTCTAGCTTCCTCCCCGCACCTCCTGTATGTCAATCACATCCAGGACTCAGTATCCCCTAGGCCTGTGGCTTAGGAACCTCCAGTTGCAGGTGACCCCTTCCTCCTTCCATGTTATCCCAGTCAGTATCACTGGACTTGTTCTTTGATTCTGACTCTGTGGCCTAGACTCCCAGATTGTTCTGGATTCTCTGGTCTGGGGCTCTGTCTGCCCGTTTGGACTTCCCAGAGTTGGCCTTTCCTTGACCAGGGTCTGAATATACCGTGAACCTTGAACACTCTTCATCTGCCCCTGAGGTGCCTCCCTACATCCAGGTCCATTCTTTATCCCAAGAAGAAGGATCTTGAGCCATGAAGACTTAGATATACCCCTAATATATACCCCTAAGACACTTAACTCCAGTGTGAATCAGACAGACACCCAAATGGGAACCTCAAAGGAGACTCACCAGGATGGCAAGGAATCTGGAAACCAGGTCCTTAAAGTCAGATGCAATGAAGTTGTGGCATTTGGCCTGAAAAAGAGCTTAAAGGGGAGACATGCTGTCTTTCTGCAAATGTTTATAGGACTGTCATATAGGACTAGAGCCAATGGATGAATGTCCCAGGGAGGTGAATCTGAGGTCATTATAAAGAATTACTTTGGATTATTTTTATGCACTTGAGAATTGCCCTTGACTTTAGCAGGAACATCTTTAACATCCTAGTCATCTCTCAAATGCCAATCCCCGTGTAGGTGAGTGAATTCCTCACTCACTTGTGGATGAATTCCTGGGAATGGCATCTGGGAATTGCCTGGACAGGGTGGGGAGAGCTTGGTGACCTTCATGGAGAACATCCACTGCCCAGAGCTGGAGCAAACTCCTGGACCTCAGGAATCTAGCAGTAAGAATCATTGCCCATGAACCCAGCTCGGCTCCAGGGAGCTGAAATATTTCCTCACTGAGGGACAAAGGGGAGAGCTCCCTGTGCGAAAATCAGGAGGCAGCTATGTTCATAAGGCTGGTGGGAAACGGCGGCCCAAGTTGAATAATGGTAAATCTATCAAAACCAAACGGACACAGCTCACATCCTGTGGGCAATAAACATGCACAGGTGAAACTTTGTGAGGTTTTAAAGGGAACTTTATGAGTTTTGAGGGAGCCTTAGTATAAACCGAAACCAGCCACGGAAAAATAATATAATGGAAAGCAATATCTGAAAATTCTGTCACTGTTACCAAACCGAAGAAACTGTTTACAAGGAAGAGAAAGATATGCTAGACATCACGTCTCTCCCATGATTCTGTTGAGGTAGACTGTCTTACCGGCAACATTTTTAACTCTTTGAGAGCAAAGGCTATTAAAGATCTCCCATTTCCCATATAGCACCTCATACAACATAGGTGCACATATGTGCATATACACACACAGGAAATATTTCTAAAAGATGGGTAATAACGTTGGTGAGTTCTTCCGTAGGAAGTCCCTGCTGTTCTGGGGACTTGTGTGTGTCACAGGCAGGAAACTTGAACTCTGAGTGTTAAGAAGCTTGCCCAACGTCACACAGTGAATAAATAGCTGAACCCCGATTGCAATCCATGTCTGTCTGTCCCTAGACCCCATGTCCTCTGAACCACAGCCATGGTTGCCAGGCTTTTGGATTTCATCAACCAATGCAGTTTCAAAAACACTCAAGAGAACACTGATTGGGTTGCCAACATTTTATTCAGAGGATATTGTTAAGAAATGAGAAACTTATATTAACAATGGGCAGAAAGACAGGACGTGATCTCAGAATAAAAAGAAAAAATTGAGCATTACGAAATACTCCATGCCTTAATGTGCGCGCCTTTGTGTGTGTGTGCACCTGTAAAAACATTGTCATTAATGAGCACAAGACTGGCTCTTGGAACCACTACCCTCTGCCGCATTTTACCTTCTTTATCTCTGCAGCACCTGGCACGACGTCCTGCACAAAGTAGGTGCTTAAGACTTGCTGTTGAATGACTAACATTATTTGCTCTTTTCTGTTTGATCCTCTGGAAAACCCTCCGTGATGCAGGTTCTTAGCAAGGTCCCAGACCTAGATAACTTGTTTCATCTCGCTTCACTTTGTAGTTATGGCTTAGTAAAACCCGGACTTTGCCACCACCTTCCCTTCTTCTCCCCTCTATAGATGCAAGGTTTCTCCTTTTGGCAGACTCTCTCAATACAACTTCATTTCTTTTCACTAAAGAGATTCCATCACTACCCCTCTGGCCTAGACTCTCATCCTCAGAGCTTCTTTAAGGAATAGGGTCAAGGAGGTCTGTCCATCTCTAAGAGGTGAATGGGCACCCTGGCCTGGTGGTTCTGCGGTTCACGAGTGCTATTCTCTTGTCCGAGTTCTTCTACTGAGTGACCTTAGGAAATTCTCTTCTCTTCTTTGGACCTCGGTTTTTTCATGTACAAAATGAGGGGGACTGGGCCAAAGCATCTTAAAGGGTGCTTCCAATCTTGGCAATCTGCACCTCTTTTCCATCTGGCTGATTACAGCTCCTTCCACATCAGGGCTCCTTTTGTTTGAGAAAATCTGGAATTTGGGGATGGATTCAATGACAAGCTGGCTCTTGAAGAAGGTTCTGTAATATGATCGCGCAGCTGTTTAGTGATTCTACATGAGTATACAATCACTTCGGGGTGGAATGTCAAAGTTTACCAGACATTATCTTGGACGAATTCTCCTTTTTCCATGAGACCAAAGCGTTATCCTCAAAAGCATTACTAATTGTGCACATCCACCAGATGCTGGGAGGCCCTTGCTGGGAAGCACAGGACCCATGCCGGGGGTCAGCCACCTCACTCGGGTTTCTCCTTCTCTGCGTTTCCACTGGAGGGCCTGGCAGGAAGCCAGACTGTGCCCTGGAATAAATGACTTGTCAAGTCACCAGCCATAGCCCCGGGAGGTGCTCTCACACCCGCTCGGCCTTTCATTTATCTTTACAGCAGTAAAACCAGCTCTCCTAGAAGCCGAGCTCAGGGAGGGAAAGGTTAAGTTACAGGGCCCAAGCTTAAAAAAAAATTTTTGTTTTGAAAAGACTTCCTTGCCCTTTAATTTTAGAATAGTAACTCTCTGGCACCCCTCAGAACAGGGCTATCTGGATGTCATCTAGAAGCAGAGAAGAAAAGGAGAGGGTAGCAAACTGGGCTGCCTGCTGGATTGACTTTGGTTGCTTTCTCACAGGCAGATCAAAAGCCTCGGGAGCAGTTAACCCTCAGCAAGGGAGTGACACCTACCAATGGAGAGGATTTCGCAAAAGCACTGCGCGCAAATACTTTACGTTTATCAGCTGGAGATTTCTGGTCGCCTCTGCAAATACCCTGAAGGTGAGCTTTGGCTCCACTCTGAAAACATACCTGGGAACTATTAGCCATCTCAACCTGCAGGGGTAAAGTACCCGAGACTCTTGGGATCGTGCAGTAACCTCTTCTCAATCGAGATAACGGTGAGGGGAGGGGATCGGGTCTGCATGATCTCTTTCTCCTTGGTGTTACCTCGATGATGCTCTGTATTTTAATCTCTGATGATTGGTACAAGACCTAGAGTAAAAATAGAAAATGAAAGTCTTGGAGAAGAGGCAAGACTGAAAAGAGATACAATGAGTCATATGTCCAAACAAGAAATATTGGGAAGGTCAGTATGAGAAAGAGTTGACTCAGGAAAGGTCTTCCGGGAGTGATCACGAAAGAAATTTGGAGAGCGAGCTAGAGCATGGAGAGCCTCAGAGAAGTTGACTTGGGGAAGAGACACCTCGAACTAGGAACACACCTCTAAGAAGTGTCTGTGATAGGGAGGGCAGGGAAGAGCACTGCTCGAGGAGCCTGGGGACCTTCTGAAGTCAGGGCCAGCCTGACCTCTACTGAGGCCCCGAGAACCCAGAGAAAAGGCTCCCCACTCGCTCAGCAGCCAAGGAAGTCGGGGGTGGGGGGAAAGCCAGTCTAAAGGCAGCTGGGTGGACAAGAGGGAGGGAGGGGATCTGATAAGGTGTTGGGTGGAATTTAATGGGGCTCTAACCAGCAAGATGAGTCCAGGCCGTCTAAGAGTGAGTGCTTTTGACCCATTACAAAAGTTACAGAGAAAGAGTCAAGAAATTGAAAAGGCGGAGGAGAGCCTTCTATTTGGGGACCTCCTGGGCCATCCCACCACCAACCAGGTGAGCCACAGAGGCTGTTCTCTTCCTTCTGTTGACCAATTCCTCCCATATCTGTGAATACAAAAGTGCATCAGCATCAGAGAATTGGAGATCAATCCTGCCTTCTCATTTTACCAATGAAGATACCTAAGGTCATCGCAAGAGCTGGTGGTAGAGCCCCGGTTGGAGCCAAGGTCTCCTCCTTCCCAAGCCCCGATGCCCTCCCCTCCTCCATCATTTTCTGGCCCCCAGAAGGTGTGCATCTCTATGCCTGATTTTTGGAATCTAAGTCTCCCGTAGCGTCTGTCTCTCCGCCCCAGAGATCCTCCCATCTTGGCCTCTTGCATGTGAAACTGTGCCTCCTGCTGTAGGTAGCACACCTGTGCCCCTGGGCTCACACGGAGGCGGCAGCCTCCGCCGGCGGCCATGGGCCTGTCTGCTGCTGCCTTTCATGGCCAGCTCAGGGGCCCCTCCTGGACTCCTCAGGGTTGTGGACTTTTGCTCTCAGGCCCACATGTTTCCCACCTCATTTCAGGGCAGGCACGTGTGTGATTCCTCAGGAGGGGTCAGTGTGTGGACGTGCATGGAGCAGGGGAGCAGGCAGGTGGCCACTAAGGACTGTCCCCAGTGTCCTGCACATGTACAGACACACAGATGGGAGAGATGATCACGTGCAGGTCTGTGGGTAACATATATTCGAGCGCTGGTTACTTTCTGCCCTAGTCCAACAATGAACAAGGACTTCCCTGGTGGCACAGTGGTTAAGAATCTGCCTGCCAACACAGGGGACATGGGTTTGACCTCTGGTCCGGGAAGATCCCACATGCTGCGGAGCAACTAAGTGTGTGCCACAACTACTGAGCCTGCGCTCTAGGGCCCGCGAGCCACAACTACTGAGCCCGCATGCCTAGAGCCCCGTGCTCCACAACAAAGAAGCCACCACAGTGAGAAGCCCGCGCACCGCATCGAAGATCCAAGGCAGCCAATAAATAAATAAATAAGTAAGCAAGCACTTTTTTTTTTTTTTTTTGGTGGTACGCGGGCCTCTCACTGTTGTGGCCTCTCCCGTCGCGTAGCACAGGCTCCGGACGCGCAGGCTCAGCGGCCATGGCTCACGGGCCCAGCTGCTCCATGGCATGTGGGATCTTCCCGGACTGGGGCACAAACCCACGTCTCCTGTATCGGAAGGCAGACTCTCAACCACTGCGCCACCAGGGAAGCCCAGCAAGCACATTTTTTTTAAAAAATAATGAACAGTGAAACTCTCCCATTACTGAGAATGTGAATTTCCTCCACTTCTGATTGTGGGTTTACTGGTTAAGCCCAAAGCTTCTGTCATTGTGTTTGAGAACCAGTTAAAGGTTAAGAGAATCCATTCAATAGGGGGTCAAAAAGGTCGTTTAAAACGGGTTCCATTAACCAAGATCCCATACGCATCCATGCAGAAAGGTAGAAGTGAGACTTAGGGACCGGAAGAGCGGCTCCGCAGAGGAGCTGGCTTCTGTCTGAGGGGATGTGAGCTGTCAGATCCTCTGCTCTGGAGCACCACAGGCTCCCAGGTGGCACTGAGCTAGGATGGAATCGAGGCTGGAAGTTAGACTGCAGGAAATGATCTTTCTCCGGGACTCTCGTGCGGGCTTTGCAGAATCTCTCCATACCAGAGGCCCCAGCTTTGTTCTTTCAAAGATAAACGACTCACATTCTCTCACTGAGACCCTCTAGGCGCTATTTATTCCTTTGAAACCAAAACGAGCTTATCAAACACCTGTGCTGAGCCAGGCACGGTGGTTGAGTTTCTGGGGATGCAAAGATAAGCCGAGCAGGATCCGTGGCCTCACAGAACTTAGAACAAGGTCAGGAGAAGCCGAACTTCCTTTAATCTGGGAAGTTTTAAAGTGTATTTCCAAAAACTCTTCCCCTGCATTGCTGAGAAGTCTGCTCCCCAACAAGCCTGGGTGCAGGTGGCTTTCCTTTGTACAGTCCCTACTGAGCGGCTACCTGAGCCAGGGGCTGGGCTGAGGTTGCTCCTGACCCCGGGGGCCACTGGGCATCTGATGCTCTGGGCCTCTTTTGGAGGAGTCAGGTGGGGACGTGTCTGTGCCTCAGCACATCCTTAGCATCCCATAGGGAGGTGCAGGATGCTTCCCTCCATTTCTATCCACAGCTTTCCTTAATGTCAGTGGATGGGGTATTGAATGGACCCCCAGGGAGGCTTTAAACATTGAAAGCCAGTCCCAGCCAGGGCCCCCACCGGATGGGGAGAGAGCATGGGAGGAAGCAAAAGTGCTTGTGTTAACAGAATGTCATTTCCCAGCATGATTCAGACCCCGACGCCGAGGCAGGAAAAGGAGAGCAAAGCCTTCCCATCCATCATGTCGGACACGGTTATTTTTAAAGCACACACCGCCTCGGCACTGGGCTCCGAGGGCCCTGCCGTGGAAGGAAATGAGACTGGGCTGATAGAGTCAGTCAAGAGTGGAGATCTTGCAGGCGTGCGTGTGTGCATGCGTGTGTGTGTGTGTGTGTGTGTGTGTGTGTGTGTGTGTGTGTGTGTTGGAAAAAGTGGACAGGTGGGCAGGCAGCCTTCTTCCCAAAGTGCACCCCTGAGCCTGGCCCCTTATGTGAACACGAAGAGGGAAACTGAGCGTGGAGGTAATCTTGGGGCAGTGGATGCGGGGGCGTTGTTAGGGAGAAGAAAGGCCCTCAGCTCAGAAAGCCCGCCTGCCCAGCCTGGTCGGGGTCTGACCTGCCCTTTCATACATATACAGGAACTGCCCTCCCCCCCACCCCTGCCCAGATGGAGGGCAAAGCAGCATGTGTCCTAGACTCGGCAGGATGTTGGCAGCCTGTAGGTGCCCTTGGCTTTGCTATCACAGCCTTGAAAACATCTGGCCAGTGTGAAGGCTTCCAAACCCAGATGAAGGACAGGGCATCTGGAGCCTCTGCACTGGCATCTAGGAAATAGATTCTGCCCCAGTCAGCACCTAGTGCCCATTTTTCTAAAATGCAAAGCCTCGCCTGGGCATAGAGAGAGATCCCTTTTTGCAAGGGACAGAGAAGAGGCTTCCCTTCATTTTCACTCGTTTCTGGCACCTTCCCTCCAGCTGAAGAGAAGTGGAGGCCTGTCTCAACCTCAGCCCTGAGGCAAGGTTGGGCCCAGATGTGGCCCCAGACAATCTCTGTTCCCAGTTCCTCTTCGTCTCTCCTTTCATCTTAAATATCCTGCCCTCCTGACTTCTACCTCTGCAGAGCTCTCGGCCCTGAGAGAGACACGTCAGCTGGCTGTCCTGATCCTGACTAACGTGAACAGCCTGGGATGAGGCTACCTCTCCCTTCCTTCTTTCCACAGGCCTCTCCAGATGCACTGTGCCGTCCACGTAAATGTCGTTTATACTTCGTGGGCCTCGCAGGGACTCAGAGTTGATTCACTTTCCAGTAATAGCTCAGATGTCCCTGAGGTTCTGGCCAGTTTTGAACCTTCTTACTGGCAGAGAGGGTTCAGCTGACTTCCTGAACAGCCATTGGATGGCTTCCCATAGCCAAGGCTGCTGGAGAAAACATCCCACCACGGCAAAGTCCCTGTTGCTGGGTCCTCCCGGGAAATCAGGGAAAGCTCACGGCAAGGCTTGAGGGAGCCACCAGCACATTGTATGCAGGAATCTCTCTGCTGCCCCCTGAGAGCACCCAGGAGATGTAGGCGATATCTGCTTTGTGCCATGACCTGGGGTGGTAAGAGGGTGGGGAGGAATAAGGGGGGAGACAGCTAGTTCAGTTATTTTTACCTGTATCTTTTCCTCTGAGGGGCTACCACCAAGAAGTACCGTCCAGTTGGTAATTTAGCAGGAAAAATGCACTTGACTCTGTTCAAGAACCATCAGGATCCCCTGTACAGATAGGCAGGCAGGTGAAGAGGTAGCAGGACTACCTTGGAAGCCAGGTGCCCCAATCCCAGCTCTGCCACCGATTTACATCCACTGTGACCTGGACTTCATTTTTCCTGTCCATAAAATTATTTATTATTACACGAGAGCTGCAGTGCTACCCACCTCAAGCTGTGCTGGGAAAAGCAAGGAATAATGTTGATAAAGCACCCATCCCCACACGCCACCAAATCAGTCTTTTTATAAGTGATGCTCAGATGACCTCATCTGAGAGCTTCTGTGTGTGCTGGGGGCTTGGACCAGAGCGGGATGAGTCAGATGCCAGCCCACTTCTTTTCCAAGGACCTGAAACCAAGCAACTTCTGCTTTTCTTTCCTTTGAACCCTGTGTATGGTCGTGCTTGAAAGTCCGGGGAGGGGTAGGCTGTTAGTCCAGCTCCATCGTGAGCTTTGTGATATGCGAGGCAGAGGTGCCACTGTGTGCTCCATTCTCTCCGCTAAACCTTTTCCCCTTTTGTCTTTGGCTTTGCTCTGGTACTTTCAAAACCCACTACCTACTTCCCCATAATGTTCTTCTCCGTCTTTCTTTTTTTCATCTTTCCAGTCCTTCTCCCTGGTAACTGTTTGACCTTTTCCCTCTGATCTCTCCATCTTCCCATTCTTCCTTCTCCTTGGTGATCTGGTGGCTAACAAAACTGGGGAGATACACAGCGTTACACACACAGCGAGCTGGGATCACCTTTCCCTGACTGCAGCAATCTTCATGATACTGCAGTGCCAGGTGTGGGGTTCCTGGGGGGCCGACAGAGGAGACATTGCACTTGATGCTCTGCAGGGTCTGGAGCTGAAAGAACTGCAGCATTAAGACATTGACTTAACAAATTGCAGTTGCTAGGCAGAGCCTCCAACCGGAGAAGAGACCTCATCCTGCAGTGCTGACTGTGAGAGTTCCTATTTCTGCTCACCTTCTTTCCTCCTCATATACCTGAGTTAGCCGTGGGGTTCTTTGGTCATAAGGACAGCAGAGGAGTTCCAGAGACACAGGACATTGGCAGCATTCCAGAATAATCTGGCACTCTCCTCTTGCTGCCATTCACAATAAGATTTATTTTAGAGGAAATTTGCAAATAATTTCCAGCCTCAAAGACTGGTATCACTTTCTCTGAGCCCAAGAAACTCTCCAGGTTGAAAAATCCACGAAATTGGCATGCTTCACTGCAAGCTCAGCACTGATAACTTCTTAATGGGTGGGTGGATGCAATTGTAAAGGATTGTTGGAATAACTAGAGGCTGCATCTAGATACATTGATCTGCAGATTAAAAGGCTCTTGCGTTATTCCCAGTTCCACCTCTGACAGCCCACATGGCCCTAAACATTGTTTCCTTTTTCTGTGTCTTGGTTTCCATATTTACAAGATAGGCTTGTAACAAGGAGAAACCAATACATAATTGGAAAAAAAGGAAAATGCTGTGTAAATAATATTAGAGATTCCCCTGCTGTTAGCTTGACAGCAGTTCACTTAGAAGGTTCAAGATCCTTTTGATCTGAGATGAGAGGGACCAGCTGCGGAGAGATGGAGTCTGATTTAATCCAGAGTTAACTTTCCGGAAGATCTTTGTAGATAATTTGTGATGCTTCTTTGTAGTCTAAATGTAGGACAAAGGTGGAGAATATGATCTGCGGCGTCGCTAACAACCGCAAACTATCATTTCTGATCAAACCATTTTCTTCTTTCTGTCTCGTTTACATTTCCCACGTAGGTCATTCTGTAAAGACTCAAGCAATCATTCCCTCTGAACAGGTACTTCTGACCTCACAAAGGCCATTCAGTCTATATATTTTAGTAATAGTAAGAAATGATAGCTCAATATACCAGAAGCTATACGAAATTCAGAACGGAAAGTATTTCCAGTATGTGTGACTCCCTACTTCAAGGGATGTTAAGATAACATGGCTCAGGGAACCAATATGCAGAAGGGCTGGCTGGGGGGCAGAGGGTCACAAAACGTACCTACTGGACCACATACAACTGTCTCCCGGCCGTCCTCCCTCACGTCTCCACGGCCAGATTGGAGCAGCCTGTGGAAAAAATTCCTGTCTATTTTCAGAAACAGATAAAAGCATTCAGATTATGCAGTGCAAATCTCAGCCTGAAAGCAGCTGGAAAAATCTGTTCCTTGCCACTGTCACTGACCCCCCGACCCCTTCAAGTAATGACATTCAGGCCTGCTTCCCCTCCTCTCTCCTCGCCCCTACTAGTACAGACTGACCCTTCCACTGCACATCTGCTCCTTGTCTGCACTGTCAGAGCATTCAGGCCTCGGAGAACTGGAGACAATGGAATTGAAGTTGATAAAAAAAAAATTAGGGCTTCCCTGGTGGCTCAGTGGTTAAGAATCTACCTGCCAATGCAGGGACACGGGTTCGAGCCCTGGTCCGAGATGCCACATGCCACGGAGCAACTGAGCCCATGCACCACAACTGCTGAGCCTGCGCTCTAGAGTCCGTGAGCCACAACTACTGAGCCCGTGAACCACAACTACTGAGCCTGCGCTCTAGAGCCCTGTGCTCTGCAACAAGAGAAGCAACGATAACGAGAAGCCTGCTCACTGCAATGAAGAGTAGCCCCTGCTTGCCTCAACTAGAGAAAGCCCATGCACAGCAACGAAGACCCAACACAGCCCAAAATAAAAACAAACAAATAAATAAATAAATTTATTTTTAAAAAGTTAACAGCTGGTTCAAGGAGAAGTCAGTGTTAAATCCATGTTTCTTTTTATCGGGATTTTTGGGGAGCATATTTACAGCAATGCCTGGTCCCCGACTCCTTCCCCAGGTGTCAAAGTGCAGGAGCCCCAGTCTCAGGCAGGCGCACTGGCCTCATTTGCTAACAAGTTCCCCCCAGGGGAGAACAATATTCTATCCTGAGCGAAAATGCCTGAGACCAGATGTCTCTGTGTCCTGATCTCCCGCCAGTATATGAGGCTTGGGAACACTGAATAGTTCATCAAACTGGATCTCTTGCAGGGGATTATTCCTGGCTTTAGGGAAAAGCCTGTGCAGAGATGCCTCCACTGTCCAGCGCACTCTCGTTTTCAGTGAATCAGTTATGCTCTGAAGATATGCGATTGTAAACACAATAAACCGGGCTTATGCTTAGTGCACCGGGGAGCAAGTATCAGTTTTCCACATTTGGGAGGACCATTCTGCTAGCCTCTCGCCTGGGAAGCGTGGGGGGTCTCAGGGATCCATACTGAAATCTTCTTTCCTTCTGGAACGCTTGGTGCTCAGCTGTCTGCGCTGAATAATTCATTAGGCACCAAACTCCTCCTACAAGAGCGCTTGTCTTGAGAGCTTGTTCTGCCACTTCCACTCGGAGCAATGGGTTCAGAGTCCAAATAGAAGCCAAAGAGAGCAGCTGCCGGACGAGCCAGATGGGATGACTCTTCCCGAGGGAACGGGATGGGCCCCTCGTCGTTTCCTCCTCCCTGAGTTCCCCCTCTGGATGCACCGGAGGGCAGGCAGGGCTGGAATGAAGGAGCCACCATTCAAGCAAGAGCCTTTTCAAGAGGGAAGGAGGACTCATCCATCCAGCAGATGGATGGAGCCGGTCGTTACAGCCAAGAGGGGCTCTCGGATTGGGCAGAACAGGGCAGAAGCAGGGCAGCTGCCAGCTAGGTCCCAGGTGCTTGGACAACCACAGGGGGGATGTGGAGAGAGCAAGGGAACCTGGGGGACCCTGCTAAACCCCGCCAAGGCTCAAGCTCCACATTTCTGTTTCTCTATTTTTCCATCGGAGGCTCGTATTCTGCAAGGCAAGAACCAAGGATCAAAGTGGACATGGTTGTGATGTTTAATAAAAAGCACTGGTAGGGGCTTCCCTGGTGGCACAGTGGTTGAGAGTCCGCCTGCCGATGCAGGGGACGCGGGTTCGTGCCCCCGTCCGGGAAGATCCCACATGCCGCGGAGCGGCTGGGCCCGTGAGCCATGGCCGCTGAGCCTGCGCGTCCGGAGCCTGTGCTCCGCAACGGGAGAGGCCACAACAGTGAGAGGCCTAAGTACCGAAAAAAAAAAAAAAAAAAAAAAAGCACTGGTAGATAGGGAGTTTGGGATTGACATGTACACACTGCTGTATTTTAAAGGGATAACCAACCAGGACTTATTGCACAGCACAGGGAACTCTGCTCCATATTATGTAACAACATAAATGGGAAGAGAATTTGAAAAAGAATAGGTACATATATATGAATAACTGAATCACTGCTGTACACCTGAAACTAACACCACATTGTTAATCACCTGTACTCCAATATAAAATAAAAAGTTTTAAAAAATGTTTTTTAATTAAAAAAAGATCAGTGGCAGAATACTAGGAGAGAAAAATCATAGCTCAAATCATACCGTCTAGTATGTCTTTGAATGCTTTATACAGCCCCAGGCCTTTACTCAACAGGGTCCCTCTGCCTAGAATGTACCACCTTCTCTGCTTGTCAAACTCCTACTCATCCTTAAAAACCCAGTTCGAATATCTTCCCTTCTGCAAAGCTTTCCAATATTCCTTCAGGCAGTATAAATCACTTCTTTCCTTGTATTCCAGCAGAACCATCTCTCTCCACTGTGATGCTTATTGTCTTCTGATTTGTGTGCTAGTTAGCGAAGTACGCATCTGCGTCCTCCAACAGGGTGTGAGCACGTTGAGGACAGAGCCTGTGTTTTATTCATATTTTTTTCCACCCACTCCCACAACCTAGCATAAAAAGTGCTTGTCAAATTGAATCATATCACTTATGGTCACCGTGAAGTCCTAAAAGCCAGCTTAAATCCACAGCAGTGATGTGTAAGAGACCCTCCTCATTCTTTCCATTCTTTTTTTTCCTTTGAGATAAAATTTACATAACATAAAAGTCACTATTTTAATAATCACTTTAAAGTGTATAGTTCAGTGGTTTTTGGTATATTCGCAATGTTGTGAAACTATCAGCACTAACTCCAAACATCTTATCATCCCCAAAAGAGACCCCATGACAATTAAATAATCACTTCCTATCGTCTCCTCCCCCAGCCCCAGGGAACCACACTAATCTACTTTCATCTCTATGGACTTGCCTATTCTGGACATTTCATACAAATGAAATCATAGAGTTTGTGGCCTTGTGTATCTGGCTTCTTTCATGATGATATTTTCAAGGTTCATCCATGTCGTAGCATGTGTCAGTTCATTTTGTTTATCCAGTCGTCAGTTGATGAACATTTGGATCGTTTCTACTTTTTAGCTCTTATGAATAATGCTGCATGAATATTAGTTCACATGTTTCTGTGTAGACATATGTTTCCTATGAGAGGAATTGGTGGGTCATATGGTAACTCTACATTTAACATTTTGAGGAATTGCCAAGCTTTTCCAAAGCAACTGCACCGTTTTGCAGTCCCACCAGCAACAGATGAGGGCTCTAATTTCTTCACATCCTTGTCAGTACTTATTATTTTCTCTCTCTTTGTTGTTGTTTTGTTTTGTTTTTTATTATAGCCATCCTAGTGGGTGTGAAATGGCTTCTTGTTGTGGTTTTGAACTGCATTCTCTCTAATGACTGGTGAGGTTGAGCACTTTGTCAGGTGCTTACTGGCCGTTTGTAGATCTCCTTTGACGGAATGTCTCTTCAAGTCCTTTACTCATTTTAAAAGTGGGTTGTTTATCTTTTTTTTTATTGAGTTGTAAGAGTTCTTTGTACATTCTGGATACTAGACGCTTATCTGATATGTGACTTAAAACTATTTTCTCTCTTTCTGTGCGTTGTCTTCTCAGTGTCTTGATGGTGGCCTTTGATGCACAAAAGCTTTTTATTTTGATTAAGTCCAAATTTTTTCCTTTTGTTGTTTGTGCTTTTGGTGTCATATCTAAGAAACTATTGCCTAATCCAAGGTCCTGAAGATTTATACCCATATTTCCTTCTAAGAGTTTTCTAGTTTTAGCTCTTATATTTGTCTTTGATTTATTTTTAGTTAGGTTTTATATCTGATAGGATATCCAAATTCATTCTGTTGCATGTGGTTAGCGATCTGTCCCAAAACCAGTTGTTCAAAAGACTATTCTGGGCTTCCCCGGTGGCGCAGTGGTTGAGAATCTGCCTGCTGATGCAGGGGGCACAGGTTCGTGTCCCGGTCCAGGAAGATCCCACATGCCGCGGAGCGGCTGGGCCCGTGAGCCATGGCCGCTGAGCCTGCGCGTCCGGAGCCTGTGCTCCGCAACGGGAGAGGCCACGACAGTGAGAGGCCCGCGTACCGCAAAAAAAAAAAAAAAGACTATTCTTTCCCTACTGAATAGCCTTCACACTCTTGTTGGAAGGCAATTCCTCATTCATATTTTACACTGCTACTTTCTTGAACTCATCTCTTGAAATAAGGTCATTTGTTCATTCCTGAGATATAAAAAACTCGACAATACCAAGATTTGTTTTAAAAAAATATATAACAATTGCATCAACCTGACTTCCCCCTTCACACCTCAGAATCCATCCAAGTTAACAGCATCCAAGTTTGCTCATTTTCACAAGGGGAAACCACATGGACTTTTAAACTAATAATGTAAAACAAAGGTAGTTGGAAAGTAAATCTCATGGGTTGATTTTTGGTAAGCAGAGCACATGACCTATAAGAGGAGGTGAGCTGACTTGACAGCCCTCCATAAATGGGTGCATCTTGTTAGAATCTGTCATAAATTAAGCAAAAAGGAGAGTCATCCCTTGCCTGGAAATGGTTACTTAACACTAACGGTGGAAGCAGCGTCACAGAGAATTCTTTCCCCTCCCTACCCCTGCCTCAGTCCAGGGATAGACAGGGGGCTAAAGGCTGGTGGAATAGCTGTGGAAAATGTAAACATAGGGTTAGAGATGAAGACGTAGTAAAGGCAAGGACTCTCGGGGAGAATAGAGAAGTAAAGGAGAGGAGAACAGAGAGTGAAAGGGTGGGCCAAAGACTGGGGTTCCCAAGTGTGATGTTCGAGAGAAGGGCTTCTCTAGCATATCTGGATGATTAAAAAGGAGTGGATCCTGTCTCTGACACTAAAAGAGCTTGCTTTTTCAAAAAGGAGCATGGAGCTGAAAAGTAGTTCTCATCATGCTTACCATGCCTGCTGTCATTCAGACTGAGCTTACCTCATGCTGCTGCCTCTGTCTTAAGTATCCCTCACTTCCCCCCACCCCACCCTACCCGATCCCACCTCGCCCTTCTTTGTCTAGCTAACCCTGAATCACGCCATCTCTGAATTTCCAGATTGGGCCAGCACACTCTTTATATTTCTCAGATGTCAGACTTGGGACATAGCATATTTATATGGGGAAAATTTTGCCTTAATATCTGTCTTCCCGCTGGATATCAAGCTCCTTGAGACCAGGGGCCATGTCTTATCTTTGTAAGCCACAGTCCTAAGAAGGGGACTAGAAAGTGGAAGGGGAGAGGAATGAAGGAAAGCACTTAATTCCCACTGGTATTCTCTTTCAGCCATTCCAAGCTAATTGCAGATGCTGAAACTATGTACTTATCAGCTAGTCTGCACCTTCCTCTAACTCTAGTGAAACAGCTGAGCACGTTACAAGGGGGTAGATGCGTGTGTTGTTCTCAGTGGGCACTGAGGGACCAATAGGGATGCTACTCTAGAATAGAAAGGGGAAATCTGGGAGCGGTTGTGATTGGAAGAAAACATTTCCTTCCTTGCTTTCTGCCAGGATAGTGTTGACACAAACAGCTGCATCAGAAGCCACTAGGCAGCCAGGAATTTGGAGTTTTCCCTGTAGTAGAGTTAGGGCTGGGCAATGGGGGATGTGTCTATAAGGAGCAGTCAAAGTAGAAGTAGCAAGAGCTGGGAGAGGAATTTAAGTTCAAACCAACATGGGGAGGTTTTTTCTTCTTTTTAATATTTTTTCCAAATTAAAAACCAATACAGCAAAATTAAGGAAACATTTTTTATTTTAAAAAGTCACAATCTTGGGCTTCCCTGGTGGCACAGTGGTTAAGAATCCGCCTGCCAATGCAGGGGACACAGGTTCAAGCCCTGCTCCGGGAAGATCCCACATGCCGCGGAGCAACTAAGCCCGTGCACCACAACTACTGAGCTTGCGCTCTAGAGCCCACGACTCACAACTACTGAGCCCACGTGCCACAACTACTGAGCCCACGTGCCACAACTACTGAAGCCTGCATGCCTAAAGGCCGTGCTCCGCAACAAGAGAAGCCACTGCAATGAGAAGCCCGCGCACCGCAGCGAGGAGTGGCCCCCACTTGCGGCAACTAGAGAAAAAAAGAAAAGCCCACGCACAGCAACGAAGACCCAACACAGCCAGAAATAAATTTAAAAAATAAATAAAGTTATTAAAAAATTAAAAAATAGGAAGTAAAATAAAATAAAAAGTCACAATCTTAATACCCTAATACAAATATTTTCATACTTTTGCATATTTTCTTCTTGTTTTGTTAAAACAGATCAATCCTACATAAATTGTAATTATTATATTGATATCATATTAAATTTCATATTCCCGCTTTTGTCATTTTATCATAAACATTTTCTATACATCAACTTTTTTTTTTTTTTTTTTTTGCCGTACGTGGGCCTCTCACTGTTGTGGCCTCTCCCGTTGCGGAGCACAGGCTCCGGACGCGCAGGCTCAGTGGCCATGGCTCACGGGCCCAGCCACTCTGAGGCATGTGGGATCTTCCCGGACCGGGGCACGAACCCGCGTCCGCTGCATTGGCGGTGGACTGTCAACCACTGCGCCACCAGGGAAGCCCTTGGATAATTTTTTTTTATTAAAAAAATCAATTTTTACCTCCCTTTGCTGGGTGATTGAGTCACACATAGGAGTCTTTTACACTATCACCTCCAGAGCATCTCAATTCGTTCCTACCTTCCTTTCTCGTCATGTACTTTTGAGAAATGTGAGAAGTTGAAACAATAGACTATGAGAGTTGGGAAGTTTCCAGACTATTTGCACACAGGCATGGTCTCATTTTAGTCCTCACAGCATCCCCAGGAGGCAGGCGTTCTCTTTGAGTGGAGGAAGGAAAAGCTCAGAGAGTTTCACTACCTGACCAGCGTCACACAGCTTGGAATTGTGGTTCAGACCTGGCTCATCTGGTTCTAAGTTCAGTATTCTTTTACTTTCTTTCTTTTTTTTAAAAAATAGATTTTACAGATCTAAGTTTTCGTGCCTTCGTTATCTAGGCCGTACAGCTTGTGAGCCAGTCAATATTTGCAGGCCGAAGGCTGACAGGGTGAGATGTTTAGAAGGAACATTCTGGCAGATCACCCGCAATAAGATCAGAAAGACACAGCACAAGGCCCCACCCAGAGCTAATTCTGACCACAGCACAGGCTGTGGGTACAGACACATGACAGGGTTGAGGGAAACCAGACACCCAGTCTGATACATGACATACCGGGGCGTGGGGAGGGCACCCAGAGCCAGAGCCCTCATCATGGAGATTGCAGACTGAAGGGAAGCTGCAGCGGTGGGCTTGAACTTGAGCACAGAAGAACTCTTTTTAAACATAGGCCTTGAGCTGACCACAGGGGTCACGGGCAGAATGGCAAACAGAGCCAGGACTATAAACAGCAGCTGCGGCTGGAAAGCAAAAGACAGGCCTGACCTGCGCATAGTATAGAAAGGACCCTGGGCCACGCATCAGTCTCACCGCGTGCTCCCTCCCCCTGCGTGAGCGCCCCTTCCCCAACAGACATCCTCATCTTCTACAGAGGGAGGCTGTGCAGCAGCACTGTGCTCCAGTCCAGTCTCAAAGAGTTAAAACTTAAAATGGCAAATCAGCCTGAGATTTGGGGACAGGGCTCTTCTGAGTCCGTCCCTCAGGAGGCTGTGAGCTGATCCTTTATTTATGCTGGGTTGTCTGTCTTTGTTCAGTTCTGTCTGCTTCACCAGATTGGAAATGGTTTGCTGGAAAAAATTATGGTGCTGTCTAACATGATGTAACAAGATGTCATCTTCTAACTCCAACGCATAAAATGGATTTACAGGAAGGACGAGGGAAAAAAACAAAGCCCCAGGGAGCTCTTGACTCAGATAAAAACCACTGGGTTTTGTTTGTGAATGTCAAAAAGCTGCATGTTATTTTACTTAGAAGAACATGAGAACAGACTGGCGTTGCAGGGGAAAGCAAAAGGTATGTGCTCTCCAGCCCAGAGGAAAAGTTTGCTGAGAAAACTTAAACTCATATTCATTTCACATGGCACACATAGACAAACATACCACAAAGCCTACATACAAATCACACAGACACACAAAACATGTGCCACAAATACCACACACACACACACACACACACACACACACACACACAAATATCGCCCTCGCCGTCTAAACCTCACCCAGACACAACACAGTCACCATCCATACACATCAGCACACATCCTCCAAAATCACCCCAATGATTTCACCTCAAAAGCAAACACCCATTATTTTTAATTAAGAATTCTATAATTCCTGTACCACTGGGCCATGAGTGTGAGCATAGATTCTGGGTCTAAGCTTTCCTAATGAACATCTGCAAGTATTACAGAGGTCTTTTTTATGAGGAAGCATAATGGAAAAGACAAAGTGGAAAAGGGTCAAAGGTTTTGTGGTTCTTTTTAAATATACAATGCTTCTAGAAAGGCACATTCCAACCCAAACTTAATACAGTGCAGGGAAGTAACATGAGTAAGAAAGGATATGATAGCGTTCCTCGGTCATTTGTGTTTCTGAGAACACCAGTGCCTTATTTCTGCATTCAAAGCAGAAAGTTCTGGGGTGGCCTCTGGGGACTGTCTACAAACACACACACACACACACACACACACACACACACACACACACACGTCTACATAGAAGGCAAGGGACTCATAGGGCAACCAGTGGTCCTTTTTCCCTTTGGTCCTTCCTTACCCATCAGTAAGCTGAAGACAGTGTTGCTAAAATGTCATGTATCAAGAAGTGAAGTTAAAACAATCGAATGAGTTGTATGCATTTCCACTGTTCTGGGAGAAACTAAGTGGATATGCACGTCTGAGCTATGAAATACACATAATGTAATTTCATGAATACACATGAGAGTTAAATGCTCTTGTACTTAAAACTGGCATCGCACAATATAAAGATGAATGGTAAAATTCATGCAGATACTTTTGAAATGATAATTTCCTTGGAATGACATTAAATAGGACATAAAAAGTGCCATGACAAGTCAAGGCAGAGACTGCAGGAAAAAAAAAGCAAAAACTTTGTAATTTTGTACCTCTCACGGCACTTTTTTCCTGCCATTTGAACAAGAGGCCCCACGAATAACATAGCCCTGATTGTAAGTCTCCCTCACTAAATGTAGAACTCTGGTAAATCACAGGTGAAACCATCTGAGTACAGTGAGAGGCACATGTGGGTCCCAGTCCCAAAACAAATGGGCTAGAAAGCCCTCCAGGTGTGATGGCCATGCCTTTAGGGAAGAATAAGTCAATCCTTGAGTTAGCCCCGACAGATGTGAAGTCCTCTTCTTCTAAAATCCTCAGCCAGGGCTTCCCTGGTGGCACAGTGGCTAAGAATCCACCTGCCAATGGAGGGGACATGGGTTCAAGCCCTGGTCCGGGAAGATTCCACATGCTGCGGAGCAACTAGACCCGTGCACCACAACTACTGAGCCTGTGCTCTAGAGCCCGCGAGCCACAACTGCTGAGCCTGCGTGCCACAACTACTGAAGCCTGTGTGTCTAGAGCCCGTGCTCCACAACAAGAGAAACCACTGCAATGAGAAGCCCGCGCACTACAACGAAGAGTAGCCCCCGCTCGCCACAACTAGAGAAAGCGCATGCACAGCAACGAAGATCCAATGCAGCCAAATAAATTAATTAATTAATTTTTTAAAAAGACCTCATTTAAAAGAAAAATAAAATAAAGCCTCAGCTAGATAGGATGGGACCTGCGCCGGGAGATACAATGACCTAAGAGCACTACCTAAGAAATGTGAAAAGAGTGAATCTAGTGAATCCAAGACCTCTGTGTTCAAGACACTGTGCTAAAATGGAATCATCTGATGCAGATGCAAAAGCTGTTAATTAGCTAACCAAAAGCTGTTTCCTCTCTGACTAGCCTGGGCAGATGTTCATTCTGGATTCAGCTCTTCCACGGCAATTGCTAAGGGTGCCAAGACACCGAGTCAAGCTGATAGCCTCCTAGCATCCGAGCCTCAGCGTTCCCCCTCCAGCTGCGGGTGAAATACTGAGTTGCCAATAATGAGAATTTACCCTGTGCTTCTCCCCTCACTGGGTCACAGTAGGCCAGGGCTTGAGGCTTGAACATTGTTACTTTACATAACACAAGGTTGGTGGGCTGATTGAAGGAAAGGAGCTGATGAAGAAGTGACCAAGATAAAACCTCAAAAGCAGGATCTGTGGGGCCAGTGGATTCTTAATGCAACTGTGAGCTCCAGAGAGCTCAGGGCTCCTTTGTTTCAATTCAACTGAACATTTATTGAGCACCTACTGTATACCTAGCCCAAACCAATAGGGAAATTTATAACATTTTTTTTTACTAGGAAAAATAAGTTGATATGGAGAAGTAGAAGATTATAGGCAGTAGTGAGCTTAATGGATAAGGTACAGGCTCTTGATATCATTGTCAGATCTGCCATTCCCCATACGCTTAGTGTTGGGCAAACTAAACCTCAATTTCCTCATCTATACAATGGGGATGATGATAGTGTTTTCTTTATAGTATCGACATAAAGATTACATAAGGTGTTAGATTTAAAGCTCTTAGCCCAGTGGAACCATAGTGCTCAATATCTGTTTGGACGGTGATGATGGTGATGATTGTGGTGATGATGATGAGACGCCAATGCCGACGACGATGACGAAAGGAGGAGGAGGTCCTTGATTTTCTGTGAAACGTGGGGGAAGTGTCTGTTTGCAAATGTATCTTTCCTAACCTTAAGTCATTCACTGGTTATGGGGATGCTGAATTGATGATCCTGGAATGGGACAGCAGTGTGTTGACTGAGAGCAGAATACGGAAGACAGGATTAGAAGCATGGGGTCCAGGCCTTGCGTAGGAAAGCCATGTCCAGCATCTAGCCAGGACTCCAACAAAGACCTAGCTGAAGAGGGTGTGAGGGTCAGAACCTGGAAAATACCAAGTGAGATGTGTATGGAGTTCAAGTCTGTGTGCAATCTCACGGGTTCAGTTTCCAGAGATTAAAAAGGACAGTTTTAAAATTCTACACTACTGAGGTTGATCAAGCAATTGCTCAGTGCCCTTGGGAACTGCAAAGCTCTGGGATCTCAGAAGCTGAGGTCCTCTGTGGCATTTGGGAGGGCTGTCATTGATTCCTCTGAGTCACCCCGGCTTCTGGGTCCCCACATGGGTTCACAGACCTAGTGATAAAGGACAACAGAGTTCTTTTCTGGAAAAGTACCAAGACCCCTGAATGCTTCCAATTTTCCAATGTCTTATCCCTTGTTCAAACTACCCCTTCTGACCCTTTGTCTTTCTTCATCCTGCTTTGTGTAACTGGATTTCCTATTTGGTTCACACATTTTCCCCTTTATTCCATCGAATTGGTTTATATTTCTCTGCCTTGCACCACATCTGCCTTTGCCAACCATAGTAACTAAATAAAATGAATCTTGTTGTATTTGATCGTTTTGTCCTGTATTATTGCCTTTGTTGTTACTCTACGACTAGGAAACTTGGATATGATACCTTGGTTGTCGGCATCCAAAAGTAATAAAATGTTGCTCTCTCAAATCTCTTTCCGGCCGTTCATCACCAGCAGTCTCTTCCTACCTTGAAACATTTGGTTTTATTGCTCCCCTTTATTTCCTGCTTAGGCTAATCCATGTTCTGCTGGTGCCAGTTTTCCTCTTGCCCCTCAGACCCAATCTTCGAAGCCATTGTCATCTCAGACTCTGATATGTGAGTCACAAGGTTATTGCTTTTCTGAGCTCCTATCTTTTTGGCAGAGACCCTCAATGAGCTGCAATATTTTGCTTGCAATTTCCCCATGTCCCCACCAGCCTTTATCTCCATGGCCCAGCCCAGGCAATAACTGCTCTGCCTCCTTTATCTAGATCCAGAGCTGTCTGTCTCATGCAGAGAACACTCCTGCACATGTCATCTAATTCCTCCATCTCTGCATCACTTTAGAATTGCCCTTGTCTATGTTCAGCTCCCTGTGTTCAGATTCTCTCTTATAGGATTTTTTTTTCCTTTGGTTTTTGTATGCTTCAAAGTCCGATGAATCAGGAGAAAACTGTTTGGTTATTTACATATCAGTTCATATAATAGAGAAATTCCATAGCTTGTTTTCATTCACTCTCTTCTCTGATGTGATTTTCAGAAACCATGCTTGAATGCTTTTGTTTTTCACACTTGAAATCTGCCAGCATCCCACCCTGCCTTCTTCTATGTACTCCTTCCAATCTAATACCATCTCTTGGGTCCTGAGAGCTAAATACCAGATAGCATCTGTGAAGTAATTGTATCACATCAAAACTCAATGTTCCAATTCGATCTTCTTGTCCCCATGAACACAGATTGGGACTCTCCATTTCTCTAAGTCAAATCGAAGTAATGGTAAATTTTGGTAGCCCCCAAACATGCCTCTCTCCTTTGGAGTGTCTGGGTGCCGGGGTGCGAGGTGCACTTCCTGTGTAGCGGCAACTTTGAGGGGCAACAGTGTGCTGACCTGTTCACACGCACTCCATAGAGAGCTCGTCTTCAGTATGAAAAGTGTCTGTGTCCAGGACTCCCTGAAGCTCATTTTACTCAGTTTGTCTCCTTGTCTTATTTGGAGGAGTGACCCTGGAGTACAGGAGGTGATCCGTGGACCCTGGTGGTCCAGTGGTTAAGACTCTGCACTTCCAATGCAGGAGGCACGAGTTCGATCCCTGGTCAGGAAACTAGGATCCCACATGCTGTGTGGTACAGCCAAAAAAATAAATAAAATATAAAATAATATAAAATGAGACTAGGAAGTGATCCCCAGGGTTAGGTGTTTTGAGGTCCCACATAGACTTCATTAGCAAGGATGGAGGTTCTCTTTTGGTCCCCCAGAATAAAAAAATAACATTATTAAGTCTGCCATCTTCAAAGAACCAAAAAGAAGGAGAAGAGTTGGGAAAGAGAAAGGAAGAAAGAAAGGAAGGAAGGAAGGAAGAAGGAAAGGGAGAAAGAAAGAGAGAGAGAGAGAGAAAGAGGAAGGAAGGAAGGAAAGGAAGGAAGAAAGGAAGGGAGAAAAGGAAGGAAGAAAGAAGAATGATAAAGGAAGGAGAGAAAGAGAAAAAGAAAGAAAAAAATTGTCAAAGAAAGAAACTACCTCTCTACATTGCAGCCCTCAGCCCCAAACCCCAAGTCAAGCCACCCATCCCCCATGCAGGCAATACAAGCCTAGATGGACTGATCTATAGGTTCTTTTGAAGCTGTTTTTTGCTTCAATTCCTTGAACCTCTCTTCCACTTGTTATCTCATCTAAGAAAGCTGGAGCTAGATGAAGGGATGGGTATATTTGGTGATATTTTGCCCTAATAAAGCTTAATTTTGAGTGTTTAGATGATGGTTATACACATAGAATCTGGCCTTAAAATTATAAAAGTAACATAAAGTGAGTCTAGAGCCACCATTTACTGGCTGTGCAATTTTGAGCAAGTCACTTAACCTCTCTGATTCTCAATTTCATCATCTGTGAAATGGGAATAATAATAGTAGCAACTTGGTAAGATTTTCTAAGATTTAAATTAAATAATCCACAGTTCTTGGCCCATGGTAAGTTCTTAGAAAATGCTATCTATTGATCTAACTATATTTCAAAACCATCAGAGAATAAAGAGAAAAACAATTCCAACCAAATGCAGTTGGTCAGATTTTATAATATTGGTTTTGTAATATTTCCTGCTATGCATCTTTCCAATGCTCCACTCTCTCTCTCTTTTATTTTTTTAACATAATCATATAATTTGGTACCCTACATCATTCCATTTAACATTACAATAAGAATTTTTCATTGTCACTACATAGACTTCATAACATATGGTTGGAGTTTAGGGACACAAACTGATTAAACACAAACCATTTTAACCTCTCAGTGCTTCCGCATCAGATGAGAAAACCCCATCCACCAGGATGTGAGGGCACCTGTCAGACTCCACAGCGGGCGGATAAGTAATAGCAGCCCGGGCAGCTCTGTGGCTCAGCCCCACCCCCTCCCAGAAGAGCAGCCAGACCTTCCCCATTTGTCTATCCACTCCAACCTTCATAGAGTAGGCACTGCGTTAGCATCTCAGAATAAAAAAAAACTAAATCGACTCCACCCCTGCCCTCGGGAGCACACAGTCTCCCTGACAAGAAAATAAAGGGTGAGATACAGGAGGTTTGCCACTCTACCAGAATTGTCACAGGAGGCTGTGAGTGCAGGTAAAGGCTCACCTAGCTCCGACCGGGGAGGCTGGGGCAAGCTTCCTGGAGGAGCTGCACTTTTGACTTCTTACTGTTCATCTCTTTGGCTGATATCATAATCCCCTCCTTGCCGTCTTCTGACCATTTTTTCACTTCCCTTCACTCCCTTCTGTCCCTTTGGCCTTCTGGCCCTCTGCTGTCCACATTGCTTTCCCCAGCTCCAGCTCCCCTTAGTGTCTCTCCATCATCCCCTCCTCGTGTTTGGCCAGGCTCCGTCAAGTACAGACTTGGCCGGAAGTCACCTGGACAAGGGAGCATCCAGTTCAGTTCGCTCAACTCATGTTTTCAGATTTCTTCTAGACACAAGGCTCTGTGCAAGGGGCTCTTTGGGCATGGAGGGATATAGAGATCAGGAAATGAAATGGTTCCCTGATTGGGAGGATCATTTGGTTCAAGGGGGTAGAACGGTAGAAAGTAGCATAGAAGGAGTTGAAAACTGTAACAGCCAGCCAGACTGTGACCTTGCTTTGGTGAAGATATAAACAACAGGTAATGGGAACACGATACAGAAACTCATGGATAAACCTGGTTGGGGGTGGGATAGTGGAGGTTAATGAAGCTTACCTAAGAGGGAGATAGAAGACTGTTATATATCTGAGTTTTGGAGAATGTGTAGGATTTTATAAAGTGGAGAATACAGAGGGAAGACATTCCAGAAATAAAGACCTAGAAGTAAATGGTATTGTGCAGAGAAGTGTTCATTAGTACTGCTGGAATATAAAACACATCTGGTAATCACAGGAGATGAGACACCTGTCAGCCACCAGATGTTCACCTTCTAGGCTATAGCTCAAAGAATCCTTCTTTAGACACAAAGAACAGCCCCAGAAACCTCCAGAAATTGATCATTGAGATCCCACTGTGCTAGTGAAATGTCTGACTTGCCCCATCAATAAAAGGGAATTCCTCCACTATTCAACCCCTACCATCCCTCAAAGTTTCCAACAGCTTTTTACCACACTCTTAAACATCTACAGACAACCAAGAATCACCTGACATTTGGGGAAAGTCCCAACATAAAAATGACCAACTCAACAAACAGAAAAAAGAACTCAGAAGAAAAAGAGATAATTCAGGGAATGGGGGAAAAATATAAAAAGAGATATGAAAAGATATTTTATCTATAAAACAAGAATAGAATTAAATGAGGACCATAGCAGAACAAAAGATAGTTCTTTGAAACAGGTATAAGAAAATTTAATAGAAATTGGAAAATAAAGTTAAAAAAATCTTTCAGAAAATTGAACACATAGTTAAGGAGATAATGAAATGTGAGGAAAAGAAATGAATTTCTGGGACTTCCCTGGTGGTCCAGTGGGTAAGACTCCACACTCCCAATGCAGGGGGCCCGGGTTCAATTCGTGGTTGGGGCACTAGATCCCACATGCATGCCACAGCTAAGAGAGCCACATGCCACAACTAAGAAGTCTGCATGTTGCTACTAAAAGATCCCACATGCCGTAACTAAGACCCCGCACAGCCATAAATAAATAAATAGATAGATTTTTTTTTAAATGTGAACTTCAGCCAGGAGGTCTGATAAAAGAATTCTGATATTAAATCTGATAATAAGAATTTCAGTAAATACGTTGGCCAGATTTAGCAAATAAAAACACAGGCTGCCCAGTTAATTTTGAATATCAGAATTTCAGATGAACAACAAATAATTATTTACAGTAAATATGTCCCAAATGTCACATGGAACATATTTACACTAAAAATATTATACAGAACTTTCTTTTTTTTTTGGCTGCGTTGGGTCTTCGTTGCTGCGTGTGGGCTTTCTCTAGTTGCGGTGAGTGGGGGCTACTCTTCATTGCAGCGCACAGGCTTCTCATTTTGGTGGCTTCTCTTGCTGCAGATTATGGACTCTAGGTGCGCAGGCATCAGTAGTTGCAGCACATGGGCTCAGTAGTTGTGGCATGCAGGCCCTAGAACATGCGGGCTTCAGTAGTTGCAGCGCGTGGCCTCAGTAGTTGTGGAGCACGGGCTTAGTTGCTCCACAGCATGTGGGATCTTCCCGGCCCAGGGGTTGAACCCGTGTCCCCTGCATTGGCAGGCAGATTCTTAACCACTGCACCACCAGGGAAGTCCCACAGAAAAAATTATTTGTGGATTATCTGGAATTCAAATTTAATTCTGTATCTTATCTGGCAACACTACCAGTAAAGAGGGAACAAATAATTAAAAGGAAGGAAATTATTAACCAAATAATTTGATAAAATTCTTTATGACTGAATAATATAAATGTCCAGATTAAAAGATCCCACTGAGTTGGGAAAAATGAATTTTAAAAGACCTGCAGGATGGCGTTTTATTTCTCAGCACCAAATGGGGAAACTAAAATATAATTGATAAAATTTTCAAAATTTGGTGAGAAAATTATTTTCATCCTAGAATTCTATAATTAGGCAAGTGTGAGGGCAGAATAAAGATATGTTAAGAAATTCAAAAATTCAGAAAGCTTACCTCCCATATACGCTTTTTTAGGAAGTTACTAAAAGGTGTACTCCACCAAATTCAAAAGTAAACCAAGAAAAATTAAAACAGGACACAGGAAACAGTCTGTCCACCTCAGAACATTAGCCAGAAGAAAACACAGGGGGAGGGCTACGTGGTAGGTTTATTCTGAATCCAGGAAATGGAGGACTCTTAGAGGAGATCATCAGTACAAAAGTAGACCTGATAGAGTGGCTAATAAGTTAGATAATGTGATGGAGTATAAAAAGAGAATTAGAGATTTGTCTGTGGAAAATTATAAAAAGGAAAAATGAGGCAATTATAAACTCAAGAAAAACCACAGAGCTGTTCAAAAACAAATTTTTTTCAGTATACTACTTGGTTCTGTGTGATTATGTAAATACTGATTGATTGTTGATAATACTGAAAATAGAAGTAGGAGGTTCAGATGAAGGGAGTAGAGAGATAAAAATGTAAAATCCTCAAGGGTCAGAAGACTTAATATTTTAAGGTGTTGATTCTTCCCAAATTGTACAGGTTCAACGTAATTCCAATCAGAATCACAACAGAATTGCCTGTAGAAATTGACAAGCTGAATTTTTTTTTACTTTATTTTATTTATTTATTTTTGACTGCGTTGGGTCTTCATTGCTGCACGCAGGCTTTCTCTAGTTGCGGCGAGCGGGGGCTACTCTTCATTGTGGTGCGTGGGCTTCTTATTGCGGTGGCTTCTCTTGTTGCAGAGCATGGGCTCTAGGCAGGCAGGCTTCAGTAGTTGTGGCACGAGGGCTCAGTAGTTGTGGCTCGTGGGCTCTAGAGCGCAGGCTCAGTAGTTGTGGTACACAGGCTTAGTTGCTCCACAGCTTGTGGGATCTTCCCGGACCAGGGCTTGAACCCGTGTCCCCTGCATTGGCAGGCGGATTCTTAACCACTGCGCCACCAGGGAAGTCCTGACAAGCTGATTTTAATGGAAACGCAAAGGTCCTGGAAAAACCCAAACAACTGTGAAGAAAGAACAGAGTTAGATGACTAATTTCGATTGTGGTGATGGTTTTGTCAACACAAATAATCAATAAACAATCTATAATAGAAAGAGAAGAGTTTTATGTGAGCCAAACTGAGGACTACAGTCCAGGAGACACAGAATCAAGAAGCACTTGAGGACTTCCCTGGTGGCGCAGTGGTTAAGAATCCGCCTGCCAATGCAGGGGGCACGGGTTCGAGCCCTGGTCCGGGAAGATCCCACATGCCACGGAGCAACTAAGCCCGTGCGCCACAATTACTGAAGCCTGTGCGCCTGGAGCCCGTGCTCCGCAACAAGAGAAGCCACCGCAATGAGAAGCCCGCACCCCGCAAGGAAAAGTAGCCCCCGCTCGCCGCAACTAGAGAAAGCCCACGTGCAGCAATGAAGACACAACGCAGCCAAAAATAAATAAATAAGAAAAAGAAGCACTTGAATTGTGTTCTGCCAGACTACAAAGTGGGGGAGGTTTATAGTACAGGCAAAATCCACAAAGTTACAGGAGTAGTTTGTCAAGAATTAGGATTGGAGCTGGTAAGAAGTAAGGGTGCTTGTTAAGCAAGGATTGGTTGGGATCCTGAATGGCTGCATAGTTACAAAGGGAGACTTTGACATCATAAGGTTGCAATTGGTAGCTACTAGCAGGTATTGTCTTGGAAAGAGCTGGTGGTGTCCTTGAGTTTGATACAGTTCGGAAAATTCAAGTTCCCAGTGACACAGGAGTGTGTCTGAAACTACGTCCACAATGGCCACCAGGCTCCATTTTGAATGCCTGAACCACAATTACTCCATTTTGATTTTTAAATGCATTCTTTTCGTTAATGGTTAAAACAGATGTACAATGTGTATTTGACAGGCCATAAGACAGCCTGTTCTGGTTAGCATAAAATTCAAGCCAAATCATGTATAAGTCAGAGTGACTTCCCCATCCCTCAGTATGTGAAAATTTCTTCCATCAGTTTCATCGATGGACCTGTGTCAAAATTTATCAAATTGTACACTTTGAATATGCAATTTATTGTATGTCTATTATACCTCAATAAAATGTTTACAAATTACAAATAAATCCTCATCTACACAAAAAGGAGACAGCTATAAAGTTTAAAATTGAGGGGCCAGGAAATAATAATATAAGCATAATACTTAGAAATATGGAGTTAAATGCCAGAAGAACCGCTCCTCTCCAAAAAAAAAAAAAAAAAAGTTAGATGTAGCTGCCTTTGGTAGCCAGAGCTGGGGCAGAGGCGGTAGGGAATCAGTGGGGAGTAGAAGCAAGTGACTGATGCTTTCCATTATGAGCCTTTTGGTTCTGTTTGATTTTTAAACAATGTGCAGGTAGTACTTGCTTTTGCCAAATATCAGAAGAGAACATTTTAAACAAGAAAGTCTATAATTAGGGTATGACGGCTTTTTGCCACTCTGGGTGGCATTTTGGTGAGCGGACCGTGAAGAATGGCGTCAGGAAGCAAGGGAGCCCAGTTCAGAGGCTCCTGCGGTAATCGTGGTGAGAAGGATGAACTAGAAGCTATCTGAACTTAACCGCTCCTTGTCTGATGTGTGATGGGAGCGATACCTCCTGTCTTCTTCCTCAGTCTGACTCCTATCACTCCCCTTGCAAGCCTCCATGCCCACCCCACTCCGGTCATCATGCTTCTCATCCTGAGGTACAGCTTTCAGAGGAGGTGCCCGAGGTGTGTGCACATGTGGGCCCTTGACAGAGGAGCACCATGCGATCAGGGGACCAGGTCCCAAGGGAGGGGGAAGGGGCTTCTCAGGATGCTGTCAGCCAGCTACATCGCCGCCACAACCTGAAACCTAGCCTAGATTCATTCTTTACACAAATACGTGCTACAGGCCTGCTACCTCACCCAGCCCAGGGAGGGCCAGTGCCTGTAATCTAATTTCTGGATGCTGATGCTGGAAGCCAGGACATTTTCACAGCGTTTCTGCCAGTTACCCATAGTCTCTCTTAATCAAATTCTTCCCTTCCTTTGAATTCCTACATTCCTTTCTTGTCTGTACTGTTGACATTGGCCGTAGCAATGGAATTTTCCAGTTTCATAGAAACTGTAGCAACTTTAAGGTTATGGCGACTCAGTAAACTCTTTGTTTCCATTATAGCCTGAGCCCTGGAGCCCTTGAGGAAACAAACATCTTATGAGATGTAGGGTCTCTGTCTGAGCAGACACCGCTGGTCAAAGCACAGAGCACCACTGCACCGGCTAGCCACAAAAGCCCTCCCCCTTGCCGACCGATTTGGGCTGTTTTGACTGAGGCTGCTCACTTCGTAAATAACTGTAAGCAACTAATGACCACAGAAGTGGATCCTTGGGGGTGGGGATTAATAATAGCTCAAGATGGCCATTTAAGGCAGCGAGGCATTGTTAAGCGAACACAGCAGGTTACAAATCACTAAGTACAAGATGATCCCGTTTCTCTAAATAGGTACTCGTGTGTGCACGTGTGTGTGCATGCATACACAAAACTAGGGACATTAAACAGTGATCCTCTAGGACTGAGGGATTTATGAAAGGTTTTCTTAAGTTTTGCTTGCCTGTTTTTTTCCCAATTTTTTTCAAATGAACATGCGTTATTTTGTAATAATAAGAAAAACAAGTTATTTAAAAACATAAATAAAAACAGCAAGATCCTGGGCAAACACCATATGTTTTGTCTGAATTGGCAGTACCCTGGCATGAAGGGCCAAGGCCTGGCTTGGCTGGCGGGGTGCCTAAACAGCAGTGGGGGGTAGGGCAAACGCTTCTCCCGTGTGGCATCAGGGGACATCCAAACGGAGGAGCCAGCAGGTTCACGGCCCTTTCAGGAAACCAAGTCCACAGCCATCAGATGGGTGGCCAGGGAGTTGACAGAACAAAAGAGACAGAGGCAATATTAAAACTGTACTCAAAGGCAGAAATCCAGGCGCATTCCTTTGTTCATCCACTGAGCACCCACTTTGGGCCAGCACTGTGCTGAGAACCAGGGAACTGGGAGCAAAGGCAAGCAAGGACTCCCCGGGGAGGCAGGCCTTACTGCTCAAGGCTTGCTGGGATGTGGGTCAGCCAGCATGGCTTCTAGATCCCCAAGAAGAATAGCCATGTTGGGCTCCAACTAAGGGGAATGGAAACAACTCCACTGCAGTGGGAGATCTCCTTCCCACTCGGACCCCTCCATCAGGGCTCTAACCCAAGCAGTTTTTGCATTAATCCACATGTTTCCAGGTTTGATAGAAAAACCAGCTGGCTAGGATGACTGTTATGTTTGACTTCTAAAAATTTCTTAAAGCTATGCAATATAAATACGCACTGTCACATACATTAGCTTCACAATGATGTTGTGAATAGGATAAAGCAGGTGCTATTATCACAAGAGAGTAAACTGAGGCTTAGAAAAACATAACTGCCCACATTTACATAGTAGTAGGGTGAGGGTGGCTCTGATATGTTTTTTCCAAAGCTTGCAAAAAATTGACTCAATTCTGACACTATATACTTGGAGATGGCATCAGATCCCACAGCTTAAGGGCTCAGTCTTACCAAAGTGCCCCCCATTTCAGAGGCCAATCGCTAATCACATGTCCATGTTGTTACTTGCGCTAAAGTAACTTGTGCAACTGGCTATATATTGGAGATTCCCATGACCCCCTCCCCTCCATGGGTTCAGTTAATTTACTGGAGTGGTTCACAGAACCCAGAGAAAATTTTTACTTACTAGATTCCCAGTTTAGTATGTCAAGAAAAGGGTGTAACTCGAGAACAGCCAGATGGAGGAGATGTGCATAAGGCAAGGTATGTGGGAGCAGGTGCGGCGCTTCCATGCTCCCTGAGTGTCACTCTCCCCACATCTCCACGTACCCATGAACCCAGAAGTTCTCCAAACCCCATCCTTCTGGATTCTATGGAGGCTTCATTACATAGGCACGATTGATTAAATCAATGGCCATTGGTGGTTGGAATCAATCTCCAACTCCTCTCCTTTCCCCGGAGGTCAAGGGGTGTCCGGCACTGAAAGTTCCAACCCTCTAGTCACAGGGCTGGCAGGCGGCCCCCATCCTTAGGTTACCTAGGGGCTTTCCAAAATCACCGCATTAACATAACAGAAGACACCTTTATAGCTCTCAGCTCTTAGGAAGTTCAAAATGTTTAGGAGTGGTGCCAGAAATGGGGAAGAAGACCAAGTACATGCTTCTCATTATAAATCATCATACTACAGCTGAGGACATGGTCTTTTGGCCTTCAGTCCAATACTCTTTCCACATACTATTTCATACTTATTTGTTCATTTATGTATTTATCTGTCCAACAAACATTTATTGCGTACCTACTACATGGGAGGCACCATGCTAAGTACTGGGGATTCAGATACAGTCATTGACTCAGCTGTGCTACTTCAGGCCTGTCACTGTGCTATTGCAGGTGTGTTCAGAAACTCAGGTACGGGCCCCAAGCATTGCACTCCAGCCTCTGACCTAGGTCGATGATTCTCAATCTTGAATGCACTTAGAATTGCCTGGGGAGCTTTAAAAAAATATCAGTGCCTAGGCCCCCTCCCGCACCAATACAGCTATCATTTCTGCTGGCTCCCCAGGTGATTCTGACATGTGACCAACGTGCAGAACTACAGTTCTTGGGAGTAAGTGCAAAGCGTGGCCGTTTCAGCTACTTTATGGGAAGCAGCAGCTGCAAACACCTGTGAACCGACTGATTCTAACGGGCTCTTCTGAACTCTGGTCCTGCACTGCCTGAGCTCAGAGATTCCGCTTTTGTCATCATATGCTCTCTGGGGGGTGGCGGGTGATGACTCTGCAACAGATTGGTCCAGGAGAGCTAGTGTTCTGGGCAGCAGTCAGAGGCCCCGATCCGTGCCTCAACCTCATGCCGGAGAGAACTTGCTCTAAATAGAAGGGCTTGGGGACTTCCCTGGTGGTCCAGTGGTTAAGATGCCTCGCTTCCACTTCAGGGGCCATGGGTTCAGTCCCTGGTTGGGGAACTAAGATCCCACAAGCCGTGTGGCGTTGCCAAAGAAAAATAAATAAATATAAGGGGTTGACTTAGCCCTCCATCACCATGACTATTTTCTGTGTTTTTGCTATGCAAGTAGAGGTGTATGGTAGAAGAAGGAACTGAGAAGAACTAGATGGGGCACAGAGGATCTTATCCAATCTCATGCTCTAACTAGCTAGGATATTGAATCCTAGAGAGGGGAAAGGACTTGAAACAATTAGGGAACGATGCAAAACAGGACATGATTCAGTGCCAAAATCTGGCTGCGGGCCAAAATTGCCTACTCCCAGGGCTTTTGAGGACTAATGGTCCGTCATGGGTCGTGGTGTACTAGCACTTTCTTTCTAGGTTGATTGACGTTCACATTTTCATCTCGCCTGAAGCATTTAGCTGGAGCAAATTCATAAGCCAAATGAGGTAAAGTTGGACAGGAGAGGAAGAAGAGAAAAGCAGTGTGCATCTGCTAAGGATCTATTGCATGTGCCCGCACCTCATAGCAGCTCCGCAAGGCAGAAACGATTTATTACTCTCGTTTACAAATGAGGAAAGAGTGGCACAGAGGAGCTAAGCTAATTTGCCGCAAATCATGGAGTTGATCAGGGGCAGTGGAACTTAACTGTGCCAGGCTCTCTCTACTATATGTACCACTTACGAAACCATGACTATAAACCTTAAATTCACTTTATATTGGTAGCTTGCCTGCAGGTCTGTGAACTGGACAGTACTTTACGGTGACAAACTGAGGGTTGCAGCATCTGCTATTCTCTCCCTTCTTTTCTTTCTCATCGTACTTTTGATTTATTTGTTTCTTTTTCCCTAATTTGATTGATGTGACCAACATAAGCTGAATATGATCATCTAACACACATGGCCTTGGGTTGGAGAAGTAGATAGAAAGGTAAAGAAATAGGAAATGAATCCAAGGTGAACCTTACAATCTGAATCAGAAGCCTAGGACAGCCCCACCAAGGATACGGCAACCAATGAAGAATTCCAGTGGAAATTGGAAATGTGGACCCTTTTTTTTAAGACATTTTCAATTTATCTAGGAATAAAAGATGCCGGCTTCTAAATACACACACACACAAAATTAAATAAATGAGGGAAACATGGGTACATTTTCTTCTTTTGGGGAAACCCTGGAAAGAGGTTTGGGTTTCTTGGCCAGCTGGAAGTACCGTTCTGTGTTATTTCACCACTTTGGACCAAGTGTGGTACATCAGTCAAAAGGGCTTTGTGACCTTGGGCACAACAGTCATCATTTGTACCACTGTTTATAACGATGGGGCGGCTTCCACATGCTTGCCTCCTCCTGCTTGTTCGTGAGCATTGGCTCCCATCACCAGGCAAACACACCAGCCTAGATTTCTGAGAGACCTGAATAACACACTTATGTCTGATCCTGTGTGTTGATTTGCATTCTAGAGTCTGAGACGTTTCTGGCTGAGAATACCTGAAGGCAAGACCTATTTACTACCTGTTGGCTCCACCTGTCATTTTTCTTAGATACCTTTCTCTCTCTCTCGTGGAGAACATGGTCATTTTCAAGTTCTGTAAACTATCAATAGAATCTGCTCCAGGATACTCAAACACTTTGGCTAAAAGGAGAAAGGGAAGGAACTGGACATTTATTAAGCATCTAACCATGGATTCACAGCCTCAAGGGGCAAGTATTATCATCCCAAATATAGAGAAAAGAGGATAAAGGAAAGGACACTCTATCACAGGCACAGATTTTCGGCATCAGATGAACTGACCTGGGTGTGCATCTTGGTTACACCACCGCCTAGTTCGGTAAACTTGGCCAAAGTCCCTGAGCCTCAGGGTTTTTTTCTCATTTACTTTTTTTTTTACAGCTTTATTGAGGTATAATGGACATACAGCTTACTGTGTGTATTTGTTTAAAGTGTACAATTTGTTAAGTTTTGATAGATGGTATGGTATACCCACGGAAACATCACCCGATCAAGATAATCACAACCATCACCCCCAAAAGTTTTCTCCTCCTCTGTAGGCCCCCCTTTCTATTCTTCTCCACCCTGGTCCCCAGCAACCACTGAGCTGCTTTCTGCCCGAGTGGGGTAGACAAAAATAACAGCCCCCCTCCCAAAGATGTCCATGTCCTAATCCCCCAAATGTGTGAATACATTACATTAAAGGCAAAGGGACTTTGCAGAGGACATTCTCCTGGGCCCAATGTAACCACAAGGGAAAGAGGGAGGGAGGCAGGAGGGTCAGAGTCAAAGAAGGAGATGTGACGATGGAAGCAGGGATTGGAGTCAGTGAGAGATTCGAAGACGATACATTGCTGGCTGTGAAAGTGGAAGAAGGAGGGACTTCCCTGGCGGTCCAGTGGTTAAGACTCAGCGCTTCCACTGCAGGGGACGCAGGCTTGATCCCTGGTCAGGGAACTAAGATCCCACAGGCTGTGCAGCATGGCCAAAAAGAATTTTAAAAGTATCATCATTAAAAAGTGAAAGAAGGGGCTTCCCTGGTGGCTCAGTGGTTGAGAGTCCGCCTGCCGATGCAGGGGACGTGGGTTCGTGCCCCGGTCCAGGAAGATCCCACATGCCGCGGAGGGGCTGGGCCCGTGAGCCATGGCCACTGAGCCTGTGCGTCTGGAGCCTGTGCTCCGCGGCGGGAGGGGCTGCAGCAGTGAGGGGCCCGCGTGCCGCAAAAAAAAAAAAAACCAGAAAACCATAAATCATTTAGGTAGTAATAATCTGGCCAACTATCCAGTATCCTAATCTCAATGGGCCTTTACTCTGTTCTACTTACCGCACATGTACCATAGTGGACTTATAAATTGGAGGTTTTATTATCAAAAGACCTTGCTACAGGGCTTCCCTGGTGGCGCAGTGGTTGAGAGTCTACCTGCCGATGCAGGGGACACGGGTTCGCGCCCCGGTCTGGGAGGCTCCCACATGCCGCGGAGCGACTGGGCCCGTGAGCCATGGCCGCTGAGCCTGGGCGTCCGGAGCCTGTGCTCCACAACGGGAGAGGCCACAACTGTGAGAGGCCCCCGTACCGTAAAAAAAAAAAAAAAAAAAAAGTGGAAGAAGGAGCCACAAGCCAAGGAATTCAGGTGGCCTTTAAAAGCTGGAAGAAGCAAGGAGATGGCTCCTCCCTTAGACCTTCCAGAAGAATGCAGCATGCACCATGATTTCAGCTCGGTGAAACCCACTGTGACAGGCTGAATGATGAGCCTCAAACATACCCACTGCTAATCCCTGCAACCTATGAATGTTACCGTATATGGCAAAAGGGACTCAGAAATTATAACCAAATTAGGAATTCTGAGACGAGAAGATCATCCTGGATTCTCTGCGTGGGCCTTAAATGTAATCACAAGTATCCATAAAGGAGAAAGGCGGAGATTTTACTATGGAAAAGAAGGTGATACTGGAAGCAGAGATTGGCCTGATGTGTATGAAGGTAGAGGAAGGGGCCACAAACCAAGACAGTCACTAGAAGCTGAAAAAGGTAAGGAAATGAATTCTCCCCTCAGAGCCTCCAGAAGGGACCAGCACCTCCAGTAAAATTGATTTTGGACTTCTGACCTCTAGTCAGAGGATGAATTTGTGTTGTTCCAAGCCACTAAGTTTGTGGAAATTTGTTACAGCAGCAATAGGAAATGAATACGCTGAGCCTTAGTTTTTTTTTTTTGGTTTTTTTTTTTTTGCGGTACGCGGGCCTCTCACTGTTGTGGCCTCTCCCGTTGCGGAGCACAGGCTCCGGACGCGCAGGCTCAGCGGCCATGGCTCATGGGCCCAGCCGCTCCGCGGCATGTGGGATCTTCCCGGACCAGGGCACGAACCCGTGTCCCCTGCATCGGCAGGCGGACTCTCAACCACTGCTCCACCAGGGAAGCCCCTGAGCCTTAGTTTTTACATCTGTAAAATGAGGACAATATATCATTTCTGGAGCTATAGTAAAATTAAATAATTTAACTAATTTAACTCCATAAAGATAGAGTTCTTTTCCAATTATGCCCCTTATTCCTTTTCCCTCAACCCTGAAAGCATGTGGTCTTTGACGTAAGTTACAGTAACGGAGGTGGCCACTCTCAGCATGGAAAGGTTTGTTTGTGTTGTAGGAGCCCTGGTGGGAAGGCTATGGGACATATGAGCCTATTGTGGAGAAGGACAGTAAGACCTGACCAACCATAGTCCATGGCCAGTAAGTTCACAGAGCTTGTCCCTGGGTAGAGAAGGCAAATAGGCAGAAAACCACAAAGGGAAGTAGATTATGGGGAAGGGTTTTGTTTTAAAAGGTAGGTTTTATTATTATTCAGGTAAGGTGAGGCCAACAGATCAGGGGACTGCCGTTGAAAAGATCGTTTGTTACAGTTCCCAAGAGGAGGGGGCACTGCACACCACAGGGTGGCTACATGGGGAAGCACCAGATTCAGTCAGGAGGCGGAAGTGGTGGGAAGAAAATGTGGGCAAAAAGCCTTTACTGTGGTTTCCATGGGAAGGAACAGGAAAGGTGGAGTAAGTGGTTTAGGGTTGGTTAGTTTGAATACTTTCAGCAGGCTCTGGGCTATAGGGGCTGTCTCAACTAGTCTGGTACCTGGCCTTGGGGAATTAAGGCAGGGAAAATTGCCTAGAGTGTAAGAGCTGGATGGAAGAGTTGTGTGTGTGTTGAAGGTGGGTGGAGGTGAACTCTAGATGGTTACTTTGCATATAAAAAGCATGCTCCCAGGCATGGAGTTTGCTCTCTCTAGGAATGAGACCCCAGATGCCATAACATCAACAATACAGAAAATAAGAAAATATAGTTAGTACAGTTTTCCGGGTGGCCATCCCAAACAGATTATGTGGACATCAGGGGCGATTCAAAGGACGTCATAACTAGATGTTGAAAGAATTTGAATTGGGCCTTAAAGTTTATTACTATTTAGAAAAACAACAGAGAAGAGGTAACAGACATTTCTTTTTGGAAGATAGCATAAGTAATTTCTCAGAGAGTGACACTGGGCTGAAGGTTCACCTGCAGCACAGGACATGACAGACCCTTGTTTGGATACTCAATTTCTATTCCAACCTCCCCCTACAAAACCTAGAAAGTCAGATGCTTGCTTTCCCACATGCTTTATACAGGTGGCCATGTGACTAAGTCCTGGCCAATGGGACAATTGAGGACATTTGTTATGGAGTTTTGGGGAAGAATTTTTCTTCCTTGATTAAGAAAATAAAGCTTCACAAGGAGAACACCTTTTCCTCTGTTTACTGTTTCTTGCCTTTGGATATGACTGTGATGCCTGGAGTTATGGCAACCACCTTGTGGCTATGAGGCAGCAAGCATGAAAACGTAAAGTCAACATACTAAGGAAGGCAGAGCAGAAAGATGGAAAGAACTTGGGTCCTTGTTGTCATCCTTGAGTTACAGAACCAATTTTGAGATTGCCTACCTCTATACTTCAAGTTAAGTAATAATAAATGTCCTTGTGGCTTAAGCCATTGTATCAATAAATTGAGTTTGACGATACTTATAGCTGAAAACATTCTTTACTGATATAGAGGGTTTGTTTTAAATAGTGGTAGGAGAAAGATTTATGTCTATGTTGGATGAGTGGCTAGATTTGCTTCCTGGCATTTTACTGATGAGTGGCATTTGGCTTCCTGGCAATTTCACTAAGTGAAATTTTGGTCCATCAATTTATCAGTCAGGGTTTTGGCAAGAAGCAGAAGGAATGATTAGAGAGAGTTAAAGGGGTGGAATCAGTGGATGATGGAGCACCCCGGGGCTAGAGGTAATAAATTAGGCCCTGCCCAGGGGAAAAGGAGTGTCCCAGGACTTAGTGAGAGCTGAGCTGTATGAGAGGAGCTATGGCCTTAGGTGGAGTATGAAGCCACTGCCACCCTCTAATCCCACAGGGAGGCAGTCAAGGGAACAACACCTTGGTCTCTTTCTCAGTCCACCCTGCAGACTCCTTCCAGTGCCGTCCCCTTGGCCGAACGCTGCCGGAGACAAAGGGTCAGGGAGCCAGGAGATGCAAGTTGGACAAATCAGCATAAAATGTGTGTGTGTATGCGGGAGTGCGGGGGACAGTTAGAAGAGCAAAGAGAATAATCAGAATTCAGTTCCACCACTAGTTTGTGTTCATGTAAAACTGTCACTTCTAAGCTACTCATTCTAGCAAGACTCCTAAACCACCAAGGACCTGGCTGCCTTCTCAGGAAATCAAAACCTTTGATTTCAAATACCTTTGAAGTCCAGAATATCACTGGGTAACAAAGAGTATGCTAAGTCTCACCCGTAGGGAAACTGTGGGCTAGAAGAAACAAGCAGCTCTAGGCGTCCAGTTAAGCATCTGTGGCCTCTGCCAGCTCTGGGCTGCCTGTTCCTTTCCCTCATTACCACAGAAGAACATCATCCCAGTGTTACTGGCAGCAGCTCACTTGGCTCTTTTCTGGGGTCTGTTATTGAGTCCATGTTTCACCTTATTACTGTCACATTTTGAAGAGGAGGAAGCCATTACACAGGCATAGAGAGTACCCCAACGATAATAAAAGTGCAAGAAGAATAAGGACTTGGGGCTCCCTGATTGTCACAGTGCCTTCCTGAGCACTGCAGAGAGTGCCCTATTAAATGTGATTGTTAAGTGGATGGCTCATGAGGTTAAGAAATCCATCAGCTGTGATACTCTGTTGCAGAGGTCAGGGAGGATTCAGAAACTTGTGGGGAGATTACCTTTCTGGGCAGCAGAGTAGGTTAATCCTATCTCTTAGGCTCATAGGCACATCAAAGGGGTTTTTCATTTTTTTCCCCCAAATTAAAATGGTAACACGTACATCTGGCTAAAATCAGTCAGTACTAAAGGGAATACGTTGATGTGTCAGTTTAGTGGTGTCCAGTTTCTCTTCCCAGAGGCAACTACAGCAGTGGTTTCTTACAGAGCCTTCCCAGATATTCTAGACATGTACAATCATATATGTATTCTTTTTTTTTTTTTTGCCGCACCGCATGGTATGTGAGCTCTTAGTTCCCCACCCAGGGATCGAACCCATGCCACCTGCCGTGGAAGTGCTGAATCTTAACCACTGGACCGTCAGGGAAGTCCCGAAGAAACTAACATTTCCTTAGTATTTATGTTGTGTCTACAGTGGATGCCACCGGTGCCCCACTCAGATGGGGCACTCGTCTCCCTGCTGCTGTGAGCACTGGCAGCTAACGGCTCACAGCTTCCCTCTGGCTCCAGGGATTCCCCTCAGCCAAATAGGAGCTGCCTTGCTCAGCTGGTTATGCACCTCCACCCTTAGGCAGCCTGCAACCAATAACTGACTGATAGAGGAAAATAAGAGCCCGGACCCCCGTCTCGAGGTTGAATAACGCTGTGGTATAATTCATGCTCCAGAGCTTCTGTGAGATCAGGCTGAAGCTATTCTCCCGCTGAGACCAGATTCTTACTTAATTTTTCTCTTGTGCCCTGTACCCTGCTTTTATTACTCCTCTTCTCTTGAGAGCACTTCTTCAAAGAATGATCTATACAAGGGTCCTTGCTTTAGGTGCTGCTTCTAGGAAGCCTCCTTAAGGGAGTTGGTTCTAGGAAAAAGACTCCAAACATGGGATTCTGAAAATAAATCATTTGATGGGAAGATGTCATGAGGATCCACCTGTCACTAGTTACAGGTGGAATATGGATTGTTCCTGATATGCTGTGGTATGGCAGATTACTTCCGGTGAACCAGGAAAGGATGCAGGTGAAAGAAGATGCTCTAGCGGATGCAGCGTCTCTGGGGTTTGAGAGGTATGGAGCAAATTAGTATCTATAAGGATTGTGGAATTGGGTGACTATTGCTAAGCAAGCAATGTGTGAGAGTCTGAAGGGTTCTTATAGAAGCATCTAAAAAGATTCTCATCGTCTGCAGCCAGAGGACACAGAGCTGAAGATCAGACTTAGGGCTTAGCTGTAAGAGTGGCAGACCTTCAGAGAAGGCTGCTTTCTCTGCCTAGGTAAATCTCCAGGGTCAAGGTCAGGGCCTTGATAGGAAAGAAGCAGAACCCTGAGAAGACAAGAGATAACAAGTGCTGGCCAGGCTGTGAAGGAAAGGGAGCCCTTGTGCACTGTTGGTGGGAATGTAAACTGGTGCAGCCACTATGGAAAACAGTATGGATATTCCTCAAAAGATTAAAAATAGAACTACCATATGATCCAGCAATCCCACTTCTGGTTATATATCCAAAGGAAATGAAACCGTTATCTCAAAGATATATCTGTATCCCCATGTTCATTGCAGCATTATTTACAATAGCCAAGATATGGAAACAACCTAAGTGTCCACTAACAGTTGAATGGATAAAGAAACTGTCATATACATATATATGTATATATATATATATATATATATATATATAAAATGGCTGGAATATTATCCAGCCATAAAAAGAAGGAATCCTACCACTTGCAACAACACAGATGACGGCATAATGCTATGTAAAATAAGCAAGACAGAGAAAGACAAATATTGTATGATCTCACTTATAGTGAAATCTAAAATAATCCAACTCATAAAAACAGAGAGTAGATTGGTGGTTGCCAGAGGTTGGGGGAGGGGTGGAGTGGGGAAAACAGGTGAAGGTGGTGAGAGGGTACAAACTTCCAGTTATAAGATAAATAAGCTCTGGGGATCTAATATACAGCCTGGTGACTATAGTTAACAGTACTGTACTGTATACTTGAAAGTTGCTAAGAGGGTAGATTTTTAAAAATTCTTACCACACACACACAAAGATAACTATGTGTGGTGATAGATGGGCCAACTAACTTTGTGGTCATCATTTTGCAATATATATGTATATCAAATCATCACACTGTACACCTTAAACTTACACAATGTTATATGTCAATTATATCTCAATAAAGCTGGAAAAAAAAAACCCTTGAGACTTGGGGTTGGGATATCTGAGTAGATGCACTTGAGAATCTTGAACCCTCAATTCCCAGAACCATCTGGGCCTGCAGAAGTGGGTCTCTCTGCCTTGTTGGAAGAAAGAGGCAACCCTTACTTAAAATGGCTCAAGTCTCACCTTGACCTGACTGGGGAAGGTCGGGGGCTATAAAAGAGAGAAAGGATTATATGCCAGAGGGGCTGCAGGTGCTGGCTCACAGCAGGGAGATTCTGCCTACGTGTGGAACCTGAGGTACTGGATTAAGGAGACAGAGACTATAAAGCTTGTTTAGGGGAATTTGCCAATAAGAGGCACATTCCCATCACATAGTGTTCAATAACATGGCAAGAGCTCTGGGACCCAGTTCTAATATACTGCTGGCATGGTTCTTGGAAGTTGGGAAAAAACAATGATCACATTAAATAAAGCAGAGATGCCTTGGGACTTCCCTGGCGGTCCAATGGTTAAGACTCCGTGCTTCCACTGCAGGGAGCTCAGGTTTGATCCCTGGTAGGGGAAGTAAGATCCTGCATACCACACAGTGCGGCTAAAAAAAAAAAAAAAAAAAGCAGAGATGTCAGAACCGTCATGACAGAATGTGGATGTAGGAATCAAAAAGCTCCAAGAAGCAAGCATGCTAAAATGCATCAACCAAATAAGACTAGAAACCTTTCAGCTGACTGTTTTTCAGGAGGGCCGGGATGACTATCAAGAATGATAGCAAATGTCTGGAAGGGGCGCCAGCCTCATTGAGCAGCTCAGTGGAGTTTGTCCTCTGCAGACCAGGGCTCATGCTGTCACAGAACAGGTTCTTCTAGCAGCAGTGGGGATGACAGGATTCTAGAATAGCAGAGACAAATATGAGAAGCAATGGTGAACTTATTACCATAATGGATAGTAAGGTTAAGTGGCAGCCAGGGGGACTGACCTGACCTATGGCAATGTCTAGTAGAACATGTATTTCTAGGGACAAGATAGATGGACAGCCAGAAAGGGTACTGCTTAATACATAATAAGAAGAGATTAATAGTAGAAGACTGGGGTCAACATCACTCCAGTAGAAAGTCATAATAACTTGCCTGATTTAAAGACCAGAGCCTGTTCTCAAACCTAGAATGCATGGACCAAAGGAGAGACTGGGTGTCTATAAGGAAGAACCTGGAACGTCAGGGCAAGTGTATACAGATTTTTTTCAGTCCTTCTCCAAATTGATTTATGGTTGTTTCCTTGGATAACCACAGACTGGGAAAAGAGGGATAATCCGATATTTGAGGGATGTTGGATACAGGGTCTAAGTTGATGGGGATACCCAGGGGTCCAAAGCACCATCAGGCACTCCTGTTAGAGGAGGGGCATATTGGAGTCAGATAATAAATGGAGTCTTCTGGTCTGTCTGTCTCTGAGTGGGTCCACTGGCTCTTCTTACCAACCTGGTGGCTGTTTCCTTGATTCCCAAATGTATGATTGGAATGGATGTACTTAGCAGTTGACAGAATCCTCACCTTGCTCCTCGGTCTGTAGAGGAAGAGCTATTGTAGTAGGAAAAGCCAAGTAAAGCCCCTGGAACTGCCTCTCCCCTGCCCCAATGAAGATAGTAAACCAAAACAGTATCACATCCAGAGGAAGATAACATTCACATAGGACAGAAAACATTTTACTTTTACAGTCTTGCTCCAAGGCTATGTTTACTTTCCTGTTTTCTGTCATAATATATTCCAAAGGGACCCGGACCATCTGGCCATTCCACAGAACATCACATTAGTCTATCACGGTGAAATATCATGTTACTTGGCCCCGATGAGCAATAAATGCAAGTAATCTGGATGTCTTGATGAGACACATGCTTTCCAGAGGATGAATAAATCCCATAAAAACTCAGAAGCGTGCTACGTTGACGAAAATTTTAAATGCCAGTTATTACTTTTAACATTTTGAGATAATTTTAGATTGATAGGAGAGATGCAAGAAGAAAACTGAGGTTTTCTGCAGGTACTTTACCCAGCTTGCCCTTACGTTAACATCTTATATAAGCACAGAACATATATCAAAACTAAGAAAATAACCTTGGTACAATACTATTATATAAAGCACAGAACTTATGTGGATGGTGAAGTTGACCAATGGTCTAAGGCCTGCAAGGACATTTCCTCCCAAGTAAAGGACAACTTACAGTACCTTGTACCTTCTGCCACTAAGAATGAATACTTGGTAGATCTCTTCAGGTTGAGGTGGAAGGTGGCTAGTTTTAAGTAGGGCTCAGATCCATAAAGGACTCAGTAGTAGGTCCAGCCTCAGAGCAAGCAGTCCTGCCATTTGGGCTCTATCACCTGATACATCTCATGATACTAGAAGTATCTATGGTCGAGAAAAGGCCAAGTGGGGTCTCTGGCAAGACCCAAAAGAAGAGTCACAGTGCGGCCCAACATGGTTCTGGAGAATGGCCATGCCAACTGTGGGAGAGAAACAAACACATTTGAAAAGCATCTCTGGGGAATTCCTTGGCAGTCCAGTGGTTAGGACTCAGTGCTTTCACTGCCATGGTCCAGGTTCAATCCATGATCTGTGCACTAAGATCCTGCAAGCCATGCAGTGTGGCCAAAAAAAAAAAAAAAAAAAAAAGAAAAAGAAAAGCATCTCCTGGCATGCTACTGAGCCCTAATAGAAGCTGAACATCTCATGGGGCATCAAGTGACCATGCAACCCAAACTGCCCATCATGAATTGGATAATGGCAGGCCCAACCACCTCATAAGTGTGGGCAGGCCTAGCAACAATCTTTTCAAATGGAAGTGGTGCATTGGGAATGAGTTTGAGCAGGTTCAGAGGACACACATAAGCTGCATGAACGGATGGCCCAGATCCCGTTTCTCCTACCACTGTTGTACCCACACCTCTTCCTTAATCCATGGGGAGCTCTCTTAACCAGAGGATGGAGGCGGAAAAGCCTGAGCTTCATTGAAGATTGATAGGCTTGGTCTGTGGATACAAGAGGAAAATGGATTACTGCTTCACTGCAGACCTCCTGAAGGTGAGCGTAATTATCCCAATGGGCAGGGTTTAGGCCTGTGTTACTGGTCATCTATTTTGTGTGGGAGAGAATTGGCTCAAGAGAAGGATACACATGGACACCTGGCAGCGGCAAATGGCTTAGATGGCTCGTCAGTGGGTCTGGAAGGAGCAAGCTTGGAAGACTGGAGACAGGAAAACCTGGGGTAGAGACCTAAGGCAGTGAACATAAATTGTGAGAATCTTTGTATCATATGCTAATGATCCCTAAAGAACATTCAACACAGCTTGGCAGAAGAGTTAGGATTAAAGGCAACAAAATACTAAAATCCTTGTAGTATTTTTTTTAAATTTTTATTTATTTATTTATGGCTGTGTGGGTCTTCGTTTCTGTGCGAGGGTTTTCTCTAGTTGTGGCAAGTGGGGGCCACTCTTCATCGCGGTGCGCGGGCCTCTTACTGTCACGGCCTCTCTAGTTGGGGAGCACAGGCTCCAGACGCGCAGGCTCAGTAATTGTGGCTCACGGGCCCAGTTGTTCCGCGGCATGTGGGATCTTCCCAGACCAGGGCTCGAACCCGTGTCCCCTGCATTGGCAGGCAGATTCTCAACCACTGCGCCACCCCTTGTAGTATTTTGTTGAGTGAAGGTGTAACCGAAAGTGGGGTCCAGCTGCTCACCGCTCAAAAGCCAATAAAGAGGCAAGGTTGGTGGAAAGGAAAGTTTGCTTTATTTTGGACACCAGCAACAGCAGGGGGTGGGGCAGACACCTGTCCAAAGGCCAACTCCCCCCGCCTCCCCCTCCCAACAATCAGGGGGTAAGAGCTTTTATAGACAGAGGCAGGGGGCCACATGCAGAAACAGCACAGTCAGCTCTGACAGTCATCTTGAAATTGGTCATCGGTGGTCTGACCAGACTCATCTTGATTGTTTTAAGTACAATTAATCTTTAGTTCCAGGGTCGGTTTGCTCCCACTTCCTTGAGGCCAATTCTCAGAATTGTGGCAGCTTATGTCATGACTACAGTCTGGTCATCATGTACTTAACTTCTTCCATCTGGTGGGGCTTTCAGTATCAGACAGCTCACAGGTTATGGCTCAGAATATTATCTCTAGCCCTTGAGAAGGAACTAAGGGTCCTTGACTTTGCTTAATGATTAAATTATTATTATTTGGTCTCCTTTGAGTGTTTTCCTTTGTTTCTGCATTTTCCCACTTTTCTGATTAAACTTATTCTTTGGCTAAAATTTTTCTACAGAAAAAAGGCAGGTGGAGGACATGGGCAGGGAAGGACCATAGGGTCCTGCTCTGTTTCAGAGGGGGATAGGAGGGTCTTTGGGTATTTATAACAATCCTCTCTGAACCTGTGTTTATGCTAGTGAGTTGATTCTGGGAGCATGGAGGCTGGATGTCAGAGAAACCAACCCTGAGATTAGAGGGTTGGAACTTTCAATTCCACCCTTCAACCTCCAGGGAGGGGGTTGAGTTAATCATTAGTGGTCAGTGATTTAATCAATCATGCCTAGGTAATGAAATCTCCATAAAAAACACTGACAACAGGGTTCTGAGAGTTTCCTGGTTGGTGTAATCAGCAAGGTGCTGGGAAGGTGACACACCCAGAGGGAGAATGAAAGCTCTGAGTACCCTCTCCGCAACCCATACCTTGCCCGACGTATCTCTCCCATTTGACTGTTCCTAAGTTGTATCCTTTATAATAAACCTGTAAATGTAAGTAAAGCGTTCTCCTGAGTTCTGTGATCTGTTCTAGCAAATTGGACCCTGAGCAGGGCATTGTGGGATGCCCCGATTTACAGCCAGTTTGTCAGAAGTACCCAAGGCCCAGACTTCCTTTTTTTTCTTTTTTGGCCACACCGCGCAGCATGTGGGATCTTGCTTCCCTGACCAGGGATCGAACCCGCACACCCTGCAGTGGAAGTGTGGAGTCTTAACCACTGGACCACCAGGGACGTCCTGAGACCCAGACTTTCTATTGGTGTCTGAAGTGCAGAGCAGTTTTGTGGAACTAAGCCCTTAACCTGTGGGGTCTGCATTAATTCCAAGCAGTTAGTGTCAAAACTGAATTACATTGCAGGACACCTAGTTGGTGTCCACAGAGAACTGGAGAACTGCTTGGTGTGGAGAAGCCACACATGTGGTGGGTGTCAGAAGTAGTTTGGGTAAAAAAGAGCTAATACCTTCAGACTCCATAGTTTTGACCCTATCCTTCAGGTTCTACCACTCCACCCTCCAAAAAAGCCTAAGGCTAGGAAAGTGAAATAGAGAAGAAACCAGGATGATTCACCAAGTCAGTTAAACTTTATTCAGCGTCTGCTGTATTCAAATGTGTGGTGTTCTTTCTCAGTTGGCACTGTTTGTTTTAGGAGTTGCTGAGATACAAAGATAAACTATTATAATTTCTTATAAAGAAGAGATTATAATCTCTTCTTTCAAAACCCATCTCCAATGCCTTCAGGGTTTTCCTGCTGGCCTCTGACATCAAGAAAGTTAAAAACTTGTAGGGGTGGGGGGGAGAAAAGAATTTAGAGAACTTTTATATTAGTGATCTTATTTTACAGGTAAAAAAGGAGGCCTAAGGTCACAGGGGTAATTGACAGAGTTGGCTTTTGTATTGGTGTTTCCCTCTGTTGTTTATTTTCTAACACAATTTCAGCATATCTTAAAATATTTCAATATTTCTGAATAAAATTGGAGAGTCTGTGAAGCTGATTTAGAAAAAGAACAAGGGAACTTTTGATTCACAGAGAGCTCTGGAGTATATATATATATGTATATATATATATATATATATATTTTTTGTCCGCGACGCATGTCTTTCGGGACCTTCGTTCCCTGACCGGGGATTGAACCCAGACCCAGGCAGTGAGAGTGCCAAGTCCTAAACTCTGGACCGCCAGGAAATGCCTATGGAATATAATTTAGCTATACTGAAGCTATGCATCCCAAACCTAGATGTTCATTATCGTTACACTACAAATATATGAGGACAGGAATCTTGTACTCTGAAAAAAAATTCATCCCCTTCTGTACCTTGTTGAATAAATGAACAAAACACATAAACATATGTATAGTGGCTAAGTGTGCGATGGGTGGCTATGTTTATTCTTTTTAGGATTTTAATTCAGTGAATCTTTGTTGAAGACTCGCAGGAGGAAGGCATGGTGTAGGAAATGAAAAAAGGTTTAATCACAGTACCCACCATTATGGAGCTTTAGAGTTTAGTAGGTTAGGGGACAGATGTCCCACAGTAGAAAGTGCTGAACGCCTTTTATGAGGGTTATCATGAAAGTACTGCGGATGCTCAGAGGAGGGAAAGTTTCCCTAGGACTGGAGAAGCTGCATGCTAGGGAGAGCTTGGTGCTGCGCGTCAGGAACCTAAGCTCTAGAACGGGTTCTACTACTGATTTGCCCCTGTAGGTTAGGCTTTGTGGACAAAGAATATCACCAGCCATTTCAATAAACAAAGGATGTTGTGGCCATCAAGCCATCAGCCAACACAGTTGCCGCCCCTCCCCCGCACCGTGCACCCTGAGGGAGTTCAGGATGGAAAAAAACCAGGATACTGGCCCTAGACAGTTAAGGTGCATTTCAAAGGAATGATTTTGATGAGCCCAGACTCTGGCGTCTTTCCATAGGTAGAAAAGTGCTAACTTCATTAACTTGAGATGTCTGGTTTTTAATGAACAGTAACCTTTTAAAGTTCCGACTACCTGGTTTTTGTTGCAAAAGCTCCTAAATATCCTGGCTCCTTCCTTACCTCTTCAGCACAGTCCCTCAGAGCGATCTGAGAGGCTGCCTTTTAGGTTTAAGTCCTCAGTATGTTCGTCCAGTAAAACATAATTCTTAATTTTTAGGTTGTGCCTTTCTTGTCAGTCCACAGTTTGTAAATTAAACTCCCCAGATTTCTATTGTCACTTTGAAACTCCAGGGGTTAGAGGGACCATTAGGTTCCCTGGGACAATGCCCTCCGGCATTCCCTATTTCTTATTGCTACTCGCCCCTACACCCCCTCGCTCTGTGGGTCCCTCCTCTCCTGGAGGCGGGCCGGAAATGAGCGTGGTCACTTTAAGGGAGCCCTCAGTGTCGCGCGCCCGGGGAGCCCCAGGCGGGGGAAGCAGGGGCGGGGCTCCGGGGACCTGGGCTTCTCACGCAGCCGGGGACGCCGCTGCCTCAAGGCGCTCGCAGCCAATCAGGATGGAGCCTGCCGGGACGCATTACAAGGGCGACTGGCCCGAAGCCTCGCGCTTCGGGATGAATTAGCGGCGGGTTCTGCACGGAGGTTGTGACCCCCAGGGATTCTCCAGTTCGCCCACGCGCTCCCCACGGTGTCGCGCGTGGTCGTCTGCTAGTCACAGGTGAGAAGCTGGAACCGTCAGGTGGGGTTTACGGCACGGGGAAAATGGCGGCGGCGGCCGGGGAATCCTGGGTCGGCGGAGGGGGAGCAGCCCCATGGGCTCTTCCACCCGAGCCGCGGGCCTCCCTGGGCTGCGGCCCCCTGTAACGGTTACTTGACGGGGAATTGGGGTCACCACGCGGGTGGCGGCGCCGTCGGCTCAGGTGAGAGGAGGCGCGGGGAAGCGACTCCCGGAGGCTAGCGGAGGCGTCGGGGGCCGCGGGGCGGCTCGGGCCGGGTCGACGTGGCCGCGGGAGGAGGAGGGCCAGGTATCTGATAGGTGTTTACAGAAGAGCGCCAAGACCTTCCTGCTCCAGATTGGGGAGGGTCCGGGAGCTGCACCGCTGCGAACACACCCCAGGCTCTGCCGCTGTTAAATCAGATGTGCCAAAGGTCCCAAGTGGCCGCCACGTGCGAGGCTTGGACATGAGCTGTGGAGGGAAAGGGCTGGATCTGGCTTATTTGTGTATGCTCCGGGCGCCTGCCTGTAGGTGCCAGAGTGGCAGTGCCACAAAAGGAGAGGTAGGCCCTAGCCAGGGGCTGATGTCAAGTCTGATCGTCAAGGTGAATCTGAGCTCCTAGTTGTCCATTTGAAGAGAAGAAATAAAAAGTTCGGGCCCTTAGCTGTTGGGAGAGACGTTTTGCTTCCTGGTATTTCCTTGGTTCCGGTGGGTTCCCCGGGAGCATTGCCTCTGCCTTCGAAGTTCATTAACTCTATTCCATGTGCACTTGGCTGCATGTTAAGACTGAGGATTGACTTTCAGCTGAAGCCCAGGAATGTAATGAAGATAAGTATAGGTGAAGGTGTTAACAGTAATGCAATTTTGTCCATTCATGTAGGTCCCTTATTTGAGCAAAGACCTGTCATGAAGTATAACTAGTTGGGTTAGTTTTCAAAAAACTGTCTTGATGAAAGAGCCCTTTTTGCAAAACTGTTACGTTTTTGAGAGTAAAAGAAAAAAATGCATTAAATTTTTTTTTTTAAGTTCCTATTGCTACATTGTACTTTGATGTGACAGATAGGTAAATTAAGTGACTTTCGTTTTTGGTAGCAGTCTTAATTTTGTGGAGTGCCTTGTTCTGTTATTGAGAAAGCACAGTGGCACTGCTTGTTTGTTATCAGTAGTTGTCTTTGGACTGCCTGCTATGCATCAGGCACTGTGAAAATGAGGCTTCTCTTACCTATTAATTTGAGCAAATGGTGGTCCGTTTCTTCCCACCAGGTGCTTAGTCTGGCTGTTGCTGATAACCAAGGGTAAACAATGGGGAAAACCCAAAAGAATCTTTCTTCCACACTGCATCTGTGGAGATTCAGTCAGTTTAGTCTGGGGCTGGGGTTAGGTGTAGTTTCTGGTTCTTACTCTGCCACTTAAAATATCTTAGGGAAATCATGACCTCTCTATCAGTACTTTGTCTCGGAAATGGACAAAGTGATTCTCCAAGCAATCTCACTGTGCTGTTGTGAAAAAAAAAGTGTATGTAAAAAGGGCTTAAAAAAGTTAAAAGCACTGTGTTGACAGTTGACGTTTATTACTATGCATTTGCTCCTCAGGCACTGTTCCAAGAGCCTTTAAGGGCTCACTCACCCAGCAACATTGTGTATCATCTTTGTTTTACACGAGGAAGCTGAGGCACATTGAAGTTTTAAGTTATTTTCCCCAAATTGCAAGACTAGCATTATGATGCCAGACTGTGTTCTTAACCACCATGCATACCATCTTCCTGTATCATGCAGATGTGTTATGTGTAAAGGTGATGTATATGAACAGACTTCCAATGAAGTAATTTTGTTTGTGGTCTTTTAGTTGTATAAATAATAACTGTGATTCATTCCCTTGGCATCCAGTAGTGATTTACATGGTGATGACTCCAGTTACTTTGGTTAAGTGGTATATTCATCCCACCTTTGATGCCCATTATTATTATTTTTTTTATTTTTGTTTGTTTTTTTGCGGCCTCTCACTGTTGTGGCCTCTCCCGCTGCAGAGCACAGGCCTCGGACGCGCAGGCTCAGCGGCCATGGCTCACGGGCCCAGCCGCTCCGCGGCATGTGGGATCTTCCTGGACCGGGGCATGAACCCGTGTCCCCTGCATCGGCAGGCAGACTCTCAATCACTGCGCCGCCAGGGAAGCCCGATGCCCGTTATTTTTAAAAGTATTTTTAAAAATTAATTTATTTAATTTATTTTTGACTGCGTTGGGTCTGTTGCTGCACGCGGGCTTTCTCTAGTTGCGGTGAGCTGGGGCTACTCTTCGTTGCGGTGTGCGGGCTTCTCATTGTGGTGGCTTCTCGTTGTGGGGCACGGGCTCTAGGCGCACGGGCTTCAGTAGTTGTGGCATGTGGGCTCTAGAGTGCAGGCTCAGTAGTTGTGGCTCACGGGCTTAGTTGCTCCGCGGCATGTGGGATCTTCCCGTGTCCCCTGCATTGGCAGGTGGATTCTTAACCACTGTTCCACCAGGGAAGCCCCTAAAAGTATTTTAAAGCAAAGAGTCGTTACTAATTTCTAACAGGAAGCACACATCTATGATTGAGGAAGGTTTTAGTTTTTTATTAAACTCTTTAAAAGAATACTTTGCTGGGTGACTTTTAAAAGACAACTTGTGTTAGGTTCACTGCTTTGACATATTTGTACTAATTTTTCTAGTGTCTATTTATAGAAAGAAGGTGACATGAATAAAAGTGGCTGGGACATTCATTCTTTCATTGAACCTTCATGGAATTGCCCTGCCAAGTCCTTGGGATGTAAAGATTAATTCCTAATCCTGAGTGAGAAAAACAAATAAGTGATTCACTAATACAGGTGATAAGGACTCAAGTATAGTTGTGGTGGGTACAGAGAGCTGCAGGAACACATACTAGGGCACAGTTGCTTCTGCTGGGGTCGTCCTGTGCAAGAAGGGAAGGAGCTGATTGCAGGATAAAGGGAGAAGGGACTTCTAGCCAAAGGAGGAAGCAGTGCAAAATTAGGATGAGAAAGAGGGCATGGGTGCCCAGTTGTCAGGCCAAAATTTTGCAGGAGTTGCTAAGAAAGAAGCCAGGAAAGGTTAGGGCCAGATTGTGAATTCTCAACTAAGAGAGTGACTTTATCCTGTGGGCAGTGGGACCTATAGAAGGATCTTAATCAGATGAGTAACATGATCAACTTTATGCTCTGGAGAGGGGACTTTGGTGGTGACAGGGTCAAAGACAAAATGTAAAGAAGAGACCAGTCAAGGGCAGTTCCCGTACTCCAGACCAGAGATGGTGAGGGAGTGAAGCAGGGCATTAACTGTGACAGCAAAGTTCAGAGGCCACCACACATTTGGAAGGCAGAATGGAAGATTGGCTGGGTGTGAAGAATAACTGGATGGGGGAGGGGAGCACCTGCTGAGCTAGTAAAGAGAAGACTAAGCTGTTCGTTACATTTGTTCGTTTTGGTTTTTTGGTAACTGTGGTTGGAGAAAGGAGATTCTGTTAATTAATTTAGGAAAGAGGATGGAGCAAGGAGTTCTTTGTTACTGGTTTTCTGGAGAATTGTAAACCCTCTGAGGTTGTTGGGTCAAATAAGGTGTAATAGAACCTGGCTTAACAGAAGCCTCTAGGCTTTTGATTTCTGAGACTACAGAACACTTAATTATATCATCAAAGTCAGTAGGGTCTAGTATAAAGTGGCCCATTGGAGGAAAGCCCCTCAAAGGGAGTGGGAAGAATCATCTAAGGTATGTTTGGGGTAAAATGTTAGAATAACAGGTGTTAGAGGGTTTTCCTCACTTTTTTCACAGTATGCTTTTGATGTATTTGTACAGAAGTCATTATAATATGGAAGTAGTCACAGATGAATCCTCTAGTTGTAAAACTGATTTCCTCTCAGACGTTCATAACACTAAAGTTGTCTATCACCAACAACATAACATGAATGCATTTCAAATCGACTGCAAGGTGAAATTGTAAACCTTACAAAGATGCAGGAATTCATGAATTCAGAGCAAGGTCAGAACCATTCAAACCATAAGCACAAATCAAAGAACTACTGAGTAGAGTAGGCACAGATTTCTTAAAAAAGACTTAAAGCAATGATTGTAACAATGATTGATAAATTTGACTTCGTTAAAATTGAGAATTTCTCTCCACCTAAAGACACCATGAAGAGAATGAAGGGCAAAATACAGACTGGAAGAAGAAATTCTCAATTCATCTCTCTGACCAAGGACTCACATCCAGAATGTATGTGTATTGTGTAAAATTAATAAGAAAAAGACAATTTAATTTAAAAATGCACAAAAGTTTTGAATAGGCACTTTCTAAAAGAGGATCTCTGTATGGCCATTTCTTGTATAGAAAGGTGTTCAATGTTATTAGTCAATGGAGAGTCACAGGCTCCAGAGCGCAGGCTCAGTAGTTGTGGCACACGGGCTTAGTTGCTCCACGGCATGTGGGATCTTCCCAGGCCAGGGATCGAACCCATGTCCCCTGCATTGGCATGGCAGGCGGATTCTTAACCACTGTGCCACCAGGGAAGCCCTGTGGTAAGTTTTGAAAACAGGAAGTATGAGTCCTCCTACTTTGTTCTTCTTTTTCAAAATTGGGTTGTCTATTCTGGATCCCTTGTAAGTCTTTATGAATTTTAGAATCAGCTTGTAAGTTTCAAGAAAGAAGTCAGCTGTGGATCTGGTAGTCAGTGATTTTTAATACTATCTTCATTGAGTTGTACAACCATTACCACAATTAATTTTAGAACATTTTTATCACCTCAAAAAGAAACCCTGTATCCATTAACAGTGACACCTCATGTCCCCTCATCCTCCCACCTTTGACTTAGGCAAGTACTAATCTACTTTCTGCCTGTTCTGGACATTTCCTTTAAGTAGAATCATATAATATGTGGTCTTTTGTGACTGGCTTCTTTCACTTAGCATAATGTTTTAAGTGTTCATCCCTGTTGCAGCATGTAACAGTACTTAATTCCTTTTTATGGCCGAATAATACTCCATTGTGTGGATATGCCACATTTTATTTATCTACTCATCAGTTGATGGACATTCATGTACAAGTTTTTTGTGCAGATGTATGTTGTAATTTTTTTTTTTTTTTTTGGTATATAACTAGGAGTTGAATTTCTGGGTTATACGGTATAATTTTTTGAGGAACCATCAGACTTTTCCAGGCTGTACCATTTTACAATCTCATCGCAGCATATGGGGGTTCCCATATTTCTCCATCTTCCCCCAACACTTGTTATTATCTCTTTGATTATAGCCATTCTAGAGAAGTTATAATAAAACATTCTCCTGAGTGTGAGTTGATATTGTGGTTTTGATTTGCATTTCCCTGATGGCAGATGATGTCAAGCATCTTTTCATGTGGTTATCAGGCATTAGTATATTTTCTTTGGAGAAATGTCTATTCAGATCCATTGTCCATTTTTTAATGGGTTATTTGCCTTTTTACTAAGTTATAGAAGTTCTGTATATATTCTTCTTATAAGCCCCTTATCATATATATGATTTGCAGAAGTTTTCTTCTATTCCGTAGGTTGTCTTTTCCATTGACATGCAGTTTGCAGTTGCTTTTTTTCTTTGGTGTATTTATCTTGTATCTGCACCCTTACTGAACTCACGTATTAGGAGGGTCTAGGAGGTTTTTGGATAGATTTCTTGGGATTGTCTATGGAAACCATCATGTCATTTGCAAATAGGGACAGGTTTATTTCTTCTTTCTGTATGGCTTTTATTTCCTTTTCTTGCCTTCTTGCATTGACTAGAATTTTCAGTACTGTGTTGTATAAGAGTGGTGAGAGTGGACATTGTTGTTCTCAATAATAGGGGCAATGCATTGTTCATTTTTTCTTTTAGCATTAGGTGTAATGATGTTTGCTGTATGTTTTTTTATAGTTGCTTGTTATCTAATTGAGGAAGTTCCCCTGTATTCCCTTTTTTTTTTTTCTGAGAGTTTTACTCATAAACAGGATTGTTTTTTATCAGATAATTTTTTCTGTATAGATTGGTATGATCCTGTGAATATGTATTTTATCAGTTTGTTAATATTGTGGGTTACATTGATTCTTGAATATTCAACTAAGAATTTTTGTGCCTACATTCATGTATTGGTCTATAGTTTTTTTCTTTTGTACTGTCTTTTCCTGGTTTTTTTTTTTTTTGGTGGTACGCGGGCCTCTCACTGTTGCGGCCTCTCCCGTTGCGGAGCACAGGCTCCGGACGCGCAGGCTCAGCGGCCATGGCTCACGGGCCCAGCTGCTCCGCGGCATGTGGGGTCTTCCCAGACCGGGGCACGAACCCGTGTCCCCTGCATCGGCAGGCAGACTCTCAACCACTGCGCCACCAGGGAAGCCCTCCTGGGTTTTGCATCAGGGAAGTACTAGCTTCATAAAGTAAATTGGGAAGTGCTCCTTATTCTTGTGTTTACCAGAAGAGATTGTGTTAATTTTTCTTTAAACATTTGGTAGAATTCTCTCATCAAACAATCTTAGCCAGGAGATTTCTTTTTCATGAGGTTTTAAATTACGAGTTTAATTTCCTTAATAGTCACAGGGCTGTTCAGATTATCTATTTCATCTTGGGTGAGTTGTGTGCTTTCGAGGAATTGGTCCATTGACACACGAAGCAGGGCTCCTCACTGCTGCTGGGCAGGGGTGGAAGTTTCAGCTCCTCTCTAGGCCTTCACTGATACTACTATGCCTTCTTGCTGTTCTCCACATGGCCTGTACTGACACCACTGGGAGGGGATGGCCTTCTTACCCCTGGAGGGCAGAGAAAGTCCTGACTCTCTACTAGGCCTTGTCTCATACCATCCTGGTGGAGATGAGAAGGGGAGCCTCCTTACTGTCATGGCAGTAGAAGTCCAGGCTCTCCAGGTGGTCTTCATAGACACTGAGGCAGGGCAAGGGGGAGTCTTACACCTACCTGGCAAGGGAAGAAAGTTCTGCCTTTGATATCATCCCTGCAGGAGTGAGGGTGGGGGGTAAGGGGAGGGAGTAAGGGGGTAACCTGTAATGTTGAGGCACAACAGTACAGCCTGGTGAGAGGGAAAGTTCCGGCTCCCTACTTGGCTTACCTTGTTGTGGGTGGGGATGAGCCACAGTTTTTCCTGTGGTTTTTGGCTGGAGTGCCAGTGGTTATTGTCTGCAAGTCTTCTGTTTTGCTCTGCTGCTCTTTTCTTGGTTTTCTGGAAGAGCAGGAACTTTTTTGTCAGCCCCCATTGGTATTTCTGGATTACTGCCTGCTTCAGCTTTGTGTCCACGTGATATATATGAGGCAAAAGGAAAACCCAGAGAACTCACTACCATGTTGTTCGACGGGTCCCAAGGTGCCTCCCTAGCTAGTGTGCCTTCTCTCCATGCTCAGAGTCTTTTTTTTTTTTTAATTATTTATTTGGCTGCTCGGGTCTTAGTTGTGGCACGCGGGATCTTTGATCTTCGTTGCGGCAGGCAGGTTTTTCAGTTGTGGCATGTGGGATCTTTAGTTGCGGCATGTGAACTCGTGGTTGCGGCATGCATGTGGGATCTAGTTCCCTGACCAGGAATCGAACCCGGGCCCCGTACATTGGGAGTGCGGAACCTTAGCCCCTGGACCGCCGGGGAAGTCCCACCTTCAGAGTCTTTTGTTTGTTTCATATATGATGTCCAGGGTTTTTAGTTGCACTTAGCTGGAGCAGTAGGAGCAGTACATCTACTTGATTTTACTGGAGTGGTAGTTGGACTGGGATTGATTTTTCTTATGGAAGAAAACATAGGGTGGAAATTAAGATGCATATATTGGCCAGTTAGACACTTAAGTTAATTTTGGGTCAGTTACTTGGAAGTGACAATTTAACTATGTCTTTTTTCCTTCAGAGAGTAATTCTCCTTGTCATTGTTCAGTAAAACCAAACCCTCGTTAGTTTTAGATCTCTTAAGAAGCTTGACAATCCAATGAATTAATTTATTTCTGCATTTATATATAAATGCATAATAGTTCTAAATTTCTGGTTTAGTATGTGAAGAAAACAATTTATTGTAGTGAAAGATTAGTTTTATGGAGGGGACTAACTCAGTTTTTCTAATGGTTGTCAGAGATCTTGAAGCTGTGGATTTTTTTCTAAAAGAAGAAAAAGGCAATGTGCATGGTGGTTAAGAACTATGTAAGGAAAATTTGTGAAAGTCTTGAAATGTACAAAAGGGATTACGGGGTGTTTTCATTGGAAACTAGGTGGTCTAAAGCACATTTCCTGGAGATCTAATCTATGGGATCTACAGCTTTTATTATTTTTTGATTTATTTTATAATGTTGTAAGTTGTGAATAACTCACAGCAGTGCAAATTGCTCTTGTCCTTAGACATGCAAATGAATTTTGTTGGTTGGAGGTACTGTTGATTTCTTTTCCTCTTTTGTGGGGGAAGCAGGTTTTGGATCTATTAAGCAAATCCATTTCACCATTCCTGATGCCTGTATGTTTGTGTTCTTTGGATCCACTTTTGAACCAGATGAAACATCTTATTTATTCCATAATTAATTAATGAGTTACATAAAATCATAGACAGGCGTTCATTTTATATTTGTGTGGGAGACACAGTGTTACCTTTTTGTTTGTTTGAATTATCCTTTTAACAGCTTGAACTGTGATGTGCTTGAATCCCACTGTAGCACTTACTGTCATTGTGATTTTCTGTAATACTTACTGCAGCTAGGTAGGTTCTGGTTTTCTCATCCTGGTTTTATAGATAAAGAAAAGGAAGCTTTTAAGAAGTCGTATAACTTGCCAAGAGCTGGAGGTGTTAGAGAACCCAGTGCTTTCTGACTTTTAACCCTTTATGCTCAGCCGACTTCCTTCCTTGCTTGAAATGTTACTGTCTCCCCCAAATCTGGCAACTGTGGACTAAGGAGTACTTTTGCTAGAATACACTTCTATGACATAATTTTTGAGCTTAAGAACTTTCAGCTCTAGATTATTGCAGGATAAAACCCACACTTCTTAGGCAGGCATTCAAGGCTCACCGCAGTCCGTCAAGCCCAAACTAACAATAATACTGTCCCAAACTTTACATAGAAGCAAAGCAAACAAACACCTATTGTGTTTCTTGGATGGGCCACCACTCAATGTGTATCTCCAGTGAACTGCACTGGAGATGGAAGACATACCTTCCAGTTCCTTATAAACTATAACTGGGAAGTCAGAATATATTAAAAGACTGTCAGTATAAAAATAGCACATGCTGATCAATGAGCAGTATAGATATTGAAATGCTTTTGGAGTTCAAAAAAGCAGCAGCTTCATGGAGCAGATGTATTTGGAGCTTGGTCTTACCAAGATGGTAGGATTTTGATAATTGTCACATCTGGGGAGAGGACGCTTGTAGTGAGGAAGCTCACGAGTGAAAGGAATGGAGGAGGTTGTTGGACATGTATGGAAAGGTGGTGTTGATGGCAGTGAGTAGTTTATGTGGAGGGAACCTTTTCTGAAGGCCAGGGTCTATTCCCTGTCTCAAAACATGTCTTCAAAAGCTGCAGCATGTTTTAACTAACTGAATTTGTGCTAGGTCTCTGTTCTTTGAAACTAGAGTTGTTTGAAATGACCCCAAAACTATTTTAGGACCTACCTAGGTGATAAGGTTGGGTGATCATGTTGGTTAACATTACTTTTAGTAATGCAACATCAGAATAAATACAGTATTTCAAGTAACCAGTCTGAAGGAGATAGCATTCTTTATATTGGGCAAGTTTTGGTAAATATGTATTTTTAAAGGTCTTCTTTTGTACCTGAACTCACCATGTCATTTTATACTCAGTCTCCTGTATTCTGTAGGGTTTGAATCATTCCTGACTCGCTAAAGCATAACAGTTTTTTGGTCATCTGGGCTCCCATTTAAAAACAAAACAAGGGACTTTCCTGGTGGTCCAGTGGTTAAGACTCCACGCTCCCAATGCAGGGGACCTGGGTTCAATCTCTGGTCAGGGAACTAGATCCTGCGTGCCTCAACTAAGAGCCCGCATGCCGCAATGAAGATCCTGAGTGCCGCAACTAAGATCTGGTGCAGCCAAATAAATAAATAAAGGAACATTACATCAATGAATTAAAAAAAACAAAACAAAACAAAACTTTAATTTTTATTGTGATTTTGTAAATAACATGCATTTTGGAAAATAAAAAATGTATAAAGAACGGTTCAAAATCACGTTACTCAGGTAATTAGTCACCCTTGTTTATTAATATTGCACTGCTTTTGTTTATATAGTTGCATATACAATTTTGTAGTTGTACTCTTTTCAGTTAATTTTGTAAGGATTTTCCCATGTCATAAGATTTTTTGGAAAATATAGCTTCTATTAATATGTAAACATATTACAATTATATATGTTTGTTATTTTGTTTTTTCCCTTTAAGTAAAAACAGAATAATTTACTTACTATATTTTTTTTTTTTTTTTTTTTTTTGCGGTATGCGGGCCTCTCACTGTCGTGGCCTCTCCCGTTGCGGAGCACAGGCTCCAGACGGGCAGGTTCAGCGGCCACGGCTCACGGGCCTAGCCGCTCCATGGCATATGGGATCTTTCCAGACCGGGGCACGAACCCATGTCCCCTGCATCAGCAGGCGGACTCTCAACCACTGCGCCACCAGGGAAGCCCTACTTACTATATTTTAAGTGCTTTTTTCACTTAATGCATCATGGCTAGCTTTCTAAATGACAGCTTATATTGTTGTATTTCATTTTTCACCGGCTACATTGAATTCCATTGTAGACATATACCATCATTTAGCTATTTCTATATTGATGGGCGTTTATACTATTTCTAATTTTCACATACAAGTAGAATTTCAGTGAGCATGTGAATTTTTATTTATTTATTTATTTAATTGAAATATCATTGGTTTACAGTATTAGTTTCAGATATACAACATAGTGATTCAATACTTTTATAGATTATATGCCATTTAAAGTTGCTATAGGGACTTCCCTGGTGGTTCAGTGGTTAAGACTCTGTGCTTCCACTGCAGGGGGCATGGGTTCAATACCTGGTCAGGGAACTAAGATCCTACATGCCATGCAGCGTGGCCAAAAATAAATGAAGAAAGAAAGGAAGGGAGGGAGGGAAGGAGGGAGGCGGGAGGGAGGGAGGGAGGAAGGAAGGAAGTTAGGAAGTTATTATAAAATATTGGCTCTATTCCCTGGGCTGTACAATATATCCTTGTAGCTTATTTATTTTATACACAATAGTTTATATCTCTTAATCCCCTACCCCTATCTTGCCCCACCTCCCTTCCCTCTCCCCACTGGTAATCAGTAGTGTGTTCTCTACATCTGTAAGTTTGTTTCTGTTTTGTTATATTCATTCATTTCACTTTTTAGATTCCACATGTAAGTGATAACATACAGTATTTATCTTTCTCTGACTTATTTCACTAAGCATAATACCCTCCAGGTCCATCCATGTTGTTGCAAATGGCAAAATTTCATTCTTTTTTAGGGCTGAGCAATACTCCATTTTATATCTATCTATCTATCTATATATATCTATGAAAAATACATACCACATCTCCCTTATCCATTCATCTGTTGATGGACACTTAGATTGCTTCTATATCTTAGCTATTGTGTATAATACTGCAGTAAACATAGGGGTGCATATATCTATTCAAATTAGTGGTTTTTTTTTTTTTTCCTCAGGTAAATACCCAGGAATGAAATTGCTGGATTGTATTGTATTTCTACTTTTCGTTTTTTGAGGAACCTCCATACTGTTTTCTGTAGTGGCTGCACCAGTTTGCATTCCCACTAGCAGTGTACTATGTTTCCCTTTTCTCCACATCCTTGCCAACATTTGTTATTTGTGTTCTTTTTGATGATAGTCATTCTGACAGGTGTGACGTGATATCTCATTGTGGTTTTGACTTGCATTTCTCTGATGATTAACCATGTTGAGTACCTTTTCAGGTGCTTGTTGGTCATCTGTATGTCTTCTTTGGAAAAATGTCTGTTTAGGTCTTCTGCCCATTTTTTAATTGGGTTGTTTGTTTTTTGATATTGAGTTTTATGAATATATTTGGATATTAACCCCTTATCAGTCATATCACTTGCAAATATTTTCTCCCATTCAGTAGGTTGTCTTTTTGTTTTGTTGGTGTTTTTTTGTGTGCAAAAGCTTTTAAGTTTAATTAGGTCCCTTTTGTTTATTTTTGCTTTTGTTTCCTTTGCTTGAGGAGACAGATCCAAAAAAATGTTGCTATGATTTAGGTCAGAGAGTGTTCTGCCTGTTTTCTTCTAGGTGTTTTATGGTTTGCAGTCTTAACGTTTAGTTTTTTAATCCGTTTTGAGTTTATTTTTGTATGTGGTGTGAGAAAATGTTGTAATTTCATTCTTTTACATGTAGCTATCCAGTTTTCTGAGCATCACTTATTGAAGAGACTGTCTCTTCCCCATTGTATAGTCTTGCTTCCTTTGTTGTAGATCAATTGACTGTAATTTTTTTGGTTTATTTCTGGGCTTTCTATTCTGTTCTGTTGATCTATATTTCTGTTTTTGTGCCAGTACCATACCGTTTTGATTACTGTAGTTTTGTAGTATAGTCTGAAGTCAGGGCACCTGATTCCTCCAGTTCCGTTTTTCTTTCTCAAGATTGCTTTGGCCAGTGGGCATTTTTATGCATAAGTTTTTTCCCTCACTTTGATGAGTATTTTTGTAGGATAGATGATTAGAAGAAGAATTATTGGGTACAGATCTATTTGCCTTTTAAATCTTGTCGGCTATGCTGAATTGCTTTTTAAAAGGTCTCTATCAGTTTATATTCTCAGTAATAGTATGTTTAAGAGTCCCTGTGTCCTCATACCCTCACTTTCGCTAGGTATTGGGGTGGCCAAAAACTTCGTTTGGGTTTTTCCGTAAGATGTTACAGAAAAACCCGAACGAACTTTTTGGCCAACCCAATATTATCCTTGTCAAATATGGAAGGGTAGTAGTTGGAAGCATGACATCACATTGCTTTAATTTGATTTCTTTGTTTTTTAGTGTTTCGTATGTGACTGTTTTCTTTGCTCATTTTTTCTATTGCTATATTCTAATTTTTAATGCTTTCATATTTTACATATAACTGTTTAATTCATCTTGAATTTTGATTTTATGGAATGAAAACTGCTTGATTCTGAAGGAGTTCAAGGGCTGGTGGGCCTTAAAATTATGTGTTGGAAAAACTCAGACAATAAAAATAATTTTTGCTGCTTTTGGAAAGTAGTCCATTTCAAATTCATTTAAAAACTTAGTTTATTATTACCCAATTCTATAATGTTTGTTGGGGAAATAAGAAAATCCTGCCAACAAAAAGACGCCTCTTTACCAATGTAGAAGGGAGAAAAAACTCGATATATTGGGTATGCATGTGAGATAACATGCATGTAGATAGTTCAGGAGAGACTACAAACTTTGAGTAGAATTTCATTCATCTTTACAGTAAAATAGAGATTTAATGTTTCTTTTATATTTTTGAGAGACAAATGGATGTCCCCTGTGATAGTCTCCTTTACACCTGGTGCTAGATTCCTGAGTTAATTTCAGAGGTATGTGTTTATCGTTATGAGAGTCAGAAGGCCTGTGACTTTGCATTGTGAAATCTGGAGACTAAGATTACCTAATTCCTGACCAAAGGGTTTGGTGTATGTTTTTAAGGAGACACACTGTGGTAGGCTGAAAATAGCTTTCCAAAAGAGATCCAAGTCCTGATCTCTGGTAACCTTATATGGCCAAAAGGGTCTTTGCAGATGTGATTAAATTGGAGGTCTTGAGCTGGGGCAGTTAACCCTGGATTATCTGGTTGTATTCTAAATGCAATTAAATATACCCTTTTAAGAGGGAGGCAGAAGGAGGTGGTACACACAGAGAAGAGGAGGAGGCAAGGTGACCCACCATGGAGGCAGAGATTAGAGTGATGTGGCCACAAGTCAAGGAATTCTGGCACCATCAGAAGCTGGAGGAGGCAAAGAATGGATTCTCCCCTAAAGCCTCTGAAGGGAGTGTGGCTTGACACCTTGATTTCAGTATTGGGCTACTAATACTGTTTTCAGGCTTTTTGCCTCTAGAACTGTGAAAGAGTACATTTATTATGGTGTTCTAAGCCACCAAGTAATTTGTTATAGCAGCCATAGGGGGGAAATATGTCACCTCAGGAGAGGAGAGCATTAGCTCTCTCCCCTTGATTAAACTAAGAACATTTTCATTTTATTTATCCTTATATTAATTATTGGTAATAACACTTGGCTCTTGGCTTCTCTTTGTTAATGACTATCATTTATTTGTTCCCATGATTGAGTAACAGAGGTTAAAGTTAAATAGGCTACAAAGTGACTTTAAAATAGAAAAGAAAATGTAACCTCAATGGTATTTGTAAAGTTGATGGTGATGTATTTTGACTATTTTTTTTTTAGACCTGAAAAGTAGAATAATTTGTAATCATTTATATCATGAAGTTCTTTTCAGTTTTGCTTTGGATTGCAGAGAATAAAGTCTGTTTTTCTTACTAGTGAAGCTGTGTGATAGTTACTGGGTACTTATTAACCAGTATGTTTGATACCAGAATGTTTGATACATTTTTTTTTTTCTGCAATGGAAAGAATTTCAAGTTCATAGTAGCATTTTGTTAAAATTTTTTTCCTTACTTTACAAGTTCTAATTTTTTTTCAACCAAGTAGCAGATTATACTTAATGCCATAATTGAACTTATGACTTTTTTCATTGACAAGTAATTTCTTATATTTTTGATGAACTAACCATGTGTAGATTTAGAGTTATTAGAAAATTTATTTTTCCAGAGTTTTCTGAAAAATTTATTTTCCTTGTTTTATGTTTTTATGTCTTTTTTTTAAGAAGATGATTAATCTCTTTTCCCAGTTCTGTGTCTCTTTGAGAATTTTTTGTTTCGTTAGAATTTTCAGGACTCTAACCACACTCATTTTAAAGTTCTGCTTTTTTAGTTTCGTAATCATGTAGTTTTATTTTCATTCATATTTCTGTTTTCCTGTTTTCTTTAATAACACTTTTATTTTAAAATGTTAAATTGACTGCTTAGTTTATGTTCTCTTAAGTATTATTATTTTAGACAATGTATATGAGTACAGCTTTGTATGAATTCCATAGCTTTTGATATGCAACATCTTTAAATTTTTTCCTTAATATTCTGTTACTGTTTTTAAACTTTGGTGGAGGGCTTATTAAAAGTATAGATGCTCTAACTCCACTCTTGATCTATTAAATGAGAATCTCTGGGTGTAGGGCTTAAGCTTCTGTATTTTAAACAAGCTCCCCAGGTAATCTGAGTGCACACCAAATTTGAGAACTACAAGTCTTGTTTATCCTTTAATTTTTAAAAAATTACTGCAGCATTATTTAAGAGTTTAGAAATTTATAGTATTAGGATTCTTTGTTTTGAATTCATTATTAATTATTGGTTTTGTTGTGTTATAATCAGAAAATATGCCCTGTAAATTAATTGAGGTTGCCATTGTGGCTTAACAGACAACTGATTTTGTAAATAATCTCCACTATGGATACTTGGAAAAAAAAGTTAGGCTATGACATTTGGTTTCTATTAATTTAAAAAAAATTGAGATGGAAATTCACAAATCATAAAATTAACCATTTTAAAGTGAACAAATCAGTGGCATTTAGTACATTCACATTGTTGTGCCACTGCTTCCTCTGTCTAGTTCCAAAACACTTCATCACCCCAAAAGGAAACCCTGTTACCACCTTTTTCTCCCCAGTCCCTGGCAACCACCAGTCAGCGTCTGTCTCTATGAGTTACCTTTTCTGGATATTTTATATAAATATGTATATAAATATATATATATAAATATGTGACCTTTTGTGTCTTGCTTCTTTTACTTAGCATACTGTTATCAAGGTTCATCCATGTTGTAGCACGTATCAGTACTTCATTCCTTTTGTTAAAAATTTTATTTATTTATTTTTGGCTGTGTTGGGTCTTCGTTTATGTGTGAGGGCTTTCTCTAGTTGCGGCAAGCGGGGGCTACTCTTCATCGCTCTGTGCGGCTTCTCATTGTCCTGGCTTCTCTTGCTGTGGAGCATGGGCTCTAGACGCGCAGGCTCAGTAGTTGTGGCTCACGGGCTTAGTTGCTCTGCAGTATGTGGGATCTCCCCAGACCAGAGCTTGAACCTGTGTCCCCTGCATTGGCAGGCAGATCCTTAACCACTGCGCCACCAGGGAAGCCACCCCCCCCTTTTTTTTTCTTCATTCCTTTTTAAGGCTGAGTAATATTCCCTTGTATGTATATATAATGCTACAGTTTGTTTACCCATTCATCCATTGAAGGGCATTTAGGTAGTTTCTACCTTTTGCCTATGGTAAATAGTGCTGTTATAAAAATTAGTGAACAAGTATTTGCGTACCTAGCTCCGGTTCTTCTAGGTATATACCTAGGAGTGAAAATGCTGGATAATAAAGTAAATCTATGTTTAACTTTTTGAGGAATTGCCAACCTGTTTTCCCAGAGCAGCTGCACCATATTACATTCTCATCAGCAGTGTATGAGGCTTCCAGATTTTCTGCATCTTCACCAATACTTGTTATTTTCCATTTTTTAAATTATAGCCATTCTTGTTGGGTATGTAGTGGTATCTCATTGTGGTGTTGATTTGTGTTTCCCTAATGATAATGACATTGAGCATTTTTTCACGTGCTTATTGACTGTTTGTATATCTTTGGAGAAATGTCTGTTTAAGTCCTTTGCTCACTTAAAAAAGCTGTTTGTCTTTTTGTTGTTGAGTTGTAAGAGTTCTTTAATATTCTGGATACTAGACCCTTGATTTGCAAAAGTTTTCTCCCATTATGTGGGTTGTTTTTTCACTTTCTTGATAGTGTTATTTGATGTACAGAAGTTTTAAATTTTGATCAAGTCCAACTCATTTTGTTTTTTGTCTTTTGTTGTGGTTTTAGTGTCATATCTAAGAATCCATTGCCAAATCTAAGGTTGTGAAGATTTACCCATATATTTTCTTCGAAGAGTTTTATAGTTTCAGCTCTTACATTTAGGTCATTGATCCTTTTTGAGTTAATTTTTGTCTGTGGTATAATACAGAGGTCAGTTCATTCTTTTGCATGTGGATATCCAGCTGTTCTAGTACCATTTGTTTCAGACTATTCTTTCCCCATTGAATGGTCTTGGCACCCTTGTCAAAAATCAGTTGGCCATAGATGTATGGGTATATTTCTGTATGGGTATATTTCTGGACTCTCACTTTTATTCCATTGATCTGCATGTCTTTTCTTATGCCAGTACCACACTGTTTTGATTATTATAAGCTTTGTGGTAAGTTTTGAAGTTGGGAAGTGTGAGTCTTCCAACTTTGTTCTTTTTTATTACTGTTTGGCTACTTGGGACTCCTTGAAATTCCATATGAATTTGAGGAACAGCTTTGCCATTTCTGCAAAACAGGCTGTTGGAATTTCAGAAGAGATTGCATTAAATCTGTAGTTTATTTTAGGGGGACAACTTTCATTCTTTCACCATTGAGTATGATGTTAGCTGTAGGGTTTTTTTTAAGTGCCCTTATTTTTCTTTTAAATCTTTAAAATTTTTCTAAACGGAGTTAAAATTGCTCAACTTTAAATAGGCTTATTTAAAATGTTTTTGCCAGTTTATGGGAAGTTGTCTCAAAATTGAGAACAGAAGAAATTTTTGTACGGTAATAATTTGGTCCTTACGTGGTCAGGAATATACAGAAAGCATTTATGGAAAAGGGGAGAAAAGGACACAGGACCTTCAGAGCTTATTGAATACAGGGTTTTACTCCCTGAACTGTTGCAGTTGACAATTGCATCTACTTCTAAGGCTTCACTTTTTAATATTGGCTTGCAGGAAAACAAACTTTCCCCAGATCGAGCCTTTTAAAATTAAAAATGCTTTTTAATTTCTTTCTTGGTTTGTAATAAATGTTTATAAATATCAGTAACTTGGTTTTTCTGAGGCCTTTTCTGAGGAGGAAAGAACCATGGACCAATGGCTGCATCAGAAGTTGCTCAGAAAAATGGAAACTCATTTTCTTAGAAAAATGGAAATGCCCCCAGAGTCAGAATGCACACTAATCTTGCATTTGGTAAACTGTCTTATTACTTGTCTTTCTTATAGTTATTTTAGTGGCAGATATGCAAAATATTTTTGATGGACCAGGTCTTAGAAATACATTGCAGAGAGACAGGAGGTGGTTACCTTTCCTAGTCATTTAAGTTATTTTCAGTTTTCCTAAACATTTTTGGGAAAAATATCCAAGAGCCCTGTTAGAATAATTTTGCTTCTTTGCTTCTTTGAGTCTTGCCAGCATTGCTCCCTCCCCCCAACCTTGCCCCCCATATTGTAACGGAATCTTTTGTGCCATGTTTAGCTAATGCATTGAGACTTTTAAGTCACAGAGGTAAGGAAAAATTAGCTGTGGATCAGTGTGTTGCCTAAAACTTTTTGCATTAAACAAACCATAATTATGCCTTTCTCTCCATCCTCTCTGGAGTTTAAGAAATAGTGTAATGATTTGTTGTCTCTGAATATAGTTGATATTTGTGTACAGTATATCTGTGGCCTCACCAGTCAATGGAGAGCAGATGTTTTCTCTTGGAAAATAGTTTTCCTGGAATAGATATTTCTGATTGCTAATTTGTTATATATATGTATACATATGTTTATTTCTGAGACAGTCCTGAACAAGGGCAGGATGTGTGTGTGTGTGTGTGTGTGTGTGTGTGTGTGTGTGTGTGTGTGTATGAGTCAGCTTTCTCCAGAGAAAGAGAACCAGTAGGATATAGAGATATTTATACATATCTCTACCTTAAATATTAAAAATTTAAGTTTGGGCAGAAGACCTAAATAGACATTTCTCCAAAGAAGATATACAGATTGCCAACAAACACATGAAAGAATGCTCAACATCATTAATCATTAGAGAAATGCAAATCAGAACTACAATGAGATATCATCTCACACCAGTCAGAATGGCCATCATCAGAAAATCTAGAAACAAAAAATGTTGGAGAGGGTGTGGAGAAAAGGGAACACTCTTGCACTGCTGGTGGGAATGTGAATTGGTACAGCCACTATGGAGAACAGTATGGAGGTTCCTTAAAAAACTACAAATAGAACTACCATATGACTCAGCAATCCCACTATTGGGCATATACCCTGAGAAAACCATAATTCAAAAAGAGTCATGTACCAAAATGTTCATTGCAGCTCTATTTACAATAGCCAGGAGATGGAAACAACCTAAGTGTCCATCATCGGATGAATGGATAAAGAAGATGTGGCACATATATACAGTGGAATATTACTCAGCCATAAAAAGAAACGAAATTGAACTATTATTTGTAATGAGGTGGATAGACCTAGAGTCTGTCCTACAGAGTGAAGTAAGTCAGAAAGAGAAAGACAAATACCGTGTGCTAACACATATATATGGAATTTAAGAAAAAAAATGTCATGAAGAACCTAGGGGTAAGACAGGAATAAAGACACAGACCTACTAGAGAATGGACTTGAGGATATGGGGAGGGGGAAGGGTAAGCTGTGACAAAGCGAGAGAGAGGCATGGACATATATACACTACCAAACGTAAGGTAGATAGCTAGTGAGAAGCAGCCGCATAGCACAGGGAGATCAGTTCGGTGCTTTGTGACCGCCTGGAGGGGTGGGATAGGGAGGGTGGGAGGGAGGGAGACGCAAGAGGGAAGAGATATGGGAACATACGTATATGTATAACTGATTCACTTTGTTATAAAGCAGAAACTAACACACCATTGTAAAGCAATTATACTCCAATAAAGATGTAAAAAAAATTTAAGTTTATTTAAAATTTATACATGTTTCTTTTTAATACATTCATATATATGTATGTATGTATCTATATGTTTAATATGTAACATAATATACATTACATAATATTCCATTCAAATGCTAATCTTATCCTGAAACACCCTCACCGACACATCCAGAAATAATGTTTAATTTGGGTACTCCATGGCCAGTCAGTTTGACATATAAAATTAGCCATCACAGTGTGCCTCTTACTAGTAAAAGGAATTGAAGTCTATTATGATCCTTTTTATTTTAGTTAGTGTCTTTCGGATAAAGAGAGTGGGTAGAGGGAGAAGCTTAGAAGCCACCTAGTTCTCCTGATGTGGGTCACTTGCATCTGGAACATCTTCTTTGACTCTGTTATCAGTATGTTTCTCATCCTTTACTTCTCTTTATAATTCTCCATGATTATACTCTTGATAATTTATGAAGCTGAACACAGACTTTTGTATTGATTTCTTCTAAAATGAGATAAAAATATACCTACTTTTATGGATGGGAGGTGAACATGGATACGTGCAAAGGGATGGCAAAATTTGAGGACCTTTTATAGAACAGACTACCAAACTTATTTTTTCATCTTCTGCCATGAATTCTGCCATTGAATTGGCCATTATCCTTAGCTGTTTGAACTTCTTAAAGGGGGTCACTGGATGGATAGTGGAGATGAGTGGCAACAGCTTGTTGTGGCTGCTATTCCTTGGCTTCACCGTTATCCACAGTCTGAGTATGGGCTTTGCGGTTCTGAAACCTGATTTTCTTGCTTCATCCGGTGCTCATGACTTCATTCATGCCAACACAATTCACCAGGATTGATTTTTCAGACGTCAAAGTTCTGTTTATTAATATACATGGGGAGATGGACCTTTCCAGTCTGATTCATACTCACTGTTGGAGTGTCATTTTGTGTTGATAATCTAAGTGCTGAACAACATCTAAGTACTGAATGGTGTCTTATCAGTGGTAAGAGAGTTGACTAGTTACTCATTAAACGATAATATAATGACTTACAGAAATATAAAAATAAATGTGTTAAGGATTTTATTTAATTCATAATCAATGAGAGAACCGGGCAAATGGTATATAACTGGTTCAAAGGAAAGTGAAAAAAAGTCCCACAAATTTGTGTGGAGTAAAGGAATGTTGAAATGGATTGCAAACGGAGACAAAAGCGGTCTGTGGGGGAGGGGGAGCCGATGAGCAGTGAGCGAAGTCGGATGAACCCTCTTCCTGACACGATGACTCTGCATGTCTCTCAGTTACCTACAGTTTATAGATTTGTAAAATTTCACATAGCGGTGGAGTATGATGAGGTCGAAGGGTGTGCTATAAACAGTGCCTAGTTTTCCATGTTTTTTACCTCTACGTGAGTGGGAGTTAGAGGATATTCCAGGACTGTTCTTCTGGATCCTCTTGGAGCCTGGTAAACCTTTACAGTGGTACCATCACTCTGTTAATTAATGCGGACATATTAAAATAATTTGGTTTTGTAGTGGGAAGCAGCCGCATAACACAGGGAGATCAGCTCGGTGCTTTGTGACCACCTAGAGGGGTGGGATAGGGAGGGTGGGAGGGGAGACGCAAGAGGGAGGAGGTATGGGGATATATGTATATGTATAGCTGATTCACTTTGTTATACAGCAGAAACTAACACCATTGTAAAGCAATTATACTCCAATAAAGATGTTAAAAAAATAATTTGGTTTTGGATCATTTAAATAATTGGTTATATACAGATCCAGGTTTGAACTTTTTTATAGAAGTTGCTAATTTTCTCTCAGGCACTGGATCTTTTTATGGAAAGCTGGAGGGAGGTAACTTGGAGTATGGCTGCAAGGAGCAATAATAAATCATGCTGGTTTTGTATGCTTTTCTCTTATAAACATATAAATATTGAAATTGCTTAAAAATTTTGGGAGCCCTTATTGTGGTGTTGGAAAGAGCCTAAGATTTATAATAATCTGAATTACTTACCCTTATACATATACAAGGACGTGTAAACTATGATTTTATAATCTAACTTCCTTTTAATTCCTTCTGAACATTTTAAAGTATGTTTAAACAAAATAATTTTTAAATTAACCTACATGTTTTATACAATTGGGTGTAGTATTTCTCTTAGCCAGAATAAATGTTGAGCGATTCTTTCCTTTTCATGACAGATGACTTTTCCTAATATTGTGATGCCCTCTAGTGAATTCAGCCTTTCAGATAAGAAGTTATGAGAGGCAGTAATCCGTACAATGAAATCTTCAGAGGGAACATTCTAGTAATTAGAACTGTTTTTATATGTCTTGTTGAGAAGGCAAGTTTCTGTTCTAGGAAGTGTTTAAGCAAAGATTTGATAATCTCCCACGAGTCTTATTGTTGAATTAAGTGAAATTGTTCCAGATGACTTCTAAAATCTTCAGCTTCAAGGTTCTAGATTTCATGACTTAACTAGTTTTCAGTTACTGAATACTGAGCATCCACAGTGTTTAGCACTGTCCTGAGGTTGTGAAGGTTTCAAAGGTAGTGTTAAGGCATGGATGTGACTTCAAGTAACTTTTGTCTGCATCAGTTTGGAGAAAACAATAGTAACTAACCTTTGTTGAACACTTACTCTGTTTCTGAAGCTGCTCAGAACCATTTACCTTATGTCTTTTAATCCTCACAATCATGAGGTAGGTGCCATCTTTAGTTCTGTTTTACGAGTGTAGAAACTGAGACCCAGAGAGGTTAAATAATTTGTTCAAACTCATGCAGTAAGTGGTGGAACCAGGACCAGCTTGTATAAAATAATAGTGAATAGGTGAAGGTAATTTTTTTTTTTAATTTATTATTTATTTATTTTTGGCAGTGTTGGGTTTTCGTTGCTGCGCACGGGCCTTCTCCAGTTGCGGCGAGCGGGGGCCACTCTTCGTTTCGATGCACAGACCTCTCATTGTGAAGCACGGGCTCTAGGTGCACGGGCTTCAGTAGTTGTAGCACATGGGCTCAGTAGTTGTGGCTTGCGGGCTCTAGAGCACAGGCTCAGTAGTTGTGGTGCATGGGCCCAGTTGCTTCGCAGCATGTGGGATCTTCTGGGACCAGGGCTCGAACCCGTGTCCCCTGCTTTGGCAGGCGGACTCTCAACCATTGCGCCACCAGGGAAGTCCGGTAATTTTTAATTGTTTATAGGTCGACAGGTTGTCTATTGGTTGTCTATTTCAAGCTAGCTCAGATTACTTTTGGATACATTATGTTTTCATTGCTACACTTAAGTGTGTGGTTTCATATTCATTTCATTCAGAAAGTGGTAGTTTACTAATTTGGACCTAAATGTTTTAGTCCATTAACAATTTTTTGTCCATAAGATACTTTTGCTTTGTTTCTTAAAGATTTATTATTTATTTATTTAATTTATTTTTGGCTGTGTCAAGTCTTAGTTGTGGCACGAGGGATCTTGTTGCGGTGTGCGGGCTTCTTTCTAGTTGTGGTGTGTGAGTTTTCTCCTCTCAGGTTGTGGCTCACAGGCTCCAGGACGCATGGGCTCTGTAGTTGTGGCGCGTGGGTTCCAGAGCACGTGGGCTCTGTAGTTTGCAGCATGTGGGCTCTAGCTGACGCACGAGCTCAGCTGTGGCACGTGGACTTAGTTGCCCCACGGCATGTGAAATCTTAGTTCCCTGACCAGGGATCAAACCCTCATCCCCTGCATTGGCAGGCGGATTCTTTACCACTGGACCACCAGGGAAGTCCCTGTAAGATACTTATTTCAGAGACTTATTTGACAGACAGATGATGCAGCCTTACCTTCCTAGTTTACTTTCTGTAAAACATCTATATTCTTTGAAGTTTAGAGAATCCGCTGCTCACTCCTATGCTTACGAATTTATTTATGACTTTTGGCTTTCTTTTGGCTTTCAGAGTCATTTACTGTCTTCATTGGATCTTAATGCTACTGTAGCTCTGTCCATTTGATTTTCATTATCTAGACAAGTAGAAATTGATTTCTCCATTTGTTGGTAAATTAATTTTATCAGATTGGGAATGTTGGCACCCTGGATTTTACCTATTTGTGGTGTACTCAGGTCGTGTTAGTCATACAGAGACAGTATAGGATTCATCTTTGATGTGATTGTTGGAAAGAGAAGGTGAGCCATAGAATATATTATGTTGAGATATATAAGGTAGATTTTTCATGTTTCTGGAAACTTGTCTGGTGTCCATTTATGAAACTCTTTCTTTGCTCCAAATCATTTGTTCCTCATTTGTATTTAATAAGTTACAGATTAATGGTGACCTTAATGGCCTGACTACTCCTTAGGCTCCATCTCTCCCTTACTTCAGTTCTGTGTTTACCTAAAGACTTGGTATCAATGTGCCCCTTTCTTTATTTTTCCATTTAGGGTTCTAAGTGAGAAATAAGAGAGAATGTGAGAAGGAACAAAATAGCAGCTTCCTTAATGGAAGGGAAGATAAAGTGCCCAGCCTAGGATTTTAAAAAGTCTAGAAGGATTGAGCAGGGCTCTAGAGAAGACTATTTCAGTGAAAGTAGGAGCTTAGAAAAATCCCATGTGACTCCATGTGCCTTTTGGCACATCGTAAAAATAGAATAATTACTTTTTAGGGTTTCTTGAGATTTTGTGATCCTCCCCCACCCCGCCAATTTGTTTTTCCTGTTTCTCTTTGTCTTTCTCCTCCCAGAGTTTTTTTCTAGCAGTGAAAATCTCAAAGAGTTATATCAGGGGATGGGAATTATGGGATAAGTTGTGGTCTTGCATTCTGTGTGGCCCAGAATCTGGGAACATAAAGTGAAGCGTTTTGGTGAGAGATTAAAAAAAATGGGTATAAGCTGGTCACATTTGGAAGACAGAGAGGTAGGAGAGGGTCTCCTACAGTTTATAAGAGTTAATACAATAGATTGGGGTATTAAAATACAGTTTTACAAATCATTCTTCCAAGTTAGGTGTTTATTCATAGTGGTTAAAGACTGTGTTGTTATTAGTGCTATTTTTCAGGCATGTATGAGTGAAGCTGGCTTTTTGTAGGCTGACCTGAAAACCTGATCACTTATGTATCATATAATTTCTGTGAGAAAATGCGTTGTGAATTCCAAACAGCTGACTTGCCGCAAGGTTTTGGCATGCTACCTGCTCATAATTTGGGACTCTTGTCTCTGTCCATATTTTGATAGAATTCCCACCTTGGGGCATTTCTAATCTGTGAACCAAAATTTTATTTGACTGTAAATTAGATAAACCTCTGTGGCATAGAGATATGTATGAAAATAGATTACTTTTACCCCAAACATCTTAATCTTATTGAACGCCATAAGTTAAGGAAAATTACATTCATTTTAGAAGTTTATAATGAAGTAACTTTGGTAATTAGAAACTACAATAATATTTGGCAATGCAAAGTGATGGAAAGTAGTGGGTTTAGGATATATTTTGGAAATAACAGTTGACAGGTCTGTTGCTAATTTTTTTTGGATTTGGGGGGTTAGGGAAAGGAAAGAATGAACGATGACTCCTAGGTTTCTTGGTAGAGAATCTTGGTGGTTGCTGATACCGTTTACAGAAAAACAAGGGCTGAGTGGCGAGTAGAAGAATGGGGAAGAATAATCATGACATTTATTCTGAATGTGTTCAGTTTGATAGAACTGTTAGACACCCAAGTGTCAGGTAATCAGCTGAATCTGTGAGTTGAGCTCAGAGGAGAAGATTGTGTTGGAGATATATTTTGGAAGGGTCAGCATGAGGATAATGTAGAGGAAGTGGGGAGGAGGAAGAGGATAGAGAGAAGACAACCAATATCTGAGTGATAGGAAGCCCCAGCATTTAGAGGTCTAGTAGAGGAGGAGGAGCCACAAGGAGACCCTGAGACAGGGAGCAATGAGGTCAGAAGAAAACCCGGAAAAGTGGTGTCACAAAAGCCAAGAGAGGCAAGCATTTCAAGGAGGAAGTGGCCATTCACGTGGAATGCTGCCAAGAGGTGGAGTAAAGTGAGGACAGAGGAGTGGCCATTGGATTTGGCAGTGTGAAAATAGATTTTTTTGCTGATGTGGTTTCAGTGGAGTGTTAGAGGCAACAAGCCAGACTGTAGTTGACTGAAGAGGGAGTGGGAAGTGAGGGACTGTGTGTCATTATGATGCATTTCTCTATTGGGTAGATGTTCACTTGATGTTCAAAACCCATTCAGTAAGCTTGGAGGTTTGCATTATCCATAAATGGCTGTAGGAAGTTAGCATTGGCCTTTGCCTCCCAGTAATTTTTCTTTGGTTAGCATTTGATTGTTAATTTAAAAGGTTCTGAATTTCATAGGTGGCTTCCATTTTAGAGTAAAATTGGATGTTCAATCTGTGTTAACTTCTAGAGTTAATATTATATTAAGTTAAAACTTAAGAGTATTTACCTTTTCAGGAAAGTAATTATAAGCCTTGAAAATTATGCCAGGACTATTTCATCTTGAAACACTTAGAAATTCATTTTGGTTTTTTGTAATTACAGTGTTTCAGTAAGCAACATCTAAACAGGGATTGCACTTGGCAGTTATGTACATGTTCTTGTTCTAAACTAAGCACTGTTTCTGTGGTTTAGATTTTTCCTTTATAAATAGAATTTTAATCAGTGTAGCTTAAATTTTTTCCAGACATGTTATAATTAGCACTGGCTACAACTTAACCCTAAAATGTGCATAATAAATTTAATAATATTTTATAAGTACTCCTGTTAAATGAAAGTAAACAGGAATTATTTGAATATTTAGAGAATTCTCTGGTTTATGTTTTTCTGTTACAGTGTGGAAAGCAAATATGGCTACTTAAAAAGAAGTTGATACATTACCTGCTTGGTCTATCACTGGGAATGATGTTACTTACATTTTGGAGTCAAATTATATTTTGGCGTCACATGGTCTTATATACCATGATAGCTCATTCATATATTCTTCTGAGTATACTATGTATTAATGCAGTTACTGGCAAAAAAAGTATTATTGTAGGATGTACTTGCCAAGTGTGATTGGTCTGCCAGTTCAGGCCCACTGCACTGACCAACACATGGACCTCTTAAAAATTCTAACGACAAGCAATTTGGTTTATAGGAAGTTGTTTGGAGAGTTGTTAAGAAGCACATCTGGGTCTCAGTTTTTTTTTTTTTTTGCGTGGGCCTCTCACCGTTGTGGCCTCTCTCCCGTTGCGGAGCACAGGCTCCGGACGCGCAGGCTCAGCGGCCATGGCTCATGGGCCCAGCAGCTCCGCGGCATGTGGGATCCTCCCGGACCGGGGCACGAACCCGCGTCCCCTGCATCAGCAGGCCGACTCTCAACCACTGCGCCACCAGGGAAGCCCTGGGTCTCAGTTTTTTAATTTCCTAGGTTATCACAAACAAGTCTGAAAAATGATACCGCTAAGAGGACTTAGGAGACATGATGACTTAAATGTAATATGGTATCCTAGAATAGAAGGACATGAGATAAACACTAAGGAAATTTAAATATGGACTGTAGTTACTAAAAATTTGTCAATATTGGTTTATTAATTGTGACAAATGTACTATACCAATGTAAGATGTTAATACTATGGGAAACTGGGTGTGGAGTATATGGGAATTCTATACTGTCAACACAATTTTTCTGTAAATTTAAAACTTCTGAAATAAAAGTTTATTATGGAAAAAAAAGAACATGTGGGATAGGAGATATTTTTGTAGCCATCATTGGAAAATACAGTCTGCCACACTTTATGACTCTGGTTATGTAAGCTTTGTGGATCTGAGTTTCCTTATCTTTAAAATAGGGATATAATAGTGCCTCCCTCCATAGAGCTGTTCTGAGAAGTAAATGAGGTAATGCAAGTGCCTAGCATACTGTCTGACATTGTAAGTGTTCAATAAATGCTATTAAACAGTATGATGACAACTCATTAAAAATTTTTTTTAAATGTCTGCATAAGAAAAAAAGCATATTTGTACATTTTGATTGAGTTGTAAGAAGTGTGGTCTTGCCAAACTGGACCTAATTTAGGGCCTAACCTCTTTGAACCTTAACTACTATATCATCCATCCTAAGTTGATTTTTCTACAGTTTTCTGCAGTCCCTGCCTATAGCAGTTGGAATTGACATCTCTAAAAGTGTGTTTTAAAATCAAACTGCATATTCTTAGAGAATTTGGGGATTCTCAGTTGTCTTAACTTGAATTTAAAACTAAAACCCTTAATGAATTTTTTTATGTTTTTTTTAAATAACATTTATGACTTAGAAGGGACTTTTACTGTAATCTTTTTAAATATTTATTTATTTATTTTTGGCTGCGTTGGGTCTTAGTTGCGGCACGCGGGATCTTTGTTGCAGCATGTGGGCTCAGTAATTGTGGCATGTGGGTTCCAGAGCATGCGGGCTTAGTAGTTGCGGTGCGTGGGCTTAGTTGTCCTGCAGTATGTGGGATCTTAGTTCCCCGACCAGGGATTGAACCCGCATCCCCTGCATTGGAAGGCAGATTCTTAACCACTGGACTGCCAGGGAAGTCCCATACATCTCATTTTTGACCTAATGTATATTACTCTGCTTCTGCTTGATGATCCATCATATTCTCTATAGCAGGCCCGTGTGACTCCTTAATTGGTTTAAAAACTCAAATATGGTTTCCAAGTTTGCAGATTCATTAAGGCTGATCAATAGAACGTGCTAAAGGTTCTGCAGAGATTTCCCAAAAAGGAATTCTAAAAATAGAAGCACTGACAGCATGTTGGAGTAAGTAGTGTCGCTTCCCAAGCCAGTCTTTTTGAAGTGTACACATCTCATTTGGAAATAATGACTCTAGTATTTCTTTTTAACTTGAGTTACTTTATGGGACTTCCCATTTTAAATTTCTATAACTCTTAGCTTTCCCATTAACCAATATTATTGTCATTTTAAGATAGTAGCGCTAGAGGAGTATTGTAGGCAAGAGCTGTGTTGTGCAGAATAAAATCCCTAGTGCAGATCTAGTGTCTGTTTCTTTGTCCATAGCATAGGGGAAAGCTACAGCTTGTCCATACATGCAACAAATCATAGCCATCAAATTTTAATATGACTCACACTGGTATGATCAATATGTATAGTTTATGAATGTTTGTCTAAATGTGTAACATGTAGTAACATATCTACCAGACATTTTTTAAAAAGTGATTTCATTTTAAAATAATTAAATTGAACAGTTTATCAAATACTGTTTCAGTTTTCCAAATATGTGGTAAATTGAGTTTCAGCGAGCTGAAACTCTTTTTATTTGTATAAATAACTTTTCAGATCTTTTATCATGGTAATGGTGTGTGTGTGTTAAATTTTTAAAAAGCAGTAACTCTCAGTTAAGCAGAAAATGTTTTAGAACCTGACTAATTAAATTATCCAAACATTACTAGACTGCTATATGGTAAAAATAGTTTTTGATAATTCTACTTTAGGCAGATCTTTCACCAATGAATACTTGAACATTTTCCATGGAAAGCATTATGATAAGAGATACGTACTACTATTGGCAACTATTAACTTTAGAAATTATCAGCAGATGTTTTCCTTGCATGGTTGACTTGGTCACCCCTGAGCTGAATAATTCTAAACTGCCTGGAAAGATGCGTGGCTAACATTTACATGGTGTCTGGAACTTATTGAAACATACATCAGGTTTCCAATAAGCGGAATTTGCACCATTTTTACTTCTCTGACAGCTTTTTCCTCTCTGTTTTTAAGAAGGCATGCTGTGCTGTGTCATCATTTCAAGCCTTGCCATTAGTGGTATATAGGAGAAAAGGTAGAAAAAGTGATTTTTATAGAGCTTTGGTTCTTTTAGAGCCTTGGAATTAGCTTTCTGTCTTTGATAAGCACATACTTCCATTGGTTATAAGGAGTTCCTAAGTGTTCATTTTCTTTAGTGTTTAAATTTAACACTGCTTTATTCCAAATAAAATTCTTACTTTTATCTCAGAGTTGAATGATGGACATTTGAATTTCTCTAGTGAAAAGAGCATTTTACTTTTTATTGCTATTTTTAATGGTAACTAACATTTCCCACTCTAACTCAACCCATAGTAAATAATTAGAAAATTAGTATATTATGCCATTTTTAGATTAAAGGTGGTTATTTTAGGAGAGAAAGTTTTGGGTTAATGCTGTAGCAGATTGTTTTTTAGTTTGCTTATTTACTGCTTTCTTAAACTCCCTTTTTGAGTTTAATATTTGTCTTATATGTTACATGTTTATATAAGAGTTTGAAATTCAGTCCAGAAGAGTCAGCTATTTTTTTTCAATCTTTAGGGCACTGTATTTTGAGTATAGTTTATAAATGTAACACATTTTGCTCACTCTTAGGTAACTCTTGTTTTTAATATTTAAATCCTAATGACTAGAACTAATAAATTGTTTTAATTTCCAAAGTAATACAGGTTTGTTAGAAAATATTAAATAATTAAAATTATATAATAAATTGGAAAGTGACAGTAAATCCCCATTGCCTACAGGACATAGACTGAATCTGTTATAGTCAGGAAAGGGCGTTATCTTAGAAAGAAAAGTTGATAGCTTTAATTGCTATGTGGAAAATTAAACAATGAAATTTTAATTTTATGATATCACATTGTATGTAAGTCATAGGAAATTGAATTACAAGTATATAATAATAAAATTAATTTAGCATTATTACCAAGTTATCAACTTGTACTTATTTTTCTTTCTTCATTGTAGACTGGTAGAAATTTTGATATATATTGGGATTGGTCTTTAGTTTACATTTGGGAACCATTGACCTAGCCAACCTCATCTTCTCTCACTGCTTTTCAGAATACAGCCAGACTTGTCCTCTCTCTTGGCATACTGCTTAGTTATGACTTGCTTGTTTTTGTTCATGTGGTTCCTTCATTCTTGGTTACATTCTACTTATCCTTCAGGGTTCATTTCAAATCCTACATGTGGCAGAGACTACTAGCTGTGTACCAAAATTTGTTCTTCACCTCCCTGAGCCTGGAGCTAGCTCTTGTTTTTCATGTGATTACATTCTAGCCACTGAATGTGAGTAGAAATGATACGCTACAGCTGTCCGTGTTTTTTTTTCTCTTCTGCTGGCCAGACACATACCATAAGGTGGAAGTAGGGGGATGCCGAGCCGCAATGGAAGCAACTTGGATCCCTGAGTAACTGTATGGAGGAGAGTTATCCACCAACCTGAACTTTCCCGTTACCCTGCTACTATTACATATGCAAGAAATAAACTGTATGTTAAGCCATTACATGTTTGGTTCTGTTTGTTACCTCAGTTTCATCTATAATAACACTACTTCCTCTAGGAGGCAGTTTCTGGCTATTCCAGTTCACTTAGATTACCGTTTTTTTCTCCCCCAATTCTTTGGTACTTATTAGGTATTTGCTAATCTTTAAAATAAAGCATAGATATTGCATCTGCAATGGTGCTAAATTTAGTTAACTTCTTTTATTTTAGTTTTCTCTGGTTAGACTTTCATTCTAATGGAGAAAAATATTATAAAAATCCTGTAATTTAATAAATTAGAACAAAGATCTCACAAGCTAGTGAAATTTGTAGTAGTGAAGTCACTTCCGTTTCTCTCTTCTCCCTCCCCCTTTCCCTTCTATAAACATGAAACATTTACAACAGTGTCCTGTTCTAGGCTCTGGGGTACAGCAGTAAATAGATAAAAATTGTGCCCTCTTGGAGTTTACAGACAATCAACATGTAAAACATTTAGAATGCTAAATGTGATCAGTAACTGGGAAAAAAAAAAGTGTGTTTGTGGGGGGGTGAGGGTGGGGGTGACAGGTGATATGATGCGTGAAGCGTGTGCTGCATGGGGTGGTGTAACAGGTGTAAATTGGGTGGTTAGGGAAGGCCTCTCTGCGAAAGTGACCTTTGGGCTATGACCTGAACCAGGTGAGTAGAAACCATGTGGCTGACTGGAAAAAGAGCTATTAAATAGAGAAGACCACAAGTGCTCTTCAGCCTGAGGTGAGAGAAATGAAAATGTTCTAAAATCAGTTGTGGTGCTTGTCACACTACTCTGTGAATATACTAAAAACCACTGAAAAGTACACTTTAAATGCGTGAATTTTATGGTATGTGAATTATATCTCAGTAAAGCTGTTGAAAACCATCAAGCTTTAGAGATTTTCAGCTTCACCCCAGGGAAATCCCTTTTTTCCCTTACTTCTCTCTTCAGAAATGTTGAGGTTTGTAGTAGTTGTCATTGCCGTGAATCACGTGAATTATGTTCCAGTTAGACCAGATACTGGGAAACACAGTAATCATTACGAATATTAGTGAATTCATATCAGATTACTTTGGCCGTAAATTTAAAAAAATTCCAACACTAAAATCCTGTCATGTATATACAGTCTTCTCAGCTTGCTGCTAAAGTAACAGTAGATTATTATGCATTTATAACTTGGGAGAGAAAAGGTGATGCTGGCTTCATGCTCAGTAATGACTGATTTGGGATGGAGACTGCGCTGGCTTTGCAGCCACATCCCTCACCAACATGGCGGTTGCCTGAGAGCGTTGCCCTTAGATCATGCTTGCTTCTTGTTTCCTTTTAATGGTTGATATTCAAAACATCTTGGCTGTCTTAGGCTGCCTCCCTGGATCTTGCTTTTTCAGAATACTACCTTCCATATTTTTCTCTGGAAGTAATTTTTAGCACTCAATAAGTGTTTCCTTTGTACCACAAGTCCACCTAGATCCCACCTACCTAGGCAGCATGGATTTAGATCTGTCTTCCTAGATACTTAAAATTTTACAGCTAGGTAGAATCTAGAGTTCAGAGTTATGTAAGTAATCTCTGCAAAGCTTGTGTTAGACTCTCAATAATCCTGAATTCCATCGTGTGTCTTTTTGCAGTACCATTACTATATTTCCGTAAGGAATAAATAATGCTCCTAAAGGCAGCTTCCCATTGACTCTAAGGAGATTCTTTAGACTCTATTACAGTGTTTAAAGGTATTGACTCTAAATTTGTATTTTATTAAATAAAGCATCAAATCATTTTTTCTCAATATGTAGTTACTCTTTGTCACAGGACCCGTTTTCTCTTGTACTGGAAGTTATCAAATGACTTCATTGTAGTTTGGAGTTGAACAGTTTACTTCCACTGTGATTGTAGGCCTGGCTCTGCCACTGACTCACTCTGACTTTGGCAAGTAGCTTAATCTGATTAAAGACAGATTTTGTATTTCAGAGGTAGATTTTATAAGCAGGATTTCCCCCCTCCAAGAGAATGGATTTTATGCAGAGATTACAACTCAAAAGGTGTGAATAAAAGAAAAGCCAATGAATGTAATGTTACCTTTTTTACTTTCCTAGACCTCGTGGGAAGGAAAGGAAGGGGTTTCCACTCCACGAAGAAGTGGAGCTTCACAGCTTCTTACCACACAGGCAAGATGCAGTGGGGAAGGAACCCAGTTCTGTGTCACGTGGTCAAGGAAGAAAGGGTGATTGTGCCTGCAGGTCTTTTGTAAGACGGGTCAGGGAGTGCACTGTGGCCTCGGCCTGGCCTGAAGAGAGCCAGTCAGGGCTCTGAGGGCTGCTTGTGTGCAAGAAACCCGCCGTTACTCTTAGAACGAAAAAGTTGGTCACACTCTTACCTTTCAGATGAAGCATTTGTATCTTAATTTAAACAGGTGCATCTTAATCTAGCTACATCAGCCTGCTTAGTAAATAATAAATATTTACTAAGTATGTACTATGCACCAGTTGCTGCTCCAACCACTTTCCATGTATTAACTCATCAAATTTTCACAACAGCTCCTTTACCTGCTATTGACCTGACTTGGTACTGCTATTACCCCTGTTTTTAAAATCGAGGAAGTTACAGGTTGGAAGTTCACAATTATTAAGTGGCAGAGCTGGGATTCAAACCCATAGCCTGTCTGAGCACAGGCTTCGGTTTAATTAGGGACAAGCCTGATGTTAAAAGGAGTAAGTTTCATTGTAGAGGTCTAGGACTCAAAAAGGAGACTTTCCTGGGAGCCCCTACAGATACCAGTGAATTACTTCTCTGAGTTTCTTTATCTGTAAAATAAAGAGTTTTAAGAAATTAGGCCTTTGAAGTGCTTCCTGTTGGAGAAGTCTTAAGATTTTGAACACAAATTATAATACCTAAATACTTCTTTTCAGTAAATTTAGTACAGCATGAAGATTTTATTATAGATTTAATCTTACCTTGTAGTCATCAATATGTAGTATATACTAAACGCATGGCATTGGGCAATTGCCATGTGTCTAGTGTGAATTGAGATGTGCTGTAGTGTTAAAATACACAGCAGATATCACAAATTTATTATGAAAAAATGCATGTAAAGTATCTTATTAGTAATCTGTTTAAATTTGATTACATATTGAAATAGTATTTTATATAAGGTTAAATCTATTAAAATTAATTTTATTTATTTTTCTTTATTTTTTAATGTGGCTACTAGAAGATTTCAAATTACATGTGTGGCTCATATTATATTTCTATTGGACAGTACTGTTGTAGAGAGTCCTAAGTGAGAAAAAGACGGTATTTTTCCTATGGGTAGGAAACTAATTTAGTGAAGTAGGCAGGAAAACTATACGTATCTGGTAAATCTAAGTGCATCAATGTTGTCCCCTACTTGGCCTTGGGTGAATAATATGTATTTGTTATAATAACTTGAATATGTTTGATAAAATAAATTAATTGAAAGAATAGATATATTTGTACCATGTATAAGTCAGTAGTATATTTATAGAGCACTTATCATATACCAGGCACTCATCTAAGCACTTTACATATATTGTTAACTCTCTTAATACTGATAGTAACACTATTAGGCAGGTACTGAAGGGGGTGCAGTAAGGTTAAGCTAAGGCCACATAGTCTAGTGAATAATAGAGTTCAAGTGTATACCAATTTGGTTACAGAGCCTACACTCTTAACTATTCTTTTGTATTGTCTCTTAAAACTACATGGCCTGGGCTTCCCTGGTGGCGCAGTGGTTGAGAGTCTGCCTGCCGATGCAGGGGACACGGGTTCGTGCCCTGGTCTGGGAAGATCCCACATGCCGCGGAGCGGCTGGGCCCGTGAGCCATGGCCGCTGAGCCTGCGCGTCCGGAGCCTGTGCTCCGCAGCGGGAGAGGCCACAACAGTGAGAGGCCCGCGTACCGCACATGGCCTTACGATTTGTTATATTTTTGAATCTTATGATTTAGTATGGTAGTATGTGCATGGATATAACCCATGGGATTTTTTTTTTTTTAAAGCTTGCCAGGTGTCCTTAGTGTTGGCTTGTATTTATATTTTATTTGTAGATTTATTTTTAAATTCCTAAGAGTGAATAATTTTTGTTTAGCTTCCACTTGAAAGGCTGGTTGTTAATGCCTTAATTTTAGCCTGTTAACTGCATTTGTAGTATTATTCCATAAATTTTGTATGTTATAAAAGTTCTGCCTGGACTTTCAGCGAGAAATGTATATGACCAAATGATAACCAATAAACTTTATAATTTAAATGAGTGGTATCAAGAGGAAATATAGGAATTTGCCATTGGGTTTTCTCTGCTTAGAAGCTATCATTTAGGCATGTAGCCTTAGGAAAGATAACACGTTTTAAATGTTTTTATTCTCAATGGGGAACTAATACTGTGTCTAGGTTGAGCATACATTAGATATTTATATCACATGTATCACATAAATATATTTAAGTACAATTCTAAAATTAAAAAAAAAATTTTTTTTTCTGGCTACCAAATAGGTGTGAGATGCTGTAGATCAGTGGTCCCCAACCTTTTTGGCATCAGGGACCATTTTCTTGGAAGACAGTCTTTCCATGGATGGGGGTGGGGTGGGGGAGGATGGTTTCGGGTTGATTCAAGCACGTTACATTTATCGTGCACTTTATTTCTATTATTATTACATTGTAATATATAAATTATACAACTCACCATAATGCAGAATCAGTGGGAGCCCTGAGCTTGTTTTCACTTGCCACTCACTGATAGGGGTTTTTTTGGTTGTTGTTGTTATTTATCTATTTATTTATTTATTTTTGGCTGCACGTGGACTTTCTTTAGTTGCGGTGAGCAGGGGCTACTCTTCGTTGCGGTGTGCAGGCTTCTCATTGTTTTTGTTTTTTGTTTTTTTTTTAATGTCTTTCTTTCTTTCTTTATTGGCTGCCTTGGGTCTTCATTGCAGTGCGCAGGCCTCTCATTGCGGTGGCTTCTCTTGTTGCAGAGCATGGGCTCTAGGCACGCGGGCTTCAGTAGTTGTGGCACGTGGGCTCAGTAGTTGTGGCTCATGGGCTCTAGAGTGCAGGCTCAGTAGTTGTGGTGCATGGGCTCAGTTGTTCTGCGGCATGTGGGATCTTCCCAGACCAGGGCTCGAACCTGTGTCCCCTGCATTGGCAGGCAGATTCTTAACCACTGCGCCACCAGGGAAGTCCCACTGATAGGGTTTTGATATGAGTCTGCAAGCAATTGATTTATTATGGTCTCTGTGCAGTCAAACTCTCTGCTAATGATACTCTGTATTTGCAGCCGCTGCCCAGTGCTAGCATTACTGCCTCAGCTCCACCTCAGATCATCAGGCATAGATTCGCATAAGAAGTGCACAGCCTCGATCCCTTGCATGTACACTTCACAGTAGGGTTAGCGCTTCTATGAGAATCTAATGCTGCTGCTGATCTGACAGGAGGTGGAGCTCAGGTGGTAATGCGAGCGATGGGGAGCGGCTGTAAACACAGATGAAGCTTCACTTGCTTGCCCACTGCTCACCTCCTGCTGTGCGGCCTGGTTTCTAACAGGCCACGGTACTGGTCCGAGGCCTGGGGGTTGGGGACCCCTGCTGTAGATGATACAAGAATAGATGTCACAGATCTCTGTCCTATAGAAATAAGACACACATGAAAAAATGAGATAAATACCAGTTCAGTACAATAACACTGTACATCATGAATGGACAAATAAATCTTATAGGAATTCTGAGAAAAGGAGGAAACTTTTCAACTAGTAGTTTGGGAAGGGTTGTTGGGAGAGGAGAGAACTGAGCTGGTCTTATAGGATAGGTTGAATTTCCTTAAGTGGAGTGAAGAGGGTATGTGAACAAAAGCTTAGACATGAGGAGGGACACATTGAGCTTAGAGAACAGGAAGAATTCAGCCATGGCTAGAGTAGAGTGTTAGGAAGATTAAGATTTAGAGAAATTTTCAAAAATTAGTTTGGGCCAGACTGTAGAAGACCTTGAATTCCAGGAGTAGGAATTTGGATTTCTTAAGAAGTTTGGAGTTGAGGGGAGAAAAAATGCTTTGGGTATATGATACTTAATTCTTGAGTTACTGCTTATGTGATGGACATCACTTAATAAGTTATCTTCTTGACTTAAAATGCTAGATATTTTTAGTTGTTGGGAAAAAGAAATACCGGAGAGCTTGCTTTCTTGGTTGTTAGTCAAATCCAGTGCTTAAAATTAGCTTGTTAGCATCATCTCAGACTTCCTGGTTGGAAGAATTTTGTATCACATAGCAAATACTTGACAGTTGTCTGTTTTTAGAGATGGCAAATCAGGATTTTGCACTGATGGTTAATTTTGTTTATAAATTTCCACCTACTGTAAATTTATGCCCTTATTTACAGGCACACTAAAACTTGGTCTTGTTTTAAAGCTCTGGCTTATCTTGGCCCCACTATCGCATTAGCCCAGCAGCTGTGGGCTGCATTGTTTAACCTGCTGAACTCCATGCTCTTTCTTTATAAAATTGGAAAACTGTCTCTCTCCCAGGAGTGGGGAGGTTGTTCAGTGAGATAAGACAGTTTAAAGAGAATGCTGTAATGTTTGGCACACTATGGAACTATATATTGAGTAAATTTTCTCTCCCTCCTTTCTGACTTTGGAATGGTAGTGAATAGAGGCTTATTGTTTCTTAATTTAAATATAGACTCATGTAACAAAACTTATAAAGAAGTTTGGAAGGCAGTTACTTTTGTAAAGTCTGACTTCGTTGTATAATAACTTGAATTTTTAAAAATGTTGATATGTCAAGAGAACTTACTGACAATTTAAAAAAGATAAATTTGCAGTTGTTTAATTAGAATCTCCATAAAAAGTCAGAACTATTAAAGGACTAAAGTGTTTCTCCCAGGTTATTTCATGAGCTGAAAGCATACTCAGACTGTGGCATTGAAAGGAAATGAAGTCCAGGAGAAATATTCTGAATCAACTGTTTTCTGCATCATGTTGTTAAGGAAATGCAGTTAAACTTTTTTCTAACTTGACATTTTTTTTTCTTTCGTTGTTAATCTATGAGTGTTAATGTATGTATAGATTTGTGTAACTCCCACCACAATCAGGAAGCAGAATAGTTCCATCACCCCTCAAAACTCCCTTGTGCTATCTGTTTCTTTAGGGTCACATTCTCTCCCTAACCCCTGGTAACCACTGGTTTGTTTTCCATTTCTTCCCTTACGGATGTATTAGTGAACACTGTCAAATGATAAATATCTTATCAAATATGATAAAATATGAGAAATATCATGTAAGAATGTATACGAAAGTGCTTGGCATATAGAGGCACCAGGACTTAATAAAAATCAGTGTCATATGTAATATTAGGTCAGTAGGTAAAGCTTAACTGGACTCTTCTTTTGAGTTAACTTTGCATAATACTTGATAGCTTTTTACTCCTTACTCAGAGGCTTTTAGGCTTATTTTTGAAAGGCTTTTTGTTCCACATGGTCTTGACTGCTGGAAGTCTCTGTGTTATCTTCTAACCTCATGTTCCTCATAAGAAACAGTGGGAAATGGTATCGACCTTGAAGGGTTGTTACAGTGATTAAATGTGATGACATATATAAACATACATCTATAAATATAAATACAGTTTTACACCACATGCACACGTGTGTGTGTGTGTGTATGTACATATCTATGTATGTGACCTGACCCACAGTAGGCGTTCTACCAATTAAAAATATATTTTATAAATAATATAGTTTACAGAACTTCGGAATAGCTTGGCAAAGGAATATCATGTCCTCTTGTTATCAGGATTCTTACCCACCCGTCCATCCTCCCCAAAGCTTCTGGAATGGGAAGGTTGATCCTCAAAATATCACCTTTTTGTCTTAATAATTTTTATAAGTTTTTTTCAGAAATTTATCACCAATTTCTCTGTTTTGCATTGGAGGGGAGAATACTAAGTCTGTTTAACTTTATCTTAATATTTCAGGGTTCATATCACATTATAGCCATTTCATAAAATGTGAGTTTTGAAATTGATGATTGGGGCATATGGGCTGAATCTTTGCTAACCCCAGGGCTTCCTTTTGAACATGTATTCCTAAGCTTCCACTATAGTAGTGTTTTTTTCTGGCCACTTTAATCTTTTACTTAAAAGTAAAGTACTCAGTATTCGATATATATAACATCCTAGGCAGCGGGATATAATTGCTTTCCTGCAAATTTAATTATTTAATCAAATACAGAAGCAGGTTTAGAATTTTTTGTTCTTGTCCACAAATCATCACCTACACGCTATCAGTGTGTTTTGTCTCATTATTAGTGTTCAACATATTAATAGAATCAGTAAATTACAAGATTAGAAAGAACCTTTAAAATCTTCTAGTCAGTTAGTTCTTAATTCTGTCTAACCCAAGGCCCCTTTTCATAATAAATATTTTGCAACGCTCTCTTTAGCGTCCAGAAGTGAAATTCATAGTTAATGAACATTTTTACCTACTTAATTAAAATAAACCATTTTAATTACCTAACTGTAATATGAAGGAAAAATAAAATCATTGAAAATATGAGATATGATTATGCTAGAAGACAAAACCACCCAAAACAAAGAACAACCCAACAGATTTCTAAAATGCTCCTAGGGGGTGGGCTGCCCCGTGGAGAGCCATGAGTTTTCTCATTTCATAAGTAAAGAAAGTAAGGGGTGGGTGTAAAAGGGCAGAAGAGGGTGTGTTGGGTGAGACTTGGTATTACTTTCTCAGAATTACACAAGTGTTGTTAGTAGTAGAGCTTGGACAGGAACTCCAGGTTTTGTGATCTGCCCTGCTGCTCTTGTTATTTAGTGCTTCTGAAGCTACCCTGGATTCTGAAGGAATCCAACTGGCAATGAGTCCAGGGATGCTACTTTAAGTAATCAGTAGGTACAAAATCTTGCTTTTTCTGAACACCTACCTGTGCGATGTCCCACATTGTCCCCAGCTACTGTCTCCACCTGCCCAGTCCCCATCTCCTCCTCTTCTATCCCTCAGTAAGCACACAAACGAAAAATCAAAACAAAACTTTTCTAGTTTAGCCCCACTACTATTACTAATCAAGGAAGTCTTCTAGGAGAGCATAGAGCCCTCGTTAGATGCTTCCAAAGCTTTTATTACAGTATCACTCTTATTTGAATTTTTGATTTCCTTGCTTGATTGTAGGTTCCATGAGAAGTTTGTAGTCTACCCTATGCGCTTGTGTTGAAGGTGAAAGTATTATTTCCAAAATATAGTAATACTGACACTCAGTGAAGATATGCTGTGTTTATCTTCCAGTCTCAACCCTCTCTGATATTCTGGTGTTTCCAGAGGTGCTTGGAATAGAACCCAATATAAAGCACCCCCAGCACTAGTCCAACTTCCTTTTTACTTTCATCCCATTAACTCCCTTAATTTCTTGGAGGAAACATTGTCCCCCGTAACTTTTAGACTGTTGCTTCTGAATTTTACCAGTTATGAAGAATTCTGTCTTAGCTTAACTTTTGATACTTTTGACTTTAGCCTTATACACTGAATTCTTTTCTTAATAAAGATTCCAGGTAATCAAGATCAAAGATCAATTAATGAAGAACTAATACTTCTGTGGTGTTTTGTTAAACATGTGAAAGACATTTTACTCTTTTGTAAATAGTTTTGTTTTAGGTAGAGTGTAATTTACTCTCCTGTGTAGCTGTCTGACTTTGTACTTTTTTCCTCTTGTATTTTTGGACTTCATGTTTTTGCTTAAGTACAACAATTCCATTTCTCATTGTTGACTTCCTGAATATGTGTGGTGAAACTTTCTTTGCATTCAGCAGCCATGCCTCATTAATTTAAACCTGGCTTTGCTTTGTTGGTCTTATGGTCACTTTGTTTCTTCTTTATCTTAATGTGTTGTCAACCATACTTCTCACAACCCCATTTCAGTGCTGCTAACTTAGGGTGCTCATGTTAGTAAATACCTATCACTTTGATACTATTTTGGAGACTCTGGGTGTTTTTCTCCGACCCATCCATGGATTCCTCTTTCTTTTGTAGTCTGGCATTCGTGCTATACAAATATAACATGGTTTAATAGGAAAGAGCACAGGCTTAGGAGTTAAATGGATGCAAGTTTAAATCCTAGCTCTGTGACCTGTCAGCTGTATAGTCTGGGAATATTTGAATGCTTCTGAGGTCACTTTCTTCAGCTGTAAGATGGGTGTACTTTTACCCATTTTTCAGAGTTGTGAGATTAGGAGTATTGTATGTAAAGTACTTTATACAGTCTTTCTTTCTCTCCCATGTCTCTTAACAGTCTCTGAAAAGAAAGGCAGAGTAAACTAGAGGGAGACAGACTGAGAATGAGAAGTCCTGGCCAGCTCTGCCCTTCTGTCTCAAAAATTATGTGTTTGTGATGGACTTTATGTGTAGATCACCCGAGGAGTAAGCAAACCACCAGGCAGTCTCACTGAATCTGGGTCTTTATTGCCTCATCTGGAATATGAAGGGTTTGCCTGGGCCACTGGTTTCAAATGATGTCTTTAACATCCCTTAGGACAGAGAGGTCTAGGCAAAGGAGGAGCTGGGGCTGGGGCTGGGGCCAGTAGAGCTCTTCTCTGGTTCTGTTTTACATATGAGACTTCTTGGTGAGATTTTTGAATGAAGGATTCAAAAAGTTTGCAAACTGGTAGACTAAATTATCTCTAAAGCCCCTTTCAATTCTGAGTTTCCATGATAGGTGATTTTATAGACAGTGTGGTTTTTAAATTGAACTTTCAGATATGTCTTTCATAATACTTTATGCATTATACTGTAACTGTGCCCTCAGTGTAGAAAGCCAAACTCTTGATAGCGGTTGTTTGCAGCAAAGTAAGCGTTTATTGCAGGGTACCAAGCAAAGGGAATGGGAGACAAGTCTCAGATCCACTCCCTTGTGTTAAACATCTCAACATCATCAAACACTCAAACATCTTTGAGTTAGGGATGTTTTAATGGGGATGAACAAAGAAACTGGGATTAATCATCATCTTGTGACATTTCTTAAGTGTGGTTTTGGGGGTCAGGATGTCTCTGATGTATGATTCTCTGGCCAGGTGTTCTCATCTGTAGAAACAACCTGAGTGTACATTAATGATGATACCTACAACAGCCATTTTAGTACATTAATGGTGTTATCGACGACAGCAGTCTTAGTCATCTAACTCTGGGTGATTAGTGTTCAGTTAGCACAGGATTGAGGTCAGGGGGAACAAGAAAGGGATTGAGGTCAGGGGAGACAAGCAAGTGAATACAATTTTGGATAGAGAGATTAATCATAAACTTGTTAGGGGAACTTAGTTTTAGGGGGGCTTGGTTTCAATACTATTCTGAAAACTACCTCCTCTTGTCTATCAAATAGAGTAGTTACATTTGTAACCCGTGTCCCCTGCATCGGCAGGCGGACTCTCAACCACTGTGCCACCAGGGAAGCCCTGTAAATAACTTTTAAAGTCCTATAAATATCAGTTGCCATTCTTAAGTCTTCATGAGCTTTTGTGACCAAATGAAATCTTTTTATTGGCATTCTTACTAATTTCTCCACCTATGTTTTTATTTACTAATGGTAAGAAAATGCTACATGAAACACTTTAAAATACATGGAAAGAGTTCTAGGATTATTTTCCATCCGTTATTTATTTTGATTTTTGCAAGTTTAGGAGGAATAAAGGTCACAAAAGTAAAGTTTTAATAGCAAAGCAGATATTCCAGATATTAACGCTGTTATTATTTGCATAAAATACACTTTTACACATGAACCAAAACTCAGTCATTGTCTTTCAGAATAAGTCAGAAAAAAACATTTTGTACGTTTGTAGCATTCACCCAGAAATCCATGATGTTTATGAATAAAAGCAGTTAATGGATTTCAGTCTGAAATACTTTGAATCAAAAATTATTTGATTTCATTCATATTGTCAGGTATTAAATAAAAATAACATTTCAGATATTTTTAAGACAAGGCCTACTACAAATAAATACAAATAAAATAATTATGGTCTGTAATATTTCTGCCTTTGCCTACAACACTTGGTTGGTTTTTCTGACTTCTTGAAGTTTTTTTCTAGAATAGTGGCTGTATATGATTTATCCTTGGTTCTGCCTCCTTGTCTAGATACTTGTGTTTCATGAAAGAAAATTACGTAGTGTAGTTTCTTAAGAGTTAACGTCTCTAGGATTCCTTTTAACAGAAGACCATTTTAGGCTGTGGTTCAACTATTTCTCTACATCAGTAGTGTCTAACTTTCTTTGAGTTACAAACCCCTCTGATAAAAGTTAGGGATTCTCTCCACAGGGGAAAATATGTATATATATTATATGTATATTATATATATACATATATTTATAAATAACTTAGCCTGCAATTTTAGGGGGTTTATGAACCCTTGAATACATTCTGTGAACCTTCTATGGGTAAACTACCCTTTGCTGTGTGAAGAATAGATGGTAAATATTTTCATTTGCTTTTATCTATTATAAGAAAAAATACTATGAATGATAGTTGACTTTATTTTATTTGACAAAATGGTGGCATTTTCACTCAGTTTGTATTAATCTGTAGCTTAGAAGTCTTTTATTAAAGGTAGTGACATGACTATAGATTTTAGAAATAATGTGATCAAGTTGTTTTGTTTTGTGGTATGAAACAGGGAGAAAAACATTGTATTCCTTGTCCAGTCAAATCACTTGATAGATGTTGCCCTGTAACAGTGGTATTTTATGGCTTCCAGTGAATACCAGTAACTTATATTAGAAAAAAACCCCAAAACGATTGATTCAGAATATCAGCTTTTTCATATATGGAAAACATGGGGCCAGTATCTTTAATATTGTATAATTCACATTTTATACTTCTCATTAGTGGTTAACTCTACCTTCAATGTTTTGTTTGTGAGGCACCCTATCCAGTCCCTTAATATAAGAAATTCTGGCTCTTGATTTTTCCCTTTGAAATAAATGTTGTTGAGATTTTTAAAAAATTATGTAAAAGTAATATCCTTTGTCCACAATTTGGAAAAAAATCAACCATAGTCTCACTATGCAGGGACAGTCATTGGTAACATTTTGATGTATTTCTGTCTGGTCTTTTTTCTGTTCTGTGATTTCATTCTGTCTGCATTTTGGTCCCCTTTGTTCTCTGGCTTCACTTGTATATACTCGTTTCTAATTTCTGAGGTGGCAGTTAGCCTCACAATTTCTCTTTTCCTTCAGCATTCATGAGTTCCAGGATAGAGTTGGTTAGAGTTATTCATGTCTTGGTAATGTCCCAGCTAATTAACTGTTTTATTTTGAGATATAATTCACATACCATACAATTCAGCCATTTAAAGTGTACAAGGCACAGTGGCTTTTCGACTGTTCAGAGTTGTGTAGCCATCACCACTGTCCAATTTTAGAACTTTTTTTTTAACCCCCAAACGCACTTCATACTCATTAGCAGTCACCCCGTCCACCTGCCTTGAGCCCCAAAGAACCACTAATCTACTTTCTGTCTCTATAGATTTGCCTATTCTAGACACATAAATGAAATCATAGACTGTGTGGACTTTTGTGACTGGCTTCTTTCACCTGGCATGAGTTTTCAAAGTCCATCTGTGTTGCAGCATGTATCAAGTACTTCATTCCTTTGTTTGTTGAATGATATCCACTGATGTTTATACCACTTTTGTTTACCCACTTATCAGATGAAGGAGATTTGGGTTGTTTCCACTTTTTGACTTATGAATTGTGCTTCTGTGAACATTCCTGTATGTTTCTGTGTGGACATATATTTTTATTTCACTTAGGTATATATATCTAGGAGTGGAATTGCTGGGTTATATGGTACCCTATAGTTAACATTTTGAAGACTATAGTAAGTAATTTGAACAGGGAGGGTAGTCTCTTGAATAACAGGTAAGAGGTATAATAGAGTTATACTAACCCGTCTTTCTGAAATGATTTCATATAGTTATGTTCCACTCAGTGTGGGTGTGTGTGGTTTTAACTTCTACATCTTACAAGGAAGCCTTGTGTAATAACAGGAAATAGTTGAAATATAGTGAGTGTGCTTGCCATTTATGCAGAAAAATATTGGTGACGTTTTCATTTTTAAAAATATGCTTGCTGTTAATAATTCATATTGTTTGAAACAATTTCAGAGAAACAAAACCCAACAGAAATCCTGAGACTTTGGAAAAACTTCCTTATGCCTAACCAGTCCCTGTGCAGTGTGCATCATAAAGAATAATGTCAAGAAGTCGGCCTCTTTGTCTTTTTTGTCCTAGCTTGACAGAGTACTGTTCTTCCTCCAGGCCCAGGCCTGTTTGCATCTTGATTCCTCCTGCATGTTTTAATTGATTGCCTTAGACCTCTAGGATCCCTTTCTAATGGGAAGAACGCTGAGCTGGTAACTGGAGATGGGAGGTCTTCACCTAGTTCCAGCATCACTGGGTGTGCCACTGTGAGCAGAGTCAGGTACCTCAGCTTTTCTGCTTCTCACTTTCTTCATTTGTGTAATGAGACAGTCATCTGTGAAACCAAAAGTTGTTTAAAGCTTGGTGATTTTTTTTTAATTTACCATTTTATTTATTTTATTACAATTTTTGGCCATGTCATGCGGCTTGAGGGATCTTAATTCCCTGACCAGGGATTGAACCTGGGCCATGGCAGTGAAAGCACTGAGTCCTGCTCCCTCTCTTCTTACTTTTAAAATTCATTCTTCCCTCTCCATCTAGATGATCTGTCCTAGGAGGGCAAAGACTCTGTTAACAGTAACAAAGAATAGCCTTTGTAATACCTTGCCCGAAGATGGTTACTGTTTGCTAGTGCAAATATTGTGAGTTTTCAATGACTGCAGAATGACTCTAATTGGTCATATTCTCTGTTTAAATGAGATGTGATTGAAAAAACTTGGTAAATTTAGGTAGATATTTTAACTTTTTTCTCTCTTTTAAAGAGTATGCTTTGACTAAAGTAGACATGGGTATAGTCAGAAATGAAAATTCTGTTTTTGGTAACTTTAATAACCTTTCTGCTAGAACTTTATCCTTATGAGACTTATATATGTATATATTATTCATGGCCTCATATTTTGTATATAAGAAGAGTGTCAGTAAACTTGCTTGCCTTCTGATAGTCTGTGTACCTCCATCACTTAGTACTTTACTTAGACATTTTACTGTCTAGCTGTGTGTCTCTTGAAGGAAAAAGCAAAACATGAGCTTAAACTTCAAGTTAATGGAGGTGAGTGCTGTAAAGTAAATTGAATGGTGGTTTTGAGTGACCTTTGTTAGGCCAAGGATTCTTAAGGGTGCCAGTGTAGTTTTAGTTTATCTAGGGTGCTTTATCATTCCTATCTCAGTGTATGTTTTGAGTGGTTTTTAATTTGTCTGTAAAAATTTACTTTTAGTTTAAAGTATGGCAAAGAGTAATTTGGCTAAGAGGTATGGGTTATTTCTACCTCAGCATTTAATCATTTAAAAAATATATATTTATTCAGCTGCGGTGGGTCTTAGTTGGCGGCACGCAGGATCTTTGTTGCCATGTGTGAGATCTTCATTGCGGCACACGGGATTTAGTTCCCTGACCAGGGATTGAACCCAGCCCCGAGTATTGGGAGTGCGGAGTCTTAACCGCTGGACCACCAGAGAAGTCCCCATTTAATCATTTTTACGCTGATTATGGGATCATGGAACAACTGGCATTAGTAAGCTGACTCTTTTGGCTGTGCCTAAGCTGCTGCTTTTTTCCTTTCTCTTTCCCTCCCTCCCTTTTTTTCCTTCCTGTTTTCCTTTTACTATGTAAGTGGAAATGTTCTCTTTTTAAAACGTTATATCAATAGAAAGGTCTATTCCTTTTTGACCACCATCCTTAGTTGCAGCCTCTTCTGTCTTCACTTAAGCAACCATAATAACATTGGCATGTATCATTCTAGACAGATTTATGTGTATTTACATTTATTTATATAAGCCATATAGCATAGGGTTTTTTGGGGGGGAATGTGGTCCCCCCTTCCAAAAATGGTATCATATTCTTTTTCACTTAGCAATACCTCTTGGAGAGCTGTTCATTTTAAAAATATAGCTCATTCTTTCCAGCTGGGTAGTATTTCATAATGCTGAAAGTACCACGGTTTATTTAGCCCTTCCCTCATCAGTGGACATCCACCTTTCCGATTTTTGTTGTTGTCATTACAGACAAGGCTACAATGAAACATCTTTGTACTTACAATTGAGTATTTCTCGGGGGTAGATACTGAGAAAGCATTCCTGATGTTAGGCGTTCAAAATTATAATAGCTACTTATCTGTTTGCCCCCTAAAGTTTATACTCCCCTCCAGCTATGAAGACAAAGATACTACCAAATGATTTTTAGAATATCAAAGGCAAGACTTAGACGTTTTTGTCAGTCTTTGAGAAGAAATGGTGTTTTGTTGTTTCACTTTTGCATTTTCCAGAAAATAGTGAGGTTGAACTTTGTTTATTGGCTTGACCATTTGTATTTTCTTCCTATAAACTGCATATATTGAATTGGATTACTTATAAAGTATCCAGTTTAAATGATAACTTTGGGGGTAAATATTGTTGAAATATACATATAGAAAAGTGCATAAACCACAAATGTACAGCTCAGTGAATTTTCATAAAGTGAATACGCCATGTGTAACGAGCATCCAAATAAGAAACAGAGTGTTGTCAAAGCCCTCGAAGCCCCCTGGTGCCCCTTGCAGTTACTCTTCTTGCTCTGCACCTCCCAGGATAACTGTTATCCTTCTAATATTATAAATTAGTTTCTATGCTTTTGAATGTTAGATAAATAGAATTATACAGTATATACTCTCTGCTTCTTTCTCAGTATTAACTTTTGAATACATTTTAAGTAAAAGAATTGTATCAGTGTAGAGATCTGTGAATATTTATACAGATAATTTCTTCTCTCACTAAACTTCAATAGATAAGTAGTATCATTTTATATAACCCCAAATGTCTGTATACAGTTCTAAGAACTCAGGGTAGACTCCCCCACCAGGGAATTAACAGACTTGTTTACTGAATTCCAGTTGATAGTTGAAAGTTCTTTCTTCATTTTTGGGTAGAGCTAAGGTTTGACCGTATTCTGCTCTTTAGCTGTCCTGTTGTGTTTTGTCAGAATTTGTAAACTGGTTTTATTTCTTCTGAGTGCTCTGTAACTAGAATGCTGCTTAACCTTTTACTTTCTTTTTGTATCTGGGAAAGTGTTACTCTGTCGTGCTGCTTCAGGAAGAATGAAACCATATAGTTTGTCCCTTTCCTGTTACTGTCTGTTGGTTTCCCAAACAGGTGCCAGAGCACCTTTAAACATTTTCCTTTTAGCTTCCCCTGGTTGCATTATAAGTGCTTAATTGATAAGCAGAGGTGTTTTAAGTTCTGTCTTTTTGGTTTATTTTTTGTTACTTGTTTCTTTTGGCGATTTGCTTATAAAGTAGTATACTTTTTTGTCTTCAGAATACCTAGAACATAAACTGTTAAATACAAATTTCTAGTGGTTTCCTGACACTATGCTTTAGTAGAGACCTAGTTTCTTTTTTTTTTAATTAGTAAAATCTGTAAACATAAATAAGGTCACTATAGGTGACAATGTTTAAATTTATTTATTTGTTTATATTTGGCTGCTTTGGGTCTTTGTTGCTGTGCACAGGCTTTCTCTAGTTGTGGTGAGTGGGGACTACTCTTCGTTGCGGTACCCGGGCTTCTCACTGTGGTGGCTTCTCTTGTTGTGGAGCACGGGCTCTAGGCGCACGGGTGTCAGTAGTTGCGGTTTGCGGGCTCAGTAGTTGTGGTTCACGGGCTTAGTTGCTCCGCGGCATGTGGGATCTTCATGGATCAGGGATCCAACCCGTGTCCCCTGCATTCGCAGGGGGATTCTTAACCACTGGGCCACAGGGAAGTCCCAAATTTATTTTTAATTAATAGTCTGCTTCCTAAAAGAATTTAAAGTGATTTACAATGAAAGACATATGGCAATAATGCCAATAAGAATAAAAATATAAGATTGTAAGAGGAGAAACAGATAATAATAACCATAATCTTTGCTTCTAAAATTGGATGTTAAATTTAGCTTTGAGCCTCTGTCTTTCGGGACTTGAAAGGAAAACAAATACAGTTGTCACTGGGGAATAAAGAAGCACACCATTTCATCAGTCGACAGATGTGTTTATGTTATTAAATTCCAAAAAATGAAGACATGTTCATTAAAATCAGGTCATGCAAATTAACATGCATCCAGGGATTTAAAAATGTATTGGTGGATTTAAAAGAAATTAATCAGCTTATAAACATTTCACTTATGTTTGCGAAAAAACTAAATCAGTGCAATTGTATAAGTGAAGTATTCACCTAGTTTACAAAATTAGAACGTAAAGAGCATTTGCTTAAACTATTTAAATAGTTAACAGTTAATTTCTTTCAGTTTGTGGAATAATCTCAGTAATCAGGCTATGATTGTTTTAGCTGACTGTTAAAACATTTTCATTTTCATTGTGAAGCGATATTTTGCAATAACTATTATTATATATCTTATATATGCAGTGATTGACATTAGTGGTCACGCTCTCATCTTATGTATTTGATTTTGTCACTTGAATCAGGATCGACATGTTGCTTATTTATTTTGGAGCAGTCTTAGAAAAATTATAAACTTGTCCCATTTATTTGTCTCCACTGATTCCCAAGGACTGCTTTTTCTGGCAGAGTATTTGATTAGGGATTATAACAGAGAGAGATCATCCTAACCTGAATTAATGTGTTCTTAAAATTTTTATAATTAAGATATCTTTAATTGTAAATTGTATGTTTATTCTTTGTAAAATTAGGTAATATAGAAATACATGAATTAACAAGTGAAAGCTGTGTTTTTTCCATTTCTACCTTTGGATGGTAATCCCTAAAACCGTTTTTGTTGCTGTTGCTAATGTAGCATATAATTAGAAGAGTGTATGATATACAGTGTATGTGCAGATTGGCAAAAATTGCCGCTGATAGAATAGTCCAAAAGTCATTGTTGGTGAACATATAAATAGCCACCATACTTAAGAAATAGAATATTACCAGTACCTTCAGAAGCCTCCTGTGTGCCCCACCACGACAGCTAGTATCCTTTTATGTTGATTGTTCTTTTACTTTAAAATTTTACCTATCTATGTATCTCTATACAATTTATTTATTTATTTATTGAGAACTTGAGAAGTCGGCGTAATCTATCAAACACTGCCATCAAACACTGCTGCCATCAGATAGATGAAGGCTTCTACAGGTACAGAGTCTCTGGGTGATAGTCAGACCTCAGCTTCCCAGAGGATTCACCAGATAGATCCTTTTTTAGGGGAAGGCAGTGGGCAGGTTCATGCATAAATAAGTCCTGGAAAACTACTGTGGAGGGCTCACCACAGTCAGGACTCTGCAGGTGTTGACTCTCGGGTAGGAATAATGCTTCTAAATTCACCATGCCCTCCCACCACCTCTCAGGAGTAGGTCAGAGCAGAGTACTTAGGATAGATAAAATGAGTGTCATCAGCTGATCTGGCAGCTGTGTATGGAAGAGAGAACAGGAATTTTACTAGCACATGTTCAAGAAGCCAAGTACAGATTAGAATCTGTGCCAGCTTTACCTGGGCATTCTGTTCTTGGCTCAGAAAAAGATGGTTTGTTTAGCAGCAAGGATTTTGATGATACAGCTTTCAAAGAGTCTTTCTCTTGAGTCACCCTCCCCCAGTTTGTTTAGATTGGATGCCTTCTCTGTTTTATGCATGACTGTCACCCTGGGATCTCCCTTCATGATCATTTTGGAGGTTCTCACATGTGTTGGATCTCTTGTTTCCTGTATTTCAAGTCTCCCTCAGTCTTGTTTACTCTTTTGTTTTAGCAGAAGCCGTTTTCCAATAGCTTCTTGAAAAAAGATTGTATGGGAGGTAACTTTGAGACCTTGCCATAGTGTTTTTACTATCCTTACACTTGATTGAAAGAGTGACTGGATGGAATAATTTTCTTGAGAATTTTGTAGGCATTGTTCTGTTTTCATCTTGCTTCTGGTATTGAGGCCGAGTCCAAATCCAGTCTAATTTTTGATCCTTTACATGTGACCCATTTTCATCCCCTCCAGAGGTTTTGTAGAATGTCCATCATTTCCTGTGTTCGGAAAGTTACAGCGACGTGCCCTGGTGAGCATTTGTTTTCATCCATTATCCTAGCTTTCAGTAGGCTCTGTTAATGTGGAGTGTCATGTCCTCCTGTTCTGGGGAGTTTCTATGAATTATTTTGTTGCTGACTTCCTCCCCTCCAGTTTCTCACTACTTTCTTTTTGAGGCTTATACGATTTGCCTATGAGACCTCTGTCTTGGTCCTCCAATATTCTTTCTACTTTCCATCTCTTCATCTTCTGCTTGACTTTTGGGGGGATTTCTTCAGCTTTATTGTCTAACTCTTCTGTTGAGTGTTTCATTTTTGCTAATGTTTTTACTAAACATTTGCTGTGTTTTAAACTTACAGTAGCTCTCATTCTCTGAATATTTCCATTCTTCATTTTATTTAAAATTTTTTTCCCCACAAGTACCTACCAGATGCAGTATTTCTTGTCTTTCTGAAAATGTTAAAGAAGTTTTTTTCTCCCTGAATAGTTTCTTTCAAGTATACTTTTTTCTATTTGTTTTGGTATCTAATGTCATGTTAAAGTGTTTTCCTCAGATGTCTCATAATCTACACACAGTAAAAAATAGGGGACTTACAAAGAAGCTTGCATACTGGTGAGGGTTATATGAACTTTGGGCTTCACTGCAGGGTGATTAGGTGGAATTTTTATTACAGCTAATAAAAAGGGAACCACCAGTGTTTCTATATTTTCGTCTTTCCTCATGGTCTGGTCAGACTCCTCAGAGAAGTGTGCTCCAGTAAGTCAGCATAGAGCTGTGCTATTCATATTCAATACAGTAGCCACGTGTGGCTATTTAAATTTTTTATTTGTTTTTTGTTTTGTCTTGTTTTATTTATTTATTTTACATCTTTATTGGAGTATAATTGCTTTACAATGGTGTGTTAGTTTCTGCTTTATAACAAAGTGAATCAGTTATACATATACATATGTTCCCTTATCTCTTCCCTCTTGGGTCTCCCTCCCTCCCACCCTCCCTATCCCACCCCTCCAGGTGGTCACAAAGCACAGAGCTGATCTCTCTGTGCTCTGCGGCTGCTTCCCACTAGCTGTTTTACGTTTGGTAGTGTGTATGTCCATGCCTCTCTCCCGCTTTGTCACAGCTTACCCTTCCCCCTCCCCATATCCTCAAGTCCATTCTCTAGTAGGTCTGTGTCTTTATTCCTGTCTTACCCCTAGGTTCTTCATGACATTTTTTTTCTTAAATTCCATATATATGTGTTAGCATACGGTATTTGTCTTTCTCTTTCTGACTTACTTCACTCTGTATGACAGACTCTAGGTCTATCCACCTCATTACAAATAGCTCAATTTCATTTCGTTTTATGGCTGAGTAATATTCCATTGTATATATGTGCCACATCTTCTTTATCCATTCATCCGATGATGGACACTTAGGTTGTTTCCATCTCCTGGCTATTGTAAATAGAGCTGCAGTGAACATGGTGGTACATGACTCTTTTTGAATTATGGTTTTCTCAGGGTATATGCCCAGTAGTGGGATTGCTGGGTCATATGGTAGTTCTGTTTTTAGTTTTTTAAGGAACCTCCATACTGTTCTCCATAGTGGCTGTACCAGTTCACATTCCCACCAGCAGTCCAAGAGTGTTCCCTTTTCTCCACACCCTCTCCAGCATTTAAATTTAAATACCATTAAATTAATAATTCAGTTTTCCAGTTGAACTAGCCAAATTTCAAGGGCTCAGTGGCCACATGTAGTTAATGGCAGCCATGTTGGACAGCACAGCTATTGAACATTTCCATCATTGCAGAAAGGTTTATTGGAGTGCACTGGACTAGGACTAAAATCTTGTTGCAGTCATTTGAAAGGTCAGTGAGGGAGGACTTTGTGGGGTCTCAGCATTCACGATTCAGTAGGTATATGGTTACTTAACCCCACAGAGCAGTTACTGCCCTCAGCTGTGTGTCCCCACAGCCCAGAAACTCTGTTTTACTTTCTCCAGATAAGACAAAGGCTGAAACAATATGCTTAACTCTTCATATTACTTTTATAACTCAGTATTTACTTTTTGGCCTTTAAGTCTTACTGGTCCCAGTTCTGGATTCTCCATTGCATTTTCCAGGAATGCCCCTGGTAATAGGTCTTTTTTTTTTTTTTTTTTTTTTTTTTTTTGCTGTACGCGGGCCGCCCACTGTTGTGGCCTCTCCCATTGCGGAGCACAGGCTCCGGACGTGCAGGCTCAGCGGCCATGGTTCACGGGCCCAGCCGCTCCGCGGCATGTGGGATCTTCCCGGACCGGGGCACGAACCCGTGTCCCCTGCATCGGCAGGCGGACTCTCAACCACCGCGCCACCAGGGAAGCCCGGTAATAGGTTCTTTATCTCACCTCTCTCAGTATAAACAGTGTTAGGGACTTTTCATTAAGTGAACCAAGTCCCATAGTTCTTCACCTGTAAATACCATTGATATAATTAATATATTATTTTTGAGGCTTTTGTTTAAATTGGAGGAGAGTGTTTTGTAAAGTGACTATTTTAGGACACATTTGACATTATCAAGGTTTATAGCAAGGTCTTTTTTTTTGCGGTATGCGGGCCTCTCACTGTTGTGGCCTCTCCCGTTGCGGAGCACAGGCTCCGGACGCGCAGGCTCAGCTGCCATGGCTCACGGGCCCAGCCGCTCTGCGGCATGTGGGATCTTCCCGGACCGGGGCACGAACCCGTGTCCCCTGCATCGGCCGGCGGACTCTCAACCACTGTGCCACCAGGGAAGCCCTATAGCAAGGTCTTTTGATAATAAAACCTCCAATTTATAAATCCACTATGGTACATGTGCGGTAAGTAGAACAGAGTAAAGCCCCATTGAGATTAGGATACTGGATAGTTGGTCAGATTATTACTACCTAAATGATTTGTGTTTTTTTTTTTTTTGCGGCATGCGGACCCCTCACTGCTGCGGCCCGTCCCGCCGCGGAGCACAGGCTCCGGACGCGCAGGCCCAGCGGCCATGGCCCACGGGCCCAGCCGCTCCACGGCCTGCAGGATCCTCCCGGACCGGGGCACGAACCCGTGTCCCCTGCATTGGCAGGCAGACTCCCAACCACTGTGCCACCAGGGAACCCCTGATTTGTTTTTTTGGCACTAGTTTTGCAATATTCCAATTTCAACATTAGTTTCATCAAAGTTACAGATTACTTACATGTCATGAACCTTTGGGTTGTTCATGAATATGAATCTGTAGGTGTTAAGTATGTAAATACCGAGAGCCTTTTGTAAAGTGCTTGGCAAATATTAGGTGCTCAAAATTTGAGGGAATTGTTCCTGACTTCCTCACCTGTGAGCATCCTGGTTAAGTGGCGTGGTCACGATCATCAGGCTGTTGAGAGGTGGAACTGGATCAGGTGCTCCTGGTTCACAGACTTCTTTGATACCAGCATCTGTCAATGCTGGATTTTTGCTGACAGTCTCATGCACCGTTTTAGAGGGCAGAGAAGCTCTTTGCTCTTAATCAGTATACAGGTTGGTTTTATTGAGTCCAGGCTTATCTACACCATGTCACTTTTGACATTTATTCTAAAACATGAGTCATACGCCTTAGGTTTTTTCCCACCCACGGTGACATGCTCAAGGTGGTATTCTTGTCTATCCTGCCCTGGGTGTGTGCACTTTGTCTTTAGGACCAGGGTCTTCTTGATTTCTTGCAGCTCCCCGATGTGTACCCTATACCTCATTAATACGTAATGAGTTACAGTTCCTTGTTTAAGCCATGCTGTTTCAAATTTCTGTGACTCTACATGTTCTTTTTGTTTGTTTTTTGTTTTAAATTTATTTATTTATTTGTTTTTATTTTTGGCTGTGTTGGGTCTTCGTTGCTGTGCGCCGGCCTTCTCTAGTTGCAGCTAGCTGGGGCTACTCTTCGTTGTGGTGCACGGGCTTCTCATTGTCGTGGCTTCTCTTATTGCGGAGCATGGGCTCTAGGCACGCGGGCTTCAGTAGTTGTGGCATGTGGGCTCTAGAGCGCAGGCTTAGTAGTTGTGGAGCACCGGCTTAGTTGCTCTGCGGCATGTGGGATCTTCCCGGACCAGGGTTTGAACCCATGTCTCCTGCATTGGCAGGCGGATTCTTAACCACTGTGCCACCAGGGAAGCCCTACATGTTTTTTTTTATTGTCTGGAGTAATCTCTCCTCTCCCGCAATTTCTGATCCTCTAAGTGTCTAACAGCTTCTTTAATCCCTTTTAGCAGAGCTCATCTTGCCTTGGTTTGACCTATCCTTAACACCTGTTACATACCTCTATTACAGTATGTATCATACCAAACAGCAGTCGTTCCTTAGCACACTTAGCTTCCCTCCTAGACTATGAGAGCAGTGCTTGTTAATACTTGAATTGTTATGTGAATTTAAAAACTAAGGAAATTTTATGAAGTAAAACGTCTTTCCTTCCTGAGCAAGGAACTGTAAGTATCCCTAATAGATTCCCTTAATCCTTGTCAGGGAGTATCCTCCTACATTGTCATACTCTAGGAATAATATATGCAACTGAATAAGAGTCCAGGTGGGCTCTGTTTTGGTTCCTGCCTTTGCTTGGCATTGTAGTCATTGGAACCACAGATGGTTAGACAAGGGCAAGCATCAGAATCAGAATCAGATTATGAGCTAGGAAGTTAGTGGGTAAGAGATCTTAACTCATTGTTAAGGGACAGTGGTCTTAAGGGGAAAAGTTCCTGGGTTACACTGAAGTAGGCATAGCTTTTTAAGAAGATCTACAGTTTAGTTCTATGTATCTGTACTTGGCAATAAAATGGCTATGCCATTTTAAAACTATGATTATTTCTGTTCCAAATGGCTTTTATTTTTTGAGAACACTATCAGTATTATACAAAGAATGCACAGAAATATTAAATTACAGTGTTTGTGATTACCTTTGCAGTGATGTGGCCCTTACTTTAAAGGATTTTAAAAGATTAGGTGGTTCATTTACCAGTTATTTAACCAGATTTCTTTCCAGCAGAAGCTGGCAACCCCCATCCTCAGCTCTCCCCAAGTTTTTGTATGCTATATGTTAAGTACTAGGGAGTGTTAAGAAAAGACGTTAGATTTCCTCACTAACTTCCTATAAACTTCACTAACATTCAGAATAATTTTTGCATGAGATATTAAAAATTTGGTTTAGATTTATGACATCTTGATTTTGTATAGTGTTTAAAGTGTGTGTGTTTAATTACAAAAGAAGTATGTGCTTGAAAAAGAACATAATGTTGAATTTTAGACTGAGCATGGACTCTGACACCAAATTACCTGGATTCAAATCCCAGCTCTGCCATTTACTAGCTGTATAATTTTGAGCATATTACTTAACCACTTTGTGCCTCAGTATCCTTATATATAAAGTGTGGGGTAATGAAAATATCTACACCACGGGATTATTGTATTAAACAGGTTCACACATTTAAAGTATATGAAACAGTGCCTGGTGTATTCTAAAAGCTTGACATAGTTTAGATGTCATTATAATTGAAATAATCCAGATGTGTAGAATTCCCCAGATCATAAGAGCTTAATGAATATTCTATCAGATTTCATCTCACATAGCATAATCTTTTTAATTTAGTTCTTAATCTGCATACAGTAAAAATCAGTAAATATACGTTTTGTGAGCTTCAACAAATGCATAGTCTTGTAACCATCACTGCAATTGGGAAATAGAACAGTTTCCTCAACCCCTAAAACTTCCCTTGTGCTGCCCCTTCACAGTCAAACACTCCCCCTACCCCTAACCTTTTGACAACCACTGATCTGTTCCCTCCGTATAGTTTTGCCTTTTCCAGAATGTCATATAAATGAAAACATACAGTTAAAAAGAAATCATGCCTTTTGAGCCTGGCTTCCTTCACTCAGCATAATGCATTTGACGTTAACCCCAGATGTTGTATGTATCAGTCATATGTTTTTTCACTGCTGAGTAGTATTCTTTTCTATGGATATATTAGAATGTGTTTATCCCCTCACCCGTGACTGACATTTGGGTTGTTTCTAGTTTTTTGCAATTATGAATAATCCTGCTGAAAACAATTGTGTGCAGGTTTGTGTGTCAACGTAAGTTTTCAATTTGTCCTGGATATTCAGTAGTGGGATTGCTGGGTTATATCATAAATGTACATTTAATATTTTAAGAAACTGTAAAGCTGTTTTCCAAAGTGGCCATACCATTTTGCGTTCCCACCAGCAACACGTGTGAGTTCTGGTTGCTCTGCATCCTTACCAGCACTTGGTTTAGCCAGTTTTTGGTTTTTTAAAATTTTATTTATTCTAAATAAGCGTGTAGTAGCATAATTCTTAACCAAGTTTTCTATCAAATCCTTGAGACTTGGAAGAAGAGAGAGAACAGGGCTAGATTAAATGCAGAGTTCATAAGGAGGGGCTGGAGAGACTGTTAGGTTTGTAAGAGCTTGGTATGTCTGTCATGTTCACTGTTGTATCCCCAAATAACTGGCACTGGGCCTGACACACAGTAGGAATCTCTTTGCATGTTTATTGAATCACTGTACACATGATTGAGAGGTTAGGGAAGAAACAGGAGTAGGATGGAAAAGTCATTTTAGATGAGACTTGGTTTGAGTAATCCCAGTATATTCACGTGACGCATCTCTTAACTCTTCTGGTCCTTAGCTTCATCACTGTAAATTGAAAAGATTCTGTTAGATGATACCTAAGCTCCTTTAACTATAATTTTTTTCCTTTTAATGACATCGAATGAGAAGTAGTTCAGTAAGTGAGGAAGAAGCATGTCAGAGCCTTTGATGGGGAAGTAGTTGTATATGGATGTAATGTGAAGTATAGCCCTTCAGGGAGTTGAGGGGTGAGTATCTAAACAGAGCTAGCTAACGACAGAAACGAACAGTAGATTTAAAAAAAGGTAGTTACAGGGGGGGTTTCAAATCGAGTAGTAGCATTGCAGGGATATTTTGGGGGCAGGGGTTATGAAAGGAAATAGGGGTTGAGAATACTAAATTTAGCAGCTCTTTTTAAATTATTACTTTAGACTGGAGAGAGGTGGCCTATAGTGTCTTTTAATGCAAAGAGGAGGAGCTGAGCCTCAGAGAAAGCAAAGCCAAGGCTGTGTAGCACTACAGACCATCCTGGGCCCAGTGTGAGCAAATTGTTTGGCTGCTGTTTTCCAGTGTGCTTTTTCTGCGCCCTCACTGCCTCAGCCCGCTTCTTAGAAGTTCCGATCTAGAGTTTAGCAGAAAGCCAGTTCTCAGCAGATACTTGTTCTGTTTGTACTTTGAAGGATTTTGTGTATAACACTGTCAAGTATTGGTAGAGATTTAAAAATATACCAAATATGCAGAAAAACGTGATTCGGCGTAAGAGACTTGACCTGTTTTGTTTGTCTGACTGACATTTTTTAAAGCACCATGACATTTGAAATTTTATTTCTTTTTCCTGTTGTGATTCTTTTCAAATATTCAGAGGTCTTAATTGCTGAAATACCTTTTTAAAAAAAATTTATTTTACTTATTTTATTTTTGGCTGCGCTGGGTCTTCATTGCTGCACGCGGGCTTTCTCTAATTGCGGCAAGCAGGGTCTCCTCTTTGTTGCAGTGCGCGGGCTTCTCATTGTGGTGGCTTCTCTTGTTGCGGAGCATGGGCTCTAGGTGCACTGGCTTCAGTAGTAGTTCTGGCACGCAGGCTCAGTAGTAGTGGTGCATGGGCTTAGTTGCTCCGTGGCATGTGGGATCTTCCTGGACCAGGGCTCGAACCTGTGTCCCCCGCGTTGGCAGGTGGACTCCTAACCACTGTGCAACCAGGGAAGCCCTGAAATACCTTTTTTTAATATATAAATTTTAAGGCCATTATTGTTTTCATGGTTTTAATGTTTCCCACGGTTTTATTATCCTGAAGTAAACCATGTTTTTGCTCTAATAGAGTTTAGGTTGTAAAATCAAATGTTTGATTATTCATTTTAGACTGTGCTTCCAACAGTTTATTTTTAAAACATCAATATTTTGTTCATCTGGTTATGAGGACCCTCAAAAGTAATCCATTGGCAAATAATTAAGAAAGTGAGTGAGGAGTCTGACTTCTACTTAACCTTTCAGCTCATAAAGACCAAATGCCCAAAGATACTACTTTTAGGTTCTAATGTAAAGAATTAATATTTCTAGATTTAACAAATTCTTTTTTAGTGCACTCTGTAAAATTGCCATCACTTTCAGGCACAGCCACCCTTAGGAAGCTGTTCTGCAGTTCTTAGTCCATTAAATCTACTTGTTAGACCTGTAGGTCATGTAAGAGATAAAAAAAAACGAACTCTGGAATATTTTAAAATTTTGCGTTGGATAACGTCTTGGAAAAGAAAATATACAGTTTTATGTTAATACTGATAAGCAGAACAAAAAGCAAGGCTTTTTAAACAGCTTTTTTCTTTTTTGGGGGAAGTCAGTTGAGAGTATCTCTTTTTTTTCTTTATTTCAATTTAAAAAAAAAGAGAAAAGTTGATTTATAATGTGTTAGTTTCTGCTATACAGCAGAGTGATTCAGTTATACATATATGTATTCTTTTTCATATTCTTTTCCATTATGGTTTATTACAGAATATTGAATTTAATTCCCTGTGCTATACAGCAAGACGTTGTTTACCTTGTTGTTGTACTGCTAATCCAAAACTCCTACCGCTTCCCTCCCCCACCCCCTTTCCCCTTTGGTAAACATAAGTTTGTTTTCTATGACTGAGTCTGTTTCTGTTTCATAAATAAGTTCATTTGTGTCATATTTTAGATTCCATGTATAAGTGATAGCATATGGTATTTGTCTTTCTCTTTCTGATTTACTTCACTTAGTATGATAATCTCTAGGTCCATCCATGTTGCTGTAAATGGCATTATTTCATTACTTTTTATGGCTGAGTAGTACTCCATTTTGTATATATAACTCATCTTCTTTGTCTGTTCATCTGTCAGTGGACATTTAGGTTGCTTCTGTGTCTTGACTGTTGTAAATAGTACTACTGTGAACACTGAGGTGCACATATCTTTTCGGATTTTGGTTTTCTCTGGATAAATGCCCAGGAGTGGGATTGCTTGATCATATGGTAGCTCTATTTTTAGTTTTTGAAGGAACCTCCATACTGTTTTCCATGATGGCTGCACCAATTTACATTCCCACCAACAGTGTAGGAAGGTTCTGTTTTCTCCACACGCTCTCCAGCATTTGTTTCAGTGGCCATTCTGACCAGTGTGAGGTACCTCATTGTAGTTTTGATTTGTATTTCTCTAATAATTAGTGATGTTGAGCATCTTTTCATGTGCCTATTGAGAATCTGTATGTCTTCTTTGGAGAAGTATTTATTTAGGTTTTCTGCCCATTTTTTGATTGGGTTGTTTTTTTGTTATTGAATTGTATGAGCTGTTTGTATATTTTGGTAATTAAGGCCTTGTCAGTCAAATTGTTGGCAGATATTTTCTCCCATTTGTAGGTTGTCTTTTCGTTTGTTTGTGGTTTCCTTTGCAATGTAAAAGCTTATAGGTTTGATTAGTTCCCATTTGTTTATTTTTGCTTTTATTTCTGTTGCCTTGGGAGACTGACCTAAGGAAACATTGCTAAGTCAGGGAATGTTTTGCCTGTGTTCTCTTCTAGGAGTTTTATGGTGTCATGTCCTATATTTAATCCATTTTGAGTTTATATTTGTGTATGGTGTGAGGGTATGTTCTAACTTCATTGATTAACGTGTGGCTGTCCAGCTTTCCCAGCACCACTTGCTGAAGAGATTGTTTTTCCTCCATTGTATATTTTTGCTTGCATTGTCAAAGATTTTTGTTTTTTGTTTTTTTTGGCTGCACCACCTGGCATGCAGAACCTTAGTTCCCCAGCCAGGGATCCAATCTGTGCCCCCTGCAGTGGAAGCACAGAGTCCTAGCCACTGGACCATCAGGGATTTCCTGTCGAAGATTAATTGACCATAGGTGTGTGGGTTTATTTCTGGGCTCTGTATTCTGTTCCATTGATAAATATATCTATTTTGGGGGAGAGTATCCATTTCTAATGTTCTGACTTGTTAGACCTGTAGGTCATGTAAGAGGGCATTCAAGCTCATATTCTTTGTCAGGGCCTATTCTGTAGCCCTATAATTAAAGATTATTACATGTATCATTCTGAAATTGAATTTGGACAGTTACAGTAAGAAAATATATCGATTTTTTTTGTGTCTTTCAGAATCATGGTGTCATGGAGAGGGATATACTTTATACTCACTCTGTTTTGGGGAAGCTTTTTTGGAAGCATTTTCATGCTGGGTCCCTTTTTACCTTTGATGTTTATAAACCCATCTTGGTATCGCTGGATCAACAACCGCCTTGTGGCAACCTGGCTCACGCTACCTGTGGTAAGTTAAACAGCAGAGAAAGAGACCATACCAAAGAGACCGTACCAAAGTGACCATACCAAAGTGGCCTAGCCTATTGATTTGTATTTTGTTAGAGTCAGATTTAGTCAAATATTAGAAGAAACATATTCGTGTTACATAAGAAGCATATTAGTTTTTGTATTTCCCCCTTTAAATGAAAGAGAGAAATGAAGTAATTCATGTCCTTGAAATAAAATATGTATTTAAGGGCTATATTCCAAAGTTGAGTTTCTTCCATATTCCTAATGAATTTTATTTTCCTTCATTGGGGTATACTTTAGTAAAATACAAAAAATCTAAAGATGCAGACTGAAGAGTTTTTACATTGTTAATTTTATATTGCATTTCCGTTTATTGTATTTATTTATTTATTTTATTTTTGGCTGCATTGGGTCTTTGTTGCTGCATGCAGGTTTTCTCTGGTTGTGGCAAGCGGGGGCTACTCTTCATCGTGGTGTGCGGGCTTCTTATTGCGGTGGCTTCTCTTGTTGCGGAGCACGAGCCTTAGGCACATGGGCTTCAGTAGTTGTGGCACGCAGGCTCAGTAGTTGTGGTTCACAGGCTCTAGAATGCAGGCTCAGTAGTTGTGGCACACGGGCTTAGTTGCTCTGCAGCCTGTGGGATCTTGCCAGACCAGGGCTTGAACCCGTGTCCCCTGCATTGGCAGGAGGATTCTTAACCACTGCACCACCAGGGAAGCCCTATTCTATTTTATTTTGTATTTCTCATGCTTCTTCTTTTTTTTGGTCTTATTTATTTATTTATTATACATGTATCTATTCTTTTTCAAATTCTTTTCCCATTTAGGTTATTACAGAATATTGAGCAGAGTTCCCTGTGCTATACAGTAGGTCCTTGTTGGTTATCTCTTTTAAATATAATGTATGTATATGTCAATCCCAAACTCCCAGTTTATCCTCTCCCCCCAAACCCTTCCCCTTTGGTAACCATAAGTTTGTGAGTGTGTTTCTGGATAAGTGCATTTGTATCTTTTTTTTTTTTTTTTAAGATTCTGCATACAAGCAATATCATATGATATTTGTCTTTCTCTGTCTGACTTACTTCACTTAGTATGATAATCTCCAGGTCTATCCATATTGTTGCAAATGGCATTATTTCATTCTTTTTAATGGCAGAGTAATATTCCATTGTATGTATGTACCACATCTTTATCCATTAATTGGTCAACGGACATTAGGTTGCTTCCATGTCTTGCCTATCATAAACAGTGCTGCAATGAACATTGGGGTGCATGTATGCTTTTGAACCATAGTTTTATCCAGATATATGCCCAGGAGTGGGATTGCTGGATCATATGGTAGTTCTGTTTTTAGTTTTCTAAGGACGCTCCATACTGTTTTCCATAGTGGCTCTACCAATTTACATTCCCGCTAACAGTGTAGGAGGCTTCCATTTTCTCCACACCCTCTCCATCATTTATTGTTTGTAGACTTTTTGATGATGGCCATTCTGATCGGTGTGACGTGATATCTCGTAGTTTTGATTTGCATTTCTCTAATAATTAGCAATGTTGAGCATCTTTTCATGTGCCTCTTGGCCATCTGTATGTCTTCTTTGGAAAAATATTTAGGTCTTCTAACCATTTTTTGATTGGGTTGTTTGTCTTATTGATATTGAGCTGCACGAGCTGTTTGTAAATTTTGGAGATTAATCCCTTGTCGGTCGCATTGTTTGCAAATATTTTCTCCCATTCTGTGGGGTGTCTTTTTGTTTATGGTTTCCCCTGCCGTGAAAAAGCTTTTGAGTTTAAATAGGTCCCATTAGTTTATTTTTATTTCCATTACTCTAGCAGATGGATTGAAAAAGATCTTGCTGTATTTTATGTCAAAGAGTGTCCTTCCTATGTTTTCCACTAAGAGTTTTATAGTATCAGGTCTTTTTAGGTCTTTCATTCATTTTGAGTTTATTTTTGTGTCTGGTGTATGAGAATGTTCTAGTATCATTCTTTTACAGGTAGCTGTACAGTTTTCCCAGCCCCATTTATTGAAGAGACTGACTTTCTTCTTGTATAGTCTTTCCTCCTTTGTCGTAGATTAGTTGACCATAGATGTGTGGGTTTATTTCTGGGCTTTCCATCCTGTTCCATTGATGTATATATCTGTTTTTGTGCCAGTACCATACTGTTTTGATGACTGTAGCTTTGTAGTATAATATGAAGTCAGGGAGCCTGTTTCCTCCCTCTCTGTTTTTCTTTCTCAGGATTGTTTTGGCTGTTTGCGGTCTTTTGTGTCTCCATACAAATTAAAAAAAAAATTTATTCCAGTTCTGTGGAAAATGCCATTGATAATTTGATAGGGATTACATTGAATCTGTAGATTGCCTTGAGTAGTATAGTCATTTTGACACTATTGACTCATCCAACCCAAGAACATGGTATATCCTTCTACATGTTTGTGTCTTTAATTTCTTTCATCAGTGTCTTACAGTTTTCAGAGTACAGGTCTTTTGTCTCCTTAGGTAGGTTTATTCCTCGGTATTTTATTCTTCTTGATGTGATAGTAAATGGGATTGTTTCTTCAACTTCTCTTTCTGATCTTTCATTGTTAGTGTATAGAAATGTAACAGATTTCTGTGCATTAATTTTGTATCCTGCAACTTTACCAAATTCATTGACTAGCTCTAGTAGTTTTCTGGTAGCATCTTTAGCATTCTCTATGTATAGGATCATGTCGTCTACAAACAGTGACAGTCTTACTACTTCTTTTCCAATTTGGACTGCTTTTATTTCTTTTTCTTCTCTGATTGCCATGGCTAGGACTTCCAAAACTATGTTGAATAAAAGTGGCGAGAATGGACATTGTTGTGTTCTTCCTGATCTTAGAGGAAATGCTTTCAGCTTTTCACCGTAGAGTTTGATGTTAGCTGTACATTTGTCACATGTGGCCTTTATTGTGTTGAGGTTAGTTCCTTCTATACTAACTTCCTGGAGAGTTTTTATCATAAATGGTGTTGAATTTTGTCAAGAGCTTTTTCTTCATCTCTTGAGATGATCATACTTTTTTTTTGCGGTACGCGGGTCTCTCACTATTGTGGCCTCTCCCGTTGCGGAGCACAGGCTCCGGACACGCAGGCTCAGCGGCCATGGCTCATGGGCCCAGCCACTCCGCGGCATGTGGGATCTTCCTGGACCAGGGCACGAACCCGTGTCCCCTGCATCGGCAGGTGGACTCTCAACCACTGCGCCACCAGGGAAGCCCGATCATATGGTTTTAATCTTCAGTTTGTTGATGTGGTGTATTACACTGATTGATTTGCAGATATTGAAAACTTCTTGCATCCTCTGGGATAAGTCCCACTTGATCGTGGTGTATGATCCTCTTAATGTATTGTTGGATTTGGTTTGTTAGTGTTTTGTTGCACATTTTCACATCTGTGTTCATCAGTGTTGTTGGCCTGTAATTTTCTTTTTTTGTGGTATCTTTGGTTTTGGTATCAGGGTGATGGTGGCCTCATAGAATGAGTTTGGGAGTGTTTGTTCCTCTGCATTTTTTTGGAATAGTTCAAGAAGGATAGGTGTTAACTCTTTTCTAAATGTTTGATAGAATTTTCCTATGAAGCCATCTAGTCCTGGACTTTTGTTTGTTCTAGTTTTTTAATCACAGTTTCAATTTCAGTACTTGTGACTGGTCAGTTCATAGTTTCTGATTCTTCCTGGTCAGTTCATAGTTTCTAATTCTTCCTGGTTCAGTCTTGAGAGATTGTACCTTTCTGAGAGTTTGTCCATTTCTTCCAAGGTTGCCCATTTTATTGGCATACAGTTGTTTGTAGTATAGTCTCATATGAAATTTTGTATTTCTGTGGTGTCTTTCGCAAATTCTTCTTTTTCATTTCTAATCTTAATGATTTGAGCCCTCTCTTGTTCTCTTGATGAGACTGGCTAAAGGTGTATCAATTTTGTTTATCTTTTCAATGAACCAGCTTTTAGTTTCATTGATCTTTTTTATCATTTTCTTCATCTCTATTTCATTCATTTCTGCTGTGATCTTTATGATTTCTTTCCTTCTTCCAACTTTGTGTTTTGTTTGCTCTTCTTTCTCTAGTTGCTTTAGGTGTAAGGTTAGGTTGTTTATTTGGGATTTTTCTTGTTTCCTGGGGTAAGACTGTATTGCTATAAACTTCCATCTTAGAACTGCTTTTGCTGTGTCCCACGGTTTTGGATCATAATGCTTTCATTTTCATTTGTCTCCAGGTATTTTTTGATTTCCTCTTTGATATCTTAAGTGAGATCCATTGGTTGTTTAGTAGCATATTGTTTAGCCACCACATGTTGTGTTTTTTAAAGTTTTTTTCTTGTAGTTAATTTCTAATATCATAGCGTTGTGGTCGGAAAAGATGCTTGATATGATTTCAGTTCTTTTAAATTTACCAAGGCTCACTTTGTGGCCCAGCATGTGATCAGTCCTGGAGAATGTTCCATGTGCAATTGAGAAGAATGTGTATTCTGCTGCTTTTGGATGGAATGTTCGATAAATGTCACTTACGTCCATCTCCTCTAGTGTCTTTTAAGTCCTGTGTTTCCTTACTGATTTTCTGTCTGGATGATCTGTTCATTGTTAAAAGTGGGGTGTTAGAGTCCCCCACTATTATTGTGTTACTGTCGATTTCTCCTTTTATGACTGTTAGCATTTGCCTTATATATTGAGGTGCTCCTATGTTGGGTGCATATATACTTGTAATTGTTATTTCTTCTTGGATTGATCCCTTCATCATTATGTAGTGTCCTTCTTTGTCTCTTGTAACAGTCTTTATTTTAAAGTCTTTTTGTCTGATATGAGTATTGCTACTCCAGCTTTCTTTTGATTTCCATTTGCATGGAATACCTTCTTCCATCCCCTCTCTTTCAGTCTGTATGTGTCCCTGGATCTGAAGTGGGTCTCTTGTAGACAGCAAATATACGGGTCTTGTTTTTATATCCATTCAGCCTTTGTCTTTTGGTTGGAGCATTTAACCCATTTACATTTAAGGTAATTATCTATATGTATGTTCCTGTTACCATTTTCTTTATTGTTTTGGGTTTGTCTTTGTAGGTCTGTTTCTTCTCTTGTGTTTCTTGCCTAGAGATGTTCCTTTAGCATTTGTTGTAAAGCTGGTTTGGTGGTGCTTATTAATTCTCTCAGCTTTTGCTTGTCTGTAAAGCTTTTGATTTCTCTGTTGAATATGAATGTGATCCTTGCTGGGTAGAGTAATCTTGTTTGTAGGTTTTTCCCTTTCATCACTTTAAACATATCCTGCCACTCCCCTCTGGCCTGCCTAGTTTCTGCTGAAAAATCACCTGATAACCTTATGGGGATTCCCTTGTATGATATTTGTTGCTTTTCCCTTGGCACTTTTAATATTTTTTCTTTGTATTTAATTTTTGACAGTCTTTTGGTTGAGGTATTTAATCCATTTAAGTTTAAGGTAATTATCAATATGTATGTTCTTACTGCAATGTTGTTTTTTGTTTTTGTAGGTCTTTTTTCATCCCTTCCTCTTTTGTTCTCTTCTCTTAGGCTTTTATGACTAATTTTAGTGTTGTGTTTGGATTCCTTTTTCTTTTTTGTGTGCGTATCTATTGTAGATTTTTGGTGTGTGTTTACCACGAGGTTTTGAATAACACTCTATATATAAAAAGCATTGTTTTAATTTGCTGATCTTTTCATTTCAAACGCATTTTCAATAGCCTGTATTTGTACTGTCATCTTCTCATGATTGCTGGGTTTGATATCATATTTGTGTGTGGATGATTTCCTACCTTTACTTCATGTTTGCCTTTACCGTTGAGGTTTTCCACTCGTAATCTTCTTGTTTTTAGTTGTGGCTTTTTCTTTTCCAGCTAGAGAGGTTCCTTCAGCATTTGTTGCAAAGGTGGTCTGGTGTTGCTGAATTCTCTTAGCTTTTGTTTGTCTGTAAAGCTTTTGATTTCTGTTGCATCTGATTGAGAGCCTTGTTGGGTAGAGTATTCTTGGTTGTAGGTTCTTCCCTTTCATCACTTAAAATATTGTATATCGTGTCACTCCCTTCTGACCTGCAGAGTTTCTGCTGAAAAATCAGCTGATAACCTTACAGGGTTCCCTTGTATGTTAGTTGTTGCTTTTCTCTTGTTGCTTTTTTGTTTTTTGGGTACACGGGCCTCTCACTGCTGCAGCCTCTCCTGTTGCGGAGCACAGGCTCCGGACGCACAGGCCCAGCGGCTATGGCTCACGGGCCCAGCCGCTCTGTGGCACGTGGGATCCTCCCGGACCGGGGTACGAACCCGTGTCCCCTGCATTGGCAGGTGGACTCTCAACCACTGCGCCACCAGGGAAGCCCCTCTTGTTGCTTTTTATATTTTTTGTCTTTAATTTTTGTCGGTGTGATTACTATGTGTTCCTCCTTGGGCTTATCTTTGTGCTTCCTGGACTCGGGTGACTGTTTCCTTTCCCAAGTTAGGGAAGTTTTCAGCTATTATCTATTCAAATATTTTCTCAGGCCCTTTCTATCTCTCTTCTCCTTCTGGGATCCCTATAATGCGAATGTTGGTGCATTTAATATTGTCCCAGAGGCCTTTTAGACTGTTCTCATCTGTCCTCATTTCTTTTTATTCCTTTTTCTTTATTCTGTTCCACGGCAGTGATTTCTACCATTCTGTCTTCCAGCTCATTTATCTGTTATTCTGCCTCATTTATCCTGCTATTGATTCTTTGTAGCTTTTTTTTTTTTTTTTTTTTTTTTTGCTGTACGCAGGCCTCTCACTGTTGTGGCCTGTCCTGTTGCGGAGCACAGGCTCCAGACACGCAGGCTCAGGGGCCATGGCTCACAGGCCCAGCCACTCCGTGGCATGTGGGATCTTCCCAGACCGGGGCACGAACCTGTGTGCCCTGCATTGGCAGGTGGACTCTCAACCACTGCGCCACCAGGGAAGCCCCTTTGTAGTGTATTTTTTATTCCAGTTATTGTTCATCTGTGTGTTTATTCTTTATTTCTCCTAGGTCTTTGTTAAATATTTCTTGCATCGTCTAGATCTGTGCCTCCATTCTTTTTCTGAGATCTTGGATCATCTTTACTATCATTGCTCTGAATTCTTTTCAGGTAGATTGCCTATCGCCACTTCACTTTGTTTTTCTTCTGGGATTTTATCTTGTTCCTTCATCTGGGACATATTCCTCTCTCATCCCATTTTGTCTAACTTTCTGTGATTGCAGTTTCCATTCTTGCTTCTACTGTCTGCCCCCTGGTGGATGATGCTGTCTGAGAGGCTTATGCAGGTTTCCGGGTGGGATTGACTGGTTCCTGCACACTGGTGGGTGGAGCTGTGTCTTGTCCTTCTGGTGGGCAGGTCTGTGTCAGGGGGTGTGTTTATCTGGCAGCTGTGTGCTCAGGAAGACTTTAACTAGCCTGTCTCCTGATGGGTGGGGCTGCATCTCCGCGCCCCCCCCCCTCCTTGTTTGTTTGGCTTAAGGTGTCCTATCACTGGAGCCTACAGGCTGTTGGTAGGGCCAGGTCTTGGTCATAAAATGGCGGCCTCCAGGAGGGCTCACGTCAATGAGTACTCCCCAGAACTATCGCCACCAGTGTTTTTGTACCCCTGGTGAGCCACAGTGTGTCCCCTCCTTTGCAGGAGAGCCTCTAATACCAGCAGGTAGGTCTGGCCCAGGCTCTTATGAGGTCACTGCTTTTTTCCCTGGGTCCTGGTGCACCCAAGACCTTGTGTGAGCCCTCCAAGAGTGGAATTTCTGTTTCCCCCAGCCCTGTGGAATCCCTCCTTTCAAACCCTGCTGGCCTTCAAAGCTGGATTCTCTGGGGGCTCCTTCTCCTTTTGCCAGACCCACAGGCTGGGGAGCCTAATGTGGGGCTCAGAATTTTCACTCCTGTGAAAGAACTTCTGTGGCATAATTATTTTCCAATTTGTGGGTTGCCCACCCAGCAGGTATGGGATTTGATTTTATCGTGTTTCCGCCCATTCTACTGTCTCGTTGTTGCTTCTTTGTCTTTAGATGTAGGATATCTTTTTTGGTAGGTTCGAGTGTTTTTTTTTGGTTGATGATTGTTCAGCAGTTAGTTGTGGTTTTGGTGTTTTTGTAAGAAGAAGTGCACTCATGTTCTTGTACTTCACCGTCTTGTCTCCACCTCCTCCATTTATTTTATAAAATGATAAAAATTAAGATTCAGATAACAGACTTTTTAAAACTTGTGACATTGATGTGATCAAGTCGCCCCAGTAACCACAGAATTTAGGAATGATGTGATTTTCTGTCTGTGGGCTGGGTTGAAAACGTGTGAGGTAAAAGTGCATACAAAATGTATAGTAAATTCTTGGAACAGCTAGATATTTGCTACGAGGTCTGTGCATACTGCTCTGAGCACATATCCCTCTGACCCTGAGAGCTGGTTACTCCTTATAGGTTTCCAGTCTATACTTCTCCCTTCTCTGGCACTGAACTGGTTTCAGCCCTTTGTTGTTGCTTAAGAGCAGTGCCTTCTCCAAAAATGAAGCGTTGTGCAAGCAGCCTCCTTTACCTTGAATGGGTCATATTTCCTGAGAGTGTTCTGTTCCTTCTTTTCCCTGAGCAACACCTGGAACTTAATTTTACTGGGTTTATTGACCTGTCTTGGTGGAGGTGGTGAGTATAATACCTGAAAAGGAGAATAAGGAGGGAATACTCTCCCTTCACTTGTCGAAGGGTCTTCTCTACCTGTTTCTTTTGAATGGGTTGTCTTTTTCCCCTCAGGCAGACTGCCATTGTTGTGTTTGTAGAGAGGAAAGTATCAGTGCTGATGCTATAGACCCCTCAGGTGGAGGTTGATAGGGAAAAATTTCCAGAAACAGTGGTTGGTGGGGGAGTACCTACCTTGATAGAGTAGACGTTTCTCAAAAGTTCCCTGTAAATTGAATTTTAATAAATTGTTTACAGTGCACTCTCCTTCTCATATTTTAAAAAGAAATCCTGTGATGAATAATTTTACAGATTATATTCCTCCCTTGTTACAAGGTTAATTAAAAATATTTTATTCAGGCATATCTGTTTTATGAAATGTGATATTGTTAAACTAAAAGTAGTCTCCTCCTCCTTCTCATTTTCTTTTCTCTATTTGTACTTAAAGCTGACTTTTGTACAGGCACAAACTAAAGGGATTGTAACCTACTGGTAGATAAATACCTGTGGAAAGGTATGGCATATTTAATTCAGATATAAGGAGAAGAATTAGGAGGTTTTGTTAAAAGGAAAAATCAAACTAAAAACCGAAGGGTAATGATGATCATAGCTATTGACCACTTACGTGGCAGATGTTATGCTAAGTGCTTTAATAAGACAGCTACATTTTAGGTGCCACCATTATCCCCATTTTACAGAAGAGGAAATGGAAGTTTTGAGAAATTTAATAATTTGCCCAAGTTCACATGCATAAGCAAATTATTTAAACAGAGTTGAGATTAAACCCAGTTTGTCTGCTGCCATTAGAGCTTTAGGTGATAAGAAAACCTTCAAGTGTTGGTCAGAGTCACCTGGTACCTTAACCATTCCAGGTGGTAAGAAACTCATTGGCACCTCATGATTGTTTCTAAAGAAGAAGGTTTGGAGTTCTTTTCAAGCCGGGGAATACCTGACTTTGGTGGGGGGTGGGAATCTGAGAAACCAACAACTTGTAATAAAATCAGTTTCATTAGTGAGATGATTCGCTTGCAGTGGAAGAGGAAAGTTGGCAAGAAATAGAAAGCCTTTTCTTTTTCTAGAGAAACCAAAGACATAGGTTGCTGAAACCTGGAACAAGGAGCATATTAGTAAATACTCATTGGATGAGTGGACAAACATAAAGAAGTTTCAGGGTCAAACTGTCTCAAACTTTAGGATCAAGAATTGTGCAGTACTCTCTCCTCTATTTGTTGAAAGAAAAATTTATATATATATGTTTATATTTTTATAAATGTTATAAAATCATGCCTTTAGGGATTACGTAGTGTATCCTTAGTGTGTCACAGTCCACCTAGAGTAATTTTACTACGTATAAAATGTAAGAGCCTTGTAACAGTGTGGTGCATTTATTCTCACATTCTTTGTGCTGTTATTGTCATATTGCATCTACTTACACAGTAAACTCTGTAGAACAGTGTTTTATCTAAATATCATCCATTTACAGTGTTTTTTGTTTTTTGGCTGCGTTGGGTCTTCAGTGCTACACGTGGGCTTTCTCTAGTTGTGGCAAGCTGGGGCTACCTTTCGTTGTGGTGCGTGGGCTTCTCTGGTGGCTTCTCTTGTTGCAGAGCACAGGCTCTAGGCACACAGGTTTCAGTAGTTGTGACGTGTGGGCCCAGTAGTTACGGAGTGCAGGCTCAGTAGTTGTGGCACACGGGCTTAGCTGCTCTGCAGCATGTGGGATTTTCCTGGAGCAGGGATCGACCCCATGTTCCCTGCATTGGCAGGAGGATTCTTAATGACTGTGCCACCAGGGAAGTCCCACAGTGTTCTTCATTCTTCCTGTATGGTACAGTTTCTATCTAGTGACATTTCCCATCAGCCTGAAGAACTTTCTTAAGCTTTTCTTGTAGTGAGGGCTCCTGTAGATGGATTTTGTTTTTATTTAATTAAAAGTTTAAGTTTGCCTGTATTTTTGAAGGCTAATGTTGCTGGCATTTCTGGGATGACTCCCCCTGCGGGGCTCCCCACCCCCCACTTTGAAGTTCCCTGTCTTATGTTCCTCTTGAAGTTCTCCATTGTTTTTGATAAAAAGTTAGCTATCATACGTGTTGTTGCTTCCCTTTATGTAATGTGTCATTTTCCTCTGGCTGCTTTAAAGATTTCTCTTTGTTTTTTAGCAGTTTGATTATGATATGCTTAGGTATAGTTTTCTTTATTTTACCATGTTCCATTGGACATCTTAGATCTGTAGCTTTGTTTTTGTCCAGATTGGGAAATTTGGGGCCATTATTTCTTTACATATTTTTTTCTGCCCCATTTACTCTCTTTTATCCTTTTGTGTCCACAATTATATGTATGTTAGATTGCTTAGATTGTTACACAGGTCACCAAGTTCACTATGACCCTCTATTTTGCCATCTCTAATCTGTGTTTTGTTTACACAGTGGATTTCGATTTAAAATACTGTAAAGTTCTAGAACTTACATTGGGTTCTTTTATTGGTTTCACTACTTTCTTGAGATTCCTCAAGTTGTAATTATACTGACTATATTTTCCTGTAAGTCAGCTGGGTAGTTAAGTGTGGTGCCACTTACTGTTAGAGCCCTCATCCTCTTTTTATTTTTCCTGTAGGAAATACTTTGCATTGAATATTTGCATAATTCCTACATTATTAGTATATATCCTCCTTATCTTTCAGGCAAAATTTCTTTCTCTTAATAGAAGGATGTTTTGTGTTGCAAAATTTCTTTCTCTTAATAGAAGGATGTTTTGTGTTGTAACTTGTGTTTATTGAAAAAGTAGCAGCAGGATCCCTGTACACGCATTTATTTATTATTAATTTATTAACTCTTAAGTGTCGACCATCCTAGCATATGACCTCTGTCCTTGTGGAGATCGATAATAGTTCTCTACCTAAACTGTCTTTCCTAGTTGTAGAGTTACACAACTTGACTAGTTTCTTTTCTGGCTTTCATTTGACTGAAAGACTACTTCCTTTGTTAGAGGACAGAAGTTGACTTTCCAGGCCATGACTTTTTAGAGTTAGATTTTTAAATCAGCTTTAAAGATATGAAGCCCAGTGTTTTGTTGCAGCCATCAAACATATGATTTAATGTAAAATATTCATTTTGTGGTATTGTTTCAATCACCATTACTCATTTATTTATAAAGCATTTCTCCATGAAATATTTATATTAAGTGAAATAAGCGTATTGTTCAGTTACATAAAATTAACCATCACTAGGAGCTATTTCTAATAAGTCATCTACAAACTGTTATATAATTCTATTTATAGTCATAAAATCAGGGACATTTTGTTTTGAAAGTTATAAATTTTCAAGTCATTTACATAACTTTAAGGTTTTTATTTCATCATCTGTACAATAAGGAAATTGGAGTAGATGATCTTTTGAGATCCATTCCAGAGTCAGCAATGTGTATCTGATTCTAAAGCAAACATTTAGAGGTAAATTATTTTTTTTAATAACAGTCATATGTTGCTGCTACACTTCGTTTTCTTTAATGTGATAAATTTTCCACAGTGTATGACTTTTTGATTATAAATTACATGTTTTTGGCTGAATCTCTCCACCAAAACCGTAAGAGTTTTGAGTATTTTCTTGAGTTACTACATTGGTAGAAATCATTGCAATTGTTATGCTTTCCAGGGTCTAAATCAATCTAATTTCTTTGGAAAGCCAATATAAGCAGACTGCTTATTCGTACAGGTATTAGAAACAGAATTTTGGTTTCACTGTTGGCCTTCCCACTTTCTAGTCATTTGAACTTGGCTAAACTACTTAGCTTCTCTAAACTTCTCTTCCTTCATCTGTTTAAAAATAAATAAATAAATAAAGGAGTTCTAATACCGCCTACCACAGAGTTATTGTGATGACTAGATGAGATAATGAACATAGCCTTTCCAAAGTAAGCAGTAAATGTTTGCTACTATAAAAGTTTTAGGGGGTAGGCTAAACTACATTATCAAAGAAAGTTCAACACATAGTGGCTGGAAAAAGGCAGAACTTTATTCACCCTCAAGTCCAGGTTGACAGGTTAGCTTTGTTCCCTGATGTCACTCAGGGACTCCGATTCCTTCCACCCAGCCTGGCATAATGTCCTCTTCTATATGGTCAAGACTGTTCACTACCCCTTCTTTCCCCCACTCAGCAGGAAGTGGGGAGGGAAGGAAGTCCAGAGCAAGTGCTTTCCCTTTAGACCAGTGAATTACAAGTTGTACATAATCGCTCTTGCGCACCCCATTGGTGAGAACAGCTTAAAGCTGTAACAGAATCTGGGAACTGTAGTCTTTTTTTCTGACAGCCATGTACACAATTAAAATCTATTACTCTGGAAGAAATGGACAAATTAACTGGACAAATTCTGGCATAGCTGCTCCTACTACTGTTACTACTAGTACCAATACTGTTACAGCAGAATTATGTCATATATCTATTTACCTTCTACAGCTTCACTTACGTGTACTAGGGTGGATATGGGGAGAGTGGAGAGATGAGACTGAATGTTTGAAATGTGAGTGGTCCGGTGCTGAATATGATTCTTGTGTTTAAAACAATATGCAAACCAATAATTTCATCTGATGGTCAGTTGGAGAAATCTGGTCCAGCATTTAGAAAAAACAGGCTGAGCTGGTCTTACTGATGTGTGCTGGTCTCTTGTAGGTACTTTCCTATGAGATATTCAAGGGTAATTTCAGCTATTTCTGACTTTTGCCTTCTTACCTGTCTTCAGAGCTTATCATATAGGCAAGATTCAACCACCACTGTAGTGTTAAATTGGTGTATATTTGCAAAAACTTCTGTTACTCAACTTTTTAACTCACTGGCTTACTCACCAGTAGTGGCATATCGAGCAGAGAGTCATTCAGTTAGAAATTTATAGAAGTTGAATCCCTTGTAGCGAGGTTATAGAAAGTTGATGTTCTAGTTTTGAGAAAGTGAACACCTCTGTTAAAAGAAATGGAGGAAAAACTGTCAGGGTGTCTTCTATATCTTTTATTTCATACCTTCATAAGGTGCTAATGGAGTTTTTATTTTGAAGCAAATAGTACAACAGATCATTTTTTATTCAGAAGGAATTTAGCTTTCTCTCCCCATAGGTGTACTTTATTTTAAGCAATCCCAACCAGTTAAAAATCATTTTTCAGTAAAAATAAATTAGGGTAAATGCATTTAGACTAATTATTGCTTCACAAAGATGGTCACAAATGATCTTTTCTTTTGTAAGCTTCACCTGTTCCTTAAAATGATTTCATTGGCAAGATTTTTCTTATCTTACTATTTTTAACTGGCACATTTTCTGTTAAATGAGGTACCACAATAAAATCATTTAGAATCTTAGAGTTAGATGAGACTTAGAGGTCACCTAGTCTAACTTACCTGTGTGTCTGAGAATCCTTTCCTGAAGTCTGCAAAGTACTTCTAGTCTGCAATTCAGTCTCCCTTGGAACATTTGTGTAATGAGGAGTACATATCCTCGTTCATTTAACTTTTGAATGGTTCTGTTCAGCATAATCAATACTGTCAGGTCAAACTTCGCTTGTGCCCAGAGCAGTTTTTCCTTCTGAAAATTCTGAGTCTTTCCAACAGTGTTTGTTAGCTAATTACTGAGATTATTAGAGCTACTTGCAGTTCTGTCCTTTCACCATAAATCATGTCGTAGGAATCCAGCAGGCATTTTCTAACTCCCCATCTAGGACACGTGTCTCTTCCACAGCTTGCTGATTCCATTCCCATCCTAGAACACAACAGGTGTTCAACAAACATAGATTACTGAATATAATTTCCGCCTAGACTGCTGCTCTTAAGAAAGGGGGGTCTCAGTCTTTGATGAATGATTTGGGGTTGATGAATGACTTGGGATTGCACGTCTTTAAATAGCTAAGGATTTGAGGAGCCGGGCCTAAGCTTAGTCTGAAAAGCCAAGGCAGACTTGGAGATGAGGAACGTCATAGATCTTTCTTACATCAGACTAAGTAAAGATCCACTGGAGTAATAAATAAGAACATGGGGCATGATGGCAAAACTGATTGTCTGTGATCATGAGGGGACCCATTCATCTTTGTTTTCATACACACTTGGAGGTAGTAAATAGTGGTATATAAAAGATCCTCAGAAATTACTTCTGAATTTCTAATTCTAGGCGAGATCTTTGACCAGTTAAGTAAAAGTCATGAGAATTATCACTCTTGGTTCAGTTTAAGACATAAAACATTATAAAATTTTATAAGATTAGTTTCTTACTGCTAAAACTGTTATTTTCTGTACTAGAAACAAACAGAATATGAGAAATATGAGAATAGTGTCTTTTTTTTTTAAACAGTTTTTGATCTGGAATATTTGAATTCTGGAGTTCTTTACAGGCATTACAACTTTATTTCTGTAGTGTATTTGTTATTCTGCTTTTGCAGGAGCTGTAAATAATGTTGACTGGGTATGTCTTATCTGGTATTAAAAATGATTAATGTGAACTAGAGATCTAGGCTGCCCAGAAGATTATATATAACTTTCAGGCACATTCTGATAGAGTGCTGGATGGCAGGGAGGAGAATACTTCATGATATGCTCCTCTACAGTCTAGGATTTTTTTTTTTTTTGACATTCACTATAATGAAAGGCTAACGATTGTTTTGGGATTCATAGGAAACATGTATTAGAAATTACACATGTAAGGTTAGAGTTGGTGTTTGTTTGGGAATTACAGGCTTAAGATTTTTAACTGTTTTCTATAGTACAACATACAATTAGTAGTCAGCTGCCTCTTTCTACCAGTTAAAGGAAGGGTTCCTTGCATTTCAGTTCTTTGCAAAATCTGAAAAGTATATCATATTTGGAATGCAGAGTGGGGTTGATCTAAACTAACCTTGGATGGTGACTTCAGACTTGTCATCTGGGCCAAGACATATAATTCAGTGATTCACTTTGGTAGTTGACAGCCCTTTACACTTTAAGTGGAAAAATGGTTATTTCTTGCTGTGGGTCCAAGTCTAGAGGGCTCCTCCCTGATCCTCTCCATCCTGAACTCTCTTCTACATTGGAACTTAAGTTCCCAGACTTTGGAGTGGGAGGGGGGGGATTATAACTATTTGAGTGGTTATGGACGCTTTTGAAAATCTGACGAAAACCGCAGGCATTTTGTAGCTACTTCAGCCCAAATGATCATGTTGTACATCTTAATCCTCTGACTCTGTAATACTGTGGACATAATAACAAACATATCTAACTTGTTTTTAAAGCTAATATTCCTTTTAACTTGTTTTTTTCTTGGTCCTATTTGAGGTCCTATTGTTCTTTTGTATTATACTTTTTTAAATATACTGAAAATTAATAAAACATAAAGGCACTTTAATAATTTTAAAGTGTAACTATCAGCCAAATCAAGAAGTAGGAAATTGTCAGCAAGCCCCCTAGCTTCCCAGTCGCAACACCTTCCTATTTAGTAGAAGTAGCTACTGTCCTGACTTGTAAGTTAGTTATTTCCTTGCTTTTCTTTTTAATTTTACCACTTGTATTTTTACCATCTGTATATTTATCCCTAGAATATCTTAGTTACTGTCTGTTTCAGAAAGATTTATATATGGACACTTAATGTATATATTCTTGTTTGTTTTTTTCTCTCAACATTATGCTTGTATGTTGTCCATGTTGCTGTAGATATCCATAGTTCATTTGTTTTCAGTGTTGTATCATATTCCATTGCATAACTGTACCACAGTTTCTTTGCTATACTTTGATCAAAGTTTTCATAATATTGCCAGAGAACTTTAGATTTTCTTGTCTTTTATCTGCTGTGGACCAGTTTTCTCTCCATTAGTCAAATATTTATTAACTAGTAAATTTGTTACATGTAAATTATTCAAAAATTTAAATGGGCATTGAAATCAGTATTAATATGTTATTGTTCTTTCAAGAACTTCAGTCTGTAATTTATTTTCTTCTAAATATTTCATATATACTTTATGCCTGGCCATCAGAAAAGTTAATTAAGCAAATTTGGCAAATATTTGATCTTCTATGTGTCAAGCACTGTTGTAGGTACTGGGGCCTACAACAAAGGCTAAAGTGCTAAAGAAGCACTTTAGTAAATATACATTCTTTATATATTTAAAAAATAAACAGATATGTGTATTTGTTTAAAAAAAATCTTAGTACAGAAAGGTATAAAATGAAAAATGTGACTCTGTTCCCTCAGTCCTATGTTCAGTATTAAATTTCTTGACTATTCTTTTTATTAAAAAATTTAAAAATCTTATTTATATATGTATAACCTGAAAAAATTACACAGTGGAAACTTTTTGTATGCCTTTTGTACTTCTTCTATTTGTCTTAATAACCCATCTTGAAGATTTCAATGAAAGTTAGCGTTTTTAAATTAGGGAACTGCCAGAAACTTAAATTAGTAGAACTGAAAATAGAAACAGTGCCTTCATGTTCTTCCAGATTAACTTCTTTTTCTTAATTTATTATAGAAGCAAGAATAATGTGCTTTTGCCTTATTAGAAATCAGATTTATTTATAGGACATGATAAAATTTACCTATGGAAAATCATAACTTTAAATTGTTAAGTATCTGTATTGCTTTTTCTGTAGGCATTGCTGGAGACCATGTTTGGTGTAAAAGTGATTATAACAGGTGATGCATTTGTTCCTGGAGAAAGAAGTGTCATTATCATGAATCATCGGACAAGAATGGACTGGATGTTCCTGTGGAATTGTCTGATGAGATACAGCTACCTCAGATTAGAGAAAATTTGCCTCAAAGCCACTCTCAAACGTGTTCCAGGATTTGGTAGGCTATTCACAAATTATTATAAGTTGTTCATTTATTTTATATGTGATGTACTCACTCTAAAACTACAGAATAACTTACTAAACTCCACTTAAGTATTAAAGCCTTTTCCACTTTTTTCCCTCCCTAGCCAAAAACAATCACCAGTTTTTTTTTTTTTCCTTAGGGGATTATAGATTATTTTAATCCTTTTTCGGAAACATCTTACGTTGAAAGAATAAACTATTCACAAGGAAGTAGATATGGTCCCAGAAGGACCAAAAATTTGAAGAATATGAATTAATAGTTCAGTAACTTTTTATTACATGTCATACTTGTGGTAATTTAGACCAGAAAGTGGTCTGTGCTGATAAGGTACTTGAAAGGAACTGATTCATTCACATTTATATAATAAATAGTAATTGAATAACCATTGGTTCCAAGCGTTATACCAGGTGCTGGTGTTTTCTGAACTTACCTAATCCATCCCTTTTTTTTTTTTAAAGGCTTTTCACTGTCCTAGTTGTATACTATAATATTAAAATTCCTAGAAATGTTTATTTTCCATAGTTAGGAAAGCAGCACGTTCACTGAGTGGTGGATAAGTAGGGATATGTCAACATTGCATGTTAAATCTTAATTGATCTCCACTCTGTAATATGAAGTAGGGGTGAGGAACAGACTAAAAATATATTCAAACCAGTTATTCACATATGAGTGGATGAAGCACCCACTCTACTCCCTGACAGCCTCATCCATTAAATCTGTACTTCTTTGGTTTCCTATGTAATATTTCTTATTTGAATTCTTTGCTCTCTAAACCATGGGCCTATCAGTGTACTGAAATTGTGTAGGATTTGTGAGGGCAGAGGGCAGGCATTGTCCTCAGGATAGACTAGTAAGAAGTACTGCATGTTTGTGTTTTAGTTGCCTTCATGCTAATAGTTTTATCTTTCTCTTTGTCACTTGCACAGTATTGTGCTCTCAGGATAGTCAGATTCCTTAAATGGCAACTGACTTTCCCTAGAGCAAACATCCCCATAGAACCAGCAGGAAGCTGCAAGGCATTTTATGACCTAGAATTCATATAGCATCACATCTACAGTACCTTACTACAGTACATTATTGGTGGAAGCCATCACTGTCCTCAAGGAGTCTAGGGGAGGGAGCATAGACTTCACCTCTCGATGGCAGGAATGTCAAAGATATTATAGTATTTTAAAAACTGCCACATTCCTAAAGACTGATCAGAAATGATAATGTCTTGTGTATCATTCCTGATTCTACATAAAATAAAGTAACAATATTAAGAACATTATGTGAATGAGCTTGAAAATATATATGAAATCAACAAATTACAGCTGACAAAATACAATAATAATTGAAACAAATGAAAAAATTAAAACAGCTTCGTGTCTAATAAAGAGATTGAATCCATAATTAAGAGCCTTCCTACAATGGTTTTTGGAGGACAATGGCAGCTGCCTGATCTTCCTCATCTTTAAAAAAACAAAAAACATACAAGCAGAGGAAGTAAAACCACATATCACTCATCTCTTCAGCATGACCAGGAGACAAGGCATTTAGAAGGTTCTGGTATTAAGTAGAGAAGTCTAAAAGAGTTCTTTCTACCCTCCCATCATTGCAAACCTGTGGGTTCCGAGAGTGGGTAGAGACTTTAGAGAGGCATGGAAAACTTAGAGGAAGCACAGACAAAAGCATTGCCAGAAAAATTAACGTCCAACACTAAATGCCAAAATACTGAACACAGGTCTGGACATAGTAGTTCACAGCACAAGATATAAGGAAGTGATCAGAAAGACAGTGGGACCTGAAGATGCCTCAGAGAAGTATTGCTTCTGAGGGAGAATCAGATATATAGAGAAGGGCTAGCTTCCCTTAGAAGTGTGGTAGTGAAGGAAAACAGGAAATTAAAAATCCTGCAGGAATAAAAAGAGAAGCAAGAAATAACAGTCTTTGCTTACCCCACCCCCAAAATTATACAGCAAAACCCAATAACCATAAAAGGTTTTTAAATTCATAAAAGAAACTTAAGTGGAGGACAGAACTGAAAAACCGAAAAGCCAAAAAATGTACACCATAACACTCCAAACTGAATGGATTATCATTAACTAAGCATTTGGGGATATTAAAAAAAAGATACTTTTGAGTGAGAAATACAATGAACAGTAATAGACAAGAAAACAAGGAGAAATATAAGTCAGTTGAATTCAAGGAAAGAAAAGAACAAAAAGGCAAAATCATGTCAGAAATGAAGAGCGAGTTATGAAATATCCAAGAGGAAAATAATAGAGTAAAATGAAAAGAGCGATACAAGAAAACAGAAAATGACTCAACAGTGAAAAGCTGAAAGCATGTCCTCTAAGATGAAGAACAGGACAAGGATGTCTACTCTCAGCCACTTTTCTTTGTTGGCCATGCCATGCAGCTCGTGGGATCTTAGTTCCCTGGCCAGGGATTGAACCTTGGCCACAGCAGTGAAAGCGCCGAGTCCTAACCCCTGGACCACCATGGAATTCCCACACTCTTGCCACTTTTATTCAACATTGTCTTGGAAGTCCTAGCCACAGCAGTCAGAGAAGAAAAAGAAATCCAGATTGGAAAAGAAGTAGTAAGACTGCAGAAGTAGTCACTGTTTGCAGATGACATGGTACTATACATAGAGAATCCTAAAGGTGCTACCAGAATCAATAGTGTCAAAATGACTGTTCTACCCAAGGCAATCTACAGATTTAGTGCAATCCCTATTAAATTATCAATGGCATTTTCCACAGAACTAGAACAAAAAAAGTTTTTAATTTGTATGGAAATACAAAAGACCTCGAATAGCCAAAGCAATCCTGAGAAAGAAAAACAGAGATGGAGGAACCATGCTCCCTGACCCTAGACCATACTACAAAGCTCCAGTCATCAAAACAGTATGGTACTGGCACAAAAACAGATATATACATCAATGGAACAGGATGGAAAGCCCAGAAATAAACCCACACATACATCTATGGTCAATTAATCTATGACAAAGGAGGCAAGACTGTACAATGAAGAAAAGTCAGTTTCTTCAATAAGTGGTGCTGGTAAAACTGGACAACTACATGTAAAAGAATGAAACTAGAACATTCTCTAATGCCAGACACAAAAATAAACTCAAAATGAATCAAAGACCTAAATATAAGATGCGATACTATAAAACTCTTAGAGGAAAACATAGGAAGAACACTCTTTGACATAAAACACAGCAAGGTCTTTTTCAATCCATCTGCTAGGGTAATGGAAATAAAAACAAAAATAAACTAATGGGACCTAATTAAACTCAAAAGCTTTTTCACAGCAGAGGAAACCATAAGTGAAACAAAAAGAAACCCCACAGAATGGGAGAAAATATTTGCAAACAATGTGACCAACAAGGGATTAATCTCCAAAATTTACAAGCAGCTCATGCAGCTCAGTATTGATAAAACAAACAACCCAATCACAAAATGGGCAGAAGACCTAAATAAATATTTCTCCAAAGAAGACATACACATGGCCAAAAGGCACATGAAAAGATGCCCAACATCACTAATTATTAGAGAAAGGCAAATCAAAACTACAATGAGATATCACATCACACCGATCAGAATGGCCATCATCAAAAAGTCTACAAACAATAAATGATGGAGAGGCTGTGGAGAAAAGGGAATCCTCCTACACTGTTGGTGGGAATGTAAATTGGTACATCCACTATGGAGAAAACAGTAAAAATAGAACTGCCATATCATCCAGCAATCCCACTCCTGGGCATATATCCATAGAAAACCATAATCTGAAAAGATACAGGCAGCTCAGTGTTCATAGTAGCCACGACATGGAAGCAACCTAAATGTCCATTGATAAAGAAGATGTGGTACATACATACAATGGAATATTACTCAGCCATAAAAAAGAATGAAATAATGCCATTTGCAGCAACATGGATGGACTTACAGAGTATCATACTAAGTGAAGTAAGTCAGAGAAAGACAAATATCATATGATATCATTTACATGTGGAATCTTAAATTATACAAATGAAGTTATTTACAAACCAGAAACGGACTTACAGATGTCAAAAACAAACTTAAGGTTAGCAAAGGGGAAACGTGGGGGATGGGGAGGGATAAATCAGGAGCTTGTGATTAACACACACAAACTACTATATATAAGATAGATAACCAACAAGGACCTACTGTATAGCACAGAGAACTATACTCAATATTTTATAATAACCTGTAAGGGAAAAAAATCTGAAAAAGAATGAACATATGTATGTGTATAACTGAATCACTTTGCTGCACACTTGAACCTAGCACAACATTGCAAATCGACTATACTCCAACACAATTTTCAAAAAACCAAAAGAAAATAGAGAATGAAAAGGAGAAAAAAAGAAAAAAAATTTGTCAGAGAGAAAGTAGTTGAAATGGAACCTAGTTAGAGGAGTTCTAACATCTGCATAATTGGAGCCTCTAAAAAAGACAGTCAAAACAATGTAACTTAAATATTACAAGGGTGATATTTAAAAGTACGACCCAAGAAGAATCTTGTGTGTAAAAGACGACTGAGAATTCCCTGGGTGGCGCACTGGTTAAGAATCCACCTGCCAATGCAGGGGACATGGGTTTGAGCCCTGGTCCGGGAAGATCCCACATGCTGAGGAGCAACCAAGCCCTTGCACCACAACTACTGAGCCTGCGCTCTAGAGCCCATGAGCCACAACTACTGAGCCCGCGCACCACAACTACTGAAGGCCACCCACCTAGAGCCCGTGCTTCGCTACAACCCACCGCAATGAGAAGCCCACACACCGCAATGAAGAGTAGCCCCCACTTGCTGCAGCTAGAGAAAGCCTGTGCACAGCAACAAAGACCCAACACAGCCAAAAGTAAATAAATAAAAATAAATTTATTTTATAAATAAATAAAAGACAACTGGAGGACTTCCCTGGTAGCACACTGGTTAAGAATCTGCCTGCCACTGCAGAGGACGCATGTTCGATCCCTGGTCTGGGAAGATCCCACATGCTGTGGAGCAACTAAGCCTATGAGCCACAACTCCTGAAACTGCGTGCCAAAACTACTGAAGCCCACATGCCTAGAGCCCATGCTCCACAACAAGAGAAGCCACTGCAATGAGAAGCCCGTGCACTGCAACAGAGTAGCCCCCACTCGCCGCAACTAGAGAAAGCCCGCACTCATCAAGAAAGACCCAACACAACCAAAAATAAATGAATAAATTATTTTTAAAAAAATAGTTCATAAAAAAAAAAGATGACTGGAAAGGCAGTTCCAACATGAAGGTATGAGGAGCTCTGTAGACCCACTTCCCAGGAAAACTGGTGAAAATTCTGAAGTAACAGCCATTTAAAGTCTCCAGAAATGGTCCGAAGAACATACAGCAAATGAAGAAACATTTATTCAAGAAAATCTATACCAAGACTCATCGAGAACAATGATAATCTGTGGTATTTGAAACAAGACACACTTGTTTCCTCCCACCTCCCTGTTCAGCCAGACAGAAACTCTGCTCCAGACGAGTGCAGCCAGGAACACAGGGCAACCCACAATCAGGAGGAATCTGACAACTCTGAGCATCTCCCTCAGGAGTGGAGGTTTTGAACCCCACATCTAGTAGCACCCCAACTTTTAACACCTGCACCTGAGAGATGAGCCTTCAGAACATCTAGCTTTGAAAGCCAGTGGAGACCCATAGGATATAGCAAACTGAGAAATAGTTTTTAAAGGGCCCCGCACACTATGTGGCTATACTCCGGGACCCAGTGCAGAGGCAGCTGAATGAAAAGCCCCCAGTCTTTCTGTGAAGGACGGCTATTTGCTTATATTCCTTGCTGTGGTCGGAGCGGCAGGCTTCTAATTAAACACACATCTAAGGGCAGACTGTAATCTAGAAACCTTGGGGGTGGGGATATCACTCTCCCTCTGGCCCACCTCTGGTCACCAGTGTCTCCGAGAAAGGAGCTTGTATACTTGTCTGGCACTCTGGCTTTTGTGGCTGTCACCCAGAAAACACATCCCTTGATAACCTGGCTCTTGTAGCCAGTGGGCTTGTGTTTGGGGGGAGGGGGGAGGTCAATGGGACAGTAGCAAATAAAGAAAGAATTCTTAGAGCCAACCATTACTCTAGAGCTTATTTAGCATGGAAGGAGGAGACATAAAAGCCCATCTCCAAGTCTTCTCCTGAAAGAACTATATTTACATACTTTAAAAGCGGCTGCCTGAGGGTTTGACTTCCAATTGGCCTGAATCAAGGTGCTGAGATCCTCCCCCGACACTGGCATAGCCATCTTCAACTACTGGGAGCCACTAAAAATAAAGTAGGCTGCTCGGACAATCACAAAGGTTTAAGAGACAGCCAAGAACTAGAGCAGGGTTGAATGATAAGGTTCATCTCCTATAGGAGGACTCTCCTACAAGCCTGGGAGAAGTGGGTATTATATCTAATGCATAGAAACCAACACAGAGAGTCAAGGGAAATTAAGAAACACAGGAATATATTCCAAATTACAGAACAAGATAAAACTTCAGGGAAAGATGTTAATGAACTGGAGACGGGTAATTAACCTGGTGGTAAAGAGGTCAAAATTACAGTCCTAAAGATGCTCACTGGGCTCAGGAGAACAATGCATGAGAAGTTTAACAAAGAGATAGAAAATATAAGAAGTCACAGAGCTGAAGAATACAATAACTGAACTGAAAACAGAGGGTTTAACGGTTTAAGCAGTAGAAAAGGGTCAGTGAACTTGAAGACAGGGCAGTAGAACATAACCAATCAAAGCAGCAAACATAAAAACTGGAAAACATTGACGATAACTTAAGGGAATTATGGGACAACATCAAGTGGTCCTGCATTTACATTATAGAGGTCCCAGAAAAAGAGAAAAAGAAAGGGGCAGAAAACTTATTTGAAGACACAATGGCCAAAAGTACCTCAGCCTGGGGAAGGAAACAGATATCCAGATCCAGGAAGCCCAGAGAATTCCAAATAAGATGAACTTAAAGAGCCTCACATCAAGACACATAATTAACTCATTATTGACAGGGGATTTTTGCAAAAATTAATGCCTGTGGCCAGTGATTTCTATTTTGGTCAGCCAAAAATTAATTGTTATTTCACTAACACTTTGTGGGTTATTACATTCAATAGTTACACCTGACACACCTGTAAAGTCTTCTAATTTTCATGAAATGTTGTCTTCAATCCACTCTCTATAGACGCAAAGGAGAATTCTCCAGCACTGAGTTTCATTTTCACTTTCTGTATCGGAATCAATCACTAAGGTTTTTTGTCTTTTTGTTGGTCTAATATTCACATTGTCTGAATCAGAACGATATTCTGAAGAACTATCTTCTGAGACACTAGTATATATGTCACTCAGACAATCAGAGAAAGTATCTGCATAGAATTCACTGAAAAATTCTTCTTCACTCAGAATTTTGCGATACGTCATTTTTGAAAATTTTACGTTTATAGTATACACAAGGTTGGAACAAAAACCTAACGGAGCAAACTGTGAATGATATTGACAATCACAAGTTGTATAATGAACGCTTGATCAATTTTAAGCTCTAACAACTTTGCACAGTGATGTTAATTGTATCACTCTCTAAAAACATACTGATACGTCTCCTTTCAATAACATTCAGGTAACAAAAGATGTATTAATATGTCTCCAGTCAATAATGTGTTAAAGTGTCAAAATTTAAAGATATGAAGAGCATTTTCAAAGCAGCAAAAGGAAAACAACTTGTTACATACAATGGAACCCCATAAGATTATCAGCATATTTTTCAGAAGAACCTTTGCAGACCAGACGGGAGTAGCATGCTATATTCAAAGTGCTGAAAGAAAAAAACTCTGCCAGTCAAGAAAACTGTATCTGGCAAAGTTGTCCTTCAGAGTTGAAGGAGAGAGAGAGGTTTGTGGACAAGCAAAAGCTCAAGGAGTCCATCTCCTCTAGAATGGCCTTACAAAGAAATGTTAAAGGGACTTCTTTAAGCTGAAAAGAAAAGGTGCTAATTAGAACTGGGAAACATGAACGTATAAATATCCTTGGTAAATATAAATATATAGTAAAATTCAGAATAATGTTGTAAAGGTTGTGGGTTAATCACTTCTAAAGCTAGAATAAAGTTTAAAAGACAAAAGTATTAAAAATAACTATAGCTACAATAATTTTTAAGGGATACAGAAGATAAAAAGCTGTAAACTGTGACCTCAAAAACATAACATGGTGGGGGAGTAGTAAAAATGTACAGCCTTAGAATGTGTCTCAACTTATGTTGTTATCAACTTAAAACAACTGTTATACATTATTTTATGTCTCATGGTAACCACAAAGGAAAAAACTGTAGCAGATGCACAAATGATAGAGAAAAAGGAATCTAAGCCCACCACTACAGAAAATCACAAAGGAAGAGAGCAAGAGAGGAAGAAAGGAACAAAGGAATTACAAAACAGCCACAAAACAATTAGCCAAATGGCAGTAAGTACATAGCTATCAAAATTACTTTAAATGTAAATGGATTAAATACTTCAATTGGAAGACAAAAGTGGCTGATGGATTAAAAATAAACAAGACCTATCTTTATGGTGTCTATAAGAGACCTACCTCGGGTCTAAGGACACACACAGACTGAAAGTGAAGGGATGGAAAAAGATATTCCATGCAAATGGAAACCAAAAGAAAGCTGAGTTAGCTGTATTTCATATCAGACAAAATAGATTTTAAGACAAAGTCTGTGATAAAAGACAAAGAAGGTCATTATATAATGATGAAGGGGTCAATCCAACAAGAGTATATAACATATGTAAATATTTATGCACCTAATAAAGGAGCACCTAAATGTTAACAAACCTAAAGGGAGAACAGCAATTCAGTAATAGTAGAGGAATTTAATATCCCATTTTCATCAATAGATGATTATCCAGACAGAAAATCAATAAGGAAACATTGGCCTTAAGTCCAGTTGGTCTGACATATAGTTTAATAGACATATATAGAACACTGTATCCCAAAGCAGCAAAATGCACATTTTTCTCAGGCTCACATGGAATATTCTCCAGGATAGATCATATGTTAGGCCTCAAAACAAGTTTTATTACATTTAAGAAGGTTGAAATCATGTCAAGGAATCTTTTCCGATCACAATGTTATGAAACTAGAAATCAGTTACAAGAAGAAAAAACTGGAAAACTCAAGTATGCGGAGGCTAAATAACATACTACTGAACAACCAGTGGGTCAAAGAAGAAATCAAAAGAGAAATCAAAAAATACCTTGAAACAGATGGAAATGGAAATACAACACACCAAAACTTATGAGATGCAGCAAAAGTAATTCTAAAAGGGGACTTCAATAAACAGCCTATCTTTATACATCAAGGAACTAGAGAAAAAAGACTAAATAAGGCCCAAAGTTAGAAGGAAGGAAATAAATGAAAGAGAAATTGAAAAGACAATAGGAAAGATCAGTGAAACTAAGTTGGTTTTTTGACGAGATAAAGGAAACTGACAAAGCTTTAGCTAGATTCACCAGGAAAAAAAGAGAGGACACAAATAAAGCAGAAATGAAAGGGTAGTTGTACAACTGATACCATAAAGCAGAAATGAAAGAGTAGATGCACAACTGATACCACAGAAATATGAAGAATCATGGGAGATTGCTATGAACAATTATATGCCAATAAATTGGACAACCTGAAAGAAATGGATAAATTCCTAGAAACATATGACCTAGGAATCATGAAGAAATAGAAAGTCTGAACAGACCCATTACTAGTAAGGAGATTGAATCAGTAATCATAAAACCCCCAACAAACAAAAGTCCAAAACCAGATGGCTTCAGTGGTGAATTGTACCCAGCATTTAAAGAACTAATACTAATCCTTCTCAATCTCTTCCCAAAAATAGAAGATGGGACTTCCCTGGTAATCCAGTGGTGAAGACTCTGTGTTTCCAATGCAGGGGGCACAGGTTCGATCCCTGGTCAGGGAACTAAGATCCCACATGCCATGCAGTGCAGCCAAGAAAAGAAGAAGGAAACATAAAATAGAAGAGAAGGGAATACTTCGAAAGTCATTTTATGAGGCCAGCATTACCCCAATACCAAAACCAAACAAAGATGCCACAAGAAAATTAGAGGCCAATATCCCTGATGAACATAGATGTAAAAATCCTCAACAAAATGTTAGCAAACCAAATTCAGCAGTTCACTAAAAAGATAATACACTATGATCAAGTAGGATTTGTCCTAGGGATGCAAAAATTGTTCAACATCTGCAAGTCAATCAATGAGACATACTGCATTGATAAAAGGAAGGATAAAAATTATCTGATCATCTCCATAGATGCAACAACAACAAAGCTTTTGACAAAACTTAACATCCATTGATACTAAAACTTCCAGCAAGGTGGGTATGGAGGGAATGTATTTCAATATATTAAAGGCCATATATGAGAGGCCCACAGCTAACATCAGACTTAATGGTGATGGAAAGCTGAAAGCTTCTTTTCTAAGTTCAGGAATAAGACAAGGATGCCCATGCGCTCGACTCTTATTCAACATTGTATTGGAAGTTCTAGCCAGAGCAATTAGGCAAAATTAGATAGATTACATACATAGCATCCAAATTGGAAAAAAAGAAGTAAAACCATCACTATTTGCAAATGACATGATATTATATATAGAAAGCTATGAAGACTCCAGCAAAAGACTGTTAGAACTAATAAATGAATTCAGTGAGGTTGCACAATACAAAATTAATATACAAAAATCTGTTGTGTTGCTATATACTAATAACAAACTAAACAGAAAGAGGAATTAAGAAAACAATCCCATTTACAATGGCACCAGAGAATAAAATAGGAATAAAGGAGGTGAAATACTTGTACCCTGAAAATTATACAGTATCAATGAAAGAAGCTGAAGTAGACAAATAAGATATTTGTGCTCATATCTGAAAGGAAAGATATTCTGTGTTCATGGATTGGAAGAATTAGTATTGTTTAAAAGTCCATACTGTCCAAAGCAATCTATAGATCCAGTGCTATCCCTATCAAAATTCCAATGGCATTTTTTGATAGAAATAGAACAAACAGCCCTAAAATTTGTATGAAAGCACAAAGACTCAGAATACCCAAAGCAGTCTGGAGAAAGAAGAACAAAGCTAGAGATATAATGCTCCCTGATTTCAGACTAGTTACAAAACTGTAGTAATCAGAACAGTATGGCATTGGCATAAAAACAGACACATAGATCAGTACAAAATACAGAGCCCAGAAATAAACCCACACATATATGGTCAATTAATTTATGACAAAAGAGCCAAGAGTATACAATAAAGAACGGATAGTCTTTTCAATAAATGGTGTTTGTTGTGAAAACTGGACTACTATATTGCACTGTACACAAAAATTAACTCAAAATGGATGAATGACCTGAACATAAGACCTGAAACCTTAAAAATCCTAGAAGAAAAAATAGGTGGCAAGCTTCTTGACATTGGTCCTGGTGATGACTTTTTTTGGATTTGGTACCAAAAGCAAAGGAAACAAAAGCAAAGATAAAGTGGTACTGTATCAAACTGAAAATCTTCTGCACAACAGAGGAAACCATCAACAAGATGAAAAGGCAACCTATGGAATGGGAGAAAATATTTGCAAATCATATATTTGACAAAGGGCTAATATCCAAAATATATGAAGAACTCATATAACTCAACAGCAAAATAACAATCCAATTAAAAAATGAGCAGAGGAGATCAATGGACACTTTTCCAAAGGTGACATACAAATGGCCAACAGGTGCATGAAAAGGTGCTCAACAGCACTAATCATCAGGAAAATGCAAATCAAAACTATGAGATACCACATCACACCTGTTAGAATGGCTCCTGTCAAAAAGCTGAGCAATAACAACTGTTGGTGAGGCTAGAGAGAAAAGGGAACGCTTGTGCATTGTTGGTAGGAATGTACATTGGTGTAGAAGCTGTGGAAAACAATATGGAGGTTCCCCCAAAATTAAAAATAGAACTACCATATGATCTGGTAATTCTGCTTCTGGGTATTTATTGGAGGAAAACAAAAGCACTAACTTGAAAAGATATCTGCACCCCCACGTTCATTGCAGCATTATTTACAATAACCAAGACATGGAAACAACTTGTGTCCATTGGTAGATGAATGGATAAAGAAAATGGTAAATATAGACAGTGGAATATTACTCAGCTATTAAAAAGGATATCCTATAATTTATATCACCTGGATGGACTTTGAGGGCATCATGCTAAGTGAAAGTGAAAAGTCAGATAGAGAAAAACAAATACGACATGCTTTCACTTATTTGTGAAGTCTCCCATAATAAAAAACCCAATAAAATAAAATAAAATTCCCCAAAAACACAACTGAATAGATACAGAGAGGCCAGGATTTGGGGGTGGGCAAAATGGGTGAAGTTGCTCAGAAGGCACAAAATTCCAGTCATAAAATAAATAAGTTATGCAGATGTAATGTACAGCATGGTGACTATAGTTAATAATACTCTTATATATTTGAAAGTTGCTGAGAGTAGATGTTAAAAGTTCTGATAAGGAAAATATTTGTAACTATGTGGTGATAGATATTAACTTAGACATACGGTGGTCATTTCATGACATGTACATGTATGGAATCATTTTGTTGTACACCTAAAACTAATGTAATATTATGCATCAGTTACATCTCAACTTAAAAAAGAAGTAGTACAGCTTTATTGGGTGGTGTGAGGATTAAACTAAATGCCAGTAGCGTGTTATTTGCTGCTGCCTGTTATTTCTGTAATTCCCTTCGGGACATCCACCCTCCCACCTTTTGCCTTACAGAGATCCACATTAGACCTCTGGTTTTCCTAGTGTCTCACAGACCCATGTTCTCTTTCCCTGATCACCTAATCTTTACTTCCTCCTATTCTGCAATGGTATACTCATTTTTTTAAATAAATTTATGTATTTTTATTTATGTATTTTTGGCTGTGTTGGGTCTTTGTTGCTGCGTGCGGTCTTTCTCTAGTTGCAGTAAGCAGGGGCTACTACTCTTTGTTGCAGTGCGTGGGCTTCTCACTGCGGTGACTTCTCTTGTTGCAGAGCATGGGCGCTAGGCGTGCTGGCTTCAGTAGTTGTGGCTCGTGGGCTCTAGAGCTCAGGCTCGGTAGTTGAGGCGCACGGGCTTAGTTGTTCCACGGCATGTGGGATCTTCCCGGACCAGGGCTTGAACCCGTGTCCCCTGCATTGGCAGGTGGATTCTTAACCACTGCACCACCAGGGAAGCCCCTATACTCATTTTTAACATTGTTAAAACTGTCTTCTCTCTTGTTTGAGTTTCTGTGTAAGTATTTCATTCTTAGCTTTCCCATTTTCTTTTCCCAAAAGATATAAGCTCCTTACAGTGTCTCTCACCATTGTAGGCTCTTAAAGTATTTGTAGACTTGATAGGATTTCATAAAAATGCAAACCATTAATGAGAACAGATTTTGGATTGAAGAAAAAACCGATTTTAGAACCTTTAAAGTGAATAAGTGCAAAGTAAATTAAGCAAGGCAAAAGTGTAGGCAGGAAAAATAAACTGAATGTGTTTGCAAATGGAGTATTAATGTTGGAGTTTGCAGGGGAAAATGAAAGAAAGGGAAGAGAATGGATGTGTCCTATTGGTCAGCTCTATCCTGCTTCAGACTATGCCAGACTTAGCTTGTTGACACTTGCCATGACTTTAGGGTGTATTTAATGTTGCTATGTATAATTATTTCTAAATAAATGTTTGCTTACCAGAGTTTGGAATATAATTATCTGGTTTCTTTAGTTCATTTACGAATGACCAAAGGGAAATAATATTATATATCTGTAGTGCCAGTTTGGAGAATGGATGAGAATTTAGAATTTGAAAGTTTTTTCTTAAAGTATGGAAGTAACAGACTTACCTAACAGGCTAGGGAAGAAACCATTAAGAGTGTTTAGGTTCCAGTTCACATTGTAAAGAGTTTTGGTAAGCTGAGCTAACTAAACTGTTTAGAGTCTGCTAAGGTATGTGAAATTAGATGTTAAGGAAAAAATGTCTGATAGATTTCAACTATTTATAATGGTGGTTTAGACAGGTTTTTATTTTTAGTCAACTTCATAACCACTTAGTAACAACGCAGTAAATATGAAACCCAGAGGTGTCATGAAAAGTCCATTTGCCTGGTGTTTTTGTACCAGGAAATTCGTGTGCCATCTGGCCCACCCAGCTCATGGCTCCTTGGTTTTTCTGCATCATTAGTTAATCACACTTGAGTGGCGAAAGGGTTGGAGGCTTTTAGAAAGCACAAAAAGAGGAGTAAACATTAAATGGATAGTGATTTAAAAAGTTGCCAAGTCGTGGATTAAACTAAACTCTCCCTGACATATACCTCCTGATTTCAAAGTAGATTGTCATATAATCCTACTGTTCTCAAACTGCAACATAAGGTAGTGGTGAAAACTAGGAACAACCACAAATTGTGAAATGTATCTAGATTGTTCCAGAATGAGATCAGGGACAAGAAAGAAGTAACAGCATGGCCTCTGATGAATGCTTTTATCCACTCTCAGTTTGTTCAAGGCATGCAAAGTCTGAGTGTATGTATCCTTACAGGCTCCTGTGGTGGTCCTGTTTTAGCTGGATAATTGAAACTGGGTCAGAGGCTTTTCCTAAGTCCAGCCTCCCTGAGAATAACCTGTCTCCCAAAATACTAAAATTTTTTTGGTCAAATCTGATCTATAGAAATAACTGGAATTTTAAAAATATGCCTTTGGCATTTTATAAGCATTCTTCTCTTTTTAAAGACCATGAATAAAAACTACTGGGTTAAAATCTATTGTATACTTTGCCCAGTACACTGGAGAAACAGTGGTTATAGCGCATGCTGCTGTTACACATGAACATGCTGCAAAACAGGCACCATACATTAGTTGGAAAGATAATCCATTTTATGTGGTCAAAATTTCAGTTTTAACTGTATTTAATGTATAAGTGTTAGATGTAAATTCATTTAAAGATATTTCTCACACAGTTTTAAGAATCACTAAATTTACTGAAGTCACCTTAATTTTATTAACTATTATATAGTAAGTACAAAGAATGGATAATTTCCTATTTGAGATATTTACAGTTTATAATACCCAACTTTATCTTCGGTGAGAGGGAAAACTCTCCCTCTCCTACCCAGCTTCCTCCTACTTAAAATGGACATTCATTAAAACTAGAACCGTCTTTAAGCCATGAATGTCTTTGACACCATTCAATTTGGTGGACCCTTTTAAAATCTAACAACACTTCATGCTGCTCTCCTATTTGACAACTCAGAGGATAAGATGAACACATTTCTACATTGAAGTAAGACTCTCCTCAAGAGTCGGTATCAGTAACACCCCATTCCTACCAGTTTCTTTGGTATCCCTGAGGCCTCAGTTTTATTACCTGCGTCAGCTAAGTGACGAATTACTAGTTACTAGTCACCCTGAGTAACAGCTGCTTGAGATTTCCTGGAAGGAATCTTTACAGCAGGGGTCCCCAACCCCCAGGCCGAGGACGGGTACCAGTATGCAGTCGGTTAGTAACCGGACCGCACAGCAGGGGGTGAGCAGCGGGTGAGCAAGCCAAGCTTCATCTGCCGCTGCCCACCGGTCTCATTGCCGCCTAAGCCATCACCCCTTCCCCGCCGCCCCTGGCCGTGGAAAACTGTCTTGCACGAAACCGGTCCCTGGTGCCAAAAAGGTTGAGGACCGCTACTCTACAGCACATATATTTGACACTCCCTCTGTGACCTATCTTCAAAGGCGGCTTTTAGTCAAGGATTCCTAGCTACTTAATTACTAAACTGTAGTTCTTACTCTTACAGCAAATTTTCTTGTCACCTGGCCACAAGAGACTGATTATTTTATTGCTTCCTACTGTAAATCATGGAAGGTTTCACAGCACCCTTCTTTCCTGTGTTGTTGCGTTTGTTACTAAATACTAAAGGCCAGAGAGGATGTTTTACTATTTTTAACAATGTATTTCTATGATACACACATCCCATGACAGAGAATGAAAATACCTCATATTGCCTTCCTCAGCCTCCTATCAGCCAGTCCCACCAAAGGGACCTAATAGGGAGACTCCTTGTTAGAAGGCTCTGGGAAAGGTTTTCCTCCTTAATAAGAGGTTCATGAAGGGACAATGCCTTTCCTTTCCTACTTTGGGACATTATTGTGAGAGTACATCATACTTGGAGCTCCTGCAATCATCTTGCATCCAAGAGGATGGCCAAATAGAATGTGAGGGCCTGGCTTCTGAACCAGCCTTGGGGCCAGACTACATTTTATGTGAGACACATACACCCAGAGGGTTTATATGACTTTCGGATTGGTATTCTGTTATTTATAGCCCAAAGCATCCTGATCCATACAGCTTCTTTCCCACATTTCACCAATCTGTAAAGAAAAGTATCCAACGATTGATGTAGTCATTCAGTAAATGTTATTATAATGGCTATCGTGAATTAAGATTTTTATGAAAACTGTCAGAAGAAATATAGTAGACAGTATATTAAAATGTTTTAGTTCTATGGCTAGATGTCACATACAACTCTGTGTATTTTCAGATACATACAGATCGTTTTCATCTTAGCTCTTCTACTGCTAGTTGAAAAATAAGTTTTTGTCGTTGTTGATTTTGTAGTTTCAGTTGCCAGGGTTGCTTGGCTGAGATGAGTTTGATGCTTTTTTTTTTTTCTTTTTGCCAGGGAGGGAGGGAAACTCATTGGGAACAAAGGTTTATTTTAGTTAAGTCATATGCCAGGCAGTATACCAGGATTATACTTCTTTCTAGAACTACATTGAGAACTAAGTAATTTTTTATGATTGTACTGAGATCTAAGTAACTTAAACGAAGCTTTTGTTTTGACTGTGTTAGCTGAGTTCTTAACAAAGCTCAAGTTCTGAGCTGTGTGGAAGTTGACAGATTCTTTGGTTGGGAGACATGGTTCTGGGCTTTAAGGTTATTCAGTCAGTTACTTACTGGAGTTATACTACGGTGGTTTACCTAAATTGGATATCCTGTTGATGTGCACCATCTCTAATACCTCAGCTGCACTGCTGCAGGCTGCGAGGCATTCCAGATGTGAGCTGGGAAGCATATTTTGACTCTAGGCCTTTCAGTACCCTCAGTTGTACTGAAAATTGAAGAATTTCTTTGCCTAAATTAATAAGTAGATTATAAAAACTACCTAAAATCCATGTTTTTATAACAGGGCAATTTTAGGAGAAAGAAGTAAAAGAATTTGGGGGGAGCTTTAGGGTTTTCTGTCCGCTTTGCATTTAGTAGAGAAGCACAAATAAAGACAGTCTTAAAATGATCAATTTGAGCCAACTTTGAAAAGGGTGTTTTACAATAATAGTAAAAAAAAATAGGAGAGATGGACCCAATGTACTTTATAGTTTGTTTTTCAACCTTAATTTCAAGAGATAACTTGATTCTAGCGCCTTCAGTTTTCCTTTCACTTGTGGCTAAATAAGTACCTATAAATTGTAATGATATTTTTAAAGAGAAAGGCAGCATCGTAATACTGGGGAAAAATTGAATTAGCTGTTGTATTTATTATATATGTCATTGTTAAGGGAGTTTACGAAACCCAGTGTGGCCTTTTTTCCCTTGTTTATTCTTGTCCTTAAATCTTATGGGAATTATTTTCCTTATGCTTGAAGTCAGATATTTCTGAGAGTCACTGTGTAATGAATACCAGGCAGGGACAGATCATGTAGCCAAGATTTAACATGTCCTTCCACAATAAAAATAATGTCCCAACTATATCTTAGAAATGTGGTTACTGATAATCTTCAACTATTACAATCAAATAAACGGCATAGTAAGTGAATCCCAAGTAAGAACACCTAGGTCTTTGATTTTAGAATGCAAAATAGCTGTTATTCATGTATTTTTAAATTAAACAGTAGTTTGCATTAACATTAGATGTTCTTAAATACCTTTTTATATGGAATAATTTTAGATGTATTGAATGTTTGCAAAGACACTACAGAAAATTTTCCTATTTTCACCCATCTTCCCCTGATGTTAACCTCTTACACAGCTGTGGAACATTTGTCAAAACAAAAGATTAACATGGGTACAATACTATTAACTAAACTACAGACTTTATTTAGATTTCACCAGTGTTTCCACTAATGTCCTTTTTCTGTTCTGGGATCCAATTGAGGATCTCTCTTTTTTTTTTAAAGTCACCATGTCTCTGTAGTCTTCCTCCATTCTGTGGCAGTCTGTCTTTATTTTAGTGCTTTTGAAGAGAACTGGTCAGATATTTTGTAGAATGTCCCTCATTTTGAGTTTGTTTTGCATTTGCTTTTCATGACATTTTCTCATGATTAGTTTTGGGTTTTGGGAAAAAGCCCCACGGATATGAAATGACTTTCTCATCTCATCAGAAGGGTTCATGATATCAACCTGGCTTATCATGAGTGATGTTAATTGTAATCATTTGGTTAAGGTGGTGTCTGCCAGGGTTCTGCACCACAAAGTTAATGTTTTCTCCTCTCTCTCTGTATTTTATTCGGTAGGGCTGGTTGTGGGCAGGGGGAATTAAGCTTCACCTCCTTGGAGTGGGGAGCATCTACATATTTTATTTGCAATTCTGTGAAGATTTGTCCCTTCTCAGTCATTTAATTATGCCAATATGAACTTATCAATATTTATTTTATTCTTTGCGTTATAATCCAGTACTATTGTTATTTATTTTGTTGCTGAAGTTGTTCCAGCTCTGGCCATTGGGAGTTTTTGCAGGTTGGCTCTTACGTCCTTTTGGGTCCCCATATTTCTTTTTTTCTTTTAATCATTTTCTTATTTTCTGGTGGTACAAGATTCTTGTATTTTTCCCTGCCCCAGCCCTAGGCTCAGCATTTTCCTAAGGAACCCTAGTTCCTTTGATTAAAGAAAGGTGTTAGAAACTAAGATCTGGGCACTGACTGTGCTCTGTATTAGTTTTCTATTACTGCTTGTACCATGAATGGAGTCACCTTAAACCACACATATTATCTCACAGTTCTGGAGGTCAGAAGTCTGATGTGGGGCTCACTGGGCTAAAATCAAGGCATTTGCAGGACCAAATCCTTTCTGTTAGGCTCCTGTGGAGAGTCTGTTTCCTTGACATTTCCAGTTTCTATCGGTCACCCACATTCTTTGGCTCCTGCCTCCCTTCCTCCATCTTTAAGGCCAGCAAGAACCAGCTGAGTCCTCCTCACATAGCCTCACTCTGACACTGAGTCTTTCCCTGCCTCCATCTTCCACCTTTAAGGACCTTTATGATTACACTGGGCCCCCCAGGCTAATCCAGGATAATCTCCCTATTTTGAATTCAGCAGATTAGCAACCGTAATTCTTCTTTGCCATGTAATGTATTCACACTTCTGGGAATTAGGAAGTGGATATCTTTTGTGGGGGCATTATTCTGCCAACCACATGCTGGTGGCTACTGCCTCTCTCAGTGTATAGAGCTAGTAATATACGTAGCTTAGGAATCAGTTGTGCAACAGGAACAGATATCTCAGATGGCACTTCATCTATAATACTGATTAAGTGGTAAATCTCACATAGTATGAAAAACAGGTTTTTGGTTCCACCATAGGGTAAAACCCCGAAACTGTAATCATAACCAAGAAATTGCATCTTGCCAACCAAAAGCCATCAATTAAATAGGTATTTCCTCAGTGTCAAGCAAGACTTTCTACTCTCTGCAGGTAGATGTAATCATCTCTTTGTGGAGTCTAGTGAAATTTGCAGTAAGGGTGGTTTTATCCATTTTGTGGTTTTTCAAATTTGAAATTATATTTAGAATTGAGTTTCCTTTAGGATATTATTTAATTGCTCATATTTTATACTTTGATTTCTGTCTTGTATTTTCAGCACAAGCACATTTGAAACCTAATGATACAGGCATGTTCTAAAAGGATTATTACAGGAAAAAGTCATAGAATTGATTATCTGCCTCCTCTCAATGTTTTTAAAAGCCAGAGCCTCATGTAAGTTAATCATCTTAGACGAGGGATATAGAGAGCATTACCTAATTTCAAATGTGAGTTCAAAGAAGACAGAGCTTCCCTAACTTGGTGTAGCATTTTGCTAAATGCTGACATAGGTTGAAATTCTGAGAAATAGAATTTACTTGTTCTGGATTCATTTGTATAACCATTGTTATGCACAACCACACAGTCAGCAAACATAGTATTTGCTTATGATTGTTGTGATACGAGTTTATGTAAAATTTGCACCTGTTCATATTATCACTCATTTTCATTTAATAGAGGCCTATGGGTAACATTCCCTTGGTTGTATCCACACCCTCTATTCAGGATTGAAAATATGTTGAAGAGAACAGTTTGTTTTATCTCTTGCACATTGCTTTTTGTTTCTGGTATTGCATTCATAGTCCCAAAGTAAATACCGTAATGAATTAATAAGTACCCGGACAACAATGATGAATTAATCTATTTTTGAAGTTCAGTTTTTAGTACAATAGGTGAGTAGTATAGATATTTTTATGATTCTCTTAACTACAGTTGACCTTTGAACACAGGTTTGAACTGCATGGGTCCATTTACCTGTGGGTTTTTTTTCAATAAATACGTACTACAGTACCATACAATTTGTGGTTGGTTGATTCGTGGATGCATAACCATGGATATGAAGGGGATGATTGTAAAGTTATAAGTGGATTTTAGGCTGTGCTTGGGGGTAGGCACCCCTAACCCCCATGTTGACCAGGGGTTAACTGTATATTCATCTACACTAAAATGAAAAAAGGATGAATAGATAAAGAAGATGTGGCACATATATACAATGGAATATTACTCAGCCATAAAAAGGAATGAAATTGGGTCATTTGTAGAGACGTGGATGGACCTAGAGACCGTCATACAGAGTGAAGTAAGGTCAGAAAGAGAAAAACGTATGTTGTGTATTAGCACATATATGTGGAATCTAGAAGAATGGTACAGATGAATCGGTTTGCAAGGCAGAAATAGAGACACAGATGTAGAGAACAAACATACGGACACGAAGGGGGGAAAGTGGTGGTGGGGTGATGGTGGGATGAATTGGGAGATTGGGATTGCCATATATACACTAATATGTATAAAATGGATAACTAATAAGAACCTGCTGTATAAAAAATAAATTAAATTAAATTTAAAAAAAACAAAAAAGGAAAAAGAAAATGCTGAAAATGGCTTACTTTTTATGGAGAAAGAATGCATGTTAAAAATACAGTCAAGTAAATTGGTTGGGTTTTCCTTTTTCCTAGCCAACTCTAAAATTTGATAAAAGAAAATTTAAGCCAAGGAAAACCAGGTTCTAAAATTATGGAATACCTCTGGACAATAGAGTATGCTTAGAGATTACTCCTTTCTGCTTTGAGAATGCAGTGCTGGTAACGTAAATGGGATTTTTGAAAGTAGATGGTGGTAACAGAGCCATGCCAGCATCCACAGAATCTATTTTTATAAACCTGCCAGGCTCTCAGTACTTGTCTGAGAAATTCAGGTGATAGACAGAATGTCCTCCAATGGAAAAAGTATAAAACAGGCAAGTTATATAGACTAATTTCAAATGACAGGATCAGTTGCACTGTCATTTATCAGCCCATAGACTTATGAAATAAATGTCATAAAACTGTATGAGGACCTCAAGAATGTTAAGAAAAATCTGGATATTGCTTTAAACGTGAATAACATGTGTACTGATGGCAATGAAATGAGAAGAAAAAGACTCACGAGGTCTTCCTGTGGTTTTTATGAGAGGGAGAAAACATTTAAGCTAAAGGGAGTAAAACAGATTCAAAAGCATTAGTGATGTATAATGTATAAATGGAACATGAAAAGGCAAAGCACAAAGGGGAAGAATCATCACATCTTCAGAGGAGAGGTCCAAGAGGCTGACTGATTTAGTCATTTTACTTCCCTTTCTGGGATTTCTGAAACGTATACATAATATTTGAAAAGTTTTATGACACAGCCCTATGGGTTTTCCTACTGCTCCCTCCCCGCAAGGGAGCAACAGATATTCTCACTTGGAATGGAGAAATACACTCAACCTGTCAGTATTGTTCAGTCTAGAACATCCTTTACAAATATGAGGACAATGCAGAATTAACATTTGAGAAAAATACACAGCTTTAAAGAAAGTCTAGGAATAAACTCTCTGAGGAATAGACATTTCTCTGAGGAGAGTTTATACTGTGTTTAACTGATACCCTTAGAGAGATTCAAGTATGTATTGCAAAGAGGCTGTTTAGTACAGTGGTTAAAAACATCAGCTTTGGAGCCAGACTGCCTGCATTTGAAACCTGATTTTACCACTTACTAGTTCTCTGAGTTCTCAGTGTGCCTTAGTTTCTTCATCCGTAAGATAGGAATAATAATTTTACCTAGTTCATAAAGTTGTCTTGATAACTAATTGAATTAATTAAAAATGCTTAGAACAGTATTAGGCACATAGTAACCATTCAATAAACATTTTTTTAAAATTACTCCTCTTTGTACTTGTCATAGCTTATTATAGTTTTTGCTATTTGTCCATAAAATTTGACAATTAAACAGTTGATTGCTGAAATAAACTCAATTAGTAGACTAGAAACAGCTAAAGATCAAATTAATGAGTTAGATGACTAAGCCAAAAGATTTTCCTTAAACACAGCAGCAAATGAAGGGAGATTAAAAAGTATGAGAGGACAAAACCAGAAGTTTTAACATCTATCTAAGAGAAGTTCTAAATAGAAAGTCTGAGAGAATGAAGAAGAGAAAAAGTAGTGTTTTCTTAAATAATGGAAGGAATATTCCCAAAGTTAAAGAGACTCATATTGGAAGAGTGTACCAACTGCTGAGCAGAATTAATGAAAAAGTTGCATACTGGTGAAGTCTCACAAAACCAAAGATAAAGAGAAAATAAAGCTTCCAGAGGGGAAAAAAATTATCTGCAGAAATCAGATTGATATCAGACTTCTATAAGAAGATTGTGGGAAAAACAGCTTTGAAATTCCGAGGGGAAAATGATTTAAAATCTCAAGTTCTGTTTTAAGCCAAGCTAGCCTCCAAAATTGAGAACAAAAAAAAAAAAAAAACATTTCGTAAATGCAAAAACTCAAACATTTTTTTGAAACAAGGTCCTTAAGGAGGACTAACAGAAGGACATAGGATATAAGAAACAATGATAAGAAGAGAAGCCAACAGACTTAACCCGAGTCAAGTCTAAATAATTAAAATCGTTCTGTGAAGCATAAGGAATAGTAGTAGTAATAATAATAGCAATTTGGAGGAACTATTGGATGATTTCTACAAATCTTGGAAGAGGGACAAGAGGAAAGCATAATTTTTTGTTTGGGGGAAGATTATTAACTCAAAGTTGATAGAATTATTTAAGTTTAAATGTTTGTAAAAATAGAAAGGTGAACAAATTTTAAGCATGAGCTTTAAAATAATAAAATAGAGTTTATAATTTCCAAAACACTAGCGTAGGGCTGGGCAATTGTGAATGGGAACTTTTTTGGTTACATTTTTATGTTCCTTGATGCAATATCCTTGGTATTATTGTAACTTCTTAATCATAATGACAATAACTATTACTTATTGAATACTTTGTGCTAAATAATCTTAATTTATTTCTTACAACAACTCCTATCAGGTAAATACTGTTGCAGCATAATGCTTATTTTTACGTTTGGGGTCAATAAGGGACAAAGGCTTAAAGCTGAACAGCTGGTTTATGGTGGAACTATGATTCTAACCCAGGCAATTTCATTCCAGAGTTATACCGCCTACAAACTGCACTGTGGATGTAGGTGTCCTCAGGTAAAAGAGGAGACATGTAAGAGGGGGCAGGTGCGGGATCAATTCCAGTACAGGCGGATATGACTGACAATAAATACAGTGGGTGAGCAGCAACTGGACACATGATCAGCAGGACCTATACTAACGTGTGGATTATTTGGGAATATGCTTATTTATATTTGTAGAATACAGTATTCTAGTTTGGACTTAATTCAAACCAAATAAAGTCCTACAGATTTTAAAATCATGATTTAATGATAATTTTATATATTCTTAGGGTACTACAGTATTTACTAAATGAGAATAGCTATTATTTTAGTTGTGTTTTTAAGAAACTACCACTCATCCCCTCTAGCTGAACTAGTAAAAGTATACTGTAAAGATACACATGACAATAAGGGAGATGGACTCTTCTGGGATATCCAAGAGGTGAACCCAAAGGCTGGCCAGCCATTGTGGAAGACTATCTTTGGTTCTTGATCACAATCAGCTTTATGTGCCTCAAGAGCAGTTGTTTAGGTCTTCACTATAGTGTGCTACCTTTACTTTGCCTCAGGTGCTACTGTCTCTGTTATCTGCTTTTTTTGTCCATCCATTTGGTCTTATATATACCAGCTTGTTTTCTCCGTGGTCCCAGGTAAAATTTCTGAGAGAGAACATTTGGCCAAGACAGTTACTGTGTATGGGCCAAGGGTTTCATGCTTCATGGACTATTGAATAGACTATTCATTGTCCGCCTTAAGTCAGATATTTACCACAGTAGTTCTAGTCATTTCTGGCCAGGGAGGGATGCCAGCTGGGAAAAACCTGGCTCGTCTAGAGCTGCCTCTTCAGTAGCAAGGTTGAATTCGCCTTAGAGAAAGGGAATGTGATCACAGCGTATGCTCTAATTAATGTGTTTAGTAGTCATTGCGTATTTTCTTTTTAAAATAACTCTAAAGAAGAGATTACATTGAAAACAGCAATTGGATTTAGAGATCGAGTAGTACAGAAAGGGAAATATTAAAGACAATGCTTGTATACATGGCTTGAGAACAATCCCTTGCTTACTGCTTTGTAAGCCTGATAACAATAGTCATATATCTCTTGTAGGTAACTTGGTTAAAATATCTGTTTAAGTTCGGATTGTTAACTTTGGATGAGTTACTGATAGATATTAAGGAAGTTTTTCTCCTTGGTATTTTAATAGCTAGGTTTTGCTTGAAAAGAGGTTTTTGAGAATTTTGCAAATTCCAGAATTTAACAGACTCCTTTAAGAATATTCTCTGGTATATCTGTTATTTAATCCAAGATCAGTGCTGAATTTAAGGTATATCATGAGATGCTTATTATGAAAGTAAATAATTTATAGTAAAACTCCAAAACTCTGAAATATTATATTCAGAAATATGTGGATATTGGTATTAAAATTATACATAAATACTTGTTAAATTGATTCTAGGTTGGGCCATGCAGGCTGCTGCCTATATCTTCATTCATAGGAAATGGAAGGATGATAAGAGCCATTTTGAAGACATGATTGATTATTTTTGTGATATCCATGAACCACTTCAACTCCTCATATTCCCAGAAGGGACTGATCTCACAGGTAAGGTACCCTTGGTTTGGATCACAGAATTTTAAAACATGAAGGAACTCCAAAATTAGCTATCTAGTCTAAACTTCTCAGTCCTCAGATGAAGCAACTGAATACCAACAAGATTACTGGCCCATCCCTGGGGTCACTCAGTTAGTCAGCAGCACATCAGAACCCAGAACTCCTGGTTTCCAGCCCATAGAATTTATGATGGGCAACTCCAAGAGGTATTATTTATACTTGCCATCTTAGAGCTTTGTATTTTAAGTCTCGGTATATACTTTAAATATCAGCCTTTTACTTTATATAGTTTGTATATAACCACAAAAAACCTCAAGTAGCCAAAACAATCTTGAGAGAGAAGAACAAAGCCTAGTTTTAAAATATCTATTCCCTGTCCTCTTCCAAGATCCGTATTTATCCATTAGACCCTTTTTTTTCAACTTCTTTCTTATAAGAAAAGGATCTGGGCTTCCCTGGTGGTACAGTGGTTAAGAATCCGCCTGCCAATGCAGGGGACACAGGTTCGAGCCCTGGTCCGGGAAGATCCCACATGCTGCGGAGCAACTAAGCCTGTGGCGCCACAAGTACTGAGCCTGCGCTCTAGAGCCCACGAGCCACAACTGCTGAGCCCATGTGCCACAACTACTGAAGCCTGCACGCCTAGAGCCTGTGCTCCACAACAAGAGAAGCCACTGCAATGAGAAGCCCGCGCACCGCAATGAAGAGTAGCCCCCGCTTACCGCAACTAGAGAAAGCCTGTGTGCAGCAACAAAGACCCAACACAGCCAAAAACAAATCAAGTAGTTAATTTTTTTAAAAAAAGGAAAGGATCTAATAGTAACCAATTTCACTTGTTGATTTAAGTTAGTATGTTGCCTTTTTCCTGTTTTTTGTTTTTTAATTATTTATTTATTTTACTTATTTTTGGCTGTGTTGGGTCTTCGTTGGTGTGTGCAGGCCTTCTCTAGTTGTGGAGAGTGTGGGCCACTCTTCGTTGCGGCGCACATGCTTATTGTGGTGGCTTCTCTTGTTGCGGAGCACGGGCTCCAGGCTCACAGGCCTCAGTAGTTGTGGCACACGAGCTTAGTTGCTCCACGGTATGTGGGATCCTCCTGGACCAGGGCTCGAACCCGTGTCTCCTGCATTGGCAGGCAGATTCTTAACCACTGCACCACCAGGGAAGCCCCTTTCCTGGTATTTTTAAAGCCTTATCTCTAATATAAGCTGGAAAGGCCTTGTCCTTTTCCTAAAGAAAATTCAGCCATCGTTAAGTTGTAGAGGGGACACAGGAGAATATATCTAGGACTTCTCTATCTTCCCAGATACCAAATTAACACAGGCCAAGAATGCCAGTGGATCTCAAGGAATTTTTTTTTTTTTTTGCGGTACGCGGGCCTCTCACTGTTGTGGCCTCTCCCGTTGCGGAGCACAGGCTCCGGACGCGCAGGCTCAGCGGCCATGGCTCACGGGCCCAGCCGCTCCGCGGCATGTGGGATCCTCCCAGACCAGGGCACGAACCCGTGTCCCCTGCATCGGCAGGCGGACTCTCAACCACTGCGCCACCAGGGAAGCCCTCAAGGAATTCTTTAAAAGATTAAAAACAAAATGCAGTCTTTCATTCTTACTAAATCAGTGGGCTTCACATCTTTTTTGAACCACAGGTCATTTCTGCAGGTGAAGCCTTCTATTGCAAGTCTAGGATTTCTAAGACGGAGAGAAGAACTGCTCTGGTTGATGAATATTGGTGGGGGAGGGAGTAAGCTACAACAGGAAGTAGTTTTATAGAATCCTTCAATTCAAAAGAGCAAAATTCAAAAGCTTTAGTACCCTGGTTACTTTAAGAAAAATACAGCAGAATTTGAGAAGGGCCCAGTGTATAAACGTCTGCTGTACAAGGGAAGACAGACTGAAGCAGGTTAGAACTGAAATCTAAAACTCACAGATAGTACGGAGAGATCCCTGTGAACTTGTCTTCTAAATCCTCAATACTAGATCGAGGTAGCTAAGAGCTACCAAGAAAGGCAACCCTTAGAACCTGAGAGGAGAACAAGTAAATGAACAATCTAATTCACTCTGTGGACATAGTAATTTATGGAACCCAGTACCCCAAAAAAGAGTGCAAGATGGAAAATACAAATTACACAACTACTTAAGTAGGTGAATGGGTGACTAAACTGTAATATGTTAATAGGGAAATTAAAGTATTTTGGGAAACATTTACCATTAATACCAAGGAAGAGATCTTTGACTAATGTATGACAGATTGGAACTGAGCTAAATGAAGCATGGCAATTTTTATATACTAGTATTATGTACTAAATTATACTTACTGTATATGTTTGATTTTTGTAGTTAAAATTCTAATAGTAGTTGGGTCACAGAAGGTAATACTGAGTGTAATATTGGCTGCATATTGTTTAAGTTTGAAAATATATTGTAAGTTGTAAGTTGATTGATTCCCAGAACTGAACTATCATTAGGAAATTTCAATGGACAGACAGCCATATTTACATTTTTTAATCCTTAGAATGTATAATACTTAAATTTGAGTATTGAAATATCATCTGTGTTAGAGTATAGAAAGTCATTTACTGAAATGATAGATTTTGTGAATGCCAAAATGTACACTAAAGAGTGGCAACTGTGGAAGTTATTTAGTAATTAAAAGCTAATGGGATTAGAAGGATCCAAATCCAGAACACTGAAAACACCAAATGCTGCTGAGGATGTGAAGCAGCAGGAACTCTCATATCTTGCTGTTGGGAATACAAAATAATACAGCCTCTTTGGAAGATAGTTTGGCAGTTTCTTATAAAACTAAACATAGATAATTAGGGGGAGTTCCGGGAAGATGGCGGAAGAGTAAGACGCGGAGATCACCTTCCTCTCCACAGATACACCAGAAATACATCTACGCGTGGAACAACTCCTACGGAGCACCTACTGAACGCTGGCAGAAGACCTCAGACCTCCCAAAAGGCAAGGAACCCCCCACGTACCTGGTTAGGGCAAAAGAAAAAACTAAACAGAGACAAAAGAATAGGGACGGGTCCTGCACCAGCGGGAGAGAGCTGTGAAGGAGGAGGGGTGTCCGCACACTGGGAGCCCCTTCGCGGGTGGAGACTTCGGGAGGCGGAGTGGGGGAGCTTGGGAGCCGCGGAGGAGAGCACAGCAACAGGGGTGCGGAGGGCAAAGCGGAGAGATTCCGGCGCAGAGGATCGGGCCGACCGGCACTCACCAGCCGAGAGGCTTGTCTGCTCGCCCGCCGGGGCGGGCGGGACTGGGAGCTGAGGCTCCGGCTTTTGTCGGAGCGCCGGGAGAGGACTGAGGTTGGCGGCGTGAACACAGCCTGCAGGGCGTTGGTGCGCCGCGGCTGGCCGGGAGAGAGTCTGGGGAGGGGTCTGGACCTGCCGAAGAGGCAAGAGACTTTTACGTCCCTCTTTGTTTCCTGGTGCACGAGGAGGGGGGATTGGGAACGCTGCTTGGGAGAGCTCCGGAGACGGGCGCGAGCCGCGGCTAGGAGTGCGGAGCCCAGAGACGGACATGGGACGCTAAGGCCGCTGCTGCCGCCGCCAGGAGGCCTGCGTGCGAGCGCAGGTCACTAGCCACACGCCCTTCCGGGGAGCCTGTGCAGCCCGCCGCTGCCGGGGTCCCGGGATCCGGGGACGGCTCCCCCGGGAGAGCGCACGGCGCGCCTCAGGCTGCAGCGTCACGCCGGCCTCTGCCGCTGCAGGCCCACCCTGCACTCTGTGACCCTCCCTACCCCCCGGCCTGGGTGAGCCAGAGCCTCCGAATCAGCGGCTCCTTTAACCCCGTCCTGTCTGAGCAAAGAACAGACGCCCTCCGGCGACCTACACGCACAGGCGGGGCCAAATCCAAAGCTGAGCCCCTGGGAGCTGTGAGAACAAAGAAGAGAAAGGGAAATCTCTTCCAGCAGCCTCAGAAGCAGCGGATTAAAGCTCCACAATCAACTTGATATACCCTGCATCTGTGGAATACCTGAATAGACAACGAATCATCCCAAATTAAGGAGCCCTGTGGATGAAAGGCTCTTGGTGCTGCAGCCAGGACTCAGTGCTGTGCCTCTGAGGTGGGAGAGCCAACTTCAGGACACTGGTCCACAAGAGGCCTCCCAGCTGCACATAATATCAAACAGCAAAAATCTCCGAGAGATCTCCATCTCAACGCCAGCACCCAGCTTCACTCAACGACCAGCAAGCTACAGTGCTGGACATCCTATGCCAAACAACTAGCAAGACAGGAACACAACCCCACCCATTAGCAGAGAGGCTGCCCAAAATCATAATAAGTCTACAGACACCCCAAAACACACCACCAGACGTGGACCTGCCCACAAGAGAGACAAGATCCAGCCTCATACAGGCACTAGTACCCTCCACCAGGAAGCCTACACAACCCACTGAACCAACCTTAGCCACTGGGGACAGACTCAAAAAACAACAGGAACTACGAACCTTCAGCCTGCAAAAAGAAAAAAAAGGAGACCCCAAACACAGTAAGATAAGCAAAATGAAAAGACAGAAAAACACACAGCAGATGAAGGAGCAAGATAAAAACCCACCAGACCTAACAAATGAAGAGGAAATAGGCAATCTACCTGAAAAAGAATTCAGAATAATGATAGTAAGGTTGATCCGAAATCTTGGAGATAGAATGGACAATAGAATGGACAAATTGCAAGAATCAGTTAACAAGGACCTAGAAGAACTAAAGATGAAACAAGCAACGATGAACAACACAATAAATGAAATTAAAAGTACTCTAGATGGGATCAATAGCAGAATAACTGAGGCAGAAGAACGGATAAGTGACCTGGAAGATAAAATAGTGGAAATAACTACTGCAGAGCAGAATAAAGAAAAAAGAATGAAAAGAACTGAGGACAGTCTCAGAGACCTCTGGGACAACATTAAACGCACCAACATTCGAATTATAGGGGTTCCAGAAGAAGAAGAGAAAAAGAAAGGGACTGAGAAAATATTTGAAGAGATTATAGTTGAAAACTTCCCTAATATGGGAAAGGAAATAGTTAATCAAGTCCAGGAAGCACAGAGAGTCCCATACAGGATAAATCCAAGGAGAAATACGCCAAGACACATATTAATCAAACTGTCAAAAATTAAATACAAAGAAAACATATTAAAAGCAGCAAGGGAAAAACAACAAATAACACACAAGGGAATCCCCATAAGGTTAACAGCTGATCTTTCAGCAGAAACTCTGCAAGCCAGAAGGGAGTGGCAGGACATATTGAAAGTGTTGAAGGAGAAAAACCTGCAACCAAGATTACTCTACCCAGCAAGGATCTCATTCAGATTTGATGGAGAAATTAAAACCTTTACAGACAAGCAAAAGCTGAGAGAGTTCAGCACCACCAAACCACCTCTACAACAACTGCTAAAGGAACTTCTCTAGGCAAGAAACACAAAAGAAGGAAAGGACCTACAATAACAAACCCAAAACAATGAAGAAAATGGGAATAGGAACACACATATCGATAATTACCTTAAATGTAAATGGACTAAATGCTCCCACCAAAAGACACAGATTGGCTGAATGGATACAAAAACAAGACCCATATATTTGCTGTCTACAAGAGACCCACTTCAGACCTAGAGACACATACAGACTGAAAGTAAGGGGATGGAAAAAGGTATTTCATGCAAGTGGAAACCAAAAGAAAGCTGGAGTAGCAATTCTCATATCAGACAAAATAGACTTTAAAACAAAGACTATTAGAAGAGACAAAGAAGGACACTACATAATGATCAAGGGATCAATCCAAGAGGAAGATATAACAATTGTAAATATTTATGCACCCAACATAGGTGCACCTCAATACATAAGGCAAATACTGACAACCATAAAAGGGGAAATCGACAGTAACACATTCATAGTAGGGGACTTTAACACCCCACTTTCACCAATGGACAGATCATCCAAAATGAAAATAAATAAGGAAACACAAGCTTTAAATGATACATTAAACGAGATGGAGTTAATTGATATTTATAGGACATTCCATCCAAAAACAACAGAATACACATTTTTCTCAAGTGCTCATGGAACATACTCCAGGATAGATCATATCTTGGGTCACAAATCAAGCCTTGGTAAATTTAAGAAAATTGAAATTGTATCAAGTATCTTTTCTGACCACAACGCCATGAGACTAGATATCAATTACAGGAAAAGATCTGTAAAAAATACAAACACATGGAGGCTAAACAATACACTACTTAATAATGAAGATATCACTGAAGAAATCAAAGAGGAAATCAAAAAATACCTAGAAACAAATGACAATGGAGACACAACGACCCAAAACCTGTGGGATGCAGCAAAAGCAGTTCTAAGGGGGAAGTTTATAGCAATACAAGCCCACCTTAAGAAGCAGGAAGCATCTCGAATAAACAACCTAACCTTGCACCTCAAGCAATTAGAGAAAGAAGAACAAAAAAACCCCAAAGCTAGCAGAAGGAAAGAAATCATAAAAATCAGATCAGAAATAAATGAAAAAGAAATGAAGGAAACAATAGCAAAGATCAATAAAACTAAAAGCTGGTTCTTTGAGAAGATAAACAAAATAGATAAACCACTAGCCAGACTCATCAAGAAAAAAAGGGAGAAGACCCAAATCAATAGAATTAGAAATGAAAAAGGAGAGGTAACAACTGACACTGCAGAAATAAAAGAGATCATGAGAGATTACTACAAGCAACTCTATGCCAATAAAATGGACAATCTGGAAGAAATGGACAAATTCTTAGAAAGGCACAACCTGCCAAGACTGAATCAGGAAGAAATAGAAAATATGAACAGACCAATCACAAGCACTGAAATTGAAACTGTGATTAAAAATCTTCCAACAAAGAAAAGCCCAGGACCAGATGGCTTCACAGGCGAATTCTATCAAACATTTAGAGAAGAGCTAACACCTATCCTTCTCAAACTCTTCCAAAATATAGCAGAGGGAGGACCACTCCCAAACTCCTTCTACGAGGCCACCATCACCTTGATACCAAAACCAGACAAGGATGTCACAAAGAAAGAAAACTACAGGCCAATATCACTGATGAACATAGATGCAAAAATCCTCAACAAAATACTAGCAAACAGAATCCAACAGCACATTAAAAAGATCATACACCATGATCAAGTGGGGTTTATTCCAGGAATGCAAGGATTCTTCAATATACGCAAATCTATCAATGTGATAAACCATATTAACAAACTGAAGGAGAAAAACCATATGATCATCTCAATAGATGCAGAGAAAGCTTTTGACAAAATTCAACACCCATTTATGATTAAAACCCTGCAGAAAGTAGGCATAGAGGGAACTTTCCTCAACATAATAAAGGCCATATATGACAAGCCCACAGCAAACATCATCCTCAATGGTGAAAAACTGAAAGCATTTCCACTAAGATCAGGAACAAGACAAGGTTGCCCACTCTCACCACTCTTATTCAACATAGTTTTGGAAGTTTTAGCCACAGCAATCAGAGAAGAAAAGGAAATAAAAGGAATCCAAATCGGAAAAGAAGAAGTAAAGCTGTCACTGTTTGCAGATGACATGATCCTATACATAGAGAACCCTAAAGATGCTACCAGAAAACTACTAGAGCTAATCAATGAATTTGGTAAAGTGGCAGGATACAAAATTAATGCACAGAAATCTCTGGCATTCCTATATACTAATGATGAAAAATCTGAAAGTGAAATCAAGAAAACACTCCCATTTACCATTGCAACAAAAAGAATAAAATATCTAGGAATAAACCTACCTAAGGAGACAAAAGACCTGTATGCAGAAAATTATAAGACACTGATGAAAGAAATTAAAGATGATACAAATAGATGGAGAGATATACCATGTTCTTGGATTGGAAGAATCAACATTGTGAAAATGACTCTACTACCCAAAGCAATCTATAGATTCAATGCAATCCCTATCAAACTACCACTGGCATTTTTCACAGAACTAGAACAAAAAATTTTGCAATTTGTATGGAAACACAAAAGACCCCGAATAGCCAAAGCAATCTTGAGAACGAAAGAAGGAACTGGAGGAATCAGGCTCCCAGACTTCAGACTATACTACAAAGCTACAGTTATCAAGACGGTATGGTACTGGCACAAAAACAGAAAGATAGATCAATGGAACAGGATAGAAAGCCCAGAGATAAACCCACGCACATATGGTCACCTTATCTTTGACAAAGGAGGCAGAAATGTACAGTGGAGAAAGGACAGCCTATTCAATAAGTGGTGCTGGGAAAACTGGACAGCTACATGTAAAAGTATGAAATTAGATCACTCCCTAACACCGTACACAAAAATAAGCTCAAAATGGATTAAAGACCTAAATGTAAGGCCAGAAACTATCAAACTCTTAGAGGAAAACATAGGCAGAACACTCTGTGACATAAATCACAGCAAGGTCCTTTTTGACCCACCTCCTAGAGAAATGGAAATAAAAACAAGAGTAAACAAATGGGACCTAATGAAACTTAAAAGCTTTTGCGCAGCAAAGGAAACCATAAAGAAGACCAAAAGACAACCCTCAGAATGGGAGAAAATATTTGCAAATGAAGCAACTGACAAAGGATTGATCTCCAAAATTTATAAGCAGCTCATGCAGCTTAATAACAAAAAAACAAACAACCCAATCCAAAAATGGGCAGAAGACCTAAATAGACATTTCTCCAAAGAAGATATACAGAGTGCCAACAAACACATGAAAGAATGCTCAACATCACTAATCATGAGAGAAATGCAAATCAAAACTACAATGAGATATCATCTCACACCAGTCAGAATGGCCATCATCAAAAAATCTAGAAACAATAAATGCTGGAGAGGGTGTGGAGAAAAGGGAACCCTCTTACACTGTTGGTGGGAATGTAAATTGATACAGCCACTGTGGAGAACAGTATGGAGGTTCCTTAAAAAGCTACAAATAGAACTACCATATGACCCAGCAATCCCACTACTGGGCATATACCCTGAGAAAACCATAATTCAAAAAGAGTCATGTACCAAAATGTTCATTGCAGCTCTATTTACAATAGCCCAGAGATGGAAACAACCTAAGTGTCCATCATCGGATGAATGGATAAAGAAGATGTGGCACATATATACAATGGAATATTACTCAGCCATAAAAAGAGACGAAATTGAGCTATTTGTAATGAGGTGGATAGACCTAGAGTCTGTCATACAGAGTGAAGTAAGTCAGAAAGAGAGAGACAAATACCGTATGCTAACACATATATATGGAATTTAAAAAAAAAAATGTCATGAAAAACCTAGGGGTGAAACAGGAATAAAGACACAGACTTACTAGAGAATGGACTTGAGGCTATGGGGAGGGGGAAGGGTAAACGGTGACAAAGCGATAAAGAGGCATGGACATATATACACTACCAAACGTAAGGTAGATAGCTAGTGGGAAGCAGCCGCATAGCACAGGGAGATCAGCTCGGTGCTTTGTGACCGCCTGGAGGGGTGGGATAGGGAGGGTGGGAGGGAGGGAGACGCAAGCGGGAATAGATATGGGAATATATGTATATATATAACTGATTCATTTTGTTGTGAAGCTGAAACTAACATACCATTGTAAAGCAATTATACTCCAATAAAGATGTTAAAAAAAATAAAATAAAATAAAATAAAATAAAATAAAAAAAATAAAAAAAAAAAAAGCTAATGGGATAAAAGCTCATGGGTTGCTGTTACTTTGGTACATCAGTATTAAAATGTTCATACATTAGACCTTCAGAGTTTATAAAGTAGATATTTAAAACTTTTCAGTCTGTATTTTCAAGTGTCTTTTTTAGGTGATGAACTTAACATCTAGCTGAATATTTTCAGGGTCCAGAGTACTTATTATTACATAATGTAGTTGAATATTTTTAAAGTTAAAACAGTATTTACATTTTAAGGCCAACTTGCAAAAGCCAGACTATTTGCGAGATAGAGGAAATAAATAGACTGATCTTGAAGTTAAAAAAAATTTTTTTAAACAGTATTTTACAAATAGTTTTGAGTTGGGATATGATTTTTCTTTTTTAAGTAGGCTAGCAAAATACCTTTGGTTTGAAAATGTATCTGTTAACTCAAAAGGTGTTTTTAGCTACCACAGTTAACTTTACAGTTGGGTTTTTAAGCCCAAAGAGAATGTTTTATAATCCTCTTTAAGTTGTGAATCCAACTTGTTTGCACATTTTCAAATTAGTACGTTTAAATTAACTTTATATTCTATTTTCATATATTATTGTTGTTTATAACTTTTTTTTTTGCTTATGCAAGTAATATATGTTATTTTGGGGAAATTTATAAACATAGAAGGAAGCACAAATATTACTCTAATCCCACTGCCCATAAAGAAGCACTGTTCTAATTTTGTTCCATTGTTTTTGGGTCATTTGGTCACACGTGCATGTGCGCACACACACATACACGTATACATACACACATCCATAGGCATAGATATGTGCACACATACACGTAATTTTAAAATTGGAAAACCAGAACTACACTTTTCTTTGTACTTAATATTGTATTCTCTCACATCATTAGTCAAGGTTGTCCAGAAAAACAGAACCGTGTGTGTGTGTGTGTTCACGTGTGTGTGTGGAGAGAGAGAGAGAGGGAGAGAAAAAGAGATAATGGGTGGGGGGTGGCAAATTTATTTTAAGGAAATTAAGGATTCTGGAGGGTGGCAAGTCAGAAATATACAGGGTATGTCAACAGGCTGTGACCCCAGGGAAGAGTTGCAGTTTGAGTCCAGAGGCAGTCTGCTGGCAGAATTCTTTTTTGCTTGAGATTAGTCTTTTTCTCTTAAGACCTTCAACTGACTGGATGAGGCCCACCCACATTATGCAGGATAGTCTGCTTTACTCAAAGTCTACTGATTTAAATATTAATCTCATCAAAAAACACTTCCACAGAAACATCTACAATAACGTTTGACCAATATCTGGGTACTTTGGCCTAGTCAGTTTGACACATAAAATTAACCATCACAGTTGGTATATTATGATTTCCTGTTTTGTTTTAAGAAAGGAAAGCTTTTCTAGGTTTTAACTATTATATAATATTACATGCACTTAAACACCCTTGTATGTAAAACTTACTCATTTAATAGATATATGAGTGCCTGGAGATTTATATACAAAAAAGTCTCTTCATGAGACTTCATGAAGCTTACTTTCTAATGAGGAAAAACAGATTAAAAACTAGTAATAAAAATATGTCTGGTATTCATAAATGCTGTACAGAAAAGCAAGATAAGGAGAGAGAGAGAGAGAGGGAGAGAGAGTAATAAAAGATGGGGACATAGGGTGCTGTTTTATATAAGGTGGTTTGAGGAGGCCCCTTAAGTTCTTATTTAAGGAGAGACTAAATGAACAAAGCAGAAAATCATGCAGATGTCTGGGTAGAAGGCATTCTGGGTAGAGGGAAGAACCATTGCACAGACTCTGAGGTGGGAATATGCCTGGCTGGTTTGAGAACATCCGAGCAGCCAGCAGTCTCACTGGAGTGGTAGGCGTGCTGGCATTGGAGTGTTACAGGGAGCAGGCTAACGAGATAGGAGGTTGTGGTGAGAAAGTGGGGTGCTAGTCTGTCAGTCCTAATAATCACAGTCTGGGGGTGGGTAGATAAAGTGGGGATGGAGGGGAAAATCTGCATCTCTGATCTGTGATTATTTCTTACTTCCCACATTGTGCCTGTGCCTTTTAGAACTACTTCCACCTGTATTCACATTCTACAACAGCTTTCAGTTTTGTCTTCAGATCCCCCAAGTCTGTGACCAACTGGAAGAGCAAACTGAAGAGTAGTTAACTACTCTTCTTTGAGGTGTCTCTGGGATTCCCAATCGCATGTAAGGTCCTGCCAGTTGTCTATAAAATACTGTTCTGTAGTCCCATGCCCAGAATATTCCCCTCAAATGAATGTGAGAGGAGCTTATTACTTTTCTTGTTTAGAGCTTTTACTTTTGACTTGCTGGAGATCTGTTTAATTTTTTGACTCAGTTTATAGGAGTGTTCTTTGAATATTTTAGTGTCGTGGAATCCATCTACAGTTTTTTGAGATTTTGAGGATTCTGTGGTCTTAAATTTACTCCTTGGAAAGTAGTATTTTTACATATAGGTTTTTTCCTGGTGACTTGGAATGGTCTATAAATTTCAGGATGCCGCTGAGGATTGCAGGTTCTAACGTCTGCTGTCATCAGAAGGTATTTCATGATCTCCCCCAGCAGCTAAGGCCAAATTTCTGAACACTTTACTTTTTCCAAATGTAATTGCTGAATAATGGGTTTGGTTCTTCTTGGAACTTATAAAGTTACCTCATGGAATGGAAAAAGAAGATTTTGCCAACGATTGGAACATATACTTGACTCAGTAACTATATTCAGCCAAACCATGTTCAGATGTTTGTACATGGTGTGCTGATCATGTGCCCATTCTGTCGTGGAGTGGTGTTGGTTAGTAATGTCAGTGTGCTCTGTGCCTGAGCAGCGCAGATACTTCACTTTGCACTGAAGCCCTAAATTATTGGGTTAAAAAAATGTTGATCTATTTGGCAAATTGTTAGTTATTTCTTCTGGATGTCTAGATCCTTATGTATTATTACTATTTTAGTTTTACTTTATTTCATCTTTATATTTTAGTATTTCAATTTTTATTATGTAATGACTATTTTATGAAAATTTTAGTTATTAGTATTTTATTTGTATTTCAGTTTTCATTGTATATTGACTATTTTATGAAATCTCTTAAAGAATTTTAAGGATTTGAATATGAATTTATAAACTGCTATAAAACATCTATTAATACCTTATTATAAAATTTCCGAAATTCCAATTAAGTAGGTAACTCTGGGATCTTTGTTAGGGATTTACTAAAGTATTTCTATCTTATCATTTGATTCAGTATATTAATTACAGAAACATTAACTGCCATTTTTATCAAAGAAATTCTGCACCATTTTCTTACCTCACTTATCTTTATTTTATGGCTTCTAATGGCCTATTGTTTTGTTTAGAAAATAGCACGGCTCGAAGTAATGAATTTGCTGAAAAGAATGGCCTTCAGAAATATGAGTACGTCTTACATCCAAGGACTACAGGCTTTACTTTTGTAGTAGACCGTCTAAGAGAAGGTAAGCACCCATCTCAAAGTGTACTTTTTTATATAAGTGGAAGAAATTGCTAAACTTCACATATAACTCTGTTGAATTTACAAAGCACTTTTTCATACTTTATCTCAAGAAATGAGATACTGTATTTTTATGCTAACTTGACCCCATGCACTAAAATGTTTTATTATGTATTCTTTAGAAATATAAAAGAATCTTTGTCAAAAACAAAACATTTTTTCTCCTTTTTTGGAATAGACAGAAAATAATACATATAGTTAGACTATCATTCCATTTTTAAATGCTTCTCAAAGCAGCAAAACTGTCTTGAAAGTATCTTATCACTTATAATATAGTTATTTATAGCTTAAAAACTATTTTTACATTCATTATTCCACTCACTGCAACAAGTGATTCCGGTTGGCAGGAAGGCAAGTACTGCTACCTGTATTTTGTTATTAAATAGAAGTGGCATCCAGGGTTGTTCATAAATTTTCATAGATCACGGATGGAACCTTGTTCTTCTGCTTCCTACTCTGTAGCTCACACTACCCCCTTCCCACCCCCACGTCCTCTAGAGCCGTGCCTGTTGAAGGGCATCTGGAGCCAAGGTGATTGCATTGACCATATCACCCATTTAAATGTTTACATTTTGATATTTTTATGAAAAAAAAACAGTTGGACATTTTGTTATAGCTGCATATGTAAATACTTACATATTCATACACACATGTATATACAAATGGATAACAGACATATGGATATATACGAAAAAGGAACTATTCAGAAACATGCTGAAGTGTTATTAATTTTACAAGAACAAGTCAAAGCCCAGAGTCACCTAGCAGAAGAAAAATCTTGTTTGCATGTTTCTGCTCTCCACTCTGATTTCTAGCAAACCATATTGTATAAAGGTGACATCTGTGACAAATTATCACCTTCATTTGATAATTGTTATGTTGTCATAAAACTGCTTGTGCCTAACATGAAAGGCCTTGAAACATTATATAAGAAAAGGTATAAATTTCTTACTTCTTACCCTAATTGGCATCACTATTGTCCCCTTAGGGTTTAATGTACTTTAAGATGTAAAGTATAACCTCATTTAGTGAACCCTGCCAAAACGAAGCATCTTTACAACTAAGTACTCATGATATAAAAGAAATGCATGGTCAATCCAAAATCACATTACTATTAGTTCACATAGTAAACTAAAAATATTGTCCCTGTTAGTTTGGCTTGCTTTTGGAATTCGGTGGTTATAACTAACATGAAATGGAAACATGGGCTTTATGGTCATATTGTGTATGAATAGTGAGTGTCCATCTGCCCATAGAAGCTCATGGAGAACACAGTTCTTTATGCCTATAGAATAGGACAGGGGGGTACCAAGACATTAAAACAGGGATGCTGCTGCTTTTTGTTTTTTTTGTTTTTCTTCCCCAAAACATGGTACCACTTACTGTGGCATTCAATTTAGACTCTCCCTTCTCATTCAACAATATGTTTTTTATTTTCTAACAATCTGATATTTTATAGTATTTAATGATTACTTTAAAAGTATTTCTGACATCATGGAACATGCTGTTGGAACACATCTTTTGCTAATAAAGATCTTTTTAATTGCAGGCAGGATAGTTGAGAGACTATTTTATAGTGGATGAGGATATAACTACAGAGCTCTCTGTTCTGAAATCTGGAAAATATTTTAGTAGCAAACTGATTTATAACTTTGGGGAACATGTATTACTTAGTCATCACTCAGAGTACTAGTCAACAACTACAGTATGTCATTTTTCCTGCCAGAAGTGGCAACTGATTTTTCCCCCTTCTCTGTATCAGTAAAGAAAGAAACACAGATGACTTCATTTGCTTCAGCTAAAAAAAGTTAGATGACTCCATTTACTTCAGTTAGAAAAGTAGAATGGGTCCTATACACTATGATAATAATAGAAACAAGAAATATGATGACAATAATTATAATAGTAACAGCAGCTAACGTTTACTGAGCATTTACAAAGTACCAGGCATTAAGCTAAGTGTTCTGTATGTGTAAGGTCAGTTAACCCTCACAACAACTGTCCTGGTAGTTACCAGTATTTAACTTGTAGAGCAAAACTGAAGCAGAAATGGAAGAATCAGCTCAAAGTTACTGGAACATGGTTTGTCTGACTGAATAACCTGTGTTCTTTCTACTGTAATATGATGCCTCGTATATTTATAGTGTGATTTTAGTTAAAGCACCTTTGTAATAATAGTGAGCTGGATGGTTTTTCTTCAAGGAAAATATTTTAAAAGAAAGAAGAGGCCAGATCATGGCCAGATCATGGAGGGATGGGAGTCACAAGGGAAGTGGTTATGATGCTGCCTGAGACGACAGGGAGAGCAGGCACAGTCATCTAGTCAGAGTATCATTTTAGGAAAGAAACCTCAGACTCAGAAAGGGCCCAGCACAACTTCCTGATCTTTTCTGGGATCTGCTTTTGTTTATCAATTAAGTGAAAAAGAAGCTTGCTCTTAAAACAAATGGCCATTATAAATAAATATTCCAATGGAAGCCTGGAGACCACATATTAAAACCAATTACTGAAGAAATGTATGAGGACAAGATGGCAGAGTAGAAGGACTTGAGCTCACCTCCTCTCACTAAAACACCAAAATCATAACTAACTGCTGAACAGCCATCAACAAAAAAGACTCAGACCTACCAAAAAAGATATTCTACACCCAAAGACAAAGAAGAAGCCACAAGGTGGTAGGAGGGGTGCTTTCATGATATAATGAAATCCCATACCCACCAGGTGGGTGACCCACAGGCTGGAAAATAATTATATCACAGAGGTTCTCCCACAGGAGTGAGAGTTGGGAGCCCTATGTCAGGCTCCCCAGCCTGGGGTATGGCATCAGGAGGAAGAGCCCCTGGAGCATTTGGCTTTGAAGGCCAGCGGGGCTTGAGTGCAAGAGCTCCACAGGACTGGAGGAAACAGAGACTCCACTCTTTGAGGGCATACACAAGGTTTCACAGCCACAGGGACCAGGGCAAAGCGGTGACTCCATAAGAGCCTGGGCCAGACCTACCTGTGGGTCTTCGAGGGTCTCCTGGGGAGACGGGGGGTTGGCTGTGGCTCACTGTGGGCAAGGACACTGATGGTGGATGCCCCAGGGAATACTCATCAGCATGAGTTCTCCTGGAGATTGCCATTTTGGCACTGAGACCTGGCCCCACCCAACAGCCTGCAAGCTCCAGTGATTGGATGCCACAGGCCAAACAACCAACAGGGTGAGCCCCACCCATCAGGAGACAGGTCGCCTAAAGTTGTCCTGAGCCAACAGCCACCTGTAAACATACCCCTTGACATGGCCCTGCCCTCCAGAGGGACAAGACCCAGCTCTACACACCAGGGAAGTGTGCAGAAGCCCCTGGACTAACCTCACTCACCAGGGGCAGAAACCAGAACCAAGAAGAATTATAGTCCTGCAGCCTGAGGAGTGGAGACCACAAACACAGAAAAGTTAGACAGAATGAGGTGGCAGAGAAATACGTTCCAGACGAAGGACTAAGATAAAACCCCAGAAGAACAACCAAGTGAAGTGGAGATAGGCAAGATAAAACCCCAGAAGAACCCCAGAAGATAGGCAATCTCCCTGACAAAGAATTCAGTGTAATGATGGTAAAGAGGATCTGAGATCTCAGAAAAAAGAATGGAGGCACAGCACACAGCGGATACAAAAATGTTTAATAAAGAGCTAGAAGCTGTAAAGAACAGAGATGAACAATATAATAACTGAAATGAAAAATACACTAGACAGAATCAATAGCAGAATAAATGAGGCAGAAAAATGAATAAGTGAGCTGGAGGACAGATTGGTGGAAACCACTGCTGTGGGACAGAAAAAAGAGTGAAAAGAAATGAGGACAGTCTCAGAGACCTCTGGGACAACATTAAACACATCAACATTCACATTATAGGGGTCCCAGAAGGAGAAGAGAGAGAGAAAGGTCCTGAGAAAATATTTGAAGAGATAACAGCTGAAAACTTCCCTAACATGGGAAAGGAAACAGTCACCCGAGTCCAGGAAGCACAGAGAGCGCATACAGGATAAACCCAAGGAGGAACATGCCAAGACTCATAGTAATCAAACTGACAAAAATTAATGACAAAGAAAAAATATTAAAAGCAACAAGAGAAAAGCAATAAATAAATACAAGGGAACTGCCATAAGGTTATCAACTGATTTTTTAGCAGAAACTGTGCAGGCCAGAAGGGAGTGGTATGATATACAATATTTTAAGTGATGAAAGGGAAGAACCTACAACCAAGAATATACTACTCAGCAAGGCTGTCATTCAGATTTGACAGAGAAATCAAAAGCTTTACAGACAAGCAAAAGCTAAGCAAATTCAGCACCACCAGACCACCTTTGCAGCAAATGCTAAAGGAATCTCTCTAGCTGGAAAAGAAAAGGCCACAACTACAAACAAAATTACAAATGAGAAAGCTCACCGGTAAAGGCAAACATACAGTAAAGGTAGGAAATCATCCACACACAAATATGATATCAAAACCAGCAACTGTGAGAAAAGGAGAGTATAAGGGCAGGATGTTGGAAATGCATTTGAAATTAAGAGGCCAGTAGCTTAAAATAATCATGTGTGTGTATATACACACACACACATATATATGTGTGTGTATATATATATACATATATATGTGTGTGTGTGTATATATATATATATATATATATATATTTATAGAGAGAGAGACTGCTATATCAAAACCTCATGGGAGCTGCAAACCAAAAATCTATAATAGATACACACACAAGAAAGAAAAAGCACCCAGAGACAACACTAAAGAAAGTCATCAAATCACAAAAGCAGAAAACAAAAGAGGAAGGGAAGAAAACCACCCCCAAAAAGAAAACAAATCCAGAACAATTAGCAAGATGGCATTAAGAACATACATATCGATAATTACCTTAAATGCAAATGGATTAAATCCTCCAACCAAAAGACATAGTCTGGCTGAATGGATACAAAAACAAGACCCATATATATGCTGTCCACAAGAGACCCGCTTTAGATCTAGGGACACATACAGATTGAAAGTGAGGGGGTGGAAAAAGATATTCCATGCAAATGGAAATCAAAAGAAAGCTGGAGTAGCAATACTCATATCAGATAAATAGACTTTAAAGACTGTTACACGAGACAAGGAAGGACACTACATAATGAACAAGGGATCAATCCGAGAGGAAGATATAACAATTATAAATATATATGCACCCAACATAGGAGTACCTCGGTATGTAAGGCAAATACTAACAGCCATAAAAGGAGAAATCAACAGTAACACAATAATAGTGGGGGACTTTAACACCCCACTTACATCAAGGGACAGATCAGACAGAAAATCAGTAAGAAAATGGACCTTAAGTGATACATTAGACCAGATGGACTTAATTGATACAAATTAACTTATTTACAAAACAGAAGAAGACTCACAGACTTCAAAAGCCAACTTATGGTTACCAAAGGGGAAAGGTGGGGTGGGGAGGGATAAATTAGGAGGTTGGGATTAACACATACACACTACTAGATATAAAATAGATAATGAACAAGGACCTACTATATAGCACAGGGGATTCTACTCAATGTGTAACAACCTATACGGGAAAAGAACCTGAAAAAGAATGGATATATGTATCCATTGGATATGTATATCTAAAGAATGGATATATGTATAACTGAATCACTTTGCTCTACATTTGAAGCTAACACAACGTTGTAAATCAACTAAACTCTAATATAAAATAAAAATTAAACTTAAAAAACCCAATTATCATTAGGTAACATCTTTACTGCTCACTCATGCCTGTAACTGAATTCACTATTTCTGATATTAATAGCACAAGTTCAGGCAGATGAGAAATTCAAGACATCAAGAAGTTAAGGATAAGAAGTCCTAACGGGAAACACTGAATAAGAGAAAATGCAAAACAAAGAAAGTAGTTTCTGAGCGTCTCTTCAGAATTTATTTCACTGAGATTAAGAACATTTAGAAAACACACACTTAACCTGAAATATAACACCCATTATATAACGTTATACAGATGTGTTGTTCTTGTAATAATAATGGTAAAAAGTTTTCCCTGAGTACCTTGATTTCCATCATTTTTGTACTTGCTCTTATACATTTACTAGATCATAACCTTCTTAAGGATATGGATTGTCCTGCCCATAATGGAGACTAAATCAGTATTAGTTGAGGTTAATATTTTCTTTTGTCTGAAAAGATAAGCACAGTGTCCTTACCATCTTCCCAGAGCAATGTATATTACACCGATCAGTATCTGTCACGGAAGATTTATTTCATATGTACCTCTAATCACAGGACATTTCAATATGTGATTATATAACCTTTTTCAGTATACTAAGATTAACCCAAACCCAAAAGGAAGTTGCTAACTTAGAGAAAAGAAGGTTTTACATGAGAAAGTGTTTTGGTTTTTAGTTATACAGCTTTAAAAAATTTATCACACAATTTAAAAATTTTAACTTAATGCCCCAAAATTTAGTTATAGTCATTATCATCTCTGCTGCTGTATTATTTTTAACAGTAGTAGCTTTATTCTTCTTTGATTTTAAACAAGTAATGATTTGGTCCAACCATTATTTGGTTCTGTTACATGCTTTGTAAGCCAGTTACTGAATTGTAACCGTGCAATAATTACCTTCACCATTAGGTGGCACAAGTGTGCACATTTGTGATAACTTGAAATTAGGTTAAAGTAGTTGGGAGTGAGGGGCCAAACACTCCATGGAATATGACCTTGCCTTCAAGAAGTTTATCATCTTCCTGGATAGATAAGAACAGTACTCATGGAAATATCTAAAAAATAATATGACAGTATAATTACATGCCAAGTTTTGTGGTACACAGTGTAAAATATTATGCTTAATTACATTACACAATCACAGGTGTGTTCAGTAAAGAGAGATCATGTAGTGTTGAAATACTCAGGTAAGGCTTCTTCAAGAAGCTGAAAAATCATAAGTCCACAGACCCCCCAAAACACACCACCAGATGTGGACCTGCCCACCAGAAAGACAAGATCCAGCCTCATCCACCAGAACACCAGGGCACTAGTCGCCTCCACCAGGAAGCCTACACAACCCACTGAACCAACTTTAGCCACTGGGGACAGACATCAAAAACAACGGGAACTACGAACCTGCAGCCTGCAAAAAGGAGACCCCAAACACAGTAAGATAAGCGAAATGAGAAGACAGAAAAACACACTGCAGGTGAAGGAGCAAGATAAAAACCCACCAGACCTAACAAATGAAGAGGAAATAGGCAGTCTACCTGAAAAAGAATTCAGAATAATGATAGTAAAGATGATCCAACATCTTGGAAATAGAATAGACAAAATCCAAGAAACATTTAACAAGGACCTAGAAGAACTAAAGATGAAACAAGCAATGATGAACAACACAATAAATGAAATAAAAAATACTCTAGATGGGATCAATAGCAGAATAACTGAGGCGGAACAATGGATAAGTGACCTGGAAGATAAAATAGTGGAAATAACTACTGCAGAGAATAAAGAAAAAACAATGAAAAGAACTGAGGACAGTCTCAGAGACCTCTGGGATAACATTAAACGCACCAACATTCGAATTATAGGGGTTCCAGAAGAAGAAGAGAAAAAGAAAGGGACTGAGAAAATATTTGAAGAGATTATAATTGAAAACTTCCCTAATATGGGAAAGGAAATAGTTAATCAAGTCCAGGAAGCACAGAGAGTCCCATACAGAATAAATCCAAGGAGAAATACGCTAAGACACGTATTAATCAAACTGTCAAAAATTAAATACAAAGAAAACATATTAAAAGCAGCAAGGGAAAAACAACAAATAACACACAAGGGAATCCCCATAAGCTTAACAGCTGATCTTTCAGCAGAAACACTGCAAGCCAGAAGGGTGTGGCAGGACATATTTAAAGTGATGAAAGGGAAAAACCTACATCCAAGATTACTCTACCCAGCAAGGATCTCATTTAGATTCAATGGAGAAATTAAAACCTTTACAGAGAAGCAAAGGCTAAGAAAATTCAGCACCACCAAAGCAGCTTTACAACAAATGCTAAAGGAACTTCTCTAGGCAGGAAACACAAGAGAAGGAAAAGACATACAATAACAAACCCAAAACAATTAAGAAAATGGTAAAAGGAACATACATATCAATAATTACCTTAAATGTAAATGGATGAAATGGCTGAATGGATACAAAAACAAGACCCATATATATGCTGTCTCCAAGAGACCCACTTCAGACCTAGAGACACATACAGACTGAAACTAAGGGGATGGAAAAAGATACTCCATGCAAATGGAAATCAAAAGAAAGCTGGAGTAGCAATTCTCATATCAGACAAAATAGACTTTAAAACAAAGACTATTACAAGAGACAAAGAAGGACACTACATAATGATCAAGGGATCAATCCAAGAAGAAGATATAACGATTGTAAATATTTTTGCACCCAACATAGGAGCACCTCAATACATAAGGCAAATACTAACATCCATAAAAGGAGAAATCGACAGTAACACATTCATAGTAGGGCATTTTAACACCCCACTTTCACCAATAGACAGATCATCCAAAATGAAAATAAATAAGGAAACACAAGCTTTAAATGATACATTAAACAAGATGGACTTAATTGATATTTATAGGACATCCCATCCAAAAACAACAGAATACACATTTTTCTCAAGTGCTCATGGAACATTCTCCAGGATAGATCATATCTTGGGTCACAAATCAAGCCTTGGTAAATTTAAGAATATTGAAATTGTATCAAATATCTTTTCCGACCACAATGCTATGAGACTAGATATCAATTACAGGAAAAGATCTGTAAAAAATACAAACACATGGAGGCTAAACAATACACTACTTAACAACGAAGTGATCACTGAAGAAATCAAAGAGGAAATCAGAAAATATCTAGAAACAAATGAGAATGGAGACATGACGACCCAAAACCTATGGGATGCAGCAAAAGCAGTTCTAAGAGGGAAGTTTATAGCAATACAATCCTACCTTAAGAAACAGGAGGGCTTCCCTGGTGGCGCAGTGGTTGAGAGTCCGCCTGCCGATCCAGGGGACACGGGTTCGTGCCCTGGTCCGGGAGGATCCCACATGCCGCGGAGCGGCTGGGCCCGTGAGCCATGGCTGCTGAGCCTGCGTGTCCAGAGCTTGTGCTCCGCAACGGGAGAGGCCACAACAGTGAGAGGCCCGTGTACGGCAAAAAAAAAAAAAAAAAAAAGAAACAGGAAACATCTCGAATAAACAACCTAACCTTGCACCTAAAGCAATTAGAGAAAGAAGAACAAGAAAACCCCAAAGTTAGCAGAAGGAAAGAAATCATAAAAATCAGATCAGAAATAAATGAAAAAGAAATGAAGGAAATGATAGCAAAGATCAGTAAAACTAAAAGCTGGTTCTTTGAGAAGATAAACAAAATTGATAAACCATTAGCCAGACTCATCACTAAAAAAAGGGAGAAGACTCAATAGAATTAAAAGTGAAAAAGGAGAAGTAACAACTAACACTGCAGAAATACAAAAGATCATGAGAGATTACAACAAGCAACTCTATGCCAATAAAATGGACAACCTGGAAGAAATGGACAAATTCTTAGAAATGCACAACCTGCCAGGACTGAACCAGGAAGAAATAGAAAATATGAAGAGACCAGTCACAAGCACTGAAATTGAAACAGTGATTAAAAATCTTCCAACAAACAAAAGCCCAGGACCAGATGGCTTCACAGGCGAATTCTATCAAACATTTAGAGAAGAGCTAACACCTATTCTTCTCAAATTCTTCCAAAATATAGCAGAGGGAGGAACACTCCCAAACTCATTCTCTGAGGCCACCATCACCTTGATACCAAAACCAGACAAGGATGTCACAAAGAAAGAAAACTACAGGCCAATATCACTGATGAACATAGATGCAAAAATCCTCAACAAAATACTAGCAAACAGAATCCAACAGCACATTAAAAGGATCATACACCATGATCAAGTGGGGTTTATTCCAGGAATGCAAGAATTCTTCAATATACGCAAATTGATCAATGTGATACACCATATTAACAAATTGAAGGAGAGAAACCATATGATCATCTCAATAGATGCAGAGAAAGCTTTCGACAAAATTCAACACCCATTTATGATAAAAACCCTGTAGAAAGTAGGCATAGAGGGAACTTTCCTCAGCATAATAAAGGCCATATATGGCAAACCCACAGCCAACATCGTCCTCAATGGTGAAAAACTGAAAGCATTTGCACTAAGATCAGATACAAGACAAGGTTGCCCACTCTCACCACTCTTATTCAACATGGTTTTGGAAGTTTTAGCCACAGCAGAGAAGAAAAGGAAATAAAAGGAATCCAAATCAGAAAAGAAGAAGTACAGCTGTCACTGTTTGCAGATGACATGATACTATACATAGAGAGTCCTAAAGATGCTACCAGAAAACTACTAGAGCTAATCAATGAATTTGGTAAAGTAGCAGGTTACAAAATTAATGCACAGAAATCTCTGGCATTCCTATACACTAATGATGAAAAATCTGAAAGTGAAATCAAGAAAACACTCCCATTTACCACTGCAACAAAAAGAATAAAATATCTAGAAATAAACCTACCTAAGGAGACAAAAGATCTGTATGCAGAAAATGATAAGACACTGATGAAACAAATTAAAGATGATACAAATAGATGGAGAGATAGACCATGTTCTTTGGTTGGAAGAATCAACATTGTGAAAATGACTCTACCTCCCAAAGCAATCTACAGATTCAATGCAATCCCTATCAAACTACCACTGGCATTTTTCACAGAACTAGAACAAAAAATTTCACAATTTGTATGGAAACACAAAAGACCCCGAATAGCCAAAGCAATCTTGAGAACGAAAAATGGAGCTGGAGGAATCAGGCTCCCTGACTTCAGACTATACTACAAAGCTACAGTAATCAAGACAGTATGGTACTGGCACAAAAACAGAAAGATAGATCAATGGAACAGGATAGAAAGCCCAGAGATAAACCCACGCACATATGGTCACCTTATCTTTGAAAAAGGAGGCAGGAATGTACAGTGGAGAAAGGACAGCCTCTTCAATAAGCGGTGCTGGGAAAACTGGACAGCTACATGTAAAAGTTTGAGATTAGATCACTCCCTAACACCGTACACAAAAATAAGCTCAAAATGGATTAAAGACCTAAATGTAAGACCAGAAACTATCAAACTCTTAGAGGAAAACATAGGCAGAACACTCTATGACATAAATCACAGCAAGTTCCTTTTTGACCCACCTCCTAGAGAAATAGAAATAAAAACAAAAATAAACAAATGGGACCTAATGAAACTTGAAAGCTTTTGCACAGCAAAGGAAACCATAAACAAGACCAAAAGACAACCCTCCGAATGGGAGAAAATATTTGCAAATGAAGTAACTGACAAAGGATTAATCTCCAAAATTTATAAGCAGCTCATGTAGCTCAATAACAAAAAAACAAACAACCCAGTCCAAAAATGGGCAGAAGACCTAAATAGACATTTCTCTAAAGAAGATTTACAGACTGCCAACAAACACATGAAAGGATGCTCAACATCATTAATCATTAGAGAAATGCAAATCAAAACTACAATGAGATATCATCTCACACCAGTCAGAATGGCCATCATCAAAAAATCTAGAAACAATAAATGCTGGAGAGGATGTGGAGAAAAGGGAACACTCTTGCACTGCTGGTGGGAATGTGAATTGGTACAGCCACTATGGAGAACAGTATGGAGGTTCCTTAAAAAACTACAAATAGAACTACCATATGACCCAGCAATCCCACTACTGGGCATATACCCTGAGAAAACCATAATTCAAAAAGAGTCATGTACCAAAATGTTCATTGCAGCTCTATTTACAATAAGCCAGGAGATGGAAACAACCTAAGTGTCCATCATCGGATGAATGGATAAAGAAGATGTGGCACGTATATACAGTGGAATATTACTCAACCATAAAAAGAAACGAAATTGAGCTATTTGTAATGAGGTGGATAGACCCAGAGTCTGTCATACAGAGTGAAGTAAGTCAGAAAGAAAAACAAATACCGTGTGCTAACACATATATATGGAATTTAAGGGAAAAAAATGTCATGAAGAACCTAGGGGTAAGACAGGAGTAAAAATACAGACCTACTAGAGAATAGATTTGAGGCTATGGGGAGGGGGAAGGGTAATCTGTGACAAAGCGAGAGAGAGGCATGGACATATATACACTAACAAACGTAAGGTAGATAGCTAGTGGGTAGCAGCCGCATAACACAGGGATATCAGCTCGGTGCTTTGTGACTGCCTGGAGGGTTGGGATAGGGAGGGTGGGAGGGAGGGAGATGCAAGAGGGAAGAGAGATGGGACCATATCTATATGTATAACTGATTCACTTTGTTATAAAGCAGAAACTAACACACCATTGTAAAGCAATTATACTCCAATAAAGATTTAAAAAAAAAAAGAAGCTGAATTTCCCTTGGACCTTAGAGACTATATGTAATTTGGATAGGCAGGACAAATAAGGACGGCTGAGAACAGGAAAGGAAGAGTACAAGAAAGGGCACAGTGTTTGGTCAGTTAAGGCAAAACCAGTCTGACTGAGCTGAAGACCTGGCTGTAAAGTAACAGACAATATTTAAGAAGGTTGTGTGATGCCATTATTGTTGAAGAACTTAATTCCTACTCCCAGAGAGTGATGTTTTTATTTTTTCCATTTCTCGATCAAGTCACTCAAGCAAACAGCTCACTTGGGACAGATCTGGCCACTGTATTCAGTGAAGAAAGTCATGACAGCCTTAATGAAAAATGATAGAAGCCCTGTATTCTGTCCAGAAAAACAACCATCTAACGTTTATCAAGTACCTGCCTTGTGCCAGGCACTGAACTGTTCACATGTTGCTGCCCATGCAGTAGAATTACCCAGGGAGCTTTTAAAAACATAGATACTCGGGTCCAGGCTCAGACCTGCTGAATCAAAGTCTGGTGGTGACTCCTGGGCTCATAGCTACCCCACTAGCTACTTTCTTACAGATCTCTTAGTTCTCATAACTGTGCTAGGTGGTGGTTTGCCCTGTGCTACACCCGAGGAGACTGGCTCAGTTAACAGCTTGTCCAGGGTCACACAGCTGCTGAGTGGAGGTACCATGATCTATACTCAGGTCTCTTTGATGCCAAAGCCCATGTTCTTCCTGCTATGTAAGAAGTTAGCAGTTTTTCTATTCCAGATGCTACAAAAATGCCATCTTTGTAGGGGTTTTTTCTCTCTTACCTAGATCTGTCCCTGGTATCCTTGGCTGTACTGTGTGTTTTGTTTAAATGGACAAATAAATCAAGATTTCCTTTTTGTAAGCATCTCTCTCTTTTTTTTTCCTGGTTCCTATATTTACCAGTTCTTCCTTTATTTCTCTAATCCTTAAAACAAAACTCAAACTATCTGTCCTTTCAAATTGTGGTTCTATCTTTTCTTTCTTTTTGCCAGCAACTCTCAAACTAGCCTGATGACTTGATTTTCTCAATATTAGCTCTCTTCCTATTAAAAAAATAGTTTTTATTTAAAAAAAAAGTTGGAAAATTAATTACAAAGAAGAAAATGGCACCCATGGTCTTGTCAGGCACTTCTCAAATATCCAGTGCCTTTTGAGTCTTGTGTTTTTCCATGTTTTATTTTAAAAATTGGGTCAAATTCTATTTTGTTTTGTAAAATTTTTCCCCCAACTTACTATAATGTGCATTTTTCACCATCGTTACATAATTTTTTATGATGCGTTAATGTATGCTTGGTACTTCATCAGATAGAGGTGCCACAGTTTATTTAATTAGGCCTCTATTATTAAAAATTAAAATGGTTTCCAGCTTTCTGCTCTTATAAATAATGCGAAAGTATGTGTAAATCTCTAATTATTTCCCTAGGATATATTTTCAAATCTAATTACTGAGTCCAGGGTATATTTTTTAAAGTTTTTATAAAATGTTAGTCTTATGCCCTGCCCCATTTCATTTGGTCACCAAATTCTATGATATTGCCTTGGAAGCATGTCTTAGAGAAACCTCCTTTATTTCTGCAATGGCCCCATTCGATGGGATCCCATTACTTCTCCTTTTCACGCTTCCTTGCTTTCTCACTGGAGTGCCTCTTGTTTCTTCTTTGCTAATCCATACTGCACACAGCTAACAGTCAGTCTTCATAAAGTACCACTCTAATGTAATTGTGTGTATGTTTGTTTGTTCAGAAAATGCTTCTCGGGCACATATGTTATTTGACTTGCTGAGATATTGCCAGTACCAAGACACACCCAATTCCCTTGCATATCATCAAGTTTAGGAAATATTAAAATGCATTATCATAAGAGATACAAATAGAAAGTAACTTAAGCACATAAAGAAAGGCTAGTCTTTTTTTACTTAAAGTGACACTGAAGAGGTGGCACATGAGCTGAGAATTAAAGAATAATTCGGCATTTTCCAGGGAGAAAAGACATTTAAATATGTGCATTACTTCCGTATTCCTTGGTGAAGACTTTATAACATGGTTCCAATCTACTTTTTAAATCTTACCACTAATGCCGTATGAGCCAACCTATTTGAATTAATGGACTATTCCTGACTGTGCCTTATGCTTTCTGAATGTTGCCTCTGGTTATATCTGTCCAGGGTAAAACCTGCAAGGCTTTGCTCTTTTCTTTAATCTCCAAATGCTGTTTTTCCTTTAATGATCTTCTTCTAAGAGTCCATTCTCATTTCCCCCAGCTGGCAGACATCTGGACTGAATATCTTTTTCTTCTCTAATAGGACTTGGCACAGATCTTATATTAATAGCCATTTTAATATATTTTACCTCTTACCTTCCTAAAAGGACAGCAACAGCCATGTCACCTAAGCCATTAAGAACAAAGATTTTATTTCTAAATCTAATGAATACCTTTCCATTCTTACTTATTTTCCTCTTAGCAACATTTGGCACTGTTGATTCTTCTTGAAATATGCTCTCCCTTTGGCTTGTCATTTTTTCTCCTACTTCTCTGGCCACTTCTCAAGACTTGTTTGCAGGTTCTTCAGTCCTCTCTATGTTCCTCACAAGACTCTCCCAGGCTCCTTTGTTCTCTCACTCCACACATTCTCCCTGGGACATGTCATTCAGGTTGGTGGCTCAAATGATCATCCATGTGCTCATGACTCCTAATTCTAAACCCTTGGTCCAAAAGCCCTTTCTTGCTTCAGAGCCATATATGTGATTTTTGCCACTTGGAGGTTCTGCAGGCACTTCAGTATGTTCAGAATTGAATTTGTCATTCCCCCTAAATTGCTTTTCCTCCTATATTCCTCACACCACAGAGTCATTACCATCATTATCAATCAAGCCTTCTTCTAAATGAATGTGACAGCACACTAAATTAGGCACTCAGGCCCTGGAGTCCAAAGACCTGGGTTAGAATCCTGGCTTCACTAGGACTAGGAGTGTGGCTGGCTAGATTCCTTTCCCTCATTAAACCTCATTTTCATCTTCTGTAAAATAGGAGTAATAATAGTGCTTACTTTCTATGATTTTATAGGACTCTTCTGAGGATTCAGTATAGTCAGGCACAGAAAGCACTTAGCACAGGGCCCGGAAAACAGCAAGCACTCAATAAATGTTACAGTGCAAATCTGATTGATTGTGTCAGCACCCGGCAAAACCTTCTGGGTTTCACAGTGCTCCAAGGTTAAATCTACTTCTTTAACATGATTTGCCAGGCCCTCTGTGCCCTGGTCCTTGCTTACCTCTCTGGCCTATCTGCTGTCTCCTTAGTTACACCACTTATCCCAGACATACTGAACTGCTTTCCTTGCCCAGAGTGTACTGTACTCTGAGCCTTCCCCACTATAGCAGAACTTCTCCTACTCAGCCTGGAGGTCACAGCTTAGATAATAGTTCATTGGGAAGCATTCCCAGCTATCTTTGTCTTCTGTGTTCCCTATGTGAATGCTTTTCCTACTATATTTGCCCTATATAAATGTTTTTCCTATGGTATTATCACTTGTTTAATTATCCATTTTGTCCATAACTCTCAGTTTCCTGACCATAAGCATCAAGTCAGGTCCACTGACAGTTTTTATCCTAGCCTTCAGCAGAGACCTGGCATATAAAAGATGCTCTTTAAATTTTTTGAACCAACCAGCTGCTTGATTGCTGTAATTTTATACCCTGCTATGTTCCAATAAAGATTTAAAGTGGCAAACATAAATATGTATGTACAATAACAGCAGCACCACGACATAAGAAAAAAAAAATTAAGGTAAAGGGACAATAAAGGGATGAATTTAATAGACAGGTTATATGTTACAAGGTTATTGTATACATAAGACATATGATATAAGTTCTATATTCCTATAAAATATAGGTCTATAAATTGGTCCTGAGCTTTCTGGCATCTTCTATATAAGGGAACTGAATGGTATCATTGACAAGGGCCATAAGATTAAAGCAAACCACATGCTCGGAAAAAGCATGACCATTTCTGAAGGACTTGAGAGAAAGATCTTTGGTTCCTCACAGAGGACACTGTGCACTGTCGTGCCCAGCAGCCTCACAGCATCTTTAATGGTAACTGTTCCACGTAGCCTCAGAGCGCTTGCCCACATGGGCTAATGGCAGAAGGAGAAAGAGTAGTTCAGTGAAAACAGCCTCATAAGAGCTCCAAACATTGTCTTAACTCTAAAGGTGTGGAGAGACTGCATGTCCTTCAAATCATTCTCCACAAATGTATTTTACTCACTGAACTTTGGATGAGAATTGTACAGATTTTGGTTACTCTTCATAAAGCATCTATTGTGCAGATATTTTGTATCAACGAGCTAAGTACGGGTCCAAGGGCTTTACTCGTAGGTGGAAATGGGTATAGGCTTCTCTTAGGGAAGTTGAGCCTGCTGAGATTTTACTCAGGAACTAAAGGTGACTTTACGTCTGAACTGAGGGTGGCCAGTGTGGCCTGCAGAAAACAATTGAGATTCATGTGTTTTTGTTTGCAGTACTTAACAGAATGGTGCCTTGCGCATGGTCAACAGACCACTGCCCAAAGCTCAGTCCCTGTCTGTGTGGCCTTTCTCACCTTGTTTCTGGCTGTAACTCCATGTCCTCTGTTCTAGCCAGGTCGAACATGCTTTTCTCATGCTATTCCTTTTCCTGAACTGTTCCCAGTCATCTGGGTAGCTCCTGTTGGTCCTTCAAGACAGTTCAAATGCCCTTTACATTTCAGACAATCTCTTGACCAGGTTCTTAGGGTTCTTTCTTCTTACTCTCGTCATACTCCATGCGTTTGTCAATCACTTCTTTCATATTATCTGTAATCAGTGATTTTTTTTTTCTTTTTTGGTCCATCTCTCACTCGGACTCTGAGCTCCTTTAGGGTAGGTACTGTGTTTTGTTGATTTTTATAGCTGAGGTCCTAGTGTCATGAGTATTACAGGTACTCAGTATAGATTTGTACAAATTTTTGTAGCTGCTGTTTTCAGCATCTCACACACATGCACTTGTGATTAGTAATGCCCCCTACCACCTTCAGTATCCACTGTAGGATACATGTAAGGCTGATTTCCGCACCCCCCAGATTATCTATACTATTAGAAGGGACATACGGAAGCATATTATTTGCAACTGACATGAACAAGCTCTTGGCATTTGATCATGTAAAAATCAGTATGGAATTGTGGTTCTTAAATGTTTCCCGGTTTATTAGTATTTCTACTCAGCGAGTTTCAGCTTCTGAGATAGTCCTGAGAAGACAGTCATTGCAGCCTTGTGCTTCTCTGTACCACTTGACTTCAGTAGGAGAAAAATCTTGTTCTGGGGGTATGTACTATTTCTCTAACACCGGCCAGCTATAATAAATGCCGACTAGTGTGAAAGGTGAGCCTCAGTGATGAGTTCATGTCTTATGGCACCATTAATAAAAATCCTCAAAATACATATTCTCCAATTGGTGAGATTACCATTTTCACAAATGAGTGAAAATTATATACAAGCTGTATTTTACTCATTCAAAATGCCTAAGTATTGATACTCTGTTATAATGTTTATATTATTTTCTTAAGAGTAGTACACTGAAAAATGCTGATAACTGTTGACACTTACAAAATATGTTTATTTTAAAATTTAGAATTGTGGAAGCAGCTTTGTAAGTAAAATTTGTGGAATTGTCTTCGAGTGATAACTTTCTGTAGGCTGTATACTGACTGTAAAGAATATTGTTACATACATTAAACCCTTCTTTCAGTTTTTCCCTCTGAAAGCATTAGTGAGACAGCTGAACCAACAGCAGAGAATGCTGGCAGCTCTGCCATAATGGTGTTATCTCACCGAGTGGCAGCTAAGCACTAAATCTTTATGTCCTTATAATGTTGTTTTGAAGCAAAATAAGAGTTTCAGTGAGTGTGCACAACGTATGTAACAATATCATACTTCAGCTTCCTGTTCATATGAAAATCAAAGTTTATTCTCACCAAAGCTGAGAATGTTGGCCTGAATCTAACTGCTGTGGACACTTTAATCCAGAAATTCATCTGGACAGGAAATTATGCCTGCCTTTTTGTTTTATATAGTATATCATTTCATTGTGGATGTATCATTTTTCTTTTCTGGGCTTGTCCTAAAAGCCTTACAGCTGTAACTTGTTTCTCCTTTTTTCTGAGCATGTGTCCCATTTCCATATTTTTAAAGGTTATGCCCTTTCTCTTTTAGCTTTATAGATTTTTTTCTTATTCAAAATAGCTTTTCTATATTTTTTCCAGTTGCTAGGACCTTTTCTCGTTTTGATTTTGTTTTTAAATAAATTGATGTTTGTTTTGAGTATTGCAAAGGTATTGTTAAAACAATACTGACCTTGCTGGTGTGCTGAGTGTGTGCTTATGCGTGTGCACATGCAAACCAAGTTCATGTGCCCTCACTTTTTAAAAATAGATTCTGATCAGAAATCAGTGCCACAGGAACATGAAACTAAATATAGAAGTTATTTGCTTATTAATGTTGAAAATTATCTGAATAGCTTTCTAAATGAAAGAATTTTTTCCATTTTATTTTGCATAATTATATAAAATAATTATATTTACATTTACTACTATATATTTTATAATATAAGCATCCCTGTATTTATCTTGATTTCTAAGAGCACCCAAATGTACTTTGTCATAGAATCTGGACTGAGCAGAACAAGTCCTGGGCAGTTATCCTAAGTTGGCCTTTCTATGCTACATGAAATGTAAGATGTTGAAAGTATGTTAGTAACTTTCTAATTCACCTGCTTTCTCATAACAAAGTTATGTAGGAAAGGAGAGCACACGTGTTCTCAATAGCTTTCATTCTCTCTGCACCTAAGTACTGCATTTGACCACATGGAGCAAATTGCAGGTATTCTCCTTCTTGTAAGAATACTGACTTGTCAGAGCATGCATGTACATACAACGTGCCTATTTTAGTGTGTTTATTTTGTGATAATTAGTAACTTAATACATAATAATTTTCATTGTGACTTAGTCATCTTTTTCATAAGGAATAATAATTGAAAGAGAAATTAAATATAACCACTAACGTACATGTATTTCTTAATCTTTGTTTTATCAAGTGCCTTTTCCAGGCATAGTCTCATTTGAATGTAGAAAACAACAATCTTCAATGTGTTGGATTGTCTTCATTCTAATACTTTACATGAATAAAAGTTGCCGTCATAAATCTTTGAACAGCAAGTGTCCTGTTTGAGCTCTTCTTCATGTTACATGCCTGTTTGTGGTGACTAAGATACTCCTCACAAATACTTGAGTACTGTTAAGTAAACAGCTGTCTGTAATTCCTTGTTATTTATTATATAGAACACACATTAAGAGAATCTACAGTGCGTGGTTATTTGTAGACTTAAACAACAAGCCTTTGATACAGTGAGGGTGCTGCATAATTTTTAGATGTTAAATATGAGAAATTTGTGTTGAGAGTTGTCTTATCTGTAGGTTAACAACTGTTTGCTTTGATAGATATTACCTCCCCAAACTCTGCATTCTTTGGCTTAATCTTGCATTGTATAAATGTAGTCTGAAAATAGTTTGGGGTTCCATGTGGAAATTTTGACAAAACTTTTGAGACTGCTGTACAAAAGTTTTAAAATCCTGTATTCATAGTTTATTTATGATTTACATCTTTCCCATTTCCTCATAGATTTGAAATGGCCTTTAGCAGAAGATAAAATAAGAAAAACATGGCTCACGGTGTCAAAGCCAGGTATTAAAGTATGTGTGTGCATAGGGCTTGAGGGGAAGACGTATTATTATCCAAGCGAAGAAAAACTGCTTCAGTCAAACATAAACCTTAGCAGTGACCTTCTTAGAAGTCAAGGCATAAGGAGTCTTCCTAGATTTTACTCATTGCACTAAGCTCTTGGTGATTTACAATGGTGATGAGCTAGTTTATAGCAGAAAAGGAAGTATTAGTCAATGTCTTTTCTGGGCACGGTTATCACTGCTCTTGGGTAGGAGATCTGACTGAGTTCGGTTAACTAGCACTCCTCAAAGCTGGACAACAAACTATTCCTATTTTTGCAGACTGCTGTTAGTTGTTATTATAAAAGATCTGCCACTTGGCCCTGATATGCTTCCAGTCAGGAGAGGCACTTCGCACTGTTGGTGTGAGTACATGGAAATTACTTTGAACATTCTTTTCTGGGTCAGGGGATTTACTTGCTTTCATCCAGAACAGAATTTTAACAACCACAATGCATTCATAATAGTAATCCAAGCAAAGTTTCCAAATAGTTTACGAATTAATCTTTGTTAACGAAATTATTAATAACCTTTCTGATCAGTAAAAATATCATTAATATGTTGGTTCCAATATTAGTTTCCTTAATAATTCAAGTAGACTGTAGCTGCCTCTTATGTTACTAAATCAGTCATAATGAAGGCTTATAGTTTAATACCTTAGGGATGGATATTGGTGAGAACTGAAATTAGGAAGGATTTGATGGGAAATACTGATTTTGTTTAGACTTGACAGACGAACAGAATTTGGGCAATGGGAAGCATGTCATAAAGTTTGTCCTGTATGCATTAAATTTAAAATTATGATGAAAGGTGTTTGTATTTAGATATTCTAAAGAAAATACCTTTTTTTCTGTAAATGCAAATAATCTGAATCTTAGGTAAAGCCTATTTTTATAGTTAATACTATATGATTAAGGCATGCTGGTGACAGCATGAAAATAAAAAATTGTGATGAACATCTTCGTGTGTTCACATTTGGAAAGTTAGTGTATGATCAAGTACCATGGAGACCGTATACCAGGCAGAAGAGAAGGGTGGAAGTGAACTGGCAGAGCAAGGGGAGAGTTTAGGGAACCAGGGCTTGAATTAGATCCTGAGGAACAACAGGATTTGATTTGCTAAAGATACTGGGAGAGTACAGTCGGGGTTGGAGATCCAGTGTTGGAGACTGCCCTGACTGGAACCCAAAGTTCATCCTGTTAAGTGGTAAGAGCTAAAGTTAGAGAGGTAGTCTTGGTTGTTGTGAAGTCTCACTTCTAACAAAGTGAAAAATAAGAGGAGTCAGAAATGGTGGGAGTTGTGAAGGTAGTATTTAGGACTATAAATATTCTGGGACTGGTGAGTAAATTGTTCCCTTCTTAGTATTCTAAGAGAGTTGATTATCTTCCTAAGCAGTTTACTACTTGTTCTCAGAGAAAATAAGATCTGTTGGCTTTCCATCACCATAGTCATCCCAAAATAGTCTTTTATTTTGAGATTTCTGTATTAATTTTGTTCAATTTAAAGGAAGACTCAGTAAAAGTAATTGCATCTCATGTTTTTTTTACATCTCTTTTGATCCATGAGTGAGGTATTTGCAGAACTGTATGATGGCATATAGTAGGAAAAAAGTATGATTCATCCTAATTACAAAGCTGTTTCCTAAGAAAGAATCATTGGAGAAATATCTTATTTGTGTTTTTACAAATGGTTTTGACTTAAAAAAATCTTGCCTTTTCTGTGTATGGCCGTAATTTTATATTGCAGTTTTTTTGTGTGTGGGACCACTTACTTAGTGCCTGTCACCCCTAGTGATCTACAGAGTTAGCCATAAAATCTAAGCCCCATCCCCTAATACCTACCCCAAACTTTAATAGCTGTGCCTTAAACCATGTTTTTAACGTTCAAAACCCAGATAGGGAGTCCCTTGATATGTATTGACAAATATTGATTTCATCTAAATCAATCTTTTTCAGCAGTAGTTGGCCAATTTGCAAGGTTCAATACTTGTGGACTTTGATGGATTCATTTTCTAAAACATTAGCAACTTATCCGAAATTCTAGGTGCCAATAGAATCTTTGGATATAAAGCCTTAGAAGAATCCTCTGGGTACAACACTAGGATGTATTTGTTGACCTTAGAGAGAGTAGTTTCACAGGAATGGGGGTGCCAGAAACCAGATGTGAGTGGAGTGCAGATTGATGTGAGTGAGTGGAGACAGCAAGTTTAGATGCTTCCTACAGGGAATTTGCTGATAAAGGAGGAGAGAGAGCTGGAGCAGTCAACAGAAGGGGAAGCCACCTCAAGGATACTAGGGGAGTTGAGTGTTTTTAAAGGCTGAGAAAACTTAATAGAGGAAAAGCTGGAAGAGAAATGGATGAATGATGGAGCAAATTTTCTGAGAAATCAGGAGGGGTTAGGAACAGAAACAAACTTAAGGGGATTCCTCATTTTCTAAGGCAGGAAGCAAGGCTGAACTTGAATATATATTTTGGTTTGGGGAGTAAAGGGTGAGAAAGTGAGGGGTGCTCTGATGAAAGCCTCTTCTATCAGGTCAGAGGTTACGTGGTAATGTGATGATTATGGTAGGGAGGGGAGGGGACAGAGGTGAATAATGAGAGTTCGGAATAGTTGCTGTGGAAAATGAGAAAAGGAAGCTGATAAAAACAATAAAAAGCATTGCTGAGCTCTCCGACCTCGTGCTACAGGCCCAATCTAACTTCCCACTGTGGCTTTAAGCTCCATCCAAAGTGGAGACTCACTTTGCCCTGCACTGACCTCACTCCTTCTCTTCACCTTCTGCAACCGTCTTATGTCTTCTGCCTTTCTTCAAACCTACCTGTTCTCTTATGCCCAGCTCAGGTAGATCATTTCTTGACCTCTTCAGCTGGCAGTGCTATCTATCCCCCTCCAGTCTTCTACAACAGCTCCAGTCTTCTACCACAGCTGAACCACTCTTAAGAATTGTGTAATTTGCAAATATATTTTATCTTCTTTCCTAGGTTGTAGGTTCCTTTGGGGTAAGAATCATGAGTTTGTCAGTGTCTCTCTTTCTCTTTCTCTCTCTGCCTAGGGCAGTGCTCCTGTGTTGTTCAGTAAAAGTGAATGAATAAATTAATGAATGAAGTAAATCCACCAAATGATATAAGAGTGGTGGATGGACCTCTCTATGAACCAGTTCATTTTATTTTGTACTTTAATTAGCTCCTTTGTGGGTGGGTATCTAAAGTGTTGGCCCACACAAATTTAAGACATAGCTAAGTTAGCTAACAGATATAACTAGTCATTTATTGTGTATTAATTAGGAGGATATTGTTGTGGCTTATTGTTAAAATAAAACTCAGTATTTAGATCCTAATTAATTTGTATTACAGAATTTTATTTGGTATTATTCATTTGAGGAGCTAAACCAGAAGTTTCTCAGATGCTTCTAATTGCCTCTTTTGCCATATGGATATAGAAGTACAAATAGCAATCACAATTCAAATTCCATTTTTATAAACTCCAAGATCATAGGCTTCATTGGTTCATTGAAGTGCAGTAAAAAGTAGTCTTCTGCATCACCACAGCAATAGCAGCATTCCCTACCTGCTTGCCATTGCCCCTACCCAAGGCCCAGCAAGTACATACTTGAATTTTTTCCTTATTTCAGCGATACTGGTCCATCCATTTAGATCCAGGTTTTCCTACCTCAACCCCAGCACAGTATCTCGCAAGATACTGCTAAAATGTCACACTCTCACCTTGGGGAAGAGTGGTCAGAACAGATAAAACTCTCAAATTCTAGGTCTGTCTGGGGACATTGTCCAGAGTAGGCCAGTGTATTATCAAGTGAAGTGAATATAATGCAGAGGAAGGAGGAAAGGAAATCTTGCCGAAAACTGCCATCATTTCTGTGCCAGAGTCTGCCTATAATGTTAAATTTCCACTCATTGGATTTTTGAGGCTCCTAGGTATTGGTGTACATATCGTATCTGGTGTTTTCTTTAGATAATCACTCAGGATTTTAACTTTGTTTTAGTTTTGTTTTTTTCCCTGCTGAAATATTACATAGAGATATTTGAAATGGGCAAGAAGATGAGAGAAAAAGGATCACTGCTAGTTTTGGCCATCTCGTCCATGAAGCTTCCTGCTTCTATCAGCTAGAAATAGTCTCTCCCTTCCCTGAATTTATGTAGCCATTTAACTGTATTTGTATTAAGACAACTCAGTTTTAGCCAGTTATGGAAGCAACCTAAGTATCCATCAGCAGATGAATGGATAAAGAAGATGTGGCGCGCACACACACACACTCCCTCTCTCTCTCTCTCTCTCTCTCACACACACACACACACACAATGGAATACTACTCAGCCATAGAAAGAACGAAATAATGCCATTTGCAGCAACGTGGATGCAACTAGAGATTATCATACGAAGTCAGAAAGAGAAAGCTGAATACCATATGATATGACTTACATGTGGAATCTAAAACATGACACAAATGAACCTATGAAACAGAAACAGAATCATGGACATAGAGGACAGACTCGTGGTTGCCAAGGGGGAGGGGGGTTGGGGGAAGGATGGAGTGGGAGGCTGGGGTTAGCAGATGTAAGCTATTATACAATATATGGAATGGATAAACAACAAGGTCCTACTGTACAGCACAGGAAACTATATTCAATATCCTATGATAAACCATAATGGAAAAGAATATATAAAGAATGCATATATATGTATAACTGAATCACTTTGCTATACAGCAGTAATTAACACAACATTGTAAATCAACTATACTTCGATTTAAAAAGAAAGAAATTTTGCCATTTACAACAACATGGGTGGGTCTGGAGGATATTATGCTCAGTGAAATAAGTCAGACAAAGATAGACAGATACTGTATGTTTTCACTTATATGTGGAATCTAAAAAATAAAACGAATGAATATAATACAAACAGACTCATAGATGCAGGGAACAAACTAGTGGTTATCTGTGGGTAACTAGTGGTAGGGGTAGGGAAAGATGGGGAAGGTGATTAAGAGGTGTAAAATAAATAAGATATAAGAATATATTGTACAACACAGGGAATATAGCCAAAATTTTATAATAATTTTAAACGGAATAAGTCTATAAAGATATCAAATCACTATATTGTACACCTGAAACTAATGTAACACTGTAAATCAACTATACTTCAGTTTAAAAAAAGATGCCCCAGTTTGTGTTGCAGTTGCATACATGAACCTCGCTTTTCTACACTGTTAGCCTGTTGCCTACTCTGCTCTTGCTCCCCTTTTTTTCCAGCCCTCAATACATATAACCAAAAACAGCTTTGTTGTTTCAGTTGTTAATTATACTGGTTAGCTGATTCATATCTAGAATGGCTTATTTTTAAGAGGGCTTCTTGGTGACTTTAATGAATCCATTCAGGATATCATATGTTTTGTAGGTGCAGATGCCACAGTCTTAAAGAAGGTTAAAGAAGATCGCTGCTTTCATAGTGTAGAGATTGATGGCATATGGCTACACTCTGACAGTATTCTAGAAGGTTCTCTGGATTTCTCCTTGTAATTGTCTAGTTAGTTATTGTCTAAAATTGGTCATAGTTGATGATGCAGCCTAAGGAAAGAAAAAATCTTTCAGTGATGACAATTAGCCTGACTTTTTTCTGCTTTAAGGTTCCTAGACCTCTGTAATGATTAGAATCCATAAGAACTGGCAAAGCTATTCTAGAGCCTGATATTAAGGTCTTGTGTCTTCATTGAGGTCCTTTGCTTCTCAAGCACATCATGAAGTATCAGTGATCTTTCTTTCGAACAACGTTTCTTGATGCCCATGGGAAAGGAAGAACCAATCGCTGTCCTGATAAGAAACCAACATCACTGTATTTTAAAAACTCTAGGCTTCCTTAAATGACATAAATAAAGGTAAAGTGTTAGATATAAGAGTGACTTTGTAACAGCCAAGTTACAATCTCTGTAAGAGAAATATGAGCTAAATAAGAGAAATTACCTCAGTCATCTGTGGGGTGGCTACTTTCCTGTTGCCCTCTCAAGGGAAAGCAATTCATTGTCACCTCTTACTACCTTATGATGTTCTTAATTCACCTCTGACTTAATGTACCTTGGAGTTCAAAAAAATTTTTTTTGATTCTTTTTTGAGCCTTTTGTGTCTAAATACATCAACTTTTACTCCTCTCACGTATCAGTCAAACCATCTCTCCGTTCTCTGCCTCAGCCTTCATTTCAGTGGAGAGAGGAGACTTAGCACCTGGCTTAGCCTTCCACTCCATCCCTGGTCAAGCCATCCTCGTAGGTAATTTCATGTATATGATGACACATGGAGCTCAGTTTCTTGATCTCCCCATTATCCATGCTGCTTCATACTTTGAATTTTGTCTTCTGGATTTGCTCTACCTGTTAAATATTAAATTTAAACATCTCATTCTCTGATGACAGTCTCATATTACAACTGTTGGTAAGTTATTCCCCCTGTAGCTGTTCTTTACTCTCGTGAAGATCTCTCTTCCCTAAATGCCTTTATTCTTTTTCCCTATTCATAATCATTCACCTGCCCGCACTCTTTTCTCCAGTCCCAGTTGTACTCTGTGGCCCATCCTTTAAACCATATTCTTGCCGGTATCCTCAGCACCTGAGCCCTAGTGCCCACTCCTGGTAGAGGTGCAGTCCTGGGTCTCGCCAGCTGACTGCCTTTGCTCTACCTGCACTGGCTTTGAGCTCCACTGGAGAAAATCCCCCAAAGCATTCAGAGTACTGCCAAAATAAATTCGTTGTTGCTGTATTAGTTTTCTAGGGCTGCTGTAACAAATTACCACAAACTGGGTTGGCTTAAAACAATAGAAACTTATTCTCTTACGGTCTGGAAGTTAGAAGCCTGAAATCAATATGTCAGCAGGCACGCTCCCTCTGAAGTCTCTAGGGAAGAATCCTTTCTTGACTCTTCTGGCTTCTAGTGGTTGCCAACAATCCTTGGCATTCCTTGGCTTGTGGCAACATAACTCCAATCTCTGCCTCTGTCTTCACGTGGCCTTCTTCCCTGGGTCTGTCTTCTTCTTACAAGGATCCACTCATTTTGGATTTAGCTCCCGGCCTAATTCAGTACAGCCTTATCACAGTTTAACTAATTACATTTGCAAAGACCCTATTTCCAAATAAGATTACATTCTGAGGTTCCAGTGGACATGGATTTGTGGGGTGGTGGGCGGCAGTGGGGATGGACACTCTCCAACCCAGTATAGTTGCGGATCTCCAAAGAACCCTCAGTGCTGGCTGTTTTTCTGTATTTTCCTGGCCAGTTTTCCTGTTCTCTGCAGTAGCAATTTTAAGCCTCCCCTGCCCATCTTCAACACTCCAGCGCCCATCCTCCTGCCCCCATTTCTTTGGCAAAGAAATCAGACACCATCAAACCAGAACTCCCTTCTCTTTCTTCCCTCAGACCTACAGATTCGCTGAATCTATACTCATTGCTTCCTGTTGTAATGAAAGAGCTCATCCTCCTGTCTAAAATTTCATTTCATTTTTTTCCATCTCCACAATGTATCCCATAGCCTTCTGCCCCCTCAGGAAACTTCAGTTTAAACTCTGTCCCCTTTCTTTACCATAGCTTTGAACTTGAACTTACTAATGGTTCCTGTCTTCAGCATTTAATGTCATTCAGATGTCTTCAGTCTTTAAAAAGAAAAAGGAAAAAACTGCACAATTGCACAACACTTTTCAATCCCTGCCCCTAGTCCAACTTTCCCTCTACCTCTTTCTTCCCTTCAGATACAAGCTTCTTAGAAGAGCTGGGGACGCTGTCACTATGGCCTCACCCCTAATGGCTTCATGAGCTCTGTAGTCAGTCTCCCACCCCCGTGTCCCACTGAACTGGAACTGTCTCCCGTGTTGTAAAACCCAGATCTTGTCCCTTTTTGCCCCATCACCAACACTTGACCCTGATGGACATTTCCTTCTTCTAGAAACATTCCCTGCGTTGAGGGTAGTTTAGGGAGAATTGGGGGCCAGGATAAACTAGATAGAACTGGAAGACTACTGAGATCTCCCTCAATTCTAGGAAGCTGATGATTCTCTGAGATTTCAAGAATCTTCAGTTCTTTTTGTTTATAAAACTTCTTGGCAATTTGTGGTTATTTAAACATGGTAGTGCTTTAAAAAAAAATAACGTTGAGACTACAGAATGCAACATCTTTCTCATGCGGTTACTGTAATTTCAAAGAGATTATTTTTAGTAACTGTATTTGCTATTATAAAATTTCTCAGAAATAGAAAACCCATTAGGGAAACTTTAAATAGAAACTGGCTGTACTGAATTTAACATTCTAAGATTCAAAGATACAGACTCTGAGGCATTAAGTTATCTTTTGAAGTTCTGAAGCCTGAAATGTCCTCTTGTAAGAATATAAGGTGTTTATATGTATAAAGATAGGCTTCTTATCTAATTTAATTTTACAGAGAGTAGGATGACAAATAATATAAGAGAAAATGGAAACTAAATGGTATGAGTTAAAACTTGAAGTTTTATATCTCTTCCCTTTCCTAACAATATCTATAGTATGAAGAACTCAGCTGTTTATGGCAAAGTTTTTTTTTTGAACAGTTCTCCCTTTAGACAAATAGTTTGACTCTTGATTTGAATTAAATCAAGTTGCTCCACTTGATTTTAATTCAAGAACAATGTTTAAAAGATAATTCCAAATGTCCCCAAGTCTTCCTGGCCTAAAGATGCAGATGAGTTTGGGTTAATATCAGAAAGTCCCATCTTGGAGCCCCTCCTGCATGGCTGCTGAACCTCATCGTCTCTGTCCAAGTGTCCACCAAGAATTTCCAAGTCTTGCTGTCTCATGGGCTCTGACCTTCTGGTAGAAGTTCTCCCTGCAGTCCATGGGCATGAGACACTGTGTTACTGCCTTGGGTATGGCCGCATGTCTCCCCAAGTTGCCAGCTCCCCAAGGGCCAGGCAGCCCTGTATTCTCTCATCCTGACAGAAGTCCCTCTAGGAAGGAGTTCCTTGAACTTTTGATCAGAATCTTCTCTTTCCCTGGGACTCAGTCCTTGGGGAAAAGCACCTTGCCCTCCTCTTCTGCCCTCCTTTTTACCAGTTTCTGCTCCTGTGTCTGGGCCCCAGACATCCTCCTAAGAGGGTCTCTTTACTCTGCCCTACCATTTATGCACATAGAGGTGAGGAGGGGGCAGGAAAGCGGATGCAAAGTCATATGGAGTTGCTGGTACAGCTGTTGGGAGCCAGAGCTCTGGGATTCTGAGGCTTCAGACTTTCCCCTTACCTTTCAGTCTCTGCCCCTTCCCCCTCAATTTTGTCCAGCTGTAGCAAATTAATAAAACACCCAATGAAAGCCAATCAAAACTTTAGAAGTCTTCAAAAGTTGTTAAAATGTTTTTCCTTTCCAATCTGAATTGCTACAGACTTGATAGTTAAACAAGATTTTGATAAACAGTACATTTTGTAAATTCTGCAAATTGGTTGTTTAGCAAATTGGCTTGCTTTCCAGTTCATCAGATATTAAATCTCAGTTAGGTTCACTTGGAACTTCCTACTGCCATAGCCCTTTCATGACAGTGAACTTCAGAACACTTAAAAAAACATTATGTCTTCAAATTCCACATTTAGTTTTATTGAGAACAAAATGTTGTCATCTCTCTGGGGTTTATAGTTGGTGTATGCAACACAGTACCAAGAGGTCTTCTAGGATATCACGTTCTTTGCAACAGAGCTGGATGCTGACCTTGCTTTTATTTATTTTTAATTGGATGAATTGAGGAAGGGGTGGTACTGGAATCTGTATTTATCCTAAGCCTGGAGAATCACTGTGAGGGGTGCCATGTTGAGGAGAAAAAAGTAGAGAAAGGGGATAGTGTATTGCCAGCTACTAAAGATTTAAATTAAGACATACAGCTGAATAAGATTATATTTTTCTCCTGTTCACCTAATTCCCAAATTATAAAACTATTGAAATTGGATGTCTGTTCTTTAAGCACTAGTATTATTAGAGTGAATTAAGTTTATGTATTACACTGTAGAAATGAAAGCAACAAAACAAACCACAGATTTGTATACCCGTAGATAGATAAACTGTAAATAAAAGCTATTTATCTTTGTTATTCAAAGCATATCAGTGTATCCTACTATAAAGGGATGAACTTCCACCCACTGGTTTTGTAGTTCCCTTTGGGTCTGCTATTGATTGTACAAGCTTTTTGTCTTTGACGAATGTTTAGCAACAGGCAAGGATGCTTTCTGGCTGTTTGTCCAGCATTTGAAAAGGACCCCTTGTAATAAGTCCCAGCATCCAAGAGGTGATTCAGTCTGAGTTTTTCTGCCTTCTATACGGCATTTTCCATTTTATTTTATTGAACTGTTTGTTTTGAAACAGGGATGATAATTATGTTTCCTCATGGTGAGAGTTCAAGGACATCCGCCTTCAGCTCTGCCCTTCTGGTGTATTTGATTTCACTCATATAGTCATTCTATTCCTAGAGTATCCAGAGAAGATTCTTGGAACCTGATTTGTCTATAAGAATTCTGGATCCTTCTGCTTAGGAAGGGCCTTCATCCAAACTCCTAGTAATTCTAGAATATTTGTGGGTGAAGAAGATGTGGCTTAAAACATCACTTAAAATAGTTTTTGTCAGCTATTCACTTTAAGCTTCTACCACTGATCTTATAATACTCTAACTAGGGCTTTTGAGAGATTGCTTTTTAGATACGAAAAAAGGTAGTTGCTTAGCTATCTGTTAGCTGAAACAGTTTTATAGGTGGCAAGGAAATCACTTGACTTCTAAAAAGAAGTGAAGAATGCCTTAGAAAGAATAAGATTTGATTTGCCCTACCAAGAAGCAATAAATCTATTTATTAGCCATTCAGTGTGATGGTGGATCTAATATATATTCTGGGAGTGATGAGGCATGGCTCCTACACAGCAGAGGGAAAATAATAGGCAAATTACAAATTTGGAATGGAAATTTGACATTAAAACAGATCATCTTATGTTTCACTGCTTGAAACTCAGAGTTTTGGGAACTAATTATCTAGCAGCAGGTAGTAACATGGGAATGTTAAATATACATAGAAAACTCAGATACTTGAGCATGCAAAAGGGCCAGGTCAATGTATTTTTACACAAATAAAACAAGTTCAAGGTTGCCAAATATCATACTACAACAAGAAAGAACGGTAAGTACCTATAAACCAGCAAGGATGTGCCTAACTAAGGCTAATTAACATGCCAGCCATTACTTTTCCAGATATCACTAATGAAATACACTGTATGATTTGTAACATCAAAGCATGCTGTGATGATACAAGTTTAATGTTCTAAAATGTTCTCTTCTTTTCAGTCCTTTAACTTAGAGCTAAATTTGGGTAGCTGATATGCAGTTTGCTTTGCATTTGTCAATCAGCAGATAAAAGGGTGCTACTCTCACAGGTTAGGGCATTGTAAAAACAGTTTGTATAACTAAAATTGTGTGTATTACAACTATAGAAGAAAAAAATGTTACTTTCCAAACTAGAGTGTGATGATCAACCTGCTAAACTATCCTCATCACATTTGTAAAATGAGGATATCTGCCTTTTAGGATTATTGTCAGCAACAAATGACATAATCTCTGTAAAGAATTTAGCTCAGTACTTGGGCCACACTTATGTGTTCCATAAACACATCATAATTATTACTAATTAGCCGTTCAGGTACAGATCGCAGCACCTGAGCTTTGAGTTTAGCATTGAATTAAGAAGTAGACTATTTATGTTGCATCCTTTAAGGTGAAAACATGAAAGTCCTTTTGGAACTTTTTTTTTTTTTTTTTTTTGCGGTACGCGGGCCTCTCACTATTGTGGCCTCTCCCATTGCGGAGCACAGGCTCCGTACGCGCAGGCTCAGCGGCCATGGCTCACAGGCCCAGCCGCTCCGCAGCATGTGGGATCTTCCCGGACCGGGGCACGAACCCGTGTCCCCTGCATCGGTAGGCGGACTCTCAACCACTGCGCCACCAGGGAAGCCCCACCCATTTCTTAGTACTGAATTCCTCCCATCTTTTATCTATTTTCTTTGAGGTACTTTCCTGTAATATATTATTACTGGTGTACAGCAAGCTCTCCTGACCTTCTTCCTTCTTGTCTGGTTTCCTATTCCTTGTCTTTTTCTTAGGCCCACTCTCTTCCTGATTCTTATAGTAGACCCAGAAGTTTTCTTCTCTTAAGTTTTCATCATTCATTCCAATCACTGTTGTATTGAGTACAGTTCTGTGCCAGCTCTAACTTGCGCTACACTGGTACCTCCCCCTTATCTTCATTCTGCTAAACTTGAATTCTCAGTGCCTCCTGAACACATTGTGCTCATGCTCAACTGGAACATTTGCCCTTGTTTGCAATGCCGTTCTTACCCGTCCATCAAGACTCAGCTACTCTCAGCTTTTGCTGACCTTAATAAGGTACGTTTAAAAATAATATGTTAGGAAGGTTTATTTATATCAAGGTGATATTTATACTAGTGTTTTCAAATAATAGGCCTGCATAGTTTTCCAGAAGAGAGCCTGAATTTTGGGATTCTAAGTTTGAATATGGTATGCTATCACTTTTCAAATATTTTTACTACATGCCAAGAACTGTTGTAGTATTTCTGGGCGATTTTTCAACACTAAAGTTCCTCTGTGAGTGAAGATAATTATTGAAGTGGTAAAACAACCAAAGCAGAACACTAACTTTACTTCAGTATATTACTTCTTTTGGTTAAAGACCAATAAGACCAAGATTGTGGGTTTAATCCCATGTGGGCCAGTTAACTTCCCACCAACAAATACTTTTCAGTATTCACATGAATATGACTAGTTTAGCACAAACCCATTTATCATGGTCAGTGCTGCAAGCTTCATATTCCAAGGTTAGCACATGCAGAAAATAATACATTTTAATGGAAGCATTTAAGTTATTTGGCAAGGTTTCTGTTGGCTTTTTTTTTTTCAGTGCAGTGCCAGAGACATACCAACAAAGTGAAATAAACATTGCATGTAAGTTCTTTATAAATAGTATAATTCAGTTGGTGTATCATATAAATAAAAAATTCAAAAATGCAGAAGAAAGGAATAGCATAAATTTGGGAACAAGACAGACTTGGGGCCAACTCCAGCAGTGGGCTATTAGGGCGAATATAGTGATGGGGCGGATGGGGCAGCTCGTTAGGTTGGGATCCACCCAGCTTCCTTCTCAAAAGGCTTTCCAGTGCTAGGCTGCAGTAGTTAGATTTAATCAAGTAGACAAATAGAAAACCCATAGGGTTTTTACCAGGAGATAATGGGCTGATAAGTGTGTACGAGAGAGATTATCCTTGCAGCTATGTTAACAGTACAGCAGAGTAGATTACTGAGCTTTTAAAACCACAAACACTTTCTGCTACCGTGGATCTTACTGGATCTTACCAGCAGCTTGGAAAATGCCCCTCAGAAGAGTGTATAGTTCATTCCTTCTGCACTAGACAACCAGGTCCAGTATTTGAACCCCAAGAGATAACTTCTCAAGGCTCTCTTTAATTCATGAAGCCAGCCTTCAGGAAAATGGTTAAAGGGGTGAGGCTTGTGTTAGAGGCTCACCTCTTCCCTTCTGTGCTCCTCATCCTGGACTGAGATCCTGCTCATCTTCTACCATCTTAGGCTTCTACCTGGACACACAGGCATTAGGGGATTGTTCTAAACTCTGGACTTGTCCAAAATCATTAGTTCTGTGTCTCATTTAAGAGCTTTTCACAACCTGTTAGTCTAATCAGTTGTTTCTCCCAAATGCCTTTCTTTTTCTTCCTTTCTATGTATTATGCACATTCAGTAACGGAGAGCTTTTGTTTTAATGATCTGAAATACAGGAGTGATTCTAATGGCGGCGGAAAGCTTAAGCACCGTGGCCATCTACTTGGGAGGCTTTGTGGGCACATTGATCCTTGAATGGTGCTCTTTCAATCACATTAACTCAGCCCTTGTTTCCCATCCCTTGTTTTAGATTGATCACATTTAAATTTAGAGAAAGATGAGATCTCTAGAAATGGAGACTACAACTTTCTTTCCGAGACAGTAAAACATAATAACTTAGAACATTTCAATGAGGAAGGAATTGAGCTAGAATCATAATTCCATGTCTTCCTAGCTGTGTGACCTTGGTGATTTATTTAACATTTTATTAGTAAATGAGGGTAATAAAGCTTTACCTAACACACTGTGCTGCTTCAGTGAAATAAAATATATATAAGAAGCTTAGCACTAACATATAATGCAAATTATATAAGAAACAAAATACGTAAGAAATAGTATCTGACACAGAGTAAACACTCAAAAAACTATTTCCTGAAAGTTGTAGTCTTTGGTACAGGGAGTAAATCATCAAAGAAATTATTCAAGAAATGATCCCAGATTTTTCTAGAAAGATGAATGTCTAGATTGAGAGAGCCCAGTGAGTGCGCAAGATAATGAAAGGAAAACACCTACCACAAATCATAATCATTATTAAATTTCAGAATACCAGCAACAAAACAAATATCCTAAAAGCTTCGAAAGAGGGGAAATAACATTCAAAAGATCAAAAATTAGAATGGCATCACAATTGCCCAAAGCAACACTGGTAGAAAAAATAGAGAAAGTCCTTTAATCTTTTGGAGGAAAATCGTTTCCAACTAAGAATTCTGAATATAGCTGAATTCTCCATCAAGTGTGAGGACAGAATAGGTGTTGTCAGAAATTTAATATCTCAAAGTTTACCTCTCATGCACCTTTCTTAGGGTGTTAAGGGAGGATGAATTCTAACAAAATAAAGAAGTAAACCAAAAAAGATAAAGATAGAAGATTCAGGAAACAAGGAAAACAGCCTAGGAAGGGAATCCCCAGGATGATGGTGAAGGAAGATCCAGGATGGTAGCTGCACAGCAGACCTTGAAGACTACAGTCCTGATCAAAGCAGAAGCATGGAGGGTTCCACGAAGAACGTCTCCAAGAGGATGAAACTGATAGACTGTCTGGTGTGTGTGAATGTACTGGAAGGAGATTTGTACTTCTGGCTAAGTTTGGGGATGAACTAATGGCAGGTCTCTAGAAAATTAAGCAAAGGGAAAAATAAGGCCGTTATTAACTCCAGGGAAAACGATTAGTAGCACAGGAAAAAAAATGTAATAGTTACTATACAACTACATTGTGAATATCTGCCTTGTTTTTTAAAGTAAACACCATTGACCTTATCAATATTATGATATAACTGTATTAGGGCCATGGAGGAAGGGAGGAATGGGGAGAAATGCTACAAGAAATGCTACAAAAATCCTCATTTTTCATAGTAGGAAGTTGATAGATAACAGGAAAAATATTAAAAAACTTAGGAAATATCAGCATAGGCATTTTACATAGCTATATGGAGGTAAACATGAGAATAAACAGCTTAAAATGTTTGAAATGATTATCTTTGGGGAGTGGCATTACAGGTTAGGGAGGAACTGGGCAGGTGATCGCTTTTTATATTGACTAGAAGCCACGATCATTACTAATGCTCAGCAGTATGGTTCTCCTCTCACTCCATATGTGTCCAAGCTCCCTTCCAGCTAGTCAGGACCATAGGACCAGCTCTGGCCTAGATAGAGCTGAAGAGGTGTGTGTCGTTTCCGGGCTACAACCCTGCGACAATTCAGATTCTCCTTCCCAGGCCTCAGCAACCCGCAAGGGACAAGGACAGACAGGAATGCATTCAGTAGTCTGGAAATCTTTCCTCTGTTCTTTAGAATTGTGACTTCTTAGCTTAGAGAAGACTAAGAGAAGATTAGGCAAACTTTTCTGGAGAGGGCCAGATAGTAAACATTGTAGGCTGTGCAGGCCACAGTTTCTTTTCCAACTGCTTATCTCTGCTGTTGTGGTGCAAGTGAATAAGGGTCTGTGTTCCACTAAAACTTTATTTATGGACACTGAAATTTGAATTTGATGACTTTCATGTGTCATAAAATATGTTCTTTTGATTTTTTCCCCAACCATTTAAAAATGAAAAAAACATTCTTAGCTCACAGGCTGCACAAACAGAGGTAGAATTGGCCAACCCCTGCTCTAAATATTCAAAGAATTGTTACTCACAAAAGCTAATAGTGATCTCAGGTGGCCTTGGCCAGCAGCAGCTTGAAGCAGGGTTTCAGTTCCCAGCCAGAGACTGAAGTCAGGCCGGGGCAGTGCGAGCACTGAATCCTAGCCGCTAGACCACCAGGGCCCAGTGGCCAGTGACAAGGCCCTGGCCCTTCGGCTTTGCAGAAAAGAATTCCTACAAAGATGGAAAGTAGTGAAACATGTAAAGTGTTTATTAGGAGGAAAAAGAGTACAGTAGGTGGGGAAAGGCACACGGGCAGACTCTGAGAGAGAGTAGTGCCCTCGTGGTAGTTTCAGTCACTTATATGGGGCATTTCTTCCGGGTTTCCTTTGGCCAGTCATTTTGATTTACCTGGTTCTGAGTCTGTATTTGGTATATCTCAGGATCCTCCCGTGTGTGTCCATGCATCTCTCAGCCAAGATGGATTACAGCAAAGAGGCCTATGGGTAGCCTTGACATCACTCCCCTTTTGACCTCCATGGAGCTTTCTAGTCGGCAAGGTCTCCTTGACTTTGAGAATGAGAAATATATGGTCTCTTATCTGGGCAGGGCCCAGCCTCCTCTCTCAATTGTCCAGCTATTTTCATCTTGGAGTATTGGTCCACAGGGAATGAACTCCAGCTGTTCACCCTGGGGGGCCTATCTATCTCCTGACTCAATAGTATCATACTGTTTGTTTTTAGGAGACAGAACTAAAACTGAGAAGTAGGAGTCCCCAGGGAATCAATTTCAGTCTCAAATTTCCTCACATAATGAGAGCATTTCTACAAATTAGAGCTGCCTACAATGAAAAAGGCTGCCCCAAGGTGTCCCTGTGCTTGAAAGTTTCACCCAGAGGTGGGAAGGCCCACTTGGTGTCCATGCACCCCTTTCATTCTTATATTTCATGGCCCTGTAAGAGGATTAAGAGGAATCATTCTGATAAAGCTGTTTTAATGTTTTCCAAAGTACAGTCACTTCCCACTGCTTTTAGGACAGTGCTTAGAAAAAATTAGACTAGAGCGTGTGTGTGAGGGGCGAGGGTGGGGGAGGCCATAAGTATTTTAAATTAAGCATTTGTGGTGCCAGGGTTTGCAAAGACGACTTGCTAGCTTAAACATGTTTGCACACAGCAGTATTTTCTAATTTAAATTCAATCCATCTCCAAACAGCCCTAGCCTAGACTAGCTGAAGGTATAAACTTCATTTTCATCTCATTAGGCCACCTGGAAGCTGCAATCAGTGAGTAGTCTTGAAGTCAATAGTCTGTCTGCTTCATTAAAATGTTAATTTCATGGCTTTAATGCTCTTTGTAAAATGTACCACTGCAGGACACTATATGCAGATTTATTCTAAAGCAGATCAATTTGCATGTCACATTTTAGTATATTTATTTCTCCAGATTTCTCTGTGTATTGCTATTTTTAGGAATTGCTTTCATGTTTAAAAAAGTGTTTAAACATCTAAGATATTTAAGGCAATTTCAGCCTAGCAAAATTAATTTTTAAATAATTCTGAAAGCTACTTTCCTCATCAGTGACATAAATCCCACTTCTTGGAGTGAAATATACATCCCTTTTTTCCCCCTATGGCTTGAATCTCCACCTTTAAAGAAAGATTCAATAGCAGTTTTGGTGAACAGTCAGAATGAATCTAGATAGTGCCAGGTAGAAAAATGGATGAGCAAAATCTTTTGTCATATGAAGTCTTCTCAATTATCTTTTATGTTTTGAAAGTGCCAATTTAAATACCAAGTTCACATTTTTACTCCTCAAAATCTTGAGTTCTGACTGATTTCCCACAAGGGAACGTTAATCAAGAGATAACCAAGAGGCTGCTGCTGCACTGACAAAAACTAAGGCCCCCCTCGCAGTCAGTGCCCCAAACCAGTAATCAGAATGACTGCACTACACAAATGCAGATGACAGTGCTATAGGGCCTAGACCCTTGTGGGTATCCTGGACTCTTCCTTACACACATGTGCCAGTACCTTTACATCTTGCTGATTTTCCTCATAACTGTTTTCTCCTTTGGGTCTCCCTTGCAGACTTCCTTTCCTTTTCTGATCTCCAATGGAAAGACCATTCCCCAAAGTTCTGTCCTCTGCTGTCAGCTCTTTTCTCATTATAGTCTCTCCCTTAGAATATACCTCCATGCTGTGACTACCACTGTCATCTGTTTGCTAATGATTCTCAAATTTATGCTTCTGACTAACCTGTCTCCTGAGGTCTGACCTACCTGGATCTCCAGTAGGTAGAGACACTTTATCTAGAAGTGTCTCTATCACCCCAAATATAATATTTCTAATACCAAACTACTTACTTTCTTCTCAGCTTCTCCATTTCTGTTCATCACTGCCACCATTTTTATGTATTCATCAAGCCAGAAGTATTCTGGGAGGTGGCCCACAAGGATTTAATGTAGAAACTAGAAGAATAGTTCATCTCTTCCTTTTGATGAATGCCCCAAATTTATCTTGTACTAGGCCCACTGAATAGAGTTAAGTACTTCTTAGCCCAAGCATACCCGTAAGAGTCTCTTCCCATTAACAATGACCCAGTGAAATTATAGTTCTCTCTCAGTCATGTACCTTCAACTTCCACTATGGCCACCATGCAGAGATTTATGTTACTCATCTTTAGGCATGGAGGATGGGGGGTTACTTTGATCAAGAGTTTCCAAGTCATTTGAAGTTTTTATTGAAATGAACATAATTCCCAGACAGTCCTGAAATTACTCTGTTCTCAAGCTTCATAAGATAAAAGGTAACTCTAAATAAAATAAAATTCAAAAAAAAAAAGATAAAAGATAGCTCAAGTCATCACCCCAGGGCTATTGGCTGCTTATGGGCTATAAATAGACCTGCCTTAGTGACTTTTTAAAATAGTTTAGCAAGTGGCATTCCACTTTGTGTTTCTTGGATAAGTAGCTCGTGCAACTCTTTTCTCAGCTACATGACTGAGGATCAGATACAACTGGGCTTATAATTCAGATCCAGTGAGAAAAGCAAGCACCCAATTTTCTGTCCAGTCTTGATACCATCATCACTAATTGTCTCAGGTGACTGGGATATATAAGTCATAAGTTTAAAGCCACGTAAGTTTAAAGTCACCGTTTTAAGATATTATTTAAAATCTCGTATTGATACTTGAATGAAAATGATTATTAACAAGGCTAAGACATTTTTATTAAGCCAGTTATGATAGTTAATTATCACTCAGCAGATATTTATTGAATGTCTATGTCTATAATGAGACAGCATCGAACTAAGTGCTATATGACATACAAAGACATTGTTAATACTCAGACATTACTCTTGAGGAACCTGTACAATCTAGTAAAATTTCTGACTGAGTTGGTGAGTTAAAAAAAAAAAAAATTGTAAGAACTACAAGATTAAAAGCTTTCTGCTTCCATATAATTCAGTGATGAACTCCTAAGGTCAGTTTTTGGAAGTCTCAAGTATTAATGCTTATGTAGGTATTCATAGGGGTCTAGAGCTGATTCTATGACTACTTTTAAGCCATTCTAGACACTAGTAAGATCAAGAATGATTTTTCAGGGACCCCCCCCCCGCCCCCCCCCACACACACACCAGAGTAGGAACAGCTTATTTTGACATTGAAACCAACTTTGACCTTGGAGCTTGGGGCAGGATACAACATACACACACAGAGTTAAGTGATCTCTAATAAGCTGCATCCACAGCAGTACATGAGAGAAATATACTAAGTCAGCCTTAGAATGACTGAGCTTTTTTTCTAGACTGAAAGATACCAGAATATAAGTTTAGCCTTCATTTTAAATGTGCAAGCTAGCGAGTCTTATTGAATGTATTTTGCTATCAGGTTGCCTTTCCGAACTTCCTCGGTGTGGGCAATATTTTTGTATATATACTATGGTTAAGAAAGGTGGAGGCCAAATCTACAGAGAGATTTGAAGACAGTCAAGTCAGAGAGACCCAAAGTCATACTGTGACTCCAGCTGAGCCAGGTATAGAGTATTTCTATTTCTTTAGAGAGAAAAGGAAATATTGCCCCAAGAGTCACTGATGGATTTTCATGAGAATGATGGATAGTAGCAGCACCATAGAGATAAAACTACAGACAGAGATGAATGAACCACAAGAGAATATTCATTTATATGGTCATCCTACTCACTTATAAACCTTCAGTTTTCTCTGCTAGGCTGGATGTAAGAGATACTTTACTAAAACGAGGTTTATTCATATTAAGTAGCAAATTTACTCATAGCAATGTACATTCACTGGAATAAAAGATAACCTAGGGGCTTCCCTGGTGGCGCAGTGGTTAAAAATCTGCCTGCCAATACAGGAGACACGGGTTCGAGCCCTGGTCCTGGAAGATCCCACATGCCGTGGAGCAGCTAAGCCCATGCGCCACAACTACTGAGCCTGCACTCTAGAGCCGTGAGCCACAACTACTGAGCTTGTGTGCTACAACTACTGAAGCCCGCGTGCCTAGAGCCTGTGCTCCGCAACAAGAGAAGCCACTGCAATGAGAAGCCTGCTCACCGCAATGAAGAGTAGTGCCCGCTCACCACAACTAGAGAAAGCCCACGCGCAGCAACAAAGACCCAATGCAGCCAAAAATAAAATAAATAAATAAAAACATTAAGAAGATAACCTAGTTTACCCTAGGAATGTGATAGACCATACCATTTCTCACTTTATTACAGATCAATGAAGGAACCATTTTAAAGTTCACATAGGAGCCCCTAATTCTTTCGAATAGAATTAGGTATTCATAATCATACCTAGAAGAGTAATGGAAAACTTTTCCATTTCAGAAACACAGGCAAGAAAATATACCATAGCCCAGTCCTTTTCCATTGGCCACGTTCTCAATTAGAACAGTGTGTTTCTTCCGCTCTGGGTAAATGTTGATTAATTGATGTTTTGTTTGTAATGTGTTTCAGAAATGGAAAGAATTTCAGTTATATTTGCAGTGTAATAAAATTAAGATATTTAAGTTGTCTAAAAGGCTTTTGCTGCCAAACAACTTTTTGAGAGACTTTTAAAAAGGTAATGTAAAGACCAGTTATATTTTTCTAGATCTTAACTTTTAAAAATATGCTTATTGAGAATACCAAAGTACAATTTGGGGGCCTGCGCTCCAGTCCTTTTATGAAATGGAAAGAGCTAACTAAAGCTAGGAGGCAGGAAACCTAGCTTCTAAATTTAGTCCTTTTATTCAGCCAAACTCTAAGCTTCGTCCTTGTATTCAGCCAAACTCTAAGCCTCTTTGAAAAATTATTTAATCTCTCTGATCTTCAGTTTACCAAACTGAAAATGAGAAATCCTGCACTGGCTCCCTATATTAAATTCTTGACCCTAACCCCAGGGCTTTAGAATCAGATTGACCTAGGTTAAAACCATCACCTTGTCCCTTACTGGCTTTGTAACCGTGTACAAATTATTTAACCTGGGTCTCAATACCCACTTCATGGGGTTATTGTGAGTATCAAATAAGGTATGAGGAAGTACATAGCCTACTGTTTGCATTTAGTTTCTTTCTTTTATTTTCTTAGGTTTCATAATACAGAGGAATCATTTTTCTAACAGGTGCCTGTATGAATAGTAGATCCAAAGCAATGTGGAGAATACAAAGAGAGAAAGACATGCAGCCTGCCTTTGAGTATATAATCTAATCCGAGAAATATGATTTTGACAAAAACAGTTTAAACTAGAAAAATGGTAAGTGCTATAAGAGAAGTTCACAGAAAGAGCTGTGGAATTTAGAGAAGGGAGACAATATATACGTTATCATCAGATCCCAGAGTTCAGATGACTGGGAGAAAATAAAACGTAACCTTTGAATGTTATGAGATGTTATCTAGTGATTACAAACCACGGTGATGTGTACATTGGAAGTGAATGTTGCCCATCCACGTTGCATCAATTTGTATTAAAAAGATAATGGATGTTGATAAGCTTCACTGAGAAGGGAGCATCATCACTTCTGAAGTATTCATGCCAAAATGCATAACGTGGATTAAATCATGAGGAAACATGAGACAAACCAAATTGAGAGACCTTCCAGAAAATAATTGTCAACATTGGTTCCTGGATTGGATCCTGAACCAGAAAAAGGACAACAGTGGAAAAATTGGAAAAGTTTGGGTAAAATTTGATCAACAGATTAGCTAATAGTAAAGTATCAATGTTAATCTGGTTTTATTTAATTGTACTATAGTTGTATAAGATACTAACACTTGGGGAGGGTGGGTGAAGTTTACTGGAAGTCATTTTAGTACTTTGCAACATTTTTTATAAACCTAAAATTATTCAAAGTAAAATTTAAAAAAAAGAGAATAGATCCTCATATAAATCCTTTGCAGATGAAGATAGCTCAAGTAAAGATCTGTTTTTGATTCAGATGTGAGAATTAAAGGGGAGCTGAGCTGAGCAGTCACAGCAAAGCTGTTCCTAAATTTTAAAATATTTTGACAGGTTTCAGTTGACTCACAACCCAAAACGAAAACGTTGCACATAAAAACCAGAGATCTAAATAATCGCATCTCAGAATTTGTAGTACTCCAGTTTAGAATAAGGTTTACTGGCCAAGATAAACCATCCCCTCCCCTCCGCCATCCCATGATGTGTATTAAAATTACAGTGTTCCATGGCAGTGGGGATTGAGCTTTAAATCCTGCTTCAAAAATGCTGTTAGCTCTTCCCTTCTAAATTTGCGATTATTTGAGTAGATAGGATAGCTAATTTAGATTCTTTAATTGGGGGGGCCTGATTTGTGTTTTCTACTGTCCATTAATTACTTAAAAGCACTTATTACTTAATGCAGACCTGGGGTTCAGAGAATTGAGTTAATCATACTCCTTAGTTTATAGGACATTGTTGTTGGTCTTGAGCAAAGCTTCTCTTTTGTCTTTATTGTTTTTTATTTATTCCACTTTTTTCCTGTACCCTACTCCTATTCCTTCCTCCTTCCATAGGTATTCTGATACATGGAATGTGTATCCTTTTGCTTCTATTGTTCCTATAAAATTTTTGGTGTGTTTTGTATTCCTGCATTTTTAAGTTTACACAAATTAGACTGTTTAATATCTCATTGTTTCTTGCTTTTTCGCTTAGCATTTTGCTTTTAAAATACATTCATGTTTGTTAACCAAAATTTTAGAAAAGGGGACTTGATTGAAATAAGGTGTTTATGTGAGGTTTATTAGGACTGCAGCCCAGGAGCTGCAGATTCAAGAAGCACTTGAATTGTGTTCTGCCAGACTACAAAATGGGGGAGGTTTATAAAGGCAAAAACCACAAGGTTACAGTTACATGAATTGTTTATCAAGAATTATAATTGGAGCTGGCAAGAAGTAAGGATGCTTGTTAAGTAAGGATTGGTTGGGATCCAAAATGGTTGCATAGTTACAGGGAGAGACCTTGAGACCATAGTGGTGCAGCTGGCAGGTGTTGTTCTGAATGTGATTGGTGGTATCCTTGGGTCTTGTACAGTTCAAAGAAAGTTCAAGTTCTCAGTGGTGCAGAGGCATGTCTGAGACCAGATCCTAGTGGCTGCCTGATTCCATTCTTGTATGCCTGAACTGTGATTCCTCTATCATAATTTCAGTTTGTCATCATGCTGTTAAACGTGTATCTAATCCTTGGCTTCGACTACTGTCTTCTTCATGGTGTGTCCCTTCCACATCTCAGTTATTGAGGCTCCCAAAGACAGACATCCAAGGTAGCCTCTAACTCTCACCATCACAGAAGCACTGCTGTTACGCTCTCTCTTGTAGCCATGTGGTACATGTCTGCGAGTATGAATTGCCGAGGCAGAGGATTAGGTAGCCTTAAGCTGACTAGATCCACCTTGCTCTCCAAAATGGTTGCTCCCCTCTAAACTCACTCTGGCAGTGCTTGAGGGCACCTGTGCCCTCTCACTCCTACCAGCATTTGGTATTATCCAGCTTTCTACTTTCTGCCAGTCAGATATGTGTACAGTAGTACCTTACTGGTGTTTTCTTTGCATTTGTCTGATTACAGAGGATTTTCATGTGCCAATTAGGTTTCTGCATTTCCTTTTCTATGTTTATATCTTCTGTTTTCCTATTGAGATTCCTATAGTGACTTATTGATTTGTACTAGTTCTTTTTGTGTTATAGATATTAATCCCTTGTTCAGTTTTAAATATTGCAAATATGTCCTTATTCAATTACATATTCATTGAACAGAAACACTTAATGTAATCAAACTCATGAAAATTTTTTTGCCATATAATTTATGCTCTTGAAGTTTATTTTTAATAAAACCTTTCTTGCCACTTGATCAGAAAAATAGTCTCCATTTTCTTATGTTAAATATATAACTACCTCTTACATTTAAATTTTTGTCATCTCAAGCCCTCCTTTATTTATTTATTTATTTGTTTATTTTCGGCTGTGTTGGGTCTTCGTTGCTGCACGCGGGCTTTTCTGTAGTTGCGATGAGCGGGGGCTACCCTTTGTTGTGGTGCACGGGCTTCTCATTGCGGTGGCTCCTCTTGTTGCGGAGCATGGGCTCTAGGCACGCGGGCTTCAGTAGTTGTGGCACATGGGCTCTAGAGTGCAGGCTCAGTAGTTGTGGCGCACAGGCTTAGTTGCTCTGCGGCATGCGGGATCTTCCTGGACCAGGGCTCGTACCCGTGTCCCCTGCATTGGCAGGCGGATTCTTAACCACTGCGGCACCAGGAAAGCTCTCAAGTCCTCCTTTAAATGTGTTGTTGTTGAGGACACAGTTTTATTTTTCTCCAGCACTATGTATTAAGCAACCTGTCATTCCCTCATTGATTTGTGATGTCATCTTTGTTGTACATTAAGTTCCCATATATCCATGAGAATGGCTTTGAACTCTATTCTCTATTGCATTAGTCTTTTTTTTTCTTTTGAGGCATCTGATGTTTGTTGTTCTGTAACTACTTGATTCTTTTAGAATGTAAAATGCCGTTTCTTCTAAATTTCAAGGAACTGGTTCATGCATATGTTAAACCAGAATATTCTTCTTGCTTTCAGAACTGTTTAGGCATTTCAGCCCACAGTGATCTTGTCCTTCTCTGAACTCATAGTACTCATTTTCCATGACACTCACTTTACTTCTCTTTAAAATTTTGTATTAACTTTTATTAATTTCCCTTGTTATTACTTAACTTTTCACATGATTATATCTTATATTTCCACGTCTTTGAGTCTTCCATGGTAGCTGTAGCTAGCACAGGATCTGCAGTCGTCATCATAGTCATGATTTACTGAGCACTTACTAGACTTTCCATCAGTACCTTTGATTTGATGGATGTATGTCTTAACTGAATTGTAAGCACATAAGGACAATGACTGACTTAAAGGATGTAGGACAGACATCCAGTTTCTAGATGTACTAATTGAACACAGTCATATCTTGTGCAGCAGGACTTTTTTCCCCCCAATCATTAAACTTTGTGTTACATCTGAATCTCTCCATGTTGAAAAAAAAAGTTTTAATTTACCTATTTTTTCTTTCCCTTTGTATTTTCAGTAGTTGCATTTTACTGTTTTCCTTAATGAACCAAGAGAAAAGCAGTTGTGGTAAATAAATCATGTGCAGGGGAAAGCAATATATTATAATTAGGATTCCATTAGCATTTAATTAGGCATTCCATTACTGAATTGGTGTCTCTGGCTTCCCCTGGTCTCTAATTCTGAAACAGATTCTTCTTTGTGGACAAATATTAGCCTGTAATAATTAGAGGATTCATCTATGCTAAGGCTTTTTATTAAATCTCTTTCTGATTAAGATAGCTCCCCAAGTACAGACTGATTTAATTTAATATGATTTATCCACTTGTATATCAAGGTCTGGTGGAAAGTGTTTTTAACACCAGAGCATTAGGAATATTAAGATCATCTTTATATTCACAGATCTTTCAGGTATTTAAGACCTTGCTGTTTGAATAGTTCTATAAACCAAGGTCTGATGTCACTGCTAAATTCAAGAATGTCACAAGTGCTGTAACAGCCTGTCATTGAAAACAGGAGACTTAATCTGTTTTAAATTAAAATACTGACCTTATATATTCTTATGTGCCTTTGGTTTGGGAATCAGTTTTCATCCCAACTAGTTGGTTCACCACATTAAATATGCCTTTTCTGTTTTACCAGAAGTTCAGTTTTAATAGAAACAAGCATTGTAGATAAATACTCTGAAATGAGGGCCTCCATGGACATGAGTGTAACTTGTCCTTTTTTTTTTAAACTCCTTGGACTTGACCATTATTGCGTCCTCACCCTTTACTTTCTTTCTGCTTTTCCTCTATTTTTCATTGATGGACATTTAATAGATACTGAAATTAATTTTGCTTGGGGTCTTTTTTCTTCTTTCTTAATCAACTTTCCCCCAACATTCCTCCCTTACTTTATTCAAGTCTGGCCTCACCACTTGCTCTTATAACCTTGTCTAACCCTTTTGTCCAGCTTTTTTTTTTTTGTTTTGTTCTTTTAGCCCTTCCTCTTCCCCACTATGTGTGCAAGAGAAAGTTTACATTGCCGTCTCCATGTGAATGTGACTAAAGCTATGTGAATTAACTATATGAAGCCAAAGCATATATTCTAATTCGCTGCAGCCAGAAAAACCCCTGAAAATACTGTCCCTTTTTTGTGATATCAAGAAAGTCCATTATGAAGCAAACTAAATGATGTGTTCTGATCATAATTTAGCTCCAGTTTCTGGAAATCCCAGGGAGGGGAGGGGTGAATGGGTGTGTGTGTTTGTGTGCACACATGTTCTCAGTTGAGTAGGAGAGGGCGGGCGGACCATGAGGGCAGAAGGAAAGGCAGTCCAGCGTCCTGTGACTTCCGAGTTCCCATTTCCTGCCAAGCCCTTTGATTACCAGCTCCCTGAGAGTTGCTGACTCTTCCTTTTCCCTCTCCATCACCCTCCTCTGCCCCTTGTGAACTATTCTGTTTGGAAACAGTGGTTTGGTAGGAACCTGAGTCAGTAGGGCAAAAGCTGATAGAAGGTGCTTTGGAGTCAGGACTGGAAGTGGAGGGATCTCAGACCAAGTCAGGCTAAGATTCTTAATGGGTCTGGGCGTGGTGTGAAGGACTCTAAGCAACTTGTCTGGTCAGCGGGGGGAGGTGGTTGATGAACTCGTTAGCAGGCCACATGAAATAATAGGATGAAATACTGTGGTCATTTGCAGAAGAGACCCCCCTGGGAAGAGGTCAAAGTAGAAATAGTGTGTCATGTAAGTAAGGCAGCAATTACTGTATGTATGTACTGTATGTAATGTCTGCACTGATGGAAATGCCAGCTCTGCGAGATTTTTTTCAAGCAAGTGAGAACCCTATGTGTCTCATGGACAGAAAGAAAAATAGCACAGTAGAGAAATTACAAGGCTTTCTTTGAGGAGATTGGTGGTTCGCTTTAAAGACATATTTTTGGAGTTGATGAGGAAACGAATGCTTCTACTGTAATTCTTCAATTAAGGAAGAGGCAACATTCCAATAGGCTTAATGAAGTATCTTTTGTTGATAGAGAGAAATGATACAGAAAGCACTCAGTATTGCATTACATAATTTCAGGAAAGAATTTCAGTTTAAATATAGCATTATATACTTAGCATTGTCAAATATGCCATAAACTAGAAAATATTCATCTGGGGGTTTGAAGGTAGTGGGAGAGGCGGAATATCAAACTCACTCAGCTCTATGCACATTGAATAGACCCCTAGCTTCCTACCCTTGTGGCAGCCTGTAGATGTCCTAATGTTGGTCAGTTAGCTCCCTTGCCCTACTCTTACTGCCCCACACGTGTGACCTTGATTCCCAGTACATCACCTGAAACCTTTTATCATCTCAGGTTGTCCAAAACCCGTGAAGGATACTGGTGCTTTAACAATAATACAGCAGTGTTTGCACAAATAGAGTTAGAGAATGGCAGAAGCGCAGAGTATCTGAGGCTTAAGTTAACAAAGAATGCCTGATGCTCACAGAAGAACAAAAGCATAAACCCCTGTCTTCCTTCTCTTCTCGGGTCTGGAGGATCATTAATCACAATTACTGTCGAGTGGCAGCCTCCCAGTACCTCTTTCTCCTGCAGGCTGTTAGCAAAGGCTCTATTCTCAGGTACTCTTCCTGGCAGAAATATACCACAGAGGGAGGCTCAGCTCAGTTTCCCTTTTTCTGCTCATTCAGTGTATTCAGTAAACAGCTATTTCCCGAGCACACTGAAGAAGCACTGGGGATACGCCAGTGAGTAAAAGCGACAGAATTACTACCCTGTGGTGCTTTCATTTTAGCAGGAGGAAAACGGGCGGTAAACAAGTAAGTAAAACATATAGTATGTCCGATGATGAGGCCTATAGAGGAAAAATAAATCAGGGAAGAGGAAAGCCTGCTATCTTAAATAGGGTCCTTGGGGCCTCCCTGAAAAGGCGAATTTGGGGGAAGAACATCTCAGGTGGAGAAACAGCTCGCGTCCTGGGAGTGTGTGTGGTGTGTTCAAAGGAGAACACAGAACTCAGTGAGGGGGGAGCAGCTAGTCTGGTGGGCAGTAGAAGAAAACGAGGGCTGAAGGGTAGCAGGTTGCCAGGTGAGTGTAGGATTTTGGCGTTTTCCCTGCATGAGATGGGGTGAGGAGACCAAGGTGGGTTATAATGTAGTGAGTAACATTCTGAAAGGATTACTCTGGCTGCTGTGCTGAAACGAATCTGTAGGAGGGAGGGTGGTCAGAGAAACCAGTTAGAAAGATATTTGCAATAATCCGGGTGGGAGGTGGTAGCTTGAGGTAAAATTGGGGAGGTGGCGAGAGCTGGCTAGACTCTGCATCTATTTAAAGTAGAGCCAATAGAACCTTGTGATGGAACGCATGTGGAGTATATGAGAGAGAGAGAGAGGAAGCAAGGATGACTTCAGGCTTCTTGGTCTGAACTGGAGGAAGGACAATTTTGCCTTTAATTGAGACAGAGATGGTGGGAAGCACAGGTTTGCAGGGAGAGACCAAGAAGAAGTTCCATTGGGGCCATGTTAACCTTGAGATACTAATTAGACATCCAAGGGGAGATGCCAAGTTAGTAGTCAGATATATGAGTCTGCAAGGGAAAGAGGCAGGCTGGAGGTACAGATTTGGGAGGCATCAGCACGTATTTGGTACTTAAAGCTTTAAGACTGGAAGAGATCACCTCGGGAATGAGTGCAGATAAACTAATAAAATCCAAGACTTGAGAGTGATCAGTGAGTCAGGAAAAGCACCAAGAGAGTAATATGGGAAGGAAATAAGGTGAAATAGTTTTTCAAGGAGGAAGAGAGTCATTGGATTTGGTTTTTTTGAAGGTCACTGATGACTTTGATGAGAACAGTTTTGGTGGAGTGGTGAGGGCAAAGCTTAACGGGCATAGGTCCAAGAGAAGAGATGAGAGAGGATTGAAGATGGTGAGTATAGACAAAGCAAGATGTTTAGCTATGTAGGTGAGCAGAGAAGTGAGCAGTAGTTAGGAGGACACGTGGCAAGAGGGAATGATGGGAGGAATTATACCCATGTTGATAGGCAAGACAGGAGTGATTGGTTATTGCTGGAGAAATATCATCATCAAATATCACTGGAGTAGACAGGATGATAGAGCACATAGGTGGAGAGAATTGGCACTAAATAGGAGTATGGACAGGCCATCCATATAAAGAAGAGTAGGCAGAGTATATGGACTTACATGCAAGTAGGCGGGTAGATGGGGTGGTAAGAATTTGTAGAAGTTTCTTATGATTTATTTTCTCAGAGAAATAGGATGAGAATGAGGGATGATGAGGAACTGTAGTGGAGGTTTAAAAGAAAAACAAAGGCATGAAATACTCAAATCTGGGCAGTTGGGACACAGAATGGACTAAAGAAATAGGTATGATTGCCAAGAAGTAGAGGGCCAAGTTTTGGCTAATAATCACAAATTTACCAAGGACTCCCACTAGCCTCCATTCCCAGCCAAAAAATCAAATACTCCCCCCAAAGCACGTACCCATCCAGTAGGCTCAAGTGAGTCTCTGGGTGAGGAGGAGGCAGCAAAAGGAAAAACCTCCAGTAGCCAGAGGGGTTATGTAGGTGTGTGAAGTGAAAGGGAGTGCAAAACCTTAGGAACCGAGCATTCAAATCCAGTTTCATTTATTGGCTCTGTGGAGCTATGGTGGGAAAATTTTTACCAGGGAAAGGTAAATTATACGTCAGGAGGACTAAATCAGATTTCTTTCTGGTTATGTCTTAAGACTGGTTGCATGGTTAAGACTTCTTGAAATCTACTCATATCCAAGTATGGATCATCTTGTTTAAAGTACTGAAATGAGACCCTTCCCTGTTCAGTAAAGGGGGAGAGAGCGCTAGATTACAGAGCAGGAGCCTCTGGACGCGCAGAGGGAGAGTAGTGACCACCTCTCCGTCAGCCTTCTGCGCAGTTCTGCCCAGGCCCGGCCTGGTCTACAGCCACTGTGTGTGAGTAACTCAAAGCGGTGCGAGGTAATCTCAATGCAAGTGTCTCACCTTCTGTGCCGCTGAGAAGGTGCTGCTGTTGAGTTGCTGTGGCACCTGAGGGGATTGGTGCTCTGTTTTGGGTGGTGGCAGAGGGAGTACTTGGCCGGGGGGGATGGTTACAATGGGTATGTTAAACCAGTTCCCAAATGTTTTATAAGTTTCTGTGTCATGGTGTTGGTTAAAAGCAGAAATAAATCCTCCAAAATCTGAACAATTAAACAGATTAGATGCTATACTGTTTTAATATTGAAGGGTACAAGGGTGTGTATGTGTGTGCTTTGATTGATAAACCTGAAGCCCTGCTCCCACTGTGGTGATCTAATATATTAGAGACTCTGCTTCTAAAATATTGGTCTCAAGACACATTGTCTCCCACTTGTCTTGTCATCTTTATTCTTTTCTGTGTCAATCCTAATTGATTTGTAACTGCTTCAGAATTATGTTGATTCAACCCTTTCCTTTCTAGATAGTAGCAAGAAAACATTTCAGATATTTGTGACCCTGAAAGAAATTAGGGTGGTAGAAATTTTTAAATGTCAGGTTGCACTAAGCGTAATTTCTTAATTAGGGAATTATATTAGCCAAGAAAGGAAAAAAGGTGCAAAAAAAAAAAAAAGGTGCAAAACAAGGTGCAAAGCTTATTGATATGTCAGTGTTTATTCGAATGAATAGGAAAATGTTGTTTCCAATAAAATGCTAATACCAAAAAAATCATTAAAAATTAGTGCATGTGAATAAATTTTGGACTTGTTTCAAACTTTAAATCCTGTGTTTTCTAACATTTTGGTTTGATGAGAATCCAACCAGCAGAAATAAAGCTCTATTTGGACTATAGCAGATATTACAAATTTGTTATATCACTTAAGTATTTTAGAGTTCATATTTGAAAAGCTTTAAAAAACAACAACTTGTAGAGGTACAGTCTACTTGCCTTAAAGTGCAAGTACATTTTAACTGTACAATTAGATACGTTTTGATAAATGCATAGTCACATAACTACCACCATAATCAAACTACAGAACATCCCGTCACCCCTAAAAGTTCTCATATGACCCCATTTGCAGGCAGACCTCTCCTCTGAACCCCCCAGTCCCTAGAAACTGCTCATCTGCTGTCCCTATAGTTTTGCCTTTTCTAGATTTTTATATAAATGGAATTAAATGGTATGGAGTTAACTGTATCTGGCTTCTTTCACTTAGCATAATGCTTTTAAGTTTCGTCCATATTGTTTTATGTATCAGTTTATTCCTTTTTATGGCTGAGTCGTATTCCACTGTATGGAATATGCCACAATTCGTTTACCCATTCATGGATTGATAGATATTTGGGTTGCTTACAGTTTTAGAATATTATGTATAAAATTGCTACAAACATTTGCATAAAAGAATTTGCTTATGTTTTCTTGGGTAAATACCTAGGAGTGTGATTAGTGGGCCATTGCGAAACTCTTTTCCAAAGTGGCTGTACTAGCTTACATTCCCATCAGCAGTGTGGCAGACAGAGTTCCAGTTGTTTGGCATCCTCATCAAAACTTGATATTGTCAGTTTTTTTAATTCTAGCCATTCCGTTAAGTATGTAGTGGTATCTTCCTGTGGTTTCAGTTTGTATTTCCCTAATAACTAAAGATGTTATGCATCTTTTCCTGGATTTACCTGCTTTTCATATAACTTCTTTGGAATTGGTTTGCAGTTATTTTCTCCCAATCTGTGGCTTGCCTTTTCATTTCCTTCATATTGTCTTATGCAGAGTCAAGGTGTTTAATTTTGATGAAGTACAATTTCTCCATTGTTTCCTTTCTTGTTTTTGTTCTCTGTGACCTATCTAAGAAATGTTGCCTAGCCCAGGTCACAAAGATTTTCCTTTATGTTTTCCTACAGAAATTATATAGTTTTAGTATTTACATTTAGGCCCACAATCCATTTTGAGTTAATTTTTGTATATGGTATGAAGTAAGCATCAAATTTGTTTCTTTGCCTTTACATGTAGATATCCAGTTGTTCCATTACCATTTATTGCAGAGACCAACTTTTCTCCATTGAATCAGGCAACTTTGTTGAAAATGAATTGGCAGTATAAGTATGAATCGTTCCTGGACTCTGTTCTGTTCCACTGAGCGTTACGTCTAGCCCTCCTCCAGCACCACACTGTTTTGATTACTTGAACCTTTAGAAAGAGTCCTTAAGTTAGCTAGTGTAAGGCCCCCAACTTTGTTCTTCTTTTTCAAAGTTGTTTTGTTATTCTAGTTACTTTGCATATCTATATAAAATTTAGAATCAGTTAACTTATACACAGCATACTAGGAGCTTTGATTAAGATTGCTTTGAACCTGTAGATCAGTTTGGAGGACAAATATCCTCTTAACAATAGTGAATCTCCCAATCTATGAACATCGTACAACCATAAGTTGTTTTATTGTGCCTTGCTTTATTGCACTTCACAGGTACTGCGGTTTTTTTTTTTTTACAGATTGAAGGTTTGTGGCAACCCTGTGTTGTCAGATAATGGTTGGCATTTTTTAGCAATAAAGTATTTTTTAATTAGGCATGTACATTTTTTTTAGACATGATGCTATTGCACACCTAATAGACTACAGTATAGTGTAAACATAACTTTCATATGCACTTAGAAACCCCAAAATTTGTGACTCACTTTATTGTGATACTCCCTTCATTGTAGTAGTCTGGAACCGAACCTGCAGTATCTCCAAGGTATGCTTGTAATCTCTCCAATTATTTAGGTCTTTCAAATTTCTCTCAGTAATGTTTGTAGTTTGCAGTCTTGCACATATTTTGTTCAATTTACCCCCAAGTGTTTTATATTGTTGATGATAAAGTAAATGATATTCTTTAAAATTTGAATTTCTAACTGTTCATTGCTAGTATACAGAAATAAGTTTATTTTTATATTGAACTTGTATTCTGCAACCTTGCTAAATCCACTTATTATTCCAGTAGCTTTTTGATAGTCTATCAAATTGTCTGTAAATAAAAGGCAGTTTTACTTTTTCCTTTTCAATCTGTATGCCTTTTCTTTCTTTTTCTTGCCTGTTATAATGACTAGAACCTCTAATACCATGTGTCTGGTAATAAATGCTAACATATTAATGTAGTACAGATCTTACCTAACCTCTTGTTAAGCATCTCTGTTCTAGTGAGCTGCTAAGAACAGGAAAAAAGATGAGAGCAACTGGTTTTTATCATACGTTAACCTTATGTCTTTATATACTCCTTTAAACACTTTATATACTACTTTAAAACTTAAAAAAAAAAAACCTGCTATTAAGTGTAGCCTCAGCTGCATGAGTACTGGTGTTAAAAAGTAGTAATATGAAACTTACTATCCCACATGGCTCTAAGATTCAGACCAGAGCTCTCTCTTTAGCCTTCAGGGTTCAGACCACCAGACTTTCTGCTCCCCTGGCATTAGTCAGTAAACCTCTGTTAGATGCCTGCAGCCTTGCTCACTTCCAGTCCTCGCTCCTCCCTGCCCGCCAGTCCCACTGAGGAAGTTTTCTACAAATATGAAACTGTACTTAAGTATTCTAGTACCAATAAAAAGGGAACTTTACTCATGCACCTATTTTGTTTTTTTCTTTTTCCTTTCCTCTTCTTTTACTAGTATATAAAGAAATGAGACTGACTGAGAAACTAGGTTGAATTTGGAGGTCAAGAATGCCACTCTTTCCAATCCAGCCCAGATATACAACTATGACACTGGGCATGCCAAATACACAAGAATGATTTTAGTGGTAAACGTAGAAGCCACCAGGTTTTCAGGCAAAACTACAGCATTGGAAGAGTTGGGGTTTGCCTTCTTCCTTTTAAAATTTCTCTTGTTAATGCTAGCTATATTGTTCCCTCTTGCTGTCTCAGTTATCTGAAATCATATCCAGCAAGATCTCTCTCCAGTACCCCAAAGTGGGGAATAAACTTATCAATACCCTAATCAAAATCTCACACTATGTGAGCACAACTATGGCAGTTACTGTTCTAATTAAGTAAGTCACTATGTAATGAGAATTAGAGCAAATTGTTTTTATCTTAAGTAAATTGTAAAATAATTTTAATAGACAACATTCATCAACCACTTACTAGGATGATCTCATATAATCCTCCCAGAGGTGTATGTTTCCCAAGCCACATGTTAGCAAGGAGTGGAACTAGACGACGAACCCACAGTCTTATCTGATTCTAAGAACCCAGCTCTTAAACACAACTCCTCACAGTCTCCTCTGCTTAGAACCATCCTTATAACCTAATGTTTTCCAAAATGTGGCCCTCCAACCCTCTGCATCAGAGCAGAATCTCCTGGAGTGCCTGTTAAAATGTAGATTCCTTGATCTCGCCCATACATGCTCAATAAGAATCTCTGGGAATGAGGTCCAGGACTCTTCATTTTCATTTAGTTCCCCAGGTGATTCTTAGGCCACTGAAGGTTGAGAACCACTGTCACAGCCTCTCCTTCTCAACTAAGGAACAGATCTCAGCAGTTTGTAGGAACTGCCATAAAATGGTAGCTCTGCATGCTCCATAAGAACCTGTAGTCAACCTCTTCAGATAAATTTAGAAAACAAACTCTTCGTTTTCCATACAGCCATCTCTAACAGTTAGGTGCCCTTGCTCTTTATTCTCAAAATGCCACTTGATAACTCAAGAGTACAACAAATCTCTAGAAGAAATGTCCTTCCCCAAAATAATGCCTCAAAAAAGAAGCAGTCCTTGACATTCGATATTTCTTAATGTTATTGTTCTAGTTTCCTAGACTGCCATTAAAAATCACCACAGACACACATTTCCCACTGGCTGAATGTAGGGAGGCACAGGCGGGAGCCAGAGCCAGGGGTCTTGTATTGCGCTGCTGCGAGTGCGGAGCCCTCTCCAAGTCCTGCCGGGATACAGGAGAGAGGATAGTCAAAAACAAGAGTTGGGACAGATGGTAAAATGGAGTGATGAAACTACAATGGAAAATCTCAGTCTGGAGAGGTCCTAGGGAAGACAGATTCTCAGAACTGTATAGCAGGGAATAGGGAAAAGAACTGTAATAAGTTGGACTTTGTCTCTTTTTGTTGGGACGTGGAGTTAAAAAGGAAGCAGAATGATTTAGCCATGTGGATGACAGGGTCTTGGTGCTCTGGCCGGGTGTCAGGCCTGAGCCTCTGAGGTGGGAGAGCTGAGTTCAGGACATTGGTCCACCAGAGACCTCCCGGCACAACGTAATATCAAACTGCCAGAGATTTCCCAGACATCTCCATCCTAACGCTAAGACCCAGCTCCACCCAACGACCAGCAAGCTACAGTGCTGGACACCCTATGCCAAACAACTGGCAAGACAGGAACACAACCCCACCCATTAGCAGAGAGGCTGCCTAAAATCATACTAAGTTCACAGACACCCCGAAACACACCACCGGACACAATCCTGCCCACCAGAAAGACAAGGTTCAGCCTCATCCACCAAAACACAGGGACCAGTCCCCTCCACCAGGAAGCCTACACGACCCACAGAACCAACCTTAGCCACTGGGGGGCAGACACCAAAAACAACGGGAACTACAAACCTGCAGCCTGTGAAAAGGACACCCCAAACACAATAAGTTAAGCAAAATGAGAAGACAGAGAAATACACAGCAGATGAAGAGCAAGGTAAAAACCCACCACACCAAACAAATGAAGAGGAAATACACAGTCTACCTGAAAAAGAATTCAGAGTAATGATAGTAAAGATGATCCAAAATCTTGGAAATAGAATGGAGAAAATAAAAGAAACGTTTAACAAGGACCTGGAAGAACTATAGAGCAAGCAAACAATGATGAATAACACAATAAATGAAATTTAAAATTCTCTAGAAGGAATCAATAGCAGATAACTGAGGGAGAAGAACAGATAAGGGACCTGGAAGATAAAACAGTGGAAATGACTACCGCAGAGCAGAATAAAGAAAAAAGAATGAAAAGAATTGAGGAGAGTCTCAGAGGCGTCTGGGACAACATTAAACATACCAACATTCAAATTATATGGGTCCCAGAAGAAGAAGAGAAAAATAAAGGGACTGACAAAATATTTCAGGAGATTATAGTTGAAAAACTCCCTAATATGGGAAAGGAAATAGTCAATCAAGTCCAGAAAGAGCAGAGAGTCCCATACAGCATAAATCCAAGGAGAAACACTCCAAGACACATAGTAATCAAACTATCAAAAGTTAAATACAAAAAAAAAAAAAATATTAAAAGCACCAAGGGAAAAGGAACAAATATCATACAAGGGAATCCCCATAAGGTTAACAGCTGATGGTTCAGCAGATACTCTGAAAAACCAGAAGGGAGTGGCAGGATATATTTAAAATGATGAAAGGGAAAAACCTACAACCAAGATTACTGTACCCAGCAAGGATCTCATTCAGATTCAGTGAAGAAATTAAAACATTTACAGACAAGCAAAAGCTAAGAGAATTCAGCACCACCAAACCAGCTTTACATCAAATGCCAAAGGAACTTCTCTAGGCAAGAAACACAAGAGAAGGAAAAGACCTACAATAACAAACCCAAAACAATTAAGAAAATGGTAATAGGATCATACATATCGATAACTACCTTAAATGTAAATGGATTAAATACTGCAACCAAGAGACACAGACTGGCTGAATGGATACAAAAACAAGACCCATATATGTGCTGTCTACAAGAGACCCACTTCAGAAATAGGGACACGTACAGACTGAAAGTGAGGGGATGGAAAAAGATTCTCCATGCAAATGCAAATCAAAAGAAAACTGGAGTAGCAATGCTCATATCACATAAAATAGACTTTAAAGAATGTTACAAGAGACAAGGAAGGAGGACACTACATAATGATCAAGGGATCAATCCAAGAAGATATAACAATTATAAATATATATGCGCCCAACAAAGGAGCACCTGAATACATAAGGCAAATGCTAACAGCTATAAAAGGGCAAATTGACAGTAACACAGTAATAGTAGGGGACTTTAACACCCCACTTTCACCAATGGACAGATCATCCAAAATGAAAATAAATAAGGAAACACAAGCTTTAAATGATGCATTAAACAAGATGGACTTAATTGATGTTTATAGGACATTCCATCCAAAAACAACAGAATACACTTTCTTCTCAAGTGCTCATCAAATATTCCCCAGGATAGATCACGTCTTGGGTCACAAATCAAGCCTTGGTAAATTTAAGAAAACTGAAATCATATCAAGTATCTTTTCCAACCACAACGCTATGAGGCTAGATATCAAGTACAGGAAAAAAACTGTAAAAAGTAAAAACACATGGAGGCAAAACAATACACTACTAAATAACCAAGAGATCACTAAAGAAGTCAAAGAGGGAATCAAAAAATACCTAGAAACAAATGACAATGAAAACACGACGACCCAAAACCTATGGAATGCAGCAAAAGCAGTTCTAAGAGGGAAGTTTATAGCAATACAATCCTACCTCAAGAAACAAGAAACATCTCAAATAAACAACATAACCTTACACCTAACGCAATTAGAGAAAGAAGAACAAAAACCCCAAAGTTAGCAGAAGGAAAGAAATCGTAAAGATCAGATCAGAAATAAATGAAAACGAAATGAAGGAAACGATAGCAAAGATCAATAAAACTAAAAGCTGGTTCTTTTGAGAAGATAAACAAAATTGATAAACCATTAGCCAGACTCATCAAGAAAAAAAGGGAGAAGACTCAATAGAATTAAAAGTGAAAAAGGAGAAGTAACAACTAACACTGCAGAAATACAAAGGTTCATTAGAGATTATTACAAGCAACTATATGCCAATAAAATGGACAACCAGGAAGAAATGGACAAATTCTTAGATAAGCACAACCTTCCGAGACTGAACCAGGAATAAATAGAAAATATAAAGAGACCAATCACAAGCACTGAAATTGAAATGGTTATTAAAAATCTTCCAACAAACAAAAGCCTAGGACCAGATGGCTTCACAGGCGAATTCTGTCAAACATTTAGAGAAGAGCTAACACCTATCCTTCTCAGACTCTTCCAAAATACAGCAGAGGGAGAAACACTCCCAAACTCATTCTACGAGGCCACCATCACCCTGATACCAAAACCAGACAAAGACATCACAAAAAAAGAAAACTACATGCCAATATCACTGATGAACATAGATGCAAAAATCCTCAACAAAATACTAGCAAAGAGAATCCAACAGAACATGAAAAGGATCATACACCATGATCAAGTGGGGTTTATCCCAGGGATGCAAGGATTCTTCAATATACACAATTCAATCAATGTGAAACACCATATTAACAAATTGAAGGAGAAAAACCATATGATCATCTCAATAGATGCAGAAAAAGTTTGACAACATTCAACACTCATTTATGATAAACCCTCCAGAAAGCAGGCATAGAGGGAACTTACCTCAACATGATAAAGGCCATATACAACAAACCCACAGGCAACATCGTTCTCAATGGTGAAAAACTGAAACCATTTCCACTAAGATGAGGAACAACACAAGGTTGCCCACTCTCACCACTGTTATTCAACCTATTTTTGCAAGTTTTCACTACAGCAATCAGAGAAGAAAAAGAAATAAAAAGAATCCAAATCAGCAAAGAAGTAAAGCTGTCACTGTTTGCAGATGACATGATACTATATGTAGAGAGTCCTAAAGATGCTACCAGAAAACTACTAGAGCTAATCAATGAATTTGGTAAAGTAGGAGGATACAAAATTAATGCACAGAAATCTCCTGCATTCCTATACACTAATAATGAAAAATGTGAAAGAGGAATTAAGGAAACACTCCCACTTACCATTGCACAAAAAGAATAAAATACCTAGGAATAAACCTACCTAAGGAGACAAAAGACCTGTATGCAGAAAACTATAAGACACAGATAAAAGAAATTAAAGATGATACAAACAGATGGAGAGATACACCATGTTCTTGGATTGGAAGAAACAACATTGTGAAAATGACTATACTATCCAAAGATTCAGTGTAATCCCTATCAAACTATGAATGACATTTTTCACAGAACTAGAACAAAAAATTTCACAGTTTGTATGGAAACACAAAAGACCCCAAATAGCCAAAGCAATCTTGAGAAAGAAAAACGGAGCTGGAGCAATCAGGCCCCCTGACTTCAGACTATACTACAAAGCTACAGTAATCAAGACAGTATGGTACTGGCACAAAAACAGAAATATAGATCAGTGGAACAGGATAGAAAGCCCAGAAATAAACCCACGCACATATGGTCACCTTATCTTTGATAAAGTAGGCAAGAATATACAACGGAGAAAAGACAGCCTCTTCAATAAGTGGTGCTGGGAAAACTGGACAGCTCCATGCTAAAGAATGAAATTAGAACATTCCCTAACACCATGCACAAATATAAACTCAAAATGGATTAAAGACCTAAATGTTTGGCCAGGCAGTATAAAACTCGTAGAGGAAAACATAGGCAGAACACTGTATGACATAAATCACAGCAAGGTCCTTTTTGACCCACCTCCTAGAGAAATGGAAATAAAAACAAAAATAAACAATGGGACCTAATGAAACTTAAAATCTTTTGCACAGCAAAGGAAACCATAAACAAGACAAAAAGACAGCCCTCAGAATGGGAGAAAGTATTTTCAAATGAAGCAACTGACAAAGGATTAATCTCCAAAATTATAAGCAGCTCATGCAGCTCAATATCAAAAAAAAACAAACGGCCCAATCCAAAAATGGGCAGAAGACCTAAATAGACATTTCCCCAAAGAAGATATACAGATTGCCAACAAACACATGAAAGGATGCTCAACATCATTAATCATTAGAGAAATGCAAATCAAAACTACAATGAGGTATCACCCCACACCAGTCAGAATGGCCATCATCAAAAAATCTACAAACGGTAAATGCTGGAGAGGGTGTGGTGAAAAGGGAACCCTCTTGCACTGTTGGTGGGAATGTAAATTGATACAGCCACTATGGAGAACGGTATGGCGGTTCCTTAAAAAACTAAAAATAGAACTACCATACGACCCAGCAATCCCACTACTGGGCATATACCCTGAGAAAACCATAATTCAAAAAGAGTCATGTACCAAAATGTTCATTGCAGCTGTATTTACAATAGCCAGGACACAGAAGCAACCTAAGTGTCCATCGACAGATGAATGGATAAAGAAGATGTGTCACATATATACAGTGGAATATTACTCAGCCATAAAAAGAAACGAAATTGAGTTATTTGTAGTGAGGTGGATGGACCTAGAGACTGTCATACAGAATGAAATAAGTCAAAAAGAGAAAAACAAATACTGTATGCTAGCACATATATATGGAATCTAAAATGATAATAAAAATTAAAAATAAAACAGTCCTGAAGAACCTAGGGGTAGGACAGGAATAAAGACGCAGACGTAGAGAATGGACTTGAGGACACAGGGAGATGGGAAGGGTAAGCTGGGATGAAGTGAGAGAGTGGCATGGACTTATATATACTATCAAATGTAAAACAGGTAGCTAGTGGGAAGCAGCCACATAGCACAGGGAGATCAGGTTGGTGCTTTGTGTCCATCTAGAGGGTTGGGATAGGGAGGGTGGGAGGGAGATGCAAGAGGGAGGAGATATGGGGATATATGTATATATATATATATAGCTGATTCACTTTGTTATACAGCAGAAACTAACACACCATTGTAAAGCAACTATACTCCAATAAAGATGTTTTAAAAAAATCACAAATTTGATGGCTTAAAAAAAAAAGTTTATTATCTCATAGTTTTGGTGGCCAGAAGTCTGAAATCAAAGGTACTGGCAGGGCCACACCCTCTCCCAGAGTTCTAAGGGAGAATCCTTCCTTGCCTCTGCCAGCTAGTTACCTCCTGGCATTCCTTAGCTTGAGGTTACATAACTCGTCCCTAGTATCTTTACATGATCCCCTTTTCTATCTTATAAGGACATTCCCATTGGATTTAAGGCCCACATTAATCCACTATGATCTCATCTCAATCCTTAACCTTAATTACATCTTCAAGGACCCCTTCCGAGGATAAAGAAGATGTGGCACATATATACAATGGAATATTACTCAGCCATAAAAAGAAAAAAATGAGTTATTTGTAGTGAGGTGGATGGACCTAGAGTCTGTCATACAGAGTGAAGTAAGTCAGAAAGAGAAAAATACTATATGCTAACACATATATATGGAATCTAAAGAAAAAAACACAAAATCGTCATGAAGAACCTAGGGGCAGGAGAGGAATGAAGACGCAGACCTATTAGAGAATGGACTTAAGGACACGGGGAGGGTAAGCTGGGACAAAGTGAGAGAGTGGCATCGACATATATACACTACCAAATGTAAAACCGATAGCTAGTGGGAAGCAGCTGCATGGCACAAGGAGATCAGCTCGGTGCTTTGTGACCACCTAGAGGGGTGGGATAGGGAGGGTGGGAGGGAGGGAGATGCAAGAAGGAAGAGATATTGGGATATATGTATATGTATAGCTGATTCACTTTGTTATGAAGCAGAAACTAACACACCATTGTAAAGAAATTATATTCCAATAAAGATGTTAAAAAAAAAAAAGGACCCTTTCTGAATAAGGTCATATTCTGAAGTTTTGGTGGATGTAAATTTTGGGGAAGACACTATTCAACCCACTACATATACTTACTTACTTCTCTAATTAATTGTTATTCTGCCAGCTTAAATTTCAGGTTAGGTAGCTATTCATCCAGATGTTAACTCTGCTTATGTTTCTGAATTTAAACAAAGTCCAGTTATTACTCAAGTGAGTCTGTTTTTATGCCGAGTCATAGGAAGTGATCCCTGGATAGAAGCATTTTTCTCTCTCTACTCCCTATCTCCTAATGACTATCTGCAAAGAAATCATCTGCTCTTTGATACTTTATTTACTGCAGTGGTCCCATCCTGATTCCTCCTCTCTGCGGCTCAGATGTAGCAGTTGTTTACTAAACAGTTGGGCTAGATCATCAGCACTGACCTCTGCTTTCTGATGAAACTTGACAAAGTTTACTAGAAAACGAACTCACCTTAATATCTTCCTCTACCCCCACCCCCCCCCCCCCAGTCTCTATTGATGTTTTGGGGAGTGTTGTTTTGAGAAGTTTGTCAGCACTGAAGAATTTCTGGTTGATGTTTGGGAAATATTTAGAAGAATCTTTGATCCTGTCTAAGAAATAAAATACACAGAACAGTGTTACATAAAACATTCCGTCTCTTGCATCAGCAGTTGATTCTAGACTCCTCAGGATGCAAGAAAATGAGTTTTTTGCCTGGAACATACAGCAGGCCAGAACTTTTTAAATCCAGGAATTTAAGAAGTCTATAAATGACTATAAAAAGTAAGTCTATAAATGTAGATGGCCACCTGTATGGTATTCTGATCATTTACAAAGGTTGAGAGTATTTGGATTAGTTTCCAGTTTGGTGTAATGTTAGTGTCTGTCTTTGAGCTTTATCCACAAATAGTAAAAAAAAAAAAAAAAGAAGGGAGGGAGGGAAGGAAGGAAAAGAGAAAGAAAAGAGGGAGGGAGGGAGGGAGGAAGGAAGGAAAAAGAAAGTACAAAAAGGAAAAGAAAGTACTAAAAGAAAAAGCAGGAAAGTGTAACCTCTTTCGGTCAGAAGTATCAAAATGGTATATGATGTTATCAGTACGCCTTCTCTGTTCTTTGAAACACATCTTTCTGAACTACATAAAGTCCATTTTCTTATTTTATTTTAAACTTCAAAAGATACTCTAAATGCTGTAAGAATAGAGCCTACTGTTCCTTTTCCATCTTGGAAGAACCTGAGACGTTTGTCCTTCAGTTGAGCTCGACACAGTCTGATTCTTTATCCTTTCAGTAGGAAAGAAGTCACAGTCCCATTAAATTATCCCTCTTCCCAGTAGTGGACCTTTCACAGAAGTGAAGTGAAGACCTGCACTGAGAATTCACTGTTGATTGGAAGTTTTGAAGATTTCCTGTGCTGACCCATTTTCTTTACTAGCACCACCGCTGCTGCACTTTGTACTTTACCTTACAGGACTCATTAAAACAACGTAAGAAGATAAGGAAGAATGAATTACGACTATTTCTACTAAAGAGTACAGAAGCCATAAAGTATGTTCCCTGGTAGAATATTTAATTTGGTCATTTGGGGGAACAGAGTATGAGCAGATGGTGGTAGAGGGAAAAAATAGAAACACAGCCTTCAGAACACACATAATCCTGCTCAGAAATATCTCCCCACACGCCTTCCATCGACCAGAGGGTCTTTTGGATTAATAAGGCCCTACTGTACAAGGTGTGCAGCCATGGTTGACTCAGTCCTGGTTGATGAAGAAAACCTTGTTGTAGTAAGATCCTCAATCCCATCAGGCTGAGGTCAGTTTACTGAGTGGGAATTCTGACTTCTGAGTGACTGAAAGCAAGGTAATTCTTGGGTCATCTAAGGAGAAGGCTAGCCAGGAGGTGTGGCGCAAGCCTAAGGCAGTTTGACAGCCATCTTGAGACTGACTCATGTGGCTCCTGATGCAGAGCCCAGGGCCACGGGAAGGACAAAACTGTCACCTGCAGTCAGACACCCTCACTTCTACTCTACCTTCTACTTACTCTTGAAGACAGCAACTTGCCCTCCACCCATTAATAATACCCCATCCTCAGCCAACTTACCTTTCCCTCTCAAAGGAGACAAGGATGAAATTGCAGAGAACTCTCTCTGCGTTATATGCAGAATCACGTACAAAATAAAGCTATAAAGTAGTAATGTTAGGCTTTGATTTGGGGGCATACTTTTTACTAGTTTAAGCTGTATTTTTATTACCATAAATTGTTTGGTTTTGGTTTTGGTTTTTTTTGCGGTACGCGGGCCTCTCACTGTTGTGGGCTCTCCCGTTGCGGAGCGCAGGCTCCGGACACGCAGGCTCAGCGGCCATGGCTCACAGGCCCAGCCGCTCCGCGGCATGTGGGATCTTCCCGGACCGGGGCACAAACCCGTGTCCCCTGCATCAACAGGCGGACTCTCAACCACTGCGCCACCAGGGAAGCCCATTCACCATAAATTTTTTAGATTTACAAGATTCTAAGACATTCCACTCTGGTTTAGATAGCTGCCACGTAGTGGACGGTAGGGCCTAGCTTGTGGTTTGGTGGATCAGTCAATCAAGCTTTATCCCAGGAGTATATAACAGAAATTTATACAAGATTTAATCATTTATACTTTGCATAAACTATAGCAAAACTCTGTTAATCAGAATATGTGCATGATATACTTAAAAGATGAAAATAACACAGTGCAAGATGGAAAGAAACTTGAAAAACACCAAGATCTTTCATTTGCATAGAATTGACGCCCTTACTAAGTACAGCAGACTGCCTTTACAGCCTGGCTGACAGATACCTTTTGTTTCTTCTAGCCCTCCAAGGGAAACATTATTCCCAGATTGCAGATAAAGAGCCTAAGGCCCAGGGAGGTTAAGTGACTTGTTCAAGGTCACGTGGCTAATAAGACTGTGGGTACAAACCAGGTCAGTCTGACTCCTTTTCTTAATGTGCAGCTCTTAGAAGGTAGAGCAGCATAGTGGAAAGGCTTTGTAGTCGTTAGACACAAGTAGCTAACTGTGATCTTCAGCAAGTGACAACTTCCTTGTGCCTCAGTTTCCACAACTGCAAAAGAGGGATAGCACCACAAGGGTGGTTACATATCTAAAAGTGACTGTCCTGATAAACTCCTCAAGGGAGGGATCTTCCTTTTGTCCACCAGTTTACCCCAAATGCCTGCAGATTTTGGTACTACAGCCAGTACCTGCTCCATAGAGAACTTGTTGAATTAATAATGCCTGGCACTTAGTAGGCATTCAGTACATGGCAGTGTCCAAGTGCATCATTAGTCATCTTCAATCCTAACGTCAAAGCACAGAGACTATAATAATGTGCTGTCTCCAATCTCATTTAATTCAAACACCAGCAAATTAGCAGAGTATGCATTTGCGGACACTTCTTTTAATCCAGTATTGATTCATGTCCATGGGTTTTGGAACATCTAAACAAATTTGTTGAATCCAACAGTAACATAAATTATATTTTGTCATTGCTCTTGTTTTTTTACATTGAATTTTGAATGTCTTCTCTAAACATCATTTTAGCACATCTTTGTCTTTTAAAGAGTAATGAAAACAAAGTATGAATTTTTGAAAGAACAGGCAAAATAAGTCTCTGTCATCAATGACACAATCTACAGATGCGCCATTGTAAGTGGCTGTTACGCTTAGTAGGTCCTGGGAGTGAAAACAATTTGGAACTAGAACTCTTTGTCCCTTTCCCTTCATAGCATATTGTGTTATTTTATTCATTGCTGTCTATGTTTGCTTTGTAAATTCTGCACTAAAATCCCGGGAGCTGAGGAGACAAGGTGCATGAGCTATGTTGGGCTGCCTATAAAATTAGCACCCATGCTCTTTGTCCTTATTACACAGCAACAATAGCTTGCGTTTCTGTTGAAAATAGAGCGAATAATGATATTTTATGATTTTTGAAGTGAACACATTTTCAGCAAGCAAATCTGAAGTATAATATATAGTACATACACACATGGATCTTCTGCTGTGGTTTGTGTATATCATCACGTGTAGATTCACGTTTTCGTAATGCTTTTAATCTCTTCCATATTTGTGATTCTGTTTCGTTTGCTGTGATCTTAAACATGTATGCTCTTTTTCCCTTAATCATCTTCATAGAGTTTAATATTTTATTCATCTCGTCAAATAACTAGCTTTTGCATTTGTTTATTCTTTCACTATTTCTTACTTTTGTTTCATTAATTGTTGCTTTTTATCTTTAGTAATTTTCTCTTCCTGTTTCCCTTTGGATTCTTTTTCTTTTCTTTTTCTTTTTTCCAATTTCCAAGATAAGTAATTTATCTTGGAAATAAATTTTTTTTTTTTTTTTTTGCGGTACGCGGGCCTCTCACTGTTGTGGCCTCTCCCGTTGCGGAGCACAGGCTCCGGACGCACAGGCTCAGCGGCCATGGCTCACGGGCCTAGCCGCTCCACGGCATGTGGGATCTTCCCAGACTGGGGCACGAACCCATGTCCCCTGCATCGGCAGGCAGACTCTCAACCACTGCGCCACCAGGGAAGCCCTATTTTCCCTCTTTAATAATGAAGCATTTATTATTGAGTACAGCCTTTACTGTATCCCACTGATTCTCTTTTTCATTCTTTTTTAAGTAGTTCATGATGTTTCTTTTGATTTCATGTTAACATCCCAGAACACTTTTAGTTATTATATTTTGTTGTTTATTTTTATTTTTATAAAAATAAAATCTTGATGTGAGAATGTAACTTATCTTGATGTGAGAATGTAACTTATAAAATGTAAGTTTTTATAAAATGTTTTAATCCTCTTGCCACCAAGTGAATGATCAAACATCAAAGTGTTCCAGGGATCCTACCCCCTTTAAAATATTTCTGAGGGACATATGGGTTTGTATAAGTCTATTAAATCAAACTTACCAGTAGTTTCAATTCCTTTATTTAATTAATTTTTATCTACTGGAGTTGTCCTATTATGAAAGATACTGAAGCCTACATTGTAATTTTATTATTTTTCAATTTCTCTTTGCATTTCTAATATTTTTCCTTTTAATATTTAGCTACTACTTTAGTTCATACAGATGTTCAACCAGTATTTTCTTTTTTTAAAAAAATACATATATATTTGATCCTATCCATAGATGCTGAAAAGAGATTTGATAAACTTAAGGCATTCCTAATAAAAATTAGAACAAAACAGAAGTTAACTATTTAAATATAATACTCTGTTACCAAAACTCAATAGTATCTCATATGCTGAAGCATTAAAACCCACATTTTGGTTAAAGTCAGAACTATGCTTTTTATTATTAAGCAAATGCTAGTGGAAGCACTAAGAAAAGACCATAAAGATGAGAAAATTCAACATAAAGCTGCGTTTTTGCTGCTGATAGAAAATCTAGAAAGTCAAAAAGAGTCCAGTCAAAAAATCAAGTAGACTTAAAATTTGTTAGTATGGCTACATATGAGATAAATACACAACAACTGATTTTCTCTATTCTAAGCAGTGATTGCCTAAAAGCAGAAGTAGGAACACATATTCCATTCACCATAATGAAAAAAATTATGAAATTATTTAGGAATAAATTTTCAAAGAAAGCCACAGAAGTTATGTGAAGAAAACTGAAGTCTTATTGGAAGAGAAAATAAGATTTGAGCACATGGAAACTCATACTTTTTTCTTGAAAAGACAATATAAAAGTGTCAGTTCTTTCAAAAGTATAATGTAAATATCACGCAAATGCAATTTTGGGATAAGTCGAGAGGGGGGTGTTTTTGTGTGTTAGAATTAAGTTAAATACTCGTAAATGTATATTGCAAAATCGGTGCCAGCAGGAGCCCAATATCGTGTGAAAAAGAAAACAGCCAGACTTGCCTTATTCGATATTAAGTCACTACGGGAAGCAGGAATAAACACAGATTAATGGAGCAGAAGAGAGAAGGGAGACTGGATATCTATATATTTGAGAATGTAATATATGACCAAGTTGGTATTTCAAAACAGTGGGGAAAAAAGGAGTTATTTAATAAAGGATGCTAGAAAAATGAATGTCTTGAAAGAAAGTAAAGCTAGATTATAAAATTAAATGAAAAATGTTTTTCATCTTGTAGAAAAATATAAAATATACATACAGTCTAGGGGCAGGGAAGACAAAAACAGGAATCCAAAAGCTGTAACCGAAAAAGAAATGAACTTGTATAGACATAGACACGCACATGCACGCACACATGAGTATTGGATAGATGCCATAAACAAAGGCGATAGTGGATTTATAAAAATTTGCAACAGGGCTTCCCTGGTGGCGCAGTGGTTGAGAGTCCACCTGCCGATGCAGGGGACACGGGTTCGTGCCCCGGTCTGGGAATATCCCACATGCTGAGGAGCGGCTGGGCCCGTGAGCCATGGCCGCTGAGTCTGCACGTCCGGAGCCTGTGCTCCACAACAGGAGAGGCCACAACAGTGAGAGGCCCGCGTACCGCCAAAAAAAAAAAATTTGCAACAAAGAATACGGAGTATTAACAATCCATGATAAAGAAGGAGCTTTGCAAGTTGACTAGAAAGAGAGAAACAGCCCATAGGAACTAGATAAAGGATGTGGAGCTGCATTCACAGAGCAGCAAATCCAACAAAATAAACTCACTAGTGGCCAGGGAAACACTAGTAGCCTGATGACCAAAATTAGTGTAAAAGATTTAAAGCATGTACAATATAAAGAGGTCTTACAAATCCGTAAGATGACAACTAACTGAATTTCCAAAACAGGTAGGAATAGTCCCAATGTATATCCAGTGAACTTGTTTTATCTAATCAAAGACATACAAATTAAAACAAAAATGACATACTTTGGCAACTTTCTAAAAATAGCAATCCCAAGCATTAGTAAAAGTGTGAAAAAGAAAATACCACCATACATTTCTTGTGTGTTTATTAAATTGACCTTTGCAGGGGTCAGTTTCCCATAGGTAGCAAAAAGCCTGTTAAAGTATTCATGTTCTTTCATCCAGCAATTTAACTTATTGGAATTTATCCTAGAAAATCCTTATCATTAATTACAAAGGTATCTATTTAAATATTGATAGATATTTAAATATTGTTTATGTGAAAACAACTTAAATACCTGAAAACAAAGTAATTTTTAATATATATATAAAATCAAATATTATACATCTATAAAGTGACATATTAGAAAATCTTTAATGGCATGGATGGGAAATGCATGAACAAAGTTATAAAACAGTGTATACGGTATGATCTTATTTTTGAAAGTTTATATATCTTTTTTCAAAGAACATGTTTTATATACACGTGTGTATATGTGTGTATCTGGCCTCAGCAAGTGCTGTATTGTTATTCACATCTTGCCTTTGATGTTCTAATAATGCACCAGTACTGTCGAATTATGGAAAATGTCAACAGGTTTCCACTCTACCTAGAAAATAAAACTTGTTTTGAAGATCCAGAGAACCAGTGCCCATCCGAAGAGAGATTCGTAACTGAAAAGATTCATGCGTTTACACATGGAAACACAAAAGTTCAATAGATTTAGGATAGGAAAGTGAAAATATATGTCCCTAAAATTAATGTGTAAGACCTGAAGTCAGGTTGGATAGGCAAGATTGTTCACAAGGATACCATTTTTAGTTTCACCTTTCAGCTGAAATTTGCTTTTTAAGCGCAGGATGGTTCTTTCTTAGAAAAAGAGTAGGCACTAACTTTGGCTTATTAAAAAAACAACAGCAACAACAATATGGGATAAGAGACCAATGATCCTAGAGCACAAATCATCAGTTTCTAATTCTGAATACCCTCAGAGGATTTAATATCTATGCTGAGCTCAAAATGTCTAAGGAATGAGTTAGTAGAGATGGAGAAGAATATGTATCAGGAGATGAATTGGGACCTGCCCCTAGAGCCAATGTCAATCCCCTAAACAGCTTTGCTTCTATACCGTGGGGGAGGAGTGGACTGCATTTTAGACAGCAGAACTCAGTGTCACTACAACAGACTTGTCTCTCTCCCAAGGAAGAGGAAATCTAGAGAAAGGAAGGTAAAGGGTAGCAGCCTAAACCGAACCTCTCTTCAGGTGCTGTAGGTGATCCTCCCACCTGGAGGAAGAACAATCACAATGAGAGTCTGAGCACGTACCACCTGCCAGGCACTTCTCTAAGCATCCTGCAGTCCTGTTTCCAACTGATCTTCACAGAACCCTATGAGAGTCGCTACTGTTATCATCTACATTTACAGATGAGGCTTCTAGTGAACTTGGCAAGCCATAGAGCTGATAAGAGGCAGAGCTGGAAGCCACCTGACTCCACCTTTTGTTCCATATGCATCCAACTTGTACAGAAGGAAAGATGAATAATGTCCCTAGTAGGAAACAGTAGTGTTTTCTCTAACAAAAAAAATGGTACTGTTTGAGCCTTAATACCAGTTGATTTTAGGTGATTCATGCATGCCCTATTATTTTGAAACTGAAAGTGTCTTCTTTATTGGTATTTTTCATCTAAATATATCCAAATCTGTCCACTCAAAGCTGTTCTTCAAAGTGTACTGACTAGTGCCAATTTGTCATGCTTATTATTAGCCATGTACTATTACATGTCAGTGTCAAAGTGGCACAGTGAATGACTTTTTAGTTATTAACTCCAACTTTTATTCTATTGGGTTTTTTAAATTAATCTGAAAAATAGTGCACAAAACCAGCGGCCTCAGCATTTTCTTTTAACACACATACATCTTAGATCACAAGCTGCTTTATCAAAAACTATCTAATAGCGCTTCCCTGGTGGCACAGTGGTTGAGAGTCCGCCTGCTGATGCAGGGGACACGGACGGGTTCGTGCCCCAGTCCGGGAGGATCCCACATGCCGCGGAGCGGCTGGGCCCGTGAGCCGTGTCCGCTGGGCCTGCGCATCCGGAGCCTGTGCTCCGCAACGGGAGAGGCCACAACAGTGAGAGGCCCACATACCGCAAAAAAAAAATACTATCTAATACATGTAGTTAGATTTATGGATCTAGCTCTAATAGAAAATAAACTTATTTGTAATTTTTTTAAAAGCAGGCATTAAAATGATATCCAAACTAAATTATATTTTTGTATATTCTGCATACATTTGATTATGGAAGGGGGAAAGAAAAGACATTTCAGTTGTTATCAGCTCCATTAAAGATCACTTTGGATTAAAAAGAAACAAAAAAGCTTACATTTCTATTATTCTGACACTGAACTATATAATTGAATCTGGGCAAACGGGGATTTCTTCACTCCGTTCTTTCATTTTAAACATACAAATGTGTAAAGACTTGGCCCTCCTCCATTCCTGGTGAGTAGGGCTCTACTAATAATCATGTACCCAAGTTGATTTGCATACTGAAAAGTCTGTTGTTTTCATACCAGAAAATTTAAAGATAGTTTAACTCCTTGTATGCAGGAACTTATCTTTTCTTAATCCACTATGCATTATTTTAGCTACTATAAATTGGTCAATGAAGTAGAGGCACATCTCAACTTCTGAGTATCCATTTCATTATTGTCACTTACGTATGAACCAAGTTCTGCAAGCCTGCCAACCCCTGGCCTGCTACCTTCTGGGAGGAAGCTAACTTGTCTGGTAGTAAGGGTTTCCCTGGGCTAGAGGCCCCAGGGCCAAGAGATCTTGATACGATGGTTTGAAAAGTAAGCTCTTTTCTCAGCAGTCAAGAGTTGTATGTGGCTTTGTGCTGTCTGGAGACATTTACTAACTATAAAGTTTAAAAATTGTCAAGACACTGCCAGGTATAAAAGCCTCTCTCCATTTCCGCCTCTCTTGCTCTGGCCCTAATGCCTTTCTGAGTCTGTGATGCTTGAAGACCCAGCTCCGGGAAAGGAGTGACAAGATACAACTGTCTTTTCTTCTCCTTCTTCCCAGTTCTCACTTTTTCACCTTACTGTCTTTTTTAGCTTCTAATGTTACGATGTTGCTCTTGTTTATAATATAGGTAGTGTTTTAATTATGTTGAAGTCCTTCATTCCAGAGCTCTAAATTCCAAGCAAGCAGCTTATTAGAAACTTTGGGAACACTGCCTTTCTGTAAGGTAACACCCAACAGCCCCACCGAAGATGGCTGTAATTCTTTCAGAACCAAGAATTCACAGAACCAAGTTGAAAAAAATCCACTAGAGCAGGTCAGTCTCATTAACTGAATATAGAAGTTGTAGCAGATGCTCACATTTAAGAACTTTTCCATGTGCCAGTCCTATGCAAAGAGCCTTGTGTACATTAGTTCACAAAATTGTTATAAGAGCCTCATGCAGAAGGAATTATAATTCCCTCCTCTATTTTTAGATGAGAAGATACGTGGTCTATAGATATGGGTTAAATAAGCATTTCTGGAACCTCTTTAAGTGCAGGACATTATGTCAGGTACTAAGGTTCTAAAGAGGCAAAGACACGGTCCTGCCCCTTAGATTTTTATGTTTCCCTGGGACACTGTGGGTTCCTGTGAGCTTCTAGTACTGTAGTGCAGGATGGCAGGTAAGTGCCCAAAAGAGCACAGCAGCACATATGCCTTAAGCACTCATAGAAGGCAAGACCACTTGGCCTGAATACGTACAGAAAACTCTGCTTAGAACCCTTAGAATTTGAGCTGGTCTTTGAAGAAAATTGAGATAAAATATTTCAGGGAAAGAACCTGAAATATTTGAGGCAGAGCAATGTTCTTGGCCATTTTGTGAAATAATAATTTGAATATATGTCTTGAGTAGAAGACATGAGGTCCATAAGTGGCATCTTCAGGGCCCAAGAGAGGAGTGCCCTGGATAGTGGTATAAAGAAGATACTTGAATGCAGTATTTCCCCCACTAACCATGCCGGCATCTGTGGACTAACAGAAGCTGAAGTTAGGTTAGAGCCTAACATGCTAACATTATGATGCAGTAGCTCTCACTATGTATCAGATCTCATTTTGTCTTTTTACATATATTATTTAACCCTTGCAACAGCCCTGGGAGGTGGTTTTTAGATACAGGAACTAAGTAAGTCACAGATTCATTCATTCATTTACTAAGAGGCAGAGCTAGGATTTGAACCCAGGCAGTCTGCTTTCACAGCCCTCATGCTCTGTACTGCAGGGAATCTAGAATTTTTTCACAAAACATTTCTGTCAGTGGTACCGTCTGTCTCAAAACTTGCCATTTCTATATTGAACAGACACGTGTGCATGTAGACATACACTGCTACCCTACAGGTTGTCAAAAAGAATGCAGAAAGGGGCAGTTTAGCTTCTTACTAGTAGAATATATACCACTTTGCTACCAGTTTGTAATGATACATGGCTGTATTTGCTTGATAACCATTAAGAACCGCCTAGAGGAGAAGGCTGGGACAGGTGAGCTGCGGGAACTGGTGTAGAGTGACTGAGTAGCAAGATGGTGGGGGTTGCATGGGGAAGGAGAGAGTTCCAGGCTGTGGACCACTGAGGCTGATGGGCCTGTAACCCTGACTGAGGAGAAGGGCTGGGCAGAAGGCGGAGGCAGAAATGCTGACTGCAGAGGAGTTGTTGGGTTTTTTTGTTGTTGTTTATTACCACTATGGCTGATACTTTTTTGAGTTTTATTTTTTTATACAGCAGGTTCTTATTAGTCATCCATTTTGTACACATCCGTGTATACATGTCAATCCCAATCTCCCAATTCATCCCACCACCACCACCACCACCACCCCACCGCTTTCTCCCCTTGGTGTCCATACGTGTTCTCTATCTGTGTTTCTATTTCTGCCCTACAAACTAGTTCATCTGTACCATTTTTCTACATTCCACATATATGCATTAATATACGATATTTGTTTTTCTCTTTCTGACTTACTTCACTCTGTATGACAGTCTCAGGTCCATCCACAGCTCTCCAAATGACCCAGTTTCATTCCTTTTTATGGCTGAGTAATATTCCATTGTATATATGTACCACATCTTCTTTATCCATTCATCTGTCGATGGGCATTTAGGTTGCTTCCATGACCTGGCTATTGTAAATAGTGCTGCAGTGAACACTGGGGTGCATGTGTCTTTTTGAATTATGATTTTCTCTTGGTATATGCCCAGTAGTGGGATTGCTGGGTCATATGGTAATTCTATTTTTAGTTTTTTAAGGAACCTCCATACTCTTCTCCATAGTGGCCGTATCAGTTTACATTCCCACCAAGAGAGGAGGAGGGTTCCCTTTTCTCCACACCCTCTCCAGCATTTGTTGTTTGTAGATTTTCTGATGATGCCCATTTTAACTGGTGTGAGGTGATACCTCACTGTAGTTTTGATTTTCATTTTTCTAATAGTGATGTTGAGCAGCTTTTCATGTGCTTCTTGGCCATCTGTATGTCTTCTTTGGAGAAATGTCTATTTAAGTCTTCTGCCCATTTTCGGATTAGGTTTTTTTTTTTAATATTGAGCTGCATGAGCTGCTTGTATATTTTGGAGATTAATCCTTTGTCCATTGATTCATTTACAGATATTTTCTCCCATTCTGAGGGTTGTCTTTTCACCTTGTTTGTAGTTTCCTTTGCTTTGCAAAAGCTTTGAAGTTTCATTAGGTCCCATTTTTTAATTTTTTTTATTTCCATTACTTGAGGAGGTGGATCAAAACAGATCTTACTGTGATTTATGTCAAAGAGTGTTCTTCCTATGTTTTCCTCTAAGAGTCTTATAGTGTCCGGTCTTACATTTAGATCTCTAATCCATTTTGAGTTTATTTTTGTGTATGGTGTTAGGGAGTGTTCTAATTTCATTCTTTTACATGTAGCTGTCCAGTTTTCCCAGCACCACTTATTGAAGAGACTGTCGTTTCTCCATTGAATATCCTTGCCTCCTTTGTCATAGATTAGGTGACCATAGGTGCGTGGGTTTATCTCTGGGCTTTCTATCCTGTTCCATTGATTTATATTTCTCTTACTGTGCCAGTACCATATTATCTTGATAGCTGTAGCTTTGTAGTATAGTCTGAAATCAGGGAGTCTGATTCTTCCAGCTCAAGACTGATTCGGCTATTCAGGGGTCTTTTGTGTCTCCATACAAATTTTAAGATTTTTTGTTCTAGTTCTTTAAAACCATGCCATTGGTAATTTGATAGGGATTGCACTGAATCTGTAGATTGCTTTGGGTAGTATAGACCTTTTCACAATATTGATTCTTCCAATCCAAGAACGTGATATATCTCTCCATCTGTTTGTGTCATCTTTGATTTCTGTCATCAGTGTCTTTACCTCCTTAGGAAGGTTTATTCCTAGTTATTTTATTGTTTGTTGCAGTGGTAAATGGGACTGTTTCCTTGATTTCTTTGTCTGATCTTTCGTTGTTAGTGAAGAGGAATGCAAGAGATTTCTGTGAATTTTGTATTCTGCAACTTTACCAAATTCAGTGATTAGCTCTAGTAGTTTTCTGGTGGCATCTTTAGTATTCTCTGTGTAGAAAATCATGTCATCTGTAAACAGTGACAGTTTTACTTCTTCTTTTCCAATTTGTATTCCCTTTATTTCTTTTTCTTCTCTGATTGCCATGGCTAGGACTTCCAAAACTATGTTGAATAATAGTGGCAAGAGTGGACATTCTTGTCTTGTTCCTGATCTTGGAGGAAGTGCTTTCAGTTTTTCACCATTGAGAATGATGTTTGTTGTGGGTTTGTCGTATATGGCCTTTATTATGTTGAGGTAGGTTCCCTCTCTGCCCACTCTCTGGAGAGTTTTTATCATAAATGGGTGTTGAATTTTGTCAAAAGCTTTTTCTCCATCTATTGAGATGATCATATGGTTTTTATTCTTCACTTTGTTAATATGGTGTATCACATTGATTGATCTGCGTATATTGAAGAATCCTTGCATCCCTGGGATAAATCCCACTTGATCATGGTGTATGATCCTTTTAATGTGTTGTTGGATTCTGTTTGCTAGTATTTTGTTGAGGATTTTTGCATCTATATTCATCAGTGATATTGGTCTGTAATTTTCCTTTTTTGTAGTATCTTTGTCTGGTTTTGGTATCAGGGTGATGGTGGCCTCATAGAATGCGTTTGGGAGTGTTCCTTCCTCTGCAGTTTTTTATAAGAGTTTGAGAAGGATAGGTGTTAGCTCTTCTCTAAATGTTCGACAGAATTCGCCTGTGAAGCCATCTGGTCCTGGACTTTTGTTTGTTGGAGGATTTTTAATCACAGTTTCAATTTCAGTGCTTCTGATTGATCTGTTCGTATTTTCTGTTTCTTTCTGGTTCAGTCTTGGAAGGATATACCTTTCTAAGAATTTGTCCATTTCTTCCAGGTTGTCCATTTTATTGACATAGAGTTGCTTGTAGTAATCTCTTAGGATGCTTTTCATTTCTGCAGTGTCTGTTGTAACGTCTCCTTTTTCATTTCAAATTCTATTGAGTCGTCTCCCTCTTTTTCTTCATGGGTCTGGCTAAAGTTTTATCAATTTTGTTTATCTTCTCAAAGAACCAGCTTTTAGTTTTATTGATCTTTGCTATTATTTCCTTCGTTTCTGTTTCATTTATTTCTGCTCTGATCTTTATTATTTCTTTCCTTCTACTAACTTTGGGTTTTGTTTGTTCTTCTTTCTCTGGTTCCTTTAGGTGTAAGGTTGGATCATTTGAGATTTTTCTTGTTTCTTGAGGTCGGCTTGTATTGCTATAAACTTCCCTCTTAGAACTGCTTTTGCTGTATCCCGTAGGTTTTGGATCATCGTGTTTTCATTGTCATTTGTCTCTAGGTATTTTTTGATTTCCTCTTTGATTTCTTCAGTGATCTCTTGGTTACTTAGTAACGTATTGTTTAGCCTCCATGTGTTTGTGTATTTTATGTTTTTTTCCTTGTAACTGATTTCTAATCTCATAGCATTGTGGTCAGAAAAGATGCTTGATATGATTTTAATTTTCTTAAATTTACTGAGGCTTGATTTGTGACTCAAGACGTGATCTATCCTGGAGAATATTCTGTGTGCACTTGAGAAGAAAGCGTGATCTGCTGTTTTTGGATGGAATGTCCTATAAATATCAATTAAATCTGTCTGGCCTATTGTGCCATTTAAAGCTTGTGTTTCCTTATTAATTTTCTGTTTGGATGATCCGTCCATTGGTGTAAGTGAGGTGTTAAAGTCCCCCACAATTATTGTGTTACTGTCGATTTCCTCTTTTATAGCTGTTAGCAGTTGCCTTATGTATTGAGGTGCTCCTATGTTGGGTGCAAATGTATTTATAATTGTTATATCTTCTCCTTGGATTGATCCCTTGATCATTATGTAGTGTCCTTCCTTGTTTCATGTAACATTCTTTATTTTAAGGTCTATTTTATCTGATATGTGCATTGCTACTCCAGCTTCCTTTTGATTTCCATTTGCATGGAATATCTTTTTCCATCCCCTCACTGTCAGTCTGTTTGTGTCCCTGAGTCTGAAGTGGGTCTCTTGTAGACAGCATATATATGGGTCTTGTTTTTGTATCCATTCAGCGAGCCTGTGTCTTTTGGTTGGAGCATTTAATCCATTCACGTTTAAGGTAATTATCGACATGTATGTTCCTATTACCATTTTCTTAACTGTTATGGGTTCTTTTTTGTAGGTCCTTTTCTTCTCTTGTATTTCCCACTTAGAGAAGTTCCTTTAGCATTTGTTGTAGACCTGGTTTGGTGGTGCTGAATTCTTTTAGCTTTTTCTTGTCTGTAAAGTTTTTGATTTCTCCATTAAATCTGAATGAGATCCTTGCCAGTTGGAGTAATCTTGGTTGTAGGTTCTTCCCTTTCATCACTTTAAATATGTCGTGCCACTCCCTTTTGGCTTGTAGGGTTTCTGCTGAGCAATCAGCTGTAACCTTATGGGAGTTCCCTTGTATGTTATTTGTCATTTTTCCCTTGTTGCTTTCAATAATTGTTCTTTGTCTTTTACTTTTGTCAGTTTGATTACCATGTGTCTCGGCATGTTTCTTCTTGGGTTTATCCTGCCTGGGACTCTCTGTGCTTCCTGGACTGTGGCTATTTCATTTCCCACATTAGGGAAGTTTTCAACTATAATCTCTTCAAATATTTTCTCAGGCCCTTTCTCTTTTTCTTCTCCTTCCGGGACCCCTCTAATGCGAAGGTTGTGTTTAATGTTGTCCTAGAGGTCTCTTAAGCTGTCTTCATTTCTTTTCGTTCTTTTTTCTTTATTCTGTTCCACAGCAGTGAATTCCACCATTCTGTCTTCTGGGTCACTTATCCATTCTTCTGCCTCAGTTATTCTGCTATTGATTCCTTCTAGTGTATTTTTCATTTCAGTTATTGTATTGTTCATCTCTGTTTGTTTGTTAATTCTTCTAGGTCTTTGTTAAACATTTCTTGCATCTTCTCAATCTTTGCCTCCAAGGTCCTGGATCATTCTTTTTCCGAGGTCCTGGATCATCTTCACTATCATTATTCTGAATTCTTTTTCTGGAATGTTGCCTATCTCTACTTCATTTGGTTGTTTTTCTGGGGTTTTGTCTTGTTCCTTCATCTGGTACAAAGTACTCTGCCTTTTCATTTTGTCTGTCTTTCTGTGAATGTGGTTTTCCTTCCACAGGCTGCAGAATTGTAGTTCTTCCTGCTTCTGCTGTCCGCCCTCTCACAGAGGAGTTTTGAAAGTAAATGTGAAATGTGAACTCAGTTCTGAATCAGAAGCCAGGTGGCATAACATGTGACAAGAGGTGAAGACATGTCTTTTCCCTCATTGAGAGAGAAAGTGGGGAAAGGGTAGTTGAAGTGGAGGTAAGACAGCTAGAACAAGGGTTATGTCTCTGGTTGGTGGGCATAAAGAAACAGGCTCTGAGGTCTGCAGGTGGAGGGAGCACTAAAATACCAAACTCACTTGTCAAGGAAAAGTTTCATCTGTGATGGAGCAGGGTAGTCGTGATTGATGCTAAATTGACAAAAGGCTGCTCAATTTTTAATGCAGGTGAGTTAATAGGTAAGACACATTATATTACCTTCTTAGTGGATATATCACACTCAGTGTAGCAGTGAAAGAGTTGGTCTTTGGATGCTTGGTCAGATGGCCCACCTTCTAGCATGTAAATTCCTGCTACAGCACACCAGGCCATGGTCAACCAGTCTTTTCTCAGATGGTGAACACATCACCTCTTGACAGCTGTGAAAAAGCTTTTCCCTGTGGCTTCTAACCACAGGACCAAGTTCCCTCCTCTGGAGCCGAATGGCTTGGGCCTAGTCTCTCTTCTAGGACTTCAGACGCAAGTGCAGTGGAGTTGCCTCTACCAGCCTTGCACTGCCTCCTCTACTCCCATGTCAACAGTGCACAGGGTCCCTAAAGGACTGTCCCTCTGGTTTTGAACCTAAACCTTGTTGATACAGGTATTCTTATTTTTTTATGACATAGCTCTTATTAAGGGCTGAGTATTTTATAACGCAGATATGAAACCAGATTGAAACCTGGTCCTTTCTCTAAGGTAAATCACAGAGTAGAGGAGATGGACAGTATATATTTATAGAGGATCAGTAATGGTTCAGTAGTAAGGGTAAACATGGTGAGCTAAGGTGGGGAAGTTGCTTCATATCTTTACTGTTCTTAACATTGAGGTAACATTTGAATAGAGTGAAATGCACAGATCTTAAAGGTACCATTTGATGTAATCCACACCCTAATCAAGATATAGAATAGTCCTGCCCCCCCAAGATATAGTCCCTGCCCCCCTGAAAATTACCTCATGCTCCCTTCCAATCAGTTCCCTCCCCCACAGGCAACTACTGTTCTGAATCCGCCACCACAGATTAATTTTGCGTACCTCATATGGTTCTGTGATTGCAAATTTCACATCAAAAGTCTCTCACTGCAGATAAGTTGATATGGAAGAAAGCAGCGTTCAGAGACTATGCCTCAACATGCTGTGTGCCCTTGGGCAGAAATCTTAACCTCCCTGGGCCTCGTTACAGGGTTCCATAGGTGATCCTCTTGATTCCTTAAAGATCCAACTCCGCTCACATTTTTAATCTCAAAACTGCCACCGCCCCCACCGCAGTCCGTTCAAGAACCCGGAGCAGAAACAAACCTCGGGCTCATTCCACCCTCTCCAGTTGAGCATTCTGTCAGGTCAGTTCTTCCTTGTGATTTTTTTGGACATGTCACTTACTTTAGTCCCTACCTCCTCTTCATCTCTTGCCTTGTAATGACCAATCAAATTACTTTTCCGACCTCTCTTGCCCCTGGTCCTCTCCAGAGTATTCTTATTACTGCCCCCAAGCTAATCCCTGATAAAATGAAACAAATTCTGGCCGCTTTTCTATTTAAAATCCTTAAGTGGTTCTCCACCATTTAAGGTGCTTCTCTGTCACCTACAGACTTGAGTTCCAATTCTCAAGTTTGACAATGAGGCCTTAACCGAGTGCCTCCAGCCTGTGTTTAGTGCCCTCAGCTCCCCAGTGTTCTCTGCTGGGAGGCCCACCCTGCCATCGCTCTCCTGCTTCCCCAGCTCCCTCCCCATTTCCACAGGCCCCTGTTAGGGCACTGCACTTGCCGTCCCCCTGATTCTGCTGTGAGCTCTGCAGTGAGGTTAGGGACCGTATTTTATTCACTTCTCTATCTCCAGCACCTGGCATATGACTTTGCCGACAACACTTAACCCCAAAGTAACTAAATCATGAGATTTCTAAGGATGGTGCTGCACTGGGTCAGGGTCTTATTCAGACTTCACATTGATGTTTCTAGAAATAAAAAAATCATATGGAAGTTTTCATGCATGTCTGACCACTTCATCAAGTCTGATTCTGAGTTTTTCATTCCAGTAGCTTTCGTGATAAGATTGGGTTAATGGTGAGCAAGTTTTCTATGTGGAGAGAGGGTGTATTTATTATTGATAGGACGCCTCAAAACAGTGAGTCCTGCTGGTGTGAAAGAGCTGTCTGTGCTCTAATTCTATCTCAAATCTAACTTAATGTGCTTATTCGTTTAGTTCTACAATGGCAGATTACCGTTTCTACAAATGAAGGTAATTTCTTTCTAAAGGTCTTTGTGGTAATTAGCAAGCAGATAAAAAACTAAAAATGACTGGTAAATACTGACCCAAGAGCATAGGAACACGAGTGTTTACAGCCCTTGTTTGTTCATCTTGGTTCACTTGGGCATTGCTGTCTGAATTGATCTTTACTCCATCTGTATTTTTATCTTTTCCAAAACCTAGGTAAGAACCTGGATGCCGTCCATGACATCACGGTGGCATACCCTCACAACATTCCCCAGACAGAGAGGCACCTCCTCCTTGGGGACTTTCCCAAGGAGATCCACTTCCACGTCCACCGATACCCAGTGGACACCCTCCCAACGTCCAAGGAGGACCTCCAGCTCTGGTGCCGCAAGCGGTGGGAAGAGAAGGAGGAGAGGCTGCGCTCCTTCTATCAAGGGGAGAAGACTTTTTACTTTACGGGGCAGACTGTCATTCCACCTTGCAAGTCTGAGCTCAGGGTCCTTGTGGTCAAATTGCTCTCCATACTGTACTGGACCCTGTTCGGCCCTGCCGTGTGCCTGCTCATCTATCTGTACAGCCTCGTTCGGTGGTATTTTATAATCATCATTGTCATCTTCGTGCTGCAGGAGAGAATATTTGGTGGACTGGAGATCATCGAACTTGCATGTTACCGTTTTTTACACAAACAGCCACATTTAAATGCAGAGAAAAAGGAGTAAGATCGTAAGGTTCGCAGTGTAAAAGCCTAGGGGATATTTTGCATAAGCTTTTGTAAACCGAGATGCTTTTTTGCATGACTATGTCAAATATTTCTTACTATCGTCATTATTTGTTAAAGATATTTTGCACTTAGTTTTGTGGGAAAATATTGCTACACACACGATTTTTTTTTTTTTTTTTTTAATCTCTGAATGTAATTTCAACACTGTGTAGCAGGGAGCGATCGCTGTGAAATAACTTGGGCCAGAGTATTAGTAAACAATCATCAGGCTGTTAGCAGACAAGGTACACACAGATCTTCTTAGAGGCCCAATCCTGCTTCCTAACAAACTCCCCAGACAGGAGGCAGATCTGGGGCTCCTGGGCACTGGCCCAGATCAAGTGCTGGCACCTGACGGTGGAGGTGAGGGCCCTTCCTCCTGGCTCCCTCTCGGCCCTGTCCCCGCACTCCTTTCTATGCCAGTCAAACCCTTGCATCCTTCCTCAAGACCAGAAAACAGAAACCCCTTGTCCTTAAGCTGAACAAACATTTTAATAGGAAGCCCTTCATTACTCATGAAATCTTGGCATTTAGCCGTGCACTGACCTAGACGTCACAAGACCACCGGTGCCCTTTTCTCACGTGGAAAATAAGAGCTGGACAAGTCTCAGGGAGCAACCACAGGCTCTCCACTCAGAAACCTTAGTTTGAATTTTTAAAACCAGGAATTCATACAGTTTAGTTCTTCACTTCTGTGTAACCTTGTTTAGTGCCGGTTTCTTTACAGCTTGTTAGCAGGTGTAGCTTTTCTGCATTATAAACGGTATACATCAAGTCACTTACCTTTTAAAGGAAAGCGTAGGAGGACGTTCTCTTATTGCCATCAGAAACACTTGAAGTTGTGTCTTGGTTGAAATATTTCTTTAAAACCTGCCACAAAAAGGAAGGTTATTGTATTTTCTACGTGTGCATGGGTGTCTGCCACTAAATCAACAGCAGCACTTGCAGACAGGGCCGTAATGGTTTAACCTAAATTATTCAATCCTTGTAGCCTTGACAAGTTTTATTCTTAAAACCAAGTCACACAAAAGTGAATCCTTTTTTAATGATAGTGAGGGATCTCTCTTTTTTAGTCCCAGGTTTCCTCTCTCATTAGTAAAACCCACATTTTACCAATTGTTCACCTAAATATTCCTGTTATTTGGAGTCAATGGAAAATTCAGCAAGTCAACAGCACCAATCTCCTTCTGAGGCAAAAAAGAAATGTGTGGTCATTGTTTCCACTCCACTGGGGCCCTGCAGCTACGTTTTTTTTTTTTTTTTGGTCCTAATGGGAATGCTGGTCAGAGCAGCAGAAAATATGGGGCAATTGAAAGTCTTTACTGGGCTTCCCTGGTGGCGCAGTGGTTGAGAGTCCACCGCCAATGCAGGGGACACGGGTTCGTGCCCCGGTCCGGGAAGATCCCACATGCCGCGGAGCGGCTGGGCCCGTGAGCCATGGCCGCTGAGCCTGCGCGTCCGGAGCCTGTGCTCCGCAACGGGAGAGGCCACAACAGTGAGAGGCCCGCGAAAAAGGTCTTTACTGTTAAAAAAACCTGTCCGCTTATTCCTGCCTTGAACCAGCTTCAAACACTGTTTCTAGCTTTGTGTACTCTTGGCACGAGTGCCTTCTCCTTAATTACATCTCCTTCGTGCTGGACGGTGATTTCCGCCGGCAGTGGAAACCGGCATCGCTGTGACAGGCAAGCACGCTGTGAGCTAGACTTACCCAGCAGACTCTTCTTTCAGAAAGCCACCGCAGCATTCATGTTGGCACCATCTTCACTGGAAGAGAACTAACTAGTGCCTCTGCTGTAGAGCCCAACCTGTATTTAACTACTCTCCCAAGGCTGTTTTTAATCCTGCGGGGGCTACTAATTAGTTGCTGGGGCTACTAATTAGTTATTATCCACATCTGCTCCAGACCCAGCTTCCTTGGTTTCTAAGGTGGTTATTTTTTTAACCTTTTTTTCCCCCCTTTAATAAAAGAGGTTTCTAATTTAGGTCTCTCTCAGACTTCTGGTTATATTTGGAAATAAGAAATAGTCTAACAATCAGGATTGCATTTGTCCTGGGTCAGAGAGAAACGCTGAGTTTTCTACTCCACAGGTGTTTGTAATGTAGCCGGGCTGCCCTTCCTCCAACTGCTCAAGGCTCCTTGGTTCAGGGTCTGGCTTTAATGGCGAGTCCTCTAGAACCCTATGAAACCTGTAAAAGGGGGACTCTTCCTTTTTAAAACATGTTTTCTTTTGATCGTAAAAAACATGTTTAAGATAAAATGCAAATTCTTTTTTCGTACCCTGAATTCATAAGCACTGAAACTGAGACATTGTACTTCTAAGAATTAGAAATAACTTCAAAAAGAAAAATGTTGCCTTTTTTGGTCTCTGGTGTGGTTTTTTTTGTTTGTTTTGTTTGCAATAAGGCTTCTTTTAAAATTGAAATCATTTGTGTTTTCCTACACAACTTTTTCTTCTCTTATTTAAAGAAATACACTGTCCATGATTTGGACTCTAAAATTGATAGGTCAGGTAGAGGTTAATGCAGTTACAGTACTGTGCTTGGCCTCAGCTGTGACCCCTTCCCATCTCCCAGTCTGGCTCTGGACTCAGCAGCCACCTGTCTGGCAGCATCTGGACTCTCACCAGTCCATCCAGAGGAGACTCAGTGGAGTTAGAAATGTTTACAGTGCTGTATGTCCATTTGTTACATCTTTACCATTCAGACAAGACTTAAATAAAGCAAGTGTGGTTTACATGGGACATGAACCATTATACTTAAAATAGGAACCTACAAGGAAGGGCACTGATTAGGCCACAAGTTTTCCCACCAGGCCTCTGATGAAACAAGCCAAAGTCATTGTAAAATTCAGTAGAAGAACATGGTAAAAGACTAGAAGAAAAATAAATGTCAGAGCCCATAATTTAAAGTTCTTAATAAAATCCTTGTTTGTTAGGCTACTAAAACACAGACGGGGAGAAATCCCAGCTTCCACTTGAGTCACTTTGAAATTAGTTACGTCCATAGCCCCACGTCAGACCTCGTCCATCAGCAGCCGACTGAACTCGCCGGGAGGGGGGACGTTCCCATCTCACTCGGGCTTCAAGCTCGGCCTGACCACGCTGCCCTCGTGCACTTTTATAATGGAGACTAATGGAGGGAGCCTGTTGGTATTAAATTGTTTACATTTCTTTATATAAATAATGTGCTTTCAGTGCCTTAGTTACGGGTCCCTTTCTTTCTCTTGTTCCAAGAATTCTGCAATGTGTCTCTTAGGTAAAAGTCTCTTTTTGCTATTCACTGGGAGAAAAATGGTTTCTAAAACACTGGTCACTGTGGTCAATACTACCTTGTGAGGACATCTGGGAAAGAGAGCTTTATGTGGAGGTAGCAGTTGCCTCAGGGCTATTGTTTATGTTGCAGAAATGCTCTTGTCACATGATGAGCTTCAGATTAGACATGGCCCTAAAGTTGTCTTGTGCTGACCTTAAATTCTTATTTCAGAAGAGAATCTTGGTTTAGGTAATTCATTTTTTAAAAGATCATGTGCAAAAACACTACGTTTTAAAGATAACTCACAGAACGGCCTTAGTTTTTTACGTCCGCTGGTATCTTTGTGAGTTGTGTTCTCTGTAGTAGACATCCCAGAATAAAGTGGAGTGAATTCAATAGTTTACACGTGTGTTGGCTTTCTGTTTTTTGCAGGAATGACTGGAGGCTATATTGTTATTGTATTATAACATGTGGTATTGAGGAAGAGCTGACCAGTTAGGACTCTTTTTCACAGATGTTTAAAACATAATGCCAAAGCAAAAAGGGAATATACCACCTTCATCACTGAAAAAGTCCAGGGGCCGCAGCTGAATTCACGGTTCAGTGAATGTCATCAGAACTTGGTTTTCCCCCATCTCAGTTCAGCCTGAGGGCAGTGTGGTCGTTCCACAAGGGAGGGGGTCTCATGGGAAATATCCACACCACTAGCTGTAAGAGGTAAACAGGGCTCTATGCACGCCCCTCCCCCACTGTCAGGGAATACAGGACTAGGAAGGCAATTCTTGGACCAAAGCTTGACAAATGCATGAAAATACACTTAGCAAACAGACACGCACAAAAATCATGGGACCTAAGGGTAGCAGGATATGCCGCCCCAGAATATGAGTGTAGGAGTTCAGGACATGCCACCCCAAATATACCACTTTGGAATATTGATTATTGTCAGCTGTAGGCACTTGAGAAACAGCAAATGCAGGGAAGGGCTGTCTCTGAACTCTCCTTTTCTGCCTGAAGACAGATCCTCCAAAAGGAACTCAACTGCCATAAATCCCCTCCCTGGGAGTTTCATCAGCCAGAGGGGATTGACTCTTGTCACAGGAAAGGAGACTTCACACCCACACACTTTGCCACAAAAGGCCATACCCACCCCCCATCTATTCCAAGGGTCCATTCATCTTTCCTAAAAAACATTCACTATCCCCTAAGAGGGCTACTTTCTTCCTCCCCTTTTCCATTAAGATGGTATTTCAGGGGCTTCCCAGGTGGCACAGTGGTTGAGAGTCCGCCTGCCGATGCAGGGGACATGGGTTCGTGCCCCGGTCCGGGAGGATCCCACATGCCGCGGAGCGGCTGGGCCCGTGAGCCATGGCCGCTGAGCCTGCGCGTCCGGAGCCTGTGCTCCGCAACGGGAGAGGCCACAACAGTGAGAGGCCCGCGTACCGCAAAAAAAAAAAAAAAAAAAAAGATGGTATTTCAGGCCTGGATTCTAAGCCACCTCAAAGAGTTACTCATTTTTCCCTGGGTATCTTTATGAATACAAGAGGGATACATGCTAATAAATGTTTGACTCTTCTCCTCTTGTTAATCTGGCTAATATCACTGGAGTCTCAGTCAAGAACTCAGAAGGGCAGAGGGAAAATGATTTTCCTCCCCTACAGAACCTAAGCTCTGCAGTGCCCCATTCTGTCTTCGGGTTCTCCAACAAGCATTTGCTTGAAAGATCCACTCTGAGGGGAGCCCCCAGTGTCACTCTCTGGGAAGGGGGCATGAGGGACCAGAAGAATGGGTTTCCAGGACTGGGCCATGGGGCCGGTGGGATTTCTATATTCTGTTCAGGCAAAGGGGAGAGGAGAGCATAGTCTTTCTAGTCACCCATGTGCTTCCACATCACTCATTTCACTGATAAACTATGTCAAGGGCTTCAGCAGCTCCCTGCGAAGGGTGGGTTTTCAACGAGGTACTTCAAATGCCAGCTAGTAAGCCCTAGGATGTCACAGAGTCTAACCTACACTCATACAATGCACTCTTCACGCCAAAATGTTTTTAAAGTAAATACCTAAAAGACAACTTGCGCTCTCCTGGCTGTGTTGACTTGATTCCCAGGATCCACAGGGTGACTTGAGGCCTGCAGTCACTTCAGCCCTACATCCTCTCAGGTTCAAATCCGGTGGGAAACAGCCAGGGAGACTGCTTCCCCAGTGGCTTAACACAAATCCTAAAGTGGGTTGCAATGCTCATTCCTAAACCACTTACTTGCCTGGAAATAACTAGGTGGCTTGCGTCCCTGGGTTACTCACCACCCCCTGGAGCCAGGGCTGGCGTTTGTTCCCCTGGACCACAGGGACCAAGTGCTGGGGAGGGACGAACTTTCAGAGGGCTGCTGTTGAGAACAGGATAAAATGACGCTGGGTGGCCAGATGTCCACCTCGACTATGAAACTTCCCAAACCGCCCAGCGGAGCCGGGAGCAAATCAGCACAGCTTGCAGAGAGAGTCCCTGACCCTGCACAGTGAGAAACAAAGGAGCTTGGCCGCCTCCTCCCATCAACACCAGGGGATATTTGGGAATCCAAGGTTCTCCAGAGCTGTACACAGACAACCTCATCAACAGTTGGTCCATCTGAATACTTTAATCATTACCTCTACTCAGATCACCCGACGTAAGCAAGACAGTATGGATGACATTTTTCTTCCCGTGGCAAATCTGTTGAAGCACAAATCCTGTAGCTGTCATGTCTCTCCCTGTTGGCTGATGCAGTCCTGCTCCTTCCAGCACTGCAGGCACAGAATCTCACAGTGTCGCTCACCCCTCCCTCACCTGCCCTGACAGTCAAGCTGTCACCCCCACCTGCGCCTTCCTCCTCAGGGGCAGCTCCTTCCTACCGCATTAGACCTGGCAAGTCAGCACTACCTACCAGTTCTCCCTGTTCCAGGAGATTGACGCCAATCTCTATCCACGGGACCCAGGTGATCTCCCCCCAACCCCAGTTTAATCACGGAACCCTGCATCTCACCACCCCCAGTGGCTTTCTGCTGATGTCAGGCAGCCCAGACTCGACCTATCCCAGTTCTTCCCAATCCACCCTATCCTTGGGCCCAGGATTGGCCCCGGGTGTGGACCTTTTCACCCCAAGGCAACTGGCTGCCTAAAACTCACGTGCCCCCTGCTCTTTCCCACCTTTGCTCATAAAGATGCTTCCTTCACAGCCCAAATTCTGTCAAATCCCACTTCTTCTCTGAACTGTTTCCTCATCAGTCTAGCTTGAAATGTCCTCCTGTCGTGGTGATATTTCTCTGCAACTCTCGCTTGACCGTATTACATACTATCTTACGTTATAGTTATTTTTCAGTCTTATCACCTCACCTGGAGTATAAGCTTCTGGAAAGCCAAGATAAGAATGCCTCATATTCCTCTTATCCCAAACAGTATTTAGCCCAGCATCTCACCAATTCCTTTTGCACAATAAATTCTAAACGGTGGTTCCTTGGAAGTCATTCAGAAAGCATCCTGTACTAAACTCAAGCTGGGTGCAGAAATTTACAAATTTAACATAACAGAAACAAAAATTTGAAATGCAAACCCATCTACCTCTGGGAAATAGCTTTTTTTTTTTTACAAGAATCAAATCATTTTTGATTGATGATATGATTTACCAAAATATATTAGTAACTGAACTCTTAAAAGTAGAAACTTGGCTCAAAATGTGCATACTTAAGAATCTCACCTCCCCCAGCTACACCTGTGGAGGAGAATTTGCCAATACCTAGCATAATTCTTATGCACTTACCTTTGGCCCACAATCCCACTTTCAGAGATCTATCCCCCAAAACACACTGGCCCCCCAAAATTGTAAGATGCATGCACAAAGCTCTTCATTGTAGTTCTGTTGGTGAGAATAAAATACTGGCAACAACCTAAATGTTCATGGTAGGGAATGACTGAATACTCTTTGGTATAATTATATGATTGAGTTCTGTGCAGCTGTACAGAGGCACGAGGGACATCTCCAGACACTGATATAGGACATTTCTCCAATATATTATGTTAAGTGAAAAAAGAAAGATGGAGAACAATGTGTATAGTTATGCTTTTGTTGAAGGTGAGGCCATACAGATACACACACATATGCTTAATTTAAAAGCTAATTCATTAAACATAATTTAAAAATATAAATTATAAAAGTAAAATTGTAACATATGGGAGAGGGAGGGAACATGATGGATGAGACTAGGATAGGAACTAGACTTCTTTTATATATCTTATTTTATGCTATATGCTTGACTTTGGAACCAAGTTAATGTTTTACATAATTATAAAATTAAATGAGGGAATTCCCTGACAGTCCAGTGATTAGGACTCAGCACTTCCACTGCGGTGGCCCAGGTTCAATCCCTGGTTGGGGAACTAAGATCCTGTAAGCCACATGGCCAGCCAAAAAAAATTTAAATAGTAAAAGGTAAAAAAATTTAAATGAAAAAGTAAAAGCAATTTCTAAAAATCAAAAGAAGAAAAAATCAAAAGGAAAATGAAGCAAATGACCCTAACATATCAAATCTGTGGAATAATTACACAGAGAAAGTTTTTCAGGTAATTATAATGTATATCCTTAACAGTATATATTCTCAAGGCAGAAAGAACTCCAAAAAAAATCTTAAATTGTTTTTGTCATCGTATTGTTAGTAATGATATCACTTTGTTTTCTGAAATTATTGCATTTTTTGTAAGATTAGGCATGTAAGTAATTATGATAATGTTGCTAGGACCAAGATCTTCAGTGTAAAAAATATGTAAGTATAGAATTTTTAAAGTTAAAAAAATTCCCCATAATCCTAAATTTGAACTGAAAATAATCAGTATGAATTTATGATGTATTTTGTCTTAAAAAACAAAACAAAACAAAACAAGAGCTATTTGGTAGTCCTGTCCATTAAAAATGCTAGAAAGATGGGGCTTCCCTGGTGGCGCAGTGGTTGAGAGTCCACCTGCCGATGCAGAGAACATGGGTTCGTGCCCCGGTCCGGGAAGATCCCACATGCTGAGGAGCAGCTAGGCCCATGAGCCATGGTAGCTAAGCCTGTGCGTCCGGAGCCTGTGCTCCACAACAGTGAGAGGCCCGCATACCTCAAAAACAAATAAAATAAAATAAAAATGCTAGAAATAATGGCCAACCAATAGCAATGAGCAGCCTAGTGCCCAGATAATGGAAAAACATTTTCCATTAAAAAGGAACCAGAGGTTCTTGGACAAATGGCCCAGGACAGGTAGAAGGTAAGCCTGGACACCTTGAAATACCAGAAAGCAAGGAAGCTTTCAAAGACCTCTGAGGTCAGTAATTAGGGCTTAATTTCCAAATATACAAACAGCTCATACAACTCAATAACAAAAAAACAAACAACCCAATCGAAAAATGGGCAGAAGACCTAAATAGACATTTCTCCAAAGAAGACAGACAGATGGCCAGTAGGCACGTGAAAAGCTGCTCAACATCACTAATTATTAGAGAAATGCAAATCACAACCACAGTGAGGTACCACCCACATCAGTCAGAATGGCCATCATCAAAAAGCCTACAAGTAACAAATGCTGGAGGGAATGTGGAGAAAAGGGAACCCTCCTACACTGTTGGTGGGAATGTATATTGGTGCAGCCACTACAGAAGACAGTATGGAGGTTTCTCAAAAAACTAAAAATAGAGCTACCACATGATCCAGCAATTCCACTCCTGGGCATATATCTGGAGAAAACCATAATTTGAAAAGACACATGCACCCCAGTGTTCATGGCAGCACTATTCACAATAGCCAAGACATGGAAACAACCTAAATGTCCATCGACAGAGGAATGGATAAAGAAGATGTGATATATATATATATATATATATATATATACACACACACACACACAATGGAATATTACTCAGCCATAAAAAAGAATGAAATAAAGCCATTTGCAGCAACATGGATAGACCTAGGGATTACCATACTAAGTGAAGTAAGTCAGGAAGAGAAAGACAAATACCATATGATATCACTTACATGTGGAATCTAAAATATGACACAAATGAACATATCTATGAAACAGAAACAGACTCACAGATAAAGAGACCAGACCTGTGGTTGCCAAGGGGTAGGGGAGGGATGGATTGGGAGTTTGGGATTAGCAGAGGCAAACTATTATATGCGGGATGGATAAACAAGGTCCTACTGTACAGCACAGGGAACTATATTCAATATCCTGTGATAAACTGTAATGGAAAAGAATATGAAAAAGAATATATATATGTATAACTGAGTCACTTTTGCTGTACAGCAGAAATTAACACAACACTGTAAATCAACTATATGTCAATAAAATTAAGAACAACAGCAACAACAAAAACCAAAGACTTTTGAGGTCAGGACAGACAGACTCAGGAGCCAACTTAAACAAGCTCCCACTGACCGAAGACGGGCATCTTGAGCATTAGTAGGAACGATAACTGAAACAGCGAAAGACGTCAAGTGTGGTAGAAGCCCGGAGTTAATGACACTCAAAATAAATAAGTAAAAACACACATTGATACATTTGGAAGATGCTAGACAACCAATTCACTACTCTGAAAAGTGGTATCTAGATGAAAAGAATTTAGCATTTAACCTTCCTTTCCTATATGAACGGTACCTCAAGCTAAATAGTTGATGAAGGAAAGTTTCTCTCTGTAGAAGTATTCCAGCTTATAAATGAAACTATAGACTAAAAATGACTTCAGAGTCACATTAATCAACTGCAATGGGTAAATCTTATTGGGTTCTCCTTTGAGTAAATAAACCATGAAAATAAACTATGAGACAGTCAGTTACACTAAATGGATATTTAATGATATTAAGGAATTATTTTTTAGGTGTGAAATGGTACTGTGATTATGATTTTAAAGAAGTCTTATCCTTTGGAGAACCCGATGAAGTGGTGTGCCGCCTGGGGCTGGGGAGTGGGTGGAGAACGGCTGAGCAGAGCCCGGAGCGGGTGGTCCTGCGTCTCTTGCCGGATACGTGAGCCTGCCTCGTCCTAGCCTCTCTAAAGTGTGCACCTGGAGTAATAAAAGGTTAAAAGAAATTGCTTCCTCAAGAGATCTTAGAGTCCACCCTTGTCTCAGCTCCCTTGCTGATGACAAGAAGGTACAGGCGTCTGGAGAAAGCTGGGCGCGGAGCGCAGGGGTCCCGTCCGGTCCCAGCTCCCTCGTGGCAGTGGGGCCCTGAGCTCAGCCCGTTCTCTCTGGGTCCGGGCTCAGGGCCGCCTCGGGCCGCACTGCTGCCCCTCAACCTGTCCTGGGCCTTCCGGCCAAAGTGCCTGTTCCTCGGCAGGGCCATGTAGACACGAGATGCGTTGAGATGTCCAGCGCTCTCCCCCCGTTTCCACACACCCCCACGAAGATGCCCCTCTGCAAACTCTCCCTCGGAGCCCTTTGCTGTGACTGCCCAGCACCTCTGCTCCCCGAGAGCCAGCAGGGGCATGGACAGCGCCCTCTCTGGCCTGGTTCCTGGGGCGTAGGCTCTGCCTCCACCTCCCCCTGAGGCCAGGGCTCTCCAACCTGGTCACCTGGGACCACCTGTGGAGCTTTCACACCTGCGCCCGGCCCCACCCAGGGGTTCTGACTTAACTGGTAGGTGTGCAGGCTGAGCGGTAGGCACCATCAAGCCTCCCAGGTGGTTCTAACGAGGGGCCAGCGCGTCCACCCTTCCCAGGCCTCACACGGAGGGCGTCCCCTCCCTAGGCTCCCGTGGCCTCATTGGTAAAATGAGCCCTTGGTCTGAGATGTTCTGTATGAGTTAGGAGGTGATTTAGTTTAGTAACTATTTACTGCCTACTCACTGCCTGTGGGCCCTGGACTAAGGAGGGAGCAAAGGTAAGGAAGCTTTCTTCTTTGCAAAACAAAAACAAACTACTGTTTATGAGGTGCCACTTTCCAGGTGTGAAGCCAACCAGACAGAAACGAAGAGGGTCAATAAGAGAGGGCATCCTGCCCAAGACACAGGCCTGTAACTGGCGCCCAAGTCTGGGCGCAGGCAGGGCTGGAGGCACTCCACACATGGTGGGTGAACAGGGGCACCAGCCCTGTGGCCACTCTGTCCACTGCACGGGGCTACGTCGGTGTTGCAGATGGTAGCTGGCACTGTAGCTTCAGAAACTGCTATAAAATGACAAAGGACCACAGCCCACAAGGGGAATTTTCCATCCCACGGCAGGCTGGAGGAAGGACCCGTGTTCCCTTCACCTCTTTATTCTACAAGATCTTAACTCCAACTGGAAGTCACCATCGGTGACCAGCACTTGCAGGGGACCAAGCAGCAGACTCAGTTTCCCAGTTGGTCCCTGTGTGGGCAGGAGGTGGGTGAGGAAGGGGACAGGCCGCCCGGAGGGTGAGCGCACGTGACGGGGAGGTTGGGCCTACAGCCAGATGCCAGCCACACGGGGCTCCGAAGAGGCAGGAGGTCATTCTGAGGAGGAGAGAGGCCTGCAGAGAGCACGCTGTTCCCCACCTGCCCCTGCCGTGGAGACGCCTTCCCATCTCCTGAGGATCCACAGGGCGTGGGGCTGGCTGCCTTGGGGCCGGCCCATGATTCTACACGGGAGACATGGCAACTAAATTACAAAGGGGGATCCCGATTGGATCCTGGCAAATTCGAATATGCTCTATAAACCAGTTAATATTCTTGTATCAACGTTCATTTCTTGGGTTGGACGGCTGTCCTCTGGCTGTGTAAGATGGTTAGACCTGGGGGGAGCTGGTGAAGTGTCCTTATCGAGACTCTTTGCCCTGAGGTTCCTGCTGCTGAGATGCTCTTCCCCAGATAACACATGGTTTGTTCATTTGGTCCCTTCCTGTCTTTATTCGGACACCCTGAGGCCTGAGATGTCATCAGCTTTTCCACTGCAGGAGACTGTCATTCAACCGAGCCACATGCTCCCCATTCACTTTTCAGGAAACGTCCCCACAGTCTTCCTGTTGAGACGGGAAGGCAAATATCAAGGGTGGGAGCAGCCGGGCCCATGCGTCATCCTTCTTGGCTGGATGAAAAGAAGGTCAGGGTGTAGGAGCCGTGGGGGGTGCTGAGAATGTCCAAATGGGGGTGATGTCAGGCAGAACAAAAGGCAGCTTCTGCGCATCACTCCTCCCACACAAGCCCGGGGCCAGAAGCAGGCTGGTCAGTGACGAGGCCGATGTCACCCTTTCCCCAGTCATCAGTGGGGGTCAGAGGTACCTGGACACCATGTGATATGCTCTCAGGGCAGGGCATGCAGGCCTACTGTGCGCCCCTCATTACTCCGTGCGGGGCACATGCCCACTGTAGGGATGGGAAGAGGCCACACCCTGTCAAAGAATTCTGCAGAAAACTGCTGAAAACCCATTCCCCTTTTACATATACTTTGACTCGGCTCTCACGGCCCTCTGTGCTGGAAGGAAGCCGGGCCCTGGGCACTGCCTCCACTTCTCAGATGTGGAACCTAAGACTCGCTCCAAGTACTTTGCTTACGAACACACAGTGAGGACAGGACCCCAAGTCAGCTTTTTCTACGGGACCACTAAGTCTCTGCACCTTTGCATTTCTTCCCAAGGCCAGCCACTGCTGTGCGTGAGCAAGTGTTTGGGGTTATGTGGCATGATACTCGGAATGTGGGCGTGAGCCTGGATCCAGCCCAGCCGTGTAGGCGCTGAGTCACCCTGGGCATGGCCCTTGGTCCTTGTGCGGTTTATGTTGTCATAAAGTACGAGAAAGTGCTTTGCAGACTGCCTGTTGCTTATTAGTGCCTGTGTGTGGATAGTGATAGGGCCAGTATTCTGTGGCTTGTTGATTATAAATGGCCACGGTACAAACATTTGCTCCATTTACGCAGTGCTTGCTTCACACCAGGCACTGTGCTGTGCATCTTACATGAAGTATCCTTTCGAATCCTCCCTCGAGCTCCGCGGGATCATGCTTGGGTTTTCTACTGCTGTATAACAAACCTCCGAAGCCCTGGAGACTTACAGTAACAACCATGTATTGTCTCTCATGATTCTGTGGGTTGCCCAGGCATCTCTTCTGCTTCACGTGGTACTGACCGGGGCTCTGGCCCACTGGAAGGTCCGCAATGGCCTCAGTCACGTGGCTGGCAGGTGGCGCTGGCTGGGAGCTCAGTGGGGCTCTTGGCCATGGCTTTGTTCTCCTCCATGTGCCTCTCCACGCGCCTGCCTGGCCTTCCTCAGCGTGGTGGCTGGGTTCTCTGATGTTGTAAGAGGACAAGCTCCTACAGGCAAGTGCTCACCCCACTTGACTCACCCTTGCTAACGTCCCTTTGGCCACAGCTTGTCACCACCCCCAGAGACAGGATGGAAGGGGGCTTCACCAGGGTAGTAGCATGCTCCATGGGGGGGTCTCCAAATAGGAGTCTACTGCAGAGATGTACTGCTGCACTCCCTATTTCACAGGTGAGGAAACAGGTTTAGAGGGGGTAAGTGACTTGGCCAAGATGTCAGGGTTACTGGTTGGCAGAGTCAGAGCTGAGACTGGAAAACTTGCCCCTGCTTCCCTCCCTCCTGTGTGGACTGTAAAGGGCGACGCTACCTGCATGCTTCTGTTAGGTCACTGCACCTCCTTTCCTCACCCTGGCACCCTCTCTTCTATTAACCGTGAAATGTTCCCTCTGGAAGCATCTTCCTCTCCCACCTCGCAGTGAACTTAGATGCCCTCCCCTCTGTATCTTCCTCCTCAGCTTCCGCCCTGCTTCCCTCACTCCTAGATCAGTGAGGCCATCCTCCTTGGGGATGACTCAAGATGTTCTCAGAGCCCCCCCACCCCGCCCCAGGAGGCAGCAGGGATTCAGGTTCATCCAAGAGCCGGTTGTGGAGTGACCAGGGCACACAGAGGCTGGACTGCATCCCATCTGGCCCGCCGGAGTCCACAGCCCAGGCCCTGCAGCCCGGGAGGCAGCTGGTGCCAGGCCCTGCTCTGCCTCACATGGGCCAATTCACTTTCCCTCATCAGGGCTCCAACAATCACTGCATCAGGAGGGAGTTTGAGCTGAACAAGTCCCTTTAAGAACTTCTTCTAGATGCTAGGAGGAGGGAGTGGGAAATTGGTCAAACCTAGTGGGAGAAAAGTAGAAAATTGGGTTTCTCCAAAGTGAGGTCCCTTTGCTCAGAAGAAGGGGATTGGAAAAGATAGAGGGGCGTCTGCACAGCAAAAGCAACAATCAGCAAAATATTATAAAGGCGACCTACAGAATGGGAGAAAATAGTTGGAAACCATCTATCTGATGAGTTAATATCTAAAATATATAAGGAACTCATATAATAGCAAAAAAACAACCTGATTAAAAACTGGGCAAAGGACTTGAATAGTCATTTTTCCAGAGAAGACATGGAAATGGCCAACAGGCACATGAAAAGATGCTCAACATCACTGATCGTAAGGGGAAATGCAAATCAAAGCCATGATGAGATATCACCTCACACCTGTTGGAATGTCTATCATCAAGAAATAAGGGACTTCCCTGGTGTTCCAGGGGTTAAGACACCGTGCTCCCAATGCAGGGGGCCCGGGTTCGATCCCTGGTCAGGGAGCTAGACGCTGCGTGCCTCAACTAAGAGCCCAAGTGCCGCAACTAAGACCTGGCGCAGCCAAACAAATAAACGAATAAATATTTTTAAAAAGAAGGTAAGTGTGGGCAATGATGTGGAGAAAAGGGAACCCTCTTGCACTGTTGGTGGGAATGTAAGTTGGTGCAGCCACTATGGAAAACAGTGTGGAGGTTCGTCAAAAAATTAAAATTACGACTACCATATGATGCAGCAATCCCACTCCTGGGTATTTATCTGAAGGAGATGAAAACGCTGTCTTAAATATCTGCATTTCCATGTTCATTGAAGCATGATTTACAATAGCTAAGACATGGAAACCTACATGTTCATCAATGACTGAATGGATAAAGAAAGTGCGATGTATACACACAATAGAATATTATTCAGCCATAAAAAAGAAGGAAATCCTGCCATTTGCAACAACATGGACTGACCTCGAGGGCATTATGCTACAACACAAATACGGTATGTTCTCACTTACATGCAGAATCTAAAAGAGCTGAACTCGTAGAAATAGAGACTAGAATGCTGGTTGCCAGGGGCTTTGTGGAAATAGGGAGATGTTGGTTCACAGGGTACAAACTCCCAGCTGTCTACAAGTAAGATCTGGGGATCGGGACTTCCCGATCTGTGGCGCAGTGGTTAAGAATCCGTCTGCCAATGCAGGGGACATGGGTTCGAGCCCTGGTCTGGGAAGATCCCACGTGCGACGGAGCAACTAAGCCTGTGTGCCACAACTACTGAGCCTGCGCTCTAGAGCCTGCGAGCCACAACTACTGAGCCTGCATTCCACAACTACTGAAGCCAATGTGCCTAGAGCCCGTGCTCCTCAACAAGAGAAGCCACAGCCATGAGAAGCCCACGCACTGCAACGAAGAGTAGCCCCCACTCGCCACAACTAGAGAAAAGCCCATGCGCAGCAACGAAGGCCCAACGCAGCCCAAAATAAAGTTAATTAATTAAAAAAAAAGATCTGGGGGTCTAATGCACAGCATGGTGACTGTAATTAACAACTGTATCCTATATTTGAAAGTTGTTAAGAGAGTAGATTTTAAATGCTATCACCACACACACACAATCATAATTATGTGAGTGGATGTATTAACTAACCTTTATTGTAGTAATAATTTTGCAGTGTATACATGTATCTAATCTCATGTTGTACACCTAAAACTTACATAAGTTGTATATCAATAATATCTCAATAAAGCTGGAAAAAAGAAAAGATAGAGGGGCAGACACGATCTGATCAGTGGCTCAGGTCTGCTTGCCCACTCACTCAGTCATCCAGCATTTATCGAGTCTACTGTGGGCTGGGGTGTGCATGGGGAGGATTTGTCCAGTTTCTACAGCAAAGAAACTGAGGTGCAGAGTGGTAGCGGGGTGGTGGAGGCTGGGCCTTGCACTCCACAGCGGAAGATGTACATTGCATATTGCATGTCTACTGGAGAGTTGTCACGTGGTCTGAGCTACGTGGTGAATAAAGAGATCACACTTGTGCTGCTTGAAGGAGGCGCTTTGGGGCTAAGAGGGGGACTGGAGTGATGAGCTTATGAAGCTCAGGGCAGGCCACTGGACGAAGGCATCTGTCTGCCATGTAAAAGGGAGGACCAGCATCTCACATTCCCCCATCTTCTGCCAAACCTGCTCTGGAATCTCTCCTAGGTTGTTCTGTGGCCTGGTGATTTCACCCACCCTCCTAGCCACCCAACCAACTTTCTGCTATGCATCAAATACTGCAAAGATGTGTGCTCTCAGGCCCCAGATCCCGCCCTCACACCACAGCTGATCTCCACCCCTGTTGGTAGATATTCTGGGGATACATGCTATGGCTAGTATCTCTGAAATTCCGGGCAGCCTTGGAGAATTAAAGGGGAAAAAAAATACACATTTGCAAAATTTCCCATGATGGACCAAAGACTTCATGGGGTACCGCAGATCCAGTTTCAGTGCTGGCTTCTCTCCCCTCTCCTTCCTCCAGCCAATAACGATAGAAGGTGAAGAGCCCTGTGCTTCCCTTCGAGCCCTAACACTGGTGTTCACAGATTAGCTGATACCGTATGATGAGCTAAGCCTGGCTCTGCATCCCTGCCCTCCTTTTCACCCTTGACATTCACCACAACTTGACCTCTGGTGACCAACAGCTCTCTTTCCCACCTGGTGAGTAAAGCTCAAGCTTGAGTTGCCCATCTTCAGCAGAGACTCAAGGTCATTTCAGTCTGAGGGTGGAACTTTGGGCTTTCCCGAGGGCAGCCGGGCACTGTAGGGGGAGCACAGGCTCTGGGAAGAAGCCAATCTGGGTTCAACCTCACTGTCATCATGGGCCCACTGCTTGAGCCTGGGCAGAGCTCAGGGCTGCTCAAGCTTCCTGAGCCTCAGTTTCCTCAACTGGAAGTTAGGGATGATAATGCCCAGCTCGGGGCCATCACGAGGATGATAAAATGATGGATGTCAAACACACGATAGGTGATAAAAATATATCCCTTCCTGTCCCCACCTTGGGAATTAACATGGGCTCTGGATCTGCCGTCATGCATCTCAGATGTAGCCCTACAATTAAGCTTTGGAATGGATGCATTGTAGGCGTTAGTTTGTGTCGCACATATGCAGTGGTCTCATTTTGACCGTGAGGTGGCATAATTGGCCCTTCTAGAGTGGCCTGCAGTTTTCCAAACTGCATGTCACCTGCATTCAGTGGCCCCTGTGGGAGGACAGCATAGAAGACCCTCTGGTCCTCTGGTCCAGCCGCTTCATGCACAGATGGGAAGACAGAGCCCCACAGCAGATAAAGGACCTACCTATGTTTATAAATAGTGGCAGAGCTGGACTACAACTCAGCATTTCTGATTCTTGGACACCCTGGTCTCCGGGCAGCCTTTATCTGGGCTTGGAAGAGCTGAATTGATGAGTTCATGTGAAGGGGGACTGAACTCCCAACCCTGGTCTCTTGTTCTTAATGTCAGATGGCCCAGATAATGTCTAACAGACATTTTCTAGATTTATTCTGGCCTCAGGCTTCCCACAAGAGGTCCACACTGTTCCAGCTTGACCCCAAATTTCTGGGGCATGACTTATTTCCTGCCCCCTTTATGCCTCTCCAAAGAGTTTCAGTTCATTCATCCAACAAGCATGAATGGGCTTCTTCTATAATGAGGAACACAGCTAGCGTGTGCTGAGAATTTAGAACATGACAACTGTGCATGTATTTCTCATTGAATCTCTCCAATAATCTGAGTTTGATAAGCATTATCTTCCCTATTTTACTGACAAGGAACCAAGGCTCAGAGGAAAGTAATTTGCTACAGGCCATAGTGCTGGCTTGTGCTGTGTCGAACTGGTTAAGCTGGAAGCTACACTTCCCAGAATTCCCTTCCCTACCGGGCTCCAGGTTATAGGAGACTTGGAAGGTGGAAGCGGAGCAGTGGCCATTATTCTCTGAAGACTCTCATGGTTGCATACGGTGTTGGACAGATGCAAAGGTATCTAGCAGGTCGCAGCTTGTCCTAATTCTCCTCTGCTTCACGTCTAGCTTGTCACTCTGACTTCTGATCCTCCGGATCAAGACAGGCCCCACGGTCTCAACCAGAAGGTTGACAGTGAGCCCGCAGAGGCGGCAGCTAGACAGAGGCAGCAGTTTTCACTGGACCTCGCTATGCATCCCCTGTCCATCCACCACTGTAGGGGCTCGTTGGCATCGTGGATTTCTGGGCAAGCTCCGACTTGTCCACTTCAGGCAGGCTGACTAGTGACTCTGGACCTCTGACTCCCCTTCTAGACCTCCATCCCCTCAGATCTTCCCATATGTGTTTAAGGTCAAATTCTTGGAATAAATCTCTTAGGCCCACAATACTCTTAGTGGCTCTGTTGCCCTACCTGAACCCCGACTGATACAGCCACATAACCGGTAAGGGATAGAGCAGAGATCAACCCCAGGTCCCTTGAGCTCTTAACCACTGAGCTAGACCACTGCTCTAGGTGCTGGGCACACGAGAATGACCGAGACTCCTGCCCTGGCTCCTGCCCTCAAGGAGCTTACGGTCTAGCAGGGCATACAGACAAGTTGTTTCATTTATCCCTTATTCATAACAAACCACCCAACACTTAGTGGCCACAAATAATTATTTGATTATCTCTCATGATTGTGCTGGTTGCCTGGGCTCAGCACAGCAGTTCTTCTGCTGCACGTGATGTTGGCTGGGGCTGCAGTCCTCTGGGGGCCCGGACATCCAAGCTGACTTACTCACATGGCGGCAGCAGAGAGTGGAGCAGGGCTGTCAACCGGAGGGACTACATGTGGCCTAGCTCTGCAGCTTGGGCTTCTCAAGGAGTGGTGGCTGGATTCCAAGGAGTACCTGGAGAGAAGTGTCCCAAGAGGAAAGAAGCAGAAGGTGCCGGTCCTGGCACAGGCCGTTTCCTCAAAGCAGCCACAGGCCCAGCCAGAATCCAAGGAGAGGAGACGTAGGCTCTGACTCTTGATGGGGCGGAAGAAGGCATGTACAGGAAGAGGCAGAATTGTTTGGGGTTGTCTTTGGACCTCCGCTACCACACATGCCCATCAATCCATGGTAAGGGCTCTTGGAGAGGGTAGGCACGAGCCTGGTGGGATCACAGAGGGGCAGACACAGCTCATGCCTGCAGGGGTTCTAGAGGCAAAAGGAGGTACGGCAATGGGTTCTAGCTGTGTCCTGAGAGGCGAGGAGGCACTTTCCAGGTGGAGACGTGGTGTAGAGGAGGTGGAGTAGACAGGGTGGAGACGGGATTCAGCGAGAGGGAAGAGCAAGTCTGTGGAGACTTGCACATTGTTTCAAAGGGCTGCCATGAGGCTCAGAGACAGTGCAGGAGTTGAAGTGCCTTAGGAAGCACAGCCACAGGAGAGATGCGAGGGGGCAAGTTATGATCATTAGATTGTGATATGGGATCATCTTCGCAAGAAACTTGGGTTTCATAAAGACCTAACTATAAAGAGATCCCGGCACCTTAGGGGACAAAGCCCCAGGGCCTTCAGCCCACACAGCCCCTGGGGTCTCATACCAGACGAGAAAGCCCCTCTGCTGAAGCCCAGGCCTCTGGGCACCCATTTCCAAAGTCCCCAGACCAGCAGGGAAATGGATTCCCCTAAGCTGGGGTAGGACGGAGGCTGGGAGACAGAAGTCGGGCACACTAAGTGCTGACTGGGCTCAAATGGATTCCCCAAATTCATAGCCTAGGACACGTCCTGCTTCCCCAAGGTCAGACTGGCATGAACATGGAGCTCTGGGTTCCTCCGTAACCCTCCAGGCAGGGACAAGGCTCAGAGCCAGAAGACAGCGGCCAATGTCTCCTTGGAGCTGGAGGGCTTCCAAGATCCTAGGAAGAATCGGTTAGGTCTTGACGACAGGAAGGCATCAATTTCACCATGCCATAGAGGCAAGACCTAACTTAGGAGCTCAGCAGGCCCCGGTCACTGCCAAGGTTGCCATGGGGAAGTGGTCAGCTATGCGCTGAGGCGGCAGGACAGGAAGACCAGTCTAGGCAGAGTTTAAGACTTGAGCAAAAGCCAGTCGATCGCACTGAGCTCTGCGTCCTCACCTGCAAAATGGGGTGAATCTCATTTTCCCACTCTGCAGGGTGGATCAGTGAACATGGTAAACGTGGGCATGGCTTGGAAGCCCTCTACAAATGGAAGGGCTGATCACAAGTCCTGTATGGACAGAAGGGATGTGGAGAGATGCTCAGGAACGAGCCTGGGAATCAGGACCCTTGGTGTCCAGTCTGGGCCCTGCCTCTCGCCTTGAGGTGTGACCTTGAGGCCCTGACCATGGACGGGGGTGAGGGTTGGCACTGGAGGATCTCTGAGCTCTTGCTGCTCTCCCACGCTGGATTCCCACACCGTAAAGCTCCCATATCCCTTTTCCAGCAGGAGTGGAGAGCTCTGAGACATGACCTCTCACATTTCTGGGGGTGGGAGGTGGGGATCCGTTATTGGGCTAAAAGAAGGACAAAGCGGAGTGGGGGGGATTTTCCCTCCCGATCAGCAAATGCACAGAACTCGGGGAGCCCATTGGTATGCTGCACCTGTAGGACTCCTCCACCCCTGCATGACGGATGGGAGCTTCTTCTTCTTTTTTTTTTTTTTTTGCTGTACACGGGCCTCTCACTGTTGTGGCCTCTCCCGTTGCGGAGCACAGGCTCCGGACGCGCAGGCTCAGCGGCCATGGCTCACAGGCCCAGCCGCTCTGTGGCATGTGAGATCTTCCCGGACCGGGGCACGAACCCGTGTCCCCTGCATCGGCAGGCGGACTCTCAACCACTGCGCCATCAGGGAAGCCCGGGAGCCGCTTCTTTATCTCTCTCTTCATCATGTTCTTACACTTCAAGCTTGGTTCCCCCTCTACTTCCTCCTTTCCCCCAGGCTTCTAGCACTCTATCTTCTTTCTTACACACCTCTTAGTGTTCTCCTCCTCCTCTTTGTCTTCTTCTTCATCCTCCCTCATCATTATTAGCAAAAGCCAGAGCCGATGGTGAAACTGGCACCCAGAGAGGGCAGGAGACTTGTCCAAGGGCATACAGCAGCAACTTTTATTGAGCTCCTATTGTGTGCCAGGCACCCTGCTCCCTGGAAATGTCACACCACCTCTTGCCGAGACATTGCCTGTTTCCACCCCAAACATCCTGCAGACAGAACTGTGAGGATGCGGGATGAAGGGAGATTTCTGAAGGCCACTAGGGATGCTGAGAGCATATACTCATAGAGAATTTCCAATTGCCACCTTCCAAACTAGAGAGGTTAAGGCCTTAGCGATAAGAAGATGAAGAACAAGGGGGAAGATGGTTGATGTGAAAAAAAGTCATGAGAGGTATGGTTGGATTGGGTGGGCATGAATTTGTCCACCAGCAGAACCTGAAAAGGAGAGAAAATAAAAGGCTCTTTTTCGTGATGGAGAATAAAATTGTGGAGCCCATTATGCTGTATGGTCAACCAGGCTCACACACTGAATGCTCACAGAAAGTGAGTATTGGCTGTCTGTGAAAAGAAAGGAGGAATGGTGCCTTTCACTTGAGGTCCTCAAGTTGTTTGACAATCATCCCTTGGTATCATTCCAGAAAAAGGTCCAGGCCAGGCTTGCAGTTCCAATTTGTAGCCTGGGTCGCATGGAATTGTAGTGCAGCCCCAGACCTGAGAAAGGGTACCTGGCAAAGAATATGTGAACGGCAGGAGGGTGGGGAGGGCTGGCCGAAGACGTCCGTGGCTCCTTTGGCTCATGCAATGATCGCGGCAGCGTGCTAACTCTCCCCAAATCTCAGGCACACAGAACTCCACGTGAGGAACAGACCCCAGCATCACTGGCTTCTCTGAGCGTATGGGGGGTTTGTTCTGAAAAGCACATGGTCTCCCTCTGATGTGAATGTTCCACAGGGTTAATCATTCCATCTGAGGTGTTGTGCAAATGTATGTGGTTGACCACCAAAGCAGCTAATCAAGCCTAGATCATTCTTAGCTTGAAATAAGAAACCTGTGCAGAAAACGGGCTTCCTCTGGCCTGACAGCTGTCGTGCTGGGTGAGTGAGCTCAGGACACATGCGGCGTCTCTTTGGGTAGAACTTTTATTAGCACAGCTGGGAGGCTTATTAAGCAGAAGAACACGGATGCTGTTTGAATCACGAAGCTTTTCCTCATTAGATGTGTGGCCCTGGGTCAAAGTCCAGCCTGATCCGCCAACCTGCCCAAGAACTCTGGCCAACAAGATGAGGGGTAGGGAATTCAAAATGTATGAATTTGCATAAACCTCCTAGGCTGTATGGGAACTCTTGGGAAGGAGTCTTTGAAGCAAAAGTTAAACCCTCCAATGCCAGGATGAAGCATCCCCTCCCACCCCCAACAAAGTCAGCCCTTTAACTTGTGGTGAAGGAGTACTCCAGAGAAGACGGGATCTCATCACGAGGGTCTGAGAGGGGAGGGGAAGACTTACGCCTCACCCCGTTCATGGTAGTAATTTCCAACTATCAAGGAAGAACTGGATAAATTCTCATGTAGCAAGAGCCTTGATCTTGAGTAGAAGGATGTTAAAACCATCCAGGCAGACGGTTGGTGCCGAAATGGTGTGACATTTTGTGGGGTTGTGGAGGCTCTGTGGAGATCAGGTGATTATTTGCTTGGAGGGAAAACCTTCCCCTTGGAGCAGAAGGAACTGGCAATGTCAAGGTCAAAGTCAGGAAGGAGGATCCTGGCAGCTGACCATCTCCTGAAGGAGGAAACTGCAGGGCCTTGACCTTAGGGTCAGCACCCTGGTCCCAAGGGACTGGCAGTGTTGACATTCTCAAAGCAGATGCTGCGGATGGGATCTGAGTCCTTCAGTAGCCCACATCTGGGTTGTGATTCCACGTCAGTAATGAAACAGCCTCTTGGCCCAAAGAAGGAGATCCCGTTTTCATCAGCCAACTCCTCTATTGACCACCAGCTCCTATCTGTGACTATTCAGGGAAGCCCACAAAGCAGGACTCCCACCACCTCCCAAAGACACGAAGCCGTCAGCTGGGCGTGCCTGAGGAGACACCATCTCACGTGCTCCAACTCTGCGCCCGCTATCTTCCTCATTGCCACCCCCTGCCCCACTCTGCGCCCTGCTTGCCGATGCCCCTCCCCATATCTGCACACGAGGCTCAAACTCACCTGCTGTTCTCCTAGGAGCCACCCTCCCGCCCCCGCCCCAGCTCCTTTCTTATGGCTTGTAGCACTCGAAGCAATTTGTATGTTTCCTCTCCCCTGATGGACTGCAATGCCTTTCTGAAAAGGACTCTTGGCCTGCACCTTGTCCCCTGCAGAGCTGGGTACCATGCTCTGCCTACAGGAGGAGCTTAAAAGGAGCTTGTTGAATGAGAAATCTGAAAACAGACTCGGAATAAGAGCACTTGCTAGCAGGTGGTGACTCTCCCTTGGCCTATGGATACGACCACCTAGCATAAATAGCGTCCCCCCCCCCCCGAGTCCTTTCACCTGGTCCTCACAAAACCCCTTCTCATCTAAATGTGAACAAAACGCAGGGGTGCAAGGGGCCCCTGCCGGAGAGCTGACGCGGTGGGAGAACGTGCGGGGCCCAGGGGCTGCACATGGGTGGGAGAGACCACAGGGCCAGGCCTGTGAGTAAGGAGGCAGACAAAGCCGCCTCTTCTCCAGGGCTCTCCGCTTCCCCACGGGGAGCTCCTCAATGCTCAGCTGTGAACCTTCGAGGCCTTGCAGACCCACATCTGGAGGCCATTTCACATCCCGCTCACCTGTGCCGGCCAAGCAGCCCCTCCCCACATCCTCCCCGGGCTGCTCTGGCCCACACTCTCCGCTCCTTGGGGTCCCGATGAGAAACGGGCCTGGGGGCTTCGTGAACTCCTGTGCTCTCCCACCTGCTCCCTCCCAAGCCACGAAGCCAGCCGTTTCCACAGCAAACAGTCGTAAACAGGCGGAAGGGGACAAGGACTTCAGGCGCCAGGGGAGGTGTGTGCAGTGGCCACACGCTCTGCCAGGCCCCATTTTCATACAGATGTTTTTAGCCATAATCTAGGGGGGGGAATGCAAAGCGAGAAGCGGGCCAGGTTACTAAGGACGAGGCCTGCAGAGCGCATTAGGCTGCAGCTCAGAGGGTGACTCAGAGCTTCCTCAGGTGCTCCTCTCCACGCACAACCCACTGGGCTGGGGCTGAGGGCCGGAGCCCGGGGAAGCGGGTGGCCAGCCCGGGAAGCTATCTGAGGATGCAGACCTGGTGTGACACACGGAATCACCCCCAGTTCCACAACCCACATGGGGCGGGTACACTTCCTTCAATTCTAATGAGCACACAGTTCCTGAAACATCTCTGGGGTGCCTACCACGTGCAGGTTCTGTGAATCAGACATTGTCTGCATCTAAGGCTCTCCGATCGTGCAAGGACGACGGAGGTTCACACAACTGGTGACACAGGTCAGAATGTGCCTTGTACCAGGACAGAGGGACAACGTAGTAGGTGGGTGGGATGTGGAGGGGTGTCGAAAGGAAAGCACAGGGCAATGTGGGACCAGTGTCTGTGGGTGACAGGTGAGGCGTGTCCTGGGAACGGCAAATAGCCGAGTCTCAGAGCGTGGTACAGCTTCGGCCACAAGCAGGGTGAGCAGCTGCTGTGGGAGAAGGTGCTGGATGCATAGGTGGGATCCGGGCCAAGGAAGATCTGCGATGCAGGAATAAGGAAACTGCTCAGGGTGTCAAATGTGGGTTAGTTACCAACTTTTTCATTCATTAATTTATTTATTTTTGGCTGTGCTGGGTCTTCGTTGCTGTGTGCGGGCTTCCTCTAGTTGTGGCGCGCGGGTTTCTCATTGCACGGGCTCAGTAGTTGTGGCTCGCAGGCTCTAGGGCGCAGGCTCAGTAGTTGTGGTGCATGGGCTTAGTTGCTCCACGGCATGTGGGATCTTCCCGGACCAGGGCTCGAAGCCGTGTCCCCTGCATTGGCAGGCGGATTCTTAACCACTGCACTACCAGGGGAGCCCCAACTTTTATAAATTAAGAGGTTTCATAAGCAAGTCGGGGTTCTCATGAAAGCCTGGAAGGTCTTGCATTTTGGCCCCTTAGGCTACACTTAGCTGTGGCTGGGTGGTGGCCGCCCCTAAGCAGGATAAGCGTTCTCCAATCTGCCTTCAACCTTAGCCCTCCATGTCGTGGCCTTTTATCAAGTCCCCCTCAGCCTGCTTCCCTCCTTTCTGTCACCTGCTTGCCCTCCACGGGCCTATGAGTGGCCTTCGCTGTAGACCCTAAGGACATGCCACTGGAGGGTGGGGAACTGCTACCCAGACGTGTTTAGGAATATATGTTGAGGGGAGTGATGAGAAGTCTGCAGCCCAGAGACAGCGAGGCCGGTGAGGGGTGTCCCGAAAGAGCTCTTGTGGAGGAAAGGGCACAAGAGGAGGAAGAAGCAGGAGGAGGGAAGGAAGGGGGCAGACTGGGCTGGATTAGGTGCTGGCAGTGATGGCAAGGGAGGAGTTGAAGTGAACTCTAGGATTTCAAGACCAGGATTCAGGGCGAAGGTGGAGTAATTCAAGGAGGCAGATGTGCGAGGCAGAGTTGGGCTTCCGGAGAGGATGGGGAGCCCTGCCTGGGTGCTTGGGGTAGGGCAGCCCTGTGCAAATGCGTGGACACGCCAGCCTGGGCTTGGCACGTCACAGGATGAGAGACCCCAGTGTGGGACTCCCTGCAGAGAGGCGTGCTCAGGCAGCAGCCCACAGAGGCAGGAGGTGGAATTAAGCCATGCTTCCTCACTTCTCCCCTGGCAAGCTCAGCTTCTGCACTGGGAAATTAATCATGACTTGTGCTCTGAGGACCCCTGCCAGGAGGGACCGTCCCTCCGTCAGCACATGCCTGAAAAGATGTGTCACTCAGAGGCTAGAGCCTTGCCCACCTCCATTTTTCAGGCAGGAAGGGAGCAGTGGGCGTGAACAGGCCAGGCTGTGTCTCTCTCTGCCTGAGTCACATGGAATAATTTTGTCTCTCGTTCCTCTGAAGCACTCCTGGGGGACAGGGAAGGGCGGCAGCCGTGAGTCATGTGAGCCCCGGGCAGCAGATGGTGCAGGGCAGTGAGTCACAGCTCTGGGTCTTAATCGGAAGCATATTAGTGACTCAAACAGAATGTGTCCATGGCTAGGGCTGGGGTGCTCGGCTTGCTGGTGACTGTCCCTCAAACCTTGACAAAGGGGCTGTCACCTGCGGGACTTCTCAGTTCATTCACACCTATTTCCTCCCTGAATCTGTTTCTAAACGTACTTCATCTGTGTGGTTTTTTGGTGGCTGTCTGCACCCACCACTGGACTCTGAGAGCAGGGACCGGAGTCCTTAGCCTCGAGCCCGTTTAAAATGAATGATTGAATGAACAAATGAATGAGTGGCTCTGACTGCTGTTAAAATTTAGTATAATATCCAAGTGTCGGGGCTTCCCTGGTGGCACAGTGGTTAAGAATCCGCCTGCCAATGCAGGGGATATGGGTTCGAGCCCTGGTCTGGGGAGATCCCACATGCCGTGGAGCAACTAAGCCTGCGAGCCTAGAGCCCATGCTCTGCAACAAGAGAAGCCACCACAATGAGAAGGCTGCGCACTGCAACGAAGAGTAGCCCCCGCTCGCTGCAACTAGAGAAAGCTCACACGCAGCAACGAAGACTCAATGCAACCAAAAATAAATAAATAAATACATATTAAAAAAGAATATTCAAGTGTGTCTGCATAGCCTATTACACATATATGCTATTTTTCGTACAGAATATCTTTGGAAGAATACGAACTCACAAGACAGTAATAATAGAGCTTGCTTCCTGGACACAGAGGCTGGGGATAGGAGTCTGAGGTGATAGGAAATTTTATTTTCCTTTATATTTTTCTTTCCTCTCTCTCTCTCTCTCTCCATTCCGCTCTTATAGTGAGCCCCCCAAAAAATGTTTACAAAGGGGCTCATACTAACCACATTGCTCCACACCTCTCTCTTCCACTGCGTGACAGGTGGAGGACATCTTTCGTGTGTGTCTGCATGGATTTTGCACCCCTGTGGGGCTGCCGTTCCACATCCTGGCCCTCCTGGAGCCTGCTCTCTGTTGGGTGGACTCCATACTTGGGTTTGGGGATGCTGGTGTGACCCCTTGCCTCTTGGGTGTTGTGTCAGGTTCCTGAGGAGACAAAGGCCTGCACATGGCTGGCTGGGATCTAGCCCTTCGATGTGGAGGCATGGGGGAAGTAGTGGAAGCACGGGGGAAGTGGCAGAAGCCAGTGTTATGCCTTACTGAGGACCCCAGGCAGAAGGAGGACGCAGTCAGGGCTGAGTGACAGGGAAGGTTTCATGCCTATTGACACCAGTGTAAGGTCTTCTGCCTTCTCCCAATCTTTCTTGAAAGCACTTGGTGGAGGGTCATGGTAAAGAGCATGTGAGTGCTTCAAGACTTAGCAATAGAAACTATCCAAAATTAAATAGATGAGAATAAAGACTCTACTTTTCAACAGTGCTGGAACGACTGAATATCCATATGTAGAAAACAAAGAGACAAACAAACAAATTCAATCCATACCTTGCACCATATCCACCAATTAACTCAAAACAGATCATAGACCTAAATGTAAAACCTAAAACTATAAAATTCCCAGAAGAAAACTTAGGAGAAAATCTTCATAAATTTGGGTTAGGCAAAGATTGCTAAAAATACACTAAAAGCACAACCCATGAAAAAAGACTTGATAAACTCGACTTTATCAAAATTAAAAATCTCTGCTCTTCAAAAGATTCTGTTAAGAGACTAGAGACAAACCACGGACTGGAAGAAAATATTTGCAAAACACAGATCTGATAAAGGACTTGTATACAGATTATACAAAGAGCTCGGAAAGCCAATAATAAGAAATCAAAAGACCTAATTTAAAAATAGGCCAAAGTCTTGAACAGACACTTCACCAAAGAAGATACACGGATGGCAAATAAGCACATGAAAAGGCGTTCAGCATCATAAATCATTAGGTAAATGCAGATTGAAACAACTACACTGAGATACCACAATACATCTAATAGGATGGCTAAAATTAAAAAGACGGACGGTGTCAGGTTTGGGTGAAAATATGGAAAACATACATTACTAATGGGAATATAAAATAGCACAACCACTTTGGAAAACAGTTTGACCATTCCTTAAAATGTTAACCATACATCCACTATGTGATTCAACCATTTCACTCCTAGGTGTTTACCAAGAGAAGTGAAAATACACATCCATAATGAAGGCTTGCACACAAATGTGCACAGCAGCTTTATTTGTGACAAATGTCCATCAACGGGTAAATGGATAAACCAGTGAAAGTATATCCATGCAAGGGAATACTACTCAGCAACAAACAATAAACATGGATGAATCCCAAAATAATTATGCTCAATGAAGGAAACCAAACAAGGTAGGGTATATAATTTGATTATATTTACATAAAATTATAGAAAATGCAAACAAATCTATTGTGATAGAAAACAGAGAAGTGAGGATTAGGGAGGGTAAGAAGGAGGAATTGCCAAGTGAAATGAGGAAACTTTGAGGAGCAGTGATGGATATGTTCGCTCTCTTGATTGTGGTGGTGGCCTCACGGGTGTATACATATGTAAAACTTATCCACTCTTATGCCTTAAGTCTGTGCAGTTAATTGTATGTCAATTATATATCAATAAAACTTTAAAAAACAAAATTAAGTTACATTAAAAAGCAATATATATATGTATCTCTGATGGAAATTAATCTGAATTTATCAATCATGTCACTAAATTGAAATGGATTAAACTTGTTGGTTTAAATAGAAATTGTTGGATTGACTGAAAGAAACAAACAATATTCTATTACATCCTGTTGACAAGAAATAGGTAAAAACATGAGGGCTCCAAAGAAACATAAAAAAAATAAGTACTCCAAAGGATAAATGTGAGAGGATGGAAAAATATATACCAGTGAAACACTAGTAAAGAGAAATCTTACACTGCTATAGTACTACCAGAAAAAGTAGACTTAGCCGAAGAGCATGTAAAAGGGGAGGTGACAAATCTGTAGTCACAGTGAGTTATTTTAGCACATCTCTCTCATAACTGTTAGATCAAAAAGATAAACAACCAGCAAGGATATAGAGGATCTGAATAGCACCAGTAATAAAACTGATTTAAATGGATATATGTAGAATTCTGAACTAAACAATAAGAGAATACATATTCTTCTCAGATACACTCAGAACAAATTACTGTCCTCAATTTATTCCTTCCTTCCTTCCGTCTATCCACTCATTCATCCATCTATCTACATAGAACATTTCCAAAAATTGATTATGTGTGAGCCCATCAAGTCTCAACTACTTTCAAAGGATCAGTATCATACTGACCATACTACCTGACCGCAACATAATGTAGATATCAGGGATGAAAAGATAACGTAAAAATTCTCATGTTCCTGGAAATTAAAATACACACACACACACACTTCACAATTAGTCATGGGTAAATGAATCATAATGAAAATTAGAAAACTCTATGACTGAATTATAGTAAAAATACATCAAAACTTTGTGGAATTATAGTAAAAATACATCAAAACTTTGTGGAATCACATTATAGTAAAAATACATCAAAACTTTGTGGAATGCAGCTAAGGTAGAAATTACAGGGGAACCTAATATATCTATATATTAGAAAATTAGGAAGACTGAAAATTAATGAGCTAATATCCAGCTTAAGAAAAAGAACAATAGAATAGGTCCTCCAATAGAGAGGAGAGGGAAAGAAACAATAGAATTAAGAGCAGAAATTAATACAATAGGGCTTCCCTGGTGGCATAGTGGTTGAGAGTCCGCCTGCCCATGCAGGGGACACAGGTTCGTGCCCCGGTCCGGGAAGATCCCACATGCCACGGAATGGCTGGGCCCGTGAGCCATGGCCACTGAGCCTGCGCGTCCGGAGCCTGTGCTCTGCAACGGGAGAGGCCACAACAGTGAGAGGCCCACGTACCACAAAAAAAAAAAAAAAAGAAAGAAATTATACTTCATGACAAAGTTTAGCCTAGAATTTAAAACATGAGTCAATATTAGATAATCAATGTAATTCACTACAGGAACATATGAAAGAGGGAAAGATTCATCTAAATAGATGCAGAAAATATACTTGCTGTGATTCAACACCTATTCATGGTAAAAATTATTGGCTACCTTGGAGCAAAGGAAATTTCCTTAACTCAATAAACAGTATCTATCCCTAACCTTAAGCCAACTTCACACTTAATGGAGAAACATAAGAATGATTCTTGTTAGAATCACAGGTGAGATAAAAGTGCCAGGTCCTGCCCAGGGAAGTGAGGTGAGAAAAAGAAATAAAAGTATAAAGAGTGGACAGGGAGAAACAAAGATGTCATTTTTACAGATAACATGACTGTACTGTATATAGAACTGGAGAACAGAAATTATTAGAAACTTCAGCATGGTTTCTTAATATGAAACCAACATATAAATGGAACACAATATTACCTGTGTTTACATCCATCAGCAACAGTGAGGAGAAAAGATTATATTAAAAAAGAGCTAAACCTTACCCAAATAGAGTATTACTGAGGGTAAAGCCAACTGCCCTAATGAACTTTAAATTGTCAGTGACATAACACAATAGAAGTTTCTGTCTTGTTCATGTATTAGTTCCAAGCGGTGGTTGGTGATTCAGAGACTTAGGCTCCTCTCCTTCTGCCTTGTGGGTCCACCCTCCCATAGCATCTCGAAGTTCCCTGCATCCACCTGGCAGCCAGGGGAGGGGACAGTGGGAGGACACATTCACTTTTCTCATCACATCCCACCAGGAACACCAGTCTCATGGCCTCACTTGGATACCAGGAGGGCTGAGATACTGAGCCTCTGGTTGTGCCGCTGCCTCCAGCAGAAACTTCACATGAAGGAAGGGGGTTACAGACTTGTGCAGGGCAACTATCCATTGTCTGTCACAGATTAAAAAATAAGGTACCTGGAAATAAACCTAACCAAAGTTGTGCAAGACTTTTATTTTTAAAAAATGTTATTGAAAGGCACCAAAGAGGATCCAAGTGGAGAGAAACACCATGCTCATAGGTGCAAGAAGCCAATATCCTAACAGTGTTAATTATCTCTGAATTAATCTATGTTTTCAGTACAATCATAATAAAAATCCACCTCCAATTTTTTTTGTGGAACCTGATAACCAATTGTAGACTCTAACTGAATGAACAAAAGACCCAACATCGCAAAGGTACTTGGAAGAGGAAGGAGTGAATTCTTCTGGCCAGATATCAAGACATAAAGTTATAGTAATTACAGCAGCGTGGTATTAGCACATGGGTAGTCCCATAGTCAGGTGGGAACTTAAGATATTTCAGAAGTGTCATTACAAATACATGGCAAAAGGATGAAAACACTTGGTTATCTGGATGGAAAAAAATAATATTTTTTGCTACACCAAATATTTCTGCTACACCAAAAGATAATTTCCAGATGGATTAAAGATCTGAATGTGAAAAGCAGAAATTAAAAAGAGGGTTGTAAATTTATATCAAATTAAACAAGACACAGCACAAACTTTAGAGAAAAGTCGAGAATTCTGACTACATTAAAATCAAACATTTCTGTTGCTCAAAAACACCAAAACCAAAGCAAATATGTTACATATCGGAAGAGGATAACTACCACCCATAAAACTAAGAAAGAAGTAATATCCAGAATATATAAAGAACGTCCACAAAGCAATAAGAAAAACATAACACCCCCCACAGTCAGCAAAAGAGGAAACCCAAATTGTCGTAAGCATATAAAAAATACACAGCCTCTATGTGTTTAGACCAAGGCAAATTAGAACCAGGAGACATTCTTTTGCATCATCAGATTAGCAAAGTTTTAAAATTCTGCCAATACCAAGCATGGGAGAGGATGTGAAGGAAAGACAACTCAAAACACCAATGGTGGAGGTGTAAAATGACACAAACTTTTTAGAGAGCACTGTGGCACTATTTTATAAAACTGAAGCAGCAAATATGTCCTGACCCAGCAACTCTGTTTCTCAGAGTAGATCCCAAAGAAACTTTGCATGTGGACACAGGAGACATGAACAAGAACATTCCCAGCAGCAGTACAGCAAAAACCTCGAAGCAGCCTAAATGCTCATCACCAGGAGGATGGATAAACTAACCGTGCTGGTTAGTTTACAGCAGTGAAAGTGAGTTACGATGCCACTCTCTAACATGGACGAGGCTTAAAACCACAATGTTGAGTGAAAGGAGCAAATGACAGAGGATTAATATAGAATTTAAAATACGAAAGTTTTACTTTTTTAATAGCTGTACCCCTCCCCAGTTAGGTTACAAATAGGGTCAGCAAACTTTTTCTGCAAAAGGCAGATAGAAATATTTTAAGTGGTGCAGACCACATACAGTCTCTCTTCTTCCCCTCTCCCCTTCTCCCCCCAACCCTTTGTGGAAAGGTCGGGGGAGGAATAAATTGGGAGATTGGGATCGGCATATGCACACTACTATATACAAAATAGATAATTAATAAGGACCTGCTGTATAGCGCAGGGAACTCTACTCAATACTCTGTAATGACCTATATGGGAAAAGAATCTAAAAGAGTGGATATATGTATATATATAACTGATTCACTTTGCTGTGCAGCAGAAACGCAACATTGTAAATCAACTATACCCCAATAAAAATTTTTTTTAAAAGCAAATCAAAAGAAAAATCAAACCCATCCTTAGCCTGAGGGCTGTGGTTTGCCGACCCCTGGGCTACATCAACCCCCCTTTCCCGTTGGGTAGCTGGTGTCTCTCAGTGATAACTTGGCCAGATGTCATTTCTCTCTGGCATCTTTGATGACCGAGCAGTCTCATCTCAGTATTTTAGACTCAAATGGATTTATTTTAAAACTCCAAATCAGGCTTAACTGAGAACTCAACTCCCCACCGCTGTGCAGGGGGACGGTGTCTGCAGCCTAGCTGGCTGGAAAAATAGGGAAGGGTCTGCTCGTCACACACTCTGCCTTTTGTTCTCTCTTTGAACTCCATCTCCGCATCCCCTTCAGGCTCTAAACCCCCAAGACTTACTCGCTGGCCCTCCTGGATGGAGCTCCCTGGGAGGGCAAGGAGATTCTGGATACATGACTGGCCCATCCTCCTAGGTTGGGAGGGGCTGTCCATGGCTTCAATTGGGTTCTGGGTGCTTCTGGCCGATGCTGGTGGTGCTGATGAGGTGATGGTCTCTGCAGAGATGGTGCTCAAGGCTTTCTGGGGCTCCCGGCTGGCACCCACAGTGCCGTATATAGCTAGGTCCCAAAACCCTCCTGAGGGCAGTGGTGTCTACCTCCAGCCCTGCCAACAATGCACACTCACAAACCCGGCTCTGGCTCGGGCCTCCATCACTCCCAGTTGCCTCCATTGCTCCTGCCCTCTGCTAACCCCAGTGCTCTGGGGTCTGTGTAGATCCCGGGGTCCTTCTGGACTCTCTGGGGGCAAGAGAATCGGTGTGGGGTAGGCCACCCCATCTTCCTCTCAGACACCCTCAGCCTCTGTCACCTGGAGCCCTCCTGGCAAGGCCTCTTCCTTTGGAAACTTCTAGAGCAGAGGTAGGCACTGCTCTCGGGGGTCAGAGGAACCTGGCAGGCACCCTCTTCTTCCCTGCATCAGACACTTGTTCCCAGGCTGCCCCCGAGCTGGCTTCGGGTCTGCGGCTCGGTGAATATCTGTCCAGCCTGGGACCAGGCCACCAGCCTCCCTTTGCTGCAGACACTCCGGTATCCCAGAGTCCCGGACGCTCCCCTCCTCAGGATACAGGGGAGGAGCCTTTCGGCATGAGCTCCGACCTCCGTGCACCCCGCCTTCCCTCCCCGAGGCCTCCGGCACCTTCTGGCACCGCCAGCGGGTAGGATGGGCAGAACTCCAGGTGTTTGGTGGAAGGCAGTCTCTTCTTGAGTCCACAGGGAGGGACTGGCCCCCCGGCGGGTGGATTTCTGAACCCAGAATATGGGATCCTCAGAGCCCCGTAGCCCCAGCTTTGGTGCCTTGGCCGCAACGGAGGAAAAATCGTACTTGGCCTCTTGTTTCCATCCACTGGCGCTCGCTCACTCCGGCGTGCCTGACCCCGCCTTCCTGAGCTGTTCTACCCAGTGGTGTTGGGGCGGGGGGGGGGGTGCGGTCAGCGTATGCAGAGGGAAGGGCACCCCAGGCCCCCAAGCCTGGCTCTGCCACGTATTAACTGACGGATAATAATACCCCCTCAGAGATGCGATGTGAGGATGAAATGAATAAATACTTGCGAAGAGTTTAAAACGATGCCTGGCACAAAGTGAGTGAATTCTAGAAGTCTGCTGTTAGTCTCGTCACGTTGAATAAGCCACCTCTCCTCTCCGAGCCTCAGCTCCTGGCCTGTAGAATGAGGCTCTAACACGCCACGGTGGGATTCGAGGATTAGCTGAGAGGCAGCGCCCGAGCCCAGTAAACGCTAGTTCCCTTCTACCTGCCTCGGCTTCTGCTATTGTCAGTTTAGCAAGCCCGGCCTCGGAGCAATAGGGCTTGTCGGGATGAGCGGGAGCTGCTGTCCCTGGAAGGCACTGTGCTAGGCAGGCCGAAGCAACATCGGCAGCAGAAGGACCACGATCATCTTTACCTGACTGGAAGCAACAGGACAAAAGCGTTACGGCGCCTGAGTGCCTCCGTCCACCGGGATGAATCCTGGGCAGCGAGGCACAAGGCTTGGGGTCCATGGACGGTTGTACGATATTTGGCAGGAGCCTGAGGCCTCTCTTGGCCGCTCTGTGTATTGAGGGAGGCAGGTGACGTGAGCCTCCACCTGATTCTGGCCGGTCACTCCCCCTCGACCCCATCCAGTGCCCATTCTCCCTCTCTCTCATTCTAATGCTCTCTCATCAACCTTTCATCTTGATTATAGTTTTTTTTGGGGGGGGTTTGGGGTTTCTTCTTGCTCATGGCACCAGATTTTGTTATTCTCTGGCCCAGCATATTCATTCCTCCCAGAGGCACTCCTCTGCTCTGCCTGGAGAATGATGATGAAGTGACATCTCCATGGAAACAGATGTTGATCCCACAGTTGCTTAGCGGATGTGCTGCAGGATGATGTAAGCCATGCTCTGGTTTCCCGAGGGGCTCGGTACCCTTTGATGTGTCTGTACTAATGGGGCTGGGGTTTCTTCCCTTGCTTCTACCCTTTTTATGTAAAAGTAAAAAGCAAAAAGAATGGGAAATGTACCTTCTTTGGGAGGAATGCTTTTGTAAGGAGAGCAGTGTTGGGAGTCAGAACTGGGTGTGAATCAGAGGTAAGATGATGAAGGTGACAGGTTGCTGTGGAGAAACAGGCTGGGGGAACCTTGGAAACTGTCCAGAAGGGGATGCTGCTGGCTAAGGAATACTGAACTTTTCCACTCCACTGTAAGGTGCTATAGACCTTTCACCTTGGACAGCCACTGCTCCCACCAGAGCAGCCCTGCTATTTGCCTCGGGCAAGAGCACAAATAGAGGCCACACACCATGCTTCTAAATACTTAAAATTATAAACCAAGTCAACAGATTGTTAAATAAAATATATTCTATCCTCTGACGTTGGCAACTGTACTAGCAGAATAATGCCCACCCCAAAGATGTCCATATCCTTGTCCCCAAAACCTGTAAATATGTAATGTGGCATTAAGGTTGTAGACAGAATTAAAGTTGCCAATAACCTGACTTTATGATTATACATTACATCCTGGATTATCTGTGCGGGTCTAATGTAATCCCCAGGGTCCTTAAAAATGAAAGAGGGGGCAGAAGAGAAGGTCAGGGTGATGAGGTGTGAGAATGCTCTACCAGCCGTTATTGGCTTTGGAGATGGAAGAGGCCACAGGCCAAGGAATGCTGGTGGCCTCTAGAAGCTGGAAAAGGCAAGGAAACAGATTCTCCCTTAGAGCTTCCAGAAAAGAATGCAGTCCTGTTGACACTCAGTGAGACTTCTGATCGACGCACGAACTCTAAGATAATAGATCTGTGTGGATTTAAACCACTAAGGTTGTGGTAACTTGCTATAGCAGCAATAGGAAACTAATATAATAGTCGTGCCATGATGGCCGTGGGGAGGGGCACAGACAGAGGAGGGCCATAGGGGGTCCTGCTAACTGGTATGGCCGGGAGAGGGGCCTTCTCGCCTGCATCTAAGGGCAGAACTTGTACTATCATAGGAGAAAAAAGAAAATCATTTCCTCCCGTTTCCCTTCTTCAGTAGCCCTTTCAAACCAAGACAAAACAAAGAAAAAGCCCAAACAAACCAAACTAGCCAAAACCTTCACCATAAAGCCAAAGCCGGTTCTCCACTTGGCAGGAGGGAGGAGAGCAGCTCCTCTGTGTTAGAAAAGATGGTGAGGCCTCAGGCCCTATTGGATGCCCTTGCTTATCTGACTTCACCATGAACTAGCCCCAACCTGGTTGTGCCTCAGGGTTTTCCCCTGCGAGATGGGACTCAGAAAGTACACCCAGTCAGGATGACTTCGCCTTTCTTTCCCCTCACCTCTCTTGCAGTTTAGTAAATTGTCTTGCTTAGCTCTGAGGGGTGTGTTCTGAGCAGCCAAGAATAGCAAAGGAATTGGTGGTAAACGTTCTCTCCTCTCTCTGCGGATGTCCCATGTCCTGCAGGTCCAGGGTGCATCCCACCTCCTCCAGGAAGCCCTCCCTGACCTCTGCCATCCATGCTCATCTGCAGCACTTTCTGGCTGCAGCCCTTTCACAGCCTTGTCTTCTTCTCTGTGAATAGTGACACATTCTGCATATTTAGTATAAACGCATCTGTTCAATGACTGTTTCACGCCTCTAATCCCAAACAGGTGAAGCACAACGCTAGGCACATTGCAGACCTCGCCAAATCATCGTCAGTCAGTTATCAGTCAGTGATTATCAGTTAAAGTATTCAAGGCACAGAACACCTGGTTACAAATTCAAATCAAAGCCTGAAATAATCTGTAACGCGTAGGTTTACCTGCTCTGCTGAGAGCCATGGCTTATTTGACTGCTTGCTTTTATAGCCTCCCGGACTCCTTCCCTGGGTCTACTTGAATATCTCCACGAAGACTCATCCTTGCTGCAGTCCCTGGGCGGATGCTTTCCTAAGATGGGGAGAATTTAGAGTTCAGTGGCTCGGGGGATTGGTCCTGGAGCCAGCCTGGCTAGTCCTTCTCTGGCCTTGATCTCAGGTCTACTAACAGGCTTTATTCTGAAGGCCACATCCTGCCTCCGGCTCCTGTTCTAGTTGCCTCTGGACACCCGGGGCCTCAACACCTGCCTGGCCCACATTCTGTTTCCTCTACGACTCACCCTGGATGGAGTCTGGGGTCCTGCTCCTGAGGCCCTGTGCCCCCTGTGTGACCTTCACGCGTCTCCTGCCGTAGGAATACCTACTGACATGCCTGCCAGGACGCCCACTCCGCACCTCTAGCCAGCTGCCCTGTCATAGCCACCTGCCTGTCCCATCTCCTCTGTACACACTGTGGCTTCCAAACAGGATTGACTACCCTCCTGCCTGCTCTAGGTCTGCCCCCTCAAACCTCACCTTACCTGGTGCGGGTATAGCCTTCAGGTGCAATCTCTTCCTTGCTTAGCTCTGGCTTACATCTTTATTCATTTATTCATCCACGTAGCCACTCACTCATCCAGCAAATATGTGCTGAAACCCCGCTCCGTGGCAGGCAGTGTGCTGGAGGTTGGACTCTGTGCTCCAAAAACTCACCAGCCTCTGAGCCCGGGGCTTCACACAATGCCCCTCCCGGAGGCTCCACGTGGGGAAATTCCCTTGAATGATGGTCTGATTGTGGCCACCTGTAGTGCTGTTAATAACAATTAAATTGACAACACAAGGCAGAACAAGAGAGATTAGATTACACTTCTAATCCTGATAGAATTGTTTGGTATAGTAAGAACTCATAGTAATAAACAAACGAAGCCGTAGGAGCTACAGTTAATTTTTAGTTATTTAATTTAACATGTGCCACAAGTCTTTCAAGAAGTCCTGGTTGAGACCTCTTTACATCCAGGTGTCCACGAGGAATTGTCTTTAGTTAGTTATAGTTCAAGATAACCTGGTGATCCGTGTGAGTGACAGTGAGACAGCTGGGCCCATTTCATAGTGGACACAGTGCTAAGACATTATTGTTCCTCCACCATGAAGTCAAACTAGAAATCTGAGCATTAAACATTTCAATACTAAAAGCGTGGCACTAATTACATGCTTAAAATTTCATATTTCTTTTTGCATCCTGAAGGGTATCTATAAGGGCAATATTGGGCTTCAGCTCGGTGTTTAACACTTGGCCATTCTACCTCTGGCCAAGATGAGTATTTGCCACAGCTCTAAAAGGATTCCACTGAAGCTTTTATATTTCTTTCCTCCAGATATTTTATCCCAGTTAAAAATAGCATCTCACGCCAGAGCTGAAAACAGGTTTCTCCTCTCTTCCCTTCCTCACTAACTCTGGTTCTCAGCCTCCTCCTGAATCATGGTTGTGGAGCTAGTTCACTGAGATGTCCTGGAGACGCAAGGCAAGAAATCCCACATTGCCTCTGGGGAAACAGTGTCAGCCGGTGCCTGTCCCACTGGTGTCGAACCAGCCCAAGTCAGGTGCTTTTAAACCAGATGGTGCTGCCTCTTTCCCCCTCCCAGCCTTCTTCCGGCGAAGAGGAAGGACCCCAGGTTTTGTCCTGGTTGCAGGAAGCCTGGAGTCGCTCATCAGGTCGCTATTTAGCCACCCAGAGCAGATCCGGAGCCCCGCACTCCACTCCACTCTCTGGGTGGAGTCTGAATGGTCGTGGAAAGGTCCATATCGTGTCTGAAAGGAGGCAGAAGAGTGGGCAGCAACAACACCCCACACTGATGGCAAACACCTGCAGCTCTAAGAGCTCAGCATCCCCACAGAATCACAGTGAACAGGTGGTCCATATTTTCAAGTCAGCCTGGCTTTCAAACGTCCGGTCACTTGCCTGATGAGTTCACGGCATCCCTGTGAGCCAGACCCCTTTTTCATCTGGGGACCAGAAAAAGTCGCAACAGCCAGCAGAGTCACCTTACTGGCTGAGTAAGGACACAGGTCCCTGAGCTAGCTGGAACTGTAACGCCATCAGTGACATTCTCTCTACCCTGGGAACCTCCTACAGGAACGTGTACATTACCCCTGTGGCCACACGCATATTCCCTGCCTTCACTATAACTTCCATCTTGTCCCATTTTTTTTTTGTTTGTTTGCAGTACGCGGGCCTCTCACTGTTGTGGCCTCTCCCATTGCGGAGCACAGGCCCCGGACGCGCAGGCTCAGTGGCCATGGCTCACGGGCCCAGCTGCTCCGTGGCACGTGGGATCTTCCCGGACCGGGGCACGAACCTGCGTCCCCTGCATCGGCAGGCGGATTCTCAACCACTGCGCCACCAGGGAAGCCCCCCATCTTGTCCCATTTTTGAGAGCAGTTTTCTGTGTTTGTCTGCCCAGTGGGCTGCCTTTGTTATAGGTTATAAGCAGTTTCTTTCCAGAGTTTCAAAGCTTCCTTTTTCCTTTGGGATTACATTTTATATTTTCCATGCAATTTGCCTTTCTGGGGGAATGTTCTTGAGGATGAGTAACTTTGGTTTGCCCAGATGGTCTTCCTTTCAACCACTTTCCATATTTTAAGGATCCCTTATTCTTACATTTTTTTCAAAGTGGTGTGTTTGATTTGAGATTTTAGGCCGAGACACTGCTTTTTACTGCAAATTCCTGCCCGTATGCTATTGTTTCATCCTTTGAGGTGACTAGGTGAAATCTGCCGTTAGCTGAGATCATCAGGGCACCGTTTCTCAAAGTAAGATCTGTGTCCACCATCAGTGTGTTCCCTAAAAATGCAGACTGCTGGGTCTGGTTGCAAACACATTGACTAAAAATGTGGGTGGGGCAGGATGAGGCCCTGGAATCTGCATTTTCCCACAATTGCAGCAGGTGATACTTGTACACGGTAGAGTGTGAGAACCACCATTCCAGCTGAAGGAGTGAGCTTCCTAGATGTCCTCGGAGGCTGCTTTTCACTGCACATCTCCTCAATCCATGGGACCCATGCTGTAAGAAGGACCCCTGTGTTGGGTTTTCTTGCCTGCCCTTGTGGCTTTCAGTAACTTTCATATTGTGCAGAATCCTGATGGCCATTCTGAAGGCAAGCTGTACTATCTTAGTTGGACTCCATGGAGATGAATCTGGCCACAGTGCCTAGGATGGGGCTGAGTGGGCAGAAGAAAGATCGGTGCTTCCCCACATTTCCCAGGTGGAAGCAACAGAAAAAAATGATGACATTTGAATTGCACACCGAGATTAACAGACGAGACTTCCTGAGGCTGCAAGACGCTGGTCTAGAGGCTGCAGCCTCCACAAGCCTGGTCTGGCCGCCCCGAGGGCCGAGGAGATGGAACTCTCGGCACACCTGTTGCCCATTTGTCTGGAGCCCCGCATAGATGTCTGTTGCTCTCATCCAGATAAGAAATGGATGATGGCTGGTAGGAAGAGAGAGGCGGGGATGAAGCAGCAGATGTTAAGGGTGGGAATTTTAGACTTAACCAATTAGGGACTTCCCTGGTGGCGCAGTGATTAAGAATCCACCTGCCAATGCAGGGGACACAGGCTCGATCCCTGTGGAAGATCCCACATGCTGCAGAGCAGCTCAGCCCATGCACCACGACTACTGAGCTTGCGCTCTAGAGCCCACAAGCCACAACTACTGAGCCCTCATGCCACAACTACTGAAGCCCACGTGCCTAGAGCCCGTGCTCTGCAACAAGAGAAGCCACCGCAATGAGAAGCCCACGCACGGCAAGGAAGAGTAGCCCCTGCTCGCCGCAACTAGAGAAAGCCCGCGCATAGCAACGAAGACCCAACGCAGCCAAAAATAAATAAATAAAATAAAATAAATTTTTAAAAGCCCAACCAATTAAATGGGGGGAAGATAGAAGGGAAGGCATCAGAAGGCTGTGAGTTCTGAGCCCAGAGGGAAGTGAGGACTTGGACAGAGTAAAGACAGAGCCCGGTCTTATTGCTGCGGGAGCTGTTCCTTTACTTCTCACCTCTCTCCTCCGTGTCCTGGCTGAAACAACATGCTCTTCTCTGGTCATCTGTTCCGCGGGCTCCTAAGATAAACTGGAGGAGAGCGATGCTCTAGGTGTTGGAGCGGACCGCGGCTTTCTCCTCCCCAGCCCCTTCTCTCCTACTAATGATGGGTGAGGGGAGTAGCCTGCATTTCCCATTTTTTTCCTTGGTCGAGTAAGGCACACACAAGCTATGTACCTTGTTCCATGATTTGCCAGGGCTGAGGCGGGGAGTTTATCTCTGGCCTTTTTCCTTCCTAAATCAACGTTTTGTGTGTTTTTGCAATCACCGCTGACACCGCCCTCTCAGCACATTGACTGATGACACATTTGTTCTTTATATTCGGGCGCAGAGGCTCCTAGCTGCCCAAGGCTCCCGGGGTGAGCAGAGCACTCTGACTCTCTGCAGACCCAAGTCCCGGGGTCTTCTGTGCTCCAACACATCACCAAATTCTTTAGTTCACAGTGCAACACCCTCTGTGACTTGCACCCCCAAATCCACTTGCTGGTCCTTAATGGCAATGATATGCGGGGTCAGTTTCCAGACAGGGCAGACCCAAGAGACAACTTGGCTTTAAACCCAGGGGTGGATTCTGTTTTACGGAGCCTGAAGTCTATATAATTTCGGAGAGTGTCTTCAGGAAAAACAAAAGAAACATATACTACTTATGCATAATTCACAGAAAACGCGGGACTGTGCAATTGAGGGGCCCTGGAGATTACGCTCCCTTAGCTCCCCAGTCACCTGCCTCTGCTCAGGGCTGCCGATGGCAGGCGAAACCTAGGGTCACTTTTCCCTTCTGCTCTCATCTTGCCTTGCGGAAGTGCAAAATCACAGTATCCTTGCATTTGAAAAAGGCAGTGTCATCCCAAGGCCCCAGAGGCCCCATTATAAATGTCAAGCTAATTACTGGATGATGAGATAATAGCTACAGTGTGCGCCGTCTGGGTCAGCTGCTGCTGCTGCTACCAAAATACCCCGCGGATGCCAAGTGACATATTTGCAAAGATGGGAAGGACTAAACGCTTCAGGCCTGGATGGTGAAAACAAGCTCCTAGGTCGCCTCTGGCAGGGAGACACCTCCGAGGTAGAGGATGGGCAGCGGGGTGGCTGGAAGAAGCTGTGGCAGATGAAAATCTCTTTCCTGGGGAGAGGGTAGCAGCAGAATTTCCTGAGCCTGCGAAGCTCTTTACATGCATTATTTCTTTTCATCCCCCAACCAGCCTTTTAAGGTGGGAGCTATTGTTATCACTAACCGCTAATTAAAAGAAGAACTGATGGGCTTCCCTGGTGGCGCAGTGGTTGAGAGTCCGCCTGCCGATGCAGGGGACACGGGTTCGTGCCCCGGTCCGGGAAGATCCCACATGCCGCGAAGCGGCTGGGCCCATGAGCCATGGCCGCTGAGCCTGCGCGTCCAGAGCCTGTGCTCTGCAACGGGAGAGGCCACAACAGTGAGAGGCCCGCGTACCGCAAAAAGCAAAAAAACAAAAGAAGAACTGAGGCCACACCACACAGCTAGGAGGTGGTGGAACCAGTATTTGAACACAGAACTCATGGGGATGACCACCCTGGGCTACGATCTCCTCTCTCTCCTTTTTTTTCGTTTTTTTTCCCCACATACACGGGAGGCTTGTGTTTATAAATGACACAAGACCTGCCCACAGGACTTCCCATGGGCGGGACGGTATGAGCAGTTCCGCGGCCAGCAAGGTGAGTCCGTGGCGCTGCCCCTCCGGTCCCCAGTGAGCGCTTTGCAGACACGCTCTGTGGAAACGCCGTCACTCCACGGAGGTTGCCAGGAAGCGGGGGGTGGGAGGGGAGGGAAGGAGGGCATCTGATGGGGAGTGGTGGGTGGAGCGGTCAGGCAGCTGCAAGAAATGCCCACTTCCAATTCCAGCCAGAGCAGCGCCACCTTCACCTCACGGGCTGGGCTGGGCTTCCTGATAAACTTTGTGTTTGAGCGAAGGTATCTTCACCCCCAAAATGTTACAGGACCACATGAGTCCTCCCAGCCCTGCACCCACCACACTGGCTGTTTGGGTGGGAGGATCTCACCAGGTTCTGTAGGGAAAGCAGATCCCGACCGTCTCTGTTCAGGCAATCCAGTGAGGCTTATGAACCCTCCCCGAGCAACATTTTCAAATGCGTTAGAGAGAAAACATAAGATTACAGAGGAAACCAGCTACACTGAATACAGTCATCAAAAGATGGTTTAAACATCAAATTTGCGATCTAGCACCACAGGTGCTTCTTTAACACGTTCAGCAAGATCCAGTGACAGGCCTGTCAACCAGCATAATTCCCAAGCCGCGATGAGCGTAAACAATAATCGAAGATATCTGCAACCAGTACGCTGTGATGGGAAGATGGGATTTCTACTGGTGGCAAATCACAGACGCAGCTACAACATCTGAGGTCCTCTGCCTACACTCACAACAGCAGAAAATGCTAAGTTCTGGCCAAAGGTTAGCGAAAATAAAGGTGTAAAATTTTTTCCCATCCAAGTGTCCAGACCCTTTGAATTCTGTCCGTGGGCCCCCCAGCCCCTCATGGAAATCCATCAGCACAGCGCACGTCAGACACCTGAGTTTGCAGCCCTAATTATCAGTGTCGGTGAGCTTTTGTGGAGCAGCTGGCACAACGGCCTGGCTCGGTGGAGCTCTTTGGGGCTCGTTCTCTGCTCTAAGTCCTGGTGACCATCAGGGCGGGGGGCGGAGGAGAGGAGGGGCGGCATTTCTCCACATCTCTGCTCACTGGATCGTGATCAGGTGCCTCTGGCCCTGAGACTGTCCTTTAACTGTCCCTCCGCCAAGAAAAGCTGCAAAAGGAGGCCCGCAGCGTTCCATCCTGGGTCCAAGGGCTTTATCCATTGCCCCATGACCAGAACACTCACTCCTGACCCAGCCTGTCCTCAGGCGCACACACCGCAAGCTCACTCCCAAGAGGGAGACTCCAGAAGGATCCATCGGGTAGCTCGCTCTGCTGTGTCAAAATAACAGACCGTCTCGGCTGCAAAGACATGGGATTAGGCAGCCTGCAGGGAGCTATTCTGGGACGCGTGGTTTCTTTTCCCTCCCTCTGATGCTTGTTTCCAGCCTCATTCACAGAATGCCGCGGGGGTCACGGGAGCCGAGGAGAGGGTGGTGCTTTCTGCCCGGCACCTATGGTGGAGCGCGGCGGGTGTAGGGCACGGGGCTCAGCATGCCTCCCCTACTTCTCGGGAAGGAACTGCTCGTTGTTTGCAACATCTCAGAAACCCCAGAGCAGTGTCCACTCACCTCTCAGGTGGCCCCGTGTTTTGGGGGGCTCAGGCTGGAAGATGGAAAAGGGCAGGGCCTGGATGAGCCTGGACTGAACCAAGAATGCCAGAGCTGGAAGGGACCCCACAGAGCATGCAGCCCACCCTCCTCATTGCCCAGATAAGGAACCTAAAGCCAGGTCCCAGGGGTCAGGGGCAGAGCCAACACTGGCAGCCCTCAGGCCTCACCTGGCCTGAGCCTCAGGCGGATCTCGCCCTTGAGGGCTCGGTGAACCCCCTGGACTGTGCAGTAGCTCCTGCCACCAAGTCTCTACACAAGAGTACACAGATCTCCTGCCTGCAGACTTTCCCTGTCTCACCTGCCCCTGCTGACTGGAGCGAAGCATCTTCCTGCCTTGGTGCCGGAGGTGCGTTCCATCCCTGCCCCAGCACCACCCAGAGCTGGTGCCACTCCCAAGGGTGGCTTTGCCTGAACTGGGCTTGGGGATGAGGGTGGGACCACATCTTGCTCTTTGAACCCCCAGTGCCGGCCACAAACCTGAGGGTCAAAGTACGTGTTCAGAAAATACTGACCGACTTTATTAGGCGCCAGCTGTGTGCCCTGCACTCTGCACCGTCCAAAGCATAAATGCTCTTAGCCTTTGGCAACTTTATAAGCCAGGAGGAGAAACAAGATACCAACCCTGCCAGGCAGGAGAGGAGCTCACTGAACTGGACACACGAATAAGCAAGATTTGAGGAAACAGAAGAGCAACAAAATGCAAGTATACTTTCTACTACCTCCAAAGTGAAGCGTGCCCACTGATTCATGTATTCGAATGCGCGGTCACAATGTTGGTCTTCTATTTATATTTATTTTTAGCTTTTCACTTTGCTGTGTTTATATTTTTGGAAAGTTTTAATGTGCATCATATATTTGTGCGTTATTATACAAATAAATTAATTCATGCCATATAATTTAGAAATACACATTTATTGGAAGGCATGCTGAAAGATGTTTTACTGATAAGAGTATTGCATTCAAATGGGTTTAAACTGTGCTGGGCGAGAGCCTTCTGGTGAAGGGAGAAGCAGGAGGGGGTCTGCACCCCCTTCCCCTGACCCCACTCAGCACTCTCACTTCTTCCCAGAAGATGAGGCGTGCCATCTGAGCTCTGGACTAGCCATCTGCTGCTCCAGCCCCTGTCGCCCGGAGCCTCACCCCCCAGGCCTGGGCAGTGAGGGGACGGGGCTCTCAGTCTGCCCTGCCCCCTCACGAGGGCCTCAGCCCTGCCTCCGGGGAGAGGTGCTCCATTGCTGGAATGGGTCTCAGCCCCAGTCGACCTGGGAGAGCAGTTCCGACGTGGGGAATGCGGATGGAATGACTTTCTGTTCAGCTTTCCCAACAAAAACCACTTGGAATTTATGTCCCTGCACACACTGTTCCACGTTTCTGCTCACATTCTTCCCCCTGCTGCCTAGAAGCCTTTAAATTTGCAAACAGCCCTGCTTCGGCACTTGGGAGGTCAGAGCCATCCATCACCCTCGTGTTTTATTTCCACAGGGATTCTTGAAGTCCCCACGGAGAGCCAGGCTTGGGGACGGGTACCTGCGATTCTAGAGAAAGACGACCGGAATGGGAACAGGGCAGAGACTCTTTTTTTAGGACCTCATTTTAAACTTTGTGCCAGGTACCAGGCTGGGTACTTTGTAATGTAATTGGTCCTCCCGGCAGACTTGGGAGGTACAGATTATCATCTGCAAAATGAGGAAGTTGAGGTGTGGTAAGCTAACATTCCCTGCCTCTGCCTGGGATGTCCATGCTCTAAACCACAGAACCTGTGACTAGGTTCCCATATATGGCAAAGGGGCTTTGCATATGTGATTAAGGATTGGGGATGGGGAGGCTGTCCTGGATTACCCAGAGGGACACAATGTCATCCCAAGTACCCTTATAAGAGGGAGGCAGGAGGGCCAGAGTCAGAAAGATGCAGTGATGGAAGCAGTGGTCTAAGTGATGCAGGGCTCAAGCCAAGGAACGCAGGAAGCCTCTAGATGCTGGAAAAGGCAGGGAACTGCATTCTCCCTTGGAGTCAGAAGGAGCACAGCCCTGCAGACACCTTGATTTTAACCCAGAGAGACTGATTTTGCCACCTTTCCTCAGAACTGTAAGGTGAAAAGTTTGTGTTGTTTAAGGAGCCAAGTTTGTGGTCATTTGTTTCGGCAGCAATAAGAAACGAATACACAAGGCATTACTTTTCCCAAGGCCACAGAGCTGGGGAGTGGCAGAGGTCGGATTTGAACCCGGGTTGGTCTGACTCCACGGGTCCAAAAGATGTTAAGAAAGTTTTCAACGGCGCTCAGAGCTGATAAGCTGAAGGTGCTGTTGCTTGGCCAGGTAAGAGAGGTGTCCCAGGCCCGTGGCAGAGTTGGAGGGACAGATGCACTGGACGGAGGGGTCCAGGCTGAGTCAGGAGGTGAGGGGAGTATTAGGTACCGAGAAGCTCACAAGTGCAAAATGGCTCTATCCTTCCTCCTCGAGGACCCACGATGATCTGACAACCCTCTGTTCCTGCAGGGCTTAGGACGCAAGGTTCTGCCCCTTCAGTGACCGCAGCTGGCCGAGGCTTCTGCCAACAGACAGGGCTGGGCTGGGCTGGGGGCGGGGCAGCAGGGCTTCTACGCTCTTATATGTGGAGGCAGGGTGGTCTCCCATGACACTCTCAGAAGAGGCCATGCCCAGCTCTGCCATGACCAACCATGGGACCCTGGATTAATCACTGGATCACTCCTGTCCTCAGTCTCCCCATCTAAAAACTAGGATGACGATACCTACCTCATAGGGCCGCTGGAAGAATTGACTGCACGTGGGTCTAAGGGGAGCTGAGTCTCAGCTGGCATGCAGAGCTGTGGTGGTGACCGTACCTCCCCTTTGTCAAGGGCTGGTAGGTGCCTCTGCTGTACTGGTGGCCAAATGATTTTAATGGTACCCTTGTGTCCAAGTCATGGTCCTTAGCTCCAGCTTCAGCCACCACAGCTGGTAGATATGAGCCCGTGGGGCTGCCCTCCCGTTCTGAGCTTTCACTCCCCTGTAACAGAGAGAAGTGATCTCTCAAGCTCTTCCCTGTGGGGGACATCTGGCGACCTAGCGCCTCTGGCCAGCAGCCCTTGAAGGGCACCTTTGCTCCTGCTACCCTTCCCCTTGTCCAGAATGCTGGGAGATGCTGGGCACAGACCTCCCATCTCGCTCTCCATCCTGATCGTTGTGGGGCGCACCGGTGCGGGGGTGGGGACGGGGGACAGAGGGGCAGCAGGACAGAGCCAGCAGTGGCAGGCTCTTCAAGTGATTCTTCCCAGATTTGTTTTGAAAGTTTCATTCGGTGACACATCTACCCATGTCGCTATATTTATCTGTGAGAGAGGCAGGATATTTTTGAACGGATGTAATTTCTGGCTCTTTCCCTCCAAGAAAAAAAAAAGTTTCTCATTCCTATTCATGGCTTCCTGCCTCTGCTCCTGCCTCTTCCACACTTCTGTATAAACACACCCATGCACACACACACGCACACAGCAAGGCAGACATTTGGTTCAACAACTGCTATTCTGAGACTCTGTAGCTGACTCAGGCCTAGGTAACGTAATGGATAAACAGACAGAAAGGCGGATAGACTGAGAGAATGGAGAGGAATTGAATAAATGACCAAACCCACAGCGAAGAAATTGTGGGTTTGGGTGCTTATTTTTTTTTCTCTTGCAACTTCACTGAACACATGCTTAATAGGAGGAAAACTGACTGAGGGCAAGAGAGAAGGCCCCAGGGGGCACCAGCCAGGGGCTGCAATGAGCAGTTTGCTCTCTGACTTTGATGGAGTTGCCAAGAAGACAGACCAGGCTCACAGCTGACCCAAAGCTGAGTGTGGGAGTGAGAAACCCGAAGCCAAGTTCAGGATGGCAGGGCAAGCTTGAGAAGCAATAAGATGAACTATTACAAGGATGAACACCTTCAGCTCTGCATTCACATGAAAATAACCAGCAACCTGCAAATCTCTCCAGGAAGTAAATCAGGGAGGTAGGAGATGGGGAAACAGGACTCAGGCCTCTGTAGCTGTGTCATGCACAGATTGCGGGTGTGAGTGTCAGGCAGCCAAAGTCATGGAGATTTCCTTCTATGTTCCTTCTAGAAGCTTTACAATTTTAGGTATTACATTTAGGTACATTTAGAGTCATCTTGAGGTAATTTTTGTATAGGGTAGGACCTATGGCTTAAGGTTTGCTTTTTACTTTCTTTGCATATGGATATTCAATTGATTTAGCATCATTTATTAAAAAGAGCATCCTTTCTCCATTGAATTGCCTTTGTACTTTTGTGAAAAATCAGTTGACTAAATACGTGGATCTTGGAAATTCCCTGGTGGTCCAGTGGTTAAGACTCTGCACTTCCACTGCAGGTGGCATGGGTTCAATCCCTGGTCGGGGAACTAATATCCCACATGCTGCATGGCGTGGCCCAAAAAAAGAAAAATAAAAATGTGGATCTATTTCTGGATTCTTTCTTCTGTACCACTGATTGATGTATGTATGTATATATATATATATAAAACACATAAAAATATATTTTATATTATATAAATATATTACATAAGATACATTTTTTCCAGAAGTATACATACATATAAAATATATATCATATATTTATTTGTATATATTTTATATATTTATACTTATGAACATTAATATAAATACATTATTATTATACATTATTATTATTAATATTTATATTTTCCTCCAAAACCACACCAACCTCACTACCGTAGCTTCACAGATAGTTTAGTAAGTCTTGAAATCAGATAAGTCAGTTCCTCCAACTTTCCTCTTTTTTGAAATTGGTTTCACTATTCAAGCTCCTTTGCCTTCCCATATAAATGTTGGCAGTAGCCTGTTAATTGCTATTAACAGTTTTTGCAGGGTTTTATTGGACTGCGGCACACAGATCATCTTGGGGTGAACTGACACAATAACAAGCCCTCACTTTAGGGCTTCTCTTTGCACCTTTGCTCCCTCTTAGGGAACATTTCTCTTCCTGCCCTCGATCATCCCCCAGCGATGGACTGCTGTTAGCTGTTACTCAACACTTGCTAGCCTGTGGTTGGGATGGAGTGGGGGTCGGGAGGCAGCCTCTGCTGTTCTGCTTCAGTTTCAGTCTTAGGCAGGTGTTGTGTCTTGGATGGGGGATAGTTCAGTGATTCTGTCCCTCCCCCATCGGTAGGGGACTTACTGGTCTGCAGGTAGTCTTGCCCCTCACCCCCAGGGTAGAGGGTTTTACTCTTCTCCCAGCTGCCATGGATCCTGTGCCCTAAGGACAACATGGTTGGCTGCCCTTTCCCCAATGGTTATATATTTTTTCCATAAGGGATACGGGGAGAAGGATCTGGGTGGAACTTCATGCTTTTCTAGAAGCACTGTTCCCCCTCCCCAGACCTGAACCAAGAGAGAGGTCTTCCCAGGTCTCTTAACCTCCCCGCCTCTTTCTTGTGAGCATACAGTGTGTTCCATGGAGAAGAGCCTGCAAGCGGGTGTGGATTTCCCTGAAGTCTGCAGCTCCCAAGGGGGCTATACATTCACACAGGCCCCACATGTGGCCTTTAGTAGTTCATTAAGAAGTTTGGTTGGATTCTTCTTTCCTTCTTGTACGGCATCCAACATCTATAACAGGTAAGCAAGGACCTGTGATCCATCTCTCCTTGGAGGTATCTATTATGCCTTAGATTTCAGCTTAGTTTTTTGCCTTCCCTCTCAGTTCTCTGATGAGTTCAAGAAAAGGGGTCCTTTTGTAAATGATTTGGCATTTTGGGGGGTAAGGGTGAGAGCAATGCTTTTTGCAGAGTTCTACACCCTAAGTGGGAGCCAAAACTCCAACAGCCTTTTGCATTTAAAAGTCTAAAAGCTGGGACTTCCCTGGTGGAGCAGTGGTTAAGAACCCGCCTGCCGATGCAGGGGACACAGGTTCGAGCCCTGGTCCGGGAAGATCCCACATGCCACGGAGCAACTAAGCTCACGTGCCACAACTACGGAGCCTGCGCTCTGGAGCCCATGAGCCACAACTACTGAGCCCACGTGCCGCAACTACTGAAGCCCGCGCGCCTACAGCCCGTGCTCCGCAACAAGAGAAGCCACCGCAATGAGAAGCCTGTGCAACGCAACGAAGAGTAGCCCCCACTCGCGGCAGCTAGAGAAAGCCCGTGCACAGCAACAAAGACCCAACGCAGCCAAAAAAATAAATAATAAATAAATAAAATTTAAAAAGTCTAGAGGCTTACTTTATTGAGCAATGTTAGAAAATCTTTAAAAATAGAATTTGTATCTTGACTTTGGATTCTTAGTACAAATCACTCTATGCATAGTGAAAGCAGGAGACTAATAAAGGTCTTCATTTTTGTCTCATGTGACTAGTTTTCTTTTTGTTCATACATATATCTTTTTAAATTTAAGTGTTGGACAGGATATACTATCCCATGGTTCAAAATTGAAAAGGCTATACATAAAAATCTCCCTCCTATTCCTATTCCCCCACCACCTAGCTCTCGCTACAGGAAGCTGGTGTTACAGGTTTCTTGTTACCCTTTCAGAACTATTTTACGCAACTATAAGAAAATACCTCTATTCTTTCCCCACTGATTTTTATACAGATGGTAGCATACTCTACACACGGTTCTACTGCCTTGTTATTTCACCTAGCAATGTATGTTTTGGAGATCTTTTTCTGCTCTTTTCTCATTTTAGTGGCTACGGAGGACCCCACTGTATGGGCTACCATTTCTTTAGCCATTCCCCATTGACAGACACTTAGTTATTTACTGCCTTTTACATTGTTTACGAACACTGTTGTAAGGTCACTTACCTTCTTGGCAGAGATGAGCTGTAGCATAAATTCCTGCTCATGGAATTTCTGGGTCTCAGGATATGTGTATTTATATTATAGATATTGCCAAGTTTACATCACATGAAGCTTCTTATCTGCAATGCATAAGAGTGGCTGTTTCTTACACCTTTGCCAAAACAGAGAGCCTTCCCATCCTTTTGGATCTTTGCCAATATGATCAAGCAAAAATAGTATCTTAGTGCAGTTTTATTTTTATTTTTTAATTTTAAAATTTTTACTTATTTTTTTATACAGCAGGCTCTTATTAGTTATGTTTTATACGTATTAGTGTATACATGTCAATCTCAGTCTCCCAATTCACCCCACCACCACCACCACCACTTCCCCACTTGGTGTCCATATGTTTGTTCTTTACACCTGTTTCTATTCTGCCCTGAAAACCATTTCATCTGGACCATTTTTCTAGGTTCCACATATATTCGTTAATATATGGTACTTGATTTTCCCTTTCTGACTTACTTCATTCCGTATGACAGTCTCTAGATCCATCCACGTCTCTACAAATGTCCCAATTTCATTCCTTTTTATGGCTGAGTAATATTCCATTGTATATATGTACCACATCTTCTTTGTCCATTTGTCTGTCAATGGGCATTTAGGTTGCTTCCATGACCTGGCTACTGTAAATAGTGCTGCAATGAACATCAGGGTGCATGTGTCTTTTTGAATTATGGTTTTCTCTGGGTATATGCCCAGTAGTGGGATTGCTGGGTCATATGGCAATTCTATTTTTAGTTTTTTAAGGAACCTCCATACTGTTCTCCATAGTGGCTGTATCAATTTACATTCCCACCAACAGTGTAAGAGGGTTCCCTTTTCTCCACACCCTCTCCAGCGTTTGTTGTCTGTAGACTTTCTGATGCTGCCCATTCTAACTGGTGTGAGGAGATACCTCACTGTAGTTTTGATTTGCATTTCTCTAATAATTAGTGATCTTGAGCAGCTTTTCATGTGCTTCTTGGCCACTGTATGTCTTCTTTGGAGAAATGTCTATTTAGCTCTTCTGCCCATTTTTGCAAAGGGTTGTTTGTTTTTTTAATATTGAGCTGCATGAGCTGTTTATATATTTTGGAGATTAATCCTTTGTCTGTTGATTCATTTGCAAATATTTTCTCCCATTCTGAGGGTTGTCTTTTCATCTTGTTTGTAGCTTCCTTTGCTTTGCAAAAGTTTTAAGTTTCTTTAGGTTCTATTTGTTTATTTTTGTTTTTATTTCCATTACTCTAGGAGGTGGATCAAAAAAGATCTTGCTGTGATTTATGTCAAAGAGTGTTCTTCCTATGTTTTCCTCTAAGAGTCTTATAGTGTCCAGTCTTACATTTAGGTCTGTAATCCATTCTGAGTTTATTTTTGTGTATGCTGTTAGGGAGTGTTCTACTTTCATGCTTTTACATGAAGCTGTCCAGTTTTCTCAGCACCACTTATTGAAGAGACCGTCTTTTCTCCATTGTATATCCTTACCCCTTTGTCATAGACTAGTTGACCACAGGTACATGGGTTTATATCTGGGCTTTCTATCCTGTTCCATTGATCTATATTTCTGTTTTTGTACCAGTACCATACTGTCTTGATTACTGTAGCTTTGTAGTATAGTCTGAAGTCAGGGAGTCTGATTCCTCCAGCTCCGTTTTTTTCCCTCAAGACTGCTGTGGCTATTCAGGGTCTTTTGTGTCTCCATACAAATTTTAAGATTTTTTGTTCTAGTTCTGGAAAAATGTCACTGGTAATTTGATAGGAATTGCATTGCATCTGTAGAATGCTTTGGGTAGTATAGACATTTTCACAATATTGATTCTTCCAATGCAAGAACATGGTATATCTCTCCAACTGTGTGTATCATCTTTGATTTCTTTCATCAGTAGGTAGGTTTATTCCTAGGTATTTTATTCTTTTTGTTGAAATGGTGAATGGGAGTGTTTCCTTAATTTCTCTTTCTGAACTTTCATTGTTAGTGTATAGGAATGCAAGAGATTTCTGTGCATTAATTTTGTATCCTGCAACTTTACCAAATTCAGGGATTAGCTCTAGTAGTTTTCTGTTGGCATCTTTAGGATTCTCTATGTATACTATCATGTCATCGGCAAACAGTGACAGTTTTACGTCTTCTTTTCCAATTTGTATTCCTTTTATCTCTTTTTCTTCTCTGATTGCCGTGGCTAGGACTTCCAAAATTATGTTGAATAATAGTGGCGAGAGTGGACATCCTTGTCTTGTTCCTGATCTTAGTGGAAATGCTTTCAGTTTTTCACCATTGAGAATGATGTTTGTTGTGGGTTTGTCGTATATGGCCTTTATTATGTTGAGGTAGGTTCCCTCTTTGCCCACTTTCTGGAGAGTTTTTATCATAAATGGGTGTTGAATTTTGTCAAAAGCTTTTTCTCCATCTATTGAGATGATCATATGGTTTTTATTCTTCAATTTGTTAATATGGTGTATCACATTGGTTGATTTGCTTATATTGAAGAATCCTTGCATCCCTGGGATAAATCCCACTTGATCATGGTGTATGATCCTTTTAATGTGTTGTTGGATTCTGTTTGCTAGTATTTTGTTGAGGATTTTTGCATCTATATTCATCAGTGATATTGGTCTGTAATTTTCCTTTTTTGTAGTATCTTTGTCTGGTTTTGCTATCAGGGTGATGGTGGCCTCATAGAATGCGTTTGGCAGTGTTCCTTCCTCTGCAGTTTTTTATAAGAGTTTGAGAAGGATAGGTGTTAGCTCTTCTCTAAATGTTTGATAGAATTCAGCTGTGAAGCCATCTGGTCCTGGACTTTTGTTTGTTGGAAGGTTTTTAATCACAGTTTCAATTTCATTACTTGTGATTGGTGTGTTCATATTTTCTGTTTCTTCCTGGTTCAGTCTTGGAAGGTTATACCTTTCTAAGAATTTGTCCATTTCTTCCAGGTTGTCCATTTTATTGGCATAGAGTTGCTTGTAGTAGTCTCTTAGGATGCTTTGTATTTCTGCAGCGTCTGTTGTAACTTCTCCTTCTTCGTTTCTAATTTGATTGATTTGAGTCCTCTCCCTCTTTTTCTTGGTGAGTCTGGCTAAAGGTTTATCAATTTTGTTTATCTTCTCAAAGAACCAGCTTTCAGTTTTATTGATCTTTGCTATTGTTTTCTTTGTTTCTATTTCATTTATTTCTGCTGTGCTCTTTCTTATTTCTTTCCTTCTACTAACTTTGGATTTTATTTGTTCTTCTTTCTCTAGTTCCTTTAGGTGTAAGGTTAGATCGTTTATTTGAGATATTTCTTTTTTCTTGAGATAGGATTGCATTGCTATAAACTTCCCTCTTAGAACTGCTTTTGCTGCATCCCATAGGTTTTGGATCATCGTGTTTTCATTGTCATTTGTCTCTAGGTATTTTTTGATTTCCTCTTTGATTTCTTCAGTGATCTCGTGGTTATTCAGTAACGTATTGTTTAGCCTCCATGTGTTTGTGTTTTTAACGGCTTTTTCCTTGTAATTGATTTCTAATCTCATAGACATTTTGTTCCGAAAAGATGCTTGATATGACTTCAATTTTCTTAAATTTACCAAGGCTTGATTTGCGACCCAAGGTGTGATCTATCCTGGAGAATGTCCCATGTGAAAGTGTGATCTGCTGTTTTTGGATGGAATGTCCTATAAATATCAATTAAATCTAACTGGTCTAATGTGTCATTTAAAGCTTGTGTTTCCTTATTAATTTTCTGTCTGGATGATCTGTCCATTGGTATAAGTGAGGTGTTAAAGTCCCCCACAATTATTGTGTTACTGTCGATTTCCTCTTTTATAGCTGTTAGCAGTTGCCTTACGTATTGAGGTGCTCCTATTTTGGGTGCATATATATTTATAATTGCTATATCGTCTTCTTGGATTGATCCCTTGATCATTATGTAGTGTCCTTCTTTGTCTCTTATAATATTCTTTATTTTAAAGTCTATTTTGTCTGACATGAGTATTGCTACTCCAGCTTTCTTTTGATTTGCATTTGCATGGAATATCTTTTTCCATCCCCTCACTTTCAGTCTGTTTGTGTCCCTAAGTCTGAAGTGGGTCTCTTGTAGACAGCATATATATGGGTCTTGTTTTTGTATCCATTCAGCGAGCCTGTGTCTTTTGGTTGGAGCATTTAATCCATTCACGTTTAAGGTAATTATCGATATGTATGATCCTATTACCATTTTCTTAATTGTTATCGGTTTGTTTTCGTAGGTCCTTTTCTTCTCTTGTGTTTCCCACTTAGAGAAGTTCCTTTAGCATTTGTTGTAGAGCTGGTTTGGTGGTGCTGAACTCTCTTAGCTTTTGCTTGTCTGTAAAGCTTTTGATTTCTCCATCAAATCTGAATGAGATCCTTGTGGGTAGAGTAATCTTGGTTGTAGGTTCTTCCCTTTCATCACTTTAAATATATCATGCCACTCCCTTCTGGCTTGTAGAGTTTCTGCTGAGAAATCAGCTGTTAATGTTATGGGAGTTCCCTTGTATGTTGTCATTTTTCCCTTGTTGCTTTCAATAATTGTTCTTTGTCTTTAATTTTTGTCAATTTGATTACTATGTGTCTCGGCATGTTTCTCCTTGGGTTTATCCTTCCTGGGACTCTCTGTGCTTCCTGGACTTGGGTGGCTATTTTGTTTCCCACGTTAGGGAAGTTCTCAACTATAATCCCTTCAAATATTTTCTCAGGCCCTTTCTCTCTCTTCTCCTTCTGGGACCCCTTTAATGCGAATGTGGTTGCGTTTAATGTTGTCCTAGAGGTCTCTTAGGCTGTCTTCATTTCTTTTCATTCTGTTTTCTTTATTCTGTTCTGTGGCAGTGAATTCCACCATTCTGTCTTCCAGGTCACTTATCCATTCTTCTGCCTCACTTATTCTGCTATCGATTCCTTCTAGTGTAGTTTTCATTTCAGTTATTGTATTGTTCATATCTGTTTGTTTGTTCTTTAATTCTTCTAGGTCTTTGTTAAACTTTTCTTGCATCTTCTCAATCTTTGCCTCCATTCTTTTTCCGAGGTCCTGGCTCATCTTCACTATCATTATTCTGAATCCTTTTTATGGAACATTGCCTATCTCCACTTCATTTAGTTGTTTTTCTGGGGTTTTATCTTGTTCCTTTATCTGGTACATAGCCCTCTGCCTTTTCATTTTGTCTGTCTTTCTGTGAATGTGGTTTTCCTTCCATAGGCTGCAGAATTGTAGTTCTTCTTGCTTCTGCTGTCTGCCCTCTTTCTGGAGGCAAAATCAATGATGTCATCTGCCTTCCAGTGGAATGAGTACTTTGTGATGTACCGGTGTTGCCTATGTGCAAAGTACCTGGGATGAGACTATATCAGAGCCTTTGGATGTGCTTACTGTATCACTTCTTTCTGCGTGGTACTGGCTGACTAGCAGTCTCAGAGCTTAGGTGTGGCTCCTGAAGAGAAGTTAGGGTTCAGAGAAGGTCTGGAGCTGCTGTCTGATATGATAGGTCCTACTCTCAGTGCAGTTTTAATTTGCATCTGTCTTAGTAAGAGTTAAGCTGGATGACCTTACACTGGTGACAGAGACATTTTAATTTCCCTTTCTGTCCTCCTGTGAGGGTGGGGGGAGGGGTGGGATTGAGCCCTCATGTCTCCTCCAGATCCAGCCAAGCCATCTGTCTTCACTATTTTACCTGTACTGGGGTCCTGCATGAGGTCTGATGATGAGCGAAGTGTTTCTGTTATGTTAAAAGTTAGCAAAGTATTGATTGAATGCCATGTATTTTAATTGTAGGAATAAAGACCCCATATTTTATTCCTTGCCTCCTTATATGCCAGGCTCCTTGGAGGAACTCCAGTGAACAGAGGAGTGAGGACTTCTAGGCTGAGAGAGGAGCTAGATTTCAGACACCTTCAGGAAGACACACTCCTCGGAATACAAGCCACGGCCTCTGTTCTAACACACAGGCTGCCAGCACATGGCGGCTCCGGCTCCAGCCTCTGGGCCACAGTGGAAGCTAACACCACAAAAGTAGCTGGACTAGGGTGGGCAGGGGTCTCCCCAGCAGGAGGCAGCTCGCTTCTGGCCAAGGCCGAGCTTTTGTGCTTTGGGTTAAACAGGCAGGACCCCAGGAAAAGTCTGGAGCCCTCTATCCTGAAGAGTGTGAGGGAGTTTAGTTTTTACTTTTTTTTCAGTATTGCATGGACAGAGGGAAAGGCAACAGGAATCCATAAAGAGGCCCACACCTGGGGGGAGATAAGGGCACAGCTGTGAGCCCAGAGTGGAGGTGGAAAGTGCAGAGGCAGGGGGTCAGGACGGGGGCTCATATCTCCAGGAGGGAGCTGAACCTCCACAAGGGAGTTTGAGCCAACCCTCCTTAGGGGCAGGGCTCCCTGCTGACTTGTGGGTTATAAAAATACTGTGCCTCAAAGATCCAGTCGTTTATCCTGGCTCATGGAGCTGCCCCCTGTACCATCTCTCTGTAAACTCTGCCTGCCTGGGCAGTGCCTGGGACCACCCTGTCTGTCCAGCTGGGCTGGTCCATCCCTGCCAGGGATGCGGGGCTGCCCCACCCCAGCCTGCCTGCCTCCCTGGCCCTGTGCTCCTTCATCTCTCAAGAGCTTGAGCCCCGCACCTGATGGTGGCCACACCAGGCATCTCTCCTGCATTGGGTACACCTTCTCGGAGCTGCAGGTCCTCGGCCTCTCCCCAGCACCAGAACCGTGGCCCTACTGGCAGCCCCAGACCCTGCACAGCCCACAGTGGCTCTCCTGCCATTGCACCACGCAGCCTGTGTGAGGAGCTACTGTGCAGGGGTCCGCGCCTCCTGAGGTGGGAGGGAGAGGAGGGCTGAGGTCGTTACCGAGGGGTGGGGATGGCAGGGAGACACTCTAGGTTAACCACAGCTACCCAGCTCTGATGGCTGGTTAGGTTCCAGCCTCTGCCTTAGGCTCGTTAAATATGTTACCTTCGCACATCCTCATAAGCATCCCTAAAGACTATTTTTATCCCCATTTTTGAGAGGAAGAAACTGAGGCCCTGACTTCAAACAAGAGCATCCCTCTGGGAGTCATGCGGTGTAGAGGGTGGAGGTCCCAGCTTCTCGGCTGTCGACCAGCTGCCCTGTCCAGGCACCGCCAGGCACAGACCCACGCTTCTCCCCGACCTGCTGCCAGTGAGACTCGCAGGAGGGAGAAAAGGAGGTTGACTCTGAGGGACGAGCTGGAGGTCCCCGGTGTGCCCAGCTCAGACCCACTGGGCACCAGGCCCCAGCATGCCACAGGTCTGCACACGTGCATTCCCAGGAATACTTGGGGCCGGAAGAATTAGAGGCCACCAGCCGCAAATGCGATCACTGAAGGGTTCAGCCCAAGGAGGATTAGCTGGGGATTTGGAGGAAGTTTCCCACAAATCACCGTGGCTCCTGGAGGTGAAGATTCCTTGGGGACCGGAAGAGGTCCTGTTGGATGAGCAGGATCAGACAGGAGGACATCATGTGCTTGCTTTCCTGGGGTTCCCAGCACCCCCCAGAGAGCCTTGGCCGAGGGGATCCTCCCTGGAGACTGGGCCCTGCAGGAAAGCGTACCTGCTTGGGGTCAGGGCCCTGGCTTCCAGTCCCTTCTCCCCTCCTCGGGCCCCACTGTCCTCAACCACCTGGTGAGGCTCCTGCAACCCACCAGGCCGCCAAGTGCAGCGGGCAGGTGCCCGGGCTGCGTGCAGGGGAGCTTTTGATCATAGGCTCTGCTCCATTATGGATCCTCCTGCCTGAGCCCGTCATTCCTCCTCTGCACGAGGCAGGTGACTGAACCTCCCCCCATATGAACTTACAAGGGTTAAAGGAAGGTGTTTATTAGGCGCCCTCATGCACCCAGCATGGTAAGAGCTCAATAAACAGTCTGTGGTTATTGTCACTCAAGGGTCCCTGACAGCACTCACATCATGAGAGGGCTCTGTTCCATGGCCCCATGCTGCCACCTGGCAGTCACAGGGAGGAAAATGAAACTGACTGAAGAGGGTGAGAGAAATAGCTTGTGGAGTTCTTACCAAGGCACTGACTGTCCTAATGCGTTACATGGATTCTCTCACGTGAGGACGAGATACCTAATAGCTCATATTAAATAAAGTGGTGCTGCTATTTATGTGACCAGAAACATTACCTGTGTCATTCTGCTTAATCTTACAACACCCGTTCAGGTAGGAATTTACTTCCTCCACCAAACAGATAGAGGACGACAAGGTTCAGAGATGTTAAGTAACTCCCCAAGGTCACACAGCAAGTAAACGTTGCAGCTAGAATTGGAACCCTGTTTAGAGCCGATCTCATGCTTGTTTGAGCATCACGTGCTTCCCCCAGAGAAGCTCTAGATCGTCTCATAGGGGAGGGGGATTGACAGGGAGGACAGGTGTGACCATGGAGGGGGACTCAAAGGGAATCAAGCTCTTTGGTCAGGAGGCAACCACTTTTATCCTGGATCAGAGACTGAGGGCAAAGTCACAGCCCTGCAATCTTTGAAATTATCTAAGCACTTTGCAAACAGGTGTTCCATTTCCACAAAGGTGGGCACAGAAATGGGGATTCAAAAGGCAGAGCCTGGAAGGAAATGCACATCTCTGGGAAGCATGATTAAGGAGACTTCTTCATTTTCATTTTTACACTTTGTGTGTGTTTTATCTCTCTCCCAGTGCATTTGAACTACACTGAATAAGACATAATATCACAACAGGAAGGACCTTAGAGATTGTCATGCTCATAGTGGGCACTCAGTAGTGTATTCAGTGAAAGGAGGAAGGAAAGAATCCAGTCTGGGGAAACTGAGGCACAGAGAGGAGGAGAGGTGCTCCCAAGGTCACACAGCTACCACACAGTTGGGTCTAAAATTTGGGTCTCTGGACACCCACCTGTTCTCTTTTCTATTCCACTGAATGGTACCCAGAGTGGCCGTAGAGCAGAGGAAGTGGAGGGAGGGCCTGTGCGCCAGGTGAGGGTGCTGGCAAGCAAGTATGGGCTTCAGAGCAGGGGAATGGCCCGCCAGATTTATGCCTTTTCCAAATAACCAGTCTCTTCTGATTCCTTCTGTTCGCTATGAGGTTTATGTGGAGAGAGGGAGAGAGGGAGGGACTGATCTTACAAATCCTAGACCTGGGCCTGTTATCATATCCAGCCCTGGGCCATATTTGCTGTCCTGTCTTCTGATTTATTAACACTTGGCTCAGTCTTGGTCCTTAATTCTTACACCTGTCCCTATGCCCCCAGAGGGCTCCCTGAGGGGGACGATGTGGCCAAGAGGAGCACTGCTCTTCTTCCCGTCAGGGTCCTCCTGGGTCTACACTGAGCTTACGGGGTGATACCTCCGCTCATTCAGCTGCCAGGGACCCTGATGCCTGCCAAACCCTGGGCTAGGCCCTTTTATAACTTACTTAACAATCTCACAACCACATTAAGAGGCAGTAATTTGGGGGACTTCCCTGTGGTCCAGTGGCTAAGACTCCGTGCTTCCAATGCAGGGGCCCCGGTTCAATCCCTGGTCAGGGAAATAGATCCCACATGCTGCAACTAAAGATCCCGCATGCCGCAACTAAAGATCCCGCATGTCGCAACTAAAGATCCTGCATGTCGCAATTAAAGATCCCACATGCCACAACTAAAGATCCCGCATGCCGCAACTAAAGATCCCGCATGTCGCAACTAAAGATCCCGCATGCCGCAACTAAAGATCCCGCATGTCGCAACTAAAGATCCCGCATGCCGCAACTAAAGATCCCGCATGCCGCAACGAAGACCCGGCGCAGCCAAATAAATAAATAAATAAAGAGACAGTAGGTTTTTTTCTCTTTTAAATAGACTAGTTTGTAGAGCAATGCTAGGTCCACAGAAAGACTGAGGGGAAAGTATAGGGAGTTCCCATATACCCCGTGCCCACCCACCCCTAACCCCTGCCCCCTGGTGGGAGGCATCCCCCCACCAGAGTGGTACATATGCTAAGATCAAAGAACTACACTGACATGTCGTTATCACCCAGAGTCCACAGTTTATGTTAGGGTTCATTCTTGGTGTTATAGTTCTATGGGTTTATGTCACTGACCCTGTGAGGCCTTTCTGGGACAGACCCCTCACCAGGACAGACTCCTCGCCTATATCCTCTGCTTTAGCTCCTCTCTGAAGGACCTAGATAATAGCATCTGATATACGCTTCCTGAGTTGGTTTATAGATGTTAAAACCCCCACCAAAGGGAAGATGTTAACTACTTGACCATAAGCACGTGGCCCCCAGGCCTCCTGGAGCCTGCCTCTCCCCCAGCAGGGGGTCTGAACCAGGAGCTGGTCCCCCTCCCAAGGCCATGGAGTAAGCTTTGGAGTAAGACCCACACATGCCTGGATTTCAGCTCCGCCCCTGTATCTGTGTGGCCTTGGGCAGACCCCCAGTTTCCTGTCTCCTAGTTGTGGTATTAACCCTTGCAGGCGTGTTTAAGGATCGGAGCATAGTTCCTGGCACGTGGTAGGTGCTCAAAAGCTGGTGGCTCTTATTCCTGCGCCAGATGGGATTGCCTGGCAAGCTCTAGCTCAGAAATACCTCCTGTCCAGAAAATATGCCTAAACGACTGCCAGGCCAGGGGGCCAGGAGTCCTGGAGCCCATCTTCCAATTTTCCAGCTGACAGATAGGAATCAATTCAGCCTCTGTAAGAGCCATTACAACTTCATCACCCATGAAGCAAATCCATGTGTCCTATTTGATTTTCATTTCAGAAGCCAGGTATCAATACTGACCCTTCCGCGGGGCGCTGGGGCTGAGGGGAGCTTGTTAGCGTGAAGTCCCCTCCCCCCGGCGAAGGCCAGGTAGCTTCTCACTTGCCACTTCCAGCCCAGTGGACGGGTTGATGCTTCTTTCCTGGAGCATCGGGATTTCTGGGGAGTTTGTCAAATGCAGATTTCAGCTCCCCCTGCCCATCTATTAAATTGGTACCTACAGAGAAGGCCCAGGAGCCTCTATTTTCACCAAGCTCTTCCAGTGATTCTGGTTTGGGAATCACTGCCTTAGAGGACCCCCAGGGCATCTGCCACACTGTCGGTCTCTCTCAGGAGGAGAGCCCAAGAAGCAATGCTGGGAAGGTTTATGTGGGTTCGTGGAGGAGGAGGGTTGAAGGGAGGAGAGCAGGATCTCACTGCCCTTCACCCTTTACGGAGAGAGGCACTGTTAGCTTGCGGTAGGAGACTGGACTCTAGAATCACACACACAGCAGTCAAAACACCAGCCCAGCCACATATGTTAGCTGCATGTCCTTCTCAGGTTACTTCTAGCTTTCGGTACCCTCTTAACATTAAAATGGGAATTCTATTATCTATTTCAAGGAATTATGCTTGAGATTATACTAGATTCTTGATGGAAATGCAAGCACAGGGCCTGCCATGGAGTAGGTGTCCTGCGATCAATTTGTTGCTTTCAACTCCAAATTCACCCATCTTTACCCTGCTTTGTAATACTGCAGTTGGACCTTGTCAACACTTGTCCTTTACCAGAGAGACAGTAGAGGGTGCTAGGGGGACACTGCAAGGCGCACAGAGGAAGAGCTCCCCTTCCTGGCTCCAGTGTGCCTTTTTTCTTCCTGCAATGTGACTGCCAGCGGCATCTAGGCTCTCTCACCCAGTGGGGCTCTCTCAGGGAGTTTTTCTGGCTCCCAGCAGGGGTACCTCCTGTGCTTTAGCTCCTGGCTGGAGCCGCAGTGAACTTCTCCACCATCCAGTGGGCTGCAGCCACACTCTCTCCCAAGTGGTCTGAATCTCATCCAAGTTCTTCCTTCCATCACTGGGGAATCTCCCTTATCCTTGGAGGTGGCAGCTCCTTCCAGCATTTCCTATTCCTGTCTTCCTTAGAGTCCTCTATTGCCCCTTTTAGTAGTTAACTACCCTTCACTAGTTAATCATTCTTTGTATTAAATTTTCCCTATTCCAACAGCTGGTATGGTTCTTGTCTCCTGACTGGACCCTGATTAATATCATTAATAAATGATATTAAAATATCATTTTAATATCATTAAAATGATAGTTCATGTGCTCTCCATCTCCAAAAAAGTATTTTTACATGCTCTCTTTAATAACCAGGGAAAATTTGCCACATACCACCAGAAGCTGTGGCAACTCTAGAAATTGCATCCCCAACCTGAATGAATGACTTCCCTCTTCAAGGGGTTCCTGGGTGTTACCACTGTACACTTCTTGGGGACAGTCTAGGGAAGCCATAGGGAGTGATGGTGACATGAACACAGCCATATTGGAAAGCATTACGGTCTTCTGTGGACACCATGCAGCACTCAGAGATTACACTTGGAGAAAGACAAGTAAATACAGACCGGAAACTAGTGATAAGGGACATGGCTCAAGAGGCAGGAAGCCCAGTTCTTCTAGGGTAAGAATAATGTGATACTCAGGAAAGACCCCAAAACTCAGCCTCTGTGTCTTCAGCCATGCCAAAACATCATGAGTGCCTGGCGGGAGGTTCAGAATCTTCAGCACACTACCCTCATTCTTTGCAGCTTGTGTGGGTATCAGTACAGGGAGGAAAGTGTATCAAAAAGAACCCATCTACATTGTTCTTTGGGGATACATGAACCCTATGGGTCCCACCAATAGGGCAAGATTCTGGTACCCAAAGTGGACAAGAGCAGGCGAAGTCCTCCCCACACCCAACAGAAAGCTGGCTCAATGAGGTTTCCTTCTGGCTGGTCCTGTTACCTCTTCCCACCTCAGCAACTGGCAGCCGGGATGGAGGTACGCCTTGGACGGAACATCTGTGGTCAATGGTCTGGCTGTCTCAAGGAGGTGGGTGTGTGGCAGGACCGCGCATGATCACGGGGTGGGTGGGACCCCAGGGTCATAGTGGTGAACTCGGGGCCATGCCTTCCCAGTAGGGACATCCTGCACACTGCATGGGCCTAGGATCCCTGACTACACACCGTCTAAGTCATGGAAGTCCAGAGAACAAGGCAGTTGGAAGGGCAAGACTTAAGGACCAAACTCCCTTCTGAAGAAACTGAGGACGGTCAGACAGAGAGGCAGTGGCAAGACTGAGATTACAACGCAGGGCCCTGCATCACTCCCACTCACTGAGGGTTAATGCTGCCCCGGGAAGGACGGGGCTTTCGCAAGTGCCGAGAAGCAGGGCTGGGCTGTGATTAGTGGAGATAGCCACGAGGTGTCACTGTCTCACCACCATCCGTGGCTGCACTGTGGCCTGGATTCCACCTTCCCAGGGCAGTGTCAAAGCTAATGACCAACTCTGGGTGAGTGAAGGGGCACTGTTGTTTCATTCCATGCATAAGGTTTTAAAAAAAATATTTTAATTGAAATATGGTTGATGTCCAATATTATGTTAATTTTCAGGTAAACTACAAAATGATTTGATATTTGCATACATTATGCAGAGATCACCACGGTAAGTCTAGCAACCATCTGTCCCTACACAAAGTTATTACAATATTATGGACCATATTCCTTATGCTGTAATATACAGCGAAGGGGCTTTTGAAATTTCCATCGCTGAAAAATCATAAAAAGAGTAGCCCCTCCCAGGCTGAGGGAAAAGAGCACCGTTTATTTCCCTAGAGAGCGGGTCCCAGTAAGAGCTCTTGCTGCTGCATTGTTAGGGGCTCTTTTTTCCTGCCTAATTGCTGTCTCTTCATGATGACCGTGGCTTAGACTCCTTAGGCTCTGGCTCCCAAGTGTGTGCCGTGGAAGGGACCTTAGAGATCTCCAACTTCAGCCCCTTCATTGTAAGGGAAGCTGAGAAAGAGAAGGCCATTCCCAAAGCACACATAGCTGGATGGAGGCAGAACCAGGACTTGAACCTGAGACCCCAGAGGCCTTGCCCAGTGCTCTGTCCGCTCCACCGTGCTCCCTGTCTCTACACTACACATGCTCGGCCACTCATTCTCTTAACACTATTGGGCACTTACTCTCAACTATTTTTCTTTTCTTTGTGCCTGAACAGAATTGGAAACTCTTCAAGACGTAAGATGACATGGCATGTCAGTGATCCCATCAGAAGGGCACAGCTGGGGGTCAGTTTCCTTCCCTTGGTCAAGAGTATTTACCAAGTCAGAATTCTTCTCCATACAAGGACTACTCCTATTTGAGCGAGCTTTACATGAGTAAGATCAAATTCTACCTGGAAGTCGGGGGGTGGGGGGGAGGGGAGAGGGAGAGACGCAGTTTCTAAATGATAACATAGAGTCTAGTAAGTACTGACATAGCTAATAGAGTCAAATAAGTGAAACCTGACTTAGTGACGGAAACAGCGCACCGTGGATATGGGTCTATTCGATTCATGGCTACATGCTGAATTTTTATGTCTTCTCTCCTAAATCAAGCCCTTATATATTAACTGCCACGTTCTCCTATCTAGCTTCCTTGAATCAACTCTCTTGCTTCTTATCTTTCCCACACATTTTACTAGATTAATCTACCATAAACTCTACTTTCATCATATCACTCCCTTGTTCAAACAATAAATTGTTATCTTCTAATATAACAAAACAAAACACAAGAGTATTTACCAATGTCATCCATTCTTTATGCCAAAAAAGGGAAGACATGAGATGAGAATTCAAAGTCAGACAGAGGATGGGGCAATGCTGCAGAGACGGCAGCTCAGATGGCAAGCTCCAGCCAGGCTGGCCGGAGGCTCCTTGCTGAGCCCACACCGGGTACTTGAGTGGGAAGGAACCTTTGGAAGGTGGATGCTTTGAAGCTGCATCAACTGTGACCATCAGGGGGCAGTGTTTTACCACGTCCTGCTCGGTCCAAGAGACTGTTTTCTGAGCACTGAAGAAAGTAAATCTTTTAAGGGAACAGAGGGGTGTTTAAAACAAGAGTCTAAGTGCGGAAAAAAAGAAAGATGTATCAGTCTGGACTTGAAATTGATCCCTGAATGCAGTCATTCTATTGTTTTTGTCTGTGTCTATTCTTACTCGGCAGTTAAACAGTTGCCACAGCTATGAAGTTGGAGAATCATGTCTCGGTGTGGAGCCCCTTTCACATGGTCCTTCTCCCATGGTCCAGAGTTGTTCACAACCTTAGAAACCCTCTGGGGGCATTCGGGGGTCTCAGAAAGAATGGTCTAGAATCTGGCTAGGGATGCCGCAGCCTGTGCAGCCTCAAGCCCATCCACCTTCCTCCCCACTGTCCTCCACCTGGCTGCAGTTGGCCCGCCTGCCCTTTCTGCATCTAACTGCTGATGTTCAGGCATCACCTGCTCTGCTGCAGCCCAGTGCCGCAGCTCTACGCATTGCTGACCACTCCGTTGGGATGTTAAGCACTTCTGGCTTGGCTGGGGGATGGTTAATCAACAACGTTGTCAGAGTGATGGATTCTTCCAGGATTACTGCTTAATTAGCTTGTTTAGAGGTAAAAATCAACTAGGACATCAGCTCTCTGGGAGCTGGAAGGAGGGGAGCAGTGAGCTGGGAGGTGGTGGGGAGGGATCTCAGCCATCCAGGGCAGCAGGCGTGGGGCTGAGGGGGTGGGGGAGGGGTGGCGGGCGGCCTCTGACCAGAGCAGACCTTAAGCTTGAATTCATCGGGCATTTCATAGCCTTCCTGGTTGCTGCAGCCCAGAGCGTTTCCACCATTCAGCGGAGCTGCAAAAGCAGTGAGTCCTGAAAAGTCACCTGAGGGCCACAGCCATCACTTGAGAGCTTTAAAAGAAAAAAGCAGATTCCCAGGCCTAGCACCAGACTTTCCGGATCGGAATTTCTGAAGTTTTTTAGAAAAGCTATTCCTAATTTTTATGCACAATGAAGTTTGAGAGCTACCACTCTGATTGGTGTCGGGCAAGTCAGCATTTCCACTGGCAACAGATTTCAGATGATTGGGACTATGGCCACCACCCCGATCAACGTCCATAGACCCCAGTCTTCCTCCTTCTGTTTTTTTCTTTTTTAACTTTTTATTTTAGGTTGGAGTATAGTTGATTAACAAGTTGTGTTAGTTTCAGGTGTGCAGCAAAGTGATTCAGTTATACATATGCATGTATCAATTCTTTTTTTTTTTAAATAAATTTATTTATTTTGGGCTGCATTGGGTCTTTGTTGCTGCACATGGGCCTTCTCTAATTGTGGCAAGCGGGGGCTACTCTTTGTTGCGGTGCGCGGGCTTCTCATTGCAGTGGCTTCTCTTGTTGCCAAGCATGGGCTCCAGGCACACAGGCTTCAGTAGTTGTGGCACGCAGGCTCAGTAGCTGTGGCTCGCAGGCTCAGTAGTTGCGGCTCGCGGGCTTAGTTGCTCTGCGGCATGTGGGATCTTCCCAGACCAGGGATCAAACCCCTGTTCCCTGTGTTGGCAGGCGGATTCTTAACCACTGCGCCACCAGGGAAGCCCATATATGTACCTATTCTTTTTCAAATTCTTTTCCCATTTAGGTTGTTACAAAATCTCCTGATTTCTGTCTTGTCCTCAGTCTCTCCTGTCTTATTCGTCTGTATTGCTCCCTGCCATGCCTCATTTGTTTGCCCCTGTCTGTTTGAATCATCCTGCCCGCCAGCTCTCCATCTCCATCTGCTTGTCGTTCCCTCTCCCCCCATTTTTCTCTTTCCCCTGTGCTGACTATTGTCTGTTGGCACCTGACACTCTTTATACCCCCTTTCTATACCCTCTTCCATTTGGCAGGGGCTGGAAGCCTCTAGAAGAGTCCCAGATATATTCTAAGTCCCACTGGTGAGATGCACTTATGACCTGAAAGGCAGCAGAGAGGCAGAGCCTTATTAATTCTGCCTCTGGCAGGGTGGGCAGGACATGTGGGCTTCAGCAGATGTGAGGTTTTGTCCTGCAAGTCACCTGCTTAGGCCTGCAGGCAGCTGTGACCGTTTCTGGCCGCTCCCTGTCGTATCTGGTGAGGGTGGCGGCGGCGGCAGCAGCTTCTTTGTTCTCTGAAAGCTAGTGGTGACCCTGGGAGTTGGTGGTGATTGTGTCTGGCCTGCGCTCCTCCAGCAAACCCAACAATTTTGTGAGCAACTCACTCCCTGTGTTAAATACGTCCTTTTTGATATACCTTGAGTGGTTCCTATTTTCTCACCTGATGCTGCCTGATATACTCTCCGTTCCTCCCTTCCGCTTAACCTTTTCTTCTATTCCACACTCCCTGCCCTTTCCCTATTCCCAGTCCCTCCTCCTAACTGGCTATTATATGAAACTGAAAGTTTTAAATGTTTAGATTTGGATAAGTTATATTATCTTCATTCTTAATTTAAAACATAGGTGAGTGGAACATTTTTTGAGGTTGGAAAACCCCTCGTTGAACTGAGTTGGCTATATCTGAGGTCCTCCTGGATTCTGTCCTAGTGGGTCAGGGCCCTTGATGGAGCACAGGGGATGGGGGAGGGAAGAGGGAAAGCACAGGCATGCCATGTGCTGCACTGTTCCACTGTAATCCTGCCTCTGTCCCCATTGGGCCTGGAGGTGGCAAGAACCAAGGAACCTATTTCTGTTCTAGGGAGAAGCAAGACTGACGTCACCCCAAACCACTGGGTTTGCACGTAGAGCTGCTCTCTGGGCCTGCGTTTCCCCGGCGTGTGTGTTTGTGTACACATGTGCACTCTCACCAGGGTAACCTCCCGCTCCGGGGAAGCAGGCCTGTCCTTTGCGTTCCTCCACCTGGGGGCTACTTAGGCCCAGCTGCTGCAGAGGGCACAGTCACTGAGTCAGGGGACTTGGGTTTCAAGGCATGTGGCTGGAGCAGCAAAGTGTGCAGGTGTGTTGGACGTTCTACCTGGAGGTACAGGTGAAGGTCATCTCTGAGTCCTGCCAAAGCAGCCCATTCATTTTTTTGAGCTGTCCATTGTTTTAAAGCAGAGTCTGTGTTGACCAGTCGGGACCAGCGTTTCGCATGCAGAAAATCTTACCTAAGAGGGCAGTCTGATAGCCCAGGACATGGGGTCTTCAGGCATTAGCTCTGTCTACCTCTGAAGTCCATGCTGATAACCATGGCCATCTATCCTGGTCAGCCAAGCACAGGGCCAGGAGGCCCAATGACGTGGCCCAAGCTATGCTGTGTGTCTGACCCTGCTCTGCTACTGAAATGATTGCAAACACGTCGCAGCAGTTCCTGTGAGAGGCAGGTTAGTTGGCTGTGTGTTTGTTCCTCGTACCGGGATGCATCCACCTCCAAATGCTCACTTAGACCTGAGTGTGGGCGTTTGCATGGTGGCGCACCCCTGCCCATGCCATCAGCCTTCTGATGGTTTCTTCTCAGAAAGGTCACACCCTGGCAGTTTCTTGCCCTCCTATTCTCTTGACACATGCATTTGCGAGGATTCCCTCACTGGAGAGATGCTTCTAGGAATGAGTTCTCAAATGTCAGTTCTCCTAAGTGGGGTCTGGCCTGGCCACTCTCTGGAAGCTCTTCTGTACTCTGGTGGGGCATGACCTTTTAGAGCTATCTGATGACCATTTTATGGATTATAGGAGTGAGGGAGGCGTCCACCTTGCTGGCTGGATTTCCCCTCCCCCAAAGGTATTTTTCATCCGGAACTAAGATCCTATTTGTCACGGAGTTGAAGACCCTTATTTTGCCACCTGGCTGTGAAACAGGATTCAGATATCCGAGAGTATGACTCATTCTGCAAACACCCAACGGACCGTTCCGATGTCACGCATAGCACCCTGTGGGTGGGCAGACTGAGAAATGATTGGGTTGATGGGAGGGGAACCGAGATGTAGCTTCTCCCCTGCTCTCCCACGAGGGATCCTCTTCTGCTTCGTTCTCCTGGGATTCCAGGCTGGGGTTCTGAAGTATTCAGATGACCTGTTCTATGATCGTGCGCTAACCAGAGCTTCACCCAGCTGAGGACCTGGCCCAGGATCCTCGAAGGCGGCTTTGACTGTGCTCCAAGCAGCGCAGGCTTTGCTGTATCACACCTTTGGGGGCAGCACAGTCCAATGGAACAAGGGCCAGATTCTTGAGTGATCACTGGGAATTTGTCTTAGAGAAAGACACAGATGCTCAAATGCAAAAGGTCCGGGGTGAGTAAAGAAGCTTTTCCTTCGAGTGACTACAGAGGCCAGGCCCCATTCCCACAGATGCTGTTCAGGTCCACCAGACAACAGAGGGAGCACCTGTACCACCTACTGGCAAGGCTGGACCAGCTCCATCACACCCATGGCTCCAATGGATGGCAATGTCCCTACTTTACTCTTCAAAATTCCCCAGAGGCACCCTACCCACCTACTCTGCCCTGTCTGAGCACAAGCCATAGTCCATTTAGCACCTGAGTGCCTGCAGCAAAGTGGAGGGGAAGTCAGTTCCTCTGACCCCCTGGACAGGATGGAAGGGCTGAGAAGAGGGGCAGCTAGAATAACTACAACTCTGTCCTCTGGTCTAGCTGAGTTCTGGTCTGCTGGCTGTGGACCCCTGGGGAATAGTGGCTTTTCTCAAGGGCTTGTCTCTTGGATTCAAGTGATATCTCTGCGTAGACATTTTTTTCTACAACTATAATCAAACATCTTTCCTGCCTACCTGGTAAAGAAGCCACCTCAACTGTTCTTCTCTGTCTCCCTCCTCTTCTCTTGAGTCTTAAACTCTTGTCTCTCAGATTATTTGCTAGTTTGCTTATTTATTTTTCATAACGGTCCAGCCTAAGGTACATAATTAAAAAATTCAAGACATTCATACAAAGCATGAAGAAAAAACAGCAGTCCCCTGCCCCATTCCTACCCAAAATTCCTCTCTCCAAACTCTTTCTTCTGAACTTTACTTCTCAATAATAGTTTATATGGTTACCCCTTGATTTACCAATTTTAAATGGCTACTGACTCCTCATGAAGGAAGATGGGGCTGGGTTGCTTCTAACCCCACTTTCATGCCTGTATCTTCTCTCCCTCCATTCTCTATTATGTCACATTTTTTTGTTAAATCAATACTCAATTTTTATTTTATTCTGCTGAGTGAAAAAAAACTCTAGGTTCATATTTCCTTTCTTCTAAGAAGTCTTTGTTCTTCCAGGAGTTAGCAATTACCTCATTTAAAAAATCTGCTTGGGGCTTCCCTGGTGGCGCAGTGGTTGAGAATCTGCCTGCCAATGCAGGGGACACGGGTTCGAGCCCTGGTCTGGGAAGATCCCACATGCCGCGGAGCAACTGGGCCCGTGAGCCACAGCTACTGAGCCTGCGCGTCTGGAGCCTGTGCTCCGCAACAAGAGAGGCCGCGATAGTGAGAGGCCTGCGCACCACGATGAAGAGTGCCCCCGCTCGCCGCAACTGGAGAAAGCCCTCGCACAGAAACGAAGACCCAACACAGCCAAAAATAAATAAATTAATTAAAAAAAAATCTGCTTGGTCTATGTCATTATCCTAATAATTCTTCCAACCCTCCAGCAGAAATCCAAAATCCTTCGGAACACTATTTTTCCCATGATTAAGCGATTAGATAAAACTACTGGTTCCGTTTTTCCCATAGGTCGCTTTTCCTGCTCCCTGCTGGGCTTCCGGCTCTCTCGTTCAGCTCTGCAGCTCTGGCCTTTGGACTTCTGTAGCGAGTGAAGGACATAGTGCTGGACCTCCCGTTTCCTGGATTCCAACTCTTTCTCCATCTTCGTTCATGTCCTTGGAGTTTTCATGTTATTGTCCTAGTTGGATACATTTCTCTTTAAAAGCTAGCTCTGGAAAGCTGCACACCCTAGGGGCGAAAGGTGCCTGGTAATCACCAGGTGTATGTTTGCCAAAGGAGGTGGGGAGTTTTCCTAACACCAGAGGCAAATCCAGACTCTCAGCTCTCAGAAAGAATTTCTTTGGTCTGAAGGCTGGAGAGACGGATTTCTTAGGATAGAAGCAGACCCACTCTTGTGAAAACTGCTGTTGGTAAATCAGCAGGATCAGGGCCACCGCTGCCCATATTTCACCCTCATGCGGAGTAGGAGGAGGTGGCCCCTTCCTCCAGACACTTTATTTATGCGTAGTGGGAACTGTTCTAAATGCTAACTTTGTTAGAATAAGGCACTTTACTGCCATATTGACAGTAGATCAACGTGAATGTAGATGACATCAGCTAGACAAACTCTCAGCAGGGTGTGACTTGCAGTGTACGAAACCTCTAGACTCTGAAATCAGTTAAGATCAACATAGCCTCAAGTGTCCAAGGACCATACACCAAAGCACGGAGTATTAGCTTTCTTTAAAGTAAGAATTCAATACTTTTAAATAATTTTAACATAAACATGGCCCCCAGTGTGACAACCGAAGTGTGTGCTTTGTTCAGAAGAAACACATATGATGAGAGCGGAGGAAGAGGAGTTGTCTGGTCGTTTTTTTTTTTTTTCGGTACACAGGCCTCTCACTGTTGTGGCCTCTTCCGTTGCGGAGCACAGGCTCCGGATGTCTGGTCGGTTTTAATATCATAGTTTACTAAGTCAGAGGAGAGCAGATGGGATGAAGATGAGAGAGAGGAACAGAAATGGTCTCACAATGGGAGTACACCCCAGCTTTCCTGGTGAGTCCAAGGGCAGGCAAAAGCTTCCGGTACACAGTTTGTAGGAAGCAGCCCAGGATGGGTAGACTGGAGCGGGGCTTCAGCAACCCCAAGTCTCTGGGGAGAAGCTCACATAGCTCATCTGACAAGGCCTTCACTAGTTCCCGTGACTGCTTCCTGGCACGGAGGACCAAATGAGCAAGGTGAGGGAATCCGCCTCTGGACTGAGTGTTGGCCAACAGTGAACCTGGGAGTGATGGGAATCCTGGAAGAAAGTAACTCTGACTTTGTAATAGCAGAGTAAGGGAATGTTGGCCAGAGTTGAAATGTTCCTGAGACTTAGGAAAGCAGATTTCAAAAGAGTGAGAGGATCAATGGGTTAGACAATAGCCTTTATAAAAGAATATAGGTCATGATGTATTGGAGATTATAACAAGATAACGTTAACTATCTGCTCTCCAGTAATCCCAATGGGCAAGAAAATAGAAACAGCTGAAATAGCAGGAAGATGTGGGTTTGAGACAATATTGACAATATTTACGATGTCTACATCCCATTTACAAAAGTTGGGATGAGAACAAAACAAAGGAAGACACAAACCTGAGAGGACAATTTCTTTCAGTCATTTTGGAAATCGTTACTGAGTGGTTTCTCCACATGCTAAGGAGATAGCAACAAATAAGACATACCTAGGCTTACAGCGTAGCAGGGAATACAGACATCAAGACAGTAATTAAAAGTGTGCTGATTTAGCAAACTACAGATACAGGGGAACTTCCTCAACTTGACAAATGGTATCTACAAAAACCCCAGAATGGGATTTCCCTGGCGGTCCAGTGGTTAAGACTCTGCACTTCGACTGCAGGAGGTGCAGGTTCCATCCCTGGTCAGGGAACTAAGATCCCACATGCTGTGTGGTGCGGCCAAAACAAACAAACAAAAGACAAAACCCACAGCTAACATCATACTTATTGGTGAAAGACTTGGGAGTTCTCTCCCAAGATCAGGAACACAAGAATGTCTGCTTTCTTCACCTCTACTCAGCATTGTACTAGAAGTTCTAGCCAGGACAGTTAGACAAGAAAGTAAATAAAAGTCATCCAGATTGGAATGGAGAAAATAAAACTACCTCCATTTGCAGATGACATGATTTTATATATATAAAACCTAAGGAATCCCCTAAAAAACTATTAGGACTAAGAAATAAGTTCAGAAAGGTGGCAGAACATACAAAAATCAATTTTACTTCTACACATTAGCAATGAATAAGCTAAGAGTGAAATTATGTATAATAGAATCAAATTGAATAAAATGCTTAGGAGTAAATTTAACAAAGGAAGTGCAGGACTTCTACACTGAAAACCACAAAATGTTGTTGAAAGAAACTAAATGAGATCTAAAAATAATGGAGAGACATCTCATGTTCATGGATCAGAAAATGTTATGTTGTGAAGATGGCAATACTCCCCAAATTGAGCTACAGATTTATGTGATTGCCATAAAAATCCCAGCTGCCTTTATTTTCTGCAGAGTTTGTCAAGCTGACCCTAAAATTCATACATAAATGCAAGGAACTCAGTCACCAAAACAATCTTGAGAAAGAAAACCAAGTTGGAAGACTCATACTTCCTGATTTCAAAACATACTACAAAACTATAGTAATCAACAGAGTGTGGTACTGTCAAAAGGATAGACATTAAGATAATGCGATAGAATTTAAAGTTCAGGAATAAATCCTTACATTATGATAAACTGGTTTTTGGAAAGGGTGCCAAAACAATAAAATGGGGCAAATAATAGTCTCTTTAATAAATGGTGCTGGGACAACTGGATATACAGGAAAAGAATGAAGTTGGACCCCCTACATCCACCATATACAAAATTTACCTTAGAATGGATCAAAGACCTAAATGTAAAAGCTAAACTATAAAACTCTTAGAGAAAAACATAGGAGTAAATACTCATGATCTTGGGTTAGACAATGATTTCTTAGATACAATACCAAGAGTGTAAGTGACAAAAGAAAAAATAGATAAGTTGGACTTCATCAAAATTAAAAACTCTGAAAATGATATCATAAGAGACTTAAAAGACAACCTGCAGAATGGGAGAAAATTTTTGCAAATCACATAGATGATAAGGGACTGGTAACTAGAATATATATATAAAGAACTCTTACAACTCAGCAACAAAATGATAAATAACCCAGTTTTAAAAACAGACAAAGGATTTGAACAGATATTTCTCCAAAGAAGATATACAAATGGCCAATAAACAACAAAAAGGTACTCAACATCATGAGCTATCAGGGAACTGCAAATCAAAACCACAATGAGATATAACGTCATACCCTCTAGGATGGCTATAATAAAAAAGACAATGAAAAGTGTTGGCGAGATGAGGGAAATTGAAGATGATTTAAAGAAATGGAAAGATATCCCATGCTCTTGTATTAGAAGAATTAATATTATTTAAATGACCACACTACCCAAAGCAATCTACAGATTTAATGCAATCCCTATCAAACTACCCAGAACATTTTTTACAGAAGTAGAACAAATAATCCTAAAATTTATATGGAACCACAAAAGACCCCAAATTGCTAAAGCAATCCTGAGAAAAAAGAATAAAGCTGGAGGTATAACCCTTCCAGACTTTAGATAGTACTACAAAGCTACAATAATCAAAACAGCATGTTATTGGCACAAAAACAGACACATAGATCAATGGAACGGAAGAGAGAGCCCAGAAATAAACCACATACCTATGGTCAATTAACCTATGACAAAGGAGGCAAGAATATACAATGGAGAAAAGACAGGCTCTTCAACAACTAGCACTGGGAAAACTGGACAGCCACATGTAAAACAATGAGATTAGAACATTCGCTCACATAAAACTCTGAGAAGAGAACACAGCCAGAATACTCTTTGACATAAATCATAGGGAATATTTTCTTGGATCAGTCTCCTAAGGTAAAAGAAATAAAAGCAAAAATAAATGCTTTTGCACAGCAAAGAAAATGAAAAGATAATCTATGGAATGGAAAAAATATTTGCAAATGATGCAAATGACAAGCGGTTAATATCCAAAATATACAAACAGCTCATACAACTCAATATAAAAAATAGGCAGAAGACTTCAATAGACATTTTTCTAAACAAGACATACAGATGACAAATAGGCACATGAAAAGACACTCAACATTGCTAATTATTAGAGAAATGCAAATCAAAACCACAATGAGGTATCACCTCACACCTGTCATAATGGCTATCATGAAAAAGTCTACAAGTAACAAATGTTGGAGAGGATGTGGAGAAAAGGGAACCCTTATACACTGTTGGTGGGAATGTAAATTGGTACAGCCACTATGGAGAACAGTATGGAGGTTCCTCAAAAAACTGAAGATAGAACTATCATATGCTCTAGAAATTCCACTCCTGGGTATATATCTGGAAAAAATGAAAACTCTAACTCAAAAATATTCATGCACTACAATGTTCATAGCAGCACTATTTACAATAGCTGAGACATGGAAGCAATCTAAGTGCCCATCAACAGACGACTGGCTTAAGAAGGTGTGGTATAGATATAATGGAATATTACTCAGCCATAAAAAAGAAGGAAATTCTGCCATTTGAATCCATGTGGATGGACCTAGAGAATATTATGCTTAGTGAAATAAGTCAGACAGAGAAAGACAAACACTATATATTGTTTATATGTGAAATCTAAAAAATAATATAAATGTATGTATATGCAAAACAGAAACAGACTCACAGACATAGAGTCTGTGGTTACAAACTTGTGGTTACCAAAGGGAAGCAGGAAGTGGGGAGGGACAAATTAGGGGTATGGGATTAACAGGTAAAAACTACTATACACAAAATAGATAAGCAACAAGGATACATTGTATAGTACAAGGAATTATACCCATTATCTTATAATAACCTATAATGGAATATAATCTGCAAAAATACTGAATCACTATGCTGTACACCTGAAACTAACACAGTATTGTAAATCAAGTATACTTTAATAAAAAAAGTGTTGCCGATAATGTGGACAAATTGGAACTCTCATTTACTGCTGGTAGGAATGTAAAGTGGTGTAGCTGCTTTGGAAAACAGTCTGGCAGTTGCTCAAAATGTTATACATCAAGTCACCACATGATCCAGCAATCCCATTTCTAAGTATACAAATGAAATGAAAACATACATCCATGCAAAAACTTGTACACAAACATTCATAGCAGGATTATCTACAATAGTCAAAAAGTAGAAGCTACCTAAGTGCCCGTCAACTGATGAATGGATGAATAAAATATGGTATACCTACAAGATGAAAATATTATTTGTCACTAAAAAGGAATGAAGTACTAATACATGCTACCACCTGGATGAACCTTGAAAATATTATGTTAAGTGAAAGAAGTCAGTCACAAAAGACCACATATTGCATGATTCCAATGACATAAAATGTCCAGAATAGGCAAATCTATAGATTCAGAAGTAGATGAGTGGTCACCTAGGACTAAAGGGATGAGGCAAAAATAGGACTTGACTGCTAATGAGCGTGGAGTTTCTTTTTGTGGTGACGAAAAATGTTCTAAACTTACATTGTAGTGATGGTTGCCAAGCTCTGTGACTATGCTGAAAACCACTGAGCTGTATACCTTAAATGGGTAAACTGTATGCTATGTGAATTATATTTCAATAAGGCTCTACAAAAAAAAAGGAAGGAGTGAGTCACAGCAACAAAACAGTGTTTTGAATGTTATGACTGGGGAAGTGGTTTACACGAATAAATAACATGGAAACCCAACGGGGCCAAGACATGAAGGATCAAGAATGAGGTAACTAACCCAGGGCTGGGCAGACAGGAAGGGCAAAGGGCAAGGTTGGGAAAAGAATGAAACACTGAAGGAAATAAAGATATCTGATAAGGGGTTAATATCCAACATATATAAAGAACTCATATGACTCAACAGAAAAAAATCCCAATCTGACTTAAACATGGGCAGAGGATCTGAATAGACATTTTCCCAAAGAAGACATACAGATGGCCAACAGGCACATGAAAAGATGCTCAACATCACTAATCATCAGGGAAATGCAAATCAAAACCACAAGGAAGTGTCACCTCACACCCGGTAGAATAAGTATCATCAAAAAGACAAGTGTTGGTGAGGAGGTGGAGAACGGGAACCTTTGTGCACTGTTGGTGGGAATGTAAGTTGGTGCAGCCATTATGGCAAACTGTATGGAGTTTCCTTAAAAAATCTGTAATAGGCTCTGGGTATCTGCTCTCCAGAGGACACCGAACCAACTCCTAGTACCATCGGACACACCCACCACTGGAGTGGGCACAGCATGCCAACTTTTACTTGTGTCAAGGAAGACTGTGAGCTGTGGGTCTTGCCCTCAGAGGAGGGCCTCCCATGACCAGCTGCCTGCACACTGTCCTCTGACTGCCCAGCTGGTGATGTCCCTCTGCCTTGAAGTCTCGCTCAGTCCATCCAAAGTACTCCATGTGAACGATGACCTCATCAAGAGCCCACAACACCGGACAGCAACTCCTAATCATTCAAGACTCAGTTCCTAGGCTGTCTCCTAGAGAGACATCACAACTTCCAAGCCAACTTCGTTGTACCATTATCTTTGCGCGAACTTCTGTGTTAGCTTTCACTACAGAGTATTGCAATTGATCTATTATATTCACTATTTACATTTCTGTCTCTTTCACTCCATAGCAAGACCCTCCAGGGCAATGACCGAGTTTGATTTCCCTAAAGACCTGTATGTTCAGCTGTCTACGGGAGATCTCCATATGGGTGTCCCACAAGCACATCACCATATCCAAAGCTGAACTCATCCGAACACCCCTGAGTGTCCATAGAGCACCCAAGCCTCTTTCATTGCATCTTGTATATTAGAGTGTAGTTTCCTATTACAGAACTATCTCTCCCACTAGACAGAGAGGAACTGAGGGCAGAAACCACGCGAATTTCATTTATCTCTGTATCCCTGGAGCCCAGCACAGTACCTCTCATATAGGTGTTATTCAATAAATGGTCACTTAATTGAAAAAAATTAATAATAGAACTGTCATATGATCCAACAATTCTACTGGGTATTTATCCAAAGAAAATAAAAACACTAACTCGGAAAGATACAGACACCTTCCTGTTCATTGCCGCATTCTTTACAGTAGCCAAGACATAGAAACAACCTACTGATACATGTCCATCAATAGACGAATGGATAAAGAAAATGTGGTATACATATATACATACAACAGAATATTATTCAGCCATAAAAAAGAAGAAAACCCTGCCATTAGTGACAACATGGATGAACCCTGAGGGTATTATGCTAAGTGAAATAAGTCAGAGAGAGACAAATACTGGACGATTTCACTTACATGTGGAATCTAATAAAAAACCACACCTGAATTCATAGATACAGAGAACAAAGTGGTTGCCACTGGTGGGAGGTAAGGGGGTTGGTCAAAATGGGTGAAGGTGGTCCATAGGTGCAAACCTTCAGTTATAAGATACAGAGGTTTTGGGGTGGTTAACATACAGCATGGTGACTATACTGTGTTGTAGATTTGAAAGATGCTAAGAGAGTAGATTGTAAAAGTTCTCATCACAAGAAAAAAAATTGTAACTATGTGAGGTGATAACCAAACTTATCACAGTAATCGTTTCACAATACATACATACATCAGAGCATTACGTTGTACGCCTAAAATGAACGCAGTGTTAAATATCAATTATATCTCAATAAAAAGAAATTTTAAAAAGAATTCTAAATCCCTCCCTCATAAACTCCAGGCCACACTCTTTCACCGATGCCCCCTGTGCTACATGACTTGGATGAAATCTGTAGCATTGGTCTTGAAACTCACGGGCCAAGCAGCTGAGCCTTGGCTCACATAGAGAAGGGCTCTGTAATCTCTGGGGAGGCTGCCCCCAGGGAGAGAGTCTCGTTCCTGGAGGGGAAGATGCATTGTGCCCCTGGGAGGAAATGATTCTAAAGTTATGTCGTCTTATCTGGGCTCTGGGGTCTGCTCTCCTCCTGGCTTCAGTTGTACATCACCAGGTTCATCCAGTGAGAAATAAGCATCCTCGTTACAACACAACTTTAAACTAGTTAGCTTAACACAGGGCAGGGCAAATGGTACCCTCTTCCCTTGAAGATCTCAGTCTAGTCTCATCAACCTTTTCCAGCTAATTCCAACCCAAGCAGGAGGTCTCGGCCCTCTATTACAGCATAACTTCCGCTGCTCCCTGAATAGCCGGGCACTGAGAGGGACAGCTGAGGTCAACCAGCTGGCTGGGTCAGGAGGCTCTTTCAAAAACTCACTGGGGGTAAGTTTAATGTACAGTGAGCTCATGGGGCTTCCCTGGTGGCACAGTGGTTAGGAATCCACCTGCCAATGCAGGGGACACGGGTTCAAGCCCTGATCCAGGAAGATCCCACATGCCGCGGAGCAACTAAGCCCGTGCGCCACAACTACTGAGCCTGCGCTCTAGAACCCGCAAGCCACAACTACTGAGCCCGCACGCCTACAGTCCGTGCTCTGCAGCAAGAGAAGCCACCGCAATGAGAAGCCGACGCACCGCAACGAAGACCCAACGCAGCCAAAAATAAATAAATTAAATAAATAAATTAAAAAAACCAGTGAGCTCCACAGGTGTTCCTTAGTTCCCCCCTGGATTTATGACTCCCACACAATCCTCTGCTTTATTAAGCTATTGGAAAAAATAAAATCTGTCTGCCAGGATCCTAAAGCAGCCTTGGCAGCCAGCGATATATAAAGGCAGTAATTGGAGGCAGGGGGCCGGCAGCTTGGCCTCTGACAGACTGTTCAATAACCTCAGGGAGAGAAATGCCCCCTGGAAGCAGGTGAGGGGAGGTGGCCTGGGGTTGTGCCCTGTCTCTGTGATGGGAAGGTACCTCACCTCCATTTCTGTCAGGGAGAGTCCTTTTCCGTCCTTGGAGAGGTTCTGGAACGCTTCTGGGGTAAAGAGGAGGAGAAGAATCAGGACAGGCCTGGGCCCACGTGCGATGAAAGCCAACGTGGTGATTGTGTGTGAAGCCCTGGAGTGTGCTCGGCCTCCCCTCCATTTCTCTTTCCAGCCAAACTCCACACCCGTGGCTCAGGCTCAGCCCTCAGAACAGCCCCCTGACTGCCGTGCCCCACACGCCCTGCGCCCTGCAGCTTCCTTACACTTTGTACACTCCACACTCGGCTGTGGGGATGCAGGGCTTGTTTTAGCAGGTATCTCGGGGCACCTCCCTTGTCCAGCTGCGAATTCTCTGGAGCAAGACTGCGCCTCTGGCTTCTCCTTTACCCTCCCAGCGTCCGCTCTCTCCACCTTGTTAATTGCCTGCCTCAGAGCTGCGGGGTTAGTGCCACATGGCAGGGGCGGTGCAAGGATGTGAGCGTAGGACAGTTCCCACTTCGACCTCAACCACAACGGCTCCATTTAGAGCTATATTGTGGCTTGGGGTTTCACGTGAAATGTCATTTCAAACAAAGGGGTGTGCTGCTAAAAAGTGTCAAAACCTCTGGCCTACATAGCTGGATTTCTGAGGCCTTGGTGGGGGGGACCTACTGCTCCCACCTACTCGCCTTGTGTGCAATCCTTCAGCAGGGATCAAACCCTTCGTTGCATGACTAAAGAGTAGGTTTAAACCATAAACACAATCTGGAGAGGGGCCGCAGCGATTTAACCTGGTTCCTGAGAGACGTGCTAGTAGGGTGATGAGGAAATGAGTGATCTGGGGTGGGGGAATATCCTGGGGAGAAAAGGGTGCAGAAGGGAGGTTGGGGACTCCAGGCAACTACACCATCACACAGGCTAACGTTGGCTCTGTCCCTTGGGACGAGCCCAGGCCTGGGGCTGGAGCGCATTCCTGGTCCCCTCCTGTGTCCTTTGTGAAGGTCTCCAGGATGGCCCCGGGATGACACTTGTCATGGTTTCAAGCCGCATCAGGACGCAGACCAGGCTGGGGAAGCTGACCCTGCCTGTGCTGTCGCTATAGCGGAGTCTCATGAGATCCAGCCGCTCATTGGTGACGGAGATCCCTGCAAGGAAGTCTGGGACACAGGGGGAGCCAGTGAGCGGGGGGGAGGTCGGGAGTTGGGGTGGTCCTGTCCTCAGAGCGGAGAGCTCAGGTGGTGGCCTCAGGTGGACGGGAGAGAGCTGCCTCGCCCTCTTTGAGTCCTGTGATCGTGCACGTCTAGTGAGCTCCAGGGGGACACTGACCACAGAACCAACAACGGCAGACTGAAAATCAGGGGGGCCTGTGCACCCCGGTGAGCCATCAGAACACTGTAAACCAAACCATCCATCTAGGGGACAAGCCCGGTGGCCTGTGGGCCCCACACAGCCACAGACATATTCGGTTTCCCCTGCAGAGCTCATAAAATGTGGATCTGAATGCCTTTAGATAGGGCAAGCCTCTGCAGCTAGCATGGTCTCAAACTGCCCCCTCAACTCACATCAGCTCTGTTGCCCTTTCAGTTACCGGGACTGGCCCCTGCCAGCTTTTCGGCCAAATTCCAACTATTCTCTTTCTCCCTTTTCTTATTCTGGAGTCAGGAGTGAGGTTCTCCTCTAAAGGTTTCGTCTTTCACCGGCCATTCAGTGGTTCTCAGAGTGGGATTCCCCAGACCAGAGGCTTTGGCTTCACTAGGGAACTTGCCAGAAGTACAAGTTCTTGAGCCCCGCCCCAGTCCTCCCGAAGCGGAAACTGGGCAGGTGGTGAGGCTCACCAATCTGCACTGTCACAAGCCCCCAGGGGTCCTGACTCGGGCTCAAGTGTGAGAGCCACAGCCCTCGGCTGCGAAACGTAAGGCGAGGATAGAGGCTGAAGCCGGGTGCGGGCAGCGAGCCCCTGGGAGGGAGACCCGTGGGGGCCGCCCTTCCAGCAGGGGACCTGCTGGAGCCTGATTTTACATTGTGTTCAGGAAGGTGGCAGTTTCCTGACTTCACCTTTTTGTGAGCCATTTCCCCCATGGGTACAGTGAGGATAACGATTCCTGTCCTTCCCAAGTTCCAGAGCTGTTGAGACAGTCAAATGAGGTGACGTTGTTGCTGAAATATGAAGCATCTGCGCCCTGCGCTGTTATTACCCTTCTCCCAGGACTGAAAGCTCTTGCCTCCTTGAAGCAGACAGAGGCCACTTGATTTCACTTAGCCCCAGACCCTCTGTAAAGAGAGCGCATCAGCCCACCTCTGGGTATTTAACCCTGACGGCCCGGATGCCGAGATGGAACCATCTTCAGGGCAAGCTAGATTTCTGGTAGGGGACCAACCATGCAGGGTCATTTCTACACAATTAGAGCTGCGCTGGGGAGAGAAGGCAATCAGGAGAATTAACTGGCAGGCGAGAGAACTCGGGTGGGGGAGGGTGGAGTCTGCGTCTGGAGGCAGGAGGCTCACAGACCCAGTGTAAAGCAGGGGAGGGCACAAACACTGTGCTCTGCTCTCTCCCCGCCATGCCCGGCACCTACCAGCCTTTTCTACAGCATGCTGGGGGCGAGGGCAACACACACACACACACACACACACACACACACACACACACCCCAGTCATCACGGCTCAAAGGGTCGCCGGCTTTACCTGTGTCCTTTATGGCCTTCCACAAATCCGAGCTTGGGAAAACTCCAGAGTTCTTCCGGGAGTTTTGGGAAACACTCTGATATGGGAGAAAAAGCAAGAAGCCCGTGTGAGCCCAGTGCCCACCTGGGAGAGGATGTCCTGGGTACCTGGGTAGAGGGAGGTCCCGATAAATCTCGTTCCCAGCCCTGGAGGCTGCTTCACTAAGACACGAGTGGGCCCAGCTCAGAGGTCGGCAGGCTGCATAGCTGAGGCTGGGGAATGGGCTCTGCTTGATAAAGCTGACTGCCTGGCTGTCAACTGCGGGGCAGCGGGTCCCTCTCCCAGGCCCGCACCTTCGCCCCGCTCCCCCGACCTGCTCTCCTTCCTCTTCCTCACCCCCTAGACTGGGCTCCTGCCGCCCGGGAGGCTTCCTGCTTTCCAGGGACGTAGAGAGCTCTCTAGAGGTTGCCTAGGGTGGGGTTAATAGCACAGACATTACAACCAAATCGCTGAGTATAAATCCCAGCTTGACTATTACCAGCTGTGTAACCTGGGTCAAGTGACCTAACCTTTCTAGGCCTCAGTTTCCCCCTCTGTAGCACAGGGCCAATTACAGTACCTACCTCACAGGTTCGTTGCAAGGAGTAAACGAGCACATCTTTATAAAGCGTTTAGGAGCGCGCCTCGCACGATAGTGAGTGCTATGTAGGCAGCACTGAAGGTACGTGAGAACTGCGCCTGGGACCAGGCACGGGCCGTGGTGTGGAGTCACCCGAACGCCCCGATTTTGTACAGGGCGGCTCTCCGTTTGCCCGAGACTTTTCTCCCTCCCCCTAATTCTCACTCGAACCCTCAGGCTCCTCCTGCTTCCCAGGTGAGGACACAGGTGGGTGAGTGACTTGCCTTGAACGGAGCAGGCAGGCACCGCAGGACTGAACCCGGGACTCCTAACGTTGGCCTATGCTCAGCTGCTGCCCAGGAGCTGTTTTAAAGCAAAATACCCCCAAGCAGGTGTGCAGGTGAGGCAGCTCGTGGGAGCCGATTACTGGGAAGGAGCGGCTTGACAACTCTTCTCTGGCCTTAGTTGGCTTTTGTGAGTTCAGAGGCTTAGCGTGTTCTCAATCAGGTACGGACTCATTCATTCAGTCACGCGTTCGTTCGGTCATTTGTTCAGCACTCGAGTGCCTTCTGTGTGCTGGACACCGTGGAAGGCCCTGGGGAAAAGGACGAATATGAGGGATCCCTGCCCGGGAGGACCCTGCAATCTAATGGGAGGACTGTCGGCCATTGCAGTGCCTGGTGAGAAGCCAAATGACCCCAATCAGGGATTAGGTGATATAAATAAATAATATGTAAACTGAAAGTGTTTTCATTTTATTGTTGTGGGTTCAAGTGTTAGGAGCTGAAGGGGGACTCGCTGGGTCTTAGGGGGGCGGGCAAGGCCCCCAGGGGTTTTGGGGCTGGACCCGCAGGCTGGGTGGGCATCAGGCAGGCTCTGAGTGCAGGGACGGGAGGACAAGGAGTCTCAGAGCTGGGGTCCGATGGAGTCAGTGGGATGAGGGAAAGGGCTTCTCCTGGACCCCAAAGTGGGTCCCAACTCAGAGGATCCTATGTACAGCTGATGAGTTTCAACTTTGTCCTGAGAACAACGGTGAGGCCACACTGAGGCCACAGACCACAGCTGTGATTCTGATGTACGTCCTGGCAGACGGAGGCGAAGGGGGTGAGGTGAACTGGTGGCCTAGGGGATGCTGCCTGGGCCCGGGGAGCAATGAGGAGAGCAGTGCTAGCTGGCAGTTTTAGCTACAGTCACTGTGACCCGTTTCTCCTCCAGCCTCCTAGAGCGCTCCTCAGCCTGCCACCCGACCGCGCATTGCCTCGTACCTTCTAGTGGTGCATGTACAGACCCCCAAGCAAAACAGGGGCCCTCCTTGAGGGTGGGGGTGAGTCTCCTCTCCTTTCATAGCCCTCAACCCTGGTGTAGGATTGGGCTACCCTGTAAACATATGCTAAACCAGACAGAATAAGAGTGCTAGTCAAAAGGGAACACGTAGGTACCTGGCAGTGGACAAGACGGCTCCACAGCCTTGAAAACTCCTCTTGGTCAAGCCGCCCGTTCACCTTCAGCTGGTGGGGAGTTAAGAGTCAAGCAGTCCTTCGTGCAGTGAGCAGAGAGCAGCCCCACCCACCAACTAGTAACACAGTCAGTCCAGCGTCACCTGGATGTGGCCCTACACCAGCTGGCTCTTGCTGTATCTGAAAGGGACCTGGCTTAGATTTATTTCACAGGGAAAACAATCAATTGGAAGGAGAAGGCGGCCCTGAGAAAGGAGGGCCAACATCACGTGCGCCCAGGGGAAGAGGGCAAGCCCCAAACACAGCCTTCACCAGTGGGGGGGCCCCGGCGGGGGAGTGGGGAGCAGCTGGGGGGAGGAGAGCGCCTTGCAACTCCGGAGGCAGCGTGAGAGGTGAGTGCACCCGCCAAGTGTGCGCCAGTGGGTGGACCGCGTTCTGTGTATTCAAGTCAGCCCTGGTCACTCCATACGATGGGTTTCATGAAAACTAATGAAAAGAACGGATCTCTGAGGAACTGGAGGGGAGCTGGTGGGTGAGCAAGAGGAAGGGTAGAAAAGCCCTGTCTGCTCTGCAGGGGTCCCGCAGACATGACCTCCCCTAGGGTTGCCTGCCCCAGGACGTGGGGTTGCCGAGGGCCATTGGACTCACCCTCAGGGATGAGCGGTGTCTCTGGGTGATTCCAAGCCGCAGCCGGCAGAGACAGGGCCTGACTGATGATTTCATCAGGAAGGCCTCTTGTTTGGCAATGGCTGGCTTCACATCCCCAGTCAAGCCTTGTTAAGAGTGAAAGGGGGGGGGATCCGTGTCGCCCCAGGGAGACCGTGCACACCCGAGGGAGGAGCTGCAAGGCAGCGGCTGGGGGATACGCCCACGAGGAGCCAGAGGGAAGGTGGGGCGGGCAGGGGAGAAACGGCTCAGGGGAGAGCGGAAGTCAGGACGGGAGGCAGGAGACCCGGGGTGGGGTCCCAGCCCCGCCACTTGCGGCCACGGAACGTGGGCAGGTCACTGCACTGTCCCAGCCCAGTCTCATCTGCAAGTGCAGCACGATAGTAACAATGGGGTGTAAGTGCCGCGCAGACCGAAGAGTTTTCTGCAAGGCTGGTGGCTGTTATCTTTATTGAACTGGGGGCTTGCTGAGCAAGGAACTTAAATAGTGAGGACTCCTGCAGTGGTAAGGAGAGGGGTGTAAGGGAGATAGTTCCCACTGGTGCCACAAGGAGGCAGTGGAGGATAATGTTAGAACATAGACTCTGGAGGCTGAAAACTCCAACTTCAAATCCAGACACAAATTCTGCCTAGCTGTGGGATCTGGGCTGAACCCTTGTTTCTTCCATTGGATCATGGGACAATACTTCTTATATCACAGGGGTTATTGCAAGAATTACGAGGGAAAAGATATATATCAGTACAGTTCGTGGCACGCAGTAGACGCCTGATAGGTGGTAAGTTTTGTGATTGTTGCTGTGGCGGTTCTGGAGGGCAAGTTGGTGCAGAATTCCCAGGAGCCCAGGCTCTTTGGCGAGCCCTCAGAACCAAGAAGGAAAATAATGAGGGTGAGAAAAGTGTTCCCCAGTGTCCTAAATAGACCCCTGGGGAAGCCCAAGGAGCAGACAGGCTCTTAGAGCTGCGGGAGGGGGATGACTGCAAAGGATACATCCGTCAGAGCCGCAACGCTCCGGCACTCATCCAAAGAGGATGTGTCCGCTGAGGTCCTGAGGGGGAGACCAGGAAGGACTGAAACGTCAGGGAGGGGACACAGGACTGGCGTGGCCATGGGGATGGGGTTGGGGCCAGGAGGTTCTTCCTTACCTTTTAGGAATTCCTGGTTGAGAAGGCTCTGAACCTGGGTTCGGAGGGTCTCCACCAAGGGGAGAAACGAAGTTGGAGTCCAGTCTGGGTTCTACTCTCGAGCCATGCACCTTGGCGCAAAGTCCTGGATCAACGTCCAGCCCCTGATCCAAACGAGGAAGGGATGCAGGAATCACATCGGTGCCCAGGAGCGGAGGGGCGCACCAGCCTGACTGTTAAAGCACTGGGATTTCTGAGCACTTAGTTCCCATCTCACCTTTGTCATGAAGCCCTCCCTCCCTCCCTCCATTTCCTCCCTCCCTCCCTCCCTCCCTCCTTCCTTCCCTCCCTCCCTCCCTCCTTCCTTCCCTCCCTCCCTCCTTCCTTCCCTCCCTCCCTCCTTCCTTCCCTCCCTTCCTCCTTCCTTCCTCCCTCCCTCCCTCCTTCCTCCCTCCCTCCTTCCTCCCTTCCTTCCCTCCCTCCCTCCCTCCTTCCTTCCTTCCCTCCCTCCCTCCTTCCTTCCTTCCCTCCCTCCTTCCTTCCCTCCCTCCTTCCTTCCCTCCCTCCTTCCTTCCCTCCCTCCCTCCTTCCTTCCCTCCCTCCCTCCTTCCTCCCTCCCTTCCCTCCCCTCCCTCCCTCCTCTCCCTCCCTCCCTCCCTTTCCTCCCTCCCTCCCTCCCCCCTCCCTCCCCCCTTCCCTCCCTCCTTCCCTCCTTCCCTCCCTCCTCCCTCCTTCCCTCCCTCCCTCCTTCCTTCCCTCCCTCCCTCCTTCCTTCCCTCCCTCCTTCCTTCCTCCCTCCCTTCCCTCCCTCCCTTCTCTCCCTCCCTCCCTCCCTCCCTTTCCTCCCTCCCTCCCTCCCTTTCCTCCCTCCCTCCCTTTCCTCCCCCCTCCCTCCCCCTCCTTCCCTCCTTCCCTCCCTCCCTCCCTCCTTCCTTCCCTCCCTCCCCTCCCTCCCTTCTCTCCCTCCCTCCCTTTCCTCCCTCCCTCCCCCTCCCTCCCCCTCCCTCCCCCTCCCTCCCCCCTCCTTCCTTCTTTCCCTCCCTCCCCCCTCCCTCCCCCTCCCTCCCCCCTCCTTCCTTCTTTCCCTCCCTCCTCCCTCCCTCCCTTTCCTCCCTCCCTCCCCCCTCCACCCCCCTCCCTCCCTCCCCCTTCCCTCCCTCCCTCCTTCCTTCCCTCCCTCCCTCCTTCCTTCCCTCCCTCCCTCCTTCCTTCCCTCCCTCCCTCCTTCCTTCCCTCCCTCCCTCCCTTTCCTCCCTTCCTTCTCTCCCTCCCTCCCTCCTCCCTCCCTCCCTTTCCTCCTTCCTTCCCTCCCTCCCTCCCTTTCCTCCCTTCCTTCTCTCCCTCCCTCCCTCCCTCCGTCCCTCCCTTTCCTCTCTTCCTTCCCTCCCCCCCTCCCTCCTTCCCTCCCTCCCTCCTTCCTTCTTTTTTTTTGGCTGCGCAGCATGACTTGCGGGATCTTAGTTCCCTGATCAGGGATTGAACCCGCGCCCCCGGCAGTGAAAGCGTGGAGTCCTAACCACTGGACCTCCAGGGGATTCCCATGAAGCATTTCCTGATTGCTCCAGGCCCTGGTGATAACTCCCTCCCTGAACATCTGTAGTGCTGATTACTCCTGACATTTGATACCTGGTGTGGGTCACCTTGCATTTCTCTCTTTATTCATTACTGGGCTGAAAGCTGTGTTTGCTTCCCCCTCATCATACCTGGCACTTGGGAGCCCCTCAGGAGAAGTACTGTTGAATGAATCAATTCAGCTCTACAGGTGTGTTCCCCCATCTGCTTCCAGAAAGGAAGTGAGAGAAAACATGACTACTGAGAGAGAGAGAGAGAGAGAGAGAGGGAGTGTGTGTGTGTGTGTGTGTGTGTGTGTGTGTGTGTGTGTGTGTGTGTGTGTGTGTGTGTGTGTAAACTTTCCTGGCCTGAACTTCTGAAGGTGTTAACTGCCTTCACTTTTCTGTTCGGGACACTGACCCCAACAGTTTTATGGGCAGCAGATTCTGTGACGATTTGACAGAGAAGCAGAGCTCTTCTCCATGCAGCTGTTTCCTTCACTCAGCCTGGTAAAAAGCCGAGGGCATGATGGGACATCACCACCCTGGGGAAGCTGTCCCGCGGGAGAAGGAGTTGGAGTGACGGCTCCCAGCAGGTGGCTTTGTAGAGGGGCACTAGGTCAGGAGGAAGGAGGTTCCTCCTTGGGGTCTTCTGAGAACCAGTACCACACAGACAGCAGATAAGCAGTCCCCAGGGTGGCCTCACCACCCAGAACACACGGCAAAAGCAGCCCTACGGTTTGTCCTTACTGGAGTCCTTTAGCCGGAAAAATGAGCCCCAGTGATGTCACCAGTGCAACACATCCTGCCAGCATCTGAAATCGGCCCTTAGGTCATCCCTCCAACGTCTCCCTGGTCGGTCACGTCAGGGAAGTCGGTGTTGTGTGCCCGCCATCAACTGAGTTTCTTCCTCGAAAGAATCGCGGCATCTCACTATGAAGAGCAGTTACCGTGGTGAGGAGTCACGTGAGAACGTGAGCAGCTGTGGGGCATGGATCACATCCCCCGCGCTGGACAGCCCCTGACCTGGTCCCTGCACCCAGCAAACACCAGAATGTTGGAAGAGATGGGGCTAGGAATGGAGATAAAGTTGCCTGAACAAAACGCCCAAAGAATCGCACGCCGGCCTCTACACCTCAATGCAAGATGCCTAAGGACTGATGCTTTGCTTTCCTTGGAACATCCTAGGGTATCTGTACATGTTTGCTGATTGAATAAATGATAGATGATGGATGTGGCCTGTCCCAAAGGCTGAGTGTGTCCTTCCTTTTCCCACAGGCGGACCTTGGGTTGTGGTACCACCACCACTACTATGGCTGATAAAGGGGTACAAGAGATTGGGAGAAGGACAGAGTGAGTACACGGACGAATATTTTGCTCTCAACTTTCTTTTGAGGACACAACCTCTGAGGATAGTTTGCGGGTTGTGCAGAGTGATGCCAGGTTGGCCCTGCTCAAGGGTCTCCACCAAGGGGAGAAAAGAAGTTGGAGTCCAGTCTGGGTTCTACTCTCGAGCCACGCACCTTGGCGCAAAGCTCCATCTCTCTTCTATTCTAATTCCTACAAAGGCCTCATGTGGGCTGCCAGTTACCCTCTATGAGAAGACGTTTGGTTGTTGTTTGGAAAAGTCCTGATTAGGGAATCTGTACCATTTATCATATGACAAATTATATTTTTTGTTTCAGAGGTGCAGGTTCATGGACCACGTTGAGGACTTTGCCACCTGCCCCTGAAGGAAGCTTGGTCTCACGCATCCTAACCGGGTCCTGCTGATCACCTACGGGAAGTGAACCTTAGCTAGAGCATCTGCTCTGGGGAAGTGAATCTGTCTTAATTCAGTGCAGATTGATTGAACACCTTCTCTGTGCCAAGGACAGTGATAGTTATTGGGGACAAGGAATGCATACGCTGTCATCCCTGCCTTCAGAAGCTCACGGACTGGGGACATTCACCATAGTAGATGCTGTTTTGCATCAAGTGAAGTGCTTTCTGAGTCAGCCCAGATGTGGGCCTGAATCCTGGGCTAGTGTTGATTTCAAGGAGGTTCATACTGAGCTGTTCCCTATTACACGTACCCTCATGCCAGCCACATTCTTCATCTCTCCTTATTTATATCTCTGGGTCCAGGCTACCTAAATAACTTCCCTTTGGCTGCCTCCTGGTTACCAATGCCCTGTTAGCCTTCTGAATGTCTGGCATCTTCCTGTCCTCGGCCCCTGTCTGCCCGAGGTCGGCATGGTACACTCGATCATCTATATGACTTTCCGCTTCCCACACCGACATGACGACTAATGGTAAAAGGCCCATCGTGCAGAGCCCTTGACAGCTGGCTTTTTCCTGACAAGTCAAGGAGTTCTTTATAACGGCTTATTAAACCATTAAGAAAATCCCCTGTGCACGTAGGTGGCTTGGCAGGAAGAAGGCTGTTGGTGCTTTCTGAAGCTGGCCAGCTCCTGAGAAGGATGCCAACGTTGGTGGGAGGTGGCAGAACGGGAGAAGGAAAGATTTCAAGGGGTATTGCCAATTGCTTGTTTAAAGATTTTAAAAGCTCACTCCCCTATTCAGGCCCTTCCTTTCCAAACTACACTTCACCCCAGATGTCACCCAGGTGGGGCGCCCCGTCTCTCCAGATCAGTTCTGGACATCCAGAGAGAGAGGCTGACACGACCACCCGTCAAGTCATCTTCCTCTCTCTATCCTGATAAGGACCTGGGAGAGGTTTCCTTCCCTCCGGCTCCTCCGTCACCTGTCCTATGAAGGGCCCCTCGCCGCCACGCTAAGTACTGTACCTGCTGAGCGTATCTGTAGAAAATGCTTCGTTGGGAGCCATTTCTGGACGACTTGCCTGGATCTAAGGAAGAACAGCCAACATCAGATTTCTGGGGAAGGAGGTGAGGGCCCCAAAACCTTCCACCTGGATCTGAGACAGAGGCTTCATCCAGCAATTGGATCAAACCTTTTTGGGGAATGGGAAAATGGAAATTTGTGGAAGGAAGATGGTTGGGTCCAGCCTGGCCTTCAAGGCCTGGTCTTCTCACCTCATCCCTGCCCCTTTGAGCCATCACCAGCCCATTGTGGTATCTGTGCTTTCATTGGTCAGTGGTGAGGCAAGAAGGAAGGAGATAGAAGCTCTTGGGGAGGGGACGTGACCCAGTGAAGTTTGCCAACCAAGCCTTGCCGCACGCTTACCTGCAGTGGTCTGAGGTTGGGATTATCGTCCAGGTTCCTAGAAAATCAGGGGGACAGTGTGACAAGGATGACCAGCTCACTATTCAAAGGAGGCTCACGCTTACACGTGGCAGGCACCCCTGCAGGCATTGGGCATCTATGCCAAGGACACACGTGGAGAGCCCTCAGCACAGCAAGCTGTGAAGTGGGCAGCCATGGCAGTCAGCAGACAGACGAGCATCTTGACCTCATGTCCAGTCTTTCGGGTGGCCCTCCCCAGTCTTCAAATCATTTTGTAAACTGTTCCTTTCACAACCAGATATATGTGTATCGTAACCCCCACTGCCAGGATGGCAAATAAGATTTGTCTTAGGTTCCAACTCTGAATGGTGGCACAGTGACCATCTGGCATTCTGGACTGAGAAGGCCTCGTCCATGCTCAACGGTAAAGACTGCCATGATTGTAGTGATGTCTGCCTCGGGGCCAAGAGGCATGAGGTGCCCAGCAGGGTCTTCACTGCAGTGAAGACCCTCCACCATCAGACTATCACTCAGACCCATCTCTCACTGTCTCCCTGATGTGCCCCACATTCTGTCCACATTTCAGACAATTGCCACGCATGCCACGTACCACCTTCCTGTGTGTATGGACAACATCGCTCATTCTTCAACGAGCCCCATGCTCACCCACTTCCCTGCTTCTGCTCATGTCTTTTTCCTCCACCTGCACTGCCTTCCCCTGGGAAACACTGTTAGGTTTTCCATCAAGGACTAGCTCACATTCCATGTTCCCCAAGAAGCCTTCCTCTGTCCCTCCTGCCAGAAGGGAATCCCTCCACTCTGTCCTCCCACGCGACCCTGCACTTCCGTCAGGCAATGGCCCCATCCTGTTTGTGGTCTACGTATTGGTTCACAGACTCTCTCGCCTCCATTTTGTGCTGAGCTTCTTGAGAGCGGGGGCCGTGCTGTGTCCCCGGCTAACAGAGTGCGTTGCTGCACAGAATGGTGCAATGTGTTTTTATAAAATTAAGGAGAATAAAACGTTTAGAATCCCAGAAGTTCTGTACCTGTCACTGTCTGGCATCTTTAGGAAGATTCGGAGCAAGAACTCAACTGCTTCTCTGCCTGCGGAGGCGACCACCACATAGGGCTCAGGCTGAAACACTCTGTAAGGCTGCATGTGGTTTCAGAAACGATGCCCTTCTCAGCAGTTATGAATTTGGAAAAAAAGGTGGACGGCAATCTCTCTCGGAAATGCTGGAACTGGAAGAGACGTGATGATGGTGAGAAACCCCCTCCGTGCATGGGCCACAGCTACCAGGAGAGACCCCTACCTCCCAGACCCCTCTCCATCCATCAAACAGCACTACAGGCCCTGAAAAGGGAGACGCTGCTTACCCGAAGTCTCGAAATGCAATAGAGTTCAGACTGTTATTTAATATAGATGCTAACACTACAACGAATGAGGGGAATATGATACATGGTTTTCCCTCATTAAATCTTACAGCATCCTGGGCTTCTGGGTTTATCTCCCTGCTTATATACAAAGACAAATCATGAAAACTAGTGAGACTGTTCCAATACTGAATTAATTCAGTAATTCAACATGTAATTCAGTATTGGAATTTGGAGTCCTTTCTCTCTGGACCCTTTTGCAAGGCACTCCTTGGACCCCTGCAGCACTGCGGGGCTGGAGTCCTTTCGCTCCCTCCATTCCTTCCTTCCAGTAAAGCCCTGAAATGCCTTCTCACTGGAGAATAATAGGCCCTCATCATTCTCCTTTTATTTCAATATTTTCTGGGAGATAAAACAATAAATATCATGTAGTTCCTATTACTGGACGTCACATACATATTACACGATAAAAACCACTTACTAAATACATTTTCCCCAACACAACTGAGATGGGGATTCCATTTAGAACGGTCACGCAGCATGAAATGACTGCTTGTGAGCTCTGCCTCGGGGGGAAACGAGGAGACGGGGAGAGGGTCTTTTCAAGGGGTGGGAACCAGGCTGGGCTGCAGCTGGGGCTACTGTTGCTGTGTGCATCGGGGCGCTGGGCAGAGTCTCCAAACTGCTGACATTATCAGCCCCAGTGTCTCTGGAGCCTGACTTGCTTGGGCCTTTCTAGCAAAAGAAACGATGAGATCAGTTCTTCTCCAGAGTCAGCACTGTTCTGTGTGTGTGTGTGCGCGCGCACGTGTGCACATGGGGAGGCACTGTGTACAGATGGGTGTGGGCTCTGAGCCTCCTACAATCACAAGACCTGACCCTCTATTTCTAGGGATGTGGCTCATACCTTTTATTCGATCAAGTCCTCACCTCGTTCTCCACGTCTGGGAACTAGAACCCTGACTCGTTCCTTGCACCTGACTGCTTCCCTTGAAGCCCTTCCAGAAGTTCTCATTCCATGACTGTTGTGCTGAGAACCAGAGTTGGATCCTAAACCCAGCTCTGTGGCTGGGCCGCTGCTGTGACAGGCAGACCTCCTTGCTGTCTGCTTTCTGCCTGGGGTTCTGTGTATCCCTGCTCAAGGACCACCTGTCCCAGCCTCTGTCTCCCTGTTGGGGGACGTCTGGAAGGGCCAGAGGAGCTTCCCTGGACCTGCCAGCAGGCTGCAGTCACCACCCGTTGGCTGTGGCTACATCCTGCTCCCTCCCTCTTCCCTTCCATCCTCGTCCTGGCACATGTACATCCCCTTGGGCAACAGCCGCATCACAGAGTTCACGTCTAAAGGGGTTTGAGTGCCTGTGAGGTTAGGTTTCCCAAACTCCATCTTTCCGTCTCCATCCTTACCCATATTTTGGTCACCTTTCACCCATGACAAGCCAGAATATTTACTGGGTGGGGAGGAGCAGGTGGTAGTGGGTGGTCGGGAGGGTGGGGAGGGAGGGTGGTGGCGGTGATGTGGCTGTAAGAAGAGTTGGAGGATGTGCCTTGAACTTGCATTTGCATTGCATGCATCCTGGTTGTGGTGGGTTTGGGAGCTGACAAAGAAAACAGGAGGCTAAAGATCTACCCCCGGCCCCACCAGGGACCCATGAGCCCTGTCTCTCATCTTAAAAGGAACAGGCAGCGTCAATCTTATCTATCGGGCCAAATGCTTGAGGATGGTTTCATGGCTGCATTCCCTCTGCAACGTCAAACCAGAGAACAGCTTAAGGGATCCAGCTTTAGACAAGGACAGCTGAAATATTCCCTGCGTTGTTGACCTGTTTGGAAGTTCTAAGCTTGTATCTATTACAGGACAGAGCAAGACTGAATTGGCAGCCAGAGAACAGCAAGAGACACGTTGAGGTCAAGGGTGTTGGAAGAGGCGTAACAATATGGACAGATGGCAGCAGGGGCGGTGGCCATACCTGATGGTCAATCTGAGGGAAGAGAAGAAAGGCAGGTTCAGGAACCCAAACTAAAACCCAAAGGCGAGCAGATCTGAGAAGGCTGGCTCGGGGCCCTGCGTTCCTTTTTGTTGCACTTTCAGCCTGTTCCCTGGAACACCTGAGAGTGAACAGGGACCATCACTCATTCTCTGTGCAGAGCTGTGACAAAGGAAACCCAACTGCTGTAGAGAGCATGAAGGGGAAAGGAAATTGAAGTGGGAGGAAGGTGTCTGAGAAAAGGAGACTCTCCCTTTCTCATCTCAGCTTGGTTACTCTTCACAGCAGTGATGATAAAATTGGAAGGAAAAGAGACAGTGATGGGAACTGGAGGTAAGACAGAACCTGGATCAAATGTAAATTCCCCAGAGTTGGAGCTCCAAGGAGAAAGAAACTGTTATTCCATCAGACCACTGTAAAGCATGATGGGAATTTGTTCTAGCATTCCCCTCCTCCCAATCGCTGTACCTCGGTGTTTGTAGGGATGTATGTGTGTGTCTGAATGTGGAAATATCTATGTTTCAGCCTGTTCATGTTGCATAAGGAGGCACTGAAGATGCAGTCCCATTTTTAAGCCACTTCATGGTTTGCAAAGTATTTGCATGTAATGTGTTGGGTTGTCACAGTAATCCTAAGCATATGCTAGGCTCCGAAACCGAGGCTTTGCAGTCTCAGTAGCAGAGGTGAGAACAGAGCAAGCTGTGTTGCTTCCTTTGTAATTAATACCCACCACCTCCATGCACTGTCTTCCACAGTTGGCATGGGTTTCAGTTCTATCCTACTGCTGATCCTGGGCTCCGCTTAGGCGTACAGGCCATTTGATTTACCTGGGCAGACTTATCTGGAGATCAGGAATGAGCTGGAAGGGAGGTGGAAAGTTCCAGCCTGGGGGAGGATGGAGCTTATCCATCCTTGCTCTTTTTCTCTGTCCTGTCTTCTCCCTGCCTATTTGTACACCACCTGTGTTTGATTTGATGCAAGGCAGAGCAGTGCTCCCATAGCAGTTGGAGAGCCACAGGCCCATGCCAAGGTTGCAGAAATGTATGCAGCTGTCATGTGGGCAGCGCTGTACCCACGAACACCAGTAGAGCCCTGGAGTCTCAGACAGCCTAGCTGCTGGCACCAACATAGCCTGTTTCTCAGCAGAACCGTCAAAGGAACCCAAGTGCCTCTTGAGTTGTCAAGGTCTGGACTGTTCTTTGGTGTTTAACTCGATCAGGATCCTGCAAGATCCAGAGGGATCTCCAGGGGGCCTAAGGAGGTCCCAGGTCTGCACGCCCCTTCAGCAAAATGGGCAGCTGAGAAATAAGGTGTCTCTGGCCGAAAAGTAGACAAATGGGCTTGGCAGCATTTAGAAAAACAGATGTGATTACAATACTGCCAGGGCTCCTGAACTGTAAAGACTTGGGGCAAATCAGTAAACACAAGGCTGCCGTGTTGCTCGGCTCTGGGGCACTAGAATCAGATGAAAATATGAACAGCACCCCCAGTTTTTGTGCATGGGGGGCAGACCTCATACCCTCTCTGGACTTCTGTCTCTCATTAGGAAAGGGAAGAGCTGGCTGAGATATTCTCAGGAGTCCTGTCTGGTTCAGGACTTGAATTGTTCAATCCCTGCTGGTAGACCAGATGTCTCAGTCCCTTCCTAGCCCTTCCCAACTCCTCTCATTTTGTTCTTCTCAGAGGTGAGATTAGGGGACTCTGAGGATGAGGATCCTCTTAGAAGGTACCTGAATCAGTTGGGATCCTTGGCAGAAAACAATGGAAACTAATCCAGGGTGGGGTGAACAGGAGGTCATTTATGGGAAAGATAAATCAGAGTCAATGGGAAATCTAGAGAATGCAACTCGGAAGGTGGGCAGGAATGAGAAGAGGTGGCTACACAGCTGGACACCATCACAGGATCTGCCTGCATTGCTGCACCAAAGATTTGCTGCAAAGAATCCCTCAGCTGGTCCTAGCTCCTTTAGTTACTTCCTCAAGACTCAAGGCCTAGAGTAACCAAGAACATCTAATTGGACAAGCCTGGGCCACAAGTCTATCCCTTTGCATCCAACGGCTGGGGAGAGGGAATATTTGGCCTCTTTGACTGCTGCAGTGGGAGACCAGGCCTTGCCTTTCACCAAGGTTCCCCCCCACATGGAAAGGGTGTTCATGTGCCTAGTGGTGATGAAAATGACAACTGTCCACTACTGCATCCTTAGGAGATGTTCTTTGATAGTCTCAGCTGGTTTGCAGAACCTCGGAAGTATGGTGCTAAACCCCATCAATTTCTTTTCCATTGATTTCATGTAACTAGGATGTGGAAATGTGCTCAGAGAGAGCAGGACCCAAAGCGTTCTCCTCCTTCTAGAGCCAGAAACATATTTTTGTTTGAGCTGTGAGCACCACCAGAAAGGCAAGTGCCTATGTCCTGCTGAGAGCCCTGGTCCTGGGACCACAAGTTCTGGTATCGGGCACTCCCCTGTCACCACCCAGCTGCACCTTGGGCAGGTCATTCACGCTGACTTTTGGTTTCCACATCTATAAAAGCAGGAGTACGGGGTTTTTGAGACAGTGAATGTGAACATGTTTGGAACTCTGAAGTTCTCTATCAGTGAGGCCTTCGTATTAGAGTGAACCACAGCCAGCGCACAGGACTGTTTCAGGACCCAGGAGCCCTGCCTGTCCATGACGGGGCTAAGGCCCTACTTGTGAATGTTGCCTTAGTCTCAGTGAACATTCCTGGGATCCTTCGTAGAGATGCTGTCAGAGCTCCAGCCACACAAGTGATGGGTGTGTTTGACTGAAGGCTCGAGGGACATCTGGCACCCGGTCCCCAGCTCTGCCATTAACTCTGTGTCACTTCACGTCACTGGGCCTCAGTTTCTTCACCTGTAATATGGGGACAGGGGATCCCAGCATTTGATGGTTGCACGATCTTAGTTATCCATGTTCGTGCAGAGAGGCTGTGGGGTGTATGATTTGAGAACCCTGCACTTTATCTGTGGGATGCATTAAACTATTTGGGAAAGGAGGAGGGAGCACAGGTATCAGATTTTCTTTTGTAACTCCTTTCTTTTGCATGGTATTAAAAAAGAAAAAAAAAAGGAATTCCCTGATCACCTACTCACAGTTAGTGTGTGTGCAGGTGTTGTGTGGTGGGATGGCCCCAGCTGAAGGGCTGGCTGAAGAGCCATCAGAGGGGAGGGGAGGCTAGGTGGAGAGGAAGACCTGGCCTTGGATGAGTGGCCAAGCAGATGCTCGTAAGCCAACCATGGAGCTTTGACCGATTTTGGTGTAAGCATAAGAGAAAAACGTACCTCCCGGCTGTATACCCAGGATTGTTTTTTCCCTTAAACTCCTCCCAGAGTTTAGCCAATGATTCTCAGACATTTCTGCGTATAAGCAGTCCCTGGGGAGCTCATTACAATACAGATTTTCAGGCTCCGTGTCCATGGAGATCGGGACTCAGGATGTTTGGGGGTGACCCCAGGAATCTGCACTGTTGCAACAGCTGGTCTCGGACCAGACTACTTTTTAAGGAACAAGCATTAGAGCCTGCAGCAGGAAGTGCTGACAAGTGGCAAGGGCAGGAGCTGTGCCCACTGTAACCTCCTTCGTCTCAGGTTTTCCTGCAGATTTACAGAGTTGCACCAACTGAACTCTATCACGCTTTGGGTTTTAGTTCTGAGTCTGCAGCTGGGTGAAATCTCCCAGCCGAGCTGGTCGCTTTCTCCAAGGTGTACAGAAATGTCCTCCAAGGGCAAAGCCCGGAAGCATGCTGCCTTACCTTGAACACCTCGGACTTCAGTGGAAATGTCCTGTCTGTTGCCTTTAAATTCTGTGGCATGACAAAATTGAAGGACACGATGACATTGCTGTTTTCCATGCTTTCTGGCACAGAGAAGATGTACTGCATGTCCCTCTGGGGTCCTGCATGAAAAAGGGCAGTGAGTGGACTTCAGCTCGTCTCTGGCATTCCAGGATGGGACCGTGACCACTTCAGAGAGCCAGTTCAGTGCTGTGATGGTTGAGAGGGAATCTCTGGCTTTGGGCTAATAGACCAAGGCCTGGGCCCCATTCCCCACAGTTACTAGTTGTGACACAAGCTTCTTTATTTTGTGAGCCTCAGTCTCCTCCTCTTAAAAATAAGGAGGGAAAGTATAGTTCCTACTTGGTGAAAATGTTTCTTACACTGTAAAGTTGAGGGCTATTTTTATAATAATAAGTGGAATTCCAGAGGCCTCAGGTATGCATTGGTGACAGCCATGGAGCCATGAAATGGTGTCAATCCCCCAAGCATCAATGGAGACAGAGGAAGAGAGGCAGAGAGATGGCAATTCACAGAACTCTGCTACCCAAGAGTCCTCACCAAAGCCAGAGGGAGACAACTAACGTGAAAACCATTAGATTGAAATGCATGAGAGATCGGGACTTCCCTGGTGGTCCAGTGGTTAAAAATCCGCCTTCCAACGCAGGGGAGGCGAGTTCAATCCCTGGTCGGGGAACTAAGATCCCACATGTCGCCGGGCAACTAAGCCCGCGAGCCATAACTGCTAAGCCCACGCGCCCCAACTACTGAGCCCGCGTGCCACAACTACCGAGCCCACACACCACAACTAGAGAGCCCGCATGCCACAACTACTGAGACTGTGCACCACAGCTAGAGAGGAGCCTGCACACTGCAACAAAGGGCCTGCGTGCTGCAATGAAACACCTGACACAGCCAAAAAAAAAAAAACACAACACAACCAAATGCATGAGAGATAATGTATGAAAAATAAATGAAGATGAGGCAAGCTAGAAATGAATTAATAGACATCAGAAGGTTGGGGTACGATTGGGAAGCTCTGAAAGGGGAATAGGGAGACATAGAGGCCATCTCAGTCATCGGCTTTCTGTGAGGATCAAACGATGACACACTCAAGTGCACTTAGCAGCACAGAGCAGGTGCTCGCCGGCTGCCTCCCTGCCCTCTCTCCCTTGTAAGGAATTACTACAGATGGCACAATGTATAATTTTGGTCAGTTCATCGATCTGCACTAGTATCTGGGGGTGCTGGCCCACAGTCAGACAGGTGCAGCTCAGGAAGATGAATCAGTAAACTTGCTGCCCGAGCGACTCGGTGGTTTCTCAGAATCTGTCCATGGTCTCCTGGTGACTAGGTTCAGCAGAGTGAAGAGCCTGCAGGCGTGGGGTCATTCAAGCATACCATTCTCGACAGGCTGGTGCCAAGGTGAGGGAATGCACGTGTCGAGGTGCAAACACACCCACACACACAAACACACATGCACAACTATGTTGTTTGTATAGCTTTTCCTATGCAGGATGTGTGAGCACACTCAGGTTCATCTTCAGAGGGTGATATTTCACTCAACCATGTCACAGACGGGGAGCCGGAGGTGCAGTGAGAGTATGTCACTCACTCTCTTAAAATCACATCAATGAGATTCACCTCCCGGGAGCCCAAAGACAGGTTCTGAGGTGCCCACCTCTGGGATCTCAGTATGGTGCTGCAGGATACATCAACCAACATGGGCAGGAATATGCTCCCTGATGCCCGGATGGTGCTTTGCGGCTTCAAGGGGAAGATGGAGATGACTAAATTCCACTGTGTACAGTTGGGGAGACTGAGGACAGAGAGACCAGAGTCACAAAGCCCAAATGTGGCAAAAACAATGGTTTAACCCGGGCCCTGACTTTTGCCCAGTGTTCTTTTCATAGCTCCCCCAATATCCTGGATAATTTATTTATTTATTTATTTTTTTTTGCGGTACGCGGGCCTCTCACTGTTGTGGCCTCTCCCGTTGCGGAGCACAGGCCCCGGACGCGCAGGCTCAGCGGCCATGGCTCACAGGCCCAGCCGCTCCACGGCATGTGGGATCTTCCCGGACCGGGGCACGAACCCGCGTCCCCTGCATCGGCAGGCGGACTCTCAACCACTGCGCCACCAGGGAAGCCCCTGGATAATTACTGAAGAGCAGTGGGCCCGTTCTACTCTTGGGAGGTGGATGGAGCTTAGTAGAAGGACAGTGGGAAAGCAAGAGAGCAGGGGATTCACACTGGAGATTCTCCGGCCCGCCCCCACCAGCAATCATTTCCCCTGGAGAAGTACAGCTGTCCCTTTGGGCTGACAAAGTCCTCTTCTTCAGGCTGATGGTCTAGAATCGAGGGCCACTGAGAGCTGAAGCTGGGATAGGGCAAAGGCTAGCAGCTTCCCCTCTGGCAGAATAATTACCAAGGTCATAACTACCTTCCGCATTGGAAGGTAATTCCATGCACATGGAATTAAGTGGTTCTTAAACATCAGTTGGGACCATCTTGCATGGAGTGCGTTTCCATGGTCCAGGCTGATTGGAACTTGCTTACATATAAATGGGCAGAAGAAGTTATCTCGGAAATCTTGACGTGACATCCTGTTATAAAGAGAGACACATCACGTAATGACTACGGGTTTGTCCCATAACTTCCCTGTACCGCTGCCTGTCAACTATAGTATCCGCTGATTTACCACCGTCCTACCCAAAGGCCAGAGCCCCATTCTGGTTCCTTCGTGGTCAGATACACTTCTGATGTCTCCAGTGGTTGGAAGGACAAGGACAGAGTCAAATTATGAGTTCTTCAGGTCCCCCTCACGGCCAGCAAGACGACTGCCAGTCTCTCTTTCTGTCCTGGGTCCTACACACCGCTAAGAAAATCACCTTTCCCTAGGGCCCTTTGCCAAATGCACGGTTGGGGTCTTACCAGAATACAATGGATTCAACGCCTAAAATCATACCTGTGATTAAAGTTGCGATACTGGAAATATTCTTCCTCCTAATTTATATGTGTCCCTCTGATTCTTAATTACTTAGACCCAGTCTCTTTCTCACACATGCTAAATTTTATTTAAGTATGTCATTGAATAAACCAGACAACCCTTCAGAGAAATGTCCATCTTATTCTTTAAGATGTGAGCATAGGGCTGGGGATGTGTTGTAGAACATCTAGTCCTACATAGCTGCTGGGTGATGACACCTGACTAGAGTCAGGGCTGGGAGATTAACCCCCATGTTCCTCTCTTGCGATTCATGCCAGGAAAGACTGTGGCACTCCAGGGCTCCAAAAAAGATGGCAAAAGAAGTTACAGGCATGATAACCATGCATCCTGGTTTCCAGGAAACTGGTGGTTTCAAAGCTTTGGTGCCAATATTCCCTTCTACCATTAACATTTCCTGCGAGTTCTAACATTTCAGAGAGGAAATGCCTTTCATGCAAAGAGAGAACACACAATTTCCTTTCCAAAGCTTTTGTGTCTTGGTGGAGAAAATAGCCTCCTTCTACCTAGATCTCTGAAAAGCGAATCTTTATTCTCACAAAAGTTTAGGGAAAAGGGTGGGGATTGAGGGTTTGGGCAATAGTTAAAGATTTAAAATCTAATTTTGAAAAAAGTGTAAGTACCAAAACTCGCCATCATCCTTATTTTCATACAACTGGCTTTTCCGTCGGTCGTGGGTTTCCTGCCACTCCAGAGACCTGGGCGTGGAGAGACAGACCATAGGATGAGACTTCCTAGGGTGTTTCATCTCAACCACACATGGCCCGACAGGGGCCCTTTGCACAGGCCTCCAATAGTTTCTGGGTGTGAGTGGACCGTGTCGCTCTACCTGGTGATTCTATGCTGATGGCTTCCAAGCTGTCCCCCAGCCCCATCCTCTTTCCTGACCTTCAGATGGATACATGCTATGGTCCGTTCCTTGTCTCCACCAGAGCCCCACCGTGACCTTGAAATCAACGTATCCCAAAATGTACTCATCCTCTGCCTCCTTCTATTGCCCAAGTGAGAACATGAAGGGTTATTCTCTCTCATACCCTCCACGTCCAAGCCATCACCAAATATTAATGATTTATTGATTCTACCTCCTAAACCCCTCTCAAAGCCATCGAATTATTTCCATCCTTATTGCTGTTTTCAAGTTCAAGGACCCTCATCTCCCTCTTGGACTGCTCACCGGTCTCCCGGAACCCAGTCCGGCCCGCTTTCCTGTTCATACTCTACACCTCCAATCAAAACAATCTTTCTAAAACAGAAGTCTGGTTAGGGCATTTCCCTGCTTAAAACACATCAGTGATGCCCTTTTACTCTCAGGATGAACTTCAAACTCTGAAAGAGAACTTGGCCTCTGCCTACCTCTCCAGGTTTACCCGAGCAGCTCCCTGTCCCCCCGCCCTTGAACTGTACACTCCAGCAATAATGAACGTCTTCATTTCCTTAGAAATACCTGTCTGTCTGGTGGCAGTGGCAGCACCCAACCCAGACCCGCCTTGGCCTTCACCATGATGCTCCCTCTGCCTGGAATACACTTCCTCCTTCTAGTCCTATAACCCAATAACTTTTACTCATCTTTCCTCCTAAAAGGCACTTCTGCTGGGAAACATTCCCTGTCCCCCCTGGGGTGCCCTTCCTTGGAGCCCGCACGGCACACTGTACCACTCCCATCTCAGCACTTAGCACCCGGTGTTACTAGCGCTTGTTTATTTCTTGCTGTCCCCCATTAGACTCCAAGTGTCATGAGATCAGTGACCTTGCTCACCATTATATTATCCGTCATAGGGCTTTAACACAATGCCTTGGCACATAGTAGGATGCCATAATTTTTTTATTAAATCTGTCTACTTCATTGGGATAATGTGCTCCAGAAGCTAGTCCTAGAGTCTGCAGTGAAGGAGGGAGGCCTCACAGGCAGAAGGGAGCATCTGTCACTTCCCAGCCCACTCCTGAAAGTGGAGGCACACCCATAGGCGACGGCCCGCAAGGCACAAAAGTGTAATGAGACCCTTCTCTGGGACTGACTTGCATGGAGGGCCTGGGTCACCTCTGCCGGGAGAGCAACGCAGGGACCACTCAGGCTTCTGGCTGCAGGCCGAGCCAGTCAGATGTGTTATTGTAAAATGGTAATTTTATAATTAAGTGATAATTACATTTTCTGCAGTGTGTAAGGGAAAATAAATGTAGTGTAAATCAATACACTATTGATTCATGCAAGTTTGTCTTTAAGTGTGTGTGATTGAAATTTCCATTATGGCTGAGATTAGACCACCCGCCCTCCCCATCCGTCTCCACTCCTTAAAACGTAGGGAAGGGGCTTCCCTGGTGGCGCAGTGGTTAAGAATCCTCCTGCCAGTGCAGGGGATACAGTTCGAGCCCTGGTCCGGGAAGATCCCACATGCCGTGGAGCAACGAAGCCCATGTACCACAACTACTGAGCCTGCGCTCTAGAGCCCGTGAGCCACAACTGCTGAAGCCCCCGTGCCTAGAGCCCGTGCTCCGCAACAAGAGAAGCCACCGCAGTGAGAAGCCCGCGCACCGCAATGAACAGGAGCCCCCGCTCGCCGCAACTAGAGAAAGCCCGCGTGCAGCAACGAAGACCCAATGCAGCCAAAAATAAATAAATAAATAATTTTTAAAAACGTAGGGAAGAAATTGACCAGTGCATGGAGACAGTGATGATGCGGCCATATCGCTTCCTTCCAGCCCGGTTGCTGGTGGGGAATGGTGAACCTCAGCCCTCAGCCGGGGTACGTGATCTTCCAGAGTAGGTGTGGCAGGGTCCACCCCCCGTCCCTGCTCTGCACACCTCTCCTCCCTGCTCAAAGGCCTTTGTGAACCCCCATGCCTGTAGGTACAAATCCAAACCTCTCAGCTGGCACCAGGCTCTCTGGTTCCAGCCCCCGACACGTCTCCCCTAGGTTCCTCTCCCTCAGGCCGGCTTCTTGGCCCTGAACACACTACAGATGTTCCTGGCTCAGCGCAGCAGCCGACACTTCCCGCCTACCTAGGGACGGCTTCCAAAGTGAGTCATACTTCTTTTTGGGTTGAACTCCAGTTCAACCCCATTCAAGAAGCTTTCCCTGAACAGGCCCGCCCATGGGGAGCTTCTCTTCCCTGACCCCGGGGTCCCTTATTGCCTTCACTGGTCATTTGATCTTTCGCCCGGGGGACGTGGGGGCAGAACGTCAGCTCACGTGAAGTTCTTGCCTCTCCTACTCAAGGGGACTGTGCCTCTGACACCTGCCCTTCCTCCACTCCTACTGCAACAGCCAACCCCGGATCAGGGATTCAGGCTAATCGGATCCCACCCCACGCCATATTGGGCAGCTTGGGGTGATGACTGGGAAGGGCTGGAAAGGGCCATGGATATCCCCAGGGAGGAAGAAAGGACAGAGGCAACATAAAAGGAGAGAGTGCGGCGGGGAGTAAAAATATCGTCCAGCGGTTCGTGGTTTTGCAATTTCATTCCCCTTCTGTGCGGGAGGAGGGGATTCAGCTGCCCTGTTCTCCAGGGGGCATCTGAGGGAGGTCACACCCAGGTTTATGCTAAGACTTCATGTCTCTCCCTCTCCCTCTCCCTCATACTCCTACCCTCCAGCCCCACCTGTGCAGGCGCCTCGGCTGGTGGGCACCGCCCAGCCTGGGGCATCAGGCTCAGGCAGGGACGGGAGAACTCTGCATTTGCCTCCAGAACACACTTCTCCGGGTATTGATTTTCACCTGCTTGAACGCCATGTATTTCCTTTCAGGTCATGTTCTCCCTCGTGCTAAGCTGCCACGGCTGGCCAACATGTCTCGACTCTTTCCGTGGGTCTAACACAGGCCCTCAGAGACCTGCGGGTAGGCTGGGCTGTGCTGGCCGCTGAGAGGAGCCAGTCCCCTGTGGCTGGCCTGCCATCCCTCTCAGGCCTGTCATCTCGTTCTTAGTCAGCAAAGGGGTGGGGACCAGGGATCCGTCCTCCTGGCAGCTGGGAAACACCAGCCCAGCTCTCCGGGAACTACAGACCGCACAGCGGGGGCCCCATAGGTCAGCTGGGTCAGCGAGCAACTGCCTGGGACACGGCCAGCAGAGGCATCTGAGACCCACGTAGCTTTGTTCACTCCTACCACCAGCAAGGCACTGGCTGCTCGCGGGAGTCTGGACCAATAGGGCAGGATGGACGACGCAGGTCGACTGAGTCAAGCAATCAGCCAGATCTTTGCCTCAGCTCCCCAACTGCCCCTAGAATGAAGTCTTTTCCATCCTGATGACATGGCATCATCTGAACCAGAATCCCATGGGATCCTTTTATGGAAGGAGACTCCTTCTCTCCATCTGTGTCTGCCAAGTAGAACTTGACTCCTGCCCTACCCTACCCCTCTTTTAATTTCATACTTATTCTAGGTATATGGGTTCATCGCTCAAGACTGCTTCCTTCTGGAGGACAGACACTGTCTCTTGTCATCTGTATGCATCCCACAGCACCCACCCAGCACAGTGTACTTAGTCCGGAGTACACAGCAGGTGTTTAAATGATGCTTGGTGAATGGCAGCACGGGAGTGTGAGTTCGACTGAAAGTCACACACAGGTGTGAGCTGGACAGACCTACAGTGAGATCTACCTGCTGCCCTCATGGGTCAGAATGCTCTCCAAACACCGGGTCTCCATGAAGGAGAGAGAGAGGTTTCCAAAAGCCGTACCTGTCACTCCAGCGCCCTCTCCATTCGCTCTCGCCCCAGGGGTTCCACAGGCGGATAAGATATTCCCAGCCGCTCCTGTACTGAATCTGCAAAGAACAGAAAAGGAAAACTGTCAGTGGTCTCCAGCAAGAGTCAGCAGAAGGGATATGAATGCAGCTGCTTTTCACCTCCAAGGACGAATTTAACTTCTGACCTCATTTGGCTGCAGCAGGAAAAAAAAAATGGAAAGGAAAAAAAATCAATGTCTCTGCCTGTGTGGAGTTGGAATGAGACTGAGGAGAAAACGGTCCTTCTTTCTGTGCAGCACCTTGAAGGGCAGGCGCAGCTTCCTCAGTCTGTATGACTGCATCCTAAAACCTGCGCCAGCTGAGACAACAGCAGCAGATAAATAGCACGGATGGTGCCACGGGCTGCAGAGGGGAGATCCTTATGGGTCTCCAGCCTCCTCCATGCCCTGTCACAGCCGGCATCTCTATTCCACTCAAATAGCTGTTTCCTTGCTGGCGGCCCCTTGGGAGCTGTGCTGGGGTCTCCACAGCACTGTCCTGAGCAAGGCCAGTAGGAGGCTGATTTGAGCACAACCAGGACCTTTGAGGCCTGGGAGTAGAGCCCTCCTAGCCTGCGGCCCCGGGGCTGCACCCGACCCCCCCGGCAGCCTGCCTCTGTCAGCGAGCAGGGCATCCCCGTGGCCTGAACGTTCCTTCCTTCCCCAGGGGATCGCATCATCATCTGTCCCAGATACAGCGGCCGGCACACTTGCTCCTTCAGACCACTGAGGCCAGAGGGCAGGACTGTTTGTTGAAAAGTTACAACAAAACTATCACAACCCTCTGAACTTATGTTCCTGGATGCAGGAGGCCTCCGCCTGGTGAGAGGAATTAGAGCATGATTGAGTTGTGGCGGCAGTACTGATCTGTGCTAATGTTGTCTGAGGAGACAGAGGCCTGGAGAGGTGAGGAAGGGGCGGACTTGTTCACTGATTCCAGGTCACAGGAGAAAGTCCCGAGTGGAATATTCCCACGTGGAAAAGAAACCCGTGTGTGGAGGCAGGGCTTGGAGACAGGCCTGGCTGAGTGTGTGACGTGCACTACGGCCTACCATCCTCTGAGGCAGATATTCATATAATCTTCGTCTTGCAGAGGAGACTGAGCATCAGAGAGGTTAAGCAACTTTCCCAAGGCCACAGAGTAAGTGGCAGAGGAGGAACTCTGATCCCAGCCACTGTCAGTCTCCAAAGCCCAGGCTCTTAATTTTGGAATTGGGAGTGGATAAAGGATACAGCTGCTCCAAGGCCCAGCTCATTCTCACATGTGGACGAGACCCTGACCTTGCACGTAAACCCTGGGCCAGCACGTGATTACCAGTAGGGCAGAAGGAGCAATGTGGTCAGACAAGGGCCCAAGAACCCAGCTTGGGTATGGTTCTTTTCTTGTCTACTTCTGTCTAGCTGACACTGCAGTGGAAGGTACTCTTTTAATGCCGCATGGGATGGGGGTGCCCCTCTCTGCCCCCCACCAGGCACCCCAGGCTTTGCACACAGTGTATTCTTAACTGCCAGCATGTGACGGAGCCCATGGAACAGGGACGTGAGAAACGGGCGCCTGGTGGCCCAAATAGCTTAATGAGCCACCCTCAGTGCCTAAGGGACAGTCAGGGGCTCAGGCAGGCACAGGGGAGAAGAGTGGCCGGTGCCTGGAAGGGGCTGAGAGCAGGGCTAAATGAGGCATGCAGAGAAACACGTACCCCCTGGCCCCGGGGAGTCACTGACCCAGCTAGGTGCATAGTAAAAAATGCCAATTTCATTTATCTTCCTGTCTGTGTCTCACCCAGAGGGTGGATGAGCAGATTAAAAAGCTCACTGCATTTATGGGCTGGTTTAATCTTAGCACTTGTGGTCAGAGTTATAACCTCCTCTTTCTGCAGGAAGAACCTTTAATCAAGTTCTTGGGCGCTTGTCTGACCGTGTCACTTCTTTTCGACAGCGCTCTGTTGGTGCTCACAAGGGCCTTGGCCAAGTGCCTCAGGCGTAACCTTCGAGGCTAAGGTCACAGCTGCATCTGAGAATGGGCGGCTTTCTTGCTTCACTCTCCTGGCTGCTGACTGTACCCTGACCCTGGTCAGATCGCTCAGAAAGGGTGCCACTGGGAAGAGGGGATCCAGGTTATCTGTCCGAGGATAATAATTCCTTGAAAGTATTCTCTTGAATGCAAGTTCCAGAGGCAGTTCATTGTTACTCCTAGAAAAAAAATGGTTTCATGGCTAATGGCAGACTAAAACCAAGCTGTACTTACATTGTTAATACAGGCCTTCTCAGAGCCTTCAACATGTGGACATCCGAATACTGCTTTCACAGAGCATCGCACCAGGCTGGTGCTCCTTTGAGCACAGGCAAGAGTGGCAAGAATGGCGGGAGTGGACGCAGGACACACGGTCTTCATCACCTACTGTCACAGGAGTGTCCTGTTCAGACTGCTGTGTGTTATAAGAACAACTCAAAGCGTGTGCTGTGGGGGAGGAAGCATCCGGGCTGTGAGCAGAATCATCTCGAGCCCAAACCCCAGCCAAGCCCGCACTTCCACTCCCCAGTTCACCTCCATGACCTTGGCCCTAGGTGTTCACTTGGCTGCTCTGTGAGCCGGCAGTCACTGCCATCCCCGTGGCCAGCCTCTGCGGGACTCACATTCCATGGCCATCTGGACCTCTGGATACACAAGTCCCTTCTCCCCTGCATTCAGAGGAGAAAGAAAGGCTGTCTCAATGTATGAAAAGGGCCTTGCCAGGAACGGCCAGCACATCACGCAGGTACCATGGCTCCTTCCTTCCATGCCCAGCACCGATATCACTCATGGATCACAGCTCTCTTTTTCCAAGTCCGGAAGCAGAGCCCAAGTCTTGTCAACACAGTAATCCAGGCAGCACTGCCTGGATCAAGGCCGGCACACAAGAAAGCTGACTTTCTCTCCCTAACCTAGACTTGTCCACATCCGGGATGGGGAGCTACGGGGAGCAGGATGTCCATCCGTGGCCAGATGTGATGATGGTATTGTCTGTCTCCACTGAGAATTCAGAGAAGGGCAAGGGAGATCCCAGAGGAAGGGCATCTGGGGCCACTGGGACTGGGATCTCTTATGGCTTCCGTTTCTCAGGGCCTCTTCCTTGCTTGTGGGAAATGTCATTTGAGCTCCTCACATATTCTGTGATGGAGAATCCGTGATGTCATCCTCACAGGCCAAAGACAAATGCATGCATTCCCTCCTGCGAGCGCACTCACCCACTGATCCAGCAGGCATGTATTAGGGGCCTGCTCCCCTCCAGCTGCTGTGCAGAGGAAGCATCTTGGTACTGATTTCCTTAGGGAGGAAGGCGAGAGAGAAAATATTGCCTCTGGTTTTTTTGCTTGTTTGTTTGTTTGCTTTGTTTTGTTTTGTTTTTTAACATCTTTCTTGGAGTATAATTGCTTTACAATGGTGTGTTAGTTTCTGCTTTATAACAAAGTGAATCAGCTATACATATACATATATCCCCATATCTCTTCCCTCTTGTGTCTCCCTCCCACCTTGCCTCTGTTTTGCAGATTGGAACATTCACCCAAACACAAAACAATGGAGTAACTGGCCCTAGGTCAATGGACAGGAGAGACAGATTGACACGCAGAGAGGGAAGACAGATATGAGAAATAGGCCATAAATAGAAGCTGATTCTCTGCGTTCCTCGGCCCATAAATACCTGTGAAAAATGGACCCTGGGGTTTGCGACACTGTCTCTTATGACCTAGAAGACATTATCAGACCTCAGGAGTTGTGAGAACTACAGAGATGGGGGAACATTTGTGGGAAATCATCACAAGGCCAGGAAGTGCTGTCCCTGCACGGCTGTGTGATAAGCATAGATGCGAACTCAGGAGTCGTGGTGTCTGGGCCCAGCCATTTCAAGCAGCTGTCTCACCCTGGCCTTCCCCTCTCGGGTGTCGGCTTCTCATTTACGAATCGAGGAGGCTGGACTTCAGTAGTGTTTTCCAGACCAAACGCTAGTGCACACACGGATGATATGCATTTTCGTCCACCCAAAGCTGGTTGCTGCATCACGGGGAAAGACTGGTCCCCAGTAGCCATCCTCCCCTCATTCATGGGAATAAAGTTCCAGCTGGGCACAGGGCAGCCCAGCGAGATGCTACGTTTCCCAGACAACGTTGGGCCTCAGGGTGGCACACGACTAGGTCCAGACTCATTGGATCTGAGAGAAAATGGTGTGTGCCTTTACTGATACGTGCCTTCTTTAGGGATGTGTAAGTGTCCCTGGCCTCTTTCTCCTCCCCCGGCTGGGAAATGAGGGGACCTGAGGCAGCTGCCCTGGGCTCACAGATAGAAGCCCCATGTTGCAGATGGCAGAGTCAGCTACCAGCTCTGGAATCACCTGCCTAGCTGAGAAGTGAACTTGATCTTGTTTGAGCCCCCTGCATTTTCGAGTGTCTTTGTCAGAGCAGTTCAGTTGTTATGTAACAAATAAAACCCTTCTGGGGCAAAATTTTCTCCAAAGTCAATTGGGTAGTTAATTCTGCTTTCTTTTTGGGCTAATCCCCCAGCCTAGTTAGACGCTCTGCCTGTCTGAGGCCATTCCAGGATAGTAAGATTTTTGGTGGGTCCCTGGGGCATGAGGATACTGGGCACCAGAACTACTGGATGAAGCGAGGGAATGAGGTTGTCCATGATGGGCCTGGACATGGTGGAGGCAAGGGTGGTCACTACCTGTTTCAGCTTCTTGGGCTCACCGAGGCAAGTGATTCTGACTCCTGTGTAGGGGAGCAAGAACCCTGGGGCACCGTGTTCAGGGAGAGCCTCACCTGCTCAGCGCCAGTCCCTGTGTAGGCATGCCGACTCACCAGCCCGTCTGCTATCCTCGTGGACTCAGCTGTCGGCCTCAAAGGAGAAAAGCAGACCAAGCGTTAAACATTCACACATTCTTCAGAAAGATAGAAAAGCACCATTCAGTCAGCAGCTGGGCTGTGGCCAGAGGAAAAGCATCCCTGACTCACGCTGGAACGGCACGTGTTCCTGGATCTCTTTCCTAGAGAGGCAGAGTTTGAAGGCTGTAGGGTGCTCGCGGCCCCAGCATTTCACACCTCAGGAGACCATCCCATGACAGACAGAAGCCCACCAAGTCCTGAGGACGTGGGCTGCTGGCTTCTCCAATTACTTGCTATCAATGAGACATAACACAAGACATAACTTCTGGGCATTTTGTGGGAGTTGGGAAGATCTACTACCTCCAAGCTACGAGGAATTGGGGTTTAAAGTGCATTCTGGTTTCAGGTGGCATTTCAGACTAGGGGTGTGTGACTCAAAGCCCACATGGTTAAAGAGTGAAGGAATTGTCCTCAGGGATACGGTGTTGGCTGTCTCAGAACAGACTCAAATAATTTGGAGGGTCATTCAGGCTTTTCAGAATGGGGTACTCTGCCTTTGGGCTGCTGCCTTTAAAGCCAGTGAGAATCAAAGGGTCCCCCGTTCACTCTGGACCCCACTGCTTCCGGTCACAGGGAAGCACTAGGCAAAGGCTTCAGTATCAGACGACAGCGTCTGAACCCCTGCTCAGCCACTCACTGGCTGTGTGGCGGTAAGCAGTTTACTTAGTCTCTCTGAGCCCATTTCTTCTGTAAGTGAATTCTGCGATCCCTATTTCAGATGGAGGGCTATCGTGAGGATGAAATGAAGTGGTGTCAGTAAAGCACAGCATCAGTGCTCCGTGATGGTCACTTGGCCATTCCCCTGAATGGGCCAGTGGCTGAACACTCCTGGGCGAGGAAAGGCTCGAACCAGTGCAGCGAGATTCCTGGTCTACTCACCCCGGCCAGGGTGCTGCAGGTCACCAGGGAGCCTGCCTCGGCTACCATCTTCTCCACTGTCATCAGGTCAGACGAGGAGGAACGCAGGCTGATGCTGGTGACCACCCCTCCCGTGAGGTCCACCATCAGGGAGGTAGCCATGGTGCAGGTTGACATAGGACCCATGAAACCTGGCAGGGATAAAGGCAGATCAACCCCTGTGGTGCCTTTGGTGCCCCAGAAAGGGAGGTTGTACCCGGACCTCTGCATATTTCCCAGGAAATGGACTTCCCAACCACCCCCGGGCTACAGCAACCTGCCCACCTTCTGTTCTCCTGGATAAAGAATCTAGCAATGTGCCACCATTATCACTTCCTTCTCCTGGTCTCCTGGGCCTGGGGAGCCCCCCAGGTGGCAGCATTGTACAGAGCTTAGGAATGCAGGTGCTGGAGCCGCAGGCCAGGGTTGAATCCCAGTCTCACCAGATACTTAGCTGCTTCACCTAGACAAGTTACTTAAGCTCCTGGGGCTGGGCTTAGCATAGTGCCTGGCACAAGGGAAGCCTTTAATAAAGACTGGCTATTATTATGATAAGGATCCACTGTTTCAGTATGGAGGTTCCTTAAAAAACTACAAATAGAACTACCATACGACTCAGCAGTCCCACTACTGGGCATATACCCAGAGAGAACCATAATTCAAAAAGGGTCATGTACCACAATGTTCACTGCAGCTCTATTTACAATAGCCCGGAGATGGAAACAACCTAAGTGTCCATCATCGGATGAATGGATAAAGAAGATGTGGCACATATATACAATGGAACATTACTCAGCCATAAAAAGAAACGAAACTGAGTTATCTGTAGTGAGGTGCACGGACCTAGAGTCTGTCATACAGAGTGAAGTAAGTCAGAAAGAGAAAAACAAATACCGTAGGCTAACACGTATATATGGAATCTAAAAAAAAAACAATGGTCATGAAGAACCTAGAGGCAAGATGGGAATAAAGACACAGACCTACTAGAGAATGGACTTGAGGATACGGGGAGGGGGACGGGGAAGCTGGGACAAAGTGAGAGAGTGGCATGGACATATATATACATTACCAAACATAAAATAGATAGCTAGTGGGAAGCAGCCGCATAGCACAGGGAGATCAGCTCGGTGGTTCGTGACCACCTAGAGGGGTGGGATAGGAGGGTGGGAGGGAGGGAGATGTAAGAGGGAAGAGATCTGGGAACATATGTATAACTGATTCACTTTGTTATGAAGCAGAAACTAACACACCATTGTAAAGCAATTATACTCCAATAAAGATGTTAAAAAAAAAAAGGATCCACTGTTTCCTGTTTAACAACAATGGTAAGTACTGGTTGTGTGCAGGGTACCTTGCTAGGCACTGAGCGTTCAAAGATGGATGAGACCCTGTTCCTGCCCTCCAAGAGCCCACAGTTAACAATTGTGATGCTCGCTGTGGCCACAGGCAGCCTCTATTCTTACTCTGTGTGAAGCCTGACCCAGAATCCCCATTCCCAGCCTCAGAACTAACCTACTCCCCCCAGAATCACCAGTGAGGTGATGTCACTGAAGGTAACACAGGTGAGGGTGAGGCTTACATAACACATCCCCAAAGCAAACCACCTAGAACTCTCAGACCTGTTCTCCAAAATGCCTCTTCCGGGACTTCCTTGGTGGTCCAGTGGTTAAGACTCCATGCTCCCAATGCAGGGGGCCTGGCTTCGATACCTGGTCAGGGAACTAGATCCCGCATGCTCCAAGTAAGAGCCTGCATGCCACAACTAAAGATCCCATATGCCGCAACTAAGAGATCCCGTGTGCCGCAGTGAAGATTCCGCATGTGGCAACTAAAGATCCTGAGTGCCACAGCTAAGATCCGGCTCAGCCAAATAAATTTTTAAAATAATAAATATTTTAAAAATGCCTCTTCCCACCCTCCCATGGGGTTTCTGCTTCTGGACCCACACCCTGAGAAATGCCCTGTCTTATTGCCCTATCTTGTCCTCCTCCCAATTCTCCCCCAGTCACCTACTAGACAGTCTCCAGATTCAAGAGCCAATCTGCTCAGCCCAACTGCTGGCCTCCCCTCTCGTGAGCTCTCCTCTCGGGCGGGAGGCTGAGCTTTTCAAGGCCCCCTTTTCTCCTCCGGGGAACGGGCTCTTGCGGTCGTGCTGCCAGGTGAAGCGCGCACAGCACGTGGAGAGGGTCTGGATTGTGGAGGTGTGCTTGCTGCGAGCACGATCAGGACAGCGAGTCCATGCTCACCTGCTTCTACCGCCAAACTCGTCCACCCCTCCACAGCAGCACTCACCACCCACATGCTCTCCCCTTAGAAGGACACGTCGGGTTGCTTTGCCTTCCTTGGGTGTCTATTTGCTGTGAGAGCGCGTGGATCACCTTGGAACAGAGAGGAAGTAACTGGGCGTCCCGGGAAGGCTTCTGAGAGGGGTCACAACTCTGAACTGAGTTTTATCCAGGTCCGGACAGTGGGATGGACATTCTGGAGAGGAAGAATCAAATCAGGTAGGCTCCAGAGCCGGAAGAGCGTGGTGGAGTGGGGGTGATGATGGACTGACTGGTATTCCCGGGAGAGAGGGCGGATTGATGACTCACAAGGAGAACCACTGAAGCAGGGGCCACATGAGGTCAGATTTGTGTTGAGAACTCAAGTTCCTGTCGATGGGGTGAACTGGAAAGGTTCCCATGCGCTCCTAAAATATAGGCAGGGCAAACCCACAACAGCATGGAGCTGAGTCAGGCCAGGCATGAGACCCTGCCTCTTGGTGTCAAAGCTGTCCAGTGGGCATGTTCCCACACTGCCTGGTCACTCAGGCCTCCGGCCGGGACCTAAGCTTTCCTGTCCCTGACGGGGAAGCAGAGGCCAAGCCCCATACAGGTTGGTGGCCGCAGAAAATCTCCAGCTGTTGCTTGCTTTCTGGTGACGCAAAACCACGTGGGGGTCAGGCGTGGGTCCACCCTGCTGCTGCCTCTACTGGGCCCGAGGCCTCGGGCAAGACCCCTCTCGGTCCTCGGCCCTTCACCTGGATCAGCTCTGGGGCCCCTCAGACACCCCTCTCTCACCATACTTCCACCTCTGCAGTCCTCTCCTCCTGGGGTCCCCCAGAATTCACGTAAACTCACTTCAGCAACTACAGATCAAGCAGCCGCTCTCAGCAGGACACCGTCCCAGGCGCAGACACCACGGACGGCGTAGAGAGTCTTGTGTTAATGAAAGCAAAGGCCACAGAACCCAAGGGCCATTCTACAGGAACCAGGTGGCAGATGGATCTCAACTCGTTATTAAACTGGTTCTAAGTCTTATCTTTCTGTCTCTCCCTCTCTCTGGCCAGCGCTGTCTGGTATTAGACTCTTGTCTCTGCAGTGTTTTAGTCAGCTGCAAAGCTTCCGTCGTGCCTAGGGGGGCCTCAGCGTCGGACTCCCTTGATTTTCCACGTTTTCTGCCTCTGGGTCCTAGATTAAGAGGGCTTTGCTCAGGGTGCTGGAAGATCACCAAGACTAGGGTTCTGGAACCCATTCCAGAGCCCGCCAGCATGACCTCCCGTGTTGCCACACCCCCTTCTGGCTTCCAATAGAGCTTCACTGGAGCCACACCAGGAAAGCGGCTGCTGGCTCTGCCCCGTCACTCCAGGGCCACTGCCTCAGGGTCTACGGGCCTCGTCTGATGTCATGCACCTCCCACTCTCTGCAGTCACCACAGAGACACCCAATGCAAGGGGAGGGACCCATGGCCAGTGGCCCCCTCTCGGTGTCTTCCACAGCCTTCTCTCGCTGTGTCTCCACGATGCCCACGAAGCCTGTCCCAGCAGCAGCTGGGCGTTTCGACAACGAGCTCTCCCTCTCTGCCTTACAAACACGCGCTCACAGAGCCTGCTCACGCTTCAGGGACAAGTCAACTCTTCTTAGCTCCCTTTGCTGCCAGGAAATAGAAAGGGGAGGGAAAGAGGGAGAGCACTGTGTTCGCCACACCTGTCACTACGCGTGTCACCTGAACCCAGGAATTCTGAGAGAGCCTTCTTCTCACCCCTCGGCTTCCGCCTCATGTTGGGGAAACGTCTCCATGCCTGGCAGGGACGTGAGGGGGGGAAGGATTCAGATGTCAAATCGGGATCCAAAAAGGATGCTGAAAGGCTATAATTCTGAGCCACAGAGATTCCAGAAAGGATGCTAGGCAGCTTACCAGACCTTGTCTCCCACTCTCCTATTTTATGACCTCTGGGGAAAAGAACCCTGCAAACAAAGATTTTTTTTCCCTCCACATCTGACTCACTTGACCAATTCATTTCTGACTCCCCAGCTGCAAGAATGGTTGAAAGTTTGGGATCCACATGTTCACTCGGTATTGCCTACACCCTTGGAGGGAAAGAGGACCATCTCCACCTGGACAGGTGGGCTCTCTATGCTTGCGCTGTGGTCCCTCTGTGCCAGACACTGAGTTCCAAAGACGCAAAAAGACAAATCATTTTCCTCTAGGACTGACAGTATCAAGAAATGATGGAAAAGCACGTGACAGGGGAGGACAGACCTGATCCCAGCTTGGCCTCAAACACGGTGTGACCTTGGGCAAGTCATTTCACTGCCCCTCCCCACCCCAAGCCTCAGTTTCCTCATCTTTCAAAGAAGGTAGGGTTTGATGCTGACAGAGGCTCCGTCTAGCTCTGATGTGCTGTAATTCTATTTGATTTCCTCCTGCATTCTATAACCCCCTTCTTTGGATGGAGGGGAAAGCTTTTAAATTGCTTTGGAGTTTGAAACATTTTCTCCTGCACTAGATTTCTTCAGGCAGTGGAATGTGGATTCTGGGTCCAGTTTCCCATTTCTTTTCAAGCTGAATGATTGCTTTAGGTCAGCTGTTAACAAAAATCGGGTCAAAGTCATCATTTCATCTGCGAGCTTTCTAATTCTCCAAGTGAACTGCCATGCTCCCCCCTTTCAATAAGGAAAAAAAAAAAGAGGCCCTGGAGTGGTGAGCACTGAATCCACCCCGGAAAGATAATGGCAGTGTTTGCATAAGTAGCTTAGAAGTGAATTAACCTCCCCAAACATATGGATTGCTTCATCCACCTCGCCTGTTTTCTGGGCTTCATTCTCAAATGCTAACGACCAGCTCTTCCTGACGCTGGAAATGAGCAACAGCTCTAGTTTTGCACAAGCTGGGCTCAAAAGAAAGAATGCACGAAAAGAGCCCCTGAGATGTGCCTCCAGAAGGACAAGGACTGGGGTAGTCTGCGGGGTCGCAACCACTCCTCAGGGCCCGGGATTGGATGGGGCGGGGTCTTCAGTCTTGCCAAATGATGTCACTTGATCAGACGACCAAAAACCTCAGTAGACTCAGGTTAATTGCTTACACCTGCCATCACATCACTCTTCAGAGCCTTGGCTTCCCCACTTGTCATTATGAGGCATTGGTTAGGAAGATCTTTGGGGAACCTGATTCCAGGACACTCTCCACTATTCATTTTTCTCCTGAAATGTGTGGCCCCTGACCTTTTGTCTCCTAGCATTGGCTTCCAGCTCTGATGTGTCCCTCACTTGTGTGGGTCTTGATGACAGCGACCTCTCACACACACACGTACTCTTGCACACCCCGCCTGAGCCAGCGTGAGCGTCTCTCCCAGTGCCCAGCACAGTGCCTGGATTACGATTAAATGCACCATACACAGCTGTTGAATAAAAGCAACCCAAATTGCCTAAGTGAAACAGGTGACTTGGGGCGTTTATAAGTCCTCGAGCTTGTTAACACCAGAAGGTAGCCCCTGACTCATGGTGTTTGGACCATATAATAATAAACAGCTCCCGCCCTGCCCCCAGTCATAAATGCAATCTCACGGCAGCCACACCAGGTCCCCAAGTGTCCCGCCCGGGTCACTGCTCAAATCACCCCCCCCCCCATATCTCCTCTCTCTTTTCTGAAATCCTACCCATCCTTCAAGGCCTCGCTCAACGCCACCTCCTCTGTGCAGTCCCAGCTGAGTCTCTGTGAGTCGGAACTGCTGTCTCTCTCCTCTGCCCCTCTCAGCAGACTTTGAACATGATACTACATTTTATTGGGGCCCGTACACCAGCCCTGACAATACCGTTGTCAGTGCCTATTTCTGTCCAGCTCTGCCCGGCCCACCCCTCGCCATGTGTCTCTGGGTCCCTCCTCTGGCTCCAGCTGAGCCTTGCGCACAGTGATTATTGATGGAGGATGCCCAGCGAGGGGCCGAAGGCTCCGAGGCTCCCAGGGGCAGCGCTTGCACTGAGCAGAGCTGCCAACAGTCTCAGCGCCGGCTGGTGGGGAGCGCCAGCGGGGCAAGGGGCCGGGCAGGCAGGGCCAGCATCCAGGCCCTGGGCAGAGGGACGGGCCCATCCTTACTTGGCGTAGGCTTTCTCCAGCAGGCTCGGCCAGAACTCTTGTTTGCTGCGAGGGTTAACGAAGTGCTCATTGTTCAGGACAGGTAGGCGCTCGTCAATCACCACTTCCACCCGCTGGCCACACTGCCAGAACGGGAGGAGAGAGAGAGGAATATACGCCTTAGTAGAGTTGGGGCAGGAGGGAGGTGCTGGCCCCCCGACCCAGGCCAAAAGATAACCACCTTTGCCACTTAACCACCACAGTGCAACAAGGAAGTCTATCCAGACCAAAATCCCAGCCCAGGTTGGCGCACGGGGGACCGGACTGTCATCTCCACTGACAGGTGAGTCACAGATCAAGTGAATCAAGGAAAATACAGCAGGGAGGAGGGAGTCTTGGGCTCCAGCTGGACTTTGTGGCTGACTCCTGCCTCACTTTGGCAAGTCCTTTGTGAGATTCAGGCGCACTGAAGACTCTCCGGGTACATCTCGTCTACAAAATGGCAGTAGGGGGAGCAGATGCTGAGTAGCAAAGGAGAATGGGAGATATAGAGTGTTGTGATGGGGAAGGAGAGCCTTTAGGGAGCTGAAGGCTTGAGAGAGGAGGCAGGATTCCAGCAGGTGGCGAGGCGCAGGGAAGGCATCCCAGATGCGGCGGCGACAATGTGGGCGGAAGTCTAAGGGCCGAACGGTGAGGTTGCTCGGGACTGAGCAGTTACAGCCTCACCCTGGCCCTCCTCTCCTCACGTCCAGCTGTCTCTGCCAGCAGAGCAGCCGCCATGAAGCGGGCTGGCACTGTTGCTGCTAAGCGTGCAAATGAACCAGATGCTCCTCTCCAAAACAGAGTGGTTTAATCTTCAGCATTCAACTCTTAATGGTTCACCCGGGGGCATTGCCAAATGAGGATAATTCATAACAAAGCCAGCTTTTTGGAGTTGGTTTGCTGGTCTCTGGATCAGCAACAGGGCTTCTGGCTTCAGGCCTGAGTCCTGACAAGATTCAGGCAAGCCTCCGATAGTCGGGCTTGGAGTAAAGCTGGGTGGATGCAATCCATCATCTGCTCGGTGGTGACAGGGAGACTTGCCCACAGCCGGATGTCCCAGATGTTGGGCTTTTGCATACAGATGAGGATGCACTTTCGAAGCAGGGAGGGAAACCAAGACAGAGATGTCAGTGGAGACAAGACAAAGAAGATGTCCTCGCAGGCTTTAATGGACCAGTGCACTGGAGCTGGTGCTGCCCCAGCTGTGGATATGCATCCCGACTGCAGTAAGATGCACAGGAGGGTGAGGCTGGGAGCCAACAGGGATGCTATTACAGTGAGATCGTGAAACCTGTCTGAAGCATCAGGGAAGCTAACGCTAGCTCCTTGAAGGAGGATACTAGAAGGACAGACCCATCTGGATGTGGGGTTTAATTGGATAGCAAAGTGTAGTAGGTGGTATCCAGTCAGTGGAACCGTGCTCCAGTCCTGGTTTTGTTTTTTTGTCCCGAGCAATAGATATTGGATAAGACACTTAATTCTCGGTGATTCAGTTTCCTCATCTGTCAAATGGTGGTAAGAGTAAGAGCTACCTCCTACTGTGAGGGGATCAGATGAGTGTGTGAAGGTGACATCACAGGTTTGAAAGTAAGAACTGTGTCTCGACAGGCTTTTCGTTCAGCATTTAGGTTAGTGCCTGGCACACAGTAGGCCATAAAGAATGAGTGAGTCCTGGCTTGAACGAGATCCTCTTGTTGGTTCTACCCTCACTCACATCTTCCCACACCAGTAATGCTGACCAGACTTGTTCTCCCTATACAAAGGGAACCTCAGGTAAGATCATCGTTCCCAAAAAGGATGAAAATGGCCTGACTGGTGGTCAAGAATGAGGCCACCGATCTGTGTTTCCTGGTTCACTGCTCTGGGTGAGGAGGGCTGGCGCCTGGATAATGTCTGCGCCCGTCAAGAAGCTGGCTGGTGCCATTGAGCCAGTACCCAAGTGTCTGAGGGAAACCAGAAGTGTTTTGGGCAAAGCATCCAAGTTGCCCAGGCACTGGGCCCTTTCCAGAGAAGAGTGCCCAAGCTCAGAATGATGAGATGTACAGAGGTCAGCACTCGTAGCTATTTCTGGGGAACTGTGGGACTATCTTCACCACCCAGAAGGGCAAAGCATGTCCAGCCTGGGCCTCAGTTTGTCCTAACTACCTGTCACCCCACCAACACTTGCACCCCTGAGGTGAGCCCAGACACAGCTAAACACTGCACCCTCTGGCTAACTCCTCAGTGTGACCCTTGGACCAGCAACATCAGCATCATCTGGGAGCTTGTTAGAAGACCTAGCATGCAAATAATTGGACTTCAGGAAGAGAGAACAGGATAAAGGAGGACACCCAGAAAAAAATGGAGGGAAACAGCTGAGCAGAAAAAGGAGGCAGGTCTTCAGAACGAAAGTGCTCACTGAATTCCAGGCGAGATTAATCTTGCCTGGAATTCACGCATCTGGACATTTCTAGAGAAATTTCTGAACCAAGGAGAGAGATCGCCTCATATAAACTTGCAATTTGAGAGAATATGTTGCATACAAGGTCAAGAGAATAGATTAACATTGGATTTTTCTTCTGCAACATTGGGGAAGGTACAAGACAATCGAGAAATGTTTACAGATTCTTGAGGAAAAGGAATGTAATCCAAAAATCCTAAACCCAACCGAAATATTGTTCTTAACTAAGAGCAAATGAAAAATACTCACGTAATCTGAGGAAACTATTCAAGGAACTACTCCTACCAAATGTGGATGAAATCAGAACAAAAATCTTAAGAGGAAATGAAGGCTGAAAGAAACAATGGTGAGTAATGAGTTTTGAATATTCTTTGGACAAGAAATATACTGGTAACGTAGTGAAAATGAAATTGATAGTGAAAGGATGAGCAACGATATAATAGGGAAATGTAAGTAACAAGAAGCTGGAGTAGCAATGTGAATATCAGATAAAGAGGAATTCAAGTTCAGACGCATAAATATAGCAAAGAGGGATATTTGTGTAAGCTTTATTGCAACAACTGGAGAGCAAGAACATAAATATTTGGGCACCAAAGAATAGAGCAGGAAAAGTATAAAGCCAGAACATGAGGAACCCTCCAAACTATAACTTTGGGGAAGAACTTTAACTCACTTCTTTTAGAATATGACAAATCAAATAGACAAAAAATAAGCCAAGATAGAAGAGATAATTGCAGATTATACAATGTGCAAATCAGAGAGCTTGATTCCATATATCATGGATATATTATTATGGATAATATATACTCTTCTCATATGTCCATGAAGCATCTATAAAAACTGTTGTGGACCTGGCCATGAATAAAACTTTAATAATTTCCCCAAATGTGAGAGTTTATGAATTATATTCTCTGATCATCATCTAATAAGTCTAAAATTCTACAACCAAGAGATGATCCCCTATAAAACTTAATCAAAACTAAAAACATCATAAAAAAGCCAAAAACATACTAACTTAAAATTAATAAAAGACATTTGATATTAAAATCGATGGATACAGAAAAGACCTGAGAAGGAAAATTTTAGTCTTAAATCTTTTATCATGAAGAAAAAAAGAAAGAATATTAAGTGTATAGTTTCAGAAAACAAAAAACCAATAAAATTGACCAGGAGAAAGTAAATGGGAATTAATAAAAATAAACTGAAATTAATTATATGGAAATCAAAACCCTAAAAGAAAAAGAATAGAAAGAACAATGAAAATTGAAAGTTGAGTCATTCAAAAACTAATACAGTAGATTGGTTGGATTAAGAAGAGCTGGATTAAGAAAAAAAGGAAAAATAAAAATATAGTTTAGGGATTAATAAAGTTGACTTAATCACAAATTAGAAGAAATAAAATAAATTTTCAGAGAATTATATAAGCAACTTTGGCGCAATAAATTTGGAACTACAGAAGAAACAGTTGGTTCTCTTGGCAAAATATAAATTTCAAGAATTAACTCTAGAAGAAATAAGAGGCCCAAGCAGATCAACAGCTATTGAACACATCAGAAGAGTTTAAGAAATCATATTTAAAAAGGAGATAGAAGGGCTTCCCTGGTGGCGCAGTGGTTGGATGTCCGCCTTCCGATGCGGGGGACACGGGTTCGTGTCCCGGTCTGGGAGGATCCCACGTGCCACGGAGCGGCTGGGCCCGTGAGCCACGGCCGCTAGGCCTGTGTGTCCGGAGCCTGTGCTCTGCAACGGGAGAGGCCACAGCGGTGGGAGGCCCACGTACCGCAAAAATAAATAAATAAATAAAAAGGAGATAGGTCCAGACGATTTAACTATTGCCTATTTTACTTTTAAAGAACAGATAATCAATGATTAACAGCCATTATACAAATTATTTCAGATCAAAGTAAATCTCAATAGGTTCATATTAAAAAGCAAGCATAACTCCACAGTAAAAACAACAAACAATGGGAAGCCAATTCCACATGTGATACAGATGTAAAAATTCTAATAAAATTTTTAGCAAATTTAATCTAACAGTGGATTAAAAGAATGACAAACCAGGAAAGTAAGTCACTAAAACCAAGAGACAGCAGGATTTTGCTCTTGTCACTCTTATTCAAAATTGCAACCTTCTAATTAATGCAACAAGGCAAAAGAGCAAAATAAGCTCTATAAATATTAAAAGAAGAGACAAAATTATCTTTGTGGATAATATTAGATAACTAAAAAAAATCCAGACACTACTAAAGAAAAAAATTAGAACTAATAAAAGAATTTGGTAAGGTGGCTAGATACAACTTAATATAAAACAAGGAACAGCTTTCCTCTTTTTAGCAACGTCTAGTTAGAAAAATCATTCATATTAGCTACAAACTTGTAAATTATCTGAGAATACATTTACCAAGATGGGTATAGCATGAATATCAAAACATAACTATAACATTTTACTGAAGGGCATAAAACTAGTTCCAAATAAATGGAAAGATATACTGTCTTTTTGGAAAGGAATAACTACAGTAATAAAAGTTTGATTTTTCCAAATTAATACATAAATTTAATGCTGCTCTATTCTGCATCACAGTGGCTTTTCTTTTCTTTTCTTTTCTTTTTTTTTTGATACGCGGGCCTCTCACCATTGTGGCCTCTCCCGTTGCGGAGCACAGGCTCCGGACGCGCAGGCTCAGCGGCCATGGCTCACGGGCCCAGCCGCTCCGCGGCATGTGGGATCCTCCCGGACCGGGGCACGAACCCGTGTCCCCTGCATCGGCAGGCGGACTCCCAACCACTGCGCCACCAGGGAAGCCCGGCTTTTCTTTTTAAAATAGACATATGATTTAAAAATTCTCATAGAAGAATAAATGTGCAAGAATCACCAAGATAAAATATTTTTTGGGCAAGCATAATGAATAATGAAGGAGAACCTATGCCACCAGATATTACAGCTCATTCTAAAACTACTGTAATCAAAATAACCAGATATGGCACAGGAATAGACAGACAAAATCTCAATGACGTACAGGGTTCTTGATGAATGACTCTTCTCTTTTGCTGATTGTTTCTGCCATTCTTTATATTTACATGAAAACATTTTAACTCTCATCCTCCCTATGTGTCGTCAGATCACGAGCCAACACAGAGTAACTAACACATAAGTGTCTTTTCCACATCTTGGGCTGCCAGACCAACAGAACTTTCACGACGGTCGCCTTCCTGTGCTCACAGAGAATCCCATTTAAGGAGCATCCCAGCAGCACACTTACCGGAAAATGGAAAATCCCTGTATATTGGTATGAAAAGCTTTGGTCCATTAGGATCTTCTGCAGATGCTGTGGATTCTGTGTCAAGGAGCCCAGTGCTGCCAGGAACCAGCAATCTCCTGGGAGGGGACAAAAGCCATGAGAGCTGCCTGGACACAACTGGAAGCCCCATCCCATGTACTGCACAGAGTCAGCATACCTCCTTCTGAATAATGCATTTTTTTCTGTCTGAGAGAGAACCAGAAGAAAGATTCACTGGGTTCAGTTCCAAGCAAAATAGAGAAGGTGATGGTAGTGGTTATGGAGATAGTGGTAGTGGTGAAAGGGGTGATGGGGGTAGAGGTGGTGATGGGGTGGAGTAGTGATGGGGTGGTGGCGGTGATGGGAGTGATGGGGGTAGAGGTGGTGATGGGGTGGTGGTGGTGGTGATGGGAATGATGGGGGTGGAGGTGGTGATGGGTGTGAGTAGTGATGGGGTGGTGGTGGTGATGGGAGTGATGGGGTGGGGGTGGTGATGGGGTGGAGTAGTGATGGGGTGGTGGTGGTGGTGATGGGAGTGATGGGGGTAGAGGTGGTGATGGGGTGGTGGTGGTGATGGGAGTGATGGGGGGGTGGTGGTGATGGGAGTGATGGGAGTGGTGGTGGTGATGGGAGTGATGGGGGTGGAGGTGGTGATGGTGTGATGGGGGGGTGGTGGTGATGGGAGTGATGGTTTTACCGAAATAGCACATACAGAGTATCTAGCACAGCCTTGCAGAAGTTCAATTAACGTTTGCTTCCCTGATGCTTCCTCTGCTCGGTGCTCAGATTAAACTCCGTGTCTATTTGCTCCTTTTCTTTGATAATTGCTCTCTCCAAAGGGCTCTGCACACCCGCTACTGAGCCGACTTCCAGGCTGAGGGTCTGGGTGTGAACAGTCCGTCCACAGCAACACCGAGGGTGCCAGGCTTGCCTCCTCAGAAGATGGGGCAGCATTCTGGGGGTCTGGGTGGGCACTGCTCTTGACCCCCCCTACTCTGAGGCTGACTTTGGGCAGCCTGCATCAATCCAGGGCTGGGAAGGAAGAGGTTGAGTTCTTACCTGCCTCCCCCTGTTGGATGTCGAAACTGCTCACATCTTCCAGGATGAAGTGAGGCTCTGATTTACCCTTCAATAAATCCTTAGAAAAGAGGGAGAAAAGCCATGAGCATCTTTCATTCCTCTATCTCCCAGTGTGCTACCCAAGACATCACTCTCTTTGTCTTTGAGGGGTAGAGGTTACTTCTTTAAACAGGTGTTTAAAATATGAGGTAGGAAAGCTGCCCTCATTCTTCAGGTTTTATTGCTAACAGCAAGGCAAATGTCAAAAGGGTGTATATGTAACTGACCAAACAGGCAATAAATGCATAAGCAATCTGTGCCAAGAGATAAGGACTCAGGATCCTTACATCAAATGATCAGCCATCCTGGTACCAACAGCACTGTTTCATTAGGAGTTTATAAACAACCAAAAAAGAAGAGCATGCATTTATTAGAGGAAACTTTTATAAGCATAACCACGCTTTCCTTGTGAAATGTCATCTCTCAGAAGTCAGTGTAGACATTCTGAGCTCCAGGTTCAAGTCCAGCCATGTGCTGTACAGGACAGAGGATGTGCATTATTCAGGCCTTTGCCCACTCCCTGGCTAACACACAGACGGATTCTGGAAGACCCCAAGCAGCCTCCAGGTTCTCCTGCTACCAGGAGCCCACAGGATTATCCTGAGCTTCCTCTCTGTGCATCTCTTCCTGGATTTCCATGTGTGGATTTGTATAATTTGGTAACTGTTCCTGTATCATTTCTTTTCACATTGACAAATAAGTCCCCAGAGAGCAGGGGGGCAAAGTAGATTCATCTACTCAACAGCCATGAACGTGTGGAGTCCTGTATCTTGTGAGACCTGTCAGCCCTTCGTATACTGCCGGCCAGTTTCCTGGTGGAGCCGCCAAGGGGAAAACTAAGGTGTGCGTGTCTGCAAACAAGTCAGCCAGCCCACCTCACCAGGCTTCCTCCCACCACCTTCTCTGCACATAACCAGCCCTCTCTGATGGCCAGGGCAGGGCGCTCAGGCTCAGGCCCTTGCGATGGAGGCATCCAGCTGACCCTATGCCCTACCCTTGGCTGCTCAGAACCTGGGGTCTCTCCCAACACCAGCAGGAAGGGCAGCTCTCCACAGGGCCCTGGAGGGAGTAACTCTCCCAGTGTCAAAGCAACTTGGGGCACTTCAGTGGCTTTAGCTGTCCCCTCACCTTCTACTGGAAAAGGGAACTCAAGGTCTCAGTGGAGGCTAGCTGGAGATCCTCCACTCAGGGATTAAAGAAGAGGGTGGAGGCCATCAGGTTTTTGGATGGGGTAAAAATGACAGTGTGGCTCAGCTTTCTAGACCCAGCACAGCTGCAGTTTCTTCGTCGTTTACCCCTGGTTTACCCCCATGATGGACAGAGGAGGGGTAGGTGTGCTGAGAGTGATTGAACGGAGCCTGGTGTGGAATCCTGCCTGCATTGTTCCCTGGGTGACCTTGAGCAACTTTCTTTACTTTGCTGAACCTCAGTTTCTTCATGTGTAAAGTGGGAGTCAAATGAGAAAGCCACTGGTGCCCTGGCTGCTGTTACCAAACCCTCGCCGAGGACTAGATGCTTCATTCACAGTGGTCTCCCGACAGACTTGCAAAGCAGGAGTCTGCATTTTACAAAGGAGGAAGGATGTGAAATACTCAGTGTAGCATCAGACAAGGGACCTGTTCAATAAATATTGATTCCCTCTTTCTGTAATATTTGCAAACTTAAAAAGACCACACTCATGGATAAACCCAGCATCTCAAATGCATTCCTTATAAAACAAGAGAGAGCTGAATGGATACAAAAACAAGACCCATATATATGCTGTCTACAAGAGACCCACTTCAGACCTAGAGACACATACAGACTGAAAGTAAGGGGATGGAAAAAGATATTCCATGCAAATGGAAACCAAAAGAAAGCTGGAGTAGCAATTCTCATATCAGATAAAATAGACTTTAAAATAAGGACTATTAGAAGAGACAAAGAAGGACACTACATAATGATCAAGGGATCGATCCAAGAAGAAGATAGAACAATTGTAAATATTTATGCACCCAACATAGGAGCACCTCAATACATAAGGCAAATACTAACAGCCATAAAAGGGGAAATCAACAGTAACACATTCATAGTAGGGGACTTTAACACCCCACTTTCACCAATGGACAGATCATCCAAAATGAAAATGAATAAGGAAACACAAGCTTTAAATGATACATTAAACGAGATGGACTTAATTGATATTTATAGGACACTCCATCCAAAAACAACAGAATACACATTTTTCTCAAGTGCTCATGGAACATTCTCTAGGATAGATCATATCTTGGGTCACAAATCAAGCCTTGGTAAATTTAAGAAAATTGAAATTGTATCAAGTATCTTTTACAACCACAATGCCATGAGACTAGATATCAATTACAGAAAAAGATCTGTAAAAAATACAAACACATGGAGGCTAAACAATACACTACTTAATAACAAAGTGATCAATGAAGAAATCAAAGAGGAAATAAAAAAATACCTAGAAACAAATAACAATGGAGACACAACGACCCAAAACCTATGGGATGCAGCAAAAGCAGTTCTAAGAGGGAAGTTTATAGCAATACAAGCCCACCTTAAGAAGCAGGAAACAACTCGAATAAACAACCTAACCTTGCACCTAAAGCAATTAGAGAAAGAAGAACAAAAAAACCCCAAAGTTAGCTGAAGGAAAGAAATCATTAAAATCAGATCAGAAATAAATGAAAAAGAAATGAAGGAAACGATAGCAAAGATCAATAAAACTAAAAGGTGGTTCTTTGAGTAGATAAACAAAATAGATAAACCATTAGCCATACACATCAAGAAAAAAAGGGAGAAGACTCAAATCAATAGAATTAGAAATGAAAAAGGAGAAGTAACAACTGACACTACAGAAATACAAAAGATCATGAGAGATTACTACAAGCAACTCTATGCCAATAAAATGGACAACCTGGAGGAAATGGACAAATTCTTAGAAATGCACAACCTGCCAAGACTGAATCAGGAAGAAATAGAAAATATGAACAGACCAATCACAAGCACTGAAATTGAAACTGTGATTAAAAATCTTCCAACAAACAAAAGCCCAGGACCAGACGGCTTCACAGGCAAATTCTGTCAAACATTTAGAGAAGAGCTAACACCTACCCTTCTCAAACTCTTCCAAAATATAGCAGAGGGAGGAACACTCCCAAATTCCTTCTACGAGGCCACCATCACCTTGATACCAAAACCCGACAAGGATGTCACAAGAAAGAAAACTACAGGCCAATATCACTGATGAACATAGATGCAAAAATCCTCAACAAAATACTAGGAAACAGAATCCAACAGCACATTAAAAGGCTCATACACCATGATCAAGTGGGGTTTATTCCAGGAATGCAAGGATTCTTCAATATATGCAAATCAATCAATGTGATACACCATATTAACAAACTGAAGGAGAAAAACCATATGATCATGTCAATAGATGCAGAGAAAGCTTTCGACAAAATTCAACACCCATTTATGATAAAAATCCTCCAGAAAGTAGGCATAGAGGGAACTTTCTTCAACATAATAAAGGCCATATATGACAAACCCACAGCCAACATCGTCCTCAATGGTGAAAAACTGAAAGCATTTCCACTAAGATCAGAAACAAGACAAGGTTACCCACTCTCACCACTCTTATTCAACATAGTTTTGGAAGTTTTAGCTACAGCAATCAGAGAAGAAAAGGAAATAAAAGGAATCCAAATCGTAAAAGAAGAAGTAAAGCTGTCACTGTTTGCAGATGACATGATACTATACATAGAGAATCCTAAAGATGCTACCAGAAAACTACTAGAGCTAATACATGAATTTGGTAAAGTAGCAGGATACAAAATTAATGCACAGAAATCTCTGGCATTCCTATACACTAATGATGAAAAATCTGAAAGTGAAATCAAGAAAACACTCCCATTTACCATTGCAACAAAAAGAATAAGATATCTAGGAATAAACCTACCTAAGGAGACAAAAGACCTGTATGCAGAAAATTATAAGACACTGATGAAAGAAATTAAAGATGATACAAATAGATGGAGAGATATACCATGTTCTTGGATTGGAAGAATCAACATTGTGAAAATGACTCTACTACCCAAAGCAATCTATAGATTCAATGCAATTCCTATCAAACTACCACTGGCATTTTTCACAGAACTAGAAGAAAATATTTCGCAATTTGTATGGAAACACAGAAGACCCCGAATAGCCAAAGCAATCTTGAGAACGAAAAACGGAGCTGGAGGAATCTGGCTCCCTGACTTCAGACTATACTACAAAGCTACAGTAATCAAGACAGTATGGTACTGGCACAAAAACAGAAAGATAGATCAATGGAACAGGATAGAAAGCCCAGAGATAAACCCACGCACATATGGTCACCTTATCTTTGATAAAGGAGGCAGGAATGTACAGTGGAGAAAGGACAGCCTCTTCAATAAGTGGTGCTGGGAAAACCGGACTGGTACATGTAAAAGTAAGAGATTAGATCACTCCCTAACACCATACACAAAAATAAGCTCAAAATGGATTAAAGACCTAAATGTAAGGTCAGAAACTATCAAACTCTTAGAGGAAAACATAGGCAGAACACTCTATGACATAAATCACAGCAAGATCCTTTTGACCCACCTCCTAGAGAAATGGAAATAAAAACAAAAATAAACAAATGGGACCTAATGAAACTTCAAAGCTTTTGCACAGCAAAGGAAACCATAAACAAGACCAAAAGACAACCCTCAGAATGGGAGAAAATATTTGCAAATGAAACAACTGACAAAGGATTAATCTCCAAAATTTACAAGCAGCTCATGCAGCTCAATAACAAAAAAACAAACAACTCAATCCAGAAATGGGCAGAAGACCTAAACAGACATTTCTCCAAAGAAGATATACAGACTGCCAACAAACACATGAAAGAATGCTCAACATCATTAATTATTAGAGAAATGAAAATCAAAACTACAATGAGATATCATCTCACACTGGTCAGAATGGCCATCATCAAAAAATCTACAAACAATAAATGCTGGAGAGGGTGTGGAGAAAAGGGAACACTCTTGCACTGCTGGTGGGAATGTGAATTGGTTCAGCCACTATGGAGAACAGTAAGGAGGTTCCTTAAAAAACTACAAATAGAACTACCATATGACCCAGCAACCCCACTAGTGGGCATATACCCTGAGAAAACCATAATTCAAAAAGAGTCATGTACCAAAATGTTCGTTGCAGCTCTATTTACAATAGCCCAGAGATGGAAACAACCTAAGTGCCCATCATCGGATGAATGGATAAAGAAGATGTGGCACGTATATAGTATGGAATATTACTCAGCCATAAAAAGAAACGAAATTGAGCTATTTGTAATGAGGTGGATAGACCTAGAGTCTGTCATACAGAGTGAAGTAAGTCAGAAAGACAAATACCATATGCTAACATATATATGGAATTTAAGAAAAAAAATGTCATGAAGAACCTAGGGGTAAGACAGAAATAAAGACACAGACCTACTGGAGAACGGACTTGAGGATATGAGGAGGGGGAAGGGTGAGCTGTGACAAAGCGAGAGAGAGACATGGACATATATACACTACCAAACGTAAGGTAGATAGCTAGTGGGAAGCAGCTGCATAGCACAGGGATATCAGCTCGGTGCTTTGTGACCGCCTGGAGGGGTGGGAGGGAGGGAGACGCAAGAGGGAAGAGATATGGGGACATATGTATATGTCTAACTGATTCACTTTGTTTTAAAGCAGAAACTAACACACCATTGTAAAGCAATTATACCCCAATAAAGATGTTAAAAAAAAAAAAAACGAGAGAGAATAAAAACGTGGATTACACAGTCAACTTTAGATATTAGAAAGACCAAAAGAGCCTCACAAACATAGGCGGAAAGAAATGATAAACAGAACAACTGGTGAGTTACAAAATAGAAACACAGCAAGATCAGTAACGCAAATATTGAATACATTGTATTTGGGGAGAAGGTTTACTTAGACCCAACCTTTGGCTAATATGCTAGAGAAACCCAAATAAAATTAGAAATAGAAAGGAGGTTTTAGCAGTATAAAAACATGATGTAAAATTCTATACTAATCAGTTTAAGCATACTGATGATTTTCTGACAAGAATTAACATGGCCAAAATGATCCAAGTTGGTAAATAACCTGAAAATCAATTAACTTGAAACTGTATTTTTAAATGATCAAAGAATATCTCCCTGTTATCTCTGTCAAGGCTTCTAAGCTCAAAATTTTCTTGCTGAATTCTCTCAAACTTTTAGAAAATAATTCCTGTGTCGCTTACAGTTTGTGTTTAAAAAAAGAAAGAATCCTGCAACTGGTTATTTTAAGAAGTCAGCACAGCCTGTATGCCCAACCTGAGAGAGAGAAACACACACACACACACACACACACACACACACACACACACACACACACCACATCACAGACTGATTTCATTTACGGAAATATACTGAAATAAATACCCGGCAAATGAATCAACAATAAATTATACAACTAACCCACTACCATTAAGTAGGGTTTGCCATAGAAATGCAGGATGCCAGGATGGTTTCCTATCAGGATATCTAATGGTATAAAATACCATTTACATGGGCCAAAGGAGAAACAATTGCTATCTTTCCAATAAATGCCTTGAAGGCATTTGATAAATGCACAACTTTCTCTGATTTACCAAAATAACAAAATCGAAAATGAAAAAAACCAAAATTTTAGTTAATTAGGAATAGAAAGATACTTTATGAAAATTAAAGGATAATTATTTCAAATCGAAAATCAATTGTCAACATCAAATTTATGGGCAAACACTAGAATTGTGTGCATAAAAGTTAGGTACCAAACTAGCATTTTTTATCTCCTGTCCTGAGCTGCCTGTTCCTTCCTCACTCTGGGCTTTAGAGGGGTCCTGGGTGATCCAAAAAGAGCAAAGGTAGGAGGAGACAGAAATTATACCCAGAAGCATTTCAGTCTGCCGGGCTGACTTTCTGAGACCAGGCCCACAGAGAAAATAGATCAAGATGGTTGGTAGATAAAAATCCCCTGGCTCTGGGCAGGTCCCCTGTCACTAGGTGGGCTGGGCACACCAGGGCAGTTAGAGAATGTGGTAAGACTGGTGATGGGCAGTCTGTACCCCGAGTGTGATTTAGAATCACGCAGGAGCTTCGCAGGCATGGAGACTGCTGGAGGCCGCCCCCCATGACCTGGATTTAGTAGGTCAGATGGAGGTAGAGTTCAGGATCCACACAGCTCCTCAGGTGATTCTGAGGCCCAGCCAGGGCAAGGAGTAGGTTCAGAGAGGTTGAGTGATTTATCCTAGGTCCCACAGGAATCAGGCTGTGCACCAGGCACTCCGCTCCCATAATGCCTTCCCCATGGACCACACTGGCAGGCAGGGTCTTCAGTGTTTTCTGACTCTGTGAGATGGACTGGCCCTTTGAGGTCTCTGCAACATCATTTGTACAGAAGGAAGCTGTGATAGTTCATTTTCTGTGCCAATTTGACTGGCTCATGGGGTACCCAGATTTTTGGCTACACACTATTTTTAAGGAGTGTTAGCATTTGAATCAGTGGACTCAGTAAACAAGATTGCCTCCCCAATATGGATGGACATCATCCAATGTATTGAGGGCTTGAATAGAACAAAACGTAGAGGAAGGGAGAATTCACCCCTTCTCAGCCTGACTGCTGAGCTGGGACATTGGTCTTCTCCTGTCCTGGGACTGGGAATTACATCATCAGCCCCCCTGGTCCTCAGGCCTTCCCACTTGGACTAAACTACACCATCAGCTTCCCTGGGTCTCCAGCTTGCAGATAGCAGACCTTGGGACGCCTCAGCCTCCATAATTATGTGTGCCAATTCCTCATAATAAATAAATCAATAGGATATATCTATATAGGTCCTGTTGGTTGTGTCCTATAGGAGATCTCGACCTCTCCCCTCTCCTCCTCCCTCTTCCCCTCTGCATCCACACCCATAACCCATACCTGAAGTGGTACCAAACAAGGCACTCCCCTGCAGTTGTCCCTGGAGGTGTCCCTTCTAACACAGCATCACTTCCTATGTTTTGGACAGCGATTCCTGTGTTCTTGTCAAAGGCTCCTCATGCCCTCCCCGAGATGGTGTGCTGCTCTTGGATGAGGAAACACCCGGTTTAGCGTGCTGGTCTTCAGACATAGGCCCTTTCAGCCGGTGGCCACAATTCAGGCTGCGCCAGGTGGCAGCGTCACTCCCTTTTCTATTTTTGCTAGAGAACTTTGCTTTATCGGAATCAGAGTTCTTTGGCTCCGTGGCAATTGGCTGTTGGCATGCTCTCCTTCTGTCGCCTTCTGCTACCTGTTGCCTTCACAGCCTACATTCAGAGCGCCACTTTGTTAACCCCTTCCTTTCCGGAGTAACTCATGCTGAAACCAAGGTGAATCATTTATAGTAAATGATCCTTTCGGAAACTCTGCTCTGGCTACTTGGAAGATGAACGTCGGTGTCTGGGGAGGCAACACTTCATTCTGGGATGGCCACAGGCCAAAATCCACAGTGGGGCTGGGTGCTGAGTCCTGAACATGTTTTGGGCCCCCAGCCCATTCTTCAGTTGAGAAATGAACATGTTTTTCACTAAAGAATGGGGACAAAGATGAAATTTCAATTCCTCCGTCTGACACAGTGGCAACTCTGCTGTGAAGATCTACGTCTACAATTCTGTGTCTTCCAATATGGTAGCCACAAGCCATATTGGCGACTTACATTTAAATAAAATAAAATAAAATAAAATTAAATTAAATTAAATCAAATCTGCAATACCTCAGTCACACTAGCCCATTTCAATTGCTCAATACCAACGTGTGACTAGTGGCTACTGTATTGGCAGAAAGGACATTTCCATCATTGCAGAAAGTTCTACTGGACAGTGCTGATCTATGGAATGAGGATAATAATATTATCTATCTCATAGGCCTGTTATGGTAATTAAATGAAATGTTGTATGTAAAGTACTTAGATTAATACCTAGCATAGGTACATGCTCGATAAATGGAATTTGTTATTATTCATGAAATAAAATTTTTAGAAGAAAGTGACTCTAAGTGCCAAATTCAGTTTGGGGAAATATCACGTAGGGTCTCCAGGTATAAGTGTAATTCTCAGCGTTGTCTCTTGCTGAGGCTGGTGTTGCAGGAAACACTGAGGAGGATGAGGAGTTGGATCCTTTCAGTGCCATTTGCTCCAGGCACAGTCACAGGCATTTACAGAACCTGACTGCCTGCTGGTGGGGGGAGGGGAGGGTGTGGGGAGTGGGTTACCAATTCCTCAAACCCAGAAAAGCTGAAGGAAGCAACAGAAGGAGCTTCTACAGCAGCAAAATGGATTAGGGTTAATTGTTAGAGAGAGGGAAGACAAGAAGAAGGAAGAGGTAGGCGAAAGGAGAGAGAGAGAACATGAACTATGGGATGCGAAGCAACTTTGCTTCTTCATGAGGCGTAGGAAGCTGAGCCTACTTTCATGCCCCTGACTCTTGCACTGTTGTTGAACCTGCCTAGCCTAGATGAGTACGCGAGGTAGAATGATACCCATGATGGTTTAACAGTTGCCTAGAGTATGAAGCTTTCCCATTATCTAGAAAAGCCCAGAATGCAGATATGGCCTAAGGAGCCTTGCTGCCACCTCAGCCATTATATAACTGAAGTTTAGGGGATGCCAGTCAGGCCTCTGGTTAGGTACTGAGCAAGCTTTAGATTGGGAGGCAACCTTCTAATAGTGATAGGCAAGAAAACGTGAGAAGAAAAGCACTACGCACGCTCCCTGCCAGGCTACCCTGGCCTCCCCAAATGGTTTCCTCTGACCCACATTTCTCCTTAAAAGTGTGTGCTGAAATTGGCTGAAGACTGAAGCTGAGATGACTGGACAGTGAAAGCCCAAGAAATCCCAGAGGATGGCCCCTGTGGCTGCTACTCTATGCCGTCCCTCCCAAATTGGTCATAGTAACAATAGCTAGTGTTTAGTAAGTGCTAACAATGTGCTAGACAATGTTCTAAGTATTGTCTTCATTTATTCCTTAAAATAATCTTGTTAGGTACTGGTACCATTTTTATCCTCATTCTTTTCACCTATAAAAATGGAAAGAAGGGCAGAAGATAGACAGGGATTGATTCCGTTACCCAGACAAAGTAGGAGATTCTATTGGTGCACAAGGTATTATTAGCAGCAAACAGGAGCCTAAAATACATCACGAGCTTATGATGAAGCCTTACAGGAGGCGATACAGTTGTGGTGTTAGGAATATGTCTCAGAGCCAGACTCCAGGGCTCAAATCCCAGCTCTAACACTTTAGGCAGGTCACTTAATTCTCTGTTTCTGTTTCTCAACTGTAAAATGGGGCTAATAATAGTACCTCCTCATAGAGTTATTATGAGGATTCAGTGAGTCAAAGCACCTAAGGCCAGGCCTGCCATGTGGTCAGCACTATCTAAGTGTTGGCCATTACAGGTAGGATTGCTCCATGCTGGCTGGAGCTTCTCCTTCAAGGCTCTTTTCAGTCGCAGCTGTGAGCTGTGGCAGTTGAGGACGTCACCATGTTTAAGGGGTGAGTACATCAGTTTTCTCCTCCACCATCTTACTCGGAAAACAGGTCAACTCAAGAATTCTCTATTATACATGTAGAGCTTGAAACCCATTTCAGGTGCCTGTGGACAGAACCATTCATTCACTCACTTATTCATTCACCCAAATCCTAACAGAATCCTGTGGGGCACACAATCCTATGTGAGGAATAGTACCATATGTGGAGTCAGAAATTTTAGTTTAAATCCTGGCTCTTTCCCTCACTAACTGTGTCACATTGTGCAAGTCACATCACCTGTCTGAACCTATTCTCTCATAAAACTGGGAAAGGACATGAGACAAAGTAAGAGAAGACACATGGAAAGCTCTGGAAAATACTATACAAGCGTAAGTGCTGACAGTTGTGATAAGGGATACAAAGAGATATGACATATCCACATATACATTATACAAGAAATGTTGGAATGAAAAATGACCCCCTGGTAGAGCCTTTGGATGGGTAAAAGAAGAACGGGAGTAGAAAGTATCTGGCCCCTGGCTGCCTCTGTTTTGGGTTCCTGGAATGATTCTGTGTGAGTCATTTCATTTCTGTTTGCCTCAGTTTCTCCTGGACCTCAAAAGACATCACAGTTTGAGATGTTGCTGGAATTAGATAATAAAAAACTCTCAACCCTTTCTAAATAAAAATGTTATAAATTCTTTAACACTATAAATATGGTCTCACATCTATTGCTCAGTACCTTGTGAAAAAAAAACATTCTAAAAGAACCTCATCTGAAAATAACAAAGGGAGAAAAATATAATCCTTCCAAGCTCTAAATAGAGTTCTCTGCTCAGCTCTCCTTAGGAGTGAAGTCCACAAGTAGGGAGTCATTGTTGGGGACTTATTGCCTCTGGATGGTAAGATGGATTCTAGAAGCTTGAAGCCCCCCCCATCTTAACGAAGTAGCATCCTAAGCCCCACCTGATCCCCACTCACCCTCCCCTTCCCCAAAGCTACAAATTGGTCCTGAGTTAGGACAGGAGTTGTTACCTCTAGAGTTTCCGTCTTGTTCTCTGTCATCAGAAAATACCTATTCTGTATAACCTAACCTGGCTTTATTGAGTGTGTTGCACAGAGTGCTTGGCATTTCATTCGCATTCAGTAATGCTTGCTGAAATCATAATCATCAGCTTACTAGACATTAGATTCTCTCCTCTTATTCTAGGTTCTGCTGGCTGCTTTTGGAAGCATGAACAGGAGGTTTGAGCATCAGGGCCCTCAAAGTGGCCCTTAGCCAGGTCCTCTGCGTCAATGAAAATGATATTATGAGAATGTCCAGTGGGCTGAGAAATTTCCCTTGGAGCTTCATGCCCTGAAACTGAGATAGTTCTAGAAAAAACCAACAGGGCTCACCTGGCTTCAAGGTGGAGTTAGCGGTCGTCTACTGGGGTGGGGGAGTCGGGGGGTTTGAACATTGCCGTGAAATACCTCCCTAATTCTACAGCTGATGTTCACAACTCTTTCATAGGTGATCAGCCTTTACAAGATTGAAAATACAAATACACATGACAGAGGCAAGGCAACTGCTGAAATTCATCCTATTATATAAGTGACTGACATGTTATCTTCCCTTTGAGTAAATTCTAATAAGGAAAGAAAAAAGATAAAGACAGTGATACCTGACAGATTAAAGAGTGATGAAGACTGACAGAGGGGCGCATTTACGGAGATTGAAGAGACCCCACAGCTGCTACTACAGTCCTCCTACCCATGCGTTCCCATTTTTTATGTGGGAATCCTGAGGCATGTAATCTAGTGACATGCTGTCTTAGAACTGGGGTCCTGCTTCCTGGTACAGGGTCATTCCATCCCACTGTGGATACAACTCTGTAGCTGAGGGACCAGATGAACTTCAGTCTCCTTCCAGTTTGAGTTGGGCCAGCCCTGAAAACCAGGTCTCAGGCCCCTCATTTCAGGGGGAGGCACCATGGGAGGCAGCATGTCAGAGGGTCCAGGAGCTGGGCGCGTCCCTAGAGAGGAGGTTCACTTACGTTTAGCCGCATCCAGCTTAGGCTGGAGAGGTTTCTTCCCTTGAGCAGCTGTAGACCTATGGAGTAAGTCTCAGCAGCGAATGTCTCATGCTCACACAGCAGCCCTCTGTTTAGGCAATAATCCCGCAAGGAGTAAAAGTCCTGTTGCCTGAACTTGACGATGGGGGTCTTGGCTAGAAGCTCCTGGTTGTGCGCCATGACTCTTCTTGGAAGAGGTATAAGGTCTTTCCCTTTCAGTGAGAAAAAAGATATTTTTAGGGGTAAGCCGTCAAGTCCTTTGCATCATTAGATGTGAACCCTTGAAAGGCACTCAGATGTCCCCCACTTTTACAAGTGAGGAGACAGAGTCCCAGATCAGTGCTATCCCTGGTGACACAGCCAGTTGGTAGGTGAGCCCGGACTACAATCCAAGCATCCTTCCTTCTAGTTCAGTTTTCAGTCTGCTGTACTGAACAGCTTCTCAGGATGCTCTTACGTGCGTGAGAGACTATTCGTACATGAATGAACATTTATTGAGTGCTGACTTTATACCAAGCACTTTTCTGAATGCCGGCAATCCAAAGATAAATATGACACGATCTTTATCCCCTGGGGGCTCATTATCAAGTGGGAAAAACAGATTAGACATTTCAACAACAAGCTCTCATTCAACAGAAACTGTCTAATTAAAAATGTGTACAGAGTCCTGTGGATGGATATAAAGAGGAGAAGCTAGGAACTGCCAAGGAGAGTCTGGGGTGGTTCTCCCACAAGCACTGACGTTGGAATTGGCCTTGAGGGAAGAAGAATTTGCCAGGTGGAGAACTGGCAGGTAGGTTAAGAAAAAAAAAAAAAGTCCCTTCAGGTGCCCTGAGTAGCAACTACATGGAGGACCAGGAACTGGATTGGAGAAATCATGGGTGTTAGAGGGGGTGGGAGGGGTTGGAGAGGCAGTGGAGTGAGGGTTGGGAGTAGAGAGTTTTGGCAGACAAGGCCAGGAAGGTAGGTTGGAAAACTGGACTGCTTTCGTTTTATGCCCTGCAAGCACCGCAGGGCCACTGGAGAGGTGGCTTATGGTCAGATCTGTGTATGGGATCGTGGAGCAAGTTGGAGGCCATACAGCAGGATGGGGAGGGTCTGAGACGGGGCAGGGGCTCGGAGGCTGCTGCATATTTGTCCACGGGAGAGACAGTGTTAGAGCAGCGGTAGTGAAGATGGTGGAGAGACAGATTCCAGAGTCATTTTTTAGGTAGAACCCATAGGATCCGATGATGAATATAGGGGCGGGAGGTTGAGGATGTGGGGGAGGAAGAAGAGGCAGCGCAGTGAACAATCAAATGAGCTTTGAAGTTTGCTCTCTGCTCTCACCACCTACCTACCGGTTCTGCAATAGTGCGTTAGTATTCAAGCCTGTGAACCTACCTCTCCACCTGTATGGATTAATGATACCAATCTCAGAGGGTTTATTGCTGTATTAAATGACATTGGACCTAACAGACTGAACAGAGTGAGTGGCAAACAGCAGCCACTCAGTAAATGTTGGCGTCCTAATTTCTCTAAAGAGCAGTCAAGGTAGCCTGGATTTTCTTGTCCGGGAAGCCACAGGGGTGTAACTGATGCCATTTACCAAAATATGCATCACATCCTCCATCTGCAAGGCAAGCTGGCTTGGATCTGAATCCTAATCCACACTTACTAACTGTGGGACTTGAAAAACCTCTTTAGCCCATAAAGTCATGCTTTTCAATCTTCTTTGACCAGGGTCTATAAAGGTGACACAAAAGACCGGAAGGTCCATATGTCCTATCCATAACCACTTCACAGCGAAAAAGGAATCAGGTAATGATAAAGAACTGGAGAGGAACATGAAAGAACAACTCATAAAGAAAGAATATGAGCTTACAATCAGGATCTTGGATCACAGAAAAAATATGCAAACTTCAAAAATAACGTAGTTTTCTTATGGTTAACATATAATAGTAGTATGTTGCAAATTATTTAGATAACACAAATTCATCGGCAAAATAGCACCAATAAGTATCACTGTACACACATATTTGGAGGGAATGATGCATACAATTACCTAGCAAAAGAGATAAGAATAATTTATATTTGAACTATTAGGTTGGACCGTATGAAACTGCCATTTTTATAGGTCAAAAATGGTTGAATCTGGTCAGTATCATATGCTTTAACCTAATGTAAAAGTGATTGAATATGAGCAATTTCCTTTGGTTTAGCCCAGTATGATATATACATTTCTTCAATCTGGCTCTTGGAAAATAACAGGTGAAAATACGTCAGTGTACCTCACCACTCCCTGTAGGGTTAAGAGGAGAACCTACAACAAACTACATAAATAGTGATAAAGCTGAAATAACAGTAAGGTATCGCTCAAGAACAAGAAAATGTTAACAGAAGTTGGCTGCCAATTGAAGACAATGGCAATGACCCCTGATAAGGGAGAGTCGTGAAAACCATGGATCCACCATCTGTACACATCCTTAGGGATAGTGGAGTCAATACAGCACTGTCAAGCCACCCACCTACAATCATGAGACTGTTATTAAGCAGCTCTTAACTGCAGGTAAAAATGAGTCTGAACTGTTTGGCTTGACTTCTCTATCAGAATCTTGCAAAAGGGCCTTATAATTGGGGATCAGTTCCCAGGCTCATCTGCAGGGCCCTCACTGCACACCACTGGGCAGTGCACCAGCTGACTTTAGGAATCCCCCTTCTAAGACTCACTTCCCTCCTTTGTGAAATGGAGATGCCATTAAAATGCATGTTATAGAGTTGTTGGAAGACCCAGACAAAACCATGCTTGTCGAATACTTAGCACTGTGACTGGGAAGCAGAAAGCAGTCAGTCGACAGTGGTTATTAGTATAATTAACATTCTTATCATTTTGGCCATGAAAGGATGGTGCAGAAGCCCCACACCCTCTAAGAGGAGGACCTGCTCTTATGAATGACAGGCCAGGCTCAGAGGGGCCTGCAGGGGTGAGGGCCAGGGGTGGGACATCAGACCCATGCCCTCAGCTCAGCTACTGCTCTGAGAGCCCAGAAAGGAAGGAGAAGGCTCTGGGGGACAGGCGGCAGGTCTGGGTGTCCGCTGCTGGAGGAGGTGTCTGCTGCTTTGCGAAGAAGGAGAATCTTGATGTGGAAAAGAGAAGACAGGCTGGAAAGGCAGCCTCCACCTGCACAGACCTCACACCTACTGAGCTCACCTTCTTGCTCTCCAAATTGCTAATGGCTTTCCCAGGGAACAGCCTGTAGACTCACTTTCTCAGGCAGGAAGGGTTTACAGAATTTGACACCTTGCTTGTGTGTGCAGCAGAAAAGGCCAAACAATTTTCCCACCTGTCACTTTGGGGAGGGCTCTTTGGTTTATTTCTTTTCTTCTATGTCCTACTTGCCTCACTTTGCAAAAAAAAAAAAAAAAACAAAGGCAGGAGAAGACTCTGCTCTCTTGATAAAGAAGGAAAGATAGAAGGTCTACCTGATATTAAGGATAAAAACCAGTCTTGCTGCTGGGGTATCTCTTGGGTCTAGTGAGAAAAATGCCACAGGAGCTAGAAAAACGGCAAAAAGAGTTGATATCAAGATATTTTTTTAAATTGAAATATAGTTGATTTACAATATTGTGTTAGATTCAGGTGCACAGCAAAGTGATTCAGTTATATATATTTATATATATATTAGATTCTTTCCCATTATAGGTTATTATAAGACATTGAATACAGTTCCCTGTGCTCTACAGTAAATCCTTGTTGCTTATCTATTTTACATATTATAGTTTGTATCTGTTAATCTCATACTCCTAAATTTATCCCTCCCCCCTCCCTTTCCGCTTTGGTAACCAGCTTGTTTTCCATGTCTGTGAGTCTGTTTCTGTTTTATATATAGATTCATTTATATTAATTTGTAGATTCTATGTATAAGTGATATCTTATCACTTAACATTTGTCTTTCTCTTTCTGACTTACTTCACTTAGGATGATATTCTCTAGGTCCCTCCATATCGCTGCAAATGGCAATATTTCATCCTTTTTTATGGCTGAGCAATATTCCATTGTATATGTATATATCTTCTTGAACCATCTGTTGATGGGCACTTGGGTTGCTTCCATTTCTCGGCTAATATAAACAGCAGTGCTGTAACAGTGGGGTACATATATCTTTTTGAATTAGAATTTTCATCTTTTCCAGATATTTGCACAGGAGTAAGATTGCCAGATCACATGGTAGCTTTATTTTTAGTTTTTTAAAGAACCTCCATATTGTTCTCCATAGTGGCTGCACCAATTTACATTCCCACCAACAGTGTACAAAGGTTCCCTTTTCTCCACACCCTCTCTAGCATTGATTATTTGTAGACTTTTTGGTGATAGCCATTATGACCAGTGTGAGGTGGTACCTCATTGTGGTTTTGATTTGCCTTTCTCTGATAATTAGCGGTGTTGAATACCTTTCATGTGCCTGTTGGCCATCTGTATGTCTGCTTTGGAGAAATGTCTACTTAAGTCTTCTACCCATTTCTTGGTTTTTTTTTTTTTTGATATTGAGTTGTATGCACAGTTTGTATATTTTGGACACTAACTGTTCAAGTTCTTAAGGTGAGAACTGTGTGAGCTAGTGAATCAAGCCTCAGAACGAGGATGAGAAGCAGGTAAGAGGTATATAGTTGGTGGTTCAAGCCTGTTCTTCTGCTCCCATCAGTGCCTATAAAATGAGTTTGATTCAGTCCTTCCCTCTGTCCATTGATATGGGCAACTGTGTTAGTCTGCTCTGGATGCAACAAAATGTCACTGACTGGGGGGCTTAAACAACACCATTTTCTTCATCACATTTCTGGAGGCTAGAAGTCTAAGATCTGGAAGTCAGCATGGTCCAGCTCTGGTGAAGACTCCCTTCCTGGCTTACAGGCAGCAGCCTTCTTGCTGTGTCCTCACATGGCAGAGAGTGGCAGAGAGAGAGGGAGACCTCTCTCTCTCTCATTTTCTCTTCGTATAAGGCCACAGGCCTATTGGAGTAGGGCCCTAGCCTTATGACCTCGTTTAACCTTAGTTACCTGCATAAACGCCCTTTTTCCAGATACAGTCACATGGAGGGTTAGGGCTTCAAACCCTAATTTTGGGGAAACACAATCAGTCCACAGCAGTGACTAACCCCAGGCTGTACAAACAACTCTCGTGACCCCAGCTGCATATTTCAGGGAGTGTGCGGATCAAAGAGGACCTGGGGGCCTACCAATACTTAGATCTTAGTATCTTTGGTCTGCCAACACCTCGTGCCAGGCCTGGCATACAGTAGGTATTCTATAAAAATCTTATGAGTGTTGGTGGAATGAATGTCACATGTCAACTATTCTCAAGCATGTTCCATGGAGAAGCCTCCATGAATAACAAATTATGAGGTCAAACTGTTTTGGAAAATATTTCATATTGAATAGACTTTATGAAGATTCACAAAAGACTCCAAGAAGTCCTTCAATAAAGAAACTAATTTAAGTCTGCTTTCAGTGTTTCAGACATATATAACAGCAAGCCTTTTTATTGGCAAGTTCTTATTAATGTGTGGAGAAGATGTACAAAAGTTAGAAGACTTCAGAAGAAAAAAAGCCCCAAAGTTAAATGACTGCAGAAGATCCCAGCTCAAGTCCTTATTCTGCCCCTTATTAGCCATATGAGCCTGAGGAAGTTTTCTAAGCACTTAGAACCTCAGTTTCCTCTCCTGTTAAATGGGTATAATGATACTTTGTTGAATAAAATGAAAAATATGTGGGAAGGGATTTAAATCATGAAGCGTTATACAAAGATATTATTTATTTCTCTGACTCCAATAATCTTGTTCTAACCTTTCTTGTATTGCTCCCACTCAGAGATGGATAGTTGTAAGAATACACAGCTGGGTGATCCAACTACTTCTGCCTGGACACAGGATTAAGGGCACTTATCCCACAGACAAGACGCGCCCCCCCCCCCAATTGTGTTGGTGTTCTACATGGAAGTTCATAGACTGGGTTATCTTTGGAAATGGAGAAGATAAACATGTATGGGTGTGTGTATAAATGCTCTTAGAAATAACTTTAATATATACCAAGACAATTTCCTGTGAATTTTCCTAATGCTTTTTTTTTTTTTTTTTTGAAGAGTAGTCATCATCCTCTCAAGACAAGTGAGCTTCAGACATATTTAAGAACAGGATTTTTTTCGCCCAGTGGGTCTCTCAGTTAATAGAAATCTTCCTAAGGATGGTTTAACAATAGGTAACCAAACTCTTTAAACCATACAAACCAACACATTCTTTAATTTTTAAATTAGGTCACTTTAGATACATATAAGAGAATATGTAAGCTATATAGGTTATAAAATATCATAATCTCATGAACACCCATGACCCTACCACCAAGGTTATGAACTTACCAATACTTATGAAGGTACCTATGATTTCCTCCCTGATGCCACTCCCTCACCTCCCCTAGAGGAGGCCAACATCAGAATGTTGTGTTTATCACTCTCTTGCTTTTATTGAAAAATAGCTTTATCACATATTTATGCATCTCTACATTGCCTTGTTTTAATTTTGCTTGTTTTTCAGCTTTTAAAAATTACACAGGGGGCTTCCCTGGTGGCGCAGTGGTTGAGAGTCCACCTGTCGATGCAGGGGACACGGGTTCATGCCCCGGTCTGGGAAGATCCCACATGCCGTGAAGTGGCTAGGCCTGTGAGCCGTGGCCGCTGAGCCTGCGTGTCCGGAGCCTGTGCTCCGCAACGGGAGAGGCCACAACAGTGAGAGGCCCGCGTACCGCAAAAAAAAAAAAAAAAAATTACACAGGAGTTCCAATTCCTTTATGGCAATGTAAGAAGCCCCCTATACAGCCCACCTCTTGAGCTTCTTATAGCTATAACCTCTGGAAACAACTACCTGAGAATCTGAAAACAAAGGCTGGAAAATTGTATGGGGAAGTCAAAACTTGGAGAAGAAGCAAGCACGAGGGTGAATTTCCAGGTCTTTGATATTTGTCTCTCACATTTTTGCCATGAGGGTGGGCCCCAGTCATGAAGTGGCCTGGTGCAGATGACTGAAGGAAACCCTGCCATCTTTCTGGGAAAGGAGTTCCTACAGACCTCGGGGGAGAACACCAGGGGAAAGAAACAGAGAAGAGAGGGCACCAGAGAATGAGATCCTCTAATTATGTAAGTAAACTTGCACAAGTCTTAGCCTAACCCATCTGTATTACAGCTGTGTGGTATGGATCTAAACCAGCACAGCAGAGGCTTAAAGAAACGAATTGAGATTTGAATCACTTCCCACAAAAGGTGAGCTAGAATGCATAGTCTGAACTTAATCAGGTTGATTCCTGCTTTAAAAAAAAAAAAAATCAACATTCCCCAGAGGATTATAACAGACACAAAGTCTACCCAACATAACATTCACTTTGTCCAAGATATAATCCCAAACTTCTCAAAATAAAAGAGTAAAAAAATGTGACCCATTCTCAAGAGAAAACACAACTGACAGGTGCCAACGCTGTAGTGACCTAGATGTAGAAATTATAAAGAAAAAGATTTTAAAGCAGCTACTAAACTATGCTCCATGAGATAAAGGAAAACACACTTGAAATCAATGAGAGGATAGGAAATCTCAATAGAGAAACAGAAGTTATAAAAAAGAAACAAATGGAAACTTTGGAGTTGCAAAATATAAAATCTGAAATAAAAAAATTCACTGGATGGGCTTAAGAGCAGAATGGAGGTGACAGAGGAAAGAATAAGTGAAATGAGAGGAAAGAATAAGATCAATAAAAAGTATCCAAGTCAAGAACAGATTGAATAAGACATTGAAAATAAAGAACAGATGGGCTTCCCTGGTGGTACAGTGGTTGAGAGTCCGCCTGCCGATGCAGGGGACACAGGTTTGTGCCCCGGTCCGGGAAGATCCCACATGCCGCAGAGTGGCTAGGCCCGTGAGCCATGGCCCCGGAGCCTGTGCTCCACAATGGGAGAGGCCACAACAGTGAGAGGCCCTCGTACCACCAAAAAAAAAAAAAAAAAAAAAAGGAAATTAAGGAATAGAACCACAGGGTGACACGTGATGTGATATCAAAAGGTCTGACTTATGTGTAATTGAAGGTCCAGAAGGAGAGAATCAAGATATTAGGGTAGAAAAAGTATTTGAAGAAATAATGGCCCCAAACTCCCCAAATTTGATGATAAATTTATGAATTCAAGAAGCAAGCAAAGTAAGAAAACGATAACTAAACACATCATAATCAAGCTGTTGAAAACTAAAGATAAAGAAAAAATCTTGAAAGAAAGTAGAGAAAAATAACACATTAAATAGAGGGAACAGTGGTGACAATGATGACAAATTTGTCATCAGAAGCCATGGAGGACAGAAAACAGTGGAATAACTTTAATGCACTGAAAGAAAGAGATGTCAACCTGGAATTCTATATCCAGTGAAGATTTCAAGAATAAAGGTAAAATAAAGACATTTCAGATAAACAAAAACTAAGAGAAATCATGTAGAGACATGCCTCAGAAGAAATGATAAAGGAAGTTCTTTAATTTTTTCTTTAATGTAGTGGAAAATTATTTTTTTTCAGTTTTACTGAGATATAATTAACAAACAGCACTGTATAAGTTCAAGTGGTACAGCATCATGACTTGACGCACATATACTGCAAAATGATTACCACAAGAGGTTTGGTTAACACTCATCACCTCATATAGTTATAAAAAATGTTTTTTCCTTGTAAGAACTTTTACTATTTGCTCTCTTAGCAACTATCAAGTATACCACACAGCAATGTTAACTACAGTCATCATGTTTTACGTTACATCCCCAATACTTACTTATTTTATAACTGTAAGTGTATACCATTTTACCACCTTTATCCAGTTCCCCCAATCCCATCCCCTGCCTCAGGCAACCACAAATCTGATCTTTTTTCTATGAGTTTGGTTTTATTTATTTTTAGCTTCCACATATAAGTGAGATTATTTCTCTGTCTGACTTATTTCACTTAGCACAATGCCCTCAAGATTCATCCATATTGTCACAAATGGCAGGGTTTCCTTCTTTTTTATGGCTGCAAGATATTTCATTGTAGATATGTACCACATTTTCTTTATCCATTCATCTATCCATGAACATTTAGGTTGCTTTCATGTCTTAGCAATTGTAAATAATGCTGCTATGGGTGTAGCTATTTTTTCAATTTACTGTTTTTTGTTTTCTTTTTTTCATGTTTTTTGGAGTTTAATTCCGTTACAATGTTGTGTTAGTTTCTGCTGTATTAACAAAGTGAAGCAGCTATATGTATACATATATCCCCATATCCCCTCCCTCTTGTGTCTCCCTCCCACCCTCCCTATCCCACCTCTCTAGGTGGTCACAAAGCACCGAGCTGATCTCCCTGTGTCATGCAGTTGCTTCCTACTAGCTATCTTCCCACTAGCTAGCTATACATTTGGTAGTGTATATATGTCAATGCTACTCTCTCACTTCCTCCCAGCTTCCCCCTCCCACCCCATGTCCTCAAGTCCATTCTCTATGTCTACATGTTTATTCCTGCCATTCAACTAGGTTCATCAATACCATTTTTTTTTTTAGATTCCATATATATGCATTAACCTACGATATTTGTTTTTCTCTTTCTTACTTCACTCTGTATGACAGACTCTAGGTCCATCCACCTCATTACAAATAACTCAATTTCATTTCTTTTTATGGCTGAGTAATATTCCATCGCATATATTGTATACATATATATAAAGAAGATACATATAAAGAAGATTGTGTCACATCTTCTTCATCCATTCATCCATCAATGGACACTTAGGTTGCTTCCATGACCTGGCTATTGTAAATAGTGTTGCAATGAACATTGTGGTACATGACTCTTTTTGAATTATGGTTTTCTCAGGGTATATGCCAATAGTGGGATTGCTGGGTCATATGGTAGTTCTATTTTTAGTTTTTTAAGGAACCTCCATACTGTTCTCCATAGTGGCTGTATCAATTTACATTCCCACCACCAGTGTAAGAGGGTTCCCTTTTCTCCACACCCTCTCCAGCATTTATTGTTTGTAGATTTTTTGATGATGGCCATTCTGACCGGTGTGAGTTGATACCTCATTGTAGTTTTGATTTGCATTTCTCTAATGATTAGTGATGTTGAGCATCCTTTCATGTATTTGTTGGCAATCTGTATGTCTTCTTAGGAGAAATGTCTATTTAGGTCTCCTGCCCATTTTTGGATTGGGTTGTTTGTTTTACTGATATTGAGCTGCATGAGGTGCTTGTATATTTTGGAGATTAATCCTTGTCCATTGCTTCGTTTGCAATTATTTTCTCCCATTCTGAGGGTTGTCTTTTTGTCTTGTTTATGGTTTCCTTTGCTGTGCATAAATAAGCTTTTAAGTTTCATTAGGTCTCATTTGTTTATTTTTGTTTTTGTTTCCATTTCTCTAGGAGGTGGGTCAAAAAGCATCTTGCTGTGATTTATGTCATAGTGTTCTTCCTATGTGGAAGTTCTTTAATTTGAAGGGCAATGAAATGGAAAACTGAATTTTTGGAAATGGCATATAGTAAATACCTGAATAAACATATAAGACTATCTTTCCTCTTAAATTCTTTAAAATACACACATGTGTTTAAAGCAAAAATTATAACATTGTCAGCAGAGGTTTCAAATGTATGCAGATATAATTCATATGACAACTATAATGTAAGGAATAGTAGGAGGGAATTAAAGGGACCTATATGGTTGCAAATTTTCTGTATTTTACAATGAAGTGGTACAATAGAATGTGAAAGGTGAGGTATGTGCATTATAATTCCTAGACAACCACTAACAAAATAGGTAAGTTAAAATGGAATACGAACACATATTCAAATAATCAACAGAAATCAATTAAGGCGGAATAGTGGATAAAACAAACAAAATGGACCTAAATCCAAGCATATTAATAGTTAAATGTTAATTTAATTCCAATAAAAGGCAGAGATTGACAAAACTGATAAAAAAGCAAGACTCAACTATATGCTGCCTGTGAAAGACACGCTTTAAATACAAAGGCATAGGGGCCTCCCTGGCAGTCCAGTGGTTAAGACTTCGTGTTTCCAATGCAAGGTGTGCAGTTTCTATCCCTGATCAGGCAACTAAGATCCTACATGCTGCACGGTGCAGCCAAGAAAACTTAAAAAATAAAATAAAATAAATACAAAGGCACAAATAATTTGAAAACAAATAGATAAAAAGAAATATACCAGGGCTTCCCTGGTGGCGCAGTGGTTGAGAGTCCGCCTGCCGATGCAGGGGACACGGGTTCACGCCCCGGTCCGGGAAGATCCCACATGCCGCGGAGCGGCTGGGCCCGTGAACCATGGCCGCGGAGCCTGTGCGTCCGGAGCCTGTGCTCCACAACGGGAGAGGCCACAACCGTGAGAGGCCCGCGTACCGAAAAAAAAAAAAAAAGAAAGAAATATACCATACAAACAGTAAGCATAAGAAGGTTGGGATGAACGTTAGTAGATTGATTAGTCAGACTTCATAACAAAGAGTGTTACCAGGGATAAAGTGGGGCATTTAATACTGGTAAAAATACATCAGGAAGAAATAAAATCATAAATGTGTAGGCACCTAATAATAGAACCTGAAAATATATGAACCAAAACTTAACAGAATTAAAGGAAGAAAGGAACAATCCCACAATTGTAGTAAGAGATTTCAGCATGCATTTTTCATCAATTAATAGACAAACTAGACAAAAAAGTTAGTGAAAACGTAGAATATCTTAATAACACTACCCATCACCTCAATCTAATTGACACATATATTGATACTACACTACATCTATAAACTGCAGTATATACTTTCTTTTCAGATGTATGATACACATTCACCAAAACAGACAATATGCTGGGCCATAAAACAATATTATTTCCAAGGATCGAATCACATAGGGTATGCTCTAACCGCAATAGAAATAAAATTAGAAATCAATAACAATATTTAAGAAAACCCCCAGTATCCAGAATTAAACACACTTCTAAATAATCATGCGTCAAAGGTGATAACATAAGGGAAATAAGAAAACCTGAAACAAGTAGAAGTAAATAAAGAGCAGAAATTAATAAAGGAGAAAAACAGTAGAGAAAATTAACAAAGCAAAAACTCTTTCTTTGAAAAGATCAACAAAATTGACAAACCCAGAGTCAAACTAGGCAAGGAGAAAAGAGTGAGAACACAAATCACCAATATCATCATTGATAAAAGAGTTATCACCACATATTTTATAAACATTAGAGATCTAATAAGAGACTACTATGAACAAGTTAATGCCAACAAATTTTGTAAGTTATATGACATGGATAAATTTCTTGAAAAATACAAACTTACCAAAGTTGACCCGAGAAGAATCTGAATAACCCTATATTTGATCAAAAAATTGAATTTGTTATTAAAAGCTTTCCAGGGACTTCCCTGGTGGCACAGTGGTTAAGAATCTGCCTGCCATTGCAGGGGACACGGGTTCAAGCCCTGGTCCGGGAAGATCTCACATGCCGTGGAGCAACTAAGCCCATGCACCACAACTACTGAGCCTGTGCTCTAGACCCCGTGAGCCACAACTACTGAGTCCATGTGCCACAACTACTGAAGCCCGCACACCTAGAGCCTGTGCTCTGCAACAAGAGAAGCCACCGCAATGAGAAGTCCACGCACCAAAACGAAGAGTAGCCCCCACTTGCCACAGCTAGAGAAAGCCCACACGCAACAATGAAGACCCAACACAGCCAAAAAAAATGTAAAAAAAAAAAAAAAACAAAGCTTTCCAAAAAGAAACCCCCAGACTCAGGTGGTTTTACTAGTGAATTCTATTATACCTTCAATGGAAAAATAGCACTAATCTTACACGCACTTCTTCAGAAATTAGAGGTATTTTATCAGGTCAGCATAACACTAACAACGAAGCCTTATAAAGGAATCCACCCCCACACTGCCCCCCAAGATAATTATGAATCAGAGTCCCATGTGAGCAGAGATGGCAAAGGTCCTTAACAAAATTTTAGGAAACCAAATGTAAAAAAGACAAAAAACAAGGATAATACGTCAAGACTAAGCTGGTTTTATTTCAGGAATGTAAGTTTGGTTTAATCCTACAAAAAAAAAATCAGTGTAATTAGCCATATTAAAAGGCTAAAAAGAAAACCAATAATTGAATTAGGATTATTTGACAAAATTCAACACAAACTTACTATAGAAACTTTCGGAGGAGAGTTACCTGAAAGAGTAGGTAATATTCTCAAACTGATGAAGGACATCTATGAAAAATCTACAGCTAAAATCATATTTAATGATGGAAGAGTATATATTTTTTCCACTTATGATCATAATTAAGGCAAGAATGCCTGCTGCCCCCACTTCTATTTCACATTGTACTAGAGGTCCTTGCCAGTTCAATAAGAAAATAAAGAGTAAAAAGATGTGAAAGAAGAAAAAAATGGTCCCTATTTGATATTTGGATTGTAGAAATGAACTACTAGAATTAATAATTGAATGCAGCAAGGTCACAAGGTACAAGCAGCAAACAATAGGAAAATAGTAGCATTCTATTAAAAATGCTTGGGGCAAAATCTAACTAAAGACATCCAAGCTCTCTATATCAAAAACTACAAAACATTGCTGTGAGAAATTAAAGACCGAAATAAATGGAGAGATAGATCAAGTTCATTGTTCAGTACTGCAATTCTCTCCAAATTAATCTATGGATTCAATACAATCCCAACCAAAATTCTAGCATTCTCGTCTTTTAGAAATCGACAAGCTGTTTCTAAAATTTAAATCTAAATTCAAAAGACCTAGAATAAGCAAAGGATTTTAGAAAAAGAAAAAACTGGAGGACTTAGCCAACCTGACTTCAATACCTGTTATAAAGCTATAGTATTGGCAAAAAGATGGATGAATAGATCAATGGAGCAGAGTAGAGAATCCAGAAATAGACCCAAACATATATGGTAAATTAATTTTGACAAGGTTCCAAGGCAATTCAATGGGGACAGAAAGGTCTTTCAAAAACTGATGCTGGAGCAACAGGACATCCATGTGGAAAAAAGATAAACACGAACCCTTACTCCATACCATACACAAAAATCCAGTCAAAATGATCGCAAACCTAAAGATAAAACTTAAAATTATAGCACTTTTAGAAGAAAACATAGAAAATATTTGAGATCTTGGGGTAGGTAAATGTGTCTTTGATAGAACACAAAAATGAGCCTTAAAAGAAAAAAAAATGGATAAATTAAACTTCATGAAAAGTGTGAAAGACACCATTAACAAAAAAGCAAACCATGGACCAGGAGAAAATATTCATACGTAGCACATGAATTAGGCAAAGGACTTGTATCCAGAATATATAAAGAACTCCTATAAATCAATAATAAGAGGAAGACCACTGATTCAAAATGGTCAAAAGATTTGAGCATTTTACCAAGAAATATATAAAAATAGGCAATAACCAACATGAAAAAATGTTCCACTTTTTTTTTTTTTTTTTTGCAGTACACAGGCCTCTCACTGTTGTGGCCTCTCCCATTGTGGAGCACAGGCTCCGGACGCGCAGGCTCAGCGGCCATGGCTCACGGGCCCAGCCGCTCCGCGGCATGTGGGATCCTCCCAGACCGGGGCAGGAACCCGCGTCCCCTGCATCGGCAGGCGGACTCTCAACCACTGCGCCACCAGGGAAGCCCTGTTCCACTTCTTAAGTCGTCAGTGAAATGGAAATTAACACCACAATGAGGTACCACCACACAGGCAGTAAAAAAACTACAATTAAAAATACTGACTACAGGCTTCCCTGGTGGCGCAGTGGTTGAGAGTCCGCCTGCCGATGCAGGGGACGCGGGTTCGTGCCCCGGTCCGGGAGGATCCCACATGCCGTGGAGCGGCTGGGCCCGTGAGCCGTGGCCGCTGAGCCTGCGCGTCCGGAGCCTGTGCTCCGCAACGGGAGAGGCCACAACAGTGAGAGCCCCGCGTACCGCAAAAAAAAAAAAAAAACAAAAAAAACTACTGACTACACTAAGTATTGGTGAGGCAATGGAACAGCTAGAACTTTCATTTACTACTGGTGCATATGGGAAATGGCACGACCACCGAGTACCAGTGGTTTAGCTTTTGCATATATTCAACTTCACTAAATATGCCACAGTATTTTCCAAGATTGTATCAATTTATAATCTCGCCAGCAATGTAAAAGAGTTCCCACTGCTCTATCTCCTCGCTAACATTTGGTATTGGCAGGATTCTTATTTGTATGCATCTGGTGGGTGTAACGTGGTAACTCCTTGCAGTCTTCATTTATGTCTCCTTGAAATTACTGGTGAGACTGAGCATCTTTCAATATGTATAGTCTTCATTCACATTCCCCCTTGTATGAAATGAATATTCATATCTTATGCCCATTTGTCTATGTTATCTTTTCCTTATGGACTTGTAGGAATTCTTTATTTACTCTGGATATTCATATTTTGTTGGTCGTATGTGTCCTAAGCATCTTCTCCCAGTCTGTGGCTTATCTTTTTACTTCCTTTACAATGTGTTTGGATGAACAGAGATATTCTTCACTTTATACAAATATAAATGTGCTATGAATCTTTTCTTAGAAGTTTCATTTTTATAAATTGAGCCAAATGTTAAATTTTATGGGAACTTAATGTAAGAAACTTTGTGATTCTCTTTTTATAAACAGAAGGCTTATTTGTAATTTACACATTCATTCCCCCAAAGCATTGGTTAAAATTTTTTATAGCTCTATAATAATATTTTTAAGAAGTATAATATGCATAGCAAACTTCTGAAATGGACTTGCAAAGAAACACTGAGTACTTAGGAAATGATTGTGTGTATTTCTAGAAGCAAATATAGCCTTACCAAAATCAGTTACTTAACTTTCCTGCTCTTTTTTTTCCTGCTTCTAAAAATAGAGTTCCAACTCCAGATGAACAGGAGAATGCCATATATATGGTCATATGTATTGATTTATATAAATACAGATAGATAAAATATCTTGATTTTTAAAAAGTGTTTGATAAAATCACCCTTTATTCCTTACATATAAGATGGTAAAAACCAAACAAGACCACTAGACTGGGTAGGTTATATCCTACAGTATTTTACATAAGTACAGTGTAGAGTAGCAGAGTAAAGTAAAATATAGTAAATATAATTCACAGTTTGAACCAGAGATCATAGATGAATGATTCTGGATTACCTTGGAATCATCATACTGTAATAGTCACAGAACTCTGTCCTTTGCACTAACATTTTTAATCTTGGTCCTGGATGAAGATGTTGAAATGAAAATGAAGTTACTTTTCAACACTTTCATCATTTTTTTTTTTTTCGGTACGCGGGCCTCTCACTGTTGTGGCCTCTCCCGTTGCGGAGCACAGGCTCCGGACGCGCAGGCTCAGCGGCCATGGCTCACGGGCCCAGCCACTCTGCAGCATGTGGGACCTTCCCGGACCGGGGCGTGAACCCGTGTCCACTGCATCGGCAGGCGGACTCTCAACCACTGCGCCACCAGGGAAGCCCCATCATTTTTAATGATAGAAAGAAAACAAGAACAATTAACCACACAGATGGCAAAATCCAAATTCTAAAGGACCTCAAAACCAGCAAGATGGAATTTAACCAAAGGAACTGCAAATCTGTCTTCACATTTAAAAGTTAACTGTGCAAGTGAATAGTGAGTGGGTTCTGCCTTGGCTAAGTTTCATTTCAGAAATATTTTGTGTGGCTTACTTGACTTCCTGTTTTAAATGAGGCAATGTGGTGAAAGACTTGACACAATCTGAACTGCTAGCACAGTAGTAAGGGGCTGCTCTAGACAGGATAGCTCCAGCCCCCTGTACAAAGCTGCTCTTGACACCACACGGACGTCTAACCCACCCTGTTCAGTTCTAGGGGCCACATTTCAAGAGGTACATCAACAACCTCAGTGGTGTCCACAGACGGTATTAGAGTAGCATAGGGCTGCTTGCAAGGATGGTTTACTGGCACACGGTTATAGCCACCGGGAAAACGTGATGACTTTTTCTAATTGGCACAAACATGCCATCAGCTGAGCATGCAAGGAACCTAGAGATTACTTCCTGGGAAATTGGAAATCTAGAAACGTTTATAGGGAGAAAGACAGACTGAAAGACTTACGATGACTGTCAGAGCCAGTCCCGTAGTCCTGATCCCCAGCCCGCTACAATAATCCCCGTCTGAGACAGCATGGATTTAAGCACCTCTGGTCCCACAGTTGGGCTCCTCCTTGCTGTTTCTCTAACCCCCAAGGTAATACTGCCTTTCGGAAAACTGGGCTTTGCCTTGTCTCTTAAAAAAAAAAAAAGACATCCTGGAAAGGTGGTCAAGAGCATGTGGAATCAGGCTGGAACTTTGGTTCAAATCCAGATGTGGCTTAGTGACTGACTGACTGAGCAATGCCAAGCCCTTAATATCTCTGAGCCTCCTTTTCTTTCCTTTTCTTTTCTTTTTTTTTTTTTTTTTTTGCGGTACGCGGGCCTCTCACTGCTGTGGCTTCTCCCATTGTGGAGCACAGGCTCCGGACGCACAGGCTCAGTGGCCATGGCTTACGGGCCCAGCCGCTCCACGGCACGTAGGATCTTCCTGGACCGGGGCACGAACCCGTGTCCCCTGCATCGGCAGGTGGACTCTCAACCACTGCACCACCAGGGAAGCCCTGAGCCTCCTTTTCTTACGTATAAAATGCACTGGAGGTGGTGATAATAAAACCAGCCTTTTAGCACTAGGTGGGTATCAAAGGAGAAGCTTCTTGTAAAGAGCTTGGCATGGAACATAATGAAGTCTAGGTAGGTAGGTCTCGTGACCATCACCCTGTCAGGATCTCCCCAGGTGCCCACTGCCCTGTGCCTGTGACAGGTGGGGCACCCCAGGCACTGGCCAGTTACTCCTGGACTTCCAACAGTAGGTCTCCTCAGGTCCCCAGAGTTGAGTCCAATAGAGTAGCCACTTAAAATATGGTAAATGCAACTAAGGAACTGAATTTTAAGTTTTATTTAATTTTAATTAATTTACATTTAAATTTAAATACCCATACATGGCTAGCGGCCACCTTACTGGACAGAGCCGAGAGTAAGAGCTGCTAATAGCAGCAATGACCACAGAACCAGGAGGGCCCTGAGCACCCTTCAGTGGAGATAGTCAAGCTGAGGTTGGATGATTATTAAAGGGGGGGTGCAGAAGTATCCCTGAGTTAGATCCTTTCACTTTGACCTGCTGGGGTTCTCTGCACTCAACTGCTTTTCTTCAACATGATATTTTTGCCACCAAACCACCCAGTTGCTTTCTGTCAGTGACACGATAGGACAGACCTCACAGTGACAGGTGCAAGGCTTGCCCTGGTGACCCGGTCTCCAGGCTGAGCTTAGAACATCCCAGCCAAAAAGAGGGATTCTCTTTGCATTTTGTTTTCAATCCGCTAAGAAACAGGAAGCAGCGTTCAACTGTTCCCTGCCAGGGAGTGATGCACACCGCACTCTCCTGGCTGGTGTTTTCCAGAACAATGGAAATAAATCTGATGTAATGTAGCAGAACATGACAAGGGACAGTTTTCCCCTTAACAAATACTCATTTGAAATGGTGCCCACACCCTGTACGAGGAGTGATCTATTTCCCACAACAGTGTTCCAGCAAAACCCATTACTAATTCCACAACTCAAATTAAAACTAACAGAGCTTGAAGGCTGGGGCTAATGTGCTCTCTGCCGACAAGGAGCGAGGAAGGGTGGGGGGAGGGGACCGGCGCATTTCAGGCGTATGTGTTTAATTACACTGTTTAACGCATTGAGAATAATTTAGCCACCGGAGTGGAGAGAATAAGGCACTTAACTTCTCTCTGGAGGAAAAAAGCCCCGTGCAAGCCACTCTCAGCTGTGTGATACCTTGCACACCTCAGGGCTTTGGGGGCGGAGAGAGAGAGGGAGAGAGAGAGGGAGGGAAGGTAAGGAGAGACAAAGAGAGGGGAGAGGGAGGGAGAGAGGGAATTTTGTGCATGTGCAAATCTACTGTGAGTTGGGAGTTCACATGACTATTTCTCAAGGAGAGCTGGTATGCGGTGATGTAAAGGTGAGAATGAACATACATTTTAGGTTTTAAAATGGAACTTAACACCTAGACCACTGCTTTCCCTGGGTCACTCTCCCACTTCAGAATCATCTCAGTGAGGTTCCCTGCCTTGGTGGCCTGAAAGCCATGAGTGAGGTTTGTGGCCCCCCAAAAGGCAGTCCTCAGAGGAAGACTACCCAGGGCTCTCTTTGCAGAAGGGGAAACTAAGGCTTAAGATCAAACAAGAGGCGTTTGGACAGTGCTTGGAGTGGACAGCTGTCCAGCCCCCAGCTTCAAGGCTGATGCCCTGGCCTGGACGCAAAGCTTGTCCTATCTCTGCCAAGGGGCACCTTACCTTCTGTTTCATTAGGGCTGAGAGGGGTCTGAGAGGATCTCTGATCCAAGGGCCACGGGAGAGGGAGTAATGAGAGCAGTCTCTCACGTGGCTTCAGATACAGAGTGCCGCAGCGCCCCCGACGGGGAACAGGCGCCAGAGAAGTGAGTGCTCAGAATAGAACTATCCATGGCCTGCCAGTGACTCTGGGTTCAGGGCCAGGCCGACTGCCAAGGAGATGAACAGCCTGGAAAGAGAGAGGCAAAAAGCAGAAACCGCTTTGCACGGGCCACAGACGATGCAACCCTACACTGCTCTCTCTGCTGGCCTGGCCATGTGCACCCAGCCTCTTTGGGGACTCATGGCCTAAGGGAGCTCAGAGACCTCAGCTGATGGGTCCCTCCCAGGCACCCTATGGAGTAACAAAGAGAACGCCTGCCTGGCAGAAAGGAGTCTGCTCTGCTCCACTAGATTTGTGAGCCGCGCCTCTCCTCGGGCCTCAGGTTCCCCGTTTGGAACACTGAGCGAGTTGGATTTACTCTTCCAAGTGCTTTTCAGCTGTAATGCTCTGTGTTTCTGGAACTGAGAACGTGAGTTCTTACGCACCCTACGTGATATTGTTGAGCAGGCAGTGAAGCAGGAATATGTATTCCTTTCAGTTAGGTTCGCCATGTGCAAACACAAAAAATCAAAACGTCTTGGCATGAGATGATTCTCCTTACCAACCCCAACGTGCTTTGGTATGTGTCTTTCAATTACAGAAGAGGCCTAGAGAGTTCCTGAGTAGACAGTCAATGTATTCTGAGGACAAGGCAGAGCGTTCTTTCTGGGTTCTATAATTACATGTGCCCCAGAAGCACCGTGTAATATTCGGTATGATCTTGGATTTCTGGGCATATTTTTCCCCCATCTATAAAGAGAGGATATACTTCCCATCTAGCTAATTCAAGCTCCCTCTTAAGCAAATTAGGGGGATTTAGGAAGTTGGGGCCTGTCATGTATCAAATGATAATCTGGTCTTAAGAGCTACTATTTCCAAGCCATCCTCCCCAGATCGCTCCAGACGGCTCACTTCCCAGCGGCAGGAACCAGAGAGGCCTAGGCAAGCACTGCGCCCACTGAGTTTAGGGCCTTTTAACTAATTTCTCTGGAAGGCGATACCACCTTTAGACAATCAGTGTATTCTTAAACGACTTCCTCTTGGCCTATCTTCTTAGGCTTTCAATGAAATGAGACAAAGAGAAAGAAAATGGATAGAACAGAGAGACAGGGACAAAGCCCCAGAGAGATGGGGGCAGAGAGACAAAGACAGAGCCAGCCAGCCAGCGGAGACGGAGACGGTGATGAAGAGAGTGGGAGGAACAAGAGGCCCAAGATATGGAGAAGGACAAGTCCACTAATAGAAAGCACCCGTGTGCAATGCCAGCAAACGACTGCGCTGAAATCACATGCAAACATCACCATGCCTTCTCACCCCTCAGACGTGAGCACTTGAGGCACACCTGGAAAACAGATGTGCAACGGCTGAGACTCCCTGGTGGAGCTCTCCGAAGTTCCCTCCTGCTGCGACAGAGCCACATGTGGAGATCCAGGGGATCACCCAGGGGAGAGAAAAAGAGGTTGGACCTCTGGCCAGGTTACCTCGGGCATCCCGGTCTGTACCCGGCCACCTCTGGGCAATCTCAGGCCTGTGGAGGCCACAGAGGTGAGTGGGCAGAGCCTTGGACTGGAGCCTGCTTCTGGCTCTGCCAATGTCCAGTCCTCACTGTGGTGTGAGGATGCGGGTGGGGAGAGAGGTACACTCGCAGCAGCACCCTAGCACTGTAAGGGAGAGACTCGCTTTTCTGACCAGCTCAGGGACATAAGATGATGGTATGTCCCCAAAAGGCCCAGGCCAAGCTACTTGGTCTGAGACTTTTCTGAAAGCAGGCTTCCATCCAAGTGGATGGAGTCATGCTTGTGGGGTTGGGGACAGGGCACGGGTCAGCAAGAGGGGAGAAGTCTTTTTGAAAATAAGAGTTTTCTGAGGGACTTCCCTGGTGGTGCAGTGGTTAAGAATCCGCCTGCCAATGCAGGGGACATGGGTTCGATCCCTGGTCCGAGAAGATCCCACATGCCACGGAGCAACGAAGCCCGTGCGCCATAACTACTGAGCCTGCGCTCTAGAGCCACAACTACTGAGCCCGCGCGCCTAGAGCCCGTGCTCCGCAGCAAGTGAAGCCACCGCAATGAGAAGCCCGCGCACCGCAACGAAGAGCAGCCCCCGCTCGCCGCAGCTAGAGAAAGCCTGTGCACGGCAACGAAGACCCAAGGCAGCCAAATAAATAAATAAATATTTTAAAAATTAAGATAAAGCTTTCTGAATTAATTATGTTGAAGAGCATCACAAAAGAGAATGAACTTAGAACACGATCCTGTGTGTGAGCATGCGTATAAACATGTGTATAAGCGGGTGAGTGAAGCAGTTTTGAAAAGCAGGTTGAGGGGGGGTTTTAAGCCTCTCAGGACTCCCACGCTCTTTTCTTCATTCTTAAGAAGCAGAGACAGTAGGAAGAGAGAGGAGCAGAAATGGTCTAGGAGCCGCTGCCTGCAGGGGGGGCCAGAGGGGAGGTGGTGGGAACGACAGGCCAGGTGGGAGAGGGACCACGCCTCCATCCCGCCAGCGGAAGACGGAATGCAGATGCTGCCACAGGAAACCTCAGCCTCCCTTCTGCTGCCTGGGCTGCAGGCCAGAACAGGTGAGGGGGGCAGGTGAGTCCTGTGCCCATCTGGAGGAAGTGACCCGGTTGAGGAGGTAGCCAGGGTCCTCAAACAGCATCAGAGGGAGAGAGCGTCTGGATCGGACAGACTCCGAGGCATGTGCCCGCGTCCTAGCAGCTGGCCCATCCTGAACGCCTCTGGCCTGAAGCTCTCCCCCCAGCAACGCCATCTGAACGTTTCTTCACTTTGGTTCCTGAAGAGAAGCCGAACATTTCAGACATGGAGCGTTATGACTGACGTAGCTCTGCTGGTTGGCAGCCTCTTCTCGTTAAGGATTAGACTGGGGAGAAAACAGGACATTTGGCTAAGAGACCCAGGGAACGAGTCCTGTGACCTCTCCTACCTCAGGCACTTGAGAACCAATTGGATCCAGATGTGAGTCGTCGCTGTGCCTCCAGAGGGCAGATGTGTGGTCTGTCCGGATGGAGACAAGCCCCCAGGGTCTCTAGTCCCCAGGCTGTGACGGGGTCTGGCTCAATTCTCTGAGCTGTGTGGGAATTCTTGGTCAGGCTGGATCCACAGGCATGGCAGGGCGGCCCTAGCCAGTGATCAGAGGGCAGAGTACTGCCCAAGGGACCACTCTTTCAGAGAGAAGTCAAAGTTCTTGGCCACTTGCAGTTTTAAAGGTCCCTTGTGGCCGATGTGGCACAGTGAGAACGTTAACCCCACTGCTGCAGCTCTCTACCAGCCCAGGGACTCAGAGGCAGTCCATCACCAGGGTCATTACCCTTCGTACACAGTACTTCTCTCATCTTAGAAAAACTCTACCAGAGGGGGCGGCAGTGGGGCAAGTCTTCACTTCCACATCATCGCTTCAAAATTTGCATTTGTTTATTAGCTAAATAGGTCATCTCTGAGGCAGCTCAGGAGCTGGATGAGATGACCTTCAGCTGCCTTTCAACATGATCCTCACAGATTACAATGGTTTGGAAGGCTCCTTAGGGATCACCTTATTCAACTACCTTAATAATTAAGATGAGGAAATTGTGTTTGGCCGAGATTTCCTGGTTTTTTATTGGGAGAACCAGCTTTGCAGACTAGTGAGCACGCATGGTAGAGAAGAGCTTTCTGAGAATTCAGGGATAGAGACAGAGAGAGATCGAACCCAGGGTCACTAGGGTCCCAAGCAGTGCTCCCGACCGGTGTTGAGTATGGGAATTGCTGATGCATTCGGTTCAACCAGTTTCCTTATTTTTCCTTCTCAGAGCCTTTTATGTATATCTGAGCCATGACTCTCCAAAGAGGGGAAGGTAGGAGGCAACCTTCACCCACATGTTTGATCACAGAAACTTTATATCAAGGAGCTCCCAGCAACAGTTCCTAGAAGTAGTGTTCCATGTATCCTGCTTGTCCAAGAGATAGAGTCCCCAAAGGTAGCAGGAAAAAAAAAAAATCAACATTCTGCTCTAGATTCTGCACTGCTCTTTTGCACAGCTGTAGCCTTTCTTACTATCACAGGATGCTCTGCCTTATAAAGGATTGGGAAAGTGAAGGATGTACGCAGTCTGACCTCTTCCAAACACTGAGGAGAGATGGGATAGACCTGAGGACTCTTTCATGGTTGTCTCATGGGAGAAAGGGGGAGGTGACTTCCTAAGATCAGGAAACATTAGTGCCTTGCACAGTGTCCTGCAAATAATAATGATAATTTGATCCGTATCGGACTAATCTTATGTGCTGTCTCAGGTCCTCTTGGTCTCACCTGTCTCTGGGTCTCTTACCCCTCTTTGGGGGGTTTTCTTTGACCCCAGGAAAAGAAGTGGCTCTTCTCACCACTTCTGGACTCAGATGAGGTGCCGAGCCACAAGGAGAAGGATCTGGATTTCCCAGTGACTGCCGAGGGGCCACATGGCACAAGCCAGAGGTTCAGAAGCACGAATTCCCCACGGGGCAAACGTTGAGCAATGAGAGATGGGAGACAGGAGGGAGCCCACATGTAAATTTCCTCTCCAGCCTCTCTCGTGTGGACTCTTCCAAGACACAGCATTTCTGCAAAGCTAGTCCACAGGTGTCCTGCTTTAGCCAAGTAGCTGGCTATATCTCTATGTGAAGAGAGATGGGTGACACATCATCTTATATTGCTTCCCATCCTTCTCTCCCCATTTCTCATTTCCCTCACTCTCACTGCCCTGCTACTGCAACTCCCAGGGAGGCGTTCGCACTTAAGCTTTGCCTCAAGCTTTGTTTTGTAGAGAACCCAGGCTCAAATAATGTCAATAGTAGCTACTAAAATGTTTTGAACACCTACCATGTGCCAGGCACTGCTAAGTACTTGACATACATTATCTCATTGAATCTAATTTATTGTTACATTCTAGTGATGAGGAAACTGGGACTCAGAGAGGTTATGTAACATGCCCAGATGATAGTATCAGACAGCACACATGGTAGCATCCAGCGCAGTGCTAGACATAGAGTAAGCCCTCAGGGTCAGTAGGCGGATCATTAATTTGTATATTTCTCACCAGCACCTTTTCTTCTAAGGCATTCTTTCCAGTGAAATCACTCACTAAATTCTACCAGTCAAGAAATCAAAGAGGAAATCAGAAAATATGTCAAGACCAAAGGAAAATGGAAGCACGACACTCCAAAAATCTATGGGATGCAGCAAAAGCAGTTCTAACAGCGAGGTTCATAGCGATACAGGCCTTCCTCAAGAAACAAGAATATCGCAAACAACCTATTGATAACTTACCACCTAAACAAAGCCCAAAGTCAGCAGAAGGAAGGAAATAATAAAGATCAGAGAGGAAATAAACAGATAAAAAAGACAACAGAAAGGTCAATGAAACCGAGAGCTGTTTTTTTTTTAAAGATAAACAAAACTGATAAACCTTTAGCCAGGCTCACTAATTAGAAAAGACAGGACCCAAATAAACAAAATAAGAAATGAAAGAGGAGAATTAATAACTGATACTGGAGAAATACAAAAAGTCATAAGAAAATACTATGAACTATGAAATACTGTTCTATATGCCATCAAAGTGGACAACCTAGAAGAAATGGACAAGTTTCTAGAAACAAACAGCATGCCAGGAATTATATAACTCTTAGTCATTTGCATCTTGCTTAGTAGCAAGTGGCTCACCAGGTACCTTTCTTATTCCATCTACAAATTGGGAATAATAAGTTTATGTTACATATAACTCTTGCTTATCACACAATTGGTCGATTATTATATTCTCAACAACCAATGTGCTAACTAGAGTCCTCCTGCAGCTATCACCCACAAGAACAAAAATTAGGTCCAGTTGGGTACAAGTGGGCCAATTCAAGAGAATTGCTGACTGAATATTCAGGTACTGCCATCTGGGGGTCATCAAAGTTCCGTTTCTGTCCCAGGACAAACAGGGTAGTTGGCAGGTCATAACTTAACTGTAACTGCAGAGGAAAAATGTCTGCACTCATTCTAATCTGGTCAGCTTGGGTTCAAACAAAATAGCTGTGGCTCTGTCTCCCCAAGTACAGAATCACATCTCAGATTCCACAACATTTGTAGCCATGGAGGCACATTGACCAGGAAGCAGCTCTAGGGGTATAGGAACCACCTGAATCTCTGCAGTGGTGTTGACCAGCCTTTGGGGATTAACACAGGTTTTTCAACTTGGTATAATTATTAATCTAGATCATTAGAAAACAAAAGGCAAGCCCTGGGCCTCGTTCCTCCAGCAAACATTAAACACCGACTATGTGTCAGAAACTATACAATGGTGAACAAAGACATGGTTCCTGCCATCAGGGTATCCCTTATGACAATGTAGCCCTCCAGGTTGTAACTAAATGAGCAGAAAGCCAAGGTGACGCAGTGATTAAGAGATCCTCTCACTCTATGAAGTGTGCAAAGTTTAGGTTATCTTCTCTTAGGGAGTCAACTCACCCTTTGCCCTAGTTTTTTTGAAAACTTTTACTTGGGCCCTTTGCATCAGAAACACCCACTTTTCAGAGCTACTGAATCCATATCTCTGGGGGTGGAGGTTTAGATCTACAGAATTAAGGCTGTCCCTGAAACATTTATGTGCTCACTGAAGTCTGGAGCACTGTCTTGGTCCGAAGCCCTGGGAGGTCACCACTCACATCCTACCTGTTTCAGAGGCAGGTGGTTTGATGGAGCCTAGTCAGCAGGATTCCTGTGGGGAGCAGCAGCAGCTCTGCGGCGGGATGGAGAGCAGCATAGGAGACTGGTGGTGGAGGACAGCAGCAGTCCCTCTGGAGAAGAGGCAGGCTGAGAGCCCCACAGCGCAGGCGTCTGCTTGCTTCGTCCCCTCAGGCTCTTCCTCATACAGGCACAGCAGTTACCTCCCCACCTTAGGTAAACAATGACTCCAGCCTGGCGCCTGGTGCCTGCCTCCCGGAGAGAGGATATTGGATTTAATTGCAAAACTTCCCCAAAGATGCTCCACCCTAAGCCTCTCTCCACCTGATCCCACCTCACTTCCTGGAGCCCCAAGCTTCCGACTTCTTGGCTGCCTGAGTTGTGGTCGTCCGATTTGTTTTTTACTTCAGCAACTTCTCCTCCAGAGGAAGTGCTGAGACAGGGAAGTGTCCTTCCTTGGCGCCTCATTCCCACACCGGAAGTGCCTTCGCCAGGTGTTGCACGTCAAGAGCAGATGCTCAAAGTAAATCACACCACCTGGGCTTTCTGCAGGACGATCTTTCCACAAATATAAATGGCAGACCCCATGAACCCTTGGCCATGGAGAGACCCGGGGAGGGTCTCCGTGTCGTCCCTGCTTAACGGATCAAGGAGAAAGGGATGAGGCGTGTAAAGCAGGCGCTTCCTGACTCCAGACTCCCTATAGCATGGCTCACCCTACGCAATAGGTGTTGACTGAAAAAAAATGCACAACCTAAAAGCTGAGAATTATTAGGACTTCAAGCCCAGGAGGCAGCCTCTCACATAGCTCTGAGGAACGGCTCTGAAGAGGTAACGGAGGAGCCAGGATACACAGGAGGTTTTGCAACAAACACCAGGTAGTTGGAACATCAAAAGGTTACTGTTAATTAAAGAAAAGCAGACATCTCAAGTTAAGGAATTTAGCGCTTTTCTGTGTATGGGAAGATGCAAGAGCCTGGACTCACTGAAATCATTCCTTTGATATGCACCTTAGCTATCTACAGCCAGTATCCTGTGCTTTCCCATCCTGAGTCCTCTGGGGGGTGGGCGCGCTGCAGTGCCTGAGGGCTTGGCAGTGGGCAGCCCTGTTTGTCTCCATCCTGAGTTCCCTCAGGGCTCACCAGGGGGGGCTGCTTTAGGGGCTGATGGTTGCAACATCCGTTGTCTGCTGATATGGCAGGCAACATTTTTCATTCACAGCCTAAAAGAGGGAAACCTCATCTCTACCCATGAGTCATGGGAGTGATGGAGAGTGGGGAGCCTGCCAAGAGAAGAGGTTGGTGATGTAGTCCAGGCAAGGGTGAGCACAGTGAGAAAGTACAAATGCCAAGTGGACAGCTTGAGGAATTTGCATGAAGTGAGACCCAAATCACCAGCACCCAGATAAAGAGACAACATTACCAGTACCCCAAAGCCCACTTGGGACCCCCCTTCCCATCACTATCCTCCAGGATAGCCCCAAGGCAAACTATCCCCAGCGCCCCGCAGTGCATTTTGATAAGCTCCATCCTCTTCCTCATTTTTAAGAAAACAGATTCAGTGTTTTGTCCATTATATCCCAATAAAGCTGAGAAAGAAAACCAAAAGGAAAAAAACAAAAAAAGGAAAAAAAAAGAAAACAAATTCATTGTTGATTTAGGGGATTAAATCAAATGTCCCTGCAAAATATGACAAAGGAGACAAGTGTGGTAGGGCAAACAGGTGTATAGAGTATTTGCCATGTAATCAAATGGCTCATCTAACAGATTTCACGTGTTTCTACATTCCTTTCTGGGTGGAAAAAGTCATCAACAAAGTGAGATGATTTTTTTTAGTGCCAAGCAGTGTGAAGTGCAGGCTCACGCCGCTTCGGTGCTGTGCTGGGGGCTGCATTCTGGATGAATTAGGGAAGTCATGTTCTTAGACTCAGAGCAGTAGGTGACAAATCTAACAGTATCTTCAAGAGAAGCATTAGAAACACTCAAGTTTTCAAACCAAAATGTCCCGGCGCTACCACTTACTTATCGTGGAATTTTGGACAAGCAACTTAACGCTAAGCCTGTTTCCTTAACTCCCAAATAGCGATGATAACTGAATCTAACTCATCAGCCATTATGAGAATAATTAAAAAAAAAAGCAAAGGCAGGTGAATTGCTTACTATTAAGTCTGACACATAGTAATTATGCAACAAAGGGCGGCTATTATTTAGTAAAGCCAGACAGTACTTGGCTGGTGGAGTTTAGGAGAACTACGTCAGGGAGGCTGGGACTTCTAAGGTGGAAACCATGGACTCTTTTGGGAAGGATAGAGGTGAGGCCCCGGCTAGGGAAGTAGAGCCTTACACTGTTGGAGAGAAAGTCTGGAAAGGGAAATGAAACTTGTCTTCATTCACTTCTTAAAATTCTGTTTCAGTAACAAGTAAATCTAACCTAATTGTCCATCAACAGAGGAACGGATAAAGAAGATGTGGTACATATATACAACATATGGCTTTTTTACAGCCATAAAAAAGAATGAAATAATGCCATTTGCAGCAACATGGATGGACCTAGAGATTGTCATACTGAGTGAAGTCAGACAGAGAAAGACAAATATCATATGATATCCCCTTATATATAAAATCTAAAAAAAGGGTACAAACGAACTTATTTACGAAACAGAAGTCGAGTCACTGATGTAGAAAACAAACTTACGGTTACCAGGGGTAAGGGTGGGGGAGGGATAAATTAGACGATTGGGATTGACATATACACACTACTATATATAACACTGATAACTAATAAGGGCCTACTGTATAGCACAGGGAACTCTACTCAGTACTCTGTAATGGCCTACATAGGAAAAGAATCTAAAAAAGAGTGGATATATGTATAATTGATTCACTTTGCTGTACTGCAGAAACTAACATTGTAAATCAACTATATTCCAATAAAAATTTAAAAACAAACAAACCCAAACCAAGTAAATCCACATAAGTATGGCCTGAAGAAACCCACAGAGACCGGCATGATGTGTTTGTTTCTGGTGTTGCCACGTGTTGCTGACCTGAGAAAGACAGAGGCATCGGGCTAAGTAGAAAGGAGCTCTGCTACCAAAGTGGAAACCTTCGTAATGAGGGGGCTGAAAGGAGATGGACCCCTTTCCCTGCCTTCTGATGTGGTGGCCATGGTGAAGGGAAACTGGGGGAACCCACATCTTGCTTGTGTGGAAGGAGCAGGAAGCCAGCACCCTGAGAGACGTGTGTCTGTGTCGGGGCAGGGTCCCTGGGCGCTGCTCTGGCCCTCTCAACGTTCCAGCATCCCTCAGGGTAAGCTCCGTTGTTGGACGCCCAGTTCCACAAAAACACAGTCTAAGGGTGGTCACTGTCATTGCAGCCTGAGGAGGACACATGGACCAGAACTGTCCTGAGACTACACTATGGGTGAGGGGACAGGATAGAGGACTGTTATTGCTGCTTCCTTCTTGGGTTACATCCCCAGTAAAGAAGTCCTCAGAAACTGGAGGCAAGAAGGCCTAGGTCAACCAACACACGTGGGTGGATTAGGGAGGATTAGAGTCAGCTTACTCCCTGCTTTCATTCCTGAGCTACCCCAGGGGACTGTGGAAAACTCTCCCTTCTTCCTGAAAGGTGACAGATGGGGTGGAGTAGGAACAAGTACAGATAAGAAGGGTTCAAAGTTGGTGCAGAGTGGCTTGAGACGAAGGGCATTGGGAAACACTGCACTTGCCCAGAAAGGTCAGTGACTGACCTTGGAGGTGAGCAGACCTCAGGGAGGAAGAGGCAGTGTGCCCAGGACAAAGGATGACAAGCAGGTTCTTTCAGGGACTGGGAATCCTACGAACCTGGTGGCAGCGTCAACCCAAACTCACGTGGGGCTGCGGCGGGCTTGCTTAATTTTGAGTCATTTGCCTGAAAAGAGGCTCTCAGTCCTGATGGCAGAGAGCTCCAGGGAACCTCTAAGAAAACGATCCTGCAGAGCCTGGTTAAGCCAGTGCAGCTTCTGCCTATGGATTTCTAGGCTTCCCCATCTGTCTCCCAATGTAATGGACAAGAAAGCTAATTAAAAAGGATGCCTGTGCTCATTGTGGAGACAGAAAGAAAGGGATGAAGAGGCTGTCTCCATCTAAGCCAGTCTTGGGGTGACAAAAGGAACTACGACAGAGCAGATAAATGAATCCCCATGAGAAAAGAAGAGAGAGCAGGGGGGGAGCCTTGGAGAAAAAAGAAAGGGGAAACCCTGGGTCTGGACCAGCAGAAAATCTGCACTGTGCTCCTTCTGGGGCTGCAAACTGTCCACTGACACACTCTCTATGAAAGATAATCAAAGTAATTTCATTATTACGGATGTGGCACCCTCACAAAGTAACTAAATGAGGACGTTAAACTGCCCAGAACCGTGTATAAGGAGTACACAGAAGTGCCTCATGAAGATCGGACTTCAGTCAAGCTCAGATATACCAGTTTTGACTCCCGAAAGCCAAGATGGGAGGTCAAAGAAATAGTTGTGCCTCTTTTTTTTTTTTTTTGTGGTACGCGGGCCGCTCACTGTCGGGGCCTCTCCCGTTGCGGAGCACAGGCTCCGGACGCGCAGGCTCAGCGGCCATGGCTCACGGGCCCAGCCGCTCCGCGGCACGTGGGATCCTCCCGGACCGGGGCACGAACCTGCGCCCCCTGCATCGGCAGGCGGACTCTCAACCACTGCGCCACCAGGGAAGCCCAGTTGTGCCTCTTTGATGAGAAGCTGCTACTGGGGGGTGTGGTGCGTACAAGCCTATGAATAGCTATTTTTATCCACCTCAGGGCCACACTTAATCTCGAGAGGGCACTCATTAGACAGCGGCCGAGCCTGCAGAGAAGCACAGGGTGCTCAGTGGCGAATCTGCCTCCGGACAATCAAGCTTTATTCATTTCTCGTTTGCTCATCATGTTAACCGTTTATTATGCAAAACTGTCGATTCAGTTGCAGAATGCCAAAAAAAAATATTTGGGACCATTCACAAGCCGTGTTTACCATAGTTGCTAAAAGGATAAAAAAAAACTAGAAAGAATTTGCTGAAGAGGATTCTCAGGCTCTGCTCAGATCGTCACTGGCAGGCCGATCTTGTCCTCCAGGAACCTGACTGCCTACTCCAGTGTGCGTTAGAAAAGCAGCAGCCGGCCAGCACTCCTTTGCTGCAGAGAAAGCAAAGCTTTCGTATCAGCAAACTGGTGCATAAGAGAAAGTTCCCTGGAAGTGAGCTCTCAGTAGCAGGTCTCAAACTCAGGTGCACGAGATTCGCTGGAGGGGGTGGGGTGTGTTTAAGATGTGGGTTTCCAGGCCTCGCTCCAGAGATTCCCATTTAGTGGTTTGGGGTAGGGCCAGAGAAGCCACAGGTCTGACGAGCATCTCAGGGTTTGGATTAGGATCGGGCATTGAGAGTAAACCCCTGTAGTAGCCTGGCTGGGGCTGGTCCCCTGCTTAGAAAAAGCAACCCCCTCATCCCATACACGCATGGGCCCTGCTGAGACATTGGTGCTGTCAGAGGGGCCTTCCAGCCGTCACAGGGTCAGGAGGTGGGGCTCCCCTCTGTGAGCTCAGCCTGGGGCCCAGGAAGTGGTGAGTCGGGGTTCGTTGAGCAGGGGGCAAAGTAAACTTGCAGAGTAGATTTTAGGGGACCTCATTAGCCTTCCCTGCCTGCCCACCTCTGTTAGCCAGATGATCCTCCATCCTGCCCATGCATTAGAATCACCTGGGAAGATTAAAAAAATGCTTAAGCCTGGGCCCTACCCCTGATCAGTCAGGTCACAGTCTTGAGTAAGGGAGCTCCTGGCAATGATATATTTGAAAAGATCCTCAGGTGAGTCTAGTATGCAGCCAGGATTGAGAACCACGGGTTTAGTCTCTTTCTTACCTCCTGGGTCCCTTCTCCTCTGTCTCCCTTGTGGGTTGGGGCACTTCTAACAGTTCAGCGCTCAGACCACACCCTCTGGCTGCCTAAAGGCCCCTGTTCTGCCACCCCATCCAGGCCTGCCCTTTCTCAGAGCACCTGTGCATCCCCTAAGCACACTCCTCTCTTCCCGGTGCTGGGGGAGTATGCCAGGCTTCAGGAGTCCTAGAGGGAAGATGTGCATTTCTATAGCCCCTTTGTTCACAGTGTATCAATGACTAATGGTTTAATGGTCTCAGGGCAAGTTCCAGAGAAACAGACTCTAAGAGATTTATGTACACAAGGTTTACTAGGGACTGCTGCTGGGATCACTGCTTGCCAGGTAAGGGAATGAAGGAAGAAGTACGGATAGAGGGAGGTTATGGACAGAAGTAAATGGATAGAGGCCATTGCAGCAAAGGTCTCAGCTGACCCCACTGGCAGGTCTAGACTCTGGATGGCCCTTCAGAATTATCCTACTTTACTGGCAAGAGGGCAAGTCCTTTAAATCCCCCAGGTGGACCAGTAATGGGATGCAGGCTGCCTTTGGGGAGGAGGCATGACCTCGGATGAGGTGATTCTCTTCAGTCAAGGGCAATTCAGGGAAATGTCTGGAGAGGGACTCAGTTGAGAACCATCAATTGTTAACATGCCCAGAAGGAGGGGAATGACATTCAGGACCAAATGTCTCAGTCCTGAACCAGGGTCTACCTGCCACACCACATCATCCACTATACCAACCATACCCAGGGTCTTTATTTTTTGAGAGAATGCTGCCAATATAAGAGCATACTAGTTAGTTTCCTCAAGGAAGGGAGGCTTCTCAGTGACCTTGAGAGGCAACTTGAGTGTGGCATAACAACTCTGAATTTGGATTGGAATCTCAGCATGGCCCCTTTCTTATCTCGGGCAACACCTAAAATCTCTAGGTCTGCATTCATTTGTCTTTAAAGTGGGGCTGATGAATGAGTACCTTGTGGAGTCTCTGAGATTAAATGTAATGGGTGGTGGGGGAAGGATAAATTGGGAGACTGGGATTGACATATACAAACTACTATTTATAAAACTGATAACTAATAAGGACCTACGATATAGCACAGGGAACTCTACTCAATACTCTATAATGACCGATATGGGAAAAGAATCTAAAAAAGAGAGGATACATGTATATGTATAACTGGTTCACTTTGCCGTACACCTGAAACTAATATAACATTGTAAATCAACTACACGCCAATAAAAATTTAGAAAGCAAGAAAGCAAACAAGCAAGAAAGAAGTGTAATAGGTGGGCAAGTATCTGGGGCAATGGAGTATGTGTGAACTGAGCCTTGCCCACCTGGGCTCTCTCTCCCCATCTCTGACCCCACAGGACATTTAGGACAAGACTTAGGAGCCACTTGTCTCCAGTTCATGCTGCCGGTCCTGGTGGCTGAGATGCTGAGAGAACACTGGTAAGGTCCCTGGAGGGACTGTTGCCCCATGTTTGGTCCTAGACCTCCTTGATTCTCAGATCCCCACTTCTCTCACTGGAGTACCAAGCAGTACGTTGACTAATTTTCCTTTAACCGGTGGCCTGGCAAGAGGAGGCTTACAATCTGCGAAGAGAGTTAGAATGGTAAAGAAGACCCCCCAGCCCTCCCGGACCTGAAGAAATCCCACAGTCAGTGTGGAGGACAACCACCAGTGGAGCCGAAGAATTGACTCAAACTGGATTTCTGCTTCATCAATGGGTCACCAGTCTCCCAGATAATATTCATTATGAAGTTGATTAACAACCAGCCTTAGCAAAATGCTATGAGACTATCAAATAGAAAAAAAAAGTGAGGCTCAAAATAATATATTCAATAAGATTTCAACTATGTTAAACAATGGTTCAGGAAAATTCTGGTAGCAAGAATGCCAAGATGTCACATAACTGCCTCTGTATGGCAAGATCGTGGCTGACTGCTTTCATGCCGTCTTTACATGTTTCTATAGTTTTAATCTTTTCCACAATGAGCAGGGGGTAGGGAAAGAAAACTGAAAATGCACTCCCACCAGGGGAACGCACATGCCGACGTTTCCCACTGGTTTCCCCCACGGGTGACAACGGGCCTGCAAGGGGCGTGCAAAGCTGGATGTCCATCTTACTTTCACAGGCTCAGATGTCTGTATGAGGAGATGTTAGCAAGGCAGAAACTTGTGGTAATACGTGCTTGGAGTTTGGCTGCTGAATGTTTTGGGGGTACCTCATGCTTAGCTGCAGGCTGCCTGCTGTGTGGGGTGGGTTTCCCAGCCCTCACAGGATAATTTTGTCACCAAGGACAACATTTGTAGTTCTGCATGAGCAGCTCTCTTTGTGGGATAGAGAGGGAGACTGCAGCTCAGGTATTAGGGCCGAGGTGGAAGTGTGAGAAGGCTGGTATACCAGATGTCTGAGGGAATTGGAAGCTGTAAGTAGAACTGAAGGGCATTTGGAGGGAGCATTTGGTGGGAGCAAGCTTTGATGGATCCTGGTAAGTCCCATCTGTCTTCAAAACATATTCTCCGGGCGTCCCTGGTGGCGCAGTGGTTGAGAGTCTGCCTGCCGATGCAGGGGACGTGGGTTAGTTAGTCTCCGATAGTCCACTGCTCATCCAGTTCTTATAAGCCTTGCCTCGGGACCTGTGGGGCAAGCCAGTTGAGCTTGATTCCTTAGTTAAGCACTTGGGAGCTTCCTGGGGTCTGTGAATGATACCTGTCTTTAAAATTCAAGAAGGAACAGAAGCAAGTCCAAACCTGATTTTATTTTATGGCTCAGGCCTGAATTCTTCTCCAAAGAGGAAATGCAGATGGCCAACAGGCACATGAAAAGATGCTCAACATGGCTAATCATCAGGGAAATGCAAATCAAACCCACAATGAGATATTGCCTCACACCTGTCAGAATGTCTATCATCAAAAAGAACACAAATAATAAATGTTGGCAAGAATGTGGAGAAAAGGGAAACTTCCTACACTGTTGGTGAAATGTAATGATAAATTGGAGCAGCCACTGTGGAAAACAGTGTGGAGATTTCTCAAAAAACTAAAATAGAACTACCATATGGCCCAACAATTCCACTACTGGGCATATGTCCTAAAAAAACAAAAACACTAATTCAAAAAGATACATGCACCCCAATGTTCATAGCAGTGTTATTTACAATTGCCAAGGTATGGAAGCAACCTCAGTGTCTATCAACAGATACATGGATAAAGAAAATATGATATATATGTACACACACACACACACACACACACACACACAATGGAATACTACTCAGCCATAAAAAAGAATGAAGTTTTGCATTTGCAGCAACATGTATGGAATTGGAGGGCATTATGCTAAGTGAAATAAGTCAGACAGAGAAAGACAAGTACCATATGATATCACTTACATGTGGAATCTAAAAAATATGACAAACTAGTGAATACTGTATAACAAGAAGCAGACTCACAGATATAGAGAACAAACTAATGGTTACCAGTGGGGAGAGAGAACGGGGAGGGGAAACATAGGGGTAGGGGATTAAAAGAAAGGGTTATAATGGGATTATATGAAATCATGTTTGTGAAACTTTTGAAACTCATAAAGCACTATAGAATTTAAAGAATCTTTTGTTTAATTTAAAAAAAAAGCCCTGGGGATATAAGGTACAGCATGGTGACGATAGTTAGTAATACTGCATTGTACATTTGAAAGTTGCTGAGAGAGTAGATCTGAAAAGGTCTCATCATAAGGAAAAAAAATTGTAAATATGTGCGGTGATGGATGTTAACTAGACTTACTGTGGTGATTATTTTGCAATATATATGAATATTGAATCATTATGTTGTACCCCTGCAAAACTAATATAATATTATATATCAATTTTATCTCAAAGAAAGAGGCCTGGAATAGATCTTCTTGAGTACCTTCAGAGGGAACATGGCCCTGTTCACACCTTGATCTCTGACTTCTAGTCTTCAGAACAGTGAGGAAATAAATTTCTGATGTTTAAGCCACTCAGTTTGTGATACTTTTATTACAGCAAATCCTGGCAAATTAATACAGAAGGTTTGGCAGAAGAAGGACTTACAACATTAGCCCTATTGGATAGAAGAGGAAAATCTATGAATCCAGTCATCTATGCCAACCCTGTACCTCATGACCGTTAACAGTGAGACTGGAAACTCACAGACAAGCTAGATTATTTGCTGCAAAGTTGGAAACTCCGCTGATCGCTCAAGGACCTAAGAAACTAAATACCGTCTGTGGTTTGGTACAGCCACACACAACACGTCCATCAAGAGATTGCCCTGGCTCCACAGAAGGTGCCTGACTCTAGACCAGAACAGGAGAGCTCAGGTCTGGGTCATGAAATAAAATATTTGGACTGGCTTCTGTTCCTTCTTCAATTTCAAAGGCAAGCATCAGTCACAGACCCGATAAGCTCCCAAGTGCCGTTAACTAAGGAATCAAGCTATATTGGCTTGACCCAATGACCAGGTGTGTTAGCATGAAAGCCTGGAGACGGGCTTAACACACTTTGACATAAACCACAGCAAGATCCTTTCTGACCCACCTCTGAGAGTCATGTAAATAAAAAAAAATAAATAAACAAATGGGACTTAATTAAACTTAGAAGCTTTTGCACAGCAAAGGAAACCATAAACAAGACAAAAAGACAACCCTCAGAATGGGAGAAAATCTTTGCAAATGAAACAACTGACAAAGGATTAATCTCCAAACTATACAAACAGCAAATGCAGCTCAATATCAAAAAAACAAACAATCCAATTAAAAAATGGACGGAAGACCTAAATAGACATTTCACCAAGGAAGACATACAGATGGCCAAGAGGCACATGAAAAGATGCTCAACATCACTAATTATTGGACAAATGCAAATCAAAACTACAATGAGGTATCACCTCACGCCAGTCAGAATGGCCATTATCCAAAAATCTATAAAAAATAAATGCTGGAGAGGGTGTGGTGAAAAGGGAACCCTCCTGCACTGTTGCTGGGAATGTAAATTGATACACCACTATGGAAAACAGTATAGAGGTTCCTTAAAAAACTAAAAATAGAACTACCATATGACCCAACAATCCCACTACGGGGCGTATACCCTGAGAAAACCATAATTCAAAAAGAGACATGTACCACAATGTCCACTGCAGCACTATTTACAATGGCCAGGACATGGAAGCAACCTAAGTGTCCATCGACAGATGAATGGATAAAGAAGATGTGGCACATATATACAATGCAATATTACTCAGCCATAAAAAGAAATGAAATTGAGTTATTTGTGGTGAGGTGGATGGACCTAGAGTCTGTCATACAGAGTGAAGTAAGTCAGAAGAAGAAAAACAAATACCGTATGCTAATGCATATATATGGAATCTAAAAAAAAAAAGTGGCACTGATAAACGTAGTTGAACAGCAGGAATAAAGATGTAGACATAGAGAATGGACTTGAGGACACGGAGTGGGAAGGGGAAGCTGGGGTGAAGCGAGAGTAGCATCGACATATATACACTACACACACACGACATATATACACTACACACAATGTAAAACAGATAGCTAGTGGGAAGCAGCCGCATAGCACAGGGAGATCAGCTCGGTGCTTTGCGATGACCTAGAGGGGTGGGATAGGGAGGATGGGAGGGAGGCTCAAGAGGGAGGGGGTATGGGGACATATTCACTTTGGTGTACAACAGAAACTAACACAGTATGGTGAAGCAATTATACTCCAATAAAGATCTATTTAAAAAAAAGAGGCAGGTGATGAATAAAATGCAAGAAATATCATTCCTTTCCCATTGTTAATCAAAGTTTTCCTTGAATCCCTTCAGTTCAGCACCTGAATTCTTTTTTTTTTTTTTTTTCGGTACGCAGGCCTCTCACTGTTGTGGCCTCTCCCGTTGCAGAGCACAGGCTCCGGACGCGCAGGCTCAGCGGCCATGGCTCACGGGCCCAGCCGCTCCGCGGCATGTGGGATCTTCCCGGACTGGGGCACGAACCCGTGTCCCCTGAATCAGCAAGCGGACTCTCAACCACTGCGCCACCAGGGAAGCCCCTGAATGCTTTTTTTTTCAGTAAGAAGGGAGGTGTAGGGACGCATGGCTGTCAGAGATGCTGTCTGGCCAGGACCAGTCTTGGAAACAAGGGGGTCAGACCAAGAGTGCTTTCTCTCCTTTCTTTCTTCACCTTGTACGTTGCATTGGAGCTCACAAAGCAGTGAGGGGCCCCTGGATTAGAAATTAATTACCTTTTTCTCAGATATCTCTGTTTCTAGGAATGTGGCGTGAAATTCTAATCTGTCGACACCTTGTCAAGTACACTGATTTGGCTGGAAAAATGCCGTACCATCATTATGGTGAAAGATTTATCTCTAATAATTAAAAAGAAACTTGGAACTTGAAGGTGTAACTGCCTGAGGATGCAACTGTGTATAAGGCAATGCAAAACTCTGAAAGAGCCCTGGCCTAGAAAATGGGAGATGAAAGAGATTAGTCATTTTGAAAGTATATTTTTCTTAAAAGAATCAGTGGTACTGTTTCTTCAAATAATTATCAAAGAATTACAAAGAGATAATATACCCATTCTTAAGAAATTCACTGTCTAAGGGGAAAAGTCTATCACAAGACTACTCTTACTAAGAAAACAGCTTAAGATTTGAAAGCAGACACACCCTAGGGACTTCACTGGTGGTCCAGTGGTTGAGACTTAGCCTTCCAATGTAGGGGTATGTGTTTAATCTCTGGTCGGGGAATTAAGATCCCACATGCCTCAGGGCCAAAAAAACAAACATAAAACAGAAGCAATATTTTAACAAATTTAATACTTTAAAAGTGGTCCACATTAAAAAAAAATCTTAAGAAAAAAATAAATAAATAAAAATAAAGCAGACACACCCTGTTCCTGAGAAATGCTTATGTATTAATAGAGGTGTGTATATACTTTGAGTCTGGTTCACTATTTAGATAAATGTTCACTCCTCAGATAACCATATTGATCACAGCGGGACCTGCCAACAGTTTGATCTCAGGTTCCTGGCTGAACCTGAGATACAATTGGCTGTGATATGGGACCAAGGGAATTTCTCTTAGTTTCAAATTTTTATGTGAGACTGTACCTTCTAGAAGATTTCATATCAAGGATTTTTTAAAGAGCTGTGATCTAAACCCTTCTGAAGGAAGCTTATTTTATTTTATTTTACCTTGGTATTTTATTTTATTTGAAAAGATTAAGTAAGATTTTGCTAGGTTGAATTTGGATATGACTTGGAATCCTGCCTGTTATGATAGAGATATAGTAGTAGGCAGATTTCCCTATGGGCAATAGTTCATTTCTGAAACTTGTTTTAAAATGTGTTTTTAATCTAGTTGGTTCCTTGGGAGAATGATATGCAGACAGTAAGATATAGCACTGGTTGACATGCAGGCAATCTCCTTCTAAACGTCAGACTATCTGCTTTTGTGATGATTCCATGTGTTTGGGGTTGTCCACACGTATAATCCCTTACATGGGCAATCAAAGATCACTTTGTTTGGAGAACACTAATTTGAAGAGAGTTTGTAATTCAGGAAGGTAGACTCGGTATTATTTGTAAAATATATCTGGAAATTTATTTCTCTGTGTTTATCATTGGCTCTCAGTGTTTGTGTGTGTATTTAAATGCTAACTGGATCAGAAAGTATTTAGGTGGATCATGTCAAGTGGGATCAGTCAGGGAAAGCTTCCAGGAGGAGGCAAAACATGTGAGCAGTGATTTCAGGAGAAGAGTCACATGGTTCAACAGGGAAGAAAAGGGGAGGACTTTCTAGAAAAGAGGGAAGCCCATGGATGGTAGGTAGAAAGTTGATTTGTTTGAATCAAACAGGGTCTAAATGCAGCAGGAATAAAGGGCCTTGTCTAAAATCATGAACACTGGGAGGTCAACCAAGATGGTAACATAGAAGTTCTTGGACTCCCCTCCTCCTACCTACACAGTGAATGTACAGCTACACACAGAACAATGACCTCCGAAAGAAATTCAGAAACTAGCTGAGCAACTTCTACACATAAGGTGATTGACATAATACTCACATAGAAATGGATAGGAAAGGCTGAGACACACGCTCGTCATAAACCCCATGCATGGCGTAACATCATACAACTGGGAGGGAACTCCTAACTCCCAGCTTTTCTGTGAGGTGTGAAGGGTTGGGACCCCACATTTTACTGCTCCAACTTTTAAGACTGCCACCTGAGCAACAGACCCCCAAAACATCTGACTCTGAAAGCCAAGGAGGCTTGTATCCAGGAGACTCACAAGACTATAACAAAGGAGCAGCTGTTAATGGGCATACAGGCACTCTCTAGGATCAGTACAGAGCGAGCAGAGAAAACCGGCCATGTCCCAGTCTCTCCTTGAAAGCGGTTCATCTGAAAACTTTCAAAGCTGCTGCCTGAGGGTCAGGTTTCTAATTTAGAACACATCCAGGGGCTGCTATGATCTTCCCCAGGGCCTGGATAGCTGGCAGACACCTCCCCCATTGTCTCCTTATAACTTGCTCCAAGTCACCTGTTTCTCCCAGAAAGAAGTTTGGGCACACATTTGCACCAAAGCTTTTGTAGCTGTTGCCCAAGGTGCATGTCCCCCAGTTGCCTGGGTCTCATGCCAATGGGGCTTCCATTTATGAATTCCACAGGACTATACAAATCAAAGAAGGAGTTTTTAACTGACTCAACACAGAGGGGACAGACAAAATGCTCATCTCCCAGTCTTCTCCTGAAAAGACTTCATCTCATACTTTAAGAGCTGCTGCCAAAGTGTCAGCCTTCTAATTTATCATATATCTAGGGGCTGGCTTGCATCCTCCCTAAGGACCAGGGAAACTGGTGGACACCGCCACTGCTATCTTCCTATACTCTGATCCAAACTGCCAGTATCTACCTGAAAAGAGCTTATACACACCTCCATGCTCTACTTTTTTGCAGCTGCCACACAGGGCTGGGTTCCTGGATCCCATGACTCCAACAGCCAAAGAGACTTCCATTCATGAGTCCCATAGGGCTGTAGCAATCGAAGAAGCAGTTCTTAATGGGTGCAGGAACACCTGCACCACAGCTATACACATGGGCTCAGTCCAGAGGGAGCAGACAAAACTACCTATCTTCCAGTTTATCCCTGGAAGGGGCTTAAGTATGTACTTTCCCAGCTGCTGCCTGAGGATCTAACTTCTTATCAGCCTGCATACAATTTACATATTATAGAGGTCCCAGAAGGAGAAGAGAGAGAGAAAGGGGCAGAAAGCTTATTCAAAGAAACAGTGACTGAAAACTTCCTTAATCTGGGGAAAGAAAGAGACATCAAGACCCAGGAATACCATAAAGTATGAAAAAAGATGAACCCAGAGAGACCTGCACGAAGTTACATTATCACCATAAAACTAACAGCAGATTTTTTAGCAGAAACTTTGTAGGACAGAAGGTAATGGTCTGATATATTCAAAGTGCTGATAGAACAAACAAATCCTGCTAACCAAGAATATTCTACCCGGCAAAGTTGTCCTTCAGAATTGAAGGCAAGATAAGAATTTTCCAGACCAAAAAAAGCTGAGGCTGTCGATCACCACCAGACCACTCTTACAAGAAATGTTAAAGGGAGTTTTTCAAGCTGAAATAAAAGGGCACTAGTTAGTAACATGAAAACAGATGAAAGTATAAAACTCACTGGGGTAAAAGAAAATATATAGTTAAATTCAGAATACTCTAATGTTGTAATGGTGGTGGGTTAATCACTTATAACTCTAGTATGAAGACTAAAATGCAAAAGTGTTAATATAACTATTGCTACAATAATTTGTTAATGAATACACAAGATAAGATGTAAGTTGTGACATCAAAAACATAGAATGGGGGAGGGTTAAAAATGTAGAGCTTTTATATGTGTTAGGAGTTAAGTTATTATCAGCTTAAAATAGACTGTTATAAATATAAGATGTTTTATGTAAGACTCATTGTAACCACAAAGCAAAAACTCATGTAAGATACACAAAAAGTAGAGAGGAATTAAAGCATACTACAACAGAAAATCATCAATTCACAAAATAAGAGAAAGAAAGGAGGAAGAAAGGAACAAAAGAATTACAGAACACCAAAAAGCAATTAACAAAATGGCAATAGTAAGTCAATACCTATCAATAATTATTTTAAATGTGAATAGACTAAATTCTCCAATCAAAAGACATAGAGTGGCCAAAAGGAGAAAATAATAAGACCCAAATATATTCTGCTTACAAGAGACTCACTTTAGCTTAAAGGACACAATGGAATGAAAGTGAAAAAGATATTCCATGCAAATGGAAACCAAAAGACAGCAGAAGTAGCTACACTTATATTAGACAAAACAGACTTTAAGCCAAAGACAGTAACGAGAAATAAAGAAGTCCATCATATAATAATAAAGGGGTTAATTCACCAAGAAGTTATAACATTAGTAAATATTTATGCATCCAACAGAGGAGTACTTACATACATATATAAAAGAAATATTAAAAGATTTAAAGAGAGAAATAGACAGAAATAAAATAATAGTAGGAAACTTCAATACCTCACTTTCGTCAATGAGTAGATCACCTAGACAGAAAATTAATAAGGAAATATTGGACTTAAACAACATGTTAGATCAGACGAACCTAATAAATATTTACAGGACATCCCATCCAACAGCAACAGAATGCACATTCTTCTCAGGCACACAAGGAACATTCTCCAGGATAGATCACATATTAGGCCACAAAACAAGGCTTAATAAATTTAAGAAGATTGAAGTCATATAAAGCATCTTTTCTGACCATGATGGTATAAAATGAGAAATCAATTACAAGAACAAAACTGAAAAATTCACAAATATGTGGAGATTAAACAACATGCTCCTGAACAACAAATGCATCAAAGATGAGAACAAAAGAGAAATAAAAAATCTTGATGTGTGATAATCATTTCATGATATATGTAAATCAAACCATTATGCTGTATGCCTTAAACTTATACAGTGATGTATATCAATTATTTCTCAATAAAACTGACAAAAATGAAAAAATACTGTAAGACAAATTAAAATGCAAACACAACATACCAAAAGTAGTGATATGCAGCAAGAGCAGTTCTAAGAGGAAAGTATACAGTGATAAATACCTAAATTAAGAAAGAAAGAAAAGATCTCAAATATGTAAGCTAAGTTTATACCTCAAGGAACTAGAAAAGGAAGAACAAAGTAAGCCTAAAGTTAGGAGAAGGAAGGAAATAAAAAGACCAGAGTGGAAATAAATCAGACAGATAGTAAAAAGACAATAGAAAACATTAATGAAACCAAGATCTGTTGTTTTGAAAAGATAAATAAAATTGACAAAACTTTATGTACACATAACAAGAAAAAAAAGAAGATTCAACTGAATAAACTTTTAAATGGAAGAGAAGACATTACAATTGATACCACAGAAATACAAAGGATGATAAGAGAGTACTATGAATAACAATATGCCAATAAATTGGAAAGCCTAGGAGAAATGGATAATTCCCAAAAACATACAACCTTCTAAGATTTAATCATGAATAAATAGAAAATCTGAACAGATCAATTACTAGCAAGGAGATTGAAACAGTAATCAAAACATCCCAACAAACAAAAGTCTAGGACCAGATGGCTTCACTGGTGAATTCTACCAAACATTTAAAGAGTACCAACTGTTCTCACAATCTTTCAAAAAACAGAAGAGAAAGGAACATTTCCAAACTCATTTTACAAGGCCAGCATTACCCCAGTACAACAGCCAGACAAGTAAACTACAAGAAAAGAAAATTACAGGCCAATGTTCCTGATGAACAAAAATGCAAAAATCCTCAACAAAATGTTAGCAAACCAAACACATGAAAAGGATTATACAACATGATCAAGTGGGATTTCTTCCAGGAAAAGAATGATGGTTCAACATTCACAAATCAATCAATGTGATACATCATGTTAACAAAATGAAGGAGAAAAATCATGTGATCATCTCAACAGAAACAGAAAAAGCAGTTGACACAATTCAACATACTTTCATGACAAAAAATCTCTCAAGGACCAGAGGGCAGACAGCAGAAGCAAGAAGAATTACAATCCAGCAGCCTGTGGAACAAAAACTGCATTCACAGAAAGACAGACAAGATGAAAAGGCAGAGGGCTATGTATCAGATGAAAGAACAAGATAAAACCCCAGAAAAACAACTAAATGAAGTGGAGATAGGCAACCTTCCAGAAAAAGAATTCAGAATAATGATAGTGAAGATGATGCAGGACCTTGGAAAAAGAATGGAAGCAAAGATCGAGAAGATGCAAGAAACATTTAACAAAGACCTAGAAGAATTAAAGACCAAACAAACAGAGCTGAACAATACAATAACTGAAATGAAAACTACACTAGAAGGAATCAATAGCAGGATAACTGAGTCAGAAGAACTGATAAGTGACCTGGAAGACAGAATGGTGGGATTCAATGCTGCGGAACAGAATAAAGAAAAAAGAATGAAAAGAAATGAAGACAGCCTAAGAGACTTCTGGGACAACATTAAACGCAACCACATTCGCACTATCAGGGTCCCAGAAGGAGAAGAGAGAGGGAAAGGACCAGAGAAAATACTTGAAGAGATTATAGTCGAAAACTTCCCTAACATGGTAAAGGAAATAACCACCCAAGTTCAGGAAGCACAGAGAGTCCCATACAGGATAAACCCAAGGAGAAAAATGCCGAGACACATAGTAATCACATGGGTAAAAATTAAAGATAAAGAAAAATTATTGAAAGCAGTGAGGGAAAAACAACAAATAACATACAAGGGAACTCCCATAAGGTTAACAGCTGATTTCTCAGCAGAAACTCTACAAGCTAGAAGGGAGTGGCATGATATACTTAAAGTGATGAAAGGGAAGAACCTACAACCAAGATTACTCTAGCCGGCAAGGATCTCATTCAGATTTGATGGAGAAATCAAAAGCTTTACAGACAAGCAAAAGCTAAGAGAGTTCAGCACCACCAAACCAGGTCTACAACAAATGCTAAAGGAACTTCTCTAAGTGGGAAACACAAGAGAAGAAAAGGACCTACAAAAACAAACCCAAAGCAATTAAGAAAATGGTCATAGGAACATACATATCAATAATTACCTCAAAAGTGAATTGATTAAATGCTCCAACCAAAAGATACAGGCTGGCTGAATACAGTTTTGGATACAAAACTGAAATACAGTTGGATACAAAACTGAATACAGTTTTGGATACAAAAACTAGACCCATATATATGCTGTCTACAAGAGACCCACTTCAGACCTAGGGAGAAAACACAGACTGAAAGAGAGGGGATGGAAAAAGATATTCCAAGCAAATAGAAATCAAAAGAAAGCTGGAGTAGCAATACTCATATCAGATAAAATAGACATTAAAATAAAGAATGTTACAAGAGAAAAGGAAGGACACTACATAATGATCAAGGGATCAGTCCAAGAAGAAGATATAACAATTATAAATATATATGCACCCAACATAGGAGCACCTCAATATATAAGGCAACTGCTAACAGCTATAAAAGAGGAAATCGACAGTAACACAGTAATAGTGGGAGACTTTAACACCTCACTTACACCAATGGACAGATCATCCAAAATGAAAATAAATAAGGAAACAGAAGCTTTAAATGACACAACAGACCAGTTAGATTTAATTGCTATTTATAGGACATTCCATCCCAAAACAGCAGATTAAACTTCCTTCTCAAGTGCACATGGAACATTTTCCAGGATAGATCACATCATGGGTCACAAATCAAGTCTCAGTAAATTTAAGAAAATTGAAATCATATTAAGCATCTTTTCTGACCACAATGCTATGACATTAGAAATGAATTACAGGGAAAAAAAACCCCGTAAAAATCACAAACACATGGAGGCTAAACAATATGTTACTAAATAACCAAGAGATCACTGAAGAAATTAAAGAGGAAATCAAAAAATACCTAGAGTCACATGACAATGAAAACACGACGATCCAAAACCTATGGGATGCAGCAAAAGCAGTTCTAAGAGGGAAGTTTAGAGCTATACAAGGATACCTCAAGAAACAAGAAAAATCTCAAATAAACAATCTAACTTTACACCTAAAGGAACTAGAGAAAGAAGAACAAACAAAACCCAAAGTTAGTGGAAGGAAAGAAATAAAGATCAGAGCAGAAATAAATGAAACAGAAACAAAGAAAACAGTAGCATAGATCAATAAAACTAAAAGCTGGTTCTTTGAGAAGATAAACAAAATTGATAAACCATTAGCCAGACTCATCAAGAAAAAGAGGGAGAGGACTCAAATCAATAAAATTACAAATGAAAAGGAGAAGTTACAACAGACACTGCAGAAATACAAAGCATCCTAAGAGATTACTACAAGCAACTCTATTCCAATAAAATGGACAACCTGGAAGAAATGGACAAATTCTTAGAAAGGTATAACCTTCCAAGACTGAACCAGGAAGAAATAGAAAATATGAGCAGACCAATCACAAGTAATGAAATTGAAACTGTGATTAAAAATCTTCCAACAAACAAAAGTCCAAGACCAGATGGCTTCAGAGGTGAATTGTATCAAATATTTAGAGAAGAGCTACCACCCATCCTTTTCAAACTCTTCTATAAAATTGTGGAGGAAGGAACACTCCCAAACTCATTCTATGATGCCACCATCACCCTGATACCAAAACCAGACAAAGATACTACAAGAAAAGAAGATTACAGACCAATATCACTGATGAATATAGATGCAAAAATCCTCAACAAAATATGGCAAACAGAATCCAACAACACATTAAAAGGGTCATACACTATGATCAAGTGGGATTTATCCCAGGGATGCAACGATTCTTCAGTATATGCAAATCAATCGATGTGATACACCATATTAACAAATTGAAGAATAAAAACCATATGATCAGGCTTCCCTGGTGGTGTAGTGGTTGAGAGTCTGCCTTCCGATGCAGGGGACACGGGTTCGTGCCCCGATCGGGAAGATCCCACATGCCGTGGTGCGGCTGGGCCCGTGAGCCATGGCTGCTGAGCCTGCGCGTCCGGATCCTGTGCTCCGCAACAGAAGAGGCCACAACAGTGAGAGCCCCGCGTACCGCAAGAAACTCAAAACAAAACAAAACAAAAAACAAAGAAAAACCCATATGATCATCTCAATAGGCACAAAAAAGCTTTTAACAAAATTCAATACCCATTTATGAAAAACTCTCCAGAAAGTGGGCATAGAGGGAACCTACTGCAACATAATAAAGGCCATATATGACACACCCACAGGAAATATTCTCAATGGTGAAAAACTGAAAGCATTTCCTCTAAGATCAGGAACAAGACAAGGATGTCCACTCTCACCACTATTATTCAACATGGTTTTGGAAGTCCTAGCCATGGCAATCAGAGAAGAAAAATAAATAAAAGGAATACAAATTGGAAAAGAAGAAGTAAAACTGTCACTGTTTGCAGATGACATGATAGTATACATAGAGAATCCTAAAGATGCCACCAGAAAGCTACTAGAGGTGATCAATGAATTTGGTAAAGTTGAAGGATACAAAATAAATGCACAGAAATCTCTGGCATTCCTATACACTAATGATGAAAAATCTGAAAGAGAGGTTAAGGAAACACTCCCATTTACCATTGCAACAAAAAGAATAAAATACCTAGGAATAAACCTACCTAGGGACGCAAAAGACCTGTATGCAGAAAACTGTAAGACACTGATGAAAGAAATTAAAGATGATACCAACAGATGGAGAGATATACCATGTTCTTGGATTGGAAGAATCAATATTGTGAAAATGACTATACTACCCAAAGCAATCTACAGATTTAATGCAATCCCTATCAAATTACCAATGGCATTTTTTACGGAACTAGAACAAAAAATCTTAAAATTTGTATGGAGACACAAAAGACCCCGAATAGCCACAGCAGTCTTGATGGAAAAAACGGGAGCTGGAAGAATCAGACTCCCTGACTTCAGACTATACTACAAAGCTACAGTAATCAAGACAATACGAGACTGGCACAAAAACAGAAACATAGATCAATGGAACAAGATAGAACTCCCAGAGATAAACCCATGCACCTATGGTCAACTAATCTATGACAAAGGAGGCAAGGATATACAATGGAGAAAAGACAGTCTCTTCAATAAGTGGTGCTGGGAAAACTGGACAGCTATATGTAAAAGAATGAAATTAGAACACTCCCTAACACCATACACAAAAATAAACTCAAAATGGATTAGAGACCTAAATGTAAGACCAGACACTATAAAACTCTTAGAGGAAAACATAGGAAGAACACTCTTTGACATAAATCACAGCAAGATCTTTTTTGATCCACCTCCTAGAGTAATGGAAATAAAAACAAAAATAAATAAATGGGACCTAATGAAACTTCAAAGTTTTTGCACAGCAAAGGAAACCATAAACAAGACGAAAAGACAACCCTCAGAATGGGAGAAAATATTTGCAAATGATTCAACGGACAAAGGCTTAATCTCCAAAACATATAAACAGCTCATGCAGCTCAATATTAAAAAAACAAACAACCCAACCCCAAAATGGGCAGAAGACCTAAATAGACATTTCTCCAAAGAAGACATACAGATGGCCAAGAAGCACATGAACAGCTGCTCAACATCATTAATTATTAGAGAAATGCAAATCAAAACGACAGTGAGGTATCACCTCACACCATTTAGAATGGGCATCCCTCAGAAAATCTACAAACAACGAATGTTGGAGAGGCTGTGGAGAAAAGAGAACCCTCTTGCAATGTTGGTGGGAATGTAAATTGATACAGCCACTATGGAAAACAGTATGGAGGTTCCTTAAAAAACTAAAAATAGAACTACCATATGACCCAGCAATCCCACTACTGGGCATATACCCAGAGAAAACCATAATTCAAAAAGACACATGCACCCCAATGTTCACTGCAGCACTGTTTACAATGGCCAGGTCATGGAAGCAACCTAAATGCCAGATGAATGGATAAAGAAGATATGGTCATATATACAATGGAATATTACTCAACCATAAAAAGGAACGAATTTGGGTCATTTGTTGAGATTTGGATGGTTCTAGAGACTGTTATATAGAGTGAAGTAAGTCAGAAAGAGAAAAACAAATATCGTCTATTAACGCATATATATGGAACCTAGAAAAATGGTACAGATGAACTGGTTTGCAGGGCAGAAATTGAGACACAGATGTAGAGAACAAACGTACAGACACCAAGGGGGGAAAGCCGTGGGGTGGTGGGGGGGGATGAATTGGGAGATTGGGATTGACATGTATACACTGATGTATATAAAACTGATGACTAATAAGAACCTGCTGTATAAAAAAACTTCATTAAATAAAATTAAAAAAGAAAAATATCTCTCAAAAACCTGGGAACGGGGGAAATGTCCTTCAGTATAATAAATGCCATATATGACAAGCTGACAACTTACATCAAACTTAATGGTGAAAAGCTTAAATCTTTTCCTCAAAGATCAGGAAAAAGACAGGGATGCCCACTCTTGCTACTTTTAATCAACATAGTACTGGAAGTCCTAGCCCAAGCAATTAGGCAAGAAAAGTAAATAAATGGCACCCAAATTGGAAAGGAAGGAGTAAAACTGACTCTTTTTGCAGATGACATGATATTATATGTAGAAAATCTTAAAGGCCCCACCAAAAAACTGTTAGCACTAATAAATGATTTCAGTAAAGCTGCAGGATACAAAATCAATATACAAAAATCAGTTGCATTTCTATACACTAACAATGAAGTATTAGAAAAAGAAATTAAGAAAGCAATCCCATTTACATGGGATTGTAAAAGTACCAAAAGGAATAAATACTTAGGAATAAATTTAAGAAGGTGAAAGGCCATATGAAAACTAAAAGACATTGGTAAAATACACTGAGAAAGACACAAGTAAATGGAAAGGTGTTCCATGCTAAAATGCCCATATTACCCAAAGTTATTTACAGATTCAGTGCAATCGCTATCAAAATTCTAATTATATTTTTCATTGAAATAGAAAAAAGATCCTAAAATTTGTATGGAACCACAAAAGACAATCTTGAGAAAGAATAAAATTGGAGGAATCATAGTCCTGATTTCAAACTACAGGACAAATGTATAGTAACCAAAACAATGTGGTAATGGCAAAAATACAGACATATAGATCAGTGGAACAGTAAAGAGGGCCCAGAAATAAACCCATGTTATATGGTAAATTAATTTTTGATAAAGGAATAAAAAATATACAAAGGGGAAATCACATAACTCACAGTTAAATGTTCATATGGTCACCTAAAGTATAATTACTCAAATTAACTACTTAAATACAAAATCATCAAAATGATGATTCATCAAACCCAAAAACCAAACCAACCTATATATTCAATGCAATCTCTATGAAAATTCCAATGGCATTTTTCATATCAATATAAAATAACCCCCAAATTTGTGTGGAACCACAAAGACCCCTCATAGCGAAAGGAATCTTAAAAAAGAAGAACAAATCTGAAGGTATCACACTTATTGATTTCAAATTATACTACAAAGATATAGTATTCAAAACAGTATGGTACTGACATAATAGACACATTGACCAATGGAACAAAATAGAGAGCCCAGAAATAAACCCATACAAATATGGTCAACTAATACTAGATAAGGGACCCAAGAATACTTAATGGGGAAAAGATAGTCTCTTCAATAAACGGTGCTGGGAAAACTGGATAACTACATGCAGGAGAATGAAATTGGATCCCTGTCTTACACCATTTACAAAAATGAACTCGAAATGGATTAAAGACTTAAATGTAAGAACTAATACCATAAAACTCCTAAAAGAAAACATGGGGAAAGTTCCTTTGACATTGGAGTTGCCAATAATTTTCTGTATACAGTACCAAAAGCACAAGCAACAAAAAGCTTCTATACAGCAAAATAAACTGTCAATGAAATGAAAGGGCAACCTATGAAATAGGAAAAATATTTGCAAACCATGTATCTGATAAGCGGTTACTATATAAAGGATTCATACAAACCAATAGCAACCCCCCCAAACAATCCAGTTAAAAAATGAGCGGACAGGTTTTCCTGGTGGTGCAGTGGTTAAGAATCTGCCTGCCAATGCAGGGGCACCGGTTTGAGCCCTGGGCTGGGAAGATCCCACGTGCTGCAGAGCAACTAAGCCTGTGCACCACAGCTACTGAGCTTGCACTCTAGAGCCCGTGAGCCACAACTACTGAGTCCACGTGCCACAACTACTGAAGTCCATGTGCCTAGAGCCCATGCTCCGCAACAAGAGAAGCCACTGCAATGAGAAGCCCATGCACCACAACGAAGAGTTGCCCCCACTCGCTGCAACTAGAGAAAGCCCGTGCACAGCAACGAAGGCCCAACGCAGCCAAAAATAAAAATAAACAAAATGAGCAGAGGAACTGAATAGATATTTTTCCAAAGAAGACATCCAAATGGCCCACAGATATATGAAAAGATTATTGACATCACTAGTCGTTGGGGAAATGGATTCAAAACCACAAGGAGATATCACTTCACATCTGTTAGAATGGCTATCATCAAGAAGACTAGAGGCAGGGCTTCCCTGGTGGTGCAGTGGTTGAGAGTCCGCCTGCCGATGCAGGGGACACGGGTTTGTGCCCCGGTCCGGGAAGATCCCACATGTCGCGGAGCGGCTGGGCCTGTGAGCCATGGCCGCTGAGCCTGCGCGTCCGGAGCCTGTGCTCCGCAACAGGAGAGGCCACAACAGTGAGAGGCCCGCATGCTGCAAAAAAAAAAAAAGACTAGAGGCAAGTGTTGGTGAGTTTGTGTAGAGAAAGAAACACTTGTGCACTGTTGGTGGGAATGTAAATTGGTACAGCCACTATGGAAGACAGTATGGAGGTTCTCCCCAAAATTGAAAACAGAACTACCGTATGATCCAGGAATCCTACCTCTGGGTATGTATCCAAAGAAATGAAATCGGGATCTTGAAGAGATATCTGCATTTCTATGCTCATTGCAGGTTTATTCACAATAGCCAAGATGTGGAAACAACTTAAATGTCCATTAAGGGATGAATGGATAAAGAAGATGTGAGATATATATATTCAGTAGTCAAAGAGTGTAAGCAATGCAAGTTGCCACACACACACACACACACACACACACACACACACTCCACAGTGGAATATTATTCAGCAATGATAAAGAAGGAAATTCTGCCATTGTGACAACATGGATGGACCTTGAGGGCATTATGCAAAGTGAAATAAATTAGAGAGAGACAAATACTGTATGATATCACTTATGTTTGGAATCTAAAATAGACAAGTTCACAGTAGCAGAGGGTATAATGGTGATTACCAGGGGCTGGGGGCTGGAGGAAACAGGGAAATGTTGGGCAAAGTATACAAACTTTCAGTTACAAGCTGAATAAGTTTGGGGGATCTAATATACAATACAGTGATTATAATTAACAACATTATATTATATACTTGAAAGATGCTAAGAGAGTAGATCTTAAATATTCTCATCACAAAAATAAATGATAATTATGTGAGTTGATGGAAGTATTAGTTAACACTACAGTGGTAACCATTTCACAATATGTAAGTGTATCATATCAACATGTACATCTTAAATTTACACAATTTTATGTATCAATTATATCTCAATAAAGCTGGAATAAAAAGGAAAAGAATTTTATACAAGAATAATTTTAATAGATACTTTTATTGATCTCATTTAGCTATGTCCTATAAATAATGAAACATTTATGCAGTGGGATACTGTATAGCCATTCACGCACACACACACACATTTATCAACACTTGGAAATGCTCACAATATAATATGGAATAAAAGAAAAAAATCATAATTGTATAGATAGTACTATCTAAATAATTCTGCTTGAAAAACACAAATAAAATCATCTGAAGCCCATAAGGGTAAAGTTACAGAGAACAAAGAATGGACAGAAACATTTCAAAATGTTAACAAAGTTTATCTCTGAATGATGGTATTATGCGTAAATTTTCTTTTCTTTTACAGTCATTTCCATATTTTCCAAATTGTTCATAAAGCATGTATATTATCCTTAAAATGAAGGAAAATATATTAAAACTATTTTTGCCACTATGAAAAACAGCATGGTACTTCCTCAGAAACTTAAATATAAAATTACCATATGATTCAGTAATTTAATTCTAGGTGCATGCCCAAAAGAATTGAAAGCAAGGACTCCAACAGATGTTATCACCCCCATATTCATAGCATTATTTGACAATAGTCAAAAGTGGAAGCAACCCAAGTATCTATTGATGGATGAATGGATAAACAGAATGTAGTGTAAACATACACTGAATAGTATTCGGCCTTAAAAGGAAGGAAATCTGCCACATGTTACAACATGAATGAACCTTGAAGACATTATGCTAGGTGAAATAAATCACTCACAGAAGGACAAATATTGTATGTTTCCACTGATATGAGGAAACTGGATTAGTCAAATTCACAGAGACAGAAATTAGAATGGTGATTAACGGGGAAGAGGGGAGAGGGCAATGGGGAGTCACTGTTTAATGGGCACAGAGTTTCAGTTTTGCAAGATTCAAAGAGTTCTGGAGTTGGATGGTGGTGATGGTCCCACAGCCATGTGAATGTACTTAACATCACTGAATTGTACACTTAAAAGAAGTTAAAGTGGTAAATTGCATGTGATGTATATTTTACCATGACTTTAAAAAGTTTATTTTCATCTGATTTGAATTAAAATCCAGATAATGCTAGGTCCTAGATAAAGTTGGTGACAAAGCTGAAAGGCAGTGGGCCAAATGGTGGACCAGGGCCTTGACAGCCCAGCTGAGCTGTGACTTAAGAGGAGCTATGGGAAAGAGACACAGAGAGAATGGGACTGCAGGAGAACCAGTCAGTCTCAGGATGAACTAAGCAGGAGGGGCAGGGGAGGAGAAGGAAGCCAAAAGTCATCAAAAGCCTGTTATAGCCTGGATGCTCTGCGTGTGCCTCCCTACGGATGGATGAGGAGATAAAGCCTAAGAGAGGCTTGCCCAGGGTCCCAGAGGTAGCAGGTGGCAGATCCCTGTCTTGAGCTCAGATGTCAGAGATTCCACATCTCTGCTCTTTTCTTCACACTATGCTACTTCTCCCATATATTATAAGTGAAAGAAAGGAAGAAGGACGGTGGGAGAGGAGAAGAAGACAGAGAGAACGGGAAGAAAGTAGAAAAAGAGAGGAAAGAAAGGGGATATCGGGAGAAAGGAAGAGGAACTTCAAAGCCGCAAACAAGAACAAACTGTTAAATAAGGCCCCCAAGTCTGCACTGAAACTTTTGACAATTATGGCTTGTCAGCATGGTAACTCATTCATAATTATTTCATGGGATTTTAGCAACTCTCTATGTAACTGTCTTGGAGCAGTTGCAGAGCTGTTAATCCTGAATGTTTATTACCCACCATTCAGTAAATAGCTGAATAAATCTAAAGAAGTCCAATTTATGCGGATGGTTATAGCATGCTATTCAAATTCCAAGCAATTACAATAAAACCACATCTATTGATGGTAATGCGGTTTTTTAAATTTGATACTGGAGGATGCTAGAACTTGACATCCCTTTGAGCTATTCTTTTTTCTGTGTCTGGGCCACGGTGGCCAGAGCAGGACAGAGGTCAGAGGCTGTCTTTGGGTTGCTGTTTGCCAAGGTGACAGAGTGAGATGGGACATATGTTCATCAGTTTGAATGATGTTTAGGGACCTGGGTTCTGGGCAACAGTGACATTTCAAGGCTGTTTGGTTCTCCATTCAGGGCTCACCTCTGACCCTGGTGTGGTAAAGTATGCCATAGCCCAGGTTGGGTGGGCTTTGGGCATCTTCTAGAAGGTGAGTGACTTGGGAAGAGCCAGGAGTGATGACTTCTCTCCTCACAGATCCTGACAAGATCAGAGACTTCTCTGTTCATTTCCAGGAGCCCAGTGCAGCCACACAGAGGGCTGTATATATATAGTGTAGAAAGGAGGCAAACACACAAAACACACACACACACACACACACACACACACACACACACACACACACTCACATACACACTTGATGGACCCCATGGCCCATGGATTTCCTTTCACTCTCTGACACTTTTCCTTCCAATGTCTCCCATTAGGGTGACAGCTGGTTGCAGGCGATGCAAAGAGGGAGCAGAGAGAGAGCGTCAAGTGGGAAGATACTGTCCTAAAGTGCCCTGGCCTTGGCTCTTATCCTTGCCATGTAGCCTTGGACAAGTCACTCCAACTGTGGGGCCTCAGTTTCCCCTTCCAGTTCTGACATTCTGTGGTTCTATACTTCAATAAAAGAGAATGACAGGTGAACTAGAGAGGCAGGCAGAAGAAGTGCTCCACCGAAGAGGACCTTTGTCCAAACGGGAGATAAGATTTTACATCATCTATTACCCCACGCTTGATAGAATGGCCAACATCAAAAAGACAAGAGAAAATAAATGCTGGCGAGGATGTGGAGAAAAGGAAACCCTTGTGCACTGTGGGTGGGATTGTAAACTGGTACAGTCACTGTGGAAAGCAGCATGGAGAATCTCAAAAAATTAAAAATAGAACTACCATATGATCCAACAATTCCACTTCTATTTGTCCAAAGGAAACAAAAAACACTAACTCAAAAAACTACCTGTACACCCACATTCACAGCAGCATTATTTACAGTCACCAAGACATGCAAACAACCTAAGTGTCCACTGACAGATGAATGGATAAAGATGTGGTGTATATATACAATGAAATACTATTCAGTCATAAAAAAGTGAGGAAACCCTGCCATTTATGACAGTATGGATGGAACTTGAAGGCATTATGCTAAGTGAAATAAATCAGACAGAGAAAGATAAATCCTGTATGATCTCACTTATATGAGGACCCCCCCCCCAAAAAAAAACCTCAAAAGCCAAACTCATAGAAAAAGAGATCAGATTTCTGGTTACCAGAGGCAGGGGTTAGGGGGAGAGAGAATGGGAGGAAGGTGGTTAAAGGTACAAACTTCCAGTTATAAGGTAAATAAGTACTAAGGATGTGATGTACAGCATGATGACTATAATTAACACGGTTGTGTAATACATAGGAAAGCTGTTAAGAGAGTAAACCCTAAGAGTTCTCCCAAAGACATTTTTCCTTTTTTCAGTTATATCTACATGAGGTGATGGATGCTAACTAAACTTATTGTGATAATCATATCACAATATAAGTCAAACCGTGATACTGTACACCTTCAACTTATACAGTGACATGCCAATTATATCTCGATAAAACTGGAAAAATGTTAAAAAAAAGAAGATACATTTTTAAAATAAAAAGGCTTAGAAGTGAAAAAAAAAAAAGACTCTACATCATCAAAAGGCAGACACCTTCTTTCTGCTCACTTACCGAGCACTTAGCTATTCAGTGTGAAGTTCAGTGTTTGAAGCTGTACATGAGTGAGACACATTCCTCTCCATCCAAAGAGTCCAAATTTACTGAAGTTGGAGACATATATTCAAATAATTGTAGTACAAGGAGGTAGATGCTAAAACGGCACTTTGTAGAAAATGTTATGGGAGCACAGAGAAGAAAAGTCACTCGTTTTGAGCTGGGGAAGGGTGTGTTAGGTCAGACTTGATGGAGAAATTGATATTTGAACTAGACCTTGAAGGATGGATGAATAGACATTCACCATGGAGAACAGAAGGGAAGAGCACCCCAGGTGAAGGGAGCAGCAACGGTGCAGAAGCATGGAAATACAACCATTCGCCTGTGGAATGCCAGGGATGGTTTCAGGGTACTTGGAATATAAGAGTTAATAAGACAGTCTCTGATTTCATGGAGCTCACAGATAAGCGGGTAGGGACAGGTATTAAAAAGTCAAACAGATCAATGAATAAGATGGTCTTAGGAAATAAACAAGCCTGTGTGCCTGAAGTGTGGGGTGTGGTGGGAAAAAAACTGTACATGAGCTTGAAAAGATACAAACTTCAAAGAGCACATTGCTAAGGAGTTTGTACTTTGTCCTTTAGGTAGTGGGGAACCAACAAAGATTGTTGTAGTGGAGACACATTACCAGATATATGTTTAGAATTAAAACCAAGTAAAAACTACATTAGCGGGAAAGAGACTGGATGCTGAGAAAGCAATTAGAGTGTTATTACTATAATCTAGGGAAAAGAGGATGAGAATGGATGCAGGGCCATATCCATGGGAATGAAGACAAGGGGAGAGATTTGAAAGGCATTTCAGAGGCACAAACAAGATTTGGTGACATGAGCAATGATCAAGAAAGGCAAATACACAGTTTACAGATTAAGTGACTTGGGAATACTTCACAATTCCCGAAGATAAGGAATACAGAAGAAAGGAGAGCTTACAGGAAAAACATGCAGTTGAAGTTAAGGTGCCTATGGAACACTTTGTAAGTTGATGGAAGTGTTAGCTTGTATCTCATAAGTCCAGGCTGGAGCTAGTGACTAGAGAATCTTCAATCTAAATGTGTGAATTTAGGGCTTCCCTGGTGGCGCAGTGGTTGAGAGTCCGCCTGCCGATGCAGGGGACACGGGTTCGTGCCCCGGTCCGGGAAGATCCCACATGCCGCGGAGCGGCTGGGCCCGTGAGCCAGGGCCACTGAGCCTGTGCGTCTGGAGCCTGTGCTCCGCAACGGGAGAGGCCACAACAGTGAGAGGCCCACGTACCGCAAAAAAAATAAATAAATAAAAATAAAATAAAATAAAAGTGTGAATTTATAAATAAAGAATACATTTCCCATCTTTCCCCAGGGGAATGCATGAAGCCACTCAGAAAAGAATGAAGAAGACGACTAAGCCACACTGATGAAACTCATGCAGAAGGAGGTAAGTGAAGAAATTTAAAATACATGCTTAGGGAGAATGCTGCCCTAGAATCAAGGGAGGGAAATAAAAAGATGAAGGGGCTTTACAGGAGAAATGTTCCCTGAAGGCCAAACAAAGCCAGGGGAAAAGGGGGTCACTGAATAATTCAGCAGCGAGAAGGCTAATGGAGACTTTGGGTTAAGCCATTTTATTGAAATGATGGGAGCAGAATGCATTATGTAAAAGATTATGAGGAATCAGAAGTCCAGAATGTAGAGAAAGCAAGCATATAAAACACTCTGATAGAGTATTCCAGCAAAGAAGGACTTGGAATGACTGGATATTACAGTCATGGCATTCATCCACTCATTCAATAAACATTTTTCAAGCTGATAATACATTCCAGGTACTGAACTGGGAGTCATTATAGAAACCAGTAAGATATAATTATTGCCTTCAAGGTGCTCATAGTTTCGTAAGAGGTGCAGGTGTAGCTCAGAAGAAGAAAAAATTGTTCCACCTGGTGGAGAAGTTGGGGATACTTCCTACAGAGATGCCATAAAGCTGGAGATTTTTTTTTTTTTTTGGTAAAAATCATCTATTGTGCTTTTTTTTTTTTTAACATCTTTATTGGAGTATAATTGCTTTACAATGGTGTGTTAGTTTCTGCTTTATAACAAAGTGAATCAGCTATATGTATACATATATCCCCATATCTCCTCCTTCTTGTGTCTTCCCCCCTCCCTATCCCACCCCTCTAGGTGGTCACAAAGCACGGAGCTGATCTCCCTGTGCTATGCGGCTGCTTCCCACTAGCTATCGATTTCATATTTGGTAGTGTATATATGTCCATGCCACTCTCTCACTTCGTCCCAGCTTACCCTTCCCCCTCCCCGTGTCCTCAAGTCCATTCTCTACATCTGCGTCTTTATTCCTGTCCTGCCCCTAGGTTCTTCAGAACCACTTTTTTTTTTTTAGATTCCATATATATGTGTTAGCATATGGTATTTTTCTCTTTCTGACTTACTTTACTCTGTATGACAGACTCTAGGTCCATCCACCTCACTACAAATAACTCAATTTCGTTTCTTTTTATGGCTGAGTAATATTCCATTGTATATATGTGCCACATCTTCTTTATCCATCCATCTGTTGATGGACACTTAGGTTGCTTCCATGTCCTGGCTATTGTAAATAGAGCTGCAGTGAATATTGCAGTACATGACTCTTTTTCATAAAGCTGGATTTTGAACAATTAAAAGGAGCTTGCCAGGTGGAAGAAGATGGGAAATTCATTCCAGAGAATGGGAAGAGTACATGCAGTAAAATGAAGGCAAGGAAGACAATGTAATGTATTTTGGGAATTCAAGCAATTAGGTATTATTGAAGCATGAATTGTGCTGGGGAGTGGCAACTGATGGGGCTAAAAGGCAAACAGGTACTAGATCATAAATGGCTTCAGGTGCCACGCTTTAGGCTAAGAAGCTGGTCTTCACCTTGTAGGTGGAGATAAAACATATAAGCAAGGAAGACTCGGGGTTGAAAGAGCTCTTTGATTTTAATATTTTCTTTACTGACTCTTTTTTTCCTCATTGTTTGGTTTATTTCACTGTTATAGTTAAAGTGAGCCCTTGGTTCCTTTATTTTTCAGTGTCCTTCTTTAAATAATTGCATACTGCTTTTATAATGTCTTGTATTATTTTTATATAAAGTGTTATAGTTTTCATTGGTATGAAGCTAGTAAGTAATTTCTTTTTTAATTCCTTCTTTGAAATTGGTGAAATGGAAAATTTAAAAATAGAAAGGATAAATGAATACTAAATCTACTTTTTTTGAGAAAAGCAATAAAACAGATAATGTCTCTTGCAAGCCTCATTAAGGGGGGAAATAAGAGAGGATAAACATAGACAAGATTGGAAATGAAAAAGGAGACATGCCACTGTTACGTGCTTGAATTGTATACTAGCAAAATTTAAAACTTAGAGTAAATGTATTAATTCTAGGTAAAACATTCCCAATTAGAATTGATTTAAGAGGAAATGAAAATGTTTACTTGATCAATTACTAGAGAAAAAATAGACAAACTGATTAGTGAATTATCACTGAAAATATCATTAGGTCTATAAGCTAAGATTTTATATAACATAAGAATAGGTAATTTCCATTTAAGTGTTCCAGATGATAGAAACTTGCCAAAACAACGAAGAAGAAAAACTATATCCCGATATCACTTATAAGTATAGGTACAAAATTCAAACTGAAATATTAGCAAATAGAATCTGGCAATGATCTAAAGAAAAACATATTGTGATTAAGTAGATTTTATACTAAGGGTGGTTCATTACGAGAGTATCTATTAAAACAATCCATTATATCATTACGTCAGTATACCATTCTATAAATAAATTGAATATATATGTGTGTTTACACACAAATATGACGTATATTGTTTGTATGTATCATATACGTGCATAATATTATACATTTATATTACATATAGGGTACTTATGCATTTCTATATATACTAACCTAGGAGACTACAGTCTAAGGTCGAGCAGACTCTGCTAATGAAGAGTGGACACCCAGAATGAATAAAATAAAGCAGAGATATATTTAACTGTATACAAATTAAAGTAAACCTTTACAAGAAAATACAAATTAAAATTAACTTTTACGTGAAAAAAAGATATAACAAAGACATCAGTGAAAATGGCAGAGTAAGAGCTTCCAAAAATTCTCTGCTCCATAAAGGTAATAATAACACTAGCAAAAATGTTCAGAATCAACTTTTTCAGAACTCTGAAAATTAACAAAGCCTTGCAGAAATCCAAGGGGCATTTATACAAGAAAAATGGCTGAATTTTTGATAAGAACAGTTGACATACAGCATTTTAGCTTGTCCTATCTTCATCTCTCACCAGCTCTGCAGTTGCCCTGAAGACCAACAGCTCACAATCTCAGTGAAAACCAGCAGCCTGGCAGCCACCAGGGCAACTACTTTGAAAATAACTAAAAAATATATAGCAAAAGAAGTGACAAAGGACTTAAGGTAAACTACTAGAAAATATTTAACACAATGACACAGTATGGAGGACTGGAGTAACAAAAAAGACATAAGATATGTAAAAACAAATAACATAATGGCAAATGTAAATAATATCTCATTAGTGATTACATTAAATGCAAACATATTAAGCATTAAATGTAATCATTAAACTCCAATCAAAAGGCAGAGATTGGCAGAATCCATGAAAAATAATCCCACCCTATGCTGTCTGCAACAGACACACTTTAGATTCAAAGACACACATAGGTTGAAAGTGTAAGGATGGAAAAGATACATCACAAAAACAGTAACTAAAAGGGAGCTGGAGTGGCTATACAGACACACCTGTCTTATTGTGCTTCAATTTACTGTACTTTGTAGATGCTGTGTGTTTTACAAATTGAAGGCTTGTGGCAACCCTGCATCGAGCAAGTCTATTGGCATCATTTTTCCACCGGCAGTTTCTCACTTTGTGTCTGTTTTACATTTTGGTAGTTCTTACAGTATTTTAAACTTTATTGTTATTGTTATATTTGTTATGGTGACCTCTGATCAGTGATCTTCAATGTTACCACTGTAATTGTTTTGGGGTACCATGAACTGTTCCCACATAAGATGGTAAACTTAATCAATTGCTGAAATGACAACAAAGGATTTAGAATATTACATAAATTTAGTTGATAAAACAGTGACAGGGTTTCAGAGGATTGACTCCAATTTTGAAAGAAGTTCTACTGTGGGCAAAAATGTGGTTAAACAGAATTGCATGCTACAGAGAAGTCATTCATGAAAGGAGAAGGTATTCATGAAAGCAAAAGTCAATCAATATGGCAAATATCACTGTTGTCTTATTTTAAGAAATTGTCACAGTCACCCAACCTTCAGCAACCACCACCCTGATCAGTCAGCAGCCATCAACACTGAAGCAAGACTTTCCATCAGCAAAAAGATTATGAGTTACTGAAGGCTCAGATGATAGTTAGCATTTTTTAGTTTAAAAAGTATTTTAAAATTAAAGTATGTAGATAAATTGTTTTTTAGACATAAATCTATTGCACACTTAATAGACTACAGTATGGTGTAAACATAACTTTTATATGCAGTGGGAAACCAAAAAATTTGTGTGACTCATGTTATTTTGATCTTTGCTCTATTGTGGTGGTCTGGAACCAAGCCTGAAATATCTTTGAGGTATGCCTGTACTTTTTTAAAATTTTATTTTATTTTTTTTGGCCACACCACACGGCTTGTGGGATCTTCCCTGACCAGGGATTGAACGCAGGCCACAACAGAGAAAGCCCGGAACCCTAACCACTATGGCACCAGGGAAGTCCAAGGTATGCCTGTACTAATATCAGAAAATAGACTTTAAGACAAAAATTGTTACTAGAGACAAAGAAGGACATCAAGAAGATATAAAAAGTATAAACACATATGCACCTAACAACAGAGTTCCCAAATGCAATAAGCAAAATATTATATGACAAACTGAAGGGAAAAATAGACATTTTAACAATAATAGATTGAGTCCTCAATATCCCACTTTTAATAATGGATAGAACAACTAGACAGAAAATCAATAAAAAAATAGAATACTTCTATATATAGAACAACAACACTGCAAGCCAACTAGACCCAATGGACATCTATAGAACACTCTACCCGACAAGAGCCGAACAGACATTCTCAACTGCATATGGACATTCTCCAGGATAGACCATATGTTAGGCCATAATACAAGCCTTAATAAATTTAAAAGGATTAAAATCAGACAGTAAGTTCTTCATCCACAATGGAAAGAAACTGTAAATCAATACAGAAGGAAATTTGATAAATTCACAAATGTGTGAATATTAAACAACAAACTCCTAAATAAGCAATGAGTCTAAGAAGAAATCATAAGGAAAATTAGAAAAAAGTTTAAGAAGAATGAAAATGAAGACATGATTTTCTGAAACTTATGGGATACAGCAAAAGTGGTGCTTGGTAGAAAATTTATAATTGTAAAGTACTATATGAAATAAGAAGAAAGATTTGAAAACAAAATCCTGTCTACCCTAATTAAAAAACTAGACAAATAAAGTAAACTAAACTTCAAGCAAGGAGAAGGAAGGAAATAATAAAGATTAGAATGGAAAGAAATAAAATATAGAATAGAAAATAATAGAGAAAATGAATACAATGAAAAGTTGGTTCTTTGAAAAACATCTACAAAATTGATTAATTTATAACCAGACTGATAAAAAAAGAAAGAAGACTCAAATTACTAAAATTAGGAGGCATTGCTATTGACCATATAATAAACAGAATTATAAGGGAATAGTATGAACAATCGTGGGCCAACAAACTAAAAGACTTAGATAAAATGGATGTTTCTAGAAAGTTACACATTAATTTCAGGAGAAACAAAAAATGTGAATGACCTATAACAAGTAAACAGACTGAGTTAGTAATAAAAAAATTCCCCACAGAGAAAAGCCCAGAACCTAGTTTCTTCACTGGTGAACTCTACCAAAGCTTGAGAGAAGAATTAGCGCTAATCCTTCTACAAATCTTCCAAAAAATAGAAGAGGGGGCAAATTGAAAGCTTCATATGTTACTGGTGGAAATGTAAAACGATGAAGCTTCTTTGGAAAACAACTAGTTTGGCAGTTTCTCAGAGGTTAAACATAGAGTCACCATGTGACTCAGCAATTACACTCCTAAGTACAGACTGAAGAGAAATGAAAACACATTTGCACAAAAACTTGTATACGAGTGCTCATAGCAGCACTGTTCACAACAGGCCACAGGGAGAAGCAACCCAAATGTCCATTAACTGATGAATGGTTAAACAAAATATGGTATATCCATACAAGGGAATATTGAGCCATGATAAGGAATGAAGTTCTGATGCATGCTACAACATGGACGGACCTTGAGAACATTATGCTAAGCAAATGAAGCAGACACAAAAGACCACATATTGTATGATTCCGTTTATATACAACGTCAAGAATAGGGAAAGTCATAAAGACAGAAATCAGATTTGTGGTTGCAGGGACTGGGGAAAGAGGGAAACGAGGAGTGATTGCTAACGGTACAGGGTTTCTTCAGGGTGATGAATATGTCCCAGGATTAGATAGGAGTAATGGTTGCACAACCTATGAATACACTAAAAGCCAATTAATTGTACACTTTAAAAAAGGGTACATTTTATGATATGCGAATGTTATCTCAGTAAAAAATTTACTTTATGCATTCTGGCAAAAAAGAGACAGCAAAGACAATATACATACAATACAGCCATAAAAATATTTGTAATTCAGATGGTAGATAAACTGTCAATTCCACTACTACACAAAGAGAAATTATAAATTGACAAAAAGACTAAATCACAATAAACAGAACAAATTATATCAAAATACAATTCATAGAAGGGCATATGCAAGTGGCACAAAATGTACTCAGTTCGCTGATAGTCACAGAAGTCTAAATTAAAATAACAATGAAGTATATTTTTGCACCTATCAGACTGGCGAAAATTAATTATCTATTGCTGGCAGGGATGTGGAGAATAAAGAGTGTTCTCATCCATTGCTGGTTGGGACAGTGATATAGTTATAGCTATTTTGGAAGCTAGCAAGCAACAATCATTAGTATTCAAAGTACATATATCCTTTGACCTAGCAGTCCCGCTTCTGTGAATATAGCCTATATAAATAAAAAGAATAGTTTCTAAGGACACAGACACAGGTAGAATATATATATATTTGCTGAATTGATTACTGATGTTTATAGTGGCCCCAAACTGAACAGACTGGTACATCTATACTGCGGATTATTACGTAACCATAAAAAAGTATGAATTGGAGAACTACCAGAAGACTTAGAGGAAATTCCACGGGTTTTACTGCATGAGAAAAGAAAGATACAGAAGGGTCTGTATAATATAATCAATCCCCTTTTAATAAAATAATTACAAAGAACAATATATGCATATATTAAATATATAAATCTATATATGATTATACTTTTAATATACCTATAAACACAGTGGGGAAAAGATAACTTTGGTGGTTCTAGTGGGGAAGATACTTGAAAGGAAGCAGAAATGGATGTGGCACAGAGACTAGGAGGGAGGCTCCTGCAATGGTCCAGGAAAGACACGATGAAGACCTTGACTAAATCAATATCAGAGCCCCAGGAATAGAGCACGTCTCCAAAGTTCTGCTGCGACATCCTCTCTGGGGCTGTCTTTTGGATACTGGAGCCCCTGTGTGCCTTTTCTCCTGCAGACCGGGTGACAGGCCTACTGGGTTTCTGCTCCATAGCCACCACCCACTCCATCTTGGATTTTCTTTTTTCCACAAGGCCAGTGAGAATGAAAGCATCTTCACAGCTTCTCCCTACACCCACCCCTGCCCCCTCATGGTCCTGAGCATGCCCTCATATCCTTCTGATACTCTCCACGAATTTGGACCATGGAATCCTCCCAAAACACACAGGGTCAACAATAAGACATCCAAGATGATATCCTAATGGCCTTTTCCCATATTTATCCTCGGTCTATGTGGATAATAACATCGAGCTGTGACCTTTCTTTACCTCTTCCCTTCCCTCTGCATGTTTTCTGTCTTCATTCTCCTGGGAGTCAGTTTCCCTTTTTTTTTTTTTTTTTTTTACTATCTAGAGCTTCTGAGTTCTTCCAGAACACCATGTACTCCTCCATTCCAACCCAATTCTCTTGCCTTCAGACCTAGACTAGAGATTCTCATGTTGGGCTTGGATGAGTTTATTAAATCCTGTAGGGAAACATTTTCAAAATACACACGCCTACCACTCTCTATCCTGCTTCCCTCCCCCATGTGTCATAGGTTCCTGAAAAATGAGGTTTCTTTTAAATGATAGTAATAAGATGGTACCATCCACTATCTCCATTTTGCAGATTAGGAAACTAAGGACCAATGAGATTAAGTGATACTCCTAATATCTGACTCTAGAGCACATACTATTTCTATTGCACTCCCAGCTTTTTAGGGGAATTCATCAAAGACTCGGAGGAGGTACCTTTACTTCTCAGAGGATCCCTTGGGAGTCTAATGCCCAATAGCTTGTTTGGGTTTTCACTTTTCTGCAAACAATTATTGAGCTTCTAATATGTGCTAGGCATTATAGTAGGTCCCTGGTGTTAGAGGTGAGGAAGTTTGAGGAGAGATATGGAAACAGAAAGATGAACAAAACAGGGCATCTGCCTTTTTTTTTTTTAACATCTTTATTGGAGTATAATTGCTTTACAATGGTGTGTTAGTTTCTGCTTTATAACAAAGTGAATCAGTTATACATATACATATGTTCCCATATCTCTTCCCTCTTGTGTCTCCCTCCCTCCCACCCTTCCTATTCCCCCCTCTAGGTGGTCACAAAGCACCGAGCTGATCTCCCTGTGCTATGCGGCTGCTTCCCACTAGCTATCTATTTTACGTTTGGTAGTGTATATATGTCCATGCCTCTCTCTCACTTTGTCCCAGCTTACCCTTCCCCTCCCCATACCCTCAAGTCCATTCTCTAGTAGGTTTGTGTCTTTATTCCTGTCTTACCCCTAGGTTTTTCATGACTTTTTTTTTCTTAGATTCCATATATATGTGTTAGCATACGGTATTTGTTTTTCTCTTTCTGACTTACTTCACTCTGTATGACAGACTCTAGGTCCATCCACCTCACTACAAATAGCTCAATTTCGTTTCTTTTTATGGCTGAGTAATATTCCATTGTATATATGTGCCACACCTTCTTTATCTATTCATCTGTTGATGGACACTTAGGTTGCTTCCAATAGTACTAGCTATTGTAAATAGAGCTGCAATGAACATTGTGGTTCATGACTCTTTTTGAATTATGGTTTTCTCAGGGTATATGCCCAGTAGTGGGATTGCTGGGTCGTATGGTAGTTCTATTTGTAGTTTTTTAAGGAACCTCCATATTGTTCTCCATAGTGGCTGAACCAATTCACATTCCCACCACCAGTGCAAGAGGGTTCCCTTTTCTCCACACCCTCTCCAGCATTTATTGTTTCTAGATTTTTTGATGATGGCCATTCTGACCAGTGTGAGATGATATCTCATTGTAATTTTGATTTGCATTTCTCTAGTGATTAATGATGTTGAGCATTCTTTCATGTGTTTGTTGGCAATCTATATATCTTCTTTGGAGAAATGTCTATTTAGGTCTTCTGCCCATTTTTGGATTGGGTTGTTTGTTTTTTTGTTATTGAGCTGCATGAGCTGCTTGTAAATTTTGGAGATGAATCCTTTGTCAGTTGCTTCATTTGCAAATATTTTCTCCCATTCTGAGGGTTGTGTTTTGGTCTTGTTTATGGTTTCCTTTGCTGTGCAAAAGCTTTGAAGTTGCATTAGGTCCCATTTGTTTTTGTTTTTATTTCCACTTCTCTAGGAGGTGGGTCAAAAAGGATCTTGCTGTGATTTATATCATAGAGTGTTCTGCCTATGTTTTCTTCTAAGAGTTTGATAGTGTCTGGCCTTACATTTAGGTCTTTAATCCATTTTGAGTTTATTTTTGTGTCACCTTATCTTTGATAAAGAAGGCAAGAATATACAATGGAGAGGAGACAGCCTCTTCAGTAAGTGGTGCTGGGAAAACTGGACAGGTACATGTAAAAGTATGAAATTAGGGCATCTGCCTTTGATAAGCTCATATCCAGCGGGAGAGTAGATCAGTGCCTTATGAGAGGCACTTAAAATCAATGTGATTAGTGCCTTTACTGGCTAGAGAAATTTGGGATTTATTTAACCTGTGAGTGCTTGAGAAGCTGCCCAGTGAGCAGGTGTTAATCCACTTATGTAAATGGACCTATTTAGACTTAGCTGTTTATAAAAGGGAGTAATCCTGTCCTCCCTTAACAGAGTCTACCATTTCCCATGATTTCCGAGGGCTGTTCATGAACCAGGATGTAACGAGAGTTTTTGTTTTGTTTTGTTTTTAAAGATTCTTTTTGATGTGGACAATTTTTAAAGTCTTTATTGAATTTGTTACAATATTGTTTCTGTGTTTGTGTTTTGGTTTTTTGGCTGTGAGGCATGTGGGATCTTAGCTCCCCGACCAGGGGTCAAACCCACACCCCCTGCATTGGAAGGCGAACTCTTAACCACTGGACTCGCCAGGGAAGTCCCATGTCATGAGCTTTTGACAACAAGGTCTTTGGGTGCTCCCCAGCCTTGGGCAGACAAAATAAATGCATGAAAAAGCAATAAAGTGAGTGGGTCTTTAAAGTGTTTTTTAAGAAGTGAGTGTGATCTTATAGGAAAGATTAGAGGTTCATCAGATGAAGGAAAAGAAGAGATGAGAATTCTGAACAGATGGAAGAGTATGAATTTCAAAATGCTTTTGAAATGTTGCCTCTGTTCCATGGGCATGTTCTTCACAGATCATGGACTATGGAGCTAGCCTGCCTGGCTTTGAACCCCAGCTCTGCCACTCTCTAGCTGTGTGGTCTTGGGCCACTTATTCAGAAGGAGAAGGACATTTCTGATTCTGAAACACAGAGAAATTTGGGGGGAGGCTGTGGAGGTGGTGTTGCTCCAAGTAGGTTGGTCCAGACTGTAAGGGATCTGACTTGAGTTTGGCCCTTAGCTGGGGGAAACCGGGGGCTAGAGTAGATTTTAAAGTGAGCACTGCAAGGTCAAAAAAAATTATTTTTGATCATTTCTTCATAACTCCCCAGTGGTTTTCCTACCTGGCAGGGATTTCTGTGAAGCATCTGAAGAATGCCTGTGAGTGAAATCAGCCACAGAGAGATGGCAAGAGAACACACATCTGACATGGGCTGAATCACATATCTCTTCAAAGCAGAGCGGAACCAAGGGAAGAAGGGAGGTATCCCAGGTGAGAGAGTGGGAGCAGGTCCGTGAAGTCAGATGCTTGTGCAGTTTCTGCCTCTGGGGCCCAAGAACTCCTGAAACCTTTGCTCTCCTTCTGTGCTTTCAACCTATAAAAACTGCCTCTTTGATCTAAAAGAGAAAACTGGATTCAGCCTCTGGGTTAATGTTGTTGGCTAAGTACTGCAGAGAGGCTGCATGACTTAAGCATGAACAGAGAACACGGCACCAGAAGAAGCAGCTGTGGAATAAAAGCAGTCCACTTAAACTCTATGAATCACAGAGTTCTCATTTATGAAATGGGGGATGTAACCCCTGCCCTACATTCCTTCCCAAGGAGGGGACACAGGAGGTCATACAAGGCAAGTCTCCTCATCAGGTATCAGTTGCCGCATTAGTGATGCTGAACCAAACCCTCAAAACCACAGCAGCGTACAGCAGTAAACACTGAATTAGGGCAGGAGTCTGCGGGGTTCAGCGGATCTGTGCTTGGCTTCTCCGATTTGCTTGCTTGCCCATGTGACTGTGGTCAGCTGCAGGTCACAGCTGAATGGCCCTGCTGATATGAATGGGCTGGGCTCATTCATATTGCTGGGAATTGGCTAGCTATTGCCGATCTAGGATGGCCTTGGGACCATTGGGATGCCTTGCCTCTGTTCCAGAGGCATGTTCTTCTAAAGGCGATGGCAGAGGGCAAAGATAAATGTCACGTCTTCACATATTGGGCTTAACCATGTGATTTGCTTTGACCCTTTAGCCAAAGCAAATCACATGGTTAAGGCCTACATGCAAAGTTACAAAGGCATAAGGTGAGGATGCAGGGAGTGGTGAAGAATTGGGGCCATTTCTTGCCATCTACCATGGCCTCTATAAACCATAAGCTATGCAAATAAACGTAAGGTAATATTACTCTCCAAACGCAATTTAATCAATGTGTTGTTGTCGAACTGATTTATATGGCCATTGGCCTGTCTCAGGCCTGATTACTTCCACAAGTTTTTCCAATTGCACCATAGTTTTTCATAGCCAGAATAAAACTCCGTTTAAAAACTATCTGTAAGTTTTTCTTGGACAGCTGAAGCTCTCTGCTTTCTCTCCATCTGATACTACAGTGCGTGTATGTGTATGTGCCGGGATGGTAGGTGTTAGTGGTGATTTTCTCTTTCCGTTTAGCTTAACTCACCAGCGATAACTTTAACTTGGCAGCTTCATCAGGGCGCTTTCTAAATGTGCTGACATTTCAATTAAATGTCAGTGGCATCATTCTGTTTACCAGCTGGAAGATTTGTAATGGGGAATATTGGTAGTGCCAGAGACTACAGAGATTTCTATTTGGTGAAATGCCAGCCAATGCCTTTGTCTCTGCTGTACCCCGAGGGTCCTCTGCATGTGTGTTTTGACAGACTGATTGTTCCTTCAGTATGTCCCTGGTGCTCTAGGTCAGGAATTTCAAATTATTCCCCGAATCCTAATGGGGGTGCTTCAGGGGCGAGGTTATTTATTATTTTTTATTAGAACATGGATAAGACGTCTCTGCCCTCCCAGTTTAATTAAAGAATAGCTTGAGTTTGCAGGGCAGGCAATTAAAAAGCTATTCTTTACAACTACGTATTTATATATATTAGGCTTTTCATTGGGAGCAGCAGAAGAAAATAGTTACTCCAATCCTGGACTATGGAGCTGGGCTGCCTGGGTTTGAACCCCAGCTCTGGCCACTCCCCAGCTGTGTGATTTTGGGCCACTTCACCAGGTCTCTGGGCCTCCATTTCCTCCCCTGGGAATGATAATATAATCTGTTAGTGTTCTGAGGCCTAAATGAGTTAAAATGTTTGAAGCACTCAGAGCAGTGCTGCAGTATTAGTTATTATGCATTATTAATACAATACAACCCAAATAAAATCCAATATAAATCAGATGCTGAAGCTTATATAAAAAATGCAGCTGTCATCTGCAGTTTCTGATTTAATCTTATTTGTTAATCCAAACAACCTCAGTACTGTTACAGGTTGACTTTGAAAAACGTATTATTAATTAGAAATTATAAAATAGACACATAAGTTCCAGACGAGATTTCATTTGAGGAAAAAAATCCTCTGCTGCTTAGAAATTTCGAAAGCCACTGTTCTTAGCTATCACATATGGTTCTGAGTTAGGGGCTTAAAAACCAATTCAGATAAGGAGCCAGCTCCCAACCTGCGTGGCCTTGGAGGACAGATTCCAGGTCGAGTGCTTAAGTATAACAGCACAGAGCTGAAATCATTCCCGCATGGTTTCCACTAGCACACACAGGTGAACCAAACAATCTGTAGGAACATTTGGCGACAATAATCTTCTATGAAAATATGTAGTAGTAATTGCTTTGTGCATTGACCAGAGTCTGGAAATGGTCCTCTAAATGGTTGCTAAAGCATGAGAAGTCCCGAGGGTATGTGTGGCTATTACCATCATTGCTGTTAGGCCCAGTTCTAATATTCTGGTTCAGCAGAACCCACAAATACAGCAGGGCCCCAGGGGGAGCCGCGGTGGGTCCACGCCTCCCACCGTGTGGACAGACTGCTGCACATCAACTTGATTCAGATGATGGAAGAACCTGGTGGGCAGGCAAGTCCAGACAGCAGTGGTTGGCCCCCTCTTCTGCCAGGGTGCTGTGCTGAAGCTGTCCTCACTCTCCCTGTGCTTGGAGAAAGCCCTGAACGATGGAACAGCAGGGAGACACGCTCCTGGGAGGGGCTACCAGCTACCAGTCGTGCTCAACACAGTTCCTCAGTAGATGGAATCCTCCCCATTTTACAGATGAGCACCCTGAAGTCTCAGTGACCCAGGCAGGCCTTGAACTAATGGTTTCTGACTCCAAGTCCATTGTGGTTTTTATTATTCTCCCAGCTACCTCAGGCACTGCTCCAAGGAGAAGCTGGCAAGTGCTGGAAACTTTAACTGAGACATGAGTACAAAGCTTGATTAACTCGCATTAGCACTGTTTCTGTCGTTATTATTATCCTGGGGTCCATGCCAGCCATTTCTGGTTTCACTCGTATACAATACGCCCAGGACGCCTCAGGGAGATACACTTGCTCTCCCTTTAGCTGTGACCATTGTGGGGAGGCAAATGCTCCCCTGTCATGGGCTCCTGCTTCCATTTCAGTGGCTCTTTACTAAGCTACAGAGTTGAAATAATTTATTCTTAACATTTCGCTCATGGTTGACCATGTATGTTGCTTTTGCTTTTACTGTAATGTATATTGCTGTAATAAACATCTTTGTGTTTGACGCCAAAACGTCTTTCTCAGTATACAGGTATGTAGTGTGTGTGTGTGTGTGTGTACATATATATATATTTTATTGTGGCAAGAAAAGCAGCTCAATTCTGAGAGTGCAGAAGGAATGCAAGTATCGGACTTGGTCAGACACCTCACTTGACTGAGTAGGGCTGGGGGATGGTGCACGGACGGTTGACCAAATTGTGGGGGGAGCTTGGATGGCAAATGAAGGTACTGTGACTTTTTTATGGGGAAAAGGATACTGCTGAAGAGGAAAGGAGCGTGAAATGTGGAGTGTGGGACTGTAAATCTGAGATTGAAGGGTAGAACTAAATGGAGCACAAAAACACGAGGTCAGGCCCTGACTCTCTGGGTCTCCGTTTCCTTGTCCATGAAATGATTGGAAAGCTCAAGGTACAAAGCAAGAGTCCCAGCCTCAGAGCCAGACAGATCTTGATATAAATGCTAGCTTAGCTACTTACCCATCTGTAAAATGGGGAGAATTTTACATACCCCATACAATTATAATGGAGAGAACACAGTCCAATGGTTGCACAAGCCTGGATAAGTAGCAACTGTTTCAATTTTACGGACTGGAGGTTGCCTAAGCTGTTTTTTAGCTCAGATGTGCCATAGTTCTATTATGTGATTAGAAAATAATTTAGAAGAATAAGGGCTTAGAAATTAAATCAGTGGTTAATGGATACATGCTCTAATCTATTTTTAAAAAATCCTCTCCTGGCAAGAACCCAAAGGAAAATAATAGGTAGTAAAGATCCAAACACTTCTCTGAGGAAAAACTAATGTTGACTAGAGAGGTTTTCTTTAAAGTGGGTTTAATTCACATCACTTGATGCCGTCCAGGACTTACAGGTCAGTACTCCCAGTTCCCAGGAGAGGAATGGCATGACATGAGGAATACACCCTGAAATTCTTGGATGATAAAAAAGGATTAAAAATCTATAGTCTTTCAGCTTCAGCTCTTCCAATTTTGTTTTCATCTCCCTTCTGTAGAAAGAAGCACAGCTACTGAAGAATAACTGGAGCATCTGGGGGACCTGGCGTGTTCTGCCAAGGATGTAGGAACGCTTCTCCAAGTGTCATCACCAACGGCCAACTTCCACTGCATCACAGTTTGGCAGAGGCTGTGGTGCTGGGCCTTGGGGAAGAGAACACGCTAGAGCTGTGCTGTTCCAACATGGTAGCCACTAGCCACGGGACTTAAAGCCTCTGCTCCTCAGTCACACTAGCCACATGCCAAGTGTTCCACAGCCACGTGTGGCTAGTGGCTATTGTATAAGACAGTGCGGTATAGAGCATTTCCATCATTGCAGAATGTTCTACTGCCTAGCACTGCCCTACAGACTAATTTGCTGATCCAGAATCTAAGTGTCCAGCTATTGGAGAGCACAGAGGGCTAGTAGAGATTGTCTAGTCCTGCCCCAGACCAGACTAGGAGGCAGAAGACCTAGTTCTAGTCCCACCTCTGCCACAAGTCATATATAGCCTTGGTCTATCAACTAGGGATAACATGCCTTGGTTTACTCATCTATAAAATGGGTTTATGCACTCATTTAGTCTGTCAGTGAATTATTTTTTTTAACATCTACTAAGATGAGGCACTGTGCTACCCACCTGTTGAATTTCTAGCAGCACCCCTCAGAGCTGATTGAAACACCGGTGTGTCAGAGCTCTGATAGCACGAACTGTCCAGGTAGAGTGCATGGAGTGCCTTCCACTGGGCCTGGCACAGAGGAGGGCTCAGAGTGCTAACTGTGCTGTCAGAAACCACTGAGATCAAGTGGTCTCTTCAGAGAACTCCTTTCAGCTTCTCCCTTCACGTTCTGCTGGTCTTTTCATATTTTTGCAAGCTGAAAAGGGCTTAGGGAAGAGACAGAGCAGAGATACAGAAGCTGTGTGTCTGGCCAAGGTGTGGCTTTCATCTCAGGCCACCTCCCTACCTTCCTATTCCTGCCCAGCCAGGTTACAGCCTCCAGGAATCAGTGGAAAGAAGGAGCCCATGTGAACCCACACAGCTCAGATGAACCTGGAGTATCTGATCCAGAGGGAGCAGCTGGAGGAAGTGTCTTCCCCTTTCATCTTGGTCCTACAGCATCTTAGCCTACCAGCATCTCCTGTTTATAGGTGAGGAGGTGGATGGAAGGAGTGAAGCCCAGACAGGAGAGAAGACCCACCCACACTCAGAGTCCTCAGAATCGCTGGTACTTAGGCCTCCTGCGGTATCCAGCATGAGGACCACGCTTTCGGTGTCTGGCCCTCATGCCCACCTCAGTACTGTCTCCATCATGTGTATACCCAGGTGAGGACACCTCAGCTCTGCAGCCGTGTGCTTCCAGAGGAGCGTTCTGGGCTAGAGGAGAGGAGACCCAAGGTCCCATCTCAGCCCTACCATCAACCTAGCTGTGTGATCTTACGTAAGGCAACCAACCTCTCGGGTGCGTGCCTCAGTAAAATGACCGCAATGCCTATCTCGTGTGTGTGTATTTTAATGAGAACCAGAATTTGGAAGCTAAAAGCAAAGACTGTGCGCAAATTAAAGCTCCAGGCAAAGGTACTGATATTTTGTGACTAGGATGGGTGCTCTGGAGAAGGACTGGTGATGCCTGGGGTAATATCCTGTGTAAGGAATACGAAGCGTCAGGACCACAGAGAAAAAGCAAAGCGCTAGGACAGGCTCTCAAACCCTTCCACTATTGCTAATCTGCAGCTTGGGCTAGCACCCCAGTTTCTTGCTGAGCCCTCTCTAATCACAGAATCTCAGGGACAACTGGATCCCAACCTTCACCTGTGATCAGTTACCCATTACAGCATCTCTGCATGCAGATCACACAGCCTGTGCTTGAATACCACCAGTGACCGAGAGCTCACTATCTTCTCAGCCTGCCTATTCCATCTTTGGGCAGTCCTAGCTGATAAAAGGGGTTCTCTTTGAGAGCTGTCTCTAAGTTACTATTAATGACTGCCTGGACAGCCAAGTTAAGGAGGATGCTGAGGCTGTCCAGGCTCAGTGGTAGGGTGATTGATCAATTAACCATGTCTGCCATGGGTATGGAAGAGGGCAGCTGTGGAATGGATGCAGCATATCTGCCCCCAGTGCTAGAAGCTTTTCTTTCTATGAGTCATCTCTGCCTCTACCTATTGGTCCTTGTTCTCCCCTATAGCAAACAGTGTCCATGGCCTTGCCAAATATCAATCTCCTTTCTTCCTTCCCAACAGAGCCCAATACTTCTCAGGTTGCCCCTGAGATCTGCCGGGAATTTCTCCCCTGACATCTCAGGGGAAGCTGACCTGCAGCAGCTCCAGGTGAGCCATGATTAGTCTTAACCAACCACAGTAATCCCATGGTCCCTACCACAATGAGTAATTTACAAATGAGCACATGACCCAGTTCCAGCCAGTGAGATCAGAGATGTTTGCTGAAGGCTTCTAAGAGCTCTCCTCATTTTTCTGAGAGTTATGGGAAGTCAGCTCTTGCTTTCCTATTGGAAAAGAACAAGAGCACTTGTCGCCCTTATTGCTACTGGTGGCCATCAAAAGCACACTGGAGTCACCAATTTATGGTAAGGCTGATAAAGTGAATAACAGAGTGGAGGAATGGAAAGAACCTGAGGCCTAGATTATATCATTGAGCCCCTGAATCCACCAACCCTGAAGCCCATCTACCTCTGGACCTCCAGTTATACAAACTAGTAAATGCCCTAGTTATTGAAACCTGTTAGAGTGGGGTGTTCTGTTGTCTGCACCAAATTCATCCTCCTTGGGCCATGTAGACATTAACACATAGAATTCATCTTGGAACGTCAATAAATGGCCACCTTGTCTTCTTTGTTCCAGGTTCAGCTTCTTTGGTCCCTTCAACCACTCGGCATACAGAATGGTTGGGAGTAATTCAGCATTTTGGAGACTCTCTTCCAAGAACGTCCACATTGTTTTGAGTAACTCTATAACACCTGATAATAGTTTTCATCTTCCACCTCTAGGCATTTGTGAGGCCAGTAGAAAAGTGAGCCCCAACTGTATACCCTGCCACTCTGCCTTCTGCCAGGGCCGTGGGGCTCTGTGCTGCTAGTGGCCACAGGGGGTTTCTCTTTGTTCAGCTTGGCGGAGGCGGCCAAGTTCTTCCTGGCTTCTGGGTAAATAACTCATGTTCTCGTCACTGCGCATCACAGATAGAGAGTTTTCAGTGGGGTTCAATGTAATTGCTACCATCTATCACTTTAATAGCCTAATGAAGGTAAGATGTAATTAGAAAGTGTGTCAGTGGAATATGGAGTTTGTTTTACAATTATCTATGCAACCGGGGACCATCGGCACAGAACATTGCCTTTTAAAAGCCCAAGAAACATATGGCATAAATGTTCATCGTTGAATGAGTTAAAGGTACCCGTGGTCAAATTCCACGGGGTTTTCTTGTAGCTCCTTTGAATACTGATGCAGGTTTGTTTGCTTTGGACAATAGGTGGGCTCAGAAGAAAGTTGCATAAAAGCTGAGTTTTACTGAATCAAATCCTCATTTCCTCCTTGAGTTATATTAACATTGCAAAGCTGTTTCTCTTGTCCTGTCATCTCTTGAGTGTTTTGGGCTGCTCCTTCTTTGATGAGCAGTTAATGATTGCTAAACAAACATTATAATCATCCTGGACTCGCTACTGAAAGGCACTCTGGTAGCATAACATTCCTTTTCTTCAAGTGAAGCATTTCTCCCTGAGGGCTTTTTTATTGTAGTAAAATATACCTAACATAGGATTTACCATCTGAACCATTTTAAGTGGCCAATTCAAAGGCATTAAGTATATTCACAATGTTGTACAACCATCAACACGATCAATTCCAGAAATTTTTCATCATCCCAAACAGAAACTCTGTATCCATGAAACAATAACTCCCATTTCGCCCTCCCCTCAGTCCTTGGTAACCTGCATTCTACTTTCTGTCTTTATGAATTTGACTGCTCTAGGTACTTCACAGAAGTGGAATCTATAGTATTTGTCCTTTTGTGTCTGGCTTGTTTCACTTAGCATAATGTCCTCTAAGTTCATCCATGTGGTAGCATGTGTTCCTATTTCCTTTGTTTTCAAGGCTGAATAGTATTCCACTGTGAGTATATACCAGCTTTTGTTTATCCATTCATCCATCAATGGACACTTGGGTAGCTTCTACCTTTCGGCTGTTGTGAATAATACTATTGATACTACGAACAACGTACATAAATATGTTTCAGTTCCTGCTTTTAATTTTTTTGGGTATCACCCAGAAGTGGGATTGCTGGATCGTATGATAACTCTATGTTTAACTTTTTGAGAAGCTGTCATACTGTCTTCCACAGTGGCTTTGCCATTTTACATTCCCACCAGCAACGCACAAAAGTTCTGATTTGTCCACATTCTCACCTACACTTTTTATTTTCCATTTTTCTTTTTCTTTCTCTTTTTGCCTGCGTTGGGTCTTTGTAGCTGTGCGCGGGCTTTCTCTAGCTGCGGTGAGCAGGGGCTACTCTTCGTTGCGTTGCGCAGGCTTCTCAGTGCAGTGGCTTCTCTTGTTGTGGCTCACAGACTCTAGAGCGCAGGCTCAGTAGTTGTGGCACACAGACTTAGCTGCTCTGCGGCATGTGGGATCTTCCTGGACCAGGGCTCGAACCTGTGTCTCCTGCATTGGCAGGCGGATTCTTAACCACTGCGCCACCAGGGAAGCCTTATTTTCCATTAAAAAAAAATAATAACCCTAATGGGCGTGAAGTGGCACCTCATGTAGTTTTGACTTGCATTTCTCCCTGGGGTTTTAAATATTCAAGTCCCTCAAGAGGAGCTTACCTGTCTTAGCACCCAATGTTAGCAAGGCCTCAGAACTGGAAGCAACCAGAATCAATGCATAGGAGCCTCCCAGAGTCTCAGCTGCCAGGGATGTAAGCCAGGGATTTTCACTTCTCCATAAGAGGTTTAACCACCAGATTATAGTCTAGTTGGAATAGGGGAGAGAAGCCTTGGATTTGAGAATAAAGAGATACAGCCCTCACCACTATCTGTCATTGGGTTGGTCTTGGGTTGGTCATTCAACCTCTCCAAGTATCAGTTTTTCATCTGTAAAATGAGGACACCTTCCTCTCAGATTAGTTATAGAGTGTTAAATAATATAACGATGTGGAAGTACCTGGCACCGTTTAGCACGCATCAGGCCCTCAATAAGTAGGACCCACCTACAGAGCGGTTCATGATTGTGCCTTGGCTTCTATTAGGTTCATTTTGTCCAAAAGTGAACCTTAATAAATCCCACGAGGGCACGCAGACTAAATCACATATCCTTCTCAAATGCCCATAGGCTAGTACAGCCTCAGCTATACAGGACTCTCTGCTGATCGGCAAGACTCATTACTTGGACCATAGCTCTCAACCTAAGACCAAAAGAGATAAAATAACAGAAAGAAGACCAGCCTCTCAGTCAGCAAGACGAGTTGTGAGGGACAGTGCAGGGCAAACAACCTCGACAATGTCAACCAAATCCTAGACCTGAAGGGGAACAACGGTAGCTCACACGTGACGAGCACTCCACAGTCCACACGGCATTTCTTAGATACGGTATCATTATCTCCCATAAGCCTCACAACAGCCCCTGAGAAAGGGGTCGTTCCCATTCCCATTAGGCAGATGAGCAAATCAAAGCTCAGGGAAGTTTAGGGACTTGCCTGAGGTCCAGGATCCTGGAATCGGTGGGGTCTGGACTCGAACCTCGGTCCTCTGATGCAGGGGCCAGGACCAGTTGCTGACAGTTCATTCTGAGCTCCTCACTCGAAACCCATTCCAGATTCCGGTCTGATGACAGAAAGACAAGCGACAGAGATCAAGAGCTACAAGAGCCTGTTCTTTCACCTTCCTCACATCCAGAACTTCGCTATCCAGGGATTTCCCTGGATGGTCTGTTACATTTATGTATGAAAGTTTGCTGAAGTGGAAATGAGGGTTCTCCCTGGTGCTGTCTTCCGTCTTCTCCCAAACTTGTCAGAATCAAAGCTCAGGCCAGTTTCTCTGGCTCAGCTGTGGAACAACCTCCTCCTTAATCAGCTTCTCTCTCCCTGCCCCCACCCCAGTGCCCTTCCTTCCTTGGTTTCATCCCACAGGAAGAAATCAGCAGCAGACAGAGCCCTGGATCGCTGACCCTTATTTAGAAGATACTCTCAGTGGGAAGAACATCGCCACCAGATAACGATTGCTTGCTGCTAGATAAATGCCAGGGCTTGTCTCCTGATGGATGCTGTGCAAGAAAATAACAAGCACTCACCCTAGCTTTGCTGTGGGCTCACCCTCGCCAAGGGGCACAGGCACCCTATTGGGACTGAGCTGCTGGGGACCAAGAACAGCCTCCATTTGACACCCAGTGCCCAGACCAGGAGGCAGGAGATGCAAGTGGGTAATGGGGAGGGAAAGAGAGTTTCCATCTCCAAACTGCTGTGCGACTTTGGGGTGCTTTCCCGATCTGACAGTGCCTCAGTTTCTCCTGCCTGTACTATCATGGTTGTCACTTGCCACCCCAGGCTGTTTTAGGTGTTAGAGAAACACTAACACATTCCCGGCCCTGGTGAAGTACCTACATCAGCTCCATTTTCACAGCTGGCAGGTGGCAGGGGCAGGAGGGTTGGAAGGAGAGATGATGGAGTGGGAGAGAGGCATGAAACGGGCTGGGAGATAACCTCCCCCCTCAAAGTGGGAGGACATAGGCCAATAAAGGAACTCTCAGGACAACACAAAACCCAGTTTTCCTTCCTGGACAAAAGAACACTGGATTTGGAGTCCGATGGCTCTGGATTCAAGTCCCAGCTCAGCCACTCATTAGCTGTGTGACTTGTGAGCCTGACAGTCCTATTCGGTTTCAATTTCCTGATTTTAAAATGGAAATACGATCCTGCCCAAGCCTGAGTTATTGCAATAGCCTCCTAACTGGCCTCCTGGTTTCCCCCGTACCTCTCTTCAGTCAGTTTTTAAAAACTCAGATCAGATCATTACACTCTTGTATTTCACTCCCCCTGTGGTTATGGCTTCTGTTGCATAGAGAGTAAAATTTACAGTCTTCACGACGACCTAAAAGGCCTCCCAAGACCGGGTCCCCTGTTCCCTCTCCGACCTCGCCTCCTCATACTCATTCAGTGCAGCATCCTTGGCCCCTCCCTGCAGTTCTGCACCTTTGCACTGGCTGTTCCTGCTACTGGGAAAGCTGTTTGCCCAGATATTTGTCTGGCTCACTTCCCTCATCTTCCTCAAGCGCTTGCTCAAAGCTTTCCTTCTTAAGGAAACCTACCCTCATCATCCTTTTGAAAACTGGAAGCCCAACCCCCTCCGACTTTCCCAATTCGCCTTATCTCACTCTATTTTTCTTTAGTATATACCACCTTCAACCATACTAGATACTTTAGTACATACCACCTTCGACCATACTGTTAACTTCTTAGATTATAGGTATTCATTAGGTTTATTGCCCGTCTCTTCTCACAGGAATGTTTGACTACAAAAGGTGCAGGGATTTTTGTCATTTTTATTCAATGCTGTAACTCTAGCATCTAGAGAAGAGCTTGGCACGTAGTAGATGATCAGTAAATATGTATTAAATAAAGTGAGTGTTGAATTATGCATGTTTGTCAGGGCTTTGTGGAGGATCAGCACAGGACTCAGTCCCCGGACAGTGTCCCATCAATGTTAGTACTAAATGTGCGTGCAAGGGGTGTGGAGTGGTGTGTGCGATGTGGTGTGATGGGTAGTGTGTGTGATGCTTCAAACTCTGCCTGCTTCACTGATCGACACACAAGACTTCCTGGGACTCATATGAGAATATGTATACCAGCACAGAAGGACTTAACAAATGCTCACAAGGACTCTGTGCAGGATGTACTGTTACCATAATTCTCATTGGAGATAAGAGCCTCATCTTGTCAAAGTCACACAGCAGGGCTTCTAATGGAACTACTCCCCCCCCCCACCCCGCCCAGCTCCCAGTAATTGTACCTATTTTGCACAATTGGTGGCTCACATTTTTAAAAATGTTTCTTGTAGAAACATTTGAGAATAAGAGTGTAAAGAAAATTAAAATGTCCCAAATACCACCACCCAAAGCTAGGTATGATCAACATTTTCGTATGCAACCTTTCAGGCATTTGTTTTATATATAACTTATAAATGAATAGCTTTATTTAATAAAAGTGTGTTTGTATCAATACTACAAATATTATATATCAACTTGCTCTTTTCTAAACAACTACATTATGGATATTTTTTCATGCCTTTGTGTTCAGATCCATTTCATTCTTTTCACTGGCTATGTAGTATTCCATAAACTTAACCAATCTTTTATTGATCGAATTTAGTTTTTCTCTAGTTTTTCCCCATTACAGATAATGCTGCAATGATCATCTTTGTATATATTACTGTTTCTGTGGGCTAGAACCTAGAAGTGGAGGTTCTGGACTGAAGGACATGATTAAGGGTCTCATTGTCTATAGTGGTTCCTGAAAAGTACCTGGACCAATGAACAATGTTTCTGTCCAAACTCAACATTCATGTGGAATTTTTCCATACCACATCTCTCTCTTCCATTTGAAGAGGAGGCAAACACTTCAGCCTGAGAACATGTGTTTAGAACATTTTCTTGAAGCCTCAAATAATAAACCAATAACTGCCCCATGGCCCACTAGGCTTCTACTGGAAAATCTCCCTGCATAAGCAATAGACTCTATTGCTTAATAAGTATCCAATGTTCACAATTAAGTGTAATGAAAATCATAACGTTTGCACCCATTTTTTTATCCAATTGAAGAAGTTCTTTCCCTAATTTACTGAGTATTTGCTGGGTATTATTGAATTTTCTCAAATTCTTTTTCAGCATCTGTTGAGATGATCATATTATTTTTCTCCTCTACTCTATTAATGTGATGAAATATATTGATTTTCAAATGTTGAAAAAACCTTGCATTCCTGGGATAAACTCCACTTAGTCAAGATGGATTATCTTTTTTTCTGGATGTGACTTGCTATATTTTGTTTATGATTTTTGTATCGAGTTCAAGAGGGCTATCATCTGTAGTTTTCTTTTTCAGAAAAAAATCTGGCTTTGTCAGATTTTTGTATGAGGCATATGGTGACTTCATAAAATATAGTGGGGCACGTTCCTCCTCTATTTTCTGAAAGCATTTGTATAAGATTGTTGATGAAATTCAACAATAAAACCATCTGGATTTAGAGGGGGTTTTTTTGCGGGAAGGTTTTAGATAAATCTAATGTCTTTAATAGGGGGCTATTCAGATTTTCTAATTTGTTTGTGTCCATTTTTTCAAATTTTGTTTTTCAAGGAATTTGTCCATTTCATCTAAGTTATCAAATTTATAGGCATAAACTTGTTTATAATATATCCTTATTATCATTTTAATGTTTGTGGGATCTGTAGTGATAACAGACCCCTAATATAGGTTATTTGTGTTTTCTCTTTTTTTTTTTCTTGATCAGTATTGCTAGGGGTTTTATTGATTGTATTAATCTTTTCAAAGGACCAAATTTTGGCTCTGTTAGTTTTCTTTACTGTTTGCATTATAGCTCATTAATTTCTGCTCAAATTTTACTATTTTCTTTCTTCTATCTACTTAGGGTTTAATTTGCTCATTTTTTAAATGGTAGAAATGTAGATAATTAATTTTAAACTTTCTTCTTTTCTAATATAGATATTACAGCAATGAATTTTCCACTAAGTGCTGCTTTAGCTGTATCACCAGTTTTGATATATTGTATTCTTATTACTACTTAGTATGAAATATTTTCTAATTTTCCTGTGATTTCTTCATTGACTCATGAGTTATTTAGAAACATATAGTTTAATTTCTAAATATTTAAGGCTTTTAATACATATCTTATATTAGATTTCTAACTTAATTCTGCTGTCATCAGAGAACATACTCTAAAAGAGTTCAGTCTTTTGAAATGTATTGAGATTTATTTTGTGGCCCAGCATATGTTTTATCTTGATGACTGTTCTGTGTGCACTTGAAAAGAATATGTTTGTTGTACTTGATGAGTGTAGTATTCTATAAATGTCAATTTGCTCAAAATGGTTTATAGAGTGGTTCAGATCTTCTGTGTCCTTGCTGACTTTTGTCTCCATTTTTATCAATTACGGAGAGGATGATATTGAATTTATCTAGTTCTCCCTTTAATTTAATTTTGGTATGTTGTATTTTTGTTCCATATACTTTGAAGATCTGTAATTACAAAAAGGTTCTGTATTTGTGCATACAAATTTATTATTGTTATGTTTTCTTGATGAATTAATCCTTTTATCATTATGAAATGTAATATTGCTTTACCCTGAACTCACTTTGTATGATATTAATAGAACGACTTCAATGTTCTTTGATTAGTAGTTGCATGCTGTACTTTTTCTGGACTTTTACTTACAACCTGTCTCTTTGTATTTAAAATGTGTCCTTTGGTGGACAGCATACAATTGGGTGTTGACTTTTATCCATTCTTAAAACCACTTTTTTTTTTTTTTTTTTTTTTGCCGTACGCGGGCCTCTCACTGTTGTGGCCTCTCCCGTTGTGGAGTACAGGCTCCGGACACACAGGCTCAGTGGTCATGGCTCACGGGCCCAGCCGCTCCGCGGCATGTGGGATCTTCCCGGAACGGGGCCGTGTCCCCTGCATCGGCAGGTGGACTCTCAACCACTGAACCACCAGGGAAGCCCATAACCACTTTTAATTGAAGTGTTAAGCCATATAATTTAACATAAAAATTGATATTGTTGAATACGGACTACCATTTTGATATTTATTTTCTGTTGTTTCAATTAGTTTTTTGTTTTTCTGTTTCTTCTTTCATATCTACTTTTGGGTTAATTGAGTATTTCTTACTATTTCATTTTAATATCTCTATTGATTTTTCACCTGTACCTTTTGGCATTAATTTTCGAGGGATTACAATGGAATCTTTAACTTCTCACAGAAATGAGAGTAAATATTGTACCATTGCACACTGAATGTAAAGACTTTGCAGCAGTGGTTTTGTTTAGTACCCTCCCTCCCGTTCTTTGACTATATTTATCATATAGCATCCTGGCACTGGGACAGTCAGTTCAGACACCATAGGTATTTGGTTTGTTCCAAGATGGAAGCTCCTCCTGTTGAGTGGAAATCAAATAAGGCCTCCCCATGATCCAGGGTATGCCTATAGGCCTGTGTTTCCTCAGGTAAAGAAAAAACATAGAGGGAACTGGAGATCATCTTGAGGATCCCCCGAAATATACAAATGGGGTAATGACCAAGTTCCTCAGGGTCTAACAATAACCTGTGCAGGGCTGAGGACAAATGACATCCGAAAGCTCTGAAGAATGTGCAGAGGCTTAGGACCAACCAGATCTAACTTATGAAAATTCGAAATTAAAAACTAAAGGATATGAATAAAATACCTAGGAATAAACCTACCTAAGGAGACAAAAGACCTGTATGCAGAAAACTATAAGACACTGATGAAAGCAATTAAGATGATACAAACAGATGGAGAGATATACCATGTTCTTGGATTGGAAGAATCAACATTGTGAAAATGACTATACTATCCAAAGCAAACTACAGATTCAATGTAATCCCTATCAAACTACCAATGGCATTTTTCACAGCACTAGAACAAAAAATTTCACAATTTGTATGGAAACACAAAAGATCCCGAATAGCCAAAGCAATCTTGAGAAAGAAAAACGGAGCTGGAGGAATCAGACTCCCAGACTTCAGACTATACTACAAAGCTATAGTAGTTAAGACAGTATGGTACTGGCACAAAAACAGAAACATAGATCAATGGAACAGGATAGAAAGCCCAGAGATAAACCAACACATATATGGTCACCTTATCTTTGATAAAGGAGGCAAGAATATTCAATGGGGAAAACACAGCCTCTTCAATAAGTGGTGCTGGGAAAAGTGGACAGCTACATGTAAAAGAATGAAATTAGAACACTCCCTAACACCATACACAAAAATAAACTCAAAATGGATTAAAGACCTAAATGTAAGGCCAGACACTATAAAACTCTTAAGGGAAAATATAGGCAGAACACTCTATGACATACATCACAGCAAGATCCTTTTTGACCCACCTCCTAGAGAAGTGGAAATAAAAACAAAAATAAACAAATGGGACCTAATGAAACTTAAAAGCTTTTGCACTTGCGCAGCAAAGGAAACCATAAACAAGACCAAAAGACAACCCTCAGAATGGGAGAAAATATTTGCAAATGAAGCAACTGACAAAGGATTAATTTCCAAAATTTACAAGCAGCTCACACAGCTCAATATCAGAAAAACAAACAACCCAATCCAAAAATGGGCAGAAGACCTACATAGACATTTCTCCAAAGAAGATATACAGATTGCCAACAAACACATGAAAGAATGCTCAACATCACTAACCATTAGAGAAATGCAAATCAAAACTACAATGAGGTGTCACCTCATACCAGTCAGAATGGCCATCATCAAAAAATCTACAAACAATAAATGCTGGAGAGGGTGTGGAGAAAAGGGAACCCTCTTGCACTGTTGGTGGGAATGTAAATTGATACAGCCACTATGGAGAACAGTATGGAGTTTCCTTAAAAAACTACAAATAGAACTACCATATGACCCAGCAATCCCACTACTGGGCATATACCCTGAGAAAACCATGATTCAAAAAGAGTCATGTACCCCAATATTCATTACAGCACTATTTACAATAGCCAGGACATGGAAGCAACCTAAATGTCCATTGACAGATGAATGGATAAAGAAGATGTGGCACATATATACAATGCAATATTCCTCAGCCATAAAAAGAAACAAAACTGAGTTATTTGTAGTGAGGTGGATGGACCTAGAGTCTGTCATACAGAGTGAAGTAAGTCAGGAAGAGAAAAACAAATACTGTATGCTAATGCATATATATGGAATCTAAAAAAAAAAGGAAAAGGTTATGAAGAACCTAGGGGCAGCACGGGAATAATGATGCAGACATAGAGAATGGACTTGAGGACACGGGGAGGGGGAAAGGTAAGCTGGGATGAAGTGAGAGAGTGGCATGGACATATATACTATCAAATACAAAATAGATAGCTAGTGGAAAGCAGCTGCATAGCACAGGGAGATCAGCTCGGTGCTTTGTGACCACCTAGAGGGGTGGGATAGGGAGGGTGGGAGGGAGACACAAGAGGGAGGATATATGGGGTATATGTATACATATAGCTGATTCACTTTGTTATAAAGCAGAAACTAACACACCACTGTAAAGCAATTATACTCCAATAAAGATGTTAAAAAAAAACCAAACTAAAGGATAAATAAGGGGGTGATTCTCTCTCTACACTAGGATTCCCCATAGGCTTCCTTTAAGCAGTGAGCTCTTCTACTGCCATTAAAATATTATTTGATCTGCAAAATTTTAATTAGGCCTAACTTTTCCAGAACACATTTACTGGGCCCCTGGCTACCTTGGTCTGATGCAGATCTCACTTGCCCATATTTATTTGAGCATTTATTATCAGGTGCTGTGCTGGGCCTTGTGCTCAAGAATACTGAGGTGAGTAAGACTCAGTCCCTGACCTCTAGGAGATCAGTGTTTCATGGAGGAGCTGGCTGTGTGCACATCTAGCTGGAGTGCAGTAACACAAATGTACACGAAGTGCTCTGAGGACACAGAGAATGAAGCAGTGACTTCTGTGGTGGCAATGGTGAGGACGTATACTGGGAGCCTTAACAGAGGAGGCAACACCTGAAAAGGAGTTTCATTCAACCATTCAGGTCACAAATATTTGAGTCCCTGCCTTGTGTCAGGTATCATGTAAGGGCCTGGCGTACCACAGGGATGACAGTCAGGGTTCCTGCCTTCATAGAGCTTACATTTTATCTGTGGAGATAATGAACAGGTAAACAAGATAATTATAGATTGTAAATCATGTTATGGAAGAGGTAAAGAGGACGGTATGTGGAGTAGGCCTATCTTAAATCCAGTGGGTTGGGAAGTATTCTAGGAGGGGGCACTTGAGCTGAGACTTGAAGGATGACAATAAATCTCTTACAAGAAGAGCTGGTGGAAGCTCCAAATGGAGGGATCAGCAGGTGCAAAAGTCCTGTGGTGGGAAAGAGATCACTGTGTCCTGGGAACACAAGGAAGATGCTGTGGCTAGAGTGTGCTGGGCAATGGGAGAGGCTGCACCCACAGGGTAAAGAGCTGCCTTGCTGCTTTGGGGAACAGGGGAGGTGTTTAAGCAGGAAGAGGAAGTTCAGTTGGCTTTTATGGTTAGAAAGAGGTACATCCCCTGCAAACAACCTCAGCACTTCCCATCTAGCTTGGGGCAACTCCACTGTCTGATTGATCCTGTTGATACTACCTTTACTTAAACTATAAATTTAAGTTCATTATAAATTTTTGCACTAGTTTTGATCTTTTTATAATGTTGTATTAGAACATGATTTATCTTGATTACTGAATTCTTGGCACCCCCTGCATTTTGTGCCTGAGGTGAGTGACTCACTGCCATCATCCCAGTTGCAGCACTGCTTCTTAGGCTTTTACCCTCTTCCTCAGATGCAGCTCAAAGGGAAGGAAGTTGGCTCAGCTTCTATTGCCTGCCAAGAATTTTAACACCTCCCGCCTCCACCCCTGCACCTTTCTCTGGCACCTTTATCATGTGAGCACAGAGACATGGCTCTTTTCCACCATCTCATCTTTCTTGAATGCAGGGGAGCTGGAAAACCATCAGTCATCCTCAGAAACTGGTAACCAAGGAAGGTTTCAAAGCAGACAGACTCTCAGATGCTTGGGGGCAGAGCCCCACTCTGTGGACCCGAAGAATCTGGCTGTCCCACATGGGGACCACCAGTAGTCTTAAAGGGGGGCTTGCTTTCTACTTGGAAGAGACAAAGGAACCAACAGAGTCTGGGGATGGGTAGAGATCAATGAAAAATTTTAATAAAGGGCCTTTGGTAAGCTCTTAACTCCAGGCCAGGTAGCCACTGGCACGTGAGCCAGGTGCAGATTTTGATGTCTTTATCTGGCTTCCTCTGAAGCCCTGGCACACTTCCTGATGCTGGGCTAAGTAAGACGCCCTGTGAAATCAGAGCGTGTATTTGAGAGGCCTTGTGGGAGGAGCCCCAGGTAGGTAAGGGGATAGGGGCTCAGCTCTGTGTAACCTCCATTACCGTGTCTGTTTCATACCTCTGAGCCTCTGTGATAAAACCCCCGTAGGGACTTCTTAATTCCCTACTGGACACTCAATCCTCAATGGCTGGGATTTGTCTTAATCCATTTTTTAAAATCTTATTTGCAGCATGTAGTGTGTGCCTGGCACATAGTACACCCTTAATAAATTTTGGTTAAATGAAATAGTGAATGATGCCTAAGACTAAAAAAGAAAATTGGCAATGGTGACGTGAAGTCCTATGCCAAGGAAGGAGGGGCTGAGAGCACCCTGGAGCCTCCTTAAGTTTTCCTTAACTCATCAATCCTTGTCTTCTACTCTGCATTCTCAACTGGATTTATTCTTCCTAATAAAGTCTTCCTCTCATCAGAGGCTAAATTGGAAAATTCTTCATTGTTCTTGAAGAACTTTGAATAATGTTTCAAGTATATTTAATATACTAGATGGAAGGTTGGATTTAGGGAAGAATATAGATTTTATGCATAACAGACCTAGGCTTGGAGATTTATTTTTTTTAAAAAATGATTTCTTAAGTATTATGTGAACTTTGAGTGCAAGGGATAGGCATTCACATAAATTCCTCAAACTCTTGCCATGGTCAATGGTGAGCTCTTTGTGGGAAATCCAGTGGGTAAGACTTTGTGGGAAATCTTTTTGTGCTACTGATTTTATGAGTCCTCTCTGCAGTATGTGGCATCACTAAATGCTCTTCCTGGAATTCTCTCCTCTCCTGGTTTCCATGATTATATCTTCTTTCTTTTCCCCTCTCAATCAGTCTTTGCTGTTTCCTTTCCCTCCTTCTGCCCCTTAAACATTGGAATTCCCTGGGGTTCTCTCCCAGGATGGTCTCACTGCCCTCATCCACTGTGTCACTTACATGTCTATAGCTTCCACAACTTTCCCTCTGGCTCTCACCTCATCCTGGGGCTCCAGGTTCAAATACCCATCCTCCTTGGATAACTTCACTTGGGTTCTTATTGTGCCTGAAATTAAATTTGTCTGAGAAGAAACCATTTGCCTTTCCTCTCAACTCCCCTCACCTTCTGCCTGACCTGTACTCTTTGTCTCTATTAATGACTTCACCACCCGTTTAGATGTGCTGGAGCAACCTTCGAAGCTTCCTGCCTGCTCGTCTCCCATACACATAAACGTAAATGCTACGGGTTGTCCTTGGGAATGTTTCTCACCTGCACCTTCCTCTCCGTATCCATTAGCCCTGCTCTATTCAAACCCTCACTTTTTTTGTCTCTTGCACAAACATTGCAAAACCCGCTAATGGGTCTTCCTCCCCTTAGCCTCCTTTTCCAATCTGTCCTCCACCCCCTGGTCCATTTTACTGCTGTTTTACTGTCTGGAACCTGCTGCTAGGATCGTTGTCCTTCCGTTGGCCAAATGAATGGACCTGGGGAGCCACAGGACTGGAAGGTGGCTGGGACAACGCTCCCCCCATGCCCCTGTGACCTGCAGATTGCCCCTCCCTTACCCTGCCTGAGGAGGTGGGATGAGGGTGTATGTAGCCTTCATCCACAGCAGTCCTGGTGTGGCAAGAGCTGACAATAAATCCTCCTCTGGTTTTTCTCATTCCCTCTGAAAGCTCCCACTCAATGGGAAGCAGAAAGCCAGCTCTTGGATCCAGCTTCAGAACTAAGACTGAAGATTTCAAACATCTATGGAAATAGAAAAGTATAAAAAATCCCAATGAACCATCATCCACCTTCAACCGCGTTTAGCTCATGGCCAATCTTGCTTCTTCTCTACTCCCTGCAACCCACCACCTCCCCGCCCCCGGCCTGGGTTATTTGGAAGCAAATCCAAAAACTGTGTTTAAACAGAGCAGGAGCTCCAGGGGTACAAGTCCTTTGGTGAGTCACAGCCTTGGTGCATAGCAGCTCTTGAGGGCAGGGCTCTACCAGGGACTCTCGGACTCAGTCACGGCTAATCAAGGCTCGTGACCCTTGCTCCGCTGTCATCCATGGGCGACACCACCCCATCTCCGAGGGAGCTGAGAGAACTCCTTGGGGCCTCATGCCAGGATTCCCTGCACTGTGGCCGGTTCCCCACCCAAGCCCTGCAAGCACTGCCCCCTGCTGGAGGGATCTGGGGCAGCCAGCAAAGCACTACTTTCCACCTCCCCAAGCAGAATGCCTCACCACCAGGGTGCTCAGCCAACTTCTCAGCAGAAGTTAGAATCCATTCCCGAGCTTAATGAGGGGCTGAGGGAGAAGGAGAAGCCGCTTAACAAAGGGAAGGAGCCCAGATTCTGGGGAATTAAGGTAGAAAAGACCATATTCAGGTTCCTAGGGACCCCTGGAGGGACCCAAGAGTATAGTCTGGGGCAGGAACAAGGGTGACCAAGCCACTGGTGCCCGGCAAGGCTGTTGGAAGAGAGGAGTGTGAGGCCAGAAACTGCAGTGGTGCGTTTCCCTGAGGCCTCAGCGTAGCCTTTTATTTTATTTTTATTTTTTGTAATCAAAAGCATTTGCAGGGCTCTGGGCTCAAGATACAAATTTGCATATTGCTTTACATAAGTCAGCATAGGGAGTTCGTTCACCCCTAACATCAAGAAAGAGAAATTAAATTCAATTAGATTAATTAGTGCAACTGATTGCAAATTGTTTTCAGACCTTATATTAAGGGCTGTACACGCAGGAAATACAGAATGGATTATTTAATTGGGAGAGCAGGGAGGATGGGAGGGAGCCAGCCTGGGCAGCCCAGCCAGGTTTGTTAGACAGGACTGAGGGAGAGAAAGAGCCAGGGTGGGCGGAGGGCGTGTGCCTGTACTTCCATGGGACATTTTAGCACCCACCCCACCCCTGTAGACATCACTCCAGGTTGGGCAGAGGCTGACTGCCCTGGAAGATGAAACTGAGGCTCAGCGCCTTTTTCTGGCACGACAGCTTCCAAAACCCAATGTTGCATTTTCATGTTTTAAGAGAACCCCTCAAATTGTATGAGTTTTAGGTCCCTGAAAACCTGCATCTGTCCCTGGTACTTTCCTATTAATTCCCCTCCTCCCTCCTTCGTTGGTTTGCTTCTCTCCTTTCCTGCCTTGTTTCTTGGAATTCAGAGTGGGAGAAAACGGCTCAAGGGAAGAGAGGTCTTGGGGGTGGGTTCTGGGGGTCGCCCCTGCCTTGGCCAGCTGTGCAGAACTGCAGCCCGGTGAGCCGGTCCTGACTCCCAGCCAGGCTCACCCCAGCAGCCTCTAGCTCCCTCAGGGTTAGGAGGTGACTGGCCCACCCTTACCAGGTGTCTGCCTGGGACCAGTCTGTTTGGGGCTTGCCCCTCCCTGGCCTGCTGGGGTTGCCCAGTTCACGGGGGGATGAGCAGGTGCTTTATGTCCTGGGCTGAGAGGGGACCTGTCAAGACGCCCACTCACATGGCTGGGGCCCTGACATCCTGTAGGCCTTTCACTGCCCCCTGGACTGCCAGTGCTACCTGGCATCCTCCTGCTAATCTGGCTAATGACACAACTCTCCCCTTCCCTGGTGGCCTATGTTCCTGAGGTCCCAGCTTGCCTACGGCTGAGTCGGTCTCAGTTTTGATAAAAAGGGACTTCCTTTATTTTTGCTTTCCAGACCTGGTCCCTTTGATGAAATACCAGAAGGCCAGGGCACTTCCCAGAGCCTCTGCCCTACTTCCTTTTCATTCACTTTCTTAACAAGACGCCACAGACGGGCTTTCTGCATGAGAAGTCACAGTGGGTGGCACAGGGATTCCTGGATGGCTAAGCAGTGTCCTGGAGACGCTTCCACATCATTCAGGTTGGAAAAGTTCATTCGCTCATTGATTCATTCATTCACTCAACAAACACACAGTGTTTTACATGTACAAACACCCTGCACTGGCGTGAGACAGTTCAGAGGTAAACCCATACAGCCTAGTAAGGCGCGTTAAGACAAGTCCAGAAATAACCATGATTTGAGACAGAATAGGATACACCATCAAGAGAGGCACAAACAGGTCCTAGTTTGTTTAGGTAAGGAGGGCATATCTGGGTGGGCAATCAAGAAAAACCTTGGAATGGAGACTATGTAAAGTGGCCTTCCTGGTGGGGTAAGGTGACAACAGGTGGGGCTGGAGGTAGGGCCCAACATGGAGGGAGCTGAAGCCGACACAGGAAGAAGTGGCAGGAGTCTCACCCCTGGAACAGCAGCCATTCAGCTTGGCCTTAGAGTTTGGGTAGCGAAGACATTGACAAGTTTGGAGAGCTTTGTGGGCAAAAGGCAGCCTAAGGGGAAATGAGAAGGAGAAGCCCAGGAAAGAAGAGGGGGAGGGTGGGCAATGGGGGTGGAGGCATCAAAGGCCTCTTTCTCCTTTTCACAAATCCCTTTCCTTTCCTGCTACTCCCGGCTGATGGCACAGAAGCAGGTTGGAAGACCTCAGCTCAAGGCCCCCAAAGCTTGGCTCTGCTCGGTCTGGGCTGAGGCCTCCATGCATATTTCATGTTGCAGCTGGGGGTTCCTGGGAGAGCCCCAGAGGTTCTGCACTGGGCCTCAGGCTTTCTGAACCCACTGCTTTGGGCATCTGACTGAGGGCAGCATTTCTCCACGCCGACCTCGGCCTGTTCTGCGTCATGACGCGCTCCCCCGACACTGCTAACAGCTGGCTTCTAATAAACCCCATGCTGGTGGGTGCAGGGCACAAGGTAATGATCACTCTTCCCGGCTCCCTCAAAGTGCAGTCAGATTTATAAAGACACATGAATCAGAGATGGCAGCCTGTAACAAAAGCTGTACCTCCAGCTGTCTTGTTCATTTTCTGAACAACAACAGAACGTTCCCTCCGTCTCCACCCCCTCCTGCCCGTTCCTTTGTGATTGGGATCCATTACGGGCCAAATGCATTCGTCTAAAGCTCCAGCCTCACACACGTGGAGGGAGGGGGGCCAGAAACAGCTGAACCACAGGAGCTGACCTGTGTCCCATGGTTTCTTGCTTCTGCCTCTCCTTGCTAATAACTTCCCACCCGGAAAGAGGATCCCAGGTTCCTCTGTGCCCAGTTAAACACAGTCCATCTCCCCTGCTGGCTCTGCTCTGACCGTCTTCCAGGGCTACACCTGCTTGGGGAGCCCTGGCCCTACATGCTGAGGCTTCGCACCTGACCCCCTGGCTAATAACTGGCCTACTGTCTTGTACTGAAGACTTGGTCCACATCATTGATACCCCTGTTCAAGTACCCGGGAACCTGCCTTGGTCCCTGCCTGGCACCAACGTTGTTCTAAGCTCCTGACTTATTGTTTTTAATTGAGGTTAACTTCACATGACATAAAATTCACCATTTTAAAGTGACCAGTTCCACGGCATTGTACATTCATACATCCGTAATGTTGCGTAACCACTACTATCTTGTTCCAAAACATTTTCATCACTCCAAACAAACAAAAACAACAACCCCACACCCATGAAGCAGTTACATTTCAGTTTCTTCTCCCCCCCAGTCCCTGGAAAGCGCCAATCTGCTGTCTCTACGGATTTACCTATTCTCGATATTGCATATAAATGGAATCACACAATATGGGACCTTCTGTGTCTGGCTTCTTTCAGTTACCGTAATATTTTCGAGGTTCATCCACACTGTAGCACGTATTAGTACTTCATTCTTCTTATGTCGGAATCATAGCCCATTGTATGTAGACACCACAATTTGTTTATCCATTCTACATGTGGCGAGCATTTGTATTGTTTCCACTTTGGGCTATTGTGAATAGTGCCGCTCTGAATATGCATGTGCATGGATTTGTTTGAGTAGCTGTTTTCATTTCTTTTAGGTATATATTTAGGAGTAAAATGGCTGGTGCATGTGATAAACTCTGTGCTTAACTTTTTCAGGAACCATCGACCTGTTTTCCATAGTGGCCAAACCATTTACATTTCCCGTGTGCTATATGTATATAACACAATGTACAAGTGTTTAATTTCTCCACATCCTTGTCCACACTTGTATTCTTGTTTTTGGTTTTTTTTTGTATTGTTATTATTATAGCCATCCTAGTGGGTATTAAGTGGTGTCTCATTGTGGTTTTCATTTGCATTTTTCTAATGACTAATGACGTTGAGCATCTTTTCATGTGTTTGGTGGTCATTTGTATGTCTCCTTTGGAGAAATGTCTATTTTATTCCTTCATTCATTTTTTAGTTAGGTTGTTTGTCTTTTACTGTTGAGTTTTAAGAGTTCTTTATATATTCCAGATACTAGACCCTTATTAGATATCTGATTTTCAAATATTTTCTCCCATTCTCTAGGCTGTCTTCTCACTTGCTTGATAATGTCCTTTGATGTACAAAAGTTTTTAATTCTGTTGAAGTATAATTTATCCACTTTTTTCTTGTGTTGCCTGTGCTTTTGGTGTCATATTCAAGAAATCACTACCAAATCTGAGGTCACAGAAATTTACCCCTATGTTTTCTTCTGAGAGTTTTATGGTTTTAGCTCTTATATTTAGGTCATTGATTCATGTGAGTTAATTTTTGTATATGATGCCAGGTAGGGATTCCTAACTCTTAATTCCTGCTCCCGAGCCCACCTCAGCTTGGGGTCCAACCCGGGTCCCACAGCCTGCTGGCAGTTACCCCTGATGCCTGCCCTGCTGAGTGTTTCTTGCCTGAATTATCTGTTGGTCTGGGACACTCCTCCATCCTATGTCAGCTTCCATGAGGTGCACTGCTTGCCTGGACCGTTACTCTTGCCTTTGATTGGATTCCATCAGACAGGACTTCGTCTCAGCTGACCAGCTAGGTCTGTTCCTCCAGCTCTAGTCCATCCCTGTCATTGGTCTAACCCAGGCTGCTCTCTCCCCTGAGACTGAGCTATCCTGAGATTGCATCAAGCTACTCCCGCAATATCTCGTGACAAAATCAAGTTGCATTAACAGAGTGCAATTGCTAAGGGCATGGACTCTGGAACTGGGGACCAAATTCCAGCCCTGCCACTTACTACACGGGTGACTACAGAGAGAGCTGTTTGCCAGTTTTGTGCCTCAGTTCCCTCATCTACAAAATGGGGATATGGATTACATCTACCTCACAGGGTTGATGTAGCAGTTACATGAGTTAATACATAAAAAGGGTTAAGAAGAGTGTCCAGCATATTGTAAATCCCCCATGGGTGTCGATTCTTCTTAAGAATTTCTGAAAAGACCACCGGTCCCCTGGGAAGAGTATTACAACTGACCAGAACAACATTTTAGTTTGAGTGAGCTCATCCTTTTCCTAGGTCTAAGGTTGGAAGGGGTTACCTACCAGACCAAGGAAGACAATTAACCTACTCATGCCAATGGCCAGGGCGAGCAACTAGACACAAGGAGGGAAGGAAAGGAGGGAGAGGTGCAGGACCCCAAACCAATCTTGCTGGTTGCAAAATTCTGTTGGTACCTCTAGGTTAGATAAATCGACAGCAAATTCAGTGGCATGGTACCTGTGATCTAATAAAAGTGGCACAAAGCAGGAACAGATGTTGCCGAGTTGTCCTTGGTTGTTCTATTCCCCCCCACCCCCCATCTGCCTGCTATTGAGCTCTGAGGTAATCTTGTATATATCTGATGTAATCACCACCGGCAGGTTTGTGTCCCAGGGCCAGAATCGCAAAGGTCCCCCAGAGTCACCTATAAAGCAGCCTGCAAGGAGGCCCCCTCCCTGTTGCCACCCCTGTGGTGTGTCCTTTGCAGAGTTTCGGATGATTCATCCTCGAGAGGGAGGTTAGCCACCAGATTTATTGTCTGTCTGAATAGGCTGTGTGCAGCACGACCAAAATAAAAGCGAAAAAAGAGAGCTGTCTCAGCAAAATCTGCTGAATCAGAATTAACAAGACAATCTTGTAACTAATGATCAGAAATTGAAATGTACTCAGGAGTTGCGGTGTTTAAGTGAATAGCAGGGCTGTGGGGCGATGATGAGGATAATGGGACTTGGAACGGCTCATATCCTGCAGTGGCAACTGAGGGGAGCCTGTTCACAAGCTAATCCAGGTGGAAGGCTGGTCTCCTAACAACCTGGGGTACCCCCCCCACCTCCGACAGGATTGCCTTCTCCCCTCACTCCAGCCCTCTACTCCTCTCATCAAAGGGGACTCATCTTTCTAAAGCACATCTTGGTTTACAATCTATAGCCCACTAGATTCTCATGACAGCCTCATGGGACAGCTTAGTCTGACATCTCTCCATTTTACAGAGATGAACACTGAGGTGCAGAGAGGCTATGCCAGTAAGTGGTAGGGCCTGACCTAGAATTCAGGTTTTCGAGTTATTGGAATTCCTGTACAAAGGCATCCTGGTAAACACATGAATAATCTCCTCTAGTTTAACTTTTTGGTAAAGTTAGATTTTCATGGATTGTGTACTTACAGGGCCACGCGTGCAGGCAAATATTGGTGTCTGAAGTGCAAAAGTGGGGCTGTTTTCTATATTTCAAATGTTAGAAATTGCTTTCGTTAGAACAAAAGTCAAATATTTTCTTGCTTGACTAACTCTAAAAGCACTTAACAAGTTTTACAAAGTAATTCAGATCTGGGGCTGCACTGAACCATGAGTGCTTTTAGTCTCTGAGTAAATGTCTCAGAAAGCTATGGGGAATGAAAAAGAAGCGTGCGGAGGAGAACAGGCTTGCAGCCTGGCCGTGCCACCCCACCTTGCAGACAACTCTCACGGCCGCCGAATTACCAAGATCACGGTTGGCCACACTTCACCTACCACAATAATGGACGCCTGTGGGGGAGGAACCTGGCGATCTACATGCTGGTGGGGAGACACAGTGTGATTTGATTTGAGTTTCATTTGCAGATGTCTCCCTGGGAAGAAAGAGAGGAGGCTGCTGCTCCCAGAGGGGAGAGCTGCTTTCTTTAATTACAGGCAAGCAGCAGGAGCAAACCGCAAGGAGAAAAGAAAGCAGTCAGCAGACTGGCCTGCCAGCCTTCCTCTTAGCATTTAGTATTCTTGAGGCCTTGAGAGAACAGTTCTCCTCTGTGCCTCATTTTCCACATCTCTAAAATGGGGATAACCATGCTTCCCTTGAGGGTTGTTGAAAGTCTCAAATGATATATATATAATATTTATATACACACACATATGCAGTGCTTATCCTAGAGTAGGGATTCAATGATAATATATATGAATATTAGTAGGAGGCATTTGGTAAGTATTTCCTAGACTTCACTTCACCCTCCTCTATGAATACGCAAAAATACTCTTCCACTAAAAGTCCAGCTGAAATCCCATTTCAGTGCGACACCTCCCTGAGATGCCAGCCCGAGGTCATCACTTCCTTCTCAGTGTCCTTTGTCTGCATCGCTCACTAGACCAAACATCATAACACCCAGTAGCATCCTTTCTAGTTATGGGACTCACAGCACAGGCAGATCTGGATGGGTCAGGGCAGAATGAGGCAAGATATCAGACTTGGTTGTGTGTGTGTGGCGGGGGGCGTGGTGGTGGCAGGTGATGGGGCAGGGAGGACATGAGTTCTGGCAAGGGCAAGGAAGCCCTCCTGAGTCCAGGAGGCCAGTGTGAGGACAGAGAGGAGGACCATAGCTGAGTGAAGATGCAAAGTTTAAGGTCCGGGGTTTAGGCCCTGTCCAACCAGGGCAGTGGGTGGGCAGAGGCTGGAGTGGGCAGGTAGTCTGACCCAGGGACATGTGGTCCAGGACATCAGAGCTCCAAATTCAGGCATTAGGCATGAAAGGCAAGGGTGTGGCAGACCCCTGTCAACTAGGAGGTGACCAGAATCACTTAGGTGATTTTCTCAAAATACAGATTCCCAGGCTCTAAAGCCAGTGAGATTCTGATAGAGTAAATCAGACGCACTGTCGGAAGAGACGATGGGCTTTCCTGCTCTGTGACTGAACGAGCTTACCTAGTGATGACTAAAGAAGGCCTTCTCACAGCTGTGACCGTGAAACTCAAAGACTTAAAGAAGGTTTACCAAGAGGCTCCTGCTTCAAGGCACATGAACCAGATGCTCAGAAAATGAGTGTGATGAGCTTACAAACACTCTGTGAAGAAAAGTTTTAAAAAAGAAGGGTCCCAAGAAACCAGGATCAAATGACATAAAGAGAAATAGGAAAGCAGTCATTTTCTGAAGGAAGCTCCATGAGGAAACATCACCACCTGGACCCCAGGCTCTCTCTGTAGGATGTCCTACATCAGATGTCCCCCTTCAGACAGACCCATAAAGAATGACAGCGTCTGCACGAGAGAGCACAGTAGGAATCAGGGAGTATTTGAATCACATATCCTGTTGACTGGATCAATTTGTAGGTAATTTCCTCTACAAGAGAAGAGGAGTCTCAGGCTCTAAGCTAAGGCCCACCCACTCAGAGGCCGGGGATGAGGGCAGGACCACCATGAGGATGATGGGGTCAAGTGCATTGGTCAACCAGATGTATTTATTTCTTCTCCCTCGTAAAAACATGCTTGGTGAAGCGTGGCAGCCTCAGCTCTCTTCCCTTGCTTTATTTCCAGAAAGCCAATCCTGGCATAAATCTCCCAGGTAGGAAACCAAGAGTTTTCTGGAGAAACTAGAAGAGCCAAGAGCAAACACCTACTGATTTTGACAGCTGGGAGCTCCCACCCCAACGACGAAAAGGCCAATCACGCTCGATCACCCTATGGCTCAGCCCACCAGGTGGCATGCCCTGGCCAGACACACAGAAATTCCAGCTGTTTTAGTCTCTCATTCTTTTTTTTTCTCATTCCTTTTTAAAACAATTTTATTTACTTATTTTTGGCTGCATTGGGTCTTCATTGCTGTGCATGGGCTTTCTCTAGTTGCGGTGAGCGGGGGCTACTCTTCGTTGCAGCGCACAGGCTTCTTGTTATGGTGGCTTATCTTGTTGCAGAGCACAGGCTCTAGGTGTGCGGGCTTCAGTAGTTGCGGCGTGTGGGCTCAGTAGTTGTGGCTCACAGGCTCTAGAGCGCAGGCTCAGTAGTTGTGGTGCACGGGCTTCGTCGCTCTGTGGCACGTGGGATCCTCCCTGACCAGGGCTCGAACCCGTGTCCCCTGCCTTGGCAGGCAGATTCTTAACCACTGCGCCACCAGGGAATTCCCCACCTTAGGATTTCTTATGCAACCAGAGTAGAAAACAAATGTGGAGTAGAATAAAGACATGTTCGCAATTCAAAAATTTTGCTTGTACAAATTCAAGTTCAAAAAATACAGTGTGCTCATTCTTAGGAATGCACTCTAAGATGTTGTTCACCAAAAAAAAAAAAAAAAAAAAAGTAAATCAAGAAATAAGAAGATATCTGATCCAGGGAAGAGGGGAACCAAAATTAGAGACTGGAAGAAAAAGTTCCCAGCATGTCTGCTATGCAGCATGCACTGAAAACGACCAATAACGTTGGGACATAGGGACATTTGAAAACAGAGCCTCTTGTGTGAGGACTCAAGGAAAACAAAATAAAACACAACAAAAAAGGAAATGAGGACTTGTTTGAAATTATGGAAAGTATTATTATGACACAGAAAAATTTGGAGAGAAGTGTGAAAGATTCACAGAAAACCAGGTAAATTGAAAAAAAGGAAGCAATTATTAATTCTAGGAAAAAGATGATACGAGAAAAGAGGTTTGGTTGTATTTCACCATTTGACTCAGTGTATCAGTGCTGATTATTGATTTTTGCCAAAAATTATTTTATAAATATGTCACAGGGATAAAAGGAGAGAAATGTGGCCTATGGTATGAAAAAAGGAAATCCTTATCTACCATGGCCCAAAGTGAAGAGATAATGTCTAAAGTTGATATTTCAAGAAACAGCAGTATGATTTTAAAGGACAGATGTAAATGCTAGGGGGAAGCCCTGGAAATGTGAGGGGTGTTCTCTCTGGGGAGAGGGAGCATGTGTGGAATGGGGGATTTCTGTATGTAAATATTACTTCAAACAAGTATTACTTTTATAAAAATAATTAACAAATACAAATTTGAGTTTTAAAAAATGACATAGACAGCTGCCACAGCCTTTTAGTGGGCTGGAACTTTTTTCAACCAAACTAGTCATCAAACCTCAGCTTTTCTCACCGTGAACAAAAAAGACAATTTTTAAAATGTGTTACATTTTGAACTCCTTAGTTACACTATATACAGTATCAGTTTCATGTTTTTCTTGATTAGATTCTTAAAGTTAGACTTTCTTGAAAGAAAAGGAAAGAGGACAGGAGCCTGGGATCTGGAGCTGAAAGAAGTGGATTCCAGCCCTGCCTGTCCCCCGCGCCCCCTTACTTGCTGTGTGTCCTCGGAGAAGTTACTGCACTGCTCTGAAACACAGCTTCCTACTCTGCAGATGAGGCAAACACTACCCTCCTCACAGGGCAGTTACGGGTGGGGCAAGGGCACTTCATTTCACTGTAGCCTCAGTAGACCCTGACGGCTTACACAGAGTAGGCGTTGCTAAGTATCGATCTGATTTGAGCAAATTCAGAGTGATTTCTAAAGGCACTTAAAAATAGAAGCAGATGGCTGCTATGATTGGGGACAGGTCTGCCAAGAAGCTGGAGCTGGACTAGAAATGCTCTTTCAAACTTCTGTCTGTGCTCACTATTCTAGATTTTTCTTTCATTTCATTCTACCATAGGAATACAGAATCCAAGGCAATGCAGGCGTGCTGTTACAATTAGAGAGATTGGGTGGAGCAGAGGCAGAGGTAATCGAGCCTGTTTTCCCCGGAATGACTTTGTTTCATACTGGAGAATTCACGTTGGGCCGTGCTGGATACCCAGCAGATGCTTCCGCACGGGAGCTTCTGGTTCTAGAATCTGAACTATGGAACACGACTGCTGGTACCCGCCTTGTCTTCCTACAGGTTCCCCTCCCCAGGTACCACTTCACCCCAGGTTGGCTGTTACCCTGAAGCTGACTGAGTCTGGACGTCCCAAACCCAACTGCGGCAGGGGAGGGCGGTCAGCGGTCACCCCTCTGGGCCCTTGTTCTACTGCCCTGCCATCCTCGGAAGGGCCGGTCCTGCTCAGGACGGCTGAGTAGCCCCCGAGGACAACGGGAGCTCCCTAAGGCAGTTCTGAATATTGCAAAGTCCCTGCTAAGTTTGTGCTGTCAGTCCCCAGGGCCGCAGGGCAGAGGCACCTGACTATCCATCAGCAGAGGTCAGGTTTGAGAGGTTTTCATCACTTTTATGACCCAACAGAAAGAACTCTTGGCAGTTAGAATGAACTATGGCCTGTCTGTGCTGCTTAAGTTGCAAGGGCCTGTTCTGGACAGAAATATGTCTATGACCCTGGCCTGGCTGGTTGGATATGGGACCAAAGCAGGGAGCAGTTCACGTGGAAAATCTGGTTCGGTCCATGCAGGGTGGTTCAGTTCAACATGCACCCTCTGAGGGCCAGACGCTACCAAATGCAGGTGGGTCCCCTCCTGTGAGGTGCGTCCAAACAAATGAGGGTGGGCGGACAGACACATGAACAGAGGAGGTACAGGTCACAGAGTAAGTGCTCCGTTAGCTGTGCAGAGGGTGCTGTTCCCACAGGAGGACCCGGAGACAGAGCCTCCCATGGGGACACAGGTTACCACGGGGATACAGAGGGGACAGCCAGCCTCCGCATCCTTCTGGCCCAGAAAGGGGTTCCTAGGAGATGGCTCAGCCTTCCTCCAACCTCTCGATGAATCGTCGCAAGTGCATAAAGAAAATGCCACCCTTACATTATCGCCAGGGTTGAGCCAGGGGCTCTAAGACAGTGTGGAGACGCAAACTTGGGTTCCCACGTCTGGAATCCCGCCTTCTCTTCCTCTAGTCCCATCAGCCTTACCACTCAGCCATCCCATCCTCTGCGAAGCCTGCCCATCCCTCCTCTGTGCCCCTTGCATTCAAGTGACCTCTTACAGCTGTGGTCATGCTGAGCACCCCTCACCCCCTCTGCTCTTCACCCCCCACCCCACAGCCCCCACTCTCTCTAAAATAGAACCCGGTTCTCTCCTCCGTTTTCCTTGAGGGCACGGTCAGTGGCCAGCTCCTGGCATAGTGCCTGTCATATGACAGGTGCCCAGTAAATATTTATTGCTTAGTGATTCCCATATGCTTTTGGGGGCTGAATCCCCATGCTCCTGGGGCAGCATGGTCACCAAGGAGAGGCAGATGGCTCTGCCACATATCAGCTGGGTAACCTTGACGGGTTATTTCATTTCTCTGAGACTCAAGTTCCTCATCTGTAAAACCCGAAGGATAAGCTACCTCATGGGATGCTGTCAGCATTCCACAAAGCAGTGACTGCAGAGCCCATAAACACACAGTTGGCACATAACCATAGCTCCCGAAATGCTAATTGCCTTCACCCTTCCTACCTCACGCAGGACGACTGATGGGTGGATGAATGGAGGCTCAACACGGCTCACCCTTGTTAAAGATGTAGAACTACTTAATTTGAGGACACGAGTATCTGTCATTCTGTCCTCCGAGTGAGAAGCAGCAGAGCCTAGTGGTTAGGAACCCAGCGCTCTGGAGTGGACTTCTTGAACTTGAATCTCACTTCTACAACTTCTTAACCTTCCTGGCTCTCAAGCTACTCACTTGTAAGATGGAGATAGTAATAGCTGTTATTATATTATATCGCTACTATTTGAAGAGGATTGACTAAGTTAAATTCTTTAAAGCTCTTAGAACAATGCCAAGCACAGAGGAAGCACTGTGTAAGCAGTTGCTATGCTACCAGTCTTCTTCTGTGTGTCGGAAATGTATTATAATTAAATAATTAAGCCTGGTTATCAGATACTCAGTTAAATGTAGGCCCACGAAGGCACTTGCTCGGCCGGCAGCGCAGAATCCGTCTGACGTTAAGGCCCTTATCTTGCTTTGCTTCATCTCCTCTTCCTCCCCTCCCACGTCCGCCTCCAGGATCTCCCATAACTGGTCTGTTTTCCCCTCTGACTGATGGTGACATAGCGCGGCACTCATACTACTTCTGGGGTCTCCATCAGGTCCCTCTTCACGGAATCTCACCTCCAAACCACCTTACTCTCTGCCGTCCCATCCGTCTTCCTCCTCTTCCGCCCCGGCCAGCGTTATTCCCTTGCTCCAACACCTTCAGTAGCTCAGAAGTACTTACCCAATTAAGTTCAGCATCTTCTGCCTGGCATTCGAGGCCCCCTCTCTTGCCTTGCCTGACACCCCCCTGCCCTCCGCTCTCTTCCATGTCTTCTACACCTGCAGCTAGCTGAGCTGCTCCACATTCTCTGAAAAAGGTCCATCCTTTCCTGCTTCTGTGCCTTTGTTCAGGCTGTTCTTATCCCCTAGCATGTGTCTCTGTGTCCACCTTTTTGAAGTCTCAGGTATGTTTCAAGTTCATCTCACATGGGGTCTTTTCTTCCTTTGGACCTCACAGTTCTTTACTGGAATCTCTTTTTCTGGTGCAACATTCTGTCTGCACTTCTTTGGGCCCTTAACGTCCTATTCGTCTGCTCAGGACCAAGTGTCCTGTAAAGCCGGTTTGGTGAGATAGATCAGACTCTACTCCCGGAGCAGGGGACCCCACCGGAAGGCAGGCGGAAGCCTGGGGCACTGAGCGCCGGCACCCGAGCCAGACCCGGTGTCCAATAGCATCTGGGGGTAACACCAAAACTGAAAACTCACGCAGGGGCCAGGCTGATGAGGGAACAGAGGCAGAGTTCAGGTGTGAGAGCTGAACTCTTAGGTTAGACTGAAGAGCCAAACAGAGGGTCGGAAGCAGAGCTGGAGACGTCTCCTGGCTGTTGGGGTGCGGTGTGACCACCGTGCGAGTGTGGAGGGGGTTCTGGGGGTGCGGGGCCGGGCTGGACTTCTCTGCCAGGCCTTACTCGCATGCCTGTCCTCTGTCCTTGTCTATGACACCACTGGCGCTGTGCACGACGTGGCCTCCCACGGGGCTCTGCACGGATCATGGCACACACAGGGCCTAGCACACAGGTGACAGAGCCATCAGTGTGAACCCACGAGCAATGAACACACAGGCTGAGGCAGCACCAGGAAAGGCAAATGGTGAATTGCAGGCAACAAAGGGCCAAGGCCAGCGAGGGGCACTGCCATTCCCTCGCTGCCCTCACTGTAGCTCTTTTCTTCCTCCCCTCCTGGCCCACCACCAATTCAGAATCAAAGAGCAGGGCTGCCGGGGGTTCTCCTGGCAACCCCACAGAGTCTCAGGCCCCAGCCTGACCTCTAAGTGACTGCTGAGGATTGAGGATCGAGGCTCAGCCCTCCCCACTCCCAGGTCCTGCCCTCTGCTCTGGAAACTGATGTGTAATTCTCACAATAAACCTATAACAATGACCAACATTTTTAGACATAATACGTGCCTGGCACTGTGCTGAGAACATCACATGAGTCATTTCATTTAATCTCACAATAAACATATGAGATAGGTACAATTATTAGCCCCATTTAGAGAGGAGAAAATTGAGTTCAGAGAAGTTAAGTAATTTGCCCCTAGTCACACAGCTAGGAACTGGAAGAGCCAGGATCTAAGTCCATGGGACCAGCTGCTGTGCTTTAGAGGAGCGTGTTGGCCAAAGAAAAAGGGGAGACCAGGTTCAAGGGAAGGCTTTTTTCTTTATGTCAGGGTAGGAGAAACCGGGACCCTGTTCAGTTAATGGGGAGGGGGTAGCAGAGGGGGACGCATCACTGCAGGAGCAAGAAGGGAGGAAGATGAAGGCGCAGGTGAGTGGTCAAGAATGAGGAGGGGGAGGGGAAAGAAGGGGAGGGGAAAGAGGAGGGAGCTCGTTCCTCATGGCCCCAAACCCCTCCACTAACCGAGGAGAAAGTTATTTTCAGTATGAGGCAAGGCAGGAATTTGGGCCTGGGTGGAATGGAGTTCAGTCTCCTGGCTGTGGGGAGAGGCCTGGGGCATCGCCTCAAGCTCTGGACAGGTCTGCAGAATGGAATAAAAGGCCCAGCTGAGCTGGCTGCGCCCCCTGATCTTACACCTCAGTGCTGTAAATGAGAACAGCTTTGGAAAGAGCTTTGTCTCTCTGTTGACTCCTTTTAGCCCCTGGCTTTCAGCTCATATGGAGGAAGGGACCTATTCTTTCCTCCAACCTGGGGATGAATGAAGGCCCCCTGGTGAAGCCACTGTGTCTTCTGGAGGGAACGGAGGTGCAGTGCACACTAACACCCCAAGACCTTGCCCGGCCATCACCAATGGCAGCCCTTTGCCCCAGCGCTGTGGCCAGCCCAGGGAGGGCTGAGCTCTTGGAAGCTGGAATTTCTCAGAAGGCCATCCAGTGAGCCTTTTGCAGGGGTGCTCAGGGCTCCTTGCCGTGCTGGGCGGTGAGTTATTGCAGCCTGTTAGCTTCAGCAGCAGGTGGAGGCATCCTGGGCTGCGCTCCTTCCTGCGAGCGAAGCCAGGTAGTATCTACTGGCTCCAGTGAATAAGGTAACCAGCCCTTTCATGGCACAGAGGATGCATCTCTCACCCAAGGTTTTTTTTTTCCCCTCCTTTCTTTCTTCATTATGTTTGTAATTTTGTTTTATTATTTCCCATTGGAAAGCTGTGAAATGAAAATGATGCAATCTACTGCTGTGAAATAATGTCGTGCTCGAGTCCTTTTCCAATAAGCCCTGAGGTCTGCTCTGTGACGGCTTCATTAAATTAGTCGGCTCCATGGCAAATGGAAAAGCGCTGGGAGCTTTGGATTTTGCTAATCCGAATTGGGCTGCCTGAGACCTTAGACCCCCAGGGAGCTCGAGAGGTTGGCTCTGCATGCTGGGGTGAAGAGGCTCCCGCCTACCGTGGGTGATGCGCCAGAGGCCACCACCTGTGCACGGCTGCCAGACCTCTCATGCAACCCTTCGCTGTGCTCCTCTGCGTGCCAGATGCTGCCCCAGGTGCTGTCACGTGCCAAGGGACCCGACAGGTCAGGGCACTGTCTCCCCAGGAGCACAGTGTGTGGGGTTGGGGAACGGAGGAGGCGTAACTGCGCTGCAGGTAAAGTATGATGGAGCACAGGTAGAAGGTGAGCCTCTCCTTGAAGGCTGGCCAGGACTCAGATCACCAGATGCCGGCGAATATGCCTGAGATACTTGCAGGGGAGATGTGAGAGCTTCCCACTTACCCTCCCATCTCCATCCCCCGGAGTTTATGAGAACAGACTCTCCCTTGCCAGGCTCTATTGTAGTATTAAAGATTTCCATTACTGATAGTTCTTTCTAGTTAGTGCTTTCAGTATTAATCTCCGTCATTATGAGATAAAATATGCATGATCCCTAAAGCTTTGTGTATTATAACGAGGTTTCATTGTTATAAATTCGTCTTCTTCGGTCCTCCATTTCTGCCTTTGCTATCTTTTTAAAACTCTAATGTCTGGTGGCTATAGCCAGGAGGTAATTAGGAAGTAGTACTGAAGAATCATGGGCTTATTCTCTCACTCACTCACAGAAATTTATTGAGGGTCTACGCTAAGACATGGTCCCAGAACCAGTGGGAAAGACAGTGGTGACAGCTAATTATAGCACTAGGGAATTTTGGTCTGAGCTGACACAGGAAAGCCCCCTTCCACAAACACCTATAAATATTGGATAAAATTCAATAAAACAATTTGAAATCACAGCTGCATTTGAAAGGAAGGAAAGAGAAATTCCAGATTCCAAAAATGAGTGGGAATTCAAAGCCAGCATGGTGAATGAGAGCTGAAAGGGAGTGGAGGCCAGATATCTGTGCAATCAGGATTGGGGTTTCAACACCCCAGTGGAGGCAGATATGAAGACCACAGCTTCATGAGTGGCTGGGGCCAGAAATGGGACCCTACACTTAAGTGGGTGCTCAGAAGGGCTAAACAAACCCCACCTACCAGCTGGCATGGCAGCAGGACAACAATCTGGGTAGAGGAAAGATAATCTGCAAAGGATCAAAATCCAAGAGGGTGCCAAGCACAGATGTGGGGTCCAAATTCACTGAACTTTCACAGTGTGGAAACTACAATTGGAAAAATCAGTGTACACACTGGTTTGAACTCAATGGAACCCAACAGAGGCAAACTTGAACCTTCCCTGAGGCATGCTTCCACAGCCCAGAGGCAATAACTCCTGCTGAAGATGAGCTCACACAGAGAAATTACACAGTACATAAGAAAAGAAACTGCCGAGAGAGTGAGTCTCAGCTTCAATGTGGCACCCAGCGTGGCCACCTACGCTGACTCCAGAACTACTGAAAAACTCCCGTTTCTGCCCGTCCACTCAACACCGTCATCCCTCCCACTCTAATCCAGTCACTGGAGAGTGCCTGAAGCCCGTCTCTCTTCTTTCCAGTTCATAAATGTATACAACGCATGTACAAATTCCCTTTCGTTTAATTCACACACCACACCATTTAGATACCTAGGAGCCCACATCGCTCATGTCTGTTCGCGCTAGCCAGAGGCAACCACTGGTGAGGCGTTTCTGCCACACCTGGCCACCTTCTCGCCCGGCAGTGTGATGAGACTGCTCCAGAGTGGTGACTCCCCAAGCTGGGTTTGGGGTCTCTATCTTGCTAGCCCATAAGATATGAAGAGAGTCGGTCCTTTTCTGCTTTCATATGCTGATGGCATTGACAAACTTTCACTTTCACCCACAATACTGCTGGTCTACACAGTGAGGCGTTCCAGGTTCCTGAACTCTGGCATTCAAACGGAACGATCGGAGTTGACCAAGGACTCTAATTCAGCACCCACTCAAAGACCTTACTGCCCGGCAAAGCTTGGCCACCCTTGCTCCACTGCATAATTGCAGGACACAGGAATCTCAGACGGGGGCAGGCTGCCGTCCCACCCAGGTATCATCAGCTTTGCCTTGAATCGGTGGAGCTTTGGAACTGCTGCTATTCTTGCTTTTAAATCACAAATTACTCTTGCTTTGGCTCCATCACCATCCACTTACTGAAGAGAGGGTATCTGGATAACCTTACACAGTTACACATAACACATTACACAGTATACAAATCCGTATTGGCTTTTTTTTTTTTTTTTTTCTTTTTTGCGGTATGCAGGCCTCTCACTGCTGTGGTCTCTCCCATTGTGGAGCACAGGCTCCGGACGTGCAGGCTCAGCGGCCGTGGCTCACGGGCCCAGCTGCTCTGCGGCATGTGGGATCTTCCCGGACTGGGGCACGAACCCGTGTCCCCTGCATCGGCAGGCGGGCTCTCAACCACTGCGCCACCAGGGAAGCCCTGGCATCAGTTTTTAAGTTCTGCTTTCCACTAAGGAGGTCGTAAGATGCATACCCTGCAGCTCAAATGTGAACCTTTGGTGTCTCCATTAGCAAACTACCCCCCCACGTCCTTCACGGAGTCTTTGTTACTGTCCCAGCTTCTTTCACTAGTAAGAGGAAGGTCAGTGGGAGCCCCGAGCCTTAGCTTTTCTGCCACATCTAAGCAGCTGAGATTAAAAAATAAAATGTTTGTCCCTCTGGGGCAGAGGCCTCCGTTCCTGTTTCCCCATTTCCATGGGTATTCAACAGAGACCTATGGCCACCTACACTCTGTGACTTTACAGGGGGAGTAAAAGGAGTAATGTCCCTTCCTCTTGGACAAGGAGTCGTGTTTCCAATCACACCTGGAGGAAAATATTCACTGAGAGCTTGATGTGCCTGACTCAGCGCTGGGGCCAAAGTAAGTCACGAGCCAGCTTTCCTGCCACCGGGGAACTCCCAGACAGGCACAGCCACAGAGGGAGACAAGGACACGGATGGGGACAATACCAGCTCCTTTAGTTATTTCAGTGCAGAATCTGTTTCCCCTATTTAGGGGAGAGGGTGCTGGTGAAACTGTCTGTTCTTTCTTCTCTGCAAAACTGGTTTAAACCCGGTGGCCCTGTAGCTTGAACAGCCAACAGAACATCTTCTTCTATAGGTGTCTTTATCACATGGCCTCCTCGCCTTTCCACAGTGGGGCGTGAGCCAGCCCCACAGAACAGGCAAATCGTAACTAAAGAAGGCAACAGGAGGATTGCATAAACAAACCCAGCCGAGGACATGCTGGATCTGCACACAGCCCTTCACTCTCCACGTCTGCAGTAGTCCACAGTCATGGATTTTTTAATGATGAGCTTGAACAACAGCCATCACGCAAGGCTTTCTGGATGAAGGGGAGACAGACACCCGTTTGGGGTATAAGATGGGAGATGGATTCCAAAGTGGATCCAAATGACCCCCACCTCCTGGTACCAGCTCTCCTGTGTAATCCTCTCCCCTTGAGTGTGGCTGGGCCTAGCGGCTCACTTCTCTCAAACAGAATGTGGCAAAAGCGATGGGCAGTAACTGGTGAGACGAGGTTGGAAAGGACTGTGACTTGTGTCTTGCTGGTGCTCTTGCCTTCCTGGCTTGCTTGGCTGATGGCTGGGTTAGAGAGGCCGACATGGCAAGGAACTGAGGGCAGCTTCTGGCCAACGGCGAAGGGCCACATCCTACCCACAACCACTGCCACACCTTGACTGCAACCTTTTACGTCACCCTGAAGCGGGGACCCAGGGAGGCTACGCCCCATAGAAACTGTGCGGCCAGAGATGTGTGTTGCTTTCAGCTGCTAAGTTTTGGGGTCATTTGTTTCTCGGCGATAGATAGCTAAAATCATTACTAATTAGCACGTGGTGAACTTACCTCGGCCGAGAACGTACAGGCAATTCCGGGAACTTTTAAACAACATGGGTCGGTTCTTTTCTTAAAGCCTAGTTACTAAGAATGCACAACCACCATACCCAATTCCCAGAACACACTGGGGATTTGTTAGAGGAAGAAACTCCCACACCGATGGCCACAGACTATAAAGCCATCAGGGCCCACAGAGACGCCTAGAGCAGTGATTCCAACCAGGGAGGAGCCTGGACCCTGCCCTGGACCTACTGCAGTGGGATCCCCACAGGTAGACCCTAGGGCTGCTGAATTGATGCAGTTTCCCCAGATGAGACAGACTGTGTATCCCTAGGTAGGAAACGCTGCTGTCCTTTGCCTCCCCCACTTGATGTAACAGGAGATGAAGGGCCAGAGAAGGTACGTGTCTTCTCCAGGTGGCACTGCCTGCCAGCGGCAGCTCAGGATCAGAGGGCAGGTTTCCCATCTCTCCGTCCTCTTCTTCCACCCCCAACAAGGCCCCACCACCTGCCCACCCCGACTCAAAGGAGAACTCAGCCTAGCTCTGAGCTAACCTAAGTGGAAACAAAGGAGGAGAGACACAGACAGAACTTCCACGGTTCCTTTATTTGTTTTGAAAAGCACCTCCGCCCTTCGTCTCTCACGCCCTTCGTCTCTCAGTCGAGTCCTGGCCTAGTGACGACGAAGGCTGCTCTCTCTGGCCTCTTTCGTTAAGACAGGGAACCACATCAACACTTCCCATCAGATCTCTGCCTCCAGGTACCGTGCAGGGGCAGACCCAGCCAGGACTGGAACTTAACGGCCTTGAGAACACGGGGATCTGTCTGTCTCTGAGTTGCTCTTGGCTTGCAGTCTCTTCCTGCATCCTCCCTGACAGCCGTTCCTGTCCTGGCGGGGGGGGGCTCTGCCTTCGCCTCCCCATTCAGGGCTTCTGCAGTAGTTCGGGGCTGCCTGCAGCCTGGTTTCCAGTCCGATTCTCATCCGGGGAAGCACCACCCCACGGCCCCCGCCGGTTCCGACACGGATCTTCAAGAGCTCACCAGGTCCCAGTGCTGGCTCAGAAGTGAGGACTCACACGGATTGACAACGATCTCCCTGCCGTTCTCAGTGCCATCGCCAAACATGTCTGTGTCTAGGCAGAGGTGGGATGCCACATGCTCGATGCGGGAACCAGTCTTGGTCCATTGCTGGGAAGATGGAGAGGGGAGAGGATGAACCAGAATTCTCTGGCTAAGGTCCTGGGTCCTAGCAATAGTATTGGGAGTTCCAGCGTAATCAGAAATGTTGACACCACATGGCTAGGGTCATCCAGAGACTTGACTTCATGGTCTCATGGAGGAAGAAAACTGCAACTAATTGCCTTGCCAGGTATTGTTGTTGGTTTTCTTTTTTTTTTTTATCGGATTAAAAAAAGTAAAGGCGAAATCAATATGTTTGCTAGGAAAACTCATTAGAAGGCAGTAACTTTCCAAGCCATAGGCCAGAAAATGTGAAGCGAGTTAGCCACAGGAGCAGCCAAAGAAATGATCCACGCTCGGTATCTGCACCGTCATGAAGAAGTGGGTGAGAATGAGGAGGGGGGATGGCGAGGCAGCAGCGGGGAGGGGCTCCTGGGCAGCACCTGAAGCCAAACCTCTGCTCCTCCAAAGTGCTTCAGCACACGAGGGGCCCAAGTAGAGAGGGGGTCTCGTGCTGCTGCTCCCCAGACTTCACCTCACTGGACAAGGAGGGAGGGGAGGGACACGTATTGGGGAGCTACCACTGACCAGGTATCATGGACCATCTCAGTGAACTGCTCTAAACAGCTACCCTGTGTGATGGGCATCATCAACCTCATTTCATAGAGGAGGAAACTGAAGCTCAGAGAGGTCCAGTAACCTGCCAAGGGTCACACAGCCAGTGAGCCATGAAAATGGATACTTGAATCTCAGTCTCTCTAACACCGGGACCCAGTTGGCAGGAAACTGAGTGGAGCCAACACTGTGCCGCCAGAGAAACTAGGCACAAGGTACATCCAGAGTGCTATGAACTTTGCTGGACATCCTGCCAGAGGCCAAGGCCCCCGAAGGCAGAGGTTCGAGTCTTGTTCATCCTTGTGGCCCCGCAGGCTCTGTCCCAGTATGCTCCTGCTCTGGGATCCTGGGTGGGCGTCGGAGCAAGACAGGGCAGTACAAGATACACACGCAAGCTGAGGTATAGCGCGGTCAACAGGCTTTCACACGGCAGCGGATCGCTGCTGTGGGCACCACGGATGGTATCAGAGGCCCCTCCCTCCCTCTCCTAACCAGAGGACCTCTTCCTTATCAACCCTTCCTCCTCTGAAGCTTCTCTCTTTTCCTGCACACGAGACTTAGACCTACACCGGCGGCCACGTCCCAGGGCAGACGCGCTGAGCACTTACCTGTCTGTCATCTCCATTCTTGCAAAGGACAAGAACCACCGGGGCGCCAGGGAACAAGGTGATGACTGACAGGCACAGCTCCTCCTGGAGGATCTGCTGGGTGTACGTGAAGGCCCAGATCTGGAGGGGAAGAGGCCAGAAAGGGTCACCTCAGGATGCTTGGAAGCCACCCCTGTTGGGATACTGCTGTGCCTACGTGTGACAATTAGCACAGCTTGGTACGAAGCACTGGGCGGGGCGGGGGGGCGGTCCTAGCGGGAATCGACTGTCAACAGGTGACCTGGGAAAATGCTACTCAAGAGCCAGAGATTCTTGGGTCACACCCTCGGTGAAGTCCCCGCCCCTCTCCCAAGAGGGGGACTGGCCTGGGGCATGCAGGCTGCCTCTGAGAGGCAAGGACCAATTCTGGGCTTTGGGCAGGAGACTGAAGAACACCCCGGCCGAACTGCACGGTCTCCAGTTTCTCCGTTTGGATTGGTGTCTGTTCCCCACACTTGACATTTCACGCAGCTACCCGGCAGGTCACACCCCCCATCCTCCCAGCGGTCTTTAGAATGTCCCTTCTTTGAAAAGGAGTCCAAATTGGCGCCCTGAGAACGTGAGAATTGTGACAAGAGGCAGATGGAGGGGCAAAGGGAATGAGGAGGGGGTGGGAGAGGAGAAGGAAGGAGAGAAGGAAGTTGTGAGAAATAAAATCATTCCAAGAGGGCGCATGCACGCCAGCACTCCAGGAGGACAGAGCACTTGGCCCCGGACCTCCTGCATGGGGAGCGGCTAAGGAATCGGATGGACATGCAGAGTTCTGACGGAGGCGAAGGGAACGGGGCATTCGGTGAGGTTCATTACGAGGAAGGAGGAATGTTTCCTTCAAGCGCCAGAGACCAGAGAGCAGCCAACTGCTGAAGCAGCCCGGGCCACCGCCCAGCTCTTCGATCAGGGGCGGAAATGCTGGCATAATAGTTGTCAAACGTGAACCTGCAAGAGGTTTTTCCTAGGTTGTAAAACAGGGATAACATCTGTCCTTTGTCTTATCACGGGGCAACGAAGACTTGTGAATCGGATGCCCCGAGGGGAGCTGCAGAGAGGACCCCTTTAAGGGCCGTACCTCTCCTCTTCCACGACACCCTTACCGTCCAGTGGACCTTCTGTCCCTGCACCAGGCCACTTGGTGTCGAGAGACGACCTAGACCAGAAAGTACTCCCTGGGGAGTAGATGGAAATAGAGACGAACAAAGACTGGCTGTGAGTTGAGAATTCCTGAAGCCTGGGGATGGGTACACGGGGGTTCTTCAAACTCTTCCACTGAGTTCGATTTCTGTATCTATTCAGTTTTTTTTTTTTTTTAAATAATAAAACGTTAGGAAATGTACTCTTCTGGCCTTGTGAACATCACCATGCTACGCAAACCATTTGCCTTCCTCCAGGGTAAGCTGCAAGGGGAAGACGCCTGTATACATGGAGGTAACGTCGGAACCATGACAAGATGGCTAATAGAGGCTCACATTTCTTGAGCACCTACTATGTGCCAGGCACTGTTCTGGGAGCTTTACACATGTTAACTTAATCACAAGACTCCAATTAGGTGGGTGTTGTCATTATTCCCCTTTTACAGATGAGGAAGGTAAGGCTCAGAGAGGTCATCCTAAGTCAGGTACACAAAGTAACCCCTACACCCACTCTCCCCAACAGCTCTATTTGAGCTACTGCTGCCGCTGGGGTCATGGCTCGTCCCGGGCCCTTTGATTCAGTTTAATCTCGGGAGACCCCTCCTCCAGGTCGTAAATATTAAAACGATAGATCAGCTCCTCCTTGACAGGAGATAGCTGGCAGGAGCTTCCTCCTCTCGGCCACTTCCCAGTGGCAGCCCCTGTGAGAAGGGAAACCAAGGTCACACCCCGTGTCGGGGGCCGGGGAGGGGGCAGACCAGAGAGTAGGCCCCTCCCCTGACACTGATGGGAACGGGGCAAGAGTATGAATGGAGGCCCACCCGCCGCGGACGCCACACCAGGCCAGGGGACACGCGTGGCGCTGGCTTCCAGCCTGGGCTGCCCCCCTTTACTTCCCACCCCACCTCTGTCCCCTACTGTGAACTCACAGCCTGCATCTCCCTGTTTGGTCACTCCCCTCTCAAGGGTCCCCCTAGGGCCTGGGTGTGTGGACCTGGGACACAGTCCATCCTCTGGAACGGACCCAGGGGAGAGAGATCCACACAAGTCCCGAAATCAGGCTCGGGTCATTAGGGTGGTGGATTCTGGGGTCCTACACATTTGGGGAGTGTAATGTAGAAGGTGGACACAGGTCCTAGGCGTGAGCCCTGAGAATTCCTTGGCCTGTGGTGCGGGGGGAGAGCAGGGCCCAGGTACAAGGGCAGGGCTGCCAGGGGGCCATTTGCCCAGGCCCACCGTACCACTGGCCTCAATGTTAGACTTCTGCATTGCCTGGAAATGAGGATAAACACACAGTCACCGACATGGAAAGAAGATGAGGCTCATCACTCCGTCCCACTACCTGACCACACAGCTTGCAGTGAACCGTGAATTAGCATCTTAAAAATAAACCCCGTAATTATCTTACGACCACTACAATACACTAGCTTTGTGTTTTTTATGTTAAAAGCATTAATTGATTAAATATAAAAACTTAAAATATACCACCATTTTGGCACTTTTTTTTTTTTTTTTGGCTGTACGCGGGCCTCTCACTGTTGTGGCCTCTCCCGTTGCGGAGCACAGGCTCGGGACGCGCAGGCTCAGCGGCCATGGCTCACGGGCCCAGCCGCTCCGCAGCATGTGGGATCTTCCCGGACCGGGGCACGAACCGGCGTCCGCTGCATCGGCAGGCGGACTCTCAACCACTGCGCCACCAGGGAAGCCCTGGGCACTTCTTTTTGAATACCCTTAGGGGCTTCAAAAACCAGAAGTGCTGAGGATGGCATGGGGTAGGGTGGGGAGTGGTGGTCCTTTTAACTCTGAGACACCCCATCCACAAATGCCTTCCGGGAAGGAATGTATATGGTACCCTGGGGGCTCTGAGGAAACCACCTCGAGACACCCGGGGGGAGAACGTGCACAGGCACGGACAGGTATTGAAGCCCTCATACTATGTGGACTTTCCATTAGCTGGTGCTTTACTGGCATCGAAATAATTCAGCCTCGCAATTCCCCAGAGGGACGCAGCTCTGTGGCCACACATATGCAAGAGAAGAGAGTTAAGGGGGAAGCAGAACATGGGAGCAGGTGGGGAAGGAAGCAACGAGAGGTTTTCCGATTCCTATTCTGCGGCCTGTCAGGCTTTGCAGAACGGTCGGTGATGAATAGGTTTATTAAATGAATCTCAGAGTCAGAAATGAATTCAAGAAGGCGGCAGTGGTTGCTCAGGCTGGCCTGGCCTCGATCGGTGAGCACTGACGGCTCCATTTCGGGGACTGGCAAAGTCACAGCCTTCAACCCAATGCACACAGACACGGCCATATCCATGGAAGCTAACCCAGAGGCCATCCTGGAGGTGGTGTGGGATGCCTCGCCCCTCTGGGACGGGCTGGTAAGGGGTCGAGGAGGAGGCAGTCCATTCCTGGCCCTCCAGCCTCTTTGCTGCTGCCCTGGAAGAGGGGAACTGATGCTGGGGAGGGGATGGTCCAGGCCGGACAGCCTGAAGGCCTTCTGTGCTCGGAGGAAGTCTCTGGAGCTGCCAGTGTGGGTGGGAGACAGGAGTGACCCGTCACTGGGGGAGGAGACTTCTCGCTAGTAAATGCTCACCTGGCCACGGCAGCTAGCCTGGGGCTTACTGTCCTGCACTGGCTGGAGAAGCAGAGAGGAAAGATTTTCTTCAGAGGAGATACCTGAAGGAGTAAAGTTCTGAAGGGAGCAGGCATGAAGCTAAGCTGGGGCCCAAGCCCAGGGGCTGATCTTAGAATGGTCGAGAGCCACCGCCAGTAGGCAAGGGCACTGCTTTCCAGCTGGGGTGCTTTTGCCCCTAGCCACCTACCCAGGGGACAGCTGGCAGTGTCTGGAGGCATTGTTTGACTATTATGACTAGGTCGGGGCTGTTACTGACACCTAGTGGGTGTGGTCAGGGATGTTGCTAAACATTCTACAACGCACAGACAGTCCCTGCAACAAAGAATTACCCGGTACTAATGCCAACTGTGCTGAGGTTGAGAAACCCTAGCCTAGCCTTTTTTTTTTTTTTTTAGTTTTTGTTGGATATAGTTGCTTTACAATGTTGTGTTAGTTTCTGCTGTACAGCAAAGTGAATCAGCTATCTGTAAACACATATCCCCTCTTTTTTGGGTTTGCTTCCCATTTAGGTCACCACAGAGCACTGAGCAATAAATTCTCATTACCTAGCCTAGTCTTAAGAGCTTGGTATCTGGAGGCGGCAGGGCCGTGTCTGAACCTTGCTCTGGTGCTACTAGCATATGACCTGGGTAGCCTTGGTCACCTCCTCTAAGCCTGCTGTGAAACCCCTATCTGTGAAGTGGGGGTTATTGTGAAGCTGAAACAAGCAGATGTTCGTGGAGCACTCAGCCCACTGCCCAGCCCCTGGAGGAGAGTCTCCGTGAACCATCATTTTCCCAACACATGGGAAGGAGTGGTTGGATGAGGACAGAGAAACATTGCCATGTGGACAGACGTTAGGGGGCTGTGTTTTCCTTAGGGCAGAAGCATACATCATTTTCTGCTGGTGGTGAGTTCCCTGTTCAAAAATTCTCCCGTGTGGGGAAGAGTAAACAACGGAGAAGAAACAGTGGATGGGAGGCAGCCCTGCTGGCTGTGCTGTGGTTAGACGGCCAAAATAACTCGGTGCCGAGGGACGCTTCTGTTCTTGATTGTTCACCTTCCGTTGTCTACGTGACCCTCACAGCCACCCTGGGAAGTAGGTACGATTGGATGGAAGGCGGACTGAGGTCAGTGGTTGCTCTGGGCAATGCCAGGGGCAGACCCTGGGGCTGACTGTGAATGCGGGACCTCCCTGGTGAGACGGGATCTGAGCCAAGCGCGTCCAGGGCCACGGGCTGGCCTCAAACCTCGAAGGCCACACTGGGCATTGCCCTCGTCCATCGAACACGCCCTGAAGCCTGCTTCAGACAAGATGCTGGGAATGAATGAGTGGGTCCAAGCGAACCTTTAGTTCAGCCGACCTCTTGATGCGCCTGTATGGCTGCGGGATCCCCCAGATGCACTGACTGGCTGTGCGGGGGACCTTCATCACCCGCAGGGACAGAGCTCAGCCGTGCCCTGGTGGGGGCGGCTCTGACCAGGGGCGGCTCTGAGACACGCTCCTCTCCTTCAACTGGGACTAGACTCACTTTGGGGATCTTTGTTTCCAGTCCATCGAGTCCTTTCCTCCCAAGTTGTAAGAATACACCCAGTACATATTGTGTTAGGCCAGGCTGTTGGACTCTGGAGTGACTGCCGGGGCTAAGACCCTGGCTCGCTTGTTTTTTAACCCCATAAACTTGGGTGAGTTACTTAACCCTGCGCCTCAGTCCCCTCAGCTCTGAAATGCAGATTACAGCAGCCCCGTACTCGGAGGGTGACACATATACGTGCCCAGTATGGTGCTGAACAGGGAGCAAGTGCTCAGTTACTCTCCGCCCGTTGGCTGAGATAGTGGAGGATTGCCAACAGGAGGAGAGACGGCCTGCAGATCCTCCTTTGGAAAACTGCCTTTGCCTTGCCTCCCAGGACAGATGCTGGAGAGGCAGTCGTGATGGGGCCATTCCTAAGGGTGTGCTGAGAAAGCCGGGGAGGAAGGGTGGTATCAGGCAGGGAAGGTGACCGCTGGCAACCTGTCCCACTGGCAGACTCACCGAGAGGTGCCAATGTGAGTCCGGGTTTGGGGGAAGAGCTTTGATCTTCATCTCACCCACCCAGGCTACCTAGTGGCCTGCACGCATCCTTCACAAGCCAGTAGGCTGAACTGCCGGGGATCCAGGTGGGAGGACACACTAAAAAGTTTTTCATTTATGTTTTTTCCCTTTCTTTAAATGGGGATACAGTGAGATTGGTGCATCTGTCTTCTTTCTATCTTTCACAAATATTTTTCTAGGGAATCCAATAAAATTGAGAGGAAACTTACTACCCAGAAGGCTTCTGCGACTTCACACATTTACAAACTGATGACGTATTTCTCTTTCTACCCACGGCATCAGGTTGCTGCCATCTTGAATACACACTCAGGTTAGATATTTTGTTCCCAAGGTTGACAAACCAGCCAAAGAAAGGGAAGGGAGGGAGGGTGAGGGGTGGATGGGGCTGCGGTGGAGCAGGGTCGTGAGCCAGCATTGGGGCCAGAGGACAGCCATGGTTGGACGGTCTCCTTTCAACAATGAGGACAGCCACGTGCACGGGGACACGCCACCTGGAGAGTCAGTGGCCAGCTGGAAGCAGAGCTCAGGGCCCCCGAGCCCCATCCTCTGCAGCTCTTTCACCCCACGTGTTGAAGACGCTGGAATCTACCACCCAAATAACCTGAGCCTGATTTCGGGACTTGTGTGGATCTCTCTCCCCTGGGTCCGTTCCAGAGGATGGACTGTGTCCCAGGTCCACACACCCAGGCCCTAGGGGGACCCTTGAGAGGGGAGTGACCAAGCAGGGAGATGCAGGCTGGGAGTTCACAGTGGGGGACAGAGGTGGGGTGGGAAGTAAAGGGGGGCAGCCCAGGCTGGAAGCCAGTGCCACGCGTGTCCCCTGGCCTGGTGTGGCGTCCGCGGCGGGTGGGCCTCCGTTCATACTCTTGCCCGGTTCCCATCAGTGTCAGGGGAGGGGCCTACTCTCTGGTCTGCCCCCTCCCCGGCCCCCGACACGGGGTGTGACCTTGGTTTCCCTTCTCACAGGAGCTGCCACTGGGAAGTGGCCGAGAGGAGGAAGCTCCTGCCAGCTATCTCCTGTCAAGGAGGAGCTGATCTATCGTTTTAATACTTACGACCTGGAGGAGGGGTCTCCCGAGATTAAACTGAATCAAAGGGCCCGGAACGAGCCATGACCCCAGCGGCAGCAGTAGCTCGAGCAGAGCTATGGAGCCAGGTTTCCAAATCCTGCCTTACTTCCAAATCCTCACTTACTAGTGTATGACCTTGGAGAATTTTCTCCAGGTCTCACGTTCATCATCTGCAAAACGAGGATAATAGTAACACCTACTTAATCGGCTTGACGTGGCCTCTCAGAGACAGAGAGGTAGGGGCAGGAGAGAAGGTGAACGAGGCACAGGAAGGGGTCTGAGGGGCAGATGCAACTTCTCTGGACAGGCCAAGAGGCAGGACAGGCTGAGAGATGCAAGGGGGAGAAGAGGCAAAGGAGGGTTATCACCTTAGCAGGAGGCGCTGGGAAGGAGGACGACGGGACGGGTAGTTTACGTAGGAAAGAGCAGCAGACACCGAAAGCATGAGAAACGTAGTGTAAGTCAGTCCTGCAAGGGTATATACTCCACGCACACACGTGCACACGCCCAGAAACACATGCACATGCCCACACGCCCACACTTGGGGGACGAGTCTAGCTGAAATTGCTATGCGGATTTCTATCAGTGGGTTCAACACCTTCAGAATACTTGGACAGGCAGCCCAGGCCTGCTGTTGGCCGCGTGTCCCGCTAGGAGAGGGCTGTGTCTGACCCGGCGTAATCCCACCCGGCACCCCAGCATGCAGCCTGGTGCCCAGGGCACCGTGCACACTCGGTGGGTGTCATCTGTTGAAGGGAACTGAACATCGTCCTGTCTCCTGTGTTCTTCCCATATCCTGAATTCGCACTGCTGCCACACACACCCAACTGTTCTCTCCAAAGCACAGAGGAGTGACAGCTTGGCACGATTTTCTACAAAAGAACTCTTCGCTCACTTGAACCCTGTTACTCTGCTAAACCTTAGTTTCCCACAGCAACAGCTTTCTCCTGTCCCCTTTCGCACTCCGCTGGGACGTCAGCCAGAACAGGTACCACTCTCCTCTAGTCAAATAAAGGCCTGGCAGCTTCTCCCTGGGCCAGGCTATTGGGTGGCCCCTCCCTGAGCCCCAGAGATCCCATGGCTCCCCCCGCCACCTTCCTTAGGCAGCCAAAGACATTAAGTACCAGAAAACCCCCTACTTTGCTAGAAACAGATGCGGCAAACTTCTGTCTCAGGGAAAGGGGGATGATAACGTTTTGGCTGTTTGCGATCCCCATGAGCAGGGCCCACACATGGATTCAGAAGACAGGGATGTGTGTTATCTACTCACACATTCTACAAAATGCCACTGACAAGTGGTATCATTCTCAACCAGGCTGCCACACCTAGAGTGAAACCGACACCTCTGTCTCCTTCCCCTTTTCCTGTCTGACTCAGGCAGCCCCCTTCCGTGTCTTGCTGGAGCGGAGATTATTTTTGGAAAACATCTCAGCAAGCTGGAGGCTGGTGGTGCGATGCCTCAAATGCCAGGCTGAGAGTGTGGGTTTCTGTGGCGGACAATGGGGAGCCATCGAAGGCTGCATGGGGATGGGGAACAATGGTTTGGTGAGCACATGTTACTGGAGGCTGTGGCCAGCATCTAACACAGTGGTTCCCAAGCAGGGTGGTTCTGTCCCCCAGGGGCATTTGGTAAAGCCTGGAGACAGCTTTGACTGGCAATGACTGGTATGTATGGGGTGCTCCTGGCACCTGGTGGGCAGACACCAGGGATGCTGCTAGACGGCCTACAGTACACAGGATGGGCCCTACCACAGAGTGACCCAGCCCCAAACGTCAAGAGTGCTGAGGCTGAGGGCCACTGATCTGGCATGAAGAAGCGAATGTTGGGGCCATGAGCAGCTATTCTGAGGGGAGAAGGGACGGGATTTGCAGGAATGGGGGATGTGGGAGAAAGAGGAGCCACGGAAAACGGACAGGAGAGAATTAGTGGCAGGATGAGGTGGCCGGGGAGCCTGACAGGTGCTAGGAGCCATCTGTTGGCTTGAGTTTCCGAGGCGTTTGCTGTGGTTGTGGACTCACTAGATCACCCTGTGTTTGAGAGAGAGAGTCCGGCAGGGATGTCTGAGTGTAAACCCGCCATCCTGGAGCCACCTCCTGGGCTCTCACAGCCTCCTACCCCTGAGGATAAAAGTCAGTCTCCTCAGCTGGGAAAAGGGGCCATGACACGCCTCTTCCCTCCTCTCCAGTCTTACCTTTGCTGCTCCCTCACCATTCTACTCCTCTGACCACAATCTCCCTGCAGCCTTTCAAAGGCATCCTGGCTCCCAGCCCCGGCCCTTGGTACATGCTGGATTTGCCCACCTGCCCTTTCTTCCCTTCGTGACCTGGCCTATTTCTACTCATCTCTCAGGATACAGCTCATTTTCAGATCCTCTGGGAAGACTTCCCCAATCCTTGTGTAGAAGTTGGATATCATCTCTCTGCACTTCTATAGCACTGAGGACCAAACTCTCTCCAGGACAGAGATTATATCAAAATGGCTGCTGACTTGCTTCTTTTTGCATTAGATCCCTTGAGGGGCCATGGTGGCCTGCAACCTAGCCCTTCACCTGTGCATCTCCACAGTCAACAGAGGACACAGATGTTTATAGAGTTGAATGAATGAATAAATGAATGAATTCATGGATGGATGAAGATACAGAATTTGTGAATCAAGAAAACAGAGGAGGAGAGGGGGAAGATGGCGGAAGAGTAAGACGCGGAGATCACCTTTCTCCCCACAGATAACATCAGAAATACATCTACATGTGGAACAACTCCTACAGAACACCTACTGAATGCTGGCAGAAGACCTCACACCTCCCAAAAGGCAAGAAAGTCCCCAAGTACCTGGGTAGGGCAAAAGAAAACAGACTAAACAGAGACAAAAGAATAGGGACGGGACCTGCACCAGGGGGAGGGAACCGTGAAGGAGGAAAGGTTTCCACACACTAGAAGCCCCTTTGCGGGCGGAGACTGCAGGTGGCGGAGTGGGGGAGCTTCGGGGCCGCGGAGGAGAGCACAGCAACAGGGGTGCAGAGGACAAAGCGGAGAGACTCCCGCACAGAGGATCAGGGCCAACCGGCACTCACCAGCCCGAGAGGCTTGTCTGCTCACCCACCAGGGCAGGTGGGGCTGGGAGCTGAGGCTCGGGCTTTGGTCGGAGGCAGGGACAGAACTGGGGTTGGCGGCGTGAACACAGCCTGCAGGGGGTTAGTGCGCCACAGCTGGCCGGGAGGGAGTCTGGGGAAAAGTCTGGACCTGCCTAAGAGGCAAGAGACTTTTTCTTACCTCTTTGTTTTCTGGTGCGCGAGGAGAGGGGATTAAGAGCGCTGCTTAAAGGAGCTCCAGAGACGGCCGCGAGCCGCAGCTAAAAGCGCGGACCCCAGAGACAGGCATGAGACGCGAAGGCTGCTGCTGCCACCACCAAGAAGCCTGTGTGCGAGCACAGGTCACTATCCACACCCCGCTTCCGGGGAGCCTGTGCAGCCCGCCACTGCCAGGGTCCCGGGATCCAGAGACAACTTCCCCGGGAGAACGCACAGCGTGCCTCAGGCTAGTGCAATGTCATGCTGGCCTCCGCCGCCGCAGGCTCGCCCTGCATCCGTACCCCTCCGTCCCCCCGGCCTGAGTGAGCCAGAGCCCCCAAATCAGCGGCTCCTTTAACCCCATCCTGTCTGAGCGAAGAACAGATGCCCTCCGGCGACCTACACGCAGAGGTGGGGCCAAATCCAAAGCTGAGCCCCTGGGAGCCGTGCGAACAAAGAGTAGAAAGGGAAATCTCTCCCAGCAGCCTCAGAAGCAGCGGATTAAATCTCCACAATCAACTTGATGTACCCTGCATCTGTGGACTAACTGAATAGACAACGAATCATCCGAAATTGAGGAGGTGGACTTTGAGAGCAAGATTTATTATTTTTTCCCCTTTTCCTCTTTTTGTGTGTATGTGTATGCTTCTGTGTGAGATTTTGTCTGTATAGCTTTGCTTTCACCATTTGTCCTAGGGTTCTACCCATCCGGTTTTTTTTTTACTTTTCAAAAAAATTTTTTTTCTTAATAATTATTTTTTATTTTAATAACTTTACTGTATTTTATCTTATTTTATTTTCTTTTATCCTATTTCTTTCTTTCTACTTTTTCTCCCTTTTATTCTGACCTGTGTGGATGAAAGGCTCTTGGTGCTGCAGCCAGGAGTCAGTGCTGTGCCTCTGAGGTGGGAGAGCCAACTTCAGGACACTGGTCCACAAGAGACCTCACAGCTCCACGTAATATCAAAGGCAAAAATCTCCCAGAGGTCTCCATCTCAACACCAACACCCAGCTTCACTCAACGACCAGCAAGCTACAGTGCTGGACACCCTATGCCAAACAACTAGCAAGACAGGAACACATTAGCAGAGAGGCTGCCTAAAATCATAGTAAGTCCACAGAGACCCCAAAACACACCACCAGACGTGGACCTGCCCACCAGAAAGACAAGATCCACCCTCATCCTCCAGAACACAGGCACTAGTCCCCTCCACCAGGAAGCCTACACAATCCACTAAACCAACCATAGCCTCTGGGGACAGACACCAAAAACAACAGGAACTATGAATCTGCAGCCTGCAAAAAGGAGACCCTAAACACAGTAAGATAAGCAAAATGAGAAGACAGAAAAACACACAGCAGATGAAGGAGCAAGATAAAAATGCACCAGACCTAACAAATGAAGAGGAAATAGGCAGTCTACCTGAAAAAGAATTCAGAAAATGATAGTAAAGATGATCCAACATCTTGGAAATAGAATAGAAAAAGTGCAAGAAACATTTAACAAGGACCTAGAAGAACTAAAGATGAAACAAGCAACGATGAACAACACAATGAAATTAAAAATACTTTAGAAGGGATCAACAGCAGAGTAACTGAGGCAGAAGAACGGATAAGTGACCTGGAAGATAAAATAGTGGAAATAACTACTGCAGAGCAGAATAAAGAAAAAAGAATGAAAAGAACTGAGGACAGTCTCAGAGACCTCTGGGACAACATTAAATGCACCAACATCTGAATTATAGGAGTTCCAGAAGAAGAAGAGAAAAAGAAGGGGACTGAGAAAATATTTGAAGAGATTATAGTTGAAAACTTCCCTAATATCGGAAAGGAAATAGTTAATCAAGTCCAGGAAGCACAGAGAGGCCCATACAGGATAAATCCAAGGAGAAATACGCCAGACACATATTAATCAAACTGTCAAAAATTAAATACAAAGAAAACATATTAAAAGCAGCAAGGGAAAAACAACAAATAACACACAAGGGAATCCCCATAAGGTTAACAGCTGATCTTTCAGCAGAAACTCTGCAAGCCAGAAGGGACTGGCAGGACATATTTAAAGTGATGAAGGAGAAAAACCTGCAACCAAGATTACTCTACCCAGCAAGGATCTCATTCAGATTTGATGGAGAAATTAAAACCTTTATAGACAAGCAAAAGCTGACAGAGTTCAGCACTACCAAACCAGCTTTACAACAACTGCTAAAGGAACTTCTCTAGGCAAGAAACACGAGAGAAGGAAAAGACCTACAATAACGAACCCAAAACAATTAAGAAAATGGGAATAGGAACATACATATCGATAATTACCTTAAATGTAAATGGACTAAATGCTCCCACCAAAAGACATATTGGCTGAATGGATACAAAAACAAGACCCATATATATGCTGTCTACAAGAGACCCACTTCAGACCTATAGACACATACAGACTGAAAGTGAGGGGATGGAAAAAGATATTCCATGCAAATGGAAACCAAAAGAAAGCTGGAGTAGCAATTCTCATATCAGATAAAATAGACTTGAAAATAAAGACTATTAGAAGAGACAAAGAAGGACACTACATAATGATGAAGGGATCGATCCAAGAAGAACATATAACAATTGTAAATATTTATACACCCAACATAGGAGCACCTCAATACATAAGGCAAATACTAACAGCCATAAAAGGGGAAATATACAGCAACACATTCATATTAGGGGACTTTAACACCCCACTTTCACAAATGGACAGATCATCCAAAATGAAAATAAATAAGGAAACACAAGCTTTAAATGATACATTAAACAAGATGGACTTAATTGATATTTATAGGACATTCCATCCAAACACAACAGAATACATATTTTTCTCTAGTGCTCATGGAACATTCTCCAGGATAGATCATGTCTTGGGTCACAAATCAAGCCTTGGTAAATTTAAGAACATTGAAATTGTATCAAGTATCTTTTCCGACCACAACACTATGAGACTAGATATCAATTACAGGAAAAGATCTGTAAAAAATACAAACACGTGGAGGCTAAACAATACACTACTTAATAACGAAGTGATCACTGAAGAAATCAAAGAGGAAATAAAAAAAATACCTAGAAACAAATGACAAAGGAGACACAACTACCCAAAACCTATGGGATGCAGCAAAAGCAGTTCTAAGAGGGAAGTTTATAGCAATACAATCCTACCTTAAGAAACAGGAAACATCTCGAATAAACAACCTAACCTTGCACCTAAAGCAATTAGAGAAAGAAGAACAAAAAAAACACCAAAGTTAGCGAAGGAAAGAAATCATAAAGATCAGATCAGAAATAAATATAAAAGAAATGAAGGAAATGATAGAAAAGATCAATAAAACTAAAAGCTGGTTCTTTGAGAAGATAAACAAAATTGATAAACCATTAGCCAGACTCATCAAGAAAAAAAGGGAGAAGACTCAAATCAATAGAATTAGAAATGAAAAAGGAGAAGTAACAACTGACACTGCAGAAATACAAAAGATCATGAGAGATTATGACAAGCAACTCTATGCCAATAAAACGGACAACCTGGAATAAACGGACAAATTCTTAGAAATGCACAACCTGCCAAGACTGAATCAGGAAGAAATAGAAAATATGAACAGACCAATGACAAGCACTGAAATGGAAACTGTGATTAAAAATCTTCCAACAAACAAAAGCCCAGGACCAGATGGCTTCACAGCTGAATTCTATCAAACATTTAGAGAAGAGCTAACACCTATCCTTCTCAAACTCTTCCAAAATATAGCAGAGGGAGGAACACTCCCAAACTCATTCTACAAGGCCACCATCACCCTGATACAAAAACCAGACAAGGATGTCACAAGAAAGAAAACTACAGGCCAATATCACTGATGAACACAGATGCAAAAATCCTCAACAAAATACTAGCAAACAGAATCCCACAGCACATTAAAAGGATCATACAACGTGATTAAGTGGGGTTTATTCCAGGAATGCAAGATTTCATCAATATACGCAAATCAATCAATGTGATACACCATATTAACAAATTGAAGGAGAAAAATCATATGGTCATCTCAATAGATGCAGAGAAAGCTTTCGACAAAATTCAACACCCATTTATGATAAAAACCCTCCAGAAAGTAGGCATAGAGGGAATTTTCCTCAACATAATAAAGGCCATATATGACAAACCCACAGCCAACACCATCCTCAATGGTGAAAAACTGAAAGCATTTCCGCTAAGATCAGAAACAAGACAAGGTTGCCCACTCTCACCACTCTTATTCAACACAGTTTTGGAAGTTAGCCACAGCAATCAGAGAAGAAAAGGAAATAAAAGGAATCAAAATTGGAAAAGAAGTAAAGCTGTCACTGTTTGCAGTTGACATGATACTATACATAGAGAATCCTAAAGATGCTACCAGAAAACTACTAGAGCTAATCAATGAATTTGGTAAAGTAGCAGGATACAAAATTAATGCACAGAAATCTCTGGCATTCCTATACACTAATGATGAAAAATCTGAAAGTGAAATCAAGAAAACACTCCCATTCACCACTGCAACAAAAAGAATAAAATATCTAGGAATAAACCTACCTAAGGAGACAAAAGACCTGTATGCAGAAAATTATAAGACACTGATGAAAGAAATTAAAGATGATACAAATAGATGGAGAGATATACCATGTTCTTGGATTGGAAGAATCAACATTGTGAAAATGACTCTACTACCCAAAGCAATCTACAGATTCAATGCAATCCCTATCAAACTACCACTGGCATTTTTCACAGAACTAGAACAAAAAATTTCACAATTTGTATGGAAACTCAAAAGACCCCAAATAGCCAGAGCAAGCTTGAGAATGAAAAACGGAGCTGGAGGAATCAGGCTTCTGGACTTCAGACTATACTACAAAGCTACAGTAATCAAGACAGTATGGTAAAGGGACAAAAACAGAAATGTAGATCAATGGAACAGGAAAACCCAGAGATAAACCCACACACATATGGTCACCTTATGTTTGATAAAGGAGGCAGGAATGTACAGTGGAGAAAGGACAGCCTCTTCAATAAGTGGTGCTGGGAAAACTGGACAGGTACATGTATAAGTATGAGATTAGAACACTCCCTAACACCATACACAAAAATAAGCTCAAAATGGATTAAAGACCTAAATGTAAGGCCAGAAACTATCAAACTCTTAGAGGAAAACATAGGCAGAACACTCTATGACATAAATCACAGCAAGATCCTTTTTGACCCACCTCCTAGCGAAATGGAAATAAAAACAAAAATAAACAAATGGGACCTAATGAAACTTCAAAGCTTTTGCACAGCAACGGAAACCATAAACAAGACCAAAAGACAACCCTCAGAATGGGAGAAAATATTTGCAACCATAAACAAGACCAAAAAACAACCCTCAGAATGGGAGAAAATATTTGCAAATGAAGCAACTGACAAAGGATTACTCTCTAAAATTTACAAGCAGCTCATGCAGCTCAATAACAAAAAAACAAACAACCCAATCCAAAAATGGGCAGACCTAAATAGACATTTCTCCAAAGAAGATATACAGACTGCCAACAAACACATGAAAGAACGCTCAACATCATTAATCATTAGAGAAATGCAAATCAAAATTACAATGAGCTATCATCTCACAGCAGTCAGAATGGCCATCATAAAAAAATCTAGAAACAATAAATGCTGGAGAGGGTGTGGAGAAAAGGAAACACTCTTGCACTGCTGGTGGGAATGTGAATTGGTACAGCCACTATAGAGAACAGCATGGAGGTTCCTTAAAAAACTAAAAATAGAACTACCATATGACCCAGCAATCCCACTAGTGGGCATATACCCTGAGAAAACCATAATTCAAAAAGAGTCATGTATCAAAATGTTCACTGCAGCTCTATTTACAATAGCTCGGAGATGGAAACAACCTAAGTGTCCATCATCGGATGAATGGATAAAGAAGATGTGGCACATATATACAATGGAATATTACTCAGCCATAAAAAGAAACGAAATTAAGTTATTTGTAGTGGGGTGGATGGACCTAGAGTCTGTCATACAGAGTGAAGTAAGTCAGAAAGAGAAAGACAAATACCGTAAGCTAACACATATATATGGAATCTAAAAAAAAAAAATGTCATGAAGAACCTAGGGGTAAGACAGGAATAAAGACACAGACCTACTAGAGAATGGACTTGAGGATATGGGGAGGGGGAAGGGTGAGCTGTGACAAAGTGAGAGAGAGGCATGGACATATATACACTACCAAACGTAAAATAGCTAGCTAGTGGGAAGCAGCCGCATAGCACAGGGAGATCAGCTCGGTGCTTTGTGACCACCTAGAGGGGTGGGATAGGGAGGGTCGGAGGGAGGGAGACGCACGAGGGAAGAGATATGGGAACATATGTATATGTATAACTGATTCACTTTGTTATAAAACAGAAACTAACACACCATTGTAAAGCAATTATACACCAATAAAGATGTAAAAACAAAAAAAAATAAAACAGAGGAGGTTGCCAAAGCTGGAAGCATGGATAAAATCTCCAAGGAACTAGTTATAGAGAAAAGAACAGTGAACTGAGAACTTGGGTGATTACTCACCATAAGTGTATGAGAGTGGGGAGAGGAGCCAGCCAAAAAAAAAAAAAAAACAAACAAAAGTGGGTGGAAAGAACAGGATTGCAGGACAATCGGTATCATGCGGTGTCTCCAGAGCCAGGAGGGAAGCTATAAGATGGATGTGTTTTCATGCATCCAGCAGGGCAAGTGCTACAGAGGCTGAGACAGGCTGTGAATTTGTCAGTGACTCTTTAAAAGAGTTTTATCATCAGAGGGGAGTACACTGACCCACAGTGTTGATGAAACAGCTAAGGCACAAGGAAACCTTTCCAAGAAGGGGCGACGATGGTCCCTCCAGACCTGGGGGAAGCAGGAGACAGCAGAGGTGGAGCCACAAGCCTGCTGAGGCAGAAAGGGGATGATCGACGGCCCTGCCCAGAGATGGGGGCGGTGGATGATGGGGAAGGCTGTACCACATCTGTCGTGACTGTCTGGAAGTCAGAGTTAAATCAGCGGGGAGACTCACACAGCAGGCATTTTACCTGGAGACAGTATCACCCAGCAGGATGCTTTTCTGTCTGCATCTCATATTTTTGAGGTAGCTGTGCTGCCCACCCTGCCTGATCAGCCCACATTTACTGCCAGCAGCTTGGACACCAATGACATCCTCATTAAACTCCTGCTAATTTAACGGGTAATTCTTATAGGCGCTAAGTTGCCCGGTGAGGCGTCTTTCAGAGAAAGTCTGTGCATTTGGAAACCAAGCGGAGTGAACCCAGTCCCAGAGTGAGGGGGATAGTGCTTCTCTTGCTCTGCTGTTAAGCTCCGGGTATAACTAGACACCTGATTCATGTAGAAGCAGGAAATAGAGGCCAAGTCCATTCATATGTTCAAGTATCCCTAGCCAGTTACTTTACCTGGGACTTTGCATCCTTGTCTTCAATCTTGACACAGGGGCTTAACTTGAGGTTGGAGATCTCTTGGTCTTTCTGCTTTTGAGACTCTAGGCACTTCTGCCTCTGTCGGATGCTGCCCTTCTGGATGGAGGAGTCCTTGGGTACTCTAGAGGAAAGCCACGGGAGGGATGAGAAACCACTACTCTTTGGATTAGTAGTAACAGCAGCAGTTGGAGAGGTCGGGCAGTGTTTGGAGAATGGCAGGGGCATTTCGCCCCGGCTGTGTTACAATGACTTGCACTGCTCGGGGCCTGGGGATGGGGGAGGGGCCGCTAGCAGCAAGGCAGCAGGGAACAACCCAGGACACTGCAGCCTGGAATGGAATCAGTGAGTCCATGCCCTGAGGTCACACCCCAGAGTTCTGATCTGAGCAGCTGAGAAATACTGCTACAGCTAACCTCAATCCCTCATGCTACTGATTAACAGAATTCTCTTTCTGGTTTCAGGGATAAGCGGAGCCAACTGGCCTTAGACCTCCATATACTTAAAAGCCCTCATCCAGATGGCCACAGGGGGTCCCTTCTCCAGACTGAGTCAGCAGAGGGTCTCTCCCTGCAGCTAGCAAAGGCTCAAACCACAGGGCGGATACCTGAGTTCCGGATAGACGTTCTCCAGGTACCACTTGAAGCTCCGGCACTGCAGGTTCTTCCTCAGGTTCAATCTGCTCTCAATACTGGGGGCGAAGGGGGAGGGCAGACACAGAGACAAAATACAGCTGTGTCAGAGATGGGTACCAGCAACATGGACCCAGGAGGTACCAGCCCTCCAGGCTGGGAGGCGTACAGCACAAACCGTGTCCATGCTCTGCACCCACGTCTCCCTGGAGGGTGCCGGAGAAAATAACCGAGAGATTTTGAGAGCTCCAGACAGAGCTATGGAAACCTTAGCAATATCTCACAGTGAAGCGGTCATGACACCAAAGATTTGTGCTTTACTTGGAAACAGAATTTGGGGGTGTTTTTACTTTTCATTAAAAACGAGGCTATGAGAACATTCAGTGTGTTGTTAATTCACCGCCGGGGCTCTGGGTCTACTCACAAATCTCTCTTTGGATTCTGCTGTTGAACTGCCATCCCCCCGACGCCCTGCCTCAACCAGCCCAGCCTCAAAGAATCCTCTTCGTTAGCTGGTTCTGGGCTTTGGTCATGTATTTGTTCATCACGTATTTCCTGAGTACCTAGTATGCGCCAGGCATTGTGCCCAACGTGGGACGTGATGGTGAACTTCCGAGCAAGAGAGAGACAGGTAACGAACCGGGTGCTCACAGCCCGACGTGGATGTGGGGTGGGAGCACCTCAGAGGTGGCCCCATGCTTGTCGGGTCAGTGGTGGTCGAGTGGTAATGTGGAAGCTGGTATCTGGAAGGAAAGTGGACGTTGTCCAGACAAACCAGAAAGTGGGTGAGGTGGGGGCCCCTGGTAGTGCCAGGGGAATAGCAAAGAGAGATTAGTGCACATGGAGAGGAAAGGGGTCTGTTGGTAGGAACAGTGGTGCAGGTTAGAATGTGTGTGTGTGTGAACGGATGTATGTGGAGGAATGGGAGAGGGCAGGTGGGTGGGAGGAGAGATGAAGATGCAGACCATAAAAGGTCCTGTGAAATACGGTGGAGGAGCTTGGACTTCATTTTCAGGGCAATGGGATGCCATGGATGGGTTCTAAGCAGAGAACGATGTGGCGCTGTTAGCCCTTTAAGAGCATCTTACTGGTGGTGAATGCATCCGATGTGCAAAGCTGGGAGAGCAGTTAGGAGGCAGCTGAAGAAACCCAGGTGCTGCTCATGAATGCTGGCAGGGAAGTGGGGTGCGAACGGAGAGAAGGGACAGGTTTAATTCTCTCCACTGCACCACCAGCACCCACCCGAGTTCCATGTACACCTTGTCTCTCCTGGGTGACCACACAGAACTGGCCTCGCTCTCTCCAGCCTTGCCTCCTTCCACCCCAAAGACTGGACCGGGCGCCCTCACGGCACTGGAACTTCTTAAACAGCACTAACCACCACTCCTCACCCGACTCTAAGCAACATGAGGACAGGAATGACATTGTTTGAAAAGGGCTAAATGTTCAGGATTTGCAAGAACCCAGATGTTCAGTGCATGAGTGAGGCAGGATCTCTGGGACTTGGTGATTGTCTAGGTGTGGGAGGAGAGGGGGAGGGAAAAGTCAAGGTTGACACTCAGATTTCTGGTCTGGCCACAGGATGCAAGGAAGAGCGTTCACTGAGATGGGGAATCTGGGGTAAGGAGCAAGTTTAGGAGTGAAGAGGATGGGTTCAGTTAGGACTTGTCGAGTTGGAGGAGCCTGGGAGGCATCCAGGCAGAGATGTCCAGTTGCTACTCGGACATAAGGGATGGAGCTCAGAGGAAAGGTGCAAGACAGAGATGGAAACACGAGTATCGGCAGCACAGTGGTGGCTGATGCCAGGGAAAATGTGGAGTAAGAGGGCTTATGACAGATCCTCGGGGAACACCAACATATAAGGGTGGGGAGAGGAGCCTGAGCCTGCAAAGGGGGCTGAGAGGTGCAGCCTACACCGCAGGACAAGAGCCAAGACTGCAGGTCTGGAAACCGAGATCAGAAGTGTGCCTGAAGGGGGCTGGGTGGGAGAAGTCTCATACCAATGGGGTAACATAGAGAAAGGTAAGGGGTCCCAGGGAGTCATGGGTGGGCCAGGTGGGAGTGATCGCAGGGGATAGGGGCACGGCCTCAGGTCACAGTCAGGAGAAGGGGGAGGGGAGCAGCACACAGCGATGCAGGCAGCTCTTTCATGAAGCTTGGCTCTGAAGGAGCAGAAGACTGGGTGTAGGTGATGAGCAAAGCCGGACTGAGGGAGAGTTCTTTTTTTTTTTTTTTTTTTTTTTTGCGGTACGCGGGCCTCTCACTGTTGTAGCGGGAGCACAGGCTCCGGACGCGCAGGCTCAGCGGCCATGGCTCACGGGCCCAGCCGCTCCGCGGCACATGGGATCTTCCCGGACCCGGGCACGAACCCGCGTCCCCTGCATCGGCAGGCGGACTCTCAACCACTGTGCCACCAGGGAAGCCCCTGAGGGAGAGTTCTTATAGTTTGTTTTCTTTCCTTCTCTTCCTTTTTTGTTTTTAAAAACTATGCAAGATACTGAATAAATTTAAATGCCAACGGGGACCATGCAATAGAGAAGAGAGATGGGTGATCAGGGAGAGTGAAAGAGGGCAAAGTCCCCTAGAACGGGGGCTCCCACACTGTCTGTGCATCAGAATCACCTGATGGTGGGGGGATGGTTCTTTTACAAATTCTACAGCCCAGGCCACAGCCCAGGGGAAATCCACTCTCTGGGGGTGGAGTAGAGGCAGCAGAGTTTCTGAAGCTCCCCAGGTGACTGCGATGTACAGACAGTTTGGCAACCATCGCCCTGAAACCTCGTTCCTTCAGCGGAGGACCTCAGACCAGCAGCCCGGCACCACGTGGGGCTTACAGACCTGCAGACCTACCGAACCAAAATCCACACTTTAACAAGATCTCCGGGAGATCTGTGTGCACATTAAAGTGCGAGAAGCCGACAGGCAGGAGGAGATGAATCCAGGCAGTGGGACCTCGATTAATGATCATTTATGAATGAATGCAGGGGAGAAGAGGGTGTCCGGAGAACAGGAGGCACACCTTCAAGATGAAAGAGACAGAAGGATGGTGCAGATACAGGTTCGTCTGTCTTGGGAAGTTGGTGCTATTTCATCTACAGAACAGAGGTGTCATCTTCTGTGAGTGAAAGGAGTGGGGTGGACTCAGCAGCTGGGGAGAGTGGAAAAGGTACAAATGGAGATTGAGGGAGAACCCTGGCCAGGCAAGGTGGCAGGCTCAAGAGGTCCACCAAGGGCCTCCCTGCGCCTGACGGCCAACGGAGTGGTAGCAGCACCACCTGATAGGCCCAGAACCGTTCAGCAGCCTATGAACCGGGGAGGAAACGGCACAAAGTCGGGTTCATCCAGGGTTAAGAGAACTTCACCAGGGAGGGTTGATAGATGCCCAACAGAGCGAGAGATCTGAGGACAACATCTTTTAAGCATTCTCTTTAAGCAAGAAGGTGGAACCCAAGTTGGAGAGGGGAGGGCAATGAAGAAAGGAGGGGTGGACCCACGTGGCCAAAAGACCGGAAGTTGGCTGAGGACTCAGAATAAACGCCTTGGGAGGCTCTGAGTAGGAGAAGTGGAGACAGTTTGGGTTTATGGTTTCAGAAATACAAATCACTTCAGCAGCCTCTGATTTAATCCTCCCGGGCAGTGATGGGCTCGACCTGTGGAGAGTAGGCTGCAAAAATCCCATCTGTCAACAGCCTTAGAATGACTGAGGGACATTAGATGACAAAAGCCACCGGCTGCCCCCCGCAAAAGACGAATGATAACATCAATGAAGTTGCCATTTTTCTCTACTCAAATCAACCCTGGGTTGGGGAATGCAACATCACAGAGTTTTGGAATCTGACAGGTGTGATCTGAGCCTTCTCCCCCTCCTGTAATGGTGTGATCCAGGGCAGGAACCTGAACCTGTAGAGGACCCAGTCTCCTCATCTGTAAAACAGGGGTAATTATACCCATTTCTCAGTTTGCGGAGGACTAATGGGCTATCTCATGTAATGGTATGTGGCCCTTAATTTCTCTCTCTGTCCTCTTCGACCCCCGTGAAGCTGGAGCCCGGCTCTAGAGGAGATCGCATGGTACCGTTCCTCCTAGGAAGGCAGAAGATTGAGGCTTGGGCAGCTGAGGATGAGAAGGAAGGAACTCCGACCTGGAGGGACCAGGGCTGCTTAGCCCAGCACCCCACCTTTCTATAAAAAGCTATAAACACCAGTCCACTGCACAAGGCACAGCTCTGCCACTGAGTAGATGGCCCAGGCTGCCCGGTGGTCATCCCACAAGAGCTGTCCGAGGCCCTGCAGCCAGAACTGGGCAGGAGCAAGGAGGCGCATGAAGGGAGAGGAGCCCCAGCCTGGGCCCTGGAGGGGCCTGGGGGCTCGGGAGACCAGCTGAGCACACAGGCCTGCGAGCTGGGGCTCTAGGCGCTTTGCACAAATAAAGCAGGAGGGACACTTACTTTCCAAAGGGTCTCTCCAGGGCGAACGGCCGGGAAGCGTAATAGTACTGCTTGTATTCATCCATCCACACCTCAGCTGTCCGCTTGGTGTTCCTGAGGAGACAGGGGGTGTCGGGGAGGGTCAGAGAGGACCTGGGACGTGTCCGGGTAAAATATACACAAGCGGCAAGCCGGCAGCGTCACCCCCGTGGGGCCCACCATGGTCCAGTAACACTACTCTGCCCACAGCGCTGAGCCCAGCCACCTCCACCAATCTCCAAAGGGACCTCTACCCCGAGACACAGGGTTTTAGTAGTCACTACATACTCTTTTCCCAAAAGGCACAGGCCAGAGAAATGACACCAGAAACTGAGCTTCTGTCGCCCTCAGAAAAGAAAAAAGTCAGGGAGAAAAGAGCCAGGAGAATCTGGTACATCCCTTCGGTGCCAGTACAAGAGGAGAAGGGCCGACCATCTCACCTCTGGCCGTCCGCGGGCACCGGCTCCAGAGCTCTCCCCTTCGGCCCGGGGCCCAGCTCTCCAAGGGGCCAGCAGTCACGCACGGGCTCCCACAGGTCACGTGCTCTCCAAGGGGCCAGCCACACACGGGCTCCCACAGGCCACGTGATTAGCTTGGTGCAGGTGTAAAGAATTAAGCAATCAGGCCATCTCGGTCAAACGTTTGCCAGGACTCGGAAGCTTTTAAAAAATCGGCTATTCGCTCTGAGTTTGACCTCCAAGGTCACAGAAAAAGAGACAGAGACCCACACGGAGGATGTCATTGCTCAGCTGTCCAGGAGGCAGGGGTACCAGGAAGAGAGGATGTGGGAAAACAATCTGAAGCCAGGAGCAGGGCTGAAGCAGCACCTGCTCCCCGAGGGCGTGGACTCGGGGTCTCAGCAGAAAGGCCACGCCCCTCCAGATTTCTGCCGCTGTGTGGAACAGAGGCATTCAACAGCGGAGCGTGGCACGCCCTTCCAGCCCGTGAGCCTGGAAGGAGTCATGCACACGCAGCCCAGCTCTTGGTGCTCGGAAGACAGCTAACAGAGCCTTGCCGCCTCCCTTCACTGGCCTAACCACCGGCAAACTGGAAGCTGCCGAGGAGACACTGCCCCACATTTCCCTCCCCTCCACTGACCCGCTGGTGGCACGCAGGATGCCCGCTGGCCAGGGCCCAGTCTCAAACACGAGGAACATTCTGGAGCCCAAGGCTCTGCCCCCTCACTCCCAGGCTGGCCCCACCGCTTTCCTGTGCCAGGCGCCCCCAGATCACCTTTCCCTGTAAAAGCCCGGAGCCCAGGCAGCCCTGCCTTTGCTCCTGTCCCTGCTGACTGGGTTCTCACTGCCCTGCCCTGCCCTGCCCAGCATGGGGTCAACTCTCTCCCTGTTCAAGCCCATCACGCCGCCACACCTGTCCACACCCACAGCTGTCCATACGTGTGAGAAACCGAGGACGGGAGAACCCAGACGAGGAGAAGAACACCGCAGGGGAAGCAAAACACCAAAACACCAAAAGAGGCGCTTCCCCCAAATGGACCAAGTGAGAGAAAAAAAGGGCAAAGTGGAAATAAATGGGGAGTGAGCTGTCAGGTGACAAGAGACAAGGGGAGACGAAGCTGGAGGACCAGAAGAAGAAAAGGAGAAAGAGATTAAGGAATTATTTTTAAAGAAAAGGAGAAAGGTTGAAGAAAAAAATCACGGAAAGCAGAAGGGCGTATGGAAGGAGGGAGGGAGCAGGAATAGGCAAGTGGGCACCGCTGGGTCACTGAGACCCCAGGATCTTCGTCCTGTCCCCAGGCAGGAGATGGCAAGTCCCAGGAAAGGAGCCCAGGGCCGCAGGGCCTGTGCCAGCCTGGCTGCTTCTGTGCACCCTCGAGGCCCTGGAGCAGTCAGGTGGGTTGTACCTACTTGTGTCTCCCCGTTCCCGAATCTTCCCAAGGGCCTTTCCCCTGGTGACCCAGCTTGAAGGTGGGAGCAGCGGATCTTCTAGAACTCAGGGGCAAAACGGTCACCCTTCCCCCACCCCAAACAACCCAAAACACCCAGGGCCCTGAGCCCTGCAGGATGACGCTGCCCAGTGACTTGAAGCCCCCAAGGCTACATGTGGGGCCTTGGAAGCCAACAGTGGAGAACAGCCTTGGGGCTTCCAGCCTGAAGCTGGACGGGCAGGCCTGACCTCTCCTGCTCAGGCAGCAGCCCAGCGAGCAGGACCCACAGCCCCTGCCCATCCAGAACACGCAGGCGACCTCCCAGAGAACCCAGGGCAGCAGCAACCCATCACCACAAAAGCCCTCGGCCACTGCAGCACACACTTACTTTATATACGTGTTGGCATTTCCATCTGGGAAAACATACGGGTGCTTCTTCCGGAAGACGTGGCCCACTCGGCTGCAGGGGACGATCTCTAGGCTGCCCCCGCACATCCACACCCTGAAGGAGATTTCTGCAAGACAGCCATGCCCCCCATCACTGCTCTGCCTCCTGGACGGAGGGGCACAGGATGGCAGCGTTGAGACTCCAGGCGCCAGGGAATCCCAGGGAGCGGGGAGGGCCGGCCGCACCCAGCCTCGGGTGCGGCGGTTACCAGTGTGCTCCACTGGCCCAGCAACCTCGGCTTCCCGGCCCACAACAAGGATTGGTAACAACTCACACCTGGGAGGGTGGTTTGAGTTAACAGGGAAACAGTGGGCGGCAGGGAGGAGCACACAAAAATCAACTCCTGTTCCCTGCCCTCATGGAGGCCTCTGGAACACACTCAGGGGCCCGCACGGCAGGGGCCACTGCTGTGATGCTTTAGACTGGAAAGAGAAGCCTGGGGGCTGTGGGAGAGCTGCTTTTGAGCACGTGGAAGATGGATTAGACGAGCTCATAGGATCCCAGAGGGTTAGAGCCAGGACCGAGGAGAAAGAATTTCCACTGGAGACTATGGGAGAATTTTCTGATGGTCAAGGTCCAGATGGAAGGGGCTGTCATGGAGTAAGTGTGTTTGCCACTCTGACAGGCTAGCAAGCCACATGGCCTGGAGGCGACAGAGAGGACCAGTTCCCAGGGGGCACCTGGACAAGGTGTCCAGGACAGAGCCTCCCGACACTGAGACGGCAATTCTACCCACTGCAAGGGCCCCTGAATCTTAGCCTGGAGGAGGAAGTCTGAGCTGTAGTCGAGAGCTGGGAGCAGCCATAGAAAGTGCTGGAAGCCTCGAAGCTCTTGTTAGAGATGCTCCCCTGGGTGGGGATTTGCACACAAACCCCTTTTTCCCCGTTGGCTGCTGCTGCAGGGACCTCCGGGAACAGGGAGGGGTGGAGTTAGCAGAGGCGTTGGGACTAGGCTGGCGGGTGCATTTCTCCCTCGGGGCTGCTTCCTGCAGGCTTGGAGCAGCGGAATTGAGGGGTGGTGGGGGAGTATCTCTCATCACTGCCCTGGTTTGGAATTGCTGAACACTGTGAGGGGTTTTATTATCGCTGTTAACTCCTCTACAGATGGTGCAGCCCCTTACGCACTGCACCCAGGGCAGCCTCCTCGCTGCAGCCACTGGCTGCCCATCTGAAATGCTTGCCTGGCCCGTGCTTCTGCCGTCAAGCTCAAGCAAGAGGAGGACAGGATGGCTCAGGAAAATCCCGTGCCCATGGGCAACTGCCCCTGGAAGCGGCCCGGGTGTCCATGAGCAGGAAATGAGGACGCAGGTATTCCAGTGCTGTCCCACCATGTACGACGTGCCCTGCACCCTCCAGCACCTTGGGCCCCACTTCCCTGGGTTTCTTCAAGTGCCTGGACACAGATTCTTCATCCTGATCTTCACCTGCTCTCATACCCGCCTGTCCTCAGTCACCCTTTACCTGTCCCCTCCTGCCTCCTGCCCCGTGTCCCTGGAAGAGTTGCAGGCCAGGCTGCCTTGACAGCTGTCGCCCCCTGCCCAGGTGCCCTCCCAGACAGGCTACAGCTCACTTCCAGCAAGCTCAGATTGCCCTCAGAGTGGGGGCAACGTGGACACTAGGATGAAGAACGGACGTCTCAAGAGTGCTGTCAAATGATGGCAAGAACACAGGGTCGGGGAGAGACAGGAAGAACTTGGCTTTGGGGTCGTGGCCCCAGGTCTGCAGTAACCCACTAGCCGTGTCCCTGGGAAACCTGCTTGACCTCGCTGAGGCCAGGTTTCCTCACACGTAAAATGAAGATCATAAAAGTACTCCACAGGATTGCCGTTGCCATCAAATGAAATGGAATTTCAAGAATAACTGTGAAAACTCTTAAGTGTGCTGGAAAGCTCAGTAGCAGTTACAAGACATTCCTCTGCAGGCCGTCTCTTTAAGACGTGGACGCCAACGGCATCGCCCACCTGTGCCCACTTCCAACTTCCTAGATGATTCACAGCTTCCTGCTTCTGCCACAGGAGGCAGTTGAAATCTGTGGTACTTAACACCTGAGATTTTGACTCCATAGAAATCCATGATACACGGCGCCCTGGCGTTTGCCTGGTTGGAATCGGGGGCACCAGCCTGGCGTTGGCGGGGGATGATGAGCGAGCTTAGCTGACGGCCAACATCCAGCTCTCCACCCTGCAGTGATGCACGAAGGGGCGGAGGGCTCGGTGCAGGGAACTGTGATGGGACATGTGTGAATTTAGCCGCCAGGGCTAAGGTCTACTGGGCTCCAATAATCAGCTCCTCTCCAGGACCTCAAAACCAGAGATGGAGGCCTTGCTTACTGGATATAACCTACCAATTCTGTGCCGGCTTTCTTCCAAAAATATGCATACATTTCAGCTATGGTCTCTTCCTTACATGTATTCAAATGAGACATACGTCCCTCCTCATTTGCAAAGCAAATCTCTCCAACCTGTGCCTCAGTGCCACCCACCCTTCCCGCCCCTGAAACCCGTTCCTCTCCCTGTGCTTCCTTCACCCAGCATTCTGCTTTTCTCTGAATCTATTGCCCCCCCCCTCCTCTGCCACCATCATGCACAGACCCCACCTCAGAAAGTACCGTTCTCCTCTCCACCTTCCTTTTGGGCTTCTGGCATTCTCCACCCCAAGGCGCTATCTCTGAGTGCCTTGCTGACACTGCTTCCTCATCTGACCCCAACATTCGCTTGACGCTGAGGACTCACCCCTAGCCCACCAGCCCAGCTCTACTCCGGGCTCCAGCACTGACCTCCATGGCTGCCTGACACTCTGTCGAGGTGCACTGGATGCCCTCAGATGCAGCACGTCTTCTACCCCATCAGCATCCTCTAATAGCCCTCTGCAGGCTGCCTCCTCTCCTCCACCTCTAAAACCATCCTTCCTCCTCGTTTTCCTGTGTCTGTGCTGCTTTAACACATCAGAGCATCTCAGTTCTGCAGGGGAGGAAAGGACTCTTTCATTTTTTCCTGGGCTGGGCTTTGGTCCTCCCTCAGGCAGTAACTTCTTAGTCATCCTAACAACCCCACACGCGGTTCGGGATGTTTTTGACGATGCAGAAGCAGTCCTGATAGGACAACTGACAGCGGGTAGCTGGCCTCGGAAGCCCATCTCCCCAGCTCCAAAACTGCTGCCCTTGCCCTGACCCCATCTCACTCAGTGTGGACACGCACCATCAGCCAATGCGGCTGTGGACACGAAGCTCCTGGCTTCAGGGCACTCGCAGACGAACCAGAGAGACCAATCTATAACCAGCTGCCTTATCCACTCCTTCATCCAGTCCTGACACCTGCCTGTCTCAGCTCTGCTTCCGGCCAGCAGATGTTGCCCGCAGAGGCTGCAGCCTGAGATGCAGTAAGAGCTTCTCTCCTCTGGAGTCCCGACTGTCGTATCCAAGATGACCTGAGACACATGCCTTGCTGTGCCTCGGCCAGAGTCGAGGCAGTCTGGGTGATGAAGCTTGGAGTGTTCAGATCAGTGTAATGACCTTCAGGTACCATAGTGTGGAGTATTTAAAACCTAGGACATATAGTTGTCCCACCCTTAACTACACCACTGACTAAAGGATAACAATGTGTATCCTCCCAGGACTGCAGGCCAGGTCCGGTGAGTCACAGATTTGGGCTGAAGCCTCTGGGAAAGGCTTGTGATCCCGAGGTCCAAGCAGTGGGGCCGTAGACCGAGGTGTAAAGCAGTGGGCCTTCCACGTAGAGCCCAGACCCTCCACTTGCCATGTCTTCAGTTCCTGCAAAGTCATCACTTTCTTAAGTGAAGGAGTCAAAAGATGATGTAGGGAGTTTGTGGGGAGTTCTCACTGAGTCAGCACCCGCATAATCTCCCTGGTGATGGATGTCACGCAGCCCCAAATCTGCTCTGAATTCCAGGCAGGGAGATGTGTAATTATTCCATCCTCATTGGGGGCGCTGTTGCCTTCTTCTTTTAAACTTCAGATTAATATTTGGGAATAAACTACCCTCCCCAGCCTCTGTTCTCAGCTCTTTCCTTCCATTTCCTCATCAACTCATCAGCAGTTTTACCAGCGCTCATAAGCCCCCAACCCTTAACCAGAGCCAGCGTCTACCTGACGAGCCGTGATGGTGGACAGGAATCCAGGGGAAAGGGGACAGCTTCCTCCCCAGGAACCGAATCACAGCTATTGCTATACCACTCCTTGGCCATATAGGTCAAGTTGAAATCTCCTCTGATAGCCCGGTTTCTACACAAAGGCAAAGGGAACATTAGACACGGGCTTCCCTGAAGGCAGTGGGCCTGTTTTAAATGGAACCTCATGGACTGTATACAGACACATTTATTGTCTACACAGCATTAGCCACTCTCCCTCTGGCCGGGTTGAAATCTAGTGAGGACAAAGGGATTGCAGGGGACAGTGATGGTCAGTAAGAGACACTCATCCGTCCACACAGACAAATGTGGTGACAGGGACCTTTCCTTTCAAGAATCTTTACGTTCTCAGGGTCACCTGAGCTAGAAAGCTCTGTTATTATTTTTTAATGAGTACACGGACTCGAGTAGAGGCAATCTTATTTGGGCCACAAAGGATAACCTTGAACCTATGAGCAAAATTATGCTTCACACCATCTGGGACAATCAAGGTTGCATCCAGGTCCCTGACTTCTGAACAAGCAGTAACCACAGGCCCACCCTGGTCACCACGGGCTGTCCGGCTGCGAATGTCATGGCGGCACCCTTTACCTCTCCACAGTCGCTCTGGAGAAGCGTGGCCTTGAGGGACCGCACCTGGGCCTGGGGCATAGCAAGCAGCCCCACCTGGGTCGGGCGAGGATGACTTTACATCAGACTGGGTTGCTCTTCTCAGAGGAGGCCACTTTTCTCATCTTGAGCCCCTGAACCTGGAAAAGGTGAGGCCAAAAAAGAAAGCGAGAGGGACCCACTGTTCCCGCGGGTGTGACACAGTGCTCGTCTGACAAACCTGCTCGCCTGCAGCCCGAAGGCGAGGCAAGGCCACTGCTCGGGGCCTCATTCGTCTTCACAGTGGCCCTGGGAGCGTGTTTCTACTGCTGCCATAACAAATTACCACACCAACCCAGCGTGGGTTTGGTTGGGCCCTCTGCTGAGGGTCTCTCCAGGCCGCGATCAACATGTCAGCAGGATTAGGTTCCTTTCTGGGGGCTCTGAAGCTTTCGAGTTGATTCAGGTTGTTTGCAGAAGCTGGTTCCTCGCGGTCGCAGGGCTGCGGTTCCCTTCTCCTCACTGGCTGTAGGTCAGGGGCCCCTGCTACATCCACGCTGCCCCTCCCCCGTCACACCAGTGGCAGCCAGGCTAGTTCCTCCCAGGCTGTGAACCTCTCTGACTGCTTCTCTCCATCTCTTCTGACTCCAGCCAGAGAAAGTTCTCTGCTGCAAAGGGCCCAAGTGATTGGACTGGGCCCACCTGGACACTCCAGGCCACTCTCCCAGCTTCAGATTCAGGAGCCTTAATCACATCTGCAAACTCCCTTTTGCCGTGTAAGGTAACCTCCTGACAGGTTCTAGGTGAGGAGATGCTCTCCGTGACCAAACTTTACTCAGGCTCGCCCTCTCTCTGACTAGGCATGAACTGTTGTTCCTTACCCTCGTCAGGCCTGCATCCCGTTTTAGCAAGAATCCTGCTAAGCCGGTTTAGAGAATCCATGCCCCCAGCCTGCCCCGGCCCCCATATCTGACTACCCTGGTAAGAAACCTTAGGTCTCCATAGAAATTCTCAAATTTTTTGTTCTAGTTCTGTGAAAAATGCCAGTGGTAGTTTGATAGGGATTGCACTGAATCTGTAGATTGCTTTGGGTAGTAGAGTCATTTTCACAATGTTGATTCTTCCAATTCAAGAACATGGTATATCTCTCCATCTATTTGTATCATCTTTAATTGCTTTCATCAGTGTCTTATAATTTTCTGCATACAGGTCTTTTGTCTCCTTAGGTAGGTTTATTCCTAGATATTTTATCTTTTTGTTGCAATGGTAAAGGGGAGTGTTTTCTTGATTTCTCTTTCAGATTTTTCATCATTAGTGTATAGGAATGCCAGAGATTTCTGTGCATCAATTTTGTAACCTGCTACTTTACCAAATTCATTGATTAGCTCTAGCAGTTTTCTGGTAGCATCTTTAGGATTCTCTATGTATAGTATCATGTCATCTGCAAACAGTGACAGCTTTACTTCTTCTTTTCTGATTTGGATTCCTTTTATTTCCTTTTCTTCTCTGATTGCTGTGGCTAAAACTTCCAAAACTATGTTGAGTAAGAGTGGTGAGAGTGGGTAACCTTGTCTTCTTTCTGATCTTAGTGGAAATGCTTTCAGTTTTTCACCATTGAGGACGATGTTGGCTGTGGGTTTGTCATATATGGCCTTTATTATGTTGAGAAAAGTTCCCTCTATGCCTACTTTCTGGAGGGTTTTTATCATAAATGGGCGTTGAATTTTGTCGAAAGCTTTCTCTGCATCTATTGAGATGACCATATGGTTTTTATTCCTTAATTTGTTAATGTGGTGTATCACATTGATTGATTTGCGTATGTTGAAGAATCCTTGCATTCCTGGGATAAATCCCACTTGATCATGGTGTATGATCCTCTTAAATTTGCTGTTGGATTCTGTTTGCTAGTATTTTACTGAGGATTTTACACCTATGTTCATCAATGATATTGGCCTGTAATTTTCTTTCTTTGTGACATCCTTGTCTGGTTTTGGTATCAGGGTGATGGTGTCTGTCATACAGAGTGAAGTAAGTCAGAAAGAGAAAGACAAATACCGTATGCTAACACATATATATGGAATTTAAGAAAAGAAAATGTCATGAAGAACCTAGGGGTAAGACAGGAATAAAGACACAGACATACTGGAGAACGGACTTGAGGATACGGGGAGGGGGAAGGGTAAGCTATGACAAAGTGAGAGAGAGGCATGGACATATATACACTACCAAACGTAAAACAGATAGCTAGTAGGAAGCAGCCGCATAGCACAGGGAGATCAGCTCGGTGCTTTGTGACCGCCTGAAGGGGTGGGATAGGGAGGGTGGGAGGGAGGGAGACGCAAGAGGGAAGAGATATGGGAACATATGTATATGTATAACTGATTCACTTTGTTATAAAGCAGAAACTAACACACCATTGTAAAGCAATTATACTCCAATAAAGATGAGGGAAAAATAAAGAAACCTTAGGTCAGTGTAGCAGAATTCCCCCCACTTTGTTTTTAAATTAAACTTTTAATGTTGAGATAATTGTACATTCACAAACAATTATAGGAAATAAAATAGAGATGCTGTGCACCCTTCATGGTTTTCCCTAATGGCACCATCTTTCAAATTTATAGTACATGAATTTAAGAAAGATATTCACATTGATACAATCCATCAATCATATTCAGGTTTCCAAGTTTCATGTATATGAATTTGTGTGTGTGCATGTGTGTATTTACCTCATGCAATTTTATCACATGCATATGTCCATGTATTCACCAGTAAAGACACAGAAGAGTTTCATTACCACAAAGATCTCTCATGCTGCCCTTTTAATCACACCACCTCTCTCCTCTACCGCCAACCTCACCTTTAACCCATGTTAACCATTACTATTTCCTTCATAATGTTGTCACTTCAAGAATATTATCCCCCCCACTTTTGATGTTGCCTCTTAGTAATTTCCATTCACCGCCCCCCGCCCTGCTCCTTGCATCCAAATCCCCACCTGCTTTTGTTGTATTTGGAGCTGAGCCCCATACCCCCCAGCCCTGCCATTGCGATAGCCTTGACACCCATTGTGAGAGTCCTGAATAAAGTCTTTCTTACCATTTTAACAAGGGTCAGAATAATTTTTTCTCTAAAACGGGGATTAGGGCGGGGATGTATTTTGGCGGAGGCCCTTCCCCTACCATGGGGGTCACTGTCTCCACTTTAAAGACTTAGAAACAGTGAGGTAAAGCAACTTTCCCAAGGACACAGAACTGGTGATGTCTGCGGGATTCAAACGTAGGCCTGATTCCACAGCCCATGCTGACACACAGGAGTGTGCCTGCCCAACCTGACACAGCCTGATGTCCTTGGCTGTTCTGGGGATGGGGGAGCTGGCGGTGGCAGCTCCTCTCTGGGGCCCTCATCTCTCTCCTCAGCGCTGTCTTTAGTATCTGGGACGCTTTAGAAACCCCCCATTTTAAATCCAGAAATCCCATACTCTCCCTTCATATATGTGCCAAGGCCTCCATTTTGGAAAGGCACACCTCCTACCCCACCACTTATACACACACACACACACACGCGCGCGCGCGCACACTTTTACTGGGCAACAGGTTCCTTTCACCTCTAAAGACCAAAAGCTGAAGTGAGTAGATGTATTAGATATTTCCCATGTATCCTGTGTTATGAAAATTGGAGTTTAAACATCCAATTTTAATGCAAAACGACTTCTGAAAAATAAAAGGCTAAAAGCCATATTTCCCTAAAGCCTGTTCCTATGCTGAACTGCAGATGTAACTTTCAACACTTCAGCTCCTCTTAGAAACGCTTTGTGGGAATGACTGCACCAGGGTCGGGCTGCTCGAGTGCATAGCTGGGGTTGCCTTTCAAGTGGCCGCTTGGGGCCGCTCCCAGCAGATGAAAGTGAGATGGGCAGGCCAGGCAGCGTGCCACAGAGGATGGTCCCGGTCACCCTGGCCAGAGCCTTGTCCAGTGATCTCATGGACTTCTGTGCCGTGAAATCAAGTCGATGCAACAAAGGCAACTACGTCTGGAACACGCAGAAAGCCCATGTCTTGGGAAAGATCTTTACCTGCCATTGTTATTCCCCACAGGCTCTGTTTAATGCACGGAGACTGATTTTAAATGGAGCCTCAGAGCTGTGTACATGTGGTCCTTCCCACCCTGAACCCCCTTCCTGGTCAACCTCCTGCTTTGAACACACATTCAGCGAGCAGTTTCCACCGCTCCAGTCATCGAGGTCGAGAAGTGAGATGAATGTTCTTGTAGGTGGAAGGCACAGAAGAAAAAACGGACAAATACGCGAGAGGGCCCAGTACCAGTGGAGAGGAGAGCAGGGTGCTGCGGGGAGTGGGCAGAGGGTGGGTAGGGAGGGTGTCCTAGTCCTGGGGGAGGCCAGGCAGCCCCAGAGCTGTGATCTGTGGCCATTTGGCACTTGGTCGGGGGTGGAGGCTGGATCTCTGTAGATGGCTGGGCATGTCCGGGCAGTGCAGGAGGGTCTGTCAGTGCCTCTGGACTGAAGGCTGGGGAGGTGGGCAAGGTCAAGGAATGGTGTGGGCATTGTCTTTAGGACAAGAAGGGGCCACAGGGGGTGCCAAACCCGAGAGGGTGGGAGAGATTGGCATTTCCAAGAGCACTTTGGCGGGAGTGTGTGGGGATGGCTTTGAGGGGAGCAGACTGGAGGTGGAGAATCATTTAGGAGAGTAAGAGGGGGATGGACATGAGTGATGCTGAGGGGAGAGGATCTTCAGGACTTGGAAGCAAGGGACCCTCTTGCCATACACTGGAGCTTGGAGTTTTTACTCTGACATGCAGATCCCTTTTCCCCTCCTCACCATCTGTCCTTTGCAGGTGGACAAATGGGACCTAATCAGACTTAGAAGCTTTTGCACAGCAAAGGAAACCATAATAAGATGAAAAGACAACCTATGGACTGGGAGAAATATTTGCAAACGATGCGACTGACAAGGGCTTAATTTCCAAAATATACAAAAAGCTCGTACAGCTCAATATCAAAAAAATCCCGGGCTTCCCTGGTGGCGCAGTGGTTGAGAGTCCGCCTGCCGATGCAGGGGACACGGGTTTGTGCCCCGGTCCGGGAGGATCCCACGTGCCGCGGAGCGGCTGGGCCCGTGAGCCATGGCCGCTGAGCCTGCGCGTCCGGAGCCTGTGCTCCGCAAACGGGAGAGGCCACAACAGTGAGAGAGGCCACAACAGTGACAGGCCCACATACCGCAAAAAAAAAAAAAAAAAACCCCAAACAACTCAATCAAAAAAGGGGCAGAAGACCTAAATAGACATTTCTCCAAAGAAGACATACAGATGGCCAACAGGCACATGAAAAAATGCTCAACATCACTGATTATTAGAGAAATGCAAATCAAAACTACAATGAAGTACCACCTCACACTGGTCAGAATGGCCATCATCAAAAAGTCTACAAATAACAAATGCTGGAGAGGGTGTGGAGAAAGGGAACCTCCTACACTGTTGGTGGGATTGTAAGTTGGTGCAGCTACTGTGGAGAACAGTATGGAGGCTTCTTAAGAAACTAAAAACAGAACTACCACACGACCCAGCAATCCCACTCCTGGGCATGTAACTGAAGAAGATGAAAACTCTAATTCAAAAAGATACATGCACCCCAATGTTCATAGCAGCACTATTTACAATATCCAAGACATGGAAACAACCTAAATGTCCATCAACAGATGAATGGATAAAGATGTGGTACATATATACAATGCAATATTACTCAGCCATAAAAAAGAATGAAATAATGCCATTTGCAGCAACATGGATGGACCTAGAGATTATCATACTAGGTGAAGTAAGTCAGACAGAGAAAGACAAATATCATATGATATCACTTATTTGTGGAATCTAAAAAACATATATAAATGAACTTATTTACGAAACAGAAATTGATTCACTGACATAGAAAACAAACTTATGGTTCCCAAAGAGGAAAGCGGAGGGTGGGGGAGGGATAAATTAGGAGTTTGGGATTAACATCTACACACTACTATATATGAAACAGATAACCAACAAGGACCTACTGTATAACACAGGGAACTATATTCAATACCCTGTAATAACCTATAATGGAAAAGAATCTGAAAAAGAATATGTATGTATATGTATAACTGAACCACTTTGCCGTACACCTGAAACTAACACAGCATTGTAAATCAACTATACTTCAATTAAAAAAAAAAGCACTGCGTGTTCTGGCATGTAAAATGCTAAAAAAAAAAAAAATCCAGAAATGACTTTTAAAGTGCTGGGAGCTGGGCTCCCCTGGTGGCGCAGTGGTTGAGAGTCCGCCTGCCGATGCAGGGGACACGGGTTCGTGCCCCGGTCCGGGAAGATCCCACATGCCGCGGAGCAGCTGGGCCAGTGAACCATGGCCGCTGAGCCTGCGAATCCGGAGCCTGCACATCCGGAGCCTGTGCTCCGCAACGAGAGAGGCCACGACAGTGAGAGACCCGCGTACCGCAAAAAAAAAAAAAAAAAAAAAAAAAAAAAAAGCTGCTGGGAGTTGGCTATAGTATAATGGAATGTTGGAATTGGAGAAAACAGTGTTTCCTGTGTTAGCTGTCTGCAGTGCTTTCTTTGTGATTTAAAAACTTTTGTGATGGATTGTAAAATGTCTCTCCCACACCTCTCCCGAAGCCCCGCCCTACTTCCCTGGTCCAGTCAGCACTTGGTGATGTCAAACCACTGGGAAACCAACAAGAGGAGATCACCCTGGATGTGAGCAGATGTGTGTCAACGTTGCTATAAAGAGAAGGTACTGGTAGGTTGGACCAGAATGTGACATCATTGAAAGTAACACGCTGCCTGCATCCACACGTGGCTGCCATGGAAAGGAAGGACCACACGTACTTTGTGTGGGTCAAGGGGGCAGAACAAGGCCTGACTGATGGAAGCTGGGCTTCGACTTAGAAGAATTTCCTAACAACTCAACACAAAAATTCTCAACAACAGAACTTACCATACTGTGAAGCAGCAAACACATCATCATCAGTAGCATTCGAGCAGAGACTGGATGACTGCTGTCTATCAAAAGGGCTGCAGAAAGGATTCAATGTACAGGGATAAAGGCCAGAGCACATCAGGAAGAATCACGAGAGGTACTGGGAACGGGAGGACATCTGATGGGCTCTGCCCAGAAGGACAGAGACCTTGTCCCCATTGAGAACGCCAAGGGTGTACCCGGCTCCAAGTTCTCCCGGGCTGGTGCAGGCAGATCCCCCCTCAAACCCCACCCCAAAGACCCCCGTGGCATCCGAGGACTGAGTCCTAGTCAGGGGATTTGGTTTGGTTTGTGGGAACTGGGATTTTCTGCTTTGTTTGCCGAGCTTCCAACCTGGCCCCCACATGGCAGGACACGGACTTTTCTGATAGATTTCTCTACACTGCCCAGTTTAGGAGAACAGATGCTGTGGGTCAGGCCAACAGCCATAAATTTCCAGGAAATAACTCTTAATGACTGAGGAAGAAAGCCATAACGCATCCTGGAGACAGAGACAGGAGAAAACAGGGGCAGAGGACGATGCACAGGATTACCGCTAAACGCCAGGAAGAGCCCCATGGATCCTCCTCCTGGCCTGCGCCACCGCTCGGGGAGCCCGTGCCAAACACGCTCCCCGGCACCCAGAAAGGGGAAGGGGCCCTGACACCCCTGGACTCTTCTTCCTCTCTTGCAGTTTATGTTTTTATTTTTTTTAACATCTTTATTGGAGTATAATTGCTTTACAACGGTTCTCCTGTGGTTTATTCAACAAATAGTTCCGAAGCCTCCTTCGTGGCAGGCACCATACTGGGCAAGGGAGATAGCCGCGAACAAACAGACCAAATCCCTGCCTTGTGTAGCTTACAGGCTGGTCACCTCTTAGGTCTCACCTGCTGGAGGGAAGAAATGGTAACTAACATGTATTGTGTCCACATGGTGCCCAGAGGTTTTACAGACTTACCTGAATGGATTTCCACAGCAACCCCCAAAGCATCCCTGTTACACTTTTAACACACGAGGAAACTGGAGGGTCAGTCATTGCCATCATCTAGACGGGACGGGTCTCCGACTACTTTCTCCTGGATCTGCACATGGCAGCCCTACACCACTGTGGCCACACCTGGCCATGTGTTTACAGTTCTGGAACACGTGACCCAGCCCCTCCCCCCTCCCCCACTGCTTTCTCTGCGCGGAAAGATGAGGGCTTCTGCAGCGTTCCCCCAGACCCTCCTCACTAACCCAGTGCCGAGTGCTGTACGCCTAGACCAGCCAACAGATGTGACCCAGATGTTAATGGCGTTGCTGTCCAGCCTCCTCCTCATGCTTTTTATTCCCAGTCTCCTTCCAACTCCAAATCCCCATGTTCAGTACTCCCAGCTCAAGCCTGCCTCTGGCCCTCAGACTCGGGGCTCCTCCTTTGGTCTTTCCAGCTTTCGCATCTCAACTTCCCCCTCATGGTCCATCCGGGTGTGTTTCCCTGGTCCGCAGCATCCATGTGGCCCCATGGATAATCCCCCTCCTTCCCTCCGCCCTCCCAGCAGCCACTCTTCTGGCACCCCACGTGGTGTTCCCCCAAAGGAGTGACCTGCTCCCCATCTCCCTGGCCCTCATCCCAGGCACACATGGTCCAATGACACGGAGACCCGCACCCTAGCCCCTGGATGCGAAGACAGTGACTCACCGAAGTTCTCCCCGCCCCAGATGTCCATGTCCATGTCATATTTCCCCAGGTAGTCGAACCAGGATTTGTCCATCACGAAGAGCCCTCCAGCTATGATTGGAGTCCTGTGCATTTGGAAGGAAAAGAAGGAGGGTCAGTCGCGGGAGGGGGGCTGCTGCCGTGTTCTCTGTCCTGGTGGTCCTGATCTTGAGGCCATACTGTCCACTTACCTCAAACGGGAACATGCTCCAGGGCTTTTCCCTTCGACTGTAAATCTCCTGACCCTGCAGACAAGCTAATATGCTCGTCTGCACACCTCCTGAGGGGCAGTCGGGATTTGCTCAGAACCCTGGCTGTTCGGAGGGCCCGGGGAGCCTCCCCCTGGCTTCTGCCACAGGTCCTGCCCAGCGGGGCTCTCCTGGGAGCTCCAGTACAGGGAGCGGGGACCATGGGCCACTGACCAGGCAGAGAAGACGGGCTGCGGCAGCAGCTGTAAACAGCACATCCATTTCTTGAGACTGGACTCTCTTCTTTTTTTTCCTCTCTTTCCTTCTGCTACAGATTGAGTTTTATCCCCCGAGAAACATGTTGAGGTCCTAACCCTGAGTACCTCAGAATGTGACCTTATTTAAAAAGAAGGTCTTTACAGAGGTGATCGAGTTAAAATGAGGTTATTAGGGTGGGTCCTAATCCAATAGGACTGGTGTCTTATAAAAGGGGACATGTAGTTGCAGAGACAGACACGCACAAAGAGAAGACAATGTGAGGAGACACAGAGAGAAGACGGTCCTCTGCAAGCCCAGGAGAAGGTCCGGCACAGCCCTCAGAAGGAAGCAACCCTGCCCCCACACGGCAGGACACGGACTTTTCTGATAGATTTCTCTACACTGCCCAGTTTAGGAGAACAGATGCTGTGGGTCAGGCCAACAGCCATAAATTTCCAGGAAATAACTCTTAATGACTGAAGAAGAAAGCCATAACGCATCCTGGAGACAGGGACAGGAGAAAACTGGGGCAGAGGACGATGCACAGGGTTACTGCTAAATGCCAGGACGGCTAAATGCCAACACCTCCGTCTTGGACTTCCAGCCTCCAGAGCTCAAGACGGTATGTTTCTGTGGTTTAAGCCACACAGCCTGTGGTACTCTGCTGCAGCAGCCCTAGTAAACAAACACACCCTCATCTTCATTCTCTTTCCTTGGGGTCCTCTCCCAAGCTCCCCTCCCCTTGACCACTGAAAGAGATTCCGGAGAAGCCACTTGGAAAGGAAAGGGCTGCAGAGTCCAGCCAAGCAACCCGATAAGCACAAGGACGCATGTCTGCGAGAATCAACAGCTCGGCTGGGGTGCTGGCAAGCCCTCCGGGACCCCGCCCCTCATTCCGTGGGTCCAGAGGGTGAAGGGCGTTTTCTTCTACGTCAGACAGTTAGCTGACGGGGAGCAGGTCAGAAGCTCGGTCTCCCGATGCCACGACACCCTACTATCCTCTGGGAAACACTTGTCCTCTGAGGAGCAGAGATGTTCCCACAAGAAGAGAACCTGCCCCGAAAACCCTACCCCTGGGACAGAGAAGGGAAACCCAGAGGCAGCGGCACCATCACCGCCTTGACCTTGACTTTGTCCTGGTCCACTTGCCACATCAGACACTTCCGGCAGCAAGTAACCATGGCACTGGTGTGTGCTGCGTGGTCCTGAGGATGGTGAGAAGGTTCTGCTCTCCCTTTAGGAGCAAATGGCACTATCTGGCGTGCCACGTGGCTCCAACCTCCCTCTCGGCATCACGCCAGATCATGAAAGCTGGAGGAGGGAGGAGGGATTGGCCGGAAGATGCGACAGAGGTCCCATTGCAAAGTTCTCCCAATTCCCACCGTTTGTCTGAGTGTCACCACTCAGTTCTTCACAGCCCTTTGAGTCTCAGTTTGACTTAAGTTAGTTCAATGAAAATGATCAAACATTTACTCTGTGGCAGGCCCCGCGTTGCAGAGGTGCCCCTGAAGAGCCCAGAGCATCCCTGCAACCCCGGCAGGAGCAATCCCCGTCCCGTGGTCTTCTCTCCACATCGTGAAGCACTTGCTGGCCTCCTGACGTTCCCCTGGAGGCAGGAAAGTTTTAGATTGGAGGTTCGCAACAGGCCTGGGACACGTGCACCCTCCAGTCTTGGGAACACTGAAGCCACACACACGATGCAGACACCGCTGGGTGGACCCCTGTGCTCTACTCTACGCCGAGCCCTCAGATGGGCCTGAACCCCAGGCGGCCACCTGGCCACTGTGCTATGGGTCACAATGGGGTCTGGAAGTGAGAATGCAGATGAGGACAAAGCCATCTGCAGCACCGCAGAGGCAGCCCAGAGCTGACGCGCCTGTCGTGTTCTCACGTGGGACGCGGCAGTCGTGTGTGTTCATAGCAGTGGCCATGCCTTGACAGCAGCGTCCACTTACAGCAATGGCTGACTCGACCTACCTGGGCTGAATCCTGACATCCAGCACCTGAGGGCTAAGGAACCATCTTTTCTCTTGTCAGAGGCTCAAACGGGACCATCTGGGACCCTCCAACGTTTAGCTGGAAGTGTAAATATTGACATGGCATGTGCGTGGGTGGACAGCGCTGGGCAAGTCCTCAGCACAGGTCTCCACCGGCCCCCATCCCTTCATCCCTTCAGCAGAAGTCTCCACGAGGACGGAAACCTCCTAAAATAAGGGCAAAGGCGGTGCTGGCCTGGCAAAGGGTCCTCTTGGTTTCTGCCCAATCGTGTGAGCATCTCACACGGACTGCTTCCCTATACCGCGTGACAGTGGGAAGGGCCAAGTGGTTATGAATCTGCCCACCCCTAACCCTTGCCCTGACTCACCTAATGGGCTCAGTGGGGTCCAGGCGCCGAGCCTTCTGCTCTGGTGTGAGCTGCTCCCACTGGAAGTGGAGGCTCCAGTCAAACCCTGAAACACAGCATCCACATGGCTGACTTGGTCTCTCTGATGCACCTGCAGACCTTGTTCATTCTGTCCCTTTACTAGAAGCTCAAGAACGTACCCAGTTTCCCAGGTGGTCGCAGGGATAACAGGTCTCACCCAAGCTGGTCGGCAACATAGCTGCCTGATTTCCCTTCCGGCTTCCTTCTTTCTCTACGCCCTACTGCCTCTCTGAGGCTTCTCTGCTGGGTGGACTTAGGGAACAAAGGGCACAGGATAAAGAGTGGGAGTTGACAGAGCCCCAGAGTGGGACCTAAGGGGACACTATGGACAGTTATGGAGTGTGGCCCTTGGCCAAGAGCCTCGGGAGTGGGGGCGTGTAAGCAGGAGGTCTGTGAGGGGCTGAATCACCCCAAACCCCTCTTGAGGAGCCCAGCACTCAGCCCTGGGCAGAACTGTGGTGGGCCTTGAAGAGAGGGAGGCACCCAATACTGAGATGCTGGAACAATTCAGGCCCCACATTGGAGGGGGGCCCTTGCTTCCCTCGAATCCTCAGGCCCTGGAGTGACCCCGTGTTGGAGCTAGAGCTCAGGGGGCTAGGAGTGACCTGCCACCCCCCCGGCCCTTCCATTCACAGTCCCCATGGTGAGGGCCACCCTGGGGCTACTGACATTACAGGATGCAGGGCTAGGTGATTTTTCTCACTTTCCCCCTTGGCAGCAACGACTAGGAGAAAAAGAAAGTCCTCACTGGGCAAGGGTGCTAGCCCCACTCACCCCCTCTAAGTTCCGTGGCCGACTCGATGTAGTTGAAGGTGTCCAGGTGGATGATATCGATCACGGGGCACACCACCCGCGTGTAGTCCTGTAAAAAGAAGGCCTGCACGCTCAGATGGCGGCATAAGAGAGCCAGGCCAGGGCTTGGTAGGGCCTCGCCCTGGGAGGGCCGGAGACTGGGTTCAGGGCCTTGACTGAGAACTTTCCTCTCTGGATCTCAATGTTCTCATCTATAAAATGGGCCAACAGACACTGCGACCTCTCCAGGTATGATGCCTACAATGCTACGAGCCTTTCCTTTACTCCTGGGCGCCTTCTCGTGGCCATGTAGTCAGGGCGGAGACACGGGGAGGCTGGCTGGGGCGTGCTGCACACTGAGAAAAGGGACGTCAGGAAGAAGGGGACCCCTGAAGTCCTTCAGTGCCATGGGGCTCTCAGGAGGCAGAGGACACAGTCAGCCAGCAAGGTGGCCTCAAGCCTGCAGCTCCAAGAAGCAAAGCCACACCTCCACAGTGGGAATTTCCCAACACTTACCTTCTATGCCTATGGTTCACGGGCAAGTTGATGCGTAGCATCTCCAGAGATTCCAAACTTGAGCTGTCACCTGTGGTAATCAAGCCTGCACCTCCAGCCCTGACTTTGCTCCTCACTTCCAGGCTCGGGTGGATGGCCCCTCCATGTGGACGCACACGGCCTTTCAGCGGTGCCTTCACCATCCTCTCCCCACACACGCTCCTTCCCTTGGTTCCCTATTTCTGTCAACATATCCCCCCTTCCTCCCCAGCGCTACCTTAAGAAGCTACACCTCTGCCCATCAACCGGACGGATCCTGCCGACTGTAACTCTAAAACTGCTTTTCTGAATGGATGCCGACTCTCCCTTACCCCCTCGAGCCCGGCGAACGTGGCAGTGGACTCCCAGCTCCTCTCCCCACCCTCACCTCACCCCTTTCCCTTTCGTTCTACAGGTGGCTGACAGAGTTGTCTTGCAAATCTCACTCTGTAGCTCAACAGCTAAAAACTTGAATTGCCTTGAAGATAAGGTTCAAACTCCTTAGCCTGGCATCCAAGACCATCAAAAACAGGCCTGTTTCTAGCTTTCCGGCCTCATTGCTTGCTACTTCCCCCAGGCTACCCCGCTGATAAGCATCAACGTCATCCAGGGGCTAGTTTCAATATCTGCAAGACAAATTCACCAGTTCTTGGGGGCCATCAAGGCACTGCGTATGTTTTTAAAATGTTCCTTAATTCTGGATGAACACTCCCGTACTGGTATGCAGGAGGGGAAACTGGGCTCCCATGGGCAGGATAACTGAGCTGTGACCAGGAGCCTCACTGGCTGAATGGGAATCCAGCAGCTGGGAGGAGACAACAGGCCTGGGCCTACAAGGCAGGACCACTTTTCCAATCCTTCGCACCTACCACCCCCGGTCAGCATGGGCAGGAACTTCTGTTTCTCTTGCAGTCATTTAATTTCCTGATTCAATCTCTCCCATAAATAAGGCCGTCTTCTAATTTTAAGCTCAGATTCACCGAGCACCCGCCTTGACATTCACAGACTTAATTTGGCCCTTGGCCTCCACACACAGCTCATCTCAACAGTGACAAGGTGCCTCTGAAGCCAACTGGCTCCCGCGAAAGGAAATGCTCATTTTCAATGCATTGCTTCCCCCTCTGGGATGTGCACAGATGCTTCCTGTACAGCACCTGCCCAGCTGCTACAGTGCTCTGGGGCCCCTGTCACCATGCGTCCGTGTGTATATACACACTGCACGCACACACAGCCATCCACCACCCTCACCAATATCTCCACAGAGACACACCCCAAAGATATTCTCCTGACTTGAACTCTGAAATGTTCTCAGAAGTTCAGAGACTGATCTTCTTCTGTGGGTCTGACAAAGTCCTCTTTTTGCCTTTGTCTGCTGAGTTTGGGCCTCTACAGCTTCACTGAGTCTTTAGGTAAAAACCCTTGTGCCATAAAGGATTAACCTAAAGATGCGTTTAGCCCTTGCTCAGCTCCTGAGAGGCAACTTCTAAGCCCTTGGCATGTTCTGCCTATAAAAGTGTCTGTTCACCTGGGACCCTGGGGTTACATCAGATAGTCTATGCTAACGATGAGGTTTGTGGTGACGGCCTTGGGTCACGGGGTGCCAACTCAACCTGACCCCTGGAGGGGCATGGAAACCATGGCGGTGATTAGCCACGTCTCTGTGACTGGCCTCCAATAAAAACCCTGGACACCTAGGCTGGGGTGGGCTCCCCTGTTTGGCAATGCTCCGTGCATGTTGCCACACATCCTGGCTGGGGGAAGCAAGGGCTGCCCGCACACCAGCACTGGGAGGGGACAACTGCACGATCGTGCCTGGAACTCCCCCCATGCACCTCTTCCCGCTGCTGCTTTTAATCCACATCCCTTTGCGGTAATAAACAGTAACCACGTGTGTAGCGTCTTTGCTAAGTTCTCAGTCCTTCTAGTGAATTACTGAAGCTGAGGGTGGTCTTGGGGACCCCAAACTGCAATACTGTTTATTTTTAATCTTTCCTCAATATTTGTAAACTGCAAGGCAAAATAAAATGCTGGTTGCTTACCTTGGCCACAGGCTTCCCCAGAAGCCACCCCATGGGCTCTGCCTCCAGGGCTGTGACAGACTCTGGGGTACTCTTCTGTAAGCTCTGAGGGTTTCTGTCCTTCCACAACACGGTTGTGACAGCTGCTTGGCTCAGAGTCATGGAGGCCAGACAGGCAGAGAGGGACGTTTGGGGCTAAGTGCTATGTGGAGCCAACCTTACGAGGGGGCTGCAGAAGCTGTTAGACATGACCCCTCGAAGACAGGACACAAACCTCCCTGAGTGACCCTGGCGGTCATATCTGCTCCACTTCTGTATCCCTCAGCCCCAGGCCAGAGCCGGCTGGGCAGCAGGTGTTCAGCTGGCATTGGCTAAAAGAGGGCAGCTATGAACTCTCTCTGAGGACACTGTCAATGGCTAGAGGCCAAGCAGGTAGATCAATTACAGCTGAGCAGGATGGCCTCTCCTCACACAGGCTCAGGGATGGATGGACTCTCCCTAAAGATGCCCAGATCCACTGCAGGTCCCCACCTGTGTGCTCCCGTGGCTTTATCTTTAAGGCTAGGTCCACAGGTAAGCTCCAACGGCAGCTGGTGAAATCCCCGGCAGATCCAGAACAACACGCCCTCCCCCCTCCGATACAAATCCAAGCCCAAGCCCCACTGGGAGCCAATGGCCATCAATCACCCCTCCAGTCATACCTCTCTTCTTTCTCCACCATCTCATATAATTAAAACCACATTGTAAACGGGCAACCAAAGAACTTCTAGAGACGACCATTCACTCATTACATCCACCAGCATCACTGAGCACCTACTACGGTTTAGGGACTGTGGATGGTACAAAGATGAATAAGCTCTTGCTGTCTAGGGAAGGTGGTGGACAGGAGAGCAGAGGAGTACAGTGTGGGGTGTCTGCTAGCCTGGAGGGAGGGATGGGGGAGCGAGAGGGGGGTCAGGGACCTGGGTTCCCATTCTGGTTCTGACATCTAGAATAGGTTTTTTTTGTTGTTTGTTTTTGTTTTTTTGCGGTATGCGGGCCTCTCACTGTTATGGCCTCTCCCGTTGCAGAGCACAGGCTCCGGACGCGCAGGCTCAGCGGCCATAGCTCACGGGCCCAGCCGCTCCGCGGCATGTGGGATCTTCCCGGACCGGGGCGTGAACCCGTGTCCCCTGCATCGGCAGGCGGACTCTCAACCACTGCGCCACCAGGGAAGCCCTAGAATACGTTTGACCTTAAGCAAATCAGCACACTCTGAGGAACTCTGTTTCTTCATCTATGAAGTAAAGGCAAATTATAATTTGCAAAACTATCCTGCCTTCCTAACAGGGCTTTTGGAAGGAACAAGAAAGGAAGCATGTGAAAGGGCTCTGAAGCATATGTAAGCCATTATTTGTATCAATTTGCCAAATGCTACAGGGATTGAAATTTCTTAAAATCTCTTCTTCCTGCTAAAGGAATATGTAGATAAGGGTGGCAGGGAAGAAGCCTCTGTTTAAAAAACCCTAACAACTTGGTGCTTGTTTCAAGTATCATCATGTAATTGAAGGGAAGGAAGGGAAATCAAAGAGATTTTCCATGTGGAAAACACCAGCTGAGGACAGCTTCTGACAGCTCAAGCCCAACCTCTTCCTTATCTATTTCTATTTTTGAAAATCCCAAACTCCAATTACAGCTTAAAATTTCCACTTCCACTCACAAGATCAAATCACGTTTTACTCTGAGATGAGACACATACGAGACACGTGGAAACAGAGGCTGACACACGCCCACACTCCCCATCCTGAAGGGGATGTCTCAGCAGAACCATCTCGTTATCAAGAGTCGGGGTCTGGTGAAAACCTCTGCAGGTGAGGGTGGGACCACAGTCTGGGGTTTGTCTGAGCAACCCTCTGCCATGAAAGCTTTAGGTCAGACAGTGGTGGGCACTGGGAGCTTGGCCTGGGGGGCTGAGCCCACTCTTGGGGCCGCATGACTCCTAGAGGAGGACTGCTGTGCAGGGATACACAAGAGAGCATTTTTTCAAAGAGGCCTTCAGAGATGGACTCAGCGCCACGGGGAAGGAAAGGGCCTCCAGGTTCATTAAGGCTGCCCGAGGAAAGCATCCTGCAGGGACACATCAGCCTGGAGGTCCTTATAGGTCAAACACCGAATTACCACACAACCCAGCAATTCCACTCCTTGGTATGTACCCCAAAGAATTGAAAGCAGGTACTCAGAGGAAAACCTGTATACAAATGTTTGTAGCAGCATTATTCACAATGGTTAAAAAGGCAGAAACAACCCCAATGTCCATCAGTGGGTGAGTAGATAAACAAAATGTGGTGTATACTGTGACACTGTGATAAGAAAAGAAATCTGAATTTAGCCTCTGTTCCTCCTAAAACTCTTGGAATTTCCTGACTGATTGGGGGTGACAGGAGTATCTTTTGTTCTCATAATAAGCCGTTTTCACTCTTTCTGAGTGTATACTAATGAGGGGACTCTTGGAGGAGGGGGGGCTGGTTCCCAGAGGAACCATGTGATTAAAGGGCTGGAAATTGCAGCCCCACGCCCAACCCCCTCACATTCCCTTCCCCATTTTCCCCCCACCTCCAAGGAGAGGAGAGACGCTGGAGATTGAGCTCAACCACCAATGGCCAATGATTTCATCAACCATGCCTATGTAAAGAAACCTCCATGAAAACCCTAAACAACACGGTTTGAAGAGTTTCCGGGTTTACTAAGAGTGGACTTGAGGACACGGGGAGGGGAAAGGGTAAGCTGGGACAAAGTGAGAGAGTGGCATGGACATATCTACACTACCAAATGTAAAAGAGATAGCTAGTGGAAAGCAGCCGCATAGCACAGGGAGATCAGCTCGGTGCTTTGTGACCACCTAGAGGGGTGGGATAGGGAGGGTGGGAGGGAGGGAGACACAAGAGGGAAGAGATGTGGGGATATATGTATATGTATAACTGATTCACTTTGTTATAAAGCAGAAACTAACACACCATTGTAAAGCAATTATACTCCAATAAAGATGTTAAAAAAAAAAAGTTTCCGGGTTGGGGAAGAAAGCAGGGTGTGGATTCCTTTTCCATGGTCCATCCCAACTCTCCCTCGAAACTCTGCCCAAAATAGGTGTTCGATAAATGTCTGGTAGTTAACTTAGAGGCACGAAGCGAGCCCGTTTTCCTCCTATTCCAACCTTATCACCTCCCGTTGCATCTAGTTTCGTATTATTATTATCATTTCCAAACACTGAGCACCTGACTCTGTGACCACAGTGAGGTGATTGGTGCCGCCCTGGGTTTGTCATCTGTTAAGGGAGACAGAGAACTAAACCCAGAAAAGGAAGTTGTAGGGCTAAGTGGGCAATTCTTGCTGGGAGTGATCCCAGCTGGCCACGCAGTCAGGAAAGACTTCCTGGAGGAGGGGAGATATGGGTGAGGCCCTGGAGAGCAAGGGGGTTGTGGAGAGGAGGGGAAGGGCATCCAGGGACAGGAAGGGCTTAGAGGGAGATGAAGCAGTGGGCGTGTCGGGCACGGGCAGGGAGGAGGAGTAGTCTAGCTTTGTAAGAGTGTTAGGCTTGGGGGCCTCGCTGCATTCGTAGATGGCGCACAAAGGGAGGGGAGGACGTGGAAGGGCCTCCAGCGCCGGGCCAAGCCCCTCCACAGAATGGTTTGCTCATAACCGACTATGTTTCCATCCAGATCTCTTCACCTGGTTATGTCACACACTTATACGAGCCCTCCCGATCTCAGAGAAAGTGGTCACGGGATGGGTTTTAACATCTAGGCCCAGGTGTGGGAACTCTGTACACCCACCGAGGTTCTCTCAATGGATGAACAAAGTTGGTAAGGATTTCTCAGTACTCTGAGCGGTTCACACATCTCAATTCCTTCATCCTCTGAAAACCGTCATTTTGCAATAGGAGTCAAGGAGCACCTTCAAGAGCGAGAAGGAAATAACCACAGCACAGGGGAGATGCTGTTGAGGCAACAATGAGGCCCCTGGTGTTGGTGGTACCGGGTAGGAAATATCAGCCCCAATTATATGATTCTCCCTGTGATCCTCACCTGTGAAATGGGTATGTTAAAAATACCCGACTTCACAGAGCAGCTGCAGGAGACAGTAACTCAGGGAGGAAATGAACAGCATAAGTGCTAGTCACAGACACTGGCATCTAAGCATGCAGTGCTTTCTGCAGATCAAGGCAGGGGAGGGGTGGATGGATTTTTGGGAATATAAAATAATGATGGGAAAATTAAAAAAAAAATTTTTTTTAATTTCAAGAGAAATAACTGAGACCCAGAGAGAGAAAGTAGACAGAATTCTAGGGTAATTTAAGGGCAGACAGAGGCAAGGAATTCAGGTCTCTTAGCATCCACCCCCGGCTCCCACCTTGGCCTTTGGATGAGGGTGACACATGGCTGGAGATAAGTCAGAAGCCTCAGGATTTGCATTATGAGGCCTGGTTAATTCCACTGCCTCCTTTTCACAAATGACACTCATCAGCACTCCCTTTCTGGAACTTTCTAATGTCTGGGAGAAATCGCTCTGGGCAGTTCTCTTGGCCAGGAAGCTGCGTGTGTCATGTACCAGCCATCGGCAGCCCCGCCTGCAGGCCTGCTGTGGGTGACAGTGTGATGCAAAGAAGAGGTCCTGGGCTTTGTTCCACCGCTGCCTGCTGGGCGACCCCGGGGAAGGCCATTCTCCCCCATTCTCTTCATCTATAAAATGGGGACAGCAATCTGTCCCACCCACTCCCCAAGGGATTGAGGACACATGTGAAATCCTGAGCTTACGGAAGTGGGGGGCACGGAACCCACCTCGCTCACCTCTTTGACCCTGTGCAGCAGGGGCTGGAGCCAGTCCCTGTTCACCTCACAGTGGCTGTCGAGAAAAGTCAGGGTGGTGCCCTGGGCAACATCGGCACCCCGGATCCGGGACCGCACCAGACCTGCAGGAGGGACAATCGGCCGAGTGGGCGCCAGCGTCGCTCCATTGTCTGGGACCACACAGAACACGCGCCCAAACGCATCCCACCCCCACCCCCACCCCGGCCCCGCCCAGCAGCACAGACCCACCTTGCCTCTCGTTATTGCGTAAGCATTTCACCTTGGGTAGCTTGATGAGCTGTCTGCAGTCCTCGGCTGCAAAGACAAGAGGTCACGTGGATTGAGCGCCTGGGGGTGGAGGTGAGTGGCAGCCCTGCCTGCCGTCCCCACCCCCAACCGCGGTGCCCTGCCTTGAAGCCAGGGTGTTTGTGGGCTTTGGATGGGGCTGACTGACCACAGTTAGCAAAATACAACGTGGCCCAGTCTGTGCAAAGTGGCCGCAAGGGGGCCACTTTGGAGCAGGTCAGTCACACAGTGGCACCTGCGTACTCGCTGGAACACTGCCAGATGGGAAATCTTGGCATGGTCACCTGGGGACATTTCTGCTTTTTTATAGATCATTCAAAGCATGATCAGAGTCCTATTCACTTACATGGGGCCTGATAAAAAGCCACTGGGAGGCCGGAGAATGGATGAGACAAATTTTGGAGTTTCCTTTCAGTTCATGGACTCAATACAGGAGACCCTATTTGTTAGGGGATCCATCCGGTGTATCCCATCACCCAGAGCTGGTTCAGCTCTCCACCATGCAGGGAAATGTGCTGGGACAGGCAAGAGACCCATCCTAGGCATTCACCCTGGGTCGCCCTGGCATGCCGGCCTGCCCCAGCACTCCTTGGCTCTGAACCCCACAGCGTAAGTTTTGATTTTGCTTCACTGGTTGGCCAACCTCAGCCTCTCTGATTGGGTCTGGACTCTACAGAGTGACCACAAAGACTCAGAGGAGCTTCCTCGGAGCCAGGCGCTGTTCTAAGCACTTCAAATACGTTAACACGTTCATCCTTATGTAAGTAAGCCATATATATCATTGTTATCCCCATTTTATAGGCAAGGAAACTGACGTGCATAGAGGTCAATAATTTGCCCAAGGCACACAGCTAGTAAGTGAGTCAGTGACAGGTCTCGGATTTGAAGCCAGGCAGTTGGCTCCAGAGGCCATGCTCTAACCACTAAGCTATTCTGCTTCTAAGTGAATCCAACAGCATTCCCGTCTCCAGCCTCAGTGCCAGCTACCTCCCAGCAGGACGAGTGTCTCCCCAGCTCCAACCCCTTTCTCACTAGGGAAGGGAGATCAGATCACTGAGTTTCAGAACTCAAGTCCGATCTGATTACCCTGGATCTGGTGCACAACCCATTTGTGCATGACTTCCAAGGTTCTGAGGCTGTGTCAGAGGTGTGGGTTTCCAGCCTTCCTACAGCAGACCCCAGTGTGGTAGTGGCTCCGACACCCAGCTTCAGGCATCAGGGCTGGTGGGGAGAGACTCCACTCCTCTGGGACTCGGAGCTGTCCCCAGCGGCCATCACCTGCTTCCCCTGGTTTGTCACTGGGAAGAAGCGGTCCTGCATGCATGTGGCTGACTGCCTGCAGCAGTACTGGGGCTGGGATGACAGCTCTCGGAAGAGGAGCCAGCAATATCCGTACTTGAAGTGTAACAGTGCTTCTGCGATGATCGTACCTGATCGTCAAACTGAACACACCGGTGTCTGAAACCTCCCTCGTGCTTTTCTCGGGGAAAGTGGACTTGGACTGTGAATTTGGGTGGGACCCAGGTTCTTGGACAGGAGGACTAGGGGATGGTAATGACCAGTGGTTGGAAGGTTGGAAGGCAGCTGCTCACTGTGTCATGGCCAAGTGATGGGATGTCCCCAAAACTGAACCCCCCTCCCCATGAGTCCTGCCGTGGGAATGAAAGGAAGAGGGTAGGTGGCCTCAGCTCAGGCTGATGGATTATCAGAGTATATGAGTGAGGAATCTCTAGTCATGGGCCCTGCTTCAGGGCTTGGGGTCTCTTTGAAGGTACGGGGTCTCTTCAAGTCCAGGAACGTAGGTTGGGGGCAGTGACACACATGCATACACACACCAAACCCATCAAGAATCTACTGAATTGATCTGGTTAGATCCTCAAAGACTCATGGCAGAGAACCCAAGCCATTGTTTCTCAAATGTAAGGTTTATGTACTCCTTGAGCCCCGCCTGGACACTCAGTGTCTTCCAACCTACTATAAACCCAGGCTTCTTCCACCCCCAGGGAAGCAGTGGGCTCACCTCTGCTGGTTACACAGGGGCTGGGAACAGACATTTGTGTCCACAGCACAGGAGAGCGATGGTACTTACGGTCATTGCTGAAGTCGTCGACTAATATGATTTCCTTGAGGAGATTCATAGGGGTGCGGTTTAATATGCTGTGAGATTGAAAGAGGAAAGATCGTCATGACTTCCAGCGGCAAATACATGTATCAACCTGAGCTTTATTTTTTTTTGCGGTACGCGGGCCTCTCACTGTTGTGGCCTCTCCCGTTGCGGAGCACAGGCTCCGGACGCGCAGGCTCAGCGGCCATGGCTCACGGGCCCAGCCGCTCCGCGGCACGTGGGATCTTCCCGGACCGGGGCACGAACCCGCGTCCCCTGCATCGGCAGGCGGACTCCCAACCGCGGCGCCACCTGGGAAGCCCTGGACCTGAGCTTTAAATAGACACCAGTGCATTTGAAGAATAAAACTCAGAACAACCGAAAAACTTTGTCCAGTCACACAGCTCACTGTGAGCCACTGGGACACACCTCTGCTGTGTCTTAGTGAATGTCACCACCACCCACCTAGCACCCAGAGATCCAGTGCCACCCTCAACGACCCTCCCTCTCCCCGAAATCCTGCATCACACCAGGGACCAAGATGTGCTGGCTTTCCTTGAAAAGTATCACTCAGATCACCTTCACCTCTTATACCTCCAACCTGATCCAACCTCTTCTGCCTGTTTTTTTTCAGTAGCCCGACCTGTCAGGCCATCCTCCCGTGACCTCCAGAGTGGGCTTTCTGAAGCATAGATCTGACCTCCGATCGTGTGACTTTCCTCACTAATGCAAGTGCACAGGTTGACAAAAGGCTCCCCACAATCTACACCCCAAACCCTCAGCACGCTCTTCACGGCTTTTCCCGACCTGGAGCCAGCCCTCTTTCCAGCCTCCTCGTGCCCAGTGCCTTTATCTGGAGACATCCTGCTTGTTACAACCGAGGGCCGTTCTCCTACCGCTGCCACAGCGTGAAATGCCCCTCCTGTGCCACAAGGATCCATTCAAATGTCACTTCCTCTCTAGCGCCTTTCCAAGCCACTTGGTGAGAATGAACTGCTTCCTCCTCTGGGGTCCCTCAGCTGTTTGTATCTGAAGCTTCCTGCGGCTCTCACGCCAGCCTGACTCCAAGGGCTGGTTTTGTCGGCCCATCAAAATGGCCACCTCCCCGGCGGCAGGGGCCTTGTCAAGCTACTGTCTGTACTGCCAGAGTCCAGCTGTGCCTTGGCCCATGACCATTCACTCCATTTAGTGCACACCTACTATGTGCTGGGCGCTGGGTGTATGATGAGGATCAAAGGAGATGTGAGCTCTGTGAGAAGCTTGTGCTCTAGGAGCTACTTACTACAGGCTGTGTAACCTTGGGCAGGTTACTTTACTGCTCTGTGCAGTAAAGTATTCCCATCTGTATAACAGGGATAATAATAGTACCTATCACTCACAGGGCTGTTGGGAGAATTAAAGGAGACTGTTTCTAAAACATTTAGCACAGTGTCTGCTGGTAACAGTGATAAAAAGTGTAGCAATTATTACTGTTCTGTGCATCAGTGGTGACTTTTGAATTGACTTCATTTCCTCTCCTGTGCTGTGGATCTGTACCCACAGGGCAAGGTTAGGTTTCTGGGTTCATTCTGGGTTTCAGGCCTGAGATGGCTGGATCCTGCTTCTCCTGAACGTGCCAAACTGCACGGTTCCGCAGAAACATTCCCGGGCCACACCACCCACCGTGGGGCAGCCAGCACCCTGCGTGTATTGAGGACGGGGTTCAGATGGGCGCTGGCGGAGGCGTGTGTGCACCGGAGCCCTGTTTCTGGTGAGCTGTCCTTTCTAAGCAGGATGCAGAGACCTTCCAGGAGGAGAACTTCGCCTGGAGCTACCTTTATTCATGAAACCGTAGTTCTCACCATGGCAACTAGTGTGAGGGGGAGAGAGGAACCCCAACCCCAAGCCCTGAGCCCGCTGTTGGGAGGTGGGGACAGGGCAGGCAGGAGGTGCTGGGAGGGAACCCTCGCCACAATCATCCGAAAGGAAACACACCAAACCCAACAACCAGCCCTCTAATCAGAGTGGGATGGGGAGAGCGAGGCTGAGAGAGAGGGAAAAGTTGCTGGAAGAATACCCTCTAATGAGGTTTGATTACGGCTGTAGCTTCTGCACGCGATCTCCCCAAATCCCTGCCGGCTCTTTGAAATTCAAGAGTTGTCTTCTGTGAACATCAAAAGGTAAATCGCGTGCAGCTCTGTGCTCGTTGAACTGAGAGATGATGAGCGAATGAAAAATGTCCAGGGTTTAAAAAAGAAAAGAAAAAAAAAAAAAGAATGAAATCGTCAGCGGTAAGTGCTAATTACACCATTTCCTAGTGACACCTGGCTGGTTTTTGCTCCTCTAAACAGAGCAATTGGAGTGATGGTAGGGGCACCGAAAAAGTGACTCGGGGCTGGGAGGGCCTGAGATGGGCAGGAGCTCTGGGTGCCTGGGGTGGCTGGAGAAGGAGACAGGTCAAGTCCAGCCCAGGGGACCTGGCTCGGCCCAGATGGTCCCCCTGGGTCCTCTCTTCTGCACACCCCACCCTCATCCCCTGGACCCTGGTGGCTTCCATCTCCCTCCTTTGGTCTCACCAGTTCTCCGCCAGGACAGCTCACCAGTCCCTCTACAGCCAAGCCGACCCTCCCTTTCCTCCAGGGCCCGACTTTTTCCTTGCTTCACCCCCACTGCACTGTTCTGAGCCCTTTCTTTTCACAGCCTCGCAGGGGAGTGAGTGCTCGCCTCATGGGCGCATCGGGGGTCACACTTGTCCTGGGAATTATCCTGAGTCTCCTATCCACAGCTCGCTCTCTGCCAGAGGGCGGCTGCCGGCAGTGTCTACACCTTCTGCCCACCTGCACCCTAACCATGGGGCCCCCCGGAACCCCCTGAGAGATGGCAGGTACAGCAGCGTGGGAGGCCAGGCAGCCTCTACCATCCACTACTATGCGATCCTGAGCAAGACACCGGGAGGGTCCCAGCCTTCATCTCCATCTGTAATTACAGCTTCCTTGCAAAGGCAGGTGATGTTAATACTTGACCTACTTCACAGGCTATTGTGTGTGTGAAATGAGGAAATGTATTTGAAATTGCTTTGAGAACTGCACGGGGCTACAGGCAGGCAGCGTTTATCAGACGTTCCATAACTACCAGTTGAATGAAGACCTGGGGCCGGTTGACAGTTGAGTGTAGTCGTTCTGGAGTCAGACCGACTTGGGTTCGAGTGCTGTGTCTGTGGATCTGCCATTCACTAACCGGAGAGCTTCAGGAAGTACTGAACTGTCAGCACACTGCCTCAGCCACAGAAAAGGAGCTTAGCACCCTGCCTGGTGCCCAGCAGCTGCTCCCGGAATCTGAGGACTGACAATGATGGCGATACCGGTTCTCAACGCGTGATCCCAGAACCAGCAGCATCAGTATCACCTGGGGACCTGTTAGAAATGCAAAGTCTTGGGCCCCACTCTAGACCTACTGAGCTGGAATACGTGGGGATGGGGCTCAAGAAACCACGTTTTAACGAGCCCTCCAGGGGATTCTGATGTCTGCTCAAGCTTGAGAGCCACAGCCTCAGAACCCTGCTGCCTACCCAGCCTCACTGTGCCGGGCACTGTTCCAAGGCCTTCACCTACCTGAAGTCATTCACTCCTCTCCACAATCAGGTGAGGCAGTTATAACCAGTATTCCTTGTTTGGCAGAAAAGGAAACTGAGGCAGAGAGGTGAAGGAGGTGCCCAAGGTCACACAGCTGGTAAGGGCAGAGTGGGCAAATCTGGCCCCAGGGTCCAATCTCTTAACCACCTCAATCTGAGAGACTTCTCCTCTAAATCTAGGCTATTACCAAAAGCCACAGCAAGGAGATTCAAGATACAAACTGGCCAGTCAGCATGGTCCGGAGCCCCCCTGGGAGGCAGGGGGCCGGAGGATGCTCCAGGAGAAGGGGGCGGCCCTGGGTCTCACATATGCACGGGGTCTTGTGGCAACACCAGTCAAGATAAACCATTCTTCAGGGCTTTTCTCAGTCCTTAAGTGAGAAAAGTCCCCGAACTCATCAAGGCTGTGACTCTCTCTCCCTCCCCCCATCACCCACTACATCGTGCCTCTGCCTGGCTCTGAGCGCCCCCATGTGTGCCTTCCCCCACCCCCCATCCCCGGCTAACGCAGGAGCTTGGGCAGGGATGGGCAGAGGGACCAAGGCCTGGCCAGGCGCTGCATGGCAGGGACGAGAGGGCAACTCGGTCCTTCCCAGTTCCTCGAGCATCCTTCCCTTGCCAGAGCCTGGCAGCAAAGCCATGAGAATTCTAGAAAGTTAAAGATGAAAAGATGCCTTAGAAAAGATCCTTGCATCAACAAAAGTGAGATAGGAAGTAATCTTCATTCAATTCTCTCTCAGTGGCTAGCGATTTATTTGTGCAACAGGATAGGGAGTAAAAGGGAGGTACGGATTCCCAAGGCAAAGGACACCTGGCCACGGAATTTCCTAGAAGTAATCTGCTTGCCTCCAACCCTAAAATTCACTTCCGCCCTGCCTGCTAATGATGTTAATGCCCGTCTGGTCATACCTGGCTCTCGGGCCCTAATTCTGATGTTTTCATGCATCACACTTGGGTCTGAGCCAGGGGCCTGGCTCACACTGAAGTTCCTGAGAGGCAGGAAAGAGGTCCTGAGCTCTCTCAGCAAAGCGCCCAGCAGAATTGGCGGTACAGTCTGGTACTTCACGGCGCCTTCTGAAGAGCATGGTGTTGATGGGCCCCAAGTCCCCTGCAGAGTGCAGGGCACCAGGGCCTCGGGGGAAGCCCTCCGTCAGGCTGGCAGACAGAGGCGCTGGGGCTGCACCCCTACTGCTCCCCACTTCCACCCAGGAAGTCAGACACCCGAATCCTGGCTCCTGTGCTTCCCAGCTCTGTGGACTTGGCCTCCGTTCACTACGTGCACCTGGACTTCACAAGGTTCGATGGGGCTCCAACTGAAGTGAGAGATAAAATGTGTTCTGTGGGGCTTCCCTGGTGGTGCAGTGGTTGGGAGTCCGCCTGCCGATGCAGGGGACACGGGTTCGTGCCCCGGTCCTGGAAGATCCCACATGCCGCGGAGCGGCTGGGCCCGTGAGCCATGGCCCCTGAGCCTGCGCGTCCGGAGCCTGTGCTCCGCAACAGGAGAGGCCACAACAGTGAGAGGCCCGCGTACCGCAAAAAAAAAAAAAAAAAAAATGTTCTGTGGACCATAAAGCTCAGCATACGTTTAACATGTTAGTATTATTATCATAAAGTACCATCATCACTGTTATAAAGAGACGGAGAAGCAGCAGGAAGAGAACGAGAAATAAGTGTCAGAGCTGAGAGGGGTGAGTCTGAGGGCAGCAGCTGAAGTGCCCCTGAGAACATAAACGTAGTGTAAGGAAAGCATGGGGGACCTGGGGTCCCCACATTATAATGGCCCCCAAATGTCCCAGGGTAATGTCTTCTTGTGGGAAATGTGATAGAACTTGAAACATGAAAGACCTTTCTATCACCATCTTTCCAGATGTGGCTAATGACCTATCCAAGGTCAGAAGGCAAGGAAGTGGTAGGGTGGGGACTTGACCCAGGTCTTCAGACTCCAAGTGTGGTGCCTTTTTAGGTACCCCAGAGCCTCTTTTCTTTTCAGAGCTCACTAGCTATGCAGATACAGGGATGGCTGCTCTGTGCCAGCACAGTCTCAGTCCTTTACCTGAATTAACCAAAGCAGCTCTATGCCGTAGGACTAATTATCATGCCACAGGGAGGTTAGGTAAGACATGAATAAGATACAGGCCTTACCCGTCAGGAGTTCATTGAGGATTACATCTGGGAAAAATGCATTAAGTGCTAGAGTAGAGATGTGCAGAGAAGCAGCCCAGAAGAAGGCCCTGATGGGTGTGTGTGTGTGTGTGTGTGTGTGCGTGCATGCGCGTGAGCATGTGTTGAGGGGGATGGAGGTGCGTGGCATCAGAAGACTCCTCCAAGGAGAAGAAGAGGTCAGCCTGGAAGGCAAGGAGTCTCTCTTGGATGCTTTTGGCAGACCCCAGTTCTAATCCCAGACTGATGCTGGGGGTGGAGGATGTACTCAGCCTCTCAGAGCCCCAGCTTCCTCATCATCTGTGAAAATGAGAACTCATGTTCTAGAGGCAGTCTACGCAGTGGTTAAGGGCAAGTGCTCTGGGACCAAGTCCTCTATGACTTCCAGTGACCTTCTATAAGTAACCCGATGCCTCAGGCCTCTATCTTTCCTCCTGTATAATGGGATAATAGCCGCCCTCATAGGAGCGTGAGGAGTGACTACTAGCGGATACATGTGGAGTGTCCTGAACAGTGCCTGGCAGGTACTTAGAAACACTTGAACTGGTCCCCCTCCCCACGTGGGCAGACATGCCCTCGCCAAGTGCCAGCCTGGAAGGCTGACACACGGGAAAGCTCTTACCTGCGGATGGTTCTGAGCAGGGTGGAGCGGGCCTCGTTGTGGAAGGTGATGATGATGCTGGTGGGAGGGAGGTCCGTGCAGTACCCCAGCAGGGTGCATCTGGGGAAGGCAAGGCAGCGGGACAAGAAGACCTTTAGAGACAAAGCAGATCTCAAGGGCTGGAACCAAGGGCATCACTGGCGTGGACAGATGCCTGGTGTCTGGTGGGGCCCCCTCCAGCTGCACAGCGCTGTGTAAGACCCCAGGGCCCCACCTGGCCCTACGGGGGAGCCCAGGAAGCTCCGAGAATGAGTAGAGCTGAATCTCCCACCACCTCGGGGAAACTTGGGCTTGGAGTCGAATTAAGTCGACGTACAGAACATAAATGTGGGATTTGCCGCGTGCCTGGGTTACAGCACATAGTTCCTGGTAGCCACATAAGCCCACCCCCGAGCTTTGGGCTCTGCTGCCCAGCCTGTGTCTCTCCCAGCCTGCCAAGGCCTCCCTGTGTTCTGGGCCAGCAGCTCCAGCCCACCACACCACGCTGACCCCTGACTTCCGGCCACACACACCGAAATCTGGCACATTTAAAGAGGCAGAGCCCTAAAACCCAGCATTCGTAGGAAAACCCCGTCTTGAAAGAGCATTCACTTCCCCATGTCCAGGAACATTTTGTATGACAATTACATGCGGGGTAATACCAAGTTAATACCTCACTGCAAGTAAAAATTGTAGCCCGCAGCCTGAAAATTACTATAATAATGGAAATAAACCCACCAAGTGAGGCTGGGGCCACCAGGAGCGATCCTGGGTAAATGCTGCCTCCTGATTCTCGCTGTTCCAGGGGTATTAAACGAGGAAGTAAATAACAGATGTTTGGTGAGTCAAACATTTCCTCTCCTCATTTTCTAATTTCTTCCTAGGCTTGGGGCTTTCTTGGGGCTTTCTTGGGGCTTTTAACTTGGGATCCAGAGACCCAAGGATGGACTTCAAGGGGGCTGTGAGCCCTCTGACATTGTTTGCAAACTTGTATACACAAATGTGTTTCTATTCTCTTCCCTGGGAAGATGGTTCATAGCTTTCAGTAGATTCTCAAAGAGGTCTGTGGCCTGAAACACTTAAGAACCTCAATCCTAGGCCCATGGGCATGGCGTCCGTTTGGCCTCCCTAATAATTCTGAACACTTTTTCCTACCAGAGCAAACCCTAAATAAGAGGACTTACACAGACAAGGCAGGGCTGTTGTGCTCAGGACCTGAGCACAGACTGGGATGGGTCAGCCACAAGGAGCCAAGAATTGGGAAAGGAAGGCCCCAGGGGAAGAGACAGTGGAAAGGCTGGTCATGACCTTCAGACCTGCCTGTGCTCCCCCCACAGAGACAACCTCTCACCACATCACGTCAGCTCCACCTACTAATTAATCCCCACCCGCTGAACCCACCTCTCCTTTCTAGTCCCCATGGGCCCAGCTCAGAGAGTCTTACTCCTCTGGGGGATTCCTGCAGCAGTCTCCTGACCAGTCATCTTGCCTCCACCCTCTGCCCCTGCCAGTCATGTCCAGTCTACCACAAAGCTCTGCCCAGGTGTTCCTCTGGCCTGAAGCCTTCAGTGGCTCCTGATATAGAAAGTCCAAACTCCCTATCACAGCCTTCAAGACCTTCCACAATTGCAACTTCATATGCTGCCATAACTTTCTGCCACTGCTCTCACTATTACCTCTGCATGGAGCAGTGTCCTTTCTCTTTTCTCCACCTGTTGAACTCCTACTCATCCTTCAAGACCCAGAGCAAATATCTCTTGTCTGCAAAGGCGTTCCATACTCCCCAGATAGGTAATGACCTGTGCTTTGTGCTCCCATAATTTTGTACATATCTCTCTCCTGGCACTTCTCAAGATGGACTATCTCCCCCAATTGACTATGAGTTCCTCTAGGAAAGGACCCTTGTCTATCTCCATGTCCCTAGAACAAGAGATAAGTATATCAGATGCCCATTCATGGAGAAAGAGAGAAAGAAATTCAGGAAATGCATTCCTAGGTCAGCTGATGACTTAGCCTTTTATGCTTTTAAAAGGGGAGGTATATAGTTCTGTCCCTCACTGAATCAGGGCTAGCTTATAGGACTAATAGAAAATGATGGAAGTGACAGTGTGTGACTTCTAAGGCTAAATCATAAAAGCACTGAAGACTCTGCCTTGGCCACTTGGAGGGAAGCCAGCTGCCATGCTGTGAGGACACTCAAGCAGCCCTGTGGAGTGACGCTGACGTGTGTTGGAACTGAGGTCTCCTGCCCACAGCCGGCACCAACTTGCCAGACACAGGAACGAGCTCCCCTGGAAGTGAGTCCACCAGCTCTAGTCAAGCCTTCAGATGATGGCAGCTCTAGCAGCTCCAAGCCTGAACCGCCCAGCCAAGATGCTCTGAATTCCTACCTCACAGAGACCATAAGGACAATCAATGATTCCTGTCGTTTTAAGCCACTAAAGTTTGGGGGTGATTTGTTGTTCATTAAATAACCATTATAAAAGAGGAGGAAAATGCCTTGAAATGGCCCCTAGTGAGAAGAGGCCTTGGACTTGCCTACCTTTGGATTCAGACCTGAGTCTAAGCTGGGAGCAGTGGGGAGGGAGGAGGGCAGGGGGCTGGCAGAGGTGGACTTGGGGCGGGGGGGGGGGTCCCTCGACTGGTGTGCTGCAGGGTCCATGGCGGGCAAGGAGGGGCTGGGAGGGACCCAGGCAGAGGGGTAGGCGGCAGTGAGCACTGTCAGCACCAAGAGGAAGGAGAGGGATGTCAGGGAGTGGAAGGATAATCATCTGTCTCCTTATAGGAAGGTGATAAACAGAGAGCTTAGCAGAACCTCCCTGCCTCCATCAGAGACGGGAGAAGACAGACGAGCACGATGACTGAGAAGACCGTGCTGCCAGGGCTGCGCTGAGGGTCAGGCCTGGGCACTGCGCTGGAGACGGCGTCCCATTCCACACCCTGGGTGGTGATGGGATCCCAAATCCCAGCTTTTATGAGGTAAGCTATTCGGGGCCAAGTTGGTGCAGGAGGTACTGGGAGTTACCCGCTTAGAGAGCTTTTGGGGACGGGGCTCCTTTTCCTGCCTTGGAGGCATCAGCTGGGAGGCAGGTGTATAGTCGCACAGTGACGCAGCAGCATGCATGTGGTGCTGGGAGAGCAGAGGGAAGCGGACCTCTGCCCGGGGATGGGGCAGGGGTGGGGTGAGTGTGAAGAAGGCTTCATGGAGGAGGAGGTGCTGGATCTCACAGGGTGAGACAGGGATAGATGGACACAAACAGGGTACAGCATCCCCATCACAGCATGGTTCTGGACCTGCAGGCCGGATGCCCAGTGAGGCAGTTGGCAGAATACTGGCCCAGGGGTCTGGATACCACTGACCAGCTGCGAGACGGTGGGTAAACCAGCCACCTCTGCAGGCTGCTGTCTGCTCATCTGTAAAACAGAGCTCGGGCCCAAGGCTCTCTTGCTAAACGTTCCCAGAGCATCAGTAATCAGAAGCTTTGATCGTAGCTGACGTGCAATAAGCATGGTTGACTTGAACAAAAGGCTGTGACGGCCATTCTGCAGCTGAGGCTCAACCGTGTGGCTGGACATCCACATTTACTTTTCTAAGACTCAGTATCTTCACCTGGAGAGTGGAGACAACAACTTTTAACTTGCAGATTTTTCCCCCTAAATTATTAGTATGTTAGGTAATGATAGATGCTTGACAAATAGTGACTATCATTACTATTATTATTATTTTTCTTTTTGCGGTACGCAAGCCTCTCACCGCTGTGGCCTCTCCCGTTGCGGAGCACAGGCTCCGGACGCGCAGGCTCAGCGGCCATGGCTCAAGGGCCTAGCTGCTCCGCGGCATGTGGGATCTTCCTGGACTGGGGCACGAACCCGCGTCCCCTGCATCGGCAGGCGGACTCTCAACCACTGCGCCACCGGGGAAGCCCTATCCTTATTTTTAACATCACGTTTAAATCTGCAGACTCCTCCTCCCGCTGGGTGGAGCCAGCTCTTGCACAGGCTGGAAAGGCGTCCTTAGTGAGTGGTTCTGCCCTGTCTGACAGCGGGTAAGGGGCACTGGGAGGCAAGAGGCGGTAAAGAGAGCAAAGAGAACATCAGTGTCAGAGAAAGGAACCTGGGCTGTGTCGTCAGTGTGAATCCTGGATCTGCTGAAAACTGGCTGTGTGCCCCTGGGCACGCCCTTTACCTTCTCTGAGCCTCAGTGTCGTCACCTGTAAACTGAGGACAAATACCTCCCTTTCAGGCTTGTTTGTGGAGATTGCAGAGAATACAGGCAAAACGCGTGGTGTTTCATAGCTGCTGAGTAAATGGTGGTGAGTAATATTATTGCATTGTGGTAAATATTAGTGTAATAATAATATTGCCTCCAGGCAATGTTCAGTGCTTTTGGACAAGAACTACAAACTCAGAGCTCAGCCAAGGCAGGAAGGGGCTTGGAGAGGACCCAGTCCAACCTCCTAAAGTGGGCAGAACTCGGCCCAACAGGCGTCCATTGGAGCCTGGGCTGCTTTGCTCCCGAGGCTCTGCCCCCTCCAGCCTCCTGCTCCTGCAGGATAAAGGACAGGGGCTCTTCCTCGAGGCTGGGCAGAAATCCCATAAGCGCCTCCTGTGTGCACAGGCCCAAGGGAGGGCAGGCCAGCAGGAGGCGGTGCATCACAGCTCTGAGGAACGGGCATCCCGGCTCCCGGCTCCCAGCACTCAGCACTGTCTTCCTCCTGCCCCTGCTCTCAGCTCATGGTACCTGGACTCATCCTCCGTCTCCTCGGACCCTCACAGCAGCCTCTGAGAACCTCTACTCCACAGATGAGAGCAACTGCGGCTCAGGATCTCACCCAAGCTCACACACCTGGTGAGCGGCCGAGATGAGCTGCGTCCAGGTTCCGTGACTTCTAATGTGGTAGCTGTCCCTAGCATCCACTGTGAACTCAACCTGGTTAAGGCACAGGAGCCCGAGGGGACAGGGCCCACCTCCCCAAGCCCTGCGCATGAGCCACCTGCCCTTCAAGGCCCAGGGGGGCTGCAGTCCCGCTTGGACGCGAGCCCTGGGCACTGGCAGCAACAAGGCCAAGGGGCCAGGAAAAATCCTTAAAACAGGCCACGGTGGGGACTCAGAATGTGCGTGGGCTTCCTGTGAGAGGATCTAAAAGATTCATCAAACGGTAAGATCTATCAGGGGCACCAGGGAAATGGAAAAAGCTGCCAACACTGAGATCTGGCGCCGGCAGATGGACGAGAAACATGTTTATAATTTATTAGAGATTCAGGGGTTTTACTGGAGAGAAGAGCTAGCGAGCAGGAAAGATGGGTGTGAGGGTGCAACCAGGAGGAAGGGCGGGACCACCGCTGTGTGCAGAGACAGATGCCAGCCCTGGGTTGCTGTCCTGATCGCCACAGCAGCTCCTGCATAACGCGCGCTCCTCTGAGCTGATTCTCCACCTGTAGTTTCCTTTTTGACTTTTCATTTTTTAAAGAAAGATTCAACTGACTTAATTTCTCCAAGTTCAGGTGGGTCTCACAGTGTTTCCTAACCATCCATTTCCTGAGTGTTCAGTGTCATTTACTGGCTGAGGACGCTTCCAGAGAGGTGTTCTGAGATGCTAACCCCTGGCACGGGGTCAGAGCTTCCTCTTCCATCTCTTTCCATCTCTCCACCAGCCAATCGCTGCTCTGCTGCCTATCCCGCCTCATCCCTGCACCTGAACAGGTGCCAAGCGGGGATTTAGAAACACCCCAAGTGAGGATGGCTGTCAGTTATCACAGAACTGCAATGCTGTGCACATGCCTTTTATTTTATTGCACAAGCTCATTAAACTGGCAGCAGCCCGTAAACAGAGTGTTATGATGATCACCATCCCCATTTTAGCACTGGGCAGCAGGGAGAAAAGATGAGGTCATAAATCAGAAACATCTGGGGGTTTCCCTGGTGGCTCAGTGGTTGAGAGTCTGCCTGCCGATGCAGGGGACGCGGGTTCGTGCCCCAGTCCGGGAAGATCCCACATGCCGCGGAGCGGCTGGGCCCGTGAGCCATGGCCGCTGAGCCTGCGCGTCCGGGGCCTGTGCTCCACAACGGGAGAGGCCACAACAGTGAGAGGCCCGCGTACCGCAAAAAAAAAAAATTAGAAACATTTGGGATTTTATTCTCGAGTGTGAAAACAGGAGGGAGTGATGGAGAGGCAGACCCAGTAACTTTGCAGCAGAGAGTACAGCATAATAATTATTATCACTAAAATGTCCAGAACTGACAATGGCTCTGTGTCTAGGAGGCAAACTCTCGAAGCGGGGGTCTGGCACCCCAGAGGCGAGGCTGAGGGCAGTTAGAGAAAGGGGAAAGGTCACACAAATATGCAGCATGACACAGTGGAAACCAGGCCTGGGGTGGGACACACTGGGCCAACCCTTTGCCACCTGGGAGCTGGGCAGTGACTTCCTTGATGAAATTATCCACCTCAGGGAAGGTTTTTTTTTTTTTTTAACATCGTTATTGGAGTATAATTGCTTTACAGTGGTGTGTTAGTTTCCGCTTTATAACAAAGTGAATCAGCTATACATATACATATGTTCCCATATCTCTTCCCTCTTGCGTCTCCCTCCCTCCCACCCTCCCTATCCCACCCTCCCTATCCCACCCTCCCTATCCCACCCCTCTAGGTGGTCACAAAGCACCGAGCTGATCTCCCTGTGCTATGCGGCTGCTTCCCACTAGCCATCTATTTTACGTTTGGTAGTGTATATATGTCCATGCCACTCTCTCACTTTGTCACAGCTTACCCTTCCCCCTCTCCATATCCTCAAGTCCATTCTCTAGTAAGTCTGTGTCTTTATTCCCGTCTTGCCCCTAGGTTCTTCATGACTGTTTTTTTTTTCCTTAGATTCCTTATATATGTGTTAGCATATGGTATTTGTTTTTCTCTTTCTGACTTACTTCACTCTGTATGACAGACTCTAGGTCCATCCACCTCACTACAAATAACTCAATTTCGTTTCTTTTTATGGCTGAGTAATATTCCATTGTATATATGTGCCACATCTTCTTTATCCATTCATCTGTCGATGGACACTTAGGTTGCTTCCATGTCCTGGCTATTGTAAATAGAGCTGCAGTGAACATGGCGGTACATGACTCTTATTGAATTATGGTTTTCTCAGGGTATATGCCCAGTAGGGGGATTGCTGGGTCGTATGGTAATTCTATTTTTAGTTTTTTAAGGAACCTCCATACTGTTCTCCATAGTGGCTGTATCAATTTACATTCCCACCAACAGTGCAAGAGGGTTCCCTTTTCTCCACACCCTCTCCAGCATTTATTGTTTTTAAACAACTACTTAGTGACCCCTGCTGCCAGGCGCTGTCCTGAGCACCTCGCATATTTAAGGTTCACAGATAGCCCTGTGGGAGGGTGCACTGTTTAATGGATTCACTCAGGAGGAGACTGAGGCGCAGGGAGGTTAAGTAACTCACTGCAGCTAGTGAGCCCAGGCCTGCTGCATATCCTTGTCACCAAGCCACCACCTCTCCGTGCCAGCACCATTCCAGGCATCAGGGTATCCCTAGCTGCCGTCTGTCCCCTAGGTGTATTATGGGCCCTGCACACCATGTGGACCCCTGGGCTCACACTCGATCACCACCCCCAAGGAGCAGCTTCTACCGAGCTCTAGAACCCAGCAGGGAGGGACCGGCTGCCTGCCGTTCCGGGGTAGTGACAGCAAGACTGGGACACTGCTGGCTGAGCCGCCACAGGAACATCCTAACAGGGGCTCCCACTTACGCCCAGATGGAGCCTGAAAGGGTGGGCACAGGGTGATTTCAACGAGGCCCTGGGAGGCGTGTGAACCTATTTTTAAGCAGAAAGCTACAGTTTGTCCCTCCGATTCCCGCAGGTCCAGAGCCCGCTCCAGAGGCCAGACCAGACATAGAAAACGAAGGGGTTATCTTCTCCACGTGTGCCATTTGCCTGAACTCTACAGCTGCAAAGGCCAAGGGAAACAGGCATAAGCTGTGAAGCGGGGGTACGTAGGGCTAGTTTCCTGGGAGAACACTGTCCCCAAGGCAGTGACCACCTGGATTCCCTGCAGGTGGGTGGCACAGCCTTTCCTTGGTCCCCGCTTCCGTCTCTGTCCCCCTGTGTCCTCCACTATAGCCCAGAAGAGGTCCCAGGGAGACCACGTCTCCTCCCCATTTTCCTGCCACCAACACCCCCCCAAAGCTGACGTGTGTGAGGAAGAAAGGACGAGAGGGGAAAAGCTCTTGGCCCAGTGACCTTTCCAGAGTGTCAGCTCCCTCAGGACAGGGACCGAGAATACCTAATACATTTCCCAGCTCAGTTCTGTGCAAGGAAGCCTGCTCTCAGCTATGCGGAAAAGGAAGATGACCGAAAACTATAAAACGCCAAATCTGTAATTGACCTCTAGGTTCAAACTTGACTCTTTAGAGGAGAAAAACACGAGCAGTATAAAAAGTATGACAGCTGTAAAACCAGAAATTCCTTTTAATCTCATTTCATGGGCAACACTATACACTGTAAGGCATGAAATTTTTAGTTCGCGTCAACTTCACTGGGATTTCACATGCAGATTAATTGGTTCATCCACATAAACATATACTGCTCCTACTTCTTGCCTCAAGTCACCCTCACTTAGCGTTATGGAAATCCTGCGTCTCATAAAAGACACTTAAGATAACAGTGAGATCTGCTATTCCATGACACGGCCACATTTTGAATTGCTGAGCATGTTACTTTTTTTTTAAAGATTGTTTTTTGATGTGGACCATTTTTTTAACGTCTTTATTGAATTTGTTACACTACTGCTTCTGTTTTATGTTTTGGTTTTTTGGCCGCAAGGCACGTGGGATCTTAGCTCCCCGATCAGGGATCGAACCCGCGCCCCCTGCACTGGAAGGTGAAGTCTTAACCACTGGACTGTCAGGGAAGTCCCTGCTGAGCATGTTATTAAATTCTAGTATCCTGGGAAGGGGATAAGTGGGCCAGGGCAGGGAATTGAACTGCTTAGGAACTTGGTTGAGCTCTTGGTGGGCAGATGAAGGCCCCCAGCACCTACCTCCTTGTGTAATCTCTTAGCCTTGAGTGTGGACTAAACCTGGTGTCTTGCTTCTAAGGAACAGACTACAGCTAAAGTGATGGGATGTCACTTTTGTGATTAGGTCACAAAAGACAGTGACTTCCATCTTTTTCGCTTGTATGTTTTGCTGAAGCAAGCTGCCATGATGGGAAGCCCCACATGGCAAAGCACTGAAAGCGGCCTCTGGTCCATAGCCTGTGAGGGACCGAATCCTGCCAACAACCATGTCAGTGAACTTGGAAGAGAGTCCCCCCTGAGACGTGCCCTGAGATGCCTGCAACCCCAGCTGACACCTTGAACACTGCCTGTGAGAGACCCTGAAGGGAAGGACCCATCTTGGCCTTGCCTGAATTCCTGACCCACAGAAACTGTGAGATGATAAACATTATTTTAAGCCACTAAGTTTCATGGTAATTTGTTATGCAGCAACAGACAATGAATACAGGTACCCTTAGCTCCTGAAAACCCGAGTCCACCAGGATTTCTCACTGCCCTGGGGTCAAAGGTAAATTCTCTTGGGTACTTGGTGGAAGAGCTATGCAAAGGCATCACGATTCTCCCAGCGCAGAGCTCCAGAGCTCCCACCTCATTCATGCTCTGTTGGCATCAAGATGTTGCTAGGTACAGGATTCCTATGGCCACAACGTACAGAGGGAAGTTCTTCAGGGGTACCTTTGGGGTTTGTTCCAGTCGTTAAAGATTCAGCTCCCTTAGGGCTTCTTAATATAATCAAACACATAGAAAATTGTTGAGAGACTCTTCTCACTTCTCCCGTGGATGGTGCATAACTAGTACCCTTCCACATGCACAGAGGAGAAGTTAGTTCATCTCATATAATGGATGTCATAGGGCTCTAAGGCTTGACTCACTTGAAGAAGTCCAGTAAAGAAAGGCTGACCTAGATGGTAACACAGACATCCCTCCACTCCATGAACACGAGGCCATTTGGCACAGCCCTTGGTCTCAGGCTGGGCCTATTTAGGCCAACAAATGCATTCCCTGTACCAACCATCACCATGTTCTTGGTTGAATCTATCTGTCAGGCCAGCTCGGGGTCTGCAGTTCACTTCTTGCTCCTCGGAGAACCCTCTGGATTTCTTAGCCACCTACTTCCAGTAGCGTCACATTTCTAAGACAACCTACATCTTGACAATTCTAGGGCACTTCCACCATCATTATTAATTGCAGGCTCCGCAAGCTCATCTTCCTGGCGATGTACCAATGCCCCAAGGGTTCTTTGCTCACATGCTGCAAAGCTAACTGGAGAGCGGTACACTAGGATGTAAGGGGCCATGTTGTCTGGAGGCCGCCAAAGGCTCAGTCTCTGCCGCTCTTTCGCAGCCCAGAGTAGCTGGAAGACCTGTCCGTCTCTGGCTCCATACAAACTCCTGGGCTGCTGCAATACTGGACTGGAATGGACCACAGAGCTCCTCTGGTTGGTCAGTCCCTACATTGTGAGCTGCTGGACTGCATCTCCAGGAGAAGCCTACGCACGCTCTGAATAAAGTCTACAAGAGTCAAGTAAGTTTGGCACATGAGAAATACCGGAAAACTACTAGATGAACTTTTTGGTGATCCACCCATGCACACTAACATGTTAAAGGTTCTGAGACTTGCGCTAGCATCCTGTTTACCAAGCTTTGACCTCAAACCCTGCCCTAAAATCCTTCACATATCATGGGAACTCACATATTCACAGGATATATATATTGTATCAAGCCTACCACTTAACATCCTACCAAAAACCGAATTTTGTAACACACAGGTTTTAAAAGCATTGCTTCCAGCTCCCTCCTTTTTTAAAGATGTGCAAACTGAGGCCCAGAACAGTAAGCAAATGGACCTGCCACGTTCACCCTGCTTGGCAGTGGCCAAGCTAAGATCTCCTGGTTCCTGGCTATTGAACTTGCTACTTCCTTAAAGCACTCAGGCTTGGGGGGCCCTGTCAGACGGTTTAGAGAAGCCCCAGGCCCCAGTCCACATAGGGTTGCTGGCCACCTCTGCTTTCCAGTGCCCTTTTACGCCCTCAAAATATTCCCACCAAGGTCCCCATTACTTCTCTATGTTGCTAAATCTAATGGAAAATTTTCAGTCTTCTCCTTGCTTGTCATCTCCGTAGTAGTTAATATTGAGGGTCATACATCTCACTCAATGTTTGGATCTTTGCCGTTGGCTTTGGCAGAATCACCCTAGCATGGTTCTCCTCTTCTTAGGCTGTTTCTTGGTTTTCCTTTTCTTTCCCTCCTCTGAAATTCTGGTGCTCCCTTCGAAAATTCTCTCCTAAGCCATTCTCTCCTCAATCTTCCTTCCCTCTAGATTATTTTACTTGTTTCCAAGCCTTCAATTTCCCATCTGTTTGCTGACGATCCCAACCCTAACCTTAATCTGATGAGCATCTTCTCTTGGATGTCCCCACGAGACGACCTCTTCAGCCACCCTCTGCCTCTCATACCTCGCCCAAGCCTGCCGACCCTTCCGTGTTCCCCAGCTCACCGTCTACCATGTGCCCAAACCCAAGAGGTATTCTCGAATCCTGCCTCTCCGTCCCTGACACCAGCCTCCCTAAACCTAGTCCTATCAATCCTTCTTACGTATCTCTCAATCTGGCTGTTTCTCTCTATTCCCATCATGTCTTTGCTGGATTACTGCAGCCGCTTCCTAGCTGGCTTTATCCCCTTCCAATCTCTCCTGCATGCTGCAGCTAGAATGATCATTCCAAACTGCAAATTTTTAACATGTTTCAACACTGCCCAACTGCTCACAAAATAAAGTTGAACCCCCTAATCACCGCTTACCATCCTCGGTGATCCGGCTTCACCTGTGACTCCTCTCTTCACATCCTCCAACTTCCAGCCACGTTCTGCCTCACCTGCTCTTTCCCCTCTGGACCTCAGCAGGCGCTGCCCTCCCTCCCACGTGTCTGAAAGGCATTCTCCTCTCTTCCAAGGCCTGGCTATTTTTTCCTCTTCTAATCCTGGCTTGGAAGGTACTTCCCCTCGGAAGCATTTCTTGATCTCCAAGTCTTTTCTACTGCACTCCCCTAGGACCCTGCACTCGCCCCATCACTGTGGTTTATTACCAAGCATTGGGAACTCTCCATCTCTTCTGCTGACTCTTAGCTGCAATGAAGGCCAGGACTTATTCGTAGTTATAACCTCAGTCCCTGGCACAGCGACTAAACATAGTATAGGTACGATAAACATCTGAATAATGAGTGGATAAGTGAATGGGGGAGGAAGCAGGTGAGGCTTCCATGGGGGCAAAGCCAGAGGAGAAAACGTCCCTTGCCAAGTGACAGGTGGCACCAGCGCATGGAAGCTGCAGAGCTGTAAGCTGAGTGACGTGCCAAGGTCAGTCACACAGAGGAGTCCAAACAAGTCACCCAAACTGAGAATGGTACCATGTGGGGAGAATGGGGAGACTTGGGCTCAGGCTGTCCTGGGAGAACTTCTGGGACAGTCATCTGGTGCCTGTGGACAGGTCTGATGTATTCTCTGTTGCACTGAAAACTCAGCTATGTTTAAAAAGCTGGGATGTTCCCCTTGTTCACTGAAGTCCCAGCGATGAACAATGCTTCCTCACGTGGGAGGGGAGAGACTGAATCCTAGCTGATAGGACTGCCAGACTATGACTCAGATGCCCTTTTCTCCCAGACCTGTGCTGTCCATATGGTAGCCACGAGCCACCTGTGGCTTCTGAGCATTTGAGATGTATCAGAATAGAGATATGCTGGAAGTGTGAAATACACACAAGATTTCAGACTGATAAAAAACGCAAGCTACCTCATCAGTAATTTTTTTACCTCATTTTATGTCAAAATGATAATTTGGGGTGTATTGGGTCAAATAATACATATTATTAAAACTGATTTCACTTAAAAAATTTTAATTTTTAGGGACTTCTCTGGAGATCCAGTGGTTAAGACTTCACCTTCCAATGCAGGGGGTATGGGTTCGATCCCTGGTTGGGGAGCTAGTATTCCACATACCTCGTGGTCAGAAAACCAAAAAAGCCATAAAAACAGAAGCAATATGGTAACAAATTCAATAAAGACTTTAAAAAATGGTCCACATAAAAAAAGTCTTTAAAAAAATTTTACTTTTTAAAATGTGACTATTAGAAAAATTTAAATTACATGCATGGCTTACATCTATTTCTATTAGACATCGTTGTCCTAGGTCATTACTGAACCTAGCTTATATATAATCTAATTTAAAATTTCAACATTAGTGTCAGACAATAGTTTCTAGATATTGGGTTCTTTCATATGAGTAAAATAAAATTTTAAAAAAATATAGAGAAGATTACGAGGTTTGCAACATTTTCTTTTGCAGCAAAATTATATTTTAAAACTCTCATCATCTAGCATCATTGTTATTTCATAAAAGGGTGTTTAAACAATCAAAAAGGCCACAACCTCAGAATCATTAAAAGCGTTATAAATCATAAAATTAAACTTTAAGAAAATCTCCCTCAGCATCTCCCCTTTTCCCCAACTCCACAGATCAGATCTGCACTAATTCACCAAATGGCATCTGAAAGTACAGTTCAAGGGTTTGTCCCACTAAATTATGATGCACCTATGTCCACCCTCCACAGACGGCACGGATACTAAACGCAGAAGACAAGACATCTCCACGCTTTGCTCTGGAAGCAGCAGCTCCAGCTCTGTTCTTGGTGCTGCTGATGCTATGACGTGGTATGATTTTTCCAGTCTCTAGCCCCAGTGTATCTCCTCACGCACTTCTGTTGTCCAAGCCGCCACGCGCAATCTGGGCTCGGAACGCACAACTAACCTGGCGAATGCAGACGCCTCTGGCCACATTTAGACCTCCTAGAAATGACCATGGCTCCGTTCTGCACCACTGTGTTTTTCCAGACAACTCAGCCCCTTTGAAGTGAGTGGAACACTGAGGTTTGGTGGAAACCACAGGGAAGTAGCAGCGCCTTTTCTCCAGAAAGATCAGCTGCTCTCAGGAAGCTGCAAAGAGGCTTCTCTTGGGATGCTGCCAGGACCTGGGTTAGTTGGTACCAAGCACTACCCTGATGGCAGCTGTGTGCCCGTGTGTGTGCCCGTGTGTGTGCATGTGTGTGTGCAGGGGAGAATGTTCTCAAAAGGCAAATGCAGAGTCTAGCCAGGACCAGGAAGTGTGGAGGTGGGCCAAGGCTTATTTTTGAAATGTTTCCTGAAAAAGATTCCTCAGCGTCTGAGACTAGGGCTCCTCCAAGTCTTATTTTAGTCCTGCTTGAATCACATTACACAATAGTAATAATAGATAACATTTATTGAACCCTATGTCTCAGGTATTCTTCCAAGAGCTATAAATCTGCACAATCATTCCCTGAGGTAGGTGCACTGAGACCTCCTCGCTCGTCGTGGAGACGACCGTGAGGTCACAGTCACTAAGCAGCAGAGTCTCGATGTCACACCAGACGGTCTGGTTCCCAACTCAGCTCTCACACTCCACTAGAATGACCCTTGATGGTCAGTCAACACACTCGTTTGCAAAACTCTGTTTCATGTTGACCTTTCTCTCTGTTTTTGCTCTTGAAGTCTGCACGCTGGAAGGTTCTGGAAAGATGGAAAATCACAAGTCTGGGTGTCCCTCGCCTGCTAAGGAAGGATGTCTCCCCTTGATCTTCCCTGAACTGTGTCCTGATACTTCTCAGACTTTGCAGCTAAAGGATCAGAGAAGAGTCATTCCCTTCCTTTACCTGAAGGGGGAAATGTTCCTCAAACTGAAGCAGCTGAGATAAGACCTGTAGCCTAGTGACTCCAGGCATGTGGTCAGACCCAGCACACTGAGCGCCAGAATGGTCTGGTTGAGGGCCAAGCATCCAATGTCTCTTCTGCTCTAGGGGACTCATAACGGTGGGCCCCTGTGGAAGACCTCCCATGCCCGCCTGTACCCTTCTAGACTCTCGGCCCATCCCCGAGTCAGTCCTGTACCAAATTCTGCCTCCATCCCCTCTTTTTACTCTCACTTCCATCTGCCCAAGCCTGGCCCACCCCCTTGATCTGTGGGACTACAATGGCCTTCTGACTACTCCTCATCTCATTCCTCCCCCCACCTTCCACATTAATCTTCCTAACACCCTGCTTCACACACGTAACTCTCCCTACCTTCCGTAGTTACCTAAGCTAAACCTTGGCCACATCCCAAGTCCCCCACCATCGTGTTAACCCTTCAGCTCTGCCCCACGGTTCTCTTGCCTGAACCTTCTAGCCCTGCTAACCAGCCCATGCCTCCTTGGCCATGCCTGAGCCACGACCTCCACACCCCTCCCCATCCAGCCACCGTCCTTTCCAGGGCTGCCTCAGTGTAACTTTTGTGCAATGCTTAGCCCAGGTCAGCCCCTCCATTGCACTTCTCATGGGCTCCCTGGACTCCCTGCCCCTCCTGCATGGCTGTGCTATCTTCTCCGTGGGCAGCGGCCATGTTTCTCCTGTTTAATGTTCCCGTGGGCCAGTTACTCAACCGACTGCAGTCACTTTCCTCACCTCTAAACCCAGGATCACAGCAAAGTTGTCATGAGGCTTAACTGAGAGAACATATGTAAGGTGCCTACCACGTGTCAGGGGACTAGTTTGATCAATAAATGTTGGCTGATTTTATGTGGTAACACAGAGAATTCTTTGTTGAGTGAAGGTCGTTTTAAATTTCCCGTGATTCTTCTCCCTCTGTTCTGAGGATTCATTCCCACGCCTGCACTTGCAAACCCTGATGTTTTCAGTAGATTGTCTGAGAATGAATCCAGTGGGGTGCTCTTTGAATCCATCAGTCATCTGCTGATACTGATGAAGCGTCTGAGTGCCAGGCACTGTGTGGAGCTCTGGAGGGAGGTGCAAATGGAAGTCAGCATCCCTGCCCCTGTGGCTCAAGGAGGGGAGAGGGAAAGCTTGAAACTCGGGGTAACGGGTGCTGCTCAGAGGTGAGCGAGTAGGAGGCGCTGCCCTACTTAGCCTGAGGGGGCAAAATGTCTTCCTGGAGTGGGGACCCCGCATTCCTGAAAGGGGAGAGAGCAGCGAAGGTGAGAAGGCATGAATGAACCCTTGTGCACAGTCAGGCAGCTGCAAGCCTGGCTTGGCTGCGGTGGGCTGGCAGCTCTGCAGGGTTTGGATGGGGAGCGATGCATCGGCATTTGGGATGCTCTCCATGGAGGAGGTGTGGAGGGTGGACCGGTGGCGGGCCAGAGCCCAGTGGGAGGGCGGCTGAGGGCTGCTGCGGTCACCCAGGCAGAGGGGAGAGCTGTCAGCAGGGAGCAAGGGCAGGGACCAGGAGCTATGTAGGAGGAGGCAGACCCAACAAAGTGAGGGTGAGAGAGGAGGGGACGCCGAGGGTCTGGTTTGGGTCACAGGGTGAAGAGTGGGCTTGCCCTGGGATGGAGACATGAGAGCAGACTGGGTACTTGATGTCTCGACAGGCTGGCTCGGCACGGCCTGGAGTAAGGAAAAAATGATGTGTCTATATGATGTATCAAGGAGTGACAGGGAGAAGTAGGAAAACAGGGGACAGAGATAACGATGCGTGGTCTGGCTGCAGGGTCACTGGGAGGGTGAGGTGAGGGCAGACGTGAGAGCTGTCAGATACGATATGCTTCAGTCCAATGTAAGTGGCTCCTCTTCCTACATCCAGGACACTAAGGACCCCACAAGGGGCCTTTGCTGATCGTGCCACTTGTCAGTCCAGATGGAAGCCCGGCTGCCACGTGACTCCCCGGGTCCCCCAGCAGAGCCCTTCTTCTGTCACGTCACACATTCAGTGAGTTTTCCCGCTGTCCTTGGTCCCCGGGGCTCACGTCGCTGCAACCCACTGTCTGTCACCACAGCTGCATGGGCAGCTTCCTTCCCACAGCTTCTCCCACCCACAGCTGTCATCTCCTCTCTGCTCTTTTCATCTCTTGTCAAACACATTTTGTACTTCCTGGACCCCAGCCCTTAAATCACTCCCTCTGCTGGCCTTGGCATCTATCCCCGGTATCTGAAAAATGCAAATTTCACCAGACGCGGCACTGCAGTTGCCTCATGGCTTATTTTGTGTTCTAGTTTCCAAAGTAAGTCTGACATTCAGGCACGTGAAGTGTTCGGTGCTGAGAGCCAAGGATGAGGCAGGATGGTCTCTGCACAACTTCCACCCCTGCCCGCCTTGCTCTTGGAGCGCACGCCAACTCAGAGGTGTGGGACAAGGCACCAGGCCAGGACCTCTCCAAGCTTACTCACATCACCCCTTTGTCCTGGTTTGGGTCACCCTCCCTGCCCGCCTCTTGGACCTGCTTTTACCCACAGCTGCAGAGCGGTGAAAAGTCCCCAGGGCCTGAGGGCTAATGCTGGACTGCTCACGACCACAGCTAACAAACAGTCACCGAGGGCTTACTAGGGGTTAAAGACTGGGCTCAGCATGGATTATGGATCTGCTCACCCTCACAGCAATCCTGGGTACCGTTATTATTCCCATTTTAAAGATGAGGAAACTGAGGCCCGGGAGTTGAGTAACTTGCCCAAGGACCAGCTGGTAAGTGGCAGAGATGACTTCTCTCAGGGCTCACATGGCGAGAAGACCTACTCTGCCACTTAGCCAACCAGCTGCCTTGCCTGGGCCTCTGTTTCCTCTGCTGTGAAATGACAATGGCCCCTTCACCCATAGGGCTACTGAGGACATCACGGGTAAGGGATGTGAGAGTGCTTTGGAAAGTCTCCCGTAAATATAAGGTGTGATTATTCTCATTCTAGGCACTTACCACAAGGTTCAGCCTTTCACTCAGGAATTGCCAAAGGTGCCTTGAGACTCCTTGGGCCTCGTCAAGCCAGGGCTACCAGCCCTGTTTCTCTCTGGTGTTAGGGGCGTCACACCACGCCAAGTGCACTAGGGGTTGGGGGATAATGGTAACCGAACACGACAGCATCCTGGGCTTTAAAGGGAAAAGTCCGTATGTCCCAACTCCCTGTACTAGACTGAAAAACGTGGGCAGGTCACCAGTTTGCAGCCAAGCTGCCGCCCACGTGTCAATTCCAGGGGTAGATGGTTTTGTTGTCGTCGTGTTTAATAGATCCTGAGACCTTCGGATAAGTGCAAAGATTGTGTCACATCAGCTTACATTTGGATCTCCAGCTGGGAGGGAGTCTGGTGACCTCCACTGAGGGGAAGGCATGAGGGGGCAGGGGAACCATACAAGGAAACGGCCGCGGCAGCAATAAAAAAGGACAGCTCCACTGGTTCTGCGGGGCCCTCGAGTCCTGTCGGGAAGGGGAGTGCGTGAGCAGAACGATTAAACCGGCGTCTTGGGGGCGGGCCATTGCTGCTGAGCTAGAAGGAACCCTGCGTCTGGAAATAGACTCCAATCTGAGTCAGTCCCTAAGTCACTTCCTGCACATTCTTACTGGCAGAGTATTTTCCACCAGCAGCAGAGCTAGAAGTGACCTTAATAACAATCTCTGAGCTACTTCTCTCTTCATAAAGGTGAAGAAATGTCACCCAGAGAGCGGAAGAGCTGGGGAGCATCTTAGGACCCAGATCTTCTCATGCTCCATTCAGCTCTTCCCCTCTCATTTTATCATGCTGCCAAGATGTGGGACAAAATGCCAGGAACTAATCAGAAGAGGAGGAGATAATTGAGGACAGACTCAAAGCCAGGCTTCATGCTTGGTTCTTGGGCAAAGAGCACAGAAAGATGAACAGGGAAGGGGCAAGACTCTTGATCAAGGATTCAAGTGGCCGATACACTTAGGAAAAGGCGTTCCACTTCACTGATTCGTGGAGAAAACCACAGTGAGACAGCCCTACTCAGCCTCTGGAAAGGCTAAAATGAAAGAGACTGATTATAGCGAGCGACGGCCAACAAAGACATGGGGCCACCGGAACTCTCACCCTGCTGGTGGGGGTGGAAACGGTCTAACCGCGTCCTTAGATGTTTGACAAAATCTTAAAAAGCTGCCAGGGGTGGGCTTCCCTGGTGGCGCAGTGGTTGGGAGCCCGCCTGCCGATGCAGGGGACACGGGTTTGTGCCCCGGTCCGGGAAGATCCCACGTGCCGTGCAGCGGGTGGACCCGTGAGCCATGGCTGCTGAGCCTGCGCGTCCGGAGCCTGTGCTCCGCAACGGGAGAGGCCACAACAGTGAGAGGCCCGCGTACCGCAACAACAACAACAACAAAAAAGCTGCCAGGGATACACCCTACAGAAACGCATACGCCTGTTCGCCAGAAGACAAATACAAGGTTACTCATAGGAGCTCTATTCAGAAGAAACTCACACTGGAAAAACCCCAAATGAGCATTAAAAGTGGAACAGATATACAAATTGTAATATATTCCTCCAAAGGAATACTATACAGCAATGAGAATGAACAAACTGTCTTGCAAAATGTGGCTGGATTTCACACACTTATTTTTTTTAATAGATTTTTATTGGAGTATAATTGCTTCACAATACTGTTAGTTTCTGTTGCACAACAAAGCGAACCAGCCATATACATACACATGTCCCCATATCCCCTCCCTCTTGAGCCTCCCTCCCATCCTCCCTATCCCACCCCTCTAGGTCATCGTAAAGCACCGAGCTGAGCTCCCTGTGCTATGCTGCTGCTTCCTACCAACCATTTTACATTCAGTAGTGTATGTATGTCGATGCTACTCTCACTTTGCCCCAGCTTTCCCCTTCCACCCCAAGTCCTCAAGTCTATTCTCTATGTCTACCTCTTTTTTTTTTTTTTTAAATGTTGGGGGTAGGAGTTTATTAATTTTATTTATTTTTGCTGTGTTGGGTCTTCATTTCTGTGCGAGGGCTTTCTCCAGTTGTGGCAAGCGGGGGCCACTCTTCATCACTGTGCATGGGCCTCTCATTATCGCGGCCTCTCTTGTTGCGGAGCACAGGCTCCAGAGGTGCAGGCTCAGTAGTTGTGGCTCACGGGCCCAGTCGCTCCGTGGCATGTGGGATCCTCCCAGACCAGGGCTCGAACCCGTGTCCCCTGCATTAGCAGGCAGATTCTCAACCACTGCGCCACCAGGGAAGCCCCTCTATGTCTACCTCTTTATTCCTGCCCTGCAACTAGGTTCATCAGTACCTTTTTTTTTTTTTTCTTAAGATTCCATATATACACGTTAGCATATGGTATTTTTTTTCTCTTTCTGACTTACTTCACTCTGTATGACAGACTCTAGGTCCATCCACCTCACTACAAATAACTCAATTTCATTTCTTTTTATGGCTGAGTAATATTCCATTGTATATATGTGCCACATCTTCTTTATCCATTCATCTGTTGATGGACACTTAGGTTGCTTCCATGTCCTGGCTATTGTAAATAGAGCTGCAATGAACATTGTGGTACATGACTCTTTTTGAATTACGGTTTTCTCAGGGTATACGCCCAGTAGTGGGATTGCTGGGTCCTATGGTAGGTCTATTTTTAGTTTTTTAAGGAAGCTCCATACTGTTCTCCATAGTGGCTGTATCAATTTACATTCCTACCAACAGTGCAGGAGGGTTCCCTTTCACCACACCCTTCCCAGCATTTATTGTTTCTAGATTTTTTAATAATGGCTATTCTGACCAGCGTGAGTGATACCTCATTGTAGTTTTGATTCGCATTTCTCTAATAATTAGTGATGCTGAGCATCTTTTCACGTGCCTCTTGGCCATCTGTATGTCCTCCTAGGTCTTCTGCCCATTTTTTAACTGGACTGTTTATTTTTTTTGCTATTGAGCTCCATGAGCTGTTTGTATATTTTGGAGATTAATCCCTTGTCTGTCGTTTCATTTGCAAATATTTTCTCCCATGCTGAGGGTTGTCTTTTCGTCTTGTTTGTGGTTTCCTTTGCTGTGCAAAAGCTTTTAAGTTTAATTAAGTCCCATTGGTTTATTTTTGTTTTTATTTCCATTACTCTAGGAGGTGGGTCAAAAAAGATCTTGCTGTGGTTTATGTCAAAGAGTGTTTTTCCTATGTTTTCCTCTAATGGAGAAAAGACAGCCTCTTCAATAAGGGGTGCTGGAAAACCTGGACAGCTACATGTGAAAGAATGAAATTAGAACACTCCCTAACACCCTATACCAAAATAAACTCCAAGTGGATTAAACATACACATACCTTTGAGGGAAGGCAGACACACAAAGTACACACTGTGTAATTCTCTTTATAAACAGCTCAAGAACAAGCAATGCTAGTCTATGGCATTTGAAGTCTAGACAGTGTTACTTATGGTGGGGAGCAGAGTGGGGAACAAAGGTGGCTTCTGGCAAACTGAGGGTCTTGTCCCTGACCGAGGTGCTTGATATAGGAACGTGGGTAACTTCTCTTAGGAAAAGTTCATCAAGCTGTACATGTACAAAGTGTGAACTTTCCTATATGTATGTGATACTTTGATAGAAAGTTTACTTAAGACAAAGAGAGATCCTCATCCGTGGGTATATTTTGGTCTTGCAGGAATATTTCAAAAGCCACGGAACTGGAAGGATTCAAAATACAGCCCATGAAATAGGCAAGGACTGTAATGAAATACGTAGCAAACTCATCAGTGCCTTGTCCCCTTCTCAGAACTCCAACCATCCTGGTGCCCTTCATAGTGCTAGAGAGAACACCCCAGAACACAGAGCATGAATCCGAGGTCCCCTCAGCCTTCTGCCTCTGACCTTTAAAAGTACACACCCCAAACCAAATTTTTAAGAAAAGGATAATTTAGAGGAGAGAGAAATGATACCACCTTCCCCTTGGTGTTACTGGCCCTGGGCACCAGGACTTAGTTTCAAGGCCAGAGTAAGGGAACATTGTTCCCACGGGGAGTGGCCCACAGGTGAGGAGGGACTGGTGGCCTGTAGGGGCACTAAGGTAGTTCCCAATCATCCAGTGGGGGATTTGCTCACTTGGGGAATCTCAGTTCCATGAGAGCAAGCGTCAGGACTGCTCATTTACTGATACGTCCCTAACAGCCTAATTATGCAGTATGTATAAGTAATAAGTATTGGGGGCTGTTTTTTTTTCATGGCAAATATTAATTCCAAACCAGTTTCCTATTCTGGGCACTGAATATACCTCTCCATCTCTTTCTACATCTCTTTCCATTGCCTCTTTCCTCAGGCATCATGTAATAAAGGGGACAAACCCAAGGAGGAGGAAGGGAAATCTGCCCCCAGAAGCAAGGCCATTTAGTACCTTTCAAAGCCACACAGCATTCTTCGTGGGGTACCTGCCCATTAGAATTTGGCCTCAGTGACAGAACACCAGAAGAAACTACTGACTCCATTAACCAACTGAAATATGTTACTTCTGTGTCTCTAAGCAAAACTAAAATAAAAATATCAAACTATCTTATCTGAAGCCCAGAATCCTCATGCATCATCTCTTCTGCTTGTTCCTACAAGCACAAGTCAAACACACACACACACACACACACACACACACACACACTCACTCACTCAGTGAACCTGGCCATAATAGGGGTTTTATGTTTGTGACGGAATTATATATATGTGTGTATATGTATACACACACACACACACACACACACACACACACACACACACACATACACACGCTCACCTAGAATCTAAAAGCTTGATTTTGAGTTTTACCCAAGCATTGACTAGCTGTGCAACCTTGGAAAAGTCCCTTAACCTATCTGAGCCTGGATTTCCATACCTAGGTATGTGGTTAATCTGCTAGTCTTGCTGTTCTGCCCAAATCTCCGCAGCCAGTACTGGTACTCAATCCTGAAGGCCAGCAGTTAGTTTGGGGGTCAAGAACAAACCCCCTTTTCCAGGTCCCTACCAGCTCCTTTTCCTGCCGGACCAGTTCTGGTTTCTCATCTCTCCCACCTCACCTCTGAGTAAACTCCCAGGTGTAAGACACAACACTCCCACCCTGAGGATGCCAGAGCCTCAGAGCCAAGATCCCACATTACGCTCCACCGCCTTGGGCCGGCTCCAGGTTCAGGCTGGGCTTGGTCCCCTCCTCCAGGCAGGAGCTCCCAAAATATGGTGCTGCCCCAAGATGTGCTGTCTAGGGCACCTCTCAGGGTTGCTCTGATGAGGGGCCAGGTCAAGTGTGAAAGTGAAAGCATTCCAGTGTTTACTGAATTAACTGTAAGGTCCTCACCCCAAATCCAAGGCTTTGCCCCAATATGACCCGAAGTATCCCTTCCAGAATTATCCTCCCCCACTCATCCCCTCCATTATCCCACCCTCCAAGGAAACTGGACTGACTCCCACAAAACACTGTGGCTCTTCCATCTCCTTGCCTTTGGTACACTGTTCCCTCAACTTGGAATGCCTCCCACCTGCAAAAATCCTACCTGTCTCCCCTAGTTCTTGCGGTCCAGATGCTGCCTCCTTCAAAAAACCTCTGCTTCCCATTCACGTGTAAACTCCTTCTCCTCCTTATGCCAGCCTAATGCTATTTTGTCTTTTTCCTATGGGAAAGCTCCTAACTCCTGTGTTCTGTTCCATGGTCAAGACAGAAATAGCTACACCCAACCAGAGACAGGGCAGGAAATGGGCGCTTGGAAATTAAGGGCGGGAAGGCTGTGCCTTAACTCCAGAAATAAGGACATGGCTTCAGGGCAATCCACATTTGAGCATCAGGAACCCGTTGCTGTGCACTTCTCCCACTAGACCATGAGCTCCTGGGAGCGGAGACCGGTTCCTAGCACGGAGCTCGGCATGCGGTTAGTGTTCAGTAAATGTGCTGAGTGGATGAATGGGGAAATGAGGGAATGAGTGAGATGCACAGTGGTGGGAAGTCAAGTTGGTGGGAATTAACTAGGAAACAAGGTGTGAGAAAACATTAGCTAAGGCGGTTTGTCCAGATGAGTTCTCATCAGTAGCTTTTCTTGACTGGCCCCCTTTCAAAGGCTGAAGAGTTGCCCTTTTGGGAAATCTGTCCGAATCTCATAGCGCAGGCCGGGGGTTGAGGGAGGGACCTGCAGGGGCAGCACACAAGGAACAGGGGACCTGAGTGGAAGGAATCCTGGCCCAGAGACGCCCTGCTCTCTCAGCCTTTGTGGTCTTTCTTCCTCCGCACCCTGGAGAGAACCCCTTCCCAGGGCCTGTAAGTGGTCCTGCAATCAGGGGTACCCAGGGCAGCAGACACAGTTCTCCCGCTGAGAGATTCCAGGCTGTTGGGAAACTCTTCCCGCTATTCCCTTCCAAAGCTCCCTGAAACTCTCAGATGCTCTGGAGTGAAGCACTCTCAGGACCACTGTCAACGGGCTTGCAAACTCCTGTATTGAAAAATGGCGCACAGAGACCGGAATGCAGCAGATGGGAGAGCTTGTTTGCAAAGCTAACTGTCTGCGATGGGTTTCCCCTCCCCTCCCCTCCACCTTGATCTGGAATCACCAAGTCTATGCTGAGCTAGTGGAACTGCCTTGACTCTGAGGGAATATGAACATTTGTTACGCTTAGCCATTCCAGCCACAAAGATCCTGACCCTATTACTGCTAAGTGACGAGGACAAGGATAGAAACGATGATGATCTTCGGCAGCCACTCCAACTGAGTAAATTCAAGGAAGGATAAATGCAATCCTAGACTGGGCCACGGCCCCTTCGTTTCCCAGGATGAAAAGAAGCAAAGGAAAAACGTCTTCCCGGTGAGATGTATCGAAGTGTGGAATTTTCCCTCCAGGCAAGCGATGGGCATCCCACTGTTGGAATGATTTAGCACCGCACTGGACAGAACCCAGGAGGATATGCCGCCGAGGGGAACAGTCAAACCCAGCATGGCCGGGGGAGGTGACCTAATGAGGCTTCCCAGCTCTCACTCCTCTCAGCTCTCAGCTCACGGGCGCATCCACCCTGCCACCTGCTCCCCTGCAATCAAAGCGACCCCATAATAAGCATCGCTAGGCAACAGCGAAAGTATACACGTGCCTCATCAAAATTATTTCCCCCCTTCACGAGGGGTGTGCCTCCACTTCATGGCTTCCTGTCTGCCAGACGTTTTATGTGCTACTTGGATGACAGCAAATCCAGCTGTTGTCACCAGAATGTGGTGACGGGTGGGGGCGGCAGGACTGGAAAATGAGGACTGTTTGTTGGACCAGACAATGCTTGATAAACAGCAGAACCCCCCTGGGAAATGTGCTCAGCCTCACCCCAGCTAGACGCTGTCTCTTCCTCACACTGAAATATTTATGGTACCCCACCTCCAGCCCCCAACACAGGCAGCCACATCCATTCATCCTTGCGGCCCCACAGGACTTAGGTAGTGCCCTGGAAATGAAGGCTCTCATCCGAGTTAACAGAACAACGGGCCTTAGGGGGAAAATGCGGGACTAGGATGCCCCGATGAAGCACCCCGTGTTGACAGAGTCTTTTTTTTTTGCGGTACGCGGGCCTCTCACTGTTGTGGCCTCTCCTGTTGCGGAGCACAGGCTCCGGATGTGCAGGCTCAGCGGCCATGGCTCACGGGCCCAGCCGCTCCGCGGCATGTGGGATCTTCCCGGACCGGGGCACGAACCCGTGTCCCCTGCATCAGCAGGCGGACTCTCAGCCACTGCGCCACCTGGGAAGCCCCTGAAGCACCCCGTGTTGTATTCACACGAGGCCGAGGCGGCTGGGAGAGCGGAACGTATGTTTACATCAGGAAGAGAAGGCCAACCACGGAAGAATGAACCCGTCTACAATTGTGTGGCATTCAGGGAATGCGAAAGCTTTGAGGTTATCTAGTCCAACTACAGATGAGAAAACAAGCCGAGACAGGGCAGGGATGGGCAGAAGGCCATTGCTGGTCACCTTGTCCCCACTGCTCTCACTGGGCCTGAATCAGGGGTGGGGAGACCAAGCTGTAGCAAAGACATGTCTGAAGCCCCAAGACAGCAGGTTTCCATCTCAAGATTGTGAAAATGTCAAATGTTACATAAGGGGTAGGGCGGGCAGGGGAAGGCTGTTGACCCTGAAGGGTGAATGAGTAGACCCACTGGAAACTGTAGGAACTCATTTCTAAACTCTCCTCACTGCTGACCCCATGGGCCCCACGGCCCCCATAAACCCTGGAATGGAGAGTTCAAAGCCTGCCCCCCAGTCTTATCTGCTACTCCTCACTTCAGTCATCCCAGGCTCCAGGTAAACCTTGCTGCCTCCCACAAAATACCGTGGACTCCACGGGGTAAAGGACCAAGAGAAAGATGGTGACTCTATCCCGTTTCACACAGGGGATCAAGCCCCTGGCCCCTCTGGGGCTTCTTCTATCACGTGACACCCCGCCATGACTTGTTTGTCAGCGTTCCACGCCACCAATGCACTCGCTTTTCAATCAGCACAGTGGGTGGTTGGTGAAAACCTCCACAGCCTTCCTCCTTTCTCCCCTCCTCACCCCACCTGGGTACCTTTGGATTCCTAAGCCATTCTGCCCAGTGCACGCTCTCTCAGCAGTGCCTGCTCTGATGCTCAGCTAACAGCTCTGTTTCAGGCGTTGCTCAAACGCATCCTATAAATCACAATGCAATTACTGTGGTAGGAAAATCTGAAGCAAATTTAATAAGCTCAGACCCCTCTCACATGCTGTTTCTTCACTCTTCTCTTCTCAGTAATGAGAACTCTTTAAGGGAAAAAGGCCTTTTTCCTTTAACAGAGGTTCTTCTCCTGGTCCCTTATCTGAAGCCCATGAGGATGGGAGGATACGGAGAAGGGGGCTTCCTCTAGCTCCTCTTGTCCTATTTACCCATCAGGCAGATAGGAAAAGAGTTATCAGTTGTCTTTCCAGGCTCACTCTCCCTTTCATTTGCTCAACTAACATTTATTGAATTCCTATCGCACATCAAAGATTTCTCCCCCCTAGAGGGCAACTGGTGTCCTAACTAGTAGAACCTTAGCTGCAAGGCATCATGGGAACATGGACAGGGAGAGGGAAGCCGTGTCCATGGGGTCGGGTCCCACAAAGGAACCAGGAGTCCAGGGTGGGCCAATGGCCACAGTAGGAGCTTCTTGGTAAAGGTGATGCCAATTGCCAAGAGGATGGCAGCATATACACCCTGTGGTTGAAGAAACTGAGAAGAGGAAGGGGCAGAGAAGCCAGAGGTCTCTACAGGGCCTGAGACAGAGCCCCATCACCTGGACAGAGGGACAGGGCTGCAGCCTGTAGGCAGGAAGGCATCTTTATACCAGGGCCTACTTTCTACTCCAACCCTGGGCCTTTCAGCTGGACCAACCCACCCATGGACTTCATCTGACCCACAAAAGGAAGCCGCGGTGCCAGCTGATGCTCTGTGGTTCGCAAATTTGAGCAGGCATCAAAATCACTGGTGGTGCTTGTTGAGACAGATTGCCAGGCTCCACCCCAGAGTGCCTCACTCAGCAGTTCTGGGGGGAAGCTTAGAAACTGCAGTTCTAAGTCTCCAGGTGATGCCGGTGTTGTTCGTCTCCTGGTCTGGGAAACCACACTTTGAGAACCATCGTTCTAAGCCTTTGCTATTCGAAGTGTGATCAATGGACCGTCCATCGGCAGAACCTGGGGGCTTGATAGGAATGCAGACTCTCAGGCCCCACCCCAGACCTGCTGGATCAGTTTGACGAGAACCTCAAGTGATTTAAGTTTGAGAAACACGTACCTGGAACGGCGTTTCTCAACCCTGGCTGCTCCCTAGAATCACTTGGGGAACTCAGAAAAGAGACACTTCAGCTGGTTGGAGGCTGGGTATCAGCCTTTCTTAAGTTCCCCAAGTGGTTCTTATGAGATGCTGGATTGAGAACAGCTGGGACCCCCACTCGTGACCAACACTCCACGCCCATTTCTCCAGCTTTGAACTCACCCTTGAGGCCCTCCTCTGTTCCTCCCTGACCCCCACCCCTCCTGACAGCTTAAGTGATCTCCCTAATGCTCCTTCCTGACACTCGGCGTTTGGTTGCCTCTCTTGCCTGAGTATCTTCAGTTTTCTCAGGAGACCCCCCCCGCCCCGACACTTCCCTTCCATTCCTGGCCCTGCAGTGCCAACCTGCCCATATTATTACCGTGCAACAATAACAACAATGAAAATTTTTTTTTACTACTTGCTAAGGAGTATGTAAGTAACTTTACATATAGATTATTTGATCCTTATGAAAAGCGCATTAGATAGGTATCATTGTTATTTTTATCCCTACTTTTCAAAAGAGGAAAGTGTGGACCAGGGAAGCCAGGTAATGATGAGTTTGCTCAGCTAGTCAGCAGCACAGGCAATCCAGGAAACAGGGTGATCTGATCCCAGACTCTATATCATTAACCCCTGGGCTGTACTGCCTTCTGCTTGACTCTGACTTAGGGGGAAGATATGGCCTCATCCTGTTGCTGGGGCTGAGAAGGCATATTTATGTTTCATTCTTGAGAACTCAGGTAACAAGCAGGGCTGGCTTTATGGCAGGTGTTCTCATTGCAGTTTCGCTCCCAGGGAACGTTTGGCAACGTCTGGAGACATATTTGGTTGTCACAACTCGGGGAGGTGCTACTGGCATCTCGTGGGTAGAGGCCAGAGATGCTGCTAAACATCTAAAGTACAGGACAGCCCCCCCCTTACATACAGTTACCCAGCCCCAAATGTCAGTCACCACTGAGAATCCCTGGTCAGGTGGACGCAGGTCACCAGCAGCCACAGCTGGTCAGAGCTGGGACAGGCAGGGCCCGAGAATGGGCCCAAGCAGGCAAGCCCCAGGGTTGGAAGAGGATGAAGACAGGATACAGCAGAGAGGCCAGAATCACAGAAGGATGAAGGGACTTAGCTGGTGACTTCAACCTCAAGGACACGGACTCCCTGGGAGGTAAGGGTTGGAAATGGGAGGTCCTGGAGACAGAAAGTCACCACTCAGTGGGGGCCCACTTGAGAGGAGAACATTGGGCTTTGCAGTCTCCGGAACTCCCATCACCACGAGGGTGATACAGGCACAGGGTCAGTCCCGTACCAAACTCAGCCTGCAGAGAGCTGATCAGTGGGCGGCTTCTGTCAGGGCTTGCTTAGGGTTTTGCGCACAGCAGGCGGGACCACGTGCCATGGCTGCCTGGTCCCATGTGCTTGCCCTCATTCCCAATGCCCTGTCGTCTCCCCTTCCTGCTCTTTCAGATTAGGATCCATAAATCTGAACTGCTCTGAGTAACACAATCCGAGCTCCCACAGAGCAAGGTCACTGTCCCGAGGCAGACATGTGGCTGATACACTTTGCCTCGTTGTCTTCCAAAGGGTGTCTGCATTCTGTCTAAATCTTCTCTTCCCTTCTTGCTGCAATCCCAGAAGATCACACTTACTTCACGGAAGAAACACACTGGGTCAGGTAGGGAGCCTGGAACTGGACCTGGGGAACTCAGATCCTTGGGGACAGGATGAGTTCTTCACCCACAACTACCACTATGTCCATCCCTGTAAAATGCTTTCATTTCTGCCTCTCAGATCATAAAACAGGGTGAACGCAGATTTTAGTCCTGGTCAGGTATCCCCGCAAATCTGCCTGCCCAGTGAATTCCCCGACGCCTCCTCCCTGCAGGTGGGAGCATTCAGAGGCAGTTCCGACAGCTGTCACCCAGATACACCAGCCCCTTTCCTGGTGAGGAGGTGCCCCTGTGTCCCTCTACAGGGCCTCAGCATCTGGATGCTGGAGACCCAGTGGAGCTTCTCAGCCTTCTGCCTGCTCTCTCTTCCCTGTTCTCCTATACATACTCTCCGCCCCGTGAAATAAAATAATCTAATATTTAAATAAAATTCTATTATGTCCAAGGACCAGGGTAAGTGCTGGGGAATTTTAATAGGAATAGTACAAGACTCTGACTTGAAGCTTTCAGGCAAGCAGCAGCGAGTGTCCTGGGTAAAGGGGACTGCCAGGCCCCACTGCTAAGGAAGCATGTCCTGGGTACCTCGAGGGGAGGGTTGAGTTCACAGACTCTCAGAGTGAGAAGGCATAGATCTCATCCAGTTCAGTCCCCTGGCTTTATTCATGGGGGAAACCAGGACTCCGGCTCCTCTTAGGCGTGATGGTGATTAACCAGGACTGGTCAAACCCCTCCACGGAAATAAACTGTATAAGTCAAGGTTCTGAGTTGTGCAGCCTAGTCGGGAAGACTGAGTCCACCAGCCTTCCCATACCGCCAACTTACGTACCACCTGATCGACCAGCCTCGTTTGTCATGAGAATTTTTACTGTCCTGCTTCTAAACCCCAGTGTCCACAATTCGGTACCCAGAGGCCCAAACAGACACAGAAAGCTAAGAAGCTAACAGCAAGCCTACAGTCTCTCATTTGACGTTGCCTTCAAGCCCCTCTACCCCAAGCCTGCCGGTCTGCTACCTTGGGTGCCAAGTCAATTTCCCGCAGCAGACAGGAAACACGCCCTCATGGGTCTTTGGCACAGCTGGGCCTCCCAGCTTGGAGGTCAGGAGGGGAGGCACTGGGTGAGACTGACCTGCTTCCTCAGGCCTCCCCAGGAAGCAAAGGGCTGGCTGACTCTAGGAAGGCTTGAGAGGCGAAGCGCCTTCACAAAGCCTCTTTTTGCTGGGAAACAAAGCTTTCCACATTGCCCCAGGCCTGATCTCTGCAACCCATCTGAAGGGGGCCTGACCAAGGGGATAGCAGGACAGAGGCTGTGTGAAAGGGCTGCTCCGAAGCAGACAGCGGACCCAATGGCAAGTGTAGAGGCCCCTCTGGCTTCTCTTCTCACGTGCCAAGAGGTCAGGCTGTAGGACCTCTGACGGCCGGACATCTTGGCACGTGAGAAGAGAAGCCAGGGGGACCTCCCAGCGACAGCAGAGACCACCAGCCTGACTGCCCAGAGGCCTGCCCTCCCCCAGTGTGAAAGCCAGGCCAGGCCATGGGAATCTGCCAGGGGAGAAAGGTTCTGGCTGTAGGGTGTTGAGTGTTCCGTGACTTCCTGGCGGGTAGGCCTAGGGTGAGCCCCGGGTGAGGGCGGCAGGGTGCAGGTGGAGGCCTCCTCCCTCTCCACGGGGTGCTTTGGGACGGCTCACGGCAGCAAGAAGCACAGACGGGGCAAACTGCAACATCACAGAGCCCCTCGTGTCCACCTGGCAACAAACGGTTTCCCTGCCCCGATTCCTGGCACTGGGCGCTGCACAAAGCTGGCCTGCTGTGGACCTGACGTGACTGTGGGGAGGGGTCGGGAAAAGTACCTGAAAAGGCGAGTGTCTGGGACCACCCGGCTGCTGGCAATCCGCTCGCTCTCCCGCTGGTTGAAAGCATACAGCTTATAGGGGTCATCACCGACGCGCCACTTCTTGGCATTCAGGTACCGCCGCTCATCAAACTGGTCCCATAGGTCATCCCAGTCAGCATCCGGAATCTGTGTGACATGAACAGGAAGTCTGTGAGGACGGCTCCCGGTCCCCTCAGCCCCCCTCTGGCTGTCAGTGCCCAGCCGCCAAGACCAGGCTTGTGCTGGCGAGGTTTAGCTCAAAGATAGGGGCAGAGGTAGGACGTTAATAAAACCATGAGCGATAATAATAACAACAGAATGACGATGACAATGACAGCTACCATTTAACGAGTGCTGTGCTCACATACCAGGCACTGTGCTAGGACCTACACTCTCATTATCTCGTGTAGTTCTCAGAGCAGTTTTAGGAGATGGAGGTCGTTCGTATTCCCACTGCACGGACAAGGAAGCAGGCTCTATAGCCCAGGTAGCTGGCTCCAGATCTCACAATTAGGATGCTGCAGGGCTGGGACCTGGATTCTACAATACTAACCCCAGGGGCCACTTCTCCAGGGTAATTTGAGACACTCGGTGAAAAGTGCTGGCACAGTGGCTGGCGCATAGCAGGTGGTACACAGTGACTGTCATTCCTTCCTCTGCCAAAGGAAGGTGGCGATGAGAAGTAAGCAATCCATCTATAATGGTGTGCTGCCCACCAGACGGATGCCTGCGTGTCCCTTTCTTCCTCCAACCCAGGAATCTGGGCTTATTTTTAAGGAGCGTCCACGGGGGAGCAAGTAATAACCCTCACCACGAGAGAAGACAGTGCTTTAGAATGTATAAGGCGGTTTCTGCATTCACGATACCGTTTCACCCTCCCCAAGACCCTCTGAAGAGTAGGGAAGACAAGCCTTCAGAAAGGTTACTGGCTTGTCTGAGGTCGCCCGGGTGGCTGGTGGCAGAGCCCAAAGCAGAGCTCTGTCTCCTGGACCCTCCAGTGCAGAGGAGGTGAGGGGATTCACACAGGGAGGCGACGGCTCCTGCCCCGAGCCCAGGCTGCCGCCTCTGCTCTGCCCACCCCAGCTCTGCAGCCAACAGAGACTCCACACAGCCAGCAGGAGGTATGGGCTTCAGGGCCTCAGCACAGTGGATGCTTCCCTTGATAGCCACTGCCCAGTGGGTACTACTGCTGACCCCGCTAGGGGAGAGCCGGTCTGTATCAACAAAGCTCAGACCTTTCAGGTGCATCAAAGCCAAAAGGGTCCTGTGCCACGAAGAACCTATTGACCAGGCTCCGACCTGGACCACAAGGGCTGGAGCCCTGGGGCTGGCATTGAGGGTGAGATGTTCATTCATGTGTTACTGACCCTCCTCGCTGTGCAAGTATCTGAAGCTGCCCGGGTACCGCCCATCCCATCATTGACTAGGATGCTCTTCTGCACTCAGGGCATCTAAACAGGAAGGCCCAGGGCAGGTGCTGCTGACAGCAGTGCAAGCGCTCGGCCCACATTTGGCAGGTAAGGGGGGCCGCTCGCCCACATACACATTCATCTCAGGCACCACTGCATCTTATCTGATAATTGATCTTTCCCTTTCGCTCTCCCTCTCTGTTATCTCCTTTTGAAACAGCATTCTCCTGCTAATAGCACAAAATGAAGCACTGGAAACCAGTGATTTTTATCCAATAATTGATTTTATTAATGTCCTGTGATACTGCTGCTACATGGGGGTATTTGTGTGGGGATGGTATGAAACCCCCAGCCTGGGCTGTGTCATGTCACAGCCTGCAAGATGTCACCTGTGCTTGGAACATGACCTCAGGGCCACCCTGACATCCCATTCTTGCGGGAAGGGCCACGGCACCCTGAACCATCTCCAACTGGCTCATGCCCCACTGAATTCACTGCAAATCTCAAAATAAGTTGTGAGCCCCTACAGTGCTGTGTGCTGGGGAGGGGAGATGCGGAGATGGAAGGCCCCTGCCCTCCAGCGGGCGCAACATTGTAGAGACACCTGCATGAAGACACCTATAACAGAGGAGCGAGGGACATGGGAACGGCTTCCCAGAAGCAGCAGCAAATGAGTTAGGACTTGAAGGATGAGCAGGGATTTTGCTTTGCTTAAGGGGATATGGGGAAGGGAAGTACGTGTGCAGTGAAAATCCAGATAAAAGGCAGAATGGCTCAGGGGAGGAGCATCTTTTCAGGGAATGGCTAGGTCAGAATGGGGAGGTCAGAGTGTGGACTGCAAAGAGAGCAAGAGTGAAAGAAAATTCCAGAATGTGGCTGGTCCCGTATGAAGCAGGTCAGGGGAGAGTATCTCTGGCTGCATGTGCAGGATGGAGTGGAGGGGAGAAAGCTCCTCGAGGAGACCATTTGGGAGGCAACCTCAGCACTTTAACCCGGTGGGAAGGGAGGCCTGATGGGGCCCAGGTGTGCAGGTCCATCCATCAGCTGGAGAAGCAGGTGGTGGGACAGGCACCGTGGGGAGGCACAGGGGCTGGAGTGAGGGATCTCGACCAACCTCTAAGTCTCATCCCAATCCCTACTTTCTATTAATACCAGACCAGGCTCAGGGCCAAGGGGCCACAAGTTTGGGTGGTTTGCTCAGCCTGGTAATCGCCACCCTAAGGGCAGCTAAGCATCCCTGGCATCTTTGGAGATGGTGCCGTGAGCACTCAGCTGGCTTCCAGAAAGCCTAGAGCCAGATCAGCAGCCAGGCCGGCAAGAGAAACTGTCTGAGCAGTCCGTCAAGGGCATCCTTGGAGGGGACCACGCCCTCAGACGGTCACGGGTGCGGAGCTGGTTCCCACTTGGCTGCACTGGATCCACTGGGGGGATCTCCCTGTACTGGGAGCTTGGTGTTTCTATAATGATGTCTGGATGTATTAGATAATGGTGAGACTGTGTTTAAGACAACACTACCATTTGAATAGCAACCTCTATTTTATGAAGCAGTTTGCAGGTATTGTCACAGAATCCTCACACAACCCCCATTTGGACAGGGAGGGGTCGACTTAGAGAGGTAAGGTGGCTTGCCCATGCACGACGGCTAGTAAGTGAAGGGACCCCCAACTGAATCTCCCTAGGGCCTCCCAGCGCCATGGTCTGTTCTGTTTATCATGGACAGAACAAGGGGCGTCCTCTCTGCCGAGGATGAATGGGCAGACAAAGACCCCCCTGGAGGAGTGGAGTGGGGGACATGCCCGCAGGAAGGGCCAGACACTCCTGCCCTGCTTGCCCCCAGAAGAGAGTTGACCGCGGTCCTCCCAGAATTTCTAAAGGGGCAGCGACTTTGCCAGATACTTCCAGTCCTGATTTGGAGCTGGTTTCCAAGCTCTTCAATTCGCAAGTCCCCACATCCGGCCTCTAAGGGCCCAGGGCATGTACGCTGTACCCATGCATCGGATTCCTCGCTTCCTGGCTCATGTGAACATCGAGAGAGTTTCTGAACAGGCGCTTTCACCTTCACAGGCCTTCCTAGCACAGGAGGTGAAATGCTTTTCCAAAACAAGAACACACGCCAAGGAGCCCCCCCCAAGGGCCCACCCCAGAGCTGCGCCCACTGCCACGTGGCCCCCCAAGCTGCTACCACTTGACTTTCTGACCGGAATTTATTCAATCTCGAGTGTGTGTGTTTCAAAAGAGGAGTATGAGGCCACAGACAAAAACGAAGACCATCTTTTAAGTAGAAACTATCTGATTAAGTCAGCCAACCCCCTGGCCAAGACCAGTGCTTAAATAACTTGGCAGCAAAAATGGAAGCTCGAAAGCACCTCTGTTAAGTCGCTTCACTTCTTTCCTCTCACCACACTTCCACGAGAAATCATGAATCCCCTTTCCTCCATCCTCCCCTGGCCTGTCTTCTCTCACTCTGGTTTCAAGCTGATCATTTGGCTCAAGAAACATGGGTGTAGCCTTCCCTTCTGTTAGGTTTTGAAGATGCCTCTATTTTCCACTAATGCTTTTGTCTCCCTCCCTTCTTTCCCCAGCTTGGTATTACTAGTTTTCTCTTATTGATCTAAGTCTCTTCTTTTTCACTTTCAAATGAGAAAATCTCTCGCCCTTGCTAAGGCTTCCATCTTACTCTGAACTGCACCTGATCCTTAAGAGAATGTCTCAGACTCACCCTATAATAAACAGCTAACACCTTGGGGGGCTCTTATCACGTGTCCTAAATATTTACATTTAATCCTCACTATAATAGGTATCAGTAGTACCATTCCCATCTTATAACTGGGGAAACCGAGGCACAGAGAGATTGAGTAACTTGCCCAATGTCACACAGGTAGCGTCAGAGCCAGGATTTGAGCCCAGGCAGCCTAGCTCCAGCTCCCATGCGCTCAACCATTAGGGGACTCAACCTTAGTACCTCCTCACTGCCATTTCCTTGGGTTACCTTCGAAGATTATCTATGTGTTTCCCACCGTTTTTTGAGGTCCAGATCTTTCTTTGCTTAGAGATCTTCCTCCACGCAAGGATGTCTGTACCCCCTCTCACCATCCTCCCGCCCGCCCTTCACTCCCCATTGTGGGCAGTCATTCTCCTCTCAGCAGTGGGCTTCATCCTGCCAGTCTAGGGCAAGAAAGGGGGAACTCTGCAGGCAGATTCCTGCAGGAAGATGGGAATGTGAGAGACTAACACACACAGAAAGTCATAATTGAAAAAAATGATATAACTGATACTTTAAAGACGATATAATTCATCTATCCACCCAATGTTTTAAACTCTAACGTAACATTCCACCGGTGGACATCCCACAAGTCAGGGACAGAACGGTCCCAAGAAGCCCACTCCAAGCTTCAAAGGACTGTAACTTCTAGAAGTTTTCTTCTAATTTTGAACCAGGATTTGTCTCCTGGTGGTATCTCCCTTTGGGGCCTGGTTTTATCCCCAGGGATATTTAATGCAAATCTGACCTTTCTTTTTCATACCCTTTAGATATTTAATGTCAACTATGTGTTCCCCAGGTCTTCCAACCCCCCATAATATAAGACTTGCAACTCAGAAAAAATGACACAGAGAAGTGCAAAAGATCTACCAAAGGATCAAGAGAACAGGAGTAAGTGAAGTTGGGTGGGGTTCATCAAGGAATTCAAACACCCTGGAAACCCTTCCGTATGTGCAGAACGAGAAGGGAGACATTGCCCATAATACAATCTAACTTTTATATGCAGGCTTCCTAGACGGAAGCTGCTTTGTTGTGTCTTTGACAAGGTCCACCACCTACTGGGCACACCAAACTACCCACCCCAGCTCCCCTGTCAGAACCTCAGAGGGTAGTAGTGAGGGAGGGGTAACCCAAATGATGTCTAACCCTTACAATCCCAATATACAACAGAAAATTGTATCTCCAAGTGAGGAAACTGAGGCACGGGCAGGATTAATTATTTGCCCAAGTTCACACAACTGAGAAGTGTGCCTCAAGGCCTGTAGACCCAGTTTCTATGCTAGCTGTGCAGCCTGGCGTCCACATCTCCACGCATCCAGGCTGCTTCCAGGACCGCAGCCTGTGGCTTCCCAGCACCACCCCGAGTGCCCCGGCCTTCTACCCACTGGAGCCGTCTTCTTGTAGCACCACGGCAGACCAGATACTCGCCAGGACCTTCATGCTGAACTACAGCTAGATTCTGCATAAATAACAACAAATGTGGTGGGGGTTTTTTGAAGGTATATTTTGTTTTGTTTTATTTTATTATTTCTATTTTGGGGCCACGCCCCACAGCATGCGGGATCTTAATTCCCGGACCAGGGATCAAACCTGTGCCCCCTGCATTGGAAGCACAGAGTCTTAACCACTGGACCACCAGGGAAGTGGCACAAATGTGGTTTTTAATGCATTACTGGGCTTTCTAGAACGAAAATCTTCACCACAAGAGGAGAGGTGAGGCCAGGGAAAATACAGGGCCTAAAGCCAGAGCTGGGATAGTTGAATGGTAAGTAAAGATGTGAGGCTGCCCCGAGGGTAAAGGTCATTGAGAAAATAAAGCCAGGCTCCTAAAAGGTGGGGTAACTGAACCTGAATCTTCCATAATTAAGGTCGAGGAGTGGGACTAAATGGTCCCAGATCAGCAGCAACCTGGCTCCCAGCAGAGACAAATATAAATACTATCTGGAGGAAAGCATCTCTAAGGTAGGCTCCCAGGATTCCCATGTAGCTCACCAAAAGACGGAATCACAATAAAAAATGACCAGACACAGAGGGAACAAGTCCACTATAAGGGAGAGTGAGTGGAAACTATAAACAACGTACTCTGATCCTCCAAGTAATCCAGACACAGAAATTACAGATACAATATAAAGCATGTGTAGGTTGAAATGTGGAATAAAAAATTAGGAAAGAACAAAAGTTCTTTGTAAAAGAACCAAACAGAATCTTTAGAAACAAAAAAAGTATAATAATGATTGAAAGACAAACAGAAATGTTTACAGTCTTCAAAACATTTTCACTGGAGTATCTCATTTGTATTAACCCCATGCAGGTGGCAGGCCAGTTAGGTGGTTCCCATTTTGCAGATTGGAAAACTGAGGCTTAAGAAAGCATAAGCGCTTGCTGGAGACGACTGAGACTCTAACCCAGGACTTCTGACCTCAAAACCAGTGTTCTTTCCCCATCACCAGATGTTTCACTAATCCACGGGGCCACTTTGTTCACCCTGCTAGGCAGTCACAAAAATGCAGGAGGATCTGCCCACCTCTGTACTGTTCTAATGTGCATTCATCTGGGAAGTGACCTTGTTTTTCCAAGGGCCAGTCAAGAGAGGACAGCAGAATCCCTCATCACACCAGTACAGCTCTGTAAGTCCTACCTGGTAGGAATGGTCTGGGAGAGGAGTGACTGCCGGTAACACACTCCCCACAGTCTGCAGGACCAACTCAAACAAAGAAGGAGGGGCAAGCCAGCCCTTCACTCACTCACCCATCTGGGCTCATGACAAAGGAAAGGGCTGCAAACTCCTTCTCCCTCATCCAGGGACAGCACATCAATCATGGACGATTAGATAAGATCTCCATTTTAATCTTTCCACCATGTATTATCACCTCTTCCTCTCACTGGAATTCTGTCTGGGGAGTTATTTAACTGATGTGCAGAAATCTAAATTTAATTTATTATGATCTAACTCACTTTAGAAGCCAAATTACCCTGCACTGGAGAAGGATCAAGTCAATATCCCACTTGGCTTTCTATTTATCTTCTGCACGGTCTTCTCTTCTTCTCTTTAGGATTCATTTTATCTCGGGTGCTGGTAATAAATTTAAATTTTCCTCAGAATTAGGCAATTGCTCCTTCAATGTTGTCGTTTAATGGCTAGTATTAATTATATGAAAGTCACTTTTAAAGAATTTGATAGATGGAATGGGCATATAATAGAGGAGGAAAGGGCTATTTCTCAGGCCAAATGAGGTAGCAGATAACTCATCAAGGATAAGTTTACTTTTCTACTCCACCTCCTTCTGTCTTTCTTCCCCACGTTCCTTCTCACCCCCCCTCCCTCAAGAGCCAGGTGCCTAGATACTGGGTCTGCTGTGGCTTCTCTGAGCCACTGGGGGGTCTTGACAGTCTGGATACCACAATGACTCTACTGCTGGCTTTAGTCTCATTTGGTCTCGGACAAGAGACACCACCACCTAGTCCCCTCCTCCCCGTCATTGCCCAATACACACACTGACCACCTATTTTCCAATTGCACATCACATGCAAATACAGCTTTGGGGGATGCTTCGAGCTTTCTGGAAGAAGAAAAGTTCTGATAATTATTATAATTGCCTGAAAACTCCAACTGTGAAATATAATGTGATTAACAGGATGGACAGAAGCCCAGCTCTTGTTTCCGGAATAGGGGAAGAAAAAGAGCCTCATGCAATGTGGGCCTTATATGGAGATTAATTTGCTTGCTAATTAGCATGAGAGGGAGACGCCAGGAAAGTAAAAATCAGCGTGACTGGGCAAGAAGGTCTGGTCCCCCTGCACGTGCCAGGGTGAGTGAGCCCTAATGCTACACGTCTGCTCCCTTCCTACCCAACGCCCTATACATTCCACCACCAAAGACCAAAGCCAGGGCTCCTTTATGGAGATGGGCATCTCACATCACTTGTTTGCTTGAAGAACACCTCCCAGTTGCTGGTGGGCATGAGGATTAAGAGAGAGCCGGCCCCACCCGCATCATCGATTTCTGCATCTTCTTTGTGTTCAAAGATGGAGCAGTAAACAGACCATGGGAACATGAGAAGCCTCTGTCCCTTTCAGCTCTGGAACCCAGAGAGCAAGAGATCAAGTGGGGTTGGGAGCCAAGTAACCGAACGGGGCCCAGGAGGAAGAGGATTTGGTGGACTGCATGGTGGCACAAGGAGGGTGTTTGTGCCTGTAACCAGGAGGCTGGCGCTGGAGGACACCAGGCATGAAGAGACAGAACCTGTGCCCGGGAGGGCCCAAGGAGAGGGCCTGGACCTAGGGAGAGGGGACCGGAAGTGGGCTCAGAAAGGGAAGCCTCCAGCTCAACAGAACTGAAACTCATTGTTTCTGGTGTGGACAGCTGAGTCGTCTTGGGCACAGGGTCACCTCCAAAGGCTGAGGTCTGCCAGGGTGACACTGCAGCCATCTCTCAGGGCAGGGTTGCAAGGGAAGAGGAGGGCATTCCTCCTGGGATGGCCCAACAGTGTGGCCAGAGCGGCTGGTAAGAGTCTCACTCACTAGAAGCAGGAAAAAAACAAAACACTAAAAACGAGACTTGAATTTCCCAGTGACAGAAGAGGTCTCCCTCTTCACCTGTACAGGGCCAGGAAATATCTTAAGGCATCATCAGTCATCTCGTTAGCCTCAAGGAATAGCTACGGAGGCAAGCAATTTTCAAGGGGCCCGACTGAACCAAGGTGTGCAGCAGGGGTCACAAATGAACATGCCTTCAGGGTCACCGAGAAGAGAAATTGAGCGAAGACCTTACAGGTGCCAAACAGTACCTGCCTAGTGACACCGCCTTAAACCTCCCCTTTGGGTGAAACAAAATACACCCATGGGGTGAGACTGCAGGCTTCCAAACTGTGACCCAGAGACAGTAATGGGGCAAAAGGAAGAGGGTAAAGGAAAGGAGGGAAGAATGAAGGGAAAAGTGCTCATGCTATAGGCATCAAGCTTTTGTGACTTCTCTTCTCTTTCAAGGGGCCCCTTGTACATTTCAACTCAGTTTCGCCCTGACAGACATGCAGCAGCAAGAGTGCTGATGTGTGGGAAGGTGGAGATGGGCAGAGAAGGGGATGCACGTCATCAGAGAAGATCCTGTAATTCCTGTCGACGGTCCCATAGATGCTAAAAGAAAACAGGAGTCAGGAAAGCCGGTCCTGAGCCTGGCTCTGCTCAGCGTGCCCTTTCAACCTCCTGTGGTCGGTTTCTTCCTCTACCCCAAGGGCAATATGAATCTTTACCCCACACAATTTTACCTTCCTGGATTAAGTCTCAGAAATGAGATAAGACCCGAAAATTGCTCTGCAAAACATAATGCAAATGTAACACATTATTATTGTCAACATTGCTGTGGTTACTATTATTCCTTTCGGGGACTGAATGCTAATGGGGAGAAGAGTTTACAATTTTACGATTTACAGTCGGCTAAGCTACGTTTAGCTTCTTCCTTCCCTGTGGCAGAAATGTGACCTGTGACTGCATCCTCAGGTGACTGGGTACACCTGCTTCCTGTCCGGCTGTGATGAAAGAGACAGGCCATGATGAATGCTGATGTCGCCTGGGGCTCTGGAGGGCTCATCCACCCAAAACCCCCCCCCTCAGATATGGGTTTGAGCACAATGCCGTGCAAACGACACAACCAGAAAACTACTTATTAAAAAAGTAATACATAAGGTCACTGCCAGCTTGGAAGGCTGGAAACTGAGCTCTGTGTGGCCTCTGTGCTAACTCCCTTTTTTATGTGTGTGAAGGTGGGGTCTGGGGCAGGCACAGAGGCTGTGCTGGGTGATTCTGGGGGGAGACCTGGGGATCTCAGGGGTAGGGTCAGAAACCTGAACCTGCTTGAGACCCTAAGGCTCCCATCAGGCCAAGGAGCCTGCTCCCTGCTCGACTGCTGGCCCCTTTCCTCCTCTGACACATTAGCCCCAGAGGGTCTTCTCCAGGCGTCCTGGGACTTGGCTTCCAAGGGCCGGAATGGCCAGTCCTACAGCTATCCTCACAAGGAATATGTTCGGCAAGGTTTGCAGCTTCCCCAAATCTCCCTCTGGGTTCTTCTTGGGCAAAGGCGACCGTGGAGTAATCAAGATGGAGATGGCTGTGAGAAGCCAGGGAAGAGGACCGACTTGAAAAGGTGATCAGTTCGCACACTGGACACAGTCACTCAGAACAGCAATCACAACTAATTGTTTTGTAGCATTTACTGCGTGCCAGGCTCTGTCCTAAAGATGCCACTCATTGAATACTCGGAACAAACCTGAAGCAGGTGCTATTATGAACCCTATTTTACTGAAGGTGAAACGGAGGCTTGAGGAACTAAAGAGATCAGCCAAGGTCACACTCCTAGTAAGTGCAGATGCTGGGACTAAACCCAGGCAGGTGGGCTCCGTCATATCCTTTACCGGGACCTACAATGGCAGAGGGTCATTCGTGGAAAGAGGCTTCCAAACCCAGCTCCTGCCTAGAGAAGGATGGAGGAAGGAGGGGGGAGGAGGTGCCCGCCAGAAGCCCCGTCATACGCTTTCCGCCGAGGCTATCCTGGAAACACCTCCCGTAATCCATAGGTCAAAAGGTGCTAAACTGGATTTTCTGGCTAGAAGGAGTTTCAGAGTCATGTCCCCTAAGCCCTATCATTCATTCCCCAAACGTGACATTAGCAAGAAGCCTCTAGCTCTTGGCGGAGGAGAATTTGTTCCTCTCTTCGCCTGCCTCCGAGGTGCCGGCTAGATCTCCCCAGATACTGTGTGCAGGCAGGGCCCAGAGCTCAGCGCGTTTTCTATCCGCTCTGTAAATAAGGTGACATCCAGATACCCTCCAGCTCCCTCAAAACTAGGTCAGCTGCTGAATATGCAGGTGTGGGGTTGGAGTGAATAACTCTGAAAGGGCTTTATCTCCCAGGACTCCATGGGGGCTGCTGGCTGGCTTTCAGTGAAAGGGGCTCTATTATGTCAAAAGCAGACCCAGCAGACATCACGGCTGCTGAATCTGGGTGGGGGCAGGATGCCCACCTCTGCGAAGGGCAAATTTAGTGCTGCGGGCAACATAGCAAGTGATAATGGCAGTGGGTGGAAAAACTGGGAGAAATCTTACGAGCCTGTCCTAAATACTGACCATCTTTACAGCCTGGCAGGAATCTCGTCTATGGCATCTTGCATGAACTATAAAGAAGAGATTTATAAAGCACTTGCTTTTGCAAACAAGACCCACAGGGGCATCTCTCTCACCTTAGGAAGCACCAGTAATTTCTCCCCAAATGACGTGCTCGTCACCAACCATTCTGCTCCATTCGTTAAAGCACCTGTGGCATGATCCCTTCTGCAGGTTAATCCTGAACTGTGTGAGGGATGTCAAGTGCTGGAGTGACATTTAAAACACCTTCTACCCTCATCTGTGTCATATTTTAGACTCCACATATAAGTGCTGTCATATGGTATCTGCCTTTCTCTTTCTGACTTACTTCACTTAGCATGATAATCTCCAGTTGCATCCATGTTGGTGCAAATGGCATTATTTTGTTCTCTCTTATGGCTGAGTGGTATTCCATTGTATATGTGTACCACATCTTCTTTACCCATTCCTCTGTCAATGGACATTTAGGTTGTTTCCATGTCTCGGCGACTGTGAATAGTGCTGCTATGAACATAGGGGGTGCCTGTATCTTTTTGAGTTAGAGTTTTGACACAAATGAACCTATCTACGAAACAGAAACAGACTCATGGACATAGAGAACAGACTGGTGGTTGCCAAGGGGGACGGGGTTGGGGAGGGATGGAGTGGGAGGCTGGGGTTAGCGGATGTAAGCTATTGTATATGAAATGGATAAACAGCAAGGTCCTACTGTATAACACAGAGATTCAATATCCTATGATAAACCACAATGGAAAAAAAAATATATATAAGAATGTATATATATGTATATGTATAACTGAATCACTTTCCTGTACAGCAGTAACTAACACAACATTGTAAATCAACTACACTTCAATAAAAACAAAACTAAAACATCGCCAATCCTCTAATTCAACATCTTTTAACCCACAGTGGTCTTCTCTGTCGCTTCTTCAGAATAAAGCTTACTCTGACTTTAACCACAGACGGGACTCTCTGGGGATCCGGTTTTGCAATTGAGATACATCGGGAAGAGATTAATCACTTGGCCAGAGCTGTTTTGGTTTCTGTCCTACTGCCTAAGAGCACTCACTACAAGATTCCTTTAAGTAATCCATTTCCTTAGTGCACTAAAATTAGGCTCTGGTGACAAAGAAAATTCAGTATCTCCACTTTTCCAGAGCACTGTCCTGGGAATGAGGTAGAAACTATCAAAGCCCTCTCACCCCGTGCCTCTCCACCCACCTACCTTCTTAGCTTGGACTCACTCTGGTCCACAGCCGCCGGGCAGGACCCTTTCCTCCTGCAAGGCCTTACACTACGTCTCAGGTTCAATCTCTTCCCGAGAGGAGGGAGTCAAAGCCAATGGCATGAATCCGACCCTCAAGTTTTTCAACACCATCCTCTTTCTTCAGTTTCCCAAGGACCAGATTCTCTCCATGGGTTCTTCCCATCAGGATCTTAGGTCTGCCGGGGGCAGTGCGGAGGGCAGCGGGGTGGTAGGCCAGCGTGGCATCCTCTTGTCTCATCTGGTAAGTGGCTCAGTGCCGGGCTCCCCCCGGCCTGGCCAACTTGGGACACACGCATCAAAGAGCCTCTCCCAGCACATTAAACATTAAGGCTTTCCAGGCAGCAGACACAACTGTACCTTCTGGTCTGCCTCTGAAAGCGAGGCTGGGGAAAGCGGCAGCCCTGGGGGTGGCAGGAGGGTACGGTGGGTGGATAGACAAAGTAGGTCATTAGCGGTAAAGACTACTATTTTCAAGCAGTTGTTAATGCTTTGTTTATATGGATTTCTCCAAATGTGACATTTTAATGGCATCATACTTGTGTGATTACAGTGCAGTCGACACCGCCGGGCGGGTGGGGGGAAGGCGACAGGGACTCCAGCGACCTGCTGAGGGAGGCGGCTCCCGGCCCCAGCAGCCAAGGGGACTGTCTCGGTCCTGCTCAGGCCAGGATGCCTGATGAGCATGCGAAGTGGCTCCCCAGAGGGCCCTGTGCTAGACAGGAGCCATCAGGGCCCAGGAATCTTGCAGCCAGCCTAGCCTTGGGACAGAATCAATGCCCAGGGCTGCAGGAGAGGAGATGAGGGGAGTTGCACCTCAGCCCGGAGACCACCCGTCACAGCTGCCCTTGTCATTCACATCTTCATTCATTTATTCATTATTTCTTGGGTTCCTACTGTCATCTGAGGGAAAAGGCAATAAATATTCAGAAATACAGGAACAAATTAAGACGGAGAGAGTGGCGAGGAAAAGGATCCCACGTCGATTGGGAGCCCGCTGGCTGCCCAGCATTGAGCGAGGATTCGGCACGTGCCTCTTCCTTGGTCCCTCAGCAGCATCTATCCCACCGGGGACACCCCCCTTCAGGTGCTCTTGTCTCTTGGCTCCCAGGAGCCCTCTTTCTTGGGCTTTTCCTCATCCTCTGCCCTCTTCCCCACCTCTTTTGCTGGCCTCTCCTCCTCCCTGGCTTCTAAATCTTGGAATTGCCTGTGGATTTAATCCCCCCCCCCCTCATTATATGCTCATCACAGGTGACTGCTTCCATTCCTGTGTCTTCAAAGCCTTCTACAGGTGGATATTTCCCACGATATCTTTCCAGCCCAGATCTCTTCTGAGCTCACGTCTAGATTAAATAGATGCCTACTTGCCATGCCCACCCGGGTGTCTCACAAGCATCTCACGCTGAGTAGGTCCCATGTGGAACTCGTGATCCTCCCATCACAACCGGCACCTCCTCCAGTCTGTCCCCTGTGAGGAAACAGCACCAGCAGCCGTGCAGCTGCTGAACCGGGAATCTGAGTCATCCTTCACATTCCTCCTCTCTCACCCTCATCTTCACTCCGATCGCTTGTACCCCACCCACCACCATGTCCTATGCATGCAACCTCCACCACTGTCTCCATCCTTCCCCACGACCATCCCCATCTCTACAACCACACCCACCACCACTGACTCCTTTCTGAAATACTGACTGCAATAGGCCCCAACTCCGTATTTCTACTTTGGGCCCCAACAATCCATTTTCAAGAGCTACCTTCTTAAAATGACACCTGATCCTCTCTCTCCCATTCGGACTCAAAACCCCTCCAGTGGCTCCCCGCTGCACTCAGAATACCATCCGCACTCTGTACCATGGCCCTCCGAGCCCTGCCTGACGTGGCTCCACAAATTCTGCAGCCTCACTCCCCTCTCCCTTCCCCTCTTTGTTTACTACGCTCCAGTCACACTGGCCTGCCTTCAGCTTGTAGAACAAGTCATGCTCTTTCCCATCTGAATTCTGGTCTCCCAAAATTCATCTGTTGACGTCTCCAATACCTCAAGAGTGTAACTGTGTTTGCAGATGGGGCCTTTAGCGAGGTAGTTATGGTTAAATGAGGTTATTGGGGTGCGCCCTGATCCATGTGACCGCATTTGGAGACAGGGCTTTCAAAGAGGTGATTAGGTTAAAAAGAGGTCATCAGAGTGGAGCCCTAATCCCATATGACTGGTGTCCTTATAAAAAGAGGTAGAGACACCAGGGGTGCCCTCCTACCAAGAAAAGACCATGATGAGAAGGCGGCCATCTGCAAGCCAAGGAGCGAGGCCCCAGGAAAAACCAGCACTGTCAACACCTTGACCTCAGACTTTAGGCCTCCAGAACTTTAAGAAAATAAACTTCTATAGTTTAAGCCACCCAGTCTGTGGTATTTTGTTATGGCAGTTCTTACAAATGAATACACCATCTCAGGCCTCCATGCCTGCCGTGCTTTCTACCTGGAATATTCTTCACCTGATCACTCCTCTTCATCCATTGGCTCTCAAACTAAGTGTTACATCTGTAAAGAGGGCCTCCATGCATCTTGAGGCTGCATAAAGTCCCTCCTATACTCTCCTAGGAACTTACACGTCTCTTTTACAGAACTGGGAAATCACAGCCTGTATCAGGTACATTGGTCTAAGTGTATATTTCATGTGTGCCTCTGCAACTTGGCCACACCCTTCTTGAGAGCAGGAGCTGGTCCGTTTTGCTCACCACTGTTGGCATATTGCATGGCTCATGGTAGATTCTCCAATATTTGTTGAATAAATGACTCGATGGATGTCAATTATCTCATTTAATCCTCTTAAAATCCCCAAGATCTGGGTATTATTATTCCCACGTCATATATAAGCAGAGCTACAGAGGAGAAGTATATATGCTCAAGGGAAGCCATCAGGGAGGTAGCAGGACTGAGAGTTGAACCCAGACCACCTGCCAACGAAGAACTTACAGTGGTCCTGCCTATCCAGAGAAAGGAAGAAACAGCCAGGGCCGGGCCCGTCAGAGAACACTGCAGGGAGGGGGAAGTCCTGGCCTGGGCCACACTGAGACAGGAGTACAAACAGATGGGAGGTGGGGGTGGGTAGAATGGATGCCCCAAAAGAGCTGCGTGTACCATCTCTGTCCTCCAGTTACTATCTATCTTGGGTAAGTAATTAACCTCTCTGAGTGAGCTTCAGCTGCCTATTCTGTAAAATCATGATTCTGTTTTGTGAACAAACAGACTAAATGAAGCACTGAGCACTGTGCCGTGCACACGCTAAGCACTCAGTCAACAGTAGCTACAACTTCATTTGTTGGTAAAGTGAAGACAGCATCGGGTGTCCACGGGGCAGGAAGTGATCCCACCGGAGATGCAGCGAGGATTCCCGGAAGGAGCCAGGAGATCAGGCTTTTAGATCTGCCTCTGCCACTACCTTGTGTCCTTGGGTAAATCACTTCTACTCACTGGGTCTCTGGCTAGTCTCCCCACTTGTCAAATGTAGGACTTAGAGCAGGCATTCTCAACTATTTTGAGGACAGATGGCCCCCTTTTCAACACGATGGAAGCCCTTCTCCCCACAGAAATGTCTGTGTAGACACAGATACCAATTTCTGCTTACAGCATCAAGGACCCAGTGCCACCATGGAACCCTAGGAGGCACCCGGCTCTCAAGTCCGCTGTAGCGGTATGGGTGCCTCCCTGAAGAGATGAGCTCACGCAGGCAGACCTGGCAGGGAAGAAATCAATGATGTCTTCCTCCCCCCCACCTCTAAGTTATACTTTAGGGGCCCAGAGCCGGTTCCCCAGCTCTGCCAGCCTCTGCCCATCCCATGCTGAGCACAGTAATGAGGACTGCTACACAGAGGGACCGCATAATCGGGCCCTGCTCTGTGCTGTGCTGGGACAACACAACAACCTTGAGATCTATTATCCCGATGTGCAGCCCCTGGGCCTGGCTGTCCTCTGGACAGCTCTAGAAAACACCCCCAGAGGTCCACGAGGGAAGAGCCCTGGGAAGAGAAGCGGGGTGTCTTCAGCTGCTGCCCCAAAGCTGAGGGTGTCTGAAGTGGGGAACGTATAAAGACGGGTGGAGGGATGTCAGCCTGTCTCAGGAAAGTCTCTACTCCATGCTGCCCCAGCTCCAAGTACAAAAGGTTATTTTCTTGGCCTCTTCGCGGAGCTGACCAACAGATATGCTTTGGGGATGTTAAGTCTTCAGATCCATATTTAATTTTCATGCTGCTGCTGGAGTGACTTTTCTGAAATATATAGTTGGATCCTATCGACAGAATAAAGGCCAAGGTCCTTACCATGGCCTGCAAGTCCTTAATTCCAGTCCCCACAAAACTGGTATCCTTACCTTAAACTGCCACCACTAGTACTGAAAGTAAGTTGAGAAAATCTGGTCCCTGCCATCTGAAAGGGGCCCCTCCTCTTACATCATGGCACTTATTATAATTACCTATGTATTGGGCCTTCTTCTCCCAAACTGCATAGAGGTAGGAGCAAGGATTTTCCCTCTGACTCCTGGCATCTGGGAGAGAGGCTGGGCGTCCTAATGAAGACTACTCCCAGCCTCGGGCCAGCTCTCCACTTCCGTTCTCACCCCAGCCAAGGCTCTCAGGCTGCAGAAAAGTGGACGGAACACAGAACCCCCAGCCCTCAAACTACTCCTGGTGGAGAAAATGAACAAGCCCAGACATGCTGGGAAAGGGGTCAAGAACTGACTCACCCTAAGTCAGGGTCAGTAGGAAAGGCAAATTGAAAACATACTGCATGGCAATGATGCAAATGTCACTGGGGAATACGGGGGGTGGGAGGAGATGAACAAAAACGAACAAAGAAATGGAGCATAGCATGAAAAAAATTAAAAATCCCACTGCACATACACATAAACCAAAAACCCCAGTCCGAAAGAAAATATAACCTAAGGAGCAGAAAGAAATTACCCAAACACGCTTTGTACCATAGAACAACTTAAGAACATGAATTTAATAAAACAAGAGCTAGAAGATCAGATGATAAAACAAAGAAACAAAATGAAGGATTATAAAATCGAGAACCACTAAATGCTTTTGCAGAACCAGTAAATAAATGTAGAAATTCCAAGTAGCAGATGAAGCAGAAAATCTAATTTCTGACAAACTAAAGGGTTCCATCCCCGTCTGCCACCCAGTAGCAGTGGGTCCTTGGGTGAGTCACTGTGACTGCAAAGGAGAAAAGCTCAATTTATTGAAGCAACTAGAGGAGAGGAAAAACCATGCAGAAACAGCAAAGGTGACCCGACATCAGAAAACCAGCGAACCTGAAGGCGAGACACAGGTGAAACGCACAAAAAGGTATTCAGCCTTTAAAAATACAAGCCCCTGAAATGAATAAAAAATGGAATCTGTACAGCAAAAGAGCATGCCACGTTCCACAAAAAACTGATACAAAACAACTGACCCAGAGATGGTTCCTGATTTAGGTATCGAACTTGGACGACAGACAGAAATCATCAAGCATCCAGGCAGAACAAACAAGACAGCTTCTCATCTACAAAAGGAAGAACGTTTGCTGACTTCAAACTTCCCCAGAGCAACATTCATCCACAGATGCCAGTGAAGGAATAGCCACAAAGGCTAACTCCAGGTATGACCCGAGAGCATCTTAACCTGTTCAAGCGTGGAAGGCGAGAGACTGACGTTCCCACTGTCAAAGACCTTGGGGATCACAGCACCTCTGAGCCCATTTTGAAGAATCTACTAAATGATAACATCCAGCCAATGAAGAGATGGTTCAAAATGAAAAGCCCGGGCTTCCCTGGTGGCGCAGTGGTTGAGAGTCCGCCTGCCGATGTAAGGGACACGGGTTCGTGCCCCGGTCCGGGAAGATTCCACGTGCCGTGGAGCGGCTGGGCCCGTGAGCCATGGCCGGTGAGCCTGCGCGTCCAGAGCCTGTGCTCCGCAACGGGAGAGGCCACAGCAGTGAGAGGCCCGCGTACCACAAAAAAAAAAAGAGAAAAGCCCAGGAATGGAGTATAAGAACAAGGGGCACAATGAATCTATTTAATTATGGAATTAAAACGAAACAGCTATGGCAATAGTCATATAATGCTGTGAAAATGTTACCGACTCTGACAATCTGAAAATAATAATAATGTGGATAATGGCTTCAGGCTTTTATCTCTGTAAGCTATCATAAAAGCTGCTGATAAGGAACTAAAACAGACCTAAGTTTTCTCAAGACCTGGGTCCTGATGCCAGCTCTACCACTCACTATTTGTGTGATTTGGAGGAAGCTACTTAACCTGTTTGAGCCTCAGTTCCTTCACCTGTCAAATGGGGAGACTCATGCCCATCTCATAGGGTTTAAGGAGTAAATGAAAATATATATATAAAGCAGTGACTTGCACATAATAACTGTTCACTAAGAGGTGAAGGAGACCGAAGATGAGTGTGAAAATGGGAATGAAAGTGAGCACCTCCACCTCAACGCTCCCCGCAAAGAGGCAAGAGGATGAACCACTGCTCTGGGTCTGGATACTCATGGGAGATGCTGGGCTTTCACAAAGGTCCCTGTCCCAGTGCTCCAAAACAGGGAGAAGCGTCTCCACAGAGAGGTATGGGGCCCCCAGTTTCCAACCAGGCAGAGAACAGCCCCCTTTCTCAGGACTGAGGAAGAGAAGCCAGAACGGGAAGCCAGACTTCCCGGCAGGTGACAGCAGGCTGAGGGGCAGTGTGGTTCCAGCTTGCCAGCCAGCCGCCACCTTCTCCTGGCCGTCCCGGGCGACCACTGCAGGACCAGCCCTGAGGGATGGGGCACCCTGGGGAACAGAGCGCACGGAGGTCAGGAAGCCGAGTTCTAGACCCGGCACTGGCACCCACGTATTCCTCTCAACCTGTCTGTGTCTTTCCTCATCTGTGAAGGAAGAGGGTGGGAGTCGATCTGGAAGTTCTCTGGTTGACTGTAAGTGCAGAGTGCAGAGTTCTGGGCAGGCTGCATGCCCCATATGATGTCCCTGTGGCCTCAACTGACTCAACAAGCAAGCCAGAGGAAGGAGGGAGCAAGGCCAGGAACAGGAGACTGAAGTGAGCAGGGGAGGGGACCAGGAGGAGGAAAGGAAGCAGGAAAGACTGAAGCACCGATCCGATAGCCATAAAGGAGCGTCAGCTCGCTGCCTGCAGAGAGAGCTGGAGGTAGCTGCCTTCAACCTGCTCGGAGCCCCAGGACCACACTCCTGATAAGGGAACTGCTGAAAGAAGCCAACTCCACCTCATTAAGGGAGTCCAGAAAACGGCAATAAAAACTGCATCCATCGATCCTAAAACCAGAGTCAAATCGGGATACTTGCAGAGCCTCGAAGTATATCCCTCTAAGATGTTTTATTAATTACAAAGAGGAAAAAATGGCATTTTACAATGGAGAAGCTGGACAGACACCACCTTAGCCAAGGGATCGAGGTTAACACCACATTCATAAGACACATCGACAGCATGTATCCCCTGAAGTGATGTGCCGAGAAGGGCTCAATGTGGCCTCTGCAGCATCCTCACCCAAAGCACAGAACCTCCATCTGGTCGGGAGAAAACATCAGACAAACCCAATCGAGAGACTCACTGGTACTCTTCAAAGTGTCAAGGGCACTGGAGACACGGAAAGAGAGAAACTGTCACAGATTAAAGGAGACTAAGGAGACAGAACAATCAAAGGCAATGTGGGATCTGGAATTGGATGCCGGAAGAGACAAAGGACGTTAGTGGAAAAACTGGGGAAGCTTTAAACTGTAGTTTAGTTCATGGTAGGTCTTTAGTTTAGTTAAGGATATCATTCCAGTGTTAATTTCCTGGTTTTGATAATTATATAATACTATGGTTATATAAGATGTTAATATTAGGAGAAGCTGGGTGAAGGATATAGGATTCTCCATAGTATTTTTGCAACTTTTCTACAAGTCTAAAATCATTTTAAAATAAAAAGTTGTTTAAAAAAAAAGGATGCATCTGTCCAAATCCATGGACCACTGAGGTACTAATTGTGCTCCTAACCCCTTACTTAAGTCCATTCCACCAATGCCAGCCAGTCCTGCTCCTGCTGTGCCCAGACTAGGGCAGCAGTGTGTGTGTGTGTGCGTGTGTGTGTGTGTGTGCGTGTGTGTGTGTGTGTGTGTGTGTGTGTGTGTGTGCGCGCGCGCGCGATGCAGGCCTTGGTCTGGTAGCCTGGAAAGCAATGAAGCATGACCATGATGTATAGAGGTCCCAAAGTCAGAGAATGTGGGTTCAAAGCCCAGCTTGGATTCTTACTTGTTAGGTGACCCTTGAAATATTACCTAACCACTTTGTGCCTCAGTCTCCTTATTGGTAAAACGAGATTAGAACAGCAGGTCCGTAGAGAGGATCCAAGGTGCCAGAGATGCTATTACTGTCCCACCCTGAGCCTTTTCCTGGGCTCAGGACACTCTTCCCTCCACTGACTCCTCGCTGCTGATGAGCTAATGACTCAGAGCTGTCTCCTTTTCCAGAGAATTCACCCCAGTGAGTAGGAGTCTGGCAGGGTCCCCTCTTGGGAGTCCCCGAGAAGCCAGTGACTAACTGGCACAGGGGACCCAAGGCCAGCCCTCCTGCATGAAAGTCGGACCAACTCTGAAGCAGGTCCTAATCCAGGGCTCCCAGCAGGACCAGGCTAAAGCAAGTCTCCAGTGGTCCTGCTTCCCTGAGGTCCCTCCTCTTGGAGGCGTGTCCCAAGTAAACCACTTCCACAGGGATCCCTGCCTCAGGCTCTGCGTCCAGGATCAGCCGCTATGGAGGTGGATAACATGCTGGCTGGATGGCCATAGGACCCCAACACTGGCTGTGGGTGGAAGAAGCTGTGGCAGTGGCTATTTCTAACAGCCTGGTGATGGACCAGCCAGGATACAGGTCAAAGCGTGTGCCCTGGCTGGTGCAATGCTACTGGTGTTGAAGGAGTCTGAGGGAAATCGCACCTATAAAAACTGTGGAATCAGGTGGCCGCTGTGGAATCTGGTGAAGAAAAAAGTCGGTCCTCTTTCAAAAAGGTAACCATAGCCAGGTCTCTTGAGGACTATCAATCACAGGGTCTAATTTGTTACTGACACCTTGTGACCCAATATGCCATCAAAGTCCCCCTGCTGGACTGCGGGCAAAGAGAGGTCAGCTAAGAAATGCGGGCCTGGCCCAAATTAGTCTCACAGTGGGCTGACTGGATCCACAGACCTACCTGGTGGTCATTTCCCTGGTTCTTCAATATAAAACTGGAAAGGACAAATTTAGTTAGCAGAAATACCACGTTGATTCTCTGACCTGTAGTATAGGAGCCGCAGTGATAGGAAAGGACACGTGGAAGACCCCGAAATCCCATTCTCCCTGGAGAATTAGTGCCACCCACAAAGCTTTAAAAATGCCAAGGCAGCGATGTCTATCAATGCTCATTTAAATCACCATCCTGGCCAAGGCAAAGACCGGACGGATTATGGCAGATGATAATAAACTACTACAAACCTAACCAGGTGGTGGGCACGAGTAAAGCTGCTGGGTCATTTGCGGTATATCTGCTAGAACAGAATGACACAGCCTTGGGTCATAGCTACTGACCTCCTGAATGCTTTTCTTTCAATACCCATCAGGAAGGAAGATCAGAAATTCACTGAAATTCATATGAAATAGACAATATACATTCATAGGCTAGCTCCAGGGCTATGTTAATTCTCTGTCACAGTGTCATCCAAAGGGCCCCGGACTATCTGGACATACCTTAGAACATCACATTCGTCCATTATATGGATGGCATCATGTTAATCAAGCTAGATGAGTGGAACTAGCAAGGACCTTTGAAGTCTAGGTAAGACACACGTGCTGCAGAAGATGGGAGATGCACCCTATGAAGATGCAAGGGCTTGACCTATGGCTGAAGTTTTAGGGATCCCAGGATCTGGGGACTGTTGGGACATCCCCTCCAAAGCAAAAGGCATGGGATTGCACCTTGCACCTTCTCCACTGAAAGAGAAGCATAGCACGCGCTAGGTCTCTTCAGGTTTTGCAGTCAGCATATTCCACACTTGGGAATACTGTTCCTACCCATTTATCAGATAACTTCAAAGTCTGCTAGTTTTAAGAGACCCAGAACAAAAATGGGCTCCACGGAAGGTCAAGGCTACAGGTCAAGCAGCTCTGACACTTAGGGCATACAACTCGGCAGAGCCCATGGTACCAGAGGTATCTATGGTAGAGAAAAACGCTGTACGTAGCTTCTGGAAAGACCCAAAAGAGGAGCTGCAGCATAGAACCACAGGGCTATGTGGCAAGGTTATAGATGCCATTGAGGCAAGGAAGTATATGCCAGGACGTGCTTCTGGGCCCTGGTAGAAACAGAATATTAAAACACACACATGCACACACACACACCCCCCTAACCCTGGGTTATCAAGTAAAAGAAGAGCATAAAAAAAATCTACCCATGGAACATGAAGCAACAGAGCCCAAACTACTCACAATGAACTGGACAGTGTCGGACCTACCAAGTCATAAGGTTGAGTAGGCCTTGGAGAAGCCATCATAAAATGGAAAGGAACGTCCACAATTGGGCTTAAGCACGTCCAGAAAGAAGGCTTCAAAAACAGGTGGCCCAGGGCTTCCCTGGTGGCGCAGCGGTTGGGAGTCCGCCTGCCGATGCAGGGGACGCGGGTTCGTGCCCCGGTCCGGGAGGATCCCACATGCCGCGGAGCGGCTGGGCCCGTGAGCCATGGCCGCTGAGCCTGCACGTCCGGAGCCTGTGCTCCGCAACAGGAGAGGCCACAACAGTGAGAAGCCCACGTACCACAAAAAAAAAAAAAAGAAAAAAAACCAGGTGGCCCAGACCCCTTCTCCTCCTCGTCACTTAGAACGATTGCACCCACACTGCTCACTCAGCTCACCAATTCGGCCTCATGGGGAAGGGGTCGGGGTTTCCCCTGACAGATAAAGGGGAAAGTCTGAGTTTTGTTCATGGGTTAGTTGGATCTACAGATGGGTGCAAACCACAAATAGACTGTGGTTGCATTAGCTACACCCCATTGTGGCCTTGGAAAGGTGCTGAGGGAAAATCCTCGCAGTGGGTAAAGCTTCAGACAAGGCTGTCAGTCATGCTCCTTGTGTGGAGTGGCCCAAGGAAAGGACACCCATGGTCTAGTGAGCAGTGGTGAATGGCTGAGCTGGCTGGCCAAGGGCCTGGAAGGAGCAAGGTTAAGGCTGGAGACAAGGAGATCTGGGCTCATGCACGTGATGGCCTCATGGATGCTGGCACGTGTGAGGAAGTACGTGTCACGTGTTTGTGCCCACCAAGAACATCCATGGCGACACATCCACGGCAGAACAGGCAGCCAGCCTCTGTCCTTAGCCACCCTAGCGCTTTCACAACGGGCTCAGGAATGAAGTAGCAGTCATGGAGGCAAAGGGAGAGGGTATGTGTGGGCTTAGCGGCTTGGGCTCCCTCTCATTACGTCTGATCCAGCCACTGCCACAGCCACGGGGCCAACCCGCCGACAACAGAGGCCAGTGCTGAGTCCGATACAGCACCATCCACTGGTTGCTGGAGACCAACCAGCCACTGGGTGCAAGTTAATTACAGTTGACCCTTGAAAAACGTGCGTTTGAACTGCACAGGTCCACTCATATACAGATGTTTTCCCATAGTAAATAAAACACTACTACATGGTCTGTTCGTTGAATCTTTGGATGCAGAGGAATTGTGGATACAAAGGGCCAACTGTAAGTTATACTCAGGTCACCCCCAGTGTTGTTCAAGGGTGAACACTGGACCCTTCCATAATGGAAAAGGCAGCGAGAGATTCATCATTCCCAGATGAACATTCCAGGTGTGTGCTTGAATTTCCTGTCTGCAGAGCCTTGACTAGTACCACTGCTGAGGGCTCACACAAAGCCTGACCTATGAGCAGAGGATTCCCCCTAATGGCATCACCCTGTACCAAGGGACTTACTTTATGTCAAAGAGGAAAAGCAATACGTACGAGACTACAGATCCACTGACCCTAAAACATACTATGCCATCTACAAGACACAAGCCTATTAGAGTGGAGCTGAGGCACCAGCTTGGCGATGACGCCCTGAGAGGACAGGACATCAGCCCTCAGGGTGCTGCCGTACACCCATGACCAGGATATGGCTCTATAGTCAACACGCGGAATTCACAGCTGGATCTGGGAACCAAGGAGTAGAAGTAGGAGTGGGCCCATTCACCACTCCCACACTTAGGGAATTTGTGCTTTTCTCCACGGTTAAAGGTCTCTGTGAAACAGAAAGGGAAGTGTCACCTCTCCCTTCCACCCCCCAGTCCCACCTAAGTGGACAGAGTCCCCTTAAACTTAAAGCTATGGCTGCCACCTCTTCAGATTTGGTTCCTCTTATCAGTAGACAGCAGGCACTGAACACAGCTACCTAACCTAACAAGAAGAGTGACTGAGGTGAGGTGAGGGCGTGGAGTTGCTGCGTGATAGGGAAAGGAGGGGCTCGGCGCTCAGCGGGCTTCCTGGAGCACCTCTCGGCACACCGGTGCTCAGCCACAACTGTACACGGTGCGACCACTGACTGACAGGCTCCTAGCGATACGAGTTCTCTTCAATTACAACTTTAATGACGTTTGAATTTACTGCAAGTAATACGTATACAGAGCACACTGTCCATTTTTACGAATACTTAAATTTTCTCCTAAGAAAACAGACTATTTATTTTAACCTACAGGGAACCCAGGTTCTTGGACAGACTGATGGAGCAAAAGATTTAAAGACTGGAATCTTCCGCCCCAGGTACTGACTCAGAGATGAGTGAGAGGAGAGTAAAACCCGTAACTCTTTCACAGCGCCCGGAGCGGGGCCCATTCTTCAGGGAGAGCGTTCCGGTGAGCCTCTGCCCCGTGACCTTGCAGTCCACAGAGACCACCCGCGGAAGACCCAGAAAGCCCCGCAGCAGCCCCTCTCACCCAGCAGTATGCCGGGGCTGCTGCACCCGGTGAAGAAAGAGGGCACTTGATGAAATTAAAAGGCAACCAATTTAAAAGAGATTAAGCAGGGAAAAGGGGATTTAACGAGCAGCTTCTGCCACTGTGAACTCACTGAACCCACTGGCACAGAGACTAATGGTTTAATATGTTGTTAAACAAGGGTAAGACGTCTGTGTGAGTAACAAGGGAGTCTGTAGTTATAGCGACCAGGGTGAAATTACCCTCCCTCAGGCCCTGGGCCCTGGGGACAGCTCTCTGCTCCTCCTGACTCAGGTCAGAGCCAACAATTCAGCAGCCTCCCAGCTCAGGGAGAGGCAATTTTCCTGAGAAGAAAGGGGTCTGGAGATGTGTGAAAGGGACAAAGGCTTGGAGAACAAGAGGGCGAGGCCAGCCCTCTGGGATTTCACTCCAGCAGGGCAGCAAGGCCTCCGGGCCAGGCAGCCTCAGCTTCGAAGCACTTGAGAGGAATAATGGCCACTTATTGTTCATTTTTGCTGAAGAGTCTAGAGGGGTGATCTGTTTTCTTCTTCCTTCCTTCCTTCCTTCCTTCCTTCCTTCCTTCCTTCCTCCCTCCCTCCCTCCCTCCCTCGCTCCCTTCCTTCCTTGTATTTGAAGCAAATGATATCTGGAACAGTGAGGGCTTCTAGGGATGGACAGAGTGAGGAGTAAGAAAATTTGTGCAGGTTCTTAGGGATGTGAGAGCATGAGGCCAGGGGTGGTGACAATAAAACGCACAATTTTACTCAGCACGTAGCCCTCAGGACTCCTGGCCTGTCACTGCAGCCTGCAGGCTCGCGGTTGCGTGGTGGACCCCCGCGGCCATCTGCCTGGCCCAGGCCCAGGAAGGGCAGACAGATTCTAAGCGAGTGGTCATTAAATGGTGAACAAACAGTGACCCTGGGCCCCACAAATGCCAGTGGCACAGGGGCCGGTGATGGGCGAGTTAGGTGTCTGTGGGCACTACACTTAACGCTTTATCGGACATCATCTCATACAATCCTCAGAACAACGCCATGAGGTAGGAAAGATTGTCATGTCCCCAAGGCCGCAGGCTGGTAGAGGGCAGTCAGGCCGCAAATGCAGGCTGTCCTCAGTCACCACCCCATGTGCCTCCAGGGTGGGAGGGATGGAAGCCCTGAGGGCCGGGACCTTCTCGGAAAGGATGGAGGCTCTATGACTCCACTGGGCCCTCCAACTCCAGGTCAACATGAATCAGTGCAGTCTTAATTTAGAATCAGACTTGGGCTGAGAACCTGTTGACATCAGAGCTTACTTTGAGTGGGTGTTGCTCTAATTTTCATTTGTAAAGAACTCTTCCTTCTGGAATTACAGAGCCCAGTGTCTGACACCTGGCTTGTCGTTTGGGAGAGGCCCAGGGTCCCTCATTCATTCACCCATTTAATGAGCACTCGTTGACAATCTGTCTGTGTCCTGCAGGGCCTGGGCCAGGCAGCAGGCCACAGGGGTGCACCACGCGACCACACAACGTGCGTCGGGAGCCTGCAGGCCACAACAAAAGGTCATGAAGGTTATGACAGGGCTGACCTGGGGGGGCAAGGGTTTCTCCTCGACATTAAGCAGCTTTGCCTCCTTTCCAGGGGCCAGCACTTAGTCCCTGTGTGACCTTAGAAGTCCAAGCTTGGAGCCTCCATTAGCCCTTCTGTCAAATGGGAATCATTTGAATCAACCTGAGCTGCCTAGGTCACAGGGTCACTGTGGGAATGAAGTAAAAAGATGCACGTAAACGCGCCTTGACAACATAACAGCTCTCTACAAATATAAGAGATGATTATCGTGCCCGAATCTAAGTATAGAATTGTACTAGAATAGGAGTGAGAGGCTCTCAAACAGTCTACCCTATGAACAGCATCTCTGCTGGATGGACCAGCGCTAACTGATCAGGGATTGGGGAACAAACACGTTAGACATGTTTCGTTGCTATAACACGCAAAGCAGTGCTGGACCATTATCCGGGACGTGAACGCAGACTCGCTCTATAGACTGTACATTTTTATTGTGTTCGTTAAAGGGGGATTGCACTAAAGTCAACCTACAGTGAAAGCTGATTTTTGTAAAACGAGTCCATCAAATACATGGCTGCAGCTGTTAATACCTTCATGTGGGTCAGTGACACCCCAGAGAACAGAGAGGCTTAGAGAGAAGCGGGGGACCTCCAGCAGCGCCTGCCCTACCCACCATCAAACGTTGTCAGAGCACCCTCTCCGGGCAGCACGGAGCTGGGGGATGGGCAGTTCCCACCTGCGCCTGGAGTTCAAGGTGGCCTCGGGGTCATGAAAGGATGGGGACCCAGCACCCTGGGGAAGCTATTTAATTCTCTTCTCCTCAACAGTCATGCTGGGTCTAGGAATGGTCCTCCCAGACCCACTTCTCCTGCACCCCCTGGAGAGGGGGGTTGCTAGTGGGAACAACTTACCTTCTGTCTTGTCCTAACCTGACTCTCAGCTCCCAAGCATCGTACAGCTCACAGTGATCACTGAGGACAAGGTGGCCCCCACCTGCTGATGCAGGATTCATCCAGCTCATCCCCGCTCTGGGTGAACCAGCCCTGGCGGCTCAGAAGAGAGCATGGTGTGTAGGAGAGACAGGCTTTCCAGCAGCCTGCATGATTCCGAAAAGCCAATTACATGCTTATTACTCCTCTGCAGGAATGAAACCCTCATCCCACGTGGCCAGCCCCCTTCCCCAGCACACGCTCGCTTATCTCAGCCACGCGGTCCCTTCTGCCAGCCACTGCTGTCAGAAATGTAGAGCTGGGCTCTTAATCACCTGCCAATGGGCCTGGAGGGAAGGCAGGAGTGGAAATGCCCATCCTGGAGCCAAGAGAGATGCACGGGAGAGCTGGAAAAGCCAGCAGGCGTTTTACGGATGGGCCAGTTTGCCGGCAAGGAAGGGACCCTCCAAGGGCTTTGTGAAGCTGTGGTCACTAAAGGGCGTGAAGGGAAGAGGCAGCTTTGGAGGAGGTCTGGGGAACTCTCTCTCAGACCTGTGCACCGAATCCAGCCCACCACCTGCTCTGATAAAAATGTTTTAGGGAAACACGGCCACGCCCACTCCTTTACACACTGTGCTACCTTCTCACTAAGCAGCAGAGCTGAGACCATGTGGCCCACAGAGCTTAAAATATATGCTATCGGGCCCTTTAGAGAAAAAGTGTGCCAACCCCTGGCGTGGTAGAAAGAGAACTCTGCTGGATCCTGGGAGCCAGGAGACTGGAGATGAACGTGTGCTCTGTCCTGTCCTGGCTGCGTGCCCCGCAAGGGTTTCCTCGCTTCTCTACGCATCGGTTTCTCTCATCTATAAAATGGGGATGTAACATCTACTCTACGGGGTGTTGTCTTAATCAGTAAAAATGAGACAAGCTGTGTGTGCAGTGGAGGCGTGGAAGGCAGATGCATCGGTAAGGAATTAGATGGAAGAGAGAGTCTTTCTTCCTCTCTGGCTCTGAAATATACCTTTCCAGCCTAGTCTTCATGGGCTAGAATACGTTCAGAGACCCTGCTTGTGTTTTGCAAATACGTGTATGGATGGATGGGAGGTGTGGGTGAGAAAGGAGAGGAAGGGAGGGGAGAAGGGAGAGCTGTTCTTTGACAACCACTTGATGTTCTCAGGAGAAATGAGGATGAGCAGGCAAGTCAATGCCTGCCTTCTCTTTTAGTATGGACACTGGCACACTCAAAATATGGCCACGAAGCCCCCCAGGGGGCCCCTGGGTGGCGGATGCTGGGATGCGGGGCCCATCATAACACCTGGCTTGGGTCAGCGCCCCCTTGGGTTGAGTCTATGGATTGGACCCTAGCCTCAGCCCTACGGTCCTGCTCTCTCCCGGTTCTGTAATAAGACCACCACGACTCTACCCTCCTCAAAGTCAGAAAATCATCCCACACGGGGCCTCCAGTTTCCATGTAACACTTCTGCAAAACCGTGTCTTCACACGTAGGAAATGTATATTTAGGAGCTTAGGAGATGCTGCAGAGTCCCCAAGACAGGTGGGATGCAATGCATCCTCCAGGCACTCACAGCCTCCTGGGGGAGAAAGGGGGTGGGGCGAGGGCAGCCCAATTAGGATCTTTAGGGGGTCCTAAGACCAGAAGAAATCATGATGCCTCCCAATATATAATTCTAAATAAAAACAATATGCCACAGTAAAGCTTACAGGTATATTTACAAGTATACTGAAATGGACAGAGGTTCTTTGTAGCTCTTCCAACACCGAAATTCTGGGCAAGTTGGTGGGAGCTGAATTCCCTCTCTCACTCCCCACCCACAGGTGGCCCTGCTATGCTGCTTCCCTGAGCACGCACTCCGTCTGCTTAATGAAGAAGTCCGCACTGATGATAAAAGCACTCGGACAGCCCAGGCAGAGAGCACAGATGGCCTAGAGGGACCACTTCCAGGACGGGTCTGGTGGGAACGCTGCTTGCCTCCCCTCTTGCCTACTCAAGGAATTCCTTCCCGCAATTGCACTCTCTCAGTCTTACATCATCACAGCTCCCCTCTCTGCTGGATCAGTCTCACTAGCACACAGATCTAGTACCATATTTCCCATCTTTAAAAACCCTCCCTTGACCCCCAGATCCCTCTCCAGCTATCAGCCCCTTTCTCGGCTTCCCTTTATGGAAAAAGAATCCCATCTTCACCGTCTCCTCCTCTTCTCTCTTGAACCCCACCCCATCAGGCTCTTAGCCCTACTGTCCTCTGAAATGGCCCTCATGGAGGTCATCCATGATTTACGAACGGCCCATAGGAAGGTCATCCTTCCACAGGGCTAAATCCGATAGACAAGTCTTAACTCTCAGCATGCTTCATCCTGCAGCATAACTGCTCAGTAACCCCAGCCCTCCTACTGGGGTGCCTTCCTCCTTCCCCTCTGGGACCCCACTCTCTCCTGGTGTTCCTCCCACCTCTCTGGACACCCCTTCTCAGCCTCTTCCTCCCCTGGCCCGAGATTCTGTACTCTGTCATCCTCTCTTCTGCATCCACACACACTCCCTACGTGATCTCGTCAAGCCCCAGGATTTCAACACAGAGATGACTCCTAAACCTATATCTTTACCTCCAACCTCTTCCCTCTTCGTTTCCAACTGCTTACCCCAAATCTCCACTTTGAGGTCTAAAATATATCCTGAACATACGTCCCCAACCCCAAACCTGATTTCCTCTTTGAACCTGCTCTTCGAAGCCTTCCCCATCTCAGTACGAGGCAAATGCCTCCTTCCAACCTTCAGTGTGTGTGTCACTCTTGACTCCTCTCACTGTCAGCAAAGGTGAAATACATCCCACGTGACCTCTCAGCATGCCCACCCACTATCACCAGAACCCGAGCCAATGTCACCTCTCATCTGTACTCTTAACTGGCCTCCCAGTTTCTCCCCTTTCTCCCTAGAGGTTATTCTCCACACAGAAACCGACAATAGTTATCCTTTAAACATGTAAGTCAAATCATGGCACAGCTCTTCCCCAAACTACCTGCTGGCTGCACAAGTTCTTCAGGAACAAAGGCCTTACCGTGGCCCAAAGACCCAACACGTTCTCATCTCCTGCTGCTCCCCCCCAGGCACCCCATCCTAGTCATACTGGGCTCCGGGTTGTTCCTCCACCACGCCTGCCAAGCTCCCACCTCAGGGCCTTTGCACCTGCTATTTCTTCAATCTGGAATGCCCTTCCCCAGAATATCTGTATGACTCCCTCCCTCCTGCTTAAATCTCACCTCAGCTCTTCAGAGGACGTATCTGGACCACCCTTTCCCTTACTCTGTTTTACTTTTCTTCTTAGCATTCATTAGCACCATAGAGATTACACATCTATTTGCCTTCTCTCTCCTCTCACCAGAATGTAAGCCCCGTGAAGGCAGGAACTCCATTGGGTATCCCTAACACCCAATCCAGAGCCTGGCACATGGTCCTACTCAAGAAATATTCGCTGAAGGAATGCCAGGTCCAAAAGTACGCATTTTATTTGGAGAAGCAATGGGGAGCCACTGAAAACTTCTGAGGAGAGAGATCCCACACAGTCTTCCTGGCAGTGATGGTGGGCTGTTGGGACAGGAGAGAAAGAGCCCTAGACTGGAAGTCAAAATACTTGACGGGTGGCTCAGCTACCCCGCAGACACTCTTCATCAGGCCAGTCACTTCATCCATTTGGGCCAACGTTTGTTTCCTGCGGTAATAATGAAACTAGCTAACGTTGATTTGCACATTTATATTGGGTTAAATACTTTATGTGGATCATCTCACTCACATAATTCTTCTCATAACTCTTAAGATGTACATGCTATTATTATACCTACTTCAGAGATGGGAAAACTGAGGCAGAAAGATTTATAGTAGTGCCAGGAAGTTGACAAGCCTAGATCCCAATGCAGGGGGTCTGATTCCAGAACCAATGAGCAGGGGTTGGATTTCATGATCTGCAAGGCACCCTCCCACCACTGACTCTCTCTAATATGGACAAATGGAGGGGGAGGGGACATAGACGATAGATACAGGGAGATATGGACGGAGAGAGAGAGAGGAAGAGTGCGAGCCAGCTGAAGAGGCAACTGCAATTGTCCAGGTGTGAGGCTAGACAGGACCGACCAGAGAATGATAAGACAGGGCTGGACGTGAGACGGGCAGTAGAAAATGACGGTCCTACGGTAGTGAGAAAACACTCACAGCCTTGTTGGCCCACTGGATGTGGGTGGAGGGAAGAGGAGACCAGAGATGAGGTCAGCTCTGCAAGCCTGGAGATGAGCTGGTGAGTGTATTCGTCAGGGTTCTCCAGAGGAACTTAACCAGTAGGAGAGAGAGGGAGAGATTCTAAGGAATTGGCTTCAGCAAGAGTTTGATGCTGCGGTCTGCAGTCCAAAGCCTGGAAACCCCGGCAGGGTTTCCACGCTAGAGTCTCGAGGAGAATCCCTTCTTCTCCAGGAAACCTCACTGCTTGCTCTTGAAGTTTCCAAGTGACTGGATGAGGCCCACCCACATTATGAGGGGTCAGTGGCTTGACTCCAAGTCTACTGATTTAAATGTTTATCACATGCTTAAAACACCTTCACAGCAACATCTAGACTGCTGCTGACCGAACAACTGGACCCCCTAGCCTCGCCCAGCGGACACCTGGCATTAACCATCACAGTGGGCTTGGCCTCAGACGTGTCGGGTGTGCAAAGCCGGCCAGAGACCCGAGGGCACTTCCAGGAGGACGGTTCTCTCCAGTGAGGGGCTGGGTCACTGGCTTTTCTGCAGGTGTGCAAAGGTCAGAGTGTCCATCTTGATTCCCCTTCTTCTCTCCTCACTTAGTCAGGTCCCTGAGGCCTTGTAGAAGCTTCTTCCTTCCCACAATTGTGGCTGTTGGTATTATCGTTCGTAGTCTTGGCACGAGGATGCCCTGGCTGGCTTCGAAGAAGGAGAATTGCTTTCTCTCTCCCTTACACCCTCCTGTTGCTTTTAATTGGATGCAGAATATTTTGTCTTCTCTTCCCAGACAGAGACTGGACTTTGGACTGCGATGGTGTAAGTGGCCACCCTGCCCTGGCTCAGAGAGGAACGAGGCCTAGAATGGGGTGACGCCAGGTCATCCTGGTCACTCCGTGGAGACGTTTGCTTCTAAGGAGATGCCTGAGGCCCTCATGCCTTCTGCTCCCCAGGAGGGAGGGTGCAGCAAGAATCGCAAGGGCTTCCATCCTGCCTTGGCCACTGACGTGCCCTGTGACCGCGCACAGCCTTTCCCCATCCCTGGCCTTGAGTTGCCACGGAGACCTGGCTTATCTCCAAGGTGCCTTCCGGCTGGACCATCCCACCATGCCACTGGGACTGCTCATTGCTGTCATGTACAAAGAAAGGGGACTGGCCTGAGTCAGGGTGTGTGAATACGTGCAGAAGAACTCAAGGGCATGGCTGGGAACTGAACCCAGGACCTTCAACTTCAAGTCCAGAGCCCTTTCCTCTCCAGCCTTCCCCATGCTGCCCACCTTTCTGAGTTCAACCCCGGGTAAGAAATACATTTCACACTGTGGCCAGTACATCTACACAGCACACACACCTGCAAGCACAATGAAAGCTAACATTTTATGAACGAAACTCTCCCTTTCTGCTTGCAATGCTTTCTCATTCCAGCCCGTGCCTTTAAAAAACTACAATTCTCTGATGCATCATGCTCCACATTAAACAAACACTCTTGTCTACCTCACACTACATGGGCCAACCACATGCTCTCACTGAGGGTAAAAGATGGCCTCTGCTCTCAGCATTTTCCTCTCTGAGGTGTCACAGGGCCCGGTCAGAGGACGAACCTACAAATTCAGGGGTCCCAGGCCAGTTCACACAGACCCCAGACAAAAGGGGTCCTGGGTGAGACCAGCTGGCCTTGGCCACTGTAGGAAGAAACCTGGACACCAGTGGGTCAATAGTGTACCCCAAGCCTTCCTTTCGGGACTGGTATAGAGTATCTATTGCCCATTATCTCTGCTTCTGTTTCTCGCCACGATTTCATGTGCCCAACCTTTGTGGTGGAAGCTAAATGAAATTTACATCCACCATCGTGCACCCGTGTACACCGTACACCTCTATAAATAATCGTTTTTACCTCTGGAAGGCTTTAGGCAACAAATGCTGCCTGGGGGTTATGACATGCTAAGGGGGCCATGGTGTGCATGTGTGCACGTGTGTGTGTGTGTGTGCACGTGCCGGGGGCAGGGTGCTGCATGGTGACATCCTCCTCAGGTAACAGAGGTTTGCTGAGTCCATTGCTCAAGAGTGTATATAGCGAGCACGTGACTCACATGAAGGTGCCTGTGAACTCTATCCCCTTCTTCAGTGTTAATTATTCTCCTTGTTCTCGCTGTTACCGGCATGAACTCTCTCTCGTCTTCCTCCTTGCTCCCCATTGCGGAAGTCTGAGCCCCTCACCCATGAGGCTGCCCGGGGAAACAGAAGTGAGGGTGCTTGGTCTCTGTGAGGGTGCTACCCCCAGGACAGAACGGGCTGAAGCTGCCACTCGGCCCAGGTCTCCTTCCTCCCCACCACCTCGACTGGGCCCAACACGACAGAGCCCCTCATTCAGCCCAGCTGGGTGACGATGTCAGCACTCAGGGTGAGGGGCCACTGCCCGCAGCCAGGCGCAGTGACTGGGCCTTCTCCATCCAGGTTAGAGCCTCCGCTGTCTGTCCTTCTCCCCCACGTCTCCCACACATAATAGGCTATGCCGGAAACACTGCTCCTGTATTATAAATATGCAGAGCTTGGGAGGCAGCAGGCGACGGGGAAAAACACCAGGAATTATTTACGAGCCTCTGGCTCCAACCCTGGGGCTTTATTTGCTTAATGAATGGCCGGGGCCAGCCATCAGCCCAGGGATTTATTTGTCACTGGGAGCAGAAGACACTAGGATGTGGAGATGTAAAAATGACAAATTCTCCGACTCTGCCAAGGTGGTATGTCATCGCCACGGTATCTAGCGGGGACGGGAAGGTGAGGGGAGGGAGAGGCCGGCTCACGCGCTAAGCAGCAACGGCTGAGAGGAGCTTACAGTTGAGGGACTGGCCATGTTAACAAAACACAAAACGAAAGCACTGCTTTCTAGCATGCAGGTGGAGGGCCAGGAACAAGGCCATCTGTAGCAGGTCTCATACGCTCTTACAGCCCTCAGGCCTCCTGGGCACTCCGTGTGCTCCCATGTCTCAAACCGCCCCACCCAAGAAAATTCTAGAGCGCATAGAGGGTAGAGCAGAGACTCGGCTCTGAGTTTCTTTTCAGCAACTCCCGAGTGGTGGGACCTTGAGCAAGTCACTTCAGCTCTCTGGATCTGTTTTGTCATTTGCAAAACGAAGGGTCAGACAAGCTCTGTGACTCTTACACAAAGAGCCAAAGTCAGGAAGAGCCAGCCTGTCTATGCACGCATATTCTGCCCCTTGCGCCCCACATTCACGGTCACAGATGCCTCCACCACCATCACCCCCAAATGCCTCATCATCGCCACCAGCATCCAACCACCTGGCCCTCCACAGAGCCGATCAGTCTCACACGGGGCGGCAGCAGCGCCTGCGTCCCCTCGCGGTGAAGCCATCTGGGCAAAGACTAATCTCTGTCTCCTTGAATCTCTCTCCGCTCCATCCGTTTGGTAACAGAACCCCTGAGCTCCAGCTGGGCACGCCCACCCAGCTAGCATCTGTACTTCCCAGCCTGCCTTGCGGCAGACGGAACCACATAACGAATGGAAGGTGAGGGGATATCATGGGTACAACGTCCAGGTGACAACGTTTATAAAGGAAATGGGCTGTGCCCGCTCCTCTCCTTCCCCCTTCCCCTGTGCTGGGACTTGCACGTGATGGCGGCGGCCAGTCTCAGGAATGGGGACAAGGACAGCACGTTAAGGCGTGGAGAAGCAAGAAGACAGCTGGGCTCTCTACGTGAGTTCATGCTGCAGAGCACGGCCCACCCTGGACCACCTCTGGTCTGTTCAGAGAGGAAAGAAGCAGCGTCTATGGAAGCACGATAATATGTGGTGGCTTTGTTACAGCAGCTTAGCCCATATCCTGATGGATACACGCCCCACCGTCCTTCTGAGAAGAGCGAGTCCTTGGCTGCCCGGGGCAGCCACAGTGCGCCCGCTCTCCGACGGCACCCTGCGAGAGCGCGTCATACAAACGGACGTGGCTGTGACACGTGTGCCTTCCAGGCAGGGAACAGCTGGAGCGCACACCTGTGTCTTCTTCGGTCCCGAACAGCCCCAGCTTGTTGGCACACCTCTCAGTATCCGGATGCATCCAGATAAGATCGTGAGGATGAAAAGGAAGTCTTCAAATGTCCTGCCACGCTTTGAACCCCACGCGGAAATGTGGCTTTGGGTGCAGGATCTTGGCTACACATCCCGACCTCCAAGGAGGGACAGTGGCTCCCCTTGCCCTCCCCGCCCCCGAGGAGGGGCAGCGCAGGCGGTGGACACACCCTGGGTAACATGTTCTCTCTCCAGTAAGTGTCCTCCTGTTCGGAGCCGCTGGCTCTGGCATTGCCGAGCGGTGCCCTGCTCCCTGTGCCTCCTTGGAGGAACTCCTTGGAGCTGCCATACTATCTGCCGGGGGACCTTCCTTCCTTCGGAAGGACGTGTCTTCATCCTTCAGGAAAGCCATGCTGAAGCCATGGTGGGATCCGGGGAGGAATACCCAGGGGCCAGACTCATGAATACAAAGGAATCCTTCAGGTCCCGTGGTGATGAGACCAGCTCCCCAAGGTGGGGGACCAATCAGGGGCTCAGACCCAAAGCCCTAACTTATGACAAGAGTGATTTTTCTTAGAAAGTCTTCTGTGCCCACGGTCCCTGGGGAACTGGTGGGGAATGGCCGGTTGACGACTCACCCACTCAAGATACCTCCAGCCACCGACATCCCAGAACTTTCATCCCTGCCTGAGCCTGGGTTGGGGAAGAGAAAGTCGGGGTGTGGGGATTGGGCAGGGAGACCACAGTGCAGGGCTCCAGGATGCCTTGAACAGCAACCAAAGGCAAAGCAATTTTCACTTCCAGGCTGCAAGAAACAGATAAAGTCGGCAGTTCAGGGTAGCTGGGCTCAACTTTTGCTGCCTTTACTTTTCTGGTGCCTGCCGAGGTCCAGCGTATTAAGAAGCATCTTGGGGCTGTGAAAGAACAGAAGCAGCTCAGAGGTCAGTGCAAGCGAGTGCACGACTTGCTTCTGCTATCTTCCGCCAGGGGGAGCTGCTGAGAATATTCCTCGCTGCATCCTCCACCTCTACCCTCCAATTCTCTCTTTCCGGCCCAGGGAGCCCCGGCTCACCACAGCCCAGCAGCACTGCTGAGCCATTAAGGTCATAGCAACCTCCCACTGATCTGCTGTGAAGAGCAGAAGGTGCCTCCTGCACTCGGCAGCCCGGAAGCCCTGCCTCGGGCTGCACTTTGCTCCACGCTGGAAAAACAGCTGGGCTCTGCTGGGCTCTGGGAGAGAAGGAGCCAGAAAAGGCTGCGTCCCTCACCCTAAGGGCACCTCTGGATTGGTCAGCTCCCAAAGCAGCCCTGAGCTGGGAGGGACCCTGAGTCACACCAAGCCCAAGTTTACGGCTATACTGTGATGGTGAGCATCCTTGGGTTAGGGAACGGATTGGCTGCAGGGGAGGGGACAGATGGAGGTAAAAGAATTAGGTATCCAAACTGAGCCCTGCTGCCTTGGTGGGGGGATGCTTCTCCAGATGCTCAGGCGACTGAGCCCCCGAGGCTCTGGGGTATCTCTGATTTACCAAGCGTTTCCCTCCTGCTCCTGTGGACTGGGGTCCCCACCTCTCTGTGACGTGTGGCAGGGCTCCCACTTGCAAAACCCCATGCACCTGTCCTCCCTGGTGGCCTCCCTCATGACCCTGACACTTCACACAGCAGAACCACAACAGAGTTTCTATTTCAAAATAAAGAACGACGACGTCTCAATGCAAGACTCTGAGACGGTCCCGATTCTCTCTTCCAAAGCCAGTCATTTAAATGAACACTCTATCCTGTGACCCACCTCTCCTTACTCTTGATTCTCAGGCTAAATTCAGATAATGCTGCCTTTGATCCTATCACTTTCTACGGAAACTCCCGTGTGTAGTTCAGATACCCCGTCATTCCCAGACCTGTTAGCTTCTCCCTCTCACATCTCAGAGCTACAGCTCTGGGAAACCCTGTGCCTGAGTGAGTTCCCGCTTCATTTCCACCCTGGCCTGCCTCTGCCCCTAATGGGTTCCATTTCTCTGCTGGCTGAGTCCCTGCCCGTCCCACCCCACTCCTCTCTCTACTCCTCCCTCTGGGACAGGCAGGTGAGGACAAATGTTGGTTCTGGCACTAACTTCTCTCCAGAATTCCCTCCCACGTTTCCAACCATCCACTCAACATTTCCACTTGGATGGTCTCACTATTGAACACACGTGACAAAAACGAAACTCATGGTAACAGCAAACAAACCCTCCTACTTGTCAAGAGTTTGAACGTTCACAAGTGGCTTTTATACCTCTTTTACGCCCATTATTCCATTTCAATCATACTGAAAACTCAGGAATATAGGCCAGACAAGCATTGCTAGCCTCATTTCATAGATGAGGGACCTGGGGGCTCAGAAGAATTGCCTAAAATCAAATAGCAAGTAAATGATGGAGCCAAGACTAAACTCAGTTTTCTGAGTTTTCTTACTTCTTAGATCTTTCCTACTTACTTCTCAGATCAAAGATCCAGACAGCCATCGAATCCTGTGAAGTCTCCTTCCTTCCTGACCCCTTTTATACTGAATCTGTCCTTCCACTGCCATGACTCAGCTCTGGACTTCTGTCCCTAGATGCCTGGATTACTGCAGCGGCCTCTAGCTTCACCTTACTGATTTCATTCCTTAGCCTTTATAATGCACTGAACACTGCTCCCAGATAATGAACGCTGCCTCCAGACAATCCTTTAGAATACTTATTTCATTTTGCTACTCTTCCAGGAGAAAGTTTCAAGGACTCCTCTCAGCCCACACTTCAAAACAGGGTGCTTAATCCAGCACCAGGACCCCTCACAAAACGGCACCCATCCATGTTAGCCTTGCCTGGGACGTTCCCTTGAGCTCTTTGGGGCTTACTCCAGTCACTGACTTTTGATCTTTTTCTAGTCCTCTGATTGTTTTCCTATTCTCTACTTGACTTATTTCTGCTCTAATATTTATTAATTTCCTTCCATCTCTTTGATCTGCTTTTTCTAATTTCTCAAGGTGGAAGTGTGGGTTATTGATTTGAGATCTTTCTTCTTTATAAATATAGGCATTTACAGCCATCAATTTCCCTCTAAGCACTGATGTATCAGCATCCCGTAGGTTTTGGTAATGTTGTGTTTTCGTTTTCATGCTTCTTAAAAGTATTTTCTAGTTTCCCTATGATTTCTTCTTTAATCCATTGGTTATTTAGAAGTATGTTGTTTAATTTCCACATATTTGTTCATTTCCCAAATTTCCTCTGTAATTGCCTTCCAATTTCACTCCACTGTGGTTGGAGAAATATTTTGTATGATTTCAATCCTTTTAAATTCATTGAGTTGTTGCATGGCCTGATATATGGTTTATCCTGGAGAATGTCCCATGTGCACTTGAGAAGAATGTCTATTCTGTTGCTGTTGGATGGAGTATTCTACGGATATCTGTTAAGTCTACTTGGTTTCTAGTGCCCAAGCCATTTTTCCCTTGTTGGTCATCTGCTGAGTTTTCTCTCCCTTGTTGAAAGTGGGGTATTGAAATCTCTAGCTATTACTGTCAAATTGTCTGTTTTTTCCTTCAATTCTGTTCATTTTTGTTTCATGTATTTTGGGGTCCTGCTGTTAGGTGATTATGCTTATATTTGTTATGTCTCCCTGATCAACTGGCCCTTTTATCATTATAAAATGTTCTTGGTCTCTGGCAAAAGTTTGGTTTTAAAGTCCATTATGTCTGATATTAGTATAGCTCCTCTTGGTTACTGTTTGCACGTTATATCTTTACCCTTTTACCTCCAACCAATTTGTGTCTTTGAATCGAAAACATAGCTCTTGTAGACGCGTATAGTTGGATTACATTTTTTTAAAATCCACCTTGCCAAACTCTGCCTTTTGATTGAAGTGTTGAGTCTATTTGAATATAATGTAATTAGCGATAAGGTAGGATTTATGTCTGCCGTTTTGCTATTTGTTTTCTATATGCCTTGTGTCTTTTTTCCTTTATTTCTCCATTATTGCTTTCTTTCACGTTATGTGGATGTTTTCTGGTGTGTACCATTTTTATGCCCCACTGTTTCTTCTTTGTCGTCTTTTTTTTTTCTTCTTAGTGAGTTCCCTGGAAATTACAATTAACATCTTAATTTACAGCAATCTAGTTCAGATTAATATCAACTTATTTTCAACAGTATATAAAAACTTTGCTCCAATATAGCTCCATTCTTTCCCCCTACTTCATGATATTACTGCCAAACAAATTACATCTTTGTGCATTATAAGCCTATCAACAAAGTTTTATAATTGTTGCTTTGTGTATTTGTCTTTTAAATCAGATAGGAACAGAAAAGAGTAATAAATAAAAAAATACATTTATGCTGCAGCAACTTTTACTACTGCTCTTTATTTCTTTGTGTGGATTTGAGTTACATCTAGTGTTTTTTAGCCTGAAAGACTCTCTTTAGTATTTCTTGTAGAGCAGGTCTTCTAACGACATATTCCCTTAGTTTTGTTTATCTGAGAACGTCTTAATTCCTCCTTCACTTCTGAAGGATAGTTTTTACTGAATATAAAATGTTTGGCTGACAGTCTTTCTCCATCAGCATTTTGAATATTCCAGACCACTGACATCTGGCCTCCAAGCTCTCTGATGAGAAGTCAGCTGTTAATATTATTGACATCCCTTGTACGTGACAAATCTCTCCTGCTGCTTTAAAGATTCTCTGTCTTTGACTTCTGACAGTGTGTGATGTATCTAGGTGTGGATTTCTTTGAGTTATTCTACTTAGAATTCATTGAGTTTCTTGGATGCGTAGATTAACGCATTTCATAAATTTGGGGAGTTTTTGGACATCATGTCTTCAAATATTCTTTATGCCACTTTCTCTTCTCTCCTTCAGGGGTCCTAGTACCCGTATGCTGGTGTGCTCCATGGCGTGCCACAGGTCTCAGACTTTGTCTATATTCTTCTTCGTTCTTTTTTCATCCTGTTCCTCAGACTGTATGCTCTCAATTGACCCATTTTTAAGTTCACTGATTCCTTCTTCTGCCAACCCAAATATACTGTTGAGTCTCTCTAGTGAACTTTTCACTTCAGTTATTATACTTTTCAACTCCAGAATGTCTATTTGGTTCTCATACATATATATATATTTTTTCTATCTCTTTACTAATATTCTCTATTTAATGAAGCAATATTCTCATCCTTTCCTTTAATTCTCACATGTCCCTTAAATCACCGATAGATCCTCAGATATATTTCCTTAGTCCTATCATGTATGAGGCAGAGAAAAGTCCACCTTGGAGGAACTCTTTTCTTATTTACCTCCACATTATTCCTGAAACCCAGGAGGGTAACTTAAAAGATGATATTACAGATATGAAATAGAGGGAAAAAACAAGCATATTAACTGAAGAATGATTTAGTCAGCACCTGTTAAACACCTGGCACCATGCGAAGCATTAGTGATTCAATGATGAAGACAGAGTCCCAGCTCCAAAGCTCAAAAAGACTTCAGCAGGAAAAAAAAATGGCCGAGGGCCATCACCAGGCAAAGGCAATAACAGGAGCAGAACCTACCTGCCCAGACTGGCCATACTTTTTTGCCACTTAGGTTATGATCTCTAGTAGATGATTATTTCAGTCTTTGTTCCGTTTAGACTATGGTGCAGTGGTGATATCAAAAATAATCTGGCCATCTTTAGAAGTCTGAGCAGGAGATATAGGTAGCAAAAGAAGGAACCAGTATCTGTGCTCAATGCTCCCATGTGCAGGGCCCCAGGCACTCTTATCCTCACACATAGTTAACAAGAGGCACAAGCTACAGGAACAGAGACCTGCATGCAATATCTCAGAAGGCTTAACTTGATACGCCCTCTATAAAGCTTCACAAGAGAAATTTATTTTAGAACCAAGTAATAGAAAAATATTTGTCTCTCTTGAGAAACTGATTGTTTCTCCCTTTCTGATAATAGAGTTATGAAACCTCATCTCCCTTTTCGTTTTGACAACCAAATACAAAGCTTAACTGTAGCAATTATAGCTACTGGGACTTTGGGTTCTTTCCCTGGTCCAATTTCTTTATTTCTATTTCTATACCGTCACAAATTTATAACGTGTGCTGAGCATAAATCAGATTATTAATATGCATGTATGACAGAAAAGTCATTCTGATATTGATTTCTTTGGGCAATATTGAAATAGGCTAAAAAGAACAAGAGGTATTTTCCCTCCCTCATCTGGTCCTGGAGGTTTTGAGAATGTCCCCTGAAGTGATGGCGCGTGGTTTCCGGAGGCATCTTGAGTAGTAGAGGCTAGCACCCTTCTCCTTGCAGTGCCCGGGGACCATGGGAGAATCTCAGAAAGGACCTGATGCTCCCAGCCTGGGCCCTCCAGCTCTCTTAACACAGAAGCAGAGGAGCCACTGGCCTGCAGATCACATGAGTTATGATGTGACCAGTATGCAGCCCCAACAAAGGGTCCTTCCTCAGCTCTTCAGAACTAGTGAGAACGCTGAGGCTTCTGTACAATCCTCAAGGAGTAAGTGGGGGAGGGAGGCTCTCAAAAGACAGACTGAATTTCCAGCTAGCTCAGCAGGTGGAAGCTTGGCACTGATTAAAGTTGATTTAGAGAAACAAAGAAATGTGACATTTCTGGCACCTTACAGTTGTAGCCTGAAATTCATACCCGCCACATGGGATATAAATAAGTGAATGAATGAATAAACAAACCAGAGGCCAGAGTGCCTGGGATGAATTCCCAGTTTGCTGTGTTTCTACCATTAGGGTCGTAAAACCTTGAAACATGAGGGCTAATGAAGAACTCAGCGCTTAGCACAATAAACACCATCTGTGGCGACAGTACGGTAAGGATGGAGGTAAAAAACTAAAGGCAGTTCGCGACTTCACAAAGCTTTTTACAATTAAATGTGGGCAGCACATGTCAACAATAAAACATGAATAAGAAAAAGGACAGCTGTACAGCCATACAGCACATTTTTCTTAAGCGCTCACTTCACATGAGACATGAAAGGAAAGGTGAGGATGAAGACGGCACCCAGCAGTCATACAGATTGGTGAGGGAGATATGAGAAGCAGAATAAGAACACGCTAGAAGGATACGGCCTATGAAAATAATTTGCATAAAGTGCTGTGGAAGGAGAGGTCATTTCTGTCTGAAGAACAGACATCTTCCAATAGGAAGGGGTGCTTGGGACGTCTTTGAAAATGGAAAGGATTTGAGCAGAATAAGGCGGCTTAAGGGGCACTGCAGGCCAGGGGTGATGAAGGTGGGGCCCACACCTGGTCATGCTAAGGACCGCAGGCATGTCTCATCACAGATGCCCCTCATGACGCATGAGGACGAAGGGATTACAGGTGCTGAGAAGGCCAGAGAGGTGCATGGAGGCTGGTACAGACAGGGGCTTGGACACCATGCTCAGGGGTTTAGTTGCAAGCTAGAGGCAAGGTGATGGGGAGATTACAGATCTTTGAGCAAAGAAGTGTCACGATAAGAACGATACTTTTGACAGTTTGCTCGCATAGCTGAATGGAGAATGATGCATTAGAGAACAGGGCTAGAATCATTACAGGGAGAAGAGTTAAGAAGTCCATGCACCTGAACTATAATAGAGGCAGAGGGTCAGGGAAAGAATGCGGGAGATGCAAGGAAGTTCACAGGTGTGAAGTGACGAGCTGGGTGTGGCAGGGACAGAAAGACGGATGAGGACAAACATCAAGAGATGATTCTGAGGTTTCAGGCCTGGGTGGAACAGGGAGTTCAGCAGGACGAGGGATGAGGAGGAAAATGATGCGCTCAGGTGAGAACGCACTAAGCCTGAGGTCCCAGTGGCCCTGTGATGAGATGCCCAGCAGGTGCCTCACGTACGGAGACATATAAGTGTGCACGCAGTTTTACACATCTATAATCTGATCTTTCAAAACTGATAAATTACTGGAGCTCCATAGTCATCTAACAAAAGGACTCTTAGCCTTACAAAAGCATTAATAATGAGGTACTTTGAATAGTTTGCTCCCCTGGAGAATATAAAATAGGCTTTAATATTTTTTTAAAAGGTGACTTATACCTCTCTTTTCAAAAACTCATCGATTATGTTAAGTAAAGTATATCTCTGTATGAATACGAAATGAACTGGGAGACTTCAGCCAGGTAAAATTAATCAAGGTAGATGTCATGAAGGAGGAGATGAATCTTAAAGGGGATACTGAAAGGGTAAGCATTTGAATTAGCGAAGAAAAAGATTGTGGGTTCAAAACAGAAGTGGGGACTCTCATCTCATTCCATATTCTCCCCACTCCTCTTCTTTCCCAGGAATGGAACCAGTGGGGCGGGTGGGGCGATGGGGCATCCAGCTCCGCCCAGAGCTTTTCTCCATGACTGTGGATGGCAAATCCATCCCTCCGTCTGCTGAGGTGAAAACCCTGGGTTACCCTGTATGCAATCCATCAGGAGACCCTCTTGGCTCTCCCTATCTGCCTCTTCTCTCCACCTCTACTGCTGCTACCATCTTGGTCCAAGCCACAAGCATCTTTGGCCTGGATTATGTCAATAGCCTCCTAATAGGTCTCACCACTTGCTCTCCTAATGTCTATTTTCAACCTGACAGCTAGTTCTTTTTAAAAACAAGTCAGATCGTGTCATTCCTTTCCTCAAAACCCTCCAATGTCTCTCATATCCTTCCAAATCTAAGCCAAAGTCCTATTTACGGCTTACAAGACTACTCGATATGGCTCTGGTTACCTGCCTCGCCTCACCTCCTACGTCTCCCCCTCCGCTCACCCAGCCCACTCCACTCTGCTGGCCCCTGGCTTCAGACACTCCAAGTGCACTCTTACCTCGGAGCCTTTGCTTTAGTTCTTTTCTCTGCCAGAAACACACTCCCCCAGATACCGGTAGACAAAATCCCTCTCCTCCTACAAGTCCTCGCTCAAACCTCACTTTCTCACTCTCATCCCATGAAATGCTGTAACCTACGGCCAGCCCCACCTCAATATTTCCAATTCCCCTCCTTGCTCACTTGCTTCTTTTTTACACAGCACTTATTTCCTTCTGACATATGATATACCTTCCTTATTAATTATGCCTATTATTTATTGGCTATCTTCCCCTGATAAAACAGAAGCTCCATGAGCCTTCTTTTCTTTCTAATTGGAGTATAACTGTTTTACGATGGTGTGTTAGTTTCTGCTGTACAATGAAGTGAATCAGCTGTATGTGCACACGTATCCTCTCCTTCTTGGACCTCCCTCCTATCCACGCCCCATCCCGCCCATCTGGGTCATAACAGAGCAGCGTAAGCATTCTTCATCTGGTTTGGTTTGTACCTAGCCCACTGTAGCTGTTCAATAAAAAAAGTAAGAATGAGTCAATGAACGAATGTGTAAGAAGAAAAAAACAATGTAATCAAACAAGAGGGGGGAAAAAAAACCACAACTTGATAACTCCAGCCAAAAACACTTGTACTTGGAGACAGAAAGCAGAAGATCCAGTCCCCATACAGGCCACATTCTAGCTCTGGGGCTCTGGACAAGCTATTAAAATTCTCTGGGGTCCTCCACCTTACCAGAAAGGGATGGACCAGGTTTTGTGTGTGCGTGTGTGTGTGTGTTTCCAAAACTATTTAATTTATTCAGCAAATACATATTGAGGGCCTACTACATGCTAGGTCTTGTGCATATGAAGATTAATAAGACATCACACCACACTGGTCCCTCCCCACAGTCCAGAGAGATCAGCATGTAAACAAAGAATTATAACGCAATACAACATCAACATCTATAAGAAGTCCCTTGGAATTGCAGGTACAACAGTGGTGAAATCAGTAGCGGGGCGGGCAAGGGTAAAGGATGATCGGGGAGAGGGCCTGGCAGCCTACTGGATGCCTCCCTGTACCCCAGAAAGCAGTACCAGAAGGACCCGCCCTCTGGGAATGCTGTCAAGTCTCCTGACTGCCCACTTCACATACTGGACCCTGTAACGGCACAGCAGAGGACCAGCAACTTATCACAAGACCCTTCAGTCATTCAAAGATCAATTTTTTCACACCATTGTTTCTTCATGTCCCCTAGTAAGTCTTCTAAAGCCACCCATTGTTGTAAAAAGAAGGCCTTTTGTCCTGACACATCAGAGTTCCTAAAAACATTTGGAAGGGCTCAGCAGTAAAATAACGCACTGCTCATTCCGTCCAGCGATGGCTTGCAAAGTCAGCACATTCCCTCTGAAAATAAATGCGTTGCGTCGAGCTTGCTTTCCTCCGAAAACTCAAGGTTTGTGTTCAAATCAGGTAATGTTTTCCCCTTTTGCTGTCCCAGTTATTATCATTTACTGACACTACCACCATCTTCATCAGGACATTGATTTAAGTATCCGTCTGTGCACAGAATGTAAATCAGAGCCAGATAAACAGATGTGTGGTCTGTGCACTCTAGAAACTTGTACTTCAGTGCTCCATATGAACAGTGCACAAACCAGAAAGGATTCTTCTAGAAATCACATACTGGCTACACTCTATCCCAGGAGCATTTGGGTAGTCAGAAGTATGGGGTGTCAGATCTAGCAAAGGTATTTGGAAATTCAAGCCAATATGCTCATAGGAAATCACCACCCAGAAAACCTTCAGAAAGGGCTTCAAGATGGGAGGTGGGAAGGCAGATGTCAGAGCCACTGAGAAGAATGACCAGTTTGCTGAAGGAGAGGGTTAGACACAAGGTACAGGCAGAGATGATCTACTGAAATAGCTGAGCAGCGCCCATGTTCTGGCGCATTCAGGAAGATGAGAAAAGTGGCCCAAATCTTGAGCTTTGAGGCACTAGCCATGAGGGGGCCATTTCCATGTCCCAGTATCCGGGGACCACCGAGGTTTAAAAACAACCAAGGTGTCACTCTGGGCTCAGACCTGCCAGTGAGGAAACAGTTATCCAGGCATATTCACAGTCATTTCAACTGAGGATGAAAGCTTTCTCCACTTCTTTTCTTGAACAAAAGATAAGCATGGATCCAGGAGGAGCTTCCAAGATCCCTCCTCCCTTTTGATAAGAAGCTTGAAACTGGCCATTTCTCCCTGGTCCCTGTAGTTAACAGGAAGCTCAAAGTAAAATACAAACTTGCCAAAGGACAACATGAGACCTTTGTGGTCATCTTTGCTCTTAAGTTCCAACTCTTTTTTACCGCCATCCCTTATTTTCACTGTGTTCCTGCAGCATACGCCCCTCCAATCCTTTGTGCAACAAAGCAGAGAAAAATAATAACAACACAACAATAAACATCAGGTCGAACTTTTACTGAGCAAGTTATGAGCAGTCATCGGGCTAAGCTTTTCATGGATTACCTCATTTAATCTGCACAGGATTCCAGTGACGTACGTGCTATCATTACCCACATTTTACACGTGAAGAAAATAATCGAGAGTATGGGAAATTGAAATAACGTGTCCAAGCACCAGAGACCAGGTTTGAATCTAAGCAGGCTGACGCCAGAGCCCATCTCTTAGAGGCCCTACACACACACACACACACACACACACACACACACACACACACACGCCCAGGCATAAAATACTTTGTAGGGCATTGTTTGCAACGCTGCTACATCATAGTTGATGGCTGTGGTACGGAAATCTATGAGGGCTACCTGGCTTCTGAATGACACTTTACAGTAGAGGTTAATTGTTGGCCTGCAAGCCAAATTTGGGCCTTATCTATGAGTTATTCAGAGCCCATGGTATTGACTTTTTCTGATTGAATCTAATTCTGTTGTCCGGTTCCCCGCAGCTCCCGCCATTCCTCACTGCCCAGCTCACTCGTTTAGTCCCACGTATCAAGTTCATGGACTTTGTTTCAGAAATTTCAAGGTATTCTGCCACCTCTCAACTCATGTGGTCTTTGGAATGTTTCCATATGGGAGGCCAGACAGAAATCAACATCCCCTTCCACAAATGGAGAAACTGAGATTCAGGGAGGTTGGACCCCTTGCCTGGGCACAGATGCTAGGAAGTGGTGTGGCTGGAAACAGACTCCATCCAGGCCTTCTGCCTCCTCACGTGGTGCTAAATCTCACAGCAGAGATCACCCTCCCCAGCGGAACCCCAAGGAACAGAGGGAGCACAGTGCCAGCCACCACCGGGGGCAGAGTATTCCTCCAGGAGAAAACAGAGCAGGGCCTGCCCAGCAGGAGGCTGAGAGGAGCAGGGAGGAGGGCCCCACCTTGCCCCTGCCTCCCCCGCTGCTGGGAAGAGTCCCTCATCCTCCTTACACTGCTCTTTACCTCACGCCTTCACTATAAGACAGGGTGTCCTGGTGGCCCGGGCTCCCGTTTGTAGCCACTCCCTTGGCTCTGAATAGCTTCAGAATCAGGTCTTCTCAAGGATTCTGTCTTCTGAGGTCTGATGGGCACTACAGGTAACATTTCATCCCTTTTGGGTAACTAAAGTCAAAGGGGAGGGAGGCCCCAGGCTGTTCCCCAGTCTCCCTTCCACATCCAGATCTACGACGGCCTAGGCTAGTGACCTTGAAGGGCTTCTTTCTAGGAGGGTGGACCCAAGCGAGGGTTCCCACATCTGGCTACACGTCAGGACTACCCAAGAGATCTCTGTCAAAATGCAGATCCCAGGACCATACCCCAGACATACTGAATCATGAACTTGGCAATGAGGCCCTGGAATCTGCATGTCAACCGTCTCGGCAGATGAGGCTCCTGCCCTTGTTGGCAGCGGACAAAGCTGGGATGGAGTCTTCTTAGCAGCCAGGACCAGAAAGAGGACCCACCCACCTTCACCTCCAGGCTCATTTTCAGTGCCAGTGTCCAACCTGTTCGGGGGAGCCCTGGCTTACGGCCAAGCACCAGTCCCTTGGGGCCCAGCTTACGGTCCATAATAGGGGGATTTAGAACATTTTAATCCAAAGCTGTCGAGCATGTGAGATGCCTCCAAACGCCGGAGAGTCAGCTCCCAGCTCTCCGGGAGCAACGGCCCAGATGTGAGGGCCATGAATCCACATGCAAGGGCCCAGCGGGGGATGTTCAGAGTCAGGGATAACCTCATCACCCCCAAAAGAGACCCCTGGGTGTATGTGCTGCCCACCCCAGGCAGGAGGGGGGTTGTAGGAAACATGAACTGGTCTTTTTTTTTTTTCCTGCTTTCTATTAAGAACTTCAGGCTTGGGGCCCTGCTGGCTCTATGGCTTTTGGCTAAGGGATACAGGAATGCCCAAATGTGCCTCGAACCAGCGACGTCCTTCTCCCCCACGAGGACCCTGATGAGGCAGAACGGCAGAGAGAAGAGAGGGCTCTACTTTGTTAGTTTATAGCCCTCATGGTAGCTGGATTGCAAGGCCTGGCCTGGAAGCTCCAGGCTGGGGAGGACCTCATCCTGCCTGCACCCATTTCCAAAACTCACCACCCGCCAGCCTCTGGAGGCTAAAGCAATGAATGGCCAGGTTCTTAGGAACAAATATGAAAGAGAGGGAGACAGAGTGCCAGAGACGACCAGGCCCTGGGACAGCCTCCCCACCCTGAAGCCTGCCTCCCCCGCCTCCCCGTACCCAGGGCTGCATCCTTCCACGGAGCTCTGCCATCGTTCCCCCATGCTGAGCCCTCACCGTGAGACACAGTCTCATCCTCTGCCCCTCGATGTACCGAGAGCTCTGCGCTGACTCCTTCACTTCATGCCGCTGTCATCACTCTCTTGACCTTGGGCCAGGTCAGCTCTCTCCCCCAGACCCCAGAGAAGCCCCTCTGCCCTTGTGATGAGGACTGAACTTGCCTCCCTACCACTCACCGGGATTTGGGGCCCTTCCCCTGACCCCCTCATGCCCACCAGGACCTCTTCATTGGATAGATGCTCCCTCCAGCCCACAGACGTCTCTTCCTTCCTTTCCCTCCCTTCCCCCGACCCTGCCCAGCCAGCCTTCCCTTACAAATGAGGAGGGAGGACCCCAGGCCGTGACAAATATCCTGTACCATCCTTGGAGATCCCGCAGCTTCTCACGATGTGTACTTTATGCAACTAGCTCTCTGCACTGTAACAGTCATCAACTGGCTCGCTTCTCAGGGTTCGGGTCTGTGTCTTCCGCTTGTTCTCAGGTATCACATGCAAACTTGCACTTGTTAAACACTCAAAGCAGGAACGATTATCACTCAAGACAACTGAGAAAGATGACCCAGGCTCCTGGTAAATCTCCAAAGTCCAATCAGAGGCTCCTCAGTGCTCCTAGCCAGAGCCGGGAGGGCTCCGCTGCACGGCTCCCAGGGCCCCCGGGGAAAGCAGGCCGGGGCCGCGCTGTGGCGCCGAGGCTAGGCGGCAGCTCACTTCCTCTGGTCACGGAGAACTGGGTGTACATGGGGCAGGGGGACGAATGATGGGATGAGGGGGTGAGGGGTAGGGGTGGGAAGCAGGCTAAGAAGAGGGCAAGGAAGCCACAGGGCAAAGCGGGGAGGCCAGATCTCTCCCTAGAGTGACGAGCTGGAAGGGGACAAAATTGCAAACCTAAGGGTCTGTAAGATCTGTTTCCCTTTCATTCAAGATTCTGCTCAGACCTCCTTCACTGGTTCCCTAGTGACTTCACGCTTGTAAACAGCATCAGAACAATTTACTACAGCCTTCCTTTATATGCCCTGGTTTAAATAATAAATATTTTTGTTTCACTCTTCTGTGAAATGAAACTCTTGGGGGGCAAAGTCCAGAAAAGCAGAGGTGGGACATGAGGAGGGGGCGGTGGGGCAGGAGCGGGAAATAACGTAGCATCGGGTGACGTGGGAGTTCCCAGACCCAGATAGGAGGAGCAGTCCTTTCCACTCTGTCTCTGGGCTGCATGTTAAGCACCGTCCTTCTCATGCCAGACAAGAAAGCCAGGTCCCACGGGCAAGGGGCTGTGTTGATGGGCACAGCTCATCGGGGTCCCAGTAGGGCACAGACATGACAGGCTCAGGATGTGGTCCACAGCCCCACAGGACACCCCCAAAGGGTATGGGCTGGGAGAATCAAGCTGAGGAGGAAGAAGCCAAGGGGAGAATTTGGGGGAAGTGAGGTTTGGGGGGCAGGGGAGACATTATGGGGACAGAATTGAGTAGGAGCCCAGCAAGGTCCCTAGTGGGTCTGAGGCTGCAGGGATCCTGGCCCTGAGAGCCCTGCCCCAAGAAGCAGCAGAAGCCAATCACTTCTGGGATGTTCTAGTTGCAGGCCAGCACTAAAGCTTCTTAAGTAGAAATCATTCAAGCTCCCAGGTCTCTCGCTATTAAACGGGAAGGGTCAGCAACCAGCCAGCTTGTTACTGTCTTTAATGAATGCCTTTCTATTTCCTGCAGAGTAAACAACTTGATTCCATTAGACGTTGTAAAATATTTACCAAGCGGCCAGGGTGGCTTCCTTCCTCCCAGCGTGAAAGAGGAAAGAAAGCTCCAGGTTAGGCCTCTGCGCAATGATCAACAGACATCGCCTCTCCGGAGGGGGGGAGGCAATGATCAACAGACATCGCCTCTCGGGAGGGGGGGAGGGGAGAACTAGGAAGGGTGTGTCTAGAGGGTCTCTTTCTTGTGTAAGAAAGCGCAAGGGGCCGACAGATCCTGGAAGGAGGAGTAGCACTAAGCACCACGTGACGTCCTGGACTGGCTCCTGGAACAGCACAGCTAGTGAAACCCAAGGTCCGGAGCTAATCGTAATGCACCTGTGTCGGTTTCTTCATGGTGACAAACGTTCCATGTGATGTAAGAGGATAACATTTGGGGGATCTGGGTGAGGGACTGCACGAATGCTCTACTATCTCTGCAACTTTTCTATGAATTAAAAATTATTCTAAACTAAAAGTTTAATTTATTGAAAAAGTGAATGTGCTGCCTTCTTGGAGGTGACTGTTCTCCATCATGGGTGGTGGAGTTTGGGGGCAGCCCCACACTGACAGGGACCTTCCCTGTGTGTGACCTCACCCCAGCGAGAGCCTGCAGGTCACAGGCAGGTTATAACTAAAGAGAAGAAGGGCAAAGGGGGAAGCAGAGGGGGAAGCCTTCCTACAGAGAAGGAAGAAAAGGGATGAGGCAGGAAGACGCTACCAAAATACCATCTTTATTGTCAGAAAAGTCTACTGGACAGAGGCAGTGAAATGAACTGGGCAGAAAGCTTCATGCCATGCAGAATACTCTGGGCTCGCGTGGGGCAGCCATTGTGGGAATCCTCTGGAACTTGCCTCCGGTGGGGTATGTGAGACCCTCTAGACAGCTGGGCATGTTTGGAAATCTCACAGGCCCACGGAGGGAGTGTAACATCCCTGACCAGGGAGGGGACAGCTGGCAGCGATTTCCTGTCTTATGCCAGTCTCTCCTGGCCTCTGCCTAGAGGCCCACCAAACCTCCTCCAGGGCAGGGGCATGGATCAGGTGGATATGCCCACTGTGATGTGCACCCTCCCTCTTCCTGCTCTCCTGAGCTCCTGGCTCCCTCCCGCTGTGCCAAGTTTCTGCTCTGCACACAGGTGACCACACCTTTCCTTGGCTCTCTTCTTATCCAAGGCAAGGGCAGAGTCTTCCGACTCTCAGGATAGGCCAGAGGAAAAGCATAACAATTTTATGTGGGTTAGGCTATGGTGCCCGGTTGGTCGAATACTGGTCTAGATATTGCTGTGCAGGTATTTTTTTTAGATGTGTTTAATATTTACAATCAACAGACTCTGAGTCAAGTAGATGGCCCTCCATAAGTGGTGGGCCTCGTCCAATCAGTTAAGGCCTTAAGAGAACAAAGACTCATCTCCCCTAAGCAATAAGAGATCTGGTGTAGTAAGACGGGCAGGGGAATCAAGATGGACACTCTGGCCTTTGTGAACCTCGTGTAGAAAAGCCAAGGGAATATCCCCTTACTGGAGAGAAATAGCCGCATTAAAGTGGCTGACACTCCACCTGGGTCTCCAGCCAGCTCTGCACACTCAGCAAGTCTGAGGACAACCCCACTGTGATGGTTAGGGCCATGTGCCAGCTGGGTGAGGCTATGGGGCCCAGTTGTTTGGTCAACACCAGCCTAGATGTTGCTGTGAAGGTATTTTTTTCAGATATGACTAACATTTAAATCAGTAGACTTTGAGTGCAGATTACCATCTAATCCAGTAGACTCAAAGTCAAGCAAATGACCATGTGTAGTGTGGGTGGGCCTCATTTAATCAGTTGAAGGCCTTAAGAGCAAAGAGTGAGATTTTCCTGGAAAAGAAGGAATTCTCAAGACTGCAACATGGAAACCTAGCCGGAGTTTCCATCCTGCCTGGCTTGCCTATGGATTTCGAGCTCAAGACTGCACCATAAGCTCTGATCTGATTATCCAAGACCTACAGATTTCAGACTTGCCAGCCCCCCATCATGTGAGCCAATGCCTTAAAATGAATCTCTCTAGATATATAGATAAATGGATGGATGGATGGATAGATGTAGATGTACAAGACAAATATGCATATGTAGAAACAGACACACAGACTGGCTCTGCTTCTCTGGAGAACCCTCACTAATTCGAGGGAAACAGAGGATCCAGAAGACCCTGGGCTGGGTCAGAGGCACCTGCTCTCTTCACTATCCCGTTGACGTCCCTCTGTGGGTTTAGAGACAGTGATGCCCCATCACTGGTGCTCCCCAGCTTCATCGTTCAGTCACTGAAATAAAGAGTTTGTATTGATCGTCTTAAGAGGATGCCTTTCCCTGTACTCAAAAGTGACAGGAAGTGACAAACATTTCAGAAATAGCTTAGTGGACATCCCCCTCCCGCCACGTCTCATTTTCAACTCGAAAATAACAGCACATCACTGAACTCTCCGCAGTCATGTGTGCCTGGGCTGACAGAACTTCCCTGGGGAGAACAAACGTGCCACCTGCCAAGGAGATACCCACAGCACCCAGCGGAACCAACCCACTGAGACAGGCTGCTTGTCCTTCCAGGCTGTCCTGCCCGGGGTTCTCAGCGTCAAGAAAACCAGTAGGATCCACGGAGGTTCTGCGAGTCCGCAGATCTGGGTGACAGCCCCAGAACCCCACACTGCACTAGAGGACACACTCAAGGTCCAATGTCAGAGCAGGAAGTTGGGCATTTTCACTTCAGACACTTTTTCAAGGAGGGGAGCAAAGAGCAGCAGGCTGGGAGACGGCAGGACATCCTCCTCCCCTCTGCCAAGAGACCCCTTCCCTCTGTGTCAGCCCGGGCCACTCTGGCTGCTTCCCTCAGCCCAGCTGCTGACCCAGAGGCCCACGTGCTCAGGGAGGTGGGAAAGGAACACCAGCTCCACCAGCCTCGACTGCAGAGGACACGCCAGGCAGCAGACGCAGCAGAAATCAGTGGTTTCTTTGGGAGCTTCTGCCTTTTGCCTTCAAATCAGGGTTGCTAGATTTAGCAAATAAAAATACAAGCTGCCCGTTTAAAGTTGAATTTCTGATCAACTACAAATACACATCATGTGATATTGGGGATATACTTATAATGAAAAATTATTTGTTGTTTCTCTGAAATTCCATATAACTGGGCATCTTGTATCTTATCTGGCACCCTACTTCCAGCGGGGCAGAGCCGGGAGGGCTACAGCATCAGGCCCTGCTGGTCCCCAGCCTCCAGGCCTCTCGTCCCATCTCCTCACAGCTGGGCCCCTTCATTCAGCCCAGGCCCAACCCTCAGCTGAGACAGGAGGGGTTTAAGCAGCTGCAGACACAGCAAAGCAGAGCCCCGCTGCTCCCAAAAGACCCTTCCTTGGCCCCAGGCCCTAGTCTTGCGATCCACTTCTTGGGCCTGTGCTGAGGTTCCTCCTGGCAACTCTTTGAGGCCTGGGGACCCGCCTGATAACACAGGCCCTTTGCCCAACCTTGGGTCCAGTGCCTAAACCCTAGTATAATGGGCAGAGAGCCCTGACTGTCAGGACAGTTGGCCACTTCCTCTTGGGTACTCCCCATCCTCCCTGACTGAAGACAGCTGTAGCCCCTGAACACTCGGGGAGCTCACCTAGACGCAGGTGTACACTTGCCCACTGGCACCTGCGGCTAGGTGAGCTCCCCATGCAGGTGAGTGGGACTCTTCTCAGCCTGTTTTCCCCACCTATCCTGCCACACCTTCCTACCCACCTCCAGCTCTGATGACCATGGATCGGATCTTAACCAAGTGTGGTGCCTCCTTTGACAGTAGTAAGACCCACAGAGACAAAAGACCTGCATGCAGAAAACTATAGGACACTGATGAAAGCACTTAAAGATGACACCAACAGATGGAGAGATACACCATGCTCTTGGATTGGAAAAATCAACATTGTGAAAATGACTATGCTACCAAAGCAATCTACAGATTCAGTGCAATCCCTATCAAACTACCAGTGGCATTTTTTACAGAAGCAGAACAAAAAATCTTAAAATCTGTATGGAGACACAAAAGACCCCGAATAGCCAAAGCAGTCTTGAGGGAAAGAGCTGGACAAATCAGACTCCCTGACTTCAGACTATACTACAAAGCTACAGTAAGCAAGACAATATGGTACTGGCACAAAAACAGAAACATATATCAATGGAAAAGCTAGAAAGTCCAGAGATAAACCCACACACCTATGGTCAACTAATCTATGACAAAGGAGGCAAGGATATACAATGGAGAAAAGACAGTCTCTTCAATACGTGGTGCTGGGAAAACTGGACAGCTACATGTAAAAGAGTGAAATTAGAACACTCCCTAACACCATACACAAAAATAAACTCAAAATGGATTAGAGACCTAAATGTAAGGCCAGACACTATAAACCTCTTAGAGGAAAACGTAGGAAGAACACACTTTGACATAAATCACAGCAAGATCTTTTTTGATCCACCTCCTACAATAATGGAAATAAAAACAAAAATTAAAAAATGGGACCTAATGAAACTTCAAAGCTTTTGCACAGCAAAGGAAACCATAAACAAGACGAAAAGACAACCCTCAGAATGGGAGAAAATATTTGCAAACGAATCAACAGACAAAGGATTAATCTACAAAATATAAAAACAGCTCATGGAGCTCAATGTTAAAAAAACCAAACAACCCAATCCAAAACTGGGCAGAAGACCTAAATAGACATTTCTCCTAAGAAGACATACAGATGGCCAAGAGGCACATGAAAAGCTGTTCAACATCACTAATTATTAGAGAAATGCAAATCAAAACTACAGTGAGGTATCACCTCACACCAGTTAGAATGGGCATCATCAGAAAATCTACAAACAACAAATGCTGGAGAGGGTGTGGAGAAAAGGGAACCCTCTTGCACTGGTGGTGGGAATGTAAATTGATACAGCCACTATGGAGAACAGTATGGAGGTTCCTTAAAAAACTAAAAATTGAATTACCATATGATCCAGCAATCCCACTACTGGGCATATACCCAGAGAAAACCATAATTCAAAAAGACACATGCACCCCAGTGTTCATTGCAGCACTATTTACAATAGCCAGGTCATGGAGGCAACCTAAATGCCCATCGACAGATGAATGCGTAAAGAAGATGTAGTACGTATATACAATAGAATATTACTCAGCCATAAAAAGGAACGAAATTGGGTCATTTGTAGAGACGTGGATGAATCTAGAGACTGTCATACAGAGTGAAGTAAGTCAGAAAGAGAAAAAGAAATATCGTATATTAACGAATATACGTGGAACCTAGAAAATGGTACAGATGAACCTGTTTGCAGGGCAGAAATTGAGACACAGATGTAGAGAACAAATGCATGAACACCAAGGGGGGGAAGTGGTGGGGGGGTGGTATGATGAATTGAGTGATTGGGATTGACATGTATACACTGATATGTATAAAGTTGATGACTAATAAGGACCTGCTGTATAAAAAAATAAATAAAATAAAATTCAAAAAGTAAAAAAAAATATAATAAGACCCACAAAAATGCACTAGGAACCATGCCACCCAGACATCCCATGGCTTCCCCCGAGGTCCCTATTCCACTTGCAGCCTGAAGTCCAGGTCTGTCCCCTGCTGCTAAGAAGCAGTCCTCTGCTCCCATTTCTAGCCTTCCCTATAGACATGGCTGCTTCCAGGCAGCTCAAAGTCCAAACAATTAGACTTCTGAATAGACTGGCTTCTTAGCTCTCCTGGCACCCATGCCTTCTTAATAAGAGGCATAGCAGGGCATTAATATTTTACTAAACCTTTCCTTTGCGTGCAGTCTTCAGACCACACTGTTCAAGGGACCAGCAAATCAGATCAAGACTGGGAAGACCCTTGCTGACTTCACTTACCAGTTCTCGCCCACCTTTGAGCCTCTGTCACTGCCTGGCAAGAACCCCGCACCACAAAGCCCGAGGAGAGTGAAAATCAACACTGTGCCTTCCTTCCTCCTCCCCACCTCCGTCCTCCCTCCTTTCCTTCCTTCCTTCCTCCACCCACTGAATTTACTGCAGGCCTGCCCTGAGTCAGGCACAGCATCAGACTCTGTGGATACAGGGAAGAGCAAGTCAGGGTCCTGCCTTCAAGGAGATGACACATTATTCAAGGAGGGAGAAAAGGAATCAGACCATTTCACAGAAATGTGACAAGTGCTTTGAGCCCCTGGGGTGAGCTGTCTACTTAATGGCTGTCCTGATTTGTTTTGAAAGATGGTTGGCAATAAGACTGATGTGTAGACTGACTTGGGCCACTCTGTCAATGTGGCCAAAGATAACCTTGGCGTGGCTGGCTCCTTCTTGTCTCACCTTAAATGTCCCCTCCCCTGAGAGACTTACCCCAACTGCCTGATCTAAAGCGGCCCCCATCACTCTCCCTCCTAGCCTCCTATTTTGTCATTATTATGGCATTTCTCACAGCCTGGCCTCTCCTTCTTTGTTCATCTGTCCTCCTGCATCCTTGCCTGTGTCCTTTGACACTACACCTCCAGCACCCAGCAAGTGCTCCCTCCACTGAAGTTTACTGCACAAATGAAGGAACCAATAAAAGAACCATACCGAGTGAAGTAAGTCAGAAAGAGAAAGACAAATACCGTAGGCTAACACATATATATGGAATTTAAGAAAAAAAAATGTCATGAAGAACCTAGGGGTAAGACAGGAATAAAGACACAGACCTACTGGAGAACGGACTTGAGGATATGGGGAGGGGGAAGGGTGAGCTGTGACAAAGCGAGAGAGAGGCGTGGACAGATATACACTACCCAACGTAAGGTAGATAGCTAGTGGGAAGCAGCCGCATAGCACAGGGAGATCAGCTCGGTGCTTTGTGACCGCCTGGATGGGTGGGATAGGGAGGGTGGGAGGGAGGGAGACGCAAGAGAGAAGAGATATGGGAACATATGTATACGTATAACTGATTCACTTTGTTATAAAGCAGAAACTATCACACCATTGTAAAGCAATTATACTCCAATAAAGATATTAAAAAAAAAAAAAAAAAAAAGAACAGGAAGAACCACCACCCAGTGGTTCCCAACCTCCCGGGCTCCTGTGAGCTAGTTCCATATATTCCAAGGCCTAACAGGTTTTATCGGTTTCCTTATCCTCGATAAAGCCCCACAGGAGAAACAGGATGTCACATTTCTTTGCCTTTGACTACAAGGATATCAACTCAGTATTCCTGGCTCCCTTGCTAATCAGAAATTCTAATTAGTAAATATATTTATATCTTAAAAGTAGGAAAACAAAAGCATCATAACATCCAAGCTCTTTATTTAGTGGATAACAACTTTCAAGACAGGAAACCATGGAGCAAGATTTAAAAGTACTAAAGGGTTTTCCCGGTAGAGGAGAGACTGGGAATAGCTGCCCATTTTCTGGATGGCAAGACTGAGGCCCAAGCCATATTGAGAGCCACATGCAAGAAACCTGGGCCAGAGGTCTGCCCACTAAACTGTCAGAGCAAAGGAGGATGAGACTTGGCCATGAAAATACTGCACATAAAAGAAATCATGTTCTGGAAAAAAAAAGTAATTTAAATGAAAGTTGAAATTATCTGCAGCACAGATACTGTGAATCTTCAGGCTTGCTGCTGTCACATGGATCATCCATATAACACTGGCCATCTTCTGAAGGGCTAAGGAAAATCTGGAAAGTGTGCGTGCATTAGCAAGGTGCCAGCCAACTGTTTTCATTTACCCTACTATTTTAAAAAGCATAACTGACATGGGCACTTACTCCTTGGAAGCTGACCTTTGAACAGCTCTTTAAATGCTGGGATTAAAGGTGCTGGATAAACCACTGCCTTGTCATTGCACTTGATCAACTGACTGGCCATTGCAATGCAAAACTTCAGGGTCAAAAGAGAACAGCCCAGGTCAGCTGAGACTCCAGCTGCTGGAGGCCAAAGGGGCCATTAGGCCATCACCTGCTTTCTGAGCCCTGGCGTGCCGCGGCCACTCGACTGTCTGTGCCACCCACCCATAGAGAGCTGGGCCCCCTGTTGTAATGAGAAGCTTTGAGCAGCTCACTGCAAAAGGCACAGGCTCCCCACTGGCCAGCCCCTGGCTATGGGGACTTGAAGGACTTGAAGGACTTATCCAGTGGATACGTTACTTCTCCAGGCTTCCAGAGCAGAGAGGACGAGACCCTGCTAGTACAGCCCCTGGCTGCCTTATTTCTCTCATGAAAAGTGGTCGAGCCAGAGAGGACAGCACAGAGCCTGACGAGAAGACCTCTAGTTACGCTGGACAAGAGCCAGATAGACCGGCAGAGTGCAAGAAGCCATGATTCTCCTCCATGCACAATTTTCTCCAACTGGAGTGGAACTTGGTTTAGAAATTAGATGTGTTCTTGAACACCCATTGCAAATCTTAAACCTCAGGTCCAATTAGCAGCTCCAGGGCACAGGCAATCGAAAGCAGTGGTTCTGCATCCAAATATCAGCGTGCCCCCAAGTCACCCAAGAAACCCACAAAATGCATATTCCCAGGTCCTGCTCCCCAAATTCTGATTCAGTGGGTCTGGAGTGGGAATCTACATTTTAATAAGCTTCCCAAGTGATCCTGAGGTAGAAAGGGGATGAGCAGATCACACATTGAGGAAACTCCGAGGTGAAGGTGACCAGCTGGTTTACCCTTGTCCACTCGGTAGGTTCAGGCTTATCTGTCGCCAGTCTCCCTTCTCGGGACACTTATCTCAGAAGTGTGATCCTGAGAAAGGATCAGTGTTTAGGTCAGTGAATCCAGAGGCAGAAGGAGCCAGAACCATCCCAGGGACACTCCTGAAGCTCGGTCCAAGGGTCTCAACCTTGGGACCTGGGGAGCCACTGGCCGGGCCCTACGACCCAGACCTTCAAGGCATCACCTGCCACAATCCAGCTGCAATAGCTATGGTTGCAACAACATATGCAAGGTCAAGACCACCCAGTCCAGGGGTTCTGAATCTTTTGTAGCGTACATGCTGTGGGGAAGCCCTTCTCAGAATAATGCTTATAAACGCATAAAATTAAATGCATAGTGTTACAAATTATAACCAAGTATGGTTTTTCAAAAAAAAATTTTAACTTGATGTATCGTATATGTGTTTCTTTATTAATGCATTCAACGGGATCTAGCAGTGGTCTAAGAACTGCTGTAATTTCAAGGTAGTAACAAGATGGAAAAAAAATTCAAAACACCTGTAGCAGCTGCATTGTGTAAGTATAAAGCTAGGGCCAAGCTAAGAAGCCCAGTAGGCGCTGAGGCACTGGGCCTGGCTCCAGTAGCAAAGGACAGGCAATGGCCCTCTTTACAATCCCCAGGAAGAACAATCACCAGGAGCTTCACTTTTTTGTCATCACATGACAACTACACGCCACCTGAGAGCATGTGTGCAACACTAGCTCAGCTCAGTGATATGGTAACGAGTCCTGATTTTGATGCCAGAGAATCAGGTTTGCATCCTGTTATTCTCCAATTGCCCCCAGGTATATTATCTCTGAACTTGCCCCTGCTGTGCACCCCGGGAGCTGACCACTGCAGAGCCGTCCTCTACCTGGGCACCAAGGTGGCCCCCTGCTCCTGTAACACCATCCCTCTCCTGCCCCTCCAGCCCTAGCGAGTAACTGCTCCCTGTGGGTGCTGGTCCCTGGGGGGGTTCTCTATCTCCTGCTGGCTCCCTTACCCCTGCCCATAGATCTTTGTTTGTTTGTTTCGGGGGGGTTTTTTGTTTGCTTTATTTTGCCATTTTTACATGGTTTAATTAACTTTTTAAAAACTTTCTTTTATGGGCTTCCCTGGTGGCGCAGTGGTTGAGAGTCTGCCTGCTGATGCAGGGGACACGAGTTCGTGCCCCGGTCCGGGAAGATCCCACATGCCGCGGAGCAGCTGGGCCCGTGAGCCATGGCCACTGAGCCTGCACGTCCGGAGCCTTGTGCTCCGCAACGGGAGAGGCCACAAAAGTGAGAGGCCCGCGTACCGCAAAAAAAAAAACAACAAAACTTTCTTTTATGAACAATTTCAAATATACAGAAAAGTAGAGATCACAGGATAATGAACACCCACATACCCATTACTCAGATTTAATAAATCTTAACATTTTGGCATGTTTTGTCTTTTCTTATTCTGAAGTATTATAAAGTAAATTACAGATCTTCATATTTTACCTGTAAATATTTTAATGTGCGTCGCTTAACTACAAGGACATTTTCCCTAATAACCACAATGTCATTAAGTGCACCTAACAAAATTGAAAATAATTCCTAATACTACTGAGTACCCAGCTTATATTCAAATTTCCCATATTGTTCCCAACAAAATGTTTTCCTTTTGGAATTTATAAATGAATATTAGGAAAAATCAAACCCATGTTATCAAGAGGATATAAAATATATATATACACACACGTATACGATTGGTTTAGATATAGGCCATGTGACATTTTCTGGCCAATGAGATGTGAGGGGACATTTGCTGGGGGCTTCTGGGAAAGATACTCTCACCTGCCCGCAGATCTTTAACCAGCCTCTTTACTAAGGTCCCCTGAGCCACACTGTGTGTGCCAGCCGTTTCTTGCCTGAGCCCTCCTGATACAACCCTGCCCTGCTACGGGACCTTGAACAAAGCACCCAACCAATCTGAGCTTCTTAATCTCTGGAAGGGGAACCGCAGCCCCCACCTCCATAGGCGGGCTGTGGGGATTAAGCGGAACGGTGTGAGCAGCAGGTCTAGTCGGGCGCCTGGCCGGGGAAGCCCTTGACGAGTCCCCTTCATTTTAGAGCCGGCAAAGAGCTCCGAGGACAGGTTGCCCTGCAGCTTGTTCTGGGTAGACAGACCTAGTATATCTCCTGTCCGGAATGGCCAGAATCACTCTAGGGGAGGTCTTTTGGGGGCACATGGGGCTCAGACGCCTCTTGCCCCTCAGAAGCACACAGCAGCCAGGGGGCCATTCCCCGCAGGAGAAGGAGGTCAGGCTGGGCCCAGGGGAGCCGTCTGGCTTAGGGGGTGATTCCCTGTGGATTTCATTTTCCCTCTTCCCACTTCGGCAATAAATCCCCACACCTGGCAGGTGCACAGAGCTTTCACAGGTGATGCTCGTTTGATCTTCACACTATCATGAAGTGGACCTTACTACCCTACTTATTTTTGCGGTGAGACAGAGTTCAGAGATAGGGGACACTTGTCCAAAGTCACACATCTCCTGAGGACCAAAACCAGACCTAGTTCTTAAATCTTCTAACCAATGTCTCAATTTCTTTCCCAGCAGGAAGAGCTAAGACAGCAAATACAAATGACTCAACAAAACTCTCACCCTTCAGTAAATCTTTGGACCGGAAAGACAGGCTCTTGCACTGAGAAACAGAAATGGTATGGAAGAGATACAGTCGTCCGTCTACAAGTCATTGAGCGTTTACGGTTTAATTGTGTAATTTAGTGAAAATGATGTCAGGAAAAAGCAGAGCGATAAAAGAAGCATCTTATGTTTAAGTAAAAGTTCCAGAGTTGAAAGTCTTCTCTCTTTATTTCCCAAGGGACAAAATTATACTAACCTTTATTTTAAGGGCAAGTGAGCCTGCCTGGCAGCTCTGCCCTCTTCCTCGCCCGTCCAGCACTAAGGAAACAACAGGGGTAGTTTTCTTTGGATGAAAAGCAGACATCACAGCCCACTTCTCGTCTGAACAGACACAATCCAGTGCTTTCTGTATCTCTCCTAAAATGTGACTTGGCCTAAATAAATCCTATCAGAAATTCAATTTAATGATGTATTGGCGATGCCAAATTATATTTCCCCTCGCTTTCAGCAAGAATTCCCAACACTCCTTGAACACTCAGCATGGACACCACCACCAGCCCTCTCCCCTCCCCAACCCTTGAGATGCTTCCGGTCATTAATCCCTACAACGTACCCGAGAGGACGAGAGGTGTTACGAGCTGTACTTCACACATGAAGAGAGCAGAGGCAGAAAGGCTAAATGGCTCGACCAAGAGTGATAAGGAAACCAGCGTTGCAGCCGGGACTGGAAGCAGGGAGAGCCCAGGTCAGGGATTTTTTCTGTCAGACTGGGAAGATGCTATTATGATCACACAGCTGTTCCAGACGGCCTCTCTCCGCCCACCGTAGACCAGTCTCTCGAGCCTCTGCTTTGCCAACAATCCACACGACACCCCCAGACACACACGCCTACCACCCAGGGCCTCCTACTGAACTTGAATAGGGCCAGTGCTAAACAGGCTCCACTCCTGCCAGGGAGAAAGCCCTTCAGTGGAGAAAAGGAGCTGATTATACACTCCTGAGCTTAATAGGAAAGCAAATCCATTCCGAATAAATTGAATCATTTATAAATAAATTCACAGAGCACGAGGAATCTGTTCATAAAACATTTGCTAACCATGAACTACAGTCCGGCTATTAAACGCTGTTCACGGCAGCTCCTCAGAGCCGTGCCTCCCCTATTCTCGCTGCATCTTTAGCGGGCCAGCGGCTGTCAGCATGGCCCCGGGGCCCATCTGCGCGCACCCCGACGCCGGCAATACGTTTGAGCTAAAGAGTTCCCCCAATGAGTCTCGGTGTTTGGGCCCAGCAAGGCACCTCTCTCCAAGGGAAGCCAGTGCGGCCCAGAAGACAGCCAGTACTGCAGAACCATGTGGCTCTGCCCCATGTCTGGACTGCACTCCCCTGAGCCAGGACTTTCATAGGGAAGCCACAGGACACAGCGGGACAATGGGCTTCTGCGGCCACAGGATGGATCTCCGAGGAACAGGCTGCAGGAATCCCAGGCTTTCTTCCCAGCAGGCTTTTAGGAGAAGGCACGCCTTCCCCTGGCTCTTCCTCCTTCATTTCTTCTCATCTTCCTTTCCATTTCCTTCTTAAGTGTTGGTGTTTCTCTTCCCAGCCCTCAAGTGACCCCCGATGGCCATCCACACCCAGGCGGTCCACCATCACCCAAATGCCAAGGGCCCCAAACTCCACCACGTCTCTCTCCTGAGCTGCAGACTCCCTACCAGGCATCCCGCTTGGACATCCCGCAGACCCTGCAAACCCAACGTGACTCCAGCCTTATCTCCACCTCCCAGCGTGCTCTTTCTCTACCCAGCTCCAAAATCAGCTGCAAGTTCCTTTCTCCATTCAGTTTCTCAAACCAAACATTTGGCCTCTTCCTTAATTTCTCTTTCTCAACCCTCACATCCATGGAGGGGTTTATTAATTCTACTTCCAAATATGTCCGGCATCCACCTCCTTCCTTACTTCCATTTGAAATGAAATCCTCCCATCTCAGTCTGGGCTCCCATCCCCCCTCCCTAGGACAACTGAGTCCCCCTTTCTCCTTACTCCAATACACATCCTCTAAAATGTCATCAGGGTAGTTTTCCCCGAACTGAGTAATGACCATAAATTTCCCCTCCTAGAAACAAACTCTTCAAACCTTCCCACTAGGCACCCAAAATCTCTGGACAGTCTCACCTCCAATGACTATCCCCACTTACCCAGACTACTGTGCCACCTTGAGACCGCTAGCATCTCAATACATGAAAGGTTCACTCCTGCTACACCTGGAATGTTCTTCCCTTTATCCCTCATCCTTTCAGCCCAGTTCCCTGGCCCTTTCAGAATAAAGTCTTGCAACTGACTCTAAACCTGCCTCTTTTCTGACTACTCATCACTACATCTTATAATCCTGTCATCTGTCCCCAGGTGCCTACTGGCCCCACCCACACCGAACAGTCCTCAAAGACAAGATCAGAGTTTTAATTTATTCCTACTCTCGTATTTCATGCAGTGCCTGAACCAAACTGTTTCAATAAAATCTTGAAAATGAACTGAATTCCTCCCGGGGAGTACTTGAGAATACTCTTCCTGGATGGAAAAGATGTGAAAAGACAATTCTACAGGAGGGGACTTCCGAGATGAGGATTTCATTCTCATTTCATCCCTACTGGGCAGAGTCCTCTTTTACAGATGGCAAGAGAGGAGAAATGGCAAGGTTCGCGGCCAGGTGCACCAGAACACAGAACAGATGTCACATCTAGACTGGTGGAGAGTGGCTCTCTCCTCCACAGAACCTGCTGCACACCCTTGATTCTAAGTGGGAACAGAGACTGGAACTCAAGTGGGTACAAATCTGTTTTTATGCTCCTACTGTGCACGAGGCAGCACCAATCAGCAGGGTGCTGGGTGGGGTTAGGCAGAACCGATAAGGGGCCAGGAGGAAGGACTGGGATGGACCAATGCTGCTGTGCACTTTCCAGACCTGTCAACTTGGCAGCGGCCCCTCCTGAGTCTCAGATTTACAGGTCCTGCTCACCATGTTGGATTTAAAAAGTGATGTGTGAATTGAAACACTGTGAAAGGACTCACATTCAAATTGCGCTGGGGACCTCCTGCTTTGAGAAAGACCACAATCAACCATCCTACATGTCCTCCTCAGGTGCCCAACAAATCCTAGGTGTCCAGCAAATCTGGCCTCGGTGCCCAGGGGAAGTAGAACAGCAGGGTGGAGGGCATGAGGTGGACCTGGGTTTGAGTTGCAGCTCTGACACATTCATGCCATATAGCCCCACAAACTGCCCAAAAAGGCAGCAGAGCACAATGACCAGAGCACAGGCCTTCAGCTCAGGATTCAAATCTCTGCCCCAGCCTTTCCCTAGCTGTGTGACCTCGGGCAAGTGGCTCAACTTCTCTGAGGCTCCCTTTCCTTAGCTTGCTCGCAGGGTTGCTACATGAGAGAGATGACATCATAGCTTCAAGGTGCCTTGCCCAAAGCAGCACATCACGTGGCAGATGCCCCCTTCCCAGGACCCCATTCCCTGCTTCCCATCAATCCGGAGGTTCCACTCTGTGCCCACTGTAAGATGCTTCTCATCAGCTGACTCCTCAGCTGAGCCGTTTTTAGGCCACCCCAGGGGCCACAGCAGCACCGTCAGAAGGAGATGGAAGAATGCATAACACCCTCCCCTGCTATAAAGTACCCAGGAGCCTGTCAGAAGCTAGAAGAGCAGGGCTGTGGCTTGGACAGCGGCAGTTATTCACCGGCTCTGCCCAGGACTCCTAGGGGCCGCCAGGGAATGGGGATGGGGGATGTGGCGTCCAGCCACCCTCCAGGGTTTGCTGGTGCAAGAGAAACAAGGGTCTTATTTACGTCACTCGGGCTGAGCGAGCAGGGAGGCGGCCCTGCAGGGAAGCCTTTAATTAGAGCTCTTCCCCTCAGAAATGCTGACACGGGCTGGACAGGAACTACATCTCAGCCAAAACGCTGTCATCCCTACCATCCCGGCGGAAAGATAAAATCAGCTGCAATATTGGTTTCTGCAGAGTCGGAGTGCGGGGCGACCTGCGGGGCTGCTCGGCAGGTGGGCAGGGCGCCGCCCCGCCGCTGCACCAATGGCGCCTCTCCATGCCGGCCCCCCAGGCCGGGCCCCTTTCCACACACAGAAAAGAGAAATCAAGTCAGTGGGAAGCCGCTCCGGAGGTGGAAAACCCAATTCCATGCCCACTCGGGCCGAGAAGGCACTGGCCCCAGGCCTACCTCACCCACGTGTGACGATGCTCGACACCGGCCCGAACCTCTCAAGCAGGGGGTGCCCACCCCCCAGCAACACCAGTGATGCAGCCGGATGGGGCCCCCCGGCCGCTCAGCCAGGGATCCTCCTCCTGCCCCCAGCAGTCGAGGCATCATCCTTTCCTCGGGGACTACTTCAGCCGCTCGGACTCTTCCTTCTTCCGGTCCAGGGCGAGCAGACGTGCCCTGTCGTCTCACCCAGTCACCAGGCCTCCCTGGCCATGGTCCCTGCATTGGTCACATGGCCGAGAGCAGGGGAAGCTAGCGGGAAGACCCCCTCCAGCCCTGATGATCCGACCTGAGGAGAGGAAGAGTGTTGGGGGCGCAGCCTTGCAGCCACACTGGGAGTCCAGAGACAGAAGCAGCATCCCCCCTGGGGCCGAGGAGAAGGGGCAGAGCCCGCATCCCGACGAGCACAGACATGCAGAATTGTGGAGGCTGGGCTGTCTCCACCGCATCCTGAGGACTTACAGAATACCGAGCTTCTCCCCAAGGGCCCTCCTCCAGCCGGTTTTGTGACAGGCAGACACATTTACTCAGGAAAGTGGGGCGTCCACAGGTGACTGGATCTACTGTGAAACTGGGCAGGGTTCCCGGCTCTGCGCCTAGTGGTGCTAAGACTGAGGTTGGCTTCCATGCCTCCATTTACCCAGCTTCAAAGGCAGGGGAGCCGATCCCCTGCCTGTCGCAAAGGGAGGACATAGGAGTAGAGCCTACTTGTGCAATAAAAATGACCCTCCATTAAAGACACAGACCTACTAGAGCATGGACTTGAGGATATGGGGAGGGGGAAGGGTAAGCTGTGACAGAGTGAGAGAGTGGCATGGACATATATACACTACCAAACGTAAAATAGATAGCTAGTGGGAAGCAGCTGCATAGCACAGGGAGATCAGCTCAGTGCTTTGTGACCACCTAGAGGGATAGGATAGGGAGGGTGGGAGGGAGACACAAGAGGGAAGAGATGTGGGAACATATGTATATGGATAACTGATTCACTTTGTTATAAGGCAGAAACTAACACACCATTGTAAAGCAATCATATTCCAATAAAGATGTTAAAAAATAAAAAAAAATAATAAAAAAATGACCCTCCACTACAGATGCAGCGCTGTGCTCCCATTCCCATCAGCTCGATGAATTTTCATTAACATTTTAGGAAGTGGGCATGACTCACCCCATTTTTCAGACAAGGACTGGAGCTCTGAGGTGCACAGTGACACGCTCAATGTGCCCCTGTGCCTGAGCCACATCCAGACAGTCTGAACACACACAGAGGTACTGTTCCCATGAGCCATGATCTGGGGGAGATGCAGGCAGAAAGGCTGGGGACGCAGCACCTTGAGCTCGAGTCTGCTCTGCCTTCCTGTGGGTGTGGATTCTCCCCATCTGCGCCAGCAACAAAGTTCAGGAGCCTCCACTCCCCACCCTGCTGCCAGCTCTGCCAGAAAGGGGCTCCAAGTCATTCCCCAAACTGGAGCCTCTGGTCAGGACTGTGGGGCTCAGCCCTGCAGGTACCCAGATTCTGGCTGATTCCAAAGGAGGACAAAGGGCTGCAAGCCCAGAAAGGCCCCTAACTAATAGGACATTCACTTTATTTCTCTATTTTTATTTTATTTATTTTTTTTAAACTTATTTATTTATTTATTTTGGCTGCACTAGGTCTTAGTTGCAGCACGTGAGATCTTTAGTTGCAGCATGCGAGATCTTTTAGTTGCGGCCTGCAGGCTCTTAGTTGTGGCATGCAGACTTCTTAGTTGTGGCATGAGGACATCTTAGTTGCGGCATGCGAACTCTTAGTTGTGGCATGCATGTGGGAGCTAGTTCCCCGATCAGGGATCGAACCCAGGCCCCCTGCATTGGGAGCAGAGAGTCTGACCCAATGGGCCACCAGGAAAGTCCCTGGACACTCACTTTAAAGAGTAACAAAAGGTACACAGCTAACCCCATTCCCCTCTCAACCCCAGAGGATCCAAATTAGAGGCTGGGCCACCTTGGAAGTGGTATATGGTCACTCACTACTGGCCCCTGGCATCCCAGGACAGCAGTGGAGCCCCTGGGTGTTTAAGATGATGCTGGGTTATTCACAATACAGTGGAAACAACCCAAATGCCCACCAACTGAGGAATGGGTGAATAAAATGAGGTACATCAATACAAGGGAATATTATTTCCCAATTAAAAGGAATGAGGTAGGGGAGGACCTTCAAGATGGTGGAGGAGTAAGACGTAGATATCACCTTCCTTCACACAAATACATCAAAAATACATCTACGTGTGGAACAACTCCTACAGAACACCTACTGAACACTGGCAGAAGACCTCAGACTTCCCAAAAGGCAAGAAAGTCCCCACGTACCTGGGTAGGGCAAAAGAAAAAAGAAAAAACAGAGACAAAAGAATAGGGACAGGACCTGCCCCTCTGGGAGGGAGCTGTGAAGGAGGAAAAGCTTCCACACACTAGGAAGCCCCTTCGCTGGTGGAGACGGGGGGGGGGGGGGGTGGGCGGCGGGTGGAGCTTCAGAGCCACGGAGGAGAGCGCAGCAACAGGGGTGCAGAGGGCAAAGCAGACAGATTCCTGCACACAGGATAGGTGCTGACCAGCATTCACCAGCCCGAGAGGCTTGTCTGCTCACCCACTGGGGTGGGTGGGGGCTGGGAGCTGAGGCTCGGGCTTCGGAGTTCAGATCCCAGGCAGAGGACTGGGGTTGGCGGCATGAACATAGCCTGAAGGGGGCTAGTGTGCCACAGCTAGCAGGGAAGGAGTCCAGGAAAAAGTCTGGAACTGCATAAGAGGCAAGAGACCATTGTTTTGGAGTGCGCGAAGAGAGGGGATTCAGAGCACCACCTAAATGAGTGCTAGACAGGCGCAACCCACGGCTATCAGCATGGACAACAGAGATGGGCATGAGACACTAAGGCTGCTGCTGCAGCCACCAAGAAGCCTGTGTGCGAGCACAGGTCTCTATCCACACCTCCCCTCCCAGGAGCCTGTGCAGCCCGCCACTGCCAGGGTCCCGTGATCCAGGGACAACTTCCCCCGGAGAACAAATGCCGCGCCTCAGGCTGGCGCAACATCATGCCGGCCTCTGCCGCTGCAGGCTCGCTCCGCATTCTGCAACCCTCCCTCCCCCCGGTCTGAGCCACAGCCCACTAATCAGCTGCTACTTTAACCCCCTCCTGTCTGGGTGAAGAACAGATGCCAGAGGGCGACCTACACACAGAGGCGGGGCCAAATCCAAGGCGGAACCCCAGGAGCTGTGCGAACAAAGAAGAGAAAGGGAAATTTCTCCCAACAGCCTCAGGAGCAGTGGATTAAATCTCCACAATCAACTTGGTGTACCCTGCATCTGTGCAATAGCTGAATAGACAACGAATCATCCCAGAATTGAGGCGGAGGACTTTGGGAGCAACTTTAGACTCGGCGTTTGCTTTCTGCATCTAATTTGTTTCTGGTTTTATGTTTATCTTAGTATAGTTCTTAGTGCTTGTTAACACTGGTGGATTAGTTTATTGGTTTGGTTGCTCTCTTCTTTTTTTTAATTACTTATTAAATTTTATTTTATTAATTAAAAAAATTTTTATCTTAATAACTTTTTAATTTTATTTTTTCTTTCTTTTTTTTCTCCCTTTTCTTCTGAGCCATGTGACTGACAGGGTCTTGGTGCTCCAGCGAGGTGTCAGGCCTGAGCCCCTGAGGTGGGAGAGCCGAGTTCAGCACACTGGACCACCAGAGACCACCCGGCCCCATGTAATATCAGTTGGTGAGAGCTCTCCCAGAGATCTCTGTCTCAACACTAAGACCCAGCTCCACTCAACGACCAGCAAGCTCCAGTGTTTGGCAAGTCCCATGCCAAACAACTAGCAAGACAGGAACACAACCCCACCCATTAGCAGAGAGGTTGCCTAAAATCATACTAAGTCCACAGACACCCCAGAAGACACCTCTGGACACGGTCCTGCCCACCAGAAAGATAAGATCCAGCCTCATCCACCGGAACACAGGCACTAGTCCCCTACACCAGGAAGCCTACACAACCCACTGAACCAACCTTAGCCACTGGGGACAGACACCAAAAACAATGGGAACTACGAACCTGCAGCCTGCAAAAAGGAGACCCCAAACACAGTAAGTTAAGCAAAATGACAAGACAGAGAAATACGCAGCAGATGAAGGAGCAACGTAAACACCCACCAGACCAAGCAAATGAAGAGGAAATAGGCAGTGTACCTGAAAAAGAATTCAGAGTAATGATAGTAAAGATGATCCAAAATCGTAGAAATAGAGTGGAGAAAACAAAAGAAACATTTAACAAGGACCTAGAAGAACATAAAGAGCAAACAAACAATGATGAACAACACAATACATGAAATTAAAAATTCTCTAGAAGGAATCAATAGCAGAATAACTGAGGCAGAAGAACGGATAAGTGACCTGGAAGATAAAATAGCGGAAATTACTACCATAGAGCAGAATAAAGAAAAACGAATGAAAAGAATTGAGGACGGTCTCAGGGACCTCTGGGACAACACTAAATACACCAACATTTGAATTATAGGGGTCCCAGAAGAAGAAGAGAAAAAGCAAGGCACTGAGAAAATATGTGAAGAGATTGTAGTTGAAAACTTCCCTAATATGGGTAAGGAAATAGTCAAGTCCAGGAAGTGCAGAGAGTCCCATACAGGAAAAATCCAAGGAGAAACATGCCAAGACACATATTAATCAAACTGTCAAAAATTAAATACAAAGAAAAAATATTAAAAGCAGCAAGGGAAAAGCAACAAATAACACACAAGGGAATCCCCATAGGGTTAACAGAGGATCTTTCAGCAGAAACTCTGCAAGCCAGAAGGGAGTGACAGGACATATTTGAAGTGATGAAAGGGAAAACCCTACATCCAAGATTACTCTACCCAGCAAGGATCTCATTTAGATTCAATGGAGAAATTAAAACCTTTACAGAGAAGCAAAGGCTAAGAAAATTCAGCACCACCAAAGCAGCTTTACAACAAATGCTAAAGGAACTTCTCTAGGCAGGAAACACAAGAGAAGGAAAAGACATACAATAACAAACCCAAAACAATTAAGAAAATGGTAAAAGGAACATACATATCGATAATTACCTTAAAGGTAAATGGATTAAATGCTCCAACCAAAAGACACAGACTGCCTGAATGGATACAAAAACAAGACCTGTATATATGCTGTCTACAAGAAACCCACTTCAGACCTAGGGACACATACAGACTGAAAGTCAGGGGATGGAAAAAGATATTTCATGCAAATGGAAATCAAAAGAAAGCTGGAGTAGCAATTCTCATATCAAACAAAATAGACTTTAAAATAAAGACTATTACAAGAGACAAAGAAGGACACTACATAATGATCAAGGGATCAATCCAGGAAGAAGATATAACAATTATAAATATATATGCACCCAACATAGGAGCACCTCAATACATAAGGCAAATGCTAACAGCCATAAAAGGGGAAATCGACAGTAACACAATAATAGTAGGGGAATTTAACACCCCACTTTCACCAATGGACTGATCATCCAAAATAAAAATAAATGAGGAAACACAAACTTTAAATGACACATTAAATAAGATGGACTTAATTGATATTTATAGGACATTCCATCCAAAAACAACAGAATACACTTTCTTCTCAAGTGCTCATGGAACATTCTCCAAGATAGATCATATCTGGGGTCACAAATAAGGCCTTGGTAAATTTAAGAAAATTGAAATCGTAACAAGTTCTTTTCCAACGATGACTCCATGAGACCAGATATCAATTACAGGCAAAAAACTGTAAAAAATACAAACACATGGAGGCTAAACAATACACTAGTAAATAACCAAGAAATCACTGAAGAAATCAAAGAGGAAATCAAAAAATACCTAGAAACAAATAACAATGTAAACATGACAACTCAAAACCTATGGGATGCAGCAAAAGCAGTTCTAAGAAGGAAGATCTTACCTCATTGTAAGGTAAGAAGATCTTACCTTCTTGAGGTTTCAATCCTACCTCAAGAAACAAGAAAAATCTCAAGTAAACAACCTAACCTTACACTTAAAGCAATTAGAGAAAGAAGAACAAAAAAAACCCCAAAGTTAGCAGAAGGAAAGAAATCATAAAAATCAGATCAGAAATAAATATAAAAGAAATGAAGGAAACGATAGCAAAGATCAATAAAACTAAAAGCTGGTTCTTTGAGACGATAAACAAAATTGATAAACCATTAGCCAGACTCATCACTAAAAAAAGGGAGAAGACTCAAACCAACAGAGTTGGAAATGAAAAAGGAGAAGTAACAACTGACACTGTAGAAATACAAAGGATCATAAAAGATTACTACAAGCAACTATATGCCAATAAAATGGACAACCTGGAAGACATGGACAAATTCTTAGATAAGCACAACCTTCCAAGACTGAAACAGAAAAATAGAAAATATAAGTAGACCGATCACAAGCACTGAAATTGAAACTGTGATTAGAAATTTTCCAACAAATAAAAGCCCAGGACCAGATGGCTTCACAGGCGAATTCTATCAAACATTTAGAGAAGAGCTAACACCTATTCTTCTCAAACTCTTCCAAAATATAGCAGAGGGAGGAACACTCCCAAACTCATTCTACGAGGCCATCATCACCCTGATACCAATAACAGAAAAAGATGTCACAAAAAAAGAAAACTACAGGCCAATATCACTGATGAACACAGATGCAAAAATCCTCAACAAAATACTAGTAAACAGAAACCAGCAGCACATTAAACAGATCATCACCATGATCAAGTGGGGTTTACCCCAGAAATGCAAGGATTTTTCAATATATGCAAATCAATCAATGTGACACACCAACTGAAGGAGAAAAACCATATGATCATCTCAATAGATGCAGAGAAAGCTTTTGACAAAATTCAACACCCATTTATGATAAGAACCCTCCAGAAAGTAGGCATAGAGGGAACTTACCTCAACATTATAAAGGCCGTATATGACAAACCCACAGCCAACATTGTTCTCAATGGTGAAAAACTGAAACCATTTCCTCTAAGATCAGAAACAAGACAAGGTTGCCCACTCTCACCACTATTATTCAACATAGTTTTGGAAGTTTTTTACTACAGCAATCAGAGAAGAAAAAGAAATAAAAGGAATCCAAATTGGAAAAGAAGAAGTAAAGCTGTCACTGTTTGCAGACGACATGATACTATACATAGAGAATCCTAAAGATGCTACCAGAAAACTACTAGAGCTAATCAATGAATTTGGTAAAGTAGCAGGATACAAAATTAATGCACAGAAATCTCTTGCATTCCTATACACTAATGATGAAAAATCTGAAAGAGAAATTAAGGAAACACTCCCATTTAGCACTGCAACAAAAAGAATAAAATATCTAGGAATAAACTTACCTAAGGAGACAAAAGACCTGTATGCAGAAAATTATAAGACACTGATGAAGGAAATTAAAGATAATACAAATAGATGGAGAGATATACCATGTTCTTGGATTGGAAGAATCAACATTGTGAAAATGACTCTACTACCCAAGGCAATCTACAGATTCAATGCAATCCCTATCGAACCACCACTGGCATTTTTCACAGAACTAGAACAAAAAATCTCACAATTTGTATGGAAACACAAAAGACCCCGAATAGCCAAAGCAATCTTGAGAAAGAAAAACGGAGCTAGAGGAATCAGGCTCCCGGACTTCAGACTATACTACAAAGCTACAGTAATCAAGACAGTACTGTACTGGCACAAAAACAGAAATATAGATCAATGGAACAGGATAGAAAGCCCAGAGATAAACCCACTCACATATGGTCACCTTATCTTTGATAAAGGAGGCAAGAATATACAATGGAGAAAAGACAGTCTCTTCAATAAGTGGTGCTGGGAAAACTGGACAGCTACATGTAAAAGAATGAAATTAGAACACTTCCTAACACCATACACAAAAATAAATTCAAAATAGATTAAAGACCTAAATGTAAGTCCAGACACTATAAAACTCTTAGAGGAAAACATAGGCAGAACACTCTATGACATAAATCACAGCAAGATCCTTTTTAATTCGCCTCCTAGAGAAATGGAAATAAAAACAAAAATAAACAAATGGAACTTAGGAAAACTTAAAAGTTTTTGCATAACAAAGGAAACCATAAACAAGACTTAAAGACAACCCTCAGAATGGGAGAAAATATTTGCAAATGAAGCAACTGACAAAGGATTAATCTCCAAAATTTACAAGCAGCTCATGCAGCTCAATAACAAAAAAACAAACAACCCAATCCAAAAATGGGCATAAGACCTAAAAAGACATTTCTCCAAAGATATACAGATTGCCAACAAACACATGAAAGGATGCTCAACATTGCTAATCAAGAGAAATGCAAATCAAAACAATAGTGAGGTATCACCTCATACCAGTCAGAATGGCCATCATGAAAAAATCTACAAACAATAAATGCTGGAGAGGGTGTGTAGAAAAGGAAACCCTCTTTCACTGTTGGTGGGAATGTAAATTGATACAGCCACTATGGAGAACAGTATGGAGATTCCTTAAAAAACTAAAAATAGAACTACCATACAATCCAGCAATCCCACTACTGGGCATATACTCTGAAAAAAACATAATTCAAAAAGAGTCATGTACCACAATGTTCATTGAAGTTCTATATACAATAGACATGGAAGCAACTGAAGTGTCCATCGACAGATGAATGGACATAGAAGATGTGGCACATATATACAATGGAATATTACTCACCCATAAAAAGAAACGAAATTGAGTTATTTGTAGTGATGTGGATGGACCTAGAGTCTGTCATACAGAGTGAAGTAAGTCAGAAAGAGAAAAACAAATGCCGTATGCTAACACATATATTTGGAATCCAAAAAAAAAAAAAAAAAAGGTTCTGATGAACCTAGGGGCAGGACAGGAATAAAGATGCAGATGTAGAGTATGGACTTGAGGACACGCAGAGGGGAAAGGGTAAGCTGTGACAAGGTGAGAGAGTGGCATTGACATATATACACTACCAAATGTAAAATAGCTAGTGGGAAGCAGCCGCATAGCACGGACAGGTCAGCTCAGTGCTTTGTGACCACCTAGAGGGGTGGGATAGGGAGGGTGAGAGGGAGACGCAATAGGGAGGGGATATGGGGATATATATATATATATATATCTCATTCACTTTGTCATACAGCAGAAACTAACACTCCATTGTAAAGCAATTATACTGCAATAAAGATGTTAGAAAATAAAATAATGAAGTATATTTATGCTACAACATGGATGAAACCTGAACACATGCTAAGTGAACGAAGCCAGTCACAAAGAACCACGTATTGTATGAGTTCATTTGTATCAACTGTCCGGAACAGGCAAATCCATAGAGACAGAAAGTAGACTAGTGGTCGTCAGGGGCTGGGTGCGGGCAATGAAGATGCTCTAAAATTATATTGCGGTGCTGGTTGTATGCCCTGTGAGTACACTGTAACACTCAACTGTATACTCTCTATGGGTGGGTTTTATGGTATGTAAACTATACCTCAGTAAAGGTATTAAAGTGTTGACTTAAAAAAAAAATGCACAATTTGAGAGATGCGAGTTAAGTTTTACTTGGGGCTAAATGAGGACTGCAGCCTGGGAGACAGTGTTTCAGATAACTCTGAGAAACTGCTCCTGGGAGGCGAGGCAGGAGACCCAAGTTATATAGAGGTTTTGTAACAAAGGGCAAGTAATCTGAACATCAAAAGATTATTGTTAATGAAAGAAAACCAGATATCTCAAGTTAAGGAATTTAGCACTTTTCTATGTATGGGAAGATGCAAGAGTCTGGGGCTCACTGGAGCTCAAAGGAAATCATTCCTCTGATAGGCACCTCCGCTATCTGGGGCCAGTATCCACCGCAGGGAGTGGCTGCAGTCTGTTGGCTGCTAGATGGCAGGTATTCTATTCAGCCCTGAGTTTCCTCTGGGCTCACCGGCTCACGCTGGAGGGCTGCAATTGTGATGGCTGTGACATCCTTTGTTTACTGAGACGGTAGGAAATATTCCATTTATAAATATTCCATTCCATTTATCAAAAGAAAATAAGATTCTGGGTCATCCCCTTTATCTTCCTTTCTGGGGAGGGACAGGGAGAAAGTCAGTATCTCAGAAACAGCATTAAACATTCTCATGGTTATTTATCCCCTGGCCACATCAGGAAGGCGAGAGGGTCTGTGTTTTATTAGAGTATATTTATATTTATTAGAGTCTATGGACAGGTTAGACAGCCGGCATCTGACCTATAATTGTCATACTTATCACTGATTGCATCCTAGTTACGTCCTAAGCACTCTGCTGGTATCCTCTCATTTATCCTGCACGATTGCCCTATAAAGGAAATGATTTTATTACCCGCACTCTACAAATGAGGAAATGGACTCTCCGAGAGGTTAAATGTGATATCTCGCCCGAGGACAGGCAGACCCTGAGTGTGAACCCAGGTGGTGTATCTCCAGAGCCTTCCTTCTTCCCCCTGAGCCTGGGAGAGCTCGCGGCAGGAGAGGGGCGGAGCTTCCTGGAAGCTGACCCCCCCCCCCCCCCCCCCCCCCCCCCCCCCCGGCAATAAAAACCAAACTCGCCATAGGAAGGTGTCGTTTTCTTCCCGAGAGGCCTCGGGCAACAACAAGATGCATTTCCTTTGAAATGACCGTCCACTGTTGTGTGTGATAGCTCCTTGGTTTTATTTAATCCTCCTCAGTTTACGTTACTGCTGTCATTTGTCTCCCCATCCCGATGGGGTGATGAACGGCCTTGCTCCGTGAGAAGCCCGCTCTGTGACAGGGAGGAGAGAGATCCGTCAACACTGACCCAGACCCAAGTGAAGGAAAGGACGACGGCTTAATCACCCAACCAAGAGCAAAGCCGCACTCTTTCCTCCATCCACCTACACCTCTCCTCTGAGTTCCGTAAAGCATCCTCCAAGAGCCTCTGGGAGGAAAGAGACGAACCACCTGAGTGATTAACCCAGGAAAATCAACGCAATCGTGCATTCAAGCGTCCTTCCCACGTTAATCAGGGACTGTCCCACATGTCCAGCCACTCACCAAGTACCAGTCAGAAATTCAGCCAGCGCTTGTCCACCATCCCAAAAGGAGCCCAGAAACAAACCTAGGACATCAGTTTGAGGGCAATAACGGGGACCCTTTAGGTCCTAATGTCCCTCTGAAGACAGAAGGAACTTGGAAATGGCGGCATCACACAGGCCTTGCCCAACAGGTCCTGTCCTCAGGCACAGAAGTGCTTCTGTGCTCCTGGCGGGGCCCTGACTCAAAGGCCATCTTCTTCCACCTGCCATTTCACACTGAACTTACACAATACACAAGCCTGCATTTAGGCTCCGGAAGCCCACTGATGCATCCATTTTCTACCAGCCCGAAAAACGCTCAGCAGCAATTTATCAGTGCGCCCGAGGGTAGGTGGCTGACAGCCACGAGCGGGTGCAGCCCAAGCAATGCTGTGAAACAACTTCTAATTTTAATTTGAAATCCTACACGCTGGAGTCTGAATTCTTTTCAGGTGCATCCAAATTCCAGTGTGTAACAAATGCCCAAATCTCTGAGTTGGTGGAATACTCTGAGATCATTTGCCCAATTGCAAAAATGCAGATTTGCAAGTGTGGGTTGGACGTCTGCAGGATGGAGAGAGGCGGGCCCTACTCGGGGCTGCGCACAGGCTTGCAGGAGCAGTAAGGGCCATCTTTATTGGCGGAGAGATACCAGGGCCCTCCTCGGACTTGGAGAAAAGTAGAACCAGGGTCAACCAAGGATGCCCATCATGCGTCTGAGTACTGTCCGGACTGGTGCTTTCGCAGCTGTTTCTTGAACAATGTCCAGAGGACAGCGGAGCGTAACGGAGAGCCAGTGGCTTCAAGGACAGCCACTTGGATCTAACACCAAGGGTGGATGGAGAAGTTTCATTCAGAAACTGGTGTCAAGTGATATCTTCTCCCTCATCACAGCTGTTCCAGCTCCTTTCCCTGCCCACAGGCGCAGGGGTCAAGGCCCTGTAGCTTCTGACTCTGCATGTCCCTAGCCGCCTCTCCTGTCCCACTGAATTACCTGGCTCACCTGGTCCCGGGAACTTGCCCCACGGCTTCCAAGTTGCTCCCGGGCCCTCCTTCTCCGCACCTGACCTGGTGTGTCTGGGCCTCCCTGGCTCTCACCTCTCCCCTCCTCTGAATTCTGGTGTCTCTCCCTTCCTTCAGACCTCTAGGTGGGCTTCTGGGCTCTGAGAGAGGACTGGCTATATAACTGGTGGGTCCCAGTGCAAAGAAAAGTAGAGCTTCCTTGTTCAAAAATCATTAAGAATTTCAAGAGCAGACTTGAAATCAAGCACAGAGCCCGTGTGCAGCTGCAGGAGCCTCAGGCCCAGGAAGCCGGCAGTGCTCCGGGGGCTACCCTGACCAGACATCCCGACCGGAGGGGCTGAGCAACCCGAGCAGAGGAGATGTCTCCTAGGGTCTGCGCATGGGGTTCACTCTGTGTGGGAGAAGAGGGAATCAGGAGGGGCAGAAAGGGAGGTGACAGAGACACGTGGAAGAACAGGCGAACCGGGGGAGAGAGGAGCACTTCAGGCTGGGAGGACAGGATGGAAGGCATGATCTCCACCTTGTGCTGGGCAGAGGCGTGGGGGAGGGGAGGAGAAGCAGGCGTGGCCTGCTTAATAATCAATTGGGGTTTCCACTGCAGATAGCTGCCTGTGAGCTGGGGACCTGAAAGAGGCAAATGTGGGTGAGGAATGACACCAAGGTGCAGGGGAAGTAGATAAAGGAGGCCAGAGGTCACTGCAGGAGACAACTCAGGTCTAATGGACATTTTCGGCTGATCATAACTGAGCAGAGAACAGCCTGCAGAGTCAGCTCGGGATCCAACTCTCAGCTGGTGACCTTGGAGCAGTCATTTGACCTCCCCAGTCTTAGCTTCCTCACATGTAAAATGAAGTTGACAAGGGACAGTTGCCGTGAACATGAGTGGAAGCACATTTGCAGAGTGTGGCTCAGAATGGGGTTCCACTGTCCCCACACATCTTTCACACGCAGATCTGGCTCAAACATCCTTGAGCTTCCACCCTCCCCGCCACCCAGAAGCTGCTCCAAAAAGGCCTCCTAATTGATCTGCAAACAATCAGAAACAATCTCTGGGTCATAGAGACACGGGTTGGAACACTGTTTCTTGACTGATACACAATGTGTGTCACAGCTGGCTCTCGCAGCGCTTCCAAGAAATAGAGACAAACATCAGAGAGAGGTCTGGCTGGACGGTGCCCAACCCCGAGAGTGACAGCATGTTTACAAGAGCTATTAGGGGCTGCTGCTCCTCATGTGCTTACGGGATGATTTACTCCGCCAGAACTGGCAGGCTGCTCCTCTGCCTTTCACTGCTGAATTGATTATTGAATCTCAAATATCCCATTTGAATAACATGATTTAACTTCAAGGCAGACAGGAAGTACACATGGTAGGAAGACCTCTCCCCTGACACTGGGCTCTGAGCCTCTTGCAGGTTCTACACATGTATTTGTGAGTCAGGGAAAGAACCCTTTGTAAAGCACCCTGCACACAACTCCGACAGCCACGTGAACAGACCTATCCATCCCCCTGGCCAGAAGCTGTCTTCACTCAGGCATACCCAGGTCACCAACGGACCTGAAACCACAGTGCATAAAGAACAGCTGGGAGGGGCTTCCCTTGTGGCGCAGTGGTTGAGAGTCCGCCTGCTAATGCAGGGGACACGGGTTCGTGCCCCGGTCCGGGAGGATCCCACATGCCGCGGAGCGGCCGGGCCCGCTGAGCCATGGCCGCTGAGCCTGCGCGTCCGGAGCCTGAGCTCCACAGCAGGAGAGGCTGCAGCGGGAGAGGCCGCAATGGTGAGAGGCCCACAAAAAAACAAAAACAAAAAACAAAAAAAAACAGCTGGGAGAACTGAAGGAAAGAGTGGGTAGGGGCGGGCAGGGACACGATGCTGCCCACGTATATTTAGAGGGCCGTCCTGTGCAAGGCTCCCATTTATTGAGCACCCACTACGGTCAGGCACCATGCAGTACAATCCTCCTAACAAGACTTCCAGGTCTATTTTGTTACTCTTCTATCTGAGCAAACGGAGACGCAAAGAAATTCAATGACTGGCCCAGGAGATGTTTAGGATGCAAACTCATTGCCGGCCCACAGCTCCACTTTAGAACCAGCGCTGCTCCTATGAACACGATGGCTCCACTTCTCTTAGCCCACTGTCCTCTAATGACTCCCTCTGAGCAGTGAGGGAGGGGCTCATGGAGCAGCAACAGTGGGAGGGGAGGGTCCTGGAGAGATGAGCACCGCATCTCTATGTGATGAGCACTGTGGAAGCACTGATGCAAATACAAAAGAAGTACTAAATTGTCTGTGTGTGTGAGCACGTGTGTGAATACATACTCAGATTTACACATATAGAGAGTGGCCTCAAGAAACTCATAATCTTTTTGAGAAAATAGGAAACAATGACTAATACTGTCTTACTGATTTAGACAGTAAGAACCAGATGTAGGAAAACTATATGATTTGTCATCCACACCAGAATGCTCTTAAGAACGAAAGGAGACACTGCTAATAATTGCACTAGGACAAAAGGTATAAATGGAACTGGCCAAGGTGAACCAGGATGGAAGGTCACCTAAGGTAGCTAGATGGTCATAAGTCCCAGCCAAACTTACACAGGCTCCGCTTTCAAGTGTCCTATACAAGTGCTGAATTCTGCACAGTGCCACCTATCCCTTGTGACGTCAGCACTAAATTCCGTTATTTGTACTATTATAGTAACAATCTTTATAATAATTGCAGCTTCTCTAATTGTTGATCAAAGATGCCAGATACTGTGCTAAGCCATTACAGATATCAGCTTGTTTGATTCTTACAATGATAAGAGATGGGCATTATTAGACCCATTTTACAGCAAGTAAAACAGGGTACATAGAATGTCGGCTAAGCGGCATGCCCTATGGCCATGAAAGTGAGTACTCCAGCACTGTCTGAATATAAAGGGCCTCGTCTTAATTACAAGCTTAAGGTCTGACCTGTATTCCTCAAGGAGGCTATGAAGTCCAGTACACACGTCCATCTTTCACCAACCACAACTCAGCTCCTGCCATCTCAGGCAGTTTTCTTCTCTCCATTTTAATTTGTTTCCCTACTTAACATCTGTCTTTCTTTCCCTTCAATTATCTCGGAAAATACTTTCCCGTTTTCTCTAAATATTGCTTTCCCTGTTTCCATTCCTGTTACAAATCTCCGAAGATGCTCACTAATCTTGTTTGATAAGCCTAAGAGTTCCTTCATGAAGGCAAATGAAAACCTAAGTTGTAAAATAAAATTTAAAATAATAAACAGTTATATCATCCAATAGTGACACTGAAAGTGCCCAGAAGTCGCCTTGCACAATTCCCAGAAATCTCTATTTACCTCTTCATCTGTCTTTAATGAAATCGACTTCTCCCTGAGTACCAGCAAAATACACACATTTCTCACTCTATTTCATCACCTTTGGGTTTCATCCCCTAATGAGCAGGGCAGCCACAGCACTGCCTATTTGCCATTGCATATGCGTTGCATTTCAGTGCCAGTCTATGCTGAAAGGCTATGGTGGATGGGCCGAGGAACCTGACCAAGATTCATCGTGTTGTGTCCACAGAGAAATTTGTACCAGGTCACAGATGGAGTTGTCTGGTACCACCCTGGGTACAGGAGAGACCAGGGCAGGCCACGAGGCTCAAGTCGGGAGTTGAGGACATTGCTACGTCATGCCAGAGGTGACAACACATGAGCAAAAGTGAAGGGATACAGGTAATCTTGAGAAAAGACTGGCTCCAGCGGAGACTGTGCTGAGTCTGAAAAGAGGAGGCTGGAAGAAAAGGCCAGGACCAATTATGTTCATTAGTCAATAGGGGCAACCATTAAAAAGTATCAGGCTCAGCTATGGCGGAGAAAGTTCAGGCTCGTTAGGAGGAGAAAACTTGAATGGTAATGATCCTACTCCAAAACTTTACAGTTTCAGCCAGGCTTTGAAAATGGTAATTAGGTTTGCTATCATTAGATACATAAGTTCACCAGGTTTGCCCCCCATTCCTGTCTTCATCAGCCCTTCCCTAATTAACAGAACACAGATTGATAAGAAAACCCTATTGTTTTAAAGGTTACCAGAAAATTGCATCCAGAGTTAAAGCCAACTAAATGACTTTAGAAGAAAGGGTCTCCATCGGAATTTCTCATCAAAGCAATCCTGGGAGGATTTGGCCTACTAAAGCTTTCTCCTCCCACTCTCTGGAAGTCCCACAAATCAGCCCACTTACCCCGCACTGAGCTTGGCTGAAGTGAGCTGTCTTGGGGCCAGCCCTGCAGCAGTGCCAGAACCAGGGAGCTCTCAGGCCCGCCCAGGCTCCTGGGGGCCACGTTGCCCACTCAGGACAGCGCTCACACATGGCAAAGGTTCAGAAGCTGGACAGCATGGTGAGGCCACCAAGATGAGCAACAGGGATGGGCACAGGCACTTGAGATCAAGGCATGGGACGAGACACAGACCTGGGAGAACTCGGGTGCCAGAGAGCAGAGCAAAGCAGGGTTGGTTCATAGATCAGAGTACAGGGCTGCAAACTCGGGCACTTCAGGTCTGCTGGAGCAGGAAGCTGTGTACCCAGGTCTGCTGCTGTGCAAGCCCATCTCAGGGCCTTGGAGGGAGAGTAGAGGAGCTATGCTGGGGGGCTGCGGCTGGGTTCAGAGATGGGTGGGCCCAGACCTCAGCTGCAGACCGCTTGCAATTCACGAAAACATAAAGAAATAAGAAATGGAAAGGTGGCTCAGGTGACCACACCTTTGGGAAACCAGTTTGTCTGAATCAAGAGCCACAGCTTAGGCTCCATGTCCAGAGGGAAGATGATGGCCAATAAGAGCTACTACTGCAATTAGAAAGCCACGCATCTAGGGATAACTGGCTTCTGTGTGAGGCTCCCATCAACAAGCAAATTGGCTGTGTCAGCACGAGCTTTCCACAGGCTTCCTTAATCAGGCAGGGTCTAGATCTCCCATCCTCGGCACAGTGAGGTTCATGTCACTCAGCCCCCATCACAGCTACTCCATCTGGTGGCCACTCTGATGCCAGGCCCTCCTGGTGCTTCCCAGAAATACCAGGCTGGGAACTCAGGGCACCGCTCCAGCCTCCAGCACCTGGACTTGGCCAGTCTCCTGTGACCTGGTGCCACACAGGTTGGCTTAAGCAGATGTGAGTTCTGCAAGCATCAGGATCCCTTCTTGAAAGGATGCAGTGGTGCACGTTAATGAAAATGGTGCATGGGGCAAAATCAGAGCTGATTAAAATGAATTTTTTTTGTCGGTGTCCTTCATCAATGTCTTATAGTTTTCAGAGTTTAGGTCTTTCAGCTCCTTGGCTAAATTTATTTTAAGGTATTTTATTCTTTTTGAAGTGATTGTAAATGGGGTTGTTTTCTTGCTTTCTCTTTCTGTTACTTCAGTATTAGAGCATTTGATGAAATTCAACACCCATTCATGATAAAAACTCTCAAAACGTTGGTATAGAGGGAACAGATCTCAATATAATAAAGGCAATTTATAACAAACCCACAGCTAACATCATACTCAATGGTGAAAAGCTGAAAGCTTTTCCTCTAAAATCAGGAACAAGACAAAGATGCCTACTCTTGCCATTTCTATTTAACACAGTATTAGAAGTCCTAGCCACAGCAATCAGACAAGAAAAAGAAATAAAGGGAATCCAAGTTGGAGAAGTAAAATGGTCCCTATTTGCAGAGGACATGATACTATATATAGAAAACCCTAAAGTCTCCACCAAAAGAAAATTAGAATAAACGAATTCAATAAAGTTGCAAAATACAAGATTCATAGATAGAAATCTGTTGCTTTTCTATACACAAAATGATTTTTTTTTTAATGAAACAAAACAGAAGAGCAGAGTACGCAGTGAAAATATAACTCAAGCATGTCTGGCCACCTGTAAGATGGATTAGATATGTTACTTGACACCTTAGAAAGAGCATGGGTAACCAAATAAAACACATTACCCTGAATAATAGGGAGAATAGGATTTCCAGTTAAAATACAGGAAGCCCAGTTAAGTTTTTAGTATAAGTACACACCATGCAATTTCTGGGATATACTTACACTAAAAAAGTATTGTTTATCTGAACTTCAAATTTAACTGGGCATCCTCTGTCTTTATTTGCTAAATCTGGCATCCTTACCAGAAAACCACCCATTCTATACTTAGACTCTAAGTGCAGTTCTATGAAAGTCCAGCAAAGAACAGCTATAAATGAAGAAAAGTTAGATGTTTGTATATGGAAAATAGTTTTTAAAAAAAAATCATTACTTTCCAGAAGAGGAAGACTTAGAGGAGAAATTACTCAAATCCAGGCATGATTTATTACAGGAAACACCATGTTCTGGGAGACCCAGAGGACATGGTTTCTTGTCCCAGGCTTGTGACCTGTGCAAGTCACCTAATTTTTATGTTAGTTACTTTGAGGATGGACTAGGAAATGGCTATTTTCTTTCTAATCCTGAAATGTTATGATTCTATTCAATTAGAACTATATGAACAGGATGAAACAAATGTATTTATGTTCCAAGTCCTAGAAAAACAAAACTAGAGGGCATCTCTTGCAGAAAGATGTAGGTTCTTTCTTTCTTTGCAGGTCTCTTCTTTCTTTTTTAACATACCCATTACCTCACATAGATACCTTTTTTGGGGGGGTGGGCATTGAGAACAATTAAGTTTATTCTCTTAGCAAATTCCAAGTATATAATACAGTATTATCAACTAGAGTCATCATCCTGTATATTGAATCTCTAGAATTTCTTCATCCTTCATGAACTCTTTGACCAACATCTCCCCATTTCCCCTTCCCCCCAGCCCCTGGTAACCACCATTCTACTTTCTGCTCCTATGAGTGACTATTTTAGATTCCACATATAGATGAGATCATGCAGTATTGCTCTCTCTGTGTCTGGCTTATTTCACTTAGCATAATGACCTCCAGGTTCATCCATGTTGTCACAAATGACAGGATTTCCATCTTTTCTATGGCTGAATAACATTCCATTGTATATATAAGCCACATTTTCTTTATCCATTCATCCATTGGCAGGCACTTGATTTCCCAGCAGGCACAGAATTCACACAGCCGTGTTCTAAGAGATGGTGTCACGAATTGAAGCCAGAAATAGGGTCAGAAAAGATAAACCCAAGTAAGTTTCCAGGGCCTCTACTGCTCTATGGGGGTCCGTCCCAAACCTTCTAAGGCTGATAGAAGGAAAGAGAAGCCCTTCCATCAACAGCCCTATTAAGACTATATCTGATTCCAAAGGTGTGTCTTAAAAGGTTTTGTTGTTGTGAAAATACTTTCTTAAAATAAAATCCACTGATCCCCATGAAGACAATTTGTTTCAGATAGGGTAAAGCTCAATTAATCATGAAAGACGCTGACAGAGCTTCAGGAAGGTCACACCAAAGGCTGGCAGAAGTCAAGCACTGGATTCTCAGCAACGATGAGGATGAATATCGAGTTTGTGTGATCACAGCTATTTCTTCTCTGCACATACAAGAGTGTCTCCCAAAGAAGACTAATTCAGTCTAAATTTTAAAACCATTTGGGAACTACAAAAGGAGAAAAGCCTACCCTTTCTTTCCTAATATGTATGCAAGCAGAAAGGAAAGGTAAAGACTGAGTTAACTCCAAACTATAATAAGCGTTTTGGGTTGGATCTGCCCGAAACAGTCTAATTTCATCTCAGCAAAGACACATTTTTACATTTACAGAGAAAAACAGTTAAACGTTCAAAAGTACACATGCTTATTTTGTTGGGAAAATTATACACATTTGTTTGATTAGCTTTGGTAAATAAAATAACCAAGTCATCACTCAAGACAGACGTGGCTGCAAAATTGATTCAACGAAATGTCAAAATAAATCACAGCTTAAAAATGCATGGTATGTAACTTCTAAAAATGAAAACCACATCTATCTCTGTCAGAGATGTGAAGGCTGTGCATTAAAATTGTATCAAAAGTGAATGCATTTTTGAAGGGAAAATATTGATTTAATCGACTCTTCCTGACTAGTGATTCAAATCATGATTTGAATCAATCTGATTTTAATCGAGCCCACCCTTTCCAAAAGTCATTTATACGTGCCTTTGGAGTGCATGATATTATTTCCAGTGGTCTATTTGACTCTCTAGTTATAGGATGTTCAGACTGATATGAAAAGGGCTGTGCTCCCCACGTCGTGCCAACAGGGCAAGAGCACAGCCTTCTGCAAGCCCAGACCAGTTGCAGATAATTCCAGGAAGGCTGACCAAGCAGCAGCTATAATTACTAAGCAGTGAGCAGGCAGCCACACAGGATCCAAGTGCAGGTGTAAAGGCCAAGCCTCAGCAATAGAAGTTCAAGTGCCACACCCCAGGCTCTTGTAGACTTCCAGGATGGAGGTCAGGAATAAGGCTGACCTTGGTCCCAGGGTACTGGAGTGCTCAGCGGATCTCAGCCATAAGAGAGGTTGAGAGCCAGAGACCAGGACAAGGCAGGAGCTTGGGGGGAAACAGAGGATTAGAGTAGCCCCTGCAGGAAGCTGACCTGCTGCTAAGAACATGAGTTAGGGGTTCGGGGAAACAGAATCGTGCAGAAGCTGATCAGGTAAATTAACTGTAACCTCTGTCTCAGCTTCCTGAAGGGGATTACCAACTTCCTAAAGATGTACAATGTGTGGCACTGGTACATGGGAAGTACTTGATATGAGTTATTACCGACAAGGAGGAGGATGAAATGTTCCCTGCTAGCATAACCAACTATCCAGGGCCGGGTTCCCAAGACGTGGTTCATCCAGTGCTAAACCAGCAAACTGGGATGCCTTGTCTCCCTGTGCTGTGCCCCAAATGATCACAGAGCCTGGGCTGGGTTGGAAGCTGCAGGTGGGCTTAAGTGCCTTTAGCTGCGGGCATCCGAGGCCATTACAGTCAGGGAGCCAGGAACCATGCCTTCCTGGGGGAAAAGCTGAGTTTTCTTGTTTGAGGATCATGGTCTGGCATTTCCCGTCACAGTGCCTGGTGAAGTGAACGTAGTGAATCGATGATCGTTAACGAGCTGCCCAGCCTAATCATTTCCTCCCGTCGGTTCCAGTTAAAGAAAACAGAACAAGGGGTTGGGAGGGGATGGTAGGAAGCGGGGTCTGGCTGTGCCTGGGCTCACTGAGTTTCAGCTGGTCTCCCCGCCCTTCATCAGGTGCCTACCCAGAGCCTCACTCACTGCAGGAGCCTGGCAGGTGGTGGGCACTCAGCCACGTGCAAAGCATCTGAGTAAGTGAAGTGATGGGGCCAGGGTTCCCATCTGCTGCCTCCTTGGCTGTGTCTCTGCAGAAAGGCCTAGACTCTCAGCTGGGAATTACTATCAGGGAGCCCTGGTTCAGTGGGCAGGCCCTGGTCTCCCGGGTCAGGGGCTGAGGCCCAAGGCCTTCCCCATAACCCGTCACCAGACCCCACGTGTAACCCAACAAGAGGGCAGTTACACAACTTCGAGTCCCTACTTCCTCTCCTGCTGCTGGCGAATCTCAGAACAGTGGAAGCAAGGAGGGCCCCGGGGATGCCTGGTGAGAGGCTGTTGGTGGGGGAAGCTACAAGGGACACCTCAGCTCCCTGAGGTTGTTGGGATGGACTTAGGAACACGATTTCTAGAGACGGCTGATATACAGCAAGTGGGGGAGAAAGCGAACCTGCCTATCACCCTCCAAATTCAGCCTCGGCCAACACACGCTGGACAGGCACTGGGGGCAGCCACCGTGCAGGCACTTGCTCAGACTTTGTCCTCAGCTACTCCTCAGCACAAGACTCTACAATAAGCATTATTATGCCCATTTCTTTTGTTTGTTTTTTTGATGAGGAAACAATCTCAGGGAGGTAGACTCAGGCTAAGAGAAGTGAGCTGTTGATGCAACGAAGCTACTTAGGAGTTTGGTGTGTTGGCTAAAGCAGAAGCAGTTGATTCTGGAACCTTCAAGATGTGGGTTGGGACGGAGATCAGGAACGTGCACCGAACCGATGGTGGCTGATGCAAGGAACCAGGAACCTGGTGCCAGAGGAACAGACTTCTTCGGACCAGCCGTCTGGTGTGGCGTTTGAGGCCCCGTGGTTGATGTATCCAGCTCCTCCACGTTTATTAAGGGCTTTGACACCCTGACCTGATGCTCAGCCTGCCTGGGTCCTGGGGATGGGATTGGCATGGGGCGTCCTCCTTGGAGACACTGTGGCAGTGGGCCAGTGAAGGAGAAGCAGCATGGGTTCGTACACCCCACACAGTAGGGCTGGAATAATGGCTCTGCTCCTTGGTAACTAGGCAGCCTTAAGCAAGTCACTTAGCCTCCCTGAACCTCAGTCTCTTCATCTATAACCTGGATCACCCATAGCTGGTGTGACTATTAAAAATAGCATGTGTGACATGCTTAGCATCGCATGGGGTGCAGTGTAGCCCTCCATACATGGGGAACGTTATTTTGAGCAACATTTGCCAACCCGCCAGGGTGCCAGGCCCACCAGCCGAACAGAAGCGATAGGACTCCCCCATTAACGGCATTTAACCACGCCAGACTGACCTGTCTGACTAGGAGCCCGATTCAAAGCCTTCGTTCCTCACTCCTGGTCTTCCAGGCATCCAGAAAGGCAAGCCAGGATCAGGACGACGAGAAGGGCTTCCAGAGAGAGGGCGGAGCCAGTGCTCAAGCATGACCTTCAGAGCCTCAAAAAGATGCCCCCAAGCGCAGCCGCAGAGCTCAACCCCGAGCCCAGGGACAAGGGAGCCTTAATCACAGGAAGGTGGCGGGGAGATGGGGTGCGAGGCGCGCTGGGCGAGGCAAGGGAGTCAGCCTCTGCAGCCCCTGGCCCGGGAACTGGTGTCCCCAAGTCCCAGCCTGACTTCCGCCACCTCCATCACACTTCCTCCGGCTCCCTGTCATCACTCCCCTGCCCCCCTCTAATGGGCTCATTAGAAGGCACTCCATTTCCTTTCCGTGCATTGCTGTGACCCCTCATCTCTCCTGTGCCTTTCTGATGCTTCTCTAATTGAAATGCTCAGTTCCTGCCCATGTGTAACACTCGCTCTGTCACCTCCCACCCCGGCCATCAGGCCTTCACTACGTCCCAAGATCTCTGGATTGGGGTCACACTATTCCAGGCTAATCCGTGATTTTCAGGCACACAGAGTTGCCATCTCTTAACCCTTTCACCTGCCACTACCCTCCGAGTCACTGCCTTTTAGCCCCACCAGTCAGCTCAGGCCACAGCCACAGGCCCACCCTGCTGAACTGGGTGCCTCCAAAGCATGTGCCCACAGCCATGCTCTCAATCACCAAGCTATAAGTGATGGCTCCCTAGGCCCCTGACCTTTACTTTCCATCTCCCTCCAGGCCTTTCTACTGTTGCAGAATGTGACCTTGAGACAGTAACTTCATCCCTCTGGAGCCGTGTTTACAACGATAAGGACAGAGGTCTATGAATTATGTTAGAAGATGAGATAAAAAGACCCTATGAATGTAGTAATACTTTCAAATGAATCTGTATCTTATTCATTACAATACCATCATTTGAAAACTAGTAGTACATAGATGAGTGAGATCTGTTAGTACTGGTACACTATGGCTTCTTGGACCCAGGGTAATGATTCCACAGTCCCCCACGGGTCCACAGCCTGTAGGTTGGCAAAGAGAGGACTAGATAATCTCCAAGGGCCTTTCAAGGTCATTAATTCAACAAATATTTACTGAGTGCCTGCCAGTAAGTTTACATTCTAGTTAGGGAAACAGAAAAAAATCCAAGAGAACAAATGAAAGAATGACTAATTGTGGTAACTGGTAGGAAACATAGGACAGACATAAAAAATGAGGTAGTCTGAGGACAGTGGCCTCCTTTAGAGAGAAAGGTTAAGGAAGGCTTCTCCAGGGTAGTAACATTTGACCATATGACCTGGACGATGGCAAGACACCAGCCATGGGAAGGGGTGGGTTGGGGAGAAGAGGGGCAGAAGGCATTCCAGGAAGAAGAAACAGCCTTTCCAAAGGCTCTGAGGCAGGTGCCAATGTGGTCTGTTTAAGATCTTTATGGCTGCGGGTGGGGACATTGAAGGGGCAAATTACTGAAGAGACATTGAAGAGACAAATAATTCCATTTGGATGTACTGACTTCAAGGGTTATGCATGGCAACCAAACGGCACCGTCAAGGCAGCTGAATAGACAGGAGGTGAACACTCAGATCCCTGAGCTAGACACATACATTCAGGAGTCATCAGTGCAGAGAAGGCACCTCAAACTCTGTGAACAGTGATGGAGTTTAGAGAAAGTAGAGAAGAGGGGCTCTAGACCAAGTCCTGAGAAATACCACCACTGAGCTGGGGGAGAGGAGGAGAAGAAAGAGATGAGGAGGGACAGTCATGGAAAGAGAGGAAAACCAGGACCTGGTGAGGGTGTGAAATCCCAAAGAGAAAGGAATTCCAGAAGGAGGGAGTGCCCACCTGGGTGGAATGCTACTGAGACATGGAGAACGTAAGATGAGAATGGAAACATATCCACTGGCTTTGACAATGTGGATGATGTTGGTGACCTTGATCAGAGGGGCCTAAGTGGAGTGGTTGTGGCAGTAGCCATTGGAGGAGACGGAAACAGAACAGGAGGTGAGGAACTGGGGACACGGTGTGTAGGCAACCTCTTCCAGGGGTCTGGCCATCAAGAGAAACAGAACAAAGGTGTGGAAGATGAAAGAATATGGTGGAATATTGCTCAGCAAGCATGCACTCCCTCTCCCTCCATCCACAGGAGAGGAGTGTGTTTCCCACCCCACTGATATTGGGCTTGGACCTCTGACATGATCTGGCATATGAGATGGGCAGATATGCCCTGAACAAGGGCTTGAAATGCACTTGCCTGATTGGGCCTGCTCTCTGCAGCTCCTGCCTTTCTCCATGAGAAGAACATACCTTGGGTAGCCTCTGGATGAAGGAGGATGAGTGACATGTGGAACACATTAGGACACAACCCACAATTTGGAGCCCAGCTTAGATCTGTGGACTCCTAGCCAACCTGAAGGCCTATGAGCAAAAAACAAATGCTTGTTGTATGAATGCCCCTGAGATGCTGTGGTTATTTGTTATGCAGCATTTTTATGGATATGGCTGACTGATACAAGGGAGAACATGTAGTCAGATATCTTTATTTTTAAGATAGGTGATACTAGAGTGTATTTGTATACTAATAGGAAAATGATCTACTGACATGAAAAACGATTTTGATGCCTGGGAAATGTGAGATAGCTTTGGAAGGGTAACATCTATGAGAAGAGTGAGAAGGAATGAGATCCTGAGGACAAGTGGAGGGGCTGGTCTTCGGTAAGAGGAGGGTGGTGTATCCATTGTAATAAGAGAGGAAAAGGTGGGTACAGATGCCAGAAAGTTTAAAAATCTGGTCGAAGAAAGATGAGGAGCTCAGGTTGGATGGACTCAAACTTCTCAAGCACTAATGCTGCAAGGTCATTTGTAGGAAGTGTCCTTGGTTGTGGTGACGGGATGCTCTGCTGCCTGCTCTTTGCCTTTGCTTAAATGTCTAATCTTCTCCACTGATTTAAATTCTAATAAGCCCCACTCTCTCCTTGAAAGCTTTTGCTAACTACTCTAGCTTACCATGACCCCTCACTTCTCCTACCATATCTGCAGTCTCAACCCCAGTCCAATACTGATTAGCCTTCTCATTGTTTGCTTCAAGACTAATGCCACCTCTTCCCTCTGCTGGACTTCAGCTTGATAAGACACGCGGGCCAGGCGGTCTGCTTCTTTTGAGTCCCCCAAAATACCAATGACATAATGATGGTCATGCTGAGGAGGCTTAATAATTACTTGTTAACTGGCTTAAGAAGAAAAAGTATTTGTCTGTCACTGTTTCATCTTCTAGAATAGCTGACTTGGACCAAAACAAACCAGGCAAGACCAGCTGTTAAGAGTTAGCCACCAGAACTACTGTTTTCTGGAGACAGACACATTTTCTGGTTTGGGGTTATTTTTTTTCTCACTTCTTATGCCGACTTCCCTGAAGCCTGATCTGTTTTTTCTTTTTTTTTTCTTGACTGCTTCCAAAATGCCTTCATCAGTCCTGCCTCGGACGTACTGACATCTTCCCTGGGAAAGCAGAAGGGTTATTTTCCAGATGTTCTTTAATGCCATTGCTTAGAGGGCTTTCTGTTTTATTTTTAATGAAACAAAAGGTAGATCTGACAGGTGATGCTCAGGAGCGTGTATTTCATGCAAGGGGTCCCAGAAATAATAAGCAGCAGGCCTGCTCCCTCCATCCCAACTACGCAGATCTTATTTATACCTGAAAGAGATTAGAGGAAGTTCGCTCTCAAGGGCCTTCCCAGCCTGAGCCAGGGTAGCAGAGTATACTTGAAGTCTAGGTTCAAGGTACCTGACAGTTTCCGAAGGTCCTGCACTGCCATCTTCAACACCCACCAGTTATGTGTGGGAATAACAGGACTGGTCCAAAGAACACTTGCTTGGCAACAGGGCTGCCACAGGCAAACTCGTGAAGCAGGTGCGGGTGCTCACCTTCCATCCCCTTGAGGGCTCCAATCCACCCTCCCAAGTTCCCATCATTTTCAGACACCAGAATCATCAAGCCAGCCCACCCCTCCTTCTCTGTTGGAGCAAAGTGTCCCTCAAGAAGCCCTCCAGTCCACAGCTGGGCTGGGTGAGGGTCCCCTCTTCTGAGCTTCCGGGAGTACCCTACTCTCACCTTCTAGCCAAGCAACGACAATGACATTAGGTATCTCCCCTACGAGGCTCTGAGCTCTCTGGGTCTGAGGCTGTGTCTTATCTACCTGTCCTTCCTTCTCTAGCAATGCGCCAGACACAAGTGGGCACTGAATAAATGTTGTATTTTATTATATTCAAACAACAGAGGGAGCAGAGAATTCAACTTGCCTGGGATAAGCCTCAGCTCTGCCTGAACCATGAAGCCCGAGGCAGTCACTTCATCTTTAAGGCACTTTTTCTTCTGTGAAGGTAGATATTTTAATATGTACCTCACAGGTTCTGTGATGACAGAGTTAAATAGTGCATGTTTGTAAAATGGCAAGTGTTTTACAAGGTAAGTCATTAGTACTAATTCATACTAAAGTTGTAAAGCCTGGATTCCCTCACCCCAAAATATTTTCACTTTTAAGCAGACCCTCTGACATCCCTTCCCTCTTGCATGGAGGTCAATGTTTCCCTCCTTCATCAGCGGGGGTATTTCAGGCATGGACGAAAGGAGTTGTATTTTTTTTTTTTTTTTTTTTTTTGGTCGGAGGAAGGAGCTCAGGGCTCTTAAATAGAGAATATAGACCAGAGGTCAGCAAGCTATAGCCCACTGCCCAAATCTGACCCACCACCTATTTTTGTATGACAGGTGAGCTAAGAACAGTTTTTACATTTTTAAATAGTTGGAAAAACAAGTCAGAAGAAGAGCATTTTGTGACACATGGAAGTTATACGAAATTCAAATTACAGTGTCCATAAATAAAGATTTATTGAAACACAGCCATGCTCTCTTGTTTACATATTGTCTGTGGCTGCCTTCATGCTACACCAGCAGAGCTGAGTAGCTGCAACAGAGACCATATGGCCCGTAAAGCCAAATTATTTACTAAGTGGTTCTTCAGCGGAAAAGTTTGCCAACTCCTGATATAGACCATCTTCCTACTTGCTCCAAGGCTACTCCCAGGAAAAGATCTAGAATGAGTCAGGATTTGATTCTGGGAATCGTACTTTAATAGAGGTATAGACAAAATGGATCACATTCAGTTAGGCAACCAGGAATGCTCTGGGACCCAGACACGTGTCACAGGAAGAATGGTTAGAGAGATAATTAAGCGGGTACCTTCAATTATCCAAAGAGCTGTTAGGAAGAAGGAAGATAAGGGTCCTTCTCTGTGGCTGCAAGGAGTAAACTTAGGACTGAAGACCCACTTCAGCTCAACATAAAGAAGCATCCTGGCTGTCTGTGCCAACTCAAGCGATGAGTTCCCCACCACTACATGTACTCAGAGTAGTGAGTATACAGTATTGTGAGCATAAAATGTAGTGATCAATGACCAGCATCTGTTCATCTTTTAGAAGACTGTACAACAGGAGAGGCCGTGCCACTTCTAGAAGCAGTGCCTGGGGAGTCTGGGGCTGCACATCCTGAGCAGGGACCACAGACATGGTACATTGATTCCCACACACCAGGCATCCTCTCTCCTCTTTAGGAAAAAGATAACGTGAATCTATCACACCACGCTGCTGCAAAGAATAATGAATAGCACTGTTAACAAATGACAAGTGCTACATTTCTTATTATCTATCATGTATACATCAATTTATTTCTGTAGTATCCAGCAGGTGTTGAATGCAAATGGGCTGAAATACACTTTTACAGACTTGCAACCTCCTATAAAGAAAAACACCCAAGAGCAGAACAGTAAGGCTGCCAGGTTATTCCAAGACCTAGACTGAACTACGCTGAGCTGGACTTGAGAAGCCCTTCCCAAGCATGTTGATTGGCTGGAAACCCATTGCATCCAGGTCATTCACATTAGTTTATGGTGCAATAAAATGTACCCCAGCTGCAGGCTTTGACCTGGCCCATTTGGAGGCCAAAGCTATTTGTGGGAGAGCCACGGAAATTGGCCACAGGCAACATGTGGCCAGATCCCCTTGATCACTCTTTTTGCTCTGGCAATAGTATGTCCTTGGGTCTCCCTTGATCCATTTTTATTGTACATCCCAGACTTTGCCACTCCCCAGGTGTCTCTCAGCTTCTCTGCTCTCTCCATTTTGCACATGGAGAATGGAAGTTTACGATTAAGGAATTTTCCCAAAGAACATGAGGCTGGTCTTGAGACTGGAAGGCACAGGCTGTGTCTGGTCCTCCACCGAGACTCACTGTAGGGAGTGTGCTGGGTGAGGGGCATGGAATGCAGTAAAGGAAACCGGGCTCTGGCCCCATTGTTGCCCCAATGATAGGGGGCCCCATGCGGGTCATTTCTCCTCTATGGCCTTAATAGCTCATCTGACCAATGAGCATACGAGACCAGAAGCCAGGTCAGAGCCACAGGGGAGGAGTATGAAGATCAAAATGAGAAATAGGCCAGGCAGTGATACAAAAGAACCACTAGGTAAACATCAAGTCTTGAGTGGAATCAATGGGCGTATTCAGGCTGAGTCACTGAGAGTGCAAATAGCGTGCTGAGTTAAAGAGATATGGACAGCAGAATACTCATGGAAACATCAGTGGGAGTGGAAAAAGACAGAAAGATGGCAGAACCCAGAGAAGACAACCAGAGATGACTTCATCTTGGTCGAGATTTGTCACTGCAATAGCTTAATGCCATCAACACAAAACGAGGTAGGTTAAGCACTGGGATCCCATCCAGCATTCAGCGTCTATGAATTTCACCCTTGTTCCAGATGTGCTGACAAATGTGCATGAACCCCGACAAGAGAATTGCACGCTGAGTATCTGACATAGCACGGGCCCTGCATTAAGCTGACTGGACACAGGGGAAATCTTCCTAAAAAAAAGTGCCTACGCCAAAGTCTCCACTTCCATTTATACAAGAAACAGTCCTACTTTTTACTTTCCACTAAGATGTTCTTTGGTCCTGAGAAGGTCAACCTGCCTACTCAGCAGGACAAGTCATGATTACAGCAGGTCACTGAAAAATTTTACAGCTCTTGACCCTCCGTGGAGGGAATGCAGGCTAGCTAGAAAGAGATGAAAATTTATTTCCACGACCAGCTATTTAATATCCTAATCTTTTCCAGGCTATCTCCATAGTAGTTATTGAATATTTTCAACACAACTCCTTTCTCTAGAAGAAGTTCCCAAAGTAGCTGACACTTATGACTTAGAAACTAAGACCCTCTACCTTTCTCTGCCTACTTATGTGAGGCATGGTACCTGTATTCCTCGTCTGTGGCTGCTGTAACAAATTACCATAAACTAGGGGCTCAAACAATGTACATTTATTCTCCTTCAGTTCTCCAGGTTAGAAATCCAACACGAGTCTCAGTGAGCGAAAAATCAAGGTGTCTGCAAGGGTATGGTCCTTCCGGAGGCTCTAGGGGAGAATGGGTTCCCTTCCCTTTTCCAGCTTCTAGAGACCACCTGTATTTCTCGGCTCTGTCCTCTATCTTCATGGCCAGCAACGGTGGGTGGGGTCCTTCTCACATCCATCCCTCTGACCTCTTTTGCCTCCTTCTTCCCTTTTAAGGACACTCATATTTACATTAGACTCACCTGGGTCAGCCAGGCTACTCTCCTTATTTTAAAGTCAACTGATTAGCAATGTAACTCCCCTTTGCCATGTAAGCTAATGTACAGTTTCTAGGAGCTAGGACATCTTGGGGGAGTAGGGGGCATTATTTTTCCTACCACAGTGGGAAACGGTTTCCTCTACTAGCTAAGGCACATGACCCTGGCCAAACCTCTTGTCACTTTGGTTTTCTCCTCTAAAATCAAGGACTTTAGTCTCAGATCTTTAAGATACGTAACTTTATGGGGATAAAATAAGGTCATTAAAAGATTAGCTTCTGTCGCGTGCATTCGTTTTCAAAGCACTTGCCTATGCTTTGTCTCATTTAATCCTCGCATCAATTGGAAGATACATAGGGAATATATTGCCATCATCCACGCTTTGTAGAAGTATAATCTGAGAGTAAGAAGTTAAATGATTTGCCTAAGATCACACAACTAACAAATGATAACACTTGTGGTCTCAAATTAGAGTTTTCTAATAACACATGCCCTGCGTGAAAACCTGTTCTGAATACCATGGAAATGTACACACAGGGAAGATGGTAACCACCACTACCACCATCACCACCAGCATCACCAGCACCACCATTCGGCCAAAGCACAACTTGACCTCAGTGGAGAGGTGTGGCAATAGCAGACACTGGCCTCTGAATATAACTCAGAACCCTGGGTCTCTCACTTTGCATTTCGTCCTCTGTCTGGCTGTTTCCCATTGAAAGTATCTTCCTAAAACCATATTCTTCCTTTCTTGCTACGCGACTACACACCATCAGGTCAGTCCTGGTTCTAATCAAGGAGAAGTAGTCAGGATCCTCCAGCTGGGGAAGGACTGCGGGGGAGTCTCAGGTACTCTGTGTGGTGCCAGGTGGTGTGAGAGGTGCCTCCTGCTTGTGTGAGACACAATAACCAACCACAATTACGGAAGCTTCTCCCCGTCCTCCTGAGTCAAATGCAGCAGAAGGGAAAACATGAACCTGAAGACATTTTCTAAGAAACAAGGAAGGAGAAGAGAGCTAAAGAAGATTATCTGAAAATCTTTGAGGTGCAGTGGACATTAGTTGTCCTTTGGCCTTGTGCATCCATTGTCACCTCTCAATGTCTTTGGGGGACAATTCCTCTCCCCACTCTTAGACCATGCGCTTGCTCTATCCTCCATCCTCCACTCCAAGGGCAGAGAACTAACTCCTCCCACAAGTATTTATTGAGCACCTAGTAAGTGTTCTGGGCATCAGAGATACAAGAGTAGACAAGCCAGATGAGACCTCTTTGGTCACAGAGCTAAAAAATAAACAAATGAGAAAAAAAAAATTCAACAAGATCTTTTTGAGAGTGCTTTGCGCTATGGGAAAATAAAACAGGGGTTTGTTACAGAGAGATTACTATTATCTGGACTTTTCGGTTATGTTAGCTTAATTCTTCTGTTTCCTGTTGTCCACATGCAAGCATCCTAACATAGGACATTCACATCCTAATACTAAGCCTCCTTCATACTGTCCATAGAGTCACACTGTACTGACCACTCTAAGACCTTTGTGATCATGGGAAATGGGAAGATGGGAAAGAATCCAGAGTTGGCAGGTTCCAGCCCAGAACCTCAAGGCTCTTGCTCTAGCTCAGCACCTTCCACCTGGACTGGAGTGTTTGCTCACCAATAAAATGGGGCAATTTCACGAGTGAATCTCAGTGATCCATTCCATGCCCTCTGTTTCATGTCCTAGGCTCTACATGGTCAGAATTGTTCAGACTTACATTAGAGCTGGGAACTGAGTAATCGCAAGCTGGTATCAGTTACCCTCATACATCTCTATTGAAAAGCTACAAAACAAGCATCTAACACTTGATCCAGATCCATACCAAAGCGTCAGGGGAGATGCAAACCGCACACTCAGCAAATGCACTGCATTCTGCAAACAGACATTCCACTGCCTCATAAAAGTCAGTGATTCGAGATGATGCTGATTTTACCTGAAAAACTCACAGTGGACTCTGAGGAGCTCTGCCTTTACCCTTCACAGCTTATTAAAGGGGGAAAGGTTTGGGTAAATTACATTCAGTTAGAGTAGAAGCATTTGTATCCTGTTCTGTAGGTGAGGGATAAGGGGGTGTGCATCATTTTGTGATATAAATATATCAGTGAATATGTCAGAATCCTGCTAGTATAATAATCCCTTTTAAAAACGGATGCATTTACATGGTTGAAAAAAAAAAAGGCACACAATGGAAAGTTTCCCTTCCACCCCTGCCCATCCCGAGTTCACATCAGCACCCCTAAAGGCAAACCATTGTTAGCTTGTTATGTTTCCTTCCAGAATTTCCCATGCCTATAGAAGCAAATGTGAAATATACATTCTAATTCTGCCTCACCCCCACTCCACCACCTTTTATACAAAAGTGAGTATTGTATACACTCTGTTCAGAATTTTTTTCTTCATTTGGCACTCTGATAGGTGAAATATGGTATTTATATGTAGTTTTAATTTGGCTTTTTCCGAGGTAAGTTTGAGCATATCTTTCAACACATTTAGGGCCATTCATATTTCTTTTTCTATGACTTCTCTGGTTATATCTTTGCCTATTTTTTCTATAGGACTGAAATTCTTATTGACTCTTTGGAGCTCTTTATCTATTAAAGTGATTAGTCCTTTGTCATTTGTCTTCTAGGTTTGCTTTATACAGAATATTTTTTACTATTCAGGTGATTTTGTTGGGTTTTTTTTTCTTTCAATTTTTATCTGGTCAAATATATCAGATTTTTCTTTTACAGCTTCTGGATTTAAATCTTGCTTAGAATTGCCTTCTCTCTGTTTTCTTTTGGTACCTTTATAGTTTTATTTTTACATTTAAATCTTAGTTTTGTTTTGAATTTTATCCTGGCATATATATGGTATGAGGTATAAATGCAATTTTATTTTTCTCCCACAGGGATTTTTTAAACTTATAAGCTTTTCCTCCCATGACTTGAGATGCCACCTCTAACAAATACTAAATGATCACATGTATTTGGGTCTATTTCTAAACTATCCATTCTGCTTCTTTTAACTATTTGTGCATGTGCCTCCAACATTCTTTCAATAAATGAGGCACTATAGTAAGTTCTAATAACTGGGAGGGCCAGTCTTCCCACATTGTTTTTCTTTTTCAGAATTTTCCTGACTATTCTTATTTATTTTTTTATATGAACTTTAAGCTTACCTAATTAGATTGTATTAAATTTATAGATTGTATTTAGATTGTATTAAATTTATAAAGAGAATAACATCTATTGTCTTTCCATTGAACATGATATATCTCTCCCTTTGTTCAAGGCTCCTTTTGTATCCTTTAGTAGTGTTTTTAAATCCTCTTATACACCCTATATATCTTTTTGCTAAGTTTATTACTGTTTTACATTTTTTGTTGTTATTGTAACTGAGGGCTTTTCCAATGTACATTCTGTTTGATGTCTGTATATACAAAAGGTATTGATTTCTGTTTACTAATTTTTGTACATTGTTACTTCACGGGATTCTTTTATTGTCTGAAAGTTTTACGGTGATTTCTCATATGTTCTCCATTCATGCAGCCATAATAATCTCACACAGTGACTATTGCCTTCTCCCCATTTCTCTCTTCTAATTGTTTTCTCTTGTCTAGCTGCAATGGAAAGTATCACCAGCACAATGATGAATAATAGTACTAATAGTATAGATCCTTATTCTTTACTTTAGTGAGAATTCCTTTAGTGTTTCCCCATTAAGAATGATGTGGGCTTTTAGTCCGAGATAGATGTATTTTTAGCATGTTAAGAAAGTACCTAGCTGACAGGAATAAAGACGCAGACGTAGAGAATGGACTTGAGGCCATGGGGAGGAGGAAGGGTAAGCTGGGACAAAGTGAGAGAGTGGCATGGACATATATACACTACCAAATGTAAAATAGATAGCTAGTGGGAAGCAGCTGTATAGCACAGGGAGATCAGCTCAGCGCTTTGTGACCACCTAGAGGGATGGGATAGGGAGGCTGGAAGGGAGACGCAAGAGGGAAGAGATATGGGGATATATGTATATGTATAGCTGATTCACTTTGTTATAAAGCAGAAACTAACACACCATTGTAAAGCAGTTATATTCCAATAAAGATGTTAGTAAGGGCTTCCCTGGTGGCGCAGTGGTTGAGAGTCCGCCTGCCGATGAGGGGGAAGCGGGTCCGTGCCCCGGTCCGGGAAGATCCCACATGCCGCGGAGCGGCTGGGCCCGTGAGCCATGGCCGCTGAGCCTGCGCGTCCGGAGCCTGTGCTCCGCAATGGGAGAGGCCACAACAGTGAGACCCGCGTACCGCAAAAAAAAAAAAAAAAAAAAAAAAAAAGATGTTAGAAAAAGAAAAGAAAGTACCTAGTTGCTCCTGCTTTTGTATGTATTTTTTTTTTAATAAAACATGATGATTGAACTTTCTCAAAGGCCTTTTCGACATCTATGAAGATAACCATATCACTTTTCTGCTAATGTTCACTAGTGTCAAACTGTATCTGCATTCCAGGATTAAAACCCTCTTGATTATGATTTATTAGTTTTCAAATGTATTACTGAAATTGTTTTGCCATTTTTCCTAGGATTTTTGAATTGATATAATAAGTGAGATTAGTCTTTGGCTTTCTATTTGTGCCTTCTTTGTCAGATTTTGGTGACTATTTCTCTTGTTTGTCTATGCTCTGGAATGTATTGGAATTGCCTGTTCCTTGGAAGGTTGATAAAGTTTTCTCTGTAAAACCATCTGGACTGTTTTTTTCTTATTCTGGGGTGGAGTATACCTGTTTGAAAAGGATTTTTTGTTTGTTTTTTTGTGTTCTGCCTTGGAAATTCTGGATTCTCTTCTGAGGTCAGTTTAGTAAATTTTATTTTCTTGGAAAATAATCTAGTTCATTCAGACTTTCAAATATATCTGCATAAATCTGAGCGAAGTAGTCCCCTGTGATTCCTTTAACTTCCTGTTTTTGTCATTATTTCCCACATATCATTTCTTATTTTATGTATCTGCAATTGCTCCCACATTCTGCTGATTAGGTTAACTAGTAGTTTATCTATTTCATTGTTGTTTTTCCCCAAAACCAGCTTTGAAATTTATTTCAACTGTTTCGCTAACTCATTAATTTTTACTTTTATCTACTTCTTCCTTCTGCTTTCCCTCTGCTATAATCTTTTCATTCTGTTGTAACTCCTTGACTTAGATGACTAATTCATGTGTTTTCATTCTTCTGTGTAAATATTTAAGGTCATCATTTTCCCTCTGAGTACTGCTTTAGCTTCATCACATCTGTCCTGATTTTTAGTGTTTTTATCAATTGCTGTTTTCCAGAAAATCTGAATTTTCAGTTTCTAGTTTCCTCTTTGAGCTATGCATTAAAGGGGTCTTTTTATTTTGTTTTGATTTGATTTTACTTTTAGTGGAATGGTCTTTTGATTTTCTGATTTAGTATTACTTTCTAGCTTAATTGTACTGTAATTAGAGAATACTGCTTGTATCTTTTTTTTCTAATTTGGGGGATTTACTGAGGTTATCTTTAGCCCCTAATAGATGGTCAATACTTGTGAATGTTTTGTGGGCCCTTGAAAGATGCATTCTCTTCATTTATTTAGTCTGTAGGGTTTGCTATTTATCAATCAGATCTGCTTTATTACTTATGCTAATTAGGTCTTCAATATTGATTTTTATTCTTGTCCAGTTATCTGGAGACCGAAACATGCAAATTAAAGTGATCTGTTACTAGTGTGCTTTGCTGTATTTCTCCTTGAATCTCCTGAAATTTCTGTTTTCTCAATATTGCTGTTGTTTTCATTGTGAAATGCATACTTTAGCATCATGAAGTTCCTTTATCTCATTTAATGCATTTTAACCTGAATTCTACTTTTTCTGATGCAAGCCTGTGATTATTACTTTATTTCTATATTTACTTTTTTATTAACCTTTTAAAGCATTTTCCTGGTGTTCCTTTACTCATTCTTCCTGTAGTTTCAACCTTGCCATTTCACTTTCCTTAAGGGTGTCTCTCTAAACAACATAGAACTGGGTTGTGATTTATAATCCTATCCGAAAATCTTTTTAAAAGGTGAGTTAAACTCATTTATATTTAGCAGTATGACAAATGGGCTTGCTCCTCGTTCTCATTTTATATCATGTTTCCTGAATTCTTGGCATTATTTTTAGTCTTTCTGTGATTGTTTATGCTGTGGGATTCTTCTGGGAAGGCTCATGCTTTCATTCTAGTGGTTACATTTCATAACTAAAACATTATATACTAATCTTAATCTATGTCTTTAGACGTGATTTATGAGTCTTATACTACAAGCAAAGATAAAATTGGTATATCTCCTCCTCTTCCCCTTCACGTCCCTTCCCACAGAGGCATAGCAAAGGCATGGTCAGGGTAGGGAGAGAAAGAGACTTACATCCCTGGACACCAGTTACAAAAACGCATAGAAATTTAACACAGTGGCAGCTGCATGCAGGGAGGGAGATGACAAACACATTACAGAGCCCCTTGGCACCATTTACTCTGGCTAGGCTGCATCTCTCTTCCATCACCTGATTTTAATCAATAATATCATCTTTCATAATGTTTACCATTTATTGTTAAATATAATTACGCTTATATTACTTCATTTGTCAGCTCTAAATTACATCTTTTGACTCCCTGCTATTATCGAGTGAGGCATTCAGACAACTTACTTTTTCCCCCTTCCCCTTCCAATATTTGTTGGTTGTGTTATTTCTACATCATCAGGGCACAGAACATTTACACTCTCCTCTGTTGCTCTAATCCTTATATTTGTTTTAGCTTTAGTGTAGATTGACAGTTGGAGCTACTCGGCGCTCATCCTCACTCTTCCCTTTGTTGACTGAAGTTCATCCTCTACTAGTTTGCTCAGGAAGCGCTCATGGGAACAATATTCCCTGAGTTATCGCATGCTCAAAACTGTCTTTATACTTAAAAGATGACTAGGATGGATGGGAATTTTGGCTCACATTTTTTTCCCTTGCTTATCTTGTAGACGTTTCACTGACTTCCAGGCGTTTAATGTTTCTGCAGAGGAAACTGGGGCCAACCTGATATTTTTCTCCTCATAAGTGACTTGATTTCTTTGCCCAGATTCCCAATGAATTCCTTTTCCTGTCTTTCTTTGCTTTTTTCTTGTCTTTCTTTCCTGCCTGTCTGCCTTTCTTTTCTTTCTTCCCTTCTTCCCTCCTTCCTTCCTTCCTTTAAACTGTCTTTTTCATGATCCCTTTGTTAATTCTGAAGTAATTTCAAACCTTAAAAAAAAAGGTTGCAAGAACAGTATAAACTCTTACACTCCCCTCCACACAAATTCCCTAGATGAGAGCATTTTACTGTATTTTTCCCATTTGTGGAGAGAAAGCGAGAGATTTTTCTTGTGACATGATGTCTATCATCTCTAAATACTCCAGTGTATGCCTCCCAAAGATAAGGACCCTTCTAAGCAGAACCACCATGCAAACCCTTCTGGTCAAAAAATCAACACTGATACAGCACAGCCTGATCCACAGGCCTAATCAAATATCTCCAACTGTCCTAACGATGTCTCCTTTCCCTTCCCGGTATAGGATCCTATCCACCAACACGTGTTCCATTTAGTTGTCATGTCTCATCAGTTTCCTCCAATCTGGAAAAGTCCCTCAGCCTTTCTCTGTTTCTCAAGTCCTTAAAAGTCTCAGTTACAGGCCTTTCATTCTGTAGGGCCTGGGTACATCCGATGCTTCCCCATGACCAGACAAAGGCCATGCACTCTTGGTAGGAATACAATAGAAATGATGCTGTATTCTCAGTGCATCACATCTAGGGTACCCTAGGTCAACACACTCCACCACTATTCATGTTAATTTTGATTACCTGGCCAAGGCGGTGTCTGCCAGGTTTCACCACTGGCAATTCACCATGTTTCCATTGTATTTGATTACAATTTTGTGGGAAGCTATTCCGTATTGTGCCAATAACATTAGATCCTTATGAAACCTCCACCCACAAGACTTAGCATCCATTGACAACTCCTGCCTGTATCAACTACCATCATGATTGTTGCCAAGTGATGAATATCTATTTCCGTTATTCCTTCTACATTTCTCAGTTGGCATTCTACCATAAGGAAACGTTTCCCCTTTTCCCCCACTTATCTGTTTATCTATATATTTATTGATTGATTTATTCATTCATTCATCTCTAACATGGATTCCTATTTTATACAATGGTTGTAATCTGATACTTATTTACTTTGATGCTTATACTGTCCTTTGGCCCATGGATACTCCAAGCTGGTTTCTGTGTCCTGACAGGTTCCAATCTTTTCCTGACTTTCTGCAAAATAAAATATTTCAGTTTCATTTTACACTTTCTCTGCCCCATCCCTTAAGTCAGCCATTTCTCTGAGGAGCCCCAGTAACTCCTAGTGGAAGGACAGTATTTAGAAAACAGCCTCTGAGTATTCAGTGTACACCCACGGCTGCTACAGTTCCACTGCCTCCAGACCATCTCAGCAGAATGAGTTAGGATGTATATACCTATACACATGGATATTTCTAATTCCAATCCAGCACGCCACGTTCTTTCAAGCCCTTCCTCTTTACATGTTTATAAATCTCTTCTCAAACAGTGAAAACCATGGGTCCTGTTATCCTCTCTATATATCTTTACTTGCTCAATAAATTAACTTCTGTGCCTGCCACCTCCACACCTACTCTATACTCTGCTGGGGAGGGGAGGAGAGGAAAGGGAAGGAAGGAGGGAGGAGAGAAAGTAGAAAAGAAGGGAGTTATTCCCTTCCCTTAATGCCTAAAACGTTCCAAGGCTATATCCTGGTGTTAACTGTTCTGGGTAATTTTCCCCAAAGCCCAAATTTGTGTTCTTTCAACATTTAGATATTAACTCCTCTTTTATATCATGAAAGCTTTCTTAATTTATATTTTAAACGTTTGTTCCATTCAATGGTTTTGTGTTTTCCTTCAGGGACTAAAAGGATGCTTTCTTTGGATTTCCACTGCATGTCTTCTATATCTATCATTTTCTCTCCCATCTTCATGAACACTTCTCTTATTACAATTGCATTTATTCACTGTACTCATTTCTACTGTCTATGTTCCACACTGCATTTTCCAGTGTCTATTTTCCCTTGAGAGCCTTCCAACTTTATCTTCATTTCTGAGATAGATTTGCCTTTTCCCTCCTTATTTTCTCCTTGGGTTCTGACAGCTTGCGTTTCACCACCTCTTGCCATCCTGTCATCCTTTCCAGAATTCTTGTTTCTGCTTTGTAGTTTTTCTTCATAGAAATGATTACTTCATTGGGTTCTTTAAATACGCTGTGAAATACCTGATTGAAATTTTCATCTCCTCCCTACATTTACATGGAAATGTTCCTTATTTGGGGTACTTTTTGTGGCTACTATTGACCTTTTTTCACTGTAATATCTTTGCTTCCATTCTACCAATATCCTCAATTTTTCATTTCTCTTTCATTACTTATCATTGTACGAGTGGATTTTCTTGGACCAGCTTTTTGCAGGAAGTCCCTGTGGGATAGAAGGAAGGACCAGGGTAGCATTTCACTATTAAAAAAAAAAAAAAGCTCTTTGTGGGAGGGGTAATGACTGGAAGGAGGCACAAGGAGACTTCTTGGGTGCTGAAAATGCCCTAGATCTTGAACTGGGTGGTGGTTACACAAGTGTGAACATATATAAAAGCTTGTCAAGCTAAAAAATAGTTATATACTTTACTGCATGTATGTTAGACCTCAAGAAAAATGTAGGCAGGAAGGAAGGAAGGGATGAAGGGAGGGATGACTGTTTTTCTGCTGCAACAGAAATTACTTCCTGCAAATAGGTCTCTCTGGGGGATACTTTGTATCAACACACCTCCTCTGCTTCTCTAAAGCAAAACAGGCCCGGGAGGCACCTTCCTTCTGTTTGGCTCATGCCAGTCCCTGCCCAGTGTTTGAAAAGAAGCGATACATCTTCAGGATGCCCTTGCACCTCCAGGACACACTCTCTGCCATCTGCTGCCCCGAGGCTCTCCTGCTGCTCTTCTAAACCTCTTCACATCTGCCAGTGGCCTCTCCCAAGCCCAGCTGCTCAGGTAGCCCTTGCACATACTTCAGATTCCACAGATTGTATCTATTCTCTAATTCCACTGAAAATGACATTTTGCATTTTTAAATTATTATTATTCCCCTTGTTGCTTTTGTATAATATCCAAGGACAGAAAGCAAGAGGTTGTCTTGCACAAACAACCATAGCACGCTGGAAGTTCTGTTTGCCTGTTCTACTGGGTTACCACAACATCTCCAACCAGTCACCCCGTGAGCCTCAGTCTCCCCAAGAGCAGAATGGGCAGAAGGAACTGCTGTCCTTCTCGAGCTCCTTCTGAAGATGATCAAAGCAGAGTATGGGAAGCGCAGACAGAACGCAAGTCTCCCTGCTATTCGGGAGGGTGCTTTCCGTGGTGCTGATCACTTTACCTCCCATTCTACTTCTCCTTTAGCACCAGCTCTTCTGTAGACCACCAGCCAGGAAACAGCTGGTTCTTTAAGACTAGACTGCAGACTCTCACCCCCTCCCCAACACCACCCACACTCACACCCACAGACGTAGCAGATTCTTCAAAATACCAACTTGCTGGCTGCCCTGTCTCATTCCTCTTGCTGGCTGCAAAAGTAGCAGTAGGAATGTGCCACTACTTGGCACCATCCACCTGGCTGTGAGCAAACACAGGCTCCCAAAGACAGGCGGTGTGAGTTGGGAAATACCAAACCCATGACCCCATGTGAACCCCAAGGTTTCAGGCTGCAGATGGGCAATGTCAAATCACCCAGGACTCTGCCGTCACCATATCAGTCACAAATGTTCACCCTTAGTAATTGAAGTGGCAGATGGGAACATAAATTCTTCAAAAGCAATTCACTTGCCAAGGACTAGGGAACATTATGAATGAAGTGTGAACAGTAAATTTTTCCAAGTCGGGAGGCCAGACACACCCACTCAGCTGTACAAACAGGCTCTAGAAGACCCGACCTAGTTTTCCATCCGGCTGAGAACCTTCCCGGCTGATTTCCGGGCATACACAAAGGTTTGTCCTCTCTTCCTGCTGCTACCCCTTCAAGGAAGGCTCAGAACTACAAGAGTGAAACTCAAGCAAGACAAGATGGGTAGGAGCATTGGGCATCCCATTTTTCCAAAAGAAGGAGGATAAAAACAACCCTTTGATAAGATAATCCTTTAAAGTCATATGCCCTCTTTCAGAAGCCTCTGTGGAATGGGAAGAGTCTCCTTGAGGAATGAGAAGCATACAAGTGTTCATCGTCTGCATGCTCTGGGGTGCTTTTCATGGCTGGAGGTTCCGGCAGGCCCCCAGCATCCTGCCAGCAGCCCCCAACTCCCCCCGGAGCCCTGCATTTGATGGAGGCCGACACAGTCAGCTTGGAACAAGCAGAATGCAAAGAGCTTGGGTTAGGCGCCAAGAGGCCAGGTTCCAGATAAGTTCCACCACCAACCAGCTGAGTACTCTTGAGAGGGTACCTTCTCCCAAGTCTCAGCATCCTCAGATGTAAGGAGAGCAAGTGGGTGTGATAAACTCAAAGGCTCCCTGCGTCAGCACGTCAGGATTCCGGTTTATCCCCCGGAGCCTGGCTGTTACCTCACTCTCAGCTCTGATACCCCTAACCCCACACCGTAAGAGAAGGCCTCACACTTTGTGAATCAGCCACCACTTCTCCCAGGCCTGGAATGCTTGCTGTTACTGTGGCAAAACGCAGTCATTACTTCAAAACCAACAGCAATGGCAAACGGCAGAGAAAATAAAACTCACCAAACTCTTACCGCAAAACCAAACCCGCAAATGAAAGAGCGGAGGAAGTGACTGTCTAAGTAACATTTCTCTAAAATGCCCAACTTTTGCCTCTCCACAAGAGACGGATAACAGAAGAAAACCACCCATGGAGTCGGAAAATGCATCATCTCTTGTTCTCAGATGAATCCAGGCTGCTAACAGCGCTGATACTTTTAGAAAACCAAAGACAAGGAATCTCAGGCTTAAAAAGAGCCTGTCAGAATGTGAAATGATGCCCTTTCTCCCTCCTTGACAGTGTAAACTGGTTTGGCTCAAATTATGTCCAATTAGGACACAGTGAAAATGAAATACACAGACGCACAAATTCACAGAGACGCTTGCACCCAGGCACGGCCCCTCCGTCCTCCGGCAGTGCGGACAGATTGGAATGGACACGATGCGATACAATCATTAAACATCTCTCCAGCTTATTTGCTTGCAGTGTGTCTCAATAATGTGTTATGAGGTGTGTTTGTAATTGGCTACTGCCGATAGCGGTCCTTGAGAGCGAAATGGAGTGTGTCTAAATGCAGACAAAGCTACTTAGCGCGCCAGGACAAGATGGGACGCTCCTCACAAGGTCCAAATGGGATACTCGGGGCTTCTTCCACCCATAGCTTGGGAGCGAGAAAAAGGAATAATCTGTCTCAATTTTCTCAGCTCCAGAAACAATATTTATAAAATAGAAGGTGGTTTCAGAGCTCATTTATTTTCCTGGTTCACAGTACCCACTCTCTGCTGACATCATTTTCTAACCAATTTTATTTCCAACAATCACAGGAACAGCCTCAGTTCTACTTGAAATCGTTAAAAACAAATCCATTCTTTCCTTGTCTTTGAGCCCCATCTCTTTTGAAAAAAAATGGTTTAATTTCTGCACTGCCTTTCTTTGAAACAATATCTCAGGTGTCTGAATAGCCAACTCAATCCTTCTTTCTCCCTGTCTTCCCTCCTCAATCTCTTTAGTCTCTGTAAATGCAAGAAGCACACAGATCCCTCCTCCTGGCCCCCATTTCTAGACACTCCCTTTGTTGGCTAATCAAGTCAAAGGTGGCCTACCTGTAGTGACTCCAAAGGACACATCGTCCACACAATAGGCATCTTGGAAATTGAACAGGCCAAGGATTTAAAAAGTCACAAAAAAGAAAGAACCCTGTTTCTTACCCAGAAGGCAATCTTTAATGAGCAAAATAAAGGCAGAACAGGAGCTACCAAGCCTGGTTCCGGCTTCCATGAAAACTGTGGCCATATGCTGGCAGAGGGGACAGTTAGCGCTGTCTCCCTTGGCCTGAGTGCTGGGGAAGGAGTGACAGCACATGCGCTAGATGTTAGCCACCGCTTGCTGTGTCCTTCCCCTGGCCTCCCAGTAGACGACCATGGGAAAGAAGACGTGCTTTGTCCTGAGGGGAAGCCATGTTAGCCCTGGCGACCACCACATTTTTTTCTTAAGTGCTCAGAAAACCACCTGTTCAAAAATTGGGAGGGATTGATGTCAAGCTGACTGGTCTTTTTCTCTGAATGGGAAAAACTGACTCTGCAAGACTTATATCAACTCTCACATAGGCACTAGATTCATGAGGGAAAAAAATCTGCAAGTCAGATTTTCAAAGATATGACTCAGCCTGACTCATGTGGATTAAGGGAACTTGGACTGTAACTCCAAAGCCCTGGATGACTTGGGGTCAAGGACTTTAGTCCTCCCTCATGTGTGTAGCCCATTTGTAAGACAGAGCTAGACAAGCCGACCCTCTCCCTAGAGTCTCCCAGCAGAGCCAGAGAACTGAAACCAGTGAGCACCCCAGAGCCTCAAAGGTGCAAGCTGGGCTGAGGCAGAAAGTATATGCTGTCCCCCTGCTTCCGCTCCGAAGCCCCAGGGAACCATCCAGGCTGCAGACGGGGAAATGCCATCGCTGAGCTGCCCGGGATTCTGCAGGCGCAAGCCCCAAGGACACCAGGATGGAGGCCTCCCAGGGCAGCTACCCTGAAAGGCTTCACATGTCTCCGGGGCAAAACGACCTGGGCTTACACTTTTATTCCCACAAGGCTGAGTTCATCCCTGGACGCACAACAGATATTCATCCTAAACACGTGTAGAATTTAATCTGTTCACTAAATCGACGACAGGAAAGCCCCTCTCTGCTGGTTCCCAGGCTGGTTTGACTGGGACAGCGTTCCTGTCCACCCCCTGTGTGGCTTTCACCCAGGACTTCAAACCACAACCCATCAAACCAACAATAAACTATAACAAACTATCAAGGACTACGCAAATCCCACCCCTCTGGAGACTCCTGAGCTGCACCCTAAGAGTTTTTGTTCCCTTTTAAAATGAGGTGAGATGATGCAGGTAAATAGATGTTTGCTTAAGACTTTTTTTCAAAGGGCCTTATCTGGCTTTCTTCACTTGTCTATGCAAGATGAGCTTCAGCTCGACCCTCTCCTCCTTTGTATCTATTTTGCTTCTCTCTCATGCCTTATTTACCGTTTATTTTTTAAACAGGCCGCCAGAAGCACCGGTACCAAGAGCACAGCCTCTCACACGGCTGTTGCCTCCACCGACAGGGCTGGGCGCCTTCTCTCTGTAGCTCTGTGTATTTGCTTCTTCTCTTTTCTTCTTTGTATCCCTCCTTATTCCTCAGAGGACCTGAGCTCCTATTTCAGTCCAATTCTGTAAAAGGCTGTCCTTGGAGACGGCCAGTGGTCACATTCTGCCCATTCAGCAGAAGGTCCTTGAAACATTCCTCCCGGCGAACCGGCTCCAGGGTGCAGGGGAGCAAACGTACCGAGGTTGCTTTCTTACTCTGATCACTGTTTGAGCAAATTCTGGGCAAAAACCTATGCATTTCAGCCACACTATCACATGGGAGTCAGGCCTCCGACTCAGCTAATAAATCACGGTGGGCGTTTTTTTCTTTTTTTTTTTTCTTTTTTTTTTTTGCGTTACGCGGGCCTCTCACTGTTGTGGCCTCTCCCATTGCGGAGCACAGGCTCCGGACACGCAGGCTCAGCAGCCATGGCTCACGGGCCCAGCCGCTCCACGGCATGTGGGATCCTCCCGGACCGGGGCACGAACCCGTGTCCCCTGCATCGGCAGGCGGACTCTCAACCACTGCGCCACCAGAGAAGCCCGGTGGGCATTTATTGACCTGTGACCTTGAACAAGTCACTTAGCTTCTCATTCCTGCTCTTTATGTAAACTGGGGAAGAGGCTGCCTAACACAGAACATTGGATGGAGAGTAAACGAGATGTGTGGGACGGCACCAGGCACAATGTTTTGTAAGAAACCGGTATTTAATAAATTCTGAAAAACACGAGGATCTCTTGAATTCTTCATGAGCTAGTTTTTGGGACAGGCCACAGTCTTCAACGCAAAATGGCCAACATTCACGACCTAGGTCATATTCCAGTTCTCTGCACTTGAAAGGACATCTGATAACATCTTGGCAATGAATTTCCCAGCAACCCAGGGTCCACCTGTGGACCACCTGTCCACCTGTCCACTCTGTGGAACAAGATCCCGTGTCACTCTCATGGTCCACAACACCACTGAGTCTGTCCCTAATTCTACTTCAAACCTTCTCCTTCCTGCCACCCCCAAATTCTCCCCTTTGATCCTCAGGCTATACCAAGTCTTCTTTCCTCTGGTTAGAGAACCCCATCTCCATATGCTTCTGGAGCTCTTACTTTGTGATGGACTAAACCTACCAGCCCCTAAATGATCCCATAAGGAAGTAATTTTGGTCTAGATAAATTAGGCTAACACAGCGGTATTATTATATGCAGCTACTATAAAATCACAGTAACACTTCTCAATGCAAAGAAATTCTTTCAACACTAAAGCAAAACCCCCTCTCCTAGAAGGTGACAAGATACAAAAGTCGATGCAAAGACTCTATCTTCTCATCTTCCTCCTAGAACTGAATTGCTTTACAAAGAAAACTAAATTTCAAACAGAATCTGCTGAGAAGTTTCTGAAAATTCAGGAGTTGATGAAGGAATTTTGGACAACGGTCTTGAACGTGCCCCTGCTGACAGTTGGTGTTGTTTCACTCAATGTCAATCTAACTAACTGCAGGTTGCTGTTGTGAGCCTGGCAGCCGCTGAGGCCAGCACACGGGTGTGGTCTGGAGTCTGTGATGAGAGAGACCTCAGGTCTTGCAGAGCTGGGTGGAGAAAGCTGATGCAGGGCTGAAAGAGAGCCTGGAGAGGAGCAGCAGAGAGGCAAGCTCAGAGCTCCCAAATCCTGTGGGCAGCCTGGCCCAGAGTGGGATGGACCCCGGGAGGAATGCAGCTCAGCTGGCGAGAGTGTTCAGAGAGGACTTCCTGCTCTGTAGCCCACAGGAAGGACTGGAAGCTGAACAGGCCTGCCGAGTCCCCTCTAGCCTGAAGCCAGGGTAGCTCAGGGGTTCCTTCTTGTGTCTCAGGGAACTGACTACCTGCCAGGTGGAACCACACCAAAGTACAGGAGCAAAGACTGTAATACCGTCACCACTCTCCGCTGCTCTTACCTGAAGGCAGCTGGTCCTGAGGCTCATCCGGTAGACAAACATTCCCCATAGAGGGGACCAGGAGGCAGAGAGATGAAGGAGCAAATCACTTAGAAGTGGGAGCTGCTGGAGGAGGCAAAGGACAACACAAGCAACACAATAACAGTACTTAATGATGCTCAACTACAACACCAAACAAAGACGACTTTCTGGAACTAAAAATCATGATTTTCAAACTAAAAAGCTCATCAGATGAGCTGAGTAAATGGACGGTCACTGTACCAACCTGAATCAGTGGCTCAGAAGAACAAATGGAAAAAAGATATCACAAGAAGAGCAAAAATACAAAGAAATAGCAATCGGGGCAAAAAAGATATTTGGATAACAGATCTATTCGGAAGACCTAATTTGTGCGTAAGAGTAATCCCAGGAGGACAAAAATGAACAAATAAAGAACAGACAAGAATTAAACAAATGAAAGTATAGGGCTTCCCTTGAAGTCTGCAGATGGAACTGAGCTTCTTGCAGGAGTCATGGGAAAGGACATACCCCAAAGCACGTTCCTAAGTTCCAGAGATAAGGAGGAAATCTCACAGGCTGCCAGACAGAAAGAACAAGTGACTTACAAATGAAAAGCAGTTAGCTATCAAGTTTCCCTGCCATCTGCAAAACGGGAGTCTAGAAGACAGCAGGAAACCAGCCACAGACCGCCAGTCATCGAAGCCAGCGGTTATCCACCTGTCTGATTTGTAGAATATTTGTGGATATGCAAGGGTTCATAGAAAATATAACCCACATACCCCCTCTAAGGAAAATACTCAGGTCAAAAAATGAATGAATTCAAACAGAAATCTCAGGATGAATGAGATGAAAACAGTGGTGAGTGATGAACCATGCAATTTGCACAGCTGAATCTAAATAGATAGTATAAAGTGCTGGAAACATGTAACAAAAGGGACAAAGAAGAATACTTGAAAAAGAAGTGGCACTCTGCAAAGCAAAACTTGCCATTTAGCTCTAGAAGTGTTAAATTATCTTAGCAAAACCTAGAAATTAGTGGGGGTGGAGGTTGGGAGTAAAAGCCTTCTAAAGGTCTGGCAGATTTCAGTGTAAGAAAGAGTAAGGAAGTAAAAGTACTCCTAAAAGGCTCAGTGTATTAGACTGAAAATAAGTGAATAAAACATCTTTGTGGGGAAAACTCATCCATATCTTGTTTTTATACAAATATCTATTTGAATGTCCTGAAAAGAAAGGTAACTGTCAGTGTTGACGGTATAGTAAGATATCTGCATTTAAAAAGGAAACAGAAGTTGAAATAATGACTGGCCAAACTAGTGACAATAATAAAAAGGGGAAAGAAAAATAAATAGTAAATATTCAATATATCAATTATTTCACTAATTATGATAGGCTGAATATTCCTATTCAAAAATGACCATTTTCAGGCTGGACTGAAAATTAAAAATAGGTGTTCAAGGGAGTCAAGGGCTACCATCGAAGAAATCAGTATAGTTTCAGAGCTGAGTTTTTATGTGCCCATTAAAGGACAGATATGTCAAAGTTATTTAAACTATTATTTTAACTATTTTACATTAAAAAGAAACACAAATCTCCCTAATTCATTTTATGGAAGCAGTATATTCTTAAATCTAAACCTTGATAGAGTACCAAAAAAAAAAAAATCTATAAATTAAGCTAATTCATGAATATAGCTGTTAAAATTCCAAACAAATGCCAACAAACAAAATCCAGTAGTAAAAATAAAAATAAACTATAACTCTAGAGGGTTTATCCCAGGAAAGCAAGGATGGTTCAAAATAAGGAAGTCAAAATATTTCACTGCATCAGTCAAACAGAAACATTATATGACTCAATCAAAATTAATTAAAAATACAAAATTATTTCTAATAAAAACTTGAAGCAAAACAGGAAAGGAAACCACTACAATATGGTAAAGAATATTTCATAAATGTGAACTAGTAAATAGTGAAATACTACAGCCATTTGCATCAAAAGCAAGAAAAGAGTCTTGTATTGCCATGTTATTTCATTTTGAATGTTCTCATGAAGGTGACAAAACCAGATAATGAAATAATCAATCAATAATCTTCAGAAAGGAGAGAGAAATTTAACTCATTTTGATAATGATATGATTTTATACCTGGAAAATCTAATGGACTAATTAACAAGTAACCCCTAGGTTTAATAAGAAAATTCTGGTAAAAAGTATGATATTGATATAGTAAGAGATAAACAGATCAAAAGAGCAGAGTGGAGTTCCCAGAACTAAAACCCATTGTTTAGGGGAAATAAATATATGACAAAGGTGGTATTTCAGTTAGTGGAGGGAATGATGGCTTGTTTAATTAATGATATTGACACAAATAACTATCCATTTGGAAGAAAATGGAGTTAAATCTCTACCTCAGACTAGAAATAAAAATAAAATCCAGATGAACTTAAGATTTAAAAGTTTTTTGAAATTCATATAGAAGAGGAAATTTAGGATGTTCTATATACAACCTAGTAGTTAGGAAGATCTTTTTAATAAGACAGAACATTCATTAACTAATTTTTTTTTTTTTTTTTGCGGTACGCGGGCCTCTCACTGTTGTGGCCTCTCCCATTGCGGAGCACAGGCTCCGGACACGCAGGCTCAGGGGCCATGGCTCACGGGCCTAGCCGCTCCGCGGCATGTGGGATCTTCCCGGACCGGGGCACGAACCCGCGTCCCCTGCATCGGCAGGCGGACTCTCAACCACTGCGCCACCAGGGAAGCCCCACAAGTTATTTTTAACTTCGTACATCATGAATATATTTCCATGCCCACTGGGTCAGGTACTTTCCTAGTCTAGCTTCCCAAGAAGATAATTTGGAGAGAGGCATGGTGGATCAGTCGCACATCTCAGGGAACGCCAGCCAGCCATCAGCCTTTGGTCTACCTGGCATATATAAGAAGAAAGAAATCTCCCAGGCCCTGATCCCCATCCACCCTCCTGGTAACACCAGGCAGGATATCTTCACTCCTTCATTCCTTGAACGAATGCATACAGACTCAGGTCTTCTGGACTCAGAAGACATGACTATTCTACATGACTGCTGGTCACAGCCCTGCCAAGACCTCATTGAAGAGGATGTAGGTAGAAAAGATGACTTCACCACGGGGCATTTCTCTAAGAGCAGCTACATGAACTAAAGATGAAAATAGGTGGTCAAGAAAAGCCAGAACCAGCCTTGGTGAGAAACAGAGAACATAAACAGCAACTCTCATTTAGGCCAGGGAGTAAGAGAAAGGGAATGCCACACTGAAGTTTCCCTGAATTTCCCCTTTAAGAACAATTAGCGAACTGTGAGCAGTTAAAATCCTTAAACCAAAAATATTTCCTGAACAAAGTCCACAGTGAGTAGACCATAATATTCCCAACTGAAGAGATCCATTTACTTTCAGACACATTCGATTCTGAAAACAAACATAAGCAAATGGCTTTATTTTCAAACTCTTCCACTGTCTGGGCTGCTCCTGGTCTGCATGGACCTCTGGTCATTCGTGCCGAGTACCACCGCCTCAGGAAGACCTTCCCCACCCCTGCCAACCACAAAATTGCCCTTTCTCTAAATTCCTACAGAATTTACTTCCTGTTCTACAGGAAGATATCCTAGATTTGCTAGTACATGGCACTGCTCATGTCCCCAGACTGCACCCTAACACACTACAGGCATGGTAGGATAATGTACCGGGATGTTCATTTGTATTTGTTTTCATTCCACCCACTCACTCCCACCCCAGCCTTGTCCCAGCCCCTAACCTCAGCATACAACCTGGACAGGAAACTCCCTCACTCCCAGGTAAGTGGTACATAAAAGCTGTGTTGAAAGAATAAGTAGCCCAGAAGGTGATGGAAAAAAGGAATTCCTCCAGCTTGGAAAGACAATGAAGGTAACCAGTCCTGAAAGTGGTGGGTGCCCCAGGGGGCAGCAGGGTCCCAGAGGCATGGCTGTGTGGTGCCCCTAGGGAGGCTGGGCCCTGGGCTCTGGGCTCCCAGCATCACAAGGAACCCACTAGCCCGAGAGCAACAGAAGGATGAGAGCTTAGTCAATGATGTTACAGACATGACCATGATGCTCACAAGGTTCTAGGCTCTTCCCACATCACCAGGCAATGAGGATCCTTGTGAAGCTGTGAGTAGGAGAGGAATTCCCCACTCCAGCCCAGGGGAATGGGAGCTCTGAACCAAACTGAATTCAATACATAGGGAAATGTGGCACCAACTCTAGACCCCAGTTCATGAAGTATGATTCATACTGGCTTTTCGTGAGCAAGAGTTAGTTGCTATCTGATGCAGCGCTTCTCAAATGTTAATTGCACAAGAACCACCTGGGGGTCTTATTAAGATGCAGATTTTGAATCAGTAGCTGTGGAGTGGCCTGAGAATCCACATGACTAGCGAACTTCCACCCCTGGCCCAAGAACCACACTTTGAGGAGCAAAGGTCTAAGGCCAGGGTTAGCAAACTTCTCCTATAAAGACAGTAAAAATGTCAGCTTTGCGGGCCACCTAGTCTCCATCACAGCTATTCAACTCTGCCACCCACGGCAGTGTGAAAGCAGCCACAGACAATACATACCGAGTGTGATGGTTCCCATAAAACTTTATTTATGGACACTGAAATTTATTTATTTATGGACACTGAAATTTGAATTTCAGATAATTTTCACATGTCACAAAATATTTTTCTTCCTCGTTTTGTTTCCAACCATTAAAAATATTTTTAAAAACCATTCTTAGCTCACAGGATAAGCAGAGGAGGACTGAATTTGGGGTTCTGAATTTGGCCCATGGGCCGATCCTGGTCTAGAGTGTCCAACACAGTATAAAAGCCACGATAGGCATCAACTAAGTAAAGTGGGGTGCTCAGCCTACTTTTCTATCCTGAAGTTGGTTTTCCTTTCCCGTGATCCTTCCGCTAGTGCTGTGCTTTTCAAACAGCAGATACTTTGGGGACAAGTGGATGCTGGCAAATGTACTTCCTCAAAACTCACTGAACAGCCTTTAAAAGGCCGTCCTAAATCCTTCTTCTTCTAATAAGAGGCCCTGTGGAATAACAGGTTCCTGTTTTAGTGGAAGAGCTTTAAGGAGGAGATTAAACTTCAAGCCCAGTTTTTTGAGCTAACAGAAGAGTGACATGATCAGGGGAAGAAATCAACCTTGCAGAACAGCACCTAGAATATCTGAAAGCAATAGTCTCAAACATTTATCCCATGAACGCATGTGAAGTTTCTCTCCATCCCCTTGGCCTCACATCCCCTTTTGACTTAAAGGACAAAAAAGACTTCTAGCCATTTTGCAGCCCATTTCACCATTTAACAGCCATCCCAGCGACACAGTTCTATCTTTCCAGGAATAAACAACACACCTGAAAGTCCAAGAGGGAGACAGAGTTCTAGAGACAGAAGTCGCCAGGCGCCAGCCGGGGGCCACTGCGCCACACTCCACTACTCCCTAAGAATTCGCCCTGGGCAAGAAGGGCAGAACCAGCCTCGGCCGTCTCCTGCATCCTGCACAGCGCTTCGCACCCAGCAATGCCCACGTAGGTTTGCTGAATGAACGGATGAGCCTGACCCAGTGGCCTGGTGCAGGGCAACTGGCCCACTCTGTCTCCACCTGTTCGATAAGCCTGTCTCCCCATGCTGGATGGGCGCTCAAAGGGAGAAACTCCTTCAAGGAGCTCACTGTCTTTCTCAGTTGCCGACTGCCCCACTGGCACCTCGGCATCACCCAGACCTGTCTTAGCTCCGCCGCTTACTAGCTCTGTTGACTTGGGCAAGTTTCACTGGATGTTTATGAACCTCAAGTTCTTCACTGGTAAAATAAGGGTAATCAATACATCACCCAAAGATAATGTTCATAAGAGAACATTTAACAACCCGTATGGCTCAGACACTGTTTAATCAGAAAGGTGACAGCCTTAAACACCCAGTATGACTGTACTGGGAAGTACCAGGTAAATCTCAGCCTGCCTACCTTGTGGTAGGCCTTGTAAAGAATGAATAACTTAACACAGAGAGAACACCTAGCATTTCTCCTGAAAGGCAGCCACACACCCCTCTCCCCATGGAAGCCCCCTAGCCTGTGATGGTGGCCACGAAAAGCTCCATTGCTAGCACTTCCTGCAGGACACCTGACAGTCACTTGCACCACTTATGAGCACATTGCCAGAGCCGCCTCCTGACTCCTACTGCTGCTTTTCCTCGCAGACAACCCAGGGAGCTCCCGAGGGTTCTTTCAGACGGTCCTACCCACAGAACTCACAGCCACCCTGGGCAGAAGACAGCTGGAATCTCATTCTACTGGGGATACACAGTCGACCCACTTGTAGGAAGATGGCCTGCTTGCTGGGGTGGGGTGGAGAGCACACACCCAAAGCACCCGAACGCCCATCCCATCCTTCTCAAATCAGGAAAGCGAGGACCAAAGCTCAAAGTGCCACAAAAAAAGCAACTGGGTCATTTCTTTGGCAATTAACTCCAGCATATAGTTCACAGAGAAAATTCTACAATCCCTTACCCCTTATAAAGACTCCGTGCCCGTGGGAAAGACCGGGACTCTGCTCTGGAATAACCCCGACTTCTTCCCTGAAAAGAACTAGCACATCTCACGTAGGGCCTTGACACGTGACACTCAGTACATGTCAGAGCTCTCAACTCTTTTTGAGACCAGAAGGAAACAAGAAAACAACTTGGTTACAGCTCAGAAAACAGCTATGCTTAATATGACTGGAGAGAATTAGAAGTCTTGGCACAGAAAGGGAAGAAAGGAAATTGCACATTATAAAAAGAAATGTGTATTTAAAAGTAGAAAATATCATAAATGTGGCTTATTCTTTTTAATATTTATTTATTTATTTTTGGCTGTGTTGTGTCGTGCCGGCTTTCTCTAGCTGTGGTGAGCAGGGGCTACTCTTCTTTGCGGTGCGCGGGCTTCTCGTTGCAGTGGCTTCTCTTGCTGTGGAGCACGGGCTCTAGGCGCGAGGGTTTCAGTAGTTGTGGCACACGGGCTCTAGAGTGCAGGCTCGGTAGTTGTGGTGCATGGGCTCAGCTGCTCCGCGCCATGTGGGATCTTCCCGGAGTAGGGCTCGAACCCGTGTCGCCTGCATTCACAGGCGGATTCTTAACCACTGAGCCACCAGGGAAGTCCCCAAATGTGGCTTATTTATGGTTAATAGCAGGTATTTGTTTTTGGTGCTAATAATCTAATTAGCAGTCAATCCAGTGCATCTTTTATTATCAGCTGATCCATAATTACTGCTCCATGCTGAGTATTTTCCCGGCACATGATAGCTTTCAACTCCTCAGCACAAACAACCAAATAATTGGTGCTATTATGTCGGATACAGGACTATTCCTGTCTGAGGGGTGATATGGAGGGGGGTTACCATTCACTATGGCCTTTGCATTTTCAGCATCTGTTGATTAACTCCTTACCACGCCCCCTTTCATCAGTCTTGAGGCATGTCGAAAGCACCTTGACATGGTCAAGAGTGTGACAGCTTGGAGATTTCCTTTTTCAAAGTTTAACCCTGGGATCAGAAACATCCCCAGTCATCTGTCATGTTCACAAGGGATATCAAACAGTGCTGAAAGCACAATCTATTTCTCTTTGAAAGTTTTGTAAAGTTTTCTCCTTGACTATTGCTTTAAAATGACTTGTCCTGGAAGCGATAGCTTCTGATATAAAACTGTTTCATTCAACCGCTTCTGGTCTCAGTAAGATGTGTGTAATTCCAGGAAGCAGAACCAAAGCGGGCTATAAAGGCAGGTTACTAAGGGGAAACTCTATTCAATCATCGCTTTCAGGAGACCAGATTCAGTGTGACTGTGAAGGGAGGAGAAACCTGGCGTGAGCGTGGTGACGTGGGAAGAAGGTGGGCTCTGGAGCCAGACAGATCTGGATTGGAATCCAGTTCCTCTGCTGATGAGCGATATGACCTTGGGAAAGTCACTTAACTTCCCTAAGCCTTGATGTTCCTCATCTGAAAAATAAAGCTACTATTGTACAGGGCTGTTAGGAAGGACAGATGTCTGACACAGGAAACACCTGGCACTCATAAGGGCTCGGGTCATTAGTTCTCTGCTTTTTGTCCTGGGTGCAAAGAAAAAAAAAAAAAAAAAAAGAATAGAAGGTGGTTTGCTACAAGCCACTATCTTGTAGCCATATAATTCCACTCACTGTAACTAAGCCTCCACCTCTTAACTATAAACATAGGTAGATTTCAGCCCGGAATCACTTAGGGAGCCGAATTCCTATTGGCAGTTCCCACTGCCCTGAAGGCCTTCCGGCTGCCTGGCTCTCCTCTGGGATTCCCCTCCTCCAACCAACTTCCTATGATTCAGCAACTAGAGGGTTAACTCTCCACAGGTATTGTACTTTGGGTGGCTGGTACCTGTACTACACTAGTTATTAAACGTCTCCCTGTATGTAAAAGGGAGTAAGAGTTGGGAAATTGGAAAGACCTATCAAGACCTTTCTCCAAAGACTCTTATTCAGAAACAGAAGCCAGTGGCTGTAAAAAGAATGAAAACTTCTATGGGCTGACCCCAAAGAGGTGCTAACACCTGAAGTCAGAAGCCACCCACTCAGTTCATTCTTTTTCTTTTTGAACGTCTTATAGAGGAGGCATATACAAACACAAAAAAGCAGGCATTCGATGAATTCCCACAATGAACACACCCCAGTTACAAGCACCCAGGATCAAGAAACTGACACAGTACCAATGCCCCAAATGCCCCCCTGCTTCCTTCTAGTCACTGATGCCAACCAAGGGTCACCGTGAAATTGACTTCAAACACCATAGATTAATTTGCTCTGTTCTTGTACCTTACGTAAGTGGAATTCCACAGCCTGAGGGCCAAATCTGGCCTGCCACCTGTCTAAGGATACCCTGGCAAAGTAAGAATGGATTTTGCATTTATAAATCTTTGAAAATCATGCTAAAAGAGGAATAATATTTCACAAGATGTGAAAACTATACAAAATTCAAATTTCAGGGTCCATAAATAAAGTTTTATTGGAACACGGCCATGCTCAATTTCACTTACATATTGTCCTTCACTCCCCAACAGCAGAGTTGGTTACAACAGAAACCATATGACCTAAAAAAACAAAAATTCTGAGTACGTGACCTTTTACAGAAAAAGTCTGCCGACTTCAATTTGAGTGCGAGGCATTCGTCAAAATACGAAATGCATTTCTTTGGGATTTATCACTAGGAGTGAAATGGCAGGGTCATAGGTATATACATGTGTTCAGCTTTAGTAGACACTGCCAAGACGTTTTCCAAAATATACACTCAGTTTTAAGAGAAAAGCTAAAACCTGGAGCAGAAGCCATAATCTCAGTGTTAAGAGAGGCAGGGAGAATTACAGGGTGTTTACCTGATCCAGAATTAAACAAATGATTAGAAACCATCGGGACTTTTGAGTGGAGAGCTAAAATATCAGCGTTCTCTAGGTTTACATTTCTTTTCATTCTTACTCCATGCACACTCTTTAAAAATATAGTCCCCTTTGACGTTCCCACGCTCTGCAGAAATGGACAAGAGTGGTGAAGTCATGCTTCTGCACAGGAGCCCACAATAGAGACTGTGTCACTCAGGCCACATCACAAAAGCACCACCATGAGCCCTCCGGGTAGCTTACCCGAATTGCAGACAAAATACCAGGAAGACATTAGCAACCTCCTGCTTTTATGCTGTCGTAAGTTTAAGCATATACACGGGCAGCAACTACGTTACCCACACCCAACCTCCGAAGCAGCCACCGAGAGGCTGAACCCTGGGCCTTCAAGGGCACGACACAGGCAGGGCAACCTCTGTCTTCAAGCCAGGAGGCTCTCAGGTGATGCTGGGTACCTTCCAAAGACACTTCTTTGGAGTCATTCCCCCATACACCTGCCTCGCACGTCAAACAGGATGTACGTCTTAGGTTCTTTCAAATGACGTTTTTCCTCTTAGAGGGGAATTGCTTCTGATTGTTTAAGAACCACATTCATCACGAAAGGGATTCATATCAACGGTTTCTGTCTTAATTGCACAACCCTGTTGACTTCTGAGTTAAGCAGCCTCTTGAATGACAGCAGAGTCTCATTTGCTGCTGTAAAAACCCTCCAGCCAGGGAGAATCAAGGACAGAGACAATGCCGACTAGAGGACTCAGGGGTGGGAAAGCCTCTCTCCCTCCACTTCTCCCGGGACCATGAGTCTGCCATTCCAGGCCGGCACCTTCCCACAGTAGAAAACAGTGTCCTGTGGAATGTTTCTGCTGGGCCTGCGAGTGAGTTAAACTTGGCCTGTCCCGGGAGAAAACCCAAAGTCCTGTTGGCCCTCTGGAGACCGGCTCTACAATTCCCTTAATCAAACCCTCCGTTCCCTTTTACATGCAGAAAAGCAACACTGGTGTTTTATCAGAGGTACGGAGTCATTTCTCAGCAAGAGCACAAGCTTTTCGTCCATATGAAAATATACACATAACACATACATATATAAAATAGATTTCATTTCCCCTGGAAAAGGAAGCTAGCCAGACGTTGAGTGCGGCCATGATACAAAAAGTATATGCTTTACAGTCAGAGGAGTGAGTTCAAGGCCACTTACGGCTGGGCGAGCTTGCCCGTCTCCTCCCTCTTATAATCTCAGCTTCATCATACTTCAGAAAACGAGGATAATAATAACACCCACCTCAAGGGGTTGCAGGAAGGATCAAACGAGGCACTTGCGAATAATAACGCTTTGTAAACTGTAAAACATGGCACAAAGAGGTGGAGGGAGGAAGCTACCTCTTATCTTCCAGTTCCTGATTCACCTTTAATTAGTCAGGTCTTTGAGCCAGTGCCTCTGCAAGTAAAGACCACCAGCCCACCATAATAAGGACATAGGTCGATTCAGCACTCAGCTGGTAGCTATCAACTGCCCATCTATTAACAGCCCATTAGCTGGGTGGCTTAATTAATCCATGGACCACGTGGTCTGATCTCCCCAAGATCCTGGAAAACGAGCCTGAAACAGATAATCCATGGACGACATGGTCCGATCTCCCCAAGATCCTAGAAAACGATGAGCCCGAAACATGGGCGCCCGCTAATTTCTCCATGACCATCAAGGATTTGGGCGTCCATTATGCCTGTGCGTTGCAGCTGTGAGTGATGGGAACATAAATATTGATTGGCTCAGTCTCTCTGTGGCTGGGGGGTGGGTGGGGAATTAACGATTAGAGTGTTCTCAGAGGAACAACAGGGGCTACATAAATCCCCAGCCTGGACCATTAGGGGGAAAAAATCCTTATTTCCAAGCTATAGTGAGGACAGAGGAAAGGGTCCGATGGCCTCTTGGGAGACAGCTTGTCAAGACGGGGCAGTCCTACCTGCTCTGTAGATGTTACCCACGCTTCTCTGGCTGGGAATGAGATGCAAATTGGGTTTAAACAACGGGATCATTAGAAAAGAGGCAGCTGGTGGAGATTCTCTTCGTCTGGGCACTCAGACCCAGTGGCAGGAACATGTGCGTGTGCTGCTCGCCCTGTATTTCCTTGAAAGATCTCTGTAGTTCTCACAGTTAAGAAGACAAGTGACATGAGGAGAATTTAATTATTTTTTTCAAATGCCTAATCTTGTCTCCAGGAAATGGTACACAGAAGAGACTTTGTACTTGAAATTGGCATTGTCCGGGAGATAGTGGTCTGACAGCTCCTTAATTTCTGCCATGAGGGCTCATGCTGATATAAGAGCATCTGAGCAGAATGGCTCAGGATGGCCCAGAGCGGCTACTTCCCTCCTTCGGAAAGAACGGCCTTTGTGTCCAGAGCAGCAGCGAGACAGGCTGCTCCTGACCTTGGTCAGTGCTTGCAGGGAAGTACTGGGTTCCTGCACCTCCAGACTTCTTCCCGGGGCTCCTGACCAAGTGCCCTGTGCCTCTCTGCTCTGGGGCCCCCTGGCTTTCCAGGAGATGTGAGTAAGAGGAGGAGGAAGAATGATGAAGGGAGGAGGGAAGCGATGGAAAGAAAAACAGGAGGAAAGAGGACTCCCTGAGTGGCACATACATTCCTCCCGCCACAGAGATAGATCTCTTCCTCGCTCTCCCCATTAGCTTCCTAGTGTTCATTAGGTCCTGTGATGCCAAATGCAAAGACTGCTGCCCCAGAAGGTCATCTCAGGCCATTTATTCTGAAATACCAAAACACCCGAGCCAGCAAATTTCAGGAGCTTCTGCAGAATTCCCCAGGGTGCCAGTGTACACGTGTGTGCATGCGCATTCTTCAGTATCCCAAAGGGGTTCTTTCTTAATCAGTTCAACATCTGAGAACTCGGAAACTGACTTATCTTTTGGTTAATCTAACATTTCTGGTAAAATAATTAAAAGATAAGTAATAGACACAGAGAATCTGTGGTATAATTATTTAAAGCCACGAGGTCTCACTTCAGAATTATTCACAATTAACCCAAAATGACTCAGACTGCTGGCAAGGCAGGGCAAGTGGGAGACAGGCAGTGCTGTAGCGTGCTGCTCCCATTTCACAGTTGAGGAGACTGAGCCCGGAAGAGACTATCTGAGTTATCCCCAGCACTGCCAATGGCAGAAAGAGACACCCGGGTTGCCACGTATTTAAGAAAAACCAGAAGGTGAAACCACACTTGATTATGACATCATGGGAGCTGCCAGGAGAGGGCTGGGCTCTCCATCTTTCAACCCTGGTGAACAGTCTGAGTCTCTGAGGTCCAGACAAGGAGGAAGGCTGACCACCCAGCTCAGGGTCACTGCGGGCAAGTGGAAGAGGCAGCAGCCGGCTGTAGAGGGCACTGCATGTCAGACTCCCTTCCCCAAACAGATGGTGGGTCCATAAATGCTGGTCTCGGGTAGAATGTGCAAAAGTCATGACAGGGTTCACAGACGCTCCCAGAGAGAGGAGCTGGGGATTTTTCCCTACTTTCTAATTCAGATTCTTTTCCAAAATAATGCATCGGGGACTTTGAAATGCTCTGGAAGAGTGACAAAACTGTAAACGTCAGAAATTAAACAAGGGCACAGAAACACATTTCTTCAACTTCAAAATGTGCTCCTGGGTGCCTGATAATGCATAAGACTGTTCGGGAAATTTGGGATGGGAGAGGTGTGGGAAAGGATGCAGGCAAAGGCAGCAGGCGAGATGGCATGTGAACCAGTCCCTGTAAAACTCCCAGGCCTTGGGTATCAGCCAACGGCAGCCTCATTCTGTCCCTGTTCAGTTAATAAATGACCTCTGATGACTGGAAATTAACACTTTTAAATGATACAAACAGATGAGCAACCTTGGAAAAGGGTAGTCTCTAGACAGGCTGGGGAAGCTTGTGACAGGGACATTAATTTCTCTTTCTTTTCTGGTTTTGCCCCTTTGTCTTCCCTGATTTGAGCAGATATCATTCTGTGCCTCTAGAAAATTTTGAGACAGGGACGCCTGGTCTTTGCTTCCAAAAGTACCAGGCCACTTAGGGGAACAAGGGTTTAGAGAGAGAGAGAGAGAGAGAGAGAGAGAGACAGCGCTCCCCAGACTGACTCAAAGAGGTTCCCTTCGAATAGATCTGTGGGTCCCTGGGACAGGGCCTGGGGGAGAATGCCAGCTGGGAAAGCAAGCAGGGACAAGGGTGCAACCCAGGGCAGGCCAAAAATGACCCAAGGAGGAGAAATTCCTCTCAGCCTGATGGGACTGAACAGGGCAAGAGAGGAAGCACAGGGGAGCTCAGGGTTTTGGGGTTGGTTTGTTTTTCTAAGCTTGTTGGTATCTAGAAAGCAAAAGCATGCTATTTCTTGAACACCTGAGGCTCCAACCTTCTAGCCTCGTATTTCCCAGCTCCTCACAGCAGCCACATCTGGCCCACAAGGCAACACCATCCCCGCCACCTTCTCCAGGAACTGCCTTAGATGGGAAAACAGCACAGCGTCCAGCGCAGGCACCAGCATACACAGAAATGAATGTTCATGAAGGATGAATGTTCATCAGATAATGAGCTATTTCTGGTCATGCCAGAGTTAAAATTCCCTGGACGGTCTAACATACACCCACTGAGCGTCAGCAGATTATTAGGGCCTCTCTCTAAAATCGATGAATTTTTTTGAGTGGGAGAAATTACCTAATAAATGGGGAATACAATAACAGTGTCATATACATAAGGCATTTGCAATATACAAATATTACAGAAAACAGGCTCTCTTCTAATAGTTTTTGCTATATTTCTAGTACAGCGCAAATACATTTACATGGGCCTGAGGCACTTTATTCAAAGCCTTTACATTTCCAATACCTTCCTCCAAAAGCACCCTCAGGCCTTCAAATTCTTCTGCTTTTCCTAAGCCCTAAGCCCCTGGACTAAATTTAGTTTCTTGGAAATGAGAGACAAATTTGGTGGGTTTTTTTTTTTTTAATTCTGCCAGTTATTGTATAATTCTCCAAGAAGCAAACAAATGATAGGGGAGAGAAAAAATGGAAGCATTTTTCAGGTCCTTTTTTTTAGTGGTACAGGATTTATTGCTAAAATACTGTTTAAATTAAGGCGTCAAGCTTGTTACAGGATTTTCAATTAGGAATTAGAGCTTTGCTGAATTTGGGGGTGGGAAACCCCATAAAAAATCAAATCAATGTTGAAAAGTCAAACTTAAATCTTTATTTGAGCTATTAATAGAAACAGCCCTTCTTGAAACTAAGGGAAAAAATCCAACTGATTTTCTTAAACCTGGAGTGCAGCTTGGCTTCTCCATATCACTTGGATTGTGACGGAGCATAGGTTCTATTTTATTATCAGGCCCACTTTGGAGATCCCATGCCGGGTGAAGGAGGATGTTCCCTAACACTGAGGAAAGGGGAATAAGGGTCTAGCCCCCCGTGAAGGCAATGGGCTGCATGGAATCTACAAGTTGGCAAGTCCCCAGCCCCGAAGCCCTCGCCATAGCCCTCTCTAGACCAATCCCTCCACCATTTCAACTTCTCTAAATATTTTTAGGGGAAGGGAGCCCAGTGCTCTTGCTTTAGAAAATACACTGACCCCCTCCACCACACTGGGAAGAGCCTTAGGCAGAGGACCCCTGGTTTCAGACATGTCCAAGGCAAGAGCTCTCCCCATGACTGTGCAGCAGCATCGTCTAGGAAAACCTAGGATACTGAACTCACTCAAAAACCAAAACTGTTTCCCTACAATAGACAAATGTCCCTGGATAATTCCTACTGTTGAGGAAAGAATCTCCGCCCTGGCAAATGATTCCTCAACCAACGGTGCTGCAACCATTTGAGGCAACCCCGCAATGATGCCACAACCTTCCATCAGACCCGCCCCACCAGGGTGCACTCTATCCAGCCAGAGGAGTCTCCTCTGCCCCATATGACCTCCCCCAAGGGCAGAGCAGGATTCCCTCTGAAACGGTTTCCCCACAAATTACACCAACCTCCCTGGAGCTCTCCAAAGGCCAGCACCTAGGGATGAGCCATGGAAGTGCTTGGAAAGTAGGTGGGCATCGTGCAGCTATTAACATCCCTAACCTCACCCCATCACCCACTAGCGCAGACCCAGGCATCCATGTGACTTGATGGCATGGAAGGAGCACTTGCGTGAGCAGTTGCCGGAATAATCCCATTCCATTGTTGTCCTGATGCTGCCACTTAATAATAGTCTTGTTGTCTTGGGCCAATTGTTTAACCTCATTACTCAATCTCATCTGCATAAAAGTACGATCTGCCTTATTGTTTGTGGTCATTGTGAAGCTTAAATGAGCTAATATATGTGAAATGGAGTTTGTGAATTTGTAAAGCACGATACAAATGCTAGCTATTGTTATTTCACATGAATGCACGTGCTCACACAGGCTTGGTCCACGAGGAACTCAAGAGGAATGAAATCATTCGGCCATATTTACATGGGGCCCACCGAACTACAAAAAAACCCAAGAGACTTGGTATTCTTCATCTAGCTCCCATCCATAGGCTGCCTCAGACTCACATGGAGCCCTTGTAAAAATATTGATTCTACGACCTTCTACCAAATCCACAGAATAATAATCTCTGCAATAAACACAAAAACATGTAAATTAAACGAGCTCTCCAGGTGGTTCTGACATGGAATCAGGTTTGGAAACCCACCGCACTCCTTGGGACCTGACATGCAAATTTCCTGAGTAGATCAGTCATGTGAATACAACTGTTCTAGTGCTAAGAAGGACCTCTCTTTGTCTCTCCATCCCGCCCCTCAGGTACATATACACTAAGATACAGAGGGCTGCTCATCCACCAGACACAAAATACACCCACACATATATGAATACACACAACACATATATGTAGACACAAAAAGGCATAATACAGGTGAAAAACAGGAAGAAGAAATCTACTAACAAAAAAGGGTGACCAATAATAAGAATTATCAAAATTTTTAAAGTCTAGAGAATTCATGGTTATAAAGGATACAGAAAATGAGGGAAAAGGAAGATACTAAGACAAAGAGCAAGTGACCGCGCAGCACTGTGTCCGGACTTCTGACATCAGACCACTGCCCCCGCACCATGCCGCTACTCCTTTGTTTGCAATCCTGCCTCAACCAGGAACTTGTGAGAGCCGCCCCCACCAAACGGCAGGGGCACAGTGTACTCATCACAGCCGCCCCCAAACCTAGCACAGAGCCTGGCCTGTGGCTGCATTCGATCAATGTGTGCTCAGCGCTCGCCAGGATGAGAAGAGGCCGGAAAAGAAGACGGAAAAAGTGCACAAAGAAGGAAACAGATCTCTTGTCCCAGCTCCGTGGTGTAGACTAGAATAAGCAAGCTTAAGGTAATGAGGTTCAACGCAAAACAGAGAGAGTTCATGCCCCCACGGGCATCATTAACCTCACAAGGAGAAGAATCACCCAGGGAAAAAGACGAAAAGCTCTCCAGATCTACGAGCTCTCCAGATCTCACCCACCTCAGACCTCTTTAGGTCTGAGGTGAGTGAGAAAATTGATGCAGTGGGATGAAGGCTGTTTGAAATCATCAGTCTGACCTCATCACTCCCCTGCTTAGTACACCTCCAAGGTTCCCTGGTACCCACAAGGTCCTACCCAACAGGACCGTTACACATCTTCCCAACCTCATCCCTGCCATTGGCCACATGCTTTGACACCAAACTCACCCAGTGTGCTGTGTAATTCCTCTCAGCCTGTTTGGTGCAATTAACCTCTACCTGGAAGGCCCTCCCTACCTACTGGCAAACCTACTGTTCATCCTTCTCAACTCAGTTCCCTTATGTCCTCTTCCTCCTCCAGGAAGTCCCCAGGCTCCCATGACGCCCAGTGCACTGAGGCATTGTAGCCCTCAGCACACTGTATGGTCCTGGTCTATTCCTGGGCAGATCCCCCTACTGCAGAGAACAAGTTCTGCATCTCTGTACCCACTGTACCTAGCACACTGCCTGGCACATGGCAGATCATCAATAAATGATTGTGGAATTCAACAGAGCACTGGCAAGATTCCAAAACATAAGTGACCAGAGACTTAGTTAAAAGGCAATCTCAAAGGCAACTTGATATAGTGGAAAGATCCTGAATATCGGAGGTCTGAGTTCAAACCAGTAGTGTCCTAAGGCAAGGTACTTAAAGACTGAACCGGTTTCCTAATCTACGGAATTAGGAGAATCCTACCCAACTCATACAACTACTTATAAAGAAGCACCCACTATGTACCTTGCACCTAGTAGGTGCTCTGCACTGTACTTACTGGGAGCCTCCCCTCTCTCCCCCTTCCCCCATTATTTTCTGTCTCCAGCTTGGGACCGTAAATCTTCTCCAAGGGCTTTTTCGCGGTCGCTGGAGGACCTCTCTGGACCCAGTTCATACACGTTTCCTGGCTGGTCAGGAAACCCCCTGAGGCCTCCTTCTTCTGTGTCCTACAGCCAGGTCTGTGGAAGAGGAGACCGAGGAATAGGGGCTCTGAATAAAGGTAAGACGGAGCCTTGCGGCTCCGCTCATATGAGCCGACTGGGCAGGAGTTGGAAAAGCCACTTGGATTCTCATTTCCCCAACTCCCCACCAATACCAAGGCGTCTGTTTTTACAGGCTCTTTAGTGATGTTCAGGGCACATTCAATTCAACTTCCAATGCAGCTGGAGGGATCGAGGAAAATTACAAAGCAGGGGTGGCGAAAGGAAGCAACCGCCCGGGAGGCTGCAGGGCGCTCTCCCGCGCCGCACAAGCGCGCGCGGCGCACCCTCGGTCTCCGGCCTCCCCCGGTCGGGCCTGGCAGCTGAGGCAAGGAAGGAGATCAGCGCGGCCGCCCGATTTCTCGCGGGCGCCAGCACCTGCCGGCCCTGCCACTCGACCCCACCACCGGCGAGTCTCTCGCGGCGTCCACGGACGGCCACCCCCTGGGCTGCTCGACCGTAGTGCCCCCGCCGCCCAGGGACCCCGGCGCGCTGCCCAAGTTGAGAGCCCCCCTCTGCCCGCCAGCGCGCCCACCATCCACACCCACTCCCACTCCCACTTACACACGGCGCGGGGCCGGGGATGCCCCTGAGCTTTTTGAAATCCAGAAACATCACGCTGTAGCCGCATCCGGCGCCCGGTTACCTGCTCGCAGCACCCAGACCCCAGCCCTGGCTTCCCGGGAGCCCGCAAACCCGGCGCGCGAGCTGCGCGCCCTCCTGCCAACCACTGCCCCGCGCCCGGCGCGCCGCCAAACCGGTACCTTGGGGGTCTGCACTTCAGGTCCCGCCGGCACCTCCAACTTCTTCTTGGTTACCCAGAAGAACAGCAGCACGGTGATCCAGAGAACCCCGAAGATCGGCAGCACCAGGCGGCGAGTCAGACGCCGCATGGTCCCTCTTGCCTTCTCCTCTCGGCGGCGCTGCGCCCGTGGGGCACCCCCTGGCGGTCAGGGTCGGCGGGGCAGGAGTCCTCAGAGCGCCCTGCTCCCGGGAGCACTAGCCCCGGGATCCGGGTGGAGGGCCGGTGGGATCCTACCAGGCGCCCCGCCCGCTTGGGAGAGAAGAGAGCAGGGGTGGTGGCCACACGGTGCCCCGAGGCGCGGCAGGGAAGGGCCGAGGGGCAGCCAAGCTGGACGCCCGCTCCAGCCGGAGAAGCGCGGTGGCCGCAGAGATGCTTCCCGCGCCGCCGCCGTTGCCGCCGCCTCGGCAGCCGCCGCGAGGGAAACTGACTCGAGCTGTGGGGAGGGAGGAATCCGAGGCTGTGCCCGGCACCCCGGGAGGAACACGACGGGGGAGGAACAGCGAAGGGGGAGGGAGGGCCGACAGACAGACCGACTCCGAGGGAGCCCGGGCAGGAGCAAACGGGGCTCTGAGAGGGGGCGCTACCGCCGCCCGCCCACCGAGGCGCCGGGTGCTGTTCTGGGGTCGCCCACGGCGAGCCCTGGGCGCAGCTCCCGGGCCATACTGGGATGGGGCGGGGCGGCAAAGGTGCGTCCCCGAGACCCGCCACCCCCAGCTGCGAGCCGGGATCCAAGAGCCAGCCGGCGCCAGGAGGAGCTGTGCTTGGGAGGACTTTCCGGCTCGCCGCCGGGGTCTGCACGTGGCGCTCACAGCCCGGTCCCGCCCTTTGGGCTCCCGCCCTATGGGAGCTGACGCTGAGACCTTGGGCCGCTGGCGGGGCTACTGCCCCACACGCAAGCCACGCTCCTGGCCGCTCAGGGCCAAGGCAGAGTTCAGCCAGCTCCCCCGGGTGCTTCTCTGCCTGCCTGCAGCTGCCTGACAACTTTTTCTGCTTAATGGAACGCTGAGTTGGTCTAAATTTAACTTTAAAGAAATCCTTTTAAAAATTAAGGTGTAATTATCTCCCGTAAGGGCTTTCTCTCCCTATAAGGACCAGGGCTCTGTGCTTGCAGAAAGGGGGTGGGGGATGGAGTCCAAAGCTGGGTCAACCACATGGGGTTCTTGGAAAGTGGTTTTGGGGCAGGGGGGTACTGAGCACAGAGGGTTATCTTTCAAAAACCCCTTTCCCCAAATGCCTTCTGGAAGTGCATCCTCCTTCCTCCTGAAGATTAAAACTACTTGAGTCCAGAGGCAGAGCAAAGTGTGAATTGGATTCCCGTGTGGGTCTCAGCTAGGCTGGAATGATGGTGATATCACTGGACTAGGGGTTCCTGGCCCGGGTCAGCCACACTAGCTGTGTGAATCTTGGGGAAGTCCTTTACCTTCCCGGAGCCTTAGAGATTCCTCATCTGTAATGTAGGGATGATACTACCTCCTCTGACAAGTGAATGAATAGTTGTGAAAGCTAAATGCAAGGTGCTGGTGTTACCTGATCATCTCATCCCTCAAAGAGGGAAAGAAAGAAACCTTGCTCTCCCTGGGGAACAGTGCCCTATGATGTCTGCCGCCTGAGTTGGAGGGATGCTTAGCTCATCAAGTTGCCTGGGGAGGTGAAAGCTGCATCTACTACTGTAGCCATCATCCTCCCTGCCTCTCCCTACAGAGCTCAGCATGGGGAGGTAGCGCAGGTGTAAAGCACGGCTCCAGAATTCACTCTCCAGTAAGATGGAGTCAGCAAAAAGTGGAGTCAGAAATGGAGGAATCTGCTGAAAACCCCTGTGTTTGGTACCTTGTCTTTCAGTCACAGGGCAGTCCTTTCTCGTAGCCCCAGAGTGTTCTCGGCCAGGCTATAGATGAGAAGTTTTTGGTTGGGAACAAAGGTGGAAATCAAACAGCCCAGAAAAGCTGAGCACTCTTGCCGGCCCATCTCAAGATTCAGCTGAGCTCTCAGACCATCCCACAGAACCCTGGGGATGGTCTAGGATCTGCCTTTATTAGAACTCTGAAAGGTTGAGGTAGGCTTCCCAGCCACTGCTTTGGCTGGGCAAAGGTCCAGGTAGATCATGGTCATGGGAGGGGTGGGGGCAGCAGCAAGAGAACCCCTCTCTGCAGCATCTTGAGCTTCCTGGATCCTTCCAGGAGCCTCACCCTGGACCTGCAGGCTGGGGCCTGCAAAGTGCTCTGCAGCAGGCTGTGCAGGGGAGCCCCGGGCAAGCCGCTGAGGCGCTGGCGGCTCCAGGCAGGAGCTGCAGCCCCATAGTCCACTGCTCAGTGCTTTGTGATGCTGCTGCTGAGTACCAGATGGCAAACAGTTACACAACACCACCGCCGAGCTTTAGAGATGGCGCAGCACCACACCACCTGCTGCTGAGGTGTAAGGTGCTTTGTGCTGTTTGGCACCTGGGGAAACTGAGGCCTTGGGTCTCCCATGGCAGCTCCCTGCAGGGCCTGTGGTGCCTGGGGCAGCAGGGATTGCCTTCCAAGATGCTTGCTTCTTGATTACTATTTTGTCCTCCATTCAAGTGCAGAAGATTCCCTGGGCCTATGAGAGCTGTGAAGGGAATCCAGTTTCGCCAAGTGTCATTACCTGACCCAGCCAAAAGGCATATGATTCTGGGTTGTCAAGCCAGTCACTGTCATTAGGGTTGAAACTGATTTCAGTTGGGACTTCAAACATCTGGAAGCCAGGTGAGTGTCTATGCAGGGTCCAGCCCTGTAAGTCTCTCCCAGCCTATTCAGGGGTCCCCCGGCTATTTAAAACTTTAATATCCACCTTAAGTAATGCAGAGCACAGTTAATCCCAGTGGGGGATTAGCTATCATTGGTGATTAATCCAAGTTACTTTTTTCTCATCACAGCCTATATGGGGAGGAAAAGCTCCTAGCAAAAGATTTAACACGGCAGGAAAATAAGCAAAATAAGAACATTCTGAATTAGTACTATCCTGGTGCCCTAAAATGGATCGACCTCTGGTCTCTACAGTCTGGAGCAAATTCCTGATTTCTCGGGGTCTGTTTCCCCATTCCTAACGTCATACCCTCTCAAAGGCCTTCCAGCTCACACGTATGGGGTTGTAGCCTTCCTCGTCCCTGAATTGGGACTCTTTTTGGCCACTCCTGTCGTTGGCAAGTTCTCTCCTAGCAGCCAAAGTCATTAGAGAGCGAATTGGGTATTGGAGCAGATGTGAGTCATTCGTGTTAGTATAAAAACTGTGGCATAAAACCCATTATGGGCCCGGAAAGCTGTGTAAAGCGGCACATGGAGCCAATGTAAGCCAGGAATGGGAGGAAGCTGTGAAGTCCGGTGCATATGCTCTCCGGTGCCTTTTGCTGTGGGTTTTCACTTTGCTTCTGGTTGCCTTTAGCTGTCCCCCTGTCACGCTCACTCAGCTCACTGCAGAGGCTGCAGCCTTTTGTTCCTTTCGGATCTGATCCCCCATATCCCTGCTCTCTGCCCACTGCATGACTTCAGTGAGAGTGTGTGTGTGCATGTGTGTCTTCCATCTGCATGCTTATTAGACCTGCCACCACCAGTGAGATGCCCTCTGTGCCCAGCCTAATGAGACTGTACCCACAGAGGCCCGGCAGCTTCCCGATGAGGGCTTTACCCCTTCTGGGCCGCAGGGAAATGTAACTGAGAGCAGGGCAGACTGGAGCACGGCGATGAGCTGAGACACATGCATACGGGCCCAGCACTGGAAAGGGTCTCCAGCAGCAAAAGGGGCAGCAGCAGGAATTCAGAGATGTCTGTCTTTATTCCACAGTCGTACAGACACAGGTCTTTGGGCCTGATCCTGCAGCCTGCTTTATTCAAGTTCTCTGTAAATAATACATCAGCTCCCTTTCTCTCTGTGTTCCTCCCCTTTTTCCTTGCCACTGTAGACCCTGTCAAACTGTATGTCCCGAGTCTCCTGCGAGGCCTTTTTATAAAGTGAGTGATAGAATAGTTTAGGCTGTGTGGTAAATGAGAATGAGCTGTTACCAACCTTCTTACTTCCTCTCTCTGCCACACTGGTGCATCTTTGTCAAAAGAATAAAGCCAGCCGCCGACTTTTCCTCTTATCTTCGCCACGTAGATGGGTGGCTTTATCTAAGGGATCTGAGACTCACCTTTCTGGATCTTTCTCCATCCATTAAACACCTCCTTTCACCATCCTACTACCCTCAACCCCGCCTCCCTTTTTTTTTTCTTATGTACCACAGTATAATTTGCTTCCTGGAAAAGGATTTATATCTTTGCATTTCAAAAGCCTGCTCCTTTCTTTCATTATTTGACGTGCCCCCAAACTTTCTTTGTTCCTCACCCAAATGCCAAGTATAAAACTCACCATTGCTGCAATGATATGCCTTTGCTGGTTGTGAAAATGGTTTGATCTTCAGTGATGGTGTCCTGCAGTGACCTGAGCCATGGACCACCTCTCCCACATAGAAAATGTAAAGTTCTAGCAGCATGAAGGGATGACCCAATTAACTTAAAGAAAAGGAGAGGAAAATTCTTTAACCTGAATTACGTGGCAGGAAAGAGGGGAGCAGGGGCAGAAGAAGAAATGGAGGGATCCGAAGACAGATATCATTCATTCCCCAGGACCCAGAGTTCACACAGCCACGTCTCATCACCACCTGCATCATCTGTGACAAATCAAAGACAGTCCTTCTTGGCAGGCTTAAGTTTAGAGGCATCAGTGAAAGGTAGAAGGGGGCTGGAGAGCTCAAATCCTGGAAGGAATGGAAACAGGGTGAGTCCTCTCCAACCTGGCAGGAATTTCAACAGGAGAGGAGCCACGCATGCCCAGGGGTGGAAATGGGACAAATCTGGTTCCCAGGACAAGCTGCTATGGCCAGTAGCAGATTTTGTGATCAAGTCATTAGTGGGTGTTGCACATTGAGCAGGGTGACTACATGCCCCAGTTTGCTTAGGGCAGTCCTGGTTTATTCCTATTTTCCTGGCATAATTATTAATAGTGCCCCCTTTCACTTTCAAGAAATTCATATTTTAGGCAATAAATTAGATGGCCACTGTAATGGACAGGAGGACTCCAGTGATGTCGTTAAAAAAAGATTGATGTCCTTAGGTGACAAAAGAGTCTTTGCTGTTCAAGTTCTTCTGTGGGTGTGCTGAGTGTGGGATAGCCTAAATGTTCCTGTGGGGCACAATTCTGAGTGAACGATAATCAAAACATTTGTTCAAAGGAGAGACAATGTAGACAAGTAGCACTGGCTTTAAATGGGAAATCATTGTGTTGCCCGTATCAGTCAAAGGCTGTCTGATTCTATCCACCCAACTGAAGGAACTTTATCCACCTAGCAGCTCACACATCTCAGGAAGCAGCCAGGCTCCTGGCACAGATGTCTCTTCAAAGGTCAGGAGGTTCCTGACATCAGACTCTTAATTATCCCTCCAACCCTCTCTTCCTCTACCCACCGTAACTCCGTGGGCCATGAATGAGTGAAATGGTATGAGATCAATGAAACTGACATTCAACCTTCTTGTTGAGGACACAGCGGGAAGGGGCTGGGTCCATGTCGGACTCACAAGGAAGCAGATCATTGCCAATGAAGATGAAGTGGTACCAGAGTTTTCCAACTTCTCAAAAGAAACACAAGTCCAACTTCGTGATATCGCCTGGATTTTAACTGTTGTTAACTAATTCAATTCCCACCCCCTCTCCGAAAAACTAGGTGGGCTAAACTAAACAGACTGGATCCAGACTGCAGAGTGGATCCAGCCTCCTGCTCGCCAGTTTACAACCGGTACTTCAGCCACAAATGCTTCAATAAGCACTATTTCCTGTTTACCATCAGTCTACTAACTTAGAACAGATATACCCAGCCAAGACAAAGGGGAAATAGTGGAGCAGACTCTATTAGAGTCAGAAGGGGCCTTGGAGACCATCTAGTTCAATGCTTCTTATTTTGTAATTGAGGAAAGTAGAGCTCAGAGAAGCTACCTGATCTATTTCCAGCAACACAACAAGTTCATCAGTAGAGCTTGCGTTATAACGCATCTACCCCGAACCCCCAATTCTCCCAAGTGACACCCCTCACTAGGTTCAATAGACCAAGTGAAACAGGGAACGGAGCCATTTTGGGGGCTAACAAGCCCAGAAGTTTCCAGGTAATCAGCAATCAACAGAGACATTGTAGACACAGATTCTGGGTAATTTGCTGTGAGTAATATAAATAAATACAAGCCTGTTCCCAACTCTTCAAGAAAGTGTAAGCTGGTGATTAGGATGCAGGTTGAGCGCCCAAAGATCCGGTTCATCCTTTCTGTTGAGTTTCCATTGAGTAATGATAGGAGTTCCAGGTAGAGGTGCTTCAGTCCACCTGAGAACGAGCCACATTGCAACAGGAAAGTCGTTTTTGTAGCCATACTGCTCACCTGTCTTCAGTTTCCCTCATTAAGTGCTGTACAAATATTAATTAAACAGAGATTATTTGAAAAGTTCTTTTAGCGTTTGAACTCAGCTGGGCTGCATCAGAAGATGATATTAAAATCATCCCCCTGCTGGCAGAATGGTCTTCTTTTCAAATAAAAATTCTTTCCTTTTTGCAGTCCCCTCTACACCATAGACAATTTATTTTGCCCATCCTCTGGCTGTTTCACCCTTGGTGTCATCATTTTCATGAGACAACTGAAAATAATATTTCTCTTGTGCTCCAAAGAGCCAAATTCCTTTTTTCTGGCTTGATCCGAAGAAGGAGGGTTTGCGCGGTAATAGAAAAAGACACCTGATGCACAGGCCAAGCACAAATCCTCTGGGAGAAATAATGCATCTCTTGGGGAAAAGAAATAGCTCATACTTATGAGGTAGCAGATTTTCAATTTATAATGGTTTTCCATTTCCTTTGATTGCCAGGATAACTGCATTCCAGAAAGTTTGGGCTTTTTGTATGTAAGGCAGACCTGCCTCTGGGATCTGGAAGGTAGATTCAAAAGGGATGAGTGATAAATAAGCATCCCATTCCCATCCCCCTGCACCACTGTCCCAGGGGTTTGAAGCAATGCAGATCAAAGGGTTGAAATCCATTACCCAGAGAGAAGGCGAAGTTCCTCTCAGTGATTTCTTCCCTCAACACTGCTCTCAGGCCTGAATTCCAAATTGATTTCCTTAATAACTATTAAAGATCTTTTTAATTAAACCGGGCATCCTCTTCCTTGGCAAACTTTTCTTGATGACATCTCTGGTTAATTCAAGGTTTAAGCTGCAGAAACGTATTACATAAGAACACGGGAAGCTGCTTTGTGACGTGTTGATGAAGGGCGCTGCTGGTTCTTGCTGCAAGAAACCAGGGCGGCACCAAAGGGCAGCTCCTGGCTTCCTTTATGGGGGTGTAGGAAGTCCCAGAACATGTTCGTAATAAAGGTAGTTGGGTGAGGGGGGAGTGTTCACTTTTCTGTTTCCCAAGGTTCAGTTTCTCCTTTCAGGCATTCCGGGTAAGGGTGCAGCAAGTGTTTTTCATTAAAAGCATGATTCATTTGGATCATAATTCACTGATACTAACAAGACATTTTTACCTTTTCATCCAAAATTCCTGAGGTAGAAATACACTTGGCAGTCAGAGAACGACGAACAAAGGCCTCTTTTCACCCATCAACAAAATGCAGTCACCTCTACAATAGAATGTAGCAGGTTTTCATGAGAAGGGAAAAAAAATCGTATATGGGTTTGCAATAGTAAATTGCTCTGATCCATTCACTTTCTTTGTCCTGGTTCCCTTTTTTCATTTTTTTTCCACCAGGACCCCTATTTTAAAATGACAGAACAGAGTAAGGTGTGCAGGATATCTTTAAGGAACAGAACTTTTCTTTCTGCAAAGTTAAATAGCTCTTCAGTTGAGAATCAAACCTATGACCTTGGCTTTGTGGTCATTGTGGTCTAAAATATGGGTCTCAAACCTAGATGTGCATTAGAATTACCTCTGATGTACATTAGAATTATATCTGTTAAATCAGATGCCTGTGTCTTGTCCTAAGCCTGCTGAAATTCTGTGGGTGATGTTTCTAGGCACCTAAGTTTGGGAACCACTGGACTAGTCAGTATCTTCAAATTGAGTCAGTATCACCTCTTAGGTCTTCCTGGAAATGTTGAAGATGGTTTATTATTTCAATACTTTGGTCTTATAGATGACTCAGACAAGCAAAACAGAGCAGCGGGAAATAGAACCTCACCAGTACTGCTGAGGAAAAGTGATTCCAATTCTGACAAGACACCAAGCAGGGAATTTAAAAGATTTTTTCACTCACACATTGTCATTGGTCAGTGGCTCACAGCTCCACGTCAGTGGGCTCAAACCATTAGAGAGAATCAGGATCACCTGGAAAACTTGTTTTACTAGTCATTTTACTATAAACATTTTTAAACACACAGGAAGTTAGGATGATAGTCTACTCAACAGCCAGGCGTATAAGATACCTCCCACCAAGATTCAAAAATTAACATTTTGCCATATATGTGTGTACACACACAAGCATGCATCTATAATTGCTGAACCATTAAAAAGTAAATTACAGACATGATACGAACACCTAAACAATAACCCAGAAACACTTCATCACAAAGTCCCCGAAATTAATGGCATCCTAGGCATAACCACGACACCGTGATCACACCTAACTGAATTAAAAATAACTTCCTAAGATCATACAACACGCAGTCTATAACCAAGTTTCTAGGGAACTTTAAAACACAGAACAAAACTAAAAAGCAAACCTTGCTGGCCAGATTCCCAAAAATGTTTATTCAGCTAGGTGATGTTCGTTGACTGACTAATTAAGAATGTTTGTCTTGCCAATAACTGAAATGCAGTTCACTCTTTGTACCTGAAAATTGCTTGGCGATTTGCATGGCACTTAACAGTCATTATTTCATGTGATGCTCTTAGCAGTGCTACTCTAAGGTAGATAGGAGCATGAGGCAACTGGGACCAAGAATTGTCACTGCCCAGGTCCTGTAGGTAAATCTCAGTGGCAGCTTGAATTCCAAATCTGGGGTAAGGGACAAAGCACTGCCTTGAGTCTGGAACTGGGAATCCTGGCTCTCCCTCTGCTTCTAACCCTGCCTATGGGACTTGAAGCATTAGACCAAATTTCTCTGGTCTTCGATGTCTTCACCTGTAAAGTGAGGGACTCAGTTGATTGTCTCTAAGATCCTTTCCACTTCAGTCTCTCTTGGATTCAATGCATTTCTTATTCCTCCTCCTAAATCCTTCACTCATCTCCATTTGGTTCTGCAGCCAATGTGTACAGGGTTTTATTGAGTCATAGGGAAATACCCACTGATAAAATGTTGATGAGAAGAGATATATTTGACAATAGTCTTCCTGCTTGCTATGGCCAAGCATGTCCAGGTCCCTTAAACTCAAGGAGGATGTGAACCAATATTGAGAAATTCCTTCACTAAGTCACATGGGACAGGGGATGTGTGAGGATGATTCTCTTTCTTCTGCCTGAACCGGGAAGGTGGCCCTCTGGAGAGAAGCCAGTGGGCCAGGGTGCCAAACATTTGCCTCTGATGCTGGTTGCCTTAAAGCAGCACATGTTAGAGAAAAGGGTGAATCTCTACAGAGGTGCAGGAGCCCATGTCCCCTCTTCCTCACTCCTTGAAAAGAAAACTGTGAAACTCTAAGAACACATTCCTGGCAAAGTCCACAGCTTCTAAACAGAAAGGATAGGTTCCACTAGAGACCACTCCTGTTTCATTAACAAGTGACCCCGGCTTCCCTACCCTTCCCTGTATAACGAAGGCTCCAGCTGCCTTAAACCCCTGCCCGGTTCACCCACATCCCCCAGAACTGTTCCACGCAGACCTATGGTCTGACAGGTAAGGACCAGAACAATTTAAAATTCGTCACTTGGAGGAGACTTTAATTTTATATGGATTGTGTGAATTTTTTACAACCAGACATATTCATGCATTGCTTATGTAATTAAAAATAAATAATTAAAATCTTTGACAGCTGATGGGTTTTTCTCTTTGGTCTCTCAAAGACAAAGGAATCCCCAGGGTGCAGCAAAAGGCTCTGAGGTTTTCACGGGTGTGAGTGTGTGTGTGTGTGTGTGTGTGTGTGTGCGTGTGTGTGTGTGTGTGTGTGAGAGTTGAAGTGGGAGGAGATGGTATGGGCTCATATTTACAGGAACTGAATAGAAATGGTCTGGTGGTGCTCAGACAACAACAGTGATAATGTCTAAGCACTTACATACAGAGCATGGGCGCATTAAAGAACAAGATGAAAGCTAAGGCTGCGTAACCGTGGCGAAAGCTGGATCAGTGGTGGGAGGTGGGAGAGAAAGATGTAAAGAACCAGTTCCTCTAATTCTGTCTCTTTCCCTCAGCCTCTCATGACCTCTCTCGGAGTATCCTCTGCTCTTTACCCTCAGTGCTGCCAGACCTGTCCAGTTGGGAGGCGTGTCCTCATAATGTCACTCACGTCATCCCCCACCAAGGCTCTGCGCATGCTCCTCCTTCAAAAGTCCGTTTTCCTCATTAGGGAGTTAATCACCACCAGCAGCCCATCCCAGGGCCCCTCACCTCTGAAGACGCCCTGTCCACCATGGGAGTCTGATCTGGTGCTATCCCGTCTTAAGCATTCTGTCCACCAGCCCTGGATACTGAATTGCCATTTGTTTGCTATGACTTCAATATTTAAGCTTCACCATTTGTGTGTACATGTTAACAGTTTGCTTTACTGCAGCAATTCTTTGTTTTTAAAAAAGCAGCCGGTCCTGAAAGTCAGACGGGGAAGTGACCTGCACGCTCAGCTGGCCGATGCCCTGGTCCTCAGAGGGTCTCTGGGTGATCTGGTTTTAGTGACACAACCCTACCTCCTGGAATCACCTGAGGTGGACAGCATCCCTCAAAACCATGGGACTAGAAAGGACAAGTTTTAAAACCTCAAGACTGAATAAAAGGCATTCAGAACAATGAAGGCAAAGAGGGTCGGGTCAGCCTACACCTGGTGTGATGTGAGCACAGCTGCTGTCAAGCCAGCTTGGTTTAGCAGCTAAGCACGCAGACACCGGAGTCAGAGGCCTCGGTTCTAAGCCTACCTTTGCCATCAGCTGCAGACTTTTGTCAAGCCACTGAATCCCTCTGTCCCCCAGTTGTCCCCAGGTTGGAGTTGGTCACACAGACCTCTGGTTGTAGTCTGGGATCTGCTGCTTCTTAATTGTGTCATGTGGGCATGTTATATAGCCTTTCTGAGCACCAGTGTTACCATCTGGAAAAAAAGTGACATTATGAATATCTCCTTGCAGGGTTGTTGTCAGGATTTAGAAACAACAGATACAAAGCGCCTGGTACAGAAGGTAATCAATATACTAGTCATCCATCACTGCCACCCATGATCATGTGATGATGGCTCGATAAGCTATCACCTTGAGGGCAAGGACTGTGTCTTTTGACCTTGGCACCCCTCCTCCACCACTTTGTGACATGATGAAAATACTCAACACTATATTTGTTTGATGAACTTTTTTAAAGCAAGCACCTCCTTCCATATGATGGACAGAAAGAAGGACTGTGAAGTAGTGGGCTCTGGAAAGAGACGCCAACCCCAGCCCTCACTGGTCATGTCATATTGGCAACTCTGGAGGGCATGTGACGGTGTTTGGCTGCCCCCATCTGAACCCCTTTCCATTTGGGGGGAATTCCCTCCCTGATAAGGAGTGGAAGCAGCCTTTCAGAGGAGTTGAAAAACACCAGCACTTCCTTTCCTAGCCTCCCTTGCAGCTGCAGCCCACATTTATGCTCTCCTGATCAGACCACTTGGCCAAATTTTTACATGGAAGCTGACGAGACAAGAAAGAAGGGACAGAGGGCAGTGGGAGTCATGACAGCTGAAAAGCTGAATTTCTGGCACAAAAGAGGAATGGGGCTTGCAAAAATAGCAGAAGCAGTCTAGCCGAGTACCTGCACAAAAATGGCAGTGGTGCGTGTCCTGGCATCTAGTCCTCTGTAAGAGTGGCCGTGGTCTGCTCATCAGACCAGTTCTGCAGTGCAACTGTAGGCATACCTCTGGAAGCTTGGCCCTGGTTCTCTGTGAGCTTCCCCAAATCCTTTTAGTATCCTGTTTCTGCTTTACCAGCCAGAGCAATCCTCTGGAGCTTGCAACCCAGAATTTGACTGATCCAGCAAGGTGCTTACTCTCTGCAGTTGTTTCCCCATCTTTACAACAGGGTTAATTCCTTAGGGATAGAAGAAGATACTATACGTTCAGTGTCTGGCATCAGAGTACTCAGCAAATACTATTTCCTTAAACACAAGTCCAAGAGCAGCCAGAGCCTCAAGCTACAGTGTTACTTATATTCCTTTTTTTTTTTTTTTTTTGCGTTACACGCGCCTCTCACTGTTGTGGCCTCTCCCGCTGCGGAGCACAGGCTCCGGACGCGCAGGCTCAGCAGCCATGGCTCACAGGCCCAGCCGCTCCGCGGCATGTGGAATCTTCCCGGACCGGGGCACAAACCCGTGTCCCATGCATCAGCAGGCAGACTCTCAACCACTGCGCCACCAGGGAAGCCCCTATATTCCTTTTTGACATTTGATTACATGTGCATCTTGGGGATCCACACAGTTCTAGAGAGATCCCAGCTTACTGGTTGGTTCTCTAGCTAGAGTGAAAGCAAAAGGCCAGGAATAAACTGTGCCCCAGGTTCACACGCAGAATCATTCAGCGCCATCGAGAGTGATCTGTATGACCTGTGACTCCAAGATGGGACCAGCTCTTGCCCTCAGTTCAAAGAAATCACGACTAATATCTCCAAGTTTCCCGGAATCCTACAGATGAAACGGGATAATCTTGACATGAATAAATACGCTTTTAATGTTTTCAAGAATATAATTTCTTCCATTTTTAAAATTTGCTAAAACTGGGGATAAGAAACAGTTACATTTATTATCTCTTGTCATCCATTGTGCTCACAGACTGGTTTTCGCTCCTTTGTTAAGGCTCCTGCACCTTCAGAATATTGGCACCAGGTGGAGATAAAGAGCCATGTGCTCTGACTAGGGAGCCTTGACAGAAATTCTAGGCAGCTTGTAACTGCTTTAGACTCACCTTGTGGATTTGTAGATGATTTTGAAATCTGTTAACTACAAGAAAACGAAAGGCACTCAAACTGGCTTAAGCAAAAAGGGGTAATTCATTAGATGTATAGCAGGGTATCTCACAGAACCCAAGGACAGTAAGGACAGCCAGATCTCTAAAGAATTCTTCTCTGCATTTCTCTATGACCACATGAAGCCTTGTCCCTAATCCTCTCAGCCACCCCCTTCATTCTTTCCTCCTAGATAGCTACAGGGATTGTTCCCTTGTTTCACCTTCCCTGTGCCTCTTATCTAAAGCAGCAGCCTCTCAACCCCATCAATCTCCATGGCCCCAGTGGCTTTCTTTTCCTTCACAGCACTTATGACTGTCTGAGCGCATAGCGTGTGTTTAATTATTCTACGTCTCTCCTTTGCCTCACCAGAAAGTAGACTCTATGAGGAAAGGGGCTGTGTTTTAGGCACTGTTGTATCACTTGTGTCCAGAAGAGGGTATGGTGCATGGCAGGTGCTCAGTGAATACCTTTGAATGAGGAAAGAAAGAAAGAAGGAAGGAAGGAAAGAAGGAAAGAAGGAAAGAAAGAAAGAAAGAAAGAAAGAAAGAAAGAAAGAAAGAAAGAAAGAAAGAAAGGAAGGAAGGAAAGAAGGAAAGAAGGAAAGAAGGAAAGAAAGAAAGAAAGAAAGAAAGAAAGAAAGAAGGAAGGAAGGAAGAGAAAGAGAGAAAGAAAGAAAGGATGGAAGAAAGAAAGAAAAGCAAGAAAGAAATCAAGAAAGAAAGAAAGAAAGAAGGAAAGAAAGAGAGAGAAAGAAAGAAAGAGAGAGAAAGGAAGGAAGGAAGGAAGAAAGAAAAGCAAGAAAGCAAGAGAAAGAAAGAAAGAAAGAAGGAAGGAAGGAAGGAAGGAAGAAAGAGAAAGAGATAGAGAAAGAAAGAAAGGATGGAAAAAAGCAAGAAAGAAAGAAGGAAAGTGAGAAAAAGAGAGAAAGAAAGGAAGGAAGAAAAGCAAGAAAGCGAGAGAAAGAAAGAAAGAAAGAAAGAAAGAAAGAAAGAAAGAAAGAAAGAAAGAAAGAAAGAATCCTCCTTGCCCCCACCAGTGTTGTTCTCTGCATCTGAGTGCTCATGGAAGACATGGCTACCTAGCACAGATCTCTGTGACCACCCCCTCCTCACTTAAGCTCCTAGTTATCAACTAATTTAGTTTCTTAGTGAGATTCTTGAAGATAAAAAGAATCTAATTGGCTCTGTCCAACCTACAAATGAGTTCCTTTGGAGTCCACCCTAATTCCAAAGACCTTTGCTTGCAGAATGGGGTTCAAAGCACCAAAAGGCAGCCAGGACTGTGGCCAGAAAGGATTTGCATCCCTATGTCAAAAACCATCATGGGCACAGCCTTGGACAACCAGTCATTGGTTTTCGTGACTACATATATGCACGCAAAATTAAATAAAACTCACATGGATGTGTCCTTCTTCATGAATTCCCAACTGTTCCTACAAAAGCCCTCCTAAGTGAATCTTCTCAGGTGGCCTGATCGGAAGGCTAAACTTTACATGAAACCCGAACCCCAACTCGGAATTAAGCTTCTCCCTCGATAGATCTTTCATGCTGTGGGTTCCATCTCTCCTAAGAAACCCTTCAACCATTTTTCTGCTGCTCATCCACATGGTTATGGGCTGAGCTCTTTTCATCCATAACTCCCCCCCATACCAGTTCTCTCCCCGTCTTGTCCCAGTTAGCTTTAAAATGCGACAAAACCTGTACTGTGAAACTCCTTGTTTCTCACCCACCCCTCACAGGGAAGAAAAGCATCTCAACCAGCTTCCTCTTCACTTTATCTAGAGTGGAGCACGATCACTGCAGTATCAATTAATTAACAGATTCCTGGTCTGGTTGCCCTGGCAATGCTCGCCAAAGCGTCAGAACCCTTCCGGAGCAGCATGTCCAGCAGGAAATTAACTATTTTCTTCACACACGTAAGTCAAGTGCACAGAGCACCTGGTGCAGAGATGGGCACCGAGGGGACACACTGTAAGCTCTTGCTGACTAGCTGACAGCACCTCGGCCAACGAAGACAGTGCTGGGTCTGCTGCCTTGAACATCTGAAGGCATTTAGAGCTGGTGGCTGAGACACCATCTAAGGGGAATAACAGCCAGTGTGATTGTACAAGAGCATCAGCGTGGTGCTAGCACCTTAGAAATAATCTAGAAGAGCAGAGAAAAGGCTATCAGCCCTTTGCCAGGCTAGGCTGCCACTGGACCGGAAGCAGGGGGGGCTAGATTGATTTCTTCTGTACCTGTCGTTTTCACTACCGTCTCTCGAGGCAGCAAAGAAGACTTTCCACATTGAACCTCAGTCTTGGCAGTTCCCCCAGAGCAGGCCATGAGCCCAACTCATGCTAGGTCAGATGTCCAATCAGGAAAGTCTCCCTCACCCAAGTGTGAGTAACAGAGAACACTAACTGTATAAATAAACACAAGTACCAGCTTTCAGCTTAGTTATAGACAAGCCTGATATCCCCAGTTTGTTTCTTCTGAAGCTATGTTTATGGCTCCAGTCTTTAGGAAAGGTGAGTCCGCCGAGGTTCATCTCAAATTCAGGTTTAAACTGTTTGCTCCATTACATGCCCAGTCACTGACTGCTTCTCACATTTCTTTTGAAGATAAAGAACGGAGAGCTTGAGGCTCACTCAAGCTAGCCTACTTGAAGGAGAGTTTATCGAAAAGATACAGAACTCACAGTCACCTGACCCAGTCAAAGAAGAAGCTAATGTCATAAATACAAGCAAGATGATGGAGCTGGGACTGGGCCAACTGTGGCCCAAATGGCAGTAGGAGATGGATTTGAGAGACATTATGGGGAAAACCACCAAGAGCATGTAATTTGCTGAGAGAGCTAATGCACATACTTAACCTGTATGAGTTAATCTATTTTACATGACAGAGAGAAACTGGTTGAAGAGGAAGGTAATGTTAACTCTAACCAGGAAAGACGTCATAGGGAATGTGGCTCTGAACTGGGGCTTATTGAAAGATGGGTAAATTTGGACATGCAGGAATGGAGGAGAATGGGGACTCCAGATGTCCCCTAGGAATATATTTCAGGGTTCAGAGGATGGGTCGTCACACTAGTGTACTTTATACATAGCCTTCTAATTACCCAGTGAGGAGTAAAGCCGGAAAAAATAAATCAAGTAATATGGAAAGTGCACAGAGGTATTCATTTAACATTGGCCAATGTGTATCGGGTGTCTCCTCTGTGACAGGCACTGTGATTATACACAAATTGACGTCACACAGGCGCTGCCCTGAAGATGCTTTTGGCCCAAGCTCACCATATTCACAGCCCATGGAACAGTCTCTAAAAGTAGAGTCTGAATATCACCCGTATCAATGTCACCTGGGCAGCTTGCGCCAAGTGCACATTCCCAGACTTCTCCCAAGACTGACTGAATCTGACTTTCTGAACTAAGACCCCAGAATCTTCCTTTAAAGCAGATTCACCAGGGAGTGTGTAGGCATTTCAAGCATGAGAATGGAGTTGGGGGCAGAGGACAGAATAAGTATTTTCCAAGTGACCGTGCCCCATATGTGACAAGCATTTTACATAGTAGTTCATTTAATCCTCCCAACAACACTACCGTGTTTATATTATTATCTCCATTTTACAGATAAAGAAACCAAAATGCAGAGAGGTTAAAGGTTTTACCTAATGATACAACTCATATGTTTTAAAAAATAGAGGTTCCACGGGTGAAATCTCCTCTTTCACAATAGAAATTTTTTTAAGTTCACTATAACAGTCAAAAAATTGAGGCAGACCACCACCTTTCAGCTCACCAACAGAATGACATTAGTCCATTTGATGAAAATGTCCAATGAAGATCTACTGTGCTTCTCCCAACAGAGACAAGCAGGTATCGTTCCCATGGGCATCTCCAGGACAGGGGGAGCAGTCAGGGAGAGAAGGAACAGAAGCAATGGGGGGAATCAGAAAAGAAGAAAATAGACTTACAAATTGAAAAACTGAGTCAGGTGGGACCGAAAATCACCAGAAGGGCCACTTGAGGACTCCCATGCCATCACTTGGCAAAGTCATTGATTTGCAGATAAAACTGCTTCCCCTTAGCACTGAGATTCAGTGGGAACTCAGTGGTCCAGAAGTATAGACCGTGCAGAGCCACTTCGAACAGGGAGAAACAGCAAGCAAAAATATCAACACTCTTTCTTCCCCCTCCACCGCCATTTCAATATAACCTCCTGGGTCAGGCACTCCCTGATCCTTCCCAGATTGCAGACCATACTCAGCAAAGTAGACACAAACCCAGAGAACCAAATCTACAATGACACCACTGGGAGTTAAGAGGAGAGAACTGCCAGGTAGAATAAGTAGGACTGAGCCTGCAGCAGACAACAATGGACGTTTAATTTCATCATGCAGGAGAAGATTGGCAAGCATGTCCCAACTGGAGCGGATTATTGCAGTGGAGGTGAAATATTTCATAGGATATTTTCAGAGGGAGATGCATGCAGAGGAAACTGTTCCAAATATATATAGTTTAAAATATCTTTGCAGTAACAAGCTAGGTAGGAGCATGTGGGTAATTGATACATACGCATGAGAGCATAATTAAGAACTATAAGACCTGGAAGATTTTCAAGCTCTATGGCAATTATAAATGATGAAAAAGTACGCTTTCTTGGGGTGTAGGGCTATTATTTGAGCATCTCGCCTCATTATGAGAGCTGGAACTTACATAGCACTGCACAGAAATGCAATAAACAAGGGGTGACTTGTCATAAACTAATAATGACTCCCGGCTTTGTGTTTCTCCAAGAGTCATCCCACACAAGATCTTATTGGATCCCTACATGTATTAGTTTTCTATGGATGCTGTAACAAAATTACTACACGTTTAGAGGCTTAAAATGACATTTTTTTCTCTTACAGCTCTGGAAGTCAGAAGTTCAAAATGAGTCTTGCCGGGCTAAATCAAGGTGTCAGTGGGGGGAGGGGGGGTGTCCCTTGTGAAGGCTCAGGGAAGAATCTGTTTCTTCCCTCTTGCAACTTGCAGTCCTTGGTCTGTGGCCCCTTCCTGCACCTTCAAGGTCAACCACATAACATCTTCAGGTCTCTCTCTGCTTTTATTACCACATCACCTTCTGTCCCTCTGATCTCCTGCCTCCCTCTTATAAGGACCCCTGTAATTACATCAGACCCATCTGGATAATCCAAGATAATCTCCCCATCTCAAGATCCTTAATTTGATCACATCTGCAAAGTCCCTTTTGCCATATAAGGTCACATAGTCACAGGTGCCAAGGATTAGGATGTGAAAATCTCTGGGGGACATTGCTCAGGTAATCACACTCCAAAAATCCTGTGAAGCAGGCACATAAATCCCATTTTTCAGATGAAGAAACTGAGATCCAGAGGCTGCTTGACTTGCCTTTGTTGGGTAGTTTCATTCGTGTGTCCCACCAGTATTTATTGAGTGTCTTCTGTGTGGCAGACACTACTGTATCCACAGTGAAGGAAAAGGAGCTTACATGGAACAATAAACAGTTATTTAAAGATCCACATAGATACAAATACGTTTGTGTTGTAAAGGAATGGGGCGGTAGGAAAGAAAAATAACAGAGGAATCATCAGAAAAATAACAGAGGAATCATCATGTAGATTTGTGGGGAGTGAGGTCGGGGAAACCTCCCTGAGAAAGTGGTATTTATGCCAAGACCTGAAGATGTATGGGGGGAGATAGTCAAAAGGAGAGGGAACAACATTCAATCCTGAGGGAGCAGAGAGTGAAACTACTTGGAGTGGGGAGGAATCTGCAACTGCAGGAAAGACCAGCATGGCTGGAGCATAGTGGGAAGATGTCACCTCTGCCTGGAAGCTTTTCCTGATCCTGGACTATGGACCCTCCTTGGACTTACGTGAACCCTTACACTTACCCCTCATTAGAACACCATGCTGAATTTAATTCTCCTTAACTAGACTGTGAATTATGGATAACTAGACTGGGTCTATTCATCTCTGAATACCCAGCCTTGCACAGTTTTTGGCATGATGTAGGTGCTCAATAAACTCTCATGGAATAAATGTACAAATGAGTAACGTACGGTATTTGGATCCTTTTCTGTCCCAGGACCTGCCAACTCAGACCACAGGCCCATAAAGACAGAGTCCTCCAGCCCTTCCAGACACGAGGGCTCCTGCAGCAGTTGGAGGCCTCTGTCAAATGGAGAAGGTGGTTAAGAAAGCTGATTTGCCCATAAGTAAATAGCTGTTGTAATTATGGAACATTATTCTCAACAGACCAGCAGACGGAAAACAATTTGCATAACAGACGTGCTTATTCATGGAAATGTTTGTGATTTATCTACCAAAGCAGATGAAGACCCTAAAATTAAAATGTGGATGCCAGCACCAGGAAGCCAAATGCTCGCTTCATCCTATTCTCAGCAAGGTACACACTGCCAACAGGTCAGATTCAGCATCTTCAGATCCCTTTACGTGGGGAGCTCTGGAGAAAGTGCAGATCTGAGAGAGCGGCACAGAAGGAAGGATGAAGAAATGTACAAACAGCCCAGCATTTTCCTCTATGCCGAGAGGTCGGTGCTGCCAATGCTGGTGGGTACCTGGCATGAGTCGGGTATGAACTGGAAGCCTATCTCCAGAGCCCGTCTTGGAGTGGCATGGAACAAATGAAACCTGGCAAAGTGAAGTTAGTAGGTTCTGAAACACATCAGATCTTTGCATATGTCAGAATCGTTTCAGTGATTTTTTTCTGAAAATGCGGGTTTTGTGAAAACCTGGATTTTCATGTCTTGGCCGCAGAGTTTCAGATTTAAGTGGTGAATGAAGGAGCCGCCCTGCACACCCAGAGAAGCAGCCACTCTACAGTTCAACCAACAGAAAATCATCTGTGAGCTGGGAGAACGTGTCATGCCCTGAAAGTGCTGTATGTTCAGATGAAAAGGGTGATCTACGGGCCCCTGGAAGCTGTGTGATTAAAACTCTCCAGGAGATCTGACCTGAGGTCCCACTGGTAAGACACACTGAGGAGGTTAACCAGGTCCTCTAAAGCATGTCAATTACCCAAACCCCAGAGTACACTCTTTTAAACCAAGTAAACGATCAAGAAACTCAGTTTTGAAGCAAAACTGAACTCCTTTAAAGACAACTTCCCTTATGAATGGGCTTTAATAGTGAGAGCTCTTACAAACCATTTGGAGACCAAGTTGCGGGGAACAGATACTCCCCAAATGAAACTTCATAAATGTGGGGTTCTGAGGGAGAAATTCACACTTGAAGTTAAAGACATGGGGTTTATCTTTAAGGTGTTGTTTCTTCTAAAAAATTAACTTCAAAATGCATATTAACAACATCTAATTGTTTACTTGCCTTTAAATAAAAAAAAAAACTCTTTGTGAGGGGTGGAAAAGCTTTCCATTTCAAAATCCCAAACTCTTAACTCAAAGGTTGGTCTTGCTTAAGGCCCCTGCACACTTTCTATTGTTTTTGGCTTAAAGGATATTCATCTAAGCTCCCACAGGCTGCCAGCAACATTAAAGGCAGCATCTATTAGTGAAATAAACCAACACAGGTGGCTTTTCAAGGGCAGGGCAAATCACAGAGGATCTCTTTGATCAGACCTAATGGGAATCCACACTCCTGATGGCGGATCAAGTGTCGGTCGAAAAGGAAATCTTCCCCGAAGTAAATTGGGCTGTGGGAGCAACTGGGAGAGTGCACACTGGTGAATTACTGGCCCTCTTCGGACACCCAGAGAAGCAGCCACTCAAAAACGCAATCAACAGAAGATGATCTGTAAACTTATTTCGGCCTGCTACAAACGCTAAATGTGTTCAGATGAAGATGATGTCACACAAGCTCAAGCAGATGGATGGAAGTAACTGACAGCTGATCAGGGCGCAGCCGGAAGGCAGAGCTGTCCGCCATTGCGGAGCGCTGACCAGGGGGAAAACAGGAGCGCGCATCTGGCAGCGCAAATATTTAATCACTAGAAAGGCCTGTGCTGCAGCGGCCCAGACTCATCTCACTTCCTGGGCTTTGTCTATTTAGCCATCTAATGATTTGTTTGCTTTTCCAGGTTCCCAGATGTAGTGCCTCTTGGAGGACGGACACAAGCATCTGGTCACCCTAAAGGGGCCTCCTTCAGATGGATGAGTTCCCAGGATACATTACAAGCACATGAGCATGGTGATGGGGACCCAGTTGCCCAGATCACCTCCGGGTGCCCTGACCCGGGTTATCTGACCAGCTGCGTCTTGAACTGCGAAAGTCCCACCACCATACAGACCCTCAGAGGCCCAGCCAGAAGCTGGTCTCTTCTCTTCCTCAACCTCACTGCCTCTTAATAAGGGGACTTCCAACATGCTTTATTTGTCTGAAAGAGCATCTGATTACGTTTGATCTAGGATACAGAAAGTTACAAAGGCATTAAGGAGGGGTGCTGAACATCTCTGAGAAATGACAAGAAACCTTGGGAATTGGCTACTCAGAGACTGCCTTTGGCTGGTAGGATACAGACATGGGGTGGAGGGAAAACTTCTCGAATGTAGAATGCGAGGGTCGGAAGCATCTGAGACTCCTGTTCTAAGGCTGGGTTTCTTCCCTGTCTTATGAAGGCCGAAGACTCCTCTGTCTTAGGAGTAACTGACCATGTTCAGCTCAGCCCTGCCCTCTACCTCCCCGGGGGCGAGGGGCTGCAGACCACCTGTGCTCGGCTCTGTCTCTCTGGGCAATGCTCCCCACGCCTTCCCCAGCCCTACACACACACACACACACACACACACACATACACACACACACACACGCGCACGGTCTATTTCCAGGCCAGTGCTATGTGGCTGATTGGGTTTGGTATTATCAAGCCCACTTGGTTGACGGACCTGATGCTACATCCTTCAACCTGGTCTCCATTTGTAATAAAAGATGACATTTGGACCCTAGTTTTATTTTATTTTTCAACTTATTAAGAATCTGGACAAAGAAGAGGTGGGCTGTTTACTGGGAACCCCGACAGTTTTGGTGGAAATGGTACAGGGTTTGAGGCCAGGAGCCCAATTTTTAAATTCTACCCCTATGTCCTAGTCTAGGGGCTTGGCCAAGCCAGCAACTCAGCAGTTCTCCAAGGGTAGTCGGTGGACCCCCGTGGTTTCAGAATCCTTTCAGGGGCCCTGCAGGGCCAAAACTATTTGAATAATAGTACGAAACTGTTCTCGTCCTTTCTTGTGCTGACATTCACAGCGGCGATGCAGAAGCAGTGGCAGGTAAACAGCTGGCGCCTTATATTCAGCCCACTCCTCCCCAACCGTACCTGCCATCATGTTCTACACCACCGCACATTTGCAGGAGAACAGGGGGTAACAGCCAATTTCATTTAAGAATGTCTCTGATAAAGCAGTAAAAATGATTAATTTGATTAAATCTCGGCCCTTGATCTCATACCTTTTCAGTATTTTGCGTGAGGGAAGTACACATGAAAAGTGCCCCTGGTGAGACACCGTCCCATGAACAGCTTTCCTTAGCACCCTGGAGGGCAGATTTCCAGCAGGTTCTGGAGGGCAGAACTTGAGCACGTTCCAGAGCTGAGCTCTGCAGCAAGTCTGCCCCTTTGCCTGCACCCCAGTGGCTTCTCGGCCGTGCAGGGACCACAGCGTGCCCTCCCCACCAAGGCCTGGATCAGCTCTGGGTGGGGGAAGGGAGTTATTTCTTATCTCAGGCCTAGGGGTAGCAGGGGCCCTTCTATCTGCTTTTGTGGCATTATTTAGCCCTCTCGTTACTTTCTACGACCCCGTCTCTCGTTACTCCAATCCCCCGTTATAGTTAAAAAGTCTTCATGTAAAAGACCCCTGTTCACCTTACTGTGTGGTTTCTCTCTCCTGACATGAACGAGATTGATACCCATACAATAAGATGGTTTCCTCCACATCCCCTAGAAAGGAAGCCCCCGGTCCAACAGCCCCCTGAATGTTCAGTAAGTTTCCACGGTAATAAAAAGGGGTTTTTAAAACCGCTGCCCAGAGGGCTCGTCTTGCATAGTGTGAGTCAGAGGGGTGGGAGTTAGGAGGGGACCTGCCTTGTTCAGTGATGCCCCGTCTGCTTCTGAAACAAAATGCCTTCTCGTGGAGAGGGCTGAGGCAACACTGAGGAGTGAGCAGCAGCTCTGAAGTCACCCGTGAAGCCTCCTCTTCCTTCCCTCTCTTCCTTTACCTCCTGCAGGACCCTCCCAAGGAAGGACGGCTGGGGCAGCCTGAGGCTCTGGGGAAGCTGCCTCTACACACCTGCCTGTCCCCGTCACACGCTCAGCCTGGCCTTTGTCTGGGTCTCTGATGACGTGAGGTTGCACGGGGCAGCCTCCTCCCCTCCCCTCCCTTCCAGAGTGGCTTGATCTGCAGCCACCAGGGTGTGGGTTGACAGCAACTTGGAGGAAAAGGCACCTATCAGGCCCTTCCGGGATTCTAAGAAACCTGAGCGGGAGGTCCGGAAAGAGTTGAGTCATGAGGACCTACCACTTCCTGTGGACCTCGGGTAGGTCATTTACAATCTCTGAACTCCTTCCCATTTCTACTCCTGCCAATCTGTCCACTGCTAAGCTGTTGGAACAATCTCTCTCCAAATCACCCTCTATCCTGCTGCAACCACTTGTCATTATAGCACTCATCCGTCTCCTGATGAATCCACGTTTCAATACTCTGTCCTTTCCCACGCCCTTCCTTCTACCGAGCTCACCCTTCTGTCCCTGGATCCGTCTCTGAGCATTCAAACTAAGTAGCACGTCCTCCAGGAACTCTTCCAAGACTCCCCAAGTCAGTCTGAGCTCCCCAGGTGTGCTTTTGCCCCTACACTGGGCTACTTTCTTGTATTTTCCTCCAAGCAGACTGCAACCTCCTGAAGAACTGGAGCTGAATTTTCATCTCCATGTGTTAGGATCTAGGCCAGCACCTATATGTCTGTTTAAAAAAAAAAAAATCTAAATAATAAAATAAAACCAAATAGAGTAAGTAAAGTAAAATAAAATGAACTACCTGCCTTCTCTGTGCTTGGGGTTACTGAACAGACATCAGCTGTTACAAGTGCCTGGTCAGGCATCATTTTACAAATGAAGAAACCAAGGCCCAGAGTTTAGGTGACTCGATTACATGCCACAGCTAGTACGTAACAGAGGCGGGACTCTGACCCAGGTTTCTTTGCGCTCAGACACGTGGTGTCTCGTGGATGACTTTCAGAAGAGGCTATGGGAAGGTGACGGTGAGAAAGTTGGAACACCGGTCAGGCCAGTGAGGAGAGCATGAGATTCTGTCAGGTGGTTGCTGAAATCACTTGACTTTCTGTCCTTTTAGGACAAGGGGAGAGAGCGGCAGGGTCGCTGGGAACCTCTCCACAATGTGTGGTCTTAGGCATTGCTCAGCCCTCTGCATGGGAGCTGACCCACCTGACGAGGGCTGCTGGGGAGGGGTGTACCGAGGGGTCCGCTCCACCCACCATGCGTGTAGACACAGCACCCGTACCTCAGCAGCCAAGCTACAGAGCTGGAAGCATGCAGTCGTCCTGCCCCCAGCCCCAAGCTCCCCATTCTGGTCCCAGGTGTCATGGGGGAAATTACCTTGCTGCACGGGTGTCTTCCGACTCCTCTACCAGCAAGTCACCAAACAGAAGGGCTTGCGGACCAAAAAGCAGGAGCCTCAGCTCACGTGGTTGATTGGATCGATTGAAAACAGGGAACAGCAAGGCAGGGAGAGACGGGGTCGTGAACACACTTAGGATATTATGGAAGGCCCACACCACTGAATCCTGGGCTACAGAATGCTCGGGTGTCCTGTCCCTCTGCCACATCAGCCCTTCCTGCTGACGGTGTGCTCACAAGCACCAGAGTTGAGGCTTTGAGCAAAAGACTGAAGGCTCTGGGCCCAACCACACAGGTGCTCTATCAGTGAGCCCCTGGCAGGGATGGCAGGGTACAGCTGCAGCTCGCCAGTTAGCTGAAAGCCATGGTGCTTGTCTGCATTTCTAGGGGTTAGAATGGGCAGGTGGGCGTCACTAATGGGCGGCTGATTGAAGATCGAGTGCCTCGTGGGTCTCGTGCATGTTTGACGTATCCTGAATATTTGATGCTTCAGGTGCCTCATGTATATTTAGTGCAAAGCATGAATATTCAGAGCCTGCTCAGCTCCTCCATCCCTTCCTAAATGCACGCGGTGATCCGCTCTCTTTATCTATGTCTGACTTGCCTCTCAAGCCATGGGCTTCTACACTTAAGTTTTATCTATCCTCCTTATTTGTTGGTTTCTCGTATTTTCTAGAGCAGAATCAAATATTCTCAAATAATCCGGCAAATGCATAAGACTCCAGGTCTATCCACCAGAATAGTAACCCCCAACTATGAACCCTCCTTTACGATTTGCAAAGCTCTCTCGTGCTCACAATCTTATTTAATGTTTGCCACCAGCCTGGGAGGCAGGAGTCAGCATCCCAAATCGGAACATGACTACACTGATACTCAGAGAGGTTAAATGAAATTCCTAAGGCCACACAACCTCACATCCAGTTGGTGGAAGAGGGGACGTAAGCTCATGTCATCTGGCTCCTGGTCGAATGTGTTGCCCATTTCACCAGCCCACCCCTGGATCATTCTCACTCCGTTAAGGACCCCAACTTTCACAGTATGACTTGCAGAATTCAGACCTCTCCTCTCAGCTCCTGAGCCTCCTGGCATAGCCTGGCATAGCCTGATCTGAAGATACCATCAGTTCTGGGAGCCTGGGTGTCGGACGCACATGCACTCAGGCAGCAATGAGCAGCCCTGAGCAGCAATCTCCCAGGCCCCTTTCCAGGCAGTGCCTGCAAACCGTACTGCACCTTCACAGCCACCAGAGTCCCCAGGAGACCTCCCTGCAGCTCCCCCCCTCCAGAAGCTCCTCCCCCACCCAGAGGCAGGGGCAGTTTTAGGGGAAGAGTGCCTGCCTCCTGAGAACTCCACGGCCCTCCCATCATTAAAGCCACGGCCAAGGCACTCTAATAATCTCAGATTCCTCCCTTCTCAAGGAAGCCAAAGACCAGGAAAAGAATGTTCTGTGTGAGTCAACTATTCAAGCTGCACCCAGGGAACCCCAGACCGTGCAAAATGGGAGAGAGGGTTAGCACGCAGCCCAGCCTTGCTGTGCGGCCTGAACCGGCCTCCTTCTCTAAGTGTGTGCAGTACTGAGGGTGAGAGAGCAGAAGCGCCAGCCTGGGGCCCTGCAACCTGTCCACCCGCTCTGCCTGAGTAAGGCCACTGCTGCCGCTGTGCAGCCTTAGCTGGGCTGCGTCTGTCATTACTGCCGATGAGCAAATCAGGCCACCAGCTGGGTGAGTGGAATGTCAAGCTTGGTGACATTCCCTCTTGGGGGAGACTTGATGTGAGGCCAATGGAAAGTCAAAACAAAGACAAAGATCATTTTGATCCTTTCATTCGGCCAAAAGGAAAATGAATCTGGCAAGCAAACCCTCTGTACGAAAGCCCCGAAATTGATGTTTTCCAAGCAGAACTGAAGCTTGGGTTTCAGGCATCAGAGCCTTATGGCCTCTGGTTTGCCCTGGTTCAGAAACCACTTAGCTTCTCCCCTGGGGGGCATCCTGGGGGGGCCACTGTAGAGTGGAGTCAGCCCCTCCTGTGGGTCCACAGTAAACCATAGCAGAGGCCTGGCTCAGTGCTAAGCAGCTTACCTACGTGATCACACGTGATCCCCACCATCCTCTGGACCACAGACACATTGGCAACTGGCCACAGGTAACTTACACTAGTGAATGGTGGAGCTGGACTCCAGCAGGCGTCTCTTTTCAAGCCCAGCCTGTACTCTCGGCAAATTTATCTCCAGCCAGAGGCAGATTTAGAAGTTATACAGTCCAACCTCCTCCAAGTGCACACATAGCTTTTGTAAACAGTTGAATTGAGAAGTTAGAGAACTCATCTAAGGCCCCATGGATTGCTCTTCAGAACAAAAACCACCCAGACTCCCTGCCCAGGTGAGGCCTGCTCTTGTCACCACCCCACCCTGCCTGTTCTGGCCTCATTTCCTTCTGCAAGCCGGAGAAGCTGTCGAGGCTTAGGACGGAGATGAGGACTTAACAACCGGCCTTCAGGCCCAGGACCGGCCGCCTCCCACTACTCACAGAGCTGCCACTGCCACCCTGAAAGCAAAAGTCTCTGGAACTTTCCTCAACTGGTTAATCCCTCTGGAAGGACGAATTCTGAATGTGTGAGAGGAAATGATGCCCAAGTCCCCGGAATGTCAAGATATGAAGAATGTCTTCAGAGAGAGCCTGATGAGCTTCTCAAAGGTGGTTTGAAAAGCCACAGTGCTCGGCATCAGAGCGAAACTATACCTTATGCAACATCAGGGGGACCCTTTTAGAGGAAAGTCGTTTGTCCCCAAGCAAACATTATGTACTAAATATTTTCCCCTAGAAACTCAATTAGATGCTGACTTTTTAAATGACAAGATTCACCTATTACTTCAAAAAGCATTCATTCATTCAATTAATACCAAACGTGGGTTCGGCACTAAGCCAGGCGCTGGGTTCTAAGGGTGAGTGGACTGAGTACATCATCAAAGAGATGCATTTGAAACAAGGGCTTAAAAGCATAGTTTGCTCTTTTTCAGAAACGAATGAGCTGTGTAAAATGAAGTACAGTACGTCAATTAAAACCTGAGCAGAAAAAGGAGGCAAGCAAAGGGGAGTGAGTCCATGTGGGGCTGAAGGGGGCCTTTTGCTCTGAGTCAGGCTGTCAGGACTCTAAATCAACTGGGGTTTCCCAGGTCGGGGGCTGAAGTTGTCATCTGCAGTCCAGCACCCAGGAAGGAGCCCTTGAGTGGGGACAGGGCGCCATCTAGTGTCTGCTCATCCGCAGCACATGCCACAGATGTGGGAAGGAAGGTGCTCCGCCCCCAACCTGAAAGATCAGGCTGAGCTCACACTTTCTGAAGTGCGTTGCCCAATGCCAGACACGCTCAGATCTTGTCTCGTGAAACTCACCCTGTGAGGTTAGCATGTTTCTCGCCGTCTTATCGACGTGGCTGTAGAGATTCAAAAAGGCGAAGTTCCGAAGTAACCCGTGAGCTAAGCAGTGATTTGAACTCAGTTCTTAGGACTCTGAGGTCCTTGCCTGCACCCTGCTGACAGTGGTGGAGAGGAAGGGCTTGAACGTCTCATGACCAAGCTTGAAGGCCATGGCTGCTGCCTCAGCCCCTCAGGAGAGGGTCCCGATGCCATGACAGAACTTGCTGGGCCCCTGCCTGCCTGTGCGAACTCGCTCACCGGCTCCCTCACGACAGAGCTAAGCTCCGCCCCTCGGAACCATGGTTGTTTCCCAAACACACCGTTCCCTTCCCTGCTTCTGTGTACTTTTTCTCCACGCGCAGGACCGTCTATCTGGAACCTCACCGTTCTCCCTTTACTGTCTTATCTAGTGCCTCTATCCTATAAGACGGCCACGCATCACCCCCCAGGAAGCTTCCCGCCGACTCTCTCAGGTTGGCCTGGGCACCTGCTTCTGTGTTTCCCCAGCACTCTGTGCATTCCCAACACAGCGTGCCTCAGACCATCTGTCCGTCAGCTGTCACTCCAGTAAACTATGACTCTGTGTCCCCAGTGCCTAGCACGGTGCCCAACCCATTATAGGAGGTTGACACATGTCTTCTGATTGATGGGTGAATGTTTGAACGGCTGGCTGGCTGGACAGGTGGAGGGGATGCAGTCCCACTGCCCAGCTGGCCTCACCATGCCAGGGCCTCATCAGCACCACGTGCAAACCAGCTGAGCCAATCAGCATGGAGCACCACTGTGAGGACATGGGTCTAACAGAGAGTAACCGCTTCCTTGCCATGGCTGTGCACTGGTCAGGCCTTCTCACTCCTAGCGTCAGGTCAGCTCTAGGTCACATCTAAATTATCCAACAGAGCTTCTGGAACAACTGCTGGTCAGTATGGTCTCCAGAGTTGCTTGGTCTGTGGTCCAGAAAAGCCCTCACTGACAACCTGGGCCTCTGACGAGTAAACCTTCTCCTGCTTCTGAAGTTCAAGATGAGTGGAGGGCAGAGCCTGTGTCTGTGTGACGTGAGAGGAGCTTTAATAACAAGATGGCCCCTTTTGCGGGTGCCTGGCATTGGAGACGAGGGGTGCCCTCCAGAGGCCACACTTCAAGGAAGCAGTGATAGGTTCAGAGAGGGGAAGTAGAGGAAGAAGAGGAAAGTAGAAATGGGGTATGAAACCTTGGGCGTTTCAGAGGAGTGGTCGTTGTGAGTGACTGTGTTTTAAAAACAAAACTAAATAATAATGGTTGTAAAGAAAGACTTGTCCTGCCTAAGGAAAAAAAGAGCAGCTGCATTTACTGAGTGCCTACAGCATACCAGCATTATTTAATCTTCATAATGACCCAGTAACGTAGACATTTTGGGCTCTATTTTACAAATGAGTAACCTGAGGTCCAATGTCATATAGCTAGAATGTTCCTGCCCAACTTCTCCTCACTTTCATTCCTGTTGGATTTTGTACCCCTTCAGTCTTCGGGACTCTGGGAGAGCGTTGGTAACTCAGGTCCTGGGGCCAGTGACCCCAGAGGGCTGCCTGCAGAGCTCCCCAAGAGCTGGACACACAGCTTACTCCTCCACAAAGCCAGGCAGAGCTGGCCCCCTTTTACCTACCTAGGACCCACAAAACTAATTTTTTCTTTTTGTCCCTTATAAATATTTTAAAACATATATTTCATTGGGAAAACATCAGCTTGGAAATCCTGGAGGCTAAAATCATTTCTCTAACCCGGCGGGACAACAGAAGGAAAGCAGTGCTCTGTACAGTAAGCTGCTGACTGCCCTGCCCTGGGCCTTAACTGGTATCTAGAAGGTTCTCTCTGGTGACTAAGTTTTTGTACAAAACATGAGAGAAAGGAAAAAAGAAAAGCAAGGATAAATAAAGGGCAGGTATTTTAGTCCCCTCTTGCACTGTCCTTTTAGCAATTAGAGTCCTTTTTTTCTGAGAGTTGAAGGCTTAGGACAGGACCCCCAGGCGTGCTCTGCCTGCTTGGGCTGGACTTCTAGACAGCCCTAGCTTCTGGACTCCCTGACTCACCTGTCTTGGCACCTGAGGACTGACTGCTTGCTCCTCTGTTGCTGGGCTTCTGGAATGCAGACTTTCCACCTGTCTTGGTCATGATAATCACCTGGCTTTTAACTTCTGGAAATCACTGGTGTCCACCACTCACACCTTCAGCATAACTTCATCCGGACCCTTGAACGGTCTACCCTGTCCTAGAGCCTCACTTGCCCCCCATGCCCTGGGGTGACAGAAAATGGGGAGGGGATATGTGGGTGGGGACTTGGCTTTGCCCCTCATCTCCAGTACTCAGCTTTGGGAGGGGCGCAGAGGGAATCTGTGGGGGTGAAGGTTGGCAAGGCACAGGGTATCTGTGAGTTGCCACAGTGATACCTAAACTCAGGGGGGTGAGGGTAACACACGAGGGACAGGAGGGCAGCTCAGACCACCACCAAGAAGCCAAACGGGGGGCTTTATCAGAATTAACTGATTTCAATGCAGATCTCATCTGCACCAAGCAAAACCATCACACAAGCGTGACGAATGGAATAATGTGCAAGTGTCATGAACAGAATAAAGGTACGACCTTCCCATCACCCCAAAACTCTGCAAAATGGCCTTCATGGTGCAAAGCAATAATAATTTAACTAAACCAAATATTTAAAATGGCAGGGTCTAAAGATAGAAATAATGATAAGTAAATAGACATAAAAATCTTTAAAAGACTATATATGATGACTGTTTACAAAATCAGTAACGCCTCATGTATTAGAGCACATGGCACTTATGGTAAACCACTTCACATTTTATCATTTGGAATAAATAAAGGTTTTTATGCTTTGAAAGTGCCCCTTTCAAGTGCTCCTTCCTCCCGCACTGCCCGTCTACCAGGCTGTCAAACTTCCTTTAGTTCTGCCAATGGACACCCTTTTATCCCCTATTCAACCTCCTCCTTTAGTCTCCTATGGACCTGGAAACCAGGTAGTCATGTTTGTTAGAACAGTTTGTAAATTAATAATAAATAGAATTTTAGGGTTTCCCTGGTGGCGCAGTAGTTAAGAATCCACCTGCCAATGCTGGCAGCACAGGTTCGAGCCCTGGTCCGGGAAGATCCCACATGCCGCGGAGCAGCTAAGCCTGTTCGCCACAACTACTGAGCCTGCGCTCTAGAGCCTGCGAGCCACAAATACTGAGCCTGTGTGCCACAACTACCGAAGCCCGCGCACATAGAGCCCGTGCTCCACAACAAGAGAAGCCACCGCAATGAGAAGCCCACGCAGCGCAACGAAGAGTAGCCCCTGCTCGCCGCAACTAGAGAAAGCACGGGCAGAGCAACGAAGACCCAATGCAGCCAAAAATAATTAATTAATTAATTAATTAAAAATAATAACAATAACAAATAGAATTTTAATGAATGGCTCTGGGTTGCTAACTTATGAGTAAAATGCATGGACCTTGGGAAATGGCCACTGTTCTGATTTTCTGCCTGGGTTCTGGGTTGGTAGGGACGCCAGGAAAGTGAGGGATCACTGTAGCACAAAACATCGGATATACCGACCATCTGCTGATTAACTCTGCAATGCAGCATGGATTTGTTGTTCTTCTTTGAAGTAGATCTGATAGCCCATAGGTCAGGTAAACAGACTGCCACCCATCACATGCAGAAGCCCTTTAAGAAGTCGGGTGTTTTAAATTCACTGGCACCCCCCAAATCCAACCATCGGGAGATACTGTCAGCAGAAGATCACGCAGTGACCTCAGATGCCAGATCCAGCCCATCCCACCTGGACCCTGACAGCTCTGTTATTTTCTGTGCTCTTAAAAGTTCAATGTACCCCCGCCCCACCCCCAGACAGTTAAAAGTTAGCCGATCTCTCTACCAGTTTATAGATGCCAGTACAGATGCCTACAAACATATCATTCCCTCTTCAGGTCTTGAAACCTAGACTATTACCCCAAACGTGAGAATGCGGCATGTCTAAGGTCATTTAAGTTGGACACCTGTGGAGTCAGTATTGTATAAAGGAAAGAACACCAAGCCTGGAATCAGATTGCTTAGATGACGTTTCTGCTTGTGACAAGGTCGTGGTCACAGGGAAAGAGAGCTGGTCTTGACAAGTCCAAGGCAATCTTTCTGCCTCGCCGCTTCCCTCTTTGTATGCTGCCCGTCCAAAGGGGAGATCTGCAGAAAAGAAATCTTACCAGACGAGAAGGTGATGGCTGGAGACACAGTCCTGAAGAACTGTGGGTGGGTTGAGCATGGGTTGGTCTCAGCCAAAGGCCACCCTTGGGCCATATGCAGAGTCCTCGGTGAGGGCCAACGAGCGTCCAGCCTTCTCAGGAGCACAGAGTCATCATCGGCCACTGGAATAATGAGGAAGAAAATTATGATCTATTCAGACCCATCTCTGACATTCAGTTGAGGATGCTTCATTTCTCAGTCACCAGGTCCTAGAGCCTGATGCAGGACTTGGGGCCTCCTCCCCCATCACTCCTGGGAAGCCAGACAGGACATTAATGGAGAGCTTAGCCAGAAAGACCACACCATCCCATAGTAAGTATAAATCAACCTGAAATACAATCAACCTTGACTTTCCTTGGGGCCTGTGAATGATGACAGCCAAGATGCAGGCTGATTCTATATTCAATTCTCAATGCAAGTTTCCCCCATGCATTCAATTTGGCGTGCTTGTGACGGCAGCGTGCAGGTGTGCGGGCCGACTGGGTAGCAGAGATCCAATAGAGCATAGTCTACATGTTTACATTTATGGGCCCATTTGTCTGACAGCTTTATGTGGGTGTGATGAACGGTCCCTCTAACTCACATAGGGGGGAACCTCTGGGGAAATCACTCCCCAGGCCAGTTACATAAAAATGGTGATGCTGGTGATGATGAAGATGAGAATGGTGAAGTTACCAGTGGGGTCAGAGAAAAGCCCAGAGTGAAATTCCAGCAAGCTGGCTGCCACTCCCTGTAGGCCTCCTCGATGGCCTTGAGGATCTCCTCAAGGAACCAGAGGTGGTCAGAGCTGGAGAGAACGTTAGACATCACCCAGCCAGCTCATCTCGCACACAGGGAAGCTGAGGCCCAGAGATGCAACGCAATGTGCTGACAGTCCCACAGGTGGTTACGAGGGGTGCTGTGGCTTCACCTTGGGTCTCAGTCCAGCTCTCCGGCCATGATAGCACGTTGCTTTCTAGGAGCCTCTGCTCAAGCTGTGAGCTGCCCTGCATCAGGAGCCACTCTGATGGCTGTCCTGCTCTCTCAGTGCGGAGTATGTCGCTATGGAAGGATCGCTAGGGATCACGTGTCCAAGGGGATCTGTGATTGGGTACGGGCTCAGAAGTTCTAACCATTGCCCCTCCACCTGCATCCCACCTTCACACTCAAATATGGGAGTGATTGAGGGTAGATACATGTTGAGGGTCCCTATATCTTAGAAGCTTATTCCATAAACTGAACATCCGAGGTCAAGGAAGAAACCCCAGCTTTTATGAGTCTCTTTCTAAGCAGCCCAAACGGAGGATGTGTTTTCGACAGAAAGGGCAGATGATTCAACTCCAGACTCCAGTGTCTCCACATCTGGCCCATGGCAGGTGCTCAGTAAATCTATGCAGCTTGAATGGAAGGGGAAGACAGCCAGTGTCAGACACACCTCATTCATTCAACAAACACTTGTACCTTCACATATGCCTGGCACACAGTGGGTGCCCAGTCATATCTGATGCACAAATGAATAAGTGCAATGCATACAGTGCTCCATCGTGCACTCAGCAGAACGAAGGGCACTCAGAACCCTTCTCCTTTACAAGCCCCTGAACAGGCAACGGCCACTGCTCCCTAAGATGACACGAATCGACCCCGTGGAGAAGGTCTTACTTCTGGCTTCTGGAGGTATATCCCTTTGCCATCTTGGGTCAAGTTTTGGAAGACGTCTGTGAAAATGCAGTAGAAAAGAACACAGCTAATGCGTGTGTATGTGTTGGAAACAAGAGGGACTAGCTCCTCCCATACGGCCCCTCACCCAGGAAGCCAATTTCGGCCTCTGTGCAATCACACGCGCCACACTTGTTCTAAGCGAGCCGCTTCACACCTTTGCCCTGCAGCAGACAGGGCATAAGTTAGTTCGGGTAGACGCAGCTAGGTTTCACAGGCACAGAGCCAGCGTTCCCCAGAGCTCCCTGCACTGGCAGCAGTCCTCTCTCGTGCTTGAACTGGGGACAGGTGGGCAATCCACGAGGAGAGCAGGGGAAGCCCGGGCCCTCCCTCCTTCCCCCCAGCTCACGCTGCATGTTCTCCACATGCAGCATCAAGCGGACAGAGCTGACGAAGGCCATTTGGAGGTCAGGGCCACCGTAGCGGATGAGCTTCAGCTGGCAGACGTCATCACTGAGCGCGATTCCTGCACTGAGCAAAGGTTCCCACCGTGGGTGCCGGAAACCTCATATCCAGCTCCCCTCCCACCTGAGGCCCCTTAAATTGTCCCTCCACTTCCGGGACCTGAATCCTAATAGCCTAAGATCTTCTTTTACGCGGTTCATTGTGAATTTTTCAATTATTTAGCCTATTAATTTTATTGTCTCTCCATTCTCCATCCCTGTCCCCTAGGCAACCAGCATGAGGATCTTTTCATCACGTGGGTTACTGGCCTTGAAGGCAGGAGGCAGTCTGCTTAGTGGTCAAGAGCATCTATCTGCCTTGGCGTCTGGGAGTCCTGGATTTAAGCCCCAGGCAAGTTAACTTCTCTGAGCTTCAATTTCTTCCTCTGTGCAGTGGGGATTAGAACAGGGTGTTGGCAAAGATTAAATACGAGTATACATGTGCCAACCCTCAATAAATGTTAGCTGTGATCATAGTGATAATAATCAATGGTTTAGTTATTCACAGATCCTGGTCTTTGGGCCTCTGAACTCGGGGAGTAACCCTACTCATTAGAAGATTGCAGGACGCCACACACCCTGCCCAGCACCACTCACCCCCGCCGCCCCACCCCCTGCCTGGTGTGCGCCCTGCAGTATCACCTCCCCACCCGCCTCCAGGCCTACCTGTGTCCCTCATGGCAGCCCGCAGCTGGGCCCAGTTCAGGCATCCTGAGCAGTTAGTGTCTTGCTTGTGGAAAACCTCCTGCGAAGAGCCCACACCAAAGGCTAAGGAAGCCAGGCGTTTCCAAGCCCCACCTGAGAGCCCTCACACCCCAGTGTCAAGGCTGCAGGACTGCTGAGTGTGAGGCTCCACCGGTAGGCCCGGCTGCCTAGACAAGAGTAGGGCAGGGGGTCCCTGTCAGGATCCCACCTCCTCTCCCAGTTCTCCTTAAGGCGTGTGAGAGTGGGCGGTCTTTCTGTTACGGGGGATGGAGAGTCTTGGTATAGGTAAACGTGCCTAATCTGAGCACGCCATCCAAATTTTGAAGGACTTCCAACCTTATGACTCAGGAGACGGGAGGAGAGTTGTGAGTAATGATTGGAAAAGTAGGAGGGAGCCAATTTATGAAGGACTCTAAATGCCATGCTAGGGAGTGTGAACTCGACTGACGGCCATGGGGAGTCTCAAAACATTTTTAGTAAGGAAGCGATGTGATCAGATGTCGCTTTAAAAATTCAGAAGACTATTGCAACAGGCTCTCTGAGTTTGGGAGAGAAAGGAGGAAACACTAAAAGGATATTAGGGAAGATTAGGTGAGTGGTTGGGTAGAAAGGGCTGAAAGGGAGAGGGGTACCTTATAGTTTTGCAGAATTGCCATTTCTGCACTGTCCCGTGGGAGGCGTGGTGAACACTTGTTCTTACCTGATAGAGCATCAGCTGCTTCCACGGGTCCCTGAATTCCTGGATACTCACGGTGCTGGATGCATTAAGCTGATAGCAGGGTTAAGGTCAAAGCCGCCAGGGGAGTTTTGTCCACACCTCTGGAGGCAGTAATGGGCCCTCCACACAGCAATGTGCAATTTGGGACACCCCATTCAATGTTAGCTATCCCTAGCTGGCCTCCCTTGACTGCTCAGTGCAGCCCAGGGCTCCCTGGCCCTTACTAGGACAGGACAGAATGAGCTGGAACACAGCAGCACTGAGAGGAGAGGATGGTCTGATGATGGTGATGATGACAGTTACCACTTAGTGAAGCAGGGTATTCTGACATGGCCAATCTGATGCGATTTAAATAAAAAATAGTAACTCTTTTTTTCACTGTTGTCAAAACCAACTCATGGAAGGAGTCAGGCACAGGGTGGCTAAGGATGTCTCTTATATTTAGTCATTTTAGGAACGGTTAAACGCTGAACGCTTAGCCCTGTAGACCACGTCCAAGTACCCCCGCATCAGAGAGACTGGCTCAAAAACACCATGACACACCACCTCTCTTTGAGCCCTGATGGTGGGCCTAGCACTGAGCTATACACTTGACCTATGGAACTTCATTTTCACCTAGTAGGTGGGGTAGGTACTAACTCCTCCCTCTTATGGATGAGGAAATGAGGGCTCAGAGAGCATGATCTTGTCCAAGTTCATACAGCTGCTGACAAGGCTGGGACCTGCCCCAGTGCCTGCATACCTGACCACCATCCCACACTGCCCGCAGCCTCTGCAAAGTTTCTGCCAACATTCTTTATATTTGCAACCCCTCTCACAGTATCCATTCTATGTGCCTCTCTGTGGCGTGGGTAATTAAACTCCGAACAACTTAAGGCAGAGGGTTTGCTAGAAAAATGACAGTGTTGAGAACGAGGAAAGCTGATTTTGCGGCATGTCACGGAACTCCCCAAGTTCTGGCTTCCTGATCTGTAAACGGGGGCAGGTGCTGCCCCATCACCAAATGGAAAACTCAGGACCCTGAGGCTCTTGTAAAAGCTTCTTGTAACCTGGAGAATTGTTACTAACCGCCACCCTGCAGCTGCCTCATCCTCGCTGTCAGGAAGTAAGCTTATTGTTATTAATAACAATATTGATCACTTTTCGATGACAGTTCTGTCCTAAGCACTGCACGTGGGTTATCTCATTTGTATTCATATACAAATCTTACAGAATAGGTTTCATTTTTGGGGTTGTTTTTTTTGTATTTTGGCTGCTATTTTTGGGGTCTTCGTTGCTGCTCACGGGCTTTCTCTAGTTGCAGTGAGCGGGGGCTACTCTTCGTTGTGGTGCGCGGGCTTCTCATTGCGGTGGCTTCTCTTGCTGCGGAGCACGGGCTCTAGGTGCACGGGCTTCAGTAGTTGTGGCGCATGGGCTTAGTTGCTCCGTGGCATGCGGGATCTTCACAGACCAGGGATCGAACCTGTGTCCCCTGCATTGGCAGGCGGATTCTTAACCACTGTGCCACCAGGGAAGCCCCAGAATAGGTTTTAATACCATCTCTGTGCTGCACGTGAGGACCTGGGGCACAGTGAGGCTAAGTGACTAGTCGGAGATCACAGACCTAGTAAGTGCTAGGGTTGGGATTCAACCCCAGGCCGCCTGGCTCCAGGGCAAAGCTCTCTAACAGCAGAATGCATCCTCCCACAAACCCAAAAAGATACATCCAGTAGGGCCAGGATCCCCTGGCAGGCCTCGAGGCTGAAGAGAGGCTGTTCGCTCCTTAGACCTGTGAAGGAACAGAAAGAGTCTGCATGGACATGGCCCCAGGACTGCATGGCCCTTTTCTGAACAGGAAGAGGCAGTGCTGCCTAGGCCGGCCATAGGGCCCAACGACCACCATTTACGTTGGGGCAGGAAGAATGAGAACAGTGGAGACAGAGAGAGAAGGCTTGGAGGGGATTCCTACATCCCAGTAACACAGTAAAACCCTGCAGAGAACATTCTGGTTTTGCTTCACAGTAGGTCAGATGAACATGGCCCTGTGTATCGGAGGGCTGGGATGGGGGCAGACAGGACGATAGAGTCACAGGCTCCCCAGTCTGAAAGGGCACCTTTTTCAAGCTCCCACCCAAACTGGGAGACAATCTCAGATGTCCTGACAGATGGCCTGTCGGTCCTGGGAGCTCACTCTTTCACATGAATCCATAGCTCCAAGTCAGGAGAAATTTCTCCTGTTAATTCCAAAGGAAGCGCCTGTAAAACTCGCTCACTAGTCCTAGTTCTACCTCCAGAAAAGCATAAACAGGCATTTGTCCCCTCTTTGACTCCTCCCCTCCATTCGAAACATCTAAACATTTCTCCATCGGTTCTCCAGATGATATGGTTTCTAAACCCTCACCTCCCTCTTCTACGCACTTTACTTTGCGAGCACCTCCGTAAAATGTGGTACCAAGACTGGAACGCACTCCTGCAGATGCAGGTGGATCAAGCAGAGTACAGTGGGTCTATCACTTCCAAAATTTTCAGTCCACATTTCCCAAATTAGGCTCCAAGGGAGACGTTTTGCAGAGAAAGGGTTCTGAGTTCAAATCCATTTGAAATATTCTGTATCTATGACCCTTGTCTGCATCACCATGTACCTTAGCACGTGATCCGTGTACAGGAGCCAATGTTGAAATTTTGTTTAATGCAGAATTTCCTAAGCACCATTGACCGTAGAATCGAACCCATTTTACTTCACGGAACACTTACGAAAACCTCTCGGTTTCTAACCTTTCTCGGAACACAATTTCAAAAACACACACTAAATGCTTCCATTAAATACCGCCTGAATTTGGGTTCGCTTATTTAGCAGCAACTTGAAACTATTAGCACATGTTAAGCTCAAGGTCAACTAAATTAACCAGATAGCTTTCAAATTAACTGCCACAAAGATGAGGTCTCTTCTCTTAGGAACTTGTGCAACTGATTTTTTAAATATTATAAAATGGCAGATTTTAATTATCACCCTGACTACATTTCATCTTTTGGGCTTGGGCACAGCTTGTGGTGAACATTCTGAATTTTAATTCTGTTGGCTATTATATTAATTATTCCTCCCAGTTCTGTGCCCTCTGCAGATCTGATAAGCCTGCATGCCATGTCTTCTTCCAAGCCATTGATAAAAGTTGAGGAAGTGTAAGGGGACCAAGGGCAGAATACAGAGACTCTCAACTAAATATTTAAAACGTATAGGCTCTGACCCATAACATAGAATTATCTCTCTGGGTTCATATTTATATAACTCTTGGGATGATGATAAAACTTGTGAATCATATTGCAACTTTCCAACCCACAGTTCATCATTTATTATGGGAGACTTTACCAACTATTTTGCCAAAAGCTATAGCAGCTCTCTGATCTATCAACCAGAAACCCTCGCATAGGAATAAATGAAGGCAATGTGTCCATCCATTCTTTCCAAAGTCATTTTGCATACTTGTGATTAATGCCTTAAAAATTTAAATGTGCAGAAGCCATCTCTTTTACATTTTTTTTTGTTTTTTGAGGAGGTGTAGGGAGGGGCTGCACCTCACATTGTATAATTTCTAGAGTCTCCCTTTCTGGCTCTTTTATGATACCCGAGTTTGGCTTTGAGAAACCATCTGGAAATTATACAGTTTCTGAGTGTGTTTGGGTTTGAAATCTTGGCTTCATGTAAAGGAGAAGCAATCACATATTTCAGGTGGCAAATACCCTTTAATTGTTTGGTTTACTTTTTTTCAAAATCATGTTTTTCTCACTCAAAATATACACATAAAATACTTTTATATGGGCTTTAAGCTTTCCTGATGATTTATCCCAAGCTTCATACAAAGGCATCCACACCGCCCATCTGCAGTTCTCCTTCGTGATGTGCTCCTATCAGATTTCTGTGGGTTAATCAATTTAACTATGAGCTCATCAGAGAGCTCTCTGGTAAGCTAGTCGATACTTAATATTTATTTGCCGAGTTGAGAAAATGAATGCCATTCTTCCACATGGCCTTTATATGCCAAGAAAGAAATATTCAGCTATTCTTCTCAAATTAGCAAACTAGCAGAAATCTTCATTTTCACTGCCACCTATCTTTACACACTCAACTAAGCAAAAAAAAAAAAAAAAAAAAAGAACAATTTTCTAAGCTGCATAAATTCCTCTACCTGTTTGTCAGACCACACGACCCACCCTGGTATAAGACACAGCTCCTGGGGGGACCAGTGGGCATTCACATGTCCCACCAGGAGAAAGAGAAATAGACCCAGAGTTCAGAAAAGTTGTGACCCCTGAGTCCTACAGGATGACTCTGAAATACTCACCTGCCCAGGGCATGTGGTTCAGGATCTTCTGCAGTTGGACTGCATTTATTTCTGGATGCTGGAGCAGAAGCAGAGTGGTAGAAGTGAATCATCACTGCTGAAGGCTCGTTAGATGCAGAGGGCCCACAGCTAAAGGGGGTTGGGAAAGGCCTCTCCCACATCTGCTCAGGGTGGCACATATGCCATTTCTGGGCAGAATAACTGATGCCATTTTCCTGCACATAAGGAACATGACTAGACGTATAATTAAATCTGGAATTTCATAAGAACTTCTACAACAGTTTAACTGGGTGCCAAGTTCAGAGCACCCCAGCAGGGCAGGACTCTTAAGAGGTAGACTAATAGCGGTGATTCTCAAACTGGGTTCTATAGAGATGCTTTGAAAGTTCAGCAGTTGGGTTTCAGTTTTATTACTAATAAACTATCCTTAGCCAAGAGTCCAGATTTCCATTTTAGAGTTCAGAAAAGCAACCCTTTACATGAACATTTAACTTTAGGACATATTAATGCAATATAAGTACCATAAATTTGAGCTTATATAATGGCTGTAAGTTATCTGTTCATATTTATCTGTTTTATATATGTTAGGTTTCTCTGTGAGATTCCATTTGATAAAGAGGACTGCCGCAGAAGATGTTTGGAAACCCCTGGTATGGAGGAAAACTTTTATAAACAACACACATAAGATTCTGATGTATCCTCTCTGATGACATTAAGCAAAATGCCAGTGGTGAAGATGAGAGAAGACGGGAGGGCTGTTACTAACACAGGCAGTTCATGTTCTTCCAGTTGTAATGACATCACTCAGATGTCAGGCCCAGATTTCTTGCCCTGTTTCTAAATGTATTTCGCATCCTTCAGGTTAGGGACGGGGTGGCCTCTTGCTGGTGCTCAAACCTGGGTCAGCCCAAGGAAAGAACTGGAAGGGACCAGGAGGGTAGGCTTCCTCCTCCCCAATGCCTCTTACCGGTTCCACCCCCACCAACCCACCCACGGGGTCTTCTCCCTGGGCGTCCCTCCCCCAGACCCCCCAGGGCTCATCATTGCCAGGCTCCACCCACACCTCCCAACACTGAGTCTCACCTCTGCCATATTCCATTGTCACAGGGATTAAAAATTAAAGTTGTTTTTCCTACAACGAATCAAGGTAGCTTCCAAGAACGGATATGCATTTTACAGGAGCCTTCTGGAAACAACAGCTCTACTCATTTGTCTAAAACTTTGAGGGCTTTCATAGAAAGTGGCAGTTTGGGGACTAGAAAGCCTTAAATCACAATTTAGACACAGGGTCAGGCAGATGCAAACCCACCCGCCATGGGATTATAGGCTCCACAGCGTGCCCTGCTCCTTGCTACCCCCCTTGGTTCAACTTACCTTTTCAAAGAGTTGGGTGAAGGATTCATCCTGCCCTCCATTTGGTCTATGGTCTCCTATAGGAACAGACACACAGAAGGACTTGGTCATTCCCCTGGACGAATGGACTCGCGTGCACACACTAATGTGCTCACGGCTCCCAGGCCTCTGAAATCTGTGAGTCTGACCTTGAGTGCTGGTTTAAATGTTTTACCATAGCATTCACCCACATCCCTGTTTCTCCAGTTGTCACTGGCTTCGGGGAAGTAGCAAACCGTGAAAGGGGCAGAAGAAACACCGGGTAGAGAGAAACAGAAGGACATGGAGGTGTGACTCCTGCATCTGGGGCTCCGGGCCTTCAACGCCAAGGACCTGACCGGAGGGCAGTTATTTTGGTGCAAAAACAGCAGAACCTGCATACTTCTAGGGCACGATAGATAACATACTATGTGCGCCATAGAGTAGGGCCTGCAGGATCTGCAGACCTCTTCCCCGGACCCCTGAATGTGAGGGGAGAAGCCCCCGTTCCCAGCTCTGTAAACGGTCCCCATCATGTGGAATTCCACCTGACAACCCACCTTAGGGAAGACGACACTTGAATTGCGGCCAATTTCACTGAGGGGGAGAAAAGACCGAATTACTTCTTGGGGATCATTTTGGGAACGTTTTGACCAATATTCTCCCACCCCTGGGAACTCACCTTCCCAGTTCCTTAGCTGACGCCCCACTTGCCCTTGAAGTGTGCAGTCTGGCACAGGGCTCGGCACACGGCTGTACCTCCCCACGTGCCCTGTGTTCTCACCCCACGGCCTTTGCTCAAGCAGAACCCTCCTCCCCGTGTGCCCTTTCCTTCCCCCACCCTCATCTAACTACTCCCACTCATACGTTCAGACTCAGTGGTCTCACAAGGCAGTGAGGCCTGGGACCAAGATAAACTATCTATGCCCGAAATATGATGGAAAAAGAACTGGGTTCTAAGCACTGAAGGGCTGTCATGTCAGAACAATCATAGGCAAAATACAGGCTTACCTCATTTCACTGTGCTCCGCGTTAGTGCATTTTTTTACGGATTGAAGGTTTCTGGCAACCCTGCATAGAGCAAGTCTATGGGCGCCATTTTTCCAACAGCATTGGCTCACTGCCTGTCTCTCTGTCACATTTTGGTAATTCTCGCAATATTTCAAGCGTTTTCATTATTATATTTGTTACTGTGATCTTTGATCAGTGATGTTACTATTGCAAAAAGATTCTAACTCACTGAAGGCTCAGACAATGGTTAGCATTTTTTAGCAGTCAAGTTTTTTTTTTTTTTTTTTTTGGCCGCACAACTCGGCATGCAGGATCTTAGTTTCCTGACCAGGGATCCAACCTGTGCCCCCTGCAGTGGAAGCGCAGAGTCCTAACCACTGGACAGCCAGGGAATTCCCGAGTATTTTTTAATTAAGGTATGCACATTGTTTTTTTAAGACATAATGCTATTGCACACTTAATAGACTACAGTACAGTGTAAACATAATTTTTATATGCCCTGGAAAACCAAAAATATCCTGTGACTCTCTTTAACACAGTATTTGCTTTATTGCAGTGGTCTGGAACTAAACCTGCCATATCGCTGAGGTAGGCCTGTAATAAGTTTGGCTGGTATGAGTGTATATTGATTCGTCTGAGCCTGATGGTTGATGACAGCCCCCCTCAACTGAACAAACCCTGTGCATCTCTTAGGAATCACCACGTCCTTGAAGCCACCCCTGCTTCCCCCAGGACCATGGAAGGGTGGCTCAGATGCTTCTCCTTGGTGCTCTCCAAACACCCTGGACAGATAAACGCTTACCCCAGACACAGCATAACATAAATAACTGTTCATACGTCCATGTCCTTTCCAGCCTTTGAGCCCCTGGAGGGCAGGGGCCAGACCTGTTCTAGCTTTTTCTCTCTACGTCCAGCAAGTGTTCATTTGTTAGAAGGAGAGTGGGGAGGAAGAAGTGAGGGATGTCTCCGCGCAGACAGTTGCCCTGCTCTCCTGCTCACCCTGTCCCCTGTGCTGGTCACAGAGACCCCCGTCCTCCGCCATTTTCACCTCACCCTGCCCCCCACCCCTGGCCCGAGTGGACCCCAACCTCCGAGAGAGGCCTGGACCTTACTAAAAGACGCGCTTCCTGGAGAAGACTCTGAGGACGAACTCAGACTCCTGGCGGGACTCAGATGTGCAGGGCACAGTGACGTATGTCCCAGGCTCCAGCCACAGCTCCCGACTCACTTCCTTCTCCCTGAGAAACGTCTCAGGCCACTTCAGGGGAGCATTTTCCCAGAAGAACTTGGGAGGCAGTCTCCTCTGGTCATCATAGCTCTGTGGGTAGAGGACGGGCACCTTTGCTGGAACCCTACATGAGGTTGAATAAATATGTCGACTGATTTGACTTTGTGTTAAAAACAATATCATACACAAGATGAGGTGAGGAATGTCACTGTGTCTGCACTTTCCACTTTACAGTTGACGGTCTGAAGTTGAGACAAGTTAGGTCATCTGCACAAAGTCACCTAGTGGGTAAGAGTCTCAGCCAGGATTGGAATTCAGGACAGCTGAGCTCCAATGTCCACATTCTTGATACTTCCTGAAGCTGCCTCCATGTATGTGCTACCATTTCAAGGTTGATCATGACATGATTATGCTCATAGGTACAGACGGACCACCAGCCATCTCCCTCCATACAGATCAACTGGATATTCCGTGTCATCTCAGTGAAAGCAGCCTCTGAAAGAGGAAAGAGTACTGGCCAAAGCTCAGAAGACCCAGATCAGAGGTCTGGTTTGTGTTTTGTTTTATCTCTTATTTTTATTCTCTCTTTCTCTCTCCCTCTCTCTTTTATGTCCCCCTTTGGCCCTATTTTTCTCTCTTGCTTCCTCTTCCCTTGGCTCTCATGCAGGGCTATGGAGGGAGGGGAGATCCATAGGGGGGATGCACGCAGTTGCTGCTGAAGACACTATCCACCACATAAAGACATTTCCCAGATTCCACTTAGGGCTGGGGAAACAAAATGTATCTCTTGGTGACACATGCTTTCTTTATTGAGACAATGAGAACTAGAAAATCAGCCCTTTGCTGTCTTTGCCCTGGCTGCCAGGAATCTCAGAACTAAATTTTATAATCAGCTGCAGTAGCTGTTCTAGGTTTAGTGCTCCTGGTAGAATTAACCGCTTCCCTATCTCTCATCTATTTATAACTTTTTTCTTGCCTTTTGAATTCTGTAACTGGTTCATAGTTTTGTTCTGTTTATACTTTTTATTGTAGGTTGACCCAATTCTATTTAGGAATAGGCTTGATATAAATAGCTTTTTTTTAATATGAAATAGTAGAATTTAATAGAAATTCATGGCCTTTTAGATTTGTCTAGATTCACCAATGTCTATTTTGAGATCTGGCATCATTTATACTATTTCCTAGACTTTTTTTTTGAATTTTATTTTATTTTTTTATAGAGCGGGTTCTTATTAGTTATCTATTTTATACATGTTAGTGTATATGTGTCAATCCCAATCTCCCAATTCATCCCACCACCACTCCTCGACGAAATAACTTTTTCTTTTAAAATTAATCGGCACCTTTGGGAGCGCTCCGTATTCCCTCGGGAGGAAAACAAAAAACCCAACCGAGCCAAGACACCCAACGCAGAATGGTTTCTTTACAAAAACCTTCTCACTCGATTCAGTCCAATCTGAGAAAATTAAGTGTTTCACTCCTGGTTTCTTTGGGAAACAAAGAATATCCGCCACCCTTCAGAGGCTGGGATAGCTCAGGCCTTCTTAACTGATCCCTCTAGGCTGCCACCGCAGCTGAAACACGGAGCTGCTGCTGTCCTCTGCCTGTGTTTCTGTTTTGTTTTCCCAGCCTTTGTCCCTCGTCCCCTAGTAGGTGGGCTTCATGGGCTCCTGATGTCGCATCTGTTATAGATCTATTTTATTATGGGCTTCATAACTCAGGCAAGATTGTGATTTTTCCTTCTTCCTACGTTGTGACAGTCTTCAATATTAGCCCTAAGTATTTATGTAGGGATTTAATCGATTCTAAAATGTATTGGTTCTACATCAGGCTCAGACCTGTCTATGGAGGTATAAGGACTTTGGGGGCCCTTGGATAAAAAAGAACAGCAGATGCTCTTTACTCGCACACACAGAGGCAGTTGGCATTATTGCCAGACCTTCCCGTGGCTCCTTACATAAGGCTGCTGCAGTCTCAGTGAACCCGGGACATCACTCCCTACCACGGCCAGCCTGGCAAGTGTGCAACTCACCTTGCTCATCTGAAAAACAAAAAAGAGAGGCCTCATTAGGCAGTGAATCCATCTCTTTCACAAGCATGAATTCTAATGGAGGCTGGTATACAAGAAGACTCTACCCAGAGGCCACTTCCCCTCCCATAAGACTTGCTGTTCCAGTCAGTGACATTTTAATCCATCATCAGAAATCCTGGATAAAGGTGAGGCAAGGTAAGCTTGGCTTTTGGGGAGGGGCAAAGGGAACTACCAACTGTGTGCCAGGCACAATGATAAGCACTGCTACACGATCTTCTTTTACTCCACCTTTTGCATAAATATCATTGTCCCCATTTTACAGATGTAGAAACTGATGTTCAAATGCAAGAAGGTGGCTTGTTCTAGATCACATATTCCCAAGGATTTGCACCCATGGTAGACAGAGAAGGATGTAGGTAGACAGAGATGGATGGTAAAGAGGACAGGAAAGAGGAAGAAAGGATAAGACTCCACGAGAGGCCCACCTACCCTGAAGAGGTAGAAGCCAATGGCGAGGTGAGGCTTCTTGTTGCGGTGCCTGTGCCTGGGCTTCCGGAGTAGGTACACCAGCACACTACAAGGCATCTGGAACCTCCTGCCCTCCTGGGGCCTCCAGACCGACAGCAGGAACTTAGGGTTCTTCCAAAATGTGTCTGGGGCAGAAGATAGCCAAGGTGAGACAGGCTCCCCTAGCATCCTGCTTGCCAAAGCACAGAGAGGAGCACAGACCCAGGGTGCTGCCCCGGGATTCCCACCCAAGGTCCACCCGGACAGAGCTGGGGTCCACCCGGACAGAGCTGCACATAAGCTAAGGCTTGGTCCCCGTTAAAATGCTGCTCCCCTGGGACCACAGGCACATTCTCTTCAGTTAGTTAACAGTCACTGGCCCAGGCAGTGAACATCTCCAGGACACAAAGCCTGTGCCAGGCAGTGTGCTGGGCAAAAGCTAGAGTGGAGAGTAACTCTCAGGTCTGCGTGTCCGTGAAGAACCCGAGGTGGAAGAGGTGGGGGGAGGGGGCAGAGCTGTGGGGACCAAGCCTTAGCTTATGTGCAGATTCAGCCTTTGGGGGCACACTGTGGGGGAGATGAGGGCAGAGCCAGGGCCACCCGGGCCCCGCTGAGATCTTACCCCCTTCAAATCTTTCCTACCCAAGAGACGGCCCATTGTGGAGAAAGGGACACAGTCCCCAAACCTCTCCACTTGGAGAATGTATACACTTTCATCTCCTATACCTGATGCCCTGGGAATCCTTGATTTTGTTTCTCTACCAAACTCTAGGTAAGGACGGCCTGATACATACGATATAAATACTATTTCAATCCTGCCTGTTATGGGGTGGTTACTTCAGCATATCAGTGACCTTATCCTAAAACCACAGAAAGATGTAACCCAACCTTCTACTATGCCTGTGCGCCTGTGGCCGCCTGGTGCCGATTAGGAAAGGGAACCCTCTGGAAACATACACCCCCAAGAAGTAGGCAGCCTGACTGAGAATTCTACGCCCTGGTGCAAATTAGGACAAAGGTGCCCCATCTTCCTGGTTCACATAGCCCGGGGCCAGCGCACGCAGCTTGGCCAGCAAAGCCCCCTCACCTTCAGCCAGGGGCCCTGGGCAGCGGCTCTGTCTGCAGCCCCACCTTTGCCTGGAGAAGCTGCCCCTTTAGACCCAAGAGCCCCTGTCTCCTGTGCACAGGCTCACCTCGGGGTGACTTTGTCGGGCCACCAGCCATGGTCCCTTTCTCCCATCTCCCCTCCAGCATGGTGTACAGCCACTTCTGGACCACCTCCTGACTCAGCAGGCCTGGGCTCAGTTTACAGATGACCAGAAGCATGAAATGTGCTTTAAAGTCCTGCAGTGTCATCCTGTGTAGAGGACGAAGGAGATGACATCCAGTCATGAGGACCAGAAGGGAGGCTTCAACTAAGTAACGGGCATCCCAGCCCTCTGCTGGACCCAGGGCCCCAGCCTCCACACCCCCATGCAGAGCTGAGCTGGCTTTGGACCCATGAGACTGGGGCTGGATGGACCAGTGTGACGGTCCATCTCGGGCAGGTGGTGCTACCAAGAAACCCCACCCTGTGGCTGGAAGAAGCCTCCAACAATGGCTACCTGAGGGCGATGTTCTTGGGCCACTGATGGTGGTGATAAAGTGGAACTGGGGCATTCATAGCTAGTCAATTGATTTATACATGTTCAATAAGAATTGCACAAATCAGTTCCTCATCATCAATTGATAAAAATCTTCGCCCCAATTGGCTAACGTTGTGCCCCAAGGCGTGTTGTCTGAACCAGCTCAGTTTACTATCTGTAAACAGAAATAATAGTATTTGCAGGACTCTTGAGTTCAATGACCACTTACTTCAAGAGCGAAAGGGACACAGCAGTCTGAAAAGGATGGGTACAGGGAGAGGAGGGACAGCGTGGGAGTTAATAGTAAGGGTGAAAAGTGGAAGGAACGGGGAACAGGTGGGTCTCATGTCAGACACCCAGAAGCAGCATCAGCTCAGGGTGTCTGGTGGCCTTTCATAAAAAGGGGTGAGAGGCTTCGGGGTGGGTGGGGGTAGTATTGCTTTGCTCTGGAGGGCACAGGTGCGTTGGTTTATAGTCAGCAAGAAACAGAAGTCGGAGAGGAGGCAGTGGCCACACCCACCCTCTGCTTTGAGCACCCGCTGAGTTCCATGCCAGGGGTCTCTGCTCTCATCACAGAGACTGTGCCTGTTTGATTGCCCTGCTAGGCCATGAGCCCCTAAAGGGTCTTCTTGATCTCTGTATAAGAGATCTTGTCTCTTGATCTCATGTATGCCTGGCATGCATGAGGCACCCTGTAAACGTTTGCTGGATGGATGTCCTAATGTAAGCCAGGGCATGTGCCCCAAGTCTCTGAGTCAAATACCAGAATTCCCCATCATCATCTTTCCTCAGCAGCAGAATCTTCTCCTTGAGGCTCAGTAGCTCCCACATACTTGAGCTGAAAACAGAAAAGAAATGTTTTCATGGGGAAGGAAAGGATTGAGAGGGACATGCAAGAAATTCTTCAGTAAATGCTCTATAGTGTTGCTATTTATTCTCATCTTCATACTGCTTGCAGACAATTACATCTCACATCCTCTATTATGAAAGCAACATGTGACATTAATTCATCACTTACTCTGAGCCAAGTTCTGGGCTAGGCTCTTGACATATTTTATTTCATTTAAGGCTAATAGCAACTTTACAAAGTAGGGATTTTTATTGCCATTTTAGAGATTAGGAAACTGAGGTTAAAAGAGATTAGGTCACTTGCTTGAAGTCACAAAGTTATTGAATGTCAGAACTAGCATTGGAACCTATGTTACTATTAGGTTTTTTTCCACAGCCCATCATTTTGGACTTCTGTTTCTAGCTACAAAGGAGTAAGGCTTTCATGTACCACTTCCCCACTATAAACAACTAAAAATGGGACAAAATACAAGAAACAACTGTTCTTGGACATTAGACAGCAGGCAGCACAGAATTGTGACCCCAAGAGGAGGGAGACAAATAAAGTGAGCCCTAACATTGCCTAGACTCCTGCCTGAAACTACTTCCCTGGACAGTGACGCAGGGAAGTGGACCCACAAAGAGCCCAGCAGTCTTGCTGAGTGGAAGAGACAGAGTCTGAAGTTCAGGGAGACAAGACAGCTAGAATTTGCTGGGGAAAGTGCCCAAGAGGAGGGGGCTACTTAAACAAGGACCTCCAGAGAACTTAACAGGTGTTCCCTTGAGTCTTTGGCTAAAATAAAATCTGTCCATACATAAAATGAAATCCCACAAGACTGAACTATACACAGAACAATTTCCAGAGCTGACACCAGGCTGGAAATCATTTGAATTCCCACCAGCCAGAGTCAAAAGACCTTACAGTATACATGGGGTCTTTAGTAGAGAACCCAAAGGGTCTACACCTTAGTAATGGGGTCAAGTTAGGCCCCAACTAAAAGTTTTCCTAGAACTTTCCTAAAAGAAAACTCCAAAGTATCAAAATAATCCCTAAGCAACTAAATCTACAATGTCCAGTATCGAATAAAAAATCACTATGTATATGGGCTTCCCTGGTGGCGCAGTGGTTGAGAGTCTGCCTGTCGATGCAGGGGACATGGGTTCGTGACCCGGTCCGGGAAGATCCCACATGCCGCCGAGCAGCTGGGCCCCTGAGCCATGGCCGCTGGGCCTGCGCATCCGGAGCCTGTGCTCCGCAACGGGAGAGGACACAACAGTGAGAGGCCCAAGTACCACAAAAAAAAAAAAAACAAAACAAAAAAAAAAACACTATGTATATGAAGAAGCAGAAAATGTGATCCACTATCAAATCAATATCAAAAAAACAAACAACCCAATCCAAAAATGGGCAGAAGACCTAAACAGACATTTCTCCAAAGAAGATATACAGATGGCCAACAAACACATGAAAGGATGTTCAGCATCACTAATCATTAGAGAAATGCAAATCAAAACTACAATGAGGTATCACCTCACACCAGTCAGAATGGCCATCATCAAAAAATCTACAAATAAGAAATGCTGGAGAGGGTGTGGAGGAAAGCGAACCCTCCTGCACTGTTGGTGGGAATGTAAATTGATACAGCCACTATGGAGAACAGTATGGAGGTTCCTTAAAAAAGTAAAAATAGAACTACCATATGACCCAGCAATCCCACTACTGGGCATATACCCTGAGAAAACCATAAACAATAAGAGTCATGCACCACAATGTTCATTGCAGCACTATTTACAATTGCCAGGACATGGAAGCAACCTAAGTGTCCATCGACAGATGAGTGGATAAAGAAGATGTGGCCCATATATACAATGGAATATTACTCAGCCATAAAAAGAAACGAAATTGAGTTATTTGTAGTTCGGTGGATGGACATAGAGTCTGTCATACAGAGTGAAGTAAGTCAGAAAGAGAAAAACAAATACCGTATGCTAACACATATATATGGAATCTAAAAAAAAAAAAAAGGTTCTGAAGAACTTAGGGGCAGGACAGGAATAAAGACACAGATGTAGAGAATGGACTTGAGGTTACGGGGAGGGGGAAGGGTAAGCTGGGACAAAGTGAGAGAGTGGCATGGACATATATACACTACCAAATGTAAAATCAGTAGCTAGTGGGAAGCAGACGCATAGCACAGGGGGTCAGCTTGGTGCTCTGTGACCACCTAGAGGGGTGGGATAGCGAGGGTGGGAGGGAGAAGCAAGAGGGAGGAGATATGGGGATATATGTATATGTATAGCTGATTCACTTTGTTATAAAGCAGAAACTAACACACCATTGTAAAGCAATTCTACTGCAATAAAGATGTTTAAAAAAAAAAAAAGAAAGAAAATGTGATCCATGACCACACGTAAAAACAGACCTAGAAATAAGAGAGATATGATGGAATTAGCAGATAAGGACATTAAAACACCCATTATTAATGTGCTTCATGTTCTCAAGGATGTAAAGGGAACTATGGACATGATGAAGAGAAAAGTGAAAGATATTCTCAAATGGTATCTCTAGTATTAAAAAACATAATATCTAAAATGAAAACTACTCTGGATGAGACTAACAGCAGATTAGACACTATGGAATAAAGCCCATCATTTTATTTAATCCTCATCACACATCTGGCTCAAAGAAATTAAAAAGTTTGCCTAAGATCACACAGCTACCAAAATTAATTTAACCCGTCATTTTTCTCAAAGACAAGCACTTGTTTTCCTAAACAAACCACTACCAACAACGTTATGATGCTATATTTCTACAACACTTTAAAATTTATATAAATCGGGCTTCCCTGGTGGCACAGTGGTTAAGAATCCGCCTGCCAATGCAGGGGACGCGGGTTCGAGCCCTGGTCCGGGAAGATCCCACATGCCCAATTAAGCCGGTGCGCCACTGAGTCTGCACTCTAGAGCCCACATGCCACAACTACGGAAGCCTGCGCGCCTAGAGCCTGTGCCCCGCAACAAGAGAATCCACCACAACGAGAAGCCCAAGCACTGCAACGGAGAGTAGCCTCCACTCGCTGCAACTAGAGAAAGCCCAAGCGCAGCAACGAAGACCCAACGTAGCCAAAAAAAAAAAAAAAAAATTATATAAATCTTTGGATGCCATTTTTCCACATAGACCCAGTCCCTCTGACAATTCTCTTTATTAATGTATAATAAATAGAGTGTAGTACATTCTATCAGGAGTAATATTCCACTTATTTTTCTGAGCCTTCATTTTTTCATCTGTAAAAATGATTAAGTGATAATGCATATGTGAAAATGTCAAAAGCACGCATGTGAATTTGTGTGCCAAAGGCAGCCTCCTTTGCAGCCTTTACCTACCCCGTGCTCACCCCTCCCAGCCAGTCTCAGAAGTTCACCTGTCACTCCAGTCTCCTTTCCATTCCACTCTTCCCCAGGGGTTCCGCAGCTTGACTAGGTACGCAGGTCCATGTTTGGAGGTCACCTGTATAAAAGGAGAACCAGTCCAGGTGGCTGGGCTGAGTGCCAATAGCAAATGTTGCAGATATCTGGGTGAGATTCATGCCTGCAGAGGAGACCTTGAAATGAACGATCAAAGGCCCTGGGAGTTGATAAGAGGAGAAAATGGCTCTGCTGCTCACTAGCTGTGAGACCTAAGGGAAGTTACTTAACCTCTCTGTGTCCTTTTCCTGATCTGTAAAATGAAGCCAGTAGTCACATCTACTGCAATGAGTTGAATGCGTACCCTCCTCCAAAGATACGTTTACCTAGAATCTGTCAATGTGATCCTATTTGTAAAAAGGGTCTTTGCAGGTGTAATTAAGTTAAGGATCTTGGGATAAAATCACTCTGGATTAGGGTGGGTCCTAAATCCGATGACAAGTGTCCTTACAAAAGAATAGAAGGGGAAAGACACAGAGGAGAAGGGTGTGTGAAGATGTAGGCAAAGACCGGAGCTATGCATTCCAAGCTGAGGAATGCTGGGAGCCACCCTAAGCTGAAATAGGCAGGAAGGATCCTCCCCTACAGCTGTTGGAGTGAGTACGGTATTAAGGACACATTGATTTCAGACTTCCGCCTTTAAGAAACACTGTGAAAAATTCATTTCTCTTGCGGCAATTTGTTATGGCAGCCCTAGGACACCAATACACCTACTCATAGGACTGTTGTGAGGATTGAGCTAACATGGGTAAAGCAGTTAGGACAGTATTTATCACATATGAAGTGCTAAATTTTGTTAAATACATTTGTTAAATAAATATAAAATCATAAACATAAATATTTTTAAATATAAATTTTGTTATCTCAATATGAAAATAAAAGTTCTTGACACACACAAACATGACTGATGGAGATCTAACAGAAAGAAGAAATCAGGTGCGAATGGAGTTGAAAAAGTCTGAAACAGAGTTAAAGGGAATTGGAGGACTTTGGGGAAGTCACACGTACACTTACAGCCAAATAAACCTGGGGTCTGAACCCAACTCTAACCATTTACTGACTCAGTTTTATCATTTCAGTTTTATCATCTACAAAATAGGGATAATATATACTTTGTAAGATTAGTGGGAAAATTCAACTATTCATTTCGTAATGAATACAAAACAATTAGTCCAGTGGCTGGCCCATAATAAGCACTCAGTAAATTGTGTTAAAATAGTAATTAAAATTATTCCGTAATGATTGAATTTAGTGCTTACCAAGAGGTCTTTGGGAAACTCTCAACCCTGGGACTGAATGTGAGCTGCCTGTCTACAGGATACCCAGGGGAAGCTCAGACTGGAGATATGAACGTTTAGGATTATTGGCATACAGATGACAACCGAAATCTTGCAAGTGGGTAATAGCACAGTAGTAGATTGGTTGTTTTTGCCCTCGCAGGGAACAGTCCTCCAAATATAATTTTTAAAATTTCAGTTCCTTAAGTTAACCATAATACAACAGTGACTGGCTCCCTGACTGTTAACCATACCATATCAGACCACATCTGGGTTTATCAATCAGTTCACCTACACTTCATAAAAACTGTGGCACGTGCCCTGCTCTGCCTCGTTCTAGGTACTGAGCTTCTGTTCCACTCTCTGGGAGAATCATGACACTTCGAACTGTCATGCAAACAAAGTAAGTCATGTGTGTGACAGCAGCTAGCATAGCGCCAGCCACGTAACAGGCTTCCAGGCAGCAGTGATTATCCTCCTCTCCTACGCTTGTGCGCATGCGGCTCAAACCTTATCATTATTTTTGGCACCTACATCTTAGTGTTGACTCACATTGAGTTTGCTGTCAATTCAATCTCATGTCTCACATGTTAAAACATGTGAGTTCTGTCCCATCCTGCAAAAGGAAACCCTTTGAGAAGATCCTGGTCTGAGCTTCAGTATCCTTGTGGCTATCAGTAGATATCATTTTCCAAACCTACTGTTCCTCCTGTGGTCTCAGTTTCTATTCACAGCATCACCATCTACCCAGGCTTCTCAGAAACACTCAGAGCACGTAACACAAATATGTAATTATGTATGTAAGATTCTATATACACACAAATACATGTATCTGTCAAATCTAAGAGGATGCTATGTGCCAGATGCTAAGAATACTTTTTTATCTGACCCCCCCCCCAATAAAAAAGCATTGAAAAAGATCACAACTCCCAAGCCAAGGAGGTGAAAGAAAGAAGAATCCAGATAGGTATCAGAATAGCACTGACATGGGGAACAAAAAAAGAAGGCTCCTTTTTAAAATTTCAACATTGTTTTGAAAATTCTGGCAAAATATGAAATACAATTATAAACCTAAATAGTATTAATAAAGAAGAAAAACACTAGTTGATCCTCATTTAACTGGAAAACTAAGAATGAACTAAAAAGTACTGTATGAATGAGTATTAAGTAAAAAAACTATACATTAGATAAATACTTTTTAAAGTAATGGCATTCCTATATATAGCAATAAGCAGTTAGAAATTATCATAATAGAAATATCTTTCATAGTAACAATAAAAATGTAAAATAACTGAGAATAATCTTAAAGGAAATTTTTTTACCTATTTGTAAACTACAGAAAGTTTACACGGATGTAAAAGAATAAGTGGAAAGCTGTATCATTTCCTTGGATTGAAAATTTAAATATTAAGAAGATGTTAATTCTCCAAAAATTAATTTATAATTTTATTGAGATTCTGATAAAAAAATATCCCAATGATCTTGTTTTGTGGGGGAGGGGAGAGACAAGGAGAAGGTAATTGACAAAACATTTTCAAAATTGATCTGGATGAGTAAACACAGAGACATAAGATTAATGTCCTTATTGTAAAAACAAGGAAACTTTTTCAAAACAATGAGAAAAACACAAAATGTTTTTAGAAAAATGAAGGATAAACAAAAATAGACAGTCACAGAAGAAATATAAATGGCTAATAAACAAATGAAAAATTTCAAACTTTTTTGTAATAATATATACACTCATTTTAAAAAATGAGATATTTTTCAGTTCCCAAATTGGTGAATTTATTTAAATAATAACATACAGTGTTGGGGGGAAAAAAAAGCCCTAGGAACTCTAACATCCCTGCAATAGGATATAAACTGTTGTACCTCTTTTGAAAAGCAATTTGGTGGTAAGTATCAAAAAAATTAATAATGTTGCCAATGGTTCCATTTATAAAATACATATTAAGTAAATAAAACCATGGATGAAGAATTATGTACAAAGGTGTTCGTCTTTCAGTGAAACAGAATAGATAACTCTGAAATAAAGCTTTTATTATTGTTGGCAATAATTCTGCCAATGACTTACATGTTCGTTATTTAGTACAGCTAATTAAATTAAGGAATTTCCATAGAGTTGGATATTAGCATTCATTCCAATTAATTATTTGAATAGTTTTCCAGGATATGTGAAATACACATGGTATAATGTTGACTGGGGAAAAGGCAGAGGATAAATAAATACATATTGACAGAAATAAGACAGAAACTAAATTACCCGCAAATTTCATAATTACTTTTCAATTAGAAGGAACAGAAGATTTTGAGAAAGAGAGAGAGAGAGAGAGGAGGAGGGGGAAGACAACAAGGACAAGAAGAAAGTGAGACTAAGAGATTGTTAAAACATGTTAGTAAGGGAGAGTGAATATTCATACCAGATATTAAGATGTATCATAAGATTACAGTAATTTAAATGGCATGTTACTAAAAATAGACACAGCTTGCTGAAACAGGATAACTCTGAAATAGGGTTATCCTATTTCAATAACTTATAATAATGTGTCTTTAAGAAGACTTGACAAATCAAAAGAGAATGGAAGACTATTCAACAGAGAACTGGTAAAGAATCTGGAAATAATTTTGAATACATCACCACTCTACAACTTCATACCAAAAAACAAAAAAGCTAATGATGAATTTTAAAGTTACATATAAAAGTTTCAAACTAGAGAACAATTTCAAGAAAATAAAAACTCAAATTCTTGAGCAGGAGAACTCTTTCTAAGTTTAATGTAGTAATGGGAGAAATCATAAAGAATAAAACCAATAGCTTTGGGCTTCCCTGGTGGCACAGTGGTTAAGAATCCGCCTGCCAATGCAGGGGACACGGGTTCGAGCCCTGGTCCAGGAAGATCCCACATGCCGCGGAGCAACTAAGCCCGTGCGCCACAACTATTGAGCCTGCACTCTAGAGCCTGCGAGCCACAGCTGCTGAGCCCGCGTGCCTAGAGCCCATGCTCCACAAGAGAAGCCACTGCAATGAGATGCCCACGCACTACAACCAAGAGTAGCCTCCACTCACCATAATCAGAGTATGCCCGTGTGCAGCAACGAAGACCCAAAGCAACCAAAAGTAAAAATAAATAAAATTAAAAGAAAAAAACCAATAACTTTTCCTATAAAACAATTTTAAACTCAGTAAGCAAAAAAAAAAAATTTATAATCAAAATTGAGAAGCAAAATACAAACTAAATAAAATAAAAATAAATACAGTTTTTAAATAGAGAATAATTGAGACATAGCTGCTGAGTAGCAGACTTTTAAAGACAGGAGCAGGCTCTGCTTCTTCAACTTCCACTGTTGTCTGCTTTTGTATTTTTAAATAATGCCTGCTCCTATCTTCTGCCTTTATCAGTTTCCTTCTGCTGGTACACATTGTGTGATGGTCATAGCCTTATTGTTTTACAATCATTAGCCAACTGCAGGCAATTCACATTCCCAGTCTCTCTGCCCATCAAGAGCCACTTCCCTAATGAGTCAAGTTTGGGGCCTCCTTCAGCACTGAGCTAGATTTCAAGAGAAATGACAGCTCAGCCTTCCTCATCAAGAAGCTTCGTCTACCTCCCCTAGTGGGGAGACAGGCAAGATTTACCATCTAGGAAAGATGCTCAAGACTTGTCCTTGCTCCAGGGTCCCTCTGGATTCCTGTGCTTTTGTCGTTTCACTGCTTTGTTACTTTTATTATCCAAGGGGGGTTGTTTAGTGGGATGGTGCTATCAAGGTACTGCCTACAGGGACAGATTGATATGTCTGGGCTTGGGACCAAGAACTTGCTTCTGGTTTTGCTTTCATCAGGAAGCTCGGAGCCACACAAGCTGCTCACTTCTAAGGAGCACTGGGTGAGCTCACCTCCCCCCGACATGATCGCTGCTGCACCAGCCACCTGCCCCTTCTCCTCCTATCTACTGCCTCAAGGGTTAAATTATTTTTCAGAATTCAGGAGATTTTGGAAAGCTGCCTCACACCTTTTTTGGATTGATGGGAAAGGAGGTAGGATGATAGATAGCTCCACAGAGGATGCCTGTGGGGGCAAAGCTTTCGACCTCTGTGTGAGTGTTCCTCTCAAGGAAGCATTCGTATCTTCACTTTCAGCACTGCTGTGAGGACCAGATGCTACAAGGGCAATGCCCACCCTCTAGGAACACAAGTGCTATGAAAGCAGAGACTGATAATGAAGGTGATGATGGAAGGTTTTCTAATTATAGCTCACATCTTGTAAGTTACAAATGTCTTGCCTTTGGGAGATGAGGTTCTCAGAGAGGAAACTGAGCTGTAGGGGCTCAAGAAGCAGACACTTTAATAAAACCAGACATCCACCACTGCCTCCCATAGTATGGGCTTTCTTCCTTGTGATATTGGACTTTTCCGGTGAGCTCACCCCTGATAACCTAGGGATGAGATTCTCTTTCTGCCCACAAGAGCTGCTGTGTATGACAGATGCACGTCCCAGTAATTAAGTATCAATAGGTGTGGCAGTAATGTTATGAACAGGGCAGGCTATTCAGGGACAACTGGACAACTGGACTCAACCTGTTCCTTCAACTCCTTTTCCATTTATAAATTTCCCGAGTACAATTTTCTAATCTCCTTATTTTTATTCCAGACTTGCCTTTCTTTGTATGTATTCAGTTTTCATTCATTCAAGGGGAAAGTACAGTAGTTCAAGTAGAAAGAACAGTAGTTCACTTTCCCCTTGAATGAATGAAAACTGCATGAACAAAAGTGAACTTACATGCCATATGTATGTGTATATATATATATATATACACACACACATATATATATATACATATATGTAATTATGTCTATAGATAGATAGATATTTGTATAGAGATTATAAAATGGTATTAGGTCCTTAACCTACACTGTGTCAATTTATCCCCACGACAGCATTGTGCAGTGTCATTCTTAGACCGGGTTTCACATATGAGAATATTGCCATAAGAAGAGGTTAAATAGCTTAGTCTAATTCTCAACAAGAGGAATTGGCTGAGCTGACGCATTTTCCCCTTCAGCGGAGCTCAACAAAAAGAGTAAACTATGGTGTACTCATCTGGGAGGGGCCAGGCTGGGAGGGGCCCAAGCTCTAGGGTTGTGGACACCTGGGCCACCACTTGAACCGTCCTCCTGACTCCTCTAACCTCCCCAGTTAGGGCCAGGGCTCAAGCTTTTTTCTATTCCAAGTTGCCACTGCAGTTTTCACCTTCTTCTCCCTCTACTTCTGGCCAGACTTTGGTGGTCTTAGTGAGAAAGGGAAGAAAAAGAAGGAAAAAGCCCAATTTCATAGCGTCACCCTCAAGGGCCTATAGCGAAGGCCACACATTCTACTACTAGCAGTTGTGCTTCTTGGAGCCGATGGGCCACCCTCAGTTAAGATACAAATGAACTGAAAAAAGTTACTCACTGACCAATGATATGCTAGCTTATTAAATACGTCCAGAACACAGGGCAGTGCCCACATAGTGAATAACAATAACAGTGATTATTATACTAAGAGCTAACAGTGTATACTGAGCACTGTCAACTGACCAGGCAGTCACTGAGAAATCAACATGCATTGTCTCCATTCATTCTCAAAAAACTCTCACTCACAATGGAGCTGAGGCTGGGAGAGTGAAGCCACTTTCCTGAGGTCACTAAGGATGTGCGGGCCCAGGGACTCTATCTACTGCAGGTTGTCTGCCTGGGAACCTCAGGGTAACAGACTATAGGAGCCACGTGGTGGGCATAGGAGAAGCACCTGGTAGCCGCTAGGAGCCAGCGGGAACTGAAAGCGAATGCCACTGACAGAATGTTGAGTAGGAAAAAAATTAAGTTCCAGGGGACTACTTGTAGCAGGATATGCTTTTTACAAAGTTCCAGAGCACGAAACCTCAACAATATGCTATTATTAATGATAACATTAATTTAAAAACCAAGGGAATAAATTCCAGGTAGTGGCTAGCTCTGGGGCTGGCGGGGCACAGGATAAGGGAGGGACACATAGATACAGGCAAATTATTGCTAATTTTTCCAGTTCTCGGATTGGCTGATAGGTTGACCAGGGTTCGTTGTATTATTTAAAAGTGTGTTCAATAAAAAAAGAAAAAAATGTAACAAAAAAGCCAGGTATAAGGAGTTTGTCTTGAACCACGATTATGAAAAAAAATCTACTTTTGTGTATGTAAGGACCAGATATTTTTTATAAAGGATGGAGGAATAATAAATAAACAGCCAAGTACTCATATTCAAGGTTGAGAAATAAAGCACTGCGAATATATAGCTGAAGCCACCTGTGTCCCCATCCCCAATTTCACTTCCGTCCTTAGTCCCCAGAGGACATTGTTTTCCAGATTGTTTTCTATTCCCTTACTTCTTAAAAACTTCTGAGCATCCTGAAAAACAGGGAGTGTTTTTTGCATAATTTAAAACTTTAGAGAAGTGGTATTTATTATGCTTTGTATCACAGCCTATCTCGGGCTTTATTTACCCAGCACTGTGTTTTGGCATCAGATCCAGTGTCCTCATTTTCACATTGGTATAGTACTATATTATTATATGAAATTAATTTTGTTATATGAACATGGCACAATTTATCCACTTTCTTGGTGAAGAAAATTTCATTGTTTATAATATTTTGCTGTTACAAACAATGCTGCCCTCGACATACTTATCTCCCCGTGCACCTGCACGTGGGCAAGAGTCTCTCTAGATAACAAGTAGGCATGGGATTGCAAGGTAGATGGAGGACACGCACACCTTGAGCTTTGCCAGGTAATGCCAAATTGTTTCCTAAGGCGTTTATGACAATCTACATGTCCACCAGTGACGAGTGAGAGTTCCCATTGCACCACATTCTCACCACCACTTGTTATCAACCAATGTTTTTCTTTTTGGCCATTTTGGTGGGTGTGAAGTTCTATCTAATTGTGGTTTGGCATTTCTCTAACTACTGATGAGGTTCAACATTTTTTCTTGTGTTTATAGGGTAGAAGTCACGTAGCCTCTTTTGGAAAAGGAATCTGCCTTCTGCTAATATATTTTTTTCTGTTGGAATGTTTGTCTTTTTCTTACAGATGTGCAGGTATTAATTTTATAGTTTGGACGCTCTTTGGTTGGTTTTATGTATTGCAAATATCTTTTCACTATCTTTTGTATCTTCAGTTGAATAACAGTGACTTAGGTTTACTATTGCCAAATGTATTTCATTTGCCATTTGTTCTTTTGGTGTCTTATTGAAGGAATTCTTCCTGACCTTGTTGTAATATATATATGCATTCTCTGTTACAACCTCTGTATATATCAGGTTTCCACATGTCCTGACTATTTTACTGGGTCACTGTTCTCTTGATCTATCTCTATGCTAAACCTCACCACCTTAACCACTGCAACTTGATAATGACTTCTACTATGGCAAGTTCCCTTCACCTAGTTGTTGCTCTTGCTGTTGATATTGTCTTCTTTTATTCTCCTCCTTCTCCCTTCCTCCTCCTTCTTTTTTTTTTTTGGTGGTACACGGGCCTCTCACTGTTGTGGCCTCTCCTCTTGCAGCGCACAGGCTCCGGACGCGCAGGCTCAGCGGCCATGGCTCACGGGCCTAGCCTCTCCGCGGCATGCGGGATCTTCCCGGACCGGGGCATGAACCCGTGTCCCCTGCATCGGCAGGCGGACTCTCAACCACTGCGCCACCAGGGAAGCCCTCCTCCTCCTTCTAATCCTCCTGTGCCTTCCTCTCTTTTTCTTTCTTCTTCTGGGATACCTTAGCTACTCTTGGACTATTTATTGTTCTACGTACATTTTAGAATCACCATGTTAATTTCCATGGAAAACCCCGTTCAGATTTTAATTTAAATTCTATCTATTATTGAATCTGGCAATTACGCTATAAAGAATTCACATCTTTGTGACATGAAATCTTTCCATAACTGAACATGGTATGTCTCTCCCACTTATTTAGAACTTCTTTAATGTCTTTCCATTAAGTTGTGTTACTTTTCATCTAAAGGTCTGTACATCTTTTGTCAGATTTATCCCTATGTTTCTATTTTTTGTAAATGATTTATTTTTTTTTAATTCTCTCTTGTAACTCGTTGTTGTTAGTATATGGACATGCTGCATCATTACTTGGTTCCTTTATTTAAAAGATAGATTTCCCAACTCTTCACGACTGCGAGCTAGAGTTAGATGTGTCAACATGCACTCAATAAGTTAAATATTCAGGGCTGACATTTGGTTGTACACAATACCATGGCTGTACTAATTACTAAAATATTGAAATATTTCCACAAAGGAACCCCTGACTTCCCCACCAGCACCCTGGTGATCCTGACCTCTCCCCCTCAACAGACCCAGACCTTCCCAACTTCCAGACACTACTAATGAGGTTTAACATCTTTTCTTATATTTTTAGGACATGCTTGTAGCCTCTTTTATAAAAGGAATTTTTGGGTCTTTTGCTTATTTTTTTCTATTGGAATTTTTTTCTTATTAATATACAGGCATTAGTTATATATTTTGGACGCTCTTTTGTGGGTTTTATTATTGTAATATCCTTCACTGTCTTTTGTATCTCTACAAAAAAGGGCCTTAGGTCTTGCTTCACTGAGAAGACAGACGTCTGTTCTGAATGCTCCATTCCCATGCCATGTGAGTTGTTAAATATTTTGAAAGTTGCCTCTTATGCTCATATGCCAGTGCTAACTTAACACCAAGGGTGAAATATTAATCTGAGTGGTTTCTCAACGAGGGGTGCAGAGAGCACAGAAAGAGGTGATCGGCTCTGGGGTTCAAGTAGGGAGTCAGGAGATTTGAGCTGTAGCCAAGGAGATTGGAGCCAGCACCCACCTCTGACAATCCCCACTTGAAACCCTGCAGCTCACCACGCTCCTCCCCTTGGAGTTCCCATAGGCACCTCGACCACATGTTTCAGACTTTAAATGCTAAGTCTGCTCTCTTCCCGACTCCGCTGATTGGTGGAACAGTGTCTCCAACCATCTTGTCCCCTACAGTAGAAAATTCAGAATTATCCTAGACTCCATCTTACCCTTATTATTGCTTACCAAGATCTGTCAATTCTATGTCATTAAAAAAGAAAAAAATCTCTTGAATATGACTTTTTCCCAGCCCAATTACCCCAACTCCTACATTTTTGAAGTTTCCTAATCAGTCTCTTGGCCTCCAGCCTCTTTTGCTTCTCCAGCCCCTCCCCTGCACCGCTACCAGCATTAGCAGTCCCACCTGGCCCATTAGCCTACTCTGTTTCCTCGTCTGTGGAGGGGAGTATATGGGAGCCATCTGCCTTGGCAGGAGAGAGTATTTTGTCACTGATGCTGATGAGAATGGTGAGAATATAAAGCAGATTGACTTTGAGTTGGTTTTATTGTTGTGTTTAAATTCCCTATAGGCAAATACACCCCTTTTTGCCTACACCTGGCCAGCTGTCATCCCCTTCTCCTTGGCATGACACTGGAGACATGATCTGCCTCACAGAGCTGCTGCGAAGGTTAAATGAAACAATACTCGCTGGGAACGTAGCCCAGGCCCCTGCCCATGGTGAGTGCTCAGTCAATGTTAACAGTTATCTGCAGTAACATTATAATTGGTTCCTTATCTCCTCCATGATTCCTGTTTCTGCAAAGCCCTCTGTGCCTGGCCTCAGTCACTCCCTTCCACCCTCCTGAACCCAGTACTCTAGGTAGCAAACTGTTTTCTCTGCCTTCACCACACCAAGTTTTTCCATGTTCCCCAGCCTTTGCAAGTGCCCTTTACTCAGCTTGGAATGGCCTCCTTCTTCTCTGTAGATTCGTCATTGAAGGTCCAGCTCACAGTCTGCTTTCTGTGACATCTTCCTCATAGTATCCAGGCAAAAAGGATGCCTCGTCCCACTGTGCACCCAGGGCCCTCTGCTCCTATCTCCTCTTTAAGGCCGGCCTGGGCTGGAGCTCCTGGAAGGGAGAGACTGTATGTGCTCATCTTGGTGATCAAGTTTGTAACCACAGTCACCAAAATTGTGCCATAATACCGGTTCAATACTTGTGGAGGTTCTGCTTGTTTTGTTTGGTTTTACTGGACGGAATGAACAAATGAATGAATGAATGAAAATGGTTTTGACTTCTTCCTAGACCTAGCAGAAAGTTTGGGTAGTGACAGTTTTGGTCATTTGGGGCAAGCTGATATTGGGCTCTTCTTTCCATGCCCCAAGAAAAATATTCCCAAGTAATAGAGAACCTGTCATCCTAAGGAACTGAACTCAGCAACTAAAGGAAAGACTGTATCTAAGAGAAGGGAGAACGTGAAGCAGGTCAACTCTGTCTTCGCAGCTGTCCCTGAGAGGGCGCTGTTCCCAAATCAAACCTCCAGTGGCCGGGAATGAAATACCAGACCATTCCCACCGGGCTCAGCATCCCTCCCTTTCCAGGCAGCAAGCGGTCGCGGGTCCCTAGTGGGGCGACTGCCCATAAACATGGCGGCGCCCTGCTCAGCTTCTCCCCGCCGGGGCCGCAGGGCCACGCCAGCCTTGCCAGTACTCGGGGACTTCCTCCGCGAGCCGGCTTCCTGCACGGCTGGCATTAAAACAGGCGCCTGGGGCTGCGGGCTGCGGCTGCAGATGCTGAGCTGTCCGCTGGCTGGGCAGCGCCCCCTCCTCCCCTGAGCCTCCCAGGCGGGCGGGAGAAGAGCCAAACCATCCCTAAACTGCACCCGAGCCAAAGCGGGAGAGAGCTGGGGGAGACCGGGGACCCCGGCATCTGACATTTTAATTGCAGGTTTGACTTTTTTCCCAAGAGCGCAGCCCTCCCGCCCAGCCCAGATATTTTATCTCCCTCCGGCCTTGGTTGCTGGATGAAGCCGGGCCTGGGCTTGGTCCCAGGAGCAGGGGAAGAGCGCGTTCGCGGCCCCGCGCAGTCGCCCCAGGGACCCCCGAGCCCTGCGCCCCGGCCATGGTGTGGCTGAGCCCCGCGCTCCGGTGAGGCGGCGGCGCAGCTGGGAGCCCGACGGACCCGCCCTGCAGGACGCCTTCCCCAAGGAACGGGGGTCGCCGGACTCCGCGCCCTCCTGCTGGGACTGCGCACCGGGCCCGAGAGGGCGAGCGGTGGCCGCGATGTTCAGCTGGCTGCGTTCCGATGACCGCCGCAGGAAGGACCCCGAGGTCTTCCAGACGGTGAGCGAGGGTCTCAAGAAACTCTACAGGACCAAGTTGCTGCCCCTGGAAGAGCACTACCGCTTCCACGAGTTTCACTCCCCCGCCCTGGAGGATGCTGATTTCGACAACAAGCCCATGGTCCTGCTGGTGGGCCAGTACTCCACCGGGAAGACTACCTTCATCAGGTGAGCCGGCCAGGGCCCCCGCAGCCCACCCAGCCGCCCAGCGCTTAGGCCCTGCGCTCACTCCCGATGTCCCCTCCTGCGTGGACCCAAGTGGGAAGTCTTCATCAGAAGGCTCTGAAAAAATCCTTCCGTGCGGGTATCCAAAGCTTACCCCACAATTGCATTGGATGGTCCCCTGCTCTATCCTACCTAGTGCCTCTCCACTGCACTTAGCCCTTGGCTTTGGTGGTCAGTTTGAAGTGTTAAAATTCAGAGCCATCCCTATTCTTCCCATTTTATGGATGGTAAAACTGAAACCCAGGAAGCCCAAGTGAGAAAGCTCCTGGTCGCAAGAGTACCTTAGGCTGGTGGGGTTGTCTTACCCCCTGTCCTTGTAGGGACATACCCTTGATGGGCAGGACCACTTCCCTTGCCTTCTAAAGGCTTCAGCCACTCATATGAGGTCTTTACAGTTGCAGCTGATGGAGGTGGGCTTGGGAGCCTGTGGCCCTCTGTCTGGTAGTTCCACGTGTCCTTCTTTTATCCGTTTCCTTCACTGAGCAGAGCTCCTACAGATATCTCTTGGAGACTGGCGACAAACAGTGTCCAGGAGCAGGATGCATTTTTCTTTTCCGTTGATCTTAATGGCTCAGTAATCATATTAAAGTCTTTTGGAGGTGGAAGGGATATTGGCCATGGTCTCATCCAGCCCCTTGACTTGGCAGGTGAGGTAACTGAAGCATAGAGAAGTTAAATACATTGCTCAAAGCCATGTAACAGGGTGGGAGGCTGACCTGGGATGCAGGTCCTGGATGCATGGGAGGAGATGGTTGGCTAACTGCCTGTAACTCTGAGTGTGAGTCATCCATCGCCTTGAATTACAGAATCCCTGGGCTGGAGGGATCCTCAGGAAGTCAGCTTGTCCACGCTGCGTTCAGAGAGGTCCGTATATTGTCCACCAGAGCGACAGGACCTTTCCTATCTTTAGAAGACAGGCTTCTTTCCAGTCCACACAGCCTTCAAGGCCAGGCCATCTTCCTTGGCCTCGTTCACAGCCCTGCAAGCTGTTGAGGGTGCTCGCGGCCGTCTGTGTTGAGAGTCAGGCGCGTACACAGTGGTGATGTGTTCTGTGTCCACCGCCCCCAGAGTCAGTGGTGCTCATCTCCTGTGGAAGGTGTCAAAGCAGGGGTGCTCTTGTTTCCATTCATTGACCAGAGCACCTGCAACATGCAAAACACTGTGGTTTGTTTGGCGAGGAAAGCAGAAAAGTTCACAGTCTGGTTCCTGATTTTCTAGATTCAAATTTGCTCCAGCTCAAAGCTTTTAACACAAGCCTTTTGGAAGCAGGGCGTGTAGCATACTAACATGTCATGTATGGAACACCAGATGAGTTTTTCCCTGTGGGGTGGACAGCCTTGGACTCAGCAGCTTTGAGAGGCTGAGTGATTTCTGAAGTTGGGTACCCAGGGGGAATGTTGGCTTTTGGATATCTTATATTGTTAGAACTACAAGGGCCCTTAATGATGAATCTAATTCTTTGCTTCTTAACTTTTCAAAAGGTCAGTACCTCCTTTGAAAATCTGATGAAATATGTGGACCCATCTTTAGAAAAATGCACATACATCCCAAATTTACATATAATTTGGGGGGTTCAAGGGCTGCCTTGGCCCTTAGGGCAAGAACCCCTGATCTAATCCATCTCCCTTATTTTGTTAAACACCCATTGCTGCCAAAGGCACTTCAGAGCTACCTGGGTTCTGTTCACCGTTTCCCTTGTACCACGCCTCCTCCACCTGGTCCGGTTTATGCCCCACGGGAAGCACAGGCCTTTTACAGGTCGCTCCTGCCCTTGCACAGCCTCCTGCAGCCCTCTGGACACACCTTGGTTATAATTCTTAGTACGTTATTTAGAGCTTCTCCTTCCTGTAGCCCAGCACTTACTACTGTGCCTTAGCTCCCTGGGGCCTTGCCTGGGGTCTCAGCTACAGGAGCTCCCAGTAGAGGTTTGCAGAATGGGAGGGGAGATGGGGAGAAGCTAGCGTCCCTGAGGGCAGGATCCTGGAGCAGCAGACATGCCTCTCGTCTGAGACACTGTCCTGGCTTTGCCTGAGTCATGCTCGCTGTTAACTGGGTCTAAGAAAGTGGCAGAGCCAACTTGCCATAGATTACTCCTTATCTGAGGGGGACAGGAAGGCCAGGAGAGGCAGATCCCTCCTCTCTCTTATTCTCCGAGTACAAGAGTTCTCCCTCCCCACTCATGTCAGTAACTGAATTTAGCTCGTGCATCAAAGGCTGTCTCCCTTTGAGGGAGAGACTACCAGCAGGGGAGGAGGGGCTGCAGCACAGGGAAGCCCTCCAAAAGCAAATTACATATTTTCCTTTCTTCTCATTAAATCCACTGAACAGCTATTTTTTAAAATTGGAAAATGCAGACAAGAATAAATTTGAGGAAGAAGAAAAAAATGCCCCATCATCCCACGACTCGGGAAACCATTTTAAATATTATATATATAGGGCTTCCCTGGTGGCGCAGTGGTTGAGAGTCCGCCTGCCGATGCAGGGGATGCGGGTTCGTGCCCCGGTCCGGGAAGATCCCACGTGCCGCGGAGCGGCTGGGCCCGTGAGCCGTGGCCGCTGAGCCTGCGCGTCCGGAGCCTGTGCTCCGCAACGGGAGAGGCCGCAACAGTGAGAGGCCCGCGTACCGCAAAAAAATATATATATATCTTTCCACCAGTATTTTTAGCTATTTTATAACACAGTTGAGATCATGCCATAATGTAATTTTGTATGTGGATTTATTTCACTCATAGCATGAGCATTTCCCGGGTAAATTAAAAATCTTTGCAAGCATTATTTTTAAGAGCCACATGTTTCACTGCATGTATATGCAGTTATTCATTTAACCAATCTACTTCTTTTGAGTGTTTGAAGTTGTTTCTAACTTTATTTTTTGCTACTGTAGAATCGCTCTGAATATCTCTGTGCATAATATTTTTCCACATATTAGACTGTTTTCTCAGAGATTCCCAGAAGTGAAATCACTAGGCCAAAGGTTGTACAGAGTTCTGGGGTTGTTTTTTTGTTTTGTTTTGTTTTGTTTTGTTTTAACATTTTCTTACTTTGTAATCTTGGTATTAAGAGTCATATTTTTGAGTTGCTTCCCAAGAGGGTAGGCTGGTACAACACCCCTCCCCCAAAGCAAAGAAAGTTCCCCTTGGGGTAGCTAAGTGCACCTGGGTGCAGAGTACAGCCTGCCTTCGCAGCTACGCCCTCTCCCATCCCTGCTTCTTGCCTTGAACACAGCGATTCAGGTCTGTGTTCCGGCCTGAACCTGTGAGGGACCTTCCCCTCGGAAGCAGACTTGCCTCTTCACTCCCCGGCTCTGAGTGTCCATCCACTTTCAGTTATATGTACTTGCCTCAGGGTCTACTTCTTGTCTCAGGAAGAACATACAGAAAAGGACATTCTTCTAACAACTAATTAATGTGCTATGACCTCTGCCTGAAATAACTTCCCTGGCCTAAGGCCCGGCAACCCAGGGTAATAAACAATAAATTGGCTGGTGGATGCTTCCTTCAACACAGGCTGCCTCTTCCAAGTACAGTAGCTCTGTGTCCTTCTGGCCTGACAGCCTTCCCTCCCTCCTCTGCTGTTTTTCTCCCTTCACTCTTCCTCCTTCTGGCCTGAAGCCTCAAGTCCCTCCTCTCTCTCACCGTTTGGCCCCCTGGTCATGGAGGTGAATAACTGGCTGCCCCAGGGACTGGAAGGCCCAGGGTCCCCAGCGTCTCAGGGGCCGCAGGGAGGCCTCGCTGGGCTGCGGCGGCACTGGGGTAGAGGGCCGGGGCACTGGGTATGGGGCCCGGGGCTGCTGGAGCTAAGCTGCCTGGCTGTCCACAGGGAGATCTGAGCTGATCTTGAGGATCACCTGTGGCTCTTCTATAGCGTGACCCGGACTCTAAACTATGAATGAGCACATGGTGGGGTGGGCCAGTCGGGGGGGCTGCTCAGCCAGCCCTTTCGACCTCCCCCACTTTTTCAGGGGGCTCTCTGCATCCTCCCCGCAAGGTGACGCAGCCTTTGCCTGTGGTTGTACCCTCTCCCATCATCTCCCTGGCATCTCTAATGCCCAGGCCTCATGGCAGCATCACCACCCAGGAAAGATGATTCTCTGGAAAGCTGAAGGGCTGGAGAAGGGGCCATCCTTCCATTCCAGGTAGGCCCACTGACCTCTGCCAGGCCCATCCTGCCAGCCACAGCCCCTGCAAGTCCTCACTCCTGTCCCCACTCCGAGGTCCATGGCTGTCCTTTTCCTGCCAGGGCTCTGATCTGCTGGTCCTTGAGTGGGACTAGCTGGAAATCCACCTGCCTCTTACAAGGCTTGAGTGTTACTCAAGGGAGCAGAGGGCCTAGGGCAGAGGCACTGGGTCCACCTGCCTGAGGTCCGGCTTAAGATCTGCCTTGAGAGTCAGGTGTGGAGGCCATTGGGAGAAGGACCTCTGGGGAAGGGCTCCATCCCACTCCCACTGACAGCAGAACGCAGCCACGGAAAGAACACAGGTGGCTCGGCAGAACCCAGGCTCCACCAGTTCCCAGCCAAGAGACCATGTTTGGAAGGTCTAACCTTTCTGGACCTCAGTGTCCTTGTCTCTAACGTGCGAATAGTGACAACTCATAGGGTCACTCAGGCCAGCCTGTCGCAGGGGTGGGCAGACAAGGCAAGGCTAGTGGGAGGCTTGACAGTCTCGCCACTGGTCTCCTTTGTGCTGGGGTCACTTTGATCCCTGGTGGAGGCTGCTGTGCCCCAGGGGCAGCGGCGACTGCTCCGTGGAGCACAGAGCTGACTCCGACCTCAACTCAGCCATTGAGTCCCCCATCTCCTACCTCACTTTGTGTCCGTGGAGTGACTTACGGTATCCCCGGAACCCCGAGAGGCTGACAGGACAAGCATTATTGTCTTGACCCCATTTTAAGGCTGAAGTACACAAGGCTTAGAGAGATCAAAGATACAGATATACATGGGAATTCCCTGGCGGTCCAGCGGTTAGGACTCCTCGCTTCCACTGCAGCGGGCATGGGTTCGATCGCTGATCAGGGAACTAAGATCCCACACGCCACATGGTGCGGCCAAAAACAAAACCAGAAACAAAACAAACCAAGATACAGATATATAACACGAGTACCTGTAACACAGGCAGAAGGTGATACATGCCTTCTGCGTCTACCTGAAGATATGCAAATTAAGAGCTATGCGGATTTTCACAGAGGCGGCGAGGGCCCTGGATTTGGAGTCCAGGTAGAAATGCGCTGAGTTCTTACAGGCAGTGATGAGACGTTTGTTTTCTCTAATTATTGTCTCTGCCAATGTGGGCGCATGTCTGGTGCAGCCTTTGCTTTTCCCAAACTCATGTATGTCATCTCAAAACCTTCACTCTAACCCTCTGAGCTAGTTAGAAACCCAGGATTAGCCCCGCTTTATAAACTGGGGAAACTGAGGCAGTGGGCTATTGAGGGACTTGTCCAAGGCCATATCTGTGATGAAGCAGATGCCCACCAAGGCGCGTTCCCTAACTGAGCCGAGGCAGAGGGTCCAGCCAGCCCAGGCCTCTGGTGGTACTTCCTGTGGCCCCGGGCCCTCTGTTCCTCGCCCTGGATGCTGCCCCAGCAGAGGGGAGGTTTGGTCCCGCTATTGCAGAGATGGGTACCCTGGAGACTGGGTTAAGATTCTTGGCTCCACGCCTTACCCTGGGTGCTTAGGTCACCAGTAATGCAAGCCACATGCTTAGATTGCCAGCCAAGCAGGACACCAAAAGATGACGGAAATGTGAGGAAAGAGTTTGCTTAAGAAAACTACAAACAAAAGTAGGCCTCATGGGTAAAATCTGAATTGCGTAGGACTTCCCTATACCCATTTTGTGGTTTAGTATTTATTTGACGTGGGATAGCAAGGAAGGGGGACCCAAAACTTTTCAGCTCTTTGGGCCTCTAAATATTTGCATTTGGCCCCGAGCTCAGGCAGCCTCCAAGTCAACTTGCATCACCTGCGAAACTGAAGTAATTCAGCCATCCCACAGTGCTCCTAGGACCGAACAAGTGGGATAATTCAGGGAAAGGTCGCAGAACAGCACCTGCCTTACAGCAGGTGCTCAGCCTCTCAGCCCCTCCTTCTTCTCTTGCTTCCCCATCTCAGCTGCTCTCACCCAGGCTTGAATTAACTTCTCTTTTTTCACACTGCCTTGGGAATGTTTTTGCCTGGCAACAGAGGCCATCTGTATCGCTCCCCATAGAGAAGCAGCCATGATATTCCTCAATAGGTTTTCCTTTCTGGACACAGTGGTGGCTTTGTTAAGGGGGCACTTGGGGCCGCAGGCCGTACCCAAACGTCCCTGAGAATTTACCCAGCCCTGGGTTCTCTGCTTGGCCTGACTGCATCCCTGGACTTGCTCTTGGCTTCACTGGACTCTGTATTTCTCCAGACTCTTGTGTGGTCGGCAAACCTGGGGTCATGTGGGTTTAGCCGAGGAGGCAGGACAGCAGTTCCAGCCACCGGGCCCTGGCTGGGCCGCCTGAGGCTGCAGCTGCAGAACATCCCAGGAAGTGGCCCCCGCTATGCTGGGGCGCATCGCCCTTTGCCTGCCAGCACAGTGCATCTCAGGGATGAAATCTGAGACGCCTGGGTCAGGAAGGTACTTCCCCACTGCTGCTTGGCCCCGTTCAGGCTGGGCATTTTCAAGGGTGCCTCAGACTGTTTGCTTCCACCCCTGTCTATTTCAGCTGTCCCTGAAGCCTTTGATGATATCCACCACCCTCCTTCTGCCTCAGAATTCGCCCATGCCACACCCCCTGCGTGGGGCTTCTCACCCAAGCGCCCACTGGGACAGGTGCTCCCTGCACATGGGCAAGCGTGGGTGGGGTTTCCAGATCACGGTGTTGATTCTCATGAAACTGCTTCAAGTCCCAAGAATATCCTTTTAGACCCAGTGGGCTTGGCACCTGCTTGGGCCACCTGATAGCAATATCTTTGCTGCCACGTCCCACCCACTGAGGCCGAAGTGTGAACCCCAAGGGCAGGTGTTTATGGAGATGAGCAGTTCCTGGGTTTGTGGGCCCTGAAGCCTAACCTTTCCCGCAAGGCCTGGCCCCGGCCGGCCTCCTGCCAAACCAGATTCTTCTGTGGCCTTCTTGTCCCACTCCTCCTTCTAGTCCCAAGGGGGTGCTCAGCCCATTTGCATTTCCTGGTCAAGGAGATACCTCAGGCAGGAAGGGAGACAGCGAATGCAGTGGTTAGGAGCGTGAGTGTTAGATTCAAATCCTAGCTCTGCTATTTACTGACTGCGTAACCTGCAGCAAATAGTTTAACCTTTATCTTCTCTTCTGTAAAATGGGATGATGATCTAGGTTCTAGGTACTGGTTTATGTGCTTAAGGTCTGTAACTTATTTAACCCTCAGAACACCCGATGAGGTGGGTTTACCCATGAGGCCCATTGGACCATAAGGGTCACAGTGCTCACATCAGCAGCAACGTGACATGAAACGAGACAATTCATGGAAAGTCTAGAACAGTGCCTGGCACATCACAGATGCTTAATAAATCACAGCAATGGTCTCCCATGTTACAGAGGAAAGTGCTGAGGTTTGCAGAGGTCAAGAACCTTCTGAAGGTTAGAGAAACCAGGTCTGCTGGCCCCAGGCCCTGAGGTTCCCTGTCTCTCGCCCGAAACCCTGAAGAAGGAGCGTCTGAGAAAGCCTGAAGCGTCGTCCAAGTGCAGCTGTGGTGATATATCCTCATCCCAATCCAGCTTTCAGAATGGTCCTCTGATGGGAGGAAATCCTGTCTTCACACCCAGAATGTGGGGCTGGGATCCTGGAGGGAGATGGGAGGCTTCCCAAGGCAACCTAAACCCCCCGGTGCAGGCGGCGTGGCCCTGGGCAGCGGCCCCTCCGCAGCAGCTCCCCTGCCAGCTCCTCGGGGAGGGAGCCCGTGGTAACCCGACTTGAACTGCCCTGCAAGCACGGAGTAAACTAACAGCTCAGGACACACAGGGATGTCGATGAGCCGGAAGAAACCCCAGCCAGTGCCCCCGGCTGCCACTCGCTGGGCAGAGCAGACCCACCTTGGGGCAGCACAGGGTGGGCAGAGAGCATTTCCTCGGGGTAGAAGACAGTTGAAGAGCAAAGGGTTTAGTGTTAGATTGATAGGGTTTGGATTCCAGCTCCGTCACGTTCAAGAGTTAACAGTGGGCGAATAGGACGGCTGTACTGAGGGAACCCTTCAAAGCCTGGGTTTTCTCAGTACAGCCGTCCCTTGGTAGTTTCCGTGGGACCTTGGTTCGAGGACCCCACCTCCCATGCAGATGCTCAAGCCCCTTATGTAAAATGGCACAGTACGGCCGGCCCTCCGGATCCGCGGGTTCCACATTCTGGGATTCAACCACGGGTCCGCCGCGGTCGGTTGTATCCTCAGATGTGGAACCCACGGATACGCAGAGCCCGACTGTACCTACCTATAGGGGTGCGGTGAAGCCAGAAAGAGATACGTTCTCAAAGTGATGAGTGCGCTGTACGGCATGGACATGCTATTGAGTGTCAGTGGTGTTATCAGGATAATGACAGGGTCTAGAGCAGGTTGTCAACCCCAGCTGCACATCAGAATCAACTGGGGAGTTCCTGAAAAGGACCGGTCGCCAGGACCCTGCCCTGAGCCGGCGGGTCACAACCTCTGGGCTGGGCCCCGGCACCGGCAGCTGGAGCTCCACGGTTGCTCACGGGCAGCCAGCTGAGGACCGCTGGTCCTGGAGGTCTCAGGCTCTCTCCCCAGCCAGCAGCCTCTGACGTGCCGTCTCTCCTCCTGAGGGCTCCTTGACTTTTCGCTCTGAGCGTGAACATTGGCCCGCAAGGTTTAGGGGGAGGGTCTTGGCACACGGTGAGGGCTCACCCAAGGGTCTGCGTTTGTTGGGCAACACACCCCTTAGCTCTTGTCCATCATGGCCCCTGGGACTCTTCTCTGGCCAGTCCCAACCCAGGGCAGTTCTGGACTCCACCACCCGCAGTCCAGCCTTAAGCTGTGTGGGCTCGAAGCTGTTCTGAGCTCCTTCCAAAGGGCCTGGTTGTCTTTCCAGCCTGTTCTCTTCATTCTGTGGCTCACCATGTGCTCTAAAGGGAGCTGTGGAGAAGGGCAGTGGCCTTGGGCTCTCACTGCCCAGGCCTGGAGCAAAGACAGGTACCTGTCCCCTGGGGCCACAGCCTGGTACCTGTGCTAGAGGGTGGGACCAAAAGTCTAGGGTGGGATGCACATGCACTTGTCATAGTGTTCCTGTCACACAGTTTGTATTATGTACGAGTTATTTCTACATTAAATGACTGACTAAGCAGATAAATAGATAAGGACCTATGGGTGGCCAGCAGAGCCTGTGGGTGGCCAGCAGAGCCTATGGGTGGCCAGCAGAGCCTGTGGGTGGCCAGCAGAGCCTGTGGGTGGCAGCAGAGCTGTGGGTGGCCAGCAGAGCCTGTGGGTGGCCAGCAGAGCTGTGGGTGGCCAGCAGAGCTATGGGTGGCCAGCAGAGCCTGTGGGTGGCCAGCAGAGCCTGTGGGTGGCCAGCAGGGCCTGTGGGTGGCCAGCAGAGCTATGGGTGGCCAGCAGAGCCTGTGGGTGGCCAGCAGAGCCTGTGGGTGGCCAGCAGGGCCTGTGGGTGGCCAGCAGAGCTATGGGTGGCCAGCAGAGCCTGTGGGTGGCCAGCAGAGCTGTGGGTGGCCAGCAGGGCCTGTGGGTGGCCAGCAGAGCCTGTGGGTGGCCAGCAGAGCCTGTGGGTGGCCAGCAGAGCTATGGGTGGCCAGCAGAGCCTGTGGGTGGCCAGCAGAGCTGTGGGTGGCCAGCAGGGCCTGTGGGTGGCCAGCAGGGCCTGTGGGTGGCCAGCAGGGCCTGTGGGTGGCCAGCAGAGCTGTGGGTGGCCAGCAGGGCCTGTGGGTGGCCAGCAGAGCTGTGGATGCTCTAATTCTAAGCAAGCCTGTGTGCAGGGACTTTGTCAGACTCCCTACAGCTGTGAAGTCTACAATATTCTGTGTGGGAATCAGTTTCAAGCCAGCCACGCTTTATTTCTGAGCCCAAACCTTGCTCTTCCCCACGCCCCCTGCCCCACACCCCCGGCACTGCTTCATGGAGGGAAAAAGATACGGACCGAGAAGGACAGATTTGTTATTTTAAGTTCAACTGAAATCCCACCTCCTCCCAAAGGTCGCTGGGTTCCCTGTCGGTGAATATCTCTCCCTGCTGTGAAATCTCCTTGCTCTGGATCTGCCCCTCTGCCATGACTCACACCGTCTGCCTTGTGGTAGGCACGCGGTGTTGATCTGTGAATAGAATCCCTGCATCATGACTGTGTTCCCTTCTGCCAGGTACCTGCTGGAACAGGATTTCCCAGGCATGAGGATTGGGCCCGAGCCGACCACGGACTCCTTCATTGCGGTGATGCAGGGAGAGATGGAGGGCATTATCCCCGGGAATGCCCTGGTGGTGGATCCTAAGAAACCTTTCAGGAAACTGAACGCCTTTGGCAATGCCTTCTTGAACAGGTGAGTGCAGAGGGAACACACACAGGCCTTGGGAGCTCTCTTTTCTTGGAGTATGAGAGGTGAAAGGGCGGGGCAGGGTCTTGGGAAACTGTGTACCTTTTCCAGACCTGGAATCTCTCTCGATTGTCCCCTTCTTGCTGGGAATGAAACCACCATTGATGAGGGATGCAGAAGCTGCAAACACTGAGCTGATTTCTCCCGATCGAGTTGGGGGAAGGGTTCAACTAGTTAAATCACATTTCTCTAATGTGTACCTCCCTCCAGTAAAAACAGAGAGGGCTACTCTGTGCAGTCCCCAGCTTCTGCCTAAACTACGGAAGGGCTTTGCATCCAACTGACAGGAGGCAAAGGACGGTTCCTCTCTGTTCCTAGACATTGATTTTACTTGGTGGCAGGAACACTGGACGTAAGGTAGAAGCCCTGGCTTTGAGCACTGACCCTCCTACTAAACTCACTCTGTGACCTTGGACAAGTCACCTCCGCTGGGACAAGTCAGCCTGCAGACACCAGGGCCATTGGGTCAGTTTGAGTGGAGGAAGCTCTTGAGACCGCTTGGCAAGCTGGCCCAGGCCTTCCCTCTATTCTGTTTAACTGGAATGCAGGCTGATCCCCTGATACGCTTCTTACGTAGATCCACACCACAACTTTGCATCTGTATCACATTTAAAAATATTTAAACTACTTTCTCTAACTGAAGGCGTTTAGAGTAAAGGTAAAGACTATGGGCTTTGGCTTCAGACCACCTTGGGTTCACATCCTACCAAATAGCACCGCGATCTTAGACAGGTTACCTGACTGGTCTGTGCCTCACTTTTCTCATCTGTAAAATAGGATAATAGTCATGTCCTCCTCCAAGGCAAGAGGACTTTGCGGAAAAGTTGGCCTTTGAACCGGATGTTCAGTCATGAGCGAAATCACACTAAAAGGGTTAAAAAAAAAAAAAAAGGACATTCCAGGCAGAGAAAACTGAAAATATATATATACACACAAACACATACACACAGCGGACTGAAAGAATGTGGCTTAATGCAGGGACACTACGACATACATAGATGGCACTGCATACGTAGATAGCACCGTAAGGGTCGCGCTTCTCTACAGGAGCGCGCCACAGCTGGGTGACAGATGTGTAGATTAACTGTTGGCCGGGGATCTGTCAGGCACATCCATTGGAGGGATAACAGGATTGGGGCGGGGCTGGGGTGGGAGAGGGCCCTCCATGTGCCACCAGCCTCACTGCAACTGCACACACACAGGGAGGCTACACCCCGGACGCCTGCTGCCCCGTGATCCCATTTCGCGGCCCTTGACATCTCCCCTCCCCTTCTCTGTGGGTGTTCCACGCCTTCTCCAGACACCTCAGGCCCCCCTCTCGGCAGATGACCTTGCTTCCTATTCTAGAGAAGATGGAAGCCCATATCCATGGATTCCCTGTAGTTGGTTTGTTTTAAACTGTCCGTAAAGGGAGTTCATTTGCGTCAGTCCCATCCTGCCCACCCCACCCCTGCCGTCCACGCAGCCTGCAGAGAGCTGAGTCCTCTCTTTTCCCCTCAGGTCTGCGCCCCTGCACCCCCGACCCGTGCATCAGGCCATCTGCCCAGGGACGGCTCTGTCAGTTACTCTTTCTGACAGCTCCCCACCTCCCGTGGCTCCTTCCCCACCTGGAACTATCTATCTCCTCTTGCAAGCCCTGCAGCAGGCCCTACTAGCCCTTACCCCCTTGCTTTGCTGTCGCAGCCAAGTTTCAGGGCTTCACCTCCTCACTTCTTCCTGTCCCCCAACCTGTGGAACATGGCTTCACCCCGTCACAGCTGCCCGTGTGAAGGTCATCTGCGACCTCTCAGTGACAAGCGGTGAGCACTTTCCGTCCTCACCTTACCCCGTCTCTCTTGGGTATTGGTTTCTCTCAACCACCAGCCCCTCTCAGCTCCTTGGCCCTCCTCCTGCCTCCCTAGCAGACCCTGGTCCCCTTGGTCTCTGGCTCCTCTGACCTGGCGTCATCCTCAGCCCCCTGCCCTTCTCACTCCATGCACCCAGCCTGGGTGATACCTCAACTGCAGCCCTGGCCCCAAACACCAGCCCCATGTACACGACCTTCTGGTCACCAAGTGACAGCAGCCCCGCTCAAGGTGGCTTCAGCAAAACGTGGAATGTATTGAGGAATCCTGGGGTGTGCCTTAGAACCTAAGGACCAGAATGTGGCTGGGCCCCAGGCACAATGAAAACCATGGGCTTCGGTAGGGCGAGGGCTGTACCATGGACTTTCCTGCCCCCGCTATGTAGCGCAGTGCCAGAAACACAGCACATGCTTCGTAAATATTTGTTGAACTGAACTGGACATGCTGACAACCATCACATCAGATTGTGTCACTCTTGTGCTTAAAATGTTCCAGTGGATTTTTCCCGCCCTCAGTATAAAGTCCACGTCTCTTAATGTGGCCTTCAAGGCCCTTGTGATCCAGGCCCTGCCTCCCTGTCTTGGCCACATCTCTAGGGGCTCCAGCCCAGTGATGAGCGCTCTCCTGGAATGGTGCCTGCACGCGCACACACACACACACACACACTCCCGCACCCCCTCTTTTTCCCTCCCCGCCCCTCATTTCTGGGCTGCATTTACACCTGCTTCTATTAGTTTCCTAGGGCTGCCAGGATAAATGACCGCGAACTGAGTGGCTTTATAACTACTGACTCGGGCTTCCCTGGTGGCGCAGTGGTTGAGAGTCCGCCTGCCGATGCAGCGGACACGTGTTCGTGCCCCGGTCTGGGAAGAACCCACATGCCGCGGAGCGGCTGGGCCCGTGAGCCATGGCCGCTGGGCCTGTGCATCCGGAGCCTGTGCTCCACAACGAGAGAGGCCACAACAGTGAGAGGCCCGCGTACCACCAAAAAAACCCCCAAAACTACTGACTCATAGTTTGGATGCCAGAAGTTCAAAATCAAGGTGCTGGCAGGGCCCTGCTCCCTCCAAAGCCTGTAGGGGAGGACCTTTCCGTGCTTCCTCCAGCTTCTGGTTACTCCAGCCATTTTGCTTGTGGCAGCATAATTCCAATCTCCCCTCTGTGCATGTCTGTATCTTCACATAGCTACACACACACACGCATGTACACTGGCTTCCTGCCCACACCCCTGTCCACCTGGCAAATGCTGGCCATCTTTTGAGGTCTCAGTTCAGGTTCTGCGTCCTCTGAGAAGCTTCCCGGACCCTCCTTCCCGCGCATCCCTAGCCTCATCCGCTAACCTGCATCTCTGCCGCCACCTCACTGGGTAGCACAGGCTCCCTTCCCTGTCTGTTCTTGGAGACTGTGGGACCGTGAACTGTACCTGTGATGGTCAGACACCTTGCTGGCTTCCACCAAAAGTGGCATTTAAGAGAGACGGCTTGAAGTCAGAAGGATCTAGCTTAGGTTTACCAATTTGTATTTGGAGACTTTGGGATGTGATACTGGGAATATTTCCTCGAATAAGGCTTGGCTGTTATCCTACTAGCAATGTTTGGTATTTGCACAACCTTTTAGAAGCCCAGATAAACGTTCCTGGGTGGTGTGCCCCACTCTTCGAGGCCAGCTGCAGTGCCGCCTCCTCCAGGAAGGCTTCCTTCCACCTTGGATCTCCCGAGCCCTTCTCTTGACCTCCCTTGGGGGCGCTGCTCCCATCGCACCCATATCGTGGTTGTCCTTATGCATGCCTCTGCTCTTCCACCAGACTGTGCTCCTGGGGGCAGGGATCGAGGGCTGCACATCCTGGTGTCCCCGACAGCAGGGGCTCACAAACGTAGGCCCACAGCTGCCTTAGGACCACCCCGGGAGCTTCCTCGAAGTACAGATCCTGGGCCCACTACTGGGGCTGAGTCTAGCTTGGGACTGGGAGTCTGCACTGGAAGGCGGCCGGGCTTCAGAACCTCTGCCCAGGGCAGGAGAGGTTGGCGTGGGGCTGAAGCGAGGGTGCCTGAGAGGCAAGGACAGGACGGTGGCTCACCACGGCTCTCCTCCCACCCCCGCAGGTTCGTGTGCGCTCAGCTGCCCAACCCCGTGCTGGAGAGCATCAGCGTCATCGACACGCCGGGCATCCTCTCCGGGGAGAAGCAGAGGATCAGCCGAGGTAAGCGAGGCAGCTGGTAGGGTTGGCTCTGGCTCTGTGCTGTGTCCTTTCTGGTACGTTCTCTGGCTTCCATACCAGGAGAGAGGCTCCCGGGGCCTTGCTGTCTCTTGATGAGCCGCTGCTGCCTCGTGTGCTGTGTGGGGTCATCCTAGGCAAGGGTAAGCAGATGGGTTTGGGTCCACTGCAGCTCAGGAGACAGCTAGCCTCGGTCTTCTCATCTGTGAAGTGGAGACATCAGTGTCTGCATTATGCACCTCACTGGGTTTCTTCATGGGCCAGACCCTGGCTCGCTTCTGAAGTTCCTGCTGTCCCTGCCCCAGGAGCTTGCAGCTCTGCAGGGGAGACAAGTGCCTGCAGAGGACTCCAGCCAACAGCGTGAGGATGGCAGTGTGCTCTGGGGCGTGAGAGTCGGGAGCTGGGTACGTGAAAGCCCTTGAAAACTGCTCATTCCAGACAGATGTGGGGAGTTGTTCGCTGAGGGAGGCTGCCGGCATGCGGGTCGGGAGATGGAACTCAGGAGCCAGACCACCAGCGTCCTGAGCCTGCCTCTGACGCTTCCTGGCAGGGTGACCTGGCGGCTTGCTTTCCTCCAGCTGGCTCATCTGTAGAGTAGGGGACATACCTCTATCTTCTAGGGTTGTTTGAGGATTGAAAGAAATAATACAGGTAAAAAGCCTCCTACCTGGCACACAGCAAGTCCCCAGTAAACATGAGGTGCTATAGATCATCATCATCACTGGTTTTTTCCTAGCTCTAAAATACTAGATGGATACTGTAAAAATCTTGAAACTACAGCTCCCAGCTCCCCTCCCCCAGCCTCTCCTGCCACACCATGCTGTGTGCCCCAGATAGCCCCCAACCCTTTCTGTGCCGCATGCCGTATTGCTGGGAAGAAAAGCTGATGAAGCCACAGCCACCCCAGTCCTGGAGCTGGGAGCTGGGCAGGAGCCAGATCGGCACTCAGAGGGTAGCTTCCGGGAAGGGAAGGCTTTGGACTGGCAAGAGCGCTCCGTAGCAGCCAGGACTCTGCCCTGAACTGACCTCAGGTGCCTGTCTACTTCCTCCTGCACGTGCCTGGGGTGAGGTGCATGGGGGGGTGCAAGGGCGAGGGGGGCGTAGAACCCACGGCCCTGTGGGGAGGAGCATCTCCTTCTGGCCCATCTGCCCTTTGTAAGCACGCTGGCACCCTGTTCAGGGCCCCGTGGTCAGGGGGGAGGGTGCAGCGTGGGTGGCTCTCTGTCTTGTTTCTATTTGTTTCCCTAGATACTCCCTCTCTCCTGACCAGTCTCTACCCTCATGCTGTAAGTCTTCCTCCAAGTGCATCCTGAGTTCAGGCCTAAAGGGCATTTACTGTTTCACACAGACAGCCTATATCTCCTCGAGGAAGGCTTGGAGAGCAGCCCAAATTCTCCACCTGAACTGCCCCGGGGGTGGGTGGCTACACAAGGCTAGTGCAGCCTGACAGGTGGGTCCAGAGAGGACTCCAGCCTTCGGGGATTCCAAGGGCACTGGACTGGGAGTTTAGAGCATTGGGTTTTAGAACCTGTGGGTCTCCAGGTCACATTTTTCCCCTGAGCCTTAATGTCCCCGTGCATAACAAGGGGTAATGATACCCATCGCGTGACCTCGTGAGATCCACAGATGGTAATGGAAACACAGACATCAGCTCTGGGTCTGGATCACAGTGAGCTCCCTTCTTTCCTCTTTATCTGCCATCCAGGGTCACCCTGTTAAACGACCCCAGGGTAATCTACGTGAATGGCCTTCCTTGCAGTTGTGCAGTGCACAGCCTATGCAGCTGTATGTGGCAGCCCTGCTCCTAGGGAGTCCTGCCTTCCTCAGCTTCTGTTCCATTCCATTCTTTTCCTATCCCTCTGCCTTTTCTCCTGACTTTATCTTTGGACCTCAGTGGCTGCTCTACTGCAAACTGGGGGCTTGTTCTTCTTGCCCACCCTTCCTATTGCCTCCCACCCCATACCGACTACCACCAGGTCTCACCCCACCTCTGGGAGAAGTGATAGCCCTGTGTGTATCTAGGCAGACCAGTTTGTTCTCTGCCCTCCTGATTCTAGACTATAATGCAGTTGCTGGCAAAAGTAGCCTGTGATAAAAACAAGAGCTGAGAGCTGGGCCGCCGGTCCTGCATCGTCTGCCTGGGGCAGTGCTGACCCCAGCACTCCACAGAGACCAGGAAAGTTGGGTGGGGGGCAGGGATCAGACACCCTCAGATATCAGGGAACCCCAAATGAGAAAAGTTTCCAGTATGAAGACCCCCTCCTCATCTCTCACAATCAGCCGTAGAACTCAGCAGTTCAGTTTATACCTATACACATATGCACCCCCATCTACACACATCACACCTCCCTCCACACCCCGCTCCCCACACGTGCACACAAGTGCGTGCACGGAACCAAACGCACTTCGCGTGGCCTCTCGCCCAGGGTTCTCACTCTGGGTTTGGCCGCAGCACAGATTTGGTGCTTCTGGCTTTCCTCCAGCCCAGGGCCGGGCGGGGCCCCGTGCACAGTCCATGCACAACCCTGCAGGAGGGCACCCGACCGAGGGGTGTATTAAGCCTGAAATCCAGCCCACGTTCCACTCACTGAGCCTGATGCCAGGGCGTCGTTGTCAAATCCACACAGAGCCACCTCTGGGCCGAGGCCTGATGTGCCACATTCTGGAAAGCCAGCTGTTCCCAGGGGGCTCCCCGGGCCTCAGGCTTCACGGGAAGGAGCAGTCAGGCCCCAGGCCACAGCTGGACAAAGTGTGGCCCCTCTGCCCGGACCTGGGGGGCTGTGTGTGTCTTGGGGGCAGAGCAGAAGCAAGGGACGTCCAGGAACCTGAGCCCGGGAAGTCCCAGGCCCACGCTTGTCTCTGGATGTAGATGCGTTGGAGTGGGTGGGAGAGGGGCAGGGAGGCAGTTCCTGGAAGTGACAGGATGCAGCCCAGGACTCATTACTGGGAAGAAGCAAGGATGCGGCAGAGGTGGGAGGGCTCCGGAAGCCTGAGTGTCCTCACACTTGGCAACCACATTTCCTGTCTGTTTCTCAGCTAGAAATCCCCACAGGCCCCACCCTAGAAAAGCAACCCCATGACGCGTTGCACACATCACTCCCAGCGGACCCCCTCCTGTGCAGGTGAACTCAGGAGGGCCAGAGCAGGAAAACACTTGCCCAGGTCACAAAACTGGGATGGGAATTCTGGTCTCCTGCTTCCCCGTCCGGTGGCTTTTCAGCACGTTCTCATGGCCTGCCTGCCCAGGAAGAACTCAAAGAAGAGGAATGAGGGCAACTCTCATGTACAACTTTCCCCTGGGGGACCCCGGAGGGTCTGGGCTGGTCCTCACAGCCTCCCATCCCTGGCATCCTCACTTAGGGGCCTCTGGGGCCCCAGACCGCATGCTGTACATACACGGCTCTGGGGGCATCACACGCGGGGACAGAGCAGCAGCGTCCCGACTCCCTTTAAAAGGGTGCGCTGGCAACTTGTGGCCATCTGGGAGACCTGGGATGAGTCTGTTGGGCTACTTTTCAAGGTGACTTCTGGGAGGCAAGTAGTGTGGCCTTTGTCATCTGAACTTTTCCCACATTTTGCAAATTGATGCCTTCTAATTTCTCTTTTGCTGAAATGTCTTTATATCTTGAAAGCTTTGGGGGGCAGGATGGGACCTTTTAAGTACCCACCACAAGTAAGTGCCTGGTTGGAGGGCTCAGGCCCCTGAGCTACAGCCTTGCGGGGCTCTGAGCCGAGAAGGGAATGCAGATGGAAGTAAGGATCTGGGTCTTAGGCCCGAGTTTGCCACCACTGGGCTGTGTGAGCTTGGGTGAGCCCCTTAACCTCTCTGTTCCCTCTCCCTTCCCTGTGTGTGCCTGTGTACCTCCTGGCACATGGAGCACCGTGAGGACCAAATGAGATCGTGTGGCTGAAAATACAAAGCAATGTGCTGCCTTGTCAGCACCCTTGCATTGCCTTTCTTTGTTTTTTTTTTTTTGGCTGTGTTGGATCTTTGTTGCTGCCTGCGGGCTTTCTCTGGTTGCAGCGAGCGGGGGCTACTCTTTGTTGCAGTGCGCTGGGTTCTCTTGTTGCAGAGCACAGGCTCTAGGTGCATGGGCTGCAGTAGTTGTGGCATGCGGGCTCAGTAGTTGTGGCTTGCGGGCTCAGAGCACAGGCTCAGTAGTTGTGGCGCATGGGCTTAGTTGCTCTGCGACATGTGGGATCTTCCCAGACCAGGGCTTGAAGCCATGTCCCCTGCTTTGGCAGGTGGCTTCTTAACCACTGCGCCACCAGGGAAGCCCCTGCACTGCCTTTCAGGCTGTGAAGGAAGCTGGTTAATGACTAAGGAGTTGCCGCACTTATTGTCTCATTGATATCCTCTTGCCTGGCATTACTTAGAAGTGCTTTCCTTCCATTCCACTGAGCCTGGGGTCAGTGGGGAGAGCCCTAGCTCCCTGCAGGCTGCCCAGTCTCTGCTCCACATGCCTGCACACCAGATCTTCCAGAGGCGGCAGACTTGCTACCCACAATTCCAGGACAGCCAGCTTCGCCATCTGTCTCCTGGAGCCTGAATCTCCCACCACCCACTAGTCCATACCTTATGAGCCCTTGGGCTGCTGCAGGTGCTCAAGAGCTCCTATTCTGGGGCTCAGAGCCGTTCCCAGGACCAGCGAGGGAAAGGGGGCCTATCACCCTAGACGTCAGGGCAGAGACTCCAGACTGAGTCTGGGCCCTCCCTCTGCTATCTTGTTGCCATGGTTCTACTGTTGACCCCTCATCAGTCAGTCGTTTTTATTCCCATTTTCAGCTGAAAAAACTGAGGTTCAGACTTGCCTAAGGCCACACAGAGAATAAATGGGAGAGCCAACCCGTTCCCTTTTCCTTAATAGGTCCTGTCTGTGCCTTTCAGATGCTCCCATTCTTGGATACCCATAAGCCCAGTCTACAGAAATAATTAAATACCCAGCCTGGAGCCTGCTAGGCTCTGAATAGCCAGGATCAGGGAGGCTGAGCTTCAGAGGAAGCCCACAGAGTCATTGCTTGATTCTCATTTCCTCACAGCCACACCTGGGGAGAAAGCTTCCAGCATTACCCAGTTGGTAATTGGATAGCCAGCCTTTCCAGAGCGTACAAAATTTGCAAAAGTGGGAGGGTGAATAGGAGGCCTCTGTGCTTCTGAAATCCTAGAAAGGTTCGCAGAAGCCATCTGCCTGTTCTCAGGAAGGAGCTGGCTTCACATAGGCAGCCCAGGGCATTAAAGACAGCAGTCCCCAGCCTTCCTTCCCCTTGTCCTGCAAGAGCTTCCTTGTTTCTAATCTCCATCCATCCTGCTGTACTCCCCACCCTCATACCTTCAGTCTTAGAAGCAGGGAATTGTGAACTGAGAAAGGAAACTCAGAGATCTTCCAGTCCAGCTCTGTGGAATAACAGGCAAAGAGACCAAGGACCAGAGAAGGGAGGCTACTTGCCCAAGGACACACAGCAAATTAATAGCTGAGCAGAAACTAGAGGTGGGCTTGCCCGGGCCAGTGCTCCTCGGGTGACCCCTTCAGAGCACACCCAAGTCATGGAAACTGGTGCCTGGAAGGAGCTCTTTATAAAGGGGCAGAGCCATAGGAACAGCCAGGGTCACAGGCAAGCAGTCTCACCTGCATCCTCTTTGATTGGATCCTCACAGCCGCCCTCTGGCAGGGTCTGGTGGGTTCCAATTCAGAGACCAGAAAACTGAGGCCCAGAGATGACCTGTTCACTGTCCCTGGGATGCAAAAGGCAGAACAGGGCTGACATTTCAGGTCTGTTCAGCAAATGCTGATAGAGCACCTACTGTGTGGGGGGCACCGTGCTGGGCACAGAGGAAGCTGGGAAGGATGAGCAGCCCCTGCCCCGCCCAGCTCCCTGTGCAGTGGGGGGAGGATAAATTCCTGGGTGAGCAGAGAGGCAAGGGCCTGCCTGAGGGGCACCTGAGCCAGCCGTGAGGACAGGAACGGACATGGGCCGGCCTATTCCGGCAGCACTGACCTGCTGCTGTCACTCTCCCGCCCCACCCCAAGCGGGGGCTGGTCAGCTTGCTGGGATCTGCCCCACCCCCGTCCAAGCTTTTGCAGCTGAGGCTCCTCTTGCATGGCTGCTGCCATCTGGGGTTGGTGAGCGCTCAGGGGCCAGAAGCCTCTTCTTTGCAGCTTCTCTGGCCCCTTCGCTTCCCCCAGCCCGTGGAGGGCTGGCTGGAGTGCTGGGCTTAGGACAGGAAGACCTGTGTTCTGGTCCTGGCCCTCCCTCTGCTCGGTCCTGGGCGCACCTCACCCACTTGCTTTGAGCCCTGTCAGTAAGTGCCCAGGGCTAGCTGCTGTGGCTGCACAGCCGGCTGTGAGCTGCTGCCACCAGCTGCCTGTGACCAGTGAGCCGGTGCGCTGAGCAGTGAGGGCTGAAATCTGCTGTACGGGAGGGAGGGAGGGCGCATCGCAGCTGCCCTCCCCATGGTCTGCACCACCACGGCCAAAACCTTGTCAGGCTAGATTTGGAAATAGGTCTCAGCAGAAGGCCAGAGGCCTCTGAGCCCCCTGCCCTCCCCAGCTACAACTGAGGGCACGCCTGCAGGTTCCAGGCGCCAAGGCAGCCAGGCCGTGACCTGTTTTCCCGGTCGGGGTGGATGGGGCCAGGGAGTGAGTTTGCCCTGATTTTCTGAGCCCTCTGCCTGCCCTCCTGCCCACGGCTCTGACGGACTGCCTTCAGAAGGTGAGAGCTGCCCTCCACCTGGCTGTGCTGAGGGAGACTAAAAATAGCCTGGAGCCAGCCCTGGGAAGGGAGGAGACGGGAGGGGAGCAGGAGGCGGGGCGGGTAGGGGCACAGGTGCAGGGCCGCTGCCAGCACGGCCTGTGCAGGGCCCCCAGGGCCCTGTGGCAGGGTCCAACCCTGGCCCCCCAACATGCCGGCAATTTGGCTCTCCCCTCATCGCTGAACCTCAGGTTTCTCCTCTGGAAAGTGGGACTGTGCCTGCCTCAGAGGGTGGTGCGAAGGGGAAATGAGGTCATGGTGTGAACTGAACCGGAAGCTCTGGGGTAGGCCCAGCCATCTGGGTTGTAACAGGCCTCTGGGGGAGTCCGCTGCGCGCTCAAGTTGAGGACCGCCGTTCCAGGCGGGCAGAGCTGCTTGCATCTGACTCAGTTGCAAAGCAGCTGCCTGATGACCTGCCCCAGTCTCTGATCTTCCTCTGTGAGGTAGGGCAGGAACTGCTGGCTTCTTCCCGTTGGCTGGGTCTCCCACTCAGTGGGGGCAATGAGCTTTGCGGCCCCAGGGTCTATGCCCCTGAAAGCCTGTGATGTTGGGACCCGGGGTCGTCGATCCCACCAGAGCCTAAGGAAGGGCTCCTACCTTCCTGCCAGAGGTGTGGCACTGGGGAGCAGCAGAAGGCCTAACACCTCCACCCTCATCCCAGTGCTGCTGTGTCTGGGCTGTGCGCCCTGGAGCAAGTCACTTTCCCTCTCTGAGCCTCACTTCCCCATGTATTGTCCTCTGTTTCATGGAAGAGGAGACTGAGGCACAGAGACGTGAAGCTGCTTCCAGCTGTTAAGGGTCAGTGAATACGAGGCTGAAGGTGCGGACTGTTGGCATGACCTCCCCCTCCAGGCCCTCCCAGATCCACTGCTACTTGGAGTTGAGCAGAGCAGGTGCTGCGGGGGTCCTGGAACCAGCCTGACCTGAAGCAGCTCAGTGCCAGATGACCAATGTGTGGCAGCCAGAGGTCTGTCCCATGCTAGGGAAGAAACCCCTTGTGGTTTTAAGAGTTGGGGATTTGGGGGCTGCAGCTGATGAATAAGGAATGAAGCGAGCTTATGAGCAGGCATGGAAGTTGTGTGTCAGAGCCTCAGATTTCTTCCAGGCCAGTGATGGGCATGGTCTGAACCATGGGACCTTGTTAAGAATTTCTGGGTCTTTATTCAAAATATATGTCCAGAGTTTCTTTTCCAGCAGGGCCCCTGGCTCCTAAATACAGTAAGCAAGGATAGGGGAGCTGGATGGTGGCTGTGTTTTATGGGGATAAGGATGTTAATAATAATAACTAGCATCTACTGAGCAGCTGCTAGGTGCTGGGCTCTGAGCATCTTTAGTCCTTAAAATTCTATGAACTAGATACTATTAGTATGCCCATTTATAGATGGAAAAACACTGACTCAGAGGCATTTGGTAACTGGCTGAAGGCCAAATTGTGAAAATGTGGAGGAGCCGGATTTGAATCCAGATCTGCCTCCCAAGTCCATGTTATTTCTACTGCACCGGCTGCCTCCCCCAAAAACCCTACCCTCCGCCCCAAAGGCCCCGCCCCCTGACTCTGCTGTGTCGCAGGGTACGACTTTGCGGCAGTCCTCGAGTGGTTCGCCGAGCGGGTCGATCGCATCATCCTGCTCTTCGACGCCCACAAGCTGGACATCTCTGATGAGTTCTCAGAAGTCATCAAGGCCCTCAAGAACCACGAGGACAAGATGCGGGTGGTGCTGAACAAGGCGGACCAGATTGAGACGCAGCAGCTGATGCGGGTGTACGGGGCCCTCATGTGGTCCCTGGGGAAGATCGTGAACACCCCGGAGGTGATCCGGGTCTACATCGGCTCCTTCTGGTCCCGCCCCCTTCTCATCCCAGACAACCGGAAGCTCTTTGAGGCCGAGGAGCAGGACCTATTCAGAGACATCCAGAGTCTGCCGCGAAACGCTGCCCTGCGCAAGCTGAACGACCTCATCAAGAGGGCCAGGCTGGCCAAGGTGAGGCTACCTGGGGGGGTGGGGGGGATGGGCAGCATGGGCAGGGCCAATGGTTTGGGGTGGGGGGGGTTAGCTGCAAGAGCTGCGGGGGGAAGGGGGGCAGAGCAGGAGAATGTGGTGTCAATGATCACAAGCCCTGGCGTCAGATGGCCAGATTGGACTCAACTCCACAGTTTACTGTGCATCCCGACCCCAGCAAGGCCCTTAGTTGTGCTGTGCCTGTTTCCACATAAGTAAAATGAAAGGGTTAGAAGAATAAAGAACAGAAAAGCCCTCATCACAGGGCCTGGCATCCTCAGAAGTGCTTTGTACACGTCAGCTGTTGTTACTGTCTTCCTCATCAACGTCAGCACCAGAATTTCCATCCCTGTTATGCCTTGACCTTACTCTCCCCACAATCTCACCCTTCCCGGGGATTCAGCAAAACAACGTGCGTTGCAAGCAGCGGGAGAGAAAGACGATGGAGACAGAAATAATTTCGGAAGTAGGAGGAGGAGGCGGGGGGGGGGGGGGGAGAGATGGGGTGAGAGCCGCCCTAGAGGGAAGGAAAGAACTGAGGTCTCCATCTGAACGTTTCTCTCCGCCCGTTATTCAGGTTCATGCCTACATCATCAGCTCTCTGAAGAAGGAGATGCCCTCGATGTTCGGAAAGGACAACAAGAAGAAGGAGCTGGTGAACAACCTGGCCGAGATTTATGGCCAGATCGAGCGGGAGCACCAGATCTCACCTGGGGACTTTCCCAACCTGAAGAGGATGCAGGTAACCAGGGTCTGGGGCCCCAGGAAAGGAGCAAGCCGGCTAAGCAGCCTGAGCTTGGAGGAGGCCACCCTTGGATTCCCTGCGTGGAAACTCAACCCAGAATCAGTAGGCAGGCCGGCAGATGGCCCTGGGTCTGCCCTTCCTGCTGGGCTGGCACTGGCCCAACAGGGGCCGTATCTGGGCCCAGGGAGAAACATGGAGCCCCAGCGCTCCCAGTGGGCAGCAGTGTTAGAGGATGTTCGGGGGTCTGATACCTCAAGTTCATGACCTTCCCCAGTCCTGGCCACCACAGGTTTGGAATCCCCACCACATCATGAGAAACAGGACAAGTCACCTGCCATTCTCCTGACCCTTTATTGCTTAAGTTTACCACTGAGCTCCCCTGGGAGCAATTTGGGACATAAGCCACAGAGAAGCAGAAGTCTGCCCAGAGCTCACCATCTTTGGAGCACACCATGGGCCCCTCTCTTGGGCCAGGGGCAGTCACACATAGTTTCTTATGTGTGAAAAGTTGTCTGAGGGAGTTATTTCATCCTCCTTTTAGGATGAAACAGTCCTCTGAGGTAGGCATTTCATCCTCCTTTTACAGATGCGCAAACTGAGGTTTACAAAGGTAATTAACCTGCCTATGGTTTTAGTAATGTTTACACAGCCTGCAAGTAGAAACCCCAGGAGTGTCCAAGGTCTAAGGAAAAAACTATCACACCATACTAACTGGATCCTCTTTGACCCTCTCTCTTTTCATCTACATACTGAGGCTACAAAAATACCACCTTATATGGATACTGTGGGCGTATATCAGATAATATTGTGGGCGTATATCAGATAATATTTGCAAGGCACTTAGCATGGCCTGGCACCAACTATGCTCTTAAAATGCAGTAGCAAGTTAGGTGAGATGTCACCAGTAGAGGAAGCTGCCTGATGAGCGCAAGGAACCTAGCTCTCTGCACAATTTTTGCAACTTCTCATGTAATTATTTTAAAATGAAGGGCTTCCCTGGTAGCGCAGTGGTTAAGAATCCGCCTGCCAATGCAGGGGACACGGGTTCAAGCCCCGGCCTGGGAAGATCCCACATGCCGCGGAGCAACTAAGCCAGTGCACCACAACTACTGAGCCTGCTCTCTAGAGGCCGTGAGCCACAACTACTGAAGCCCACGCGCCTAGAGCCCATGCTCCGCAACAAGAGAAGCCACCACAATGAGAAGCCCGCACACCGCTACAAAGAGTAGCCCGCACTCCCTGCAAATAGAGAAAGCCTGCACGAAGCAAGGAAGACCCAAAGCAGCCAAAAATAAACAATAAAATAAATAAATGTATTAAAAAATAAAATATAAAAATGAAAAGTTTTTAAGAATTAGGGAATTAGGAAAAACTAGCAGCAGATGTAGTAGTAATATTGTTTTTGCTCTTGTTGCTTTTAGGGTTTCAGAATATCAGTATAGTCCCAAATACGCATTTTTAATTTCCTATCTAGTAAAATAAAAAGAAAGAAAGAATAGACATCCAAAGCATGCATTTGTTCATGTATCCATTCATTCCTATAACCACCTACTGGGAGCCAGTCACTAATTTCAGAATTGTTTCAACTTTCAGTTTCTCTTTGTATTAAGAATTTAATGATCTGTAAGGAAACATTTGAGGAAGATGACATTTGAAAGGGACCATATGACTTTTTAATGTGAGGAATTCTTTTGCAACATAAATGGTTTCACCTTCTCACTTGTTTGCCTGTCTGACGTCAGTTACTGTTAGGGATGCTGGATCAGTATGTAAATGGCTGTCCGGTGGGGGCATATGTGTGGGCTGATGGGAGCAACCCTCACATCCTCTGGAAGATACTGGGACCCCCTAGTTGGGAGCCCACCAAACACGCTTAGATGTGGACAGGCTGGGAGAGACAGGGACCTTAGGAGGTCGTGCTGAGGGCAGGAGAAAAGGCTTGTCAGCTCCACCGTCCCCCCCCCAGCCCCCCCAGCCTCCCTGGTCCAGCCCTGCCCTAGAAGGGAGGTGAGAATGCCCAGGCTCACACTTGGTCTTGAAATGTAGCCGTGGGTGTTTTCTGAATTTTTCTGCAGTGAACTCAGCGTGCTTGTCCTGAGACTGTCCCCTGTGCATTGCCCTCATCCCAGTGTCCTGAGATTGCTGTGGCCAGAGCCAGGGTGGGAGCGGGAAACTCTTGTCTTATCGTTATAGAGGCAAAGGAGAAGCTGGATGCTTGAAACTCAAGACCTTTCAAAGTGGCAAAGACATGCAAAGCGGAACATATTTCTTTTACTGTGTGCTGTGGGGGTCATGGGAAGTCAAGGAGGGGAGCTGTTGCCTGTGCCTACTGAGTCAGAACCCTCAGGGAGAAGCCAATAGTCACCTTATCTTTGATAAAGGAGGCAGGAATGTACAGTGGAGAAAGGACAGCCTCTTCAATAAGTGGTGCTGGGAAAACTGGACAGGTACATGTAGAAGTATGAGATTAGATCGCTTCTTAACACCATACACAAAAATAAGCTCAAAATGGATTAAAGACCTAAATGTAAGGCCAGAAACTAGCAAATTCTTAGAGGAAAACATAGGCAGAACACTCTATGACATAAATCACAGCAAGATCCTTTTTGACCCACCTCCTAGAGAAATGGAAATAAAAACAAAAATAAACAAATGGGATCTAATGAAAGTTCAAAACTTTTGCACAGCAAAGGAAACCAAAACAAGACCAAAAGACAACCCTCAGAATGGGAGAAAATATTTGCAAATGAAGCAACTGACAAAGGATTAATTTCCAAAATTTACAAGCAGCTCATACAGCTCAATAACAAAAAAACAAACAACCCAATCCAAAAATGGGCAGAAGACCCAAATAGACACTTCTCCAAAGAAGATATACAGACTGCCAACAAACACATGAAAGAATGCTCAACATCACTAATCATTAGAGAAATGCAAATCAAAACTACAATGAACTATCATCTCACACCAGTCAGAATGGCCATCGTCAAAAAATCTAGAAACAATAAATGCTGGAGAGGGTGTGGAGAAAAGGGAACACTCTTGCACTGCTGGTGGGAATGTGAATTGGTACAGCCACTATGGAGAACAGTATGGAGGTTCCTTAAAAAACTACAAATAGAACTACCATATGACCCAGCAATCCCACTACAGGGCATATACCCAGAGAAAACCATAATTCAAAAAGAGTCATGTTGGGGGCTTCCCTGGTGGCGCAGTGGTTGAGAGTCTGCCTGCCGATGCAGGGGACACGGGTTTGTGCCCCGGTCCAGGAGGATCCCACATGCCGCGGAGCGGCTGGGCCCGTGAGCCGTGGCCGCTGAGCCTGCGCTCCGCAATGAGAGAGGCCACAGCGGTGAGAGGCCCAAGTACCACAAAGACAAAAAAGAAAAAAAAAAGGAGTCATGTACCAAAATGTTCATTGCAGCTCTATTTACAATAGCCCGGAGATGGAAACAACCTAAGTGCCCATCATCAGATGAATGGATAAAGAAGATGTAGCACATATATACAATGGAATATTACTCAGCCATAAAAAGAAACAAAATTGAGCTATTTGTAATGAGGTGGATAGACCTAGAGTCTGTCATACAGAGTGAAGTAAGTCAGAAAGAGAAAGACAAATACCGTAGGCTAACACATATATATGGAATTTAAGAAAAAAAATGTCATGAAGAACCTAGGGGTAAGACAGGAATAAAGACACAGACCTACTGGAGAACGGACTTGAGGATATGGGGAGAGGGAAGGGTGAGCTGTGACAAAGCGAGAGAGAGGCATGGACAGATATACACTACCCAACGTAAGGTAAATAGCTAGTGGGAAGCAGCCGCATAGCACAGGGATATAAGCTCCGTGCTTGGTGACCGCCTGGAGGGGTGGGATAGGGAGGGTGGGAGGGAGGGAGACGCAAGAGGGAAGAGATATGGGAACATATGTATATGTATAACTGATTCACTTTGTTATAAAGCAGAAACTAACACACAATTGTAAAGCAATTAGACCCCAATAAAGATGTTAAAAAAAAAAAAGAAAGAAAACTCTCTCCAGATAATCCCGGGAGCATCCTGATTAAGAGCTACTGGCTTAGGAATGACCTGTGGCTTCTCTTATGATTTGTTTTTAGTTGCCTAGGCCTCCATTTTTCCTTCCCTAAATAGTGATAGCATGTGATTTCCCACTTGCAGAAGGTCACGGGGGAGTGAATGAGATAATTAACGTAGTGAAAGCACTTCCAGCGTTCTTGAGTATAACCCTTATTGAAGTAGACACCCGCATGACTCAGTCTCAGAGGGGTACAGCATTCAAGAACCACTCACTGTTCAATAGCCAAAACTAACTTAAAGAGAAATTTAATTACAGTCATCCCTCGGTAACCACAGGGGATTGGTTCCAGGACCCTCCACAGATACCGAAATCCATCGATGCTCAAGTTCCTTATATAAAATGGTGAGGCACAGCTGGCCCTCTTGTATCCACAGATTCAGAACCCTCGGATACAGAGAGCTGACTGTATTTGCTTTCTAGAACGCTGGAGGAAATCCAAATGAATCAGACCAGTAATGGTTAAATTTCCCTTCCTTCTCCAACCCCTGCAACGATTTTCTCTCTTGAAAAATCCAGCAAGAGCCAACGTGCCTTTTTTCTCCTCCTCTCATATCTTTTGTGGATCTCCTTCCATTGTCTTCTGTCCTCACCTTCTTTCTTCTCTCTCTTTCTGCAGGACCAGCTGCAGGCCCAGGACTTCAGCAAATTCCAGCCACTGAAAAGCAAGCTGCTGGAGGTGGTGGACGACATGCTGGCCCATGACATTGCCCAGCTCATGGTGCTGGTGCGCCAGGAGGAGACACAGCGGCCCGCCCAGATAGTGAAGGGCGGAGCATTTGAGGGCACTCTGCATGGCCCCTTCGGGCACGGCTATGGGGAGGGGGCTGGGGAGGGCATCGATGATGCTGAGTGGGTGGTGGCCAGGGATAAACCCATGTACGATGAGATCTTCTACACCCTGTCCCCGGTGGATGGCAAGATCACGGGCGCCAATGCCAAGAAGGAGATGGTGCGCTCCAAGCTGCCCAACAGCGTGCTGGGTAAGATCTGGAAGCTGGCCGACATCGACAAGGATGGCATGTTGGATGACGAGGAGTTCGCACTGGCCAACCACCTCATCAAGGTGAAGCTGGAGGGCCATGAGCTGCCCAACGAGCTGCCCGCCCACCTCATACCCCCGTCCAAGAGGAAAGCCACCGAGTGATGGGGGGCGGGGAGGTCCAGAGCAGGCAGGTGTTAGAGGAGATGGGAGAGGCGATCACACACACACACACACACACACACACACACACACACACACACACACACACACACGTTGGGAACAGCACTGCGGATAAGGGGACAGTGATCCCTAGGTCTCCAGGTGGATCTTCGTGTGGACACATCTCCAAGTTCTCGGCATTGGCTGAGGCACCGGAGCGCTCCCAGGGTCCCGGGTATCAAGCCTAGGTCTCCATCCCTCCTTCCCTCCCCTATTCCACTGCCCAGAGACCCGCCTTCTCCCACAGAGGGGGCAGTTCACTCACCCACAGATGGCCCACCTACCTCCAGATTCCCCGGACTCAGAGCATATGGAAAAGGCTTTTCACTTAATAGACAATCCACTTTTTTTCTGTGCTTTCTCCCCCCTCTTTGGCTTCCTCATATGAAGTCTGCTCTGGGGCCAGGAGATGGGAGGGGAGGGGAGCTGCGGCAGGGAGGGGAGGGGAGGAGGGAAGCGTCCTCAGCAAACCAAGCCCCAGACTTGAAGACACGTGGCCCCGAGCCCTGTTCTCTCCCAGGCTTAGGCTCTGACTGCCTTGGCAGACCTGGCTTTGAAACCTGCTTGCGCTTCACTTCAAAGAATCCCAGAACCAGAGAGAGAAGGGAAAAACCTGGCGGGAAAGAAAGCAAACTGTTCTGTCATCCTCTGCTCTCGTAGCCAGTCAAGGTGGTTTTTATTCCACAGATTCTGTGACATTCATATTTTTTCCCACCTGGCCTCTATGTATCGATGCTTGTACTCGCCTCACATTTATCCAGCCTCTTCTGAGTGCCAGGAGCTGTGTTAGGCACTTTCTATACATTATCCCACGTGGTCCTCACCACGCTCCGAGGAAGTATGTGTTAGTCCCTCCAATTTGCAGAGACAAGCCTGAGACTCGAGTTCAGGTGACCCTCCCAGGGTCACAGAACTCACATGTGATAGGGCAAGGGCCACAGACGCTGCCCTCTGCTGGGATGATGTGCGGGATCCCAGCGTTTCCGGCTGATGACAAACCGCGGCAGATAAGCTGAGCACACAGCCCCCTCGTGGCCTCCCGGAGCGGGCTGGCGAGGGAGAAGGGCCAGCCAGCATCTGGTGGGCCATCAGTCTGGCCATCTGTCACAGCACAGAAGCAAACCGTGCCTTCCGGCGACGCTCCCCGTGTTCCTAAAATCGCAGAAGCCCGACAGCACCAGCGGGAGAGTGGGCTGGCCTGTTGGGTGCTGTTTGCCTCTGTCTCTGCTCTGCCTCCCACCCAGTAGCCTGAATCATCCCACCTCAAATGCAGCCACCAACTCTTATCCAGTGGGACCTCCTGCTGATTCTCTGAAGGCCAGTTTGGGAGGTCTAAGGTCGTGTTCCCTGCAGGACCCCCGGGAGTCTGCAGTGTCCTCGGCAAATCCCCACCGTTCTCGGTGCCCTACAGGCTTCCTCATGGTCTCTCCCCTGGCTTGCTTTGCGGCCACTGACTCAGTCATTTGTATGCCATGCTCCTACTGTGATGGAAAACAGAAACAAGTATAACTTATTTTGTATCTATGTTGAGACTATATAGAGAATATTCTGTGTATCTACGATGTGCTTACTACTGCAGTGCATTTGTCCTCAGTGTTCATGTTAATATAGCACATTTATCCTTTGGTACACGCTTGGCCGCAGAGCATCATTCCGTGGGAGGCTGAGGAGAGGAGCTGGACTCTTACTCGGGCATCTCGGGCAGAGGATCGGGGCCGCCCATAGCCAGCATCCACGAGTAGCGTCCCATTGGCCTGGTGCCTCTCCAGGCCCGTTGCCCTGGTGGAACCACACTGACACTCTGGACGGAAGATGGTCCCCAACTCCTGGGGTTCCTTCTGCATCCGTACATTTCTCTTTCTCATGAAATGAACACCAAAGGAAAACCAAGGCAGAGAGGTCTGACCTCCTCTAACTCAAGGGCCAAGCCCAGCAAAGGGACCATTTCTCACCTCTTCGCCTTTACTTGAGCCGAAGGAGAAATGGGAAGGAGACAGCAGAGGGAGGGGAGGTTTCTGTCATTATTTTAGATAAAAGGGGGTGTCTGTCCCCTCACCCCAACGCCTCGTGGACACATGTGCCACCTTCCTGCCTGTCTCCCCTCCCTTCCTCAGGACTCCACCCCGGAGAGATCTGGGCGGCATATGGGAGTTCGTGTTGCCATCTGCTGAGAAAGAGGAGATGGTGCTTGAGGCCCCTCCCCACGGGTGAGGGGACAGATGAGGGACACTTCCTCTGGGGCTGTCCCTCTGCCCCTGCTGCCTCGACCTACTGACCTCTTGTGGGCTCTGGGGGCCTGCAGAGATCCCCTGCCTCAGCCTCGAAAACATGTAATGTGGACAGCAGAGCCACGTCACAGCAGTCTCACCGGCAAGAACCCCTAGAGGCTCCGCTGGCCTCTCGCTCCTTCCCCCAAACTCAGCCTGGGCCACAGAAATGCTCAGACAGGAAGAGCCACGCCCTCTGCCCCTGTGTCCAGAAAGCCTGCCCCTGGCACCTGAGGACTAAGCCATGACCAAAGCCCAGTCACGTACCGGGGACACTGCTGCCACGGCAGGGCCTGGCCTCCGTTTTCAGGGTGGGAAGAGGTTTCCCTGAGTCACCCCACTCCCATTTGTCCCTTCTGTTCCAAGAATCTACATTTATGTGTTGGCTGGTCAGAATTAGCACAGCCATGTGGGGGGAATAGGCTTATTTCCCCTATGAGACGTTAACTAGCCTCTATACATATTCAATCTTTTATTCTTTAATTTGTCCATCCATCCATGTATCCATCCAGTCATCGTTTCATTCAGAAGACACTGAGAATCTCCTGCAGAAAAGGCCCTAAGATGAGATTCGTACGTCCATTGAGCCATTCAAAAATACTTGATAAATGCCGCTTGCGCTGGGGGCAAGTCCTAGACGGAGCCAATCAGATTCCAGCTCTCGAAGAGCTCACAGCCTAACTGGGGAAGTGAGACATTTACACAAACATCGATAATACAATGAGGGACCATGACAGGTCCTGGGATGGGGGAGTGCCGGAAAAGTGGAGGCTCACGAGAGTCAGAAATGGCCTCCAACTGGAGAGAAGGTGGTCCGAGAAAGCCTGGGGCAAGGGTGGGGCACTTGAGCTGAACCCGAAACATTCTGGAGTCTGCCTCTTGTGCCCATCTCTCTTCTCTAATCCAAGGAAGACAGGATTTTTATACAAAAGTAAACACACCGCATTCCCAGCCCACAAAATCATGACTGACTCGGAACCGCTGATGTATTTGAGGAAAAGCATGATGAGAATTTTGTCCCTGGGGACTGTGCTGGTTTTTTCACAGGCCATTTCAAGTAAAAATTTTATCAGTATCTTTCAAGTTGAAATTTTCAGTGCTTGGAGAAAAAGAAAAATGGTAACAGGGATGGTAAGTTATCCCAGCTGGAGCCATGAGGGAAATGGAGGTTGTAAGGGACATGGCTCTCCGCTCGACCTCCCCCGGAGGTCATTAATGCTGTTCCCCACAGTGTGGTTCTCAGGTCCTTCTGGCACAGGGAGGACCGAACTTTCTACCCCTTTAAAGTTAAGGAAAACGTAAATAAGACGGAAAGACAACCCTTAGAATGGGAGAAAATATTTGCAAATGAAGCAACTGACAAAGGATTAATCTCCAAAATTTACAAGCAGCTCATGCAGCTCAATAACAAAAAAACGAACAACCCAATCCAGAAATGGGCAGAAGACCTAAATAGACATTTCTCCAAAGAACATATACAGACTGCCAACAAACACATGAAAGAATGCTCAACGTCACTAATCGTTAGAGAAATGCAAATCAAAACTACAATGAGGTATCACCTCACACCAGCCAGAATGGCCATCATGAAAAAATCTAGAAACAATAAATGCTGGAGAGGGTGTGGAGAAAAGGGAACACTCTTGCACTGGTGGTGGGAATGTAAATTGATACAGCCACTATGGAGAACAGTATGGAGGTTCCTTAAAAAACTAAAAATAAAATTACCATACGACCCAGCAATCCCACTACTGGGCATATCCCCTGAGAAAACCATAATTCAAAAAGAATCATGTACCACAATGTTTACTGCAGCTCTATTTACAGTAGCCAGGACATGGAATCAACCTAAGTGTCCATCAACAGATGAATGGATAAAGAAGATGTGGCCCATATATACAATGGACTATTCCTCAGCCATAAAAAGAAACAAAATTGAGTTATTTGTAATGAGGTGGATGGACCTAGAGTCTGTCATACAGAGTGAAGTAAGTCAGAAAGAGGAAAACAAATACCGTAGGCTAACACATATATATGGAATCTAAAAAAAAAAAAAAAAGGTTCTGAAGAACCTAGGGGCAGGACAGGAATAAACTTGAGGACCCAGGGAGGGGGAAGGGTAAGCTAGGACGAAGTGAGAGAGTGGCATGGACATATATACACTATCAAATGTAAAATAGATAGCTGGTGGGAAGCAGCCGCATAGCACAGGGAGATAAGCTTGGTGCTCTGTGACCACCTAGAGGGGTGGGATAGGGAGGGTGGGAGGAAGACGCAAGGGTGAGGAGATATGGGGATATATGTATATGTATAGCTGATTCACTTTGTTATAAAGCAGAAAGTAACACACCATTGTAAAGCAATTAGACTCCAGTAAAAATGTTAAAAAAAAAAAAAAAAGGTGAGCTGTGTGACTTGCTTTGGCTCGCGAGATATGGTGGTCGGCGACACGTCCCCTCCTGGCGGAAACAAGCATGCGGTTTGCCACATTCTGCTTCTCTTGCCTGGCCAGGAATGCACGTGGGAGCCTTAGTGAGCCCAAGTTCCTGGGCCACTCTGAAATCCCTTACCAGTCTGCACTGGACAGGTGGCATGAGCAAGATGTGAACTCTAGTGATTTTCATTTTAAGCCGCTGACAGTCATGGGCTATTTATCACCCAGCATCACCAAGACTATCACAGTCAAAATACCTGCTAAGTTCTTCCAAAAGTTTAGTCCATTGAGTAAGTGTAAAGGAAAGTCTTCTAGGAGGTTGAGTTTCTGCTTTCTCCAGAACCAAGTTCACCTGAAGCTCAAGGCTTAGGTGATTTACACAAAGTCTTTTAGTGTCTGAGCCATATGCTGCAATGACCCAGCCCCAGCCCTTCCATATCGCTTTTTAAGCCGGAGAACTTTGCACTAATGGAGGCAAATGCTGATAGGCCCTGTCTTCTTTCTGTGATAATATAGATTCTGGGGATTGAATGGGCATTTGTCTGCCTAGAGCTAAACAGAGAGTGCACGGGTTCGAGAGAGAGAAGAACTACAATCCCCAGACTCCCTTGCAGCCAGGCTCAGGATGTGGTTTAGGTCCGCCAACCAGATGTACTCGTGGGAGAGTTTACTGAAGCAGATCATGCCAGAGGTGGACCCAGCAGCTAACACAGAAGCTTCCTGACTTCACAGCTTCCTTTTCATGTTCAAGAAGCTAGAGGCCTTGCTTGTGAGGTCAGATGAAGCAGTGGCCTGCACTAGTGACAGCACAGCAAATGATCGTATGCCACCTAACCAGAGGGCCTGAGCACTGCTGAGACGTGCAGACGGGACCCAGGCTGCAACAGGGCAGGCTTCCTGGAGGGGTGTGTGTGGGTGTGTGTGTATGTGTGTGCTGGGAGGATACCCTGAAGTGGTTCTTGCAGGATAAGTGAGGAAGGGAGGGGATCACTCTCCAGAGAGAGTGATGACTGGGGAATTTTCAAAGTAATAATCCCTTTCTAAGAATCCAGGGGGTACGAACGTGTGTACTTCGAATACTTGAGACTATAAAATAAGGAAATGGTAAAAAAAATAGCAGTTCTATCTCCTCCCTTAGAATTTCATGGGGAGAGTTTCCCCCAACCCCTTCCCAGGAAACGTCACTAAAGCGTAATAGCGACAACCATGGCCTGAGGGCTGGTCAGCATGTACACACCTCATTACCCAGAGAAGACATGGGAAGCGCAAGGACTGGGGCTCAGGCTACCTGAGCTCCAGCATCAGGATAAGCCATGCGGCCTCTCTGTGCCTCCGTTAATTTTTCCCCTAAGTAGGGATCATTTCAATTTTGGGGAGGTACTGTGAAAATACAAAGAGACAGTAGGTGGGAAAGCTCACAGTAACATAAATGCTGCACACGTTGAGTTTTGTTGGCATGTGCTGGAAGAGGCACGATTCAGGGAAGAGGCAAGAATCCTACGTACGGGAGGGAGGGAAGGAAAGCAGCCACGCCCCAAAAAGGCACAGAGAGAAAGAAGAACAGAAAAGGTGTGGAGGATCTGGGAAGCGCAGGCTTGCCGTGCCTGAATTCTTGAACTGTGCCCGGCGGCTGGAGACTACCTGCGGGTACCTGCAGGCCCTAGACTGCCAGGGCCCCGGCCACCTGGGTAAATGCACAGCCCTGCATCTCCGCTTGGCATCCCTGCCTGGCCTCCCAGCCACCGCGCTCTGGTGCTGGCAGAGGGCTGCGAACAATCAAGGTGCACTCGCCAGGTGGGCTGGAGGGACAGCGTGACAGCCTGGCTCCAACACAGGCCACCTACGGATGTCACAGGTCATAGCAGATCCTCCAGGATATTGAATACACAACCCAAATATCAAAGGTTTATCTTCATTTACAAAGTTCCAGAATCACACTCTTATGTGAGGTGAAGTCTCCTTTTCTACCAGCCTGTGTTTTGTTTGTTTTGAAATAGCATTTCTTAACCCTTGTTTGAGACAAGGAGCTAAGAGAGTAGCAAATGCCAGGTCAGAGTAGAAAGGAGATGACCCTCATTGCATCCCAGCCCCACTGTGGGATGGGACTGGGATTTGGTTCACCTTCGAGAGAATCTCACTTCCTGGTGCAATGACGATGCTAGTGAAATGTGACTTCAGTCCACGTCTCCCTTCTCACAGCCCACTTCCTCTCTTTTCTCTTTCTCCTGCTCTTCTTCCCACCCCCATCCAGGGTGCCAGAGGACCACTTCTCCCCAGCTGAGCATTCAGCCCTTTCCAGACCAGTGATATACACACACACACCCCACTCGCAGTAGCCGTGTCTGTTCCCTCCCATGGAGCTGAGTCCTGCCATGGGACCACTGGTTGATCTGAGGAACTGAGTCTGCATGTGTGACCATGGGGTCAGATGCTGTGGCCGTGACTCTGGTCACAGGTATGAGTCTAGCAGGATGGCCCAGTGGGAAAGGTCCCAGTCAATCCATCAGAGAAGAAGGCTTGAGATTCAGTATCAGGCGGGTGTTGGGACACACCACCATGCAGGCACCTGCTCCTATGCAGGCTTCCCCTCTGGATCTTATCTACTTCCTAAATACCTCCACAGCTTTCTCGGCAGTACACAGCAATTCCCCAATTCCAGAAAATTCTGCTCCTCGGGAATAGGCCATGCATGAAAAGATATAACTGCAAGGAAGTCAGCTGGTGCTTCTTGCCCTGAGCAGAGTAACCGTCCAGAGCAGCCTGGAGCAGATGCAGCTCGTCCTCTTGATCCTCTGGCACGTCCAGGGACCACAGGAAGTGAGGCCTGAGATAACAGCAGCCCTGAACTCTGCAGTGACATTTCCTGGAACTTCTTGAGAAGAAGAGAAAACAAGCAAACTGACTCTGAGCTGCAGTGCCCGGCCAGATGTCACTCCTCAGTCCTGGGGATTGACTTAATGTCTGCTTTGGAATCCAGGTCTAGTGGTCTGTGTACAAGAAGGGCCACTTCACGCACCAAGGATTGCAGCTGGGCTCCCTCGACTGGATAATGACAAAAATCCACAAGCTGGGATTTTCCAAGACCTAATTCAAATGGATCAATGGCGTTGGCATACGTGTTGAATTTCACCACCCAGATGATGAAGTCCTTCAGGGCGCGGAACACGCGTAGCCCAGTGCAGGGGTGCCTCGCTGTGTCACCTGGATGGTCCTCGAGTGCTCATTTCCCGAGCTGCAGGTCGTGCTGCCAGCTGCCCGCCCTCAGCTTCAAGCCGTCTCAAGAAATTACCCTTGGTGGCCTCCCCCCGGTGCCACACCCTCTCCCCAGGAACAGCTGCACCCTGTGTGGGGTCAGTGAGAGGCTACGAAGGCCTGGCCCCTTGCCCCACCTGGAATGGTTCCGAAGCGCCCTCTCATTTTAGAATTCCACACGGGCTCAGCCCAGCCCTCCTGACTGCACTGCAGCCCAACACCTCCCTCCGCCCCCTCCTGCGTCTTTCTCTTCCCCTTTCCAAGAGCACCCCCCGATAAACTTGCTGCATGCTAAACTCCATCCCAGGGTCTGCTTCCCAGAGATCCCTCCCTGCAATAAAAGAGAGGGTGTGGCAGATAGAAGCTGCTCAGTAGACACTGGTTGGCACAGTTGGACAGTCAGTTAGTTGCTCAGTGATAAATCCAGTCAGAGGTTGGCCTCGTGGGGACTACTTAGTTGACCATGCAAATAGGAGAGGTGGCCTTGCCAGAAGGTAAGTACCACGTGGCACCAAACCTACTTGGCAGGTCACTTTGAATCACTGGGAGAAGCTGGCACTACGGAAGGCAGGGAAAAAGGCAAAATTGTTCGAGGTACACCTCAGGCAGCTCCAGCCAAGGGTTGTTTATTAGTAAATGAGGGGAAGGACCACAGGACTCTTCTTCTTTGCAGAATGAGACCATTGTTTCAAATCACTCTCAATCTGCAATTTCTTCTTTTCTTACTGACGGCCAGTCTCTCCTGTTCGTGGACGTGCTGCAGCTCAGAAAAAGATGGACGTCCATCGATGTCGGAGAGAACATCCTTTCAAAACGTAAGCATTAGAGGGAAGGACACTTCCTTAGGAGCAGAATTGGTGAAGATGCCGTCCTTAAGCAGAAATCTAGAACCACTGCATTGGGAGACTTTTCTGCATTTGCCCTAAAAGCCTTGGTGATAAGGATGAGATTTTTTTTTTTTTAATTGCAGACTTGTAGGACATAATAGAAGATCAGTGGATGAAAAAGAGCTGGGGTAACGAAAGAAGATCTGATGGGGATCAGGGTACTCACGGCTGGTTTCCACATCCCAGCAGCCATGGACGAGTAGCAGCTGCTGGGAACACTGATGGGAGGACTCAGGGTGCCTTCCTGACCAGTCAGCTACGGCTTTGCTGGCCCAGAAATGGGGAACGGTGGCACATCCCTCCTAGACTAAAATGTCACCAGTTCCTCAGTGAAGAGGAATCAATTTAATACCAGAGCCATATTGTACACCATATATAGTTTATTATATAATTTTATGCTAGACGTAGTTAATAGGTTAATGAACCATACCAATCTTACTTCATAGTCTCAGTCATTTTATCGTCTTTGAAAAGTCTTGAGAAAAAGGATCCTCTTCTGATACTTTTAAGCAAATGGAAGCCTGGACACGGTGAACCCCAGTGAATCATTGTGGTAAATCCCCTGTTGGCCAGCGTGGGCAGGATGGGTAACAGCATCCTTTATAGAACATGCCATAAGGCCACTTCCTGATTGTGTCTGGCCTAGGTCATAGAAACACAGGTCTAGGAGTTGAACGGGACCTTGGAAATCATCATGTCCACCCAGCCTCAGACACCCACCAATGGAGCTCTGTATCCTTATGACTGTCCCTGGCCACCCACGTGTCCAGACCAATTTCTTCTGGATGCGATATCTTTCAGCAGTCACTATCTCATTATCACAACACTGTGCCTTATCGACAGGCACATGGACCTGCATCTGAAAAGAATGTAGGGCCAAACCCATGGAATGTACGACACTGAGAGTGAGCTCTAACGTAAACTACGGGCTTTCAGTGATGGGACGCGTCAGTGTAGCTTCATCCGTTGTAACGAGTGTACCATTCTGGCGGGGGATACTGAGAGTTAGGGAGGCTGTGCATGTGTGGGAACTCTCTGTACTTTCTGCTCAGTTTTCCATGAACCTAAAACTGCTCGAAAAATAAAGCCTATTAGTGAAAAAGAAAGAAAGTAATCAGGGCCCTGTCTGCACACGTGGAGCTCAGTAGCTGTATGTCACAGTGAAGGACGTGCTGCCTGGCATGAACTCTGGGGTCAACGGGGTTGGGTCCTCCGGCTCCTACCCCGTCCCGCTGAGACAAAATAAAGTCAATGACTGCTGGGTGTTGTGAGGGGTTGAGCTTTGAGTTGGGGGAACTGGGGTCTAGAAAAGAAAGAAGATTTAAATAGGTGATCATTTAATTAACTCTCTGCAATAGTCTCATCTTTGCAGCTGTAGCTTATCTCAGGAGCACTTGGTTCCCCTTGTCCTCGTGCTCCTTTTCAGCTCCCCATTTCAGTTCTACTATTGAGGGCCTGCCTTCCACCGTGGCCAAGCTTTGAGACCATCATGTCCCATCATTTCCCTCCGTTGTTGGTCTCATGTGATCCAGGCACAGAAAAAATAACCCAAGATGACTTATTGCTGAGAGAAAAGGAGATAAGTCACGAGAAGGGAAATAATTTTTTTTTTTCTTTGCTGCTCAGGAAATGCAACTCGCTAGATAAGTTTTTTTTAAAAAATGAACTCTAATTTTCTTCCAATGCAAAAATAAAATTTCCCTTGAAAACCAAATGTATCATTTATGTGTCTCAAACCAGAATCATTTTTTTGTTCAATAAAAAAGGCAGATTGGGGGTGTGGGGAATATGATCAATTTCAGCACACACCCCTTCTCTGTGAGAATTAATCAAATAAGGATGAAAAGTAAGGTAATCCTTCCAGTGCCCTTCCCCTGACTCTTCCCACTGCCCGAAAAGATTTCATACAAAGCTATTTCAGTTACTGTAGGGTTTGGCCCTAATTCAACAATTTTGCCAAAGTATGTGTTAGGAGTAGTGCAGTGTCTACAGGGCTTCAACATTCGTGTGTGTGTGAGAGAGAGACAGAGAAAGCGTCTGTGAGCATTTATGTGTGCCTTGTGTGTGGGTATTCGTGTGTGTGGCTGTGTGTGTGTGTTTACTATTTTTGTCCTGTTTCTCTAGTGGTACAACAGTTTTGGAGAGTACCTGAGAACAACTTTGCAAAACACCTTACCGGAACGTTCCTATCCTGTTTCTCTTAAGCAATTCCAGCTTTGGAAAGACACCATTGAAAAGTGCTTCCAGCTGAGCAATTTGAAGACTCAGGACAATGTTGACCTATTATGAACCAGTCAGGTCTCCAGGCCACCAAGCCCATTACCAGGTCCTCTGCAGCCCGTCATCTGGGCAGGTAGTTGAACCCTTCTTTGAACCACATCTGTAAAACAAGGTAAGGGCTCTGCACCCTTTCCTCCCGGTGCTGCCTGCCAACACCCTTCCACAGAAGGCAGCTCGGGAATATGCCCTCCTTTCAGCCCCGGTCACAAGCCCACAGTGGCCTCTCCCTTTCCTGAACTGGACGCACTCACACACTCAGCACCTAATAATGTGAGATGAGCTGTTCATTAAGGGTCTCAAGTGTCTTTATTCTGTCTGTTGACCAGACTCCAAGCTTCCACAGGCAGGCTTGAGTTTCCTGTTCCTGTTGCTTCCACCCAAACTGCCTGGACGAGCCAGGGGCAATCCGCTGGTATTTGGTGCTGGACAGATTGTCACAGGCCCAGTGAATGGAGTCCCTGGAGGGCTGCGGTCAGCGAAGCCTCTAGCCTTGCACGGACTCAGATGAGACTTGATTGTTAACTTGCCCCAGCTTGACATCCATGAAGTGGCAGGACTGGATTAGCAACAGGAAGCCTTTCCAAGGATTTATGTATATTTCGTCTTCCCCTCTCTAACTGGAGACTTTTCAAGGAGAGAGATACACCTCCTTCTACTTTTTATATCCAACTATATTGCCTTAAAAAATGCTTAATAAAGGAATGAAGGAATTGTTTTTAAAAAAGGAGCAAAGGGCACAAACTCTTTAGGGAAATAATAGGAATCAGAACATAGAAAATCTGACATTATTTACATACAGCCCCACTAGGGACCAGAAGAATAGACAAATTATTCTTCAAAGTCCTTTCTAGACTTGTGACACTGGATACTGAAATAGCTTAAGTGGTCAAGCTGTTGACCTTGTTCACATCTGAAATGTCTTGTGATCTATCTGATCCTTAGTTGCTGACCATCGTACACTCGTGATATTGCCATATTCTATCTCTTAATTGCAATGGAAAGAATAATAAGTCTCTGATGAGTGAACAGACTTTCATCAGATAGGAGCATTTTTTCCACGTTAACAATGCTCCCAGGACTTGACAAGCTGGCCCTCATTTCTCTCCATCAAGGTCCTGCCTGTACTGTGAGAGCCTTGTGACTAAGAACCTGATAACCTGCTTGAGAGGAGGAAAGGCGGGAAGTCAGGTGAGGACAGAGCCTTCTCACCCCAATGCGAGGACAAGAACTCTTCTCCCAAGTCAAGGATAGGATATTTCCCAGAACTCTGAATTCTTGCCTAAGGTATATCCAGATTTGTTTCCATGCTTTTGGGTGGAAATGTCCCATTCCCAGGTTGGATCAAATTGACTTCATATAACAGCTGAACTCCAAAAACACTCAAACCAAGGGTGGCCAGCTCTTTTGAAAACCTACTAAAGAGAAGAGCTCTCTAGATGGGGCACAGACTCTCCGCTTCACGCCATCCCTACTCAGTCTGCCTAACAGATCGCATCACCCACCTACACCTTTAGGCATTTTGTAGATCAGCGAGAGCACAGGACCAAGACCTGAGCCTTGAGGGGTGGCCCAAACAGGCAGAGAGAGCAGAGGGCGCAGTCACTCCTTAGACCTGAGACAGAGCAGCAGCCACTTCAGAGCTGGAAGCAGAAAATGGGATCTCAGAACCCAGTGGTACTAAATGCAGTGGAAAAGCTACCAAGAACAAAGGCTGGTGAAGTTTGATAGGGGAGGTTCAGGAGTCGTCCAGAAGGGGGCAGGGACATAGTGAGTTGATGGACTACATGTGGCAGAGGTTTAGCAACCCATAGATGGAATAGGAGCTCAAAAGGAAGTGGAATTTTTTAACAAAGAGGAGTCATGAGCATATGTTAGGTTAGGAAGGAGTCAGTTGGAGAAAAGATCTTTAGGGTAACCTACACTCCCGGCTTGCCTGTAACTGAGCAATTTCCTGGGATATGAAGCTTTTAGCATCAAAACTGGTAAAGTCCCAAGTAAACTGGAATGAGTTGGTCATCCTACAAAATGCAAAGGGGACAGAGTGGGGATGGAGAGAGGGAATTACAGGATCCTGGGAAAGGTAGAAAGGCTGACCTGGAAAGGGAGGCTTTCTATACACCAATTATTTTGCCACTGGGAAGTCTCTTGGTACACAAGGAACATTTGGGTTTACGGATTATAGAAACACGTTTGCAGTTGCTCAGTTAGCTTGGTGCAGGGCTGAAGTCCTGGTGTCTCCTGCTACGCCCCGTTCAAGCTCTTGGTTAACTTGTTTCAACTATCTAGAACCTTCTGGTCACTGACATTCGAGCTCTCTGCCCTCTAAATCAAGGTCAAGCTTTCACTGTTAGTCCTCAGCCCCTGACAAACAAAGCTCCTTGCACCAAGGTCCCAGGCCGCGCCTCTGCTTTGGATCAGAACATTCTTCCAAGGGCTTCATGGACAGGAAGTGCTCAGGCCTGCAGCGTACGGGTGGGCGTGCTAGAACGTCCCCCGACCTTCTCCTGCTGCCGTCTGGCCACATCCCTGCAGAGCTCACATCCTCAAACCCCTCTTTGACACTTCATCTCCCCCAGCCCGGGTCCACTTCTTTTAACAGTGCTTTCTCAGGAGCAGGGTTTAGGTACACAATTCCTTATCAGTGTGTCTTTTCTTAGAATTTAGGAAACTCTCCAAGCTGACAAACCTCTCCCCTTCATATCTGTCAGGGGTTAGAATCAAACAGGGAATCCTGAAAATATAGAACCAGAGTAGCTGCTGGCTCTGCTGCTATTAGCCACGTGACTCTGGGTGAGTAAGCTCTCCAAGCCTCCATTCTCTCATCTGTAAAATGGGTCTATAAATGCCTACCTCCCAGTGTCCGCCTAATTCACCTAGAAGGGATAAACAAAAACAGTTTGCCAATTCTTAACCACACTATAAATAAGCTAGCAGCACCAGAGGTAATGATGAGCTGAAAAGACATCCTGGAAAGCCAGCAATAAATACCTGTTGAATGCATGAATAAATGAAGGAGCGAATATACGATTGCTGACATGATCAGACCTGGGGAGAACCCCAAAACAGTGCTAACCTAGGTATGAAACAAGGAAGGGGCAGTCCCAAGTTCATGGAGGTGGAATTTGAAGTAAGTCGGCAGTATGAAGACAGAAAAGCTGGCAGGACACCAGGTGCAAACGTGAGCCACAGAGGAGGCCTCGCAGCGGAGGGAAGCAGCCTTGCCGTGAGAAGCCTCCTTAGTTCGGGGCCACGCACAAGCTCAGCCACGCGCTCAACTGTCCTAGCATCACACACACAGAGGCTGCCGGAGCCAGAAGAGGTTCCAACCCAAATGTAAGCGAGTAAAGCGGACAGGTACACGACAGCGGGGTGCTGGGCGGTGGTGAACCGGAAAACGCACGCCCTTTTCAACGGAGGCCTTTAAAAATCGGTTAAAAACAAAATCTTTGCCAGTCTCACAAATACAGATGAAGAAACCGGCTCAGAGGGTGGAAGAGCCTGTCCACTTGTGGCAGCCTGATGACTGCAATCTCTATCTTCCAACTGCAAGCGTTACATCGTCAAGACCCCGGGGGAGAGAAGAGGGTCTGTGGACATGGCAGGTTCAAACACAGGTCTTCTGCCCCTGACCCTCAGCCTAAGCTGAGCTTCAGACTGCTTTCAACACTGGCCTTGCCCTGATGCAGCTTCCGAGATAAAAGTGCAATAAGGAATGTGCCAGAAGCCAGCATAAGGACATGATTCCCGCTGGTAATGAGACACAGAGGGAGGCTGGCTGTATTAGTCTGCTTGGGCTGCCATGATAAAGTGCCACAGACTGGGTGGTCTGACCAACAGAAATGTATCTCCTCACGGTCCTGGAGGCTACAAGTCCAAGATCAAGGGCATGTTCGTTTCTTCTGAGGCCGCTCTCCTTGGCTTGTCTTCTCCATGTATCTTTACATGGTCTTTCCTCTGTGTGTGTCTGTGTCCCGATTGCCTCTTTTTGTAAGAACATTGGTCATATTGAATTAGGGCCCGTCCTAATGACCTCATTTAACCTTAATCACCTCCTTAAAATCGTATCTCCAAACCACAGTCACATTCTGAGGTACTGGAGGTTAGGACTTCATATGAATTTGAGGGGGACACAATTCAGCCCATATCACTGGCTTTTGGTAGAAATCAACAATCCTTAAACATTTTAATGACATCTGTCCTCTCTGGCACTGTGTATACTAGAAATAATCAAAATCACGGGAACAGAACAAGGGGTCCTCGTCACATAACACTGCAGCAAAGCTCTGAAAATCAGCCTCCCCATTTCCTAGACACTTTAATTCTTTCATTTGAGAACTTTTTTGGGGGGTGGGGTGGTTAAACATACTGTATTCCAGGCACTCTGCCAGGTGCTGGGGACACATTTGGTGAGCAAAGCTGACCTGGCCTGGGCCCTCAGGTAACTTCAGAGTCTATTGAAAACATTTCTTCTGGTTCTACCCTTTACTACTTATATGTCTTAGACCAGGTTGCTTAACCTCAGTGAGCCTCAGTTTTTACATCTGTGAGATGAAGAAAATAATACCCATAATTAGAGAAGATAACATGACACATAGAGAAGGTCTATCACAACCTGTGGAACTCATGTGTCCTTAATCAACGTAAACCTTCTCCCCTAAGTCCTATTACTTAGGATTCCACGTAAAATAATACATACTGAGGAATTAAACTTTCCAAACTTGAAAAGGAACATCTTTAATTTGCCTAAATTTGGTACTTCCCATCCCAGGGCAAGATGAAAACAGGACCATAACTTATTAGTGGAGACAATGAACATGTTATCAACAGAAAGGCACATTCCGAGAGAATGCAGGTCCCGCTTCCCATGGTCCGGATCATCCCTCCCTCTTCCAACGCGGGGGGTTGAGGAGGGACTGGCGCCATCTTGGACCATAAATCATTTCCAAATGGCTCCTGGAGGGCACAAACCCCCGGAGCAGTACCTTCCACGCAGCTAAAGAATTTCCTGCCAAAATGGATAAGAATTTCCTGTTTTGCTTTTCATTATTACTTGAAATAATCATACTCCAAGTCTTGGCAGATCGTAAGCAGCAGGGCCTGAGGGTGCATCAGCGCTTTTCTGGATTAACTCCGGACGATTGCAGCCACTTTAGAAATGTCAAGTTGAGATCGGGACAAAAGGCACAAGACGGCCAGTTGGAATGAGAGAGAAGGACAGCCGATGCATGGGGTCCCCTTTGTTTGGCTCTGGACTTTACCATTGACTTTGCCCATGACTCCAGACCAGGCAGGAGTGTCCACACTGTCGCTCAGCCTGATTTTCCCCTTAGAGTTCAGGAGGGAGCTCCCACAAGCCCTCAGGGTTATCCCCTCTCCCTCCTGAGAAGGTCCCAGGTGCCCTTAGAAGCATGAACCTCTCGGGGCAGCTCCAGGTAACTCCCAGACTAATTATACTTGCCCCTGTGTGGGCATCCAAACATGCTCAGAGAACACAGGCTGTTACAGCCAAGGTCTAGGCGGCCAAGACCTGTACTAGGTTCCTTCACAGGTAGTCTCACTTGCATTTGTCCCATTTCCCCTGCTGCACCCAGCCTAGAATAAAGCCTCAGGACCTCAGGGTCTCATCACCTCCAGCCCCAAGGACAGCAGTGGCCTCTTACCTGGTCTCCCCCTACCCTGTGCTATTCTTATCCCTACTTCTCTAGAGCTGCTGGTACCATCCGCACACCACTCAATACGTTCACAAACCTGCCCAGAAATCACAGAGCCTAGCAAACAAGGCACGCGCCCCTCCTCCTGGCACTCCAAGCCCCGCGCCCCTTCTCCTGGCACTCCAAGCCCCGCGCCCCTCCTCCTGGCACTCAAAGCCCCGCGCGATCTGGTCTCAGGTTTCTCTCTTATTATTCCTCCCCTCGTGCACCTACACTTCGGCCAAACTAGGTAGTTCCCCATTAAGTTCACATTTCTTGTCCTTTGCCACACCCCTGCTTCTGCCCCCGCCAATCCTTCTAGATCCTGTGCTCTCCAACCCCTGCCTCTCCGAGTGCAGCCTTCTCCATGAAGCCTCCCCACCAAGGCTGCTCAGGGCCAGCGCTCCCATCCCCACCGCCCCACACAGCTCTCCGCATTGTTTTGTCACAATGTAGGGACGACATGGCTGGTAGGACTGTTGCCAAATATTCCCAGTCTCTTCTGCTGGGCATCTGGTGGACGACCTCGTGACTTGCTCTGGCCAACAAATGTAAATGAAAGTGATCCGCATCATTTCTGGCCGGAAGCTTGAAAAGCCAGTGTATACTTCGCCACTTTTTCTTCCCCATGAAACATGTGTCAAGCCTTGCTGACCTGCTATGATCATATAGTGGGAGTGAGAAATGTCTTTGCATCATAAGCCACTGAGATTTGGAGGTTGTTTGTTATCACAACAAAATCTGGCTCATCCTGAATGCTACGATATGAAATCCAAGAGAACAACTAGCCCATCTCCTGCTTTACAGGCGAGGAAACTAAGGCTTAGAGGAAGTGGAATGACTTGCCCAAGGTCACATCATTAGTAGTGACTCAAGTCTGGGGCCAAGTTCCCCTAACATCCAGTCCAATGCTGCTTCCATGGCACCATCCTGTAGGATCCTTGAGACCAAGGACCCAACAGCAGGAGTCTGGGATCTCAGCACCGGCCCTCCACGACTTAGCTGTGTGATCCTGGGTAAGTCACTCCTACTCACAGACCTGTTTCCCCACTTCTAGAATGAGAATATGGGACGAAAACCCTTCTAGGCTGTCTTGTCCTGTACCCCTCTGTGTTCATGTTGGTGCCCTGTATATGTGGAGGACCAATCAGTTACCTCAAGGGCTTATCTCATCTCTCCCTGGGAGTAACCAGGGCTTCTCCAGGCGGGGCAAAGGTCAGACTACAGGCACTGACTCACTCTTGAATCACCCTTCCCATCTCCTAGTTCCTCGTCCAGCTGCCCACAGCTGTGAGTTTATGCTTGACTCTCATCTACCAGGCCCTGCCTTTAACTGGTATTTATTCAAATAACATGTACGGTCCTTAACCAACTCCACACAAGCACCTGGCCTTTGACAATGGAGTCCATAAGGTATGAGCTTGTTTTCTCGTGTGTGTTTGTTTCTTTTGTTTTTTCTTATCACACCTCAGTTCTTGAGTATTCTAAGTGCTGTCAGCCTTTTAATCAGGTCATCAGGTTTCTGTCCGGGACATGCTCTTAATTCCTTGTCTTTGTCTTTTGATCTCCTTTCCTTAAGCTGCCTCGACAGGAAAAGAACCAGTTCTTTGGAAGTTAAGACAGGAAGTTCTTAAAACATGGCAGACCATCATGTATTCCGGGCATGGTGTCAAGGCTGCCCTTCAGCCATCAGCCACATGCCTGACATTCTTAAGGAGTTGGTCAACCCAGAGCAGGAAGGATCTCAGAGCATGGGTGACCTCTTCCTCATACTGGTGGCAGAGAGGACAGGCCATGCCCTGGAGCAGCTCCTTTCAGAGCAAATACTTTGCCACAGAAGTATGTTGTTCACAAGGACACTGGCAGTCTTGGGTTTCCCCTTTCCGCTTTGGCCAACTCTGTGAGGGACATTAGAGCAAATGACCCAGGAGCAACCAGAGGCAGTGTCCTTGCAGCCACCTCGAGTCTTCCATTAAGCCCCCTTTTCACCTAACTCCAAGCTAGTTAACCAACCAGACCAAAAATGGAAAGGAACTCAGAAAGTCTAGTCCAACCTGGCCATGAGAAACATAACTACAAATCACATCTATATTTTAAATATTCTAATAGCCACATTAGTAAAAAAAACAACAGGTAGGTGAAATTAATCTTAATGATACCTTTTTATTTACCACAATATATCCAAAAATTGTCAGTTCAATGTGTAATCAATATAATTATTATTACTGAGAAAGTTTGTATTCTTTCTTTGAAACTGTTTTCAAAATCCATTGTGTATTTTAGGCTTACAGCACACCCCATTGGACCAGTCACAGTTCAAGTGTTCACTAGCAGCTTGTGACTAGTGGCCTCTGTATTGAGAGCATAGGTCTAATGAAGCCTCTTACCATTAGAGAGGAGGAAACTGAGGCCCTGAGATGAGAAATGAATGACATCAAGATCCCCACTTCAGAGGCAGGTTAAAGGCTAGGTGTCTGCGTTACCCTTTTAGTTGTACCACTAAAACACCCCAAACCAGAACAAAACAAAAATACCACTCAGCAGCAGATAAGGTGTTGGTTTATACGAACCCCAGACGAAATGCTAAAGGTACTTTAGCAGAGTACAAGAAGTCATGTGACTTTCAAGTTCAAGCAAGCTGGGCATTGAGGGAATTTCTTCTGCTCTCCGAGTGGGGTAGTTATTTGTGCTCCAGTTAAAACCAAGCAAAAGCAGCTGCGCCGCTGAACTCCTTCCAGGAGAAAGGAGTCCTGGAGGGATGCCACCCATCCAGCTGGCTGTGCCCACACTAGTGGCCACTGGACCCATTAGCCTAGCTTCTGACCTGCAGCAAGACATTGAACGAAACATTGCTGGTAAAGAGAAAAGAGTATGAGTTCGGGAATCCAGCTGACCCGAATTCCAATCCCTGACCACCTCCGTGAGCTTCTGCGTTCTCCCCTGTAAGTTGGGGAAGATGCTGATGATACTTTCCACTGATGGCTGCTGGGGACACTGAATGGCCTGGTGCCGCTAGCAGGTCCCTGGCACACAGTCAGGCCCTAGTAAACTTCAGCTTTCCTTCCCTGATGTTCCTGAGGCTGGTTTCTCACAGCAAATCAATGCCATTCTCCTAACTGCTCTAGGGAAAGGGGTCCTCTGGCTTAAGGGCCACTCTTAGCCAGGACCACTTAGTCAGCTGCGAAGTGCTGCTAACTGGACCTGTCTCAGTGTCTTAATGGATGTCTCTGGAGCACCTTTCTAGGCCCAACCATGACGTGCACGGAGCATCGCCCTCCTAGAGTCACAGGTGGTCCTCCTGGCAACACTGCTACCTGGGGTTAGGAAGAAAACCAAGCTGGGATGTCACAGCTCTCTGTCCATCAGTGCTATCTGGGGCCAGTCTCAGAGGGAGTAAACCCTGGGAGCGAACCCCTGACCAAAGTTTGGGAGGGGAACTCCTCAGTGCGGGGGGTGATAAACTTAGTGCCCAGCTTGGATATGGGAGTGCCTCTCTCTCCCTGTGGTATTTCTAATTCTAACATCAAGTAAAAATAGAATTTCCTGTTGATCTGATAAGAAATTCCTGTTTTTCCAGGGAGCAGGGAAGACTGTATTGGGGGGCATGGACAGCAGGGTTTACCAACTACTTCCGAGATGGACGATTACAGAAAGGAGGGGCCCGGTGGGCCCTGGTTCACATTTACTTATTCTTAAAGTGTAAAGACAGCTCATGCCAAGAAGAATCACAGGGTGTGATGAATAATTTCCTACATACATTGAAGACCTTGGCTAGCTTTGGAAAGTTCTTTCTGCTGGTTCCCTGGGGCCTGGATATTTTTAGTTGCCAGATGCAGTTTGGTCCCGATTCTCAGGCTGAGATGTTGAGCCTCACACATGGAACATGGCATATCAGGGCGCCACCTTGCAGGGGGTGTGCAGGTGCCAGGCCTCAGCCTTCACCACAAATCCCTGGTCACCCCAACTTGTGCTCTGCTTCTAGGGTAGCTCAGAGCCTTTGGCTCAGCAGTCCCCGCTGTGCTTGCTTCTGCATAAGCAGTTCGAAGAGTTTGTCTCTAGTGGACATTTGAGGCTTTGGGGTCTCCCAGCATCCAGCTCCCATTCCTTCTGTTAATGGCGCCCACATTTCCACTTGGAGAATCACCTCTTCCACCCAATGTGCCGGCTTGACGGAACTGTCAGTCAAGGATTCTTGCCCTCCCCTGGTCAAGTGGCCCATCAATCAGACCCTGTCCTGGGATTTGGAACCTTGAATGGAGTGATGTAAAGACAGAAAAATGACCATCACCCATTCACCCCAGCAGTCGGCCTCTGACCCCAGGACCCCGGACCTTGTCTGGCCCCTGCCCTTTTGAGTCTGATTATTCATTTCTCCAATTCTGTGGGCTACCCAGGTGTCTTCTAAAGATCTCCATTTTCTAATACTTATAAATAGAGCACTGTGATAAACGCAACAGTGCACTGACGGTGAGGCAGAGGTGTCACCTTGTGCGTCTTCTAACAGGAAAGTAATAGTCTTAGCACAAATGTGTGATCCTGGACTGGCTGAGAAGCACCCCGACACCAGACAGCTCCTCGGCCTTTTAACAGCCCCGTGAGGAAGGCAGGCAGCAATCCCAGCACCTTTTGAGAAGTGAGGAGGCTGAGGTTCAGAGGCCTGCCAGCTGCTACACAGCCTGGGCATGGAGAACCATCATGTAAACATCCGTCTGTCTGCTGACCCCAACCTAGGATGTTCTCTACCAGACCTCTTGAGCTGAATTGGAGCTGTGTCCCAGGATGGGGGTTATTTGATCTTTAGCCTCTTCTGCCTATTGATGCCCATGTCCTGGCTCACCAGTAACTAAAATTGGGAAACTAGCCTCTGAGATATATTTCACAAAGTCTGACTTGCATCCAAGCAGAGAAGCCATAAAAACACTTTTTTTTTTTTTTTTTTTTTGCGGTACGTAGGCCTCTCACTGTTGTGGCCTCTCCCATTGCGGAGAACAGGCTCCGGACGCGCAGGCTCAGCGGCCATGGCACACGGGCCCAGCCGTTCCGCAGCACGTGGGATCCTCCCGGACCGGGGCACGAACCCGCATCCCCTGCATCAGCAGGCGGACTCTCAACCACTGTGCCACCAGGGAAGCCCCATAAAAACACATTTTAAAGTCACCTTTAAAATGTCATCGGGATTGTACGTGTGTGTTTCTGTTGACACTTCACAATAGCCAAAACGTGGAACAGTCCAAATGTCCATTAATGGATGAATGGATACACAAATTTTGGTATATCCATACCATGGAACATTATTTGGCCGTTAAAAAGAATAAAGCATATACTAGTGTATGCTACAGTGTGGGTGAACCATGAAAATATACTAAGTGAAAGAAACCAGGCACGAAAGGTCACATATCATATGATTCCACATATATGTAATACTCAGAAGAGATAAATCCATAGAGACAGAAGACAGCTGGTGGTTACCGGGGGCTGGAGGAGAGGGGAATGGGGAGAAACTGCTTAATGGGTACAGCGTTTTACGTTGAATGACAGAAAAGTTTTGGAACTAGATAAAGGTGGTGGTTGCACAATATTGTGAATGTTCTAAGTGCCACTGGATTATTCACTCTAAAATGGTTAATTTTATGTTATGTGAATTTTATCTCAATAAATGGTATAAATACTTTTGTTGATAACAATAAAACTAATTTGAACAAAACAAGAATATCATTGGGACTCATCCTTTCGTTTTAATTCCTATTAGTCTCCCTGACTCCTTTCTCTTCCTCCGTCAAACATTCACAGTCACCTGTCACCTCAAGGCTTCCTCACTCCATTTTCACTCATGACATTTGGTCTCTCAGCAATGCCCAGTGACATCCCAGTGTCTAGAGACAAAGTTTCAACTGGGTGTTCAGAGTCCTCCAATCTCTACATCTCAACTGCCAGCATGCCCTCTACTCTAGCCAGACTGTCCTCCCCCCATCACTGGTCACTGAGCTCTTCCTGAGCCCAGCCCTCCTAAGAGACGTGATCTTCATGAACCTTCACCCTCTATACAGGTGGGTGATGATGATGATGATGATGATTTTACCAAACCACTGCTGCTACTATTAATAATAGCTTCCATTCATCCAAAACCTCATATGCCCCAGCTCTCCTAGGTGTTTATAGTGGGGTAAGGATGCTTCCCATCAAATTGAGACGGTTTTCCTAAGCTCCCTGTTTGTGGGGTAGGCTCTGGTGTTAAGTGTTCTGGTGACTCTTTCTTCTGTATTAGATAGGGTGCAGCTTTCTCTCGTTCTGCATTTCTACCATGATAACATCTACTCCCTTTTGTTTTACATTTCCTCCCTTTCGTTTTGCATTTCCCCTTAACCTCGCCCTCGGTTGATATGTAGAATTTGCTATTTGTATGACCTATGGAGCCTGACGATGGCATTGGAGCCAAGATACCGGGACAACTGCCATCTATCAAGAACCTTCCCATGGGGTGGTGCTGTGTGTTAACAGGCCAAGAGGTCCTAAGAAGAAGAAGATAAAATGAGATCTTTGAGAACAAACATCTTTGACTTGTGGGCAAAGTTCGTGGATGGGCTGGTTTCCCCTCTCCAGTGCTGCGTTAGCTTAATTAGAGCTCGGGAGGGGCTGAATGGAGCCCCGTTGTCAAATGTTGCCATGGGGGCACGGGAGGGGCTGAATGGAGCCCCGTTGTCAAATACTGCCATGGGGGTACGGGTTATTTGTTTGAGGTTTTAGCTGGTTGAATGGCTGTTTGTGTTTTCTTCCTCCTGATTTATATGCCTTTGAAACACACACCTTTGAGCAAGGCTGTGAGCTGCCCAGCCCAGGGTCAACAGGCATCTTGGAGTCAAGGAGTGCTAAGATTCTGAGAGCCGAATTGCAGGGACATGGCCCCCAAAAGAAGAAAGGGCGTCCCGGCAACACTCACTCACTTACATTCACTGTTTTGTGTAATATTTATAATAATTTTAGCTAGAGAGAGATAGAACTGTCTCCACATTAGAGATGAGGCAACAGACTCAGGTTAGCCAAGCCACAAAGTTAGTACCCGTGGAGTGTGGACTGAATTCCAAAGTCTCTGCTTTTCCCTGCACTCCAATGCCAGTTCCCCTCTTCTCTCCATTCTTAGTCATTCCTTGGGGCTTTTCTCTCTATGAATGAGCTGGCCTTAGATTAGCTCTCCCACCTGTGGGGTCTCTGTTCTGGACTCCTACTGTGCATACGAGCTATGTTACTCGCTTGAATGTTGATTTCATAATCGTCTAATATATTCTAATCTAACTGAGTCTCCTAATGGGACAGGAAGGAAGGAGGCAGGGCACAACCTTAAAAAGAATGACACAGCTGTCAAGGACAGGACAGGACATAAACTGCTTAGAGCCAACAAAGTCCAAGATAGCGGAGGATCAACTTCCAGTAGACCCTGAGCCTCATTATAAGTTCATTGTGATACATTAGCATCTAAATGACACACCCACGACAGTTATGAGGCGGACCATAAAGGGCCAAAAAGTGGGCAGTGTCCCAATTCCTGGAAATCCCTGCCTCCCCCAAAACAGTTGGAATAATCCTCCCACTCATTAGCCCATGAAATTACCCAGCCCATAAAAACTAACCACCCCGGAAGCAGCCGCATAGCACAGGGAGATGAGCTCAGTGCTTTGTGACCGCCTGGAGCGGTGGGATAGGGAGGGTGGGAGGAAGGGAGACGCAAGAGGGAAGAGATATGGGAACATATGTATATGTATAACTGATTCACTCTGTTATAAAGCAGAAACCAACACACCATTGTAAAGCAATTATACTCCAATAAAGATGTAAAAAAAAAACAACTAACCACCCCGTACTTCGGGGAGGCTCTTGCTTTCTGAGGTGGACCGCATTCTGTCTATGGAATGTGTCTCTCTCTCAATAAACCCACTTTCACTTTACTATGACTCGCTCTTGAATTCTTTCCAGCACAAAGCTAAGGATCCTCACTTGGCGGCCCATCCCAGGGCCTCACCCAAGGCCTGGGACATGACCATCCTCTCACCACATTTTTTCCTACAGCACTAACATATGACTATTTCTTTCAAGCATGCGTAGCTTGTATCCTCAATAAAAGCATAGATTCCTTGAGAGAGGATGATTGCTCTGCTCCCCTCTCCTCAACCCTGCCTAAAACAGTGCTAAATAAGCAGGAAGTGACCACCATGTCCTGGGATCTGGGAATTTAAATAGTCCTTAAAGATTGTTCTCGGGCTTCCCTGGTGGTGCAGTGGTTAAGAATCCGCCTGCCAATGCAGGGGACACAGTTTCGAGCCCTGGTCCGGGAAGATCCCACATGCCGCGGAGCAACGAAACCTGTGCGCCACAACTACAGAGCCCGCGTGCTGCAACTACTGAAGCCCACGTGCCTAGAGCCCATGCTCTGCAACAGGAGAAGCCACCGCAATGAGAAGACCGCGCACTGCAACAAAGACTAGACCCCACTCACCACAACTAGAGAAAGCCCACGTGTAGCAACGAAGACCCAACGCAGCCAAAAAAAAAAAAAAAAAACCACCAAAAAAGAAAGAAAGAAAGAAAACCAAACAAACAAACAAAAAAAGATTGTTCTCATCCAGGACCAGACTACTCTATAAACTCCTCAATGATCACACGAGCAAATGAAGAAAGGAACATTGTTTCAACTGACTTCACTACCTCTAGTTCTTTTTGACCTTAAATAGAAATCCAAAATTTCTTCTAGGAGAAAGAAGACAAAAATAAATAGATAGCTAGTGGGAAGCAGCCGCATTAGCATTAGGGAGATCAGCTCGGTGCTTTGTGACCACCTAGAGGGGTGGGGTAGGGAGAGTGGGAGGGAGATGCAAGAGGGAGGGGATATGGGGCTATATGTATATATGTAGCTGATTCACCTTGTTAGACAGCAGCAACTAACACAACATTGTAAAGCAATTATACTCCAATAAAGATGTTAAAAAAAAATTCCTCTCGGAGAAAAGAAAGTTAATTCCATTCCTTCCAGGGTTTTGGCTCTCAGAGTTCCAGAGTTGACAGTCACCACTACTGAGACTCATTTAGGGGCCATACTGACTCTGCTTTTAAAAGCAATACAGGTTCACAACCCCTTATCCTAAACTCTCAGAACCAGGTGTGTTTCAGAATTCAGAATTCTTCAGATTTCAGAAAGGTGATGTGGTGCATATACGATATATCCTTTAACAACCCCAGCCGTGTCCAAGGCAGCACCTCATTAGTATTTCTAAACATAGTTGCATTCCACATCAGGAGAGGTTGTACTTCCAAATGAGTTTCGACACCAACCACACAATTTTCAGAGCTTTTTGACTTCAGAATCATAGATAACAGAATGTGGACCTCTAGTAGATAATAATTATTGAGTGCTTATTATACGCCAGACTCTACTTCCATTTCACAGATGAGGAAACTGAAGCTTAACGAGGTTAGCAATTTGCTCAAGATCACACAGAGAGTGAGCATGGGAGCAGAGCTCCATGGGTAGTTGTAGATACAACCACCCCTCCCCCATCTCTGTGGTCCCCTTGGACGGCACCTAGGATGGTGGACATAGGAGCAGCAGGTGACTCCCATGGGACCACTGGGTTTGGGGCCTGGGCAGATTTCACCCTCAGGTATGGAGAGGCAGAGCCCTAGGTCTTGAAAGGAAGAGACAAGAAAATCAGCCACCTTCCAGAACTAACTGAATGACAGGTTCAAGGCTGAACCTCAGCCTTGACCATGAATGAGACAAGCATGACATGGGCATCACCTGGCCTGGAGGGTCCGCAGAGTGCAGGTTAAGAGCAGGAGCTCCAAGGCCAGCCCATGAGGGTCAAACCCCGTAACTAGCTGGGGGATGCTGGGCAAACTTCCTTCCTTGTTAAGTTTCAGTTCCCTCTTCTGTAAGATAAGGTTTCATCATGCTTCTTCACAAGACTGTCTGGAAGATTAAATGAAACAATCCATGTAAACACAATGCCTGCCACAGAGTGGGACCCTTGATATTGCTTTAAATAAATGCCTGTGACGGAAGAAAATAGGATTGTAAATTGAGATAACCAGAGAGGAAAGGCATAGGCTGACTGATCCTTCAGTGTTCAAGTGCCCCGTCTGAAGCCTTTCGCTGCTGAAAACACCCTTGTTTCACAGCCCTTCACCACTCAGCCACACTAGACTGCGGGTTTGAGGGCGCGAGAGCAATGCCATCAGGGCCGCGGGCAGTCAAACATGTCCTGAACAGGCCACGCGGAGGCGGCATGGCTGTTTCACACGGGCTCGGGTGGAAGGTGAGGGTTACGGTGGCCCGGACTGGAGCACTACGGTGCCAGCAAAAACCCCGACAAAGACCTTGACCCGCAGTCTCTGAACAGCTCAAAGACAAATGGATAGGTCGCTACTCCTGTCAGTTCATTCTACACAAACACCCTGGGGCATGGCCTCGCTCGCCCACGGTTTTCCTCCCGTGGTTTGCCCTTCCCCCACCAAACACAGGCCCTCAGAAATGGCCATCTGGGGCAGCACGAACAGCCAGCCATTCCCCCGGCGCCTGAGGAGGCAGGATTTGCCTGAAGGATGCTGACAGGACCACACTTCACTGGGGTCTTCCAGGGCCCACACCGGCATAACGTCAGGCCTGGGGCCACGTTCTGCAAGACGCTTGTTCTCGGAGACTCTGCACCTGAAAAGCTTTCCTCTCATCTGCAAACTCATGGCCACACAGGGGCACCAGACGAAGGGCAACAGAGAACAGAAGTTCCAGGAAGACGGGGCATTTGACCACTCACCATTGTGGCTCCCTGCTCACCATTGTATCCCCAGGGAAGAACAACGTTCGGCAAATGATATAGGTGCTTAACAAATGTTTGTTGAGTGAATAAAGAAAAGGACACGCACCTCTTGGGCCGTGCAACGTACGGCTCAGCGTCCCCCGAGGGGGTGTCCCTGCCTCGTCCTCCCCATCCTGGCTGCAGGCTCCTCCTGGCCAGCACGGGAGCTCATCTGAGCACCACGGCCCACACCTGAGGCACAAGGAAAGGGTGCCAAAGCCAGAGGAGTCCGGCCTGACCGGCTGCTCTGACAGTGCTGTCAGCTGTGGCTTGTCAAGCCCCCATTTCAGTCTCACAATGTCTGCCCTTGTTCCGCAGACAGACCTGCCATTAGGAGCGTCCAGACCAAACCTCAGCTGCTCCGAAGAGCAATAATTGAATCAACAGACCGTGATGGCTGCTTTCGGTTCCTTTCACACCTGTCTGCCAGCAGGATTACTGGGTAAAAGAAGATCTTGGCTGGGCCCAGACTGGTGAGCACCCTGCAAAAATATCCTGGGGCTGGCGGGGAGGGAGGTGGTGGTCCGCCACGTGCTTCTCAGACCCACGCTGCAGCTCACTGACATTTCTGGGGGGGGCTGCCCTGTGGCCCGGGGGAGCTGCAGGTGGGGCTGGAATGAAAGCAGCTCACATAGAGAGTTGGCAATAGGCTATGGATACGGGCCGGGAATAATCGCTCCCTTCGTGAGCATCTACTGGGTGCCTCTGGCCTTCAGAGCTGTACCGGTTTCTCTGTCTCTTGGTTCCCTCCTTAAGTGGCTCTGAGTTGAGCAGTTTCCCCAGGCTGAGGAAAGCACTGCGTGCCCACAAGAGATGTTCTGGAAATACTTGCCGACTGGGCAGGGGCAGAGGTGGGTGACACCCCAGATTAGAGGCTCTGCGGCCAAGTTCCCCTCCCTTCCTTGCACATCTCAGTGACGCCCCTGCCCCCGGATGGTGTCCTGGGTTTGGGGCCCCAGGCTCTGGGGAGCGGAAAGGAGAAGGCTCTAGGCTCCCAGGGGCTCATGGGAAGGGAGGTCAGCATGTCACTTTCCTCTCTCAGGACCCCATGGCCTTCCGTAAATACACACAGCCTGGAATTCCTGACAATCCCAGCTGATTGTCCAGGAAAAAGAAAAAAACCACAGAGCGCCCACTGAGCCCTGCCCCATTCTAGGTCCCATAAACACGGATGATTAAAAATACTTGGGGCCCTTGAAAGAATGCCTTCCGCACCAGGGCCCGAGGGTGAGGCCACAGGCTCTGGGACAGGCAAGAGCAGCCCCTGGAAGCGAAAGCAGTCACCTCCAGTGTGGGCCTGGGGGCCTCTGCTCTGAGGGGCTCCGGCAATGGGAGCAGAAGTGTCTCTGGAGCCTGGAAGGGCCTAGAAGAAAATGATAGAGGAGGCCTGCTGATTCTTACTTAGAAAGAAACCCAAGTAAGGTCTGTCATGTTTTTCCTTGTAGTTCAAAATTGTAATGAAATAAAAAGTAGAAAAACCTGTTGTTATCATCCAATGGGTTTTCTAAAGGGGAACTTCTACCTGGGATCACAGAAGGAGGGCCATTGAATGATAAGCTACAGCTGCCGTGCGTGCGTGCGTGCCTGCGTGCGTGCGTGCCTGTGTGTGAGTGAGTGAGTGATGGGGCTGGAAAGTAAGAAGCAGACTCACCGTCCTGGCAGGGGTGATTGACATGGTCGCAGGAGGAGGTCAGGCTGCTGTTACCCAGTGGCAGCAGGGAGAAGTGAGGGCACCAGGCCATTCCTTTGGGTGCCCTTGCTACTCTTTGCCCCAATCTTGACAGTATATGGAAAATGAAGCAGTCATGGGCTTAGAAAAGCATTGAAGAGACTCAAACGCCTCAGGGATGAGGGTCTATCTGGGTCACACCACCAGGGAAGCTGTTGAGACCAGTAGAAGGGCTGGCTGGGGGTGTGGGCAACAAGGATGGAGATATGAACATGGATGTGGCCCTGAGACCAGCTGGGGTTTGTCTCATTTCCTCTTGTGGCTCCCAGGAAAAGAGACCACCAGAATTCTGGACGAGCTGCTTCCAGAACTTCTAAGAAGAAGTGGGTCTGAGTGGCACAAAAGATAAGACCATTGAAGATGCTGGGCTGAGCAGCCCAGATGCCGCTTCAGGACTAAAGAACTTACTCCCGCAGCTGCTGGAAGTGCTGCCAGCTGAGAACCCCCTTCAGAGTTGCCTTGGTGGTAGAGTTGCCTCGCCCCAAATGACACCCTCTTCCCAGGGCAACCTGCATCCAGTGACTGGTGGATGCGGAGGCGGAAAAGCCCTGTACCATCACCATCACTCAATCCGACTCTGAAGGTCCGCCCCAGCTTCCGAGCTCCCCACGGTGCTGGCGGAGGCCTTTGTTGCCGCTGCACCAGCCCGCAGCGCTCCCCTCACTTCAGTCCTGCTTCCTCCTTCCCTTCCTTCCACAGATGTCCATCCCAAGAGCGCTCTCTAATCAAGCTTCCACACCGCACGCGGATCCTGCCTGTGTCTGGCGTACTGGCACAGGGCCAAGCACCCACACGTGTGTTTGGCCAAATAAATATCTTCTGAAGTCTGTTCACTATGTATGCATTATCTACTAAAAACTTAATATTATTAGAGCAGATGCAAATGATCCCCGCCCCCGCCCCCATACACACAAACCTCGGGGAAGCCCTGGAGTCACCTCCAGGAAGCCCTCAAGTGTTCTGAAAACCAATAGGTTAGGGCATGGCTCCAGGCAGAAGGGAGCCCTGGGCGGGGCGCTGGTTCGGCACCAGAATGTCTGATTCTGACCCGCGCTTCTGCCCCTGCAGCTGGGTGAGCTGAGGCGTCAGCGCACTCCTCTCACAGCCGCACCCTCGTCGGTCTGAACTGCCCCGGCTCCTTCCTGGGTTGTGTGGGAGAGCCAATGAGAGCTTCAAATATTATGTTTGGAAGGACATTTTAAACTGCAAAGGGCTGTGCAAAAATAAGAGAGTATCATTTAGCAAATGGCCCATGAATTGTGTTCATTCACTGTGTTCGTGGCTAATTCTGGACACTCATCCCCCTAGTGTTGGATTCAACAAGATATCAGCAGGACCTGCCCTAAACACATCCACTGTCTTCTTTGTCTGGTTCATTTTAAGACTCAAATAAGATAACAAATGTGAGAGTGCTTCAGATGTCATACTAGTGTGTGCAGGTTTGCTACACAGTGGCGGGTTTGGAGCGGGGGTGGTGGGTGCTGGAGAGAGGTAGGCTGGAACCAAAAGAGAAGACCCAGGTCCCATGCTTTCTCCACCACTTACTAACTTGGTGGCCTTGGGCAAATCACCTAACTTTGCCTCTGTGAAATGGGACTGGTAGTTCAAGCTTTACTTTCCTTACAGAGTTTTAATTTTTTTTTCTTTTTCTTTTCTGAAAGTCAATGAAAATATGTATTTGGAAGCATTTTGGGTAAATTGAGGCCAAGAGACTTACAAAGTCCTTACCGCCTATAAGTGGAGAAGTTACATGGAACCCAGGGCCTTGACTCCCAAGCTCAGCCTCTTTCCATGCTGGGTCAAGTATTAGGACTAAAAATAACAACAGCAATGCCGATTACAACAGTGATCACCACCGCCTTTAAAATACCTCAGGCAGCTTGGCACGTCTGTGTTCATTACATGCCCCTCTGGGCTGAGGGAGTGCAGCCCGGTGAAGATACCAAGGTTTCTATTTCAGACCCCACTCACCACTCACCCCTGGTGCCAGGCCCCCTTGGGCAGTGTCCAACCTGCCCGACTCCATGTTGGCAACCCCTGTGGTTATCACCTTAAGTTTTGAGTTGTTTTTCTGCAGCAGGGTGGCTGTGTGCTAAACATTTCACTATTTCGAAGGCTGTCCCCTCATAGAGCAGTAAAATCGGTGGGCCAGAGCGTAGACTGGTCAAGAAAGAAGGCACCAACCTGACAGACAGACGGTGGGGGGGGGGGCACACTTCATCTCCTCCCTTCCTAGGAGAGAACAGGGAAAGGAGTGTGGCCTGGAATCAGAGGAAAGAAAGAGGAGAGGGGGAGCCCAGCATGTGGTCAGGATTTCAATCAGGGAAGTTCTCAGTGTACAGAGGAGAAGAGGGCATTGTCAAACTTCCCGTTAGGGAGGGGACCTAGGGAGAAGGGAGTTCTGAATGCTCCCAGTGTTTCCAAAGGGCCTCTCCATTCCTACCGCGAGCTTTCCCCTGCAGCCAGGAGGTCTGGCCACCCACGAGGCGGCCCGTTATGTCAGTGGGAAGAAGAGACGAGGCCTCTGGGGTGAGGCGGGAGGTGCTGGGCCTGCATTTCAATTTCCCAGCACACAAGCCCAGTCACCTCCCTTGTCCCTTCTCTCTCCATGTAACACACACCCCTTTATTCTGGGTGTGGACCAATGGCATCTTGCCTTGGTGGAGAATGACCCAAGTCCTGTGATACACAGGGATCCCTCCATCGCTAGCAGCTCATGGAATAACTCAACATCTTGCGAATGTCACGTAGTAGCTGGGAGGTGAAGGCAATCAGTGCGGACACCACTCTGCGTGTTTCTAGGTCAGATGAGTTTCTGGATCAGGGGGATCAAGGTGTTATCTGAGAGTACAGAGTTGCAAGTCAGCTGACCTAAATTCAAGTTCTGACTCAGCTGCTCACCTACCCAACTCGTAAGTTAAGTTAGCTAACCTCTTGAAGCCTATTGCCTTACCTAGAAAATAGGATTAACGCCCACATCATACAGTCACCGTGAATTACAAACAAAAGTATTTGTGAAGTATAATATGAAAGGTGACACTGAGGTGGGATCGCGTGATGGTGAAGATCAGGGTATTTGGGGTTAAAGAGCTCTGCACTGGGTCCCAGTTCCACTCTCCACTCAGGCTGGACCTTGGACAGGCACTGAAATGTTTTAATGTAGATTATTTTTTAGAGCAGTCTTAGGTTCACAGCAAAGCTGAGCAGAAATTACAGAGACTTCCATATCCCCATCTCCCCAGTCCAGAGCTTCCCCACCATCAACATCCTGCCCCGACGTTACAACTGATGAACCTACATCGTCACCCAAAGGCATTATCACTCGAAGTCTTCAGTTGACATTAAGGTGCACTCTTGGTGGTGTACAATTCTGTGGGTTTTGACAAAGGTATAGTGACATGTATCCACCATTATAGTATCATACAGAATATTTTCACTGACCTCAAAATCCTCTGTGCTCCGTGCCGCAGAGCGGCTGGGCCCGTGAGCCATGGCCGCTGAGCCTGCGCGGCCCTGACAACCATTGGTCTTTCTACTGTTGCCATAGTTTTGCCTTTTTCAGAATGTCATATAGTTGGATTCATATCCTACGGAGGCTTCTCAGATAGGCTTCTTCACCGAGTAATGTGCATTTAAGGTTCCTCCATGTCTTTTCATGGCTCGATAGCTCCTTTGTTTTTAGCACTGAATGAGATAATCCATTGTCCCAAGGTACCATGATTTACTTCTCGGCCCACCTACTGAAGGACATCGTGGTTGCTTCCAAGTTTGGGCCATTACGAATAAGCTGCTATAAACGTCCACGTGCAGGTTTGTGTATGGAGTAAAGTTTTCATCTGAGTAAATACCAAAGAATACAAGTGCTGGATCGTACGGTTCCTGTAACTTCTCTGAGCCTCACTTTCTTCATGATGTTTGATTGAGCTACTGCACATGAAGCACTGTGCACAGCATCCAGCTCGTAGACGGGGCTCAACTAATGGGAGCACTGCTCGTTAGCCTACTCAAAGGTTAGTGAAAACACTAACGTAAGGGATGTGAATCCAAGCATCGTCTGAGGGGGATGACACATGGGTACGTCATAGTCATCAATCATCTCTCTGCAGCCCAGGAAGGCTCAGGGCAACAAGAAACGCTGGAAGGCTGTCAGGGCACCGCTGCCTCCACTGAGGAGGGATGTGGTGGTTTTCCTGAGCAGCCTGTGCTGTGGGAGGGGAGGTGGAGATGAACCCTCTGTCCCATAGTAAAGTCTGTCCCAGGTTGAGCAAATCAGGGTGTTGGGGGGGGGTATAGTGAACCCTTAGACGTCTGCTGTCCTCCACCGTCTCCTTCCCAAGTCCGCTCCTCACACAGTTTCCCCCACCCCTTCCTCCACTTGACTCATCCGGAGCTAAGCCCGTAACCAGAAGCTCAGAGGTGATGAAAACAGGCTCTCTTTTCGCTTCACCTACTTCCTGTGAACTCACTTAATTCTTCCCAAAATTACCAGGTCACCAGGAAGCTTCGCTAGTTCCCTTTTTTCCTTTCTTTTTTCTTTTCTTGTTCCTTCTCTGATGACAAGATCTACTTGGGATCTAGACTTCAGTGTAAAGTGTGAGCGGGTAGTGTTTCTTTGGAACCCACTTCTTTGGAGAAGCTGAGTGAGGGGATGGGACTGAATGACAAAATGAGGCTCCCCATGTGGTATGTGGTTTCCAGAGGCAATGCATCCTTTCCTACTGAAAGGACTAAAGACACGTCCTCCCGGCCTCCAGCCCTCGGCCATGTTAGCTGGAAACAATAATGGTGCTTACGTTTTTGTTTGTTTGTTTTGTTTTGTTTTACATCTTTATTGGAGTATAATTGCTTTACAATGGTGTGTTAGTTTCTGCTTTATAACAAAGTGAATCAGTTATACACATACATATGTTCCCATATCTCCTCCCTCTTGTGTCTCCCTCCCCCCCACCCTCCCTATCCCACCCCTCTATGTTTTGTTTATATCTCGCCCTTCCTTCTCCTTCCAGGCTGCTATGCAATGATTAAGTGATCTGAGTCAGGATCAGGCCTGAGCCTTGCAGGAGCCGGAGAGCTGGAGTTTCTGCCAATGATGCTTACAAAGCCAGCGAGCGTAGGAGGCTGCCACAGGAGAGCCTGTGTGGGTGCCCCTCTAGTGACATCACCTGGGCATCCTCCAACAGGTCACCTCTAAAATGAGGGTGTTGGACTTAATGACCTCTTTGATTTCTTATAGACCCATTTTTAAATACTTTTCCAAATGATCTTAGCACTAGCCAGTAGAAGTTACTGCCATGATGGACATGTTCACTAAAACTACACTGTGCAGTAACGGCAGCCGGTAGCCAGGTGTGGCCATTGAACACTTGAAATGTGCCTTGTGTGGGCAAGCAACATTTTTTATTTCATTTAATTTTAATTAATTTATTTATTTAAATTAATTAATTTATTTGGCTGCACCGGGTCTTTGTTGCGGCATGTGGGATCTTCGCTGCCATGTGTGGGATCTTTTAGTTGTGGCATGTGGGCTTTTAGTTGCAGCATGCGGGCTCTAGTTCCCTGACCAGGGATCGAACCTGGGTCCCCTGCATTAGGAGCATGGAGTCTTAACCTCTGGACCACCAGGGAAGTCCCTAATTTTCATTACTTTAAATGTAAGTAGCCACAAGGGGCTGGTGACTACCATATTAGTCAACACAGGTCTGGGGAGCTGGATTCTGTCTCTTTTAAACTGCATGTTCTGTCGATTCCACCTGAAAATGGTAGCACAAAACTGTCCTCTTCTCTTCATTTCCAGTTTCCGCCCTAGGCTGAACCATCACCATCCCCTCCTCCGTGGTTTCTTTTCTCCTACTTTCACCCTGTATGATCCTTTTGGCATAGCACAGAGTGAGCTTCTTCAAAAGTAAAATTGACCAAGATATTCCTCTTCTGAAAACCCTTCATCAACTTCCCCATCGCAGTAAAATCGAAAACCCCCATGAGGCCTGGACACCTTGCTCCATCATCTCCCCCTTGCAGCCCAACACTAGGCTCCTGGAAGCCACCAAATCCTTTTCCACCTCAGGTCCTTTGCACAAACTTTCCCTTTGTTCTAGAGCTGGGCTGTCCAATACAATGGCCACTAGCCACACATGGCTTTTTTATATATACACTTAAATTAATTGAAATTAAATAAAATTCAGTCCCTCAGTCACATGAAACACATTTCAAGGGCTCAGGAGTCACACGTGGGGCTCCCCTGTGGCGCAGTGGTTAAGAGTCCACCTGCCGATGCAGGGGACACGGGTTCGTGCTCTGGTCCGAGAAGGTCCCATATGCCGCGGAGCGGCTGGGCCCGTGAGCCATGGCCACTGAGCCTGCGCGTCCGGAGCCTGTGCTCCGCAACAGGAGAGGCCACAACAGTGAGAGGCCCGTGCACCTCAAAAAAAAAAAAAAAAAAAAAAAGTCACATGTGGCTCATTGGTACCATACTGGACAGTACAGATACGGAATATTCCCATCATCACAGAAGTTCTGGGACAGTCTTCCCTACACTCGAGCTTGGCTAACTCCAACCTATCCTTCAAGTCTCAGCTTAAATGTCACATTCCCACAGAGGCCTTTTCTGATCCTCCAGCCTAAAATAAGAGCCCCTGCTTTCTTTTGTACAGAGCCTGCAATTTTCTTTTTTAGTTCTTACAACTGTTTGCAAAGTTATAGTTAACCTGTGTGGTTGTCTAATGTATGCGTCTATTAAAATCTAGGATAATGTCTTTTTTGTTTACCAGTCAATCCCTGGACCCTATCTCAGTGCCTTGAGACTTAGTAGCAGCTCATTCCTGTTGGGTGGATAAATGAAATAACGAATAAATGGATAGAGTGGTTGCATGTAATCTACTCATCTTTCAAAGCTCTAGGTAAAGAGCCAGAGCTCAGGAACCATGTGGCCCTGGAATGGAATCCTGACGGCCAGCTATGTTTCAGCCCGTTGGCTAACCTTCCGAGCCACCCTCTCTGCACATGCAGGAGGGAATGCTATTGCCAGCTCGGAGCACTGTGGTGAGCTGTGAGTGAGATAGACAGGTAAAGCCCTTGGTCCACAGTCAGTGCTGTGTGGATGTACATTCCTTTTCCTTTATCACTTCCCCTATGTCCCTCCAGCACTCTCTGTGAGGTCTTCTCCCTCTCACATTGCATCTCCAGCCTTGGCTTCTGAGTCTCTCATTCCTTGGTCCCATTCCCTCTCAGAGGATTTTAGTTTTCTCTCAGCTGCCACAACTCAAGGATCAAGCCAGAAGATTTCTCCAACATGGAGAGCTCACCTTGCTTGGGCCCTTCCTCACTGCCCTCCCTGTCTCTGGCTGTATAAACCAGCCTGACTCACCTGCCCACCCCCAACTCATAAAGGCAAACTCCAGCCCTGGAAATTCTCTCAGAATAGCAGTTACGCAGGCATCTGGCCTAGAGTGGGCCCACTCTTTTTCTAGGGTGTTTTTGATCAATTTGCATCTGTGAACCACCTACATCAGTATTCCCTGCTTGTTTAAAATGCAGATTCCTGGGCTCCCACTCCGGACCCATTTAACCAGAATCTCTTTGGGGGGGGCCCTGGAAGCTGCATTTTCAGTAACCAGCTCAGGTGATTCTGTTGCTCTAGATTAAGGCTTCTCAGTGTATAATATTTACCCCCTCAAGCACTGGGAAGATCCTTCTGGTAAGTCCCTCACTGATCCTCCCTTTAATTTGTATAAAATTTTATTTCTATATCAAAAGATTATTTACCAAATACCTACCAAGTGAGTTATCAAGTGAATTACTACTATTATTTGGGATCTATAAACTCACATTAAAAATTTAGTCGGGTTTACAGTGGACCCCAACTCACTGTTCTCCCCGGTTGGAATGGCAGCATGTGGCCATTCCGTGGACTTCCACGGGGCACATGTCCACAAAGACACTGAAGTGCCCAGAGATGCTTTTAGGACTCACTGTAGTCAGAGGCCCATCACTGTCTTGAGTTGGTCACGAGTTTGAACTGCTGCTCTTCTTGGTCTTTAATGATAACTTACTGTGGGTTTGTCATTGTCGATTTAGTTTATTATGGATTACATGGTGAGCCCTATAGTACGTAGGGGTGCAGAATGATACCAACACAAGTGGGGCCTGAACATTCCCAATAACTAGACTTTAAGACATGTAGCTTGCTGTTAAAACATGAGTAATCTTAAAGCTAAAGCAGACGTGTGTGTATATATATATAAATAATCCCTCCAAAATTTGCTTTAGAATGATAGCTTATTGTAATCAGGGTGGTTTTCCATGTGGCAGTATAAAGCGCAGGGTCAGCCGACTGCAGGCAGTCATTTAACCAGCCCTGCACTGCACACAGCTACCGTCACTCCTTTTTACTGCCTTTGCACCCTGAGCGCCCACTGTCTGCGGCAGCGCTCAACCGCTGCTCCGACACCCCCTCCTCACGCCGCAGCTCCAGGGTCCCAACTGGAGCCCTGGGTGCAGTTGGATCAATTTAACTGCAAAACAAGACACACATGGGAACAGCCAAGAGGCCCCGCTGGGGACACGGGCAAGAAGGCATTCACCCCAGCAGCTGTGACTGCACCCAGGCTCCCCTCTGCATTCCTGCTGGGAGTCTGAGCACATCCTGTCCGCTGTGTCCATAAAAACAACCTTTGTTATGCTCATCTCAGCATTGTTTATGATGGTAAAACCACTTGGGAACAAGCCAAATGTCAACATCGGGGTGGGGGGGGATTCATTAAATAAACCACGGTGCCATCCATACAATAGGAAACTATGTATCCATTAAAAATAACATGGAGGAAGAATATTAATAGACATGTCAGCTGGGAGCCTGTCTTTGCTCCTTAGGGGGACACCCGGAGAGGAAGGCTGGCTGTTCTCACTGCTCCTTGCAGCAGGTCTCCTGTCTCCAAAGTTCATTCTTTCCATTTCCTCTGCCTGAAGAACCCTCTGGCCAGGCTCAGCCTATGTAAATTCTACCCATCAAAGGTAGGCAGGATAATGGCTCTCCAAAGAAGTCCACGCCTTAATCCCTGGATCCTGTAAATACCTTACCTTGCAAGGCAAAAGGAACTTTGCAGATGTAAATTAGGTTACAGACCTGAAAATAGGTTGATTACCCAGGTGGGGCCCAATCTAATCAATTTCCCCAGCTGGGGTCAGAAGAGACAAGAAGAAGAAATCACAGATATTCAAAGCATGAGAGAATTCACCCTCACTGCTGGGGGCAGGGGTGGGGCATATGGAAAGCATGAGGAGGAACGTGAATGTCCCCTTAGGAGCAAAGACAGGCCCCAGCTGACAGCCAGTAAGGAATCAGGACCTCAGTCCTACCACCACAAGGAAGTGAATCCGGCCAACAACTTGAATGAGCTTGGAAGCAGATTCCTCTGCAGAGCCTCCAGAAAGGAACGCAGCCCTGCCAACACCTTGATTTTGACCTTGTGAAACTCTAAGCAAAGGAGCCAGCAGAGCCGCATGGTACCCACATATCTGACCTACAGAACTGTGGGATAATAACTCTCCTGGCAATGCAGTACAGTATTATTAACTATAGTCACCATGCTGTACATTACAAGGTGTAGTTTTAATGCACTAAATTTGTGGTAATTTGTTGTGGCACCAATAGAAAATTAACACACCATCCTTCAGCACCATCATTCAGTACAAATGCCACTTCCATGAAGCCTTCTCCAGTTTATCCATCTATCCGTGTGTCCCCTCTGAAGTCTCAAAGCAGTCTGCCCCTGAGCCTCTTCAGCCATTACCATGGTCCACCTGGGTTATATAAGTAGGGTTATTTACGTACATGTCATATTTATCCTACTAGATGATGTGCTACTCGGGACAGCAACTGAGGCTTATTCATCTTCATTTTCCTTCCAGGGCACAGCACCTCATGTATAGTCAGTGCTAAATTTTTCTTGGAAGTATGTTCCACAGCCTGTACGGATGGTTATTGTTTTAATAAGATGAATTACTGTGGCAATTAGGAATTGAAAGATGGACCCTAGAAATATTTGTAAATATAGAAAGGAATAGCTGATTGATGATGGATACTGACAGCATAAGGAAAATTAGAATGGGCAACAGAAGGATATATGAATATGGGGATGTTTGGAATTATGCTCCGGCAGTTGGCTCTGAGATGTAAATTCATATGCAAAATAAATAGGACTGAAAGTTATCTAAAGTGTTTTAGAATATAACCTCTTAAAAGATTCAACTTCTTGGCAACATGAAGTTTTAATTAAATGAATGTTCTTCTTCTGCTTCAAATGGATAGAAATGTAGAAGAAAATGTAACATAACACCCAGCTGAGCTCAAAAAAAAAAAAAGGGACACCCCCACGTTCCAAAAAGAAGAGGGAGCTTGAAGTCAGCAAGAGCTCCAAAGAGACCTCATAGTCCCATTGATGCAACTACCAGATGATGGAGCCTCTGTTACATTTGGTCCCTGAGGGACCGAGCAGAGTAGATCCCCACCAATCCTTTGATGTTGACATGGGAATGAAGAAGCAGAGAGAATCCCAAGCATAATAAATAGTTAACACATACCTAGATAATGGAATATCTTAAAATACCTTAACAGAAGAAAAGCAGCCAGTGAGAGATGTATTACCTGCAAAAGAATGATAATTTGACTGACATCAGAAAAATATATGGCAAGGACTGAGAGAAAAGAGCTGCTTCCTAGAATTCAATACCCAACTAAATCATGATTTGAGGATGAGGGCAAAATAAAGACATTTTTACAAAAAAGACCGAGTTTACCATTCACAAACTCTGACTGAAAAACTACTAAAAGATGTGTCTCTTAATGAAGGAAATTGAACCCAGAAGGAAGAGTGGGATATAAAAGCAATGATGAGAAAACAAAGGTAAACATATGAATACAACTAACCTTTTCAAGGATAACACAACAATGACTAAAGAAAGTGTTAGAACAAGGTGAAACTACTCAGTTACAGAGATGGAGGAAGAGAGGGCATGATCAGAGTTCATGCATTTTAAGGTTCTTAACCTGTTTCGTGGCAGCATAGATATTTAATTAAACATAGGCTTTTCTAAATACAGTGTGCATGTTAAAAATTGAAAGATTATCTCTAAAAGAGTAGAAACAGATTGTAGAACAAAAAAAACTAGTAGAGAGAGCAGGGCAGGAAGGAAAGAAATAGCTTGATTAAGCCAGTGGAAGACAATGGGCAAAAGAGAGTAAACATGGTCAGTAGAGAAACACCAAACGAAATGACAGAAATAAATCAAAATACATTATTAATCACAATTGCTGTAAATACCTTATTTTGCCAGTTAGAAAGATTCTCAAATTGCATTTAAACACACACACACACCCCCTCATCTTATATACTATTCATAAGAGACTCAACTAAAACATAACATGAACGAGTCAGAAATAAAAGAACAAAGTAGACATACCCGGAAATGACAATTGGGAGTATGGGCCATGGAGGAAAATTCTCACCCGTTGCAGAAGGAGGTATGTTCGAGGATGTTTCCCACAGTGTTGTTTGTAGCAGTGAAAGATTGGAAACAGCATGAACATCCGCTAGTATGAGGAAGAAGAAATAAAATTTGGCATATACATATAATAAAACACTACATAACAGATAAATGGCTGAACTAGATCAAATGAATACATATTAAAAGCGTAAGGTTGAGTGGAAAAGCAAGTTGCAGAAGGATTTCACCATATGATATCATGGATGTGGGTTTTTTTTCAAAGGAAATTTTATTGAAGAGCAATATACATACATAAAAATGTACACATCATGATGAACCATTCAATGAATTTTCACCAAGCGGCACACCCTTGTAACCAACACCCAGGTTAAGAAATAGAACATTAACAAATATCCCAGAAGATGTCTCCTCCACCTTGCTCTACTCTAGTTACTACCCCTGTCCAAAGGTAACTACTCTCGTAAACTCTAATCCTATAGATTGGTTTTGCCTATTTTTGAAATTTATATACATGGGATCATATACATACAAAGCGTGTACTTGTTTCCTGTCTGGCTTCTTTAATTCCATATTATGTTTGGGGGACGCATCCTTGTTGAAGCATGTAGCTATAGTTTATTCGTCCTCTTTGCTATGCTAGGATTCCATTGTAGGAACGTGCCACGATAATTTATGCTTTTCATTGGTGATCTACATTTGGGATGCTTTTAGTTTGGAGGTATTACAAGCAGTGCTCCTATGATCAGTCTTGGACTTTTTTTTTGGTGCATATGTGCATGCATTTCTCTGAGGTATAAGCTCAGCAATTCCTGGGTCAGGGGGTATGCAGACTTTCAGCTTTAAGTAGAGACTCTCAGTAGTTCTCCCCAAGGGTTTTACCAATTTACTTTCCTAGCTGTGTGTGAGAGTTCCAGTTACTCTGCATCTTATTCACACTTGAATTTTTAGTCTTTTTAATTTTAGTCATTCTGGTGGTTGATGGGTATGACTTTTGAAACACATTCATGCACAACTACTGTACGTTGCCTGTGAATGAATATACATGTAATATAAAAACATGAAGGGGGAGGATATACACCAACCTTAGAATATTGACTACCTTAAGGCAGAGAGGCAAGTCTGAGGGCGGGGGTGGAATGAAATGGAAGGCTTCAGCTGTACTTATTCATTTTTAAGCATGAGAAACAAATATGGGCAAACAAACATTTTTAGAACTGGGTGGGAAGTATATATGTGTCTTTTATTTTTCTCCGTATTACTTATATTTGGTATACATTGTAATTGAATTTATTTAAGAAAAAAGTTCTTAAAGGAAAAACAGACCCTCCACAGGGAAACAAACAAATTCAAAGTGTATCTGGTTATAAACACAACACTCAAAACATGAGTAATAGACAAGATGTTCCACTTCTGTGTATAACTGTTTCAGTACATAGAAATGCTTTAAGAAACTATAGTACAAAATAATTATGTGGGTCTGATAAAGGACTAGAAGCAAGTACCAAAGTCGAGTATCTCCATTTATAATTTTTTTGCAGGAAGGACAGTTCCCCATGCTGCGGTGGATACCTCATGCATGTCCATTTAGAAATAAAATTTTCTTGCAGGGTTGGTATGATTATTCAAGCCGATTTTACAGAGGAAAACACTGAGGTTCAGAGGGACTAAGTGACTTGCCCAAGAGAGAGGAAGAAGAGGAGAAGCAGAGGGGCTTGGCCCGCCCACACTCAGTTCCTAAATAGCCAGGCACTGCCTGAGGCATGCTGGTGCCACTGCCCAGGGCAGGTGTTCACTCTAGCCTTGGTGGGAAGCAAGGAAAGGCAGCCTCCCTCCAGTACATCACATGGACAGGAGGACCCCAGGAAATACACATCTCATGGGAGGAAGAACACAGGGCACATGCATGGGTCAGTTCAACGCTGTTGATGGGTGAGGACAATTGGCTGCACGGAGGAAGGGCCCTGGTCTCCAGCCCCGCGAGGATGTGACGGAGATGGGCAGGCAGGAGGAAGAGGCGGCAAGCCACACGCTGCCCAGCCTCTCAGAAACGCGCTCTGTGCTTCTAGGGCTGGTGTTCTGAGTGCGTCAGAACAGTGGGAGCAGCCTGGGCTGCTTAAGCCCCCTCCCCCAACATTCAGGGCTCATTCTCAGGATAGACTTCTGAGTGAGAAATCTCAGGTCTCAGGCTCGGGCCATCACAAAGGCACAGTAGAGCACTCGGAAGGGTGCTCCAGTGGGCCACCCTGGAGCAAGCTAACCGGAGGCTAGTTTGATCCCTAGGCACAAAATGGTCTCTCCCTCTGTTGGGATTACATCACCCCCTCCAGGCAGTCCTCCTGGGTGGCTTCCTCCAGTGTGGCCACACTGGTATCCTTGCCCTGACACTGGAGGATGGGTAACTCGCTCTCACCCACTTCCTCTTGCTGCTCTGCTGCCTCAGGCTGATCCAACCACAGCCGCTCAAGAAGCTCTCAGGATGTGGGTCTCTGAGTGGACCCTTGAAGCTCCCCTTCCCCTGACCTGGTGGGGGAAAACGCTGCCCCATACAGTCTCTCTCTCTCTCTCTCTCTCTCTCTCCATCCCTTCCTCCCTCCCTCTTTTCTCTGTAACAAGGAGGATATACATCTTGCTGTCTTCAAAGACATACTCTCTCTCCAATATCTCAAACTCTGTATTTCATTTCTTCATTCCCTGAGGTAGGTGATGCGCTAAAGGCAGCAAAGTCCGTTTCCAGCCAAGCCCCTCTGCAAGTCTTGCATAGATGACTTAGCCCATCACTTTGGAACAAGGGGGTGTTCTGCACTTACTGTTTTGTTCCCACCTGTGGAGCTTCAGAAGGATTCCAATTGCAGCACCCTGTCCTAGAGCACAGGCGACAGTAGGGCACAGTGTTTGTCTTGGGCTCCAAGCTGTCCATATCGTCTTCCCACCCCACGTGACTAGAATTCTATCATTTTCCCCACAATCTGACCCAAAGGTTGCCTAAGAGAAGGCTCGCTTGACTAGTGGATGTATGATTTAGTTTAAAGCATCTGGACCAGGAGTCAGGCAGCCTTGTCATAAGCCTGTCTCTCCCACTAAAGTGCTGTGGGACAGTAGACAAGTCAGTTACCCTCTCTGGACTTACGATTCTTGGCTGTTAAACAAAAAGCTTGAGTTTGATGGTTCCCAAGTTCTTTCCAGTTCTAGGATGCTGAGTCGGTCTAGAAGATTGGACAAGGTCAGGGCCAGGCCAGTTCAAGGACAGAGGTGATGCCAAAAACCCTTTGGGCGGTTCCTGACATTTCCATTCCCATCGGTGGGCTGCTTTGTTTCAGGTGATGAGATTGTCACAGGATCTGTCTCCTGCCTTGGGGGCATGTACTCCCCCAGTCCAGGATAGAGACAAAACAAAAGGACAGGTCCCTGGGCCTGGGGGGCCCCAGGGCGACATCAAGCCTCAGCAGGTCAAGGAAGCTGCATGTTCCGAACAGCCTTGTCCCAGGATCTAAAATAGGCAGCAAAGGGAATGGTTTCCAGGCTCCCCCGCCGCTAAAGATAAAAATACCGTGGGCCCTGGGATGTTCCCAGTCGTAAATCCATCAGCTAGGACTATTTCTGTCCTTATCCCTTGCCCACGGTTCCTCCTACGACCTCCATCCATCCTATCCTCCCCGTCCTGGCTCCCCAGCCACCTTTTAGCTGCAGTAGGTTGAAGCTCATCACTGCCTTCTGACCACAGTCCACGGCTTGGCCGTGCCCCTGTGAGAGTCCTAACCTGCACACAGGCGAACAGATAGGCCATCAGGGGCCTCCTCCAACCTCTGGGAGCCTGAGTAGCACGGGTCCACTCTGACAGGCAGATGGACTCCCGGTATACGCCAGGTTTCCCTGCCTCCATGGCTCAGTCGCAGCTTGTTTTCCAGGAGTAAACGCCCGTTTACTGCACGGCTGTGGGTAGGGTTTCTTCTTCATGTCGTTACAGACATTAAAGTACTACCTCTTAAGGCCACTGGGATGATTAAATGAGACCCCGTATGTAAAACATGAAAATTGGCACCTGGCAAGTTGTAGATGCTGAGAAAGTAAGACCTGCCTTCCCCTGCCAGCCATTCACCAGGAGTTCAGACTCCCACAGCTGACCCACGTCTTCTGAGAGCTCCTTTGAGGAGATTTCTTCAGTCTGAAACGCTAAATCAGCTTCAAATCCGGCTCTTGAAGAGACCTTTGAAGACACCTGGTCTATCCTGAGGCAGTAAAATCAGCTCCCCGGTAACTAACCTGCAGCAGACGCAATGCTGCTGGGCCAGCTGGAGACTATGGTCTCATGTCCAGTCTTCCACTGCCCTCTGCAGGTTGCAGTGAGATACTGCAGTCAGTGCTGGCATCCCCTGTGCAACACCAAGCCCAAGGACCCTCACTTTACAGAGTTGAAGCAGTTTACAGATAAGACAAGGCAAGGCCAGGTGTCTGAGGAAGGCAACACCTCGGAATAGCACGGTGACTTACAGCTCACAAAGCACTTGCCTGTTTGATTTTCACGACCACCCTGCCTTGCCTCTGTTCCTAAGCTCAGAGGGAATTCAGTCATTGTTCAGCCCTGATAGACTACTAACAGCTGACAGACACATCTCAGTTTCAGGCCATGTCCTAGAACATTCCAGAAAATCAATGAAACGGACCTGTGTGGATCTCAGTGCAAATACCGGTTTTATTTCTAAAGCTCTTCAGTTTTAATCATGCTGTAAAAGTCTAGAATATTCTGAAGAAAGGAATTTTGTAAGAAAGTGTGTGTGTGTGTGTGTGTGTGTGTGTGTGTGTGTGTGTGTGTATACATGTGAGTGTTTGGTGTGTGCATTCTCTAGCAATGAAGGTTGGCTAATATATGGCAGATGTCAGCATCTGGTGTGATTATGATGATGAAATTTCTCACATGCCAACCAGCTGACGGTTTCATTTATTGGTGACATCAAGCACTGGGCTCAGCTGCGTGGTTTACACTCTCCTTCTCCTGTGGCCAGAACCGTGGATCCCATCCCGCAGAATGTTGGATATTTTATACAGTGAAGGCACATGACAAGGTCACACTGTCCACCTAGCACCAGGTGGTGATGAAATCACCCGTCAGAACAAGCAGAGGGGATGCTTGCCTTTCTCCTATTCTCTTTTCCAACCTCAGACACTTGGGGGGATTTAAGTCAAGTTCATGAAGCCCAGATAGCACATCACAGTAAGGGAACCAAGTCTCTGAGCGCTGCAGTTCCCTTATGTAACTGGAGTTTTTAGGTCATATATTTATAGACGTTTAGATCCAGAGAAGACCTTAAGAGATTATTCCAGTCCAATCCTTTCATTTTGCAGTAAAATGAAGCACAGAAAAGGGAAGTGACAGCCTAAGGTCACAAAGATAATTAGAGACATGGCTGGGATGAGAACCCAGGCTCCTTGACTGTTTTTTCTCTGGCCTATCTTGATTTGAGTAGCCTCATTTGTAGATGGGAACTACTGGCTTCAGTTGAAGATTTTTAAACCTGATCTTTTTTTAATGCACAAAGAGGAAGAAGCTAATGCATTGTAGGTACTCAATAACTGGGTTTGTTGGCTTTTTAATGCACAAAGAGGAAGAAGCTAATGCATTGTAGGTACTCAATAACTGGGTTTGTTGGCTTTTGGTGTTATAGAATAATCTTACTTTACGCAGCTTAAGATGATTAAATCCAATTAACCTTGAATTTGTTTCATTCTTTATTCTCTCCAATGAAGTGCTTAGAGGTTTGAATCTCACCCCACTGTCCCATTGCAAATCTGAGTGTGGATATGAGGTTATAATATGACGCTCACTGGTTTGAAGGAAAAGCTTTCTGAGGAAGGCTCACAGATTTAGTTACTTTGGTTTACGTTTCTGGAGGTTTGTGGAAATCCTCTTTGAAGAACAGATGTTGTCAACACTTGAGGTTATACAGGCTGTCCAGTGAGTTGGGACATAGCACAAACACTTCCTAAATCTATTTCAAATAACGTGATTACAACAGACATGAAATGATGCTAATCGCCTATTAGCCACTTGGGCCTAACATTTCTGAATTTGCTTATCATTGTGTTTATAAATCATATTTTTGATCAAAATCTTCCAATGCATTCAGTGTTCTTCCAAACACCGTCCTGGTGAATCACACCGTTGTCATCCTGCAGGTTTTATAAATTCATGTTCTGCAGAGCAAGTGCCATCTTCCATGGAATCCCCAGTGTAGGATAAGAAGACTCCAATGGGGCTTTTTCTTCAGACCTTCACAGACCAGGGTTTACAATTTTCTGGTACATCAGTGACACACTAGGAAGGAACAATAGAGAACTTATTGCAGGGTCTTCACATAGCTCACCAGTGCCAACCACCATTCCAAGACCAGACACCACTCTGCAGTCCCAGATGTTGGGAGTGCCCCCAGGGCAGGACCCCTTAATTTCCTAGTCATTCGTTTATTTTTATTAAGCACGTTCCATGTGGTAAGCACTGTGGCAGGCTCTGGAGATCCAGGGATGACCAACTAGAGAAGGGGCCCTTTGTCATGTGACACAGTCCTTCAAAAGCACACTTGGCTCCTGGATCAGTTGCTCATGCAAATCCACTGCAGGGATTTAAAATCACCTGGGTGTTGTGGCATCACAAAGGGGCTTAGGTCTGAAACTTTGCTTTAGGTCTAGGGCCTCAGAGGAGGAGCTCATCAAACCATTGAGTTCTGCATCAGATTATATACAAGGAGCTAACTTTGCAATCTGTGTGCGCTTCCTGGGAGCCGTGCAGCACCTCTGCCCTCTGAGAATGGGGTTTGGGTAACTGTCAGCACTGGGGCCACGGTGGGGAGGTTCTGGGCTATGGGAAGGTTGCTGCACAGGTGTGGGCATCTCACTGCCTGGGAGCCCTGCGCATGGGCTGTGTGGTCCTCACCCTGAAGCTAAATCTACTGGAAAACCTAAAGGTCAGCCTGACTGGGGACCCATCTTCCTTCCTCACCCTCAGTACTGATGGCAGATTTGCCTGCCCCCGGGGCTTCTCCTGTACCCTTCCCATCCCAGGAACTCTGGGTTCATGAGTACCCACTTCATCTTGAAACCCAAAAGGCCTATCAAATTTCCTATCAAATATCCAAGAGGAAATCCAACTTGGGTATCAGGAAGAATCCAGTTCTGCTAACTCAATAGAGGCTGCAAAGGCAATTGGAGAATCCTGTGTATGCAGGGACGACTTCAGCCCAACTCAGAGACTGGGCTGCTTCTGAGGCTCCACCAGTGGATGAAACTGTCCTGGCACAGTCTCCTTTTGCCAGGCATTGTCTCCACAAGTATCACATAGGGGCTTCCCCAAAATGATTCCAGCGACCATGGAGTTCACTGCTACACACGCCTCCAAGGTAGTGACCGATCACCACGTAGTGCAATCATCTGGTTTCCTAAAAGGCTGCAAATTCTTCAAGGGCACTTATGTGTCCCCAGTATCAGCATGGCACAGGGTAATCACAGAACATATGTGGTCCATCTCATTCATTCATTAATTCTTCTTTTTCTCTCCATTTCCTTAGTACCTCACACAGTGTGTTTAACAAAGAAGGGTCTCAAAAATGCCAGTGATGGACACAAAAGATGAGGCTCTTCTGGAGTTTTATCCATCACCCTCATCGTTATGGAAAACAATGAAATCTGTGGGTGATAAATGTGCATCAAACAGCCCTCCTTCCTCTCAGGAGGCCTAGCTGCAAGCTGCAGCTTTAAGGGGTTTCTTGTTATTTTCCAGCAGGTTGGAGGAGGTACCTCAACTGCATAGCAGAGGGCGGGCGTGGACCCAAAGCTTCCCAGTTGAGAGAGAGCCTACTGTCTCACCCCTCTCTCTGCAACAGAACCTTCCCCAACCTATGCCCCGCCTCCCCAGACTGAAGGGGCATCATACCAGGGTGGTGAACTTGTCCACGCAGGCATTACGGATCTTCTCCGGGGTGGCGGGGCTGTCTAGCCGGAAAAGCTCCTTCGTATTATTATCTGTGTGCTGAGCCCGAGCTGCGCGGACGGCATCCTTGATGGCGAAGAAGATGGAGGCGCCCAGAAAGAGGGGCGGCTCCCCAACAGCCTGAGTGGACAGAGCAGAGTGTAGGTGGGGAGTCAGGGGAGGGCCCAGCTTCCACATCTGCAGGGCTGGGGATGTCGGGGAGCCCAGCCAGCACTAGTGGCTACATCGAGCAAGACAGGAGGAACGGTCAAAATTAATCAGAGGCTGAGAACAATCAGTGCAGTAAATGACTCAACCTTGTGGGTATATTTCTTTTAACTCTTACTATGTGATTTTCTCTGGTGACACCGTGCAAATACGATGGACCGTTGAAAGTTATATTAAGTAACTATATTTTACAGACAAAAAGAAATCTGACCCTTTCCTCACAGCAATAAGCCTAGGGGAATGGTCCACCTGCAGCTCTGTCACCAGCTCTTACAGGCAGCATAATTATTCTCACAATTTGCTGAAATAGAGGCATCGTGACAAATAGGAATGAAACTATTTTCTAGCAGAGGTTGTTTTATCCCCCAAAGCATAGGTCACAGACTGCCTGTATCAGAATCACTAGGGACACTTGCTAAAAATGCAGGTTCCAGGGCTGTACCGCAGACCCACTGAATCAAAATTTCTAAAGGTGAGCCCAGTGGAGCTGCATTTTTATCATGAGCTCCAACACCCGGTGATCTGATGTGCAGTGAAGTGTAAGAGCCAATGGCAAGATCACAAAGTATCCCAGGCCCTCCCACAGTAAAGTAAACCGTGAGATGAGCAAAGGGCTGTGTCTCATTGGTTACAAGTAATTATCTGTCTTCCTTCCTAGATCAACAACTGTATCAATCAGCTTGATTGATTTTCAACCATTTCTTCATACTTATTCAGAGCATGGAGGAAATAAAGGATGGTTTTAACCATCCAGGAGTGCTGATCAAGACTTAAGGTCTAGTGGTGGACACTGAAGGAGGTGAAAGTGTGTGCACAGAGGCGCTGCCCCGTGTGCAGTGAACAGGCTGATTCTCATGAGACAACATGGGTGCTGGACCTGTGAGATCATCTCTAAGATCAAGCACTGGGGATGCACACCTGAGACGGGGGTGTAGGTCAGGATTCCACCTACAGGACTGAACTAAGGAATCCCTCTGAGTGTACCCACAAGAGCTGGCTTGGACCACACAGAGGTGGTGTCATCCTTGACCCAGTTCCCTATGTTCCCAGGCAGGACTGCCCACCCCTCCATCGTCCTCACCAAGGCTCGTGTCAGGTTCTCCTCTCTCTTCCACACGAGCCCCCCAACATGGCGGGTGGCTGGAGCCCCTCATCACCACCCGTGGTTTCCTGCAGTGTAGACTGGAAGGTAGCACAGACCCAGGGCAACAGTACCTTGGATGCATAGATGGCCTTCTTGTTGGGACAGTCACGGAGCAGGGACACTCTGAACTCAGTGGGGATACTGCCGAATGCAGGGATCTTGTAGGTGCTGGGGCCACGGGTGTGCAGGCTCCCCTCAGGGGAGTAGTGTAGCTCCTCCAGGGTGAAGAGGCCCAGGCCCTGGACAAATGCCCCTTCCACCTACAGGGCAGACAGAGACCGTGGCTACCCTGCCTTCCCGCCGCCCTCACCCAAAGACAGGTGTTGCTTCCCAGAGCGGGCACCAAGCCCCACCTGCAGGGGAGCCTGGAAAGAAGCTGAAAAGAGCCCCCCACTGCTTCCCTGGCTCCCGCCCCAGCCCAGGATAACTGATCTGGGCCTTTGCCAGGCATCTGTGTAGGCAGAGCAAAGGCACTGACGTTGAAATCAGTTTCAGAACTTGTCGGCCATTCCAGGAGGGACACGCAGCTGTAGGCGTAATTTCCCATTAGAACCTGCCGCAGGGCAGATGGAGATGTTCCTTCCACGTTGCCAGGGGAGAAATGGCGACCCCGAGCTGAGAGGCAAGCTCGTGGGCTGATGCTGGCTGAGTGTGCCGCAGGGGCCCACGCCCCTCCTCTGTGCTGAGTGGGACCATGCACTTTGCGGGAGCCCCACAAGAGAGGAGGACTTTCCTGGACAGTAGAATTGAGGCTTTCTGAACTCCCAGCCCTGCCTGCCCTCTGGGAGAAGAGCGCCTCTGCTGTAGCTTACAGATCTCTTAAAGGGCACTGCCATGCTCTGCTGGCCCACACGTCTGCTCTCCCAGCCTCACTGCTCAGAATCGTGATATGTGGCACCATCGTAGCTAAGCAAGTGTGTTTGGGGGAGACCAGGTGCTGAGCATCTGTGTCTGCCGTGCTGAGCCCTGTGCCTGCCTGTAGCAGGGGTTCCTCACCACAATTGTTCAGGGAGTTAATAAACAGATTTATGACTAAGTTTCTCTATACTCAGTAACTGTCCAGTTTTGAGAAACAATGCACATTTTCTGCCGGATGTTCAATACCTCAGTTCTCGATTCCTCCCTCTGTCTTTTTCTGTTCTGCTGCTCTGCTTAATACTCTCATGTTTTCCAAAAGTGATTTTCTTCCAGCCACCCCTTTATTCCTCTTGCTGGAACCCATTTCTTTTGCTCCCAGGACCCTCCACCACCCCGCGCTTGGTAGCATTTACTTCCTAGGGTACAAGAGCTGTCCTCGGTGGAAGAGGAATGAGGAGGGAGAAGATGCCTCTGACCTGAGACCCCACGACCTGCACATTGATCCCAGACTCAATCTCCACTCCCCCATGCTCCGGCTCAGACTATGCATGTGTGTGCGTGTGTGTGCATGTATGCATGCGTTTGAGTGTGTGCTCACCCAGTGTTCCCACCACACATCATCTTGTTTTCTGATGTATGAGTGCCCTTTCCAAGTTTAACCACGTGGATTTGTCTTCCGCCCCGAGAGTTGGGTGGGCTCTCATCTACCTAAATCCCACTCAGGGAGACTCACTTGGTACCGTGCTCAGACCTGCTTAAAAATGACAGTGGACAAGATGCTGTGGCTGGGGACCCTAGGAGGTGGTGGGGCACATCAGTGGCCAAGTCTGTCACCACTCTGACGCCCCAGGAGTCTTACCTGTCCAATGTCGATGGCAGGGTTCAGACTGGAGCCAACATCCATGACGATGTCTGTGCGGAGGTTCTAGTGCAGAGAGCAAAATAAAAGCAGTTTGAAAAGAAAGGGATGTGTGGAATGATAGAGGGGTCTTGGTGGCCCTTAGGTTATTAAGTGCCAAACTGAGTAGTACTTTCACAAGCAGAGCACTCCAGGCGCACCCAGGCAGGAGCTTGAGTAGGAAGGGCAGGTCCCCAGGTTCCTGAGGCTTTGAACCTGTCTGTGTCTGGGTCGATCGTGTAAGGAAGGGGTTCACAAATTACATTCCACAGGCTGAACCCAGCCTGTCCCCTGTTTTTCTACGGCCTGTGAGCTAAAAATGGTTTTCACATTTTTAAATGAGTGACAAAAATAAAAAGAATATGTTGTGACACATGAAAACTATACGAAATTCACGTTCAGTGTGCATAAATTACATTTTATGGGAACATATCCATGAGCATCTGTTTACACACGTTCATGTCTGTTTCCACGCTACAAGACAGAGTGAAATAATTGAGGCAGAGTCTCTGTGGCCCAGAAAACCTAAAATATTTACTCTCTGGTCCTTTATAGGAAGCATGATTTAACACATTATTTTCCCAACCAGAAAGTTCATTCCTATCGGCTCTTTGTATTGCAATTTCAGACGTTTCTCTTTTTCCTTTAGTACTAAAGTTTTGCAAACTTCTTACCTTATGATCCCCTGTTAAGCAGTCAATTTCCACTTCAGAGCAAGCCACCCCATAGGTGAAGTAGTGGAAAGCATTCCCTGAGTTTGTCTCAAAGCTGTAGCCAAGGTTGGGTGTCCTGGGGGAGAAAAGAGAAAATACTGCACATGTATTAAGAAGAAGATGCCCCCCACTCATACACACACAGATAGCTTGTCCCCTAAAATCTTGAGACGCTAAAGGTTTTATTTTTTATTCAGATGTTCTTCAAAAAAGTCCATGAGTTTTGAACATTTTGAACCTGTTCATGAAACCCAGGCACTCCGGAGCATTTTGTCCCTTGCCTCTGGCTCTACTTTGCCAATGGCCTTTATATGAATCATTCTGTAGAGCTGAGCAGTGGAGGCTCCCAGCATGCTGGCCTCTACATGGTAGAAATGGAGGTGACAGATCTGCCTGAGCTCATGAAGGACACAAGCTACACTCCAAATGATCTACTGAACAGGGATTCAAGATCTCAGAACCAAAGGTTCTTTCTGGGCCGGCTTGTGAGCTTTTCATACAAGTTTACCTGCTCACAGGCTGCTCACCTTTCTCGAGGTGAAAGGTAATAAGATCAGTACCTCGTGCCAACTTGCGTGCCTCTTAACGCAGCCACCTTGCCTGGTATTACTCCTCATCTACTGATCCCTTCTAAGTTTCAACAAATGATTTGAGCAAAGGGTTGCTAATAAAAGCAGATGCTCTTTTATAAATTTTTTTCTTTTTCAATCCTGACTATCTTATAAGATTCCAATTTTGCATGAGTCAACATATACGAGTGTGTGTGTGTGTGTGTGTGTGTGTGTGTGTTCTCTGCTTATAACACTCTGTATCTGTGCTGTTCTACTCACTCCACAGAAATAATGATGTGAGCTGATGTGATCAGAATCTGCATGAAAACAAAACCGATACAGGGCTGAGGGAAAAGGCTTCTCCCAGGAGATCATCACCTTCTTTGACCTCTGAACTCACTATCTTCATCTGGGTGTTCCCTGATATAACCCCAGTTTTATCAACTCTAAAAATGAAATAGGAACTTATGAGAAAATTTGCATTAGTTTGTGTTTGTGTAGGTCAAATATTACATAACCCAAGGAACACTGGCAAAACATTGCTTTGCCCTAAAAGTATATATATGTACATTTATGTTACATATATATTATATATATTCATAAATTCACACAAGACCTTTTAAAGCAAACATTGAACTATTTTCCAAATCCACTGATCTGTGAAAGAAAAGGCACTAGTTAAATTTCCCAGAGAAAGCTAAAACATTATGGCTGACAGTAGATATGATCATATCTTTTTACAGCTTCTAAATCAGATGGACAGGGTCTCTGCTACTGAATTTTAAAGTTGCAGAAGATACGCGCTCTTTTCTAAAACTCACTTTAAGTCCACTGAATTCTGCATTTTGTAACAGGACTATGTGCTCTAAATCCTCCTCTCATTATTTTGAAGGAAAGCCTCCTTAAAGAAATCTGATGCGTAGCACAAAGTAACACACACGGGTAACTCGGAACACCAGACGCCTCTGGTTCTTGCAGGAGGACGCTGAGGGGCGAATGGCTGGTAATTGACCCGCTATGTCAATAAATGAGGAGACAGGTTCAGAGAGAACCAGTGATTCCCCCAGGTGGAATAGTATACTTTAAGACCAGAACTAGAACAGAGGTCTTCCGATATAACAGCTCGTGCTTCCGGCGCATAGCTGGGTAAGCCCACGTATTTTAGAGCATCTTTAAATTGAAGCTGGTGGGGGTCCATGGGAGAGACAAACATTTTGGTGCAACTGCTCTCTCCTGACCATAGGCTGACAGAGTTCAGTGCTGGAGGGCCCTGCAGAGGTTAAGATGACAACACACTGTAAGATGGGCGACATCAGCGCCTTACTTACCTGTAAAACCCGGTAGCAGACAAGCTCACTGTACCCCGGTAGGCAGCCATGACCTGAGCAGAGGAAATGGCCGTCAGGAAGGGGGAACCATGGTTTCCAGAAACGCTGGCCCAGCACTAAGCTTTCAGAAGCTCGTCTTCCTCATCTGGAAGCTGATCAACTCTTTTTCCTAGTGATTCTCACTTGCATACCTTACCTCCCCTTCTCACCGTACCCCCTGCACTAGGTCCTCGTCATCTGAAGCCTGGAGCGCTGCAGTAGCCTCTTAACTGGTCTTCCTGCCTCAAGTCGCCTCCTCGCCCTGCCGTGTAGCCCAGCCAAGTCAGAGGGGTCATCTTAACACACCACACTAGCCATGTCACTCCCCTCCTCTAGAGCTTTCCACGTCTCCCCCTTGCCTACAGAGCAACAGACCAAATGCCTGACATTCAGGACCCCAGTCTTCTCTCTGGCTTTATGTAACACACACATCATTGCTACTCCAGCCAAAATCAAGTGTCAAGTCTCTCCCAATCCTTCATGTCCCCACACGTCTGCTCCTTTGTTTACGTGGGTCCTCTGCTATATCTGTCCAAACCCTTTTCTTCCCTCAGCAACCAGCACAAGCTTGCCTCTTCATCCACTTCTCCTGCGATTACTCCCTAATCTGGGCATTACAACAGCAGCTCTGTACACTGCCCATTTGATACTTAACATGTTAGCCTTGTGTTCCTACTTATACTTTCCTGTTAATAAAGCTATCCATCTCTCCATCCATTCTATCTCTTTAACTACATAATAAATTTTCCTTTCCTTCCTTCCTTCCTTCCTTCCCTCCTTCCTTCCTTCCTTTCCTTCCTTCCTTCCCTCCTTCCTTCGTTCCTTCCTTCTTTCCTTCCTTCCTTCCTTCCTCTCTCTCTCTCTCTCTTTCAATATCCACAGCTCTAAGATTTAATTTGTTACTGATATAGTTTGCATCATGATCATTGTCAATTACCAAGCACTTTACTATATATCAAATGCTATTGAGTCCTTTACAGATACTGTCTTACTTAATATTCAGTGCAATCCTATAAGGTCAGCACTTATGAAGATTATTATCTTCATTTTACAGATGAGAAAACTAAGGTTTAGAGAAAAAATTTCTCTAGGATCCTTACTATATGTGCATGATATCAAATATATACATAGATCATAGTGGTGGCAGTGATGGCTTGTTTTTCAGTACAGTACAAACACTAAAGAGCTTTGATGCCTGTCATCTCCTGATCACACCCTTCTGATAATGGCCTTTTGGGGGTTATCTGCTTATAAGGAACACTGGACTACATGGCCGATAGTTGAGGACAAAGCCCAGGTCAACGGATTGAAAAGGCATCATTAAAAACAATTACGGTGCCTTACAAATCCATACTAAAATTCAAAGTACCAAAATCAACCCACATGCATGTGGTATCTATGAATGTGGGCGGGGGAGTGCAGGTTGTGTGAGGCACAGTAAGGTGAGTGAGTCAGAGAGAAATAGCTTATTTTCTTTGACTCTCTTGAGGGAGATTTGTACTATCTGCGCTGGTTCACGTGTGGTCACATTTTATGTGTTACTGTTATATCCAGTCCTTTCATTCCAACATTAGGGGAAGGTGAGGCAGGGCCACCATGGCTATTTCTGCTCATGGGAGGAGCTGAGGTCTCTCACCTGAGAGACAATTCCTTGCAGCCTCCCTCTGAGGGTTTCTGACATGCAGGCTTCTGAACCAGAAATCAGAGCACTGGGCTCATTCTTATCATGAGTGCTCGTTGTGTCACTCTTAAAATCACAGAGACGATATAAACTCGTGGGCAGTATCTTTTTCCCTGCCCCCTCCCAGATAGCGTCTCCGGACCCCAGAGCTGGGCACGGGGAGAGGCTCCTGGGGCAGCCCTCCAAGAGATGGAGGTTTGGAGAAAACGAGGCTCACCAAGACTGCAGACAAGTGGGGCAAGGGACCAGCCCCAAGGGACCAAGGCTTCTCAGTGAGGCGGAGGGAGCACTCACCCCGTCTTCTGAGGCTCAGGGTAGCCGAACCCCCAGTTCCCACGGGGCTGTCAAGATTCTGGATCAAAACTTCTCCTCAAGTGACTTCCCTCAACTATGAACACTGTAGAGAGGGGCCCAGTACGGCTGAGCATTTACTTGTCCTGTGAAAGTACACAGAGCTCCTCAACTTCTCTTTGCCTGCGTGACTAGATCCCGACCTCCTATTCCTGCCCAGGGTCGGGGACAAAGCCCTGCTCTTAACTTCGCTTTAATTTGCAAAAGTGACTTGAATCAGCTCAGACTTACCCAGTCTTCCCAGGAGCCACTGGGATTCTTTCTCTTGAAGGGTTCCAGCCTTTGCAGGATGGTCTGGCAGGCTTCCTGAAGAACACATGCCCCACATGGCAGACACATCAGTCCTCTGCATTCCCAGACCCAAACAAAACCCCGAGGACCTGCAAGCGACGCTGTGCCCAGAGTGCCTCTCAGACAGCCTTGCCACCCTCTTGGGAATGTCTGAGTCCCAGGGTAGAAGCCGTGGGCTCTTGCTTGGAGAGCACTTCCTGACCCAGTCCTGAGGCTGACAGAGGGGGAGATGTTGAGGGATCCCTAAGGAGGTGCCTTCTCCCGTCAAACGCCTTTGTTTGATGACATCAGACAAAGCACGTGGTCTGACCTGGCTGACCCCACAATCGAATTTCCATTTCGCTCCATTGTCTTGTGTCCTCCCAGAATCCCCTGCTTTCCCTCCAGCTGCCCTTGCCCTCCCACGTTCATCCTTCCTGGCCTTGATGGAAGTGGTTGTGGTTCTTGAACCCCTCTTTTAGCTTGGTGTCCCCTGGAGAAGAGAGCCAGAGGCATGGCCACAGCCACGAGCCTGCAAGGAGTCATTCCAGCCCCCGGCCCGGGGACTCTCCACGCCCCCCGCCTTGGGCTGGCCCTCAGCACGGTGGCCCCTGAGGCTCCTTACGTAGACGGCCTGTCCGTAGATGTCGGTGCTGACAGAGGCAGCCGTGGGAGAGGTGTTAGGCACAGTGTTAGTACTTGTTTCGCTGATATAGATCTTAGAGGTGGGGATCTTCAGAGCTCTGCTGGCCACCTGCGAACAGAGAGGACGTCACCCCCTAGGGAAGGGCTTGTCTACCTTCTCCCCAAGATGGGATTCAGATTCACTGTTACAGAAAAGAAAATCATTTCGTAAACCATAATTCTACTGAGACTCGGATGTTCTCACATCTGTCTGAATCTGAAGCAGCACTTTATGGAGTGGTTTGGTTGGATTAAAAAAAGTCATAAATGTCATGGTGATGAACAATGCCTTTTTAAACTAACCCTGGCTTTTAAAAAAATCCAGTTTGGCCAGTACCCACAAGCCAAGCAGGTATGCCAACTCTAATTCAGCGCCCCTGGGAGGAGTCCCGTGTGCGTGAGGGTAGCCAGCTACCTTAATACACATAACACACACCTTACACACAGTCACAGAGCCCTAGAGTGCTGGTGATGGAAGTGGCCTGAATCATCACCTGGCCAACCCCTTTGCACACATGGGGAAACTGAGGCCAAGAGGAGGAGCAGACTTGCCCAGGGTCACATGTAAATGAGCAGCAGGGCTAGGGCCAGAGCCTAGGCCTGCCTCTGCTTCTGGTATGTGGCACTGCTCTCTTTTTCACAGCATCTTCCCTCACGCAGACACCACAGTGCTGGGGCGGATGCCCATGGTCTCCAGACTGCTCACCTGGACCATCTTGGTGTGAAGGCCTTGGCCCATCTCTGTGCCCCCGTGGCTCACCAGCACAGAGCCATCTGTGTACACATGGATCAGGGCTCCTGCCTAAGGGAAGAGAACGATACCAAACAGAAAATTCAGCAAATCCTAACTCAGTTTAAGGCCTGGGACCAAAAGTACTGGAGCCCAGGAAAAAGAAAACCAGCAGTAGAAATTTGGATAGAAACCTCAGACAGAAAAATCAAAGCAGTATAAATCTCATGGTCTAATTATATAGTCTTCCAGTAGTTTGCGAAACTACTTTATTTTTTTCATATCTCTCTGTCACCTATCCTGAGAGGGAGGTAGGTCTTTGTCCTGATTCTCCTGACGAAGAAATGGGATCAGAAAGGCAGAACAGATGTCCATAGTCCTATAGGGAGGAAGATAAGAACTAGACATTGACCCCAGATCAAGTAGGTATGCGCAAGTTCAACTTTCATTTAAACAGCAAAGAGTTCCTCTGTTCAGCTCTGTTCCCGTGACAATGGGCTTTCCCTTGCAACACTGCAAGCAGAGGGGGAAATGGGGCCCCAGTGCAGTGGAGATGGACAAAATTATATAAAGCAATTACCTGATTCAGAAAAGGAACTGTGAAGCTTATTCCAAATTTGGTAGGAATTATGCACAATCCTCTCTTTTTCCAACAATTCTCCCTGGAGGGAAGAAAAAAAAAAATTCTCATAGCAACTTCTCCACTATATTCATGTCAGATTGAACATATTTTATGTCAATATCTTTGTAAAATTGGAACAAAGCATCCTTGGAATTGCCCAGTTAGTCTCTGTCATAACTGAGTTGTGCTTCAATTGTGTAGACAAAATGAGAACAGCGGAAATTTGGGTTCTAGATCCTCCAGTGGAGCTGAAACAGGGCCCACCCTTGAAAGTCTTGAGCAGGATTCGGATTGGGTCAGAGTGCTCTGGTGATCTTGGACTCTACTCGCCCCAGGGAGGAACCGTGGCTCGCTGATGATAATGATAATACTTTCTTTGTGCTGTATACTTGGTTATCCAAGTAACTCTGTCAGAAAGACAGAGCCAGCACAATTATCCCCACTCTACAGATGATGAAACTGAGACCCAAGGAGATGGAGTGACTGCCAAGGTCACATTTATAGATTAGTATCAGAGGTAGGCACATAACATGGTGTTTTTAGTCCCAGGCTGGTGTTCTCTAGACCATCGTCTGCCCAGAAGGCAGACAAACGTATAAAGATGGACCACACTGATGTGCTATGACGCTGAGTGCTGTGAGCCCTGAGCCCCAGGGCTGAAGACCATTTCAGGATCTTAAAGAGATGGCTGTGAATGAGTTAGCAAACACAGCAGCCTCCTAAGTTACCTATTAAGTTGTTATTCTTATTTTGAATTCAGCAAGAAGGCTATAGAATCTGAAACCCAGAGAAGCCCCAGAACGTCAGGCTCTTCCCCTCCTGGCGCTTACTTGTTGAACTTGTCAACCTCACTCTTCCGGACGTGATACTGAGAGCTCTTCAGGCATTCATCCCAGCACCTGGGCAAGTTGAAACCCTCAAGCCTCTGGTTGAAGTGTGTCAGGTCCCCTTCTCTGTACAGGTTCTTCCTCCGTACCTTCCCAAGGAGAGAGACACTGAGGCCAGGTCGGTGGCAAGAGACCAGGGGGGCATAACTGGAAGTTGAACTTCCTGCCCCTCACCAGCGCCTGCCCATCCTCTACCCCAACGGGAGATGTCCAAGATACAAAGCAGGCTAACCTCCTCTGACTTGTGCCCCCAGATTCCCCGCTTACTTCCTCTGCAGGCAGCCCACAGGTCACCGCGACGTCACTCATCCAGTGCTCGGCAATGAACAATGCCTGGGGCCCCCCAAAGCCCCGGAAGGCCGTGTTGGAGGGCAGGTTGGTCTTGCACAGCCGCCCAGTGCCCCGGACATTGGGGATTTTATAGCTGTTGTCCATGTGGAGTAGAGCTCGTTCCATTATCTGAAGCAGAAGAAACCAAAATGGGAGAGAACGATGCATGCATTTCATTGGCTCCTCCAAAAAGGAATTTCAAGGGCTGTGAGCATCCCCACCTCTGCCAGCCCCACAGTCAACTGTTCTTCCTCAGGCCCAAATTATTTCTTTCCTGGTGTATTGCAAACCTCCTTAGTGCACTCCTGGCCTTCTGTGTCTCCTCCTTCTAATTTATGCCTCATTCTGAAATATAAGGTCATAGCAGGTCAAGCACTTGCTTCAAAGTCGCACTTACTATCTCCAGAGTAAAGTCTGTATATCTTTAAGCATGGAATTCAAGACACTTACTGACTTTTCTCCAATACGCTTTTTTTTAAATAAATAAATTTATTTATTTATTTATTTTGGCTACGTTGGGTCTTCATTGCTGCCCACGGGCTTCCTCTAGTTGCGGCGAGTGGGGGCTACTCTTCATTGCGGTGTGTGGGCTTCTCATTGCGGTGGCTTCTCTTGTTGCAGAGCATGGGCTCAAGGCACGTGGGCTTCAGTAGTTGTGGCACACGGGCTCAGTAGTTGTGGCTCTAGGGCTCTAGAGTGCAGGCTCAGTAGTTGTGGTGCACAGGTTTAGTTGCTCCCCAGCATGTGGGATCTTCCCAGACCAGGGCTCAAACCCACATTCCCTGCATTGGCAGGCGGATTCTTAGCCACTGTGCCACCAGGGAAGTCCCCCCAATATACTTTTGATCCTCTTTTCTGACTGCATGTTACTCTCACCCGTAAGGCCCCTCCCCACCATATCCACCTGCTAAAATCCCCATTCAGCTCCCACATGGAGGAGCCCCTCCCAGATCTTCTAGTTGGAATTGATCACTTGCCTCTTTTAAAAAATTGGTGACTTTATTCTCATTAAACTTGTACTGCAAATAGTTTAAAGAATCAAATACTTCCATAAGCCACGTTATACAAACCAGCAGCTGCCTCCGTTTCCTTCCCTCCACTGCCCAGAAGCAACCACTTATTCTCTGTCAGCTATTTACATTGTCCTCCACGTCTCTAAATAATGTTTATATTGCCACTTCTTGACTTGTTCAGTTTTAGAGTTTTTATACTGTTTTCCCATCATGGAAAAGGAGGATTTAGTTCCCGCCCAGCCCCCTTTCTCTACATATACACCAGCTTCCTATCTCGCCTCGTCCTTGTATAGTTATACTTTCTTCTCATCAACTGTCCATTTAATCATTCTATAAACATCACTTACAGCTGAACCATGTAGCTATACTAGGTTTACTTCTCTTTCTTGATAGTATTTCCCCCCTTGGAGTTAACAATTATCTTTACGTTTTTCATTTGCTTCATTTTCTATGCACATATTACTACAAATTTGCTTTCAATATGTTCAAACACATTTGATTTTCTATTAATCTCATCTTTTTGAAGAAATTGTTTCTGGAGCCTTCTGGCCAACTTCAATTTAAATTGGCAGCCCCTAGGCTTCTGTTCAGCTGTCGCCCAGGGGTTTTCCCCTCACTTTCATCCCAAGGATTCCCTCTGCCTCTCTCCACATTGAATCTCCTGTTTCTAGATCCCATGTCTTCCCTTTTCTTAGTTTTACACCCTTATATGATTGGAGTACAACCGTCAACATCTTCCCCAAAAGTGTATATCTAAAGGTACACTTTTGAGAACTTGCATGTCTGAAATGTCTTTATTCTACTCTCACCCTTAATTCATGACTTGGCTGTATACAGAATTCTAGGTTGGCACTACATTTCCCATTTACCCTCAGCATTTTGAGGGCATTTTACTAGTGCATTCTAGCTCCCCAGTATTGAGAAATCCAACCAAGGCCTTTCCAACTCTTGGAATGAGTTCCGTTTTTTTTCCTCCCTGAAAATTGTAAAATCTCCTTTGTCCTCAGGTTTCTAAAATTTCACAATAATGTAAATTAGCATAAGTCTATCTTCCTTTATTGTGCTGGTTACTGGATGGGCTCTCTTAATCTCAAAATATATGCCCATCAGTTTTGGGAAATTTCTTGAATTATTTCTTAATAGTTTTCCTTCTCTCTCTTTTTTCTATTCTTTCTTTCTGAAACTTCTATTATTTGGATCTCCTGGGCTGGTCCTCAGATTTTCTTGTATTTTCTTGCTATTTTTCCCCATTGTTTTCTCTTTTTTTTAAGAGAGCACCTCAAGTTTCTTTCAACCCTTCTGCTTTCACAGTTTTAATTCACAAGGCTTCATTTTTATTCTTAGACTGCTTCATTTTTATAGCATCCTGTTCTTTCTTTAAAGTGTGATAACTCATCTCTCTGATGAGCTAAATGGTAGCTTTTGTTTGTTCGTTTCATTTTGGCTTTAATTTACTTCCCCATTTATAGCCTCTTTCCCACAAGTTGCTTTTGGGGTTCTTTGATTTTTTTCAGTCTTAGTCATCCTACATGATTTTTATATGTCTCAATTCCATTTTTGCTTTCCCTTAGCACTTTGTCAATTGTACTTCATTTTATCTTTTATTATCTGTCTCCCCCACCATACTGTGACCTTCTAGAGGGCAGAAACAATGCCATATTCTTCTATATGTTATCACCCTAGGGGCTTGATAAATATTTGCTGGATTGAATTTTAACACTTGTAAAATCTTTGGGGATAAGTCCTATATCTTTTTCAACCTGATCTTCCTACAACACCAAGAAGCAAGTGTTATATTTGGTGAGACTACCAGAAATGTTTTCTTTTTTGAACAGTTTCCTACACTAGATCTGAAGTATAATGTTTCCTAATTGAGCCAATTAGAGAAGCCCTTAGCACATTCAAAGTGGGAATAATGGGGAACTTCTGCTTCTCCTGAAATGTTTGACTTCTTTTTTAACAAGAATCTATGCATATATAACTAATATGGTTATAAAATTAAGATTTAAAAAACTTAAAAGGTAGTACCACCAAGGTAACTTGGTTAATTTTCAAAATGACAAAAATACATGTCATATGAGAAGGTTCAAAGCAGCATTATCCATGAAGCTAAAGACTGGAAGCAACCCAAATGTCCTTAAAGTGGTGAATGGAAAACAAAAAATGGTCTATTCATACAATGGAATATTCTCCATCAATAAAAAGGAATGAAGGAGTGATCCATGCTAAAACACGGGTGAACCTCAAAAACACTATTCTGAGAGAAAAGAAGCCAGACAAGAAAGACTACATAGTATATGATTCCGTTTATATTAGTTGGCCACAAAAGGAAAATCTGTAAAGACAGAAAGTAGATTAGCAGTTGTCTGGGCCTGAGGGGTAGGAACAGGAGTGACTGCAAATGGGCATAAGAGATCATTTTGAGGTGATTGAAGGGTTAAAAAAACTGGATTGCAATAATGGTTGCCTGACTCCTTAAATGTACTAAAACCGTTAAACTGTAAAACAGCTGACCCTTGAAAAATACGGTTTTAACTGTGTGGGTCCACTTATAAGCATAGTTTTTCAATAAAGATATTGGACATTATTTTGGAGATTTGCAACAATTTGAAAAATTTCACAGATGAACTGAAGAGGCTAGAAATACCAAAAAATTAAGGAAAAGGTATGACATGAATGCATAGGATATATGTAGATATTAGTCTATCCTTACATAGGTATAACGTAAGTGATCTTAAATATAAAATAATATGTTAGTTTTCTTACTGTTTTATAACTTTGCTTTCAAAGAATTATATTACTGTTCAGTATGCCCCTCTCTTGTAATTGGAGAAACTGCCTCTCAGCCTATCATCACAGGGAAGTGAGTTTTTAAAAATGTAACAATGTTTTCAGTACTATATTATGTCTATGACTGTAATCATATACTATATGCCATAAAAATTACTGTGTGTCATAAAAATTTTATAACGATTCATTCATTAGTGTATAGGCTAGGCTACCCTGAAGCAATCGTATTGATTACACTGGGCTACCGTAAAGCAATCATACTGCTGCTTCTTCGTTATCAACGCATGAATCACTGTATCTGTAAATAAACATGAATTTCTCTTTCACATTATCTTTTCATTGTTGATGTCTAGTGTTGGTAATTCAAATAACATCTACAGTGTTTTGTATCATATAAGATAATATTGATGTAGGTACTTACAGACAGACGGTTCATCCTATAAACAGATTATGTAAATTTACAGTATCGATAAATATAGTACAGTACTGTATTTTCTTCTCCTTATGATTTTCTTAAGAACATTTCCTTTCCTCTAACTTATTTTATTGTAAAAATACATATATAATACATATAACATATAAAATATGTGTAATTGGACTATTTATGTGATTGGTTATGTTTCCAGTCAACAGTAGGCTATTGGTAGGTAAGTTTTGGGCGAGTCAAAAGTTATACACAGAATTCTTTTTTTTTGCGGTACGCAGGCCTCTCACTGTTGTGGCCTCTCCCCCTGCGGAGCACAGGCTCCGGACGCGCAGGCTCAGCGGCCATGGCTCACGGGCCTAGCTGCTCTGCGGCATGTGGGATCTTCCCAGACTGGGGCACGAACCCATGTCCCCTGCATCGGCAGGCGGACTCTCAACCACTGTGCCACCAGGGAAGCCCAACACAGATTTTTGACTGTGGGGTTGGGGGTGGTGCCCCTAATGCCTGCGTTGTTCAAAGGTCAACTGTCCTTCAAATGGGTGAACTTTATGTTATGCAAACTATATTTCAATTAAATTATTTTTAAAAAGGTAAATCAAGTCATTATTTAAAATTCAAACATCACAGAAATGCATAATATAGAAAATGACAGTTAGTATCCCCCCTTAATCCCACCCAGTCACTGTTTGGAGTATGGTCTATCAGACTTTTGTCATGCATATCATTAAACACACACACACACACACACACACACACACACACACAAATTAGTATTACATTCATGCATTCATACTATACATAAAGTTTTGTAACTAACTTTACTTGCTTGGCAAAATATCCTGCACCAGAAGGTTGAGTTTCTAGTCAGATAAGTAATATGATCACTTCCATGCTTTAGAGAATAACCAAGGATGGAGAACCTGAAGGTGGGGACCAAGTAGGAGGCTATTGCAACAACAGGTAAGGACTGAGGAGGCCTATTCCCGCATGTGCAAACATGCTATGGGGCACACCCGTGACCTCCCAGTCACCCCGGATGCAAGGGCACATCCTACATACACCGAGAGAGAGGTCCTGGCTGTTCCCGGCATTGCTGTAGTGATCCACCTCCACAGCCACAATCTTCCCTGTCTTCATGAAGCCAACCTGAAAAAACGGAGAGTGAGTTCTCAACTGTCCCCTTCCTTTGTCTGTCTCTAGCCATCTCCTCCCACTTACGCTACCTGGAGAAAACAGAAAGAAGAAGACATCCCACCACAAAATAAAGTCGAACTTAAGAGATCACCAGACCTCACAGGTGAAGAAGAGAGGAACCAACATCTCCCCAGTGATGGACCCTGGACACCCCTTCTCCCTACACTCCTCCTTCTCCCTACACTCCTCCTTCTTCCTCCCTACTCCTGGCTTCTGGTTCTACCAACGGAAGTGAGGAGGTAGAAGAAAGAACACGGGTCATGATAGGTCAGGGAGGGGAGGGCTGGGAAGAGAAACTAGGAGAGAAATTGCAGACTCGCTCACAGCTTTTGACCAGAAGACAGCAAAAGTTACACCTTGCACAAGCATGAAAGTGCTTTCACATCCCCAACCTCGTGTAAACTATCTAAACAAACCCTGACAGGCCATTTCATGAGCAAGGAACCTGAAACCCCACAAGACCAAGTTACTTTCTTGGAGCCCACAAAAATTTGGGAATAAGAGAAATGCAATCCCTTTTGGTGAGTTAAATCATGGAATAAAGTCAGAAGAGGCCAAAGAGGAGATGTTCAAAGCCAACTTGTGGAGACAGAGGGCTCCCAGGTTTAGAGCACCAGACTGGGACCTGTAAGGTTCTACTGGTGTATAGAGAGGAGGATGCATGGTCAGAACAGTAGTTAGTCATCCACAGAAGCCCAGAAAAGGGACAGTCCCACAGGGCACTTGGGTAGTGCCCAGCCATACATGTTCTGGCCAAGCAGGCACCCTAAGAGCTTATACCTGACCAGGCCCCTGGAAAGTTGTATTTCTCATTGGAGATTACTAAGTGGTCATTCTGACTTTGACATCAGGCTGTAAACACATTAACATTAGGCCATCCTGTGGGATGGATTCACCCCAGATCTGCTGACAAATCATGTTTCTGAGCCTGAGTGGACAAGAACCAGATTTGGACCCCAGCAAATTCACAGAAGTCACGCACAGCATCCCGTGGCATCTCTTGGGAAGTGGCCTGCCAGCCTCCCCCAGGATCACCCTCCTATGTTGCTGTTGGTTGATTTGAATTTCTCTCCTTGTTATTCCTTCTTTGAATTTCTACAGGCAGTCATGACAAAAGTCAGAGTGTATCCCAGGATCCCTGAATCTTTATCCCCAGTTTCCTAAGCAGAGGGCACTGCCCACCCGGCACAGCCCCCGACATCTAGAACCTTGTATCTGGCCAAGAAGGGGTGTCTGCCGCCAGTTATCAGCATGTCCTCGTCACGGTCCAGCATGCAGCGCACCGGGTAGCCAGTCCTGGGGGAGGTACCAGAGCGTGAGAAACCCCTACAACAGCCCAGCCCTGTGAGTCTCAGGGATAAAAACAGCAAGGAAGCCTTCTCTCTCCACCTGGTACACTGGACTGTTTCGCTCTCTAGACACTGTGCTGGACAAGGTGGGGGACATCCAGGTGTGGGGTATGGGGTGTGGAGTGTGTCCTTGCCATTGGGGTCCTCACAGCCAGGTAGGAGAGATAGGACATGGACACATGCATTTGAATACAATGAACCAGGTGATGTTGCCCTCACCCCTATGCCCACGAGTTCTAAAAACCGAGGGCTGTGAAAATTTGAAGCAAGGGGAATCTACTTCCCAAAGGGGGGAATCCAGGAAGCCTTCCTGGCAGAGGCAGCCTTATTCCTCTTCCCAGAGCCCACTGGGGGAACTCACTTGTATGCAGCCAGGGCCACAGCCACAGTCATCACGATGCCCCGGGTCTCCTTCCCTCCAAAGCCTCCTCCCATTCTCTTCACTCGAACCAGAATCCGGTTTACTGGAACCCCCAACATTTTTGCGACAAAGGACTGTGAGCAAAAGAACAAAATACTCCCAGTGAATGCATATGCCACCTGGACTTACTTCAGGCCTGACCCAGAGCCTACCCGACACACAGAAGCCTAATTACTGCCATGAACACTGAAATTCCTTGATTCGAGAATCCCCCTCCTGTCCCAGGGCAGCCCTTGGGTAGTGGTGCCAGGGTCTGGCGCACATCAGTCACTGTGCACTGAATTCAGACACTTGTTTTTTTTGTTGTTGTTGTTGTTTTGTTTGTTTTGCTTTCTTGTTTTTTTTTTTTTTTTTTTGCGGTATGCAGGCCTCTCACTGTCGTGGCCTCTCCCATTGTGGAGCACAGGCTCCGGACGCGCAGGCTCAGCGGCCATGGCTCACGGGCCCAGCCGCTCTGCGGCACGTGGGATCTTCCCGGACCGGGGCACGAACCCGTGTCCCCTGCATCAGCAGGCGGACTCTCAACCACTGTGCCACCAGGGAAGTCCCTAGACACTCATTTTTAACCAGAGGGGTGAGCAGCTGTTCATAGCCTACTGTCAGAGCCAAAATTCATTCCATTTGGCCAGGAACTGGTGGGTCATGAGGGTAAGACCAGCTGCCCAAAACACTGGCAACCACTGTCCTATTACACGCAATAGAGAAATGAGGAATATTTGAGCCACTGCAGCTACTGTAGTGGTCCCCATGGCTCTCACTTAGCACAACCCCTTCATTTAATAGATGAGGAAACTGAGGCCAGATATGATCTGACCAAGGCAATACAGCACTGGAATGATAAAAGCTAACATTTTCTAGGCTCTATCCAAGTTTTAAAACTCATCTAATCATTACAACGTCCTGGGCAGGCTCCATGTTATAGATGAGAAAGTTATATAACAAGCTCAATGACACCAGCTTGTTGGTGACAGGGCCTGGCTTCGAACCACTACCTTCACATGCCCTCCTGGATCAGCCCATGTCTCCCTCTTCCCCGGCCCCTTGTTGACCCACTGGACACCTACCTGGGTATTCATGGTATTCTGTGTGGACACAAAGAGCTCCATCTCCCCTGCCTCGCCTTTCGGGACAGCAATGGCACAGTGAGTCTCCAGATAGAAATGCTCTTGGCCGCCGATGTACAACTCGCCTGGAGAAGCAACAAGACTCCCCACAGTGAGCCCGATGCTGCAGAGGCGGTGAGTTCGCTTAAGGAGAGCATGTACTCATGCAGGGCCCTGTGCAGTTACCAGCTGTTCACAGGTACCCTTTCAGTTCCCCAACTGGGATGGAAAAGGGTCTCAAAGTCTTAGCCATCTGGGAGCTGAACCCCCGCACGCTAACAAAGAGATCAGAACGACACTGAAATGCATCAGGTGTGAAGCTCCCTTCCTGCTGCAGCCAGCGGAAATGAAAGCTTTTTAGACTATCATTGTAAAATTTTGGAAAAAGTAAAGAAGGAATTAACAGATGTGATTCAGAAGCTGAAAATAAACAGCATCTCCCAGACCCCAAGCTGTCAGTCCAGCTGGATAGCTGGCATACCTGTAACTTAGCGATGTACAGAAACCAATGTAGAAAGCCATCCCCAAAGGGGGCCGTTAGGCAGCCTTGCTCTGGGGTGAGAGCTCTGGACCTAATTTCCCAGTGCGGGAGGGAAAGGGGGAGGAGAGGAGAGAGCACTAGCTGGAGATGGGTGAAGACTGCCTTCAGGCAGATGGGGAGGACCAGACGTCTGTGTAGCCAGAGGCTGGGCAGACCCAAGACTGGTCAGACATCTGTGACCCTTTTTTTTTTTATATAGTCTTTATTGGAGTATAATTGCTTTCCAATATTGTGTTAGAGACATCTGTGACCCTTATCTTCCCTAGACAGTCTTCCAAATCCAACACATTATAATGTCTCCAGAACCACTTAGGTATGTCCAGTCTAGAGACAGGAGAGTAGAGATTAAGATGCTGAAGTTCCTTCCCAGCCACCTGTCTAGTATTTTGTTACAAACAACAGAGAGACTCTTCTGTTACAAAATGTCAGGAAATCACTCCCTTGCTCCAGGGCTCAGGTACAGCTCTTAAATTTAACTCATAAACCAGGGCCACCCCATTCCCACTGCTGCATCATGCGGCCATACCTGAAACAACATTATCTGCTTCCGAAAACCCCTTCTTGAGGTCTCCTTTCTCAATCTTCAGCTCAGATCCATAAAAGGAATTGTTTTTTATAGCATCCTGAGGATTAAAACGAAGCTTCAGTGACTTGGCTTTAAAGGACGGAAGGTGGCTTAAAGGGATTGGGGAAGAGAAGCTCTTGGAATTATTACCTCTCTCTTCCCACATAAGTCACACAGCCATCTCTGTAAGTTTCTTATATAGACTTAAAGCTCAATTGTAGCCCAAGGTGTCCTATTTCTCTATTTCATTAGATATAGACATACAACCCTGGATCTTGAGGAAAGCAAAGAATCCCTCAAGGAACCAGCTGGAGCTGAAACTGGGAAGGAAGAACTCAGCTTGGCCATTTATGGACTGAGTCTAGGATCATGATGGGGAAGGATTCACAGGACCACACAATCGCAGGCTGGAGGAGATTTAAAAACTTATCGGGTCAGATTCCACCTGCTGTTTGAATCTCCTCTAGAGGATCCTAATAAAGGTGTCTCCAGGAACAGGCAGCTCTCCCCTCTCCAGGCAGCCCAGTCCCCAGTTACCTCAATCGTGATAATGGCTGGAAGATCCTCATAGGTGACTTTCACTCCATGGGCGGCTCTCTGTGCGTGTTCTGGGGTGTCGGCGACCACAGCACCAATGACGTGCCCAACACAAGTCACCTAGGAGCAGAGCCAGATGGTTAAAGAATATAACATGCTCCTCATGAAGCAAATTATTTCTGATTGTTCAAAAAAGCAAAGGAAGTCTCGCCCCCATAATTTTTTAAGGAATGTCCTGAGGCCTCTTCATGTTCTTATCCTACTATTTGGGGTTATGTGCTTCTTCATAAGTGTTTAGAATCAGTAGAACTGGAATAGGACTTGGAGATAACTAGTATCTGATGGCAGCCTCTTGAGAAGCTGCCCAGGACAAAATGTGGTGATTGATTAGTGATGTCTGCCATGAGCAGCAGAATGGAAAGCACGGCACCATGAAGTATCTGTCAACTCAGATCTACCCCAACACCCTTGTTCTTCATATTAAGAGATGGAGACCCAGATGGCAAGATCACAGTTGCCTCACTACTAGACCATGACTAAATCTTAACCCTTGACTTCCAGTTTTATTTTCTTTCTACCACTCTACTCTCTTTTATCTTCTGTTTCTCAGATTTATACCAAAAGTTTCTCAGAGGCAGCAATCATGTCTTGTATTTCACCTAGATGCCCCAAAGTGGTCATTCCCCAATACTGGTTCTTAGACGTGATGACTATAAACCAGTTTTTTTGGTTGTTAGATTTATAGAATAATTAATGATTATTGTTTGCTTTTCATTTAATAAATTCAGTTACTATAGAAACTTTATGGATCTCCTTCAGGGATAATTTTTTTCCAACATCCTTCCAAAAATAAACAAAAAAATTGTCCAACTCATCACTTTGGAAGATGAGATTTCTGACAATAGGAACCAATACTTACCATGTCTTGTCTCTGATAATTACCTCTTCAGGACCCAGTTAAGCTCGTGACTTAATTGGTTAGCCTAGTGGTTGTTGAACCTGGCTGATTCTCACTAACCATAATGCTAGTTATGGTCTTAGAGGCTCTTGAAGTTTGTAAAGCAATTTGTCTTCTATCAAATGCTCTCCTTTTAGAGTCCTTGTGTCTCAGGGTTATAGTTTTTCATTCCCTCCTTCACTTTTAGCTTAATAATAAGTTGAATTTGTCCTTCAGCAACACCTATCAACCTCCAATTCGCAACATTTGATCTGTACTGGAATTATAAAATGACTGACAACTATCCTATGAGTATACAGGTTTTTGTAGCAGCTGCCTTGAATGTTTGGAATTTTTTTTTTTTGGCAGAACTCCATATATGGTTGAAATCAATAGATAAACTTTCATGTAAGTGAATTATCAATACACATAGTGGTGGTATTGTAATTGTAATTCCTATTCTGTTTGGTTTGTTTAGCGTATTTTTATTTTCTTTTAATAAAGGAGTTTAATATTGTACACTTAAGAACCTGATTGTTTGTTAAAATACAGTCACAGGCCTTTTTTTAACGCCACTTTGGCATGGAGTCATCCTACTATGTCTTATACTATGTACAAGCTGCAGCCATCAATGAAATAAATAAATAAACATTAAGTTAAAAGTAAAAGTGCTACCAGGCATATTCTAACCCTTTACTGATTGTCCTGAATACTGGCTAATTGGATGATGGCCGTGATATGTGCAAATGTATAATCTTTTCAAGATCAGGGATTTGGAGGAAAAAACACAAATTAAAACTTAAATACTCATTCCACTAACTTCATTTTTTTTTTTTTTAAAAATCCAAGATGTACCTTATCCTTTGCAAAGACTGTGTCATCATTAAAAAGTCCAGTTTCATTACTCCCAGGAATATCATCAGCGGAGAGAAAGCAAACAAAGCCTGGCACCTTCCGAGCTTCTGAAATATCAATGGACCTGCAAGGAGGAGGAGGAATGTGAGGGGCCAGGGAGGAAAACAAGCGGAAGACCTGTCACCTGTCACCTGACTCAGTGATGAACTATGCTCTGCTTCTACCTGTGTATCAATAATTCTTTCCCAAAAGATTGTATAATAGAGAAAATTTCTAAAATATCTTCAGCTATACTTTTTTTTTTTTTTTTTTGCGGTACACGGGCCTCTCACTGTTGTTTCCTCTCCCATTGCAGAGCACAGGCTCCGGATGTGCAGGCTCAGTGGCCATGGCTCACGGGCCCAGCCGCTCCGTGGCATGTGGGATCTTCCCGGACCGGGGCACGAACCCGTGTCCCCTGCATCGGCAGGCGAACTCTCAACCACTGCGCCACCAGGGAAGCCCAGCTATACTTTTATATCTTATAAATCTTGCTCCTTGTAGTTCCTCATCCAATCCCATCCATCCCTTCATAGGGAGAATAGATACTATCATCTAGAACAGGGATCTATACCCTCAAAGGGTCTATTGATAGAATTCAGGGATCCATGAACTTAAACTGGAAAACATTTTCATCTTAAAAAAAAAAAGACCCATTACCCAATTGGATAACTTTGTCTTCTTTTTGACAGTTTTTCCTCCGCCCTAACGCTTCCCTTTTCTACCTCCTATCCTATCCTATCCTATCCTATCCTATCCTATTTTGCAAATGCTGATTAAATGCTTCCCACGTGGAGGCCACTGTGCTGAGTGCTGTGGGAGATATAAGATGAATAGGACACGTTTGTCCCTATGGACCTTGTACAATGCCCTATTTTGGTCTCCAAGTACAAGAGAACCGAAAAGCATTTACTCTGGAGAGCTCCAACACCCACATCACAGCTAATACCTATCCAGATTCAGCACATTAGGGCCTTTGCTGTACCACTCAGTTTCCTCATCTGGAACATGGGGATAATAATATGACCTGCCTATAGGGTTGTGGCGAGGAAGAGATAGGGCCACATGTGTAAAATGCTTTAAACCAGGCTGCAGCAAATATTGTGTGACGTGAGTGTTTTTATTATCATCACCATCATCATCGAGGTAGAAATTCTTGCCATTTGGGCTCTCAAGGTTCAACAAATGGGTACAAGTGATTGTTCTCTGCTGGGCCCTTTGTGGACACTGTCACTGATCCTCACAAAAGTACCCTACGGAGAAAATGAGAGCTTAAGCACACAAGCCGAGGTCGGCTGCTAAGCGCTGGGGTGGGAAGTCAGCGCCAGGCACTCTAAGGCCTCCTTCTTCCCTTTGGCGCTGACTCAAGTTCTCCTGAGATTTGCACTGAAGTTTAGCCCAAAATCCACAGTGAAGATCTAAGAAAGGCCTTTCAGCAGCTCCTCATTGCTTTTCTGGCCAAGTGTAGTGTCCCTGTTCAGCACCCCAAGGCTTTCCTGATCTGGCCCCTGCCTATCTCTCCAATGTCATGCCCCCACCCTCCCAGCACCCCTGAGCCCCTCACGTCTCCTGTTTCTCTCCAGACTGGTGTTAAAAAGGGTTCCTGTGTTCCTCTCTGGACCGGGAGGCCCTGGAGGAGGCTTGTCGTCGTGGCATCTCCAGGGCCTGGCAGGTGTTCCCTGCACCCCCCTTCCCAAGTGTTTTCTTTTTTTTTTTTTTTTTGCGGTACGCGGGCCTCTCACTGTTGTGGCCTCTCCCGTTGCGGAGCACAGGCTCCGGACACGCAGGCTCAGCGGCCATGGCTCACGGGCCCAGCCGCTCCGCAGCATGTGGGATCCTCCCGGACCGGGGCACGAACCCGCGTCCCCTGCATCGGCAGGCGGACTCTCAACCACTGCGCCACCAGGGAAGCCCTTCCCAAGTGTTTTGACTGCACGCACTTGATCTTGGCATGGGCCCGGGTGCTGAGGACAAGCCGGAGGAAGAGTTCGTTCTCGTAGCGAGGGATGTCATCGCAGTACACAGCCTCCCCAGAGGCCTGCAGGGCCGCGGCCAGGTGGGGCAGGGGCCGGCCCACCATGTCCTCCTCAGACTGACCCTTGGGCACCTCCTGGAACAACATGGCCACCAATCAGGCTGAGCTGCAGAGACACTGTTCCCCTAGAGGCCCCAGGGAGCCACGGAGAGCTTCAGGCCAAAGCAAATGTGAGGAGTGAGAATGGAGGAGGCAGGCGGGGAACAGGGTGAAAGAAACAGAAGGCAGGTAAGAAGGCACTGAGAAGAGTGGTCACAGTATCACTATACAGTCAGCCACGGGCAGCCGCCCAGGACGCCCCATGGATACCCACATCTGCAGATGCTCAGGTCCCTTATATAAAATGGGGCAGTACAGTTGGCCCTCTGTATCCATGGGCTCCGCATCCACAGATGACGGCTGACTATATGCAGGAGCAAACAAAACAAGGAACCTAAACGTCCATTTGTTGAGAGTTGCGTAAATAAACTATGCTATGCTCACAGGATGGAATAACACACAACTGTCAAAAGATAGTTTTGAAGAATTTTAATTAGAAGGAAAGAATGCTCATGCTAAGTGTAAAAGCAGGACATACAACATTGTATGTGTGGGTAATGATTCAAGATTCTGTGGAAAAATGTTATAAATATAGTACAGATATGTCCATATATGCATAGGAAAAAATGGAAAGAAGTATACAAACATATGATAATGATTTTCTCTTGGAGGTGAGATTTGGGGTGATTTTTATTTTCTTATGTTTTTCCATATTTTTCAAAATGTTCTAAAACGTATTCAGTTTATAATAAAACACTGTTTTGTGTGCTTTTTCAAAGTAATAATAATGATGGCTAGTAGTTATTGAGAGTTTACTATATACAAGGAACTACCTAAGCTATTCACTTTTATTAACCCATTGAATCCTCAAAACCATGCTGTGAAACAGGGGCCCTCATTAGCCACATTTGCAACTGGGCATAATTAACTTGCCCAAGAGGCACCGAGAGAAAGTAACTTGTCCAAGGTTACACAGTTATGTGATAGCAGAGTTTGGATTCAAGTGCTGGCAGTCAGGCCCAGAGTTTATGCTTTGGACCATTACAATCTAGAGCAGGGGTCTACAAATCATCGACAATGGGCCAAATCTGGCCCACTCCCTGTTTTTTTTTTTTTGTTTTTTTGTTTTGTTTTGTTTTGTTTTGTTTTGCGGTACAAGGGCCTCTCATTGTTGTGGCCTCTCCCGTTGCGGAGCACAGGCTCCAGACGCGCAGGCCCAGAGGCCATGGCTCACGGGCCCAGCCGCTCCGCGGCATGTGGGATCTTCCCGGACCGGGGCACGAACCTGCGTCCCCTGCATCGGCAGGCGGACTCTCAACCACTGCGCCACCAGCGAAGCCCCACTCCCTGGTTTTACAAATAAAGTTTTATTGGTGCATAGCCACACGCATTCATTTATGTATTGCCTCTTGCTTCTTTTGTGCTGCAATGATGGAGTTGAGGAATTGCAGCAGAGACTATGTGGCCCACAAAAATCCAAAACATTTACAGCTGACCCTTTAACTAATACCTCTCAAAAAATTACTGTTGATATAAATAGGGTTTTTTAAATTTTGTTTAGTTTACATGCTCAATAGAACTCCTAGCTTTGCACATTAGCCCTGCAGAGGAACTAGAAAAAAACAAAATGGGGAAAAATTGCTTTTTAAGGAGCAGGTGAAGATGAGAGGAAGCCCAAGAGAGAAATTTAGGTGAGCAAGGGGGGAAATGGCTGCATTCACATTGATATAATTCCCATTTCCTTCACTAGACATTTATGTACAACGGTAAGGAGCTTTAAGCACCCACACACAGTGTGAGTCGGTCACTCACCAATGGTCAGCATCATCTGAGGTGCCCTGCAAGGGCCACTGATATTAGCTACATACAGTCTGTACTCACTTGGAAGAGCTGGATGTTGGCCGGAGGGTCTTTGTGAAAGAGTAAGGTGGCGCTGGAATAGGTGGGGTCCAGTTTACCACACTTCTGTGGGGACAAGATAACAGAGGTGATCATGACTATTTCTATCATTGGTCCCATCCTTGGTTGTTCCCAAGTGGTAAAAGTAACAACTTTCTCATCTCCTCATTTACACTCCTGGTACTGGCTGGATCTATCTCAACATCCGAACATGGGCTCTGACAGCTTCTCTTCCCCCACCCCTGCACCCTACTTCCTCTGACACACCAAACCAAAGTTTCCCTCCTTCCTGCATTTATGCATGTTGCTTTCTCTGTTGGGAATATCCCTCTCCCTCAGTCTTCCTGGAAAAGTCATCCTTTTTCTCCTCAATTCTGTGGGAAATATTTAGTGGTAGGGGAAATTCTCATAGTATCATCTCAACAAAATTAAGGGGAACGTGAAGCTCTCTATGCAGCATGACATCAAATCTATTTAGAAAATGATATATCCAGATCAAAAGATAGGAAGATGATAGATATATAGATAGACAGATGGAAGGACAGATAGAAAGAGAGAGAGACATGGAGCAGACAAATAGGATGACAGACAGATAAACATAGGAAAAAAGATGAGAGAAATAAGGAAAAATATTAGCAGTGGCTTTATCTAAGATCTGAGAGTAATTTTAATTTTTTCTTTATACATTTCTGTATTTTCTAAAGTTTTCCACAAATTTATTACTTACATAATCAGAAAAAATTAACTATTACAAATGTTTATAAAAAGGGATCTCACTCTGCTGCACCCACAGCTGTGAAGCCTTCTCTCCTTTGTGCCCCACCCCCCACTCCATCTCCTCAGTTGTCACACCAGGCTGACCTTTTTTGATCCCGTTCTCTCCCACACTAGGCTCCCCGCTGCCACCCCTAGTGCACACAGTACAATCTTATGATGTAACAGGTGCAAAATAAATACTTGCTGGCAAACCCATCTCAGGAGTTAGACTCTACCTCAACTAGCATCCTCTCCTGGATGCACATCTCCCCTGGCTGTAGTAGCCCCACCTCACGCTCTCATCACATCACATTCCCATTCTAACTACACAACCACAGCTGTATCAGCTACACTGCTGGAAGGATCATCTGGTCTACCCACCCCAGATTTTTATAGCTAAGATATAGAAAGAGTGGTGACCTACTCAAGTTCTCACCTAAGGTAATGACACAGCCAGGACAAGAACCCACATCCCCGACTCCCAGCCCAGTGCTCTGCCTCTCAGCCACCCAGTTGGCTCCCATCTCCGTGTGGCTCCTTAGGCTGTGTCCCTGGTCCCTGCTCCTCTGTCCTTAGACATCCAGAGGAGAGGAACGTGTACCACCTGGTCCACGGCACTCTCCTATCCCGGTCAGCTTCCCAGATCCCTAAACACAAGTGCTGCAGGAAGTCTTTGCCTTGCCCAGGCCCCAAACTCACATCTTCTGAGGCCTCTTTGCCCAGCTTCTGCAACACTGTCAGGTAGAACTTGAAGAAGAAGCTGAGGGTGAGGGTGCGCCGGAACTCAATCATGCCACCTGGGGCATCTGGGGACAAGGGCAACTCCTCCACCAGGCCTGCACACACGTCCTGCAGCAGCTTCTCATTCCAGAACCTGCCAGAGAGCAGGCTGTGTGAGAGCACTCCCAGCCAGCTCTCAGAATCCATTGTGTGGTGGTTTGCACAGGGCCTTAGAGTCATGAACCTCAGCTCAAAATGTGGCTCAGATACTTAGAGTTATGTGACTTTAGGCAAGTTACTGAACCTCCTTGAGCCTCAGTTTTCTCTTTTTTAAAGACAGATACAATTTTTTAAAGACCACAAAAATAATAATAGGTAAATAATAGGTAAATCTATTGAGTTCCTATAATGTACTAGGTAATGTCCCAAGTGATTTATATGAAATGTCGTTTTCAATTTAAATTAAAAGGTATAGTCAGGAAAATTTTTATACTCATTTTACCAACGAGAAAACTGAGCCATGGAAAAATTAAGTAACTTGACTATATTACCCATCTGTTAAGTACTGGAGCCAGGAATTGGAACCAAGGAACCAAACTCCAAAGTTAAGCTTTGTCTATCCATATGGTTATTGTGAGGATTACATAGGACAGTGCCAGCAAAGTGCTTGGTACAACTGCTGCCATATAGTAGCCACAGTAATAGCAGTTGCTATAATAATAGTGGAGCAGCAGTAACAGTAATAGTAGCAATAGCAATAGTAGCAGCAGCAATACCAGTAGTAGTAATACTAACAGTAATACTAACAGTGACAGAAGCAGTAATAGTAGTAGTGAAAGCAATAGTAATAGTAGTAGAAGCAGAAGTAATAACAGAAATAGGAGAAGCACCAGTAGTAATAGCAAGAGCACCAGTGGTACTACTGGTAGTAGAAGCAGCAGCAGCAGCAGTAGTGATACTATTAGCAGTAATAGTGGCAGCAGCAGTGCTAGTTGCAATAGTAATAGTTGTAGTAGCAGTAACAGTAGTAGTAATAGCAATAATAATAGCATTAATAGTAGCATCTTTAAAAGTAGCAGCAGCAGTAACCCCAGTAGTAGTAATACTAGGAGTAACAGCAATAATAGTATATCAGTAGTAGAAGAGACAGCGGTAGTAGTAGCAGCTATAATAGTGGCGGTAGCCACAATAGTAATATTAGTCATAGTAGTGATAGCAATAGGAATAACAGTAATGGTAGTAGTAGAACAGCAGTAATAATAGTAGCAGAAATAATATGAGTAGCACAGCTGTAGCAATTGGAGTAGTAGAAGCAGCAGCAGTAGTAGCAATAGTAACGGTAGCTGTAGCTGCAGCAATAGGTAGTAATAGTACTAGTAATAGCCACAGTAGTAGCAATGCTAATAGTAGTACAGCAGCAGCAACACGATTAATAGTAATACCACCAGTGGCAGCAGAAATCACAGTAGCAGTCGTAGAAGCAGCTACAGTAGTAACAGTAGTAGCAGCAATGGTAATACTGCTGGTAGCCACAGTAGTAGCAGCAGCAGTGATAATATCAGTAGCACCAGGAGCAGTTTTATTTTGCCGTTAGCTCTTACTTCAATAGCTGTTTCTGCGTGGTCTTGAAGGCTGAGATCGTTCTGTCTGCCATTCCACCATAGCAAAGGGCCAGCTCCTTTACCTGCGCGGCTCCTGGCTGGAACAGGACTCTCATGCCACAGGTCACCTTGGCTACGTCATCTTCTCTGCGGGAGGCTTGCTTGAATGCTGAGAAAAACTCACCCTGAAAATCACAGAAAAATACCTGTTTCCTCCCTTGTTTTGCAAGGACTGCAAAGTGAGCCTGAAGCAGGGACGCAAGGTGGGGTGAGGTGGTGAGACCATCACAGAGCAGCCAACAGCTGGTGGTAGAGGCCAACGATCGGGACATAACTACCACCTTTCAGGAGAAGTTCCAGATAATGTTCCTGGAAGCTGGGAAAGGGCCAGGATTTCTGCCTATCAGTCTGGAAAATGGGGAATCAGGGACACAGGAGAACTGGGTGCTCTCAACCAAAGAGCAGGAGGGGGCAAGGTGCTTTCACAAAGGCTCCTGAGAGACTGCCGCAGCCCCACCACGGCTTCCCCATCCTGGTGGCTGGTATCATGTCCACCCGGCCTCCCCAGAGCTGTTCTGAAGGCTCCACTGGCCTGACCACCTCTCAAGCAGGTACAGTGCGATGCCAAAGGGTGTTTGAGACCCAGCATCAGATGGAGGTGTTTGTGGCTTCTGCAGATGCTCTCCCTGCCTTGTGTCTCCTACCAGTCTACTGGCTGTGGTTAGAAATCTTGTTTCCTGAAAGAAAGACTCACTATGAAACAGTAGCTGCCTTTGTGGTTTGAACATACATTTCCCCCAGATCCAAGCCAATCTCTGTCATTGGAGATAGGAGGAGAGCGTGAGTTACTTTCCAGGTAAGAACCAGCTGTTTCAGGTTCTGCTCGAGGTCTGAACTCACCCTGGCACCACAAGTTCTGATGAATGTCAAAGGTGGGAGGTTTAAGGAAAGGTTTATTGGAGAAGCAAGGAGGCCCACTGTTGAGGTTCAAAATGGCCCCAGGCTTTTGTTGAAGAAGCCACGGAGACCCCTCCTAATGAGAAAGCTTGTCTAGATTTCTGATGTCTGACATGGCCCTGGGGCAATCAGCCCAGAGCTTGAACTCAGTTCTGGAGCAGAGGTTCCAGCCGCTCACTCCCAGGACTGTGCTCGTCCACGGCAACATTTTTCCCGGGGTTCATGCAGCGTCAGCATCAGGTCATCAGCTGTTCTTTCTTGAGAAAGACCTAATTCTGGGTATTAAAACCTCTTTTCATTTATAAAATGTTTTTGTTAATGTCCCTACCTGGCAAAATGAAACCTGGGCAGTGCTATGCCTGTTTCCTCTTCCCCACCTCATAATTAAAAAAAAAATAAAAATCTACTGATCTGTGAAATACAAAAACTCTGGGAATCCCTGTTCAAAACGGTCTATAAGGACAGGCTGGAAAATCATTAAGAAACCACTACAGGGATATGACTGCTTTAATTTAATTAGTATTCTCATGAAGGAGGTCAAAATCAGCAAGGGCAAAACACGCCTTGTAACACTCGCTAAAGCACAAGCTCTGGTAAACCCTTAACACTCTCCTTTACAGCTGGTTCCTGGCTCTCACAGATCACTTTTCTGAAAGGCCCACTGTGGAATGTGTAGGACAAAACCACACCAGCTCAAGACACCACAGGCCCCAAGGAACAAGAGCAAGGTGGCCAGAGGAGCCCAGACCTGCCCCAACAAGCCAGAAAACCCTCTCGTGAAGCAGAAATCCATCCAAGACACCACAGGGCAAGGTCAGGGAAAAAGCACCTTGTCAAGCCCAAGGTCAGCATGTGAGGACCTGACTCACAGGTAGCTTCTCTACCCAGCATGCAAACTCCACACTTCATCATACGAAAACTGGGGCAGGGATACTCCACAACTAGATGTGTTCTTGGAACTATGTCACTAGCACTAGCTGGTGATCTCCACCAGCTCCTGGATATATGCCAGGAACCTTATGAATTCTTTCTTTTCAGTCTGCGCAATAACCTGCACAGTCAGTAACATGGGCCCATTTTACAGTTGAGGAAATTGGGGCTCAGAAAGATGAATGACTCACTCAGGATCACACATCTACCTCTCTGATTTCATTGATTATGCCCTGTGCCCCCATATTACTCAGAGAGTAATATGGTTGGTTAAAGGCAATGTTCAGAGACAAGAACATCAATGTTAAAGTGAAGAGATGCTAAGTTTGGCTCCCGAGGCAGGCTCTGGTCTCCCTGTCTGGAGCCTGGCAGGAGTAGGGGTGATTCAGGATGTTTCTGACAGCATCTCACCTCCCTGCTGTAGGGGATCTCAATGGAGAGCAGTATCTCCTCTGGACCTAGCAGGGTCTTTCTGTAGCCAGGGAAGAAGGTGTGATCCATCCGAACCGTTCTTCTGGTGCCTGTACAGAGGCAAGACAGAGAGGGAACAATGTGAGGAAAGCATAGGACAGACCACCAGTGGAATTCTCCATCCTGGTCTCTGATGCCCACAGTCAGAGGCAGTGGCTGGCACAACGGGGGCCAAGGTGCTCCATTTGAAATCCTTAAGCACTGGTGTGCTGGTGACTGTTTAACAATCAGTTCTTTGAGAAAAAACCCTGATTCAAAGCATTTGCTAGTTTATGTGGTATAGATACTCCTACCACAGCCAATGTAAAGCTAAAAGAGCAACATCGCTCAGTGTGATGTTGGAAGGAGGGTAGCAAGGAGTTGACACAGCAGACCTGCCCTCCTCTGAAAGTCCTGCTTACAAGGTTGGCCACTAGCTATACTCTGGGACCTTGGATTTCAGGAGAGTTCCCACCATTCCCTGATAAGAACGGCTCACTGGGCCTGAAATGTTTGTACACATCGTATGGTTTATGCTGAACACCTGACTTTCCTCCTGGGAGTCTGGACTTCTGGCACGTGCCAGGCAGAGTTCCATGACCAGCCCCCAGTAAAAGCCCTGGGTGCTGAGTCTCTAACGAGTGTCCCTGGTAGACCACCCTTCACATGTGTTGTCACAGCTCAACTTATTACTGGGGAGACTGAGCATGTCCTGTGTGACTCCCCTGGGAGGAGGCCCTGGAAGCTTGTGCCAGGTTTCCTCTGCCCCATGCATCTTTTCCCTTTGCTGATTTTGCTTTCTATCCTCCTGCTGTAATAAGTCATAGCCATGAGTAAGACTCTACGCTGAGTCCTGTGAGGCTTCCCTGACCTCCCAAGAGTCATCAAACCCAGAGGTGGTCTTGGGGACCCTCCAACGAGGAAAGATGGACAGGAGTACACCCTTATGCAGCATTTCCCTCTACAAATATAATAAATGGAAATAACCTCAAGGGCATAGACAACTGTAAAGTGAAATAAAATAATTGGGAAATGGTGAATGTTGAGTACTTATTACCTTTGTTTTGTTTTTTTACATCATTATTGGAGTATAACCGCTTGACAATGGCGTGTTAGCTTCTGCTTTATAACAAAGTGAATCAGCTATACATGTACATATATCCCCATATCTCCTCCCTCTTGCGTCTCCCTCCCACCCTCCCTATCCCACCCCTCTAGGTGGTCACAAAGCACCGAGCTGATCTCCCTGTGCTATGCGGCTGCTTCCCACTAGCTACCTATTTTACATTTGGTAGTGTATATAAGTCCATTACCTTTGTTTTTAAATATACTTTATTTCATTGTAAGGTTATATAGTTTATGTTTTAATAGCTGCCATGTTTAACAAATGCTCAGGTTCTCTGAAAACCCAGCAATCAGCTGTGGTGAGCAGTGTACTCTGGCCCCAGCACACACCACTAAGTAAGGCATCTGGCTGACAGGTCCTGTTGTGAATTCTTAATAAAGTGATGGTCCAGCTCTCCTGGTCCCCAACCTGGGTACATCTCCCTTTGCAGCTGCCAGGGATCCAAACTTTAGGACAGCTGCATCATTGAACTTTGGGCTCTGCTTCTCCAGAAAGTGACCTACCTTGTGAGACTCCACCCCATCCCCAGCCCTCCTTCCTGACCACTGTATGAGGCAGCTCACCTCTGGACACGATGGTCAGCTTGGTCCCACTGGCCATGAACACAGGGTTGAGGTCGGAGATGGGGCTGGCTGTGATGATGTTCCCTCCAATGCACTAGGACAAGCAGAGAGAGCGTGTGAGAGAGCCCACCCCAGGAAAGCCCTGCTCACACAGCCGGCTCCCGAACACACAGAAGGTGGGGGACACCTGCTGAAGGGAGAGCCCTGAGGTTCTCCAACCCTGTGGAGACACAGGATCAGCACAGTAAGAACTTGGGCATTCGGGCAACATGCAAGAGATTCCAGTGCCTGGGGTTGGCTCTCAGCTCTGAAATTTACCTGTTGGTAAACCGGGATCAGCCCCTTTAAATTGTTTGTTTGATCGATTTCACCCAAACTCTTTCTGAAAGGGTTGATGTGGTTTATCACAGAGGCCACAGAGATTTAGTAAAAGAGAAATAAAAGGTAAAGACCAAGGAAAATGAGGAGGAAGCCCTAAGGGTGAACAGTGTGTTCTAACTGAGCTTCCTTGGCAAAGAATGTAAGGAGAATCAGACACAAGGCTCCTAGTATTAGAAAAGAGGAAGAGAACCAGTTGTTCCAGGAAAAAAAAAAATCCTTCCCAGAAGTAGATTGCATCTGGGCTTGGGAACTCAGCAGAGTTTTCTGGGTTTATGTCTCCTTATCTGTAATCAAAGGAGGCAGGTGCCTGGGGTAGGGTGATGAGAATGGTAGTAGGCTGTTTTGCTTTGTTTTTTGTTCTAATTTAAAACAACAACAGCAGTGGAATGGGAGGGCCAGCTTTTCTCCCAACTCCATCGACAACTGTGAGACTGAAATGGCGCCAGGTGTGAGAACGCCGTCTGCAAACCCAGAATTTGGGGGCTAGTCTGAAGACTTATTACAAACAGTCAAGAGGTGGGCCTCTCCCTCCTCTCAGGGGGTCTACCTCTGGTTCTCTCCCCAGCTCTGAAAGGCAGTCCCCCTTCCTCTTTCGGCTTCTCCCTAACTTATCTCTCATTCACCTGCTGGCAGCCTTGGCCAAGTCCAGGAAGAGGGGGGCAGGTGGCTCCAACCTCAGGGGTAAAGACTGAGTCACAGCATGGGTGCTTCCAAGGGTGGCCCACAGGCCACCTTCATCAGAAACACCTGTGGGGCTTGTTAAACCCTGACCCGTGGGCTCCACTCCAGACCTGCCGTCAGACGCTCTGAGGGTGGGGCCCAGGAATCTGCATTTTCAACAAACACCCCAGGCAATTCTAAGCACTTAAGTTTGACACCCATTGGGTCTGCAGCAGAGTCCAGACTAGCGCCCCTCGCCTTGCGATGAAAACGTGCATCCTGGGCCCCTAAATAGGGACTCACCGCCACAGACTTGACCTGCTTCCCGGCAAACCAGCGCAGCTGCTGCAGGACGCCTCTGAACACCTCTGTTTTCTGGGTGGGAAGCTTAGCAACCGCATCGAGCAGGGTCTTTTCCACAGAGTTCAGGGGGCAAGCGGCTCCAAAGGAGATACCTGGGAACACACGCTCGGAATGACAGTGATCCCCGTCACAGCTCGGAAAGCACTTCCATACACAGCAGCCCCACTAAGGCTAAACCAGGACGCACATCCTTATACGGATGAGGAAATTAAGGCCCAGAGAGGTCAAGTGACCTGCCCAATGCCACACAGCTAATAAAAGAGCCAGGACTCAACCCCAGGCCTGTTGACCCTACAACCAGAGTGCTCGTTTCTCTAAACCAGTGGTTCTCAACTCAATAAAATCAGATCTCTGAGGGTGAAGTCTTGGCATTTTTTTTAAAAAGCACCCCAAAACTCCCCCCACCTACCCCCTATTTCCATGAGCGATTCTAACATGCAGCCAGGATAGAGAACAGCTACGGAGAATCCCAAGCCCCTTGCCCGCTGGCCCCTACCATGGATGATCCGAGGAGGAGGGCACTGAGGGTGCCCGCCTTCCCCATGCAGGGCGGCTCCCAAAAACGCAGGCGGCAGCGGGAGCCGAAGAGGAGTCTTTCCTGGCACTCGCCATCCCCCCGCATGACCCACCTCCAGCGTCCCAGCCCCTCTGTGGGCTCAGGCAAACTTTCCCTTACCCTCCAGTCCATGCTCCACTGAATTCAGCTCAGGGATCCAGGTTGGGCAGATGATCACGGGAAACAGCTGATTCTTAAACTTCATCTCAATGCCTGAAGAGAAACAAGAAGCCTCAAGTTATAGGTCTGTTGTTTATCACCAGGGCATTTTCCCCCACCACCGCACACAGGACGGAGGACATATTCACGATCGTAACATGCTCCGTGGGTGACTTGGGGTGATTAGGGGTGCAGTGGACAAGATGTGAGAGTAAGTGCAGTTTCCGCACAATCAGCCTGAAAGCTATGTCTTTCCCTCTCAAAAAAACCCATCGGAATTCAAATAAGATGAACTCGAATTCGTGTGTGTGGTGTGTGCGCGTGCGTGTGCGCATATGTGCGTGCGTGTTTAATCACAATACTAGAAAAAGGGCATGAAAATAAGTCAGGAACGCTTGTAAGCACTTTACATATTTTAACTCAATCCTCACAATAACACTATGAAATACTGTGATTTTCTCTGTTTATAGATGAAGAAACTGAGGCACAGGGAGGTTAAGTTTCTTGCCCAAATTACACAGCTAAGAATGGGCATATTTCAGTACCGGAGCAATTATTAGAATTGGGATGTAATAGTAGTATGATATGAAAGTCTACCATTCAGACAAAAAAGGAAAATTGACTGAGGGAGAAAACTTCAAATTGGCCTCCCGGTCCCCAATATCTGTCTGAGTTCTTAAGGTGCATGGCTTGGTGGGACCGAATGTCTGTGTCTGGTTTCTGTCCTTCCGGTGAATCAAGTAAGAAACCTCTGCGAACAGACCTGCTTCTGTTCCTCAGACCCAGTTAGCACAGCACCTCTCCCAGCCCCGCCCACAGGGCTGTAGATGGAAAAGGGTAAGAAGGAAATGTCTGTGCACCAACCCCCCCCCCCGCCCCTTTCCGGTGCTGTTGAGGGTCTCTGAAGGGAGGCACAGGCTTTGAGGAGTCTGGCCTGTTTGAACATCAGCTCGTAGGGCAAAGAATGCCGATGGAGGCACTAAGTGGCTCATTTTGATAAGGGGTTCTCTATGACCCACTTCCCCCGACGTCATGGCGGTAGGTGGTTACACTGTGCGGAGTGCGTGTGAGGGAGGAGGTAGAGCTGTGGCGTGGTCTTAAGCAATTATTTCTAACTTGGAGCTTATAATATCTTTGTGAATGCCTTTCTCTTAGAATCTAACTGAGCCCAGGACATTGTGTGACTCGTGGCGAGGAACATGTCATATACCCAAGGACCCCAAATATTCTTCCAGCCAGTCATTCTCCACCTTAACTCATGGGACCCTGGGCCCTTGGGTCATGGCTACACAGGCCAGCCATTGTGGTCATATCACCTGAGGCACGTCTCACAGGCCACCCTGCCATCCTGATGTGTCACATTACTGCAGCAGGGGACTCTGCACAGCACCTGTGCTCACAAGGGTGGCCCAGCTCAGCACTTCACCAGCACAGACCTGAGCCAGGCCCCCCTCTCTGTGGCTGAAGAACCAACCAGAACCCAGGGCTCGGGGGTCCCTCCAGAGCCAGAGCCAGGAGTCCCCCACAAGCTGGACTTGGCTGCTTAAAAGCATGTCAAGTTCCCCCAAACCAGGGTTCCTCTGAGGCAGACCTCGGCTGTGCTACCATCCTCTCCTTGGATCCCCACTGGGCTTGGGTCCAGCCAAGTGGAAACGGGCCAGGCCGGGTTTATAAATGGATGGAGACGAGCAGGGACCTGGGCACCTCTGCTCCTGTGTGTTCAAGGACCAAGCCCGAGAGCTGCACATCTGGTGTCTCCTTGACCTGTTCACGTACTGCGGGCCTCAGGTCCCAGGTGGTGGCACCACACGGCAGGTGGCCACACTCATGGGCAACACAGCACAGTCACACTTGGACATCTCCTCTCCCTAGCCTTACCACATCACCCCCAGAAAAGGGAGGGCAAGAGAGTGACCTTTATGGAACCCCTAGTGTCCATCAGGCACTGGCCCAGACACGTAAGCTACGTTGCTCCCTCCGCCTTTAGACTGGGAGACACTGAAGGGAAGGGGTCTGGTCCAGGTGATCTGGGTACCCCTGGCTCTCCCAGAGTACCCAGCGCAGAGCAGGCTCCCTGTCAGTGCTTACGGAGAACAGTCAGCAGGGAGTTCAGTTAGTACTCAGGACAACCCTTAGAGGAGGTGTTACTACTCCACATATGAAATGGGGACGTGAGGGCAAAAGAGGACACACAGAGGACACACAGCCACAGGGGCTGAACTGGGCAGACTGGCCCAGGGCCACCCCGTGCCCTTACCAATCTCCGTGTTCCCCACCACCAGCTTGGCCTCAGGGTACTGCGCTTTGAGGTCCAGCAGCTCGTTCAGGGCTGAGGCCTGGATCCAGGTCACACGCTCCCCTTCAAAACGCAGCTGCTTCTGCGGAATGTCTTTCAGCCTCTGGAAAATGAAGTTTTCTTACTGTGCCTGCCTCTTCCTCCCCACTGCCATTCCCAGGGCCATTGCTTTAAGTTTGCAAGGGGATCAACTCTACTATGGATTTGTTTAATACTGAATTCAGATGGAAAATGCACGTCAGGGGAGAAGGGAGGGAGGACACCACGTATCGAGGCAGGAATTACGTTGCAGCTCTTTTATAGACATGATGTCACTTAGTCTTCAGAAGATCTCAGTGAAGGAGGCACTGTTAGTCTCCTCTTTTACAGGTGAAGGAGGAAGCTGAGGATCAAGGTTATGGGACCTGCTGAAGGTCACTGTCTCCAGGAGGTACGGGAGGCGGATCAGAAGGGAAGGCAATGGAAGGTTGGCTCTAGAGCATGAGGGGTGATGCGGGGCTGAGAGAGAAAACCCCCAAATCAAACTGACGGTTTTTCAAGGTTTCACAGAGAAAGATATGCTGGCGGTCTGCTGCAAAGCCGTTCTTTCTGGCCTGTTGAATTCCTAAAGCAGCCTTCATGAGCTCACCACCCCCTGAGAAATCTGCACTTGAGAAGCCTTGAGAGTGGCTTGATTATTATTATTATTTTGGTCATGATGTTGGAGTGAAGGAGCAGAATCATCAAGGTGAGAAAGTAGGCGTGAGAGGTGTCCTTAAGACATGGCTGCAGGCCATGGATTGTGTCCTTTGAACACAGCTCTCTTTGTTTGTTTGTTTCGTATATGAATGGACTGCTAACAGAAAGAAGAATGGACTGCTTGAGGGCTTATACATGAGATTTAGCCAGGAGGTCACCAAATACTTCTGGAGCTCCTGTTACTGTACACAGTGTGCCAAAGGGATCCACTCCCTCAGAGTGACACGTGTGAGAAGGAGAGAAGTGTGGGTCCCTGTGGGAGTATGTGGCACAGGGACTTGACGTTTGGGTGTCAGAGAAAGGAAGGGAAATTCAGGCTGAAACCTACAGGACAAGGAGGACACAAAGGCCCCAGTGGGTACGAGTGGGACCCAACAGGTCTCCAGGGGCTCATGGGGCATCACCTACCAGCAACTCTGGGGGGAAGATGGGTTCCTGGGTGGGATCCAGGGGCATGAATTCCTCTGGGTTGAATAAAGATGGCGAGAGAGTGACCTGCTGGAAAAGGGGACAGATGAGTGATACACTGTCCCCTCCTTTAAAATGCCCCATAGGGCTGGCCTAGCCCTCTGTCCAAGCGAGCTCATCCACAGACCCCAGCAGGCTGGTGGAGGAGCTGGTATCTCCTGGGAAGAAGGGACAAGGAGGTCTTGACAGAGGATCCAGGGCTAATGTACACAGTCACCACCCTCGTGACTGGGGCGTAACCGTTTCCTCTTCCAGCCACCACTGCCCAGAGTGTGGAGAGAGCCCACTGGCTCCTTTGATCTGAGGTTGGCCCTCAGCCTTCCAGGTTGAAAAGGATCCACTTACCTTGTGGTCTTTCTTCTGGTTCATGCAGCAGTTTGGGTTGTTCCCATTTCCTCCACAGCATCCACCATCCTAGAGAGATGACCAACATTCACACAAAGATATTTGCAAAGAGTTTTCACAGAAGCTAAAGAACCTAGATGATTACTATCAAATGAAATCTGGGTATGATACCTATTCCAGCATCAAAAGGAACAGCAGATACCCCACCCCATCCCACTTGCCTCTGCACAGAGGAAAGGCCTCTGCTTTAACTACTGTCACTTCGTTAACGTAGATTAAATAACTTGAGAATAAACAAACAGGACCTCTCCTGGAAGCAGCAGGGATGTTTAATTATGAGAAAATTTCTCCATAAAAGCTAGTCCTATTTTATCAAATCATCTCTTTGTGCCCACATTCCTCTTCAGTACTGCTTCCTGAGGAGGCCTTCGTTCCCCGACCAGGGATCGAACCTTTGTGCCCTGCAGGGGAAGCACAGAGTCTTAACCGCTGGACCACTAGGGAAGCCCCTCATGCCTCTACTTCTAAACCATCAAGTTCTATGGGAATGGGCTGGGCGCCTCCCAGGCTGGAGTCTTTGGGGGGCTGCTGCCAAAGACGTTCAGGACCAGCGGTGTGCCCGGCCAGTGTGCCTGATGGCCTTCCCACGCCTTCTCAGGCACTTCTCGCCAGAAAGCTCACTCTTTATTCCTCACTGCAGGCCTGTTCTGGAGGATATGTACAGGTCTGATGACTCATCACCTATGGGGAAAGGACTTGCTCAGGACCTCTTGGGGTACCAATGGCGGAGCACAGAATAGAGCCCAGATTGCTACCTCCCAAAACCAATGCACTGAAGGTGGGAAAGGGTGTGTTCACCTGACTGATCTAGCCCAAGGAGGCAGGAGTCTCAGCTCAGAGCCCCAGAAGACACTACAGAATCGTGGAGTTGTGCTAAGAGGCAGAAGTGGGGGAACTCCCAGGCATAGACCTAGACACATTTCCAGGGCAGCCATTCCTGGGGGAGCAGGCTGGGAGTAGCCCTTCCTTACGTGAATCATGGAAGACACCATTCATGCCGACATTTCTCAAAGGGTGAGTCACCGCCCACCAGTGTCCCCGAGGAAGTTCTCAGAGGGCCAAGGAGGCCGAAGGTGTAGCCTCTGAGAACGTGCAAGCACTGTCAGACTTGCCTCCACCCCCCTGCACGTGCTGCCCTGCGTGCAGACCCCTCTTGCATTCACTGCTTTGCCACTGGATCTCAGAGTGGCTCGGTCTATCTTACACCGCCACACCACCACCTTGCCCTTCCCCTCTGAATCTGGACAGAACGGAGAGGGCCTCTGCGCATCTCTCTTTTTGGAGGAGTGATGTGGAAAATTACCAGGCCCTACGTACAGTGAGACAACAGCCTCCCTCACCTGGTCCTTGTGGGGAAGGATATATTTCGCAAAGGTGGATTATTCAGATAATGAAAGTGTCAGCGCTTTCTTACTTAGATCTTTTTCCTTGATAATTCATTGATGTGTTTATGACATAAATTACTGTAACGTACAATAATGTGTCACTGCCCTCAAGGCCTACTGCGGTTAGATAAGGCTAGGGTTTTTCCCCAGAGAGATTTCCACTTTTCTCAGTAGGCTAAAACTGCTGGGCTTATTTTTACGGTTCCCCCATTTCCTTCCTTGCTGCTAGGTGAATGTTGTCATTTCCTGCTGTGAACAGGCTGCCTCGCTAAAGCATGCTCTTCTCACCCTCTTCCGGTGTGTGCTATGGCCATGAAAACTAGATAGATGAGCTTTTTAGAACTGTGTGTAAGGTAACAATTAAAAGGCTCTGAATAAAGGCCTTGGGGGCCTCCAAGGAGTAACATGCCTGAGCTTCTGAGCACATTCTGTGAGCCAGTCATTTTGCCTGCTTGGAGGACCCAGCTCTACTCTGCTCTACACTGCCAGGCAGCTGGAGTGAAGGGGGTGCAGCTCACCTCCTCCCATGGTGTCACAATAGATTCAGGAACTGTGTAAATGATGATAAAACTCTGACCCACAGAAGGAGTATAATTGTCAGCTACACTCAAAAGCCCTTCTCTCTGGAGAAACTAGGAGAGCTGGTCAGATTGTATTTCTTTGAGAAGCCTCCTATGAAATAAGTACATGCACAAGATTAACAATCCCTGGTTCTCAGGGAAGCCTAAGCAATACATGAAGATCAAATATGGGTAATGGAAAAAATGTACCAGCATCATAATTTATGTTGCCATTTACTAAAAATGTAAGATGTGCCAGGCATTGTCCTAAGAGCTTTACAAGAAGTCCTTTCCACAAGCACTGTAAGGTAGGTATTATTACAATCCCCATTTTAGAAACAAGGAAATTTGCCCAATATCATGCATCAGTTAAGTGATGGAATGGGATTTGAACCCAGGTCTGCAGATTCTGAATCTAAGCTTTCAATCATTTTCATTTAAATCCGTACCTCCTGGTTCCTCATCATCAACAGCATTCACCAGGATGTGGCATTTTCCATCCTTAGAGGCTCCATCTCCATCTCCACCCTTTTGGACTATTTGGACACAATACTCCTTTTTGTACTGTACCAACTCTAACAGTCAGTGAAAGGCACAGGAGCCTGTGACTCTCCCCTTAACCCAGAATCAAATTGAGACGAGACAGTTTGATTGGAGTCAGGATCAACTTGACCCAGCTGGGAAATCAGGTAGAATCTGGGGAGATTGAGCCAAGAAAGGAGAAGCCAGCCCCCCGTCCTCCTTGCCGGATGACAGGTGTGTGTCTGCGTTTATGTAACCAATGCTCATGCACCCCAGCTGTGGTTTCTCACGCAGAGGAATATGAACACTACAGGGGTTCACACACCGTCTGAAGATCTAATTAGCAGTTTCATAAGCCCAGCAGAGTGCCAGCTGCAGAAAGCAGCGGGGACAGGAAAGGAGGAGGGACTCGAGTGCTGAGTCAGGCTGGGTCGTTATTAAATGCCATGTTCAGCACCTGTGCCAGGGGCTGAGCATGCCAGTCACCAAGGAAGGATGCCAAGCCCGAATGCCCTGGAGGAAATTAGCTCTTAGGCAGCATGTCCCTTCCAGTAACCAGTTCTCCAGGCCTTCCCTGGAAGAAAAGTCTCCATGCTATTGATGAGAACCACCACCTCCCTCCAACCCCCAGAATAAGAGCGGCACAGTCCAACACCCTTGCCAGGTACCTGCGGCAGAAGGACCCGCCAGCTGGCCACATGATCATTTTTCTCTGTAACCCAGAGGCCCGTGGCATCCCTCCCAGCTGTGATTCCTGAGTGTTGCTGCTTCAGGAGCAGCGCCACTGCTGTGTCAGGGCCCCAACTTACCTTGGCGAAAGTCCGGAAGCCCTGGAGGATGGGTCTGTAGCCTGTACAGCGGCACAGGTTTCCTGTGGGCCAAGGAAAAAGCTGCAGTGTCAGCGCAGGCCCCGGAGCAGCTAAGGGGTTTGTGGCTTTGCTCCCAGCTCAGTTAAATGCTCTCTTTACATATTCTATTTTCTTTGCTTGGAATGACCCTCCTCCTGCTTGTACCCCTGACTTCAAAACGTCTACCACTTCTTCCAGGAAGCCTTGCTAGAATGCCTAGACTGAATCAGGTGCTCCTCCTAAGTCCTCCCATGGTGCCTAGTCATAGCTTTATCAGTGAGCTTATCAAACTACATTATAAGCTGTCTTCCCCTTCAGAGTACAACTTCCTTGAGAGGAGGGACTGTGTCTTTCATCCCTGTGTCCCCTGTACCCTGTATTGTGCCTGACATATGATAGGACTTCATATAACTGACTGAATAAATGATGCATTAAAATGGATTGAATGAGTGGGGAGCGTTCTCTACTCAATTCAGAGGAACAGATACCAGGCCCAACCATCTGGGCCCATTCACAGAAGGCAAAGTGGGAAGCCAGTCCCTGCTCAAGGCTCAGAGTCATGGCCTCCTTCCTCATAGGTGGCCCTTGCCCTGCAGAACCCTGCTCTGAAGAAGCAGCAAGGGAAGACGCCATGTCATTAGCTTCTGTGCAGTTTCCCAGACGATCTCCTCCCACGCCGGCCACTCATGGCTACCCCATCCTAGCACGGGGTGAGAGCAGAAGACACCTCAGGAAGATGAACACTAAGGCAGGAGACCCCAGAAGGTCTCCAAACCACCCAAGTGTTCTTCCAATTAAGAAAGCACCACTTCCAGTCAATCGTAACCAACATGGTGGGATGGCCTGAGCCTTTCCCTCAAAAGGCAGTGCCTGGAACTCCTACTCCACGCCTGGCATCCACTCTGGCCCTGCCCTGCCCTCCTCAGAGCCCCACTTGCCACTCCACCTCCCAGGCCCTGCCTCAAGGCCCATACCCTGGAAGGCATCCTCGATCTCCTCAACAGTGGGCTCGGGCTGGTTCCGAAGCAGCGTGTACATGCTCATGACGATGCCGGGGGTGCAGAACCCACACTGGGAGCCGTGGCTTTTGGCGATTCTCTCCTAAAAGGGGCAGATGACGTAGACACCTGTGTTGCAGAACCCTCCCAGGCTCCCTCGCGACTCAGCTGGAGCCAGCCCATGTCGACAGGCAGCGTAGGGTAGCAGACCGCGTGAAGTCAAATCGTAGTGCTGCCACTTCCCAGCTGTGACCTTGGCCAGTTACCAAGCCTCACTAAGCCTTGTCTATATGTTTAGGACCATCCTAGCACTTAGAGGATTCAGTGAGATCATTCACGTAAAACTCTTAACATCATCCCTGGCATAGAGGAAGGCGTCAACCCATAGGAGTTATTAATAGGACAGCCCCCTCAAAGAACAACGACTGTTATAGCCAGAGGGGCTTCTCACCCTTCATTCCCTTCAACAGAGAGAGGAGGAAGCCGGCTCAGAGATTTAAGACATGTATGCAAGATCACACATAGTGAATGCTAGAGCTGTGTCAGGTTCTTCTAACTACACTACCCCACAATCCAAAATCAACCAAATGAATGCATTTTATTCCAAATTAGAATGCTGCTGTATTCTTATGTGAAGGCAATCCTTGAAGTCCAACGGGTGGGGACTTAAGAATTGGGAAATGTGTGATATAGAATTCACTAAAAGCATTGAATGTCACAGAATTTTCATTCAAACCTGCAAGATTTTTATTACAAGGAGATTCTCCTCATCTACACTATTTTTTAATCTCTGGGAATCTCTCTTGGAACTTACATTAAGTAAAATTGCTAGAATGTTGTATCCCCAGTGCCTAGCATGGCTAGTCATTCATTTGACAGATATTTACTGAGAAACTATTATGTACCAGGAGCGGTAAAGGCACTGGGGACAGAGAGTAAAGAAGAGATGAGGTTCCTGGTCTCACGAAGCTCATATCCTAGTAGGGGAGATACTGACAAAAACAAAGAAGAAAATTTGAGGTGGAGGTCAGTGCTCTGTAGAGAATTAGTACAAGAGGACATGACCCAGACTGACTAGTGGCTATTTGGAGTGGTTAGAAAAGCCACTCTGAAAAAGTGACCTTCCAGTTGAACTTAATGACGTAATTTGGAGCAGGGAAGGGTGTATCCCAGGCAGAGGGAACAGCGAGTGCAAAGGCTCTGAGCACAGACAGTGCGAAAGTCTGATGCGCTAGAGCTGCTGAAAGGCCAGGGTGGATGGAATCCTGGGACAAGGGATGTCAGCTGGGGGAACAGGCAGCAGCCAGTCCGTGCAGCTCTTCATAAACCAGGGTTAGGGATCCGGATGGTTATTCTGGGTGTGATGATGAGAGGGCTTTAAGGGGAATTTCAGCAGGGCTTGATATGATCGAATTTGCGTTTTTAAAGAATCACTCTAGCTGCTGGGCAGGGAATAGCTGTAGGGGCAAGAGAAGAAACAGGGGAACAGGACACTAAAGTGGCCTAGGCAAGAGGGGATAGTGACTTGAACCAAACATTAATGGGGGAAACAGGAAAAAAATGAAGATTTCATTGTAAAGTTTGGAGGTAGAGTAGTTACTACTTCTGGATGGATTGGGTGTGGTGTATCAGAGAAAGAATCATAGGTGACTCCTAGATTTTTATCTTGAGCAATTGGGTGGATGCTTTTGCCACTGACTCAGATGGAGGAAGACCAGGGAAGAAAGAAGTTGGGGGGAAAATAGGGTTTTGTTAAGTTTGAGATTAGACATCCATCTAGCGATTTAAGTAGGCAGCTGGAAAGAGGAGTCTGGTCTCTGAGGAGAGGTCGAAACTGAAGATACAAAGATGATGCATTCACATGTAGATGGCATTAAACTCACCTCAGGAGAGTGTGAAGGCGGAGAAGAGATGGGGCCCAGGCCAGAGCCCAGGGTGCTGCAGCAATTAGGCACTGAGCCGAGGAAGAGCTGTACATGGTGCAAGCATGGAGGTAGGAGGAAAATGAGGGAAGTGTGGTGTCGTAGAAGCCAAGAGAAAAACAGAAATGGACAAGAGGAAGTGGAATCTACAGCTTATCTGGAGCCAAAAGAAGTACATCAGGAATAAGGATCTATTCCATTGGAAAGAGAGGGTTTTCACTTCATTGTATGGATATGATCCCTGTGTTTAAACGGTTCATTCTTTCTTTCATCTATGTTTCAAAGAAAAGTACAAGCCCTCATTAATCTTCTCACATCCGCTGCAGGTTGGACAAGTTTAGTAATCTGCCCTTTTCCTGCCTAGGAAGCAAAGACATGGCAGTGAAGCAATACCACCCCACCGCGCTCTGACCCCACATGACTGGCCCAAGATGCTCCCTCCAGGGAGTATAATTAGTTTGCTAATTATACGTAGTTTGCTAATATATAATTAGTTTGTATAGTATAATTATAATATATAATAGTATAATTAGTTTGCTAATTATATAACCAGCGATCCTGACTCCAGACTCACATAAGGGGCACAAGGGTGACAGGATCTGAATGACACAGTCAAGGGAAGATTAAGAAAAGGGCCTGGCTCAGGCACCTTCCATGATGCAATCTCCTAAGGACCTCCTGCCTCAGTTTCCCTGAATGTAAGCACCAGGAACAGTGGCTTTTCCTTCCCACTGTGCTCTGCTCCCACATGGGCTCCAATCCACCTTGTCTACGAGCAACCTTTCTCTCTCCACAAACCCCTCAGACTACTGCCCACTCTTCCCCAAAGTGTTCCCAATTTCGCTTCATCCTCAGGTGCCTGGTACCATCAGGGAGAAAGCACTGGTCAGACACCCATGTGTCTCTGTTCTCTGACTCAGCCCTTGCTAACCTCCATTTTAATGAGCCCATGTCTATAGGATCCATGGGTGAAAGGTGAGAGGTGCAATGAAATTACCACTGGAGGGAGCAGGGAGTAGGTGGGCTTTTTATCAAGGGGCGCAGAGCATTTGGAATCTTCAGTCTGAGACGGCAAGGGGGCTTCCTAAGCACGCTCGGGCACAAGGTGAGGAAGTCCCCCTGCCCCTCCTCCTCCAGCTCTGACACAGCTGGACTTACAGCCGCCAGATCCAGTTGACCTCTTGGTTCCCATGGGGCATGCAATGTCACCATCCACCCAGACACAGGAGGGAGCTCCAGGCTCGGGTGCCTCCACTTCCTGCCTCACAGCCACCCCCTCACCTCCACGAGGATCTGGGGAGGTGGCTGGGCCGGAATGCCACCTTGGCCCGGGAAGTGACACTCAGCCCAAAGACCCAGAGCAAGTCTGCAGCCTTGGTCGAGCCTCTGGTTACCTGCACAGGATGCAGCCTCGTCTTGGTACTTCCGATTCCTTCCACAGTTGTCACGGCAACATGGTGCAAGGAGCAAATGGGGGCCAGGCAGGCATTGGCAGAAAAGTGACTGGAACCCAAATTAAGGTCATTCCATCGACCACTCAGGTCATCAGAGCAGGCCTGGGTGCAGGGTCTGGGAGATCTGTGATGCCTGTGTCACTTCGCTTCACTCTATAGTATGTTCTTGTCTTTTCTACAGGTGTCCTCACCTCTCTACCCAAGACTCTGCGCTCGAGCCCCTCCGGCGTCCTGTGGAGTCACACACCGGTGCACCCTAGGCCTCTGAGCTGGAGCACGGGAGCCAGGGTCACTTTCAGCTGCCTCTTAGCCTGACACTGGAGGCTGAGTCAAGAGGAAGCTTCTGGCAGTTTCCAGGCCCAAAGTGTGCTCCTCTCTCTGCAGGGCCCGTCCTTAGCCACTTCAATTTCAGAACCTCCTGTCACTTTTGCTTCTCTGCTTTCACTCACCTCCATTTCTCCCACTCCTCTGTGGGGAGAGGGAGGGGAAATCCCCAGGTGGCATGGGACACCAACCCCTTAGAAATAGCTTCCCCACATCTATCCCTTTATTCATCGCTCATTCACTCATACAGACAACATCAGTTACTGAAGGCCAACCAAGTGCCAGGCACCCTGCCGAGGGCTGAGGAAATAAAGGTGAATAAGATGGAATCTCTGTCCTCTAATAGACTGCCTTCAACTCAGGAAAACAGAAGCCAGTGTGAAGATGAAATTTAAATATTTTACGGTAAGTGTTTCAGGAGGGCTATGCACAGGGCACCATGGCACCAGCAGAGACAAGGGGCACCTAACCCAGTCTTGGGAGGTCAAGGAAGGCTTCCTAGAGGAGGTGATATTTTGCCCAGTCCTAAAGTGCTAGTAAGAGATAGCCAGGTAGAGAAGTCCTTGAGAAAAGGACATTCAAGACGGGAAACAGCTTCTGCAAAGACCAAGAAATGAATGGGCATGGAGCATTGGTAGTTCACAATTGTTTCTGCATGAACAGAGTGCTGGACCCGTGAAGAGAAAGAAAACTGGAGAGGAAAGATGGGGAAAACTGAAGGACCTCACATGTTGAACAAAAAGATTGGACTTTAATTTGGGGGCAATGGAGGCCTACTGAAGGATTTCATGGGATGTGATATAAGTCTGAATTTTAAAAAGATGATTATTTTCAGCAGTTCAGAATCTTGTCCATATATATTTATAAGCCAGGAAGATACTTCCTAAGACATCATTCTATAATGTCCCTCTTCATGACCAAAGTCTACTTAGAAATACAGGGGCTTACATGTATGTGCGCACACGCACACTCACTCAAAAGCTGACCCCTGCATCACGGTCCTCAAAGGCCATCAGCCAGCAGGCAAAGGATACATGATCTTGTCCTGGAGACGATCATACTTGGAAAGCATCACCGTGCAGGCCCCACAGCCGCCTTCTCCGCAGCCCAGCTTTGTCCCTCTCAGCCCCACTAGATAGTCAAGGGTTAAAGAATATGAACTCAGAGAAAAAAAAGTCTTTGTTGGGCTGCTGGGAAATGCCTGGACTGAGCTTCAAGTGAAGAGCCATTCGTCCACACGCAGGCTCAGGCCCCTCAACCCGGGAGGCAGCAGACCCACACGGCCTCCCACTCAGACGGGATCAGGGAATGAGGCCAATTCCATTGTACACAAAAGGAAAGGCACCAGCACCCATGTGTCAACCCCTGGGACTGGAGTTCCACTGCTCTCTAATCCTGGAGATTTTCTGGGGATCAAGGTCTTCTAGGTGTGGTCTTAACAGTCCCCCAACCCTGTGGTCTCACTGGGCAGGTAAATCAGGCACCTCAAAGACTGAGTATGTGGGCCAGCCCTCACATCACCCCAGCTGGTCATGCAAGGAAGCCATTCAAGCCAGCATGGGACTTGCTGAGTTCGGCTTCCCTCATCCTCCTGCCAAACCTTCTGGATTGATGAGGTCCAGGGACCAAAATTAAGGCTGGACCAGGGGCTTCTGAATATCCATCCCATAGGATATGTGAATGGAAATTAAAATGAAGATATTTTTGAGGTCAGAAACCAATATTGGAGCCACCTCTTATATATTGGTGGAAACAAAATCTCCGATACTTTGCGCTTGAAAAGTGCCTAACTAATAGGCTATTCTGGAGAACAGCAGTTATGGTGGCCTCTTTCCCGGGGACACACAGGCTCCATCGCTGCTTTTCCCTCAGGCCCACAGGCCTCCAGGCCATCTATCTTCCTACTGAAGATGGAAGGACCTGAGGCTATTATCCCTGGTCACTACCCTAATTTCAAGATAAAATTAATAACTAACAATGATAAAGCATCTTCTACTTGGAAAGCAGCTATACCCATGGGCCCGCTTGATCTTCATAATAATGTGGTTAGCAGGTAGGGCAGGAATTGGTGAAAGAAAGAAAGAGAGAGAGAGGGAGGGAGGGAGGGAGGAAGGAAGACAGAGAGAGAGAAAGAGAGAGAGAGAGGGAAAGAGAGAAAGAAAGAAGGAAAGGAAGGAAGGAATGAAGGAACGAAGGAACGAAGGGAGGAAGACTGAGACCCAAGATGTAATGTGCGCCCTGCAAGGTGACAGCCACTTGTGTCACCTTGAGTGTTAGGGAACACGGCCATCTGACTCCTCCCCCACCATGCTGCTGCTTCTTTTAAAGCACAGCTGGGGAGGGATCTCTAGATCTCGAGTTATTCTCTTCACTAGTCTGGACATATGAGATCAGCAGTTTAGACCACTCTAGGGGCACGTGAGGACGAATGGAAGCAGCCCAAAGTAGTCTAGAGGTCTTCTGCTAGCCTGGGCATCCTTCTGGAAGCCAGGGTAGAAGTCAAGGCTAGTGTCTTCTCTCTTGCCTGGAACTCCCACAGATCAACTCTCAACACAGGCAGCAGGAAGCCACCAGGACTTCATATTTACATGCCAACTTTCAGGTGTGGAGTTCATTTGAGATTTGGCCTTTAAACCAGCCAACTGCTATGATCAGGAATTTCTGAGGCTGTCACGTCTTCAAAACTGTGCTAGAAATCTAAAATTGATGTCAAAAATCTCTAAGAGTGAGCCTCTCTTTCCAGACCACCCAGGTAGATGGGCTGGAAATGGAGTCCCACGCAGTCCCCTGATCCCACTGAGTGACTCCAGGTCTACAAAAAACGCCATCAGGTCCATGTGCTGTGAACCTCCAGACCTGCCCCCACCAGGTCAAAAATCCAGGACAAAGTACACTAGAGCCAGCCACTATCTGATAGGAGGTGAAAGAACCAGAGGCAAGGCCATGGATTCCAGGCTGGCTTCTGAGGGTGCTGAAACGATCCTTTGTTGTTCCAAAGTATGTCACTGCAAGGAGCCACCAGACGTCCCTGCCTCTGGGAGCCACAAGGGTTTATAGACAGAGGTCAGGATGAGTATCATTCTACAACAGACCCCTAGAGAGTTTCCAGTGTGGGTGGGAAGTTCAGAGCATGGCTCCCGGCTTCAGTCCAGGTCTGCCAGCATTTGCCCAGAACACACGAGGGGGAGGTGTATCCCTTAACACATCCAGCCTCGCTTCCTCCTCTGTTAAAGGGATCGCTGTGAATCAGTGAGATAGCCTACATAAATCACCTTGAACTCCACCCATATGTAGTCAGTGCCCATTAATGTTAGCTCCTATTCTAGCTTTACTGCTGGTATTGTTCCAGGGCCTCAGAATACTTTCCTACTAGGAAAGAACAAAAGGGATGGGGGATCTTGGGAGCAGAGCAGTACCCCAACCCTGCTCAGGAGTCCCCCACCCCACGCTTCCCAGTGCCTGCCATTCCCACAGTGGATGGTGCCTCTACACGATTCCCACCTCAGGCAGCATTTTCCCCAAAAAATACCCCTTCCCCTGACTTTCTCTCCACCTTCGCAGAGCTAGAAACCCTGCCTGGGAAGCCCATTTAGGTATTAACAAAGGTCTGCTGAGGCAGGCTCTGCTCCTCCTGGGGGTGGGGGGAGGGGAATGACCACGAAGCTTGCCAGAGCTAAGGAGGGTCTCTTGGAGCTGCTTGTTTTACAGGCCCAGGGTAGAAACTTAAATGCAGGAGACTTGAAGAACATCAAGAACCATATTCTTACTCGGCAGCTGAGAATTTCAGACGCACCAGCCTCAAATGACTTCCCAAGGTCACACAGCTGGCAAGTGGCAGAGCTGCAACTAAGACACAGGGGTCCAGAGCCCTAACCCAGTGCTCTTTCCTCTGCACTTCACGGCCTCCAGACCAGTCATAGCAAATGGGGTAAGGCCCAGAGAACGAGTCCCCAAGTGCCCCCTCTCCCTCACCCCTGCTCCAAAGTCAGGATACATTTTCTTCTCAGGTAGGCCAAAAGGCTTGTTTCTGGATCTGCATTTTTCTCCACCACCTATAAAAGCAAACACCAAAGAAAACTATATCAGAGGTATACTTAGTCATCGTCTCACCCAAGAATTTGTAGAGTTAATGGAGATGTGCTACATATATCATGAAAACGAAGGTGTTTTTCTTAATTCTATAAGATGAGCATATCAGCTGCAAGCCAAATCGTGTACCTGCGGACATGCTGCAATTGTAAAATTCTGCATTAGTGCTCAGCTCTGGACCCACCACAGAGCACTTAGGTACGGCGCCGGCCGTGCTGGGCTGACCAAGGCAAAGTTCCCTTCAAATTGAACAAGTCATTTCATTTCCAGCTGCTGGAGCACATTTGTGAACGCCAGGGACAGCTGGGAGCGGTGGCATGCAGACCTCTGGCTTTGCATCCTGGAGGGTGGACTCTCAGGCGGTGGACGGCCAGTCTGCTGGCCTGTGCTCATAACAGAGTGTGGTATGCATTGGGTCATCACAGTCAATAGCACTAACACAGGTTAGAAATGGAGAAGAACTCTCAAACCAAAGGCCCACAAACAGAATGTTCAATAAGGCAGAAAGTTTGTCCATGAGGTGTGGTGCTAGTTTCAGATGCAAATCATCAAAGGAAATCTATGAAAACCTGTTTCACTTCTCCTCATGCATCATCAAGCCTAAAAGGGTCCGGGTGATTGGGATGATCAAGGGGAGAGAATGTGTGATAAGAGTTTCTTTAGAGAGACCTGCACTATGATTCTCACATCTTCCTAAAGTAGGAGGAGGAGGAATCTGCCTCACACCTCCAACTTCATGAGGGGCTTCTATAGCCCTACATGTAAAGCTCACATGCTGCAGGGCATATGGTGGTCTGGCTTAGCTAAAAGATAGAAAAAGTGTTACCAGACAAGCTGAGGAAGAATTGTAGTGTAAGGATTGGTGTACACTTCCAGAGTTTGGAAGAGCAAAGGATGTGAAATTATTGTGCCATGGACCCAGCACAGGCCATATGTGAGAGAGAGAACTTGCTTGGAGGTGTTTAAATCATTCCTGGAAGACTGACTACAGGAGGTGATGGGACCTCCATCAGAATCTGTATGGAGTGGACCTCCCAAAACTGGAGGCTGAGGGAGAACAGCCAGACTGAGAAAACAGCCCCCTACACCATGTCATAAGACTTGCAGTTGAAGGTTCCCAGCAGCGGGAAGCCATCCTACACCAGCACCTAATAAATAAGAACTTTCTCACTACCCTCTCCTCTCTGTCCTGAAATGAAACTGTGTTTGGCAACTTATAATTGCCCATAGGATTTTTTGTTCGCTAAGAGTAATCCAGAAAGTCATGAAACTACCAAAATTTACCCTTGAATAAAGTTGAAAGGAAAGTGGAAGATAAAATTAATTTTCTTTTATGATTACACCCCACAGGTACAGCTTGTTCAAATTTTCCTGGTTATAAATTTTACACAAGGAGTTGTTTCTTTTCTCTTGGAAATTAAATCATAAATGCACAAAATAAAAGTCTTTATTACCTTTCTCAAAGATGGCAATAAGATCCTCTTAGCTTACCAAGAGGCTCCTGCCTCCCCTTCCTCCTGCCCTGCTGCTCTCCTTTTATCACATCCCATCAGTTCTCTGCTCAGTGCCTTCAGTGACCTCCCACATATTCAAGGTAGCATCCAAGTTCCTTAGGCTGTCTTTCAAGACCCTTTTCAATGTGTCCCCAGTCTTCATTTTCAGCCTGTTCCCCTCCTGCTTCCCTGCCAAGCTGGTCTTCATACTCCAGTGAAAATACAACTTAAACCTTCTAACTCCTGTGCCTTTGGCCATTCCATTCCTCTTTCACCTGCATCTTGACTTATCAGAAGACCCCAAACACTTCCTTATCACCCCAGCCACAAGTGGTCCAACCTTCCTTGAATTCCTTGTAAATTTAAAATACCTTTAAAGTACAAAGTCTGAAAAATAAGTTTCTTTAGTGGAGGGTTTCTCAGGGTTTTAATATTCATCCATTCATTCTGTCCACATTCATTGGGCACCTACTATGTGCCAACACTATACAAAGTGGTCTGGGAATATCTAAGAAGAGTATCTGGTGGGGATACTTTTCTTTGAAATACATTTTGGAATATGGCACCTTACCTAATCACAGTCCACTTTGCCAACTAGTTCATAAACTCCTGAATGGTAACTGCCTGGTCTTAGAGATTGTATTCCTCCAGTACATATGTGTCCCATAGGCTCAGGCCTCAGAGGAGCTTGTAAATGTTGACGACATGGGTAGGTGGGTGGGTGAGTGAATGACTGTTGCCTCATCACTGACTGCTGCTTCTCGTGGGGGTCACTCCTGGACACCTTCAACTGCACCCTACATGCCGAATCTTCCCAGACTCCTCTAGGGGCCACCATCTCCACTAACCAGAGAGTGACTGTTCAGAAAAACAAGAATCCTGTCCTCCAAGAGGATGGTCACTATGGTGATACCAAAATCCTGGGCAGCTCTTTCCCTTCGACTCTGACTCTAGATCAGATGTGGAAACCATCGTCACCAAGACCTGTCACCACCACAGAAGGCCCTCGAGGTATTTGATCATTGACATCTTACACCCTCTCCAGGACCACAGTGAGTGAAGACAGAATCCTGGACAGTGGTCTGAAACAGGGAGAGTAGGAAGCTCATATTTAAGAGTGAGTCACTAAGTACCAACAGCTTCTTTGGTAACCTCCTTGCACAATATCTGGTAACAAAAGATCTAGAATATCTTGGGAATAGAATTACGAAGAAACTTACAGCTGTCTTTATTTGACTGGGAATTCTCTCGCTTGGTCTAGTTTTTATAGGGCTGCTTTCAGCTCATCCCTCCTTGCATTGCCTCACCACCTTTCCAGCAGATTCTCAAAAGTCTGCGTGTTTATAAAATTAAAAGCACTGATATTCATCACAGAAACCTGTAGTAGTAGAAGCTTCAAGAGATAGTAGGGTTTGGGCTTCCCTGGTGGCGCAGTGGTTGGGAGTCCGCCTGCAGATGCAGGGGACACGGGTTCGTGCCCCGGTCCAGGAAGATCCCATGTGCCGCGGAGCGGCTGGGCCCGTGAGCCATGGCCACTGAGCCTGCGCGTCCGGAGCCTGTGCTCCGCAACGGGAGAGGCCGCCACAGTGAGAGGCCTGCGTACCGCAAAAAAAAAAAAAAAAAAAAAAGAGATAGTAGGGTTTGATGTAATGATACTATCTACAAATTTTAAATTGCTTTCCTAAGGTGAAAATAAAATACATGGGGAAACAATTTTCACCAAACCAGATTCACCTTGAGATGCTCGCTTCTAGATCCGGTGCATCATAGCAAACCGTCCCCAAAGAAGAACAGAAGCTTGTACCATCACACGTGAACTGATGGCTTAATAAATAATCAAACCTTAGAGTGAGACTGTGCCTTGGAAGTCACTGAATCCGTTTGCTCACCCAATATAAAAATTGCTTAGAAAAATGCCATGAAGATGCCACTGTGTAAGTAATGGATCGAGAAAGCCAATTCAACGACTGTTTCTTAAATCTCTACAATGCAATTGCTGAATGTGACAAAGTCGTTGGAATTCTCGACCGCAAGTCTAAGAGCCACCAACAAGGAAGATTTGCCCTGCCTCTTAGTTTGCTACCAGAGACCAATCCTGAAAAGAAGTCGGCACAGAGAGACAGCTCTGCACCTGGAAGAGCACAGCTGACCCCAGTTCCCAGGGCCACCCAGTGATACCACTCAAACTGAATCCAACAGTCCTGGGAGCACTGACATTGTGGCGGCTCATGGAATTCCCCTGCTACTCACCCAAATATATCCTGACAATTTAAGCACTAGATGCATTTTAGTTCTTGAAAATTGCCTCCAAAGTCACCCAGTTTCTCAACTCAAAATTGCCAATGATGCAAAACAAATAAAATTGCTCTGACGATGGGGTATAATCATCACTCATGCTGTGCACACGGCCATTCACAATGTGCAGCCAAGGCTACCCTTTCACTGTCGCTTTCCTTTCCAACAAGGGAGCTGAAGCAGATGCAAGCACCTCAACACCCGTGTAGGGAGAGCAAGTGGACAGTGGAGACAATGTGATGTGCTCGCCCCCTCTTCTCCCTGCACCTGCATTAAGATCCGCAAAGATTCTCACCCTTCCGGTGCTGCAAGGACTGGTACCCTTATCATAAGACCGCCCTCTGCCCTACCATCCCCACCTTCCCTAGGTCCCTGTGCAGCAATGAAGTTAATCCAAGCGAGCAATTTTTATCAAAGTAAGAGGTTTGCAATATTTATATGTATAACTAAGTGTGTGGGGGGGGAGAAAAGCGTGCCCTTTAAGAAATAAAAATTGTGGCTTGCCACAAGATGTCAGTAGATGTCCTCACACAACTTAGCTGTTACATTTACACAGATGAAATATCAGAATCAAAGCTATGTACATCTGAGGGCTTCCCTGGTGGTGCAGTGGTTGGGAGTCCGCCTGCCGATGCAGGGGACGCGGGTTCGTGCCCCGGTCCAGGAGGATCCCACATGCCGCGGAGGTGAGAGGCCCGTGTACCGCAAGAAAAAAAAAAAAAAAAGCTGTGTACATCTTATACCCTGAGATTAGCAAGAAAACACATTCCTACTCCTTTTCTCAGTAAAGAAAGCAACAAAAGCCTTAGGATACATTTGATTAAACACAGAAATGGAGGTGACCTCCAATCTCACCTAGAACCCTGCCCACCTTTCTCAGCTTCCTGCCAGTGTCTCTATTACCGCGAAGAGGTGGCAAGGAGCACGGGTGAACTCACAGACGCCTTTCTTCTCGCTTCCCTCCCCATCACTGCTTTACCCTGTGAGTATCTTGGCTGTGTTCTAACCCTGAGAAGGTCTTCTTTCCCCAGTGTTACCCCAAATGCAGCAACAGCTTTGAAGGAAGAGAGAGAAAGAGAGAAGGCGAACAAATAAGGGAGAACCCAAAGAGAGAGAACAAGAACAGGTCTTTTCCGGAGGACACACATCCCTCCCGGGGATCAGGGAAACCAGAGAAAGGGTCAGCTTCTGCTTACCTTTTTGCCATTCACAAAGAAAACCAACTCATCTGCTGTCATTGTCACGGGTTGGGGGTCCCTGAACTCCAGGTACCTTATGCCCAAGAGGCACTGCCAGTTATTACTGCTCTGCAACTTGAAAAATACGCCTCCCAAAAAAATGAAATGAAGTCAGCCGATGGGAGGGACCAAGCTCAGAGCTTCGGGGCATGGGGAGTTCTTGGCAAAAGACACCCGTTTACATAATCAAGGAAAATGCAATCACACACAGCAAATCACACCCCCAACACCTGTGTCGAAGAGCACAGAGGAAGACACAGGCAGATATCAGCAAGGAGGATGCTGGTGCCAGAAGACTGTGGGTCTTAGGAACCACCCTCACAGAACCTGCTTCATCCTCCCACTTGAAGACGGAGAAGGCGGAAGGGCCATGGTCATAGTGACAGTCACGGCAATAGAGGTGATTCACACCCTCCACGTCTACACTTGTCATTTTACCATTTAGGTTTACAGCAACCCAGACTCGGCACTTACATGCAGGACTCATTCTCCCAGAGCTTGGAGGGGTCTGGAGTCGTAAGAGGCAGAGTCCAGTTATTCAGACGCAAAATCTTGCATTTGACCTCAGCAGGTCTCTTATCACTTTCAGAACGCACTTATTTTCATCCTGTAAATGGGCAAATGAATGACATCAAGAGCAAAAGGCTGAGTGACAAATGATGTATTTTTGGAAGTGCTTCGTAAATAAGCAAACAACCAAAATTTTTATTACTATTGCAAATGTATTCTCAAAAGCACAGCAAAAATAATCCTGATAACAAACCACTTTTGAGGTTTTCCTTTTGTTTCTCTCAGGGAAACACCCTTGATTAAATTGTCAGAATAACTCATAAAAATATTTCAAAATACTGTACCAAATAAAATGTGCATATCTCATAGGCATAGGCCAAATTAACACAGAGCTGAAAACCTTCCCCCATCCAGTCTCCATTAACTCCTGGTATAAACACCCATGCATATCACCCACCCAGGCAGCACCCATGAGCTCTAAAGTCCAGCGGCCAACTGCCCCTCCCAACTCTCTCTCTCTCTCTCTCTCTCTCTCTCTCTCTCTCTCTCTCTCTCTCTCTCTCTCTCTCTCTCTCTCTCTCTCTCTCTCTCGCGCGCGCGCGCGCGCGCGCGCGCGCACACACACACACCAGCATTCTCTCTGGTCTTCTACGAGGCTAGCCTCTGTGAAGTAGGTCACTTCCCCTACACCCCTTGAAAGATATGAGTGGGGAAGAAAGCAGTATTGGGCAGATGTGCTTGGTACAGAAATAATCTAGAGAAACTGAAGACTGCCAGGACAGCCACCATGTTATCAACACGATGCCGCTCTCCACACAGACTTTATTTAAGCAGGAGATGAAATTCCACTCGTAGGGTGGCTAATCATCCCAATTTGTCCCCAACTGTCTTGGTTTTAATACTAAATCCCTGGCAAATCCTTCAGTCCAAGGCAAACTAAGATGATTGGTCAGCATAAAACAGCGGTTCTTAACTGGGGAAGGGGGATCTTCATCCCAGGAGCCTTTCTGGCAATGTCTGGGGATATGTCTTGTTGACAGAAATCATCAATAATCAATTAATAATAATAATAATAGAAGAGAGTTTTATTTGAGCCAAACTGAGGACTACACTCCAGGAGACAGTGTCTCCGATAGTTCCAGAGAAACATGGTTTTCAGAACAGTTTTATATCTTGTCGGAAAAAAGAGCATCTAACATGACAAGAGTACATCCCTTCATGGTTTCAAAAAAGACAGATCAGCACATACACAGCACATTTACTGACAGATCAGTAAAGCCCTGGCACCTGGGAAAGGAGACTTATCATGAAAGGAGTACCAGCACCGGTGTCCCAGGAAGGGAGGCATTTACTACTTATCTTTAAAATGGACAGTTTTACTTCTGGTCAATGCAGCCTTTTCTTTATCAGTTAAAGCAGGTGTACAACGTATATTTAATAGGTCACAAAACAGGCTGTTCTAGTTAGCATAAAGTGAAATCATGTATATGCCAGAATGACTTCCCCCATACCCCAATATGTGAAAATTTCTTCCATCATTTCTTTTGATTGAATAAAATCTTTCAAAAGAAAGCAGTGATGACCAAAGTATTTGTCCCTTGATGCCAGAGTGGTTGCTGCCTGTCCAACATGTCCCTCGGTGCTAGGACTTCCTCTCTCTTTCTTTTTTCTAGGAAAAGAGTTGCCTAATTATTCTCATTGGGGAGTAATTAATTAATCAACCAAAGTAAACACAGAGGTATATGATGATGGATAAACACGGTATATTATCAATTATATCAAATTGTTGCACAAACTTTATACTTGTGTTTGGGGCAGTCAACTTAGAGCAAACAGTGATACATGTCATGAGTCCCTTGAGAGCTAGGAAAAGAATAATAATACGTACTACAACAGTGACAGTCACCTATAAAGCAAATCAGGGGAAAAAAGGCCTATCACTGAGGGAAGCTAACCAAAGAGATTATTTAAAGGGTTAGTTTCCCATACATCTTTTAGCCTTTTTGCCTTTTGGGAATTTTTTTTCTAAGTGTATGCCTACTTTTCCACAGGTGTTGATACAAGTGCAACAAGTAATGTGAGCAATAGCACAGCAACTCTTGTTAAGCCAGCAGAAAATCTAAGGCAAACTTGTTATCAAATACTACTTGGGCTGAGGAGTTTAGGGATGTCTGTTGTGCTGCAGTGCTTTTTGCAGTGTCCTCAGCTATTTGACCAATGGTGACTGATAGATTTCTGATCATCTCTCTGCTTACATATACTCCTGCACTACGAATCGAGATTCCCAAAAGACTTCCCCACCAGGTGTCTTGGTATCCTGCTAAAATGGATCTCTTGACTCTGTAATGAACAGAGAAAGGAGGTTCATCTATTGCCTTATATAGAAACAATGGGGTAGCATAATGTACCAGTAAACATAATGATTCTATTTGCCAGCTATTAAGACATTTATGCGCCCATCTTTGGGAAAGTGGGTCAATTCTAATACCACATGCAAAGATAAAACCTGGGGGAGCACAAGCAGTCTCAATGATAGCCTTGTTAATTGGAAGTTTTCTTAACATAATATTAAACCACGGATCATTTTTCTTGCAGTTTTTCCAAAAGCTATCTGTATGGCATTTGACATTTAAGAGTAGCTGGCATAATTTACTCGTGTTTTTCTCTTTAAGGCATCTGTTAATTAAGTAAGGAACGAAGTGAAGCAGTCCTAGAGTATGTTGTATCTGGTCTCTAAAGACTGAGGACAGTATCAGACAAGGGATGGACACATTAATATGTTGAAGAATTTGAACCTGAAATGTTAGGCCAGAGAGAGGTCATTCTAGATGAGTGGTAATGTTTGGAACATCAGAAAAGTCAGTGCCAGGTATTAAGAGGGGCCTAAATCAGTCTTGTATTCACTGAGGAATTTGATGACAGATCCAACAATGTGTTAAATTGCCCTCAGTAACTATACACTGTGACAACTTTACTACACAATGTTCTTTTCATCCTGAACATTGGTGCAAAAGCATAGCTAGAAATAAAACAATAATTTTCAATTTGATAGAGAGATAAACATTTGGTAAACAGTTCAATTGAACTGATAGAGTGAGTCTTACAGGCTTGGTCCAGATTCTTGGGTCCGTTGTCTACCACTGATGTCTTCTTCTCATCTTGGCTTGATGGTACTTGCCTCAGTCAGTGAAAGCCAGGTCAGGAATAGGTGTTAAAGTTCACTTGGGTGGAGGGGACTTTTTTAAATGAGAGATGTGAATCCATGAGTCTATGCCCTTTAATTTGAGAGCACATGGATTAGTAGATAATACCTGATAAGGTATTATCAGGTATCATTATTTTACAACATGGCTTCAAAGAATCTTTTGTTTGATTTCTTTTCCAATGTGCATAATCTCCTGCAGAGATTGTACACATTGCAGGTTATGGGGCATCTGATCTTTATCCAAAGATAGATTATTGAGGTAAGCTTCAGAACCAAGCTTAGAATGTCTCCTAAATAATTCAGTGAAACTTCACAATAATGTAACATAGAAACAAGGAGCCATCTAGGAAATGAGTCTTAAGCAATAAATATCAAACCTCAATGATAATTAACATCATGAGAACTTAATATACATGAAGGTATATTAATGAAACAATTTTTTCCCTCTAAAATTATCCATATCTCTACAAAATATAGCCAAATTAAGACTAATCTGTTTACAAAATAAGTCTGGTTTCAATAAACTTGGCCTGACTATTAACATAAGTGTAATTGATCATATGGACTCCTTGAAGTTTGACTTCGTTGGACCTTTTCATAAGGAATCCAAATGGGACTTTCAACAGGCTTCTTAAGGCCAGGAAAGTCATGCCAAGGACTTGCCATCAGATTCTGCCTGTAATACCTACAGGTTTGGTAGGATTTCTCTCTTCTCAAGATCCAAAATATCTTGAGGTTCCTGCAAGTGCCAGGAAGTGGCCCTCCTTAATCACCTGGTAAGGTTGCTGGGAACCCGGTAAGTAAGGTACCAGCTTGTTTTTTCAAGGGGCTATATGGTTCCATAAAGTCTACCTTAGTTCTTTAAAACTATCTAGCCATACTTTATTTTATGTATATTCCCAAATGTGACATTTCGGTCAAAGCCATAGTAATATTGCCAGTGTTTCCAACTGCGTCTTGTTATAAGGAGAACAAATTCTTATTGAACTCATGCAAATAATTGCATTGCCATGAAAATAAGAATACTCACTAATTAAGAGTTTCCAAATTCTGGCGGGATCAGGAAGGGAGAAAAGGTAAAGGTTTTAACTCTGATTACAAAGGTATAATTTACCAAATTGGTGTAAGTCATAATTAGCTTAGGGGAAATGTTTCCTTATATCTGGAAAATAAAGATGAAAGGCCAGTAATAGTTCAGACAAAAAAAAATCACTAAAATTACCATTATATTTATCAGTTCATTCAATCCCATATAACTAATTCTTATTCTTCTTGAGTCCAATATTTCCTTTAGTTCTGCTGATCTTGCCTGATGATTGAAGGCAATAGTGTCAGTGATAATTTCAAGAAGTTTGCAAGGTTTTTGTTAAGGCTCCTACAATTTACACAGGAAAGTGGGTGCATTGATCACTGGAGACTGTGGAAGGTATACCCCAAGTAGAAAACATTTTCTAACAGTTTCATTGTCATTGTGAGGGCACCAGCCTTGCAGTAAGGGAAGGCTTTAACCCATCAAATGAAAAATGGAGTTTGCCAGGGATCCAGGAAGAGCCAAGCAGTCATCTTGGGTTTCCCAAGACCCAACTATTTAATTTACAGCTATTCCTTACACATCTCAATTCCTCTGATTTAGGAGCAGACTGTTGCCACGTTACAAGGACATCAGGATGGCAAAAGTCTGACAATGAGGGGTTAATTTTTTGCAGAAGTAGAATGGACTTTATACATGCCATAATCTTTACAGATTCTGTTGTTGTTGCCTTGGCATGAAAGTCTGCTGGGCATTTCCCTTATACTTGAGTTCAGTCCCTTTAGTGTGAGTCCCAATTTTGATGACAGATAACATTTTATGTCAGGACATATAAGACTTCCAGGAATTTCACATAATTTCTGGCACACTTACAATGCATATAAGTGTCTGGAACACTTATAATGCATATGTAGTATCCATATGTATGGACACTACTTAAAGAAAGCTGAATATTACTTTTTATTGTTACATAAAGAAAGCTGAATATTTTATTTATTGACAGTGCTTCCCATGACAACATGCCTAATTAATTTAATATCTCTCTTTTTATAAGGAAAGAAAAATATCTCAAAGTTAGTTCTAAACCAAAAGACTTCATTTAGAATTTGAGTTTGGGAAAGTTTTTCAAAGATATCAAAAAGGTTTTTAAAACAGTCAAATAAGTCACTGTGAAAAAAATGTTTAGTCATTCACTTAGCCAAAGTGACAATAAAATATTTCAAAGGCAAATACAGAAAGACAACAGATTGCTTAAAATGTAAAGAAAGTTTTACAATCCGTTATCAAAACAGATCAATATTCCAAGAAAACTTTGTCCTCCTAACAGGGAGAGAACCAAATGCTAGTTTTGCAGCAGCTTACCTTTAAATTCAATCTCAGCCAGTCCTGATCACCACTTTTCTCAGGGTGCCTTTTCCACAAACCTCCCACAACTTTCTATATCCAAATTTGTCTCTTATTTTCTTTCCCATTTAGAAATAACCAGATTCAGGACAAAATCACTTTTTTTTTTGGCGGTACACGGGCCTCTCACTGTTGTGGCCTCTCCCTTTGCGGAGCACAGGCTCTGGACGTGCAGGCTCAGCGGCCATGGCTCACGGGCCCAGCCGCTCCGCGGCATGTGGGATCTTCCCGGACTGGGGCACGAACACACCTCCCCTGCGTTGGCAGGCGGACTCCCAACCACTGCTTGTGTTTGTATTTTTTACAGTTTTTTTTTTCCTGTAATTGATACCTAGTCTCATATAGCATTGTGGTCGGAAAAGATACTTGATATGATTTCAATTTTCTTAAATTTACCAAGGCTTGATTTGTGACCCAAGATATGATCTATCCTGCAGAATGTTCCATGAGCACTTGAGAAGCATATTCTGTTGTTTTTGAATGGATTGTCCTACAAATATCAATTAAGTTCAAATTGTTTAATGTGTCATTTAAAGCTTGTGTTTCCTCACCATATAACCCAGCAATCCCACTACTGGGCATATACCCTGAGAAAACCATAATTCAAAAAGAGTCATGTACCATGACGCTGTTCATTGCAGCGCCATTTACAATAGCCAGGACATGGAAGCAGCCTAGGTGCCGATCCACAGATGAGTGGATAAAGAAGATATGGCACATATATACAATGGAATACTACTCAGCCAGAAAAAGAAACGAAACTGAGTTATTTGTAGTGAGGTGGATGGACATAGAGTCTGTCATACAGAGTGAAGTAAGTCAGAAAGAGAAAAACAAATACCGTATGCTGACACATATATATGGAATCTAAAAAAAAAAATTGGTTCTGATGAACCTAGGGGCAGGACAGGAATAAAGACACAGATGTAGAGAATGGACTTGAGGACATGAGTATGGGGACAGGTAAGCTGGGACGAAGTGATAGAGTAGCATTGACATATATACACTACCAAATGTAAAATAAATAGCTAGTGGGAAGCAGCTGCATATCACAGGGAGGTCAGCTCGGTGCTTTGTGACCACCTAGAGGGGTGGGATAGGGAGGGTGGGAGGGAGGTGCAAGGGGCAGGGGATATGGGGATATATGTATACATATAGCTGATTCACTTTGTTATACAGCAGAAGCTAACACAGCCTTGTAAAACAATTATACTCCAATAAAGATGTTTTAAAAAAAAAAAAGAATGCTATGACAGTACATTAGGTTATACCGACTGCTACCTTTCCTTGTAATATTCATCTGCCATACTCTGGTCATTTTTCCTTGAATGTCTTAGCAACTAGATTATTGTCACTTTTTCCAGTGCTATCCCAGTTGTAATTCTTGGTGATTTTTATAACTCATTTAGATGATTTCTCCAACATACTGGCATCTAAATTTCTAGACTTTGTGTACTCCAATGGTCTCAATTTCCCCCCTATTTCAGTAACTCACAATTATGGTTTTATGATAGACTCTACTGTTATCAATAAATGTGACTAATTTCAGTTTTCTATTATACAACTCACAAGAAAGAAAGAAAGAAAGAAAGAAAGAAAGAAAGAAAGAAAGAAAGAAAGGAAGAAAGGAAGGAAGGAAGGAAGGAAGGAAGGAAGGAAGGAAGGAAGGAAGGAAGGAAGGAAGGAAGAAAGAAGGATTAACTGGATGGAAATTTGAAATATTAGAAAATATGTCATGAAAAAAAACACAATACAAGCAATCATTAATTTTATTTAACAATAATAACAAAAACACCAACACTGATATCTAATTGTGGGTTTAAGCAAAACAACATAAATATAAATAATAAATTAGTAATGCAAATTTTTTTAAGTGATTGCAACTACAAAGCTCTAAATCTTTGTATTATTAGGGGTGTTGACAAACTCTATATTTCAAGTTAGAATGCTTGTTAAAATATTAAAACTGCATAAAAAAATAAAAAGAATAATATGTATAATTTGCAAAATAAAATCTAAAAAATATTCAAGTAAAAAATGCAGAGGACGGCAAGGAAGAATAAAAGTTTTTTATAAATCAGAATGAAACAGCAGAAATGAATAAAAAGAAGAAAATATGACTCTAAAGAGAAAAGATAAATGAAAGTCTACAGTGAATATGTTAGTTGTCAAAACAAAATGACTTGCATGACAGAATAAAATTTGTTAAAGGCTTTATTCAGCTGGTGAGCATCGAGGCTGCTGGAAGACCAGATGATTCCGGCATCGAAGTAGGATCAGGCTTTTTATAGGACAAGGGAAAGTAGAGTAACGGAGGTTTTGGCTTGGCAGAAATTTTTAACTTTAACTGAAACTTAAAAAAAAAAAAAGAAGTGTGCTACTTGTGAGCTTAGCTCATCAAGGTGTTGCCCTCAAGTCAGTTCAGCTCTTTTGTGTCTCGGTTTCTCCAGCCAGCTGTCTAAAACCACTGTGCGGGTTCAGAGCACTGAATGACAAATTCTTACGTGCATCCCCAGGACAGCTATAAACTACATAAAGTGTCATGATGGGGTTCCCCGTGGGACCACTACTCGTTATGACGATCATTTCTCAGACACTTCCTCTAGGTTGTCAGTTGCCTGAGAATGCCTCTGGTCTGGAAGGAACTAGTGTCCCTTCTTTTGAGAGCTGAATGGACTCAGTCTCTCATTTTGCTCTCGAACAGCTTTTTCATAATATATACATACAAATCTTTCCAATTTAAGCCAAATTTGAAAAAGAGGTCAGCCAAAACTTTTAACTCTAAATTTCCTTCTAGGTTTTTCCTGCCTAGGAATTCCCTCTAGGTTCCTGGGTAAGATATCACCTCTAGGTCCCTGCCTAGGAAAGCACTCCAAAGTTTCTTCTGGGCTTTTCTTGCTTAGGAATTCTCCCTAGGTCCTTTTCACCTAGGAAATATAACAAAAATTTCTTCTAGGCTTTTCCTGCCTAGGGATTCCTCCTAGGTCCTTTCTACCTAGGAATTGTACCAGTTCCACAATAAAACTTCAAGGCTTAAGATGACAATTTGAATAATAGTCACAGGAACGTCAAACTTAACATAAAGAGGTCCATATATCAGGAAGAACTCACCAAAGCACCAGAAGAATTCTGTGAAGCCAGGGCAGTGGGGACTCAAGGGGTCTGTGCTAGGCACTGAGTCCAGAGTAGACTCCAGGGGACCTCAGGTGGGTTTTTCTGATAACTTGTTGACTACACAAAGTAACGTCAAAGAAATCATCAATAATCAATCTACCATACAAATAGAAGAGAGCTTTATTGGAGTTAAACTGAGGACTACTGCCTCAGACTCTCAGATTGCTTTGAGGAACTGATCCTGAGAAGCATGGTTTTCAGCACAGTTTTATGTCCTGTCAGAACAAAGAACATCAAACATGACAAGAGTACATTATTTCAAGATTTCAAAGATGACAGATCAGCATGTACACCAAAAGTCAGCACAGCCTTGGCGCCTGGGAAAGGATCCTTGTCACTGAAGTGTACTAGCACTGGTGTCTCAGGAATGGAGGCATTTAATCTTTATCTTTAAAATAGACATTTTTACTTCTGGTCAGTGCACTCTTTTCTTTAATGGTTAAAGCATATGTATAATGTAGTTTAACAGGTCACAAAACAGGCTGTTCTAGTTAGCATAAAGTTTAAGTTAAATCATATATAAGCCAGAATTACTTCCCCATACCTCAATATGTGAACATTTCTTCCATCAGTTTTATTGACATGACTGGGGAAAGTTCCTACTGGTATTTAATTGATAGAGGCCAAGGATGCTACTAAACACCTTACAATGCATAGAACAGCCTCCTATAAACAAAAATTATCTGGTCCAAACTGTCAATGGAGAAATCCTGCCTTAAAAGGAATAAGAAGGAAGGAGTTTGGGAGAGGTAGAGGAGTGAAGCTTGGGTAGGTGTTTTATAATGGGTCAATTCTCCCAACAGTGCCCACACCTCTGTGGTGGAGAGGCATTTCCCCTATTCACTGATCTACCCAGCTTTACAAGACCTCCACTTCCTCCTAGCCAGTCTCTAACCAAAGCACCAGGACACTCTCAAGGTAAAGGGGGAAGGCTGAGTAAAGAGCTCAGGTTTGGGGTTAGGTAGACAACTTGAATATTAGCTCCACCAGTTCTGTGTGACCTTTGGCAAAAATCAGTCTCTTGGCTTCAATATCCTTATCTACGAAATGGGGCTAACTATACCAGCTGTGTAGGAATCCACACTAGTGAGAATTAAATGAGGCAGAGGTTAGATGTTTTGCCCATAGTAAATACTCAACATACACTTTTGTCCCAAAGTATTCGTGGTGGATTGGTTCCAGATACCAAAATCCACAGATTCTCAAGTCTCTTATGTAAAATGGCTAGAGTACAATGAATACAGTCGGCTCTTCATATCCCTAATCACAGTTTAGCATATGCGGATTCAACCAATCATGGATCAAATGTCCTGTCCTTGGTTGGTTGAATCTGTGGAGTTGAAACCAATGGATACAGAGAACTGATTGTAAGGATTGATTTACTTCCCACTCAGCCAATCATTAGCCTCCTTCTCTTATCTGGAGAAGAAATTCCACTGTTATTATGGAACATTTCAATAAGGGCTTATGTTGTCATTCAGATTTTATGTCTGTAATAACTAGTTTCTATAAAACTGAGATCTAACAAAACTCTGACATATTGATACTTTAACTTAGTATGATTACTTCTAATTCAGAAGAATATTTGTGACCATGTCTTTCTCTGCAGTTTTTCAAGGTGCTGTAAATTAGGTCTTCCCCAAGCTGAAGACCTTCTGTATATGCTTTCAACGTTGGGATGCAGTCTCATATTTGGGCTGAATAATGGGATTTCGTGGTCTTGAAATAGGCCAACTATAACTTACATGACATTAATTTCCTTCATTTCCCTAAGGACCGCTTGGTTTATAATATGCACTGCATTGGCACATGAGGTCCCAAAGTCCACAGAAAGGTCAGATAAACCCTGAGGCCTCCTGGACACAGACCTCTTCCTCTTGGAACAACATTGTTAGGAAATCATAAAAGATAAGAAGAGAGAAAATGCTGCCAAGAGCCAAGTCATTATTTCTGGAAGAGTGAGCCCCCTTGGGGCCAAGTACTCCCTGCAAAAGAGGAAGAGCTATTCAGGAAAGCTTTGGCGTGTTCTCTGAAGGCTTAGGCTGGGCTGGGTCGACAGCTGTAGAGCCTTTGCTGCTTCTGAGTTGATTCTCTGGTAGCTTGTGCCCTGGCAGATCCCCAGCTCCCTTCAGAAGTCTCACTGCCAGCCCTAAACCTGCCTGTGCAGCAGTGCCTCTGGTCTGCTCACTCCCTCTCTTTGAATCCAGATGTGCATCGTTTCTGTGTCTGACAGGCATCCCCTGTTCACTTCCTTCACTTACAACAAACTTTACTTGAAAAAAAATCACTTTTCTTTCAAAATATTCCATTGTTTAGATTATTTTTTACTAAGTTGTTGGGGTTTTTGTTTTTTTAGCTAAGACTGGTTTCCCTCCTACATACGCCCATTCTAGATGAAAGATGTCGCTATATTCTCAGAGCATCACTGCCCAGCACCTAAGTCCTCCCTTGTTCTCCCAGATGTCTAGTTTATTAACCAGTCCTAATAATAGTTCTTAACAACTGAATAGCATTTCTTTCACACAATGTGATTTGTTTTCATCCTTATAAAAGCCCTGCAAGATGAGCAGGGAAGTTATTATCTTCCCTCTCCAGACAAAGAAAATGGTGGTCCGATAAGCTGAGTTGCCAACTGTCTCACAGTAAGCAAGTACCGGTTTCTACACCTGTCACCCACTACCCAGCAGAGAAAGCATCTCTTTGATACTTCTTCACTAACTAGGAAGCATAAACCCCAAGATTTTTAGCATAGCACTCATGGGTCCTCTCAGTCCAGCTGAAATTCAGCCTTCTGGTTGTTGAAGTCTTTCTCTCAGGCCTGGATGGTGAGCCCCTGAGATCAGGAGCAGAACCGTTTACTACTATATTGTTGGTGCCCAGCATAGGGCCAGGTATATAAAAAGGATCAATAAATGCCCAATGAATTAAGCCCACAATGCAAGGAATGAACTGAGTTTTCAGAAACGTCTAAGCCTCTGCCTTTTGCCAAATATGGAACTCTCTCCCATCACTCCATACATTCTTAGAACCATTTAAAGTCCCTCACCAGCTTCTTTCCAACTAAACTTCTGTCATTGATATTAGGTAACCAGCTGGTATTCCTCAGCAGAAAGGCCACATTACTCTATTACTACTGAGAAAATCAACCCTTGATTTTCTATGTACATCTGCAAAGTAGATCCTTTTAGAATCAACAAGGTGGTATTATCCAAAAGTGGATACAGAGTCAAAACTAAAAGCACCCGAACTTCTGCCTGGGTCAATACTGCTGACAAAAAGCTCAAAAAGTATAAAGGCCCAGAAGCAAATTTAAACCCACTTTATCTGTCTGCACATATTATGTTTTCCAATAATACCTTTCAATAAACTCTATAATCTCATCATCATTGTGATGATGACAATGTGGGCTTGTCTGGATAACAAGTAAAGTCTCTCTTTCCAATCTGAGCTGCTCCAGCACAACTCAGGAAGGAGAGTCCTTACTACTTTGCTCATTCAAAGGATCAACTCACATACAATCTGTAGGCAATATGGCTGAATGTGTACCATTAGGGAAAACTATTTTCACAACTGTTTGCAGCCCTATTCCTCTCCCCTGATTTATTTTTCTTATTATCATCTGAAATACTATATAATGTACTCACTTAAATGTGTATTGTCTATCTACCTGAACCTAATAGAAGGTAAGTGTGGCAGATGTGTCTACCTGCCAACCAAATATTCATGCCCTCCTCTTCTAATAGAGAGTTTCTGCTGGGAAACAATTACCAGCCAGGTGCGACATTTCCCAGTCCCCTTACATGTGGATAAAGCTATATTATTGCGTTCTGGTTAATGAAATATGGGTGAAAGTGATGTTAACAATCTCCAGATTGCCATTTTCTCTCCCACGCTCTGATCGCTAATGTCTACGTCCAGCGTAATCTTGGAAGCCTCACACTAAGTATAACAGAGCTTCAAGTCAGCCAAAGTCCTTAAATAAATATTACAATGATCTGAGCATTCTCCTCCCCTACCTTATTGCTTATTTGACTTTTTAGGAGCAAGAAATCAACTTGTATTGTATTTACCCACTGAGATTTCTGGGTTTGTCTGTTACAACATCTAGGATTACATTCACTAATACAATAAGTTCCCCAAAGACAGACGTGTTAATGTGTGTTTTCGTCAGTGCAAAACACTGCCTGGGCATGATGAACACAACATTAATTCAAGAAGTATTTTGAAATTTCTTCTTTGTAGTCTTTTGTTAGTCCCAAGAGTCATCAAATTCTCTATAAATAAGCTCAAATCTGTCTCTTTCATGTAAATGGAGCAAATGATTAAAAAGAAAGAAATAAATATTTATTGAATACTGAATGAACAAACGAATGAATTAGAGCAATGAGGGGACCTGGTTTTAGTTAAAGACAAGGGAGCATGGCTCAGATGTCTGGCTTGACCCATGTGCAAAGCTGCATGTGTAAATGATGGCCACCAAGGATTGTGGGCCCCTGAGAAGAAGACTATTTTGGTCTCCTTCCCAGATCCTTGGCCTTTAGTGTCCCCATCCTCACATTCTGTTTTAAGGATGGGCTCAGAGGAACCTCTACACAAGGCAATATTCACACACCCATTCATTTATCAACTTTAATAGGACTCTGCCCTGTCTCAGGCACTATGACAGGCTTTGGGAGGGTCAAAGAGGCTTAAAGAACACCCTCATTTTACCTTATAGGTAACCCATGATTTCTGAGCCAACATTTCAGAAACTGAACATTTCAGAACATTACCTTCCCTCCTAAATATCACCACTCCCCAAAGCAAAGATGCAGATTTCAGGCTTATATAGTGATTTTTAATAAATATATTTATTTATTTATTTTTGGTTGCATTGGGTCTTTGTTACTGTGCACAGGCTTTCTCTAGTTGCGGCGAGCAGGGGCTACTCTTCGTTGCGGTGCGCGGGCTTCTCATTGCGGTGGCTTCTCTTGTTGCAGAGCATGGGCTCTAGGCACGCGGGCTTCAGTAGTTGTGGCATGCAGGCTCAGTAGTTGTGGCTCGCAGGCTCTAGAGTGCAGGCTCAGTAGTTGTGGTGCACGGGCTTAGCTGCTGCGCGACATGTGGGATCTTCCCGGACCAGGGCTCAAACCCGTGTCCCCTGCATTGGCAGGTGGATTCTTAACCACTGCACCACCAGGGGGAGTCCCGTATATATACTGATATTTTTTTAATAGTTATGATCTGAAAACTTGAGAGCTTCCTTCAGAGCTCCCAGGGCTGCCTCCCTAGTTTTAATACAGTAGCCTCTGGGAAGTCAAGTCAGGGTGCAAGAGTGTATAGGAGGATCACCTGCTGCTCCCATTCTAAATCTGTCCTTGAACCAGAACTCTCCACAGGAACATAGTGTTGCTAATGATGCTATTTGCTTTGTGTTTCTTTTAAAAAAGAAGGAACACCATCTCTCCTGCTTTAAAAAAAATCCATTAAACTACTGTTTACAACCCAAGGCATAAAGCCCAAAAAGGGAGCACAGTCCCCAAAGCAATCAGGGACAGAGAGCAAGCTGGCCACCTCAGACCTGTTCTCTAGACTAAGTTCAGTTTTCCCAGTGCTCAAGGAGAGGAAAAGGAAACTGGAGCAACCTTCTGCATAGAGTCTTCCCTTCTGCACGAGTCCTTCCTGGTGGTCTTATCCATGCCTGGCCAATGCTGTCCACTGCTGATGGGACCTTCCCTTCCATCCTTTCTTGAACTTTTGGAAGAAGTCTACCCTTCTCTCCAGAGTCTTGAAAGCTAGTTGATCCTTGGCATTTGTGGATTAATATTTGAGATTTTAGCCATTTGTGGGTAATCCCAAAGTTTCATGGCATAATATTTGCCATTTTTCTGAAGCGTGAATTGTAATCTCATGAGCTATAATGCTGCATCCACGTCACAGCACGCTGAGCAATTCTCATTGAGTGATTTAAGGAGATTTCTTATACTGTTACCTTTATTTTAGTACATTTTGTGACAACTGGAGAAATTAAGACAACCACATCTCCTCACTGATCTAGCAAGTAACCTTAAGGTCGTTTAGGAGAGTATATAGTCCTTGCTATAAATGCTGCAATGGAAGGCCTCCAGTCCTAAGGCTAGTCTACTGGTCAAAGTTAAATCACTTCCCTAGTAGGAGACATTTTGAAGAGGACAAAGATTTACGAAGCCACTAATATATGCCAAGTCCTAAATTAGGCATTCTATATGGATCTCATTTACTTTCTACAATATCCCTACAAGATAGATATCATTTCTTCTTTTCTATATGAAAAAGCTGTCTGGACTCAGAGAGGTTATGTAATTCACATGGCTGGTAAGGGGGAACCAGGATTTGAACCCAAGTTCCTCTGATTCTAGAATCTTCTGAAATCAAAAGAGAGCAGAGACTAGGCTTTCCTAGCTCAACACCACCTATTATAGGGGCTGGAGGCAGGGGAGAAACTGCTTCATTGATAAAGGTCTCACTTAACACTGAAGAGGTATCAGCAGTGAGAAACTTCGACCTTGAGAGAATCAGAGGAGTAGAGTAGGGGATGAAACAACAAGGAGAATGGTGTGCAGTATGGCAGAAGCAGGCTTAGGGCCGTTCAGGTCTGTCTTCTGAAAATACACGGAGATAGTTTACACCTCTGTCTTTACTCTTACAGTTCCCATAAAGTGCTTCATAGACAGAGATCACCCAGTGAACAGAAATTGTCAGACTACAAGATGTCAGACTACAAGAATCTTAAGGGATTCTATAATCCCAAAGTAAATGTAAAGTGTAAAAAAGTTCTAGGGAGAGAGAAGAAACAGACAGGAAGAAACAGTACGAAGTCAGTGCAATCTTAGCTGTCACCCATCTGACAATTGACTCCCTGGGGGCCAAGAAAAAGGTCCCAGGTCCCAGCCTCACTCTACCAGGAGAGAAGCAGATGAAATAGGACATGTGACTACTGTCACCACTCCTCCAGAAGCCCAGGCCCAGGATGTGCAGAGAAGGGCAAAGCCAGGAGCATTCTTGCAGGGTCTACCCGACACTTGGACTTGGCCATTTTTCTCTAGGAGAACAAGGAAGCTTCTGGAAAACAGTACCCTTTGGTGGTTTGGTAGCTTCCTGGAGCATGAAGGGAACATGAATCTGGATGGGAAAGGTTTTAACCTCCCATAGATGATACTTGTGGGCCTGATAGATTTAGGACATAATGAGACAAGAAGGAAGACAGAACACCCAAAGGGAGAAAAAATAGAGTGGTTCCCAAGGATGACGAAGTTACCTCAGGGACCACTCCATGGCCTCTTAATCTAATTTCCTACCTCTGTGATTCTCGGACCTCTTCTAGAACCAGGTGAGTAGCCAGACCAGAATAGCTAACAGTCCTTAGTGACCTGGCAACTATAATTTTTCAGTCTTGATCGCTATCAGTGATATTAAATGTCCCCTATTCATCACCTGTATCTAATTATCACCATTATTCTGAGAAGCTCATATGGAAGTAGGAACTACGGTGACAAGGATCTTGTGACTGAATCACACAGCCCCAGTAGCCATGTGTGGGTACCAGGGAAGTAGCAGCTCCCAGGAAATGCGTGAAGCACCTTGCCTGGAGGCTAAGTCAGAGTGGCTCAATGGTGGGTCTGTGAGCAGAGTTCGTGAACTTGTTCCAAATAAGAAAGAGAATATCTTCTTCCAAGGCAAACTCTTCTAGCTTCCCATTCCTTTGTTATGAAACAGAGCCCTCATTCAACTGATCTAGAAAATTCTGGCAACCAAACATTGTATTGAGATGAAGCCATGGAAAGAGTCTCAGTCTAAGAGACAAGAGACTCAGGGGCAACCAAGGATCTGTTCCTCCTTGACACTTCCGGCAAGACCCTTTCCCGTCTATAAACTCCACGTATCCTCGCAGCTCTGTCGGCAAGACCCTTTCCCGTCTATAAACTCCACGTATCCTCGCAGCTCTGTCGGCAAGACCCTTTCCCATCTATAAACTCCACGTATTCTCGCAGCTCTGTCATACTAGGGTATTATGGTGTGGGATAATACTTGGACTTTTGTTTTGCATCCTTCTTTCCAATGGCATGGCCTGCTCAAGTGTGCAACGGTGCTCTATATTCATGTCCTCTGAGCCTCACTCATCTCTGAGCAAGTTGTGCATTGCTATCAGGACACTCCCAACTCTTGTGCAACATCAGTGTAGCCAGAGTGTTAAGGAAAAGAAAATAATATCAGATGATAGAAGTGCTTTAGTTTATTTTATGCTTATCATTTTCAGATAACTGCTTGGACCAGTATTTCCTAATATAGAATATCCTTGAGTAATCCTCTCTTTAGTAAGCCTCTGAAATAGTCATAACATTGTATGGCATTGTGAAATATGTTGTCAGACTCTTGTCCACCAATGCATAGAGTTGACTCCCTTAAAAGATCTATTGGGGGATGGAGGTGACAAGAAGTCTTCCTGCCGGCAAGGTTGGGTGCGCCTACAAAGTCAGCCCAGTAACCCTGAAAGTAGGACTCACCAAGGATAGGAGTTGCTCATCACAGCCCCACCCTGAGGCCCAAGCAAGATGTGGCCCTGCCCTGGGACTGCCTTTTAAAGGACGCTTCTCCATTTTTCCTGTGGTTATTCCCCTCCCCATGGGCTGAGAGGTCCTTTAGGCCTAAGAAAGTAACCACTCATAGCCTATATCACTCCCCCTTTTATAGCATACCCCAAAATGGCGCCAGCTCACTTCAAGACCCAATCTGGCCATTTTCCTTGGTCTATTCCCGCAGAGGAGAGCTGTGCTCTTAGTACGACCACCCTTGGCTCCTGATATGTACAACCTGAGGTCCCCAGAGGGTGACTCCTGGGGACAGTGGGCATAGCTTGGATTTGTGAGCTGCCTTATCCACTCATCTGCCTGAGAGAAGACCATCACAGGGTGGGATAGAGTTGAGGACGGGAAGTCAAGGTGGAAAGGGGAGATGCACTATGATGCTGGGAAGAGCAGTTCGCTGGAGAGTCCGTACACTATAAATTAAAACCTAGTCTTCAGGGTGATTATGAAGGTGCATTTGTCAAGCGAGGAGCATACAACCTCTTGATTTAACATTTGTTAAGTTGGTTTACAACTTTTAAATATGTAAACATATAGCAAATGGGCTTCCATTTGTACCCTCTCCCTGCAAATACTGGAAGTGAGTCTGGAAAGTGGTGCACTTCCAACAGCTTGTATAAATATTAAAGAGGAGGGAAAGTAGGTGAGCAGTGGCAAAGACTCACAGCTTTAAGTGAAAACCTCTCCTAAAACTCAAACCAATGCAAACAGAAAGATTCCAAGCGCAGTGAGAAGGACCAAGAGTCCACAGCACAGACCGCTTCGCCTTAGCATACAGGGTTGTGCCATTAGGACCCATCTGGACCCAGCCCACAGAACCCATCTTTTGGCCAATAGGCTATTCCCCAATCCCTAAACTCACCACCAAACCTCAATGCCTTTTCCCAGTTTACTCCCTCAGCTTAGAACCCCTTTTCCCCATTTCTCCCCATAATGAAACCCTTGAAAGCTCAGCTTAAATGCAATCAGCTCCCCAAAGGCCATAGCCTCAGACTTCCACACACAACCACACCTAGGAAAATTCATTGCTCTCTCATCTATTTCCAGTGTATTTTATGTCTACCTCTAGTACGGCATAAAACACAGAGACTAGATGTTACTTTTTTTGTATCCCTAGTAGTGGTCAATCAGTACTTGTTCAATGACCTCTGCTCAGCTATAAAGGGCTGAGGGAAAGGCACTGATTCTTCTAACATGTTTTACCTAAGTCTGCTTCCCTCCCATCCAGAGAGAAAAATCATCTTAATCTCACACTTATTCTTATCGTGATACTTCTCTGCACTCATCTTCATGCCCTACGGTTTGTACAGCACTACAGCTCTTTCATGTACATCAATTCATGGTATCCTCATAAGTATTACATAATGTTATAAGCCCCATCTTCATCTGAAGAAATAGATCTGAGAGTGAGTGAACAGCGGAGTTTGAACTTGAACCCCAGGTTTTAATTCCAGTTTCAGTGCTCCTTCCTCTCTACTGGATCCCCAAGATTACGACTTGAGCACCCCCCTTGTTCTTATGACTGACAAGCTCATGTAGACCCTGGTAACTGACCAGTGCAGAGATCTAATCAACATTGGATTTGGACAAATAAGGAGTCAGGGAGGAAACCCTCAACATTTATAAAACAAAATAGCAACAACCAACAATGAAAATCCAGGGATTGGGAAGTGGGTTTGGCTTAAGTAAACCCCAGTCACCAGAAATGCTAGCTTAAGTGAAATAGGACTTTCCAGAAAACAGCAGGTCAGATGGGAGTTACTCATGGTCTGGAAATCTGTCATGGGCAATGCTGGGTGCTCTCTTATAAGAAACATTTTGAAAGGAGTTTGGAAACAGTGTTTGCTAAAGGGATGGAAGTGGTCCAGAAATGGACAAGTAAAGATTATAAGGAAAGTGAGAAAGGAAAAGTGGGGAAACTGGTTTGGGCAGAGGACGAGGAAGGAAACCAGGAAGTAGCTCAAAGAAAGCCAACCCCAGGAAGAGAGAGGATGAGCCAGAAACATCTGCCCACTCCCATGGCCTCACGGTTTCCAGTGGTATGATATAAACCTAATTGCACCCAACCGGGTCAGCTCTGACTGGAAGGGGTAGACCACAGGCTTGACTGCTCCTACCCTACAAAAATCCCTGGAAAGCTAAAACAATCTCTTCTTACTTCACTTCTGGAAAGGAACAACTGCCCTGCTGGGCTGTCAGAGCAGAGCCTCTCCTTTCCTCCAGAAGGTCTCCCCAGGTTCCCTCTGTGCCCTCTCACATTCAGTCACTTTCTGTTTGGGCATGGGGGGGGGAAGATGTTATTCAGTTTTATATTGTGTAGGAAGCAGCATAGTGCTGTACTGGACTTTGTAGATGAGATGAGGAATAAGTTAAGGCCCAGCACCCGTCAGTAAAGGCGAGTTTTCCAGAGTGTAAGACTAGGGTATGTGATATCACTTACATGTGGAATCTAAAATATGACACAAATGAACCCATCTATGAAACAGAAACAGACTCAGGGACACAGAGAATAGACTGGTGGTTGCCAAGGGGGAGGAGGGTGGGAGAGGGTTGGATTGGGAGCTTTGGGATTAGCAGATGAAAACTGGTATATATAGAATGGATAAACAACAAGGTTTTACTCTATAGCACAGGGAACTGTATTCAATATCCTGTGATAAACCATAATGGCAAAGAATATAAAAAAGAATGTATATATATGTACAACTGAGTCACTTTGCTGTACAGCAGTAGTTAACACAACATGGTGATTCAATTATACTTCAATAAAAAATAAATTTAAAAAATAAATGAATAAAAAAAATAAATTTTGCTTCAAATAAAAGAATAGGCTATGTAAGCAGATATAAACTCCAAGAAGCGGTAATTGACACTACCTAAATTAAAGAGCCCAACTTTGCATCCACTTTCATACACCTAGTACCTGCCTTCTCCTTCAGTAAGGGCCTGGAGATCCAGCCCTCTCCTACCAGCACCCACTGAAAGGAAGGGAAATGTCAGGGAAGAGGGTGGGAAGACACTGTTCTGTACAAAGATTAACATAACACAGACATGACATTCAAATTCCCACCAGGAATTCTCTGAAGGCCCAAGTGACCACAGGCCTGAAATGCCCAGCAGAGCCACCACATAATAATTAGTCACCTTCAAGAGCTGGTAGACCACCTTGAGGACAGGTATGGCAGCAGCAGGTGGGAGGGATGGGAGGCACTGTCTGAGCTGTGGGTGCCTGTGGCTACCCCAGCAGATCCCCTTAATTATGGCATGCCCTCCAATTTGGGAAGCCCACAATTAGTTCTGAGAAGTGTTCTGGGGTGATGGACCCCACAGCTGGTCTTTTCTTCTGGATTATGTTACTGTATTCAGTTGGACAACAGTGATGGCTCAGATGTATGAAGTAACCCAGAGAGGACTGTCTCGGGCCAGTGGCTCCAGCTGGGAGCTCTATGAATCCCTACATCAGCCCAGCACAGCTGGTACTGGAGTAACCAACAGGAATCAGGAAAGAAGGTGTTACTATTTTGATTCCCAAGGCTTGCCCCTCTGGGCTCTTCTATGAACTAATTTTTGTCACAAAGCAATAATTTCCAGGAGACTGAAAAATGTGCTTTAACACCAGGCCAGTAGGAAGAGCTTTCAAGAAAAAGATTCCAGGGATGAGATTTAGAGAAGGGAATGTTAAGAGCCTAGTTGTACATTCAGTTGTATGTACAACATCACTAACATACAGAGAGAGGCAGAGACAGAGAGAGACAGAGAAAGAGAAATTCAAATATTTGTGTTCAAATCCTTTGTTCTTCACTCACTAGCTCTGCACCCGTGGATAAGATCCCTATGGTCTCTGAACCAACATCCCCGTCTGTCTAATGGAGATAACACTTTCCTTATCTGGTGGTTGCAAGGAGAAGTGTTTGTTAATTTCCAGGACTAGAGCAGGTATTCAGGAAATGTTTCCTGAAGCAGAAGTTGGAGCTTGGCAGTATTTTATACTGTATTTTAGCCACTCTCCCAAGAACCTACCAGCCAGATGCATCTGTCAATAAACTGGTGATATCAACTAGGCACTTCCTAGGGGAGAGTTCCTGAATCTCACACTGGGACACACCGGCAACCACCAGGAGGCATGAGGAGAATGAACCCCTCCTGAGAGCCTGCCTTAGGCCACACGGCTGCAGTAAGTACACAACGTCCCTTCACTTCACGTGTGGGGAGCCGAGCAGAGATGGGACTAAGTCTCTGACATCCAGGACTTCAGGACGCTTAGCTCTGTTTCTATCCAAGAAAATGCTGGGTGGCCCAAAGGCAGAAGTAAGGATTTGGATGAGAGAGTCAAGGCTCACTTATATTAGATGTGAAAGATCTTCCAGGCAATCTCATTCTCTCTTTACCAAGTCATAAATACCTAACCTCTGCATTTTGTTCCTGATTCCTTACTGCCCCACTGCATTTGGACCCAGAAGTATGACTTCTGAAGCCTGGGGAGATGTGACCAAGTGATACACGTAATACATGTGACTTCTGCCCACATTTTCTTGGCAGAACTAGTAACACTGGTTACATCTAACTTCAAGGAAGTGAGTCCATCAGTCAGTGCAGTTCGGGTTAAATGGTGGCAATGAGCAGCCCCCCAAATCTCAATAATTTATAGGAACAGTGATTTATTTCTCATTCACGTGACATTAGTAGCATTGTAAATGCAAATACAGAGGGCTTTAAAACAGAACTTTGTAGGAAGAAATGGTACATCCTGCCTGTACTAGAGATTAAGGGAGTAGGGACAGTTAAACAGAAAAACAGACAACTGATCCTGACCTAGAGTTGGAGAACTTATCATTATGTATATTATATTCAACAATAAATTCACTCAACAAATACTTATTGAGTATCTACTATGGACCAGGAACTGAACCCAATGATGTATAGTGGCAAACAAAACTGGCCTGGTCTCTACCCTCACAGAGATTAAATATATTTAGAAAAGAACTGAAATTAAACCAATAAACACACAAATAAATATATACTTACAAATTGGGCTGTTACAATGGAAAACACTGGGCTGTCAGGGACAGAAAAGCAGACAGAAGGCCATACTGAGGAAGTGATGAGAAAACTGAGTGTTGACTGAGTTAGCCAGGCAAAGAATGGTGGAAAGAATGTTCTAGGCAGAGCACACAGGTTGTAAAAACTCCCTGAGATGGAAAAAGGGATTGGTTACTTGAAGTACGGATGGGAGGAGGGAAATCAGTGTAGTGAGTGTGGAAAAGCAGTTCAAGGGGAGGTTAGTGAGAAGACAGATCATGGAGGGCCTTGAGACCATGGTAAGGGTTTTATTGTGTTTTAACTGAAATAAGCCATTGACAGTTTTCCATCATGGGGGGTGGGTGTAATTTATGTGTAAGTGTGAGACATTATCCTACACCCATTTATAAATCATTTTTACTGCTACAGGGAGAGTGGATTGAAGTGGGGCAAGAGTTGAAACAGTAAAACCAGGTTGGAGGTTAGGCAGGAATCAAACAAAAGATGGTGGTGGCCTGAGGGAGCCCTCTGGAGATGGATATGGACATATCCGTAATGATTCCAAGACTGTTGATTTAGATATAGAATCAATAGCAGTTTGTGATGAATTAGAATGCGTGTTGGGAGAAGAGGAGCAGTGAATGAGGAAAGGTAGCAGGAAAGATAGAGCTGGTTTTGCCTGAATGAAATTTACCCAGATGAAGAATGATGAAGGGCCAGGAATAGGGGAATGAAAAGTTTCTTTGGTACGTGTTAATTTTGAGATTCCTGTGAGCCATTTCATTTGATATTAGAAATATCAAATAAGTCATTAAATATAAGAGTCTGAGGCCCAGAAGAAAAGTCTGGGATACAGATACTCATTTAAGGGTCAGAGTATATAAAGTAATGTCAAAAGTCATGGGAATGGATGGGATGAGGATTTAAAGGGAGAAGAGAAGAGGTCCATGGACTGCTCCCTGAAGAGCTCAAAGTATTAGAGTTCAGATGAGGGGAGGAAGAACAGGGGTGCTGGCAAAGAAGTCTGAGAAGACCAGGGAGTTAGGAGAAAACCAGGGTAGTATTGTGCCATGGAAGCCAAGAGAGGAAGCGTATATTTCAAGAAAGAAGAAGTGGCCAACAGCTTAGAATGCCACAAAAAGGTCCAGTAAAACAAGGACAGAGAAATCACCGCTGGCTTTGGCACCATGTAGTGACCTAGGAAAATGGGTTTCTATAGAGTGGAGGGTGCAGAAGCTGAAAATGAATACACTGAAGGATTAATAAGAGGTGAGGACATGACACAGACAGCTCTTGAATGAAATGTAGTTAAGTAAGGAAGCAGAAAATTGGGGCAATACTTGGAGGAGATGAGGATAACAAGGATAGTATATAAATGTTGAATATTTATTGGGTGGATCCAATGGAGAGTGAAGGGTTAAAGAGAGGTGGAGGCAGAATCCCTAATAAAGGAACGAAGAGCCTCATAAGGGAAAAAAAAAGGGGTGGGATCCAGAGCACAAATGGGGAACCTAGCTTTGCAGAGGAAGGGAAGGGACACTTCTTCCCAGACACAGAAGAGGAAGAAAACTGGGTGGTAATGCCACCAGGTGTTTGGATTTAGTAGTAGGGAGAAACAGGTAGAGCTTCTGTATTATCCTCTACTTTGGGGTTCTTAAAAAGTTAATACATGGGAGAGAGTGGCCAAGATGGCAGAGTAGGAAGACCCTGAGCTCATCTCCTAACAAAGTCACACCAAAATCACAACTATTTACAGAACAACTATGAATATAAATGACCTGAAGACTAGCACAAAAGATCTTCTATAACTTAAGATATAAAGAAGGAACCACAACAAAATGGGTAGGAGTTGCGGGGAGATGCAGTATTGTCAAGACCCACACCCCCTGGTGTGTGACCCACAAATGGGAGGATAATCACAGTTTCAGAGATTCTCCCCAAGGAGTGAGGAGTCAGAGCCCCACGTTGGACTCCCCAGCCCAGGGCTCCTGCCCTGGGAATATGAGCCCCCCAAATATTTGGCTTTAAAGGCCAGAGGGGCTTGCTTTGCAGAAAACCAGAGGGCTATAGGAAACAGAGACTCTACTCTTAAAGGATGCACACAAAATCTCACACACGCTGAGACCCAGAGCAGAAGTAGTAATTTGAAAGGAGCCTGGGTCAGACCCACTTGCTGATCTCGAAGAGCCTCCCAGAGAGGAGAGGCAGGAGGCAACTGGGACTCACCCTGGGTACACAGACACTGGAGGCAGCCATTTTGGGGAGTTCATCTTACCAGGAGGACACTAGTGCTGGTAAGCACCATTTTGGAATCCCCTCTCTAGTTTATTAGCCTTGGGACCCAGACCCATCCACCAGCCAGTCAGCACCAGTCCTGGGACACCCCAGGATGAGCTACTGGCTGCAGGGGAACACAGCCCTACCCACCAGGAGCCTGGCCACCATGGACCCCCATTAGCTCCCCAACCACCCCAGGACATGGCCCCACCCATCAGAGGGACCAGAACCCAGCTCCACCCACCACTGGGCCAGCACTAGCCCTGGGGCCCTCAGGGCTGAGCTATCCACTGTTGGGACACAGACCCACCCAAGAGCAGGCCAAAACCAGCTCTAGGACCTCCAGGACCCTGCAGCCAGAAACCCCAGGACCCAGCTCTACCCACAAGTGGGCCAGTGATAGTTCCTGGACCCCCTGGGCCCTGACCCCACCAACCCATCAGCAGGCAGACACCAGCTCCAGAACATTCTAGGCCTTTCAGCCAGCCACCAGTGGGCCAGCCCTGGCCCCAGGACTTGGCTCTGCCACCCAGTGGGTGGGCATGAGCCCTGGAAACCCCAGTACTGCAAGCAGCTACCTAAATACCTGGACCCTCCTGCTAGTGGGCCAGCACCAAGATGGGACTCCTCAGGCCTTGTAACCAGCTATGCCAGGAACTGGTCCTGGCCACCAGTAGCTGGCAGCCTCTGAATTAGGCAGGGCCTAGCAACCAACTGGGCTGGGGGCCAACCATGCCTTCCAGTGTATCCACAGCAGTCAACCCGTTATAATAAAAGGCCCACACAACCCACACAGAGCACAGCCCTAGAGCATATAACTTTGATGACCACAGAGGAGTGTGTTGCAGGTCCCCATAGGACATCTCCTACACAAGGCCACTTCTCTAAGATCAGGAAACATAAGTGACCCACCTAATATAGAGAAATAAAAACACATAGTTAGACAAAATGAGGCAACAGAGGAATATGTTCCAAATGAAGGAACAAGATAAAGCCCCAGAAGGAGAACCAAGTGAAGTGGAAATAAGCAATCTACCAATAAAGTAATGATTATAAAGATAATGATTATAAAGGTAACGATTATAAAGATTCTCAAAGAACTCGGGAGTTGAATGGATGAGCACAGTAAGAAGTTAGAAGTTTCTAACAGAATTAGAAAATATAAAGAGTAACCAAACAGAGCTGAAGAATACCATAACTAAAATTAAAAATACATTAAAGAAGTCAAGAGTAGATTAGATGATGCAAAGGAGCAGATCAGTAAATTGGAAGTCAGAGTAGTGGAAATTACTCAAGCTGAACAGCAAAAAACATTTTTTTAAACGAGGACAGTTTACGGTACCTCTGGTACAATATCAAGCATACTAACATTTGCATCATAGGAGTCCCAGAAAGAGAAGAGAGAAAGGGACAGTGAACATATTTGAAGACATAATAGCTGAAAACTTCTGTAACCTGAGAAAAGAAAAAGGCAACAGGTCTAGGAGGCACAGAGAGTCCAAAACAAGATCAAACCAAACAGGATCACACCAAGACACACTGTAGTTAATATGGCAGAGACAAAAGATAAAGAGAGAATACTAAAAGCAGAAAGGGAAAAGTAACTAATTACCTACAAGGGAACTCCCATAAGACTATCGGCTTAAGTTTCATCAGAAACCCTACAGGCCAGAAAAGAGTGGCACAATATATTTAAAGTGAAGAAAGGAAAAAACCTACAACCAAGAATACTCTACCCAGCAAGGCCATCATTCAGATTTGAAGAAGAGACCAAGAGTTTTACAGACAAGCAAAAGCTAAAAGAGTTCAGCAACAAGAAACCAGCTTTACAAGACATGTTAAAGGGACTTCTCTAAGCAGAAAAGAAACACCACACTAGAAATACAAAAATTACAAAACGAAAGTCTCACTGGTAAGGCAAACATAGAGTAAAGGTAGTAGATCAACCATTTATAAAGCTGGTAGGAAGGATAAAAGACAAAAGTAGTACAATCATCTACATCTACAATAAGTAGTTAAGGGATACACAAAACAAAAAGATGTAAAATATGATGTCAAAAACATTAAACGTTCGGGGGTGGTAAAAATTCAAGGCTGTTAAAATGCATTTGAACTTGAAGTCATCAACTTAAAATAATCATATATACATATATATATATAAGTATATATATATAAATGGGAAGAGAGAGAGACTGCTATATATAAACCTTATAGTAACCACAAGCCAAAAATCTGCAATAGATACACACACACACACACACAAAAAGAAAGGAATCCAAACATAATACTAAAGATAGTCATTAAATCACAAGGGAAGAGAGAAAAAGAAGAAAAAACGAACAAGAAAGAACTATAAAACAACCTCAAAACAATTACAAGATGGCAATATTGCATACCTATCAATAATTACTTTAAATATAGGTGGACTAAATGTTCCAATCGAAGATGTAGAGTGGCCAAAAGGATACAAAAACAAGACCTATGTACATGCTGCCTGTAAGAGACTCACTTCAGATCTGGACACACAGAGACTGAAAGTGAGGAGATGGGAAAAGGTATTTCATGCAAATGGAAATGAAATGAAAGCTGAGGTAGCAATATTTGTATCAGATGAACTAGACTTTAAAACAAAGACTGTGACAAAATACAAAGAAGCTTTTAGTTGTCTGAGAATAAAGAGTTTTAATTATTCATCTCCATTATTTATGTTATTTCTCTTTTTAAATTTTTGCCTATTACACTGGTTATTATCTCCAGACCAGTGTTGTGTAGAAGTGGTGAGAGTAGACATCCTTGCCTTTTTCCTGATCTTAGGGAGAGTAATTTTTTTTAATCTGTCTTATTTCTCCCACTAAACAGTGAGACCCTCCAGAGTAGGAATCATGACTTATTCATGATTGTGCTCTCTGCTATGCCTGACATAGAAAAGTGTCTGTCATCTAAGAAGAATTTAGTAAATATCTATTGATGTATTTAAAAAATGACAGATAGCAGAAATGCACTGGGACCTGTTCTGTTGTGGATCCTTGCCACATTTGGTGCCAATCTCTTAAAATGAAATGGCAGCTCATATAAATAGGAAACCACTGACGAAAGAATTTTTTTAAAGAGTTAATGGTTTCAGATTCTGAGTTTTATGCAAATATCATGTTAGACGGTCTAGGCATGGCCATGAGACATTGACCATTCTGACCAGGATGCTAAGAAAGACACATTGCATTACACTGACTCTAAAATTCTAAGCACACTAAGAACTGCCAAAAGCAAACATAGCATTCAGGTTTGCCTACTGTGGGCCTCAAATATGCAGAACTATAAAGTTAGATAAAAAGAATAAAAAACTGGAAAACTAGGATTTGTGGGAAAATAGATTCATCCATCTGATATTCATCCACAAAGTACCACTGCTTTCAAACAGCGTGTTATTAAAACTTTATCATCAGGTTCAGCAGCAACTGCTGATTCAGAACTTTTTGAAAAATAATGAGTTATAGTAAATGCTATCAATTACTGAGAACTTATGCCAAGCATCCTGCTAAGACTTTCAAATACCTTATGTCATGTTACCCACCTACACTTGGAGGGGCGCACTGCATCCCATTTTATATACAGATTGAGATTAAACTACTGTCCCAATACGTGTGGTTCCTAAGTGCTACAGACGAGACCCAAAGAAGACCTAAGTCCCAAGTATGTGAACTATACCTCCAAATCTCATACCGTGGAGAGGGGGTGTCCTGGCCACCTTCTCCGCACTCCCCCAGGTCCTGGACTCTGACTCAAGATCAGGGACCACATCTGTGTGTCATGCCTCTAACCCAAAGTCTAGAATAGTGCCCTCACACTAAACAGGCGCTCAGCCAAAATTTTATATGTGAAATGATACACCTTATGGGTTAACCCTCACCACAACCCTAACATCTGTCTGTTTCACCTCCCAATAATTGCACATTTTTTATTGAAATAGTTCATTCTGATGCTGAATTCTCCTATTCCTCTTGGTAATTCTAGGTAATTTTATCAGTTTTTACTTTGTTTTTGAAACTATGTTGAAGCATCTTTCTAGTGTTAAAGGTTTCAAAATATTATGTAGAAACTACATTGCTCCTAAAGATGTTTTCTTAAAGTCCATTTTATCTGAAATTAATACCTTTTCACCAGCTTTCTTTTGTTTAGGAGTTATGTGTTTCATCTTTTTCTATTCTTTTTACTTTTAGCCTTCCCAGGTCTGTAAGGTTTCGGTACCTCTTTTGTAAAAGCACATGGCTGAATTCTGTATTACTGTTCTCAAAATCCTTCTAAGCCTACTTCAACTAACATAGTTACGTCATTTACATTTTGTTGATTAAATGTTTGGGCTTCTTCCTACCATTTTACTTTGTGTTATCTTTTGTAGGATTTTTTTCTCTTTTCTTTTTTAAAAATATTGAATTTGTGGCATATTTATCTTCTTTCTTTTTATTTATTTATTTTTGGCTGTGTTGGCTCTTCATTGCTGTGCGCGGGCTTTCTCTAATGGTGGCGAGAGGGGGCTATTCTTAGTTGTGGTACGCTGGCTTCTCATTGTGGTGGCTTCTCTTGTTGCAGAGCATGGGCTCTAGACATGTGGGCTTCAGTAGTTGCATCACACGAGCTCAATAGTTGTGGCTCACAGGCTCTAGAGCAAAGGCTTAGTAGTTGTGGTGCACGGGCTTAGTTGCTCTGCGGCATGTGGGATCTTCCCAGACCAGGGCTTGAACCCGTGTCCCCTGCATTGGCAGGCGGATTCTTAACCACTACGCCACCAGGGAAGCCCTGTGACATATTTATTTTCTTATTCAATTTCTTTCTCTTTTCTGGTTTGGAAGATTTACACTCCATTTCAGTTCTTATAATGGCTGTCCTTGAACGTTGCCATTTATAGGTGTTATTTTTTTTATTTATTTATTTATTTTTCTTATCTTCTCTTAGTGCTGATGCATGGGTTTGGGTTTTTGACTTTTTGTACTCTGCCCTTTTACTTAGGAGGCAAATCTTTTATTTTTTTTTAGTATTTATTTATTTGGCTGCATTGGGTCTTAATTGCAGCACACAGGATCTTCGTTGTGGCATGTGGAATCTTTAGTTGCGGCATGTGGGATCTAGTTTCCTGCCCAGGTAATGAACCTGGGCCCCCTGCACAGGGATTGCAGAGTCTTACCCACTGGACCACCATGCAAATCTTTTAAAGGTTTCAAATTTATGTAGTGGTATCAGTTTCAGTTGCTGAAGGGCCCAGCCCAACGTTTTGGTGTTAAAAGAAAAATCTCCAAGCAAGGCTTCCAGGACTACTAATCTCTCTGGAAAGGTGCTCATCAGCTTCCAAAGTTCACTGCTTTTTTCCAGTTACCCCTTCATTTCAAGCATCTGAGGATTTCCCATTTCTCCTGTGACCACAGTCACGTGATATTTTTTTAATTTTTAAATTTTATTTTATTTATATTTTTATACAGCAGGTTCTTATTAGTAATCAATTTTATACACATCAGTGTATACATGTCAACCCAAATTGCTCAATTCATCACACCACCATCCCCACTGCCCCGCAGCTTTATCCCCTTGGTGTCCATACGTTTGCTCTCTATATCTGTGTCTCAACTTCTGCCCTGCAAACTGGTTCATCTGTACCATTATTCTATATTCCACATACATGTGTTAATATACGATATTTGTTTTTCTCTTTCTGACTTACTTCACTCTGTATGAAAGTCTCTAGATCCATCCACGTCTCAACAAATGGCCCAGTTTCATTCCTTTTTATGGCTGAGTAATATTCCATTGTATATATGTACCACATCTTCTTTATCCATTTCTCTGTTGATGGGCATTTAGGTTGCTACCATGACCTGGCTATTGTAATGAGTGCTGCAATGAACATTGGGGTGCATGTGTCTTTTTTTTTTTTTTTTTTTGCGGTACGCAGGCCTCTCACTGTTGTGGCCTCTCCTGTTGTGGAGCACAGGCTCCAGACATGCAGGCCCAGCGGCCATGGCTCACGGGCCTAGCCGCTCCGAGGCATGTGGGATCTTCCCGGATCGGGGCACGAACCCGCGTCCCCTGCATCGGCAGGCGGACTCCCAACCACTGCACCAACAGGGAAGCCCACATGTGTCTTTTTGAATTATTGTTTTCTCTGGGTATATACCCACTAGTGGGATTGCAGGGTCATATGGTAATTCTATTTTTAGTTTTTTAAGGAAACTCCATACTGTTCTCCATAGTGGCTGTATCAATTTACATTCCCACGAACAGTGCAAGAGGGTCCCCTTTTCTCCACACCATCTCCAGCATTTGTTGTTCGTAGATTTTCTGATGATGCCCTTCTAACTGGTGTGAGGTGATATCTCATAGTTTTGATTTGCATTTCTCTAATAATTAGTGATGGTGAAAAGCTTTTCATGTGCTTCTTCGCCTTCTGTATGTTTTCTTTGGAGAAATGACTATTAGGTCTTCTGCCCATTTTTGAATTGGGTTGTTTGTTTCTTTAATATTGAGCTGCGTGAGCTGCTTATATATTTTGGAGAATAATCTTTTGTCCGTTGATTCGTTTGCAAATATTTTCTCCCATTCTGAGGGTTGTCTTTTGGTCTTGTTTATGGTTTCCTTTGCTGTGCAAAAGCTTTTGAGTTTCATTAGGTCCCATCTGTTTATTTATATTTTTATTTCCATTACTCTAGGAGGTGGATCAAAAAAGATCTTGCTGTGATTTATGTCAAAGAGTGCTCTTCCTATGTTCTCCTCTAAGAATTTTATAGTGTCCAGTCTTACATTTAGGTCTCTAATCCATTTTGAGTTTATTTTTGTGTATGATGTTAGGGAGTGTTCTAATTTCATTCTTTTACATGTCGCTGTCCAGTTTTCCCTGAACCACTTATTGAAGAGACTGTCTTTTGTCCATTGTATATCCTTGCCTCCTTTGTCATAGATTAGTTGACCATAGGTGCGTGGGTTTATCTCTGGGCTTTCCATCTTGTTCCATTGATCTATGTTTCTGTTTTTGTGTGAGTACCATATTGCCTTGATTACTGTAGCTTCGTAGTGTAGTCTGAAGTCAGGGAGTCTGATTTCTCCAGCTCCGTTTTTTTCCCTCAAGACTGCTTTGGCTCTTCGGGGTCTTTTGTGTCTCCATACAAATTTTAAGATTTTTTGTTCTAGTTCCATAGAAAATGCCATTGGCAATTTGATAGGGATTGCACTGAATCTGTAGATTGCTTTGGGTAGTATAGTCATTTTCACAATATTGATTCTTCCAATCCAAGAACATGGTATATCTCTCCATCTGTTGGTATCATCTTTAATTGCTTTCATCACTGTCTTAAAGTTTTCTGCATACAGGTCTTTTGTCTCCCTAGGTAGGTTTATTCCTAGGTATTTTATGCTTTTTGTTGCAGTAGTAAATGGGAGTGTTTCCTTAATTTCTCTTTCAGATATTTCATCATTAGTGTATAGGAATGGAAGAGATTTCTGTGCATTAATTTTGTATCCTGAAACTTTACCAAATTCATTGATTAGCTCTAGTAGTTTTCTGGTGGCATTCTTAGGTTTCTCTATGTATACTATCATGTCACCTGCAAACAATGACAGTTTTACTTCTTCTTTTCAAGTTCGTATTCCTTTTATTTCTTTTTCTTCTCTGACTGCCATGGCTAGGACTTCCAATACTATGTTGAATAATAGTGGTGAGAGTGGACATCCTTGTCTTTTTCCTGATCTTAGTGGAAATGCTTTCAGTTTTTCACCACTGAGAATGATGTTTGCTGTGGGTTTGTCATATATGGCCTTTATTATGTTGAGGTATGTTCCCTCTATGCGCACTTTCTGGAGAGTTTTTATCATAATTCGGTGTTGAATATTGTTAAAAGCTTTTTCTACATCTATTGAGATAATCATATGCTTTTATTCTTCAATTTCTCAATATGGCGTATCACATTGATTAATTTGTGTATATTGAAGAATGCTTGCATGCTTGGGATAAATCCCACTTGATCATGATGTATGATCCTTTTTAATGTGTTGTTGGATTCTGTTTGCTAGTATTTTTTTGAGGATTTTTGCATCTATATTCATCAGTGATATTGGTCTGTAATTTTCTTTTTTTGTAGTATCCTTGTCTGGTTTTGGTGTCAGGGTGATGGTGGCCTCACAGAATGAGTTTGGGAGTGTTCCTTCCTCTGCAGTTTTTTGGAAGAGTTTGAGAAGGATGGGTGTTAGCTCTTCTGTACATGTTTGATAGAATTCACCTGTGAAGCCATATAATCCTGGATTTTCATTTGTTGGAAGATTTTTAATCACAGTTTCAATTTCATTACTTGTGATTGGTCTGTTCATATTTTCTATTTCTTCCTGGTTCAGTCTTGGAAGGTTATACCATTCTAAGAATTTGTCCATTTCTTCCAGGTTGTCCATTTTATTGGCATGCAGTTGCTTGTAGTAGTTTCTTAGGATGCTTTGTATTTCTGTGGTGTCTGTTGTAACTTCTCCTTTTTCATTTCTAATTTTATTGATTTGAGTCCTCTCCTTCTTTTTCCTGATGATTCTGGCTAATGGTTTATCAATTTTGTTTATCTTCTCAAAGAACCAGCTTTTAGTTCTATTGATCTTTGCTATTCTTTTCTTTGTTCCTATTTCATTTATTTCTGCTCTGATCTTTATGAGTTCTTTCCTTCTGCTAACTTTGGATGTTGTTTGTTCTTCTTTCTCTAGTTCCTTTAGGTGTAAGGTTAGATCGTTTATTTGAGATTTTTCTTGTTTCCTGAGGTAGGCTTGTATAGCTATAAACTTCCCTCTTAGAACTGCTTTTGCTGCATCCCATAGGTTTTGGATTGTCGTGTATTTATTGTCATTTGTCTCTAGGTATTTTTTGATTTCCTCTTTGATTTCTGTAGTGATCTCTTGGTTATTTAGTAACGTATTGTTTAGCCTCCATGTGTTTGTGTTTTTTACGTTTTTTCCCCTGTAATTCATTTCTAAACTCATAGCATTGTGGTCAGAAAAGATACTTGATATGATTTCACTTTTCTTAAATTTACTGAGGCTTGATTTGTGAAACAAGTTGTGATCTATCCTGGAGAATGTTCCATGCGCACTTGAGAAGAAAGTGTAATCTGCTGTTTGGGGATGGAATGTCCTATAAATATCAATTAAATCTATCTGGTCTATTGTGTCATTTAAAGCTTCTGTTGCCTTATTTATTTTCATTTTGGACCATCTGTCCATTGGTGTAAGTGCAGTGTTACAGTCCCCCATTATTATTGTGTCACTGTCGATTTCCTCTTTTACAGCTGTTAGCAGTTGCCTTATGTATTGAGGTGCCCCTATGTTGGGTGCATCTATATTTATAATTGTTATATCTTCTCCTTGGATTGATCCCTTGATCATTATGTAGTGTACTTCCTTGCCTCATGTAACATTCTTTCTTTTAAAGTATATTTTATCTGATATGAGTATTGCTACTCCAGCTTTCTTTTGATTTGCATTTGCGTGGAATATCTTTTTCCATTCCCTCACTTTCAGTCTGTATGTGTCCCTAGGTCTGAAGTGGGTCTCTTGTAGAGAGCATATATATGGGTTTTGTTTTTGTATCCATTCAGCAAGCCTGTGTCTTTTGGTTGGAGCATTATTCCACTCACCTTTAAGGTAATTATCAATATGTATGTTCCTATGACCATTTTCTTAATTGATTTGGGTTTGTTTTTGTACATCCTTTTCTTCCCTTGTGTTTCCCACTTAGAGAAGTTCCTTTAGTATTTGTTGTAGAGCTGGTTTGGTGGTGCTGAATTCTCTTCACTTTTGCTTTTCTGTAAAGTTTTGATTTCTCCATCGAATCTGAATGAGATCTTTCCGGGTAGTGTAGTCATGTTTTTAGGTCCTTCCCTTTAATCACTTTACGTATATCATGCCACTGCCTTCTAGCTTGTAGAGTTTCTGCTGAGAAATCAGCTGTTAACCTTATGGGAGTTCCCTTGTATGTTATTTGTCATTTTTCCCTTGCTGCTTTCAATAATTTTTCTTTGTCTTTAATTTTTGCCAATTTGATTACTATGTGTCTCAGCGTGTTTCTCCTTGGGTTTATCCTGTATGTTACTCACTGTGCTTCCTGTACTTGGGTGGCTATTTCCTCTCCCATGTTAGGGAAGTTTTCGACTATAATCTCTTCAAATATTTTCTCGGGTCCTTTCTCTATTCTCCTCTGGGACCCCTATAATGTGAATGTTTTTGCGTTTAATGTTGTCCCAGAGGTCTCTTAGGCTGTCTTCATTTCTTTTCATTCTTTTTTTTAATTCTGTTCCGCAGGAGTGAAGTCCACCATTCTGTCTTCCAGGTCTCTTACCCGTTCTTCTGCCTCAGTTATTCTGCTATTGATTCCTTCTAGTGTACTTTTCATTTCAGTTATTGTATTGTTCATCTCTGTTTGTTTGTTTTTTAATTCTTTTAGGTCTTTGTTAAACATTTCTTGCATCTTCTCGATCTTTGCCTCCATTCTTTTTCCGAGGTCCTGGATCATCTTCACTATCATTATTCTGAATTCTTTTTCTGGAAGGTTGCCTATCCCCATTTCATTTAGTTGTTTTTCTGGGATTTTATCTTGTTCCTTCATCTGGTACATAGCCCTCTGTCTTTTCATCTTGTCTATCTTTCTGTGAATGTCTGCAGGTGTTTCTAAAACTTTGCTTTGTTTCACTTTAAATGTTCTGTTCTTTTCTAAAATAGCTGTAGTTTCATACTTTCCAACTTTTGTAAGAACAATTAGTCAAAAACATGGCAATAAATGTGTCAGAACAACAGAACTGTTAAGAAAAGCGTTTGGTAGGTATGAAATATAAAATATATTGTATGCAAATTGCAAATGCTTATAAAACAGGATGTATCTAGACCTCAAATCTTCATGAGGTAAAGACAGAAATGTTGACTTGCAAGGAAAGGGAAAATGACTCCCTTTTATCTGGAAAAAAAGGCATTTTTTTAAACAGGAAGGAACTTTTGCAATCTAATCCAAGCTCTTTATTTTAAAGATGGGTAATATGAAATCCAGAATGTGGAAATAATCTGCCCAAAATGTTGATTTGTGGGCATGAGATACACTGTGAAATAATGTTCCTGGATGGAGATGTAGGTCAAAATCCAAGCATAAAATAGTAACTGCAAAAGCAAGATCATGTCTTTCATTAGGTTCTCCATCCATACAGGCTTAATGACCACTTACATCAATCAGGGCAAAGGGAAACCCTTGGCAGATTAAAAAAAAAATGTTGGTTGTGGGACAGTTACGGTCAACTGACTGATTTTTATTATATTTGCAAATCACATGCCTGCAATCCAGGTAGCTACCATCGGAGTGACAGAGGTTGCCTCCATTATTGGCAAAATCCAAAAATCCTACTAGTTTTCCAGTAGGTGGGTCAGAGGACATATCCACTGAGAGCTTTTTATTTATGGTCTCTTTACTGAACTAACAAAACATAACAAATTAATCTCTAACTGCTAATCACAAAGTCCACCAGATGTATTTATAAAGAACTCAGTTTCCAAAGAAAACAATCCATTACTTTCCAGACACATCCCCTCTACAGGTTGGAGGAAGATTTAAATTGTGCTTTCCAAAACTCAACTTATTTTGGGATTGGTTCAAGATGGAAGAGTAGAAGGACGTGCTCTCACTCCCTCTTGTCAGAGCACCAGAATCACAACTAACTGCTGAACAATCATCGACAGGAAGACACTGGAACTCAAAAAAAAGACACCCCACATCCAAAGACAAAGAGGCCCCAATGAGAGGGTAGGAGGGGTGCAAACAAAATAAAATCAGGGGCTTCCCTGGTGGCGTAGTGGTTGAGAGTCCGCCTGCCGATGCAGGGGACACAGGTTCGTGCCCCGGTCCGGGAAGATCCCACATGCCACAGAGCAGCTGGGCCTGTGGGCCATGGCCGCTGAGCCTGTGCGTCTGGAGCCTGTGCTCTGCAACAGGACAGGCCACAACAGTGAGAGGCCCGCGTAATGCAAAATACATAAATAAATAAATAAAAATAAAATAAAATAAAATCCCATAATGGCTGGGTGGGTGACTCACAAACTGGAGAACACTTATACCACAGAAGTCCACTCACTAGAGTGAAGGTACTGAGCCCCACATCTGGCTTCCCAACCTGGGGGTCCAGCAACAGGAGGAGGGAAATCCTAGAGAATCAGACTTTGAAGGCTAGAGTGGTTTGATTGCAGGACTTCAACAGGACTGGGGGAAACAGAGACTCCATTCCTGGAGGGCACACACAAAGTAGTGTGTGCATCGGGACCCAGGGAAAGGAGCAGTGACCCCATAGGAGACTGAACCAGACCTACATGCTAGTGTTGGAGGGTCTCCTGCAGAGATCTGGGGTGGCTGTGGCTCACAGTGAGGACAAGGACACTGGCAACAGAAGTTCTGGGAAGTACTCCTTGGTGTGAGCCCTCCCAGACTTGCCATTAGCCCCAACAAAGAGCCCAGGTAGGCTCCAGAGTTGGGTTGCTCAGGCCAAACAACCAGCAGGGAGGGAACCCAGCCCCACCCATGAGCAGACAAGCAGATTAAAGTGTTACTGACCTCTGCTCACCAGAGCAACACCCAGCTCTACCCACCACCAGTCCCTCCCATCAGGAAGCATACACAAGCCTCTTTCATAGCCTCATCCACCAGAGGGTAGAGAACAGAAGCAAGAAGAACTACAATCCTGCAGCCTGTGGAACAAAAACAACATTCACAGAAATATAGACAAGATGAAAAGGCAGAGCGCTATGTACCAGATGAAGGAACAAGATAAAACCACAGGAAAACAACTAAATGAAGTGGGGATAGGCAATGTTCCAGAAAAAGAATTCAGAATAATGATAGTGAAGATGATCCAGGACCTCAGAGAAAGAATGGAAGCAAAGATCGAGAAGATGCAAGAAATGTTTAACAAAGACCTAGAAGAATTAAAGAACAAACAATCAGAGATGAACAATACAATAACTGAAATGAAAACTACACTAGAAAGAATCAATAGCAGAATAACTGAGGCAGAAGAACGGGTAAGAGACCTGGAAGACAGAATGGTGGAATTCACTGCTGTGGAACAGAATAAAGAAAAAAGAATGAAAAGAAATGAAGACAGCCTAAGAGAATTCTGGGACAACATTCAATGCAACCATATTAGCATTATAGGAGATCCAGAAGAAGAAGAGAGAGTGAAAGGACCTGAGAAAATATTTGAAGAGATTATAGTGGAAAACTTCCCTAACATGGGAAAGGAAATAGCCACCCAAGCCCAGGAAGCCCAGAGAGTCCCATACTGGATAAACACAAGGAGAAACACGCAGAGATACATACTACACAATACATACACAATTTGAGACACGTACTTCTCAAATTGGCAAAAATTAAAGACAAAGAAAAATTATTGAAAGCAGCAAGGGAAAACGACAAATAACATACAAGAAAACTCCCATAAGGTTAACAGCTGATTTCTCAGCAGAAACTCTACAAGCCAGATGGGAGTGGCATGATATATTTAAAGTGATGAAAGGTAAGAACCTACAACCAAGATTACTTTAGCCAGCAAGAATCTCATTAAGATTTGATGGTGAAATCAAAAGCTTTATAGACAAGCAAAAGCAAAGAGGATTCAGCACCACCAAACCAGCTCTACAACAAATACTAAAGGAACTTCTCTAAGTGGGAAACACAAGAGAAGAAAAGGATGTACAAAAACAAACCCAAAGCAATTAAGAAAATGGTAATAGGAACATACATATCGATATTACCTTAAACGTGAATGGATTAAATGCTACGACCAAAAAGCACAGGCTCACTGAATGGATACAAAAACAAGACCCATATATATGCTGTCAACAAGAGACCCACTTCAGACCTAGGGACACATACAGACTGAAAGTGAGGGGATGGAAAAAGATATTCCACGCAAATGCAAATCAAAAGAAAGCTAGAGTAGCAATATTCGTATCAGATAAAATAGACTTTAAAATAAAAAATGTTACAAGAGACAAGGAAGGACACTACATAATGATCAAGGGATCAATCCAAGGAGAAGATATAACAATTATAAATACATATGAACCCAACATAGGAGCACCTCAATACATAAGGCAACTGCTAACAGTTATAAAAGAGGAAATCAACAGTAACACAAAAATAGTGGAGGACATTAACAACTCACTACACCAATGGACAGATGATCCAAACAAAAAATTAATACGGAAACACAAGCTTTAAATGACAAAATAGACCAGACAGATTTAATTGATATTTATAGGACATTACATCCCAAACCAGCAGATTACACTTTCTTCTCAAGTGCGTATGGAACATTCTCCAGGACAGATCACATCTTGGGTCACAAATCAAGCCTCAGTAAATTTAAGAAAAGTGAAATCATATCAAGTATCGTTTCTGACCACAATGCTATGAGATTAGAAATGAATTACAGGGGGAAAAATGTAAAAAACACAAACACATGGAGGCTAAACAATACGTTCTAAATAACCAAGAGATCACTGAAGAAGTCATAGAGGAAATAAAAACATACCTAGAGACAAATGACAATGAAAACATGATGATCCAAACCTATGGGATGCACCAAAAGCACTTCTAAGAGGGAAGTTTACAGCAATGCAAGCCTACCTCAAGCAACAAAAAAATCTCAAATAAACAATCTAACCTTACACTTAAAGGAACTAGAGAATGAAGAACAAATGAAATCCAAAGTTAGCAGAAGGAAAGAAACAATAAGATCAGAGCAGAAATAAATGAAATAGAAACAATGAAAACAATAGCAAAGATAAATAAAACTAAAAGCTGGTTCTTTGAGAAGATAAACAAAATTGATAAACCATTAGCCAGACTCATCAAAAAAAAGAGAGGACTCAAATCAATAAAATTAGAAATGAAAAAGGAGAAGTTATGACACCGCAGAAATACAAAGCATTCTAAGTGACTACTACAAGCAACTCTATGCCAATAAAATGGACAACCTGGAAGATATGGAAAATTCTTAGAAATGTGTAACCTTCCAACACTGAACCAGAAAGAAATAGAAAATATGAACAGACCAATCACAAGTAATGAAATTGGAACTGTGATTAAAAATCTTCCAACAGGGCTTCCCTGGTGGTGCAGTGGTTGAGAGCCCGCCTGCCAATTCAGGGGACATGGGTTCGTGCCCTGGTCTGGGAGGATCCCACATGCCACGGAGCGGCTGGGCATGTGAGCCATGGCTGCTGAGCCTGCGCATCCGGAGCCTGTGCTCTGCAGAGGGAGAGGCCACAACAGTGAGAGGCCCGCATACCGAAAAAAAAAAAAAATCTTCCAACAAACAAAAGTCCAGGATCAGATGGCTTCACAGGTGAATTCTATTGTACGTTTAGAGAAGAGTTAACACCCATCCTTCTCAAACTCTTCCAAAAGATTGCAGAGGAAGGAACACTCCCAAACTCATTCTATGACGTCTCCATCACCCTGATACCAAAACCAGACAAAGATGTCACAAAATAAGAAAACTACAGACCAATACCACTGATAAACATAGATGTAAAAATCCTCAACACAATACTAACAAACAGAATGCAACAGCACATTAAAAGGATCATACACCATGATCAAGTAAGGTTTATCCCAGGAATGTAAGGATTCTTCATTATACACAAATCAATCAGTGTGATACACCATATTAACAACCTGAAGGATAAAAACCGTATGATAATCTCAATAGATGCAGAAAAAGCTTTTCACAAAATTTAACACCCATTTATGATTAAAACTCTCCAGAAAGTGGGCCTAGAGGGAACCTACCTCAACATAATAAAGACCATATACGACAAACCCACAGGCAACATTTTTCTCAATGGTGAAAAATTGAATGCATTTCCTCCAAGTTCAGGAATAAGACAATGATGCCCACTCTCACCACTATTATTCAACATAGTTTTGGAAGTTTTAGCCACAGCAATCAGAGAAGAAAAATAAATGAAAGGAATCCAATTTGGAAAAAAAAGAAGTAAAGCTGTCACTGTTTGAATAAGACATGATATTATACATAGAGAATCCTAAAGATGCTACCAGAAAAATACTAGAGCTAATCAATGAATTTGGTAGAGTAGCAGGATATAGAATTAATGTTCAGAAATCTCTTGCATTCCTATACACTAATGATGAAAAATCTGAAAGTGAAATTAAGGAAACACTCCCATTTACCATTGCAACAAAAGGAATAAAATATCTGTGAATAAACCTACCTAGGGAGACAAAAGATGCAGAAAAGTATATGCAGAAAAGTATAAGACACTGACGAAAGACATTAAAGATGATACAAACAGATGGAGAGATATACCATGTTCTTGGATTGGAAGAATCAATATTTTGAAAATAACTAAACTACCCAAAGCCATCTACAGATTCAATGCAATCTCTATTAAATTGCCAATGGCATTTTTTCAGAACTAGAACAAAAATTCTTAAAATTTGCATGGAGACACAAAAGACTCTGAATTTCCAAAGCAGTCTTGAGGGCAAAAAACGGAGCTGGAGGCATCAGGCTCCCTGACATCAGACTATACTACTAAGCTACAGTAATCAAGACAGTATGGTACTAGCACAAAAACAGAAATAAAGATCAGTGGAACAGGATAAAAGCCCAGAGATAAACCCACACACCTATGGTCAACTAATCTATGGCAAAGGAGGCAAGGATATACAATGGAGAAAAGACAGTCTCTTCAACAAGTGGTGCTGGGAAAACCAGACAGCTACATCTAAAAGAATGAAATTAAAACACTTCCTAACACCATACACAAAAATAAACCTAAAATGGATTAGAGACCTAAATATAAGACTGGACACTATAAAACTCTTAGAGGAAAACATAGGAAGAACACCTTTTGACATAAATCACAGCAAGATCCTTTTTGTTCCACCTCCTAGAGAAATGGAAAAAAATTAAAAAATGGGACCTAAGGAAACTTAAAATCTTTTGCAAAGCAAAGGAAACTACAAACAAGATGAAAAGACAACCCTCAGAATGGGAGAAAATATTTGCAAATGAATTCACGGACAAAGGATTAATCTCCAAAATACATAAACTGCTCATGCAGCTCAATATTAAAAAAACAAACAAGCCAATCCAAAAATGGGCAGAAGACCTAAATAGACGTTTCTCCAAAGAAGACATACAGATGGCCAAGAGGCACATGAAAAGCTTTTCACCATCACTAATTATTAGAGAAATGCAAATCAAAACTACAATGAGGTATCACCTCTCACCAGTTAGAATTGGCATCATCAGAAAATTTACAAACAACAAATGCTAGAGAGGGTGTGGAGAAAAGGGAACCCTCTTGCACTGTCGGTGGGCATGTAAACTGATATAGCCACTAATGGAGAACAGTATGGAGGTTCCTTAAAACACTAAAAATAGCATTACCATATGACCCCACAATCCTACTACTGGGCATATACCCAGAGAAAACCATAATTAAAAAAGACACCTGCACACCAATATTCACTGCAGCACCATTTACAATAGCCACGTCATGGAAACAACCTAAATGCACATCGACAGACAAATGGATAAAGAAGATGTGGTACATATATACAATGGAATATTACTCAGCCATAAAAAGGAACGAAATTGGCTCATTTGTAGAGATGTGGATGAATCCAGAGACTGTCATACAGAGTGAAGTAAGTCAGATAGAGAAAAACAAATATCGTACATTAACGCATATATGTGAAATCCAGAAAAATGGTACAGATGGACTGGTTTGCAGGGCAGAAATTGAGACACAGATGTAGAGGACAAACGTATGGACACCAAAGGGGGAAAGCGGTGGGGAGGTGGGGGGTGGTGTGATCATTTGGGAGATTGGGATTGACATGTATACAATAATATGTATAAAATGGATAACTAATAATAACCTGCTGTATGAAAAAAATAAATAATATTTAAAAAATAAATAAATTGTGCTTTCCAAGCTGATGTTTTATGGAATACCAGTTCTAACAGGTATTTAAGGGATCTCTGAGAAAAAGGTGTTCTGGGGTCAAATACATATGTGAAAAGCTGGCTTAAACAAAGCTTTAAAAATTTCAATGCAGGTCTTGTCAGCGACTTTTCTGTACTTAATGTGCTTTGTGTATGGAGAGTTCCCTAGCTGATTCAAACAACAGAATCTTTTTCTCATGAGTGCTTTCATGGAACACACGTGGAAAAATATGATTTAAAGAAATGCAAAATTTTGCAAACAGCACAATATCTTTCTCACTAAACTTTTTTTTATTGTGGTAGAATATACGTAACATAAATTTTATCATTTTTACCACTGTAACCATTTTTAAATATATAGTTCAGTGGCATTAAGTATACTCACATAGTTGTGCAACCATCACCAACCTCCATCTCCAGATCTATTTTCATCTTTTCATACTGAAACTCTGCACCCATTAAATAATAGCTTCTCATTCTCCCCTCCCCCGAGATGCTGGCAACCACCACTCTACTTTCTGTATCTGTGAATGTGACTACTCTAGGTGCCTCATACATGTGGAATCATGCAGCATGTTTGTGACTGGCTATTTCACTTAGCATAATGTCTTCAAGTTTCATCCATGTTGTAGCCTGTATCAGAGCCTCCTTCCTTTTTAAGGCCAAACAATACTACATTTGTTTATCCATGCATCTGTCGATGGGCACTTAGGCTACTTCTGCCTTTCGGCTATTGTGAACAACACTGCTATAACTCATTAAGTTTTATTTACCTCAGATTTCACTCTGGTTCTATTTATGAAGTTGAAAAAACTTAGGCCAGAACATTCCTTTCACACACAAGATCCTTCCTCATGAGTAAGGGTTTCTGGCCCTGACTAAGGCTCTTAAAAGCTTTGGGTAATCTGGTGTCAAAATGTCTCACAGACACTCTGTTCCACTCTTTCAGTGGAAGCATTTGGCAGCAGCATAGAACCTTCCAGAGAGCTCATGTTCCTACTCCTCCACTCAGCTTTGTCCCCTTCCATGACGAGAAGTCCCTTATACAAAGTGACTTCAAACCCAAACGCGAGTCCTGAGAAGCCTCACGTGGGCGCCAGGCAGTGAGCTGTGTGACTTATCCTTGAGGATCAGTTGTTTCTAATTGGAAGAAGATATTTTCTTCTCAAGGGAAAGGGCCTTTCATCAAGTAGTTAAAACCCTGCAGTTAACATATTTAGTGGGACAGAATTTTACTGATCTCCATCAAAGGTCTTTTAAGACTTAGAGAACAAAGAGGAAGTACTATTTGGTGCTATGGGCTTTTTAAAGCCTGAGAAGCATGAGTCAGTATGATCTCCTGCTGTGTATTAACACAATGGGAAGAAAGTTCAGGGATTATTTTAGGAATTAGCAGAAAACCGTGTTGGCCAGTCAGACAACATAGTGCGGGAGGAAACAAGTCTAGGAAGTACTAGAAGAAAAGCTTCCCTGTCTGGCTTCTGGAAAGTTAAGTTATTAACATCTTCCAAGAGGTCAAGGGGAACTGTAAGAAGTTGAACTATCTGTTCCAAAGGCAGGACACAAGGGTCTACTTATGCTGTCTTGTACTTGACACCCTCCTCTTCTTTAAGCCAAACCTTGTAGCTCCTGGCTGCACTGACTCTGGGTGCCCTGTGCTCTCGATCCCACCCAGATTGCCAGTCCTTTGAGATTTAAATAAAAATGGGTTGAACTTGATCCTGCATAGTACGAACACACAGCACTCTCCTTCCACCATGATCACTGGAAATTCTTAGTGAGTTATATATTCCAGTCATTGTGATACTGAGCAGGACCCTGTGGGGCTCCTGGGTGCAAAAGCCTTTCTGTCTCTCCCATTTCTTGATTACAGGAAATAGGCTTCATTCAGCTTCCATGACCTTCCCTGAGTTCCAAGGGGCAGGTTCAAACAGTTGCTAATTAAGGAAGGGAGGGTATGTGGAGACAAGGGAGGAACAGTCAAAAGAAACAATAGTGCAGCCTTGGGGCAGGGTCCTTTTTCCCCCCCGTCAAGGGACACACATAACAATATCTTTGAGATGTTTTGCAGATACTGAAACCCCCACCATGTGGGAGAAATTAATGGTATGCTGCCCAGACCGGTTGGAACCTGAAGGTTAATGATGTTGACTCCCACTTACCTCACCACCAACCAATCACAAGAATGTCCATGAGCTGATCACACCCTCTTTGAACCATTACTATAAAACTCCTCACTACCCCCTCCAGGTTGAGACACACAGTTTTGAGGGCATCTGCCCACTGTGTCCCGCCTTGGCCTGGCAAAGCAACAAAGCTATTCTTTTCTACTTTACCCAAAACTCTGTCTCCGAGATTTAATTCGGTGTTGGGGTACAGAGGCCAGATTTGGCTTCAACTGCTTAATCCACCTCCTCCTTTCACAGAATTCTCGTACTCTCTGCCATCTTCCCTCGTGGAGTGCTTTTTCGTCTCCATCTTGCAGCAACCCAAACCTAGAGCTCAGTCCCTTTCCCTTGTTTTTCCAAAGCAACACCACATAAGCAGTTATGAAGAGAAAGGTTTTATTAAGGATCTTGGGACACAGACATGGAGGTCGCAGCCCCTACAAATTCCCCAAGGTTGGATACAGAACCTCTGCATGCCTCTCCTCAGCTGTGTGCATCTTGCTAAGTCCTCTCCCCAATACCCCCTCTCCCTTTCCCTTTGATTATTCCTTGTGCCTTTGGTGGAAGGAGGAAAATAAAGGGGACGGGTCTGTCCTCACCTTTTTCCTTCTTAGGTTGCCCGTGGACATTCAAAATTCTGCTTTCATGATTTTTGCAGAAATGGTTTTGTCTTCTTTGATTGATGCCAGCCAGTCCAGAAAATTCTTTGAGGGCTACTCTTTCATGTCAAAACATAGCTTATCAAGATGTTTTGCTAAATATAATCCTTTCTCTGAGAGTCTGAGTTTACTCTTCATTAATCAATATTAAGCCTACTCTTCCTGATGATAACTGACCTTTGCTCAGATCTTACATATTTTTCTAAAGATACTGGGAGTTAGACAGAAATTAAGGCAAAGTCCTGGTTGAGTCTTTTGCTGGCAGATTGCCTAGAGAGGTGCAATCTATGTTTACATTGCAATCTCCCCCTTGCCTGCCTGCACCTCCAAGTCCAATTGTAAGGGAGTAGGACCCTATGGGGCCTTCCCAGGACAGGCTCTTCCCCCATATCCTCTGCCTTAGCTCCTCTCTGAAGTACCTAGATAACAGTATTTGATGCACATTTCCTGAGTTGTTCTACAGATGTGAACCCTCCTCCCAAGTGGAAGATGTTAACTACATAACGACCCTGAGAACATAGCCCCCACACCTCCTGGAGCCTAAGGACTAATAATGTTAACCCCTGTGACATTACCCTGTTCCCTCACCATCAGCCAATCAGAGACTTGTGCACGAGCTGATCACGTACCCTGTGACCCCCATCCCTCACCTGGCTTTTAAAAATGCTTTGCCAAAATCGTTCGGGGAGCTCAAGGATTTTTAGGGCATGAGCCACCTGTCTCCTTGTGTGGCCCTGCAATAAAACTTTCTCTGCTCCAAAGTCCAACGTTTCGGTTTGTTTGGCCTCACTGTGCTTCAGGCACACGGACTTGAGCTAACATTGTCTCTGTGTCAACACTTCCTAGCCCCCTCTTGGAAGCCCAGTTACATTTTCTCACTGAGCATGGACTTCTAAGGGCTGCTGATTGAAGGCCTTCACCTCTGTACCCAAGGCAAAGTTAAGATGCCGGGAGAAGTGCTAATATTCATGTCTTCAAAATACATAAGGGTGACTTGAAGAAGAAGAGGTGCAGTTCCAAAAACCAAGTCTGGAAATTACAAAGAGACATTCTATTCTTTTGGTGGAAGCTGTAGGATTAAAATCCCACAGGGTAATTTCCAAAAGACTTTTCTTACTGACTCATCTGGGCTCCTCTCCCTGCTTTCTGCAGTTCTTTCATATTTATGATAAATTCCACCTGACTGGCAGGCAGTATGCAGCAGCAGAGAGAAAACAGCCTCTGCTCCAATAGGACTTCAGCTATACTTGTTAGCACTGACCTCTTGATTTCAGGATGCTTTTGGACTGACTTATGACACCTGCATGTACTTTCTGGTTGGCCTCCCTGTATTCATCCTGTCTAGAGCTCTCAAACTTACTGCTTCTTCTCCACCTAGAATTTCTCTCATCTGCCTAGAACCCATAGGCAATGCTTAGATGCTCACTCAGAGCTTTGACAGTTCTTATTTGATAAGCAATTCTGACAAGGCTTAGTACCTGATGTGTAACCTACAGGTAGGTCATGGTTGATAAAGACAGGCAAATTGGCAGTACCTAGAAGTAACAAAGTACCAATTATCTCTAAAGGAGGAGACTATAAATCCTAAGTAGGAGACATGGAACAAGAAAAACAAAGGAAAGGAGAGCCATCTGACTTCGAAACAAGTTAATCTATATCCAAATGAACCCCCAGAAAGTATCATTACATTAAAAGTAATGGCTGTTTATACTGATAACCAAAAGTCAATAAGAAAAAGCCAAGTTAAGTTTGGTATCCTTTCTTTAGGAAGGCAGATAAGTAAACAATGTACTCTCCAAAGATTTATATTAAGATGTTTAATATTATTAAAGTTATGCTCAAATCTGGGAGAGGAAAAAAGGATCATAAAAAGAAAATTAATTGTATTAAATATGCAGCTATATGCCAGATATTACGGTAAGTATTTTGAATACATACACTGATTTTACTTAATTTAATCCTCACAACAACCTTGACAAGTATGTGCTTTGGGTAGTTTTTCTCTAAGACCTTGGAAATTGGAGAAGTAAGTTTATCTTATGAGATGTAAAACTGAGAATCCACTAATTATGAAACAGAATAGAGATATTCTTAGGCATTACCTAAGGAGCAGAATTCCTCCTAGGTCTTAGGATTTGTGATGTTTAGAATCGGAAGGAATTCTGGTCTGCCTTAAAAGCATGGAAAGGAGGACCTCAGGGACACCATTTTGGAGAGTCCCCTCCACACACCGTCCAGGTGCCCGAGACCCATGGTTAGTCTGGCACAGGAGGCAACTCCATCTCCGTGTGGCTCTTTCTTTGTTTCTATAGCTTGTTCACTGAGCAGCCTTTGATAATTTAAATTCCCATGTGGCTTGACCACAATTGACAGAGCTTCTAGTCAGGCTAAAACTTGCATCTGGTCTTCTTGGCAGTGCCTTTCTCATTATAAATGACTAAATCAGCATTCTGATTTCATAAATTCTCATCTTGAGAGATTTGTTAGCATGAGTCAGTGTCCAAGCCCCATCAATCCTAATACATCAGGTCCTAAGACGGTAAGCCAAAGGCCAGACCTGCACCTCAAGTGTACTCTGCAAGGTAAATACCATAGTATATTGTGAGTCTTCTTCATGCTGAACTGGTCTTTCCCAGGCAACACCCCTCATGCCTTTCTAAGGGTCCCTTTCTCCAATTCAGGAAATAGAAAACTACTTTGAGAATTTTAAGCAAGAAAGGATTTGGTTCCTAAGATTAGGCCTTTTTCAAAATCATCAGAAGGGCTTAAGGATCAGGTTCCAGACTGGTCCTCTTGGAATAATCCCCAGAAATGGAGAACGGATCCACCACGGGAGCTATTCCTCTGAGACTGTCACTGTAGCTATAGAAGCAAAAAGCCACTGCCCTGCCAACTACTTCTCATGCTCAGAGAATTGGAGAATGGACAGCCCAATCTGTGATCAGGATTAGAAGTCATACCAAGAAGCTGTGGACACTACCACTCTTTCTCTATCCCCAGGAAACTGGAGACTTGACCCTGGAACCATCTGTAGGGATGTCATGTGTTTCTACAATTTTTTTTCCCCAGATAATGGCCTCTTTTTACCTCTAACTTTCTAAAAATCATACAAGTGTATCAAATTGGTAAAATCAAATTCATATTTTGAACTGAGAAATCTGAGAAATGTAGTTTTTAGTCTTCCAGCCTCTCCAGGGAGAAGTGCTAAAATGGAGACTGGGTGACCCAATCCACAGCATCCAGCACAGATGCTTTTATGCCCGTTTTACAGATGAATTTTCCAAAAAGGGAAAGTAACTTAAACAAGTCTAGTAAGTGGAAGAACTGGAACTTAAAAGCAGGTGTCTAATTCATATTCTTTTTACTCCACCACTGTGATATTCACATATCTGGATAATTCGCTTTTGCGAAGGCTTTATTCCCTGAACACAAGATGACTGCTGCAGTTCAGTTACCACCCTCTAATGGTGTCTTGCCCCTTGGTGGTACTACACTTGTGCAGGACCCAGGGATGCAGAGGAGGAATGAATAGACTGACCTCAGTAGCTGTAACAATGCTGTGCCTCTTCATGGACTCACCCACCTAAGGCTAAACCCCATACGTGTGTCTCTGACTTCGCCCTCTGATGTCTACTCTGCCCACCTCCTTCTGAGTCCCAACCCCTGGAAGTGTTCCCAGCCATCTCACTCCCTGCCTGTTCCCTCTCTCCTCCGTGAAATGTACATACTGATTTCAGCTTTGTGTGTGTGTTATTTACATACTTCTCCTTAGAATGGCTGACCTCACATGCTCATGAGAATCTGATTGGCCCCTGTTTTTCTCTGTCTGAGGGTCACCTACTAGCCTGGATAATATCAGTAGTATCTGATAAATGAGGTCAGAGATTAGATTTACCTACTCTGTGGGCCATGGTAAGAAGTTACATTTTATTCTAAAATAAATTCTGTGTGTGTGTTTAGGGAAATACAAAAATTAAAACATGGAGACCAGTAAAAAAGCTATTGCACTGATCCTGGTAAGAAATAATTGTGTACATAGTGGTTTGAATGGCATCCTCCCACCCCCGCAAAAGATATGTCTACATTCTAACCCTTGGAACCTGTGAATGTGAACTTATTTGGGAAAAAAAAGATATTTGCACACATAATTAAGTGAAGAATCTCGAGATGAGATCATCCTGGATTATTCATATGGGCCTTAAATCTAATGACAAATGTTCTTATAAGAGACCGAAGAAAAGACAGAGAGACCGAGAATACTGTCATGTGAAGATGGAGGCAGAGGTTGGAATGATGTAGCTACAAGCCCCCTCCTTGAAACAGCCATGACTGAAGGAAACGGAAAAGCTGCAAACACACAGGGACCACCTGAGACTAGGACTTTTCAAGACCCAGAGGGGGCTGATGAGAACTTAGGCTTGACTACTTCTCTAGGGAAATGTGGCATGTCTTATGGCAAAGGTATGTATATATGCAGGGTGTGTGCAAGTGTCGTGTAAAAGGGATTAAGGGAAAGGGCAGCAAGAAATGGGAAGAGGAGAGTTAAGAACCCCCCTCACATGGAACTCCACCACCCAATATATCATAGACCTGGCAAGGAAACTAACCTCTTGCTCAGGATAAAACAGGGAAGCAAGAGAGCAGAACCCATGACACAGTGCCTGGTTTCCTGCCACCACCACCAGCAGCCCCACCCTGTAAAACTTTACAGCACAGCCCTAAGCTTTTCTACAAAGATCTGCTCACTGCAGTATCAGGATCTACTGAAGAAAGATAGATGAGAAAGACAGTGAAGTAGATTTTCTGAGTTTTCTGACCCCAGAGGGCTTGTGGAGGCTTGTTCTCTGTCAGAAAAATGAAGCCATTTACCCCATGAGTTACTCTGTTATTGCTTAATTATCTCTTCCCTCCCAGACTGTCAGCTCCAGGAGAGTAGAGCTGCACCCGGTCAGCTCATCACTGCCTCTCCAGCGCCTTACGAGTGAATTGCAGAAAGGCAGCAGCCTCAGTCAGCCAGAGGCCTTTAACCTCACAGCAACGCTATGAGACAGGGACTCTAATTAACTCCCATTTTACAGATGAGTGAACTGAGGCACAGAGAGGTTAATTTTTCAATATTGGTTCAACTTCTTGAATGTTCCAGGAAAAAAAAAATTAAAAGAGTGGTAAAGACCTATTTATAGGGGTGCACGTTTTTCCTTTGGGCCCAGGCACTGATGTGGCTCAGCATGGTGCTGGCTTTGGTTAAGGAGGAAGAATGTGACTCAGCTTTGGCCCCCAGGACCCCTGGAGCAGAGACAGAGGGAGACACTCAAGAGGTCCCCAAAGTCACAGTTACCTCTTCATACAGCACTGAGTAGAAGCAGAAGAGGAGAGGGAGAAAGAGATGAAAATTACAGGGTAACTGAATGGACTGGACACCAGAGGTGGAGAGGGTGTTTTTCAGGAGGCTGAGAGTCCAGTGTTGGAAATGAGAGCAAGAGCCAGCAATGCCAGGTTTCACAGAGATGGGAGAATCAATTTTCCACATAGGACAGCAAGTAGGACAGGCCCACAACCACCTAGCCAGGGTCTGGTTTCCTGCCAAATGTAGGTGGTGTGTTACCCTCAAAACAGATCATTTGAGATCCTCTGAAGTGTCCTGTTCTGCAGGTGGAAAAGGAACAGGATGGTTTAGCCTCAGCTGCTTTTCCTCCCAACCCTTTCTCTGTCACTTTTTCTGCCTACAAATGTCCACCACCCCCAGATTCCTTCTCTTCTTTCATCATAACTCTTCTCCAGCGTCCACATCTACATCTTTTATTCTAACCATGGGGAAAATGGCAATAGAGTGGGGGCCAGTGTATGCTCCCATTACTTAACCTTAATAAAAATGCCCTCAAACTGGATCCTTAAAATTAACTTCCTCCCCCATTCACCTCCCTGCGGCTGCCCCATTGACCGAAAAATTTCTCCAGGTGCAGAATTCCGGACTTGGCAACTACCAGCACAGAGTGTGCTGACCATTCAGGAGCCAGCCTGCCTGATGGCTCGAAGCCTAGCACCTGGTAGGATCTCATTATTTGGTAGCTCTTACAGGACTTAGCGTAGTTGCTTGCACACAGTGGATGCACATTCGAGGAGACAGTATGGCATAAGAGCAGCCTCTATACAGACAGGGCAACTGATACGTCAGAAACTGAAGGAAGAAAGTACTTGGCAGAGGGCGGAGACAAGATGGCTGACTAGGAGGATGCAGAATTCCTGTCTCTGCACAACTAGGGCACCTACCAGGCACCAGTGGGGGACCAGGGACCATGGACACCAAAAGGGACAGGAGGAACCCCAAGCCACCAACTTGTGGGATCTTGGTTCCCAGGCTGGAGGTCAGGCCTGAGTTCCTGTGGTGGGAGCTCTGAGTCCAAACCACTGGACTAACAGAGAATCTCAGACCCCAGGGAATATTAATTGGAGTGAAGCCTCCTGGAGGTCCTAACCTCAGCACCAACACCAGGCTCTATCCAACTAGCTTCAAACTACAGTGCTGCACGCCTCAGGCCAAACAACCAGTAAGACAGGAATGCAGCCCCACCCAGCAAAACAAACAAACAACAAAAAAAAAAAAACAAAAAAATATGTTACAGATGAAGGAGCAAGGTAAAAACCTACAAGACCAAATAAATGAAGATGAAATAGGCAACCTACCTCAAAAAGAATTCAGAGTAATGATAGTAAAGATGATCCAAAATCTTGGAAACAGAAAGGAGAAAATAAAAGAAACATTTAATAAGGATCTAGAAGGACTAAAGAGCAAACAAACAGTGATGAACAACACAATAACTGAAATTAAAAGTACTCTAGAAAGAATCAACAGCACAATTACTGAGGCAGAAGAACGGATAAGTGAGCTGGGAGATAAAATGGTGGAAATAACTGCCGGGGAGCAGAATAAAGAAAAAACAATGAAAAGAACTGAGGACAGTCTCAGAGACTCTGGGACAACACTAAACGCACCAACATTCGAATCACAGGGGTTCCAGAAGAAGAGGAGAAAAAGAAAGGGTCTGATAAAATATTTAAAGAGATTATAGTTGAAAACTTACCTAACATGGGAAAGGAAACAGTCAATCAAGTCCAGAAGTGCAGAGGCTCCCATATAGGATAGACCCAAAGAAAAACATGCCAAGACACATATTAATCAAACTATCAAAAATTAAATACAAAGAAAAAAATATTAAAAGCAGCAAGGGTAAAGCAACAACTAATTACAAGGGAATTCCCATAAGGTTAACAGCTGATCTTTCAGCAGAAACTCTGCAAGCCAGAAGGGAGTGGCAGGACATATTTAAAGTGATGAAAGGGAAAAACCTACAACCAAGATTACTCTATCCGGCTTCCCTGGTGGCACAGTGGTTGACAGTCCGCCTGCCAATGCAGGGGACACAGGTTCGTGCCATGGTCCAGGAGAATCCCACATGCCGCGGAGCAGCTGGGCCCGTGAGCCATGGCCGCTGAGCCTGTGCGTCCGTAGCCTGTGCTCCACAATGGGAGAGGCCACAGCAGTGAGAGGCCCGCATACTAAAAAAAAAAAAAAAAAAGATTACTCTACTCAGCAAGGATCTCATTCAGATATGACGGAGAAATTAAAATCTTTACAGACAATCAAAAGTTAAGAGAATACAGCACCACAAAACCAGCTTTACAACAAATGCTAAACGAACTCCTCTGGACAGGAAACACAAGAGAAGGAAAAGACCTACAATAACAAACCCAAAACAATTAGAAAATGGTAACAGGAAAATACATATTGATAATTACTTAAATGTAAAAGGAATAAATGCTACAAACAAAAGACATAGACTAGCTAAATGGATACAAAACCAAAACCCATATATATGCTGTCTACAAGAGACCCACTTCAGACCTAGGGACACATACAAACTGAAAGTGAGGGGATGGAAAAAGATATTCCATGCAAATTAAAGTCAAAAGCAAGCTGGGGTAGCAATTCTCATATCAGACAAAATAGACTTTAAAATGAAGACTATTACAAGAGACGAAGAGGACATGACATAATCATCAAGGGATCAAACCAAGAAGAAGATATAACAATTGTAAGTATTTATGCACCCAACATAGAGCACCTCAATACATAAGGCAAATGCTAACAGCCATAAAAGGGGAAATCGACAGTAACACAATCATAGTAGGGGGCTTTAATACCACACTTTTACCAATGGACAGATCATCCACAATGAAAATAAAATAAAGAAACACAAGCTTTAAATGACATATTAAACAAGGTGGAATTAATTGATATTTATGTGACATTCCATCCAAAAGCACCAGAAGACACTTTCTTCTCAAGTGCTCATGGAACATTCTCCAGGATAGACCATATCTTGGGTCACAAACTGCGTCTTGGTAAATTTAACAAAATTGAAATCATATCAAGTATCTTTTCTGACCACAATGCTATGACACTAGATATCAATTACAGGAAAAAAACTATAAAAAATACAAACACATGGAAACTAAAATATACGCTAATAAATAACCAAGAGATCACTGAAGAAATCAGAGGAAATCAAACAATACCCAGACACAAATGGCAATGAAAACACAACAACCCAAAACCTATGGGATGCAGCAGAAGCAGTCCTAAGAGGGAGGTTTACAGCAATACAAGCCTACCTCAAGAAACAAGAAAAATCTCAAATAAACTAGCTAAACTTACACCGAAAGCAACTGGAGAAAGAAGAACAAAAAAACCCCAAAGTTAGCAGAAGGAAAGAAATCATAAACATCAGATCAGAAATAAATGAAAAAGAAATGAAAGAAACAGTAGCAAAGATCAATAAAACTAAAAGCTGGTTCTCTGAGAAGATAAACAAAATTAATAAACCATTAGCCAGACTCAACAAGAAAAGAAAATAGAAGATTCAAATCAACAGAATTAGAAATGAAAAAGGAGAAGTAACAACTGAGTCTGGAAATACAAAGGAGCATGAGAGATTACTACAAGCAGCTATATACCAATAAAATGGACAAGCTGGAAGAAATGGACAAATTCTTAGAAAAGCGCCACCTTCCAGGACTGAACTAGGAAGAAAAACAAAATATAAACAGACCAAACACAAGCACTGAAATTGAAATTGTGATTAAAAATCTTCCAACAAACAAAAGTCCAGGACCAGATGGCTTCACAGGTGAATTCAATCAAACGTTTAGAGAAGAGCTAACACCTATCCTTCTCAAACTCTTCCAAAATATAGCAGAGGGAGGAACACTCCCAAACTCATTCTATGAGGCCACCATCACCCTGATACCAAAACCAGACAAAGATGTCACAAAGAAAGAAAACTACAGGCCAATATCACTGATGAACATAGATGCAAAATCCTCAACAAAATACTAGCAAACAGAATCCAACAGCACATTAAAAGTATCATAAACCATCATCAAGTCGGGTTTATCTCAGGAATGCAAGATTCTTCATTATACGCAAATCAATCGTGATACACCATATTAACAAACTGAAGGATAAAAAACATATGATAAACTTGATAGATGCAGAAAAAGCTTTTGAAAAAATTCTGGGCTTCCCTGGTGGCGCAGTGGTTGAGAGTCCGCCTGCCGATGCAGGGGACACGGGTTCGTGCCCCAGTCTGGGAAGATCCCACGTGACGCAGAGCGGCTGGGCCTGTGAGTCATGGCTGCTGAGCCTGTGCATCCAGAGCCTGTGCTCCGCAACGGGAGAGGCCACAGCAGTGAGAGGCCCATCTACCGAAAAAAAAAAAAATTCAACACTGATTTACAATAAAAAACTCTCTAGAAAGTAGGCACAGAGGGAAACTACTTCAACATAATAAAGGGCATATATGACAAACCCACAGCAAACATTGTTCTCAATGGTGAAAAACTGAAAGCATTTCCTCTAAGATCAAGAACAAGACAAGGTTGCCCACTCTCACCACTCTTATTCAACATAGTTTTGGAAGTTTTAGCCACAGCAATCAGAGAAGAAAAAGAAATAAAAGGAATCCAAATGAGAAAAGAAGAATTAAAACTGTCACTGTTTACAGATGACATGATACTGTACATAGAGAATCCTAAAGATGCTACCAGAAAACTAATCAATGAATTTGGTAGAGTTGCAGGATACAAAATTAATGCACAGAAATCTCTTCCATTCCTATACACTAATGATGAAAAATCTGAAAGAGAAATTAGGGAAACACTCCCATTTACCATTGCAACAAAAAGAATAAAATACCTAGGAATAATCCTATCTAAGGAGACAAAAGACCTGCATGCAGAAAACTATAAGACACTGATGAAAGAAATTAAAGATGATACAAACAGATGGAGAGCTATACCAACTACTTAGATTGGAAGAATCAACATTGTGAAAATGACTATACTACCCAAAGCAATCTACAGATTCAGTGCAATCCTTATCAAACTACCACTGGCATTTTTCACAGAACTAGAAAAACATTTCACAATTTGTATGGAAACATAAAAAACCCCAAATAGACAAAACAATATTGAGAAAGAAAAACGGAGATGGAGGAATCAGACTCACTGACTTCAGACTATACTACAAAGCTACAGTAATCAAGACAGTATGGTACCGGCACAAAAACAGAAATATAGATCAATGGAACAGGATAGAAAGCCCAGAGATAAACCCACGCACATATGGTCACCTTATCTTTGATAAAGGAGGCAGGAATGTACAGTGGAGAAAGGACAGCCTCTTCAATAAGTGGTGCTGGGGAAACTGGACAGGTACATGTAAAAGTATGAAATTAGATCACTCCCTAATACCATACACAAAAATAAGCTCAAAATGGATTAAAGACCTAAATGTAAGGCCAGAAACTATCAAACTCTTAGAGGAAAACATAGGCAGGACACTCTATGACATACATCACAGCAAGATCCTTTTTGGCCCACCTCCTAGAGAAATGGAAATAAAAACAAAAATAAACAAATGCGACCTAATAAAACTTCAAAGCTTTTGCACAGCAAAGGAAACCATAAACAAGACCAAAAGACAACCCTCAGAATGGGAGAAAATATTTGCAAATGAAGCAACTGACAAAGGATTAATCTCCAAAATTTAAAAGCAGCTCATGCAGCTCAATATTAAAAAAACAAACAACCCAATCCAAAAATGGGCAGAAGACCTAAATAGACATTTCTCCAGAGAAGACATATAGATGGCCAAGAAGCACATGAACAGCTGCTCAACATCACTAATTATTAGAGAAATGCAAATCGAAACTACAATGAGATATCACCTCACACCAGTTAGAATGGGCTTTATCAGAAAATTTACAAACAACAAATGCTGGAGAGGGTGTGGAGAAAAGGGAACCCTCTTGCACTGGTGGTGGGAATGTAAACTGATACAGCCATTATGGAGAACAGTATGGAGGTTCCTTAAAACACTAAATATAGAACTACCATATGACCCAGAATCCCACTGCTGGGCATACACCCTGGGAAAATCATAATTCAAAAAGAGTCATGTACCACAATGTTCATAGCAGCACTATTTACAATAGCCAAGACATGGAAACAACCTAAGTATCCATCGACAGGTGAATGGATAAAGAAGATGTGGTCCATATATACAATGGAATATTACTCAGCCATAAAAAGAAACGAAATTGAGTTATTTGTAGTGAGGTGGGTGGACCCAGAGTCTGTCATACAGAGTGAAGTAAGTCAGAAAGAGGAAAACAAATACCGTATGCTAACATATATATATGGAAACTAAAAAAAAAAAAAAATGGTTCTGATGAACCTATGGGCAGGACAGGAATATAGATGCAGATGTAGAGAGTGGACTTGAGGACATGGAGAGAGGGAAGGGTAAGCTGTGATGAAGTGAGAGAGTAGCAGTGACATACACACTACCAAATATGAAATAGATAGGTAGTGGGAAGCAGCCACATAGCACAGGGAGATCAGCTCAGTGCTTTGTGACCACCTAGAAGGGTGAGCTAGGGAGGGTGGGAGGGAGACGCAAGAGGGAAGGGATATGGGGATATATGTTTGCATATGTCTGATTCACTTTGTTGACCAGCAGAAACTAGCACAACATTGTGAAGCAATTATACTCCAATAAAGATGCTAAAAAATAAATATATAAATAAACGAATGACACTATTTAAAAAAAAAGAAAGTACTCATCAGTCTATGTCAGTGTCAGTGATACTGTGACAATATGACTTACTGAGAAATTGAGGGGAAAACTAAAGGAAATGCTTTCTGAACAGAGCTACGAAAAAGATAACTGTTTTTCAATCCACAAAATAATCTGTCTTAAAAATGGGAAATGTAATATTTAAAGATTCTCTTGAAAGTTTGTGGATAAACATATATATAGTAAAATTTGAAGGATATGGTAAGCATGCTTTTAGGAGTAATGTTTGTAATGAAGGAACTCAGCTACACTTTAAATAAACCTTTACATTATGAACACTTCTTTTCATTTTCTTATTAAAAGTACTATAAACCAGCATTCTTAATGCATGTATAAAATGATGCCTTACACATCTGACATGGGACTTTTCTACACCTGCAGAGAGAAAGCACTATTTTTCCTAAACAGAAAGGCTGTTATTTACAGATCTACTCTACTGTTCTGAGTCACTGATGGTTACAGGCTTTTATATTTAACCTGAAATGCAAAGCATTTTTTCCCAAGGCCTAAAGTACAATCATTTGGCAAAGTGCAAAAAAAAAAAACAAAATTTAATTTCCTAACCAAGACTTTCCATGTAGGCTTAGAAAAGCATTTGCATGGGAATGGCAGGTAGCAACTGTTACAGATAATCTTCAGACTTCAAATTTAAAAATAAGACTCGTATACACTACCAAACGCAAAATAGATAGCTAGTGGGAAGCAGCCGCATAGCACAGGGAGATCAGCTCTGTGCTTTGTGACCACCTGGATGGGTGGGATAGGGAGGGTGGGAGGGAGGGAGACACAAGAGAGAGGAGATATGGGAACATATGTATGTGTATAACTGACTCACTTTGTTATAAAGCAGAAACTAACACACCATTGTAAAGCAATTATACTCCAATAAAGATGTTAAAAAATAAGACTCGTATTTGTAAAAACTGTCTGCAGGAAAAAAGGTGGTGAGTTTTTACCAGCTTGGGGCATTAACTACCACACCCTTAACACATTCATGGTTCCTTCCTACATAAATATAATCCAAGAATCCTCTGAGAATTTCCTTGAGGTCAACAGAGGAGGAGGCCCCAGAAAGGGGAGATAAGACCTCAGCAGGAGGGTGGGATTAGATTTTGCCATCATAAATTAGATAATTTCCAAATAAGCTATTTGAAATGGGTGCTGATAGCAAACATTCAAAAGAAGACATGTATTTGCCCAATAAATAATAAACATCTATAAAGGTCTATGACATTTGTCCAAGGGAGTAAAGTACTGAAGCTCTATAAAAGAGTCAAAGTATTTTACCAGCAGAGTAAAATGGTGAAGATCTATATAAAAGTAAAAGCATCCAAGAGAATAAAACATTAAAGACGCTGTGGTGGTTGAGATTTTATCTTTTAGAATCAACTGGGACTGGCCTGGGCAGATTGGAATGGAAGGTCATGCTACACATATGCCACATTTAATTGCATTAGTTACTGTGACTCATTGAGAAACCCACAAGGCTGCCTCATTCAAATTCAGCCAACAGCAAGAGAAGCCTCTGCAATTAGTCCGATTAATGAAAGTTGCTTGGCCACTTGGGCCTGGTAACCCAGAAGATCCTGCAATGATCACAGTGTCTGCAGCAGGTAAGGATACTGAATGGAATTTCTGTCCAGCCCCAGTAGAGGTACAGAACCCTAAGGTTTTGAAGCAAAGCCATGTCCTCCTCTTCAAATGTCTATTCGCCTTTGAGAAACAGCTTCTGGCTTACTACTGAGCCCTAGTTGAGACTGAATGCCTGACCATGGAGCTCAAGGTACAATTCCATCATGGCTATTCATTATGAGCTGGGTATTAGCTTTTTATTTTTTTTAACATCTTTATTGGAGTATAATTGCTTTACAATGGTGTGTTTGTTTCTGCTATATAACAAAGTGAATCAGCTATACATATACATACATCCCCATAGCTCCTCCCTCTTTCCTCTCCCTCCCACCCTCCCTATCCAACCCCTCTAGGTGGACACAAAGCAACAAGCTGATCGCCCTGTGCTATGTGGCTGCTTCCCACTAGCTATTTTACATTTAGTAGTGTATATATGTCCATGCCACGCTCTAACTACGTCCCAGCTTACCCTTCCCCCTCCCTGTGTCCTCAAGTCCATTTTCTATGTCTGCATCTTTATTCCTGTCCTGCCCCTAGGTTCTTCAAACCATTTTTTTTTTAGATTCCATATATGTGTGTGTGTGTGTGTGTGTGTGTGTGTGTGTGTGTTAGTATACAGTATTGGTTTTTCTCTTTCTGACATACTTCACTCTGTATGACGGTCTCTAGGTCCATTCACCTCACTACAAATAACTCAATTTTGTTTCTTTTTATGGCGAGTAATATTCCATTGTATATATGTGCCACATCTTCTTTATCCATCCATCTGTTAATGAACACTTAGGTTGCTTCCATGTCCTGGCTATTGTAAATAGAGCAGCAATGAACACTGTGGTGCATGACTCTTTTTGAAGTATGGTTTTCTCAGGATATATGCCCAGAAGTGGGATTTCTGGGTCATATGGTAGTTCTATTTTTACTGTTTTTAGGAACCTCCATACTGTTCTCCATAGTGGCTGTATCAGTTTACATTCCCACCACCAGTGCAAGAGGGTTCCCTTTTCTCCACACCCGCTCCAGCATTTGTTGTTTGTAGATTTTCTGATGAAGCCAATTCTGACTGGTGTGAGGTGATATCTCATGGTAGTTTTCATTTGCATTTCTCTACTGATTAGTGATGTTGAGCAGCTTTTCACACACTTCTTGGCAATCTGTATATCTTCTTTGGAGAAATGTCTATTTAGGTCTTCTGCCCATTTTTGGATTGGGTTGTTTGTTTTTTTAATATTGAGCTGCATGACCTGTTTATATATTTTGGAGATTAATACTTTGTCTGTTGATTCGTTTGCAAATATTTTCTCCCATTCTGCCGGTTGTCTTTTCATCTTCTTTATGGCTTCCTTTGCTGTGCAAAAGCTTTCAAGTTTCATTAGGTCGCATGTGTTTATTTTTGTTTTTATTTCCATTACCCCAGGAGGTGGATCAAAAAAGATCTTGCTGTGATTTATGTCAAAGAGTGCTCTTCCTACGTTTTCCTCTAAGAGTTTTATAGTGTCCAGTCTTACATTTAGGTCTCTAATCCATTTTGAGTTTATTTTTGTGTATGGTGTTAGGGAGTGTTCTATTTTCACTCTTTTACATGTAGCCGTCCAGTTTTCCCAGCACCACTTATTGAAGAGACTGTCTTTTCTCCATTGTAAATTCTTGCCTCCTTTGTCATAGATTAGTTGACCATAGGTGCGTGGGTTTATCTCTGGGCTTTCTATCTTGTTCCATTGATCTATGTTTCTGTTTTTGTGCCAGTACCATATTGTGTTGATTACTGTAGCTTCGTAGTATAGTCTGAAGTCAGGGAGTCTGATTCCTCCAGCTTCGTTTTTTTCCCTCAAGACTGTCTTGGCTATTCGGGGTGTTTTGTGTCTCCATACAAATTTTAAGAGTTTTTGTTCTAGTTCTGTAAAAAATGCCATTGGTATTTTGATAGGGATTGCATTGAATCTGTAGATTGCTTTGGGTAGTATAGTCATTTTCACAATATTGATTCTTCCAATCCAAGAACATGGTACATCTCTCCATCTGTTGGTATTATATTTAATTACTTTCATCAGTATTTTATGGTTTTCTGCATACAGGTCTTTTGTCTCCCTAGGCAGGTTTATTCCTAGGTATTCTATTCTTTTTGTTGCAATGGTAAATGGGAGTGTTTCCTTAATTTCTCTTTCAGATATTTCATCATTAGTGTATAGGAATGGAAGAGATTTCTGTGCATTAATTTTGTATCCTGCAACTTTACCAAACTCATTGATTAGCTCTAGTAGTTTTCTGGTGGCACCTTTAGGAATCTCTAGGCATAGTATTATGTCATCTGCAAACAATAACAGTTTTACTTCTTCTTTTCCAATTTGTATTCCTTTTATATCTTTTTCTTCTCTTATTGCCGTGGCTACGACTTCCAAAACTATGTTGAATAATAGCGGTGAGAGTGGACATCCTTGTCTTGTTCCTGATCTTAGAGGAAATGCTTTCAGTTTTTCACCATTGAGAATGATGTTGCCTGTGGGTTTGTCGTATATGGTCTTTATTACGTTGAGGTAGGTTCCTCTCTGCCCACTTTCTGGAGAGTTTTTAATCATAAATGGGTGTTGAATTTTGTCAAAAGCTTTTTCTGCATCTATTGAGATGATCATATGGGTTTTCTTCTTCAATTTGTTAATATGGTGTATCACATTGATTGATTTGTATATATTGAAGAATCCTTGCATCCCTGGGATAATTCCCACTTGATCATGGTGTATGATCCTTTTAATGTGTTGTTGGATTCTGTTTGCTAGTATTTTGTTGAGGATTTTTGCATCCATATTCATCAATGATATTGGTCTGTAATTTTCTTTTTTTATAGTAGCTTTGTCTGGTTTTGGTGTCAGGGTGATGGTGGCCTCATAGAATGAGTTTGGGAGTATTCCTTCCTCCCCAATTTTTTGTAAAAGTTTGAGAAGACTGGGTGTTAGCGCTTCTCTAAATGTATGATAGAATTTACCTGTGAAGCCATCTGGCCCTGGACTTTTGTTTGTTGGAAGATTTTTAATCGCAGTTTCAATTTCATTACTTGTGATTGGTCTGTTCATATTTTCCTATTTCTTCTTGATTCAGTCTTGGAAGGTTATACCTTTCTAAGAATTTCTCCTTTGTTTTTTTTTGTTTTTTTTTTGTTTTTGCGGTACGCAGGCCTCTCACTGTTGTGGCCTCTCATATTGCGGAGCACAGGCTCCAGATGCACAGGCTCAGCGGCCATGGCTCACAGGCCCAGCTACTCTGTGGCATGTGGGATCTTCCCGGACCGGGGCACAAACCCATGTCCCCTGCAACAGCAGGTGGACTCTCAACAACTGCGCCACCAGGGAGGCCCAGAATTTCTCCATTCCTTTCAAGTTTTCCATTTATTGGCATAGAATTGCTTGTAGTAGTCTCTTAGGATGCTTTGTATTTCTGTGGTGTCTGTTGTAACTTCTTTTTCATTTCTAATTTTATTGATTTGAGTCCTCTCCCTCTTTTTCTTGATAAGCCTGGCTAATTGTTTATCAATTTTGTTTATCTTCTCAAAGAACCAGCTTTTAGTTTTATTGATCTTTGCTATTGTTTTCTTTGTTTCTATATCATTTATTTCTGCTCTGATCTTCATGATTTCTTTCCTTCTGCTAACTTTGGTTTTTGTTTGTTCTTCTTTCTCTAGTTCCTTTAGGTGTAAGGTTAGATTATTTATTTGAGATGTTTCTTGTTTCTTGAGATAGTCTTGTACAGCTATAAACTTCCCGTTAGAAGTGCTTTTGCTGCATCCCATAGGTTTTGGATTGTCATGCTTTCATTGTCATTTGTCTCTAGGTATTTTTTGATTTCCTCTTTGATTTCTGTAGTGATCTCTTGATTATTTAGTAACGTAGTGTTTAGCCTCCATGTGTTTGTGTTTTTTACGTTTTTTTCCCCTGTAATTCATTTCTAATCTCATAGCATTGTGGTCAGAAAAGATGCTTGATATGATTTCACTTTTCTTAAATTTACTGAGGCTATTTTGTGACTGAAGATGTGATCAATCCTAGAGAATGTTCTGGGCGCAGTTAGAAGAAAGTGTAATCTGCTGTTTTTGGATAGAATGTCCTATAAATATCAATTAAATCTATCTGGTCTATTGTGTCACTTAAAGCTTCTGTTTCCTTATTTATTTTCATTTTGGATGATCTGTCCATTGGTGTAAGTGAGGTGTTAAAAGTCCTCCACTATTATTGTGTTACTGTCGATTTCCTCTTTTACAGCTGTTAGCAGTTGCCTTATGCATTGAGGTGCTCCTATGTTGGGTGCATCTATATTTATAATTGTTATATCTTCCCCCTGGATTGACCCCTTGATCATTATGTAGTGTCCTTCCTTGTCTCTTGTAACATTCTTTATTTTAAAGTCTATTTTATCTGTTATGAGTATTGCTACTCCAGCTTTCTTTTGATTTGCATTTGCATGGAATATCTTTTTCCATCCCCTCACTTTCAGTCTATATGTATTCCTAGGTCTGAAGTGGGTCTTTTGTAGACAGATTATATATGGGTCTTGTTTTTGTATCCATTCAGCAAGCCTGTGTCTTTTGGTTGGAGCACTATTCCATTCACGTTTAAGGTAATTATCAATATGTATGCTCCTATGACCATTTTCTTAATTGTTTTGGGTTTGTTTTTGTAGGTCCTTTTCTTCTCTTGTGTTTCTCACTTAGAGAAGTTCCTTTACCACTTGTTGTAGAGCTGGTTTGGTGGTGGTGAATTCTCTTAGTTTTTGCTTGCCTGTAAAGCTTTTGATTTCTCCATCGAATCGGAATGAGATGCTTGCCCGGTAGAGTAATCTTGGTTTGTAGGTTCTTCTCTTTCATCACTTTAAGTGTATCATGCCACTCCCTCTGGCTTGTAGAGTTCTGCTGAGAAATCAGCTTTTAACCTTATGGGAGTTCCCTTGTATGTTATTTGTTATTTTTCCCTTGCTGCTTTCAATAATTTTTCTTTGTCTTTAATTTTTACCAATTTGATTACTATGTGTCTCAGTGTATTTCTCCTCGGGTTTATCCTGTATGGAACTCGCTGTGCTTCCTGTACTTGGGTGCCTATTTCCCTTCCCATGTTAGGGAAGTTTTCGACTATAATCTCTTCAAATATTTTCTCAGGTCCTTTCACTCACTCTTCTCCTTCTGGCTCCCCTATAATGCTAATGTTGTTGCATTTAATGTTGTCCCAGAATTCTCTTAGGCTGTCTTCATTTCTTTTCATTCTTTTTTCTTTATTCTGTTCTGCAGCAGTGAATGCCACCATTCTGTCTTCCAGGTCACTTATCTGTTCTTCTACCTCAGTTATTCTGCTATTGATTCCTTCTAGTGTAGTTTTCATTTCAGGTATTTTATTGTTCATCTCTGTTTGTTTGTTTTTTAATTCTTCTAGGTCTTTGTTAAACATTTCTTGCATCTTCTCCATCTTTTCTTCTATTGTTTTTCCGAGGTCTTGGATCATCGTCACTATCATTATTCTGAATTCCTTTCTGGAAGGTTGCCTATCTCTACTTTATTTAGTTGTTTTTCTGGGGTTTTAGCTTGTTCCTTCATCTGGTATATAGCCCTCTGCATTTTCATCTTGTCTATATTTCTGTGAATGTTGTTTTTGTTCCACAGGCTGCAGGTTTGTAGTTCTTCTTGCTTCTTCTGTCTGTCCTCTGGTGGATGAGGCTATCTAAGAGGCTTGTGCAGGTTTCCTGATGGGTGGGACTGGTGGTGGGTAGAGCTGACTGTTGCTCTGGTGGGCAGAGCTCAGGAAAACTTTAATCTGCTTGACTGCTGATGGGTGGGGCTGGGTTCCCTCCCTGTTGGTTGTTTGGCCTGAGGCAACCCAACACTGGAGCCTACCTGGGCTCTTTGTTGGGGCTAATGGCAGACTCTGGGAGGGCTCATGCCAAGGAGTACTTCCCAGAACTTCTGCTGCCAGTGCCCTTGTCCCCACGGTGAGCCACAGCCACCCCCTGCCTCTGCAGGAGACCCTCCAACACTAGCAGGTAGGTCTGGTTCAGTCTCCCCTGGGTTCACTGCTCTTTCCCCTGGGTCCCGATGCACACACTACTTTGTGTGTGCCCTCCAGGAGCGGAGTCTCCGTTTCCCCCAGTCCTGTTGAAGTCCTGCAATCAAACCACTCTAGTCTTCAAAGTCTGATTCTCTAGGAATTCCTTCTCCTGTTGCCAGACCCCCAGGTTGGGAAGCCTGATGTGGGGCTCAGAACCTTCACTCTAATGGGTTGATTTCTGTGGTATAAGTGTTCTCCAGTCTGTGAGTCACCCACCCAGCAGTTATGGGATTTGTTTTTGCTGTGTTGCACCCTTCCTACCATCTCATTGTGGCTTCCCCTTTGTCTTTGGATGTGGGGTATATTTTTGGGGAGTTCCAGTGTCTTCCTGTTGATGATTGTCCAGCAGCTAGTTGTGATTCTGGTGTTCTCACAAGAGGGAGTGAAATCACATCCTTCTACGCCACCATCTTGGTTCAACCTCTCAGGAAGAATTATCTTTCATCTTGTTTATGGTTTCCTTTGATGTGAAAAAGCTTTTAAGTCTCATTAGGTCCCATTTGTTTATTTTTTTGCTCTTATTTCCATTTCTCTAGGAGGTGGGTCAAAAAGGATCTTGCTGTGATTTATGTCATAGACTGTTCTGCCTATGTTTTCCTCTAAGAGTTTTATAGTTTGTGGCCTTACATTTAGGTCTTTAATCCATTTTGAGTTTATTTTTGTGTATGGTTTTAGGGAGTGTTCTAATTTCATTCTTTTACATGTGAGCTGGGTATTATCTGAATCCCAGTTTATAGCATTGGGCATGCATGACACCAAGCTGTAACTGAGTAGAAATGGTTCTAAAACATAAGCAAGTTTGATGATGGGTGGCTCAGTCTTCCATGGCACCTACTCCAGCTGTATTGCTGCTACAATTGGAATTACATCTGATTAACTTTCCAAAAATGTACAGTCATTCTCCAAGATGCATCTGCCTTATGGCCAGACCAACAGGAAAATTAAGTAAGGATATGGAAGGAATCATCATTTCTGCATCTTTCCAGCCTTTAATGGTAGTACCAACAACTGCAGTTCACCCAGGGATTAGTAGGGAGAGGAAGCCCTAGCATCTTCTGCTTGGATCTCCCTACTTTAATAACCCTCAGCCCATAAGTGAGGGAATGAACTTGGTGATTCTGCCACTTACCAGTGTGTCTATTCCAATCATGCATTTGGGAACTTAGGAAATAACCTGAGGTAAATTCAGACTTTCTAGACCCACTGTGAGGTCAATTTAGACTAAAACTCTGCTTATCACCCAACCTCCACAGGCCCCCACTCTGGCAGACTACGGATGCATTTCAGGTCCCCAGGGATTAACATTCATTCCAAATTATTGTCTACAATTCCTAAAGATATTGTTATTTTTCTTTCCTCAATTCACTATCATCATGCTATATGGATGCAGGTCCTTTGGGGGAAATCTTGGAGGAATATTTACACTCTATAACTCTGGTCCTGTCACGGGCTCCTTCCTCAAGGACACTCAGTCCCTTCTTCATTCAAGAGGCTACAAGTCACTGAACTGGCTTGAGTATGGGATCAGGGTGAGAGCACACAGTTCTACAAGATCTGTGTCCAGGTCTCAAATGTTTCTGATTATATTTATTACTTTCGTTGAATGCCCATCTATCAGTCCTAAGGACACAGATCGAATTGTCACAATGGGTCACAATATTCACATTGCTGTCCCATCCCTACTGACCATTTCAGGACCTAGGCCCATGTTGTCTCAGGCAGTTAAGTGCTGGCACTTGGTCTCAGCCACTCTGGGGGTGTATTGTAAAGTGGCATCTATCACTTTCATGCCCAGGTAGCAAGAGACAGACAGTACAGAGCTTTACAAAATTATGGTGTTTCCCTCATCAATGCGTTTCTAAATGCTTTGGGTCTTCCTAGAGACACAGTGGAATATAGGAGGTTCACACCTGAAAAATGTATTCCAGCTTTCTTCTCCCTAAGCTTTAGGATTTCTTCCTTTCTGTTTCACCAAAGAAGTTATAGCACCTCAGATTCATTGAATTAGGCCACTGTTGAGTCCAGGTTTCAGTCAACTTAACAAGCAAGCTGATAGCAATCACTCCAGTGGCTCACGATAACACAGAGTTTTCAAAATCTCTGGCAATTGTATCTATATCAATAGATGCAGTTTGATCCAATATGAATGCCATCATCCTTGGTAGCAAATATTGTGTCCATCAGGATTTATTCAGAAAAAAGTGGAAATCACCTTAGGTATTTTCAGCTCAAAGGTATTTAATGCAGGAGATATTGCTTAAAAGTGTTAAAAAGGACTAGAGAACCAAAGTGGGGAGAGTTGGGGAGAGGTTCTGTCACCCAGAGATCAGGCACTACAAAAGTCACTACCATCTGTATTAGTCTGCTCCAGCTGCCATAATAAGGCTAGAAAGCTACTGTAATCATCAAGGGGAGTGATCTCGGCAGCTGTGATTGGGGTGATAGCTGTGGCAGTGGTTAGAACATGGATTTGTTGATGAATTCGATGTGGAGTTTATAAGAGAGAAAAGTTCTGGATAGCTCCAAGATGGCTCAGTGGCAATTTTTACAACAAAAGCCAGAGTGCCCTTGATCCACAGACCTCTTCTCTGACCCCTCTACACTCATGCCCATAGTGATCACACCCAATCTCATGGATTTAAATGCCATATATTTCTGTATATACCTCCAGCCCTGATATCCAACTCATATACAGTATCTTCAGAAGTGTGCATCCAACTGTCTTCCCAATAATTTCACTTGAATAACTACTAGATATATCAAAGTTATTCTACCCTAAACTGGACTCAATTCCTCTTCCACCTTTTTAAAAATGTTTCTCCTCAGATAGTCCCCCATCACAGTTTCAATCAGTTGCTCAGGTCAAAAAAACCATAAACCTTAGCATTATCCTTAACTTCTCTATTTGTCTCACACATTACATCCAATCCATCAGCCATGATATTGGCTCTACCTTTAAAATATAATGTAAATCCAAGCACTCCTCACTCTCTCCATCACTACCACTCTGGTTCTTGCCACCACCCTATCTCCCCTAGACAACTGCCCTAACCCCTGGCTGGTTTGTTTTGTTTAATATTTGAGTCCTTATTGTCTATTCTCCAAAAAGCAATCAGAGTCATTCTTTTAACACTTAAGTTTGCTCATGTCTGGCACCTGTCCACTTGAGCACCTTAATGGATAGAACATACTGTGTTCTCCATTGCTCACCATTCACCTGAGGCTAAGTCAAGGAACCATAAAATTCTTCCAAACACTCCCAAACCATCAAAAAGTAAGCCTAGGCATCAGGAGGTTTGCCAAATCTCCCTGTATTTGATTCTCAGCCTTTAAAATAAAATGATACTTCTTAGTCTTTCATCCTCACATTAGCCTTTTGAGCTCCACACCTCTCTTGCACCATCTTCTCAACATATCCCCTAAGTGAATGGGTCATAATCCTTCTCACTTTTTATTATCCTCCAGGTAGTAACAGAAAGAATACAGGTTTGGTAGTTAGCCAGTCTTTCAAATCTCACATCTTTCATCAATATTATGGACATAATACCTACTTATCAGGGTTTTATGACATTAAATAGGATAAAATACACAAAATGCCTGGCTATAGTCAGTTCTCAATAAAGGTTTCCTTTCCCACTCCCTTCCCCCAATATCTACTTACTCTCCCTTTCTTCTTTTTTTATCCTGCTTTCTTCTTGAATTGAGTCAACTTTGTATACACTCAGCCAGAGGAGATCTGCCAAGATAAAAAGGAAATTGAAGCAGATGGCCAAGTTGCTTTCACATTCTCAAACCCTACTTTTAATGATGGGAAGTAAGACTCCCAGGTTAAAGCAGCAAATGGTGCCATTTGAGACTCACTTCATTCTTTGGCTTCACTTGATTTGAGGAGACCAGGTTTTACTCCCCAACCTGTTCAACCTGAATTACGGTAAAAATGACCAGTTTCTTCTGTTGCCAAAAGTAGTAAGATCTCAGAAATATGGTGGCTCAGAGAGGGAAAGTCAATGTGGAGTTGATTTCATTTGATAGGATACTTAAATCTCAATGCCTGCCGAGAAACTCTATTTTGTTGAAATACGAATGTATTTGGCTCACACCATATTTTTATTTATATAATATAGCTTAGTATAGTGAAAAAGAGAAAAAGCTATTATAGGCACACCCTCTCAAATAAACCTATTCCTAAAATGTTTCCCCCGTTTTATGACAGGAAATGGGAGAGCAGTATATATACTGCTGGAGGGCCCTGAAAAAATTAGGTTCCTGAAGATCTTTATATGTGGAAAAAATACGATTGTAAATACAAACAGCAAACTGCAGGCAGATAAGGTGATTTGTGGCTCAGTTTAGCACAGCAGAACCCTGATTACACCCGCAAAATGTTATCAGGGGACTGAAGCAGATTAAACAGACCATCTACCACTTAGTAGCAGTTTTCTTTGTTTATAATCTATTCCTACATGTTACTTATCCCTGATTTAATAATGTAACAAATTATTGTTTGGAGTTTTCAAAAGCATCATTTTCTGTTCCATTTATAAAGAAACAGTTGTTCGGGCTCAGGTGTGGGCCCTGGAAAACCCTGTTACATGGAGCTGAGGCTACTAACCCCTAACCCAGTGTTTCCAAAGCCTGGCACAATCTCTTACCTGAAAGCACAGCTCAGGAAGGAGCTACATCTCCAAAAAGTGTGAGCGACTGCCCCACTTCCTGGGCACTTGACTCCACACCCACTGGAATAAACCTGTGGTGTAAAAAAATGACACAGCTCTTATCAAAACAGATGACCTGGAGAGCTGTATTCAGCAACAACCCAAGCAACTCAAATAAGTGGGTCCAACTAAGAGAGCAGAAATCACTGAGCAAACTTGAGTGGCTCGTTCATTGAGCTCAGGTGGGATCTTAACTACAGTCTTTGGACTAAGTATGCTCTAACACACAGCTTATTTGCCATGTTTAATGAACAACATAATTTAAAAAAACAGGGCAGACAGCAGCTACCACAGATACTAAAAGGAACAAGTCTTCATTCATAGGAAACCTGGCTTCATTTTCCTTCATTTAGAGGTTGAGCTGGAGCAATGGTAAACCCCACATTTCCTATACTACTGCAATAGTATCTATATTCTTTGCACATGCAGTGAAAAATTCTGCAAAAGCACCATCATGTTTCCACACAAATCTATGACACAACTTACTACGAGGTCTGTGCAAGTAATAATAATTTTAAAAAAGCAAAACATGTCAGGTATCTTGCTGGAGATCAATAGGCAGTAGTGGGGACCATGACAAACTGCACAGCATATTGGACAGTGTGTACTTAGAATAAAGGGGGTAGCTGCCAATCAGCTCCCACTTATTGTTGTCATGTGGAAATTCAGGTTTAAAGGGTAAATGAAAATCTGGATTTTTGTAAACACATTATTGTAAACACTATTTAGTTTAAACAAACAAAATATTCCTGAGGCTCCATAATTTGCAACCTCTGATTCAGCCAATCACTCTGACTTTGCAGAGACCCCTGATGTTGGGGAGCAGTTGAGGTCCCAGACCAGTAACTGATGGTGACCACAGGAAGACAAGGTATGAAAGGAAGATTATGGGTTGAGTTTGGGGCCACCGAGTTTGGGAGAGGAAATTAGGGACCTGAGGGCATTTTCCTGGGAGCCCACCAAGACTTAGGAAGCAGGAGGAGGAGGAATGGAGACTGAGAATTAACCACCCAAGAAGTGGAAAGAAAACCAAGGCAGGGGACAAACATCAAGAGAGAAGAGGGGGCTAAGGAGGGAATGGTCAGGTGAGAGAAATCATACATGGGGTAGAATCCCTTATTTGGTATCTTACTCAGTTTGAGCTTCTGTAACAAAAATGTCATAGTCTTGGTGGCTTAAACAACAGAAATGTATTTCTCACAGTTCTGGAGACTAGGAAGTCCAAGATTAAAGTGCCAACCAATTCAGTTCCTGGTGAGAACACTCTTCCTGATTATGTCTTCATACGGCAGAGAGAGAGAGAGGAAGCAAGCTCTCTCACGTCTCTTCTTATAAGGGCACTAATTCCATCATGAGGGCGCCATCCTCACGATATATTTACCTCCCAAAGGTCCCACCTCCTAATATTATCACAATGGGGATTGGGGCTTCAAAATATGAATTTTGGAAGGACACAAACATGCAGTCCATAGTACTTGAAAAGGATAGTTAAATGTCTGCTGTTCTGGGCCAGTAAGAGGTCCTTAGTGGTGACCTTAGTGAATGTGGTGAACAGACTGAAAGATGGACCCACTGACCCCACCTGTTGGTATTCACACCCCGTGTGGTCCCTCTCACACTGTGCCAGGTTTGTCTGTGCGTCAGATGGAAGGATGAATTTCTGAGTGGATAAATGTATGTGTGGACTGACTGACAGAAAGGAACTCTGGAAATTTTGTCTATCCTTGGAGCACCCCCATAAGTAGAATGTATCCCTTAGGATTATCTTACTTCATTTTTGCATATCTGTGGGGAACACATGAGACAATGGCATTAAAGATAATTTTCAGTCCTGACAGCTAGTTGTCACTCATTGGGAATTAGGTGAAGGTCATCCTGATAAGAAGCATCTAATATCTCTGCAGTTCCAGTTCTTGGTTTCAGAGGCCCCCATGGCTGTGTGTTTTCCACTTCAAACCTGTCAAAATGAGAACAAGTCCCACAAATCGACTGCTGCAGAAGAGGCAAGAATCTGTCAGCATTCAGAGAGGGCTTTCCTGGTCATCACAATTCGTTTTCATAGCTACTGTGTGAGATCAGTTAGGCAAGTGTTAATCCCATTACACAACAAAGCTTTGACTAAATTCCATTCTGCCAAAAATACAGTAAGTCCTCTACATACGAACCTTCAAGTTGCCAGCTTTCAAAGATGCGAACATGCCCTTGTATGCTAGCTGTTGTACTGTACCACTGTACTTTTCAAGGTACTGTACTGTAAGATTTAAAATGTTTTATTTTTTGTTTGTTTGTTTTTTATGTATTATTTGTGAAAAGTATTATAAATATATTACAGTACAGTACTATATAGCCGATTGTGTTAGTTGGGTACCTAGGCTAACTTTGTTGGACTTAAGAACAAATTGGACTTAGAACGTGCTCTCCAAATGGAACTCGTCCGTATGCATGGGACTTACTGTAGGTATATTCATTATGTTAGTAGCCTTTCACTTTTTTCAGGGACACAGTCACATGTGCTTATGGTGTTATTCTTATTTGAGCAGAGTTCCGCTTCTCCCTGCTTTAAAGTTGGGGGAAAAGCAGGAGGTACATGGAAGGTCTCAGACAAAAAGGGAGGGAATGAAAATCTGCACTAATGTACACGAGCCTACAGTTTATAGACTGTCTACCGTGCCAGACTCTTGATGTGTATGTCACTTTGACCCTCATAACAACCCTGCAGGGCAAATATTGTGATCCTTGCTTTACAAACATGAAAATTTAACCACATTGCCCAAGGTTACATAGTTTAAAAACAGCCCAGTTAGGATTTGAACCTGGGTGGTCTTTCTCCAAAGGTTTACCATTTGCCACTACATGAAGCTACTGTATTTCCAGTTCATGGGTGTAAATAGAACCCCCTTCCCTGTACTTTTATTACTTTGCAATATCTTCACCAAGTCTCTGAAATTTAGTCTTTTCAAAAACTGTCTCACACAATATAGTTTTCTCATTTACTTTTTATGATTCATGATTTTTAACATAGAGAAAACCATAGAGAATAACGCACAAGATTAATCTATGTACCCAATGACAACTTTTAACAAATTCTAACAATTTGCCATTTTTCCTCCCAATCTGTTTAAGAAAATAAAACATTAATAATACAGTTGAAGTCTCTAATATAACTCTTCCTAATCTCATTTTCCTCCTTCCATTCCCAGAGGCAATAATTATTCTGAAATTGGTTTGTATCATTCCTGTGTTTTTATACTTTCACTGTATATGTATATTCATAAACAACATTTGTTATTTTTCTGTGGAGCTCCTAAAACATTAAATGAATGGTATAACAGTTTATATAATATTCTATAACCTGTATTTTTTGCTTAATGTACTCTGCATAATATTCCATAACACATGTTTCTGAGTTTTCTCCTTGCTTACATATGTAACTCTAATTTATTTATTTTAATTCTGTATAGAATTTCATTTCATGGGGACAAATTATTCATAGCCCTATTGATTAACATAGAGGTTGTTTCTAAATTTGTGACTGCAAACGATGCTGCTATAAGCGTTCTTGTACATGTCTTCTTGAGTAGATGTGTGAGAGTTTCCCTAGACCAGCGCTGTCTAGTAGAAATATAATGCAACACACACATGTAATTTAAAATATTCCAGTAGCCACATTTTAAAAATTAAAACTAATAGGTTGAATTTTAATTTTAATACTATATTTTATTTAACCAATATATCCAAAGTATTATCATTCCAATAAATAATCAATATAAAATTATGAATCAGATACTACACATTCTTTTTCTTATACTAAGTCTTTTCAGTCTGATGCTTATTTTACACTTATATTACATCTTAATTTTTCAAGTGCTCAAATAGCTACATGTGGCTAGAGATTACTGTAACAGAGTGCAGCTATAGGGCACATGCCTAAAAGTAGAATTGTCGAATTGTAATGTAAGCAAAGTGACCTTACCAAGTATTGCAAATTGCTCTTCAAAGCAACTGTCCCAGTTTCACTCTCAACAGGAATGTACGGAAGTTTCCGTTTCTCCACATCCCTGCCAACAATTTAGTATTGAAAGATTTTTTAATTTTGGGAAATTTGATGGGTACAAAATATCTCATTTCTGTTTGTTTTTCCCTGATCAGTCATGAAGTTGAACTTCTAATCATATGTTAATTGTCATTTCAGATTTCTTCCTCCATGAATTGCCTATTCAAGTTCTTTGCCATTGGAGGATTATTAATTTGTGAAAGTTTTGTATACATTCTTGATTACTGTTCCTTATTGGATTTATTTATTGCTAATATTTTTTCAGGCTATGGTTTATCTTTTTACCTTCTCTATGGTATCTTTATTCCACAGAAGTTACGGGGGTTTTTTAAAAAGTTAAGATGTTATCAATTGTTTTCTTTCTTGCACTATTTTTTGGTGATTTTTTAAAATAATTTTTTTTCTATTTCAAATTCATAAATATATCCTTTTATATTTTTTTAAAAAGTACTTTTCACACATTTAGACCTTTAATCTATCTGTAATTTTTTTTGTATGAAGTGAGTTAGGAAGCTAATTATTCTCCCAAATGAACAATTAGTCAATTATCCCAGAAAAGTATATAAAGAGCTCATCTTTCCCCCATTTATAGGAACTGCCATTTCTGATTTTATTTATATATATAAATATAAGTAAATAAATAAATATATAAAAAACACTCATCATCACCACCACCATCATCATCACCATCATCATCATTGTGAATTTATTTGTTTCAAGGTCCACATTCTATTCCAGTAGCCTAGTTGTTTCTCCCCAACTCTATTGCATGCTTACCTTAATATCTGTACCTTCAAAATAAGATAGTATCAGCTTTATTTATAGTAGCCAAAATCTGGAAACAATCCAAATGTCCATCAACAAGTGAATGCACTATGGTGCATTCATTCAATAAAATGTTACTCAGTTAAGAAAAAACTATTGATATACACAACAGTATGGCTATAACTCAAGAACATCATGCTGATTGAAAAAGAGTAAATACTTTATGATTCTATTCATATGAAATTTTAGAAAAAACAAACTAATCAATAGTGACAAAAACGCTTCTGTGGTTATCTGAAGTTGAGGTAAGAGTGGGATCATTACTGACTAGAAAGGGGTACTAGAATGATGGAAACATACATATACATGTATATGTATATCAGTATATATACACACACACATATATATATCTTGGTTGTGGTGATAGTTATATAGGTGCATAAATTTTCAAAACTCATTGGCTGTATACTTAAAACTATATTTTATTGTGTGTAAATATACTGTCATAAGCTTTTATTTTTTAAATACTATGAGATACCACTTCTAACCCACTGGAATGGCTACTATTAAAAAGATTTGAGAAAGTAGTGCTATGATGATGTGGAGCAATTAAAACTCCCATTAAATTAAATTTAAACAATTAAAACTCATTGTGTGAGTGTAAAATGGTCCAAACTCTTTGGTAGTTTCTAATAAAGATAAACATACACCCATCTTATCCAAACATTCCACTTCCATGTATATAGCTAGGAGAAATGCAAATATATGTCCACAAAAGGTCTTTTCCTAATAGCAGCTTTTTTCACAATAGCCAAAAATGGAAACAACCCCCATGTCCATCAATAAGTGAAATAAGAAAAATAAATTGCAGTATATTCATACCATAAAATAATAGTCATTAAAAATAATAAATTAATGATACGCACGAAACTATAGGTGAATCTGCATATATAGCTGTATCCTATGCGAATCTGTGTCAGCAGGGTGTAAATGGTTGGTCACATGTTCACCAGTCTTGGATACCATCCTTCTATTTCTACGCATCTCTCTTGGGTTTAGTATTCATTGTCTTGTGAGTGGTTTAGGCTGGTAAGATCACTCTGTTGTTTCCTCTTGTTTGGAAACCCCTTACTCTGTCCTCTGACCTGCTGGGAAATTTGGACACGAAGTAAGAAGGCACAAATAAACTGACTTAGGTGACCTCTGAACCAGACCTTAGCAGGAAAACCTCTTCCTCCTTTAGCCTTTAATGGGCTTTTCCTTGACTTTACATGTCTTAAACTTTCCTCACTGGGGAGACTGAGAATAGGGAATGTCCTAGGACAAGGGATCAAAAGACCCCCTTACCTGCTTTTGATGTCAGTGTTAACCCATTCTGAAGCTGAGTAGTCAGCCAGCTCACCACGTATTTGAGGGAAAAACTGCAATAATACAGTGTTATTTCCTGGAGCTTTTCCTCTGTGTAGCTCCCTGGAGAACCTGTGCTGGCCACTGTGGCTCATCTTGGGGGATCCTGGGAGTTGGCAAACGGTCAGCTCAGTTAAACGAACAGCTACCTAAGAATTAATTCTCATTCCCCAAACTCATGCTCACTTTTACAACAAAGTCACCATGTGGACAAAAACAGCATGGCAGAGGTTCCGGGAAGATGGCGGAAGAGTAAGACGCAGAGATCAACTTCCTCCCCATAGACACACCAGAAATACATCTACACATGGAACAACTCCTACAGAACACCTACTGAACGCTGGCAGAAGACCTTAGACCTCCCAAAAGGCAATAAACCCCCCACATACCTGGGTAGGGCAAAAGAAAAAAGAATAAACAGAAACAAAAGAAGAGGGACGGGACCTGCACCAGTGGGAGGGAGCTGTGAAGGAGGAAATGTTTCCACACACTAGGAAGCCCCTTCGCGGGTGAAGACTGCGGGTGGCGGAGGGGGGAAGCTTCGGAGCCGCGGAGGAGAGCACAGCAGCAGGGGTGCAGAGGGCAAAGCGGAGAGGTCCCCGCACAGAAATCAGGGCCGACCGGCACTCACCAGCCTGAGAGTCTTGTCTGCTCACCCGCCAGGGCGGGCGGAGGCTGGGAACTGAGGCCCGGGCTTTGGTCGGAGCGCCGGGAGAGGACTGGGGTTGGCGGCGTGAACACAGTCTGCAGGGGGTTAGTGCGCCACGGCTGGCCGGGAGGGAGTCCGGGGAAAAGTCTGGAGCTGCCAAAGAGGCAAGAGACTTTTTCTTCCCTCTTTGTTTCCTGGTGCGCGAGGGGAGGGGATTAAGAGCGCTGCTTAAAGGAGCTCCAGAGACGGGCGCGAGCCGCGGCTAAAAGCGCGGACCCCAGAGACGGGCATGAGACGCTAAGGCTGCTGCTGCCGCCACCAAGAAGCGTGTAAGCGAGCACAGGTCACTATCCACACCCCGCTTCCGGGGAGCCTGTGCAGCCCGCCACTGCCAGGGTCCCAGGAATCACGGACAACTTACACAGGAGAACGCGCGGCGCGCCACCGGCTGGTGCAACGTCATGCCGGCCTCTGCCGCCGCAGGTTCGCCCCACACTCCGTGCCCCTCCCTCCTCGCAACCAGCAGCTCCTTTAACCCCATCCTGTCTGAGCGAAGAAGAGACGCCCTCCGGCGACCTACATGCAGAGGCGGGGCCAAATCCAAAGCTGAGCCCCTGGGAGCTGTGAGAACAAAGAAGAGAAAGGGAAATCTCTCCCAGCAGCCTCAGAAGCAGCGGATTAAAGCTCCACAATCAACTTGATGTACCCTGCATCTGTGGAATACATGAATAGACAAAGAATCATCCCAAATTAAGGAGGTGGACTTTGAGAGCAAGATTTATGATTTTTTTCCCCTTTTCCTTTTTCTGTGAGTGTGTATGTGTATGCTTCTGTGTGAGATTTTGTCCGTATAGCTTTGCTTCCACCATTTGTCCTAGGGTTCTATCTGTACATTTTTGTTGTTGTTGTTTTTAATTGTTTTTCTTTTTTTCTCTTAATAATTATTTTTTATTTTAATAACTTTATATTTTACTTTATCTTCTTTCTCTCTTTTTTTCCTTCCTTCCTTCCTCCCTCCCTCCCTTTCTTTCTTTCTTTCCACTTCTACTAATTTTTTCTTTCTACTTTTTCTCCCTTTTATTCTGAGCCATGTGGATGAAAGGCTCTTGGTGCTACAGCCAGGAGTCAGTGCTGTGCCTCTGAGGTGGGAGAGCCAACTTCAGGACACTGGTCCACAACAGACCTCCCACCTCCACATAATGTCAAATGGCGAAAATCTCCCAGAGATCTCCATCTCAACACCAGCACCCAGCTTCACTCAACGGCCAGCAAGCTACAGTGCTGGACATCCTATGCAAAACAACTAGCAAGACAGGAACACAACCCCACCCATTAGCAGAGAGGCTGCCTAAAATCATAATAAGTCCACAGACACCCCAAAACACACCACCAGACATGGACCTGCCCACCAGAAAGACAAGATCCAGCTCATCCCCCAGAATACAGGCACTAGTCCCCTCCACCAGGAAGCCTACACAACCCACTGAACCAACCTTACCCACTGGGGACAGACACCAAAAACAACGGGAACTACAAACGTGCAGCCTGCAAAAACGAGACCCCAAACACAGTAAGATAAGCAAAATGAGAAGACAGAAAAACACACAGCAGATGAAGGAGCAAGATAAAAACCCACCAGACCTAACAAATGAAGAGGAAATAGTCTACTTGTAAAAGAATTCAGAATAATGATAGTAAAATGATGCAAAATCTTGGAAATACAATAGAAAAAATGCAAGAAACATTTAACAAGGACCTAGAAGAACTAAAGATGAAACAAACAATGATGAACAACACAATAAATGCAATGAAAAATACTCAGATGGGATCAATAGCAGAATAACTGAGGCAGAAGAACGGATAAGTGAACTGGAAGATAAAATAGTGGAAATAACTACTGCAGAGCAGAATAAAGAAAAAAGAGTGAAAAGAACTGAGGACAGTCTCAGAGACCTCTGGGACAACATTAAATGCACCAACATTCGAATTATAGGGGTTCCAGAAGAAAAAGAGAAAAACAAAGGGACTGAGAAAATATTTGAGGAGATTATAGTTGAAAACTTCCCTAATATGGGAGAGGAAATATTTAATCAAGTCCAGGAAGCACAGAGAGGCCCATACAGGATAAATCCAAGGAGAAACACGCCAAGACACATATTAATCAAACTGTCAAAAATTAAATACAAAGAAAACATATTAAAAGCAGCAAGGAAAAAAAACCAAATAACACACAAGGGAATCCCCATAAGGTTAACAGCTGATCTTGCAGCAGAAACTCTGCAAGCCAGAAGGGACTGGCAGGACATATTTAAAGTGATGAAGGAGAAAAACCTGCAACCAAGATTACTCTACCCAGCAAGGAGCTCATTCAGATTTGATGGAGACATTAAAACCTTTACAGACAAGCAAAAGCTGAGAGAGTTCAGAACCACCAAACCAGCTCTACAACAACTGCTAAAGGAACTTCTCTAGGCAAGAAACACAAGAGAAGGAAAAGACCTACAATAACAAACCCAAAACAATTAAGAAAATGGGAATAGGAACATACATATCGATAATTACCTTAAATGTAAATGGAATAAATGCTCCCACCAAAAGACACGGATTGGCTGAATGGATACAGAAACAAGACCCTTATATATGCTGTCTACAAGAGACACACTTCAGACCTAGAGACACATACAGACTGAAAGTAAGGGGATGGAAAAAGATACTCCATGCAAATGGAAATCAAAAGAAAGCTGGAGTAGCAATTCTCATATCAGACAAAATAGACTTTAAAATAAAGACTATTAGAAGAGACAAAGAAGGACACTACATAATGATCAAGGGATCAAACCAAGAAGAAGATATAACAATTGTAAATATTTATGCACCCAACATAGGAGCACCTCAATACATAAGGCAAATACTAACAGCCATAAAAGGGGAAATATACAGCAACACATTCATAGTAGGGGACTTTAACACCCCACTTTCACCAATGGGCAGATCATCCAAAATGAAAATAAATAAGGAAACACAAGCTTTAAATGATACATTAAACAAGATGGACTTAATTGATATTTATAGGACACTCCATCCAAAAACAACAGAATACACATTTTTCTCAGGTGCTCATGGAACATTCTCCAGGATAGATCATACCTTGGGTCACAAATCAAGCCTTGGTAAATATAAGAAAATTGAAATTGTATCAAGTATCTTTTCCGACCACAACGCCATAAGACTAGATATCAATTACAGGAAAGATCTGGAAAAAATACAAACACATGGAGGCTAAACAATACACTACTTAATAACGAAGTGATCACTGAAGAAATCAAAGAGGAAATTAAAAAATACCTAGAAACAAATGACAATGGAGACACAACCACCCAAAACCTATGGGATGCAGCAAAAGCAGTTGTAAGGGGGAAGTTTATAACAATAAAAGCCCACCTTAAGAAGCAGGAAACATCTCGAATAAAAAACCTAACCTTGCACCTCAAGCAATTAGAGAAAGAGGAACAAAAAAAACCTAAAGCTAGCAGAAGGAAAGAAATCATAAAAATCAGATCAGAAATAAATGAAAAAGAAATGAAGGAAACAATAGCAAAGATCAATAAAACAAAAGCTGGTTCTTTGAGAAGATAAACAAAATTGGTAAACCATTAGCCAGACTCATCAAGAAAAAAAGGGAGAAGACTCAAATCAATAGAATTAGAAATGAAACAGGAGAAGTAACAACTGACACTGCAGAAATACAAAAGATCATGAGAGATTACTACAAGCAACTCTATGCCAATAAAATGGACAACCCGGAAGAAATGGACAAATTCTTAGAAATGCACAATCTGCCAAGACTGAATCAGGAAGAAATAGAAAATATGAACAGACCAATCACAAGCACTGAAATTGAAACTGTGATTTAAAATCTTCCAACAAACAAAAGCCCAGGACCAGATGGCTTCACAGGCGAATTCTATCAAACATTTAGAGAAGAGCTAACACCTATCCTTCTCAAACTCTTCCAAAATATAGCAGAGGGAGGAACACTCCCAAATTCCTTCTACGAGGCCACCATCACCTTGATACGAAAACCAGACAAGGACGTCACAAAGAAAGAAAACTACAGGCCAATATCACTGATGAATATAGATGCAAAAATCCTCAACAAAATACTAGCAAACAGAATCCAGCAGCACATTAAATGGATCATACATGATCAAGTGGGGTTTATTCCAGGAATGCAAGGATTCTTCAGTATATGCAAATCTATCAATGTGATAAACCGTATTAACAAATTGAAGGAGAAAAACCATATGATCATCTCAATAGATGCAGAGAAAGCTTTTAAAAAAATTCAACACCCATTTATGATAAAAACCCTGCAGAAAGCAGGCATAGAGGGAACTTTCCTCAACATAATAAAGACCATATATGAAAGCTCACAGCCAACATCGTCCTCAATGGTGAAAAACTGAAAGCATTTCCACTAAGATCAGGAACAAGACAAGGTTGCCCACTCTCACCACTCTTATTCAACATAGTTTTGGAAGTCTTAGCCACAGCAATCAGAGAAGAAAAGGAATCCGAATTGGAAAAGAAGAAGTAAAGCTGTCACTGTTTGCAGATGACATGATACTATACATAGAGAATCCTAAAGATGCTACCAGAAAACTACTAGAGCTAATCAATGAATTTCGTAAAGTAGCAGGATACAAAATTAATGCACAGAAATCTCTGGCATTCCTATATACTAATGATGAAAAATCTGAAACTGAAATCAAGAAAACACTCCCATTTACCATTGCAACAAAAAGAATAAAATATCTAGGAATAAACCTACCTAAGGAGACAAAAGACCTGTATGCAGAAAATTATAAGACACTGATGAAAGAAATTAAAGATGATACAAATAGATAGAGAGATATACCATGTTCTTGGATTGGAAGAATCAACATTGTGAAAATGACTATACTACCCAAAGCAATCTATAGAGTCAATGCAATCCCTATCAAACTACCACTGGCATTTTTCACAGAACTAGAACAAAAAATTTCACAATTTGTATGGAAACACAAAAGACCCCAAATAGCCAAAGCAATCTTGAGAACGAAAAACGGAGCCGGAGGAATCAGGCTCCCTGACTTCAGACTATACTACAAAGCTACAGTTATCAAGACAGTATGGTACTGGCACAAAAACAGAAAGATAGATCAATGGAGATAGAAAGCCCAGAGATAAACCCACGCACATACGGACACCTTATCTTTAATAAAGGTGGCAGGTATGTACAGTGGAGAAAGGACAGCTTCTTCAATAAGCGGTGCTGGGAAAACTGGACAGGTACATGTAAAAGTATGAGATTAGATCACTCCCTAACACCATACACAAAAATAAACTCAAAATGGATTAAAGACCTAAAGGTAAGGCCAGAAACTATCAAACTCTTAGAGGAAAACATAGGCAGAACACTCTATGACGTAAATCACAGCAAGATCCTTTCTGACCCACCTCCTAGAGAAATGGAAATAAAAACAAAAATAAACAAATGGGACCTAATGAAACTTCAAAGCTTTTGCACAGCAAAGGAAACCATAAACAAGACCAAAAGACAACCCTCAGAATGGGAGAAAATATTTGCAAATGAAGCAACTGACAAAGGATTAATTTCCAAAATTCACAAGCAGCTCATGCAGCTCAATAGCAAAAAAACAAACAACCCAATCCAAAAATGGGCAGAAGACCTAAATAGACATTTCTCCAAAGAAGATATACAGACTGCCAACAAACACATGAAAGAATGCTCAACATCATTAATCATTAGAGAAATGCAAATCAAAACTACAATGAGATGTCATCTCACAGCAGTCAGAATGGCCATCATCAAAAAATCTAGAAACAATAAATGCTGGAGAGGGTGTGGAGAAAAGGGAACACTCTTGCACTGCTGGTGGGAATGTGAATTGCTTCAGCCACTATGGAGAACAGTATGGAGGTTCCTTTAAAAACTACAAATTGAACTACCATATGACCCAGCAATCCCACTACTGGGCATATACCCTGAGAAAACCGAAATTCAAAAAGAGTCATATACCAAAATGTTCATTGCAGCTCTATTTACAATAGTCCGGAGATGGAAACAACCTAAGTACCCATCATCGGATGAATGGATAAAGAAGATGTGGCACATATATACAATGGAATATTACTCAGCCATAAAAAGAAACGAAATTGAGCTATTTGTAATGAGGTGGATAGACCTAGAGTCTGTCATACAGAGCGAAGTAAGTCAGAAAGAGAAAGACAAATACCGTATGCTAACACATATATATGGAATTTAAGGGAAAAAAATGTCATGAAGAACCTTGGGGTAAGACAGGAATAAAGACAGAGACCTACTGGAGAACGGACTTGAAGATATGGGGAGGGGGAAGGGTGAGCTGTGACAGGGCGAGAGAGAGGCATGGACGTATATACACTAACAAACGTAAGGTAGATAGCTAGTGGGAAGCAGCCGCATGGCACAGGGATATTGGCTCGGTGCTTTGTGACCGCCTGGAGGGGTGGGATAGGGAGGGTGGGAGGGAGACGCAAGAGGGAAGAGATATGGGAACATATGTATATGTATAACTGATTCACTTTGTTATAAAGCAGAAACTAACACACCATTGTAAAGCAATTACACCCCAATAAAGATGTTAAAAAAAACTAATTGAAATATTAAATTTGATTTCATTAAAAATATTAGCCATTCCTTCAAAACAAAAAAAAAAGAAACAGGAAAAATCCCCAATAACCGATCTAACTTTACATCTAAAGGAACTAGAAAAAGAAGAAGAAATGAAGCCTAAATTAGAAGAAGGAAGGAAATAATAAAGATCAGAGCAAGAATAAATGAGAGACTGAAAAAACTTTTTAAATCAATGAAACTAAGAACTGTTTCTTTAAAAAGATAAACATAATCAACAAACCTTTGATTAACCAAGAAAAAAAAGAAAGGACTCCAATAAATAAAATCAGGGATGAAAGAGAAGCAGCAACTGACAACACAGAAATACAAAGGATCATAAGAGATTATTATGAACAATTATATGCCAAAAAAATGGACAACCTGGAAGAAATGCATAAATTCCTAGAAACAAAATCTTCCAAGACTGAATCATGAAGAAACTGAAAATCTGAACAGACCAATTACTAGTAAGGACATTGAAACAGTTACCAAAATCTCCCAATAAACAAAAGCCCAGGACCAAATGGCTTCACTGGCAAATTCCACAAAACATTCAAAGAAGATTTAATACTTATACTTCTCAAACTTTCCCAAAAAAGTGAAAGGAGGGAATCCTTCCAAACACATTTTACAAAGCCAACATTACCCTGGTACCAAACACCAGACAAGAACACCACAAAAAAAGAAAGTTACAGGCCAATATCCTTGATGAACATAGGTACAAAATCTTCAACAAAATATTAGGAAACAAATAAAACAATGCATTAAAAGGATTATACATCACAATCACATTGGATTTATTTCAGGGATGTAAGGACTGTTCAACCCCCACAAATAAATCAACACGATACATCACATTAACAACATGAAGGATAAAAATCATATGATCATCTCAGTAGATGCAGAAAAGCCTTTTGACAAAATTCAACATCTATGTATGATAAAACTTCTCAAAAACGTGGGTCTAGAGGTACCTCAACATAATAAAGGCTATATATGACAAATCCACAGCTAACATTATACTCAAAGGTGAAAAGCTGAAAGTTTTTCCTTAAGATCAGGAACAAGGCAAGGAAGACCTCTCTCACCACTTTCATGCAACATAGTATTGGAAGTCCTAGCTAGAGCAATTAGGCAGGAAAAATAATAAAAGGAATCCGAACTGGAAATGAAGAGGTAAAACTGTCACTATTTGCAGATGAGATGAAACTATATATAGAAAACCCTAAAGATTCCACCAGGGGCTTCCCTGGTGGTGCAGTGGTTGACAGTCTGCCTACTAATGCAGGGGACACAGGTTCGCGCCCCAGTCCGGGAAGATCCCACATGCCATGGAGCGGCTGGGCCTGTGAGCCATGGCTGCTGGGCCTGCGCATCCAGAGCCTGTGCTCCGCAATGGGAGAGGCCACAGCAGTGAGAGGCCCACGTACCACAAAAGAAAAAAAAGATTCCACCAAAAAACTCTTAGAACTAATAAATGAGTTCATTAAATTCCAGGATAAAAAATCAATATACAGAAATCTATGGTGTTTTTTTTTTTAACATCTTTATTGGGGTATAATTGCTTTACAATGGTGTGTTAGTTTCTGCTTTATAACAAAGTGAATCAGTCATACATAAACATATGTTCCCATATGTCTTCCCTCTTGCGTCTCCCTCCCTCCCACCCTCCCTATCGCACCCCTCCAGGCTGTCACAAAGCACCGAGCCAATATCCCTGTGCCATGCGGCTGCTTCCCACTAGCTATCTACCTTACTACGTTTGTTAGTGTGTATATGTCCATGACTCTCTCTCGCCCTGTCACAGCTCACCCTTCCCCCTCCCCATAACCTCAAGTCCGTTCTCTAGGAGGTCTGTGTCTTTATTCCTGCCTTACCCCTAGGCTCTTCATGACATTTTTTTTTCTTAAATTCCATATATATGTGTTAGTATACGGTATTTGTCTTTTTCTTTCTGACTTACTTCACTCTGTATGACAGACTCTAGGTCTATCCACCTCATTACAAATAGCTCAATTTCGTTTCTTTTTATGGCTGAGTAATATTCCATTGTATATATGTGCCACATCTTCTTTATCCATTCATCCGATGATGGACACTTAGGTTGTTTCCATCTCCGGGCTATTGTAAATAGAGCTGCAATGAACATTTTGGTATATGACTCTTTTTGAATTTCGGTTTTCTCAGGGTATATGCCCAGTAGTGGGATTGCTGGGTCATATGGTAGTTCTATTTGTAGTTTTTTAAGGAACCTCCATAGTGGCTGAAGCAATTCACATTCCCACCAGCAGTGCAAGAGTGTTCCCTTTTCTCCACACCCTCTCCAGCATTTATTGTTTCTAGATTTTTTGATGATGGCCATTCTCACTGGTGTGAGATGATATCTCATTGTAGTTTTGATTTGCATTTCTCTAATGATTAATGATGTTGAGCATTCTTTCATGTGTTTGTTGGCAGTCTGTATATCTTCTTTGGAGAAATGTCTATTTAGGTCTTCTGCCCATTTTTGGATTGGGTTGTTTGTTTTTTTGTTATTGAGCTGCATGAGCTGCTTGTGAATTTTGGAGATGAATCCTTTGTCAGTTGCTTCATTTGCAAATATTTTCTCCCATTCTGAGGGTTGTCTTTTGGTCTTGTTTATGGTTTCCTTTGCTGTGCAAAAGCTTTGAAGTTTCATTAGGTTCCATTTGTTTATTTTTGTTTTTATTTCCATTTCTCTAGGAGGTGGGTCAGAAAGGATCTTGCTGTGATGTATGTCATAGAGTGTCCTGCCTATGTTTTCCTCTAAGAGTTTGATAGTTTCTGGCCTTATATTTAGGTCTTTAATCCATTTTGAGCTTATTTTTGTGTATGGTACCTGTCCAGTTTTCCCAGCACTACTTATTGAAGAGGCTGTCCTTTCTCCACTGTACATTCCTGCCTCCTTTATCAAAGATAAGGTGTCCATATGTGCATGGGTTTATCTCTGGGCTTTCTATCCTGTTCCATTGATCTATCTTTCTGTTTTTGTGCCAGTACCATACCGTCTTGATAACTGTAGCTTTGTAGTATAGTCTGAAGTCAGGGAGCCTGATTCCTCCAGTTCAATGGTGTTTTTATACACTAATAATGAAGTATCAGAAAGAGAAAATAATCCCGTTTAAAATCACATCAAAAAGAATGAAATACCTATGGATAAAGTTAACCAAGGTGGTGAAAGACCTGTGTACTGAAAACTATAAGACACTGATGAAAGAAATAGAAGACACAAATAAATGTAAATATATTCTGCGTTCATCAATTGGAATAATTAATATTATTAAAATATCCATATTACCCAAAGCAACCTACAGATTCAGTGGAATCCCTATCAAAATTCCAATGGCATATTTCACAGAACTAGAACAAATAATTCTAAAATTTTATGGAATCACAAAAGATCACAAATAGCCAAAACAACCTTGAAAAAGAAGAAAAAATCTGGAGGTATCATTCCCTGATTTCAAACTATACTACAAACCTATAGTAATCAAAACAGTATTGTAGTGGCACAAAAACAGATACACAGATCAGTGGAACAGAATTGAGAGCCCATAAATAAACCCATACATACATACAATTCATGTATGACAAAGAAGCAAAGAACATACAATGGAGAAAGGATAAACTCTTCAATAAATGGTGTTGAGAAAACTGGACAGCAACACACAAAAGAATGAAAGAAGACAACTACATTACACTATACACAAAAATTAATCCAAAATGGATAATGAATCTAAGACCTGAAACTACAAATTCTCCAAAGAAAACATAAGCAGTGACATTGGTCCCAGTGATGCTTTTGTGGATCTGACTTTAAAGGCAAGGAAAACAAAGCACAAATAAGCAAATGGGACTACATCCAACAAAAAATTTCTGCACAGAGAAGGAAACCATTGTCAAAAAAAGGTAACTTACTGAATGGGAGAAGATACTTGCAAATCATATATCCAATAGGGGTTAATATTCAAAATATATAAAGAACTCATACAACTCAACAAGATAAAAACAAACAACCAGATTAAAAAATGAGCAGAGGATCTGAATAGACACTTTTGCAAAGAAGACATACAGATGGCCAACAGGCACATGAAACTATGTTCAACATCACTAATTATTAGGGAAATACAAATCAAAACCACAATGATATGTGACCTCTCACTTGTCAGAGTAGCTATTATCAAAAACACAAGAAATAACAATGTTGGATTGGATACGGAGAAAAGAGAACCCTCATAAACTGTTGGTTGTACTGTAAATTGGTGTAGCCACTATGGAAAACAGTATGGAGGTTCCTCAAAAAATTAAGAATAGAGTTACCAGCTATTCCACTTCCAGGTATTTGTCTGAAGAACACGAAACCAGTAATTTGAAGAGATATATGAACCTCTATGTTCACTGCAGCATTATTTACAGTAGCCAAGATATGGAAACAACCTTAAGTGTCCACCAATGAATGAACGGATAAAGAAAATGTGGTATAAATATACAATGGACTACCACTCAGCCATAAAAAAGAATGAAATTCTGCCATTCGCAACAACATGAATGGACCTTGAAAGTACAATGCTAAGCAAAATAAATCAGAGAAAGACAATACTGTATGACTTCGCTCATATGTGGAATCTAAAACAAATAAGTGAACAAACAAAATAAAATAAAAACAAAGATACAGAGAACAGGTTAGTGGTTACCAGGGGGTGAGGGGATTAGAGGGTGGGCAAAATGAGTGAAGGGGGTCAACTGTACAGTGATAGATGGCAGCTAGGCTTGTGGTGGTGACCACTTTGTAGCATACACAGATGTCAAATTATAATGCTGTAACACCTGAAACTTAGAAAAAGAGAAGAGCAGAGAGGCAAGGGAAGAAGAGTGAGTTGAGGGAATTCTGAAGCAACCTATCAAATCAGCAGCAGTTACTGAGCCCTGTATGCCTTCACACAATGCTTTGTGCTGAAAGTATATTGAAGTGTGAGACATGTGCTCTAGAACTCAGAGGGGACTAGACATGGATCCATAAAATGATCGAGAAACCATCCTAGGCAGGATGTAAATCATGACCACGTCGTGTGGGACCACTGGGAAATTCATGAACTACAAATCAGCAGAGGGAGGGCGTCTGGAGAACTTGAAAGAAGGGAGTGACACTGGAGCAGGATTCTGAAGAAGAATTTGAATTAGCTGAGGAGAAGAAATGCAGTGGGGGAGACATTCCTAGTTTGGGTAGAAAAGGAACAAAAACTTGAAGGGGTAATTGAGTGCAGAATGTTCATGTGACAAGAAGGAAGTAAAGTATAGAAAGAGTGGATAAGGGGTTCATAAGAGTCAAGCCACAGAAGATCTTGTAAGCTGATAGGTTCGTTTGATTTCATGTTTGGGGAAATACAAAGCCTTATTAGTAAATCTATCAATTTAGCTGCTATAAGGGCCAGGACTAGAATGAGGCAAGTGAGGTGAAAGAGGCACTTGCCTCTATTGCAAAATTTAAGAAGGCACAAAAAACTCAGTAATCAATATTCTAATGCAGCATTTAAAAGACAAATCAATGTACAAAAAGTCCATGATAAGCAAAATATCTAGGGTTTTTTTGTTGTTTATTTACTTATTTATGGCTGTGTTGGGTCTTCATTTCCGTGCGAGGGCTTTCTCTAGTTGTGGCGAGCGAGGGCCACTCTTCATCGCGGTGCGCGGGCCTCTCACTATTGCAGCCTCTCTTGTTGCGGAGCACAGGCTCCAGACGCGCAGGCTCAGTAATTGTGGCTCACGGGCCCAGTTGTTCCGCGGCATGTGGGATCCTCCCAGACCAGGGCTCGAACCCGTGTCCCCTGCATTGGCAGGCAGATTCTCAACCACTGTGCCACCAGGGAAGCCCTCAAGGTTTTAAATAAAGGCAGAATCAGTAACAGTGGCACACTGAGCCATATTAAAGCCTGAGACAAAGGCAAAAATAAGTAATATCTTGTCCTCTTTTTGGAAACTCAGAACATGTATTAGCATATTAAAGGCTTTGAAAAATACTGCAGAAAAGAACCCTATTAAACTTTGCTTAATCCTACAGATTCCGAACATACTTAACCACCCAACAATTTTGCAAGCAACGTCTCTTATCACTGTAGAATATTTTTCAGGGAAGGTCAGTATAGTCTAACTTTTTTTTAAACTGGTAATGAAACCGAGGCATTGAGAGTTGGCAAGATCTTTCTAGTTAACTAGGAGTAAATCAATGAAAAATGTTATAGATGTATGAGTTCTTTTCTTCATTAATAAGTGTGTTATTAATGAACAGTTTTTAATTTTTCTTTAACTATTTTTTACAGACTTTAAGTCATTATACCTCTTGATTCATTGAGAACCATCTGTGAAATACGGCTGTATAAATCGTGAGTGGTTGGGTTAAACCCATGCTGACTTCAAGGTAAAATATTACCTTTAGTTTCTGCTTACTGTATTGGGAAATGAACACCTAAAAACCTGATCTTGCTGCAAGTAAGAGTTATAAAATCTGGACAAAATATAAAAACAACTACCCGAGACTCTAGAGATGGAACAAAAGCAGGCAGTTTTTGGAGGAGAGTTGAAATCTGCTGCATGGAAAACAATAACATCCCCTTCTTGTGACTTTCTTCTGAAAGCAGTAACTTGAAGATGGATCAATAGTAAGTATACAGTCTAAACAACAGGAAAAAAAGTCAACACAACCTCTTGGATATATGGAACAATTTCAAAAGGTCTAACATATGTGTAAATGTAATTAAAGACAAAGAAGAGAGAGAAAAGGGAGCAGAAAAAATATTTGAAGAAATAATGTCCAAAAACTTCCAAAATTTGGTAAAGGATTTAAATTTACAAATTCTGTAGTTTCATGAACCCCAAACAGGATAAATTTGAAGAGGCACATGAGGTTCAAACAGTTGAAAAACAAAGATAAAGAGAAAATCATGAAGTATGATTTCTGAGAAAAATGACACATAACGTTCAACAATTATTTGAATGATCACAACTTCTCATCGGAAACCAAGGAGGCCAGCATACAGTGAAACATCTTTACAGCACTGACAGGTTAAAAAAAACCTGTTGACTATGAATTTTGTATCCCACAAAAAATACTTTTCAAGAATGAAGGTGAAATAAAGATACTTTCAAATAGTGGAAAACTAAGGGTACTACCACACTTGTACTATAAGAAATGTTGCAGTGAGTTCTATAGGCTGAAGGAAAATAATACCACAAGAAAAATCAGGAAAGAGTAAATATAGAGATGTAGGTACAAGACTATTTCTTCTCTTAAGTCCTTTATAATACAGATGGCTATTTAAAGAAAAAATTTTAACATTGCCTTACAGACTTTACTATGAACGTAGATGTAATACATATGACAACTACAACATAAAGCATGGTGGGGGCATAAATGAATGGACCTTTACAATTGCAAGGAATATAGATAGATAGACGAAGTGATATAAGGTTAACTCTAAGTTACTAAGTCTAAGATTAATTCTAGGACCATAAAAAGCTAAGGAGGAATATGTAATCCCTAAAACATTAACTAAAAATATAACACAAAGAAATATAGCTAAAAATCCAATATATAACATTAAAATGGATTTCTAAAATGTATATAAACAAGGCAAAAAAAGGATAATAGAGGAACAGTGAACAGAGGGAACAAATCAAATAAATAATAAATTGGTAGACCTAAATCCAATCATCATAATAATTTCATTAAATGCTAATGGACTAAACATACCAAAAATTATCAGACTAGATTTTTTTAAAGGCAAGATTAAACCTATGTTGCCTACAAGAGGCTTTTTTTTTTTTTTTTGCGGTACGCGGGCCTCTCACTGTTGTGGCCTCTCCCGTTGCGGAGCACAGGCTCCGGACGCACAGGCTCAGCGGCCATGGCTCATGGGCCCAGCCGCTCCGCAGCACGTGGTATCTTCCCAGACCGGGGCACAAACCCGTGTCCCCTGCATCGGCAGGCGGACTCTCAACCACTGTGCAAGAGGCATATTTTAAATATAAAGACACAGAAAGACTGAAAGCAATACATGGGAAAAGATATAGCATGTAAAAGCCAGCTTAAGAAAGCTGGAATGGATATATTTAAATCAGATAAAACAGACTCTCAGATAAAGAGTAGAGTATTGTCAAATATAAAGAGATGTATTTCATAATGTTAATGGTATCTATTAGCTTTTTAGCTTAATTAATTGAGAAGATATAACAATAAAACATACATATGTATATATATACACACACACACAAAGTGCCTCAAAATACAAGAAGCAGAAACTGATGGACTTAGAAATAAACAACCTCATAATTATAAAAGGAAAATTTAACATTCTCTCAGTAATTTATGGAATAACTAGTCCAAAAAATCACTTAAAAAAGTAGAACCTGGGGCTTCCCTGGTGGCGCAGTGGTTTAGAGTCCACCTGCCGATGCAGGGGACATGGGTTCGTGCCCCAGTCCGGGAAGATCCCACATGCTGTGGAGCAGCTAGGCCCATAAGCCATGGCCGCTGAGCCAGCACGTTCGGAGCCTGTACTCCGCAACGAGAGAGGCCACGACAGTGAGAGGCCCACATAACGCAAAAAAAAAAAAAAAAAAAAAAAAAAGTAGAACCTGTTTTTGATCATTTTCGTTTAATTTGTACTTGTAAAACACTACAGTCGACAATGGCAGAATACACATTCTTTTCAAGTGCACATGATCATTTACAAGCATAGAACATGTTAGGTCATAACAACAGTTTTAATAAATTTAAAAGGATTCAATCCATACAAAGTATGTTCTTACCACAATGGAAGCAAATTAGAAATCAATAACTAAATAAAACATTTCTAAGCAGTCCAAGGCCAAAGAAGAAAACATAAAGGAAATAAAATATTTGAACTGAATGATAATGGATATACAAGATACCAAAACTTGTGGGGATACAGTAAAGCAGTGCTTACAGGGAAATTTATAGCATCAAATACTTAGAAAATAAGAAATCTAAAATTCTACTTTTTAAAATTAGGAAAAGTAGGGCTTCCCTGGTGGTGCAGTGGTTGAGAGTCTGCCTGCCTATGCAGGGGACGTGGGTTCGTGCCCCGGTCGGGGAAGATCCCACATGCCGCAGAGCGGCTGGGCCCGTGAGCCATGGCCGCTGAGCCTGCGCGTCCAGAGCCTGTGCTCCGCAATGGGAGAGGCCACAACACTGAGAGACCCACGTACCGAATTAAAAAAAAAAAAAAAAATTAGGAAAAGTAAATTAGAGTTCAAAACAGAATCCAGAATTTATAAAACAGTGCCATTTACAATAGCATCCAAAAATGGACTACTTTGATATAAATTCTACAAAATATGTACAGAATTTGTATGCAGGAAACTACAAAACACTGATAAAAGAAATCAAGTAAGATCTAAATCAATATTTATGGATTGGAAGACTCAATCTTATTAAGATATCAATTCTCTCCAGATTGAGCTCTAGTTACAGTGAAATACAAATAAAAATATAAAAAAGGGTTTTTTTGTAGAGAATAATAAGCTGATGCTAAAATTTATATGGAAAGGCAAGTGATTTACAATAGCCAGAATAATTTTGAAAAAGAAAACAAAGTTGGAGTATCCCACTGCTTGATATTGAAACTTATAAATCTAAAGTTATCAAGACAGTGTGGTATTGGTGAAAAGATAGACACACAGAACAGTGAAACAGAATAGAAAGTGCAGAAATAGAACCCACAAATACAGTCAACAGGTTCTTGGCAAATATACAAAACAAATCAATGGAGAAGAGAGCCTTTTCAACAAATGGGGTCTGAGCAATTTGATATTCATATGTGAAAGAGTTCATCTCAACTCATATCTCACATCTGACAAAAAATTAACTCAGAATGGATTATAGACCTACATGAAAAACATAAAACTACAAAACGTCTAGAAAAAAAGTAATGATGCAGCCACTTTGGAAAAACAGTTTGACAGTTTCTTCTTTTTCTAAAAAATAAAACCGTTTAAACTAAAAAAACAAAAACAAAAACGTTCACCCATTTCAGTTTCAGAAACAGTTTCCTGTAAACATATGCATATCATAATCCAACAATCCCTCTCCTATGCAGTTACCCAAGAGAAATTAAATTTTTGTTTGTACAAAAATCTATACATAAATGTTTATAACAGCTTTATTTATAATCGCCAAAAACTAGCAACCGTTCAAATATCCATCAACATGTGAAAGGATAAATAAAATGTATATATTTTGGCAAATTTAATGCAATATTTAATGCAATATTACTTCGCAATAATAGGGAATGAATAGGGATCCACACAGTAACACAGATGAGTCTCATGACTGCTGTGTTATGCCCAGTGAAGGAACCAACACATACTAGAGTATACACTGTATGATTCCATTTAGGTAAAATACAAACTAACCTGTAGTGAGGAAAATCACATCAGTGGTTGTCTGTGACTAGCGGTGAAGGGAAGAATGGACTGCAAAGAAGCATAAGGAATCTTTTATGAGGATGAGGAAATATTCTGTATCTTGATTACAGTTGTAGTTTCACTGATGTATATGACTGTCAAACTCATCATATATACACTTGAAACAGATGCAATTTGTTGTAAATAAATTATTTCTTATCAAGTTGATAAGGAAAAGATATCTCTACTATCATTTTGCTTTCTTATGTTCTTCTTTCTCCTAAAAATGAATGAAAAAAGTTTGTCTAATAAAGTGATTTACATAATCAAGTCACTGACATATCATCTTTCTAGAGCCTCTTCTCCTCTATCACAGTTTCTCCATCTTTTTTCCTTCACTAGTTCCCTTGAATGCAAGTAGTACAAGTGTTTTGGAGCACTAACCCCACTTCTGTAGACAGAAGTTCCATAGCTGTTGTCCAGAATCTGGTGCTCCAGGAGGTACAGCTTTCCCTGGAACTGAGCTAAGCCTCTAGAGTCCTGCATTTTTCCATCCACACACATCCAGGTGTTACTGGCTCAGACCCAGAACCCGATGCAACTGAATTACTGATGCCTCGAGAGATCCTAGGCAGGGCTGGATTGATTTCCATAAACCAATTGGAACTGTAGGCCAGGTTGGCCCAGGAAAACTTATCAACCAGGAATTTTGTCAATGCCTAGCGCTTAGAGTCAGAAACTTTGAAGGGCTTAGAGAACACTAGTCTAAACCCTGGCTTCCATTCAACCTGAGCTTCCCCAAGTCATCTTCCAGCCTCTTCTTTTTCTTTTTTTAATTTTTATTTATTTAACACCTTTATTGGAGTATAATTGCTTTACAATGGTGTGTTAGTTTCTGCTTTATAACAAAGTGAATCAGCTATACATATACATATACCCCCATATCTCCTCCCTCTTGTGTCTCCCTCCCACCTTCCCTATCCTATCCCTCTAGGTGGTCACAAAGCACCGAGCTGATCTCCCTGTGCTTTGCGGCTGCTTCCCACTAGTTATCTATTTACATTTGGTAGTATATATAAGTATATGCCACTCTCTCACTTCGTCCCAGTTTACCCTTCCCCCGCCCCGTGCCCTCAAGTCCATTCTCTACATCAGCATCTTTATTCCTGTCCTGCCCCTAGGTTCTTCAGAACCATTTTTTTTAGATTCCATGTATATGTGTTAGCATACGGTCTTTATTTTTCTCTTTCTGACTTACTTCACTCTGTATGACAGTCTCAGGTCCATCCACCTCACTACAAATAACTCAATTTCGTTTCTTTTTATGGCTGAGTAATATTCCATTGTATACATGTGCCACATCTTCTCTATCCATTCATCTGTCGATGGACATTTAGGCTGCTTCCATGTCTTGGCTATTGTAAATAGTGCTGCAATGAACATTGTGGTACATGACTCTTTTTGAATTATGGATTTCTCAGGGAATATGCCTAGTAGTGGGATTGCTGGGTCGTATGGTAGTTCTATTTGTAGTTTTCTAAGGAACCTCCATACTGTTCTCCATAGTCCATCCTCATCTTGAATGCTCCAGTGATGGGGAATTCACAGCCATAAGGTTCTTTGTCTTCCTTATAGTTAACCAAATCTCTCTCCCTTGAGGTTTACCCTTTGGTTCATTTCTGGCCTCTCTCCCCCAGTCCATGGGGTGCCCATAATCCTCATCCCAACCCCCAGTTGCCCACAGCCCCTGCTGCACGTCTAAACAATCCCCACCAGAGGGCACTCCAAGCACTGCCCAGTCTCTCCCCTCTGTCGGCTCCTCCTCTGCTTCCATTTCTTTGCCCTGCTGCAGGCCGACCCTGTGACAAAGGGTCAACCAAAGTAACCCCTGCCAAGAGATATTTAACCGAGTGTCATTTCAGGTCACTTGGTGCTTTAACCCAACTAGAAGAAGGTAAATACCTAGACTTGCTGGGTTATAGGGTAACCTAAGTTTAACATTTTCAGGAACATTTCAGGAACTGCCAAACTGTTTTCCAAACATGCTGCACCATTTTGTATCCCTACCAGCAATGTATAAGGGTTCTGATTTCTTCACATCCTCATCAACCCTCATTATTATCTGTCTTTTTGATTATAGCCATTCTAGTGTGTGCGAAATGGCATCTAACTGTGGTTTTGATCTGCATTTCCCTAATGACTAATAATGTTGAGCATCTTTTTATGTCCTTATTGGACATTTGTATATCTTTTTTAAAGAAATGTTTATTCAAATCCTTTGTCCATTTTTAATTGGGTTATCTGTCTTTTTATTATTGAGTTGTAAGAGTTCTTTATATATTCTGGATATAAGTCCATTATCAGGTATGATTGGCAAATATTTTATCCCAGTCTGTGGGTTGCCTTTTTACTTCCTTGGTGGTGCCCTTTGAGGTACAAAAGGTTTTAATTTTGGGGCTTCCCTGGTGGCACAGTGGTTGAGAGTCCGCCTGCCGATGCAGGGGATGCAGGTTCGTGCCCCCGTCCGGGAGGATCCCACATGCCACGGAGCAGCTGGGCCTGTGAGCCATGGCCGCTGAGCCTGCGCGTCCGGAGCCTGTGCTCTGCAACGGGAGAGGCCACAACAGTGAGAGGCCCGCGTACCGCAAAAAAAAAAAAAAAAAAAAAAAAGGTTTTAATTTTGATAAAGTTCAACTTGCCAATCTTCTCTTTTATTGCTTGTGCTTTTGGCATCATGTCTAATTAATCATTGCCTAATCCAACATCATAAAGATTTATTCCTATGTTTGCTCCATTGGGTTTTATAATTTAAGCTCTTACATTTAGCTTTATGACTCACTGTGAGTTAATTTTTGTTCATTGCGTAAGATAGGGACTCAAATCCATTCTCCTGCATGTGGATATCTAACTATCTCAATATAACTTAGCTTCATGAATGAAAAATTTGATAGGACGTGTCTTCAGCAATCACCAGGCATCTGGGTTTTTCTTACAGTTCTTATAGGCTAAAGGAAAATGATGAATCTATTAAACTAGTACAGGGCAGAAAAAACCTGCTTTTACCTAACATATTTCTATGCCTTTTAGGGTGGAGAGTGCATTAGAACTGTTGATAAAGTGTGGTGGTGGTTCAGCTACATGAGGCTCTGCTAATAATTCTGCTAGTTGCCAAGTGGGGGATGGAGAGGGTTAGAGCATTCCTAGCACCTATAAATTTGGGAAGAGTAATGCCTCATATGTCAGGGAAGAGTAGACTTCAGTTGCATTGAGAAGACCAGATAAGGATTAGATAGAGCCCCCAGTGTCCAAATGACTACTGTATAGAAGGCTACAAGGCTCATTTTCATCCCTTAAATTTTTCTATCTCAAATTTTCAATAAAATATATTGAGAGTTTTGTCCATATTTAAAATTCATCTCTAGTTTTATAATGGACATAATGAGGGCCCAGTTTATGTGACTGCCCCTGTGAACCCTTCCCAGACTCCTCACAAATACCATCTCACTATTTTCTATTCTCCCCTTCTGGGTTTTGTTTTGTTTTGTTTTTTAATTTCTTCTGCTTTTACTGCACTATTTTGGGATTGAGTAGTTTTTTGTGATTGTTTTTCTTTTCCACTATTAGTTTATTATTTATATCTCTTTTTTAAATTGTTGCCCTAGAGTTTGTACAATATATATATCTTTAACTTAACACAGTTTACATTTATATTTATACCTCTCTCTGGATAGTTTAAGAATCTTACATTATTGAAAATGAATTAATGCATTAATGAATTAACAAAATTTAATGGATTTTTATGGTATTTGCTTTCTGGTCAGTGCTGAAAAATGCACCCCAAAAGGATCCTCTTCTCTAAGGCCTCTGGAGTAACGGAAAACAAAGACCATTACAAGGGAAAACCCTGATGGATGCTGACTCCTCCGGCTGCTCTCCCTCCCCACTGGCCTCACGGAACTTGGATGCTGCCATACGCTTCTCAGAACAACTCCTTCACCTCTTTTTCACAAGTGTCACTTCTGCACAGACTTAAAACCATCTTTATGAGGTGAGCGGACAGAAATACAATAAAATTATTTATCGTGAGGCACAACCATATGGCTTGTGTTTAAAGAAACTCAGCTTCTTCCCTTATAAAAAAGGAGCTCGAAGAAGAGCTTATTTTCTCTCTCAGAGGGATTTTTTTTCCCTGCAAGGATAAGGAAAGTATCTGGCTTATGCAGACCTGGACACAAGGGAAAGAGAAGAAACTACTCTGTCACGAGAGGCCACCCTCTCCCAAGGCCCCCTGCCTCACTTCACTGAAGACCTTCTGCCACCGCAGCCCATTCCTCCCACATAAGTCCCCACCTTCCTCCACTTTCTCTCTCTGTTCCCCTCCTCCTCCCAGCCAGGCTGCCACGTGGGAGAGGATACCGGATATCCTTCACTTAGACTCTGACTACAGTGAGCAAAGCCAAGCCCTGCACCCACAAAGGTTAGAACAAAAGGAACTAACACAGCTTAGTACATACTTTAACCTTCCCCAAAAACATATTTCACTCATCCAAATCCCAAGCTATGGTTAGTGGGAAGAAATAAGACACAGGTAACACAGAACCTTTTAAGATCAAGGCTCAGTGGACTTACAGAGAGAAAAAGCAAATCTCTTATTTAGAAATTAAATCCATTCAATGGCTATTAAATCATCCAAGCACCCACATTACCAGGTGGCACCATGCCTCTTTCTTTTATCATGAGACAGTATAGATGCTTTAAAACAATCAGCAGCCTTCTCTAGAAGGTTTTGCCTTACATTTATTGCTACCCTGCTTATTTGCCATGCCCGGACCTCAGCCCACAGCCTATTAGAGAATCAAAAAGGCAGGCAAGAATGGAAACGACCCCTCACAAGTCCATTCTTTCACATGCCAAGAGCTTTCTCTTCGTGAGACTGCCATGAGGTTACCACAAGAAGTCAACATGGCTATTGCGAGGGCTTCCGGGAAGATGGCGGAAGAGTAAGACGCGGAGATCAACTTCCTCCCCACAGACACACCAGAAATAATCTACACGTGGAACAACTCCTACAGAACACCTACTGAACGCTGGCAGAAGACCTCAGACCTCCCAAAAGGCAAGAAACCCCCCACCTATCTGGGTAGGGCAAAAGAAAAAAGAATAAAGGTAGACAGAAGGATAGGGACGGGACCTGCACCAGTGGGAGGGAGCTGTGAAGGAGGAAAGGTTTCCAAATACTAGGAAGCCCCTTTCCAGGCGGAGACTGGGAGGCGGAGGGGGGAGCTTCGCAGCCGCGGAGGAGAGCACAGCAACAGGGGTGCGGAGGGCAAAGCGGGGAGATTCCCGCACAGAGCATAAGGGCCAACTGGCACTCACCAGTCCAAGAGGCTTGTCTGCTGCCCCGCCGCACCGGGCGGGGCTGGGAGCTGAGGCTCGGGCTTCGGTCGGAGGCAGGGAGAGGACTGGCGTTGGCGGCGTGAGCACAGCCTGCAGGGGTTTAGTGCGTCACGGCTGGCCGGGAGGGAGTCCGGGGAAAAGTCTGGAGCTGCTGAAGAGGCAAGAGACTTTTTCTTGCCTCTTTGTTTCCTGGTGCGCAAGGAGAGGGGATTAGGAGCACCGCTTAAAGGAGCTCCAGAGACGGGCGCGAGCCGCGGCTAAAAGCGCGGACCCCAGAGACGGGCATGAGACGCTAAGGCTGCTGCTGCCGCCACAAAGAAGCCTGTGTGCGAGCACAGGTCACTATCCACACCTCCCCTTCCGGGGAGCCTGTGCAGCCCACCACAGCCAGGGTCCCAGGATCCAGGGACAACTTCCCCGGGAGAACGCACGGCACGCCTCAGGCTCGTGCAACGTCACGCCGGCCTCTGACGCAGCAGGCACGCACCGCACTCCGTGCCCCCCCCCCCCCCCCCCGGCCTGAGTGAGCCAGAGCCGCCGAATCAGCGGCTCCTTTAACCTCGTCCTGTCTGAGCAAAAAACAGACGCCCTCCAGCGACCTACACGCAGAGGCAGGGCCAAATCCAAAGCTGAGCCCCTGGGAGCTGTGAGAACAAAGAAGAGAAAGGGAAATCTCTCCCAGCAGCCTCAGAAGCAGCGGATTAAAGCTCCACAATCAATTTGATGTACCCTGCATCTGTGGAATACATGAATAGACAACGAATCATCCCAAATTAAGGAGGTGAACTTTGAGAGCAAGATTTATGATTTTTTTTCCCCTTTTCCTTTTTCTGTGAGTGTGTATGTGTATGCTTCTGTGTGAGATTTTGTCTATAGAGCTTTGCTTCCATTTGTCCTAGGGCTCTATCCGTCCGTTTTTCTTTCTCTTAATAATTATTTTTTTATTTTAATAACTTTATTATATTTTATCTTACTTTATTTTACTCTATCTTCTTTCTTTCTTTTAACCTTCCTTTGCTCCATCCTTCCTTCCTCCCTCCCTCCTTCCCTCCCTCCTTTCTTTCTTTCTTTCTACTTCTACTAATTCTTTCTTTCTACATTTTCTCCCTTTTATTCTGAGCCGTGTGGATGAAAGGCTCTTGGTGCTGCAGCCAGGAGTCAGTGCTATACCTCTGAGGTGGGAGAGCCAACTTCAGGAGACTGGTCCACAAGAGACCTCCCAGCTCCACATAATATCAAACGGCGATAATCTCCCAGAGATCTCCATCTCAACACCAGCACCCAGCTTCACTCAACGACCAGCAAGCTACAGTGCTGAACATCCTATGCCAAACAACTAGCAAGACAGGAACACAACCCCATCCATTAGCAGAGAGGCTGCCTAAAATCATAAGTCCACAGACACCCCAAAACACACCACCAGACGTGGACCTTCCCACCAGAAAGACAAGATCCAGCTTCATGCACCAGAACACAGGCACTAGTCCCCTCCACCAGGAAGCCTACACAACCCACTGAACCAACCTTACCCACTGGGGACAGACACCAAAAACAACGGGAACTACAAACGTGCAGCCTGCAAAAACGAGACCCCAAACACAGTAAGATAAGCAAAATGAGAAGACAGAAAAACACACAGCAGATGAAGGAGCAAGATAAAAACCCACCAGACCTGACAAATGAAGAGGAAATAGACAGTCTACTTGAAAAAGAATTCAGAATAATGATAGTAAAGATGATCCAAAATCTTGGAAGTAGAATAGACAAAATGCAAGCAACACTTAACAAGGACCTAGAAGAACTAAAGATGAAACAAACAATGATGAACAACACAATAAATGCAATGAAAAATACTCAGATGGGATCAATAGCAGAATAACTGAGGCAGAAGAACGGATAAGTGAACTGGAAGATAAAATAGTGGAAATAACTACTGCAGAGCAGAATAAAGAAAAAAGAGTGAAAAGAACTGAGGACAGTCTCAGAGACCTCTGGGACAACATTAAATGCACCAACATTCGAATTATAGGGGTTCCAGAAGAAGAAGAGAAAAAGAAAGGGACTGAGAAAATATTTGAAGAGATTATAGTTGAAAACTTCCCTAATATGGGAAAGGAAATAGTTAAACAAGTCCAGGAAGCACAGAGAGGCCCATACAGGATAAATCCAAGGAGAAATATGCCAAGACACATATTAATCAAACTGTCAAAAATTAAATACAAAGAAAGCATATTAAAAGCAGCAAGGGAAAAACAACAAATAACACACAAGGGAATCCCCATAAGGTTAACAGCTGATCTTGCAGCAGAAACTCTGCAAGCCAGAAGGGACTGGCAGGACATATTTAAAGTGGTGAAGGAGAAAAACCTGCAACCAAGATTACTCTACCCAGCAAGGAGCTCATTCAGATTTGATGGAGACATTAAAACTTTTACAGACAAGCAAAAGCTGAGAGAGTTCAGCACCACCAAACCAGCTCTACAACAACTGCTAAAGGAACTTCTCTAGGCAAGAAACACAAGAGAAGGAAAAGACCTACAATAACAAACCCAAAACAATTAAGAAAATGGGAATAGGAACATACATATCGATAATTACCTTAAATGTAAATGGACTAAATGCTCCCACCAAAAGACACAGATTGGCTGAATGGATACAAAAACAATACCCTTATATATGCTGTCTACAAGAGACCCACTTCAGACCTAGAGACACACACAGACTGAAAGTAAGGGGATGTAAAAAGATATTTCATGCAAATGGAAACCAAAAGAAAGCTGGAGTAGCAATTCTCATATCAGACAAAATAGACTTTAAAATAAAGACTATTAGAAGAGACAAAGAAGGACACTACATAATGATCAAGGGATCGATCCAAGAAGAATATATAACAATTGTAAATATTTATGCACCCAACATAGGAGCACCTCAATACATAAGGCAAATACTAACAGCCATAAAAGGGGAAATCGACAGCAGCACATTCATAGTAGGGGACTTTAACACCCCACTCTCACCAATGGCGAGATCATCCAAAATGAAAATGAATAAGGAAACACAAGCTTTAAATGGTACATTAAACAAGATGGACTTAATTGATATTTATAGGACACTCCATCCAAAAACAACAGAATACACATTTTTCTCAGGTGCTCATGGAACATTCTCCAGGATAGATCATATCTTGGGTCACAAATCAAGCCTTGGTAGATTTAAGAAAATTGAAATTGTATCAAGTATCTTTTCCGACCACAACGCTATGAGACTATATTATCAATTACAGGAAAAGATCTGGAAAAAATACAAACACATGGAGGCTAAACAATACACTACTTAATAACGAAGTGATCACTGAAGAAATCAAAGAGGAAATCAAAAAATACCTAGAAACAAATGGCAATGGAGACACGACGACCCAAAATCTATGAGATGAAGCAAAAGCAGTTCTAAGTGGGAAGTTTATAGCAATACAATCCTACCTTAAGAAACAGGAAACATCTCGAATAAAAAACCTAACCTTGCACCTAAAGCAATTAGAGAAAAAAGAACAAAAAAACCCCAAAGTTAGCAGAAGGAAAGAAATCATAAAAATCAGATCAGAAATAAATGAAAAAGAAACGAAGGAAACGATAGCAACGATCAGTAAAACTAAAAGCTGGTTCTTTGAGAAGATAAAACTGATAAACCATTAGCCAGACTCATAAAGAAAAAAAGGGAGAAGACTCAAATCAATAGAATTAGAAATGAAAAAGGAGAAGTAACAACTGACACTGCAGAAATACAAAAGATCATGAGAGATTACTACAAGCAACTCTATGCCACTAAAATGGACAACCTGGAAGAAATGGACAAATTCTTAGAAATGCACAATCTGCCAAGACTGAATCAGGAAGAAATAGAAAATATGAACAGACCAATCACAAGCACTGAAATTGAAGCTGTGATTAAAAATCTTCCAACAAACAAAAGCCCAGGACCAGATGGCTTCACAGGCGAATTCTATCAAACATTTAGAGAACAGCTAACACCTATCCTTCTCAAACTCTTCCAAAATATAGCAGAGGGAGGAACACTCTGAAACTCATTCTACGAGGCCACCATCACCCTGATACCAAAACCAGACAAGGATGTGACAAAGAAAGAAAACTACAGGCCAATATCACTGATGAACATAGATGAAAAAATCCTCAACAAAATACTAGCAAACAGAATCCAACAACACATTAAACGGATCATACACCATGATCAAGTGGGGTTTATTCCAGGAATGCAAGGATTCTTCAATATTCGCAAATCAATCAACGTGATACACCATATTAACAAATTGAAGGAGAAAAACCATATGATCATCTCAATAGATGCAGATAAAGCTTTCAACCAAATTCAACACCCATTTATGATAAAAACCTTGCAGAAAGTAGGCATAGAGGGAACTTTCCTCAACATAATAAGGCCATATAGGACAAACCCACAGCCAACATCGTCCTCAGTGGTGAAAAACTGAAAGCATTTCCACTAAGATCAGGAATAAGACAAGGTTGCCCACTCTCACCACTCTTATTCAACATAGTTTTGGAAGTTTTAGCCACAGCAATCAGAGCAGAAAAGGAAATAAAAGGAATCCGAATCAGAAAAGAAGTAGTAAAGCTGTCACTGTTTGCAGATGACATGATACTATACATAGAGAATCCTAAAGATGCTACCAGAAAACTGCTAGAGCTAATCAATGAATTTGGTAAAGTAGCAGGATACAAAATTGATGCACACAAATCTCTTGCATTCCTATACACTAATGATGAAAAATCTGAAAGAGAAATCAAGAAAACACTCCCATTTACCACTGCAACAAAAAGAATAAAATATCTAGGAATAAACCTACCTAAGGAGACAAAAGACCTGTATGCAGAAAATTATAAGACACTGATGAAAGAAATTAAAGATGATACAAATAGATGGAGAGATATACCATGTTCTTGGATTGGAAGAATCAACATTGTGAAAATGACTCTACTACCCAAAGCAATCTACAGATTCAATGCAATCCCTATCAAACTACCACTGGCATTTTTCACAGAACTAGAACAAAAAATTTCACAACTTGTATGGAAACACAAAAGACCCCGAATAGCCAAAGCAATCTTGAGAACGAAAAACGGAGCTGGAGGAATCAGGCTCCCTGACTTCAGACTATACTACAAAGCTACAGTAATCAAGACAGTATGGTACTGGCACAAAAACAGAAATATAGATCAATGGAACAGGATAGAAAGCCCAGAGATAAACCCACGCACATATGGTCACCTTATCTTTGATAAAGGAGGCAGGAATGTACAATGGAGAAAGGACAGCCTCTTCAATAAGTGGTGCTGGGAAAACTGGACAGGTACATGTAAAAGTATGAAATTAGATCACTCCCTAACACCATACACAAAAATAAACTCAAAATGGATTAAAGACCTAAATGTAAGGCCAGAAACTATCAAACTCTTAGAGGAAAACATAGGCAGAACACTCTATGACATAAATCACAGCAAGATCCTTTTTGACCCACCTGCTAGAGAAATGGAAATAAAAACAAAAATAAACAAATGGGACCTAATGAAACTTCAAAGCTTTTGCACAGCAAAGGAAACCATAAACAAGATGAAAAGACAACCCTCAGAATGGGAGAAAATATTTGCAAATGAAGCAACTGACAAAGGATTCATCTCCAAAATTTATAAGCAGCTCATGTAGCTTAAAAACAAAAAAAACAAACAACCCAATCCAAAAATGGGCAGAAGACCTAAATAGACATTTCTCCAAAGAAGATATACAAACTGCCAACAAATACATGAAAGAATGCTCAACATCACTAATCATTAGAGAAATGCAAATCAAAACTACAATGAGATATCATCTCACACCAGTGAGAATGGCCATCATCAAAAAATCTAGAAACAATAAATGCTGGAGAGGGTGTGGAGCAAAGGGAACACTCTTGCACTGCTGGTGGGAATGTGAATTGCTTCAGCCACTATGGAGAACAGTATGGAGGTTCCTTAAAAAACTACAAATAGAACTACCATATGACCCAGCAATCCCACTACTGAGCATATACCCTGAGAAAACCATAATTCAAAAAGAGTCATGTATCAAAATGTTCATTGCAGCTCTATTTACACTAGCCCAGAGATGGAAACAACCTAAGTGTACAACATTGGATGAATGGATAAAGAAGATGTGACACATATATACAATGGAATATTACTCAGCCATAAAAAGAAACGAAATTGAGCTATTTGTAATGAGGGGGATAGACCTAGAGTCTGTCATACAGAGTGAAGTAAGTCAGAAAGAGAAAGACAAATACCGTATGCTAACACATATATATGGAATTTAAGGGGAAAAATGTCATGAAGAACCTTGGGGTAAGACAGGAATAAAGACACAGACCTACTAGAGAATGCACTTGAGGAAATGGGGAGGGGGAAGGGTAAGCTGTGACAAAGCGAGAGAGAGGCATGGACGTATATACGCTACCAAACGTAAAATAGATAGCTAGTGGGAAGCAGCCGCATAGCACAGGGAGATCAGCTCCGTGCTTTGTGATCACCTGGAGGGGTGGGATAGGGAAGGTGGGAGGGAGGGAGACGCAAGAGGGAAGAGATATGGGAACATATGTATACATATAACTGATTCATTTTGTTGTAAAGCAGAAACTAAGACACCATTGTAAAGCAATTATACTCCAATAAAGTTGTTTAAAAAAAAAAGATGGATATTGCAAAACTACAGGACAGTAAAATCATAGGTTTATTTATTGGCTTTTGAAAGAGTTTAAACCACCTAAGTCACTGTTAAATTGCAAATTTCTCATTAGCAGTCTTTTCTCCTTCTGAACATGACAGAACCAATGTTGCTCTGTATGAAGATAAGTGTTTGGGATGAGGGGAAGTTGTGACTTAATATATTTTCCATGCTGAACACAAATGTCATCTCTACTACACCTTCATTTTATCAAATAGGTTCAAGATAAGGGCCTCAGCCAGATCCTACCCCACAGAGTGAAAAAAACAGTTTCCACCCAATGCCCAGGACAATCAGTGTGTATCTGAATTGTGACACAGCACTTCAGCTCTGGCTATTTTTCTCCTGCAGGAGTTCTTCAGAAATCCAAATGGCAGCCCCTAAATGGCAAGAGTCATGTCTAATTCAACAATATCCTCCCACCCCTTACCATTTTTCACATCATAAATACTCAAAAATGATTGCTGAGTGCATGAGCATGTTCAGGCCTTAAATTCACACCTATCTGGGTAGGCTCTGCTGGGTCTCTCTTGTAAAAGTCTGCTGCGCTTTACAAAGAAAAAAAGACTTCTGATCCTTAAAGGGACAAGTTAAGACCAGCTATGCAACACCTTGGAAGGCATTTAACACTGGGTCTTAGTGTCTGCATCTGTGATACAAAGGGGTGGACCTAGGTGATGTCTTTTTTCTTTTTAACTATTTTGTTTTGTTTTGATTGTTTTATTTTACATTTTTTTGCCTGTTTTTATCTTTTATTTTACTTTTTATAATTTTATTACTTTATTTTTTTAAAATTTTTATTGGAGTATAGTTGATTTACAATGTTGTGTTAGTTTCAGGCGTACAGCAAAGTGAGTCAGTTATACACGTACATATATCCACTTTTTAGATAGATTCTTTTCCCATATAGGCCATTACAGAGTATTGAGTAGAGTTCCCTGTGCTATTCAGTAGGTCCTTATTAGTTATCTATTTTATATGTAGTAGTGTGTATATGTCAATCCCAATCTCAGCTGATGTCTTAAATGTGCTTTGGCTCTTTAATTCTGAAAACAAAACATTACAGCACCTCCTACAGGCCAGTAGGAAAACATTCCCACCAGGAAAAGCCACTGTCATATTTTAACCCCTAATTTCAAAAACCACTCCACAGAAGCCTAAATTAACCATATTTTTGCTGCATTCCAGTTTTAGGAGAAAGGGGAAATACGTTTAGGGATGAGCAAGGCTCCAGACCTTTACTGTATTCCTTCTGCATACATATTCTAGACCTAAACAGAGAAATCGAGTTGAATAGCCCTACAGCAGAGAATACCTCAGTTATCAAGAAAATATTTAAAATTACATAAAAGTTATTCTACCCTATTTTTAAATTAAGGAGGTCCACGATCATGTTAACTTGAAATGACAGTAGAATTTCTTAAATTTCCAGACATGCGTTTCCTAAGTAAATCAGGGTTGGCCTAAATAAAATTCTAGAGAGCACCCTCTAGTGGCAAAAAAATGCAATTGCTGAATAGCAGTTTCGTCCTGAGATTGCACACATTGGGCAAATAGTAGCTACCATTTGTTGAGCACTCATTACATTTCAAGGACTGGCCTGGATGTTTTACATAGTAATAAGATAAAGGATTTAATAAAGGCACTTTTCAATGTCATGGAAAGAACAGGGAGTCTTTTATTTCACAGAGGCCAAGCTACACTTTAAGATTTATTTCACTGAGTGTGTTTCTCCCACTCCCCCATGTATGCCTGAACACGAGGAGGGGCATCCAGCCTTAGCACATTCTCCTGTGCCTTTATTGCACCTGCTTGGAGTTCTTAGCTGTGTGACAAGCTCTATAAGTCATATTTCTCTTTTATTTTCAGCTCAGAGCCCTGAATTTCAAGTTGGCAAAATGAAGATGGAAGAGAAAAAAAGGAAGCAACACTTGGAGGAAAAAAGAAATAAAGGGGGACAAACACAGTTCAACACTTTATGAAAAACTTCGTGAGTCTGGGGATCTTTTAATTCAAAAAAATTACTTAACATCCATGATTTGAGAGGCATTTAAACAGCAAAACATGTATATATATGATTATATTTTTCAGTAATGTACATCATCTTCAGATCTTTTGAGTGTCCTGTGTGTTTTATCCTAGTGAATTTCTGCACTTAGCACTACATCTGATAAAACTGGTGCTCATTCTCAAAGGGGTTTGCTAAATATTACCAATGCTGAGTACAAACCTAGACCTACATAGACAAATATCATCATACATTCTAAATATGAATGTTCAGCCCCTTCCCTAAAGAGCCCAAAGTCTCAGCACCCATGCAAGGGTGACCCCTCCACAAGGTTGCAAATTCTGATGTCTACCAGCTGATCAGTCCCAGCTCTTAGCTGGCTCCATGGGTCCAGATCCTCCAACTTTTTAAAGGACACTAGAGAATGCAGAAACCTCCTAATTTTTAAATTTTGGAAACTTTGAATGTAAACAAAAAAAGAAAACAAGACTGGGGCTTCCCTGGCGGCGCAGTGGTTGGGAGTCCGCCTGCCGATGCAGGGGACACGGGTTCGTGCCCCGGTCCGGGAAGATCCCACATGCCGCGGAGCGGCTGGTCCCGTGAGCCATGGCTGCTGAGCCTGTGCGTCCGGAGCCTGTGCTCCGCAACGGGAGAGGCCATAACAGTGAGAGGCCCGCGTACCACAAAAAAGGAAAAGAAAAGAAAAGAAAAGAAAACCAGACTATGTGAGAAACACTGTCAGAGCCAAACAAAGCAGGTTTTCTGCCTAAAGGCGTCCCTCCGGTTGCAATTTTCAGCCGCTGCTCCCAGGACTTTTGAGAACTGATGTTCAAGGCACCCCTAGGGAACGCCTTCTTGATCAGATCCTGAGGACTGTGATGCAGAAACTCCAGAAGGGAAGAGTTGTTGGGTGCTTCTGAGATGCTTTACCATCATTGTACATGTCTTGTCCAGGCAAACAACATGTGCTCTTATTCGGCGATTTCCTTATCTGACACTCATTATTTGGATATTCCCACCAGTTTCTAAGAATATAAGAATTTGCGGTCTATTGCAAAACACGTTTCTGCTCTTTGTAGTCAACCAGAGTCATCTCTTCTTCTCTGTGGTCATTAAAATCTGACCTTCAATAAAACCCACACCAGTTTTCTGGATTAGCCTATGATATCTCTAACAGGGATTGTGGACTTTTCAGGAAGACAGAGGCACTAAGACAATGCACAAATTTGAAATGGGGTCAATGCGTTGTTGCATTTTCAGCAATATGAAGACAGAGCTCCCCTATTAAAAGTCTCCATAATCATTTCACATTTTTCACAGTTAACTAAGGAAAACCCACGTGAGTGGGTTTTCATTTGGAAGAAAAATTGCTCTGGGTCCATGCAGCTTCAGAATTTAAATCGCTGCGGATTTGTATATGTGTCAAATGTGCACCTTTAATAAATTCTATAAGCACTGCCTCAACTCAAAACTTTCTCAACTACCGAGCTGTCTTAGACGGATACAGAGCAGGTATAAAGCCACCTGTACTTGGGTCTTTCAAAGAAAAAAATACATAGGAAACTTTGCACTTTCTAGGAGGAATAGCTAAGTAGATGTCTTTGCGTAAAAAAAAGGGCCTTGTTGAAGCTTCAGTAGGAGATCTGGACAGGGAGGATGGGAGGAAACACTAAGGGGGCCTATGCAGAATCCTCAGGCCAGCTGCCAGAACACCAGAGGCCTCCTATTACATATACACGATGGGACTTTAAAAAGTTATAGGTTCAGGGCTTCCCTGGTGGTGCAGTGGTTGAGAGTCTGCCTGCCGATGCAGGGGACGCGGGTTCGTGCCCCGGTCTGGGAGGATCCCACATACCGCAGAGCGGCTGGGCCCGTGAGCCATGGCCGCTGAGCCTGCGCGTCCGGAGCCTGTGCTCTGCAACGGGAGAGGCCCCAGCGGTGAGACGCCCACGTACCGCAAAAAAAAAAAAAAAAAAAAAAAAGTTATAGGTTCAGCAGCTTGATGGTTTTCGAAAGGATTGTGGGAGCTTTGTTCCCTTTTTATTTGGTTTCTTTAAAAGATGACTGGAATGAGGGCTTTCCGAGACTTGGGGTAGTCCTCAAACATCTTGAGGTAGAATCTAAAAGACAAGAGAGGAATAATTATAAATACAACCAAGCAGTGGTCAACGACTGAGGTTTGATCTGTTTGGAATCCCTGTTACAAACCAGCCTGCAGTTGTTCAGGGTCTGACTCTTCCAGATGGCCATCTATCTTCTTCCTACCTCCTGCATCCTATCTCTTGTAGATGTTGAAGCTTCTCATGTTGAGAAATAAAAAGTAATAGCCAGAGGACAGCAGTGGTGGCTGCACAATATGATGAGTGTACCTGATGCTACTGGATTATACACTTAAAATTGTTAAAATGGTAGATTTTATGTTATGTATATTTTACCCAATAAAAAATACATCATAGCCAGAAAGAAGTACTCAGTGGATTCAACTGAGAAATACAGGGAACCAGGGACCCCAAAGAGCATAGGCAACATTAACCCTAGAGAACTGGTCATGTTCCCAGGAAAAATATCCCTTCGTGAGGCCTGGGAAACGCCAAAAAAATGTTACCTTGTATTATAGGTTGAATTGTGTTCCCCCCAAATATATGCTGAAGTTCTAACCCCCAGTTCCTGAGAATGTGACCTTATTTTGGAAATAGGGTCACTGCAAATATAATTTATTAAGATGAGGTCATACTGGAGCAGGGTGGGCCCTTAATCCAATATGACTGGTGTCCTCATGAGAAGGGGAAGAAGAGACACAGAGACACACACACATGGGAGAAGGCCACGTGAAGACAGAGGCAGGGATTAGAGGCCGCTATAAGCCATGAACACCAAAGACTGCTGGCCACTGCCAGAAGCTAGGAAAAGACAAGGAAGGATTCTTTCCTCGAGCCTCCAGAGAGAGCGTGGCCCTGCCCACACCTTGATTTCAGACTTCTGCCTTCAGAACTGTGAGAGAATAAATTTCTGTTCTTTAAGCCACTCGGTTTGTGGTCATCTATTTCGGCAGCCCAGGGAGACTAATACATCTTGTAAAAAGGCTTTCCCTTTAAGTGACCAGGCTGTTCTCTTACCTAGTTGAAGCTGGCAGCTCTCAAGTTATAATTAAGGTGATACACTCTGTTCAAGTACCATAGTTTGAACTGAGGGACAAATAGTATTAATATGTCACAGGAGGTGGCTGGTTTTCCGTGCTGTGATTTGGGGTCTGCTGAGCTGCCTCTCACAAACCCCAGTAAGCCCTGTGAAAAGATGCCCTCCGCCCTTCCCTCTGAAGCAGGCTGCCATAATAGGACAGGGCCTCAGTTTGGATTCTGCTGTTGTACTAGCTAGAACCCTCTGGTGGGATTGCTATCCCTCCCCGACCAAGCCCAGTGCAGGCCACCCTTCTCAGGGCCCCTCCAACTGCTGGCTGATGCCCTGTCCTCTCCCCTGCCCCTCTGACTCTGGTGGGCAACAGGCCTACCTGAATGGGGGAGAACTATTACACTGACCCCCTTCCAGGCTGGGGACCCTCCGGCGCCCTTCCCCACCAAGCAAAGGAGGGGGTAAGAATAGATCATGAGGAGTTGCTGTTTCATTCATTTCTCACAGGTCTCTGCATAAATTCCACTCCAAGGAAAAGAACACATTCTTATTTAAACCTTCAAAACTTTGAAATTAATCATTAGCGGGACTAAAACACCTATGCAGGAGTATAAGGGGTTCCTTCAGGGTCCTGGTTCCAAGCCCATTCTCTCTTTGGGCATCCATCCCCTCTGTCACCAGTAACCACAGGCTTTCTCTTTCCTCCAGCCCCATTTCAGCAAAGGGATCTGACATTTGCCTTTACAGCCTGATAGCAACTTAGTATGTAACCCTTTCCCTTCCAGTGATACTTTTCCTTAACTCTTTTGTCCCCACCCCATCCCAGGCTCAGGGATTGGGAGGGAGGGAGGGAGGAGTTAGTAAAGCTTTAGGCTAGACCTACAGGGGAATGGGTCTAAACCCCTGCAATTCCCAGCATTCCCCAACAGATGGCACAGTCCTGAAACTGCACCACACAAGTAAATAATTGTTGACCCTATCTTCCCAGGAAGCCAGCAATAACATTGGTAATGATTTATGGAGGGTGGAGGTAGAGGAAGGAGGAGAGTACCAAAATAAGCCCTGGTATTACACAGATTCCAAGAAAATAATCCTAGAGTTTCCAGGGCTCTGTGATTACCTGAACAGTTAGCACCAAACCTAGAATTAAAAATAGTAGGCACACTAGGTACAGGGCTAGTACTTTTCCCCAGCGGTTATCCATCCTGGCTGTACCTCAGAATTACCTGTGAAGCTTTGGAAAGTGCAACCTGGGCTCCCACCTATGGAACACACTTGGAGAGATGTGGCGGAAGTGAATTGAAGCACAGAAATGGAATCTACGTCTTGTACCTCCTCTTACCTGTAGCCCACTGCCAAACAGCAGCCATTGCCAGATAAGCCTGATAGGAGGGCACAGAGCCGGGGTCAACTAACTCATGTGGACACCGAGTGCTTCTCTCTGGGAAGCCTTCTTCAACAAGGGGGCATGTGGCTTCCCAAGTCACTTTGGTGCTCCTATCTACCTGGGTTTGGTTTTGCTCATAGGAAGAAAAAAAATTGTTACTGTTACTGTCATCCAGCTAAATTTCAACTTCAGTGAAAATCCAAAAGGTCAGAATTCATCCATCTGGATAATTGTATCAACCTTACCTTGTAAAAAAAAAAAAAAAATCTCTTCCGTGTCTATATCTGACTCCATGTGTTAACAAAACCCTGTTTGGAGAAGAAAGCTACATGGATGCTGCCACCTTGATTGAAAAGTTTACCTATGGTGGTGAAAAGCTCGCAGCCCAAGGAAACAAAGTGAGAAAAATGCAAATGCAAGTGCTGGGAGGGACCAAGTGGCCAGGGCATAGCCGATCCATTCAATGATCTCGCCAAGGAAATTGGCTCCAGAAACGTACGTGAACAAGCCACCTGCGTGCAGAAGAATCAACAAGTCAATCATCAGTCCTAGATCAGTGCTGCATTAAAACCCCTGTGCTTTGTTCCAAAATACATAAGGGAACCTAGGATGAATGTGGGGCTGGAGACTGCCTTCAGAGTAATGGGAGTTTGGTGGAATCCTCTTGGGGAGAAGGGAAAACAGCATCAGCATCCTGTAGCCCTCAGAACATCTGGGAATGTTCTGAGGAGTGGCCCCAACTGCTGGATGGGCTCCATCTAAATCTCCAACAACTGCTGGGCTACTGGCTCTGGACAGGACAACGATGAGGTGCAGGAGGTTGGGGATGGTTTCGTTCTATTAAGCAACATTTCCAGCTACCACTCACTTTCTCACTCCTTCCCTGGACACCCACACAGCACGTCCACCATATACAAGTTAAAAGAACACACCACGTGAAAACAATAACAACCTGAACTGATGTGAGAATTAGTCAGATTCTCCTTTGGCATTTGCCCTCCCACTTCTGCAAAGCAGTACACTCGTTCGAGTTTAAAGTACAGAGTGGGAGCTGCAAGGGTTTTGCCCTACTGGAGGCTGGTAGGCAGAACACTCTATGACATAAATCACAGCAAGGTCCTTTTTGACCCACCTCCTAGAGAAATGGAAATAAAAACAAGAGTAAACAAATGGGACCTAATGAAACTTAAAAGCTTTTGCGCAGCAAAGGAAACCATCAAGAAGACCAAAAGACAACCCTCAGAATGGGAGAAAATATTTGCAAATGAAGCAACTGACAAAGGATTGATCTCCAAAATTTATAAGCAGCTCATGCAGCTTAATAACAAAAAAACAAACAACCCAATCCAAAAATGGGCAGAAGACCTAAATAGATGTTTCTATTGATTTTAAAGATTTCCTTTTCTATCCAACCTCTATGTCTGACCTCAAAACTGTATCTAGAAATCAACACATTTATAATGTTAGGAAATATATCTACACTCAATATTTCTGCCCCACACTAAACTGGGAAAGTTCCACCCCAAACAATTTTTTCTTTCCATACTTATACAAAGAATATTTTGTTTTTAAGTCATTATCTAACATAACTTAACAGTTGGAGACTAACCTTGGCAATTTCACTTTTAAGAGCTTTCTCTGCTCTTCTCTATTTGTCTAGTTACTGAATGAAGACTTAAAAAATCAAAGCCCCTTAAAGCTATCTTCCTGAAGGATGATACTGCATCAGCAGTTCCTGACCTGTAACTCCCCAGGAGTTAACACTGGCCTACTGCAAAGGGTCTATAAATAGTCTGTGAATATAGCAAATGGTGTATCTCAACCTACAGTATTATTTTTGTTTGATGTAGGTACTGAAAGGATGTTAGCAACATTCAAATTCATTTAAGTGTTACCGAATTCAAAGTAGCTTTGTCATTATTTTTTTAATCAGTGGATATTAGTCTGTGCCAACATCACGTCGTAATTCAGTAATTTTTAAATGTAAATAAAGAGCTGTATTTACATCAAAAAGGGTGAGAGCCATTGACCTACACAAATACCCACCTAAAGATGTTGAAGGATGACTTGGACGAATTCACTCCCACCTGCTTATACTTGTCAACCGCACAGCTTGGTTACTTGGGAACAGTTAGGACTTCAAATATTCTGTACCTTTATCCCTGAAAATGCACTTGTACTTGTTAGACTTCCCATCCTAATTTTTGATTAAGTAAATATGGTTCCCTACACCTTTTAGAACACACGAGTGGCAGGAAATAAACAAATACTACCCCCTGACTACTCACTAGATAAGTCTAGTGAGACTTATTGAAGAGGACCAATTTGTTGGTCATGCATGATTAGGCTTCATTTGCTAACCTAGGATCGACACTCCGTACATATGATTGTTAATTTTTTGTGTCAAGTTGACTGGCCATGGGGTGCCCAGATACTTGGTTGACCATTATTTCTGGGTGTGCCCGTGAGGGTGTTTCTGGATAAGATTAACATTTGAATCAACAGACTGAGTAAAGCAGATTGTCCTCCCCAGGGCTGATGGGCATCCAACCCACTGGAGGCCTGAATAGAACAAAAAACAGGGCAAGGAGAATTCACGCTCTGTTTTTGAGCTGGGACATTGGTCTTCTCCTGCATTAGGACTGGAACTTACACGGAAGCTCTCCCAGTTCTCAGGCCTTGGGACTCAGACTGGAAATTGCACTGCCTACTCTCTGTGGGCTCCACCTTGTACATGGAAGATCATGGGATTTCTCAGCCTCCATAGTCATGTGAGCCAATTCCTCATAATAAATCTCTTTATCAACGTCTAAATCTACATTCTATTGGTTCCGTTTCTCTGGAGAACCCCAGTACAGCACATAAGAATCTTACCTACTGCAACTAAGAGGCAGCCTACTTTCACCCTACCCCAACCCCTCCCTCCCCCCACCTGCAGGGTATTGTGATCATGAACCTTCCTGGGGGCTCTTCTCTTGAACTTCCAGGTTCAGATAAGGACTGCAAATGTGCTGTGGGATAGGATGGGATGTGGAGGAGAAGTCAGGGACATATTGGGATATATTGTGTCATCTGGGCCCTCTCTGCCCCCTGTCCCTTTGTTACTCATAGTGTAATTCCTGAGACAGGCTCTCAAGGAGGAGTGGGAATCTGGAGGGCAGGGGAGACATTACCTTGTGGAATCCTATAGATGATTTCTCCAGGCTTCCTGAGCTGGCGCAATATATAGTCACTATGAATGTTGATTCCCATTCCCAAAATAAATAAGAAGACACCTTGGCAAAGAAGAGAGGGAGAAGTTAAGAATATATCCTGTTTTTGGTGTTTTTCTCACAATCTAAAGTTTTTGTTGTTGCTGTTGTTTTTCTAAAAATGAAGGGAAGGGCATTTGACTTCGAATTTTAAGAATGAAACTAAGGCAAAAAAGGGGGGGAGGGGGCAACTAACCCTGGTCCTAAACTTGAATGAAGGGGCTGTGCTGTTTCATAAACCAAAGAGCTGAAAATGCACAGTGCCATGTGATAGAGGCAAGCGGGAAAGGAGAGAGGGAGACCCTATCATCATGCAATACTTAAATAAGTAAATAAACAAATAAATAAATGAATAAATAGCAAGCTTTCAGCCCATTCACAGATAATCAAAACATGGTCGGCAAACTCAACAGCCAACTCTAATCCCTTCTCCTTTGCCACCCCCACTACAGAGGCTGAGAGACGGTCTTGTGACCTAGTTCTGCCAAGAGGATGTAAAGGGAAGTCTTCTGGAGGTTTCCTTGGAAATCTTTTGCTTTTCTGATAAAGGGGGCTAAATGGGACCAGTGTCTCTATGGCCTCCCTCTTCCTTTGTTGCCAGATGCGATGCCTTGAGCTACAGGAAATGTCTTGCAACCATGACGTGACTGTGATGAGGACTAGAAGTAAATATTCTCACAACAGTGGAGAGGAAGTGCCTGGGATCTTAATGACACCAGCAAGCAGCTGAAGGAATGCAGAAGCCACCTACCTTTGGACAATCTTGTTATGTAGGAAATATAAATTCTTAATTATTTCACTAAGAGTTGGGTTTCTGTGACTTATTGCTGAGAGCACTACTGATTGATATACCCACGCTCATGGAAGTAATTGGAGAGCTTGGCACCTAGCAAACTGTTTTCCACCACGGCCAGTTCACACACACATTCCCTTTCCCCATTCACAGGTACAGAAAGGGCCCTGGTCTGAGATGAGGAGAGCTGGGGTCAGGGACGCTATGTATTACGTCCCAATGGGCCCAGAATCACTCACTGTTCCACACAGACGCCCAACCCCAGCTCTCAGCCAAGTGTATTTGTGCTGATCAAAATACATCAGGCAGGGGACTTCCCTGGTGGCGCAGTGGTTAAGAATCTGCCTGCTAGTGCAGGGGACATGGGTTCGATCCCTGGTCCGGGAAGATCCAACATGCCGCGGAGCAACTAAGCCCGCGAGCCACACCTACTGAGCCCGCTCACCACAACTACTGAAGCCTGTGTGCCCCAGAGCCCATGTGCCGCAACTACTGAGCCCACATGCTGCAACTACTGAAGCCTGCGCACCTAGAGCCCATGCTCTGCAACAAGATAAGCCAGCACAATGAGAAGCCTGTGCACTGCAACTAAGAGTAGCCCCCGTTTGCCACAACTAGAGAAAGCACACACGCAGCAACGAAGACCCAACGCAGCCAAAAATAAAAATATAATAAAATAAATTAAAAAAAAACAAAATACATCAGGCAAGAACAGTTGAATTAAAAACAGTCACATCTACTCTCACCTCATTTGCTATGATATGAAATAATGATTGTTAATGTTGTCTTGTCAAAAGATTATTAGCCTGGAAGAAAGGAAACCTGGGAAGGGACACCAGTGGAGGGAGGACAAGGGGGTGGGAGAGGGAGGGGAGATAGCATGCACAGCAGTGGAAAAGCAGGCACCTTAGATTCGATGTCTGTGTGTCCTTGGACAAGTCACTTAACCTCTCTCAGCCTCACTTTTCTTATCTGTAAAATGTAGATTCCAACAGTACCTATCTTAAAAGGATGGTATGAGACTCATTCATGTGTTGATTCTTTCATTCATTTATTCAGATAACATGTGTTGAGGTCTTACTATGTACCAAGCACTGTCCTAAACACCAGGGATATAGTAGTGAGAAAAACAGTCAAGGTGTCTGTTCTCATAGAGCTTACATTTCAGTGGAGAAACACAGAAATGAATTAAAATAATGAAAAATTTTAAATCACATAATATCACTACAAAGCAGAAAATCAAAGTAGGATAAGGAGATAAAAAAGAATGAACTGGGGTGGGGAGGAAGTATCTCTACTTTAGATGAGGTCAATAGGGAAAGCTTTTCTGAAGATCTGGCATCTGTCCTATGATTTGAATAATGAGAATACAAAGATCTGAGGAAGAGCATTCTGGTAGAGGGACTAACAGATGCAAAGGTCCTGAGGCTAGTATAGGTTTAGCATGTCTAAGAAACAGAAGGAAGGTGCTACAGTTAATGCTTTAAGATAGATGGTGGGGGGGCGGGGTGGTGGTGGTAATGAGGAGATGAGAAGAGGATGGAACTTTCAAAATCCCATCAAGCTCTACAGGATATGGTGAGGAGTGTGGATTTTTAACTGCAACAGGAAGCCGATGGCAGGTTTTAAGCAGGGGAGAATAGGATCTGATGTCAGTTTATTATCATTACAAAAGAAGTATATATGTTTTGTGGAAGATGAAATGCTAATTAGCAGAAATAAGAAAACCAAGACACTTTGTTCCTACCACCCAAGAACTACCACCATTAAACACTTTGGTGCATGTCCTTCCAGATCTTCATCTTAGGCATATTCCAATTTCCTCAAATGTCCCCAGAATACCACTTCTAGCTGGTTCGTGTAAACCAAAGTCCAATATAGGACCACACCCGACATCTGGTCATTACATCCTTTAAGGCCATTTTCATCTAGCCCAGACCCCTGTCTTTTTTTTTTTTTTTTTTTTTTAGGACACTGACTTCTTAAAAAGACCAGACAGTGGTCCCTCAGAAAGCCCCCCTTTCTAGATAAGACTGGCTTACTTCCTCACGGTGGCGTCTAACTTATTTTATTCTTTGTATTTCCTGTAAACTGGCATAAATCATTTTCTTGTGTGGTTATGGGACCAGTTTAATAACTATACAGTTAGGTATATTCATTTATCTGTTCTCAGTGTTGAGCAACTTTCATTTGGATTTTTAATTAAGTTATGAAGTTTCACGATTCAAAGGACAAAACTGTATTAAAAGAAAATTTCTGCCCACCATCCCATTCTCTTTACCCCAAACCCTACAGATACCCTTTTTAAAAACAGTTTCTCTTTTAGCAGTCCAATAGTTCCTCCTCCAATTTTTTAGACAAACAGCAGCACACTATACACACTGTGCACACTTTATGTTTATTTAACCTCATGCTCTAGGGACGTCTCCAGACGAGCACAGAGATAGTCCTTGCTTTTGTTCTGCTTTGTTTCTGTGGCTCCAGAATACTCCACTGGGTACATGTACCAGCATTCGTACAACTAATCCTCTGGCCATTCGTGTGTTCAAATGTTCCCTCTGACCGCTGTGTGGAGAAGGAGCTACTGAGGGTCAGGACTGGAAGTAGGATGTTTAGCTTGAAGGTCACCGTGGCAGTCCAGGCAAGAGGTCATCCTGGCTCAGACCAGGATGAAGTTAGTGCAGTCATGGAGAGCTGAGTTCAGTCGGCACATGTTTTAGAACTAGAGGCAGCTGTACTAAGCTGATGGAGGGAACGTGATATGTGATGTAAAGAGAGGGATTAAGGATAATCTCTGCCTTTTTCCTTTGAGCCAAAAGAATGTACAAACAGTTGAACCTTTACTTTAGCAAAGAACTTTAGCTCCTCTTGCAGATAATGAAAAACATTCAATGGTCAGTGTTTTCTACTATTTTGGATAGGTGGTCAGGAAAAGTCTCTCTGAGGAGGTGTGAATTAATAGAGACCTAAATAAAGGGAGGGAGCAAAAGCTCCCCGAGTAGACAGGGACTGAGCAGTCTACACAGAGGGTGCAGTCTGTACGACAGCTCTGGAGCAGGACACACTTGAGTATTCCAGGTCCAGCAGGAAAGCCACTGAGGCTACAGCACAGTGAGACGGATGGAGATAGGAAATGAAGTCAGGAAATGGGGCAGGCCAAGAACATTTGGGTTTCGTAAGCAGTGGTAAGAAATTTGTATTTTATCCTGAGAGTAACAGAAATGCATTGGAGGGTTTTGAGATGGGTAATGACACGATGTTTTTCAAAGATCTCTCAGGCTGCTATACAGAGAAAAGACCAGGGTGGAGGCGGTCGTGGGGTTGGGGTGGGGGGAATGGAATCCTTGGAAGGTTATTGCAGTAGGATAGGGAGAGGTAATGGTGATTTAGCCTGTGGGAAGGGGTGTTAACTGGGGTATGGGTGAGAAGTAGTCAGATTCACTTACCCAAGCTAAACCGTATGTCTGTGTACCACTCAGCAGGGTATTCAGCACAGTAAACCAGATAGTAGCCTTGGAGGAGTCCATTTCCCATGCAGAAGACAAAGCCTCTGAAAAGGAATACAACTGGAAACGGCCTCCCTCTAGTGAGCAGTGAGTAAACAAATGTCCTAGGGTATATGGGGGAGAAAGGTCAGGATCCATTGTTAAAAAAAAAAAAAATCAATCACTGAGATGAAGCAACAGGCAATCACATCAAACCCATTTTTAAAAACCATTTCCCTTAAATGTATGCAATGAAAGGACATTATTATCTGGTTCTAGAGCAATCATTTAGGCTATTTGTCTTGTTTCATTAAAATGCACAGTAGCCACCATGCATTTCAAGCCACAACAGCCTTGAAAGGTAAATTTCATCCTTATAAATTTAGTTAATAAATTCAATCCTATAAACACAGGACTGGAGATCAGCTTTACATGGATCTAGAAGTGAAATCCAGATTATACTGGAAGAAAGATAAAGCCAGGCTTAACCCATGTAGCAGCGGAATGGAATTGTGATAGGAGTCGTTCAGACATATGTGGCTTTCCATATGTCTCTCTAATATGATTTAATTACTGATATTGTAGCATTCCCTAGAAGGTGGGCTGCAGAACCCCTTAAGAAAAGTGAGAGATTCCTTTAAATGCTAGGAGCTATGAATCTAGAGGAATCTAGGAAGACGTTAAAAAATATAAATAATGTCAAAATTAAAATTTGCCCAAGATATAATGCTAAATACTAGACAGCAAACTATGTCCTGTTTTTGATTTTTCTTCTTTTATGGTGCAATATAACCATCATACAGGAAAGTTCATAAACCTATGTGAATAGTTTAATGAATTACTATCAAATAAACACCCATAATGTCACTAACCCAAGTCAAGAAACGGAATATTGCCATCACCCGGAAGCCTCCTATGGGTCCCTCCTGTTCACAGTGCCACCATTACCCCAGAGGTCACCACCATCCTGATTCCTGTAATAATCATTTCCTTTTGCTTCTTTACAATTTTACCTCATTTGTATGCATCCCTAAAAACATAGTTTATTTTGCTCATATTTAATTCCATATGAAAGGAAACTCATCATGTTTCTAAGACTCAAGCATGTTGTTGTGGATGGCTATAGTTCATTTATTTTCATTGTTGTATATTATTGTCATGTATGAATATACCACATGTGCTTATCTATTTTACTCTGATGAATATTTGAGTTCCTTCCATAGTGTTTTACTTACTCAAAGATAATTTTCCCAACCCACACACAAATGGTCACCTTATTTTTGATAAAGGAGGCAAGAATATACAGTGGAGAAAAGACAGCCTCTTCAGTAAGTGGTGCTGAGAAAACTTGACAGCTACATGTAAAAGAATGCAATTAGCACACTCCCTAACACCATACACAAAAATAAACTCAAAGTGGATTAAAGACCTAAATGTAAGGCCAGACACTATCAAATTCTTAGAGGAAAACATAGGCAGAACACTCTATGACATAAATCACAGCAAGATCCTTTTTGACCCACCTCCTAGAGAAATGGAAATAAAAACAAAAATAAACAAATGGGACCTAATGAAACTTCAAAGCTTTTGCACAGCAAAGGAAACCAAAAGGCAACCCTCAGAATGGGAGAAAATATTTGCAAATGACAATGGATTAATTTCCAAAATTTACAAGCAGCTCATGCAGCTCAATAACAAAAAAACGAACAACCCAATCCAAAAATGGGCAGAAGACCTAAATAGACATTTCTCCAAAGAAGATATACAGACTGCCAACAAACACATGAAAGAATGCACAACATCATTAATCATTAGAGAAATGCAAATCAAAACTACAATGATATATCATCTCACACCAGTCAGAATGGCCATCATCAAAAAATCTAGAAACAATAAATGCTGGAGAGGGTGTGGAGAAAAGGGAACACTCTTGCACTGCTGGTGGGAATGTGAATTGGTACAGCCACTATGGAGAACAGTATGGAGGTTCCTTAAAAAACTACAAATAGAATTACCATATGACCCAGCAATCCCACTACTGGGCATATACTCTGAGAAAACCATAATTCAAAAAGAGTCATGTACCAAAATGTTTATTGCAGCTCTATTTACAATAGCCCGGAGATGGAAAAAACCTAAGTGCCCATCATTGGATGAATGGATAAAGAAGATGTGGCACATATATACAATGGAATATTACTCAGCCATAAAAAGAATTGAAATTGAGCTATTTGTAATGAGGTGGATAGACCTAGAGTCTGTCATACAGAGTGAAGTAAGTCAGAAAGAGAAAGACAAATACCATATGCTAACACATATATATGGAATTTAAGGGAAAAAAATGTCATAAAGAACCTAGGGATAAGACAGGAATAAAGACACAGACCTACCAGAGAACGGACTTGAGGATATGGGCAGGGGGATGGGTGAGCTGTGACAAAGCAAGAGAGAGGCATGGACATATATACACTACCAAACGTAAGGTAGATAGCTAGTGGGAAGCAGACTCATAGCACAGGGAGATCAGCTCGGTGCTTTTTGACCACCTGGAGGGGTGGGATGGGGAGGGTGGGAGGGAGGGAGATGCAAGAGGGAAGAGATATGGGAACATATGTATATGTATAACTGATTCACTTCGTTATAAAGCAGAAACTAACACACCAGTGTAAAGCAATTATACCCCAATAAAGATGTTAAAAAAAAAGAAAAAGAAAAAAAAAGAATGCTCAACATCGTTAATCATTAGATAAACAGAAATCCAAACTACAATGAGATATCATCTCACACCAGTTAGAATGGCCATCATCAAAAAATCTACAAACAATAAATGCTGCAGAAGGTGTGGAGAAAAGGGAACCCTCTTGCACTGTTGGTGGGTGGTGCACTGTTGCACTGTAAATTGATACAGCCACTATGGAGGTTCCTTAAAGAGCAAAAAATAGAACTGCCATATGACCCAGCAATCCCACTACTGGGCATATACCCTGAGAAAACCATGATTCAAAAAGAATCATGTACCAAAATGTTCATTGCAGCTCTATTTACAATAGCCAGGACATGGAAGCAACCTAAGTGCCCATCAGGAGATGAATGGATAAAGAAGATGTGGCACATATATACAATGGAATACTACTCAGCCATAAAAAGAAACAAAATTGAGTTATTTGTAGTAAGGTGGATGGACCTAGAGTCTGCCATACAGAGTGAAGTAAGTCAGAAAGAGAAAAATAAATACGATATGCTAACACACATATATGGAATCTAAGAAAAAAAAATGGTCATGGAGAACCTAGTGGCAAGATGGGAATAAAGACATAGATGTACTAGAGAATGGACTTGAGGATACGGGGAGCGGGAAGGGTAAGCTGGGACAAAGTGAGAGAGTGGCATGGACATATATACACTGATAGCTAGTGGGAAGCAGCCACATGGCACAGGGAGATCAGCTCGGTGCTTTGTGACTACCTAGAGGGGTGGTATAGGGAGTGCGGGTGGAGACACAGGAGGGAAGAGATACGGGGACATATGTATATGTATAACTGCTTCACTTTGTTATAAAGCAGAAACTAACACACCATTGTAAAGCAATTATACTACAATAAAGATGTTAAAAAACAAAAGCTAAGGAAGAATATAAACAGGTCATGCAGCTCAGTATTACAAAAACAAACAACCCAATCCAAAAATGGTCAGAAGACCTGAATAGACATTTCTCCAAAGAAGACATACAGATGGCCAAGAGGCATATGAAAAGCTTCTCAACGTCACTAATTATTAGAGTAATTCAAATCAAAATGACTATGAGGTATCACTTCACACCAGTTAGAATGGGGATCATCAGAAAATCTACAAACAACAAATGCTAGAGAGGGTGTGGAGAAAAGGGAACCCTCTTACACTGTTAGTGGGAATGTAAATTGATACAGCCAGTATGGAGAACAGTATAGAGGTTTCCTAGAAAACTAAAAATAGAACTAACATACGACGCAGCAATCCCACTACTCAGCATATACCCAGAGAAAACCATAATTCAAAAAGACATATGCACCCCAATGTTCATTGCAGCACTCTTTACAATAGCCAGGTCATGGAAACAACCTAAATGCTCATCGACCGACAAATACATAAAGAAGACGTGGTAAATATATACAATGGAATATTACTCAGCCATAAAAAGGAATGAAATTGGGTCATTTGTAGAGATGTGGATGGACCTGAGACTGTCATACAGAGTGAAGTAAGTCAGAAAGAGAAAAATAAATACCGTATGCTAACTCATATATGTGGAATCCAGAAAAGTGGAACAGTTGAACTTGTTTGCAAGGCAGAAATAAAGACACAGATGTAGAGAACAAATGTATGGACACCAATGGGGAAAGTGGGTATGTGTGGGGGTTTGTGTGGGATGAATTGGAAGTTTGGGATTGACATATATATACTAACATGGATAAAATAGATAACTAATAGGAACATGCTGTGTAAATTAAATAATAAATAAAATTAAATTTTAAAAAAAAGCTAAGGAGAAAAAAATAGATATATTGGACTTCATCAAAATTAAGAACTTTTGTACAGCAAAGAACATTATTAAGAAAGTAAATTGACAATCTACAGAATGGGAGAAAATGTTTTCAAAGCAGTATCTGATTATGGGTTTATATCCAGGTATACAAAGAACTACAACACAACAACAAAGACAAACAACTCAATTAAAAGGGCAACGGATTTGAATAGACATTACTCCGAAAAAGATAAACAAATGTTCAATAAGCAAATGAAAGGATGCTCAACATCTTTAGAGATTAGGAAAATGTCAACCAAAACCATAATGATATACCACTTTAAGGCAACTAGGAGGGCTATAATTTAAACAAAAAAGAAAAGAACAAGTGTTGGTGAGGAGAAATTAGAACTACTATACATTGTTGGTGGGAATGTAAAATGGTGTAGCCACTTCAAAAAAACCAGCCTGACAGTTCCTCATAAAGTTAAACAGAGTTACCATATGACCCAGAAATTCCACTCCTAGGTATCTACCCTAGATAAATGAAAATGTATGTTAATACAAAACTTGTACACAAATGTTCATAGCAGCATTATTCATAGTAGCCAAAAAAATAGAAACAATGTCCATCAACTGATGAATAAACAAAAATGTTATAGATCCATACTGATGGCATATTATTAAACTATAAACCACATGGATGAACCTTGAAAACAGTATGTTAGGTGAAAGAAGCTACATATTTTATGCTTCCATTTATATGAAATATGCAGAATAGGCAAGTCCTTAGAGACAGAAAGTAGATTGAAGGTTGGCAGAGGATGGGGAATTAAGGAATGGGGAGTGACTGTTACCAGGTACAGGACTTCTTTTTGGGGTGATGAAAATATTCCGGAATTAGATAGTGGTAATGATTGCACAATTTTTTGGATATGCTAAAAACTAGTGAATTGTACATTTAACATGGTGCATTTTATGATATGTGAGTTACATCTCCATTTTTTAGGTTAAGTAAGAGAAAATTCTGGCAGTGGAGCCCAGAGGTTAAATTGTAGGGCCTCTTCCACTTACCAGATGGATGACCCTGTCACTTAACTTCAGTACGTCTGTTTCTTCCTCTGCTCATTTCATAGCATTGTAAGGATTAAGTGAATTAATATACTCAAAGTGCTTAGAACAGGACAAATAATAAAAGCTGATTAAATATGTTATTTTTGTAAACATTATCTTTATTAGGTTGTTGTTGACATTACTCTTCTATTCAGGTACAGGATGTTCCTTTCCACATATTTGGGTCTTTTTTTGTGCGTCCCTCAGTAGGTTTTAAAGTTTTTTCATATATATTTTGCACATTTTTAATGTTTAAACCCAAGGGTTTTTTAAAAGGGTTTTAAAAAGGTTTTTTTCTTTTTAAAATTGTGTTACTGTAAATAGGATTTTCCATTTACATCTGTAACTGTTTTACATATACAAGAAGGCCTTTAACATTAATTTTGTTCCCAGCCACATCCTGAACTCCCTTATTATTTATAATACTTTTTCAGTATATTTTCCAGGTCTATCAGCATCTGCAAATAATGTTACATTCCGCTCTTTAAAAAGAATCTGGAAGCATTTGTTCTTTGACCATGCTCTGGAATGACATAAATAGCACCAGAATTACCCATATTTAAATATTTGGTAGAAGCCCTTTGTGAAATCTACCTTGGACTGTATTATTGGGAGGAGGAGTTGTTAATATTATTGATCATATTTCTATTTCTCTCATGGTAATCGGTTTGTTTAGATTATCTATGCCTTCTGGGGCATCCTAATAAATTCTAGAAAATTTATATTTTCATAGAAAATCATGCATGTTATTCAAGTTTTTGAATGCATCTGTAAAAAACTAAGATAGTATTTTATGACACTTTTAAACTTCAGTATATTTGCTTATTACTCCATCACCACAAGGATTCTACATGCTGTCTTTTCATAGCCACAGATGTATGCCTACCCTCTTCTGACCCCTGGTAACCACTAATCTGTTATCCCTTTCCATAGTTTTATCATTTCAAGAATATTACGTAAATGGACTCATACACATGTAACCTTTGAAATCAGCTTTCTTCACTCAGCATATCTCCCTCGAGATTCATCCAAGCCCTAAGACATATTTGTTAGTGAAAAAAGAAAGCTGTAAAATAGTATCTAAAATTTGGCCCCTTTTCATAATCAAGAAAGGGAAATAAGAATATATGTACAGATTTGCTTATTTTTATAAAAGCTTTATTGAGATAAAATTAACATACCTAAAGTTCACCCTTTTAAAGTGCACAATTCAGTGTATTTTAGTATATTCACAAAGCTGTGCAGCCATCACCACTATCTAATTCCAGAACATCTTCATTACCACAAAAAGAGGCTCCATACCTAGTGGCAGTCAGTCCCAATTTCCCCCACTCCCTAGCCCCTGGAAACCAGCAATCTATTGCTAATATCTGTCTGAAAGGATTAGCCTGTTCTGAATATTTCATATAAATGGAATTATATAATATGTGGTCTTTTGTGACTGACTTCTTTCATTTAGCATAATGTTTTCAAGGGTCATCCATGTTGTATCACTACTTAATTTCATTTTTATAGCCAAATAATAGTTAACTGTATGGATATATGATATTTTGTTTACCCATTTGTCAGCTGATAGAAATTTGGGTTGTTTCCACTTTTTTTTAAACATCTTTATTGGAGTATAATTGCTTTACAATGTTGTGTTACTTTCTGCTGTATAACAAAGTGAATCAGCTATATGTATACATATATCCCCATATCCCCTCCCTCTTGCATCTCCCTCCTACCCTCCCTATCCCATCCCTCTAGGTGGTCACAAAGCACAGAGCTGATCTCCCTGTGCTGTGCAGCTGCTTCCCACTAGATATTTTACATTTGGTAGTGTATATATGTCTATGCTACTCTCTCACTTTGTCCCAGGTTACCCTTTCCCCTCCCTGTGTCCTCAAGTGCATTCTCTACATCTGCGTCTTTATTCCTATCCTGTCCCTAAGTTCATCAGAACCTTTTTCTTTTTCTTTTAGATTCCATACATATATATGTTAGCATACGGTATTTGTTTTCTCTTTCTGACTTACTTCACTCTGTATGACAGACTCTAGGTCCATCCACCTCACTACAAATAACTCAATTTCGTTTCTTTTTATGGTTTAGTAATATTCCATTGTATATATATGTCACATCTTCTTTATCCATTCACCTGTCAATGGACAATTAGATTGAATCCATGTCCTGGCTACTGTAAATAGTGCTGCAGTGAACATTGTGATATGTGTCTCTTTCTGAATTATGGTTTTCTCAGGTTATATGCCCAGTAGTGGAAATTTTTGATGATGGCCATTCGAACTGGTGTGAGGTGATACCTCATTGTAGTTTTGTTTTTTGTTTTTTGGGTTTTTTTGCAGTACGCGGGCCTCTCACTGTTGTGGCCTCTCCCGTCGCGGAGCACAGGCTCTGGACGCGCAGGCTCAGCAGCCATGGCTCACGGGCCCAGCCGCTCTGCGGCATGTGAGATCTTCCCAGACTGGGGCACGAACCCATGTCCCCTGCATCAGCAGGCGGACTCTCAACCACTGCACCACCAGGGAAGCCCCTCATTGTAGTTTTGATTTGCATTTCTCTAATGATTACTGATGTTGAGCATCCTTTCATGTGTTTCCTGACAATCTGTATATCTTCTTTGGAGAAGACTTTTTAAGTCTTCTGCCCGTTTTCGGATTGGATTGTTTGTTTTTTTGATATTGAGCTGCATGAGCTGCTTGTATATTTTGGAGATTAATCCTCTGTCAGTTGCTCCGTTTGGAAATATTTTCTCCCATTCTGAGGGTTGTCTTTTTCATCTTGTTTATGGTTTTCTTTGCTGTGCAAAAGCTTTTAAGTATCATTAGGTCCCATTTGTTTATTTTTGTTTTTATTTCCATTTCTCTAGGAGGTGGGTCAAAAAGTATCTTGCTGTCATTTATTTCACAGTGTTATACCTATGTTTACCTCTAAGAGTTTTATAGTGTCTGGCCTTACATTAAGGTCTTTAATCCAATTTGAGTTTATTTTTGTCTATGGTGTTAGGAAGAGTTCTAATTTCATTCTTTTACATGTAGCTGTCCACTTTCCCCAGCACCACTTATTGAAGAGGCTGTCTTTTCTCCATTGTATATTCTTGCCTCCTTTATCAAAGATAAGGTGACCATATGTGCATGGGTTTATCTCTGGGATTTCTATCCTGTTCCACTGATCTATATTTCTGTTTTTGTGCCAGTACCAAACTGTCTTGATTACTGTAGCTTTGTAGTATATTCTGAAGTCAGGGAAACTGATTCCTCCAGCTCCGTTTTTCTTTCTCAAGATTGCTTTGGCTATTCGGGGTCTTTTGTGTTTCCATACAAATTGTGAAATTTTTGTTCTAGTTCTGTGAAAAATGCCAGTGGTAGTTCGATAGGGATTGCATTGAATCGGTAGGTTGCTTTGGGTAGTAGAGTCATTTTCACAATATTGATTCTTCCAATCCAAGGACATGGTATATATCTCCATCACTTTGTATCATCTTTAATTTCTTTCATCAGTGTCTTATAGTTTTCTGCATACAGGTCTTTTGTCTCCTTAGGTGGGTTTATTGCTAGGTATTTTATTCTTTTTGTTGCAATGATAAATGGGAATCTTTCCTTAATTTCTCTTTCAGATTTTTCATCATTAGTGTATAGGAATGCCAGAGATTTCTGTGCATTAATTTTGTATCCTGCTACTTTACCAAATTCATTGATTAGCTCTAGTAGTTTTCTGGTAGCATCTTTAGGATTCTCTATGTATAGTATCATGTCATCTGCAAACAGGGACAGTTTTACTTCTTTTTGGATTCCTTTTATTTTTTTTTTCTTCTCTGGTTGCTGTGGCTAAAACTTCCAAAATTATGTTGAATAATAGTAGTGAGAGTGCACAACCTTGTCTTGTTCCTGTTCTTAGAGGAAATGGTTTCAATTTCTCACCACTGAGAACGACGTTGGCTGTGGGTTTGTCATATATGGCCTTTATGATGTTGAGGTACATTCCCCCTATGCCTACTTTCTAGAGAGTTTTTATCATAAATGGGTGTTGAATTTTGTGGAAAACTTTTTCTGCATCTGTTATATGGTTTTTATCCTTCAATATGTCAATATGGTGTATCACATTGATGATTTGTGTATACTGAAGAATCCTTGCATTCCTGGGATAAACCCCACTTGATCATGCTGTATGATCCTTTTAACGTGCTGTTGGATTCTGTTTCCTAATATTTTGTTGAAGATTGTTGCATCTATTTTCATCAGTGATATTAGCCTGTACTTTTCTTTTTTGGGACATCTTTGTCTCATTTTGGTATCAGGGTGATGGTAGCCTCATAGAATGAGATTGGGAGTGTTCCTCCCTCTGCTAATTTTGGAAGAGTTTGAGAAGAATAGGTGTTAGCTCTTCTCTAAATGTTTGATAGAATTCGCCCATGAAGTCATCTCGTCCTGGGCTTTTGTTTTTTGCAAGATTTTTAATTACAGTTTTAATTTTAGTGCTTCTGATTGGTGTGTTTATACTTTGTATTTCTTCCTGGTTCAGTCTGGGAAGGTTGTGCTTTTCTAAGAATTTGTCCATTTCTTCCAGATTGTCCATTTTATTGGCATAGCGTTGCTTATAGTAATCTCTCATGATCCTTTTATTTCTGCAGTGTCAGTTGCTACTTCTCCTTTTTCATTTCTAATTCTATTGATTTGAGTCTTCTCCTTTTTTTCTTGATAAGTCTGGCCAATGGTTTATCAATTTTGTTTATCTTCTCAAATAACCAGCTTTTAGTTTTATTGATCTTTGTTATTGTTTCCTTCATTTCTTTTTCAGTTTTTTCTGATCTGATGTTTATGATTTCTTTCTTTCTGCTTATTTTGGGGGGTTTTTGTTCTTCTTCTCTAATTGCTTTAGGTCTAAGGTTGGGTTGTTTATTTGAGATGTTTCTTGTTCCTTGAGGTAGGATTGTATTGCTATAAAGTTCCCACTTAGAACTCCTTTTGCTACATCCCATTGGTTTTGGGTCACTGTGCTTTCTTTGTCATTTGTTTCTAGGTATATTTTGATTTCCTCTTTGATTTTTTCAGTTATTTCTTAGTTATTTAGTAGTGTACTTTTTGGCCTTTCATGTGTGTGTGTGGTTCTTTTTTTACAGTGTTTTTCCTGTAATTGATATCTAGTGTCAAAGGGTTGTGGTCGGCAAAGATATCTGATACGATTTCAATTTTCTTAAATTTATCAAGGCTTGATTTGTGACCCAAGACATGACCTATCCTGGAGAATGTTCCATGAGCATTTGAGAAGAAAGTGTATTCTGTTGTTTTTGGATGGAATGTCCTATAAATATCAATTAAGTCCATCTTGTCTAATGTGTCATTTAAAGCTTGTGTTTCCTTATGTATTTTCATTGTGGACGATCTTTTCATTGGTAAAAGTGGGGTATTAAAGCCCCCTACTATTACTGTGTTACTGTCGATTTCCCTTTTATGGCTGTTAGCATTTGCCTTATGTATTGCCATGCTCTATGTTGGGTGCATAAATATTTACAATTGTTATATCTTCTTCTTGGATTGATCCCTTTATCATTATGTAGTGTCCTTCCTTGTCTCTTGTAACATCCTTTATTTTAAAGTCTATTTTATCTGATATGAGAATTACTACTCCAGCTTTCTTTTGATTTCCATTTGCATGGAATATCCTTTTTCAATCCCTTCACTTTCAGTCTGTATGTGTCCCTAGGTGTGAAGTGGGTCTCTTTTAAACAGAGACAGCATACATACGGTCTTGTTTTTGTGTCCATTCAGCCAGTCTATGTCTCTTGGCAGGAGCATTTAATCCATTTACATTTAAGGTAACTATCGATATATATGTTCTTATTATCATTTTCTTAATTGTTTTGGGTTTGTTTCTGTATGTCTTTTCCTTCTCTTGTGTTTCCTGCCTAGAGAAGTTCCTTTAGCATTTGTTGTAAAACATGTTTGGTGGTGCTGATTTCTCTTAACGTTTGCTTGTCTGTAAAGTTTTTAATTTCTGTATTGAATCTGAATGAGATCCATGCTGGGTAATCTTGGTTGTAGGTTTTTCTCCTTCATCACTTTAAATATGTCCTGCCACTCCCTTCTGGCTTGCAGAGTTTCTACTGAAAGATCAGCTGTTAACCTTATGGGGATTCTTTTGTATGTTATTTGTTGCTTTTCCCTTGCTTTTAATATTTTTTCTTTGTAGTTAATTTTTGATAGTTTGATTAATATGTGTCTTGGCATGTTTCTCCTTGAATTTATCCTGTATGGGACTCTCTGCACTTCCTGGACTTGATTATTTCCATTCCCATGTTAGGGAAGTTTTCAAGTATAATCTCTTCAAATATTTTCTCAGACTCTTTCTTTTCCTCTTCTTCTGGAACCCCTATAATTTGAATGTTGCTGCATTTAATGTTGTCCCAGAATTCTCTGAGACCATCCTAAATTCTTTTGATTCTTTTTTCTTCATTCTTCTCTATGGTAGTTTATCCACTCTTTTATCTTCAAGGTCACTTATCCATTCTTCTGCCTCAGTTATTCTGTTATTGATTCCTTTCAGAGAATTTTTAATTTCATTTATTGTGTTGTTCATTATTGTTTGTTTGCTCTTTAATCCTTCTAGGTCCTTGTTAAATGTTTCTTGTATTTTCTCCATTCTGTTTCCGAGATTTTGGATCATCTTTACTATCATTACTCTGAATTGTTTTTCAGGTAGACTGCCTATTTCCTCTTAACTTGTTTGGTCTGGTGGGTGTTTATTTTGCCCCTTCATCTGCCGCATATTTCTCTGTCTTCTCATTTTCCTTAACTTACTGTGTTTGGGGTCTCCTTTTCGCAGGCTGCAGGTTCATAGTTCCTGTTGTTTTTTGTGCCTACCCCCAGTGGGTAAGGTTGGTTCAGTGGCTTGTGTAGGCTTCCTCGTGGAAGGGATTGGTGCCTGTGGTCTGGTGCGTGGGGCTGGATCTTGTCTTTCTGTTGGGCAGGGCCACATCCGGTGGTGTGTTTTGGGATGTCTGTGAACTTAGTATGATTTTAGGAAGCCTCTCTGCTAATGGGTGAGGTTGTGTTTCTGTCTTGTTAGTTGTTTGGCATGCAGCGTCCAGCACTGGAGCTTGCTGGCTGTTGGGCGAAGCTGGGTCTTAGTGTTTAGGTGGAGATCTCTGGGAGAGCAGTTGCCAACTGATATTACATGGGGCTGGGAGGTCTCTGGTCATCCAATGTCCTGAACTCAGCTCTCCCACCTCGGAGGCTCAGGCCTGACACCAGGCCAGAGTACCAAGACTCTGTCAGCCACATGGCTCAGAGGAAAGGGTGAAAAAAAAAAGGAAAAAAATAAAATTAAAAAAATTAAAATTTAGAAATTATTAAAATAAAAAAATTAAATTAAAAAAGGGCAACCAAATGAATAAACAAATCCACCAATGATAAAAAGCGCTAAAAAGTAAACTAAGATAAGCATAAAAATCAGAAACAAATCAGTAGCAGACAGCAAACCCTAAGTCTACAGTTGCTCCCAAAGTCCACCACCTCAATTTTGGGACAATTCTTTGTCTATTCAGGTATTCCACAGATGCAGGGTTCATCAAGTTGATTGTGAGGATTTAATCCCTGTTCCTGAGGCTGCACTGGGAAATTTCCCTTTCTCTTCTTTGTTCGCACAGCTCCTGGTGTTCAGTTTTGGTTTTGGTCCCACCTCTGCGTGTAGGTTGCCCTCAGGCATCTGTTCCCGCCCAGACAGGAGGAGGTTAAAGCAGCAGCTGATTGTGGTGCTCTTGCTCACTCAGGCCATGGAGAGGGAGGGGTATGGTAGTCTCAATTGGAATGTGGGGCAAGCCTGCAGCATCACAGGCTGGCATGACGTTGCAACCGCCTGAGGCTTGCCGTGTGTTCTCCTGGGGTAGTTGTCTCTAGATCATGGGACCCTGGCAGTGGCGGGCTGCACAGGCTCCAAGGGGGTGTGGATAGTGACCTGTGCTTGCACACAGGATTCTTGGTGGCAGCAGCAGCAGCATTAGTGTTTCATGCCTGTCTCTGGGGTCCAAGCTGATAGCCACGGCTCACGCCCATCTCTGGAGCTCACTTAGGCAGTGCTCTGCCTTCTGTGGGCACATGGAGGAGGAATCCTCTCTCCTCGTGCACCCCAAAACCATGGTCTCTTGCCTCTTTGGCAGGTCCAGACTTTTCCCCAGACTCCCTCCTGGCTAGCTGTGGTGCACTAGCCCCCTCAGGCTGTCTTCACACAGCCAACCCCAGTCCTCTCCCTGGAGTCTGATCTCCAAAGCCCAAGCCTCAGCTCCCAGCCTACACCCACCCCGAAGGGTGAGCAGACAAGCCTCTCGGGCTGGTGAGTGCTGGTTGGCACTGATCCTCTGTGCAGGAATCTCTCCGCTTTGCCCTCTGCACCCCTGTTGTTGCACTCTCCTCTGTGGCCCCAAAGCTTCCCCCACCCACCCACCCCTCATCTCTGCCAATGAAGGGGCTTCCTAGTGTGTGGAAACTTTTCCTCCTTCACAGCTCCCTCCCCAAGGTGCAGGTCCCTTCCCTATTCTTTTGTCTCTGTTTTTTCTTTTTTCTGTTGCCCTACCCAGGTACATGGGACATTTCTTGCCTTTTGGGAAGTCTGAGGTCTTCTGCCATTGTTCAGTAGGTGTTCTGTAGGAGTTGTTCCACATGTAAATGTATTTTTGATGTATTTGTGGGGAGGAAGGTGATCTCCACGTCTTACTCCTCCACTATCTTGAAGGTCCCTCCCTGTTTCCACTTTTTAACTACTATGAATAATGCTGCTATGAATATTCACATCTAAGTTTTATGTGTATGTATGTTTTCATTTTTCTCAGATAGATACCTAGGAGTGGAATTTTGGGGTCTTATGGTTAACATTTTGAGGAATTGACAGAATGTTTACCAAAGTGACCATATTTGCTTACTTCCCCCCGCCCCAAATAACCCTAAAAGGATAAATGGGAAAGTAATTTTAAAAGATACTTACCTATAAAGGGCAAAAGGATGGGAGGGGATAAAGAGTGGAAGGGATTGACATGAAGTGAAACATTGCTGAATTTACCTTCTTCATATAGTTTTGAACTTTTGACCATGTAAATGCCTTTAAATACAAAAAAAGACATCAAATATCAAAAAGTGAAGAAAGCAAATTGTAAAACTGAAAACAAACCAAAATATCGATATGAACCCAACTGTATATAAAACCAGTAACACACACACAAAAAGAATAATTTCAAGTGACATTTGAACATAGTGCTCTGACCATATAGCCTTAGTGGGCTATATTCATTCTAAGCACGGAAAGAATGGGAAATATATAATAAATTTTAATTTATTCTATTTTTACCAATAATAATGGTATTGTAGCTTATAAATTATTTTATGAATATTGTCAGATAGAGAAATCAAGGAAATATGCTATGTAACTAAGAACTAAGATTTTCAGTGTAGAAGACACAAATATAAAATTAAATGAAAGTTGTAATGTTAAATTTGAATTGAAAATATCAGTATGGATCCATGACTTTTAAAACTGGCCCGCTCGAAGATCTAGGAGAAATGGCACACCAGCAACAAAAACACACTAAGCAACTGGGTCTTCATTTGTAAATACCATTACCTAAAGGAAGCAGGGCACCACAGAGAAGTAGCTCATTCTAGATCAAAGTCAGGAAAAGTACAAGGTTGAGTCAGAAATTTTTTGTGTGTTGGAAAATAAGGAAACAATTGAAGATTAAACAGGAGACAGGAGTTGTCAAAATTACATAGATGCCAACTGGAAAGGAATTCCACTGGCCAAATTTGTGACCAACTGGGTATTGAAAAGAATAATGACCATAGTTGATTATAAACATCTGTAAATGGAGGTTAATCATTACTACCTCACTGGATTCTTATAAAAGTTAAATAAGATGGTGTAAGAAAAATTGCCTGACACAGGATAATTGCTAAACAATTTGTTTCTCCTCCTATTTATATAGGTTATGAAGCTTTGAGGGTGTGAAGGTGGCTTAAGTTCTTAGAGGGAAAGAGTTTTAGAAGGCTAAAGAAAGCCTATTAAAAGATAGCTGTTGGCCTCCCAGTGTGGCCCTGTCAGTGCCAACAATGCCCTCAAAACAAGCCCAAAGGCCAAGTCCTTGCCTTTTGAAAACACAGGACATAGTGCATGTAGCCATTTTCCAAATTAAATCATGTATCCATCCAACCTCTACCTTCTGGATGTTATAAGTTGGTTTTTTTTTTGGTAATTCTTTTTTTTAATTAATTTATTTTTTTAATAGAACTTTAGTTGCGGCATGTGGGATCTAGTTCCCTGACCAGGGATCAAACCCTGGCCCCCTGCATTTGGAGCACAGAGCCTTAGCCACTGGATGACGAGGAAAGTCCCCAGACTGTCTAAGTCTGAATGCAAAGTCAGTACTCAATCACTTCTCATCCAAAGAGTATGTTCATCAAGACAGGCTCGCTACTATAATAAACAACTCCAGAGAGTTTCCATGTAATAAAAGCTCATTTCTTGCTTGTGTCAAGAACAGCACAATGTTGTTCAGGGGTGATGCTCTGCTCTATAATCATTGAGGATCCAGGCTCTTTCCGTGCACCTTCCTCCTCTGGCCAACAGACAAAGACAGCGTGGAGGATTGTGTAAAGGTTTTCTTAAGGGCCAGGCTGCGGACTAGAAGTAGCACATATAACTCCCACTTTGGCGCCACCCAACTGCAACAGCGACTGGGAAATGCAGCCTAGCTGAACAGGCAAAAGACTCTGGAAAGCCAGGAGTCCTGGAGAACAAATAAGATTCTTCTGATCGGAAAAACTTTGATATTGGAAAACTGGGAGCTGTTTAAAATAAGTGTTTCCTTGTAGAAAGATAAAAACAATGGAGAGGAAGGGGAGGAGAGTCCACCCAAGAGGCTAATAACCATTAGTGCTCTGGGGCGTTGCAGGTGAGTTTCACCTTCAGATCCCAATATGGCCTGAGACTCAGTTTCCCTGGGGTTTGGAACAACTTCCCTTTAATTCCCTCCTACACGTCTAATGTACATTTTCATTCTTCTGTGTTTGTTCTGATACAGAGCCTGATAAGCACTATGTAAATATAAAGTTTTCTATCACAGCTAAGTAAATATTCATTTGGGGGGATGCTGATTGGAAAGGGTTAACTGAAATTGCAAATCCAAATTAAACTAAAGGAAAAACCTTTAAAATTACACATCTTGCATAGACTATCTCATATTTAACTAAGTCTTCTTCAAATATAAATGCTATTGCTGAGATTATCAAGCCTATTGAAGACTTCTCACTATATTAAATTTTAGACTTCACTGTCAATCAAAATAAATTCAAGTTCTATATATAAATACAAGGCTTCCATGTATACATTTACTTGTTATGTATAGTAATAACTCCTTCCTCAACCCCATCCCCCCCTTCATCCACTACCTCATTTTTCTGCTTTCCTTTACAGCAGAACTCCTCCAAAGAGTTGTCTATGCTTTCCATCTGTGTCTTTTCCTCCTTATTTCCTCCCTCCCCCCCAATAGAAACTGATCTTGGCGAGACCACCACAGACCTCCACATTTCCAAGTCCAAGAGCCAATTTCCAGCCCTCTTCCTTGACAAGGTAATCACCCCATCCTTCTGGAAACACCGTCTTCACGCAGCTTCCAGCACACCATTTTCTCCTGATTCTTCTCCTTCCTCACGGATTGCTCTTCATTTTCGATTGCTGCTTTCTCTTCATCTCCTTGACCTCTAAATATGGGAGTACCCCAGGGCTCAGGACTCTTTCTTTCTTTATTTACAGCCATTGTAGATGTGATCACATCTAGTCTCATACCTTTTCATATCATCTGTAGAATGACAACTCCCAAATTTATGCCTCCAGGCAGGATGTCTGCTGTCCTTGAACTCAGACTCATGTAGCCAACTTCCTACTAGACATCTAACTTAAAGGACACCTCAGACTTAATACATCCAAACCCAAACCCCTGATTCCCTACTCTTCCCCAAACCTGCACTTCCCTGAGTCTGCCCCATCTCAGTTCATTCTTCTGCTTGCTCAGACTGAGGACTTGAACCCTCACTGACTTCTCCCTCTTCTCTCTTCTTCTTCTTCTTCTTCTCCTTTTCTCTCTCTCTCTCTCTCTCTCTCTCATAATCCACATAGAATCTGTTAGCAAATCCTGTCAGCTCTACCTTCAAAATATTTCCAGAATCTGGCCACCTCACACCATATCAATCAAACAGAAAGATAAGAAAATCTCCAAAACTTGGAAACTTAACATCATACTTCCAAATAATTTATGTTTCAAAGAGGAAGCCTCAAGGGAAAATTTAAAACTATATTGAACTCAATGAAAATGAAAAATACAATATATCAAAATTCGTGGGACACAGCTAAATCAGTGCTCGTAGAAAATTTTGTAGCACTAAATACATACAATAGAAAATAGGAAGGGTCTCAAAACCTCTACCTTAAGAACCTAGGGAAAAAAAAAAGAGAGAATAATAAATCCAAGGAGGCAATAAAAAAGATAAGAGCAAAAAAATCAATAAAATTCAAAATAGTAAAACAATAATAAAACTAATTCTTTGAAAAGATTAATAAAATTTACCTTTAATGAGACTAATAAAGAAAAAAAGAGAAAACATAATCAGGAAAGAAACAGGGGATAACATTAGAGAACCTGCAAATAACAAAAGAATATTAATGAAATACTATGAACAACTATACATGCATAAATTTGACAGTTTAGATGAAATGGACTAATTCCTTGAAAAACACAAGCAATCATAACTCATTCTAATGAAACAGATCATTTGACTAGCCTTATAACTATTAAGGAAATTTAATTCATAATTTTAAAACTCCTCAAAAATGAGATCTCCAGGTCCAGATGGTTTCACTGGAGAATTCTACCTAACATTTAAAGAAGAATTAACACTAATTCTGCACAATCTCTTCACTTTATAAAGCTAATATTACTCTGACACAAAAACCAGACAAACACAGTACAAAGAAAAAAACTACAAGCCACTAATGCCAAAAATTTTTAACAAACTGTTAACAAATAGAATTCAGCAATATATAAAAAGAATTATACAGCATGACCAAGTGAGGTTTATTCCAGGGCTGCAAGACTGGTTCAATATTGAAAAATCAATGAATGCAACCCAACATTTTAACAGAATAAAAAAAGAAATATTATGATCATATCAATCATTGTAAAAAAAATATGATGAAATTCAACCCCTTTAATGATAAAAGCTCTGAGAAAACAGGAATAAAGGAAAATCTTCTGAACTTGATAAAGCACATCTACAGCTAACATTATACTTAATGGTCAATGACTGAATGTTTTCCCTCTAAGATCATGAGCAAGACAAGATGTCTTTTCTCACCACTCTCACTTAACAAAGTGCTGGAAATTCTAGTCAGTGCAACAAGGCAAGAAACAAATTAAAAGCATACAGATAAGAAATAAGAAATAAAACTGTTCCTGTTTGAAAATGACATGATTGTCTCTATAGAAAATCCCAAAGAACCATCCATAAAAGGAAAAATGCATAAATTGGACTTAACCAAAATTTTTTAAACTTTTGCTTTTGTAAGACCCTGTTAAGAGAATGAAAAGACAAGCTACACATTGGGAAAAATATCTGGAAACCACATATCTTACAAAGAACTAGAAGTTTAGAATGCATAAAGAGCTCTCTTAACTCTCTCTTAGGTGTCATCTTTTCAAGGAAATCATATCAAAAAATATATATTTTGGGGGCTTTCCTGGTGGCGCAGTGGTTGAGAGTCCGCCTGCCGATGCAGGGGATGCGGGTTCGTGCCCGGTCTGGGAAGATCCCACATGCCGCGGAGCGGCTGGGCCTGTGAGCCATGGCCACTGAGCCTGTGCGTCCGGAGCCTGTGCTCCGCAACAAGAGAGGCCACAACAGTGAGAGGCCTGAGTAATGCAAAAAAAAAAAAAAAAAAAAATTATTATTATTATTTTTTTAACTATCACAATGACCTTGGCAACTTAACTCCTCTGAACCTCAGTTTTCCATTGGTAAAAGGAGGAGAATAATAACCAACCTCAGAAGGTTGTTGAAAGAATTAAATGACATTATTAATGTAACTGGCACATATTAAAACTTAATGACTAAGTGTTTCTTTCCCCAACCAAGGAAATATATCATTAGAGTTTCTCTGTATAAAGCCGAGGGTCAGCCTAAGACCAATGGTGAAAATGGTCTTTGTGCCCTAGTCTTTGGGTCTGCTCAGATCATATCCCCTGTGGGGCTCTCTCCCACTGCTTCCCTCTTTGCCCTAGGTTCTCAGGATCCCAGACATGCCTGACACAGACATGAATGACCGTTCCCCAAAATGTTTATTTTTCCTGGAAATTTCCCAGTCTTCAAATCTTTTCTTTCCAGTTCCTTTATTGAAACCTACCATTCTTTTGTCCTAATCCCTCAGGATGCTCTACTTCCTATTATCTTCTAAGCAACACCTAAAACCTATGGGCAATAATCTCTCAGAAGTGGAGTTAGCACCTGCTATAAGCACATTTGTAACTGATCTTTGGTGACTAGGAAAGAGACCTAAGTATCCTTCTCAAAAACTTACACCAGGGCTTCGCTGGTGGCGCAGTGGTTAAGAATCTGCCTCCCAATGCAGGGGACATGGGTTCGAGCCCTGGTCCGGGAAGATCCCACATGCCGCGGAGCAACTAAGCCCCCGCACCACAACTACTGAGCCTGCACTCTAGAGCCTGTGAGCCACAACTACTGAAGCCCGCGCACCTGGAGCCCATGCTCTGCAACGAGAAGCCAGCACAATGAGAAGCTCGCTCGCCACAACAAAGAGTAGCCCCCGCTCACTGCAACTAGAAAAAGTCCGCGCACAACAACGAAGACCCACGCAGCCAAAAATAAATAAATAAAATAAATTAATTTTAAAAAAAACCTCTTACGCCAAAATAGAAGATTGAAGATAAATATTGTTTATCCTCTGAAAGAAAGTTGAGCCTGTCCCTCATTCATGCTTTGCATAAATACTTTAATCAAATAGTAATCAGATGGCACTCACCCTACCTAACATCAGTTCCAGTGTGAAAATGAGAATTGTGATTATGGAGAAGAGAGTCATTTCACAACTAGAGACACTTGGGGAAAGGAGAACACTACACAGAGTTTTTCCTTGTGGAGGTTCCCTGTGGCTTTGGGTATCGCCAGGGAACATGAAGGCCCTGCCTGAGTGAAAGGAGAAACAGTGAGAGAAGAATCCTAAAATAGATGAGGAAGGAAGAGAAAACATTTTTCTCCAGGTCTTAATTGTTGCCTTGCATGTGGCAATAAAAATCATCTCACAAGGTGACTTTCTCTGGTTCATCCCCTCCAAGACGGCAGATAAAGAGTAGTCAGTGATGCAAGATTTCCTGTTACCTCTCCTTGGGGTTTTTTTTGCATTTTTTACCTGGCTCCCTGGAGACACATTGCTTTAAACCAAAGAAAACACTTGAGTGGTAGGAATTTCAGACATGTTTCAGGGCCACAGAAAAGAGTTGTAGGGGCAGATGGTTTTTTGGTACCGATCAGATTGTGTTCAGGTAGGCTTATTCTGTTTATGCACCCTGCTGTCCTGATAAGAAGGCATCTATCCTGAGTGTGTGTGTGTGTGCGTGTACGTGTGCGTGTGCGTGTGCGTGTGTGTGTGTGTGTTACTACTACTGGGCCAGTGAAGAATATGAAACTCACAGAGGTATGGTAATTTTCCTAGGGCCACACAGCTACAAAGGGGCAGCAGAGATGAGATTTAAATGAGGGTCTCCTGTTTCAAAACAACTCACTCATTTCCAGTTGGAAAGGAAAATTCACATCAAAACATACAATTGGAAAAAAAAAATCTCACATGCCCTTCAAAAGAATCCATGTTTGGTTTTCAGTCATTTTAGTCTAAGGATCTTGTTGCATCTCTGGTAGTCATTTGTTGTATTTGCCACCCAGCATTCATTCTTCCTTTTTATGGTAACTACCCTGGTTCTCCACTCCCTTTCCATCTTAGCCCATGAGAGGGTTCATCCTCAGTCAATCAGAACAGTGACAGCCCTATTACACTGGTTGTTTCAGAGATGGGCACATGACCCAACAAACCCCTTATGTTTTTTTCTAGAACTGTTTTTTCCCACATGCCTTGGATCTGAGAGTACATATACTCTTAGATGTTACAGTTGTCTTGCCACCACCAAAGGACAGCCTTTCTGAAAACAGAGCCAGTAAAAGAAGTAGAGCCAAGAGTTGGAGAGAGAAACCAGGTCTTGATGGTATCTTTGGAACCACTACATCAATCTGGACCTTAAGTTAGAATTTTCCAGTCATGAGAGTTAATAAATTCAGGTTTTACTTAAACCTACTTGAATTTTCTGTCACTTGGAACTGAAAGAGTCCTTATTAATGCATCACCACACTGTTCTCTTTTGAAATAAGCATCAAACTTTTCCAAGTTTGAAACCGGACTTGGTGAAGGTTTTGAGTTGCATTTAATCATAAAACAGAGTTTCCCCAAAATTATTTTCTTGGAGCAGAACTCACCAAGAGGTCTTTCCTTGTTGGAGCCTCTATGTATGCCAAAGGGCATTAGGCCAACCCGTCCTCTGAGCCCTTGGCCCACTTCCCCAAGTCCTTCCCAAGAAATAACAAACAGTGACAATGAACAGTCATTTGTCTATATACTCAGATGATACCTGTCATTGTAAGTAATGGTTTTGGACATATTAGAAAGCGGGAAGTGCAGGCCAAATGCAAAGGTGACTAAATACAGAATGAGTCAGTGGTGCATCCCATCCAAGTTTATGTTTTACTATGGACCTTGTGTTGTGGTTTGAATGGTGGCCCCCAAAATATGTTTATGCCCTAATCCCCAGAACTTGTGAATACTACTTCATTATAACAAAAGAGCGAATATTCTTACATGGCAAAAGATGAGTTTAAATGAAGGATCTTGAGAAGATGGTATTATCCTGGATAATCTGGATAGACCCTAAATGCAATCACATGTATCCTTATACAAGAAAGGAGCAGAAGAAAAGAAAGATACACAGAGAAAAAGGCAATGTGAAGACAGAGCATAGAGATGTAACCACAAGCCAAGGAATGCAGACAGCTACCAGAAGCTGGATGAGGCAAGGAACAGATCTTCCTTTAGAGCTTCCACAGGGACCCCTGCTGGCACCTTCTGGCCTCCAGAATGACAACAGAAAAAATTTCAGACTTCTGGTCTCCAGCATGATGAGAGAAAAAATTTCTGTAGTTTTAAGCCACCCCATTTGTGGTAATTTATTATAGCAGCTACAGGGAACTAATACACCTTGTTAGAGTAATATTAGGTCATTGAAATTAATTTCAGTTCAGACATCCGGTAAGGGAACTGCCAGCAAAGGACCACATACAGCTAATATTTATACGTTGCTTACTATGCTCCAGGTAATGTTCTAAGTACTTTGCACACATTAACTCATTTAATCTTTATAGTAACCCTAGGAGATAGGTAATATTGTTATTATCTCCATTATACAGATAAGGAAACTGAGGCACAGTGAGATTAAATTAGCCCAAGTTGACACAGCTATGAAATGTCACAGCTGGGATCCAAGTCCAGGTGGAGCTGTTTCCAGAGTTTATGTGCTCTTGAGCACTTTGCTCTATTGCAGTCACTGTGTGAAAAACATCAGTTTCATGAGCATTTGTTTACATCAGAGGTTCTCACCTCTGGTTCCATATTCAAATCACCTAAGGGGCTTTAGGAACACTAAAGGGGAAGAGGCACACTGAGGACAAATTAATCAGAATCTTAGGCATAGGATCCTGAGCATCAGTAGCACTTACGAGTCCCCCCAGATGACTCTAATGTGCAGACAGGGTTAAAAACCACTAACAGCATAAACTTCAATGGCAAATTTAACTTTTTCAAATTGGAAGTGACCAGATGGTTTGGTTTCTCCAAAGACTATGTACACACAGAGAAATTAGACTGCCAAATCTAGTTTTTTTTAAGGGACTCAATTCAATAAAACTATATTTCTTTTTCCTGCAATAGAGTGGTTGATCATTTTCTACTAAGGGTGATACCATGGGAAAAATTCAATACAAAGTTTTCCCCAAAGCTCCTAAGACTTCTTCTTATCTTGCTCTGATGCCCTGGAAGTGAGGACAGACAGGCCCCATTGTCAACCCCTTGCAGACGTCATCCGGTGTGAACCACCTGGTGGTCATGATCCAGTAGATATATTAAAATTATTGAGATGATTAGCTCATGAAGATCTAAAATACAGTACACCATTTTTAACTTTCCTGTATTATTTCTTAATCTTTGTGTCCTGGTAGTATTGGGAGACCCTGGGACTGCTCACTCACTCAATTTTCCTCTTTCTTCCCACCTCTGCATCAAAGCAGAATTCAGTCTGAACATCCAATGAATTACTAAGGTTTTAAGAAACTTTGAGGATCTTCTGAATGATGGAAAGAGTAATCATCGAGGCTACAACCTCCTACAAGAGACAGGCTACAGACCACTGACCCTATTTATTTGTTTGTTTGCTTGCTTCCTTATTTATTTATACCCTAGAAGATCAAAATCTTAGTGTACAAATAGAACCAGATCAATCTCTCGGCCTGAGTAACTAATCAATTAATTTGAATAACTAGTTTACCTTTTCTTTTTCTTTAAGTTGATTGCTTTGGTGTGGGTTTTGGCATGGTGTAGACACATCTCCTCAGCCACTCATGCTAACTGGTCATGACCAAGTTAATAAATTATAAATTGTGACATGGGGTGGTCTTCAGCTTGAAGTACCAAGTTCAGCAAGGCTACTAAGGTAAGATAAGGACAAGACACATTCACTGTTGGACATAAATACATAATTTCTCTAAGCTGTAATTTTGTCTCCTTTATTTTTCATTATTTGCAAAAATGATGCTGTGGTTTTCTAATTCTAGTTGTTTGGCTTTATACTGCAGCCTAGCTTTAGAGGGATCCTGATGTCATTTGGAATGGGCCAGGAATAGAACCCATTCCCACCAGCCAGACTGAAAAACTCACAATACATGGGACATTGGGCAGAGTACTCAGAAAGGCCTTAGCTCAGAGGAGGGGATTAATTAGCCCTTCCACTAGCACTCTTCTAGAACCACCTAATAAACCACATTAAGACCTGAAAGGGCCAAATTACTTCCAAGTAATTTAACTGCACCCCGGAACAAAGCTCAAGAATATTTATAGGAATACAAAAATATCCAACAGCCAGCAAGGTACAATGTCTGACCATCCAATCAAAGATTACCAGGCAGGGCTTCCCTGGTGGCGCAGTGGTTGAGAGTCTGCCTGCTGATGCAGGGGACACGGGTTCATGCCCCAGTCCGGGAAGATCCCACATGCCGCGGAGCGGCTGGGCCCGTGAGCCATGGCCGCTGAGCCTGCGCGTCCGGAGCCTGTGCTCCGCAATGGGAGAGGCCACAACGGTGAGAGGCCCGCATACAGCAAAAAAAATAAAAGCAGCCAGAGATCAAAGACATATGTACAGAGGAACAAAGATAAGGAAAACGACAGGTTTCTTTTTGGAAACAATGCAAGCTAGATAACAGTGGAGCAACACCTTTAAAGTACTGAAAGAAAATAACTGTCAATCTAAATGCTATGTCTAGAATTATATACCTTCAGAAACAAAGGAGACATAAAGACATTTTCAGATATTCAAAATACGAAAAAACTGTTCTAACAAAATTAATTTCTTCAGACAGAAGAAAGAATAATATCAGATAGAAGTATAGATCAACCTCCAAAAGTAAAGAGCATCAGAAATGGCAAATACATGGGCAAATACATGTTTTTTATTATTTGAATCTCTATAAAAGATAATTGTTTAAACAAAAATAACAGCAATAGGTTGAAGCTTCTTATGGCATGTGTATAAGTAAAACAAATAACAACAATAGCATAAAGGTCAAGAGGGAAGAAAGGGAAGTATATTATTTCACATTCCTACAGTACACATGAAGTGGTATGACATCACTTGAAAATAAATAGTGATAAATTTAAGATACGTGCTTTAAAGCTTTAATCAAACTAACAAAAGAAAGAGTTATAGCTAATAATCCAACAAAAGCTATAAAATGGAATAAAATAACACTCAATTCAAAAGATGGAAGATAAAGGGAAAATGAACGCAAGTAACAGAGAGACAAAAAGACACAAATAGCAATGTGATAGATTTAAACCAAACTACATAAATAATCCCATTAGCTATAAACATTCTAAAAGTCCCAATTAAAAAGCAGAGATTGTCAGTATTGCGCAAAAAGCAAGACTTGACCATATACTGCCTTCAAGAAACATACAGTGAATTTAAACACAGAGACAGATTCAAAGTAAAATGTTGAAAAAATATGCCATGCCAACCCTCAGAAAAAGAAAACCATAGTGACTACATTAATATTAGATAAAAGTAGATTTCAGAGCAAAGAATATTATCAGGAATAAGGGTAATGATAATGAAGTAGTGATAATAAAGGAATAATGATAAAAAGGATCAATTCATCAAGGACATAGCAATCCCAAATGCTCATGCATCTAATAACAGAGCTTCAAAATACATGAAAAACACCTGATAGAACTTTGAGGAGAAACAGGGAAGTCCTATTTTAATCAGACATAAATCAATACTCCTCTCTCAGTACTTAGAGAAAAAGTAGACAGAAAATCAGCAGGATATAGAAGATCTGAAAAGCACTTTCAATCAAATTAACCTATGGACATTTTTAGAAGACTCCTCCTTACAGCAGAATACCTATTCTTTTCAAGTTTAAAGAGCACATTTACCAAGACAGACCAAATTCTGGGCCATAAAACAAGTTTTAATTCAACAAGTAAAAGGCTTTAAGTCATATAAAGTATGTTCTCTGTCCATGATGAAATTATATTAGAAATTGATAACAGAATATATCTGGAAAATCCCTAACATTTGGAAACTAAATAGTACCGTTCCAAATAACCCATGGATCAGAGAAGAAATCAAAAGAGAAATATCAGTATTTTGAAATGAATTAGGACAAAAACAACATATTAGAATTTGTGAGGTGCCAAAAGCAGTATTTTGTGATTTTCATAGCAATATATGCCAAATCAGAAACAGGAGGTCTTAATGCATAACCTCAGCTTCTGCCTTAAAAAGCTAGAAAAAGGAGAGCAAATTAAACCCAAAGTAAGAAGAAGGAAGGAAATAATAAAGATCAAATCAGAAAACAAACAGGAAACATAAAAATCAATAGAGAAACTCAACGAAACCAAAATCTGGTTCCTTGAAAATATCAATAAAGTTGATAAAACTCTAGCTAGACAGAGTAGGGGAAAAAGTGAGAAGCCATACATTACCATTATCAAGAATCAGATAGGTGACATCCCCATGTATTCTATACATATTAAAAGGATATCTGTGTATTGACACTTTACCAGGTAACATCTGCCTTTTAAGGGATCTTCAACATCCTAACTCAAAGGATCAATATGAAAGATGACAATTTCAGAAGTTAGTGATATCACAGTGGCTTAGTGGGAGAGATCTTATACATTAATGGTGACTTTTCCCTCAAGGCAGTGCTTATTTGTACAAATGTCTTGATCTCTATTGGCATTTAATTGCATGCTCAGTTTGCGAGGTAATTCTTAAAATCTTGTAATGTCAGTATTATTTCTTCTATTAGGTATAGTGGGAGTTATGCCATTAAACACTTTGAAAATATTACATAAAAATCTAGAAACCAGGGATTTCCCTGGTGGCACAGTGGTTAAGAATCCGCCTGCCAATGCAGGGGACATGGGTTCGAGCCCTGGTCCGGGAAGATCCTACATGCTGCAGAGCAACTAAGCCCGTGCACCACAACTACTGAGCCTGCGCTCTAGAACCCATGAGCTGCAACAACTGAAGCCCGCATGCCTAGAGCCCGTGCTCTGCAACAAGAGAAGCCACTGCAATGAGAAGCAAGTGTACCACAGCGAAGAGTAGCCCCCGCTTGCTGCAATAAGAAAAAGCTCGCTCGCAGCAATGAAGACCCAACACAGACAAAAATAAATTTAAAACTTTATTTTAAAAAATCTATAAACCAAAAGTATCAGCTATTCACATCGCTTTATATTCTAATCATTATCTATATTAATTCATATGGGTTGATGTGGACTTATTGAGAGCATACTCATTGTGTGCTATTTTTTCACTAAATAACTTTATATTATTTCCATCACAGATATAGATCCAAGAAGATAATATTTTTTTTTTTTTTTTTTTTTTTTTTTTTTTTGCGGTACGCGGGCCTCTCACTGTTGTGGCCTCTCCCGTTGCGGAGCACAGGCTCCGGACGCGCAGGCTCAGCGGCCATGGCTCACAGGCCCAGCTGCTCCGCGGCATGTGGGATCTTCCCGGATCGGAGCACGAACCCGTGTCCCCTGCATCGGCAGGCGGACTCTCAACCACTGCGCCACCAGGGAAGCCCTATTTTTGAATTATATGTAATATTCAATCATACTGATTACAATCAGCCCTTAACAGTAGAGCATTTAAGTAACTTCCAGTGTTCTACAGTTGTGAATAGTAACACTATAACTTTGTGTAAATTGATTTCTTTCTTTTGGACTATTGCCCTTGAGTATTCTACCTAAGTGAAATTCCTGGGGGAAAAAAAGTGAACTGCTTTTCAGCTGTTGTTAAACATTGCCAGATTAGCTTCACAGAAAGTTTGAACAATTCTCAGTGACACAGGGCCACACATACAACGATTTTTTCAAAGGCCTACCTATAGTTTTTTTTTTTAATCTTTACTGAGGTATAATTAACAATCAACTGCATGTATTTAAAGTATACAATTTGATAAATTTTAAAACCATCATGATATCAAAATAACATATCCACCTCTACCAAAATTTTGCTCATACTCTTCGTGATCTCATCCTTCTGTCTCTCCCTTTGTCCCCAGGAAACCCCTGATGTACTTCATGTACCATAGGTTAGTTTGAATTCCATAGAATTTTATACAAATGGAGTCATAAAGCATGTACTGGGCTTCCCTGGTGGCGCAGTGGTTAAGAATCCGCCTGTCAATGCAGGGGACACTGGTTCGAGCCCTGGTCCAGGAAGATCCCAAATACCGCAGAGAAACTAAGCCCATGTGCTGCAACTACTGAGCCTGTGCTCTAGAGCCCACAAGCCACAACAAAGGAGGCTGCGTGCCACAACTACTGAAGCCCACACACCTAGAGCCCATGCTCTGCAACGAGAAGCCACCACAATGAGAAGCCCACACACTGCAACAAAGAGTAGCCCCTGCTTGCCCCAACTAGAGAAAGCCTGTGCGCAGCAATGAAGATACAATGCAGCCAAAAATAAATAAATTTATTAAAAAAAAAAAACGCATGCACTATTTTTTTTGCTTGGCTTCTTTACGCAGAATAATTATTTTGACTTTCATCTTAGTGTAGTTCACATCAATAGTTCACTCATTTTTATTGCTGAGTAGTATTCTATTATATGGTTACACTACAATTTGTTTACTCATTCACTTTTTGACGGACATTTGGGTTGTTTCTGGTTTTTGGCTGCTACAAATAAACCTGCTAAAAACATCTGTATAGAAGTCTTTGTGTCGACATGTGCTTTTTTTTTTTGCGGTACGCGGGCCTCTCACTGTTGTGGCCTCTCCCGTTGCGGAGCACAGGCTCCGGACACACAGGCTCAGAGGCCATGGCTCACGGGCCTAGCCGCTCCGCGGCATGTGGGGTCTTTCCGGACCGGGGCACGAACCCATGTCCCCTGCATCGGCAGCCGGACTCTCAACCACTGCGCCACCAGGGAAGCCCCAGACATGTGCTTTTATTTTGCTTGGAAAAGAGCTAGCAATGGAATGGGTAGGTCACATGGTATGTTTATGTTTAACTTTTTAAGAGACTTCAAAATGTTTTCCAAAGTGGTAGTCATTTTACATTCCAATCAACAATGTATAAGAATTCTAGTCTTCCACATCCTCAGTAGCACTTGGTATGTTCAGTCTTTTTATTCTAGCCATTCTAATGGAGGCATAGTAGTATCCCACTGTGGTTTAATTAGCATTTCCCTAATGACTAATGATGTTGAGCATCTTTCCCTGTTTTTATTTGCCATTCATATGTTTTCTTTAGCAAAGTATCTGTTCATATCATGAGGTGCAGGAGCAATTTCATTAGAGAAAGAAAAGTATTTTCAACAAATGGTACTGGAACAATTGGCTATCTATAGGCAAAAGAAAGAACTTTGATTCATATTTCTAACCCCATATAAGAATTAACTCAAAATAGATAATAGACATAAATGTAAAACCTAAAATAATAAAACTTTTATAAGAAAACGTAAGGAAAAAATCCATGTGACTTTAGACTAGGCAAAGATTTCTTAGATTTAATTGCATGAAAACAAATAGAAAAATTGGACTTCATCAAAATTAAAAACCTCTGCTTTTCAAAAGATATGGTTAAAAGAATGAAAAAGACAAGCCACACAGAGTAGGAGAAATTATTTGCAAAGTATATATCTGGTAAAGAATTTGTATCTAGAATATATAAAGAACTTTCAAAACTTAATAATAAGAAAACAAAGGACCCAAAACACTAGTATTTAGATTTGTTTATCAGATAGTAACTTTGGGTAAGTAAAGAACATTCACTGGGAGACTGAAGTGAGACCAAGTACTGCTGTTGAAAGAGGACAGATAGAGGCAGAAGAGAAAAACAGAGACTGTACACAGAAAGGGAGTTGCGGGTTTTTCATGGTCAAATAGAAAAAATATCAAAAGCAAATTGCCTTATTTTCTTCACAGTAACTTTTAGGATCAGCCTTGACAACATGAAGCAAGTAAATGGAAGAATTTTGAAAATGGCCCAGACCTGATTTAAGGCTTGGATAGTAGGATCAGATATTATGGCATAGATACAAAAGATATTTGGTATTGTGGGAAGCAGCCGCATAGCACAGGGAGATCAGCTCCGTGCTTTGTGACCATCTAGAAGCGTGGGATAGGGAGGGTGGGAGGGAGACACAAGAGGGAGGAGATATGGGGATATATGTATATGTATAGCTGATTCACTTTCTTATAAAGCAGAAACTAACACACCATTGTAAAGCAATTATACTCCAATAAAGATGTTAAAAGAAACAAAAGATATTTGGTATTAAAAAGGTATTCTAAGACGGAGTACATATGGCGCACAGGGCAATTTTAAGTCATAGGTCACCAAACAGACCCCTTTTCCCGACTGAACATCTCATTCCCACCCACATAGACCATCTTTAGAGGACCAGTTAAGTGCTTAGTCATCACTCCCACCAATTACTGCAATCAGACAGAGTGCAGTTATTTGTGAAATTGCATTAATAACAGCGATCGTCTCAAGGATAACATGAGATAACTGATATAAAACACGTAACATAATTCCTGGAACACCTGGAGCTCAATAAATATTGGTTTCTCCTTCCCATATCCCCCCTTCCATAACCAAATGGAAGGCAAATTGCATTGTTGGCCCTGGTTCAGAGGGTTTTAAAATTTAGAGCTCCTATGATGAGTCTCCTTAAAGGCTGCTGGGTTGAGCCCAGCAACTTTTTAAACATCTTGAGTCCAGCCTTTAATGTCTTCATTGCCATATGTGGTAAGGAGTCAAAAAGCAGAAAGGGAAGTGCCCCAGGTTCCAGAACCAAGTTGCCAGGCTCTGGCAAAAATCAACATGTAGACAACTTTCATATCCTATCTTGTAACAGAAAACATTAATATTCTCCCTCCTGCTGGCCGAGGACCTTTCATCTGAGTATACCTCCTTGCCTTTCCACTCTCCCTCAATCATTGCTCCTCAGGAAAGGAGGAGTAAATTACCCAATTGGTAAATTTGAAAGCAGGACCTCTCAAGGGGTGTGTGCAGCTCAGCCCTTCTTCCGTTCTGCTATCTTTCCAAAACAGGCACCACTGGGTAAGGCCCGTAGTATTCAGCCATCGTTGTCACTGAGTTTTTCTGAGGGACAGTGTTAGGATCCAAAAGGGAAGCCATGTTGCCCCAAACCAGCTTTACCACTAATAAGGGTAGTAATTTGTCTCTAGTTGCCTAATTCCTGGATCTGTCTCTCAGGTGATTATGAACTTGGGTGGGGGAAGAAGGGTGCCATTTATTGGGTTCCCTCAAAACCCACCCACCCATCTGCCCACTCTTCCATGCACACTCAAACACAGACAGGCACCAGAGACCTCAGTATGTTCAGTGGCATGACCATGGTCCCCCTTGTGGACCATGGCCCACATGTCCCTCAATTTGCATTTTCCCACCTGTCCTGAGCTTCTCACACTGACATTACCACCACCAAACTTTCACACCAGAAAGAGTGTCAGACACACTATGATGCGTTTTCCTGCCTTTCTCCTGGAGGGCAAGCACTAGCTTTGTGTTTCTTTTGTGTGCTCCCCTAGGACCCAGCACAGTTCTGAGCATGTGGAACTCTGATAAAGAATTAGGACACCTAAGTTCAAGCCCCACTCTGCCCCTTCCTCACCATGTAACTTCATACACATCACTTAACCAGCTTGGATCACTGTTTCCTTATCTTGTTTGTTAAGTGACATTAAATTAGATTTAAAATGAGCAATAAGTTGGACCTTTCTTCAGTGTGGTAAAAGTGGTCAAGATCTCTAAATCTTGTTTACATTTTTGGCAAACATAGCTGTATATGTTTCAGATGTGCTTATGATGTCATCCCATTTAGAATGCAAACTCCAAGAGTCCTACTATTTCCCACAAAGGATCAAATAAATGACTTGCAACCCAGGAATTCACAGAAAATCAGATTTACTACCAAATTCCTATTTAAATGTAGCAGAAATTTTCTAGATTATGCCCAGTACTTTACTATAGGATTTAACAAAATTTTATAATAGAACTACCAGAGCACTGAATGTAAAGCTATGCCACACATGGTTTTCTTAAGCAGAGGCTAGCAAACTATGACCCACAGGCCAAATACAGCCCAATACCTGTTTTTGTAAATAAAGTTTTATTGGAACATTACCTCACTCATTTGTCTACATAATTGTCTGTGCTGTTTTCATGCTACAAGAGCAGAGCTGAGTAGTTGTGACAGAGACTGTATTACTACAAAGCCTAAAACAGCTACTATCTGGCTTTTCTACAGAAAAAGTTTGCTGACCCCCATTTTAATTGATCCAAATTATGCCTCATGAATGTCCTTAACACATGAATAAGTGACCACAAGAATTCAGTTTATTCTGCCTGGGACTTCCTTCTCAGTGTGTAAGAGGAGAGATTTTTCTAGGTGGTTTCCAATGTCCGTATTAATCATCCTCCTGATTCTCAGCCAATGAATAATTTCCTTCATGAGGTTTCATTACTTCTGAATATTTGACACATCTGCAGGTCTTATAAGATTGGAGAAGCATTGACACGGCACATGATGAGACTCAAGTTCCAGTGCCCTCTTTGCCCCTAATTGTCTTAACTTTGTGGTGCTCTGCTTCTATAAAATGAGGAGGCTAGACAGATGTGACGTTTCCTTAAAATAGAGAATTATGATCCAGTGTGGGAAGTGCCTCATGGAAGGCCACACTGGCTGCTATGAAAACCACACCTTGACTTACAAAAGGAGAAAGGACACAGAGAAGCCTTCTTGGAGGAAGTGATGCCCGATCTGAGTCTTGAAGGGTGGGGAAGAATTCATGGTGCTGGAGAATGAACTGAGCAATCGAGCAAAAAGGCCTCTTATTGAGAGATTCGTTCAAGATGGCAGAGTAGAAGGACGTAGGTGCACTCCCTCTTGGGAGAGCACTGGAATCACAACTAACTTCTGAGCAATCATCGACACGAAGACACTGGACTCACCAAAAAAGACACCCCACATCCAAAGACAAAGGAGAAGCCACAATGAGACGGTAGGAGGGGCGCAATCACAACAAAATCAAATCCCATAATGGCTGGGTGGGTGACTCACAAACTGGAGAACACTTATACCACAGAAGTCCACCCACTGGAGTGAAGGTTCTGAGCCCCACATCAGGCGTTCCAACCTGGGGGTCCAGCAACAGGAGGAGGAATTCCTAGAGAATCAGACTTTGAAGGCTAGTGGGATTTGATTGCAGGACTTTGACAGGACTGGGGGAAACAGAGACTGCACTCTTGGAGGGCACACACAAAGTAGTGTGCGCATCAGAACCCAGGGGAAGGAGCAGTGACCCCATAGGAGATTGAACCAGACCTACCTGCGAGTGTTGCAGGGTCTCCTGCAGAGGCAGGGGGTGGCTGTGGCTCACCCTGGGGACAAGGACACTGGCAGCAGAAGTTCTGGGAAGTACTCCTTGGTGTGAGCCCTCCCAGAGTCTGCCATTAGCCCCCCCAAAGAGCCCAGGTAAGCTCCAGTGTTGGGTTGCCTCAGGCCAAACAACCAACAGGGAGGGAACCCACCCCACCCAACAGCAGTCAAGCAGATTAAAGTTTTCCTGAGCTCTGCCCACCAGAGCAACACCCAGCTCTACCTACCATCAGTCCCTCCCATCAGGAAACCTGCACAAGCCTCTTAGATAGCCTCATCCACTAGAGGACAGACAGCAGAAGCAAGAACTACAATCCTGCAGCCTGTGGAACAAAAACCACATTCACAGAAAGATACACAAGATGAAAAGGCAGAGGGCTACATACCACATGAAGGAACAAGATAAAACCCCAGAAAAACAACTAAATGAAGTAGAGATAGACAACCTTCCAGAAAAAGAATTCAGAATAATGATAGTGAAGATGATCCAGGACCTCGGAAAAACAACAGAGGCAAAGATGGAGAAGATGCAAGAAATGTTTAACAAAGACCTAGAAGAATTAAAGAACAAACAAACAGAGATGAACAATACAATAACTGAAATGAAAACTACACTAGAAGGAATCAATAGCAGAATAACTGAGGCAGAAGAAAGGAAAAGTGACCTGGAAGACAGAATGGTGGAATTCACTGCTGCAGAACAGAATAACGAAAAAAGAATGAAAAGAAGTGAAGACAGCCTAAGAGACCTCTGGGACAACATTAAATGCAAAAACATTCACATTATAGGGGTCCTGGAAGGAGAAGAGAGAGACAAAGGACCCGAGAAAAAATTTGAAGAGATTATAGTCGAAAACTTCCCTAACATGGGAAAGGAAATAGCCACCCAAGTCCAGGAAGCGCAGTGAGTCCCATACAGGATAAACCCAAGGAGAAACACACCAAGACACATAGTAATCAATTTGGCAAAAATTAAAGACAAAGAAAAATTATTGAAAGCAGCAAGGGAAAAATGACAAATAACATACAAGGGAACTCCCATAAGGTTAACAGCTGATTTCTCAGCAGAAACTCTACAAGCCAGAAGGGAGCGGCATGATACACTTAAAGTGATGAAAGGGAAGAACCTATAACCAAGAATACTCTACCCAGCAAGGATCTCATTCAGATTCGATGGAGAAATCAAAAGCTTTACAGACAAGCAAAAGCTAAGAGAAATCAGCACCACCAAACCAGCTCTACAACAAATGCTAAAGGAACTTCTCTAAGTGGGAAACACAAGGGAAGAAAAGGACCTACAAAAACAAACCCAAAACAATTAAGAAAATGGTCATAGGAACATACATATTGATAATTACCTTAAACGTGAATGGAAAAATGCTCCAACCAAATGACCCAGGCTGGCTGAATGGATACAAAAACAAGACCCATATATATGCTGTCTACAAGAGACCCACTTCAGACCTAGGGACACATACAGACTGAAAGCGAGGGGATGGAAAAAGATATTCCATGCAAATGGAAATCAAAAGAAAGCTGGAGTAGCAATACTCATATCAGATAAAATAGACTTTAAAATAAAGAATGTTACAAGAGACAAGGAAGGACACTACATAATGATCAAGGGATCAATCCAAGAAGAAGGTTTAACAATTATAAACATATGTGCACCCAACATAGGAGCACATCAATACATAAGGCAACTGCTAACAGCTGTAAAAGAAGTAATCGACAGTAACACAATAATAGTGGGGGACTTTAACACCTCACTTACACCAATGGACAGATGATCCAAAATGAAAATAAATAAGGAAACAGAAGCTTTAAATGACACAATAGACCAGATAGATTTAATATTTATAGGACATTCCATCCAAAAACAGCAGATTACACTTTCTTCTCAAGTGTGCATGGAACATTCTCCAGGATTGATCACATCTTGGTTCACAAATCAAGCCTCAGTAACTTGAAGAAAATTGAAATCATATCAGGCATCTTTTCTGACCACAACACTATGAGATTAGAATGAATTACAGGGGAAAAAAACATAAAAAACAAAAACACATGGAGGCTAAACACTATGTTACTAAATAATCAAGAGATCACTACAGAAATCAAAGAGGAAATCAAAAAATACCTAGAGACAAATGACAATGAATACACGACAATCCAAAACCTATGGGATGCAGCAAAAGCAGTTCTAAAGGGAAGTTTATAGCTCTACAAGCCTACCTCAAGAAACAAGAAAAATATCAAATAAATAATCTAACCTTACACCTAAAGGAATTAGAGAAAGAAGAACAAAGAAAACCCAAAGTTAGCAGAAGGAAAGAAATCATAAAGATCAGAGCAGAAATAAATGAAATAGAAACAAAGAGAACAATAGCAAAGATCAATAAAACTAAAACTGGTTCATTGAGAAGATAAACAAAATTGATAAACCATTAGCCAGATTCATCAAGAAAAAGAGGGAGAGGACACAAATCAATAAAATTAGAAATGAAAAAGGAGAATTACAACAGACACCACAGAAATACAAAGCATCCTAAGAGACTACTACAAGCAACTCTATGCAAATAAAATGGACAACCTGGAAGAAATGGACAAAGTCTTAGAAAGGTATAAACTTCCAAGACTGAACCAGGAAGAAATACAAATTATGAACAGACCAATCACGAGTAATGAAATTCAAACTGTGATTAAAAATCTTCCAAAAAACAAAAGTCCATGACCAGATGGCTTCACAGGTGAATTCTATCAAACATTTAGAGAAGAGCTAACACCCATCCTTCTCTAACTCTTCCAAAAAATTGCAGAGGAAGGAACACTCCCAAACCCATTGTACAAGGCCACCATTACCCTGATACCAAAACCAGACAAAGATACTACCAAAAAAGAAAATTACAAACCAATATCACTGAGTGATGAATATAGATGCAAAAATCATCAACGAAATACTAGCAAACAGAATCCAACAACACATTCAAAGGATCATACACCACGATTAAGTGGGTTTTATCCCAGGGATGCAAGGATTCTTCAATATACTCAATCAATCAATGTGATACACCATATTAACAAATTGAAGAATAAAAACCACATGATCAACTCAATAAATGCAGAAAAAGCTTTTGACAAAATTCAACACCCATTTATGATAAAAACTCTCCAGAGAGTGGGGACAGAAGGAACCTACCTCAACATATTAAAGGCCATATACGACAAACCCACAACAAACATTATTCTCAATGGTGAAAAACTGAAAGCATTTCCTCTAAGATCAGGAACAAGACAAGGATGTGCACTCTTGCCACTATTATTCAACATAGTTTTGGAAGTCCTAGCCACGGCAATCAGAGAAGAAAAAGAAATAAATTAATACAAATTGGAAAAGAAGTAAAACTGTTACTGTTTGCAGATGACATGATACTATACATAGAGAATCCTAACCATGCTACCAGAAAACTACTAGAGCTAATCAATGAATTTGGTAAAGTTGCAGGATACAAAATTAATGCACAGAAATCCCTTGCATTCCTATATACTAATAATGAAAAATCTGAAAGAGACACTAAGGAAACACTCCCATTTACCATTGCAACAAACAGAGTAAAATACCTAGGAACAAACCTACCTAGGGAGACAGAATACCTGTATACAGAAAACTATAAGACACTGTTGAAATAAATTAAAGATGATAGAAACAGATGGAGAGATATACCATGTTCTTGGATGGGAAGAATCAATATTGTGAAACTGACTATACTATCCAAAGGAATCTACAGATTCAATGCAATCCCTATCAAATTACCAAAGGCATATTTTACAGAACTAGAACAAGAAAATCTTAAAATTTGTATGTAGACACAAAAGACCCCAAATAGCCAATGCAGTCTTGAGGGAAAAAAATGGAGCTGGAGGAATCAGACTATAGCCTGACTTCAGACTATACTACAAAGCTACAGTAATCAAGACAATATGGTACACAACACAAAAAACAGAAATACAGATCAATAGAACAGGATAGAAAGCCCAGAGATAAACCCACACACCTATGGTCAACTAATCTATGACAAAGGAGGCAAGGATATACAATGGACAAAAGACAGTCTGTTCAATAAGTGGTGCAGGGAAAACTGGACAGCTACATATAAAAGAATGAAGTTAGAACACTCCCTAACACCATACACAAAAATAAACTCAAAATGGATTAGAGACCTAAATGTAAGACCAGACACTATAAAACTCTTTAGAGGAAAATATAGGAAGAACACTCTTTGACATAAATTACAGCAAGATCTTTTTTGATCTGCCTCCTAGAGTAATGGAAATAAAAACAAAAATAAACAAATGGGACCTAATGAAACTTAAATCTTTTATAAAGCAAAGGAAACTACAAACAAGATGAAACGACAACCCTCAGAATGGGAGAAAATATTTGCAAGTGAATCATCAGACAAAGGATTAATCTCCAAAATATATAAATAGCTCATGCAGCTCAATATTAAGAAAACAAACAACCCAATCAAAAAATGGGCAGAAGACCTAAATAGACATTTCTCCAAAGAAGATATACAGATGGGCAAGAAGCACATGAAAAGTTGCTCAACATCACTAATTATTAGAGAAATGCAAATCAAAACTACGAGTTTTCACCTCACACCAGTTAGAATGGGCGTCATCAGAAAATTTACAGACAACAAATGCTGGAGAGGGTGTGGAGAAAAGGGAACTCTCTTGTACTGTTGGCAGGCATGTAAATTGATACAGCCAGTATGTAGAACAGTATGGATGTTTCTTAAATGACTAAAAATAGAAGTACCATATCACCCAGCAAACCCACTACTGGACATATACTCAAGAGAAAACCATAATTCAAAAAGACACATGCACACCAATATTCACTGCAGAACCATGTACAATAGCCAGGTCATGGAAGCAACCTAAATGCCCATCAACGGACAAATGGATAAAGAAGATGTGGGGGCTTCCCTGGTGGCGCAGTGGTTGAGAGTCCACCTGCCGATGCAGGGGACACGGGTTCATGCCCCGGTCTGGGAAGATCCCACATGCCGCAGAGCGGCTAGGCCTGTGAGCCATGGCCGCTGAGCCTGTGTGTCCAGAGCCTGTGCTCCACAACAGTGAGAGGCCCGTGTACCGCAAAAAAAAAAAAAAAAAAAAAAAAAAAGATGTGGTACATATATACAATGGAATATTACTAAGCCATAAAAAGGAACGAAATTGGCTCATTTTGTAGAGACGTGGATGGATCTAGAGACTGTCATACAGAGTGAAGTACGTCAGAAAGAGAAAAACAAATATCGTATATTAACGCATATATGTGAAACCTAGAAAAATGGTACAGACGAACCTGTTTCCAGGGCAGAAATAGAGACACAGATGTAGAGAACAAACGTATGGACACAAAGGGGGAAAAGTGGTGGGGGGGCGGGGTGTGGTGTGATGAACTGGGAGATTGCGATTGACATATATACACTGATATGTATAAAATAGATCACTAATAATAACCTGCTGTATAAAAAAAATAAAATAAAATTCAAAGAAAGAAAAAAAGGCCTCCCATTTAATCCATCATTTTATTAGGCTGAATAGAAAATGTCATTATTTTCAGCATCTAAACCCCAGGAATGTTCTTTCCAAATTCAAAGAGACTCTAATGTGTGCATTGCCCTCTGCTTCTGCATGTGCATCAAGGAAGGTCACACTGCCAGCAACTTTTTACAGAATAGTCACCTTTATTTGAAAACAGTTTTCTTTTTCATCTAAATACTAAGGTCACACCCAAGTCTTGAAAAAACATAAGCTCCCACAGGCATAGGTGTTGTGATGACCATTGCGTGAGACACCAAGGCATCTTGAGAAAATGATGAATCAGAGAGTGGGGGGAAAGGATCATTCCAGGCCGTAGTCAAGGTCAACAAGAGGTGAGATAACTCTGACTTCAAACAACTCTAGATGTGGGATTAGGCAACATGCTTACACAGCAGTCATTTTCATGTAGCTAAACCAACCAAATATCCACAACAATAGATTCTGAAGGGAAGAGAATGATCTGAGTTGACCTAGCCATGCAATCTCAGCAACGATTCCTAAGTAATTGCTAGCCCTCCCACAATTCTGACTGCCTGTACTGTTGTCAGAAGTAGAGTTCATTCATGCATTCAACAAATTTTAGTGAGTACCAAATATATACTGGCACTTTTCTATACACTGAGGACACAGCCATGAACAAATGAGATAAAAATCCTTGCCCTTGTGGGACTCACATTCTAGCATGTCACCCTTGTATGGAGAAAAGTGCAAAGAGTTTCACCTTCTATCCAATGGGACATATTGCTTTTCTGAATAGCCCCCAAGGGACATTTTGCAAAAGAGTCTAAGCCACAGCTGAGCCAGCTTTCTCCTGAACCCCTGTTCCTTCATCGTATACTCTGTGTCATAGCTACGCACAGCACAGGGTAAAGCCAAGGCAGCCTGGAGCTTTTTCCTTAATGTGCCCTCACTATCAAGCCTAATGACTCCTAAAACCTCAAGGCAAAAATGCTCATAACTTTGAACCACTTCTGGGAATCCTGGCTAAGAGAATAGTGATGACTTCTGAAAAAAATTTAGGTGCAAAAATGTACATCATAACCTTATTTAGCCAAAATAAAAAGACAAGTTAAATGTCCAATTTAATATAAATTATATTTTTAAAATATTAAAATTATCAAAAAGCTATAGATTAATGGATAAATTATTGTTTTTAGATGAAATAACAAGCAGCCACTAAGATGATATTTACTAAGATTCTATGATAATGTGGAAAAATATTTATTATAGACAGTAATCAAGCAGAATTAAAACCTACATATATTCAATATAGCAAGCATGTATAAAAATTGACCAAGAAAAATTAGAACCTTGATGGAGGGAGACGCAAGAGGGAAGAGATATGGGAACATATGTATATGTATAACTGATTCACTTTGTTATAAAGCAGAAACTAACACACCATTGTAAAGCAATTATACCCCAATAAAGATAAAAAAAAAAGAACCTTGATGGAAATGTTCCAAAACATTAACAATTAATGTACTTAAGTGTTGAAATTATGGGAATTTTTCTACTTTTGTACTTTTCATTTTTTCTTTAGTAAACATTATTTTTATAATTAAAAAATAATTTTAAGCCTAAATATAGTTTTTAAAAGGCAAGAACAAGGCAGCAAGAACAAATATAAAACAGTTTATCATGGTAGCTAAGAGCCTAAGATCTGGATTCAGATTCCCTGGATCTGAACCCTGGCTCCCTGGTTACTTTGTGACCTTGGGCAAGTTATTTAAGCTTTTCTCACCCCAGTTTCCCACCTGCAAAATGGGGGTGATAATAGTGCTTCCTCAGTGGGCTGGTATGAGGATTAGTAGATAACTCACATAGTGTTTAGCACAGAGCGTAACCCCTTGTAAGCACTCAAAATGATAATAGATTCAACAGTCCAGTGGCCACAAAGAAAGTTCACACAAAGGGAATGATAGACAAACATCACATCTTCATTCCTTAGGGACAACTCACTCACCCTGAGTTGTGTTTTCTGTGGGGAATTTTCCCTCAGGCAGAATCAATCCCCAAATCCTCTAAATTTTACATTTTAAATTTTCCCCTGAAGAAGGTGAACAGTATGTTGATATTCATTTTATGAGTAATTACTTCCTTGGTTTTTTAAATGTACTTGTCATAATTTACTAAGGCAAAGTACCTTTTGGCTTTAAAAACAAGTCTAAAACTTATGTTAATAGGAGTGTCAGAAAGCACTAATCAATACTGTAAGATGAAATGAACTCATAAAAATATTGTTTATGGTGCTAATAGACAGTAGTTTTAGAAGTTAAAAGTAATTGCCTGATAAAATCACATTTTTCTGTCAAATGTCTTTTCCAAAAACAGTGAAATCAAAAGCTGGTCTCTTATCTCCTACACCCAACATCCTTCTTTCTGTGCAAATTAAACCACCTAAATCTGGATAAAATGAAATGGTTAGTAAATAGCTCCAGAAAGGACACCCATTTATGAAATGGTTGCTTGGCAATAATTATTAAAAGAGTGAGAATCCAGTTAAAATTGCATAAATATTAAATCTTGACCAATAAAAAAGATCCAGAAGATAAGAAGGGATTATATGGAAAGAGAGGTTAAAACTTGTTTCTCTACACTTCCTTTTCCCAAAATGAGGCATCACTTTTCCCTTATGATCCTTATGAGAGAGGATCATGCCTTTCAGCTTCCAGAGGAATTCTTTACCCTAATTTCTAATCTAGATTTCCTTGATTATTTTTACCCCATAAATTCTCTACGCAAAATAAGGCTGTGCCTCTGTTCCAGTTCTTGATTTGGTTTGGCAACTTTTCTCTGTCCATGGATCCTGTTTTCTCCTTGCAGAGTATCGGCCTGCTTAACATGGTGGGAAAGTCTTAAACCATGGAGTTTCACAGGCTTAGATTTGAATTTGGCTGGGCACTAGCTGTATCATCTTCATTCAGTCACTTAACCTTACACAGCCTCAGTTCCTTTGTCTATAAAGTGGGCACAGTAAATACATATCTCACAAGGTTACTATGGGGCTACATGGGACGACAGACGGTAAATGACTAGGCATGGTAGGCAACTGAATCTTAAGCTCTTCTCTTCTCCTAGGAGTCTCTTTTGAACATCTATTCTCCGAATCTTGAAAGCCCTTGGTTTCTTTCCTGTCTTTCCTTGTCAGAGCAGAAGGTAAAGTTCTCCTGAATTTGGGATTTTTAATTCAGAACATTTGAGCTCTAAGTTAACTTCAACCCATCCACACTTTAGTGCCAGTGGAATTTGCAACGAGTTGGTGGTGAGTGCGGTCCCTTTTCGGTGGTTCCTGAGAAGTGGGACTCTGCTCAGGTCAGTGGGTTCCCATCACGTTCTCTTTCTCACCGTTAAGTCCAGGGTCTGGGTCTGCCCATCTCCCTGCGGAGATACGTTGATCCAGTCCTCTGAGCCGAGTTTCCTTCGGGAGATGCCAATACTTAGACTCCCTCAAGATCTCAGAACCAGCCCGCCCCCACCCTGCAAAGGAAAGGTGAAGGAAGAACGAGAAGGGGTGGTGGGCAAGACGCCACAGGTGACGCGGGACGGCGCGGAGTTGGAGAGGTAACTGTCTGAGCCAAGAGCTCTGCCCAGCTTGAGCTTTCCAGCTTGCCTCCCGCCCCGCTCCACCGCTTTCCCCGGAGCAGGCCAAGGATTCGAAGCGGACCCGAGACGCGCGCGGGGCCGTGGAGAGTGAAGGCGGCGTCTGCCCGCGATCGCTCCTCCACTAGCCCGCGTCTGGCCCGCAGCCCCGGCCCGGCCAGGTGCTCCCCTCGCGCGGCACTCCGCGTTCCTTGCAGCGGCTCGCGCCGCGCTGCGCTCCTGGACGCCGGGAGCCTGGCTGTGCGCTGCGCTCCGCACCCTCAAGGGAAAACGCTATGCTACCTGTGGAAGTAATGTGCGCAGAAGAGGCCCAGAAGCACAGTCGCAGGCTGGTCGAAGAGAGAGCGGGGCTGCCCGGCGAGGATCCCCGCGGGCACCGCGAAGGAGGGCAGCTCCTGCAGGAACCAGGCGGCGCGGGCGGACAGGCGGGTAGCCACGGGCATTCGGCTCTCCGTGTACTTCCCGTAGCCGGCGGGCTCCGCGAGGCACAGAACCAGTGCCCCCAGGACAGCCAAAGTGGCGCTGCCTGCCAGCACCGGACTCTCCTGGCAGCGAACGGACATTGCGCCCTGTTCCCCGCTGGTGGCCGCTGCCAGCGCAGAAGAGAGCGCGGCCCTCGCCGCCCCTTTATGGAGAGCTAGACGCCACCCCGTGTCCGCCCCTTCGGCCTTGGCTCCCGCCCCTCTATCCTACCTCCCATCTCAGAGCGGCCAGCCCTGGCTAGGCTCAGCAGCGATGCCCCTTTCGCAGGGCTGGCACTTCGGAAAGCAGCCAGGCGGAGAGTGGATGAAGGCTTTCGTGGAGCCAACTTAGTGTCCTGCGCCCTTCCTTTAGCCCATATTCGCGCCGTCGCCCGCGCGTCCGCCCCTCTCCACATCCTGCCACTGTTCTCTCCTTCTAACTACCCTTCGAAGATTTGTTCTTCACCCATCAACCTCTGATGCTGCAACTTCTGGGACTAGGAAATAGAAAACTACAGATACGACTTAGCCAGGGTAGTTCTTCCGCTCTAACACACACCCTCTGTGGTGGCCACGCAGTCCCCACCCTCTGACCATCCGCAGCCAGAATCTCCCCAACCCCTCCGGTTCCCTGTGCTCCTTCACTCTCCGCCAGCTTCCACTCAACCCTGAATCCTTCCTTCGACTCTGGGCTCAGCCTCCAGCCACTTCCCGCGTCCCCCAGGCCTTCTGCGCTGGGGCGCCGCTCTCCTTGGCCACTTTCGTCATTAGTGGCCCCTCCACACCACCTCGCCCCCAGGCAGGTACCAGCCTCTCCCCACCCTTATTTCCTCTGCTTTCTCTCTGCTTTAAAGAGACGAGCCAACTGAGCGTGGGCGTGGAAGCACGGATTTCGACCCTGAGTAGTGATCCTGTCTGTCTGCCCTAGCCTCTCCTCTTCCCGAGCTGGTCCAGATTCAGGCTCATGTCTAGGGCTTCAGCCTCCTGGAACATCCCATATGATGTTGCCCTTTGAAGTGCAGCTGGGCTCTACAACACCTAAGACGCGGTTCTTTCTCTCTCCCTTCTATTTGCTGCCCTCCTGTCATTCTTCACCCCCTCATTCATTATCTGTTTCCTCTTCCCTTCTCTGATTCAGTATCCGGACTTGCTTAACTGCCTTCTTCATATATTTTGTACCCCTTTTTCCCTCTTCTTTCTTTAATCCAGTTTTCTCCTCCCAGGTTGGCCTCCTCTTCCCACCTGCTGTTTGCCTCCTCATCTTCTTGTCCCACCTCCCTTGATTGCTTCATCCCTGTTAATTCTCTTCTCTTGTCCCTACTTCAGGCTCTACCCATCTTTCCCTTGCTCTCCCTCCCCTTTCTTGGGCGCTTTCTTCATCCTTCGCCCTTTGTTCCCACTAACTGCCGCTCAGGAGCCCCACTCAGTATTACTCCATCCACTCCTGCCCTGTCCTACCAGCTATTCCAATGAAAGGTACATAGTGTTTCACCTGCCCAGTGTGAGATTGTTTCCTGATTCCTGGGACATGGCGGTGTATGGTGATGCCCTCTGCTTGCTGAAGAGGTATTCACCACTTTCCTGTTGGGTTAAAAATTAAATTGTAAATAGGCTTCAGTTTTCAGTTGACCACCTGTAGGAACCACCCATATTGGCTGAAGCACTCTCCATGGAGTGGCCAGGCTCAGCTCTCACAGATACCTAGAGCCGTATTTGCACCGGCTTTCCAGATCCAGTCCCAGATTCCTTATTTACCACTTGCTAGTTGAGAACACCCAAATCTAGACCTCCAGCAAAGACTGGAGCTTCTCATCTGCGTTTCCTCCCTGCTGGACAACTCTACTTGGATGTCCTTCAGAGACCTCAAATTCAACCCTACCCAAAACTAAACCCATTTATCTTCCCCTCCACTCTCTTCCACCCACACCCAGATCCTCCCTCTGTGTTCCTGGTTACCTCTTCTCTGTCCGAAATAGCCATAGCCTCCCTGGGAGGCTGGCTTGCAGACTCAGGAAATTCTAGATTTCTTTTTTTTTTTAAAGATTTTTTTGATGTGGACCTTTCTATAGTTTTTACTGAATTTGTTACAGTATTGCTTCTTTTATTTTATGTTTTGGTTTTTGGCCATGAGGCATGTGGGATCTTAGCTCCCAGACCAGGGATCAAACCCGCACCCCCTGCATTGGAAGGTGAAGTCTTAACCACTGGACTGCCAGGGAAGTCCCTATATTTCTTGATAACATACAGTATCAGGATAATAGGCAGTGTGACATTTCAAACCCAACTTGATGGAATACTTTTTTTTAATGAAATTTCTCCTGTCCCAATTCTCTCCTCTCTTTTCTTACAACTTTGCCCAATTTTGGCCCTCATCATCTTTTTTCCACTACTGTATCAGTTAGCTTTTGCTGCATAACAAACTACCCTAAAAGTCAGTTATCTTCAGATTATGCACCTGTGAGTCAGCTGGAGGTCAGCTGTCCTAGGCTAGGCTTGGCTGATCTCACTCATTCATCTGCTGAGCAACTGAGAGGCCTGCTCCAGGCTGGGTTTGGATGGAGAACCTTAGCTGAGACAGCTCTGTTCCACATGGCTCTGGTCCTAGCATAAGTGAGCTAGCCCCACCATATCTATACAGTCTCAATAACAGAAGTACAAGAGGACAAGAAACACAAAAGACCTCTTGAGGCTCAGGCCAAGAACTAGTACACTCTTATTTTGTACTTTTTCTGTTGTCCAAATCAAGTCACATCGTGGATTCCACAGTCAGAATAGGAAAGTATTGCAAAGTTACATGGCAAAGGACAGGGATACAGGGAGAGGTAGAGAATTGGAACCAGTAATGCAACTGCTCTGAATTACATGCATAAAGAAAGTGCTCAGATTGGAAATATACAACTTGATTGATTTGCACAACCTGAACACATTCTTGCAACCAGCACCTAAGTCAAGAAACTGATTGCTAGCATACCAGAAGCTCCCCTCAGGCCTCCTTACATCCTCCCCTCAGGCCTCCTTACATCCCCTCCCAGAATAACCACCACCCTGACTTCTGACATCATAATTAGTTATGCCAGCTTTTGAACTTTACATAATATAATCATACAGTATTTACTTTTCGTGTGTGTTTTAATGGTACTGGAAATTTACTTTAATCAGTATGGTGAGGCATGCAGACATGGAAATGACCATCATGAAGGAAGTTTATACTCACAGATCCCCAGAAACAGGAGACACAGCAAGCCACACAAGACAACACAGGGAAGAATCAGGCTCAGTCAGTAGGCAGAGGGAGTGACAGGAAATCATGGACAAGAGCTTTATTGTGGTTTCTGCAGGAAGGAATGGACAAGGTAAGGTAAGCAGACTTAGGATTGGTTAGTTTGAATATTTTCAGTGGGCTGTTGGTTGTAGGGGTTATTTCTAGTTCGCTGGTACCTGGCACTGGGGTGATTAAGTCAGGCGAATAGTGGTCCAGAGTATAAGAGCCTGATATAAGAGATGATTGGGGTATGGCTGGTGTGTGCATGTGTGTGTGTGTGTGTGTGTGTGTGTGTGTGTGTGTGTGTGTCAGACAGAGAAAGAGATCACCTGGGAAATTCAGTAGTGATCCCAGAAGGTCATGCTTTAGTGGTAGGAATAATTTATTTTTACAGTGAAGACTACCATCCTAACAAAATGTTCAATCAATCCCCCCAAAAGATCAAGATGATTCACAAGTAATTTAACAATGTCCAACCCTCTTTAAAGGGAGACAATTACATACAGACAAGTAACAATGTAGCCTTCACAATATCAAACATCCCCCAAGTTACTAGACTTCTGACACCAACTACTCAAGTTGAGCCAAACTTCAGAGGTTTAGGACACAGTCCTCCACAAGACTGCCCTCACTTCAGATACAAGTAACTTCAGGGGTCTCCAGGCCACACATACTTCTGAACAGCTCACTACAAATATGAGGGTTCCCACTAAACCTTCAGGTTCAGTAATTCTCTAGAGCAACTCACAGAACTCAGGAAAGTAATATATTGATGATTGCAGCTTTACTATAGCAAAAAGACATAAATCAGAGCTAGCCAAAAAAAGAGATTAGGTCAAGGGGGGTGGTCCCAAACATGAAGTTTTCTTGTCCTCTCCCCATGGAGTCAGGATCCACTACCTTCTCAGCACATCAGTGTGTGACAATTGCAGTGGCTTGCCTACCAGGAAAGCTCATCCAAGCTTCAGTGTCCATATTTTTTATTAAGGTTTCATTCACAATTGATTGTTCACTGGCTATGTGACTGAACTCAATCTCCAGCCCTGCTCTGCTCCTCAGAGGTCAGGCTGATATCATGTGGCTCAAATCCCAACCCTCTAATCACATAGTTGGTCATTCTGGCATGGCCAACCCCCATTCTGAGTCATCTACTTAGTATAAACTATCAGGGCCCCCACGAACAGCAAAGATACTCCTATCACTAAGGAAATTCCAAGGATTTCGGGGCCACTTTCCAGAACTGGGGAAAGGGCTAACCAAATTCTTTACCCCAAGGGTTTAGAGGCTATCCCCAATGAACTGGCACAAAGACCAGACCTCTCTTTGGATAAATTTAATTCTTCACTACACACATCAAGAAGCAAAAAAATGTGTCACATAACCAAGAAGAAAATCGGTCAATAGAAACAGACCCAGAAATGACAGAGATGCTGGATTAACAGACAAATACCCTAAAATACCTATTTTAAGTATACTCAATATGCTTAAGGATTTTTAAAAATTAACATAATGAGATAAATGGAAAATATAAGAATGGAACTTACAACAATGAAACAGTTTGAAGTGAAAAATTCCCTGGATGTGATTAATAATAGGCTAGACATTTCACAAGAAAAGATTAGTAAATTTGAAGACATCATAATAAAAATAATCTAAAAGAATTATGAGATTTCTAACAGAGAAAAATGAGATTGGGGTTATAGGGGGAGGAGGAAATGAATGGAGACTCAGTGACCTGTTGGACAATATCAAAAAGTCTAACAATAGATAGAATCCCATAAAAAAAAGGAAGAGTGACAGAAAAAAAATGAAGAAATAATATTTGAAGACTTTCCAGATTTGATGAGAACCCCATCTTACAAATTCAAGAACCTTGATAAACCTCAAGCAAGATAAACACACACACTCAAATCACCCCAAGGTATTTCATAACCAAATTGCTGAGAACCAGAGATAAAAGGGAAAATCTTAAGTAGCCAGAAAAAAAAGACATAGAGGAACAAAGGCAATAAGTACAACAGATCTCTCAGAAAATATGTAAGCCAGAGGATGATGAAATATTTAAAATGCTGAAAGAAAAAGTTTTTTCAACCAAGAATTTCATATCCATTGAAAATATCCTTCATTTTTATGAAGATAAGGAGATTTGCTACCAGGTATCACGATGGACTAATATTCTGCCAGACACACAAACACACACACACACGCCAGAAAGCAATGATAAAACCTAAGAGCAGGATTTCCCTGGTGGTGCAGTGGTTGGGAATCTGCCTGCCAGTGCAGGGGACGGGTTCGAGCCCTGGTGCGGGAAGATTCCCACATGCCATGGAGCAACTAAGCCTGTGTGCCACAATTACTGAGCCTGCGCTCTAGAGCCTGTGAGCCACAACTACTGAAGCCCACACACCTAGAGCCCGTGCTCCTCAACAAGAGAAGCCACTGCAATGAGAAGCCCGCGCACGGCAACAGAGAGTAGCCCCCACTCGCTGCAACTAGAGAAAGCCCACATGCAGCAACGAAGACCCAACGCAGCCAAAAAATAAATAAAATAAATAAATAAGTAAATAAAAGAAAAAAAAACCTAAGAGGAAGAAAACCTACCTGAAGGTACTGGAGAATAAACAGCAGCAGACAGATACTGATGGGGAGTTTATGTTCACATGGAAGGGGGATGTGGACAGCTATAGGCATAAGTTCCTCTTTTCTGAGACTCTTAGTCTGGCCTAAGTGCAGTCTGAATCATCTACACAGCAGCAACATAGACACATGGGAAAAAACCTACCATATTCCTGGAAAGGAAAGAGCCAGAGAGGGAATCCCCAAATTCTGTCTACCCGCATCTGCATGTATGCAGAACAGATTCAAAGCAATTCAGCTTAAGACAAAAATTCTGAACAAAACAAAAGAAAGTTTGAAGTTCAAGACCAGCCAGGGAAATTACCATCTAAAACAAAGGAAATAATATTCATGAGAGAAAAATAATACAACCCATAATCTATACAACTTAACAGACAAGGACAAAAGACACAGATTGGGGCATTAAAAGTATGCAAAGAAATAATGGCTGAAATATTCCCAAAATTGACAAAAGACAGAAATTGAGAGATTCAAGGTATTCAATGAGCCCATGCTGAAGCCCATGCTGAAGCAAATCATATTTAACTTATTAAGGTCAAAAATAAAGAACAAATAATAAAAGCAGCAATATAAAAACAACATTATAGACAGGAGAGCAACAATCTGATTAAGAGCTAACTTCTCATCAGAAAACATGTAAATCAGAGGAGATCTTTAAAATGCTGAAAGAAAATAATATATGCCCGGAATACTATATCCAGCAAAAATATTATTCAATAATGAGGGTAAAATATTTTCAGATAAACAAAAACTATGAAGATTCATAACTTCACTACAATAAATGGTAAAGAAAGTTCTTTTGGCTGAAGGGAAAACATACTTGATTAAAATATGGATCTTCAGAAAACAACGTAGAGCATCAGAAATGGACATCTACACAACATTGTAAATCAACTATACTCCAATAAAAATTAATTTAAAAAAAGAAACAATGAAAACAAAGACATCTGTGATGAATACATGATTGTGTGTTAATCAGGAAGGTAAGTGCAATTTTCTGAAATGCATGTTTGGGAAACCATATTTCCTCCAATGTTTGAACGAAGCAGCTTTACTGAAAACAGTAAACCATTTATCACTGCTTCCTTGACTAACACAACCTGATTTCTAGCTGTGGATTCCAGAGAGATTCATTCTGGACAAATAAAAGTGTCTTTCTTATGTGAACTGATACTTGCCCTGGTGATAAATTCCTGTTCTCTTTGCCCAACCCGAGCTTTATTTTTCCACAGCAATAAACACATCACTGAAGAAAAAAAAAGAAAGAAATGGACATCTGGATAAAAGTAACCAAAAAAACCTATTTTTGCCTTTTTCTTCTCAGTATTCTTTAATCCATATAACTGTTTAAAAGCTAAAAGTAGTACACTATTTTATGAAGTTTTAATGTATGTTGTTATACCACATATAACAATCATAACATATAGGGTGAAGAGATATGAGTTTATAAGTTTGCAAGATTTCTTTTTTTATTGAAGTATACAGTTGATTTACAATGTTGTTTTAGTTTCTGGTGTATAGCAAAGTGATTCAGTTTTTTATATATATATATATATATATATATATATATATATATATATATATATATTCTTTTTCATATTCTTTTCCATTATGGTTTATTACAGGATATTAAATATAGTTCCCTGTGCAGCACAGGGAACTATATTCAATAAGTTGTTTATCTATAATATTTCTATCTTTTAAGTGAAGCATATAACTATAACTGCACTATAGTTCTATATAACCATATGTAGTTATAGAACTATAACTATACTGTGAAAATTATGAATGTAATTGAAGTCCATAGGGCAACCCTATAAAAATGTAATAAAGATTAACTACTATATATGGGCATGGATGTTAACCAGACTTATTGTGGTGATCATTTCACAATATATACAAATATCAAATCACTATGTTGTATACCTGAGACTAATATAATGTTATATGTCAACTATACCTCAATTTTAAAAAGCTATAAATTCAACAGGAAAATTAAAATAAAATCTTTAAAAAATCAAATAATTCTAAAGGAAGGTAACAGAAAAGGAATGACAAGAACAAAACACAGAAGAGTTAGATGGTGGGAACAGTTTGGAAAGAAAGAAGTAAAACTATATTCACAAATGACATGATCTTATATATAAAAATGATAAGCAAGGGCTTCCCTGGTGGTGCAGTGGTTGAGAGCCCATCTGCCAATGCAGGGGATATGGGTTCATGCCCCAGTCCAGGAAGATCCCACATGCCACGGAGCGGCTGGGCCTGTGAGCCATGGCTGCTGAGCCTGCGCATCCGGAGCCTGTGCTCCACAACAGGAGAGGCCACAACAGTGAGAGGCCCGCGTACCGCAAAACAAAAAATGATAAGCAATCTACTAAAAACTATTAGAACAAAAGTTCAGCAAGGTTGCCGGATACAGGATCAGTATACAAAAATCAATTGTATTTCTATAAACTAGCAATGAAAACCTGAAATGAAATTACTAGAACAATTCTTTTACAATAGCACCAAAAAAAAATACTAAGGTAAAATTTTAACAAAAGGACTTGTACACTGAAAACTACAAACATTGCTGAAAGATATTAAAGAACATTTAAATAAATGGAAAGATATCCCAAGTTCATGGATTGAAAGACTTAACATTATTTAGATGTCATGCTCTCTGCTATAGAGTAAATTGTGCTTTCACAAAATTCATATGTTGAAACCCTAACCCCCAATGTGATTGTATCTGAAGATAGGGTCTTTAGGAGGTGATAAGGTTAAATGAGGTCATAAGTATGGAGCTCTCATCAGATATAGGACTGTGACCTTTTGAGAAGAAGATCTCTCAGTCTCTCTCTCTCTCTCTCTCCCCACTACAACCCTATGTGAGGACATATTGAGAAGGCAGTCATCTGCAACCCAGGGAGAGATGTCTTGCCAGACACCAACCCTACTAGTACCTTCATCTTTGCTGTCTAATCTTCATAATTGTGAAAACAAATTCCTGTTTAAGACACCCAGTCAACGATATTTTGTTATGGCAACCTGAGCAGACTAATACACTCTCTAAACTGATCTACATATTTGGCTCAATTCCTATCAAAATCTTAACTGAGTTTTTCAGAAATGGTAAAGTTAAGCCTAAAATCCGCATGGAAATGCAAGGGACCCAGAATAGACAAAACAATCTTTAAAAAGAAGAAAAGAATGGAAGGACTAGTATTTCCCAACTTCAAAACTTACTACCAAGAAACAATTATCAAGACAATGTGGTACCAGCATAATAACATAGACCAATGTTATAGAACTGAGAGTCCAAATATCAGTTCATACCCTCTATGGTCAATTGATTTTCAACAAGAGTGCCAAGATCATTCAATGGGAAAGGAGTAGACTTTTCAACTGGTCTTGGGGCAAATGGATATCTACATGCAAAAGAATGAAATTGGACCCCTACCTCACACCATATACAAAAATTAACTCAAAATTGATCAAACACATAAAATGAGAGTTAAAACTATAAAACTCTTAGAAGAAAACAGAGGTGTAAATCTTCATGACCTTATATTAGACAATGATTTCTTAGCTATGACACAAAGTACAAGTGACAAAAGAAAAATAGATAAACTGGCTTCATTGAGACTAAAACCTTTTCTGTAATACCATCAAGAAAGGGAAAAGATAAGTCACTATGTTGTGCATTAGATCTCCAGAACTTATTTATTTACTAGTTGTACACTTGCACCCTTTAACACCTTCTCCCCGATTCCCCCACACCCCAGACCCTGGTAACCACCATTCTACTCTCCATTCCTATGAGTTCAGCTTTTTACATTTCACATATAAGGGATATCATGCAACATTTGTCTTTCTCTGTCTCAGTTATCTTACTCAGCATAATACCCTCAAGGTCCATCCATGTTGTCACGAGTGGCAGAATAATATTCTATTGTATATGTATATTACATCTTCTTAATCCATTCATCCACTGATAGAAACTTAGGTTGTTTTCATATCTTGGCTACTGTAAAATAATGCTTCAATAAACACAGGAGTGCAGGTATCTTTTTGATATCCTGTTTCCATACTCTTTGGATATATATCCAAGAGCTGGATCTTATGGTAGTTCTATTTTTAATTTTTTGAGGAACTTCTATACAGTTTTCCATAGTGGCTAAACTAATTTACATTCCCACCAACAGTGTACAAGTGTTCCCTTTCCTCCACATCTTTGCCAACACTTATTAACTCTTCTTTTTTTTTTAAACATCTTTATTAGAGTATAATTGCTTTACAATGGTGTGTTAGTTTCTGCTTTATAACAAAGTGAATCAGTTATACACATACATATGTCCGCATATTTCTTCCCTCTTGCATCTGCCTCCCTCCCACCCTCCCTACCCCACTCCTTTAGGTGGTCACAAAGCCACCTAAGTTGGTCACCGAGTTGATCTCCCTTTTCTATGCAGCTGCTTCCCACTAGCTATCTATTTTACATTTGGTAGTGTAAATATGTCCATGCCACTCTCTCACTTTGTCCCAGCTTACCCTTCCCCCTCCCCATATCCTCAAGTCCATTCTCTAGTAGGTCTGCATCTTTATTCCCATCTTGCCCCTAGGTTCTTCTGACCTTTTTTTTTTTTTAGATTCCATATATGGTATTTGTTTTTCTCTTTCTGACTTACTTCACTCTGCATGACAGTCTAGGTCCATCCACCTCACTACAAATAACTCAGCTTTGTACCTTTTTATGGCTGAGTAATATTCCATTGTATATATGTGCCACATCTTCTTTATCCATTCATCTGTTGATGGACATTTAGGTTGCTTCCATGTCCTGGCTATTGTAAACAGAACTGCAATAAACATTTTGGTACATGACTCTTTTTGAATTATGGTTTTCTCAGGGTTCTTCTTTTCTTTCTCTTTTTTTTTTTGGGGGGGGGGCCTCTCACTGTTGTGGCCTCTCCCGTTGTGGAGCACAGGCTCCGGACGCGCAGGCTCAGTGGCCATGGCTCATGGGCCCAGCCGCTCCGCGGCATGTGGGATCTTCCCGGACCAGGGCACAAACCCACGTCCCCTGCATCAGCAGGCGGACTCTCAACCACTGCGCCACCAGGGAAGCCCCCTTCTTTTCTTGATGATAGCCATTCTAGCAGATGTGAGGTTATATCTCATCATGGTTTTGATTTGCATTTCCCTTATGGTTAGTGATGTTGAGCATTTTCTCATGTACCTGTTAGCCATTTGTATTTCTTCTTTGGAAAAATATCTATCCAGTTCCTCTGCCTTTTTTTTTTTTTTTTTTTTTGCGTTACTCGGGTCTCTCACTGTTGTGGCCTCTCCCATTGCGGAGCACAGGCTCCGGATGCGCAGGCTCAGTGGCCATGGCTCACGGGCTCAGCCGCTTTGCAGCATGTGGGAACTTCCCGGACCGGGGCACAAACCCGTCTCCCCTGCATTGGCAGGCGGACTCTCAACCACTGCACCACCAGGGAAGCCCTCTGCCCATTCTTTATTTGGTTTGTTTGTTGGTGGTGTTGTCATTAAGTTGTATGAGTTCTTTATATATTTTGGATATTAATCTCTTATCCAACATATGATTTGCAAATATTTTCTCCATTCCATATATTGCATTCATTTTGTTGATTGTTCCTTTTGCTGTGCAGAAGCTTTTTAGTTTGATGTAGTCTCACTTGCTATTTTTTTCCTTTGTTGCTTGTGCTTTAGATGTCATGCCAAAAAGATAATTGCCAACACTGATATCAAGAAGTTTCCTCCCTGTTTTCTTTTAGGAATTATGGTATCAGGTCTTATGTTAAAGTCTTTAATCCACTGCGAGTTAATTTTTGTGAGCAGTATAAGGTAGGGGTCCAATTTTATTTTTCTGCAAATCCAGCTTTACCAGCAAGGTTTATTAAAGAGACTGTCCTTTCCCAATTGAGTGTTCTGGCACGCTTGTCAAATATTAGTTGACTGTATATGCAGGGGATTATTTCTGGGCTCTCTGTTCCATTTGATTGGTCTATTTGTCTATTCTAATGCCAGTAACATACTTTTTGAATTACTGTAGATTTGTAGTATAGTTTGATTTTCAACAGAAGTTGCCAAAGCTATCCAATGGAGGAAAAAAATGGTGCTGGAAAAATTAGATCTCTCTATGGAAAAAATAAACCCCAACTCTTCCATTACATATAAAATCAACTTTAAAAGTAGATCATAGATCTATATGTATGAGTTAAAACTATTAAAATTATAGAAGAGAACATAGCATAAAATCTTTGTGACATGGAGTTAGATAAAGATTTCTTAAGACATTCTAAAGAACAAAGTATAAAAGAAAAAATGATAAATATCAACTTCATCAAGATTAAAAATTTTTTTCTTTTTCCAAAGACACACTTAAGAAGACTAAATGGAGGGCTTCCCTGGTGGTGCAGTGGTTAAGAATCTGCCTGCCAATGCAGGGGACATGGGTTCGAGCCCTTGTCCAGGAAGATCCCACATGCATGGAGCAACTAAGCCTGTACACCACAACTACTGAGCCTGCACTCTAGAGCCCATGAGCCACAACTACTGAGCCCATGAACCACAACTAATGAAGCCCACGTGACTATAGCCTGTGCTCTGCAACTGCAACAAGAGTAGACATCACAATGAGAAGCCCGCGCACCACAATGACAAGTAGTCCCTGCTCACCGCAACTAGAGAAAGCCCAGGCAGAGCAACGAAGACCCAACACAGACAAAAATAAATAAATAAATTTTTTAAAAAAAGACTAAATGGCAATCCATACATTTGGAAAACATTTTTGCCACACATATATTCAACAAAGGAATTGTATCCAGAATATGTAAATAACTTTTACAATTCAATAATTAGATGACCTACAACCAAATCAAAATGGGCAAAATATTTTAATAGACATTTCACAAAGAAGATCTACAAATAGCCCATAAGCACGTAAAAATATGTTCCACATTATTAATCAGAAAAACGTAAGCTAAAACACAATGTGATACTACTACATACCCAAAAGAGTGGTTAAAATTTAAAAGAGTGAAAATCCTAGATGTTGACAAGGATGTGTAACAACTTGAAATTTTGTACCTTGAGATGTAAAATAGTACAACCAATTTGGAAAACAGTATGCAGTACCTTATAAAGTTAAACACACATTTACCATGTGATCCAGTAATTCTTCTCATCTGAGTATTTACCCAAGAAGAAAGGAAACGTATGTCCACACAAAACAGGTAATTGAATGTTCAAAGCAACATTATTCATAATAGCCCCAAACTGGAAGCAACCCAAATGTTCACCAAGAGGTGAATGGGTAAAAAAACTGTGGTATAACTATACCATGGACCACTACTCATCAATACAAACAAACAAAATACATACAATAACATGGGTGAATCTCAAAAACATTATGATAAGAAGTCAGGCACAAAATATTAGGTAACACATATCAGTAGTATACACACATCCAGTTGTGACAACCAAAAATATGTCCAGATATTACCAGATGTCCCCTGGGGAGACAAAATTGCTCCCAGTTGAGAATCAGTAGTTTAGACATATTTCAGTTTTTTGTACTTAACATATATAAAAACACTTAATATTGTCTCTATAAGCTTGCTCCATTTAATTAAGGAGATATTATAATCTGAATATTTGATCCCCTTTGGTGAAAGATAAGTTATACCAATTTATTTGCTGATGGATGGATGGATGGATAGATGATTGACTGATATGTCGGTAGATCGATAGATTTTATCAACTCTTGTGAAAACAAGAAGAGCAAGTTGTGATAAAGCAGCAATGTCTAAAGTAGAAGTAGAGAGGCAGTATCTATAAAGAATATTAATCAGTTAAAGAAACAAAACATATTTTAAGCAACTCTAGGTCTCTCAAAGGAGAATCATTATAAAATCTGAGTTTTTAAAATTTTCCTTCTGAATTTAGCAGGAAATCAGTTTTGTTTCTTCAGTGCCCAAATCCCTTACAATAATGACAACCTTCTTTCTTTAGCCTTAATTAGAAATTTCTAAAGAAACATTAATCTGGAATTATTCATGTTAGTAGCTTCACCAATAAAATTTTTAGTCAGTTTCTGTTGCTTGCATCCAAAGATCCCTAAATGACAATGTATCATATTGAAAACAACTACTCATGAGTTCCCCTCAGAACCACATCTTATTCACCTTTCAAACTCTCAAATTTAGCATAACTTCCGGCCCATAAGACATACTCTATAGAAGTTTCCTAGACAGAGACATGTATATAGCACAGATTCGATTTTGTTCTCTCTGGGTCTTCCCTGCTACTTCATTTCTCGTGAAACTTTAGAAACATTACTCATACCCCTCATTAACTAATCTCTATTTTTGAACATCCCAGGATAGGAAGAACAATTTTCTTTCTCTCCCTAAATTTCTATTTTAGTCCATAAAATAGAAAGTTTTAGGAAGTATAGAGAAGAGAGAAGAGAGCTTCTTTCCTCTCCCTTCACTCATTCTCCCTACAGGGTAGGTGCATAAAGTGTGTGTGTGGCGGGGGTGATATGTCTGATGGGGAGATTTGGAGGATAAATGCATATGCAGCCTGAGGTCCCCTCTCTTGTTTTCAGAGCAGCCCTCACAGTGATGCTAGCTGTCTTCTCTCTTCTAAGTGTTGCTTATAGAAATAGGCTCTGGCACTGTAGTTGAACGAGAGGAAGACTTGAGGTATTTTAGCTCCTCCATCTTAGTTTGTGAAAGCCAATTCAATTCAAAAGAAAAGTATTAGTCTAATAGGTCAAGGTTGTGTTCTCCAAGGAAACTTTACCAATGAAACTAATGTTTTGATTTTTTGTTGTTATTGTTATTTGGGTATTTATGAGAGAGGGATTTTTAAAAGGCAGATTACACCAACAGATGGATGGCATAAATGTCTAAATTTTTAGATTCAGGGATTCTTATTTATATAACAACAAAATTCATCTTATCTGCTTGGAAAACTCCTAAGCATTCTTCAAAACCTAGCTCACATTGACCTCTCCTATGAATCTTTCCCGGAAAGAATTAATTACTCTCTGTTCCATGTGTTCATGGTACTTTCTGCATGCCTGTACTATATCACTTGCCACAGTTCTCACAAGTTTCTGTTCACATAGCCATTTCTTCTGTTAGAATGTGAGCTCCTTAAAAGCAGTATAGAATAACTATTCAGATAATAGGCGGCGGAAAGAGGGAAGATGGCGGAAGAGTAAGACGCGGAGATCAACTTCCTCCCCACAGATACATCAGAAATACATCTATACGTGGAACAACTCCTACAGAACACCCACTAAACGCTGGCAAAAGATCTCAGACCTCCCAAAAGACAAGAAACTCCCCATGTCCCTGGGTAGGGCAAAAGAAAAAAGAATAAACAGAGACAAAAGAATAGGGGCGGGACCTGCACCAGTGGGAGGGAGCTGTAACGGAGGAAAGGTTTCCACACACTAGGAAGACCCTTCCCGGGCGTAGACTGTGGGTGGCGGAGGGGGGAAGCTTTGGAGCCGCGGAGGAGAGCACAGCAACAGGGGTGCGGAGGGCAAAGCGGAGAGGTTCCCGCACAGAGGATCGGTGCTGACCGGCACTCACCAGCCCGAGAGGCTTGTCTGCTCAGCTGCCAGGGAGGGCGGAGGCTGGGAGCTGAGGCTCGGGCTTCGGTCAGATCACAGGGAGAGGACTGGTGGCGTGAACACACTCTGCAGGGGGTTAGTGCGCCACAGCTGGCCGGGAGGGAGTCCGGGAAAAAGTGTGGACCTGCCGAAGAGTCCACTTTTTCTTCCCTCTTTGTTTCCTGGTGCGAAAGGAGAGGGGATTAAGAGCGCTGCTTAGGGCTTCCCTGGTGGCACAGTGGTTGAGAGTCCGCCTGCCGATGCAGGGGACACAGGTTTGCGTCCCGGTCCGGGAAAATCCCACATGCTGCGAAGCAGCTGGGTCTGTGAGCCATGGCCACTAAGCCTGTGTGTACGGAGCCTGTGCTCCACAACAGGAGAGGCCACAACAGTATGAGGCCCACGTACCACTAAAAAAAAAAAAAAAAATACTCTGGATGGGATCAATAGCAGAATCACTGAGGCAAAAAAACTGATAAGTGACCTGGAAGATAAAATAGCGGAAGTAACTACTGCAGAGCAGAATAAAGAAAAAAGAATGAAAAGAACTGAGGACAGTCTCAGAGACCTCTGGGACAACATTAAACACACCAACATTCAAATTACAGGGGTCCCAGAAGAAGAAGAGAAAAAGAAAGGAAATGAGAAAATATTTGAAGAGATTATAGTTGAAAACTTCCCTAATATGGGAAAGGAAATAGTTAATCAAGTCCAGAAAGCACAGAGAGTCCCATACAGGATAAATCCAAGGAGAAACATGCCAAGACACATATTAATCAAACTTTCAAAAATTAAATACAAAGAAAACATATTAAAAACAGCAAGGGAAAAAAATAACACACAAGGGAATCCCCATAAGGTTAACAGCTGATCTTTGAGCCGAAACTCTGCAAGCAGGAAGGGACTGGCAGGACATATTTAAAGTGATGAAGGAGAAAAACCTACAACGAAGATTACTCTACCCAGCAAGGATCTCATTCAGATTTGATAGAGAAATTAAAACCTTTACAGACAAGGAAAAGCTGAGAGAGTTTAGAACCACCAAACCAGCTTTAAAGCAAATGCTAAAGGAACTTCTCTAGTCAAAAAACACAAGAGAAGGAAAAGACCTACAATAACAAACCCAAAACTATTAAGAAAATGGTCACAGAAACATACATATCGATAATTACCTTAAATGTAAATGGATTAAATACTTCCACCAAAGGACACAGACTGGCTGAATGGATACAAAAACAAGACCCATATATATGCTGTCTACAAGAGACCCACTTCAGAAATAGGGACACATACAGACTGAAAGCGAGGGGATGGAAAAAGATATTCCATGCAAATGGAAATCAAAAGAAAGCTGGAGTAGCAATTCTCATAACAGCCAAAATAGATTTTAAAATAAAGACTATTACAAGAGAAAAAGAAGGACACTACATAATGATCAAGGTATCGATCCAAGAAGAAGATATAACAATTGTAAATATTTATGCACCCAACATAGGAGCACCTCAATACATAAGGCAAATACTAACGGCCATAGAAGGGGAAATCAACAGTAACACATTCATAGTAGGGGACTTTAATACCCCACTTTCACCAATGGACAGATCATCCAAAATGAAAATGAATAAGGAAACAAGCTTTAAATGATACATTAAACAAGATGGACTTAATTGATATTTATAGGACATTCCATCCAAAAACAACAGAATACACATTTTTCTCAAGTGCTCATGGAACATTATCCAGGATAGATCATATCTTGGGTCACAAATCAAGCCTTGGTAAATTTAAGAAAATTGAAATTGTATCAAGTATCTTTTCCGACACAACGCTATAAGACTAGATATCAATTACAGGAAAAGATCTGCAAAAAATACAAACACATGGAGGTTAAACAATACACTACTTAATAACGAAGTGATCACTGAAGAAATCAAAGAGGAAATCAAAAAATACCTAGAAACAAATGACAATGGAGACACGATGACCCAAAACCTATGGGATGCAGCAAAAGCAGTTCTACGAGGGAAGTTTATCGCAATACAATCCTACCTTAAGAAATATGAAACATCTCAAATAAACAACCTAACCTTGCACCTAAAGCAATTAGAGAAAGAAGAACAAAAAAACCCCAAAGTTAGCAGAAGGAAAGAAATCATAATGATCAGATCAGAAATAAATGAAAAAGAAATGAAGGAAACAATAGCAAAGATCAATAAAACCAAAAGCTGGTTCTTTCAGAAGATAAAATTGATAAACCATTAGCCAGATGCATCAAGAAAAAAAGGGAGAGGACTCAAATCAATAGAATTAGAAATGAAAAAGGAGAAGTAACAACTGACACTGCAGAAATACAAAAGATCATGAGAGATTACTACAAGCAACTCTATGCCAATAAAATGGACAACCCGGAAGAAATGGACAAATTATTAGAAATGCAAAACGTGCCAAGACTGAACCAGGAAGAAATACAAAATATGAACAGACCAATCACAAGCACTAAAATTGAGACTGTGATTAAAAATCTTTCAACAGGGCTTCCCTGGTGGCGCCGTGGTTGAGAGTCCTCCTGCCGATGCAGGGGACACGGGTTCGTGCCCCGGTCCGGGAAGATCCCACATGCCGCGGAGCGGCTGGGCCCATGAGCCATGGCTGCTGAGCCTGCGCGTCCGGAGCCTGTGCTCCGCAACCGGAGAGGCCACAACAATGAGAGGCCCGCGTACCGAGAAAAAAAAAAAAAAATCTTTCAGCAGGGCTTCCCTGGTGGCGCAGTGGTTGAGTGTCCCCCTGCCGATGCAGGGAACACAGGTTCGTGTCCCGGTCCAGGAAGATCCTACATGCCGTGGAGCGGCTAGGCCCGTGAGCCATGACCGCTGAGCCTGCGCGTCTGGAGCCTGTGCTCCGTAACAGGAGAGGCCACTACAGTGAGAGGACCGCATACCGAAAAGAAAAAAAATCTTCCAACAAACAAAAGCCCGGTACCAGATGGCTTCACAGGCGAATTCTATCAAACATTTAGAGAAGAACTAACACTTATCCTTCTCAAACTCTTCCAAAATATAGCAGAGGGAGGAACACTCCCAAACTCCCTCTATGAGCCCACCATCACCCTGATACCAAAACCAGACAAAGATGTCACAAAGAAAGAAAACTACAGGCCAATATCTCTGATGAGCATAGATGCAAAAATCCTCAACGAAATACTAGCAAACAAATCCAACAGCACATTAAAAGGATCATACACCATGATCAAGGGGGGTTTATTCCAGGAATGCAAGGATTCTTCAATATTCGAAAATCAATCAATGTGATACACCATATTAACAAATTGAAGGAGACAAAGCATATTATCATCTCAACAGATGCAGAGAAAGCTTCAACAAAATTCAACACCCATTTATGATAAAAACCCTGCAGAAAGTAGGCGTAGAGGGAACTTTCCTCAACATAATAAAGGCCATATAGGACAAACCCACAGCCAACATCGTCCTCAATGGTGAAAAACTGAAAGCAGTTCCACTAAGATCAGGAACAAGACAAGGTTGCCCACTCTCACCACTCTTATTCAACATAGTTTTGGAAGTTTTAGCCACAGCAATCAGAGAAGAAAAAGAAATAAAAGGAATCCAAATCGGAAAAGAAGAAGTAAAGCTGTCACTGTTTGCAGATGACATGATACTATACATAGAGAATCCCAAAGATGCTACCAGAAAACTACTAGAGCTAATCAATGAATTTCGTAAATTAGCAGGACACAAAATTAATGCACAGAAATCTCTGGCATACCTATACACTAGTGATGAAAAATCTGAAAATGAAATTAAGAAAACAATCCCATTTACCATTGCAACAAAAAGAATAAAATACCTAGGAATATATCTACCTAAGGAGACAAAAGCGCTGTATGCAGAAAACTATAAGACACTGATGAAAGAATTTAAGATGATACAAACTGATGGAAAGAGATACCATGTTCTTCAATTGGAAGAATCAACATTGTGAAAATGACTACACTTCCCAAAGCAATCTATAGATTCAATGCAATCCCTATCAAACTACCACTGGCATTTTTCACAGAACTAGAATAAAAAATTTCACAATTTGTATGGAAACACAAAAGACCCCGAATAGCCAAAGCAATCTTGAGAACGAAAAATGGAGCTGGAGGAATCAGGTTCCCAGACTTCAGACTATACTGCAAAGCTACAGTAATAAAGACAGTATGGTACTGGCACAAAAACAGAAATAAAGATCAATGGAACAGAATAGAAAGCCCAGAGATAAACCCACGCACCTATGCTCACCTTATCTTTGATAAAGGAGGCAAGAATATACAGTGGAGAAAAGACAGCCTCTTCAATAAGTGGTGCTGGGGAAACTGTACAGCTACATGTAAAAGTATGAGATTAGAACACTCCCTAACACCATACACAAAAATAAGCTCAAAATGGATTAAAGGTCTAAGGCCAGAAACTATCAAACTCTTAGAGGAAAACACAGGCAGAACACTCTATGACATAAATCACAGCAAGATCCTTTTTGACCCACCTCCTAGAGAAATGGAAATAAAAACAAAAATAAACAAATGGGACCTAATGAAACTTCAAAGCTTTTGCACAGCAAAGGAAAGCATAAACAAGACCAAAAGACAACCCTCAGAATGGGAGAAAATATTTGCAAATGAAGCAACAGACAATGGATTAATCTCCAAAATTTACAAGCAGCTCATGCAGCTCAATATCAAAAAAACAAACAACCCAATCCAAAAATGGGCAGAAGACCTAAACAGACATTTCTCCAAAGAAGATATACAGATTGCCAAAAAACACATGAAAGAATGCTCAACATCATTAATCATTAGAGAAACGGAAATCAAAACTACAATGAGATGTCATCTCACTCCGGTCAGAATGGCCATCATCAAAAAATCTAGAAACAATAAATGCTGGAGAGGGTGTGGAGAAAAGGGAACACTCTTGCACTGCTGTTGGGAATGTAAATTGATACAGCCACTATGGAAAACAGTATGGAGGTTCCTTAAAAAACTACAAATAGAACTACCATATGACCCAGCAATCCCACTTGGGTATATACCCTGAGTAAACCATAATTAAAAGAGTCATGTACCAAAATGTTCAATGCAGCTCTATTTACAATAGCCAGGAGATGGAAGCAAACTTAGTGTCCATCATTGGATGAGTGGATAAAGAAGATGTGGCACATATATACAATGAAATATCACTCAGCCATAAAAAGAAACGAAATTGAGTTATTTGTAGTGAGGTGGATGGACCTAGAGTCCGTCATACAAAGTGAAGTCAGTCAGAAAGAGAAAAACAAATACAATATGCTAACACATATATATGGAATCTAAGGGAAAAAAGAAAAAAGGTCATGAAGAACCTAGGAGTAAGACGGGAATAAGGATACAGACCTACTAGAGAATGGATTTGAGGATATGGGGAGGGGGAAGGGTAAGCTGGGGTGAAGAGAGAGAGTGGCATGGACTTATACACACTACCAAATGAAAGGTAGATAGCTAGTGGGAAGCAGCCGCATAGCACAGGGAGATCAGCTCGGTGCTTTGTGACCACCTAGAGGGGTGGGATAGGGAGGGTGGGAGGGAGACGCAAGAGGGAGGAGATATGGGGATATATGTATATGTATAACTGATTCACTGTGTTATAAAGCAGAAACTAACACACCATTGTAAAGTAATTATACTCCAATAAAGATGTTAAAAAAAATAATAGGCTTGCAGCTAAACATTGGTTCTCTCCCCTACTATTAATAGCTGTATGACCTTGAACATCTGATAACATTTCTGAGCCTGATTTTCTACATCAGTAAAATGGATATGATAATACTGTAATGGGCAGTAGTTTTTACGATATAAGGGATAGAAACCAATCTCAAACTAGCTTAAGCAAGGATATATATATATTATATATATATATTATATATATATATATATAATATATATATATATGTATGTATGTATTCATTCATGTTGGGAAGCCCAAAAGGTGGCTTCAATGCAAATCTGGATCCAGGGTTCAACCATCATCACTAGACTCTCCCACTCATCATCTAATAACTGTGCTTTCTTCTGCTTCATCCTCAGGCAGTGTATTCCAGCAGCTCCAGGTTTAGCCAGGCCTTAGTTCTTGCAATCTAAGAAGTAGATTTCTCTATGAAGATATCATTTTCCTAAAAGAACTCTATCCCTGATTAAGTCATATTCCTGGAAGAAACACTGTCCAAAGGTACATCATGTACCCTTCATGGGGTACCTCATGTACCTATCCTGTGGCCAGGAAGTTTTCATTGATAATCCCATAAAACTTTAAATTCTCATGGGGTGTGTGTATGTGTATGCACACACAGGGATGGAAGTTAGTCACAGTTTAGTGCAAAAAATAGAAACTACTCAAACTATTTCGAGCAGAAAGGTTTGTCACGCAGGGAATTACCAAAGGGGCTGGACTACTTAAAGTCAAGACACTGCTGCTGGGCTTCAAAATCACCTCACTATTGACTTCATAGTCATACCACTGCAATTGAGATGTAGAAGTCTAGAAACTGCTGTCAGCATTTTAATATGCCCCATGAAGCTGGTAAACACACAGTGGAAAGTAGGCTCTGGCAGTTGCTGAAGCTCACTTTCGCAGAGCCCTCACATAGCCACCACAAGGCCAAGTAGGCTGGCCTCCATCTCCCTTTCACATTCTAAGCCTCAAGGGAGTGCATCTCACTGGCAGAACCTAAATCATGTCCAGAACCCTAACTGCAAGGGAGTGTTATTCAGGCTAGTCCTGGGAATGCAAGGAGATCATAGAAGGGAGGGATTTGGATGTTGACCACCAACAAACAATACTGAACACTGGCAACCAAAACTAACAAATCAGACAACTGGTTTTAAATATCTATTTTAATACACATTTTGCAGTTTTACACTGAACCAACTGACATATAATTCATAACTACCAATTTTTTCTACGTGTCATTCTAACTTCTTTAAGTATTTACAGGTCGAGGGACGAGTTCGCTTCTTAGTTCCCATGATTATTGTTATACAGTATCTATCTGTCACCTAACAACTTTATTTATTTTTATTTTTTATACAGCAGGTTCTTGTTAGTTATCTATTTAATACACATTAGTGTATATATGTCAATCCCAGTCTCCCAATTCATCCCACCAACCCCCCCCCAACTTTCCCCCCTTGGTGTCCACACATTTGTTCTCTACATCTGTGTCTCTATTTCTGCCTTGCAGACCGGTTCATCTGTACCATTTTTCTAGATTCCACATATGTGCGTTAATATACAATATTTGTTCTTCTCTTTCTGACTTACTTCACTCTGTATGACAGTCTCTAGATCCATCCACGTCTCTACAAATGATCCAATTTCATTCCTTTTTATGGCTGATTAATACTCCATTGTTTATATGTACCATATCTTCTTTATCCATTCATCTGTCGATGGACACTTAGGTTGCTTCCATGACCTGGCTATTGTAAACAGTGCTGCAATGAACACTGGGGACCTAATAACTTTAATTCATTCCTCAAAAACCTGCTAAGTGAAAAAATGTTAAATGGGTAGACATTCCATTAAGTTCAATAAGAAAAATCAAGATGAATTTCAAAATACCCAATTTTACAAAAAAGTGTCAATTAACACTGAAATAATTTCATATACATAATATATAGCAATTAAAAAAATTTTTTTATTTATTTATTTTTGGCTGCATTGGGTCTTCATTGCTGTGCACAGGCTTTCTCTAGTTGTGGCGAGTAGGGGCTACTCTTCATTGCGGTGCACGTGCTTCTCATTGTGGTGGTTTCTCTTTGTTGCGGAACACAGGCTCTAGGTGCACGGGCTTCAGTAGTTGTGGCATGTGGGCTCAGTAGTTGTGGCTCATGGGCTTAGAGTGTAGGCTCAGTAGTTATGGCGCACAGGCTTAGTTGCTCCACAGCATGTGGGACCTTCCCAGACCAGGGCTCAAACCTATGTCTCCTGCATTGGCAGGTGGATTCTTAACCACTGTGCCACAAGGGAAGACCTATAGCAATTTTTAAAAGAACAAATAAATAAAATTTGTACTTACAATGTAATTTAAAGAAAGTTTATTGTACTCACTAAAGAAGAGAAAGAAAAAATGATAATACGTGGCAGTTGGTGTAGCTGGTAGTTGGTGTAGTTTGAAAGGCACGGTTTTCTTTCTGCACCATTATGTTCATAAGTATTTCAACATTTTGGTGGATTGTGGCTATCTTACATTCAAAATGCACTCAACAGTGAAAATAAAAAAATAATTGGAACAAAATAGAAGCTCAGTATAAGAACATTTTGAAACATATGGAATCACGCACACATACATCAGAGGAAAGAATCATGTTACTTCTTCTTGCTACTCTTGCTTAGTATATGTACACAAAGCAAAATATTTGAGGCTCATCCAAACATACTGTACAGTTCCAATCTGTTCCATGTGCTATTTTCTGATTAAAAACTGTTCTGTCAAGTAAATTGATGAGTCTTTGCCTAAAATCATAATGTTGAAGTATTACTTCTTTGTGGCATTTATTTAATTTCTTTCATGGTGAAAAGCTATACCAAAAAATGTCCAAAAAGGGATATAGTTTTTCAACAGTTATGTCCCAAAGTCCTTAACTGAACAGTCGTTATGTAAGGTAAGTCTATACTTGAAAAATCTAAAGTACATAATTTCAGTAAAATTTACTTGCATTGAGAGAAGCACCTTAGACTCATAGGATCACATTAAGAATTAAATGAATTAACATATGTAAAGCACTTAGAACTGGGCTTGACACATAACAAGGGATTCATTAGTATTAAATAATATTAGTCTCAAATTTTAAATTATATACAGTTCTTAAATGTGTGATATTCCACTCCCAGTTTAAAATCAAATTAAAAACCATACTGTGAAACTTTAAGCTAGACTGATGCTGGGCCAGGACAGTAGAAAACAACATTGCTGCCAACACCAATCTAGCAAACACTGAAAAATAAGAAATAGCAGTCTACTAATGGAGAAAGGGCACGAGTGTATAAAGAAATACCCTCTGTGGTACAAGTATATGGGAAAGTCCAAAAGCTGAGACTGGACCAGAAATACTGAAATAAACTTGCTCACATCCTAGCCTTCACCCTAAACAGGATAACACAGAGGAAATTGAAAATAGTAATGCACTAAAGGAATCTCAATTTTTGACTAGATGCCTCAATGCCATACACACGAACAGTCAACCAGAATAAGATATATTCTCATTTCCAGAAATAAATACTATTTACCTCAGTTTCTACTATTCTATATACAATGTCAAACACTGATTCAAAAATGTGAGACACAAAAAAGCGAGATATAAACAACACATGACAAGAGATAGAGGAATCAACAGAAACAGACCCAGAGATGACTCGGATATTGGAAGGAACAGGCAAGGAATTTAACAACTATAATTAATATACAAACAACTGTAGTGGAAAAGGTGTACAATATGCATGAATAGGGAAATATCAGAAAAGAGATAAAAACTACAAGAAAGTTAAATGGAAATGCTAGAAATAAAACACATGAAAATAGAAATGAAGAATTGTTTTGACAGGCTTATAATTAGACTGGATATTTCCAAGAAAAGAATCACTAAGGGGAGGGCTCAAGATGGCAATGTAGGAAGATCCTGAACTCACCTCCTTCCATGGACACAACCAATCTACAACTACATATGGAATAATTCCCTTGGAAATAGATGTGAAAACTGGACGAACAGAGAGCTTCCACCACAAAATGTAAAAGGAAAGAACTGAGACAGGTAGGAGAAGCAAAGGGATGGTCTCACTAAGGAAAAGGCTTACCCCAGCTGCGGTTATTGACAATCAAAGTGAACACAAAGGTATGGCTCTCTTCCCTGAGGAGTAAGGGATTCAAGCTCCACATCATGCACCCTAACCTCTACAGCATGCACAGGAGAGACAAGCCCCCAAAACACCTGGCTTGGAAAACCAATGGGGAATACACCCAGGAAAATCAGAAAATTGCAAGGAATGGAAAAGCCCGCTCTTAAATGGCTCATATGCAAACTCACTCAACCCCAAAACCAGTGCAATAACACCTGATTGAAAAGCACATGGACCACAGGTAAAGGACACCCACTTAGTAATCTTGAAACATCAGCTAGGGTGGTAGAAATCAGTTGAAATGATCCTTGGAGACTGAGACACTGACAGGAGCCATGTTTGCAATCTCAGGCTATTTTGCTAACAATAGAACAGTCATTCTCCCTCTAACCTGTCAGTGTGAGTGGGTGCACCCCACTGAGAGCCCTGCCTACATCTGGGCCTTGTTTGTACGTCACAGCAAGCCAATTGATAGGCCCACCAGCACACACAGCACTCAAGCACAGGCCCCACAGCTAGTCCAGGGGCCAGCCCCACCCACCAGCACAGTGCAGCAGCCATGACCAAGTCCTGCACCTGGCCCAGGGGAGAGCTCCACCCACCAGTACACCACAGCAGCTGTGACTGTGAGCCCCAACAGCCATCCTGGGAACAGCCCCACCAATGCACCACAGCAGCAGCCACGCCCCAACACAACATAAGGGCACATGCAGCACATGTAAGGGACACTCCTTGAGCACCTGGCTCTGGTGGCCAGGCGGGATTGCACCTCTGAGCCCCACAATACATCTCCTAAATAAGGCTACTGCTTTAACACCGAGAGAAAAGCTGATATACCTAATACACAGAAACAAACACAGAGAATCTGACAAAATGAGTATACAGAGACATATGTTCCATTAAAAAGAATAGGACAAAACCTCAGAAAAAGGGGTAAATGAAATGGAGATAAGAAATCTACCTGATAAAGGGTTCAAAGTAATGGTCATAAAACTACTCACTGTACTCTAAAGAAGAATTGATGAACATTGTGATAATTTCAATAAAGAGATAGAAAATATAAGAAAATACTAAACAGAGCTTATAAGTGAACTGAAAAATACCCCAGAAGGGTTTAACAGCAGACCAGTTGATGTAGAAGAATGAATCAGTGAGGTGGAAAACAAAACAAAGGAACTCACCCAGACAAAGCAACAAAATGAAAAAAAAATTTAAGTGAGGATATTTTATGGGACTCTGGGGACAAAATCAAGTGGAATAACATTCACATTATAGGGGTCCCAGAAGGAGGTGACAGAGAAAGGGCACCAGAAAAATTGAAGAAATAGTGGCTGAAAAATCTCCCTAATCTAGGGAAGAAAACAAACATCCAGGTCCAGGAAGCCTAGAGAGTTCAGAAAAAGATGAAACCAAAAAGACATACACCAAGACACGTTATATTTAAAATGGTAAAAGTTAAGGATAAAGAGAGAATCCTAAAAGCAGCAAGAGAAAAACAAACCAGTTACATACAGGGGAAATGCCATAAGGCTATTAGTAGATGTTTTTAGAAGAAATGTTATAGGACAGAAGAGAGTGGCATGACATAGTCAAAGTGCTGAAAGGAATAAACTTCCAACCAAGAATTCTCTACCCAGCAAGGTTATCATTCAAAAGTGAAGGAAAATAAAGAATTTCCCAGGTAAGTAAAAGCTTAAGGAGTTCACCACCACTAAACCAGCCCTACAAGAACCAGTAAAAAGACTTAAGCTGAAAAGAAATGGCACTAATAATAAGAAAACATACAAAACTAAAAATCTCACTGGAAAAAGTAAAGATATGATAAAGGCAGTGGATCAATCCCTTATAAAGCAAGTATAAAGATAAAAGAGAAAACTAGTACAAGTAACTAAAATTATAATAATTAACTAAGGGATACATAATATAAAGACATAAACTTGCCATCAAAAGGGAGGTGGCATAAAAAGATAAAGCTTTGGAATGTGTTCAAATTTAAGTTTCTACCAATTTAAAACAAACTACTACTTAAACAGGATGTCATAAGTGAACCTCATGTAACCACAAGGAAAAGTTTATAGTAAATACACAAAAGAAAATGAGAAAGGAGTCTAAACATAACACTAAAGAAAACCACCATAACGCAATGGAAGAGAGAAAGAGCACAAGAAAGGAACAGAGAGGAACTACAAAAACAGCCAGAGAAAAATTAACAAAATGCCAATAAGTACATACCTATCAATAAATACTATAAATGTAAAAGACTAAATTCAACAATCAAAACACATAGAATCAAGAGGAGTGACCAAGATGGCAGAGAAGGAAGACCCTGAGCTCACCTTCTCTCATGGGCACACCAAAATTAGAACTATTTACAGAACAACTATTGATGAAAATGACCTGAAGACTAGCAGAAAAGATCACCTACAACTAAAGATATAAATAAGGAATACCAGTGAGATAGGTCGGAGGGTTGGAAACAGTATTGTGAAGACCCACACCCCCAGTCAGGCCCAAAATGGGAGGATAATCACAATTGCAGAGATTCTTCCCCAAGGAGTGAGGGGTTCAAGTCCACAACACGCTCCCCAGCCTGGCGGACCTGCGCCAGGAATAAGAGCCCCCAGCCCATCTGGCTTTGAAGGCCAGCAGAGCAAAAGGGCTGAGGAAACAGAGACTCTGCTCTTAAGGGATGTACACAAAATCTCACACAGTCCAAGATCCAGGGTAGAAGCAGTAATTTGAAGGAGCTTGGGTTGGACCTACTTGCTGATCTTGGAGAGCCTCCAGGAGAGGCAGAAGGCAACTGGAACACAGATGCTGGAAGCAGCCATTTTGGGGAGCTCATTTTACCACAAGGAAGGACACTGGTGTGGGCAAGCACAATTTTGGAGTCCTCCCTCTAGCTTATTACTGCCAGGACATGACCTCATTCACCAGGTGCTTGGCACCAGTCCTAGGACTCAGGAGCTCCCCAAGCAGGGACAAGAGCTACCCAAGAAGGGACACAGCCCCACCCACCATCAGGCTGGCTGCCATAGACCCCCCTGAACCTCCCAGTTGCCCTGGGACCTGGCCCCACGCACCAGAGGCCCAAGGACACAGCCCAGCCCACCAGCAAGATGACATCAAATTGGAGACCCCTGAGCCTGCAACTAAAGACCCAGGGACTCAGCTGCACCCAACAGTGTACCAGCATTAGCTACAGGACCTGGTTTCACAAACCAGTAAGCAGGCACCAGCTCCAGGACCCCCCAGCTTCACAGCCAGCCATCCCAGTTGTGGCTGTGTCCACCAGCAGGCCAATACCAGCCCTGGGACTACCATGGCACCTCAGCTAGCCCTGTCTGGACCTAGACCATCCACCAGCTGGCCAGCACCAGCCCTGGGAACCCTAGGCCTATTCCCAGGGGAGGGGACCAGCCCCAGGACCCCTAAGCCCCACAGCCAGTGACACAAAAACCCAGTTCCACCCACCAGCAGACTAGCACCAGCCTGGAAACCCCACCCAACCCAGCCTCCCCCACTATCAGGCCAAACCAGCCATGGGACCCTCACAGCTCCACAGACAGCCACCTCAGGACTAAATCTGTCCACCAGCAGGTTGGCACCAGCCCCAGGACCCTGGCACGTGAAGCCAGCCACCTCCAACACCTGGCCCTACCCACCAGCAAGCAGCACCAAGATACTGACCTCCCAGCCACGCAGCCAGCCACTCTAGAACCCAGATCTGCCCACCAGTGACTGGCAGCCTCTGCACTAGGCAGGGCCTGGCAACCAACCAGGCCAGGGTCCTGTTACACCTACCAGCACACCAACAGTAGTCAGCTCACCACAACAGAAAGGCAGACAACATAGAGGGCACTCCTAGAGCATATAGCTCTGGTGACCAGAAGGGAGTGTGCTGCTGGGCCCGGAGGATGTCTCCTACATAAGGCCATGTCACCAAGATGACGAAATATAACTGACCTTCCTAATACATAGAAATAAAAACAGAGAATTATGCAAAATGGGGTGACAGTTCCAAATAAAGAAATAAGACAAAAGCCCAGAAGAACAAAGTGAAATGGAGATAAACAATCTACCTAGTAAAGAGTTCAAGTAATGATCACAAAGATGCTCAATGAACTCAGGATAAAAATGGATGAACACGGTGAGAAGTCTAAAAAAGAGTTAGAAAATATAAAGAAGAACCAAACAGCGCTGAAGAATACAATAACTGATATAAAAAATATACTAGAAGAAATCAAGAGTAGATAAGATGATGCAGAGGAACAGATCAGCAAACTGGAAGACAGGGTAGTGAAAATCAATCAAGCTGAACAGAAAAAAAAAAAAATTTTAAATGAGGATAGTTTAAGAGACCCCTGAGACAACATCAAGCATACTAACATTGGTATTATAGAAGTCCCAAAAGGAGGAAAGAGAGATAAAGGGATGGAGAACATATTTGAAGACAAAGTAGCTGAAAACTTCCTTAACCTAGGAAAGAAAACAGACATCCATTTCCAGGAATCACAAAGAGTTCAAAACAAGAAGAACCCAAAGAAGTCCACACAAAGATGCATTGTAATTAAAGTGGCAAAAGTTAAAGATAAAGAGAAAATATTTAAAACAGCGAGGGAAAAGCACCTAGTTACAAGGGAACTCCCATGAGACTAACAGTTGACTTTTCAGCATAAACTCTGAAGTCCAGAAGAGAGTGGCACAAAATATTTAAATTGACAAAAGGAAAAAACCTACAACTGAGAATACTCTACCTGACAAGTCTATAATTCAGATTTGAAGGACAGATCAAAAGTTTTACAGACAAACAAAAGGTAAAAGAGTTCAGCACCATGAAACTGGTTTTACATGAAATCATAAAGGGACTCCTCTAAGTGGAAAATAAAAGGCCACAACTAGAAATATGAAAATTATAAAAGGAAAAATCTTACTTGTAGCAGATCAACCACTTATAAAGCTAGTAATAAGGTTAAAAGACAAAAGTAGCAAAATCATCTATATCCACAATAGGTAGTTAAGGAATACACAAAACAAAAAGATGTAAAATATGATGTCAAAAACAATAAACGTGTGGGGTTGTAGTGAAAATACAGGGTTGTTAAAAAGCATTCGAACTTAAGAGATCATTGACTTAAAATAACCGTATATATAACCACAAACCAACATGCTTGTTACTAGGAATACATACTAAAGTATTAAAAACAAAGGACTGTGATGTCTCCATCTTTATCTAAAATGGTTTAAGAAAGATATAATATCCATAGATAGTATTTTCACATTTATATTTAAGGCAGGATTGTTAATTTTTCTCAAGATTGCAAGTGTTACTGTATTTAGTCTTTAGCAACTTACTCTTTTCTAAAGAAACAAGTGGCATGCCTACAAATATCACCAATTCAGGAAACAGCTATAACTTTTAAGTGCCAGCTGTCACCCTAACTCTGTCATTACACTTTTTTCCTATTAACACATAGAAAAATATTTTGAGCTTTATGTCACAAGTTTTGAAGGCAAATCTGTACATTAAAAGGTCATCCCTTTGCTATTTTTCTGATAGATTAAATTAGACGTTTTAGTTCAATTATGTCAAGAGATAAAACTATAAGCATAACTATCTTTTTATTCATGGATGACAAAGAAAAATAAAAATTTATTTTCATTCTCTCCTTTAAAAAGTTATAAATATTTCCTACAAGTATCTTCCCATAAGTGTTCTTGGGAGGATTTAATGAGATGAGTATCTCTCAACATAGTGTTTCATTAATATAAATTTTCAATAAACACTAGTTTTTTATCTTTATATTACCAGCACTCATCCAGTATATGAGATAAAATAGGTACTGAATGAAAGAGCAAATGCACACTTCATTAAGGGGTGGAGGTGTGTGTCTGTGTGTCTATGGGTATATGAATAACATACAAAATTCATGTACACACAGAACATACACATATGACTACACACACACACACACACACACACACACACACACACACAGAGGAGGCCTTCTTTACCATAGGATATATTCCTGCATGAGGGCCCCATCTTGCATCCATTTCAATGTTACCTACTGCATTAGTTTCCTTCCACTACACATGCTAAAATCTCTTAGCACTTCAAGTTCTGATGTCAACTTTACCTCCCTCATTTTTCTAAATTTTTATAGGGAAATTTATATTTTTATAAATAAAATATATTTGCATATTTGCTCTATATATTTCTATGCTCCTATGTGGGGTGCATATACATTTACAATTGTTATATCTTCTTGATGAATTAATCCACTTATTATTATATAATGATTTTCTTTGTCACAAACTGACTTGAAGTCTACTTTGTCTGATATACTTATAGCCACCTCTGCTCTCTTTTGGTTACCATATGCTTGAAATATTTTTTCTATCCCTTCCCTTTCTTCTTTTTAAAATTTTTATTAGAGTATAGTTGATTTGTAATGTTGTTAGTTTCCGCTGTACAGCAAAGTGAATCAGTTATATATATACATATATCCACTCTTTCTTAGATTCTTTTCCCATATAGGTCATTACAGAGTACTGACTAGAGTTCCCTGTGCTATACAGTAGGTCCTTATTAGTTATTTATCTTATACATAGTAGTGTGTATATGTCAATCCACATCTCCCAATTTATCCCTTCCCTCCTTTCCCCCCTAGTAACTATAGTTTGTTTTCTACATCTGTGACTCTATTTCTGATTTTAAATAAATACATTTGCACCATTTTTTTTAGATTCCTCATATAAGCGATACCATATATTTGTCTTTCTCTTTCTTACTTCACGTAGTATGATAATCTCTAGTTGCATCCATGTTGCTGCAAATGGCATTATTTCATTCTTTTTTATGGCTGAGTAATATTCCATTGTACCACATCTTCTTTATCCATTCCTCTGTCAATGGACATTTAGGTTGCTTCCATGTCTTGGTTATTGTTAACAGCACTGCAATGAACACTGGGGTGTGTGTATCCTTTCCAACCATGTTTTTCTCTGGATATATGCCCAGGAGTAGGATTGCTGGATCATATGGTAGCTCTATTTTTAGTTTCTTTTTTTTTTTTTAACATTACCATATTTTTAGTTGTCTCATTGACGGATGTTCCTTCATTGCAGGGGCAGCAAGGGGAAAGAAGAGAGGAAAACAACAACAACAACAAAAGGAAATTCTAGTTCTTGATGTACTTGCGCCAGCTGAGGCTGGCCTGCTGTCAACCTTCGGGGGAATCGCATTCCAGCACCCAGTTCCAGGATAGATCACATTTTAGGCCACAACACAAGTCTTAATAAATTTAAGAAGACTGAAATCATATAAAGCAATTTTTCTGACCACGATGGTATGAAACTAGAAATTACAAAATAAAACTAGAAAATTCACAAATATATAGAGACTAAACAAAACGTTCCTGAACAACCAATGGGTCAAAGAATAAATCAAAATAGAAATTTAAAAACACCTTGAGACAAATAAAAACAGAAATACAACATACCAAAATTTATGGGATGCAGCAAAAGCAGTTCTAAAAGTGAATTTTATAGTGATAAGTACCTACATCAAGAACCAAGAAATATTTCAAACAAGGAACCTGTATTTACACTTCAAGGAACTAGAAAAAAAGAACAAATGAAGCCCAAAGTTAGAAGAAGGAAGGAAATAGCAAAAATCAAAGCAGAAACAAATAGAGACTAAAAAGACAGTAGAAAAGATCAATGAAACTAAGAGTTGGATCTTTGAAAAGATAAACAGATTGACAAACCTTTAGCTAGACTCACCAGGAAAAAGAGAACTCAAATAAATAAAATCAGAATTGAAAGAAGAGAGACTAGAACTGATACCACAGAAATACAAAGAATTATAAGAGACTACTATGAATAATTAGATGCCAACAAATTTGACAACCTAGAAGAAATGGATAAATTCCTAGAGACATATAACCTACCAAGGCTGAATCATGAAAAAATAGAAAATCTGGACAGACCAATTACTAGCAAGGATACTGAATCAGTAATCTAGTAATCCCAACAAACAAAAGTCCAAGAGCAGGCAGCTTCACTGGTGAATTCTACCAAACATTTAAAGAATTAATGCCAATACTTCTCTAATTCTCAAAAAACAGAAAAGGAGGAAACACTCCCAAATTCATTTTACAAGGCCAGCGTTACCTTGATACCAAAACCCAACAATAATGCCACAAGAAAAGAAAATTACACATCAATATCCCTGATGAACATGGATGCAAAAATCCTCAACAAAATATCAGCAAACCGAATTCAACAACACATTAAAAGGATCATACACCATGATCCAGGGGGATTTATTCCAGGGATGCAAGGATGATTCAACACTCACAAATCAAGTGATACACCATATTCATAAAATAAAGGATTAAAATCATATGAGCATCTCAATAGACACAGAAAAAGCATTTGACAAAAATTCAACATCCATTTATGATAAAAACTTTCAATAAAGTGGATATAGAGGAAATGCACCACAATATAATAAAGGCCATATATTACAAGCAAGCAGCTAATATACTCAATGATGAAAAGCTGAAAGCTTTTCCTCTAAGATCAGGAACAAGATAAGGATGCCCACTCTTACTACTTTTATTCAACATAGTGTTGGATGTCCTAGCCACAGCAATCAGGAAATAAAAAGAAATAAAAAACATCCAAACAGGAAAGGAAAAAATTAAATTACCTCTGTTTGCAGATGACATGATCTTGTACATAGAAAATCTTAAAGACTCCACCAAAAAAAAAAAAAATGTTAGAGCTGATAAACAAATTCAGTAAAATTACAAAATACAAAATCAATATACAGAAATATGTTGCAATCATATACACTACTAACAAACTATCAGGAAGAGAAATTTAAGAAAACAATCCCATTTACAGTTGCATACAAAAGAATAAAATACCTAGGAATAAATTTGACCAAAGAGGTAAAAGACCTGCACACTGAAAACTATAAGACACTGATGAAAGAAACTGAAGAAGATACAAATAAATGGTAAGATAGTCCATGCTCATAGTTTGGAAGAATTAATATTGTTAAAATGTCTATATTTATGAAAGCAACTGTAAAAATTAATAAACAGAATCCTCAATTAAATAGAGTCAGGGGACCAGAAGTGGTAGCTCTCCTACCTAAGATGACAGCAGAGCCCACCAAGAAGAAAAAAGACTCCACTTCTTTCCTGGCAACAATTCAGCCAATGTAAAGCCATGGAGTCCATGGATTCTTTATTTATGGTAGCCCTCCCCAACTTCCTTTGCCTCTCTATAAAAGAATACTCCTTCCTTTGTTCTGCAGGAACTTGTACACGGTTTGCCATGGTTGCAGATCCCAAATCTCAATTCTCTGCTGATCCCAACTAAACCTTTTTTTTTTTTTTTTTTTTTTGCTGGAAAAATAACTGGCAGTCTATTTGTTTTAGGTCAACACAATGTGCAGTTCAATGTAATCCCCATTAAAATTCGAATAGCATTTTTCACAGAAATACAAAAAAAATCTGAAATTTGTATGGACCTACAAAAGACACCACATAGCCAAAGCAATCTTGAGATAAAGGAACAAACTAGAGGCATCACACTTCCTGATTTCAAACTATGTTACAAAGCTATGGTATCAGCATAAAAACAGACACACAGGTCAGTGGAACAGAACAGGAGGCCCAGAAGTAAACCCATGCATATATGGTCAGTTAATTTATGACAAAGAAGCAAAGAATATACAATAGAGGAAAGGACGGTTTCTTCAATAAATGGTGTTGGGAAAACTGGACAGCCACATGGAAAAGAATGAAACTGGTCCACTCTCTCACACCATACGCAAAACTAACTCAAAATGAGTTTAAGACTTGAATGTAAGATCTGAAACCATAAAACTCCTAGAATTAAACATAGCCAGTAAGCTCCTTGACAGTCTTGCTGGTGATGACTTTTTGGGTTTGACACCAAAAGCAAAGGCAACAAAAGCAAAAATAATCAAGTAGGTCTACATCAAAAAAAAAAGCTTCTGCACAGCAAAGGAAATCATCAACAAAATGAAAAGGTAACCAACCAAGTGAGAGAAAATATTTGCAAATCATATAACTGATAAGGGGCTAATATCCAAAATACATAAAGAACTCATACAACTTAAGGGCAAAAACAAAACAAAACAAAAAATGGGCAGAGGATCTGAACAGAGATATTTCTGAAGAAGACATACAGATGGTCAGCAGTTACGTGAAAATGTACTCAACATCACTAATCATCCGGAAAATGCAAATTAAAACCACAATGAAATTATCACCTCACATCAGTTAGAACAATTATTTTAAAAAAAAGAAAGACAAGAAGTAACAAGGGCTAGAGAGGTGTAGAAAAAAGGGAACGCTTGTGCACTGCTGGTAGGAATGTAAACTGTGCAGCCACTACGGAAAACAGAACAAAGGTTCCTCAAAAAATCAAAAATAGAACTACCATAGGATCCAGCAATTCTCCTTCTGGGTATTTATCTGAAGAAAACTAAAGCACTAACTTGAAAAGATATGTGCACCGGATGTTCACTGCAGTATTATTTAAAACAGCCAAGATATGGAAACAACCTAAATGCCCACTGATAGATGAATGGGTAAAGAAAATGTGGTATACATATACAATGGAGTATTATGCAGCCATAAAAAGAAGGAAATCTTGCAATAACATGGATGAACCTTGAAAGCATAATGCTAAGTGAAATAAGTCAAACAGAGAAAGACAAATACCATATAATCTCACTATATACGGAATTAAAAAAAAAAAGAATTCATGGATACAGAGAATAGATTGGTGATTGCCAAAAGCTAGGGGTGTGGGGTTGGCAAAATGGGTGAAGGGGTCAAAAGGCCCAAACTTCCAGTTATAAATAAATCCTGAGAATGTAATGTTCAGCATGGTGACTATAGTTAATACCGTATTATATATATGAAAGTTGCTAAGAGAGTAGAACTCAAAATCTCTCATCTCAAGAAAAAAATTGTAACTATATGTGGTGATGAATATTAACTAGACTTATTGCGTTGATCATTTCACAATACATACAAATATACTGAATCCTTATGCTGTACACCTGAAATTGTTTCATATAAATAAACTGTTGCATAACAATTATATCTCAATTTTTTTAAAAGGAATGTAGAGGGTTACCTTATTCAACCTCAGCTGGGAACATGCACTTTGGGCAATTTGAATTTTTCACCACTATGTACATATTTGTGAATAACTATGACAGTGCTACAAGTACGGATTTGGGTGTTACAAATAAATTTTAGTGAAAAGGCAAATTTGAAAATACAAAATCCACAAATAATGAGGATCAAGTATATATTAGTCAAGTTAGAAAGATAAAACATATTTTATTTAATACTTCATTGGCTTGATTTTATAACTTTTAAATATTTAGACATATGGAATTGGGGCTTCAATTTGACTCTTACCCAGCCCCATAAATGTTTGGAGTAGACCTGCTCCACATCCTAAGAGTTGGCCCTGGACAGAACTGTGAAGCAGGCAGATTTTGTAGCTAATGCCTTTAATACATACATTTTGGCACACATAATATCTTACGTTAGCTCCTGTCCTTTTATTCATAAATCATCATTACCTTCCTGTGCTTAGACACACACACACACACACACACACACACACACACCATGTTTTTTTCAGCCACCTCCTCTACCCAGAATGGAAACCTAAGCTAGCTAGAAAGGAACACTGTAATGCACATTCCATTTCATTCCTACATCAAAAACTACCTGCCCCTGTCCCATTCCCTCAGGATCCTGTGATATGCTTGATGAGATAAGAAAGATATGAGCAAATAAATTCTTTTATGATAGTGGGCCATTCAGCTCTATTAAACTATGCCAGTGTGCTACCATTCCCAGGTGATACCAAGCCTTGACTAAATTTTTTTCTGGAAAACCCCTTAATAATGACTTACTGAGGATTTTTAAAGGATAGTTGTAGGTCCTTCTGGAAGATATCTGAGTGTTGCACAGTGTTGTTGAATCACATCACCAAATTAGAATCTGTTCCACAGGATACTTCATGTATAAATCTGATCCTTTTCCCTACTACTCAGCCAAAAATATCATTAGGAAGAACAGGAGATATCCCTTCTGTGTCTTGAAGGAGAATGGACAGGCCATTAGTCTGGAGGAAGTGCAAATATCAAAGGACATAAGCTATGAGGATGGACACAGACCACAGCTCTGCTGGGCCAAGTTCACTGTGTTCTTGGAGAAGCAGGTCCACATAAGGAGAAAACTGGGTCAATCTAAGGGCAGATGAGGTCTAAAAAGGAACAGTGCATGTAGGGAGTAGGAGCTGAATGAATCTAGAAGCAAGGAGCTTTAAACACACCTATTCTAAAAAAATACTCCTTCCCAGTCCCATGCCTCTGGGAAACCTATTTTTCCTTGGAACACCGAAAACAGTGGTTCCTACACTTTGAAATTTCACAGACTACACTTAATTTCTAAAAACTGGGACCCAAGAACTGCCAACCTTTTACTTTGCTGATTGAATACAGTTTTTTAAACCAGTATGTGCCATTATATTAATTTCATACAAGAAAATATTTTGATATCAAAATAGTAGAAAAATATAATTACAGAATAAAAGTGAGTCTTTTCCATTCTGTAAAGAACAGTTGATGACCTGACACTGACACCGCATGAACCCCAGTGAAAACATTGCCATGGCTGGCAGCACAGTCCTGGGAGTGAGCGGCTGGAACCTCTGTTCCAGAACCAAGTTCAACTCTGGGCTCACTGCCCCAGGGCCATGTCAGACATAGGAAATCTGGATGAGCTTTCTCATCAGATGAGGTCTTTATGACTCCTTCAACAAAAGCCTGTGGCTATTTTGGACCTCAACAGTGAGCCTCATTGTTTCTCTAATAAACCTTTCCTTAAACCTTCCTCCTACCTTTGATGTTAATCAGAACTTGTGGTGCCAAGGTGAGTTCAAACCTCAAGCAGAACCTGACAGAGAAGGACTTGACATCAGATGGTTCTTACCTAGAAAGTAACTCACACTCTCCTCCTATCCCCAAAGACAGAGCCTGGCTTAGACCCAGGGGAAATGTATGTACAAAGCACAAAGGCAGCTACTGTTTCATAGTGTGAGTATTTCTCTCAGGAAACAAGATTTCAAACTGTATCCAGTGGACTGGTGGGAGAGACAAGTCAGGGAGAGCATCTATGGAGGCCACAAGCTGTTGCTGGGTTTCAAACACACTTAGCCATGTCATTGTACCTGCCTGAGAGCCGGTCAGGCCAACAGAGGTTTCAGCATACCTCTGAGAGGCCAGGTGGACCATGGTACTGGGCACCAGGATGGGAAAGACAAGGGGGACCCATTGTAGAGCCACAGTCAAGGTGTTTTACCTCTTCCCCAGGTGTTTATTTAGTTGAGTTCACATGGGTCTCCTTTGGCCCTCAACTTGGTTGTCCTGAATATAACATAACCATAAGAAGTTCTAACCTATTTCCAGCTTCTGGGAATGTGATTTGGAGCTGAAAACCTGCTAGCATATGTTTCTAAATTCTAGTGTAAGCTCTTCCACTGATTTGTGATATATTGGGGTATTATCGCCTCCCATCATCTCACCTCACCTCACATCATGTGCCTCAAGTTTGCTGTCTGGGAGACAGAAGTAATAACCCTAGAAGCCCACTTGTGGTGTAGCCATTGCTCCAAGTGTGCATGCCATTATATGTGCCTTTTATGGATGTTTTACTCCACATAGTCTCCTAGAAAGAAGACAACACCAAGATGATGGGTGACATGGGAATCCTATTCAAAATGGTCTTTCAGAGATAGAGGCACTGGAAATGCTATGGAGAAATGACTGACAGAGCTATCATAGCCTTAAGCAGAGCTTCCTATGTGACTTCTGACCAGGGAAAACTTTCTTACAGTTATAGCTCCAGTTGGGTTCCCTGTCTAGGAACCACTGGCCTAGAGCCCTTCCCATTTGTTTGGCTCCCAGCTGGTAACTACAGTGGAATGCCCTTGGGACTTCAAACAAAGTTACCATCTAGAAGTTGAACTAGGAAAAGTCTCATGAAATGAATGATATCTTTACCTAAAGGGGCATGATGATTGCTTGATCAAAGTAGGAAGAATGACCTAGGAATCAAATCAAGGTATGAATAAACTTAAGGGGGAAAAAAACCTGTTATCTAATTGATTGTAATAACATACGTGAATAAAAGGAATCAAAAAACAAGCTTTGGCAAATGTTAATCCCACCTGGTCCAAAGGAGATAGAGTGAAGACACTGAAATGGATGGGTTGATGCTTTGGTCACGTTAAGGTAATCTTCCCTCCCATACCCAACAACCTTTGCTCTGATTCAAAATTCACCAGGCAAAATGCTGGGATGGTTTTGATTCTCTGTCCCTCAGGAAGAGCATGCCCTCAATACAGACACAAATATTTAGGCCTCCGGACAAGCATGTCCTCCTCTAAAACTAAAAAAATTGGCTTTCTGGTTTACATAGAAATCTCTTGTGAATTTCACTTGGGTGGATTGGGCCTAGAAAGTCTTGTGCTCTCTGGAAACACAGACAAAACCAGTTTCTTGCACCAGAATACTGACTACAATTTGAGGATCCCACCAAAACACTACCTGAAGGCTCAACCAGCCTCGTCTTTTTCCAGAAGCATCCTCTCATATCAGCAGTCATGACCATTTGCTCTCTGCATATGCTGCCCTGTGTTACTGTTTAGTGCTGTAACAACCCTGACTTTCCAAGTAAAGCACAAACTGGTCTTTTAATTGAAGTAGGTTGCACAGTGCATAGAGTATGCATAGAGTAGGGACATCTAAAAAATTTATCGTTGCACCAGGGGAGGGTCTGGATAGAGGCAAAGAATTTGTAGCAACTGAATAGGAAGTATGATAAGTTAAAATAGAGTTTATGAAATAGATCAAAGACTTAAACATAAGACTAGATACCATAAAATTCCTAGAAAGAAACAGAGGGAAGAAGCTCATTGATATCGGTCTTGGCAAGGACTTTTTGGACATGGTGCTAAAAGCACAAACAACAAAAGCAGAAATCAACAAATGGAACTACATCAAACACAAAAGCTCTGCAGAGCAAAAGAAGCAATCAGCAAAACGAAATGGCAGCCTACAGAATGAAAGACCCTTTTTGCAAATCATATATTAGATAAAGGGTTAATATCCAACATATACAAAGAACACAACAACAAAAAACAAACAATCCAATTAAAAAGTGGGCAGAAGAACTAAATAGACATTTCTCCAAAGAGGACGTCAAAATGGCCAACAGGCACATGAAAAGATGCTCAACATCACTAATCGTCATGAAAATGCAAATCAAAACCACAATGAGGTATCACCTCACACCTATTAGAATGGCTATCAGCAAGAAAATAAGAAACAACAAGGTGAGGATGTGGTGAAAAGGGAACACTTATACACTGTTGATGGGAATATAAATTAGTTCAACCACTATGGAAAACAATAGAGATTCCTCAAAAAATTATAAATAGATGTAACACACAATCCAGAAATTCCACTTCCGGGTATACATCCAAAGGAAATGAAAACAGGATTTCGACGAGATATGTATACACATCCATGTTCATAGCAGCATTATTCACAATAGCCAAGATACGGAAATAACCCAAATGTCCATCAATGGATGAATAGATAAAATAGATTATAGATTATATATATAATGAAATATTATTCAGCCATCGCAAAGGAGAATATTCTGCCATTTGCAACAACATACATGGACTTGAGCACATTATGCTAAGTGAGATAAGTCAGACAGAGAGAGACAAGTACTGTTTGGTATCACTATCAAACCTGTCAAAAAAAACCAGAGTAAAATGGTGGTTACCTGGGGATGGGGGTGTGGGGGATAAGACTGATGGTGTTTAAGGGTACAAACTTGTAACAAATAGTAAATAAACCATAGCACAGTATAATGAATATAGACAATAACATTATTCTATAATGATGTGATATTGCTTCAATGGCAATCATATTATAATATCTAAATATATCAAAGTAACTGTACACCTTAAATGTACAAAATATAACATGTCAAATTTATCAAATTAAAAAATAAATTAAATAACAAAAGTAAAAAGAAAAGAATATGAGCTCGGAATGATGAGACCTGGGCTCTAGTCCCAGTTCTACCACTAACAAACTGTAGGGTGTTAGGCAAACTCAGTACTTTGCCTGAACCTCATTAGAATCACCTAGAATTTTTAGGTATATACTACAGTGAATCTGTATTTAATCCACTGAGGTTAAATACTAGAATATCAACTATTTAAATACCAAAGTCTCTATTTCCCTGAAATCTGGTGTTTTCAGCAAAAGATAGAATGATTTAGGTCTGAGAGGAGCTTCATGCTTTCTCCTTAGCCCCAAGTTTCTACTGGGCCAGAGGCACAAGTATGTATGGATAAATGATTCTCAGAGATGGAGGTAACAGACAAATAATTGAGCCCAGCTGAGCCTCCCTAATGGGTCATAGGGGTGGCCACAAGGTCATAGTAAGTCCATCTGAATGACTGCTCCAGTGCTTAAAGGACTATCCACGACAGTTTGACCCCAAGTAAGACAGAACTCAAAGCCTCAGGGCAGGATAGAACTGAGGAAGAAGGCCCCAGACACATAGTCACACCCTGTGATCTGTGTCCTGGCCAGTTGTCCTGTTGGCCACTTTCCAACCTTGTGATTAAGGGCCTCAAAGCACACAACCAGTGATGGAACAATCCTATCACTGTAGCCAATAACTTCCAGCTCCCTCAAAGATTAACCAGCAGCACACTCAGGCAGCCAGATGTTTCATTTGTCAGACATCTTTAGAACGTTTTAAGATTTTTTATTATTGAGCCTCCCTCCCACCCTCCCTATCCCACCCCTCTAGGTAGTCACAGAGCACCAAGCTAATCTCCCTGTGCTATGCGGCTGCTTCCCACTAGATATCTATTTTACATTTGGTAGTGTATATATATCAATGCTACTCTCTCACTTTGTCACAGCTTACCCTTCCCCCTCCCCGTGTCCTCAAGGAGGCACAGGAGGGAGGGGATATGAGGATATATGTATACATATAGCTGATTCACTTTGTTATACAGCAGAAACTAACACAACATTGTAAAGCAATTATACTCCAATAAAGATGTTTAAAAAAAATAATATGGTAAAAAAATAAATAAAAAATAAAATTTTTTACTATTGAAACTTTCAAACCTATAGAAGAGCAGGAAAAATGGTATCATGAACACTCATATCCACCACCTAGGTTTTAAAATTGTTAATATTTTGCCATATTTGTTTCTTTTAGTTTTCTTCTGCTAAAGTATTCTAGAGTAAATATCAGACTTTACAATATCTCACCCCTATATATTTTAGTTTGCACTTCTGGAAAGTAAGGACCTGTTTCTACATGATCACAATAGCATTTTTCACACCTAACAAAATTCATAAGAATCTTCTAATATCACCTACTACCTAGTCTATATTCAAATTTCCTAGTTATCCCCTTCCCCAAGATACCTTTTATAACTGGTTTATTCAAACCAATGTCTGATTGAGTACTATACTCTATATTTGGCGAATGTGTCTCTGAAGTCTCTTTTAAGTGAGAACAGCCACACACTCCTTTTTTTCCCCCTCTTACTGAAGAGACCAAAGTAACTGTCTTATAGAACAGCCACATTCTGGGTATGTCTATTTGTTTCCTCGTGGTTTTAATTTTTTCCTGTGTCCTCTGTATTTCTTACAAACTGAAGTTATATCTAAAGGCTTAATTAGATTCTGGTTAAACATTTTAAGCAAGAATACCTCGTAGGTGATGCTGTTTGTGTCACCCTGCATCCAATCTGGAGACAGCACTTGGCATCTGGTTATCCCACCACTGGGATATTGATTTGATTATTGGGGTAAGGTGGTGATTATCAGATCTCTCCACTGTAAATTCTTATTTTTCCCCTTGGGACCAACTCTGGGTCTGGGCATTGATATTTTGTGACTATCCAGTTCCCAACCCTTTTTTGTTTTTATTTTTTTCATTTTTTTTAAATTTATTTATTTATTTTTGCTGTGTTGCGTCTTCGTTTCTGTGCGAGGGCTTTCTCTAGTTGTGGCAAGCGGGGGCCACTCTTCATCGCGATGCACGGGCCTCTCACTATTGTGGCCTCTCTTATTGCGGAGCACTGGCTCCAGACGCGCAGGCTTAGTAGTTGTGGCTCACAGGCCTAGTTGCTCCGCGGCATGTGGGATCCTCCCAGACCAGGGCTCGAACCCCTGTCCCCTGCATTAGCAGGCAGATTCTCAACCACTGCGCCACCAGGGAAGCCCCTCTTTTTTGTTTTTAGCGGGCATTCTTCAGTAAAGAAGAGCTTTTGCCTAAAAACCGAAACAATGCAGTTGTCTTGATGTAAGTCCCTACTGTGTGTTTGATTCTTTCCCTTTAATTACTAATATCAAGAGTAAGAAGCTGCTGTAGTAGTCACCCTCAATATTTAGTAAACAAGGTTTGGCTCTGTTTAGGATTATTCTCAATATCATTAGAGATTAACTAACTTTCATATGTTTAATATGTTTTAATCATCTCTAGTCATTGTTCTTTTTGATCCTCAGGTTGTCCCAACTCTGCTCAGTGTGAGCCCTCCAAGCTGGTTCCTGTGTCCTTCTGACATGATCCCACTCCTCTTTGAGTGCTTACTTGCCTTCTACAAAACAAGTTATTCCAGGCTCATCTTATACATCCTGTTCCCCAGACTTGAAACCAGCCATTTCCCCAACGTGTGTTACCTAACCAGGTTCATTTTGCCCAATACACAGCAAGCCAAGACACTGAGACACCAAGGTTTGCAGCAAGGAAAGGACTCATTTGCAAGGCTGCCAAGTGAGTACACAGGACAATGAATCTCAAATCCGCCTCTCCAAAGGCAGAGGGCTTGGGGTATTTATGGGATAACAAATAAGCAGAGTGGTCTGAGGCATGGGGAGTGTCAGGAAAGGTGACTGGGAAAAGGTGCACTAATCATGATTCTGTGCAGGTGTAACCTCTGAACATTCAAAGGGTCACCGACGGACACTCACACATGCCCAGTTGACGAGTTGGTGGTCCCATCCAGTCTTAACCAGCTCAGCTGAATAGACACAGCTGACTCATGTTTTTCTAGCAAACAACATGGGCAAACATCTTATTGTTTAGGCTATATCACACTTGGAGGACATACAAGTCTTAAAACGACCTTGATTAGTGAAGGCAGGTGAAATAGATTTAACCCACAGTTTTAGATGTCCTGTTCCTCTCTGTAAGAAATGGTATTCATAAACCAAAATCTGGCCACTAAGGGTACTCTGCTACTAGGATGTCATTAAATAATATTTTTGGTACATATCTTAGCATGTTTAACTTTTTTTTGGCTTTTACTACTGGATTTGTCAGCTTTACATTATATCCTTTAATTCCACCTATGTGGCAATCATTTAACTTGTTGTATTTTCTTCCTCCTTTCTTCTTTCCCCTTTATTTTTATAGTTTTAATTTTTTTTTTAGGAGCAAAGGCTGTTAGTTTTGTTTTTGTTTTGATTTATTTATTTTGGCTGCGCCAGGTCTTAGTTGCGGCACACAGGATCTTCGCTGCAGCAATGTGGGATCTTTAGTTGCAGCATGCAGACTCTTAGTTGCAGCATGCATTCAGGATCTACTTTCCTGACCAAGGATCAAACCTGGGCCTCCTGCATTGGGAGCACAGAGCCTTACCCACTGGACCACCAGGGAAGTCCCTATAGTTTTGATTTTTTTATACTTTATCATATACATTACATTTAGATATTATTCTTCCACACTTATTTTCTGCTTTGATTTAGTCTTAGGTCTACATTTGAATGTATCCAATGCTCGCCATTCGTTCTTTGGCCTAAGTCTCTCCAATCATCTCTTGGTTGGCTGAAGCTTATCTTCTAGTAGATTGTAAAGGATAAGCTAACAAATACTTGCACATTCAAAACAGCTTTTATGTACCCTCACTACTTGAATAAAATGGATCGATATAAAATCACTGGCTTACTTTCTCTTTATGTATCCTGTAGAAGTTACTCAGCAACTTTCTACATTAAATGTGGCTATTGGAAAGTCTGATGAAGCTCCAGTATTCTTCCCTTTGTATTGAATAAGGGACTTGGTTTTCTTACCTGGAGGCTCAGAGGATTTTTTTTTCTTTATTTTTAAAATACAATAGTTTTATTAGGACATGTCTAGAGATAACTATAGTGGGAAAACTCCCAAAGTCATGGTGTTCCTTTCAATATGTAAATGTGTTTTCTTTTATTTCAGAAGATTTTTCTTGAATTATAATTTTTACTTATTAGTTCTGCTTCAAGTTTGGTTTTTCTTCTTTGCCTTTCTTATAAATATATCACTCTCTCTCCAGGACACCCAGCCCTTCCAGAGCCTCCCAAACTCTTTTCTCTCTGCAGAGGCTGCTTTTCTAGGACTGCTGCACAGTTATCTTTTGGGGAGTTCCCAATAGTGCCATTCTAAATTGGATCCTCTTGTTCCTGGATACTATATCTCCCTTTTTCTTGGTTTAGTTCCTTTGTTTTGGTGGAGCACATTCTCTGGTAAGTTACTGATAAAATGTACATGGTAGGTAAAATTTTTGAGAACTTGCATATAAAATTAAATTAAAACAAATTTAACTTCAGTCTAGTTTCACACTTCGATCAAACAGAAAATTCTAGGCTAAAAAAACATTTTCATTCAGAATTGTACTTTTCCACTGTCATCTAGCTGGCAAATGTTGAGGCTAAGAAACAGACTAAGAGGTTAAGAATAAGATGCTATTCTTATTTATTATCTCCTGCATGTGACTTTACTTTCTCTGGAAGTTTTTAGAACCATCACCTAGACTAATACTCTGAAATTTCATAATGATGTTTCTCGTGTTCCAACATTTTTTATTGCTTGTAGGGCCATTCAGTCATTTAAATCTGGACACATATTCTTCAATTATGAAATTCTTTCCCACATTTTTAAATAATTTCTTCTCCCTCAACTTAACTTAGAGGTTCATTTTCTGCAACTCCTATATCAGATATTGGACCTCAAAATTTAATCCTCTAATTTACTTAGCTTTTCTATCATGTTTTCCTTATCTTTGTCTCATTGTTCTATCTCTGTGATAGTTCCTCAATTTCATCCTCCAACCTTTTCATTGAATGTTTTATTTTAGTTATCCGATTTTTATCCTCCAGCAGCTCTTCTTGATCTCTGAATAGGCTTTTACGTAGCATCCTGTTCTTGCTTATTATTGCAACACCTTCTGGTATCTCTTTAATAATATTTATTATAGTTTCTTTGAATTTTGACTTTGCTCCTTGCATTATCGCTTTTCCTCTAGATTCTTTTTCTGTTCATTATTTTTGTTGTTACTTTCTTGTTTTGCTCTCCTTCATATTAAGTTCTTTTTTTTCATGTCTGGTGATTCTTTTATTTCCATTTACACATAAGACAGGCACAGTAGAAAATGTAAATAAGAGTTCTTGTGTGCGTGAGCAGGACATGACTGTTGGAATTCTTCCCTGCCTGTGAAATGATCATGTAATTAGCCCACTTTTTCACTGAAAATTTTCATGTGTCAGTATGTCAGTATTGGTAGATATTGCCTCTGAAAATATTAGTATTTCCAGAGAGGTATCTTCAAAACTCTTGCTGGGGGGTGCTTTCTGTGAGCCAACTTAAAAAAAAAAAGGCAATGTTAGTCTCACCATTTAGGAATCAGATACTCATTCCTCATCCTTCTTTCTATTTGGAATTTCCACTTTGCTTCACGTCTTCAAGTTGAGAGACTCTCTGATTCAATTTTTCCAGAGATTAGACCTTTTGGCTCTTGTGGGGTAGGAGATAATCTTCCAAGAGTGAAATAATTGGTCAGGGAGCTAGTGGTATAAATGTTACTTTTGCAAACTAACAAAAAATTACCTTGTGAACTTGGGGCCAGGTGTAGCTGCTGGGGAAATCATTCTCTGGTGACCACGGTTTAGCCCTACAGTCAGGCTGGGAAAAAGCAACAGCTCTGAGACTATGAAATATTCAACCCGGGATTTCCCTGGTGGTGCAGTGGTTAGGAATCCACCTGCCAATGCAGGGGACACAGGTTCAAGCCCGGTTCAGGAGGATCCCACATGCCACGGAGCGGCTAAGCCCATGTACCACAACTACTGAGCCTGCGCTCTGGAGCCTGCGAGCCACAACTACTGAGCCCATGTGCCACAACTGCTGAAGCTCATATGCTTAGAGCCCATGCTCCACAATGAGAGATGCCATTGCAATGAGAAGCCCAAGCACCGCAACGAAGAGAAGCCCCTGCTCACTGTGACTGGAGAAAGCCCGCACGCAGCAATGAAGACCCAATGCAGCCACAAATAAATAAATAAATAAATAAATAAAATAAAATAAAATAAAATCATCAACCCATTTCCTGGGAGGATAAGAATTAACCATCATCTTAAAATCCCCTATCTGGTGATAAATAGAGCCTCAATAAAATGTGTAATCAAAATAATAGACCATATTCTGCGGTTCTGAACAGTAAGTACCAAATTACTGTAATTTTCAAATTTTTAAAAATCTGATACATATCCCCTGAAAAATTTAACAGGGTTGGATCACTGTGGTTTTGATAACAAAGCTTACTCTAGCCATAGTTTGGGTCTGTTATGGTAGATTTGGGGCCCCTATGGTTGCTGAGGGATATAGGAGGAAGTGGATACCACATGGGGCCTTTCCTCACCGTACAGGCATGTCAGGAATATTGGTTTTTATTAGGAATAAGTCTGGCCCCTTTCAGGTTTTGGCACAGAAGCTTGAGATGGTTACTCAAGCTATTCACCTGACATATGCCTTGTGCCTGGGGAGACCAAATGCTAATAAATCCCCAGTTTACACTTACTGTCCTGGATTAATGACTGAGAGGACTTCTTTTAACTCTCAAAATTGGTTTTGATGATAAATCACACAATATCTCTACATATATCATAATGTCGCAAGAAGACAGAGTCAGAGAGGAAAGGGGGAAAACCCTGAGCCCCATTCCCTCAACCTGAGAGTGCTGTGGGAGAATCTGAGTTTAAAGTTTAATTTTGGAGATTCTCCAAAAGAGTGGGAGAGGAGGATGGACAGGCAATGTAACCATGGAGTAAAGTCTTCACCCTCCAAGTGTGGGGAGCAGCAGCAAAAACATCCATAGGTCCCAAGTCATTCAGAAAGTAGTCTAAGATTCCCTGAACAAGATTAATGATTTAATAGGAGACATCAAAGAACTGTTTGTCAATGGCATGATCTCTGAATCCCATAACCCACATGCTTCCTCTTTTTTATAATGAAAAAAAAGTCTAAAAAATTGAAATTCATGGAATTCTTGATTCTAAATAGATGAACTAAACTAAACCAACACTACATGTCTGTGCACAGGATGCCTAGTGGAATACCAGGTGTCTTTAACCCTGGATTTGAGAGAGCACACAATCAAATTCCTTTGGCTAAAACAGGAAACATATTTTATCTGTCTGGTGTGGTTGTACCAATTTGAACAGATGTCCTTAGGCATGTTGTGAGCTCATAACATCCGAGCAGCTAATGAAAGAAATGACAGATTCACAAATTACCTAATGGTACTAGTTTATCTGGATGACAGAGCTGTATTTGGGGAGACCCTGAAGAAGCAGAAATAGCAGCTCCTCAAATTTTGGGATCATCTGGAAAACCAGGCTGGAAATTATTCCTTGACAAAAGACAATCCTTCAGCCCTCAATAAAATATATTAGATGTACAGTATTATAATACGGGATAAGCACAGGCCTTGAAAAATCTCTACTTTTGTAAATTGGTTAATCCCCCCAAATTTTAGGGGATTAGAGAAATTCTTGATATTTCAGAATAGCAAAACCCTTCAATGATATGGGCCCTTCTGTGATATGGGCAGAAACTAGGACATCCCTCAGGAAAGTGATCCAAGAACAAAATAGTGGCCCAGGCCCTCCAACTCCTTAACTTTTGTGATGATCAGTAAGGAGAAGTATAAAGAAGCACTCACAGCATTGGACTGCTTATACTACATTTCTGTTCCAGCAACTGCTGTCTCTGATAAGCGCTTTCTTTTAAAATTATATGCCAGTTTTCAGGACAATGGAGGTGCACCAAATCAAGGAAATGACACCTATATCCTTGCTAAATTTTAATTCTCAAAGTAGAATTTCTGGAGCTAAAGTGAACAAAGTCCTTACTAAGATTTGAACTTGTGAGGTTTAAAATATATAGAGAAATAAGGTATATGACACAACAATGCAAAAGCAGGAAGGGGTTACATCAAATTAAGTATTTCAAGACTTTTTTTTTGAGAAAATGCTAAAAGTAATCATTTATTTTAGAGTGTAATAAGTCAAGGATGCATGTTGTAATCTCTATGGTAACCACTAAAAGAACAGTAAAAGAACACATAACTAACAAATTAATAAAGAGGATGGGGGTGAAATAATAAATTTTTTGTGATTAATCCAAAAGACAAGAAAGGAAATAAAGAACATGAAAACAAGTAGGTCAAATAGAAAACAAATAGTGAGATGGTAGACATAAACCCAAATTTGCCCATAATTCCATTATCTGTAAATTGACTAAATCTCCAATTAAAAGACAAAAATCACACTGGATTTTTTTGAAACCTATAACTACTTATAAGACATATTTCTTAACTATAGGGTCACAGAAAGATTGAAAGTGGCAGGTTGGAAAAAGATATACTATGCAAACACCCCCAAAATGTTGGTGTAACAGTGCTAACATCAGATGCAATATACTGGAAGACAAAAAACATTACTAGGGAAAAAAGGAACATTTCATAATGACAAGGAGACCAATTCACTGAGAACATATCCACTGAGAAGATATAACAATCTTAAGTATATAGGTACCCAATAATATAGCTTAAAATATATAAGGCAAAAATTTACAGAATTAAAAACAGAAGCAGACGGATCTAAAATCATAAAGAGATACTTTAACATACGTCTCTTGCTAACTGACAAAACAAGCATACAAGAAATCAGTAAGGTTATAGAAGACTCACAGAACACAATTAACAAATTTAACCTCATTAGTATATAGAATATTACAGCCAAAAATGGCATTAAACTCAACTTTTCAAGAATACGTGGAACATTTGGCAAAGTTGAACACTTGCTGAATTGTGAAGCAAGCATATAGTCTTCTAGGGCTGCCATAACAAAGTATCATAAACTGGATGACTTAAACAATAGAAACTTATTACCTCACAGCTGTGGAGGTTAGAAGTCTGAGATCAAGGTGTTGGCAGGATTGATTCCTTATGTGGTCTGTAAGGGAGAACTTGTTCCATTCCTCTCTCCTACCATCTGGTGGTTTGTTGGCAATCTTTGGTGTCCCTTGGCATGAAGATGCATTACCCCCATCTCCACCTTCATCTTCACATGGCATTGTCCTGGTATGTTTCTGTTTCTGTATCCAAATTTCCCCTTTTTATAAGGACACAGTCATTTTGGATTAGCGCCCCCCCCACTGACTTCATCTTAACTTGGCAATCTTCTAAAATTTCCAAAATAAGGTCACATTCATAGATACTGAGGATTAGGACTTCAAAATCTTTTGGGAGGCACAATTCAACCCATAACAGCAAGTCTCAACAAATTTGAAAGGAGAGAAATTACTCAGCACACTAACTATAGCGAAATTAAGCTAGAAAACCTCCACATGCTTGAAATTTAAGCAGTAATATTTCTAATGACCCATGGGTGAAAGCAGAAAACACAAATGAAATTAGAAATTATTTTGAGCTACATAGTACCATCAAAACGTGCAAACATAGCTAAAGCAGTGCTTAATGAGGCTCTATAATATTAAATGTATATGTTACTTAAGGAGAAGAGCTGAAAATAAATTATTAAAGTATCAAACTCAATAAATTAGCAAAGCAGAGCAAATTTAAACCAAAAGAATAAAAAGAAATTTCCAAAGGTAAGATTAGACATTAATGAAATATAATACAGTCCTACAAAGGAAAAGAATAAAGCCAAAACTTTTTTGGAGAAATTTAATAAAATTGATAGACCTCTAGCAACACTTAACGAAAAAAAAAAAAGGCACAGTTACCAGTATCATGAATATAAAAGGAGATACCTCTGGAGTTCTTACAAATATCAAAATAATAGTAAGAGGATATTATAAATAAGCTTATGTCAATAAATTTACATTTTTAGATGACATGAAAAACTCCTAGAAAAGCAAAACTTACTACAATTGAAACAAGAAGAAAAAGAAAATCTGGTATCTCTTAAGGAAATTCAACTGTTAATTCCAAACCTCCCCACAAAGAAATCTCTAGGACAAGATGGCCTCACTGGTAAATTCTTCCAAATATCTCAGAAACAATACCAATCTTATACACAATCGCTTCCAGAAAATAGAAAAGGGGAGACATTTTCCAACTTGTGAGTTATAAAACCTAATAAGGTCATTAAAACAACAAAACCTATAAGCCAATCTCTCATGTAAATACATAAATGCAAAAAAATCCCCCCCAAAATATTAGCAAATCAAAGTCAACCGTGTGTGTGTGTGTGTGTGTGTGTGTGTCTGTGTGTGTGTGAATGAGCAGTCTTCACTTTGCCCAGTAGTATAGGACCTTAAAAATTACTATGCAAGCTGAAACCATGCAAAATGATTCTAATAATCAATGGGAAAATTGCAATTGTTCTATGAGCTTTAAAAATGTTGTCAAAACACTAAATACTCTTACTGTTGGTTATAAATGTATAAGGAAATGAAATGCAGTAACGCTAATATTTATTTAGTATACTCTAATTTAACACATTAGAAACATTGAGAAGTGCTTTCTTTGTTTAAAAAAAACATTATCAAGTGTAGTTCAAACAGTGCTTGCCTTCTTGTTGTATGACTTTGATACAGAGCAAGATTCTTTTCTATGCCTTGGTGAAGGCATGACTCATATCTAGAGGCTCCAGAACAGTGGAAGTGTCAACAACAGTCCGCTATTTCTTCTAGAACTCCATTTATATGCAATTCAAATTTCACTTCCAGTTTTAACACTTCGTGATTCTTTTTGGCACTTTCATCTTTGTTGGGCAATTCTGTCTTTCAATTTTCACTGAAGTTCATTCCAATTGTTAATATTTTTCATTTTAAAAAAAATAATGGCAGATGGGTTTATTACTGGGAACAATTACAGAATACTCTCTTGTCCTTGCATAACCTGAGTGACAGGTGCTCAGTGACCAATCGTCCACAGACTTTGAAAGAAGTGATGTAATTGGTCAGTGCTCCTGATGTGAATTTGCTTTTTATGAAATGATCTGTGGACTGTAGACTTAGCCTGAAGTTTGTATTTTATATAATTACTCTCAATGACTATACAAACTGAAATTTGAACTCGTGTTTGGAGGCTGCTGTTATTTAACTAAATCATGTTCATGGAAATTCGTGCATACCGGAACCATGCACAGTGAGAAGTGCCTGTATATTATAATTGTACTGAAAAGAAGAAAGGAGAAAACTCCACAGAGGGTGCCATGCTATACTAGCACACCCGGGTCAGTTAAGTTTCCTTAGATTACACAGGCCCAATTAGTCCTTCTTTTCACTCCGTTCTCCAGGATGCCAAGAAAGGCACTATGAGATCACTGGGGAGTCTGGCAACCAGTCTAAAACTACAAGTTCCATTCATCATCAGATGCATAGGTTTTGACTTCCAATTATCATTGATAGCTTATCAAAACATATTTTCCCGGTACTTCCCTGGTGGCGCAGTGGTTGGGAATCAGCCTGCCAGTGCAGGGGACACGGGTTCAAGCCCTGGTCCGGGAAGGTCTCTCATGTCGCGGAGCGGCTGGGCCCGTGCACCACAACTACTGAGGCCCACTCGCCTACTCTGCAGCAGGAGAAGCCACCGCAGTGAGGAGCCCACGCACCGCAGCGAGGAGTGGTCCCCGCTCGCCACAACTAGAGAAAGTCCGCCCGCAGCAACAAAGACCCAACGCAGACAAAAATTAATTAATTAATTAATTTTAAAAAACAAAACATATTTTCCCTTCTCGTGTCTGATTTTTTTAAGGGGTTATTTTTAGAAAACGCAATTTGAACCATTTTAGGATTAAATTTTCCTGTTTAAAAAAAATTTCCGTTTAATTATGAAAATTAACAGGAAAATATTTCCAATTCCAAAAGTTTGCTTTAGGGCTAACTTTTCATAAGCACACCTATCAGCATTCCAACACATGAAAAAGACAATCTCATCTACGCCCCACCTCCACCATTACCTCTAGTTTTCACTCCTCACTCACAGGGGTAACTGTGCTTCCCTCTTTCCTCCTTCCAGAATGCTGTGGAAGGCCACGGGTCTAATCTGACTGTAACCTGGGCTGAGGGGTCCCACACAGAGCACCCGTGGGGTCCCGGACAAGTGCTGGGCTCAATCAGGCGCTGCTGGGGAAAGAAAGCACAGGCGGGGTCCATCCACTCAAAACCATGGAAGAAGCTCTAATAAATACCTTTATCCTGATCTTCAAACTCCATTGACAATTTCAGGTGATTTTCAGGGACAAAGGTGGGAAAGAGGATGGTGCGGGCCGCAACACAACTAGATGGTTCTGTCACCGGCAAAGCCCATTAACAATTCATGGGAAATAAAAATAGATTCTGGGTAATAAAATAAAGTCTAACCTTTTTTTTTTTTCCTTTTCCTTCGTGCTTAGTCTAGCATCACTTGCTCACAGGGAACCGTGTGCAGAGGCCTCGCACCCACACTTCAGACCAGTCCTCCTAATGCAAAATTGCAGCACCGACACCTGAGCTCCGCGGGGCAGAAGCGCCCCGAACGGCACCTCCTTTCAAGATGGCGGCGGCCGGACGTGTACAGAGACGCTACGCCAGGCTCTGGGATCTGGAGCTGTGAGCAGTGCGTCTGCGCCCACCCCAGCCCCGCCCACCCCAGCCCCGCCCCCGCCCCACCCCCACCCCGCCAAAGAGCCTGTACTCCAGAGCATCTGCTGGCACGTCTCCATTCTTTGATGGAAGAATAAAACTCCTTTGCTTCCGAAATACTCGTCTCTTTCTTTTGGCTCTAACGACACTGGGCAGAAGGACCCTTATTGGGGAAGGTCGGTGACAGTTCCAGTTCAGATCCTCAAGAGCTCATCTCATTCCAGCACAGCTGGCTCTGGCCCTGACGCTGCCCACCCAGAGACGAGATGCAGATAGCCCTGAAGTCACTTCACCTCCTGTGTGGGTGACATTCTGTCTGCATCAGTGAGAGTTGCAGGGTGTTTATCTCCCTCAGTTCTACCTTCATCATGCTCTTTCCAGCAATCAACTGTGCGGTCTACAAGTTACTTTACAGCTTTGTTAGGAAATTACCGGTGTAAAAACTACTTTGAATTAGGTAAATTCAGAGTTCAGGGTTATAACCTTATGTGGCACTTCCCATTTCCAGGTCACCCTCCAGTCCAAAGCCAAAATGTTCTCATTAGTCCTCTCTGTCTCTCGGAAAGTCAAGCTTTTTCTGCCTGGGTCTCAGTGACTCTCTTCGAAGGCAAGCTCAGTGGTTGCACCACTTTCCACTCTAAAAATTATCAAATCTCTGACTGCTAATCCCCAAAGACTCCATTAAGGCATCTGATGTCCTCAGGGGAGGAGAGCTGCGGAAGCACCTAGCCTTCCTCCCAGGGACCCTCCCTTTCCCCTCTCCCTGGGACTTCCTTCTAGTACCTTTGCTTCCCCTTCAAGTTGGCCAGTTCCCCAGCTTCAGACACAGAAATACACAGTATTTTTCAACCCCAGTGAAATCCAAGTCCGTAGTGAAGTCAACAGAGGAGAGGAGATACTCTTTCAGGATTCCAGACGGATCTTAACCAAGAAAGAAATGGGATTTCTTTATACCCCAACACGCAGCCATGTGTTCTAAACTGACCACTAGCTGAAAGGGTTCTCCCCCAAGCAGAGCCACAGAAAGAAGGGAAGAAGCTGAGGGCTGTGAGAAAGGTAACTGTAAGATTCTTCAGGTAGAAGGCTCTCAGAAATTAGGTGGTGGAAGCCCATCCAGGTGTGTGTATGTTGGCCCTATGCTTGGAGATCCAGTTTGTGAGCGTTCTGTATGGTGTTCCTTAATCGTTGATGTTGTCCTGGAAGGCAGTTTGCAAGGCACTGAAGGAGAGCAAGATGAGAAAGACAGGATTCCCTGCCCTTAAGGATCTTGCAGCTAAGACAGAAATGGAAGTCAGTGCAAAACAGGGCAACATTTAGTGGAACAGTATGAGACGGCAAGCACTGAAAGGTCTGAAGTGGGAGAGCAGTTATCTTTATGTGAGGAATGAGAAACTTCATGAAGGAGACAGAATTTGAACTTGGCTCTAGAGAAGGAATAGGAATTGATCAGAGAGAAAATCAAGAAGAGCATCCCAGGACTTCCCTGGTGGCACAGTGGTTAAGAATCCATCTGCCAGGGCTTCCCTGGTGGCGCAGTGGTTGAGAGTCCGCCTGCCGAAGCAGGGGACACGGGTTCGTGCCCCGGTCCGGGAGGATCCCACATGCCGCGGAGCAGCTGGGCCAGTGAGCCATGGCCGCTGAGCCTGCGCGTCCGGAGCCTGTGCTCCGCAGGGGGAGAGGCCACAACAGTGAGAGGCCCGCGTACCGCAAAAAAAAAAAAAAAAAAAAAAAAGAAGAGCGTCCCAGATAGAGGGAACTTCATGAGAGAAGATGTGGAAAGAAGAATGCTTAGAGCATATTTCCGGAACATTGAGAGGCTATGGAATGGGAGTGAGGAGGAGGGGGGAGGACTGTGCAGGTCCATGCTACCCGGCCCCCTGCCCCTGTGTCCTGTGGCTGCTGAGCACAAACCATGACCCAGAGGGAGTCTCTCTTGTTTACCAGGTCAAAGAACACAGCCTGCTGCCCACTGAGTCATTTGTCACCTGTGGTCACCACTCCACATTCTCTGCCCCCATCTGGCAACCTTCCTCTTTTGCTTTATTAATGAGTACAAGGTAAGTTTTCCCAGGCAACCATTAAAACGAAAAGCCTGCCTTCTATTTCAAGGGAAGCTTTTCTTAAAAGCTCATCTAAAAGAGCTGACTCTTAAGAACATTTGCTTTCATGTTGTTTTCTTAGTTATTCTCATATATGGGAAATAGCAAATGAGAGACAGATAATATAAAGGTCTGAGATCCTGGAGACACAGGCTTGAGTTTGGTCAGTGAAGCAGGCCCAGAAGCGCATAACACAGTCCAGGGTGCAAACTCCACAAGGGGCACTTCTGCCAGCCTGAACTCTGTGCTGGAGACCTTGGTGGGTCTCAGAGGATCGGGGTTTCTGACCACCGTCAAGCACCTGCGTGGCGTCATAGAAAGGGCCACAGAACAGAACCTAGGGGGCCTGGGAGCCCATCCATAACTCTCCTTGTGACTTTCAACAAGTCACTTTATGCCTCTGTGCTTCAGCCTCCTCCTCCTCAAAATGAAGTGTCTTGCTGATCTCAAAGGCAATATAACCTTTCTTTTCTCGAGGAAAGTTTAGGGTTTTCGTGTCAACCAAAGAGTGTTCAAGTAAACCTTAGCTCTGCCCCTTTTTAAATGCATAATTTGGGACAAATTACTTGACCTATGCGAGCTTATTTTTCTCCTATGGAAAAGGAATAAAAATTACCTACCTAAGGTTGCTCTGAGGAAATCAATGAGATAATGCATGTAAAAATGCCCAGCACAATATCTAGAAAATAGTTGGTACTTGATGCCCTGTTTCCTGACTCTTGAAAGGGTCCTTTTGTGTTATAATGTTCTATGTTTCCACCAAAGCAAGGTCTCCACATGTTACCAAAGAGTCTGCAATCATAGCATGGATGGAAATCACCAGACACAAATCAAAGCAAACATTTTCAGCAGAGGGCCAATAGAGGATTAGGTTAACGGGCCAAATTCCCTGATTTAGGATGCACCTTCCTCTGTGCACGCTTCCTAAACATGCTTGTTCAAAACACCTAAGTCATCATCTGGAGATTATAAAGCAGCAAGTCTGGAGAGAGACACGGGGATCTGAATATTTAACTAGCACATACATCCCCAAACCCTGGAGGAGTGGTTATTCCAAAGAGGCAAATCTGAGAAACAGCACTTGATACAGTTCCTCTTGAACTCCCAGCCACCTATTTCTTCGTTCTCTGGTCTGATGTGGCTGCTGGCTGTGCTGCCTGCCCCTGGCACCTGTGTGCTGCCTGGAATTTTCTCAGTTTCTATATCAATTCTGCTGCTTCTCAGCCAGCTCTGTATATTTGGGGATTGACATTGCAGCATCTGTATTATGAAGATGTGGCTACTCCTTCATCCCCTCTAGAGACTTCTGACTGTGTGTGCCTTTGTGAAGCCTGAGTCCAGGAAGAAGCTCAGCGTGTCAGTTTCCCATTTGTAGCAGTTTGGGTTGAAGATGGATTTGGAAAGGAGACTGGAATTAAAGGCTAAGGAAAGCAATTGGTACCAAGTTCAAGCTCACACTGCTCGCTGCTTGACAGGCCAATAAATCAAGAGACAAGGTGTTGAGGCAAGGAATAGTGACCTTATTTGGAAAGCCAGCAGATTGAGAAGATGGTGGACTACTTTCCCAAAGAACCATCTTCCCCAATTTAGAATTCAGGCTTCTTTTATACTAAAAGGGGAGGGGGTGTGGCTGGTTGTTGCACACTGCTTGGTGCTGGCCAGATTCCAGAGAGGATGTGATAATCCTTTGTTCTTGCAGCTGTCCACATAGGTCTGGTCATGATGCTCCTATACTCCTCCAGCAAGACAAATGTTATTCTCTGTTATGCATCTTTTTATTTCTATATGAATGGAAAAACGTTATACCTTTAAAGGTCAAGTCTGGGAGGCAGAGCCTTGAGAATGGGCTATGATGTATATTTCAGGGTATAGGCAACATTCTTTTACAAAGGTACAGAGCACAGGCAACAGAGCACCAAGGTTAGAGCGAAAGGAATAGATCCAATATGGAGTCAGGTTTGTTCTTCTCTGTTGCACAATCAGTTATCAAATCTCCTCATTTTCCATTAATACCATTACCAGGGAATTTCAACAACTGTCAGAGGCCCTTCAATCTTCTCCAGCTCACAATACTGCTAGAGGGCTGATTGAACCAATCGTTGCACTTTGGAAAATGTTCATATGCCTGTCACACCTGTCAAACACAGACCTTATGTGGGTGACTGTCAAGAAGTAGCACATACCCCAGATTAAGCCTGCCCAGTGACTCCCACTGTGCCCCCCATGAACACGGTACATGGCCCTGCTATAGCCTCTCACATGGCTCACAGCACAGCCAGATACCTAACCAGCCGGCCACCCTCTCTGCTCCTATAGTGACCCTCTGGTCCTGGGCCCCACCCTCCCTTCTCCACCTGACCCCACTCTCAGGTTCCCTTCTACCCTAGGCTCTGATTTCATCTGTCCAAGTCAGGAGATGCGAGGAGCCCTGCCTTAGTGCAGCAAGGCCAATGAGGCACCGCAAGCAGCATCCTGCTCCAGCCTGTCCGGTTTCTTCCAGTTATGGTCCAGGTCCTCTGGGACCAGGGACAGACCCTGTCTCTGGCTTCAGAGATTCAAGTCTTGGGTTTGACCCCATCCCCTAGGGTGAGGTCACAGTGTGTTACACCCCTCACTTCAGCCATCTTCCACCAGCCCAGACCTCTGCATACTGCTTAGTTGCTGAATTCCTCTGTCTGTCAACCTGTACATCCAACCTCTCTCTGGGCAGATCCCCATGCCCCAGCTTCCCCAGAGACGGAGCTACACCTGCCTGGGCTTCTTCCCACACCTGCCCATGGTGCCACTTCCAGCACCAGCCTCTAGTCTCAAGGTCTCTAAGCGATAGTGTTGAGGGATAGTTTTAAGGCCTAGATACATAGAGAGGTATGATAAAGTCGCTAGGGTAGGGTATCACCACCTGAGCTCATGGGGATAGGTATGCCCCACACTGAAGCATCTCAGAGACCTAAATTTTAGAGGAAATACCTTGATCCTATAGGCCTCTGTGCTACAAAAGAGGGTTGCATTAATTCCTTCATTCATGTTTGCCAAGAATCAGACATCAAGATGGTATTAGAAATTCAAGAGAGTAAGGGGAGGAAGGAGCACAAGGAGGTGAGGAGAGCCTCAGGCCGAGATGCAAGTCTGACACCCATAAAAGGACAAAGGCAAGGGAGGAGGGCTGGGTAGGTAGAGTTTCAGACCACAGAGCAGTTCCAAGAAAGGTTTGGCAAATTCAGTGGGAAATCCTTGAACCGCAGTCATGGATGGAGCCTCATCTCCCCAGAATGGGCTGGCCTTAGTAACTCCACCATGAACCAGTCATTGACAGAGAGGAGGCTGCAGGAAACATGAGCTCTGCAGCAGTGATAGGCCTAAGGGCCAACAGCCGGTGCCTTCAGTCAGTTATGCTCCAGGAGGGGATCTGCGCATGCCATTTTTATGGCAGCTACCTGGGCCTTCATGGAGAATCAAGATGTGGGAGATCAACCCCACCTACCATATCTCAACTTAAGATAGAAAACAGAGCATTTCGGAGGGAAGTCAAGAACTACAGACCAGGAGCCAGCTCTAAAAGAAGGCTGCAGGATTTTGAGATTCTCTGCTTCCCATTCTTGGAATTTGGGCTCTCCCCTGCCTGTTTGCCTGTAGTGATTAGGAAAGAAAAGGCTGAAAATAAAAGGGAACTTGGAAGTTATCTTGGAAGAAGTTGGAGAAACCCATCCCATTTCATAGTCCATCTTCAGGGCAGGGTACATTAAGGAATAGAAAATGTGGGAGCTGTGTAAGAGAAGAAGAAAGTAGGCTGGTCTCCCAGGTCTGCAGGAAGAAAGACTAGGGGCCTCTGAGCAGGTAGGTGGCATCTGAAAAGCAGCCCTGGGGCCTAAAAGGGCCTTGAAGTTTCCTGAGAGGTAATGGGCACAACAAGGAGAGAGACCTGGTAAGAACCATGTAAGTGACATCAACCTTTGACCCCACCTGTCATCTGGACACAGAAGCCCTGAGCACTTGACCCAAGGCTTACATGGCCTCACCTGTGGCAACCAAGGGTGAAGCACAAAGGCCAGTGAAAAGGCTGCTTAACTCTGACTCAGAAGCAAATACCTCCTCCCACTCGTTCCTTCTGATCTCCCTCAAGCCACCCCCACACAGGACAAGGAATTTCCTGATTAAGATTTCCAGATTGATAATCTTTACCAAGTTTACAGAAGACATGCCCTTCTCTGTTCTTTTTAAATGATGTATTTTGTAAGATTTGATACATAGGAAAGTATAGATGTGTGTATAATGTGTATGCATATAAAACAGACACTCATGAGCCCACCACCCAACCTAAGAACTGCAATGTAATCTGCTGGACACATCTTCTGCTCTATTACAAAGCAGTTTTTTAAACTGCTTTCATTAAATATTGGGCACATACAGTAGAATAACTATAATGAAAAATGATACAACTAGCTTCTCTGCGCCTATCATCCACTGTCAGAAAAACAGCAATCTTATAAGCTTTGTGGTCTCCTGTGTGCCCCTCCCTAACTCTGTTCATGACTGTTTGCTACCATTGGGAATGTAATTCTCAGATGAAAGTGTTCAAGATTTAGAACATTTAGAACATTCTTAATACTTGACACTTCATAGCATAACACCTGCTTTGAGTTGAAAACATTTATTAAATTCAGTTCTATTTTTTCCAATTGCAAAAAGTTACTACTTTGGGCAAAGAGGAGAGAGTGGAAGATAAAGAGAGAGAGAGAGAGAAAACAAATTGCTTTGACTTGATATTTTGTGCACATCAGGGACTATTCTTTTTTGGAGTGTGTCTAGGTGCCTAAAGTGCAGTAGATTCTCCATAAACATTCCATCCTCTTTCTTAGTAACTTCTCTTGCACCCATTCCTCAACTTTTCCATTACTTCAGGTTCTTTCACATCTGCATTTAAATATCCTCCAATCTCTCCTGTCTTTAAGCAAAGGAAAATAAAATTCCTGGGCATCTTGAGTCCACATCCTTCTGGTTCTCTTTCCCCTCCAGACCATCGTTGTAGAGAGAGTTGTCTACACTCATTGCCTCCATCCTGCCTCCCACCAATTCCACAGCCCATGGTAATCTTGGCTTCTGTTCCCCTTCTTCCCTCATCTCAACCTTGCAAACTATTTTCAACAACCTCCTTCTTGCTAAACCCAGAAGACATGTGGGTGTCCTACTTCAACTCTCAGTAGTACAGGGCACAGTTAACCACCCCCTCCTTGAAGCTCTTTCTTCCTTACTTTCCAAATCATTACACTATTAGTTGTCTCCCCAGCTCTTTGCTGCTCTTTTTCAATGTCTTCTGTGGGATTCACTGCCTCTGTTCATCCCTGACGTTCTTGGAGACATGTTTTCCTCTACGTTTTCTTCTCATTCTATATGTCCTCACTAGTGAGCTCATCAATTTCCTTCTCTTTCAGTAGATGTTTGGCTTTTTTCCCAAGTAACTGAAATTGACATTGCACCAGTTGAATTTCCAGGGACAGTCAGGGCAGAGGCAGGATCCAGAGTCCAGAGTAGCCAGCACTGGTGGTACAAAGTGTGATCCAATGTTCTGAAGCGGTGGTGGTTTCATAATTAAACTGAGTTTTACTCATTATGTGGATTATTAATAATAATAGAAGATTAAGAAGGAGATCTAGGGCTTCCCTGGTGGCGCAGTGGCTGAGAGTCTGCCTGCCGATGCAGGGGACACGGGTTCACGCCCCGGTCCGGGAAGATCCCACATGCCGCGGAGCGGCTGGGCCTGTGAGCCATGACCGCTGAGCCTGCGCGTCCAGAGCCTGTGCTCCAAAACGGGAGAGGCCACAACAGTGAGAGGCCCGCGCACCACAAAAACAAACAAACAAACAAACAAAAAGAAGGAGATCTAATATGTATTGAGTGATTATTATATACCAGGTATGAAATAAAATATATATATTGGTCCCTGCCTGCCCCCCGAATTGCTGGCACAGAGCTCTTAAAATCTTTGTAATTTCCTAAGTGATAAGAACACCAGGAGCATCTATTGCTCGAATACCTGTCTTTCACCCCATCCCTGACACAAGGCTCCTGAAACCCTTCTAAATTTCAAAATGATAAGAGCACTAGTAGCATCTTTTACTCTAATGAGGTGACTTGGGTAGGCTCTTGGATGGCTCCTGGATGGGGGCTGGTCACCAGAGAGACCAAACCATGATTAGAAGCTTGGAATTTTCAGTTCCACCCCACCTCTCAAAAGAGGGGAGAGGGGCTGGAATGAGAGTCAATAATTGATCGTGCCCACGTGAGGAAGCCTCTATAAAATCCCAATAGTAGTGGGTTCAGAGAGCTTCCAGGCTGGGAACACGTCCACACCAGGAGAGGGATGCACTTCAACTCCATGGGGACAGAATCTCCTGTGCTCAGGACCCTCCCAGACTTCACCCTATGTATCTCTTTATATGACTGTCCATCTGTGTCCTTACCATATCCCTTAATCAACTGGTTAATGTAAGTAAGTGTTTCCCTGACTTCTGTGAGTCACTCTAGCAAATTAATCAAACCTGAGGAAAGGTTCTATAGCCAGTGAATCAACTCAGGTGATAACCTGAGCTTGCAGGGTTTGGGGGGAGGGCAGTCTTGTGGGAATGAGCCCTTAACCTGTGGGATCTGATGCTGTCTCCAGGTAGATAGTGTCAGAATCGAGCTAAATTGCAGGACACCCAGCTGGTGTCACAGAGAATTGCTTGATGTGGAGAAAAACTTCCACACATTTGGTGACCAGAAATGAAGTGTTCTATGTAAAAATAAAGGAGACACACAGGAGAGAAACACAGGGAAGAACTGCGATTTTCCCTCCATAGAAAGAAAAAAACTGAGTTGTTTTTTTTTTTTTCCTTTTTATCAGGCATCATGCTAAGTGCTTTACATGTATCATCATCATTAGATTTTCTCAGCAACCATATGGGGTGATACTATTGTTATTCCCATTTTCCAGAAGAGGAAATAGAAGCTTAGAGAATTGAAGAACGTGCCCAAGGCGCCAGAGTTAGTTGGAGGAAAAGCTGGTATAGTATTCAGGAGTTGAACTACAGAGCCTGCGCTCCATTCCACCAGACTATACTGACTCACAGTTTCTTTTGCAGTCGTGAATTCTTATTTCTCTTTACCAGTGCTACCCACTAAAATGTTAGTCACTCAAGGGCAAGGCTATTTGTCTGTTTTGTTTACTACTACAACCTCATAGTTGGCTCCAAACAGAGATACTCAATAAAAATTTGTGGAATAAATAAATGATCATTCAACCTCTTTCAATCTCTCTATCAAATAGTCACATCTTTCACCTGCTTTTTGTTGCATTGTTGAACTTTTTCTTATTGATTTTTAGAATTTAAAAATTTTTGTTTTTGTTGTCTTTTAATTTTGTTATACGTATGGAAATAAGTTCTCCCAGTTTATGTTTTGTATCTTCATTTTTAAATGATTTTTTATGTACAGAGATTCCTAAATAACACAGTCATATTTCAGTCTTTTGTTTTTGTTAATGATTTTGTATCTTTTTAAAGAAAGCCTTTCCTATCCTGAAGTCATATATCATCCTGTACCCTGTTATAAGCTTGACCTTCACATTTAAACTTTTAATCTATCTGGAATTGATTTGTATGAGTAATGTGATGTAGAGATCTAATTTCGTTTCCCTCCATATAGGTATCCAATTGTCCCAGACCATTTATTGACGCTTACCCTTTGTGCATTGATCTGCAGTGCCATCTTTGTCATATCTGAAGTTTATATCAATGTAAGGACCACGTTCTGTGCTCCCTAAACTTATCTTTGGTTTGTTTTTCTGTCACTCGCTGACACCAAACTGTTCCAGTTACCATATCTCGTAATAAATGCCCCCACCTAGTTCTACCTCAACACAGTTTTGACTATTCGTGGCCCTTTTCCAAGAAAAAGACTTTTTTTTGGCCATTCCTTCCATATAAATTTTGATAAATTCTATGAAATACCACTAGAATTTTCATAATCTAATTTGATGTATTTTGCTGTGATTTTTGTGAAATTTTCAAGTATACAGGAAAAATAGTATAATGATCACCTGTACAATCACAACCCAGGTTAAGTACTTTTTAATATGTGCTATATTTGCTTTACTTAAATATGTGGATATATTTGTAAAGGCTACTTGATTTCTAAACATTTAAAAATAATAGGCATTATGCATTTTACTCTTAAATATTTGTGTTAATTTTCTAAAAATAAGAGCCTCCTCCTCCATAACTATAATGCCATTATCATATCTAAGAAAATTAACAATTCCCTGTAATCATCTCATATTCAGTCCACACTTAAATTTCCACAATTATCCAAAAATGTGTTTATACATTAGTATTTTTTGTACCAGGGTCAAATCAAGATGCACACATCCTATTTGATTGTTACAACTCTTAAGTCTTTTGTATTCTAGAAGAGGCTCCTCACCAGTTTTTTTTCATGACATGACTTTTTGTAGCTATCAGGTTAGGTGTCCTATACACTGTCCCACAAATTCTGGATTTGTCTGATTACTTCTGGATAGCGTTACTTAACATTATCCTCAATCTCTTGTATTTCCTATAAATAGGAAATTTGGCTTGAAAACTTGGCTAAATTTAGGTTAAATACTTTGGGCACAAATACTTCATAGTTAATGGTGGGTACTTTATACTGTGTCACATCACAAGTCACATCATGACAAATCATTCCATCATTATGAATCTGAGTTTGCTCCCTGGTTAAGAGAGTGACTGCCAGTTCTCTCCATTGTAAAAGTACATATTTTTCTTTGCAATTAGTAAGTAAGCTGTGGCATGATACCTTAGCACTGTGTAAATATCCTGTTACTAAACAACTTTCATGTAGTGGTTTTTTATCCACCAATAATCTTTGACTAAATGCAAAATTTATTTCACTGGAATGCAATATGTTGAGGTATTTGGTTTTTTTTTTTTTTAGATGTAAACTGATTCTATAAATCATTTCAGGGAAAACTGACATGTTTGCAATATGGAGACTCATCCATAAACATGGTCTATCTCTTCATTTACTTATATCTTCTTTCAAATATTTTCATTAAATATGATAAATTTAATTATAATGCTGTTCATAATAGCAAAAATTGAAAATGACCCAAATATTCATTGACAGGAGAACTAATAAAGAATTATATATTCATACAATGAAATTCTATATCTGGGTGGAAATGAGTAAACCAGAGCTATGCACATCAACATGGATGATACCAAGAAACATAATGTTGAGTGAAAAAGCAAGTGTCAGAACAATACATACCACATGAAAAGTTTTTATATGGAACTTTAAAAGGAACGTAATATATCATTTAAAATACAAACCTGTGTGGTAAAACATAAAGAAAAGCAAACTGGGACTTCAGCTTTTGAATTATGGACTAGGTTATTCAGACCATCCCTCCCACTGAAGACAGATAAAAAGAAGTGGTGAATTTTTTTTTAAATTTTTCTTTAGGTATCAGAGAGCTAACAAGACAGTAGAAAAATTACTGGACCAAGATCTAGGAAGAAAACAAACCCAGGAAAGTGAGGTCTGCAACTCACGCTGCTTTCGTCCTGGGAACATTTATCAATCTGGAAGTGATAAGTGAAAGATGTAATCATGCTTTGGAGAAGACTTTAAAGAGTAGAGTACAGGGACTTCCCTGGCAGTCCAGTAGTTAAGACTCTGCGCTTCCACTGTAGGGGCATGGGTTTGATCCCTGGTCAGGGAACTAAGATCCCACATGCCACATGGCCAAGAAAAAAAAAAGAGTGGAGGAAAAATATCAGAATCCAAGAACATAAAGAGTGAGGACTGGGGCTTCCCTGGTGGCACAGTGGTTGAGAGTCCGCCTGCCAATGCAGGGGACACGGGTTTGTGCCCTGGTCCGGAAAGATCCCACATGCCGCGGAGCGGCTAGGCCCGTGAGCCATGGCCGCTGAGCCTACGCATCTGGAGCCTGTGCTCTGCAACGGGAGAGGCCACAACTGTGAGAGACCCGCGTACCGCAAAAAAAAAAAAAAAAAAAAAAAGGTGTAGAACAATCAGTACAAATAAAAAGTTAGAAGACAATTTTAGCAAAATATACCAGGAATCATATAATATGTAATTGGATAAAGTGTTCCAAAAACAAAAGTTGTCAGACTGGGTTTTAAAACTCAATTATATGATTTTAAAAGAGCCACATTTAAACTTAAGGATATAGAATGATTGAAAGCAAAATGATTAGAAAATATATACCTTGCAAATACAGAGCAAAATGAAACTGACATTGCTGTTTTCCTGTTTGAGAAAAAAGACTCTAATATTACAATGATTACTAGATATCAGAAGAATCACCTCATAATGGTGAAAGTTGAATTCACCAAGAAGATATAACAAATCCAAATATATATATATATATATATATATATATATATATATATTTGACCATAGTACAAGGAGAAAACAATATATTCAGATCACAAAGACCTACTTTAACACTTCTCTCAGTATTTCAGTCATTGTTAGAATAAGCAGACAAAATTCTGTAAAGAAGATATGAATATGTTCTTAATAAACACATATGGAATACTTCAGAATACACATTATTTCAAGCACACTAAGCCATAAGGAAAATCTAAAAAAAGTTTAAATATTGACACTATATGAATTCTGTTATCTGATGACCATGAAATTGGGTTCTGAATCAAAAACAAAAAGATACTAAAATCCCCATATGTTTGGAAACTAAGAAATATACTTCTAATTAGCCATGGGTCAAAGAAAAAAACAATTAAGAGGTAAAAGTATAAGTAATCAAAATAATTTTCATTTGAATGATAAAAATACTACATATTAAAATTTGCACAGTGCAGCTAAAACAGTAGAAAAAATGTATAATCTTAAACACATATATTTAAAAAAGAAAGTCCTAAAATAATGAGCTACGCATTTATGTCAAGAAACAAAAACAGAAACAGCAAAATACACCAAATAAATTAGAAAGTTAGAAAATAGATATTTAAAATAAAAGTTAATTAAAAAGAAAAAACTAATAAAAGCCATAACTTCTGACAAGACTGATAGAAAAAAATTGAAAGAGCAAATAAAAATGTCAGAAATGGTGTAGACAATTAAAAGATAAGATATTATGAACAATTTTCCACCAAGAGCTTGAAATTTTAAATAAAAGGAACAAATATTTTTAAAATATACAGCTTAAATAAAATGAACCAAGAAGAAATAGAAAACCTGAATATTCCTATAATTGCACAAGAAATTAAATTGATAATCATAAACACACACAGTCCAGGGGGAGATCTTCAAGATGGCAGAGGAGTAAGACATGAGATCACCTTCCTCCCCACAATTACATCAGAAATACATCTACATGTGCACAACCCCTACAGAACACCTACTGAATGCAGGCAGAAGCCCAGAGATTTTCCAAAAGGGTTTTGGTGCTCCGGCCGGGTGTCAGGCCTGTGCCTCTGAGGCGGGAGAGCCAAATTCAGGACATTGGTCTACCAGAGACCTCCCAGCTCCATGTAATATCAAATGGGGAAAGCTCTCCCAGAGATCTCCATCTCAACGCTAAGACCCAGCTCCACTCAACAACCAGCAAGCTACAGTGCTGGACACCCTATGCCAAACAACTAGCAAGACAGGAACACAACCCCACCCATTAGCAGAGAGGCTGCCTAAATTCATAACAAGGTCACAGACACCCCAAAACACACCAGCGGATGTGGTCCTGCCCACAAGAAAGACAAGATTCAGCTTCATCCACCAGAACACAGGCACTAGTCCCCTACACCAGGAAGCCTACACAACACACTGAACCAACCTTAGCCACTGGGGACAGACACCAAAAACAACAGGAACTACGAACCTGCAGCCTGCACAAGGGAAACCGCAAACACAGTAAGTTAAGCAAAATGAGAAGACAAAGAAACACACAGCAGATGAAGGAGCAAGGTAAAAATCCACCAGAGCAAAGAAATGAAGAGGAAATAGGCAGTCTACCCAAAAAAGAATTCAGAGTAATGATAGTATGATATCCAAAATCTTGGAAATAGAATGGAGAAAATACAAGAAACCTTTAGCAAGGACCTAGAAGAACTAAAGACCAAACAAACAGTGATGAACAACAAAATAAAAGAAATTAAAAATTCTCTAGAAGGAATCAATAGCAGAAATAAATGAGGCAGAAGAACGGATAAGTGACCTAGAGGACAAAATAGTGGAAATAACTACTGCAGAGCAGAATAAAGAAAAAAAAATGAAAAGAGTTGAGGACAGTCTCAGAGACCCGTGGAACGACATTAAACACACTAATATTCGAATTATTGCGGTCCCAGAAGAAGAAGAGGAAAAGAAAGGGATTGAGAAAATATTTGAAGAGATTATAGTTGAAAACTTCCCTAATATGGGAAAAGAAATAGTTAATCAAGTCCAGGAAGAGCAGAGAGTCCCATACAGGATAAATCCAAGGAGAAACACGCCAGGACACATATTAATCAAACTATCAAAAATTAAATAGAAAGAAAAATATTAAAAGCAGCAAGGGAAAAACAAAACATAACACACAAGAGAATCCCCATAAGGTTAACAGCTGATCTTTCAGCAGGAATTCTGCAAGCCAGAAGGGAGTGGCAGAACATACTTAAAGTCATGAAAGGGAAAAAACTACAGCCAGGATTACTTTACCCAGCAAAGATCTCATTCAGATTCGACAGAGAAATTAAAACCTTTACAGACAAGCAAAAGCTAAGAGAATTCAGCACCACCAAACCAGCTTTACAACAAATGCTAAAGGAACTTCTCTAGGCAGGAAACACAAGAGAAAGGAAAGGCCTATAATAACAAAACATAAAACAATTAAGAAAATGGTAATAGGAATATACATATTGATAATTACCTTAAATGCAAATGGATTAAATGCTCCCACCAAAAGACATAGACTAGCCGAATGGATACAACAATAAGATCCCATATGTATGCTGTCTACAGGAGACCCACTTCAGACCTAGGGATACATACAGACTGAAAGTGAGGGGATGGAAAAAGATATTCCATGCAAATGGAAATCAAAAGAAAGCTGGAGTAGCAATTCTCATATCAGACAAAATAGACTTTAAAATAAAGACTGTTACAAGGGACAAAGAAGGACACTACATAATGATCAAGGGATCAATCCAAGAAGAAGATATAACAATTGTAAATATTTATGCACCCAACAGAGAAGCACCTCAATATATAAGGCAAATGTTAACAGCCATAAAAGGGGAAATGGACAGTAACACAATCATAGTAGGGGACTTTAACACCCCACTTTGACCAATGGACAGATCATCCAAAATGAAAATGAGTAAGGAAACACAAGCTTTAAATGATACATTAAACAACATGGACTTAAATGATATTTATGGAACATTCCACCAAAAACAACAGAATACACTTTCTTCCCAAGTGCTCATGGAACATTCTCCAGGACAGATCATATCTTGGGTCACAAATCAAGCCTTGGTAAATTTAAGAAAATTGAAATCATATCAAGTATCTTTTCCGACCACAATGCTATGACACTAGATATCAATGACAGTAAAAAAAAACTGTAAAAAATACAAACACATGGAGGCTAAACAATGCACTACTTAATAACAAAGAGATCACTGAAGAAATCAAAGAGGAAATCAAAAAATACCTAGAAACAAATGATAATGAAAACACAACAACCCAAAACCTATGGGATGCAGCAAAAGTAGTTCTAAGAGGGAAGTTTATAGCAATACACTCCTACCTCAAGAAACCAGAAACATCTCAAATATGCAATCTAACCTTACAGCTAAAGCAATTAGCGAAAGAACAAAAACACCCCAACATTAGCAGAAGGAAAGGAATCATAAACATCAGATCAGAAATAAATGAAAAAGAAATGAAGGAAACAATAGCAAACATCAATAAAACTAAAAGCTGGTTCTTTGAGAAGATAAACAAAATTGATAAACATTAGCCAGACTCATCAAGAAAAAAAGGGAGAAGACTCAAATCAATAGAATTAGAAATGAAAAAGGAGAAGTAACAACTGACACTGCAGAAATACAACAAATCATGAGAGATTACTACAAGCAACTATATGCCAATAAAATGGACAACCTGGAAGAAATGGACAAATTCTTAGAAAATCACAATCTTCTGAGACTGAACCAGGAAGAAACAGAAAATATAAACAGACCAATAAAAAGCACTGAAACTGAGACTGTGACGAAAAATCTTCCAACAAACTAAAGCCTAGGACCAGATGGCTTCACAGGCGAATTCTATCAAACATTTAGAGAAGAGCTAACACCTATGCTTCTCAAACTCTTCCAAAATATAGCAGAGGGAGGAACACTCCCAAACTCACTCTACAAGGCCACCATCACCCTGATATGAAAACCAGACAAAAATGTCACAAAGAAAAAAAATTACAGGCCAATACACTGATGAACATAGATGCAAATATCCTCAACAAAATATTAGCAAACATAATCCAACAGCACATTAAAAGGATCATACACCATGATCAACTGGAGTTTATCCCAGGAATGCAAGGATTCTTCAATATATGCAAATCAATCAATGTGATACATCATATTAACAAATTGAAGAATAAGAACCATATGATCATCTCAAAAGATGCAGAAAAAGCTTTTGACAAAATTCAACTCCCATTTATGATAAAAACCCTCCAGAAAGTAGGCATAAAAGGAACTTACCTCAACATAATAAAGGCCATATATGACAAACTCACAGCCAACATCGTCCTCAATGGTGAAAAACTGAAAACATTTCCACTAGGATCAGGAACAAGACAAGGTTGTCCACTCTCACCACTATTATTCAACATAGTTTTGGAAGTGTTAACCACAGCAATCAGAGAAGAAAATGAAATAAAAGGAATACAAATTGGAAAAGAAGAAGCTGTCACTCTTTGCAGATGACATGATACTATAAATAGAGAATCCTAAAGATGCTACCAGAAAACTACTAGAGCTAATCAATGAATTTCGTAAAGTAGCAGGATACAAAATTTATGCACAGAAATCTCTTGCATTCCTATACACTAACGATGAAAAATCTGAAATAGAAATTAAGTAAACACTCCCATTTACATTGCAACAAAAAGAATAAAATATCTAGGAATAAACCTACCCAAGGAGACAAAAGATCTGTATATGGAAAACTATAAGACACTGATGAAAGAAATTAAAGGTGATAAAAACAGATGGAGAGATATACCATGTTCTTGGATTGGAAGAATCAACATTGTGAAAATGACTATACTACCCAAAGCAATCTACAGATTCAATGCAATCCCTATCAAACTACCAATGGCATTTTTAATAAAAATAGAACAAACAATTTCACAATTTGTATGGAAACACAAAAGACCACGAATAGCCAAAGTAATCTTGAGAAAGAAAAACGGAACTGAAGGAATCAGGCTCCAAGACTTTAGACTATACTACAAAGCTACAGTAATCAAGACAGTATGGTACTGGCACAAAAACAGAAATATAGATCAATGGAACAGGATAGAAAGCCCAGAGATAAACCCACGAACATATGGTCACCTTATCTTTGATAAAGTAATCAAGAATACACAGTGGAGAAAACACAGCCTCTTTGATAAGTGGTGCTGGGAAAACTGGACAGCTACATGTAAAAGAATGAAATTAGAACACTTCCTAACACCATACACAAAAATAAACTCAAAATGCATTAAGACCTAAACGTAAGACTGGACACTATAAAACTCTTAGAGGAAAATATAGGTAGAACACTCTATGACATAAATCGCAGCAAGATCCTTTTTGACCCACCTCCTAGAGAAATGGAAATAAAAACAAAAATAAACAAATGGGACCTAATGAAACTTCAAAGCTTTTGCACAGCAAAGGAAACCATAAACAAGACCAAAAGACAGCCCTCAGAATGGGAGAAAATATTTGCAAATGAAGCAACTAACAAAGGATCAATCTCCAAAATTTACAAGTAACACATGCAGCTCAATGTCAAAAAAAACCCAACCCAATCCAAAAATGGGCAGAAGACCTAAATAGACATTTCTCCAGAGAATATATACAGATTGCCGATAAACACATCAAAGAATGCTCAACATCTCTAATCATTAGAGAAATGTAAGTCAAAACTACCATGAGGTATCACCTCCCACCAGTCAGAATGGCCATCTTAAAAAAATCTACAAACAATAAAAGCTGGAGAGGGTGTGGAGAAAAGGGAAACCTCTTGCACTGTTGGTGGGAATGTAAGTTGATACAGCCACTATGGAGAACAGTATGGAGGTTCCTTAAAATACTAAAAATAGAACTACCATATGACCCAGCAATCCCACTACTGGGCATATACCCTGAGAAAACCATAATTCAAAAAGAGTCATGTACCACAATGTTCATTGCAGCTCTATTTACAATAGCCAGGACATGGAAACAACCTAAGTGTCCATCAACAGATGAATGGATAAAGAAGATGTGGCACATATATACAATGGAATATTACTCAGCCATAAAAAGAAAGGAAATTGAGTTATTTGTAGTGAGGTGGATGGACCTAGAGTCTGTCATACAGAGTGAAGTAAGTCAGAAAGAGAAAAACAAATACTGTATGCTAACACATACATATGGAATCTGAAAAAAAAAAGGTTCTGAAGAACTAGGGGCAGGACAGGAATAAAGACGCAAACATAGAGAATGGACTTGAGGACATGGGGAGGGCGAAGGGTAAGCTGGGACAAAGTGAGAGAGTGGCATGGACTTATACATACTACCAAATGTAAAATAGATAGCTAGTGGGAAGCAGCTGCATAGCACAGGGAGATCAGCTCAGTGCTTTGTGTCCACCCAGAGGGGTGGGATTGGGAGGGTGGGAGGGAGACGCAAGAAGGAGGAGATATGGGGATATATGTATATGTATAGCTGATTCACTTTGTTATAAAGCAGAACTAACACACCATTGTAAAGCAATTATACTCAAATAAAGATGTTAAAAAGAAAAAGAAAGAAACATACACACACACACACACACACACACAAGAAATCCAGATTCAGATGGTTTCACTGGCAAGTTCTTCAATACTTTTAAGGAAGAAAAAATTTCAGTGTTACACAAACTCTTCCAGAGAATCAAAACGGAGGGTATGTTCACAAATTTATTTTATGAGGCTATCATATTGATACCATAATTTAACAAAGATGGTATGAGAAAAATTTCCCAGCCAGTCTTATTTATGAACTTAGACATCAGTAGCATATAACTAACAAAGGTCTTCTAACAAGAACATATAAAATATTTTTACCAATCAATGACAAAAAGGCAGCTCATCCATTACAAAATTGTGCAAGGGACCTGACCAGGCACTCCACAAAAAGGGAAATGTAAATGACCAATCAACATATGAAAATGTGCTAAATGTCCTAAGTAATCAGGGAAATTAAGACTGTGAGATCCCAGTACACATAAAACATAGTGGTTGTCTAAGAAAAGCACTCCTGTGTTTCTCCTTTATTCTCACACCATTACCATACAATACTTCTTACACCAAATGTTTGGATTTTCCATACATTAAGCAATTCTCTGACACCAGCTGAGTGTCCTATAATTCAGTTCAGATCTGACACTACCTATCCAGAGTCAGTGTCATATCCCACAGGTTCAGGGCTCAGTCCAACAAGACCATCCCGATTTCAGACATCAATCACAAGTTCTTAATTGTCACCTGTACTTCTGACCAACCAGTTACAAATCAATGACCCCCTCTTTGGCTTTGATAATTTATTAGAATGACTTACAGAACTCAAGGAAACACTTACTTATATTTACCAGTTTATTATAAGGATATATTAAAGGATATGAGTGAAAAGCCAGATGAAAACATATGTAGGGTGAGGTCCAAAGAGGTCACATGCATAGAAAGGTTTTGTCCCCATGAAGTTGGGTTATTCCACCCTCCCTGGATGCAGATGTGCTGACCAACCCAGAAGCTCTTCAAACCACATACTTTGGGGATTTCTGTGGAGGCTTCAACATATAGTCAGGGTCAATCATTAACTCCACTTCTAGCCCTTCCCCTGCTTCCCAGAAGATGAGGAATGGGGCTGAAAGTTCCAAGTTTCTAATCATGGCTTCCTTTCTGGTGGACAGCCCCTATCATGAAGCTATTCGGGAGCCAACCAAGAGTCACCTGCTTCGAGCAAAAGACAATCCTATCGCCCAGGAAATTTCAAGAGATTTAGGAGCATTGTGTCAGTAACCAGGGTCAAAGACCAAATATTAGAACAAAAGATGCTTCTAGGGTTATTATCATTTAGGAAATTACAAGGGTTTTAGCATCTCTGTGCCAGGAACCAGAAGCAGAGACTGATATATACATTTTCTATTATTTCAAAGTGGATAAAATTAAAAGATGTGACAATATCAAATGTTGGCAAGTTTGTGGGCAGATGGGACTCTCGAACACTCCTAATGGGAGATTAAATTTGTTTCACTGCTTTGGAAATCTTTATCATTATTTATTCAAGTTGAAGATATGTCCACCTTATGACTGAGCAATTCTACTCTTGATTACACACAATAAAGGATTAGTTGCCCATGTGCTTCCTAGCCACATTTTATGTAATATCCAAAAATGAGACACAAACCAAATGTCCATCAACAATTATATACAATGTTATACCATACAGCAATGAAAATAAACAATCTGTGGTAAAAAAGAAGCCAGACCAAAAGGTACATACCTTATGATTGCTTTTCATAAGTTTCATAAACAGACAAATTACATTATGGTATTTAAGGATGCATACTGTGGTGGTAAAACCAACAAGAAAAAAGGTGATTACCATAAAATTTAATAGCTATCATTAGGGGAGAGAGAGGAATATGACCAAGAAGGGGCAGAGGAATGTTTCTGAGGTTCTTCCAATATTCTATTTCTTGGCCCATGTGGTGATCACATAGACATTTATTTTACAATAAGTTTTTAAGTTGTACACTTATATATATGCATATTTCTGTAGTAGTGTTATTTTCCACACCAGAAAAGATTTAATTAACATGATAAATCAAAATCTAGATTCATTTTCACTTTTGAGGGGAGAGGCAGGACATGGGACAAGAGGGAAAAGGACATGCAAAGTTTCTACTCATACCTCTCCACCCAATATAAATATCTTTCATTTACTCACTGATGTCTGAGATTTACTTCTTTGCTAAGAATCTGCTTCTGTTAAAATATTAACACCCCACTAAGAAATATGCACTAAGATTTACAATCCCTGACAGTTTCATGAGAACAAAAATGTGTTTAATCTGTCTTTTGCATTAACAGTCTGAAAAGTTTTGCATGTGGGGAAAGAGAAGAGTAGTAAGACAAAGGGTACATGAGGGCATGATATATATTTATATAGATAGAGAAATAGGGAGAGATAAGGGGGAAAGCCCAAGAGAGAGAAAGTATAAGAGAAAATTTCTCTGCTTTAAAAATGGAAGATGACACACAAAGAAAAGTACTGTATGATTCCACTTATATGAGTTACTTAGAGTAGTCAAAATCACAGAGACAGAAAGTTGAAAGGTAGTTGCCAGGGACTGGGAGGAGGAGGGAATGAGGAGGTGTTGTTTAATGGGTCCAGAGTTTCAGTTTTGCAAGATGAGAAGAGGTCTGGTGATGGGTGGTGGTAATTGTTGCACAACAATATGAATGTACTTAATACCACTGAACTACATGCTTAAAAATGGTTAAGGTAGTAAATTTTGTTATGTATTTTACTCAATAAAAAAATTGAGGAAAAAACTGGAAGATGAAAATGACGTTTGAAAACCTTGAGTTTGAGACTACACACCAACTAAGCTTTATTGAGTTTAGACCAAGTATCCTCAGAAGATCCAAAGTCGAGTTTTCTCATGGGATCAACTCTCCATACTGAGCTTGGAGAGGAGATTCTCTGAAGTAGAACCTCACTTCACCTTACTATTGTTCTCAGGATCACTCTGAAAAACATGTCTGTGTCCCTAAATGATAAAATTGGCTACCTCATTCATCAAGATTTTCAAATTTGCAAAGCATGCCTAGAATCATTTTTCTGGTGTTTAAATTTTAATGTTGATTTTCAAAGACCACAGCTAAAATCTAAAGCTTGCCCAGGTTTCAGTAAGTTCACAATACATGTGGCAGGCATTTAATGTCTCCTCTGCTAATGGCACTCTTCTTTCTGGAACTCTCACTTTTCAAGAACTCACATTTTTCCAGGTATCTTGTTCCAATTTTTTGTTGCCACTTTCTCTCCTCACTAAAGTTTTCCTATTGTCTTCTGAACTTGAAACCATAAAACATAATATTGTGAATTTAGCTTGTAAATTCTTAAATAAATACTCAGTAAAATGGAAAATTTCTTCAAGCATTCAATGAAACAGTTATAGATGACTGGGAAAACCTCCCTGATATCACACATAACTTTCAGTTTTCCATTTCAAGTCAAAAGTCTTAATCTAGCTATTAGATTTTAGTTTTAAATTGTCTAATTTCATTCTTTTACATGTAGCTGTCCAGTTTCCCCAACACCACTTATTGAAGAGGGTGTCTTTTCACCATTGTATATTCTTGCCTCCTTTATCAAAGATAAGGTGACCATATGTGCGTGGGTTTATCTCTGGGCTTTCTATCCTGTTCCATTGATCTATATTTCTGTTTTTGTGCCAGTACCATACTGTCTTGATTACTGTAGCTTTGTAGTATAGTCTGAAGTCAGGGAGCCTGATTTCTCCAGCTCCGTTTTTCTTTCTCAAGATTGCTTTGGCTATTTGGGGTCTTTTGTGTTTCCATACAAACTGTAAAATTTTTTGTTCTAGTTCTGTGAAAACTAAAAATAGAACTATCATATGACCCAGCAATCTCACTACTGGACATATACCCTGAGAAAACCATAATTCAAAAAGAGATGTACCACAATGTTCACTGCAGCACTATTTACAATAGTCAGGACATGGAAGCAACCTAAGCGTCCATCGACAGATGAATGGATAAAAAAGATGTGGCACATATATACAATGGAATATTACTCAGCCATAAAAAGGAACGAAATTGAGTTATTTGTAGTGAGGTGGATGGACCTAGAGTCTGTCATACAGAGTGAAGTAAGTCAGAAAGAGAAAAACAAATACCATATGCTAACACATATATATGGAATCTAAAAAAAAAAATGGTTCTGATGAACCTAGGGGCAGGATAGGAACAAAGATGCAGACGTAGAGAATGGACTTTAGGACACAGGGAGGGGGAAGGGTAAGCTGGGATGAAGTGAGAGAGTGGCATGGACATATATACACTACCAAATATAAAATAGATAGCTAGTGGGAAGCAGCCGCATAGCACAGGGAGATCAGCTCGGTGCTTTGTGACCACCTAGAGGGGTGGGATAGGGAGGGTGGCAGGGAGGGAGATGCAAGAGGGAAGAGATATGGGGATATATGTATAACTGATTCAGTTTGTTATTAAGCTGAAACTAACACACCATTGTAAAGCAGTTATACTCCAATAAAGATGTTTAAAAATGTTTTAAAAATGAAATTAAATTAAAGAAAAAAGAGCTGTGCACCAGGCACAACAACAAAATAAAGTTCCTTAAATTGCTTAATTTGCCATGCTTGCATAATGAACGGCATCAAAACCCTTCAGATGAAAAAGGCTGTATATCTCCCTTTAGAACAATGAGGTAAGTGGGTTCCACACTCCATTTGTCATGAACAGAACATAACCCCTCCAGTTAGAGACGCTTCAAGAGGAGAGGTAGCTCAGTACTGCCACCTGCTACAGGAAAGAAAAGAACGCAGAAAGCTGACCCAGGGCTGAAAAGTAAGCCTGAGACCTTGCAGGAGAAGGTTCTTGGTGGGTTTCCTGGTAGTTTCTGAGAAAGGAGGATTTGAGCTGGCTGGTCTTTAAGACTGTATAAGACTACATTTGTCCTTCACCAGGGGAGAAGACCAGAGTATCCACACTGGGCCAAGATGTAGGTATGAGGAAGTACATAGATCTGCCAACAAGGAGCCAGGCTCCTGACAGGGAGCAGAAAGTAGGGTTGGAATGCAGGTTGGAGCAGAGTCAGGGCAACGTGACTCCTTACAAGTTAGAGACAGGAAGAGGATGAGGACTTTGTTCCGGGGAAGCTATGCCAACCGAACCAACCATGCCCAGACATCTTGTGATGTAGGGTTAAAGCAATTCTCCTCTGAAAACGTAATTTCCTTTCATCTCTTAGGATAAATTCTTTTGTCTTGGCCAAAGTAAGAAAAAGAAGGATAAATTCACAGGGTATAACATAGTGACTAAGAACATGCTTTCTGTAGTTAGACTACCTGAGCTCAAATCCTAGCTCTACTAATTATTCTGTGACCTAGAACAAGTTATACATTTTCCCCTGTGCCTCAGGTCCAGCTTCTGTAAAAATTCTGGAGATAATAATAGTTCTTACTTCAGGGAATAGTGTCAAGATTAAATGAAACAATAGAGATAAAGCTCTTAGAATAATGCCTGGTACATAACTAGAATTCAGTAGATGTTACCACTGGATAACAAGAGGAAGCTCCTGCAGAAGTGGGTCTCAACTTCAGTGTGTAAGAATCACTAAGGAAATCTCCTCTAAATACAGATGTCAGGGGATTCTGGGTTAGATATGAGGAATCTGCATTTTTAGTGTCACTCCAAATGACCCTAATGCAGGTCATCCAAGAGAACCCTGAAGGAACCCTGCCTTAATGATGGCTATATTTAGTGGTGGCATCTCCCCTGCCCAGTTGAAAACCCAGGAGCAATTTGTAAGGCAAACCGCAGAAGAGCTGGAGACAGCAGTGGTGCCACTCTCTTCCATCTCAGAGCTTTCCCTTTTACACTTGCACAGAGCAAGAGGAGTCTGACGAGGTCATCTCAGTACTGTTACTAAGCAGCATCTCCCATTCCAAAAGAAACTTTTTGCGAGGACTTCCCCTGCCCCTTTTTTAAACTTTTCTGTTCCTCCATTCTGAATGCTGTGCTTTTAAAGAGTGTTTCAAGATTTCTGCTGTCCCAAAGGGATAAAGGTTGGAATTAACACTCCATTCACACATAAGCTTGGGAAATCCTTCTGCAGCACAATGAGAAGATGAAATGGAAAAGCTTTCTTGCGCACTTTGAACAGTCTAGGCAACCCTCCAGATGTGCCCTCCAGATCCTCCAGAACTCCAGGAGTAGCCCCAGATTCCAAACAATAGCGGGCTGAGACCCAAAAATGCTCTTTGTGGTCTTGGATCCTTTCGAGCACCATCCCAGATTGAAGAGAATTCAAAATTTAGCCTAACAGATTCTCTTGAAGTCTTGCCCCACAATGTCCTAAGTAAGCACTTAGCCTCCCACTCACTTAGCAATGGCATGGCACTTAAGAATTGCAAAGTGCATGAAAGACACATGGCTTTATTTTTCTGTGCATTTAGTCCTGGGCTTGATGATGGCATTATTTCCCTAATCATCACAAGCACAGAAATGGTTTGCTTGGGGGGGCAGGGGTGCACTTGCCCTTCACACCAGAAGGCTCCTTGACTAAAAGTCTCCTTTCCATGCAGTCCTTCTGTGCTCACTGCCACAGGATTTGAAATTATGGCAAAATTATCCTACTGAGTTTGTTTGTTTTTTTAGGTAACTGAAACTCTACATGAACTATTTTCCTTATACCATCATTTCCTTATAACAATCATTTATCTACCTTTTTTTTTTTTTTTTTTTTTTTTTTGGTACGCGGGCCTCTTACTGTTGTGGCCTCTCCCATTGCAGAGCACAGGCTCCGGACGCGCAGGCTCAGCGGCCTATGGCTCACGGGCCCAGCTGCTCCGCAGCACGTGGGATCCTCCCAGACCAGGGCACGAGCCCGTGTCCTCTACATCAGCAGGCGGACTCTCAACCACCACCACCAGGGAAGCCCTATCTACCTTATTTTAAATTACATTCCTGCTTTGTCTTCTTTGGAGTATAATTGAAGAAACATGAGCTTTGAAGTCTGATAGAACTGGTTTCAGCTTGGCCCTGCCACTTGACAGCTGTGTGAATTTAAGCAAGTTACTTAACTTCTATTTACCTTGGTTTCTTTAATCTGTAAAATGAAACTAATATGGAAGCTACTTTGGAGGTTCTTCAGAAGTAAATATCCATAGCTTCTACAATCCTTGTTTCTACAACTGGTCCATCATAGATATCTATAACTTCCTTCTTCCACTACCCATTCCATGTTCCATTGCCCTCAGTCATCCCCTCATCTAGAAATGTCTCTTGATCTAATAGGGTAATTCAAAATTTCATTCCTGAAAAGTCTGAATCACTAGCCTGTATTGGGTCGCTATAGTATGCCATTAACTTTTACCACTGGTCATGGAGACATGAGGAGACACTCTAACTGGTTTATTTTATAGAAGAGGAACTCAAGGTTAGAGAGGTGAAAATGCAAGAAGGTAACCTGTATCAAGGACCATATAAATAACCAGTGTCACATCAGTATGGAGTAAAACAAGTATTATTTAAGAAGGTAGGACTTAACCAGATCTCTAAGGGAAGAGTATGAAGAGAGCATTCCAAGGAGGAATGAGGGAATCAGCAAAATTATGGCAATCAAAAGGAACATGATATGTTGGGGAAAACAGTAACCAAACCAGTTTGGAGGGAGCAGAAATTTCTTTCAGGGAAGTAGTAGAAGATAAGGCTCGAATAGTAGGTTGGGGTCAAAATCTGGGAGCCCTTAAATATCAGAGTTCAGACTATCCTGCAACATTGGGGTGCTCTTAAAAGTGTTTTAATATTAGGATGACTTGAAAAAGATGGTGATTTTGAAAGATAAACCAGACACCAAGGAATGTCAGGGGAATGCACTGGAACCAGACAGACTAGTTAGAAAGTAGGAAGTGATGATGTCTGGGCTGGGGAGACTATAAAAGAAATCAAAAAGAGGAAGCAGACTGATTCATCATTAAAACTTGAGAAAGACGATGGGAGAGGGGTAAACATCAAGAGTGAATTAAAGATTTCCAGCTTATGTGACTGGGAGGGTGAGGGTCTGAGGGGAAAAAAAGAGAGGGGGGGGAGGCAGAGAAAATAAACTCTTAAACCTGGAAAATTCCTTGCAGATTATCTCCTCCAAGTAGTGTGTTTTACAGATGATGAACAGGTGAATGCTGGTGCTGGAGAAAATGGGGAGACTGCTTTTAGTCAGAGTTCTTAGAATGTGTCTCTCATTACTTTAAAGGCCAAGAATGGAAACATCCACTGATGGAGAACAGCAACAGCCTTAGGCAGAGTTGCATCTGGCCCCTGGGTGGGGCTCATCCTGCTTCTCTTTCTTGTCTGGTCTGTGCAGCCCAGGATCTGCCCTGCGCATGGATGAAATCTTCTTCACCTGGATCTCTGTAGCTTCCCTGTTCCCTTGCCTGGAGTATTCTCTTACCTAAGCCCAGGCCTTTTATTCTGACCCCAGACTCATCCCCTCTGCTTAGACCTGCTCTGAGCAGATGCATGCTAGCTCCACAATATCCCTTTCTCCATTCTCCTTCAGTCACTCCTTCACATTCATTCATTCAAGGTTTTATAAGTCCTGGAAATACAATAGTAAGCAAGACATCGTTGGTGCCCTCATAGGGCTTACATGCTGGAATTGAAGGCAGGCCCTTCCCACTAACGCTTCAAAACAAGTAAACAAATAATTAAAACAAAATAATTTAAAATCATGATAAGTACTAGCAAGAAAAACAGGGCTGGGATGTAAAATTATGGAGGGTTTTTGCTATCTATGTGGGGAATCAGAATAGTCAAAGAAGGTGCTCTGGGGAGGTGTCACTTGAGTTGAGACCTAAAGGATGAGGAGGAGCCAGAATTCCAGCTATGTGCAAAGGCCCTGAGAATTTATGCACTCAAGGAATTGAAAGGAGGCCAGAGAGACTGAAGCACAGTGAGTAAGGGGGGGAGACATACAACCAGGGAACTAGACAGTGAGGAAAATTCTTTCAGAAAAATAATACAGAATTTTGAATACAATATTAGGTACAAAACTAAGTTTATTTAGAATGAGAAAAGATATCACACAAATTATAAATTTGTAAAAGCTTAGGAACTAAAATTTTAGAATTATTAAAACTTTCTAGTTGTTTGAACCTTTTATCATGAACTGAGCCGCTCTAATAATGCTTTCTAACTTAAAGTTTACTTGTCTGACAATAACCATACCAGTTTTCTTTTAGTTAGTTTTTTCCATGGTATCTTTTCTCATTCTTTATTTTCAACCTTTTGGAAACATTATGTTTTAAATCTTTTTCTGATAAACAGTCTATAATGGGTATTTCTTAAATTCCATCTTAAAAAAATCTTTATCTTTTAACTAGAGTACTTGGTTCATTTATATTTAATGAAATTACTGATAAATTTGAATTTAAATCTATCATTATTTTCGTCTATTTGAGCCACTCGTTCTATGTTCCTTTTCCCCTCCTTTCATGCCTTCCTTTAGATTGACTGTTTTTTATCATTCTGCCTTTTCCATCTATGAGTTTGGATGTTGCACATACATTTTGCACTCTCTTCATGATTATCCCAGTGCATCTTTGAAATATCAAAGTCTGATGCTAATCTTTACTTTTACCCTCCCCCTGAAAAAATGCAAGAAACTTGGAGTACCTTAACTATGTCTTCTTCGCCTCCAAAAAATCATATGTAGTATTATGTGTTTTGATTGCATATAGTTTCAAAACCCCACATGTTATTATTATTATTGTTGCTTTATATAGTTAATGGTCATTTAGATTCACCTACATATTTACCACTTTCTTTGCTCTCCTTTCCTTTCTACATCACAGAGCTTCCATCTGGCATCATTTTCCTTCTTAGTGAACAATATCCGTTAAATTTTTCTTTAGTGTGTGTCTGTTGGCAGGAATTTTATATTTCCATCAGCAGTGTATGAGGGTTCCAATTTCTCCACGTCCTCCCCAAGACTTACCATCCATCTTTTTAATTATAACCACCCTAGTGGGTGTGAAGTGAAATCTCATAATGCTTTTGATTTGCATTTCCCTAATGACTAATGATAGTGAGCATCTTTTCATGTGTTTATTGGTCATCTGTATATCTTCTTTAGAGAAATGTCTACTCAAATTCTTAGCCCATTTTTAAATTGGGTTATTTATCTTTTTATTATTGAGTTGAATGAGTTCTTTATATATTCTGGATACCAATCCCTTATCAGATATACAAACTGCATATGTTTTCTCCCACTTTGTGGATTATCTTTTCACTTTTGTGATGGGATTGTTTTTAGCATAAAAGTTTTTAATTTTAATGAGGTCAAATTTATCTATTTTTTCTCTTGTTGCTTGTGCTTTTGGTTTCACATCTAAGAAACCATTGCTTAATCAAGGCAACTAAGATTTACTCCTATTATTTCTAAGAGTTTTATAGCTTTAGCTCTCACAGTGAGGTTTATGATCTACTTTGAGCTAATTTTTGTGTATACTGTGAGTTACGGGTTCAAGTTTATTCTTTTGCATGTGGATATACAATTGTCCTGGCAATAATTTTTTTCACATCTTTATTGGAGTAAAATTGCTTTACAATGGTGTGTTAGTTTCTGCTTTATAACAAAGTGAATCAGCTATAGATATACATATATCGCCATATCTCCTCCCTCTTGCGTCTTCCTCCCACCCTCCCTATTCCACCCTTCTAGGTGGTCACAAAGCACCAAGCTGATCTCCCTATGCTATGTGGCCAGCAGTACTTTTTGAAAAGACTGTTCTTTTACCATTGAATTGTCTTGGCATTCTTATCAAAAGTCAGTTTACCATAATATAAGGTATTATTTCTGTATTTTCAATTCTACCCCATTTATCTATATGTCTATCCTTCTGTCGGTACCACACTGTCTTTATTACTATATCTTTGTAGTAAATTTTGAAATAGGAAAATGTGAGTCCTACAGTTTTGTTGTTTTTCAAGATTGTTCTGCCTTGCATTCTCATATGAATTTTAATATCAACCTGTCCCTTTCTGGGAGAAAATCAGCCAGGATTCTGAGAGGGACTGTGTTGAATTTGTAGATAAATTGGGGGAATATTGCCAGCTTGACAACACTAAGTATTCCAATCCAGGAGCATGCATATTTTTCCATTTATTTAGATTTTCTTTCATTTCTTCCACCAATGTTTTGTAGTTTTCAGTGTACAAGTCTTGCATTTCTTTTGTTAAATTTATATCTAAGTATTTTATTATTTTTTATGCCATTGTAAATTGCATTGTTTTCTTAATTTCATTTTCAGAACGTTCATTGTTAAGTGTAGAAAAATGCAACTTTTCTTTGTGTGTTGATCTTATATCCTGTAACTTTGCTGAATTTACTAGTCCTAATAGTTTTTTTAGTGGATTTTTTAGGATGTTCTCTACACAAGATCATGTCATCTGTGACTAGAGATGGTTTTATTTCTTCCTCTCCAAGCTGTATGGCATTTATTTATTTATTTATTTTCCCCAGGTGTCCTTGCTAGAACCTTCAGTACAATGATAAATAGAAGTGACAAGAGCAAATAACCTTTTCTTGTTCCTGATGTTAAGGGGAAAACATTCAGTGTCACTCCTTTTTTTTTTTTTTTTTAATATTTATTTATTTATTTGGTTGTTCCAGGTCTTAGTTGCAGCATGCGGGCTCCTTAGTTGTGGCATGCAAACTCTTAGCTGTGGCTTGCATGTGGGATCTACTTCCCTGAACAGGGATCAAACCCAGGTCCCCTGCATTGGGAGCACGGAGTCTTATCCACTGTACCACCAGGGAAGTCCCCAGTGTCACTCTTTATGTACCTAGTTCCCTGATGAAATTTTTAAGCTCCAAATTTATCTCTATGAAGTTAGTAAGCATAGTAGTTCTACAGTCCATATCTAATAATTCCAGTATCTTATGTCTCTGTGGAGCTACTTCTTCTGCTAGTTCTGGCTTATACTCTTTTATCTCTTAGTGTATCTCATTGTTTTGAAGCCATTTTCATTTTTAATTACTTGCAGAAGTAATTTGAGGCCTTAAATGGTGTTGTCTTCCTTCAGAGGAAATTTTTTTCCCCTTCTGCCAGGTACCTACGGGCCCCCTTGCTGTTGGGAACCAAGGTTTTCTGAGTTGCCAAGATGACCTACCAAAGTATAGTCATATCCTTATTCCCAAGGCACATCTTGTTGAGGTCTCAGTCCTGAGCAGTGAGTGTTTCAACGCTTTTTCCACCCTTGGACTGTGCTGGACTCCAATCCTTACCTCTGCCAAAACAGAGTATAGGTCTACATTTCATTCTTTTCCCTGAAATGAGCATATGCCCCCAGGATAAAAACATTTTTGAATGGTGCAACTTTCATTTTGAATGGTGCGGGAGTCTCAACCTCCTGATTCCAAATCCCTCCTACACTAATCCCAGGAAAGTGTAGCTTTGTCCCAATCAATGAACACCTCCAGGGCAGAAGCAGCTGAGGCTTATCTCTCTGAACTATCTTTCTCAAGCTGATCACAACCTCATAATTATTCACTATCATTTTTCCTCACTATTACTTTTAAGACTTCTTTTTCTGTCCAGCATTTTTAGTTGTCTTCAGAGGAAATGTTATTACCAAATCCAGAAAATTCCTTTTCATCTTAGTAAGTTTGCTCTCCAAATAGAAGAGGATATTTCTCTTTATAGATGAAGCCCAACTAATTATTGAAGAAAGAATGACAAATTTTGAATATCATTGTTTTATAAACCTAGTGAAGTAATGAATCTAAGTATTGAATTATTAGCTGCTAAGATCACAAGAAGAGGGACAATCAGACATTGCAAGCCTCCTAATAGAAAAACACAATGCCACTATGAAGTAGTAATCTCACACACAAAAAAAATCACACCTAAATTTAATCAAGCCTCTAAATCCATCTACAAATCTATCTACAAGAAATACTAAGGACAAAGGGGCATATTAAAATGTAACATAAAGATGTAATAGGCAAAATCCAGATTGTGAGACACTCATGAGAAATAGCTTGGTTTCTTTAACAAATAAATTGCATGAGAAAAAAAGAGGATTGGGGGACTTAGAGATTAAAATAGATTTATGAGACATATGAAAGAATCACATTGCACAGATCTTATTTGGATTCTGATATTTTAAAAACTATTGAAACTATGAAATTTATGATACAACTGAGAATTTGAATACTGAATCAAAATTATTTGATAACATCTTTAAATATTATTACATTTTAAAGTATGCTAATACTATTGTGATTATGTTTAGCAAAAAGAAGTGTGTTAGTATGTGTGTGTGTACATACATATGTACATACAAATGTATATGTACATACGTACATACATAATATGTGTATATTATACTATACACACATATACAGTATAGAAGTTATAAGTGCAAATGTTACTGAACCAAACTTGAGTCCACTTGCTGGTGTGCAGTAAAGCCAATCTACTGACACCGGCTTGTGGTGAAGGAAAGTGCAGCATTTATTGCAAGGCGCCAAGCAAGGAGCTCGGGCCTTTTAAACACTAGCTGCCCAGACTCCTTGCTTGGCACCCTGCAATAAATGCTGCAAGATCCTTCACCACAACCCAGTGTCAGTAGATTGGCTTTACTGTGCATGGGCAAGTGGACCCAAGTTTGGTTCAGTAACACAAATATTAAGATGTCCGAGAGTTGTTTAAAACTAACACAGGAAGGTAAGAAGTGGATGGGGGTGTGGAAGCAGGGGAAAAAAAGAAGACTGTGTGGAGAATAGGAGAATGGGTTGGTAACAATAAGAATGCAGAAAAGGAGACCATTTGGGAGCCTACTGTTGTGTCCAGGTGAGAGATGATGGTGACCCAGACTAAGTCAATGAAGCAACGTGGAAATTTTTTATTATTTGAAGGTGGCCTTGATAGTAAATTGAATGTCTGGATCAGGGAAAGGGAAGAACCAAAGGTCACTTCTTAAGGGAACCCTCATATATTGTTGGTTGGAATGTAAACTGGTGCAGCCACTATGGAGAACAGAATGGAGATTCTTCAAAAGAATTAAGACTATAACTACCAAACTACCAAATGATCCAGCTATCCCACTTCTGGGTATTTATCCAAAGAATACGAAAACACTAATTCTAAAAGATATATTTATCCCTATGTTTATCACAACATTACTTACAATAGCCAAGATATGGAAACAACCTAAGTGCCCACCAACAGATGAATGGATAAAGAAGATGTGAGATACACACACACACACACACACACACACACACACACACACAATGGAATATTACTCAGGCATAAAAAAGATGAAATCTTGCCATTTGCAACAGCCTGGATAAACTTGAGGATATCATGCTAAGTGAAATAAGTCAGATGAAGAAAGACAGATACTGCATAATTTTACTTATATGCGTAATAAAAAAAATGAACAAACCAAACCAAACAAAAGCAAACACACCAATACAGAGAACAGAATAGTGGTTAACAGAGGGAAAGGAGTAGGGAGGAGGGTGAAATGGGTAAAGGGGGTCAACTGTATGGTGATGGATGGAAACTATTTTTGGTAGTGAACACACTGTAGTGTATACAGAAGTAAAAATATAATGTTGCACACATGAAACATATAATGTTATAAACTAATGGTACCTGAATAAAAAAAAAATTAAAAATAATAAAAATACCTAACAGCCAAATACAAAAAAAGTGACTTCTCAGTTTCCAGTTTGAATAACTGAGTTGGTGTGGTAACACTTACAGAGAAAACTTGAGAACAGGTATGGGGAAGGGCAGGTTGGTGGGGAACAGACTTCTGCTGACATTTGTTACATTTTGACTTTAAGATTTCTGTGAGAAATCCATGAATACATAAGAAGATAGTTGCCAAGGAAAGATTATATAATTTGGAATGAACTTATATCAATGAAAAGATGATTTTTAAATCTAGATGAATTAATAAGCCTAGTCAGGAGGAGAACATAAAGGCAGACATTTACTGAAGCCTAATATATCAGGCACTCAATAGATTTACAATCTAGATGGGGGAGACAAGTCAGTGGTAAATGCTGTGATAAACACGGGCCAAGTAGAGTTTTGAGTGGGGGTGTGAGGCAGGATCACTCTCTATTCTAGCTCCCCAACCAGTTACAGGGGATGGACTGTGAATATGGGTCGAGAAATGTAAACTGAATGATGTCTGAGATGTTGTCACTGTCTGAACTGCTCAACTTCCTCCAAAGGAAATCGCCATTTTTATTGATAAAATCATTCTTCTAGCCTTGTCTTTTTAAAAAATGAATTTTAAAAGCTTTAGGCACAGGGTAACATGTCATGCCCAGCATTTTGGATGCCCTCAGTATCAGGACAAGATGGAGCCTGAAGCTGCTGGTCAGAGCAGCCACGAGCAAACTAGGCTCCAATTTTCCTTGGTAGGAAGGCACTGGAACAGCCAAACAGGATGGAGGGAGAAGCCAGTCCAAGAGTACATTCTCGCTGGCTCACAAGGCCTGTTTATGCAACCCCTCATGCCCTTCAAGTTTTCTCCCACCCTGAATGCACAGGCTGTGAGTGAGTGCTAGTTTATAGGCACGGCTGATTCCAGTCTCTTACATATCATCTCCTAATGTTTTATGACGTGCTGAGAAGACCTCTGGCAAAAAGTCTCTGTTTGAATTCCTTTTATTATTTTCTCATTTGTGATGTATCAGGCCAGAGGATGTGTGCAACCTGATCAACCTAGTAAAAATTTTAATCCCTTCTATTTTTATGGCCTTCCAGGAAAAATTCCATTTAGGGGAAAAGTAATGAGTTTCAGAACTAATTCACAAACATCCTGTCAACATGTTACTAAAAATGGGGCCCAGCCTTGTCAGGGGTCTCAACTCATCTAAAAGTTTTCCTAATAGTTTTTGTTTAAAACATGGTGCGTTGGAGCACTTGGGAAGCAGAGACTTGAGCAGGGGACGGGTGAAGGGTTCACTGAGAGTGTGTGTGTCTGTTTGTGGGAGGAATGGAAGAAAAGACTTAGGAGTGAAGAGTTGTTAGGATGCCTATTTCCAAGACCTTTAGTCCACAGAAACTAAAGGTCTTTCTTGCTACCAGATCACTCAAAATACTAATCACAGCTAAAGTCACAATCTCTTTGGTTCTCACAAAAAGCCTGTGAAGTAGGTATTCCACACATTGCAACCCCATTTTCCAGATGGGGAACTAAAGCTGGGAAAAGCTAAATGACTTGTTCAGGGCCATATGGCTTAGTGAGCAACAGCTTTGACCTGGTCACTTCTGACCTCCATGTCTAGTTTTGTTCCTGCCCTGTGCATGGGCCAAACTACCTTCTACACAGAAGATTGCTCCCCAGTATAAACATTCCCCCACCTCTACTCAAAGAGCCTGGGAACCAAAGGAGGGCAAATTTGAGAGTAACATACACAAGAGCTGCAGCATCATTCCATGTATAGCATCTTCAGTCTAATGATTCTTACCTCCTTTTTATCTCACTCCCACGATAGTTCATGTACACCTGGGATCACCTCATCAGCATAGGATCACCCATCTGTAATTCCAGTACTTTGTCTCTCACTTAAAGAGAAGCATAGCAAAATTCAGGTAAGAGCGATATTAAATCAGCTCTAATTTATCTTCATGTCAGTCATTCACAAACATTCCATAATTAGTAAGAACAAGTTATTAGTAGCACCAATTACTTGCAATGTAGTTTCAAACTGTCACCAGAAGTGACACCTGTTGTTCCATCCCAGTGATAACCATTCTTTTTCACATCTACTACTGTTTCCTATTCACAACCACACACTCACTTTCACTAATTGAGGTCAGACCACATGCCTGCCTTCAGATAATACCAAGAGAGACAAGAGACCTGTCCCCATGGAGGAGGCTATGCACGGAGGTGTGTCAGAGGAACCACAATGGTGAATGACTCCCAAACTGAATCCCAACACCGTAAGTGCAGGTATGACACAAGAGATAAATCAGTAATGGAGAGGCAAAACACAATGAAAAGCGAGATCATCTCAGGATCATATGTTAGTGAATCATCAAAGGATTGATAGGATTCTATCAGAGGAGTTAGCTATATTTATTCCATCAGCTAACAAATCCATTTTTAAAATCTTAAATCTGACACTGATCACTGCTCACTCAAAATCTATAATGGTGCTATGCTGTCTTACCAGGGATTCCTGTCCAGTATTATCTGTATCAAAAAATGAAGATATGATATGTAGCCTCAGCTGGTGCCCCAGGGCCACTCTCTTCACTGACTGACTCTTAAGCCCAGTTTTACAATCATCACTCCATACTCTTTCCACTCTCTTTAATCCCTCAAATAGAAACTCACACCATACTCCCACACTCCACGTCCAAATGCACAGATGACCTAGCCTCCTAGGAGGTTTTGTGAAGCCTGAAGCTTATACAATTTGGGGAAAGGGGTTCTTTAAGGAAAAGAATGCAAAATGATGAATACAATAAAGAAATAATGCAAAGCACAAATTTTTTAAACGTGGAAAATACCACATCATCATAATATATATAAAAAATACATAATGTTTTTAGTAATTAACTGCCTGACATATCTCTATATTTTTCTTACAATTTTTTGCCTGCAAACTCTGTGATCATCTCTTCATATGACAATGGCTTTATAATTTTTTATAGAGAGAACAGAAAGGTCATTATCTTTCCCTTAGCATGGGTTTTTTAAATTGATATTTTAGGAGAGTTTCTTTCAATTTCCCAATTCTGTTACTGGTGATGTGAAGCAAATTTTTAGGATCATTGTCAAATTTAGGAAAACCTCTATTAAGTTTCTTTCATATATAAGCTATAAGATATGGAAGAAATTCCCATAGATTAGTTTATGACTCCTTATTTTTCAAACTTTGTTTCTCCTCCACTATCCACACACTCCTGATGCCTAGCACTGTAGAAAATGTTCGTTTGGGGTTATGACCTTTGGCTGCACACCTTCATGTCATGATGCCAGGTTAAGTCAGCTCAGTGGGCTGTAGAGTATTCCTGGATGTCATTCCTACACCGGGATTGCTATGAATGACTTAACTATACACAGAAGTGACTGAGAACTAAATAAATACACCCCACTAAACCTAATTAAATATATCCCCAACTTACTTCCCTGTAGCCAGATCCTCAGAATGTCCTCCACACTCCAATGTCAATCCACATGAGGGAAAAGTGTGACAAATAGGAAGCTGGAGTGGAAAGAGACAGCAATCTTAACCAAACGCAGTTTAAATATTGTACTTTTGCAAATCTTATAAAAACATGTGAACACATTGCTAGAAAAGGGAGGGGCCCATGAAAGTAAGGGGTTCTGAAGCTTTAAGTTTCACTAGATTCATGGTAAATCTACCTCTGTCTCTTAAGGGATTTGAAGTCATCCTACATAAACTTCCTCAGTTCCTCTCCCTTCTTTTTCAAAATGTGTCCATATCTTTAGCTATCCTCTGACCGTTCCCTTCTGTTTCTGGAGAAAAAGCATACCAACCTATTTGCAATAACAACCCTTCCATTTAATCCCATCTCTGCTGAGCTTTTGCCCAACCCATCATCCCTTCTTTTTTATCTCACCCTTCCCTGCACTACTGGTTTCTTTGACTCAGCCTGGAGATATACCAAAGTCCCAATACACCTTAAGGTGTTTAGACTGTGCTCTTCATCTTATCCCCATATCTGCTCTTTCTTTGTGTTCTCCATTTTTATTATGACTTCCATCATCATCCTAGACCCACAGGCTACAAGACTGACATATTTCACTCCCATATGAATCCTTTTGCCAAGTTTGGTCAAGTGTACATCCACAATATCTTTCTTAATCAGACACTCCATTTTTATATGACCTATATATAGTAAACAAACTAGGCTCTCAAGTCTATAGTCTTCCTGCTCTTACCCAGCCAAATACTGGGTTGACAGAGTGGACCGCTGTTGTTTTTGTCTGCCGAGCATTCACCCTCCTTTCTTACTGTCAATAACAATACCCCAATTTTTTATTGAGGAGCCACCCCACCCCCATCCTCAGTCCATCTGTGGGCATAGACCTAAACATGGACAATCAGAGAATTCCATTTCCCTGGCCATAGTGATTAGTTCACATGTGGGCATAAACGACTTACCCAGACCAATGAGACTCCATTCTGAGTTTGGGGTGTTTTTTCTTAATTACTGGGGATGAGGAACTGGTAATGATATCTTACTGGATCTCTCACTAATAAATGGGTTAAATAAAATCTTGACACATTTATTTTACATTTGTATTGGAATCATGATTTTACCTTTTTTTTTTTTCAATTAATGATCTTTCTGGAGGTCCTCCACCAAGATGCTCAGTGAATTCACCTGACACAACTGAGTAAACTGCATTGCCAGGAAAGTGCACCCAATGGATAGCTTGAGGCCAGACACATATTATTTTTGCTCCCAGAGATGAATGCCAAACAGCAATTTATCTTGAACTTTGCTGACTCTCCACTTCTCTAGTTCGTTTGTTTTTTTTTTTAATTTCCACTAATTGTGTATGTGTATATTTCATTTATGACTGATCAATTATTCCCCATCGGTGTCAGCAAAGATTAGGAATTTGGTTTGAATGCTATGACCATTTTGGCAATCTCCAAAACTGCATTAATAGACTGTAGAGATCTTTTTATGTTGTTGTTGCGTTAGAGAAGACAGAGAATTTGTTTGTTTGGTTCGTCTATTTGTTTATTTTGAGCTCAAGCCAGTCAAGAATTTGTGCTCACTGGGAAGGAGAACTGTTCTTTGATATCTAGACCAGAGTGTTTTGCTATTTCTGTGCCAACTCTTGACTGGTGGCTGAAATTATAGAACTGAAGCATTAAGCTCTCCATCTGTATGTCTATGTCTATAATTCAGAAAGGCTTCTACCTCTCTTTGTGGGTGTGTAATGTTTTCCTAACTTCCAAGGGTATTAATAAATTAGATCATGAAATCTCATAAAGGAGCTCTGTTCTGATTAATTACACAAGAGACAAATAAGGCCAGGAGTCTCAGGCTATTTGAGCTACCTCAAGAAGGGAAGAATTCACCCAAACTTATAGACACTGCAGGTGGAATCTGATGGAGTTCATTGGCTTTGGTTTCCTAGCTTCAAGGTTCCCAAATAATAGACGCCTTTAAAAGTCCAATCTAAGATTCCTTTTGAAAATTTCCAAATAAAAATTAATTTTTTAACTCTTCAATACTGTATGACTCTTGATTTGGCAAAGCAAATTTAAGGAGGCCTGTATAGTAAATTAACATTCTTGCTTCACCTATGATAAATAATAAAGCCAAATCTAATGAGTCAGATTTATTTTGTGATAACTTTTTTCTCTTTTTTTTTCAAGATTATTATGATCACAAGGTGGGGGAACTACCAGAAAATTTTGTCAAAACTTGGAAATGAACAGAAAAAGATTAGAGGGTATTTTGCCTAGCTCACCAGGTTACCTCAGCCTTTCCATGTCTTTGAGCTATTTCACAACTCTGTAAATTGTAAATAACTAATAGCAATGTAGATGATATTTTCCATAGTAATGCAAGTTATGCCTAGTGAAGAACCTATTGATTCCCAGCACCTTCTCCCCTATCCTTGTACTAAAAGACAGTTTTCAAATTTAAAAATTTTTTTAATTGAAGTATAACTGAAAAATAACATTAAAATTTTAGAACTTTTTCTGGCTATTTTTACATGTCTCCCTTTCCCTCTAAATATTAGAATTAGTTTGTCTGTTAAAAATAATTTTGGAATTTTTCACTGGAATTGCATTGAATTTATAGATTAAGTTACAAATTATAACTTTGTGAAGTCGAGTTTTTGTTTGTTTGTTTGTTTGCGGTACGCGGGCCTCTCACTGTTGTGGCCTCTCCCGTTGCGGAGCACAGGCTCCGGACGCGCAGGCTCAGCGGCCATGGCTCACGGGCCCAGCCGCTCCGCGGCACATGGGATCTTCCCGGACCAAGGCACGAACCCGTGTCCCCTGCATCAGCAGGTGGACTCTCAACCACTGTGCCACCAGGGAAGCCCTAGAGAATTTTTAATTTCATTGATTGTGTTGTTCATCACTGTTTGTTTGGTCTTTAGTTCTTCTAGGTCCTTGTTAAACATTTCTTGTATTTTCTCCATTCTATTTCCAAGATTTTGGATCATCTTTACTATCATTACTCTGAATTCTTTTTCAGGTAGACTGCCTGTTTCCTCTTCATTTGTTTGGTCTGGTGGGTTACCTTGCTCCTTCATCTGCTGTGTGTTTCTCTGTCTTCTCATTTTGCTTAACTTACTGTGTTTGCAGTCTCCTTTTTGCAGGCTGCAGGTTCATAGTTCATGTTGTTTTTGGTGTCTACACCCAGTGGCTATAGTTGGTTCAGTGGTTTGTGTAGGCTTCCTGGTGGAGGGGACTAGTACCTCTGTTCTGGTGGATGAGGCTGGATCTTGTCTTTCTGGTGGGCAGGTCCACATCTGGTGGTGTGTTTTGGGGTGTCTGTGACCTTATTAGGATTTTAGGCAGCCTCTCTGCTAATGGGTGGGGTTGTGTTCCTGCCTTGCTAGTTGTTTGGCATAGGGTGTCCAGCACTGTAGCTTGCTGGTCATTGAGTGGAGCTGGGTCTTGGCGTTGAGGTGGAGATCTCTGGGAGAGTTTTGCCATTTGATATTACATGGAGCTAGGAGGTCTCTGGTGGACTAATGTCCTGAACCTGGCTCTCCCACCTCAGAGGCACAGCCCTGATGCCTGGCTGGAGCACCAAGAGCCTGTCATCCACACAGCTCAGAATAAAAGGGAGAAAGAAAGAAAGAAGATAAAATAAAATAAAGTTATTAAAATAAAAAGTAAAAAATTTAAAAGTAATAAAAAAAAAGGAAAGAAAGAAAGAAGGGAGCAACCAAACCAAAACACAAATCCACCAATGATAACAAGTGCTAAAAACTATACTAAAAAAAAAAAAAGTACAGAACCCTAAGACAAACGGTAAAAGCAAAGCTATACAGACAGTATCACCCACAGAAGCATACACATACACACTGCCAAAAAGAGAAAAAGGGAAAAAAAAAAAATTTATATATATCGTTGTTCCCAAAGTCCACCTCCTCAATTTGGGATGATTCGTTGCCTAAGGAAGGAAAGAAAGAATGAAGATAAAGTAAAATAAAATAAAGTTATTAAAATAAAAAGTAATTATTAAGAAAAAAATTAAAAAAAAAAAAAACGGACGGATAGGACCCTAGGACAAATGGTGGAAGCAAAGCTATACAGACAAAATTTCACACAGAAGCATACACATACACATTCACAAAAAGAGGAAAAGGGGAAAAAATCATAAATCTTGCTCTCAAAGTCCACCTCCTTAATTTGGGATGATTCATTGTCTATTCATGAATTCCACAGATGCAGGGTACATCAAGTTGATTGTGGAGATTTAATCCACTGCTCCTGAGGCTGCTGGGAGATTTCCCATTCTCTTCTTTGTTCGCACAGCTCCTGGGGTTCAGCTTTAGATTTGGCCCTGCCTCTGTGTGTAGGTCGCCTGAGGGCATCTGCTCAGATACGACGGGGTTAAAGGAGCAGCTGATTCGGGGACTCTGGCACATTCAGGCCTGGGGTAGGTAGGGGTACGGAGTGCAGGGTGGGCCTGGGGCGGCAGAGGCCGGCGTGATATTGCAACAGCCTGAGGCATGCCGTGCGTTCTCCCGGGGAAATTGTCCGTGGATCCCAGGACCCCGGCAGTGGCAGGCTGCACAGGCTCCCGGAAGGGGGGTGTGGATAGTGACCTGTGCTCGCACACAGGCTTCTTGTTGGCGGCAGCAGCAGCCTTATCGTCTCATGCCCGTCTCTGGGGTGCGTGCTGATAGCTGCGGCTCGCGCCTGTCTCTGGAGTTCCTTTAAGCAGCGCTCTTAATCCCTTCTCCTCGCGCACCAGGAAACAAAAGAGGGAAGAAAATGTCTCTTGCCTCTTCGGCAGGTCCAGACTTTTCCCCGGACTCCCTCCCGGCTAGCCGTGGCACACTAACCCCCTGCAGGTTGTGTTCACGCCGCCAGTCCTCTCCCTGCACTCCGACCGAAGCCGGAGCCTCAGCTCCCAGCCCCGCCCGCCCTGGCGGTTGACCAGACAAGCTTCTCCGGCTGGTGAGTGCCGGTCGGCACCGATCCTCTGTGCGGGAATCTCTCCGCTTTGGCCCCTCAACCCCTGTTGCTGTGCTCTCCTCCACAGCTCCGAAGCTTCCCCCTCCGCCACCTGCAGTCTCCGCCCGCAAAGGGGCTTCCTAGTGTGTGGAAACCTTTCTTCCTTCACAGCTCCCTCCCACTGGTGCAGGTCCCATTCCTATTCTTTTGTCTCTGTTTATTCTTTTTTCTTTTGCCCTACCCAGGTACGTGGGGACTTTCTTGCCTTTTGGGATGTCTGAGGTGTTCTGCCAGCGTTCAGTAGGTGTTCTGTAGGAGTTGTTCCACGTGTAGATGTATTTCTGGTGTATCTGTGGGGAGGAAGGTGATCTCCTCGTCTTACTCTTCTGCCATCTTCCGATCGCCTATGAATATTTTTAACACATTTTTATTAATTAATAGAGGACAATCAAGAGTTTGTGACAGATAGATAAATGATAGATAGACATATCCAAATATGTGTTCTTGTACAAACTGTAAAGTTAGGTGAATAGGAGTAACTTGGAAAAGTTAGAAATAAACTGAATAAAACTAATGGTGAAATGTTAAATACTTATCAATTGAGTTCTGTTTCCAGCCCTATGGTACCAATGAAGGTCAGAAAAATTCCTCTTTGTACTGAACATTTTTTTTAAAAGCTGGAATATACATAATTCATGGCTGAGCTGAAAGAAGAATGAGAGTACATTGAAAAGACAGGAATAACAATACTAGAATCATACTTATCCTGCAGAAAAGCTGGAACAGCCTTCCAATTTCAGCCCTGAAATACAAAGCTTCTAAGTCATCATTCCTATCTTTAGTAAAGTCTTCCAAGTGCGAAATTTTAAACTAGGAGGTAAGTAGTGAAGGTAGTCTTAGCTGTCTACAGAGGTCTGGGCTTGTCCTTGCTCAAGAGATTTTCATAAATTCAATGAAATTATGACAGCCCAAAAAAGAGATCATGCAAATTAACATTGTTTAAAAATAACTAGAGACAAGTGAAAAAAACCCACAACATACCAAACTTATGGGATGCATCAAAAGTGGAGCTAAGGGAGAAATTTAAAGCGCTAACCACTTACATTAAAAAATAAGAAAGATCTCTAATCAAACTAACTTTACAACTTAAAGAACAAGAACAACAAACAAAACCCAAAGCTAGCAGAAGGAAGGAAATAACAGATTAGAGCAGAGATAAAGAAAATTTAGAATAGTAAAACGACAGAGAAAATCAATAAAAACAAAAATTGGTTCTTCAAAAAGATCAACAAAACTGACAAACCTTTAGCTGCATAGACTAAGATAAAGAGGAAAGACTCAAACTACTAAAAAACAAATGAAAGTAGGGACATTACTACAAATTCTACAGCAATAAACAGGATTATAGGCAGTTTTGGTCCAAGATGGTGATGTGGAAAGATCCTGAACCCACTTCCTCCCATGGACACTCTGAATCTATAACTATTATACATATGGAGCAATTTCCACTGGGGGGGGAAAAAAACCTAAAAGCCAGCTGAGCAACACCTACATATCAGGGAAACAAGAAGCCACATTGAGCAGGTTGCTGGTATAACCTGGAAAGGAATTTGTAAACTGAACTGGAACCTTGATTTTTGTGATTGCAGTCCAAGGGACACCTCTATATCACCTGGCTCTGGTGGCCAGTGGGACTTATACTTGTGGTCCACAGGACTGTATATATTTGCATACTTTAAAAGCTGCAGCCTGAGGGCTTGGCTCCCAATCAGACTGAATCTAGGTGCTGACAGAGAACCTTCCCTTTAGGACACTGACAGGCCTTGGCACACCCTCAGATACGGGGATCCACTAAAAATGGGCTGTATGGATAATCACAAAGGTTTGAGAGATAATAAAGAGTTAGGGCAGGGTTGAACAATAAGGTTCATCTACACAAGGCCATTCCATCAAGACTGGAAGAGGTGGCTGTTTTATCTAATGAATAGGAACTAACAGAGTCAAGGAAAAAGAAGAAGCAGGGGATTATGTTCCAAATAAAGGACAGACAAAACATCAGGAAAAAAAAATAAAGTCCTTAATGAAATGAAGATAAGAGATTTACCTGATAAAGAGTTAAAAAATAATAGCCATTAAGATGCTAACCAACGCAAGAGGGAAGAGATATAGGAACATATGTATATGTATAACTGATTCACTTTGTTATAAAGCAAAAACTAACACACCATTGCAAAGCAATTATACTCCAATAAAGATGTTAAAAAAAAATGCTAACCAAACTCAGGAATGATAAATGCAGTGAGAACTTCAACAAAGAAACAGAAAATATATGAAAATACCAAATAGAAGTCACAGATATATATATAGATATAGATAGATAGATAGATACAATAACCAAACTGAAACATGCACTAGAGAGGTTCAACAGCATGCTAGATGAAGCAGAAGAAATGATCAGTAAACTCAAAGACAAGGCAATGGAAATCACCAAATCAGAGGAGCAACAAAAGTAAAAATAATAATAATAATAAATAAATAAAGTGAAGATAGCTTAAGGAACTTAAAGAGACAACACCAAGGTAACAAACATTTGCATTATAGGGGCTCGAGAAGAAGCGAGATAGAGAAAGGGGCAGAAAACTTATATGAAGAAATAATGACTGAAAACTTCCCTAACTTGGGAAAGGAAACAGACATCCAGATCCAGGAAGACCAGAGAGTTCCAAATAAGATGAGCCCAAAGAGACCCACATCAAGATACTTTACAATTTAAAAGTCAACAGTTAAAGACAAGGAGAGAATTTTTAGAGGAGCAAGAGAAAAACAACTTGTTATATACAAGGGAATCCCCATAAGACTGTCAGATTTTTCAGCAGAAATGTTATAGGCCAGAAGGGAGTGGCAAGATATATATCTCATGTTCATGGATCAGAAGGATTAATATTGTTTAAATATTCATACTGCCAAAGCCATCAGTAGATTAAATCTAAGCTCTATCAAAATTCCAATGACATTTTTCACAGAAATTGAAATCCTAAAATTCATAGGGAACCATAAAAGACCCCGAATAACCAAAACAATCTTGAGAAGGAAGAACAAAGTTGGAGGTATCACACTTCCTGCTTCTAAACTGTACTACAAAGCTATACTAATCAAAATAGTGTGGTACTGGCAAAAAAAAAATACACATTAGACCAACAGAACAGAATAGAGAACCCCAAAATAAACAAACCCCTGAATATATGGTCAACTAATATTTGGAGCCAACAAGGGAGCCAAGAGTATTCAATGGGGAAAATATAATCTCTTTAATAAATGGTGCTGGGAAACTGGAAGACCACAGGTAGAAAAATGAAACTGGACCCATATCTTACACCCCTCACAAAAATTAACTCAAAATGCATTAAAGACTTAAAATAAGACCTGAAACCATGAACTCCCAGAAGAAAACATAGTCTGTAAGCTCCTTGACATCAGTCTTCGTGATGACTTTTTGATCTGACTCCAAAAGCAAAGGCAAAAAAAGCAAAAATAAACAAGTGAGACTATATCAAACTTAAAAGCTTTTGCACAGCAGAAGAAATCATCAACAAAATGAACCTACTGAATGGGAGAAAGGCAACCTATTGATGGGAGAAAATGTTTGCAAATCACACATCTGATAAGGGGCTAATATCCAAAATATACAAAGAACTCATACAACTCAATAGAAAAAACCAAACAATCGGATTAAAAAATGGGCAGAGGAACTGAATAGACATTTCTCTAAAGACATACAAACAGTAGATACATGAAAAGATACTCAACATCACTAATCATCAGGGAAATACAATCAAAACCACAATGAGATATCACCTCGCACCTATTTGAATAGCTATCATCAAAAAGATGAGATACTTAGTGCTGGTGAGGATGTGGGGTAAAAGGAATCTTTGTGTACTGCTGTTGGGAATATAAATTGGTTAGCCATTATGGAAAAGAGTATGAATTCCAGCAATTCCAGTTCTAGATATATAGCAAAAGGAAAACAGTGATATTGAAAAGATATCTGCACACCCATGTTTATTGCATCATTATTCACAATAGCCAAGACATGGAAACAACGTTAAGTCTCCATCAATGGGTGAATGGATAAAGGAGATATGGCATATCTTGAGGGCATTATGCTAAGTGAAATAAGCCAGACAGAGAAAGACAAATAATGTATGATACCACCTATATGTGGACTGTAAAAAAAAAAAACACACACACACTCATAGAAACAGAGTAAATTAGTGGTTGACAGTGGCTTGGGGGGTGGGGGAATTGGTCAAAAGGTACAAACTTGCAGTTCGAAGATGAGAAAGTTCTGGAGATCTTATGCACAGCACTGTGATTATAGTCAATACTGTACTAGGGCTTCCCTGGTGATGCAGTGGTTGAGAATCCGCCTGCCAATGCAGGGGATAGGGGTTCAAGCCCTGGTCCGGGAAGATCCCACATGCCACGGAGCAACTAAGCCCAGGCGCCACAGCTACTGAGCCTGCACTCTAGAGCCCGTGAGCCACAACTACTGAAGCCCCCATGCCTAAAGCCCGCGCTCCGCAATAAGAGAAGCCACCGCAATGAGAAGCCTGCGTACCACAAGGACGAGTAGCCCCCGCTCGCCACAACTAGAGAAAGCCCGCGCGCAGCAACAAAGACCCAACGCAGCCAAAAATAAATAAATAAATAAAATTTTAAAAACTAATAATAATAATACTGTACTATACACTTCAAAGTTGCTGAGAAACTAGATCTTAAATCTTATTACACACGCGCGCACACACACACACACACACAAAGATAATTATGTGAGGGAAGTATAAGCTAACACTATGGTGATAATCATATTGCAATATATAATTGTATCAATTCAACATGTTCAATTCAACTTTAAACTTATACAATGTCAATTATATCTCAATTTTTTAAAAAAGAATTTTAGGTCAAGTCTTCCACCATGTCTACTTCCACTTGCCTCTTAACATTTTCAAAATATACAGAATACTAAGAATTTCTTACACTTCAGTAAAGCTCTTTTTAAAATATTTATATTTCACATGTCATTCTGATGACCCTGTGTAGTAGGTAAGACAGAGATTATCATTATCTACATAGCTAATAAGTAGTATTAAAGCCTAGAGATAAGAAAATGTTAGCATCCTAGACAAAGAGGAGATGGCTCTAAATTTCTGATATGCTGAGTTTATGGAGGGAGGAGGAGTCAAATGAGATAGGCAGCTCTCTCACTTTCAACAGCTTGCCAATCTGAAAGATTATTGGTGCATAGTAGCCTAAGCTAGTACATTGTTATATCCTTTTCCGGTTTTAGATCTGAATTTCCCAGATCTGCTTTTTTTTTTTTTTTGGCTGTGTCAGGTTGTCAGATCTTAGTTGCGGCACGCGGAATCTTTCATCGCGGCGTGTGGGCTTCTCTCTAGTTGTGGCGGGCAGGCTCTGTATTTGTAGCACATGGGCTTATTTGCCTTGCAGCATGTGGGATCTTAGTTTCTCGACCAGGGCTCAAACCTGCATTGGAAGACGGATTCTTAACCACTGGACCACCAGGGAAGTCTCCCAGATCTGCTTAAGTATCTTCCTATTCCAAGCCAGTTCAGCTTGAATACCCTCTAAATAAAATCAGAGTAGGCATTTCATGTACATGACTATTTGAAGCACAATGCTGACACCTAGTGTATTGACTGATTTTTTTCTTTCATTCTACTTTCCTTTTCTTTCATCCCTTCCTTCCTTCCTTCCTTCCTCCCTCCCTACCTACCTCCTTCCCTTCCTTCCTCCGTCCCTCCCTCCAAAAATGGCTACTAGGATATAGTTGTGTTTTTTTTTTTTTTCACACCACACGACTTGCGGGATCCTAGTTCCCTGACCAGGGATGGAACCCTGGCCCCCCACAGTGGAAGTGAGGAGTCCCAACGGCTGGACTTCCAGGGAATTCCCTAGGATACAATTTAATAATAGCAAACATTTATTAAGAACTTAACAGCATATCAAGCATTGTGCAAAGCATTTTAAAATATTTATCTTCATCAACTACAAACAATTCTTTATCATCATCCCCATTTCATTAAAAGAAAAGGGGGGGTGGGAGAGGTTAAAAGTTTAAATTTTATGACTGCAAAAGTTAGGATTCAAATGCAGATGTCTGACTCTGGAGCTTAGGTATGCACTCAATCGCTATTTTTAAAGGCTTTTAAAAAATAGTTTGATTTGATGGCTAAGTCAGTTTACGTGTTATTCACGTGGAGTACATGTTTACAACAGAGACTATTCATAAGACTATTCATAAGAGTTAAGGCAGAAAATACGACAAATATTAGGTCTGCAACTTTGAGCCAGCCCTTCTCTTGATTTAATGTCTCTCTATGACAGGACGTCAGCCCTAGTCTCATCCAGGCTCTTTGCCCTTTCATTCTCCCTCTGAGGGCATAAGAAGACTCACAGAGTCTTCTAGGCAGGTTCTGGTTACCTCTGGCTTTTCAAAAAGAAGAGCAGTTATCCCGTGAACAATATACATTATAGTGTAGTTTCTTGTAGGGAGAGCCTACCTTTCCTTAGGTTAACTTGTTTCTTCTAGACTGAATGCTGCAAGAAGCCAGAACGTATGCCTTTCTCATTTTCAAAGGCAGAAAACTTGGCATATAGTGGGTACTCAGTAATAATGTGCTAAATACATTAATGGAAGGCTGAGAATCTGTTATTTCTTTGCACGTTTTATTTAGAATATGCAGTTCTTTGAGTTCAGTTGCTTGGTGCTTGGTGTAAGACTATAGCTGTGAGTGCAATCTCCAAGTGAGTAGCTTAGCTTCTCTCTGGGGAAAACAGGGTCCCCAGGGCTTGACAGCGTCTCCATCCAAAGGCTCTTTCAAGAATTTTATTTCCCTTTCCCTTCTCCTCGCCTGACAGTTCTGATACTAGGATGCATCAACTGTTCTAATGCAATGGGAATAAAGTGGTTAGAGAGGCTAAGTAACACGCACAGTGTCAGGCTTTCCAGTTAGTTTGAGCAAGCATAACTTGGCTGCTTCCAGGACTTCCCTTTCAACTTCCTTGGATCAGCCTGTCACTAAATCTTTGTGTTTAAATCTTTGTAATTAAACCTGAAAAGAACATGTCAAAATACTTCTAGCCTAATTCTTCTAGACTAGATTTTATTCTTCATTTCCAGTGTCTAGTACACAATGGATTCTCAAGGAGAGTTTAGTAATAGAGAAAATATTAAAAGCTAACATTGATCAAATACTTGGCACATGCAAGTTCATTGCTTAACACAGCACACACATTATCTCAGTTCACAATACTAGAAAAAAAAAACTATTATTATTGTTTCAATTTTACAGATTAGGAAACACAATAAAAGAAATTAAGTAATTCATCCAAGGTCAGGTTCCAGATTAATATTTGACTCAAAACCCAACACTTTACAGCTATGAATCCCAAGTCCAGAACTGAGCTTTCTTTTGCCCCTTTTGGAAGAAAAAGGCAAGACATTCCTGTCAGGCCTGGACTTCAGTTCAAAACTGTTCTCCAAACATCTGTCTGAAAAAAGTAGTGATGACCTTTTAACTCTACTCAAAAATAGCCTCTGGATGCAGAACATCCCACAACGCCTTTTTTGGGAAACTCTGTAATAAATTAATTAAAATTAAAATGTATGTAATTAATGACTTGTTCACTTGAGGTACAGGCCTTTTAGGTGAAGTAGAAATTTAGAGTTGTTTTAATACCATATTATTTCTACAAAAGTTGGACAAATCCATATTCAGCAATACTACCTCCTTTTCCATAAAATCAGATTCATTTCTATCACTGACTTACAGTTTGTTTCAGGAAAGTATATTCCTGTGTCTCAAAACTGTAGGTATTAAAGATATTGAACATCTGATAGAATAACATTAATTTCCTCACACTCCCAATTATATACATTTTACAATCACTTCAGTAGTTCTCAAACTTCAATGTGTAAATTCTGTTGGGAAGACTGCTAAGAGTTGGGGTTCCTAGGCTATTCTCAGAGAATTCTAATTAATGGCTCTTGTTTGGAGCCTATATAATAAACAACTAAGCTAATTGCTTTTTTAAAAATTTTCATGACATATTTATTATGTCAGTATATGCAAAGTGTTATCATTTCAACATGTAATCAATATTAAAACTATTGGGTTATTTTACGTTTTTTTCCACCAAGTCTTTGAAACATAGTATGTATTTTACATTTATAGTACACCTTTTAAAAAATTTTTATTTTATATTGAAGTATTGTTGATTAACAATGGTGGGTTAGTTTCAGGTGTACAACAATGTAATTCACTTATACATATACATGTTTCTATTCTTTTTCAAATTCTTTTCCCACTTAGGTTATTACAGAGTATTGAGCAGAGTTCCCTGTGCTATACAGTAGGTCCTTGTTGGTTATCTATTTTAAATACAGCAGTGTGTACATGTCAATCCCAAACTCTCAATCTATCCCTACCCCGCACCCTTCCCCCCGGTAATGATTAGTTCATTGTCTAAGTCAGTGAGTCTGTTTCTGTTTTATAAGTTCATTTTTATCAATTTTTTTTACATTCTGCATATAATTGATATCATATTTGTCTTTCTCTGACTTACTTCACTTAGTATGATAATCTCCAGGTCCATCCATGTTGCTGCAAATGGCATTATTTCATTCTTTTTAATGGCTGAGTAATATTCTGTCATATATAAGTAACATATCTTCTTTATCCATTCATCTGTTGATGGACATTTAGGTTGCTTCCATGTCCTGGCTATTGTAAACAGTGCTGCAATGAACACTGGGGTGCATGTATCCTTTCGAACCATGTTTTTCTCTGGCTATATGCCCAGTAGTGGGTTTGCTGGGTCATATGGTAGTTCTATTTTTAGTATTTTAAGGAACCTCCATACTGTTCTCCATAGTGGCTGTATCAACTTACATTCCCACCAACAGTGCAAGAGGGTTCCCTTTTCTCCACACCCTCTCCAGCTTTTATTGTTTGTAGATTTTTTTAAGATGGCCATTCTGACCGGTGGGAGGTGATACCTCATGGTAGTTTTGACTTGCATTTCTCTAATGATTAGAGATGTTGAGCATTCTTTGATGTGTTTGTCGGCAATCTGTATATATTCTCTGGAGAAATGTCTATTCCGGTCTTCTGCCCATTTTTGGATTGGGTTGTTTCTTTTTTTGATATTGAGCTGCATGTGTTACTTGTAAATTTTGGAGATTGATCCTTTGTCAGTTGCTTCATTTGCAAATATTTTCTCCCATTCTGAGGGTTGTCTTTTCATCTTGTTTATGGCTTCCTTTGCTGTGCAAAAGCTTTCAAGTTTAATTAGGTCCCATTTGTTTATTTTTGGTTTTATTTTCATTACTCTAGAAGGTGGGTCAAAAAAGGTCATCAGTGTTCATGAGGGATATTGGTTTGTCATTCTTCTTTTAATGAGTTTTTCTGAATTTTTGTTTGGTTGTGTTTTGGTTTGGTTTGGTATCAGGATAATGTTGGACTCATAACTTGGGAAATGTTCCCTACTGTCCTATTTTTAATGAGTTTGTGTAAAATTAGTATTGTTTCTTTCTTAAATGCTTGGTAGAATTTACCAGTGAAGTCATCTAAGCCAGAAATTTTATTTGTGAGAAGTATTTAACTCCTTTAAAAGGTATGCCTATTTTTCCAGTTATCTAGTTTCTTCAGTGAGCTTTGGTTGGTCAAGTTGTGTCTTTCAAAGAACTATCCATTTCACCTAAGTTGTCAAATTTATTGGCATGAAACTATTAATTTCTTTATTTTGATATCTGTATGATCTGTAGTGATGTCCCCTCTTTCATTCTTGTTATTAGTTGTGTCTTCACTCTTTTTTGACCTACTTGGATAGAAATTTATCAGTTATATTGATCTTTCACAAAATCAGTTTTGATTCCATTTATTTCTGTTTGTTTTCTGTATCACTGAGTTCCTCTCTTATCTTTGATTTCCATCTTTATACTTACGGTTACTTTGCTCTTCCTCTTCTAGTTTCTGAAACTGGAAGGTTAGATTATTAACTTGAAATCTTTTCTATTTTCTAAAAAAAAGCATTAAATTTTTCTTTAAGCACTACTTTTGCTAAATCCCATACATTTTGTTTTAATTTTCATTCAGTCCAAAATATTTTGACTCATTATTTAAAAGTATGTTTTTTAATCTTCATATATTTGAAGTTTGTTCAGACAAGTTTGTTATTAATTTTAGTTTAATTCTACTGTGATCAGAAAAAATTTTTTTGAACTTACTGCGATTTATTGAGATTTGTTTTATGGCCTAGTATATGGTACATCTTGGTGAATGTTCCATGTGAGCTTCAAAGAAAATATATCCTGCTACTGTTAGGTGGAGTGATCTATAGATGTCAGTTAGGTTAAGTTAGTTAATAGTATTGTCCAAGTCTTCTATATCCTTACTGATTTTTCTCTCAACTCATTCTATCAGTTATGAGAAAGGTGTTCTGAAGTAGTCAACTATGATTGTGGATTTATCTAGTTCCCCTTTCCAGTCTATCAGCTTGCGATTTGTGTATTTTGAAACTTTATCATTAGGTGCATCAGAGTTAAGATATTCTCATTTCCTCTTGATCAGTTAACCAGGCTGTCATAATACAATATCCTTCATTATCCATAGTAATATTTTTCGATCTGAAGTATACTTTATTTGACTAACACAGCCACTCCAACTTTGGATTACTGTTTGCATATAACTGGGTCTTGCTTTTTCATCCAGTGTGACAATATCATCTTTTAATTCTGGTGTTTAGACCATTTTCATTTAATATAATTTAATATAATTATTCATATGGTTGGGTTTAAATCTACCCTTTTCATAGTTTTTCTATTTGTCTCATGTGGTCTTTGTTCCTTTCCTCTTTTCCTAACTTCTTTTGGGTTTGCTGATGTTGGTTTTTGTTTCTTAAATAATTCAAATATTTTTAAATACCTCTTTGTTTTGTTATTTTGTCTTAGTAATTGCTAGAGTTTACAATATAGTCAATCTTCAAATAACATTACACCACTTCACACATACTGTAAGAACCTTACTAATGCATGCTTCCCATCCCCCATTTGCACACTGTGATATTATTTTTAGACATTTTACTTCTACATATGCTATCCACCCCAAATGCATTGTAAATATTTTTGCTCTATATAATAGATTATTCCATAAGATTTAACAATTAGAAAAATTAATCTTTTTTATTTACTCACATACATGTGTCCAAATATCTGGTTGTTCTTGTTTTTCTTGCTAGGAAAAGTTACTTGTCTTTTAGTATTGGTCTACTGTCAATTTATTATCTCGCCTTTTGTCTAAAAAAGTGTTTATTTCAACTTCCATTTTAGGAAGTGTTTTCTTGGGTCAAATTTGTAGGTTTAGGTTTTTTTTTAACTTTTTTTTTTTTTTTTTGCGGTACGCGGGCCTCTCACTGTTGTGGCCTCTCCTGTTGCGGAGCACAGGCTCCGGACGCGCAGGCTCAGTGGCCATGGCTCATGGGTCCAGCTGCTCCACGGCATGTGGGATCTTCCCAGACCGGGCCACGAACCCGTATGCCATGCATCGGCAGGTGGACTCTCAACCACTGCACCACCAGGGAAGCCCTAGGTTTAGTTTTTTGTTGTTGCTGTTTGTTTCAGTGCTTTAAAGGCATCCATTGTTACAGCCTGCATAGTTCCTGGTAAGTCAGTTGTCATTTTTATCTTTGTTTCTCTGTGTCTTACCATGTCTTTTTCCCCTCTGGTTTCAGATTTTCTCTCTATCAAAGGTTTTCAGCAACTTGTTTATAATACGCCTTGCTGTGGTTTCTTAGCATTTATTCTTTGTTCAATTTGCTTCTTGAATCTATATGTCCAGTTTTTATGAAATTTGGGGAAATTCTGGACATTATTTCTTCAAATACTTTTTTTGTCCCTTCCCCAACCACCCCCCTCCTTTTTTCCCCCCACTGGGATGCCAATTACACCTATATTAAACTGCTTAATACTATCCCATAGATCACTAGTGCATTGTTTATTTCCTCTTCCCCTGACTCTTTTTTTTTTCATTATGGATAATCCTGTCTTTGATTTAGTGTCTAATCTGATTATCCCATTTAGTGTATTTTTCACTTCAGCTACTATATTTTTCATTTCTAGAAGTTCCAGTTTGGTCTTTTTTATATCTCCCACTTCTACCATGCTGTTTTCTTCTGCCTTCTTGGCCACGTGGAGCATTATTTTAAAGTCTCCAGTATAAGACAACACTCAATCTGGCTAAAAGATTCCAGAGTAAGTCCTTATGATAATGAAGGCCACCAAAGGCTGGCCTTCATCCAAAGAAGGTGATATTGTGTATATGGTGGGATTGGAAGGGAGTCCTCTATTATGAGCCCCTTCTGGAAAACCAAACGATTAATTCCAACAAGTACTGCTCTCAGTTAGACCAACTGAAAGCAGCACTTGACGAAAGCATCAGAATTAGTCAACAGAAAACGCATAATCTTCCATCAGGATAATGCAAGACCACATGTTTCTTTGATGACCAGGTAAGAACTGTTACAGCTTGACTGGGAAGTTCTGATTCATCTGCCATATTCACCAGACATTGCACCTTCGGATTTCCATTTATTTTGGTCTTTATAGAATTCTCTTAATGGAAAAAAATTCAACTCCCTGGAAGACTGTAAAAGGCACCTGGAACAGTTCTTTGCTCCAAAAGATAAAAAGTTTTGGGAAGATGGAATTAGGAAGTTGCCTGGAAAATGGCAGTAGGTCGTGGAATAGTGAATACGTTGTTCAATAAAGTTCTTGCTGAAAATGAAAAATATGTCTTTTATTTTTACTTAAAAACTGAAGGAACTTTTGGCCAACCCAATAGTATACATAATGTAATGTCATATATTTATATAGTTATAATTTATATATTTAGATGTACTGTTATATATGTACTATTTAATTTAGAAAGTAAATGCATACACACACACACACACACACACACACACACACACACCCCCCTATCTATATATCTATACCTATCTATCTATTTCTCTATCTACATATATCCTTTCTAACTGCCCAGGACTCTTTTTCTCAAAAGAATGCTGTTCAAACTAAAGGGTACACCAAACATTATAACAATAGAAAAGACACTGAAAAATTTTTTTAATTACAAGAAAACATCTTGCTGCTTTATTGTGGGTAGTTTTGGTGAAAAGAAAAAAAAATGACATGCTATCAGACCCTGTCCTTGCAACACCATTCTTCATCTGGAATGCCTCTGAGCCGAGATGGACAAGGCAAGGAACATGTAGACAGGTGTGAAGAGGGTTTTCCAGGCATCATAAATAGCAGATGTAAAGCCATAGAAGTGCTGAAGCGTAATTTTGGATGGTTAAAGAAGAGGATGGAAGAGGTCATAGATGAGGTTGAAGAAGAAAGCTCTTTAAGAGCCTTATAAATGAATTTCGACTTTATCCCATGGATAATGAAATGGCATTAAAAAATTTAAACACAGAAAAAGCACAATCATATTTTCCTATTAGAGAACTCTGGTGCTGGTGTAAATGAGAGATTAGGGACAGTAGAAGACTCGAGGTGGGAAGACTAACCACAAGAGTCTTATCTATAAAATGTGGACAATGATATCTGCTTTGCCTATATCACTTAGAGTACTGTGAGATGATCAAATGAGAATATATGTGAAAGTGTTTTGAAAACATAAGTAGTAAACAAATGCTTATTATATCCAGAAGGTGAACTGTGCATAAGATCTGAGTGTTCATACTATTTCTGAAGAATCAGACAGCAATAAAGATGACAAAAGACCAAAAATTGGTAAATATTCTTCACTTTTTCAAAAGTAGTAAAAGGTGCATTTCCAGAAATTTAAGACTGGTAAAATTGACCTCAAGCCCCATTCCTACCAAGAATCATCCCTATACTTTTTAAGACATTCAGGGCCAAACACATGGGCTGGTCTAAGTTCTCCCAGCCCACTGTGAATTTAGAGGTTATAAAAGGATGCACCTTAAATGCTGTGTGCAAGGCATCCTTATGATGTTGTATAGTCCCTTCCCCTTGAGTAACTTGCTTCTACCCAACTTTGAGAGGGTGTCACTTCCATAATTAGACTACAAAAGATTCTGACTTCTGTCTTGCTAGTAGACTTTCTCCCTTGCTCTGATGAAGTTGTCATGTTTGGGAAGCCTAGATGACAAGGAACTTCTGGCCTGCGGCCAGCTACACATCTGAGGCCTTAGTCCAACAACCCCAAAAGAACTCAATCCTGCCAAAAACCACGTAAGTGAGCTTGGAAGCAGACCTTTCTTCAGTCAAGGCTTCAGATGAGACTCCAGCCCTGGCTGACACTTTGAATCCATATGAGACAGCCATGAGGCAGATGACCAACCAGCTAAGCTGTGCCCAGATTCCTAACCCACAGAAACTGTGAGATAATAAATAGGTGTAGGTTTAAACTATTACTTTTGTTGTAGTTTGCTATGCAGCAATAGGTAACCAATACATACAAGTAGGATTACCTTGGACAAACACAATGGTTGTAGAACATTCAATTGAGCCAATGTTTTTCCCCAAAAAAAGCAACTGACTATAAGCCAGAATACTCTAGCATTCTCTTGGGAAGAAAACTGTTACTGTCATGGCAACCTGATAAAGTGGCCTTATTTTAGGAGATAAAAGATGTAAACAGCCTGGCCCAGGACTTCATTATAACATCATGTTCCTATTATCAAAAGATGATAGGGCTTCCCTGGTGGCGCAGTGGTTGAGAGTCCGCCTGCCAATGCAGGGGACACAGGTTTGTGCCCCAGTCTGGGAAGATCGCACATGCCGTGGAGTGGCTGGGCCCGTGACCCACGGCCACTGAGCCTGCGCGTCCGGAGCCTGTGCTCCCCAGCAGGAGAGGCCACAACAGTGAGAGGCCGGCGTACCGCAAAAAAAAAAAAAAAAAAAAAAGATGATAAACAACCCAGAAAAGAACACTGAAGATGATTAAAAGAAAGCAGACAGTGAAGAAAGATTCAAGGACAAGAATGAATTAGGCCAGGGAAGAGTAATCTGGGTTGATAGGTAAGGAAGTTGAAAATGATTTCAAGTACATAAGGGATAAATGAATACATATGTACGGTTAGGTAAAGTTATAAAATTTCCCCCTAGAGATTTGAAAGGAAGAAAGAACAGGTTATTCTCCATAACCCAGTCAAGCTCTGTGCTTCTGGAATCTACACATCAATTCAAAACACCACAAAACAATGACATCACAAGTTTTAATATTCTGACTTGGCAAAAATATGGGAAGCAGCACTGAACAAGTACAGCCATGTGTCCCGATACTAGTCTAGAGAGTATGGGTTAGCAAATGTAGTCATGCCTATCCATAGGAGTATTAACTACTACTCTGATTACTGCTGCTATAATCTTTGGTTGTCTAGACAGCTGTAACTATCTTAGAAAACGCAACAAATACTGTATATAGATTTAATATAAATTTAAATATCAAAAGAAAATCTTCCTTATCACCTGCAAGTTAACTCTGCCAGAAAGGAAACTTGTGAATAGATGGTCATCACTCAACCCTTTACTGTGCTAGGATACCAACAGATCATTACCACATTAACCACGTAACTGCACTAAATCCCCCAGGTACCTTTAAAAGACAGCTTTTCTCAAATCAAACCACTGCATCCAGAGTCTGAAGAACCAGAACTTGTTTCACTGTTTAGGAGAGGCCTTAAGAAAAGAAAAAGAAAATATGGAAAAAAAAAACTATAGTGAAGTTGGGTTCTTTAGTTTTTTACAGTCTGATTCCAGGTAACAGTTTCATTCCAGATATGCCTCACACAGAAGACGTTAATTCTTCAGAGTTCTAAGTAGATGAACAAAGGAAAATAACTTTACAAGGTTTTTAAAAAAATTTTTTTTCTGACCAGTTACCCCTTTGGTTAAGGTCTTGATATAAAAGCGCGCCATAGGAGTGATGTCAGCGAGATGACAAAATAGGAAGCCTTCCCCCAACAAACACACCAATTCAACAATAATTCATGGATAGATTCCCTTTGTGACAAACCCTGAAACTAGTTAAGTAGAAAAAATCCAAAACATTGACAACACCAAATGCTGGAGAGGATATGAAGCAACACGAACTCTCATTCACTGCTGCTGAAAATGTGATAGCAATACTACAGTCACTCTGGAAAACGGTTTGGCAATCTCTTACAAAACTAAACGCACTCTTACCATACAATCCAGCAAGCGCACTACTTGGTACTTACCCAAATGAGCTGAAAATTTACATCCACACAAAACCTGCACAAAGATGTTTATAGTAGCATTATTCATAACTGCTGAAACTTGGAAACAACCAAGATGTCCTTCAGCTGGTGAATGGATGATCAACTGTGGTACATCCAGACAATGGAATATTAGTGCAAAAAAAGAAGTGAGTTAAAAAGCCAAAAAATGACCTGAAGGAAACTGAAATGCACATTAGTAAGTAAAAGATGCCAATCTAAAAAGGTTACAATAGCCTATGATCCCAAATATATGACATTCTGGAAAAGATAAAATTATGGAGACAGTAAAAAGAACAGTGATGGCCAGGAGTATGGAGGATGGTGGAATGAATAGGCAGGAGCATGTAAGATTTTTAGAGCAATGAAACTATTCTGTATGATACTATAAGGGTGGATACATGTCATTACACATCTGTCAAAACCCATAGACGGTACAATATGTGATGTTGTAAACTGTGGACTTTGAGTGATAATGTGTCAGTGCAGGTTCATGGATTTTAACAAATATACCACTCTGGTTCAGGCCATGATAGTGGGAATGGCTGTGTACATGTCAGGGAAGGGGATATATGTGAACTCTGTACTTTCTGCTCAGTCTTTCTGTGAACCTAAAACTGCTCTTAAGAAGTCTATTTTTAAAAAATTAAATTTCATAGGCACAGGTAGTCTGACAAAAACCTGAACTAATTTCTTAAATGTTCCAACATGTTTCCTGTCCTTCTTAAGGCTTAAGGTGATCATTGAGAAGAATCAAAAAGAGTATCTTGCAAGTTGTGAAGATAGTTATAGAAAGTGCCAAAGTGCTGATAAGTGGTCAGCTACCCACAGATATTGCCCCAAGGACAGCAGCTGTCTGTGTACATGAATTCGGATAAGTTGGTAGAAGACAAAGGTCTCTTCAGTTGATAGGCATATCTTATTCAAGGGGATCATCACATAGTATCCAAATCCTCTTTTCCTGAAAGTCTACTGTTTGTATATTGTTTAAATTTTGTTGTTATGCAGATTTTATTTTAAACAGTACTTTCTATAATGAGATTTAACCTGTAATATAGCCTCAAATTGGCTGAATATTACAAAGTTACATATCATTTTCAATTACTAGGTATATAATATAATCATAATGCTCATCAAATGCTTTTACCAAAAAAAAATATTTTTTTAAAATGTGACATTTTAAAAGAAATTTTATGAGAACCGCTAAGAAAGAAAAACTGTTTAAGAACACTGCTGTTTTAAAAGCACAGCTAACAGTTTTAAAATGACATTACTTCCCTGAGAATCACAGCTGTAGATGCCTTAATTCCTGTGCCAGATTAAAGAACATTAATTCATTACCAAAAAGTAAAACTGAAGGACTTCAATACAAACATCTCTTTTAAATTTTAATGAAGTAAAAGTTAAGATTTTTCTATATCAAAATCACTAACTGAGATTTCCCCAAATTTCACAGTGGTTCTAAGGAATTCTAATTGTTAACAAACAAAAAAAACTTTAAACTTTTGCATTTTCAAAAACTGCATTTTTATACCAGTTATCAATTTTCACTGAAATGTCTAGGAGTTTCACATACATAACCTCTAAGTATTTAAGTAATTTCAATTATGTTACATGGCCTAAAGGCTGTCCATCAAGTTAAAATCTTGACTATCCTGCTCACAGAAGTGAATTTAAGGTAAAGCAATGATTTGAAAACTTTTGAGGTGTATTCTTTCTTGCTTCCCTCCCCTCCCACACACCCACAACAGACAACACACAAAAGGGCTGTGGCATTAGGCTTCATAATGAATTCTACAATCTCACCTTGAACTGAGAGAAATTTCACTTAATCTTTGAAACTCCTCCTGGGCAGAACCTTACCTAAACCATTCTTGATGAAGCTACGTCCCCTCTTCTTCACCAAACCGTCCTATGACTGTGTGCTCTGTTATGCTCCTACAGCTGCACAAGTGTTTCCCAGGGTCTGGTCTGATTTATGACTATTTAAAACTAGCTATTGGGGGCTTCCCTGGTGGCGCAGTGGTTGAGAGTCCGCCTGCCGACGCAGGGGACACGGGTTCGTGCCCCGGTCCGGGAAGATCCCACATGCCGCGGAGCGGCTGGGCCCGTGAGCCATGGCCGCTGAGCCTGCGCGTCCGGAGCCTGTGCTCCGCAACGGGAGAGGCCACAACAGTGAGAGGCCCACGTACCGCAAAAAATAAAAATAAAAATAAAAAAATAAAACTAGCTATTGGGCTTCCCTGGTGGCGCATAGGTTGAGAGTCCGCCTGCCGATGCAGGGAACACGGGTTCGTGCCCCGGTCCGGGAAGATCCCACATGCAGCGGAGCAGCTAGGCCCGTGAGCCATGGCCACTGAGTCTGTGTGTCCGGAGCCTGTGCTCCGCAACGGGAGAGGCCACAACAGTGAGAGGCCCGCGTACAGCAAAAAAAAAAAAAAAAAAAAAAAAAAAAAAAAAACAAACAAACCAAAAAACTAGCTATTGACTGAAATAAAAACAGCTCATTATCACCCAGAACATGTTCCTAAAGATAAAATCAATCCTGACCTCTCCTCTTTACTATTCCACACATTTTTCTTAAATCTTCCTCCAAATCCTATTTCCTCAAATCACATGTGCCACTTACTCTGAACTTTTTTTCTCCTTTTTTCATGTGTGGAGTCCAAAATCAAGCATAAAACTCTTACAAATGTTTAAACGATGTGTAAGGACTCTGCAAAACACCATTAGGATGGCCATTTTTCTCCCATTGTACCTATGATGCCATATTATAAGTGGATGGCAATAAGCAAAGTTTGTATTTCCAGAAGAGTTATTTTTTCTCTTTTTGAAAACTCAATGGGAAGGCTTGCATTCCTGGGTCCCTTGAAACTGAAACAGAGAGGCAGTTCTTAGTAGACTACCACCCCCACGGCACTGCGAGGACAGCAGACTGAAACACACCCCCGTCTTTCTGGAAAAGAGGCCTATTTGCTTGTCCTGGAACTTCAGCCTGAGGGGCAGCCTTCTGGTTTGGCACACACCTGGAGACTACAGAGGTGCTCTCAGGGAACAGGATGCCATCTTTGCACTCTCCATCTGCCTCACAACAGCTCTCGGATATTTTCCAGAAAGGAGCTTATACACTCATCTGGAGCACAGATTTGTGCACCTGTTGCCTAGGGAACACCTCCAGATCGCCCAGCTCTAGTGGCCAACAGGGCTTATGCTTGCGGTCCCACTGGTCCCACTGTATAAGTTTGCATGCTTCAAAAGCTGCAGCCTAAGGGTTTGGCTCCCAATCAGCCTGAATCTAGGTGCTGACTAAGATACTTGGACAATGACAGGTCTTGACACACCCTCAACTACTGGAAATTATTAAAGATAAAACAGGCTACATGAACAATCATAAAGCCTTCAGATACAACCAACAGCTAGGGCAAGGTTGAATGATAAGTTTCATCTCCTAAACAAGGCTACCCCTTCAAGACTGGAAGAGGTGGTTTTTAATCTAATGCACAGAAACGAGCAGAGAGATGAAACTGGACCACTATCTTACACCATACACAAAAATTAACTCAAAATGCATTAAAAACTTGAATGTAAGACCTCAAACCATAAAACTCCTAGAAGAAAACATAGGTGGTAAGTTCCTTGACATCAGTCTTAGCAATGATTTTTTGGATCTGATTCCAAAAGCAAAGGCAACAAGAGCAAAAATAAACAAGTGGGACTATATCAAACTAGAAAGCTTCTGCACAGCAAAGGAAAACAACAAAATGAAAAGATAACATACTGAATGGGAGAAAATATTTGCAAACCACATATCTGATAAAGGGTTAATATCCAAAATATATAAAAAACTCGTACACCTCAATAGGAAAAAAAAATCCAATTTAAAAATGGGCAGGGAATGTGAATAGATATTTTTCCAAAGAATACATACACATGGCCAACAGGTACATGAAAAGCTGCTGAACATCACTAATCATCAGGGAGATGCAAATCAAAACCACAATGTGATATCACCTCAAACCTGTTAGAAGGGTTATTACCAAATAGACAATAAATAACAAGTGTTGGAAAGGACTTGGAGAAAAGGGAACCCATGTACACTATTGGTGGGAATGTAAATTGGTGCAGTCGCTATGGAAAACTGCATGGAGGTTCCTCAAAAAATTAAAAATAGAACTACCATATGAGCTAGCAATTTCACTTCTGGGTATTTATCTAAAGAAAATGAAAACACTAACTCAAAAAGATATATGCACCACCATGTTCACTGCAGCATTTACAGTAGCCAAGATATGAGATCAATCTAAGTGTCCATCAATGCATGGATAAAGAAACTATGGTGATCACATACCAATACACAATATTTATTATTCAGTCATTTTAAAAGTATAAAATCCTGCCATTTGCAACAACATGGATGGACCTTGAGGAGATTATTCTAAGTGAAATAAGTCAGAGAAAGACAAATACCATAAGATCTCACTTACATGTGGAATCTAAAAAAACAACAAAAACAAAACCGAGCTCACTGATACAGAAAACAGATTGGTGGTTATTAGAGGCAGGCAATGATGAGTGGGTGAAATGGGTCAAACGGTACCAACTTTCAGCTATAAAATACATAAATTATAGGGATATAATGTATAGCATGGTGACCATAGTTAATAGTACTGCATTACATATTTGAAAGTTGCTAAGAGAGTAGACCTCAAATGACCTCATCACAAGAAAAAACATTGTATAACTCTATGGTGACATGTTAACTAGACTTATTGTGGAGACCATTTTGCAATATATACTAATATACTTTATGCCAATTATGCCTCAACCCAAAAAAGAAGAAAAAAATGACATTCTTTCTTAGATAAAGGGAGAAAAAGAGACATAGGATAAAAAAATGACAAAATAGAGAAAGCTGTATCCCTTCTGATGTCATATGATGAAAGAAACTGAGATTTAAGTGTTGTTTTAGGCTTGCAAAATTTGCCCTATTACACACAAAGGAACCCCATTCAAGAAGAAACTAAAAATCCATTTTTATTAATGATTTTTGTAAGAAAACAACATATTTACATACATGTTTACAAACATTTGCATAAAATTTTTTTCCTTTCCTTTTAAAAGGTGTTGTTCATTTGGCAAAAGATTAAAACATTATTTACCACTAGCAATGAAATCCAGTAACTTTATAAATGGTTATTTCTTCCCTTCACCCTTTTCCTTATATTAAATACACTTAAAGGCTACCCAAACTAACACTAATATTTAGAAGGACAATGAACTAAAGGAGCATGACTAATGGTAAGAATGCCTGTTAGGAGATAATGCTAAATTTATGCGTGCTAATTAAGAATATGAAATACAGCAATTGCATACTTACAAGGTCCTATTTTCCTTGATGTGTTTCATTGAAGGAAGAGGGAGAAACAGTAAAGGAGTGAGGGAAAAGGGGCAAGAAAGGGGTCGTTGCTGGTGGGGTCTTTTTTGGGGGGTGGGAGGGATGGAAAGGTCCTTGGAGAGGACCACAAAAAAGCATCTGAGACCACAAGTACAGTTAGAGAACATGCCTAACACCATTCCTGCACACAAACATGGGGCTGCTGGGTATTATCTCCTGAGTTCCACTCTCCATTAAAAACCAGGACATGGAAGCAACCTAAGTATCCATCAACAGATGAATGGATAAAGAAGATGTGGCACATATATACAATGGAGTATTACTCAGCCATAAAAAGAAACGAAAGGGAGTTATCTGTAGTGAGGTGGATAGACCTAGAGACTGTCATACCAGAGTGAAGTAAGTCAGAAAAAGAAAAACAAATACCGTATGCTAACACATATATATGGAATCTAAAAAAAAAGGTCATGAAGAACCTAGGGGCAGGACAGTAATAAAGATGCAGACCTACTAGAGAATGGACTTGAGGACACAGGCAGGGGGAAGGGTAAGCTGGGACAAAGTGAGATAGTGGCATGGACATATACACACTACCAAATGTAAAACCGATAGCTAGTGGGAAGCAGCTGCATAGCACAGGGAGAACAGCTCAGTGCTTTGTGACCACCTAGAGGGGTGGGATAGGGAAGGTGGGAGACGCAACAGGGAAGAGATATGGGGATATATGTATATGTATAGCTGATTCACTGTTATAAAGCGAAAACTAACACACCACTGTAAAGCAATTATACTCCAATAAAGATGTTTTAAAAAAAATGAATTGTAGGGAAAAATGAAGAAAAAAAAAAAAAGTCAAGCCTAAGGATACAAGAGAATGAATAGATTACCTACTGCCAGAAGCCACAGGTTGTGAGCTATCTTGAAAAAGTTTCTCCCAGGTTAAAGCAGCCTCTTCAGGACTACAAAAGTAGGCTGTCGTCGTTGTTTTCAATATACAGGAAAACAAAAATACAATAAAGAGAAAAGAAGAACGGATACAGATCAGTATCTTTCTTCACATCACCATGTTTTATCTTAGAGGTAATCTTTTTTTTTTCCAACAGCTTTATTAACATTAGCAGCTTCATTCGCATACCATACAGATCATCAATTTAAATCAAACAGTTCAATGGTTTTTAGTATATTCACAGACTTAAGCAACCATCACCAAAATCAATTTTATCACCCCATAAAAGAACACCTGTGCTTTTTATTTTTTGGGGGGGTGCTGCATTGGGTCTTCATTGTTGCATGTGGGCTTTCTCTAGTTTGTCTAGTGGGGGCTACTCTTCATTGCGGTGTGTGGGCTTCTCATTGGGGTGGCTTCTTTTGTTGTGGAGCACAGGCTCTAGGTGCACAGGCTTCAGTAGTTGCAGCACGTGGGCTCAGTAGCTGTGGCTCACAGGCTCTACCGCGCAGGCTCAGTTGCTCCACGGCATGTGAGATCTTCCCAGACCAGGACTCAAACCCATGTCTCCTGCATTGGCAGGCAGATTCTTAACCACTGCACCACCAGGGAAGTGCCACCTGTGCTCTTTAGTTATAATCTCCTTCGTCTCTCTGTCTCTAAAGATTTGCCTATTCTGGACATTTAATATAAATGGAGTCATGTAATTGGTCTTTTATAATTGGCTTTTTTCACTAAGCATGTCTTCAAGGTTCATCCATGTTGTAGAGTGTATCAGTCTTTCATTCCTTTCCATTGCTATGAATATACTACATTTTATCCATTCAGCAGTTGATTTCTACTTTTTGGGTTTTATATGAGTAATACTGCTATGGACATTCATGTAAAACTTTTTGTGCAGGCACGTTTTCATTTCTCTTAGGTATGTAGGTAGGAGTAGCACTGCTGGGTCAATCATAAGATACCTCTCTGTTTAGCTTTTTAAGGGACTGCCAGACTATCTTCCAAAGGGGCTGCACCATTTTATATTCCCACCAGCAATGCACAAAGCCTCCAATTTCTCCACATCTTTGCCCACATGTTGTTATCTATCTTTTTTATTATAGCCAGCCCAGTGTGAAATAGTATCTCATTGTGGTTTTGATTTGCATTTATTTCCCTCATGTCTAATGATGGTAAGCATCTTTGCTTATTGGCCATTTGTACAACTTCCTTGGAGAAATGTCTATTCAGATCCTTTGCCCGTTTTTAAATGAGTTTCATTTTGAGTTGTGAGTTATTTATATATATATAAAATACAAGTCCCTTTCCAGATATGTGATTGCAAAATTTTCTCCGATTCTGTGGGTTCTTTTATTTTCTTGATGATGTCCTTTGATGTAAAAAAGTTTTAAATTTTGATGAAGTCCAGTTTGTCTTTTTTTTCCGTTTGTTCCATGTGGATATCTAGTTGTCCCAGCACCACTTGTTGAAAAGACTATTCTTTCCCCATTGAATTATCTTTACACTCTTGAAAATCAATTGATCATACATGAGGATTTATTTTTAGACCCTCAGTTCTATCCCATTGATCTATATGTCTATCTTCATGCCAGTACCTCCCTGTCTTGACTACTGTAGCTTTGTAGTAAGTTTTGAAATCAGGAAATGTGAGTCTTCCAGTTTTGTTCTTTTTCAAGATTGTTTTGGCTATTTTAGGTTCCTTGCCTTTCCATATAAGTTTTAGCATCAACTTGTCAAAATCTACAAAAAAGGGCAGCTGGGATTGTGATAGTGATTGTGTTGAATCTGTAGATTACTTTAGGGACTGAGGCAATGTCTTTTTAAACGTTAGGGGATAACAAGTATTATAGAATTAAACCAGTAATACTACTGTTGAATTACTTGTATCAATTAACTAAAAGTGGGGAGAGAAACAGATAAAACTTGGCATTTACTGCTTTAGTTCCCAAATACATGAAAGATAGATACTCCTAGGAACAACCAATTTAGTTTGCCTTAAAAAGGGTTTACATTTTTTAAACAATATTTTGACTATTCATATTATTTTCCATTTATTATATAAACCTCATTATCTTTATTTGAAAGACTATTATTCTTCAGTGAACATGATAAAATCCCCAAGCTCAGTAATCTCAGCATCTCTATTTTGCTACACAATCCACTGTTGCTTTCTTGAGGGTGTTCCTAGGCTGATCTGCAAATAAGTACAAAATTTGGTAAAGGTTTATTTTTTAAGAATATTAAGTGCTGCAAACTCTGTTATAAGAGAGAGAAGTATAGCTCCCTATCACAGTGCTGCTCATCTTGGGCAGAAACACTAAAATTCAGTGAAAATAACTCCACTTTCAAATATGTAGTTTTCCTTAAATTGTAGAGAAGGTACTGGCAATGTAGACTTTTTTTTTTTAAGGAGGGGAAAATAATAGGATAGAAACTAACAAGAAAAGCTAAAGATTCTAACCAGATAGCTTTTTGCCACCATGTGGTATTGAAATTACTATAAAATTTTGCTAAAAATAATTTTTATAATTCATTTTATATCAAAAGTAACTTCAATCATCTACGAGTTGGTTACAGAAACCTGAAGCTATTATAGACAGATATAACTTCAGTTAAAGAGGTAAAATTTCAATGAAAAAAAAAGGAAATGTAGTTGTACCACATAAAAGCTGTTATCGCACACTGAACGAAAGGAACAAAAGTTCAAGTAATAAACTACTAATGATTTAAATACTGTACATTTACCTAAATTTCTATTAGCTAAAAATTTTTTTAATCTTCATTTTATAAACAAGCCTAAATGAAGGTAGAAATTTAAAACAACACTAATAATGCAAAACCTCTACATTACACTTAAAATGTAAATTACAATCAAGCAATTTTGAATCCAATATCAATTCTAATGTAAATACCTGAGTGGAAACTGATATCCTTCAGATATTCAATCACAAACCTAATGCAAAACACTAGACCTAAATTTAGACCAGTTTTAGTAATAACAATTGGTTCAACTTCCCTCATTCAATAATGTAAACATTTAGTTAAAAATTATTTGTTGAGACAATAAATGTGAAGATTTTTCAAACAGCAAAAAATGTAAATCAAGCACTGCAAGGTACAATATTTTCCTAACACAAAAACAGTAAGAACCAGAAATTACAAAATTATCTGTGTCAATTATGGAGATCTACTTTTTAAATAGAAATTTTAAAATATTCTAACTATTAAAACATGCATCATTGTTTCATCCAAGTTAATTTTCTCTGACAACTGTACCAAGTAGAACTTTCAGGAACAGACTAACACTATAAGATTCATCAAATTAACAAACACTCAGAAATATAACATTGTTAAATACAAGTACTTAACATTAATGTAGGCAGGGAGCACTTTTTAAACCTTAAAAAGTCCAGGTTGTACTTGAATACTTAGTACAGAGGTATTGCATAAGTGGCCTACTGGTGATGGAAAATATGTGAACTTTTGAAAAGAGACAATTTTTCAAGCTTGTTTTACATCAAGTTATCATGAGATTGTTCACATTTAGCACAAAGAATCAGCTTCCAGTAAAGACTGTAAAAAGATATTTCACATTTTTGATCTAACATTCCTTACAGAAAATATTTAGTGTTCAGGAAATGGGACAGCCTTCTTGACACATTTTAAAAATCATCTCCGGTTCTTACTCCAAATTTTCAATCTATCATATTGAGATATTTGAAATGCCAAAAGCCTTGACTGGATTTGATAATAAATTAGTTAGTTGTTGGGAAGTAACACGTCTAAAAAATAACATGATTAATGTTTTTGAAATAACAGAACTTATATTTACAAATGAATAGTTACTTTAATAGACTACAAGCTTTTTCCAATATGCCACTGCAGAGATTCTGAGGAGACAGTTTCCACTTTAGACCAGTTTGATGTGTCCCAGGAGAAAGTCAGACTTACTCCTTTGTAACTATTTTCCCCCTAGACCATATTATCCAATTTAATCATCCAGCTGACCTTTGAACATTTCTAACAGACAAATGTAACCTCAAAGGTCAATAAACGCCCTGTCATATATTCAAAAGAACATGGCAGAATGTGAAGTTACCACAAGGCAACTGCATTGAGGGAAAATACTCTGTACACACTCTCTGGTATTTTTGCTTAAAAAAAATACAAATGTTTAAAGATGTTACTTTACAAAAAGGATAACTAATTAAAATACATTCTTTAAATGTTTTGTTTTTCCTATGGAAAAATATCTGTGCGTGCTAATCTTAGGATGGCCCTATAAATAGAACTATAAACTTGGTTAAATTCATGCATGTTCCATCGCATAAACCAAATCAATAGAGAATACATTTCAGACATACAAACACAATTTTTAGATGGAAAAAAGAAGAAGACTGATAACTAACATATACCTAAAAGGAATACAAATCTCCCACATCAATTTTTTTAAAAACATATAAAAATCATTATTTCTAGTTCAAAAAAAAGGTATCCAAGAACTACAAAAGATGTACTTACAATACACTGAATTTAACATAGCGCTTATTCAACTTTAAAACTCCATATTCTTAATCTTTAATAAATCAGAAAAAGTTTTGAGTTAACAAGGACCACAGAGCAATCTTTGGGGAAATTAGCCAGGAACTAAATTTATCCTTACAATCAATGTTCAGCAAGGCTAATCCTGGTCACGGATTGTGAATAAGCAGGTCCTGGTAAGAGATGAGAAGGCTGGATTCAAGTAGAAAATAATCTATAATGTTGGCTGAACCAAATTCCATGTTAATTCAATTTCTACCAAAATAGATAACCCAGTGTGTCCTTATAAAGCATTTGGAAAATCAGGCCATAACTTTTTTTAGAAGGACAAAAAGATATGGTAGAAAGATTTCCACATAAGATATTTACCCTGAATTTCTACTTAAGAGTTTTACCTTGAATCTTTCCTTTGTTAGGAAATGAAGCTAAGGAAATTAATTTGAACATGGATGTGATTATGAGACTAATTAAAGAATCAGAATATTAAAATACTTGTTTTAGATCTTGTTCAAAATAATTGCCTTAAAAAAAATCTTTCATATCTAACAAGAACACTAGTAATAACTTATTTCCCAAATCAAACATGTTTTAGTTTACCCCAGAAACAGACTCTGAGACAGGATTCAAAGACAAGAATCTCATTTGGGAGGTAATGTCAGAAAACATTGTTAAAGGAATGAGAAGTGAGACAGAGAAGAAGAGGAAGAAAATAAAGAATGCATATTTAACAGTCTCCTGTTGTGGGCAATGAGGTCCAGCCCCACTGGAAACTCTAGGAAACAACATGAAACACGCCTCAAAGTATTACCAGAAGGGCAAGGAAGCTGGAATAATTATTCTCCGATTCCCATCTATCACTGGCTGAGGGATGCTCCCAGAGGGTTATCTTCCTAGCACTTCCAGTCTGCCCTGTGTGCAGGTGAGAAAATCCAAGGCAGAGTCGCAGGTGCTTGCAGGACACGTTAATGCATGAACTGGAATGGTGAGAGTGTCTGCTGCAAAGTCTCACCATCAGAAATCACAAAACTTAAATTCATTTTTTGTCACAGTCGCATTACAAAGAAGAAGTGCATTTTTAACGATGCAAGCAATAGCACAGAATTTTGAGGTCTAAAAGTAAACCTCCCAGCAAAGAGAACAGAAGTCTGCAGTTATTAGGAGTATTTTAATCCACCAAAAAAAATCTATTTTTGCCTGAATTAATCAAAGTAGATGTTTACATGAATCATTCCCATTTTCACTAAAGTTGCACAAACCCATTACTATTTGAATTCAATATGATATCTCAAAGAGCCAGCACCAAAAACAAAACATAGAATAATAATATGGTATAGCATTTGTAACACACAAGACTAAAAATTATAAGAGCTGAATTCTTGCTAGCTCTTCATACTAACTAGCCATGCAAACTTATATAAGTCATGTTATTTGTATGGGCCTCGGAGTCTCTATCAGTAAAAATACAGTAACGTCTGGCCTACTTATTGTTGAGACTAAGAGAAAAGAAAAAGGTGTGAAACATATTTTTTAAATTACAATATGTTAAAAGTATAATATATTAAATAATAAGGTATTTTTATTATCATCATAAAAAGTCAAAGGTGGAAAGGCCCTTAGGAGTCATACTATTCACTTCTAACACACATTAATAAAGAGATAAACTCTGCTCTAGGAAAGACCAATGATTTGTTCCAGCAAATCAGTAGCAACTCACTGGCAAAGCTGAAAATGGATTCCAGTGCAAAGCTTCTAGCACCTCAAAACATCTTTTTACTTGAGAGTTGGCTAGACATGTCATTGGACAAACAGCTAAAATACAGTTTAATTAGCTGTTTTAAAAACTCTGTAACACTTTTAAATAACAGTAAACACCATAGGATATTATAAAATATGAGCTAAGAATATGGGCCAATGGTTTCAAATTTACCAGATCACTTATATTATCATTCATTTGGCATTACATAGAGCCTAGGAATATTAAATTCTACCATCTTTTAAAATTAATAAGGAAGCTGGTTTCCACAATCAAAAACTGAACATGGAAAAAGCCAATTAAAAATTGCTTCCAGTTAAAAGGTTTGTTTTCCTGTCCTTTAGAAAACACTTCATATAAAGATTGCCTTTTGTTCTCCTTGCTTTAAAATTCAATTCATCTAAGTTGAACCAATACCAACTGAAGTCTCTTATGTGCTAGATTTAAATGGGTAAATTTTAAATGGAAAAAAAAACTTCTTAGAAAAGAATTTCCATTTATAAAATTGTTAAAGTAAAAATATTTTATTAAATCTAGTTCAACAGTCTAGGTATTTAATTTTAAAACTCACAAAACTCAGTCTTGTCATTTATATGATGTCATTCACATGTCATTCTAATTTTCTTAGTTTTCATCTTGCTTTAATATTTTTTACTTAAATGTATATAATATCACATTCAGTAAGTAATTCAGAGAATACTGTGGTCACAAAAATTAAAATATTTTCCAAAGTTTACATTGGCAGACTTAAAGACCAGAACTAAGGTCTTACTCATAGCTGAATACACTTGGCCTTGAATAAGTTAATAACATTCTCTTTGGTTTCCTTATTAGGCTGATAGGAAAAAAATAGGACTGTATCTAGTAAAATTACAAACCTCACTTTATACAGTATGAAATATACATTTCAATATAGTGTACAATTTAAAAACCAATTGCATTATATGGCTTTCAAAATTAGGAGAACTGGCTTTAAATTTTTTCCATTATTTTTCTAGGGTGATGGCCAAAACCTTGCATTAGAATTAAATACAAACACTGTAAATGTGATAAGCCCTGGGTACAAACCACTCTGTGACCACTGGAGAACCCTTGAACAAATGACAAATCTAAAACTCTACGGTTCTTCACAGAGGACCCAAAAAACAGAACATATCAATTAACTTAGGATAGGCAAACAAACTCCATACACAACAATTACGTTACAAAGGCAGAAGTTCCAGTTACCAGCATTACTTTTACCAAATGTATATAGCATGGTCAATGTAATACTGTGACATGCCACTTGGTCATATTTACAGCATAGGAAAAGAGGAAAAGCGCAGAGAAAACTTATCTGCCAGCTGCTCTTGGTTCCCCTCCCAATATTTTGACATTAAAATAATATAATATAAAAAGAGCAAGCTCCCTCAATACCCTTTTCTGATACTGATATAGCTCTGTTTGAGATTTAGGAAAGCTAAGTCACTTTCACTAACAATTAAGTAACAATCATCAATTTATAATCTCTGTTGAAAGTTAGTGTTAAATGATCAAAATCAGTTTTTATTTAAAAATGATTTCCCTTAACAGTTTTATACAAATGAAATAAGTTCCATTTTATTTATACTAATTCCATTAGCTTTTTTCCAGCTTGGTGATCCATAATTTCAGGTCTACACAGGTAATATACCCCAGTGGTGGTGCTGATGCTGATAGTATAGGGCTCCTACTTTGAGAACCACTGATCTAGCTTTTGTGCGAATACTTCCAATGATTTTATGAGGACAGAGCTGATTTTCATGTAGAAATTCTCATACACATAATTCTCCTTAAATGTGGAACCAGAAACTTCCATTTCTTATAATTAATTTTTCCACCTAGAACAAGACAGAACAATTCTATTCCTTCTTACACATGGCAGTCACTCAAATATCTGAAGAAAACTCCCTCTCTTTAAACTTATTTTCTCCAAAGTAAGTATCACCAATTTCTTTGCATCCTACTCAAGACTTTCAACATTCAGTCTGCCTCCTTATGAACACTATACTTCACAATGTCATTTTTGGTATGTGGCGCTTACAATTTTCAGTCTGCCTCCTTATGAACACTATACTTCACAATGTCACTTTTGATATGTGGCACTTACAATTTAACACAATAATATAAAAGTTTTAGTCTGAATATCAGAGTACATGTGGTTTACTACATCTCCTTATCAATAATAATTTTATAACTACATTAGATCTTTCAGCAACTGTATCACAGCACTTTCCAACTGCCAGTCTGTGGACTGATACTACTCCTTGATGAAATTTTCAGTGATACAGAGTAGATGAGAAAAGAACAGGTGGAGCAATTTTTCCATCAACTTAAAGTCATTCAACTTAAATAACTCTCTTTTATCCTAAGTTTATGTCCTTCCTAAATATGGGAGGAATTTGAGGGGGTCTTAAACAAAGTGATGGTGATGGAAGATGGTAGTTATTTTTCCAACAGTCTTTCTTTATATGGCAAAATAAAGTCACATTTCACAATTTCTCTTATCTGTTCCACCTCTACTATCATCTAGGTAGCCAAGTGCTTAAGAATAATTTATATAATCTGCAACCACCAATCACAACCTCCACTCATCACTCTTTTGATTAACTATGGCAGCAAAGCAAAACTCTAATGGGCTCTAGCAAATAAAAGGGCTTCAAAGTGCTTTTTTCCCTAATAGTTTCTAGTTTCCCATACCCACTTCCCACTTACCTTTATAATCCTAAATAACATTCAAACCCAGCCAGCCAGACTACATCAAATTAAGAGAGGGCTGGAATGACAGAAACTCACAACCATTTGTTGCAGTTTAAATTACTAGCCAGTAATTTGAACTACAAGTGAACTATACCATCTAGGACAGCAAACTACGGCCTATGGACCAAATCCAGCTCACCATCTTTTTGTGTAAATAAAGTGTGAGTGAAGCACAGCCACAATGACTCATTTACACATTGTCTATGGTTGCATTTGTGTTACAATGGCAAAAGTGAATAGCTGTGGAGCGACTAGATGGCCTGAAAAACCTAAAATATTTATTATGTGGCCCTTCACACAAAACATTTACCAACCTCTAATCTACGATAATGAACTATTTGCTACCAAAGAAAAATTTGAGATCTGCAATAATAACCATTAACTAACTCAGGACACCTACTATCTCCATTGGAATACCTAAACACTGGAATCTGAATAATCCTTTATCCCTACTCTGTATAAAAGATTTGTTGCCCACCCAAGACAGAGAGCATTTACTTACCTGCTCACTGAGCTAATCTTTAACATACATTTCTCAAGGACTCATTACCCGAATAATGAAGAATCCATGAATATACTGCTCTGTGCAATCTAAGGTTTAAAAAAAAGTTGCTGCTAATAACTCAAAAGTATATCAAAAAAAAAAGAAACTGTATAGAACTACATAAAATTTCCTTTACATTTTATATTTCAAATAAAAATACTTTTAAAGGCACTTAAAGCAGGAAAGCTTAAGTTCAACAATTTAGGTACTATTAACTGCATTAAGTAATGCAAATTAATTTCCCTTTTGTATTAAAAAAAGGACTTTCGTTTTCATGTATGTAGAGTTGAAATCAAAAGATAATACTTCTAATCCAATTCAACCATGTAGTTTTTTAAACATAAATGACATTAGAATCTCTAAAGAGCAAAATCACAAGATCAAAGTACTTTGAAACCGGAAAGTGCTTAAAAGATCACCTCTACATTTTACAGTTAAAGTTTTGATACAACATGAAATATTTATGGTGAGACAAATAATTAGTGGCAGAGGCAGATCCAGAACCCAACACTTAACTATCAGTTTGGAACTCTTTCTACTTTATGACTAAGAAAGATAGCTCATATTCCAGGATAAAGTAAAGTGATGTTGAAGTACTTTGGAGATTTAAATGTACAGTAAACATACTCAGAGGGCTACAGCCCACTCAACCTACCAACCCTCTTGTGTTTTTTATTAATCAATTAACTATAAAATTACAGAAGGGAAAAAAATAATTCATTATAAAGCCACTCTTAATAGAATGATCAAAAGAACAACCAATTATTTGCTTAACAAATTGTCAACGATTAGAAAAAATAATAGTGGAAAAGCGGCAGTATGATGAGTACTCATAAACTGCTAATTTGGTACAATCTTTCTGAAGGATAACTTGGTCATATTTTAAAGAGCTTAAAAAGTTCTCACCATCTAAACCAATTATCCCATTCCCATGAATATATCCTAAAGAACTAGTCTAATATAGAATTCAAATTTCACATACAAAGATGTCCATCCCACTATTATTTATAATTGTCAAACATTAGAAACAATCTAATATCCAAAGAGAGAACTGGTTAAATCATGTTGTATTCATACAATAGAATATTAGGCAGCCATTTCTAAAAATCACATTTTCAAGGACATGGGGAAGTACTTATGATGGTCAGTTATAAAAAGTAGGATATACAACTATATGATCAGCATAATCTCAATTTTGTTATTACGCACACACACAAACACATATACACACTCATACATATAAATAGCATAGACAAAGACCGAAAGGAAATACAAAAAATATTAACAGTGTATATCTCTGAATAGTGAGATTGCAGGTAATTTTTTTTCTCTTCTTTATAGCTACCAGCATTTTCTAAATTTTCTGTAATAATCATGTAATTAGTTTTATACCCAGAAAACATTAAAAATGTACTCTGTAGTCAATTTTGAAATTTTTATAGTCTATATAATAAATAAGGAATAAATATTTACAGTACTCAAAAGTATATCTGAATGATGGGAAATAAATCACTAATATGTAAGAATATAATTTCCACATATGGATTGGTGGGTAATTTTGAATCCAAAAGATTACAGTATTTTATCTCAGTTCTTGAGTATAGAAAGTTGGTATTTAGTAAGAAATGCAAATCTTTAAGTAAAATTGGTGCAAGGCATCTAAAAATTGTGCTATTCTGGCATAACACTGAAGATATAAATGCTCTCCAATGTAATAATACCCACTGTTATATTAAAATAGGTATAATCTAGTACATACATGATGGCCAATATTAACTAATTGAATTAACTTTTTTTTTTTTTGCCAAAGTGACTACGATTGGTCTATGCTAAAGGAAGAAATACAACACCATACCATTATTTTAGTTGGAAGAGCCGCACCAAAAATCATGACAAAAAAAATTGTAGAACTGTAAGAAAATCCAGTGGTTTTTTGTTACTGTTAATGACTTCTTGCTAAAAATTCAAGTAAGAGAGTCAAATTGCTTGAAGCACTAAAAAAGCATAGCAGCAGTGTATGGTCTGCAATGATTTGAAAACCACTAAGAACATTCTTCAGTATTTCCTCATTTGCAGACTACTGCCTATCAAGCACTATCTCTGAATTACAGGACTACACCTATGTTCTTTACCAATCTTGAATTTATATTGTGTTATAATACAGTAATGACACAAAGTGATGTCACACATAAAAAGGCAAACTGTATGTAATTTTAAAAGCTAACGTTAAAATATGGTTCTAATATCTGTGATAAAAAAATCACATAAATATGTAAAATATAAAAATACATCCTAACATATTTTTACATAAGAGCTAAAGTTTACCACTTTTAACATAAAAATTCTGAAATGGAATTAATAAAAAACAATTTTCATATGTACCACAGAGCAATAAGTTTAAATCAGACTATTTTGAGTTGTGTAGCCCTTTATTAGCAACTAAAATAGAAGGTATCTGTTGTACAACACGGGTAGTAATTGACTATAACTGGAGATTTTTATATTCTAATACAGATCATTTATAAATGCAATTTCTTTATTAAAAAGCTTCCACCCTTTTTGTTTGTTTGTGTACAATTTGCAAAACTATTCTGAAAGCGGAGTATATGTGCACAAGTCTGCAAAGAGTGCAAATTTAGGATATGGTAAATGCTTTACAAGTTAACTTTCAAAAAACTGACTGCCACAACTGTGCCTTTACATTGCCTTTTTTTTTTTTTGATCAAAATATTTTGATGCCAGCCTTCCTTCCACTGCTCTAAACTATAAAGCATTTTTTTAATGAGTTGAAATTAAGGAAGGACTACACCTACTAGAAAAGAAGAGAAGAAAGTTCCATTAGTTTGAGGTTTCAGAATCCCCCCAAACCAGGACCAGTATCTTGGTAAGGGTTAGGCTGGGACCCTGGACAGAGTATGAGTATGTGCAGGTGGCATCCCTGAGGATTCAGAGCTTCAGTGAACCGTGAGTGCTCCAGCTGCATAACTCACTGAACTGTCTTGCCAGTTTCGACACTGGCTTGACTGGGCATAATTCAAAAAGGAAAAGCTCATATTCATTCCATTCTTCTGCAGCTCTGTGATAGCCTAGAAAAAGAAAAATTTGGTTATGACAGACATCACACAAAAAAGTGAGCACTCTTTGAATGTGCTGGTAGCTTAACTTTGAAGCCTAGATCTCTCTCTCACTCTTAGTTTCTTGAATTTCTCGTCACCCCATATTAAATAGGAAAAAGAAAGAACTCCTTATTTCATTCTCTCAAAGAACTTCTCCTAATCTAGTTTCTTGATAAATATCAGTCATCTTCCACTCTACCTCTCCCTGTATTTAATAAGGCATTTTAAAAAATAAATAAATAAAAAATTAAAAAAATCATAGTATCTTTCTTTCTATTCTCTAAACCAAACCTTGGCCACTTTCGTCTTGAAATGTTGGAGTCTTTTCTTTGTCTGAAATTTTAAATGTATATAAATTGACTACCAAATCTAAGAGGTATACCAGGGTTTTTACTTTAATTGTGAATTGGCTCATCATTTATTTTACTAAAGTTTTATTTCACCCAATTCAAACTTTGGTAAATTAGTATAGCTTATTCTAGTTTAAATTTCATAAATCAATTTAAGCCCTTAACAGGCTTTTCTCCCAGTCAATCAACACTGCTTAAGAGAAGACCTTTCCTAAAAATCCACAATGTACTATTTTTCAAATCACAGTAATACTAGACCTTTCGGTTCCTACCCTAGACTATTCTAGACTACATTACCAACTCCAGTATTTCTCTGCCTCTCCAAACAATGAGCCCATTATTACTTCCTCTAACCATTCCTGAGTGTACACTGTCTTCTTTTTGAGTCTCTCATTTTCTTTCAATTTCAGTTTTATTAGGAAAAAAATTAATGTTATTATCTGTTTAGAAAATCCAGCTAACCAAAACTTCTGCCTCTTTACCAGTCTTTAAATGAAATATTGTTTTTGTTATAAGCAGAAAAACATATACATGTCATCTGCCTTGCTTTATTAAATTATGAATATCTAAAACTCAAGAGCAGAATCTTCCATTTATTTTTTATAAAGTCAAGAACACTAAATAAAACCAAAAAATTAGTAAGACCATATTTCTTGAGACGTTACTTTGGTTTATATTTGTAGAGCATATTGGAATTGGCTCAGAGTCGAGAGAAAAAAATGGGTTTCTCTTCTAAATAACTTTCTGTATTTAAAAGAAAGTATTGACCTGTCATACAGTGATGTATAATTTTATTTAAGTAACCAAAACAATGGAAATTTAAATTATCTTAAAGGAACTAGAAAGAAAATTGACTATATATCTAAAATCAAAGCTAATAAGGTATGACAGATGATAACAATTAAGACATTTTGAAACATAATAGGATCAAATTTTAAAAAATCAAGGCTTCCTAAGGATACTCACATTTAATAACACCCCAATGGGATGTCTTCCACATATAGTATTATGGTATTTCTTCAAGTAATTGCTAAAAGATACAGGGTCTAATTGTTCTATAATACTCATACCCTAAAAAAAAAGAAGAAGAGAAAAAAAAGAATGAAAGAAAAAGAAAATAAGACAATTTATTATTTCCTAATTATATTTTAAAACTGTTACTTAGAGCTAACAATCATAATTTTTCAATTAAGGAGAAGTAAAGAAAATACATTAAACATTAAACTCTGTGAAATATCAAATTCATTCATCCAAGATAATCTCATTATAGTCAACTCTCAATAATATACATACTATATTAAGTATGTATATTAAACATACTGAAACATTTAATCTCCAGTTTTCTCTGACCTCCTGGTATGTTTCTACACCACCTTCCCCAGTTGTCACTCAGCTCACAAATCCTCAAACATTTCATGATTTTATGTTTTTCATATATAATATTTACACAAGTAAACATGTTGTGAAAATTTTCACACAAAATCTAAAATTAAATTTGATATATGGCTGTTTTTCCAATGTCCATTATACTTCTCATACCACTGGTATAAATAATCAAGAGCTGATTATAATTTATCTTTTTCCATAACATATACTTAAACATCAACAGTGTGTAAGGCATTTTGAATTATCAGTATTTAGGTATGTGATAAAAAGAGTCCACGAACTAAGAAAATAGTTAATGTATTTTAATCAATTTAAAGCTCATAAAAGACTGATAAAAGCTTAAGCAAAATGGGTCTTTAAAAATAAGTGGAAAAAATAAAAGTTCTTTATCTCTTAAACTAGAATGCTTTGCTTTCAAGATTTTAATTGAGAATCAAAATTTTTAGACTACTATTGAAACAATAACTATCATTTGGACACTTGTTTATACTTAATTCTGTATTCTGCAAATGCATTCAAAATAATGTGCTCAAAATACATCAATACAGAGCAACTTTAACTCATCCGAATCAAGCAAATAAATCAATGATTCTAACTCATCCATTCACCAACTACCTTACCTTGTTTTCTTATTCAGGTGAAATACTTTACATTTGTGTTTAATAAACTGGCTTAATAACCTCTGGGAAAAATGTAAATGGTGGTTTAACTCAGGAATTAACTGATACATTTTTGTGTTTTTTTAATTATATTTCAACATGTTTTAACAAGCACAGTGTAAAATCACCTAGAGTAATCAGATGAACACTCAACTGAAAAATGATAGCCATCAGTAGGTAACACAGTACAAATATTGCAATGGCGGTATGTAAATCAAATTTTAATTTTATAAAGAATCTTTCTTCAGAATATCCAAGTCTTTCATAAACATTATCATATTTTTCTACAAATATATCTGAAAGATAAGCGTATGTGTGTATAGTCAACTTTCAATTGCTTGCACATCAATTAGCCACTCTCAGATTTATCCACAACCAGTGTTTAAGGCTAAGTTGGTTTTCCCCTGTCAACTAGGAGGCTTACAGGTCACCATTCTCCACTGACATTTGGTGCAAACCGAGTGAAATATGAACTAATTTAAAAGTTAAACCTAAGATTAAACAATTAGTATTATAATTCTGGTACGTAGAAAATCACTCATATTTCTAAACCAAGTAGTAATGCAGAGATGGGGTTACAAATCTCTTCCATAAATATGCATAATCAAGGTAGAACTCCCTAAAGATGAAGAAACTAAGGCATAAAAAAGGTTAAAAGCTTGTCTCAAATTTCTAATTCTAGGCTATTGGATTTCTAATCCTAGGCTTCTCATTGACTTACTCTGCTTCATATAGAATAACAAGAGACATACCAACAATTCTTTAATACTCTCACATAGGTACAATTGGTATACATATTATAAAAGAACTTTCAATGCTCCTGGGTGAAGTCTAGGACAGCTTACCTTAAATAGAATTCCACTTGTTAATAAATCATGTAACACTGAAGTTCAAATGTATATTTTAATACTAAAATCTCAAAGCACATTGTGAACAAACATCACATTTATATATATTAACATGAGTAATTCAAAGAGAAGAAAACTAATGATCACATTTGTAGAAGAGAAAGAATTAAAAGTAACTGGCCAAGAAATTTCACACAGAAAATATAGAATTATAAATGTAGAGAAGTGTAAATAAATTAAGTGTTAAAAATGAAGATATAATGGTTAAATTACAACACAGAAAGTAAAAAATTCAGGTGATGGAAGTTAAGGTATTACATTTAAAATTTTAATTTCCTGAAGTGTGCTATGTACCTACCAGGGCAAGAATCAATTCCATTATACTCAATTCTCTGACAAATATGACAGTTAAGAGGTATGCCTTTTTGGGACTTCCCTGGTGGTGCAGTGGTTAAGAATCCGCCTGCTAATGCAGGGGACACAGGTTCGAGCCCTGGTCCGGGAAGATCCCACATGCCGCGGAGCAACTAAGCCCGTGTGCCACAACTACTGAGCCTGCACTCTAGAGCCCGCGAGCCACAACTACTGAGCCCACGTGCCACAACTACTGAAGCCCACGCACCTAAAGCCCGTGCTCCTCAACAAGAGAAACCACTGCAATGAGAAGCCCGCGCACCGCAACAAAGACCCAATGCAGCCAAAAGTAAAAAAAAAAATTTATATATAAAAAAAGAGATGCCTTTTTATAAAGGAGGGATAGAGAGAAAAATTAAGGCACTTCTCATGAGTGAACCTCTCCAAGTGGAAAATTCATGAAGTTTGCAAACAACAGCAAAAATGATTAGTAAAACTGCAAACTGGGACACCCATTAACTAACACAGAACACTGACAAGCGCTTTTGTATATATTTATGTTTTGATGCAAACAATTTTGAAATTACTATTACCAAAATTCCAAGAAGATAAAAATGCTAGTTTGATACTACTGCACAAATTCCAAAAAGATGAAAAACAAAAATGCTTCCCAAATACGCCTAAAGAACTTTTTGATTTCTTAACATACTGGAAGGTATGATCAGTAAATCTAAAGTCCAGGTGATAGAAAGCTTGCCTAGGGCCTGGTATATTGAGAGTTTGTTCATATGAACTTAATCTAATATGAAGCAGTGAAGTGGGTCACTACCCATTCAGCTCTAAGATACAAACAGACATTATAAACACCAAGAGCCTATCCATCACAGTACGGGTTTCTGAGGAATTTTAACAGTTTCAGCAAGAAATTCTCAGACTGAAAGCTAACTCCCTACCTTGAGGGGAAGAAGGGAGGAGGGAATCTATCATTGTGCTGACTCTCTCCAAGTAATGAGTGAAAGCTTGTATTGTCAAATCCTAAATGGTAATCCCAAACCTAATAGGCAGTTTTAACTGCCTATTTAACAGAGCTGCAAATTCAAGACTCGACAACAAAGGTCTTCCCTTTTTAAAAGTTTATCTATATATAACAAATTATTTAATTTAAATTTTATTTAATTTTAAATACTATCACCTAGATGTAATCTAAAGTAACACACACAAAAGAGTAGCAAAACATTTTTAGAAGTCTTTGAGAAATAAGAACTAGAATCATGTCTATCAATTATTAACAGATAATTAAAACCATATTATCAAATCATTAGGACTGTGGCCTTATTTTTTAAAATAAGGATACACATTTATGTTGAAGAGATGGGTACACATTTAGGAAGATGAGGTAGGAAAAGGAAATATTCTAGTTTCTTTAAGAGGTATCAAGATAAAATCTTCATTAGAAAAAAATTTTATGGAAAAAAGAAATCACCCTAAATATAGCAGTGCTAAGAACCAGTGTACTAATAAATAGCTACCTTAAAGATGATGCTGTAAAACCGACTAAAGACTACTAAAGAAACTAAACTACTGGCCTAAGTTCAAGAGAAAGAAGTACGAGTGGACAAACATGAACAATTTCACTTTCAGAAGAGTAAAAGGAAGAAAAGAAGTTGAAGTTCAAAGTAAACAAAGTGACTACTAGTAAATTTGGAAGGAAAAGAAGTTACAAAGCTGACTACAATGACATTTTCAGATTCTCTCTGCCAAATCATAAATAGTATGCCAATAGCCATAAGGAAACACTGGTCTATATCAAAAGTAGTACGGAAAAAATAACCTGTGGTCATGTAATATATATAAAATATGTATAAATGTGGCTAATGTTTCCAGTATGTGATCTAAAAGGTTCACAAAAATCAACATCTTAAAATATGTTCTGCTTTGGTCACTATAATTACTGAAATTGCAAAGTACTAATTTCCAAAAAACATGGTCAGTAGTCAGTAATATTCTAAGACTTTCGGAATCTATATCTCTTATAACTAGTTATTTTCTCCCAAATACAACATTTGGAAGATTGTTTGTTTTCCAATTCATTCTTCCTTCCTTATGAGTTTTCTTCACATAATTAACTTCCAAGATATTCAAATGCTGGACATAAAATTTTTGCCAAAAAAAAAAAAAAAAAGAATTAGCAGTTTTTCTTTTGGAAACTAAAAACTTTCAATTATTTTCTAGCATTTTAATAACTATATTTAATAAGACTTTTCTGATAACAAAAAAGGGACCAAAACTTAATTAACATAATAATATTTAAAAATTAAATCTAAAATTTTATACTTAAAAATAATCTTTTCACTCTATCAAATTTTCCAAACGTATAATTACAATTCAGAATTGCTAACATTTTTGCAATACTTGTACAGAGAAGCATCCTACTATATTTTGCTCTGAAAAGATTGTATATAGCAACTAAGATATTAATTCTGAAATGAAAGAAATTATTTACAACATAAAATGACACTTGTGAAAAGCAATATACAGTGGGATATTCACCATTTGGTTATATAAACCAATTAAGAAAACACATTGTATAAGAGTCTGCCTAATAGTGAGTGTACATATACTCATACATGTATAAAACCATATATACATATGTACAGACCTAACCATGCTTATTATTTTAATCCATTTATTCTAACTCCCAGAATGGACTTATAACTTGAATTAATAGCATGCTAATAAAAGAACAGACCATTTTAGACCCCTTTAAAAATTCTATATATTATAAAAAAATTCTATATATAAATAGAAATGTTTCAATAAACGGACCACAAAAATCAAGTTCAAGTCAAATGTTACATCAAATACTAAATTCAAGCATATTAATATGAAGCAAATACTCAATAATTCACTGATTTACAAATTTGCAAAATTAAATGTTGCCTGATTAAAGTTTACAAATGATTTAAAGAGCTGAGTAGAAAACAAAGGGAAAGAAGATGAATAGGAAATTTTCTTCTACTTCAACAGATCAGGGGCCATAATAGGCTAGCTCAAACTCACCTACGAAGCTATTCTGGAATAAAGTTGTTGGGACTCTCTCCATATTACTGAAAGTGGATATCCAGGGGTGGGTATGGGCAGGTCTATTTTGAAAAAGTTCCTCAAGTGATTTCAGTTGTAAAGATGGGGTTGAGGATTACTATAGTAGACAACCTTATCTCTGCCCTGGCTTTGATTACCATCTACATGTTGAGAATGCCCAAACTTACTCCAGACCTCTTCTCTGAGCTCCAAACCAATATAGTCAATCCATTAGCAAAGCCCTGTTGAATACAAGAACTCAAATCTATGAACTTCTTTCTATCTCCACTACTACCACCCCAGTCCAAATTACTATCTTCTCTCCCCTAAACTCCTGCCAATGCCCACTGTTACTATCCCTGACCCTCTTGTAGAATCTATTCTCTACACAACCGCCAGACCGACTTTTAAAATAATTATTTCATTACTACATCATTTCACTTCCCACTGTATTCACATAAATTTCTTACCCTGGACTATAAAGCCCTACATTATCTGATCCCTACCCACCTCTCTTACCAGAGCTGGGTCACTCTAACCCCTATCTACTATATTCCTACAACCCTGACCTTTTTCCCATTCTTCTAACACACTAGCCTCTTTCCCATGATAAAGTTTTTGCAATGGCAGTTCTGTCTAGAATGCTCTTCCCTCTAATCTTCACTTGGTTTGCGTCTTCTTATTTATATCTCAATTTAATATTCCTTCTCAGGAAGTCCTTCTCCAATCATTCAATCTAAAGCAGCCTAGAATTATATACTGTTTAAAAACCCTTTTAATATTTTCTGCATAGCACACATCACTATTAGAAACTAACTTATATACAATATCCTTAACTTAAAAAAAAAAAATGTATCTCCTCCCGTTAGAATAAAATGTCCGTGAGAGCAAGTTGGCTTGTTTACTGCCATATCTCCACCAGTGCCTACAACTGTAAATGCACTCAAAAATAACTGGTGAGGGCTTCCCTGGTGGCGCAGTGGTTGAGAGTCCGCCTGCCGATGCAGGGGACACGGGTTCGTGCCCCGGTCTGGGAAGATCCCACGTGCCGCGGAGCAGCTGGGCCCGTGAGCCATGGCCGCTGAGCCTGCGCGTCCGGAGCCTGCGCTCTGCAACGGGAGAGGCCACAACAGTAAGAGGCCCGCGTACCGCAAAAAAAAAAAAAAAAAAACTGGTGAAAAGAAAATCCAAATGCCTACTTGGTTGACATCTCCACTTGGATGCCTTAAAAGCAATAGCAAATATAACATATCCTAATACAATTTATGATCACCCTACCTCGTAAAAAATCTAGTCCTATCTTCTTGTGCTTCCGACTTAAGAGAACAGAACCAAGACTTAACCAGCAGCATAAGCCAGATATTTAGGAAACATCCTTTTTTACTTTTTTAATTTTTATAAATTGTTAAAGGTTACATTCCATTTACAATTATTACAAAATACTGGCTTTACTCCCCATGTTGTATGATACATCCTTGTAGCCTATCTTACACTCAATAGTTTGTACCTCCCACTCCCTCACCTCCATGTTGCCCCTCCCCCCCCCACTGGTAACCACTAGTTTGTTCTCTAAATCTGTGAGTCTGCTTCTTTTTTGTTATATTCACTAGTTTGTTGTAGTTTTTAGAAGGAATTATCCTTGATACTTCCTTCCCCTCCAAGTTCAATTGATCTCCAAGTTCTATCATCAATTTGTCTCTAAAATATACTGGATACATCCACTCTGTCCCTCTCTTCCACCATCACCAACCCATCCACTGTCTAAATTACCATGTCTCACTTGGATTATCAAACTAGTCTACTCATTTCTCCTCTGGCATCCCTCCAACCCATTTGCTGCACTGCAACTATACGATCTATTCACATACAATCTGATTTTATCACTTTCCTATTAGATATCCTTTAAACAGCCTGTTCTAGATTCTCTAGCCTAATTTCTCACTACTCTCCCATCCACTCATCCATTAATTTAACAAATACATATACTGAGTACCACAAACAGGCTGATACAAAATGGACAAAGATCCTGATCTCACGAAGCTTATAATCTAACAGGGCAAGTTTTCATCAACAAATCAACAAATAATAAGTCACACAGTAATAAGTACTAAGAAGAAAAATAAAGCAGGGTAAGGTCACAGAATAACTGTTCACCACAGGGGCATAATGGAAAATTGTGGGCACATTTCTGGGTTGTGCCAATAACTAGAAGATACTGTCAGGGGATTTGGTAGATGGAATCCAGGGATGCTGACTGTCCTGCAATACAGGACAGTCCCACACAGAAAGAACTGTTCTCATCCTATAACACTTTCACATGTCCATGTATGCGAAAAACCTGCTTATAATTATCTACACTCTAACGCCATTTTACATACAAACACAAAGAAGTTTTGCATGATTTTAATATACAATAGATTTCCCAGGAACAAACTATCATATAAAGTGAGGGAAGACTGTACTTTGTTTAGTTTACAGTTTTGCTAAGAAATGTTCACCATTTTGGAAAATCAAGTCACCCACCAACGTAACTTGGTAAACGTAAGACAAATATAAACAACTGTTTGTATGTGGCTGTTATATTAAAGATACTATGTGTAAGCATCTAACTACTTCATTGTCTCTTTTAGTACAGTTGGTGCCTGAGCATTTACATTATTAAATATATATTAATATATTATAAATTACTTTCCTTTTATTTCTTTCTCAGAGTACACTTAGGGTATTCATTTAACTCAATTATGTATATAGGAAGATTATAGTCACCAATTCATTCATTTGAAAAGTATTTGTTGAGCACCTACTTATGTTCCAATTGCTATTCTAAGCACTTGGATACATTAGTGAACAAAACAAATATCCTTATGTAATAAATAAGTAAAATATTCGGTTTCTTAGAAGAAAAAGTGGAACTCGGTAAGGTGGACTGGGAATGCTGAAAGGGTGGAGTGTAAGATGTCAAATTAAATACGGTGGTCAGGGCTTCCCTGGTGGCGTAGTGGTTGAGAGTCCGCCTGACGATTCAGGGGACACGGGTTCGTGCCCCGGTCTGGGAAGATCCCACATGCCACGGAGCGGCTGGGCCCGTGAGCCATGGCCGCTGAGTCTGCGCATCCGGAGCCTGTGCTCCGCAACAGGAGAGGCCACAACAGTGAGAGGCCCGCGTACAGCAAAAAAAAAAAATACGGTGGTCAGTAGGCCTCATTGGGAAGGTGAAAACGGAGCAAAGCCATAAAGTAAGTGAGACAGTCCAGTGCAAAGAGGGCAAAAGCCCTAAGCTAGGCACACATATGGCATTATCAAGAAATAGTAAGGAGACCAGTGTTTCCACACTGCCTCATAAATATCTTATATCTCTATATTGTAACAGCTTCTTTCTAAATCTGTTCGATGATTAGACTGTAAGATCCATTAAGTGGGAGATCATGTTTTCTCTTCTTAGTATCTTCAATACTTCACATAGTACCAGACACACAGTGGATACTCATTAACCATTTGCTATATGAAGAAAATAAATGATATAGAACCAGAAAGTTTTCTGAGGCAACTAAGAACTAAACCTCAGAAAAATAAGATTAGAATAATAGCCAGAAGAGAATTAACTGACTGAAATGGCAACATAATAAAGCCAAAAAAAAAAACCAAAAGTCAGTGAATTAAAATCCAAACAAAATTCCAAAGGTAAAAGCATTAGGCCATAATTGGATTTAAAGTAACAGAATAAATTTAAATATGATAAAATCTCCTAAGTAACTATTTTGTATGATAAAATCTCCTAAGTAACTGCATTCATTCCATTTGACTTTTAATAAAATAATACTACTCAATATAATCTACTTATAGTTTCAGATCCAGATTCCTTAGTAAAATGTTTTATCTACTTTAGACTAAATATTTTTATACTAAAACATATACATAAAGCTTTTCACACACTGGTAAAGTTGACTTTAACTTTAACAGATTACAGACTTAAAGGCTGGTGGAGTTTAAAGACAATTTAGAGACCAAGCCTCTCCAAGTCTCTCATCTTAGAGATGACAAATTGAAGACTAGAAAATTGAAACGATCTATTGAAGGTCAGAGAGAATTAGTGATATATCTGCTAGATTCAACTCCTGGACTAGTTAAGAATACAATAATGCTTTAAAATTCTAATTTAAAACAAATTAAAATTCCATTTAAGAAAAACCCAAATGGCCAAAAAATATAACTAAATAAAAAATAAACTTAGAATTTGCTATGGTTGTTTCTGCTTAACAGTAAGTAATGGAATTAGTATCCCATTGTCCCTAAAACTAAGACATTCCCCAAATAGTATCTAAAAATCTGTATCTAATTATTCAAGGTGTAATTAATCAAATAAAATTAAGATGAAGGAAATTTCTACTAATAGAACAGGGATTATTTTTATAATCAATATCACATGACTACAAAATATATATTGCACATTTAGTTAAAGATAGGGAAAGAATTATTAGCCCATTGTATATTTTAACATATTAAGTCTTGAATCACTAATCTGAAATTAAAGAAAAAATCTTACAGCAGTAAAACCCCACACCTGAAGGACTTACCATTTTATCTAGATGTTCAATGGATCTATAAATCTCCCCCTGGGATTCATCATAGTAACTGTAACGGAACCTTTGACCTTGAAACAAATATCATGTACAAAATAAAATAGGGAAAAATTAGAAGCTAAAAAGAAAGCAAGCGCTTACCAAATAATTTCAGTTCTCATGGAAGGCAAAGCACAGCTTAAGCCTCTGAGAGAATCATTCCCAAGAGCCCTTGTACATAAAAATAAAAGGCATATTTGGGAAGGTAATAAAGAAATGATATATCACCAGTGTTTCATGATGTTAAAAACTATTTCAAACTGTAAAACCTTAAAGTCACGAGCAATACAAAAGACTATGGAAACAAACAGTTTAAAAGTTAGAAGCATTGTTAAACATATTATATCGGTCTATAATGGAAAGTAAACGCCAAGAATATGATTCAAGAAAATTTGGCTTAAGGAAACTATCTCAATTTAACAAATCAATGAAAGCTTAGCTTTTGTTGTACAAATGCAAAGATTTAATCTCTACTACAGAAAAGAAAGAAAAAAAGTAGGTCAGAGATATATGTGGCTTGTATAATTTTTATGACCTAGATTTTAAAAATTTATCTCATTTTTGCAAAATTTTCTACTTGGAAAAGGATCAATACAAGTGCCTTTAAGTAGGATACACAGAAGTATAAATATAACAAATAGTCCTACTCTGACAATAAAATCTCAACAAAGGTACAAGCACAGGACATTCAATGTTTAGCTATTCTCCAAAGAACAGAGAGGGTAAAATGGAAGAAGTTTAAAAAGAAGGTAGAAAACAAAAGGCTCAGGAAATAAAATTTGCTTCCTACTATAGTCAAAGAAAAGCCAAAAGTTAAACATATTCATAATTAATTACATATTATTATTCAACTGATTATGTTGTATTTCAGATATATCTAAACCTATTTTTCAGCAATGCCTTTATTTCCAAGAGCTCATTACTTTTATATTCTTTATTTTTAAAGATTCACCAAAACGCAATTTTGAAGGTATCAGAGTACACTAATCATACACACACATACTATGCATCTTGTGCTTCAATTTTACAGCGAAGTTCACATATCCAATTATTATCCTCCCATCTGAGGAGGCGGGTTTCTTTGGCTGGATAATTATGATTTTTAAGTTTTCTGTTTATCTCACTAAAAAAATCACCTTATAAATAATGAGACATGTAAAATTATAACACCCTTTTGATGTCCTTTTTTAGAGAAACTACACATCACAGTTCTTAACATTTCATTAACTTGTTGATGCTAATCATCTCTGATGGTCACCTTTCTACAATATACCATATTTCCTTAACTTTCACATATTAACTTTTCACATACATTAACATGCACAGCTACTCAATGTGGCAGTTCTTATTTCCCTGCACCCCCTGCCCAGCGCCACTATTAAATAAATATTTCATCTTAAAATTCATGATATCCTATAATCAAGCAATAGGGTTCTGAGACAATTACCTGCATTCTGAATATAACAACCTTTTCTAGTAAACACTGGAGATTACTGCATGTTGCTATAACTATCAGATTCATTACAGTCCTTGCACTAAAAAAATTCTTAAACAGTGACAATTCTATCACTGAGTACCCCTATATTAAATAATTCATCAGACATTTCTTACAAAATTTAGAGTTAAGTATATAGCTTTGTTTTTCTTTAAAGAATATATGTACTTCCTCCTAGCTAACAACAGGAACTATACAATTCACCCTATTTTTCCTGTTCGTCAGCTGGCTGCCAGAAGATTCAAAGCCAAATATAATGTCTGTCATAATAACTTAGTGATTCAATTCATTGGTACTAAATTTCTACTTCTGTTTCAAAGTTCTTTTGATGAAGCTGCCCCAAATCTTCTGTGAAATCAATAAACAATTAAAAGAATAATCTTAGACAAGAAAATTCTAACTCACTGTCACTGTAATAAGAGTAATATCCTTGGATGAAATCAAGATGAATATTCTTTGAACCCGAGCTGCTTCAGGTTTATACTAACACATTCTCTTTTTCTTGCTTCTGGTGCTGTCAGTTTTAGTTGTCAATAATCCCTGTGACTGGGACATAATTGTCTTATCTCAAGACTGCTACTCTCAGGTGCAAAGAAAAATGCATGTACTTTGTGACATTTACTATTCGAAAGTCCTTTCTATTTATTTCCAAGTTTAGAGCCGCTGTTTCAAATGCTGAAGTTGGTCAAACCTGCCTTAATCATAAGTCAGAAGTGTAACTATATTTTAAAACTCGGTCTTGTTCATATGGACCATTTTCAATGTAACTTTCACTTAAAAACTACTTCTGAAGTAAGAGAGAAGTACATAGAATGTTTAAAGTAAGTTAAAATACTAAATCAACATGTGATTTAATAAGAATGAAAATATACACAGAAAATCAATGAGCAAATGTTTAATATTTTGCTATCTACTTTTTGCTACTCTTTAGTAGCCACCTCCCATTTAGTAGCTGAAGAACTGAGTAGAAATATTTGATAAGTGTTAAAGGATTTATCAGTTAAGCTAAATTTACACTACTAAGCTACTACACTGAAAAAAGTATCCTACTTATGATAGCTCAAATTGTCTTACGATCATTGTTTTTAATTATACAAACATTTCAAAATTACTTTTCAAAATTACTACATTCTGGTCAATATACTTAAAGAAAGCATCTAATTTGAAGTAAATAGTTGCCATCATCCTAGCCTAAATGTATATACATACATATGTATGAATATATGTGTGTGCACATGAGTACACACACATACAAGTTCAGTTAAATACTACTTGGAATTTGAGTTCAAAAGATTTTTTTGTTTCTAATTATTAAAAAAAAAAGTTTGTCAAAATTTTATTTAACAAGAAATAAAAAAAGACAATCCTAGTGCAATACACTGATCATAAATGCAATTTTAAGTATTTATTGTTCATTTAAAATATATTATGATTTCATGTACCTCATGAGTTTTGTTTTACAATATTTCTAACATTCAGTTAAGTTTATGCATCTAAACTGAACAAATATAGTTGCCTATGTGCCTGGAGAACTGGACTTGTGAACTTTTATATTAAGTATGAATAAAGCATATCACATAGTAAGAGAAAATTACTTACCTGAAACTTATCCTTTCAGAAGGTACACTGGGAAAATGGATTCTTTGAGCCCCTGTTTCAACTCCAAGTATGAGCTTTCTAGCTTTAAGAGCCATTGACACTGCCCCTAGGGGCAGCACAAGCTTTGGAACTCCCCTAGTGAGTATGTCAGTAGTTTCTTCAGGTGCCTTCCCTCAGTTCTTTTCAAATTCAAAAGATGAGAGGAAAAATAACCCAAGAAAAAAATCCTGTAAAGCAGAAACCTTACTCTTTGAGGGAAGGAGGGTAGCTCATTTGTGAATCCATTCCAGAGCACGCTTTCTGAGAAAAAGAAATACAGGTAAGTAATTTTCCCATCTCCAAAGGTGACTGGTGATTAATGAGTGGATTCACAGAGTGTGGAGAATAAGCTCCAGGGATGTCTGTTTAACACACAACAATCAACTAATGAGGACAAACATAACAATGAATGGTACAAGAACCAACACTACTTTTGAATTACCTCAAAACAAAAAGTAAAAAAAATATTAAATACCTCAACATTAAGCTATACACTAGATTGCAGAAACAAACATGAGCTTGGAAAGTTGTTCAATAAAGCCCCCAAAAGATCAGTCAGTAAGACAGACTACCAGACTTATGTCCAGTAAAAACTGTACTGTTATACATTTACTTAATCACTTTATGTTTATATGTTAAAACGTTTTCAAATATTTGAGTTAAACCTCACAACAACCTGTGAGATAGACTATTAAACCACAGTACACTAAGGATCTAAACTGGGGACACTCATAATTGACGTCACTACCAAAGAAAAAATGTACTTCACAAAGAAAATATTATCTAAGTATCTCAAATAAGGTAATCATTTTCATAAGCAAAATACTATAGTCCTTTCATTCTGAAGTCTTAGTTATAATGTAAAATTATTGGCTTTATCTCAAACTTGTAAAAGATTAAAACCCTAAATATGTGAAATCAGTATGTACCAGTATTTGAGAAGACAAATGTGAAAGCCTGAATAAGATATATTTCAGGAATTAGCTAGCTTACACTCAAACCAATTTAAATATTTAGAAAATAGTAATACCCTCAGACCCAAGAGACTAACAACAGAAAGGAAGAAGAGTATGCATGAATAATCACGTGTTAATAAATATTAAACTAGAATTCTGAATAAAGATATAAATTTCATAAACATTGAAGGAGAATGCCAATTTTAATAAGTGGCACATATTTATAAAAAAGAAATTACGTAAACCTAGACAAATATAAGTTTATAGATAAAAATCCAAAACTGCTGAAGTGACTGTAGTGTAAACTCTATTCATATTTTAACAAAATAATATAATTTATCATTAACATCTACCAAATAAATTTACTGAAACTGATTTGAACTTAAAACTACCATTTAAAAAGAAAATTAAATAGAAGCATGAACCCACTTTTAAAGAATCAATTTCTGTTAGGTCCAGTTTCATTCAGAAACTTCTTAGAAGTTAACTGAAAGTTATGTTAATGAAAGTTGTCAGTAATCTAAATTTGGAAGTATAAAGTTCAGGGTGATCAGGAAAACACAAATATTAACAGTATATACGGAAAAGAGCAAAAATGAAACTCAGGAAAATAGAATAAAAATTCTACTAACTAGAAAAACTAAAATAGGCCCAGACAAAATCCTCTTACACGGAGCCATCCTCTAGGATGTGGAACTTGGTTAAGTACACAAGTATGGGGACAATATTACTTCACCATGGTAAAAGTCAAATACTAGCAGCAAGTGTATGCCACTCTTCCTGGTAGTAGTAGGAAAGGTGAAAAGAGGTGGGATCATTAAAACATTACCAGGGAAACATCATCCTATTGGACTCCCTAATGATCAAATAAAACGCAGGAATTGAAATGCAGGGGGTTGGCAGGGTGATTCAAGTGAGGGGATAGAAAGACAGGGCACAATAGAATCTAGGTTCCCAACTCTCCTTTTGCTTCTCTCACCCAAAAAGAAAAATTGAGAGTATTTTAATCTTTCTATTTTCTCTCTAATATCTCTTTCAAGTCTAAATAAGAGCTAAATGGTATCTGAAAGATGAACATCTTTAAAGTAAAATACCCTTAAAAAAAAAGTCATTCTTATAATGGACATTGGCTAACAAATAAGGTTGACAAAGGCAAAATCCTTCCAGTTACACACATATAGGTCTCCTAACTGTCTCTATCATCAAGTTTCTCATTTTATTTTCCACAGAAGCTGGACATTATATTATATAAAGAGAAATGACCACTGGAGATGAAAGATGTCGTCACTGCCAGTACTCTATTGTTCAACAAAAACAAAAAAATTCCACTGTATATATGTGAGTAATTGATCAACTGTACCATAATCAATTAAGTGATTTTTCTTCAAAAACCAGCTATTCAGAAATGTGGAGTGTGTTAAGAGCATAACTCAATGAAACTTCTAAGATCTCTGAGTACTTGAGGAAATGAATCCTTCCTGTGAAATGACTTAGAATTCAGTGTCATCATTATTTAGTATGGTAAGATCAATCTGCACAGCATCTTTAAAACAAGAAGAAACTACTAAGTATTATTGTCATGAGAAAAAGCTAGACTTTTGAGATGGAAATATACCCCTCATTAATTTAGGAAAGATGACCAATGCCACTAAAGCATGAATTTGAAAAATACGAAACAATTTCTAAGTAACCACAGTTTAACCCATAACTAGCCAATGATTCATATTATTTCAACAGGCATATAAAATAGAAAATGAAGCTTATTTTACAAGAATGACAGTTACTATTACTATTGTAGAAAGAAGTCTACCAATTTTGGAATAGTGTCCATGTAACTCTTTCCACTTACTCCCAAACCTCCATCAAATTTCCTAACAAGAATTAGTACAGTGCTTTCCATAAGTACAAAGTAAGCACTTAATGAGTATTGTTAGTGATAGTGATACTGAAAAAATAAACACTTGAAAAAGTTCCATTACTTAATCACCAAATGTAAATATAAATATGTTCTAGTCTCTAGATGATTCCCATAGCTAACATTTATCAACCTCTGGAAATTTTGAGTTCTTTTTTGTAATTATCACCAAAAAATTCTATCTTGCAATTTAAATTCCAAAATTTTCAAGAAATCAGGAGATCAAATGGCCTAAATAATTTTCTGAGGACCTAGATAGAATATAAGACAAAATTCATCTTTCTCTCTCAACATTCTACTTAAATATAGTAGTGGCTTAGGATTTGCTTTATAATCATCAATGAGGTAAAAAGGATGAGTCCACATAAAAGAGCAATATTAAAACATCTACTCATGTTTTATGTGGATTTATGCTGTGGTTGTACGTGCTGCCAAACTTGAGGGAGGGCCCTGAAGAACACTATCAGGGGAGTGAATTATTCAAATCATAAAAGTGATTTTAAATGATTCATAAGAGCCTTAATTAAAAGTGAAGAGGGAGGGAACACATGCTTCAGGAGCTTTTAATTTCTAAAACATGCTTTATTATCAACATAAATTCATAACACTAAGTAAAATAGCCTTTTTTTCAATAATGATACTCCCTAGTTTTATTACTAAACTTCAAAGTTCCCAAGAAAAGAATTCTTTCAAGCATCTACCTACTCAGATCTAAGTAATATACTTATATCCATAAAAAATAACTTCTGCCAAAGGTAGCAAACCAACTAGCAAATAGAATTCATTATTAAAGAACCCTGAGAGCCTCTTAATGAGTTTGACAAGGTAGCAGAGCTACATGCATACCCTAATCCAGGGCTTCCAACCTGAGCACTATCAACATTTAGGGCAGGATAATGCTTTGATGTGGGGGGCTGTCCTGTGCATTGTAGGATGTTTATTTAACAGCTTTCCTGGACTCTACTCCTTAGATGCCAATAGCATCCCCACCTCCTTCCCCACCCCAGCTGTGATGACCAAAAATGTCTCTAGGCATTTCCAAATGTCTCTAGGCATTTCCAAATGTCTCCTGGGGGGACAGTCAGCCCCAGCTGAGAAATCTGTGCCTTAAACAGAAATACTTATCTAGACCATTAGGGAGGATGGTTCTCTTGAACCGAAATCTCAAGGCCATGCATAGTGCAGCATGAGGTAAGAGAAGAAGAAACCAGCCTATCCAGGCCTGATAAATGTTGAATAAACTCCAGCAATCAATGATAAGACATGTAAAAGCCAGGGCTCCCTATATCTCATTAAGGATGTTTTTCTGGCCATTCTGTATCTGAAAATTTATGGTGTTGTGCCTTATGTCTTTACTATAATCAAAGAAATAACTAAAGAATGAACAGATAATGGCATCCTTAAACCATTAAAATAAATGAGTCAAAGAGATGTCCTAAAAGGAATAGGATTCAGAAATATTCTACAACAGTAATGGATAAATGAGAACAAATTGTATCCAAAGAATTCAAAACACAAAATTTACTAAACAAGGCATCCATAAATGTCTCACTTCCTTTATGATCTATTCACTGTGAAGCTTCCTTATTCTTTTAATTCACAATAATAACAAAAATCTCTTAGGAGTCCTTACTCTTATGAACCATTACCAATTTAGACCACAGTGCTAATAGCTAACATGTAACAACCATTGGAGGGTAGTTCTAAACTGGCAACTATGGGCAAAAATTAAGCACCAAAGGAAAAAAAAAGAAAGAAGAAAAGACTAATTACAAAAAAGGAAATGTGGAAAAGGACTTGCATAGCACACAGTGCTCTTCTACGGTCTAAAGAACATTTGTTTTATCTACCAAAAATTTAACTTAAGAGAATCTATCACACAACTCTACCTGGAAATGGGGTTAAAAAATCTTAACTCCCACTAACCTAAGTGTCTAAGCAAGGATGCCCTCACAGTGTGAATCCAATTATACCAGTCGCCTTTGGAAATGTATCCATAATCCCCTATTACAATCTCATCCTTTTTAAATGACCAAAAGACTTTTTTATTCACCTTTAAACACTGTTGCTAAAAGTAAAACTTTCCACGGAAAGTGATAAAGAACTGAAAATCAGAGCTTAGAATGAAAAGATACCTTTAACCACAAGTACATAATATCTACCATGAAATGTTAAAATCTAGAACTTACCCCAATGGCAGAAATCAGAAGAAACCACAAAGAGATTACTAGGATCCGCTAGATATTTACTGAAGAGTTTTCCGAATTCCTGTTCTTTTGACTCACTCAGAGCTCCAACCAATACAGGAATAATGGTAAACTCATCCTTATGGCTTAAAGAAAACAGAAAACAGAAAAAAAAAAAAAAAAGTCATTTAAGAAATATAAGAATAAAAATAGTTTTCCAATGTGTTGGCACTAAAAAGTGGAACATTTATTAATAGTGGAATGGATAATATACATAATATTGCTGAATTCTTAAAATCTATAAATTAATGTTTAAAGAAAACCATTTAAAAATATGAGGTACAGAATACTAAAAATATCTATTTAAATTACAGAAATGTACAATACTTCTTTAGGTAAACAAAGCTATTTTACTACTAATAATATCTTCGAATGTAAAAAGAAGCCCATCAAACCATCACCAAGTCAAGTCTTCTCAACTACCCATAAAAACTACAGTCATCTCTGCCCAATGCTTCTGTAATTTTAAAAGAGTATTAAATTCTTCCTCACTTATTTTAATTCTATCCGATTATAAATACCACCATTTCTGGCACTTGTTCTATAAACCTGCCAAGTGAGACCTACAAAACTTATCTTGGCTCCCGTAAGATTCACCAAATGCACCTTACTCCTATACTAATAAACAGATACAGGACAGTCTGAAGATACAACTCAAATTTCACTGGCATCTAGGGTGGACATAGAATTCAAGGAAATAGATATTAATTTCTAGCAACAAGAAAAAGACGCCACGCCCATCCACAATGTTTATGGCATATCCACAAGTCCCTTTTTCACTCTATAGATTGAAAGATTTATGGAAAAGGAACAGAGCAGATTAATTAAGAATAACTGTGACGGGCTACAGAAACAGACCTTTTAAATTTTTCATTGTAGTGAAATTTTGTTTACATATATTCAATATTATTTATATTCTAAAGGATCCCAGATTTGGAATTTTAGAAGCATGAATCATGTTTGTCTGACTTGTTCTAAACAGGACTTTTAAAAAAATCATTGTAATAAATGCTTTTTAATATAATCCGGCACTTAATTGATGTTGGACAAACAGAATTCATAAAAGGGTCTGTAAAAACACTAGGTTTAAGTATTACCAAAATAAATGTTAGCTCAGCTTCATAAAGCTAAATTCAGGGCACCCAAGCGCCTCCCCCAAAAAGGCCCCCTTACCCTTGTCAATTGCGAAATAAACAGATCATACAGATCTCCAATCCCTCTGCAATGCAGGGGCTTCTTGGGCAGAATCTGCATCTATGGAGTAAGAAAAAAAGAGGAAGCTGGCAGAGGAAGCTGCCATGGGATATCTCTTTCTCTGATTCTTACCACTTTGCTTAACAACTGCATGAACGAATAGGGGCTCTTCAGTAAGTTAAGAGTGATTATCATATGAAAGAAAAGAATTTGAGCGCTAGTAAAAATTCAAGAAGATTGTTATGAATTGTTCTAACTTCAAGTACTACCTACATAAATAAATACACTAAGATCATTAAAGAGTCTGCAAGTAATTATGACATAGTAGGGAAGCAGTTATATAGAGTATAAAAAACAAGAAGTCAGAAGAAATGGACTCAAGTACTATCTCTATCACATTCAAATAAATGTTGAGAGCATAGGTAAGTTACCAACCTAAAAATTTATATTATTTGTAAAATGATCATAATTACAATACCCTTTTCATAAAACTGTTATGAGGTAAGGAATACTACAAGAAAAGTACTTTGTCAACAATAGTTGCTTCACTCTGAGCAAACACGTCTCCTTCTCCATAACAGCCACCAAACTATTCAATTAACCTGTCTGAACTATCTACACAGAGGTAAAAGTCTAATACTACTTAGAAATCTAAGCTCTGAATCAAGATTCATCCATCCACCTCTTTGTTATTTCTCTTTTTAAAAAATTGCTTGTTGTTCTCTATCCCCACAAAGCATGACTTAGAGAAAAGAGCATTTGGCCTTGAAATGTAATATTCCTAGGTTTTAGAATCCAAGTTGTGAAGTTGGACTTCCCTAGTGAAGGAGTATAAAATCTCGCCCTCAAATAACAATTATAAAAACTGGATAAAGCTGTCAAAAAAACCAACCATTTTGTGCTTTGGAAATCAACCAAGGGCGAAAAACACAATGAGAAGAGTTTATTCATGAAAAATAAACTGATTTCTTGGGAAGAACAGTGGAAGTCTGGCATCTTACCAGGAACTGACTCTATCTCCCTTCCCTGCTCCACCAACATTATGGTGAAAGCAAGGTGAGATTGCCTGTGAAAACCAGCAGCTTCACCGCTGAAGGAAGCTGACTTTGATTTGGAGTAGAGAGCAGAATACCCACACCCAGCAGGAAACAGAAAATCCTGCAGCTTTTGTTGCCTGAAATTACCATATCATTTGAGGCAAGCCACAAACCTGAGGACTACCTAGAAATCTAACAGGGAGGTCTGGGAAAGGAGAGACCCATATAGGGACTGAATAAATTCATATATTCTGAAGAGATGCCCTGATGGTGACCTGGCTGAACAGGAGGCAGCACATGTGTACAGGGGAGGTCCATAAGGCCCTAAGCTCTCGCCAAATGCCAGGTAATTGGGAGGATGAGAGCAAGCACAAGGGTAGGTGGAGACCTGAGAGACACCAAGCTCTTACACATCCCTGGCTGACTGGAAACCTCCACACACGCACAGGGAGACCAGAGAAGATCCAACAGAAAGCAAAGGAGGCAAACTTGAAAATTTCATATGTGCTCCCCAAAACATACACAATCCAGCAGCAGAGGGTGAAAGGTATACAGGTTCAACATGTTTAAGCACAACCTCCAAACAAACAGTAGCTAAGCACTAAGCAGTGCAGATACAGGGGTGAACTCTAGAAAGCCAGGGTGAAAAATATAAATAAGAATTTTTTAAAAGCTAAGGAGATACATCAGTAGCCAAATACTGTGAGAGAGACAAATTCCACAGAGTCCATGAAAGTTACTTTTAAAAAAATTAACAGGGGCTTCCCTGGTGGCGCAGTGGTTGAGAGTCCGCCTGCCAATGCAGGGGACACGGGTTCGTGCCCTGGTCCGGGAAGATCCCACATGCCGCGGAGCGGCTGGGCCCGTGAGCCATGGCCGCTGAGCCTGTGCGTCCGGAGCCTGTGCTCCGCAACAGGAGAGGCCACAACAGTGAGAGGCCCTCATACCGCAAAAAAAAAAAAAAAAAAAAAAGGTACAAATGAACTTATTTACAAAACAGAAACAGACTCACAGACTTAGAGAACAAACTTATGATTACCAGGGGGGAAGGGCAGAGGGGAGGGATAGCTAGGGAGTTTGGGACTGACACTACACACTGCTATATTTAAAATGGATAACCAACAAGGACCTACTGTATAGCACAGGGAACTCTGCTCAATATTATGTAACAACCTAAATGGGAAAAGTATTTGAAAAAGAATAGATACATGTATATGTATAACTGAATCACTCTGCTGTACACCTGAAACTATCACAACATTGTTAACTGACTATAATATAAAATAAAAAGTTTAAAAAAAAAGAATAAAGTTGCTATAATATACTATTGGGTTGGCTAAAAGGTTCGTTCCGGTTTTTCTGTAAGATCTTATGGAAAAACACAAACAAACTTTTTGGCCAACCCAGAATGTAAAAAGTCCAGTTTCAAGAAAAAAATTGTGAGCCAAAGAAAAAGGAACCTGTGACCCACTCTTGGGCGTAGGGTGGGGGTGGGAGTGGAAGTAGAAGCTGTATCCAAATGGGACCAGATATTAGATTTAGCAGACAAAGATTTTAAAAGTTATTAAAAATATGTTCAAAGAAATAAAGGAAACTATGCTTGATATATACAATATCAAACATACGAGGATGCACACAATGGGAATCCCAGAAAAGTTACAGTAAAAGTATTAGAAAAAAATAATGGCTGAAAACTTTCCAAATTTCATGAAAAACATTAATCTTCAGATCAAAAAAAACTAAACAACCCAAAGTAGATAAGTATAAAGAGATTCCCAACCTAGGTACACCATAATGAAACTGATAAAAATCAAAGACAAAGAGAAAATCTTGAAAGCAGCAAAAAGAAAATGACTCATTACTTACAGGATAGACTTTTCAACAAATGGTACTGGGATAATTGCGTATCCATAGGAAAAAAGTGAACTCAGACCTTTACCTCATACCATACACAAACTGGTTAATAACCACAACTATAATCTAAAACCATAACACATCTAGAACTGGGTTCAGCAAACATCTTTTGAAATGGGCCATACTGTAGGTTTTCTGGGCCATACAATATCTGTAGAAACTACTCAACTGTCACTGTAAAGAGAAAGCAGCCATAGTCATTAGGTAAATGAATGGGTGTGACTATGTTCCGATAAAACATTACAATAACAAGCTGTGGGCCAGATATGGTCTGCAGAACACATTCAAGAAGAGAAAATCTATGTGGCCCTGGATTCAAAAGCAGAATCCATACAAGAAAAAAAAAAAGATAAAAATTCATCAAGAATGTTTGCTCTTCAACAGACACCATTAAGAAAACAAACAGACAAGCCATACAATGGGAGGAAATCTTTGGATATCATATATATGAATAAAAAAACCTGTGTCCAGAATATATAAAATCTTGTAACTCAGTAAAAAGATGAATTATCAAATTAAAACTAGGGCAAAATATATGAATAGGCATTTGACAAAAGAAGATACACGAATGACTAATAATCATATGAAAACGTGCTCAACTTCATAAGTCACTGGAGAGATGCAAATTAACACCACAGTGAGGTTACACTACACATCTATCAGAATGGTTGTAAAAAAAAGACCGACAATAACAGGTACTGGCCAGAATGTGGAGAAACAGAACCCTCATGCATTGTTCCTGGAATATAAAACAGTGTCATCACTTTGAAAAACAGTTTGGCAGTTTCTAGAAGAGTTAAAACACAGACTTATCATATGACTCAGCAATTCCATTTCCAAGTAACTATTCAAGAGAAATGAAAACATGTGTTCACATAAAGACTTGTACAAGAATGTTTATATCATTATTCCTAATAGCCAAAAATGAAAATGATCCAAATGTCCATTAACTGGTGAATGGTTAAACAAAATGTGGCATATTCATACAATGGAATAACTACTTGGCAATAAAAAGAATGAACCATGGGTACATACCGCAACATGGATGAATCTCAAAAACAGTATGCTAAGGGAAAAAGGACAGACACAAAAGACTATATTTTGTATGATTCCATTTATTTAAAATTTCCAAAAACTACAAATCTATAAAGAAAGAAGGTAAATGGTTGCCTGAGGTTGAGAATGGGAGCAAGAATTGCCCTCAAATGGACACAAGGTTTCTTTTTTGGGTGATAAAAATGTTGTTTTAAAACTAGATTGTGAGATGTCTGCACAAATCTATAAATTTACCAGAAATCAGTGAGCTATAATCTTATGTGGATGAATTTTACAAGATATCACTCATATTTCAAACTTCAATAAAACTGTTAAAAAAAGAAGAAAGAAAGAAAATCCATCTTTGCCACTTGCAAACTGTGCTACTTGCACCAGGTTACTTAACCTACCCTAAGCCTCAACTGTCATCAGTAAAAACAGAGTTAATAAAATGTACCTTGCAAAACTCTTGTGAGCACTTTAGTAATGTAGATGAAAGTTTTATCCCTTTTTCTGTCCTATAATTTAACCCGTGCTGCAGAAAATTACTATATCCAAGATGTGTAACAAACGATAATTGAAATCCTAGAACCAATAGTGAAGCACTCTCTTTAAAAACAAACAATATAGGCTTCCGTGGTGGTGCAGTGGTTAAGAATCTGCCTGCCAACTACTGAGCCCACATGCCTCAACCACTGAAGCCAACACGTCTCAACCACTGAAACCCACGCACCTAGAGCCTGTGCCCTGCAACAACAGAGAACTAGAGAAGGCCCGCGCGCAGCAACGAAGACCCAATGCAGCCATAAATAAATAAAAATTTTAAAAAACCAAACAAACAATATTGGGACTTCCCTGGTGGTCCAGTGGCTAAGACTCCGCACTCCCAACGCAGGGTGCCCGGGTTTGATTGCTGGTCAGGGAACTTGATCCCACATGCCGCAACTAAAGATCCCGCATGCCACAACTAAGACCCAGCGCAGCCAAATAAATAAATAAACAAATATTTTTTAAAAAACAATATCACCGTATCACCAATGCTCTTAATGGTACAGAGCACAAAAAGTCTAAATTCTAATGTAAAAATTCTAATATAAAAATGTGAATTTGTAGCTAACATAGTTCTACAGTTAATGCTACAGTTAATAACACTATTGAATATTCGAAACTTGCTAAGAGTAGATCCTAAATGTCCTCATCAGAAGGAAAAAATGTGAACTCTAATATGAATATTCTAAGTGATAAGAAAACAATTTAAATGACAGTGTTTTTACTTAATTAGTGATATATAAGTAACTGAAATCTTAAAATTGATGACATTTTAAACTAGATGAAATACTGTATACAAATAGTTATTTGCTTATTCTTTCTATGGCATTAATCTGAATATTTCTCCCCTGAACAACACTGATGAACATGAGAAATTTCTTTTCTATACAAGTTCCAACTTCCCAAAGATTTTAGAAGCAGTCCAGAGCTACTCAGGTGAGAATTTAAAAAAAAAATCATAGGTACTTCCCTGGTGGCACAGTGGTTAAGACTCCGTGTTCCCAATACAGGGGGCCCGGGTTCGATCCCTGGTTGGGGAACTAGATCCCACATGCATGCTGCAACTAAGAGTCTGCATGCCACAACTAAGGAGCTGGCAAGCCACAACTAAGGAGCCTGCCTGCCGCAACTAAGACCCAGTGCAACCAAATAAATAATAACTAAGCCAGTCAGAAGAAAAATTATTCTTATCCCTAAGGTGCTGAGGCTGTTGCCACAATAATATCACTATATAATTTACTCTCCTCTCCTCTTTTAGACAGAAAATATTCATAGGGAAAAAAGAGGACAAAACATATGTAAATATAAAAAAATCTTTACTCTGATAAAAATAAAATACATCCCAATCTTCTCAAATGTCTTATGCTACCTCTTGCTCATCCTTTTCATGGTCATAGAAACTAAAATTATTCCATTACGACCAACAGAGAATTTGTACTTATTATTCCAGAGATTCTCCATGTTCTATCTATAATTCTAAAAAACGCTCTCTTCCAGATACAGGTAATACTCAAAAGGAAACTTCTATGTTCATGAAAAAGGGAAACTGGGGAAGGGAAAGAAAAGGGAAAAGGGAGAAGGTAAACTAGCTGTCAATGACAACTAAAATTACCATTAAGTCATTATAAATCTTTACTGTTGGATCAGGTAAGTGAATCTAATGAGATTATCAAAACTAATTTCAAAGGTTTTATCTTTCTGAATTTCCATTCCAGTAGGAGTACTTATTAGAAAGGTTTTACAAGAGCAGGCATATTTCAGGTACCAGAGAATCGTACTAAACTCTGTTTTGGAAACTCAACCATTTGAAGCAAGAGTCCTATGATAAATTGGCCCAAGTCTGCTGTCAGAATTATAGAGACATTCTAGTATTTTGAGAGAAACAAGTCAACATTTATTTCCATGCCCTATGCTCTCCTAAAATTACACCCGGGTTTACACCTAAAACTTAACAGCTTTACCATCTCTGATAATTGTATACTCTTAGGCCTTAAACTTATCTTAAAATTATCTTACTCTACCACATAGAAATATTTACCAAGTTTTGCTCATTCTAACCTTTAAATGTCTCCCATAATCTGCTCAGTCTGCTACCCTATCCACCACTATGTTAGTTCAAAGCCCCCGTGATTTCTAAACTATTTCTACCAACCTCTTCCAATTCTAATCCATCCTTCACAGTACCATCACGCCATCAAAGAGTAATACTCTTATAGTCAAGTTCTAATCATCTCCCTCTTTTGCTGAGGAACTTTTACTAGCTCTATGCCAATCATGGAATGAAATACAAATATCTTAAAATGACATTCAATGCCCTTCATAATCCTGTCCCAACCTACTTTCCAACTTTCTAATCTTGGCCCTCTTACTCTACACCTCTACAAAGTTACCTATTCAAATGTCTCCAGTCCCATGTTGGTATCATATATGTGTGAAAAGTCAGATAAGGTATAAGATAACAGGAAGTGGCAGGACCAATATCCAACTAAAAACATTCATATCTGTGAAAAAACTTTTTCTAACTATGCAGGCCAAAAAACATCTACAGACAGACCTCAGTTACTAGTTCAGCCTTCTGTAACTCCTGCAAGCTAAGTCGATTAATTTTCCGTTCTTAAAATAAGCCCTGGGCTTTCTTACTCCTATACTTTGTATTTACAGTACTCCCTTTCCCTCAAAAAATTCTGCCCTATTCTGTGAAAATTATAGCCATCCTCAAAGTCCACTCAAATATCACCTTCTCACAAAGCCTTCTGTGCTCCCCTAACTCAGTTATCACCTACACCCCCCCTTTTCTGTTCCTATAAACTCTTCAATCGCACTTACTACATTTTGAATTATATTACATTTATTTATATAGATATCTCTCCTACTAGACTATATGCTGAGGAAACACAAAATATTTACTTATTTTTTATCACCTGTCATTCCTTGCACAATTAGGCAACTCTACTAATACCGGAAAAATTCAGATTAACCAAAATTTTTAAATTTTGAGAGTAAATGTCATTTTAAAAACAATCAGGGCTTCCCTGGTGGTGCAGTGGTTGAGAGTCCGCCTGCTGATGCAGGGGACACGGGTTCGTGCCCCGGTCCGGGAAGATCCCACATGCCACGGAGCGGCTGGGCCCGTGAGCCATGGCCACTGAGCCTACGTGTGTCTGGAGCCTGTGCTCCGCAACGGGAGAGGCCACAACAGTGAGAGGCCCGAGTACCGCAAAAAAAAAAAAAAAAAAAAAAAAATTAAATATTTACGTCAATAACTAGTAAAACTGAAGGCAGGGGGAATTACGATTATGGGCCAAAATGAGTTTTGTTTACTAGCCTACTTAATTACTCCCCATGAATAAAATACATTATTCTTAATCTGTGATTAACAGCAACATTGGAAAAGGAGTCTCTTGTGTATTCCTGAGAAGGTGACAAAGGTAAAGGAAAAGAAATCCTTTTTCCAACCCAAAATAACAAGTTTTAAATAATAAAATCAGGAACTTCCCTGGTGGTCCAGTGGTTAAGAATCTGCCTTCCAATGCAGGGGAAGCGGGTTTGATCCCTGGTTGGGTAACTAAGATCCTACATGCTGCGGGGCAACTAAACCTGAGGGCCGCACTACTGAGCCCATGTGCTCTGGAGCCTGTGCGCCACATCTAGAGAAGAACCCGCACGCCACTACTAAGACCCAATACAGCCAAATAAATAAATATTTTAAAATAAATAAAATAAATCAGAGCTATAAACTGCCAAAAAGTCCTTCTGAGACAAGGAAAATGATATAGGTCATAAACTCATATCGACATAAAAGAAAGGAAGCACATTAGAGAGGGATAAAAGAATGTAAAATAACATCTTTCGTTTATTTCATTTTATTTTTCTTATTCTTAATTGATCCAACAGATAACAATTGTTCAAAATAATTATAGCAATAATGTGTTTGGTAATTATAGCTTATGAATGATAACAATGTTGTAAGGGACAGGAAGGAGAAATCGGGAATACTCTGTTATAAGATACTTGCACTACATGAATCAGTACAGTGTTACTTGAAAGTACACTTGCATCAGTTGCAAATGTATGTTGCAAACTTTAAAGCAACCACTAAACAAAGTAAAAAGAAGTATAATCAATATACAAAGAGAGGAAGGAAAATGAATTCATATTAAATGCTCAATTAAAACCTGAGCAAGAAGAAAAAGAGGGGAAGACAAAAAAGAAATAAAGAACAAGGGCAATGAACAGAAAATGGTAACAAATATAACAGATATTAATCCAAGTATATCAATAATCTCTTAATAGGTAAATGGATACACTGTGATACACCCATAAAATGGACTATTATTCAACATAAAGAAAAATAAGCTACCAAGCCATAAAAAGACATGAAGGAATCTTGAAAATATATTACCAAGTTAAAGAAGCCAACCTGAAAAGGCTACATACTGCATGATTCCAACTACATGATATTCTAGAAACTGTATGACTATGAAGACAGTAAAAAGATCAGCAGTTACCAGGGGTTGGATGGAGGTAGAGAGGGGGGAGAAGACGAATAGGTAAAGCACAGGGGATTTTTAGGGCAGTAAAACTATTCTACAGGGTACTATAATGGTAGATACATGACATGAGGCACTTTGCAAAACCCATAAACTATATAACACAAAGAGTGAACCCTAATTAAACTATGAACTTCAGTTAATAATCATGTATCAATATTGGTTCATCAATTATCACAAATGTATTATACTAGTATAAGATGTTACAAATAGAAAAAATGTTCAGTTAATAGTAATTAATACCATACAAGGCATCTGACATTCTCACTCAGGGAACTCAAAAATATAATTAATACAAATAAACACAAGAATTACAAGAATTAGGTTTAACAATTTGGATTAAACTATACAAAATCAAGATTTTCTAGATATATATAATGGTATAAGTACTAAGTTACCAAATCCTAACCATGGTGAATTTCTAAGATTGGCTAGAACCTGAAACATAAGATGAAACAGATTTAAATACACGGTACTGTGCTTTCAAGTTGCCCATGTTCCAAAATATTAGTAACAAAAAGCATTATATGGCTAAAAAGATAATAATGATATTTTTACAGTGAACATGAATTTTTTTTTTTTTTTTTTTTGCGGTACGCGGGACTCCCACTGCCGTGGCCTCTCCCGCTGCGGAGCACAGGCTCCGGACGCGCAGGCCCAGCGGCCATGGCTCACGGGCCCAGCCGCTCCATGGCATGTGGGACCCTCCCGGACCGGGGCACGAATCCACGTTCCCTGCATCTGCAGGCGGACTCTCAACCACTGCGCCACCAGGGAAGCCCCAACATGAACATTTTTATAGGGTCATATTTCTCAAACACTTTGAAAGTTACTAAAGAACTCTATTTACTTTGCACATTTTTCTGAACAAAAAAGAAAAGCACTGAAATTAGGGCAAAGGAATTGTTCTATATCTTGACGGTGGTGAATATTTACAACTCTGCATTTATCAATATTCACAGACTTCTATGCCATAAAGAGCATATTTTACAGTATGTAAATTACCTCAGAAATCAATTAAAAATTTAAACTGTAAATAGAGTAAATGGGAATGATAAAGAGAAAGGAATAAAACGGGCGAAAGATAACTGAACAGAGTAAAATGCAAAGAAAAAGAAGAGGTGGGATCATGTTGTTAAGAGTGAAGAGTTTTTTTCAAGATATACGATTTCTACATATCCAAACTTAACTCTCTCAAATGTAATTATATGCAATATTAAAAACTATGAATTTCTGGACTTCCCTGGTGGCGCAGTGGTTGAGAGTCCGCCTGCCGATGCAGGGGACATGGGTTCGTGCCCCGGTCTGGGAAGATCTCACATGCCGCAGAGCGGCTGGGCCCGTGAGCCATGGCCGCTGAGCCTGCGCGTCCGGAGCCTGTGCTCCGCAACGGGAGAGGCCACGACAGTGAGAGGCCCGCGTACCGCAAAAACAAAAACAAAAACAAAAAAATACTATGAATTTCAATCGTAAAGATAATATATGGAAAAAAAGGATCAGAATAAAATACTTAAGATATCATCTCCTATTTACATGTTTTAATTTTCACAAAAACGTGTGTATGTATAAATCTTATACATATATTGTATATACACAAACATATATGCATACATATATGTTAGCATATCTATAATAATTTTTACTGTCAGTAAACACTGGTTGAGGAGAAGCAAAGCGGCTTTCACTGCTCATTTTGTACTTCTTGATGTTGTTTACACTTTTAAACCATGTACATCCATTTTTTAAATGTCAACAGAATTAACTGAGCAAGGGGATTATGGGTCATTTTATGTTTTCTCCTCTATAACCTCTAATGAATATCATTTTTAAATCTGTTTAAAATAAGAAAATTATAAATAATAGATATTTAATTGTTAAACCTGTTTTTATAGTAGTGAAAAATGAGGGAAAAGTTTTAAAATTAAATGATCAATTGAAGTATTACAGAGACATATACTAGAAAGTCCTATGTATACCCAATAAAAAGGAGTTTAAAAAATGACATGGAAATAGGTTCATGATATGAAAAGCAGTTAATAAAAAAAAACTGATCTCATTTTTGGAAAAAATATTTAATAAAAGTATTAAAAATAGATTGTTATTAATTTATTCAACAATTAATTATTGAGATCCTTTTGTGTACCAGGTACTGAGACGGGTACAGAAGATACAGGGTAGACTAGCTGCCCTGGAGTAGGGAATAGGTTAGGGAAGTACCAGAGAAGGGAGATAAAGAGCTATTTAACTGCAGTGCTACTGTGGTAGGTTGTCTACAAATATAATCACCAAAATTCCTCCCACTTCTGAATGCTCATGCCACCCCTCCCATTAGGTATAGAGCCAATTTCTCCTTCCCTTTGAACCTAGCCTTCCAACTTACTTTGCCAAGTAGAATGCAACATAAGTGATACTGTGCCAGTTCCAAGCCTAAATATTAAGAGGCCTAGAAGTTTCTACTTGTTTTCTTGTTACCCTGAACTGCCATGTACTTCAGGATAGTCCAGCAGGAAAGGGAAACCATGTGTAAGAGACAGGCCCTGAAGGAAGAGTAACAACAAGTGGAGATAGCACCAAGATGAGAACTAAGGTGCCCAGCAGACAACCTGCATCATAGCCCCAAACAGAAAGTGAGAGCACCTTGGAACATCTAGTCTAAGTCAACCTGTCTCAACTGGCAGCAGATAAAACAGAGATGACTGGTTGCCACTCATCCCTGACCAAATTTCTAGCCCAAAGAATCATAAACAAAAAAAAAAAGGTACTTTAAGGTGATATGCCATGCTGCAATAGATAACTGAGACCAAAAAATAGTACCTGGAAAGCGTATTACTGTAAGAGAAACCTAAAAAATATAATATTGGCTTTGTGGACACAGAGATAGGTGGAAGTTGAAAGGGCAACAAGGAGCCTGGAAACTGGATGAGCAGTAAGGACACTGCTATAGGAGGCTAGAAATAGGGTTATCCATATTATTTACTGGGAGAACAATTAGCATAACGTAACTTAGAAGATTAAAAATACACTTAAAGATTAAAAATAGCTAAGAAGATTTCCAGACAAAATATTCAAAGTGTCAATGGCTTCTTTACAGCCAAGTATGAGAAGGTACAAGAAGAAAAACATGAGCTAAAGAATTATAAGCAGAATTTAAAAGAAATATTTCCAACCAGGAGTTGCTTGGTTGGAAAATAACTTTCTCATCGCTAGCCTCTACAGATAGCAGAAAACTGTCAAAGAAACAGCATAAGGACAAAGATCAAATCCACAGTGCTACCAAGAACATGGGCTCAGAGGCATCAAATCAAAACGCATCTGTAAAATGTATTAGGACCTCAGGAAGACTTAAGACAGTGCTTGTATACTCTCTCAGGCAGGTAAAAGGGCTTCTGAGAAACTCCAGGCCCCTAACTTGAGATCCAAAGTAGAAAGAAGCCTGTCTCAGAAAGAACTGTGGATGTGACTTTTGTCTAATGGAATGCACTTATAATCTGATGTACAGAAAACCCACAAAGTGTTTAATGGAGTTCAATCAGTTTGTACTAAAAAACAAAACAAAACACTGTTCCAAATAAAAAGAGGCCTTTAGGCTCTTAAACTGTCACATACATGAAGCAGACTAAAACTGCTACTTAGATGCAAACAAGGCCCATTTCTTATGGAAAAGTAAAAATGACTCAGAGAGGAGAGCCAAAAGCCGAAAGGATCCAGTCAAGAGCTAAGAATAATACAGGTCTTCCTCAACTGAAATGGGGTTAAGTCTCAATAAACCCACTGTAAGTCGAAAATACATTTAATACACCTAACCTACTAAACATCATAGCTTAGTCTAGCCTACATTAAATGTGCTTAGAACATTTACATTAGTCTACAGTTGGGCAAATCATCTAACACGAAGCCTTTTTCATAATAAAGTGTTGAATCTCTCATGTAATTTATTGAATACTGTACTGAAAATGAAAAACAGAATGGTTGTCTTGGTTCAGAGGATTTTAAGTGTACCGGTTGTTCACCCTTCTGATCATGAGGCTGCCTGGGTGCTGCGACTCACTGCCACTGCCCAGAAACATGAGAGAGTAAGCACACACATTGCTAGCCTGGGAAAAGATCAAAATTCGAAGTACAGTTTCTACTTAATATGTATCACTTTCACACCATCAAAAAGCCAAAAAATCTTAAGTGGAATCATCATAAGTCAGGAACCATCTGTAATGAATTATGAAGCCACTACCAGAAGACAGAACCAAGCCATAATCAAGGATATTTTCTATTTCCTGGTTAGAGTTCAGAATTGCTTTGGACCAGAGACTACTACATGCTTCCCATTCTTTCACTCTGCAACGGAAGTAACTATTGTGCTTTACTGTCCTTGTCTCAAAACTGTATACTGAGTGTATTGGGAGGGGGAGGGGGAGACTTGCCTTCTTAGTGCCCAGGTATCCAAATCAAAAAGAGCTACACCCAAGGAGCCTCATCCATATCCCAACCTAATGCAGATCATAAGATAATGGACTTCGAACCTGAGGTCATAACTGGATGAGATTTCTGGGCATCTTAGGAGAGCTGGGGGTGCCCTCCATGTTGGAGAAATGTGAATTGTCCACCAGAGGAAGAATTGTGGTAGCCATCTGCAAAGATGGCTGCCAACAATACCTCCTACTCCTGTACACATATGCTACTCCTCCTGTCAAGAGGTGGCATTTTCTCCTTTGAAAAACAAAATGCAGTTGAAATGCTACTACGTAGTTTCAGGCCTAGGCCTTAATGGGCCAAGAAACTTCTGGTTTTGTTCTCTTGTTATCCAGAATCACCATGTAAAGAAATCCAGACTATCCTACAGAGAAACCAAGAATATAGAAAAGCCCTGGTTGGTAAACAAACAGGCCATCTAGAGAACAGATGAGGCGTCTCAAGTAAAAGCCAGCACTAAGGCCATCGTGGATCCTCAAGGCCCACTCCAGCCATCTCAGTCAGTATCTTGTGGACCAGAGCAAGGTATTCCCTACTCAAACTCCTGATCCAAAAATTGTGAGCAATAAAATAGTTATGATTTTAAGTCACTAAGCGTTGAGGCAATTTGTTACTCAGTAATGAAAGACTGATACAGGTAGTGAGCGCAGCAAAGACTATAAAGGAAAAGTACTAGGTACTTTCTAAGAGTCAGTATTAGGAATCCTAATGTAATCTGAGATGTAGGGAAGGTTTTCTTGAGAAGTGATATACTTAAAAGTGGTTATTTAACACTATTTAATAGGAAATTATGAACAAAAATTTTGTTCACTAGTTTCAAATTTCTATTTTCCTAAATTTCCACATTATGCCTGTTTTACTTTTGAAATAACAACAAAAATGTTATTTTATTAAAGCTTCCTTAAGGATACTGTTGGCAGTTTACTGGTCCTATTGTATTGAAATTTATTAAGTCTAAAATATATTTTCTTATGACAAAATATGCAAACATTTCAGCAAATAACAAAAGTTTTCTACTGTCCTATGTAGTTGAAGAATGGGATGTTCTGATTACACTAGGATTCCAAAACTTAAACAGCCTATATTGGTTTAATAACTTCTAAAGAATTAGAATGTATTAAAACAATTAACCTAAAATTATACTGCTTATAATTTAATATCACACTGTTTTTGGAAACTTCTTCAGGTTTATGTTAATTCCTCATAGTTATCATTGTGAAAAGATGTGGATAACATAAGACTGAGAGAAGTAAATAATACTTTGATAACAGAATTAAGAGTGGAAATAACCCCCAAAACTGCAATAATGGAATAAAAGCAACATGGAAAAATTAAACAGAAATAACTGAAGAGACAAACACATTTAGGGTTAAAAAGAAATCAACCACAAAAGTACAAGAGGAGAAATAATCCAGCTTAACAGTATAAAAAAGCCTTGGGGTTTCAGCTGACCACAAGTATATCAGACAATAGTAAGGTAAGCCATATCAGCATAATAACTGCTTAGATAATCTCAGACTTCATTAATGCATTTAATTGACAAATATTTACTGAAAACCTATAATGCACTACTTATTTTCCTAAGAGAATACAGTAATGAGGACCAGAGAAGGAATAATCTCACCATATTTAGAACTAGTCAAACTACATATGGAATATTAAGTCCATATAAAGGAAATGGTTGAAAAAATTAGAGAAATGTGACCTATAAAAGGAAAACTTCCTAATTTGAATATTGCCCTAAAAGAAGAAAGAAAGCTCTTAAAACAATTCTTTCATTTTACCAAAATAAATTGACTACTACGTGACAGGCGTTGTGCTAGGCACTGGGGTATAAGTGGAAAACAAAATAGATATTGTCCCTGTCTTCACTCTACTTATAGTCTAGTGAACACCCTATCACTAGAAGACCTTTTAGCAGGTACCAAATAAGAATCTGTCAAGCACTTTTTATAAAAGAGATCTCTTTTATAACAGATCTATATTATATTTAGATAATCTCTTTTATTATATATTATTATACAATAATCTCTTTTATAATAGAGATTCATGTACTTTGATTAAGGCTGAAATAAATTACCTCCAAAGTTACTTCCAAATCTAAAATTTTATGATTACTTACTTATAGCACTATAACATGAAAGAATGTAATTGTTACTCTGAGATAAATGAATGTATAATGAATAAGATAACAGGCAAATCAATACACACAAACACACACACACGGGTTGTTGTTTTTTTCTTTTAATATTTCTACCTAATAAGACAACCACGTCACTTTACACGTTAAGCCTTCATAGGCAAACTACTCAAAACCAACTTCAATCCATATTCAGAAAATCCAATCCCAAATTTTTATTTCATTTCAACAAAAATTTTAAAACTCTTTACCCTAATGATTATCTCACCCTAGTTAAAATAATTCCAAAGAAATTAATATCCATGATTTCTCTGGGATTTCTTATATTAATTAATATACCTTTCCATGGCTTTAGCTGTATAAGGCAAATGCATTTCAATACTGTGTTCATCTTCATCTGTCTGCAGAGACATTCGTTCAAACATTCCTGTCTTCCACAGTTCTCCGTAAACTAGAGATTTCAAAATATAGTAAAACAAATATATTAATGTATATCCTTACCCTGTGAGACTCTATCCAGTAACACAAAACTACATGCTTTGGCAAGAGACAAAAAGCACCACATAATATTCTCCATTTTTAGTTTAAAAAAAGGAAAAAACAACTAGCTTCTTACATACACGACAAAACAGTAAGACATGTAATGATTTATTCAGCACTTTCATATGTTACATAGTTACATAAAAAATAGTAATTTTAATTTTTCATCAATTCCTTTCATTATATCTAAAATCACCTCTGAGTCTAAGCTTATCCTTGACCTTATTCAATCTGTAGATATTAACAAGAACAGTTGATTAGAAATCTTACTGAAATATGGAAAAATCCCCTGGTCTACTTACTCATGAGGTTAATAATATAGTTTTTGAGTTTTGTTTTGTTTTTTAATACAATGTACAGACTTATTATTTTACACCTCAGGTTCCTGTCATACTAAGATAAGAAAAGAAAATTCCTTCTGAGAATGCTATTTTCCTCAACATTAAAAATTAAGCTCGTGGTATAGACTGGAATATAAATTTACCACAGTACCATGCCTTAAATAATCTTAAAATTTTAAAATGATTTAGTAATTCAAATCCTTCTGATGAATTACACTTAAAACTAAATATTATCAATATATAGCAAGAAAATGATGAAATATGTAAAAAAAGATATAAGAATATTTTTATTTTATCATTGAACAAAACCAGCATTTTTATAACTACATCCATAAATGGGTTTACCAATAACAAAGAAACGAACAAATAACGGTATGACTTTTTTTTCTATAAAATTATACCTGATTAAAAATCCTCCATTCCTCATTGTCAGTCTATCCAAAACCAAAATTTTCTGAATGCCCCAACAAGGTTTTAAAAATAAAGCGTGTCCCAGAGGAAAGGGGAATTGGAATGAAGGTCGTAAAAAGGTACAAACTTCCAGTAATAAGTAAGTACTAGGGATGTAATGTACAACATGATAAATATAATAAACACTGCTGTATGTTATATACAAGTTGTTGAGAGTAAATCCTAAGAGTTCACATCACAAGGGAAAAAAACATTTTTTTCTATTTCTTTAATTTTGTATCTATATGAGATGATGGATATTCGCTAAACTTATCATTTCATGATGTATGTAAAGACAAATCACCATATTGTATAACTTAAACCTATGTAGTGTTGTATGTCAACTATATCTCAATAGAACTGGAAGAAAAAAATAAAAATTTTAAAAGCATTTTAAATATTTGAAAAATGTGTACCCTAAAACCATTCCAGGGAGTAAGGCTAGTTTCATTAATAACCTATATCCTAACAACAAATTGCTAATACTCTATAATACTTAAAACCCCAAATTATGAAAATTTAGGCCTAAAAATTAAAGAAAAAGAGGTGATCATTTCCTCTGCAAATGGCTTTCTTCATTCTACAGAAGAATTTGTTGCAAAATTTCTTGAAACAATAAAAACACTCAACGTACTTAAAATATAATTTGATGAACTGGAAGGATACACACCAAGTTCATGAATGTGGTTACTTTGGGGAAATCAAATTGAGTTCAGATGAGGGGAAATTCTGAGTCAAGTGTGGATGATAAGTACATGAGTATTTGTTATAGTAGTCTCTGTATTGTTTGGTATTTTTTAAATTATGTACAAAATGAGACATGATTAAATAAAAACTGTGATTTCTAGAATTCTATTTAAAAATCAAAATAATAGATATGTTTTAAAAATAAAATGCACTTAAGATTTATGTGGCACCCTTCTTGCAGAGTTTCACAACTACGGTCTCAATTTTTTTCCCATAAAAATTATATATGAGGATATAAAGTCATTATCACCATTATCCATTTACGGTGAGGGAACTGTTATACACAGAGGAAGACAAACATGCCCAAAATGTTTCAACAAGTTGTTATGGGTACCAATTTCTTGTCTCACTGTACAACAAGTACATGGTACTTCCCTGATTATAAATGTAACCACTACACTCCAAAGACTAGCGGATCTGACAGATTTTTGCGGCTGGCAGAAAAACTATAGTTGTCTTTTAGGCATATGGAAGATTTTCTTTCTTAGTTTTTGTTTTTTGCAGATTAGTTATAACAAATTTTATTTTTACAATTCAAATATTACTATGATACTAATACTTTTAACTGTAAATTAACTTATAGTTCCTATTTGTAAAAACTTCAGCTGTTTACAAACTATAAAATTTCTATATACTTACTCTTTTGGTCAATACGAAGGTCATACAGAGGTGTCCTATATATATCCACACTGGAAAGTGCACATCGAGAAAGGGGCACATGATGAGAAGGCCCAAGGATGAAAATTCTCCGGCTAGGAGATATACAATAAAAAACACAGAACAATTGCACTTCTACAAAAACTTTATTAAATAAAAAGGAAAAAACAAGTAATTTTTAAAAATTACATGTAATATTGTTTTCCTTGATTGAGTTCATTACCTACTGCTATATGCTAAACTGTGTTCTCTTGAAATCATACGTTGAAGTCTCAACCCCTGTACCTCAAAATGGAACCTATTTGGAGATAAGTTCTTTAAAGAGATGATTAAGTTAAAATGAGGTCATTACCATGAGGCCTGAATTCAATATGACTGGTGTCCTTATAAAAAGAGGAAGAGACACCAGGGGTGCACATGCACAGAGAGGTGATTGACCATGTGAAGAGGCATCAGGAAGACAGTCATCTGCAAGCCAAGGAAGAAACCTAAGAAGAAACCAACCCTGCCAAACCACCTTGGACTTTTCCAGCATCTAGAACTGTGAGAAAATAAATTTCTGTTGTTTCAGTCCCCTAGTTGATGGTAGTTTGTTATGGCAGCACTAGCAAACTAATGTTCCTACCAATGACTTGCTCCTCAGTTAATTAAGTTCAATTACATATCTCTATCTTTTTGTTGGAAGGTCTTTAAAAGAACCATGTTTAACACCTGGGAATACTAGTTACTGATTATCTACAGTAAACCAACCGACTATGCTTAAAATCACCTCTGTATTCACAATGGCTAGGCTACAAAAGGTTTTCAATAGCTGTATTAATTGAATTTTAAACATTTCATCTATTAAAATCTCAAAATAACAAATTCTAAACTTGCCTACAACATTAATAAAAATCCATAAAAGTATAAATTCTAAAAATCCAAAATATCATTACAAAGAAGCATTCTGTTAAAGCTATTTCTACATTTCTTCCACGGCAGAGAAAAAAGGCATCTTGTTGAGAACTCTGTGTAATAAGCTTTCTCAGTTCCCATTCAAGTAGAAGTCATTCTCAAAAACAAAGAAAATTATGTGTTATTTGCACTGTAGGCTAAAGAACAGAACTAGGCTAAACTGTAGATTAAATCTTTACAATCCTTTTATCTTAACATCAAGAGTAAAATTAACTTATTCTCCATTTTATCTCAAACATCTCTACAATCTAAATTCCAAACTCTCCATTTTCGTTGTTTCTCCCAGATTCATATGAACAAAATTTTCCCCACAACACACACACACACACACACACACACACACACAAAGTTACAGACACAAAAGAACCAAAACTATAAGAAAAAAAGGAATATATGTAAGCTATATACCTAGAAAATTAAGTGCTACTCATTGCTCATCTAATGGACAAAAACACAAAGACTGAATCACAGAGCTATATCTCTTTCACATCAAAAACTTGCAGGCCAAGGAATGTGTGCTTTAGCAATATATTTATTTTGACAGAATTCTATTACAGCTAAGAAAATTAACCTACTGTCAGCTATATCTTACTTGCTATATGGGGTGTTGGGGGGCAGGGGTGGATAAGAAAGATGTGGATAAGGAAAAGGTAATTCTCAGTTTAGTCCCAAAATCTCCTCAAGATGTTGCAATCCTCAAGATGTCACTCAGAGCCCACATGTAAGACTTCACTCACAGGCCATTTCTAGTCAGAAACATAATCCCTTTCCTCGCCTCCCCTGCTAATACCCACTTCTTGTCACCATCTCTATGATCAACTCAATAACCATTTCAGAAAAAAAAAATCAGATCTATAGATTCCTAAATGAACAAAAGATACCACTATGTTCTTGTATCTTAACAGCACAAAAATATCACCACATTTTTAAAATTAAAGTTTAATGAGGGACATAGAAAATGGTAAATCTGAGTGCTTAGGAAACTTGCTTAAGGATAGGTATTATATGAATCAAGAATCAAGTAAGAAAAAAAAGTATTTTTATGATTGAGGAATGTATTTCCGTGAAAAGAGAGAGGGATAGAATATTTAAAATCAGAACACTCCTGGGAAATTCAGAATATATAATTAAAATATGAAATGACTTTTAAAAATCAATCTAGGCATAGATATATTTCATAGGTAAGTATAACAAGGTTCTTCTAACAGTGGCTAAAAGATGAGCGTTACTCCAGAAATAAAGACCCGAGGTCAGCTTCGAAAGCCTAACTGCCTCCTCTAATACGTGACTATTCAATTGCTTGCCTTTTTGTCAGACCCAACCTAGATGAAAAGATAAAGTCTGGTGGGGAAAAGGGGTCCCATCAGTCTGAATTATCCAACTGTGTACCCAAAGGTTGAAACTCATCCAAAAGCAACATAGTGAAGTTCCACATTTAGTTAAGAGAGATAATAGGAAAAAAGAGATTTAGGTCCCATCAATATAAAACCCTTAAAAGTGATATACCCAAAAACAAACCAAAAAAGACTTCTTTTCATTGAGAGAAGAAAAAAGAAACTGGATATTGAACAAGTAGTAATCTCAGAATGAGTCTCTGTGTTAGCTATATGCTATAAGACAATTAATAGTGTAAATAAAAGATAATGCATTTTTCCCCCTAGATGGCTAGATCCATAAACACCAAGACCATACAAATATTTTGGAGAGAAATGTAATACAGGCATTGAAAGTAATGCCACTTTCTCTCCCTTCAATTAATTACAAAGTTCTTTGTCTTAAAAGAGTAACTTTTAAATATTGGTATATAAACACTGTTGCCATACACGTAAAAGAAACCTTTAATATAAAAAAATAGAAAAAAATCAGTAGGCATTCTTTCAGAAATAAATGTATTTCACATATAATAATACCTCCAGAGAATCCACATTTGTGGAGTTACTTACTATGAGGAGTGCAGTCTGTACACCTAACACATGAGTTACCTGAGTGTCTGTTCTCATAAATATTCAACTACTTATACTAAATAATGGAACACAAGTAATTTTTTTAAAGTGTTTCACGGTTAAGTGGAGATATTTTAACTAAAGAATAAAATGTCATGTGGCCCCAAAGAAGATTCCTTTTGGCATTCTTTTTCTGCCCTGCAAGGTTTTCTGAAAGATATGAATCAAAATCAAGTTACTATCTAAGTAACATCCTGAGTTCCGGTTTTTAATTAAAGTTTTAGTAATAGGAAAAGACTTTGCAACTCTAAATATGGGAAAGAACTTAATTAAATGTATAATTTTTAAAATTCCTTAAACAGCCTGAGTATTCTTTCTAAAACATGAATCAGATCATATCACTTCCCTGCTTAAAAAGTCTTTCAATGGCTTTTCTTGGTCAGAGGATAAAATACAAAAATCCTTAAAATGGGTTCTAAAGTCTCATATCAACTGGCCCCTTCTTGTGTTATTATTCTTCCCCCGCTGGATCTCAGTACTTTATGCACACTGGTCTTGCAGTTCCTTGATAACAAGAATATCTTTGCCTATTTCAAAACTTCTTCATGTGTAATTGTTTCTTTTGCTTGGCTTAAAAATCATTTCCCCAGAGATGCCTTCTCCAATACCTTATCCACAATATAAATCCAATCACCCTGAATCACAGCAGTTCGCAAAGTGTGAACTGTGAATTCACAAGAACCTTTCAAGGAGTCCACAAAATCAAAACTATTTTCATACTAATACAAAGAAGTTATTTGCCTTTTCAACATGTTAACATTTGCACTTGTAGTACAAAAGTAAGACTGGGTATACTGCTGACTACAACCAAGGTAACGAAATCAAAATGTACTAGTAGTCATGTATCCTTCACCTTCACCCATGCTGTATTTTTTTTTAAGCCAGTTTCATTTAATTTCATTAAATTTTGAACTTCGAGTACAGTTTTATAAAAATATTCTGTATGACAAAATGCATTCAATTTGTGGTGATAAACACATAAAGCACTTCTACTGCATACAGAAGTATGTCTCAAGGAAAAAGCATCTGTGTGATTTTGAGTTATGAGCTGAAGTAGACTTTTTTCCACGGAACACAATTTTTACTTCAAAAAAATGACTGTAGACAAATTGTGGTTATTCCAATTTAGGTATCCAGCAGAAATTTTTTAGAAAATGAACAAAATGAGCCTGACACTTCAAAGAAAATATTTGACGTATTTGTTGCCAATGATAAAATTGAAACTTTTAAGTGAAAATTAGACTTTTGCAAAAAGCTTCCCAATAATTAAAATTTTTTCTCATGAAATTGATGGTGCTATTAACAAATGTGATTTTTTTTTACATCGTATGATGAAATGTCAACATTTGAAAGATCTGCATGACTCAATGAACAAATATTTTCCAAATGTTCATGCAAGATGTTACAAAATCATGCAAAGGTAAAAGATCCATTCAAATTTTAAGGACAAAAGATGATCCTGGTTGACACGTAGAGAATGGGAACGGGAAAGAAGAATGGAAGCTAGTGGTATCAAATTTATCCTTCTCTCTTGGACTGTTATTTTTTCTCTATACTTATTATTCCCAAAAGGATGTTTTCTCTATTTTCTTAAAGAACTATGAAGATATTGCAAATCTCAGGGAGGGCCACTTCCAAGAGAATACAACAAGACTGTCCATGATTATTTTTAACACTGAGACCTTCACACTTATTTATTCAGAATTCAATTACTATATACTAATTATAAAAATAAACTGATCACATCTTCATCCATCATTCGCATTTCTTTTTACTGATCTCCTTTATTGTCACCTTCTTAGTCCTTGACTCTCTTCCCTTATTATTTTTTTCCTTTCCATTCTCACTGTCCATCAACTTATTTAACACACAATTTCCACTTATATCAATATAGGCTCTCTATATATTCCTAGGCCAAATTTAATTCAGGGGTACCCTTTTAGCACATATCATCATCAATAAAAGTTCTGCCAAATAGAAAAAGGTTTGGAAAAGGCTGTTATATAAACTAGCCTTGATTATGTTGGTTTATAGGCCCAGGGTCAAATAAAGGAAGCTTCTGAAAAGCTTTACAATCTAATTTCTATTTTACTCTTATTCATGAAACAAGTTAAAATTATACATTAAATATGTATTATGAATTATTTGTTAAAGATATGCATCAAAACATCATAAAGGAGGTGGAGCTAACCAAAACCTCCTCAATCTGGCAATATTATCATTTTATTTATTATTAAAAACTTACTAAAAAATAATTTTCAATAAAGGCCTGATAAAATGTGCAGAGCATACTACATAAAAGCAAAAGAGAGCAGCTTTTTTGCTTTGACAATTTGAACTAATTGCTCATAAAGGAGTAGGCTGTGGGTGAGATTTTCTTTTTAAACTCAGGGCTATTGTGAGTTCCTTCTGAATGATTATACTTCATCTCTACTAGTACGGGTCTAACCTAACAACATTTGACAGAATCAAAATGATCAGTTTCACCTATTCACACAGAGTATGTACAACTGGCAATATAGACTAGAACCTGACACTGGTTCACATGTAGTGAATTAACTATTTAAATAAAATGTTGGTCAGCAAATTAAGTAATTTGGGTGGCTAATTCCAGCAGAAACTTTTGAAATTTCACAAGTTTCTTATTTTAGAGAGTGGTATACTAAGCTTTTAAAGTTCACAAATTTCTCATTTTAGAGAGTAGTATACGACTCAGTCTCAATTTGACAGAAAGATTTTTTTAAGCTAATTTCAGAGCTGTCATTAAATTATTAAGAGCTAATATACTTCAAAAACCATATTAAATTCATTGTCAGATTCTAAAATAACTCAGGTACCTTATCCTGTCAATGAGAAATTATTCTTCATTCATTAAACACAACCTAACACGTGCAATAAAGAATTTTCAATTATAAAGTGATTAAAATAGAACAAAGGGCTTTGAATTTTTCTTAAAAGTATTCATCTCCAGGTTTTCAAAGAAAATTTTAAAAACCAAAATATTTAACTGTTAATGTTCCTGGACCCAATTCCACTGTGTGCGTTCACGTGAGTGGAAGAGGGGGCACACTCAATTCTGACACTATCTACCTTGAGATAGCATCAGATTCCACAGGTTACGGGTTCAGTCCTACAAAAACGTCCCCACACCCACACCCATCCCCCATCTCAGATGCCAGTCACAAGCCCAGGTTGTCACTTGTGCTTCTGACCAACCAGTTACAGATTGGCGATTCCAACAACCACCTCCTTGAATTTCAATTCAGGGGCCAATCATAAGTCCAGGTTGTTACCTATACTTCTGACAGACCGGTTATAAATCAGAGGTTTAATTTGCTAGAGCGGCTCACAAAACTCAGAGAAATATTTCACTTACTAGGTCACCGGTTTATTATAAAAAGATATAACTTAGCAACAGCCAGATGGAAGAGGTGCATAGGACAAGGCAAGGGGAAAGAGCCAGGACCTTCCATGCCCTCTCCAGGCAGACCACTCTCCCCAAATCTCCACGTGTTCACCAACCTGGAAGCTCTCCGAACCCTGTCCCTTTGGGTTTTTATGGGGGCTTTATTACATAGTCATGATGGCGACTGATTCAACCTCCAGGCTCTCTCCCCTCCCCAGGGGAGGTCAGGGATTGGGAATGAAAATTCCAACCCTCTAAACACAAGGTTGGTTATCCTGGCAACCTGGCAGCCCCATGCTTAGGTGGGGTACGAAAGTCACCTTATTAACATACAAGAAAAACCTTTGCCATTCTCACCACTTAGGAAATTCCAAGGGTTTTGGGAGCTGTGAGCCAGTAACTGTGGAAAAAGACTGAATATATATGTGAAATATATTTTGGTCATCTAAATGACCAAATACATATTTCGTATAAATCACAATACTGTATTAACCTTCTAACACTTCCAGAACTAAACATTTTACCAAACAAAGGGAAGGTAGAAGCTAAATGTTCAGATAATGAAAAATAGTATTAAAGCTTTTCATAACCTATATAAGGTATAATCAAATTCATAAAGTCAAATTCTTAATGAAATCAAGTATATAAGTATGTAAAACAAATTACTTCAGTGACAAAGCAATTATAATTCCCAACCACCTAATCAAAAAGGTATCTAACTATATTACTTACGTAATAGATGGATCCACTTGTTTGTAAGCATGAGCAGCACAAGACCCACAGTACGTATACCCTGCATGGCTACAAAACAAAAAAATGTTTAACTTAATCATCAGATTCAAAATCAAGTTATTCTGGGAAAAAAAAAAACTTTTGAAAGAAATCTAATAATTATGGTAAACATTATGTGTACAGATTAAAAAGCAATGTATTGATAGATAATGATGCAACTTATAGAAGATAACAGGGAACACATCATTGTTCTGTGTTCTACTGTTATTTTATTTATTTATTTATTTATTTTGTGGGGGGGCCATGCTGCACAGCATGCAGGATCTTAGTTCATCAACCAGAGATCAAACCCGTGCCCCCTGCAGTGGAAGCACGGAGTCTTAACCACTGGACCGCCAGGGAAGTCCCCCTGTGTTCCAATTTTAAATGTTAAAAAGTATTTGGTCTGAAGGAAAATTATATTTGGAAATATTCAAGGCTTATTTGAAGTTGCTGATGTAACATTAATAATATGTGAGCTCTTAACACTCCTCTTCAATACCATAAACAGACTATTACATACATAAAAATGATAAGACCAAGTCAAATCAGAGCAAAACAAATAATCTACAAGAAACAACTCACGTCCCTCTGTGTCTTTAGTGGTAAGAGAATTGACCTGACCTTCTGTGTATTATGCCTTTCATTTTCTCTCCCTACTACTCATCCCATCCTTTTCGTCCTCTGGTCTCAGCTTTACATTGGTTCTCTGATCACCCATACAATGACTTGGTTTCATAACTTCATTTTTCTTTCTTGACTCAAGCTATGTGAGTCTAGAAATATTTCCCTTAATGCTTACTATTTAGTGTACAGCCAGTAAATGTTTAACAAATGGCTCTGTAGGAAAAAACTGTATACATATGTACATAAGCTTATTATAAATTTTACTGAAATAAAGAAAGACGTATCACACAACTGACAAACAATGAAAAAATATAAAATACTCTTTACTACAAATTCAGCTTAGGCAACTGATTGTCCCAGAATGCTTTCACTGATGGTAGCTGAACTCTTTGACCCACAGCCAAGCAATGGCTGCAAATGACAAGAGTGAAATAATGAAGACATATGTCTGAATTTCACTCATTCAACAATGACTTGAATGACTTCTTTGCTTATTAGACAATAGTTTTTCAAATACTGGAAAGCATATTTCTTTCCTCATTTTTTCGTGCTTGTCACAGTGTAAAGGTTACAGACATAACACAATTTTAAGTTTCATCTGCCTTATTAACCTTTCCCCATTACTTTTCTTGAGTACAGACAATCAACAAAAAATAAAGTCCTGATTTATAGCAATCTGTCTATTAATGTGGATTAAATCATTCCCATCATGGACAATTTCAAGATGCACAGTAAACTGAAAACACAAAACACAGACTGGGAGAAAATATTTGTAAAGCATATATCTGACAAAGGATTTATATCTAAATATATAAAGAAAAAGCATATATCTGATAAAGCATTTATATCTGAATATATAAAGAAATTTCAAAACAACCTAATACTTTAAAAAATATAGGTAACTGTTTTACAAGACAAAAAGAATTCTAAAGATTGGTTGCACAACAAAGTGAATGCACTTAACACTACTATATAAATGGTTAAAAGTAGTTAAGATAGTAGATTTTATGTTACTACAATTTTTTTTTAATTGTTAAATAGGAAAAGATGTGAACAGATACTTTCATCAAAAAATACACCGGGGGCTTCCCTGGTGGCGCAGTGGTTGAGAGTCCGCCTGCCGATGCAGAGGACACGGGTTCGAGCCTCAGTCCGGGAAGATCCCACATGCAGCGGAGCAGCTGGGCCCGTGAGCCATGGCCGCTGGGCCTGCGCGTCCGGAGCCTGTGCTCCGCAACGGGAGAGGCCACAGTAGTGAGAGGCCCGCGTACCGCAAAAAAAAAAAAAAAAAACACCAGGATGGCAAAAAGCACACAAAAGAAGGCTCTACATCAGTTAGTCATTGAGGAGAGGCAAATTAAAACTACAGTGAGCTACCACTGAACACCCACTAGAATAAGCTAAAATTAAAATGAGTGACCATACCAAATGTGGCAAGGATGTAGAACTGAAACTCAGTCTGTAGGAAACGTAAAACGGTACAACTACTTTGAAAAATGGTTTGGCAATTTCTTAAAAAAAAAAAAAGAAAGCTAAACATACTTCTGCCATAAAACTCCTGCCAGCGATTCCACTCCTAAATATATATATATATATATATATATATATATATTTAAGCATTATGTGCACACAAAGATTTGTACACAAATATTCATCCCATTTTTATTTGCAAGAGCCAAAAACGGAAACAGCCAAACGTCCCTCAAAAGGTGAATGGATAAACAAATTGAAGTATATCCATACAATGAAATAACTCTTCAGCAATAGAAAGGAATGAACTATTGACACACTCAAAATAATTATGGTAAAAAAATAAATATGCTGAGTGAGAGAAGCCAGACAAAAAAGAGTTCATGCTATATGATTCCATTTAAATACTTCTACAATAAAAATTTTTTTAAAAGAATATGTATGTATAAAACTGAGTCACTTGCTGTACAGGAGAGACTGGCACAACACTGTAAATCAACTCTTCTTCAATTAAAAATAAAAATAAATAATTCTAGAAAATAAGAACTAATCTTTAGTGACAGAAAGTAAATCAGTGGATGTGGGAGGGTGGGAGAAGGGCAGAGAGGGAAAGAAGGGCACAAGGAAACTTCTGAAGATGAAGAATATGTTCATTATCTTAATCGTGGTAATGATTTCACAGGTGTATACATATTTCAAACTTATCAAACTGCATACTTTTTTTTTTTAACATCTTTATTGGAGTATAATTGCTTTACAATGGTATGTTAGTTTCAGCTTCACAACAAAATGAATCAGTTACATATATACATATATTCCCATATCTCTTCCCGCTTGCGTCTCCCTCCCTCCCACCCTCCCTATCCCACCCCTCCAGGCGGTCACAAAGCACCGAGCTGATCTCTCTGTGCTATGCGGCTGCTTCCCACTAGCTATCTACCTTACGTTTGGTAGTGTATATATGTCCATGCCTCTTTATCGCTTTGTCACCGTTTACCCGTCCCCCTCCCCATAGCCTCAAGTCCATTCTCTAGTAAGTCTGTGTCTTTATTCCTGTTTCACCCCTAGGTTTTTCATGACATTTTTTTTTTAATTCCATATATATGTGTTAGCATACGGTATTTGTCTCTCTCTTTCTGACTTATTTCACTCTGTATGACAGACTCTAGGTCTATCCACCTCATTACAAATAGCTCAATTTCGTCTCTTTTTATGGCTGAGTAATATTCCATTGTATATATGTGCCACATCTTCTTTATCCATTCATCCGATGATGGACACTTAGGTTGTTTCCATCTCTGGGCTATTGTAAATAGAGCTGCAATGAACATTTTGGTACATGACTCTTTTTGAATTATGGTTTTCTCAGGGTATATGCCCAGATGTGGGATTGCTGGGTCATATGGTAGTTCTATTTGTAGCTTTTTAAGGAACCTCCATACTGTTCTCCACAGTGGCTGTATCAATTTACATTCCCACCAACAGTGTAAGAGGGTTCCCTTTTCTCCACACCCTCTCCAGCATTTATTGTTTCTAGATTTTTTGATGATGGCCATTCTGACTGGTGTGAGATGATATCTCATTGTAGTTTTGATTTGCATTTCTCTTATGATTAGTGATGTTGAGCATTCTTTCATGTGTTTGTTGGCAGTCTGTATATCTTCTTTGGAGAAATGTCTATTTAGGTCTTCTGCCCATTTTTGGATTGGGTTGTTTGTTTTTTTGTTATTAAGCTGCATGAGCTGCTTATAAATTTTGGAGATCAATCCTTTGTCAGTTGCTTCATTTGCGAATATTTTCTCCCATTCTGAGGGTTGTCTTTTGGTCTTCTTTATGGTTTCCTTTGCTGCGCAATAGCTTTTAAGTTTCATTAGGTCCCATTTGTTTACTCTTGTTTTTATTTCCATTTCTCTAGGAGGTGGGTCAAAAAGGACCTTGCTGTGATTTATGTCATAGAGTGTTCTGCCTATGTTTTCCTCTAAGAGTTTGATAGTTTCTGGCCTTACATTTAGGTCTTTAATCCATTTTGAGCTTATTTTTGTGTATGGTGTTAGGGAGTGATCTAATTTCATACTTTTACATGTAGCTGTCCAGTTTTCCCAGCACCACTTATTGAATAGGCTGTCCTTTCTCCACTGTACATTTCTGCCTCCTTTGTCAAAGATAAGGTGACCATATGTGTGTGGGTTTATCTCTGGGCTTTCTATCCTGTTCCATTGATCTATCTTTCTGTTTTTGTGCCAGTACCATACCGTCTTGATAACTGTAGCTTTGTAGTATAGTCTGAAGTCTGGGAGCCTGATTCCTCCAGTTCCTTCTTTCGTTCTCAAGATTGCTTTGGCTATTCGGGGTCTTTTGTGTTTCCATACAAATTGCAAAATTTTTTGTTCTAGTTCTGTGAAAAATGCCAGTGGTAGTTTGATAGGGATTGCATTGAATCTATAGATTGCTTTTGGTAGTAGAGTCATTTTCACAATATTGATTCTTCCAATCCAAGAACATGGTATATCTCTCCATCTATTTGTATCATCTTTAATTTCTTTCATCAGTGTCTTATAATTTTCTGCATACAGATCTTTTGTCTCCTTAGGTAGGTTTATTCCTAGATATTTTATTCTTTTTGTTGCAATGGTAAATGGGAGTGTTTTCTTGATTTCACTTTCATATTTTTCATCATTAGTATATAGGAATGCCAGAGATTTCTGTACATTAATTTTGTATCCTGCCACTTTACCAAATTCATTGATTAGCTCTAGTAGTTTTCTGGTAGCATCTTTAGGGTTCTCTATGTATAGGATCATGTCATCTGCAAACAGTGACAGCTTTACTTCTTCTTTTACGATTTGGATTCCTTTTATTTCCTTTTCTTCTCTGATTGCTGTGGCTAAAACTTCCAAAACTATGTTGAATAAGAGTGGTGAGAGTGGGCAACCTTGTCTTGTTCCTGATCTTAGTGGAAATGCTTTCAGTTTTTCACCATTGAGGATGATGTTTGCTGTGGGCTTGTCATATATGGCCTTTATTATGTTGAGGAAAGTTCCCTCTATGCCTACTTTCTGCAGGGTTTTTATCATAAATGGGTGTTGAATTTTGTCAAAAGCTTTCTCTGCATCTATTGAGATGAGCATATGGTTTTTCTCCTTCAGTTTGTTAATATGGTTTATCACATTGATAGATTTGCGTATATTGAAGAATCCTTGCATTCCTGGAATAAACCCCACTTGATCATGGTGTATGATCCTTTTAATGTGCTGTTGGATTCTGTTTGCTAGTATTTTGTTGAGGATTTTTGCATCTATGTTCATCAGTGATATTGGCCTGTAGTTTTCTTTCTTTGTGACATCCTTGTCTGGTTTTGGTATCAAGGTGATGGTGGCCTCGTAGAAGGAGTTTGGGAGTGTTCCTCCCTCTGCTATATTTTGGAAGAGTTTGAGAAGGATAGGTGTTAGCTCTTCTCTAAATGTTTGATAGAATTCGCCTGTGAAGCCATCTGGTCCTGGGCTTTTCTTTGTTGGAAGATTTTTAATCACAGTTTCAATTTCAGTGCTTGTGATTGGTCTGTTCATATTTTCTATTTCTTCCTGATTCAGTCTTGGCAGGTTGTGCATTTCTAAGAATTTGTCCATTTCTTCCAGATTGTCCATTTTATTGGCATAGAGTTGCTTGTAGTAATCTCTCATGATCTCTTTTATTTCTGCAGTGTCAGTTGTTACCTCTCCTTTTTCATTTCTAATTCTATTGATTTGAGTCTTCTCCCTTTTTTTCTTGATGAGTCTGGCTAGTGGTTTATCTATTTTGTTTATCTTCTCAAAGAACCAGCTTTTAGTTTTATTGATCTTTGCTATTGTTTCCTTCATTTCTTTTTCATTTATTTCTGATCTGATTTTTATGATTTCTTTCCTTCTGCTAGCTTTGGGGTTTTTTTGTTCTTCTTTCTCTAATTGCTTGAGGTGCAAGGTTAGGTTGTTTATTCGAGATGTTTCCTGCTTCTTAAGGTGGGCTTGTATTGCTATAAACTTCCCCCTTAGAACTGCTTTTGCTGCATCCCACAGGTTTTGGGTCGTTGTGTCTCCATTGTCATTTGTTTCTAGGTATTTTTTGATTTCCTCTTTGATTTCTTCAGTGATCACTTCATTATTAAGTAGTATATTGTTTAGCCTCCATGTGTTTGTATTTTTTACAGATCTTTTCCTGTAATTGATATCTAGTCTCATGGCGTTGTGGTCAGAAAAGATACTTGATACAATTTCAATTTTCTTAAATTTACCAAGGCTTGATTTGTGACCCAAGAATATGATCTATCCTGGAGAATGTTCCATGAGCACTTGAGAAAAATGTGTATTCTGTTGTTTTTGGATGGAATGTCCTATAAATATCAATTAACTCCATCTCGTTTAATGTATCATTTAAAGCTTGTGTTTCCTTATTTATTTTCATTTTGGATGATCTGTCCATTGGTGAAAGTGGGGTGTTAAAGTCCCCTACTATGAATGTGTTACTGTCGATTTCCCCTTTTATGGTTGTCAGTATTTGCCTTATGTATTGAGGTGCACCTATGTTGGGTGCATAAATATTTACAATTGTTATATCTTCCTCTTGGATTGATCCCTTGATCATTATGTAGTGTCCTTCTTTGTCTCTTCTAATAGTCTTTGTTTTAAAGTCTATTTTGTCTGATATGAGAATTGCTACTCCAGCTTTCTTTTGGTTTCCATTTGCATGAAATACCTTTTTCCATCCCCTTACTTTCAGTCTGTATGTGTCTCTAGGTCTGAAGTGGGTCTCTTGTAGACAGCAAATATATGGGTCTTGTTTTTGTATCCATTCAGCCAATCTGTGTCTTTTGGTGGGAGCATTTAGTCCATTTACATTTAAGGTAATTATCGATATGTGTGTTCCTATTCCCATTTTCTTAATTGTTTTGGGTTCGTTATTGTAGGTCCTTTCCTTCTTTTGTGTTTCTTGCCTAGAGAAGTTCCTTTAGCAGTTGTTGTAGAGCTGGTTTGGTGGTGCTGAACTCTCTCAGCTTTTGCTTGTCTGTAAAGGTTTTAATTTCTCCATCAAATCTGAATGAGATCCTTGCTGGGTAGAGTAATCTTGGTTGCAGGTTTTTCTCCTTCAACACTTTCAATATGTCCTGCCACTCCCTTCTGGCTTGCAGAGTTTCTGCTGCAAGATCAGCTGTTAACCTTATGGGGATTCCCTTGTGTGTTATTTGTTGTTTTTCCCTTGCTGCTTTTAATATGTTTTCTTTGTATTTAATTTTTGACAGTTTGATTAATATGTGTCTTGGCATATTTCTCCTTGGATTTATCCTGTATGGGACTCTCTGTGCTTCCTGGACTTGATTAACTATTTCCTTTCCCATATTAGGGAAGTTTTCAACTATAATCTCTTCAAATATTTTCTCAGTCCCTTTCTTTTTCTCTTCTTCTTCTGGAACCCCTATAATTCGAATGTTGGTGCGTTTAATGTTGTCCCAGAGGTCTCTGAGACTGTCCTCAGTTCTTTTCATTCTTTTTTCTTTATTCTGCTCTGCAGTAGTTATTTCCACTATTTTATCTTCCAGGTCACTTATCCGTTCTTCTGCCTCAGTTATTCTGCTATTGATCCCATCTAGAGTACTTTTAATTTCATTTATTGTGTTGTTCATCGTTGCTTGTTTCATCTTTAGTTCTTTCAGGTCCTTGTTAACTGATTCTTGCAATTTGTCCATTCTATTGTCCATTCTATCTCCAAGATTTCGGATCAACCTTACTATCATTATTCTGAATTCTTTTTCAGGTAGACTGCCTATTTCCTCTTCATTTGTTAGGCCTGGTGGGTTTTTATCTTGCTCCTTCATCTGCTGTGTGTTTTTCTGTCTTTTCATTTTGCTTATCTTACTGTGTTTGGGGTCTCCTTTTTTTTTTTTGCAGGCTGAAGGTTCGTAGTTCCTGTTGTTTTTTGTGTCTGTCCCCAGTGGCTAAGGTTGGTTCAGTGGGTTGTGTAGGCTTCCTGGTGGAGGGTACTAGTGCCTGTGTTCTGGTGTATGAGGCTGGATCTTGTCTTTCTGGTGGGCAGGTTCACGTCTGGTGGTGTGTTTTGGGGTGTCTGTAGACTTATTATGATTTTGGGCAGCCTCTCTGCTAATGGGTGGGGTTGTGTTCCTGTCTTGCTAGTTGTTTGGCATAGGATGTCCAGCACTGTAGCTTGCTGGTCGTTGAGTGAAGCTGGGTGCTGGCGTTGAGATGGAGATCTCTCGGAGATTTTTGCTGTTTGATATTATGTGCAGCTGGAAGGCCTCTTGTGGACCAGTGTCCTGAAGTTGGCTCTCCCACCTCAGAGGCACAGCACTGAGTCCTGGCTGCAGCACCAAGAGCCTTTCATCCACAGGGCTCCTTAATTTGGGATGATTCGTTGTCTATTCAGGTATTCCACAGATGCAGGGTATGTCAAGTTTATTGTGGAGCTTTAATCCGCTGCTCCTGAGGCTGCTGGGAGAGATTCCCCTTTCTCTTCTTTGTTCTCACAGTTCCCAGGGGCTCAGCTTTGGATTTGGCCCCGCCTGTGCGTGTAGGTCGCCGGAGGGCGTCTGTTCTTTGCTCAGACAGGACGGGGTTAAAGGAGCCGCTGATTCGGAGGCTCTGGCTCACCCAGGCTGGGGGGGTAGGGAGGGTCACGGAGTGCGGGGCGGGCCTGCAGCGGCAGAGGCCGGCGTGACGCTGCAGCCTGAGGCACGCCGTGCGCTCTCCCGGGGGAGCCGTCCCCGGATCCCGGGACCCCGGCAGCGGCGGGCTGCACAGGCTCCCCGGAAGGGCGTGTGGCTAGTGACCTGCGCTCGCACACAGGCCTCCTGGCGGCGGCAGCAGCGGCCTTAGCGTCCCATGTCCGTCTCTGGGCTCCGCACTCTTAGCCGCGGCTCGCGCCCGTCCCCGGAGCTCTCCCAAGCAGCGTTCCCAATCCCCGCTCCTCGTGCACCAGGAAACAAAGAGGGACGTAAAAGTCTCTTGCCTCTTCGGCAGGTCCAGACCCCTCCCCGGACTCTCTCCCGGCCAGCCGCGGCGCACCAACGCCCTGCAGGCTGTGTTCACGCCGCCAACCTCAGTCCTCTCCCGGCGCTCCGACAAAAGCCGGAGCCTCAGCTCCCAGTCCCGCCCGCCCCGGCGGGCGAGCAGACAAGCCTCTCGGCTGGTGAGAGCCGGTCGGCCCGATCCTCTGCACTGGAATCTGTCCGCTTTGCCCTCCGCACCCCTGTTGCTGTGCTCTCCTCCGCGGCTCCCAAGCTCCCCCACTCCGCCTCCCGAAGCCAAACTGCATACTTTATATGCAGTTGAATGTTAATCATACCCCAGTAAAGCTCTATTTTAAAAATGAGGGCTTCCCTGGTGGCGCAGTGGTTGAGAGTCCGCCTGCCGATGTAGGGGACTCGGGTTCTTGCCCCGGTCCAGGAAAATCCCACATGCCGCGGAGGGGCTGGGCCCGTGAGCCATGGCTGCTGAGCCTGCGCGTCCGGAGCCTGTGCTCCGCAACTGGAGAGGCCGCAACAGTGAGAGGCCCGCGTAACACACACACAAAAAAACACAAAAATGATGCTCATCTGATATAGACACAGAAAAAGAGATTCACATAAGTCAATCACAACCATACAAGATAGTAGCGTCCTTAATTAGGAGTAAAGTAATATGGGACATATGCTAAGCACACTGAAATCACTGAGGCTTTATTGGTCAGATTAATGGTAGTCACTCCATCCTTACACCTCTGTCAAGGGAGCCTATCAAGTTGCCTGAATGTAGCAATATTCTCACAACCCAGTTCTAATCTTAGCCAGAAGGTAATATAAGTTGTTCTGTGGCTCAGCAGATTCAGTTTTGCTGTCATCCTGCACTGATCTTGATATTCTAGGCTAACCAGGGGCTCTATTTTAACCGGTTATGTCCCCAATCTTCCAGTCCCCAAGACACCAATACCAACTACTTCAGATACTTAATACCTGTTCCTCATCTGAACATCACTGGCTCCTGTCAGTTCAGATATGCACTATCTTCCCTGGCCATGCAGACCTTAAAAACCATCTGATCCATCTGGATCCTCCCTGGTCTGTCACAAACCTGAATGACATTCAGATTTTCAACACTGCTTTGCTCTCAGTTGTCCCTCACTTCACATCCCTCCACTTCTCAATCCTTACTCTTCTTGAATTTAAAGGCCCTGAACCCCAATCTATACTCCGATCTCTAAATCAACCTGTCTTTGTACTCTAAGTCTCTCCCAGTTTTACCAATGCTGTTCCTACCCAAGCTCAGTTCTTAAATGCCAGAAAGGTTTCTTAGAAACGTTAGATTCTTGAAGTATAGGCAGGAAAGAAATAGTAAGTAGAAGGGTAAGGGCATGAAGGGAATAAAGCCTGAAGGAAAAACATGAGCAAATGTCCAAGTGTATGATGTAAATGAGAAAATATGAAATTGGCCTGAATGAAACAAGACAGTAATGTTAAGCCACAGTCAGACAGAAGAGTCTGGGCTTGATAAAACAAGTTACTGAAAAACTGCTGTGTGCTCTTGGAACAGGGAGTGATAATATGAAACTGTTATCATGTACTGAAAAACACAAGCACAAAGGACGTGTTAGAGGCAAGATGAGTTACATGAAGCTCTCTTGGAAACTGTGGCGTGAGGTAGTAATATCACGGTCTAGGTCTAGAATGGTGTCAGTGTCAGTGGGAAATGAAAAATCAATGCTCTAGGGTCTAGAAAGAAACAGTGACATATCTTAGTGACCAAGTAGGAGGAAGAAGAAGAGGACAGTTATAATGATGGTGATAATTGAGTGCTTACTGCATCTCAGGCACTCTTCTACATAACTCAAAGCATTACTTTTAATCCTAACAACTCTATGAGATAGGAATTATTATTCTTCTCATTTGATAGATGAAAAAACTGAAGGAGAAAGGTTAAGAAACTTGCTCAAGGTCATACAGATAGTAAATGGCACTCCAGGATATAAAGCCAGGCAGTAGAGCTCCAGAACCCATTCTTACGCACCGTTAAGAGACCTTTACATAGTTCAAGGAAGAAGGGAAGGAGTCCATGGAGTAGGAAAAGCAACAAGCCTAACAACTGGAAGAATACTTAAAGAATCATATATCCTGTAAGACTACAAGGAAGGATGATAGTTTCGAAAACACGATTAACTAAGGTAAACTTGTTTCATAATAAGAACTGAGATTTCATGGTTTCAGTCCTTTTTGAAGCTGAAGGTTTAAGTTTCCTTGACCTAAAGACAACATAGTGGCAAAAGGAAAGGAAGATTCTTTTATCTTTTTTAAAATTTTATTTATTTTATACAGCAGGTTCTTATTAGCTATCTATTTTATACATCTCCGTGTATATATGTCAACCCCAATCTCCCAATTCATCCCACCACCACCACCACCCCACCCCCGCTTTCCACCCATGGTTTCCATACATCTGTTCTCTACATCTCTGTCTCTATTTCTGCCTTGCAAACCAGTTCATCTATACCATTTTTCTCTATTCCACAAATATGCATTAATATACTATATTTCTTTTTCTCTTTCTGACTTCACTCTGTATGACAGTATCTAGGTCCATCCACGTTTCTACAAATGACCCAATTTCGTTCCTTTATATGGCTGAGTAATATTCCATTTTATATATGTACCACTTCTTCTTTATCAATTCGGCTGTCGATACGCATTTAGGTTGCTCCCAATGACTTGGTTATTGTAAATAGTGCTGCAATCAACATTGGGGTGCATGTGTCTTTTAGAATTATGGTTTTCTCTGGGTATATGCCCAGTAGTGGGATTGCTGGGTCATATGGTAATTCTATTTTTACTTTTTTAAGGAACCTCCATACTGTTCTCCATAGTGGCTGTATCAACTTACATACCCACCAACAGTGCAAGAGGGTTCCCTCTTCTCCACAGCCTCTCCAGCATTTGTTGTTTGTAGATTTTCTGAGGGATGCCCATTCTAACCAGTGTGAGGTGATACCTCACTGTAGTTTTGATTTCCATTTCTCTAATAATTAGTGATGTTGAGCAGCTTTTCATGTGCCTCTTGGTCATCTGTATGTCTTCTATGGAGATATGTCTATTTAGGTCTTCTGCCCATTTTGGGATTGGGTTGTTCATTTTTTTAATATTGAGCTGCATGAGCTGTTTATATATTTTTGAGATTAATCCTTTGTCCGTTGATTTGTTTGCAAATATTTTCTCCCATTCTGAGGGTTGTCTTTTCGTCTTCTTTATGCTTTCCTTTGCTTTGCAAAACATTTTAAGTTTCATTAGGTCTCATATGTTTATTTTTGTTTTTATTTCCATTATTCTAGGAGGTGGATCAAAAAATATCTTGCTGTGATTTATGTCAAAGAGTGTTCTTCCTATGTTTTCCTCTAAGAGTTTTACAGTGTCCGGTCTTAGGTCTCTAATCTATTTTGAGTTTATTTTTGTGTATGGTGTTAGACAGTGTTCTAATTTCACTCCTTTATAGGTAGCTGTCCAGTTTTCCTAGCACCACTTACTAAACAAGCTATCTTTTCTCCATTGTATACTCTTGCCTCCTTTGTCATACATTATTTGACCATAGGTGCATGGGTTTATCTCTGGGCTTTCTATCCTGTTCCATTGATCTATATTTCTGTTGTTGTACCAGTACCATATTGTCTTGATTACTGTAGCTTTGTAGTATAGTCTGAAGTCAGGGAGTCTCATTCTTCCAGCTCCCTTTTTTCCCGTCAAGACTGCTTTGGCTATTAGGGGTCTTTGGTGTCTCCATAGAAACTTTAAGATTTTTTGTTCTTGTTCTGTAAAAAATGCCATTGGTAATTTGATAGGGATTGCGTTGAATCTGTAGATTGCTTTGGGTAGTATAGTCATTTTCATAATATTCATCCTTCCAATCCAAGAACATGGCATATATCTCCTCCTGTTTGTGTCATCTTTGATTTCTTTCACCAGTGTCTTATAGTTTTCTGAGTACAGTTCTTTTACCTCCTTAGGTAGGTTTATTCCCTTGTATTTTATTATTTTTGTTGCAATGGTGAATGAGATTGTTTCTCCTTAATTTCTTTCTGATATTTTGTTGTTAGTGCATAGAAATGCAAGAGATTTCTGTGCATTAATTTTGTATCCTGCAACTTTACCAAATTCATTGATTAGCTCTAGAAGTTTTCTGGTGGCATCTTTTGGATTATCTATGTATAGTATCATGTCATCTGCAAAAAATGACAGTTCTACTTCTTCTTTCCTGATTTGGATTCCTTTTATTTCTTTTTCTTCTCTGCCGCGGCTAGGATTTCCAAAACTACGTTGAATAATAGTGGCGAGAGTGGACATCCTTGTCTTCTTCCTGATCTTAGAGGAAATGCTTTCAGTTTTTCACCACTGAGAATGATGTTTGCTGTGGGTTTGTTGTATATGGCCTTTATTATGTTGAGGTAGGTTCCCACTATGCCCACTTTCTGGAGTTTTTATCATAAATGGGTGTGGAATTTTGTCAAAAGCTTTTTCTGCATCTATTCAGATGATCGTTTGGTTTTTATTCTTCAATTTGTTAATATGGTGTATCACATTGATTGATTTGCGTATATTGAAGAATCGTTGCATCCCTGGGGTAAATCACACTTGATCATGGTGTATGATCCTTTTAATCATACACCATGGTGTTGTTGGATTCTGTTTGCTAGTACTTCGTTCAGGATTTTTGCATCTATCTTCATCGGTGATATTGGTCTGTAATTTTCTGTCTTTGTATCATCTTTGTCCGGTTTGGGTATCAGGGTGATGGTGGCCTCGTAGAATGAGATTGGGAGTGTTCCATCCTCTGTGATATTTTGGAAGAGTTTGAGAAGGATGGGCATTAGCTCTTCTCTAAACGTTTGATAGAATTCACCTGTGAAGCCATCTGGTCCTGGCCTTTTGTTTCTTGGAAGATTTTTAATCACAGTTTCAATTTCATTACTTGTGATTGGTCTGTTCATATTTTCTGTTTCTTCCTGCTTCAGTCTTGGAAGGTTATACCTTTCTAAGAATTTGTCCATTTCTTCCAAGTTCTCCATTTTATTGGCTTACATTTGCTTGTAGTAATCTCTTAGGATGCTTTGTATTTCTGCAGTGTCTGTTGTAACTTCTCGTTTTTCATTTCTAATTTTATTGATTTGAGTCCTCTCCCTCTTTTTCTTGATGAGTCTGGCTAAAGGTTTATTAATTTTGTTTATCTTCTCAAAGAACCAGGCTTTAGTTTTATTATCTTTGCTACTGCTTTGTTTCCATTTCATTTATTTTTGCTCTGATCTTTATGTTTTCTTTCCTTCTACTAACTTTGGGTTTTGTTTGTTCTTCTTTCTCTAGTTCCTTTAGGTGTAAGGTTAATTGTTTATTTGAGATTTTGTTGTGTCTTGAGGTAGAATTGTATTGCTATAAACTTCCCTCTTCGAACTGTTTTGCTGCATGCCATAGGTTTTGGATTGTCATGTTTTCGTTATCATTTGTCTCTAGGAATTTTTTTATTTTCTCCTTGATTTCGTCAGTGATCTCTTGGTTATTTAGTAACATTTTGTTTAGCCTCCATGTGTTTGTCTTTTTTACGTTTTTTTCCCTGTAATTTATTTCTAATCTCATAGCGTGTGGTCAGAAAAGATCTCGATATGATTTCAATTTTCTTAAATTTTCCAAGGCTTTATTTGTGATCCAAGATGTGATCTATCCTGGAGAATGTTCTGTGTGCACTTGAGAAGAAAGTGTCATCTGCTGTTTTTGGATGGAATGTCCTATAAATATCAATTAAATCTATCTGGTCTGTTGTGTCATTTAAAGCTTGTGTTTCCTTATTATATTTCTGTCTGGATGATCTGTTCACTGGTGTAAGTGAGGTGTTAAAGTCCCCCACTGTTATTGTGTTACTGTCTATTTCCTCATTTATAGCTGTTAGCAGTTGCCTTATGTATTGAGGTGGTCCTATGCCTGGTGAATATATATTTATAACAGTTATACCTTCTTCTTGGATTGATCCCTTGATCATTATGTTGTGTCCTTCCTTGTCTCTTGTAACATTCTTTAAAGTTTATTTTATCTGATATGAGTATTGCTACTCCAGCTTTCTTTTGATTTCCATTTGCATGGAATATCTTTCACCATCCCCTCACTTTCAGTCTGCATGTGTCCCTATGTCTGAAGTGGGTCTCTTATAGACAGTATATATATGGGTCTTGTTTTTGTATCCATTCAGCCAGACTGTGTCTTTTGGTTGGAGCATTTAATCCATTCACATTTAAGGTAATTATTGATATGTATGTTCCTATGACCATTATCTTAATTGTTTTGGTTTTGTTTTTGTAGGTCCTTTTCTTCTCTTGTGTTTCCCACTTAGAGAAGTTCCTTTAGCATTTGTTGTAGAGCTGGTTTGGTGCTGCTGAATTCTCTTAGCTTTTGCTTGTCCGTAAAGCTTTTGATTTCTGTGTCAAAACTGAATGAGAGGGCTTCCCTAGTGGCGCAGTGGTTGAGAGTCCACCTGCCAATGCAGGGGACACGCGTTCGTGCCCCAATCCGGGAGTATCCCAATGTGCCGTGGAGCAGCTGGGCCCGTGAGCCATGGCTGCTGGGCCTGCGCGTCTGGGGCCTGTGCTCCACAACGGGAGAGGCTGCAGCAGTGAGAGGCCCGCGTACCACAAAAAAAAAAGAGAATGAGATCCTTGCTGGGTAGAGTAATCTTGGTTTTAGGTTCTTCCCTTTCATCACTTTAAATATATCATGCTACTCCCTTCTGGCTTGCAGAGTTTCTGCTGAGAAATCAGTTGTTACCCTTATGGGAATTCCCTTTTATGTTATGTGTTGTTCTTCCCTTGTTTCTTTCAATAATTTTTCTTTGTCTTTAATTTTTACAATTTGATTACTATGTGTCTCAGCGTGCTTCCCCTTGGGTTTATCCCAACTGGAACTCTCTGTGCTTCCTGGACATGGGTGGCTATTTCCTTTCCCATGTTAGGAAAGTTTTCGACTATAATCGCTTCAAATATTTTCTCGGGTCCTTTCTCTCTCTCTTCTCCATCTGGGACCCCTATAATGTAAATGTTGGTATGTTTAATGTTGTCCCAGAGGTCCCTTGGGCTTTCTTCATTGCTTTTCATTCTTTTTTCTTTATTCTGTCCTGTGGCAGTGATTTCCACCATTCTGTCTTCCAGGTCACTTATCCGTTCTTTTGCCTCAGTTATTCTGCTATTGATTCCTTCTAGTGTATTTTTCACTTCAGTTATTATATTGTTCACCTCTGTTTAAATCTTCTAGGTCTTTGTTAAACATTTCTTGCATCTTCTCCATCTTTGCCTCCATTCTTTTTCCAAAGTCCTGGATCATCTTCACTATCATTATTCTGAATTCTTTTTCTGTAAGGTTGCCTATCTCCACTTCAGTTCGTTGTTCTTCTGGAGTTTTATCTTGTTTCTTCATCTGGTACATAGTCCTCTGCCTTTTCATTTTGTCTATCTTTCTGTGAATGTGGTTTTCATTCCACAGGCTGCAGGATTACAGTTCTTCTTGCTTCTGCTGTCTGCCCTTGGATAAGACTATGTAAGCAGTTGTGCAAGCTTCCTGATGGGAGGGACTGGTGGTGGGTAGAGCTGGGTGTTGCTCTGGTGGGCAGAGCTCAGTAAAACTTTAATGCTTGTCTGCTTGTCTGCTGATGGGTGGGGCTGAGTTTCCTCCCTGTTGGTTGTTTGGCCTGAGGCGACCCAGCACTGGAGCCAACAGGCTCTTGGTGGGGCTAATGGTGAACTCTGGGAGGCCTCACGCCAAGGAATACTTCCCAGAACTTCTGCTGCCAGTGTCCTTGTCCCCGCGGTGAGCCACAGCTGCCCCCTGCCTCTTCAGGAAACCCTCCAACACTAGCAGGTAGGTCTGGTTCAGTCTCTATGGGGTCACTGCTCCTTCCCCCTGGGTCCTGATACGCACACTACTTTGTGTGTGCCCTCCAAGAGTGGAGTCTCTGCTTCCCCCAGTCCTGTCAAAGTCCTGCAATCAAATCCCACTAGCCTTCAAAGTCTGAGTCTCTAGGAATTCCTCCTCCCGTTGCCAGACCCCCAGGTTAGGAAGCCTGACCTGGGAGTCAGAACCTTCACTCCAGTGGGTGGACTTCTGTGGTATAAGTGTTCTCCAGTTTGTGAGTCATCCACTCAGCAGTTATGGGATTTGATTTTATTGTGATTGCGCCCCTCCTACTGTCTCATTGTGGCTTCTCCTTTGTCTTTGGATGTGGGGTATCTTTTTTGGTGAGTTCCAGCATCTTCCTGTCGATGACTGTTCAGCAGTTAGTTGTGATTCCTGTGCTCTTGCAAGAGGGAGTGAGCACACATCCTTCTACCCCGCCATCTTGAACCCATCTCCCAAGGACAGGGAGATTCTTAACTTAGATAGAGAATACACTGCAGTGTATCTATTTTTTGATCATTAAGTATATATATCCCATCCTCACTTATCCCATAGTGAGGAACTCACTCTACTTCATGAAAGGATCAAGGTCACATTCAAAGAAGAGAATTTGTAATATTTTCCTTTACCCTGGCCCAGATATATGGTAATGAATAAAGCCAGAGTAATAATCATCAACTCTCACCATTAATCCTGTTCCTACACCCTTCTCTTGCTAACAGAATCTATAACTCTACATGTATGTGGCAACAGGTTCCAGTAAAGAATCACTCACAATAAAGGAGGCTTCGCTAAGGGAACGGCTACGTTTTTTTCTTTAGTCGTTCTGCATAACAGCCAGAAAAGCAATGAAAATTTGAGCTCTACAGATATTTGAATATGCATCATAAAAGTGTGTCTAAGTCAGTCTTTCCAGAGTTCTTAAAACCTTTAATACAAAGTCATCCCTGCTAGGTGTTACAGGTAACTCTGATTCTCAATGTAACTTCTCATGAAAATAAATACAAAATTATACTATTATTATATATTATATATATATTATTATATCTATAATTTGTCATTAGGCTAAAACCATACCTCTAAAAACTGATCTTTCTTTTAACATAGAGTACTTTTGCTTCTCCCTTTACACCTACACAGCAGATCCTTTGCATCAGCAGCTTCAGCTCCTAACCTACCAGAATTTCTCTGCCCCTCAGAGAGCTGCAATTAAATGAGGATGCAAGGTCACACTGTCCACAATCATTCACTAGTTAAGTGACAGTTTCCCATACAGCAACCTTGCAGTGTGGTATAATTTAAATTCCTACCTCAGGAAAATTACTAATCACTACATCACATGGACTTTCACTTATATCAACTATGAATGCCAAGAGTCTACTAAACATTCTATGAGAGGCTTTTCATCAAAGTGGATATAGGGAATAATAAACACTTACTTGAATTCAACAAAGTCAGATTTCCGTAGTCCTAATTCTACTGAATAGCAGGAAAAATGCAAAATAAAAGACTGCCCTAGATGAAATGAGAAGATTGGACCAGATGAAATGAGATCTCCTCCAACAATAAGCAAAGTTTGCAACCTTAAGTTAAGATATGATCTACAAACCTAGAAACTAAATTTAAAAACACCTGTAAACGTACAGGATCAACCTGAATGACAACTGGCCCCAAACAGTTTCCAGAAGCAGCAACCTCCACCTCGGTTTTATTTTGCTGCACGTAGCCTTTTATTCTTTTCCTTCACAGGCAATGCTCAATGGCCCTAAAGATTCCTGCTTCGATAAAAAAATCAGCAAATGATTATATCCAAGAAATATTCAGGTAAAACAGTCATTATTTAGAATATTTTATTTTTACAAATGGAATCTCACAAACACTAAGCAAACAATATTATGAGCTAAAAAGTCAAGTAAGAATAAACTAACCACAATGTTACATATTGAGGGTTTTTTTTTTTACTGCTAGAGTATATATGATTTGAGATATTGCCATGAATAACCTACCAGTCCTTCTTACTATTAACAAGACTGGGAAAGTCTTGATGGTTTCTACCAGATTTAGCTCGAACTCTATGCTAATGCAAGGAGCCTGTCTTCTGGCCTATCATTCACACAGGGCACATCTGCTTTCACTATGTGAAAGGAAGTGAGACAAAACCAAAACCAAGCCAAACAAGCACACAACACAACACAGAACGCACTATGAGACTGTTTAGAAGATTGTTTGTTAACATTAACAAGGACTGCAAATCTCCAGTAACTTAAGTTAACTAGATAATTTATGAAGATTGTCTCATGACATGTACTGGTAGAGCTCTACAGGTATGCTTCACTATATACAACCTGGTCTTCTATATAAATGTTTCTTAGTTTTTAAATTTTTCAAACAGGTTTTTATACTAAAGGTATAATGTACACAGTAAAAAAAAGTCAAACCGTAATAAAAGGTACGCAACGAAAAGTGAAGGTATCCTTTATTCCATACTATTCCTACTTGGTTAACTACTAAGAAATCAAATTCTGCTTTAAATGTATGGCCTTCAATATTCATTGTCTGTGCTTGACAGTAAAAAATAATTTCATCATGTAAATTAAGCCCCTTCCACAATTATCTGCTTATATTTTTATATTCAATAAGATGTTTCTTAAGTGATGTATACCTGTACAGCTCCATTCTAAGGGTTGCTGAGTTATTGCTGAATACTGCAAGATAAACAACAATTTTGGCATCAAGGTAACTGGCAGTCATGGTAAGAAGGCTTCTGGAACTCCTAGTTCATGAGATCATTTCAATATATATCCCAGGGCCACATACTGTCTCCTGTGCCTCAATATAAGTAAGATAGTTCCAAATGCAACCAAAGGATATTTTTTAGTCAAATTAAATTCTTTTGAATCCCTCTCCCAAATGTGCCTGGTTATGTTATATAGATTAGAATTCATTAAAATTGATCAACAGTTGGTTTATGGGTCAATATTTAATCTTTTAATAACATCAACAATAAATGACATTATTCTATTTAATCTACATCCATATAAAAATAAGCAAACTGTTTAAACATTTTCAAAAGTGTGCTATCTAGGTTCTGAGTTTGTTTTTTTAAGGTTGCCCTCATATGATTTATTCCTATGAAGGCGAAATCTAAGAAAAGGTGGTCCCAGAGAGCTAGAATTTATAAAATTTTAAAAGTATGTTTTTTATTTGAAATAAAAGTAGAAATCTTAAAATTTTAAGTTGTCTAATTACTATATAAGCTCGTTCTTACAAAGACACTTTTGTGCCTATATAACAAGAAAATATTTGTTGTTGCTTTTCTACCTTAAAAAAAAAAAAAAAAAAGAGGGCTTCCCTGGTGGTGCAGTGGTTGAGAGTCCGCCTGCCAATGCAGGGGACACGGGTTCATGCCCCGTCTGGGAAGATCCCACATGCCGCGGAGCAGCTGGGCCCGTGAGCCATGGCCGCTGAGCATCCGGAGCCTGTGCTCCACAGCAGGAGAAGCCACAACAGTGAGAGGCCCGCTTACCGCAAAAAAAAAAAACAGGTAACTCTGGAAAGGAAAATATAATAAGATGAACTTGACTATATTTAAAGTTTTCATATATTAACAAAGTAGAAATTGCCTATATATGCATAAACATAACTACAAAGTCACTATATAGCAGAAACATGTACACCAAAGCCAAAACTATTTTCAAATATTCATTTTAAAACCTAAGGTAACTTGGAAATCTTTTACAAATTAATATATTTGTAACGTAGACTCAAACATTTCATTTCCAAGGGCATTTCCAAACATTTCAATTTAAAACTAACTACAAGAAGCAAACAAGTCTAGTTACTTTTTCATGAATAACTAACCTCATTTTAATTTTATGTTGATTCAGTTCAGCTCCCACATTTAGAGTAAGTTTTAACTAGGAAGGTAGTATACCATAATAGTCAAATACCAGCAAAGTAATGGGAATGACAATAGAACATACCTCATGAGATGTTATAAAGAGATGATTACTAATCCACTGTTTCTCACCCAACCAAGGATCTCACTTATACAAACTTCCCAACTTATCCTTGCATCAATTTTTCTTTCTCTACTAGATCATGTCATCAACATCATAAACACTTTAATATCTCCCACCTTCAATAAAAATTCTCCCCAACACCATATTCCCATTGCCCTACTTCCTTGATTTATAGCAAAATTTCTCAAAAAAACTATCTATACTCACTGTCTTCATTTCCCTCCTTGATTCTTTCTTGAACCCACTCCAACTGTGCTTTCATCCCCACCACCCCACAGAAACTGTTCTTACTAAAATAACCAGCAATCTCCATAGTATCCAATTATCAATCCTCATCTTATTTGACCTCTTGGCAGAATTTGACACACCTGATCATCTTTTCCTCCCTGACACATTTTCATCCTTTCACCTCCCAGAGACTTCACTCACTCTTGGTTTTCCTCCTTCCCCACTGGTCCTCCTTCAAAATCTCCTTTGCAAATACTCATCTTCATCGTGACCTCTAAATTAAGCTGGCTTGCCTAAGGCCTTAGTCTTTGAACCTCTTCTCTATTTTACTCCCGAGGCAACCATGTCTGATTAAAGTTACACACTTAGCTGTGTTAAGTGTGATATGCCAACACAGCCTTGGCCTTCTTCCCTGTACTCCAGATTCATATACCTAGCTGCCTCACTTGGATACCTAATAGGTATCTCAACATTAACACAGGCAGAATAAAATTTAGATTTTATATAAACACTTCAAATTCCACTCCCCACCTCCACCCTTGTTTTCTCCTTTAATTAGTACAAACCCCAATTCCATCCTTCCAATTTCACAAGCCCAAACTTAAGAGTCATCCTTGACTTCTTCTATTTTATTGGTCCTGCCTTCCAAATACCCAGAATATACAGTTTCTCATCACCTCCACCTCTAGCTCCCAGCCAAAGGCATTATGTCATCTCTTTTCTGTACTATAGTAATAAGCCTCCGAAATTGGACTCCTTGCCCCCACAAAACAGAAAGTTCATACAGCAGCAAGAATAATCCTTTTCAAACCTAAGTCAGATCATGTCACTTTGCTGCTCAAAACTTCTCATTACTTGCCATATCACTTGGAATAAAAACCAAAGTTTGGGGCTTCCCTGGTGGCGCAGTGGTTGAGAGTCCGCCTGCCGATGCAGGGGACACGGGATCATGCCCCGGTCCGGGAAGATCCCACATGCCACGGAGCGGGCCCCGCAACGGGAGAGGCCGCAACAGTAGAGGCCCGCGTACCGCAAAAAAAAAAGAAGCAAAAACCAAGGTTTTTATGTTCTCCTACAAAGCCTCCCTACAATCTAGCCCCCGCAGCCTACCTCATCCACTACTCTTCTCCACACACACGCCACTCCAGCTACACTGGCCTTGCTTTTCCTCAAACACCTTAAGCGTATCCTGCCCCAGAGCCTTTGTCCTTGCTTTGTCCTCAACCTGAAACCCTTTTTCCCTGGGCATCTGCATAACTTCTCTCTCACATCATTTAGACTCAACTGTTACCTTATGAGGAAGACCTTTTCTTACTATCCTATCTAAACTAGCAACTCCCTACCCATACTGTCACTCTCAATCTTCTTATCTGCTTTATTTTTCTTAGCACCCATCAGCACCTGACACAGAATATAATTATTTATTTACTGTCTGTCTTCCCCAAATACTAAAAGGCAAGCACTACGAGAGTAGTGATTTTGTTTTATTCAAAGAGCAGCACAAAGAAGAGTATCTGGCATTTAGCCTGGTAGATATTTGCTGAATAACAAAATAAGTAATAGCAAGTCATTATGCTAAAAGTTTTATAAAGATTGGCTCACTTAATCTTCGGAAAAGCTATATGAAAGTAATATTATTATTCCAATTTTACCAAGGAGACAAAGGCACAAGAGATTAAATAACTTATATGTCACAGTTGGTAAGTAGTATAGTCAGCTTCCTGAATCTTTTAAACGAGATGAAGTTAGATCATACAAATGGACTATTTAACAAAAAGTGTGGCACAAAAAATACATAACATTTATGGAATACTTATTATGTGCCAAACATTAATGTAAGCTTTTTATGTGTATTTACTCATTTAATTCTCATATTGTTTAATAAGTGGTTGCTATTATTTTTACTATTTACTATTTATCAAGGTACCAACCTGAACTCAACAGAAGTCACATAAAAGATGCTGCTGTGACAGAAATAGTACAAACTCCAACATTTACCAAATCAAAATTAACTGAATTCACATCATACACAGACACATAGTTAACTGTATGTTTGCTAGCCTGTAGTTCTCAAAAAGCCCTCTAACATAGACAAAATAGTCACAGATTTTCTTCATTTAAAAAAAAAAAAAAATCTACCCCTCCCCTAAAAATGTGGCTGCTACTCCATACTGCACCATGTTTAATCCATTTTTTATTATAAGTTTAAAATTATGTGATTAAAGTAGATCTTTTCAATGTTTAAAACAGAACTTATTCATTTGTACCAAATACTACTGAAATCACCAAGTTTATCTAATGTAAACAACTCTCTGTTTTAAAAGTCAGTTTTATTACCAAAAGTAAATTTTGATATTTCTGCATCTGAGAAAATAAAGTAGCCAATTCCTTTATCCTTGAGTTAAAGTGAAAGCCACAGAAATCATGAAATTTAGTGAATATACCTTCTTCAGTTCAACACAGCATTTGATTTTTAATTTTTAATTCAATCCGTAGATACCCATTCTTTATTAATAATTAACATATGAAAGATTCTGGGTAAAGACCCTTAAAACTTACGGTGCAATAATGGCTCTAGCAGGTCTTTTCGTGGACTGTACTTGTGAAAGCCAACCTTCTAGCTGTGCATTCAGTTGCGGTCCTATAAAAAGAGAAAGAGAGAAACAGGAGTGAGCAAAGCAATACAGTACTAATAACCATACATGACACAAAGTCCTCACTGAACCTATTTGGAACTAAAATAGCTTAATGGGCAGTGGATCATCATTTTGGATGTTAATGTTTGAAACTTAACCAACTACAAAGTTTCTAGTAGCAAGCCATGTGATAAAGACAAGCACTGATTCAACAAAATTTGCTTTTATCCATCCACTTATTTATTTACAACCATCTTCATTCAAGAACAATACAATCTACAATTTGAGGCAATGATCAAACAAAATGAAACAAGAAAGAGAAAAATATAGTATATGAAAAGAAAATAACTGAATATATTTTAGAGTACCAAAACCTGCCTTAATCACTAAAATCACATCCATGGAGTGATCATTACCACACTCAATGATCTTTCCTGCCATCCACTCCAGCTCCCTATTCCCATCACCATATCAATAACCAGTGTAACTACACCACCTCAAAAATCTCAATTTCAAGCATCCCACTCTCTTCACTTCCTATCATTCCAGTTCACGTCTAGAAATCTTTTGGAGTCACTTTTCCAACTGTCCTTCATCCTCTCTTCTTCACTTTTTATACCCATCCTGAGATTTGATGATCCATCACTGTAACCACTCCCTTGCCTGTGGCCTCCCTCCTTTGCTCCTCTCTTTCTCCAGTGTAGTCAAATCATAGTTAAAACCAACCTTCCACTTAACAAAGCACCTCCATCTGAACAGCTGAATGAGACTGTAAAGAAACACAACCATATGAACTTTGAAATTATACTCATAAATTACAGCAGATCCTTAGCAAACAAAGCTCAGAAATCATACCACGACAACCTAGTGAATTTGCTCACCTATCTTTAAGATAGAGAGTTACTTCATATAGCTTCTCTTTTTACCTTAAACCATCATCCCCTTCCCATTCCCATTCCCAACAGATGATCAAACTTTTCATTTCGTTAAGGAAAAACAAGCAGAATAACCAACCATCCTGGTTGCTCAGGACTTTGCCAGTTTTAGCACTGGAAGTCCTGCATCCTGGGAAACCTCCCAGTCTCAGGCAAACCTGAATGTTATTCGCCCTAAATTCAGAAGAGAACTACTTCCTCTTCCCACCATTTATTCTGCTTTCCCTACTGTTTCAACAAATTGTCCTTGCTCCTATCAAAAGCCAAACAAATTACTTCTGCACTGGATCTCACTTTGTTTTTCATACTCAAGGACTCTGCTCTTACAACTGTCCTTGTCTCCCGCACTAACTTTTCCCTTTTTACTAGATCATTATCATTACCATGCAAATATGCAATACTAGCAAATTGATTTCCCCCAACTACTGCCCCCTTTTTCTCTGGCTCTCTCTTTTTAAACTTTTAATAAAAAAATATTCAAACATTACAAAAGAACCTAGATAATAATATAACAAACACTCATGGATTGACAGCCCAAATAAATTAAACCTTAACATTCTATCTTATTTACTTAAGATCTTCTTTTATTAAGAAATAAAATACTGGACTTCCCTAGTGGTCCAGTGGTTAAGAATCTGCCTGCCAGTGCAGGGGACACAGGTTCAATCCCTGGTCCGGGAAGATCCCGTATTCCACGGAGCAACTAAGCCTGTGAGCCACAACTACTAAGCCCATGCTCTAGAGCCCGCGAGTCACAACTACTGAGCCCACATGCCTAGAGCCCATGCTCTGCAACAAGAGAAGCCACCGCAATGAGAAGCCCATGCGCCAGGGAAGTCCCAAAAATTGTTTTAAAAATAAAATAAAAACTAAAATAAAAATTAAAGGAGGGCTTCCCTGATGGTGCAGAGGTTGAGAGTCTGCCTGCCAATGCAGGGGACATGGGTTCATGCCCCGGTCCGGGAAGATACCACGTGCCGCGGAGCGGCTGGGCCCGTGAGCCACGGCCGCTGAGCCTGCGCGTCCGGAGCCTGTGCTCCGTTGCAACGGGAGAGGCCACAACAGTGAGAGGTCCGCATACACCAAAAAAATAAATAAATAAAAAATTAAAGGGACTTTCCTGGTGGCACAGTGGTTAAGAATCTGCCTGCCAATGCAGGGGACACAGGTTCAAGCCCTGGTCCTGGAAGATCCCACATGCCACGGAGCAACTAAGCCCGTGCGCCACAACTATTGAACCTGTGCTCTAGAGCCCATGAGTCACAACTACTGAGCCCGTGAGCCACAACTACTGAGTCCACGTGCCACAACTGCTGACGCCCACGCGCCTACAGCCGGTGCTCCACAACAAGAGAAGCCACCGCAGTGAGGAAGTCCGTGCACCACAATGATGAGTGGCCCCCGCTCACTGCAACTGGAGAAAGCCCACATGATGCAACAAGGACCCAATGCAGCCATAAATAAATAAATACATTTATTAAAAATAAAAACTTTCTAAAAATTTAAATTTAAAAAAAAGCTAAATAAGCCTCTAATCAGCAACTCAGGACCATCTTTCTCAAGGACCCAAAAGCCATCTCTTTGAAATGTGATAATCAAGGGAGATAGTGCCCCTTTCTGCCAGTTTCTGTGGGATAGGAACTAACTTCAGAGGGTCACCTAGCCCCAAGGTGCAAAATTACCTCCTGTCATAAAAATATGTAAGTTTAGTTTTCCTTTGGATAAAGCAATTAGCTAATACATATGGTCACCTCAATTACCAAGTGAATTTAGGATGAACTACGTGTGACAAATGTTTCTATCAAGTCCTCTTACTTGAACACTACTCATAATTTATCTTGAGAATATGCATATAATGGATTTTATCTGCTTAGCTAAATAAAAGGATGAGCACTCTTCACATCTTTGCAATCTGTTAGCAGATAGTCGGTGACGTGCATCATATTGTAGCTTAATGCTTAGTCAAAAATAAAATTTTCTTTCTCTTCTACCTTTGAAGAGAAGTTTTCTGAGATGGCAGGAGGTTTTGGTTTAAATTATATTTCTCCAACATCAGCAATGGCTCAAAATTCCCATTTCCCTACATCCTTACCAACGTCTGATACTGTCAGAATTTTTCATTTTTGCCAATTTGATATGGGTATGAAATCGTACCCCTTTGTTTCTTCTAATTTGTACTTGCCAAATATCCATTGAGATGAAGCATTTACAGATTTGGAAATTCTGTGTTTAGGACTGTATACAAAAACAAGTCAAGTTTATAAATGGCTAGCCCATCTATAAACTGCCAAAGTACAAAAAAGGTCCGATTCAGCAATCAAATGATGTACTTTATTTTCAAAACTTAGATTTAAGAACAGTTACCAAAAAACTTATATTAAATAATTTCATTACTAATTCAAGGAAAAATGGTTCCTAATTTCAAAGTAAATTAAAATTTTCGCTTCCTAATAAATTTCATGTTAACTTAAAATAAGTATTTCCATGTCATAGGAAGTTTACAAAACAAATTTCAAACGAAATAAAACAAAGAAAACAATATCTCCCAATTCAGCAACCCTACTGCCACCAACTTCACTGGTTTTAAGCACTAAACCAAGCTTTCTTAACAGTCCTTCTGTAAAATAACCAGTTTCTTCATAAGGATCCTAAGGTAAAAGTCAAACTCCAAGTTTCTCAATTATTTTTAAGTAAGATAACTGAGTGTATCTATTTATTACAAATGGCTGCTTAACTGTTGATCTGTAAAGTGTCAAATAAAAAATAAATTTGCATTCTTCCACAGAAGCTGATACTTGGCAATATGGCATCCTTAATACATGAAGGTGATGCAGAATGTGTGCTTTCTTTCTCAAATATCACTGAATTTGAAGGCACACTGATGAATGGAAAAAATCAATCAAAAGGAAAAATCCTAGCAAAACTACTTCATGGCTGTGTGACCTTGCCCTGAGAGGAATAAATGGGCATGTACACCTTTGGATAAACAGTAAAAGTAGGTTCCCAAAGGATCAATGCTAAGGTATTTCCTTAAGAAACAGACAATAAATAATGTGCTGTCGGCAAGTCAGTACACTTCTGTTTGAGTCCCAATTAAATCAAACAATATTTCACAAAAAAGTTTATTTGCATAGTGACAAAACCACAAAGATACTAAACACACACACACATTTTCAGGAATTCCTATGCAACTAATTAACAGAACCATTCTAAAATACGGTAATTAAGCAAGCCAAATTGATTTTTAACTCTCTTTAGTCTGCTCCTCCTATTCCTCTTCGGAGAGAAAAAAAATTCAACAGCCTCCTGACTCTGAAAAAAATCATGTGTTCTATAAACTGTTCTCAAAAAATATGCCAATGGAACCGCCTGAGGATCTCATTAAAATACTAACTATGGGGGGCTTCCCTGGTGGCGCAGTGGTTGAGAGTCTGCCTGCTGATGCAGGGAACATGGGTTCGTGCCCCAGTCCAGGAAGATCCCACATGCCGCAGTGGCAGAGGCCACAACAGTGAGAGGCTTGCATACCGCAAAAAAAAAAAAAAAAAATATGAATTATGATTCTGTAGGTCTGGAGTGGGGCCTGAGATCCTTCATTTCTAATATACTCTGCAAGTAACAGCAACGTTTGCTGGCCTATAGGCCACACTCCAATAGCAAGTCTAGATCAACGGTGGCCAACCAAAAAAGGGACTTGGACCACAAAGACTCCACAAAACTATATGCATAACAAGTTTTACCTAAAGATAAAATAAATCTCTAGATAAATGTAAGATCTATCACTTACAGATTAAGAAATACATATTCATTTAACAGTGGTAATGAAACTTCTTTTACCTTTTTAAAATCATCTATTTTGTCAATCAAGAGACAGTAAAGAATAATTACTGTCCTCTAGGAAATTCCATACTTTCTAACATGAAGTAGGTTCCTTAAAAAGAGGAAAGTAGAGAAGAACTACAATCCTGCAGCCTGTGGAACGAAAGCCACATTCACAGAAAGACAGACAAGATGAAAGGCAGAGGGCTATGTACCAGATGAAGAACAAGATAAAACCCCAGAAAAACAACTAATTGAAGTGAAGACAGGCAACCTTCCAGAAACAGAATTCAGAATAATGATAGTGAACATGATCCAGGACCTTGAAAAAGAATGGAGGGAAAGATCGAGAAGATGCAAGAAATGTTTAAGAAAGACCTAGAAGAATTCAAGAACAAACACCTAGAAGAATTAAAGAACAAACAAACAGAGAAGAACAATACAATAACTGAGATGGAAAATACACTAGAAGGAATCAATAGCAGAATAACTGAGGCAGAAGAAAGGATAAGTGACCTGGAAAACAGAAGGGTGGAAATTACTGCCAAGGAACAGAATAAAGAAAAAAGTATGAAAAGAAATGAAGACAGCCTAAGAGACCTCTGGAACAACATGAAACTCAACAATATTCACATTATAGGGGTCCCAGAAGGAGAAGAGAAAGAAATGACCCAAGAAAATATTTGAAGAGATTATAGTCGAAAACTTCCCTAACATGGGAAAGAAAATAGCCATCCATGTCCAGGAAGCACAGAGAGCTCCAGGCAGGATAAACCCAAGGAGAAACGCCAAGAAACATAGTAATCAACCTGACGAAAATTAAAGACAAAGAAAAATTATTGAAAGCAACAAGGGAAAAATGATCAATAACATAAAAGGGAACTCCCATAACGTTAAGAGCTCATTTCTCAGCAGAAACTCTACAAGCCAGAAGGGAGTGGCATAATATATTTAAAGTGATGATAGGGAAGAACCTACGACCAAGATTACCCTACCCAGCAAGGATCTCATTCATTTTGACAGAGAAATCAAAAGCTTTACAGACAAGCAAAAGCTAAGAGAATTCAGCAGCACCAAACCAGCTCTAAAGCTACAACAAATGCTAAAGGAACTTCTCTAAGTATAAAACACAAGAGAAGAAAAGGACCCACAAAAACAAAGCCAAAACAATTAAGAAAATGGTCATAGGAACATACATATCGATAATCACCTTAACTGTAAATGGATTAAATGCTCCAACCAAAAGACACAGGCTGGCTGAATGGATACAAAAACAAGACCCACATATATGCTGTCTACAAGAGACCCACTTCAGACCTACGGACACATACACACTGAAAGTGAGGGGATGGCGAAAGATATTCCATGCAAATGGAAATCAAAAGAAAGCTGGAGTAGCAATACTCATATCAGATAAAATAAACTTTAAATTAAAGAATGTAACAAGAGACAAGGAAGGACATGACATAATGATCAAGGGATCAATCCAAGAAAAAGATATAAGTTATAAACATATATTCACCCAACACAGGACCACCTCAATACATAGGGCAACTGCTAACAGCTATAAAAGAGGAAATAGACAGTAACACAATAATAGTAGGGGACTTTTAACACCTCACTTACACCAGTGAACAGATCATCCAGACAGAAAATTAATAAGGAAACACAAGCTTTAAATGACACAACAGACCAGATAGATTTAATTGATATTTATAGGACATTCCATCCAAAAACAGCAGATGACGCTTTCTTCTCAAGTGCGCACAAAACATTCTACAGGATAGATCACACCTTGGGTCACAAATAAAGCCTTGGAAAATTTTAGAAAACTGAAATCATATCAAGCATCTTTTCCGACCACAATGCTATGAGATTAGAAATAAACTACAGGGAAAAAAACGTAAAAAAGACAAACACATGGAGGCTAAACAAAATGTTACTAAATAACCAAGAGATCACTGAAGAAATCAAGGAGAAAATAAAAAAATACCTAGAGACAAATGACAACGAAAACATGACAATCCAAAACCTATGCAATGCAGCAAAAGCAGTTTGAAGAGGGAAGTTTATAGCAATAAAATCCTACCTCAAGAAACAAGAAAAATCTCAAATAAACAATCTAAACTTACACCTAAAGGAACCAGAAAAAGAAGAACAAACAAAACCCAAAGTTAGTAGAAGGAAAGAAAACATAAAGATCAGAGCAAAAATAAATGAAATAGAAACAAAGCAGTAGCAAAGATAATAAAACTAAAGCCTGGTTCTTTGAGAAGATAAACAAAATTGATAAACCTTTAGTCAGACTTACCAAGAAAAAGAGAGAGAAGACTCAAATCAATAAAATTAGAAATGAAAAACAAGAAGTTAAAACAGACACTGCAGAAGTACAAAGCATACGAAGAGACTACTACAAGCAAATGTATGCCAATAAAATGGACAACTTGGAAGAAATGGACAAATTCTTGGAAAGGTATAAGCTTCCAAGACTGAAGCAGGAAGAAACAGAAAATATGAACAGACCAATCACAAGTAATGAAATTGAAACTGTGATTAAAAATCTTCCAAGCAGTAATAAAGGCATCATTGTGATTATGAAAAAAAAAAAATCTTCCAAGAAACAAAAGTCCAGGACCAGATGGCTTCACAGGTGAATTCTATCAAACGTTTAGAGAAGAGCTAATGCCCATCCTTCTCAAACTCTTCCAAAATATCACAGAGGATGGAACACTCCCAATCTCATTCTACGAGGCCACCATCACCCTGATACCCAAACCGGACAAAGATGATACAAAGACAGAAAATTACAGACCAATATCACCAATGAAGATAGATGCAAAAATCCTGAACGAAGTACTAGCAAACAGAATCCAACAACACCATGGTGTATGATTAAAAGGATCATACACCATGATCAAGTGGGATTTATCCCAGGGATGCAACGATTCTTCAATATATGCAAATCAATCAATGTGATACACCATATTAACAAATCGAAGAATAAAAACCAAACGATCATCTGAATAGATGCAGAAAAAGCTTTTGACAAAATTCCACATCCATTTATGATAAAAACTCTCCAGAAAGTGGAGAGGGAACCTACCTCAACATAATAAAGGCCATATACAACAAACCCACAGCAAACATCATTCTCAGTGGTGAAAAACTGAAAGCATTTCCTCTAAGATCAGGAAGAAGACAAGGATGTCCACTCTCGCCACTATTATTCAACGAAGTTTTGGAAATCCTGGCCACGGCAGTCAGAGAAGAAAAAGAAATAAAAGGAATCCAAATCAGAAAAGAAGAAGTAAAACTGTCACTGTCTGCAGATGCCTTGATACTATACATAGATAATCCAAAAGATGCCACCGGAAAACTACTAGAGCTAATCAATGAATTTGGTAAAGTTGCAGGATACAAAATTAATGCACAGAAATCTCTTGCATTCCTATGCACTAACAACAAAATATCAGAAAGAAATTAAGGAGAAACAATCTTATTCACGATTGCAACAAAAATAATAAAATACAAAGGAATAAACCTACCTAAGGAGGTAAAAGACCTGTACTTAGAAAACTGTAAGGCACTGGTGAAAGAAATCAAAGATGACACAAACAGAAGGAGAGATATGCCATGTTCTTGGATTGGAAGGATGAATATTATGAAAATGACTATACTACCCAAAGCAATCTACAGATTCAACGCAATCCCTATCAAATTACCAATGGCATTTTTTACAGAACTAGAACAAAAAATCTTAAAGTTTCTATGGAGACACCAAAGATCCCAAATAGCCAAAGCAGTCTTGAGGGAAAAAAACGGAGCTGGAAGAATGAGACTCCCTGACTTCAGACGATACTACAAAGCTACAGTAATCAAGACAATATGGTACTGGCACAACAACAGAAATATAGATCAACGGAACAAGACAGAAAGCCAAGAGATAAACCCACGCACCTATGGTCAACTAATCTATGACAAAGGAGGCGAGAATATACAATGGAGAAAAGACAGTCGCTTCAATAACTGGTGCTAACAAAACTGGACAGCTACCTATAAAAGAATGAAATTAGAATACTCCCTAACACCATACACAAAAATAAACTCAAAATGGATTAGAGACCTAAATGTAAGACCAGACAGTATAAAACTCTTAGAGGAAAACATAGGAAGAACACTCTTTGACATATATCACAGCAAGAACTTTTTCGATCCACCTCCTTGAGTAATGGAAATAAAAACAAAAGTAAACAAATGGGACCTAGTCAAACTTAAAAGCTTTAGCAAAGCTGAGGAAACTACAAACAAGACGAAAAGAAAACCCTCAGAATGGTAGAAAATATTTGCAAACAAATCAACAGACAAAGGATTAATTTCCAAAATATATTAACAGCTCACGCAGCTCAATATTAAGAAAACAAACAACCCAATCCCAAAATGGGCAGAAGACCTAAATAGACATTTCTCCAAAGAAGGCATACAGATGTCCAAGAAGTACATGAAAAGCTGTTCAACATCACTAATTATTAGAGAAATGCAAATCAAAACTACAGTGAGGTATCACCCACACCAGTTAGAATAGACTTCATCAGAAAATCTACAAACAACAAATGCTGGAGAGGGTGTGGAGAAAAGGGAACCCTCTTGCACTGCTGCTGGGTATGTAAATTGGTACAGCCACTACGGAGAACAGTATGGAGGTTCCTTAAAAAACTAAAAATAGGGCTTCCCTGGTGGCGCAGTGGTTGAGAGTCCACCTGCTGATGCAGGGGACACGGGTTCGTGCCCCAGTCCTGGAAGATACCACATGCCGCGGAGCAGCTGGGCCCATGAGCCATGGCCACTGAGCCTGCGCGTCCAGAGTCTGTGCTCCACAACGGGAGAGGCCACAACAGTGAGGGGTCTGCATACCGCAAAAAAAAAAAAAAAAACTAAAAATAGAATTACCATATCACCCAGCAATCCCACTACTGGGCATATACCCAGAGGAAACCATAATTCAAAAAGACACATGCACCCCAGTGTTCACTGCAGTACTATTTACAATAGCCAGGTCATGGAAGCAACCTAAGTGGCCATCAACAGCCGAATGGATAAAGAAGATGTGGTACATATATACAATGGAATATTACTCAGCCATAAAAAGGAAAAACTGGGTCATTTGCAGAGATGTGGATGGATCTAGAGACTGTCATACAGAGTGAAGTAAGTCAGAAAGAGAAAAACAAATATCGTATATTAACGCATATATGTGGAACCTAGAAAAATGGTACAGATGAACTTTTGTGCAGGGCAGAAACAGAGACACAGATGTAGAGGACAAATGTATGGACACCAATCAGGGAAAGTGGCGGGGGCGGGAGGCGGTGGGATGAACTGGGAGATTGGGATTGACATATATATATATACTAATATGTATAAAATGGATGAGTAATAAGAACCTGCTGGGTAAAAGAATAAATTAAATTAAATTCAGGAAAAAAAAAAAGAGGAAGGTAGAATACACCTCAAAAACCCCGAGTACCAAAATAAAATTAAACATTTTTTAAATAAATAAATAAAGCCTGAGGACCATTCTAGTCCTATCACTTACCTTTCCTAGAATTTTTTCTGTATTATGTTTCAGTCACCACACACCTTTATGTTCCACTAGTTATTTAATAAACTATTACATCATAAGGTTAACTATGATCAATCATGTTATAATTTGCTTTCATTTGTTAACTGAATAAATATTTATGGAGCATCTATTTATGTGCCAGGAAGTGGGATGAATGCTGGAGTTATAGCAATAAAAACAAGACAGGAGATGGGACTTCCTTGGTGGTCCAGTGGTAAAGAATCCTCCTTGCAATGCAGGGGATGTGGGTTCAATCCCTGGTCAGGGAACTAAGATCCCACATGCTGTGGGGCAACTAAGCCCATGCACCACAACTATTGAGCTTGCCCGCCTCAACTAGAGAGCCTGCGTGCCGCAAACTACAGAGCCCATGCACTCTGGAACCCATGCCAGAGCTACAGAGCCCACCAGCCCTGGAGCCTGTGCACCACAACTAGAGAAGAGAAAACCCGCACGCCACAACTTAGAGAGAAGCCCGTGCACCGCAATGAAAAGATCCCACATGCCTCAACGAAGATCCCGCGTGCTGCAACTAAGACCCAATGCAGCCAAAAATAAATAATAAATATTTTTTTAACTTAAAAAAAAAAAAGGAAAGATACCTGCCTTCGTGACACTTTATAAGTGTCAATGTCTTACATCCGAAGAATGGCAGAAAGATGATAAATTCAGACACCAGGACAAGCTAATAGGAAAGACAATTTTGGTTAGGAGAGAAGCCTTCCAGTGCTAATCAAAGTATTCCACATACATAAGGTAAAGAATGATCAACTATCACAATTTTTTTAACATTCTCTTTTAATTGGTACCAGCATAGTAAATATAATTCTACAGGACTGGTTAAAATAAAGTAACCAGGCTTCCCTGGTGGTGCAGTGGTTAAGAATCGTCTTGCCAATGCAGGGGACATGGGTTCGAGCCCTGGTCCGGGAAGATCCCACATGCCACGGAGCAACTAAGCCCATGCGCCACAACTACTAAGCCTGCACTCTAGAGCCCATGAGCCACAACTACTGAAGCTCACGTGCCTAGAGACCGTGCTCCGCAACAAGAGAAGCCACTGCAATGAGAAGCCTGCGCACCGCAATGAAGAGCAGCGCCCGCTCGCCGCAACTAGAGAAAGCCCACGTGCAGCAACGAAAAACCAACACAGCCAAAAATAAATAAATAAAATGAAAAAATTTTTAAATGTAAAAAACCCCCAAAAAACCAAAGTAACAAGAGACAAAGCAGAAGTAAAAAATACAAAGCCAAAAAAGTAGGTTGTCACCACCTAGTATTTTCTTCTTAATCACTCTAAATCTGTTAAATCTGTTAAAACCAAGCTAAGAAATAAACTCTAACCTGTGATGGAAAGTCTACAAATAATAAGATTAATATGTTAGGGAGTTCCTAGGTGGCCTAGTGGTTAGGATTTGGCGCTCTCACTACGGAGGCCCAGGTTCAATCCCTGGTTGGGGAACCATCCCGCATGCCGCGCAGCGTGGCCAAAACACGAAGATAAATAAAGATTAACATGCTAGACTTTTTATGACAGTGGCTCCTGGATCAATGAATGTTACAGGCCAATAAAATTTCAGTAGAAATTTAAGGGACCAACATAGGGTTGCAATTTTTTTTTTTTTTGCACATGTCAACTTTATTTGAAGTACTGACAGTAAACTTATTCAAAACAATGTAATGTTGCCTTGACGTATTTTGTATATGAGAAAGATGAATGTGAACATTTTCCATCACAGTACTGGTTGTACAATGATAATTAGCATGATTGTAAAATTTGTAGCAAGATGGATCCTGGTTTTCCATATTTAGTGCTATTCTAATTATATATTTTATATTAAAAAGAAGATTAAAGTAATGAGAAGTCCAAAATGTCAAAAACATGAGCTCTCATCTCAAAACAGATTTTGTCATTATAGATGGTCTAATTTCCATCCCAATAATAATGTCATGTTACTTCACTATCAATATATTATGCAGGTAAAATGAGATGATACATTATCAATTAAATTTTTTTTTTTTTTTTTTTTTTGCCGTGCGCGGGCCTCTCACTGTTGTGGCCTCTCCCGTTGCGGAGGACAGGCTCCGGACGCACAGGCTCAGCGGCCATGGCTCACGGGCCATGTGGGATCTTCCCGGACCGGGGCATGAACCTGTGCCCCCTGTGTTGGCAGGCGGACTCTCAACCACTGAGCCACCAGGGAAGCCCTATCAATTAAAATTTTTTAATTGAAATACAGTTGATTTACAATGTTGTGTTAGTTTCAGGTGTACAGCAAAGTGATTCAGATATATATATATATATATATATATATATATTCTTTTTGAGATTCTTTTCCATTATCGGTTATAACAAGATAGTGAATATAATTTCCCGTGCTATACAGTAAGTCCTTGTTTTTTCTCTATTTTATATATAGTAGTGTCTATCTGTTAATCTCAAATTCCTAATTTATCCCTAGCTCCTGCCTTTTCCTTTTGGTAACCATAAGTTTGTTTTCTATGTCTGTGAGTCTATTTCTGTTTTCTAAATAAGTTCATTTGTATCATTTTTTTAGATTCCACATATAAGTGATACCATATGATATTTGTCTTTCTCTGTCTGACTTTATTTAGTATGATAATCTCTAGGTTCATCCATGTTGCTGCAAATGGCATCATTTAATTCTTTTTTGTGGCTGAGTAATATCCCACTATATATTGTACATATACCATATCTTCTTTATCCATTCATCTGTCGATGGACACTTTGGTTGCTTCCATGTCTTGGCTATTGTAAATAGTGCTGGTGCGAACACTGTGGTGCATGTGTCTTTTCAAATTAAGAGTTTTCATCTTTTCCAGATACATGGCCAGGAGTGGGACTGCTATTGTAACTCTATTTTTAGTTTTTTAAGAAGCCTCCATACTGTTTTCCATAGTGGCTGTGCAAATTTTTTATTTTCTCAAGAAAGGACATTTAAAACACATCAACCATTTATCTATGATCACCATGATTTCTTAAAATAAATACTGTAACACCAAAAAGTAATAAATGCACAATTTTAAGATAACCTCAGTCCTTTAAGCTGAATAACCACATTTCATTGATTCCAAGAAGGTGCACCTGTGTTTTATGTATCACTAAGAAAGAAAATAAAAAACCTTCCAATTAAAATAAGACAGACGGTTTCTTATCACTTTGAATTTTTATATTTATTGGAAAAGTTCTTAAACTTATTTAGATATGAATTCTCATAACACAAGTTTATGTAAAAAAGAAAAGCAAAATGAATTCCAGATACTCTTAAAATTTTCTTCACATTCAAAATCTAATACCTAAATTGCTTTTTAACTCAGTCATCAGTGACCCTGTTTGTCCATAATATCATCCTCTGTACCAAAGGAATTAGTGATGTGATATTCCTTTTAAAAATGTTCCTCTACTGCCTCGGGACTCTAGTCCAAGAAACTGACATACATTGTCCAAGTCTTGATGCTATATCTTTTCTGATCTTACCAAAATGTATCACCAGAAGGTGCAACCAACAGGTTTCAGAAGACAACCCAGGCATGTTCATCTCTTTCATAAATGGTCCTTGTTACCAGAAACACCAATGGGTTGCAGTTGTCTAGTCATACCAACAGGATTAATTATTGAGTTCGAGTATATGTAGGCAGTGACAACTATTTCACAACTGACAATGATGTAAAGATGCCATTGATTGTAAAACACATCTCAATTTCAGAAACGTTAAAATGTGGGAAAACGTACATCTTAAAATCAATGAAATATAGTAGCACTATGAAAACCACACTCTCCACAATGTTCTCCCATTTTTTTTATTTCAATGCAAAACAGTGAAAAAATTCATCGAAAAACAGCATTTGGGAACCACTTCTCACTACAATGAAAAGTATTTCTCAGAAGGCTTACTGACTATAATGACCTCATTTAATTAAAAAAATAACATTTCAGCAGTTCTCCCTAAATCCTTTCCCTCATTACTGATGTCTTACTGTGACCATATACTTATAATTTATTGCTATGCTATTTACAAAACTAAGTATCCTATTTTTAGATACATTGCAAGGGATGCTGTTTGTTTTTATGTATCGTATGACAGGACTTCTCATATAGAAAAGAATATGCCCTTAGGAGTACAACACAAGAATTGTCTCACTGAATCTGACCCAAAACCCATCCAGAGCAGTACTGTATCAAACCAAAAACACAAAAATAAAAAAAACCTTGCTATGAAGAACACTATTGTTCTCCTTGATACAAACCTCAAAGGGTTAGACCAAATCTAACCAAATATCTTGGATTCCTTATTACCCACTAAAATTATAAACATTTTAAGAATCTGTTTATATTTTTTTGCTAAACTCTGTAGTTCAGAATAGAATCCATAGCGGCAAATAACTATCCAAATGAACAATCTTTAGTGCATACCAACTAACCCATATCTGGCCAAGTGGACATCACTTACCACTTTTCTGCCCACTCATATACAGTCTCTCAAAATTTTCATATAGTTAATACCAATTCCACTGGCATTTCATATGTAAAAGGGCTTCAGATTTGAAGGATCACAGTGCATTTCTCCCTTGAGGTAATTTACAAAACCATAATCTGAAAATAGGTTCAGCACTGATCCCTTTAACAGTCTATTAATTTGGACTCCCTATTCTTACTCTTATTCTGTTTATAAACAAATTTCCTATTCCTATCAAATGATGCCACTAAGCTCCTTGAGAGTGCCTGGTTATAGTATCTTACCTAAACTCCTTTTTAAGATCAGGATATTGATTTTTGTCTGCTATTTCTTCATTATATATATATATATATATATATATATATATATATATATATATGTTCAGTATGGAAATTGTGGGGAATACATATTAAGAAGGGGGAAAAACAAAAATCCCATAATTATTTTAAAAAACCCATCAAAATTAATATTTTCCAAATTTCCTTCTAGTCTTTAAAATGATATACAATTCTGTAACCTGATTTTATTTACATAACATTATACATAGGTATTTCCCTGTATTATGAACTCTTTATAGACATTTTATGGCTAAATAAGATTTCTTTGTGTAAATGGATCACTGTTTCCTTAAACATTAATATAAGATGTTTAGGTTCTTCCTTTCCAATTTTTTGTGCTATTATAAACAATTCTGTTATATGTATCTCTATTTCCATATTTTAAATTATCTCCTTTTGAGATTCTCAGAATGGAATTACTATGTAAATCAATGAGTCTTAAGATTTCAATACATATATTCAAAATGTTATCCAAAATTGCATCCATTCATAATCATGCAACATGCATGAACAATACCTGTTTCACCATACCCTCACCATTCTCCTCAAAACAGCATTTTAAAAGATTAATTTAACTCATCCCTTATCTGATAAAAATTTAATGCCTGACCTCAATTATATTTGACATTTCAGAATAAATTAATTTATTTCTTCAAAGTAATTTAAATGCCTAGAAAAAATACATTTTGACTCTTAAGATATGTATTTTCTACTTGGACCATGAAATAGCAACATAACTGTTGCTGCCAGTCACAAGTTATCCATTACTAATGTTTAGCAAACAACTACTATCTATTGGCCTTTACAGTAGGCAGGTCAAATTCAAAACCAAGCCTATTATGCTGCATTATGCTACTGTTTTAAATCGCTCACAATCCTTAAGACTTTTATATTCTCCTGCCATTAAATCTTTTTAAGTAATGGGGTATTTTTTTAACCTTTTAGTTACGATAATTCTTTCTCTTATAATAGTCAAAAAGTGGTCTACAGACGAGAATCATCCAATAATGTGTTTATTTGAAAAAGAGATCACTATGTCATCACAATCTCTGGGGATGGTTATCTGGAGTTTTTAACAAGCTTTTAACAAGCTCTCAGGTGGCTGTGAAACACACTAAAATGTGGGGGCCCTACCATAAGGGCATTCATGTACACATGCCATATGAATGAATACATGAATGAATGCAGCTAACAGACTCTTGGACAGTTTATATTAGTTATAAACGGTTTTCATTACATAAATAAATCACATAATCTTTAAGTTAGCAATATATAAATGCATGAAGTTTTACCTCTAAACTACTTTGAATCCATAAGTGATCCATCGTTTCTTAAAATTTACCTAAGTTTATTTTTAATAGTGTTTCTAGCCTCTCACTTCAATCAATGCCTCTCCAGCTTTTCCACTCAAATAACAAATGAAAAAGGAAAATAAACTCAGATTCACAGAAACTGGGTGATATGCAAACAAATTCTTTTAAATCTTGTTTTAGTTCAAAAATTCATGTGAGGGGCTTCTCTGGTGGCATAGTGGTTAAGAATCCGCCTGCCAATGCAGGGGACGTGGGTTCGAGCGCTGGTCCAGGAAGATCCCACATGCCACGGATCAACTAAGCCCATGTGCCACAACTACTGAGCCTGCACTCTAGAGCCCGTGAGCCACAACTACTGAACCCATGTGCCACAACTACTGAGCCTGCACTCTAGAGCCCGTGCTCTGCAACGAGAAGCCACCGCAATGAGAAGCCCGCGCACCCCAACAGAGTAGCCCCTGCTCTCCGCAACTAGAGAAAGCCCGCGTACAGCAACGAAGACGCAATGCAGCCAAAAATAAAATAAATAAATTTTTTAAAAAATTCATGTGAATGTAATAAACTAAATGACAATATCCACAGTAATTTCAAAATTCCCATGCTCCTATCTGCAATTTAAATGGAGGCTTCAAGAAGATACACATTTATCCTCTAACACAGGGTCAAGTACTCTAGTTAGGAAACACGAACCTGGATCATAAAAAGCAACAAGCTAAATGAGCTGAAGTGGTACAAATGCTTAAAGTTGGGTCCACAATACTTCCTCAATGCATATCTAACCAGGAATCATTATTTTCTTCCAATTGCAACTTTTTTTTTTTAAATGTTTCTTTAGGTTACAACCAGCCAGTTGATACTAGTGAATCCGGATAATTCGGTCCCAAATGCAAAAACATAATTTATGGAAAAATAAAACAATTCTGCTTTAGCGGAAAGAATCAGGAATAGGATAACACTTCCCACACAAGGAAACAATTCTCAGGCAATTGCTAAAAAATAAAAGTTTCTTAAGGTAAAAGGAAAAATTAGAATTTTCATTTTTCATATATTTCTACCATAAAACAGATCTGTAGATATTATCACATTCTCACCCTATTCAGTGTAATACAGATTTTCTTCTCTAAGAGTTTTCACTTACAGAGTTTGATCAGAAAAAGTGTATCAAGCCCAGTCGACTAGACCAAATCTAACTTATAATAAGACTGCACATGTGTAAACTGCTATAACAAAAGATCTGAAACAATCTAAGCACCTACCAAAAAAGAAATTAGTTAAACTAATCATGGTAGATCCATAAAATAGAATATTCAGCAACTGGAAAACAAAGAGGCAAATTTTATGAACCTCTATGAAAGATCTTTTAATTGAGGGTAAAAAGAAGCATGGTACAGAAGGATACAATATGCTGCCTTTTTTTTTTTTTTGCGGTACACGGGCCTCTCACTGTTGTGGCCTCTCCCGTTGCAGAGCCAGGCTCCGGACGCGCAGGCTCAGTGACCATGGCTCACGGGCCCAGCCGCTCCGCGGCACGTGGGATCTTCCCGGACCGGGGCACGAACCTGCGTCCCCTGCATCGGCAGGCGGACTCTCAACCACGGTGCCACCAGGGAAGCCCTATGCTGCCATTTTTGTGTGTGCATATATACCATACATGATTATGTACTGGTTTTTATTCATGTGGAATTCCTCTAGGCAAATACAAAAGAAATGGATAACAATGACTGAATCCTGAGAAGAGGACCAAGAGTACAGGGAAACTTTACTTTTCACTGTATACCTTTTTCTATCTCTTGTATTTTGCACTATACACATATACTACCTACCCAAAAATTAAGTATAAAAAAAAGTGCAGTCATATAACATTAAATAATGATGCTGCAGACACATGTTTACTGACATGGAAAAAAACTCATAAACACTAAACCCAGGGACTTCCCTGGTGGTCCAGTGGCTAAGACTTCATGCTCCCAATGCAGGGGGCCCAGGTTCGATCCCTGGTCAGGGAACTAGATCCCACGTGCCACAACTAAGAGTTCACATACTGCCACTACAAAGCCCGCACACCACAACGAAGATCCTGCACACAGCAACGACAATCCCAAGTGCTGCAACTAAAGACCTGGCGTAGCCAAATAAATAAATAAACATTAAAAAAAAAAAAAACTAAACCCAACTAACAACAAATCATTGTTAGACCTAAGACAATACCTACTTAATAATCTAGGTTAAAATAAATAAAGCCAAACGGTTGAGAATTGCTATTTGACCAATAAAATATGTATCAGAGTACTGGAATACATATGGACCAATCTGACAAGACTTCCCTGTTACCAAGAAGGGATTTCCCCTTTTACTTCACTTCCCTAGGTTTGACATTCATCACCAAATTTCTGGTAGATAGAATCAGTGAATACAGAAACATTCTAGAAAAGAATGGTCCAGAAAAGATAACATTAAACACATTATTAATATTATTTTAGTTTATTTATTTTTATTGAAGTATAGTTGATTATTAATATCTTTCTTTATAATTCTTCTCCATTGAAAATGCAATGCTTTCAACAGTTTTTTTTTTTTTAATTTGTCTATCAAGGACTAGAGTTATTCTCCACTCTGAGTTCCTCAGCAATCATGTACCAGATAATCTAGAAAAGTCAAATTACTTTTTGAAGTAATTAACTATAATCTAATGCAAGTTTTGTTTTTGTACTCTTGTGGCATGTTTGAGGCCTGTTTCCTTCTTTCACTAAGCGTTGGTACTGCATATGCCAGCTCATCCATCTAAAGAATTATGTTTCTGATTTTGCAACCATAAGATGCAAACAAAAAGAATCTCAGCAAGTTTTTACTTGATAACTAGCCAAGAAAACATGCCTAATGTGGACTGAGAGATGGGCATACCAGGTATCAGATATGCAGAAAAGAAAAAGATAGTCGGTCATAACAGCCATCAAGATAAAAGGATTTCCAAGTTCTGAGATTGATGATTTAGGGAGAAAATTAAGTTTGGAAACAAAAGGATATGGTTCAACATGGAAGTTGAGGTATGTGCATGTGCATCCACTCTGCCAAACCCTTTCCATATCCTTTGTACTGTTTTTTGTTGTTGTTGTTTTTTTTGCCGTACGTGGGCCTCTCACTGTTGTGGCCTCTCCTGTTGCGGAGCACGGGCTCCGGACGCGCAGGCTCAGCAGCCATGGCTCACGGGCCCAGCCACTCCGCGGCATGTGGGATCTTCCCAGACCAGGGCACGAACCCATGTCCCCTGCATCAGCAGGCAGACTCTCAACCGCTGCGCCACCAGGGAAGCCCCTTTGTACTGTTTTCATCAAACTGTCTAACACTGAAACAAATGTGTTAATGTAAAAGCTGCCCAGATTGAAGAATACCTGGGTTTAAACCCAAGTGGCACCTCTCCCATTCCCAGATCATACCAGAAAAGTTTTGACAGGCTCAGCCATACTCAGGCACTAGCACCTTTAAGAGGCCTTAGACAATACCACTGGCACTTTCTTTTAAACCAGAGCCACCACAAAAATTCTATTAAAGAAATAAAAACTCCCTCCCAAACTCCTCTACACTTATGCCAATTCAAAAGAAATATAGATAACTACACAACCAATCTTAATTCTATAAGCCAACATTTCCCAAATTGTGTTAGCAAAATGAGAATATAGAATTTTGTGCCTAAATAAATTGGAAAGGGGTGAGTGAAAGAATCAATGATGACTAAACTTGGGAGCTGGATAAGTGACAGTACCACTATCAGTGACAGAATTAAGACCAGGAAGTTTGTTCCAAGATGAAGACTTTGACTTAGACACACTGAAAGTTTTAGCAGACAATAAGGCAACCAGGTAAAGATATGCAATTGGTAAAGAATAAGAGTCTTAAGTACAGAAAAATAAAGGATCAAGGACAGAAACAAAGAATTCAGAGTCATTTAATTAAGGTGGTGAAAGACAAGACTGGATAGGAACTGCCTAAATGTGTACAGATTGATGTTGACAACACAAATGTTAAAAATCTGAGGCTTAGGATACAGATATGAGTAAGAAGTTGAGCCAGTGAAGGAGGGGAAAGAGGTGCAGCACAAGAAATAGAGGGAAAATACAGTACAAGGAAAGCAAAGAGGTAAGATCTTCAGGAAGATTAGCAGAATCCAATGGTCTCTAATGAATGAGCATGATGAGAACAGAAAAAATGCCAATCAATGTAGTATTTGCTGATTATGAGAAATCAGTAACCTTGGAGCAATTAGTGTTCAGTGGCTGGGGGTAAAACTTGCATTTACAAGTAGTTACAGACAAGATGAGTTACAAGAAAATGGAGTCATCAAATGAAAACCAATCCAAGAAGAATTGAAAGCAACTATCATTGACTTCTTTTTCATCACCTCTAGGCCTCCCAATCTGAGGTCTCCAACACTTCAAATACATCAATTTACTCACTTTATGAAATATAACCTTAGGCGTTAGTAATCATATTTTTATACCTCTCAATAAAGAAAGCCATCTATTAATGCCATGGGAAAATCAACATTCGGGTATGCTTTTGGAATTTTATCCAAATAGGTAGCAAACAACCTGAATCTGAGAGTGTATTTATTGGAAGATAAACACCTTCTAAGATTTTCTCTACACATTCACATTTAAACATGTATTACAGGGACTTCCCTGGTGGTGCAGTGGTTAAGAATCTGCCTGCTGGGCTTCCCTGGTGGCGCAGAGGTTAAGAATCCGCCTGCCAATACAGGGAATGCGGGTTCGAGCCCTGGTCCAGGAAGATCCCACATGCCGCGGAGCAACTAAGCCTATGCACCACGACAACTGAGCCTGTGCTCTAGAGCCCGCAAGCCACAACTACTGAGCCCGTGCGCCACAACTACTGAAGCCCATGCGCCTAGAGCCCATGTTCCGCAACAAGAGAAGCCACAGCAATGAGAAGCCTGTGCACCGCAACGAAGAGTAGCCCCCGCTTACCAAAAGTAGAGAAAGCCCGTGTGCAAAAATGAAGACCCAATGCAGCCAAATATTTTAAAATTAATAAATAAATAAATTTATTTTAAAAATAAATAAATAAAAATAAACAGGTATTATAGGTTAACAATGCTGTAGCTAGTTCTACAGAAACGTAAGCCAACATTTCGTGTTAAAAAGGAGAGTGATAATTAAAAATATTAGCATTTGGTATTGGTAGTATAGCTTTCAACTAAGGACATAAAAGCAACCTTTCAGTATCTATTAATAATGGCCTTTCTAACAATCCTGTTTCCTGGAGCAGAATACAAGCATGAACATGATTACAGTTTACCCTGATGACACATAAAATATAAGTTAAAATATTTTTGATTAATAGTCAATAATTACAATAAATGGGGATATAACAACCAAAATTATTTTAAAGTACTTCAGAATAAAAGTAAATCTTCTCAATTTGAACTTCAGTAACTGTCATCCAGAAAGTTCAGAAAAGGAGCAGACCAAATTTTTTATTCCAATAAAGAAAAAATTTGTTAAGTAAATACCATGAACAAGGTAATACATGCAACAAAAGCATGCTGTTTTCAGCTACTTTAGGTATATCTGATGTTCAGTTCAAACAGGAGGCAAGAAAAGAAACTGCAAACAAGAGGGACAGGAAAAAAACAGAATTTATAGTGTACCTGCAATGTGACAGGCATAGTACCGGGTTCCTTAAAATGTTACTCTTGATTAACTGTCATAGTAATCATATGACATAGTTATTATCTCTAGCTTACAAATACATTTAAAAAACAAAGTTTCCTTGGGAATTCCCTGGTGGTCCAGGGATTAAGACTCCACACTTCCACCGCAGGGGGCACGGGTTCGATTCCTGGTTGGGGAACGAAAAACCTGCACACCACATGGCGCAGCCAAAAAAAAAAAAACAAACTTTCCTCAAGTTCATACAGCTAATAAACGGCAATGTCAAGATCTCTGAGCCATATCGGTCTGTCTCTGAACTGTGAGGTTGTGCTACTTCACAGCACAATGCCAACTCTGAGATGCAAGTGATCCAGGTGACAATCCTAGCTTTCCTACAGATCCAGGCCTCAATTTCCTTTCCTGTAAAATGAAGAGGGTAAACTCAATTATGTCTGTAATTCCAGGTTACTGTAACATACTAAGAGGTAGAATTGTTTAGGTTGATGCTTAAAGAAGATAATTATCAATCATTTTATATGCATTTTACTAGGTATGACTCCATGCCATCAGCTTTCATTCTACACTTTCCTCAAATGTTATATCAGAAACTAAGAAAGATCAAGGTAGGAATGACTGAGCAGACATCAAGAACCTCTTTCCCAAAAGTGAGAAAAGAACAAAATTAAGTAACATATAAGAGAATTTAATTACTCTTAAGAAAGTACACCTTTCTTGATAAAAATCCTGAAACAGAGACTTTTTTTTTTTTTTGGCTGCGCAGATTGTGGGATCTTAGTTCCCTGACAAGGGACTGAACCCAGGCCACCACAGTGAAAGCGCCAAGTCCTAACCACTGGAACACCAGGGAATTCCCAACAAAGCCTTTTAAAGTAAAGCTTTGCGAAGTATGAATCTCAATGTACTTTCATCATTAAAAGAATCATCAACTTTAACAAACTCATTGATTAGTTCTAGTAGTTTTCTGGTGGCATCTTTAGGATTTTCTCTGTATAGCATCATGTCATCTGCAAACAGTGACAGTTTAACTTCTTCTTTTCCAATTTGTATTCCTTTTATTTCTTTTTCTTCTCTGATTGCCATGGCTAGGACTTCCTATACACTAACAACGAAAGATCAGAAAGAGAAATTAAGGAAACAATCCATTTACCATTGCAATAAAAAGAATAAAATACCTAGGAATAAACCTACCTAAGGAGGCAAAAGATCTGTACTCAGAAAACTATAAAACACTGATAAAAGAAATCAAGGATGACACAAACAGATGGAGAGATACACCATGTTTTTGGATTGGAAGAATCAATATTGTGAGAATGACTATACTTCCCAAAGCAATCTACAGATTCAATGCAATCCCTATCAAATTACCAATGGCATTTTTCACAGAATTAAAACAAAAAACTTTACAATTTGTATGGAAATACAAAAGACCCCAAATAGCCAAAGCAATCTTGAGAAAGAAAAATGGAGCCGGAGGAATCAGGCTCCCCAACTTCAGACTACACTACAAAGCTACAGTAATCAAGACAGTATGGTACTGGCACAAAAACAAATATAGATCAATGGTACAGAACAGAAAGCCCAGATATAAACCCACGTACCTATGATCACCTAATCTATGACAAAGGAGGCAAGAATATACAATGGAGAAAAGACAGCCTCTTCAATAAGTGGTGCTGGGAAAACTGGACAGCTACATGTAAAAGAATGAAATTAGAACACTAACACCATACACAAAAATAAACTCAAAATGGATTAAAGACCTAAATGTAAGACCAGACACTATAAAGCTCTTAGAGAAAAACATGGGAAAAACACTCTTTAACATAAATCACAGCAAGATCTTTTTTAACCCACCTCCTAGAGTAATGAAAAGAAAAATAAGCAAATGGGACCTAATTAAACTTAAAAGATTTTGCACTGGAAAGGAAACCATAAACAAGATGAAAAAACAACCCTCAGAATGGGAGAAAATATTTGCAAGCAAAGCAATGGACAAAGGATTAATTTCCAAAATATACAAATAGCTCATGCAGCTCAATATCAAAAAAACAAACAACCCAATCAAAAAATGGGCAGAAGACCTAAATAGACATTTCTCCAAAGAAGACATACAGATGGCCAAAAAACACATGAAAAGATACTCAACATCACTAATTATTACAGAAATGCAAATCAAAACTACGATGAGATATCATCTCACACCAGTCAGAATAGCCATCATCAAAAAATCTACAAACAATAAATGCTGGAGAGGGTATGGAGAAAAGGGACACTCTTGTACTGCTGGTGGGAATGTAAATTGATACAGCCACCATAGACAACAGTATGGAGGTTCCCTAAAAATCTAAAGATAGAACTAACATATGACCCAGCAATCCCACTACTGAGCATATACCCTGAGAAAACAATAATTCAAAAAGTCACATATACCCCAATGTTCACTGCAGCACTATTTACAATAGCCAGGACACGGAAACAACCTAAATGTCCATCAACAGATAAATGGATAAAGAAGATATGGTACATATATATCACGGAATATTACTCAGCCATAAAAAGGAACAAAATTGGGTCATCTGTAGTGATGTGGATGGACCCAGAGTCTGTCATACAGGTTGAAGTAAGTCAGAAAGAGAAAAACAAATATATGTGTAATCTAGAAAAATGGTACAGATGAACCTATCTGCAGGGCAGGAATAGAGACACAGACGTAGAGAATGGATGTGTGGGCACAGCGGGGGAAGGAGAGGGTGGGATGAATGGGGAGATTAGGTTTGACATAAATATACTACCATGGGTAAAATAGGTAGCTAGTGGGAACCTGCTGTGTAGCACAGGGAGCTCAGCTCGGTGCTCTGTGATGACCTAGATGGGTGGGATGTGGTGGGGAGGGAGGTCCAAGAGGGAGGGGATTATACATACATAGAGCTGATTCACTTCATTGTACAGCAGAAACTAACACAACATTGCAAAGCAATTATACTCCAATAAAAGAAAAAAAGAACCATCAGATGGCACTTACTAACTGCCAACATTATTTAGAAGATTTTGCTACTTTGATTTTGTTTAAGAGAGTAAAGATCTGGGCTCCTTAGGAAAATGGTGGATTCCACATCTGGGGAAGGAAATGTAAAATTAAGCCTGGAACATGTTATACCAGTTGCAGTGGTTAATTTAATATGTCAACTTGACTGAATCATGGGGTGCCAGACGTTTGGTCAAACATTATTCTGGGTGCACCCAGAGGGTTTTTCTAGATGAGATTAACATTTGCATCTGTAAACAAGTAAAGCAGGACTTTACTGGTGGCGCAGTGGTTAAGAATCCGCCTGCCAATGCAGGGGACACAGGTTCGAGCCCTGGTCCAGGAAGATCCCACATGTCACGGAGCAACTAAGGCCCCATACCACAACTACTAAGCCTGTGCTCTGGAGCCCGCAAGCCTCAACTACTGAGCCCGCACGCCTAGAGGCCGTGCTCCGCAACGAGAGAAGCCACCACGATGAGAAGCACTGCAACGAAGAGTAGCCCCTGCTCGCCCCAACTAGAGAAAGCCCGAGGCAGCAACGAAGACCCAACACAGCCATAAATAAATAAATAAATAAATTCATTAAAAAAAAAAAAAAAAGAAACAAGTAAAGCAGATTGCCTTCCCCAAACAGTTGAAGGCCTGAATAGAAGATAAAGGCTGACCCTCCCACAAGTAAGAGGGAATTCTGCATAAAGCCTTCAAGCTGCACCCTGGTTTTTCCCCTCCCTTCAGACTCAAACTAAAACAATTGCTCCCCTTGGGTCTCAAGCTTACTGGATTCTTGACTGGAACTACATCATCATCCTTCCTGGGCCTCCAGCTTGCCAACTGCAGGTCTTGGGACTTGTCAGCCTCCAAAACTGCATAAACAAATTCATTATAATAAGTCTCTTTATATACATTTACATATGTATATAAATATATATAGATACAGAGACATATATCCTATGTCCTACTGGTTGCGTTTCTCTGGAGAATACAGACTAATACACCAGAAAGCAAGAAAGCCATCAAAGACTATTAGGGCCATGTCAAAAGGACATAAGAGCCAGCTTAATGAGGCTCCCACTGGCTAAAGGTGAGAAAATCTGAGTATCTTCTATTTTTTTATTTATTCGTTTTTTTTTTTTTTTTTGGCTGTGTTGGGTCTTCCTTGCGGTGTGCAGGCTTTTCACTGTGGTGGTTTCTCTTGTTGTGGAACACAGGCTCTAGGTGCACTGGCTTCAGCAGTTGTGGCACGTGGGATTCAGTAGTTGTGGCTCAAGGGCTCAGTTGCTCCGCAGCATGTGGAATCTTCCCGGACCAGGGATTGAACCTGTGTCCCCTGCATTGGCAGGCAAATTCTCAACCACTGGGCCATCAGGGAAGTCCCGAGAATCTTAATTCTATGAGTTTACAATGACACTTGAAGAAAGAAATTTGCTGGTTACCTTTGGATACTGCTAGGGATCCAACTCATTATTTTGATAACTGGTAAATAAAGAAAAAGAATCAAGCATTACTCATCTCACTTTTTCTATATTAATTTTTCCTTTGGGTAGCCAAAACAACTGAGGATAGAAAATATCCCTTTAAAGAAGTATTACAGATAATAAATGAAGGTAGAATAATAAAAATATCACCACTTTATAAGCCTTAACGAATTAATAGATCTAAACAATGATCATGAATGACTACCAACATCACCAAAACAGACAACCAGACATGCCTTATTTCCTGACCAAAAAAAAAAAAGTCTAAACCTGATGAAGTCTCTAGATCTGTGCTACTCAATACAGGAGTCACTAGCCACATGTGGCTATCGAGTACTTGCAAGGTGGCTAATCCTGATTGAGATGTGATATAAGTGTAAAATACAAACCAGATTTCTAAGATTTAATACCAAAACAATGTGAAATATCTCAATAATTAAATAGGCTATGCATTGAAATGATAACATTTTGGATATAATGGATTAAAAAAATATGTTAAAACCAATTTCACCTGTTTCTTTTTTTTACTTTTTTTTGAAGTGTATACCATAAAAATTTCAAATAACCGATGTGTGGCTAAAATTTATGGCTTTCATTATATTTATATTGGACAGTGTTGCTCTAGATCTAATTACCAAAATTTATATAATACTGGGAGAGAAATATATGTTGAACACCACCACAGAGATGCAATTACCAAAATCCAGTCTATGGGAATCACTAAAAATCACAATATCCAGTTTCTTCAACAACACAGTAACAAAACTGCAAGGAGGGGGAAAGAAAGAATGAGTAAGATAGAGGAGGAATATGTAGATTTAAAAAGACAATGTCAGGAACATGACAAGGATGCCCCTCTCTCATCACTGCTTTTCAACACCGTACAAGAAATTTTACCTAATACATTAAGACAAGAAAAGGAAATAAAAGTATACAGATTGGGAAGAAAGAATAAAAATTGTTCTTCTAAGCAAATGACATGATCACCTATGGAGAAAATCCAAGAGTCAACCAAAAAATTCCTGAAATTAAAAAGCGGGGGACTTCCCTGGTGGCTCAGTGGTGAAGAATCCACCTGCCAACACAGGGAACATAGGTTCAAGCCCTGGGCCGGGAATATCCCACATGCCACAGGGCAACTAAGCCTGTGCGCCACAACTACTGAGCCTGCACTCTAGAGTCTGCGAGCTACAACTACTGAGCGCACACGCCACAACTACTGAAGCCCACGCACCTAGAACCCGTGCTCCACAACAAGAGCCACTACAATGAGAAGCCTGCGCACCACAACGAAGAGTAGACCCCACTCACCAAAACTAGAGAAAGTCCGCGTGAAGCAACGAAGACCCAACACAGCCAATAAATTAATTAATTTTAAAAAGTAATAAATAAATAAATAAAAAACGATTATAGCAAGGCTGCAGGACAGGCTAAAATTAAAAAGTCAATTGCTTTTCTACATACCAGCAATGAACAAGTGGAATCTGAAATTAAAACACAATACTATTTACAGTACCACCCCACAAAAAGAAATACTTAGGTATATATCCAGCAAAATATGTATAAGATCTATATGAGAAAAACTACAAAACTGATAAGAAGACTCATATTGTCAAGATGTCAGTTTTTCCCAACTTGACCTATAGATTCAATGCAATCCCAATCAAAATTCCAGCAAGTTATTTTGTGGATATCAACAAACTGATTCTGAAGATTATATGAAGAGGCAAAAGACACAGAAGAGCCAGTACAATACTGAAGGAAAAGAACAAAGTTGGAGGACTAAGAACTGACACTACCCAACTTCAAGAGTTAATATAAAGTTGCAATAATCAAGTGTGGTATTGGTGAAAGAACAGACAAATCAAGTAATGGAATAGAATGGAGAACCCAGGAAAGAATCCACATAAGTACAGTCACCTGATCTTCAACAAAAGAACAGAGGCAATACAGTGAAGAAAAGATAATCTTTTCAACAAATGGTGGTGGAACAAGTGGACATCCAGGAGTTATATCGTAAAGCTCTGTGCCTTCTGCTCAATTCTGCTACGAAGATAAAACTGCTCAAAACAAAATCTATTTTTAAAATAACAATAATAAAATAATAATTTTTAATGAGACATATCAACCAATTGCAATGTACATAGCCCTTACTTAAATCCCAACTTAAAAACAGTTTTAAAAGAAATTATGACAATCAGGAAAATGTGAGCATTAACTGGAAATGAGGGAATTAATGGTTTTTTAACAGTGACAATATTACTATGGTGATGTTTTAAATTTTTTAAAAATAGTTTCTCTCTTTTAGAGGTATATACTGAAATGTGTGCATATGAAATGTTATGCTGGGACGTGTGTTAAAGTAATGTGGGGGGAATACGATGTGGGGGCAACCATAAATGGTATAGACGAAACACACAGGTAATGGGCTAATAATTTTGTAGTTCCATGTTAGGTAAATGGAAATTCATTATACTGTTCTCTCCACTTCATTAAAGTCACAGATTTTTAGAGTTGGAAAGAACTTTAGAAATCAGAACACCATAAACATGAGGGAAAGAAATGGAGACAAAGCCAGAAATACCTGAGTGTGTGACTTGAACAAAAAACTTTCTGACTTTGTTTCCACTTTTTTTTTTTCTTTAATCAGCCACGCTGCACACATGCGAGATCTTAGTTCTCCAACCAGGGATGGAACCCGTGCCCCCTGCAGTGGAAGTGCGGAGTCCTAACCACTGTACCGCCAGGGATTTCCCTTGTTTCCTCTTCCATAAAAATGAGGATAAAACACTTGCCTTACATGGGGTGGTTTAAAATTAACTGGAATAACACATATAAAAACATATGTTTCCTTAAAACCAACTCTTTTAACCCTTTCCTAAAGTACTAAACAAACACTAGCTCAACTGGCCCAATCTTATTTAAAAAGTGAGAAAATAAAGAAAATCTCCAAACTCCACATGCAGTTAGCTCCTCTTTCCTAATACCATCCCTTCATTCCCAGTTTATACAGAGTATCTATGCTCTGTGTACCCTCTTGCTTAAATGCAGACTTATTTTAATACAAACTTGCTGGTCACCAGACAGTGATAGTTACTGCTACTGGTTATTTGGTGATTATCTTTAGAGTTCAAAACAAACACCCTTCTTTTGAATAATGGATGATATTTACAACCTTCTTCTCTCATAACTGTTTGCCACTAAAACTAACACAATATTGTAAATCAACTACACTTCAACTTTTAAAAAATCCAACAACAGCAGCAGCAGCAACAACTAGGCCTAATATTCATATCCCAAAGAAAGCTAAACCACTTGTTGCTAGCTCTACATGCATTTCAAGAATCTCACTTATATTGTTTTAGCTAAAATTTATTAAAGATTTAAGTTAAAAATCTTTGGAAAGAATATTACATTTATGCAAAACAACCTAACTTAGTAAATACTGCCACATGTAAATGCTATAAAACCAATATTCTGTCAGCAGTTATTTCTGGGTGTCAAATTATGGTTACTTACTTTGGTCATCTCTATACATTCTAACTTTTTCTTTTTTAAAGGTTTGGTTCTTTTTTAAACTTTATTTTCTTTTAAGTAAGTAATTTATTTATTTTTTGGCAGCCTTGGGTCTTCGTTGCTGGGCATGGGCTTTCTCTAGTTGCAGCCAGTGGGGGCTACTCTTCGTTGCGATTTGCGGGCTTCTCACTGTGGTGGCTTCTCTTGTTGCAAAGCACTGGCTCTAGGTGCGTGGGCTTCAGTAGTTGTGGCACACGGGCTCTGTAACTGTGGCTCGCGGGCTCTAGAGCACAGGCTCAGTAGTTGGGGCACATGGGCTTAGTTGCTCCACAGCATGTGGGATCTTCCCAGACAGGGATCAAACCCGTGTACGCTTCATTGGCAGGCAGATTCCTAACCACTACGCCACCAGGGAAGTACCTTTTTCTTCAGTAACTAAGTATTTTTATAATTGGAAAAAAGCTTTGTATAAATATAGGATAATGCAGGACTTCATTCTATAAAGGAAGAAGAAAAAGAATGAATACTAAATTGTTTTATAGTTATCAGCATGATTTCATTAAATGAAACTGCTACGTAAAAAATATTAATATGGGTTTCCCTGGTGGCACAGTGGTTAAGAATCCACCTGCCAATGTAGGGGACACAGGTTCGAGCCCTGGTCCGGGAAGATTCCACATGCCGCGGAGCAACTAAGCCATGAGCCACACTGAGTCTGCACTCTAGAGCTCACGAGCCACAACTACTGAGCCCGCATGCCACAGCTACTGAAGTTCTCATGCCTAGAGCCCATGCTCCGCAACAAGAGAAGCCACCACAATGAGAAGCCCGCACACCGCAACAAAGAGTAGCCCCTGCTCACAGCAACTACAGAAAGCCCACGTGCAGCAATGAAGACCCAATGCAGTCAAAAACAAAAAGAAATAAATATTTTTTAAAATGTTAATATAACAGGTCCCAATCATTTGGCAATCAATAGTAATTATTTCTAATAAAAATATAATTTCTTAATAAAACTTAATGGGTTTTTAATCTGTTAATGTTTAGCAGAGGGTTTTAAATTTTTGATTTGCTGTTTATGTATGTTCTGAAAACAGTTATTATGAAATTACTGTTCTGACCTCTGTTCTCAAGTATTATCTTGGAGAGCCATCTGAGGCCTCAGAACAATGAGGGATTGACCAGGATGATAAGGTAATAGGAATCAAACTCACAAGTGCCAGTCAACAGTCAAGACTCCTGCCTCTGTGTCTCAATCTCTGGTCCAAGAGCCACATTCAAGAGAACTGCTGATGTACTTAATAAAAATTCAGACACCCCGCACAACAAAGCCTAACTCAAAAAGACTGAATCAGAGTATACAGGAAAGTAACAAGCCTAAATCTGGCAAATAAAAGCACTTCATTGAAGATTATTCTATTTCTTCCTATAATCCTTAAATATCTTCCCCCCCCCAGCCAACCCATGAAACCAACTCACCTCATTTAAACAGTTCCAGGTATCTCATCTTGTTAAGTACCTGATTCTGCCTCACTTGGCAATAGGATGCATCTGCAGACCTGAGCTCTGCCTGGCTTCAGTTAACACCAAGGGTCCCAGGGCTGCCTACACCCAAGCAGGGCTGACTGCATACAGCTTCTACCCTGGGATCACCAACTCTGCTCAGGAACTCTCATGCTGATCTCCTGACCTAGAAGTCTCTGAATCTTGCACTGCCTGCTACCCTATCGGTATCAGCAGATTTCCATCTTCTGGTAGCAAACCTTCCAGTTATTTGTTTCTGCTCTGTTAGGGACCAATCGTAGCATGATAAATCCTCCAAGTGCCTCAGATTAATTACAAAGGAGGCCTCCTCCTCTTTCACTTTTTATCTTCTTGATTACAAAACTGCCCTCAACTTCATATTCTTACATTCCAAACTCCATGCTTCCCCCCAAATTACTGACATATAAACTGTTTTGTTTCATAATTTAATCTCTATTTGTGCTTTTTGTTTTCATCCTAATTTTATTGTCACTGTCCATAATAGATAGAATTTTAGATAGTAAATACATTTTCTCCCTAAACAGGACATTTCCATTCCAAGTTTTTAACCCTTTCTCATAATCTAGAATATACTAGAGTCCTGGTTCAGTTTAGTACAGTATATTCATAATAACAAAATTTTAAATTTTAAACTAAAAAAATGGAAAAATACGGGTTCATAAAGTACTAAAAAATGTAAAATACTGAACAATTTGATTTGCTCTTACATACATGACATACTTTTATTAATATTTACTAATAATGTTTACTTTACATAAATGTTATAAACAATTCAATACCATCTATCTTTTATATATGGAAAAGCTAGTTATTACATCCAGTTAGCCATTTAAAACTGTACTAATTACACAGGAAACTTTCTGGCAGGATTCCTAATACCCAATATTTCAACAGAAAGTTTTGTACATGTTAGACTTATGGTTAAGGGAATACAGCAGGATACAAAGCCATATATATATATATATATGAAATATATATAAAATTTATATATATATAAAAACTTAAATGATCCCATTTTTATATACAGGCATAAAAAAGCTAAGAAAGGTTCTTTTAGGATGACAGGTTATTTACTTCTGCTTCATATTTATATTTTCTTAATTTTCTTTAACATACCTGAATTCCCTTTGTAATAAAAATAATACAAGTTTGTTTTTCTTTTTCATAATTTTCAACAGAAGGAACAATTCTCTTCCTGGGCCCTCACAACATTTTTACATTCAGTATATTAGTCCTATTACTGTACTTGAAAATGTAGTTTGTTTTAAAGAGTTAACATTACTTTAGATGATCCCAGCCTCTTTCATATTTTAGACCACTGCTCAAGCAGTTTTATAGTTAAGTTTGTTTTTACTGATTCATCCATTTAACCAAACATTTATTAAATACCCACTCAATGCCAGACACTGTTATATAGCCTGGTTTCCTAATGAGTCTTAGGGAATCTGTCTGTTAACACCCTTCTTGACCAAATAGTATAATCCTCAGTCACACTCAGAATGTGCTATCATGCTCATCAGGATCAAGTAAAAAAAACACTGTAGACACACAACCAAACGCTTCTTAATTACATGCACCCCAATGTTCACTGCAGCACTATTCACAATAACCAAAACATGGAAACAACCTAAATGTCCATCAACAGATGAATGGATAAAGAAGATGTGGTACATATAGACAATGGAATACTACTCAGCCATAAAAAAGAATGAAATAATGCCATTTGCAGCAACATGAATGGACCTGAAGATTAGCATACTAAGTGAAGTAAATCAGACAGAGAAAGACAAATAGCACATATATCACTTATATGTGGAATCTAAAATATGACACAAACTTATCTATGAAACAGAAACAGACTCACAGACACAGAGAACAGACGGGGTGGGAAAAGGATGGATTGGGAGTTTGCATTAGCAGATGCAAACTATTATATATAGAACAGATAAACAACAAGGTCCTACTGTGTAGCACAGGGAACTATATTCAATATCCTGTGATAAACCACAATGGAAAAGAATATGAAAAAGAATATATATATGCATAACTGAATCACTCTGCTGTACATCAGAAATTAACACAACATTGTAAATCAACTATACTTCAATTTAAAAAATTACTGTTAAGTATTCATTTTGATTCTATCATGAATGAAATTGTTTTCTTAATTTCCTTTTTGGATTGTTCATTGTTAATAAATAGAAATACAACTGTCTGTTGTTTCTTTTTTTTAATTTTTATTTTATTTTGCAGTATAGTTCATTAACAATGTTGTGTTAGTTGCAGGTTGCTTTTTGCTTCTTGCTCTTGTATCCTTTATTAGCCCTGATGGTTTTAATGTGGATTCTTTATCATGAATTTATCAAAATTAAAAACTTTGGGGGGGGACTTCCCTGGTGGTCCAGTGGCTAAGACTCCACGCTCCCACGAACCCAGGGGGACTGGGTTCGATCCCTGGTCAGGGAACTAGATCCCACATACCACAACTAGAAGTTCACGTACTGCAACTAAGACCCAACACAACCAAATAAATAAATAAATAAATTTTTAAAAACTTATGTACATGAAAAGATATTGTCAAGAATGTGAAAATACAACCTACAGAATGGGAGAAAATATTTGCAAGTCGTGTATCTGACAAAGAATTAATAGCTAAAATACATAAAGAATTCAACAATAAAAAGACAAACAACCCAATTTTGAAAACATGCAAGACCTGAAAAAACATTTCTCCAATGACGATATACAAATGGCCAATAAGCACATAAAAAGATGCTCAACATCATTTGTGATCTGGAAACATAAGTCAAACCACAGTGAGATACCACTTCACACTCATTAAAATGGCTATTTAAAAAAATTAGAAGGGGACTTCCCTGGTGGCACAGTGGTTAAGAATCTGCCTGCCAATGCAGGGGACACGGGTTGGAGTCCTAGTCCGGGAAGATCTCACATGCCACAGAGCAACTAAGCTCGTGTGCCACAACTACTGAGCCTGCGCTCTAGAGCCCGCGAGCCACAACTACTGAAGCCCGCGCACCTAGAGCCCGTGCTCCGCAACAAGAGAAGCCACTGCAATGAGAAGCCCGCAGGCCACAATGAAGAGTAGCTCCCCATCGCTGCAACTAGAGAAAGCCCGCGCGCAGCAACGAAGACCCAAGGCTGCCAAAAATAAATAAATTTATTTTTAAAAATGAATAAAATAAAAAAATAAAAAGAAGAAAATAACAAGTGATCAAAGAAGATGTGGAGAAACTAGAATCTTCATATGTTGTTGGGGCTGTAAAATGGTGCAGCCACTGTGGAAAGCATTTTGCCATTTCCTGAAGAAATTAAACATAGATCTACCATATGACCCAGCAATTCCACTCCTAGGTAAAAACGCAAAAGCACTGTAAACAGGTATTCAAACAAATAGCTGTGCATAAATGGTCATAGCAGCACTATTCACAAATGCCAAAAGATGGAAACAATTCAAATGTCTATCAATGAATGAATGGATAAGCAAGGTGTGATATACATACAATAGAATATTATTTCACCATAAAAAAGAATCATGTACCAATACATGCTATAGAGTGGATGAACCATGAAAACACCAGACACAAAAGGTCACAAATTGTATGGTTCAATTTATATGAAATACCCCAAAGAGATAGAGACAGAGAGCAGATTGGTGGCTGACAGTGATTGAAGGTAGGCAGGAATGGGAGTAATTGCTTAATAGGTATGGCATTTTCTTTTGGGATTACGAGGATGTTCTGGAACTCGATATAGGTGATAGTTGCACAACATCATGAATGCATTAAATGCCAATGAAATATACATTTTAAAATGGTTAATTTTATATTATCTGAACTTTACCTCAATAAAACAAAGACAATTTAGACAAATCTTCATTCATAGTATGATAAAAATGAAAAGTCAGTAAATCAGAAAGTGCCAATTATTCTCTACCTCTACCTCCAATCTTTTGTACCGGCTTAATATCATGGAGAGCCATAAAATATACTACCTTGCTCCGTAACACTAAATAAGGGCAATTTATTTACTCACTTCATTGGTTTTTGTTTGTCTGCCGTACCGCACGTCATGCAGGATCTTCGTTCCCTGACCAGGGATTGAACCCATGCCCCCCAAGAGTGGAAGCGTGAAGTCTTAACCACTGGACTGCCAGGAAAGCCCCTACTCACCAAGTTTTTACCTGACACTCAACAAAGAAGCAAGGTCAGTGTACCACATCATTTGCAGTTAACAATTTAACTATGTGAAAATTAATTTCAATTAACATAATATTGGTTAGAAAACCATACTTTCAGTTTTCATATTCAAAACATGATTGTTAAAAAAAACATGACATGTACCTAACAAGATAATTTGTGTAATGGATATTAAAAGTGTTATGTACCTTTCTAATGACTCAAATTGGCTTCTAAGTAAAAGTTAAAACACATGCACATGCATACACGTTTGTTTTCTCATGGCTTCAACATCTCTAGAAATCCAGCATTTCAAACTACAAAACACCAGCAAACTTATAAAAAAAATCTATGGACAGATACAGACTACCAAAATCTAAATCAACTCAATCTTGTGTTTATAACCACATGCCACAGAGAAAAATAAAACAATGGTCATGAGTAATAGAAGTATGTAGTGAAATCATAAAAGTACCAAGGGGTACATTGATTTTTCTTAAGCCAGAATAGGAACACCATAAAAACATAAGGTTTCTCCCATTTAAACAGTCTGCAGTAGGAAAGTAAAACTAATGTAAAAAAATAAACACCAACACATTTGGCAAGTATAATGACTCCTAAATTATGCATTCCCCTGGGACAACGCTCCTTTAACCAGACAAAGCTGGTGTTTGAGGAAAATTCTCGTGTCCAGATCTGTGTGACAGAGAGAGGAGTCAGCAGTTAATGCATATACAATAGGGTTTTATCGGGTCAGTTCAGGGAAAGCCGAAACACCTAAACCCATGCCCTACCACATAGACATACAGGAGATGCCACCTAGATTTAAAGAACGCTTAGCTTACACATCCTTTACTGGTTATCTAGAAAAAGGCAATAGTGCCCTAGTTCCATTTCTTCCCCACCCCCTATGTGGGCTGAGTACTAAAAAACAGAGTGGTTTTGCCTATAAACAAACTGTCTCTAGAAACAAACTGTCTCTAGAGAGACTGAAAGAAAAGGAAAGGAAGCAAGTACAATGCAATGATGAGCTGAGAAACGAGTCTATACTCCAAAACACATTTAAATGTAACAGAAATTAAAGATGCTGAAAATAATGTCAAACAAATACATTATAATGACCTAGCATTAGTGGTCACATTTCTAAAATTTACTAAACATATATACTCACATACTAAAATTATGAAGAGACAATTTAAAAAAAGAACCCACAACGTCCAAAAAGTTGAATTGTGCATGCAAACCACATTCTCTTTAAGTGGCCCATAAACTGAGAACAAGGTTCAGTTTAACTACCATCTGGACTCTTTTTTTTTCCTTTCTCTTTTGTTCTTTTTTTTTGGCCACACCACACAGCATCTTAGTTCCCCAACCAGGGATTGAACCCGGGGCCACAGCAGTGAAAGCACTGAGTCCCAACCAATAACCACTGGACTACCAGGTAACTCCCTCCATGTAGACTCTTAATATAGATAATTTCAATTACTTTTAATAAATATTTCTCCTAAGATTAGTGCTCCCTCAACTAAACACTAAATAGGAGAATGATAAAGTGGCAACTGAGGAAACAAATTCTCAATTTGCTTTAAAAATTTTATGTAAGAGTTCAAAGTAGAAAAAACATTAATGAACAGTGCAAACAAGCTGAAGTCAAAGCTTTCCTCAAGTACATTCCAGATTTAGAAAGTATAAGTCAAACCTATAAAGGCTATATATTTAAAATTAATATAAGGTATTCGAGAAACCGTTTTGAAGTATAAATAATTAAATATATCAAATACCCATTTCTAAATATTCACAATATTAATTCCTATGATCATATTCTTGCTATTTATACAAACCAACACAAAATAATCCTTTTTTCCTTTCAGAGTTCCAACCTTTCATTTCCTGATGAAATTAAACACCAAAATCTTCCACAAGAATATAAATTTTCAGATTGTAAACTTAAGATTTATAATGAGAAAGGATAAAATGTAAACATTTATTAAAAAAACATTCCTGATATTGCCATATATAGCTTTTTATCCTGTTTTTCACTAGCAAGCAATTATTGAGCTCCCTGTGTGTATAAGACACTACAAAAAGGTATCGGTGACAGCCACTTGCATCTAGAGGCTTATCTAGTTGGGAAAACAGCTAAACAAAACAAGGAGGATATACACAATGCCTAATGAGGGATTAAAGAATTCTGAAGAAGGAAAAATGCTGGGAGGGACTTCCCTGGTGGCGCAGTGGTTAAGAATCCACCTGCCAATGCAAGGGACACGGGTTCGAGCCCTGGTCCGGGAAGATCCCACATGCCGCTGAGCAACTAAGCCCGTGCGCCACAACTACTGAGCCTGCGCTCGAAAGCCTGCAAGCCACAACTATTGAACCTCGCTCCCCACAACTAGAGAAAGCCCGCATGCAGCAACAAAGACCCAATGCAGCCAAAAACAAATAAATAAATTTAAATCATGGCTCTTCATTCAATGTTTATTACAAACATTTTAATTTTTGGTCAATATTTTTTGAGTTCTCTCTGCCATTTCACATGTATTCCCACTATAATTAGAATAAAACCCAAACCATTTTACCAGCCCTCCAAGAGTCTATATGATGTAACCCTAGCCTCCTTCTCCAACGTTCTCTACTATATTTTCAGCCATGTATTCTCTCTAACTAGAAATCTCTCTCCCCAAGAACTTCACAGCATTCTACACTTCAACTTACTTCTACCTCTACAGAAAGGTCTCTTCTAATCCCCATCCATAGTTATTTCTCCCCTACTCACTTCTTTTTTTTTTTTTTTTTTGCAGTATGTGGGCCTCTCACTGTCATGGCCTCTCCCATTGCGGAGCACAGGCTCCGGACGCGCAGGCTCAACAGCCATGGCTCACGGGCCCAGCCGCTCCGCAGCACGTGGGATCCTCCCGGACCGAGGCACGAACCCGTGACCCCTGCATCGGCAGGCGGACTCCCAACCACTGCGCCACCAGGGAAGCCCCCTCCCCTACTTACTTCTGTATTACCACTTAACCACAGTCAAATGCAGAGACAAGTAGTACCAAGTGCGGTTATATAAGGCATAATATTAAATAACCCTTCCAATCTGGTCACAGCTGACTAGAACAGGAATGGGGGTCTAAACCCAAGAAGAGCCCATTTATAGGCTGGCCAACAGCTGAGAAAGTAGCCTCAGGGGTCAAAGAATTCTACACAAAGCAGACATGGAGACCAGGTAACTAAACAGTCAGTTCCTTGGCTTCTACTTCTTATAGTTTTGTTTGTTTGTTTATTTATTTAGCATTGAAGTATAGATGATTTAAAATATTGTGTTAGTTTCAGGTATGCAGCAAAGTGATTCAGTTATACTTTTTTTCAGATTATTTTCCATTATAGGTTACTATAAGATAATGAATATTGTTCCCTGTATTTTACAGTAAATCCTTGTCGCTTGTCTACTTTATGTATAGTAGTTTGTATCTGTTAATCCCATACTCCTAATTTATCCCTTCCCCCACTTCTCCTTTGGTAATAAGTTTGTTTTTTACGTCTGTGAGTCTGCCTGCTTTGTATATAGATTCATTTGTATTACTTTTTAGGTTCCACATATAAATGACATCATATAAATTTGTTTTTCTATGTCTGACTTCACTTAGAATAACATTCTCTAGGTCCATCCATGTTGCTGCAAACTGCAATACTTCATTCTTTTTTATGGCTGAGTAATATATTCCATCTTACACACACACACACACACACACACACACACACACACGGGCATTTGAGTTGTTTACATGTCTTAGCTACTGTAACTAGTGCTGCTATAAACATTGGGGTGCATGTATCTTTTCGAATTATAGTTAACACCATAAAACTCGTAAGCAAAACATTCTTGGACATAAATCGCAGCAATATTTTATTGGATCAGTCTCTAAAGGCAAAAGAAATAAAAGCAAAACTAAACAAATGGGACCTAATCAAACTTAAAAGCTTTTGCACTGCAAAGGAAACCATCAACAAAACATCAAGACAACCTATGAAATGAGAAAAAGTATTTGCAAACGAAGGGCCCAACAAGGGCTTAATTTCCAAAATATACAAAGAGCTCATACAACTCAATATCAAAAAAACAAACAACCCAATCAAGAAATGGGCAGAAGACCTAAACAGACATTTCTCCAAAGCAGACATACAGATGGCCAACAGGCACATGAAAAGATGCTCATACCGCTAATTATTTAGAGAAATGCAAAGCAAAACTACAATAAGGTATCACCTCACACCAGGTCAGAATAGCTATCAGATAGTCAGAATGGCTATCATCAAAAAGTCTACAAATAGGGCTTCCCTGGTGGCACAGTGGTTGAGAGTCCGCCTGCCGATGCAGGGGACACGGGCTCATGCCCCGGTCCGCGAGGATCCCACATGCCGCGGAGCGGCTGGGCCCGTGAGCCATGGCCGCTGAGCCTGCGCATCCGGAGCCTGTGCTGCGCAACGGGAGAGGCCACAGAAGTCTACAAATAATAAATGCTAGAGAGGGTGTGGAGAAAAGGGAACCCTCCTACACTGTTGGTGGGAGTGTAAATTGGTGCAGCCACTACGGAAAACAGTATGGAAGTTACTTAAAATTAAAAATTGATCTACCATACAATACAGCAATCCCACTCCTGCACACATACCTGGAAAAGACAAAAACTCTAATTTGAAAAGATACATGCACCCCAATGTTCTCACGGTTTAAATTAATCAGAGGGAGCTCCCTGGTGGCCTAGTGGAATTCCAGGCTTTCACTGCCATGGCCCAGGTTCAATCCCTGGTCAGGGAACTGAGATCCCGCAAGCCGTGTGGCACAGCCAAAAAATATAAATAAATAAAACAAATAAGTCAAATAGCATTAATTCAGAAGAAACAGACCCTGACTTACCTAACAGCAAAGGACTAGAGCAAAAGTATTCATCAGAATCACCTGTAAAGCTTTTTTAAAAAATAATAATAAACAAAGCCAGAATCCTCATTCCTAGAAGAGTCTAACTGACTCAACAGATCTGGTATAGGGCAGCACGGACAATTCTTATCTACAACCTCTGGTTGAGAACCTCTGTAGCAGGGACTGAGCCAAGGACACTTGTTGCTAAGAGGGCAATAAAATAACCGAGAGCTCCCTGGTTTCCTAAATGACTGCTCATTCCCTCAGCCACTCTCAGTCTTACTTATACCTTGCCATGCAACAGCTGAGATTTCTGTGTCCTTTACTTTCCCATAATAAATCTCCATCATTTAAGGTAATTGAAGACTATATCTCTGGCTTATAACCTAAACAACACAGTATCCCACTTTTCCTGTGAAGACCAAATAATCCAGATGTTAAGAATAATCATCAGATAGATAGATGTTCTTCCTTACCACATTTGGTCTAATTTTCCAAATCACTGTGATATCTATGAATCTTGTACTCAAACTTCAAATATTTTTACCAACTGATAACACAAAGGAGAACCAAAGACAAAAGCATTTCATTGACAAAACCAGTATCTAAGTCTACATATGAAATTCATACACTTTATCCCCAGAAAAGTTCCCTAGAATTCAAGACTTATTTCACTCAATTCTAATAAATGTATGCTAATACCAAACACCCGATAGATGAGAAGCAACAACTTAGAGGGAAAAAGAGACTGACTGCTACAAATTGGCCTGACAACATCTACAAGAAATGAGACATACACACAAACACATTTTTCTAAATAAACAGATTTTATGCATTTGCCAAACCCAGAGAACTGAAATCATAAAGAATGAACTTAAATGTATGCAAATTAAACAAACAAAGAAATGTACCAGCATGCCAGGATATTCCAAGATGGAACAGAAATGGTGACAAATAAATCTAACTGTATTTATTTATAATTTATGACACCACCTCACCCAAGGGGGTAAGGGGAAAAGCAGCTGTAAAATGTAGTAACTTTCCAAAACCACTTAACTTTGGAAAATGATGTTTTCATTAGAAATTGTAAGGCTAAAGACAAAAGGAACTGTACATACACACTTTAGTTGGTAAATGCGTTTCACACAGAGATATGGGTTAACAATTCTAAGCCTGCTTTATATATATATAAACTGGGATTGAGCAAATGAGTACACGGATGGTGGATGGTGGTTAGGAGCCAGGTTTCTCACTATTGAAGAGGGAAGTTACAGATAAGCAAGGGGAAAAGAGTAAAAATGATGAATTAGAGTTGGAGAAATGAGTGTGAACTCATGCTTCGCTTAATAAAGAAAGAGATGGATAGATATAAAAATAGAGATATAGGTATATGAGTGAGTAAAAATAAACGTATTTCCTAGTTTATCCAAAAACAAAACCTAGAAGCAATAACACCCAGTATCAGTAAATACATCCCAGTGCCCAGGTCTTACCTCCTAAATACAATTACCATAAAAAAAGAAAGCAAGAATCCTTGCAGAAATGTCACATTCTATGACTAGGGCAGTGAAAATACAACATAAGCGAGGAGTATCTTGTAGAAAGAAAGGAAGTGCTCAAAAAGCAAAAGCATGGGGCATGTAAAGGGAATGCACGAGCCAACCTGAATGTGCTCCCAATGACCAAAGGTGGAAATATGTGAGCAACCAAAAAACTAGTGTGGGGCAGGATTACCCTCCAAAGCATGAAGTAAATATACATGTGTCCATACTAATACAAATGACTGAATAAATAAATGGGAAAATGGAACAAATCTTCCTTAGAGAAGAGCCCAAAGTATTATATGTAGATACATACCCCTCCAAAAGTGTGGGCTAGACTTCAGTGACTCACATCCAAAGAACAAAACATGAAAAGGGGAAGATAGTAAATTTATAGTGGAGATAATGATGAAAAATCTGCAAGAGAAATTAAGGAAACACTCCCATTTACTACTGCAACAAAAAGAATAAAATACCTAGGAATAAACCTACCTAAGGGGACAAAAGACCTGTATGCAGAAAACTATAAGACACTGATGAAAGAAATTAAAGATAATACAAACAGATGGAGAGATATACCATGATCTTGGATTGGAAGAATCAACATTGTGAAAACGACTATACTACTCAAAGCAATCCACAGATTCAATGCAATCCCTATCAAACTATCAATGGCATTTTTCACAGAACTAGGACAAAAAATTTCACAATTTGTATGGAAACACAAAAGACCCCAAATAGTCAAAGCAATCTAGAGAAAGAAAAATGGAGCTGCAGGAATCAGGCTACTGGACTTCAGACTATACTACAAAGTTACAGTAATCAAGACAGCATGGTACTGGCACGAAAAAAATATATAGATCAATGGAACAGGATAGAAAACCCAGAGATATGCCCACGCACACATGGTCACCTTATTTTTGACATAGGAGGCAAGAATATACAATGGAGAAAAGACAGCCTCTTCAATAAGTGGTGCTGGGAACACTGGACAGCTACATGTAAAAGAATGAAATTGGAACACTCCCTAACACCAAACACAAAAAAAAATTCAAAATGGATGAAAGACCTCAATGTAAGGCCAGACACTATAAAATCCTTAGAGGAAAACAGGCAGAACACTCTATGACATAAATCACAGCAAGATCCTTTTTGACCACCTCCTAGAGAAATGGAGATTAAAAACAAAAATAAACAAATGGGACCTAATGAAACTTCAAAGCTTTTGCACAGCAAAGGAAACCATAAACAAGACAAAAAGACAACCCTCAGAATGGGAGAAAATATTTGCAAATGAAACAACAGACAAAGGATTAATCTCCAAAATTTACAAGCAGCTCATGCAGTTCAATATCAAAAAACCAAACAACCAAATCCAAAAATGGGCAGAAGACCTAAACAGACATTTCTCCAAAGAAAATATACAGATTGCCAACAAACACATGAAAGGATGCTCAACATCACTAATCATTAGAGAAATGCAAATCAAAACTACAATGAGAAGGCTTCCCTGGTGGCGCAGTGGTTGAGAGTCCGCCTGCCGATGCAGGGGACACGGGTTCGTGCCCCGGTCCATGAAGATCCCACATGCAGCGGAGCGGCTGGGCCCGTGAGCCATGGCCGCTGAGCCTGCACGTCCGGAGCCTGTGCTCCGCAATGGGAGAGGACACAACAGTGAGAGGCCCGCGTACTGCAAAAAAAAAAAAAAAAAAGGATATTTGGGTAAAAACTGGTGAAATTGAAGTCTAGAGTTCAGTTAATAGTATCGACCAATTTCTGTTCTTAGTTTTAACAAATGTATCATGGTAACCTTTTTTCTTTTTAATTTTTTTTTTTCTGGTTGTACCGGGTCTTTGTTGTGGCAGGCAGGCTCCTTAGTTTCGGCACATGTGCTCCTTAGTTGCTGCATGTGTGCTTCTTAGTTGTGGCTCACTGGCTCCTTAGTTGTGGCATGTGTGCTCCTTAGTTGCGGCCGGCGGGCTCCTTAGTTGTGGCATGTGAACTCTTAGTTGCGGCATGCATGTGAGATCTAGTTCCCTGACCAGGGATTGAACCCATTTCCACATGCATTGGAAGGCGGACTCTCAACCACTGCGCCACCAGGGAAGTCCTAACATGGTAATTTAAGATGTTACTATTAGGGGAAGCTGGGCGAGAGATATACAGAAACTCTGTATTACCTTTACAATTTTGCAGAAAATCTAAACTTATTCCAAAGTTAAAAGGTTATTAATAATAATAACAAACACACACAAATAGCACAGAAACTGGGGACAGCAGTAAACACACTGAGAGTAGAGACAAATATCACCAGGCTCCTGATTAAATCCTGAGATTTCAACAGGAGATGGGACTTCCCTGTTGGTGCAGTGGTTAAGAATCTGCCTGCCAATGCAGGGGACATGGGTTCGAGCCCTGGTCCAGGAAGCTGTCATATGCCACGGAGCAACTAAGCCCGTGTGCCACAACTACTGAGCTTGCACTCTGGAGCCCATGAGCCACAACTACTGAGCCCGCATGCCACAACTACTGAAGCCCACGCACCTAGAGCCCGTGCTCCGCCACAAAGCCGCCGCCACAATGAGAAGCCCACGCACCGCAACGAAGAGTAGCCCCCGCTCACTGCAACTAGAGAAAGCCTGCATGCAGCAACAAAGACCCAACGCAACCAAAAATTAATTAATTAATTAAAAAAAAAAAAAAGCAGAGGAGTGACATCAGTAAGATGGCCGAATAAGAAGTCCCTTGCCTGTATCCCCACTCAGCAACGATTTGGCATGCATGCATCAACAGAAGTTCTTTTGTAGGAGCTGTGGGATCCTGCACAATATGCCAAGGGACCCAGGAGGAGTCTATCCATCCATGGGTCAAGTAATAGGCATACAGACCTCAGTCCTGGCTGTGGACCCATCAGTGACCCATTAAGTGGCTCCAGCCTCTCTCCAGTGTGGCACAGGAGCCCCTGGAGAACACTGTCTTAGACAATCATCCACAATGAGAGAGATTTTGTAGCAGTCTAGGAGTTCAGTGGAGAAGTTCCAGCATACCACTGGAGCAAAAAAATATGAGTTTGGACATACTAGAGACAGTAAGAGAAACAGTTTGACTTCATCCATGTCACTTATACCCTAAGGCAACTTAGCTCAGTGCCAAAAGAAACCTTCTCAGCCTGTGATTTCTCCCATGAGGGAAAATGAAAGGATGTAAGTGAGCACCCAGCTTCCCTAGCTGTGCAGGATTCTACCAGAGAGGCCCATGTCCCCGTGTACCATTATTCACAACAGGCAAGACATGGAAACAACCTAAGTGTCCACTGATGGATGAACAAATAAAGAAAATGTAGTACGTGTATATATACAATGCAATATTATTCAGCCATGAGAAAGAAAAAATCCTGCCATTTCCAACAATGTGAATGGGCCTTGAGATCACTGTGCTAAGTGAATAAGTCAGACAATGAAACAGACACTGTATGATCTCACTTACATGTGGAATCTAAAAGAATCAAACTCATAGAAACAGAAAGTATAATAGTGGTTGACAGGGGCTAGCGGGTGGGGGAAATTTGGAAGAGGTCAGTGAAAGGATAAAAACTTCCAGTTATAAGATAAATAAGTTCCAGAGATCTAATGCACAGCTATAGTTAACAATACTATATCGTATATTTGAAAACTGCTGAAAGAGTAGATCGTAAATGTTCTCACCAAAAAGAGACATGGTAATTATGTGAGATGATGGAAGTGTTACCCTTCTGTGGTAATCGTTTCACAATATATAAGGGCATCAAATCATCACGCTGTACACCTTAACCTTACACAATGTTATATGTCAATTATACCTCAAGGGACTTCCCTAGTGGTCCAGTGGGTAAGACTCTGCGCTCCCAATGCAGGGGGCCTGGGTTCGATCCCTGGTCGGGGAACTAGATCTCACATGCATGCCACGACTAAGAGTTCGCATGCTGCAACTAAGCCCTCATGTCACAACTAAAAGATCCCACATGCCACAACAAAGATCCCAAGTGCCACAACTAAGACTCGGTGCAGCATAAGTAAAAAAAATTTTTTTAATATTATATCTCAATAAAGCTGGGGGGAAAAAGATATGCCATGTACTTTTCTATTTCCAACTCCCTAAAATAAAAGCTATAATGCTGAAAGCAGTAATTTACCTAATATACTTAATCCAAAATGACTTCTTGGTTATAAATAGCAATGGCTTTATTTTATTTACATACTTATTTTACATCAGAAATTACTGTTGCTCCCTCTTATATTAGTTTTAAAATCTGTTTAAATCACACTTATTTATAAAGAGAAATGTCTATTCCACAGGCAATTTTATAAACCAGAAACCATAATCTGTGACACTTAATAACTAGTAGAACAAAGTTATTCATGTTAAATCCTTAATTATTAATAAATATAACCATTACCTTTATTCATTAAGTTAAAGTTATTTGTTGAGTGATCAAATAATTTTCTTCCATACATTCTTTTCATTCATTCATTCATCTGTTTATTCAATAAATCTTATAAAATGCCTATTACATGCCAAGACTGTTTCTGGTACTGTGGAGACAACAATAAACAAGACAGGCAGATCTATGTTCTCATGGAGCATATATTCTAGAGGAGGGAGGCAGACAGTAAATAAGTAAACAAATAAAGTAACTTCAAATTGTGATAAATGCTATGAAAGAAATAAACAGACTATTTCATTGACATTTTATGTGCAGTAAAGGGAGTAAAAACAAAGACAGGAAAAGCACCTCAAAAGCATGTGACACCTGAATTGAGACCTGAAGAACAAGAAGAAAGAGGCAAGAAAAGAGCTGGGGGAAGAGACTTCTGGGAAGAAAGAACAGCAAGTACAATGGTCCTAAGGTAAGGAGCTTAACATATTAAAGGAACCAGGAGGAAAAAGGAATGACCAGTTTCATGAATCCTAAAATATAGTGAAAAGGGAGAGACTGACAAAAGATGAGGTAGGATAGGCAGGCATAAGCCAAATCGTGTTAGGTTATCTAAAATCAGAAGCATAACACACAAGAGGAAACCACTGAAGCAGCAATCATTAAGCAGTACAGCCACATTATCTGACTTAAATATTTTTAAGTTCTAAAATATACTTGTAGGGCTTCTCTGGTGGCGCGGCGGTTAAGAATTCGCCTGCCAATGCAGGGGATACGGGTTCGAGCCCTGGTCCAGGAAGATCCCACATGCCACAGAGCAACTAAGCCCGTGCACCACAACTACTGAGCCTGTGCTCTAGAGGCTGCAAGCCACAACTACTGAGCCTGCGTGCTGCAACTACTGAAGCCCGAGCGCCTAGAGCCCATGCTCCACAACAAGAGAAGCCACCACAATGAGAAGCCCGCGCACCGCAACGAAGAGCAGCCCCTGCTCGCGACAACTAGAGAAAGCCCGTGCACAGCAACGAAGACCCAACGCAGCCAAAAATGAATAAATAAAATTTTTTAAAAAATAAATTAATTAAAAAATATACTTGTAAAGTAAGCACAATACAAAATATAATGAAATACATAATTTAAGGCTAACTTTGTCATCATATATTTGGCAAGTTGGTGTCAGACAAATACCATAATAACCTAGTCAGATTGGTCATTCAATCACTCATAAAGCATTTAGTGAGCTCCTGCTCTGTGTCAGACACTTCTCTCAGTGCTAGAAATACAAAGATGATAGTGGTGATGTCACCTTCCACTCTGAACAGTAAAAACAAAACTGATAATGTGATGTCATCTTCTACTTTGAGCAACCCAGTTTTCTTCCTAAAGACTCAAAACAGTGTGGTAAAAATGAAGACACCTGGGTCCCACTTATCAGCAAATCTAATTCAAAAGTTTATGATAGTCCCTCACCATGCTTTTGAGAAACAGAGGTGAGGGAGGAAGCTTATCAAAACCACTTATGACTTATAAATTACATGTCCCCATTTTCCTCGAGCCACTGTAATTAGTAGAAGGAATATGTAATATGGCATAGGGTGTACTGGGCTGTGTGTGTGTGTGTGTGAGTGTGAAGACAGACATTAAGATTGATAACCACTACAATAAAGAGTTCTTGGCGGGGGGTGGGGGGGTGGGGGTGGGGCAGGGGGTTGTTAATTATAATTGCCAAGGAAGAAGTAAGAATTTCTACAAACCAGAGGTTCTCAAAGTAACATGTACAGATCCCTGGGATCCCCAAGACCCTTTCAGAAGGTCCATCAGATCAAAATCATTTTCAAAATACTAAAAACATGATTGGCTTCTTTCACTGTATTGGCACTCATTGCATTTCACTCATTAGCATTTATTGATGGCTCAAAAGTAACAGTAGGTAAAAACGCTGGTATCTTAGCAGTAGCAGCACACTGTACTAGTAGTCATTACATTCTTTGCCACTACACTCACCATACTCTATTTAAAAAAGAAAAAAAAAACCAGTTTCATTCAAGAATGTCCTTGATGTAGCTGTAGCTATAAATTTAACACATTTTATAAAATCTCAACCCTTGAGTACACACCTTTTAATATTCTGTGTGTTGAAATGGGAAGTATAATGGTTGTCTCAGGCACTTACACGACTGCACTGCAAGCTGAACTAGCCACTTTTCTATAGAACATCATTTTTCTTGAAAGAACGACTGATAGACAAATGATGGTTACTTAATCTTGGGTATTTAGCAAATATTTCCTTGAAAATCAACAGTGAGCCTAGGGACTTCCCTAGAGGTCCAGTGATAAAGAATCCGCCTTCCAATGCAGGGGATGCAGGTTCTATCCCTGGTCGGGGAACTAAGATCCCACATGCCACAGGGCAACTAAGCCTGCGCATCACAACTACTGAGGCCACATGCCACAAAAACCACAAAGCCCAGGCACCCTGTAGTGCACACACCACAACTAGAGAAACCCATGCGCAGCAACAAAGAACCCGTGCAGCGCAACAAAAAGATCCCGCGTGCCTCAACGAAGATCTTGTGTGCTGCAAGTAAGACCCGATGCAGCCAAAAAAATAAAGAAAATAAACAAATATTTTAAAAAAAAAGAAAATCAACTGTGAGCCTATAACATCAAGGAAAACAACTGTCAACATCTATTGCTAACTACAAAATTCAAGCTTTGAGAAAAACAGAATTTTGCAAACTCATTTCTACCAGTGCGGACTTAAAAGCTTCCTACATCAGAAAGACTTTTCTGATGAGAATGTGAAATTAACAAATGTGATTCTTTGACAACGAATAATGAAATGTGTAAACATTCGGAAGATCTGCATAACCCAAGGAACAAATATTTTCCAGATGATCAACGCATGGGGTTAAGAAATCCTGCATGGATAAAAGACACATTCAAAGTGGAGGACAGATCAACTGATCTTAATGAAAACAGAGTATGAAAACTTCATTTCATTGCTATGATTTCAAATTCCACATTGCAATTAAATCTTTCCGAAACTGCCTTTAGGAGTACACCATCTTGATTTCATTGATAGCTTCACAGGTATATTAAAAATGTGTAACTTACTGTATGTCAACTATATGTCAGTAAAAGTTTAAAAAGTAAGAAACTACCACTTGAGTTTTTGTATGGCATCAAAGAAGAATATTCACAATTATCTGAAAGGTCTATTAAAATACTCTGCCCTTTTCTAATTACATATCTGTATGAGACCAGAATTTCCTCATATGCTTCAAGTAAAATAACATATCACAAGACAGTGAATACAGCTACAGATATGAGAATTCAGCTGTTTTCTATTAAGCTAAACATTAAATATATTTGCAAAAATGTTAATAAATGCCAATCTCCTTACACCTGAAACTAGCATAATATTGTAAATCAACTATAATTCAATTAAAAAAAAAAAAGCTGGACTTTCCTGGCGGTCCAGTGGTTAAGACTCCACGCTTCCATTGCAGGGGGCACGGGTTCGATCCCTGGTCAGGGAACTAGGATCCCACATGCCGCACAATGCAGCCTAAATAAATAAATAATTTTTGTAAAAGCGAATCTCTTATATATTCCCTGTTTTGGAAAAGTTATTTTCATTAAAAATGCTACTGGGGGGGAGGGATAAATTGGGAGATTGGGATTGACATATACACACTACTATATATAAAATAGATAACTAATAAGGACCTACTGTATAGCACAGGGAACTCTTCTCAATACTCTGTAATGACCTATCTGGGGAAAGAATCTAAAAAAAAGAGCTGATATATGTATATGTATAACTGATTCACTTTGCTGTACAGCAGAAGCTAACACAACACTGTAAATCAACTATACTCCAATAAAATTTTTTTAAATGCTGCTTATGTTATTAATATGGAATGGATTTATTACTGTTATTTTAAATGAATTAAAAGTAAATACTTCTAACGTTTCTCAGTTTTAGTTTCTAATTTGATAGGTATTAACAGACATAATCCACATAAAAGTTCTTTGAGGTTATCAGTAATTTTGAAAAGTATAAAAGAATTCTGAGACTGAAAAATTTGAAAACAACTGCTAGAGATCTGATGATACTTTATTTAGCTATTCACCTCTGGATAACCTTACTGAATGCATCATAACTATCTTCCTTTGAAGAACCAGAATAAACACTGAGAAAAAAAGGAGGTATGATAGGTAGAATAATAACTCTCTGTTGTAATATGAAAAGATCTTCAATTGTTAAATTTGTTAAGTACAAAAAGGCAAAGGATACGACAAAATATGAGATATTGGCATTTATTACACTTCAGCTCCCCTTTGCTGAAAAGAGGGAGAAAATGATGACGTGTCCATACGTGCTTGTATATGCATAAAGAAACACCAGGCACTCAAGAAACCAGTAAAGGCAATACCTATAAGGGAAGGGGAATATGGAATACACAGAAGGGTACAGGAATGAGACTTCTCAATGAATATCTTTAATTTTTAAAACATAGAAATGTATTCAAAATTTTTTAATTTATAATTTAATTTAAACAACATAATCCTAAACCAATATTAAGCCATAATTCAAATGTATTTTCAATTTTTATGTTGCTCTGATCTCAGAAAAACAAAAAATTTTACTCTTTTTTTCAGCTCCGAGGCAAAACAGTATCACTAGTAACTAAATACTCATGCCAGAAGAATAAGTATCTCATTTCTAAAACACAAGAGGGAAATGTTTTTTTAAACCTATAAATAAATCCATCATCTGAAAAAAAAATAGTAATGAATAAAGTAATTATAAAGAAAATATTAGGAGTTTCCTGGTGGTATAGTGGTTAGGATTTGGCACTTTCACTGCCGTGGTCTGGTTTCAACCCCTGGTCGGGGAACTGAGATCCCGCAAGCCACACAATGCGGCAAAAAAAAAAGAAAAGATTCAGGTAAAACCATGAAATCAGCAGTTATTTTAATTCTTTTATACTTAAAAGATGTCATTGACAGAATTAAAAGCAAAATTAGATACTGCACAAGAAAAAAATCAGTGAACCTGAATATAAAGCAAAAGAAATTATCCAAAAGGAAGCAGAGAGGAAAAAAAGGAAAAAAATAATTCTCAGTGAACTGTGGGACAATATTAAGATATCTAACATACTTTTTTTTATTTGGAGTCTAGAAAACAAAGGAAGTGAAAAAGAAAAATATCTGAGATGATAATGATGACTGCTTTTCCAAATTTGCTGCAAACTACAACCCACACATCTGAGAAACTTGACAAATTCCAAACAGGATTAAATTCAAAGAAAATTATTCAAAGGCACATGATAATAGACTAGCAGGAAAATGTTAATAATTTTTTAAAATCTTAAAGCAACTAGAGGAAAAAGGACACTCTATATTCAGAGGAACAAATATTTAAAAATCACATAATTCTCAGAATCTGTGCAAGCCAAAATACAACAGAACATTTATAAAATGCTAAAAGAAGTAATGTCAACATACCCACTGAATTCAATACCTACCAAACTACCTTTCAAAAATGGAGTAAAAAAGCTACAGAAATCAAGAGTATGGTAGTGGGAATTCCCTGGCGGTCCAGTGGTTAGGAACCTGTGCTTTCAAAAATAGGCAAAGGACCTGAAAACACACTTCTCCAAAGATGATATACAAATGGCCAATAAACACATGAAAAGGTGTTCAACATAATTAGTCATTAGAGAAATACAAATCAAAACCGTAACGATACAAATTCACACTCATTAGGATGATTATCCAAAAAAAGGAAAATAACAAGTGTTGTCAAGGCTGCAAAAAAAATGGAACCCCCAAGCATTGCTGGTAGGAATGTAAAATGGTGCAACTACTATGGCAATGAGTTTGGTGGTTTCTCAAAAAGTGAAACACAGAATTACTATATGACCCAGCAATTATACTCTTAGATAGATATCCAAAAGTACGGAAAGCAAGACTCCAGCGGATACTTGTACACCAACATTCATAGCACTATTATTCACAAAAGTCAAAAGGTAGCAACAACCCAAATGTCTATCAACAGATAAACGAATAAACAAACTATGGTATATCATACAATGGATATTATTCAGCTTTAAAAAGGAATTCTGATACATGCTACAACATAAATGAACTCTGAAAACATGCTAAGTGAAATAAGCCAGACATAAAAGGACAAATATTGTATGAATCCACCTAAATGCGGTACCTAAGATAGGTGAAATCATAAAGAAAGGAGAAGAGTGGTTGCCAAAGCTGGAGGAAGGAGTCAGTAGGGAGTTAAGTGTTTAATGGGTGCAAAGTTTCAGTTGGAACAGATGAAAACACTCTAGAGATGGATGCTGGAGACGGTTGTATTGGATTGGCCAAAAAGTTCATTCTGTAACATCTTACGGAAAAAACCCAAATGAAATTTTTGGCCACCCCAATAAATAATACAAATGTACTCATGCCAGAGAAGTGTACATTCAGAAATTGGTAAAACAGTAAATTTTGTTATATATATTCTACCACAATTTTTTTAAGTGTCTTTGTATAGCTGGGGCCTTGCCAAATAGTTTATGCTACAATGTGATTTATGGTGAACTCCTCTTTTTGTTCTCCTGCTACCCTGGGCCACACTGTGACCTCTGCAGGAGAGAGGAGGGCTGGAGACTGAGTAGCTAAGGTCAGTCACAAGCTTGCTCCATGCCTACATGACCAGCTCCCAATAAAAACCCGGGGTACCAAGGCCTAGCTGAGCTTCCCTGGTTGGCAATACTGCACACTTGTTGTCACGCGTCACTAAGGGAACAACTGGACTCTCACACTTGGTCTCTCCTGCACTCCACTGTACTGTATGCACCTTTTCCTCATTTTAACCTGTATTCTTTCTCTGTAATAAACCCCGTCTGTAAGTATAACAGCTCTGATCCTTCTAACAAATCATCAAACCTGAAGGTGGTCTTAGTGACGCTGACACATATGGAAAAGAATATACCATATAAATATTAACCATGAGAAAGTTGGATTGGCTTCATTAATACAAAACAAGGAACACTTCAGAGCAAAAAATATTACCAGATATAAAGAAGAACATACACTGTGATAGTCAATTCATCAACAAAATATAATCCCTAACAGGTATATCAAATAACAGAAATTCAAAAAACTTGAAACAACAAATCAACAAAACTAAAAGAAAAAACAGACAAATCCAGAATTACAGTTGGAAATTTCAAAACTGCTCTCAGGAACTGACAGGAAAAAAAGGAAAATCAATAGGAATGTAGAGATTTAAATAACCCAATTTAACCTAATTAACATTTAGAGAGCAATCTACCCCACAATGACAGAAAACATACATTATTTTCAAACAGACACAGAACACTCACCAAGACAGACCATGTAATAAGCCATAAAACAAGTCTCTTGTTAGTTGTCTGGGCCCAATGGAGAAAAACAGATGCAACATTTCCTAAACTTATTTGACCATAAACCCTTTCTGCAAAGGCATCTCCAGGGACTGTTTCTCAGAACACTTTGGGAAAACCTATCCCATTCATTCTCAACATCTCTCCCTAATTGTTCTCCTGGTTGTGACTAAGGAAATAAGAGAGTCAATAAATATACCTTTTCCTTGACTACCAATCCAGGATTAATCAATGTTATGAAGTGCACACAAAAGTCCTAAGGCAGGAATAAGCTTGACATATTTGGGGAACAGCAAGGGGGCCAGAATGGCTGGAACAACATAAGGTAAAGGACAAGTGGTAGAAGATGAAATCAGAAAGTTAGGCAGAGGTCAAAGCATATAAAACCTTCTAAGCCTTGGCAAGGATTTTTAAGTGTGATTTTAAGTATGATAGGATTTTGAGAAAAGAATATTATCTTATTTACATTTTTAAAAGAGCTCTGAGGCTGCTGTGTAAAGAACAGAATGGAAACTAGGCAACCAGTTAGGAAGCTCTGGCAGCAGCATAAGAGATGGCTAAGACCAGAGTGGCTTAGACCAGATTAAATGTGTTTGTCAAAGAAAAAAAGCCCAGAAAAATCTACATAAATTGTGTTGAGATGCCTTAAAGCATTTTCCCTACTTGGCTCCCAGGACATCTCGTTCTTTTCCTCATGAGAAGCTTAATCTATCTTCCTTACATGATATCCCTCACCTCTTCAACCTCTTCAAGTTGGAAATGTTCCAAGGCTCACTCACAAGCCCCTTTTTTCTGGCTACTCTGATTCCTATGGTGATTTCATCCAGACACTTGGCTTTAAATGTTATCTACATAATGATAATTCCCAATTTTAAAGCTCCACCCTAGGCCTCTCCCCTAAACTCCAGACTCATGTATCCACTTAACTATATAGTAAACATCTCAAACTTAACAAACCAAAATTGAGCTCCTAACCTTCCCCCTCCAAACCTGTTTCTCTTAAGTCTTCCCTTTCTCAGATAATAGCAACTCCATTATTGCAATCTCAGGGATAAACCGTAAGAAATATCCATGACTCCTCTCTTTCTCTCACACTCCACTCCAAGTATATCAGCAAATCCTTTGGACTCTACCTTCAAAATGTACCCAGTAATGAACCACTTCTTACCCACTTCCACAGCTATTACTCAATCCAAGCCATCATCTGTAACTTGGATTGCTACTTTCCTCTTAACTGTTGGTTCAGCCCTTGCCACTGCCTTCACCACTCCCCAACTGTAGTCTACTCTGAACATGGCAGTCAAGTGGTTCTAGTAAGTCTAAACTATAATAGATCATGTCACCAACTGCTCAAAACTTTCCAATGGCTATCTCACTCAAGTAAAGGTCCTTACAATGGTCTTCCAGACCTAATGTCATCTGACCACAACACTTTTGTGCCTCTGCTCCAGCTATTTATTTTCCTCTTAACCTCATGTCGAACTACTCTGCCCCATGTCACTTCATTCCAGTTGCAATAACCTTCTTGCATTCCTCAAATACTCCAGGCCTGCTCTAGCCACAGGACCTTTAAACTTGCTGTACCCTCGACCTAAAACTATCTAGCCCCTAACCCCTAAAATTACCTAGAATGCAAGGCTTGTTCTTTCACCTACTTCAAGTCTTCACTCAAATGTCAGTTCAGTGACATCTACCCTGTCCTTGCCATTTAAAATTTCTCCCATTCTTGGGGACTTCCCTGGTGGTCCAGTGGCTAAGACTCTGCGCTCCCAATGCAGGGGGCCCAGATTCGATCCCTGGTCAGGGAACTAGATCCCACATGCCGCAACTAAGAGTTCGCATGCTGCAAATGAAGATCCCGTATGCTGCAACTGAAGATCCTGCATGCTGCAACGAAGGTCCCACATGCCGCAACGCAGGTCCCACATGCCACAACTAAGACCCAGCGCAGCCAAATAAATAATTAAACAAATAAATATTTTTTAATAAAAATAAATAGAATTTCTCCCATTCTTTAACATTCCTTATGCACCAGCTCCACTTTATTTGCTTTATAATTCTCCATAGCATTTTCCTCTATCTAACATACTATGTGTTCTACTTACTTACCGTATTTATAGTCTGTCTCCCCCAACTAGAATATAAACTCTAGAGATTTTTGTCTGTTTTCATCTCCTGCTATGCACCTAGTCCCTAGAGCAGTACCTTTCACACAGAACTGAGTTTGTCCAATACTGAATGATGGAAAGTTAAATAAAGCCTCTGCAGAAGTGTCAAGTTTTGATAGGCCCAATTCAAATCCTAGGACTAGAGTAATTAAAATATACCAATTCCTTTGTCTATTTATACCATAAGAATAACATTCAATATTCTTAAGTGCTTTTAGTTATGCTTTTATTATTTTATAATATATTTAACCTGATTAAGAGGTTAAGAATCAGTAAGAGGTGCTTACTGATTCCAAATAGTTCAACTTCTTACTTACTCTGGCATCACTATAAATAGAACACTAGGCTTCAGCTACAAGTCCTAGGTTCAAATTCTAGCTCTACCATTTACTAGTAGTATGACTCAGGCAATTTAGCCTCCTTCAAGTCTTAGTTTCTCATCAATAAAATAGAAAGGTGGGGATGGATTAAAGACCTGCCTGCCTTACCTATCCTGTACCTAATCATAAGATTATTGTGAAAGTCAAAAATGTATGAGAAAACGCTTTATAAACCATAAATGATACATAAGTGTCAGTTAAATGTCTATATTGTAGTTTGGGAAAAACCTGAATGGAACAGAAAAGTTCAGTGTTTGGGGCAGCATATCTCATCATACCTCCCTGCCCCTAACATTTAACTCTAGTTTTGGAGTCAGACTGGCTCTTCCACTTACTTACTATACCTTAAGCAAGTTACTCAACCTCTCTGAGTCATTGTTTCCACATCCATAAATGGAGAATATACCAACCTTGTAGCAACCTTTTGAAAATTAGAGGGTATACAGACATAAATGTAATGTAACTACAGAATACACTTAACAAATGACATTTTTACTTGTTGTCTTGACCTTCTTTAAAATGGACAAAAACCCAAAAGTAGATAATATAAACTACACTATGGAGGTAGGCAAGATGATTTTTGACTTGGAAATTGCATGTGAAAGGATAAGAAGGAAAGTGAGAAAGAGGTAATCAAGCAATAATCTCAAGTTTACCTATTAAATTTGTTCTTTCCTTCTTGCCTTTCTCCAAGGTTAAATAATAGGATGAGACGCAAACATCATCATACAGAAAACCATATTTAGTAACCTAAAAAAGTTCATTTCAAAACTAAATATTATATAGTATTTTCTCTTCAAAGGAGACTATTTGTATCAGTTTTTTAATTTCTCACACACCAAGATATATTTTGACACTCTAGAACTCAAGGTACATGCCAAAAAAAAAAAAGTTGTGGTTTTCCAATTATAGAACCCTGATATAATTTTATTAAATATATTTAGAAATATGACAGAAAGAATTAAAACAACTTAAAAAATAAAACTGCTACTAAGATATATACCATACAAACAGTTCAAGAATGCTTTATGAAATCATTAGACTCTGATATATTTCCTCACTTCTATGACACTAGTAATTATAAGGTATAACAACCACTTTCCGGGGGGGTGGGAACCTCCCACATTAAATATACACTTAAGATATAAAACATACCAATTTCAGAAAACATTAAAATGTGATATATCCCTCTGAGATGGTGAAAACGTTCTATTTCTTGAGCTAGGGGATAGTTACACAGAGTATATTTGTGGATATTCATCAAAGTGTACACCCATTTTGTACACCCATTTATACTTTTTCTATATGTACATTTATTTCAAAATAAATTTATGTAATGTACCACAACCATACAGATACAGCTATCAACCAGATGAATTATTGATCTTAATATGAAAGGTGAAAAAATAAAGCTTTTAAAAGAAAACATAGGAAAGTTAGCTTCATGACACTGAGGTAGGTAGAGATTTCATAAACGGAAACAGAAGAATACTAACCAGCTGATAAACTGGACTTCTTTAAAATTAAGAACTTTGACTCACCAAGATACCAAGATCCTGAAAAAGCTACAGAGTAGAAGGTATCTGCAATACATATACCTAAAAAGACTATATCCAGAATATATAAAGAACTACAAATCAATATGAAAAAAGTAAATACTCTAGTATAAAAAGGGCTAAAGACTTGACAGACATTTCACAAAAGCAGAGGTCCAAATGACTAATAAACATGGGGCCCCTAATATGAAAAGGTGCTCAACTTCATTAGTCATCGGAAAATAAAATCAAAACTACAATGCAATACCACTACACACCCTTCAAGAAAAACTAAAAATAAAAAGACTGACAATACCAAGTGTTGACAAACATGTGGAACAACTGGAATTCTCTCATATACTTCTGGTGGGAGTATAAGTTTGTAAAACCACTTGGCAAAACTTAAGCAAAATCTACTAAAAATGAACATACCATAGCCATAACCATGACCTAATAATTCCACTTAAGGTACATACCGAACAAAAATGCATATATACATTCATCAGGAAAAAGAGTACAAAAACGTTCAAAGCAGCAAAACTGTAAATAACAAAAATGTCCATTAATAGTAGAATGGAAAAACTGTGGTTTATTCACAGAATAGAACACAACAACAAGAATAAACAAACCACAGTATAACATGGATTAATCTCATAAATGTAATGTTGAGCAAAAGAAGCTCAAACAAGTTATTCTATACGATTTCACTTATACAGAGTTCAAAAACAGACAAAACTTTTCTATGGTGTTAGAATACAAGGAATACAGTGTGAGTTGGGAATTCCACTACTGATGTTTATTGAGCTGGGTGCTAGTTATAATGACACGCCTATTTTGTGAAACTTCATCTAGCTGTACACTTTTCTATATGCATGTCGTACTTCTTTAAAAATCTTACATTAAATAAGGTCCCCAACTAGTGAATCATGATTTCTAATCTTTTCCTACCACCAAGATTCTTCACCTATACTACGCTCAGAGACTTAACTAGCAATGGTCTTATATCACCCGCCATGTTCTTAGGGATTTAAATGTCAGTATCTCTGTCCATATGTACTATATGCTAAGCCCTTTAATGTTCACTCGTTCAGATACTTATTAAATTTATGTACAAAACCTGTGCTTGCTGAGAACTTGGGGTACAAAAAAATTAGTAAGACATAGTCCCTGTCTTCTAGGAGTTCATAATCTTATAGAAGACCACATACACAGATAACAAGGTAAATATATAGAGATACACACAGGATATTATGGGAACACAAAGGAACAGCCAGGGGTAGGTAAGGCATCAGGGTAGGCTTCTAGGAGGTGTTAACACCTGAGTCCTTAAAAGATGAGAAGGAGTTATCCTGGCAAAGTGTATTCCAACACAGGAAACAGCTTGAATAAAAACACAGTGATAAGAAACAGCACAGTGTATTTAAAGAAACAATGAACAGCTGCTAGACAGTTGCTGAAGCGTAGTAAAAGGGAGAACTGGGATGGGGTTGGGGGAAGTGGCCAAAGAGATAGGAAGATGCCAAGTCATGAAGAGACTTAGACCTTATCCAACAGGAAAGATGGGTCAGTGAGATTTATGCAAAGAAATTATGTGGTCAGATAGATTATTCAGGGAGCAATGCAGAGGATGGACTTAAAGGGAATAAAGTTGGCAGAAAGAAGGACAGTTAGGAGGCAGTTATAACTGTCCAGACAGAAGATCATAAGGGCTGAAATAATGAAATGAAAGATACAGCAAATCCGGAAAAAGTACAGACACATTATGCCGCTGATCTAGAGACCACATTTTGAGAACCACAAATATATACTATGGGTTGACAATTTTTTTCTGTAAAGGCCCAAATAAATAGTAAATATTTTAGACTTTACAGGCCACATACAGACTCTATTTCACTTCTTGGTTCTTGTTTGTTTTTTAAACCCTTCAACAATTAAAAACCGGGCTTCCCTGGTGGCGTGGTGGTTAAGAATCCGCCTGCCAATGCAGGGGACACGGGTTCAAGCCCTGGTCTGGGAAGATCTCACGTGCCATGGAGCAACTAAGTCCATGTGCCGAAACTACTGAAGCCCACACGCCTAGAGGCTGTGCTCCGCAACAAGAGAAGCCACTGCAATGAGAGGCCCACTCGCCGCAACTAGGGAAAGCCCACTCGCAGCAGCGAAGACCCAACGCAGCCAAAAATAAAATAAATTAAATAAATAAATTTTTAAAAAAATTAAAAACCATTCTGTTAGTGGACTTTACCACACACAAAAAAAAAAAGGCCACAGGCTGGATTTGGACTGCAGACATAGTGAGTTTGCTGATCCCTGCTGTATACCCATAAAGAAGCAAGGATTAACCTTCCTATGAGATTAATTTTCCTAAAATGCTACTTGCATATCAGTCCCCTACTCAGAAACTTCTGCACTGGTCCTGATTACCTACTGCATAAGTTAAATCCCTATGACGCATAGCATTCACAGGCATCTACACTCTAGCTCCAACCAGGCTCCTGAACTACACCCCGTGAGAACCTTCCATTCTTATTAAATTGGCCTACTTACGCTTACCTGCCTCTGTATCTTTGTGGTGTTCCCCAATGTACTTTCTCCCTTTTCAAATCTACTCAAATACCCTTCCTTCAAAGCATAATTCAAATCCTTTGAAGTGATTCCACCCTCGTCCAAACTCCTAAAAGCACTGCCTCAATTTATCTGATATTTATTTTTTGTCTTGAGTTACTACACTTCAGAGAGAGACTTTTAAACTTGAGTAATAATTAGGGTGAATTTATCCTCCAATATCTTCTTGGAGGGCAGGGAATACTTGATACTTTTATCAAAGGATCTAGCATATGACAAGGGGTAAATAAAAACGAAGGTGTGTATGTAGATATATAACACATATATGTATACACACTTTTTTTTTTCTGAACTAGCTATATAACTGAAGCAAATGTTATCTCACCATTTTATCAGTAATTGAGCACTTTAATTCTATGGACACAATCTGAATGCTGCAGAATTACAGAATGACAATCCAAAAGCACATCTGTCTCTCTCCTACTACATGTTTTTAGGCCTAGTTTAAGGGAACAATAATAATACAAGTAAAATTTTTCCAATGGTCAATGTTATCAATCTAGATACAATGGGGTCTAGAAGTCACTAGATCAAGTCAAAATTTACTTACGTATATTTTTATTCATTTTTAAAATATGAAATCAGCTTTTATAACTAAATTGCCTTTTTTTTCTTTTAAATTTGGCAGCGATGCATGGCTTGCGAGATCTCATTTCCCTGAGCAGGGATTTGAACCCACACCCTCAGCAGTGAAAGCACAGAGTCCTAACCACTGGACCGCCAGAGAATTCCCCTAAATTGCTTTAAATTCACCCTAATTATTACTCAAGTTTAAAAGTCTCTCTCTCTCTCTCACACACACACACACACACACACACCCCCCACACATGGTCTGAATTTTTTTTTTTAACAATAAGGTTCTCCATGACAATTCACATTCCAAAACTGCATTACAGATTTCATTCAGAATTTAGGGAAATAAGAATATATTTTAAAATTTTAAGAAAGTTGTCCATTTTAGTTCACTACTGATAAATAGTTTTAATCACAGAATGTTTTCAGCTGGATTAAAGGATTCTTATATTTGAGATTACTGAAGAAGTCTTTTCAAGTCTGAAGTGTGAACTATGCCTAATTTTACTATGCAAAGAATGTTCAAGAATCTATAAAAATTCCTGCAGAATCATCTGGCCACATTTTCAGTGCAAAAGTTTAAAACACTTTTGAAAGGTATAGAAAACAAAATAAATTAACCAAAAAGTGGCCATGAAAATGAAAACTGTGACTTTTTATCTCTTCAAAACACATTGAAGAAAAAGTTTAGTGACTCACAACCCTGAAAAGACTATTATTCATTGATAACTTTAATAGTAATAATGCATTGATTGGAAGACAAAACCAGGAGCCAGGGACTCCCATTCCTGTTTTGCCACTGGTTTGTACAGAATCTTGGGCATATCCCCATAAGCTGAACAAGAAAGGCTTAACTGACATGCTAAGGTTGTGAGAACTGATGAAATGTTTATGAAGCACTTTGGAACCATGAGGGAAGCCACTATAACCATTAAAAGTCATCTGCTTAATGCAAAACTATAGCTACCTGTTAGGCTTGCAAATCCTTTATGTCTTCTTAACACAGCAAATCTTCAGTGAGTCAGTAAAGAGCATGTATTTAATGAGCGAGCTTAGCAACCTCAGAGAAATGAATTTTCTTCCAAATCTTTGTTTTCTCACAAACCATGTCTCTATCCAACCCAACTATTTGCAAAGGGAAACATGATCCGACCCACACTAAAGATTTGGGTCTAGGTATTGATAAGCCAATACCAAATGACTGAAAATTCAGGAATCACAGTGGAATTTTGTCAACTTATCAGAAATGTGACTCCTGAAAATAATCCCAGAAAACAGTCGTTCTAACAAGAGCTTTATTAAAGCGAAAGTCCCTACACTCTCTCACCTAAAGAGCTGTAAAGTATTTTTGGACAGTGTCGATAGAAGACTAAACTCGCTCAAAACCTGACCCAACGCGTTAAGTAGTTCCAGCACCTGCTTGGTGTTAAGCGACTGGAGACTGGGGAGGCTGCTCAGGAAAAAGTGCTGATGCCATCTCCAGCTGCCCCTTTCGTGAAAGACAGTAACAATGAAAACACTGACAAAAGAGCTAGGAGGCCACCCCAAGCCTCTGCTTAGCAATACTTCTACCCTACCCCCAACAGACAGAGCAGCAAACCCCAGAAAGGGGCGACCCCTCACAGACCTAACATGCCCAGACCCTGCCTCTGGTCTGGCAATGTCAAAAAGTACTACCCTTCACTCCTCTCAAGACGGCTGAGCACCTGAAAGGTGAGGGGGAAATGCGGCCTCTCGTTCTGAACTGCCAAGGGGAGCGGGAGAAGACTGCCTGGCAGGAGGCGGGCGAGCAGAGCCCGTGTGCACCCCGGGAGACTAAGAAGTCCCCGGGTCGCGGGCGCCGCTCGGAGCGTCGTGGGGAGGAGAGGCGAAGAGAGGAGATGGGAGGGGAAGGGAAAGGAGGAAGGCGCTTCCCTCCCGCGGCTGGAGGGCGGAGGGTCGCTCGGCTCCGCACGGAGGAAGCAGGGCTAGGGCGCTGGGCTAACCGTCCCCCCGGGGGGTGGCTGCGGCCGGCCGCCCGCTTCCCGGGAGCCGGAGGAGGCGACAAGTAGGCTCGGTCGGGGAGCACATTCTTTCCTCGAGCCTGGTCCTGAGGGAGGGCGCAGGCTGCCGAGGCGGCAACTCTCCCTCTCGCCCAACTCCCGGCAGAGCGTGAGGGAGGCCGACCCCGGGCTGACCGGCGGGATGCCGCCCGGGTGGGAAGGCGGCGAGGCCAGCCTCCGGCCCGCTCCCTCCCCACGCGGTCCGCGGCCGGCGGCCGTCAGCGCCCTCGTCTCTCCCGCCGCCGCGCGGGGCCGGGCCGCCGACCTCGGCCGGCCGGGCGCGGGGCCAGGCAGCGGCGGCGGAAGGGCCGGCCGGCCTGGGGCCCTACCTGAGGCTGTGTACCAGCTCCCGGCGTGACTGGCTTCCCGGCAGACCACTCGGTTGGACATCTTGGTGCCTGTGCCGCCTATGGTGCACGAGGATGAATGAGGAGGCGGCGGCGGCGGCGGCAGGAGCGGCTCCGCGAGGGGACGAGACACCGCGGGCCCAGCCCAGGAGGAGGCGGCAGCGGGGAGGGGATCAGCCCGGCCCAGGAGGAGGAGGAAGAGGAGGAGGCGGCGGCCCGGGAGGAGGAGGAGATGGCAGCCGGGGCGGTGGCGGCGGCGGCGGCGGCAACAATCACCTCAAACTCGGGCGGCCGCCGGAAGACGGGGCCCGCGGCGGCCTCACCGAAGCCCGGAAAGCCTGGCCCCGGCCCCCAAAGTCGCCGCTGCTCCCCAGCCGGGGCTGGTTCCGCCGAGCCACCCCCACGGCCCCCTCCCCTACCGGTCGGCCTCCCGGAGCCACCGCCGGTGACCCCACCCCCGTGACTCCGCGCCCGCCCCCTCCCCCCACCCCCCGCGGGACTCCCCGCACCCACCCCCACCCCCGGCGGGGCCCTCCTGCCCGCCCGGCTGCCGGCCCGCCGGCCCCGCCCCGCTCCTCCTCCGGCCGCGCGGCGAGGTTAACGGCGGACACCGGACAGGCCACACGGCATCTGGGGTCGGGCGGCCCCGCGGGGAGCCAGCGGCGGCTGCTGCTCCGCGCACACAAAAGCCCAGGGCCGGGGCCTGAACCGGGGAAGGCAGACCCGGAGAAGAGCCAACGCTTCCTTACTCGCCACTCTAACGGGTCCTGCCCACTGAGCATGCCCAGCAGCCTCTGCCAGGCCCGCCGAGGAATCTCGACGTGCGCGGTCCGCTCTCCGGGGTTTAGCGGCAGCAGAGGCTGGGAGGGGGAGGGCGCGGGGAGTAGGACGCAGCCGCAGGGCAAGCCCCCTCCCCCAACCAACTTCCTTAAACGCAGAGCACCCAGGGCAAGACGGTGCGGCTTTCCACGTGGAAAGTCCCCTGTCTTCCCCGCCACACACAGGAATCCTTAGTGGATGCTCGCCCCCAAGGTTTCACTACTAGGCACGCAAGTCTGTGGCCACGATGGGAAGTTCATTTGTAGAAGCAGGCATGTGGTAGTGTGCCTGTGGTCCTGCAAATGCTACTTTTTGCTTCACCGGGCCACTCTTACCGTCTAATCATGGCTCTTACACTGTAAACAGTTATCTTGTTTCAAGTTATATTTATGTAATTGCATGTCTTAACTCCGTAACTAGACTACAGTGTGATATAGCTAGCCTCAGTTATTCTCATCTATAAAATGGGTATAACAATACTCAAGGTGTGTCCCTAGGATTATGAGTTAATAAATGTAAAGAGCCTGATAGAGTAGTCATACAACAAACATTATTTCCAACCCTCCATTATCTTTTAAATCCCACGTGTCAGGAACAAAGAATTATGTTAAAATTATACAAGAATCACAGCAAAGTAGAATATCTTGGACCTCCAAGGAAATGTCATGGAGTAGACCATTCCAAAACTGGGAAGAGAGTAAGAGAAAGTTGCATACCTTCAATGAAAGACTTGGAGTTAAAATCATAAAAATTGTTATATCTGAATTTCACACTAAACAGATCCCCGGTAGAGTCCAAAACAAACGACTGACTGCTTAATTTTCAAGTTTTCCTAGTGTCATATAATAGATTTTTTTTTTCAGGTACTATATAGTTTCTACCCCTCCTCTCACCTTTTCAATTTTAAGGCTCAAGGATCTTGCATGAGATCCCAGTCCTGGTCAATTACTGGAACACTTCTGACTTTCACACCTTTTTATACACTGGTTTTAAGCTGGAAAAAAAAAATCTCCACTCTGTATAGTTCTTTACTCAATTTTTAACCCTCTCACTTCACCACTAACCTGCCCAAATATTAAGCTATTACACAGGAAAAAAAAAAAAGGACATGCCAAGTAGTCAATTTAGGGATAACAGAAAAAGGAAGGCTGGAGCTGATTCCCTGGTACTCTTCCTGAAGAAGCAAAACTCAGTGATACCTGATGAAATGGTAAACTTTTCATTGTAAATTTCAAGAAAAGGAAATAGTTGATATGGTTGATACGGTGTAAGAATGTTGATTGCTATGTCACTCATCAGCTGTGTGATTATGGATATCTAGCAATTTAACCTTTTCAATGCTGTTTTCTCATCTGTCAAATGCAAACAGCAGTCATATGTAACTCACAGGCTTGCTGTGAGAATCATTAAGTATCATGAAAACAATTTATAAGCTGTTCTTTATAAATGTTTTATCATTATCCTCTGCTCCTAGCAACAATCCTAGGTCTCATTCCAAACTAGTAATGTAATCTAAAATTAAGCTTCCTCCCTATTAAAATGCTCAGTTGGAGGCTTCTTTCCCCAAAGGATTTTTCTTACTGATCAAACTCAGCAAAACCACAATGCCAAGCAAAGTGAAAGGTTAGAGGATCTTCTATTTCTAGAATGCTCTTAACATATCCCATCATTACTCCTCCTGTCCATTTTATTCTGGCTACCTTATTCAAGGATGTGCTCTTGAAAGAAATGTTGAACCTACTCACCCACATCCCCTAAATTAAGGAAGATCCATATAATGCAAAATACTTCATATCCTAGAAGAAGCCTGTTTGGCAATACTGTACAATTCCCATGTTATTATTAACAATTTCCAGGGACTTCCCCGGTGGTCCAATGGTTAAGACTCCGTGCTTCCACTGAAGGGGGCGTGGGTTCAATCCCTAGTGAGGGAACTAAGATCCCACGTGCCGCGTGGTGCGGCCAAAAAAAAAAAAAAATTTTCCATTATATCCACCAGGGATTTGGGTTTGACGCTCCATAAACATCATCCAAGTTAAAGGCAAGGAGGAAATCTTCATTAACAGAGAGTCCTTATGAAGCACAGACTTCAACAAATAAGGCACCCAGAGCCCAACATTAATAACACATCTTCTGAAATAGCATGTTGGATAGTCACTGCATCAGTCTGTACTAGCAAACGACTAGAAACAACCACAGTGTCTGTCAATAAGACTTGTTAAATTAGGGTATACCCATACATATGCACCCATTAAAAAGAATAAGGTGATGCTATATCACTGTCATGGAAAGAGCTGCCCACCCCAAAAAAATGCAAAAGGCAAATTGCAGAACAATGTGTAAAGTATGCTACCATTTGTGTAAAAACAAGTACTTATATTCTCACACACTTGCATATACATGGCATACTTCTAGAAGGAAACAAACTGGTAACGGTCAATGTACATCTTTGTATATCTTTTGAATTTTGTGCCATATACTACCTATACCCAACAATAATTATTTATTAAATAATTTATTAGGCTTGATTTTGGGAGCCTATATGGCAATATTAAATTGCCCATTTTTAGATTTTACTTATCCACAACTGACACCTCGAGGAGCCCCCTAATTACTAAAAGCCCTTTGTCAGAAAAATATTCTAGAATGATACCACCGGGTTTTGAAAAAGTCAAGGTTGAGAGAAGGGAGTTTAGCATAAAGATGCTCTTTTAATTTCAATTAACACTGGTACTCTAACCTAGTATCAGTTGACTTTGCTCTTTTCTTCTTTAGAAACCAAACTTAATAAGTAACATTTATTAAACACTTACTATGCACCTGACACTAGGCTAAGTACTTTACATAGTTAATGATTCTTACAAGATGAAAACTTGTTCATTTCCAAATTTTTGGAGTAAATTTTGTACACAGAGCTTTTTCCAAATTTATTGTTAATATTTTTTAACATCTTTATTGGGGTATAATTGCTTTACAATGGTGTGTTAGTTTCTGCTTTATAACAAAGTGAATCAGTCATACATAAACATAGGTTCCCATATGTCTTCCCTCTTGCATCTCCCTATTGTTAATATTATTTAGGATTCCCAGAAATTAAACAACTGAGTCAAAAGATTTGAAGTTTTTTTAAAGGCTGACAAGAGTTTTCTTAAAAAGAAAATTCTTATTCATTACTGATTGCCCCCTTTAGCTCTGGTGACCTGTTTTCCACTATTATATTACTTTCCTTCTCTAAATCCAGAGATTTTAAACAAGTGGATTCTCAGTGATAGTCATTTACACCTTCCATCTTTTGTCCCTTGTTGCTACAGTTAGACAATATGTATCAGGCCTCCAATTTGTTACTGCCTTTCTGGAATCCAGTCCAGGAAAATACCTGGCTACAATATTTTATGCTGTCCCTACAGCCATCCTATCATGTTGCTAATGGGAAGTTATCAGTCTTAAAATCTCCTTTACCTTCTCCTAAACAAAGAGATTTAAACAAAGGTTCAATATTCTCCCCATAGGTTCATCAGAATTAGGTAAACAGTTTCCTTCTATCCAAACTATTTTTCTGTTCTTTTTCTTTTCTTTTTTTTTTTTTTTTTTTGTGGTACGCGGGCCTCTCACTGTTGTGGCCTCTCCCGTTGCAGAGCACAGGCTCTGGATGCGCAGGCTCAGCAGCCATGGCTCACGGGCCCAGCCGCTCCGTGGCATGTCAGATCTTCCCGGACCGGGTCACGAACCCGCGCTCCCTGCATCGGCAGGCGGACTCTCAACCACTGTGCCACCAGGGAAGCCCTGTTCTTTCTTTTTCTTTCTTTTTTGGCCACGGCTTGTTGGATCTTAGTTCCCCGACCAGGGATTGAACCCGTGCCCTCGGCAGTGAAAGCATTAAGTCCTAACCACTGGACCTCCAGGGAATTCCCTATTTTTCTGTTTTTTTCAATTCAAGGTCTCTATATCCTCTAGGAATCTATTCCTGATTTACTCTATTGGTCCTCCCACTTGTCACATTTTTCAAGAATTCACTCTACAGGATACAGTACCTTTTACTCTATTACTGTATACGTTTATTAAACATTATCTTCCTGACTAAGCAGTCAAAGGGTAGGAATTGTTTCTATAGTATAATTGTCAGCTACACATGAAATACCTCATCAAAGTATAGTAGAAGCTTTCTTAACTGATTTCTATTTAAGCAACTTACTGGACTAAGTGATGCTGTCCATCCCCATAGTAAAATACACTGAACCATGCCCACCACAAGCTGAATTCTTGGAGATGGTAGACTACACTTTTTAGGAAACTCACACTGTTGCACTCTTCTCCCAGGTTTGTGTGCATAACAAGGGTCAATCATGTTCTCCAACCTATTTATACGAGATGTACAAAGTACTGCCATTACATAATATAATAAAATATTACATAAACCAATGAAACACAAACACATAATGCAAAAGATGTTAGTACAAAAATTAGGTGGAATGCTTTGGACTCAATAAAAACAACTGTCAAATTAGAGGCAGATAAGATGGCTGGAGAAAAAAAATCATGAAAAAGTGTATCATTATACACTTAATGCCTTAAGAATTAAGATCTTAAATGTCTAAGATCTTATACTACTGTCAAAAAATCTGAAACTGAAATTTGTAAACTATACATTATAGGAGTGGTTTGTGGAAGGAAGATACAGAATTCCAATCAAAGAACCCATACTCAGAGCAAAGGCTGACATCAAAATATTACCAAGTTAATATAGATTAATATTTTCTAAGTTTTTAAAAAAACTGTTCACAGTGTCATTTACGTTTCCTTACTATGACTCCTATTTTTCTATTTTTCATCTACCAGCTAGATAAGAGGGCTTCTATTGTATACACATAAGGGCAGACTGATTTTTCCCCCAAAGAAAAATTTTAAGCACATCTGAGAGGATTAGAGCAGAGAGTACTACAGCATTCAGGGCAGGGAGGTAATATAGCATTAAACTGGGTATGAATCCCTGCCTCAAACTTACTTCCCCTGCAGCCTTAAGCAAGTTAACCAAATCTCACTTTCCTCCTCTAAAAGTGAGGTATTAAAATTAAACCTACCTCACAGGGTTTTGAGGTTAAATGACAATTCATGTAAAGTATTTAGCATGGTGCCTGGCATATGGTTAAGTGCTAAGTAGGATGTGCACTGCCAGCAAGACATGCCTATTCTCAGCCCTTACAGAAAAAAGTATCGATTTTACGATTAATTTAAGCCCTATCTTGAAGATAATTCATTAGAACACTGGAAGCCATGCAGCGTTAGGCAGAGTACTGAATTACTTCTAAGTGGTCATTAACCAAAGGTGGTATCAGAATGCCTTAGAGTTTTTGTCAAATTCAGAAGTCCAGGCTCTATCCCAGTTGAATCAGGCTCTCCAGGATCCAGGTACGCATCGATATATAGATGTATAAAAGAGATATATAACACAGAGAGATATAATTTATATTTTTTAATATATTTTTATATATATTTATATATGAAAAGTTCCACAAGTGGCTCTGATGTGAATCGCTGATGAAGAACTGTTAAGAAGATAAAATTATTGTTGCTTTAATAAAAGACTACCCAGTTAGGGCTTCCCTGGTGGCGCAGTGGTTGATAGTTCGCCTGCCGATGCAGGGGACACGGGTTCGTGCCCCGGTCCGGGAAGATCTCACGTGCCGCAGAGCGGCTAGGCCCGTGAGCCATGGCCACTGATCCTGAGCGTCCGGAGCCTGTGCACCGCAACGGGAGAGGCCCACGTACCGCAAAAAAAAAAAAAAAAGACTACCCAGTTAGTACTTACTCGAATATTAAAATATCATTAAAAGACATAGACAGATTAACTTATGAGTTAGTCAAATCACCAAAATAAATTTAATGAAATTAATAGTTACGAAAACTACTACATAAGCATAAATATTGAGAGCTCAATATTTCCAGGTTTTTCCTATTCAAACCTATAGATCTGCAGATGTATATCAAAACCATCATATCACCTCCCCAAAAGTGTCACTCCTACTGAAATGTTTTTCCTATATTAAAGAGAACTATAAGACACACCTCATCAGCATTAAATTTCTAACTTTGCCTTCACATGTTTAGCTTGGAGACATGTCTTTAATATATGCTTCCAAAGCAGGGTTTCTCAACCTTAGCTCTACTAACATTTTGAGCTGGATGATTCTTGGACATGGGTGGGGCACCCAGGCTGTCCTGCGCATAGTTAAGATATTTAGCAGCATCACTGGCCATTACCCACTAGATGCCAGTAGAATCCCACCTTACTCCAGTTGTGACAACCAAAATGCTTCTGGACATCGCCAAATGTCCCTTGGGGAAAGGGGGGTCAAAATCACTCCCAGCTAAGAAACCACTGCTCCACCGAATGTTTATCCTTCCTGGCTCTCTTCAATTTTCTCTTTTCTGAGCTAGTGCATTATCTCAATTTCTTCATACAGGACAAAGTGAGCAGACCCAAAAAAAAGGACTAGCTGGTGTGTTTTATTGCGAAAAGAAGCAATATGTTAACTAGTACAAGTACTTCTCACTTAGCTATCAGCAGCACATTGGTAGAACTGGGTTTGAATGCCCGTTCAAGCACTTACCAGCAGTGTGGTCTTGAGCAAGTCGCTTAACCTCTCCAAATCTGTTTCCTCATCTGCAAAATGGGAATAACAACATCTACTTTGCAGAATTGCTACATCAGAGATAACAAATAAAATAGTTCTGTGCCTGACACATAGTAGAACTGCAATAAATGATAGCTATTATTATATTAATACCATAAAGGTTGATAGCATTGAAGGATATTGTACACCCTCTGCAATGCTTAACAGCACTCCAAAATTTATTGTGAAAAAAAAAACAATTTATTGTGCGTTAGAATCACTGGTGATGTTTGTTAAAAATTGAAGATGTCCAAATCCTACCCTCCAAGAGGTCCAGGAACAACGCTAGAAAAACTGGCTGAGATTTTTTTATATTCTACTTGACTCTGGTGTATTTTCACACTGTTGTAAAACTCTGCAGCATTCTAAGACACAAGGAATAAGTAATACATGAAAACAACTGAACCACATAAAATATTTGTCATATAGAACAAACACTACTGTAAGATGATGATGTTTTAACAGTTTATTTTGAAGGTCATTTTAAAAACAAAGTTAAAGACAATCTGAGAAAAAACTGCACAGAATACACTCATTAAATAAGTATGTGATTAAATCAATAAGGGAGATATGTCTTCTTCTGCAACTCCAAAATAAGTTCTGCTGTCCTGATGATTCTTATACTTCCAAAATGGGGGGGGGGGGGGAATCATGGCAATTAAAGTTGCCTCTTAATCATGTAAATCTACAGTGGAAACCAAATTTTTCTGTTCTTCCCAATAAGTCAGTTTCGATCTTCAAACTGTGCCTTGTTTTTTAAAAGATAGGATGCTAGAAATTCAATGGGATTTGGTGGTCTGTAAGGGAAAAGAAATCCAAAATTTAGAAATTTATATTCGAGACGTGTTAATTTAAATGTGTTGTCCCATAATGAAAACATCTTTTTTTTTCTGTTTTTTTGGCCACACCGTGCAGCATGTGGCATCTTAGTTCCCCCACCAGGGATCAAACCTGTGCCCCCTGCAGTGGAAGCACGGAGTCTTAACCACTGGACCGCCAGGGAAGTTCCTTAAACATATTTCAAAATTAAGAGGTGAGAGAGAGGGGTTGTTGGAGGAAGGTGGTACAAAATTCCAGTTCTAAGTACTAGGGGTATAAAGTACGACATGACGACTATAGCTGACACTGCTGTATGATATACAGGAAAGTTGTCAAAAAAGAAAATTTTTTTCTTTTTTTCCTTTTTATTGTATATGTATATATTGTATATATGTATATATGAGATCATGGATGTTAACTAAACCTGTGTGGTAATCGTTTCACAACATATGTAAATCAAACCATCATGCTGTATACCTTAAACTTATATAGTGACGTATGTAAATTTTTTCTCAAAACTGGAAAAAAAATTTTAATAAAATAAAGAGGTGTTATTTCATATTTATCACTTTTACATATGTTGCTTTTGCTGATAAAACAGGTCCAAAGATGAAAAGTTGGGGGAAACATCTACCTTAAACCCTACTATAAAAAGGCATATTTTTAAAAAAAAAAAAGGCATATTTAGAATTGATTTACAATGATCTCAAAACATTCTCCTAGCACTTTAAACAACCTTTTGAACTAACTAGACAGAGACAATACTTGTTACATAATATTTACAGTTAATTTGATGAATTATTTTGCTAGAATGCTTCCTTAAAAACTGTATTTACTAAAAAAAAAAAAAAAAAAAAAAAACTGTATTTACCAATAGAATGTTACCGTAAAACTTCTTCAAATTCTTCCAGCATTTAAAGTAATATTTAGAATTTCTGATATATTGGCCTTCTTTAGAGAAAGAACAAAAATGCATAAAAGATGCCCATATTTTAATTGTCAGTAGTAGAGCCAAGACATATCTTGCAGTCAAAAATAAATCCTATTTTATAAATATAACAATCCAAAACAAATACTTGTTTATTCATTTAATTTTTTAACTTAACACTAAGTAATAAAAATAAATTAATTAAAAAATAAAACTAAGTAATACACCTATTCTAAATAACTCAGATATGTTCCATCAAGTTCCTTATCAAGTTATGTCAGTTTACTACAGTGTTCATTATTAGTCTTTGAGAAAAACATAATTTACACCCAATAAATGTTGACTAATGTAACTTACAACAAAATTTTCTTATTGGATTTACTTATACAAAAAGAACTTTTGTACAGAAAACATGTACAGAAAAGAGAAAAACTGTAATTGTGCTCAAAAAGAAATGTAAATTTAAAAAACTTGGCAAAAAAAAGTTTATAACACGCATGCACTTGAGGCTACGATGACACCTGAAGAATTTTAAGTATAAACTTTTGGACAGAAATATGATATTATGTGTCAAACACTATAAAAATAGTCATGTCATTTGAAATAGCAAACCAATTCTTGGGTATTTATCATAAAGTAATTAAACAAAAGTAAAAGGGTATAAAAACAGATAAACTACCTGGTGATCAATAATAACAAAGGAAATTGGTCCTAAATGGTCAACAACAAGAAAATGGCTAAGTTAACTGTGATACTATAATTTCATTTATAATCATGAAGGCTTTGTAAAGATATGGAAGAAGTTTTATCTTATAATTTTAAGTAAAAAGGAGATATAAAATTACATGTATACCATGATTACAAATATGCATAAGACTAGTAGAAAAATAAGTGTCTTAATTGAGATTATGGCTGACTTGTTTTTAAAAAACTTCAGTATCTATAAATTCCTTATATAGTAAAAAAAATAACTATACATAACTCATGATATTTCAACTAGGGAAGTTTTTATTTTGCTTTTTCTGGTAACTCCATTTGCAGACACTATTATCTTACCTTTCCTTTGCAAGCACAGCAAGTCCTTGTAATAAGATAGGCACAACTGTCTGATCCAGATAGGCACGAGTTGGCAAAGACTGGAGATCCACTTTCTGTTTTGATGACTTTTCTGCATTAATTTTCTCATTTTCTACTATCCTCTAGTGAATTCAAAAAACATGCATGAATATTTAAAAATAACTAGATTATTTTGAGTGCTAAACCAAAATTAATGGAAATATAAAACTAATAGAAAATGTAAATCAATGACTAGAAAGCTGATTGAACTGCAAATCTTTCTGCCAAAATAAAATCAGACCCATTTCTAAATTTCATTCAAGCATTTTCTGAAGGCACCATAATATCTCATTCTTTTAATGTCGTATCTCCAGATCCTACACTTACTTTCTCTCTTTCTTTCTGCCTTTTTAGGAATAAATACAAGTCCCTTTTCTTTTCTTCATGAGAATACACCTTCTTACAATGTGCTTCAAAAAATCTGGACATGACACTAAGTAACACTGAATCACAGTGAGAAAACTAGTCCTGTTTCAATTCTTTTATCACAGATAATATCAAGGACAATGTCTCAGTTTGGCACTAACATGTCTTTAACACTTCTGTAACACTTGCTAAACTCCCTTCTTAACAGAGAGCAGGCTTCAGCTTAGAGACTTCAACTGGCAACAGAATCTAGCTAAAATTTATTACCACTGTTTTGTATTCACTGTTTTCATTTTTACAGTTACCCTCTACAGCAATGAGAATGCTTTTCCATTTGTTTCTTTTCTAAACAAATGCATCTATGATTTTTTAAAAATGAGTAAATTTAAGAAAAAATATAAAGTAAAATTAGCCAAAAAATAGAAGAAATGACTAATATGGGAAAGATCATTAATGTGATATTTAAATGATGTTTCGGAAATGATGACTTACACTTCCTCCGTCTAAGAACCCCCCAAAATCTGGGCCTTTCATATAAATTCACCTGACATCCAGAGCATCAAAAACTACTTTACTGGAAAACTTTGCCGTCTTCTGAAAATCTGTCATTTCAGAAATTTAGAAATAAGTGGCTATCTCAAAGACAAAACACTATTAAGAGCACTTTCATTTAAATGAAATTTGTTCCAATCATACTAGAACTGGATAGTCAACGATTACAAACAAAAAAATTCTACACTTAATTTTTTTAAAGAAAATTTTATTTTGTAAAAACTGAGAAAAAACTTTAAGCATATAACTACAACATACATACCTTGCTTTCCAAAAACACTTGCCAGAACTATGTCAGGTAACTTGTCTAGTTTTGCTTGTGATTTTTCAATCTAATTTTTGGACTTAATAAAAATAATTACCTATACTTATTTAATGTATGAAACAGTTATTTCATTTGCCCATGAATTAAGAAACTTATAGTTCACCAGTAAATTTCAACAAATACCCATATATGATAAAAACTAGTCAATTACATGACATCCCAATACCTTCATTAAGAAACAGCAATGGGCCTTCCCTGGTGGCGCAGTGGTTGAGAATCTGCCTGCCAATGCAGGGGACACAGGTTCGAGCCCTGGTCTGGGAAGATCCCACATGCCACGGAGCAACTAGGCCCATGAGCCACAACTACTGAGCCTGCACGTCTGGAGCTTGTGCTCCACAACAAGAGAGGCCACGATAGGGAGAGGCCCGCACACCGCAATGAAGAGTGGCCCCCGCTCGCCACAACTAGAGAAAGCCCTCTCACAGAAATGAAGACCCAACACAGCCAAATAAATTAATTTTTAAAAAAAAGAAAGAAAAAGAAACAGCAATGCCTAAGCAACTCTGATAGATCCTATAATAAGCTCCTTGACCAAATCCTCTCATTTATTTCATTTAAACATTTACTGATTATCCACTATGTGCCAATTGCTATGCTTACTTTCAGTAAAGTCAAAATCCTGAATTAATCTAAAAAATATACAGTTGATGCCTGAACAACATGACCCTCTGCCCAGCCAAAAATCCACTTATAACTTACAGTTGGCCCTTTATACAGGCTGTTCCTCCATATCTGTGGTTCTGTATCTACAGTTCCATATCCGTGGATTCAAGCAACTGGAAATCGTGTAGTACTACAGTACTTACTACTGAAAAAAAATCCAGTTCAAACCTGGGTTGTTCTAGGGTCAAATGTATATCCAACCACAAACACACACACACACACACACACACACACACACACATACACAGAGATTAAGCTTTTAAGAGTGTAGAACAGTGATCACAAAAATGGGGAAAAATTAGGTGAATCCTATGATTGCCCCAGCTTACTGCATCCTGCCTAGAGAACTTATACAACAAAACCCAGGGAGAAGGACCCCAAGCAGAGCCCTGAAGTCTCCCTAAGTTGAGAAGACAGAGTTGAAAATTCAGGGAGACCAAGAGAACTAGAACTTGCAGAGAAGAGTACTGAAAAGGAAACTTTCACAGAGAGGAGAGAGTTGCATAGAAAGAGACTAAGAGATTGCCTTCCAGTTTTCAAGTGAGTATTTATCAGAGCATGAGTGTGAGGGAACTCTTCTTCCAAGTGGTTTTTTCTTCTGGCCTTGAGTAGTCCCCTCTTTTCATGTATGGTATAAGAACCTTATAACAGTATCCTTCTATTTCCTCTCTCCTTGCCTTTATACTATTGTTATATTTCTACATATGTTACAAACCCTGCAATTGATTTTTATTTTTCTTTAAAAAGTCAATTATCTTTTTTATTTTATTTCATTAAAAATTTTTTATTGTTTACTTAACATTATAGTTACTTTATTGCTCTAGAAAATTTAGTTTTTAAAACTATCAGATTACATACATAGTGATAATGAGACTACCCCCCCCCAACAATCAACTGTATATTATGAGGCTTCTCTAACTTGGTAGATAACTATTACAAAATTACAAAAATAGCTGGTTACAGTTGAGCTATCAAGTAGGTATCACATTTCTGTAGATTGAAAAGTTGAATAAAAAGAAAACTGATGTTACTGATAAGTCGCTGAGTGTATCTGAGAAATCCAAGCTACATGCACACAGAAAAAAAACTGGTTACAAAAACCATTACGTTACCCTGTATTAACATTTTGCAATGTTTTACAAAATGTTTTACAAAATGTGTGAGGGAACTACTCAAGGCCAGAAGAAAAAACCACTTGGAGGAAGCAGGAGGCACAAACCCTGGAGCTCACACAGGCCAGGAGTAGTTCATGTTCCTGTGACCCAGGATGGGAAAACCTCATAACACATGAAGCACTGGGTAGAATACACAAGAGGAAGAAATTAAGTCTAAACTAAAGGTTGGTCTGGTCCCACCTAAAAAAGCTTAAAGGCAAACCTCAAAAGATCACATTGTTTCCAAGTAACCTAACCGAGTCCTAGAACAAAGCCCAAGAGTATATGAAGAAATACAAAAATAACCAGTACCCAACAAGGTAACATTCATGATGCCCAGCCTCCAATAAAAATTACCAGAGAGGCAAAGAAGCAGAAAAAATTACCCATAATGAAGAGAAAAACCAATTCACAGAAACAGACACAGAAATGATACAGATAGCATAGGCAATGCCATTAAACCAGTTATTATAATATATTCCATATGTTCAAGAAGACTAAGGAAAGAATTAGTAAATTAAGCTAACAAAATACTTGAAAATATTTGAAGAAATAATGGCTGAAATTTTTTCAAATTTAATGAAAACGCTAAACCCAAAGATCCAAGAAACTCAATGAATCCTAAGCACAAGAAACATTAAAAAAAAAATTACGCCAAGACACATTATAATCAAGTTATTTAAAACCAGTAAAAAATCTTAAAAGCACAAAGAGAAGACGTTAACTACAGAGGAGCAAAGATCGGAATGATAGCAGACTTTTCAGCAGAAACAATGTCAGCCAGAAGACAGTGGAGCAAATACTCAGCAAAAATACCTCAAAAGCAAAGGCAAAATAATTACCTTTTCAGACATTCAGAACCTTAAAGAATTCCTTCCCAGCCAACCTCCACTACAAGAAATGTTAAAGAAAGCCCTTCAGGAGGATGGGAAATGATACCAGCTGGATCTACACAAAAGAATGGAGAACCCAGAAATGACAATTACACAGATAAATGTGAAACACTCCTTTCTCGTACTGTTCAAATTTCTTTTAAAAACATAATTGGACGGAAGTCAAGGGAGCACTTCCGGGTTCAGCAATAACCTGGAGCCGGCGGCGTTAGGTCGGCCGTCTTGGGCCTTGCTCCGCAGCTCCGCCTTCACTCTGGTCTTTCTAGAAACCCAGCTGTGCTCTCGGGTGTGCCGAACAGCCTCCCAGACGCGTGTGTAATAAGTCCCCCATGGTGGACACGGCCCCGAACGGCCCCCAAGAGGCGGGCGCAATGCAATTCATCACGGCCAATAAACTGGCCACGGCAATGTTGCTTTCTCGCTTGTTCATAGTTTACTGCTCTTTGTTCTGCCTCTTCTTGGGTTGCATGAAGTAGCAAGCTTTTACCAACGTGCTTTGCTGGCAAATGCTCTGGCTAGTGCTCTGAGGCTGCACCAAAGCTTACTACACTTCCAGTTAAGCAGAGCATTCCTGGCCCAGGCTTTGTTAGAGGACAGCTGTCACTACCTGTTTTGTTCACTCATCTTTCTCAATTCCTACCCCGTTACAATGAGTATTTCCCAGTCTTGTTATTTTCTTCGCTTCATACTGCCACATACACGAAAAAGGTGCCTTGATGCAAAGGGTGCAAATAGTTTACCTCTGCTGAGACCTCTCGGATAAATTCAGCGCTAATCAACAGAATATTCTGAAATTCATTGCTTGTCGTGAAATATTCTTGATGCCTGCTACAGTTTTAATGCTTTTTAGGGGTCAAGGAAGTTTGCTCCAGCCTTTTATATACCATAGATTGCTTACTGTTCGATACTCCTCTAGAAGAAATCCATATTATTGGACCTTGTTTAATGAACAGAGGATTGTTGTTGAACATCTAATAATGAAACCTGCTTGCCCACTGTTTGTGAGAAGACTTCGTCTCCAGAGCATTGTCTTTATAAGCAGACTGGCACCAACAGTTGCATAGTTTAACATCCAGCTAAGTTATGTGTAATATAAATAAGCACTGTTAGCTGCTGGTACTTCTGCTAGGAATGGTTAATTCCAGGTGTAAAACTGACCTCACTGCAATTTACATAATTTACATAAATGCATCTCAAAAGAAAAATAATCATTTTCCTGGCATGTTAAATCAAGCCTTTTAAACACTTTCTGAGAAACTTTATTGTAATGTGTTGTTAATAGTTAAGGAAATTTAAATCTTGTGATAAATGTACCAAAAATTCTTTAGACGCTGCTGTGCCTTTATCATGAAGTACGTTTATTTCTCTTGTAAAAATAGCTCTAAAATTCGTTTTCATCTAATTAGTAACTTGAATTTATATCTGGCATGAGTTCATTATGGTAATATTAACATGTAAATTCAGTATATTTTGAGACAGTATTCTTTTGCCATTCAGTAATTTTGGTTGATGATTTTAACAAAAACACTTCCCACTATTTAATTTCAAATTGTTTTTAAATTGATTTTGTGCTGCTTTGTTAGGACAGATTTATTTTGGATGTACCATTATAATAGGAATTCTATATGTATCTTATGCTATGATCTTCCAAAATTTTATTTTCATAATTACTTCTGTGGCTTTGAATATTTTAAAAGGCCCAACTGTAAGACTGTTAGCCAATTGGGTTAAATACTTGTGGTCACCTAAGCGTTTTACATCAAAGAGCAGTAGTCAGACAGTTTTCCTTTCAGAGACCCATTGAGTAACATTTCTCAAATAGGAAATCCTTCTTCTAGAAATGTGCACACATAGGTTTTAGTATTATTGTAGTTTACACAATTACTTAGATCAGATTCTTGACTGCCAGTTTTCTCGGTTTCTTAGGCTTGAATTTTCATAGACAATTGCAGCAGTTCAGATGCTGAAAGGAATGTAACTGAAGACTGAGCATGTGACTAAACTTGGTATCTGTTCTGAAATACTGAAGACTATACATACTTACCCATCAAATCTGATTTAAAAGATTAAACAGAAAGGTTTATATAGATAACGTTATTGAATAGAAATGGGGCCAGAGGAGGAGTTGTGGAGGAAATAGTGTGCATTTCAATGCTGTAATGCATAGATAAATTTGGGAGAACTGGATGTGTTATGATGTGATTTTAGTTGTATAATATGTTAAATACGTTTGTTGAGCTTCCATCAACTCCTTTATAAAATTCATTTTGATCTTTATTATTGTTGCATGATTGGAAATGTTTAAAACATTGCAAAATGTTAATACAGAGTAACGTAATGGTTTTTGTAACCAGTTTTTTTCTGTGTGCATGTAGCTTGGATTTCTCAGATACACTCAGCGACTTATCAGTAACATCAGTTTTCTTTTTATTCAACTTTTCAATCTACAGAAATGTGATACCTACTTGATAGCTCAACTGTAACCAGCTATTTTTGTAATTTTGTAATAGTTATCTACCAAGTTAGAGAAGCCTCATAATATACAGTTGATTGTTGGGGGGGGGGGTAGTCTCATTATCACTATGTATGTAATCTGATAGTTTTAAAAACTAAATTTTCTAGAGCAATAAAGTAACTATAATGTTAAGTAAACAATAAAAAAATTTTAATAAAATAAAATAAAAAGGATAATTGACTTTTTAAATAAAAATAATCAATTGCAGGGTTTATAACATATGTATAAATATAATATATGATAACAATAGTATAAAGGCAAGGAGAGAGAAAATGGAAGGATACTGTTATAAGGTCCTTATACCATACATGAAAAGATATGATACCACTTGAAGGTAAATTGTGGGAAGTTAAACTTCCGTCCGATAAGTCCTAAAGCAACAACCTAAAAAAACTGTAAGTCAATAATGGACATAAAATGGAATTCTAAGACAAAAAGCAGCAGCAGCAGCTGTAGAGTAGTGGTTTCCAGACTCTGAGATATCACAAACAAGTAAATTAAAAATAAAATAATACAGTGAATGAAGGGACTAACATAGGGTTGTTAACTCTGTTTTACCAAGTAAAAACTTACAAACAAACAAGCATAATTATTATTTTACTATCACCATAACTCATAAAAGAACAGGCATTTTAAAATTATGGAAGCAAGAAAACCAATCACCAAATAATGTATCATCAGTACTCACTCCACTCTCATTTTTTTTCTCACTTTACCATGGAAATTGGTCTGAGGGTTTGAAAAACAAAGCATTTGGTATCACTGCTCTACTGTATTATGGCTCTGCCTCCATACACAAGCACCATCAAGAAGACTGCTGATGCCTAAAAAGAAATCTCTTAAATGATAAGTGGCATAAAGTATCTTCACCTGATTCAGCACAGCAGTTCAATTAAAAACTGCATTATGAAAAGACTCAGATTTTCTTAACCCTGATAATCCAACCAACAAACATTCCTAGCAATTTTATAGGCAGAGAGTAGTCACTCCACATGCCAGGGAACTCTAGTAGTTGGTCAAGATCAGCAATACAATTTAATTCCACCTCAAAAATGTCAGCCTGCTTAGGTTTAACACACAGCTCTCCACTTACTTCCTAGTGATCTTAGACAAGTTACTCAAATTCTCTGAGCCTTGCAAGACTGAAAATACATGGAAGTTACTTAGGAGTGTGCCTGGCACATAGTAAAAGGACTAATATTAGCAGCTATTACTATTACTACTCTGCTTGGAAATGCTCCTGCCCTCATTTATCCAAACTTAATTATTGATGATGTCTCCCCACCCACCTCGTAAAACACCCACATCTCTTCCAGGAACTCTCTGTTTTCCTAACCAATCCCACCTAGCTCTGGTTAATTCAACTGTTCCAGCATTTATTCATTCATTTACAAAGTAACTTCTTCTTTTAGACAGCAACTTCTTAGTACCTGTATGAAAAAGCTCTATAGAAGTATACCTTCTTTTGCACATTTTTTCACATGTACTCTCTGAATTCAGACTCAACCATGTAAGGCAAAAACAGTGTCTACTACCTGTTATAGCTTCCAATGGCACCTACTACTGAACTCTGCGAAGATATCAACATTTACTAAATGTTGACTTCACCAGCACACTATTCTGCTACAAATACAATGGGCTTCTTAATTGTGATGTGCAGTTTTTCCAATGCAGTATCCCAACAGAGCATTAGTAGCCACCAAGCAAAAGTATTCTGAGTCTCCATCAGTAATGTATGTTTGTTTCTCTATATAATTTTCAAAATTCAACCTCTCGACTCAGCTGATGTGTACGTCTGCATACCACGAAGTATTAGTACCGCTAATAAAACAAGTTTCCCATAATTTGATACTATTTCGTTCGTGACGATAAAGTTTTCCCTTGTGCAAAGCAACCTAGTAAAAATGAAACCCAAGTTTTCTCCAGTTCATAAGAGACGCAAAGATACGGCATAGGAACTGCTCAAGTTACCTCGACGTTGTCTGTGAGACCGTACTCAGAGTGGGGATTTTCTGCAACCTAGAAAACAAAACACCGGTCACAGAAACATCAGCCACTCTTCCTTGCTTCACACCACCACCCTGAATCCAGGGCTTTCTGGTACCTGCGTCTGTCCCTCCAGCATCTGCTCTGGTTCCATGGTGGACCCTGCAAGTCACAGTCCCCGGATACCAGTCTTGGAAAACAAGAAAAACCGTGAGTTACCCGGGAGATTTCAAGACGAAGACACCAGGATGGAGTCCAGCCCAGCCGCGACCCCGCCCCTCACCCCCACCTGGGCGCGGAGCACCCCGAGCAGTAGAGGAACAGGGTGGGACAGTCCACGACCGGGCGCCCGCATCAGGTCCGGAAGCTCCGCCGTACTCCCAAGAACCTAGAAGAGGTAGAGAAAAGGGGAAAGGGAGCTGATTACCCGCGCCCAAGCCGTTCGTTCCTAAGAGCCCTGCACCGCGCCACCAACTCCCAGCACAAACCACTTCCGCCGTAAGTGACGGATGTCGCACGACTGCCGCGCCTGCGCAGAACTGCCAGCGGGGGCCGGGCTGGGAGGGATCCAGACCGGCCCTGATTCTACTACGACACTCTTTGCGGTAAGAAGTGACCTGGGGAAGTTGTGGCCTCGGGGTCTGCCAAAGACTCGTTCCTCGACCTGCCTACCCAGAGCAGGCGCCACCCCAGCTGCAGACCCAGTGACTAGGCCAGCCGGCAGAGGTTCGGCCTGGCCAGCCCTCCGTGCTACCTGAAATCTGCCGAAGCTCTTCGCGGAACCGAAACCACTTGCTGGATAGTTCTTACTAGAAAATCACAGACCCAAACTCAACTGTCTACGAAAGAATGTCAGTGTTTTACTCTAAAGCCAAAGTGGGGAAGAAGAAATGTTTTAGGGTTTCGTAGTAAGCTTTTATTCAAGCCCTTAAATATGTGAACATGCCACGTTAGTGCTGCCTTATATTTGTATGAAGATTAGCAATATGCAACCGGCTTTCCAAACCGTGATACTATTGATACTACTGCATTTGTAAAAATACAAAAGACAATTTGCCTCCTACACACATTTGTAAATACCAAACAGGATCTAGTAAATCGGATTGTTGTTGTAATTCCAATAAATTCCTTTTATTTTAATGTAAATATAAATGATACACTCATTAAAGTGCCTGCCTTTGATTCAGTAATCCCATTTATAGTTGCACTTTGTAATATTAAAATATTTTAACTTCATATAAAATATTTGGAGACTTAATTATGGCATATCAATATACTAGAATAAAGCCATAACTCTACAAATGCAGAAATGTTTGTGATCATAACACTAACGTGTTTGTTTTTTAAGGCCGCGCTGTGCAGCATGAGGAATCTTAGTTCCCCAACCAGGGATCAAACCGGTGCCCCCTGTGTTGGGAGTGTGGAGTCTTAACCACTGGACCGCCAGGGAAGAGGTAGAATACAACGTCATTTTACTACTCCGTTAAAACTGCATGGCTAAAAATCTAAAGTAAATAAAATTTGTTTAGGAGCCAGGCTTGTGGATACATTTTTAAAGTTTTATTTTATAATGTATATTTGATTGGGACTTCCCTGTGGGCGTGGCACAGTGGTTAAGAATCCGCCTGCCAATGCAGGGGACACAGGTTCCATCCCTAGTCCGGAAAGATCCCACGTGCCACAGAACAACTAAGTCCGAAAGCCACAACTACTGAGCCTGCATGCTGCAACTACTGGAGCCTGCGCACCTAGAGCCCATGTTCCAAAACAAGAGAAGCCACCGCAATAAGAAGCCCGCGCACCACAACAAAGAGTAGCCCCCAATCACCACAACTAGAGAAAGCCCGCACGCAGCAGTGAAGACCCAACACAGACAAAACTTAACAAAAAAAAAATCAGCTTATATAATGTATGCTTGATTAGCATTGTGATTGGTGACAGCTTTTTCATGTAGAACTGTTGCAAAGATGTGGATGCGTATGTACAGGATATAGAATTTTTCATGCAGAATTGATGCAAAGTTGTGGATGCTTATGTACAGGATATAGAAACTGACTAGTACATATATTGATTCAAATTAAGATTAAATGCTTTTTAGGAATGGAAAATAACAGAAAGTAAAACTGGAGAATGATTGGGAAAACTAGAGGAGAGTTATGTGGATCGTTATTATATATCCATACATTTCCCAATACATAGTAGGCACGCCATAAAAACTTCCAAATTAAAAAAAATAAAAAAACAAAACAAAAAAGTCTTCCAGAAAGTAACTGAGAGCTGCTAATTTACATTTTCTAAGTACTGACAGTATTAGTAAAGTAGGAAGCTAGACTGTGAGCTCCTTCAGGACAGAGAACTTGTTTTATATATCTTTATGCTTCACATGGTGCCTGGTACATCATAGGTACACAACATATATTGAATTGATTCACAGTTAAAACTGGATTTTAATTAAGACACTGACACTACTCAAGAAAAAGGACAGAATGTAAAAATGATTACTAAAGGAAACAGCACAGAATAATTAACTATAGGCCAGGTTTCTCTCAATCAAAAAAAAAAAGTTATCAGTGTGGTTTACAAAAAAGCTTCGCTAAAGTTTTTACATTTATAACATTAATTGAAAGATTCAGGGAAAAAGCCATAGCAGCAGAGAGCTGAGCAAAAATAAATAAATAAATAAAAGTAAATAACAGCTAGAAATGATAGAAACAAAGTAGCAAGAAAGTTATAGGAAGTATAAAATTAATTCAAAATACTGCAGAATGTTGTTTTGATATGAAATCAAAAATTCTAAAGAGTACGGCATAGAAAACAAACTTATGGTTACCAAAAGAAAAATGGGAGAGATAAGTTAGGAGTTTGAGATTAACATATACACACTACTATATATAAAATAGATAACCAAAAAGGACCTATTGTATAGCACAGGGAACTATACTCAATATTTTGTAATAACCTGTAACAGAAAAGAATCTGAAAAAAAAAATATATATATATATATACATAGGTATATACATATATCTGAATCACTTTGCTGTACACCTGAAACTAATGCAACGTTGTAAATCAACTATACTTCAATAAAAAAATTAAAATAAAAAGATGGCCCTGAAAACCATGATTATGACAGAAATTTGCAATATTGTGTACTATTTTTTTGTTGTTAGTTTCTGCTTTATATCTTGTGTACTGTCTAGAGTGGGATAAATTAAAAGAATGAGAATAACATTTAGCTCTTATCTGGACTTGTAGTACAAAACTTTGTTCAGTACTACCCTCATCTACTTCCACTATGTCTATTTATTATGGTACTTACCTCATCCTGCCTTATATTTTGTTTACAGTTAAATACAATTAGATATTTTAGTTCTTCAAAGGCAAAGATCTTATTATATTCATCTTTTCATTTTTTGTTTCTTATATTTGATAAATATTTTTTTCAAAAGTGAATTTATAAGGAAAGCAAGCAGTTGCACCAAAGTACTAGTCTCTAGCCTTCCCTTCTTGGGGTTTTGGGGAGATAGTAGTTATAGATTCTAGAACTAGAATTCTAGAATCTAGAATAATTTTGCTACTGTTCTTGACCCCCTTTTTACAGACATGATGCAAATTCTGTTAATAAAATATTAACCTATTTAGACAGGCAATACCTATTTAGGAATAATACAATATGTGTAGTAGAGAAAGAATTGATTTGGGATTAGTTAAGTATTAAAACCTGGTTCCTTCATTTGTTTGCCATGTGGAATTAAGCAAATAGTTTAACACTTCTGAGCTTCATGTTTTTTTACATATATAATTAGCATAAAAATTCTTCACAGAGAGAATCAAATGAGATTAGATAGATGAAACTGCTTTGTAAACAAAAGTTATATAAATCTAAGTGAAACCTAAGTACTTCATTATTGTGATATTGTTCTACCTGTTATTGTTGTTGTTTCTAATCTGTTTTTTTTTTCTTTTAAATAATTAGTGGGAGAGAAAGTGCTCAGAGAAGTAAAGACCATGATCCAGCACACACACACACACACACACACAAATGTGTTTGCAGAGAAATACACAGAAGTTATTGAGTGTAAATGGAACCTCTGCATGCGGTTCGTGTGGAGGGACACCAACCACCTTTCAAGAAGACCTAAAGGGCTTCCCTGGTGGCGCAGTGGTTGAGAGTCCGCCTGCCGATGCAGGGGATATGGGTTCTTGCCCCTGTCTGGGAGGATCCCGCATGCCGTGGAGCGGCTGGGCCCATGAGCCATGGCCGCTGGGCCTGTGTGTCTGGAGCCTGTGCTGCACAACGGGAAAAAAAAGACATAAAAGTATATATTCCAGATTTGGTAAATCACTTTCCAAGGAAGTATTTTTTGTTGTCTAATATAGGAAGACAACTACTCCATCTGTAGTTCCCTTGTCTTCACTACCAAACTCCATGTCCAGGCACACTTACCACCATCCCCAAGGAACATATCAAATGGGCTTTTCAAAGACATGAATATAGGGACTTCCCTGATGGTCCAGTGGTTAAGACTCTGCGCTTCCACTGCAGGGGACACGGGTTTGATCCCTGGTCCTGGAATTAAGATCCCACATGCTGTGTGGCATGGCCAAAAAAAAGACATGAATAAAGTGTATTATTGATTTTTATGATACAGACATATCTCAGCAATGAGAATAATAAAAATGAAGGAAAAGGCTAACCTTAATATCACTTCCCATCCCAAAATTGTCAATTACTTCAGCCGTTTCTCATAAGAGCCTATATTTATATTTCTTTTCCACATTTCAGGAGGGAAAGCATCACTTCTCATGGGTCTACCCATGAGAAAAAAGTCTGAAGTTTTCTTTCACCTATCCAACTTGAACCAGTTATTTCGATAAGGCAGATGCCATGTGCTGATTGCCACAGACCTAAATTACTGCCTTCCCTGAGCAATTATGAAGATATGACCTGGTGGTAGTTAATACCACCTGAATTGCATGACTGCTATGCAATGGGACAGGATGGGTTTCACAAGGGAAAACCTTAGAAGGGCTAGGAAGAGGGAAGAAAGGTAATGGATTCTGAGTAGTGAGTCAATAAATGTTCACTATCACGTATTATGTAAAGAGTTCATACTCAGTATGAGCTTACCACAAAAGAGATAAAATAAAATGGAATGTTCACTTTGACACACTAATTCTATTTCTGTGATTTTAATCCCATAAAAATACAAAAATGTACAAGGGTACAAAGATACTTACTGTACCACAGTTTTTAGTAGAAAGAGACTGGGAATAGATTAAATTATGATATCTCAATACAATGGACTACTGTGTAGCCATTGAAAAGAATGAGGTAGATTTATAGGTACTGGCATGTAAAAACATTCACAACATAATTTCATCTGAAAATTCATGTTGTAGGAAAATCTGTGTAGTGAGATTCTTTTTTCTTGCATGTATATACTAGTATATGCATAGGAAAAAGCCTGGAGAGATATACAACAAACTATAAATATGGTTACCTGTAGAGCGGGAAAATAGGGAAGGGAAGTCTTTGCTTTTTGCAAACTTTTATATTGTTTGAACTTTTTTTTTTTTACCGAAAGCATGAATTTATTTTAAAATTAAAAGGCCAGGGACTTCCCTGGTGGTCCAGTGGTTAAGACTCTGTGCTTCCACTGTTGGGGGCATGGGTTCGATCCCTGGTTAGGGAACTAAGATCCCGAGCGGCATGGCCCTCCCCAAAAAAGACCAAAAATATTTGGATAATTTTTTTTTTTTTTTTTTTTTTGCAGTACGCGGGCCTCTTACTGTTGTGGCCTCTCCCGTTGCGGAGCACAGGCTCCGGACGCGCAGGCTCAGTGGCCATGGCTCACGGGCCCAGCCGCTCCACGGCATGTGGGATCTTCCCTGACCGGGGCACGAACCCGCGTCTCCTGCATTGGCAGGTGGACTCTCAACCACTGCACCACCAGGGAAGCCCTGGATAAATTTTTTAAATTGGAAAATATGTCACCTTATTATTTGTAACACAGGCAATAATGGGGAAGAATATTTATATGAGTAATGAGTCTAACTGGTTGTATGACAGCATTAAAAGAAAAATCTTCCAGTTTATTCTTCCCTTTACCCATGTATTTATGAGGCATATGCAGAAAAGAGGTAACATAGCAGGCCTGAGACTGCTGGCCTTAGGAAGTCCTGCTTGCAAGATTGGCTGGTATCTAGGAATTTGAGTGATAAACAGTTCCCTACACTGATATAAAACTTTCCCTAAATGATGAGAGTGACTCACTGGGCCTAAAATGTTTGTGCAAAAAATATGGTTTATGTTAAGCATGTGCTTTCCTTCTAGGAGTCTGGACTTTTAGTATGTATTAGGCATAGGGTGCCTACATGATCAGCAGGACTGAATTTCTTATGAGTGTCCCTGGTAGACAACATTTCACACATGTTGTCAGATCTCAATGCTGGAAGAATTGTGTCCTGTGTGACTCCACTGAGAGAAGACTCATGGAAGTTGATGCCGGTTTTCATTCAGACTTTGCTCCATGTGCCTTTTCCCTTTGCTGATTTTGCTTTGTATCCTTTTGCTGTCATAAATCATAGCTGTGAGTATGACTATATGCTGAGTCCTGTGAGTCCTAGCAAATCACAAAATCTGGGGGTTAACTTGGGGATCAGAAACTCTTGGAGAGCTTGAGATAAATATAAATTACAGTGCCCGCCCTCATAAATTTGTATCCTAGTTCAGCTCGATCAGACATACATATGTCATACATTTAAATTACAAAAAAGATAACTGACTAAAGGTTAAGATGAATGATATAGAGCACAAATTCTGAAGGAGTTCAGATGAGGTTGAGATAAATGTAAGCAGGTATCCTTGGAGCAGTTTGGAACAAAGAATAATTATTTAAGCAAAGCAGGGAGGAATGGGGTGGAGGGGACATAATACAGACTGAAACACTAACAAAGAAATTAAATAGAGGAATTCATTTAATATCCAGTATTAACTGACTCCGCTTACGCTTCCATAGCCTCACAGCTTTAAAAATTGAGCTGAGCAAATTAGGTAACAATTTATACTGTTACACCTAATACTATTTCAAAAACATGAGTTCATTTACACTTTCACTAGTAACAGATCCTCTGTAAACTAGAGAATCTCAAACTCGTGCCTCAGTTTTGTTTTGGTTTGTTTGTTTTAAAATTTTGAGCCAGAATCTCCTCAGCAATAAATTTCACATAAAAGTTCAGAATTCTGGTTTCTCTTGATATGTTTTAAACTTTGGCAACAGAGGCCACACATTTCTGAAAGGCAAAAATCAGCGGGAGCGGAGTAACAGCTGTCCCATTTAATAAGGGAAGGCTACTCTCCAATTTCTCAAAATCTTTATATTCACATCATATATACATTTTTGAATTCCACACCCACACATGCAACTCATATATGTTATATGTCTGACCACTGTGTCTCGTTGTTATTTGAGTTTTTTAGCCATTGTATTAGACTGTAAACTTGCTCTTATTCCCTACTATATCCTGGCAACTTACTCGTCAGCTGGCACATTGTCTGTGCTTACTATCTATTTGTTGAACAAATGAATGATTAATATATGTCACAATGTGAACTCAATATGGGGAAATGATTAATTGTCCGCAACGATGTTTTTGCTTATTAACATAGCTATAGGATAATAATCCCCTAATTGTTACTCTACTCTTCCCATTCCCTACCTCCAACCATGACTTCTGTTTCTCTCTTTTAAGTTTTCTGCCTTTTTCAAAATCAGTCATCTCTTCTCTTGGTTCTAGGTGCTCCACTTTATTTTCCTTTTTTTTTTTTAATTGAAAAGAAGTCCTTAATAAGTGTCATTGGTCGCTACTTCAAATAATTCAGCATCTCTCCAACTGAAGGTTTGAGGAGCTCCTTAGAAAAGAAGGAGAGCTAAAATATCCAAAAAAACTATTTAGTGGTAGTCACTTTCTAAATAAATTAATGGGTTAAAGTGATAAAGTGACCAAATGTCCTGGATTAGTTAGCTCAGTACTCAGCTCCTCCTTTTTGTCCTGGTGAAACTGGCCCAGATTCCCTTCAAGATTAAGTGTTCTGCAAGTTCTTGCCATCTGAAAACTGGGAGGCTGTCACACTGTAGGTTAAATGGCTGAGAAGGTTAGGATCTTCAGTCCAGGGAGATTATAAAGCCAGTGTAATATCCAGGCACTATTTTTCTTGAGACAAATTTCAAAAGATGTTAATTTAGAAAATGTATTTGACTGGGATATAATTCCAAAAGGCAGAAGATGTGGACTGAGATTATTAAAAATTGAGATCCTAGTGGAGTCTGAATTCTGGAATGACATTGTACATGTAAGAGATAAAAACAAATAAAATTATTGAGCCCTCTTACATTGCAGGTATTATGCAGGAGGTTTTAGGTGTATTCTTTCATTTTGTAATTTAATTCTTATCCCACCCATTTTACAGATGAGTTAATTAAAGAACTTGCTCCATAACACACAACTAATAAGTGGCAGAACCAAAATACCAACCCCAGTCTTTCTGACTCTTAAGCCCATATTTTTACCAAAGAAAAAATGGCAAACGTACAGAAAAGCAGTCAATATTAAGAACAACTGGATAGCAGGGACTTAGCAAGTGAGAGGCCAGGGGCCAGAAACTCAATACCTGGATGCTCAGGAATGAAAGACCACTCTTGTTCCAGGGGCTAATGATATATTTATTTCATGACTAATAAAATATAAAGTCTACGTAAAAATGTTTTTCTTTGGAAGCCTAGATTTTAACCTTAAAACCCTAAAGTAGTGTGTGTCATTAACTAATATGTGATGTTGGGCAAGTAACAGACTGTTAGAGCCTCAAATTCCTTATTTAAAAAAATGGAGACCATAAAGCTTAACTCAAATAGTGATGATTGACTACAACAGTAAAAGTTAACCTGCTTAGCCTGGAGTATGGGTTCAATAAATGTTAGCTAGTAGTAGTAGTAGTCATCATCATCATCATTGTTGCTGTTGTCTCCTTAAACTTCGTTAATTTACCTCATGAATGAAACTAGGAATGTTTTTATGACTCACCAAAGTGACTGGGAAATGCTTTTTTAGATGAGCAATCCATCTTAAGCTCTAATCTGAAATTGAGGTAAAAGGAAATTCTGCACATAATCACTGTGAAAGATTACTTGCAAAGACGGCCACAATAATTTCTTCCATCCCTACATATACACCTCTTTGCAATGTGACTTTGCTACTCCTCCATAAGGATGTAGAATTTATTTTCCCATCTCTTATGTTGGAGCTGGCCATGTGACTTGCTTTGACAAAAGAATGCAGCAGAAATTACATTGTACAACTTTGAAGTTTAGGCTTCAAGAGCCCTTGCATCTTCGACTCATTCTCTCTTGAAAGCCAGATGCTATATAAAGAAGTCTGGAATACCCTGCTGGAGATACATGCCCCAGCCAATACCCACCACCAGCATCTGGACATGTGAATGAAGATAACTAGGCCACTCAGCCCTGGTCAAGCCTGCAGCAGATTACTGCATTCACATAAATGAACCCAGACAAGGCCAGCAGAAGGACCATCCAGCCAAACTCAACCCAAATTGCTGACTCACAGAACTGTGAGTAAATAAATGGCTGTTATTTTAAGTCAGTAAGTTTTTGAGTGGTTTATTACACAGCAACAGAAATCTACAACAATTACCATGTTTGAATCATTTTTCAAATTATTAATATTTATTAAATGAGTACCATAAGCAAGGCATCAGGCTAGGTACAGAAAGTGAGTCAAAATATGTAAAGTTTGGCCACTGTCTTGAAATGAATTTATAATCTATATCAGGAGGTGATAAAGTATTTAAATAACAATAACACAAGACAATATATTAGAAGAGCCATAGAGTAACCCAACTATATTGTTGTAAGAACTAAAAAATAGGGTCATTTCTGCTGGAGGTGATAAGGGAAGGATTTATCATGAAGATAATATTAGAGTTAAGCCTTGAAGGATTTTGACAGTGGAGTAGGAGGAAAAGAAATTCTAAGGGAAAGAAAAATGACCTGAGGATAACTGTGGTCTTGGTAAAGAGCAAAGAGTGCTCAGAAACTTGCCAATACTTTTTGTTGGATTATAGTATATATGTAGATGTGGGAGAACAATTCTTCAACAAATATCAAGTCACAACTTCATTCCAGGCACTGCCTACTACTACGTTATTATGTATTGATGACAGATGTGGAAGCTGAACTACAGATGTGAAGGCCAAGTCACTACTCCAAGTTCACAGCAAGTGGGGGAGCAGGGGTTTGAATGCAACCAGTCGGACTCTAGAGCCACTCTACTACTGGGCAGTGTCTTGGCTGAGTTAAAAAGTTAGTTACTTAAGGAAAAACAACAAAAAAAAGGCTGGCACCAAACTAAATACCCATTTAACAGTTGCAGTGAAAACAAATCAACAAGGAAGAAATTCAAACACTTAATATTGAGCAGAAAAATCAAATTAAGAAGAATAAATGCAGGGACTTCTCTGGTGGCGCGGTGGTTAAGAATCTGCCTTGCAATGCAGGGGACACGGGTTCGAGCCCTGGTCCGGGAAGATCCCACATGCCATGGGGCAACTAAGCCCGTGCGCCACAACTACTGAGCCTGTGCCCTAGAGCCCACGAGCCACAACTACTGATCCCATGTGCTGCAACTACTGAAGCCTGCGTGCCTAGAGCCCATGCTCTGCAACAAGAGAAGCCACTGCAATGAGAAGCCCGTGCGTAGCAGTGAAGACCCAACACAGCCAAAATAAATAAATAAATTAATTAAAAAAAAAAGAAGAATACATGCAGTATGATTATATTTGTGTAAGGTAAAAAACAGGCAACTATACAGCATATTTACATATGTTAATGTATAAACAAAACTAAAATGAAAAGAAAAAAATGATGAGTACAAAATTCAGAATAAATTTTCTGGAGGTCCAGTGGTTAAGACTCTGCACAGCCACTGAAAGGGTTACAGGTTCGATCCCTGGTCGGGGAACTAAGATCCCGCAGGCCGCGGGGGCGGGGCGGGGGGGGGTGGCCAAAAAAAAAAAAACCCCAAAATTTAGGATAGTGGCTTCCTCTAGAGGGGGAGAAAAGAGTTTGAGATTAGGGAGGGGCTCACAGAGTGCTTCAAGGAACTGGTTACATTAGTTTTTCTTAAAATAGATGCTGTTTATTTTATTATTTTTCTTTAAATTATATATATGTTATACAGTTGTTCCTTAGTTTCCTGGGGGTGCGGGGTAGGTTCCAGGAACCACCCCCACCCCCCCGCCCAATACCAAAAGCCAGGATGCTCAAGCCTGTTACATAAAATGACATAGTTTTTGCATATAACCTACTCACATCCTACCATACACTTGAAATCATCTCTAGATTACTTACAACACCTAATACAATGTAAATGCTATGTAAATAGCTGCAGGCCATGTGGCAAATTCAAGTTTTGCTTTTTGGAACTTTCTGGAATTTTTTTCCAAATATTTTCCATCTGCTGTTGGTTGAATTCGGATGCAGAACAACGGATACGGAGGGCCCATTGTATACATCTTGTTTACATGATATATGTATAAATCTAATAGATTTCACACAACAAAAAGTACCACAGGGTTCAAAAGAGGGTAGTTAGGAATTGAAATGAATCAGATGTGAAAGAGAGAAAGCATTTCAGAATGAGGAACTGGCCGAGGCACAGAGGCAGGAAAAGGGGTGGGGAACAGTAAGAGGGAAACAGGGAGTAAGTCATTTTTGCAATAGCCTACACTTGTAGGGGAGTAGTGGTGGGGAAAAGCTAGATAAAGTTGTGGCCAGAATGTGGAGAGTCTTGGAACCACTTGTAAACCTCACATTGTAAACAATGGGGTCTTTACTTCAATTAGTATTCCTTAGTTTTGGGCAACAAGAAACAAGAAACAATTACGGCTATTCCAAGTAAAAAGAGAAAGAGAAGAGAGAAAAAAAAGATAGGGAGATAGATAGTAGGAGAGAGAAAGAGAGAAGGAGGTAAGGAGAAAACAGAAGCAGAAAAATAGAGAAATAGACTGAACAGTTTTGGGATAGGTTATTAAGTAAGTGACCAGTCCAGGAACCTGGTAGTTCTGAGGATCTCAATGAAATAAACTGATAGAGCAGCTCTTTAGAACACTCAATTCTTACTACCTTCTACCCCAGTGTGTTTCCATCCAAGATTCCAGTTTCTAGGAGAGTATGGTTAACCTAGTGCTTCCACCTCTGTGATCTGGGAAGCAGGGTTCTGTGCTTGCAGCTCATGAGAATACAGGAAGCGAAGTCGAGTAGAATTTAAAAAAAAAAAAAAAAAAGGCCCAGTCTGAATTGCTCAGGAAGTATGGTATTACTGAGCAAAACCTAAGGATTCCCTTATTCAAACATTAGTTCTTCAGATTAGACATGTCAACACGTACTAATTTAATTAAATCTCTGGAACTGATGATTTCATCACAATGAGCTAACAGTTTCGTTTTCGGTGACCTTAAGTTTTTGTACGCCTCTACAACTGCTGTCCTCTCATAATAATTACTAAATTGGGACCCATTACTTCTGTGATGGAACTCAGATCAACCAGCCTTTGCGGAAGACCTGGCAGAAAATGCTGAAAGAAATATAAGAAAACTATGACACCGTAAGATGGCCGTGAGAAGTAGCCGAGCGATCCCAGGCTGCAGCGGTCCCTCCAGTGAGTTGATAGCCTAAGTTCCCTGCTAAAGAGCTCCCAGGGTCAGCGAAGTCGACTGAGCTACCGGTCCCTATGGCAGACGTAGGCCGAACTGCGCACTGGGAAATGTAGTTCCATGGGGAAGGGACGGAGTGGCGGGAGCCGCACACGCGCACTAAGAGCTCAGGGCAACAAAGACGGCGGCGTGTGCGCACGCGCCTGAGAAAGACTCGGGAGGGCGTGCGCGTACGCGTGCGCGCCCGGCCGCGGTTCTGAGCTACCGAGCGGCTGAGAGGACAGAGAGGGAGGGGCAGGAGCTACCGACCGCAGGAGGAGGAGAAGGGGTTGTGCTCCTGGCCGAGCAAGGAGAAAGGGGCGGGGCTGGAGAGCAGCGCGCCGGGGTGCCGAGCTCCTGGGACCGGCGGGCGCGTGGGGGTCTGTGGCCCTTGCCGTCCCAGTGGCCGCCGCCGTCGCTTGGCTGCCGTCGGTCTGCGGGAGGCGGGTTATGGCGGCGGCGGCAGTGGGAGCTGTGAATGAGTTCTCCGGGTGGACGAGGGAAGAAGAAAGGCTCCGGCGGCCCCAGCAGCCCGGTGCCTCCCAGGCCTCCGCCCCACTGCCTGGCCCCCTCCCGCCCCGCCCCAAGGCCGGCCCCTTCGCCCCAATCGCCGCATAAGCGAAACCTGTACTACTTCTCCTACCCGCTGTTCGTAGGCTTCGCGCTGCTGCGTTTGGTCGCCTTCCACCTGGGGCTCCTCTTCGTGTGGCTCTGCCAGCGCTTCTCCCGCGCCCTCATGGCCGCCAAGAGGAGCTCCGGGGCCGCGCCGGCGCCGGCCTCGGCCTCGCCCCCGGCGCCAGTGCCAGGCGGGGAGGCCGAGCGCGTCCGAGCCTTCCACAAGCAGGCCTTCGAGTATATCTCCGTTGCTTTGCGCATCGATGAGGACGAGAAAGGTAACTGGGGGCCTGGGGGGAGGGGGCGGCGGCGCCGGGAAGAAAGCGGTGGGGTCGACGAGGGAGGGCAACACCTGCGTCCCTTTCCTGCGGGAGCCGGCGGTGCTCCTCCGTAATTGATCTGCCCAGTGAGACTGCTTCCTCGGGTTAGACCCTCATCCTCCACGATTCTCGGTTAAACACCTCTCTTCTCTCAGGCACCCTAGCCGGTGACTTTGTTTCAGACACTAGCCTACACCTACACTTCTGCATGACCCAAGTCCCTATGAGACACCTAGACGTGCTGGTGACAGTGACAGTTGTCCTAGAGTGACCACACAGATCCTTTCTAGCGCTGTAAACAGTGAGTGGCTTCCTCTGAGCCAGGTTTTCCAAAAGGTTTTGATATCGAAGAAGCTGTGCCTTGTTATAGGCTTTTAGTGAAAGCAGAGTACTGTAGTGTCAGAAAAAAAGAACAAATGGTGACTCAGTTTTGAAAGGAACAGCTGCATATGATTACAGCTGAATTTGCACTATTTTTAAAAGTTTCATAACAGTCATTTTTATGAATGTAATGACTTCTAAGTATTTTTCAGTAAAGTTCTATTTTAGTATAAAACTTTTGCTCCTGGTTAATTTGATCTCATCTAAGTAAGTATTCCAAGGTAACCTCTAAATTTTTAAATTGAAATATTGAGTGAGGACTTCCCTTGTGGGGCAGTGGTTAAGAATCCGCCTGCCAACGCAGGGGACACGGGTTTGATCCCTGGTCCGGGAAGATCCCACATGCCGTGGAGCAACTAAGCCCATGCACCACAACTACTGAGCCTGCGCTCTAGAGCCTGCAAGCCACAACTACTGAAGCCTGCGTGCCTAGGGCTGGTGCTCCACAACAAAAGAAGCCACTGCAATGAGAAGGCTGCACTTGCAGCAATGAAGAAGACTCAATGCAGCCAAAAATAAATAAATAAAATTTAAGAAATTGAGTGAATAGGATTAATTTATAATACCATTTTACAATAAAATTTAAAGATTTCTATTTCTGAATGAAAGCAAGGGTACTACATCCTTCAGATTTCTTTTAAGCTAACGTTTTTTAGTCTTTCTATAGGCTAGGCACTGTGTGCTCTTAGCTTTACATGTGTTACCTGTTTAGTCCTCAGAGTTACCCTGTGAGGTGAAGGTACTGTTAGTATCAGCATTTTACAGATGAACAAACTGAGGTTCAAAAGATTAAAGCAGGTCATTCCAAACCTATGCTAATTGCTAATGCCAATTTTTTTTATGGAATTAGAAGGAGTCTTATAGCATTTTGAAAATCCCTCCTTTTGTCCCAACTCCAGTATGCTGAGATCTTCTTTTCCCTCTAACTACTCATTTTCATTGTCCATTAGTTTAAAAAAAAAAAAAAAATCTGCAGTTCATTTGTAGTGTCTCCACTAGCAACTCCAGAAACTGTTCTAGAATGTCGGTTTTGTTGAAACTTATTTCCTTTGTGAGGCCTTGGACTGAGAAGTAGGATATAAGGAAAGAGGCAGGTATTCATGGGTTTTGGAGTGTAAGGACAGAGTGGAGGTTAAGAACGTTGAAGAAAGGAGGCGTGGGGCTTCCCTGGTGGCGCAGTGGTTAAGAATCTGCCTGCCAATTCTGGGCACATGGGTTCAATCCCTGGCCTGGGAAGATCCCACAGGCTGTGGAGCAACTAAGCCCATGCGCCACAACTACTGAGCCTGCGCTCTAGAGCCCATGCTCTGCAACAAGAGAAGCCACGACAATGAGAAGCCTGCGCACCACAATGAAGAGTAGCCCCCACTTGCCTCAACTAGAGAAAGCCTACGCGCAGCAATGAAGACCTAATGCAGCCAAAAATAAAAACAAATAAATAAATAAATTTATTTAAAAAAAAAAGGAGGCACATTTAAGAAAAGAATACCGGGCTTCCCTGGTGGCGCGGTGGTTGAGAGTCCGCCTGCTGATGCAGGGGACACGGGTTCGTGCCCCAGTCTGGGACGATCCCATATGCCGCGGAGCAGCTGGGCCTGTGAGCCATGGCCGCTGAGCCTGCGCGTCCGGAGCCTGTGCTCCGCAATGGGAGAGGCCACAACAGTGAGAGGCCCGCGTACCGCAAAAAAAAAGAGAAAAAAATACCATATGTTTTGGGAGGGAAGTCTTTAATCGCTTCATTCTTTTTTTAATATATATTTAAAATAGTTATTTATTTATTTTTGGCTGCGTTGGGTCTTCGTTGCTGCCTGTGGGCTTTTTCTAGTTGTGGCGAGTGCGGGCTGCTGTTTGTTGAGGTGCACAGCTACAGGCTTCTCATTGCGGTGGCTTCTCTTGTTGCGGAGCACAGCCTCTAGGCGTGTGGGCTTCAGTAGTTTTGGCTTGCAGGCTCAGTAGTTGTGGTGCCCGGGCTTAGTTGCTCCACGGCATGTGGGATCTTCCCGGACCAGGGCTCAAACCCCTGTCCCCGGCATTGGCAGGCGGATTCTTAACCACTGCGCCACCAGGGAACTCCATGTTACTTCATTTTTTTATCTCTAAGGAGCATCCACGATCTCCTAGGGAGGATGAAGAAGCATACCATTATCTCTTCCTAGAGAAGCACTGTTTTATTGCACTATTTTATTATAATAGAGTCCTTTGAAGTTTACTAATCTAGGTCAAAAGTTGTTTTAGAATAGAGGGAATATATTTAAGGGTAGATCAATTCCAGTAAATACAAGGAAATTTTGTTAACACTGGGTGATGGGAGTTGGGAGGTAGCATAAGAGGTCAAGGAAAACTTAGGTATTAAAAAAAAGGATCCTGGACTCTTAGATTTAAAGAGAAATCAGTTCCATGTGAGGGATAAGTAATGGAAGTGGAATTCAGACCTTGGGTTTCATGCTGGTGACTTATCTTTGGGTATCACATATATACCTCTATCTATTATATTTAATTCCTCTTAAAATATTTACTGTAAATATTTTCAGCAATCTCTGTACCATGTATTTCACTCTCAGCTGATAATGTTTCTATTCAAAGGTTTTGCTTTATTTATACAGTTAGTTTATAAAGTGGACAGCAGAACAGGCAATGATAACTCTAGTTTGAATTCTACAACTGATGCATTATATGAGAAAATAAATTAGATCAAACCGAAACAAATTAGTTATATTAATTTTCCTTTGACAGTGAAGTAAAACTGAGTTTACGTTGTCGTGGTTCTCTTCTATCTCAAATTTTTCCTTTAGCATATTGAAAATTTTTTTACTTTACCTTTAATTCAGTGGTTGCCGGAGTTCACATTTGAAGTCTATTTGCCTCTCAGCCATCCTTGACAATACAGAACTTAATATCAGAAGAATTTTATTCTCCCTCTTTCCTACTGCATCAAAATACATACGAACAAATTGAAATGAATTGGATAGTGTTCAAAGGTTTCCTAACTCTGTAGTTAGCCCCAAACCATTAAGGGGCTAGTAATGTCATGCAGTCCCTTTCTGTTAAAAACTTGACCTAGCTTCTAAATATACTGAAAGCCACTTTATTTCATCAGGTGAAGTGGGCTATTTCAGACTGTAGTGATATTAGTTAATTGACACATTTGGTGCCTTCAAATAATAAGGGCCAAATTAAATCTTATTTTAACAAGGTAATACATAAATGTGGTTTATAAGGTGGCTGTTTATTTTGAATTTTATTCTTTTTTATGGCATACTCAACTTTGACACTGAATTTTCATAAAGGCCTAAATTTATCTGAAACCAAGCAATTTTTTACAAAAATAAATTTATTTTTTCTCTGCGTGTGGGCTTTCTCTAGTTGCGGCAAGCGGGGGCTACTCTTTGTTGCGGTGTGCGGGCTTCTCATTGCGGTGCCTTCTCTTGTTGCAGAGCACGGGCTCCAGGTGCGCGGTTTTCAGTAGTTGTGGCACATGGGCTCAGTAATTGTGCCTTGCGGGCTCTAGAGTGCAGGCTCAGTAGTTGTGGCGCACGGGCTTAGTTGCTCCACGCCATGTGGGATCTTCCTGGACCAGGGCTCGAACCCATGTCGCCTGTATTGGCAGGCGGATTCTTAACCACTGCGCCACCAGGGAAGCCCCTGTTTGTTTTATATGAAGCAGGTTCTCTGTCTTTTAATTCCAAGGGCCCCTTGGAATACTTGGGGGAGGAGAGAAGGTTGTAATAGTGGTTCTTTGGATTAACCAGAACATGACCTAACATGCTTTGGGTGGCTCCTGCTGATAGACAAGCCTGGGGTCTCCTGAGTAATACAGTGGTGCAGGTTCTTCAGGTGTGGCTGAGTTACCTCAAGTGTGTAGGACTTGACAGACAGTAAGGGCCCAGTGTATTGTATGAAAGAGAGAGAGCCAGTTTCTCAGGATAAGATAGGGCTGCAGCATCTGGCAGTATTGACAGTAAATATCAAAGATAGAAGTTATCTAAATAAAATCCTTTTTTATTTATTCCTAGTCAGTTTATATTTAAAATGGGAGGTTTTTAAAAAAATTAATTACCATGTACTATAATTTCATATAATCCAATGTAGTACTTTATTTAAAACACACAAAATACTTGCTTATCCACATCTATTTTCAGAAGGTGAAGCTAGAGATTAGAAATCAGAAGTATCAGATTTGGTATACTTTCTTTTATTCCTAAAAACTATTAGATACCATTTTGAAAGGATTGATTTCAGACAATTTTCTTGTGCCTAATTTCTGCTTTAAATGATTAGAACAAGGAAAGAATTATTCTGATGGATGGACATTCTGATAATATCATACTTTTCCCAGAGAATAACATTATTTTTTATTAAATAAACAATAAACACTTTATATTTCTCTTCAAGAATATTTAGTGGCATTTGCACTAAAGAGACAAAAAGGCAGCCACTTTTACGAACTTCATTCCTTGTTCTGTTTTTAGCTGATTTTTATTGCAGTTTATATTCTTCCTAGTACAGAATACAGTTGAACTGTATAAAACTCACCTGGTAACTAGATTCCTAAGATTATTGTTAGTCATCCTGATGACAATTAAGGGATAGTCAGTAAACGGATATTAAATTATTGAAGAAGGATCTTCCCTAACCCTTCCTGCCTCTTTTTCACTATCTTATTCTCTGTGCTCTACCCAATAGTAGTTGGATTTTTCAATTATGGCAAAGTGTAGATTCTCTACTTTTCTACTCGTTTTCCACTCTCTTGACCTGTATAAGATCAGTGAAGGTATTAATCAGTGACCTAGGCTTTTTTTCTCTTGCTTTGTGAATTATTAACAAATGCTCGTGCTAGGCATCCTATAGAATAAAACATCTTTGAGCACACTCACATCTCAGTGGTTCATTCTGGTAGTGAGGAAAGAAAAATGTCAAAATCCACAATTTTCTTGGAACTAGTAAGTGTTTTACAGCTATATAGGTATAGCATAGACGTTATACTTATTCACATATCTTTCTGTTCTTTTGCAGATATTTTATGTTGCAGTAGAGAGGGAGAGAATTAGTTTGTTGTTCTTAAGTGGATTTTGTCAGTTCCTTTCAGTGAGCTTTCACTAGAACACCCATCTATGGCTGAACAAGTGGGATTTATTACTTATTGTAACCAAGAGAACACACACCATGGGGAACCATGGTGTATCTCAGGAAAAGGCTAAAAAGAACTTATAGAATTTGGGCTTGTATTAGGTGATTTTAAGGAGGATTGAAGGAAGCAGGGTTTTGCTCTGGATTGGATGTTTTCAGGAATTGGGGATAATTCTGTGATTAAGTATCTTAAATCTAACCCACAAAGAGAGAAGACTAGAGTGAGGATGAAGCTGCAATTGGTTAAGAAGTAGTCATTAGCCCGAAGAGGGGGATGTTTGGTGTTTCATGGCTTGGCCAATGTTCACATTTTGTCTGTGTTTAGACATGATTGTAGAGTGGTCTCATTTTTGTCTTCATCCATCATGATCACAGAGTGACATTGTCTGATGTTGTTGTTCTGTGGAATTGTTTATACTCAGTAGAACACCAAGGCTTAGTTGTAATGTCAGGTCATTTCCTTGTTACACCAAGGCTTAGTTGACGGTACCAGCTCCTCGATGTCAGGGGCTGCTTTTCTTTATCTCAGGTTTGAGAGTCTAATTTTATCCTTTTTAAATTGCAGTGCCTCTTATCCAAATTGACATTTGAATTCTGGCTCCACAGGATCTTGGACAAGTTACTTATTATTAGACTGAGATAATGTTTGTAAAATACTTAGTGTCTGCACATAGTAGGTCCTCAGAAAATGGGAACTATTGTTATTTATTTATTTTACAAACTTTTAAAAAATTTTATTTAATTAATTTACTTATTTTTGGCTGTGCTGTGTCTTCGTTGCTGTGCACGGGCTTTCTCTAGTTGTGGCGAGTGGGGGCTACTCTTCGTTGGGGGCTACTCTTCGTTGCGGTGCATGGGCTTCTCATTGCGGTGGCTTCTTGTTGTGGAGCACGGGCTCTAGACGCATGGGCTTCAGTAGTTGTGGCACGAGAGCTGAGTGGTTGTGGCTCACAGGCTCTAGAGCACAGGCTCAGTAGTTGTGGTGCACGGGCTTAGTTGCTCCGCAGCATGTGGGATCTTCCTGGACCAGGGCTCGAACCCATGGCCCCTGCATTGGCAGGCGGATGCTTTTTTTTTTAAGATGTTGGGGGTAGGAGTTTATTAATTAATTAATTTATTTTTGCTGTGTTGGGTCTTCGTTTCTGTGCCAGGGCTTTTTCTAGTTGTGGCAAGCGGGGACCACTCTTCTTCGCAGTGCGTGGGCCTCTCACTATCGTGGGCTCTCTTGTTGCAGAGCACAGGCTCCAGACGCGCAGGCTCAGTAGTTGTGGCTCACGGGCCCAGTTGCTCTGTGGCACGTGGGATCCTCCCAGACCAGGGCTCGAACCCATGTGCCCTGCATTAGCAGGCAGATTCTCAACCACTGCATCACCAGGGAAGCCCTGGCAGGCGGATTCTTAACCACTGTGCCACCAGGGAAGTCCCAAACTATTGTTATTAATTTTACAGTTCTTTTAAGGTTAACAGCCTCTAGAGGTTATGTTAGAACATTGTTAAACCTTGATACCTAGTTTTTACTACTCTTTTTATGAAACAGCAGCAGTCTAAATGAGATTTGAGGAAGAAGGCGTATTATCTGAAGAGTGATATAAAAATATTTTTGCTAATTGTGACCCTTTGTTCAGTAAAAACAGATGGAAGTCTCCCCTTAGCGTCGCTTAGTATCCTAGCTTTTTATTACAAAAGAGATGAAATGATTTTTTATTCTCATGTATGTACTCGTATATGAATGCAAGCTCTTTTTTTTTTTTTTTTTTTTTTGCGGTACACGGGCCTCTCACTGTTGTGGCCTCTCCCGTTGCGGAGCACAGACTCTGGACGCGCAGGCTCAGTGACCATGGCTCACTGGCCCAGCTGCTCCCGCGGCATGTGGGATCCTCCCGGACCAGGGCACAAACCCGTGTCCCCTGCATCGGCAGGCGGACTCTCAACCACTGCGCCACCAGGGAAGCCCTGAATGCAAGCTCTTGATAGAGAATTGGAAAATACCAAAAATGCACAGAAGAAAATTAAAATTACCTACCATCCATAGTAAATTAAAAAAGACTTAAAGAAGACAAATTGATTGAAATTCTTAAGGTTTAAAGAAAATGTCCAAAACTGTAATGATTCCTTTACATGGGATTCAAAACCTTTCCAATTAAATGGGAAAAAATAAATCTTAACTTCAGAAATAAACCTTGATGGTTGAACATGAAAGCAAATATGGCCTTTTTTTGCTGAATTAAAACAGAGTAGAAAGGATCCTTTCTGTGATAGTGAACTATGAGAGAATTAATCAGGGGGCTGTTAGTCTGATGCTTCATGGTCTCTGTGGTTTATTGTGGATTAGCACACATTAAAATGTACTGTAAGATTTTTAAAGATACCCGTTATTCCGCTAATGTGACACTTGCAAGTTGCTAGCAAAAAATTGTGTAGGAAAATGGATGTACTTACTCCCTGGAATTGTTTGTAGAATGATGCTTAAGAAGGACTAAATAGATAAGTTAAAAGCAGTGGGCTTTATGAGCTAAAATACAACAGTGCATAGAGTTCCGGAGTAGAAGGATTTATATTTATTAACAAATTTACTAAGTATGATAAAGGTAATTTTTTACATATCTCTTTATTAAAGTATTATCCCATGCCCTATTTCATTTGATCTTTGCTACAACTCATGAGGTAAAAGAAATGTCATCTTGTTTTTAGGTAAGGAGACTAAAGCTCAGAGAAACTGCCAGACTTTGTCAAAGTCATACAGCTATTAAATGATGGAGAAAGACTTAAATCTCTGTCTTCTAACTCACATACTTGCAAACTGACATCCTACCTCGCTACCCAAACTACTCACGTTTTGACCCTTCTTGTGGCAATCTGGGTACCACTAACATGTGAGTGAAAAGCTTCAGTTGATGATTCACAAATTAGTCTGCTATTCTTTTTTTTTTTAAACAGAATGTAGATTTACCTTTTAAAAAATTAATTAATTAATTTGGCTGTGTTGGGTCTTAGCTGCAGCACACGGGGTCTTCATTGTGAGATCTTTTGTTTCACGCATGGGCTCTTTGTTGTGGCGTGCAGGCTTCTCTGGTTGTGGTGCGTGGGCTCAGTAGTTGCGCGTGTGGGCTTAGTTGCCATGCGGCATGTGGGATTTTAGTTCCCTGACCAGCGATTGAACCTGTGTCCCCTGCACTGGAAGGCGGATTCTTAACCACTGGACCACCAGGGAAGTCCCTCCACTATTATTATCTTCATTTAAAGATGGATAACATCAGTATTTTTGTTGCTTGTACAGTAACACAACTCTAAAATAATGCACAAATATAGAAAGTGAAAATCTTCTGTAATCTTATCCTTAGGGAGATGATTACTGATGAGTTTCCTGATTTTCTCTAGTTACATAAACGTAAATATTCATTAGAGGAAAAGAACCATGTTACATAGAAACTGATCTAACCTTTTTCACTTAATGTATGGGGACTCACTTACCGTTTCAATATATTTAATCTTCCTCCTCTATTTTTTTCAGTTTTTAAGTACACTTTTATTAAAGCATACATAAAGTGCACAGTTAGTGTGTTGCTTAATGAATTATTAAACTGAGCACAGCAGTTTGAAACCCCACCAGGTCAAGAAATAGAATATTACTCCAGAAGCCTGCCTTTCTCATCCTCCCTTCTGCTCACTACCTTTCCCCCACCCTTCACAAAGGTATCTTCAATTCCTAACTTCTTACACCATAAATCACCTTTGCCTGATCTTGAGCTTTATCCGTGAAATCATACAGTATGTGTTCTTTTTATGTATGGCTCCTTTTGCTCAACATTATGCTTGTCAGATTAATCCTTGAGGTTACTTGTGGCAGTAATTGTTCATTTTCATTGCTGTATACCAGGGAGCAGCAAACTGCCTATACTGGGTCATTTAGTAATTTTTTTTTTATTGTAGTAAAAGATAGATAACAAAATTTGCCATTTTAGTCAATTAAAGTCTGCAAATCATTGGCATTAAATACATTCACAGTACTGTGTAACCATCACCACTATCCATTTCTAGAGCTTTTCATCATCCCAAACAGCAACTCTGCATCCATTAAACAATAACTCCCCATTTCCTCTTCTCCATACTCCCTTCCTCCCAGTCCCTGATTAACCTCTGTTCTGCTTTCTGTCTCTATGAATTTGCATATTCTGGGTACCTCATATAAGTGGAATCATACAATGTCTGTCCTTTTGTGTCTGACATTTCACTTAGCATTTCAATGTTTATCAGCCTTGTAGCATATAACAGATTTCATCCTTTTTTGAGGCTGAATAATATTCCATTGTATGTATATACCACATTTTGTTTATCCCTTCATCTGTTGATGGATATTTGGGTTGTTTCCATCTGTTGTTAATAATGCTACTATAAACATTGGTGTACAAGTCTCTGAGTTCCTTTTCAATACTTTTGAGTATCCACCTAGGAATAGAATTGCTGGATCATAAGGTAATTATTATGTTTAATTTTTTGAGTGACTGCCAAACTGCTTTCCACAGCAGCTTTGCATTTTTTAAGCATATTTTAAAAAATTAATTATTTTCTTTAATCTTTGGCTGCGTTGGGTCTTCATTACCGCAAGTGTGCTTTCTCTACTTGCGGTGAGCGGGGGCTACTCTTTGTTGCGGTATGTGGGCTTCTCATTGAGGTGGCTTCTTTTGTTCCGGAGCACGGGCTGTAGGCACATGGGCTTCAGTAGTTGTGGCTCACAGGCTCTAGAGCGCAGGCTCAGTGTTTGTGGCTCAAGGGCTTAGTTGCTCTGCGGCATGTGGGATCTTCCCGGACCGGGGCTCAAACCTGTGTCACCTGCATTGACAGGTGGATTCTTAACCACTGCACCACCAGGGAAGTCCCCAGCTTTGCATTTTTACATTCCCAGCACCAGTGCACAAGGGTTTCTAATTTCTTCATGTTTGTTAGTTTCAAGATTTGCTTGTTTTATTTTTATTTATATTTATTTATTTTTACTTTATTTTTTCGTCTTTTGGCCACACCACGCGGCATGTGGGATCCTAGTTCCCCAACCAGGGATCGAACCCGAGGCCCCTGCATTGGAAGTGTGGAGTCTTAACCACTGGACCGCCAGGGAAGTCTTTGTCTTTTTAAATAATGGCCATATGTGAAGTGGTATTGCATCATGGTTTTGATTTGCATTTCACTAATGACTTATGATATCAAGCATCTTTTCATGTGCTTATTGGCCATTTGCATATCTTCTTTGGAAAAATGTCTATTCAAGTCCTTTGCCCATTTTTGCATTCTCTTGGTTTTTTGTTGAACCATTTAATAAATATTTCTCTTTTTTTGGAATTTTGAATTTTATTTTATTTATTTGTTTATGCAGCAGGTTCTTATTAGTTATCTATTTTATACATATTAGTGTATATATTTAATAATTATTTCAAGTGCTCTTTCAAAACTATTCAACACTCTCATATAGGGGGTGTGATCCGGTAAAGCTTTATATACAAAAACAGGCAGCTGACTCTATTTGGCTCTTGGGCTGTTGTTGGTCCTAGATTATATAGTTCACTTGTAGTTCACATTATTGGCTATTAATTTTAACTACCACTACAACCATTGTAAGTTTCTGCCATCCCAATCTTCTCTTGATTTGATGTAGTCTGTTGGTTGAGTTTGAATGTTGTTGGGGCCCATATAGGAAAGAGGGAAATGTGTAAGGGAAACTAAGAACTGTTCAAGTATCATGAAGGCCTTTTGTGTGCTGGACGCCATTGTAAGGTTTGATTTTTCTGCCATAATTTAGTCAAAAGGGGGAATTCCCTGACGGTCCAGTGTCAGGACTTGGCGCTCTCACTGCCAGGGCCTGGGTTCAATCCCTGATCGGGGAACTAAGATCCCACAAGCTGCATGGCATGGCCAAAAGTTAAAAAAAAATTTAGTCAGAAGGATGATCACGTAGGAGCTTATGGGCTTGTAGTTTCCCCTAATTTAGGGGACTGAAGTGATTTGAGTGTGGGTGTCAGCCCTTGTACAGGCTGGCCTAGTTCATAACTCTTCAGTGATGCAGGGTCCCAACCAAAATCTTGGAATCATTGCCGCTTATTCTCCTTGGCATGCCCTGGAATTCATTTTTTGTCAGCTTAGTCCCATGAGTCTGCTGAAAGCTCTGCTTAGTTTCTTGGTCACATTTGCATTCAGAATTGACAATTGTTTCAAGCAAAAAAGTGCCCCAAGTCATAAGTTCACCTCTGTTGGCTCTTCTCTTTTCCATATTTTGGTAATTTTTTAAAACAGCCATCCTAATGGGTGTGAAATGTCCCCTCCTTCCAAATTTTAGTAATTTTCATACTGTTTTGAAAATTCTCTGATCCCTTCAAACAGATGTTTTAAAAATATTTTTCTAGTTTTTCTCTTCTAATCTTACTCTTGTAATCAAAATTTTAGTTCTGGTATTATAATTCAAGTCACAACAAATGTTCTTATACATAAATGTTGGAGTATTGCACTCTTACAGCATCAGATTTATTGAGGTATAATTTACATAAAGTTTACCCTATTTAGGGATCTATAGTTCAGTGAGTTATGACAAAGAGCTGTGTAAACCATCACCACACTCAATATATTGAATGTTTTATCACCCCAAAATCTCCCTTGTGCCTCTTTGTAGTCCGTCCCTTTGCCTCCCCCTTAGCCTCTGGCAATCACTAATCTGATTCGTCCCTCTAGTTTTGTCTTCACTGAATGTCATGTAAATGGCATTATATAGTGTGTAGCCTCTTGTGTCTGGCTTTTTTCACTTAGCATGTTTTTGAGATTCATCTATGTTCCTACATGTATCAGTATTTTGTTCTTTTTATTGCTGAGTAGTAGTCTATGTATGGTTGTATCACAATTTGTTAATATGTTCACTAAATGATGGACATCTGGGTTGTTTCCAGTTTTTAGCTCTTATGAATAAAGCTGGTAAACATTCATGTACAGGTCTTTGATGTTTTTATTTCTTAGGGTAAATACATAGAAGAAGGGCTGGTCATGTGGTAAGTATATGTTAATGTCATGAGGAACTACCGAAGTCTTCCAAAATGGCTGTATCATTTTGTAGTCACACCTGCAAATGTGACTTGTAACTTTTTTCCATTCAAAATTAAAATCTTGGAGTTTTAATTTGTAGTTCCCTAACAGCTAATGATGTTGAACATCTTTTCTTGTGTTTATTTGCCATGTATGTCTCTTCTTTGGTAAAGTGTATGTTTTGATCTTTTGCACACTATTTTTAAATGACTTTTTAAAATATCATTGTAAGAGTTCTCTATATATTCTGCTTACAAGACGTTTATTAGACATATCGTTTTGCAAATATTCTCTCCCAGTCAATCTGTGGCCTGTCTTTACATTGTCGGATCCATCTTTTGAAGAGCAGGATCTTTTAATTTTTATGAAGTCTGGCTTATCAGTTTTTTACTCTTTTTAAAAAATTTATTTATTTATTTATTTTTGGCTGTGTTGGGTCTTTGTTGCTGCGTGCAGGCTTTCTCTAGTTGCGGTGAGCGGGGGCTACTCTTTGATGTGGTGCATGGGCTTCTCATTGCGGTGCCTTCTCTTGTTGTGGAGCACGGGTTCTAGGCGGGTGGACGTCAGTAGTTGTGGCTCACGGGCTCAGTAGTTGTGGCTCACAGGCTCTGGAGTGCATGCTCCGTAGTTGTGGTGCACAGGCTTAGTTGCTCCGTGGCATGTGGGATCTTCCCAGACCAGGGCTCGAACCCCTGTCCCCTGCATTAGCAGGTGGATTCTTAATCACTGCGCCACCAGGGAAGTCCCACTTTTTTCCTCTTAAGGTTTGTGATTTTTATGTTCTAAGGAGTGTCTGCCTAAGCCAAGATCACAAAGAATTTTGTCTATGTTTTCTTCTGTAAATTTTATATTTTTAGGTTTTACATTTAGGTCTGTGATCCATTTCAAGTTAATTTTTGTATGTCACGTGAAGTTTTTTTGTGTATGGGTGTCCGTTATTCCAGTGTCATTTTTTGAAAAAGCTGTTCTTTCTCCATTGAATTACCTTGTCATCTTTGTCAAAGTCAAATCAATGATATATGTGGGGTCTATTTCTGGACTTCTGTTCCATTGATTTTTTTTTTTTTTTTTTGTGGTATGCGGGCCTCTCACTGCTGTGGCCCCTCCCGCTGTGGAGCACAGGCCCCGGACGCGCAGGACCAGCAGCCACGGCCCACAGGCCCAGCCGCTCCGTGGCATGTGGGATCTTCCCAGACCGGGGCATGAACCTGTGTCCCCTGCATCGGCAGGAGGACTCCCAACCACTGCACCACCAGGGAAGCCCTGGTATTTTTTTTAAATTTTCTTTCTTTTTTGTTTTTGGCTACGTCGGGTCTTAGTTGTGGCATGCAGGATCTTCGTTGAGGCATGTGGGATCTTTCATTGTGGCGCTCAGACTTCTTTCTAGTTGTGGCGTGTGGGTTTTTTTCTCTCTCTAGTTGTGGCACGTGGACTCCAGGGCGCATGGGCTCTGTAGTTTGTGGCACGCGGGCTCTCTTGTTGAGGTGCGTGAGCTCAGTAGTTGTGGTGTGCAGGCTTAGTTGCCCTGCAGCATGTGGGATCTTAGTTCCCTAACCAGGGATCAAACCCACATCTCCTGCATTGGACGGCAGATTCTTTACCACTGGACCACCAGGAAAGTCCCTCTGTTCCATCGATTTATATGTCTATCCTTTCTCTGGTGGTCTTGTACTTTTAGGTAAGAAATATCTGTGCATTTTCTACTGTCACACTGACTTAACGAGATTCAAATAATGCAGTAAATCAACTTCCTGTTACCAACCGAATGTTAGGTAGTAGAGTAATTATTGAGCATGTGATTTTATTTGTAATCAGTCATTTCACTTGCCTCCCTGTAATGTGGTAAAACGCCTTAAAAGATTTTGTTCAGATGTTGCCAGTGAGAACTGTCATACACTGCTGTTAGGAGTATAAATTGGCACAAGCACTCTCAAAAAGCATTTTGTTGATTTCTGGTAAATGGAGAATATGTGATGAACTATGACTCATCAATTCTACTTCTTAAGCATATACTCAAAAGAAACTGGCACATGTACATAGGGGGACAGGTACAAGAATGTTTATTGCAACTATTTGAAATATTGAAAAACTGGAAACAACCTATATATCTTTTAATAGGAGATAGTTGAATAAATTGTAGGATGGTGTAGGATACTATACAGAGTCGAAATGAATGAACTAATCTCTGTATAGCAACATAGATCTAAAAAGCAATGTAAATTTTTAAAATAAAATGATATCAATAAAGTAGGAACAATAGAAAAATATATACAAGTAAGGTAGACACTCAACTCATGATAGTGGTTTCTGGGAAGGAAAGGAGCATGAGAATGGGAAGAGGCACAAAAAAGGAACTTCTGTTGTATCTGTTAAGTTGCAGTTCATTTTTAAAATTTTTAAGTAAATATGATATTGTTATCAATATTCCCACCACACAGAATGCAAATGCTATTTTACTGTTTTCTGTAATTTACCCCTTTTTTAAAATTAAAAAACCAAAAATACATGTAAACATATTTTCTTCATAAAAAACTAGAAGGTAAGCATCCAAATAGTTTGAATTGACTTACAACAGATTCTTAATAATTTCTTCATGTGTCATTATCCAGTACTTATTGAGCACTTACTCTGGATCAGACACTGTGTAAAATACTAATGGCATTTTATATGGGTAATAAGTAAGAAATTACCCTGTCCAAGGGGCTAAATCTAGTTAGTGATTTATTTTGGGGGTGGAGGAAGGTAGGTAGGAGGTACACACTCATAAGGGGACAGTATTTCTTAGTTGTTGTGTGGTGTTTATAATAAGACTTCATCTATTCTGTGTTATCAAGAGAGTCATGATATTTTATTGATTTTGAAATTTCAAATTAAAGAATGGCATGGGGATTTTTGTTTGATTAAATAGGGACATGAGTAGGGAAAAATGAAAAACAGTTCTTATGCATGATTTCCACCTTTGCTTTACTGTATCTCTATATTAGCCACTTATGAGGCTTTGCAGAGTCTAAGGACTAAGAAACTAATTTTTAAAAACAATGAAATTTGCATATAATTGTTAACACTTTAAAGAAGTATCCTACACATATTTTGATTATGCTGAATTTTTAGGTCCTTTTGAAGATTAATTTTGGATCAAGGATAAATGTTGTCATGTTTCAAAGAAAATAGAAATGTGTTACTTAATGGCCACACTTGTAATCTCATATACCAGTTCTCATGGTGCAATCATTTATGAAATAAAAGCTAACTCTGAAAGGAGCACCCATGAACATATTACATCATATTTGACTACAGTTAGATTAAACAATGCTTTTTTCCTCATTATTATTGAAATCGTATTTATTTTTCCTAATAGTATATATTTTTAAAACCATTTATTTAAAATAAAATCTTGAATATTTATTTCTCTAATATAACATTTCAGTAGTTATAAGCATCAATACCATGAGATGATAAACAAATAAAGAATCACAGCTCTAAAATTTTGAGAAACGTTGACGTCTATATCTCCCTCTTGCAGAGCCACATATACATTAAGATGCTAAAGTCCTAAGAAGTCACAGAGTAACAGTTTTCAGACTTGTTTGATCACAACTCTTTTTTTCATGTATCTCCTAATAAGAGCATGCTTTGGAAAATGTTTAGTGTATTCTTAGGGTATACTTGTGATTTATACAAATAATTATTTCTATTTTAAAGTAGGACAAAAGGAGCAAGCTGTGGAATGGTATAAGAAAGGTATTGAAGAACTAGAAAAAGGAATAGCTGTCGTAGTTACAGGACAAGGTAAGGTTATATTTACGTTTGTTTAGTAGCATCCGAAATTGTGTTCACATGATTGTCCTGATTTCAGATCCTTTTATCTTAATAAAGGTATTTAACAGATTTTTTAATGTTCTTGTTAAAGTTAATGCTTTATTACCTATGCTAAAAATGAAGTGTAACCAGGTATGTTCAAACTTGATTATTGTATTACTTGTGTCCTCCTTGGAACCGCTGTTCATATGTTAACCCTATTTTTAAACCTGTTTTTGAAACCTCATCCTTTCCTCATTGTCGAGGCAGGCAAGGAGTGGTTATTTCACAGACTCCCTTTTACACTGTGGGTAATGCTTGACTGCATGTTAAAATATGAGCTGTAATGTCTGACTTTGATTCACACATGGCTTTTTAAAACCAAAAAATTATTTCTCATCTTTACTTTCCTGTCACATCAAATTAAAAATTAGTCTAAGGACTTCCCTGGTGGCACAGTGGTTAAGAATCCACCTGCCAATGCAGGGGACACAGGTTCAATCCCTGGTCCAGGAAGATCCCACATGCCATGGAGCAACTAAGCCTGTGTGCCACAACTAGTGAGCCTGCGCTCTAGAGCCCACAAGCCACAACTACTGAGCCTGCGTGCCACAACTACTGAAGCCCATGCTCCGCAACAAGAGAAGCCATCGCAATGAGAAGCCAGCACACTACAACTAGAGAAAGCCTGCGTGCAGCAACGAAGACCTAACGCAGCCAAAAAAAAAAATCAGAGTCTTAACATTACCTTTAAATATGTAGACAACATTTCTTGCACACATACTATGTGCCCAAGCATCATTGTATGTGCTTCATACGTATTATCTCTTTTAATTTCACCACAACCCTACACTCTAAAGCTGCTACCGTTATCCTTATTTTTCGGATGAAAAACCTTAAGTGCAAAGAAATTAAGTAACTTGCGTGAGGTCTCATAGGCAGGAAGTGGTAGAGTCAGGATTTGAACCCAGGCAGTCTGACTTCAGAGCCTGAATTCTTAAATACTATGCTGTGAATAGTGGTATACCACTATTATATGAGTAAAGTACTTCAGCTTATCATAGCTAAAATAAATTCAGAAGCAAAAATTACAATGTGTGGGCTGAGAATCTTAGCCTTATGGATCAGTCCACCCAGTGGATATTTTATCTGGTTGGCTGATTCTATAACTTATATCAGCTAATCTCCAGTAACTATAATGTGTCAAATATTTACCTTTTTCTGTAATCTCTCCTTTTTATTTTGACTGTTTCTCTAGCTACTGGTCTCCTGTATAAAAGAGAGCAGAATAGAACAAGTAAATATGGAAGATTGGGTCTTGGAGACTTTTCATGAGTTTATGAGCATGACTTTATGAATTATGTACAAAATATATTCGCTGTTCTTTGCCAAATGCATAGAAGAAGAGTTAGAAGAAAATGAGTTGCTTGTAAGAAAAATAGTATTTCATTGAATCAAAAATGCCTTCAACTGTACCAAGAGAAAAAACAATGTCAATTAAACGATGACACATCCTCTTCTTATCACATAGAATTTGAATTTTAACCTTATTGAATATGCTATCTTAATCTTATTTAGACATAGCTATAACAGAAGTATTAGTATCTATGACCAAATTTTTGTATGCAGAGGAAGTGACAGACTATGTTATGACTGCAGCCTGGCTGATAGCATTAGTAGGTTGGCACAGGTTTTAAAACACTTCCCAATTTCAAAGAGTTTTAAATATAGGGGGAAAAATATATCTCAAAACCCGTAAAATTCATGAAATACCACAATAGGTCTGAAACCATCATAAGGAACTATAACTGATTTTTTTAAGATATTATTTGAAACTGATATTTTGTTAATTTCATAGTCTTTTTATAAAGACTATGACTCCCCATGAGATTAGTTGGTATGATAAAATTTATCTTGAAGCAGCATTAGTAGGTAAATGTAGATATTTTAATTATTTTTTTCTGCTTTTTCTTTCAGGTGAACAGTGTGAAAGAGCTAGACGCCTTCAAGCTAAAATGATGACTAATTTGGTTATGGCCAAGGACCGTTTACAACTATTAGGTATCAATTAATGAATTGTATAACTGGAATGAGATGTATTTAAAATCTTAAAATTTAAGATTTAAAATCTTAAAAGTTTAATGAAACTTTAAATGCAGATGGAAATCAGTGAACTTGAAAATGTGTTCTAGGCTTTCTTTTAACTTCTGAAAATTTCTAACGTATACAAAACAGAAGAGTTTATTGAACTAATTATCCATCACTCAGCTTTGGTAATTATCAACTCATTGTCGGTCTTGATTTAAGACTGGCAAACTATAACCTATGGACTAAACCCAGTTCACTGCCTGTTTTTGTAAGTTGGCACAAAGCTACTCTCATTCCTTTGTATATTATCTGGTTGCTTTCATGCTACAGTGAGAGAATTAAGTAGTTGATACAGAGATCATACAGCCTGCAAAGCCTTTTAATATATAGCTTTTAAAAATATTTTAATATTTACTACTGGCTCTTTACAGAAAAAGTTTGCCAACCACAGTTTATATCCCTGCTTACTTTCCCCAACTTCATATTACTATTTTGAAACAATTTCTCGATATCTTTTTGTTTCATTTATAAGTATTTCATGTCTCTAAAAGATAAAGATGCTTTAAAAATAAAATTGCCAAAGTAAGGAGATTGTCGCTTCTAACGTTTCCCTTCTAACGTTTCCCTTCTTTCCGTCCCTCCCTTATTTCCTGTGTATCACTTATTTTTTACTTTGATTTGTAACTAGAACAAACCTTCAAAAAGAAAACTCATTTCATTATAAAACGAAGGTAATGATTCTTCCCTCTGGGGAAGCTGTGAGTATTAAATGGGATGATGGACATGACTGCCAAAAAAAAAAAATTGCCAAAATACCATTATCACACCTAAAAAATAACCAATAATTCTTTTAATACTAACATAAACATAAAAGTAATGGCCAAAAAAATGGTCAGTGTCCAAATTTATATATAATATATAAATAATGTGCAGTCAGTATCTCAAAATTTAATAACTCCTACTATTTTTTAATAATTTAATTGTTTGAATCAGGATTTCAAGAAGATCCATACTATACATCTTTTAATATACAAGTCTGTTTTTTCTTTTTCTTGCAATTTATTTGCTGATGAACCAGATCTTTTCCACGTAGTGTTTCCTGCAGTCTGACTTTGGCTCCATGCATCTCCGTGTTATCTTTTAGTATGTTCTTCTGTCCTCCCTATAAATTGATAGTTGGATATAGAGCCTTAATTGGATTGAAAGTAGATTTTTATTTTTTAATGATAAGACTACTTGATAGGTGGTTTTGTGTTTATCCATCAGTATTTCTTGTGATGTTAGCAGCAGTTGATGACTTACGCCTAGTGACATTATAATTGTCATTCTTTCTGCATTCATCAGCTGTAGAAGGTCTATAAAGAGAAACTTCTCATCTTCTGTTTGATGGTATAGGTTTTAAAAATATATTCTTAAGGTAAATCTACTCCTCAAACAAGGTGGAGCTAAAACCCACCCTTCTTGGGTGGTTCTGCCATAGCTTGATGTGATAGAAATAGTAGCAACTTGGTAAACAGGCAGACTTTATTTGTTGCTCTGTGCTTTTGATAAGTTATTTGGCATTTCTGAGTCTTCTTTATTTCATTTGTAATATGAGGCTAATAGATAATTATTATCTCACTGTATTTGTGACTATGAATTGTTGAAGGAACCTAACCCATAGTAAGTACTCGAAAATGCTGGTTTTTGTTCATCTCCTTACCTGTGTGTAATCACCACCCCTGCTTTTGTGTACATATATACACATATGGTTTTTATTAATTCACTTATTCATTCATTCCTATATGGTCCATGGTGTTAATAAACTTTGCCCCACATTTTTGAAAGAGAAACCCTTACTGTTTTCAGATAGCTAACAAGGCAGTGTTCTCCTGGCTTCTGTGGCTGACAGTTTGCTTTCTTACTTCCTAAGTGATGGTTATTACTGTGTCAAATAAAATTACATGTTACATCAAGGGTTGTTGTAGTAAAATAATTATCTAATTGTTCTAGTTGGTCCTTTCTATGTGTTTTAGCTATAACACCTTTTCAGTATATGTACAAAGTATCAATGTATGTGATGCAGATTAAGTTTGATTATGGAACATTTTGTAACATGTTTCAAATTGAATAATAGTTGGTTTTTATCTTTTATCAGTATTTGAAATTGTGATATGGTAAAACATTAGAAGCAACTCATCAATTCATAGACTTGTCTTTAAATGCAACTTAGTAATTTCTTATTTGTGTTGTTAGAGGAGAGGACAAAAAGATATATAATATAACATGAAGCTAGGCTTTAATAGAATTAATATTTGGTTGTTGTTGTTGTCTGTTATCCTCAAAAGTGCTATATGTCCATTCATGAAAGATGTTACTTTAAAAAAGAGACGGTGGAATAAAAGACATCATCAACATTTTCCTGTCTTCTGAGAACGCAGAATATCTGGGAGTTATATACCAAAGACAGTAAAAAAGAAGTGTGCACAAGTGCATAGTAGAGCATATTTGTGTATTATGTGCTGGTTAAAAAAATGGAGCTTTTCAGAGGTGGGATGCCTGATAGGTATCTAAGTAGTATGGAGAATGATAACTGGGAGTTCCCCATACAGACTGGTTTGAGAGGATGTAGCATCTCTGATAAAGATGGGAAGAGTTCATATGTATTACATATCTTCAATTTAGTGATAGTGAACCTTAGAGCAAAGCTTAAGTGTAAAACCTGCTGTAGATAAAAGGATAATTTTGGCGTTGGTGTCTGGTATACTTGGCAATAACCCTTTTTAAAAAAAATTTAGCTTCATTCAAGGTCCATTTATTAAGTCCTTACTCTGTACTAGGAACGGTGCCAAGGGATATAAACTGAATTTCTTTCTTTTCTTTTTTTAAATTTATTTTTGGCTGTGTTGGGTCTTTGTTGCTGTGCACAGGCATTCTCTAGTTGCAGCAAGCAGGGGCTACTCTTTGTTGCGGCGCGCGGGCTTCTCATTGCAGTGGCTTCTCTTGTTGCGGAGCATGGGCTCTAGGCGCATGGGCTTCAGTAGATGTGGCACGTGGGCTCAGTAGTTGTGTCTCGCAGGCTCTAGAGCACAGGCCAGTAGTTGTGGCGCACAGACTTAGTTGCTCCGCGGCATGTGAGATCTTCCCGGACCAGGGTTTGAACCTGTGTCCCCTGCATTGGCAGGCGGATTCTTAACCTCTGCGCCACCAGGGAAGCCCTGAATTTATTTCTTAACTCGGGAAATGTTTATTGGGTGGTTATCATGTTCTAGGCACTTAGGATATAGACAAGGATCCTTGTGTCATAGAGTTTATATTCCAGCAGGGAGAATACTGACAGTAGGCAATAAACATAAAGAATAAATAAGTTATTCCATGTGTTAGAAGGTGATAAATTTGTGGAGAAAAGAAAACATAAAACACAATACAGGGGATTAGGAGTAGATGGGAGATGGTCTGGGTTTTTAGTTTTAAATAGGATAGTCAGGGTATATGCCTCTTGGAGAAGTTGACATGACCTGTAAGTTAGCCTTACAGGTATCTGGGAGAAGAGTGGTCTGGGGAGAAGTAAGAGCTGATGCAAAGCCTTAAGAAAACACATCTGGTATGTTTGAGAGGAGCAAAGAGGCCAGTGTGCCACAGCAAGGAGAGTATAGTAGAGATGAGGTCAGAGAACTAATGGTGGTGGGGTAGGCAGAGGGGGCGGCCATTACAACATGCAGGACCTTACAGGCCACTGAAGATTTGAGCTTTTGCCACCTGTGAAGTGGGGAGCAGTTACAAGGATTTTTTAGGAAAGGAGTAACATCATCTGACTTCAGTTTAAAAAGGATCCCTCTGGTTGTGATGTTGCAAGGGTATGTTATGTACCAAGGAGAGCAAGTAGGACAACTATTGTGGTAAGCTAGGAGAAAAATGATGGAGGCTTGGACCAGGATGATACCAGGAGTAACAAGTGGTTGGATTATGATTGTAGTTGAAACTTGAGCAAACAGATTTACTGATAGATTGGATAAAATGTTCCTGTGTTTAGGCTCTTGTTGATATAGTGGAGAAGGCAGACATAAATAGATAAATCATCATTACTGCAGGATGGAGATACACGGATATTTTGTAGAGATGGGAAAATAGGTGTCTGAGAAATCTTCCTGGAAGAAACCTAAAGTGGGGATTTAAAAAGATAAATAAAAGTTATTAATGGTTGGGTGGAAAGATATTCCATGAGGAACTAACAGCATGAACATAGACTCAGGGACAAGGAAAAGCATGGTGCTGGTAAAGACATGAATTTGGGATTGCTCAGGCATAAGAAGTGTAGGCAGATCATGGAGGGCCTTGTTGGTCATATAAAGGAGATTGAGTGCTAATCTGTGGGCAATGGGAAACTGCTAAAGGGTTGTAGGCACACAAGTTATGTGGTAAAATTTCCCTTATAAGTAGATCACTGAGATGATTGTGTGGGGATTGCACATGAGGGGATCAAGAAGCAAGGTGACTTGTTTTATTTTAAATCATTGGTTAATCTACACGACCTTTAGTCATTCTAAAAAGAAGCATTAGGGCTTCCCTGGTGGCGCAATGGTTGAGAGTCCGCCTGCCGATGCAGGGGACACGGGTTTGTGCCCTGGTCTGGGAAGATCCCACATGCCGCGGAGCAGCTGGGCTCGTGAGCCATGGCCGCTGAGCCTGCACATCCGGAGCCTGTGCTCTGCAACGGGAGAGGCCACAACAGTGAGAGGCCCGTGCAAAAAAAGAAAAAAAGAAAAAAAAAAAAAGCATTAAACTAAGCTTACTTTCTTCAAAAAAAGAGAATTGGAGCAGGTTCACATTAGCTGTGTGCTGCTATTGTGTGTGTGTTTTCATGCATATAAATCCAAACCCTGCACAAAAGTTTGATGACTTATTATTCTTAGTTATTATCAAAACTAAGGATTTAATTTCTGGTTTTTTTTACTATATAATGAATGTTTATGTGAACTTTTTGTTACATTTCATTGAAGAGTTTTAATTGATAAATCAGACATTTACAAATCAGTTCTTTCTAATTTATGTCTTTTACCAAAACAAATGGTTTCTTTCTCAATATGGTGATTTGAAGAGTATTATCTTTGAGAAAAATCAGATGACCTACCTGTTAACTAACAACAGAAAAAGGGCTCCAAGGTATATTGTATCAGCCAGTTCTAGGATACAAAAGCTGTGCAGTACTTTGTGCTTTGTGTAAAAAGGGTAGCTGCTATTTAACCTGTCCCAAAGGCATGTGTGGTTGTACCATAAACCAAGCATGGCGCCTGCTTGTCTGACATTAGAAATGAAAGTTTAAAAGAGTTAGTATATATGTGCTACATTTTTGCATATATTCATCGACTTTTTAGTACCAGAGGAAAGAATCAGTAATGATAACTTGGAGTATTTCAACAAAATAAATACGGTCAAAATTGAGCCCTATTATGAATGACGCTCAGAGCAAGTACTTCATGTGTTATTTTATTTAACCCTTGAGACCCTCGGAAAACTGACGCTAAAGCAAGTTCGTACTAGTGAGTAAGTGGTAGAGTGTCAGGGTGTTCGTCAGCTAACAATATGGATTGACTTGACTGGGGAAAGAGTGTAGCAGTGATGTAGAGTGGCAAGGAAGCTCAAACCGATACACTCTTGGGCTTCAGGTGCTAGAGGTAGAGACCTAGATCTTGAGAGGATTTGTTGTTGTTATCTGAAGTGGGAGTAAGGTTGAAATAATCCTTTAAAATCTTTGATTAATTTAAAAATAGGCAATATATGCACATGCCACAAAATTTCAAAAGTTTAAGTTTGAAAAGCATCCATCCCATGCTATGCCCCAGCCACTCATTCCCCATCCCCAGAGGCAGCTGGTATTACCAGTTTCTCTGGGTCTTTTTTAGAGATAATTTTCATATATTACAAGTATACATGTGTGTATTTAAATAAATGGTAGGGTACTGTACGCACAGTTCTGCAGCATGCTTATTCCATTCTGCTTTATTACATTTATTTTCTGCCTGACATACATTAATGTACCTGAATATGGCATTTCCTAGACACTCCTTACAGTTTCCTTCTGTGTCATTTCTCCTTTCCTAAATGTCCTTTTTTTTTTTTTAATCTTTACAGATCCCAGCCAACTCACAGCCCACTTCCTCTGTAAAGCCTTTTTAATGTTCTCTTTGTATCTCTATCCTGCTCTCCCTACACAATGATTTGGACATATTAGATATTCAGGAAGTATTTGCTGGCGATGGTAGTGATATAGAATTGCCTCAGGTTACCAAACCTGAATAATGCATATTTTGAACATAGTCATTCACTTGTTCATTTCTGTTGCTATTTTAATGTCTGAGTTTTTACTAATTATGTTGTTAAAGGTAATTCTATGTAAATGCCAAACCCTTCATTATGTAATAACTTTGTAACACCTTGAATCGTTTTTCATTTTCACATATACATTTTATTTTTTATCATGTATTTTTTTCTTTTTGTTTATTTTTTTCTTTTTTACCCCCCTCTGTTGCATAGAGAAGCTGCAGCCAGTTTTGCAGTTTTCCAAGTCACAAACGGACGTCTATAATGACAGTACTAACTTGACATGCCGCAATGGACATCTCCAGTCAGGTGGGTTTAGGTTAACTAACATGTAAAAATAACAAAGCTTGCATGCAAAGTAGAGTCTTACTTAACCTGATAATGTTGATTTGATTTTATAGTGGTAGATTTGATTGGTTTTTGTTTGCACAGGGCTGTGTGGAAAATACAGTAGCCCTATCATTCACGGTGTGTAAACATGTAATAAATAGGGCATAGCCATTCTCAACATGTTATATTTGCATATTTTACAACCTCCAATTTTTGAAATTATAAAATATGAAGGTTCGTTTTCCTAAATGATTAAAATGTTCTTTTGTTTCTATCTTACTTTGAGCTTTTGTGTTTTTTTCTATGGGTACCTGTACCAAATTTTTATGAAGTAGTGTTTATTGAGACAGAAATTTTAATTTTTCTTTGTTATATACCAATTTTCAATGCATATATATTTTCATTTATATAATACATGAATGTTTTATCATAGCACCTGTTAGAAAAAGTTTGAAGCTGAATTCACATAGTGAGGAGAAGCATTAGAATACTATTTTTCTTTTTCTTTTGTCCATGCCGCGTGGCATGCAGGGACCTTAGTTCCCCAACCAGGAGTCAAACCCTACCCCACTGCAGTGGAAGCACGGAGTCTTAACCACTGGACTGCCAGGGAAGTCCCCTAGAATACTATTATTTACTATGGGTTAAATTTGTTTTCCATAAACTTTGGTCATCACATCAACTCCTACAGAAAATTAAATGCTTTTTTGTTTTGTTTTTTTCTTTGACACCTTCTCTAGTTTTATTGGTAACTTTTTCAGAATTCGTTCTGTGTCCAGTACTTAAATTTTATTAAAGTAAATATTACTTTGTTCAAGTTGTAGTAGAAAACCCTTAGTATAGACTATAAAACAACTGCTTTCTTTACTCATATGTGATAAAAAAAAGTTTCAAGATTTATTTTTTTGTTTGTTTGCTTTTATCATTTTTATTGGAGTGTAGTTGATTTACAATGTTGTGTTAGTTTCAGGTGTACAGCAAAGTGAATCAGTTATACATATACATATATCCACTCTTTTTTTAGATTCTTTTCCCGTATAGGCCATTACAGAGTATCGAGTAGAGTTCCCTGTGCTATACAGTAGATTCTTATTAGTTATCTATTTCATATATGGTAGTGTATATATGTCAATGCCAATCTCCCAATTTATCCCCCCCCGTTACCCCTGGTAACCATAAGTTTGTTTTCTACTTTTGTAAATCTATTTCTGTTTTGTAGATAAGTTCAGTTGTACCCATTTTTTAGATTCCACATATAAAAACGATATTATATGATATTTGCCCTTCTCTGTCTAACTTACTTTACTCAGTATGACAATCTCTAGGTCCGTCCATGTTGCTGCACTTGGCATTATTTTGTTCTTTCTTATGGCTGCGTAATATTCCATTGTATATATGTACCACAGCTTTAAAAAATATATTTTATTATTTATTTATCTATTTGGCTGCGCCAGGTCTTAGTTGCTATACAACATTTTCTTTATCCATTCCTCTGTTGATGGACATTTAGGTTGCTTCCATGTCCTGGCTATTGTAAATAGTGCTGCAATGAACAAGATTTCAATAAAGAAGAAATAGTGTGAGTGGATTTCTTGGGATGGAAGAGACAGTTGGTCATCAACTCTTTCCCTTGTGGCTTCACCTCTCCCTTAAGGAGTTCTCAGTCTGGTTTGGTCTTCCACTACAGAGCCCCACCTTAGTAACTATATTCATTTTCCCATTCCCTCCTGTATCTGATTTAAAATAACCTTTTCAAGTATAGAGAAGTATTTTGTCTGTTTCTTTTAGCATGGCTGTGAAGGGCTGACATCTTCATAATGAACTGTTTGAAAAAACAAAGAAATGTAAGAATGCACCATGTGTAAATAGTGAAGTTTCCAAAATACAAATTTGAGATCCTAATAATCCTACCTGAGTAAACAGCAAAATTTTCTAGCCCTGAGGAGCTGGTATGCCTTTCCCTTGTTATCTTGATTTTTTTCTACTTAATTCCACATGTGAGATCCCATTGTATTTTTCTGCCATGTTGGGGGACAAAAGCAGCTTTCTCTTCTGGGACCCATTAAAAAAATCAAACTGTCTTATTTTAAATACCTAGTTATCAATTCTGTTCGTTCTTCTTGTTGGGGGGACATACTGACTTCACAGCTAATTTATGCAGCACTGGTGTTTGATTCCCGTTGAGCCTTAGTGAATCAGCTGGCTCATTCATGCCTAGTTCATTAGTGTCATCCACTTATGGAACATTCTATGATGTTTCACTTGGATGAGTTACTTCTTCTCTCTTAGGAAGCAGATATGCCAAAGTCTGCTTACTACTTTATGTGTTATCTACAATGTCCAATTTTCAAGTCAAAATTATTAGACGTGCAAAGAAATAGGAAAGTGTGACCCTTACTCAAGAAAGAAATCAGCCTGTAAAAACTGATTCTTGACTGGGCCCACATGTTGAATTTAGCAGATAAAGACTTCAAAGCAACCATTATAAATATGTTCAAAGAATTAAAAGAAAATATGGCATCTGTTAACAAACCTGCAATCTTAGCAGAGAATATAAACTAAACAATAAAAATAATGGAAGTTTTAAAGTTGAAAAGTACAGTTGGTGAAAAAAATTGCTAGATAGCCTCAACAGCAGATTGGAGATGTCAAATGAAAGATTCAGTGACCTTGAACTTAGATTAATAGAAATTGCTAAATCAGATGACTCCAATATCAGAAAGCAGATTAGTCATTGCTTAGGGCTAGGGGCAGTAAGAGGAATGGAATGCAAATGGATACAAGGAAACTTTTGGCTATGATGGAAACATTTTGTATCTTGATTTTAGTGGCTATTTTGCCAATATATTATACATTTTAAATGCATGCAAAATATTATACATAGATTATACCCTAAAATGTTGATTTAAAAATACTGAAAAGGTTTATAAAGAGAAATAATATTCCCCTTCCCACCTGTTATATCTCCCTTTCTTACCTGCACCCCTAGTTTGGCTCCTCATATAATATTTAACTCTTTGCTATTTTTTCTCATGCTCATTATACTTTCAAATATTATGCTTTTATTGCTGTTCCTGATTTATGAGTTTTTGATATGTATTGACTTCTTTTTCAGGTAGAAGAAGGTTTAATTCTCTTATGCCACCAATATCCTTCATTCCGTTTATGTTTGTATATATGTACATATATATCACTGTTTTTAGTTATATTGAAAAATTATATTTCATATTATTAGAAACTTAGTAAATATTGTTTACCCAAAGACAAATAATATATTTTAATTGTTTTCCCTTTTGGGTTTTTCCTCCCCCCAGGTTGTCTGACTTTTTTCTTGCTCTCTAGCTTCATATTACAGATTTTTACTTCTTTCTGTGTTTAATTTGCTTTTTAACTAAAAGGCCTCCTTTAGTATTTCTTTTAATGAGGGTTGTAGATAGTAAACTCTCTCAGCCTTTCTAGTGTCTGAAAATACTCTCATTCTTACGTGACTGGTCACCTGAATATAGAATAAATGAAAGTTAGCATTGATTTTTCCTTCAGCATTTTGAGCATACTCCGTTGTCTACTGACCTTTGTTATTTTTATGAAAAGTCTGCTGTCATTCTCACAATTCCTTATGAAAATTTCCATCCATTTGTAATCTTAGGACTATATATTTTCTGTTTGAAGAAATTCTTCTCCAGTCTCCTTTTTTCCCCTCTGAAATGCATGATACTTATCATCACCCTAGACAGACCTTGCTTTTATTCACACCTTGGCTTTTCCTTATTGTCATTCCCTTTTCTGGATTGCTTTCCTGCTTCTTCCTATAGGGTCATTATATTAGTTCCTTGAACATACGGTACAGAACTTTGCATTTGTTTACTAGAAAAGAACCCTTGGATCTCAATTCCCTGACCAGGATCTAACCTGCTCCCCCTGCATTGGGAGCACGGAGTCTTAACCACTGGACCGCCAGGGAAGTCCCTAATTTACTGTACTCTTAAGTTCCCTTCTTTTGTTTCCTTAAGCCATATTAAGGGATTTGATGACAAGAGCAACAATAAGGCTTTTGTCTTTAAGCTAGTCTTTTCTCTAGACTACTCTAATTTGCTGACTGATTTAACATCTGTCTTCACAGTGAACATTGTTATTAATAAACTCTGATGTTTGTTATATAGTATATGAAAATATTATTTAGAAGCAGTGAGATTTGAACATTCAGAAGTCTGTAATTTATGTAGAAGAGCACAGTAGCTAGGTCAGGTAAACCTTTTAGATTTAATTGAAGGTGTCCTATATGTGTTTATTTGCATAGAGGGTAAAAATACTTGGCGATTTAACCATATCTTTATACCCTTTAAATTAAATTTATTTTTTTAAACTTGGTGGCACAGACTAGACTTTCATTCTATTTTGTAGTCTTAAAAGTTTGGAACGAAGTGCTATTTTTTTTTTTTCTCCATACAACCTATCTCTAATGCCTTTACTACATTTTGTTTGTTTAATTTTTGGCAGCTTTTTTTTTTTTTTTTTTTTTTTTTTTTTGCGGTACGCGGGCTTCTCACTGTTGTGGCCTCTCCCGTTGCGGAGCACAGGCTCCAGACGCACAGGCTCAGCGGCCATGGCTCACAGGCCTAGCCACTCCGCGGCATGTGGGATCTTCCCGGACCGGGGCACAAACCCGTGTCCCCTGCATTGGCAGGCGGACTCTCAACCACTGTGCCACCAGGGAAGCCCTGGCAGCTTTTAAACAAAGAAAAAAAAAAGCAAGAAACATTTTGGCAGCTTTTTGCTTGGTACCTTTTTTATATCCTCCTTCTGTCCCCACAAATAAAGTTATTTCTTTTTATAGCAAATATGTATTCCTTATAAGAAAATTATAATATACATCAGGAAAAGGAAAAAGCTAAATAACCCATAATCTTGCCCACACCCAGTAATAACCCTTATGCACACCCTAGTATATATTCTGATTGAAATCTTATTTTGAAATATTGTTGAAGTAAAAAAAAAATTATTAGTTTTACAAATTTGTACTGGTCTTTATATTTTTATAATGTTTAGCCACAATTTTCTAACCATGATGATTTTATTTTTTTCCTTGCTAGAAAGTGGAGCTGTTCCGAAAAGAAAAGATCCCTTAACACACACTAGTAATTCACTGCCTCGTTCAAAAACAGTTATGAAAACTGGATCCACAGGTCTTTCAGGCCACCACAGAGCACCTAGCTGCAGTGGTTTATCCATGGTTTCTGGAGTGAGACAGGGACCTGGTCCTGCAACTGCCACTCATAAGGTATTTGGAGACAGTAACTTTAATTGCTATGCTGTTGCAAATAGAAAATTTTGAACATCATATGCTTGCTTAAGTTTATTACAAGTACTTTATAATACCTTAGAGAATCGATAAGTTTCTACAACACTGAATGAAATTTTTCTTTTTTTTAATTTAGATTTTTAAGACTCTTAAGTAGTAGGGGCAACTTGCTACTAAAAAGCAAACCTCTTTTTTTCTCTATTATTTATTTATTTTTGCGGTACGCGGGCCTCTCACTGTTGTGGCCTCTCCCATTGCGGAGCACAGGCTCCGGACGTGCAGGCTCAGCAGCCATGGCTCACGGGCCTAGCCGCTCCGCGGCATGTGGGATCTTCCCGGACCGGGGCACGAACCCGTGTCCCCTACATCGGCAGGCGGACTCTCAACCACTGTGCCACCAGGGAAGCCCTCTCTATTATTTTTTAAGCAAATTTTTTTTAACTCCTTTTGGTTCTAAATAGGTTTTTTTAATAGTAAGTTTGCTTATCCAATCTGTTTTATATAATACTGTATAATTCTTTTTTAAAAAAATTAATTTATTTATTAGGCCGCATGGTACAGCTTGTGGTATCTTAGTTCCCCGACCAGGGATTGAATCCGAGTCCTTGGCAGTGAAAGCGCCCAGTCCTAACCACTGGACCACCAGGGAATTCCCTATAGTTCATTTAAAATTTGTTATTCTTTTAATTATTTAAATCTACATAAATGTTTTATAACATTAAACATACATAGAGTTTTGTTACAATTCTAACAAGGATCAAAATTGTATGACTGCATTGTGATACAGCCTTTTTATTTTATAGTAACTGAATCTCTCTGGATAAAATCTTCTATAAACCCACTTCATGCCAAATGTAGTTCTGTAGTGAATGCCATTTTATCTTGGAGTAAATATACAATTTTTGGATTTTTATATCCATTTTTTGCTACTTTTAAGCCTTTAATTCTGTGAACATTAAGGTTGACTCACATGTGAAAAGTGCAAACGTTATGTTGTGTTTTCACATTAAAATTTTGTGTCCTTCAAGAGTACACCAAAAACAAATAGAACAAATAAACCTTCTACCCCTACAACTGCTGCTCGTAAAAAGAAAGACTTGAAGAACTTTAGGAATGTGGACAGCAACCTTGCTAACCTTATAATGAACGAAATTGTGGACAAGTAAGTTTTGTCATCTAAAGTGTTTTATGGGGTTTTAAAATTTTTTTATTTATGAAATATATCATGAGTGAAATGGATAATATATACCTTGTCTAATTTACATATGTAATTTTTATGATGGTTTTCAATTAGTGTAAATGTAGAAAACCATTGCTTTACTGATATAACTATAGTTTCACAGTTAACATAAAAATGGCTATGTTACATAGAGCTTAGACTTAATATTATAATAACTGAAGTATATTTCTGTTACGGAGCTAACTGAAATTCTGTTTCTTAGTGGAACAGCTGTTAAATTTGATGATATAGCTGGTCAAGAGTTGGCAAAACAAGCATTGCAAGAAATTGTTATTCTTCCTTCTCTGAGGCCTGAGGTAAGGATTTTATGTTATCATTTTCCTATAGCATCATCCATTACTGAATCCATAGTACAGTAAAGAAGTGTTTGAGCTATACTAGAATGATTAGTTCATATAACAGTAGGTTAGATGTCTTTTAAAGGAAAAAAACATTAGCAGTTGATGTTGACTAGTTACTTATACTGGAAAGGAGAATAAATATAATGGTTCCTAATTCCCAATCCATTTTTAATTAAATTTATAGGAAAAGTAGGTAACAGGAAATAATTTTTATATCAAGGTAAGAGAGATTTAAAGTTAAGAAAGAATCCGCCTGCCAATGCAGGCGACATGAGTTCGAGCCCTGATCTGGGAAGATTCCCACGTGCCGCGGAGCCACTAAGCCTGTGTGCCACAGCTACTGAGCCTGCACTCTAGTGCCCGCGAGCCACAACTAGGGAGCCCGTGTGCCACAACTACTGAAGCCTGCACACCTAGAGCCCATGCTTCGCAACAAGAAAAACTACTGCAATGAGAAGCCTGCACACCACAACAAAGAGCAGCCCCTGCTCACCGAAACTAGAGAAAGCCCACGCGCAGCAATGAAGACCCAATGCAGCCATAAATAAATAAATAATAAATAAATAAATAAATAAATAAATAAATAAATAAATAATTATTTTCAAGATTAAGTCATCAAAGTAAGGGGAGAGCTGGTGAATGATGGGTAGGGACCTCACCTTTCATCCCTTATTTTTAAACTCACTAAGGAAGTTAGGTAATCTTGCAATCGATAATAAATATTTAATTTTCCACACATAGCATTGTTTTTCTTTTTTCATTCTTTTTCATTCTTTTTTATTGGAGTATAATTGCTTTACAATGTTGTGTTAGTTTCTGTTGTACAATGAAGTAAATCAGCCATATGTGTACATATATCCTCTCCCTCTTGGGCCTCCCTCCCATCCCTTCCCATCCCCTCCCATCCCACCCATCTAGGTTGTAACAGAGCACCAAGCTGAGCTCCCTGTGCTATACCGCAGGTTCCCACTAGCTATCTGTTTGACACATGGTAGTGTATTTATGTCAAACCTAATCTCCCAATTAGCATTATTTTGGATTCTCACAATTCACAGATTGCATGTTTGATGCTGTTCTGAAAATATTGCAAAAAATAAATATGAGGATCCAGCCTGGATTAGTTATTTCTCTTCTCCTAGGACTTTCAAGTCTTAATGGACTCATTTACAAAATCTCGTGAAAATAGATGTTATATGGCACATTGTGATGAATACGCTTTTAAATGAATTTGTTGTGTGGCTCTATTTTTCTAGAGTCTATGTCACTCTCATACTACTTTCATGGTGTTTATAACTTGTGAGTACCAACTATACTGAAACTTACTAGTTTTTGAGTCCACTTTCTTTATTTTTCCTTCTTGCCCACTCTAAGAAGCAGTGTGCATGAAATCACTGGTTTAATATACTAATTGAAATTTTCTTAATACACAATAAAATAGAGAATTATTAAAATAGAAGGCATTTGTCCTGAACCAAATTTATCTCTTGTACAACCTCAGGCCACACTTTGAGGAAACATATTATAGCTTGTATTTGGGCTTACTTTTTGCCTGCAGTTATGTAAGAGTAGTAAATGTAGCAGAGTGAGTATTGACAAAAAAATGCTTGTTGAAAGAACTCATATAATTGTAGACCTGTTAAGGATCTTATCAGTCATCTAGTCCATTTGTGGATAAAGAAACTAATCCTGAAATCCAAATTTCTTGCTCAAGATTATAATTAAGTGGTGGTTCTAGGAAATGAAATAAATAAGATTCCTAACATTAGACTGCCGCCTCAAGGCTATAACTGCCAGCTAATTCTTGTTTTTTGTATTTGTTTTTTTACTGTATGTGTAATTTAATAGTAATTTTTTTACATCTTTATTGGAGTATAATTGCTTTACAATGGTATGTTAGTTTCTGCTTTATAACAAAGTGAATCAGTTATGCATATACATATGTTCCCATATCTCTTCCCTCTTGCGTCTCCCTCCCTCCCACCCTCCCTATCGCACCCCTCTAGGTGGTAACAGAGCACCGAACTGATCTCCCTGTGCTATGCGGCTGCTTCCCACTAGCTATCTGTTTTACGTTTGGTAGTGTATATATGTCCATGCCACTCTCTCGCTTTGTCACAGCTTACCCTTCCCCCTCCCCATATCCTCAAGTCCATTCGCTAGTAGGTCTGTGTCTTTATTCCTGTCTTACTCCTAGGTTCTTCATGACATTTTTTTTTCTTAAATTCCATATATATGTGTTAGCATACGGTATTTGTCTTTCTCTTTCTGACTTACTTCACTCTGTATGACAGACTCTAGGTCCATCCACCTCATTACAAATAGCTCAATTTCGTTTCTTTTTATGGCTGAGTAATATTCCATTGTATATATGTGCCACATTTTTATCCATTCATCCAATGATGGACACTTAGGTTGTTTCCATCTCTGGGCTAGTGTAAACAGAGCTGCAGTGAACATTTTGGTACATGACTCTTTTTGAATTATGGTTTTCTCAGGGTATATGCCCAGCAGTGGGATTGCTGGGTCATATGGTAGTTCTATTTGTAGTTTTTTAAGGAACCTCATACTGTTCTCCATAGTGGCTGTACCAATTCACATTCTCACCAGCAGTGCAAGAGTGTTCCCTTTTCTCCACACCCTCTCCAGCATTTATTGTTTCTAGATATTTTGATGATGGCCATTCTGACTGGTATGAGATGATATCTCATTGTAGTTTTTTTTTTTTTTTTTTTTTTTGCGGTACACAGGCCTCTCACTGTTGTGGCCTCTCCCGTTGCGGAGCACAGGCTCCGGACACACAGGCTCAGCGGCCATGGCTCACGGGCCCAGCCGCTCCGCGGCATGTGGGATCCTCCCAGACCGGGGCACGAACCCGTGTCCCCTGCATCGGCAGGCGGACTCTCAACCACCGCGCCACCAGGGAAGCCCTCATTGTAGTTTTGATTTGCACTTCTCTAATGATTAATGATGTTGAGCATTCTTTCATGTGTTTGTTGGCAATCTGTGTATCTTCTTTGGACAAATGTCTGTTTAGATCTTCTGCCCATGTTTGGATTGGGTTGTTTGTTTTCTTGTTATTGATCTGCATGAGCTGCTTGTAAATTTTGGAGATTAATCCTTTGTCAGTTGCTTCATTTGCAAATATTTTCTCCCATTCTGAGGGTTGTCTTTTGGTCTTGTTTATGGTTTCCTTTGCTGTGCAAAAGCTTTGAAGTTTCATTAGGTCCCATTTGTTTATTTTTGTTTTTATTTCCATTTCTCTAGGAGGTGGGTCAAAAAGGATCTTGCTGTGATTTATGTCATAGAGTGTTCTGCCTATGTTTTCCTCTAAGAGTTTGATAGATTCTGGCCTTACATTTAGGTCTTTAATCCATTTTGAGCTTATTTTTGTGTATGGTGTTAGGGAGTGATCTAATCTCATACTTTTACATGTACTGTCCAGTTTCCCCAGCACCACTTATTGAAGAGGCTGTCCTTTCTCCACTGTACATTCCTGCCTCCTTTATCAAAGATAAGGTGACCATATGTGCGTGGCTTTATCTCTGGACTTCCTATCCTGTTCCATTGATCTGTCTTTCTGTTTTTTGTGTTTTTTTTGCGGTACACGGGCCTCTCACTGTTGTGGCCTCTCCAGTTGCGGAGCACAGGCTCCGGACGCGCAGGCTCAGCAGCCATGGCTCACGGGCCCAGCCGCTCCGCGGCATCCCTCTGGACCAGGGCACGAACCCGTGTTCCCTGCATCGGCAGGTGGACTCTCAACCACTGCGCCACCAAGGAAGCCCTATCTTTCTGTTTTTGTGCCAGTACCATACTGTCTTGATTACTGTAGCTTTGTAGTATAATCTGAAGTCAGGGAGCCTGATTCCTCCAGCTCCAGTTTTTATTCTCAAGATTGCTTTGGCTATTCGGGGTCTTTTGTGTTTCCATACAAATTGTGAAATTTTTTGTTCTAGGTCTCTGAAAAATGCCAATGGTAGTTTGATAGGGATTACATTGAATCTGTAGATTGCTTTGGGTCGTAGAGTCATTTTCACAATGTTGATTCTTCCAATCCAAGAGCATGGTATATCTCTCCATGTATTTGTATCATCTTTAATTTCTTTCATCAGTGTCTTATAATTTTCTGCATACAGGTCTTTTGTCTCCTTAGGTAGGTTTATTCCTAGATATTGTATTCTTTTGGTTGCAGTGGCAAATGGGAGTGTTTTCTTGATTTCACTTTCAGATTTTTCATCATTAGTGTATAGGAATGCCAGAGATTTCTGTGCATTAATTTTGTATCCTGCAACTTTACCAAATTCATTGATTAGCTGTAGTAGTTTTCTGGTAGCATCTTTAGGATTCTCTATGTATAGGATCATGTCATCTGCAAACAGTGACAGCTTTACTTCTTCTTTTCCGATTTGGATTCCTTTTATTTCCTTTTCTTCTCTGATTGCTGTGGCTAAAACTTCCAAAACTATGTTGAATAAGAGCGGTGAAAATGGGCAACCTTGTCTTGTTCCTGATCTTGGTGGAAATGCTTTCAGTTTTTCACCATTGAGGATGATGTTGGCTGTGGGTTTGTCATATATGGCCTTTATTATGTTGAGGAAAGTTCCCACTATGCCTACTTTCTGCAGGGTTTTTATCATAAATGGGTGTTGAATTTTGTCAAAAGCTTTTCTGTATCTATTGAGATGATCATATGGTTTTTCTCCTTCAATTTGTTAATATGGTTTATCACATTGATTGGTTTGCATATATTGAACAATCCTTGCATTCCTGGAATAAACCCCACTTGATCATGGTGTATAATACTTTTAATGTGCTGTTGGATTCTGTTTGCTAGTATTTTGTTGAGGATTTTTGCATCTATGTTCATCAGTGATATTGGCCTGTAGTTTTCTCTCTTTGTGACATCTTTGTCTGCTTTCGGTATCAGGGTGATGGTGGCCTCGTAGAATGAGTTTGGGAGTGTTCCTCCCTCTGCTATATTTTGCAAGAGTTTGAGAAGGATAGGTGTTAGTTCTTCTCTAAGTGTTTGATAGAATTCGCCCGTGAAGCCATCTGGTCCTGGGCTTTTGTTTCTTGGAAGATTTTTAGTCACAGTTTCAATTTCAGTGCTTGTGATTGGTCTGCTCATATTTTCTATTTCTTCCTGATTCAGTCTTGGCAGGTTGTGCATTTCTAAGAATTTGTCCATTTCTTCCAGGTTGTCCATTTTATTGGCATATAGTTGCTTGTAGTAATCTCTCATGAACTTTTGTATTTCTGCAGTGTCAGTTGTTACTTATCCTTTTTCATTTCTAATTCTATTGATTTGAGTCTTCTTCCTTATTTTCTTGATGAGTCTGGCTAATGGTTTATCAATTTTGTTTATCTTCTGAAAGAACCAGCTTTTAGTTTTATTGATCTTTGCTATCGTTTCCTTCATTTCTTTTTCATTTATTTCTGATCTGATCTTTATGATTTCTTTCCTTCTGCTAACTTTGGGGTTTTTTTGTTCTTCTTTCTCTACTTGCTTTAGGTGCAAGGTTAGGTTGTTTATTGGAGATGTTTCCTGTTTCTTAAGGTAGGATTGTATTCCTATAAACGTCCCTCTTAGAACTGCTTTTGCTGCATCCGATAGGTTTTGGGTCGTCGTGTCTCCATTGTCATTTGTTTCTAGGTAGTTTTTTATTTCCTCTTTGATTTCTTCAGTGATCACTTCGTTATTAAGTAGTGTATTGTTTAGCCTCCATGTGTTTGTATTTTTTATAGATATTTTCCTGTAATTGATATCTAGTCTCATAGCGTTATGGTCAGAAAAGATACTTGATACAATTTCAATTTTCTTAAATTTACCAAGGCTTGATTTGTGACCCAAGATATGATCTATCCTGGAGAATATTCCATGAGCACTTGAGAAGAATGTGTATTCTGTTGTTTTGGGATCGAATTTCCTATAAATATCAATTAAGTCCATCTTGTTTAATGTATCATTTAAAGCTTGTGTTTCCTTATTTATTTTCATTTTGGATGATCTGTCCATTGGTGAAAGGAGGGTGTTAAAGTCCCCTGCTATGAATGTGTTACTGTCGATTTCCCCTTTTATGGCTGTCAGCATTTGCCTTATGTATTGAGGTGCTCCTATGTTGGGTGCATAAGTATTTACAATTGTTATATCTTCTTCTTGGCTCGATCCCTTGATCATTATGTAGTGTCCTTCTTTGTCGCTTCTAATCTTTATTTTAAAGTCTGTTTTGTCTGATATGAGAATTGCTACTCCAGCTTTCTTTTGGTTTCCATTTGCATGGAATATCTTTTTCAGTCCCCTCACTTTCAGTCTATATGTGTCTCTAGGTCTGAAGTGGGTCTCTTGTAGACAGCATATATATGGTTCTTGTTTTTGTATCCATTCAGCCAGTCTGTTTCTTTTGGTGGTAGCATTTAATCCATTTACATTTAAGGTAGTTATCGATATGTATGTTCCTATTCCCATTTTCTTAATTGTTTTGGGTTCGTTATTGTACGTCTTTTCCTTCTCTTGTGTTTCTTGCCTAGAGAAGTTCCTTTAGCATTTGTTGTAAAGCTGGTTTGGTGGTGCTGAACTGTTTCAGCTTTTGCTTGTCTGTAAAGGTTTTAATTTCTCCATCAAATCTGAATGAGATCCTTGCTGGGTAGAGTAATCTTGGTTGTAGGTTTTTCTCCTTCATCACTTTAAATATGTCCTGCCAGTCCCTTCTGGCTTGCAGAGTTTCTGCTGAAAGATCAGCTTTTAACCTTATGGGGATTCCCTTGTGTGTTATTTGTTGTTTTTCCCTTGCTGCTTTTAATATGTTTTCTTTGTATTTAGTTTTTGACAGTTTGATTAATATGTGTCTTGGCGTGTTTCTCCTTGGAATTATCCTGTATGGGACTCTCTGTGCTTCCCGGACTTGATTAACTATTTCCTTTCCCATATTAGGGAAGTTTTCAACTATAATCTCTTCAAATATTTTCTCATTTCCTTTCTTTTTTCTTCTTCTTCTGGGACCCCTGTGATTCGAATGTTGGTGTGTTTAATGTTGTCCCAGAGGTCCCTGAGACTGTCCTCAGTTCTTTTCATTCGTTTTTCTTTATTCTGCTCTGCAGTAGTTATTTCCGCTATTTTATCTTCCAGGTCACTTATCCGTTCTTCTGCCTCAGTTATTCTGCTATTGATCCCATCTAGAGTATTTTTAATTTCATTTATTGTGTTGTTCATCGTTACTTGTTTCATCTTTAGTTCTCCTAGGTCCTTGTTAAATGTTTCTTGCATTTTGTCTATTCTACTTCCAAGATTTTGGATCATCTTTACTATCATTATTCTCAATTCTTTTTCAGGTAGACTGCCTATTTCCTCTTCATTTTTTAGGTCTGATGGGTTTTTATCTTGCTCCTTCATCTGCCGTGTATTTTTCTGTCTTCTCATTTTACTTATCTTAGTGTGTTTAGGGTCTCCTTTTCGCAGGCTGCAGGTTTGTAGTTCCCGTTGTTTTTGGTGTCTGTCCCCAGAGGCTAAGGTTGGTTCAGTGGGTTGTGTAGGCTTCCTGGTGGAGAGGACTAGTGCCTGTGTTCCTGTGGATGAGGCTGGATCTTGTCTTTCTGGTGGGCAGGTCCACGTCTGGTGGTGTGTTTTGGGGTGTCTGTGGACTTATTATGATTTTAGGCAGCCTCTCTGTTAATGGGTGGGGTTGTGTTCCTGTCTTGCTAGTTGTTTGGCATAGAGTGTCCAGCACTGTAGCTTGCTGGATGTTGAGTGAAGCTGGGTGCTGGTGTTGCGATGGAGATCTCTGGGAGATTTTCGCCGTTAGATATTATGTGGAGGTGGGAGGTCTCTGGTGGACCAGTGTCCTGAACTTGGCTCTCCCACCTCAGAGGCACAGCACTGACTCCTGGCTGCAGCACCAAGATCCTTTCAGCCACACGGCTCAGAATAAAAGGAGAAGAAAAGAAAGAAAGAAACAAAGAAAGGAGGAAAGAAAGGAAGAAAGAAAGAAGAAGGAAGGAAGGAAGGGAAAGAAAGAAAAAGGAAGGAAGGAAGGGGATAAAATAAAATAAAGTAAGATAAAATAAAATATAGTTATTAAAATAAAAAATAATTATATTTAGCAAAAAAAAATTTTTTAAAGAAAAAACGAACAAAAAAAACCGGACGGATAGAACCCTAGGACCAATGGTGAAAGCAAAGCTATACAGACAGAATCTCACACAGAAGCATACACATACACACTCACAAAAAGAGGAAAAGGGGAAAAAATGATGTTGCTCTCAAAGTCCACCTCCTCAATTTGGGATGATTCGTTGTCTATTCATGTATTCCACAGATGCAGGGTATATCGAGTTGATTGTGGAGCTTCTATCGGCTGCTTCTGAGGCTGGTGGGAGAGATTTCCCTTTCTCTTCGTTGTTCTCACTGCTCCTGGGGCTCAGCTTTGGATTTGGCCCTCCCTCTGTGTGTAGGTCACCAGAGGGTGTCTGTTCTTCGCTCAGACAGGATGGGGTTAAAGGAGCAGCTGCTTCAGGGACTCTGGCTCCCTCAGGCCAGAGGGAGGGAGGGAGGAGTGCGGATGCGGGGCGAGCCTGCGGCGGCAGAGGCCGGTGGGACGTTGCAACAGCTTGAGGCGCCCTGTGCGTTCTCCCGGGGAAGTTGTCTCTGGATCACGGGACCCTGGCAGTGGCGGGATGCACAGGCTCTCCGGAAGAGGGGTGTGGATAGTGACCTGTGCTCGCACAATGGCTTCTTGGTGGCGGCGGCAGCAGCCTTAGCGTCTCATGCCCGTCTCTGGGGTCCGCGCTGTTAGCCGCGGCTTGCGCCGGTCTCTGGGGCTCCTTTAAGCAGCGCTCTTAATCCCCTCTCCTCACGCACCAGGAAACAAAGAGGGGAGCAAAAGTGTCTTGCCTCTTTGGCAGGTCCTGACTTTTCCCCGGACTCCCTCCCGGTTAGCCGTGGTGCACTAACCCTTTCAGGCTGTGTTCAGGCCGCCAACCCCAGTCCTCTCCCGGCGCTCCGACAGAAGCCCAAGCCTCAGCTCCCAGCCCCGCCCGCCCCGGCGGGTGAGCAGACAAGCCTCTCGGGCTGGTGAGTGCTGGTCGGCACCGATCCTCTGTGCGGGAATCTCTCCGCTTTGCCCGCCGCACCCCTGTTGCTGCGCTCCCCACCACGGCTCCGAAGCTTTCCCGCTCCGCCACCCTGAGTCTCTGCCCGCGAAGAGGCTTCCTAGTGTGTGGAAAGTTTTCCTCCTTCACGGCTCCCTCCCACTGGTGCAGGTCCCGTCCCTATTCTTTTGTCTCTGTTTATTCTTTTTTCTTTTGCCCTACCCAGGTACGTGGGGAGTTTCTGACCTTTTGGGATGTCTGAGGTCTTCTGCCAGCGTTCTCTTGGTGTTCTGTAGGAGTTGCTCCACGTGTAGATGTATTTCTGGTGTATCTGCTAGTGTTGGAGGGTATCCTGCAGTGGCGGGGGGTGGCTGTGGCTCACCGTGGAGACAAGGACACTGGCAGCAGAAGTTCTGGGAAGTACTCCTTGGCATGAGCCCTCCAGGAGTCCGCCATTAGTGCCAGCAAAGAGCCTCCAGCTAATTCTTAAGTATGGATTTTAGTATTTATTCAGTGGTATGCTTCTTAGGGTACAAAAATATATCTAAAATTAGAGAGGTAGTAAGTAAATATTTGGACTGTGCTAGAAGGCATTCAGCTTCTACTCTACCCATAACTTTAGGGAACATATCTAAAGTGGAAAGTGAGGTCAAACAGCATATGACTTTACATTTTGGCATATTTCCATGGTAGTGCCATATGTTAGAAAAAACTGGAATTTCAAAATTGAATAACCTAGCCTTGGGAGGGGCAGAAACCTTAGTAAATGTACTAAATTGGGGCTTGAGGAAGGACAGCATTTGAGGTAGAGCCAGACCTCAGGGTTTGGACCATTTGTGTGTCTCCACACCTGCCAATTGGACCATTTTTATAATTCTAGTTCAGATTCTAATGCAGAAAGGGAATATGATTGTTCTAGCTCAGCTTTTCACATTAGACCCATAAAATGGATCGTGGTAAGCCGTGAATGGGTCAAACTTATTTCATAAAGCATCTCCATTGTGCAGCAAATCAGCTTTATTCATAATTCTCCACAGTGGGGCGCTTGCATGGACCACGGTGGGGACATTGTTAGGCTAGATTGGAAAGTTGGGTATGACAGGCATCATGACGAACTTATTCATTGTTTAGTGTGCTAGAATTTTTATTTCATCATAGAAACACGGAATCATAATTAAGTCACCGAACACTAAAAATGGCTTTAAGGAGATAAAAAATTTTTTAAATATATGCTTGAGTTAATTTCTTCTCAGAATTACCTAAAGCAAGTACTTTAACCCTTGTTCATTCATGAAGTCATGGACTTGGAAAGGACATTGAAAAAACTCTTGTCCATCTCCCTGCCATCAAATAGGACTATGTTTTAAATACTTTAAAAGTAATTTTTTAAAATCACAAATATTAATCTTTGAAACAAGTTAAAACTGTAAGAAGAATATAAAATAAAATGTACCTTCCGACCCCAAAGCAGTACGTTTCAAAGTATATCACAGTGATCTGTCTACATACTTCTCTCAAAAATTTTACAACGAAAGTATATATTCTTCTGTCCTATTTCATAGACCTCTTTCATATCCTGTCCAGCTTATTTGTCAGCATTTTTCTGAGCTCTTGTGTTTTTTTCTTAATTTTTGAATTTAATTTTATTTATTTTTTTATACAGCAGGTTCTTATTAGTCATCCATTTTATACACATTAGCGGGTAGATGTCAATCCCAATTGCCCAATTCATCCCACCCCCACCCCCACCCCCCGCCGCTTTCCCCCCTTGGTGTCCATACATTTGTTCTCTACATCTGTGTCTCAATTTCTGCCCTGCAAACCGGTTCATCTGTAGAGCTCTTATGTTTATTTTGTTATCTTGCTGCTTAATAATAGCATTTTCTTTCAGTTTTATAGAAGAATGTGACTGTTCTCTAATTTTAAAAGGTTCTACCTACTAGTAAAATTTCCATGAATTTCTGAATATGTTAGCTTGAACATTTGCTTTTTTAAAAGTTTTTGAACTTACCTCTTTAAGTAATAATCTTATAAAGCCAATTCTTTTTTTTTTCATGTAGAATCTTTAATTTGATGAACCCTTAGCTCCATTATATCACACATTCCCTACCCCATCCTCCCAGTGTAGTATATCACTGCTGAGGTTAAATCAATATTCATTTCTTGTAAGTGTTAAGTACCACACTGAGTAGGATAGTGTGGGTTTTTTTCCCTTGTATAGGTTTTTTTTTCCCCCTAAATAATTGTGTTACTTTTTTGCTTAGTTTTCATCTTACCAATTGTCAAACCAATTTGCAAATTCATTAGCTCAGTTGTTTTTTTTCTTGGAACCCCTTTGTCTGGAACCACCTTTTTCTGTTCCATTCGACCAGTTGTTCTTATTTCATAGCTGTTCTATAATCTTGCTTCACCATCATCATGGAACTTTTCTTTGTCTTTCTATTTTAATGGATCTCTGGGTTTTTTGGATTCCTTATTTTCTCTTTCATGGTTTATTTTCTCATTTTGATGGCATACATCCTCCTGTAAGTTCCTGAGAAAGGGTCATGTGAGACAATATTTTGAGATTTCACATATCTGAAAATATATTTAATCTGCTGTCTTCCCTTGTTGATAATTTGATTAGATGTCAAGATTTAGGTTGAAACTGTAATGGTGGATATGTGACACAAATAGTGAACCCTAATGTAAAATATGGACTTAGGTTAATAGTATTATATCACTGTTCATCAGCTGTATTAACATATCACTATTCATCAGCTGTATTAAATGTACTATACTAATGCAAGATGTTAATAATAGGGGAAATGGGGGAAGTGAGGAGTTATGTGGAAACTCTCTATACTTTCCATTAAATTTTCTGTAAACCTAAAACCACTCAAAAAAATATTCCGTCTTTAAGTTGAATATCAGCCGCTTCATATGGTTCAACTTAAAAGTACATACACTTTCACTGTTAAGTAAAGTGTTATCAGTCGGGTGCTTCACCCTTCATTCCTGCCATGCCTGGTGTCCCAGAGTTTGGAGACTCTGGTTAAATTTCTCTCCTTTGGTTGTGGAAGAGAAGTACTTGCCGGCGTGCTCTTGGTGGGGGCAAGAGCATGGGTTCCATTGTTCTTCATACAGATTTTCAATCAGTTCCCCTGTTTTTGGCCAGCTACCTTACTGCTGCTTTCTCTGGTACCTGGTGCCTCCAGTTCCTGAGATGTTCCAGGGTTTTTTGTTCACATCAGCTTGCTCCTTGTATCTAGGTATCCCTTCACAAGCTGGCACTTAGGTTTTAGCTCCTTCAACTCTGTTAAATAATTTACCACACTTTATCAGCTCTCCATGTACAAAAATTTGTGTCCTCTGTTGTCTCCTTTTGTATTTTTTGTTTTGTTTTGAAGATTTATATCTTTTTTATTCATTTACCATTATTTGGTGAGATTTCTAAAGGAAGTAGAGAGGCATACTATGTTCAATATGTCTTGTTTAACCAATCTGCTTTCATTTTGATCAATAAGGGTTTGGTTTTAATTCATTTTGTTTTCTTCTGTTTTTAATAATTATTCTAATTTATTGGTTATGTGTTCTCTTTAGAGCTCTGGGCAGCTCTCTTTGGGAGGATGCTCTTGAAAGATGGTGCTTTTTAGATAACAAATAATACTTAAAATGTCTGGAAAAATTGTCTCCAGAATCATGGTTGTGAACTAAAGTGTGTATTTTTAAGTTGTTCACAGGGCTTAGAGCTCCTGCCAGAGGACTGTTACTCTTTGGTCCACCTGGAAATGGGAAAACAATGCTGGTAAGAATTCTTTTTATTAAAAAAAATATATATTTATTTATTTGGTTGTGCTGGGTCTTAGTTGCAGCATGTGTGCTCCTTAGTTGTGGCATGCGAACTCTTAGTTGTGGCATGCATGTGGGATCTAGTTCCCTGACCAGGGATTGAATCCGGGCCCCTTGCATTGGGATTGCAGAGTCTTAACCACTGGACCACCAGGGAAGTCCCAAGAATTCTTTTTTTTTTTTTTTTTTTTTTTTGCGGTACACTGGCCTCGCACTGTTGTGGCCTCTCCTGTTGCGGAGCACAGGCTTCGGACGCGCAGGCTCAGCGGCCATGGCTCACGGGCCTAGCCGCTCCACGGCGTGTGGGATCTTCCCGGACCGGGGCACGAACCCATGTCCCCTGCATCGGCAGGTGGAATCTCAACCACTGCGCCACCAGGGAAGCCCCCCAAGAATTCTTTTTAAATGTGCATGTTCTGTTGAGATATTTGGGAGATAATATGAAAAAAGAAACTTTTCATTGTCCCTGAGTCTATTATTTATGACTTGCCTTTGCTATAATATACTTTTTTTTATGGCCACACTGCGTGGCTTGCAGGATCTTAGTTCCCTGACCAGGGATTGAACCCAGGGCCACAGCAGTGAAAACGCCAAGTCCTAACCTCTGAACCACCAGCGAACTCCCAATTTTTAAACTAGTTTTTAATGACGAAGTAGGTGGAAACCCACATACGTTATCTTCCATAGTAGTTTGGGGCTGGCTAAATTTAATAGTGTAATTTTCATTATTTTCCCAAGTTAAATAATAAAATTTTACTGTAGAAGAGCTTACCTTACTATATTGAGTATCTTCCTAATCTTTGATTTTTTTTTTTTACTATTGTAACAGGTTTATTTAAATAAAATAATCAGCATGATACAGATTTCTTTCTTTTTTTTTAAATTGAGGCATAATTGACATACAACAGATTTTTTTTTTCTGTGTCCTTTTGCCAAAAGTTTTTGGTAGGATTTGGATATCTTTCTCCTGCATAGCTCTCCTAGAGGGAAAACATAAATAGGGAAAGAGTAACTTTTTCCGTTAGCTGTTTGTATTTCTCCAAGCAGTTATCTTCTATAACTAGGAAGAGAATAATACCCTCCTTTTTTTTTTTCTTTAACCTCTCCCTGTCACTTCTCTCTTAGAGAAAAAGACAGTGGAAAGAAGCATAGCTCTTCCTAGAGCTTTTCCTCATTACTGAGAAGAAAACACATTGATTGCCATATGTTGAGAATTGTGTCATGGCTTATATTTTTAGGAAATCTTTTCTAGAACTTAAATTGATCAGATGTGGTTATCTTTTTAAAGCAGTTGAACTAATATTTACCCTTGTGATTTTTAAAGGCTAAAGCAGTAGCTGCAGAATCTAGTGCAACCTTCTTTAATATAAGTGCTGCAAGTTTAACTTCAAAATACGTGAGTATTCTTTTTTCCAGTATTGTCATGTTCTAAGTTACTGTCTAAACATTACTGTGTTAAGTATAAATGGTAAGAACATTACACCAAAATGTTTTTATTTGAGTTTTATATCTATTATTTAGATATGCTGAATATCGCTCTTCAAAGTAGAAAGTTATGTGCATTTGCTAGGCTCTTTTAAAATTGAAATTATTCTGTTAAATACTGTATTTGTTTGCTAGGGCTGTGTATTAAAGTACCACAAACTGGCTGGCTTGAACAATAGAAATTTATTGTATTGTATTTTGGAGGCTAGAAGTCCAAATCAGGTATTGGCAGGGGTCTTAATTTTGTAAAGTAATTAAAAATAACTATAAAATGATACTTTTCCTGGTTAAATTTTACTTCCTGTGTGAAATTTTATACTTAAAATTGTTATTAAAGTAGGTTTACCCATATTATGCACATACTATAACAGAAAGCATTGTCTTGGAAGCTAGGAGGTAGGGATTCCAGCCTAACTTTTACATGCCAAGCTGGCCTTAAGAAAGTATCACTTTAGGCTTTACTTCATTTATTTTTTAAAAATATAAACCAGGTTCTATTTATTAAATACATAGATCTTCTTTCAAATTCATATACAAGATTTGTTAGCAGTTATGAATAAGTCTTACTATATTTACTTCACTTATAAAGTGTTGATGTCATAAGAGGTGATCTCTTGCAGTTCCTTCCGGCTCTGAGAATATTTGTTTTGAAGATTCTAATTCTGGGGCCTTTCCTTTTTTCTTTTATTTAATTTTCAATAAAAAGAATAGATGCCACCTAGAGAACAAAATAGTTTTTGCAGTAGATTACCACAAACCTCATGACTCTTTCGTTAGATGCTTTGGTGCATAGAATGGCTTTAGTATAGTATTTCAGCCCCTGGGAATGTCTTAAGGAGTGTTCATAGACCTCCTAGAAATACTTTGATATTTATTGACAGTGATATTGTGAGAATGGGTTTTCACGGTGTTCTCAATAGAGCAAGTTTTATTTAGAGCATTTTCCAACTTACCTGCTTCTATAAATATACCCTGCAACCTAGGGCTTAAGAATACGTGCCGCATCTCTCTCTTCTCTAGTATTCCCTCTTTCTCAGTAGTTATATCCCAATAGCTATTCCATTCTCAAGTCTTAGGAATGCAGAGTAAAACAAGACAGAGATATTTGTCATTTTTTAAAGTACTCACCAGACCGTCTTAAATAATAAGTAAGTAGTCTATTTTCTAAAATTATAAGGGACAATTCAGGAACACTCCCATACCCCCATTCCTTAAACCAAATCTTTGGTTGTTGCAAAGAAAGGAAATTAAATTCCTAGGTTCTAGACTTTTAATAGTGAAATTTAAAAAGCTGGAATAATCTTGCATTTTATGGGTATAACAGTGTATATAATGCCTTGTTTTAGGTGGGAGAAGGAGAGAAATTGGTGAGAGCTCTTTTTGCTGTGGCTCGAGAACTTCAACCTTCTATAATTTTTATAGGTAAGAACATGTTTTCCAACAACTTAGTTGAGTATTTGTAAAATTCCCTTTTCCAAATGTGAGGGATATGATGGGAAAGATTATTCAGAAGTAAAAAGTTTTTTTTAATTTATTTTTTATTGAAGTATAGTTGCAGAAGTAAAAAGTTTTAAAGAAGCACAAAGTTAAAAACTGTCTAATAAATTGAGTAGGACCCATTATATTAATAACCTAAGTGGTAAACTAGAGATCCTTTTATTTCCTCTAGATGAAGTTGATAGCCTTTTGTGTGAAAGAAGAGAAGGAGAACACGATGCTAGTAGACGTCTAAAAACTGAATTTCTAATAGAATTTGATGGTGTAAGTATTGATTATGATATTTTTAATGTGGTAGCATTTTAGGGTATTTTCCTATTGAATGGCCCAAATTAGAAATAAATATCTTTATTATGTTTTTCTTTGTTATTTATCTAAAAGTATTGAAAAAAAATTTGGCTTATAGGTACAATCTGCTGGAGATGACAGAGTGCTTGTAATGGGTGCAACTAACAGGCCACAAGAGCTTGATGAGGCTGTTCTCAGGTAGGGAGATTTATGTAGAAATGCACACATTTATTACAGATGTATTTACTCACGTGTTCATCTGACGTATTTCTTGTTTCCTTCTCTCTCAATTTTAAGACTAAATTCATTATTTTCCTCTCTATATCCATCTTCTGGTCTCTTGTTACCAACTGAAGATTTTGAGGACAGGAGCAGCATGATATCAGGAAAACTATTTTTAACTTTATGGTTTTAGGGAAATTACTTATTTCTTCTGGGTTGGATTAAAGTATCAAAACACCAAAACTGATTTTTACCCTCTTTTACTGGGCTTCATGAGAAGCTGATAAAGCACAGCTCATGGGAGCCATATGCTCTCTTCTCCTGTGTTTGATCAAATGTATTCCCTTTCTACTGGGAGGATAGTTTGGCTCAGCATAAAATTCTTGGATCTCCCGTTCTTTTCCTGAGGAATTTATAACATTGCCCCATTGTTTCTAGGATTGGATGTTGCAGTGTGAAAGTCTGAAGCCAGCCTGCTTTTATTCACATTTATGGGTTAATCCAGTAGGGTTAGTGTCTAATCTCCTTTCTAATACTACTACTACTACTTTTGTAGCCTTTGTTTCTGTGGTGGTTTTTGTTTTCTTTTTTATTGGTTTCCTGATCTCTGCAAACCCATTTTTCATCTTCTGTTGTCTACTTCTTTGAGCCTTTGTATGTCATTTCCTTGAGCCTTTATATCTCACTGAGCTCTTATTTCATAGGAGCCTTTTTTTTTCATCAAATTATTTTATTTCTTGGAAAGATATTTGGTCACAATTTTAATTTGCATTAAGGCAAAATCCTCTTGTGCATGTTCTTCATTTTATCTGTTTTATGTTTAATGTATTCTTTCCCCTCTTTTTTTTGGCACTGTTTTTTAAAATCAGTCCTATGCTTTTGTCTCTTTTGCTTATTAATTTTATTTGAATAAGGGGAGTTTTCTTGGAAAACCTAATTTGGAAGGATATTGTAGAAGAGGTAGAAAAGTAAGATAGCAACCATGTATCTTGAGTTGTCCTATGAATACCCTGGACTGGTGGGCAGTCTCCCTGACTCACAACAAAGCCGTACCTGATAAAGAAGTATACGTGTATATAAATAAGCGATTGGGTTGATTTAGTCTTCTTCAACTGAAAAAGATTGGTCATTGCAAAACAGCTTGTCATCTTGCCAGACTGATTGATGTCGTCTTACAAAGATGATGTATCTTTGAGTTTCTTTGTTCAGACTCATCTTCCTTGCCATTCCCTTGCTACTGACTAGGGTCACATGATCTTCAGAGCCAGTCCTTACATGTTTGTTTAAATATGGGGAGGAAGTTTTATTATCCCTCAGAGTGTGCTCTCTGTTTCCTCTGGAAAATTCTGCTCTGACAGCCATGTCTAAAATTTGCAGTGGCAGGTGCTGTCTGTATTCACCTTTGTCAGTGTAATTTTCACTGCCCTAGGCAGCCCTTCTTCATACATTTTAGTTCTGTAAATGTTACGTAGTTTGTTGATGATGGAGTTTACATTTCTGTTTCTGTTGTCCGTGTTGGTTTTAATTGTTCTGTTTCAAGAAGACAGCAGAGATCTGTTTCTTCAACTTCTTATATCAGATATTTTGTTTTAAAGTGTTACTGCTGTTAAAAAAATACAAATACATAAATGGTTAATTTAATTCTGACAATATTGAATTAAGGATTTTTAAACATTAACTAGAATTTTTTTAACTCTTTATTGGAGTATATTTGATTTACAATTTTGTTAGTTTCAAGTGTATAGCAAAGTGAATCAGTTATACATATATCCACTCTTTTTTAGATTATTTTCCCATATAGATCATGACAGAGTATTGGGTAGTGTTACCTGTGCTATGCAGTAGGTCCTTATTAGTTATCTATTTTATATATTTAACTAGAATATTTTAAAAGAGTAACTTTTATACTGATAACTACTAAAATGTATTCAAATGCCTTCAGCATTATATTTAAAGCTTTGTTCTTGTTATGTGCTACTTGAACTGAATTATCTGTAAATTCAAAACTGTATTTCTGAGATGGCTTGAATCCTTTTTTTAGGCGTTTCACCAAACGGGTATATGTGTCTTTGCCAAATGAGGAGGTATGTATCTGTGTTTGAATTTTTTTTAAGGCAGAAACAAGAACTACCATCTTGACAGTATTAAGTCTTCCAGTGCATGGTACCGCTGCATTGGAAAAGTTTGGTGGTTTCTTAAAAAGATAAACAGAAAACTTACTGTAAGATCCCAAAACTTCATTCCTAAGAATCTACCCAAGAGAAATGAAAACATATGTCTACACAGACATGTACAAGAATTTTTATAACAGCATTATAAATAATAGCCAAGAACTACAGAGAATCTAAAATAGTCTTCAGGCTTCCCTGGTGGCCTGAATCCACCTGCCAGTGAAGGGGACACAGGTTCGAGCCCTGGTCTGGGAAGATCCCACATGCTGCAGAGCAACTAAGTAGACCCCGTGCTCCACAACAAGAGAAGCCACCGCAATGGGAAGCCCACACACCACAACGAAGAATAGCCCCTGCTCGCCGCAACTAGAGAAGGCCCACACGCAGCAACGAAGACCCAACACAGCCAAAAATAAATAAATAAATAAAATTTTAAAAATCCTTAAAAAAAAAGTCATCAGTTGGTGAAAGGATATACAAATGTGGTATAGCCATTTAATGGAATACTGTTTAGCAATAAAAGGAATGAGCTACTTACACATACCATAATATGGATGAACCTCAAAAACATACTAAATAAAGATGCCAGATGCAAAGGATTTCCTATCATATGATTCCATTTTTATGAAATGTCTAGAAAAGGCTCACTTCTGGAAACAAAGTAGATAGTGATGTGGGTGGAAGTCGGGATTAACTGCAAACAGGCACAAGTGAACTTTTTGGGGTGATAGAAATGTTCTAAAATTGGATTATTGTGAATGGTTGCACAATTCTAAACTTACTAAAAGTCATTGAATTATACACTTCAAAAGGGTGAGATTCCATGTTACATGAATTCATATCTCTATAAAACTTTTTTTTTTAAATTGTGGTGTCTAGCTCAGACCCTTAGCATCCTTGGTAGTAACAGCAGCTACTTTCTTAGTGTTTTATTTGGATTGTTTTTAACTCTTTCAGGAACTCTCAAAAAATTGTTATTTTAACAGAGATATGTGTGAGGCTCTAAGAGGTAGAGTGGTTTGTATAAGATCATTCAGTTCCTAAATCCTGGATATTTTATTAAGCCAATTCTTAGGACTGATAATTCTTTAAAATTTCTTTTCAGACACGACTGCTTTTATTAAAAAATCTATTATGTAAACAAGGAAGCCCATTGACCCAAAAAGAACTAGCACAACTTGCTAGGTGAGTAATTTGATTTAGTCTATCTTGCAGTTGTTTTTTTTTAAGAATTCTTTTTGTTTTCTTTAAAGTAAGCTCATGTATGAAATGAGTAATTTATCTATCAGAAAACTTCTTATTGTTTCATTCTCTACTTCCTTTACCTTCTCTCATCTCATTTTCTTATATATATGGTGTCTAAATTTTAGTTTCTAGATCCTCTAGAAGACATGACCTAAACAGCTAATGATGGTAGTATATATTCTTTTTATAAATTTATTAAAACTTATAAGTGGTATTAAAGTAATTTTTAATAAATTTATTTTATTTATTTTTGGCTGTGTTGGGTCTTCGTTGCTGCATGTGGGCTTTCTCTAGTTTTGGTGAGCGGGGGCTACTCTTCGTTGTGGTGTGTGGGCTTCTCATTGCGGTGGCTTCTCTTGTTGCAGAGCACGGGCTCTAGGCACGCGGGCTTCAGTAGTTGTGGTACACGGGCTCAGTAGTTGTGGCTCATGGGCTCTAGAGCGCAGGCTCAGTAGTTGAGGCTCACAGGCTTAGTTGCCCCGTGGCATGTGGGATCTTCCTGGACCAGCCCTCGAACCTGTGTTCCCTGCATTGGCAGGCAGGTTCTTAACCACTGCGCCACCGGGGAAGCCCTGAAGTAATTTTTAAAATGTAAAACATCTCATATCTGCCTACACCAACACATATTTTCACTTAAACTTATTTTGCTTACACATAATTTTTTTTCTTTTTTTTTTGGTACGCGGGCCTCTCACTGCTGTGGCCTCTCCCGTTGCGGAGCGCAGGCTCAGCGGCCATGGTTCACGGGCCCAGCCGCTCCGGCATGTGGGATCTTCCTGGACCGGGGCACGAACCCGTGTCCCCTGCATTGGCAGGCAGACTCTCAACCACTGCGCCACCAGGGAAGCCCCACATAATTTTTTTAAACTTTGACTTCTTCAGCTTTTTTTTATGAGTGGTGTATTAAGTAGAAACTGAATATAGGAGATACACTCATGAATTTTAGTCATTGAAAAAAATCTCATAAAGTAATTTAAAATGTTCAACAAGAATGTGAATAGCTAGTTATGTTGGTAAAAACTCTGAGTTCCCAGATACCTATGAAAAAATAACAAATTCAGTACTTGGAAATACTGAGATCCTTCTTTGAATTCCAATAAAATATTTTGCTAATAATGTTTGTGCAGTTATTTAACATAGTACATGATAAGTAAATGCTTTTTTTCCTTGTTTTATTTCCCTCTTCCTCTTTGCCTCCCTAGTTCTTAGTTCCCTTTGATAGTGTCTTGGCTGCCCAGGATCTCCACTGTGGCATCCCATTCAGGTGTGCCTCCTTTTGCCAATGTCTTCTATCCCAGACCCTTCCTTCACCCTGTCTGTCCTACATTTAAAGAAATCTTCCTTGATTGGCCCTCATTTCATCAAGGCAGTTCTCTTTGTGAAGATAAAGACTCATTAACTTATAGAGAAGTAATTGTGGTTATGTGTCAGTTGGCCAGCAATGGCTTATAGATGTTACCTTTCCAGGGCACAAATTTACAATTTAATGGAGCCTCCTGGAGATATAGTATACTTTAATCTAAAGGAATGGTTCTAATAATGAAAATTCGAGGCATTGTAAGGAACCAGTCGGCTGTTTGTTTTTAGCAAGTAGGCCTTCCTCTGCCCTTCAAATCAAATCACATAGCTGTCTGCTTGATAACAAAGGCAAGCTAGGTTTTACTCTCTTATTCTGTGGAGATTTAAATCTGCAAAGGTGAAAATAAGTTGCTCTTTCTTCTTTCTCATTCTCAGAATGACCGATGGATACTCAGGAAGTGATCTAACAGCTTTGGCAAAAGATGCAGCACTGGGTCCTATCCGAGGTAGGAATACAAAAGCTTGAAACATTTACAACTGTTTATTAGACCACTTCAGAAGTTTAAGAAGTCCCTATTGAGAGGTATTTTTTATTAGTAAGAAAGCAGTAAAACTATATCAGTGGAAAACTTGATTAAAACTTGATACAAAGTTTCTAGACTTAGGGTCAACAAACGTTTCTGAAAATAGTTTTAGACTCATGGGCCACATATGCTCTGTTGCATCTGCTTCTTCTCACTCTTCTTCTGACTCCTCCTCCTCCTCCTGCTCATCCTCCTCTTTTTTTTTTTTTTTTTTTCAACAACAACAAAAAGCTGTGAAACCATTCTTAGCTCACAGACAATACAAAGACAGTCCGTGGATGAGTGGACCATGAGCCCTGTTCTGGACAGCAGGTTTCGCTTCTTGATAGTAGGTTAGCAGCAGAAAACTCAAGAAAATGAGAACTTATTAAAGCAAGTGGAAAAGAATAATAAAGGGAAGATTTTCTTATCTATTTTTTGGTTCTTTTCATTTCAGTATTCTAGTATGACTTGAAATTAATGTGTGTAAGGAAACATATAAATAGAAGTTTTAACTTTTATCATTATATGTTATCTTTGAAAAATTGCAGCAAAGTATATCATTCATTGCTCTGTTTTGATTCAAGGTAATTTGTTGACTCTGAAATACCACATCTATCACTTTTAGGTTATGTTAGATTAAACTCACTGTGATAATCACTTTAGACTAGATGTTCTCAGCTACTCTTCCACAGGCAGCATGGGCAGTGGATGGGTGATGCTCTCAGGTATGCACTCAGATTACTGGCTATGGTGGTAAAATTGAACATGGAACATTCAGCTTCTAGAACATATCTCTAACAGTGAAACAGGGTACTGATTAAGAACTGCTGCTTTAGAGAATAATAAATGTAATCTTGAGAATATAGTTTGAAACTCTGGGTAAAGCATTTTAGTCAAGCTTTCTTTCTGCAGGAGGCATGAAATCTTGTTCAGATACTGGACTCAGAATCAGTAGCTAATGTATAAATCGTGTATTTTTTAGAATATTTTAGCTGTTATTCTGAAACAAAGTTGTTGGCTTAAAACAACGAATGCCTTTTATAAAGAACAAGTTGTATTATTTTAAGTTTACTATGAAATTTGTAGAATCTGTTGTTCTTGAGCAATATATAAAGAAATTGAATGCCTTCCTAAGAAGGAATATTATTCTAAGCATTTATAAATTGTATGTGCTCTTAATATTAATGTATGTCTCTTTTAATATAATGATTTATATTGAACATATACTTTTAGATTATTGTACTTCATTAGTTTAAACTTGGAAGTCTTTTTTTTGTAAGTGACTTTTATATTTTACAGAACTGAAACCAGAACAAGTGAAGAATATGTCTGCCAGTGAGGTATACTATTTTACAATTATCTTTTTTTCGTTCTGGTCCTCTAGATTGTAAAACATATCTTTTGTCTGGATTTTTCTAGTTTATCTGATTAGAAACTAGAAAAAGTTAATTTTGCTTCATTTCAAAATATGGAGGACTGTCCAACTAGTCTCTTATGGTGTCCTTTGGTAATACACAATAAATATACATAATCATTAAGTCATTTTCTGTCAAATCATATTACATAAATACTAAACAGAACAAAATTATAGGCAACTTGAGGATTTTATACATTATGAATATAGCTTGTAACAGGTTAATCCCTTGATGTTGTATTTTGTTAGTTTTTCAGTAATGTTTATGTCTTCCTTATAAAAGCAATACAGTTTCCATTGTAATGTAATTCATTACATTTAAAAAATATGGGAGGTCCCCTTATGAGATGCTGAAGCATTTCTTCTGAAAAAAATTGCCAGCAAAATATAGAATTGGATATGTAGAATGATCATAACTATGTAACCAGCCAGTTTAAATCAGATTTGAATTATGTAACTTATCTCTCAGAGCTCAGATAGCACCGAAACATTACTAACCAAAGAGACTTCATTCTTGGAACAGAGAGAGAATAGAACTCCAGTGGAGTCCAAATGTGAACTGAAAACAAAACAAACAAAAAAAAACAATAAAAAACCCCAGAGGCATGGGCTAGAGGCTGGTGGCTGGCTAGGGGATCTGCACATTACATTGCAGAGAGTCCTGTCCAAGTGAACTCTTAACATAGAGAATAAATGTACTTGAGTATGAGTACATTTTGGCAGTCTTTTTTCTTCAGGCTTCCAAGTAAATTTGAGGTTGTCTTCAGGCATCTTGTGCATGGTGCTTAACCAACTACATTACTAAGAAAGCCTTCAGACTTCTTGCAACCACCTTTTTCCATTTCAGCAGTCTAGTTTACCTGGAGTGTGTTTGACATGAATGAAGCTTAGGAACAGAGAATTCCACATGTCATATACTTTGGTGTTTAGCTACTATTACCTTAAAAATTCATGTTTAAAGTATAAGTTTCAGGTCCCTTTTATCTGATTCATAATTTTGATTCCACATTTTTCTAATTTTTAAAAATGTATTAGTACTGTCTTAAGGTTATAATTTATTTACAGTATCCCATCAATATATGATTTTTTAAAATGTTCTTATAGTTATAGCATAACCTAATAGTACTTTTCTACCCAGAAAGTAAGCATTGTGCATGAATTATTTCTTTTCCACACACCACTCTCCCTACCTTGGACTCAGGACAGGTAAACTTGATATTTCATATATGTACTATGGCCCCCTAAAGTTGAGGAAAGGCCCATTGTGTGACATTTTAGGCCTCTGTCTTTGTCCCTTGGACAGACCATATACTAAAATTAAAACTACTGAATGAATTACAAAAAATAACATTTCTGTCATACTTTTTGTGACCATTCCACTAATTATGTGTAGTCAGGTTACAGTGTTATAGTTTTTGGTTCTACTGTATGCTTTCATTCAGTTTAAGTTTATTTTTAACCTAATGATTTTAGTATTAATAATTTGATAATAGCTTTTAGCCATTAGTCCTGGCTTATGAGTTAATATTTTTAAAGAACTTAGAAAAGTCTGGCAATAGTGAATACTGCATAGGTATCCATTAAATAATTTTAAAATACATAAATACTAAATAATGGCAATTTATTATAGAGATCAAGGAAATCCATTCTATTTTCTTATTTATGAGATGACAGAAAAACACAAGTAGTTTGGTTTTAAAATTGTATACTAGAATTTTTTTCAGCCATTCTTCGGTACAATTTTAATAATTGTGTTATCAGGTGCTGGTCTATATGCAGAAATTTAGATGAGATATACCTAATTTGCCTTTTATAGTTTATGAGAATAGAAACTCAAATAATTGTGTTGGAATTCTGTGTTTTTAAAAGGTAGTGCTGAAAATCATTGGTTATAAATTCAGAGTATAATGTACTTTGTTTATAAAGCACACAGTTTGTATCCAGTTCAACTTTATTAGTTCTTTTATTATTTTGTTTTGATAAGACTTCTTTGCTATTTATTTTTCCCTCTTTACTGAACTAGCTACCAGTTGATTTTTCCTGTTAATATACATTAGTCTCTTAGTAACTTTAAAATATCATATTTTCTATATAACTTTTAAAGGTTACTTTCCATTCACAGTTATTACAAAATATTGGCTATATACCCCATGTTGTACAATACATCCTTGAGCCTATCTTACACCCGATAGTTTGTACCTCCCACTCCCCCATGCCTACATTGCCCCTCTCGCCCTCTCCCTGCTGGTAACCACTAGTTTGTTCTCTATATCTGGGTCTGCTTCTTTTTTGTTATATTAACTAGTTTGTTGTATTTTTTGAATTCCACATGTAAGTAATATCATACAGTATTTGTCTTTCTCTGTCTCATTTAGTTCACTTAGCATGATATCCTCCAAGTCCATACATGTTGCTGCAAATGGCAAAATTTTGTACTTTTTTATGGCTGAGTAGTATTCCATTGTGTGTATAATATATGTGTGCATATATATATATTATACACACACACACACACGCACACACACCATATCTTTATCCATTCATCTGTTGATGGACACTTAGGTTGCTTCTATATCTTGGCAATTGTAAATAAGGCTGCTATGAACATTGGGGTGCATGTATCTTATCAAATTAGTGTTTTTGTTTTTTTCAGATATATACCCAGGTGTGGAATTGCTGGGTCATATGGTAGTTCTAGTTTTAGTTTTCTGAGAAACCTCCATATTGTTTTCCACAGTGAAATACACACACACACACACACACACACACACACACACACACACACACACACACACACACACACACACACACACACACACACACCGAACTATGAACATAAATTAGAATTTCATCAAAAGCTTTTGAAACCTTAATCTTAATAACAGATATTCAGGAGTATCATAGATAATACTCACATTACATTCATCATTCTTCTAAATTTTGGGCTTTAGGAAGAGCCAGTGTGTGTTTTACAGTTAAATAAGGAGCAAATAGGGGTCATGCAGTGATTATGGTAACAATATATCCTTTTCCATTTTGACAAATTTTTCACATTAGGCTACAAGTTACAAATGTAGTTGATTTTCTTAATCTATGCTATGTTGATATTAGAGAGGATGTGAAGTAGTTAGATTGGGTTTTATAAGAGTAATAAAAAGAATAATATAGATAAATATCAGTTGTTGAAGTTTTGTCTCCAGTTCTTCTTTAACTTCTCATTTGGGAGCAAAATATACATGTGATAATACATAAGTGATAATTTTTAATACCGGTCATCTTGTGCCAAACTCCATTTTGCCTTTTGAAAATCCTTAGGTAAAAATTAGGTATTTATTAACTCAGTATTGTTTTATTTTACTTTCTTGAAGCCAATTAAAAATCTCAGAATATAAGACCAAATTGACATAAAAATGTATTATAAGCAATACTAATATTAGAAAATTTCAGACATAAGCCTCCTCCAAGAGCTCTTTAACTGCTCTTGTAGTTAAAGAGCAATATTTCCTTCAAAGTCCTGTGTACATCTTGTAAACTCCTCTTTCCTTTCTGATAAACCTGGCATGAATTTAGCTAGAGTGTGTTTGTGGTGAGTGAGACTTGAGAGTGCAAAATTCCGTGGAACTATACGCAGAAAAAAAACTGGAAGGAGATAAGCCAATAGTTGTTGTATATCTGAACGGTGGAATTGTGATTCTTTTTTCTGATTGTCTGTATTTTGTCAAATTTTCTGTAATGAGTATGTTTTGTTTTTATAATGGAAAAATATTGCGATTTAAAATGTTAATACCTAGGAGCTAAAACGTGAAATGAAAGTATATTGGTATAGCATTTTGGTAGGATTTCTTATATAGCAAACTTGCCTAATAAAGAATAATATATAAAATAAGATGATTGGCATGATTTTCTAAGAATACATCTCTATATATTTTAACATTAATAAACAGCATCATTACTTTTATCCATCATTGGGTTAACTATTGCATATGTGTTCATCTATCGTCATGTGTGTTTTTTTTAATCTAGATGAGAAATATTCGATTATCTGACTTCACCGAATCCTTAAAAAAGATAAAACGCAGCGTGAGTCCTCAAACCTTAGAAGCGTACATACGTTGGAACAAGGATTTTGGAGATACTACTGTTTAAACCTGCAGAACGTTTTACTTTCCAAGAGAGAAACCTACCATCTTCTATGAATAGTTATCTGCTACAGAAACTCAGCCTAAGTTTACAGGACTTTTCAGAGTCTTACAATTATTTGTGCACCCCAGAAGATGAACCGTAAAATAAATTTAAATAAAGTATACAATGCAAATGGAATATTTTGTTTAAGGCCTTCTTGCCTTGATGGTCACAGATATCCCGATGGGCACTGTAAGTTAGAGCAGAACAAAAACTGATTCTGGTCTTCTTTACCAATATAATCATAATGTAAATAATAATTTGTATATTATGTTGCAGATGAAAGTATTCTAGAGACAGTGAATGGTAGAAGACACAAGAGCCTTTGGTTGTTTGTCTTCTGACATCTTTTCTTAAAATAGTAATTTTTCCTATTTTCCTTTCCTACTGTTGTCTTTACTACACTGTGGGTGATTGGAATGCCAAACACTCTGTTTCTTTTTTTTTTCTTTTTACAAATTGTGTGCCAAATGAAACTTTTTCCTATGTAACAGTAGTAGGAAAAAAGTATTTTGAAGGTTTTTTTCTTCTTCATAAATCTACAGACATTAAACAATGTATCCTTTTCACTTTTTATTTTTCTATTACCTTTCTACCAAACAATTTAGAAAGTAATATGATAGCAACAAAACAAATCTAGTGAAATGGAGAAGGAGAAATTTTGACGTTTTCAGACACTCTGTCATACAACATGTAGATCAGTCCTCCTGTGACCTGATGTATTTTTTTTTCTAATATATTTGTCAGAAATCTATTGTAGACTGTTAACTTATTCCTAATGGAATTTATTTTCTGTTAGAATTCTAATATTTAAGAAAGCCAATTTTAACTGCTGTAAAAGTGGTTTCTGTGCAAGAGAAGGGAAGTACTAGGAGCTAAGACATTTCTAATTTATTGCTTATTACTTTCTTACTGTTTATAGGATAATTACAAGCCAGTGGATTTACCATGTTTTATTCTTAATAATTATTAATCCCTCCAGTGAAACTTTAAAAAAAATTACTGAATTTTTATACATTGCATACATTTTATAGGTTTCTTGTGCTCACTTTGTTAACTAAAAAGTTTTAGTCTGTTAAGCTGCCTTTTGTTCCCCAAAAATGTACAGTAATTCTGTTTCTTGTTTGTATAAGTATGCCTGGGTTTTTATTATAAAAACGTCATTGTAGGAAGTAGAGACTCATATCATGGCCTTTTAAATATTGTAATAAAGGCAAATAGATATTTGCCCTTAGTTTACTGGTTAAAAGTTTGTTTATAGAAATTTTCTTTGGTGCTTTTATGTAAAATGTCATGGGTGGAAATAATAATTTTATAGTAGTAACAAATATTTTTCATTTAGGAAAAATACCTTTGGTTTAGAGAGAATATATTAAAGTTAAAAACTTGCCCCCACTAGATAAGAATTTTATAATGAAGACATACATTCTTCTTCACTTTACTCTTTCTCATCTTAAAGATTTATCTAAATATAGAAGATGATTTCTTAAGATCATGTGCTATCTGTAACCATAACTTAAATCGTGTTTCTTCTAACCATAGAACTCCCTGGATAATAAAAATGAGGGTTGAGATAAATAGAAAAAAAATTTTTTAAGCCAGAACCATACATATTTTTAGGTCATGAGTGGTATCTTTCTAAGGTCTCAAACACGAAACCATCCAATATAAAATATTGATAATGACAGATGATGAAATATACAAGATGACAAGAATTAGGAACATCCCAAATTAAAACATTTTCAATAAAGCTCATAAAATTTCATTTTTTCTTTTCATTTAGAAAAAGATTAACATTATTGATACTTGGATAACTGGTCAATCGTATTAAAAGTCTGTGCGCTTTAAACTCAACTTTTAAAATATAAACTCCTTTAAAATTATCATAAAATTATCTGCAATAATTGAATGTAGCTCACTTTTTATTGGGAAAGGTTTTAGGTAACAAAGACTTCAAATGTTATATAAAAGTCAAATTAATATTGTTATAAACATTGATTCAGAATTATATTACTGTATGAATATCCATCCGTGTATGGAAGTTACTTTAATTTCCTGATGAGGTCTAAAATTGAGCTTAGTGCTACAGAACTATTTTCTTTGACTTAACTATGACCAAGTTTTATTTTAAGCTGTGTTTCTCTCATGGAAGGGCCATAAACATAGAATAATTATATAGTAGGATGTGTAAGGGATTGGTTTGGTCTTTTTCAATAAAGATAGAAGTTGCTGAGGTTTCCCGAATTAGTATTAGGCTTAGATTGTGACCTTGTAGATTTTGCACTGAGCTCTGTGTCATGTTATTTCGTAAAAGGTAATGTTTAAACATTAAACGTTAGTGTGTTGTTCATGTAAATATGGCAGAGTTTCGTAAACTAAATTAAAACTTACTGATGTACTGGACTTTGAGCCAAGGGAAAGAATCAATACTGTCTTTCCAGATATCTTAAGGGTAAAAGCTTATTCTAAGACAGTCTGCCAATTGAGGTTATTAGATTTCCGACTTGCATATATACTTTGTGCTTGGGAAGAATTGGAGGAAAATCAGATACTAGAATTCTAATTTAATTAAATATACAGCAGTCTTTGTGTATAGTGTAAAATTCATTATATTTTGTACAAAAACTAATTCTTTTGGTAGAATGAACCATTTACAGTTTGTTTTTGGACTCTGAGTCAGAGGGTTTTTCCTTTAAATGCCTGTCTCAGTTTTACTCTGGTCTTTTGTACCTTTCTTCAGAAGAAATGAATTAAAAGGTTCAGCTGCATAAGTGGGTTTTTATCCTAATGGATTGGAAATAAATTATAAACTTTATTTTGCTTTTAATTTTTTTATTTGAAATTTTTTGAGATTTCAGAGGTTGCAGTCTGGTATTGAACGAATAGCTTTTATTGGACTGACTCTCTTGCCAATAAAAATGTAAAGTCTGAACAAAGTACAAAAAACTGTGATTAGAAGACTCTAGAAAGCAATCAAAAACAGGCAAAAACAGCACAAAATCATATACTAGAAGAGATCCACATTAACTAGCTTTTTACCATGAGGGCAATTTCCAGCTTGTGCAGTGTGCTTGGAAATAGAATTCAAGCAGAATGTGACAGTCTTGCTGGGCTGAGGAGTCATTTGGGGCTTCTAGGACAGCTTGAAATTAGGAGGGAAATTTTGAAAAGGAGAGAGCTTCAGAGATCTAATCCCCCAAATCTGCTTGCAAATTCTTTTCAAATGCTTGGTGGATTCCAAAATTGTACCTGTGCAGTGTGATATTCAAAGGAACCCAGCAGAAAGCAATACTTGAAGTCCAAGGAACTGAGTAGTGGTAACAATGGCTGGACGAATACAGAGCGAATAAGAGGGGTTTAGTAAACACTTCTGGTTTCCCATTGAAACCCAAAACGGGCCGTGGCTTAGGAGGAAGGACAACATCCCAAAACTAAGGGATGTACTTTAGGACTCTGGGCAAAATGGGAAGAAACTCACTGAAACAAAGCTTAAAATCAGGCTTTCACAGCATCAAGGTTATACATTAGTAAGTTAACAGCTAGCCAGAATAAAACATTGTTTGGAAGAAAACAAAATCCAGAGTCTTTACAACATGTCATTCACAAAGTCCAGTACAAAATAAACCTTAAGCATACAAAGAAAAATTATATGATCCGTAATCAACAGAAAATATATAGAAGCAGATACACAGATGACCCTATGTTGGAGTTAACAAAATTATTTTTTAACAGCTTTAAAATACATTTAAAAATTTACAGGGGAAAAAATGGTGGATCAATAGATTGGGATTCTTGGCAGAGAAATAGAAACTGAAAACCAAATGGAAAGTCTGGTGATTAAAAATTAGAATCTGAAATGAAACATATAGTGTCTAAATTTAAATGTTCACTGGATGGGCTTAACAGTAAACTGCACAAGCAGAGGAAAGAAAAGTGGAAGACAGCCAGTACAATTATCAAACTGAAGCACAGAGAAAAAAAGAAACAGCAGAGATTTGAGACCTGTGGGACAGTATCAGTCTAATGTAAGGTACTTTTGAGGTCCAGAGGAGAGGAAAGGAAAAGAATGGGGCAAGAGAAATATTTGAAGCAGTAATGCCTGAAATTTTCTCAAAATTGTTGGAAAACATCAACTTACAGGTCCAAGAAGTTCAGTGAATTCCAAGCAGAATAAATGCAACAAAGATCACATCTGGGTGCATAGTATTGCAAAACACACACACATGCACAAAACCAAACCAAATCAAAAAAATCTCAAAAGCAGCCAGAGAGGGGAAATGACATTACACTTGAATAAACAGTAAAAGTGGTGGCTAACTTCATCAGAAACAATGGAATCCAGGAAATGATGGAATGACATTCTTAAAGTGCAAAAATCATACACTACTATATAAAAAACAGATAAGTCCCTACTGTGTAGCACAGGGAACTATATTCAATATCTTGTAATAACTTAAAATGGAAAAGAATCTAGAAACTTTTATATATATATATATATGAGAATCACTTTGCTGTATACCTGAAACTAATACAACATTGGAAATCAACTGTACATCAATTAAAAAAAAATAAAGTGCAAAAATTAACAAAAGTTAACCTAAAATTCTGCGTCTACTTAGAATGTTCAAAATAGTAAGACAAAATAAAAGCTATTCCAGGTGTACAAAACCTAAGAGAATTTGTTGTTAGCAGACTGACATTATAGGAAATGCTTTAAGAAATTCTTTAGGCTGACAGAAAGTAATCCTCCATAGGAATCTGTATCGCCAGGAAGGAATTAAGAACTTTGCAAATGATATATATATCAGTAAATATAAAAGATAATGTTTTCTTAATTTCTCTGAATATCTATTTGTTGTTTTAAAAAAATTTACAGTGTGGTATTTATAATATATGTAGAAGTAGATGATAAAGATAGCACAAAGGGTAGGAGAGGGCAGTGAATGGAATTATGTTGAAATAAGGTTATTATATTGTACATAAAGTTGTATAGTATTATTGTAAGGTAGACTAATGAGGATGCATATTATAATCTCACCCAGCAAAGGGAACAAGAGTATGGGGCAAAGTCCAGAGGAAACCAAGCACCAGCTTCCAAGAGTCCTCTCCCAGTGGAATTACACAGGATGCACTTAATTCCTCCAGCATCAAGTTATGACAACATGGGTGAAGATGTTAGGCCTAACTGTGTTAGGCACAGTGAACCACTCTCAGGGAATGGTGGAAACCCTCCCCCAAATCCAAGTTCCCAGATGCCAACCAAACTTGGAATCTGGCCTTTCAAAAGATAGCAATCTCAGCCCAGCTGTGCTAGCTTCTTTTCCGCACAGTTGTTCAGGGCAGGTTTTGCAGTGGGGAGGAGGGAAACATGGTGGCCCAAAGTGGGGTGTCATAGACCAAGTGGGGTGAGGAGGGTGTCTACAATAATGGGCAGCTTAGTATGGGGTATTGGGGACAGAGTAAGGAAGTTATTCATATGCGTTGGGGAAACCTAGAATGAGGAATAAGTTCTCAAGAATAGAGAGGTGTGTATTGGGGAAAGGTGTCAGCAAAGATGACAAACTGCTTACATGCAGGAGACTTAATCAGACAAGTCAATATATTAACCATAGTGGAGCCATGTTTCTGTCAGAGAATGGAGTTATGAATACAAAAAAAATGAAACCTGTGGGGTTGGGCTGGAATTGGATTTAAGAGTATGAATTCATGATTTAAGATATATAAAAACAGATGAAGAAATGTAGATGTAAATATATTTGTGTACACATATTCCCCAGTTCTTTGCACTGAGAAGGCCTTGGAGTAGTTAACACCCCAAAAGCAATGAGCACACATACCACTCCTGTCTTCTAAATTCTCTACTGTCTTAGTCTGTTCAAGCTGCCACATTTTTAGGTGTTTTTTAAAAGCAGCATCCCCCTTCTTGGTATCAAAATCTTAGTCTGCTTGAGCTGCCATAACAAAAATATCATAGACTGCAAGACTTAAATGACAGATATTTATTTTCACAGTTCTGGAGGGTAGGAAATCCAAGATCAAGGTGCCGACCAATTTTGTTTCTGGTGAGAGCTCTCACTGGCTTGTAAATGGCTGTGTCCTCAGTGACAGAGAGACAGCAGGCTCTCTGGTGTCTCTTCTTATGAGGACACTAATCCTATCTTGAGGGTCCCACCCTCATGACCTCATCTAATCTTAATTATCTCCCAAGGACCCCATGTCCAAATACCATCATGTTGTGGTGGTACGGTTTCAATATACAAATTTTAAGGGGACACAAACATTTGGTGCATAATATCCACTAAAGGAACCTGGGCTCCTTGGTGAAATGGCCAACTCCAGGGTTAGGGCAGAGAAAATACAGGATAACCCAGAATATCTTGTGCCAGAAAAGAAGAAAGTGCTTAAAGAAGGATGAGGATGAATTATTGATTAGAGGGGCTCCCACTGGACAATTTTGAGCATCTAAAGTAATTATAGTAATGGATTATAACCCATGAGGTAAAATAAGAAACCATGAGCCAATGTGAACATATACATAAACACAAGAATAAATTGAAAGTGTGATTAAGTATGAATACATTCACATAGTTTCAAAGTACAGTTTTTACAGTGGAAAAACTTGACAGATACCACCTTAATCTAGTGATGAAAGTTATTACTGGGCCAAATTTCACATAATAGGGTCAATGAGAAAAATGCAGTACTACCGTGATATTCCTGTCAAAGATTCACAACCTGAATCTATTCCAGGAGCATTCTACAAAATAACTGGAATCTTCAAAGTAACTGGCAAATTCGTGAAAGTCAAGTGAAAAACTGAAGAACTGTTCCAGACTGAAGGAGACAAAATAGAATGACAACTAAATGCAACTTGTGATTTAGAACTGGTTCCTTCTGCTATAAAATACCTTATTGGAATAACTGACAAAACTTGAACGGAGTCTAAGGGTTAGATGACAGTAATGTGTCATTGTTAATTTTCTGATTTTGATGGCTGTTACTGTGGTTACATAGAAGTACGTCCCTGTTTGCAGGGAATACACACTAACATGTTTGGGGGTGATGGGGCAGCAGGTCCACAACTTAACATTTCAAGGAAAACAAAGTTATTTGCACTGTAGTTAAAACTTTTCTGCAACTTCCTCATTGTTTCAAAATCTTTTCAAATAATGTTTGGAGAGGAATTCCCTGGTGGTTCAGTGGTTAGAACTCTGCGCTCTCACTGCCGAGGGCCTGGGTTCAATCCTTAGGGAACTAAAAAAAAATAAGACCTCAGGAAACTTCCAAACATCATCATCATCATCATCATCATCATTTTTGCCGCAAACCGCACGGCTTGTGGGATCTTAGTTTCCCAACCAGGGATGAACCCAGGCCCCCTGTAGTTGTAGCGTGGAGTCCTAACCACTGGACTGCCAGGGAATTCCCTTTCATTTTTATTTAGTTTACAATTTTGAATCTTTGGTCAATCTTCCTTTAAAAGATGCTGAAATTAAATGGTATATTTTCTACTTTTATTTTTTAACTTTTATTACACAGTGGAGTTATTTAAATCTTTTCTACTCTGCTGACATAAAACATTTTACCCTTTCTGAGGAACAAACGAATTATTTGGTACAGATCTGTAGTCCAGGACATTAAGTATCTAACAAAATCCTGAGTTCTGTAGCAATTTTTTTTGCCTGTCTCCCTGAAGTTTAGGAAAAAGATTTTCCTAAACTCCTGGGTTTTGGCTCTAGATTAAGAGTTTTCATTTAACTTCTATAAATCTGACTTCTGGTCTAGTAAGTTTACAATGTGATTTTGATTTTCCTGAGAAAACCCTGAAGAAAAGGTATGTCACTTAGAAGGTCAGGGACAGCTGAAGAGAAAGAGAAAAATGCCAGGAGGGTAGGTTTCAGAAGGTTGCAAAATCTTTCAGAGAGACGGTCTTGGAATTAGAATTTTCTTTTGAAGCCTCAGCATACCAATTAACAAAGCTGACTGTTCACTGGTGTTCTGTCTTCTCAGTTTAAAAAATTGATTTTATGTCAAAAGTTCTCGTAATTGTTATTCTATGTTGATTTTTTTCTAATTTACCAATGAAAATGCAAGACTTTGGATTATAAGTAGTTTTATATAAGGGGCAGAAGTTCTTCTAGGAGGAGGTGGAGACTTTGACATAGGTAATTTGCAAGAAAGGGAGGCCAAGGTGGTTGATCGACAACGTGTATTTTGTTAGTGTCACAGATTCTCCAGCCAAGCAGGATGACTAGGAAGAGTCTGTACAATCAACAGTCACAAACTCTACAGATCACTAATCCCAGAATATGGACTAATCAAAGTGATCTTTTTTTGACAAACTGACAGGACAGTGTTCTCATGAAGGTTCTGCAGGATACTTAAGGCAAAGTTTGATCAATCACTTTTTCAACAACTGATCACCAATCCAATGGGACTTCCAATTGTTAGGGCTTAGGGCTGGCTTGTACTGAAGACTTATCAGGTTTATACTTCCATCTGTTTCCTATGGAACACTCCCTTATACATTAAAAATAGATAAAACAATAAAATATAAACAAAACACATGAAACAAGACTTCGTAATACAGACAAACAGTAGCAAAAGCAAGAAGAAAGAGTAAGCAGGTTAATGGCAAAAATATATTCAAAACAAAATAAAACGTCTAATAACTTCATACAAAGATGTAAGCCTAATTATAGAATACACTCCAAACTAAAAGGTCTAATTATTCAACATAAGAACCTATGTCTGTGGTTCTATTCCTAGTTTGTTGTTTTTTCTGGTAGGGGTGTTAGATTTGTCAAATGTTTTTCTGCATCTATTGAGATGATTGTGTGGCGTTCGCCCTTTATTAATATGGTGTATTGCATTCTTAATTCTCATATGTTGAACCTGCTTTTCATTCCTGTGAATTCCCATTCACTCATTCATGGTGTATGAGTCTTTCTATATTTTGGTGGATTCATTTTGCTATTATTCTGTTGAGGTGTTTTTGTGTCTACGTTCATATGGGATGTTGGTCTGTAGTTTTCTTGTGATGTTTTTGTTTAGTTTTGGTATCAGGGTAATTCTGGCTTCATAGAATGAGAAGAGAAGTGTTCCTTTCTCTTCTATTTTGGGGGAACAGTTTGTCAATGATTGGTGCTAATTCTTCTTTAAATGTTTGGTAGACTTCATCGATGAAGCCATCTTTGCCTGGGCTTTTTGTGGAATTTTTTTTTTACTTATAAGTTCAATTGCTTGTTATGTCTAATCAGATTTTCTATTTCTTCTTGAGTCGTTTTCAGTAGTTTGTGTCTTTATAGAAATTAGTCCATTTCATTTAGGTTATCTAATTTGTTGGTATATAACTGTTTATAATACTCCCTATAATCCTTATTTCTGTTAGATCAATAGTAATGTCCCCCCTTTCTTTCTTGATTTTAGTAATTTTTTTAATTATTATTTTTTAAACTTTAATTAATTAATTTATTTTGGCTGCACTGGGTCTTAGTTGTGGCATGCATGCGGGATCTAGTTCCCCAACCAGGGATCAAACCCAGGCTCCCTGCATTGGGAATGCAGAGTCTTACCCACTGGACCACCAGGGAAGTCCCAATTTTAGTAATTTGAATCTTTTTTTTCTTGGTCTAGGTAAAGCTTTGTCAATTTTGTTGAAAATTGCAAAGAATCAATTTTTGGTTTTGTTTTCTCTTTTTTAAAATTAATTAATTAATTAATGTTTTGGCCGTGCAGCTTGCAGAATCTTAGTTCCCTGGGTCCCTGCAGTGAAAGCACAGAGTCCTAACCACTGTAACCACTGGACTGCCAGGGAATTCCCTCTCTATTGTTTTTCTATTCTCTATTTCATTTATTTCCTCTCCAAGCTTTATTTCCTTCTTTTTATTTTAATTTTTTGGCCGCATCACACAGCACATGGGACCTTAGCTCCCTGAGCAGGGATCAAACCCGTGCCTCCTGCAGTGGAAGTGCAGAGTCTTAACCACTGGACCACCAGGTAAGTCCTTTTATTTCCTTCTTTTTGCTTGAAGTTTAGTTTGCTCTTCTTTTTCTAGTTTCTTAAGATAGAAGGTTAGGTTATTGATTTGAGATCCTTCTTTTTTTAATACACGCATTTACAGCTATACATTTCCCTCTAAGAACTGCTTTTGCTGTATCCAATAAGTTTTGGTATGTTGAGTTTTAATTTTCATTCATCTCAACGTATTTTCTAAGTTCTCTTGTGATTTCTTCTTTGATCCATTGACTAAGTTTTTAAAATTTCCACCAGATGGGAGCATCCCAAATTTCCTTCTGTTATGGATTTCTAATTTCATTCCAGTATATTTGGAGAACATACTTTCTATGATTTTAATCCCTTTAAATTTATTGAAAATTATTTTATGGCCTAACAAATGTTCCGTCCTGGGAATGCTCCATATACACCAGAGAAGAATGTGTATTATGCTGTTGTTGGATGGTGTATTCTAGACATATGTAGGTCTAATAGGTATATAGTGTTGTTCAATTCTTCTGTTTCATTGTTGATCTTCTGTCTAGTTGTTTCCTATGATTTTATATCAATTACTCAATTCCCTGTATTAGATTTTTTTCTTCTTCTTAAAATAACTTGAGAGATTTATTTTTGCTACCTCTAAACCCTGTTATACTCATCAATAAGGAATTAGTTAAATATATTGATATTAAGGCACATGCCTATGATTGTATTCTCTAAGGTCACTAAAACTATATTCTAGAAAATTAAGACACGGGAAAAATGTCACAATACATCCTTACGTGAAGTAGGCAGACTATAAATAATATGTACTGTTTGATTCCAGTTTTGTTAAAATAAAAAAGACTGGGGCTTCCTTGGTGCCGCAGTGGTTGAGAGTCCGCCTGCCGATGCAGGGGACACGGGTTCGTGCCCTGGTCCGGGAAGATCCCACGTGCCGCGGAGCGGCTGGGCCCGTGAGCCATGGCTGCTGAGCCTGCGCGTCCGGAGCCTGTGCTCTGCAACGGGAGAGGCCACAACAGTGAGAGGCCCGCGTACCGCAAAAAAAAAAAAAAAAAAAAAAGACTGTAAAGAAACTTCAAGAATCAAGAATGGGGACTTCCCTGGTGGCACGGTGGTTAAGACTCTGCACTCCCAATGCAGGGCGCCCGGGCTGGATCCCAGGTCAGGGAACTAGATCCCACATGCAAGCCACAACTAAGAGTTCGCATGCCACAACTAAGGAGCCCACCTGCTGCAACTAAGACCTGGCACACCCAAATAAGTAAATATTAAAAAAAAAAAAAGAATTGAGAATGATTTGCTCAGGGTAAATGAAGCAATAATGTTCTAACTTGCCTTCTTGATTCTAATCCTGTCCAGAAGTAGCAAGTACTGAGTAGTTGGTAAGGCTTTAAAACTATGGTGTACAGAATTCCAGGTCCACCTTTGACTAGGTGTGTTACCTTGGCACACAACTTTCCAAGTAGAGGCTAACAACAGTACCTGTATCAAAGGGCTGTTATGAGGAGTAAATGAGATGATACATTAAGTTCTTAGTAATAGTGCTTACCACATAAGTGCTTAATAAATGTTAGCTATTATCTTCCATCTACAGTTCATTCTCCATACCACAGCCAAAATGTAGAAGGTCACTCCGTTGTTAAAACCATCCACTGGCTTCCGGTCTCAGAAAAAAAAAAAAAAACCAAGCTCTTTACCCCTAATTAGAAATTCCGACTTGATCTGGCCCCTGTTTATCACTTAGATCTTCTCTTTGTTTCTTCCCCTCAGGCACAACTCTCCAGACATACTTTCAGACATTCTTTCTGATCTTAAAACACCCTTGCTTGTTTTACTTATGTATTTGCATTACTTATTCTGCCTAGAAAAAACTTCACAGAAATACTTGCCATTTGGAAGTCAAATTTAATCTTCTTAGAGAAGCTTTCTCTGGCTACCTCTCTAAATTGGTGACCCAGTTACTCTCTATACCATTACCCTATTTTCTTTTTTTTTTTCCTATTTTCTAAATGGCACTACTTACCGATATATTTTAAAAATTTCCTTCTCCTACTTGTTTTGTCTCTTCTTACTAGAATATAATTTTCATGAAATCAGTACCTGATACACACGTACTACATATTCAATTTCTGTCCAATGAATTACATTTCGATGTGTTTTATTTTCCTTTTATAAAATAAAATTAATCTTATAGAATTGAAGTAGTATTTTAGGAAGCACAACACAGTAGTCCGTCATTAGTCGGCCTGAGTTCAAATTCAGCTACTACAGCAAACTAGATGTATGTCTCTGGGCAAGTTTCTTAATCCTGGTTCCTCACTTGAAAAATGGGAAAGTAATCTATTTCGTAAGGTATTGCAAAAATTAAATAACACAACATAGGTAAAAGCGCTTCAGGACTCAATGAAACTTTTCTAACATTACAAAGAAACCCTAATTGCTTCTTGACAAAGACCTCAGCGCGTACCTCTGCACCCACAACTCGGCAGGGAGCTGAAGAGTCGCTCTAGCCGCCACCTTCGCCTCTATAGAACGCAGGGGCAGCCGGGAAGGGGGAGTGGGACCCTGAGGCCGGTGTACGCACTTCCGCCCCCGCGTCGCTCGCAGCCAATCGGCCTCTGATGCCCAACCCCCTTCCGCTCTAGGGAAAAACCAGCTCCTAGGCCGTCTTCCGGCGGGAGCTGTGCCGCTCCTTATCATGGTGAGTTGGCCAGGGTTGTGAGGGTTTCTGTCGTAAATGATTCCTCTTATCCTTTCTGGTCCTGAAGCGGCCTTGAAATGCCTCAGCCACCCAGAGGTGGGGTCGTCGGACTTATGCTCGGGGTCCCCGGGAGGAGCGGCTGGCGTCCGAGAGCGTGCCACCAGAGCTCTGATGCTCCCTCGCTCCCTCACCCGGTTCCTTTGCTGTTCCAGACCCCGGCCCCGCTCCAGGCCAACCTTTCGGCTCTGGGCGAGTTTATGACTCTTCCCTGCAATGACATCCTTGATATAGAAATAAAAGTCTTTGCCAGTGTCAGCGACTACAACATCAACAAAAGGTCAGAAAACAAGTCCGCAGCAGCAACGACCGTATTAGTGATGCTTACAGTAGTGACGATAACACTGGTGAAAATAAAAGAGGATGGTTAGGGTATTGAGGCTGACGCCCCAGTCTCCAACTTGCCTTTATCGAGTGCGACAGCCGGGTATGGCAGCAGCTTTCAGAAGGCCAAAGACTGGCGAAAGTCAAGGTGTTGAAAGTGCCTCTTACTGCAGCTTATTTTTTGTATGCGTTTGTAGATCGCAATATACCTTATGGCTTTGGGGATATGGTATTTAAATTTTGTTAGAGGTGTTAGTCATTTTATTCCTTTAGAAATCAAGTATATAGCTCTCTGAATTTTATCTAAGGATAAGCAGTTGATTGTGATTTCAGTGTCAAAAGAGGTACACACCATTGTATCAGAAAATTCATGGGTCTCTTATTGATAGCCTGTATATGACAAAAGGACCACGTTTCTGTGCCCCAGCACTGTCACTCTGAGTTTTTTCCTTGAGTGGATATGGTCGAAAAAATGTCTTATTCACATATTTGAAAATATTTTCTAAATTTCCTGTAATCCTTCCTTTACATGCAGAAAGTGGGTAAAAATTTACTTTTTTTGCTGACCAAATAGCTGTGTGCTCCTTCAAAACATTCACCACTGTGTAGCCAGAGTTAAGTTTCTCAAACTTGACCATGCCACTCCCTTGCTTAAAATTCTTCCGTTTTTTTTTTCCTTTAGTCTGAAAGCTAAAGTCCTGTTTAGTATGGCAAGCAAAGATATCTGTAGTCTAGCTTCTTACTTTTACAGCCTCTTTTTACACATACATACATACATACACCATATTCCAGCTACAGTGAACAGCTTGCAGATTGTGCTCTAAGAATTAGACCTTTGCACCGAATTCATATATGCTCTTCTCTCGCCAGAATTGCTCTCCATTTCCTGTCTTGCCATCCTTATCAGTATAACCCTTAACATGTCCTTTAGTCTCTTTCATGAGCCTTTCTGCCATGTCTAAACATCCTATTAAGTGCCTCCTTTACGCTCCTGTGAGGGTGCTTTTTACCAGTAACATCTGGTGCATTTTACCAGACTATGTTAAAGTTGTGTATTCACTTGTCTTTCTCACTTCCTAGGCTGTAAGCTTTTTGAGAGGAGGACCTATGTATTCACTCTGATCTCCCCAGAGCCTTTTGTACAGTGCCTGGCCCAGAGGAAGTTTTCAATAAATATCTGTTTTATAGAACACTGAATAAGTAACCATGGCAGTAAATTTTTATGCGTGAAACATTAGTAATAAGGGAAATAGTAGCATTTAAGTTTTATTTTTAAAGTTACCCATTATGTATTATTTATTAATAACATGCTATGTGCAAAACGTAGTGCTTTCTTAGAATATGTCAAGGAAATATAGCCCTTGTCATTAGTGAAGTTACTAAAAAATTAACTTACCATGCAAGATGACAAGATGAAGGCTAGCCTGTGGTTCATTACAAAGCAAGTGGCATAAAAAACTCTATAGTTTGAATAATCTAATAAGGCTTCATGTAGGAAGTGAACCAGTAAACTTAGCACTTTGTCCCTTACTCCAGTACTCTTAATCTACTATTCATTACTCTCATTTGGATGAGGAAACAGAGAGGTCAGGTAACTTGCTAAGTGCTTCAGGGCTATTAGTGCTTGGATTAGATGAGTCTGGCCTTTTTACTCTAGAATGGTATGAGATCTCATGAGAGATCTCATACTTGTCTCATGGGATCATGAGACAAGGAGAACAGCAGTTTAATTGGAGTTGAGGATTCTTATCTGGAGCAAGAGGAAAAAATGGAAAGAAACTGAGGCTAACTCATTGAAGGCATTGAGTTCCAAGTTGTAAAATTTGAAGTTTATCCTGATAGCAGTGGAGAGCCAATATAATTTTGGAAAGAGTGACGTGAAAATTAGGATTTTTGTGGGTTTTCCCCCACTATCAGAATGGCATCAGAAATGGCCCTCTGCCTTTTAGAAACCTTATTGATTGTCTTAACCTGAAACTATTTTTAAAAATATTTTTATTTATTCATTTGTTTGCGCTGGGTCTTGGTTGCGGCGTGCAGGATCTTTAGTTGCGGCATGCGAAGTTTTAGTTGCAGCATGTGGGATCTAGTTCCCTGATCAGGGATCGAACCCAGGCCCCCAGCTCGGAGTCTTAGCCACCGGACCACCAGGGAAGTCCTTTAACCTGAAACTTAAAGTAACTGAAATAATTTAAAATGGGCTGAAGTTAGAAGATATTCAAGGATACCAGTATTAAGTAGAATTTATCTTTGGGACCAAAATATCCGCACATAATTCTTTAAGACTACAGTATGTTTGTTGACATTAGCATTTATTAACATCCCAGGTGAAAATAGCATACTGTTCCTTTTCAACTGAATTGGTTTAGCAGAGCCTTAGGGTTATACATATACACTGGTCTTTATTTGGATATGAAAATTAGTTGCACGTTTTTCATGATGCTTTATTTTTACATTTTTAAAAATATTTTTTACTTTAACTTTTTATTGTGGAAATTTTCATACATACACAAAAGTAGAGAGAATATAATATAATGAGCCCCCATGTAGCCATAACTTGGCCTCGACAGTTATCAACATTTTGCTGTTTTTGTTAATGCCAGATTTCTAGAGCTCAGCCTATTTTCTGCCTTTCCTGAGTCTAAACATAATGCAACTAATGACATGTAAAACTTGAAGAAATGGGATGTATCATTTTATAACTATTGAGATGTTTCTAGATGCTGACTATAGGAAAATCATACCTCTGCTTGAATTGGATCTGAAAGTTTTTCACATTTTTAATCTGTTAACTCCTAATTCCATTGCTATCTGTGGAGCTTCAGTGTTTGAATCAAATTGGCCAACTTTAATGGGGTAGAAATGTAGTATGGTTGTTATAGTGATTGTGGCCTTTACCATCTAAGAAAATGTTTTGTTAAAATTAAAATCCAAAAATTTAAGTACATGGCACTTAGCAATCAAATTATTATGTTTGACCCGTTGAAAATTGTGAAGGGTTTTTCTTCCCCTAGAAACAATTACTTTGCTTTTGTAATAACAAAGATTTTCACAGCTTATTTTTCCAGGGTGTTTTTTTGTTTTGTTTTTTGTATTGTATTCCCATCATGAAAGTGTAGTAAAATTGATCAATTTTTTCCCCTTTACAGCTTCTTGGTTTTATGTCCTATTAAGAAAAGTCTTCTCCACATACAAGATTATAAAATTACACATCCATGAGTTTCTTCAATTATTCTGTTGTTTTATATTTTGATTTTAAAATAATGGAAAATTAGAGTGAGTAGTAAGGATCCAACTTTACCTTTTTCCAAATACTATTTATTGAATAACTCATACTTTCTCCCACTGATACTGGATACTACCTTAATCACAGGCTAATTTCCTATGTGTGCTTGAGCTCTCCTTTATGTTAAGGCTTTCTTACATGGTTTCCTGAACTTGAGTATTAAATCCCACTGTAATCACCACTCAGTCTCTTCTCTCATTGGTAACCCCACTGCCGTGACCTTTCTCTGCTAGTACCATACCGTGTACTAGCAGGGACCATGGAAGCTAGCTAGGATGTCAGATACTTTGAATGCCTGAGAGAGAAACTCAGAGGTTTTCCTGTAATAATAGTTGCCAAACCTTTCATATATAAAGCTTTAATTAGGTAAATTGTAATAGTTTCTTTCCAATAAGGCTATTTGGCAAACTGGTTTCCTGGTTCAAAATTGCCTAATCCATTAAAAAAAAAAAGAGTTTGGTCTAGAGCTAAAATGCCTGGGTTTGAATTCCTGCTCAGCCATTACTAGCATTGTGTGCTTAGACAATTTACTAAAAATTGTTTCCACCACATAGATGATTGTGAGTCTTAAATAGGTAAATACATGCAAAATGTCTAGAATAATTGCTTGGGACATAATGAGCATTCAAGAAATGTTAGTTGTTATTACTATATCGCAGGAATGAAGAAGATTAGATACTTAAATGCTGATTTGTGTACTTTTGTTTGCTTTAAAGGGGACAATTCATCTCTTTAGAAAACCACAAAGATCTTTTTTTGGCAAGTTATTGCAGGAATTTAGACTTGTAGCAGCTGATCGAAGGGTAAGTTATTTTTATTCCTTAACCCTAATTTTAATTATTGCACAAACATAACATTGAAGAAAGGTAATTTTTAAGGCAAATAGAAATCACTCTTGATCCATCACATTGTTTTCATTTTTTTATGTTGGATAAGTAATTTTTAATGTAAAATTACAGAACTTTAGTATACAGTTGTTTTGCCTGGGAGGAAGCTAGGCTTTGGTTAGTTTTTATTCTAATTCTAAAGAATTTTGAAGAAAAATTGTTTGGTGATAGCCTTATGTTGTTAGTTTTTTTAGCAAATTAAGTGGGTGTGGTCTGAAGCCAAGTTTTCTCATTTTTAATGTAAGGCAGAAAAAATAAGTTATGCTTTGAGACTATAAATAGACAATTGATAGATACCCTTTTTGGTCACCAGTGTAGACCTTCTAATTACTATTCTGTTGTCATTGTTCTCATTATTGTCTTATACTGTAAGCTCCCTGAGGGCAGTGACTATGTCTCTTTTGCTCACTTTTTTTTTAAACATCTTTATTGGAGTATAATTGTTTTACAATGTTGTGTTAGTTTCTGCCATATAACAAAGTTAATCAGCTATACATATACATATATCCCCTCATTTTTTAATAGAAGTACAAAATAAGCACCCAGCAAATACTTGATGAATTTTAAATAATCCTAGCTTCAATGTAACATAATAAGCAGTAGCAATGATATTGACCACGTATTACAATACTAAACTAAAGACTTCTTTTCTTTGTTTTTTACCACTATATCTCCTGTTTCTAAAACTTTGGGATATGGTCAAAACTCATTAATTCTAGTATTTGGAAATATTATCATCTCTGAATGTTAAACTCTGAGAGCCATGGGTAGGAAATTTATCTGCTTCTTTTGTATTTAGTCATTTAGGATGATCTCTTTTTAAAAAAACAAAAAATTATTTATTTATTTGGCTGCATCAGGTCTTAGTTGTGGCACACAGGATCTTTTATTGCGGTGTGCGGGCTTAGTTGCCCCATGGCATGTGAGATCTTAGTTCCCCAACCAGGGCTCTAACTTGAGTCCCCTGCATTGGAAGGTGGATTCTTAACCACTGGACCACCAGGGAAGTCCTTAGGATGATCTCTTGAGAACAGATAGTTATAGCTTTATGATGTTGATGGAAAGCAACTATATTGCAGGAGGAAGCAGCAAGTTCTTTAACAGTACACTTCATTGAAGCATAGTATACCACAGAATAGGTAGTAGGAACAAAACGAGTATAGGAACACCTGAATTGTACAGATAACCTCTATCATAATTTAAATCTTAAGAGGTACACCTGGCTTATCTCTTCATTGCTTTTCCTGTCTTAGTTCTTGGTGATTTCATATTTCACGTGGAAGATCCTTACCTCTCAGTTCCTCACCACAAATAACCTTGTCCTGTATCCCTCCCAACCATCCACTCCTATGATCATACCATAAACCTTATCATTTGTAATAACTATATCCTCCCATTGTCTCAATTTAAGCATTTTACTCATCAGTCACTATCTCTTGTCTTTCCAGTTCACTCCTATTACTAGGGCCTCCAGTCCTTTACTCTGCTATATTTTCACTATTTTTCACCTCTCTTATCCTCATTTACTTACTTATCAATTTAGATTCTCTGGTCCATCATTTTCATTTTCTTGCATATGCCTTCAACTCCTTTGTGCCCCTCTTCTGTCTATCATACTTCCTTGGCAAATCCTTAACCTCATTAAGTCCACTTTTTTCCTACTCTGTACCTGCATGCAAGCAACAGAATGTAGCCTTAAAAAAAACACAAAACCATGCTGACTGGTCTCACTTTAAATTCATGATCAAGTATGCCATTAGTGTGGCCCATATTGTATGTTCCTAGTTTCTTCAGTTTCCAGTTTCCTAAGTGACAGTTTCATACCATTTTCTTTCACTTCTGTCCTCAAACTCCCATAAGCTTATTCATCCCCATTCTAACCTGTTCATCTTGCTTCCTGTTTCGCTGAGGGAAAAGAAGTAATCAGGAGAAAACTTCCGCATCCTGTCATTAGCATATCTACCAACACTCTGCCTTCCCTCCTATTTTGTGAATGAACTGTCTGATCTGCTATATAAGGCCAATTCTTCCACTGTTGCCTACTCAAAGACAGCATTTCTATAATGGTTCCTTCTGTCTCTTGCATTGTTGTTCCTTCTTGAATCATTCTCCTTCTCCTTCTTGCGTCATAATTACATGCCATATATTGCACTCTCAGCTACTGCTTCCTTTCTCTGCTTCCTCTTATACAAAAGTACGTAGAAGAATTGTCTTTACTCTCTTTGTTCACTTTCTCTCCTGCCTGTTTCTATTAAACAAAACCAGTCTGATTCTAGTCCCCACTTATCCACAGAAACAGCTTTTACAAGGTAACTAATAACTTCTGTGTTGCCAAAAGCAATGGTCATCCTCATTTCCCATCTTATTTGACCTTCAGTGGCATTTGACGAAAAACAGTCTCTTGCACCTTAAAGCAGTTTTATTCATTTGAACTCTGAAATGCCACTCTTGATTTTCCTCCTACTTACTTGGCCATTATTTTTAGTCTCCTTTCTTACTTTCCTCTCATCTTTCTGACCTCTTTAAGTTTTGGAGTGTCCCAGGGCTTATGGAGCTCTGGCCTCTCTTGTTTACTTTCATTACCATATGCTGATGACCCTATATTTATATCTCAGTCCCTATCTTCTTCCCTACCTCCAATTCCTATATATAATGGACTTCTCAACATTTTCACCTGGATATCTAATAGGCATCTCAAATTTAGTATGATCAAACCTGAACTTTGATTTTCTATCACTCCTTCACTACATGGCTCAGGCCAGAAACCTTGGAGTCACTTTTACCAATCTCTCCCTCACTCCTCACATCTGCTTTATAAGTAATTCTTGATGGCTCTATCTTCAGTATAATACTCAGAATCTGACTCTTTTTTTTTTTTTTTTTTTTTTTGCGATACGCGGGCCTCTCACTGTTGTGGCCTCTCCTGTTGCGGAGCACAGGCTCCGGACGCGCAGGCTCAGCAGCCATGGCTCACGGGCCTAGCCGCTCCGCGGCATGTGGGATCTTCCTGGACCGGGGCACGAACCCGTGTCCCCTGCATCGGCAGGCGGACTCTCAACCACTGCGCCACCAGGGAAGCCCAGAATCTGACTCTTAACACCTTCCTACCACGTTCAAAGCCACCATCATTTCCCACATGGTTTATTGCAATCACATTCTAAATGGTCTTCCTACTTTCATCCTTGCCCCTATGCAGTATATTCTACATAGGGTAGCTGAATGAGCTTTTTAAAATGAAGCCTAAGTCACTTTCCATCTCATCTGGAATATATCCCAATTCTTTTCCTGGCATCCATGACACTACTTGATGTAGCCCCAGACTCCCTCTCAGCTCTCTTGTCTAACTGTCCTCAGCCGTTCTTCTATCTCAAAGAATTTGCACTGTGGTTCCCATTTTCTCTCCCAGATATCTGCATGCTTAGCACCTTTGCCTCTTTCTGATTTCTGGTCACATGTCGCCTTACCAAAGGAGTCTTTTCTGACCACCCTATCTAGAAGAGCAGCTCTTCCATGTCTTCCATTTACTGTGTTCTTACTGTATTTTTTCTTTTAGCACTTATCACCACCTGACCTTATATATTTGCTTATTGTCTGTCACCTCACCTGGATTATAAGGTCCGTGTTTTGTTCACTGCTGTATCTCCAGTGCCTAGAATAGTGTCTGTTACAAAATAGATACTCAAATATTTGTTGATTAATAGCTTGATTCAGCATTAGAACTGCATGCATTAAATGCTTTATCCTCCTTTTCTGACTGCTGTTGAATCCCTGTCCTGACTAGACCCCATATCCAGTCATTTCATTAATGTTCTCACTAGTATTAGAGTCCCTTGTCTTGTTAACCTATCATATCAGTTCTCAGGTCTCTAACATCCCTATCTCACTTGCTTTTCTGGTTTTGCTCGTGGGTGTAGAGGAAGTTCCACAATGGTGTCTACCATAAATTCATGTTGGTAATTATTGTTCTTCTTTTTGATGATTCAATAGTATATTCACCATAACATCTATTCTGCAGATCCTCTTCTAGATTTAAGTTTCCAGTGCTACTTTATCATATCCCCTAATTTTAGAAAATGGCCTTGCGTCTTCCTTTCAAGACTGTTACCTCTGTGTTACATCACTGTCATTTCTTTCTGCCTTACAAGTTCTCTTTCTCTTCCGTTACCTTCTTACCCTTCTCACTTTCTCACGGGTGGTGTTCTTCCTTTCTAGACCTACACCTTTCATCTGTATTGTAAAACCATTCTATCCCATACCATACTTGACCTTAGCAATTACATGTTTAATTTTAACACCTCAAAATAACTACCTTTTCACTAATTTATTTCATCTCTACTTTCAAACAAGCATAGGTCTCCCTTTATAGGGAGAGGAGCAGAACAAAAATAAAAAACAGTTCACTTGATCTCTTCTTCCTTTATTTTTAGAATGCTCTTCCTCCTCCCTCTAAATCCTAGCTATTTCAAGGTGTATCTCAGATCCTCCCTTTTCTGTGAACTTCTAAACTGTGGTAATCTTCCCCTCTTTTGCAGTCCTATTTCATACAATTTACTTGGTAAATAACCAAGTACTGCTCTTTTTTGGTGGGTGGGTGGGCAGGGTAACTTTATTTTGATGTACCATCAAACGTACAGAAATGTTATGAGTATAAGGAACTCCCTTATACCATTTATTCAGATTCATCAATTGCTTTACATTTTGCCCCATTTGTTTTTATCATTGTCTCTACATGTTTATGGAGACAAAATTATATTCAAATGTCAGTATATTTTCTCAACTATTTGAGAGTTTGTGTGTCAGAATTTATTTTCTCTAGAATAATTCCCCTTCTAGAATTATTCGTTTAGGCTTATATATTATAATAGTAACTTGTTTGATGATAATTTTGGTAGTTTTAGAAAATGTGGCACTTCAACTTTTTGAAACAAGTTGTGCTTATTCCTTTGAATATTAGAGTATGAATCACAGCAACTTGAATGGACCCAGAGAAGTTGTCAGCATTGTACAAATAAGAATGATTTTCTTTTTCACAGTCCTGGAAGATACTGCTCTTTGGTGCAATAAACTTAACATGTACTGGCTTCCTGCTAATGTGGTGCAGTTCCACTAATAGTATAGGTATGTCACTATTCTTATTTTTAGGAGTTAATTATTTCACTTTTATTGTTCTCATAATAAATAAAGGTATGTCTTCCTTTACATAGAATATATTATTCTGAACTATAACTCAAAAGATTTAAATCAGAAAATCTATTCCAAAAGTACTTTGTAAACTATAAAATTTGGTTCAGTTGTTAGGCATTATCTAAAATGAGCTTTTTTTAAAAAAAAATTTAAATCTATTTGAAAAACTAAGATTTCTTTTTATTTTTTAATTGAGGTATTGATTTACATTATTATATTAGTTTCAGGTATACAGCATAGTGATTCAGTATTTTTATAGATTATACTCCACTAAAAATTATTGCAAAATAATGGCTGTAATTCCCTGTGCTGTACAATTGATCCTTGTTGCTTATCTATTTTATACATAGTGGTTTGTATATCTTAATCTCTTACCCTTATCTTGCCCCTTTCCCACTGGTAACCACTAGTTTGTTTTCTATACCTGTGAGTCTGTTTTATAAATAGTGCTGCTGTGAACATTGGGGTGCATGTATCTTTTTTGTGAGATTTCCTTTTAATGTGAGAGATTAGTTCTTCAATTTATGTAGTGTATAAATAAAATTTTATGATTTATTGAGTTTTCCTTGAAAAGGGAAATCTAATATTTTTCTTGTGTCATGACGCTTATGTTTTTATTTACCATTATTTTCATCCTGCTATTTTAAAAATACATTTAAAATAGTACTCCGATGACAGAAGGAGGCAAAAAATTGATCTCAGGACTTTTGAGCATATACTGCTTCATTTTTTCCTGATGGAGAAATCAGGTTCTAAAGTAAGCGTTTGTATTAACCAACTTTGGCTACATGTATTAGTCAAATTTACCAAATAATTGCCAACATATGAGATTAATCAGTGACTCATGTTTTCCGGTGATGGATGTCCCTGTTATGAACAGTTTTGGTGATTTGCTGTATTTCCTAACAATGATTCAGTAACATTTTAATCAGTCTTTTTGTTGTTTTGCAGCTTTAACTGCCTATACTTACCTGACCATTTTTGATCTTTTTAGGTAAGTTTTAAAAACGCTCCTTAATGTTTTTACTTCCTTCCTTCCTTCCTTACCTATTTACTTATTTATTTATGGCTGTGTTGGGTCTTCATTGCTATGCGTGGGCTTTCTCTAGTTGTGTCAAGTGGGAGCTACTCTTCATTGCGGTGCGCGGGCTTCTCACTGCGGTGGCTTCTCTTGTTGCAGAGCACCGGCTCTAGGCGTGAGGGCTTCAGTAGTTGTGGCATGCGGGCTTAGTTGCTCCATGGTTTGTGGGATCCTCACAGACCAGGGATCGAACCTGTGTCCCCTGCATTCGCAGGCAGATTCTTAACCATTGCGCCACCAGGGAAGTCCCCTCCTTAGTGTTGTGTTGGGTTTTTTTTAAATTAATTAATTAATTTATCTTTAGTTGCACTGGGTCTTCGTTGCTGTGTGCAGTCTTTCTCTAGTTGCGGCAAGCAGGGGCTATTCTTTGTTGTAGTGTGTGGGCTCTCATTGCAGTGGCTTTTCTTGTTGCAGAGCACAGGCTCTAGGCGCACAGGCTTCAGTAGTTGTGGAATGCAGGCTCAGTAGTTGTAGCTTGTGGGCTCTAGTGGGCTTTAGAGCGCAGGCTCAGTAGTTGTGGCACATGGGCATAGTTGCTCCGTGGCATGTGGGATCTTCCTGGACCAGGGCTCAAACCCGTGTCCCCTGCATTGGCAGGCGGATTCTTAACCACTGTGGTACCAGCGAAGACCCTTCTTAATGTTTTGAAGCTAATAAGGAATTTGTTATCAACTATATATACTTCATTTGAAAAACAGAAAAGAGACCTCCAGAATGCTTCCCCAGTGTTTTACTCCTGACCTTGATTGGTGGTTAAATGGGTGTTTTTTTTCTATTTGTTAAAATGTACATATGTGCTTTATGCACATTTCTGTGTAAATGTCCTATTTTGAATAAAACGATAAAATTAAACTAAAAAAAAGGTTTGTTGCACTGAATTTATGAAGTTTTCTTTACTTAAAGGAAAGTTATCTGTGAAATAAGTAAAATTATCAACATGGACCATATGTACAAATAATAATTAGAAGATATGCTGGAAGAAAATACCCCATTTATATAGCAACAGAAAAGATAATACCCAGACTTTAGGTCAGGTGCCTACCTGTAGATGAGTCAGCTATGACCAGGGAGCAGGAACACATAAGAACATACTAGTTCCCACTGTAACCATGTGGGTGTGAAAAGAAATGAGGGATGTTAATAACTGCAAAGTATATATGTAATTGTGAGCTAGAGAGACGACCTATTGGCTCCTGCTTTGGGGACCTTTCATATTTCCAAATAAAGGTTGCAGAATGCTTAGACCATATGTCTCCAAGATCCGTGCCGTAGAAGTATGTTATAGGGATGTCTTTTTCATCAGTCACATAACTAAATCTTCTTGATTGGTCTAAAACAGATAGTTATTACCTGAATTTCACACTGTAGTAAGTTGTTTTAGAGTGAATCTCCACTAAGAAAGTAACCATAACTTTATCCCATCCAGAATGTTGTCAAGGTGTTATTAATATTTAGTTTAACTTTTAACAGAGATTAAATAAAGTTTATTAAAGTTAAAATGTATTGTATATGCCTAGAATCAAGTAAATTGCACTTATTATTACTGTGTCATTTTTTGCAGGCTCAGTTATGGAAACCATTTAGGGCGGATAACTTTCTGAGTAGAGAAACTATGGGTCTAGGTTCTATTAGTTCTATTATTAGTGTCTTAATGGTATATCATAACTTCTTTCAGTTTCTCCCCATGTTAAAACTCACATTAGGGTGCTTATTGTGATTAGATTATAAATTATTAGAATAACTTGTTGTTAGTTTAGTCTGCAAACACTGTTAACTTTTAGCAATTTAGTTATTCTGAAAGCTAAATTTCTTTCTGTAAGTCCTCTAGTTCTAGTTCTAATGCTAAACTTATTTTCCTTTTTACTTAGTTTAATGACATGTTTAATAAGTTACTGGGTAATGATGAGGAAACCTAGCCCTGCCTATTCATTTGGGTAAGTTCAAATTATTTTATTTTCTGCTAACTTATCGCTATTAAAGTAGTAGTTATACCAGGCAGTAAAGAGCTAGCTAGAGTACTTGTAGAAAATAAATGCTGCCTGTTTAGTGGAATAGTGATCAGATAGTGAAAGTAGATAAAAAAACATCTTCCAAGAGGATTCTAGATAAGGAACATGAATGTTTAAATTTAAATCATATTAAAGTAAAATGTTCACATTAGTTTTTTTCTATTTTATAAAACAAATCTTACATAAATTGTTCATTTTAAGTTCTTTAATATTTTGGTAATCTCTTATTCCAGTTAGAGAAAGTACAAAGGATTTTCATGTATGTATCTTCTAGATGTTAAAGTAAGTGGGATATAGTTTAACATTAATGCAGCGGTAGAGATGTATTTTTATCTTAAGACTGTATTTGTGACAGCAATGAACTGACAAAGATTTTGAGATTTCTGTTTCTATAGTTTAGAAATTACTGAAAGTTAGAAAATAATCTTTTATATCAGAGGATTTTTTAAAATATGTTAGAAAAAATGAGTTCTTTTCAGATTCAAGGAAACAACTTGAAAGAAGAATTTAACTTTGGTGAAGAAACTCTTGGACAAAACTTACCTTTCTTCTCCACCATACCATTTATTGGGATTATATTCTTTTGAACAAAATCAGGTTTTACTTAAATAATGGGACAAAGTAAACATGAAATTTTAGTGCAAAATGAAGATATTTATAAGTGTCACTGAAATTTGATAGAGTTGGATTGATATGATAATCATTTGTAAAGGCTTTTGGTTGTAAGTGACAGAAATCTATCTCAAACTAGTTTGGGGGAAAAATGTTAATTTACATAACCAAAGTGTGGGAAGACTGAGGTAAACTGGTATAGGTACTAGAACACTCAGGACATTGTCTTTCTCTTACCTCAAAAGGCCTGCTTTTCTCTGCATGTCAGTTTCAGTTTCTCAGACCACTTTTCTCCACTATCCTGGAATGATAACTTGTAGCAAAACTTTGAACCTTCTCACCTTCATCCTTGAGACGAAAGGATTCCCCAGCTATAGAAAATAGTGAGAAAGAACTATTGGTTGGTCCACCTTGGTATAGATGTTAGTCTTTAGATCAGCTCCTGTGGCCAGGAGACAAGGTCACATAAGGACAAGACAGCTCCCATTTTGGCCTAGTTGCTTAGAGTGAATAGGAAAAGAGGGAGCAATCAAATATAATTGCAGTCAGTCACATAGCTTGAAGTATCATCTATATTTAATAATTCCAAAATTCAGTTCTCCAGCACTGAGATTTATCTCATGTCATGTTACCTTCGTGCCAGGTTCACATGGATGTCTAATTCATGTCTTAAATTCAAGCTAGGATTCTTGTTTCTTCCCCCCAAATCTGTTCCTCTGCAGTTTTTCACATCTTAGCAAATACACTACCACTCAGTTGCTCAAGTAAAATCATTGATTATTCTCTCATCACCCACATTTATCCATGAGCAGGTTATGTCAAGATAACTTACGAACACATCCAGAATCTGTCCTTGCCCCCGTTTCTATCTCCACTACTACCATCCTAACCAAACTACCTTCATTTCTTGCCTTAACCAATGTCTTGCATCCTAACTGGTCCCCATGGTTCTGCTTTTACCCCCCTTCAGTCCATTCTCCATATAGAAACCAGTGTTTTTTTGGGATTTTTCTTCAGTGTTTTTTTTCTTTTTAAGCCTAAATCATGCTATCATTCTACTTCTTAAAACCATCCAGTTGTTTCCTGTCATACTTAGAATAAAATCCTGACCCCTTTCCTCGTTTACAAAGACCTTATATGATTTAGACCCAGCCTACTTCTTTTCAAGTTACCACTCTCATGCCGTCTATACCACACTGTCTTTCTTTCCGTAGTTTGAACACATCTTATTCCTGCTTTAGGGTCTTTATACAAACTATTCTATCTCCTGGAAATGCTCTTCACTTGATTCTTACGAGATTAGCCCCGTTTTGTTATTCCAATCTTAATGTCACTAAATGCTAATGTCATTAAGTGACTGGGCCCAATCTAAAATGGATTCTAAAATAGATCACCTAGTTAGCTTCTTGTCACATCAGACTGCTATAATTCTCTGTATAGAACTTATAAATTAATTTTTCAAAATTTATTTATTTAATTTATTTTTGGCCGTGTTGGGTCTTCATTGCTGTGCGCGGGTCTTCTTTAGTTGCGGTGAGTGGGAGCTACTCTTCGTTGCGGTGCGTGGGCTTCTCATTGCGGTGGCTTCTCTTGTCGTGGAGCACGGGCTCTAGGCACACGGGCTTCAGTAGTTGTGGCCTTGCGGGCTCTAGAGCACAGGCTCAGTAGTTGTGGAGTACGGGCTTAGTTGCTCTGCAGCATGTGGGATCTTCCTGCACCAGGGCTCAAACCTGTGTCCCCTGCATTGGCAGGCGGATTCTTAACCACTGTGCCACCAGGGAAGCGCAATTAATTGTTTTGTTTTTTTTTGTCTTCCCCTTTAAAATATAAATTTCTTGGTAGCAGGGACTGTAGCTTGTTCTGTCTTATATCCTTGTGCAGTTTGATGAATTTTAACAAATAAATATACTTGTGTAACTACTATCTAGATAATGATATAAAGCATTACAAGTTCTCCCAAAGCCTCCTTTAATGACTTAATGTTAAGTCAGAGTCAAACCCTGAGAAAAGTAACCAGTATTCTGATTGCTGTCATTGCAGATTCTTGTTGCCTGTTTTTGAAGTCATATAAATGGGATACAATATATATATCATCATATAGCAGTAGCTCATTCTTGTTCATTGCTCTAATATTCCATTATGTGAATATATCAAAATTTGTTTATATGTTCAGCTATTGAAAGGAATTTAGTTTTTTTTTTTTTTTAATTTTTTTTTTGCAGCACGCGGGCCTCTCACTGTTGTGGCCTCTCCCGTTGCGGAGCACAGGCTCCGGACGCTCAGGCCCAGCGGCCATGGCTCATGGGCCCAGCCGCTCCGCGGCACTTGGGATCTTCCCGGACCGGGACACGAACCTGTGTCCCCTGCATCAGCAGGTGGACTCTCAACCACTGCGCCACCAGGGAAGCCCTAGGATTTTTTTTTATTAATTCATTTTATTTATTTTTGGCTGTGTTGGGTCTTTGTCGCTGCGCACGGGCTTCCTCTAGTTGCAGCAAGCGGGGCTACTCTTCGTTGCAGTGCACAGGCTTCTCATTGCGGTGGCTTCTCCTGTTGCGGGGCACAGGCTCCAGGCACGCAGGCTTCAGTAGTTGTGGTGAAAGGGCTCAGTAGTTGTGGCTCACGGGCTCTAGAGCGCAGGCTCAGTAGTTATGGTGTTCGGGCTTGGTTGTCCCGCGGTATGCGGGATCTTCCCGGACCAGGGCTCAAACCTGTGTCTCCTGCATTGGCAGGCGGATTCTTAACCACTGCGCCACCAGGGAAGACCTGGAATTGATTTTTGTGTATGGGTTGAGGTAAAGGTCAAGGCACATTTGCTTCTATATAGCCATTCAGTTTGATAAAACACTATTTATTGAAAAAAATTATTCTTTATTACTTTTATGTGCTACTTTTTTATTAATCAAGTGACCTTGTATGTGTTTGTTTCTGGATTCTCTTTTCTATTTGGTATATTTGTCTATCCTTGAATTAGTTCCATAGTGTGTCAATTACTGTTGTTTTGAAATCTTGGTTATCTGGTAGTGTAAATCTTCCAGCTTTGTTCTTTTTCAGATTGTCTTTGCTTTCCTACACCATTTGCATTTCAATACACACTTTAGTATCAACTTATGAATTACCACAAATAATGTTGCTACATTTACATACCGTGTTTTTCATACTCTCCTATAACCCACTTTTTTTCATTTCCATCCTTCCAAGTCAGTAAATACATTTCTTTTATATTTGTAATAATGTGTAATGGTATGTTGTTGATTCCAACATTTTTCTATTATAAATAACAATGTGATGAATGTCCTTTATTATTTTATTATCTCCTGAATATTCTGAATTCTGTACCACCTAGAATTAAATCAACTCATTTGAGGGAAAAAACAACTAATATGATGAACATCGTTAATTATTTTATTATCATTTCTGAAGATAATTATTTCCTTGAGAAATTTTAAGCATATATACTTACAGGTGTTGAATGCCATTAAACTATGTGCAGTGGGAGAAACTAAGATAAATAAGACAACAGCCCTTGGCCTCCAGCTGATAGCTTAGGGATTATAAGACATATTCAGTTAACCGTAATTGTGTGTAGATAGGAGAGGCAGTGTAGTAGTGGTTAAAATCATGAACTCTAGAGCCAGAGTGTCTGAGTTTGAAAACCTGACTCCTTCACTTGCAAGCCGTATGTAACTAAACAGTTACTCTTCCTCTTTGGGGTTCAGGTTCCTTATCTCTTTTTTAAAAAAAAAAAGTGGATAAACTAACCCTCATAAGGATTTAGATGAGGTAATATGTTAAAAACTTCGACCAGTGTCTGACACAAGAGGGGTCAATTAAGTGCTGTTATTATAATAATGGTTATTTCTAGAAAATAAAAGCCCTAAGGAGTATATGTTGTACAAATAGGCACTCCTTTTAAAATCTGTGATGTTCATTGTTTATTGTCATTCTAGAAATTGTAGTCCTTTTTAACAGCGTTTGGATTATAGTAGGCACATGTATAGTGAGTGAATGAATGTGTTCTCGAGATACTAGTTTGCGAATTGAAAGAATTAGGCTGATTTGATTAATTTTCCAATTTCAGATTTGAAAGATTAGAAGTCCTGGCTGTATTTGCGTCCACAGTCTTGGCACAATTGGGAGCTCTCTTTATATTAAAAGAAAGGTACATTTGTATACAATGTTACTGTCACTGCAAATTCTACCTATGCCACCTTTGGGAATATGAAAGAATACAGTGAGACACGTCGGATTGGAAGGGTACAAATAAAATGAGCAGTGCTGGAGTTTTGATAGTACAATTTCTTCATGTTTCAGACTTTTCTCCCTTCCTTTCACCCTTCTTTTATTACCTTCTTTGATGCTACTAAATTTAGTCATAGGTGTGAATGAAAGGAAAGGATTCACACAGACATGTTTTAATGCTTAGTACAAACGCATTGAAACAGGTTTGGTAGAGAAAGATTGAATTACACCTTGAGGATAATTTGTGGGTCTACTTGTCTCATCACTACTAATAATCAACAGTTGGTTATCATATTTTAAAAGTTTTGTGAATTTATTAATTATATATTTAATAAAGTCTTATAATTTTATAATTTGTAGGACTTATTTAATACATTATTTCCTTCTTTTAGTGCAGAACGCTTTTTGGAGCAGCCTGAGATACACACGTGAGATTCTGCTTTTGACATAACATATAATTTACTATTGCGTTTGATTCCCAGTTATTAATTGATATGTTATTAAATAGTGGTTACTTTGGCCAATATCAGAGTTCAGAGTGTGGTAATATATATTTCATTGATATTTCACAAGCAAAATCCCCAAATCCCAAGACTCCCTCTTTTCACCCTTAACTGTTCCCAAGCCCTTAAATTTTTATACTGAACAGGAAGGCCTTTCTGCCCTGATTTTGGGTCCCTCGGTATTTCTAGGCCCAGGTCAATATCCTAAGCCAGCCCCATCTGGTCTTCTGTAATTTAAGATTGGATCCTCCAGGTCTTTTAGTAGCAGCTGTAGAAAAGATGGAATTGCTATTATTTACAACATAGTGGCCAACTATGTGGACTTTACCTATTCTGATCAGTTTAATTCAGGACAGTCTGACCCGGCCAGTGGACTGTAAACCAAATACCATTAGCATTTCTAAAAATTTATAACAGCAATTACCTGTAAGAAGATACTGTTAATGCTAAGAGTCTTTTTTTTTTTTTTTTTTTTGTCCTGTGTAAGGTGGAGCAACAGTAGACAGGACATTGGTCATGGGGCTAGAACCAAGTTCAGATTCTGGCTCTGCAAATACTAAACCATTGAAGCAGACCAGTCTGCCTTCCCATCTCTTAGTCTCTCTACATGCTGAAATTACGTATTGACATTACCAAGAAAAAAATAATCATGAGTGTTGTTTTTTTCAGGGGAAGATTATTAGTTGGTACTTTTGTGGCTCTTTCTTTCAACCTGTTCACAATGCTTTCTATTCGGAATAAACCTTTTGCTTATGTCTCTGAAGGTATGTTTTTATTTACCATTAATAAAAAACCAATTAACCTCTCATAAAAACAGGTCTTTTGTTTGTTTCGTTAATTCATAGATCAATGAGAAAGTATATCCTGAAGAGAAGAGAGGACTACCCCAAAGGTTCTAAAGTCTTTCTCTGAGCAAAAAATTATGAAACGGAATCTAATTATTACAAGCTTTAAAATAACATATTACTTAAAAACAGGCAAAACTGACTTATGTATTAAATTACATGCAGTAAAAAATTACATTTACCAAATAACATGAATGAGATTTTACATGTATAACCTACCTAAGAAAAGTTTATTGCAAGCTTTTTTTTTTTTTATTGCAAGCATTTTAGAAACATCAGTGTACATAGACTAGTTGCTATGCTCATTGCAAATAGTTGTATTTTGTTAATTAGATAAGTTCCCAGGAACTTCTCTTGGGCAATGGTGGGTAGGCATATATTTGAAAGTAGCAAAACTTTATTCCTTTTGATATATTCTTTTATTTTCAAGTCTTTAAAAATTCAGATAGACTTTTCACTCCAGTGGTCTAAATTATTGGCATTTTTCAATAATTTCAGTGTTTTGGAATCCCACTAACCTACAAAGGGTTAACCACTGATGGATGGAGAAGTGAGGTAAAAACAAAAGTGGGCTGTGTACACGGACCCACACACTTGTACTTTGAAGCAAAAATAGGTGAGGGTCTTTTTAGATCTCACTGACTTGAATACCAAGATAACCAAGGGAAGAAAGCTTTCTGAAATACCCATTCAGGTTTAAACAACTTCCTGAGTGTTACAAAGTATGAGTTGTATTTGTATGAATTAGAGTTTAAGAATTACTGCATGAACTAAAAAATTAAATAATGATATTTGTGATGACCAGAATTTTTTAGAAAAAACTTTATTAGAATAGTATAATGCTCATTCTAGAAATTCTAAGAAGGTACAGAGGTTTAGAAACTGTATCTCTCTGTGAAGATCAGAAAGATACAAGAAGGAAACAGTATTGATAATCTCATGACCCAGAGATAACATCTGTTAACATTTCTATTTTGTTCCTTTAATTTTTTTTCTATGCACATGTATATATTTTTTTACATATTTAGAATTGTATCAATTAACAATTTTATGTTTAGCTTTTTTCAGTTAACATTATGTCTTGAGTATTGCCTGTCATTAAATACTCTTTGAAAAAATGATTTTTGAAGGCTTGCATAATATTTTGTCATGAATATTTTTAAACAGTCTATTGTTATATAGAATAATATATAAATAACCTTTTACAAATAATGCTGTAACCACCCTTTTTTGTTTGTTTGTTTTTTTGCGGTACGCGGGCCTCTCACTGTTGTGGCCTCTCCCGTTGCGGAGCACAGGCTCTGGATGCGCAGGCTCAGCAGCCATGACTCACGGGCCTAGCCGCTCCACGGCATGTGGGATCTTCCCGGACCGGGGCACGAACCCGTGTCCCCTGCATCGGCAGGCGGACTCTCAACCACTGTGCCACCAGGGCAGCGCCACCAGGGCAGCCCCACCCTTTTTTGTACCAAATTTCTTGTATGCATTTCCACTTCTTCTTCCCAAAGAAGAAATTATAAATGGGTTAAAAACACACTATTTTGGGCTTCCCTGGTGGCACAGTGGTTGAGAGTCTGCCTGCCGATGCAGGGGACACGGGTTTGTGCCCCGGTCCGGGAAGATCCCACATGCCGCGGAGCGGCTAGGCCCGTGAGCCATGGCCGCTGAGCCTGCGCGTCCAGAGCCTGTGCTCTGCAACGGGAGAGGCCACAACAGTGAGAGGCCCGTGTACCGCAAAAAAAAAAAAAAAAAATACACTATTTTTTTAAGTCTTTGATGTATATTGCCAAATTTATTTCTAGAAAGATCATCTAGTTTGTATTTTTATTAGCTGGAAATGAACGTTCACAGAAGCATCAAAATTTATTATACAACATTAGTTGAAATTTAAGTGGAAAATAATATTGAGCACTTTCTATCTGCCAGGCACTGTGATAAACGCTTTACATAGAACCCGTTTAATTCTTCCTATAACGATAGGTAAATCATTTTATTGATATTATCCCCATTTTACACTGAGGCCCTGAGAGATTGTCACTTGTCTCAGGCTACACATCTAGTTAAGGGCAGAGCTGGGGTTGAAGCCAGGTATTCTGGCATCAGAGTCTGCTCTTAAACTGCTGTACCAGGCTACTTTTTATATGGCTTGCCGATCTTTTTTACATCATGGTACACATTAAAAAATGAGAATTTCTGTAGCACCATGGGATAAATGTAAGAGGATGCTTGAGCCTGAAGGCTACTTGTCCAGGGACAGTAACTGACAGGCGTCTGCATGTAGCCGGATTCCCACCTGGCCTTTCTGAGAGCTGAGCGAGTTAGTAATCGGTGTACCTGCAACCCATTCTCAGCACACTGGTTAGGAAGCTTCGCTTTACACTATAATAAGCCTTTAAAACTTCAAATTAATAGTAGCAATGAAATACGTTAAGTTCACTTATTCCTTCAGGTCAGCTGTATATTGCAGTTGAAACTGCTTTTCATTTAGTATCCTAAAGGCATAAAAGAGAAAAAAGTTCTAGATTTGAGGAATAACGTGATCTTTTGTAATGTTATACAGTCACGACCGAACTTATTTTTTAAATTTAAGAATCAAGTATTTCTGGTAATGGTTTATTCTATACACATAATTTAAATATTTTCTTTTTAAAGCTGCTAGTACGAGTTGGCTTCAAGAGCATGTTGCAGATCTTAGTCGAAGGTAAGATGTTATGGGATTTCATGATATACATAACGTTAAAGGAATGCCCAAGAAATGCATCTGTCTCAGCATTATTATTGCTGAGGTTACTACGTGAATCTCACAGATCAGATTCTTATTCTCCCTTTACTTTTTCTTACTTTTTAATTGGTGATAGATAAGAGACCTTTACGAGTGAGAGTTTTGTTCCCAAATTCTCTTTGCTTTCTTTAAAAGATATACTAAAATACAAGTCATCTTTTATATGACTTTCATCAGTATTACGTAAGTTCTACTAATGAATACTCTTTTTATTTGTTTTTTCATAGCTTGTGTGGAATTATTCCAGGACTTAGCAGTATCTTCCTTCCCCGAATGAATCCATTTGTTTTGATTGATCTTGCTGGAGCATTTGCTCTTTGTATTACTTATATGCTAATTGAAATTAAGTAAGTATTTTTTATTGCTATCAAGTGTGTTTCGATTCCTGGGGCATCAGTAGGATGGCTAGGGATTAAGCTTATAGCATGTTTGCTTGTGACCTGTGCAACTTTGGTCAAGTCTTGTCCTCAAGTGTCTTCATCTGAAAAATTATGGGGGTTGGATTCAATAAGAAATTTTCACCACAGTTTATAATGCAGACTGGAAAACTGTTTAAATTCCTTACTGCTGACCTGATGAGTGAGACTGAGAAGAGGGTAAAAGAGAGATGAATCACAGCGACTGTTGCTGAGTGAGGGAAGACAGGAAGTAGATGTGAATCAACTTTAAAAAAAGCAAGTCTATTAGGAAAGAGACTTTAGCAGCCTTAAGCTTAATTTTATGACGTGATTCGGTGACTCCCTGCCGTTTTGCATACTCTCCTAGCATATCACATACAATTATGTTTTTATTTACTACCTCTACGTGATTCCTGCATTTTTATTTCTAGCCCAGATCTCTACTGAATTCCGAAAAGCATATCTTCTGTTCATGTCCACCTCAACTGAACCTATTTCCCCCCATCCCCAAAACTGCTTTTTCTTGTACTTTGTGTCTCAGTGAATGCTACTACAGTCTATTCCTTTGCATTCTGCTTTTAAATTGTGTTAAAACATACATAAAATAAAATTTACCATTTTAACCATTTCCAAGCATACAGTTCAGTACTTGCACAGGCATTTAGTGCATTCACTTTGTTGTGCAATCATCATCATGATCCACCTCCAGAACTTTTTCATCTTCCCTAACTGAAACTGTGCCCATTAAATAATTACTACCCATTCTACCTCCCCCCAGCCCCTGGCAACCACTATCCTACTTTCTGTCTCTGTGAATCTGACTACTCTAAGTACTTCATATGAATGAAATTATACATATTTGTCCTTTTATTTCACTTAGCATAATGCCCTCAAGGTCCATCCATGTCACAAATGGCAGGATTTCCTTCTTATGGCTGACTAATATTCACTGTGTATATATTTATGTATGTATATGCCACATTTTCTTTATCCATTTATCTGTCAACAGAAACGTAAGTTGTTTCCGTGTCTTGGCTGTTGTAAACAATAGTCTTGTCACCTATTCTTGTTTAATCTTTCTTTTTAATATTATCTTACCCTTCTTCCCATTCTTTTTCCTAAATTGAGGCCTTTGTGATCATTTCCTTGGCCTAATTAGAATAGTCTTCTGATCTTATAATTTTTATTCTCACACATCTTTAGTTATCTGCTATTTTGCTACTGATGTGATCATTAAAAGTTGCAAATCAGAACATAATATTTTCCTGTTTCAAAATTCTCTTTTGGGTACTTAAAATAATTAAAAGTTGTTAACACAGTAAAGCTTCTACCAACCTTACTAGCCATCCGTCTGTCTATATATACTTAACTGTTGATAGTTTCATTGCTGCATCAGGGTTTTCATGCCCTTGCACATGCTGCTTTCACTGTCTACAGTATCTTGCTCACATCATCTTGCTCATCTTGAAGGCTCAGCTCAAATGTCACCTCTTTTTTTTTTTCTTTTTTTTTGCTGCTGGAATGTCCCCGACCAGGGATCGATCCTGCGTGCCCCTCAGTGGAAGCGCGGAGTCTTAACCACTGGACCACCAGGGAAACCCCTGTCACCTCTTTTTATATTTAGCGTTTCTGCATTATCCCTACCCCAGTAGGCTTGCCACTCACTCCTTTGTGAATTCATGATACCCTGTAGGACTTCTCCTTTGTACCCAAAGTCCTTTATTATATTTTTCACATGTATGTTTCCTGCCATTTCAAAGGCAGGATCTATGTCTTTACTCATGTTTCTATTCCCAACATATGGGAAAAAGTGAAAAAGAGTACATGATCAGCTTTGTAACCATTGGCATTTTGGTCTGTCTTGTTAATAGAACAGTGAACTACTGATGAGATGTTGCACTTCAGTCACAATATTGCTATAACAAATTCCTGGAGAATCTCACCTTGTGAAATTCCTGGGGAATTTGAAAAATTTTAGTAATTATTGGAGTTATTGTTTACAGCAAAATTGATAGAATCACTGATGAATTCTATTGGTCTTCCTGTATCAGAAATTACTAGTTAAAGGTTTTTATTTGTTGCAGCAAATAAATATATATGAAATATTTATAGTTGACAAGTAGATTGAAAATACATTGTGGGGAAATGCTCACATTATTTTTCTTCATCATCTCTCGTCACACTAATTAACATAAATATTAGTTATTTCCCCCTAAACTTTGGCAAGAAAGGATTCTGAAAACCTTTCGTTTTCCTTTGAGATGCTCTCATTGCCAGTAGTGGCCAGCTGTGGTAAAACAGTCCTCTTGCTTTAGATAATTGAAGTTTGGTAGATTAAATTGTAAAAAGCCCAGTGAAGCATACATTTGAGATTTAGAATTGTTTTTTCTTTTCAGTAATTATTTTGCTGTAGATACTGCATCAGCCATAGCCATTGCTCTGATGACATTTGGCACTATGTATCCCATGAGTGTGTACAGTGGGAAAGTATTACTCCAGGTAATGCTCTTCTTTCAATATGCATGCTTAAAATTAGCTATGTTCTTTTACCAGATTATAAAACAATATGGGTTCTTCTACCAGATGATGAAATTTTTAGCTACTGGAGGGCACTGTTGGAAATGAAGCCAAACAATAATCTCTGAAATTTGAATAGTAAGAACCAGATGGTACTTCCCTGGTGGCGCAGTGGTTAAGAATCCGCCTGCCAATGCAGGGGACATGGGTTTGAGCCCTGGTCTGGGAAGATCGCACGTGCCGCGGAGCAGCTAAGCCTGTGCGCCACAACTATCGAGCCTGCACTCTAGAGCCTGTGCTCTGCAACCAGGAAAGCCACCGCAGTGAGAAGCCCTTGCACCAAAATGAAGAGTATCTCCCGCTCACTGCAACTAGAGAAAGCCCGCATGCAGCAACAAAGACCCAGCTCAGCCAAAAATAAATAAATAAATAAATGTATTTTTTAAAAAAAGAACCAGATGAAGTTCTATTGATGCACAAAATAGGCACAGATCTTCATGTAGTTGTAAGGCAAAAGCATAAATGAAAATATTTTGCCTCTAATAATGTTTCAAGTGAAAACAATATTACTTAAAATCTTTTTTAGATATTCATTTTCCCCTAATAAATGTGCTTTGGCTATTGTATAATCTGGTTATGATTGTTTTCTTATTTTCTATTCTTGAATTAGTGAGACTTTTAAATTTAAAATGCGAAATCACTACTTATTGAAACAATAGGAACACCTGTAGACAAGCACCTGAATAGAAAGGTAGTTTCCCAGGACTAGATGAATGTGTAAGCACTGCTTTTCCTTCTGTCTTTCCCTCATGCCTTTTCTAAAACTTATGGGTTGTATCTCCCTCTCCAGAAGCAGTAATAACAATTAGATTAGTTTTATAGTGTTATGCCTTATAGAAAATTTTACTTTCTTAAAGATTTTTTTATTGATTATTTGGTTCTAGAGATAGCAGCTTTTTTGCAATATAAGAAATAAGCATGGGCTGATTTCTGATGCTGCTTTATTAGTGGGTCAATTAAAGCCTTTCTTCCCTAAATCATGATAGGGCACATGTGAAACAAAGCAAAGGCTGGTGTAAAACCCAATTTTTTTAGTGTCAGGACTACTGTTGCAAAAGGTTTTTCTCTCTCTAGATTCATATTTTATTTTATTTTTTTCCCCAGACAACACCACCCCATGTTATTGGTCAGTTGGACAAACTCATCAGAGAGGTAAGATGGAATAATAAGTAAAATCATTTTAATTTATAATTAGAGAATGCAAAGAGTGGGTACAAATAATTTCAACTCTTTCTAGAATTTTATTTTAGGGAAGTTTTTGTTCTTTACAATGATATAGTAGGAGACATGACATAGTGACAAAAATAGAACAATTTGACGAATTGCACAGTCTGGAAGCCAGATTCACTTGAAATATTGGGTTGGCCAGAAAGTTCATTTGAATTTTTCCATAAGATGTTATGAAAAACCGGAACGACCTTTTTGGCCAACCCAATAAGTGTAGACGGTAATGGTCTAAAGGCCACACTATTTGTTATATAAATGCTGTGATTTTTATGATTTTGTATTCAAACCTAGGATTTTGATTACGTCAGAGGCCACCTTTACATGGTGATTGCTTCAGCACCTAATATCTTGATCTGTAGGTTTAGATTTTGTATTGTTATAAAATTCCAACTGTTAACTAATGAAGGAATAAGATAATCAAATTATTTGAATGTTGAGAGTGTTTTAAACTATTGGTTGTCAGTATCACAGAGGCCACTTTGATCAATATAGCTGGCCACTTGCTTCAGCTAGTGGGGTCTGTGCCACTGTATCAATGGGCCACACACTGTATATCTGGCCTTGGAATTTCCTTTTGGCCCATATCCACATAACATCCTGTATTGTACAGAAATTTGTTAAAAGGGGATCCGGAGAAAGGAATGATTGGGAAGACAAAAACATTCTGATACCACAAGTGCTGAATATAAATATATACTATACTAATAAGATGAAAGGAACTACACACTGTTGAAGAAGGTGTGAATGAGGGAAGTAAAGACCTGATTCTTGAGGGATTGGTGCAGAGAATAAACTGGAAAAGAAGGCCCTGGCTTAGTATTGAACAAGCAGAAATGGTATCTGGAGTGAATGGTCTGGGACTTCTCTTGGCTAGTAAGTGTCTTCAGGCAGGGTTTGGCCATGTCATTTCTAGGCTTACAGCAAATCCATAATGTGACTGAATTGTGTTGGATATGTCAAATACAAAAGCCCTATTTCTGTGTTTTTGATTAGGTATCTACGTTGGATGGAGTTTTGGAAGTCCGAAATGAGCATTTTTGGACCCTAGGTTTTGGCTCATTGGTATGCTTTCTATATATTACTTTAGTTTAAACATAGTTTAAAACATAGTTATAAAACAAAGTTTATAAACTGAGTTTATACTTTTTAAAACTGAAAAAAGTATTTCTTTAAAATTTTTGTAGATCCTTTGATTCCCATTTCTGTTCAATAAAGTAAAAAATGTAGATGGATTTAGTAACCTAATTGAGAATTGTTTTTCTTCTTTCATTTTTTTCCTTTCAAACTAAATGATCTCAATACTGGGCTGTCCAAAAAAGAAAAATCCATAGTCATACATTCCTAAATACAAAAATGTTGCAGAAGTAAAATGTGCAATTATTTTCTTTTTTATTACCATTCTTATTTTGGATATTTTTGCTGAATTTGTTAAAGAGTTATAATAACAGCTGCTTCAGCATAAAATTCCGTGTTTTCTAGTCCAATTTAGACCTCATTACCAAAGAGATTTTGTTATGGCATGATTTTATTCCTGTGTCAGGAATGATGAGGAAAATACAGGAAAGTACCCAGAAAAAACAAATTTAAACAACCATAATCCTATTGATGTTTTGGTATTAATACTTGTATACTTACTCTCTTTAGAAAATGAGGTCATGCTGTTTTATAATCTGCTCTTTTCACTTAATATATAATGAACAGTTTTCCATGTTATTAAATACTACTCTTCTACAATATCATTTTTAAAAAGAAAATAGGATTTGACTTTTGTAGCATAACACAGATTTCAGAGGTAGGCAGATTAGGGTTGGTCCAACAGCTCAATGATATCACTACTTTGCAGTCTTTAGTTTCAGGCTTATACTCTTTTAGCAAAACATGGCTGCTTCATCTCTTCCTTTTCCTTCTCTTCCCCTCTCTAGTCTTTTGGATATCTAAAACTCATTCTCTAGTAAATTCTTCAGGAAAGGCCCTTGGGAACAATATTCCCTAAATTTTTGAATGTTGAAAACAGTTGTGAACATTATACTTGAAAATCATTTAGCCGGATATAAAATCCTGAGCACATATTTTATTTCCTTGAGTTTCTTAAAATATATTACTCCATTTTCCTCTGGCATAAAGCATTATGGTGATAAAGCCTGATCATACATAGTCTGATTTTTTTTTCACCTTTATATGTGACTTGATCTTTTTGCTTCTATACCTAAAAGATTTTAAAAAATTAATTAATTTATTTTTTGGCGGCATTGGGTCTTCGTTGCTGCGTGTAGGCTTTCTCTAGTTGCGGCAAGTGGGGGCTTTTCTTGTTGCAGAGCATGGGCTCTAGGTGTGGGGGCTTTAGTAGTTGCAGCACATGGACTCAGTAGTTGCAGCTCGAGGGCCCTGGAGCACGTGGGCTTCAGTAGTTGCAGAACGTGGGCTCAGTAGTTGCAGGTAGAGAGCTCTAGAGTGCAGGCTCAGTAGTTGTGGCACATGGGCTTAGTAGCTCTGCGGCATGTGGGATCTTCCCAGACCAAGGATCGAACCTGTGTCCCCTGCATTGGCAGATGGATTCTTAACCACTGCGCCACCAGGGAAGTCCCTTGCAGTTCACTTTTTTTTTAATATTTTTTAATTTATTTTATTTATTTGGTTGTGCCAGGTCTTAGTTGAGGCAAGCAAGCTCCTTAGTTTGGCTCGTGGGCTCCTTAGTTGCAGCACGCAGTTCAATCCCCTGACCAGGGATTGAACCCAGGCCCTCCCTGCATTGGGAGTGTGGAATCCTATCCACTGTGCCACCAGGGAAAGCCCCCTTACAGTTCACTTTTAATCATTCTTTTAATTGTATTGATAGTAACAAACTAGTAGACAAGTGTTTATTTAGCTGGGTGGCTTATAAACACAATCATCTCTGCTGTTCAGAACTTGGCCATCCAACAGCTACACCAATGTGATGCCTAATTAAGACCAAGGAAATTAATAAAACAAGCTTTTGGGCTGCCAGGAATAATTGTCACAAAAGCCATAGATTAATGCAAACACCATTATCATAGGACCCTGGTCAAGCTCATACTTGGAAATGGTTTTCACTTATTTTAATTGCTTTGACTTCCATATCAGACTGAAGGAGGAGATACAGTATCTTTTATAATTTTGTATAGTGAAAACTGAGATTACCATCTCACAGTGGCAAAGGAAAGGGAGAAATCAAAGATGACTCAATTTGTAGACATGGCTTTTCTTACCTAAAAGTAATAAAAATGGAAGTCAAATTCAAGCAGTAAGATATTTTCTTTATCTTATGATTAGCAATAACTCTCTTATTAGTGCTCAAGCCATAGATTTAGACCCATTGTAACTAAGCCAACTATTTTGCTAATTTAGGTGCTGTTATAGTTTTTTCTTTTTTTGAAATCTGAGTTTATCTAAAAATCAACAATGTCTGCTATATATTTTATTTACTATATATTTTTGTTCTGTCTGTTGCTTGTTTTTTTAGTACGTATTTTTATTTAAGTTTTTATTATACAAATATACCCCATTGTTAGAAAAATTAGAACTTAAGTCAAAAAGAACAAAAATCCTTAATAATTCTACCATCTAGAGATAAGTGCTGTCATTCTTTTTCCCCCCAACATAGTGATTTGATATTTTTATAGATTATATACCATACTAAATTATAAAATATTGACTGTATTCCCTGTGTTGTACATTACATCCCTGTGACTTACACTTATTTTATAACTGTTCGTTTGAATCTCTTAATAACCCTTCACCTATTTTGCCCCTTCCCTCACCCCTCTTTCCTCTGGTAACCATTAGTTCTCTGTATCTGTGAGTCTATTTTTGTTTTATTCTGTTTGTTCATTTGTTTTGTTTTTTAGATTCCACATATAAGTGGAAACATACAGTATTTGTCTTTCTCCATCTGACTTATTTCACTAAGCATAATACCCTTCAGGTCCATCCAAGTTGTTGTAAATGGTGAGATTTCATTCTTTTTTATGGCTGTGTAATATTCCACTCTACATGTATACCATGTCTGTATCCATTTATCTGTCAGTGGGCACTTCGGTTGCTTCCATATCTTGGCTATTGTAAATAATGCCACTATGAACATTGGGGTGCATTTATCTTTTTGAATTAGTGTTTTCATTTTCTTCAGATAAATACCCAAGAGTGGAATTGTTGGATTGTATGGTACTTTCGTTTTTAATTTTTGAGGAACCTCTGTACAGTTTTCCCTAGTGACTGTAACACTTTACATTCTCACCAGTGATGTACTGTGGTTCCCTTTTCTCCATATCTTTGCCAACACTTGTTATTTTTTATCTTTTTGACAGTAGCCATTTTGATAAGTATGAGGTGAAATCTCATTGTGATTTTGATTTGCATTTCCCTGATGATGAGTGATGTTGAGCGTCCTTTCATGTTCCTGTTGGCCTTTTGTAAGTCTTCTTTGGAAAAATGCCTGTTCAGGTCCTCTGCCTGCACCCCCACTTTATTTTTTAATTGGAGTGTAGTTCATTTACAATGTTGTGTTAGTTTCAGGTGTACAGCAAATTGATTTAGTTATACATAAACATACGTTCATTCTTTTTCAGATTCTTTACCCATATAGGTTATTACAGAATATTGAGCAGAGTTCCCTGGGCTATACAGTAGGTGCTTGTTGGTTATCTGTTTTATATATAGTAGTGTGTTTTTGTTAATCCCAAGCCCTTTTTTTTTTTTTTTTCCTGGCCACACTACGTGGCATGTGGGATCTTAGTTCCCCGACCAGGGATCAAACCTGTGCCCCCTGCAGTAGAAGCACGGAGTCTTAACCATTGGACCACCAGGGAAGTCCCCCAAGGCCATTTTTTAATTGGGTTTTTTTATTTTTGATGTTGAATTGTATGAGTTCTTTATGTCCTTATCAGACATATCATTTGCACATCTTCTCCCACTCACTAGGTTGCCTTTTCATTTTATTGATGGTTTCCTTCACTGTGCAAAAGCTTTCTAGTTTGATTCGGTCCCGTTTGTTTATTTTTGCGTCTGTGGCCCTTGCCTGAGGAGGCAGATCAGAAAAATACTGAGAAGACTGATGTTAAAGACCTTAACTGCCTATGTTTTCTTCTAGGAGTTTTATGGCTTCAGGTGTTAAATTTAAGTCTTTGATCTGTTTTAAGTTTATTTGTGTATATGGTATGAGAAAATGTTCCAGTTTCATTCTTTTGTATGTAACTGTCCAGTTTTCCCAGCACCACTTATTGAAGGGACTGTCTTTTCCCCATTGTGTTTTCTACCTCCTTTGTTGTCGATTAATTGACCATATGTGTGTGGGTTTATTTCCAGGCTCTCTGTTCTGTTCCATTGATCTATGTGTCTGTTTTTGTGCCAGTACTATACTGTTTTGATTACTGTAACTTTTATAGTATAATTTGAAGTCAGGGAGCATAATACCTTTGTTCTTCCTTCTCAAGATTGCTTTGTCTATTTGGGGTCTTTTGTGGTTCCACATAAATTTTGGGATTACTTGTTCTAGTTCTGTGAAAAATGCCATGGGTATTTTGATAGGGTTGCATTGAATCTGTAGATTGCTTTGTGTAGTATGGACATTTTAACAATATTAATTCATCCAGTCCATGAACACAAACTATCTTTCCATTTATTGGTATCATCTTTAGTTTCTTTCATTGGTGCCTTATAGAGTATGGGTCTTTTACCTCCTTGGTTAAATTTTTTTTCTTAATTAATTAACTTTATTTTATTTATTTTGGCTGCGTTGGGTCTTCGTTGCTGCACGCAGGCTTTCTCTAGTTGTGGCGAGTGGGGGCAGCTCTTCGTTGTGGTGCGCGGGCTTCTCATTGCAGTGACTCCTCTTGTTGTGGAGCATGGGCTCTAGGCCTGCAGGCTTCAGTAGTTGTGGCTCGCAGGCTCTAGAGCGCAGGCTCAGTAGTTGTGGCTCACAGACTTAGTTGCTCTGCAGCATGTGGAATCTTCCTGGACCAGGTCTAGAACCCGTGTCCCCTGCATTGGCAGGCGGGTTCTTAACCACTGCACTACCAGGGAATCCTTCCTTGGTTAAATTTATTCCTAGATATTTTATCCTTTTTGATTCAGTTGTAAGTGGGATTTTCTTGATTTTCCTTTTTGATAGTTCATTATTAGTATATAGAAATGCAACAGATTTCTATATGTTAGTTTTATATCCTGAAACTTTACTGAATTCATTTATTAGTTCTAATAGTTTTTTGGTGGAGTCTTTAGGGTTTTCTATATATAGTATCATGTCTTCTGCAAATAGTGATAATTTTACTTCTTCCCTTCCAATTTGGATGCATCTTATGTCTTATTCTCCTCTGATTGTTGTGGCTAGGACTTCTAATACTATGTTAAATAGAAATGTCAAGAGTGGGCATCCTTGTCTTATTCCTGATCTTAGAGGAAAAACTTTCAGCTTTTCATCATTGAGTATGATGTTAGCTGTGTGTTTGTCATAAATGGCCTTTATTATTTTGATATATGTTCCCTATATACCAACTTTGTCGAGAGTTTTTATCATAAATGGTGTTGAATTTTGTCAAATGCTTTTTCTTCATCTATTGAGATGATCATGTGATATCATTCTTGGTATTTTTCTGTGTGTGTGTTCTAATCAAACTATGAACATTGTTGTACCTGTTATTTTACTATCTTTTAAAGACAAAATGTATGATGAACATCTTATCAAGTTAATAAGCATACTTATAACCATCATTGTAATGCCTGGTGCTCTGTATCCTAGTATCCTAGGCTAGAAACCTTGAGATCATCTTTGATGACTTCATCTCCCTCATTCATTATATCCAGTTGAGAATTAAGATCGCCCATGGAATATCATGAATCCATCTGTCCCTCTCTGGTCCCACTATATCTGTCCTATCTCAGCCTTCTTCATTTCTAACCTAGACTGTTGCAGTCATTTCCTAACTAATTAGCAATTATCCATAACTGTAATTTTCTGAACACTAATTATTTTACTTCTGTTTGATTGCTGCAACTAAAACTCCTTACTCATGGTTTTTAGAACCCCCTCCTAGCCTTTCTTTTTACCTTTATTACCTGACCTATCTTTCTTCTTTCTGTTCTTCCTTTCCTTATTTGTTTCCTCCTTTCCTCTTCCTTTTCTTCCTGTCTTTTCTCTCTTTCATTGTTTTTCTGCTCCCTGAAATATTGTACTTCTTTTTATATAATAATATTGCTTATTCTTGCCCAAACATGCCATGGGTTTTAATTGCTATTCCCTCAGCTTAGAATGCCTGTCTCCGCCTTTTGAAATTTCATTTGACCACCAACCCAGATCAAATGCCATCTTCTTTTGAAGTCTTCCTCAATTGAATTAATACCTGCATTTTCTGACCTTTCAGTGCATTTTCCATATACTTCATTTGTATTCTGCCTTGTGTTACAACATGTCTGCCTTCCTCCTACATGGATTTCTTTTTTTAATATTTTAAAAAGTCACATTTTATTTAGAGTCATAAATTATTTTATTAACTCTTTACATTGATAATTACTACTAAGTAGTCTTTAAGGACTATCAAGACATTAAGTTTTCTCTTGTTTTAAAGAAAATACCAAGTAATGTTACAACCAAATCATAAATAAAATGTTCATTTCTAATGGAATTTTCAGTAGTATAATTCTAAGCAGTCTCTTTCATATGATTTTGTCCCTTTTAGGCTGGATCTGTTCATGTGAGAATTCGACGAGATGCAAATGAACAAATGGTTCTTGCTCATGTGACCAACAGGCTGTACACACTAGTATCTACTCTGACTGTTCAGATTTTCAAGGATGATTGGATCAGGCCTGCCTTACTGTCTGGGCCTGTTGCAGCCAATGTCCTAAACTTTTCAGATCATCACATAATCCCAATGCCTCCTTTAAAGGGTACTGATGATTCCAACCCTGTTACATCAACTCCAGCTAAACCCAGTAGTCCACCTCCAGAATTTTCATTTAACACCCCTGGAAAAAACGTGAGCCCAGTTATTCTTCTTAATACTCAAACAAGACCTTATGGTTTGGGTCTTAATCATGGACACACACCTTATAGCAGCATGCTTAATCAAGGACTTGGAGTTCCAGGAATTGGAGCAACCCAAGGATTCAGGACTGGTTTTACAAATATACCAAGTAGATATGGAACTAACAATAGAATTGGACAACCAAGACCATGATGTACTGTAATTTAATTTATTTTTATGAGGAATATTGACTCCTTGGCTTTCAGTTTATTTAGTAATCCAACGTTGCATCGACTGTTAAATCATTTAATTAGAGAATAGTAGGTTTGTTCACATTTCATGAAACCAATGAAACTATATTTTTGTAAAATGTATTTGGGGCAGTGAGAACCTTCTAAATGTTATAGGCTTTAAATAGGCTTCCTTTAGAAAGCTGTTTCTCTAAATTTGAATTTTGCTATCTTTGGTTTCGTAGTTGACTGCAGTGTGATATAACACTACCTTTATAAGAGAGCCACTTGATGGAGTGGATCTGTCACATTATTAAAAATATAATACTTTCTTCAGTGAAATTTATAAACATGCTTCTTGAGTACACATTTTAGGAAAAGAAAAAATCCATTTTAAAAGTAAAAGTCTCTTTTATAGATTTTCCAAACATAATTGCTACATTTTCCTTTGAGGTCCTCCTGAATTATGTCTTGCAAAGTAGAAGCAAACATTTTTATCAGAAATTTTAAAACATATTTTACCATCTGGCACAATTTAAAATTTTTACTTATCAGTTTTTTAATAGTTTTTCTCATTAAAAAATTTCAGTACATTTGTAAGTGGCCCATCATTCTCAAAGTGTTTTATTTTGTTTAAATAATACCAAATCCTTAGGTGATATGCAGTGAAGGAATCCCAGTTTTCTGTCTTACATTTAACCAAATACTGATATAATGATAGATTTATCTTTTTTGTCACCTTTTCATTGGTTGACTTTAATTCCTCATTTTATTAACAAAATATATCACATATATTACCAGAATAGGTGGAATTCCATACGTAGTAATACGATTTAATCTTTTTTCAAAGTTGCATGAACAATTTGAGTTTACATTATATAATTTTACCAAAACATAGTGGACCCTAGGTTATAGAATACAGTATTGTTATATCTGCATTAGGCAGTTTCTAACTTACTTTGTTTTGCTTTATTGAAAAGTGAATCGAAGTGTGAGAATCACGTAAATTATTTTTAAATTATTTTCCAAATGCAAAGGTTAAGGACTTTCTAACATGGCCAGCATTACTTATAAAAAGTATAACAAGCAGCCGTCACAGATTACCTATGAGATTTTTTTTCATCTTATCATGAGTTTTATAATTAGGTTTTAAAAACGGATTTTGAGAGTGGATTCAACTTTTCTAGAATCCAGTACTCCTGAAGATTTCTGACATTTCCAGCCATCAGCAGCTATCTAGAGAAGATTTTTTTTTTTTAGATTTTGCAAGTTTCTTCAATAAACTCATCCTCTTTTAAATATGAGCAACACTCCCAAATCCTGTTTCTTTACAGTAGAATCATAAACATCTAAGAAGCCATCTCTGTCGAGCAGAATTGTAGTCATCCTGTGATAAGTGACAATGTCCCAAATAACTTTTGCTTGATGAGGAGTTGATCATTGTCTTTGACATCTGCAACCCTGTTCAGGCACTTGACCTGCTGAAGAAATAGAGCCCACGCTACCTTGACTGCCGGGGAAAGTGAAACTTTGTAAAATGTGATAAGGCAACCTGTTCCTTGACATTTGTCTTATGTTCTCCAACTATTACTATACCTATTATTGGTCTACTATTACAGGGTGATTTTTCCTCCATTGACCTCATCTAAACGTGAATTCGGGTCATGCATGAAATCTGAAGAACTGCCGTGTACTGAGTGATGATTAAGAGGTATGTGCTGCCATGCTATGCATGTCTTCTCCATCTCCAGGGGATTTTTAAAGTGCCCAGGTACTGAACACAGTTCTGTGAGATGTTAAATGCCTATTTCCTCAACACCCATTTAGAGGTAACACCTGTGCAATTAATTGTCCTTCCAAAGGTGCTTTGATACCCACCTACACCATTTGAGAAGTTGCATATGGGTTCTGAAAGAATTGGCTCTACTTGCTGAAATTCAGTATTGCCAACTGCTTCAGGTGGCATTGTTCCAGGCATTATTATATAAAGAAGTCTTATTTGCCAAGATCTGACCAGGTTCTGGATATGAAAATAAGAAGCTTGCCCAGCATAGGCCTAGATGTAGTAGCCTTACTAGTAAATCTTGCCACAGAGTTACTTGAAGCTAGACAAAGAAGCAAGTTTGAATTAAGTACTTGACCCATGGTTTGTGATTAAGAGCAAGCTTCATGGAATATGATTAATCCTGTTTGAGAAATTGCTATCATTTAACTTCTATGAGGTTTCTCATCTGTAAAGTTAGGGTGAGAGATGAAGTAGTTGATCTGGAAACTATCAGCTCTAAAATTGTATGACTAAATCTGCCGAACATATGCTCACTTGTGAAACGGAATATTGTACCTAGTATTTCTTTGCAGTGACTACCTCAGCATTCAGGCCAAGTGTTACCTATGCCAATACCCGAGCCATTAATTGGAGATGCCATGAGAGCAGAGGGTAAACTACAGGTTGACACCATTTTGGTTTTTGTTTATTTCAGACTTGCCTCGACTTAAATCTGTTTAGATTAAACAGATTTTTCTTAGACTTCTTTCTTTGTAGGGAAGGATTATTTTTGGAGGTGGTAGGGAAAAGATTAGGGCAGGGTACCCTTAGCTTCCATAGGGTACAAAATAATGGGTCCATTTTTTCTTTCTTCCTTAATCTCTGAAGTCACAGATGGAATTACATACACGTATCAGCAACTGGTTTAGCTACTCATTCAAGCCTCTGATTTAGCTACTCATAAACTGCCAATTTTTTGCTTAACTAAAGATTGCTGATCTTTTTGGGGAGTCTGATCTGCTTCTTATGTAAGAAAATACTTTTTAAATTCCAAATTGTTTGAATTAAACTGTTTGAATAAAGAACATACATGGAGTTTTCTCTCTGCTTTTAAATAATTTTGGCCTGTTCTTTATTGGTAACTTTATCCCATATTCAGCAAATGCTTGTTGAGAGTATAGTACATGCCAGGCCCTGTACTAAGTAAATGTGCATACAACATATAAATTTTGCTGATCTGCTATTCTTGAGACCAAAGGGAATACAAGGATAAACAGGAGTCCCCTTCGAGTAACTGATACTCCTAGTAGAAGTGATGGGACACCAGAACTATTTATAGATGTCAAGTTAAACTCCCTCCCATTTCCTCCTCTTCTTTGGGCTCATTTTCTTGGCATCCTCCTCTTTTCCTTCTCCTTTTTATTTGAATGATGAAACTAAGAAAGTAGATTTCCATGGAAGAGGCCAGCTAGGGAGGTGATGGTGCCACACATCATCCTGATATCAGTAAAAGAAGAAAAAGTTTAGAAGGGGTGAGTTAGGCAGACACTGAAGGATATTTTTTAGGTGTATAGTGGATTGCCATTTACTTTCAGACTGTTGGACTAGATGAGCAAAGGTTTTTAAATCACCAGGCTGAAAGTAATGGGGTCCCCAGAGCATTCATGGGCTTAGGGTACCCTTTATTTAAGCAGTTACTAGTTTAAAAGCACCTTTAATAACACTGACATCATAGTCATCAAATTGCCACCCAACAAGCCTAGCTTCTTGGAGAAAAGTTAATTTGGATAACACATGGCTAAGCTTTCTGACTAATGATGCATCAGGTAAAAGTCTTTCAGTACTGAAGTCAAAAAACACCAATTGCTTAAGATTCTCAAATACACTCATGAAGGCAAGCCATCCATCACTGCTCACACAATTTCCTGCCAAATCCAGCTGTTGGAAGTTTTTCAGAGGGTTCTTTTCAAAAAATGCACCTGAATAAAAAGATAGAAATAAGTATGTTAGCTGGAAGCAAAGCAGCTTTCTTTTTTTTAAGAGACCATGTTTGGACTAGTGCTTTGCTTAAGAAAGAAATCAGAATTCTCTGTAGTTAGAGCAGTGATTGTGAACCTGGTCCTTTATATTTGCAAATTATATTTTTCCTAAAATGTAAGGGAATCTGATAAATAGTAATTAGTATAGCAAACCAATATAAATGAATTATATATTTTTCCCTTTTCCTGACTCTTCCAGGAAATGGAAAATTGCATAAAAATTGAGGTATGAGAGATGCAATTAAAATATTCAGTACCTGTTTTCAAAACTGGAGTCGGAGTTCGACAATATTAGGTCATTTCCTCTTCTGAAGAAGCAAACACTACCTATTGTTTCTTTGGATATGGAATATTCCTAACTGTGAACTTGAGTAAGTAAGTTCCTTCAGTATCTCAAGATTTGGAACTTTGGGCTTATTTTTAACCCTCCCTAGAGTCCTCAGGAACTTACTCTTTTCCTTACAGAATAGGGCACTCTAAAGTACCTCCCACAAAGGGAAAGTAAACATCCTAGCCATTACCATGAAATCAAAGATAACACCCTAAGGAATGGAGGAGTAAAGAAAAAGTAGGTTTCTGGGTCTGAAAGACTGCACAGAGCAAAGCCACCCCAACTGCCTGGACTGCCCACTTCTGAGTATTATAGGAGAGGGGTTCTGTATTCTGTAAGCCAAAGTGTGGTTGGGTCTTTTGTTACAACAGCTTAGCCTGTGCCCAGCCTAGCTCATACATAGGGCCTCACTTTCTCCTCTCTTTCTCCTTCCCATAATGAGCCCTTCTCTCTTCCTTATAGGTAACTTTCTTCCTGCTCTCTCTTATCCCTCATGTTCAAGTCCTTTCTGCCTCTGCTCTCTTTCCCATATGCTTCCCAGCATGGCATGTGGTCAGTCAAAATACTGGTTGCCAATTAGCGTGTCTGTATATAAGGCTCCTTCCCCAAAGAGCAACTTCATTTCTCCTTCCCAACTAGTAGAACAGATTTCACCACCTAAAAGGAACTTTAACAGAGAAGAATTTCAAGCCCATTCCATCCTCAGAGGGTAAGCTCTTTATACAGGCTGTCTGCCAAGCTTAAAGAATAAGAGAGCTTCTTGCATAATTACTAGAATATGCACAAGCAAAAGAACCAAGAACAAGCAATATAATCCATAATCAAGGGCATGCATTTTGTTCATTTAATCTGCAGAGGAGCAAACTACTGAGAAAAGAGGAATCTGTGACATTTAGAGCTGTAGGCTATACGTGGGCTGTGGAGAACACAAGTGGCTCGATCCAAATTTCAGGCAGAATCTCAAATCCTCTGGGTAGAAGGATTCTGATCCTTGAAGATCCCTTCATCCTAAACAAAACTCTAGCATTGCCAGAGACCACCCTGTAGTTCCCCTGACCCAGAGCTCTTACCATTTATTTATTCAGCAAATATTTTTGAGTGCCTACTGTGTACCCCGGATTGTGCTAGGTGCTGGGGATATGTAAAAGGACATACATGGTCTCTGTCTCATTGGGCTTATAATATAGTGCGAAAACATACATTATAAAGTAATTACTGGCACAACATTGTAAATCAACTATACTTCAATAAAAATAAATAAATTTTAAAAAAAGTAATTAGATGGGTGTTAGGTGCTGTGGTAGGTCAGGGTGCCCTGGGAGCACACAAAGGCAATAGGCTTTGCAACTCCACTTTGTTTCCAGAGCAGTAGCAATTGGGCTTACATGCTTCAGGAGTAAGGATCCTTCTCAGGTAGTATTGAATTGCCTCCAAGGAAAGGCTCCACAAAGGAAGAGTCCATTTTTCTTTCCTCATCACCCACAGTGAACCTAACCCCCTCCCTCAGGTGCACAGAGCTTCCTATCAACTTGTGCCTCACTCTAAAATGAGAAGAGAACAGTATAGGAATACCAGACAATTGAGAACAGCCGCCAACAAGGAGGGCTGTTCCTTTGACTAAAAGCCAAACAAAAATGAGGCAACATAGGGAACAGGAAAAACTAACATCAAAAACCTAGTTTTTTTCAGAGACCCTAAAAAGTTACTGCGTCTAACACAACAAAAATAAGATCCTATTTTTTTAAAAGAATACAATTAGAAAACAAGAAAGAGCACTTGGAAAATTATCAGGATCCATGTGGCAGAATGATTTGGCCCAGGATTTACCACTGAGCTAGAACATGAGTATGGTCTGTGGTGGGCTTTTTTTGTTTTTTGGTTTTTTTTTGAGAACAAACTGGATAATGGAGTTCAGATGTGATGGCTGTCTTTTTGAGAACATGCTGGATAAGAGAGTTCCGCCTCAAACATTTAAATCAAACTATGTCGTCTAAAAAAGGGTTAAGTTAAAACAGGTGAAATAGATCCCTGAGCTAGCGATGATTTCTTTCTGATAGTCCCAGATTGCTGATGGGCTAGAAACAAAATTTTGGGAGTCAGAATTTTAAAATGGCACTTAAAGCTTTAAGATTAAATGTAATCTCTAAGGAAGAAGAGCAGAGAACCTAGGACCAAGTTTTAAGAGAAATTTGGAGCATTTAATATCTATGTAGAGGAATTGCCATTGCAAAGGACACGGAGAAGTAACCAAGGTAGCATGGAAGTCAAGAGCACATTTCAAAAAGGAGGGGGAGTGCTCAGTGTCAACTTTTACACAGGTAAGTGAAACACTTTGGAAATTTTCCATTGAGTTAAGACACATGCAGGTGTGTAGAGAATCAGCTGGAATGAGTAGGAAGCAGAGGATGATCAGGAAGTGGAGATGTACTGAGGGTACATAAATTTTTGCCTCGAAGGGAAAGACAGGGGTTGATAGATAGCCATAGTAGGAAGATAGGAGTCAGGAAGAGTTTTATTTAAAATGAGAGAGATTTGAGCATCTTTAAAAACTGATAGATAATGAAAAAAAAAAACTGATAGGAAAGAGTCAGTAAAGAGGGGCATAATTGGTGAAATGATGTCCTTGAACAGGAATGAGGGCAGGGCTGGGATCTGAAGCACAGCTAGAGCACAGAGACTGCCCTTAGATAGGAGGAGAGAGACCTACTATAATGTAACAGGAGGAGAGAGGGAAAAAAGAATCAAATCCACTGTGAAATAGTGGAAGACTGGTGGATTAAGGAGAATAAAGTTTGAAATTGTTTATTTAGAGAGTGCTGCATACAGAGGCACAGTAAGATTGCCAGGAAATGTTGAGAGATTGTGTTTATTGTTTTAATGGACCTCATGTATTCAGAATTGGATAGGTCACTAATTTCACCTGTTCACTCATGAATCTGTCACTTGGCCTGAGAATAAGAACATGGGTAAAAACTAGGATCTACTAGTTCCCCCTATTGTACACATCTGCCACCTTCTGACCCAAAGAAACTACTATTCTGATGTAGAGTTTATCATTCTTTTGTATTTTTAAAAATGTGGTTTTGACAAGCACTCTATGTCTAAAAAATACATTGCTTAGGATATACTTTTATGGACTTTTGGGGGAGATATAATACACATACCATAAAATTCACCCTTTTAAAGTATAACTGTAGTGGGTTTTAGTATATTCACAAAATTGTACACTACTATATAATTCCAGGACATGTTAATCATCCCCAAGAATAAACTCCACAGTCACTAGCATTCATTCCCACCCTACCCCCGACATTGGCAACCATTAATCTACTTTCTGTTACTATAGATTTGCCTATTTTGGACATTTCATATAAATGGAGTCATACCATAATGTGGTCTTTTGTGACTGGTTTCTTTCACTTAGTATGATATTTTCAAGGTTCATCCATGTTATAGTGTATTCTAATACTTCATTCTTTTTATGGCTGAATAATACTCTATTATATGGATATATCACATTTTGTTTATCCATTCAGTAGTGATGGACATTTGGGTTGTCCAAACATGCTATGAACATTGCTGTACAAGTTTTTGTATGGACATATATTTTCATTTTCTCTTGGGTACCTCAGGGTGCAATTGGTAACTCTATGTTTAACCTTTTGAAGAGGTGCCAGAATGTTTTCCTACTCGAAAATTGAATGTTTCCAATTTCTCTTATGTCCTTGTCAACACTTACTACCTGTTTTATTATAACTGTCCTAGTGGGTTGCAAGAGGCATTTCACTGTGGCTTTGATTTGCATTTCCCTGATGGCTAATGATGTTGAGCATCTTTTCTGATGCTTATTAGCCATTTATGTATCTTCTTTGGAGAAATGCCTATTCAGATCCTTTGCCTTTTCTAAACATTGAGTTGTCTTTTTATCAATGAGTTGTAAGAGTTCTTTATATATTCTAGATAGTAGTCCCTTATCAGATATGTGATATGAGTAAGCCACTACAAACATACATGTGCTTATGTCTCCATTTTGATTAATGAAATTATTTGTGTTGCTCTGTTTTTTCTTGATCAGTCTTGCTTAATTTTTATCTATTTTGTTACTCTTTTTAAAGAACCAACTTTAAGCTTTACTAATCTTTTTTAATTGTATTTTTGTTTTCTATTTCATTGATTTATACTCTTGTGTTTATTGTATTGGGGTTTACTCTGTTTTTCTGGCTTCTTAAATTAGAAACTTACTAATTTTCCAGCCTTTTCTAATATAAGTATTTAAGAAGATGAGAATTTTATTCAAGCCCTGCTTTTGCTGCATACCACAAGTTTCGTTATATAATGCTTTCTTACCATTTGCTCTAAATATTTTTGTTGAAACTTGTCACTATAAACTTGTAGTGTACCTATCTGCCAAATTGTGTGATTTTCCCCAGTAACCTGAGTGTAGGTACAGAAAAAGTGGAAAATTAAGGACAATCCAGGTTTTCAGTTTTGCCAGCAAATACACTGTATCTAATTTCATACCTTTCCGCCACATCTCATTTTCTCCCTGCATCTCATTAAGTAGTCTTTCTTTATTTAGAGACTCCACCTCTCATTATACTTTCTTTTTTTTTTTTTTTTTTTTTTTTTTTTTTTTTGCGGTACGCGGGCCTCTCACCGCTGCGGCCCCTCCCGCTGCGGAGCACAGGCTCCGGACGCCCAGGCTCAGCGGCCATGGCTCACGGGCCCAGTCGCTCCGCGGCATGTGGGATCTTCCCGGACCGTGGCACGAACCCGCGTCCCCTGCATCGGCAGGCGGACTCCCAACCACTGCGCCACCAGGGAAGCCCTCATTATACTTTCTTCATTTCACTATTGCATCTATCACACACATCCATCACTAACTGTCATTGCCTACATTGACTTGTAATACTGTGGGCCATGAGAGTTTCAGCTATTGTGACAAGAATGTTTGCAGGATGAAGGGTGGAATTTAAACTAAGTAGGAAGGGAAGTCGAGATAGACAGGGACTATTCAGTAAGTAGATAGTAGTGAACTCAACAGACTGGAAGTCCCAATGAAGTAAAATGAACTGGTGATGAGTCATTGAGTAACCAGGATGGAAATTTAGAAGGTTGTTGTTTGAGAATGGATTATCTGAATTTAATATCTCAGAGGTAGAACAATTTTAAGTGGAATTATCATAATCTGATAATTCCATGCTCACAGATGGGTGAAGGAGAATGGAAGAGAAGGACCAAAGAGGAGGTTCCTGAGTGTTGCCTGAGTAGCTTCACAAAAGGAGTGAAGTCTTCTAGGTGGATGACCAGAATTAGAGGGTGAGGAATTCTGTAAGACAGTTGCCAAAGGCTTCAGTGAATAAGAAAAGGTGACAAGAAGTTCAGAATTCATAGCAATAACAAAGGACAAACCATAGTCCAGTTAAATGGCCTAAGCTTCATGGGAGTAGGAATCCTTAATGAGGTTGGAGAAGGAGTGGACTAGAAGGGCAGAATGAGAATCAAGGAGAACCTGACCTTGCCTTTGAACTCTGAGAGGCATAAAAGTCAAGAAAATAAAAAGTGACTAAAGAGAGCTGTAGGGGAGAACCAGGTTTCAGTTAGGACCAGAAGGTGTCTAAAACCTTTGGTAAAAAGGTACTTTTCTGAAAATACTCCCTATGTCTCCAGTGCATCTCCCCTACCCTGTATCTCATTAAATACTTCCTATGACATATTTCCTCCTTACTTCTTCCTATGTAGCCCTTATTTCATTAGACTCCCCATCTCTTATTACCAGTCTGCATTTTCTTATCCCATCTCAAGGCATATTGCATCTCATCCATCACATATACCATCACTAAATGGGGATGGGAATCCCAAAGCCAGGTCTGATCCAGGAGAGGTGTTATGGACCAGAGCCAGGAAACTTATGCTAGAGGCTTGAACAATTGGTTGGTTCAGATATAGTAAAGAGGTTGTGAAATCATACAAGTGTATTTTAGAATTTTTGGTTGATTTTATATATAAGAAAATAGCATTTACTATAATTGGGTTTCTAAGAACCCAAGCTAGCCTATATTTCATGGCAAATTGCGGAAGTGCTGTAAGTTAATTTGTTCATTCATACAACAAATATTTATTGAGTTTGGGATATATACTCAATAGCAAGTCTAATGGCCTGGGCCTGTTCTCAAAGACCTCACAGTTTAGTGGGGCAGACAGACATATGAATACATTCTCTAAATTCAAATGGTAAGTGCTCTAATAAAAATAAATTCCTGTATATAATAATGAAAACCACTGTTTTTTAAAACCTGAATTGAATATAAGAACATTGGAAGACTGACGTGTACTAAAGCTGAACATATTCTTACCTATAATCTTTACCTGTAATCCAAACCCACTCCTACATAGATACCAAGCAGAAATGTGGCCATTTGTTCACCAAAAGATATATACAAGGTTGTTCATAGCAGCACTATTCACAATATTCAAAAACTAAAAGTTACTCAAATTATCAACAGTAGAATGGGAAAATCAGTTGAGGTATGTTCACACAGTAGAAGATTTTACAACAATGAGAATGAATGAACCATGACTACACATAATAATATGGATGAATTTCACACACATGATGTTCAACCAAAGAAAACACAAAAGAATACATACTACATGATTCCATTTATATAAAATTCAAAAACAGTCAAGACCAATCTATGATGTTAGAAGTCCGGATAGCAGTTACCCTTGGGAGAAGGGAGCTATAAAGCTGACAATCTTCTGTTTCTTGATCTGGGTACTAGTTACATGGGTATGTGAACCTTATGAAAATTCCTTGTACTATCTACTTAGGATTTGTACACTTTTCTGTGGGTATGTTATACTTCAATTTAAAAAGTACAAAAACAAAATGAACCCTAGTTCTGGCTTCATCTGCCTTTTAACATGATTCATATTATGGAGGAAATAAATCTTTTCTTCTCTTTGATGTTTATAGAGCCCAGTGGTGGAGAGGTAGAGGAGAGACCTGGAACTGAAGCCTGTTGTTTATAGAGCACATTAATATGTCTTTGGCTATGTGAAGGAAGGTCCTGAACTGAGCTTGGGCTTAGGGTGCTAGATATAATTGAATTACTCATCATAATAACATGGAGGGATTTTTTGTTTGTTTGTTTGTTTTGGATTGCTGGGGTCTGTAAGAGATGGGGATGGAGGAAGACAGGGCAGTTGACAGGCAACTAGAGCCTGAATTGGCAGAAATGTTCTTGCATCTCATTGGGAATGGTGAAGTGCCAATATTAAATTTAATCTGCTATTCAGAACTATCATGTAATCCCACCCTTCCCAATTACTTATAAGCATTCAGTAAATCTGCTACATCTATAATTATACTGGGGCCTTCCAGTAGAAATTAAGGATAAGTGACTGTTCTACCGATCTGAGTCACTTGGAGCAGCGGTCCCCAACCTTTATGGCATCAGGGACTGGTTTTGTGGAAGACAATTTTTCCACGGACAGGGGAGCGGGTGTGGGTTGGTGGGTGGAGATGGCTCAGGCGGTAATGGGGAGCGGTGGATGAAGCTTTGCTCACTGGCCCGCCCCTCGCCTCCTGCTGTGCGGCCCAGTTCCTAACAGGCCAAGGACCAGTACTGGTCTGCAGGCCCGGGGGTTGGGGACCCCTGACTTGGAGGATAGGGAAAGGAATCACTGCAAGAGGCAAGATTACACAGATCTAGAGTCACACAAGAGCAGAAATGCAGAGCCAGAAATGACCACGGAAACAGAAGCCCTGGATCCAGGATATGGATTAGAGCAGTGGGGGTTCTTTTAATAACCATTTTTAAAATTGAAGTATAGTTAATTTACAATGTTGTGTTAGTTTCAGGTGTACACCAAAGTGATTGTTATATGTATGTATATTTTTTCTTTCTCAGCTTATTTAACATTATATGTTATTACAAGATATTGAATATAGTTCCCTGTGTTGTACAGTAGGTCCTTCTTGCCCATCTATTTTATGTATAGTAGTGTGTATATGTTAATCCCAAATTCTCCCTCTGTCCCCGCTGTCCCCTTTGGTAACCATAAGATTGTTTTCTATGTTTGTGAGTCTATTTCTATTCTGTAAATAAGTATTTGCATCATTTTTTTAGATTCCACATATAAGTGATATCATATGATATTTGTCTTTCTCTGACTTACTTCACTTAATATGATCATCTCTAGATCCATCCATGTTGCTGCAAATGGCATTATTTCATGCTTTTTATGGCTAAGTAATATTCCATTGTATATATGCACCACATCTTCTTTATGCGTTCATCTGTCAATGAACATTTAGGTTGTTTCCATGTCTTGGCTTTTGTAAATAGTGCTCTGAACACTGGGGTGCATGTATCTTTTTGAATTAGAGTTTTCTCAGGATATATGCCCAGGACTAGGATTGCTGGATCATATGGTAACTCTATTTTTAGTTTTTAAAGGAACCTCCATACCGTTTTCCATAGTGGCTGCACCAACTTACATTCCTACCAACAGTGAAACAGGGTTCCTTTTTTGGATAAGTGCTTTTTCTTAAGCTTCAGGGTATCCCCTCCTTTAGAGGAACATGAGATGAATTTAATGGATTGCAATCAGCATTTGTTTTAAGTGAAATTGGATAGATAGTAAGAATAGAAAATAACAGAGTGTATCACACATAGCAAAAGATAATTACTTTCTGTGAAACTTTAAAAATGTATATGTATGTGTGTACTGGATCATGAGATAAAATGTGGGTCCTAGTCAAAAAAAGTTCAGAAGACTCAGGACAAGAGGCTTAAAACAACCATCTAGGTTATGTGTAGCGGTGCAGAAGAGAGAGCATAAGGAGACTGTTTCACCAAGAAGGAGATATGTCAGCTTGGTCTTAAAGGACTATAGGAGGAGGTGAAGGACTTCCTAGAGGGAGTGCATATACAAAGGCATTTCTGGGAACTAGCAAGAGTTCCATGAGGATGGAACCTCACATAGGTGGGGAGGCATGCAGAAGATGAAGGTGGAGAGGAAGGTGTATTGAAACTCTGTTATAAAGGGTCTTATACATCAGAAGCGAGCGGGCTATATTTTATTTTGCAGGCCAAGGAAGATCTTTTTTAAAGGAAAATGACCCTAACATCTGGTTCCCCTTGAAGCCCGCCAGAGGATAATGATCATGGTACCATTTATTGAGCATATACAGTGGGTCAGTGTTGAACTTCTTACTTAATATGCATTAGCTCAATTACGGATTAGCACAATAACCTCTCATATGGTAGACATCATAATTTTCCCCATTTGACAGATGAGCAAACTGAGGCTCAGAGACTTCACGTTGCTGCAGACCATACCTCTATCAAGCAGAAGGGATGGGCAGGTCTGTCTGACTCCAAAACAAATGCACCTAACCACTTCATAATGATAGAGCCTCTAGAGGGGCCTGACAGATAGCAGTCTTATCACCTGGCTAGAGACCAAAGGCAGAGAATGCTTGGCTTTCACTCTTCAGCTTATGCCTCAAGCCCAAGTAGACTGCTTTTTATACCTCTGGGAGGTGGAGGAAATGGCTGGAGGGGAGCCATGCCAGCACCTACACTCTCTCCCTCCTTTCATCAACTCTTCTGTCTCTAACCCTCTCCCTGCTTCAGTATGAGAACCTTCTGATGTCCCTGTTTCTTTATAAAACAGGGATAATAATGTTAGGTTTTATTAGATATATAATGATAATTCCACAAATTCTTTTTAAAAACACTTTGAGAACAAATTAGCGACTACTATTGAGTGTTCATTTAGTCATTTTTTTCACTTGCATTTTGGGGTACATCATAACAGCTAAATTTCCAAGAGTCAGCTGTCTTCTGTTTAAATTTCTCATTTACATATGGAAGCGATTAGCCACTAGGCTATTAAAGTAAAATGGCAAATCACTGTCTAGCTTAGTTCTTAATAAACACGCCATCTCCTTCTCTGGTCTCAATGGCCAGCCTCAGAAGTGGGCAAATTAAGCAACTACCTACTTAAAGATTTCAAAGATGGTAAAAGGTCTTTACCTAAAAATGCCTCCCCCACCTGTAATTCTAATTCTACACACTCCCCAACAGCCTCCTTGAAGAAAAGACATATCCTTTCCAACTTGCTTTAGGTATGAGGTTACCTGAGAGGGATTATTAGCTAACTAATTAGTCTGTCACAGAAGGCACCTGCTTCCAACATCAACCGGAATGGCAGGGAAGCCTGAAAGAATGACAGCCAAGATGATATGATTTGGTGGGTTAAGAAAAGTGAGGGGGTAGAGGAGGTGGAAGTAGAGTTAGAAATTAAGGGAAGGAAAGATCCATAACTTGGAGCACCACTAAGAAAGGCAAAACCATTGGGCAGGCCTCTCCAGGAGACTCTGCAAGACCAGCAGCCATGTGGCTGACAGGGTCTTGGTGCTCCAGTCAGCTGTCAGGCCTGTGCCTCTGAGGTGCGAGATCTGAGTTCAGGACATTCGTCCACCAGAGACCTCCCAGCTCCATGTAATATCAAATGGCAAAAGCTCTCCCAGAGATCTCCATCTCAACGCCAAGACCCAGCTCCACTCAACAACCAGCAAGCTACAATGCTGGACGCCCCATGCCAAACAACCAGCAAGACAGGAACACAGCCCTACCCATTAGCAGAGAGGCTGCCTAAAATCATAACAAGGTCACAGACACCCCAAAACACACCTGCAGACACAGTCCTGCCCACCAGAAAGACAAGATCCAGCCTCATCCACCAGAACACAGACACCAGTCCCCTACACCAGGAAGCCTACACAACCCACTGAACCAACCTTAGCCACTGGGGACAGACACCAAAAACAACAGGAACTATGTACCTGCAGCCTGTGAAAAGGAGACCCCAAACACAGTAAACTAAGGAAAATGAGAAGACAGAGAAACACACAGCAGATGAAGGAGCAAGGTAAAAACCCACCAGACCAAAAAAATGAAGAGGAAATAGGCAGTCTACCTGAAAAAGAATTCAGAGGAATGATACTAAAGATGATTCAAAATCTTAGAAACAGAATGGAGAAAATACAAGAAACGTTTAACAAGGACATAGAAGAACTAAACAGCAACAAACAATGATGAACAACACAATCCATGAAATTAAAAATTCTCTAGAAGGAATCAATAGCAGAATAACTGAGGCAGAGCGGATACGTGACCTGGAATATAAAATAGTGGAAATAACTTCTGCACAGCAGAATAAAGAAAAAAGAATGAAAAGAATTGAGGACAGTCTTAGAGACTTCTGGAACAACATTAAACGCACCAACATTCGAATTATAGGGGTCCCAGAGGAAGAGGAAAAGAAAGGAACTGAGAAAATATTTGAAGAGATTATAGTTGAAAACTTATATGGGAAAGGAAATAATCAAGTCCAGGAAGCGCAGAGAGACCCGTACAGGATAAATCCAAGGAGAAACACACCAATACACATATTAATCAAATTATCAAAAATTAAATACAAAGAAAAAATATTAAAATCAGCAAGGGAAAAACAACAAATAACATACAAGGGAATCCCCATAAGGTTAACAGCTGATCTTTCAGCAGAAACTCTGCAAGCCAGAAGGGAGTGGCAAGACATATTTAAAGTGATGAAGGAGAAAAACCTACAACCAAGATTACCCAGCAAGCATCTCATTCAGATTTCATGGAGAAATTAAAACCTTTACAGACAAGCAAAAGCTAAGAGAATTCACCACCACCAAACCAGCTTTACAACAAATGCTAAAGGAACTTCTCTGGTCAGGAAACACAAGGGAAGGAAAAGACCTACAATAACAAACCCAAAACAATTATGAAAATGGTAATGGGAGCATACATATGGATAATTAGCTTAAATGTAAATGGATTAAATGCTCCCACCAAAAGACATAGACTAACTGAATGGATACAAAAACAAGACCCGTATATATGCTGTCTACAAGAGACCCATTTCAGACCTAGGGACACGTACAGACTGAAAGTGAGGGGTTAGAAAAAGATATTCCATGCAAAGGGAAATCAAAAGAAAGCTGGAGTAGCAAGTCTCATATCAGACAAGATAGACTTTAAAATAAAGACTATTACAAGAGAAAAAGGACACTACATAATGATCAAGGGATCAATCCAAGAAAAAGATATAATGATTGTAAATATTTATTCACCCAACGTAGGAGCACATCAATACATAAGGCAAAAGCTAACAGCCATAAAAGGGGAAATTGACAGTAACACAATCATAGTAGGGGACTTCAACACCCCACTTTCACCAAGATCATCCAAATCTTGGTGATCATCCAAAATGATCATCCAAAATGAAAATAAATAAGGAAACACAAGCTTTAAATGATACATTAAATAAGATGGACTTAGTTGACATTTATAGGCCATTCCATCCAAAAACAACAGAATACAGTTTCTTCTCAAGTGCCTATGGAACATCCTCCAGGATAGATCATATCTTGGGTCACAAGTCAAGCTTTGGTAAATTTAAGAAAATTGAAATCATATCAAGTATCTTTTCCAACCACAATGCTGAGACTAGATATCAATTACTGGAAAAAAATCTGTAAAAAATACAAACATGTGGAGGCTAAATAATACACTGCTTAATAACCAAGATATCACTGAAGAAATCAAAGAGGAAATCAAAAAATACTTAGAGACAAATGGCAATGAAAACACGACAACCCAAACCTATGGGATGCAGCAAAAGCAGTTCTAAGAGGGACGTTTATAGCAATACAATCCTACTTCAAGAAACAAAAAACATCTCAAACAACCTAACCTTACAGCTAAAGCAATTAGAGAAAGAAGAACAAAAAACCCCCAAAGTTTGCAGAAAGAAAGAAATCATAAAGATCAGATCAGAAATAAATGAAAAAGAAATGAAGGAAGCGATAGCAAAGATCCATAAAACTAAAAGCTGGTTCTTTGAGAAGATAAACAAAATTGAATAACCATTAGCTAGACTCATCAAGAAAAAAAAGGCAGAAGACTTAAATCAATAGAATTAGAAATGAAAAAGGAGAAGTAACAGCTGACACTGCAGAAATACAAAGGATCATGAGAGATTACTACAAGCAACTATATGCCAATAAAGTGGACAACCTGGAAGAAATGGACAAATTCTTAGAAAAGCACAACATTCTGAGACTGAACCAGGAAAAAATAGAAAGTATAAACAGACCAATCACAAGCACTGAAATTGAGACTGTGACTAAAAATCTTCCAACAAACAAAGGACCGGACCAGATGGCTTCACAGGCGAATTCTGTCAAACATTTAGAGAATAGCTAACACCTATCTCTCTCAAACTCTTCCAAAGTATAGCAGAGGGAGGAACACTCCCAAACTCATTCTACGAGGCCACCATCACCCTGATATCAAAACCGGACAAAGATGTCACAAAGAAAACTACAGGCCAATATCACTGATGAACATAGATGCAAAAATCCTCAACAAAATACTAGCAAACAGAGTCCAACAGCACATTAAAAGTATCATATACCATGATCAAGTGGGGCTTATCCCAGGAATGCAAGAATTCTTCTATATACACACCAATCGGTGTGATAAACCATATTAACAAATTGAAGGAGAAAAACTATATGATCTTCTGAATAGATGCAGAAAAAGCTTTCAACAAAATTCAACACCCATTTGTGATAAAAACCCTCCAGAAAGTAGGCATAGAGGGAACTTACCTCAACATTATAAAGGCCATATCTGAGAAACCCACAGCCAACATTTTTGTCACTGGTGAAAAACTGAAACCATTTCCTCTAAGATCAGGAACAAGACAAGGTTGTCCACTCTCACCACTATTATTCAACACAGTTTTGGAAGTTTTAGTCACAGCAGTCAGAGAAGACGAAGAAATAAAAGGAATCCAAATCAGAAAAGAAGAAGTAAAGCTGTCACTGTTTGCAGATGACATGATATTATACATAGAGAATCCTAAAGATGCTACCAGAAAACTACTAGAGCTAATCAATGTATCTGGTAAAGTAGCAGGATACAAACTTAATGCACAGAAATCTCTGGCATTCCTATACACTAATGATCAAAAATCTGAAAGAGAAATTAAGGAAACACTCCCATTAACCATTGCAACAAAAACAATAAAATACCTAGGAATAAACCTACCTAAGGAGACAAAAGACCTGTATGCAGAAAACTATAAGACACTGTTGAAAGAAATTAAAGGTGATACAAACAGATGGAGAGATATACCATGTTCTTGGATTGGAAGAATCAACATTGTGAAAATGACTCTACTACCCAAAGCAATCTACAGATTCAATGCAATACCTATCAAACTACCACTGGCATTTTTCACAGAACTAGGACAAAAAAATTCATAATTTTTATGGAAACACAAATGACCCCAAATAGCCAAAGCAATCTTGAGAAAGAAAAATGGAGCTGGAGGAATCAGGCTCCTTGACTTCAGACTATACTACAAAGCTACAGTAATCAAGTCAATATGATACTGGCACTGAAACAGAAATATAGATCAATGGAACAGGATAGGAAGCCCAGAGATAAAGCCATGCACATATGGTCACCTTATTTTTGATAAAGGAGGCAAGAATATACAATGGAGAGAATACAGCCTTTTCAATAAGTGGTGCTGGGAAAACTGGACTGCTACATGTAAAAGAATGAAATTAGAACACTCCCTAACACCATACACAAAAATAAATTCAAAATGGATTAAAGACCTAAATGTAAGGCCAGACACTATCAAACTCTTAGAGGAAAACATAGGCAGAACACTCTATGACATAAATCAAAGCAAGATCCTTTTTGACCCACCTCCTAGAGAAATGGAAATAAAAACAAAAATAAACACATGGGACCTAATGAAACTTAAAAGCTTTTGTACAGCAAAGGAAGCCATAAACAAGATGAAGAGACGACGCTCAGAATGGGAGAAAATATTTGCAAATGAAGCAGCTGACGAAGGATTAATCTCCAAAATTTACAAGAAGCTCATGCAGCTCAATATCAAAAAAACAAACAACCCAATCCAAATATGGGCAGAGGACCTAAATAGACCTCTCTTCAAAGAAGATATACAGATTGCCAACAAACACATGAAAGGATGCTCAACATCACTAATCATTAGAGAAATGCAAATCAAAACTAGAATGAGGTATCATCTCACACGAGTCAGAATGGCCATCATCAAAATATCTAGAAACAATAAATGCTGGAGAGGGTGTGGAGAAAAGGGAACCCTCTTGCACTGTGGGTGGGAATGTAAATTGATACAGCCACTATGGAGAACAGTATGGAGTTTCCTTAAAAAATTAAAAATAGAACTACCATACAACCGCAATCCTGCTACTGGGCATATCCCCTGATAAAACCGTAATTCAAAAAGAGTCATGTACCACAATGTTCATTGCAGCTCTATTTACAATAGCCAGGACATGGAAGCAACCTAAGTGTCCATGGACAGATGAATGCATAAAGGAGATGTGGCACATATATACAATGGAATATTACTCAGCCATAAAAGGAAGCAAAATTGAGTTATTTGTAGTGAGGCTGATGGACCTAGAGACTGTCATACAGAGTGAAGTAAGTTAGAAAGAGAAATCAGATACTGTATGCTAGCATATATATGGAATCTTAAAAAAAAAAAAAAGGTTCCAAAGAACCTGTGGGCAGGAGAGGACTAAAGACGCAGACATAGAGAATGGACCTGAGGACCCGGGGAGGGGGAAGGGGTAAGCTGGGACAAAGTGAGAGAGTGGCATGGACATATATACACTACCAAATGTAAAATGGGTAGCAAGTGGGAAGCAGCTGCATAACACAGGGAGATCAGCTCAGTGCTTTGTGACCACCTAGAGGGGTGGGATAGGGAGGGTGGGAGGGAGACACAAGAAGGAGATATGGGGATATATGTGTATGTATAGCTGATTCACTTTGTAATAAAGCAGAAACTAATACACCATTGTAAAGCAATTATACTCCAATAAAGATGTTAAAAAAAAACCCTTTGGGCAGCGTAAGGACTTAAAGACATACGTATCTCTAAGAGAGAACGTTTTTAAGAGGGTTGTTAGTCTTTAATGGGTAGAGTTTCAGCCAGGGAGAATGAAAAAGTTCTGGAGATGGTTGGTGATGGTGGTTGCATAAGAATGTGAATGCCACAAAACTGTAGACTTAAAAATGGTTAAAATGGTAAGTTTTATGTTATATATACTACGAATATATTCTAGAAAATCCATGAGGGAAATGAAGGCAGTCAAGGCTGTTTTCACTAGTCCTTTGCCTCAGGTAATATGGTAGTCTGCCTTCAAGTTGGCTCCAATAATTCTCATCTCCTAGTATGCACTCCTCTGTGTTGTCCCCTCCCACAGTGGATTGGGCTGACCTGGGTAACCCATAGGACACAGCAGTGGTGACCAGAAATGGTCTTCCAAGGCTAGGTCATAAAAGATACTGCAACTTCTAATTGGTTCTCCCTTGGATTTCTTGCTCTGGAGGAAGTGAGCTGCCATGTTATGAGGACATGCAAGCAGTCTATGGAGAGGTCCAGGCATGAGAAACAGGCCTCCAGCCAACACCCAGCATTAACCTGCCAACCAAATGAGGAGCCACCTTGGAAGCAGGTCTCCAGCAGTCCCAGTCATGACAGCCTAAGCCAGAACCACCCAGCTAAGCTGCTTCCAAATTCCTGACCCACCAAAACGTGAGATAATGTTTATAGTTGTTTTAAGCCACTAAGTTTTGGGGTAATCTTACACAGACATTGATAACTAATACAGAGAGCGTTCAGACCCTTCATCAACTGTCTGAAACTATTGTCTTCAGTCATTTATGTATCTCTGTTTGCTCCTGGATTATATCACAGCTACTTAAAGATATTCCATGACCCCATTTACATAAAGTTGCACTTACCTTTACATGTTTTGAATACCCAACAAGTGACGTAAAAATATTTCCCAAGATTGGAAGGGCATTGCTGAATTTCAGACAGTTAAGACTAGAAGAGCAATTCCTAACACAATACACCTTGTCAGATAATGTGAATGTTTTTCCTTTTAACATTGTTAGGTGAAATGCTTAAAAACCTGAAGGCAGGTTTTCAATCATTTTACTCCTTAACATGTATGAACCCTCTTTCAATATATTTATATAAAAAAGAGGAGGCAAATAAATAAATAAAGATGCTAACTAACTAAATAGAGCAAGCCAACTGAAGAACTTTGTGAGGGCTAACTTCTTTTCTCTTGGTTCCGTGCGTATACCTACCTAGAATTCTAACCTCTGCATCTGTGAGTCTCCAGTTTCTCAGCCCAAGCTTGATGAGCTGTGGGGCCCCCTTCAGTTGCTCCAGCAGCCTGTCCAAGCTGACTCGTTCATCACTGCACCAGGGCAGCATCAGCACATTTAGCTGTTCCAAGATGTGCAGCCTGTCAACTTGAAGAACCAGAGAGCAGTTCAGGAATTGGATCCATCTCAAAATTGATGTGGGAGAAGGAATGATTTTTATCTCTGCAGGCTGCTCAATGTGCAATAAGGATCTACTTGGGATTTTTGTTAATATTTTTACGGGAAGTGTTCAAGAATATACAAACATACAGAACAGTATAATGAAATTATATGTACTAATAAGCCAACTTTCAACAAACTGAATCATGGACAACCTTGCTTCATCGTCATCAAATTCCTTCCCTTCTATATTATTTTGAAGCAAATCTCAGACAGTTAAGTATCAGGTTTTTTAATTCTAACATAATCACAGTAGCATTATCACACCTTAAAAATCTTATCACTGGGACTTCCCTTGGTGGCGCAGTGGTTAAGAATCCTCCTGCTGGTGCAGGGGACGCAGGTTCAAGCCCTGGTCCGGGAGAATCCCACATGCCGTGGAGCAGCTGGGCCTGTGCTCCACAACTACTGAGCCTGTGCTCTAGAGCTCGTGAACCACAACTGCTGAGCCCACGTGCTACAACTACTGAAGCCTGTGCTCCGCAACAAGAAAAGCCACTGCAGTGAGAAGCCCGCACACCACAACAAAGCGTGGCCCCCACTCGCTGCAGCTAGAGAAAGCCCACGCACAGCAACGAAGACCCAACACAGCCAAAAATAAATTAATTAAAAAAAAATCTTATCAGTAACTTAAGCAGATATGTCTTGAATATCACTCTCAGACACTAGCTCGCTAGAAAGAGACAAGCAGGTGGGAGTCTCAGGTGCAGTGAGTATGGGAAAACTGGTAACTCAAAAACCATGGGCCTGTATTCCTCAAGGGCAGTTTAAGGAAGGGCTAAATGACTTACTTAAGGTCCATCTAGTAAGGCATATGTGGATAAAAGACTATTTGAGTACCTGATAATGATGACTATTTGAGTATTTGATTTTGGCTAAGTTGTCAATTCGTTTTGTTTTTTTTTTTTTTTTTTGGCCACACAGTGCTGCATGTGGGATCTTAGTTCCCTGACCAGGAATTGAATCTGCACCGCCCCCTGCAGTGCAAGTGCAGAGTCTTAGCCACTGGACTACCAGGGAAGTCCCTAAATTGTCATTCTTACTTAGTTCACGAAGAGCTTCATTTCCATCCTTTTCCAGATGATTTTCAGATAAATCAAGAATGCTCAGTTTGGCCAAGTTGTGAAGATTCTGAGCTGCAAAAAAAATTTTTTTAATCCAAAACAACAAGACTCTCAGGGAACTATAAATGCATTTTTAAAAATCCTTAGAAGAATTCTGAGTCCTTGTTTTCTTTGTTGATAGTATACAAACCATTATTTGACTTGATTAATTTATTTCAAAAAGTATCTGGATAGGTTTAACCCCCAATTGCCACGACTGTGACTAGTGCACAGATATTTCCTTGTTCTAAGTTCTGACTAAAAATATTGAGTTCACAAAAAGCCTAAAGCATCCGGGAATATAGTTTTTATGTCACTTTAGTAAAGTCACTCCATTTCTCTAAGCCTCAGTGTCTTCATCTTTAGAATAAGGAAGGTGAACTAAATAAACTGTGAGGGTGCTTACAATTCTAAAATGCCCTATCATGAAGGAAAAACAAAGGAACAAAAACCAGATGAGATGAGATGTTCTTTGTGTACTCAGTTTAGATGATTTTGTTAATGTCATAGTGGTGATACTAATAATAAAAACTTAGAAATTAAAAAAAGACAGATGAGGGGCTTCCCTGGTGGCACAGTGGTTGAGAGTCCACCTGCCGATGCAGGGGACACGGGTTCGTGCCCCGGTCCGGGAAGATCCCACATGCCACGGAGCGGCTAGGCCCATGAGCCATGGCCGCTGAGCCTGCGCGTCCGGAGCCTGTGCTCCACAACGGGAGAGGCCACAACAGTGAGAGGCCCGCGTACTGCAAAAAAAAAAAAAAAAAGACAGATGAGAAAAATAGAAAACAAATAGCAAAATGACTGATGGAAATCTAGTCCTATAAATAATTACATTAAATGTAAATGGATTAAACACTCCAGTTAAAGAGATTAATAAGACTAGATTTTTTTTTTAAAGCAAGACCCAACTCCATCTACAAGACATGTATTTTAATGACAAAGACATGAATATACTGAGGTTAAAATTTGGAAAACTATATTACATGTAAACATTAATCATAAAATGCTATCACTCTAGCTGATCACTGCTTAATTCTTTTCATTTCAGATATTTATCATGGTTGTTTAATCTAGTTGAAGTTTTTCCTATCAAGAATAATGAGAAAAATCTCCTTTAAAAAATAGTCAATTTTTTAATGAATATATACTCTTGTTATAATATTAGCTATTTATTTATTTATTTATTTATTTTGTGGTACGCGGGCCTCTCACTGTTGTGGCTTCTCCCGTTGCGGAGCACAGGCTCCGGACGCGCAGGCTCAGCGGCCATGGCTCATGGGTCCAGCTGCTCTGCGGCATGTGGGATCTTCCTAGACCGGGGCACGAGCCCGTGTCCCCTGCATCGGCAGGCGGACTCTCAACCACTGCGCCACCAGGGAAGCCCACTATTATTAATTTTAAGCAATCATATGACCCTTTTTCTTATAATAAAATATCTTCTGGGATTTGGTTTAAAATAAAAAACCTGCAGAACTCCTCTTAAAAAGGGTACAGCTGCTATTTTAAGTTCTAAGCCTTTCTCGCTGCAGAGCAAGTAGAGAAGTAAAGTAGTATGGTCATCATTCTCATGCTTTCCGTTGTTTATCTGGCCTTTTCTAATCCTGGGTTTCTCTAGCTTTTGGTTTATGTTGGCATATAAATAGTTTCCTTAGGAAACTTTACAGACTCCTAGCAGTTGTGTATTCTGTTTTTAAAAGGCTAGACCATCTTTTTTACCAAAATCTAAATTAAAAAATAATCTGAATCGAACATATCTAGTTTATCCTTAAATATGCAAAGGTTTCTCCATACTTGGTATATGCACACTTTAAGAACTCAAAAGACTCAACTCATATTGATGCACATTAACTCCTTCTTTACAGGGCAATAGGTAAGCTTTGGAAAGCCTGAAAACATTTAAGGAAATCCTTCTCTCTCTGCTTCTCAATCACTTCTTTATCCATTCATCCAAATCTTTATTAAGCAGTTATTATATAACAGAATATGTGCCAAGCTTCAAGCACCTATTTCTTATTTTCTTCCTCTTTACCTTTTCTTAAAATGACAACATCTTCAATTATCCTGAAATTCTCTCCTATTATTTGTCCATAATAAATTTTCATTCCAGTCATGAAGAAGGTCATTAAAAACAAGTTAGATATTACCTAGAAGTCTTTATTATCTTTTCCAGTTTCCCTAAAAATTAAATTTCCATTTGAGAGACTTAGCATGCCTTAGTATGAAAATATCGCGTGTTTTCTTACACTATTTTCATAATGCAGGCAGCAATTACCTAGGGTTTTCACAGCATTTCCTGACAGGCAGCAGGAGACTAATTGGATTTCTTTAAGGTCACAGGGTTCAGCTGACAGAGACTTGACTATGTAATCCATTCCCTCCCCTATGTCAGACAAGTGGGTCAAACGAAGTAAACACATCTTTTTCAGATTTGTCAGACCTTCAGCTGCAAAAAAAAAGGAAAGGAAATGCATTAAGTCACCAAGTACATAAAGGCATCCTTGCCTTGTATAGACACAGCCAGTGTTAAAGCATCTTAGCTGTTCTTATTATCAAACTTGTATTAGTAAATATATTAGAGAAAACAAAAATCTGACCTAGTTTTATAGCATCTTCCTCATTCATCTTAATATTATCCAGCATGAGCGTCATAAGGTTCTTCAAATTACCTAAGCTGTCAATCAGACCACCTGCCAAAGAAAAGGGATTGGACTATGTTCAGCTGTCATTTACTATATTTCTATTACCAATCAAAAGATTTTAGTTGTCACTATGGGCAAGAAATGCTCATGAAATTGACACAAAAATATATTTTTTTGGTGAGAGATGGAGATCTTCCTTAGCTAAAAACATGTTTTAAAAATATAATGGAATTACAATGGAAAACAATAACAGAAAGATAACTGGGAAATCTCCAAACAGTTGGATGTTAAACAACGCACTTCTAAACAAGCATGGATCAAACAGGAAGTCTCAAGGAAAATTAGATAATATTTTGAAAAATACAGAAATTAAAATATATCAAAATCTCCAGTTAACAGTTACTTAAAGGGAGGTTTAGAGCATTGAATGCTTATATTAGAAATAAGGAAAGTTTTCAAATCAACAACCTAAGCTTACTACTTCAGAAACTAGAGAGAGAAGAGCAAAATAAACCCAATGCAAGACAAAGCAATAAAATAATAAAGATAAGGGCAGAAATCAATAACAAATCACAAACAGAAACAATAGGGAAAAATCAATGGAAATTAAAAGTTATATCTTTAAAAAGATCAATAAAATTGATAAATTTCTAGCAAGACTAAGAAAAAATGAGGAATAACAAATTACCAATGTCAGAAATGAAAGGGAAGATATCATTACAGAAATCACAGATGTTAAAAGGATAGAGAATAATATGAACAAATCTACATGCATAAATTTGACAACATAGACAAAATTGCACAATTTCTTGAAAGGCACAAACTAGTAAAATTTACCCAGCATTACATAAGTAATCTGAATAGTCCTGTATAACTAAGGAAATTGAATTTGTAGTTTAAAATTTTCCAAAAAAGAAAGTTGCAGGCACAGATAATTTGACTTGAAAATTCTACCAAACTTTCAAAGAAGAAATAACACCAATTCTACACAATCATTTCCAGGAAACAGAAATACAGACAACACTTCCCAACTCATTTTATGACACTACCATTAACCAATCTGAAACCCAGACTAAGGGAATAAAACAAAAGAAAACTTCAAACCAATATCACTTATGAAATCCTCAACAAAATATTACCAAGGAGTCCAGCCATATATAAAAAGAATATTATACTACCACCAAGTGAGCTTCATACAGGGAATGCAGGACTGTTTTGATATTTGGAAATCAATCCATGTACTTCACTATATTAACAGTCTAAGGAAGAAAAACTACATGATCATATAAATTGATACAGCAAAAATTGTTGATACAATCCAATAACCATTCATGATAAAAATCCTCAGCAACCTAGGAATAGAAGGAAACTTCCCCAACCTGATAAAAGGCACCTTCAAAAAAACTACAGTTAGCATCACACTTCATGGTGAAAGTCTGAATGCTTACTCCCTAGGATCAGGAACAAGGGAGGATGTTCACTTTCACCTCTCCTTTTCAACACTATACTGCAAGTCATAATCAGTGCAGTAAGGCAAGAAAATGAAATAAAAGGAATACAGGGACTTCCCTGGTGGCGCAGTGGTTAAGAATCTGCCTGCCAATGCAGGGGACATGGGTTCGATCCCTGGTCTGGGAAGATCCCACATGCTGCAGAGCAACTAAACCTGTGCACCACAACTACTGAGCCTGCACTCTAGAGCCCGCCTGCTCACCTAGAACCTGTGCTCTGCAACAAGAGAAGCCATCGCAATGAGAAGTCTGCACACCACAACCAACAGTAGCTCCTGCTCGCTGCAACTAGAGAAAGCCCGCGCGCAGCAACAAAGACCCAACGCAGCCAAAGATAATGAAATAAATTTATTTTAAAAAATGAATAAATAAAAGGAATACAAAATTGGAAAGGAAGAAATGAAAATAATCTTTTTGGAAGGGACATGAAATAAGTTTATCAAAGGTATAGAGTACAAGATCAACACACAAAAATCAACTGTATTTCTGTAGTAACAATAAATAATTGGTAACCAAATTTTTTTAAATTACCATTTTTAAATTACCATTTTTTAAATTACCAAATGAATGAAACAGGTATAAATCTAAAAAACATATACACAATCAACATGATGAAAAGTACAAAATGGTGAAAAAAGAAATCAAGGAAAATCTAAACAAATGGAAAGGGAAACCATGGTCATAGATTCAACATAATAACAATGTCAATTCTCCCTAAATTGTTCTATAGATTTAACGTAATTCCAACCAAGATCCCAAGAAGAGTTTTTGACGATATAAACAATGTGATTCTTGGGAATTTCCTGGCAGTCCAATGGTTAGGACTCTGTGATTTCACTGCTAAGGGCTCAGGTTCAATCCCTGGTTGGGGAACTAAGATCCCACAGGCCGTGTGATGCAGCCAAAAAAAAAAAAACAAAAATAAATGTGATTCTAAAATTTATATGGAAGGACAAAGGAACTAGAATATTTTAAAATTATATTGAAAAAGAAGAAGAAAGTTGGAGAAATAACACTACCCAATTTTATGACTTACTATAAAGTAAAAGTTACTAAGACAATGTAGTATTTGCAAGGGATAGACAAGGGTATTGACAAATGAAAGATCAATGGAAAATAGTATCCAGAAATACACCCATACAACTATAGCCAAAAAATTTGGGCAAAGATATAAAGGCTATTCAAACATGAAAGAATAGTCATTTCAATAAACAGAACAACTGGATATGCATAGGGAAGAAAAATGAACCTTGATCTAAACTTCACACCTTACACAAATGTTAACTCAAAATGGATCATAGATCTAAATGTAAAACATAAAACTTTAAAAGAAAATATAGGAAAAAAATCATCATGACCTGGGGTTATGCGAAGAGTTCTTAGACATGACACCAAAAGCATGATTTATAAAGAAAAAAAATGGACAGCAACAAAATGTAAAACTTTTGTTCTATGAAAGACACTGTTAAAGAATGAAAAGACTAGCTACAGATTGGGAGAAGATATTTTCAAATCACTTATCTCACAAAGGACTTGTATCATGAATATATTTTTAAAAAAAGATGTAAAACTCAACATTAAGAAAACAAATTGACCCAATTAAAAATGGGTAGGAACTTCCCTGTTGGTCCAGTGGGTAAGACTCCATGCTCCCAATGCAGGGGGCCCAGGTTCGATCCCTGGTCAGGGAACTAGATCCTGCATGCATGCCACAACTAAGAGTCCACAAGCCACAACTAAGAAGTCTGCATGCTGCAACTAAGAGCCTGCATGCCACAACTAAAGATCCCACATGCCACAACGAAGATCTCACGTGCTGCAACTAAGACCTGGCACAGCCAAAATAAAAATATAAATAAATACTTTTTAAAAACTGGGTAAAAACTTGAAGAGACATTTCACTAAGTTGCAAACAAGCACATGAAGAATTTTCAACTTTTATTAGCCAACTCTGATGATATAACACCATACACAGAGTTCCAGTTGCTCCACATCCTCATCAGCACTTGGTATTGTCTGGTTTTTTTTTTCTTATTGTAAAATGACAAAAAGAAAAACAGAAATAATACTAAATGCTTAGCATTAAGTGAGAATGCAGAGCAACTAAAATTCTCATGTATTGCTACTGAAAATGTAAAATGTACAAAGTGGAAAATAGTTTGGAAGTTTCCTAAAAAGTTAAACAAGCACTTGTCATATGGCTCAGCAACGCTAATCCTACATATTTACCCAAGTGAATTGAAAACTTATTTTCACATTAAAAACTTTCATAAGAATGTTTATAGTAGTTCTATCTATAATTGCCCAAACTGGAAATAACCGACATGTCTTTCAGTAGTGACTAGATTCTAGCTATAAGAAAAAATAAGTGCTGATTGCAAACTCAAATGTCAAAGAGGGCCAGGGAGATGATGTTATTATAAGAAGTAGAACAGATGGGCTTTGTGCCCAACTGGAGATTATGTGTCTTTCCAAAGAGTGTAGGAGCAGATCATGAAGCTCTAGCCAGTTGTTACCAACTGCAGTTGTCAAATCTATAATTTTCAAGAGGAATGAGAAACCTGTATTTTCACATGATATTTCCCAATTTCAAAATGGTGGCATCTCCTTTAGGGAGAAGAGTCATAGCTAGGGGAGAGAGAACGGAAGGAGACTTTTCATCATAGATTGTTTTATAAATTGGACCATGTAAATATATTACTAAAAAAATAAATTTAAAATATTAAGAACAAAATATTGGCAAACATTAAAAAGAAAATTTTTAATTATATGTAGGTCAAATTCAGCATGTAAGTGACCGGTTTGCAATATCAGCACAAACAAATGGCCATCAAGAGAAGATGGTAAAGCCTCCTAACACAGAACGCAGTCTAATAAAGTCTGAGTGACTATCCAGAATCTTATAAAAGGTCTTCCTGCATTGAGTAGGAGGTTGCAAAGCTTATCTGTACAAAAGGTTCTAGATTCTTAAAATGATAGAAAGTGTCCTCTACAGGGTGACAAGTGAGGCAGAGCCTAATGGGAAGCCACTTGTGGATGAAAATGAATATCAGATTACAGTCACATAGAACAAGGCTCCTGCCGGCCCATAGCTTCACAGAACTCAGCAGCCCCTGCTCTGGGCAACAGGACTGATCTACACAGGTGTGGCTGGACTACACAGGTAAGGGAGACACTCACCTTTAGTGTTATTGTGACTCTGGGGAAAACTCCCCTTTACCCAGAAAGATTGACCCCACATGTATGTGTCTGAAGTCTGGAATTTCTTCATGTTCGACAAAAACTGTTCCCAAAATCTTCCTTCAAAATGAATGATATTTGGGGTGGGGCTGGGGCTGGATGTGCTGCAATTTCCTAGATGAGAATCTAGTGACACAGTTAGCCACCAGCTTCTGCAGGTGATTAGTTTATGGTGGGATTTCCTCCCAGACTTCAAAGAAGGAGGGGTGCTACTTGGCAGGAAAGCAGTGAATGTTGGGTTAAGACAGAGATGCTGACAAGAGGGAGGGTTCACAGAAGACAAGCTTAACCTACTGTATACAAACACAGACAAACATACAAACACACACTTTACCATATATATACTACATAGCTATTCAGTCAGACTACAGAGCTTCAGCTCTGGGAATCCTTCCTAGGGCCTCCCAATCTGACAGCCTTCCCCTGACATGGAAGTCTCTCCCAAGCCCTTCCACTTCCCTTCCAAGTCCTGACACTAGTAGAAACTATTAGAAAATTTCAAGCAAAACAAATAATATCTAATATTTCCACAGTAACTAGCCAGGTTTAATTATAGCTTAAACTGCTAATGTTCACAATACCTGGTAGCTGTTGAGTCTCTAGGTTGTGAATACTTAAGGTGTGCAGGTTTGTCACAGATGTGATATGCCGCTCGTCTTCTAAGGTGAGGGGACTGGCTTCCACTATGATGGAGTGAATGTCCTTAAAGGTGCTGAGGACCGAACTGAGGCTTCCAGCCATGCCGGCACATCTCTTAATGTACAACCTGAGGCTTTTAGCAGAGCTGAATATTTTCCCTAGGTATGTGATATCTTGCTTATTCAACTTGCAGAAATCCCGGAGTGTAACCTCCAATGTCTTGAATTCCTGCTTCCAGTTGAAGAACAAAGACACAGCCCTGCTGGGAATGTAGGTTCCTGAGGACTCTTGCATGTGGACCCTGCTTGCGTCTTCTGTGGTCTTATCCTGAGAAGCCACAGCTCCCCCGTACAGGTCTAGTTTAACAAAGTCCAGAGCACTTGCACAATTAGGCAAGTTTTCAAAGAAGTCAAATAAGTAATCAGGGATGTTCTCTGAGTTGATATGTAGGCTTTTACCATGAAAGAAAGCTTCAAATTCTTCTCTCAGGTTTGATGTGGATATACTCTCACAGAATAAATTGATGCCACACTCTGTAAAGGAGTTGATGTTTATGGCTTTCAGAATTTCTTGCACAGTGGTGCTTTTCACATTTTGCATAGATTCCTGCCTCCAGAGAGGCCTCTTGGTGACTAAAAGCCCACCGAGGCTGCCATGTTGATACACTGATGCCAGGTGTTTCAGAACAGTCCGGGTGGCTTCGGCAGATGACCCACACGTATACAGGAGCAGGTTGCTGTACTTGGATGTAATGTCTGAAATGGAAACCATTTTCTGCAAGTGACCATTCCCCTTGGTCACCTCTGCTGGCTCTTCAGACGTCAATAAACTGCTGAGTCTGCGTCCTGCTGTGTACTCCTGGAATGATTTATGAAAGAACTTATACTTCGGCTTGAACCGTTGAGCTGTGTATTTACAGAGGAGTCCCGTTGTCAGCAGAACATCCTCGTTCACACTGGACAAGTCATCCGGTTCAAAATCAAACCTGTGGGAGAACACGCCCTCCAGAGCTAGGTCTCCACAGTGGTCCAGGCTCCGAGTGACCTCACTTGGAGCCACCCCTTTACGTTTGTGCTTGTTTTTATTTACTAGCAGATCGTAGAAAGCACAGAACAGTGTGGTTTGTGTGTTAGAGTGGAACTCACTTTTCCCCATCTGGATTGCACAAGTGATGACCACAAAGAGAGGGGTCTTCATCAGATTCCTCAAGCACCTGGATTTCTGAATTTGGAGCAACAAGCCTTCAGCGAGCTCCTTTATCAGCACTTCCTGGATGAGAGCCTGGGCACTGTCCTCGGTCATGTCCCCCACCTCGGCAATCAGCGCACCAAACTGCCTGATGTACCTCAGGCACTCCGTGGTGGTGGTGACGATGACCATATTCTTGAAGCGGTGGTTTTCCTTTATTAGGGCTTCGATTTCTGGGCAGTTCTGGGCCTTGAATTCATTGTAGCCATCAAGGAGAAAAAGAACCCTCTGCCGTAGCTTCAGTAGCATGGCCATGAAAGTCTGCTTCCTGATTGTGTCAGGTATATCCAAGAGTTGGTCACACAGGGTTTTGAAGAGTCCACCCTGGGCCCTGCTCAGACGGAGAAATAAAACTAATTTGAACTTGGTCAGAGCCTGGCACTCTCCAGAGGCCCAGAGCATGGCAATTCGCTGCAGCAAAGTGGACTTCCCTTTGCCCGGTTCCCCTTCGATGATGCAGGGGCTCTGAAGAGTGTCCAGCAGGCCACTCAGGGTCAGCTGCTCCAGACGGTGATGGTGTTGGTCCTTCCTCCATAGAACCGGTTCTGTGAAGGTGCTTTTCAAATTAAAAATAATGTCAATATCTTCACCCAGTGGATAGTAGTTCAGAAAAGATGGGGTATGGTATAAGTCCTTTAAATCCTGAGCCAAACCATCTAAGTCTTCTTCTGACATCTGATAAAAAAGACCTGTTAGAGAAGAGGTGAAATTGAAGAGGATCCAATTCTGTGTCTCCCCAGAACCTAGAGTTCAGGAGGAGGAAGGAGGAGTGAGGCTGAGAATCTTCCCTTGGTGACTTTCTTTTCCTTCCCCAGTTCTGAGCTGGCAGAAAGGGTTCCAAATATTTACTCCTGCTTTTTCCTGTTACCCTTTACCCTACTTGCCCTTTTGCCTTGTGTTTCTTCCTTTCCACCACCAAATTTTGTAGCAGCTGATTGGAAAGGAGAGGAGCCAGAGTTTGGGTTAAGGAAAGTGCATGAGAATAGTGGGGATATGGTTGAGAATGATGGTCAGGGGTAACTTTCAGCCAATCAAGCCTTAACCTTGATTAAAATCTGTCAGGAAAGAATTGACTAATTTAAAGAAAGAAAAACTAAATTAATATTTCATGAAAAGCAGAATCATGCTTCTTTAGTCAGTCTGGCTCTCTTTACCATGGTGCTTGGATTACAGAGTAGGTAGTCTGGGGGCCACTTGTCCACAGATGGTCCTCATCAGACTAAGGAATGTTGACAACTACTACTGCCTACTGCCTTGGCTTCTTAAGTGCCTTCACTGTCCAGTTTGATTCTGAAGTCAGCCTGTGCTAAATCATTTATTCCCTTACCCTGGAGTTACTTATTTGGCTTCACCATCAAGTGACCTAGTGGGAGTTTTTTGTTTTGTTTTGTTTTCCTGAGAGTGTCTGAGCTTTTCCTCAACATAACCAAAGCCCAATGCCCAGTGATATGAGAGCATTGGAGGGAGGAGAGCAGAGGTTCTGTCATGGGGATTATGGATCTTCTTCATGATTTATTCTATTTGTAGAACAGCTAAAAGAAAACTAATACTTACTAAGTCCATGCAAGTCCTGAAACAGAGGATAGTTCCACTTTTCAAGGGATTTAAGGAACAGGTTACAGGCTTCTGAACCCTTCTTCAAAATCATGTGAATGATCCCTCTCGCAGCATCCTGCTCGACCTTCTCACAGCAAATGATGTTTACTTCATTGTCATTCAGAACATTCCATACAAATAGCTCATCCAAAATTTGCTTTATAACAGTCATTCCCATCCTTTGAATGAGAATTTGACTGTTCTCCTTTATGAAATCCACTGAGGGGATGGGGGAGAAATATACATATTTATTCATTTATACAAAATGTGCATATCAGCATTATGTTGCCAGGGCATTAGGTTCATGCTTTTTTTTTTTCCCCTTTGGACCTATCTTGAGTTATGGAGATGCCAAATGCTTGAATTCCAGGCCCTCAAGAAAAGCTGTAAAGACCCTCATTCCTGACCCCAGAGTCCTTGGTGAGCAAGACGTTTTTTCTTTGATAACAAAGTAAAGTGAGCAATCTTGTCCTTGATATAAAAGCATCCCCACTAAGGTAATAGGGGTAAGACGATGCGCTTTCAAGTAGGGAGACTGGCGTACGATCTGCCATTACCATCTGTGTAACCTTGGCAAGTTGCTAAACCTCTTTGAGCCTATTTCAATGCTGTGCTGATAAATGTTGAACACACTGCCTCTCTGGGGGTAAACGCCTGAATTCATAACACGTACCAATCTGCATGTTATAAATATTCCCACCGAGGCCAAATTCAAGCTAACAATGTATGTCAACTGGCTAACAAAAATCATAAAAATTCAACAGTGAGTTCTCACAAAACAGTAAGAACCAGCTGTAGTACACCACTGGTTCCTTGTCTGTACAATGGAGTTGAGAACAGTATCTTACTTATGAAGTTGTAATGAGAACTCGTGTATAGTATTTCATACAAAGTAATAGCTCAATAAATGTTAGCTACTATTTTTAGCCATTCTGCTGTCAACACTCAAAGGAGTAGCACATTTTATCTCCCATAGAATTTGGTATTTTCTGAAGAGTATCACTGCAAAATAGTCATCTGTATTCAGTTTAAGCTCTCTCACCTCTCACAGTGAGGTTCCCTGAAGAAGCTGTCTCATTTCTGTGTCTGCCTTGCCAAGATCTAACTCTCCCAGGCAGTCCATGCCAGCTCGGAGAAGTGCCTCCCTGGTGTTGTACTCTCAGACACTGTCTGCACTACTTTTCCTCTTGGGCTAGGCTGCTCCTGGTTTTCAAATCTTTCTTGACTCATCCAAGTGGATACCTCCTCCCGAAGACCCTGAGGCATCTCTGGTCTGAATTACACCATCAGGCACTCAGACCCCCAGGATCGTACCCCAGGTCCCCTTTCTCTCTGTCCCATGCAGATCTCTACTGCTAACCTCAGCTGGAATGTTACCACATCCCTGTCTACGTGGCCGGTCAGCGAGTCTCTCTCTCGCCCTCTGGGGTCTCATCTGTTTTCTTGGCTTCTACATCCTCCCTATGGAGACAACCTCTAAGTCTAGTTCTAGTCACTTAGAAAGGCCTAGAGACCACTGCAAGATCACAGGACTAGCCTTTTGGAGGTGACATTTCTTCAGCTGTAAAATTAAGATATTGATACTTTAATTCTTTAAAAGGCTCATGAAAAAGACTGAATAAAGTCACATAAGGCACAGACATAAAAATATTTTAAAATTTGAAAAGTGTGCTGCTATGTAACTGTAAGATGTTCTTATTACTAGCCATGGTATCTCCCTGAGTGTGGACTACCATACTCCTCTCTTACCAAGTAGTTAAGTGAAAACCATGCTGCTTATTCATTCATCCAGTATTCATTCTTAGCAGAATATCTCTGTTTAGACTAGTGCTGTACAGTAGAATTTTGTGAGATGATAAACATGTTCTATATTTGCTCTGTCCAGTAGTGGAGCCATTAGTCACGTGTGGCTATTGAGCACTTGAAATGTGGCTAGCGTGACTGTGCGACTGAATTTTACATTTTATTTAGTTTTTGTTTATTTAAATTACTGTGCGACTGAATTTTAAATTTTATTTAGTCTTTGTTTATTTAAATTTGCATTAAATAGACACATATAGCTACTTACTAGTAACTACATTGGATAGCATAGTCTACACCCAGTCATCAAAGCGGAAAGAGTTATATTTTGGTCGCCACTTAGATCTACTCCGTGTTTCTTCACAATGATCTTGACAGATCTCTCTGCTTTCTGACCAGGAGGGTAAGCCCGAGTAGGTGATGGCAGGAGACCAATATTTTTTCCTTTTCAACCATAAAAACCAGAGAGTTTAATGAAAAGCAAGCTTGTATAAAAGAACATTCATGTTCAATAGGCAAAAAAATTAGACATATCATTGAAGAAATTAGGGGCAACAAATTGCACTAAGGGGAAAAATGCTTTCAGGTAATATAGGAAATATAAATGTACTTTTGATTCTTGAATAAAATCTTAATGTATTACATATTCTCAGCATATAAGAAAATTCCAACAGGAGATAATTTCTAGTGGAACAGAGCTGAACTTTCCTTCTTCTGAAGGGACTCAGATTTGAATTGCTGACTTGATAAAAAGATAGATCATGTAATATTCTTCCTGAGTGCATCTTCAGGACTGACAAAGAGATCAGAAAGAATAGCGTCTTTATTCAATTACTGTTACAAATAGGAGATGTGTTCTGGAAACACCCACAGAAATAAAAACACAATTAACATAATGAGATGTCATTTTGCACCTACCAATTATTTATATTTTATTTGTGTTATCATTTTTCACATAAATATTGTTTATTGTCTATTTTACCCTTATTCCACCTTCTCCCTGTACCCTCCATTCCTGAATTACACTCGCAAATATACACCATATTGTAAGCACTGTGAGAACAAAAAGCATGCTTTGTTTTGATATTATACCCCCAGGGCCTAGAACTGTGGTTAATTAATTAACATTTGTTGAATAAATGAATTTGGTACAGATTAAAATGAAAAACCTCGCCATGATGAAAAAGTTGTGAGAAAGCATTTGCCATTAGAACTATTGGATAGTGCTGCAGTGAACATTGGGGTGATATATGTATACGTATAATTGATTTACCTTGCCGTACAGCAGAAACCAACACGACATTGCAAATCAGTTACACTCCAATAAAAATTTTTAAAAAATAAAGTGTTTGGAATAGTAAAAAACAAAAACAAACAAACAAAAAACCTATTGGATAGTTTGGGCTTATATTCTTAGTCATCTAGGATCACATTCTTGCAAGAGTTAAACATGCAGCCCAGACCTTGAACATGGTACCTTTTATTTAATGTTCCTTAAGCAAATCAATATCCCCCAAATTTGTATATTATTTCAGATTTTCCTGAGGTTTTAGGACAATGTATGTGTTTTATCTCACATAAGTCCCAAATTATTTAGAACTGAGTACTAATAGCAAAACCTTTCAAAGTGTGTGGCAATGTACCAGGAAACAGGAAATTCCCAGAAGCCATCTTTCAAACCCAGGATCTAGCCTCCCATGATGTCAGGGGACCAATATTTTAAAACAATCACTCTCTGTGAAAGTCCTAGCTTATCTGTGGTTCTGCCATTTAACACGGGCCACCATGTTTATAACTGAATTCTCAGAACCACAGAAAAATATTTGATGGGCATTCCATATATCAATATAACTGATCAGAGAAAGGCATGAATTGATTTTCTGCTCCCTATCACCCGTATTTGGAAACACACTCTACAATCACGCAGATTTGATTTCTAGTATACTTACTTGTTCTGAATAAAAGCTTTCCAGCTTTCTATATCTCAATAGACAATATTAGTTCCAAATGGAGAAGTCAAAGATGACTCCAATACTGTCCTCTTCTTTCTGTAAAACGGCTACTCATTCTGTAAAACTAACAAAACAGAAACAATCAAGACAGCAACCATTGTCACTTTTGTATTTTTTTTTCCACACCAAAAAGGACGCACTATACATAATGTTTGACATGTTTTTTTTTCATTTAGTATATTTTGAGACATTTCTATATCAGTTAAGTAGTAAACTGCCTCATTTTAAAAATCAATTTCATTGATGTAAAATTTACATGCAATAAAATACAAGGAGCTTTGACAAATGTACACACCCAAGTCAGTAATACCCCAGTCAAGATTTAGAATATTCCCATCACTGCAGAAAGTTCCCTTGTGCCCCTTTATAATTCATTCCTCCTAGTCTCCATCAAAGCAACCACTGATCGGATTTCTTTAACTATAAATTACTTTTGCCTGTTCTAGAAATTCATGTAAATGGACAAATGTAGGGGGTACTTTTGTGTCTGGCTCCTTTCACTTAGTATCATGCTGTTGAGATTCTCCTTGCTGTTTGCAGGAATTGGTAGTTCAGTCGTTTTTAATGGCTAAGCAGTATTCCATTGTAGGAACAGATCAATTTACCTATTAATTCTGTTGATGGACATTTGGTTTGTGTCCAGTTTTTGGCTATCATGAATGAAGCTTCTATCAACATTCCTTTGTGGACATACGTTTTCATTTCTATTGGGTGAGAATCTAGAAGTGGAATTTCTAGGTCATATGGTGAGTGTATGTTAATTTTATAGACGGTGCCAAACTGTTTTTTAAAGTGGTCATACCATTTTACATGCTTACCAGCAGATAAAATCAACAGTTCCAGTGGTTCCAAATCCTCAGCAGCACTTGGCATTATCCGTCTTTTTAATTTTAGCCATTCTAATGAATGGGTAGTGTTATCTCATTTTGTAATATTAATTTTCATTTCTTGATGACTAATGATGTTGAGCATCTTTTCATGTACTTTATTGTTCATTCATAAACTTTTTGTGAAGTATCTGTACAAATCTTTTGCCCATTTTACAAATTGGGTTGTCTTTTTATTATTGACTTTCAAGAGTTCTTCATAGATTCTGAATACAATTTTTTTGTCAAATACATGTATTATAAATATTTTTTACTCATCTGTGGTTGTTTTGATTGTGCCTAGGATTTAATTTACAGAGATAACTGAGTGACAAAATGAAGACGTCAATGCCAATGAAAAATGTTTTATTACTTATGATTCGCAAGAGAAGGAGGGCCTGCCGTGCCACACAGGACCACATGGGGCCTCATGGGGAAGTACCAGAGTTGATCAGGAGGCAGAAGGAGCAAAGGAGAAAGCTTAGCCCAGAGCCTCTATAACAGTTTTCACAGGAAGAAACAGGTGATGCAGGGTAGGCAAGTTCAGCAAGTTTAGGATTGGATAGTTTGAATAATTTCAGTAGACTCTGGACTATAAGGGTGGCCTGGGAGTGATTTAGGGCAGGGGAAATATTGGCTTGATGTGTGAGAGTTTGATAAAGTTGGTGGTTGAAGATACGGTCTTTGGATTCATTTGTTTGCATATGAAAGGCACACTCACAGGCAAGTTTTTTGCTATCCCTAGGAATTAGCTAGCCCTGGTATGGGCAGCCTCTTTTGGCCAGCAAAGCCCCCAAGATATCAAAGCATCATAAAATATAGAAAATAAAAAACATGATTAATACAATGGTTTGCCTTTTGTTCTTTGCGTCTTTTGAAAAGCAAAACATTTTTATTTTTATGAAGCTCAACTTATTAATTTTTTTTTCTTTATGCTATTTGATTCATGCTATTTGTTCATGCTATTTGTGTCCTCTTGACAAAATCATTGTTACCCTGAGCCACAAAGATTTTCACCTAAGTTTTCTTTTAGAGGTTTTATAATTTTAGCTTTTACATTTAGGTCATTGATCCATTTTGAGATAATTTTTTGTTTATGATGTGAGATAAGGAGTTGAGGTTCACTCTTTTTCCACAGGGATGTACAGTTTTTCCATCATGATTGGTTGAAAATATCTTTTACCCACTGAACTTGTGAGCATATTTCTGGACTCTATTCTGTTCCACTGATTTATGCCTGTCCTTATGCCAATATCACACTGTCTTGATTACCGTATCCTTATAATAAGCCTTGAAATCGGGTAGTGTAAATCCTTCAGTTTTGTTCCTTTTGAGAATTGTTTGCATTCCCATATAAATTTTATTTTATTTTTATTTAACTTAATTTAATTTTATTTATTTTTGGCCACACCACACAGCTTGTGGGATTTCAGTTCCCTGACCATGGATTGAACCCAGGCCCTCAGCAGTGAAAGCACAGAGTTCTAACCACTGGACCGCCAGGACATTCCCTTTATTTAATTTTATTTATTTATTTTTTAGCATGACGTATTAGGGCAGTTTATTACACAGCAAAAGCAACCAGGACAATGAGCAACAGGAAGTGGTGGCAAACATTAATATTGATGCAGCTTCTAAATCACAGAAACCCTAGAATTGAACCTCCTGCTTTCTGAGGTATGAATGCCACGGAGTGTCACAGTTCAACCCTTCTGCCTACATTTAGAGTTCTCTCTCCTCAGAGCCTGGTGTGTTTCAATTCTCTGCTAGGTTTCCTGTCTAACTTCTAGATCAAGAAAGTTTGAATGAACTTTAGATAAACACTTAAAATTATTCCTGGAAGTTCACCAGACCGAACACGTGAATCCTCCCCAGTCTGCACAATTGAAAACACGTTATATAATTTCTGCTTCTCAGGGCAGTAGGGCTGTGCAAGACGCAGAACACTGGGACTGCTGCCTGTCCTCTGGAATCACATTTTATTTATTTTTTAAATATTTTAATTTTATTGGAGTATAGTTGATTTACAATGTTGTGTTAGTTTCAGGTGTACAGCTAAGTAATTTAGTTATACATGTACATATGTTCATTCTTTTTTAGATTCTTTTCTGTTATAGCTTATCACAGAATACTAAGTAGAGCTCCCTGTGCTGCTATACAGTGGGTCCTTGTTGGTTATCTGTCTTATATATAGTAGTGTGTGTGTGTACATCCCGTGCTCCTGGTTTATCCTTCTCCTACAATGTTTCCCCTTTGGTAACCATAAGTTTGTTTCTGATATCTGTAAGTCAGTTTCTGTTTTGTAAATAAGTTCATCTGTATCTTTTTTTTAAAAATTAGAGAACGGACATGTGGACACGGCAGGGAAAGGGGAGGGTGGGACGAATTGGGAGATTAGGATTGACATATATACACTACCATGTGTAAAATAGATAGCTAGCAGGAACATTCTATAAAGCACAGGAAGCTCAACTCGGTGCTCTGTGACTTCCTAGATGGGTGGGATGGGGGTGGGGAGGGAGGTCCACGAGGGAGGGGATATAGGTATACATATAGCTGATTCACTTCATTGTACAGCAGAAACTAACACAATATTGTAAAGCAATTATACTCCAATAAAAAAAATTAGATTCCATATATGAGTGATATCATACGATGTTTGTCTTTCTCTGTCTGACTTACTTCATTTACTATGATAATCTCTAGATCCATCCATGTTGCTGTAAATGGCATTATTTCATTCTTTTTTATGGTAGGGTAATATTCCATTGTATATAAGTACCACATCTTCTTTATCCATTCCTCTGTCGATGGACATTTACATATAAATTTTAAAATTAGTTTATTAAATTCTGTTTTTAAAAGAAGATTTTTTGACTTCTGCTTTCTGGCCGGGCACGTAAGGAAGTCATTACTCCATCCTAATGTCAAGTTAAAAGCTGAATAAACTGAACATGAACAACTCTTCTTAGAGCTATCAGAGAATTGAGGTCACAGAGCAAACTGCTACTGCAAAATTGAAGACGCAGTCAGGCAGACACAGAATTGCAAACTTACTGGAGCAGAAACCCAGGAGGAGCAGACACTCATGAGCAGAAACCTCAGAGGATCTCATAACCAGGTAGGAAACCCTAAACTGTAATTGATGAATTTCTAGAGGATCAGTATGGACAAGTCTGTGAGTTAAAAACTCCAAGAGCATCCAGTTTAGCAAAGTCCCCATGCTTTTGTGAGTTTTACCTCCAGGAGCCCTACCAGGTTCTCATAGTGTAGATCAGAGAAAAATCTCTTGCTTCCAGTAAAGGGAGGGGAAAAGTAGCCATTTTGAATTATGCCCAGAGCATTCTATTCTTCCTAAAAAATCCTGCCCTCAACATCAATTATTTTACCAGAGCCTCACCTACTGAGATATTAACAGAGCTTAGCTGACCTGGGGGAAGGGAAATACCCAGCTCCAGCCTCCTCTAGGAGGAGGAATATTTTATTTATTTATTTTACTACAGAGACTTTTAAGAGCCATTACAATCAATACCAAAGAAACAAGAGCATGGACACTATTTCAAGTTCTGGAACATAATGTGAAATAGAATATTTATGAATTTCTGCTAAACCTAGCATCATGTTTAAGGCTTTCAATAAGTCTTTTTTTCTGTTGCTTCATGTGAAAAAAACTTTTTTTAACATCTTTATTGGAGTATAATTGCTTTACAATGGTGTGTTAGTTTCTGCTTTATAACAAAGTGAATCAGTTATACATACACATATGTTCCCATATCTCTTCCCTCTTGCGTCTCCCTCCCTCCCACCCTCCCTATCCCACCCATCCAGGTGGTCACAAACCACCTAGCTGATCTCCCTGTGCTATGCGGTTGCTTCCCACTAGTTATCTATTTTACGTTTGGTAGTGTATATATATGTCCATGCCACTCTCACTTTGTCACAGCTTACCCTTCCCCCTCCCCATATCCTCAAGTCCATTCTGTAGTAGGTCTGTGTCTCTATTCCCGTCTTACCCCTAGATTCTTCATGACCTTTTTTTTTTCTTAGATTCCATATATATGTGTTAGCATAAGGTATTTGTTTTTCTCTTTCTGACTTACTTCACTCTGTATGACAGACTCTAGGTCCATCCACCTCACTACAAATAACTCAATTTCATTTCTTTTTATGGCTGAATAATATTCCATTCAACGTAAGTGAAAAAAAAGTGAAAAAAACTTTTTGAAATTAAAATTTTTAAGAAGTGTTCTTCATTTAACTATGATCAAAGATATATTAACAATTCTGGCAAGACTCCATTGAACACAAATACACAAAATGATCAATTTGCTAAAGTCACTGACAAAGGTACAGAAGGTAAGGCTTGAGAAGGGATTTTATTATTCATTACTATCCTGGACTGATATGTCGATATAGGTTTTTCCTTTTTTTGTACCTCAATATTTACTCTAGTTTGTATGTTTGTATGTTTTTACTGCCATGATTACATACACAAAATTCAATAAAAGAAAATTGTCACTACTAAAACAACAACAGGATTAAAAAATGGGCAAAGAACTTGAATAGACATTTCTCCAAAGAAGATATACAAATGGCCAAAAAGCATATGAAAAGATGCTCAACATCACTAATCACTAGGGAAATGCAAATCAAAACCACAATGAGATATCACTTGAACCTATTAGAATGGCTACTGTTAAAAACAAAAACAGAAAATAACAAGTGTTGGTAAGGATATGGAGAAATTGGAACCCTTGTGCACTTTGGTAGGAACGTAAAATGGTGCAGCTGTTATGGAAAACAGTATGGTGGTTCTTCAGAAAATTAAAAATAGAATCACTGTATGATCCAGCAATTCCACTGGGTATATATCCAAAAAACATGAAAGCAAGGTCTCATTGTAAGTTGTACACCCATATTCATAGCAATATTATATTATGATAGCCAAGAGACAGAAGCAACCCATGTGTTAATTGATGGATGGATGGATAAACAAAATGTGGTATAAACACAAAATGGAATATTACTGAGCCTTAAAAAGGAAGGAAATCCTCCAGCAATCCCACTCCTGAGCATATATCCAGAGAAAACGCTAATTTGAAAAGATACATGCACCCCAGTGTTCATAGCAGCACTATTTACAATAGCCAAGACATGGAAGTGAACTAAACATCCATTGACAGATGAATGGATAAAGAAGATGTGGTACATATATAAAATGGAATATTACTCAGACATAAAAAAGAATGAAATAATGCCATTTGCAGCAACACGGATGGACCTAAAGATTATCCTGTTGCAAGGAAAGGAAGGCAATCCTGTCACAAGTGGCAGTATGAATGAAACTTGAGGACATGATGCTAAGTGAAATAAACTAGTCATAAAAAGATGAAAACTGTATGTTTTAACTTAAATGAAATATCTAGAGTAGCCAAATTCATAGAAACAGAAAGTAGAATGGTAGTTGCCAAGGGCTGTGGGGAGGGGAAAATGGGTAATTGTTGCTTAACAGATACAGTTTCAATTTTGCAATACACAAAAGTTCTGGAGATTGTACAACAGTGTGAATATACATAACCGCTACTGAACTGTACACTTAAAAATGATTAAGATGGGGGAGTTTCCTGGTGGTCCAGTGGTTAAGACTCCACGCTTCCACAGCAGAGGGCATGTGTTTAGGGAACTAAGATCCTGCAAGCCATGTGGCAGAGCCAAAAAAATAAATAAGTAAAATAAAATCCAATGTCTAATTTTAAAAAAATGCTTAAGATGGTAAATTTCATGTTACATGTGTTTTACCACATTAAATTAATTGTCACTGTCTGAGTTTCCTTTTTTGCCATTACTATCATTAATCTTGTTGTGTGACTATTATTGAAAATTAGTTTATATGGAGGAGGGAGGTGTACAAAATGATTTGTTTAAATGTCAAATATGCTAGGTACACCCAGCTGAGATACAAATAGTCATGTTCTTAGGGCCAAACTTTTCATCACTGGACAAATAAATGAGATTAAAATGGAACTTAGATGGCTAATGGATGGGGCACCAAAGAACTGGGCCCCATTGTCTCTGTGTGAGGAGCCAGAGGATCTGAGGCTTTCAGAGATGAGAGAAGCAAGAAAAGCTGTCAAAGGAAGAAAGAGTTTCTTTGAGGGCAGTTTTTCAAACTAGTGAGCTCATTAGCAGGTCATGATATCAACTGAAGTGTGCTACAATTAGAATAATTTAAAAAATGAAATAGAATTAAAACTATCAGAATGTACTGTATTTTTTCAGGAAAGTTTCATTTCAGTTACTTGTATATCCTGGCACTGGGTAGTGATGTCTTACTTCTTATTGTGAGTTGAAGTCAGTAAAAGTTTGAAGTTCAGTGTTGTAGGAGGAATCCCATGGAGGGATTTAATTCTGCCTGTAAGAGGTGACTTTTGAATTGTTCTTAAAGGAAACCAAAGTTCACCAGGCAGTAAAGGGGAAAGGCTATTTCTTGGCAGAGGAAGCAGCATAGGAAAGGAGCCATGGGGGAAAGAGCCTGAAAACACGGATTGAGACAACTCATGAGTGTGAGCAAGGGCCTATTTTCACTCCAGGACTGAGTTCAAATTCCAGCTCTAGCCCTGACAGCCTGGGAGTCCTCAATCAAGGGATAGCAGAAAGGATAGCAGCTACTATCCTGCTGCTGTAGGATAGCAGCTGTAGATAGCAGCTACTACAGTTTCTTCCCTCCCTTCCTAGACACCTCCCAGAGAAAAGGGTGGGTCTGGGAGGAATCAGTCCTCCACTGACTAGGTTAGAGTTTAAGTGAGAACAGAAAAAAGAGGAAGAAGATAGAGGAAGGGGCCAAGAAGCTTTTTATATTCACATGTAAAGAGAATAAACTAGTCCCAGAGTTAGCCATCCAGTCACTTCGTCCACTAAAATGATTAACTAAAACTTTACGTGGATCATCAGGCAGCAATCTCAGCTGATTCTGAAGATGCTAAAAATTCATATTCAGTTTGGATACTGAATAGTCTTCCTACCCACAGAGAAGTCTGTGACTAGATCAGGAAACCTACTCAGAGATAGTCAACTAGTTATTTGTTGATCTCAAGAAGAAAATCTGCCTGTAGTATGAAGCTCGGGTCATCTATTGTTACCCACTGACATAAAGAATAAGGCTCTGACCAGTTTGCTCCCCTGGACCCTGGCTATTGCTCTGAACACCCCCCACGTCCCACCCTTAAGCAAGATGTCCAGAGAATAACTGAATTACATGGAAGAAGTCCTTTTCCTATATTTGTGCTTTGGGAAATAATATTTAGAACTAATTCTAAAAATGGATATTTTCTTCAAAATGGTTACATGAGCTCCTTAGAGAACTGAATTTACTCAGGACCCATAAACCCACGTCTATGGAGCCATTCCTACAACTTATGGATGAAATGAGAGAAAAGTTATATATAATGGGAGCAGAGAGGCAGCACACAGAAGTGGAAAATGTGTGTGAGCTTTGGCATTGCAGTCCTGAATTCAAATCCTCACTGTGCAGCTTATTAGATGGGTACCTTTACCTATCTGAGTCTTGATTTCTTTATCTGAAACACTGACATGGATAATATCCACCTCCTAGGACTGTTATGAAGATTAAACAGGAGAGCAGTTGGGACAGCGATGGTCAGTGGGCGTTATCTGTCTCCCTTTCTAGTAAAAAGGCTCTAGTCTAGAATGCTCTTAGATCTCCAATAGACTCCAGCAATCTCACATATTATTGTTACTGTTAATGTTATTGGCTGAATTGTGTTCCCCCCAAAGTCCATATTTTGAAGCCCTAACCCCCAATAGCTCAGAATGTGACTGTACCTAAAGATGGGGGCCTTTAAAGATATAATTAAGTTACATGAGGCCTTTAGGATGGGCCCTAATCCAATCTGCTTGGTGTCCTTATAAGAAGAGTAGATTTGGACACACGGAGAGAGACCCCAGAGATGCACGCCCTGAGGAAAGATCATGGGAGGACCCAGTGGGCAGGCAGCCGTCTTCAAGCTAAGGAGAGCGGCCTCAGGAGAAGCAAAACCTGCCAACACTCTGACCTTGGACTTCTGGCCTCCAGAACTGTGAGGAAATAACTTTCTGTTGTTTAAGCCAACCGGTCTGTGGTATTTTGTTATGGCAGCCCAAGCAGACTAACACAATTAGTATTATAGAAGGGCGCTGAACTGTTAAGAGAACAGTGACAGGAGACGAGGTTCTATCCTAATTCTGTAGACAATTAGCTGCGTGACCTACAGCAAGTCACTTGACTTCTCTCTACATTTTCCACCTCTCTCCTCCAGGGTTGTAAGGATTAACTGAGATAAAGTCTGTAAAGACCCTATCAATAATAGGTGTCCTGTAAGCAGCGGTTCCCTTCACTGCTCTGTCCAGATATCAGGTTTCTTGTAATTCAGGGGAGTGCATGGACTGAGCAGTGCCCCTAGGGCTTTTCAGCTCTGACCTCCTGCAACTCTAATAGCAGTCTCACTAACAACAGTAGGTTTCATTTCTGTAAAGCCAAAAAGTATTTTCAAAGTCCTTTCCCTCACAGTAAACACAAATGCATCCCTCTGACTTAACATGCATTTAAACATCAATTCTGAAGAACCCCATGAAACTCCAGCAGACCAGACTCACCACCCCTAAAAGTCTCCCTGCAGGCAAGTCCAGCCAGCCAAGCAAAACTGCATTCTTCAGTGTTAAGGCTTTCATACCCACCAGACACAAACTTTAAATGAATGTAAATCCAAATTTCAACATTAGGTTCCAAAACCCACTTAAAACCCCATTCTCTCTCCCCACTGTACCTGGATGAACAATCCAGTTGCCCTCTTCTTGGTGGATCAAAAGACACTTTTAAAATAAAGTTTCTTTCATTTGCTTTCTGTTTCACAGCAAAGCCTGGTGTTCCTGTAAATCTGAAGTCTCATTCTGTGGCAGGGGATTGTAAGAAAACGGCAAACACTGACAAGTTTCTCTTTTCTTTTTTTTTTTTCCAAAGCATAGTAAGAATGGTTTGGACACAGCTCAAACTGTGTTCAAAAGGGATCAAAAAGGGAAGATGAGTGTAAGTACAAGTAGCTGGGGAAAGAAGTGAAACGAGCTTAAAGATGCAAAAGCTGGAAATTCACAACAAGAAAGGAATTACTCATCTGTTCCCTGTTTATTCACAACATATGAATCCTACTGCTGTTAGTTTATTATTCTATAGCTTAAAATGAAAACAAAGTGTTTTGAACACTTAGTGTGCGTTAATTTTTGTCATTAACTGAGAGAGAAAGAGAAAGAAATGAAATAAGCTGGTTTGGTTAGTTAAAGTTTATTGCAAAGCAGCCAAAGTCATGCTTATCATCTGTACCTCGGGTCCCAGGAGACTTCTAGCAAATGCATACTCTTAGTCACCAGGGTCCTCAGCAAGGTGAGCACAGAGCAAATGGACCACCACTATCAGCCCACCCAACTGATAGTGCTCGGGGCATCCTCCAACTATGAAGAGCCACAGGCTCCCACATGCACACACACATTCAGAGCTTGTGGTCACAAACTCCAGGAAGCTAGTTCACACTCGGCTCCCAGAATGGAGAAATCTCCCAGGACTTCTCTTGAGAATGACATTCTTGCATACATTTTCCCCATCTTTGCACAATCTATCATGAAATTTTTATGTTACAAAACTTCGTATTTCAAAAAGAGCATTCCGACATTAACTTACCTGACATAGAAGGATACCTAAGTTTTACCCTAAATAAATTTCTACATTCTGGGTTTTCTATGGGAGTAACAACAGTGTTTCCCAACTTGTGAGGTGGGCGTCTCTGAAGTGAGATCAAGGGCTGTGCCATCAGCTGGATTTCTGAAATTTTAGTGAAACTTATATGTAAATGTGTGTTCACAGAGAAAAAACTGTAAAGATAGGCACCAACAATATAAATACTACTTATCTTTGGGGAGTAATTTCAAATTTTTTTCTTTTGTTTATCCATATATTCTGATTTTCTATAACGAACACCTATTACTTTTGTAGTAACAAATGATGTAAAACAGGATAGAAAGGGGAAGTGTAGAAATGTGGTTGTAGTTTCCACCCAAATATATCAAGTCTTAATCCCTGGAACCTGTAAATGTTGTATCTTTATAGACGTGATTAAACTAAGGGTCTTGAGATGAGGAGATAATCCTGGATTATCTGGGTAAGCACTAAATGCAGTCAAAAGTGTCCACATAAAAGAGAGGCAGAAGGAGATTTGAAAGAGATAGAAAAGGAGAAGACAATGTGACCATGGAGGCAGATATTGGAGTGGCTGTGAGTCAAGAACAGGGGCAGCCACCTGAAGCTAGAAGAGGCAAAGGATGGATTCTCCTCTTGAGCCTCCAGAGGGAGCATGGTCCTGCTTACAACTTGATTTCAGCCCAGTGATACTGATTTTGGACATCTGGCCTCCAGAGAGTGAGAGAATAAATTTCTGTTGTTTTAAGCCATCCAGTGTATGGTATTTTATTACAGCACCCGCAGGAGACTAATGCTGTAGAATATCATGGTAAAAGGAGCAAAATTATATCCACATTCATTCATGCACATCCTCCATGTGGCCCCATCACTTTCCTTTGCAAATGGATTTGCAGTCAGTTGTTTTCAATGAATTTAGAATGGATAACGTACTAGAAATCTTGGCATCTTGAAGAAGTTCCAAGAGCTATGTCCCTTGCCTTTTGCTTTTCCTCCTAGTCTCTTCCCACCCTTTACTCTCCTGGGGGTGTGGCAAAGTGGAAATGCCTAGGGCTCTGGAGCCAAAAGACCTGAGTTCAAGTGTGGGTTTCAAGTGTGGGTTTCATCTTGTTTCTAAAACAAGTCACTTAAGCTTCTTAGCAGTAAAGTGGTGGCTTAAGCCTATTAGCAGTAAAACAATCCCCAGCTTGCTCCAGGATTGTTTGAACATCATCTGAGCTACTGTATCTGAAAGTACCACCTGAGTGCTATTTGGTGACTTTAAACATTTATAGATGCTCATGCTTTTCACTCTCAATTTAATGGGGAGGGAGGGGAAAAGTGACAATACTTTGCTCCCTGGGGGCCTGTAACTCCTAACTCTAATAATTGTTCTAGAATTTTGCTAGTCTTCTGCCCAAAAAGTCAGTGGCAGGGGAAGCTATTGGGCCAATTCATTTTTGGCAACTTCCTAGTATGCCTTAATAAAGGAGGGCCAAACCTTCTTGAGTAACTAACTCCTTTAGGAAGTAGGGGTATATCATGTCTATTATTCTCAGCTTTATATATATATATATATAATATATATTTTTTAAAACTCTATATAATTCCCCATCCTCACTCCTTACAATTGGCCTGTCTAATAATTCAGATACACTAATATAAGAGAGGCTTTAGTAAGAGAAACTGAATGTGGGAGGACAGATTGTTGATTTTCAAGGTGACTGAAATCCTATCCTAAAATTAACATTTGAAATAGCTGGAGATATTTGTCAAGAAGAAAAAAATCTTTAAGGAGTTTCGATAGCTGTGTTCAGATGTCTGCAGGGGCGTGGCATAGGGAAGAAGGAGCAGGTTTCAGATGCTTATGACAAATAAATGTTATTTACAAGGAATCAATATTTCATTCAAAATGCCAAAGACTGCCAAAGATAAAATGCACTGCTTTAGGGTAACTGGTCATGCTTTTTGCTCTCCTTGAATTTTAAAACACCCTTCCAATAATTGGGGAGTTTCCCAAATTATGAAACCCACATTCCCAAAGCAAAAGCCAAAAACCCTTTTTCACAGCGTCCCTTGAAGTTAGTGCGTACTTACCCCCAGGGTTCTGCCAATTGGAAACCAATATGAGACTGCACTTGGAGCCAACATGGTGCTAATGTGAAAGCCATCCTGGTGAAATAGCGAAGAGATATCCAGCTTGTGGAAGCAGTAGCACAGTTGCTGCAGCTCTGGTGTCCTGCAGAGCCTGTGTCCAATGGCAGAGACAGTAGGGTTGCCAAGTGAGCAATCCAGCCCTGAAATCACCTGCTCTTGCTTGCACAACCTCCCAATCCTGGTTCTCTGGACCCTCCTGAAGATTCTGTGAGTTACCTGACATACTCGATAAAGTTCTTTTCTGCTTAAACCCACTGAAATGGGCTCTGTTGTACCTTTTCACATTGACTATTGTCTTAGCAGCTAATTGGCATGAATTCTTTAGGAGGTTAGTATTTGCTTTATGTGGGAAGTTGAATTAGTTCTGATCTCTATCAAATTTAAGATTCTCTGAATAAGAGTGGTAAGGGGATGACAAGTAGGAATCTGGGTAAGTAAATTTGATTAGTGTCCTATAAAAAATTTGTGATTACTTCTCCACCACAGGTGATTTAAAAATTTAAGCAAGAGTATACAGAAGACAGTTAGGCCAAGGCTTAACTAATATTCCACCATTAGTCATATAATAATTCCTTTAGGTAAAGCACAAACCAATCAGTCCATTTTTACAATGGAAATATTTTGGAATGAGTCTATGATGATTCTACTGCCTTTGATTTAGTGTATGAATTTCAAACTCAGGTGTGAAAAGATGCAAACTTTATTTCTCTATAAATCAAGCTGCTGTCTGATACAATCTCCATTTAAGTTGATGGGAGAATTCTAATCTACTCATTTTGAGGTCAGTTTCTCCAGTTCAGTGAGCCCTCAGTCTATCCAGATCTATAGTTTAGTCATATTCCAACTTAAAACTCCTGTTGACTTTTTCTTTTCCCTCTCTCCTTCCTAGGATGTAGTCTAAGTTCTGCCTCTAACAGCAATAAGGGGGATCAGAATCCTCTCCTCAGCTCAGTTCCTATGATGGAACTTGTCGCTGGTATACTCATCCTGAGTGTTACACTTGGCTTGGGTGGTGTGTAATTTCTGTTTCCCAGTGTGGATCCCATCTGGTTGCCCGCTGCCAGGAGACTGCTAAGATATGGCTCCTTCCTCCTCTTGCTCCAAGTCAGCAGTTTACATCTCAGCCTTTGAATGCATGTTTTCCACCCCTGCCTTACACACTGTCTGTCTCTCTGCTTCTCCCATCTCCTCACAGAAGACTGGGAATTTCAGACTTCCTGAATGCTACAGGAAAGCCTCCGGAAACTAGGGAGTAGGGTCATCCCCGTCCCAACCACGGATGCTCTAGATATCTGGGTCAATGGACTCAGGACTATTGACTGAGAAAGGTCTTGAGAGAAAAAATGATCAGGCTTGCTGGTTAGTATCTAAAATAATTCATCCACCACATTTTATTGAGGATGGACCTGGATTAAGCTATTTATGTTTGAAAAGTGAACATACCATTTTCTAGTTTTTAAAAAGCTGATTCTGCAAAAGCATTTTTGTATGTAATTAATGAGATAATTACCTCTTGGCTCAATGAAGAAAATACAGCAAGCGCTGAATGGGATATATTTCTATACCATTTGAAACTAATTAAACTGCTTTTATCTTTATAAAATATTTTTAATTAAAAAAGTAATACATATTAATTTCAGAAAATTTGGAAAACATAGAAAAGCTTAATATAGAAAAGCACAGAAGCCACCCACGATAATAATCACTTGTGACACTTTGAGATGTTATACTTTCAGTTATATTTTTTATATTTCTGTATCTATATAATATTGGGAGCATATGCAAATTGAGATCACGAGCAGATCAAAGTGAAAGTGAAAAAACAGATTTTTTTCACTTTATAAAGAATTTTGAGATTGTTTTCCTCCATATCATGAAATAACTCTAAAAGATGATTCTCAGTGTATCATTTCATTAAATGGCTATGGCAAAATTTATTTACTCATTCTCATGGACATTTAAATTGTATCCAGTTTTGGACTTCCCTGGTGGCGCAGTGGTTAAGAATCCGCCTGCCAATGCAGGTTCGAGCCCTGGTCCAGGAAGATCCCACATGCTGCAGAGCAACTAAGCCCGTGCGCCACAGCTACTGAGCCTGCACTCTAGAGCCCGCGAGCCACAACTACTGAAGCGCAGGCGCCTAGAGCCCGTGCTCTGCAACAAGGGAAGCCACCCCAATGAGAAGCCTGCACACCGCAACAAAGAGTAGCCCCCACTCGCCGCAACTAGAGAAAGCCCGCGCGCAGCAACGAAGACCCAACGCAGCCAAAAATAAATAAATTTATGTAAAAAAAAAATACCAGTCTCTGCTTCCCAAACCAAAACATCCACTACTGTGGACAGTTTAAGTAATTATTGTAACAAGAATATCTGATATGTCACTCCTTTGCTCTAATTCCTTTAATGGTTTCCCCCAACACTTCCATAAAAATATTTTTTAATCCTTCGAATAGCACGCAAGATTGTTCATGATTTCGTCTTTACCTATTCATGCAGTCTCATCTGTAGCCATTCTCTCCCACGTAAACTAAGGTCCAAGCAAACTAAATGACTTCCAGTTTCCCAAGTCCATTAAATGATCTTTGGAATGTTATGACCCAGGCTGTCAGCCCCCCACACCTCTTTGGCTGAAATTTTTTACTCATCTTTTAAGTACCAAGTTAATTGTTACCTCCTGTGAGAATTTTTTCAATATTCCCTTTTACACATTAATGGCCATGCCTTCCCATTGCTCTACCGCTGATCTATCATTTATTTCCCCAAGGCTGTCCTCATAATATACCCTCAAACTCTCCCTCTCCAAATTGGAAGTCACATTAATGTAGCTTGGATATTAAAATTAAGTATATCTATTTTAAAACTTCAAAAATTAGATGGATTTGTAAGTTTATCAGCAGACAGGACCTTGTAGTGAAAACAGCATTGGGGACTTCCCTGGTGACGCAGTGGTTAAGAATCCTCCTGCCAATGCAGGGGACACGGGTTTGAACCCTGGTCCAGGAAGATCCCACATGCCGCGGAGAAACGAAGCCCGTGAGCCACAACTACTGAGCCCATGTGCCGCAACTACTGAGCCTGCGTGCCTAGAGCCCGTGCTCCGCAACAAGAGAAGCCACCCAATGAGAAGTCCCCGCACCACAACGAAGAGCAGTCCCGGCTCGCTGCAACTAGAGAAAGCCCGCACTCAGCAACGAAGACCAAACACAGACAAAAATAAATAAATAAATAAGTTTATAAAAAGAAAGAAAGAAAAGGGCATTGGACTAGAATTCAGAAGATTTAGGTACTTCTGCTCCTTCTTCACCTTTTCTGGCCTCAATTACCTCCCTCATAAAGGAATGTGGCTTGACTACAGCCCTAGTCTTTGGGTGGCAATTTACAGTTTATCTTCTTTTTCATTAGTCCAATCCAGCCCCCTTCATTTCCCAGATGAGGAAACTGAGTCTCAGAGATGATATATAATTTAAGTTAAGATACTATACAATTAATTAATGACTAAGGTAAACGGAATCTTGGGATCTTGGACCGGTGCGGACCAATGCTGACCTCTAAAAACACTCCCTGTTCTAAAATTCTTTAACCCGCCAGTTAACAAAAGCAGAGGAAATAAAGAAAAGCCAGAAGAGAATAGACTTAACGGAAACAAAAATCAGCGGGAAGCTCGAGCTTTCCACGAATTACAAGTGAACTTCCTGTCCTGGGTAAACTTCCGGAATCAACAACAGGGAGAGCCAATCAGAACCTTCCTCCGGGAGCCAATGGGCGAGTACATTACAAAGAGCCAATCGCAGCGACGCTGTCACTGTTATGGTCCTGTCAGGGCGCCGGCGTTGTGGTTTCTGGGCGGCAGCCACCGAGAGGACTTTGGTGGGGGACCCTCAGGGGCAGCCCCCCGGCCAGCTGCGCTCGTCTCCGGCCTCGTTCCCAGCCTACATATCTCGGCTCGCGGGTCGCGCCGTCGGGCGCGCGTGCTGGTTGGTGCCGCGGCCGCCTTGGGGCCTGGGCCCAGCCACAGCCTCCTCCTCCGCCGCGGGCTCGGTGGGGCCGCGAGATGCAGCCGCCGGGCCCTCCCCCTGCGTATTCCCCCACTAACGGGGACTTCACCTTTGTCTCCTCAGCAGACGCGGAAGGTGAGACTGAGCCCCGTGAGTCGCCCTGGGGGACGCCGGGCGGACGCGGCAGTGTCTTTCTGGGGCCGAGGCGGTTGTGGGGTTCTTGCCCGGTGGGGACGGGCAAGAAGCTGACCCATGGGGGACTCGAGCCCTCTGCTCCCGCCGGGCCTTCCCAGAGGCCCGAGTGGCCGAGGGTGGGGTGTGGGGAACTTTCCAAGTGACTCGGTCAGCTTCTGGTTTTCGCTACACCGTCTGGTGGCAGGTTTTTCTGGCGAACTTACCCACCTCGAGGGCACCCACGGGACCCCAAGATTTTATTTCTAAAGTGACTTGGCATTGCTCAGAAAGGGATGGTTAGATTGGCCGGGCTAGGTGTCAAAGAATGAGAACGAGGAACGAGAGCTTGTTGCTTTGTTATTTATCAGCACATAACTTTTTGCTGAGATTAAATTAGGCGCTGCTAATACTAACTTCCCTCGAGGAGTTTGTGGGTTTTATGGAACCTGGTATCTTGCCAACGTTACAGTTTTCCTCCTATTTTATGGTGTTTGACCTCAATATTCAGAGAAGTAGACCCAGATATATTTGGGAACACCCAGCTGGATTACAAGAAGTTTCAGTTGCTTTCCAGATTTCCTTATGTACTGTTTTGAGGAAGCATTTGTGCTGGAGAGATTTTTCTACAGCACAGGAGAATTTGTTTTCCTCTGTACTTTACCAGACTCTTTGTAACTGAAATCTTTCTCTGCTACTTTTGTTAGACTTTGTATACCAGTATACCAGTAATTTTCCAGTGACCAGACTTAAGTGCTGGATATGGAAAAATAAGTTATACTTAACTATAGAAATTTCATTCTAGAGAAGGACTTAGTGTGTTTCCTGAGAAATCGAGTTTTGTAATGCATCAGTTAATATAGCTTGCTTTCCCTTTTTCTGTTTTGCTTTCCTCGTATTGGTTTTTGAATGGCGTTGTTTAAAAACAAAAATAGTACTGTAGTTTTGGTTATATTAAAATGCAAAATACAATTTTTATCATAGAGAACATAGCTGATACATTTAAATGTAATATGGAAATTTGGTGAAATATAGCAACCCAAAATATTTTAGTTTGTTTCATCTACATTTGGTAGCCTAGTGCTTGGGGAGGAATAACCAACCATAGTTTTCCAGACTTTAAGGAAAAATTGTCTGTATACACAAAAAATTGAGTATCACAACCTGATGTTTGTTCAGACTTATATATCTGTGTTTATAGTTCTAATACCCCACTTCCTCCAGGAATTACCTTTCTTAAATATGCCTAAGAAATCTGACAATAATATAACAAGCTAATCCATTGACTCCATATATTAAACCAAGAAACCTGGAATAAGTAAAATCCGTAAGATTTATTCAGACTTCTCCGTATAGCCTCCAAGATTGTATAGACTCCCTGTATATCCAGGGATATACAGACAAGGATAGATATTTGTATAATAATACCCTCAAGTTTATAACATTATACAGTTTAAATTTACAGTATTTTAAGCAAACGGCTTGTTTGATCTTTCTAAGAATCCTGCTGAGCTTTTTTATTCCTGTGTTTTTTTTTTAACATCTTTATTGGGGTATAATTGCTTTACAATGGTGTGTTAGTTTCTGCTTTATAACAAAATGAATCAGTTATACATACACATATGTTCCCATATCTCTTCCCTCTTGCGTCTCCCTCCCTCCCACCCTCCCTATCCCACCCCTCCAGGTGGTCACAAAGCACGGAGCCGATATCCCTGTGCCATGCGGCTGCTTCCCACTAGCTATCTACCTTACGTTTGTTAGTGTGTATATGTCCATGACTCTCTCTCGCTTTGTCACAGCTCACCCTTCCCCCTCCCCATATCCTCAAGTCCGTTCTCCAGTAGGTCTGTGTCTTTATTCCTGTCTTACCCCTAGGTTCTTCATGACTTTTTTTTTTCTTAAATTCCATATATATGTGTTACCATACGGTATTTGTCTTTCTCTTTCTGACTTCACTCTGTATGACAGACTCTAGGTCTAGTGAACCTGAGGCTTAGAGAAGTTCAGTAACCTCCACATGAAGGATCTGGAATTAAGAGCTAGCGTTCTGTTTCCTAAGATTTCTTTATACTAAACCATGATGAGTCTGACATATATTTTTGTAAACTGAATAGTGTATCTGAAGTATAGAGTCCTGGATTTGTATCCTGTCTTTACCAATTACTATCTTTGTGATGTTGGGCAGGTTACTTAATCTCTCTTAACCTCAGTTTTCGTATACATAAAATGAGAATAATAATACCCAAGTGCTCAAACATTTTGCAAATGCAAAGCGCTTAGTACGCCTAGAAGAGTTAAGTGCTCAGTATTTGTTAGCAGTGTTGTTGCTGCTGCTTTGGGTTTCATTATTAATTGGTGCCACGGTTATTTTTTTACTGTTCTCTAACATAAACATTTGACTCTGCAACACCAAGTTTCTTCTCTAGTTCCTAAGCGTGTCACGTAAATTCTTGCTTTTCCCCTCTTACGGTGTTTATCTAACCATGGATGTTTTTAGCTTGTAGAGGTTTTATTGTATACCTTGCTTCTAGATTCTGTCCAAGTCTCTTTCTCAGTGATACTTATCGTTACTAATTTGTACATGTCCTTTGTTTTAAAATGTGCCTTGGTGTTTGTCTCCAAACCTATGTGTATCAAGGTCCTCATGCTTAGAATGCTTTTCTCCTTCTTACCCCAAGATGAAACTTTTTTTTTTTTTTTTTTTTTTTTGCGGTATGCGGGCCTCTCACTGTTGTGGCCCTCTCCCGTTGCGGAGCACAGGCTCTGGACGCGCAGGCTCAGCGGCCATGGCTCACGGGCCCAGCCGCTCTGCGGCATGTGGGATCCTCCCGGACCGGGGAACGAACCCTTGTCCCCTGCATTGGCAGGCGGACTCTCAAACCACTGTGCCACCAGGGAAGCCCCCAAGATGAAACTTAAGGCTGAATTCAAATACTCCTTTCTTGCTGAAACTTTGCTTAACTGTTCCTCAGAAACAGAAATGTCCCTAATTTTTTCTGTATCCCAGCACTTAGCACAGAACCCAGAATATTAACATCACAAAGTAATTGTTTGTTGAAGGAATAAATGATTTCTGCTTTCTTTTATCTCCTATGACATTGATACTTGGGACTATAAAACCTAGCACATTTTGGATGGTATAACTAAAAAGTTACTGGTGTAGAGCCAGAAGACTTCAGTTAAAGTTCTGACTCTTACAGAAGCTATGTGATATTGGCCAAATTACATAGCTTCTATAAACTCACATTTTCATCCATAAAATGAAAATCACACTTATAAGAATATTGTGAAAATTACTTAAGGTAACGTGTATAAAAGCAAGGTCCATAAGTACAAGTTAAAAGAACGTAGACTAAAAAAAAAAAAAAGAATGTAGACTATGTGAATAAGCTAGTAAATGAATAAATAAATGAATAATGAAATCCAGACTTTATATTCAGTTCTGTGGTGTAAAACTACATCCAAAAGCAGTAATGAAATGCATGTGTATAAATGCAAGAATGTACCACTGCAATGAGAAGCCCGCGCACCACAACGAAGAGTAGTCCCTACTCACCACAACTAGAGAAAGCCCGCACATAGAAATGAAGACCAAACGCAGCCAAAAAAAAAAAAAAAAGTAATGATACCATTAAGTATAATATAGACGTCTTTAAGACAGTCCTTTGACTTTATTTTGTGTCACACAAATAAGTAGTTCTTTGCCTGCTTTATTTCCACAGACCAGCAGCATTGGCATTACTGGGCTCTAGTAATGCAGAATCTGCCTTAATCATAATTTACATTTTGACAAGATCATCCTTAAGTGATTCATAAGCACATTAAAGCTTGAGAGGCACTGATTTAGAATATTACGAAAGATCAACAAAAAGAGGAGGAAATTTTTTATAGCTAGAAGATCAGGGACAGTTTAATATTGGTCATATTTTGCCAAAATTTGAAAGATAGGTAATGTTTTGTATATGTAGGATGGAGTATGTCCATATGCAAGGGACTGTATATGAGGAAGTCCCTAACCAAGAAATGGCTTAATAAGAATGGGATTTTAAAGAATTCATCATACATAATAAATGCTATAAAAAGGAGGTTCAGGAACTTCCCCAGTGGCTCAGTGGTTAAGAATCCGCCTGCCAACGCAGGGGACATGGGTTTGAGCCCTGGTCCGGGAAGATCCCACAAGCTGTGGAGCAACTAAGCTCGTGTGCCACAACTACTGAGCCTGCTCTCTAGAGCCCATGAGCCACAACTGCTGAGCCCACGTGCCACAACTACTGAAGCCCACGCACCTAGAGCCCGTGCTCCGCAACAAGAGAAGCCACTGCAATGAGAGGCCCGTGCACCACAGTGAAGAGTAGCCCCCGCTCGCCACAACTGGAGAAAGCCCGCGCACAGCAACGAAGACCCAGTGCAGCCAAAAATAAATAAATTAATTAATTAATTGAAAAAAAAAAGAGGTTCAAAGGTGGAAGTGGTTAACTGCAGGAAGGGATCAAGGAAGTCTTCAGAGACAGATGAGGTACATTTTGAAGGAAAAGGAGTTCTTCAGGTTGAAAAAAGGGAAGAGCATTCACTTATAAATTATGCAAATGCAATAATTGGTCGAGGCAGTCCCTGTATTTTATACTTCTCAATCTTCACAGACCTAAAACAATGCTGATTTAGACCATGAGCCCCTTGGGGTTAGAAGCTGTGTTTTACTGTCTACCAGTATCATACCCACTGCCTAGCCCAGAGCCTGGTATATAGCAGGAACTTAATAAATGTTCGATGACTACATGATACTTTTTGATTAAGATAAAGGTGTTGTGCTGCTAGAACTGAAGCCAACACTAATTCAACAGAAGTCCAACAAGTGGTTGGAAAGGGCGTGAACAGAGACAGCTAACCAAGAAAGATGATCTAAGCCACCCAATAGCCATTTTCCCGTCCTCATATTTTTCTCCCTCTAATGATCATTTTATGCATATCAAAACATTCATCTTTCCTCCAAATCTTAAAGGAAACCTTTCTTCCTTTCCAAGGATAAGCCTCTACTAGTGCTTTTATTCGCATATCTTCTTGCCTCTTTTGGAACCTTTCTTTGTTTTTCTCTCTAGCATTTTTTATTTCTCCTCTGTTTCTTCCATCACGATCATCACTCACAGGTCCCCTCCTAATTGACAGAATTTTTAATTAAATCTACTACTTCCCTTTTTTCTTACTTTCACAGCTAAACTATCTCTTATTTCCTGTTTCCTCAGCATCCAGCAATTCCTACCATTCTGCTGGAACTTGACTTGCTTCCTATCATCTACAGAAGGACCTTCAGGAGTGTTTCCCAAAGGGGAAAGGTTGCATGACAAAAATTGGGTAAATAATGTGTTAAGCTAAGTTAAACCAGTTTCCTTAATGCAGAATTCCCATAGTCTTTAATATGCCAATACTAGTTCTGAAACTCCAAATGGAGGTTGTAGTATGCAGGGGTTTCCAAACTTAGTGAATATGAAAAGCTTTTTGTAGAGGGCATCTCATAGGATCCAGATTCCACAGAACATGCATAAAGAAACACTTACCTATAAAGACAAGTTTAAAAATATTAGGGTTTTTTGGCCTGATATTTATTCTCTTAACACTTTGTCCCCAACCTATCTTCCACAACTTTTGAACTCTGTGCCTTTTATAAGCCTTGGGCTTCCATGCCTTTGTCTCTGCCCTTTCTTTTCCTTGGAATGATTTCTTTATTATTTTTTAAAATTTTATTTTTTATTGAAGAATAGTTGATTTATAATGTTGTGCTAGTCTCTGCTGTACAGCAGAGTGACTCAGTTATACACATGTAGACATTCTTTTTAATATTCTTTTCCATTATGGTTTATTACAGGTTATTAAATACAGTTCCCTGTGCTAGTAGGATATTGTTGTTTATCCATACTATATATAATAGTTTACATCTGCTAATCCCAAACTCCCAGTCCTTTTCTCCCTCACCCCTCTCCCCCTTGGCAACCAGTCTGTTCTCTGTGTCTGTGAGTCTGTTTCTGTTTTGTAGATAGGTTCATTTGTGCCATATTTTAGATTCCACATATAAGTGATATCATATGGTATTTGTCTTTCTCTTTCTGACTTACTTCACTTAGTATGATAATCTCTAGTTGTATCCATGTTGCTACAAATGGCATGATTTCATTCTTTTTTATGGCTGAGTAGTATTCCATTGTGTATATGTACCTCATCTTCTTTATCCATTCATCTATCCATGGACATTTAGGTTGTTTCCATGTTTTGGCTGTTGTGAATAGTGCTGCTATGAACATAGGGGTGCATGTATCTTTTTTTTTTTTTAAGATTTTTTAATGTGGACTATTTTTAAAGTCTTTATTGAATTTGTTACAATATTGTTTCGGTTTTATGTTTTGTTTTTTTGGCCCCAAGGCATGTGGGATCTTAGCTCCTTGACCAGGGATCGAACCTGCACCCTCTGCATTGCAAGGCGAAGTCTTAACCACTGGACTGCCAGGGAAGTCCCAGCATGTATCTTTTTGAATTACAGTTTTGTGCGGATATATACCCAGGAGTGGGATTGCTGGATCATATGGTAATTCTATTTTTAGTTTTCTGAGGAACCGCCACACTGTTCCATAGTGGCTGCACCAACTTACATACCCACCAGCAGTGTAGGAGGGTTCCCTTTTCTCCACACTCTCTCCAGCATTTGTTATTTGTAGACTTTTTAATGATGGCCATTCTGACTGGTGTGAGGTGGTACCTCACTGTAGTTTTGATTTGCATTTCTCTAATAATTAGTGATGTTGAGCATCTTTTCATGTGCCTACTGGCCATCTGTATGTCTTCTTTGGAAAAGTGTCTATTAAGGTCTTCTGCCCATTTTTCAGTTGGGTTGTTTGTTTTTTTGATAGTGAGCCTCATGAGCTGTTTGTATATTTTGGAGAGTAAGGCCTTGTTAGTCGCATCATTTGCAGATATTTTCTCCCATCTTTGGAATGATTTCTTATTCCTTCTCTGCTCATCCACTTATCTCTCATGGCCAGATTCCAGTTCTACTTCCACATAGCCTTCCTGACCACCTCTTTGATAGCTTAGGTCTCTTTACTCCTATGGCACCTATGATCTGTTGGCAATAGGCATTGTCATTTACCTACACAATAGTGTGTTTTACAGTACTAGTAGGGTTTTGTATCATATTCAGCACTCCAAAAAGAAACCCTGTACCCATTTTCAGTCACTCTCTATTCCCTCCCTGCCTTCCAGTCCCTGGCAACTGCTAATCTACTTTCTGTCTCTATCGATTTGCTTATTCTGGATATTTCATGTAAATGGGGTAATACAATATGTGACCTTCTGTGACTGGTTTCTTTCACTCAGCATAATGCTTTCAAGGTTCATTCATGTTACAGCATGAATCAGTAACTCATTCCTTTTCTGGCTGAATAAAATTCCATTGCTTGGATATACTGTCAGTTGGATTTTGAACTCCTTGAAGTATCTCACTTCTTTATATCACTCTCAGGGCATTATAGAAATAAGTAATCCTTAAATATTTATTGGTGGATTAATTAACCAATGTTGAAAGTGAGAAAGGTACTAAAGTGAAAATGACTTATTGTTTGTGATATAGTTCCTTTTGCCAAAGGCCAGAAACTTGTCTCTAGTCTCTCTCTCACTTTCTCATATTCAGTTGGTCATCAAATTATTTCAGAATAGTTCCAGAATAGCTATGTAATTAATCTGTCCTTCCCTTTCTCCTGACATTGCCTTAGTTCAAGTCCTTTCCATTTCTCATCTATACTTTTTGCTGACCATACTCCCTCCTCAAATCTCTCCCCCACTTAAATCAGCCCTCCACAGTGCAGCTAAGATTATGTTTACACAATGCAAATCTGATTTTGTATATTTACTTTATTAAAAACCTCTGATGTCTCTTCATGATATAAGCTCTGTGGAGCTATTTGCCCTTATATTAATTAATTCATCCAACCAGCACACATTTATTGGTTGCCTACTATGGGCCAGGCACTGTTATAGGTACTGGAGATACGTGTTCAAAACAAAACTACAACAAACACACCTTAGTTCCTCCCATCAGCGAACTTACAGACATTATCCAAATAATCATACAAATACATTATTATAAACAGCGATAAATGTTATGAAGGAAAAGTCCAGGGGACTATGAAAGGAACCTAATCTAGTCAGGGAGATCATGGAAAATTTCTTTAAATAGGTATATCTAGGGGACTTACCTGGTGGTGCAGTGGTTGAGAGTCCGCCTGCCAATGCAAGGGGCATGGGTTCAAGCCCTTGTCCAGGAAGATCCCACATGCCGCAGAGCAGCTAAGCCTGTGCATCACAACTACTGTGCCCGCATGCCACAACTACTGAAGCCTGCTTGCCTAGAGCCCGTGCTCAGCAACAAGAGAAGCCACCGCAGTGAGAAGCCCTTGCACCACAAGGAAGAGTAGCCCCTGCTCGCCATAACCAGAGAAAGCCCACACGCAGCAATGAAGACCCAGCGCGGCCAAAAATAATAAATAAAATAAATAAATTTATATATTAAAAACAAAGTATATCTAGGAACTGAAGAATGGGTGGCATTTAATTATCTGAAGTTAGGGGAGACAGCCTGGTACAAAGTCCCTGAGGTACAAGGGATCCTGGTTCATTCAAAGAACTGAGAGGCTTAATATGGCTAGAACATAGGGTCACGGTGGGTAGGGAGGCAGAAAATTGTTCTGGAGAAGTAGATAGGGCATGTAGAGATTGTTAGATTTGAGCTGAAAAAGTAGTGGGAGGCCACTGAAGGATTTTAAACGGGAGAGTGAAAGATTTGCATTTTAAAAATATTCTTCTGCCTATAGGTGAGAATGGATTGGAAAGAGAATGACTAGGGAGAGGAGTTAGTAGACCATTATAGTCATACAGACAGGAGATGTTAGTTTGCACGAGCATGGTGCAGGTGGTAGAAATGGAGAAAAGTGGGCAGGTTCAAAAAATATTTAGGGGTAAAAGCGATAGAATTTAGTTGTGGTTGAATGGTGTGGGGAGCATGTGAATGAAGGAAATTGTCAAGGATAATTAAACTTCTGGTTTACAGTGCTGGATGGGATTAGTGGTACTATTCACTGAAGTAAGAAACTGGAGGAAGACCTTAACTATCAAGAATTCAGTTTTGGAATATTGAGTTTTAAATGCTTTTGAAATAACTATAACGTTAAACTGACACTTGATTGTATAAGTCTACAGAAGAGGACTGGGCTCAATATATTGCTTTTTGAGCTCAGCCTTCCTCAGTGTTTTTACCTCTTTTTATGGTCTGAATGTTTGTGTCCCCCAAAATTCATATGTTGAAATCCTAATGCCCAGTGGGGAAGTGGAGCCTTTGGGAGGTACTTAGGTCATGAGGATGGGGCCCTCATAAATGGGATTAGTGCTCTTATAAAAAAGATTTCACAGATCTCCCTACCCGTTTCTGCCGTGTGAGGGCACAAGGAGAAGTCAGCTAGCCAGAAGAGAGCCCTTTCCTGACCATGCTGACACCCTGACTTTAGACTTCCAACCTCCAGAACTGTGAGAAACAAATTTCTATTGTTTATAAGCCACCCAGTCTATGGTATTTTGTTATATAGAAGCCTAAACAGACTAAGACACTCCTATATAAAAATGATAGTATATACAACTCATAATACTTTATTGTGATCAGTAATTTATAGACATAATAATGCAATAATTTTTGTGTTAATAGGCTTTTTTGAGTAAACAATAATTTTCTGTTACTCTGTTAAGGTGTCCATTTAGCCTACTTTGTGTGACATTCTCCCTCCCCAGGAAAGATGTCACTTCTAATATAATTTAGTAGTGTTGATAGAGGAATCTTTAGTTTTTCCTCTTTAAAAGTTTCCTACTTGATTTTTAAAAAATTATATCCAGATAGATATTATCACAAGTATCTTCTATACAATGTGCTCAAGAAGTACAATATATGATATATAATGGGTGCAAGAATAGCTTTTCTTCTGTGTTTGAAAATTGAAAATGACTTTTTAGTCAACCTTTCTTGGGAAGAAAACAAGGTAGTTAAGCAAGATTTATCTTTTAAAAAAATTAATCTATTTCTTTTCATAAATTTTAAACTTGTAAGGCATTACACAAATCCATAAATGTGGTAAAATTGCATAGAACTATACACACATACACACAAATAAGTGCACTTAAAACTGGTAAAATCTGAATAAGGTCTATCAGCTGTATCAGTGTCAGTGTCCTGGTTTTGATAGTACGTATGATGGTATGGTACCATTGGGGGAAACAGGGTGAAGGGTGCATATAACCTCTCTGCAACTTCCTGTGAATCTATAATTATTTCAAAATAAAACTTAAAAGACTCATAAGGCAAATAAAAGAAATTTCTGTTAGATAACTGATTTATGCCAAAATGGGATTTGATTTTTCCAAAGGTAGGCTCAGGAGATGTAATTGATTTTAATTAATATTATGTGCAATATGAAAATTAACTGGCAATATTGAATAGTAAAGCTACTGAAATCGTAAACCAAAATGATATGAATAAAAATATAACCTAGGGGCTTCCCTGGTGGTGCAGTGGTTAAGAATCCGCCTGCCAATGCCTGGGACACAGGTTGGAGCCCTGATCTGGGAAGATCCCACATGCCGCGGAGCAACTAAGCCCGTGAGCCACAACTGCTGAGCCCGTGTGCCTAGAGCCCGTGCTCTGCAACAAGAGAAGCCACCGCAGTGAGAAGCCTGTGCACCGCAACTAGAGAAGGCACTTCCGCGCGCAGCAATGAAAACCCAACACCGCCAAAAATAAATAAAAAATTTAAAAGTATATATATATATATAAAACCTAGGACACAATTTTATACAAGGCTTTAAAAGTTTTTCTCATGGAGTAACATAATCAACTCCAATATAGGTCTAGCAATTATAAAATCATTATATACTTGTGTTGGTTTCTTGAGCTCTTTCATTGGCCTATATACGCATTAAAATGTTTTTATAACTAAAATGGAACAGTGGAATTTGTCCCTTTAGTATGAAACATGTGCTTGTTTTATTTTGTTGCACAATAGTCAATTCTGGCTTAGATTTAAGCACACATGGATTTCATTTCATTTTCATTCAGATAAAATGGAATTATTTTTGTCCTTGCTCTTGGTTGCTTGTTAAGTAAGAAAACACTTATTCATGTTATGTAAGAAGTTGTCAAGTACCAACAAAATGTTCATGTTCATTGCAGATTACTCTTCTTTCATAGAAATCTAGAACTTTTGTAGGGGCAGATCAGTAAATCTCACCCTGAGTATACTCTCATACTACACTGACTGAATTCTTCAAAGTGAAGTTCTCAGGCTGAGGAGAAGATTCAGAGAAAAGATCCCTCACCCAGTAATACAATTGAGTTGAAAGGGAGGGAAGATTACTGTTAAGTTTTGTTCTGCAGTTTTTCCAGGTGGCTTTTAATAAAACTTGAAACTTACTGATATTCTTTCCTCTCTCTGAACCCAAACAGTAGTGGAAACATTTTTAAGATTTCTTTCAAAGATTATTTCCTCTTAAAACCATTTACATTTATTATTATCTTTATGTTATTTTTTACTTAGAAAATGACAAGAATATTATAGTGTAGTAAGAAAGGATTAATTTAAGATCAGTGTTTTATAATTCTGGACACCTGTCCTAGAGTTGACGATCAAGCAAGCTGGTTCTTACCGTGGTTTAATGTAAGACAGCTGTGCTCCTGGAGTGACCCCCCCCCCCTTTTTTTTTTTTTTTAATATTTCTCATTGTTTTCCGACATTATTTTTTACCTGTTAGCTTGATCACATGTTAGGCTAACTACTGAGTTTTTTTACTTTTCTGTTGCTTTTTTTTTTTTTTTTTTTTGGCTGTATGCGGGCCTCTCACTGTTGTGGCCTCTCCCGTTGTGGAGCACAAGCTCCGGACGCGCAGGCTCAGCGGCCATGGCTCACCAGGGAAGCCCTTCTGTTGCTTTATTTATTTTATTTTTTTTGCGGTACACGGGCCTCTCACTGCTGCGGCCTCTCGCTTTGCGGAGCACAGGCTCCGGACGCACAGGCCCAGCGGCCATGGCTCACGGGCGCAGCCGTTCCGCAGCACGTGGGATCCTCCCGGACCGGGGCACGAACCCGCGTCCCCTGCATGGGCAGGCGGACTCTCAACCACTGCGCCACCAGGGAAGCCCAGTTGCTTTATTTTTAACACATGTAATTGTGTCTTGGGGGAACTGGATGATTTGTCAGACTGCTGTTTCTAGCATTCTCCTACCATATGTCCATGATATTTTCCTTCTTTGCATAGAATGGAAAACACTACAAAATTATAAGCTAAAGGTGTCTTTTTGAGGTTCTGCATCCCTGCTATGAAAAACTCCTAAACATATACAGTTCTTTCTCACAGCACTCCTTAGCACTATAATTTATATATCCTTTTTTGGTTTAGATTAAGGACTTTAACTGCAGTCTTTTCTAGAGGCCAGGAAACAGTTGTTAAGGTCCTTTCCTGCCTTATAATTCCAAAACCTTTAATGTCACTGCTATACTAATGACTTCCTGATCTAAGTTTTCCTCTTGTTAAATCAAGAAAGGCACTCTTTGTACCTGTTGGAAGTAGAATTTTAGTTAAGTTTCAACTCTTTCATTTTCAACTTAGAGTATGACAAAGAAGCAGAAAGTAATTTTGAGAGAATATTTTAATCACAAGATTCTATGGCAATTAGCATCTATAGGGACTATTTTTAAGCTTTAAGTAGGGAAGGACAGTGAATTCAAAAGTACTTGCATTTTATCTCTAGATGAATTAACTAAACTATAAAAGCTTTTTAGAATCATGTAATGTTAAACCTGGAAAGAACTTTGAATAGGAAACTGGAGACCAGAAGGCATTAATGATTTGCTGTATTAATTAGTAGCTTAGCTAGGACTTAGCTTCAGAATGCAAACTTTATTATAATTAATTGCAGGAGTTGTCAGAACCAGATCGTTATGTGACTCATAATTGATCCACTCACTGATTGAAGTTTAAGCCAAAATTTTTTAATGGCAGTTCTCAAAAGCTAACCTAGAATTTAGGGTAATGTGCAAATTAAGCTCTTCGTTCTACTGTATAGGATCTCCAGGAAAGGAGAGTCTGTGTTGAGTGTTCTGGTTTGCTGTTGCCGAAATTGTTTTCTAAAGTATCACTCCAGTCTTTTGACTTCTAGTTAACAACATTGATGGTTGTTTACTAGTGCATGTTGTCTGGTCCTACAAATGTGTTTTTTTATTAATTCCTGTATGACCTCAAGCAAGTCCTTTACTATTCCCAATTTTTTTTTGACCAGAAATTTTGACATATGTACTACTGTGATTATCTGTAACCTCTAAGGCACTGGTACAGACTGTGAGTGGAATTTATTTTGTAATGTGGATAACAGAGTCTCTTCACTGCTTTTTTTTTATCTATGTAAATTTATTTATTTATTTATTTATTTTTGGCTGCGTTGGGTCTTCGTTGCTGCACGCGGGCTTTCTCTAGTTGCGGCAAGCGGGGGCTACTCTTTGTTGTGGTGTGCAGGCTTCTTATTGTGGTGCCTTCTCTTGTTGCAGAGCATGGGCTCTAGGCATGCGGGCTCAGTAGTTGTGGTGCACGGGCTCTAGAGCTCAGGCTCAGTAGTTGTGGCGCACGGGCTTAGTTGCTCCGCAGCATGTGGGATCTTCCTGGACCAGGACTCGAACCTGTGTCCCCTGCATTGGCAGGCAGATTCTTAACCACTGCACCACCAGGGAAGCCCTTCACTGCTTTTTAGAATTGACCTAAAAAAACCCAACAACCTTTATTTTGCCAAAACTAAAGATAAATGATGTAATTATATAAAGAAAAAAGTTAGCTGAAATAGTAGGAAACTCTTACTAGTCAGATTTATCCAAAACTAAGCATTAATATATGAGGCACTTAGCATAGATATTTAGTTTTAAAAGAAATAATGTATGAATAAATATATGAAAAAGTAAGGGAAGTTATCTGCGGTTTTCTTTTAGCAAATAATTATGTCTAATGGTTTGTATATATAAATATGTAATGCCTTTAAAGAGAATTTATACATCACTTTGTTCTGAAGCACATAATGTACATAATAATGAAGGGACTCCGAGATGATATCCTGTTGGGAGTTCCTGAGGGTCCAGTGGTTAGGACTCCGTGCTTTTGCTGCCGGGCCTGGGTTCAGTCCCTGGTCGGGGAACTAAGATCCCGCAAGCCTCGCAGTGCAGCCAAAACCAAACCAAACCCAACCAAACAAACAAAAAAAACAAAGTGATATCCTGTAATATATTTTGTATATATCTTCCATTTAAATTTTAAAGTTACAGTTTTAAGTCTAGATTCTGGTACAAGGCTAGCTAGTTAGATGTGAAACCTTTCATGTGAATTCACCTCTCTTGTTTTCGTTTTCTTGTTGTAAAAATAAAAAGTGGTTTTTAGATATCATTACTGAAAAAAAATTCAACTGAGTAACTTTTAAAGATTTTATTGGCTTATTCAGTGATACATGAAATGGGCAGTATTCCAATTTGCAGGTAGAAAGGAGCTCTGAGGAGCTGTACAAAACGAAAGACTTTAGGCAGAAGGAAGTGGGACAAGGAAGTTATACTAGCTAAAAGTGGATTAGTTATGGCAAGGTCACTTTCCTTTAGGAGATTGCAGGGGTCTGTCAGGCACATTACTTCACTAGTGCTGACCAGGTGATTCCTGATTGACTAGTTTAAGGTTCTGTTTCTGGGAGAGGCCAAAACTGTAATTAAGTCTTGGTTTGGTGACATGAGACTTAGCATAAGTGACTCCATTTTGGGCCTCCTGTCTTGTTTTTATCACTGTCAACTATAAAATACAAAGATTGTATACAGTAGCAGATGTTCATATGTAGAGATCTTCAAGTGATAATTATTTAGTTGGATATATGCTCGTGTTGGTTAGGATTCACACATTTTACCTTGGTTTATAGTTTTGTCCTCTTTTCTCCTTAGATCTCAGTGGTTCAATAGCATCCCCAGATGTCAAGTTAAACCTTGGTGGAGATTTTATCAAAGAGTCTACAGCTACTACATTTCTGAGACAAAGAGGATATGGCTGGCTTTTGGAAGTTGAAGATGATGACCCTGAAGATAACAAGCCACTCTTGTATGTAAAAATAATATGTATTTTTTGGTTTTTTAGAGCTAGTCTGTGGGATGATTGTATTTTTTCATATTATTTAAGACAGGTATAGAAAATCTTAACCTTTTTGGTCAAAAGTTTTAGCTATTTTCTGTTTTACTGTTATAGTTGACCCTTGAACAACACAGGTTTGAACTGTGTAGGTAGATTATTTTTAATACATACATTGGGAATTTTTTTGAGTTTGCAACAATGTGAAAAAACTCGCAGATGAACCATGCAGCCTAGAAGTATCGAAAAAATTAAGAAAAAGGTATGTCATGAATGCAGAAAGTATATGTAGATGTACATGTAACATATAAAATATATGTTAATCAACTGTTTATGTGATTGGGAAGGCTTCTGGTCAACAGTAGGCTTTTAGTTAAGTTTTGGGGGAGTCAAAATTATATGTGGATCTTTGAGGGTGGTACCCATAACCCCAACGTTGTTCCAGGTCAACTGTAACTAGTAAAACTGAAAAAATGAGAGAATATTTTTAACCTACTGAATGGCAAAAGTTAAAAGAATCATAATCCTATATCACACACAAATATACTCCAAACTGTTAGGACTTACCTGGGTCTATAGATATCTGAAGTGAACATACAATGTAAGTAAAAAAGCAAGGTGCTTGGGTGCGTGCTGTGGAAGTTCAGTTTAAGATTTCCAAAAAGATTACCCCTCCAAACTCTCTCCTATATAGAAATTCTAGAGCTACCACTGGGAGGACTATAGGGATACTTTCACTTTCTTCATAGTACTTGAAAATTTTTAAGTGATTATGTATCACTTGGGGAAAAAAGGTGAAGAATTTAACAATTTTGGAAAGAAGAACCTATAGCTTTGTAAAATCAAGGTATTACCAAGTTATTCTCTGTAGTAATTATTGGTAGATCAAGTGCTAAAACATCCTGTTTCTTAACTGTTAATATACCGAACTTCATCAAATCTAAGATGGTATGGATTATAAGATGCAGTTATTTCACGTTTATTGATAAAACAGAAAAAGTACCTAAGACAGCATAAAGCTAGGACATCAAAGGGCTATCTTATCTCCTTAGTGTAAGGATAAATGAGAAATAACCTACCATACAAAGAGAGACAGCAAGGAAGTTTGCTTGTCTGTTTGGCACTGGGTGGGGTGTTGGAAGAAAAAGTGTCTGTGAGAATATAGGATTGCAGTCTGATTTATCAGTACGGTCCCAAAAAGTCTCAAGCAGAGAATTTTATTTAAAGTCCCAAGTTGATAGTGCCTCCAGGAGACTGGCAAAAGGAAAGGCAGATCTTGGAAGCACTTGGCTTCACTCCAGACTGACAGCAGTTGTAAGACACCAGCTATTGTGAGATGCATCCCAACTTTAGAGATGTTGAAATGATAAAAATGTTCATCATGGAACCAGTGAAATGTGGTACTTCAAATGCAAATGTTTTGTTGATCTGTAGTGACTGTAATGTTATATTTAAACTTTTCTTAAATTCTGCTGCAACTGTCTCAGTATTCAGAAGTGTGTGCTTTTTAAGAATTCTTATTTTAAAATTATAGGGAAGAATTGGATATCGACCTAAAGGATATTTACTACAAAATTCGATGTGTTTTGATGCCAATGCCATCACTTGGTTTTAATAGGCAAGTGGTGAGAGACAATCCTGACTTTTGGGGTCCTCTGGCTGTTGTTCTTTTCTTTTCCATGATATCATTATATGGACAGTTTAGGGTAAGTATATCTTACTTTTCACAAATTCTAAATAGTTTAAGAGTTTTAAAATTGAAAATAGCCAAATATTAACTGTAGAACTTCATGTTTGAGAAATGCTTTAGCTTTACCCCTTACTTCTCACTTGTTTATCCCTACAAGCTGTTCTTAATTAAATAAGTGGGGAGTGCCTTGGATTAATGATTTCCAAACTCTTCTACATCATCATTCTCATAAAAAGTATTAGTATTTGTATGGCAAGTGGGTAAAATGGTTGGGACTGCTCCCAGCTGCCCATACCCTTTCTGATTTCTCCCAAGGATAAAGAGTTTGAAACACAATACTCATGTTCTTATCTTTTATTCATTTTTAGTTCTGTTTTTTAAAGTAAGCTTCTTAATAAATGATGACAAGAATTCCATCCGTTTTTGTTTTTATATAATACTTTGTCCTATTCTCAGAGGCTTTATCTCTATCATCAAAATATGGCACATGCATATCATTCCCTCATCCCTAGTTTAAGGCTTTAGGGGAGTAAAAAATAACTCTTTACCACAGAGTGATTTGGAAATGAATTAGTTTCCTTTTGTACTATAACATATTTCCACAAGTTTAGTGGCTTAAAACAATGCAGATTTATTCTTTGACAGTTCTGAAAGTCAGAAACCCAAATTGAGTCTTAAAGGGCTAAAATCAAAATGTCAGCAGGGCTGGTTCTTCTGGAGGCTCCAGGACAGTCTGTTGCTTGCCTCTTCCCATGTCTGGAGGCTGCCAACATTCCTTGACTTCTGGCTGCATCACTGCAATCTGTTTCCATTTGTCACATTGCCTTCTCTACTGTAGTCAAATATCCCTCTGCCTCCTTTTTTAAAGGACAGTTGTGATTACATTTAGTGCTCACCAGATAATCCAGAATGTTCTCTCCATAGCAAGACTGTTAACGTTATATAATACTGGTCCTATATTTACCTTGGATCAGTAGTTCATATCAAGTATTCTGTTGCAAGTATAAGGACCATTGAAGAAGTTGAATGGGGGTCTGGTCTCCTACCCACCACCAACCCTTCATGTAGAACATCTCTATATGAATTTTATCTATTTTATATAATCTTTCATTTGAACAAAGTGTTCTAAGGCTAAAAACAGAAGATTCTTATCTCCATAGAATGCTTCTTTGTCATTACTTATCATTCATTTATTTTTGTCAGTATGGACTCATGGATATTTATTTTATTTTCTGGACTATAATACATTACTGTCATTTATTTTATTGCTCAGATTGTTGCAGTTTTAGCCATTGGGAGCGCCTTCTGTATCCTTTTGCCATATCCCCATCTTTTTTGAGTACTTCCTTTCTTTCTGACTCCACAGAGTGTTCTGGGCTCACCTTTTATTGTCCCTGTCCCAGCCCAGAATCAGTCATTTTTCTAGGGAGTCCTAGTGCCTTTTGGGGAATATTTAGAAACCAGGATCTGGGCAATAAGTGTGCTTATGTTGCTACTGGGTGTCATTATTTCTAGACCCCCCCAAGCAGACAGAACTTGGAAATATATGCATATATCATTACTATGTCAAGTCTCAGGAGTTAAAATTGTGTGAAGTATCGTCCACATTCTATTACTTGGATAAATGTGTAATTAATATAAATTTTAGAGACCTCTTGAGAAGACTGGTAACTTGTTTCACAGATGAATTTACCTTCCAAAATGCTATAAAGCAGGGGTTGGGAGTCAACAGTTTGGTCTTTCTTTGCAGTTCTTTTATTATATATCATAAAATACTAAGGTTTCCTTAGGCAATTGATCATTGCTAAATTTTCAGTTTGGATGTAAAATTACATTACACATTTATATTCTTATTAAGTTTTACCTGGGAACCCAAACTCTCTATGACCTGAAGTTGGGTATACCAAAATATATGGTAGAGGATTGAGTTCGTGGGAAATTATCAGCTTATTTGGTACACAGATATTAACTGCATGAATTTTTTTTCTCTTAAGGTGGTCTCATGGATTATAACCATTTGGATATTTGGTTCATTAACAATTTTCTTACTGGCCAGAGTTCTTGGTGGAGAAGTAAGTGGTTAATTTTGAAAATAGCCTTTGTATTTTATGGTAAGCTTTATTTTTGATACTGCAGGTAGTATCAGTAGCTATGTTCATTGTAACTGCTTTTTGTCCCAGAATTGCTTTTAAGTTATGCTACTTCTTTTAAGGTGATGTAAATATTAGTATAAATGTTATGAGAAATAAAGAGGAAAGAAAATCCAATTTCACTCATAAATAATGTATAGCTTTTTAGGGAAGCATGCAATTTATTCTCTGTTACAGCAGTTCTCAAACTTTTTGATCTCAGGTCCCCAAAGAGATTTCTTTCTGTAGGTTGTATTTATTGATGTTTACCATGTTAGAAATTAAAATAAAATTTTTAAATATATATTTATTCATTTAAAACTAAAAGTAAACCAAATACATTTTAACATAAAAAATACATTTTAATGAAAACTATTTTTCAAAACAAAGTGAGAAAAAGGTATTGTTTTACATATTTGCAAGTAGCTTTAATGTCTGGGTTAGTGGAAATTGTATTCTAATATCTGCTTTCTGCATTCAATTGTTACGCTATATTTTGGTTAAAGTAAAAAATAAGGCCTCACACAGGTATATAATTTTAAAAGGAAGAGTATTTTAATACATGTTTTGGATGATTATGATTATTCTACTCTGATACTACATCAACACTCAACAAGTAATATTTTCTTAAAGGTTTGTTGTAGTGAGGAATCTCAAACCATATCAGTGAACTTTTTATACACTGTATCATTGAAATTCACTTTGGATGGATCTTTTTACCCATGCACGATCTACTAAGAAAACATTAGTTCCCTGAGCTTTGTAGATCTTCCAAATGTTGACTCGTTTTATTGTACAATGTCAGAAAATCACATTCATTAATATCACCACCTATTTCATCAGAAAAATCTGTATTGGAAAACTATCAAGATAAGAGTGTTGGATACAAGTTTTCCAAAATTCTACTTTTTGCTTGAGAGAAATTTTGTAATTTGGAAGAAATACTGTCAGTTTTCCTTGAAATAAGAGGCTCACTTCATTCATTTTCATTCATGTTGCCTGTCAGTACCTAACTCTGAATAATCATAGTTTGTCTTTCAGTTGTTCTTTCAAGTAAAAGTGGTATTCTATGGATAAAGCATCTAATTCAACTCTTCACTCACACAGTTGTACAAATGCTCTTCCTTGGGATAACCATTGAATCAAGATACAGAAGAAATGCTTTCTGTGTACTTCTCATTTTGTTACACAGAATATTAAAAAGACATATTCAAAGGTTGAGGCTTAATAAAATTAATCATTTTAACTGCTTCATTAAGGACATTCTTAAGTGAAACTGGCTTTTTTTCTTCTTTTCCTGTGAGTGTGGGGTAGTAAAGAACACAGTAACTACTAGTATGTTTCATGCCACCTTATTTGTGCTAAAGCAGCATGTTTTACCCATTGCTTTTGTTCTATTAGTACCAATATCAACCCAATTAAAAAGGCAAATAATATTTTATTACTATTATAAAAAATAGTTTTGTGGGTTTTTTTTTTTTTTTTTTTTTTGCGGAACGCGGGCCTCTCACTGTTGTGGCCTCTCCCGTTGCAGAGCACGGGCTCCGGACGCGCAGGCTCAGCGGCCATGGCTCACTGGCCCAGCCGCTACACGGCATGTGGCATCTTCTGAGACCGGGGCACGAACCCGTGTCCCCTGCATTGGCAGGCGGACTCTCAACCACTGCACCACCAGGGAAGCCCTGGGTTTTTTTTTTTAAGTTTTATTTATTTAATTTTTTTTCCGTGCCTTGCGGCATGTGGGATCTTAGTTCCCCGACCAGGGATTGAACCTGTGCCCCATGCAGTGGAAGCATGGAGTCTTAACCACTGGACCGCCAGGGAAGTCCCCTATTACAAAAAATAGTTTTGACGTTCCAGTCTTTAAGAAGAGTCTCTGGGACCCCCAGAGGTCCATGGGTCACACCTTGAGAATCACTGCTCCATTAAATTAGACTTTATGAATTACTATAAACCTAGGAATTCCAGCACTCTGGAATTCAACTCTCTGTGAAGAGGGTAAAGCACAAGGGATGCCAGGCAGAGTTACTATATCATGTGGGTGCTGACTCATATCAGGCTTGCTCTATGAATACTGAATACTAAATGCAGAACTCTTGAGCCTTTTTCTCATACTTGGTGGAAAGGTCTCCACCAAGCTCTTGTTATTCTGCTTTCCAGTTTCCAAAATTAAGTTGCTCTTGTCCTGTCTTCTAATCTCCTGTTTATGCTTCTTATAAAAAGGAGTTTCCTTTTTTCCTTCCCTTTTAATGGAGTTTCAGGAAGGAATGGTATTAGATATATGCACTCAATCCATCATCTTAACATAAAACTCTTGAATAAATGTAGAATAACATTTATCTATGTAATTTTATCACTCTGCTTATGAAAATTTAAAATAATTTAACAGCGACATTTGTTTGCATATTATTTCTTACATTCTAGACAAAACCTCATATAATTTTTAGGTGAAAAAAGGTGTCACTAAATGTTTTGGTAATTTAGGACTGTTGATAGAGAAGTTAAAAGACCTAGATCTTAATTTGAACTCTTACCAACTAGCTTTGCTTTCCTGAACAAAGCTCTTTGTCTCTCTGGAATCACTTTCTTCATAATGGGGACAGTAATACCACATAGGGTTGTTAGTGCCTTTGATCTTCACAATATGTGAAGCTCTATCACGGAGTGTGGCACACAGTAGCCACTAAAAAATATTTCCCTCTTCAGTCCTCCTACCTTCTCTCCCTTCCCTTCTAGTCTGCATTTGTCACATCTAGCTTCTCTAGACTTGAATTTTTCATCAAAATAAGATGGTTGTGGTTCCTTTAAATAATCCTTCTACAACAAGGGAAATAGTGACTAAGAGATATACTCAAGGTAATTGGATATATAAGTCTGAAGCTCAAAAGAGAGAGGGCAGGAAATGTAGATTTGGGTATAATCAGAATTGATAATTGAAATCACGGTGGGTTGTTGACCTTGTCCACGAATATGAGACTATATGATAATTTGAAATATAATGGGTATGATACTTTTTTCTTAATTCTCACCTTTATGTAAGTACAACAAAGTATATATGATGTTTAATAGTGGTTAAAATAAGTATCTTGATTTCTGTGATATTTATTTAACATTTTGAAAATTCACAGGTTGCATATGGCCAAGTTCTTGGAGTTATAGGATATTCATTACTTCCTCTCATTGTAATAGCCCCTATACTTTTGGTGGTTGGATCATTTGAAGTGGTGTCTACACTTATAAAAGTAAGTAGTGTGTTATAAAAAGTAGTTTACTGTTTCCCAGTAAAAAAAAAAAGTATACAGTTGTCCCTCCATATCCACGGGAGATTCGTTCTAGGACCCCCCCGCAGACAAGAAAATCTGCAGATGCTTAAGTTCCCTGTACAAAATGGTGTAGTATTTACATGTAATCTGTGCATATCCTTCCATCTACTTTAAATCATCTCTAGATTACTTACAATACCTAATACAATGTAAATGCTATATAAATAGTTGTCTGTAGTGCAGCAAATTCAAGTTTGGCTTTCTGGAACTTTCTGGTATTTTTTCTTCCCCCCAAATATTTTTGATCCACAGTTGGTTGAATCCGTGGATGCAGAACCCACAGGTAATAAGAGCTGACTGTACTAGTTCTCTGGCTAAGAATCTTGTAATCTATAACTGTTTATCAAACAGTTCGTAGTGTTTTGGAACAGGGACCTTACTAATTATACCAGTTGTATTTCTTTTATTTTCCCCTTTTAATTGCCATAAATTAAAATGTATGTCTATGGCAGAATAAAGAACAAAGAGTAAATCAGACCTTGGGGTATTACACTCAGAGAATTTTTTAATTTAATGTTAAAATTTTCTTCTAGTTCATCTGACTTAGATTTTGTGGGAGGTATTTATTTAAAATTCCACTGGCTCAAAAGGACACCTGTACCCCAATGTTCATTGCAGCACTATTTACAGTAGCCAGAACATGGAAACAACCTAAATGTCCAACGACAGATGAATGGATAAAGATGTGGTACATATGTACAATGGAATATTACTCAGCCATAAAAAAGGAACGAAATTGGGTCATTTGTAGAGATCTGGATGGACCTAGAGTCTGTCATACAGAGTGGAGTAAGCCAGAAAGAGGAAAAAAATATCATATATTAACGCATATATGTGGAATCTAGTAAAATGGTACAGATGAACCTATTTGCAGGGCAGGAATAGAGACGTAGATGTAGAAAATGGACATGTGGATACAGGTGTGGAAGGGGATGGTGGGACAAATTGGGGGATTAGGATTGACATATGTACACTACCATGCGTAAAATGGATAGCGGGAATATTCTATAAAGCACAGGAAGCTCAGCTTGATGCTCTGTGATGACGTAGATGGGTGGGATTGGGAAGGGGGATGGGAGGGAAGTCCAAGAGGGAGGGGATATAGGTATACATATAGCTGATTCACTTCATTGTACAGCAGAAACTAACACAACATTGTAAAGCAATTATACTCCAATAAAAAAAAACCTCGCTAAAAATAAATAAAATAATATTCCACTGGGACTGGACATTTATTTAATAATTGTCACTCATATTTGAATAGTAAGTTCTTTACCAAATATATATATGGTTTTAATAAATTGGCTTTTCTGTGTTGCAGAGATCAGGACTTCTTTGTGCTGTGTTAAGCTTATATTAACATATGTACCCACTTTAAACATTTACTGATAATATTAAATATTAATGAGTAGTGATTGAACTTAAATTTTGGCAGTTATTAATTTTGAACAACTTTTGGAAATAAATGACCACTCTAACACATGTAGGTATATAACATAGTGAATATAATTTTTTTTCTTTATGGAAAATAGAACTTCAACTTAAATTTTTAAGTAGAGTAACTTTTATGAGTTTTGGTTTTACTTAAAGTTTATTACTAATTCCAATATAAAATTGTTCCTTTTAGAATTGAGTAACTACAGGCTAATACTGACATTATATAAGCCTTGGGTATTGAGAAGAGTTGGATTTTGGAACCAGTCAGTTCTGAATTCAGATTCTGGTTCTGCCACTTACTTGCTGTTTGCCTTGGGGAGATATCTTTTAGTACCCTCCTGTGCAAATTGGGAGTCTTAACTACTTTTTAGGGTTTGTTATGGATTTTAAAGTATAAATAATGTCTAGTATAGTGCTTAACAGAGTAGGCAAAGTGGTAGCTGTTATTATTATAAATGTTAAACGAATATTTTGAGAACATCTCTGTATGTTTGAACTGTTTGAACACTTTAGAGACCAAAGAGAAGAGCTTTCTTTCCTCTAATCCTAAATATTTTTTTAATTGTCATTATTAGCACTTAGTTTAAAAGTCTTACAGTACAAGAGCTAGCCCCATGCTGGCATTTAATTATCTAGCCTTAGTGAACATACCACTTTACTGAATCATTCAGGATCACTGCTTGTGTGTTGTTTTACTTGGGTTAAAGCATGTTTGAATGCTTCTGAGACTACTGCCCAAATTGCTAAAACTGTCCTCTGGTTATTTTTAGTCATTGAGTTTAACTGAAAATTGGTCTTAATGTTCTTTATGCAACATGTGAATGTTTTATTATAAAGCGGAAGAATCTTTTTTATATCATTAAAAGTTTAGGATACAATTCTTTTTAAACTTTAGATTTTCTTCCCCACATTTCTTTCCCTAATCACTTAATCTTCTGTGTGTAGCAATCTGTTTTACATGTTTCTTGTTTTAGTCCAAAGTTTGCTGAGAAATAATGTTGCAAAACTCTCATCACTTAACTCTAGCATTAGAATACAGTTTAATCTACAAGCACTAATTTTTTTAACATTAAATCTCTGTAACTCTTACCAATCTTTAACCATTTATTTACAAAAAAATTTAATCATGCCATACAAATGCAATTTGATTATAATTTTACTTCATTTATTTCCCTATACTTTTTTGTAGGTTTAAAATATCTTGCAGGTTTTTTTGTATGTTTTTAGTTTAAAAAGCACAATATAAAATCGGACCATCTCAAATACATTTTCAGTCAGTCTGCCAGTATTTATTTTTTACCTCTGTACCAGTGGTTCTCAACTGATGGCGATTTTGCCCCCCTAGGACATTTGGCAATGTCTGGAGACATTTTTGGGTATCACAAATGGGGAGGGCTGGGATGGCACTAGTATATAGTGACTAGAAGCCAGGGATACTGCTAAACATCCTACAGTGCACAGGACAACTTCCCACAACTATTTTCCAGCTCAAAAATTTGATTAGTGCATGGTTGAGAAACCCTGGTCTGTGCCAGGTCTGTTTCTGTCATAGTTTCCCTGATTTCTACCGTTATAGTTCTTCCTTTCATTTTATTCTGTAAAATGCCTTCAGTGACTATATTGATAAGTATTATATAAATTTCTAGTCGAAATAATTTAAAATTAAGCACGTGCATAATCAGAAAACTCTCTTCCATTATGGTTTACCATGGGATATTGAATATAGTTCCCTGTGCTATACATTAGGACATCAACTATACTTCAATTTTTAAAAAAAGCAAAAAAAATTTTTTTATTATGAAAAATTTTCAAACAATAAAAAAAAAGAAAACTCAACCAAAATGTTATGGTTTTCCTCCTTTCCATGTAACACTATACTTCTACCTTGTCCTGGGAAAATGATTTGATACTTAATAAATGTTGTGTAAAATTTTCACTTAATATGTTTTTCTACTTCTTGGGGGAAAAAAAGGAAAAATTTCTATTTTGTGAAGATCAATTAGTTTTCTTTCAGGAAACAAATATCTTTCAGCTGCCTATCCCTATAATAGTTTTTCCGAAAGTTGCCGTATCTTAAGTCACCAGGGACACTTGTTAAAAAGTCTGATAATTAGACCCTTCTTCCCTTTAAAACTTCTGATTCAGGAGAACTAGAATGAATCCCAGGATTCTGTTTTTTAATAGGCACCCAAGGTGATTCCTATGATTAGACAAGTTTGATAACAAAAGACTTCATTTGCAGAAGTCAGGGAGCAGAGCAAGGATGAATATTCCTAACAAGTTTTAAACATTCTCAATAAGTGTTACTGCTTCTACAATTGGTTGTTAGGGTTGTTTTAAAAAAATACTGTAAATGTTATTTTTATGATACCCAAAATGTTAATTACCTTGCTAATATGCTGCCTTTTGTCTTTTTTGTTTGTTTTTTTAAAGCTCTTTGGTGTGTTTTGGGCTGCCTACAGTGCTGCTTCATTGTTAGTGGGTGAAGAATTCAAGACCAAAAAGCCTCTCCTGATTTATCCAATCTTTTTATTATACATTTATTTTTTGTCCTTATATACTGGGGTGTGATCTAAGTCATATATGAGTAGAAAAAGACAATGTTACCTTTCTGTGTAGGCTGGGAATTCTTGCTTGAGGGGATTGAAAAAAACGTATTGCTGGTAAAATTTTACATGTTCCAGATGTAAAGGCAGTCTAAGGTCTTTTTAAACAATATTTTTTTTTGTATTTAATTAAGCAATTGCAGTTACCTGAATATTTTTGGTCAGAATTCTGAATTCTGTTTGATTCATCATATTCCAGTGAATAAAATATAAAAGCATTGTGTTTTTAAGATTGTGTCAATATTCTCCTAAAAACTTGTGCCAAAAGCACCTGGAATGGTAATTATATTTCACTTGAAGGGTAAATATGACAGCATCCTGATAATCCAAAAGTGCAATTTTTTTCTTTAAAGGGTTTTCTCCTGCATTGCAGATCCTGTAGATATATATTTATATTTATATATATATTTATGAAGTAATTCTTATTATTCACAAAATGTATTTCTGAATAACCTAAAAATTAAGATATTTTAAATCTGATGCTTAAACTTTATTTAATTTGGCCATTAATCTTTTTATTTATAAATTTAATTTTGCTTTTAAATTATATATAATTAAAAAAATCTCATACATGCTTCAGTCAGTATGTCCTTGTTAAGAATTCTTAATAATAACAATTGAAACTAATAACAGTTGCTGATGTAGATTTGGTTGATTTGGGTGTGCTTTTAAAAACCACTTTTGAATGTCTAAACATTTGATTTAAAGTTTCTGTTTATCTTTCTGACCAAAAAAGCAAGAGATATGATGGATATGGCATTCATTAAAATTGTCAATATGTAGAAAAACAGTAATATTTATAGCATCAGTAAATATTTTTAAGTGGTACTCCGAAGTCATAAAAGTTGCTGGAAAGAGACCATTAGAGTCTTGTGGTCCTGAACAATGTTATATGAAGTAGAAGAAAATAAAATGCTTCCCAGCTGTGTGTTTTGTTTTTATAACACCTTGTCCTGTATTACTTGATATTTTAACAAGTATCAGGTACTCTTTAACAAGAATACAATAATATTTACAAAGGGAAGTATTAAATTTTAACTAGAGAAATTTTTTTGGCAAATAATTTCATAGACTGTAGATGTACGTTTAATCTTAGTTTGTACAGTAGATAAAATAATTTATATCGATAAAATAGCAAATGCCTAATAACCATTAGCATATTATTATATTATCCTTTCTGGTCTCAGCTGGAAGAGTTAACTGCTGTCTTCAATATGGTAATGTGGCCACCTCTTGGTATGTATTCCTTTAGCAACCTAATCTGTCAGGAAATATCCAGCAACTCTGAAGTAAGCCTACAGATTAGCAAAATATCAAGCCCATCTCTCTTCCATTTCCCCTCTCCCCTCCCCCACCTGAAAAAGAAAAAAAAAAGCTTATTTTAAGGAAAACTATGGAGCTACCTTTGGGCCAGAATAATGTGGAAAAATTACATAATGCTGGTTATTTAAATAAGTTTAGGAAAGCAGATTAGAAGCAACAGGATTAGAACCTCTAGAACCTAAAATAATATGGAATAGTGAGGAAGGATCTACAGCTACAGAAGCAGCAACTGTAAAATGAACATTTGTCATACTTCAGGAGTTTCTGAGATCAGTACTTTATTATAGTAGATTATTATATTTGATGGTCATAGTGTTGACCCTGAAATCTTCCTCAGAAAGCTTAGGGGTCCACACCTGGCAGTAGAATTTTACTAAGCAATAAGTCAAGGCATTTTAGGACCAACTCCATCAAAAAGATGGTTTAAAAATTTTTTAAGCTATCATTTCTTTAAGATGTGAATAAAAAGTTCACTTATATGAATCACGTTTATTCCTGATGATGTAAGATAAAAGGAGATATTTGTGTTCTAAAAGTAACAGCATTTAATCTTGGGACCTGTCCAATTTAGGATATATATAAATACAATTTATAATGTTTCAAGCTCAGCCAATGTCTTCATGTGCTAATGAGCAAAGCAGTTAAAACAGATTGTTAGTTTGAAAACATGACTTGTAAATGTGTGCAAGATACAGTACTGCTACAGCTAATAATGGTAAGCTGACTACAATGTCCTCTCCTTGAATTTATATATAATAATATTTTATGTCATATTGATTGTAAATCATGATTTCCAGCCTAATTATTAGTTCATTAGTGTTTTTAAAACAATTACCCAGATAGCCTCTTCTAGGTGTCTTTGTGTGCGTATACATGTTTTAAGTGTTTTCAGTTGTAGTAATCCTGATGAATGTTAATCCTCAAAAAAACAAGAAAAGAATTATGAGACATTTACTTCTGTTTTAAATTGATTATAAAATAACTGAAATTTTGAATATAAATCAAAGTCTATATATAATTTTCTTTGTATTAAAATACAGTTTAGGGAGATTTGTAAAGTTTTATGAACCATTACTAAACCTGCTAATTTCTAAGGTCTATAAGACAGTTTTATATATATCTATTTCCAAAAATTCCCCCAATATTAATATATTAATATTCTAAATTAGTGAAAATTTGCATTGACTTAAAATGTGAGGTAGATATTTTTGTTTAAATATTGTTTAAAATTTAGTTCATTTAAAAAATTCTGATGTAATAAAACATTGAATAAAAGAATGCTTCTACAAACAATAAAAACAATATTTTTCATATTCAACAGAACAGTATTTTAAAATGATTGTTATTTATTTATCTTTTACATTTTCAGTACATATTTTAGCTAGTGTTAGGCTTCAGGAAATTGTGACACGTTTGTTAAGTTTTGTTAAAATGTCTTACTTCCATACAGTTTTTTTTGGTAATTGAACAAATTGGTTTTCTTGTTTTGTTCTTTGCAGCAGAGGAGAACAACACACATCATGGGGAACCAACCATAGGGTGTCTCAGAGTGTTTAAAAGGCCCTATTACAGGATTTAGGCTTGTGTTAATACAATTCATGGCAGTCTGAAATAAGTCTTAATAGAGCCAAAAATCACCCTCAGGTATTCTCTTCTCTGAAATTTTAGTCACATAAACAATATAAGTGTTTTATTATCTTTCATAAAAGGTTTCTTTAACTGAAACCTGTACCTAGTAGTACATTTTAATTTCCCTTTAGAAACTGAATTACAAGTACTCTATTCCTCATTTGTTTAATCTCCTGACAGTACTTTGTGTGTTTGAGAATCTGTTGTCACTTTTCAAATAAATTCCAAAATATGATTTTTGACATTAGTAAAGACTAGACATTCTTATATCTTTGCACTAGAAATCATTATATTTTCTGAAGAAAGTCTGCTTGTGAATACATTTTCTTTATAACAAACTTTCTTCCTGTACATTTTCTTTATAACAATTTTAGGCCCTACTGTGTCTTATGGGGTATAGTGGTCTGAAGAGAAATGGTTAAGAGAATACTTATTCCCTGGTGCAAAGCATATATTATTGCAGCTTAGGGTTAGGTTGCTCATTTGAAATTCTTTTGATATGCTTAGGTTGCAGTTTGGAGATTAATTTAAGGAAAGAATGTCAGGATGATTAAGATGGCATTAGTAAAATAATTTCCTATTTTACATTTTGTATTAGTAGTAACCATGGTTTCAACTTTTCTAATTTTCAGCAAGATATCCGCAAGTTTTTACTTTGAAGATACTTAATTTGAAATTTGCAAGTGCTTGGAAAAAATTCCTGAAACATCCCTTCTGAACAGTTCGATGATATACTAATGCTGTCACTGAGATTTAAGTTAGATATTAATATGAAAAAAATTTTAATGAAATATTTTGAATTTACTTGTAATTAGAGTATATGAAGGTTATTAATGCCTATGGGGTGGGGAAAGTAAGCTTTCCTACCTGTAATAATTTTGTTAAATTAACACTTGGAATATAAGTAAATTAGATTTATCAGGAGTAGAAACCTTAGTTTTTCTATAATAGTTGCCACTGAGATGTTTTTATTAAAAATCAAGCAAGCAAAAATATCTTACCAAAGTACTTATACAGGATCAAATGAAATTACACAGAATGACTGGTTATGGGAGAAATTTGTCATCTGGTAATAAAGAGAAAAAACTAATATAAAAGTAGATTGGTGCTATTCACAAATAAGTGCTCACTGATGAAGATAAATGATTGAAATTCTACATTTTTCTTGGTTTTATAGTGATTCTTTTGTGGAATTAATCAGTTGCTATTTAAATATCACTTAAATTGTGTGCACCATTTGATAATGCAACAACCCATATGTTTTGTAATCCTTATGCTGAATTACACTCTGATAATTTAGTGTCTCCATAGAAAACAGTGAAAATATTCTTGTTGATGATGATGGGCCTAGGTACTAAGTCCCTCATACTCCATCTTCTGTGCTAAATGGGACTTAGGAAACTCTTTAGCCTAATACAAATTTATTTTCCAAGGATGGTACTGGTGATGGCCCCAAGAATGAAACGTTCAGAAGAAACAGCATTCGAATTGGGTAACTTGAATGTGAAGAGATAGTAGATATTCATCAGCTATTAATTGACCCCTTTCTATGTGCCAGGTACTACACTAGGTGCAGGAATACAATGATGTGCAACAAAGACCACACATTCACCCTAATGAGCCAGTATTTTTTGAAAGATAGACAATTAGTTTAACAGAGTGTAAAACAGTTGCAACAAATGGAGAAAGGCCTGTGGTGGCAAGAGAGTGTATAACAGAGGAATTAGACAAGAAAAGCCTTGCTGAGGCAATGATGCTTAAGCTGAAATCCTTAGGGATAAGTAAAAGCTAACTAAGCAGAGAAGGGAGGGAAGACTGTTAGCAGACAGAGGGAATAGCAGGTGAGTAGAAGGAAACGAAAACTCGTTTGGCTGAAGTTTAGTTGTTTGTGAAATTGAGCAGGTATATTGGTACCACACCATACCTGACATTCTAAGCCATGTTTTCTTTGTCAGAGCTTTTGATTAGAAATACGGTATCTGAAACATGTGCTTTTAAAACTAAGGCCAAGGTCTGCAATTCTACTCTTGATATATCCCAACAGAAATGCATGTACATATGCCACAAAAGACATGTGCAGAGTAACATGAAAAATTGGACATAGCATATCCATCAACATAAAATGGTACAATTATATGGTGGAATCTTATGCAATGAAAATGAATAGAGTCTTGTGCAAGAAAGTGACCACCAAAAGTCTTAATGCTTATCCCTAATGGGGAGGGAGAAGAGTTGTATTTGGAAAGACTCTTGAGGGACTTTAATGGGTGGTTTTTAATGATGTATTAAGCTGTATGTTTCATGTACTTTTCTGTATGTGTGTTACAGTGCATCCTTACATTGTTATAATTGTTTTAACGTAGTTAAATTGCCACTTTGCATTTTACTCTTTTTCATGTATTATTATGCCATAGCCATCTTCATGTCATACAAACTTCATAACCATTTCTTCAGAGAAATCTTCCCTGAATCTTGTAACTGTCCAACCATGTGCCCCAGTTTATCTCTATCACATCATGGCTTATTTCCTTTGTAGTACTACTACTCTTGGTGTCTAGGTTTTGTTTTTATTTTTTTCATTCGTCCACTGTAATGTAAGCTCCATTGGGGCAGGGACATTTTCTGACACGTTCATCAGTGTATCCTCAGTACTTTTGTTGAATGAATACATGAACCTGGTCATTGAATCCCGAAATCAAATTCGGATCCAGTGAATTTCAAAACCAATAGCTTAATTATAGTCTTTCATAGATTGTTAGAGTTAGGCAAAACTCTAGAGATCACTAATGAGTGTAATCATACGTCACTATACAGATGAGGAAAGTAAAGCCTAAGGAAGGCTTGTCTAAAGTAACACTGTTGACCGGCAGAGTTGGAATAAGAGCTTATGTCTTCAAACCCTAAGTCTAGTGGTCTTTCCATTACAATGTGGAACAACAGTGTTGCCAGTTAAGAGAGCAACATAGATAGTTGCCTTCAGCTCTAATCCATCATATAGATTATTGAAACACCTTTTCTTTCTCTTTACTTTTTGATCTTTTCCATTCCACTTTTAAAAATCCACTATTGGGCTTCCCTGGTGGCGCAGTGGTTGAGAGTCCGCCTGCCGATGCAGGGGACGCGGGTTCATGCCCCGGTCCAGGAAGATCCCACATGCCGCGGAGCGGCTGGGCCCGTGAGCCGTGGCCGCTGATCCTGCGCGTCTGGAGCCTGTGCTCTGCAACGGGAGAGGCCACAACAGTTAGAGGCCCGCGTACCACACACACACACACAAAAAAATCCACTATTAGCTCTAGGCTTACAAGTGCTACACATTAATATTAAATAATTAAGGTTCAAAGGGCTGTTGTGAGGTTTAAGCGATCTAGTTAATATAAAGCATATAGAATCAGCCTAATATTTAGTAAATAGTAGCTATTAAGCTGAAGTCATTTACAGCAATGAAACGAGGGTTTCCAGAAACATACTCAATTATATATAGGAAGTTAGTATGTTAGAAGTTAGAGGTAGCGTGCCAAATTGGTATAAAAAGATGGATTATTAAATAAGTGAGATATTGCATCAATAAGAATGTATTTATTTGCAAGAAACAACCCTATGATCAATGGCTTCAGTAAATAGGAGCTTATTTTTCTCATAAGTAATCCAAGAGTATATAATACAGGACTAATATGGCAGCTTAATGTCATCAAGGACTCAGGCTCCTTTTATCTTTTTACTCTGCCATTTTTGGTGAGCGGCTTTCATCCTTGTCTCAAGATAGCTGCTTCACCTCTAGGTATTACATCTAGATTCCAAGCAGGAAGAAAGGTGAAGGTCAAATGGAGCATGTCAGTCAAAATTGCCTTTATTTAAAAATCTGTCTGGAAGCCAATTCAGTGACTTCCCCTTATAGCTCAGGACAGATCTGAACCACTTGGCCACCCCTTGCTGCAAGAGAGTCTGGGAAAGTATTTTAAGCTGGGCACAGTTGCTGCCCTAAACAAAGTCACATTGTGTTAGTAAGGAAGAATGGATGCCAGGTAGGTAACTAGCAGTGTCTAACAAAAATATTATAGGCCACTTAGAAAAATACAAGGCTAGATCTGTACTTCTTATGCCAAAGTAAATTACAGATATATCAAATATTTTAAAAACAAAGTCAGAAAAAAACGAATTTTTCATATACTCTGAGAAGGTAAGGCTCTCAAAGCATGACATAAAATACAAAAGCCAAAAAAGAGATTAAGAAACTTGATTACATATCATTTAAAACAATTCTATAGGAAAAAGATGAACTACAAATTGGAGGGAAATATTTGTAAGACATGTAGACAAAAGGCTAATTTCCTTAATATAAAAAGAACATTTGCAAATTAGTAATTTTAAATGGGCAAAGGATATACATGGGCAATCATACAGTATATAATATATAATACTAAAAGTATAAATTGATAAAATGGACAAGGAATATAAATGAGCACCTCAAGAGAGGAGAAATGATAAAGACCAACATATATATGTACAGGTGCACAAATTCATGGTTAAATACAGTTTAGACAACAACATTGGCCCTCCGTTTGCCAAAACTTTAAAAGATTGATAATATGCAGTGTTAATTGGTTGGGATTATGAGCAGATCTGATATTTAGCTGATAGACACCAGCATAGCTGTCTCAGTTAAAGTACTGAAATTTGTACCAGTGGTAAATAGTATTACTGTAACTCTCATAGCACTAAAATAAATAGATTGTGTAAATTCTAAGATAAGTTCATTAGTTCTTCTGTGACAGCCATTGATAACAGACCTTTTGTTGTAATGACATCTGAGAAACATTTGCAACATCTGTTAGCTTGGCCTGTGTAAATTATAGTAAATAATAGTAAATAATGTCACTGCCTTGTGCATTACCTACGAATCATTCCATGTTCTAACAGTTGTTACTGCTCCTAAATAGTTTAATTTTTTATTTGGTTTTACTGTTTTAGTGCATTGTAATTCTTAGGTGAAAAGTAAATACAGTGGTTTAATATTTTAAAATAGAAGAATTTATAACAAAATAATAATGAACACCCCAAAACTATTTGACAGTATCTGCTGTCAGTGTTGAACATATGCATAGCTTTTGACCCAGCAGTTTCATATGTTCACCAACACGTGAATTCACTGTGCAATGGAACTTGCTGCAGTGATGCGAGTGCTCTATTCTGTGCTGTCCATACAGTAGCTACTAGCCACATAACTATTGAGCACTTGAAATGTGGTTAGTGCAACTGAGGAAGTGATTTTCAATTTAATTTTATTCAAACTTAAAGAGCTACATTTGGCTAGTAGCTATTGTATTGGTCAGAGCAGTGAGTGTTCATAGCAGTGCCATTAGTAATATCCAAACCTGGAAACAACCCAAATAGACAAATTATGGTGTTGTCACACAATAGACTACAATAAGATTGAAAGATGTATAACTACGTGTAAGATTACGGATGATATCAAAAACCTAATGTTGAGCAACAGAAACCATACACAAAAAAATACGTACTTTATGATTCTATTTATGTAATGTACAAAAACAGGCTGTTGGTTACTCTTGAGTGGGAAGGAAATAACAGAGAAGGTATGGGTATTGGGGCTTCTGGGATGTTGGTATGTTCTATTTCTTTATCTGGGTGCTAATCATATGGGTGTGTTCAATTTATGAAAATTTATCAAGCTGTTGTAACATGTACACCTTTACATGTACACCATGTAACATGTACACCTTTACATGTACACCTTTCTGTAAAGGTATTGTGTTTGAGTTAAAAGTTGTAAATTGGAGAGAGAAAAAAACACCCAGAATGAGTGTTAGCAAAGTGTTGTTAAGCTTCTTAACATTCCTTTTAAATGCTTTAAATATTCATATTCTAAAACTGTGGAAGAACATGATAATGAACTATAGCTTGGAACATTTCTTAAAATGTCCTGAAATGTCTTTTGATATTGTGTAAGAATTAATATAAAATAAAACAAATGATTTTCATTTCTGAAATGCAAACATGACATTGCAAGTGACATGAATGTCGAATGCAGACACTCTTCAAAATTGTAGTGTTGAAAGTGCTAAACTAATATTTCATCCAAAAAGCCATCATGTTCACTTAAAGCTCATGGTTCAAACAAAGATTTGCAATCATCAGTGAGAAAAGAAAAGGATAATCATAAATCATTTTCAACAATAAAGAATTTGAAATAATGACTTCTGAGAATTTCACCTAAGAGTTTCAACTGATCAAACAAAAAATATTTTTAAATACCATTCAAATTGTTAACACCATCTACTATGTTGTTAATGTTAAGTATAATCAAAAGACTTTTAGGCATGAAACGTTTAACAAAACATTAATACAGACTTATTGCAATTTAGATTTATGGTCTTATAAAACGTATCTGACAAAAACAGGAAAGAAAAACTTCAGTCATTGCACAGCTTCAATTGTTACACATAAAAGTGTCTTAATTTACTTAAAAGGCAAAATAAGATTTAGATGCTGTGGAGCTAAAAGTAACATCTGGGGGAAGATATCAAAATTTATTACAGGCATTCAAGTGAAATGATTCCAATAAAAACTATATAGAAATTTTACTGGGTTTTGAACAGCCAGTACTATGGAATGCTAGGGGAAAAATCTGGAAATTTAGCCAAAGTTTTAGAAAGATTTCCAGATGTTTTAACTTGGCCCAAAGACACTAAATTCAAATATCTCCAAATGATGTAATAAAGATGTAAATAAATGAATCACTTTTAAGTATTTTCCCAGTAAACTATATATTTACTATCATAAACTTGTGATAGCAAATAAAGGTAAAATTTTTCTGAGAAAGTTAAATAATATATGAAGAGCTTAGAATTGTGATAATGATAATTGGAATTATATTTTGGTTTCAGTGGCAGCCTGTAGTGCTAGAACTACAAAGGTAATTTGGAAATCTTATCAAGCCTTGTATATTTTCTTTATTAGAGATTTTGAAATCAGAGCAAACATTTAGAATATGAAAATATTTTTAGAAATTTGTCCTTACTAAAAGGTTTTATTTTTATTTAGGTTTTCCAGAATAGAATGTTTTATTAATTAAGATTTATAAATTAATTTGACAGGAACTAAAAGTGATTGAAACTAAAAACGTGAAAAAGAAGCAATGGAAATACATGTGATATTGTGTGGTAATTATAACTCAATAAAATTTTTAAAAATAAAATATGGCAATATAATATGCCATTTGAGATAAAATATAAGGCCAATTCAAGTGAAACTATTATTATCTAATAAATTGATAACATTTTTATGTATTCCATTTTGTGGTGGTTAATATTATATGTAAACTTGACTGGGCCACGTGGAGCCCAGATATTAACATTCTGTGAGAATGTTTTTTGGATGAGATTAATGTTTAAATATAGACAGAGTAAAATAGATTGCCCTCCTAAGGTGGGTGGACCTCAGTCAATTAGTTGAAAGCCTGAAGAGGACAAAAAGGCCTACTCTCCTCTCCCTGCCCCCAGTAAGAGAGAATTCCTCCTGGCTGACTGCCTCCAGCTGGGACATCTGTTTTTTCCCCGGCCTCGGACTCAACTCTTTCTGGGTTGAGCCTTCTGGCCTTTGGACTGGAGCTGCATCTTTGACTCTTCTGGGTCTTCAGCTTACCTGCTTACCCTGCATGTCTTGGGACTTGTCAGCCTTTATGATCTTGTGAGCTACTTCCTTATTATAATCTCTTTGCATCTATATATATGTCTAAATGTATGTGTCAGTGAGAGTTTAGGCCTCACATTTTAAAAGAAACAAAAATATTTGTAGAGGGATTTTATTATTGCTACTGTTAAGTAGAACTTACAATATAATTTAGCCCTTTCTTAGAGGTCACTGAGATGTATTCAGCTTTTTGCTGTTATAGTAAATATCCCTAGATTTCTGGGGTTCTTGGGATCATAGATACGCTTTTTAAAGTGTTTGTCTCTGGCAGCTATTGTTTCTTTATGTTCAGACTTCGCATTGTATCCTCACATGGCAGATGGGACTAGGAACCTCTCTGGGATCTTTTTTATGAGCAAAATATTATACACACACACATACACACACACACACACACTTCCTATTGGTTCTGTTTCTCTGGAGAACACTAATACACTTTCTTTTGTTCCTTATACATACTCTTAAAACATGGACATTCTATATAAGTAACTTCTTTGTAATCTTTTCTAAGTATACTTTAGTGCTCATTGATTTTCAGGAACCTATATAAGATAAAATAGAGTTATACTTACCTTTTTAAAGCATAGGGAATACAAGGTTTTCTGTAGGTGGGTTGGCATACATGTAAACAGCTTGACATAGAATATGGTTATCTGAAAGCTCAATTTCACTCACTTCTGAGTACTTTTTGGCTGTTCCTCAAATCTGGCTGTGGCCTAACTGGCATCCAGTGGGATTTTTCTCCCTCTGGTGGTCTGACCATTTAAGTCTGTCAGTGCAGTCTGCTGTGGGGTTTATTTTCTTGGAAGCTGCGTCACACTGATAACCCAGCTTATGGGTTCAGCTAATACTTCTTATACACTTATTTGAGAACCTAAGTTTCCTTGTTTTACCTTTGGTCTGGCCCATTGGTTTGGAGGTTATTTTTTTCCCTTGAGAAGATGGGAAAAAGAGACTCCTAGCTCTGTTTGCGTCCAGTTATCTGCTAACAATGTACTCTCTTCTTTGGATTTGGACCTGTTCCTAATAGTCTCTAGCCTTTGCTTATTCTGCTTTCTCACATTAATGTGTAATCATTCAGGTACAAGAAACATCACGTTTCTCTGTTTTTCTAAAGTAAGTTAAATCTAACCTGAGCTTCCTCAGGGCTGGCTAAAGAACTTCCAATATGGGTGGGAAATGGGATTTCCTAACCCCTTCATTGGCTCCTAAAAGAACCCTTGGCCTTACCTGATGCCAAGGATGAGGTGTGGTTCATTGTTTCCATTGCATTGCTCCTTCTAGAGAATGCTATTGCTGGGGATGGCACTCTATCTAGTAGACCGTTGCTCTGTGAGGATCACCAAGATTCCCTCACTGCCATCTCCCCACTGACCAGGCTGGCACAGCACAGGGACTTATGCTCTGCTCTCAAGGCCCCTGCAATTACACCAGCCTTGACCACCCTGGACATGGCCACATAAGAGAGACTTGTCTAAACATCTTAAGAAGATCCCCCAAACCCAATCACCTTCCCAGTCCCCAGGACCCCTCCTTTTTCCTCTAATCAGACTACTTTTTCCATCCCAGTACCAGTATCTCCCACATCCCTATTCCATTCTCAGCACCAGATTAATTCCTTTCCAACAAAGGCCTAGAAGAAATTATTTTCCCTGAGCCACTGAAATACGAAGGAGCCACAACAGACCCTCCCCTCTTCCTACACACACACACCAATGGAGAAGAGCCCAAATTCTAGAACATAAAGGCTTGATTGGAAAAGGGGTGCTACCTCTCTATCATGATGAGGAACTATGTTTGTATTATGATGAGCCTACAGTCAGGAAAATAAGACCAAGGTTATTTATCTTTTAAATATACTATGAAACATATCAGACTCATAAAAAGTATGCAGACTAATGTAACCAGCACCTGTGTTAAAAAAATAAAGAACTTAAGAAATAAAGCGTTATTAATAGTTTGTACTCCATAATCACTTTTTCCTTCCTTTGTATCCCCCCAACCCCAACAAAAATGCCAACTCCTAAATTTGGTGATTTTCGTTTCCATATATTTTATTATAATTTACATTTGTGTGTGTGTGTGTGTGTGTGTGCGCACGCATGTGCAAGCATGCACGCACATGTTTGTGTCAAGCAATATATATAGGATTTCTTTGTTTAAAAATTTTATGTCAGTGGAATCTTTATGTATTCTTTTGCATTCTGCTTCATCTGTGGGGATACATCTAGCTGTAAATTTATACATTTCCACCACTGTAGAGAATTTACTTGACTGAATATACCACATGTTATTTACCCATTCTCCAGTGGATAGGGGATTTAGGTTGTTGCCAAATATTTGGTATTACATACAATGTAGCTATGAACATTCTTTCTCTTAGTGCCTTGTGCACACAAGTAACGTTTCTCTAAAGGAAATTTTACCTAGGAGTAGAATTAGGAGGTCCTAGGGCATGTGCATCTTCTACCTCAATATAAACTTCCAAATTGCTCTCCAAAGTGGATACAGCAACATACTCTTTTACCAGAACTTCCCTTTTGCTTCACATCTTCCCCAGTGTTTTAACATTCTCAGAATTCTTAACTTGCCAATCTAATTGTACCCCATTATGGTTTTCATCACTGATTACCAATGAAGTGGAGCATCTTTTCATATATTTGTTGGCTCTTCAACTTTCCTTTTCTGTAAAGGACTCTTGTGAATGTTAATACCCTATGTCATCATCATCAGTAGTAGTAGTAGTAGTAGTATTTTACGGTATTGAGTTGTCTTTCTTGTATTGATTTGTAGGAGTTCTTTACTCAAGAAACTAATTCCTTGTCATTCATTTGCATTTGCAAATATAGTGTTCCAATCTGCAGCTTGTTTTTTCACTTTGTTTATGGAAGTTTTGAATGTACAGAATTTTTAATCTTTAACATAATCAAATGTCATTTTCTTGCACGTATGCTTTAATTTTGTTTAAAAAAAACAACAACCTTTTCTATTGTACAGTCATAAGGATATTCTCCCTATCCTCAGCATTCCCTTGTTTAAAATTTTTGTTTTTCATATTTAGGGCTTTAATCTTCCTGTTAATTATTTTTATTCATGGTGTGAAATAGGAACGGATTGTATTATTGTTTATGTTATTTTGTTTATGGTGTGAAATAGGAACGGATTGTATTATTTTCCATATAGATAATCAATTGTCCAAGCAACAGTTAGTAAATAATTCAACATATCCCCACTAACTTGCAGTGCATCAAGTTTCCACGTACGTATAAGTCTATACAGAGGTAATTTGTGGTGTGGCTACCCTACCACACTATCCTTAGAGTTCTTATGTTTTCTATTCATCCGTGATCTTTTGGGTTTGTCTGTGTTCATCTGAGAGCTCCATTCATGGCACTTTGGTTGCTTTGAACACCTCCCCTTCTTACTCAGTGGAATCACTGGCGCTTATATTGTTAGAATATCATTTAGGTTCCCTGTCCCTTTGTATTTCCTTCAAGAATCACTGGCCTTGGTGTCACATGATGAATTTTAAAAATTTTCATGATATCACTCACAAAATTAGACATAAAGTATATGTCTAATTTATATTCAACCTTCTTCTTTTTGCTCTTACAAAATCTTCCAGGGATAAATTCACACTGGTGTCATGGCAAAGTCTGCCCTCCTGGTCAGAATTAAATTTGGCTTACAAGTCATTGTTAAAATTTTTGCTTCCTTCAGAGCAACAGAGTCATGAGCTAGGCAAGAAGAGCTCTCTGGATAGGTATTAAAAACTTTCCAATATCCCACCATGAGGTGGGATATTTCTTGATTACTTTTAAAGTAATAAATATCCTTTGACCTTATCAAAAAATCCACAGTCCTATTCATCCTCCACTTTAAAAAACACACTAATTTTCTTGTTTTGCATGCATACTTTGAAGTGTGAATAAGTAGCAGGAAATGGAGCCTCAGCTTAGCCTGAGGTGAAGTCTGATCACATACACTGGATAGATGGGCAGGCTCACCAGAAGCCTATTTCCACCACGGCCTGAAGATCCTCAAAGGGCAAGACTCAGCCTTAGGAAAGAGAGAACGAGGCATAGCAAGTTTGGTGCAGTTGCAGACCTTTAGTTTTCTGAGTGAAGAAGGAATTGTGTGTCGTCTCGCTTGGATTTGATTCCCAGGTGAGCAGTACGTTCCCTACCTCTTCCCCAAGTAGAAAACGGGATATGACATTAAAGTCAAAGAACTCAATAAAAAATTTTAGATCATATTGGATAAACTTCCTTCTCAACCCTGGAAATACTTTTATCTTTAAATAGTCATGCTAAGGACAGGAATAAAGACGCAGACGTAGAGAATGGACTTGAGGACACGGGGAGGGGGAAGGGTAAGCTGGGACGAAGTGAGAGAGTGGCATGGACATATATACACTACCAAATGTGAAATAGATAGCTAGTGGGAAGCAGCGCATAGCCCGGGGAGATCAGCTCTGTGCTTTGTGACCATCTAGAAGGGTGGGATAGGGAGGCTGGGAGGCAGACGCAAGAGGGAGGAGATGTGGGGATATATGTATATGTATAGCTGATTCACTTTGTTATAAAGCAGAAACTAACACAGCATTGTAAAGTAATTATATTCCAATAAAGTTGTTAAAAAAAAATAGTCATGCTAATAGGGTAAGCCTGCAGCCAGACTGCCCAGGTTCCGATCTCAGCCTTATCATTTGGCTGGGAGACCTTTAGCAAGTTATTTAACGTCTTCTGTGCCTCAGTTTCTTCAATTGTAAAATGAAAATAATAGTAAAAGTGGTATATATTTCATAGGATTGTAATGATGAGTAAATGTTAATACAGAAATACCTTGGAGATAACTGCGGGTTCGGTTCCGGACCACCACAATAAAGGAAATATTGCAATAATGAGAGTCACGCAAATTTTTTGGTTTCCCAGTGCATATAAAAGTTATGTTTACACTATACTGTAGTGTATTAAGTGTGCAATAGCATTATGTCTAAAAAACAATATACATAGTTTACTGCTGGGACTTCCCTGGTGGTCCAGTGGTTAAGACTCCACGCTTCCACTGCAGCGGGCATGGGTTCAATCCCTGGTGGGGATCCCGCATGCCACACAACACGGCCAAACAAAAAAAAACTTTATTGCTAAAAAATGTTAACAATCATTTGAGTCTTCAGCGAATCGTAGTCTTTTTGCAATTGTAACATCAAAGAACACCATAACAAATATAATAATAATGAAAAAGTTTGAAATATTGCTAGAATTACCAAAATGTGACACAGAGACATGAACAAATAGTGTTGGAAAAATGCTGCGGTGATAGACTTGCTTGATGCAGGGTTGCCACAGACTTTCAGTTTGTAAAAAATGCAGTGTCTGTGAAGCGCAGTAAGATGATGTATTCCTTTATATGTATATGTATGCATGTATGTATATACACACAAATATGTAGGTATAAATGCCTATAAATACATCTATTTCCCATTTGTCTGTTCATTGAGCCTAGTAGCAACAAGCACACAGCATCCAGATGCTGGCTTTGAAATCCCATTCTCCATTAAAAAGAACCAAGACTTCTTGAAGAAATGCTTGATTCCAGGACTGGGACAGAGAAAATACAAGATGAGCCTTGAACATCTTTTTGAGCTATGTCAATTACAGAAGCCTGTTCGAAGGAGCTCTATTGACCAAATCTGTAACAATTTGAACATCAAGATAAAAAATGAAAGCAAAGGAATATAACCTATTGAATAAAGAGCAGGACCACAATGATAGAACTAGATAGACAGGTAGATTCATAGGTAGACAGATAGGAAAAATAAGTTCATTTTTAAAGTAGAAAGGAAAGCCATGTAGAAGAAATTAAAAATTAGAAAATCATTATTTGGCAACCATAATAGTAAAATTACAGGTGCTAAAACTAGTGGGTGAAAGTTTGAGGATAAAAGAATATTTACATAGTCTCAAAGTATCTCTCTACAAGATACCTATTAACTACAAAGGGTGAACTAATAATTTGATGGTGGAGAAACCTGGCCGATAACACCTTAACCAATGTCAATATCACTAATATTTGGAAAAACCAATATCATATGTCTTTTGAAGCACTGAAAAGAACTCACCATCACTTCTGTGGTATTCTTGCCATATTGCATAGCCTGAATCTAATCATGAACTATCACACAAATCCAAACTGAGGAACAGTCTACAACATGAGTGGCCTGTACTCGTCAAAAATGTCAATGTGATTTACTGCAAAGAAAGACTGAGAAACTGTGCCAGACTAAAGGATGATAAAGAGCCATGACAATTGAATGTGCAAATTCATCTTGGATTTTCCTCTGATTTAAAGGACATTTTTAGGACAAATGGTGAAATCTGAATGTATTTAGATTAGATAATAGTATCATAATAATGTCAATTTCTTTGATTTTAGGAAAAACACTACACCGAGGTATTTAGAGGTAAAAATGACATAATGTAACTTATTCTTAAATGGTTCAGGAAAAAATTACATACTATAGACACACACACACATGGAGGGGGGAGGGAGAAGCAAATGTAGTAAAGTGCTAGCAACTGGTGAATCTGAGTGAAAGATATTCAGGAGCTCGTTGTACTGTTCTTGTAATTTTTCTGTCTGAACTTAAGTCAAAATAAGACATTTTATTTTGATAGATATGTTTATTGCCTTGATTACGCTGATGGTTTCACAGTTGTATGCATATGTGCAAACTTATCAAATTGTATAAATATGTGCAGGTTTTTGTATATCAGTTATACCTCAATAAAGGGGAAAACAATTTAAATAAATTTGAAGGAGCTTAGAATGAGGCCTGGCAAATAAGGAGTGTACATGTGTTTGCTGTTACCGTAAGGATAGATTAGAAGCTTAGGTTACATGAAGATATAAGAAGGTGAGAGTAAAGAACGTGAAGGTAGATGACATTTTCCTTAAATTTAGAAGTCCCAGGGATCTGAGGACTTGTGATGGTTTACTTTAGTGTCTAATGTAGCCTGGACTTTTTTTTCTCACTTGGAAAGAATCTAAAAGCATATGATCTTAAAGTGGAAAGTGAAAAATAGCTTTTTATTTGAAAAGAATGGAAAGATTTTGTAGGCAGATCATAAGCATGCCATCTGGTTAACTCAAGAGAAATCCTAAAAGCTTAGATTTCACATTTTTACCAGCCATGTATGGTTTAAGATAGACTCCCTAAGCTAAAAATAGCGAATCATATTTGTTCTGCTATTCATAAGTTAGTTGAAAATGCCGCTCAACTGCAGTGCTAAAAGATTCCATTTATCTCAACTAAGAATCGGAGGCCACTGTGCCTTATATTTCTCAAATCGAACGTTCATCGGTGTGCAGGACAAATTCATCACAAAAGAAATAAGCAATGTTGGCACAGTAATAGTATCTCTAAAATAAATTTTAGATCTTTGAAAATGTGATCACACCCAATGATTCTCAACCAGGTACAAAGTCTGGGGACAGTTTTGGTTGTCACTGCTGGGAGTTGGGGAGAGGGGAGGGCATATTACTGGCATCTAGTGGTAGAAACCAGGGATGCCGCTAAATATCCTATAAGGCGCAGGACAGACCTTCAACAGCAAAGAATTACGTGGTCCAATGTGTCAATTGTGCCAAGGTTGAGAAATCCTGCACTAAATGAACATGTTTTCTAAAATTTCAGATAAAGTGATACTAGGGATGGAATAATGCTTCTAGCCCTGTCTTGATATAGGATATTATGAGCTAGCCTTGTGCCTGGTAGGTAATATGTACTTGATATGTATTTGTTTACTGAATCTATTCTATGAGTATTTTTATGGTTTTCCCTTCATTTTTGTAGGCACTAAAACTAGATCAGAATTTCATTACACCTGCTTCATAAATATCCCACCCTTGTCTCATAAAATAGCAAAGGAGAGATTTTTATACACGATTATACATAAACTAGGTTGTAGGAAATTGTAGAAAAGCCAATATTCATTAGAGGTTGAAAGAGAACCAATTTGTGTAGCTTCTAGTATTATGAAAGAATCTTAAATGTAATGAAGATATTTATTAGGAAATCTCATTTTAAAAAAAAGTTCAAATGATATTAAAAACATGGATAAGAATTCAGCCCTGCAAGGGTTCACACGCTGTGCAAATCTCTAACGCTATTTAGTAAAGAAAAATTAGCCAGTCCAGGGGACTTAAAATGAAATGCCACAGCCCCCCTGCCATTCCTTCTCCATTCATCCCAGTTCTCCTTCTCTGGGGCAACTCGTTTTGTTTTCCAGGTAGTCATCTTTATAACTCTGAATAATATTCCTATGTTAACACTTCTTGATGTATCAGTTGTAGACATTTATTCCTACCTTTGAAAGGTAGGGACTTTACTTAAGCTACTCTCCCTTCTCTCCAATTTTAGTAGTTATATTATCTTTAATATAACTTTATTCTATTGGAAGTCTTTATAACTTAAGATAAACTCCTATTTCCTGTTCATCAGCTTTTTTTTTTCTGTCTGCGTTGGGTCTTCGTTGCTGCGCTGGCTTTCGCTGGTCGTGGTGAGTGGAGGCTACTCTTTGTTGCGGTGCACGGGCTTCTCAACGCGGTGGCTTCCCTTGTTGCGGAGCACAGGCTGTAGGAGCGCAGGCTTCAGTAATTGCAGCACGCGGGATCAGTAGTTGCAGCATGCAGGCCCTAGAGCGTGTAGGCTTCAGTAGTTGCAGCGTGTGGACTCAGTAGATGTGGCTCGTGGACTCTAGAGCCAGGGCTTGGTAGCTGTGGTGCACGGGCTTAGATGTTAAGCGGCATGTGGAATCTTCCCAGACCAGGGCTCGAACCCGTGTCCCCTGCATTGGCAGGTGGATTCTTAACCACAGCACCACCAGGGAAGTCCCCATCAGCTTATATATATCAGGTGTCAGGTCTTAGTTGTGGCAGGCAGGATCTCTTAGTTGTGGCACGCTGGATCTTTAGTTGAGGCATGCGAACATCTTAGTTGCGGCATGTGGGATCTAGTTCCCCAGTCAGGGATCGAACCTGGGCCCCATGCATTGGGAGCACGGAGTCTTAGCCACTGGACCACCAGGGAAGTCCCTCATCAGCATTTTTTTATAATAGCTTTGTCTCCCCTGTAAGGTGAAGCCATTATCACACCCTCCTTTCCTTTTCTCCTCCTGTTCTTCCACCCAACCTCTGTCAGCTTCACTTTTGCTTTCTGTATTTTAATTTTATGACAGCAAGGTTAATGACAACTACACTCTGTTCTGTAGCTATAAATAAATATGCAGTGTTTTGTCTATAACTGATTCTAAACTTTGAACGGCAGTAAGCAACATTTGCTTTATTATCACTATGTAAATATTACTCAGTGCAGCGGCAGGTGCTATGCCAGGACATTTCCTCCTTCATGAGTCCACTTTTTGACCCCTCTGCCACCTAAGAGAATGTCCCTTTCCTTAAATCCAGTCAACTGTTCAAAATCAAGCCACGTTTTAGTTTGCTTCATATCTGGACTGTGGCTTTCTTGTGAATTTTTCTGTTTTTCCTACAAATTCTAATTGCCTTTCTTTTTCCCTACTGAAAGAGGAAATATGTACCTCCTTTATCCATCTACAGCATGAAAGGCATTCTGTTCTCATTCTTGAATACATGTTCCTTGGGGCCCACTGATTTACGTCCTATGGAGACAGGTTGTTTCCAGCTCTGCCACATTTTGGCATTGTTCTTCGCTGGACTTTTGGTTGGTTGCTGTCTTCTTGTATCCCATGTCTTCATTGTTCTTGATTTTTGCCCTTGTTTTGCTGGCATACGTCAATAGATTTTCACAAGGATTTCTTGTTTTCTGATTTAGGACATTTCCTTGGTTCTCCTTTCTGAAAAAAATAAGTGATATGAAGTGATATGAATTTCTTCTACTTTAAATGTTCTTCCTTTTCAACTTACCTTCCAACTTCCTTCTTAGATTCCTTACAAGAGAAGCTCAAGTATCCTCCTTTAAAAGGTAAGTGTATTATGAATTCTATAACTTGGAGCAATCATTGGTTCTCTGTATGGTGCAATCATTGGTTTCCTGTTTGATGAAATAATCTAAATAATATGGAAAAACCTAATATGTATTTTGCAACATAAAATTTGCCAAATCGAGTGTGAGTTTGACTAATTTTGTCAGACTGTCTTGATTTTATTTTCCAATAACATAGATTAACTCAATTTAAGTGTGTGGACATAATTATTGTCACTATATAAAGAGATCTAAATAATAACCACAGATTTTATTTTTTAATAATGGTCATGAGATAAAATTTTGTTTAGCCTAAAGAATTTAAGCATATTTTAATGTTTAAAGTGCTTTAAAAATACTGTTTCTTAGAATGTTAATTTTTTCTTGTAAATATAGTTTAGAATAGGATTGATTCAGGAAGCTAGGACTAAAGGCAGGTAAAGATTGAGGCTTTTAAAAGGGATCCATAATCCCAGGAGTCTTTTCTACAGTAAGACATGAGCTAGTTAAGAGATCTGTCAGAAGACATAATGGATAATATAAAAGTCTTGGACATCAGTGGAAACTAGAATCTAAAACCAAGAGATGGAACAGTAAAGATTCATGGAATAAATAGGAGGCAAGTTTCCTAGCTGCAAATAAATAATAGAGGTAAAGAGGTAACCCAATCAGCAAAGACACTACAGACCTGCATACAGAAATGATCTTCAAGTGTTTGACCACCAAGAGGGAACAGTCAAGGACCAATCAGAATTGAGCCTGACCATGGCTCTGGAACCCATGCGTTGAGGACTCTGCTGGATAGAGCTTTGATCTTTAGTGGATGCATTGTAGGGAGGGTCGATGTGGCCCCCAGGTGGGAGGGGAAGTGTGAGGAAGCACTGGGGTATCCAGGAGAGTGGCTGTTTCCGTATTTTAACTACCTGTACAGCCATGCTGGTGAGTCCTGTCTCTTCGAGTTGGTCTCCAGCCTGAAGTGCTTGCAGGGATCAGGGATCCAGACAGTGTTCTAACCATCTATTTAGGAGCTCAGCTTCCAGGGTGTTAGGCAAAAATCAGAAACTGAGTCACAAGTGCAGAAACTCAGCTCCAGAGGGGAGATTATGCCAAAGGATGAGAAACTTGGAACAAATGTCAGATCAGGATAAGTAGCAAAGTCAGATGGCTACTGATTTTGAGCTCTGTATATCTTATCAGCATGGGGTCAAGGTTGGAATCACAGTGAAGGACCCTGGAGTGGGGGTAATTAGAAAACCTGGATTGGAACGTGAAGGTCTGGGCAGAACATTTCAGTATATTATTATTCTCTGAAATCTTATTGATTGTACCAGCTAGGGTTCAGTGCAGGAAACAGAAACCATTGGAAGTATTTTAAGCATGAAGGGATTTATTATGCAGATTTATGTGCTTAGAAAATCTTTGAAAGGGCTGAAGAAGCAGGTTCTAGGCTGGGACTTCAGTAATGAGTCCTAGAACAATACCAAACTGACTCACCAGGCAACTGCCTTCTGAGGCCACTACATTGAATGATCAAGTACAAGACCCCAACATCACGTATACATTCCAGGGTTCAGGAATCCAACATGGCTCCTATTGCCACAGTAACTGCACCCTAAACCCCAGGAAGCGGTAGAAGGAACACTGAAGGTGCTACCGTAAAAGAATAAAACCCCACTTTCCCATGACCTCACCTGAAGCAAGAAAATAAGCAAGAGGAACAGGAAAATAGCGTCTACCTCACTTTTGCCTTCCAAAGCTCACTCGAATGTGTTGAACTGGTGGAAGCTAATTCACATCCAGAGCTGTACCTGCAAAGGAGCCAGACCATAGGTTTCAGTGTTCTAGCCTCTCCAGTCCGGGGAGGTACCCTGGAGAAGGGTACAATGCAGGCTGAGTGAACCAATCCACATTATCCACTAAAATGACACATCGACTTAAAGGTGCAAGGAAGTACACTGAGCAGAAACAGGAAGGACCACTCAGGGTGTCAGCTAGAGGCCAGGTGCCGTGCAGGGGTGCTGAATGCAAGATCAAACATTTCTCTATGGTGTTTACAATCACTACGGCCTTCTTGGTCAATCTTTTCTCCTTTCAAAATAATTATTTGAGGGACTTCCCTAGTGGCACAGTGGTTAAGAATCCACCTGCCAATGCAGGGGACACAGGTTCGAGCCCTGATCCGGGAAGATCCCACATGTAGCAGAGCAACTAAGCCCATGTGCCACAAGTACTGAGCCTGCGCTCTGGAGCCCATGAGCCACAACTACTGAGCCCACGTGCCACAACTCCTGAAGCCCGTGCATCTAGAGCCCATGCTCCGCAACAAGAGAAGCCACCGCAATGAGAAGCCTGTGCACTGCAACAAAGAGTAGCTCCCGCTCACCACAACTAGAGAAAGCCCGCACACAGCAACAAAGATCCAACACAGCCAAAAATAAATGAAATTTTATTTAATATTTATTTATTTAATAAAATAAATTTAAAAAGATTATTTGACAGTTTAATTTTATTTTGTGAATAGGTATTGCATCCATATGGTTCAACATTTTAAAGGTTCACAAGGCTGTCCCTCAGCTACTCAGTTATTCTCCTTATAAGTAAACAATCGTATGTATGCTTCCAGAGATATTTAATGCAAATACAAGCATATATGTGTATCGTATTCGTCCCTCCCACAGTGGTGGCCTTTACACGCCTTGGTCTGCACTGTATATTTTTCACTTCCCAATAGATCTTGGAGATTATGCTGTATCACCACAAAAAGAGCCTCTCCATTCTTATTTACAGATGCCTAGTGTTCCATTGTATGATTTTTAACCATTATTTAACCAGTCCCCCACTGATGGATGCATTGATTGCTTGCTTCTTTTGCTATTACAAATAATGCTTTGAGAAGTAGTCTTATACACATGCCACTTCACAAGTCTGCAGGCATATCCATAAGATATTCCTAGATGTGGAATTCCTGGTATTTTCATTATTTAATGAAGAACATGGACTAGAAATGATGAGGAAGACCCGGAAGCACTGAGACAGCTCTGCAGAGGAAGGTAGCCCTAGTGTGCTTAGGTTTGGGTCACCCTATGGTAGATCCTCTAAGACTTTCATGAGGACCTTGTGAAAACCAGGTTTTACTTGCATGTTTGTCCTTTAAAACTCCAATTTACTATGATCAACTGGTCCTTTAAAATTAAGTAATATTAGTTAAGTAAAATTCCCTTTTGTGCGACAGTTTAGCAGTATCTATCAAGATAAATAATACATGTACATTTCACCTAGCAATTTCACTAGAATCACCATAATATCTAGCAAGAGGGTCTGGTTAAAAACATTGTGATGCATAGAATCAGTGGCTTACTGTTAGTTGTATAGAAGAATGAAGAAGCTGTTTATGAACTGATATGGAAAGATTTTCTAGAAACATCCTGAAGCAAAAGAAGCAAGGTGCAGATAACTATGTATAGTATGCTTCTAATTGTATAACAGTAAAAAGAAGGACAACATATACTCATATTCGATAATAAATAAATATTTAAAATTTCTAGAATGATACGTACAAAACTAACAATGGTGGTTAACTGTTAGTGGAAGAGGAGGAAAAGCCAGGCAAACAGAAGACAGAAGGAGGTGGGGAAGGTGGGATGGGTAAGGAAGAGGGAGAGGGAGAGGAAACGAATTTTTAAAGACAAAGTGTAAAATAAAGTAAGCTTTAAGTAAAATAGTCCAGAAGGACAATATCCCGGGAAACCCAGTATTCCTTCAAAACCTCTGGAAATTCTTATGGTCCCCACATATTTCCTATTTGACTCTGTCTTTGAGTTCTTGCTTCTGCTGACTCTTTTTTTCTCTGCCATTTGACCTCCCACACAGTGTTGTCCCTTTGTTGTCCTGTGTTACAGCTGTGCCTCCTCTTGATGCATTCAGTTCCCAAAGTACAACCACAAGCCTTCACGGAGCACACTTTTACTCAAGGGGTACGTGGTAGCCCATTATGGCCCAACAAAGAGCCTCAGGTTGGATGCCGTTCTTAAAAGTCCCTCAGCCACTCCCTCCTCATGACTGCCTCTCCACAAAGAGCCTTGTAGTTGGGGACTTGTCTCCTTTTTGACATTCTCCCCTCTCCTCTAGTATCACTCCCCAAAGTCCTGTGAATTTCTTGAGCAAAGCAGTTTGGCTCTCTCTTTGCCTCTCAGTCCATCCCAGAGGGCCTCAATCAATCTAAAGCAACCTTTAAGGTGTGTGTGTGTGTGTGTGTGTGTGTGTGTGTGTGTGTGTGTGTGTGTTAACTTTTTATTTTGAAGTAATTTAGACATGCTAAAGTTGCAAAAATAATACAGAGAGTTCCTGAGTACCTATCACCCAGTTTTCCCTAATGTTAACATCTTGCATAACCATAGTACATTTATAAAAACCAGGATATTAACATCAATACAATACTATTAACTAAATGACAGACTTTATTTGGATTTCATCAGCTTTTCCATCAGTATCTATTTTCTGTTCCAGGACCCAATCCAGGATCCCACATTGCATCTTGTCATCGTGTCTCCTTAAATCTCCTCCAGCCTGTGACAGTTCCTCAGTCTTTCCTTGTCCTCATGACCTTGAAACTTTTGGAGAGTACTAAAATTGTGAAGAGTACAGTTCTTTTGTAGAACGTCCCTTAGTTTGGATCTGCCTGATACTTTCCTCATGATTAGACTGAAGGTGTGCATTTTTAGCAAGAAACTTCAAAGTGATGTCCTTCCCAGTAGCATGTCACATCATGGGGTTCATATATATATATATATTCTTTTTCCAATTATTTTCCATTGTAGGTTACTACAAGATACTGAATATAATTCCTTGTGCTATACAGTAAATCCTTGTTGTTTATCTTGAAAGGTACAGTTTTATTAATTTGATATTAATGCTCAAAGGAAACAGTGTAATGAGAGGACAGATTGGGTCAGAGGATCTTGTGCTAGTTCTGGTTTTCCCAGGTGTCCCTCACTTTGTCCCTCTGAGTAGTAATTCTCAATCACAGGAGCCCCTCAGGCCTCTAGGGGAACTTCCTTGTCCCACAGTAGACCTACTGAGTTGGAATTGTTGCCATATGGGAGAGCAGGTCAGGGTAGATAGATCTGATTTTTTTAAGCAAAACCATCAATTTGGACTTTTAATGTGAAATCTGAATGAATAGGTGAATGATCTCCTCATTGGTCTTCCTATTTCTACTCTTGTAGGGTGAGGCAAGTGAGGCACTCGCCTGAGGTGCAAAACTTATGGGGGTGCCAAAAACCTCAATGATAAATCATATTTTAATGAAGTATTTTTAAAAATCAAAATAAATGCAAAAAAATGGTGGAAAAGCATCAAAATTTTTAGTAAAGACAGGATCTGCACTTGCACAATCCTGTTGTATTTTCTTAAGCTGATCTCAGCCCTGGTTCCAAGAGAAACTTATTTACAAAAACAGGGAGCTGGACTGTAGGCCATAGTTGGTAGATTTTATTTTTTTAAATATTGCTTTTAAAGTATGACTAATCTGGATCACTGAGTGTTTTCGCAGCTCTTTAAATTTCGCATCCAAGGTCAGTGCTTAACCCAAGTGCCTTACCCAAGGTGAGTGCCGCTTCCTGGTTGAGCCTGGCTTGTGGGATCTTAGTTCCTGGACCAGGGATTGAACCCCAGGCTCTTGGCAGAGAAAGTGCAAGTGTGGAGTCCTAACCACTGGAACACCAGGGAATACCCCCTGCTGTTACCTTTCAATTTACTCTTTACACAGCAGTCAGAGTGGTCTCTTTAAAGGTAAATCAGATCCTGTCACTCCACTGTTAAATGGCTTTCCTTTGCACTTAATGTAAAGCCCCAAATCCTTACTGTGGCCCACACCTACCAGCTCTGACATAAGCTGGCCCCTGCCTTCCTCTTGAACTTCATCTGTGCCATTCTTCCCACGGCTTACTCAGCTCCAGCTACACTGGTGGGAAAAAGCCAAATGCCCCAGGGACTTCATACAGCCCAGAAGACTCTCTTTTCCAAAATACTCCTAAATACTTTCCTCTTCAACTGGTATTTAGATGTTAGATGTCAGCTTGACTTCCATGTTTGTTGAAAAGCCTGATTTCACGCTCTAGTCACTTTTTCATAGCACTATAAGTTTTTCCTTCATACACATCACATTTGTAATCACATTTTTTTTTTTTTTTTTTTTTTTTTTTTTTTTTTGCGGTACGCGGGCCTCTCGCTGCTGTGGCCTCTCCCGTTGCGTAGCACAGGCTCCGGACGCGCAGGCTCAGCGGCCATGGCTCACGGGCCCAGCCGCTCCGCGGCATGTGGGATCCTACCGGACCGGGGCACGAACCCGTGTCCCCTGCATCGGCAGGCGGACTCTCAACCACTGCGCCACCAGGGAAGCCCCACATATTTTTTTGATGATGATTTGATTAATGTCTGTTAGCTCACTTAGTTGTAACACCCAAGGAGCAGCCATGCTCTGTGACTTGCAGGATCTTAGCTGCCTGACCAGAGACTGAACCCGGGCCGAGCAGTGAAAGCGCCGAGTCCTAACCACTGGACTGCCAGGGAATTCCGACACCTGTTTCTTTGTTCTGTTGTTTCTTTCATCTTTATCACTAGTGGCGAGGTTGTAGTAAGTGCTTAATAAATACCTAACACAGTGACTGGACCATAATAAATTCTCAATAATTGTTCACAAAATATTATTAGAAAGGTAAGTCAGGTAGTGTATGAAAGCAAGGAGGAAAGCAAATGAACTTTCCAGGTACTTTAGTCAACTTCCAGTGAGTTCCCACTATTTTTTGGTTTGTTTTTTCAGTCCATGACTTTTCCTTTAATCTCAGGCTGCAATCCTATGCTTACCCTTATTATATCTATGGCTCCTGAAGATGTCTATCCTTAATCCAGAACAGCCTGGTGAACTTTTGTATCGTTGCCTGAAAGTGTCAAAGGTAAGTGGATCAGGTATCCAAAACTTTCAGTTAAATGCCACATTGAGCTTTTCTCCAGAAATAATGACTGCTCACACCAAAAAGGCACTAGGCTTTTCCATATGATTATTCTATATCAAATTCAGAAAATGGAAGGTGTTCAACATGCTTCACTTCCTGTGAGTGTGGTTTGGCCAAAAAGAAGAATTGAACCTATGAAAAAATAGGGGGTTCCCCTGTCTCTTGTTTCTGATCTTCTAGCTCTTTGATTCTCCAAATATGGTCTAGGCATCACCAGCATTGGCCTCAGAGCCAGAACTTGTTAAATGCAGAATCTAAGATCCCCACCCCCAGAATCTATATTTTAATAAGATCCCTGGGCCTTAAAAAATGTAAGAACATGTGTTCCTAGTAAGAGTTTAGTATAAACAGGTACCCACTTCAGAATGGGAAAAGACTCTGTAGTCCAAAGGTTTCTAAACCTGGTTGATACTAAAACCCCATGAGACACTTGTCTAAAAAATATGGATTTCGTGAGAGTCTAATTTTATAGGCTTAGGGTGGGGCTCCAGAATGACTCTGGTGCTGCCAACACATAAAATGACTTTTGGGAACTGCTGGTTTTGTCCAGTTTTATAATTTCACACAGGAGGTGACTGAGTTAGGAAGATTTAGCAGCTTGCTCTTAGTCACTAGTGATAAAGCTCCACTGGAAAAGAATTCTTTTGGAGGGGGATTACAAGTGTTTAATTTTATTTTTTCATTCTGGTAAGTATTTTAAAAAATATTTTATTATGAAAAGTTTCAAACATACAGGAGAGTTGATAGAACTTTCATAGTAAACATAGTAAAAAAGATTCCACCATTAACATTTTACTATCCTTGCTTTATCCCATATCTACACACTTCAATCCATTCCTCTATTCATCCATCCCCAATCTATCTTTTTTAATGCATTTCAAAGTAAATTGCACATATCAGTACGTCTCCCAAACAATGCATCATGTATGTGAGATAATTTGTTTGATTTCTCATGTTTACACTGTATCACATTTTTCATAGGAAGGGCAAGAAAACTATGAAGATAGCAGAAGTGAGAAAAACAGTAAAAACATGTAGAAGAAGGAAAGCAAGAAACACTGGCACATTTAAAGATGATTACCTCCAATTTTTGAAGTACAGAAAACCTCACACCAATCTAGTAAGCTTGTGCAAATTACTACAGAGAGTAATTTTTAAAAAAACAGTACCCTCTAGATACATATTAACTTCATGAAGACTGATCTTTGGCACTAACCCAATATTTGGAGCTAGCGTGCTCTTGTTCCCTGTGACTGCATTTCCCTCCTAGAAATCATGATATTCACATCCCAAATATACACATCCTGTAACAGCCCTAGCTCTGGCCTCTTTCCAGGACACTAGGATACCACTGATGTGAAACGAAACTGAATCTGGAATAACTGAGGAGACTCTAATCCCTGCCCAGTAATGAGAAACAAATGTGGACTGTGCTTCTGTTTTCTCCTGACAGTAAATTTTTTTATTAGAAAAATTGTGATATAATACATATAAAACTTACCATTTTGACCATTTTTAAAAATTAATAAACTTTAGTTTTCTAGAACAGTTTTAGATTTACAGAAAAACTGAGCAGACAGTACAGAGAATTCCCATATAACTGCTCCCCTGTACTCAGTTCTCCTATTATTAACATCTTGCATCAATATGGCATATTTGTTATAGTAAATAAACAAACACTGCTACATAATTATTAACCAAAGCCCATAGTTTACATTAAAGTTCCCTCTTTGTGTTGTACAGCTCTGCGGGGTCTGACAAATGCATAATGTCGTGTATCTGTCATTATAGAAACACACAAAATTATTTCACTGCCCTAAAAATCCCATCCTCCACCTATTCATTGCTCCTCCCTTCCTATTAACCACTGGCAACCACTGATCTTTTTACTGTCTCCACACTTCTTCCTTTTCAATAATGTTGTATGGTTGGAATCATACAGTAGGTAGCCTTTTCAGTTTGCCTTCTTTCACTTAGCCTTATGCACTTATGGTTCCTCCATGTATTTCATAGCTTGATCGTATATTCCTTTTTATCACTGAATGACAATCCACTGTACAGATGTACCACAGATTGCTTATCCATGCATCTATTGAAGGGCATCTTAGTGGCTTCCAAGTTTTGGTGATTATGAATAAAGCTACTATAAATATTTGTGTACAGGTTTTGTGTAGACATAAGTTTTCAACTAAGTTGGGTAAATACCTAGGAGTGTGATTGCTGGCTCATATGGTTAAACTATGTTTAGCTTTATAGAAAACTAACAAAGTGTGTTTCAAAGTGGTTTTACCATTTTGTATTCTTTTTTTTTTGAGGTATGCGGGCCTCTCACTGTTGTGGCCTCTAACGTTGCGGAGCACAGGCTCCAGACACGCAGGCCCAGCGGCCATGGCTCACGGGCCCAGCTGCTCCATGGCATGTGGGATCTTCCCGGACCGAGGCACGAACCCGTGTCCCCTGCATCGGCAGGCGGACTCTCAACCACTGCACCACCAGGGAAGCCCCCATTTTGTATTCTTACTAGCAATGAATGAGAGTTCCTGTTGCTCCACATCCTTATCAGCACTTGTTATTGTCAGTTTAAAATTGTTTAGCCATTCTAATAGGTGTGTAGTGGTACCATCTTAATCATTTTTAAGTTCACAGTTCAGCAGCATTAAGTACATTCACATAATTGTGCTACCATCACCACCATTAATCCACAGAGCTCTTCATCTAGCATGACTAAAACTCTGTACCCATTAAACAGCTCCACATTCCCTCCTCCCTTTAGCCTCTGCAACCACCATTCCACTATCTGTCTCTAAGAATTTAACTAAGTACCTCATGTAAGTGGAATCATACAGTATTTGTCTTTATGTGATTGCCTTATTTCACTGAGCATCATGGCCTTAAGTTTCATCTGTGTAGTGGCATGACTCAGAATTTCCTTGCTTTCTAAGTCTGAATAATATCCATATATAGATATATATATCTCACATTTTGCTTATACAGTCATCAGTCATCTGTCATTGATGGAAACTTTGGGTTCCTACTGCACTTTAGCTATTGGGAATAATACTGCTATGAACATGGATGTACAAATGTCTTTGAGATCCTGCTTTCAGTTCTTTTCAGTATGTACCCAAAAGTGGAATTGCTGAATCAAATTGTAATTCTATTTGTAATTTTTGGATGAACAGCCATACTATTTTCCACAGCAGCTGTACCATTTTACATTCCCACCAATAGTGCACAAGTTTCAATTTCTACACATCCTTGCCAACACTTTTTTCCTGTGTTTTTTTGGTTTTTGTTCTCTTTTGTTTTGTTTTGTTTTTTATAGTAGCCATCCTAATGAATATGAAGTGGTATCTCATTGTGCTTTTTGTCCTTAGAGTGAATTTTAGTGATACATATACTGGCTGTCAATATCAGGCCAGATAGAAAGAATTTCTAGGAGATCAGCCTTTCCATTAGAAATCATTAGAACTTCATTGTATTCTGCTTTGGGACAAGGCAAATCTCCCCGTAAACTTCAGCAGAGAAGTTAATTGGGCATTAGGCTGTTGATTTCCAATTTTTTTTTTTTTTTTTAGTTTAAAGATTTCTTTATTGTCATCAAAGTTTTTTTTCTTCCCTAAATTCAGATTCACTTACTATATCAAGCATTTGTTTTATGCAATTTTGTATATAGCTTAAGTGTGTGTGTGTGCGGGTATTGTGGGTTTTACTGGAGTATGTTATAAATGTGCCCCAATTGTAGCTCCTATGGCATGACCTCAGGCATCCATTCAGACTCCCTCTAGTACTTACCAGGGAATCTTCAGGGACAGTGTTTGCTCTGTAAGCTCCAGAATCAGTTTAACCTCTCTCTCTGTTCCTATGTGGCTCCAGACAGGCCTCCACTCAGCTAGAGCCTCTGCTTACTCCTCTGCCAATCATCATCTTGTAGTTCTGGGGAAGCTTGTCTCTTTTAGACCTCACCTCTATTCCTCCTACTACAGGCTGGTTCCCCATCACCAGTGACTGCACAAGGGAAAGAGAGGGGCGGGAGGGCGTGAGAAACTCTGCTCTCTCTCTCTCTTTTTATGCCTTTTATTTTTTTTTTGCCTTGTTGCAGTGACTTCCATTAAGTTCCAGAACTTCCAGTACTGTGTTAAAAAGGACTGATGAGAGTGGATGTTCTTGACTTGTCCCTGATTTTAGAGGGAAAGCAGTCAGTATTTTACTGTTAAATATGGTGTTAGCTGTAGGTGTTTTGTGGATGCTTTTTTTTTCAAGTTGGGGAAATTTCCCTCTATTTTTAGTTTGCTGAAAGGCTTTTTTTTCCTTGTAATGGATGTTGGATTTTTTAAAAATATATTTATTGGAGTCTAATTGCTTTACAATGGTGTTAGTTTCTGCTGTATAACAAAGTGAATCAGCTATACATATACATATATCCCCACATCTCTTCCCTCTTGTGTCTCCCTCCCACCCTCGCTATCCCACCCCTCTAGGTGGACACAAAGCACCGAGCTGATCTCCCTGTGCTATGCAGCTGCTTCCCACTAGCTATCTATTTTACATTTGGTAGTGTATATATGTCCATGCCACTCTCTCACTTCATGCCAGCTTACCCTTCCCCCTCCCCGTGTCTTCAAGTCCATTCTCTATGTCTGCATCTTTATTCCTGTCCTGCCCCTAGGTTCTTCAGAACCATTTTGTTTTTTAGATTCCCTATATATGTGTTAGCATACGGTATTTGTTTTTCTCTTTCTGACTTACTTCACTCTGTATGACAGTCTCTAGGTTCATCTACCTCACTACAAATAGGATGTTGGATTTTTATCAAAATGCTTTTTCTGTAACAATAAGGCCTGTATTTTGAGTCCACATGTCTGATTCCAGCAAATTTCTCTTTCCAGAATGATTGTCTGTGAGAATTTCTACTTCCTTTAGGTGATCACCACCTATGCCCAAAATGGTTGGGCTGAAGGCCCTCAAAAGGCCACCACTTCAAAATAGAATAGCCATGAAAATCAGTACAGTTTCAATGTCAGGAGTATTTGCTCTCAACTCCGCGAGCAGAAAGACATTAACAACACAGCTGATGCTAAACTTCACCCAGTCTTGCCTAATTTCATTTCCATGATCAGTTCCAAGAATCTTACCCTGGGTCCTGAAACACTTCACTGCAGTCTGGAGGTCTCAGCCAGTGCTCAAACAAAAATACATGCTCACAAAAACAAGCAGCAATTTTCACTAAAGATTGCTCTTTGCAACACTGGTTTTTCAGGGTTCTATGGTTATATGAGTTTGTGAAATGTTGATAAAAGGAGGTTAAACAGTATATATGCTAGTATGTATCATAAATCTCCCAAGAGGAGAAATACAGAGGGAGTTCTTTCTCAAAATTTTTTGATTATTAAAGTGTTGTATTTCAGGACATCTTCTGGGTAATGAGCTTTGGAGAAAGCTAATTTACAGGTGAAAGAAATCTAAATTCACAGAAAGAATTATATATATATATTTTTTCCAATGAAAAAATGTAACACAGTCTAACAGAAAAAACTATGCCTTTTATTCTTTTCAATATAGCACATTAAAGTACACTAAGTTTAAATTTAGTATTCAGTTTACTAGTTTGTTTTCCCTACCAACAAGATGGGGGGCTTGATTTGTATTAAAGGCCTATTCAGGGGAACCTTTCAGATTAATGGAAAAGTTTGGCCCTAATGGGTCTTGAGAGAGAAAATCTTCAAAATGGCAGTTTTTATAGTTTCAGCTTCAGTCCTCTGATTTAAAAAACTGTTTTGGAAGGATACCTCCAGTTACACTTTGATTTGATCATTTGCACTCCTTTATTTAGCTCAAGACACTGAAGTTTTGAGCAGGAGGCTTAAGTTTGGAGTATGGGTTTTGGAGTCAAACTGCCCGAGTTCAAACGCTAGTATGCTATTATACTCCTCCTCACAAGCTGTGAGACCTTGGGCAAGCCATTTAACCTCCCAGTGTTTCCATTTTTACAGTTTACAAGTACTTTCACAAAGACTCGTAAAAGTAGGGGAAATAATTTGATCATTTCCATTTGACTCTTGATGGAACATTTTCAGAATGTATAAGTGACTTGCCCAAGTTCACAGATAAATGAAGCCACAGTGACTCAATATCAGATATTCATTTAGACTTTAATACTTGGGTATTTTTCCCAGTTTATTATATGTTACCTCTCAACATCGGATAAAAATGGCATATTTGCCATTCTAAAATGGAATGAATATATAGATTATATAAATACAACTTTGCATATGAATAAACAGGTTTAAGATGTAGTTGGGATAATTCATGAAGATTTCCTGAAGGACGTCTGCAGGAATGTGGGAAGGTAATTAACATTCATAACTTTTATTGAGCACCTACTATATGTCAGATCCTATTCTACACATTTAACAAATGATTCTTAAGCCTCTCAGTAGCACTTTGATTAGATTTTAAGGAAGAGGAAATTAGGCTTTCCGGGATAATACAATGTTCCCCCAATACACAGAATAGTCCTTGATTGTGCTGCATGTATCTACCCGTGATAAAATGACATAGAATTATACACACATCGTATGTCAAATCGCTGCTTTTGATATTGTACTACAATTATGTAACTGTTAGGGGACTCTGGGTAAGTAGGACCTCTCTATCTTTCAGGAGTATTGGTCAGGTATTTTATAGAATGACCTTCAGTTTGGGTTTGTCCAATGTTTTTCTCTCAGTTAGATAGAGGTTACGGGTTTTGGGGTGACCACAGAAGTCTGTACTATATTTGCAACTAACTGTGTATAATAATTATTTTGAAATAAAAAGTTAAAAAAAAGCATTGTTATGCTCCAGAGGGGGATTTGTAAATTTACTTAACTGCAGTCCCACAACACCCATACACACCGATTAACAAGTTTTGCGTTTGGAATGTGGATAAAGAAACTAAGCTTAACTATACGCTTCCAGCACCTCGTATCTGGCACTTCTGTTCAACAGAAAGATTTGGGGATGGGACGGGGGGCGATGTAATACGCGTGGGCTTGGGGAAGTCGCTCGGTTTCTCCAAATCCAGACTAGACGTTTTTCAGACTGCTAAGCCGAGGCCCAGACCTGAGGTCTCCTTTGGGCCATAGCCAAACCGCTGCACCGCTCTGCTGGGAACGGTCCGAGCGCAGCTGGAACCGTAGCAACGGGCCTCAAGGCGTCTCGGCCAGGTCGCACCGGCCGGGGTACTCGCCTAGCGGAAATACACGTCACAACCCCACACTCTCCATCCATCCACCCCGCTGCGGCCCGGAGCAGGGGAGCTGGGCGGGGCGCAGGCTGCGGCCACTCCCCGGGCTCGAAAAAAACTGGGACGTTGCGGACGCGTAGCTGGCCAGACCAGAAGCGCGTGGCACGCGCTAGCCCTCCCGCGCATGCTTCTCCCGCCCCGGGTCCCGCCTCTCTATCTCCCTCTCCCCCTCCTTCGCCAGCCTCCCTCGCCAGCCTCCCTCTGAGCTTGGCCCCTCCGGGCGCGCGGCCGACGTCCCGCGTGCGTGCCGGCGCCTGACCTCACTTCCGGCTAACGCGCTCGGCTTGCCCCCCGGCCCCGGATGGTGACTGGGGGTGGTGCTGCACCTCCCGGGACTGTCACTGAGCCGCTTCCAGTGTGATTGTGCTGAGCGCAGGCCGGAAGATGGCGGCTGCGGCTGCGGCGGCCTCGGGCCCGGGCTGCTCCTCGGCGGCGGGGGCGGGAGCGGCCGGGGTCTCCGAGTGGCTGGTGCTGCGGGACGGCTGCATGCGCTGCGACGCCGAAGGGCTGCACAGCCTCTCCTATCACCCGGCGCTCAACGCCATCCTGGCCGTCACCAGTCGCGGGACCATCAAAGTCATCGACGGCACCTCGGGGGCCACCCTGCAGGCCTCGGCGCTCAGCGGTGAGTGTGCCGCACGCCGGGCGGGGGCCGGGCCGGCCGCGGGAGGAGCCGGGCCCCGGGATGCTGGGGAAGGAAGCCGCCCAGCCCCGGGGCTTGGCCTCCGGAGGAGGGAAGCGGCGTGACTGGAGCGGGTGGTGGAGGGCAGGGCTGGGGGCTCAGGCCTGGCTGTGAAGGGAGGCCCGGAAGCTGATTGAGGAGGACCTTAGGACTTGGCTTTTTCAGCGGCGGCAGCTGGGAAGAAAAGACGGGCGAGGCGGGGAGTGGTGGGAGCTGCCTTTCGGGCTTTGAGCGTCCGGTGTGGGTTGGTCCTCTGGGAGAGGTGAGGAGGCCTAGGAGCTCAGCACCGGAGAAGCTCAGGCCCCCTGCTAGGTCCTGGAGAGGGTGTCGGTACTGCCTTCTCTTAGATCAGAAAGCGACAGGGTCGCAGGGTTGGTCCCGACGTGAGAGGCCGGTGGCCAGAGGCGAGCGTCCGAGGCGACATCCAAGCCCTACCCTCTTGTGGAGAGAAGTGGATCCGTGTCTGTTCCTGGGACTCGCAGGTGCTGGGATGTACAGCAGGCTTCGCGCCCGGGTTGGGGGTGGGGTGGGTCTGGAGTGGGGGCGGGGAGGGAAGTAGGCGGGCCAGGTGCCTGAACTGTTCCGTCGACGACTTTAGGACTCGGGAGGACGCCATGGAAGACTAGCCCTTGTTCCCTAGGTCGGGGCTTCCACCTTATACTCACCAGGGACGAGAAACTCGGCACCTGCGGTGTATGAGTTACAGATTTCCTTTGGGTTCCGAACTAGGTGAAACTTCCGGCCCTCTCTGCTGGTTTTACCACTGCGAGCTGAAAGTTGGGATACGGAGGCGCGTGTGAGGCTCACCATTGGAGGAGAGCAGTTCTGGCTGGTGTAAACGTTGGTCCAGGGATGGGACTTTGAGTGTGCATGAGATGAACGCTCGGTGGGCTGGGGTGGAGTGTTTTGGAATTGCCCTGGCTAGGTTACGTTTGGCTGAGACGACATTTCATTTGCGATAGAATGAGTGGCTTAATTTAGATGTTACAAATTGATATTGAAAAGTTAGTATACAAGTGAGTTAGACTCATGCACAGAGATGTAATGTGTGTGACTGTCCATATTTAGCCAAGTGGAGGTCGTGAAGTGGTCTTACCCATTCACTTGTATTTTAACAGAGACAAATAAGGAAAGGTCGTTATTCTGATTTACTGTCTGAGGCACTTAAGAGTAAATGGGAATCTAGGTATACAAAGTTAAAGGATTTAATTTTTGTTTTTGTGAGCGTTGTGAAAGAAATGGGCTGTGTATAGCTATAGAAAATAAACCTGGAACACATCTAAAATATGTCTAAGGGAAAGTTTGTATTGTAGTCTTGTAATTTTTCTTTTCTTGGCTTAGGTAAAGTACAGGAGTGGTGTCCCAGATGTAGCAATGAGCATTTACTGCAACTTGGACATAACAGCTTGTCACTCTGTATGAGAGGGTGCTTCTCATTAATAGTTGGATTTCTTTCCTCTTAAACTCACTTAAATATATTTCACATATGAAAAGGTATAAAGAACAATTGTGGCAGACAACCATGTATTCTCGACTTGGTTAAAAAAAAAAAAAATCACAAATAGAGTTGAAGTCTTGTGTGTCCCTCCTGGATTGCATTCCTTCAACTCTCTCTCCCCCATGAGCATTATCCTTAATTTGGTTTTATCATTCTTATACGTGTCTTTATGTTTTTTAGTATATACCTTTATCTTTAAACGGTATCTATTACTGTCTTTCATAACTTTAAATTTTGAATAAGTGGTAACATAGTATATATACTTGAATTTCTATAAAAAGCCATATTAACAAAAGTCTTAAAATGTTTTCAGTAGAAAGAGGACTCTCACAGGGTGATTTTATATCTGGAGGCCGTGTTTCAGAAAGATTATATGTGCCAGAGTTAGTTATAAATGATTGGGGAAATTGGACAAATATGAATGTGCCTGTTCATGAAAGGGAAGAAAACAGTCACTCTAATGGTAGATTACTTAAGGGGAGGGCTTTATGTAAGTGTAAAGGTAGATATATAAACTGTAGCACTGATTTGGGATACCTTAGTTGAGGTATGTTGGAACATTTAATTAGAAAGTATGGGATTGGATACAATGGTGGATAGCTATGCATTGAGAATTGAGTAGTATGTGATTAAAATTATGTAGAAGAGTTTATGGCAAATAAAACAAAAGGATTACAAAAGAAGTTTGACAGTAACAATGGACAAATTCTGAAGTGTTTTCATATATGAGAAGTGCAGTTTATTAATAATAATTACCAGAGGTTGTATAGGGTCCTGTGTGTGTCATTTCTTCAGATGATGGGGGAAGGAATGCTGCATTTTATGTTTTGCCTGGAATATGTAGGTACTTAGTAGGTTTGGCTTTAATGATGAATAGAGGGTGACAGTCCTATAAATAGAATGGGCAGAAGGTGCTGGTTGTGATGATGGCCCTAACATGACCCCTCTTTCCAGTTCATGGGCAGTGAGCCACCTTCTTTTCTACCCCAGAGGAAAGACATCTTTGTTAAAGGGGATAAAGAGTGGTGATGTAAGTGGTTTAAGGGGATGGAGAGTTTTATTGGGTGATAGAGTAGTCTTATGGATAGGTTCAGTTTATGGGGTTATGGGTAGTCTGTTGGTGTTGGTTGGAAATCGAAAAATGGGAGCAGGACTTGTATGTATATGTATTCACTTGGATGGCCAAGATGGTGAATTTTAAACCACCGTTGTTGACTACTGTATATGTTTAAATTATCTGTATCTCACAAAAAATGTTTATAAATGCATTTTCTTTAGATTAAGAGTCATCAGTATATACTTAGGTTAGGCAAGTATTTGCCCCCTGTTAAGTGTTTTAGAGTTAAGATTTCTGAGTCTCTGTGCTCATTCTTTGGCCTGGCATTCAGTAACCTCCATGATCTGGCCTCTAGCAGTCTTTCCAGTCGTGTCTCCCTATTTTGTTTTGTGAAACTGGTTCATTTAATTTTCTTTCCCAACTCCAGTAGTTTTACTCTTTCTTGGAATTCACCAATTCCCTCCAGAAAATTAGACAAATCTTACCCATTTTTCGAGACCTAGAGCATACCTTTGACTTCCTGATTCTTTTAGCCTGAAGTGATCCACTGAACCCCTAAGCACATATTGTTCTATTAATTCTTATTTCAGTAATTTGGCAACTTAACTCTTTGTGATATGTTTTCTGTCTTGAACTATTTAAATTCCATCTTATTTAGTTTTTTTGTGAGTTTATGATGTCTGTTTAACTATATTTCAAACTCCTTGTCACAAGGAGCCTTGTCTACTTGTTTATATCCCCTCCCCAGCATGCCTAGTACAACATATTAATAAATATTTTTGATTTGGTATATGTATACTAATGAGTATGTTAAATGGATGCTGCTTTACATATTAACTGCTAAGTAAACACACTTTCTTTGGCTTTGGTGATTTTTGTTTTTTCTTTCTTTCTTAAATGGACATTTTTTTAGATTCACAGTAAAATTGAGCAGAAAGTACAGAGTTCCTCTATTTACCACCTCCCCCCATGAATATCTGACACACGTTGGTATGTTTGTTACAGTCAATGAACCTGCATTAACACATCATTATCACCCAAAGTCCATAGTTTATGTTAGTGTTCACCCTTGGTACTGTACATTCTGTGGGTTCTGACTGTATATGACGTATTGTAGAATATAGTTTCATTGAAATCCTCTTACTCTGCCTATTCACCCTCTCTCCCTTCTGCTCCCTGGCAACTACTGATCATTTCACTGTCTCCATAGTTTTACCTTTTCTAGAATGTCATATAGTTGGAAGCATACAGTATGTAACCTTTTCAGTATGGCTTCGTTCCCTGAATGATACGCATTTAAGTTTCTTTCATGTCTTTCTGTGGCTTGATAGCTTATTTCTTTTTAGCATGGAATAATATATTCCATTGTCTGGATGGACCACAGTTTATTTATCCATTCACCTACTGAAGGACATCTTGGTTGCTTCCAGGTTGTAACAGTTATGAATAAAGCTGCTATAAATACCTGTGTCTAGGTTTTTGTGTGGACATAAGTTTTCAGTTCATTTGGGTAAATACCAAGGAGCATGATTGCTGGATCTTATGGCAGGAGTATGTTCAGTTTGTTTTCTTTCTTCTGTTAAAAAAAATTTTTGGCCGTGTGGCCGTGAGGCCACAAAAATTTTTGGCCGTGTGGCATGTGAGATCTTAGTTTTCTGACCGGGGATTGAACCTGTGCCCTCTGTATTGGAAGTGCGGAGTCATAGCCACTGGACCAACAGGGAAGTCCCAGGAATATGTTTAGTTTTGTAAGAAACTGCCAAATTGTCTTCTAAAGTAGCTGTACCATTTTGCATTCCCAGCAGCAATGAATGAGAGTTCCTGTTGCTTCACATCCCTCATCAGCATTTGACGTTGTTAGTGTTTTGGATTGTTGCCATTCTAATATGTGTGTAATATCTCATTGTTTTAATTTGTAATTCCCTAATGACATATGATGTTGAACATGTTTTCATATGCTTATTTGTGGACTTTGGGTTTTAAAAATCAAAATAGCTCTGCGTACACCACTAGACCGTATTGTTTATATTACTAGATATGTCCCTCTCTTTAGTTATTGTTTGTTAATGCCATTGAGCATAATAGGAAGGAGCAAAGTTTTGAGTTAAGATCCTAGTTTCTGTTTTGTTTTGTTTTTTCTCCCTGAACTGTGTAACTTTGAATTACGTAGCATTTCTTTTCCAGTTTCTCCATTTGCAAAAAGGGGGTGATAACTGTATTAATTGTGAGGACTAAGTGTTACACGTAAAGTTCTTAGAATAGTGTGTTCACTGTTCAAAACATGTTTTTTATTTATTTGTAAATCTCTTTTTTTTACTTAAACCATTTTGATGTTCTGTTAAGTTTTTTGAACTTAACACCACATTTGAACTTCTTAGGATTTTTTTTGTAATTTACCACTTTTCACTATCTTGTAGAATCCATCTAGTTTTTGCTTCAGTGTAAGAGTAAGGTATTGTTAATTTGTTTAGTATTTTCTTATTTGTTTAATTACTGGTGGTGGTGTTTTCTCTTGCTTCCTGAAATAGAGCCCCTTCTCCACTAAATGTATAGTACATTATATATATGTATAGTATATATATAATTTATATATATACATTTTTTTTCTTTTTCTTTTTGTGTATATATACATATTTTTTAAGCAAGCTTTTCTGAGGACATGTGGAGAGAGAATGGGCTTTATGTAGTCCTGAATTTTGAATTTTAGCTCACTTCCTAAACTTCCTGAACTCCAGCTTCCTCCTCATTTGTAAGTTATGATTAATACTTAATAGGATGGTTGTGAAGATTTAAGAGGTAAACATTTTTAAAGTGCCTAACACTGCTAGGCATATGTATAAGCAGATACACAGTGAATACTAATTCTCTTAAGCCACAGGGTGCTTAGTATTGCCGTGCCCCTCACTGTTACTTTAAAAATTGTTCACTGACTTAGTGTTTATATTACAGAGGATAGATTTCATTAAAATGTAGATGGAAATAAAAATGTTGGTAACAAATATTATCTATATTTGGATAAATATCTTTCATTGTGTTGGTGTGGCTAAATGTCAGAATGAAGTCAAGACTGTTGTATTACTAGTTCTGTGTGTGTGTGTACACACACACACACACACACACACACACACACACACACACACACACACTTGGCCAAAAAGTTCTGAACTTTTTGGCCAACCCAGTAGATTGTTCATGCAATATATGTACATAAGTAAATGAAGATATAGATGGGTATTAATCAATGAGTATTGTAGTACATGTGTAAGAGTAAGTTACGTTTCTTCAGTTTCTGAAGTGGGTTACAGATCTCTGTCATAGTGAAGAAGAGGAAACTCCAGAGTTGCTCAGTGTTTTTAGACAATCATTCTAGTTTTATATATTTTTTTAATGGATATCTCCCCTTTTCCTTTTCTGAGACATTTAGTTTTTGGCTGTGCCGGGTCTTAGTTGTGGCATGCGGGACCTTTCATGGCGGCGCTTGGGCTCTTCGTTGTGGTGTGCAGGCTTCTCTCTAGTTGTGGCGTGCGGATTTTCTCTTGTTGTGGCTTGTAGGCTCCAGGGTGCATGGGCTCTGTAGTTGTGGCGCGCGGGGTACAGAGCACGTGGGCTCTGTAGTTTGCGCCATTCAGGCTCTAGTTGAGGTGCGTGAGCTCAGTAGTTGTGGCGCGTGGGCTTAGTTGCCCCATAGCATGTGGGATCTTAGTTCCCTGACTAGGGATCGAACCCGCATCCCCTGCATTGTAAGGCGGAATCTTTACCACTGGACCACCAGGGAAGTCCCTAAGACACTGACTTCGATTTGACTTGAGAAGTTTGTACAGTGATCGTAAATGAGAAAAAAGATCATTGTACTCTACTCCAGTTGTAGTGAAGTTCAGATTGGGTGAATTTTAATCGATTGATTGATTGTCTGGTATGACGGCTTCTTGTTCAGACTTGGAACTCAGAGATACCTGTTCCAAGAAGTCTTGGAATGTAGAAAACTAATTAGGTTAGCTTGCATAGTCCTCACGAAATGAATTTTATGGATGACACTCATATTTATCATCTCTTTAGAGGTGGAAAATATTTTTCTTACTACTTCTGAATTGGGCATGCATCAATTTGGGTAAAATGCAACATCTTCCTGTAGATCTCAGTTTTGGAAATTGTAAATGATACAGATCACTTACTATGTCCTGACTAATTTTGGTGCATGAAGCCTTCCTAGTCTCAGTTATAAACATGGTATAGAGTTGGGGTTTCAGTAGCCTTTGAAGATAGTTGTCTTCTGGATACATCTGAGTTCCTTATAAAAACTTAATTCGGCAAGTATCTTTGTGGGCTATGACTACGTACTTTGGCTCTGTTTCAGTTGACTGACTTTAGTAATGCTACAGAATGACCTATCTTATGTCAAAGATTTGGTGTTTTATTAGCAAAACATTTTTCTGTAATTAATTAGAGTGAATTAATATTCTTAAAAAATATTTTGCTATGTTTTCAAGATCCTCTATATCTACCCAAATTTTTACATTTACCTCCCACATTCTCCTAACTATTCAATGTTCAAAGATGGCTTGGCTCTAGGAAAGAATTTACCTAGTCTTTGTTTCAGTAGTGTTAGACTTATTAATGAGAGGCAGTATAAGAGATCAGCCTCTGGAACCAAATAGCTTGAGCTTTAGTCTTGGTTCTATTCGATCTTGAAGTTCATCAGGAAGATGAACATAATAATACTATCTACCTCATAAAGCGGTTGTGAGAATTAAAATGAGTCAACATATGTTAAACATATAGGATAGTGCCTGGTATATAGTATGTGCTCTGTAAGTTGTTCTTGTGGTAGCAGTGGCTGTTTGAAAGTTTGCTGAGTGTAGTAGATGTTTTTACTATAGATACTCTGTTGAAATTGCAGTGTTTTTTTCTTCCAGTTTGCCACGTATGTGGAAATGTGACCACTGAAATCGAATAGACATAAGAGCAGTAATTTTGTATTACAGGAGAGTAAAAAAAATTATGTAAGTTAATTGATTTTGGACTTGAAATTGTTAAAAGAGCACAGTGATGTGAAGAGCTGGTTGATTGGTATTCATTTACACATTTATTGAACATGTGCTAGTCATGGGGGCACAAAATAATTAAGGCAACATTTTGACCTTTGAATGCATAGAGGAGGGAGTTTCTTCAACCTGAGCAGAATAGAGAAGGCTTCTCAAAGGATGTTGCCTTTATGATTGGGTTGGGAAGATGACATAGTGGGAGGGATGATCATCTTAGGCCAAGGTACTTGGCTTATGCAGAGACATATTGGTCTTTAAAAGCATGGTAGGGACTTGCCTGGTGGTGCAGTGGTTAAGAATCAGCCTGCCAATGAAGGGGACACAGGTTTGAGCCCTGGTCTGGGAAGATCCCACATGCCGCGGAGCAACTCAGCTCGTGCACCACAGCTACTGAGCCTGTGTTCTAGAGGCTGCGAGCCACAACTAGTGAGCCCACATGCCACAACTACTGAAGCCTGCGTGCCTAGAGCCCGCGCTCCACAACAAGAGAAGCCACCGCAGTGAGAAGTCTGCGCACTGCAATGAAGAGTAGCCCCGGGGCGTCCCTGGTGGCTCAGTGGTTGAGAGTCCACCTGCCGATGCAGGGGACACGGGTTCGTGCCCCGGTCCGGGAGGATCCCACATGCCGCGGAGTGGCTGGGCCCGTGAGCCATGGCCGCTGAGCCTGCGCCTCCCGAGCCTGTGCTCTGCAACGGGAGAGGCCACAACAGTGAGAGGTCTGCGTACTGCAAAAGAAAAAAAAAAAAAAGAGTAGCCCCGCTCGCAGCAACTAGAGAAAGGCCACGTGAAACAACAAAGACCCAACGCAGCCGAAGAAATTAAATAAATAAATAAATAAATGCATGGTAAATTCAGGGAAGTTTTGGGGGGAAGACGAGTTGGGGTTGGATGGTTAGAGTTGAAGCTGAGAGATTGGCAAAGACAAGAACGTAATATGTTTTGCTAAAAAGTTTGGAGTTGATATCAATGGTAGGGAGCCATTGTAGGTTATGACAGAATCACAGTTGTTTTTTATTTATTCATTTATTTATTTTTAACATCTTTATTGGAGTATAATTCCTTTACAATGGTGTGTTAGTTTCTGCTTTATAACAAAGTGAATCAGTTATACATATACATATGTCCCCATATCTCTTCCCTCTTGCGTCTCCCTCCCTCCCACCCTCCCTATCCCACCCCTCTAGGTGGTCACAAAGCACCAAGCTGATCTCCCTGTGCTATGTGGCTGCTTCCCACTAGCTATCTATTTTACGTTTGGTAGTGTATATATGTCCATGCCACTCTCTCACTTCCTCCCAGCTTACCCTTTCCCCTCCCCATATCCTCAAGTCCATTCTCGAGTAGGTCTGTGTCTTTATTCCCGACTTGCCCCTAGGTTCTTCATGCCTTTTTTTTTCCTTATTTTTCTTGGATTACATATATATGTGTTAGCATACGGTATTTGTTTTTCAGAAAGAAAGATTCCAAGCTAATGCCCAGTTGTGAGAAGTGATGAGAGCTGCATCTAAGTTAGTTTGAGAGGTAGAAACAACATAATTTGGTGAACGTGGGGATGAGAGGGATTGACAAGGTGAAAATTACTCATACTTAGCTTTCTACTTTGGGTAACTGGGTGAATGAATTAACCTGAAGTACAAGAAGTACAAGAAGGTGTGGTGAGTAGCTTTTGTTGGCGAATGCTGAGGAGCAAGAGGATCATAGTGATTTCAGTTATGTTACTTTTGAGGTTCTTGAAGGACATCCATGTAGAGATGTCCAGAAGACATTTGGAAATTCAGGGTTGAAGCTTGAAGATTTGGGAATACAGACTTGGAAGGCATTGGCATTTATAGACAAAGCCTAGTCTAGTGGTTAAGGATATTGGCTCCGGAGCCAGACTGAGTTCCAGTCTATGATTTATCACTTCCTAGCTGTGTCTTAGGCAAGATGCTTAACCTCTCTCTGCACTTCATAATTAGTACCTAACTCATTTGGTTTTTGGAAAGATATTAAGTAAACTAATGCATGTAGACATTGCTTGACCCACCATAAGCACTCAGTAGATGTTACTTTTTGTATTGGTGTTTTAAATTATATAGTTCATTTCAACAGGTGTTTGCCACATGGGGATAATAAGATGAATTGTAAGTCCACTCTCCTCTCAAATTTGGAAAGCTTTCTAAAAGCAGTGACACCTCAGTTGAGACTTGAAAGAAATGGAGTTAGCCAGGCAGAGGGAACAGCATGAGCAAGAGCAGAGGCATGCAGCAGGTAATATTTGTTATAAGCAGTTTGGTATTAGAGTGCAAAGCATGAGGAAGGGAGTGATTGGATAGCCTGAGGGTCTTGGACTTGGCCCTCCTGGGCTATGGCTCCCATATTTTTCAGTTGAAGAACTCCCAGTTTAAGGTAAAAAATGTAGGGCCCTATTATGATAGGTATGTTTTTAGTATTAGTTAATTGAGAAAATATTGCAAAAAGCTTCTACTTTTAAGTAATTTTTATTTTAGACTTATTATTGTCTGTGTAATTTGAAAAATACTACAACACGTAATTTGAGCTTTCCTCCTTGCTGGCTTAACCTTGAAATTTTTATGGGGGGGAACAAGTCAGTTAATACTCTGCTACCTGCCCTCCGACTTCAAAAATTTTGTTATCATCTTCTCACTTGGTCTTTGTGGGCTTGTTTAATGCCCTCTTTAGTATGTCTTTCCTGTCTTTCCGTGGGAGCATGGGAGGGAGCAGAGGTAAATGTGTGTGCATTATATCCTTGTTTAACTGGAAATCTGTAGTTGTAACCGTACTTAAGTTGTTGAACATTTGGAAATCTATCCTTAAGAATGTTCTCTATAACTATAGATAGAATATAAACAATAATAGATTTCTGTAATGGAGTATGTAAAAATAGTGGGGAGGTCGTGGGAGGTACCTCTCTGATATGTGCATTGTACTGATCATAGCCTCATGCAAAGGTGGGTGCATTTGGCAAGACACTTCTCTGGGTTACCATCTCTAAAATGGGCTAATAATTCTTGGCCAGACTACTTCATTATGTGATATGATAATGAATGTAGAAATTCTTTGTAAATTGTACTTCAAATGTGAGGGATACAGAATAGTTAAGCCAAACTCCTTTGGTATAGAGAGGAGAAAATGGAGGTACAGATGACAAAAAGAATAAGTTATTTGCTATATAAAACAGTTTGTGACAAGGGCAGTGCTCCTAAAAACAAGTAATTGTGCTCTACTTGAGTATGTTAAATCAAGGATGTATTTTAGAGGAAATAAATATTCTTACTTTTTAGAGGAAATGATTGGAATGTTAGAGTAGGGCAGGTAGAAATATGTTGTGATTTATCGTGGGCACCAGGAGTTTAAATCTTTATGATTTGTTTCTGTGCCTTTACGTTGATTGATGTAGTTGGAGAGAGACAAGTAAGACTGGGGAGATAGCACAGGGCAGTGGTTCTCAGCCCCACTTGCTCATTAGAATCATCAGGAGAGCTTTTAAAAAACTATTCTGCTTGGATCCCAGTATTCTCACTTAAGTGGCCTGGAATGGAGCCCAAGCATACTTAAAAAAAATTTTTTTTTTCTTTAATTTTTAGAGCATGCCTGATGATTCTAATGGGCAGCCAGGTTTAGGGGTTCAAACTTCACCTAGAATCTTAAATGAGCAAGTTTATTTCATATGCCTGGGATGAATGAGAGACAAATTTTATTTGAATTGAATAGTATTGTATTTAGCCATAATTTTTTTTTTTTTTGGTAAGAAAACCTCCCAAGTTAGTCTGCTAATAAAACCTACCCCACTGTATCTTTTTTTAAAAAATATTTTAATTTAATTTAATTTTTATTTATTTATTTTTGGTTGCATTGGGTCTTCGTTGCTGCACACGGGCTTTCTCTAGTTGCGGCGAGCGGGGGCCACTCTTCATTGTGGTGCGTGGGTCTCTCATTGCAGTGGCCTCTTGTTGCGGAGCACAGGCTCTAGGTGCGCGGGCTTCAGTAGTTGTGGCACATGGGCTCAGTAGTTGTGGCTCGCAGGCTCTAGAGCGCAGGCTCAGTCGTTGTGGCGAACGGGCCTAGTTGCTCTGTGGCATGTGGGATCCTCCCGGAGCAGGGCTCGAACCCGTGTCCCCTGCATTGGCAGGGGGATTCTTAACCACTGCGCCACCAGGGAAGTCCCCCCACTGTATCTTAAATTGTATTTAGTGTATATATAATGAAATATGCTTGTAAGCAACAGGAATATACCAAGGGCCAAATTCCTGTTGCTTTCTATTTTGTCCTTTTCTCATGTAATTCAGTTTTGTTTGATTTTTTGGAACCAGTTAAGCGCTCTCATTCTTTTTCACCAAAATGCCGCTATAGCGAGGACAGTGACCTCATACTGAGGGCAGGGGAAATAGTGGCTACAGAGGGCAGAAATGGCTAGGATTATCTACCAGATCAACTGTTCCATGCCTCAAATGTCTTTGTTTCATGTTGTCTTAAGAAAAAAGCTAACTGTTAGAATGTTTCATTTTATCACATTATAACTTAGTTTTTAAAAAATATTTTAATTAATTAATGATTTATTTATTTAGGCTGTGCTGGGTCTTAGTTGTGGTACATGGGATCTTTGTTGTGGCATGTGGGCTTTTGGTTGTGCCATGTGAACTCTTAGTTGCAGCATACCTGCGGGATCTAGTTCCCCCACCAGGGATCGAACCCGGGCCCCCTGCATTGGGAACATAGAGTCTTACCCACTGAACCACCAGGGAAGTCCCAGTATAGCTTACTTTTAATCCATTAAAAAATTCTTCAAAACTATAGAAAATGATTCATTTATTCAAAAACATTTACTGGGACTTCCCTGGTGGTGCAGTGGTTAAGAATCTGCCTGCTAATGCAGGGGACACAGGTTCGAGCCCCGGTCTGGGAAGATCCCACATGCCGCAGAGCAACTAAGCCCGCGTGCCACAACTACTGAGCCTGCGCTCTAGAGCCCGCGAGCCACAGCTCCTGAACCCGCATGCCACAACTACTGAAGCCCGCATGCCTAGAGCCTGCTCTCCGCAACAAGAGAAGCCACCTCAAAGAGAAGCCTGCACACTGCAACAAAGACCCAACACAGACAAATAAATAAATAATTAAATTAAAAAAAAAAAACATTTACTGTGTGTCAAACACTGGTGATACAGCAGTTAACAAAGTCCTTGCTTTCCTAGAGCTCATGGTTTAGTGGAAAGAGGTGTATTACACACCACACCACACCCCCCCACATACCCTATATCAAGTGGTGATAAATGCCATAAAATATCAAAAGTGATGTGAGATGATGGTGGATAAATTTGTGCTGTGTGGTGGTCTGGTGGGGTGGGGGGTGGGTCTCTCTGTGATGGCACTTGAGCAAAGATCCCAGTGATGTGAGAGAGCAGCAAGGCAGATATCCAGGGGAAGTTTTTGTTGGCCTGTTATTGTAGTATGCAAAAACAGCTGGGTGCATTTTCATCATATTTGGATGGAATTTGACTTGAACTGACTTAAAATGTAGGCTATGTGAGGAATGATGATGCGTGCCATCTATGTTAAACAGAAAATAGCAGTTTCAGATATGAGCTCCGAATAGAAATTCACAAGGTCACATGTTCCAAATTGTAGAATTATATTGATTTGTAGCTGAGTTGCTTCTCACGTGGGCAACTTCCTGTGTAGCAACAGGAATTTATTTACAGATGGTTAGGGGTTCTCCTGTGCAATATCAGATAGGGAAGTTAGTCCCCAAATTTTACTTAATTATAGCCAGGTCAAAATCCTGAAGGAAGCATGTAACCTATATATCCCAGACTGGTTAAGAGATTTAACTGTGTCAAATTGAGTAATGTATATGAAAAGGGCCCCACAATTTCTTACAGGAAGTAGGTCCTTAAAGATTGAGTCCCATCCATGGAAATTTTTCAGTGGTGATTATGTTCTCAAAACTTTCTCAATTGATGTCAGATACTTAAGATTATTGTAAAAATAAGTGGTCTGGTGGTAGTTTTGGATAAAGTGAATAGGGAGAATTGGAAGTTGGAACTCTTAATTCCAGTAATTCTGTATATTTCAGAGAACCGCTTCCATGTTTAGGTAGATCTGCCTAAATAATACTATCCCTGCTTTATATTTTATCCATTTGTTACTTTTTCTTCATGGCCTAGCCACTGAACTTTCCGAAACTTCCTTTGCTTTGCACCAAGTTCTCTTTTATAGGAATACTCATTTTGGCTTTGAATAATACACTATACTAACAACTTTTGTTAAATGATTTTATTTTGGTAACTTTAAATAAATTTTAAGGGCTTTATAAGAACCTAACATTAATTTTGCATGCTCTTTATTGACCTTGAATGATATTTGTATGTTTGTATGTTATGGTAGACTATTTTAAGCATTGAAGTCTGATGATATCTCAGTGGACATGGACTTTTACAGTGTGTTGTGTCAGTTTGCAAAGATAATGTATTTCTGATAGTATTTTTAGAAGTTTTATAGGGATGCACATGGATGGTGTATTTTTAGAGTTGACTATTTCTTAATATGGGTATTAAAATTGATAACTAATTTAAAAAACCCTGCAATTTTCTTCCTTTGAAAATTTCCATTTTAAAAGTGATTTACCTTATTATAGGACATCAGATAGACTAAGGGAAGGTGCAGTTATCTATGGTTTCATTACCTAGAGATGGCCCATCTTAGCATTTTGGTGTGTAACAGGTTCTTTTTGCCTTTTTCTATTATTTAATATATTTTTATAGAACTTGGATGGTAAGATATGTTATGAACTATTTCCCCCCTTTACTTTGTTAAAACTGTATTGTAAATATTTTCCTATGTCTTTATTCTTTTATATAATTTAAAAATAAATTTTGATTAATGATTATAATAAATGGCCTTTCATGTGTGTATACTAGTAATACATGCATAGATTCACGTAACCATCACCACAATCAGGGTACAGGGCAGTTTCAATACCTGAAAAGTTCCCTGTGGTATCCACTTTGGTGTCCGTTTGTAGTTAGCCTCCCCCGCACAGCCCCAACCTTTGGTAATCACTGATCTGTTCTCTGTATTGTTAGTTTTGTCTTTTCTAGAATGTATGGAAATGGAACCCTACAGCATGCAACTTTAATTAATTAATTTATGGCTGTGTTTGGTCTTTGTTGCTGTGCGTGGGCTTTCTCTAGTTGCAGCGAGCAGGGGCTACTCTTTGTTGCGGTGTGCGGGCTTCTCACCATGGTGGCTTCTCTTGTGGAGCATGGTCTTCAGTAGTTGTGGCACGCGGGCTCAGTAGTTGTGGCTCGTGGGCTCTAGAGCGCAGGCTCAGTAGTTGTGGCGCATGGGCTTAGTTGCTCCGCGGCATGTGGGATCTTCCTGGACCAGGGTTCGAACCTGTGACCCCTGCATTGGCAGGCGGATTCTTAACCACTGCACCACCAGGGAAACCCAGTATGTAACTTTTTTTTTTTTTTTTTTTTGCCGTACGCGGGCCTCTCACTGTTGTGGCCTCTCCCGTTGTGGAGCACAGGCTCTGGACGTACAGGCTCAGCGGCCATGGCTCACGGGCCCAGACTGGGGCACAAACACGTGTCCTCTGCATTGGCAGGCGGATTCTCAACCACTGCGCCACCAGGGAAGCCCCAGTATGTAACTTTTTGATACTGACTTGTTGCACATAGCATAATGCCTGTGAGAATCATCGAGTTGTTGCATGTATCCATAGTTCATTCCTCTTTATTGCTAAATAGTATTCCATTATTTGAATGTATCACCATTTATTTAGTCAGTCAGTTTTGGGAGGACATGCTTTTGATAATTATGAATAGAGCTGTTATAAACACCTGAATACAAGTTTTTATGTGAATAAAGGTTTTATGTCTCTAGGGTAAATACATAGAAGTGGGATTGCAAGGCCATTTGGTAAGTGTATGTTTAACTTTATAAGAAGCTGTCAAACTAGTGTGGCTGTACCATTATGCATTTCCATTAGAAATTTATGAGTTCCACTTGCTCTGCATCCTTGCCAGCATTTGGTATTGTCTCTATATTGTTAAGAAGTCAGTACTACCCAAAGCTGTTTACAGATTGCAATCCTTATCAAAATCCCAATGACTTTTTTTTGTAGAAATAGAAAAATCCATCCTAAAATTTGTATGGAATCTCAAGGGACCCCAAATAGCCAACGCATTCTTGAAAAAAAAAAAAAAGAAAAATGTTGGAGGACTCACACTTGCTGATTTCAAAATTTATTACTACAGTGCTACAGTAATCAAAACAATGTGGTTCTGGCATAGACAGACGTAAAGACTGATGGACTAATGAGCACAGAAGTAACCCCTTACATATGTGGTCAAATGATTTTTGACAAGGAGGCCAAGACCATCCAAAGGGGGAAAGGACGATCTCTTTAAGAAATAGTGCTGAGAAAACTGGATATCCACATGCAAAAGAATGAAGTTCGACCATTATACAATCATATACACCATAGTCAAACATATACAAAACACCATATACAAAAATTAACTCAAAATGGATCAAAGACTTAAGTGTAAGAGCTATAACTCTTAAGCTCTTAGAAGAAAACAAAGCAGAAAAGCTTCAAGATGTTGGATATGACAGTGATTTCTTGGATATGATACCAAAGGCACAGACACCCAGAGAATAAATAGACAAATTGAACTTCATCAAAATGAAAAACTTTTGCACATTGAAGGATACTATCAAGAGAGTAAGAAGGCAGAACACAAAAGGGGAGAAAATATTTGCCAATCAGGTATCCAGAGATATAGCCAGATATATTTAGACAATTACAGAGAAGCAACTCAACAACAGCAAAAAACAAATAGCCTGGTTAAAGAATGAGCAAAGGACTTAAATAGACATTTCTCCAAAGAAGATAAACAAACGACCAACAAGCACATGAAAGGATGCTCAGCATCATTAATCATTAGGGAAATGCAAATCAAACCCACAATGAGGTATCACTTCACACCCATTAGGATGGCTATTATCAAAAAAGAAAAAAGAAGAGTAAGTGTTGGCAAGGATATATAGAGATTGGAACCTTTTTTGCCATACTGGTGGGAATATAAAATGGTGCAGCCATTGTGGATAACAGTATGTGGTTTCTCAAATAATTAAAAATTACCATATGAACCTGCAATTCCACATTTGAGTAATATAGTTTCTCAAATAATTAAAAACTACTGTATGAACTTGAAATTCTACGTTTGAGTATTGGGTATAAAGAATTGAAAGCAGGATCTTGAAGAAACATTTGTATGCCATGTTCACAGTGGCATTATTCCCAGCTAGACAAGAAGTAGATGCCACCCAAGTGTCTATCAGTGGATGAATGGATAAACAAAATATGGTGTATGTATACAATGAAATATTAGCCTTAAAAAGGGAGGAAATTCTGACACATGCTACATCATGGATGAACCTTGAAGATGTTATGCTCAGTGAAATAAGCCAGTCACAAAAGAACAAATACTGTATGATGCCACTTACATGAGGTACTTAGTCAATTTCATAGAGACAGAAGAAAGTAGAATAGTGGTTGCCAGGTTCTATAGGGATGGAGGTGGGGAGTTAGTGTCAATGGTTATAGAGTTTCAGTATTGCAAGATGGAAAGAGTTCTGTGGATGGATGGTGGTGATGGTTGCAAAACATGAATGTACTTAATGCCACTGAACTTTACACTTAGAAATGGTTAAAATGGTAAGTTTTATGTAATGTATAATTTACCACAATTAAAAAAATCATTTTAAAAAATCAGATGGTTATGCTTATGCAGTTCTGTCTCTGGATTCTGTTCTGTTCCATAGATCTAATGTGTCTATACATTTTCCAGTAGCACACATTCTTGTGGTAATGTAAGTTTTATAGCAGGTCTTAAAGTCATATAATGTGATTTGTCCAGCTTTATTCTTTATCAAAATTGTTTTGGCTATTCCAGTTCCTTTGCCTTTTCAAATTATTTTGGACTCAGTTTATCTATATCTCAAAACTCCTGCTAGGATTTTGATTGAAATTGCATTAAATTTATAGAGGACATCTTTGCTATGTTGACTCTTCCATTCCGTGACCATGGTTTTATTTAGCTCTTCTTTGATTTCTTTCACTGGTCATTTGTACTTTTCAGCATACATATTCTGTATACCTTTTGTTAGATATATATCTAAGTATTTTATTTTATGTTTTTAGAGCTCTTGTAGACTGTTAATTTGGGGAGTAAATTTTGGTTTCAGATTGATCATTGCTAGTATATAGAAATACAGTTGTTTGATTTTTGTGTATTGACTTTGTTCAGTGAAACCTTGCCCAACTCGTTAGCTCTAGGAGTTTTTGTTTGTTTTTTAGATTCTTTGGGATTTTCTACATAGGTAATCATGTTATCTGTGAATAGGGACAGTTTGATTTCTTCCTTTCTAATCTGTCTGGTTCCCCGTTTCTTATTGCAGTGGCTAGATCTTCCATCATGATACTGCATAGGAGTGGTGAGAGTGTAATATCCTTGTCCTGTTCGTGATCTTAGGGGGAAAGTGTTCAGTCTTTTACCATTAAGTGTTTGATAGTGGTAGACTTCCTGTAGTCGTCCTTTATCAGATTGGGGAAATTACCTTTTAATTTGCTGAGGGCTTTTTTTTTTTTTTTAAATCATGAAAAGATGTATTTTGCCAAATGCATCTGCTGAGTTGATTATGTGGTTTTTCTTCTTTAAGCAATTATCATGATAGCTTACATTGATTGATTTCTGAATATTGAACCAGTTTTGCATCCCTGGGATAACCCTACTTGGTCCTGGTGTATTGTCATTTTTATATATTGCTAAACTCCATTTGCTTTTATTTTGTTGAGGATTTTTGCATCAATCTGCGTGAGGAATAATGGTATGCAGTTTCTCTTTTTGTACTGTCTTTTTCTAGTTTTGATATCAGGTTAAATCTGGCCTCATAAAATGAGTTTGGAAGTGTTCCCTCTTCTTCTGTTTCCTGAAAGAGATTGTGTAGAATTGGTGTTACTTTTTAAGTTCTCCAGAGAAATCAGGTAAGCCTGGAGATTTCTTTGAAAAGTTTTAAACTGTGAATTCACTTTCCTTAATTTAGATTATCTGTTTCATTTTGGATAATTTGGTAGTTTGTGGTTTTTAAGGAATCTCACTAATGTTTCAAAATTTATGTGTATAGATCTACCTGTATTATTCCTCAGTTATCTTCTTAACATTTGTAGTGTCAAATTTATTTATTTTGATGACCTAAGTTGTCAAATTTATGTGCATAGAGATGTTCATAGTATTATTTATCTTTCGATGTCTACAGAATCTGTCGTCTAGCTCCTCTTTCATTCCTGATATTATTGTTAATTTATGTCTTCTTTTTTTTTCTTTGCCAGTCTTGCTACAGCTTTATAAATTTCATTGATCTTTTCAAAGAACTCGTTTTTGCTTATATTGATTTTCTGTGTTGTTTTTCTATTTTCACTTCCACTGATTTCTGCTATTATCTTTATTGTTTCTTTTCTTTTGCTTGTTTTGCTCTTTTTCTGGTTTTCTTAAGTAGGAAGCTTAGGTTATTGATTTAAGGCCTTCTTCCCCACCCCAGTATAAGCGTTCAATTCCTATAAATTTTACTCTAATCACTGTTTTAGCTTCTTTTTGTTTTTAAAAATTATTTATTTAATTTTTGGCTGTATCAGGTCTCAGTTGGAGCATGTGGGCTCCTCGTTGTGGTGCATGGGCTTCTCTCTAGTTGTGGCACGCAGGCTCTCTAGTTGTGGCCTGCGTGCTCAGTAGTTGTGGCATGAGGGCTTATTTTTTTTTTTTTTTTTTTTTTGCAGTACGCGGGCCTCTCCCGTTGCGGAGCACAGGCTCCGGACGCGCAGGCTCAGCGGCCATGGCTCACAGGTGCAGCCGCTCCACGGCATGTGGGATCTTCCCAGACCGGGGCACGAACCTGTGTCCCCTGCATCGGCAGGCGGACTCTCAACCACTGCGCCACCAGGGAATCCCCCATATGACGTTTTGATATTATATTTTCATTTTCATTCTTTTTTTTTTTTTTTTGGCTGCACTGCAGCTTGTGGGATATCAGTTCCCCAACAGGGATTGAACCCAGGCCACGGCAGTGAAAGCGCCGAATCCCAACCACTAGACCATGGGGAACTGAACTCCCTCATTTTCATTCTTTTAAAAATGTTTAGACTTCTTCATCGACCTAAAGATTATTTAGAAGTATGTTGTTTAATTTACAAGTATTTAGAGGTTTCCCATTATATTTCTGTTACTGATTTCTACTTAAATCCATTATGGTCAGAGAACATACCTTTTGTTTGTTTATTTGTTTGTTTTATTGAAGTATAGTTGTTTTACAACATTGTGTTAATTTCTGCTGTACACTGAAGTGATTCAGTTATACATATATACATTCTTTTTTTAAATATTCTTCTCCATTATGGTTTATCATAGGATATTGAATATAGTTTCCCATGCTGTACAGTAGGACCTTGTTATTTATCCATTCTGTATACAATAGCTAACATCTGCTGACCCCATCCCTCCCCTAATCCCCTCCCCCTTGGCAACCACAAGTCTGTTTTCTGTGTCCGTGAGTCTGTTTCTGTTTTGTACATAGGTTCATTTGTGTCATATTTTAGATTTCACATATAAGTGATATCATATGGTATTTTGTCTTTCTCTTTCTGACTTACTTCACTTAGTATGATAATCTCTAGTTGCATCCCTGTTGCTGCAAATGACATTATTTTGTTCTTTTTATTTGCTAAGTAGTATTTGATTGTATATATGTACCACATCTTCTTTATCCATTCATCTTTTGCTGGACATTTAGGTTGTTTTCATGTTTTGGCTATTGTGAATAGTGCTGCTGTGAACATAGGGGTGCATGTATCTTTTTGAATAATTTTTGTCTGGATATATGTCCAGGAGTGGGATTGCTGAATCATATGGTAATTATGTTTTTAGTCTTTTGAGGAACCTCCATACTGTTTTCCCTAGTGGCTGCACCAACTTACATTCCCACCAGCAGTGTAGGAGGGTTCCCTTTTCTCCACACCCTCTCCAGCATTTGTTATTTGTAGACTTTTTAATGATGGCCATTATGACCAGTGTGAGGTGGCACCTCATTGTAGTTTTGATTTGCATTTCTCTAATAATTAGTGATGTTGAATATCTTTTTATGTGCTTATTGGCCATCTGTATTTCTTCTTTGGAGAAATGTCTGTTAAGGTCTTCTGCCCATTTTTCGATTGGGTTGTATGAGCTACTTGTATATTTTGGAGATTAAGCCCTTGTCTGTCACATCATTTGCTAATATTTTCTCCTAGTTCATAGGTTGTCTTTTTGTTTTGTTTATGGTTTCCTTTGCTGTGCAAAAGCCTATAAGTTTGATTAGGTCCCGTTTGTTTATTTTCACTTTTATTTCTGTTGCCTTGGGAGACTGACCTAAGAAAACATTGGTATGATTTATTTCAGAGAATGTTTTCCCTATGATCTTTTCTAGGAGTTTTATGGTGTCATGTCTTATATTTGTCTTTAAGCCATTTTGAGTTTATTTTTGTGTGTGGTGTGAGGGTGTGTTCTAACTTCATTGATTTACATGTGGCCATCCAACTTTCCCAATACCACTTGCTGAAGAGACTGTCTTTTTCGCATTGTATATTCTTACATCCTTTGTTGAAGATTAATTGACCCGGAGGTGTATGGGTTTATTTCTGGGCTCTCAGAGAACATACTTTTAACTTCACTTCTTGTATATTAAGGTCTGTCTTATGATCCAGGATATGATATGTCTTGATTAATATTCAGTGTGCACCTGAAATGAATGTGCATTCTACTGTTGATAGGTGGAATATTTTTAAAATGTCATGGGTTGATGGTACTGTTTTTTTTTTTGATGGTACTGTTTTCTATCTACTAGTTCTGTTAACTACTGAAAGTTGAAGTCTTCCACTGTAATTATGGATGCCTATTTCTCCCTTCAGTTCTGTTAATTTTTGCTGAATGTATTTTGAAGTTCTCCTACGTGTATATATATTTAGGATTGCTTTTTGTTTTTCATGAACTGACCCTTTTGTTATGTAATGTCCTCATTTATTCCTGGTGATTTTCTTTGTTATGATCATTGGCTGATCTAAATATAACTATTCCATCTTTCTATGATAACATTTGCATGATATATCTTTTTTCCATCCTTTTACCCTTTTAGAATGGTAAAAGTTTCTTGTAGACATCATAGAATTGGCTTGTGTGTGTTTAAATTCAGTTTATCTTTTCATTGGCATACTTAGGCCATTTATGTTTAATGTAGTTGCTGATATTTTGATTTAGATACTCCAGTTGATTATTTATTTGTTTCCTCTTTTTTCCTTTATTTTTTCTTTCTGCTTTTTTTGGCTTGATTTTTTTTTTAAACTTATCTATTGCTTTTGCCTAATTATTTGTATGTGCTTTTGTAGTTACTTGAAGGATTGCAATATACATACTTTTCTCAGTCTATTTAGAGTCAGTATTTTACCACGTTATTTATTTATTTATTTAGGGAACTTTATTTACTCATGGCTGCGTTGGGTCTTCGTTGTTGCGTGGGCTTTCTTTAGTTGCAGCGAGCAGGGGCTACTCTTCATTGCAGTGCATGGGTTTCTCATTGTGGTGGATTCCCTTATTGTGGAGTGTGGGCTGTAGGCACATGGGCTTCAGTAGTTGTGGCACGAGGGCTCAGTAGTTGTGGCTCTCGGGATTTAGAGCACAGACTCAGTAATTGTGGTGCACAGGCTTAGTTGCTCCACGACATGTGGGATCTTCCCGAACCAGGGCTCAAACCTGTGTCCCCTGCATTGGCAGGCGGATTCTTAACCACTGCGCCACCAGGGAAGCCCTATTTTACCACTTTAAGTGGCATATAGAAACCATACCGCCGTATTGTACCCTTCTCTCTTTTAAGTTATGGTTGACTTATTTATTACATATATGTGACATTGAAGACCCCCAGGCATTGTAGTAATTTTTGCTTTCAGTTGTCAAATATATTTTAAAGAACTGAGGTGAAGAATCATCACTTACATTTACCCAGATATTTACCATTTCTGTTGCTCTTCCCTCATTCTTTTTTTTTTCTAATATTTATTTAGTTATTTATTTTATTTTATTTTTGGCTGTGTTGGGTCTTCGTTTCTGTGCGAGGGCTTTCTCTAGTTGTGGCAAGCGGGGGCCACTCTTCATCGCGGTGCACGGGCCTCTCACTATCGCGGCCTCTCTTGTTGTGGAGCACAGGCTCCCGACGCGCAGGCTCAGTAGTTGTGGCTCACGGGCCTAGTTGCTCTGCGGTATATGGGATCTTCCCAGACCAGGGCTCGAACCCGTGTTCCCTGCATTGGCAGGCAGATTCTCAACCACTGTGCCACCAGGGAAGCCCTCTTCCCTCATTCTTGATACTCTAAGTTTATTTCTGAATAGTTTCCCTTCTCTTTGATGAACTTCCTTTTGTGATTCTTTTTGAGCAGGTTTGCTGGCAGAATTTCCCTTTAGTGTTCCCTCATCTGAGCATGTCTTTATTTCACCTTCATTCCTGATGGATATTTTTGTTGAATATAGAATTTCTTTTTTCAGTATTTTAAAAATGGTTCAATTCCTAACAAACCCCATGGTTTTTAATGATAAATGTGCTTTTATTGTAATTATTACTTGCTTGTACGTAACATATCCTCTGGTTGCTTTCAAGATTTTTCTATGTTAGGTTTCAGCAGCTTATTGTGTCTGGCTGTGAATTTTTAACCTACTATTTTTGTGAAATTTCCCCTGCCCCAAAAGAAAATCTGTACTAATGCAAGTCATTAGTGTCAGTCAGGAGTCTGCAAACTATGGCCTGCCACCTCGGTAGCTCTCAACCTGTTTCCTGATTTTGCAAATAAAATGCTACTGGAACACATATATACCCGTTTATTTACATGTTACTTTTGCACTACAGTGGCAGAGTTGAGTAATTGTGAGAAAGACCATATGTATTGTGAGGCCTTAAATAGTTACTATCTGACCTTTTTATAAGAAGCTTGCTGATCTCTGGTATAGTTGGAGGAAATTTGAGTGTTTCTTCTATTAAAATTTTCTGCTTGAATTTCTTTTTAAACTTTATCCTGTAGGGTTCAAAGTCATTTTACAAGTATCTTCTATAGAAAATTCTAACAAGGTGTAACATGTCGTAGAGGGTAGGTGTAAGAGTTTTTCCCCTGTATTTAAAAGCCAAAAATGACTTTTTAGCCAACTTTTCTTGAAAATTTAAACATTAGTTAAGCATGACTTACCTTTCTTTGAGAAATTTATTTTCAGACATTTTAAACTCATAAGGCAAACAAAATAAATTTCTATTAAATAACTAACTTATGCCAAAATGGGACTTAAGTTTTTTAAAGGTAAACTTGGGAGGTTTAGTTTAAGTACAGGTTATAAGTTTTTTATTTTTTATAAACTTATTTATTTTTGGCTGAATTGGGTTTTCGTTACTGCGTGCAGGCTTTCTCTAGTTTGGGCGAGTAGGGGCTACTCTTTGTTGTGGTGCACGGGCTTCTCATTGTGATGGCTTCTCTTGTTGTGGAGCACGGGCTCTAGGCGTGTGGGCTTCAGTAGTTGTGGCATGTGGGCTCAGTAGTTGTGGCGCATGGGCTTAGTTCCTCCACGGCATGTGGGATCTTCCCGGACCAGGGCTTGAACCCATGTCCCCTGCATTGGCAGGTGGATTCTTAACCACTGCATCACCAGAGAAGTCCTGTAAGTTTTTTGTTAATGTTATTTGCAGCATTAAAATTTATCAACAGTGTTGCATAGTAATACTACTAAAACCATGGAACAAAGCAATATGAATAAATGTATAACTTAAGAGACAATTTCATACAAACCTTTGAAAAGATGTTTTCTTACTGAGTGACACATCCTGGCTTGAACATAGGTTTCTTGGTTTCATCTCTTTTATGAACCTTTATGCACTTAAAATTGTTATTCTTATAACTAAAAATAAATGTCTATTGTTACCTCTCATTGTGAAACCTGTGCTTGTTTTTTTGCTGTACAAATACTCAGTTCTGGGTCAGACTTAAGCACACATGGATTTCATTTTTATCCCAAGTTAGAGAATTTGTGTCTTTGGTCTTATTTCTTGTTAGGTAAGAAAAGACATGCCCAAACGTGTTAGAAGGTGAAAAGTTCCATAAAATATTCTTTGTTCATTGCAGGATATTTTTTCTTCACAGAAATCTAAAACTTGTTTAGGGCCAGATGTAAATTAAATCTTGAGCATACTATCAGCCTACATTAGCAAAGCTCATTTTCTCGAAATAAAGTTCTCAGGCTGAGTAAAAGATTCAGAGAAAGAGTTTGTGTGGTGGGTTGTACAATTCATGTGCACATGGGACCTCAGATTGTGACCTTATTTAGAAATAGGGTCTTTGCTAATGTAATTAGTGAAGATGAGGTCACATGAACTCAAAGAGCCTTTGGGGTAGTATGGCTGATAATAAGTTTACTGTCTTTCTGGTGTGTAGTACAGCAAGTCACTGCTTACAAATGGCCTTCTGTAACTTAGGTCAAAAAATCGGGAATGGACTCATCTGAATAAACACGGTTCTACTACATGCTGCTCTGTGGGCCTGGAAGACCTCTGAAGAAATTGCCAATAAGGCTGCTTGGTCACTGTGCATTACTTTGAGGGCTAATATTGTATAGTATAAGAAGTTCCAAAAAAGTGTTGACTTTTTTTGGTCAAGATCTATTGAGGAATTTCTAGTGACATTATATGGAATTCTAGGGTTGCATGGAAACCCAGTTGAAAAGCTTTGCGTAGATTCTCACATTTTATACCTCTCTGGGAAAGTTTTCACAAAATAATGGTTTTTACAGTTCCTTACCTAATTACCTATCCCTAAAACAATAAAACAGAATTCGTAGTTTTGGTTTTAAAAATTTTATAGTTATGTGTGGGGGGCATGGCACATATGGGAAATCTCTGCCTTCTTAATTTTGCTGTGAACCTAAAACTGCTGTAAAAAAAGGATAGTCTGTTTAAAAAAATTAGTTAATGAGTTTTGAAACTATCTTTACAAGTTCTTACATAATTTTACTCTCAGTTCCTATAATGTGTATGATTTCTTGTGATTTTACCTAGAGATCAAAAGTGCTAGGTAAATATTCCTGTTTTATTGTATTACAGAGATTATTTTCCTATATGCTAACATATATTTCAAACCAAAAGATCTGGGAATGAACTATAGAAATTCCATGAATTTTTCTTGGTTTTATGTAGATAATGAATTAGTTCCTAATCAGTTACGTAATGTCTCCAGGAGCTTGAGAGAGCTGTAATAATCTGGGATTAAGAAAGCCAATCCTAATATTAATTGATTATAACATGTTTTATAGTTGTCCTATAGGTTGATGAGTAGGACCCTGATTTATCTCCTCTTTTCTGCTTTTGTATCACTAGGCAATAATCGTACTACTATCAGGAATGTTCTGTAGCGTCGTGGTGGGGGTTTAGAATAAGGTATACTGGCGGCAGGATTGCTTGCTTCCAGAGAAGTTTCTTCATTAGTGCAATAAAATTTCATAGTTGATCATTCTTTCAAGTCTTTTTTACAGAGACTCTGTATTCATGGGAGAATACTTAACATTAGTCTCCTTATAAATCTCTTATAAATTAAAATGTAGAAATTGATGTTATCTTTTCCAATATTTTTTGGTATTTAAAGCTTCTGTGTTTTACTGTCTTTTGTAATACTTCTTGAAATTCTACTCTAATTCTGAGAAATTTTATTTCTGTTAAAATACTCTTCTGAAATTGATTTAGCGGAAACTTCAGGGGACATTGATTGTCAGTGATAGTTGACTTTTTTCAGTGGTAGTTGAACTAGAGACTTTACTAGTTCTCTTAGCTTAGGTTATAACCATTCTCCATAATTTTATCTCAGATATAAAAGCCCTAAAGAACTTTTGAGGTAGTTACCTAGAAACTGTCCACATTGACTTTATGCTTAATGACTTTTGGAAAAAAGATGTAAAGAAAATATTGAGTATTTATTTTAATTGAAGTATAGTTGATTTACAATGTTGTACAGTATTGAATATTTAAAAAATTTTTCCAAACACTTTATTTTGAAGTAGTGTAGTACAAAGAACTTATCTACAGCTTTTACCCAGTTCCACTAATTTTTTAAAATTTATATATTTTATTTTTTTAAATTTATTTTTGGCCACGTTGGGTCTTTGTTGCTGCGTGCCGGCTTTCTCTAGTTGCGTGAGTGGGGGCTACTCTTCATTGCGGTGCACGGGTTTCTCATTGCGGTGGCTTCTCTTGTTGCGGAGAACAGGCTATAGGCACACGGGCTTCTGTAGTTGTGGCTCGCGGGCTCTAGAGCACAGGCTCAGTAGTTGTGGTGCATGGGCTTAGTTGCTCCGCGGCATGTGGGATCTTCCCCGACCAGGGCTCGAACCCGTGTGCCCTGCATTGGCAGGCAGATTCTTAACCACTGTGACACCAGGGAAACCCCCAGTTTCACTAATTTTAATTTTAAATATTTTACCACATTTTCTTATCATCCCCTCACACATACATACATATTACTTTTGCTCTCTTGTGAATAGGTTGCGTATATCATGTTCCTTTACCCTTTACTATTTCCATGTGTATTTCTAAGAATAATGATATTCTCTTATAACAGCAATATAGTTTTCAAGTTCTGATAATTTCATATTGTTACTTTAAGCTACAGTACATATTCCAATTTATCAGTTCTAATGTCCTTTAGAGCATTTTTTTTCAGTCAAAGATTATTATATTTAGTTGCCATGTAAACATTTATTTTAAATGAACTATTGGCCTTAAAATCTTAAGTGTTGAATTTTTGTTCTTTTAACAGCTAAACCAGGTGGACAGGTGAAATGTCAGTATATTTCTGCTGTGGATAAAGTTATTTTTGTGGATGATTATGCAGTAGGGTGTAGAAAGGACCTTAATGGAATCTTGTTGTTAGACACTGCTCTGCAAACTCCAGTTTCAAAGCAGGATGATGTGGTTCAGCTTGAATTACCTGTCACAGAGGTAAGTTGAAATAAGTATCAATATGCTTTTCTACTTAATGTAGTTTCAGACTTACTAGCTGTTAAATGAAATTAGGTTGTCCTTTGAGAATATTATATATGTATCCCTATAAAAACAAAGAAGTATGAACTGTACAGGTTATACCACTGTAACAGAGGCCCCAAAATACAGTGGCTTAAACAGGATAGTTTCTTTCCAGTAACAGTACTGGGCTAAGTTATAGGGACAGCTTTGTTTACCTCAACACTTGGCTTCCATTTCCTGAGTCCAAGACAGCTGCTTCAAGTCTCATTACTTCTGTCTTAAGGAAAAGGTGGGCAAAAGGCCAGGGGAGCACACTAGTATTACCCACCCTCTTTCTCTCCTTTTCCTTTCACCTACTTCCCTCATCCTCTCCTTCCTTCTCTTCCCCTCCATCATTTTTCTTGTTCTCTTTTACAAACTCTTTCATATATGCCCTTTTCATATTTACTCCATTGGCTAGAATTCAGTCACATGGCCACATTAAGCTGAGGTGGTTCTTTTTTCTTTAATATTAAAAAAAGAAGGAATAAATAGTAATGGACAACCAGTAATCTTTGCTATGTATCATGTTTCTTAACAATTCCAGTTTAAAATTTTAGCTATATGTATTTTTCTGTGTTACATATTCATTACTTAATTTGTAAGTCTACCCTAACTTAAATCCTTTTGTGTGAGTTGATGTTCATATCATGTAATTTGAAAGTACATTTTTCCGATTTATCAGATTTTAAATCATCTCAGAATATAAAAGATTATAATGCTATACACGCTAATAAAGTGAGATATTATTTGTCTTCATCCCAAGTTGTTGATTATTAATTGTTTTGCATTTGGCAGACTGATATGATTAATTCATAAAAATCAATATAGCATATTTCCCATTTTTAGGACATGAAAAGTGTTAATGTGTGAATTTTAAGTGCAGTTTAAATGTTTTATTCCCTCTTTGGAAGGCTTTTTGTAAAAAAAAAAGTACCAATGTATATCTACTTAGATTTCATATTTACTGTCATATCACAGTCATCTAGTATATGTTAATATTGAAAGCATGTTGCTAAAGGTTTGAGTTCTGAAAACAGAGTAGCCATCTTTTTGTCATCAGAATATCTGGATCTGGGGGCATGTCTAAAATCTTTGGACAGAGAATTAATTAGTTCTACTTGTACTGAACATTTTTTCCTCTCCTACTTTAAGGAACTTAGACCATGTGATATTTTAATAAAGGATATACATCGTAGCCTACAATGAAGGATGGTATCAAACTGTTGGGTTTTAAAAGGAACTACAGAATTACAATAAAATAGTTGAATATGTATATGAAATGGACCGTCAAGTCAATATTTTTCCTACTACTCTGACCTAAATGCTAGATATTTAGCCAGCTTCTGCCACCTCCTCCACCTTGCCAGCTCATAATATCTGTAGCTGGTTTTCTTTCTTTCTACATAAATAATTACAGCTCTCTTGTTCACGTAATATTGTTTGTAGTCCTTCCACCATCCCAGGCATCCTTTCCTGCATCACACTAGTTTGTTACTGTCTTGCCTAAAGAATGGAGTCCTGGGTTTGGTTGGATTAGTGTGGATGTGTTCTTTTCCATATATTGCCCAAATATTTCTGTTAACGTAGTTCATATTGAATATGTGGGTAACAATGCAAAGGGTGTTTTTTTTATTACCTGCTGACTTAGTGAGTGATCCCTCTTATGGTTTTGCATAGTTTGAGTATTTAAAGCTCATTGGAGCACTTTACATTTATGTCTTTACATTTTTATCTCTTTTACTTTTGTTCATGGTTTCAGCTTAGCCAGTTTTTTCTATCTTGCTTTGGCTTATAAAAGCTTCTATGTACTAAAACTTTACTATGTGGTACTACACTGAATACGTTGCTTTATCTCATTTAATTTTGTAACAGCCCTTCAAGTCATTATTTGATTTAACTAAGTTTGTTTAAAAAACGTAAAAGTAGGAAGCTTTAGTATAGTACCTATCAGAATTAAAATATTTGTATAAGAATCTGAATTTAACATTTTTGGTTGTGGTTAATTTTTTGTGATCATCTCTTTTATTTAGGCACAACAGCTCTTATCTGCATGTTTAGAAAAGGTAGATATTTCTAGTACGGAGGGTTATGATTTGTTCATCACACAGCTCAAAGATGGTTTGAAAAATACATCTCATGAGACTGCAGCAAACCACAAAGTTGCTAAGGTAAGAAGTTAAAAAAAAAATTACTTTGTTTGGGGTTGTAATAGAAAGAACACCTCTATACTTTTGCCTTTCTCTGTCCTCCCCACACTGATGACTAAGGATGTCTGTGGGAGATGGTGCTTTGAATTAAATCCTTGGATATATTTCATTAATTTTTCTGTGTTTTTCTTTTAACATCTTTCCTAAGTTGTAAATATAGTACATATACAATTTTTATATTGAAGGTATAAAAGGTAGAAGGTAAAAGCTATTTTCCTAAAAATAACTTTTGCATCTATAAATATCTTTTTTTCTCGAGTACAGTTGAAATTATACTAAAATATTGTGACGTACTGTCTTCGTCTGTTTGGGCTGCTATAACGGAATACCACCGATTGAGTGATATTTCTTGTGGTGAAGTCCTTCTTCCTGGGTCATAGCTGGTACCTTCTCACTGTGTCCTTACATGGTGGAAAAGGGAAGGGATCTCTCTGGAACCTCTTTTATAAAGAGGACTCCACCCTCATGACTTAAGTACCTCCCAAAGGCCCTACTTACTAATAACCCTCCCCTTTGGGGGTTAGAATTTCAACAGGTGAATTTTGGGGGGACACAAACATTCAAATTATAGCATATACCATGCTTTTTTTAATTGAAGGATGTATCTTGAGTATCTTTTTGTATCAGTCCTCATAGATCATCTGTATTCTTCCTAATATTTACATTGAAGTTTATTTTTATAGATTTACCATTATTTTATGAACCCTTATTCCATTGATGGGACATTTTTATTTAGTAAAAGAGAAATCATACTGTGTATTTCAACAGAGAGAATTTATTGTAAGGAATTGACGTAATATGTGTATGAGAACTGAAAAAGCGAAAAGGAAACCCTGAGGTAATACACAGATGGTAACTATGGGAATCAGCACTCACCTCAGTCTGAAGGAACAAGAGGTTAGGATTTTTAGAACCTAGATACTTAAAAACTTAGAGAATAGGCCCCATGGGTCTGGGACTCAGACTTCTGAGGAGGAGATGTTATCCAGTAGGTACCTCAGGAGCTTGGAGATTGGAACTTGATGAACTGAGCCTCAGGTTTCTGAAGAGAGATGCTACTAGGCTAATGTTAGTGTCTCTGAGGGAGCTCTGTGAAACTGGTCCTGGGAATGCTAAGAAAACAAAACAAAAAACCTCTAAAGACCAGAAGAATCAACTGCTGCCACCAGGTCCTTCGCTAAAGCAATATTGATGGTAATGACGAGTAATAGCAAGGAGCAAGTCTTTCTCCCCTCATCGTGCTTTCCAGTTTCCATCCTGTGTTCCTTTTGTCAGAACTTAACAGCCAGGAAACTGGTTGGCAAAGAAGAAATAATAGTTTACAGAATCCCAGCCCAAACATGATGGAGAAGAAAGAAAAGGGTAGGTTTGGACCCGAGAGACAGTAGTTTAATAACTGGCACATGCCACTCCTTTGGCCACTCTGCATCTCCATACATACCATCTATATGTGTTTGAACTTTCATACAACAAAAATATTATGCTTTTACTTAACAAGACGTACTGTTCCTTTTTACAAATGAAGATATTCTCTCCCCGTCCCCAGAACAGACACAAAGTTCCAGCAGATATTTTATCCATCCCTAGGTGATACTAACTACTCCTAAAATTTATAGTTTCAAGCGTTTAGGTAACAGAACCGTGCTACCTAAAGACTAAATTAACTACAACAAAAATTCTTAGGTAAAATAATGTATCTCTCTGTGTCTGTATCTATCTAAATATATATCCATCTATCATTTATGTATAAGGGAAGAAAATATATATAGTTGCTGTATCCCTCAGTTCTATAATGGTCTGTAGTATCAAGAGGATATATTTGATATTTACAGCCTCTTTCTTCTCCTACCTATTCCGTATTCCCTTTGTCCTCAGCCAGCACCTCAACTGGTCAGGTGTCTTTACATGGTCAGGTGACTCAAGGCTTCACTCTTGCAGGATCCAAATCTTCTGTGGTACTGTGTTAAGTTGTAATTGTCCTTTGCTATTAGATGTGGAAGAGCTTAGAGGCACCCTAGAGAATCTCTTGGATTGTAATTAAGTTCTCCTTGCTCCTGTTATTTAGCATCAATCCAATTTCCCTGTGTTTGTCAGTTTTCATCATACCAACCAGTAGAATAACCACCTTCTTTGCCTGATGATTCAGTGACAAGAGGAACCCAAAATTGCTGGGTAGCAGTATCAATACCTAATTCAATGGAACCATTGTACCCTTGGTGGAACATTCCTTCCTTGACACAAGACCTCTAGAGCCTAAAGCTTAAAAAAAAAAAGTCTGTGAATGGATTATTACGTATAATAGCAACCCTGCTAGGAGAAGCTGTGTCATGTGTTTTTTGCCGATTGAAAGCATACACATAATCCTGTAAGGTAGAACTCCAGACTTTCAGATGTCTCTCTCAGTTAGTACTGAAGATGAGTCTTTGGTAAGGCATCACACCTTTCTGTCAGGTCAGCTCCTTCTGTATGATACCCTGGTAAGACCAGTCAATCTCATGGGCAAGAGCCCGTTGCTGCCTTTTTTTTTTCCTTTGAAGTGCTTTCTTGGTCAGAAGCAAAAAGCAAAGTTGTATGGAATACTTTGTTGGTACATAAGCCATTCTATTAGTCCCCAGTAGTGGTATAATATTATGGCAGAGCCTTGTGGACAGAACATATAAATGCACATCCAGAATACGTGTCTATTACAGTGAAGACAAATTGCTACCCAGTCTGTGACTGAAGGAATCCAATATAATCAACCTGCAATCAGATAGTTGGCTGTTTCTTCTGGAAAATGGTGTCCTATTGGTGCCTCAGCTTTGGTATTTGCCATTGGCAGGTTAACCTGCCGTTAGCCTGCTCAGTCCTGGTGAGAGGAAGTTAATGTTGGGTCTGTACATACCCTCTGTCTCTGTTGCCATGGCATTTTGCATACAGGTCCATTGAGCAAGCACTGGAGTGGCTATGGCCAGAGGGTGAGTGACATTCGTATAGTGTGTATGATTTGCCCATTTCCTCTAGAGTGGATGCCTTTTGATGAGCATTCACGTATTTCACAAATATTTTCACACTCTGTTTATTTTGAGAGGTCCTTCCAAAGACTTTAACCGTTGACTTCCTTGTTAACAGTCTTCCAATCCTGATCCTTCGGAATTCCTGAACATTTAGCCAAAACATTACCTACTGTTCATTAATCATTGAGGACCTTTACTTCTGGCCAACTCTCAGTCCAGACAAAGAGAACAGCCAAATGAACTGGTTGAAGTTCTGACCACTGAGAAGATTTCACCTTCACCACTGTCCTGATTGGGACTGTGATGCTGCAGCCATCCACTTAGGGATGGTACCAACATAATGTGCAGAACCATCTGTATGTCACAGCTAAAGGTTTTCTTCCTCAATTATCTCATCATAAGGAGTTCCCTCTGAAGCCATCAATGTGGAATGAGAAAGGAGTCATAAAGAGTAGATATTGTGGAAATGTGAGCTACTCGATTATTCAACTGGTCCAAAATTGAATTGCCTTTTGGATTTCTCAAGACTGATTTCTTATAAACCATTTAATGAAGGCTAGCCCTCATACCCAGTATTATGGTTTGGTGTGTCAGATAGCACCTAGTTTGTGGTGAACAACTCTGATTGCATAGACATTTGTCTCATGGGTAGGTATTTCTGTCAGGGACTACTAAGAAGCCAGGAGCTGTTTCTCAAAAGGAGAAGAGTTATTTACAGGAGCGGGCATGGCTTTGCCCTAGCGTTCTGCTACGTGATTGTCCCAGAGACTCCTGATAGGATCTTTACTTGCAGCAGACACTTCTAGTGTCATTGAATATGCTCACAAGTTACAAGTGGTAGAGCATCTTGCAATTCAGCCTGGACATGCTACAGAGCTTCTTGTGCCTTATGTATTATTTGATAATTGAGGTAGAGCAGCATACTCAAATATGCTGAATGCAGGGGTCCAAAATCCACTTAGGCCCACCGAGCATTGTGCCTCTTTTCATTGTTTGCCTTTACAAGTTACAGTAACTTATCTTTCACCTTGGAGGAAATATCCTGACATGCCCAGACTACTGGACCTTTAGAAACTTCAAAGAGATTTTAAGACCCTGAGTTTTTCTGGGGATTATTGATTCTGTGGCTTGCATGTGTCTTACTAAGGCATTTAAGTTCCTTGCTACTTCTCCCTCATCTGGACCAGTTAGTGTGATGTTACTAATGTAGTAGACCAAGGTGGTGATCTGCAGGATGTTAGGCTGATCAGGATGTCTACAGACTAGATTATGGTAAAGAGCATGAGTCCTAGGGTAAGACTGTGCAGATTTATTGTTTCTGCCAGATAGAAGCAGTCTACTTTTGGATGGCCCTAAAAATTAGTATAGACAAAAAAGTATTTGACAGAATTGTAGCTGCCTACAAAATATCAAGGGATTTGTTGATTTGCTTCAGTAAAAATATCTCATCTGGAACAGTAGCTACAGTTGAAGTCATCACCTGATTTTACAATCCACAGTCATTCTTCAAGACCCATTTACGTTTGCATGGGCCAAATAGGTTAGTTAAATGGAGATGAGATAATTTGATTACCCCTGTATCTTTCAGGTCTAGTATAGTGACATTAATCTCAGAAATTTCCTTAGGATGTGGCATTGCTTTTGTTTAGTAGCTTTGTAGAAAAAAATGAAAGTTCTAGGGGCTTCCACCTGGCCTTTCTTACTTTAGTAGTACTCCAAGAGGATCAGAGAAACAGTGTAGGAATTTTTCTAGTTGCCTATTCTATTTCTCTTCCAGTTGTACATTTGGGAAGTAGAGAAATAGCTACAAGATAGGTCTGGGGATCCACAGAGCTCATTGAGACAGCTTTGGGCCAAAATTCCATCAGTCACTTCACCATCATGTCCCCACTTTCACTAGTGGACCACAGTGATGTTTTAGGTCAGTTCAGTGTTACTATCTTGTGATGCCTGAAAGATCAAAATATTTTCTATTCCCTAGTTCACGGTGACTACAGTGAATGTCCACAGGTGCCTTTGGGGAAGGCTTGGAGTATGATTTACAGTGTAGAGTTGGGGCATTGTTGTAGGATCCTTTCTCAAGGGGATTTGGCCTCCCTTTCAACCAAGAGGCTCTGGATCTGTGAGCAGGTTAGGTCTAGAAACAAAGTAAGAGCTTCTCTCTCTCTGTTTCTTAGGTAATGGAAGTCATGTTTCTGGCCACAAGTTTTTCCAGTAATATAGATAAGTAGTGATTTAGTAGGCTGCCTAGAGTGTATTAGACAGAATGGGAACCATTCATAGGCAAGCAGGAACAGGATATAAAGATGAAATTACTTTATAGACTTATTTCTCTTGGAGATTAATACTTAGCATTTTTTTCAGTCTAACTTCTTAAGTAATTATTTTAATATTAAATAATTGTAGTTAACATTTATTGAAGGCTTACTCTGTTAGACACTGTACCAATCCTCACTTGAATTCTTGTAAAAACATTATGTGAATAGGTATTTGTTTTTTCCCATTTCACAGAAGCAGGAAATTGAAGTTAATTTGACTAGGGTCTCATGGTTGATGGAGAAGCTGGGCTTAGAATCCAAGTCTGTGTGACAATAAGGTCTATGCTTTAGATACTTTGCTGAATTATGGTGACAACAAAAAATACAACATCTGAAGTAAATCTTCGTATAACCCAGTAGCGATGAATTGTACAGCTATATATTTATGAGTGGAGATATTTAAGTGCCTAGTTTATGCTTAACATTGTATATGTGCTGGAGGAATGTGAAAAATGACAGATGATTTTATTTATTTAAAATTTTAATTTATTTATTTTTACATCTTTATTGGAGTATAATTGCTTTACAATGTTGTGTTAGTTTCTGCTGTACAACAAAGTGAATCAGCTGTATGTATACACATATCCCCATATCCCCTCCCTCTTGAGTTCCCTCCCACCCTCCCTATCCCACACCTCTAGGTCATCAGAAAACATTGAGCTGATCTCCTTGTGCTATGCAGCAGCTTCTCACTACAGATGATTTTAGTTCTCCTTAATTGTGGATGAGATATGTAAGAAGATGTGCTACCATTTGGTTCTAAACTTTCTTTTTCAGGATGGTTAGTTTCATTTTTTATGTAATTGCAGGTTCTTACTTTAAATGATAAATTAATGGAGTAAACTCACTTGAGACTGTAAATAGTTCTTTATCTTATAATGTATAAGTCATGGTTTTGGTGAAAACTATTGAGTATGTTTTCCTTTGCTTACACTCCTGTTTTCTTTCAGTGGGCCACAGTTACATTTCATCTTCCTCATCATGTGTTGAAGTCCATTGCCAGTGCCATTGTGAATGAACTTAAGAAAATAAATCAAAATATTGCTGCCTTACCTGTGGCGTCCTCAGTGATGGACAGATTGTCTTACCTCTTACCTAGTGCACGTCCAGAACTTGGGGTGGGGCCAGGTCGTTCTGTGGACAGGTATGACCTTGCTTATAAAAAGATGTGACAGTGAGATTGAATTGATAAGTTTTTTGATTAACAAAGAATAACTGTAAAATTTGATGATGATTTAAAAAATTTCAAAATATTTTTGAAAACCACTCAGATTTTTATTTCTCTTAAAATACTGAAGTGAAGTAAACTACTCCTTGACTTGTTAAACAATTTCTTTTGGTGCCTGGAAAGTATTTAAAGGGATTATGAAACTGTATTTTTAAAATTCCATCTTTGTACTTGCTTAGTAAATATTTGAGTCAACTTAAAAATATTATAATTATTAAATATATATGAATTATTTTGCCTTGATGAAATTTTGTGACCTTTGGCATAAATTTTGGTAAGTTAAAAGACTCTGCCAGAATCTGAATAAAAGAGCTATATATTATTTCCTACTTAAAAAATGAACAGTTAAAAAAGCAGTTAGGGATGGGCTTCCCTGGTTGTGCAGTGGTTGAGAGTCCGCCTGCCGATGTAGGGGACACGGGTTCGTGCCCCGGTCCGGGAAGATCCCACATGCCGCTGAGTGGCTGGACCCATGAGCCATGGCCGCTGAGCCTGCGCGTCCGGAGCCTGTGCTCCGCAACGGGAGAGGCGCCAACAGTGAGAGGCCCGCGTACCGCAAGAAAAAAAAAAAAAGCAGTTAGAGCAATTTTTTGGTTTTTTTCTTTTTGTTTGTTTTTTTCTTTCTTTCTTTCTTTTTTTTTGCCGTACACGGGCCTCTCACTGTTGTGGCCTCTCCCGTTGCGGAGCACAGGCTCCGGACACACAGGCTCAGCGGCCATGGCTCACGGCCCTAGCCTCTCCGCGGCATGTGGGATCTTCCCAGACAGGGGCACGAACCCGTGTCCCCTGCATCGGCAGGCGGACTCTCAACCACTGTGCCACCAGGGAAGCCCTGTTTTTGTTTTTCTAGGGCAATTTTGAATTAAGCTTGTTATGCTGCCTGCCCTGGATTTGAACAGTATTATAAAAAACCATACCTCAATCATTATTTTCTTCACTAGAGATTTATTGGAGTTCTGCTTTGTGTAAAACTAACTAAAAAGTCAGTAATGCATTCATTGAGAAACTTAAATGATTTGTTTTTGAAATAAAATTTATCAGTACTGAAGTTTAGAAATGCTTTACTGAAATATTAAATTTAGCAGTTTTGATAAGTTCACATTTCCCTTTCCATGTAGCATTTTACATTTTCACTTCTTCATTGAATGTGAATTGTAACTGCCTATGCTGTTTTCTGAAGTACATTTATAAAGAGTACATGCTGATGTAGCAAAAAAATTACTGAATGAGTTAACCTTTAACTTCTGTTATCTTAAGTATTGCTCCCCCCCTCCCCCGCCCTCCCGCCAGCTGCACTGTGCGGCTTGTGGGAATCCCAGTTCTCTGACCAGGGATTGAATCCGGGCCTCCAGCAGCAAAAGCATGGAGTCTCAACCACCGGGCAGCCAGGGAATTCCCGTATAGCTCTTACATTAGTTTGCGATATTTATTAGTTTATCCTTTTGTAAACTGAAACTGCTTAATCAATTGCCCTTTTTTTGTTAAGTGATTTTATTATTGTGTAAATAACTTCTCTTGGTTGTTAATATTTGGGAAGAATTTTTGTATTCCGTAGTAATATTGCTATCTCTAACTTTTGGGCAAAATGTGGAGACTTTCATTTTTAATAACTGTCAGATGATATGTGCTGTGGCTATCATTAAAATGTTCTTTGGAATATGTCCGGAGAGGGGGAGAAAAAGGAAGAGTATGTATTTAGAATAAATGTTTCCTATCTGAGAGCCATGCCTATCTTGAGATTATAATTTCAGAGCTATTTTCTTTGCAATCAGTAGGAGAGTATCTGAAGAACTCAGTGCAAGCTGTCATAAATGGTTTATTTTAGAAAATGCATTCATTAGATGGGATTTTCAGTGTTTCTGGAGGTGTTAAAATGTCTCAAAGTATTAATTTTGATATAGCCTGTGGTGTTTATTTCATTAAATATGAATCTAGGAACCTTATGAAAACCTTGATGAACTCTGTTGGAGGTTTGAGTAAGGGTCTACTGGATGCTATTGCTGTTTTGTTTGGTAATATAACTAAATGGACAGGTTTCTGTTTTGAGACTGACACAGATCTTTGAAGACATCTATACCCTGTAGATGATAAAACTTTTCTAACTCAACAATTTTTTTTTTAATTTTTATTTTTTTTAAATTTTATTTACTTTTGGCTGTGTTGGATCTTTGTTGCTGCGTGAGGGCTTTCTCTAGTTGCAGTGAGCGGGGACTACTCTTCGTTGCATGGGCTTCTCATTGTGGTGGCTTCTCTTTTTGCAGTGCACAGGCTCTAGGTGTGTGGGCTTCAGTAGTTGTAGCACGCGGGCTCAGTAGTTGTGGCACACAGGCCCTAGAGTGCGCGGGCTTCAGTAGTTGCGGTGCATGGGCTCAGTAGTTGCTGTGCATGGGCTCTAGGGTGCATGGGCTTCAGTAGTTGGGGTGCACAGGCTCAGTAGTTGTGGCTCGTGGGCTCTAGAGTGCAGGCCCAATAGTTGTGGCGCATGGGCTTAGTTTCTCCACGATATGTGGGATCTTCCCGGACCAGGGATTGGAACTGTGTCCCCTGCATTGGCAGGTAGATTCTTAACCACTGCACCACAAGCAAAGTGCCTGTTTTTCTTTTTTTCAAATCAGAACACAACTATGAATTAAACCTAAAGCTCTCTAGCAATATTATAGGAAACCATGTACTAATTTAAGGGAAGAATTTAAAGAAAAGTATTTTTCTGGTCTCTTTGTGATGACCTTTACCACTTTCTCTCTCTTTTTAAAAATCAGTTGCCCTTCTGTGTTAGGAAGAGGAAGCTCTGCTTATCAGTCCTTTCTTATTTGAAGCTGTTTGGACTTTTTCTAATTTTGGTAGTCTCCCTTAAAAAGATACTCTAGTATTGTTACAGGTTCACTCTTAGTGAGCTAATGTATTTTAATGAAAACATATGTGAAGATTTCTTTTTTTTTGACAATTCCCTGGAGAGTACAAGTTTCCTGGAAAAGGATTTCTCTGGAGAAAGAACATATAAATTGCTTTCTACTTAAAAAAAAAAGAAATTAAACTAGAATATACTTTCTCAATATGGTTGAGATAAAACTACCATTCCTTTGGTTGTAGTTTTATCCATTTTTGCAAAACTTGTCACATGATGAAAGTGTAGGGTTCTCTGCCTCTACATTTTCAGATTTTCTGCTCTCTGATTGCTAATTATGCAACATTGGTTAATTTAATCTCCCTGGGAATTGTTTATCAGTTGTAGCTATCTTATCATGTTTCTTTTTTCCCTACTCTGTTCAAGGGAAGTTCCTAAAACTGATCATTTTTAATTTAAAATACAAATTTGAATTGGTAATTAGACATTCCCAGTTTGTGTTGATAATCCAGTAAACTTTTTTCTTCAGTGGTAGATAGTAGTGTCACTGTAATTTGATGCCTAACTTTGGTTACATAAAGTTTGTTTACTTTTAGATCATTGATGTATAGTGAAGCTAACAGACGGGAGACATTTACCTCATGGCCTCATGTAGGCTATAGATGGGCACAGCCAGATCCCATGGCTCAAGCTGGATTTTATCATCAGGTAAATAAGGCTGTCAGAAATTTCTTCGCAATATGACTTTGTAGCCTTTAGTAAAATTGTCAACATTTTAATACTTTTTCAGTCATTATACTATTTTATGCACCCAGGCTCTGTGCTTGTGTGTATGTATGTAATGTGAGTTTTGTTCTTATACCTTTGATCTTAATACTGACTGGCTGTTTCCTATGTCACATACTGTGTATGAAAGGGGAAAACATTAAAAAAAAAAAAGTAACCAATAACTGAGAATGCTTTATAACTATTTTCTTTCAGATTATATATAAGTATGATATATATAATATGTTTATGTATACAGTTAATCAACAAGCAGGCAGTATTCTCCAGATTTGTGTCTTGAGAAGTGTTCTCTCTGGGTGTGTGTTTATTTTCAGTTTTGACTTATGTATTCATAACAGAGTAGTACATGTTAGGGTAATGCAATAACAGCAATACATTGCAGTTACTCTTGAAATTTTAATTTTATTGGGAGTAAAACTTACCCATATATTAGATAACTATGGAAGCAGCATTGTGGGTAGTACAGTGTAACTTGAATACATATGTATTGAAGAATTGATTAAGAAATTATTTAGAAAGAGAAAGAATTAATCAGGGAAAATAGTTGTGGTTTTATGTAGGAAAAGAGGAGGGTGTACAGGTAAGGATGAGTGTGACAAAAAGACATGAGAATGGGACATTATAGAAAGCTTTGTGGAGCTAAAGTAGAGGAAGTTAAGAAAAATGAGTTTAGATAGGAATAATAAACCAGTTAAAGGAAACTTCAGCTGAATAATGTAGACTGGCCTACCGCTGTTTTGCCATTGCTAAAGAAGCTGAGAAATCTAATAATTACATGTCAATTTACATAAAACATGCATATTTAATTTTAGAACTAAATTAAACTTTGAATACATTGAAGTTACTGTCATAAAGAATCTTAAGAGTGATTATTCCTTTGTTATCCTGAAGTGTTCTTGAAGTATCTTAAACTAGGATTAAATCAGAAAACCATATATATTTGAAGATTTTATTCAGAGTTTGTCAAATTTCCAGTTAAGGATAGATTTATCTGGGGACTGGCTAATATTAAAATCACTGAATATGTTTTCCTAAGTTAAGGATTGAATGAGGACTATTTTTCCTAATAATTTATCTTCTTCTTATTTGGTGTCATTTCCTAAAACAGTCTGTTAGGTGATACCTTGATATTTTTTCTGTTGAGCTCTTGTTCATTGTATTCCTTTTTTTTTTTTTTCCTTTTGGCCGCACCATGCGGCTTGTGGGATCTTAGTTCCCTTACCAGGGATTGAACCCATGCCCCCTGCATTGGAAGCACGGAGTCTTAACCACTGGACCACCAGGGAAGTCCCTGTATTCCATTTTTGCAAAGATCAAATCATAGGTTTTCTAGAATCTTCTACCTGTATTAGGTGCTGATTATTCTCAGTCTTCTAAAAAATATATTTACACCTGTAGACATACTAAGTGCTAAGTAGAGTAAGTATTCAAAAATATTAATATCAGTTTTTAGAGGTATATTTCAGTTCAGATTTAGATTTTATATATATATAAATGTCATTTTGTCATACGTGTCTTACTTAAAGAATGTTACCTTAATTACGTTCACTAGTTTGCTTTTCCTTTTTACTTGCCCTTTCCTATGTAGTAGTATAGAATTCAGTTTTTAATAATAAACCTGTTAGACAATTTCCTTTCATATACTTAACGATATTTAAAATACTTTAGTAATACAATTAGAAGATGCTAGATCAGAGATTGAGGATGTGTGTGTCTCCATATTTGATTTAGTGGTTATTTGCTGATGAAACATAATTTTTCAAATAAGGCAGCAAATTTATAAACATTTGGGGATTAAAAGTATATTGTTGAAGCCTAATAGTATAGGCTAATTTTCTTTTCCTCAATATGGAATTTTACCTAAAATTATGAACTTATTTAGAAGAGTTTTTATTAAGCAATTTTAATATTGATAAACCTTTTCTGTCTTCTTTATAAATTTGCAGCCTGCCTCATCTGGAGATGATAGAGCCATGTGTTTTACTTGTAGTGTATGTCTCGTCTGTTGGGAACCTACTGATGAACCTTGGTGAGTCTTGATATTTCTGAATGTAATAGGCTAAGTTCTATAAATGTGCTTCTAAATTTTATTTTTCTGATATCTGTATATTAATATTCTTGGCTTTTGTCATCTATATTTTTGCCTCTGTCCTAAGAGAATGAGGTAATGCTGTCTATGCTCTGTCATATCACTTGGCATACAGGATCTCTAATGTGTAACTTTCCAAGATGTGTACATGGGAGAAGTGCCAAAGAATGGAACTAGACTCTGACTGAAAACTAGAAGGCTATGATAAAATAAGTTTAAAAAGCATGATTAAATTCAGCAGTTTAGCCTTGTTCTTTTGAGGGCAGGTCATCAATAGAGAATCCACGGAGGAGGGCCTTTATGATTTGCATTTCTAATTTTGAAGTAATTCTAGGGAGTCTGTGGTGGTTTTGAATTCTAGTGCATGAAAGTTCAGAACTTGGTTAAACAATAGAGATCATGTATTGGAACCTCATTTTTAGAAATAACTATGCAGAGGCCCTATTAGTAGAAATAGTGGGACTTCCCTGGTGGTACAGTGGTTAAGAATCTGCCTGCCAGTGCAGGGGACGTGGATTCAAGTCCTGGTCCGGGAAGATCCCACATGCTGTGGAGCAACGAAGCCCGTGCTCCACAACTACTGAGCCTGTGCTCTAGAGCCCATGAGCCACAACTGCTGAGCCCACATGCCACAACTACTGAAGCCTCCATGCCTAGAGCCCGTGCTCTGCAACAAGAGAAGCCACCACAGTGAGAAGCCTGCGCAGTGCAATGAAGAGTAGCCCCCGCTCGCCGCAACTAGAGAAAGCCCGCACGCAGCAACGAAGACCCAACGCAGCCAAAATTAATAAATAAATAAATAAAATGGTAATAATAGCAAATATTTATGTAATATGGTTTACCAGGTACCATCCTACACATTTTATATATTTTTAACTCATTTAATTCTCACATTAGCTTTATGAGTTAGGTATTATTATCATCTCCATTTTATAGGAGGGAATTGAGAATATTCTCCAGTTTAATCCATAGTCACTCTATGAGATAAGAATTATTATACCATTTTAAAATAAAAAAAATAAAATTTGGTGAAGAGCATTTGGCTAGTAAGTCATGGAGCCAGGATTTGGTTTTAAGATATACCACTTATTTTGTACTATAATTAGTTCGAGATCTCTGAATGTTAATCAGCTGATGTGAACTTGCTAAAGCCTATTAGAGTGTGCATGTGGATTCCAGGTTGCAGTGGGAAATACTGAAAATATGAAAAATTGAAATTGCGTCTGCTGACTGAGAGTTGAGTATGAGCAATTTCCAATTTAGGTTAAGGTTCTGTTTGGAATTTAGTCTTTTCCCCATGAAACCATCTTTATATATATAGCAACCATTTTAACACGTATATTTTAGTTTCTTAGGCTGATCCTCAGAAAGTTATTTAACCCACACCTGAAAAATTATACCATAACATTATAGAATGTATCTTTATTCATAAATATTTTTCTGTGGGAAAGTTGATTCAGATTTCCAACTTGGGCTGTTTAAAACCCATCTTTTCTTGATATGGTCAGGAAATCAAGGGTTCTACCTTTTCTTTGCCCCGGGATTCAGGATTCCTCAAACTCTTAAGCAGTTGGTAGAGTCTCTGAGGGCCTAGGGCCAGTGCTCCAAATGGATAGAGGGAATGGGATTGATGGGGGCTAGGGAGCTGAGCCTGTGTACCTTCTGAATCTGAAAGGAGGAATAGAATGAAGATTTTTCATTTTTAGGGGAAGATGGGACTCATATTTTGATGGTGGGAGTTGATAGAGCCACTTTGGAGGGAGATTGAACTTTAAAAAAATAAAATAAAATGGGCCCCTTATTATCTAGCAGTTCCACTTCTAATTTACACTAGAGAATTAATTGCTCTTATATGCAAGGAAGCGCAAAATGGTCATGGTAGTGAAAAACTGGAAAATCTTACATGCCTCTCAGGAGGGGACTACCTAAGTAAAATATATTCATGTAATTGACTATGATCCAACAGTTAAAGGAATGAACAGTTAGCTCTCTATTAATCACGAGTACCTTTTAGATATGTTATTGTATCAAGAAAGCTGTTGTAGGGACTTCCCTGGTGGCGAAGTGGTTAAGAATCCGCCTGCCAGTGCAGGGGACACAGGTTCGAGCCCTGGTCCGGGAAGATCCCACATGCCGCAGAGCAGCTAAGCCCGGGCACCACAACTACTGAGTCCATGTGCCACAACTACTGAAGCCCGCGCACCTGGAGCCCGTGCTCCGCAACAAGAGAAGCCACCGCAGTGAGAAGCTATGCACCTTAACAAAGAGCAGCCCCGGCTCGCCACAACTGGAGAAAGCCCACGCACAGCAGCAAAAACCCAATGCAGCCAAAAATTAAATAAATAAATAAATAAATAAATAAAAAGAGCAAAAAAAAAAAAGCTGTTGTAGAATGATTCATATAATAATATTGTTTATTTAAAATGAAAAAACCCATATTTTCTGAATGTACATGTATGTGTATAAACTTATAAAAATATTTTAGAAGTATATTAAATTCGTAATAGTGGTTACCTGGAGGTGGGATAGGAGATTACTGGGGTTGGCTATTATAACCGAAGTGGGTCTTTTGCTGTATTTCAGATAGTCATATGTTGTGTAAATAAAATTTTAATTAAAAAGTTAAAACTCAGGTTAAGAGAGAAAGATGGAAAGAGGAAAAATACCCTAAGGTTTGGCTGTGAAGGAATCCAGTTCAGATATCATGTACCTGCAGATGCCATGTAAAAGCATTAACGTAAGACACCTTGTGTATTGTAAAGTGTCCAGGATTTATATATGGTTATAGGTAAGTTGTAGGTGCAGTGTAAAAAGAAATATGTATACCCCATGGAATATTTTATAGAGTATAGCTTTCCTTTCTTTGACATGGAAGTATAAAAATGGGTTTTAAAAAAAGCCTCTTTTTTTGGATGGCAGCATTCTTACATTTCAAATAATGCCTTGTAATTACAGCTAGTGAAAGTTTAAAAAAATAAAAAAAAAGAATAACCAAAAAGAAATAAAGTAGTCACAAAGTTGGGCAGATAATTTTTAAGTGTTAAGTTGATCCTGCTTTAAATATTTGAGAAAATTCTTTAAGTCAGTATACCAATCTTGATCTGAGGTCCTAGTATTTTATTCTTATTACACATGTTAGGGTTTTCTAGTAAACTAATTTACCATTTCATTTTGCTCAGTAAGTATTTATGTGAAGGAAATAATGTACAATCTATAGACATTATCCAAGTTTCTTTAAAGTTATTTGTCTGATGGAGTCTGATAGTGAATGTGAAGGGTATATCTGTGTTTTTGATATATGTTATTTTATCCATACTCTAGAGATCTTTCTGCCTTCAGGTCTTTACTAAAAAAGCTTTTTGCAGTATGAATGGCATTTATAGAGTTTTATTGTATGCTCTTTACAGCTGTGGCCACTTATATAGATAGGTGGGTCTGTATCTACGTATGGATTATTTATTTATTTTAAAAACAACTTTATTGAGATAACTTTGACATGTAAAAATTACATACATTTAAGGTGTACAATCTGGTGTTTTAGTATATATACATATTGTGAAAAGATCACCATAATCAAGTTAATTAACATATCCATCACCTCTAATAGTTACCAGTTTGTGTTTGTGTGTTAAGAATGTTTAATTCAAGATACATCCTCTTCACAAATTTCAAATATACAATATGGTAATGTTATCTTTTGTCACCATGCTGTAGAATACATAGAAAATTTCAAACTGAAACAAAGTAATTATTTATTTAAAGCTGTGGGAAACTAGTGTGAAGAAATATAAGGAGATTAAACAGTTTTATCAGTATATTAATATGATATAAATTTTACTGTATCATTTATCTGTTTCATCTGAGACTGGCTTTGTTTGTAATCAGTTAAAGTGAACAATTGCTGTTAAAGTGAGTAGTTTAACATGTTAGAGTGATCTCAGTAAAATGAAACAATTTGCTATTTAAGTCTTTAATTAAAGAATACTTTAAGTTCAATTAATTGTTTTTTTTTAAAGAAAAAATATCGTGGAGTTCTCTTTTAGTGTACAGACTTAACGGCTTAGTTGTTCAGTAAACTTTCCCTTCCTTAATCTGTGTAAAGGTCTGAACACGAGAGACATTCCCCAAACTGCCCGTTTGTGAAGGGTGAGCACACACAGAATGTGCCATTGTCAGTCACTCTTGCAACAAGTCCCGCGCAGTTCCCTTGCACGGATGGAACTGACAGAATATCTTGCTTTGGGTCCGGGAGCTGCCCTCACTTTTTAGCTGCTGCAACGAAACGAGGAAAGATCTGTATATGGGATGTTTCCAAACTTATGAAGGTATGTTTTAATTTTGAAGAAACATATTAGTGATTGAGAAAAAATCCGTTGTAAATTTAGGCTTTTCATTTATTTGTTTAGGTGCACTTAAAATTTGAAATTAATGCATATGATCCAGCAATTGTACAACAGCTTATTCTCTCAGGAGAACCAAGCTCAGCAGTTGAATCTAGGAGACCAACTTTGGCATGGCTGGAAGACTCGTCTAGTTGCTCAGATATACCAAAATTGGAAGGAGATAGGTATGTAAATTTGTTTTGATAATATTTATAGAAGTTAAGTGTTTTCTTTTCCTAAATTGTATATTCTCTTAATTCTAATTAAAGAGGCAGAAAACGTTGTTAGTCTCAAGAGATTAGAGACTCAGTGTTTGGTTAGAAATCTGAAATAATTGATTCTTGAAAGAAATTGTCATTCACAAACAACATAGTCTATAAAATATACTTTATTTTCTATCTCAGTCTATGCCAATTGGGAATAATCACACCATTGAAAAGTAAAGTCTAAATAATGAAATGAAATCCTTGGACTAGATTTGTAATTTTGCCTTCTTCTAAATCTTTTCATAGAGCAGTTGAATCATTTGGTTCATTTCCCCTTTTTTCATTAGCAGCTAAAATATAGAAGTGGTAATGAATAGTGAAATAACCCATGGCTAGGCAAGGTGATCTAATTATTTAAAACAATAAATGTATCAGTAGTCAACAGTGAGTTGAGGTACAATAATTAATGCTAAGGAAAGATTCTGGTAGAATTGTTGTGCTGGATTCTATTCTATTCAGCTTTTCTGGAGATTGATGATTTCTGTGGCTGTATTTGACCTCTGTGGGGGAAAGAGAGTCAATTAAAATCCCATCTTACCTACTTGTCTCCAAAGAAGCTCTGCAGTTGTAACTCTGAACTGGGTAGGATTATAGATAGAGCAACATTTGCGATACTCCCAATGTAGGCAGAATGAAGGGGTCCATAAGCCACTCAGCTTGTTTTCAGCAATAGCAGCTACCACTTTTTAAGATTCTGACGGTAGCCATGTGAAATGGAGCCTGTGTAACTGGTCAGGTGTCCTGGTATACTGAGATCTATCATTTCACTTGCAGGGCTTCTTGTGTTACTGATGTGTGATTGGTGTTACACCACAGTGATTTATCATTTTTATTTCGCAGTCTGCTTATTTGGTGGCATGCACTTTCATTAAGAAGTAATATAGGGGCTTCCCTGGTGGCACAGTGGTTGACAGTCCACCTGCCAATGCAGGGGACACGGGTTTGTGCCCCGGTCCGGGAAGATGCCGCAGAGCGGCTGGACCTGTGAGCCATGGCCGCTGAGCCTGCGCGTCTGGAGCCTGTGCTCCGCAACGGGAGAGGCCACAACAGTGAGAGGCCCGTGTACCACAAAAAAAAAAAAAAAAGAAGAAGTAATATAAAACTTTACGAATGGAAATGATTTCATTATTTAAATTAATGGGGAATTCACAACATATAAAATGGGAAGTTTACCTCTGTCTAGTCCCTCTTGCTAATTAGTATGTGGAAATTATTAGTAGGTAAATGAATGTGGTCTGAGTTCTGGAACAGACTGAATTGAAGCTTCATGGTGCTCTCAGTTATTTTAAGTCCCTCTGAGAGCTTGATGGGAAAGCAGTTGGCCCATTGTTGTCTTGAATTTGACCATATTTGCCAGTAAGACTGAAAAGTAAGCATGCGTGATCTTTTGATTTACTTTGAAATTAGTGGAAAATTATTCATAGAAGATAATGAAACTGGTGTGTCCTGAACACTGACTTTAACTAGAACTTTTGACTCAGTTTTGTAATTTGAGGATTAAAAATTGAGTCAAGATGTAGTTTTAAGATCACACACATATACACACCTTGGTAAAATGTACATTTTAGGTAAACACTTGTCCAGTATTTCTTGCGGACAGGTATTATCTGAGCTCGTGTGCTAGGGTTGAGATATAAATCGCTCTGCCTGCTTTTTTAAGAGACTTAAAATCTTTCCAGGGTAGAATGACCCTTTTCTCCCAAGATAGTGTGAAATGAGTCATATACAAAGATTACTGTGTGTCAGGGTGGTAGGAGGAAGCTGAAGAGGTGGAGCTTCAAGCCCTTTCTCTCTCCTTCCTTTCCTCCAGAGGTAGCAGGATTCCTGTCGAATTGGTGGTAGATATAATGAGCCAGACTACCTCTGCCTCTGTGGCACGAGATATAGTATATATAGTATATTTTGTCTTAAAATATGCTGTGCTTCATTAGCTTGAAGAATAATACATTAACTGAAGAAATTAAAGCTTAACCAAGAAGTTTAAAGTAATTAGCAGTATAGCTTGCTTGGCAATTGTTTTTTGTCTATTTCTACTTAGAAGGCAACATTTGTTTTTGTTCTGAATTTATTTAAGGAAGAATATTTGGGACACATTTAATTTTAATGAATTAACATTTTTGTCTGGATGCCTCATTTGTATGTTATGTCTTTCAAATTTACAAAAATTTCCTGAGTTTAACTTTGAAATTGCTTATAGTATTGTATATCTTAGTTATATATCAAAACTAAGGTACACCTGTAGTATTAGCATATATAATCTTAACTAAGCATTTTAAACTTACCATATATATATTTTTGCATGTTTATTACTTTGGAAAAGGTTTTATATCATGTAAAAGACTTCAGTAAATCTAGTGTCTATTATATAAGTACATTTGACCCTTGAACAACATGGGTTAACTGCGTGAATCCAATTATGTGTGTATTTTTTTAATAGTGAATACTGCACGATCTGTGGTTGGTTGAATCTGCAGATGCAGAACCACGGATACAGAAGGGCAATTAGTATAAGTTATACACAGATTTTCCACTTAATGGATGGAGTGTTGGTGCACCTAACCCCTGTGTTGTTCAGTGGTCAACTGTAATGCATGTTTATTGTAGAAATATTAGAAAATATATGGAAGTAAATTGAAGAAAAGTAGAGTCCCCATTATCATACCATCCAGTCTTGTTAACGTTTAGGTGTGTATAGTTTTTTTTAAACCCATGTGATTAAAAAAAAAATTTATTGATGCATCATTACCCATCAGAAGATTCACCCTTTAAGTGTACAGTTTAGTGGTTTTACTCATATGATTTTATCACTTAGTAGTATGAGCATTTTTCTGTGAAGAAATAATGTTTTTTTAAATATTTTATTTTGAAGAATTTCACAATAAAGCTTGTTTTTTTGTGGGCTAATTAAGGCAATTATCTGGCAACCCTTTGTAACATTCTCTGTAACTTCAAGACAGCTGAATTCCTTCTTTAAAATATACTACTACTAGATTTTATCTTTTGTCTCTGTAACTGGGTAATATTTGGCTATTTTTCTTAATGCAAAAGCCCTCAAAACCTATGGTTTCTTCTTGGTTTGGACTTCTTCATTCTGGATAATTCCCAATCATTCATTTTTCCTCTTAGGATTTATTTTTCCAAATATCTTTATTATTTTTTCTGAAACTAGCCAGTTAATATTTGAATGGCTTGAGGCTAATTAGCAGCTCATCTTTTTCACATTCTTTTTTATTTTTAAATTATAGCACAAAATTTGTTTATGGTTGATTATTACCAATTGAAAAGACTGAAACACGGAAATTATGTCAAAAATATCTAAGCAAGTATCTTCCCACCCCAATTTCAGACATTACTTTAAGCATTTCTAAGGGACATTTCCAGGTTACGTTTCATAATAAAATAACATTATAAATGCCTAGGTATTTCAGATGGAAGGTGCAATATATTGTTTCAAAAAGGGAGAATTACTTTTCCTTCTTGTGAAATGCATCTTTTAATTTTTGTAGTTTAGGTTATCAAAATTTTAGAACTGCTGTAAATGTGCTGATTGTTAGTTCATACACTGCCTAATGTTGTGCTAGAGTGGTCTGTAATTATATCTTTTTTCCTGTTTGCTAACCGTGGAGACTGAGGATAACGTTAGATGCAAAGAGAGAGGCTGGCAATTTCTTGGCCACCTGAGCGAAGAGGAAAAAGAGTCTTGTTGTCTTGACTCCTAAGTTACGAGATTTAGTAGTTTTCCTGCTTATCAAGGTGGTCTTAACAGCCCCTCCCAAACAAGGGAAAAAAACCAAAAGCAAAACACAAATGAAATGCATATCTGTGTGAAAACACTTACATACACACATATTTATACAGCTATTCTATTTGGTTTTAGGGTTACTTTTCTGAATTCAGTAATAGAATAGTTACTAAAATTTTACTACTGGAAGCTTGTGCTTGATTTTATTAGCTGTTTTTCTCTTTTTTCATTTTATTTACCCAGACTATCCCTAGTCGTACCTATTCATTTGTCGAATTCCCATAGATTCTGTTGTAAATTTTTAGAGATTACCACACTCTATTTCAGGCAAACATTTATTTAATGATTTAAGATGATTCATTATTAGCATTGTTAATCAGTTAGGGTCTCAAACTACTTATATATCATTTAAGCTAGTTGTGTGATGCTTGTTTGAGATGCAAAACAATGGTTGTAACATTGTCCTTTTTTCTTTGCTGTCTCATGTTATGTATACTTTTTTTGAAATGGAAATTAATTTTTAATTTATCTTTTAAGTGATGATTTACTGGAGGATTCAGACAGTGAAGAGCACTCCAGATCAGATTCTGTGACAGGTATGTAAAAAATATTAGATAATCTTTTTTTTATATCCTTGTATTTATATAGTTTTTAGGTAAAGCTAAATACCACTTAATTCTGTATTTCTTAGTGCAAACTCTAAATTTTCATTAATACACGAAGAAATCTCAAATATTATGTATCAGAGATCTTGAATTAGTTGTGCGTTCATAGAGTTTCATACTTAAAATTTAAATAGTACCTATTTGAGCCAAAGGAATTAAAATGAATCTTATTAAATCTTTGTCACATATTTCAGGGACGTTAAACTCTTCCAAATGTGTTCAGCTTATTTGTATAGTGTATTGTATTGTTAAATAAAAGTAACATTTAAATTAATAATTATTAATTAATGATTTCTTATTCTCCCCAAAACACAGGGGAATAGAGAATAAATTATAAAATATAAAATCATAGACATTAAGGCATCAAATAAATGCTGCCTTGTTCATTAACTTATGAAATATTAAGGCAAAAGAGTATGCTTCATATTTTAATGTAGTTATATTATAGGCAAGGCATCTCAGAATTCGAATCCTAACCCTGTCACTTTTTTTTTTGGCTGTGTTGGGTCTTCGTTGCTGTGCATGGGCTTTCTCTAGTTGCGGTGCGTGGGCTTCTCATTGAGGTGGCTTCTCTTGTTGCGGAGCACGGACTCTAGACGCGCGGGCTTCAGTAGTTGTGGCTTGTGGGCTCTAGAGCGCAGGCTCAGTAGTTGTGGCGCACAGGCTTAGTTGCTCCACGCCATGTGGGATCTTCCTGGACCAGGGCACGAACCCGTGTCCCCTGCCTCGGCAGACGGATTCTTAACCACTGCGCCACCAGGGAAGCCCAACTCTGTCACTTACTATAGTCTGATTGCACTTCCTAATATATAAAATAGTGATATTAACATCTGTTACTTAAAATTTTGGCAATTGATTAAGATAAAAATATGTAAACAGATTACCTGGGAAGTAGCCACTATTTTAAAGAAGTGACCATTATTAAATTCTGGCTATTTTCTAATGTCAAATGTCATGAAATAAGGACATATATGACTTATTAAATCTCTTTAGGGGAGACTTGGTTTTGTATAGTTCAGTTGTTAAAAGTTATGTGTCTAAAGTTAGTATAGAGTAGCAGGTGCTCTCAATTCCAATTTGTTGTAAAATCTTTTTAAAGCCACCAAACAGAATACTGCACTGATTTTTGGGTTAACCCTCATTTGTCTTTTACGGTAGTTCTTAGCAATGAAAACAATCAAGAAAAATGTAGGAAATGGCCCCAAATAATATACAAATGTGTAATTAGCTCTAGGAAGAATAATTGATTACATTTAAAAAATTTAGTCTGATGAAGAGTGCTCTTTTTCCACTTTGTTACCCCTTTGCAAAAGAAAGGGCTACTATTGCATTTTGAAAAATCTGATGAAGAATAATACATTGGTCACTGGTTATCTGGAGATCTGGTTAGAGCTTGAACTCTTGCAAAATAAGTCTTTGGTCTTGTCAGGTCACTTAAACTCTCTGGGCTTCAGTTTTTCCTTTGTCAAGTGAAGTATTTGAACTAAATGTTCCTTTTTCTGCTCTTAAATTTTTTGATTCTAGCTATTATCCTTTCCTTTGTATGCTGTGGCCTAGCTCTTTCCTCTGGGTCTAGGGATCTCAGTAGGTATTTTTGTAATTATAGTACTTATATATTGATCTATTTCCTTATCCCCTTTCTGCCTTTATCTTTTTCATCTACGCCCGTTTGATCTTTCACACTTCCTTTAGATTCTATAGTCCTGTTTACTTCACTTCCCACTTACCGTATATTTTTGTTGACTATTTTTATGATACCTCATTCAGGGTTGGGAGTGGTGTCCTCGTGTAGTATTAAAAGGTAACCATGGTAAGAGAAAAAAATTCTTGCAGTTCAGAATTTTTAATTGCCTCATTTGAGGATTTGTAAGTAGTTCATTGATTTATAGTAAAATATGTATCTTCTAAGCTAATTCTTTTATATTGAGAGACTGTTAGTGAATTTTGGAGCTTGTGATATTAATGGGAGATGTATTTTATTCCTGAAGTATCTAAAATAAGTCATAGATGCTATTTCCAAACTTAAATTTACTAACTCCAAGTTCTTCCTGTCAAATTGAATGATATGGTCTGAAAAATTGTAGAATATATTTCTTAATTTCAAAAATGTGAGTGGAGACTAAGAGACTTTTATCTGTTTATTAGTTGAAGGTTATGACTTTTGTAAGTAGATGATGTCAGAGAGAAAAGTTTGCTCTTTGGTTCATATATCAGAATTAAGGGTACATACCTTCTTGTGTAGAAGGAGAAGAATGTTTGGCAAGAGATTGAAGAACAGTTCAAATTGAAATTCGATGGTTCTAGGAAAATGCCTAATGTAAACCTCTGGAAGTTTGGCTGGCAGAACTGTGGGTTGACACTACCTAAGTAAGCAGAATAGAGAAGGGTTTCCCAATATGATTATCTGAAGAATATTATACTGCAGGATATTTGTAGGTATGTTCTGTAAAAATTTATTTTGTGGTCCAACAGGTTTGAGAAATTCTGAGACAAGTAAAGATGACAGTTTTCCTTACTGCAGTATTTAACAGTGGTCGTGCTTTGTCAATCTTCTGAGGAGAATGTACTGCATACGCTGTTTCCTAGACATCGATTAAATAGTTGGGAAGAAACAGAGTAGTAATGCCACTTGTTATATTTTCTTTTTTAATGGATAATCTCATCTCACATGTCTTTTGAATATTGTCTTAAATGTGTGTTAATATATGTAACTTATGGTCAGTTTACTTTGTTTTAATATGTACATAATAGCTTTTTCTTGGCAATTTCCTACCATAACTAAAAAAAAAAAAAAATCAGTTAAGTAAGTTTCAGTTTAGTCCAATAGATAGTTAGCATCCTCAAGATTTATTACAGTGTATTGCATGTTATAAAAATCTCACTCAAAATAATGTTTCAGCTTTCAGCCTCATATCTAAATGAGTAAATTTGTAAAGTAAATATATATAAATATTGCATGGCACTATAAAGGCTGCACATGAATATAGTCAAATGAGTGGTTAAACAGCTTCATTAGTACAATTAAATTGTTAAGTTTATAACTAAAGTTTTTTCTGCTTTGCTAGAAATGGATTTAGTTTTAGATGATAATAGTGACATTGTGTGAAATGAGAAGTTTATGCTGAGAAAATGGGAAAGTCTAGATAAAGCTGTCCGTGAGCATTTTGAAGATATTGCATATGAAGTCGTTAACAAAAACGGTGTAAACAGAGCTTTCAGTATATCTCAAGTGTTGGATGTTCCATGAATCTCTGTTGCTCATTCCTGTACTTGGGTAACTTTCAAACTTCCATGCAATCACCTTGAGTTATTTTATACTTATTTCCTTACTCTTCTATGCTCTTCTTAATCTAAAATTGTAAAACCAATTCCAGTTTTTTTGGTATTTCCACAAGTTACATAGAGTGACCTTTACATTATTATTGCTAATAATGTTGTTGCCTGATAGTTTGTGCTATTGAGGAAAAAAACAGATTGGTTGAAACTTTGCATTCAGTATCAAGAGATTATACCTGGTTTAGAGGTTGACTGACACCTACTTCAGGGTTTTGTGTTGAGAGAGATGGTATTTTTGGAGCATTGAGACTGAGGAATGACCTTTATACTATTTGTAAGGGGACAGCTTGAAGATCACATGGTAGACAAAAGGTCAGTAAGGGTATTGTAATGTAGTTGACTTGAAATGAACTATAAATGAGAGGAAAATACTGAAGACACTTATATTTCACTTAAAATGATTGATTTTGGGAACTTTTTTTTCTAGTTATTATTTTTTCTGAGCTGAGGTTAGAAATAAATTGCATGCTATGACAGTCAGCTGATAATTAGCATGGTCGGGTGGGAGAGAGGTGATGAACTGAGATTACAGTAATGTTTCATGGATATTCTTCAAAGTGCATAAATGACATATGCGTAGTATTGAGTATATTTTTGGTTTAGAGTTGAAGGACAGAAATCTTTTATTTTGATACTAATAATGTCTTCATTCTTTAACCCTTTTTTCCTCCTTTGTTTTTTTAAAGATTTTGCTCACAGATTGCCAGGAGAATGTATTCTGAATTAAAAATGATTTTTGAAACTCTTTAATACCTCTGTGGTTTTTCTGAGTAGATTCATCTCAGGTTTGATTAAATTTCCTTTAAAAGGTCTTAAATTCTTCCACTAGTGTAATTAAAATGCACCAACTGGATGAGTCAAAAAAAAGAAAATTAATGAAAATGTTATACTACAGATTTTGATTTATATTCACAAGGCCATTTGTAATGAATATTGTTCCTTTTCAAAGGGCATGCATCACAGAAGGAAGCCATGGACGTGAGCCTTGATATAACAGCACTCAGCATCCTCCAGCAGCCAGAAAAACTTCAGTGGGAGATTGTTGCAAATGTTCTTGAAGACACTGTGAAGGATCTTGAAGAACTTGGGGCAAATCCTTGCTTAACCAACTCTAAGAGTGAAAAGACAAAGGAAAAGCACCAGGAACAACACAACATTCCCTTTCCATGTTTATTAGCCGGAGGTTTATTAACATATAAATCTCCTGCTACCTCACCCATTAGTAGTAATTCTCACAGGTCACTGGATGGTTTAAGCAGAACTCAGGGTGAAAGTATATCAGAACAAGGGTCAACTGACAATGAATCCTGCACTAATTCAGAATTAAATTTTCCTCTGGTAAGAAGGACTTTACCCATTTTGCTTCTTTATAGCATCAAGGAATCTGATGAGAAAGCAGGAAAAATCTTTTCACAGATGAACAATATAATGAGTAAAAGTTTGCACGATGATGGTTTTACAGTTCCACAGATTATTGAAATGGAGCTGGATAGTCAGGAGCAGTTGTTGTTGCAGGATCCTCCTGTGACTTACATTCAGCAATTTGCAGATGCAGCAGCCAACCTTACCTCTCCAGATTCTGAGAAGTGGAACTCTGTGTTTCCCAAGCCTGGGACTTTGGTTCAGTGTTTGAGGCTGCCAAAGTTTGCGGAGGAGGAGAATCTTTGTATAGACTCAATAACTCCTTGTGCTGATGGAATTCATTTATTAGTAGGACTGCGGACATGCCCTGTTGAATCCTTGAGTGCAATAAATCAAGTAGAGGCCTTGAATAATTTAAATAAGTTAAACTCTGCACTATGTAATAGACGGAAAGGTGAGCTGGAATCAAATCTTGCTGTAGTGAATGGTGCAAATATTAGTATAATCCAACACGAATCACCAGCAGATGTACAGACTCCTTTGATAATTCAACCTGAGCAGAGGAATGTTAGTGGTGGATATTTAATACTTTATAAAATGAATTATGCCACTCGGATAGTGACTTTAGAAGAGGAGCCAATAAAAATCCAACATATCAAAGATCCCCAGGACACAATTACCTCGCTCATTTTGCTTCCGCCAGATATACTGGATAATCGAGAGGATGACTATGAGGAACCTGCTGAGGAAATGCAGTTAACCTCAAAGAATGGCATTGAGAGAGAGAAAAAGTCTGATATTTCTACTCTTGGACACCTGGTAATAACCACTCAGGGAGGATATGTAAAAATATTAGATCTTTCAAACTTTGAAATTTTGGCCAAAGTGGAACCTCCTAAAAAGGAGGGCACTGAGGAACAAGACACATTTGTTTCTGTCATTTACTGCTCGGGCACAGACAGGCTGTGTGCATGCACCAAAGGTAAGCTATTGATTAGTTTGGTTCTTCTACAAATCTTATAAAATCAATGTATATGGCATTCATTTATGTGCATACTTAGCATGAATTTTAGATCCATATAGATGGAAATTTATTTTTTTTATAATGAAGTCGTAAATCTTTCTACTGTTTTAACTGTTTTTAAAACTTTTTTCTACTGCCCTAGGTAAGGATTCTAATTTAAATAAGTTAATAAGTCTCTCAGAAAGTATCTTCTCTGCTTTAACCTCAAGAAAATAACCTGCTGTTGTTTCTGTGAGTCCTGACTCTGCATCTGCTCAAATTTGTGGCTTTGGACAAGTTACTTTAAACTCAGTAAACCTTTGTTTCTTTATTTATAAACTAGGACAAGGCAGCCTATTTCCAGGCTTGGTAGAATTAAATGAAATAATGTATGTAAAGTTTCTGGCACAAATACATGTCCTTATTTCCTTCTGAAATAAAAGTATTTAGTAAATAATTATTAGTTTTGCCAAATAAATTTTTCTTGTCTTATTTACTCTTAACCTTTTGCTGATAGTGAATCAGTTTTACAACATTTGAGGCTTCATACAGAGTAACAGATAGTGTTACTAAGGAATTACTGACAATATCAAGAAGATGAATAGTCCTGTTGATTGTTTAGTAGGAATTTAGGGCCAGGAAATATTTGAAGCCTAAGTAACTATAACCAATGCTTGGCAGAGGAATTGGGTTTGGGAAGAGTTATGCATCTCATTTGTGGTTCTGGTAGGAATTAACCTGAATTTTTCCTCTCTTTAAAAAGATTTTAAGAGTTTGGCTAAGAAGGATAACAGTGGACGTAGTGGTGTGGGTTGCCTTCTTTGAAACACATCTAGTGAAATAACAAGGGGAAAAAAAATCTTCAAATAACATCAAAATCCAACTAGATTATTTTAAAAAATGAGCAGTGTAGAATAATTTTAGAATAATAGAACTTTCAGAAAAACCATTAAAATACTATGTGGTGTCAAGGATAAATTGAGCTTATTAATCATGTATATGCCAGTTCATTTCTGTGAGAGTTTTACCTCTGTTAATTTGTTTAGTCATCACACCAACTTTATGAGTTATGTACTGTTATTGTCTCCATTTTACAGATAAGGAAACCGAGGGAAAGAGGTTAAGTAACTTGCCTAAGTCACAGAGCTAATAAATGACAGAGTCAGCGTTCAGACCTGGGCAGTCTGTCATCAGAGTGCTTAAACTACATTAAACTGCCACAATGTAATAAAAGCAGAACACCCATACATTGAATTTTTTGGAATATTTTAATCTGAAAGATTTAAAAAATGAAAACAATATAATTTGCTGTAGGCCATCTGGAAGTGGAGCTGGGTTTGGAACCTGAGTTACCTGGTCCCAGGGCACATATTCATAAGATACTAGTAGTTTCCACAAACGCAATCAGAGTTTAATGATTTGATTTATTTGATGAGATAGCTTTTGGCGATTCAGAGGAGAAATAGTATTTAAGCTATGAAATAGATTAATGTTTTCATGGAGTTTGGATAATGAAAATTTCTAGGAAGTGATCTCATGTAATGGAATTTATTTAGATGAATTGAAGGACAAGAGAAAGCCTGAGAAGTTAACCACTTTAAAAATTATCCCCCAGTTCTTTAAGGGTTGACTGATCAAGATGCATTTGAAAAGATGAGATTAATAACAATAAAGAGGACAGAAAAGTTGATGTTTTAAAATGTATGTATGACAGTCCATAAAGTAGATTTTTGAAAAGCACTGTAGACTGTAAATCAAATGGATTTGACTCTGTCTTGTGAGTATATTCAAATAGCATAAGACTCTCATGGAGAAACATTGAGTCTTTTGATAAAAATCTCCAATCAATGTTGTAAGTTAATTTTTTTTTTTTTGGCCACACCATATGGCATGTGGGATTTTACTTCCCCCACCAGGGATCGAACCTGTGCCCCATGCAGTGGAAGTGTGGAGCCCTAACCACTGGACCACAAGGGAATTCCCTATTATTATTATTTTTTGATGAGAACTCTTAGGATTTACTCTTAACAACTTTCATATATAACACACAACTATTGATCTGTTTTTATTTCACTGATTCCTTCTCCTGTCATCTCAAATCTGCATTGAGTCTCTAGTGAACTTTTTCATTTTAGATACTTTTCAACTCTAGGATTTCCCTTTTGTTCTTTTAAAATAATTTCTTTTTTTTTGTTGAGATTCTTTATTTGTTGAGTCATTTTCACCGTTCGTTCTTCTAATTCTCTATACCTGGTTTCCTTTTATTCTATAAAATATTTACAATAGCTTCTTTGAAGTATTTGTCTGCTAAATCTAAATATGGGTGCTCAGAGATATTTCTCATTGATTTTGTTTTTCTTGAGCATGTGTCACTCTTCACATGTTTTATAATTTTTAATTTAATACTAGACATTTTAAATAATGTTGTAGAAACTCTGGACTATGATTTACCCCCCTTTGGAGGGGGTTGTTGCATTGGTTATTTGGTAACCCACCTGGCCTAAATCTGTGAAATCTGTTTCGTTTGCAGTGAGCAGCCACTGATGTTTCTTTCATTTTTTTACCCCCTCTGGTTTTTATTTATTTATTTTAAAAAATGTATTTATTTTACTTAATTATTTTTGGCTGCATTGGGTCTTTGTTGCTGCAGGCGGGCTTTCTCTAGTTGCGGCGAACGGGGACTACTCTTTGTTGTGGTGCGTGGGCTTCTCATTGCAGTGGCTTCTCTTGTTGCAGAGCACGGGCTCTAGGTGCGCGGGCTTCAGTAGTTGTGGCTCACGGGCTCTAGAGCGCAGACTCAGTAGTTGTGGTGCACAGGCTTAGTTGCTCTGTGGCATGTGGGATCTTCCCGCACCAGGGCTCGAATCTGTGTCCCCTGCATTGGCAGGCGGATTCTTAACCCCTGCACCACCAGGGAAACCCTCTGATTTTTATTTTTAAGACTTGTATCTTGTTTGTTGCCTCTCTGTCCACATAGTTTAGTATTCAGCCAATGATTTTGATAATTGGCTGTGACGAAACACCTTTACTGGTAAGGTTGTGTTCAGGTGTGCCTTGGCTGTTACTATCTTTATTTTTATTTTCTCTTGTGCCCTTTCAGGTCTTTTCTACGTAGGCATGGGGACTTGGTTGACTGAGAATATGTTGATGGCTTGGACCCCATCTGGTCTTTGCTGCACATATTTGCAACCTCTGATCAATGTGGGATGTGTGGAATGTTTACCAAGCCCCCTATGTTTCTTTCTTAATCTCTCGTTATTTCTAGTGTTTTGTTTGTCCTACACAGGATTCTGACTTCGGATAGTAGAGTAGATGGGCCTTCTTTTCGCCACTGAGCCACTTTAAGCGGACAAGCTTTCCAAATCAGAGTCCCCTGTGGCAGTAGTAGCATATCTGCTGGTTTTCACCGTTCGACCCACTCTGTTTAAATTACAGTTTTGTCCAACTTTATAGATGCTTTTCAGGAGTAAGATTTTTGTCTTCCTTATTATTCTGGAAGCGAATCTCCAAATATTTTTGTTTTTTTTTTGTTCTTAAATATTTGCTAAGCTCATTTTCCATTTTCTTTTCTGTGATAGAAATAATGAAAAATAGAAATTTGATTTGATTTCATTTTATTGTGAATGCTTCAAAAAATTAAGAATCTTTGTTCAGTTTTGTTACTGCTGTGATTAAGAGATTGGGCTGTGGATTCCAACATAGCTAGTGCATCAGTTTCCTCATCTGTAAAGTGGCCACAATTATACTCCCTACTTTAAGGTTATTTGTGAAGACTAAATGAATTAAGCATTTAAAATAGTGTCTTACACATGTAAGTACTAGATAAATAACTATTTTTACATATGTTTATGTATTTGCCATTTTCATCATTAAATTTAATTTTCCTTGACAGTTTGATTTCTGAATTCTTAGAGATATGTCACTTTGGTAGCCCTCTTTTTTTGCCTTTTGAGTGAAATTAAAATAAATTAAGTTTCTTAACTAAGTAGTAGACACTTGTCTGTTTACCTATTTTTCATGTACCTACGTTGATGGAATTTTACTACACTGTAGGTGGTGAGCTTCATTTTCTCCAAATTGGAGGAACCTGTGATGATATTGATGAAGCTGACATACTAGTGGATGGATCTCTTTCTAAAGGAATAGAACCGTCTTCAGAAGGTTCCAAACCTTTATCAAATCCTTCAAGTCCTGGCATTTCAGGTATGGTATTAACTTTTTAAAATGATTCTTAAAAATGCAAATTCTTGTGATGTTCAAAGTTTTCTGGATCTTTCTTATATTATCTTAAACATTATTTCATTTATAGTCAATTCTTGGTTACTTTGAGAGAGTTCATTTCCTTGTGGACATTCTGTTGCCAGGCTTGTTTTTGTCTATTGTTTATCACTATTTTTTCAGTAGTTGGAAAATGTTGTAAACATTAGAATAAGAAATGGTTCTCAACCTGTGGTAGGTTGATCAGTTTTGGTGAAGTCACCTAAGAGGTAAAAACATTATTTTGGTCGTTAAGGAGCTTTCGGTCTAGTTAGGGAGCAACAAAGCATATGAAAAAGAGAAGAGTTCATTAAGTAAGTGTAAAGTGAGTGGAATGGCTAATATTACTAACATTACTACTGGAATAAAAATGCTGAAAAAATATTCTTTCCCAGGGGTGATATATTCAGACTCTCATTGCCCCATTGTGAACCTTTAGATAGGTTTTGTTTTGTTTGTTGTTTTTGCCTTTTCTCCTACCCATCTTCTCTACTGTCCTCCAAAACTTGTTTTTCAAAAGAAGTAATGTTAGCATTGTTACTCCTGCTTAAAAATCTTTACTTGCTCTGTGGGCTAATAACTAGTCTTTTTCTCAACCTCCAGTTATAGGAAACTTTTCATGATTTCTTAAGTGTATTCAGTTTCATGCTCTTCATGTTACACTAAGCTCTCTTTCCTTATCCTTTCCCTATACCACAGTCCTTTTGTACTTCCATTGTGCTGTTATGTTTTATTCTTAGCACTTACCACATTTTATTCCCCAAACCTAGCATTTAAAAGAAATTTAATGAATCTTTAAAGAAAAAATGTGTTTAAACTCAAATGTATTCCAAACAAATAATACATGAAGTTGGTATTTGTTCTTCATGAATACTTATATTTGTGCATTTGATCATTCTTCTTTGCACCAAAGGGAAACTTTTAGTGATTACTAGTATAATATATCTTAATTTTAGTGATTACTTGTATAATATATAGCAGTCTTTACTACCGTAAGGCAGGGTTTCTCATTCTCAGCACTATTGACGTTTCGGACTAGGTAATTCTTTGTTGTGGGAGGACCGTCCTGTGCTGTATTAGGAGTATCTCTGGCTTCTACCTACTTGATTGCTGTAGCACACACAATTATCCTCATCCAAATGGCCCTGGGGAGGCAAGATTATCCTCTGGTTGAGATAAAGTGACTCATGTCTCTTGCTATGTATAATTAGACTTGATTGTCTTGATTAACTACACAAGTTGGTTTAAAAAGCTAACATATTGAATGTTTTCATATTTTATAGGGTATTGGTGTAATAAGAGTTTTCATATAAATTCCATAAAAATACTATTTAGTAAAGATGAATTAGATTTTAAAGAAATAAAGAAGGAGCATTGATATGCTGTTAATGTTTACAAACAACATTTAATACAGTTTCAGTCAGATTTCTAAAAGCTCTAAGCTTTGAGGAAAAATGTAATTTGAAGTACACTTGTAATAATTTTATAGAATGCAGTGTAAACTTTCTTTGTGAAGCTATTGTAAACTTATCAGATTTCATATTTTAGTCTTTTTTAAAAGTTATTTTTGTTAATTGGAATAAGAACAACAGTTTTTCAGCTTTGTTCTACGTTAGGCATTTCACAGATGTGAATACATATGTTTGTAAACGCAAACTAATCTCTTTGAAGCAGGTTGTTACTCTTATAATACTGGTATGTATACAAGGTATTCTTAACTACCCCAGAAGTGGAAAAAATGCTGTTTAAGCTTTTGGTTTGTAAGTATTTGTTTGCCGTCAGTATAGCTTTGACTCCTTAAAAATTACTTTTTAATAGAGTAAAAAGGGGCAGATATTATGTGCTTGCAGATGTTTAGCATTTTGTTTTGTAAATGACAAAGTGTAAAAGTTAATTATTGATCTGATGTAAGTTAGGCTTGCATTTCAGCACCACTACTTCTGTTGCCCTTGTTAACCTGGTGCTCGTTAAAGCTCAGTCAGGGCTCTTCTAACAGGTTGAGTTTAGGTTTCTCCAATAAGTACCCTTTCTATAATTTAAAATATTCAAGATGGATTTTTCTTAATGTTAGTTATGTAGTCAGTGCTAGTTGCTTTAGTTGTATATAGGTATCTGAGCCTACATTATTAACTTTGAGGCCATTTGGTGAATGATGTAATTGACTAGACAAAAAACATGGATTAAAACTTTTTTTAAAACCTATTTCAAATTCTACATTCACTATTGTTAAGGAGTTGATTTATTGGTGGACCAGCCATTTACCCTTGACATCTTGACGTCTCTAGTGGAGCTAACCCGCTTTGAGACTTTGACTCCACGGTTTTCAGCTACTGTTCCTCCATGCTGGGTAGAAGTTCAACAGGAACAGCAGCAAAGGAGGCATCCTCAGCATTTGCATCAGCAACATCATGGAGATGCTGCTCAGCACACTAGAACTTGGAAACTACAGACTGACAGGTAAAACATTCTTCCAAGCTCATCTTATATATTTGTTAGAGACAACATAGAATTATTATATATGTTACTCTTTTCTTAACTTTTGCATATTAACAGCTTTGTTCCTTTCATTTGTCACCTTAATTTTAGAAATTCCTATATTCTTAGTTGTAGGATAAAACGCTAAGAGTAATCCATCATTGCAGTTTGTTAAATAAATTTGTGGATTGTGTGACTAAATACTTAAATGTTTGTTTTGTGTAGGTACTTTTTTTTTTAATATGAGTTTTCCTTTTTTCTGTTTTTTAAAAATTTTTATTGGCGTATAGTTGATTTACAATGTTGTGTTAGTTTCAGGTATACAGCAGAGTAAATCAGTTATACATATACCTATATCCACTCTTCTTTTAGATTCTTTGCCCATATAGACCATTACAGAGTACTGAGTAGAGTTCCCTGTGCTATGCAGTAGGTTCTTATTAGTTATCTATTTTATATATAGCAGTGTGTATTTGTCAATCCCAGTCTCCCAATTGTGCAGGTACTTTTGAAGGCACTAATAATATGGCTTTCATGGAATTTACATTCTGGTGGGGATAGACAGACAGTAGCAGATATCTACTATGTCATATATAGTCATAAAAGCTCTGAAGCATGTTAAAACAGTATGGTGATAGAATAGTTGTTGGGTGTGTACATGTGTGTGAGCGTGAGAGAAGGAGAGAAGATATGTGTGATATTTTTTTATATAAGGGCCCTCAGAAAGGCCTCCATGAAGACATTAATTTGGAGACAATAGCAAGTACAGAGACCCTGAGAGGTATGTTTTATGAATTTTAGGAAGAGCAAGGACACTACTATTGGAGTGCAGTGAACATGGAGGAGAGTGGTAGGAGGTGAGATCAAAGGAAATGGTTGGTAGCCAGATCATGACCATCTTTATAGGCCATAGTGAGACTTTCATGTTGAGTGAGATGGGAAGATGTTAGATGGTTTTGAATGTAGGAGTGATGCGATATAATTTATATATTAGAAGGATACATTAAGACTGCTGTGTTGGTAGTAGATTACGAGTGGTTGTGGTGTGTGTATTGGGGAGAAGTGATAGAAGCAAGGATTCTAACTTGATTGCTGTTGTGGTAATTCAGGTAATTATGGTGCTGTTGATGGTAACTTGGACCATGATGATAGTTGATGGAGGAAGTGAGGAGTGGTCACATATAGTTTGGAGGTAGAAGGAATAGTGTATGCTAATATACTGAGCATCTGGTGTGAGTGAGAATAGTTAAGGATGACTAATGTTTTGGATTGAGAAATGGAATTTCTTTTTACTGATATTGAAGTTAGTTATCAAGTAATTTGGGTTTATTTATGATAAGTTTGAGATACCTAGTAGGCATTTGGATATGAATCTGGAATTTAGTGGAGTTTTATTTTACAGCATATATGTAGAATTTAAAATCAGAGAATGGACATGTATAAGAAATACAAAAAGTTCTTATTTTAAAATACAGATTCCTGTGACCCCTCTCTTAGGTTCAGGGTGGGCCCCATGAATCTGCACATAGTTCTGATGCCCAGTAGCTCACACTTAGGGGAACAAGGGCTTTTTGGAATGTACAGTTCCAAAGGCAGGTAGAGATTCCTGAGGTAAGATTATTCATTGCCCTAAGTTTAATCTTTCTTAGTAGAACTGCTTATCTTTCCTGATCTGATTGGGAAGCACTAAGTTTTGTTGGAGGCTGCAAATCAGAGTATGAAAGGTGATATTAGTGGTAAGATGGTTACGGCTGAAGAAAGATTTTCGCATTATTTACTATTTTCTCCCTTACTTGACAGCAACAGCTGGGATGAACACGTTTTTGAATTGGTTCTACCTAAAGCTTGTATGGTTGGACATGTGGACTTCAAATTTGTTTTGAACTCAAACATCACCAGTATTCCACAGATACAAGTGACACTGCTGAAAAATAAAGCTCCAGGCTTAGGGAAAGTCAATGGTAAGAATGGATCAAACTTTACATTTGAAGATTTTATCTTGTAGTTGGTTTCTTAAAAAAACGAATTTTCAACTTGGCTGTCTAGGTTTGACGTCCCTCCTTGCCCCCCCACCCCTGTGGTATTTTCCTTCTTTACTTTTTGTGGTTCTATTTAGAAAAGTTAATCCAGAGAACATTTAAGAGCTTTTCAGTAACTCATTGTTGTTCAGACTTGCATAAACTTGAGTAATTTAATTATGGTTCTTGGGAAATGCAGTTAGTTCCTGTGTGAGTTAGTTTCACTTTTAGCATTACTAGACTTACGCATTTCTCTTCCTAAGAGGAGACTTGATTGGGAAAAGAGCTTTGTTATGGAGTCACATATTCTTTTAAGGTTATTAGTAAAACCCAGAAGGTAATGCCAGAAATACATTCATCTTTATTTATCTTTCTTACAAGTTCCGAATTTGATGTATTGAGTTATTAAAATAGATTGTACATATTTGGCATATTGGAAACTAGATGTTATTTCTCAGTGTTTTCTTCTTAATAGGATAATTTAAAAAACTGGGGATAATTTAAGAGTAAAATGGCTACTTCACATCAGGGGTAAAAACATTGAAACCTGAAAAATTTCCTGTTTCACAAATATGTATGTATGTGTTTGTGTATATATGTGCGTTTGTATATATACGTGTGTATTTGTGTGTGTGTGTGTGTGTGTGTGTATTATTTTGAATCATGACAGACTCTGATGTAATTGGGATAGGACTTAGGTGTTGGTATTTTCAAAAGTCTGCAGGTGCAGTACTGTGTAGCCTAGGGTAAGAATTCTTAGTTTAGTTGCCAGCAGATTATTTCTTCAGGTGAATATCCACCATTAAAAGAGAGAAGAGTGTATGAAACAATTGAATCTAATTTTCTTCTTCTCCTAACAACCATTTTAGCATCTGTGATAAAAATCACTGCAGTTCCCAGTTTAACAGAGAATTTTAGAATTTTAGGCACATAAATCATTGATATTAAGCAAAATTAAGTTTACTAATATTTTTATCCTCTAGAAACAGCAGTAGATAGGCAGATCACCTTTCCTTTGTCTCCAGCTCTTAACATTGAAGTGGAACAAAATGGGAAACCGTCCCTGGTTGATTTGAATGAAGAAATGCAGCACATGGATGTAGAGGAATCACAGTGTGAGTTAAATTACAGAGCTGTTGTCCATGACAGTAAAAGGAGTAGTGATCCAAATGCATCATGTTGGGCAAAGATTTCCTTATGGCTTGCAAAAACATGGTTTTAAGAACACAGTTAAAAATAACCTATAATTCTGCTTTGGCAGTATGCTTTAACTTTCAGCGCATCTCTGTGAACACAGCTGCACTAATACTTGCATTCTTGTTTTTTAATATCTTGAGATTTGAAATCATGTCATGGTTCTATAATTTTTTTTTTAATCAAGGTGAATGTAAATAATATGGGAGTGGAAAAGCAACATAATATGTCAGATAATTGATTATAGTTCCTTAGCATGATAGTGAATTCTTATTTGAACACATTCAAATATGGAATTTTGTGTGGTGCTGTTACATGTAAATGGGATGGATATTTGCTTATTAAATATTACATTTTAAATTATAAGCTAACTTAAAAATGTGTATTTTTCTTTTTAGGTCTTAGATTATGTCCGTTTTTAGAAGATCATAAAGAAGACATTCTGTGTGGGCCAGTATGGCTTGCTAGTGGCCTTGATCTATCAGGGCATGCTGGGATGTTGACGTTAACAAGCCCCAAACTTGTTAAAGGTGAAGTAACATATTTTACAAAAGCAGAATAAATAATCCCACAATTGTAAAAGTAGATTAGAAAAAACTGATTTCAGAAAAGTAAGATTGTTTTTTGGGGGACTTTTCATTAGTGATTCCATCAGTTTCCTGGTAACTGAGGTAATTTCCTCTCATAAGTGATTATTGTTATGTGAAACTTCAGATCCTACTTTCTGTGTCTTGAAGGTCTCAGTGCTTTTTAAAAAAGCATAAAGAAGATGAATGTAGGATGACTTAGCATGACATACAGAATTCTTCAAATAACCAGACATCATGTTCTGGCATGTTTGCCTTTTCCATCAATTTAAAGTCCTGTGTCTTCAGAGTGTTGTATATTGTTATAATATCTTCGCTTATGGGATTTTTATAGAGGAGTTTTGAAAGTATCAGATGTAATGATCTGAGTGTCTTAAGGACAAATTATAATTAATGTATATTTTATATCTTATATCTGTAAGATATTAGATATTGCAGTAGTAGGACATTTATTTCACCTTTGTATCTCAGGGGTGAATAAAAAAAGCCAACAAATGAGACACTTACCTTGATTGTTAAAGTAAAATTGGAGGTGGGTAAGGTGTGGAGATCCTTCCCTAAACCAAGAAAATATCTGACCACCTAAGTAACAACTATTTTAATTTGTGTACATTCCCTTCATAATGTTTGTCCCTATTCACACGCTTACCTTTAGCTGCAGACATAGTATATACACAAGTTTGAATGTACTCCCTTGACTACATCTTATTCATTCATTCATTAACTTTATGAGACTCTTTAACTTTATGATGTGTTAGGCCACATCCTGGGTTACAGTGGTGAGCAAAACTAATAACATCTCTTGTCTCATATTGCTGAGAGTATAAGTTAATTTTGTTGAATGAGAGTGTGAAACTGAAAATTTTATATGAAAATTAAAATGTCGACTTTGACAAAATTGGGGATAAAATTATGTAACATGTATTTCAAAAGACTCAATAATGTAAAAGTGTTAATTTTCCCAGAATTTAGTAGAAATGACTCTTCTTCCCATCAAATTCCTAAAACTTTGAACTGGAGAAAATGATTGCTAAATTTTTGTGGATGAATAAAAGGATGATATTGGCCAGAGACATTTAGAAAAAGAAGATTGAGGTGGAGGGTCTTATTAGATTCTAGAACCTAGAATAATGCAGCAGTAAGAAGAATGTTAACAGTGTGGCGCTAGCACAGTAGGCAGACAGATCAGTGGAAAACAACAAAAGTAGCTTTTGTAATTACAGAAGGATTTCATACCTGCTTAGGCAACAATCAGCTTATGGTTTGTTCATGGGTATATTAGTTTGAGGGTATTTTTGCAATAAATTTTACATATAGATTGTATAGTATGATCTCAACTTAGTTAAAACCATATAAAATTGAAGCTAGTGATAATAACAACCAATATTTATCGAGTGCTTCCTTTGTGCCATGCAGTTATAAGTGTTTCAGTTACCTTTGAGGTAGGTACTATTATTATTCTCATTTACTTTTGAAGAAACTGAACCATGGAGAGGTTAATTTGTCACATGCCTAATAAAATGGCAGAACCATTATTAAAGCCAGGTAGTGGCTCCAAAGCCTGTGCTTTTTCAACTGTAATACTATAATGCTTATGTGTATGTATGCATTCACATATGTATGTGTGTGCATGCGTGCATTAAAGGACTGGATGGATACACATACGATACATCATTATCTTTGGGTGGTGCTTTAATGACAGTATTTTCTTTGTGTTTTTCTGTAGTTCACAAAATTTCTGTTATTAAAATGAATAACTTCTTTGATTGGGGTAAAACATGCGAGGTGTCAAAACTTTCTATCTTAGGCTGTTCATATAACTCCTGTGCTTTTTGTTCTTTTGCTACCAAAGTTTATTTAGCCATATTGTATGTAAACAGTGTAATTCGAAAATTCTGGCCAAGTGTATTTTTCTTTTTGTGGAGTTAATTTAACTTGCTCTGGGAAGACAAAAAACAATTTGATTTTTTGGTGATTGAATAATTTACCCCCTTCTGTACCACTCCTCTAGGTATGGCAGGAGGAAAATATCGTTCATTTTTAATCCATGTCAAGGCAGTGAATGAAAGAGGAACAGATGAGATCTGTAATGGTGGTATACGTCCGGTAGTAAGACTTCCATCCCTAAAACACCAGAGTAACAAGGGTTATTCACTTGCTTCACTCTTGGCAAAAGTTGCAGCAGGCAAGGTATGAAACAGTGTCATTTTGAACTGTAACGTGCTGTTTTAAACATGGTGGTTGAGATTTGACACACTGTTAGAAGTAGTATGGCCCATAATTGATTTATCAGTAGACACTTTGTTTGTTTGTATTTTTTCTCTGCAGCAAGTTAAAAAAATATAATCAAGGAGAAAATATTTGAATTAACTTTAAGCCGACTACCTAGCTTATATAAAGTACATTCAGTAGGGAATAATTGTTAGCAGGTACTTCCCTGTATAATTATTCTTAGTTCCTTGGGTGTGAGAGTTTGTTTCTCTGCCCTCTACTGATAATTCACTACTTTTGTTTGTTTGTTTGTTTGTTTTGTAAACATTTGAGAGACTGCAGGAACAGAAGTTGAGAAGTGATTTTAGAGATGTATCTTAATTTTCATGGTTCATTTTCTACAACTAGCTATATATCATGCAGTTTCCTCATACTTGTTTGATCTTGGACTTTCCTGAACTCTGGAGAGATTTTGTTTCTCTATCATCATTATTCATAAGCAACAATAGCAGTACCAGTAACACTAATCATCTTATATTTGTATAGGTCTTCCAATTTTTCAAGGACTTCTGTGTACTTTATCTGATTTAATCCTCAAAATAACTCTGAGGTAGGCAGAGCAGGTGTTATTACCTCCAGTTTTTCATGTTGAAAGTGAGTGAACCTTAGAGATTGGGGAGCTCGCATATCTTGTAGAGCTGTAGCTGGGACTTAGACTCAAGACTTTGGCTTTATAATCTTAATTCATTGGATTATTACCTTTAAACAGTGACTATGTCTTTCTTGTTTTTTTTTTTTTTTTTTTTTTTTGCGGTACGTGGGCCTCTCACCGTTGTGGCCTCTCCCGTTGCGGAGCACAGGCTCCGGACGCGTAGGCTCAGCGGCCATGGCTCACGGGCCCAGCCGCTCTGCGGCATGTGGGATCTTCCCGGACCGGGGCACGAACCCGTGTCCCCTGCATCGGCAGGCGGACTCCCAACCACTGCACCACCAGGGAAGCCCGACTATGTCTTTCTTTCTTTCCCTGTTATAATTCTGGGCTAAATTAGTCATTTACTGAATATGAGGGTGAAAGCTGTCATTTTAATTTGAGATTTATGTTTTGATAGCCATAATTCAGTTATATTCTTTTATTTATAGACTTTAATAGTAAATAATTTTTTTGTTTCATTTGTTTGTTCATTCAGTTATTTATTTTTGTATGTTTAGGAAAAATCCTCTAATGTTAAGAATGAAAATGCAAGTGGCACCCGTAAATCCGAAAACCTCCGGGGCTGTGACTTACTTCAGGAAGTCTCAGTCACCATCCGAAGATTTAAGAAAACTTCAATTTCTAAGGAAAGGTAACCTCATTTTCTTGTACTATTCTTAAAGTAATAGGAGTACAAAGGAAGAATTCCAATAAATATACCAAAATACACAAAATTTTTAAATCCTGACTTTTACTTGAAAATTTTTATTTGCTTTTCATTTCTCTTAAGAACTTATCTCAGTGATGGTATATATTGTCTTTCCACTTCATTGGTTCATCCCTGGTGTCTTTATAGTGTTTGGGAATTTTCAAAAGTTCTTTTTTTAAATTGTGATAGTAATGATTTCAAATGAAACATTATATGTCCAACCAGGTTGAAATAGCTTTAGTTTTAACTTTTCTATTTTGGTTGTTAATGTGTTTATATATTCTTTTTTGTAGAGTGCAACGATGTGCCATGTTACAGTTTTCAGAATTTCATGAGAAACTTCTTAACACTTTGTGTAGAAAAGCAGATGATGGCCAAATCACAGAACATGCCCAGAGCCTTGTGTTAGATATTCTTTGTTGGTTAGCTGGAGTACATTCAAATGGACCTGGAAGGTTAATAAGATTTTATTTACCACGGATTGCCCTTTGAATGTTATGATTGGAAGTTCAAGATGAGCCTAAACATCTGCTATTGTTTTGCAGCTCAAAGGAAGGAAATGAGAGCCTGCTTTCAAAAACACGAAAATGTCTTTTAGACATTGTACATGTTTGCTTCTTTGAGGCAGGACGCAGCATAGCCCATAAGTGTGCACGATTTCTAGCCTTGTGTATCAGGTTGGTTTTTTTCTTTGTTTTTGCTGTACGCGGGCCTCTCACTGTTGTGGCCTCTCCCGTTGCGGAGCACAGGCTCCGGACACGCAGGCTCAGTGGTCATGGCTCACGGGCCCAGCCGCTCCGCGGCATGTGGGATCTTCCCGGACTGGGGCACGAACCCATGTCCCCTGCATCGGCAGGCGGACTCTCAACCACTGCGCCACCAGGGAAGCCCCTGTTTTTTTTTTTAATTTGAAAATATACGTTGCAGGTGCACCTGCAGTTTGGCAGGGGAAACCTTGTCTATAGTGTTATTTGGTCCCTGTTGAATATATGTATAACTTAAGAGGATTTTCAAAAGTTGATGAGGATTATTGAGATTCTAAGAAAAAATTTGGGTTTTTTTGGGCAAAATGTCATGTTAAATAAATCTAGTAATAAAAGAATTCTACTAGGCTTCTTTGCCTATTAGGAAGACTTCGGGGAGTTTGGTAAGGGGATCCCTTCCCCACTTGCACTCCTACTGTCCCTGATTGTCTTTGGATTGTTCACCTGAGGCCTTGTTCCCAGTTACATAATAATTTTACCAGACTTATTTGTAGTGTTATGCAGATCATTTTCTCTAAACCCTGAAACTATCTAGGAAGTGTTTAAAAGCTAATAGTCTATATTGACTATACCTGCTTGTTAGCCCTTTTTGGTAAAGAAAAAAAAAAAAAAGAGTGGTTTAATGTGTAAGAAAACAGTTACAAAGACCCTTAGTATAATCAATCCCTACTATCTTTCTGCATGTCTATAGGGCTTTAAGGCAGATTTTCTTCCAATTTGTATGAACACATTTTAAATATTTTAAAAGTACTACACCATGTTTAGAGTTGGATTTAAACCTTGAGTAATGTATTTAAAGTTTTTCTTTTAAAATTGTTTTCAGTAATGGCAAATGTGACCCATGTCAACCAGGATTTGGATCTGTTCTGTTGAAGGCCTTACTTGATAATATGTCGTTCTTACCTGCAGCAGCAACTGGTGGTATGTGAAATTAGTTCAATCACAAATAGCTGTAGCCTTAGGAAATATCTCACAGTATGCTTGGGGCTGTGTAGTAACTTTCTTTTTTTTCTCAATTAGTTTTCTTTTTTTCTGTAGCTTATCTGTTTTTTAAGGGGTTTTAAATTGTGATTGGGTAGGCAGATACTCTCTGTTCGATAATATTTTTAGGAAAAAGTTAATGGGAGATTTAAGTAAATAACCAGGTCATCTCAATTCATACATTTTCTGTACTTCATTAAAATAATTGTGTTGCTTGGTTGTTCACAAACTAAAATGTCAGTAAGTGCCAGAGAGATGACATAAATAAGAAGAATGGTTCATAAACATATTGTGTGAGAATGGTAGGGTCTGTGGCAAACTCTGATTCCCTAAAAGGAGCCAGTGGGTTGTTTTTTCTTTTTACAGCACCTAAAGACTGTGGAAATGCCATTCAAAAATGAATGTAGTTATCAGGTAGGAATTTACTATGAAGGGCTACAGATTTGTCCTTTACCTAGTGTTAGTTTTTTGTGGGCATTTCTCACAGTCTTTTATTTTATAAATAACCATTCAACAAGTTATCTCAATGAGATAAACATATTCCACAAGGATTTGATCTTGGTGGTATACCAGAAAAAAAGTTTGCTCAAAGTTAGGATAAATGGTTATTTTATCAATACCTTAATTTAGACAAAATGTCTGTTTATATTTACCTTGAACATATATTGACTAAGACTATGAACTGTTTGTTTTATAGAGTAGAATGTTTTGGACTTGGTTGCTCACTTTAATAGTCTCTGGTGTTTAAAACAGTTTCTTGAGGATAGTGTTAGTGGTAGGGTGCTTAAATTATGGGATGTATTTAGTTAGATATCTCAAGTTAGAGTCTTAAAATACATCATCATGGTCACCTTTTACTATCACCTTTGGTCTGTATCTAACTGGCAGTATGGAATAACTATACTTCATTCACTTGCTAAAGTATATTATTTGTAGCTCACTGCCATCAACTGGTTCTGAAATTTTTAGTACGGAGAAATAGTATTTTAGGAAAGATGGCTTGAAGGACCTGACATCTCCGCTTTTCTAGCTATTATAAAATGTCCCTCAGAGTCATCTCACGTTACTGAAAACCTAAACGACTAAGTTGATCCCATACACTTCTCAAAAAATATGATTGCAGTTCTTTGTCAGTGTCCTCTTAGAGTCCTCCAAGGAGTTAGTCCTTCTTTGTAATTTGCCCTTACAGATTTTATTTCCAGAAAATCCTTCTAGGAAAAGGGGACATACTGATAAATATGAAATCTGAAGTTCTCTTTGTTAGAGAAAAATGAGGAAAAGAAACAGTGATTTAAACAACTGATTTGCTGCTGTTGTTTTCAGGTTCGGTCTACTGGTATTTTGTCTTACTGAATTATGTTAAAGATGAAGATTTGGCTGGGTGCAGTACCGCGTGTGCATCTCTGCTTACTGCTGTGTCCAGACAGTTACAGGACAGGCTAACACCAATGGAGGCTTTGCTTCAGACAAGGTATTTTAATCTATGAAATGACTAATCATGGGCCTTTTGGATATGATACCACCTTTGCACATAATTGTTATTATATATATTTGCTTAAGTTTTTCTTCCCTTTATTTTCTCTGAAAATAATTCCCTTTAACAACTTTGGAAGTCCTGGAGATGGTTATTCAGAGGGCTAATTATATTAAAATACTTAAAAGTGGTGTATCTTGCTAATGGTAGAAGCACTTAAGGTAATTTGTTTCTTTGTTGTTAAAACTTTGTAAGCAAAATGATGTAAATCACTTATTGCCGTTAACTAGTATTCTTTATCTGCTGTTTGATTTTCTAAAACTTAAACATAATGAACTAAGAAATAGCTAAAGGTTAGATTTGAGTTCTTGCCTAATCTTCATTATTTGAAGTATCTTATTTAAAGCAAGGATTTTTGTAATCTTTATAGATTAGAAATCTTGATTTCAATGAGATGTTACTCAAAGCCTTTGTACCTTCTGCTGAGTCAATGTAATGATTGAGGCAAGGGAGGGGTGCTTGATAGCTCTTTCTTGATTCAGACTGCAGATGAAGGTTGTCTTGGTTCATTAGTTATCAGCTTAATTGAAATCACATTTATTGAGTCTCTGGACTGTATCTTTTGGAGTATAGGTTTTCAGGGAACACAGCTGAGATTCAGTGAATTTAAGGAGTTAATAGTGTCTCCTTCTGCCCTGTGTAAAAACTGCTTTGAAAACTAAGTAAATAGATAATTTGTTAATTAGATGGCTGACAGGAAAATTGTTAGGACATTATTTTATTTTTCAGATATGGATTATATAGTTCACCATTCGATCCAGTCCTCTTTGATTTGGAGATGAGTGGCTCTTCTTGTAAAAATGTATACAACAGCAGCATTGGTGTCCAGTCAGATGAAATTGATTTATCAGATGTCCTTTCAGGTAGTAAAGTCTTTTATTAAAGGAATTTCTGAATTTTATATCTTGGGTTTAAGTTACCATTGATTTTTTAATAGATTGTAGTCACTACATTCTATCTTTGAGAACTAAAAGTTTTTAGAACTTAACTTTAGTATCCGTGAGTCATTAAACTGTTTGCCTTTGTTTCTTAACTCCCCCCTCAAAAAATATTGAAGTTATTTTTGAAAGGGCTGCAAATTTGGTTTTTGTGTGTGTTTCATTGCATGTCAGTATGACGTTAATGCTAATAAGAGATTAAAATTTGGTTATTTGTTGTAGTCCTTTCAGTTTTATGTGGTGTGCCTTTGTTGTTCATAAACTCAAAGAACATGTTATTTCATATTACAAAATATGAAAATAAAATTAATTTATACTTATTTTAATAAGCAAAGATGCAGAAAGAAAAAACAATTTTCTGCATCTTCTGTCACACTCTCCTGAGGTGAACTTGGTACACCATGTTATATGTATTCTTGTATGCATTTCTAAAGAATATGTTTTTAGGATTGAATGTATAACTCTATTTGTATAATCTTTTCAGGTGCTGGAATTTGGTGTTTTTCTAGTTTTGTCAGATAGAGCAGTGATCGCTTTGTTTTTTGTTTTCTTCCATCTTACCGAACTTACTGCAGGTGTTGCTAGTAAACCAAAATGTTAAAAAATTTATTTGTAAATATACTATGATAATTACCACATTAATTATAAGTAAATTTTGGGAGTTAGTCTCAGGTTTGTAAATTATGAGTTGTGAAAAAAGCAAAAGGGAAAAATCAAATATAGAAATATAAATAAAACATAAAATGTCTCAACTCTAACCTCTTCATCCTTTTAGATTACCATTGTTAACAGAATGCTTAGCTATTTAGACTTATTTGCTACACGTGTTTATGAGCATTTTTAATGAAAGAGGTCATACTATACTTCTGGTCTGTTACTTGCTTTTTAATGACTTATTCTGCCTTAGATACTGGTGTTATCTCCTCTGTTTGATGACTTAGGCTCCTGACTACCTTACTGCCAGTGTGTCTCTATCTAAGTGACTTGTCAAATTATGAATAGAACTCAAAGGAGGGGTTAGAATTAGACCTGTAGATGCCTTCTGAACTCCTTAGGATAGAATGAAATTCCTTATAGAGAGAACGTAAGGAGAGGACCGTAAAGCTCAGGCCAAGCCTGGGGGTTAAATAAGCAAGAGCAGCCATGCTCTATATTATAGAGTATCATAGTCCCAGAAGAAGGGACTTAGAAGTCGTGATATATGTCTCCATATGAACGTCTCTTCATTTTATTTCTCACCATCCAGCATTCCTTTTTTCAGTTAATGGCATCCATGGCACAAAACAGAAATCTGAATGTTATCCTCTCTTTCTCATCCTCCACAATGAGGCTGTCGTTAGATTCTGTTTTTCCACCAACATATATTTCAAATCTGCCCATTCTCTTACTTCCCACGATCGCAGTATTACGATCTAAGCCACAGTCGTTTTGAACCTGGACTACAGTAATAGCTTTCTAACTGGTCATTCTGCATCTGTTCTTGGCTCACTTCTATACATTCTCCACAATGCAATGAATGCAATCATTTTTGAATGCAAACCTGATCTGATCATTCTCTGTCTCTTCTTAAAATACTTTTCATTTCTTTCCATAATTGTGCAGTCCAGAGTCTCTAATATAGCATAGAACATCTTGTGTGATCTGCCCTGTTAGTTTTCTTTCTGTGGCCCAGTGATTCTCAAAGTGTGGTCCATAGGTCCCCTCAGGGTTCCTGAGATCCTTTTAGGGAGTCCACGGGTTAAATGTTTTCATGATAAAACAATGTTACTTGCCTTTTTTCATTGCATTGACATTCATACTGATTGTGCAAAAGCCTGATGCTCTTCCCCATGCACTTAGAGTAAGAAGTATGGCAGTTTCACTTAGAAATACCTTTGATGAAACAGTAAAAATTGTTAATTTCATTAAATTTTGAACTCACGAGTATGCATCTTTTAAGTATTCTGTGATGAAATGGGAAGTGTGCATGAAACACTTCTGCTGCATGCTGAAGAACCATGGTTGTTTCAAGGAAGTGCACTTGTGCAGTTGTTAGAGTTATAAGCTGAACTAGTTGCTTATTTCATGGTGTATACCATTTTTATTTGCAAGAATGACTGATAAAATACGTTTATTCAGATTTGATTATTTGGCAGGTATTTTCTCAAAAATGAATAAAAAATGCCTGTCAGTATTCATCCAGTTGATAGTATTTGTTGCCAATATTAGAAGCAGACTTTTAAGCAGAAATTAGAATTTTGGAAAACTTGTTTCCTCTGAAATGAGCTTTAATGACTTTTCTGATGGCCTACGATGATATTAGTGAATGTCATTTTCTGATATTACATGATGAAATGTGTTAACATTTGGAAGATCTGTATATAGCAGTGGACCAGTATTTTCCCTATGATTGATGCATGGTGATTCAACATCAAGCATGGGTTTGAGAAGTTCTTTTTTTTTTTTTTTTTTTTGCGGTATGTGGGCCTCTCACTGTTGTGCCCTCTCCCGTTGCGGAGCACAGGCTCCGGACGCGCAGGCTCAGCGGCCATGGCTCACGGGCCTAGCTGCTCCGCGGCATGTGGGATCTTCCTGGACCGGCGCACGAACCCGCGTCCCCTGCATCGGCAGGCGGACTCTCAACCACTGTGCCACCAGGGAAGCCCAGAGAAGTTCTTTTTTTAAGATTTTTTAAGATAGAGTTTGAGAAGTTCTTTTTTTAAGATTTCAGATACCGTATTGCAACTAATCCTAAACTACCACTTTTCAAGTTTTTGAATATTTAATACTTTATTAAAATATTCCGTTCTTTTCCAATCACATATTTGTATTGGGTCGGCGTTTCTTCATGTATTTCTGCCAGAGCATCCTATTGTAATACATTGAATGCAGAGGCAGATAGGCAAATCCAACTACCTTCTGATAAGCCAAATTTTAAAGAGATTTGCAAGAATGTAAAACATCACCAGTCTTCTCATTATTTTTGTTTTTTTTTTAAAGTATAATTTCCATTTTATTGTCTTTCCAGGGGGCAGTATTTCTTTAGTCTTTAAGAACTTAGCTTCTTACATGTGGCTGCGGCCCTTCTTGGCACGACCATTATTCCTTGTTTTCTTGGTCATAACAGTCATTTTTCATCAAAAGATGCTATTTAGTTTTATACCTAATGAGTTTATTACTGTTATACTAATTAATGTTTAAAATATTCTCATCTTAAAATTTCTACCTTGATAAATATTTCTGTATAGACACACACACACACACACACACACACACACACACACAGAGCCAACATAAATGAAAACTCAATTTTCAAGTTCTTTTAATTATTTTAAAGATGTGTAGAGGGGTTTTAGGGTTGAGAAATGTTCCTCTAGGCACATTTTTCTTTCAGTTTCTCTAATGTGTCATGTTCCTTCCTACTGAAGGGATTTCACTCATGTCATTTCTTCTGCCTGGATTCCCGTCCCAGTGAAATAAAGACATAAAAATATTTTATTCTTCCCATATGTCTCATCACCTCATCATGGAAGTATTTTATTACCCCTGGCATAGATTGATTTCCCCTTGATTTATTTATCCTTTGAACTTAAGTAAAGCATAGGAATTTTTTTTTGGTTCAGTTGTATAATTAATTAATACCTGGTAACCTTGAACAGAATATGCATTTCATGACAACTAGGGCCTGTCCCTTTTCTTGTATCTCCCATGTCTTCTATTGAATAAGTGCTCAATAAATATTTTTTTAACACACGTGTCAGGTCCTATGCTGGGTGCCAATGGGACGTTGGAGAACAAGGTTTTGACAGTTTAGTCGCGTTTAATTTATTCCTTCAGATGTTTGATGATATTTTTCATATCTCTCCATTCTTTCCATCTTCTCTTTCTGTTTTACTTTGTGTGTTAAAGAATTCTGTTTAAAAGTAGTGCTCTGATTAGAACATTTGAAAAGTACTAAAAATAACCCTTCCCTCTTCCTCCCCTTGTACGATATACACCACTCTTAATTCTTTTGTGTTCTTCTGTCCAGTCTTCTTACTGTGGTTTTATGATTTGCATAGTTGTGACCATTTGATTTTTCTTTCTTACTACTACATGTGCCAACTTAAACTTTTTATGATTATAAGGTAGCATATTTCATTCTAGAATATTGATATTATATTCAAAATATAAAATTTATAGATAAACCTTGCTAATATTTTAGAATTTTTTTTAGTTTTTAATAAGTGTCATTTGTACTGTTGACATCATAGAATGTATTCTGATATTTTGCATACTTAAACAGATTGAGTAATAGCTAATCTAAGTAGCTGGTTATTTTTTCCCCTCATTTAAAATCTATTTTATTTATTTATTAATTGTTTTTCTTTTGTCTTCTATTCCTCATTTAAAATCTAAATCACTTGTTATAGTTTCTTGTTAATGTGAATGGCCACTAGGTTGCTTCTCTGCAACTCTGCTTTTATAGTAAGGAGACTAGTATCTGTGTGTTTTCTTAATACCATGTCCATTGTTGAAGCCCTGTGTAAACCCTATGTTTATGCATTTATACATCTTTCTATTTAAAATTGAAGTAGTAGCTATAATTCTCAATATGACTATTGCCTTTTTAAGGTTAATTCAGGTTTTATAAAACTTGTCTCTTTTTTGTATTAGGAAATGGAAAGGTCAGTAGTTGCACAGCTGCTGAAGGTAGTTTCACATCTCTCACTGGACTTCTAGAAGTTGAACCTCTGCACTTTACTTGTGTGTCAACTAGTGATGGAACCAGAATAGAAAGGGATGATGCAAGTACGTTTACTGGTATATACCTTCTCTTATTATATACATTCTTTTATTACATATTTTATGTTGTAATAAAGTGATATATCAGTATTTACATATCAGTTTATAGTATATGTAAATTCCTTTGCTGTCATGTTTAGTAGAAACTTATTGGTAGGAGGCACATTTTGGGGAAAAATCATAAGTGGTTTCATATTCTTTTCTAAGTCTATTCATGGGTTTTTTCCTACCCTCTAGAACCCTATGTTAAATCTTTTTGTTTTATGTATGTGCATTTTTAGAAACATTTTAATTTGGAAAATATCAAACATAACGAAAGTAGAGGGACGAGTACAATAGACTATATTTTCATTACCCACCTTCAGCAATCAGTCTTGATGGTCAGTTTGGCATCATGATGTAATTTTTTGCGTTTAAAGTTAAAGGTATATTTGGTAATGTCTTTGAGAAGGTTGAGATGAGTGAAGACGAAATACTGGTTTTTCAGCTAGTTTAAAACAACTTTGGATATATGAACCAGTATTTGTGTGTGTTGAATATATGGTGTTGTTGATGTTTTAAATGAATAATCAGTGAGAAGAACTTCTGTTTATTCTGTATATCTTACTTTCTGTGTTTTTTTCTTCACATTGTAGGATCAGTGTTTATTTACAGTTCTATCTGGGCACAAATAATTGAAGTTTTTATAATTAAAAATATTGGTATATGGTTTTACATTTATATTACAGTCCCAGAAGTGTTTTTGAATATTGTCTTGAATGAATTCTGCTGTTGATGGTTTTTTGTAAGTAGGTGTCTTTTTGTTTCTTCAACTGTCTAACAGAAAGTAAAAATAGTTTGCTTGAGAAGTCATGAAAAATTTAATCTTGCACTTGGGTCCAGAATGGCAAAGTGTTTTAAAGGGAAATTAACAGTCCTTTGAGTGCCTTTTTATTCAGAATCATCTTGTATCTTCCAATTGTAGAAGTAACCACTAAGTGAAATTCATGGCTTATGTAGCTGAGAGTTTTAATTTAAAAATAAAATTTTATATTTCTTTCATATGGAGATGCCAGAAGGGTCAAAATTCATTTGTGTTTGTTTTCTTGGACTATTGCAGTCATTTTGTAGAAACTTATATATTTACAGTGGTATGGAAACATGCGATAACAAGAAATTAAACTTCCAGAAAACTCTTTGGTTCTAAATCAGACTTTTTTTTGGGAACTGTCATGAAATTAATTTTTTATTTTAAGAAAATTAATGTGTTTGAATAAGTAATACTTTCAGAAGTTATAAAATTTAAAACATAAAAGATCTGGTTTGAAAAAGAAAAGTATTTCCTCACGTTCCTACCCATTTCTACTCCTGTAAAACGTACAGTAGGACCCGTTTCTTGTCTTTCCAAAGGTAGTTTATGCTTTTATAAGCGTTCACCTCTGTATTCCACCCAGATTGAAACCACCACCAGTAGAGGGATACTTACTAAATGTTAGGGCAGAGTCCTGACTAGTGATCATAAGGTGCTAGAAGATGACTGTAGTCTCTCAGCTTCCTGTCTCCTTTTCTTTTGAAACATGTTAATTGTGAAATATAATGCGCATACAGAAAGGTGCAGAAAACAATTGTATAGTGAAGCAATTTATCACAACACAAACTGCCCATGTGACCACCAAGTCAAGAAATAACATTTCCAGTACTCTAAAAAAGATTTCTTCGTGCCCCCTTTCCATTTATTTTTCCCTCACTCTCTCCAAAAGGTAAACATTGTCCTAACTTTTAGAGTAATCATTTCTTGGTTTTTATTTGTTTCTTTGTATAACCTCTTAGCTACGTGTTCCTAAACACTGATTGAGTAGGGTCTGTATAGTATAGAATTGCATTTATGTATTTGTTGGTCAGCCTTCTGTTCCATGTTATCGTTGTTAAATTCACCTATATCATTGCATATATAGATAGTTGGTTCATTTTCATTGCTGTTTACGATTCTACTCTCTGAATAAAACAAAATTTATGTACCCACTATGGATTTGTGTACTCTTGAGTGACATTTAGGTTGTTATATTGTAGTGCTGTTAGTACTAGTGGATACACTATTCTCTTAGCTATGACTGTAGAAGTTGATTTGCTGCTTTATAGGGTTTTCATATATTCAACTTTAGTAAGTAACATTAAAAAATGCACTCCTTAATTTACAAGCATGTTAAGATTTTCTAGTTATCATCTTATTCATTTCTATTTAAAATGCTGTGGGGTCAAAAGAAATACTTTGTCAGTCTGCAAAATTTATTGGGAATTGCAGAGGATCAGCAATAATGCTTGACAATAATGTTTACTCTGCACTTGGTGAAGTGTGCTCTGTATATCCACTTGGATGAATTGTGGTCTTCAAATTCTCTGTCTTTGATTATTTCATCTTTTTTTTTTTGTTTGTTTTTGTTTTTAGTTAATAAGATCAGCATGTTAAATTCCTTTCATTATACCTGTGGATTTGTCTATTTTAGTTTCAACAATTTTTATTTTATACATTTTGAAGCTACCATATAAATTTAGAATGGTTGTATCTTTCTTGTGAATTGAATCTTTTATCGTTAGGTATTATCTCTCTCTCTCTAAGACTGATTTTCCTAAATTACTTTGTTTGATATTTCTCTACCAGTTATCAGCTTTCTTTTAGTTACTATTTGTATGGTATATATTTTTCCTGCTTTTTACTTTCAGCTTTTCAGTGTCTCCTTTCATTTTAGTCATGTCTTTTATAAGCAGAATGTAGTTGCTTTTTTCCTCGCCTTCTTTCAATTGGAGTATTTAGTTTATTTACATTTAATATACTTAGTAATATATTTGGATTCAAATCTACCATGTTTTTCATATATTCTATTAGATTTCTCATCTTGCCTGTTAGATGTTTCTTTTTCTCCTTTGTTTCCATTTTATTGGTGATTGTATTTTTATTGAGCTATTTTTCTACTTTTTATTATAATATTTTTAGCAATCATCCCAGAGAGCATAATATACACATATCCTTGACATCCAGAAATCCAGTTGCTTTTCTTTTTACCATACAGTGCTAATATATTGAACATTATCTATCACCTTTCTAATTTATATGGCAGTGTGGCTTTATACCTTAATTTTATATGTATTTTAATTCCATGGTTATTATTATAGTTTTTATATTCAGTATTCATTTGGATTTATTTCATAACTCAATTTTCATTTCTCTGTTTCTTTGCTTTTGAGCTTTTCTGTGGTTTGATTTTTCTTTATGTCTGAAAACTCTGTAAGATCACTTTTTTTGTTCTTGTCTACTGATGATGAATTAACTTAGTTTTCTATAGGAAAATTTCAAATATTTCTTGAAAAATTAGATAAATGACAGCCATTATCCATACATAGTATCTATTTATTTATTTTTTTTATTATTTTTTTATTTTTATTTTTTTTTGGCAGTACGCGGGCCTGTCACTGTTGTGGCCTCTCTCGTTGCGGAGCACAGGCTCCGGACGCGCAGGCTCAGTGGCCATGGCTCACGGGCCCAGCCGCTCTGCGGCATGTGGGATCTTCCTGGACCGGGGCACGAACCCGTGTCCCCTGCATCGGCAGGCGGACTCTCAACCACTGCGCCACCAGGGAAGCCCCGCATACATAGTATCTTAAACAATGCAGATGTCCTCTTTAATAACTGATTCCATTTTTATTATAATTATCTAAGTTAACTATGGTTTATTATGATGCACTTTATCATAATCTAATAAATTAGTATAATCAATGTCATAGTATCATCTAATTTTCAGTACTTAATTAAATTTTTCTGAACATCATAATAATAACTTTCTACATTTGGCTTGTTTGGATCAAGATATGTCATCTTCATTCTTTTTTTTAAAATAAATTTATTTTATTTATTTTATTTTTGGCTGCGTTGGGTCTTCATTGCTGTGCACGGGCCTTCTCTAGTTGTGGCAAGCGGGGGCTACTCTTTGTTGTGGTGTGCGGGCTTCTTATTGCGGTGGCTTCTCTTGTTGTGGAGCATGGGCTCTAGGCACGCGGGCTTCAGTAGTTGTGGCACGTGGGCTTAGTAGTTGTGGCTCGTGGGGTCTAGAGCGCAGGCTCAGTAGTTGTGGCGCATGGGCTTAGTTGCCCCGCAGCATGTGGGATCTTTCTGGACCAGGGCTTGAACCCCATGTCCCCTGCATTGGCAGGTGGATTCTTAACCACTGCGCCCCCAAGGAAGCCCCCATCTTCATTCTTGAAGAGTATTTCACATGTTATAGAATTGTAAGCCAGCTATTATTTCTTCTAGTTATTTAAAGGTAATCTTTCATTTTACTTTACACTGTTTTTGTTAGACATCACTTGTCAGTCTTATTATTCCTTTTTTAATGTCATTGTCAGTTTTCAAGGTGTTTTTGAGATTCATACTCTTCCCCCGCCCTCCTTGATTTCTCCCCTTCACCTCCTTTCTCTCTGTTTTCAGCATTTTTCTATGATTTCCTACATGTGGTTTCAGTTGTAATTATCCTGGTTGGGATTCACAGAGCTTCTTGAATGCTTACTTCGTATCTTCCATCAGCTTTAGAAAGATCTCAGCCATTAACTGTTGAAACACTGCTTCTGCCCTGTTTTTTATCTTCTTTCTTTTTGCATCTCCAATTTCATGTATGTTACACTTCATCACTATAACTGACATAATTTCAACTTTTAAATCTCTTCTTTTACTATGGGTATTTTCTTCTAATTCATCTTAGTTTACTCTTTCTCTCTTCTGATGTGTAATCATTTGTGGGGGAAAAGCTATCTTTCCTTCACTCTACTGCAGTGTCACCTCTCTTCAGAATTATGTGTTTGCTATCTGTGTGGGTCATTTCTGTTCCTTTGGTCAGTTTATCTAGCCTTATGCCAGTACCTCATTGTCTTAATTACTGTAACTTTATGTTAAGTCTTAAGATCTGCTAGTACAAATCTACCAACTTTTTTTCTTTTTTGGTAGATTTAGAAAATTTATATATGAAGTTTTCATAGTGTTGTGCAGTCATTACCACTAATTCCAGAGCGTTTTAATCACTCCAGAAAGAAACCCTGTAACCATTAACAGTCACTCCCAATTCCCCTCTCCCCCATCTTCTAGCAATCACTAATCTGTTTTGAGTCTATGGATTTGCCTACCCTGGACATTTCCCATAAATGTGGAATCATATAGTATATGACCTTTTTGTCTGGGTTCTTCCACTTGGTTTAATATTATCAAGGTTTGTCCATTTAGCATGTCTAAGTACATCATTTTTGTAGCTGAATAATATTCCATTTTATATTTACCACTTAAAAATTTTTTTGGATGTACCACATTTCGTTTGTCTACTCAGCAGTTAATGGACATTTGGGTTGTTTCCTCTTTTTGGCTATTAAGAAAAATACTGCTGTGAACATTTTTGTGTTAAGTGTTCATTGTGATGTATGTTTTCAGTTCTCTTGAGTGTATACCTAGGAGTGTAATCCACCAACATTCTTTTTCTTAAAGGTGCTCTTTCATAAAGATTCTGGGTCTTTTGTATTTCCATTTTTTCCAGCTTTATTGAAATATAAATGACATATAACAGTGAGCAAGTTTAAGGTGTACAGTGTGTTGTTTTGAAAAATTTATATATTGTAAAATGATTACCTCCATAGCATTAGCTAATACCTTCATCGCGTCACAGAATTCCTATTTCTTTTTTGTGGTGAGAACATTTAAGATTTACTCTCTTTGTAACTTTCAAGTATATAATGCAGTATTATGATCTATAATCAATGTGCTGTATATTAGATCTCAGTAATTCCATTTAAATTTTAGAATTGGATTGATAATTTATACTCAAAAAACTTATTGTATTTTAATATGGGGTTTGAATATAAGTCAGTTTGGGAGGATTGACATCTTAACATTAAGACTTCCAGTCCATTAACATGGTAATATTCTTTAGTATATATTTATGCTAAATTAGGTATTCCATTTATCTTGGTGATGTCTTATAGTTCTTGGTGCACTAAAGTTTTGCACATCCTTTTTAGATTTGTACCTAGCTATTTGATTTTTTATGCTATTATAACTGCTATTTTTCTTAATTTTATTTCCAGGTTTTTCTTGCTGGTCTATAGAAGTGTAATTGATCTGTGTATATTAATCTCATACCTGGTGACACTGCTATGTTAACTTATTAATTCTTGTAGATTGTATATTCTTAGGGATTTTTTTTTAGGGAGATTAAATATACACAATTATATCATCTGTTAATAAAGAGATTTTTACTTTGTTGTTTTTCTAGTTGTTATATCTTTTATTTCTTTTTCTTGCTCTATCATGCTTCCTAGGACTTCCTGCATTTATACAGATTAGGAATGGTGATGGTAGTCATCTTTTTCTTGTTCTCACCTCTTTTTTTTATATCTAGTTTTAGAGGCTCTTAGTATAAAAATAGAAAATGATATTGAAAACTCAGACTGTGCAAAAGATTTAAAAATTAGTTTTATAGTAGCAGGATGACTTATTTTTCTTGGGTTGTTTATGTCTCTTATGTGTTTCTTGTGACTTAGCTCATTTTCCTTTAAATATTATTTGGGCATTAGATTTTTAAAATCAGTAAAGGGCTAAAATACACATGGTTAATATTGAAAAACCACTTAAATTACCCCAAAGTACAAGTACAACATAAATGCCTTAGTAAGTCTAATAATTTTCCCTCTAGAGTTGGAATGAACTGCTGTTGCTTTGGTGGAACACTTGATGGAGCAAGTGGATTTCATTTTGCAGCACACAACTTATATGAGTTATGATTGCTCTTTCTTTGCCCAAGCTTACATAGTTGAATTTGTGCAAGTTAAATGAGGTGTATGATGGCTACACTGTAATGATCATGTTTTTTTTTTAAGTTGAGTTTTAATTGTTAAGAGGCTATGCACAGTTTTGTTGTTATTTCAATCTTGTGATTATAGCTTAGTTTTTAAAAATAGTTTATTTGAATTCTGGCATAATATAGTCATTGTTAGATGTTAAGATAGGCTGTCAGATTACCTTTTTTCTCCCCTTTTCAGGTATTTATGAGCAGATTACTTCCCTCAATTTTATTTTATTTATTTTTATTTTTATTGGAGTATAGTTGATTTAAAATGTTGTGTTAGTTTCTGCCATATAGTTCCCTCAATTTTAGATACATTATCTGTAAAATGGGATAATATATTACCTACTCATGTGCCATTGCAAAGATTAAATGAGTTGATGTAAGTTCCATGCTTAGCACTGTGCCTCATGTTAGGTTTGATTTCACACAGCCCTTGGTTCTAACCCTAGTTCTACCATTAGGTAACTCTACAGGGTAACTTCTCTGAGCCATTCTTTACTTAATCAACTAAAGACCAGAATCATAGTACCTGCCCTTCAGGGTTCATTTGTTGAATGTAGTAATTAACTAAAACAGTGTAAGGTAGTAGGTAATACATACTAAACATTTGTTATTATTGTAGCAGTTATCTTTCCTTAATATAAGTAAGTCTTTCTCTTACTTCACTTAGTATAATAATCTCCAGGTCCATCCATGTTGCTGCATATGGCATTATTTCATTCTTTTTCATGGATGAGTAGTATTCCATTGTATATATGTACCACATCTTCTTTATCCATTCGTCTGTTGATGGACATTTAGGTTGCTTCCATGTCCTGGCTATTGTAAATAGCGCAGCCATGAACATTGGGGTGCACGTATCTTTTCAAATTAGAGTTTTCTCTGGATGTATGTCCAGGAGTGGGATTGCCGAATCATATGGCAATTCTGTTTTTAGTTTTTTAAGGAACCTACATACTGTTTTCCATAGTGGCTGCACCAGTTCACATTGCCACCAACAGTGTAGGAGTAGGAGGGTTCCCTTTTCTCCACACCCTCTCCAGCATTTGTTATTTGTAGACTTTTTAATGATGGCCATTCTGACCAGTGTGAGGTGGTACCTCATTGTAGTTTTGTTTTGCATTTCTCTAATTATTAGTGATGTTGAACATATTTTCTTGTGCCTATTGGCTATCTGTATGTCTTCTTTGGAGAAATGTCTATTTAGGTCTTCTGCCCGTTTTTTGATTGGGTTGTTTGTTTTTTTGTTATTGAATTGTATGAGCTGTTTGTATATTTTGGAAATTAAGCCCTTGTTTATCACATCGTTTGCACATATTTTCTTACAGGTTGTCTTTTTGTTTTGTTTATGGTTTCCTTTGCTGTGCAAAAGCCTATAAGTTTGATTAGGTCCCATTTGTTTATTTTTGCTTTTATTTCTATTGCCTTGGGAGACATTGGTACGATTTATGTCAGAGAATGTTTTGCCTGTGATCTCTTCTGGGAGTTTTATGGTGTCATGTCTTATATTTAAGTCTTTCAGCCATTTCGAGTTTCTTTTTGTGTATGGTGTGAGGGTGTGTTCTAACTTCATTGATTTACATGGGGCTGTCCAGCTTTCCCAGCACCATTTGCTGAAGAGACTGTCTTTTCTCCATTGTATGTTCTTGCCTCCTTTGTCGAAGATTAATCGTGTGAGTTTATGAAATTAAGTTTTTATTTCATCTTTTTCCAAAATGTTTTACACAGATACTGGTAAATATATCATGGGAAAAAAGTTCTTTTATGCTGTATATTTGAATAACATTGAAAAGAGGAGTAAAAAAATTTTAACTTCGTGCGATTTCATAGGCCTGTAATGATGGTAATGTTCATGGGTAAGCAGTGTGTGCCAGACTTATTTGACTGTGCATCTGACATGCTTCTCCTCTTCTTAGTGTTCTGAGGAGCATATGGTAGGAAACATTGCTTTGCATATTCTTTGTGGGCAAGATTCTCTTTTCCAGGCTATGCTTTAAATGAGGAAATAGGTGTTGTCAGTCTTGTTAAATGATGTTCTTGTAATTGAAAGTTGTTTGAGCTTTTTAGGGGAGGGAGAAGAAGGTGGTGTTGCTGTAAGAAACTTAGTAAAGGAAACTCAGCCTGTTTCTTATGCTCAAATTGCGTAAGAGTTTAGCCATGTTAAATGAAATTTCTTCCATGCTGACAACATTTTTAAACTCAAAAGCATACTAATTTTTCTTTGATCAAAAGTCATTCCTGGATCCCTTATACTTGAATACTATTATTATTGATATACTTTTACCATTAAGATTTCCTCTAAAGAGTCTTATTCTTTAAAGGAAAATTAACTGTAGTTTTAGTGTGAAAGTAGTATATACTTTGTATATGTTTCTCTGTGAACCTTTTCTTCATCCTGTTTCTTTTCCCCCCTTGTCTTATGCCAGTGAGTTCCTTCGGGGTTACTCCTGCAGTAGGTGGACTATCATCTGGGACAGTTGGGGAAGCTTCGACAGCCCTGAGTTCAGCAGCCCAGGTAGCTTTGCAGTCTCTCTCTCATGCAATGGCTTCAGCCGAGCAACAGCTGCAGGTGCTGCAAGAGAAACAGCAGCAGCTTTTGAAGCTTCAGCAACAGGTTGGAGACTATTTGGCTCTTTGTTCATGCTGTCTCTAAACTTCAAAAGCTGAAAAAATACTGTAAAAATGACCATTATTTTTGTAAAGTTTGACCGATCTGAGCTAATCATTTTCTGCAAAAATTGAGGTAACATCTTTGTGATATACTTAAATTTTTAAAACTTATATAAATGCATTTTCTTTGATACATATCTGGGGGAATATAATTGATATTTTCTTTGCAGTCTTTAAGTAAGTTCCATCCTTTACTCTGTTTATAAACACTCTTGGTCAAACATAAGAGTTAAAAGTTACTATTTTAATGGATTGAAAAACCTAAAACAACATTTTAAAGACCAATTAACTTAACGTGAATTAAAATTTACTAATAATAGCAGATGTTTTGGAAACTTCATACAGTTCCAGGTGACAAATTGTATCAGGTTAGGCAGCATGAGAATCCATTTCCTGTTAATATTTTGTTTTGAGGAGAACTTTCTTTCCTTATTTACATTTAATTGTTCTGGTTCCTTTCCGCCTTTGCTTTGAGAAATTCCTATTTCCCAAATACTCAGGAAAGTTTATATCAAATATTTAAGGAAGTGTGTGTGTGTGTGTGTGTGTGTGTGTGTATTACACACACACACACACACACACACACTCACACACACACACATATATAGCATAGAAGTACTCCATGTTGAGTCCATTTTTTACTTAATTTCCTTTTTATTGAACTAGGATACAGTTAATCATGTTTATTTTCACAATATATATCCACGTAGTATTCCCCACAATTTAGATAGGCAGGATTAGTCTATATTTGTTGCTTTTACTTCTTTTACAGAAAGCGAAGCTGGAAGCCAAGTTACATCAGACAACAGCTGCAGCAGCTGCAGCAGCATCCGCAGCATCAGCAGTAGGTCCTGTTCACAACTCTGTGCCTTCCAACCCAGTGGCAGCCCCTGGATTCTTCATTCATCCATCTGATGTTATTCCACCCACTCCAAAAACAACACCACTTTTTATGACTCCACCACTCACCCCACCCAATGAAGCAGTTTCCGTTGTGATTAATGCCGAACTTGCACAGCTTTTCCCAGGCTCAGTTATTGATCCCCCAGCAGTCAATCTTGCTGCACATAACAAAAATTCCAACAAGTCCAGAATGGTAAATTACTATATTTTAAATAGGTGTTCGCTTAGACATTTAAAAGTATTTTGATGTATACGCTAACTTTAGAAAGCAAAGTTTTATTATGTTAACTTGTTATATCAAATTAGATTTTTTATTTAATGTTACAGAATATACATCTGGAAATGGGACTTGTTAACTTTATATTATGGTTATTAGTTTTTATAGAGCAAGAGTGATATCAATATAGAGTTATACTTTTTTCTTTTCTAGAATCCACTTGGCTCTGGTCTAGCCCTTGCAATTTCTCATGCTTCACATTTTCTTCAGCCTCCCCCTCACCAGTCCATTATTATAGAACGGATGCATTCAGGTAATCTTTGATTTGCTTAAAATATTTTTTTTGCCTTGTCTGCTGGCCCTTTGAAGACTTAATATTTTGTAGTTTGATTTTCCTGTGCAAATAAATCACATCTGCTCTTGGGAAAGTGCTTTTTACCAAGAATAAACATTACATAAGGCTCAAGCTGTGTGCTTACCAAGTTGAATGGAAGAGTGCTGCTGAGTGGTTTCATTAATTGTATCCAAACAGTGGATTTCTTCTGTATAAGAATCTCACCTGGGGCTTCCCTGCTGGTGCAGTGGTTGAGAATCCGCCTGCCAATGCAGGAGACACGGGTTCAAGCCCTGGTCTGGGAAGATCCCACATGCCATGGAGCAGCTAAGCCCGTGAACCACAGCTACTGAGCCTGCGCTCTAGAGCCCAGGAGCCACAACTGTTGAAGCCCGCGTGCCTAGAGCCCATGCTCTGCAACAAGAGAAGCCACTGCAATGAGAAGCCTGCGCACCGCAACGAAGAGTAGCCCCTCCTCACCGCAGCTAGAGAAAAGCCCACACGCAGTAGCGAAGACCTAATGCAGTCAAAAATTAATTAATTAATTTAAAAAAAAAAGAATCTCGTCTGTTGAACTATGGTTGACATAAATATCTGTCTTTATTGTAGCTGATCAATTACCATTACACTAAAAATTATGCTTAAAGAAGTATTCATTAAGACTAGCATTCTAATGTTGGAACCATTTTTTGAGAATAGCTGACTAAATTACTGCTAATTAAAATAACTGAGTAGGATTACTAACATTTCATGGTCTCTGGATAGTTCAAATTTTACTTAGGCTTCTACCATGCTTATATGCTACAGACCTGTGATCAGGATAGTTGGTTTTAATTAGAGCATGTTTACTAATACACTGTAGGCAATATTTGCCTTATTATCCTACCAAATGTTATTTCTGGGCTTGAACAGCAGCAGAATTTAATGAAGTCCTTAGGTATGTTTTATAGGAGGAATTAACATGAATATAGTGCATACTGTATCACTTTTCATCATATGAAGAGTTGAACCATATTTGCTTTATTGCAGTGGGTTGTTTCCTCTTTGGAAGAGAGAGTTTTAAAAATTAAAGTGTTACATGCTGTTTTCTGCCCAACTAATCATTCATTGGTAACAGTAATTAGTGTTCATGGCATATAGACTGAAATTCGTTGTTGTCCAGTCTCTATGAAATGTCAGCAGTTGTTTACACTATGATTTGGTTTTCTATCTGTGGACTCGACTGTGGCACGTAAGCCCCCTAAAGGGGGGAGAATTATGTTTTTTGTTCAGTAGGCTTTCTGTTTAGGAAAATACTGCCTTGTTTTCCTTAAAATGGCTCTATGGAAATGGCACTAGTCCTACAAGTTAAATTTAGTTGGGTTCCTTCACTGTAAAATGTAACTGGTAAGGTTACTATCTGCCCCTAACACAATAAAGAAGAAAAATAAGTAGGATTTTATTAATGCCTGCTGTTTCACTAATTGAGCTTATTCCTGAAATGTGTGTGAGTTGAGAGATGCAAATCTGCTCCTCTGTTTCTCTCAGATCATTCTTTTGTTAATATATGAGCTTACACATAAAAGACATACTGTCTCTTTAGTGTCGCCCTTAAGAGTAAGCCTTCTACTTCATTTGGTACTGAGCTGAAGAGACAGTGATGTGTCAGTATGGGAGGGAAGCATTGTTTGTAAGTAAGTTTTATCTGTCTCCATTGGAGGACCTTCCTCAGAGATTTTTTAGTGTGGTAGTAATGACTACATGTGATTTCAGCCTTACGCTTGTCCTTTACATCTTAACCCCAATGTAAGATGCAACTCCAAAAGATGTTAAATAAGGCTTAAGAAAACCAAAATCAAATAATAAAATTTGGTATCAGTAATAAATACATTTAGTTGTAAAATTAAAAGACCAAATGACTGAAAGAAAAACCGATAGGTACTTCATTGAATTAATCTATATTTTTGCTGATTTACCTTTTTTTGCTCTAAAGTTTTAAAATAAGCTTATATGTACAGTTGATTGCCTTCCTAGTAACAAACTTATTCTTGTATATTTTTTACTTGAATCTTGGGGTTCAAACTAATATAAATTGAGGTTTTAGGCAGTTTTTGAATGAGAATTATTAACATTTCTTCTTGTTTGTAGTTTAGTGAGTTGATTTCATATTTTAAGATGAATGTTCCAGATTGTTTCAGAGTGTGTCTTTTGGTTAATTGATACATGGTATTTTGTGTCAGCTGTTGCTCTCTATCTCTCATAGGAGCAAGGAGATTTGTGACCTTGGATTTTGGTAGACCAATACTGTTGACAGACGTATTGATTCCCACTTGTGGAGACTTGGCCTCCTTGTCAATTGACATTTGGACATTAGGAGAAGAGGTTGATGGGAGGCGACTGGTAGTGGCAACAGATATAAGCACCCATTCACTAATTCTTCATGATTTGATACCACCTCCAGTGTGTAGATTCATGAAGGTAAAGAACTTCAAGAAAATGAATTGATATGCCTTCCATGTTTCTGATAAGTTATGGAAAATATTCAGACATATAATTTAAAAGTATCCTTAGAGCACAGGGAACCATATTCAATATCCTGTGGTAAACCATAATGGAAAAATTATGTATAACTGAATCACTTTGCTGTACAGCAGAAATTAATACAACATTGTAATTCAACTATACTTCAATTAAAAAATAAAAACAAAAGTATCTTTTTATAATTTATAATATAATTATCTTTTAAAATACATGACTCAGATTTTTATTGTGGTAGATGGGTGGTTATGTATATTTATAAGTTTTCATTTCAGATCACTGTCATTGGACGCTATGGAAGTACAAATGCCAGAGCTAAAATCCCATTAGGATTTTACTATGGTCATACCTATATCTTGCCTTGGGAGAGTGAACTGAAATTAATGCATGATCCTCTGAGGGGAGAGGGAGAATCTGCAAACCAACCAGAAATTGACCAGCATTTAACAATGATGGTTGCTCTACAGGAGGATATACAGTGCAGGTTAGTAGAAAATTGCAATATATTTTAGTCTTATTGAAACCCTATATTTTCTATAATGTCTCCCACATACTTGTCAAGAAATGACTTTTCATAAGTGTATAGAAAAGAGAAAAAGGCAGTAGGACACTAGAATGTTACAATAATGTTTAATGCATTAATATATTGTGATTAAATAATTGGTTCTTTTTTTTTAGTACTTACCAATTGATGAATTGACATTGATTAATTCTTTTTAATGGTTGTGTGTTAACTTGTTTTAGAGATTTAATTTTAGTGTGTATTCGTACATGTATGTCAAAGAGAACATTGCAGGAATTATTTTGTTCGTTTATTTTTTACTTACAGATATAACTTGGCTTGTCATCGACTAGAAACTCTTTTGCAAAGTATTGATCTTCCTCCTCTCAACAGTGCTAACAATGCACAGTACTTTTTGAGAAAGCCAGACAAGGCTGTCGAGGAGGACAGCAGGGTCTTTTCTGCCTATCAGGACTGTATTCAGCTACAGCTTCAACTAAATTTGGCTCATAATGCAGTGCAGAGGCTCAGAGTAGCTCTTGGAGCAAGTAGGAGGATGTTGAATGAAACTTCAGACCCAAAAGATTTAATTCAGACGTCTTCCACAGAGCAGTTACGTACTATCATCAGATATTTATTGGACACTTTGCTCAGCCTTCTTCACTCTTCCAATGGTTTGTATTTGACTTAAGTATTTTAAAAGGCCGGAAATATATTTGATGTGATTTTGTTGCATGTTTTGTTGTATTCATATTTCCTGGGTTCTGTTTATTTTGGTATCCTTTCTGATGTTTTTATGTAATGTGTTTTTAGGTTAATTCATTTTTTCCCCTTATTTTTGTTTTTCTTAAATAGATTATTTTTTAAATTTTTTGAATTTTATTTTATTTTTTTTATACAGCAGGTTCTTATTAGTCATCCATTTTATACACATCAGTGTATACATGTCAATCCCAATCTCCCAATTCATCCCACCCACCCCAGCCGCTTTCCCCACTTGGTGTCCATACATTTGTTCTCTACATCTGTGTCTCTATTTCTCCCCTGCAAACCGGTTCATCTGTATGATTTTTCTAGGTTCCACATATATGCGTTAATATACGATATTTGTTTTTCTCTTTCTGACTTACTTCACTCTGTATGACAGTCTCTAGATCCATCCACGTCTCTACAAATGACCCAATTTCGTTCCTTTTTATGGCTGAGGAATATTCCATTGTATATACGTACCACATCTTCTTTATCCATTCGTCTGTCGATGGGCATTTAGGTTGCTTCCATGACCGGGCTATTGTAAATAGTGCTGCAGTGAACATTGGGGTGCATGTGTCTTTTTGAATTATGGTTTTCTCTGGGTATATGCCCAGTAGTGGGATTGCTGGATCATATGGTAATTCTGTTTTTAGTTTTTTAAGGAACCTCCATACTGTTCTCCATAGTGGCTGTATCAATTTACATTCCCACCAACAGTGCAAGAGGGTTCCCTTTTCTCCACACCCTCTCCAGCATTTGTTGTTTGTAGATTTTCTGATGACGCCCATTCTAACTGGTGTGAGGTGATACCTCATTGTAGCTTTGATTTGCATTGCGCTAATAATTAGTGATGTTGAGCAGCTTTTCATGTGCTTCTTGGCCATCTGTATGTTTTCTTTGGAGAAATGTCTATTTAGGTCTTCTGCCTTTTTTTTTTTTTTTTTTTGCCATACGCGGGCCTCTCACTGTTGTGGCCTCCCCCATAGCAGAGCACAGGCTCCGGACGCACAGGCTCAGCGGCCGTGGCTCACGGGCCCAGCCGCTCCACGGCATGTGGGATCTTCCTGGACCGGGGCACGAACCCGCGTCCCCTGCATCGGCAGGCGGACTCTGAACCACTGCGCCACCAGGGAAGCCCTGCAGATTTCTTTTGATTTCCATTTGCATGGAATATCTTTTTCCATCCCCTCACTTTCAGTCTGAATGTGTCCTTAGGTCTGAAGTGGGTCTCTCGTAGACAGCATATATGTGGGTCTTGTTTTTGTTTTTTTTTCTTCGGTACACGGGCCTCTCACCGCTGCAGCCTCTCCCACTGCAGAGCACAGGCTCCGGACATGCACACTCAGCGGCCATGGCTCCCGGGCCTAGCCGCTCCATGGCATGTGGGATCCTCCCGGAGGGTCTTGTTTTTATATCCATTCAGCAAGCCTGTGTCTTTTGGTTGGAACATTTAATCCATTCACGTTTAAGGTAATTATCGATATGTATGTTCCTGTGACCATTTTATTAATTGTTTTGGGTTTGTTTTTTGTAGGTCCTTTTCTTCTCTTGTGTTTCCCATGTAGAGGTTCCTTTAGTATTTTTTGTAGAGCTGGTTTTATGGTGCTGAACTTTCTTAGCTTTTGCTTGTCTGTAAAGCTTTTGATTTCTCCATGGGATCTGAATGAGATCCTTGCTGGGTAGAGTAATCTTGGTTGTAGGTTCTTCCCTTTCATCACTTCAAGTATATCATGCCACTCCCTTCTGGCTTGTAGAGTTTTTGCTGAGAAATCAGTTGTTAACGTTATGGGAGTTCCCTTGTGTGTTATTTGTCGTTTTTTCCCTTGCTGCTTTTAATAATTTTTCTTTGTCTTTAATTTTTGCCAATTTGATTACTGTGTGTCTCGGCGTGTTTCTCCTTGGGTTTGTCCTGTATGGGACTCGCTGCGCTTCCTGGACTTGGGTGGCTATTTCCTTTCCCATGTTAGGGAAGTTTTCAATTACAGTCTCTTCAAATATTTTCTCGGGTCCTTTCTCTTCTCCTTCTGAGACCCCTATAATGTGAAAGTTGTTGTGTTTAATGTTGTCCCAGAGGTCTCTTAGGCTGTCTTCATTTCTTTTCATTCCTTTTTCTTTATTCTGTTCCGCAGCAGTGAATTCCACCATTCTGTCTTCCAGGTCACTTATCCATTCTTCTGCCTTAGTTATTCTGCTGTTGATTCCTTCTAGTGTAGGAATCACTTATTGTATTGTTCATCTCTGTTTGTTTGTTCTTTAATTCTTCTAGGACTTTGTTAAACATTTCTTGCATCCTTTCGATCTTTGCCTCCATTCTTTTTCCGAGGTCCTGGATCATCTTCACTATCATTATTCTGAATTCTTTTTCTGGAAGGTTGCCTATTTTCATTTAGTTGTTTTTCTGGGGTTTTATCTTGTTCCTTCATCTGGGATGTAGCCCTCTGCCTTTTCATCTTGTCTCTGTTTCTGTGAATGTGGTTTTTGTTCCACAGGCTGCAGGATTGTAGTTCTTCTTGCTTCTGCTGTCTGTCCTCTGGTGGAGAGGCTATCTCTTAAATAGATTTTTGATGATTTTTTTCTTGAGTTTCCGCTATTGATGTGTCATATCATTGTGTTACTAGCAAAACAATGAATAATGTTTGAAAGTGCAATGGTGAAAACTGTTAATAAATTGCTAATCTAATACAGAACTGTCATTTTCTAACCAGGAGCTATTTTTGATTATTATATATGATGTAATGTGCGCACGTGCACACACAGCCATCTGATACACTGAGCTCCACAAAAAAAGAAATATAATTGATATAATTGCTAATTCTTCTTTTCTCCAAGTATTTGACAGTTAAAATTCTCATATAAGGAGTAAATAAATGAATAGGAAAATAAATAGACCAAAAATATGCTGGTAAAGAGGAAAGCCTATCTAGGGATGCTGATGTTGATACTATAGCATGCTCTTAACTAGGAAATTTTACTGTTTTCTTTCTTGTAATAGGACACTCTGTTCCTGCAGTTTTGCAGAGTACATTCCATGCCCAGGCCTGTGAAGAGCTTTTTAAACACCTGTGCATCAGTGGAACCCCAAAGATACGGTTACATACTGGTCTTCTACTGGTTCAACTCTGTGGTGGTGAAAGATGGTGGGGCCAGTTTCTTTCTAATGTTCTTCAGGAACTGTACAATTCAGAGCAACTTCTCATCTTCCCACAGGATAGGTAGGTCAGAAAATATTGGAGTAATTTGTTATTAGTGACTTATGCTTCCCGCAGTGTTCAGATTTGGAAATCTTGTGTATGTGGATACCGAGTGTGGAGAAATGAACTAAAGCCTGTCTTTTCACAGTTTGAGGAATGCCCAGTGAAGGGCATTTTGAAGAAGATTCTACATGATGTAACTGGACTATATTCTTTAGTTTCCTAACTGAATCTGTGGAGTTTATAGATCTGTGTTTACAAATATTTCCTATCAGATCATGTTATTTTATGTATCAAATTTATATTTTTGAGTCTATTATACAGTTCTCTCTAGTTGATTTCTTGTAGATAAAATTAGAAAATATAAGCAGTAGCTGAAAAAGAGCTAATTTTAACATTATACTTCCAGATATAAATCTTACTAATAACCAGATATTCTATCATTACTCTCTTAGATTACAAAGTGAATTATTTTTAAGATGAACACTTAAAGTGATTCATATTGGCTATTTTATTTGTATCTTTTTTTTTTTTTAGGGTCTTCATGTTACTTTCCTGCATTGGTCAGAGATCACTTAGTAATAGTGGAGTATTAGAAAGCTTACTTAATCTGTTGGATAATTTACTGTCACCTCTTCAGCCGCAGTTACCCATGCATAGGAGGACAGAAGGTATTATTTAAATTAGTGATCTTTAGTAAAAACGTAAGATTCCTGTAAATACTGCTTTTATAAAATGACTAGTTTGAAATACTTATTTTACTATTCATTTTGCTGCACACTTTAATAGTTTTATGATGTAGACTTTTTAGAATGATCAGCCTTCGTGTGATTGACTGCCATATGGTTACTGCTTTTTTCAAATATGTTACCTTTATGTGAGTTTTGAACTTGGGAATTATTGTGGGTATGTTGTTTTTATACTATCATAGATAAAATCAAACTCTTGTGTTTAAGCTTTAAGGCAGCATTGCTGTTCTCATCATGGATAATGAGTTTCATTTGAGCAAGAAAATTGTTATTGGAATAAAAACTTTAGAGCATAGTTTAAAACTGTATGAATTATAACTTGAGAGACTTTAAATTTCAGTCACCTGTAAGTCGAGGAATAGCTTCTTATACCTTGTTTTCTAGTTTATAAGTTATTACCTGTTAGATTCAAGCTACACTTATGAATCTATTTTTGTACCAAGAAGCATTTGTCAAGTCTTCCATTTGATTTGATGTGTTACTTCATTTTTGGCCATAGGTTTCAGTTTTGAGGCTTACTATAAATATCAGTGTTCATAATTATATGGTGTGTTTTGGATTTATAAAATGTCTTAATTTTATAATTATTTTATCAGATTTCATTAGGATTCTTAGAGTCACCTGATTATTTTTTCTCCTCACATTTCTATTCAGGAGTACTAGATATTCCCATGATCAGTTGGGTTGTTATGCTGGTGTCCAGGTTGCTGGATTATGTGGCAACTGTAGAAGACGAAGCAGCAGCTGCAAAGAAACCTTTGAATGGTAAAGACAGGGAGAGGTTTATGACAGGTATCAGAAGTTTATAATAATCTGTTGGTGGGGATTTTGAGTGACTACCCAGTTTTTCCAGAACTGGCATTGGCCTGGAGATTCCAGCTGTATGTAATTTATGTAAAATATTAATTAACTTTACCAGGAATAACATACATATAGGTGAAGTTTATAAAAAAGGAAATCTGTGGAGAGTTATTGTATTTAGTTTAGTATATCATTCCATTTACTATTATAAAATGTTTCTACTAATTAACTACAAATGACTTTTATGCTTAGATATAGAAATTCTCAGATTTTTGCGAGTTGTAATCTTTCTCCATAAGCTTAAAGCACAGAAAAGTTTTTAAATGAAAGACAAAGTGCAAGACAAATTTTCTTCTCCTCTTCCAAGTTAATAAGACTTTATGAAGTAGCTACATCTAATATGTAAATACAGATAGTAAGTGCCTTAAAACTTAGAATTTTATACATTATTAGGATTATAATATTAAAAAAAGATCACTTGAGCTGTTTCATAGGTATAAGATGTTACAGAAAATCCTGAATGAACTTTTTGGCCAGCCCAATGAATCAGTTGTTTATGGTACACATTATGTTTGAGAATAGGGTGGGGAATTCTTTTCATGTACAGGGAATATTTTTAACAAATGCTATATGTCTCAGTTATAGGATGTAGAATTAAGACACAATTAAATACAACTACCTGTAAAGTTGGAATGTAACACATGGTATGGGAGGAGTTAGTTTTTATTTACAGTATTCATGTATTATGGAAATACATTAGTAGAAGACATTTTTTTAGGGCTTGAAGAATTTGAATTGACTTGACAAAGGGATAATAGAAAACAGAAAAAGATGTCATTAGGTTAAGCAGACATGAAAAAATCATTGAGGAGGGTTAAAGTATGGGATTAAGCCTGAACTGAGCAGAGTGACAAGGAATAATCTGGACACATTCCAAAATGAGAATAAGTAGAGCTACACAGCATGTTTTTTAAACTATCCAACTTTATTTTTGCAGTCATTAAATCAGATTATTGAGTATCCCTTTTTTTGGGTCCCTGTACAAAAAGCATGTGAGTTCGAAGTAGGCAACAGTGAGCATTTTGTTGTTGTTACAGTTGAGCGACATTATCAAAGTTGTGTTGTACAGAGATCAATTTTAAACAGTTGTGGAGAAAGTTGGCTGTTAATGAAAGGATTGGAGGCAGAGAGAACTGTGGTCTTAAAGTCATTTAGGATCTAGGTTAACTTTTCTAAGGTCAGGTGTTCTTAGCAATTTCTTTATGATGGTTTCCTTAATTTTTTTAAAAATTGCTTTGTCGTTATTGACACATTTATCATTTTATGTTTTCTGGGTGTGAATAGTACTTTAAAATCACATTTAACAGAATTATTAATACAACTTTTCCTTGCCCTGTAGGTAACCAGTGGAGTTTTATTAATAATAATCTGCACACCCAGAACATAAATAGGTCTTCCAAAGGCAGCAGTAGCCTTGATAGATTATATTCCAGAAAAATAAGAAAGCAGCTAGTTCATCATAAACAGGTAATTTTCAGTATTTTTTTTTGTTTGTTTGGTTTGTTTTAATGTTTGAGACATTGCATGAGATAGACCTGCCATCAGACCTTAGGTATGATATTTAATGAACTAGTTAATTTAGGGAAATTATTTGACACTTTTGAGTCTGAGTTCCTTATTTGTAAGATGGCAACAATATGTAGTTTACAGATTTTTGGTAATGTCCTTTAAACTGTAGGGACATCCCTGGCGGTCCAGTGGTTAAGACTTTGCCTTCCAATGCAGGGGGTGTGGGTTAATCCCTGGGAGCTGAGATCCCACATGCCTCATGGCCAAAAAACCAAAACATAAAAAAACAGAAGCCAGTATTGTAACAAATTCAATAAAGACTTTAAAAATGGTACACATCAAAAAACAAAAAACTGTCTACCTCTTCACATGTCTATTACTACCATTCTAAGTGCAGCCGTCATTTGCCTAGTCAGAAGGCCTATCTGCCTTTGTTCTTTCTCAGTCCAATCCATTTTTCATGCTGCCCCTACAGAGTTCTTTTAGATACAAACCTAATCATATCACTCCTTCTCTAAATTATTAGTTGTTTCCAGTTGAACTTTAGATGACGGTCAAACTCCTTAACATAGCTTTAGTATATCTGTCATCTGCCCATCTAACTTTCAGGTTTGAATTTTGGTCTAGCCATACTGAATGTGGGTTCCTGGACCACCTACACCAGTTTTTTCATCCAGGATTTTAGTATGTGCTTATCCCCCATCCCTCCCCTCCTTCCCACCGACTACTGAATTTACTGTTTTGCTTGGATAATCTAACTTATTTTTCACATGTTAGTTTACATTCACTTCCTCAAAGACGTTTTCCCTGGTTTCTCAGTTATTATCCCATAAAATATGTTCCCCATGTACCCTATATTTTTCCTTTCATTATATTTATCATACTTTTTTGTTGGGATTCTTTTATTAACCTGAGTTTATAGCTGATGTCAGATTCTTATGAGCCAGTTCTTTATTTTAAAACGTGTCTTCCTCTTTGTCTTACAGTATATATAGGAATACATACTGTATCTTTGATACCCGGTATAGAGCCTAGTGTGTCATCTAAAAATATTTGTATAATTGATTTAAGATGAAATGAGATTTTATAAGAACGCCTTTAAGATCTGAAAGTTTGTGAAAGCTTTTGGGCTTTTTAAAAAATATGAACTCAGCAATAAATCATTTAGTTTTACTACTGAATTTTTCAACTATGAGCAGCTATTGGCCTTTTGCAAGAAAAATGATGTGAAGCTTTTCCCTCAACTCCTTTTTCCATTTGAGACTCCTAACTAATTTTAGGTGGTACTAATAATCACCTAAAATTTCAAATTCAGCTAAAATTTATCGAGCACTTAATGATTATATTTGCTGTATTTACTTTAGGATATGAAGATGGAAAACAAACCTAGAGAATGATCCAGTGGATTTTTCTTAGCAGTATTTTACTATTTTATGCTTTATCATAAAGGACATTTTTGGGACAGTTAGCAAAACTTAAAAGTGGGGTCTGGGGCTTCCCTGGTGGCGCAGTGGTTGAGAGTCCGCCTGCCGATGCAGGGGACGCGGGTTCGTGCCCCGGTCCGGGAGGATCCCGCGTGCCGCGGAGCAGCTGGGCCCGTGAGCCATGGCCACTGGGCCTGTGCGTCCGGAGCCTGTGCTCCGCAAGGGGAGAGGCCGCAGCAGTGAGAGGCCCGCGTGCCGCAAAAAGAAAAAAAAAAAAAAGTGGGGTCTGAGGAATAGTTAGTTGTTAGTAGTGCATGGATGTTACTTCTTTGATTTTAGTGGTTGTATTATGGTTTGTAGGAGAAGGGTCTTGTTTCTAGGAAATACACATTAAGGTATTCAGGGGTGATTGGTCATCAGGTTGCCAACTTATTCTCAGATAGTTAGGGAAAAAATGTCTTTGTACAGCAATATAAATTGTTGATTAAGATTATGGTTGTTTCAAAATAAAGATTATATTTTTTCTTGATTGCAGTTGTTGTATATGTTAATTGTAGAACTTTTGGAACAATTTTCTGAAAATACTGATTTGTTCTTCTCACATTCACATACCATGTATTGATTATTTAATACACGTGCATGCTGGTTTTAATTTATGATATATTTTTCTTCATATATGGAGATAACAGCCAAATGGATATTTCTTTATAATATAATGTTCTTTTTCTTGCTGATAACAAAAATATGTAGCAACAGTAGAAATTTAGGAAATATTCCTTGAAAAGGTAGATTAAGTTCTTAACTAAATTGTGCATTTATAATTATGGCTATAATGTTCTAGTGACTTTCTGTTTAGAGTAATGTTCTGCATAATGGATATATGGCAAAGTGGTTTTGTCATTCAGCAGATTTTCAAGGTCTTTCTAGGCAGAAATTTTTTTCTCCGTGTTGGTCTATTTGTTCATTTCAACCTACTAGTGGTTGCCAGGGGTAGGGATGGGACAGATAGGATAGGAGGGAGGAGGGCGGGCAGCATAAGAGGACAACATGAGAAAACCTTGTGATGGTGATGGTGTACAGTATTAACTGTAGTGGTGGATACCTGAACCAACAAATTGGGTAAAGTGTACAAGAGATCTCTGCATTATTTTTTAACAACTGCATGTGAATTTACAGTTACTGCAATAAACTTTTTAATTAATAAAAAACATAGACATACCAAAAAATGTTCTACTTTTGAAGATTCCCATAAAAGCCAAGCTAAGAATATTGTACAATAAAAGAATTTTCCCCATGTATTTAAAAATAATTCTTTTCCTCTGTTTAAAAAATACTCCATCAGTCAATCTCATTAGTGGCTTACATAAAAAAGTATTCCAGTTATTTCCCTTCTCCCATGGGTAAGAAATTGATTACTTCTTAATTACAACAGGGGGAGATCTTTTATTTGGAATTTGGAAGTGATTTTTAAAAAATCAGCAACATAGTTTAAACTAGATTTTTCAGAGAATTACTTATTCCATTAGTTTGATGTATAGATTCTGAGGAGTATAATAATTTCCTTTGTTGTTTTTAACACTGTTAACTATAAGATTAACTTTTTTTTTTTTTTAAGCAACTTAACTTACTAAAAGCAAAACAGAAGGCTTTGGTGGAACAGATGGAAAAAGAAAAAATACAAAGCAACAAAGGATCATCATATAAACTTCTGGTAGAGCAAGCCAAATTAAAGCAGGCGACCTCAAAGGTATGATCTTTACTTTTTAATGTAATTATCTTAGAAAAGTCACTCTCCCTTTTAGTGTTTTAAGTTACTTGAATAGTTAAGTATTTTTAGTAATGATCAGGAAACTTTGTTATTCTGCTTATCAACAAAAATCTATTCTATGTACCTTTTTTGGGAAAGGTAGCTTTTAACTCAAGTAAATATATGATTAATGTGGGCTTAAAATATTTTTCTAGTGTATTTCTTCTAAAGTGAATTGTGTTCCAGTAAATTGAAGGTAAAAGGACTCAGGAAATATATGGGTTTCCTAATGTGTCCTTTATATGTAAAATTTTTTAAAATAATGATATATTTTTTTAAATTTGGGGGATAACATTTATATGTAGCAACCACGTTTACAGATTGTGTTTCTATAAATATGAAATTACAGTTACTCCATCAGAGTTTGAAATGAATTAGTACTCTGTACCTAGTATATATAGGTTTCTTTACCATTCACCTTTTATGATTATATTTAGGATGTTTTGACCTGTTGTAGCCTTTCTATAGAATTTCACCTTTCTGATATTCTGTTATGTATCTGATACCTTATTTTAAAATAGGACATGAGGTATATTGGTCAGTATAGTTTTTAATAGTCTTACTTTTTGAAGCTTATGGTTTGCCTAAAAATTTTCTTTAGAAGTTGTAAGTTTTCTGAGTGAATATTTTCATGTCATAAATAAACTTTTACTGAAAGAATTTTCATTCAATAAACAGTGGTTTAAATATTGTAAATTTCTGTGTACAGCACTTTAAGGATTTAATTCGATTACGTCGGACAGCAGAGTGGTCTCGTTCTAATTTAGACACAGAAGTTACAACAACAAAGGAAAGCCCAGAGATAGAACCACTTCCATTTACCCTGGCCCATGAACGTTGTATTTCAGTAGTCCAGAAACTTGTCCTTTTTCTCCTCTCCATGGATTTTACATGCCATGCAGATCTCTTATTATTTGTTTGTAAGGTAAGTAAATGAATAGGCATAATTTATAATTATACAGACTTAGAAAAAGAAATAAGAAAAAATGCAGTTTTTAATTGATTTTTAAGAGAAATAAAAGTGCTTTCACTGGTTTTCCTTTTATGCAGTTTAGTGTTTTTTTTAATGTGCCTTGAAAGGTTTTAAAAATATTTTGGCACTTATTTCTTAGGAGACCTAATGTGTATATATATATATATATATATATTTTGCGGTACGCGGGCCTCTCACTGTTGTGGCCTCTCTGGTTGTGGAGCACAGGCCCTGGACGCGCAGGCTCAGCGGCCACGGCTGACAGGCCCAGCCGCTCCGCGGCATGTGGGATCTTTCCAGACCGGGGCATGAACCTGTGTCCCCTGCATCGGCAGGCGGACCCCCAACCACTGTGCCACCAGGGAAGCCCCTAATGTATATTTTTAACCTAGTAAAAACTAGATTAATGTAGATTTGAAATGTAAGTAATGTGGGTATGTCTATCTACAGCCTACCTTTTGTCTATTAGGATAGGAAATCTACAAACGAGTGTCAGATTATAGCATTGAAGGGTATATTAATGCCCTGAAAGCTTTCCTGTAGCATATTCATTGCTTATAGAAATTATTTTAAACTATTCAACTCAGGTTTTTACCTGGATTTTAATATTTGACCCATGAAATTACATTTCTTTTGCATTTACATCAAATAATTATTTTGACATCAAAAGCATATCTCATTGAAAGCAGTTACTTCAATGCTTTATTTTTGGAGAAAACATATTTAATTGCTATTTAAGTGTATGATTTTATAAAATGTATTACAGGTTCTTGCACGCATTGCGAATGCCACGAGGCCAACTATACATCTGTGTGAGATTGTGAATGAACCCCAACTGGAAAGACTGCTATTACTTTTGGTTGGAACTGACTTCAATAGAGGAGATATATCTTGGGGTGGTGCTTGGGCTCAATATTCCTTAACTTGTATGCTACAGGATATTTTAGCAGGTTTGTTAGGATTTATTTTTAATAAGGTATGTCAAAATTAGCTTGTTGCTGCTTGACTAATCTTTAAAGGAAACTGTGAGCTCCTCAAAAGTATAAAATGTCTCTTTCATGTATGGCAGTAGCAACCATTTAGAATTACTTTTGCGTTTAATTATGTTGACACTTGTAATAAATGCAAGTTTTTATGGAGGAGTTAGGTTACAGAGTACAGGGATATTGGAGCTAGTCAGCTTCCTTATTAATACCAGCAGTGGGCTGCTTCCTAATTCTTTATGTGCACTTGAGGAAGGTACTCCCTGCTCCTCAGTTTTTTCATCTGTAAAATAAGGATAATAAAAGTATCTTTCTTATGAAGTTATTTTGATGAATAAGTGAGTTAATGTGTGTAAAGTGATTATAATAACTCCTTGTTCATATCGCACATTTTGTGTTTGCTATTAGTTAGCATTTGAAGGTAATGCAGTGAGCCCTAGCATTTCCTTTGGTAGGTGTGGACTCATTTGCCTCAGAATCTTTTGTGGTTGGTAGAGTACACATGCTATTCTCAATACTGGATGAAAAACTATGTTTTGGATGTCTGTTTACTAATTACTAAAGCAGTTAGGTTGCTCTTCTTACCTGCAGGAGAATTGCTGGCTCCAGTAGCTGCAGAAGCCATGGAGGAAGGAACAGTGAGTGATGATGTAGGTGCAACAGCTGGTGACTCTGATGACGCCCTGCAGCAGTCTTCAGCTCAGTTGCTGGAAACTATAGATGAACCTTTGACACATGATATAACAGGTACATTCTTTAAATTTTTTACGTAAAATATCTGTAGCTCTTTTTTAAGAAAATGAAACATGTTTCGAAATTAAGAATATTAATGAAGTATAAAATTAAGTTTTATATTAGGTCTTTGGCCTTAGTAACCATATCAGTTATTTTCCTGATAAGTATGTTTTGCTTTGATTCTCTGAATGCATATTAAAATAAAATGGTATCCTTTCACAGGGTCTGTGTTATCTTGATATGGTCTTATTTGGCTATGTTGAAAGAATTACAACCTAGAAAACAGTTAAAGATACACAGTGGTAAAGATAGCAAGGCTCTTGTTCTCTTTTTCTTTTTTCTTTCTTTGTTTTCTGCCTTTTCAAAAACTATAATGTGTATCTTAGCGTGTACAGTCCTTTGTGGTGTACTCCTTACTTTTGAAGACTGTTTTGCAATGCTGTGGTCATTTCATCTGTCTCATTCCTTAATCTTAGATTCTCTCATGATTTTATCCTTTCTGTCTGATAGTCCCTTTATCTGGAGTAGACTTTCTTCTCTAGTTTGCATGATGAACTTCTTATCTAAGATTCCCATAAAGCATGCTCTCCTCCAAGAAGCTTTTTCCATTACCACCAGCAATGCTGGAGACTGCCGTCGGTGCTGCCTGCAGCGCTGCCTACATTCTAGATTGTCTCTGATAGCACCTATTACGTTGTAGTTGGTTTAATTTCTGTAGTGTACCCTCACCTCTGAACCTCTGTTAATTTGTTGGAGGGTGGACATTTGTTTTATTAATCTTTATATACTCAGACCCTAATACAGGCTAGTATTTTCTTGGCATTCTATAAATATATGTTGAATAATAGAGGGTGGGAAGGGAAGGAAGATAAGAGTTGTAAGGCATAAAAGGCTAGTTAAAAATTTGGAGTCATCTGAGAGCAAAATCATTTCCAATTCATGATAGAAAAATAAGGTGAATAGCAGTCTTAAAACTGAAATCTTTGCTTTTCACTGTAATACCTGGTATTATTTCCTTAACTACTGGATGTAATATAATGAATTACATATTGAGGCAATAAAACGAATAACATTGTTCATTCTAGAAATGGTTAATGATTATTTTTAACAACAAAGTTTATGTAACTTGATTCAACAAGGATTAATCATATGGTCTTTTTCCCTAGGAAGTCACATATTATTGCACTGGTGTTCTTAATTTTGTGTTATAGGGTGATATTTTTGCATACTTACGCTTAATTGTCAGGTATAAAAATTTAGAGATTTTTGTATCAGTAGAAATATATATTATGTATAAGTAAATTAACTTTTTCTGTAATTAAAAGCAATATATTGGTTAAATTTTATGTTATGTACTCCACCAAAAAAAATCACTTTCAATTATTTGAAGGTGCACCTCCTCTTTCCTCTTTGGAAAAAGATAAAGAAATTGATCTTGAGCTACTTCAGGATCTAATGGAAGTTGACATTGATCCTTTAGATATTGATTTGGAAAAGGATCCTCTTGCAGCCAAAGTTTTTAAGGTACGATATAGTAGAGTAATCTTTGCAATTAAAACCTTTCATCTTATACTTCTGGTTTATTAATTACTTAAAAGATGAAAGTATACACCTAATATAACCCATTATTTAGCTTACTCAAAATTAAATTCCTCTAGGTACTATAGTGGATTTTTTATAGAACTAGTGGAATAGTATACGGAGGACTTACATCATTTTATTAATATAACCACTAACATTATCTTATATGATAATAAGAACCACTAATAAGCATGGGAGGTATGGTTATGGACTGTTGACATTTCAAGCAGCATTTAAGCTTATCCAAGTTGGGTTCATTGCAGAATCTCCTTCTTTGTTAGCTGCTACTTTTTCTAAAGGAGATACCTCCCTAATACTTTATTTTGGTTCATTTTGTGTGTAAGAGATTTTATTAAAGATGTTAATTACCTCTCAGAGTCTAACAAATAAGGTTTTTTTAGATTTTGGGATAAAATGGAGAGAATATTATGAACCATTCCTTTAATCATTAAGATTATGTTTTAGAAATTTAAAGGGTAAGGAGAACGTTTATTTTGTAGCCCTGTTTGACTTTAGGTAATGTAAATAATATGTCACTCTTCGTGAAGAGGCAAAAATAAACCACAGTTTTTTCCTATTCTTTTAAGCCAATAAGCAGTACATGGTATGACTATTGGGGTGCTGATTATGGCACCTACAATTACAACCCATACATAGGAGGTCTTGGAATTCCTGTAGCAAAGCCACCAGCAAATACAGAGAAGAATGGATCACAGACAGTTAGTGTTTCAGTGTCTCAGGGTAAGTGTGTGTTCATATTTTAAGGCATAAGCTATTCTTAAAACAAGTCCTCAATTTATGTATTCTTTGTCTCCTGAGAATTTGATCCTGAGTGTTTGCTGAGAGGGTTTATTATTGCAGGGGTGCCGTGAGAGTGACTGTCATTCAGAGCTGTGTGTCAGTCAGTTTAGAAGAGCTTCTATTTATGGTCTATTTTTTGTTTCTCAGAATAACACTTTGCAAAATATATTTGTGAGTTGTGTGGGTGTGCTGGTGGTTTTAATTAATTTTGCTTCCTTTTATTTTTATTGTTAATAATAAATTTATATTTTATTTGTAAACAGAATGAAATCACGTTGAGTATTATTTTTGCACTCTTCTAGTCACATAGAGTATATAACTTTTTTTAAAAATAAAATCTTTTCTTAAATTTTGAAACAATCATACATTTACTGAAAAGTTGCAAGTTAATACAGAGAACATTTGTTATCCTGACCCATTTGGGAGTAAGTTGGTAATCTGATGTTTTTTTGTTTTATTTTGTTTGTTTTACAAAGCAGAACATTTCTTCTACATAAACACATCAGGAAGCACATTCCATCAAAATCAGGAAATTAACATTAGTAACTTTAAGACCCCATTCAGGTTTCAGCAGTTATGTCTAAATTATGCCCTTTATGCAGAATGATCCAGTACAAAATTGTGTGTTGCATTTACTGTTGACCCTTGAATAAGGTGGGGGTGGGGGGCCCACTCCCACACAGTTGGAAGTCTGTGTATAACTTTACAGTTGGCCCTCCGTCTCCAAGGTTTTGCATCCATGCATTCAACCAACTATGGATGGTGCGTACATATTTGTTGGAAAAAGTCCATGTATAAGTGGACTCATGTGGCTCAAACTGTGTTGTTCAAGCATCAACCGTAGTTATCATATCTCTTTAGTCCTATTCAGTCTGCCACACTTTGTCAGAGGTAACTTTCATGACCTTGGTGCTTTTGATGATTATAGGACACTTGTTCAGTAGAATGTCCCTCAATTTGGGTTTGTATGCTATTTCCTCACAATTAGATTGTGGTCATGTGTTTTTGGCATAAATATCAAGAAAGTGTACTGCTCAGGTTTTCTTACTGCATCCTATTAGGTGGCTCATGATTTTAATTTGGACCACTGCTGGTGGCTTTAAGTTTAATTACTTGATAAAGGAGATGTCTACCAATATTTTCCAGTGAAAAGTTATTCTTTTCCCTTTTGTAAGAAAGTTTTGATGGGTTGGAGTGGCAGAATAATACTTGGAATCTATTCTTTTTTAAAAAAGTTATTATTTTATTCACTTAATTTTGAATAGACCAGTGGTTTCCTATTTTATTCAGTGGGTTATAATTTGTTATCATTATTTTCTTGTTTTTATTGAGGTAAATTCAAGAGATCATAAAATTTTCCATTTTAGCCTTTTTTTTTTTTTTTTTTTTTTTTGCGGTATGCGGGCCTCTCACTGTTGTGGCCTCTCCCGTTGTGGAGCACAGGCTCCGGACGCGCAGGCTCAGCGGTTGTGGCTCACGGGCCCAGCCGCTCCGTGGCATGTGGGATCCTCCTGGACCGGGGCATGAACCCGTGTCCCCTGCATCGGCAGGTGGAACCTCAACCACTGCACCACCAGGGAAGACCCATTTTAGCCATTTTTAAGTGTACAATTCTGTGGCATTAAGTACATTCGCAGTGTTGTCATTATTTATTTTGATGTTCGAAATGTCCCTGATTTGACACATGGTATCTCCTTTAATCTGGTCTCTGTCTTTTTGAAATGTCTTCATATTTCTTTGAACACTTCCCTGTTTCCTGGCATAACAAAATGCCCCAGGCTCATCATTTACTTTCCCTTCCCCAGACTGGGAGTTAGCCACTTCATGAATGAAAATGGTATTTCAGAACCTTTTAGTGGAGAAATGTGATTAAGAATTCAAGATTTGAGTGCTAGATAGACTTGCTGTTAATTTTTGGCTGTTCCACACTCTCTCTTGATGGATAAATCTAGGGAGTGTGTACACACATTTGTGTTTATATTTATTTCTATATTTGTCTGTCTATCTGTCTAGAATGCCATGAGTCCACATTGATATATCAGTTAATCTAACAGTAATCTACTCCATAAGCTTCATATTAGTTTTTTCCTTTTCCATATTTCTCTTTTCTCTGATAGTGAGGTACCTGATTCTCATTATTCTTAATTTATTTGCTTCCATTATCATTACTTCACTTACTTGATCTACCTCTCTTTATATATCTACTCTCCCATCTCTAGCCTCCTTTGCACATATGTTGTTACCTGCTGTAACTCTGATACCCCATGCCAGGTTGTTCTGATGTGAAGATACACTACTCACCCTGTTTTGGGTTCAGATGTCAACATTTTATTGTAGGAAGTAGGACGTGAATAATAATTATCAAATAGGTTTTGTTTTTTCTTTTAATTGCTTTCTGTAGCCCTAGATGCTCGTCTAGAAGTTGGACTTGAACAACAAGCAGAACTTATGTTGAAAATGATGTCAACCCTAGAAGCAGATTCCATTTTACAGGCATTAACAAATACATCTCCTACCTGTGAGTAAAAGTCACCATTCTTAGAGAATTACCATGAACAGTTCATCTCCTGATTATTTTCAGGTGCACTCAGTAAGGATGGATTTTTAAATTCTCCCTTGCTAAGTTAGTAGGAAGTTGAGAAATAAGACAAAGGATTAATGAATCAGGAGAGCAGAGGGGGAACAAATTACCTCCATGTAGTGCTCATAAGTTCAGTCCAAAAACCTGAGTCATGTTTTTGTTATGGTGGTGGTGTGCGGTTAATGAAATTCCTGGGGGAGCCTGCATAGCTAGCTGCCTGGGGGTTCGTTGCATTATATCCAAATTTATGATAAAATGGGTTTCTTAATAGTAACATCTTTATCTTCCTTTAAGACCAAGATGGAAGACTTAGATAATGAAGATAGCCAAATGGGCCTGATTGAACTACAGAATTGAGAGGATTTACTACCTAATTATTTACAGCAAAAGAAGAAAAACTTTTTGTAGTAAATGACTGGATAGTAAATATTTTAGGCTTTCTGGGGCTATACAGGGTGTGTTGCAGGTCTACTCTGACTTTGTAGCAGGATGAATAGGCATGGTTATTAAAGAAACCGTGTTACGGAATCTGGTGGCCTGTCAGATTTGGCCGTTAGGACATGGTTTGCTGACTGTTGATGTTGTTCTAGGCTTGGGTAGATCCCCTTCTGTCAGGTGAGTATAGTTAGATAGCAGCCTGTCTATCTTAACATAGGAGCTGTGCTGACGTGATGGTGATATTTTTATTTTTCTTAGGCCAAGAAAAATAAAAACATGGTGGGTAATGGTGGTGAGTAAAGCTGTAGAGATACTAGTTAGAACCTAGGAAGCACATCATGTCCTTCTCCTATGAAGTAAAGTTCCCAACCCATTTCAATAGAGAAATTTGGATTTTTAGATCTTCCTATGTTAAACTGAATTCTTTTGGTTTGCATTCTGTATTTCTTGCCTTAGGAAGTGTATAAAAAAGGAGAAAAAGAGAAGATTTGTCTAGTGTTCTGTTTCTCGATATATTCTATCTTTTGATTATTTTCCTGTGCAGAACTGTGTTCTCCTTTTAATATAAAACTTTCTAAATATATGAAAAACTCTCTTAACATCCCTTTATTTCTCTGCTCCCCATGAATATATACTCAGTTAGTTTGGTGTGTGTATCCTGGCATCAGAATTTTTGAACACTTCCCAGGCAATTTTAATGTGCTATCAAGGTTGAGAATCAATGGATTAGAGTCTAGGTTATTCTAAAACTACCTTCTCAAGAAATAGGCAGGATTCTTTTTTCTTTCCCTTTTCTCCTCCCTCTTATTAATTAGGAAAAAATTGAAAATAAAAATTTATAGAGAGTAAGGTTCTTCTCCCTTTGTGGACAAGTCCTGTGAATTTGGGAGCTTCTCTTTGTGGTGATTATCTTTTGAACTTTCAAGTAATGTTGTAAAAACAGGTTTTCAAATAATACAATGCTGAACCATTTTAAAGAATGCAATTTTAATTTTTAAAAAAATATACCTTGACTTACCTGTACATATTAATAACTAGTTAACATTTCTCCTGATACTTTGTGTATAAAATCATAACTGTGTTTAATTTTCAGTATCACAGTCTCCCACTGGAACAGATGATTCGCTTCTAGGGGGTTTACAAGCAGCGAACCAATCCAGCCAGCTCATTATACAGTTATCATCTGTCCCAATGTTAAATGTTTGTTTCAACAAACTTTTTGCCATGCTTCAAGTCCATCACGTTCAGGTATGACTTCAGGAGAAATTGTGTATTTTTAGACATTATTGCCAGCCTAGAAAAGATGAAAATAAACGGGCAGATCAGTCTCAACCAGACAGGGATGATTTCTTTGTCATACTCAGATGAAAAAATGTTGGCGATACTTTGATTAACCCAGCTTCTCAGTGATAGGTTATTTATAACTTTTATGATTTTAAGCTTACTGCTTTTGTTCCAACTATATATTATACACACACCTGCATTTAAAGACTTGAATCACGTCTTTTAATTTAGTAAAACATTTATATTAGGTAAATTATAAATTTTAATTCAGTTAAATTTCATTTGATCTAGAATTTTAAGATGTGTTTGCTTGTGAACTGAATTGAAAGTAACCAGAAGAAGTATTTTTCTTTAACATTTATTTTTATTATTTATTTATTTAATTTATTTTTGGCTGTGTTGGGTCTTAGTTGGGGCACGCAGGATCTTAGCTGAGGCATGCAGGGTCTTTTGTTGTGGCATGCGGGCTCTTCATTGCAGCGCACGGGCTTCTCTCTAGTTGTGGCATAAGGGTTTTCTCTCTCTAGTTGTGACACGCAGGCTCCAGGGTGTATGGGCTCTGTAGTTGTGGTGAGCGGGTTCCAGAACAAGTGGGCTCTGTAGTTTGCAGCATGCAGGCTCTCTAGTTGAGGCACGCAAGCTCAGTAGTTGTGGCGCGTGGGCTTAGTTGCCCCATGGCATGTGGGATCTTAGTTCCCTGACCAGGGATCGAACACGTGTCCCCTGCATTGTAAGGTTGGTTCTTCACCACTGGACCACCAGGGAAGTCCCCAGAAGAAGTACTTAATAGAAAAATTATTTACTCATAATCATAAGGATTCATACATGAGATTTTTGCTTAAATGGTATTTCCTGATAGGTACATTTTCTTTCTGTCAATTTACATTCTATTTCAGTTGGAATCACTTCTCCAGTTGTGGCTCACATTGAGTCTGAATTCTAGTTCGTCTGGAAACAAAGAAAATGGAGCAGACATTTTTTTATATAATGCTAATCGAATACCTGTCATTTCATTAAATCAAGGTAAGATTTATTAGAAGGAAAGTTATTAACGTAGCATAAACAATCTAAAAAGGTATTGATTAGGTTAACACCTAATCTTTGTCATTAGGGTTGTAATGTTGTAGTGAAAAAAACATATTTAAAATACTGACTTAATAATTTGCAGGAAAGAGAACAGAAAACTTATTCTCTGGTCTATATTATGTCTGTGTTATACACAGACATAAAATCTACAATGTTCTGTTTATCTTTACATTGTAGTTCCTTAAAGTATTGTCTTGTTCATGGGCTGTTCTTTTGCAACTGGTCTTTTTTAAAAATGTGAAATACCTCTAGGGAATTGATAAATTGGAGAAGGATGCCAATTTTTTGTAGAAATTATGTTCTTTCATTTTTTTTCTTGGCAAATGCAGGAATGTGGGAATAGTGAGACTTGAATAATATCCTTCAACAGGAATAGAACTAGCTTTCAGCTCGGGCTATAGGAATCTATTTAAAGAACAGTAAAAATCATTTATTCCTGATGCTTTCTCTCTAGAGATGTGCATCATGCATGGCCTTCACATGGCCTGTCTGTCAGCCTTAGTGACAGCCACACTGGCTTACGGTCCTACTTAACATCTGCATTCTCTCAGCAAGAGCTGGCCCTACTTTAATTATTAGGTTTCCTTCTGTTTCACTGTATTAATGATTATTATTATAAATTTTACTCCCATCAGTTTTTAAAACTTTTTTATTGTGAGAAACATTAAGCATAAACAAGAGTGAATAGAAGGGTAAAAAAAGTAATTATTTGTTACTGTCATCAGGTATTTTGTGAGTATTCAAATTTCCAATTGTCTAAACTATTACAGAAGTTTTTTTGTATATTTGAAATAGATTCCATATGGAGTCTACACATTTTAATTAATTATGTTTCTTAATTCCTCTAATCTGTCTTTTTTTTTTAAATCCCCTTACAAATTTTAGTTGTTTGTTGTCTTTCAAGATTACCTAGGTCCCAATTTTTAGTAATTGTATCTCTATGATGTCCTCTCTACTTTCTATAAATTGGTAATTAGACATGGAGCTTAATCTGATTTGAGTTTTTTTTTTTTTTTTTTTTTGTGGTACGTGGGCCTCTCACTCTTGTGGCCTCTCCCGTTGCGGAGCACAGGCCCCGGACGTGCAGGCTCAGCAGCCATGGCTCACGGGCCCAGCTGCTCCGCGGCATGTGGGATCTTCCTGGACTGGGGCACGAACCTGTGTCCCCTGCATTGGCAGGTGGACTCTCAACCACTGCGCCACCAGGGAAGCCCAGAGGTTTTTTTTTTTTAAGGCAGTTTCATAGGTTGTCTTTTTTTTATGTTGTTAATAGACACTAATGATTAATGCCTAGAATTAGTAGCAGTTCACAGGAAGTTTTGAAATGAAGATAGTCTAATTTTGTTATTCCTTTTTTATTAACTGAAATACTTCCATAAAGAGAAGCTTCCTTTCATGTGCTATCATGTCACCCTTTGGAGATACAGTTTTTATATAGAGCCAGGAAAAATGCTAGAAATTTTCTGTATTTTAAAATTAAATTTAAAAATTAATTGGTTCACAAGTAGTCTATAATCATGACTACTTAGTTTCCTTAGTAAATATCTGTATAAGTTCGTGATTTTAAAATATTTCTTACGTTTCTGTTACAATCATTATGTTTATTGATGCTGAAATTATGCTGTTTGTGGTCAGTAAGATGATGCTTCATTAGATTCTTTTGGTTTTGTTTTTTGTGAAATACACAACTATATCTTTGTTAGATTTTAATATCATAGGTGTTCCAAACTATATATCCTGCCTGAGATCTGGAATCAGCCATTCTACCCAGTGTTTTAGGGGCAAAAACTGGGCACTGTATTATGTTTGTTTATTTTTAATAACTTTTGGCTTCTCCACCTGCCACATGTACTTCTTATTTAGGCCTTGCAGGTGACTTAGTTATTGTTTTAGTTTGTGCTTTTTTTGTGAAGTTACATTGGTTTTGAATGGTCAACCCCATCCCTGTCTTTCCAATATGCCCTATTATTTTCAATTTTTGGCTTTGCAGAATGTGAGGATTTTTAGTAAAACACAAATTGTGATACAGTAGAAATGCCTGTAGTTTGGAAAGGACAACAAATGTATAGTGATGACATGTTATTTTATTTGTCATGGGATGAGCTTTAACCTTAGATATAAAGTGTTATTGACTCTCTAATGCTTTAGTTATGGTTAATGGGGAACTTTTATTTATATGTTTTGAGGACACAAGGTAGTGAATTGATTTAAAAAAATAATGCCATGTTTTAAAATTTATTCTTTTTGTTTTAATTCTTAGTAAACATTTGCTTTTTCTGAGTTAAAATTTCCCCTTTCTCTTTTCCACGTAGCATCAATAACTAGCTTTCTCACGGTGTTAGCGTGGTATCCCAATACTTTGCTCCGGACATGGTGCCTTGTTCTTCATAGTCTAACACTCATGACAAACATGCAGCTTAATCGTAAGTCCAAATATTTATTCCTTTAAATCTCTGACATATACTTTATTATTCTTGCTATGAGATTTTTAAAAAAGATTTTTTCAAGAAGTGATATAGTTGTGAAAATGATTAAATTCTTTATTTGAATATGTCTCTTCTGAATTTGTTCTTTTTGTTGTTGTTCTTAATGTATCTTGCCCTTTGTGCTTCTTTACTTTGATTATATACTCTCATCTATCTACAGTTACAAGATCAAATTATATTTTTACCTTCTAAAAACTTTTACTAGTTTTTAAAAATTGATTACTCTTAGAGTACAAAGTCAAGTATTTAATGTTAGTCTATGTCTTGTGTTGGTTATTTATTCTTTTTAAAGTAACTTAGCAGTTAAAAATGATTTATTCATTATAATATTCATGAACGTATATGACTAGGTTCCTCGGTGTATGCTTTTCACATCTAAAACCTACATTCACTGAACCTAATCGCTTCTTCTCAGATTCTAAAGTCCTATTAGTTTCCTACTTTCTTCACCCCACTCCTTTATTTCCCATTTAAGATAGTAAAATTAATTTCTGAACCTTTTAAGAAAGGAACTTCTGGTGCTTTCTGTGGCTTTCTGTATCTCAAAGTCACAAAGATACTCTCATACATTATCTTCTGTACTGCTTACTGGTTTTACTCTTTACATTTAGGTCTAGATTTTATGAGACATTCTTAGGTTGTTGGGAAGTAGGTATCCAAGTTCATATTAGAGAGCAAGGAGTAGCCATTTGTGAATTGAAATCTTCATTCCATCTGTAGATTATGACAGCAGGTGGGTGGATTTCATCCCCATTCTCTTTGGGCTTAATTTCATTGACTAGAAAGCAGCGTCACATTGATAAAGGTATTAATTAAAATCATTGCTGAGAATCAGAATGCTACTTCATTTTTCATTTGGAATATAATATTTTCCAAATATGGGATTGAAAACATCCCTATGTGATACTGAAGATAGATTTGACTCAAGGATATTTTATTCACTTTAGAAAACTTGTGCATTGTCTGTGTATCAGTTAACAGTATACAACCTTTATGTAGCTGACATGCAAAAATGAATAGGTTTTGCTTCAGTTTATCTTAGAAGGCTGTGTTAAAATTTACCTGAAAAATAGATCTTTATTTCTGGAAGGGGGAAATAATTACTAAGAATAGGCTCACCAAAAGGACAGTAAGCATTTAGTTATTTCTTTTCCACTTGACTGTATACTGAATAAGATGCACATTAAACTAGGTATTTTTCATAGCCAAACTAGGAGAGAGGCAGGAGATCTATGGCAGATGAAAATAGAGAATGAGGCTCAGTCAGTGCAGTAGAGATTCAGATCCTTTTAGTAACTCCCAGGAATATGTGAGTTTCCTTTGAAATTAAAAGATGTTTTAAATACTGCATTTCCATTGTTTCGGGGTCCTTTCGTTGGGGACTTTTTTTTTTTTTTTAATGTTTTATAGCTGGTTCCAGTACTGCCATTGGAACTCAGGAGAGTACTGCCCATCTGCTGGTTTCAGATCCAAACCTGATTCATGTTTTAGTGAAATTTCTTTCTGGCACCAGTCCACATGGAACAAATCAACACAGTCCACAGGTAATGTGACTTCTGAAAGCCAGTGATAGGCCCAGATTATACAGTAAACTTATTTGTAAAGGAAATTTTAAGTGCAGTTAAATACATAAAATTTTCATTGCTAAAGCATTAAATGATGGCCTTTTATGTATCAATGTAATAAAATGTTTTGAATTACATATCATAATAGCTATGCTGAAACTGAATTATAGCAGGTAGTAAGTTTTCTCTTGGAATTTTACTGGATTTTTTAATGTAGCGATATATTTTTGGTGTTAATTTTATATAATTTGAGAAACATTCTAAACAGATATTAACCTTCATGTTAGGGAAGCATTTAAAAAATTGGGGAATTTAAAAATTTTTAAAAATAATGTGTTATGGGCTTCCCTGGTGGCGCAGTGGTTGAGAGTCTGCCTGCCAATGCAGGACACAGGTTCGTGTCCCGGTCCGGGAAGATCCCACATGCCGCGGAGCGACTGGGCCCGTGAGCCATGGCTGCTGAGCCTGCGCGTCCGGAGCCTGTGCTCCGCAATGGGAGAGGCCACAACAGTGAGAGGCCCATGTACCGCAAAAAAAAAAAACGTGTTATGTTAAATGACCTCTATTATCAAGATTGACAGGTCACCTAACTTAATTCTTTTATGCTATTAAGTATTTTATTTAACAAAAAACAAAAAGATGACATCAATGGACCTAAAGGGTATTACGAGACGTGAAAACAGAGAAAGACAGATGCCATATGAGTTCTCTTATATGTAGAATCTAGAAAACAAAGCAAATGAAGAAACATAAGAAAACTGAAATTGAGTCCTAGATACAGGGAACAAACAGCTGGTTGCCAGAATGGGGGATGGGGGATGGGGGTGGGGGAAGGAGGGTGAGGGAAATTGAGAGGTACACATTTCCAGGTACAAAATAAATGAATCACCAGTATAAAATGTACTGTGTGGGGCGTATAGTCAATAATAATGCAATATCTTTTTGATGACAGATGGTAACTAGTCTTATTGTGGTGAGCATTTTGAAATGTATAGAAATATCAAATCACTGTGTTGTACACCAAGAACAAATATAGCATTGTAGGTGAATTTTACTTCAAAAACAAACAGGGCTTCCCTTGTGGCGCAGTGGTTGAGGGTCCGCCTGCTGATGCAGGGGACACAGGTTCGTGCCCCGGTCTGGGAGGATCCCACATGCCATGGCCGCTGAGCCTGTGTGTCCAGAGCCTGTAACAGGAGAGGCCACAACAGTGAGAGGCCCGCATACCGCAAACAAAACAAAACAAAAAGACACAAACTCATAGAAAAAGAGATCAGATTCGTGATTACCAGAGGCAGGGGTTGGGGGAATTGGATGAAGGTAGCCAGAAGGCAAAAACTTGTTGAGAGAGTAAATCTTGAGACTTCTCATCATAAAGAAAAAAAAATTTTTTTCTTTTATTTTGTATCTATATGAGACGATGGCTGTTCTCTAAACTTACTATGGTAATCGTTTCATGATGTATTAAGTCGAATCATTATGCTGTATACTTTAAACTTATGCAGTCCTGTATGTCAATTATATCTCAAAACTGAAATGAAAAAAATATTGCTTTTGTTAATTCAGAAAAAGAAGATATATCAGAGCTTATAAACATTTTTAGTCTAACCAGAGATTTCTTTTATATCAGTTTAGCTTTTGTTATATTGTACTGCTTTAAAAAATATCTTTCCTTCATTATATTTCTTTTCACATAAAATATATTTAGTGTTCATAGCATCTTTCCAATGGACGTTATTCAAGATTATCTTGCAAGGTTGTCATCTTTTATTTCTTAGCTATGTGCTTATCTATGTGCTAGGTCTAGGTGCTGTTCTAGGTGCTAGGGATTTAAGTAGTTACCCTGTCCGAGTCTCTGCCTTTCTTGGAGCTTAAGTTCTGTTGGATACATTTAGTCAGTACTCTCATACTGAATAGACTTGATTTTTGTAGATCATCATAAAATAAACAAGACAAGGAAAAAAATGAGAAGGAACAAACTACTTGTAATTAGATTGGGCCAGAGTTTTGATGGGGGTAGAGGCATGTTATCAAGTGATTATTACACATAAAGATTGCATGAATTTGGAATGTGAAGATTCCTGAAATCACTAATTCCAGCTTCTTTATTTTACATTTGAGTAAACATGCATTATCTGCATTGCCCACAATTATACAACTAGTTAGTGATAGAGCCTAGGTGTCAGGGAACATGCCGCTGTATAAAGTAGTGTTTCTTCCTCTCTTTTTCTTTTTTTAAAGGCAAAGTAAAAGTTACTGAAGGTCAAGCTTTCCTCAGATATTTTGGTTTTGTAGTTTGGTTATGAATGTTATGATTTTTATACTCAGTGTTAGAAATTGTTAACTTTAAAATGGTTTGGAGAATTACGTTGCATTTTGTTTTTTCCAAAACTCCTCTAGGGTTTTATGATCATAACATTCCAAAACATACTTCAGGGTACTTGGTGTGGTTCTCACTATCATTTTTTTTTCATTGAAGAGATAGAAGTTTGGGAAAGCATTGTTTTTACAAATAGATACAGGTTCGTTTTTAGCTTTAAGGGGTTTTTTGTAGGGTTTTTTTCCCCAATTCACTTTAGTATTTGCTCTGCTAGTCATTAGAAGCATGACCTTTTGTGAATCACTTAACGTGAGTCTGAGTTCTTTTGTTTTGAAATGGGATAATTAAGAAGATTGTGAAAATCAGTACATAAGTTCTTTGTGCTTTTGAAAGCATTATAAAGATATTCTTGTGTAATTCAGGTGAGTCTTTTTCTGTATTGAATTAAATAAAAGTAACATAAGTTATTCTAAACCATAATGAAAAAAATATTGACAATAGAAGCTATAATTTTCGATTTAAAATAAGTATATCAAGATCTAAAAGCTTAATTGGTTTCCTGCTATCACTGTTAATATTTTTGTTCTTCAAATGAAAAGTTTCACCCGTATGGCTCTTGACTTAACGTTTGATGCTTTTTTATTTTTTTTTCTCTACAGGGAAAGAGAATTTTTTTTTCCACATCTTTATACAATATTGTGTTAGTTTCTGCTATACAACAAAGTGAATCAGCTATATGTATACTTATATCCCCATATCCCCTCCCTCTTGAGCCTATCCTCCCTCCCTATCCCATCCCTCTAGGTCACCACAAAGCATTGAGTTGATCTCCTTGTGCTATGCAGCAGCTTCCCAATAGCCGTCCTTTTTACATTTGGTAGTGTATATATGTCAGTGCTACTCTCTCACTTCATCCCAGCTTCCCCTTCCCCCGCCGTGCCCTCAACTCTGTTCTCTACGTCTGCGTCTTTATTCCTGCCCTGCCACTAGGTTCATCAGAACTGCTTTTTTTTTTTTTTTTTTTTTGCGGTACGCAGGCCTCTCACTGTTTTGCCCGCTTCCGTTGCGGAGCACAGGCTCAGCAGCCATGGCTCACGGGCCCAGCCGCTCCGCGGCATGTGGGATCTTCCCGGTCTGGGGCACGAACCCGTGTCCCCCGCATCAGCAGGTGGACTCTCAACCACTGTGCCACCAGGGAAGCCCCAGAACCGCTTTTTTAAATTCCTTATATGTGCGTTAGCATACGGTATTTGTTTTTCTCTTTCTGACTTACTTTACTCTGTATGACAGATTCTAGGTCCATCCACCTCACTACAAATAACTCAGTTTCGTTCCTTTTTATGGCTGAGTAATATTCCATTGTATATAGGTGCCACATCTTCTTTATCCATTCATCTGTTGATGGACATTTAGGTTGACAAAAGATTAATCTCCAAAATATACAAGCAGCTCATGCAGCTCAATATCACAAAAACAGACAACCCAATCCAAAAATGGGCGGAAGACCTAAGTAGACATTTCTCCAAAGAAGGCATACAGATGATACTTTTTAAATGAATAATTCTGTACATGGGATCAGTAAGCAGTTGTCAACAGAATTTCATTTCTCTTCAGGTTGGTCCAACAGCTACGCAAGCTATGCAAGAATTTCTTACCCGATTACAAGTGCATCTTTCTTCAACATGTCCTCAGATATTCAGTGAATTTTTGCTCAAGCTAATTCATATACTTTCAACAGAAAGGTAAATGTCAAGGTGTTACATATATTCCTGATACAGAAGCAATAGGTAATCCTCCAAATTAATTTTCCCTTAGCATTTGTTGGGAGTTTATCTGGGAACAGATAAGCAGGACGATATTAGGAATTAAGAGGGAAAGGTTTATTGGTATGTTTCCCAGTTGTTTTCACTTCTTTTCATTATGGCTCTCCCAGATCCTGAACTCCTTCTATTGTGAAAGGAATAACGGGTTCATAGATTAGGAAGTATAAACCTTCTAGGTGAAATTTACTTGAAGCTGTTTAAATTATTCTAGAATACAGGTAGAGAATTAAAGCTACCAGCAATTTTATTTGAAACCTATATTTGATAAAACCCAAAAAAGATATCTTAAAAAAGAAAATTAAATACTAATCTCATACAGAAATCCTAAATAAATTGATTACCAAAGTCAGGCAGTAGGTTAAAAAGAATAAACTGTGACCGTGATGGGTTGATTCTTAAAATGCGTGAATGCTTCGATATCATATATCATATTAATGAGTCATTTTCGTCATAGTTTAAGGCATCTCATAAAATCCAACATTACTTTCTGATAAAACTTTTAATGAAATATAAACAGTATCATCTTAAAGTTACAAAAAACATTATGAACAAACCAAAGTCTAGTATGTTTGATTATTTTAAAACTTCCCATTAATATCAGGAAGAAATTAAAGGTGCTGTTTGCTATATTTATTATTTAATTTCATTGTGGAAGTGCCAGTGAATTTTTTAAAAATTTATGTTAGAAAATGATTAAGATCACTTGTAGATTATATCACTCTTTAAAAATTAGTTCGAAAATATTAGAAATCAGAAAAAGGTATGATTTATAATAGTTATAAAATTAATAAATTTATTCATAATAATAGTTATTTTTCATAGATCAGTAGCAAACTGCCTGAAACCAGTACAAAAATTAACGCAAAAAATTTATATGGCGTATGTTTTCATAGCTGCAGAAAATTTTATAGTACTATCCTCATTTGTTTTCTTCCTCCTTTATAACTATTTTAAAACACTAATGTGGTTGTAGTTCAACTTGTTTGTAGTGTATACACAGTGAAGCACAGGTGTGGGAAGGAGTAGATTCACAAAACCAAAAACATGCTGTTATGGTATGCATCTGTGTATTTGGAAAACATGAACTTGAGGTTTTTGTGTGATATAAATAAAACCAACTAAGAAGCAAAAACCAGTTACCATGGAGTTCATTTTTCTTTTAACTAGGCTTTTTTTAAACTGTATGTGAGACCTCTAAATACACTCATTAGATGTAGACTTTAGTATAGTTCTGTCTGTGTAGGGTCTAGCAGTAAAAGGTTTCATGTGAAAATTCAGTGCATTTACTCTAACATTTCCTACAGAAATATCAATCTTGTTTTAGTTTATAACATGCTGTCTTTTTTTAAAAAATCTATTTTATATCTTTTTTTATAAGTAAAGGTATTTATAGGTTTACGTGCCTCAAAAACTAATAAGAATTTTTTTTTCCAGCTCCTCTTCCACCCTGTACACACCTCATACATTTTCTAGCACATTTTCTTTAATTGGGTCCATAACATTGGCCCAAATATATTCTTAGCTTTTGTTTTCTTTGTATGTTTTTAAGAAAGTGTCTGGCATCCGTATAAATTAGCCTGCAGCTTTTTAGTTCAATTAATACTATAGGTTGAGAAGAAGTACCCAGACTTCATATGAAGAGGGCAGTCATTTATATCACATAAGTGTTTTGCAGATATACTCTCTTGGTCTGTGGATTATATTTTCATTTTCTTAACAATATCTTTGAAAAAGCAGCTTTTAATTTTGATGAAGTTTTGTTAGCCTTTTATTTATTATTATTTTTGTTTCATAACAATATCCTTGCTTAACCCAAGGTCATAGAGATGATTCTCTATGCTTTCTTCTAGAAATTTTATTGTTTTAGGTTTTACACGTAGGTTATACTGAGTTAAATTTTGCATTTGGGTCTAAGTTCTTTTTTTTCTTTTTTTTTTTTTTTTTTGCCTGTGGATGATGTCAAATTGTTACTATACCATTTGTTGAAAAACACATCCTTTTTAAATTGAATTCTCTTTCTGCCTTTTCCAAAAATCAATTGACCATATTTGTTTTGCTCTATTTCTGGACTCTATAGAATTGATGTTTTTGTCTGTTCTTTTCCGATAACACACTGGTTTGGTATTTTTATATTATTTCTTGAGGTCTGGTAGTGTGGATTTTCCAACTTTGTTCTTGTTGTTTTAGAGTTGTTTTGGCTATGCTGCTTTCTTTGCTTTTACATGTAAGTTTTAGGCTCAGCTTATTGATCCCCTACCACCCCCACAAAAACAAAAACAAATCAAACCAAAAAAACACTTCTGCTCCATTGTGACTGAATAAGCGTGAATCTGTAGATCAATTTGGGAGGAGTTGTAGGTATATTTATAGATACAGATATAGTTATTCATATAGACATAGATACAAAAATATAGTTATACGTAGAGTTATATATTTGTGATTTTTCTTTGTACAGTCATGTGGTTAGTGAATAGTACGTATGTCTTTTTGCTTTTTCTGCACCTACTGAAATGGTCATATATTGTTTCTTCTAAAATCTGTAGGTATGATAAATTACATTGATTTTTTTTTTTTTTTAAGTGTTGATCAGTATACGTTTCCAGGATATATACTCACTCGGTCATGATGTATTATCCTTTTTATATCTTGCTTGTTTAAGTAGTTAATGCTTTGTTGCTTCCCTGGTGGCGCAAATGCTTTGTTGAAGATTTCAAAATCTCTGCTTATGAGAGATATTTGCATTTTTAAAAATAATGCCTTTGGTTTTTATGTCAGGATAATCCTGGACTCCTAAAATGAGTGTTTCCTTTTCTGTTTTCTGGAAGAGGTTGTGTAAATTGGATTATTACTTATTTAAATATTTGATAGTAATTGCCATTGAGACAACCAGGGACTGGAGTTTTCTTTGTATTAATAGAAAAAAGTTTCTAGTTATTTTATAGGTAAAAGATTATTCAGGTTTTCTTTCTTCTTCAGTGAACTTTGGCAGTTTGTGTCTTGAAGGAATTTGTTTATTTCATCTGTGTTGTTGAATTCATTTTTTCAATTATGCTTTTAATGTTTTATAGTATGTAGTTTGATTCATTCTATCATTTCTGATATTGGTAATTTTAATCTATTTATCTTGGTCATTCTTGCTAGAGGTTTATAATATTATTGATATTTTCAAAGAACCAACTTAAAGCTTTGTTGATATTCTTTATTTTTTCATTTCCAATTTCATTAAATTTTGCTCTAATAGTTATTATTTCCTTCTTTCAGTTTTTCTTGTATAAGTGTTTGACAATATGTGTCTCTTAATTGATCTGTTAGACCACTTTACATTTAATGTAGTTATTGATTTAGTGGACTAAAATGTATCACTTTGCCAGTTTTGTTTATTTAATCTATTCTTCGCTTAAAAATTTTTTTCTTGCCTACTTTTGGATTAAGTAATTTTTATAATGATTTCATTTTGTTTCTAGTATTATTATTTATAACAAAGAAATTTTGATTATAGTGTTTTCCCTAGCTTTGCAATATACGTCTTTATTTCATCACATTCTGCTTTCATATATTATTATACCTTAGCTCACATATAATGTAAGAACTTTACAGCAGTAAATTTACAGTTTCTTTGTCTCATCTTTTGTGATGTAGGTATCGTATGTTTACTTTTACATATGCTGTAAACATAATACATCCCTACAATTTTTGCTTTGGATAATCACATATCTTTTAGACACTGAAGTAAATAGTATTTATGCCTGGAAATGGACAAGCCTCTTCTACTGGGTGATTAGTGTGAGGATTTGAATCACTCTTTTCAAGATTTGACCTGGCTTTGGTTTTATTGTTGCTATGGTTACCTTTTGTGTTTTGTCAGCTTCAAAATGATCTAGTTAGCTTCTGTCTCGATGTGAGTCAGGGTAAAGGGGGTGGTTTCCAGTTTTATTGTTCCATCCTTAGCTTTTGTTGTTCCTTATACATTTGTACCACAGAGGGACTCTCTCTCCATGGCTCCATCTCTAGCAGTCAACTGCTTTTGCTTGTTTCTTAATGTTCACTAGACTCCTAGTGATGGCAGGTGTTTTCCGATATTGTGTCCAGCCTCAGTCTTTGACAGGCACTCTGTGACTGAACCTCAGGGGAAGGAGCTTTCTCAATAAATTTTTCCTTCTTTTTGTCAGCCAAACTCTGGCTTATATCTTTGGCCGTTTCTGAGGAGAGCATTTCCTTCTCTCCAGTGGTAGGAAACAGCTATTGGTATTTGAGGGGTTTTTTCACTAGCACCAAATACATGGTGTCTTTTTTAACACCATTTCCCTGATTATCTGACATCAACCTGTGTCCTACAATTCAGTTCTATTCTGCCACTATCCAAAGTTAGCCTCAGGTTTACAGTTTTAACTGCTCAATCCCACAAGACTGCCCTTACTTCAGAGGGCACTTACAAGTCCAAGATCCCCAGGTTACCCACATTTTTGTATCATTTGACTACAAATTCAGGGGTTCTCACAATCCCCCCCTCAGGTTCAGTAATTTGCTAGAAGGATTCACAGAACTCAGGAAAAACACTTTATTTATTTTACCAGTTATATAAAGTATAGCTCAGGAACAGCCAGATGGAATAGATGCACCGGGCAAGATATGTGTGGGGGTTGGTGAGGGAGGATGCCTGTGAATGGGTATGAACTCCAAGGGTTCAGTATTACCACCCTTACATACCTGGGGTTTAACAACTTGTAAAGTATTTTAGCTGAATTCTTCTTAACCATATGCATATTGCCAGCATCTCGACTTCCCAGATTATGCGACAGGAAAGCCAATGCTCATATTCTGTCTTCTTGGAGGAGGTGCCTATCTTTTCATGGATTTCAGGCTTTTTGGTACTCTTTTGACCTTAGCTCTCTGATGGGTTCAAGAAAAGTTATGACTTTAGAGTTAATTTGGCTTTTTTAATTGGTAAGTTGGGGCCAATGACCTTTCCAGTTTCTATTTCTTAGGCATAAGTAGAACTTGAGAGCATTCAATTTTGATGCATAAGAATTACTTGATTGAATCTTAATTTTTGAAAATCAAAATCAGTAAGAAATATTTAAACTAACAACATTTGAGGTTGTAACAAACCAGAGCTCATTCATTATGAGGAGTGCCTTGTGATATATAATTATTTTAGTCTGTAGCTTCAAAATCATCTCTTTGATTTACTTGTCCTTCAGTTTTCTATTTGGAAGGGAATTCATTTTTTATTTTATATGATAAAATGGAGGCAAGAACAAGAAGGACTCAGGAAGAGCTGGAAACTCTTTGCTACAAAATGAAATAGTGAATACCAGCAGCTTAATTATTGTTTAGCTTTCTTGTATTCTGGTGGTTACTTCTTTCAAAACAATTTAAAATGGATTAATTTTTAATCCTCTCTCTTTTTCTGCAGGGGTGCCTTCCAGACAGGCCAAGGACCTCTTGATGCCCAAGTAAAGCTCTTAGAATTCACTTTGGAGCAGAATTTTGAAGTCGTTTCAGTTAGTACTATTTCTGCTGTGATAGAGTCTGTCACTTTTTTAGTGCACCACTATATCACTTGCTCAGACAAAGTAATGTCTCGAAGTGGATCAGATAGCTCAGTGGGTGCTCGAGCATGCTTTGGGGGACTCTTTGCCAACCTCATTCGTCCAGGTGATGCAAAAGCAGTTTGTGGTGAAATGACAAGAGATCAACTCATGTTTGATTTGTTAAAACTGGTTAACATTTTAGTACAGCTGCCTCTTTCGGGCAATAGGGAATACAGTGCAAGAGTGTCTGTGACCACCAATACGACAGACAGTGTTTCAGATGAAGAAAAAGTTTCAGGAGGCAAAGATGGTAATGGAAGCAGTAGTAGTATTCAAGGATCACCTGCATATGTCGCTGACTTAGTGTTAGCCAACCAACAGATAATGAGCCAGATTTTGTCGGCTCTGGGCCTGTGTAATAGCAGTGCCATGGCGATGATAATTGGTACGTATTAATATTAAGAATATTAATCTTATACTTGTTTCTAGTACTATATCTCTTTCCTTTAGCAATGTATGAATTCATTTTCTTTTTACTTTATAATGCAGAGTTACTTTTTTGTAAACTTCTTAGCATGACTGATTTTTATTAGTGAAAACTTTTATAGAGTGGCTTCAATCAGTTGAAAATTTTTAAGTGTGAATTTTTTAAAAATTGGAAAATACTAACAAAATAACTTGTAGTGAATTAAGAAAAAAAATCAGTCTTGTAAGTTAGGTACCATAATTTATAGTCACGTATCGCTAACATTTTAACGATGAAGAATTTCACATCAAATTTTGTATTAGGGAATGAGTAAGATTTATTTATTCACAGTTTTTTAAAAAGTGAAGTATAAAATTTTGTTCAAGTTTCTATGACACATATATCAATGTAAAATTTATATATTGTTGCTTTACTTTTCTACCTATTTGAAAGCTAATATATTATGTTAATTTTTTTAACTAAACTTCTGTAAACTGTGACAAAATCCATTCCTGATATATTTTTGCTTATTAGTATTTCTTTTTTCATGTAAGGGAAACAACCATATCTTTTTGATTAAAAGTTTTGAAGTTTAGTCACATAATAGTATCACTTATTTTTCTCTCCTTTTCTTTTTGGTATGTATAATGATGTTCCTCAGTCATGTAATAGAGCAACTTTATTGTTACCGACAACAGAGGTATCTCCTATAAAAGATACCAAAAAACATCCTCTACTGAATGTTATGAGAGATATTTTAATTTCTAGATATGTGTATATGTATACACACACACGCACAGCTTTTATGTACCCATCCTTCAGTGGTTTGGGGGTAAAATGGCTTTTAAGACTCTATTTTAATTATTATGGTTTTTAAGGATATGCTTTTTAAAAATGTGTCATCTTTTTATTTAAACTAGGGGCAAGTGGATTACATCTCACCAAACACGAAAACTTTCATGGTGGGTTAGATGCCATATCAGTTGGGGATGGATTATTTACCATACTGACAACACTTAGTAAAAAAGCTTCTACAGTTCACATGATGCTGCAGCCAATTTTAACCTACATGGCCTGTGGATATATGGGCAGACAGGTAAGTTCAATCCAGCAACAATTGCAGTAATTTAAGTAGTTACTAGCAATGGGAACAGAGAATTATTTGTAAGACAGAGACAGCGTATTCTAGTTATATGTTGGAAAATGAATGGAGTCAGCGGGTGAGAACTATATATTACTAGTAGAAGTTGGAGAGGAAAGTTTCCTTGAAACTGTCAAAGATGACTACAGTGATGTAAGAATAAAATGTTTAACATATTTTTAAATTTTAGATTTTCTTTCCATTGTCTTAAGAAGTAGTTCTTTCCTTTTCCCTAACCATAGCATAGTTGAAAACCAACATGTTCTTCGTAGATGTTACATATGAAAATTTAATATGAGTATTTTTTTTCAAGCTTAAATTACATATTTAGTTTCCTTTCAGTTAAAAGGGGTTAGGGTCATTTTAAAAGAGACATAGGTTAGAATGTTACTACTTTTTAAATTTCCTTTTTAAAAAATGAGATTTTAGGAGCCAGTGTGATTATTTTAATTTCTACTCCATTTACCATTTTTTTCAAAAGCAGATTTTAAAACAGTTTCTTAAGGAGTCTTCTATATGTCAGTGTATAATTATCATTTTCATAAATATACATTGCATGTGTATATATATTTCCCCATTGGAAGATACAAAGATATTTGAGAAGGATACATGTTTTAAATGAAAGTACTGTCTACTCGAAAACAAAATCGATGCACATTAATTTAAGGTAGAAAATGATAATAGTAGGTAAACACAGATGCAAAAAATGCTGAGTTCAGAGAGGAGACTGTTCACTTCCTTTTTGATTCAGGTTAAGATTTCCTAAATATTTTGGCAGACATTTTGTATTTAGTGATTTAGGTTAAGGTTGCCATTTTATAATAATTAACTGTAAAAGAATATTACATTCAATAAGAAATTTAGTTGTCCTAATTCACAGGAAATTAATAATCACCTTTTAAAAATCACAGTATACATGTATGGTTTTTTTTTTAGGGCTCTCTCGCTACTTGCCAGTTATCTGAACCATTATTGTGGTTCATTTTGAGAGTACTGGATACTAGTGATGCCTTGAAAGCATTCCACGATATGGGTAAGACAAAGTTACAAAACTGTCATTTAAGTGTAACCATTTGATAGTAAATTATGTTCTTATTTTTGTAGTCTTTTGTGAAAGTTGACTCAATGTCAAATCAGCTATGTTAAGATAATTTTCATTTAGTATTCTCTTTAAATTTAGGTGGTGTTCAGCTCATTTGCAACAATATGGTTACTAGTACAAGGGCTATTGTAAACACTGCAAGAAGTATGGTATCAACCATTATGAAATTTCTTGACTCTGGTCCGAATAAAGCTGTTGACAGCACTTTGAAAACACGAATACTAGCTTCTGAGCCTGACAATGCAGAAGGGATCCATAACTTTGCACCCCTGGGTAAGAGAAGAGTTATTTCATCTTATGAGTATGAATTTAAGTAGTAGTTAATTGGCTGGTATGAAGCAAAAATAGTTGTCAAAGTAAGTTGATTGTGTTACAGTATCACCATTTCAATTACAAGCCATTGATTTGAAAGGTAGTAGTTTTCCAAACATTCTACTGATTAGAAGGAAGTTTTTAATTGTTCTTTAGTAGTAAAATTTGTTTTTATTTCTGAGTTTAAATAGAACACAATTTATGAAACTAAGTAGTAGATTCTTATGTCAGTTTTCATTGTAAATGTTAGTTTTAAAGGACTTGTTCCTTCTTATTTGGAGTGGTACTTTTTTTTATAAGAAGTTTCAGATTTATATAGTTATTCTTTTTTTCCATTCTACATAGTTTCTTTTTATATTTTTCTTTTCATATTTCTAACTCATGAATATTGACAATTTAGAATAAAGGTGATTATTTTCAAGCTGAAGCCTGTATTGGACATTGTTTTTTACTTAAATCATTTGAGAATTACTGTGCTAGATTTGTTGTTGCTAGTTTAGTTTTCATTTGACATGTTAGTGCATAGAAATTAGGCAGCAGTTAACAGTGAATTTGTCGCCTTGCCTGTTGACTGGATGTCCTGAGGTTTTGTGAATACTGTAACAAATTATGCTAAATGTATTAAGTACATTCATAGTATTAAATGTTCATGTTTTTAGCTAATTTTTCTAGTGTAATTATTATGGTTTGAATAGTTCTTGATGCCTTATTGGGTTTCTTTTGCAAGTTTTTATTTTATTTAAAATACTTCTGTAGGTACAATCACATCTAGCAGTCCTACTGCCCAACCAGCTGAGGTGCTTTTGCAGGCCACACCACCCCATAGAAGAGCTCGCTCTGCTGCTTGGTCCTACATCTTTCTGCCAGAGGAGGCTTGGTGCGACCTTACCATTCACCTTCCTGCAGCAGTGCTTCTTAAAGAGATACATATCCAACCTCACCTTGCATCTCTTGCAAGTGAGTAATATTTTTTGTAAAGATCCATCATGAAAATAAACTATAATTTAGAAGCATTTAAAAAATGAGAAAAATACTTAGCAAACAGTGATTAACTTAGATACAATTTCCAGATCGCTTAATTTTGAACAGTTTTAATATAATATTTAACACTACCACCGAATCATTTCCCATCAAATGAATTGACATGGCTATTCCCCTGAAACAAATAGAGTGTGTGATGAAATTTAAACAAATATATTCTAGTTATATATTATTTTGCCTTTCCTCTTCCCTCAAATTTATGAAGCTATCTATATAGCATTAAGATAAAATGAGTTAGTTTATACAGCTCTAGACAGCAGTCTTAGTTTTTCTAGGCTGGTCCTCAGTCCTAGCTCTGTAATGTGAAATTAGCATAGATTCCCCTTCCCATTGTAAGGTAATTACATCTGCCTTAATACTTTGAATGTGATATTTTGAATATTTATGATCTTTAGATTTTTAATATTTTGAGTATCATTCAGTTGATGCATTTTCATTGAATACATTTTGTTGTAACTTCGCAACGTTAAATAATTGAAAAGAATTTTTAGAAAAGTTGTACATTAAAAGGAGCAGGAACTCCTTTAAGTATTCATGAAGGAATATGAAGTACTATTTTAAGTTTATGAGGGTCCCCAAATTCTTTCAATATAAATATAATAATTTGTACAGAATTGTTGAAGTTGTCACAGTCATTTATCTTCGTTGATTGATTCTCATTGCTGTCATATGTCACTCAGTAATTTAATGAAGAACTATAGGGAATTTTGTAGACCCCTGGCATATTTGGAAGAATCAATTTTTCCACTTATTTGCAAGATTAGATTATTATACTCTAATACAGTTGTGGAATCCACACGTTAGATAAAAATAGATATAATGAATAAAATGGCAGAAGAAAAATAGACTAATGCACAGTGTTTTAGCAGGTCAAAAATAATTATATTACATGGCAAAATATAAGTCAGTGTAAGACTTAGGGGATAATCTAAGATGAGGAGGAAGCTCCTTTTATTCAGAAGGAGAAAGTGGTTCATGTGAATGGTGGCTTTGGAGTGTAGCTAGAATTTGCACATAGGAATTGGGACAGGAAGGATGTTACAATGGAGAACTCTGTACATTATGAAAAATCAGTAGGTTAGGTGTTCTCCAATACAAGTGTGATTAATAATTTTGGTTTTGGATTGGAGCAGAAACTGAAGATATAGTGTGTTTCAGTGGAAATAACATAGCCTTTAGAATCAAACATGGGCTTGAATATAAAATGTGCCTTTGTTCATTTGGGGGTTTGAATTATTTAATCTCTTTGTCAGTTTGTATTGACAGATTCAAAGAGATTAAATAGTGTGGATAATACTTATCTCAAAAGGTGAGATTAAATTTAAAAATTGATGTGACTTGTCTAGTTCTCAGTGTAAACCAGGAGTGTAATTGGCAAATAATAAAAGTTACTTCCTAATTTTACAGTTGAAATTAAAGTCAAAGTTCAAAGGTTGTTTTAGTTGATAGATAAATTTATTATATGGGCTTCCATGTTTGTGAGAAAGAAATTTTCCCATAACAGCTGCCAGTTATTACTTCATTGGGCCTTCTTAAATTTTAGCAGGAAATGGTTTTATTTTTAAGTATTCTGGATGTTTGTTTAAATTTTGAAAGGCAAAAACAGATTAGAGGCAAAAGCAATTTCTAAATTCAACTGTGTTTAAAATCATAGCAGTATGGTAGTAGTGAAATAATGAGTTTGTGAAAAAGTACTTTTTAAGTTACATTCCTCCCAATTTACAACAGTAAACCATAGCATATTAATCACCATATTGTTGGTGATAATTCTGAGTAAAGTAGAAATAATAGAGTAAGTTATTGCCTATTTTTCTTTTCTTGGAGTGAATTAAGTACATGTGGATTGCATATCTTCAGTTACTCTTTTTTAGGTTAATGTTAGAATTTTTTAAATATAATTTTTATTATACTGTGAATTTCATATAATAGCTGTAAAATCAATTATGGTGAAAGTCAGTGACAAAGTATGACTTGGTGTATACATTTTCTTTTTATGAGTTCATAATGAATATAACTGAAAGCTGTTTTACTGGGATTGCCACTAAAATATGAACTCTAGTTTACTTTTCCTTTAGTAATTGTTCAATTTTCTCTTCCTGTAGCCTGCCCATCCTCAGTGTCTGTTGAAGTAAGTGCAGATGGGGTAAATATGCTACCATTATCCACTCCTGTTGTCACAAGTGGTCTCACCTACATAAAAATTCAGCTTGTAAAAGCTGAAGTAGCTTCTGCTGTCTGCCTTAGACTTCATCGTCCACGAGATGCCAGCACATTAGGCCTTTCACAAATTAAATTACTGGGCCTCACTGCTTTTGGTACCACTTCTTCAGCAACAGTTAATAATCCTTTTCTTCCATCTGAAGATCAGGTATCCAAAACAAGGTATGTGGTTTCTCATTCTTAAGAAAAACCTTTCTGTGCTTTTCATGAAATTGTTTATACTGTGTTTTTTTTTGTTTTTTTTTTTTTAGAGTTTAGGAAATTCTTTGTTCCATAGGTATCTAAATAATATCATAATTTTATTAAGTGTAATAAAGAATAATTCTATAGAAGCAAAACCTTGAGGCTGGTTAAAATTGAGATTTATGTATGTCTAATCCTTGGGATGATCCACAATGTGGTATATGTGGGTGTGGGTTCCAGTTCTTTGGATTGTAGTCTTATGTAAGCATTTCCAAATGCCTATCCCCAAGAATACATCTGAAGCATACAAATTGATCATATAGATAGGCACCTAGCCCTATATGGTCATTCCTAAGTTGCCAGTCTGCAGAGGGTTAGATTTGAACCATACAAACTGACCAAACAAAGAAGGATCTGAATATATCCTTTAATTTACATTCTTCTGGTAACGTTTGATGGTTGAAAATTTTATAGATTGTCTTAATATAAGTTTTACCTGACAAAAAAATTTAGGATTTCTTTTTTATTCTTGAGCTGCCAAGACTTTACAGTTTTGCAATTCTATGATCCTTTGCAGTTTATATTTATGCATATAAATATATGTATATACAAAAACATTTCCTGACTAATTAAATAAAAAGGAAGTTCATAATTCCTAAATGCTACTAGCACTTAAGTATTTTTTTATGTTATAGGGGAAACTTACTGTGTGTTTAATTCTTTATTGATGTTACAGTATTCTAAAAGTATTTTTTAACGTAGATTGGTGCTACTTACGAAATACAACATGCTGATCTTTTCGTTTTTTCTTTCTTTTTTTTTCTGCTTTATAAGTCACAAGGAATTTTTTTTTTAATGCATATCCTCTCCTTGTTTTTTATTTAGATTCTTTTCCCATGTAGGTCATTACAGAGTATTGAGCAGAGTTCCCTTGCTATACAGCAGGTTCTTATTAGTTATCTATTTTATATATAGTAGTGTATATATGTCAATCCCAATCTCCCAATTTATCCCCCCCCCAGCTTACCCCCGGTAACCATAAGTTTGTTTTCTACATCCATGACTCTACTTATGTTTTGTGAATAAGTTCATTTGTACCCCTTTTTTTTAGACTCCACATATAAGTGATATTGTATGATATTTGTCTTTCTGTGTCAGACTTACTTCACTCAGTATGACAATCTTTAGGTCCATCCACAACATGCTGATCTTTGAGAAGTTTTGTTTTACCCCTGAAGTAATTTAAGCTACTTAAATTTACCCATATAGGCCATTTTGTGTTGTGTATTGCAGTATTGGATGGTTACGGTTATTACATCATTGCCTTACTCACATAAGTGATCTGGAAGGAATGATGGCAAGTGCAGCTGCACCTACTGCTAATCTGCTACAGACTTGTGCTGCCTTATTGATGTCTCCATACTGTGGAATGCATTCACCCAACATTGAGGTTGTGCTTGTAAAGATAGGACTGCAGTCCACTAGAATTGGCCTGAAGCTTATAGACATTCTTCTGAGAAATTGTGCAGCATCAGGCAGTGATCCTACAGGTGACAATTTTGATATTTTAATTTTTACATATCTGCAAAATAATGGCAGTTGAACTATGTGATATTTGTGATTAATTCTGTTTCTGAAATTAACTTCCATTATGGCTTCATTATTTTTGGAGTTTTGTTTCTGTTGTTGAAATTTACAGAAGTTATTTTTAATGAATAATTTAAGATTAAATTGAGCAAATCTTCTCATCCCATTTGCTTATTTAGCAAATTTTTCCTTTTGATTCTTTGTTGCAAGATTTGAATAGCCCTTTACTTTTTGGAAGACTGAATGGACTCTCTTCTGACTCTACGATAGATATTCTTTACCAGCTTGGGACAACTCAGGATCCTGGAACAAAAGACAGGTAGGTATGTGGTGATCTCAGTTTTCATATGAGGACACACATACACACAATCAGATGTAGTGAATGTTACTTGGAATGCTTTATTTTTCTTTTTTTAAATTAGTTTATTTAGTTTTGGCTGCGTTGGGTCTTCATTGCTGCTCGTAGCCTTTCTCTAGTTGCAGTGAGTGGGGGCTGTTCTTCATTGTGTTGCACGGGCTTCCCATTGTGGTGGCTTCTCATTGCAGAGCATGGGCTTTAGTAGTTGTGGCACGCGGGCTGAGTAGTTGTGGCTCGCGGGCTCTAGAGCACAGGCTCAGTAGTTGTGGTGCATAGGCTTAGCTGCTCCGCAGCATGTGGGATCTTCCCAGACTAGGGCTCAAACCCGTGTCCCCTGCATTGGCAGGTGGATTCTTAACTAGTGCACCACTAGGCAAGTCCTGGAATGCTTTCTTTTTAGATCTTTTCATAAAAGTTAAGCTTAGGTATTACTAAACATGTAGAAATATAGGAATATTGTGTCCATATTAGGTACTTGGAGTATTTTGTTAATAGCAATAATGTTTGTTTTTATTGATTACTTATTGCTATTGATTATATTATTCACGGACAACTTTTCATATACTCCTTACCCTCTTTCTCCTGCTTCCTACCACAAAATGAAACACTCTCATACCAAGTAAATAATATCTGAATGTTTCACCTACATGTTTAGTGATCTTTCGGTATAGGTAATTTTAGGTGAGTTTTACTAGTGTAGATCTTCCTTGATGTCTTTTACCTCCAAATTGATAGGAACTCCAAGTAATTTTGAAAAATGTTTTAGTTGATAAATTTTTGAATGATACTTTGGTATTCTCTGGTTTTATGTATATCATCTGTATCTGGAGAACATATTTATAGAGTGTGTGATTCTATAAATAATATAAATTATCTTCATTCTAGAGATTGTTTCCTGAGTTAATATCCTTTGAAGTATATTGAATATTTTATATCCAATTAATATTCTTTAATATTGTTATTAGTTTGTGTTTAAAATGAAATCATTTGGTATGTTATTAAATGTCTTACTTCATAAATTATTAACAGATTATTTTTTGTGGGTGCTTACTCATTTTATAGCTATTTACCAAGTAGTTGCTATATGCTTGACATTGTGCTAATACTGGAGAGGTAAAGTTTATTGAGTCCAGCTTGTGCCCTCAGGACTGGGAAGACAGCAGTGTCACTCATAAGGGAAGATTTATGAAGGTCAGACTTAAGGGTATGAATTAGAGTGACAGACAGTGAGGGCATCTCGGAAAAATTGTTACTTAATCTCTGGTAATGTAATAGCTTTCATTTAGTTTAGGCTCATTGCTTTCAGGTTCTCTGGATTAAAAATATTTAAAGGACATATTGAACAAAGTATAATTAGTTTCAGCAGGGTAACTTTAAAATATTAAATAGGCTGACTTCCTTTCCATTAAACTTTTTGCTTTATATACACTATGTGATACCTGTATTATATTTAAAAATATACTGGAGTATTTTTGACAAAGTAAATATGAATTTATGTCAATTCATAATTGTTAATAGGATTTAAAAGTACATTAAAAATATGTGCTAAGTATTTTTCTAGAATAGGTTTCTTTAAATCTCTTGTGATTATTTAAAAAATTTTTTTATCATAAGAAAATTGCATTTAAAATTATTTTCTTAGCATAAATGCAAATGTAAATATTTCAGAATGTTTCAGAACTAACATTAATGACAAGATTGTTGGCTGCTGTTTTTCTAGAAAATGTTACTCTTCTGTAATTGCCTCATCTCCCTTCTTTTTCTATGACTTGTCCTTATGTCCTGTCATCTGCAATTTAAAGCATCTTACCCTTCAGTCCTTCGGGGTAGAGAGAGGGATTAAGTAGTATTATATACGTTCCAATTCCCATTTCTTTTACCCTGAAGCAGAGAATCTTGTGCTCTAAACTAGACATTTAAAAGTAAACAAAAACAAAGATAAATACAGTGTTTTAAGAACTTGACAATAAGTCTCACCTCCCACCCCCCCAAAATACAAACTCCAAAGCATTACTGCTTTAAAAAGCCTTTTACTTTCATTTTGTGGTCTCCAGCTCTAGGGGATTGAGTGTAGAGTGGCACTTGAAAAAGAACATATGTTGGGGCTATTCTGTTGTCAGAGTGAAAGAGGGTGGGTGGCTACTACTAGTATTTAATGCTTGGGGGCCTGAGTTGTGAAACATTTCATGCTGTATTGCATGAAATTCTGCACAATGAAGAACTGGCCCCAGATCGCTGCTCTGTGGTATGTGGATTTGTTACAAGGTGAGTGAAAATTTAGAGGACAGAGTGAGTTTGTTTAAGCTGTGTATCCTGTAATTCTAGATATTTATATATTCTGTCATAAATGAGGTAAGAATCAATGATTATTTGCTGAATTAGACTTGAGTTATCTCAGACATTTTCATTGCTTAAGATTGGTAGGGTTTTGGAAAATTAGAGTTACTATGACCTTATTGATTGTATAATTCCTTTTCCCTCCTATTTTATTGATATATTAAAACTATTGAGAAAAATCAGTATATTATTCCGATAAATACATTGCTTACATGCAGTGGTGGTATTTATCTGTATTAAATGTCAGCTGGAGTATAATTGGTTATTCAAATTCATCTTCTTCTTTTAAGAATTCAAGCCTTGTTAAAATGGGTCAGTGATTCTGCAAGAGTGGCTGCTATGAAAAGAAGTGGCAGGATGAGCTACATGTGTCCTAACTCTTCAACAATAGAGTATGGTCTTTTGATGCCATCTCCTTCTCACTTGCACTGTGTAGCAGCAATTCTGTGGCACAGTTATGAGCTGCTGGTAGAGTATGATTTACCAGCACTGCTAGACCGAGAGCTCTTTGAGTAAGTATGATTTGTGAAATTCTCTTTTCCCCCAGTACTAGATCACTTTAGATTTTTACTTGATGAAACAGCATTTTACATTTTTATTTATATAAAAATAATACTTCAAAAAGTACTAGTTAAGTATAATCAGTATAATTTCGAAATGATATGCTACACAAATTTAATTAATTTATCTTCAAGTTTTAAGAAGCTACATTAGTGTCATTGCTGCTTTTCCCACCTAAAATTGGAATGTTTAATATATTCTCCTGCAGGTCATAATGTTTATTCTCATCTGCAAATTTACCTGCCAGATTCTTTTATCTTTAATATGCAACTTTGGAGGGAAAGTGTAGCTAGAAATTTTGAGAGACTGCTTTAGACAGTTTTTACAATTGGTTGTTTTTACTTCTTTCTAGATGGCTGTTATGATTGCTCTTTTGACAAGTAGTTTCCACTTAACCCACATTTCTTCACCATACTCAGTTAAGGCTTTGTTGAGCTGACTGCCTAATAACTGCTAAGTCTATAGCAAAATATAATAATTTATTTCTGAAGAGTTCCATGACTCTTAAAAGGTTGGCTTTTTGTCCTCTAGTTTGTCATTTTCATATTTGGTCCTATCAGTTGGCATAATCCATGACTTATTAGTGAAACTTGCTAACAGTTTTCATTTTGCAGATATGAATTAAAGCCATTAATAATGTCGAATTCAGTCTAGACATTTCTTAGGTATAATTTTTTTAATTGTTTCTTTATGTCATTTTTTTGAGGTCACACAGAGAATGGTAGAACCATTTTGATATAGATCTCTTGGTTTTCTATACTCATTTTACAAATCTAATCTAACTTCCAATCTACTGAAGTACTTAATGATGTTTATCACAGTCTTCCTGAGACATTACAGTGTCATTATATTGAACGTCAAACTATATAATTTTCATGAAAGTGATTTCTAGTAGAAATAATTGACAAAGAGGTCATACTAAATATATGTATATATTGTTAACATGGTATCTTTTATTCCGTAGGTTACTTTTTAATTGGTCCATGTCTCTTTCCTGCAACATGGTTTTGAAGAAAGCTGTTGACAGTCTACTTTGCTCGATGTGCCACATACACCCAAGTTATTTTTCTTTGCTTATGGGCTGGATGGGAATTACCCCTCCTCCAATGCAGTGTCACCATGGACTGTCCATGACAGATGATAGCAAAAAGCAAGATCTTAGTTCATCTTTAACAGATGACTCTAAAAATGCACAAGCCCCTCTTGCACTAACTGAATCACATTTGGCAACCCTTGCTTCCTCTTCTCAATCTCCAGAAGCTATCAAACAATTACTGGACTCAGGTTTGCCTTCTCTTCTTGTGAGGAGTCTGGCTAGTTTCTGTTTTAGCCACATTTCTTATTCTGAAAGCATTGCTCAGTCAATAGATATTTCCCAGGACAAACTCAGGCGGCATCACGTTCCACAACAATGTAATAAGATGCCTATCACAGCAGACCTGGTTGCTCCTATTCTTAGGTTTTTGACAGAAGTTGGCAATAGCCATATTATGAAAGACTGGCTTGGTGGGTCTGAAGTCAATCCACTATGGACAGCACTTCTGTTTTTATTGTGTCACTCTGGGTCCACTTCTGGAGGACATAGTTTAGGTGCACAACAGACCAGTGCAAGATCAGCTTCTCTTTCTTCAGCTGCTACAACAGGATTGACTACTCAACAGAGGACAGCAATTGAGAATGCAACTGTTGCATTCTTTCTGCAGTGCATTTCATGTCACCCTAATAATCAAAAGCTGATGGCCCAGGTAAGAGTAGAAAAACTGGCTTATGTTCCAGTGTCTTATTATTTTAATGTGCTGTAACATGACACTCGAAATTAGCTCAGAAAGGGTCATGTATTAAGGCCAGGTGATGGTGAAGTTTGGGGTTGGTTGCATTTAAGGATTTGAATTTAAACCATAATTAAAATTAAGTACTGATATCTCCTCCCTCCTCTCCTCAACTGTTACATAAATCAGTTATTCTTTCTGATGAATGATGGGCAAATTCATGGAGATTCTAGCTAAAGATCATACATTCCTCCTTTTAAAAAACTGCCCCTAATCAAAAGAACAATGCTTCAGGGACTTCCCTGGTGGTCCAGTGGCTAAGACTCCGCGCTCCCAATGCAGGGGGCCTGGGTTCGATCCCTGGTCAGGGAACTAGATCCCGCATGCCGCAACTAAGACCCGGCACAGCCAAATAAATACATAAATAAAAATATTAAAAACAAAAGAACAACGCTTCAGCTGTTGGAACAGGATTGACCACTTGAAGGTGGCCATCAAGTGCCTCACAGCATTGAGGCATTGCATTTTATAGTAACCGGATTAGAGCTGTTGATTTGCTTCTAATGAAGCAGACATTAGAATAAGTTTCAGATAGGAGACTCCTGACAAATCACATTAAAGGTATGAAAGATGATTTTATTGTATTAAGTCCACAGAGCCAAAAATCTTGAAAGCTGGAGTTATCTGGAGCATAATTCTAGTTGCTTTTTGCCAGTTTCTGCTGCTTTCTGTCTGTTGTGATCTTCAGCAAGTTGTTTAAACTGTAAAATGGAGATAGTAATACCTGCCTCTCAAAAGGTTTTCTTCTTTTGAGAGGATTAAATATGATCATGTATATGAAGTATCTAGCATAGAGCCTGTCTGAGACATGGTAGACACCAATAAAGAGGAACCAGCTTCTATTTTTACCCCCTTATTTGATAGTGCTTATTCAGGTTAAACTATTAATGAAGGATGAGCTATCATAATTTTAGAATCTAGAAGGATGAGCTATCATAATTTTCAAAATATACTGAATGATTTAACTTTAAGAAGAGGAAGGTACTTTGTTGCATAAAGTAATTAATAATTGGGAAACTGTATCTACTTAATGTGTCTAATTTGAAAGAAATGCTTAAATTACCAATTATAACCAAGTCCTTGAATACGGACATTTCACAGTTTGGTTTGTGCCTGTGGGTAGTATGAAACTTTGCGTTCCATTGTCTTCTGGCCTAATAATCATCACTTAGCTTCTTGTTAAGGCTTTGTTTTATATTTTTAATATATTTTTTCAAAATTTTTGTTGTATTGTAACCACATTGATATTGACTGAAGTTAAAATTAAGTTGGTTTTGCTGGGTATTTATTATGTGAAAACCCTGTAGTAGTAACTTCTCTCATCCACAGAAATTTGTATTTCACTTTTAACTTTTTGTCTACTTCCGTATAATCTTTAATTGCTGATTTGATGAATTCAAATACACTTATTAATCCACATTTTAAATTTCCTCTTTGTTCTTTAAAATATAAAGCTGCAAGTAAATACCTCATTTAACTTTTTAAATCTCTCACTTTGCCAGGTTCTCTGTGAACTATTTCAGACATCTCCTCAAAGAGGGAACCTTCCAACATCAGGGAACATTTCAGGGTTTGTACGTAGATTATTTTTGCAACTGATGTTAGAGGATGAGAAAGTGACAATGTTTCTTCAGTCTCCCTGCCCAGTGAGTATTTAACAATTAAATTAAATCTTTATGATGAGCTGTGTGTAAAAATATTTTATGTTTTCATGTCAGAGCTTTCAGTTATCTCTGTTCTAATTTCTAATGAAATGAAATGAAATTAGAAATCAGAGGTTGTGCTAGCAAAGTGAAACTAGCACAACCTTTATACTTAAGGATAGGACTTAAAAATCTCAGCTAACCCTCTCTGTGCAAAATAACCTAGTTGTAACTTGCCATGGATAGTATAATTTGATTTGGGGGGTGGGACTGACAGATTATTAGGTACAATAGTGCTAATGCAAAGTATGATGAACAAATCGCATGGCAGACATGCCACATTTGAAGAAATATATAAAATAAACTCTTTACATTTTTGTATGCATTACTGAATTGTTTGTTTCTTTATGCTTCTGAAATTGTTATATAATGATATACATTTCAAAAAAACCTTCTTAATTTCTTTTAAATTTATTTCCAGCTGTACAAGGGTAGAATTAATGCTACTAGCCATGTCATCCAGCATCCAATGTATGGAGCAGGCCACAAGTTCCGTACACTTCATTTGCCGGTCTCAACAACATTATCGGAAGTTCTTGACAGAGTGTCAGGCAAGTCACATTTAAATATTTGTGTTTCTTTAACTTTATGTTAGATGCATATAGGAATTTTATTATTTTTATAACTTTATTGCATTCACTCACTCACCAACCATTTAATGACTAGAAAAGGTCAAGGTAGCTTCACATTTAGAAGCATGATGCAGTGGACAAAATGTACACTACATTCCAGCACCTGTAATTTTTTTGCTGTGATGTTTGTTATGTGTAGTAATGACAGAATGGGCCGTTGGAAATGTAGACAAGCTGTGGGAAGCCATTGATGGAATTTTCTCATGATAAACCATCAGGCTGTGGTTTTTTTTTTTTTTTTTTTTTTTGTGGTACGTGGGCCTCTCACTGTTGTGGCCTCTCCCATTGCGGAGCACAGGCTCCGGATGCGCAGGCTCAGCGGCCATGGCTCACGGGCCCAGCTGCTCCACGGCATGTAGGATCTTCCCTGACCGGGGCATGAACCCGTGTCCCCTGCATCAACAGGCGGACTCTCAACCACTGCGCCACCAGGGAAACCCTGGGCTGTTTTATAGTAGATGAATTACAGTGTATTAGGTTGCATGACAGAATTCTAAGTAATAAACATTTACTAAATCTAGGGGAGAAATGAGTGGTCAGTAGGTAGAATCAGCTGGTGACCTTATTGTTTATAACAGTGAAGAAAGCAGAGAGCACGTTTCCCCTAAGTTTTTCAAGAGCTCTCCAATGATACCTTTAAACAGGATATAAATTATTAAAGTAAAAGCATTTTTTTGAGGTAGAATACAAATTGACTGTGGTTAGTTTGGGTTTATTGCCTCTCAGAAATCCTAATCAGTGATGAATTCATTGAGCATCTGCTATGTGTAAACACAGTAATTTCTTCTAGGGATGTAAAAGTGAGCAGGACATATATTCTACCTCTCAAAGTATTTATGATCTTTTGTATGTTGTCAGAATAAAAAATAAACTGAAAATTTTAAATGTTTGCATTTTAATTTAAATATAAGTCAGTGTGTTTCTATCTGTATACATTAGAGGGGGTACGTAAGTCTTTAAGCAACACTGATAACTGAAAGAAGTTAGGAGTATCCAGGAAAAAAACTGGTGCTATTTGTTAGTTGGAAATAGAAATCTAAACGTAGAATAAAAGATGAGTTGAAGAGATTTGGGAGTTGTTACCATACATACGTACATAGATGGTAAGTTAAACCACGTGAACAGATATGATCACTTTGGGAAAATAATGTAGAAAAGATTCTTTACCAGTTTTAGACACTGCATCTAACAGAAATGTGTGCATAAAATTATAATACTTTCCTACATTTTTACATGTTATACAGTAAAATGTTAGAATATATTATAAATGTGTAACAGATTTTCTTACTTGAAAATGTCCACCTTACCTGTTACAGCTAAACTTTTGTGAAAATTTGACTTTGCAAACTTTTTTCTAAATTTCAATTTTCTGAAATTATGCCTTCTACATTATGAAGAAAAAATTTAAAATTAATTAATTGAAGGAAGGAAGTGGGGAAGAGTACTAAACTTCAATTTTTGAGATTTCATACATTAACTTGATAATGGAAAAGTATAGACATAGTACAAAATAATTGGAAATTTTACATTTTTATTTATCGTTAAATGAATACTATTTTCTAAAATGTCATGGTCTGTCATTTAGGATATTTAACAAAATAGTTCCCTTTATTAACGAAAAATTAACAAATAAAACTTATTGATGTGGAAGAATAGTACATCCTAGTAAAAAGTCCAACAAAGTTATCCTGAGCAAATATCCGAAACTTCTAAGTGCTGAGTTTAACCTTTGTTTAGCAGTGCTTTGGTACTTTAAGGTGTATTTGTGATATTTAGCCATATCTTAGAATATCTTAACATGTGCATGTGTATTTTATTAACATATATGAAAACAAGTAATCCAAAATTATTCAAGCCATACTTTTACCCACTGCCTATAGCTTTCAAATAATAAAGGTTATGTGTCTTTTTTAAAAAATTCTATTATTGTTTTTAAGCAATTTGATTATTATTATCATCAAATAATATACCTTGTAGTTACCTTCATGTTTCTTATGATTTTGAGTTTTTGGACATGAATCTGTGTGGCTGTATAAATTTCATCAAATTTGGAAATTTTTTGGCTATTAGTTTCTCAAATATATTCTGTCTCCCTGTCACTCTCCTCTCTTTTGGTGATTCCAGTTACACATTTATGAGGCCTCTTGAAGTTGTTTCACAACTCACTGAAGCTTTGTTCCTTTTCCCCCTCATTTTCCCCCTGTATTTAAAAAAATATATTTTTTTAAAAACATCTTTATTGGAGTATAAGTGCTTTACAATGATGTGTTAGTTTCTGCTTTATAACAAAGTGAATCAGTTATACATATGTTCCCATATCTCTTCCCTCTTGCGTCTCCCTCCCTCCCACCCTCCCTATCCCACCCCTCTAGGTAGTCACAAAGCACCGAGCTGATCTCCCTGTGCTATGCGGCTGCTTCCCACTAGCTATCTATTTTACATTTGGTAGTGTATATATGTCCATGCCACTCTCTCGCTCTGTCACAGCTTACCCTTCCCCCTCCCCATATCCTCAAGTCCATGCTCTAGTAGGTCTGTGTCTTTATTCCTGTCTTACCCCTAGGTTCTTCATGACATTTTTTTTTTTCTTAGATTCCATATATATGTGTTAGTGTACAGTATTTGTCTTTCTCTTTCTGACTTACTTCACTCCGTATGACAGCCTCTAGGTCCATCCACCTCATTACAAATAGCTCAATTTCGTTTCTTTTTATGGCTGAGTAATATTCCATTGTATATATGTGCCACATCTTCTTTATCCATTCATCCAATGATGGACACTTAGGTTGTTTCCATCTCTGGGCTATTGTAAATAGAGCTGCAATGAACATTTTGGTACATGACTCTTTTTGAATTATGGTTTTCTCAGGGTATATGCCCAGTAGTGGGATTGCTGGGTCATTTGGTAGTTCTATTTGTAGTTTTTTAAGGAACCTCCATACTGTTCTCCATAGTGGCTGTACCAATTCACATTCCCACCAGCAGTGCAAAAGTATTCCCTTTTCTCCACACCCTCTCCAGCATTTATTGCTTCTAGATTTTTTGATAATGGCCATTCTGACTGGTGTGAGATGATATCTCATTGTAGTTTTGATTTGCATTTCTCTAATGATTAATGATGTTGAGTATTCTTTCATGTGTGTTCGTTGGCAATCTGTATATCTTCTTTGGAGAAATGTCTATTGAGGTATTCTGACCATTTTTGGGTTGGGTTGTTTGTTTTTTTATTACTGAGCTGCATGAGCTGCTTATAAATTTTGGAGATGAATCCTTTGTCAGTTGCTTCATTTGCAAATATTTTCTCTTATTCTGAGGGTTGTCTTTTGGTCTTCTTTATGGTTTCCTTTGCTATGCAAAAGCTCTGAAGTTTCATTAGGTCCCATTTGTTTATTTTTGTTTTTATTTCCATTTCTCTAGGAGGTGGGTCAAAAAGGATCTTGCTGTGATTTATGTCATAGAGTATTCTGCCTATGTTTTCCTCTAAGAGTTTGATAGTTTCTGGCCTTACATTTAGGTCTTTAATCCATTTTGAGCTTATTTTTGTGTATGCTATTAGGGAGTGATCTAATCTCATACTTTTACATGTACCTGTCCAGTTTTCCCAGCAACACTTATTGAAGAGGCTGTCCTTTCTCAACTGTACTTTCCTGCCTCCTTTATCAAAGATAAGGTGATCATATGTGCGTGGGTTTATCTCTGGGCTTTCTATCCTGTTCCATTGATATATTTTTCTTTTTTTGTGCCAGTATCATACTGTCTTGATTACTGTAGCTTTGTAGTATAGTCTGAAGTCAGGGAGCCTGATTCCTCCAGCTCCGTTTTTCATTCTCAAGATTGCTTTGGTTAATCGGGGTCTTTTGTGTTTCCAAACAAATTGTGAAATTTTTTGTTCTAGTTCTGTAAAAAATGCCAGTGGTAGTTTGATAGGGATTACATTGAATCTGTAGACTGCTTTGGGTAGTAGAGTCATTTTCACAATGTTGATTCTTCCAATCCAAGAGCATGGTATATCTCTCCATCTATTTCTATCATCTTTAATTTCTTTCATCAGTGTCTTATAATTTTCTGCATACAGGTCTTTTGTCTCCTTAGGTAGGTTTATTCCTAGATATTTTATTCTTTTTGTTGCAGTGATAAATGGGAGTGTTTTCTTGATTTCACTTTCAGATTTTTCATCATTAGTGTATAGGAATGCCAGAGATTTCTGTGCATTAATTTTGTATCCTGATACTTTACCAAATTCATTGATTAGCTCTAGTAGTTTTCTGGTAGCATCTTTAGGATTCCCTATGTATAGTATCATGTCATCTGCAAACAGTGACAGCTTTACTTCTTCTTTTCCGATTTGGATTCCTTTTATTTCCTTTTCATCTCTGATTGCTGTGGCTAAAACTTCCAAAACTATGTTGAATAAGAGTGGTGAGAGTGGGCAACCTTGTCTTGTTCCTGATCGTAGAGGAAATGCTTTCAGTTTTTCACCATTGACGATGATGTTGGCTGTGGGTTTGTCATATATGGCCTTTATTATGTTGAGGAAAGTTCCCTCTATGCCTCCTTTCTGCAGGGTTTTTATCATAAATGGGTGTTGAATTTTGTCAAAAGCTTTCTCTGCATCTATTGAACTGATCATATGGTTTTTCTCCTTCAGTTTGTTAATATGGTGTATCACATTGATTGATTTGCTTATATTGAAGAATCCTTGCATTCCTGGAATAAACCCCACTTGATCATGTTGTATGATCTTTTTAATGTGCTGTTGGATTCTGTTTGCTAGTATTTTGTTGAAGATTTTTGCATCTATGTTCATCAGTGATATTGGCCTGTAGTTTTCTTTCTTTGTGACATCCTTGTCTGATTTCGCTATCAGGGTGATACCAGGGTGATGGTGGCCTCGTAGAATGAGTTTGGGAGTGTTCCTCCCTCTGCTATATTTTGGAAGAGTTTGAGAAGGATAGGTGTTAGTTCTTCTCTAAATGTTTGATAGAATTCGCCTCTGAAGCCATCTGATCCTGGGCTTTTGTTTGTTGGAAGATTTCCAATCACAGTTTCAATTTCAGTGCTTGTTATTGGTCTGTTCATATTTTCTATTTCTTCCTGATTCAGTCTTGGCAGGTTGTGCCTTTCTAAGAATTTGTCCATTTCTTCCAGGTTGTCCATTTTATTGGCATAGAGTTGCTTGTAGTAATCTCTCATGATCTTTTGTATTTCTGCAGTGTCAGTTGTTACTTCTCCTTTTTCATTTCTAATTCTATTGATTTGAGTCTTCTCCATTTTTTTTCTTGATGAGTCTGGCTAATGGTGTATCAATTTTGTTTATCTTCTGAAAGAACCAGCTTTTAGTTTTATTGATCTTTGCTATTGTTTCCTTCATTTCTTTTTCATTTATTTCTGATCTGATTTTTATGATTTCTTTCCTTCTGCTAACTTTGGGGTTTTTTTTGTTCTTCTTTCTCTAATTGCTTTAGGTGCAAGGTTAGGTTGTTTATTCGAGATGTTTCCTGTTTCTCAAGGTAGGATTGTATTGCTATAAACTTCCCTCTTAGAACTGCTTTTGCTGAATCCCATAAGTTTTGGGTCGTCGTGTCTCCATTGTCATTTGTTTCTAGGTTTTTTTTTATTTCCTCTTTGATTTCTTCAGTGATCACTTCGTTATTAAGTAATGTATTGTTTAGCCTCCATGTGTTTGTATTTTTTACGGATCTTTTCCTGTAATTGATGTCTAGTCTCATAGCATTGTGGTCGGAAAAGATACTTGATACAATTTCAATTTTCTTAAATTTACCAAGGCTTGATTTGTGACCCAAGATATGATCTATCCTGGAGAATGTTCCATGAGCACTTGAGAAAAATGTGTATTCTGTTGTTTTTGGATGGAATGTCCTATAAATATCAATTAAGTCCATCTTGTTTAATGTATCATTTAAACCTTGTGTTTCCTTATTTATTTTCATTTTGGATGATCTGTCCATTGGTGAAAATGGGGTGTTAAAGTCCCCTACCATGAATGTGTTCCTGTCGATTTCCCCTTTTATGGCTGTTAGTATTTGCCTTATGTATTGAGGTGCTCCTATTATGGGGGCATAAGTATTTACAATTGTTATAACTTCTTCTTGGATCGATCCCTTAATCATTATGTAGTGTCCTTCTTTGTCTCTTCTAATAGTCTTTATTTTAAAGTCTGTTTTGTCTGATAGGAATATTGCTACTCCAGCTTTCTTTTGGTTTCCATTTGCATGGAATATCTTTTTCCGTTCCCTTACTTTCAGTCTGTATGTGTCTCTAGGTCTGAAGTGGGTCTCTTGTAGACAGCATATATATCGGTCTTGTTTTTGTATCCATTCAGCCAATCTGTGTCTTTTGGTGGTAGCATTTAGTCATTTACATTTAAGGTAATTATCGATATGTATGTTCCTATTCCCATTTTCTTAATTGTTTTGGGTTCGTTATTGTAGGTCTTTTCCTTCCCTTGTGTTTCTTGCCTAGAGAAGTTCCTTTAGGATTTGTTGTAAAGCTGGTTTGGTGGTGCTGAACTTCTCAGCTTTTGCTTGTCTGTAAAGGTTTTAATGTCTCCATCAAATCTGAATGAGATCATTGCTGGGTAGAGTAATCTTGGTTGTAGGTTTTTCTCCTTCATCACTTTATATGTCCTGCCAGTCCCTTCTGGCTTGCAAAGTTTCTGCTGAAAGATTAACTGTTAACCTTATGGGGATTCCCTTGTGTGTTATTTGTTGTTTTTCCCTTGCTGCTTTTAATATGTTTTCTTTGTATTTAATTTTTGACAGTTTGATTAATATGTGTCTTGGCGTATTTCTCCTTGGATTTATCCTGTATGGGACTCTTTGTGCTTCCTGGACTTAATTAACTATTTCCTTTCCCATCTTACGGAAGTTTTCAACTATAATCTCTTCAAATGTTTTCTCAGTCCCTTTCGTTTTCTCTTCTTCTCCTGGATCCCCTGTAATTCAAATATTGGTGCGTTTAATGTTGTCCCAGAGGTCTCTGAGACTGTCCTCAGTTCTTTTCATTCTTTCTTCTTTGTTCTGCTCTGCAGTAATTATTTCCACTATTTTATCTTCCAGGTCACTTATCCGTTCTTCTGCCTCAGTTATTCTGCTATTGATCCCATCTAGAGTACTTTTAATTTCGTTTATTGTGTTGTTCATCGTTGCTTGTTTCATCTTTAGTCCTTCTATGTCCTTGTTAAATGTTTCTTGCATTTTGTCTATTCTATTTCCAAGATTTTGGATCATCTTTACTATCATTATTCTGAATTCTTTTTCAGGTAGACTGCCTATTTCCTCCTCATTTGTTAGGTCTGGTGGGTTTTTATCTTGCTTCTTCATCTGCTGTGTATTTTTCTGTCTTCTCATTTTGCTTATCTTACTGTGTTTGGGGTCTCCTTTTTGCAGGCTGCAGGTTTGTAATTCCCATTGTTTTTGGTGTCTGTCCCCAGAGGCTAAGGTTGGTTCAGTGGGTTGTGTAGGCTTCCTGGTGGAGGGGACTAGTGCCTGTGTTGTGGTGGATGAGGCTGGATCTTGTCTTTCTGGTGGGCAGGTCCACGTCTGGTGGTGTGTTTTGGGGTGTCTGTGGACTTAATATGATTTTAGGCAGCCTCTCTGCTAATGTGTAGGGTTGTGTTCTTGTCTTGCTAGTTGTTTGGCATAGGGTGTCCAGCACTGTAGCTTGCTGGTTGTTGAGTGAAGCTTGGTGCTGGTGTTGAGATGGAGATCTCTGGGAGATTTTCGCTGTTTAATATTGTGTGGAGGTGGGAGGTCTCTTGTGGACCAGTGTCTTGAAGTTGGCTCTCCCACCTCAGAGGCACAGCACTGACTCCTGGCTGCAGCACCAAGAGCCTTTAATCCACACGGCTGAGAATAAACGGGAGAGAAAGAAAGAAAGGAAGGAAGGAAGGAGGGAAGGAGGGAGGGAGGGAAGGAAAGAAAGAAGATAAAATAAAATAAAGTAAGATAAAATAAAGTTATTAAAATAAAGAATAATTATTAAGAAAAAAATGTTTTTAAAGAAAAAAATAACGCACGGATAGAACCCTCGGACAAATGGTGGAAGCAAAGCTATACAGACAAAATCTCACACAGAAGCATGCACATACACACTCACAAAAAGAGGAAAAGGGGAAAAAAATCATAAATCTTGTTCTCATTCCACCTTCTTTATTTGGGATGATTGGTTGTCTATTCAGGTATTCCACAGATGCAGGGTATATCGAGTTGATTGTGTAGCTTTAATCCGCTGCTTCTGAGGCTGCTGGGAGAGATTTCCCTTTCTCTTCTTTGTTCGCACAGCTCCCGGGGCTCAGCTTTGGATTTGGCCCTGCCTCTGCGTGTAGGTCGCTGGAGGGCGTCTGTTCTTCGCTCAAACAGGACGGGGTTAAAAGAGCAGCTGCTTCGGGGACTCTGGCCCACTCAGGCCAGGGGGAGGGAGGGGCACGGAGTGTGCGGTGAGCCTGCGGCGGCAGCGTAACATTGCACCAGCCTGAGGCGCGTCGTGCGTTCTCCCGGGGAAGTTGTCCCTGAATTCTGGGACCCTGGCAGTGGCGGGCTGCACAGCCTCCCCGGAAGGGAGGTGTGGATAGTGACCTCTGCTCGCATACAGGCTTCTTCGTGGCAGCAGCAGCAGCCTTAGCGTCTCATGCCCGCCTCTGGGGTCCGTGCTTTTAGCCACGGCTCACCCCCGTCTCTGGAGCTCCTTTAAGCAGGGCTTTTAATCCCCTCTCCTCTCGCACCAGGAAACAAAGAGGCAAGAAAAAGTCTCTTGCCTCTTCGGCAGGTCCAGACTTTTCCCGGCCGGCTAGCCGTGGTGCACTAACCCCCTACTGGCTGTGTTCACGCCGCCAACCCCAGTCCTCTCCCTGCGCTGCGACCGAAAACCGAGCCTCAGCTCCCACCGCCGCCCGCCCCGGCGGGTGAGCAGACAATCCTCTCGGGCTGGTGAGTGCCGCTCGGCACTGATCCTCTGTGTGGGAATCTCTCCGCTTTGCCCTCTGCCCTCCTGCTGCTGTGCTCTCCTCCGCGGCTCCGAAGCTTCCCCCTCCGCCAGCTGCAGTCTCCGCCCGCGAAGGGACTTCCTAGTGTGTGGAAACCTTTCCTCCTTCACAGCTCCCTCCCACTGGTGCAGGTCCTGTCCCTATCCTTTTGTCTCTGTTTATTCTTTTTTCTTTTGTCCTACCCATGTACGTGGGAGAGTTTCTTGCCTTTTGGGAGGTCTGAGGTCTTCTGCCAGCGTTCTGTAGGTGTTCTGTAGGAGTTGTTCCACGTGTAGATGTATTTCTGGTGTATTTGTGGGGAGGAAGGTGATCTCCGCGTCTTACTCTTCCGCCATCTTCCCCTCGTCCGCTCTAAAATTTTTGATAATTTATATTGTTCTATCTTCAAATTGACTTCAGTATCTAATCTGCTGGAAGTTATATCGGGTTCTTTTCTATATATGTCCTTCTCTTTATTTAAAGTGTACAAGCTTTCTTCTAGTGTCTTGATTTTTTGTTTTTTGTTTGTTTGCTTTGGTTGCACCGCTCGGCCCACGGGATCTTAGTTCCCTGACCAGGGATTGATTCCGTGCCCTGTGGAGTGGAAGCACAGAGCCTTAACCACTGCCAGGGAAGTCCCTAGTGTCTTGAATATATTGATCTGTTTATGTAGATTTTGTTTTTCATTGTGGATTGTGTGTTACTGCTTTTTTGTGTGTGTGTGTGGTACGCGGGCCTCTCACTGTTGTGGCCTCTCCCGTTGCGGAGCACAGGCCCCAGATGCGCAGGCTCAGCAGCCATGGCTCACGGGCCCAGCCACTCCGCAGCATGTGGGATCTTCCCGGACTGGGGCACGAACCCGCATCCCCTGCATCAGCAGGCGGACTCTCAACCACTCCGCCACCAGGGAAGCCCCTGCTTTTTTAATTTGCCTAGAAAATTTCGTTGGTTGCTAGACAGTGTGATTTTTACTTTTCTGGGTGGTGGATATTTTTGTATTCTAATAAATTTTTTTTTATTTTTTCTGAGATGTAGTTATGTTACTTAAAAACAGAACGTTACTTTTAGGACCAGCTTTTAATAAGCTTTATTAGGTGGGACCAGAGCAGCTGTTAATTTAGAGCAGAACTTACTGTGATGATGGTAATATTTTATAATCCTATACTATCTAGTGCAGTAGCTTTTAAGCATATAGAATGTGTCTGGTGAGACTAAGGAACTAGTGTTTTAATTTTACTGGACTTACTTTTAAGGAGGTACTGTATTGGAATAGAAGCACAGTACCACATTTGAAAACAGAGGTCTGGGGTTAATTTGGCCCCACTGCTGAGGTTATACTCTTCTGATAATTCTGTTAGAAATTCACTAGGCATTGGGAATACTAAGTATTCCAGCCCTCATTTTAGAACCTGGGATTCATCCCCTTGCTACTTTTTTTTTTTTTTTAATATTGATTTATTTTATTTATTTATTTTTTGGCTGTGTTGGGTCTTAGTTGCGGCGTGCAGGATCTTTCTTTGCAGCACACGGGCTCTTCGTTGTGGCGTGTGGGCTTCTCTCTAGTTGTGCTGTGCGGGTTTTCTCTCTAGTTGTGGCTTGCGGGCTTCAGGGCGCGTGGACTCTGTGGCACGCAAGCTCAGTAGTTGTGGCGCACTGGCTTAGTTGCCCCGCGGCATGTGAGATCTTAATTCCCCCACCAGGGATTGAACCAGCGTTCCCTGCCTTGCAAGGTGGACTCTTTTTTTTTTTTTAATTAATTTATTTATTTATATTTGGCTGCGTTGGGTATTCGCTGCTGCACACGGGCTTTCTCTAGTTGCGGTAAGTGGGGGCCACTCCTCGTTGCAGTGCGCGGGCTTCTCATTGTGGTGCCTTCTCTTGTTGCGGAGAACAGGCTCTAGGCACGTGGGCTTCAGTAGTTGTGGCTCGCGGGCTCCAGAGCGCAGCCTCAGCAGTTGTGGCGCATGGGCTCAGTTGCTCCGTGGCATTTGGGATCCTCCCAGACCAAGGAACCCGCGTCTCCCGCATTGGCAGGCGGATTCTTAACTGCTGCGCCACCACGGAAGCCCACAAGGTGGATTCTTTACCACTGGACCACCAGGGGAGTCCCTGCTTGCTACTTTTTAAAATATTTTCCTTGCCCTTTACGTGGTTTCCTTGTGTGTAATGCTTGTCAGTATGCATTCCAGATTAGAGGAGACCCTCTATAGATCACTGGGGCTCACTCTCTGTGCAGATCTCTCCTCGTTGGCACTGTGCCCTGTGAACTGCAGCCAAACCTGCCTTTGTCTTCCTGGACTCCCATCTCTGTATCCTCACCTTGAGTGATGCCTCGGTTGTGCTGAGCTGTGGTCTGGGAAATTGCGGGAAACAAGCTGGTGCAATCCTAGTGCTTACTTCATTTGTTTCCATTCACCCAGGAATCACTGTCCTGCCTTCCTGATGCCCGGTATCTGAAAACTTTATTTCATATATTTTCCTAATTTTTAGTTATTTCAGGTAGGACAGTAATCTGGTCTTTGTTATTTCATTTTGGCCACAGGTGGAAATCCAAACCAGAACAATTTTAAGCAGTAAATTGAGCAAAATCTTTCTCAGTGATACCTTTTAGTGTTTGAATGGCATTTATTGAGATAGCACTATATATATTCTTGTTTTGTTATTTTTATTTAGTTAGGAGTCTTAGATAACAAAGTAATATAAAAATAAAGAATATAAATTCTTATCACCTAATGAACTATGATTGTGTGAATTTTTTATTACTTAAATATTTCCCTCTGACTTGTGTAACTCTTTTTGCCATTTGGGGTTACTTGCTTGTTTTTCTGAGAAAGTAAAATGTATTGTTGCATTATGTATTTATTATAGTAGTTCCCCTTTATCTGCAGGGGATACATTCCAGGACCCCCAGTTGATGCTTGAAACCACAGACAGTAGCGAACCCTGTATATACTATGTTTTTTCTCATCCATACATATCTATGATAAATATGATATATATGTTAATCTCTTACTGTGCCCACAGTAAGAGATCAACAAGAATAACTAATAATAAAATAGAACAATTACCTAATATACTGTAATAAAAGTTAGGTAATGTGGTCTCTCTTTTTCAAAATAATCTTACTGTACTGTCTCACCCTCCTTCTTGTGATGATGAGAGATGATAAAATGCCTACGTGATGAGATGAAGTGAGGTGAATGACATAGGCATTGGGAACACAGGCTTAGGTTACTTTTGACCTTCTAACAATACATCCAAAGGAGGAACAGAAGAGGGATCATCTGCTTTGGGTGATCCTGGGTTATCTAGCCATGACGACTGACATCCATGACTGAATGTCAGAGCAGACGATGACATGGTTGGGAATTCCAAGTGGGATGGATCCAGTGAGATTTCGTCATTATAGTCAGAACAGCAAGCAATTTAAAACCTATGAGTTAATTATTTCTGGAATTTTTCATTTAATATCCTCAGACTGCAAGTAACTGAAACCACAGAAAATGAAACCATGGATAAGGGGGAGCTGCTGTATTAACAGTGTTTAATTTTTTTTTTTAATTTCACAAAAATAGAAATGGTCTAAAGGCAATCTGTAGTTTAGAAGAGGTTCTAGAAATTGAGATCAGGGATATTTTCAGATATTCAAAGAAAGCTACAAAATAGGAAATAATACAAAAGATGCTGTTTTATCACTTGATCATTTCACCTTAACATTATAATAAAGCACTGGATCATAACTGTGTTAAGTTAGAAAAGTAAAAAGAGAGCCTGTATCAGTCATATCCATTTAGTGAAAAACATTCTTAATGTCAGAACAGTTCATCCAGCTTTTTGAGCTTCTTAATGGTTAAATAAGATCACTGTATGGACATCATTTATTTCATGATTTATAATAGCATGCCATATTCAAAAGCATGAAAGAAAATATGATTTCAGAGTAGTAACTATCTATGAAGGTCTTTAGTATTCATTCTTTTTTTTTTTTTTTTTTTTTTTTTGCGGTATGCGGGCCTCTCACTGTTGTGGCCTCTCCTATTGCGGAGCACAGGCTCCAGACGCGCAGGCTTAGCGGCCATGGCTCACGGGCCCAGCCGCTCCGTGGCATGTGGGATCTTCCCAGAACGGGGCACGAACCCGTGTCCCCTGCATCGGCAGGCGGGCTCTCAAGCACTGCGCCACCAGGGAAGCCCAGTATTCATTCTTAAAGTACTTGTAAAATATATCACTTTATCAAAGCTTCTTAACCAAATAAAAACAACAAAACCAGAAACCTCTGTTACTTACATTTGTTCCTTTATACTGCTATTTGTAGAATAAAATAGAAGTCTAATGTAATGCATTAGGAGGAGTCCTGAGCTTGAATTCCATATTGCCCTTTGCAGGTTGTATGAGTAATCTTGCTAATAAGGCTGTTTACCCTATTTTGAAAATAATATTCTTCCTTGGTTTGCATGTTGTGAGGACTGAAATTGATGTTACGTGGCAAGCATATTGAACTATGCCTACAGTAAAGCAAATGCTCTTGATAATGGTTTTCAAAACTTCCTCTAGAGGTAGACTATTGTAATACATAATATTTTCTAGAGATTGGAATTTAAATATCCTGGCCTAAGGAGAGTGATAAGTTCCTTTCTTTGATAATGAGAATTGAATGTCAGATTTTCCTTAACAACATTCCTTCCAGACCATTTACATTGCCTTTGTATTAGTGATAATAATCATCTCGTGTAAATGTCCCCAAGATATTTATTGCTTCCCTTCTTAACCATTTTGAAAAGCAATGTATTTTGCATAAAAATTTCTTACAGATACACCAAGTATCACTGCTAAACTAATTAATGAACAAAAAGATGACAAAGAAAAGAAAAACCATGAAGAGAAGGAAAAAGTTAAGGCAGAAAATGGATTTCAGGACAATTACAGTGTTGTTGTTGCTTCAGGTATGCTTGCTTGCTTTTTTTTTTATGATCTTGATTTTGTTTGGGTTTCTGTAAAATGTAACAATTTATATTTACAGGAGCTTCATGTAATAAAAAGTATTAATGCAGAAAGCTGGCATAATGATGTCTTAATATTAAATACACAATTATTGCACCAGAAATCCATTACTTTTTGGCACTGGAATTATTAAACTTATTTTGAGCTTAGTATATTTTAATCAGATACTCAGCATGTGTAAATAGATATTTTGTTTCAGTTTGACAGCATACTGGGAATTATACTCTTAAAAGTTCACTAAGTGTTAAGGAATTTTTCTGTAACCTCCTATTTATTGATTGATTGATTGATTGCTGCATCGGGTCTTAGTTGCGATGCGTGGGCTTCTCTCTAGTTGTAGCACGCAGGCTTAGTTGCCCCGTGGCATGTGGGATCTTACTTCCCCGACCAGGGATTGAACCTGCATGCCCTGCATTGGAAAGAGGATTCTCAATCACTGGACCACCAGGGAAGTCCCTGTAACCTCCTTTTTTTTAAAAATGAAAAAGTATTCACTAGTTTTACTTATGATATTGTGCTTATTACATAAAATTAGAAAATATAAATCATCAAAAGAAAATTGGTTGAAAAATGAGTTTTTACTGTTAGATGCAGGAAGAAGAAAAAATGACCATGATAAGTGATAATTTTGGAGGATATTTTCTTTAACAAAATTCTTAGTTCAGAAGAGAAAGCTCAGCCTAGATTACCTTACTCCTCAAATAGCAGACCTGTGTATTGGTTTAATCCATCCTATCTCAGAGAAAAATTAAGAACACAAGATTTTCTGTACATATTTGCACAAAATTACATTCTAGTAAATGGATGGTCATCTGTATGTATCTCAGAGAGTATAGGAGTTAATTTATACTTTCTTGGAAAATAGTTACACATGCAGCCAGTTATTCATGGAGTATAATACATGACAGGTAGAATCAAGAGAATAGATACTTAATGAGAAGAAATATTTCTATCTTTTGGCGTTAGGAATGTGGCGCTTTAGTAATATATTGTAGGAATACACTTTTACTTCATGAGTGTGTTGGCTATATAAAATCTTGGTGATTTTTTTTCTTTTAGGGCTGAAATCCCAATCTAAACGTGCTGTGTCATCTACACCACCTCGCCCACCATCCAGGAGAGGGAGGACAATGCCCGATAAAACAGGAAGTGCTTCCTCAGGAGCAGAGGCTGCCAACAAAATAATCACTGTCCCTGTGTTTCACCTGTTCCACAAACTCTTAGCTGGTAGTGTTCACAGTGATAAAACATATAAGAAATTTTAGTAATCTTACAAGTGTACAAATCAGATGTGTAATCAGGTGCTATTGATGAGATAAATAATTTAGTGAAACTTTGTCCATATAGTTCCCTCCAAAAGAAGTGAGAACAAAAAGGGAGTAACCTATTTCGTACCCCTTTTAACACTATAATGTTGCATTTTTACACTTTACTTGCTTCCTGAATTTTCTTATGAATGTGCCATAAAATGATCAGTAAAATAAATGTTTTTGTGTGTTCATAACAAGTTATGTAGGATGCAGTGTGAGGCTAATTTTAAAGAATTAGTTCTAACTGTGGAATTCTTAGATGTAGCCCTGATAGTTAAGCTTCCTCTCTACCTAAACATATTCTTTGACCAATATACCTTCCGTTGGTCAAGGTGATAACCATTTTATCTGCATTTTTGTGCTGTATCATTATAATCAAATTGCCAACTAACTTTGACTGGATTTTACTTCTTAGCTTTACATTGTTGATTTAAAGCAGAGGTCAGTAAACTATCGCAGGTGGACCGGATGCTTCTTTTTGTAAAAACATTTTTATAGGAATACAGCTATGCCCATTCAGTTATGTATTGTCCATAGCTGTTTTCATGCTACAGTAGAGTTAGTAGGTTGCAGCAGAGACCATATGGCCTCCATAGCTTAAAATATTTTTTATCTGGCCTTTTATGGAAAAGATTTGCCAATCCCAGATTTATGGGAATGTTTCTTTTTTTTCTATTCACTGTGGCTCTCAGAAGATGTTGGTGGGATTTGGTTAGCAACTGATTAACACTTTGTACAGATATTTTTGTTCACATATGTCAGAAGTAAATTTGAGTTTTGTAAACGTTCTGTGGGCAGTTTTTAAATTGCTTTGAAATTGGTGTCAGAATCAAACTCTTACCTGTAATTTAACTTAGTAAAAGCATTAAGTAATTGAGTAAATGGAATCAAGTAAATGTCTCCCTCTTGGATTCCAGGTTTAACTTAGTTATGTCATTTTCAGGCCAGCCGTTGCCAGCTGAAATGACGCTTGCCCAACTTTTAACTCTGCTATATGACCGAAAACTTCCTCAAGGTTACCGTTCAATAGATCTGACAGTTAAATTGGGTTCTAGAGTCATCACAGACCCAAGTCTGTCAAAAACAGATTCTTTTAAAAGACTGCACCCTGAGAAAGGTATGTATATGATATTTCTTTAAAACTGCAGTCTGTAATCTGAGCAGGCAGGGATTTGTATAGCTGATGACTTACTGTACATTTTTGTTACATCTACTTGAGATCCTTTTCTTTCTTTATGACTGAGTTATCTGTAAATATAGAAAATTGCCATTATTTCCATTGGAAATTAATGTTAATTCCTTGAGTAGCATCACTTATTTTATGGGCCCATATGCTTTAATTTCTGCTTTAATTTTTTTTTTCCTTTGGCCACACTGTGTGGCTTGCAGGATCTTAGTTCCCCGACCAGGGATCGATCCTGGGCCCTCAGCAGTGAAAGCATGGAGTCCTAACCACTGGGCCACCAAGGAATTCCCTGATTTTTAAAAATATTATTTCTGCATGAGCCATGTGAATTGTTCATAATTTTATAATCAAAGTGAGAACCCCAATTTAGAATTTCCAATTTACTGATAATTTATATTGAGTGATATTTTGTGCTCATAAACATTTTTTACCTTAACCAAAAGTGGGATCATACATTTTCTTACCTTTTTATTTTTATATATTCAATTAAATATTTATAAATGTGTGTTTTATTGCCTATTTTTAATATATAATTAATATAATAATTTATCTGTTTCACAATTGTTGAAGGAATCTGATTGTTTCTGATTTTTCACTACTATAAATGGTATTTAAGCAATGATTTTCATAGTGTGGATATGGTGTCATCTTATTTATTGTCAGTCTTTCTCATGATGAAAGATTCAATTATTAGCCTTTTGTACTCTTTAATAAATTTTAGTACATTTTCTTTGCCCAGATTTTCAGCAGGATCATTTGTCTGTTTTAATGTTCATAGGGTCTGGTTATGTATGAACATAAACTTTTGGTTTTCCTCTGTGAGTGATTTGAAGTTAACCAATATGGTATAATTTTCAGTTTTCAGTAAGAAAAGTCTTTGTCATTATTCAGTTTTTCCTAAGAGCATAACATGCACATACATTAATATTTTCTGGAGTCTCTGATGTTTTACTTATTTGCCCTAAAGGACAATACTTCTCAAACTTCAGTATGCCTATAAATCACCTAGAACATTATAAAAATGCAGATTCCTACACAGTCTAGGATGGGACCTGAGAGTCTACATTTCAGAAGCTCTCAGGCTGATACTGATGCTTACTAGTCCATGGACCATATACTTTGAGTAGTAAGACTGTAGGAAGCAACATCAGAAGTTATCTAAACGTGTTTGTAGCATCTAGCCTAAAATAGCTGTATCTGAATAACTTAAGATAATTATGCTCTTTTGTTGAGTAGAGAGATGACAACAGTATTTGCATTGTAAATGAAAAAGTATTATAAAAATAGACCCTCTCTTAGCTGTTATTTGCGATTATTCTTCTAGATCATGGAGATTTACTTGGTAGTTGTCCCGACGATGAGGCTCTCACGCCAAGTGATGAATGTATGGATGGGATACTGGATGAATCCTTACTTGAAACCTGTCCCATTCAGTCACCATTACAAGTTTTTGCAGGAATGGGTGGACTGGCTCTTATTGCAGAAAGACTACCCATGCTATATCCAGAAGTAATTCAACAGGTAAGATAAGATTCCTAATTAATTATATCATTCCATGGGAAAGACCTTCTGTTTTCTGGTTTGTGTTTAAGTTAACATTTGGAAGTACCGTTTCCCTTAAAGTCTTTGAGTAGTGTATAAACCTTTCAAAGCTCAGCCTATATGGAGCTGTGTAAGAATTAATTTGGTAAAGAAATGTTGAAGACTAGGCAGATTTGCCAGGGGCATCACACTGTAGCATTACTTTGATTTCATGGTCATCACACTGTAACATTTTTGTTTCTGTGCTTCCTAAGGTGTGATATTAATTACGGATATTACTGGAAATGGGAGAGTGAAATAGTAGTGTATGCTTCTACCCAAATACACTATGTCTTTTGGCTTAACTTTTATTCCTTTTTAAGTGCCATTTCCATTTAAGTAGTTTTTAAAACATTAATTTAACCTCTTCCCCTGTTCATTGATGTTACTGTCACTGAGGTGTGTACTTTTGATGTTCTGCTATTAATGAGGGGGGAGTGTGATGCGTGAAGAGTTGTAAATACCAAGCTCTTTATTTCTGTTGATTGAGGTAGGGGAATTATTCTCTCTAATTTTATCTACTTGGAGTGTGTGTGTGTGTGTGTGTGTGTATACTTGGGGGGGTGTGTGCGTGTGTATGTGTGTGTGTATGCTTGCATTAGTTTCTTAGGGCCGTGGTGACAAAGTATCACAAACTGGGTGGCTTAAAACAACCGAAATTTAATTTTCTTACAGCTCAGGAGGCTGTAAGTCTGAAATCAAGGTGTCACCAGAGCCATGGTCACTGATGGCTCTAGGAGATTATCCTTCCTTGCCTCTTCTTAGCTTCTGGTTATTGCTGGCAGTTAATGGCATTCATTAGTCTGTAGCAGCATCACTCCAGTTTCTGCCTGCCTTTTCACATGGCCATCTTCCTTTTGTGTATCTGTGTGTCTCTGTATCTCCCTCTCCTTATAACAAACACTGTCATTGGATTTAGGGTCCACCCTAAGCCATTATGACCTCATCTCTTAATTGATTACATCTGCAAAGACCCTATTTCCAAATAAGGTCACATTCACAGGTATTGGGGGTTAAGACCTGAGCATATCTTTGGGAGGATACAGTTCAATCCACAATAATACCTATTCAGTAAATGGTTATTACTTAACCTGCTATTCAAAGAGCTTATGCTATTTTTATTTTAAGATAATATAACCATGATATAAGATGACTGTCACAGAAAAATATGAGTAAAATTTTATTTCTTCCTAGAAAATGTAATGATACAGCCAAAAGTTTGAAATGGAAAAAACTTCGACATTCTCAAGATTATTGTTGTTCAATGAAAATGACTTCCCTAATTCAGTATTCAGTGTGCTTTATTATATTGAGTGGAAATTGGGTGCTACTGTAATAAATACCTAAAAGGTGGAAGTGGCTTTAGAATTGGGTAGTTGTCAGAGTGTGGAAGAATTTTGAGGAGCATGATAAAAAGAGGTCTAGATTGCCTTGAACAGGTGACTAGTAGAACTATGGATGGAAAGCCTTTACCAGTGAGGGCCCAGATGAAAGTGAGGATCACAGTAGAGAGAACCTGTGTATCATAGAGAATACCTAAATTGGCTTAAGCAGACTGTTGGTAGAAATATGGATGTTAAAAGTACTAATGGTGCAGCTTAGAAAGAAATGAGGAACATGTTATTGGAAACTGGAGGAAAGGATATCCCTGTCTTTTATTGGTAGAAATCCTAGCATATTTATGTCCTGAATGTGGAAGGCAGTACTTGTAAGTGATGAACTTGGATATTTAGTTGAATTTCCAACCCGAGTGTGAAGTTACCTGTTTTCTTCTTGGTGCTAATAGTAAAATGTGAGAGGAAAGAACTGTTGAGCAACAAGCAACTATCACTTGACAATTTGAGAAATTCTCAGTCTATCCAGATTGCAAAAGATGCTAAAATTAGAGATTTGCTGTCAGAAAAGCATGCTCTGGAGAAAAAGCCAAAGATGTGGCTGTTCAACCTTTGCTGGTACCTCAGAAAAATCAAGATGCTAGTGCATTCAGTCACACAGAGTGCTATTTGAAGAGATCAGTCATATTATTCGTGGATCCCCTCAGCCATCTAAACAGAAGCCAAGAATAGAGAAAGTTGTGTGACAAGGGTAGCAAAGTCAAAGGAGGAGATGTGACTGTGGAAGCAGAGGTTCAAATGAAGCGGCCAAAAGCCAAGGAATGTGAATAGCCTCTAGAAGCTGGAAAACACAAGGAACCCACACTCCCTGAGAGTCTCCAGAAGGAACACTTGATATTTAGGATCAAAAGCTTTGATTCTAGCTCCATAAGACTCTTTTCGGATTTCTGACCTCTAGATCTTTAGTATAATAAATTTGTATTGTTTTAAGTAAGTTTGTGGTGATGTGTTACAGCTTACCATATAGGAAATGAATACAGATTTTGGTCTGTATTTCTTAGGATGTTTTTGTCTCATTTTGGTATCAGGGTAATACCGTCTTGTAGAATGGGTTGGGAATTTCTAATACTTCATATTAAGAAAACTTTTAGATGGATTTTTCTACAGATTAAACACTGAAGATTACAAAATTAGTGATAGAGAAGATGCGTCAAAAGAAATCATCCAAACTGAAGCATGGAATGTATAAGGAATGAAAAGAACATAAGAGCTATATGGACTTGTAGCTAGAAGTGAAATATTCTGATGTGAATTCATGGTTGCAGAAAAAGAGTGGATTGAAACAGGGACAGAAACAGTACAGAAAGGAAGAAAATTTCCAGAACTGATATAAAACCTCAATCCAAAATTCAAGAAGCTCTGTAAACCCCAAGCAGGATATTCATATTTAAGAACATTATGATAAACTGCTTAAAACAAAAACAAGAGAAGAGCTTAAAACCAGCCAAAAAAGCAGTCAACTCATTTCTTTTCAAAATAGTAACAATAACACTGACAACTAACCTTTCATCAGAAACCTTGGGAGCCAGGGAATTACATCTTTGAAATGTAAAAAGAAAAAAAATCTGCCATCCTAGAATTTTATACCCAGTGAAGAAAATTTTGTACATTTCCCTCAACATTACTACTCTTTCCATAAAAGGTAAATTGGTAAAACAGAATAACAGGTATAGGATTAACTCTCCTGTATATATAAACTCTGGACAGACTATTTAAAAAAAAAATGTTGAAAGGCTCTGGAGAGCGACTAAAAGTAGGCACATATTGAAGAGGATTAAAACACAAAAAGAATGGAACCACATTGGGTGAGATTAGTGTCTACGTGACTTTTCTCCTGAGAGTACTCCTCAGGCTCTGTGGGGTAGGATGGTAGAACTTATGCAAAAGCTACAGAGGAGTTTGGTTCTTCCATCCTGGCTGGAAATTAAAAGGGGAGGAATTCAGAAAGGAGGGAGCCACAGATGGGGGAGCTCCAGGAATTCTGCACATGAATTTCTGCACAACAATAGCTGGCTCCTGAATTACGGATACATAGGTTTCTTGAGGGAAAACTAGAAGGGTGAAAGAGCTGTCCAGAGATTTCAGTGTCTCTCCAGCATGGAGGAGACAATTTGCAGTTCTATTCCTTCCAAGTTAGAGGTAAAAATCTTGGCTTTTCTATTGGAATTGAAAATGAGTCACACATTAAGAGTATAGATGGCATCCCGGTAATCAGGGATTCACTTGAGAAATAAGAGCAAAACCAAAATAGACTCTCCTAATAAATTTACAGAAGGCCTCAAGGTGACCTATCAGTAATTTAACTATTTTCTAAAATAAAAGTGAACACATTGCAGAGTGTGATTATAGAACTAAGAGTTACTACAACATCTCATCAACAATGTACGGTGTATAATAGAAAGATTACCAGACGTGCAAAGAAATAAGAAAATGTTACCTGTGGTTAACAGTAAAATAAGTCAGTGATCAGATCTTATTCACATTTTGCCAGTTGTCCCATTAATGTTCTCAAGGGCAAAAGGAAAAAAATTCAATTTCTTTTGCATGATTTGAGGGAGGTAATCGTCAGAGATTCAGTTCAGGATCATATATTGCATTCAGTTGTCTCTTTAGTCTCCTGTAATCTGTAACAATTCTGTTACCTTTGTTTTTCATGCCATGGCATATGGAAGAGTACAGGCTAGAAATTTTGTCTATGTATTTAGTCACAGATATACATGTTTCTATATATTTTTTCCTAGACTTGTTTGCTTATAGGGCATGGAATCAGACTACCCCCAGCAGTGTGTACATTCCTATATACCATATCTTCTTCTTAAAATACCGTTTCCACTAAAATCAGTGCCCCTTGGAAAAATTCTAGGATTGGGGCAGAGAATGTACAAGATGAGCCTAGATACAGAAGCCTGCTTTAAGGGGGTTCCACTGACCAAATCTGATTCTCCTTGGGCATCAGATAAAATGATAGTAACAGATTATAACTTATAGAGTAAAATTAGAATCCATACGGATATAAATAAATGAATGAATAAATAGATGGAGAAGAAGGAAACGTTTTTGTGTACAGTTCAGTGCCAACTAATGTAGCAGGAATGGTAGAATTAGAAAATCACCATTTGGCAACCACTGTAATAATGATTATTTCACACAGCATAAAAATGCTAACTTTAATGATCAAAGTTTAGTGCAAAACAGGGTATTTATATAGTCTTAAAGGACCTGTCTACAGATACTTAACTAATTCCAAAGGAGAAAATAGTCATTTTTAGAGTAGAGGTACTTGGCAGACACCACCATACTCATGGTATCATGTAACTCATTTTAAAAAACATGTCCTTTTACTGATTTTTTTTTTAAAAATTATTTTATATTGGAGTATAGTTGATTAACAATGTGTTAGTTTCAGGTATACACCAAAGTGATCAGTTATACATCCTTTATTGATTTTTATATTCTTATATTTTAAGGAGATCATTTGAATTCAAGTCTTTAGTTTGAATCTGATGTTGAAACATACAAATAGCCGAACAAAATTGTTTTTTCTTTAGGTGAGTGCTCCAGTTGTAACATCTACCACTCAGGAGAAACCAAAGGATAGTGATCAGTTTGAATGGGTGACTATTGAACAATCAGGGGAATTAGTTTATGAAGCACCAGAAACCATTGCTGCTGAACCTCCACCTATCAAGTCAGCAGTACAGACCATGTCTCCCATACCTGCCCATTCTTTGGCTGCTTTTGGATTATTTCTTCGTCTTCCGGGCTATGCTGAAGTGCTACTAAAAGAAAGAAAACATGCCCAGTGCCTTCTTCGCTTGGTTTTGGGAGTGACAGATGATGGAGAAGGAAGTAAGTGTTTAGTGTTATTAATGAAATTTAATGTAGGTAGGTTGTGTAAAATTACTCAGATCATTACCTATTATTCATCATTTATTTATTTCATAGTTTAGCTACTAGATAATTTCTTATTGGCAACTTAGTTCCAATAATAGATATAATAAATCCTAAAGAAGCATCATTTTCACTTCTTTATTCATTCAGAAGTTATATATTGAGTGCTTACAAAACTGCTGGGCACCGTTGGAGGCATTTAAAGATGAAGCAGGTATTTAGATCCTGCCATCAAGTAGCTAATGTGTTCCAGTAATAGCAATGAGGAATGTATATACACATATAGACTTAGCAAGTTATAAAAGCCTTGAGAGAAGTACAGTATTATGGAGACTTACAAGTGTGAGATCATTTCCTTACTACCCAGCAATGTGAATAAAACAACATTGTAGTTTTTAGTGGGGCCTTGAAGGAAATTGTCAATGTAGGTTGAGAATGGTTATTTCAGAAAGAAGGAATGATTTGAGCAGTGTTTATATGCTCATATTATATGAGAGGGGGTAAGTTGACTGATGAAATTTGCATAAAGCAGGACTGAGAACTCATTTAAAAAGTTGTTATTGATAACAGATCATGGAAAGGCTTCTTAAGAACTTCAGATTTTATTCCGAATAGTAATTAAAATTTATTAAAATATGTTAAGTGAAGTAGTGATATGATGAGAATCTTTTTAAAGAATTCTTCAGTGAATCTGGTAGCAATATTTAGATTAAAGAGAAAAGAATGGGGCTTCCCTGGTGGCGCAGTGGTTGAGAGTCTGCCTGCCAATGCAGGGGACACGGGTTCGCGCCCCGGTCCAGGAAGATCCCACGTGCCGCGGAGGGGCTGGGCCCGTACCGCAAAAAAAAAAGAGAACAGAATGAAGAAAATATTATAACAATATACTATATGATAATCTATTTCGTAATATAATAATAATAGAGAATAATAATAGAAAGCTATGGTGATTATTTCCATTGGGCTGGCAGTTGTGTTAATAGAAGAAACAAAGAAAAATCATAGGGTAGCCTAGCAAGTACATTTTCATTTGGTTTACCTCTAATTCTTCAATTACCATTACATTTGATAATTAGTATTTTTTAATCTTACTTTAAACTCATGTGGTTTTGATTAGAGGTGATATCTTTCACATGCCATTTAGAAAGTATACACTTTTAAACCCTGTACAACGAAGTATATATAATCCAATAAAATTATATGAATTTATGCGTGAATCCTGTAACTGAAGCTGTTGAATATTCATTGCATGGACTTTTTCTTTTGTATTTTCATATTGATGGAATTCTTCAAAAATGTTGACATAATTTTAAATGTTTTTGTAATAATTGTTATTAAATTACAGTGTCTATATACTAAATAAGTCCTGCTTGTTTGGTTTCATATATAAATTGTATATACTTATTTTAATAGATCGGGAATTTCTAATTGCTTCATCTGATTTTTTAAGTACCTAGAGGGATAAGAACCACAGTATTTTAGGACTCTATTATGAGATAGTAGGTGTAACACTAAACTGAAAAGGAAAAAGAATTGTCTTTAGGTCATTTCAAACTATTTCTAGTGAATATACAATGAATGTTTATTAAAAAGCATAATTCTGACATACCTTTTTACAGTAGTCTCATCTCCCATTCATTTAGGAGTGGGTGTTTGTTTGTTTTGTTTTTTTACATTTAAGGCTCCTCCCTAGCTAGAACATAGTACAAAACTTTATTGCAAACAAAACAAAATTGTTACACTCTTGCATTCATGGTTGAAACGACTTCCAAGGCAAGCAGTTACTTTCATACTCTTGTAAGAAACTTTTAATGCTTCTTTTTTAGTTGTTAGTTTTTGCTTAAATTCTAGATTATAATAATTTTGACAGTCTGTAACTAATATCATATGAGTATATTTCAACTTTCTTTTGGAGTTTATGTATCTGATGTCTTCTTACTGAGCTTTTCTAGACACTTTATTATTAAAGATTAAGATATCACTATTTCTGATATTATTTTGTGGTTGCTTTCTAATAAGTATAATGATATAATTTTATATTACATTGCCATTATAAATTTGTGAGCTTGTGTGTTGTTCCTTATTGTGTTTTTAAATATTTTTAATTTTGAGTTCTCGTCTCCTTTTAATCTAGGTCATATCCTGCAATCTCCATCAGCCAATGTGCTCCCAACCCTTCCTTTCCATGTCCTTCGTAGCTTGTTTAGCACTACACCTTTGACGACTGACGATGGTGTGCTTCTGCGGAGGATGGCATTGGAAATTGGAGCACTACACCTCATACTTGTCTGTCTCTCTGCTCTGAGCCACCATGCCCCACGAGTTCCAAACTCTAGCCTCAATCAAACAGAGGTAGGTTCAGTTGTTGTTGTTGTTGTTGTTTTAAAGAAGGTGTCATTTTATTTATATCTATTTTTGGTTGTGTTGTGTCTTCGTTGCTGTGTGTTGGCTTTCTTCAGTTGAGGGGAGCGGGAGCTACTCTTCCCTTTGGTGCATGGGCTTCTCATCGCAGTGGCTACTCTTGTTGTGGAGCACAGGCTCTAGGTGCGTGGGCTTCAGTAGCTGTGGCACGTAGGCTCAGTAGTTGTGGCTCACGGGCTCTAGAGCGCAGGCTCAGTAGTTGTGGCACACAGGCTTAGTTGCTCCGCCGCATGTGGGATCTTCCCGGACCAGGGACTGAACCTGTGTCCCCTGCATTGGCAGGTGGTTTCTTAACTACTGCGCCACCAATAAAGTCCCAAATGAGCTTTTTAAAGATGTCTTTTAGAATAGTATCAAAAATAGAAAATGTCGGACTTCCTTTGGGGGTCCAGTGGTTAAGACTCTGTGCTTCCAACGCAGGGGGCATGGGTTCAATCCCTAGTCAGGGAACTATATCCCACATCCTTTGTGTGGCACGGCCAAAAGAAAAAGAAAATATCTATAAATAAATCTGAAAAAGATGTGTAAGACATCTCATAAAATATATAAAACTTTTTAGAAAGACAGTTATTAATTAGACTTTAATAAACTGAAGCATCTGTCCATGTTTACCTCACAGAGTAGAAAATACGGCATTTCATTAACATTTTTTTTTTTGACCGTGGCAAAAATAAAAAAGAAGGAATACAGAGAACAATAGCTCAACGGAAAAAATATCAAGGCATCACCTAACAGAGACTGTTTTAGGAAATGACACCAAATAAGAAGGAAGAAGATAAATTATTAGGAAAAATAGTCCTTGTTCAACCCTTAATTTAGGAAAATAATTTCAGTGATTCTGATATTAGCCAGTCTCCAAGCAAATCTGTCTTTAACTGGAAATCTGACAAACTTTGAATAAAATCTTCAAATATATATGATTTTCTGATTTAATCTTAGTTTGATACTTCAAAAACACTTCAAGATAACAAAGGAGTAATCACTCTTAAGAGTTTTTATGACAAAAACTTCAATGTATTCAAAGTTTAATTTAGTTTTAAAATTAAATGAGCATGCTTTATATGAACCGACAGGTGATTATTAGATTTCTTAGCTTCTTTAGCAATGGCAAAACAGGGGTGAGCCAGTCTACATTACTCAGTTGAAGTTTCCTTTAACTGAAAACATATGACACCATTATAGATTCATCCTAAAAGATTTGGCTCATATCCCTATTCCTTTCACTGTTTTCTCTGTTTAATTTTGAGTTATTGACTCTTTAGGCCCTAAAATGCTTTGACCTATCTATTCCTGGGAAACATTGTTAAAGTTTCATTTATCCTTTTAAAAAAATAATTAATTAATTAATTTTTATTTTTGTCTGTGTTGGGTCTTTGTTACTGCGGGCAGGCTTTCTCTAGTTGCAAGGAGTGGGGACTACTCTTTGTTGCGGTGCGTGGGCTTCTCATTGCGGTGGCTTCTCTTGTTGTGGAGCACGGGCTCTAGGCGCGTGGGCTTCAGTAGTTGTGGCCCATGGGCTTAGTTGCTCCACGGCATGTGGGATCTTCCTGGACCAGGGCTCAAACCCATGTCCCCTGCATTGGCAGGTGGATTCTTAACCACTGCACCACCAGGGAAGTCCCCATTTATCTATTCTTAAATATAAGCATTTGTTCCCCATTTTTCCCTTCCCCTAACCCTTGACAGCTATACTTTGCATTCTGTCTCTGTTTATTTACCTACTCTGGATATTTCATATAAATGGAATCATACAACATGTTACCTTTGTGTCTGTCTTCTTTGACTTAGCATAATGTTTTTGAGTTTCATCCAGGTAACATGTATCAGAACTTCGTTATTCCTTATGGCTGAATAATATTCCATTGTATGTATAAACCACAGTTTGTTTATCCATTCAGCCATTGGTGGGCTTTTGGGCTGACCCTTTGGCTATTGTGAATGGTCTTGCTATGAACATAAGAGTAACGTATTTGTTTGAGTATCAGTTTTTATGTCTTTGGATGTATACCTAGGAGTGGAATTGCTGGGTCACATTGTCTTTCTTTGTCTGATTTTTTTAAGGAGTGCCAAACTGTTCTCCATAGCAGCTAAACTATTTAAATTTCTACTGATAAATTTTTGATGGTAAATGAAACCAAATAGTAATACATTTTAATTTTTTGTTATAAGCCACCAGTATCAAGCTCTCACAACCCTACATCAACAGAGGAACAGCAGCTCTATTGGGCCAAAGGGACTGGCTTTGGAACAGGCTCTACAGCTTCTGGATGGGATGTGGAACAAGCCTTAACTAAACAGAGGCTGGAAGAGGAACATGTTACCTGTCTCCTGCAGGTATATTTGCAAAGTTGATATTGTCAGTGATAATAGTTAAATTTTTTGTTGTTGTATTGACTTTTAACTCTTGTTGACTATCCATCTCATCCTAAGCTACTTTTATACAGCCCATTGTACTCCTTGCTCTCAGTACATTTAAGATACTGGACAGAGATTTCTCTTCCCTACTTGTAACTCTAAATTCTTCCCTCTTAGCTTCTTCACTGAGAGGAAAGTGACAAAGATGAAATTATCAAATAACTGGACTGTGCCATGTCTACTTTCTTCTGGTCAACTTCTCATCTAAAGTGCTATATCTGGACTCTTTAAAAAAATCTATTTTTTATATCTTTGTTTCTCACATTGTTCTATAAGTTTTCTAGAACTGGGCAAGGTGAACTAGCTTATAAAGTCTTCAGTACCACAGAAATGAGAAGAGTACGTTCTTAAAGATTAGCTTTTGTTCCTGGATCAACTAATTGACTAAAATTAGTTGTCCATTTTTTTTTTTTAGAGCATTGGTGAAGTCTTTGAACATAATTTTTGCAGTTCTAGGATGATAAGCTTATTCTTGTATAAAATTCTAAGATTCCATCACCCTCAAACTATAAACTGAATCTATTCAATGAAATAAATAATCTCAGAGTTCCTACTAAGCTTTTAAGTTCATGTTCTTAGGTGGATTGCTTCTGTATGTCTGGTCATACAGTACGTCATCATGGAAAGCATACCCTCTTTTGAAAATCTAAAGAAAAAACGTCATTTTTAAAACATGTAGTATGAGGCATTGATTGAGTTGAAAGTACATTCTCTTGGTATTCAGATTGACTAACATAAAATATGGGCTTTTAAACTACAAAGATAGAACGCAGTTTAAATCCAACAATTTTTATTTTTAGGTTCTTGCAAGTTATATAAATCCTGCAAGTGGTGCTGTAAATGGAGAAGCTCAGTCATCTCACGAGAGTAGAGGACAGAACAGTAATGCCCTTCCATCTGTTCTTCTAGAGCTTCTCAGTCAGTCCTGCCTCATCCCAGCCATGTCATCTTATCTACGAAATGACTCAGGTAAATCACACTGTAACTAGTCCTTTGAAATATCTTAGTGGATGATTACTTTTGTTTACTTATTTTATTATCAGTTTAAATAATAAGGTTCAATTGGAATATTTGAAATTATCCTTCACTGATATATATAGGTGTGAGTTTGATGGATTTATTTCTTAAAATTATTTGAGAAACAGTTAGTTGTTTTAGGGGGCCCCTAATTTGTTACTATGTAGTCATCTATAACATAAATAAAAGTTTTCATTATCCCTTTGTTTTCAACTGTGAAAATACATTTTTTTCTTTTAATAACCTGTAACTGAAAATGATAGGGCAAAGGCTAGCAGTTTCATGACAATATTCTGATCTGAATACGATTAATTGAATTTCTATGTGTTTTTAATGTTTTTCTCAAATATTAGAATTTCAGACAGTAGTTATTTGAAGAAAGGCAGATAGATGAATTATTCAAGTCCATAGATACTTGACAATGGGTATTAGTTTTTACAAATTCAGTAATAAAAGTACCATAGTTACTTACTTTGTCAATATACAATTGATTATTGATTGAAATTAGTTCATTATTTTCTTGGTTGTGGAATTATCTTCCAAGAAATGTATTCTTTTCCTAAATAAGAATAGAAAGTTTATGTTTTATTTAGACACTCAGTGACATACAAGTATTGCCAAGAAAAACAAACAGTTAACATTTCCTTTTAGCCAGGACCTTTAATTTTATTTATTCATTTTAAAATTTAAAATATTTGCTCTGCTTCTTATCTCTGCTTTTATTCATATTCTTACTCAAGAAAATAAACACTTACACATTTAATTATATTATTAAGGAAGAATAGGTAAGGAAAGCAATGGAAATGAATCTTGAAGTAGTTTATTTTGATTTGTGGTAGCAGTTCAAATGCAATTGGATGGATGGAAAATGTACTCGTATTTGAAAAGGGATTACTGCCCATATTCTCCACTTTGAAAAGTTTATTGTGATTCCAAACACACCATTTCCCACCCTACCTCAAACTTTTTCATAAAAATATTGAGGTGTTATGTAATTGATTTTTTTTTTTTAGATTGACCTGTTTGATCCATCAGACTTGTCTTTTTGAAAAAATAGATGTCAAATGCACAATATATTTTTTGATTAAGTAAAATATTTGGAGCTGTAAACTTAAGTATTTCAGATCAGTGCTGCAATTTAACATTAAATCGTTTAGAAAAATTGAACAGAGTAAGATAAGGTTTCTCTTTACTTCCTTCCATATTGTTAAAATATTATTAATCCTTTTACTTTCAAACTGTATGACCTCTCAGAAATTTTTAATTTTGTCTTGTTCGGAAATTCAGTCCTTGTGTAACACTGAGCTTTTATCTTTATGGTTTAGAATCAAAAAGGAAATCTGGTATTACTTACTTTTACTGTTTAAAATAGTCTATTCAAGTAGGTGCACTTTCTGTTAAGTGTGTATTTTAATAAATAAGCCTTGATTCTGGTAAACATATGGAATTGCAGAGACTTAAGATAGTCTATCTTGGAACTACTTTAGAAATTTAACGTTTGCCTTTCCTTTGTGATTATTTTCTCAGAGTAAAGACATTTCTTTGCCCAAGGTTGAGATTTATATGCTTGAATCTGGTACTTTGTCCAGTGGTATAATTTTAATTTTAATTGATAGTGGTATAATTTTAATTGATAGTGGTATAATTTTAATTGATAGATTTATATTTGAACCACATTTATATTTGAACCACATTTTGTAACCACATTACAAAAATTATTTTGAAATAAGATTTTAAGTTAAGGTAAATTAATATAAAATAATTAACTTAGTTAAGATAAGTAGGTCAGATAATTGGCAGAACACCTCTTAAATGATGTTTTCATTTATCAGAGAAAATTTTTTGGAACTTGGGATATATTCAATCCATAGTTTTTAAGGAACAAGGTATATTATTTAAGTATGCCCATTTAGAATATTCTAAATATGAGTTATAGATGTATTTCAAGAAAATGTAACTTAATATATTAGTAAATATCAATTTTGGTTAAAACGCTAATTTTTAAAGTGACGTTTTAAAATCTGAACAAATTATCTAGTCAGTCTTCTCAGAACTTAGTAAAATTCTTATTTTATAAAATTAGTCTTAAGTCCATTTTCCAGTTTTGTCATTGGTCTGTAGAATATTATTTTTGGCCATTTGAGGGGTTGGGATAAGGTAGAGCATCCAATACAGAATCTGTTACTTCATGTAATTGTCATATCTTTGTTCTCCTTTAATCCAGAAAAGTTCCCAACTTTTTTTTGTCTTTCATGATATTGACATTTATACAGAATACAGACTATTTTATAGCATATCCAGCAAGTTGGTTTTTAAGTGTGAGAGCAGTGCTAATAATTTCGTGTGAGATGTTATATTCAATGGCTTGCTTACGTTGCTAGCAGATGATATGCAAAAACACAAGCCGAATGTAATAAGCTCTTTCGAGAGCTGTAGTAAAATATAGTTAACCTTTGGGAGATTGGTTCCAGGACCCTCCACCAAAACCAAAATCCACAGGAGCACAAGTCACTTATATCAAATGGCATAGTGTTTGCATATAAGCTCTGCACATCCTCCTGTATGCTCTAAATCAACTCTAGATTACTTATAATACCTAACACAATGTAATTGTTACATAAATAGTTGTTATGCTGTATTGTTTAAGGAATAATGACAAGAAAAAAGTCTACAGGTTCAGTACAGAGACACTCATCATAGACCTAACTACATAGTACACACCAGCAACAACAACATATTTTCTTCCTTTCAGCACATACAGACTGCTTTCATTTAATGAAAGAGAAATACATAGAATGTTTAAAATATAAGTACATATAGAAAATATAGTTATAAATAGAGAAAATATGAATTTTTTCTTTTTCTCACACACACTGTGTTAACACTCACCAAAACCCTGGTTCTTTTCTTTTGTTAACCGTCATGTGATGATGATGATGATTGCTGTCTTATGCCTATGGTGAGGCGACAGATGTGTAGCATGTAGGTAAGCAGTGAGACATCAGGCTAACTTGAACCTACTGACAGGACATCTGTGTTGGAAGAACCAGCTTCTAATTGCAGATGTTGATACTTTGGAGGAGGTCCAATAATAATGATGTCTTGATGTGTGGAGGTTGTGAGCTGAGGGTCTTGAAGTATTGAAGATCAAGGCTTCACAGTTGCAGGTGCTTTAGTTAGAAACATTGTTGTAAGCTGTTTCTTCTTTTCTTTGCATCATCAAACAAATCTTGCAGTGGTTGTACTTATGTTGTTATCCCTCGGGTGACACGGAGGTTTCATTCCATTGGAGGATGTACTCAGGATCATATCCTTTAACAATTCCACCTTTTGAAAAACTGCTGCAAATTTTTCAAGTGTCCAGATTGATAGCCCTGCCTCTTCTAGATCTTCTGCTGCATCATCATCATCATCCTCATCATCATCATCATCATCATCATCATCTGTCAAGGATTTCAGTAGATCTTTGAGTTCCTTGTTGGGAAAGGTTTCTCTGTGTTCTTCTGTGTGTTCCTTGTTGTCCTCACATCATATCAGTGAAGTCTTCTCCACCAACTTCACTTGCAACATTCAAGATATTCCTGACTTCCGCATCAATAATGGGTAATCACTGACTACCCCACTCCATAATGGCTTCCAACATGCGTTAACGGTCTTGGACTTTAGGGCATCTGCAGCCTCTGCAATAAGGACAGTTTCATCTATAGTTGTGAAGCTCTTCCATAAATCCACGATGCTGAAGTCAAGGTTAGTATCAAGGGCAGCAGGGATCCTCCTGAAGGTGAAGTGGGTGTAAGTCACCTCAATAATGCACTTGATGATCCATTGGTCAAGTGGCTGTGGTAGTGAGATAGTGTTAAGAGGCAGAAACATCACTTCCATGTTCTTGTTGGCAAAGCAGAGACATTGGGGATGGCTGGGAGCATTGTGAGGAGGACCTTATTGGCAGCCCCTTCTCTTTGAGGTATTTCTTCACTTCAGGAATGAAGCACCGGTGGAACCATCTCAAGAAGATGGCTGTCACTCAAGCTTTCTTGTTGCATTGCCAACACACGGGCAGGCAATTTTTGTTTTCAAGGGCCTGGGGATTGTTTGCTTCATAGATGAGGCCTAGCTTGATCATGTGACCTGCTGTGTTGCCACACAGCACCGGTAAAGCTATCTTTCCAGGCCTAGAGCCCCCGCGGCCTGCTTGGTACTGTTATGGATGTAGGTATGATTGGACATCTTATTCCCGAATAAGCCTGTTTCATCACAGTTGAAGACTTTCTCTAGAAGATAGCCTTTCTCTTCTGTGAGTTCCTTGAGCTCTTCTGGGAATGCCGATTCTCCTGTGCTCTTTAAGTTCTTAAGACTGTAGCACTTTCCGTAGCTAGCCAACCATCCTTTACTAGCCTTGAACTTCCTCTCCTCAGCTCTCCTCAACCCCCTCACAGTAGTGCTCATAGAGGCCAAGTGCTTTTTCACACATTGTTTTGCCTTCAACGGGGATATGCTTCTGTGACATGTCCTCTAGTCACAAACTTGATGCTTTCTCAGTCTTTGCAGGCACTTTATCACGAACCAGAGAAACCATTTTTGCCATTGTAAGGACAGCACTAACACTTCCACAAATTTTGACTTCTTTCTGTTTTATTTTATGAACGTTCAGTTTATTCTTATCAGCCTTACCAGTCCACTTTGGCAGGCGACATGCCACTTTTTAAATGATCTAAGATTTTAATTTTCTTGTCAAGAGATAGCACTTTATGTTCCCTCTTAGCCTTTGAGGTGTTGCTTTGACCACTTAATTGCTTTTTAGGAGCCTTTTTTTTTCATAGAAACAAAGGGTGCACACAGCACAAGTAGTGAATGAGTGAGACTTGAGGCGAACGGTGCTCATTAAGGTAACTCTGTGTATAAAACAGTGAATTTGAAGCCACAGCTTCAAGATAGGTAACTGAAACAAATAAGTGATTTATATGTTTGTATTAGGCTATTTTTATCTCTAGTATCATTTTTAAAAGGAATGATAAAAATCTTAAAAGGAAGAAAGTAGTTATTTTCATGAGGTTTCTTAGGTAGATAGGAGAATATTCATATGAAGGATGTGCTCATTTTAATTTCTCTCTCCCAACATTCTGAGTTCCATTTGTCACAGCCATGTTATTTTGAAAGCTGCGTTGTGAACGAGGATCATTTTTCCTCAGGCTGCTGTCAGTTACATACACGCTGTTGAGTAAGCCTTCAGTTACCCCACTGGCCACTAGATGGCGGTCTCATTTCATTGCTAGAAATTCTTTGTAAAATTGTATGAATGTGAGAATTAGCAGGTAAAATGTTACTTTAGAGTCTCTCACCCTTATCATTCTCATTCCCGTTTTGGAAAATGACTTGTTCCTGTCTTCAGAAAACAGCACCACTGAGCACATTAAATTACTTGCCATTAATATAGTAGAGCATGCTGGAAACTCTTTATCAAAGTGTTATAAAATCTCTACCTTTTTAGTGCGTGTTTCATAGTGTCAGATTAGGAAAGAGCAAATGAAATCCAGAGAAATTTATTCAGTTGCCCACGTTTTACTGTTTAGCTGTGATGTGGCCATTACTAAGCTCACATATTTTCAAATTTAAAAAAGATATAAATGGATTTTTTCACTATGGAAGAGAGAAATGAATACATGTGATATGTTAAAGGAAGGAATAAAGGAGAACAAGCACAAAACTTTTTTTTTAATTGAGAACATTATAAAGTATCTACTAATTTGGCTTGGTTGTCTTAGCTAAGTGATAGTATATACTAGTATTAAAATTTCCTCTTTTTCATAATATTGGTATGGTAGTTCTGTAACTAGCTATAATGGGACAAAAGCCATTATTGCAAGCTTTCTTATACCACCTGATTTTCCTCAGGAAAATGGATTTTGGGTTAAAATCCAATATATCTTTGGAATATATCTTAGGTTATATTCCTCAAAAATTCAGTATTTAGGTTTAATTTTATGAGAGAATAAAGTTAATTTTGTTGTTATGGCAAATGTCTTAAATATGACCACATTCTTTAAATCCTAAAAAGATCCTTCAGAGTAAACGTACAGTTGGAACCGTTGCTATCTTTTCAGGCCTCAGGGCAGCAAATTCAGGAGGGCCTGTTGTTTGTAGAGGGCTTACAAATTATATTAGTACTGTTACATGAAAATACAGTGGTTTATCAGTAGAAAATATATTACTTTATCATTTACGAAAATAGTTATTTTGCTTGTTTTGTTGATACACATTGCCTGAGAAACAAATAAGTAGAAATTATTGAGCTGTCATAACACATAGTTCTTAACATCATATCCTTATTTATGGTTTTCTTGGTAAAGTTCATTTGAAACTTTTGAGTTATATTGTATTTTATTGCCATTTCTTTACACTGTTTTAATAATGAGTCTGTCAGAAATGGGTGAAGATTTTACAAGATTCTTCTGCTAAGTAAAGTTGCAGGTCACTTGGTTTTTAATTACAAACTGTGTTATAATATGGCCCCAGTTTTCTTAAAAATTATCTGAGTAGTACAAATAAAATCTGAAACACTTGCCTGCATTTAATGTATTTTATTTCTGCATATGAGTCAAAAACAAGATCCTGTCTGCTGTTTCATTCTTGGTAAAAGAGTACAGAGTACCAAAATTTTGAGCATGTTAGTGGCCACTCAGAGTATCTGGCACACATAAGTGCTCATCAATAAATATTAGTTTCTTTTATCTAGAATTTTCCTGTTTGTCAAAGGTATTCTATTTTGAAATGTCTTTGGTATGGAATACATTACTCTGTCTCTTAAATGATTATGTTGCATAAATTTTATAAGGGGGAGAGAGGTTGCTTAAATTAAAATTTATCTGGTCTCCAGTTGATTTGATTTGTATAGATTTGTAAGGGTAAAATACCTGGAACCTTTTAAAGATACCTTCCTTGTTTACCCAAAGTAGAGTGGTCCTTCTCTTCCTGTTAGTTGCCAGTGTATCTATTGTTTATATTTTCACTTCTCACATTGTAGTCTGTTTATAGTACACACCTTCTTAATAAAATTCCACCTAACCAACCTGCCAAATGAACTATAACTCTTCATTTCTTCTATAAACAACTTGACTTGTGCCATATATATATATATAAAATTTCCCATTAATTAAATTGTAAGCCTATTAAGAGTTATATTTGTTTCCAAATTTATTTATGCCAGTTATATTGCCATTACATAGTCAAATATTACACATATTAGATGCTTATATGATAAATTAGTGAAATACTTTTTTTATGTGTGGCTGTGCAGTGTGGCTTATGGGATCTTAGTTCCCTGACCAGGGATTGAACCTGCGCTGTGGCAGTGAAAGCGCCAAGCCCTAACCACTGGACCAGCAGGGAATTCCCAGTAGAATACTTTTTAAAAGCATAAAAAGGGAATTGGCTAAAACAATCATTGAATTAGGCTTACATGAGAAACTGTAAAAGATTGTGTGTGTGTGTGTGTGTGTGTGTGTGTGTGTGTATCACGCCCCCAGTATAATATCCTTCTTGCTGAGTAGAGCAAGTTGGCCTTGACTTGTGTAAAAAACATTCATACTTTGATATTCTGCCAAAAATCTTTGACCTCTTGATAGGGTTTCCGTTTATTTCATTATTTTGCCCTAGTGGCTGGCTTAACTGCCAACTTCAGCCAAAGTTTAACATATTCTAGGGTTGACATGAATCCCCAAAACAGTTTGTTGGCTAAGGCTTGATTGAAAAGTATAAATTCAAGAAATTAAACAATGGAAAAATTGAAATATTGTGTATGAATCCTTACATACAGAAGTTATTTTTATCAAAGTATTTGTGTAAGACTCATTGATGTTTTCCTTACAGCACTTGTATGTGATAGAGTTATTACTAATTACATATTAAATTCATGGCTCTGCAGTAAAACAACTTCGAACTAACATTCTATTAATGTACAAATATTCTTGATGATATATGCTCACTTAAGATATCCTTTCAGTAATCTCATTTGCAAAGATCTTTATTGCAGAGCCATGTTTTGTTTTTAAATGTATAGTATCAAGGAAGAGTTTTTGGTTTATTCATTGAGTTACATTTTAGTGAGAATTTAAGATCCTAGATGAAAAAATTCTCTCTTACTTTACTGTACCCAGTGTTTATTTCAGCCTTTTTAAAAAAAACTGTATGTTGTTCAAGTATAATTTCTACAACTATTGATCTGCTAGGGAAGAAAATAGTTTAGCGTTAGGAAGGTATATAAGTGTAAAAGTCAAATTATTGGATTGGTACTTTGAAAAATGGAGCTGCCTTTTGAATAAGGTAGTTTACCAGATAGAATATATTTGTTACATGATTATCTTTTAAGATATGCATACTAGCCACGCTAGTTGTAGGGATGTTGATTGCATATAGTTATGGATTAAATTTTAATATTCAGTTACTTGAAAGGATTTTTAATTTACAGAGAAATAATTTAAGGATCTCTGATTGCTTTATTTCCATGTGATATTTCCGTGAAATGTAGGATGACTTTATATTTCAAGTTAGGCAAAGTAGGATGAATAAATTCTTTAATTGAAAATAAATATTTGAGCAATTTATTATTTAATTTTCACATTAGTTTTTGAGTCCACTCAAATGAACATTCCATAAACAAGTATTACTTTATTAGATTGAGTTGAGGTTTTTATACTTTAGGTGGGCCTCTCGTTTTGTATTACTGAAATTGATCAGAGAAACAAAGTCAACACATGCTGAAGAACATCAGAAAAAAACAAGATGCTTTTTCTGTGTAGTATTTATTTTCTATGCAATCTTATAGTTACAAATGCGTAACTACCAAAAAATTATTATAAAGCATGCATTTCTTTTGAGATATTAAGTATAAATCCAGAGGAAGACAATGCTTTTGAGAATATTCAGCATTTATTGATACCGAATAAAACTTTATTTTTCTGTAGATTTTGTTAGTTTTCTTTCCCATGCTGAAAAAATTTTCCTTTCCTATATTAGGTAGATTATTAGAGGCTTAAAATAAACATAAATTTAAAAGCAATTGGAATGAAAATGATATATATTCAATATGTACTTTTAGAAAAAAATCCATTGCATGGTTGCTTTTGTGTCTTATTTCTATTACTGGATCTTGTGTGTTTTCTGGCATACAGAAATAAATCTTTATTATCCACATATTCACTGCAGTGCCTAGAGTAGGGCACTTACCCTGGTTACTGCCCTTAGAGCCAGGCACTTGCCCTGGAATGTTTGTCATAATCTTCTGGAAATATTCTTTTAAAGGTTATTCTTAGAAATCATTTTTGTTAGAGCTGGCTTTTGTCCTGAATGCAACCCCATGAAAGAGACTATCAGCTTGTGATATAGATATACACAATAACTACTACCAGGAAGTTAAGTACTATCCCAATAATGCCTAACATGGTCAAGACAGATTCTTCATTTTCTTCTTTCTCTTCTTGCTTCTTTACATCTTCTGTTGTAGTGATGACAGGAGTACCCATTTTCCCCAAAAATCTCTTGGTCTAGAGAAGAAGAAAGTTGACTGTGAAACAAATCCTTAGGAAAGGTATCTTTGAACTATACAGAGAAATAGGAAATAAATTTATTGTACTTGCTTTTGTTGCGTTATTTTTCAGCCTGCAGTTCTGATTTACTCTGTTGAAGGTGGTGGAACATGATAGAAAATAGAGGCATTTTAGTAGAACTTCAAATAATCTATTATCATTTTAACAGTTGGGTAGAGTAATAGAAAATATAATGAAAAGGCACACAGATACTGTCATTTATATATTCTGGGTGTATATTTAGTAGCTATAAATACATTTTTTAAGTCTTTTATGTATATTTAACTAAGCTGATGTATTTAATGTGAATTACAGTTTATACCTAATATGTATAATCACCACATATTTTAGCCTAAAATAATGAAGTTACTAAATGTCTGAGTTTATTTTTTTGAAGTATAGTTGATGTATGACATTATATAAATTACAGGTATACAAAATAGTGATTCACAATTTTTAAAACTTATACTCCATTTATAGTTTTTATAAAATATTTTCTATAAATGTCCAAGTTCCAAAATAATTAAAAGAGAAGTGTTCCTTACCCTACATTGCATCAGGAATAAAGTATTCCCAGTTATCCTGCTTTAGTCCACAGTAGTGATGAATGGACCTTTTCTCTTTGTGGAGAACTTCTGTTTACACTCAGAGAAAAGGAAGTGCACAAAAAACCTGGACAAACTTCTTTATTGAACATGGCAAATGTTTTCAGTTCTCCAGAAGGGGTGTGTCTTTTCCATTAGTAATCCGTGGTGAATTTCACTGTAACTGTTTGGTAAGAATTGATGAGCTTCTGCCAGTAGTCAGCCAAGCAGTAAATGTTTTACATTTTTTCTTAGAATTATTTTTAGCTTTTATACATGCTGGATCATGTGTTTCATGGAAAAAATGACTAATCTTTTTGATTATTTCTTATAAATTTCTTATCAACCTTTAAACTATTCTGTTTTTTTCCAGCCATTTGAATATCCTTTTCCCCATTGAAATGTTGTTTCAAATACAGAAGATGAGAATTTTATTCTTTTACCTAGTACTAGTAACTACTTTCAAATTAGAAAATTTCTCTTACTGAAATAATTATATAGTAGTGTCACACACCTGTATCTGTAGTTGTTGATGATACTTCCAAGGTAGTTTTCAAGCATTGCCTAATTCAGCAAACAGGTTCATCTGAGGATCCAAAGGATAGCGTCTTTACTTGGTTGGTGGTAAGCAGTAACATTGAACATGCACTTGGCATTTGCTGAGTGAAGAAGTTGCTGCAAGCCACCCTTGCAGACATGGAGTTGCATAACAGTGTCATGCCCCTGCTCTTCTTTGTCAGGCTGGTCACATTTAATCCTGTATTAATGATGAAGTGTGCTGTGTGGAAAAACACCTAAAGTTTTCTGATGAAGTTCTGCATGGCCAAACATAGGATTGAGGAATTCAGGATTGAAACACTTGGTGTATTTTGTACTCGTTTGTATTTCATTAAGAGTTTGTTACATTTACGGACTCCTCTTGTTCGCTGACCACCCATACATGTTAGTTTAAAAGCGCATATCTTAAAAAAGCGAGCAAAAATTAGCTCTCCCTTAGTTTTCCAGATTCCCTTCTGCAGGGATATTCAGACGTAAGTCTTTAAAAGAAAAACACGAGTAATGTAAAATCAGATATGAATAATCATTTTCCAGTTTCCTGGCATAAGCATAGATTGCCGGATGCATTAATATCTGGGTGGAATTTGACATTAAAATGAGCACACTTGTTTATGTAACTGACTGTTGTCAAGAAAAATGCAAATATACAAAACCTTCCTATTTTAAGTTTAAAATGTGTGTCATAAGAAATGGCATAGTACTGAAATTTATTTAAAGTTCTTTGTAAATCAGACCCATAATTTTGTCTTGCCCTGTTTTTACTATTTTCAATCTCATTGTCCACTGCCTATTACCTTGCCTCCACAGCTTTTGCTTGCATCCCTCCTTGATATGAAGAGAGTATCTTCTCTTTCCATAATTTAAGATTCCCAGTTGGAATCCTCTCACTGCTAACTTAATTGAATAAGATAAACAACAATAGCATAAAAAGAAGTATCATGTTTCATTTATTTTAGAAGAGCTGTCTTATTTTCCCTACGCCCATTTATTTCCAGATTTTAAAGTGTTTTAAAAATTATCAACCCTTCATGTTTGTCAGATTCCTTTCCCCCTCTCTTCAGTATTGAGTATCAGCATGGTAGGCTGTCCTCGGCTTTATTCGTATAATGGAGAGGTAGCTTCTCATTTCGTGGTTTTTCTTGTTGTTCTTGATAACTTCATAACCATTTAATTGCTTTTGAAAAATCAACCTGTCTTGGATTACCTGTATTCTTATGTAATTTTAGGTAAAGTACTATAATTTTAGGTAGTTAATTTTTTAAAATTAATAGACTAATATTTTAAAAAATCAATAGACTACTAGTTTAAAAGCAGCTTTGGGTTTACAGAAAATTGAGCAGATAGTACATATCACCACCCCCTTCCACTCATAGTGTCCTGTTACATCTTGTATTAGTGTGGTACATGGTAAAATTGATAAACAAATAGTGACATGACATATTATTTTTAACTAAAGTCAGTAATTTACATTAGGGTTCACTCTTTGTGTTATACCATTCTATGGGTTTTGACAAATGCCTGGTGTTGTGCATTTCACCATTACAGTATTGTACAGAATAGTTTCACTGCCCTGAGAAATTTCCTGTGCTCTATTCATCCCACCCTCTCTCTATCCACAGTGAAACCTCTGGTGACCACTGATACTTTTCCTGGCTCCATAGTTTTTCCTTTTCCAGAATGTCATATAGTTGGAATCATAACAGTGTATAACCTTTTCAGATTGGCTTCTTTTACTAAGCAATATACATTTAAGTTTCCTCCATGTCTTTTCTTGGTTTGGTAGCTCATTTCCTTTTATTGCAGAATAATATTCCACTGTATTGATATATAACAGTTTGTTTATCCAGTCACCTTTTGAAGAACATCTCGATTGCTTCCAGTTTGGGGCAGTTATGAATAAAGCTGCTATAAACCGTCATGTACAGATTCTTGTTACTGTTTTTGTTCCATTGATCTATTTGTTCTTTCGCCAGTGCTACATTATCTTGATTATTGTAGCTTTATAGTAAGCTTCGAAGTCTGGTCATATCAGTCCTCTGACTTTGTTCTTCTTCTTCATTATTGTGTTGGCTCTTCTGGGTATTCTGCCTTTCCATATAAAGTTTAGAATCATTTGGTCAATATCCACAAAATAACTAGCTAGGGCTTTTATTGGGATGATTTTTGTACTCTGTTCTTTTTTTCATTGTATGCCGCATGGAAGGGGATTGGGGAAAATAAAACACTGTGTGCAATACTTTGATAAATAAGTTTATAAAGCAGTACAAATGGAAATCTTTGGATAACTGGCTACATTTATAGTAATGGAAATTCTAATGTTTCAAATACTTAAATAGAGAAATGGAAGCCATTCAAAACGTGAGTGAAAGACAGAAAGTTTTTCCAAGACTTCATTCTTTTGCTGGTCTCAAGTTGGAAGAGGCTATATGAGTATGCATTTACATCTATGTTTGCATATATTTGAAAATCAAAACATCATATTGGGGGAAATGTTTGGAAAGCTTATGTGTTCTTTGTCTCATATACAAAGTAATATTATTAAGCAATTGAAGAAAATAAACATCCCAGAAGAAAAAGGAGCAAATGGTATGTGAATAAGTACTTAAAAAAATTAATAACAGCTTTATTGAAAGATAATTCACTTACCATACAATTTGTCCACTTAAAGGGCACATTCACTGATTTTTGGCATGTTCACAGTTATGTGCAACTGTTATGACAATCAAATTTAGAACATTTTTGTCAATTTAAAAAGAAACCAGAGGTGGCTTCCCTGATGGCACAGTGGTTAAGATTCTGCCTGCCAGTGCAGGGGGCATGGCTTCGAGCCCTGGTCCAGGAAGATCCCACATGCCGCGGAGCAGCTAAGCCCGTGCGCCACAACTACTGAGCCTGTGCTCTAGGGCCCACGAGCCACAACTACTGAGCCTGTGTGCCACGACTACTGAAGCCCGCGCACCTAGAGCCCGTGCCCTGCAACAAGAGGAACCACCACAGTAAGAAGCCCGCACACCACAACGAAGAGTAGCCCCCGCTCGCCGTAACTAGAGAAAGCCCGTGCACAGCAATGAAGACCCAATGCAGCCATAAAGAGAGAGAGAGAGAGAGGAAGGAAGAGAGGGAGGGAGGGAGGGAGGAAGGAAAGAAAAGAAGAAAAAAAAAGAAGAAAACGAAATGAAACCAGGGCTTCCCTGGTGGCACAGTGGTTACTGCCAATGCAGGGAACGTGGGTTCGAGCCCTGGTCTGGGAAGATCCCACGTGCCGTGGAGCAGCTAAGCCTGTGCGCCACAACTACTGAAGCCCATGCGACTAGAGCCCGTGCTCCACAAGAGAAGCCACTAAAGTGAGAAGCCTGCGCACCTCAACGAAGAGTAGCCCCTGCTCACCACAACTAGAGAAAGCCCGCCCACGGTAACGAAGACCCAGCACAGCCAAAATAAATAAATTAATTAATTTTAAAAAAACCCACCATATACACCTTAGCTATCATCCCTCTTTCTCTTTACCACCCCTCCAGCCTTAAGCAACCACTAATCTACTGTCTCTCTATGTATAGAGAGTTGCCCACTGTGAACATTTCATATAAATCAGATCATGTAATATGTAGTCTTTTGTTTAAATTTTTAATCTCAGTACAGTGTTGTCAAGGTCCATTGATATTGTTTCATGTATCAGTACTCGATTTCCTTTTTATGACTGGATAATATTTCACTGTATGGATATCTACTGCATTTTGCTTATTCATCATTTGATAGACATTTGAGTTGTTTATACCTTTTGGCTATTGTGAGTAACAGTGAACATGAGTGTACAAATATCTGTTTTCGTTCCTCCTTTCATTTACTTTGTCTGTATACCTAGGAGTGGAAATGCTGGTTCACATGGTAATAAGTTATTCCTTCACTTTTATTTTATTTATTTATTTCCCGGTACGCAGGCCTCTCACTGTTGTGGCCTCTCCCGTTGCGGAGCACAGGCTCCGGACACGCAGGCTCAGCGGCCATGGCTCACGGGCCCAGCCGCTCCGTGGCATGTGGGATCTTCCTGGACCGGGGCACAAACCCGTGTCCCCTGCATCGGCAGGCGGACTCTCAACCACTGTGCCAACCAGGGAAGCCCCTCCTTGACTTTTAAATTACAGCCATCTTAGTGTATGTGAGATGGCAGGTATCTCATTGTGGTTTTGATTTGCATTTCCCTGATGACTAATGATGATGTGTTTGCTGGTCATTTGTGTATCTTTTTTGGAGAATTATCTGTTCAGATCCCCTGTCCCATAAGTGGGGTCTGGGCAAAAGGAAGCATCTGCCTCTTAGCTCTACTTATCTGAAACTTAGCCACAGCAGCAAGTAGCTGGTGGTAGGATGAGAAATGCTGAGATCTTCCCCTCCTGGGGAGATAATCTTCTAACTCAAGCTAGGGGAAGAGGGAGCTCAGGTTCCACCAGTCTGTGGCGAATTTGCTTTCTTGCTGAGCTGAGAGCAGGAAGAGAGTAGGATCTTGGTTCAGATACTTTAGGTTCTTGTTTTTCTTACTGAGGTTTAGTAGACTTTCTTAAATGAATGTTTTCTCAGTTTGTTGTGTGCTCTTTGGACTATTTCTAGGGCCTTGAGTGGTGATGTTTTTTAAAAAATTTGTATCTGTTTCATGGCGGAGCAGGTACACTGAACTCTTCATGCTGTCAAGCTGGTGCGAAAAAAAAATTAGGTTTCAAAAGCCTAGTAAAATTTTTAACCTCTCATTAATTGTTCTATATCCTTATAGCGGGATATTTTGCATCCATTAATTCCTTGAAAGTAAAAATTCAACACATACCTAAATGTACTATATCATGTGCCTTTTACCTGTAACATTAATCAGCTTTATTAAATATTAAATTACACATTTTTTTCTTTATCCAAATATTATATTCTTCACTTGTTTTAAAATTCAAAAGCTTTAAGATGGTATCTAATAAATGGTTGTCTTCCTGCACCTGTCCTCTAGCCGACCAATTTAGCTCCCTAGAGATAATCAATAGTACTAATTTCTTATATTTTTTAATAGAGATCCTGTGTGTGTGTGTATATATGTATATATAAAAAACAAGTAAATATGAATACATATTCTTTTTCCTTACCTTTTACGTTGTTATATTTACTGAAATGGCACTATACCATACAACCCCATTTCTTTCTTTCTTTCTTTCTTTCTTTTTTTTTCCCCCCACACCCATGAGGCTTGTAGGGTCTTAGTTCCCCAATCAAGAGTGAAAGCACCATGTCCTAACCACTGGACCGCCCGGGAATTCCCCATACAACCCCATTTCTATTCCTTGTTCCTCCTGTTCCCACCTTAGGTATTTTGGAATTTGTTCCAATGCAGCATAAGGCACATCTTCATTTTTATGACTGCGTAATTGATATTTAGTAATCGAAACAGCTCCATCTAATGAACATAAATGGATTATTTTGCTGTTATAAACAATGTTGCAGTGACTAATTTTGGTGACCTTGATAATTTTATCTGTAGGATTAGTTTTCAGAATTAACTAGAATTGATGATTCAAAGGGTATGCCAATTTGTTGTTTTGACAGATTGTAACTTGTGCTCCATAGACATTATACCAGTAATGTTGAGTGGCTATTTCCCCACACCTTTCTTTTTTTAAAAAATATTTTATTTATTTATTTATTTATTTTGGCTGCACCGGGTCTTAGTTGTGGCATGCGGAGTCTTCATTTTGGCATGCGGAATCTTTAATTGCAGCATGAGGGTTCTTAGTTGCAGCATGCATGTGGGCTCTGGCTCCCCGACCAGGGATCGAACCCGGGCTCCTTGCATCCGGAGCATGGAGTCTTACCAGCAAAGTCCCCCCGCACCCCATGCCTTTCTAGGAGTTTGACACTAACTTCCTTTCTTTCTTTTGTCTATCTATACATGTAAGCATATATAAATTTTATACATACACACATTATTTTTTCTGCACCAATTGTGAGACATATGTTGCAGATATGATAGCTCTGTTACCCCTAAGTATTTCACTGTTTATTTCCTAAAACACAAAGGCAGCCTACTACATAACCACATTACAGTAACCAAAATCAGAAAAAAAGCATTGATAGAATACACCTATCTAATCATCCAATCCACAGATACCATACATATTTCATCTGTTGTCCCAATTATGTCCTCTATAGCAAAGAAAAAAATTGCTTTTTGTCCAAAATTTAATCTAGGATCATTTAGTAACCTTTTCCACCTTCTTCAGTTTGTAACATTCCCCCAACTTTGTCTTTAATGACCATGACAATTTAATAAAATTTTTTATTATGTAAAAGTTCAAAATATGTAAAACTAGTGAATGTAGCATAATGAACCCCTTTGAGTTCCATCACCAGCTTCATCAGATAAACATATGGCCATGCTTTTCAGTTACATGCTCACTAACCCATTTTTTCCAAACACATACATATATACACATAATAGGTTATTTTAAAGCAAATTTAAGACATGGTTTTATGCAGGCTATAAGTATTAAGCAATGCCTAAAAGCACGAAGGAGAAAGTAAAAATAAATTTTAACATAAGTTACCTCATGGACCACCATCCAGAAATAGTAATCAGTAACATTATATCTAGCATGTATAGCTAGAAGTATGAACAGACAGATTGGTAATAGAAGATGAGAGTATGAAAATATTTGGAACTTACACAGATTAGCTATTTCTACCAGAATTGGAGAGAAGAGTAAAAGGCTGGTGTTGGGACATCAGCGATTATATACCCAAGCTCTTGTAACTTTTATGTGGGCTAGAATGAATAGAAATTCTACATGGAAGTATTTTTGTCAGTCATAGGTATTCAGCTAAACAATTAGGCTTTGCATGATTTGCGAAGTATTTTTGTTTTGTTTTTACCTAGAGGATTTCTACTCTCAGAGATTTTATTAGTCAAAGTATCATTGTAAATTTGTTTGTTTCTTGTTCCTTTGTCCTACTAGATAGTTTCAGAAAAAGCAAGCATTTGACCAGTTAATATTTATAAAGTTTACTTAACTCTTAAGATCCATTAATTGCAGAATTTGTAATCTTATGGCAAATAAAATTCAGCTGTAATTATTTTGACTCTCTAGGTCCTTTGCATTTCCATATATATGAGTCATCTTGTCAGTTTCTACCCCCCAACTAAAAGCCCATTGGAAATTTGATTGGAATTGCATTCAATCTGTACATGAATTTGGAGAGAATTAACTTACTAACAATATTGGGTCTTCTATGAGCATTGTATATCTAGTTGTTTAAATTTCCTTTAATGAGCCTCAGCAGTGTTTTTATACTTCTGAAATTGTCAAATTTATCCCAATTTCATTTTCTATGCTATTGTAAGTTATACTTTTTTTAAAATTTTATTTTCTTGTTACTAGTATATAAGAATACAGTTGATTTTTATTTATTCACCTGATATCCTACTACCTTGTACAACTCAGTAGTTGTGCTACATTCCTTAGGATTTCTGTATAGAAAGATAATCATGCCATGAACATTAAAGACAGACAATTTTATTTCTTCTTTCCAATTTATATGAGTTTTGTTTGTTTCTTTAAAAGATTTTTTTTTTTTTTTTTCTTATTGTACTGTTTAGATCTTGCAGAAGTTGTCAGTTTGGGGGAAAGGTGTTCAGTCTTTTCACCATTAAATATGGTGGTTGATGTAGGGTTTTTTTTAGATTCCCTTTATCAGCTTGAGGCAGTTTTCTTCTGTTTCTGGTTTGGTTAGAGTTTTATCATCAATGGATTTTGAATTTCATTAAATACTTTGTTTAGATCTGGTAAGATGATCATATGGCTTTTCTTATTTTGTCTGTTAATATGGTGAATTACATTGATTTTTCAAATGTAAAGTCGACTTTGCAATCCTGGAATAAAAGCCACTTGGTTGTGATTTATTTTACTTTTTTGTTTCTGTGTTCATGAGGGATACTCATCTGTAGTTTCTTTTCTTTTTTTTGTTGGTAATGTCTTTGTCTTATTTTGGTATCTGGGTAATTTTGTCCTCATAAAATGAGTTGTTACCACTTCCTCTGTTTTCTGAAGTAGACCGCATACAATTAATAGTATGTGTTTTTTAGGGAATTCCCTGGCGGACCAGTGGTTAGGACTAGGTGCTTTCACAGCCGGGTTAGTGCGGGGGGTGGGGGGGGTGTCAATCCCTGGTCATGGAGCGAAAATCCCGCAAGTCACGTGGTGTGGCCAAAAAAAAAAAAGTATGTGTTTTTTAAGTGTTTGATAACATTTACCTGTGAAGCCATATGGAGCTTTTTAATGAAAAGGATTTTAAGTAAGAATTCAATTTTTTTTAACTGACGGGGGCTATTGAGATTTGCTATTTATTTTTAAAGAACTGATTTGGGGGAATTCCCTGGCGGTCCAGTGGTTAGGACTCTGTGCTTTAACTGCCGAGGGCTCGGGTTCAATCCCTGGTCAGGAAACTAAAATCCCACAAGCCGCATTGCATGGCAATCAATCAGTCAATAAGTAAGTGGGTTTTTTTTAATGTTTAAAAAAAAAAAAAAAACCGATTTGGCATTGTTGGTTTTCTCTGTTGCTTATCTGCTTTCCACGGTGACAGCATAGGAGTGGTTGCCTGAAGCTGGCCAGAGGAGGATGATGAACTACAGAGGTGTTTGGGATGATAAAAATATTACGTATCTTCATTTTGGCAGTGATTACACAGGAGTGTATATTGTCAGATATCATTGAATATGTACTTAAAATTAGTGCATTTTATTGATTGTAAGTTGTGCCTCAATAAGTTGATTTTGAAAGTTATAAATAATTCATCGGGAAATGATTTTGTGATTTTGTTTGGATTACTTAGAGTTTTGATTTTTTTTTTAATAACAAGTGCCACTTAAAGTTTCTAGAGAATTAAATTATATTAAGAGGGAAATTTCTTATTTTACCATTTGAATGTTGTAGTAGAAAGCTAAATTTGAGACTGTGCTGTAAGGTATGTTGAAAATATTTAAGATTATGAACTATACCGATTAAAGCTTAAAGGCACCTAGCACTTTTTAGTGTGCTTTAAGGAACCTGTTAGGAGGAATTTCAGGCCATATTAAATTTTTTCCCATGCCTAAAACACTTTTTTTTCCTCTCTGTTGGTAAATCATGTTAGTGTTTTTTTCTGAAACTGTGACTATTGAGTGCCGTTATATTTCAGTAGTTAAGTGTCTGGACTTCAGAACTGGATGGCCTGTGTGTGCGTCCTGCGTGCTCCACTTCACTGATTATACAGTCTTGAGCAAGTTCTTCATGCAAGTTCTTTCCTATGTCAAATCATTTCTTATATTTTTTGGATCGAATGGTTTATTTATATCTCAGAACATTTTAGATTTAATTCTCCAAGTTTATTGTCTTATAATAAGAACACAATATTGCCTCATTTTCAATCGCATTGATTGTTATCCTGGCAAAGTGTCTGTTATTAAACCCCTAAGACAGTTTTTGTGTATACGTAATAACCCTCTGTCACTTTAATGTTTAGAATTACTTAACGTGATGTGATTTAGCAGGTAATTTATATTACTGCTTTTCTAATGTAAGAATATATGTTATTTACTTATTTACTATATTATAAAAAAACATGCTGGGCTTCCCTGGTGGCGCAGTGGTTGAGAGTCCGCCTGCCGATGCAGGGGACATGGGTTTGTGCCCCGGTCTGGGAAGATCCCACATGCCGCGGAGCGACTGGGCCCGTGAGCCATGGCCACTGAGCCTGCGTGTCCAGAGCCTGTGCTCCGCAACGGGAGAGGCCACAACAGTGAGAGGCCCGCGTACTGCAAAAAAAAAAAAAAAACAACTATGCTTTCTTATAGTTGGCTTTATTTTTCTGGGAATAGAATGTTGAACAGTGAAGTGTGGATTAGTTGGAGGTAATATTGTAATATGGAGCATAAATTACATTCATAGAACTCCATTCAAAAGAATGTAAGGAGAAACAGCAAATTCTGAGGAAAGTATTATAACTATACATTATTTAATAACATTGGGAAATAATCTTCTACCTCTTAATGAACACGCTATCTAAAACACTAAGTAGTTTTCTTTTTTATAGAGGTCAGATTAATTTTTAGGATTAATTAATGTTGTTTGTTGCTTTTTATAACTGGGATAAGATCATAGCTTAGGGCTTCCCTGGTGGCACTGTGGTTAAGGATCCGCCTGCCGATGCAGGGGACACAGGTTCGAGCCCTGGTCCGGAAAGATCCCACATGCCGCGGAGCAACTAAGCCCGTGCGCCACAACTACTGAGCCCGTGTGCCACAACTACTGAGCCTGCATGCTGCAACTACTGAAGCCCACACACCTAGAGCCCGTGCCCTGCAACAAGAGAAGCGACCACAATGAGAAGCCCGCTCACTGCAACGAAGAGTAGCCCCCACTTGCAGCAACTAGAGAAAGCCGCATGCAGCAACAAAGACCCAATGCAGCCAAAAATAAATAATAAATAATGTTTTTTAAAGTAAATAAGTAAATGTATTTACTGCCATAATGTATTATCTGGACTGTTTAATCATTTTTATGTGTGATATAACTAAATAGTTACTTAATTACATTTCTTGCTGTCTCCCCAACTCTGTGCCATTTTCATTTTTTTTTGTTCCCTAAAAGTGCTACACTTTGTACATTGGTGCTTCATGAACATCTACTTTACCAACCAAGCAATTAATCTTAAGATCCAAGTAGAAGCTACATTGCTGTGGACTTACTTTTATATTGCACATCTGCTCATTTTATGCTTTCCCCTTCTTCCTTCTTACAGTTCTCGACATGGCAAGACATGTGCCACTCTATCGAGCTCTGCTAGAATTGCTCCGGGCCATTGCTTCTTGTACGTGCATGGTGCCCCTATTGTTGCCTCTTTCTGCAGAGAATGGTGAAGAGGAAGAAGAACAGTCAGAGTGTCAAACTTCTGTTGGTACATTATTAGCCAAAATGAAGACCTGTGTTGATACCTACACCAACCGTTTAAGGTACTATACTTTGTTCATTTCTTTTGACCTTGGCTTTTACTATCTTTTTTAAAATATCTTTGTTGGTTTTTTAAAAATGATGTATGCTAATTAAACAAACATATGCACAAGCAGTAAATAAAACTACAAAGAAAAAGTAGCCACCAAATCCTACACTCAGAAACGTTTATTAACAGTGGCTTACCAGACATCGCCCTATGCGATCTTATAGCTATAGATAGAGTTTTTCTTAAATGCTGTCACATTGTACCTATTATACAGATAGATGCTAGTTTTACTCAATATTGAGGTGAAAGACACCTTCACTCTCAGTAAATACATATTGCTGATAATGTTCTTAATATTTCTGATTATGCATTGTATATAGATGCTGTATTTTACCTAACCATCTATTAGTGGACATTTGGGTTATTTCTAATTTGTAATAACCTCTGACATACATCTTTTGGGACTTGCAAAAATCTCTGCAGAGTAGATTCATAGAATTAGAACTGTTGGCTTTAGGAATTACTAGTTTCATTTTGATACATATGTTATAATTCATGCTATAATGTTTTTTAGAAGGTAGAGGATTTGGTATTTATTTGTTGAAGTTATAGTAAAGTTAGTATTTTATCTTTGTAGAAAATTGAAGTTTTAAATGAATCTTTGGTTAAGTTTATACCTTGCTAGAAATCAGATGGTGAGTCCTCTTATCAAAAACTTTTTTAAAAACCTTTTCCTGGTAACCTTTTTCATTCTCTTAGCAGAATCTGTTTAATGGTTGTCAGTTTTACTTAAAGATGGCATAAATTCTGATGTTTGCATAAACATTCAGAATTAGGCTAGAGGAAGCTTATTTCTTTGTTAGTGGTCTTTTGAATCAGTTAATCTTCTTTACCATCTTTGCAATATATTTGTCCTACCTGTTCTCACTTATTTTTTTAGTAGCCTAAAATTTGAGAAACTCAGTATACATCAAGTGATGGCAGAGAATTGGTCATTGGAGGAATAGTTTTTGTCAGCTTTCATTTTTCAGAAGAAATCAACTCCTCAGATTATTCTGACTCTTTTAGCTTTATTGTACTGTTAATATCACTTTAAAAACTAGTGGCTCACTGCCAGGCAGTAAGAATCATGAATTAGAGAAGAGATTAAAGAAGACCCAATTGATAGCAATATAAAAAGCTGTAGGTTCATACTCTTTTACCAGGGAGGGAAAATGTAAAGGTATATTTTCTTTGATAGTGTGAGACTTTTTTATGTTGTAGAGAAGAAAATAATATTATCTTTGGTCCCATCCTTCATTATGGCAAAAATCTTTCTAACTGGTAACCTAGGTAGCTAACATAATTATACAAAAATAGTGTGGTATCATCAGACTAAAGGTCTGATTTTCTAACTGAGCTAAGTGAATGGAATTTGCAGACCTAGAGTGCCGTTTTTGCTGCTTTTCTTAATGTATATTCTGTTCACATAACATGCAGTATAATTTCTTAAAAATTAAACTTCTGCATGAAATGTATTAATGAACCACTACAAAAATTTAATTGCGGATAGAGGATAACTGAGTTTCAGTTAACAGGAGCTCTTTATTTTTCTACTTGGTTACCTGGAAAAAACATTCTTTAAAATCTTTCACCAAGAAAAAATGACACTTCAAACTTTTAAGTATTGTACCAGCAAAACATGCATGTAGGGAGCTTCCCTCGTGGCGCAGTGGTTGGGAGTCCGCCTGCTAATGCAGGGCACACAGGTTCGTGCCCTGGTCCGGGAAGATCCCACATGCCGCGGAGCAGCTAAGCCCATGCGCCACAACTACTGAGCCTGCACTCTAGAGCCCATGAGCCACAACTGCTGAAGCCCACACACCTAGAGCCCGTGCTCCGCAACAAGAGAAGCCAGCACAATGAGAAGCCTGCGCATTGCAACGAAGAGTAGCCCCCACTCGCCGCAACTAGAGAAAGCCCACGCACAGCAATGAAGACCCAACGCAGCCAAAAATAAATAAATTAGTTAATATTTTTTAAATTGAAAAAAAAACATGCACATAAAGATCATGACTGTTCACAGAGATCATTTCATTTTTTATTTTATCTTTACAGTGACCCTGTGCAGTTAACTATATTTTAAAGCTATTTTACTGACAAACACTAAAGAGAGTTTTGTATTATGGTTTGAATGTGCCTCTTCGTCAAGATTCCTCATGATATCTGTTGTTTTTTTATATATATGTAGAATACAGCCTCTGTTACAAAAAGAAGCCAGCAAAGACATACGTGTTATAACATCCCTACTTTCCTATCAAGGTTTGGCACCTTGAGAATTCACTTTCCACTTCACAGAAAGAGGGGAAAATCTACTCTTTTCCAGCCTGTCAAAACTTAAATGTATTTCTTTTCATATTTTCATCAGACTAGAACTCTAATAAAGTGAACAGTATAGTCCAATTTCCTGTAAAGTTTATACCCACAGAAATTGGTCTAAATTTATTTTTAACACTGTTTCAAGATGCAAAGCTTCCCCCTCCCCCCTCCCCTCTACCTGATCCCCAACTATATTTAAAAACAAAAACAAAACCCAGGATACTCTGAGAAGAGGATGGTCAAGGCAAATTACATTCTGTTTACATATCACTTTTAGGATGTGTTTTAGTGCTTCATCAGGATTTGGAGTTATGACTTTAAAAATAATGTGTAGGTGTTCCCCAGCTCAGAACATTTTTGCATTATTTTTGTCTCTTTTTCTCTCAGTAAGAAATAAGGCAGGTGGGGGGGATGCCTTGACTGTGGGTGATTCCCTGGGGTGTCCTGGCCACATCTGCACCTGGGGGCTCAGAGGAAAAATAGGTAAGGGTAGATAGAGTACATCTATTTAGTATAGGTTTTTCTTTTTTTTTTTAAAGCAAGAAAGCAAGTACTAGTTCACTAATTATGTTTATGTATATTATTGTATTGCCTTGTTTTCTTCTTATTATTTCTCATTTGTTACTTTTTTTTTTCTTTCTAAAAGCCAGGAATACACAAAAGGCATGCAGTTTTTTCCCTCCAAATGAAAATTTAACATAGCACAATTTTGTCATATTAGATAAAGAAAAGATAGATTCTCTATGTAATTTGCAGGTCTCTGGATGATAATTGTGGTTACATATAATGATTTACATTGATATTATTTCTTCTGTATATGTTATACTTACAATTTTTAGCTTTTTTGGATGAAAGAAATTAAAACGTTTTGCCCAAATCTAAAGAGGAAGTTTACTTTTACTGGTTGGAATAATCCAATTAAGAGTATCCTATCTTGGGCTTCCCTGGTGGCGCAGTGGTTGAGAGTCCGCCTGCTGATGCAGGGGATGCGGGTTCGTGCCCCGGTCCAGGAGGATCCCACATGCCGCGGAGCGGCTGGGCCCATGAGCCATGGCCGCTGAGCCTGCGCGTCCGGAGCCTGTGCTCAGCGACGGGAGAGGCCACAGCAGTGAGAGGCCCGCGTACCGCAAAAAAAAAAAAAAAAGTATCCTATCTTGAGGACAATGCTTAAACCCAACTAATTTTGATCTCAAAATTCAAAGAATGTTAGAGATTATATAGGTTAACTGACTCTCCCCTCCAAGCCTGAAACCTTCTATAAGAGGAACTAGGAAAATATCATGAAGAAGCTGAAAAGGCAGATCATTTACTTTGCTTTTATCTAATTTGTGTTTTAGAAGCTTGCGCTTATATTCAGATAGGTGATATCTGGCCTGGTCACAAGAGCATCACTGATTTGTTCATTTAACGGATGTTTATTGAATGTTCATGAGAGCATAACAAGAAAATCAGGACTTTTTCTAAGGGACTGACAGATTATGGGGGAAACAATAACTAGGCAGTTTTAATAACACAGTACATGCCATTAAAACATTACTGGAGGATCAACCCAGATTTGGAAGCCCAAAGAATACATAAGAATTGGCTAAATAAAGAGGAGCAGGGGCCTGATGTACCAGGCTGTGTGAAGAATGTTGGAGTGAAAGAAAGCATCAAGTATTCAGCGAAATGTAGAGAATAAAGAAGTTTGGTGTGCCTGGGTGTCCTTCGGGTGAGAAATAGGGGTGGGAAATGAGGCTAGAGAGGAAAGCAGGGGCTTGAAGAACTTCATAGTTACCTACTCTTAAATGTGATGAGCCATTGAAAGGATTTCAGCAGAGATCTAATCAGATCTGCATTATAAAAGATTGTCTTGCAGTGTATCTGAATGGTTAGGGTGGGAGTTAGAACAAGACTAAATTGCCATGGAAGAGATTTTCATCCTTTCTATCTTGACAGTTGAGCTGTTTGTGTCCTCTCCCATCCTGCCATTCTGGGGACTGAGGATTTGAGTCTATTAGCATTCTTGCTCTAAAATTATGGACTTAAAAGAAAGTTAGTTCCTAGGTAGAAATACTATCTATGTTTCAGATGTTTGACTTTAAAAAAGAAATAATATAACTCAGGCTTTAAATTACTTATTAACTACATTATTCTGCCTATGTGTTAGTATCAGTGACTGCGGATTTATCCCTGGGGATCTCCTTCAATAAAGTGTAAGTGCTATCGAATAAATGGTTTTCGGAGCATGGTTTCCTTTGTTAACATACCAGAATCTGAAGTCTGTAATCCTACGCAGAAGTTCTCCAGTACTAATCCTACTAGGTTATTTTACTGAAGACAGAAAACAGTCATCTATTGGCTTGACAGAGGCTCAGAATCATTAGCAGAGAATCTAAAATCTTTTATATTAAGGTTTAGGAATGACAGGGTGAGACTACATTCATTTTCATACAATTCTTCTCTTTCCTTAAAGCTGTCATCCAGCCAAAATTGTATATGTGGAAAACATATATGACAGTAAGTAGGCTTTAGATTTAATTTTTCTAGAGCCTTTTGTCTATATTATTTTAGAATTCATCTTAAAAGAGTATCATGTGATAATGGGATTTTTCTTAATCGGATCAAAATAAACCAAACCATTTTCATGGTTGAAAACTGAAGGAAATTTTTCTTGGTAGAAATTCTTTGTCAGAGTGAAGAGCCTCAGCATGTATGAGGAGGAACTTTCAAACCTTATACCACCCATGCTTTTGCTAGAATCTTTCTTTAGATCAGATTTTCTTTTTTAACCAAACATTTTATTTAAAGAGGAAACTTCACATTACTAACATATCAGACGGACCAGTATCATTTGCCATAAATAGAAGATAAGTCTAAAAGTGAATAAACTAAATTTAAAAAATTAGTGTCTGGGACTTCCCTGGTGGTCCAGTGGTAAAGAATCCACCTTACAAGGCAGGGGACGCGGGTTTGATCCCTGGTCAGAGAACTAACATCCCACATGCTGCAGGGCAACTGGGCCTGTGCGCCACAACTACTGAGCTCGTGCACCTCAACTAGAGAGCCCACGTGCTGCAAACTACAGAGCCCAAGCACTCTGGAACCCATGCGCCACAACTACAGAGCCCATGCGTCCTGGAGCCTTTGCGCCACAACTAGAGAGAAGCCCACACGCCACAACTAGAGAGAAGCCCACACACCACAACGAGGAGCCCAAGTGCCGCCATGAAAGATCCTGCGTGCCTCAACAAAGATCTCATGTGCTGCAACTGAGACCTGATGCAGCCAAAAATAAATAAATAATAAATAAATATTTAAAAAAAAAAAAAGTTAGTGTCTGACTCCAGACCCGTTTTGTGTTTTAATAAGGAAGATTTAACAATGCTAAGAAATTACCAAAGGCTTACTGAGACCTTTCTTTTCATTGGAAAGAGACTAGTTTTCTCACTCTTCAATTCAGTTAACTAATACCATGTCTAATTATCACTTAATGTTTTCTCACGCTTTGGGAAACTTTATTAATAGGATATATCAAGTCCTCTAAAAGTAATGGCATTTTGCAAATATAAACTAACAAGATTAAAAAGGAGAAGAAATGGGATGATGTATGTCCATTGACTGTCTTACTCTCCTTCCCCCTTTTATCTGTGCTTAATTGGGAGAAACGAAAGTTAGCAGAAGCCAGACTAGCCTTGCTTTTGTTTTAATGTGGCTACAATTTAGAGTGGTATTTTGATTCTCATCCTCACTCTCCTATGGATGAGGATTAGTTTGGTGACAGATAATTACAGTATTCTGATGGGATTGGTATTAGTGTAAACCAGAGCACTATTCAAGGAATAAATGTATATACTTCTAGTTTATTATGTTCATCTTTCCTGGCAAGACTAACCTGTTGACATGGCAAGGTGGCACCTAGGAGTGATTTATTGTGATTTAGTCTGTCTTTAAAAAGTTGTTAAATATTTACTGTACAAATTGCATTAAGAACTTCCTAAAGATGATGATATTTTAATATTCTTTTACTCATGATTCTATATGTTACTGTCTACCACCTCTCCTAATAAGTCCTCTCAAGATTCACAATTTGCAATAACTGCTTAGAGTTAATTTGAGTCCAATGGTTAACATAAATAAACTGATTAATATTGCTGTTGGCTGATTATTAGTAAACATTTATATTAAGATAAGTCAGGGAAACATTCCTAACTAAAGACTAGGCAAAAGTGTATTGCTTCAAAATAGAGAATTTTTACATTCAGCACTTTCCAACTTTTGTCTGAAACAGATAGCGTTTAGATAATTAATTATGAGGACTTTTTCAGAAATTAATTTTTTTCTAAGTATATAATAGCATGTTTTGTACACTGGTTTTATACCATTTTGAAAACATACCTTAAATGTACCTATAATGTTAAATGTAATTTTCTACTTAGGCCATTTTCTAACATCATCTATCACTTAAAATTTAAACAATTTTAAGCTATCATATGGAAATTTAAGCTATCATATGGAAATTTTGTACTTTTTTCTTGCATAGTTTTTGAAAACTTTATTACCATAAATGTTCCGTTTTTCAGGTGCCCTCAGTATAGCAATATTGACACTTTTCTTTCTTACCGAATGCAGAAAAAAAAATTTTTCATTTATTTTATCCAAAAAGCCTTACTTTCTGTTTTTTTTTTTTAGTTTTATAATTTGATGAGTTTTGTGTTTAATACTTTTAATTTTTATATCTACAAGCAGTGGAAGAAATAGTTCCCTAGGGGCCAAAAGAGAGAGGCTGGGGCAGGGGGCGAGGGGGAGCGCATGTGAGAATGACACCCTGATACAAAAGTAGGAGGTAAAGGATGTATAAAGGTGTAAGCAGTGTTTGTTAGACACATGCCAAAGACAGCCTGTGATGAGATGTTTACTACACATAAGTCCAAGGTCACTACCACTTAATTTTATGCCAGTTATGAGAGATCAAAATCTGGTAAAAATGGGGCTTCCCTGGTGGCGCAGTGGTTGAGAGTCCACCTGCCAATGCAGGGGACACGGGTTCGTGCCCCGGTCTGGGAAGATCCCACATGCCGCGGAGCGACTAGGCCCGTGAGCCATGGCCGCTGAGCCTGCGGGTCCGGAGCCTGTGCTCTGCAACGGGAGAGGCCACAACAGTGAGAGGCCCGCCTACTGCAAAAAAAAAAAAATCTGGTAAAAATGAATTTTTCTAACTGTCAGATTAATGACTTAGGCAGATAAAAGACAAAAGTATTTTCTGAATTCCTTTTGTTCTGTCAGTTTGAAATAATTTTGATTAGTATAATATTTATGTTCCAGCCTCTATGTTTTTATTGATTTCCCTTCTTGTTTCTGAAGAATAAGCCAAACTGCTTTAAATGTGGGAAAAGTTATAATAAATATATAGTAGCATATAGCTGTATAAAAAATACAAGGAATAATATCATAACCTAACTTTTGTGTAGGATATAGAGTTTCAGAAGTTCTTAGATGTGTATTACTAGTTTTTTCTGCTCTGTGTGGTAGACAAAATATTCTTGTTCTACAAAGAATGAAACTATTACTTAGAATTTAAAAACTTACTAATAGGTAATAAATCTGGGATTTAGCTCCCCACTTTCCTGATGCCTGTAGTGTTCATTATCAAAAACAATATTTATGAAGAAAGAGGGACTTCCCTGGTGGTTCAGTGGGTAGGACTCCATGCTCCCAAAGCCGGGAGCCTGGGTTCAATCCCTGGTCAGGGAGCTAAATCCCACATGCAGCGACTAAAGATCCTGCATGCCGCGGCTAAGACCCAGCACAGCCAAATAAATAATTAAAAAAAAAAAAAAAAGACAAGTTGATTGACCCGTAGTCCAGATACTTCTATTTTTATACCCCATTGCTACATTTTACCAAAATTGTTCATTGATCGCTAAGGTGACATGTAATGGCTAGACTTCAGCTTTAGCTGATTCCTGAAAAACACTTAGATCAAGTACCAAAGTACAGCTTATTCTATTATTTAAGTGATTAACAAACATAAACTCATTAAAAATTATAAATTGACTTAATACTTCTACCTCAGTAGCATAACATATAAAATGATTATTTATTCCTTGTCAGATTACATTAGATGAGCTTTATGTTTCAAGATGGTTTCCACTATCTTACTTCTGACAAAATCTCAAGCAATCCTAATTGCTGAATTTGAAGTCTCTTGCTAAGTAAGATTTAGTTTGTAAATCTTTCTGGGCACTTCACGATAAGTAACCTGTCCCATAATATCTACAGGGTTTTAGAACTATAAGGAATGCTCTTAAGAGTTCAGATAGTTCATATCCCCCTTTTTATAAATGATGAAAACAAGGTCCATAAATACTGTGATTTGTTCCAAGGTCTCGTGCTTAGTGGCAGAGAGCTATGATAAGACCTCAAATTTCCTAATGTCCCAATCAAGTATATTTATTTACTAAATTGAACTTAACTTCCAAAGAACAATTGGATTTATGCGTCAGTGAATAATTAGAAATCGAAGTGTGAACTTATTTCTGATTTGGCTTTGGAAAGTTAGGATACATAAATATTTTTAATGTTGACAAGTAACATTTTTTAATTGAAAATTTTGCTTTTGATAATTAAAAAAGTATATATAAGAATGCAGATTCTACAGAATTTTTCTTATATTTTCTTTTGCTTATCTTTTTTCACTCCCCTGAAGAATTTTTTTTAACACTATGATAAGATGTTAAAAGGCAGCATATTTCGTTAGATATGCATAGCCATTCGAGTTGTGCCTAAGTAATAATTACTAGATCACTAAGGTAACCTAAGTAAGGTAAACTGTGTTTTGTGGTCTGTAGAACATGAGCTGGTAGCAACTTCATGTAATTATCCCTTAAATGAGGATTAAGTCAGCTTTACCCATTTGATTTTTTTTTTTTTTGCTCAAAAGAATCAATAAAAATATTTCCTCTGAAAATTTCTTAGTTATTGATGTATGTATTTTTCCTTTACTGTCTTTTCAAGCTGATTTGGTGTCTACTTGCATAGACTAGGGTGGTGTGTTGGAGATATAATTATTTTCTCTATGTTGCTGGAGCAGCCTCTTCCCACCCCGCTAAACACCCTCTTGTTTTCCATCTCCTGAATTTTGTTACTATCTTAGTATGTCCTATATTTGTAATATCTTTAACTCCCTTGTCAAGAAGAAATTAAAGAGTTTATTAGCAAAACTCGATATTTAAATAACAAATAGAAAAAACAACTCCTGCCTGTTTATGACCAGTTGTCGATCAGCATTTTATTTTAGATTCTTAAAAAAGAAAGAACTTGAAAGCAACTCTGTCACCTCCATTAATAAAGGGATTTGTGGCATCAGGTAGCGTAATACTTTAAACCTTTATATATGTATTGTTTCCACTTGAAATATAATTATCTAGTGTGAAAATTCATTTTGTTGCCCATAAAATAATCACAGTGTGAAAATGTGAGCCCTTCAGATTTTAAGTACCATTCTTGGTGAAATTCATCTGCTGGCCATTTCAACCTGTGTTATCTCAAAATGAAGTCACAGTACAGCCATAGTAGTTTGGTTTCACTTTTGAGTAAGTGTGGCACTTCGTAGCCTCCTTGGAGTTGGAGCAAAGGCAGATATTTTGTCCTTGATCTTTTGTGCAGACTTTTCCTGCTCAACTCCAGTAGACAAATAATCATATTTTGTATATTTAGTATTTGATAGCTTCACCAGAAGTTTGAAAAAGGCACTTGCCGCCAATCACATAATCTTAATTGCTAATAAGGACGTGACACAAATGACTCTGTTGAGTGTAAGGTGTTCTCAACATTGAACTTCTCTTTAATAGCATTATTAAAGTAAGCATCCTTGATTGCCCTTTCCCTTAGCTATCCCAAAGTGTCTTCCAGTGCAAAGTTCATCAGTTTTTAAAATAACTGAATTGTCTTGTAGAAATACCCAATTCATTTTTATCCAACTAAGCAATAAGATTAGTTGATTTACTTCTTAAACGGCATATTTTCTATCAAACTCTCTTGTTTTAACTCCTTTAAGTTAGTTCCTTTAGGGCTTCAGTTGAGAAAGAATTTCAGTTCCAGTCCTCCTACATTTGTTTTCATTGGAAAAACATTTCCTATCTTCTTTTTCCTCTGTTTCTCAAACCTACAAAGTGAAAAAGGCCTGATTTCTTAGACAAGAAGAATTTGTTGCAACCATATATATATACTTTTTAAGTTTCTTTTTGTGATGACCTTGAACAAGTTCAGTGGTTTGTCAACCTTTTTTACTTGGTGGTGGAGACAGCAGTGCCAACATTTATTTTAATATCTCTTAGCCCCAGTTGGATTGTCCCCTGGTGAAGCATATTACTTGTGGCAACTCCATTCCACAGCAGCACACAGTACCGTATTTGTCCTGTGATGTTTAGTCTGACTGGAAAACTATTATATTTTTATCTAATCTAAAAATCAAGGTTTTATTTTCAAAGGCTTCTCATACCTCTGTTTTGAATATTCCCTTCTCTCCTATTGCTCATTTATGCTTCATTTAAGACAAAGAAGATTTTATTTTCTACTTTCATTTAAATCATATTGAAAACTAAAACCAGTACTTCCATTTGGAAAGAATTTAAGTAAAAACAAAAGGGAATCTAAAGTTTAAAACTAAGCTTTAAAATAAGCATGGAAAACATTCATCTTACAAAGGTCTTATCCCATTTAGTGGTGCATTTCAAAAATTATTTTCGTGTTTTCTATAGACATTAGAAGCAAATAATTCTCCACAGTAACATTTTTAAAAATCTTTCTGCTTACTTTTACTTTTTTTTAAACTATAATTCCTGGCAAAGAGCTTTAGAACTGTGGATATGGTGCATTGTTTTATAGGTAAATATAGAAGTTTCATTCTCTTGTAGTTTTAGAATCTTCCTCTAAGACACTAATTCTTAATACTTCTGAATCTGGACGTTTCAGCACATGGTGTCCTGATTACTTCTTCAATGTGGTTCTGCTTTTTAAATGTTTATTTCAACAGTTTGATAGTTTTGACTTTAGAATTAGGAGTGCAGGGGATTGAAGTGGTCTTTCCTAATGTCCAACCAAGAAGATAGTTGTATTAAGCTGTTTTTAGTTTATAGATTATAAGAGAACATAATTCTGATATCTTGTAGTCATACAAATATCCAACTTAATGTGGGTGGTAGAATTAGAAGAAGCAGTTCAGTATAACTGAATGTTGAGTTATGGGTTTCTTTTTTCTTTTTGTTTTCACAAGAAAGATTTGCCCATTCTGCTCACATCCTAGTTTAGATTATATGTCACAGAGCCAAAATTTGCTTAATTTATTAGCTGTGTCGTTGGAATTCACAGCATAGTGGAAAATGTTTGCAGATAATTCTGTGCAATAGTAGAAACTTCAGTTGATTCCTCGTATTTCTTCAGGGCAGTGATCACAACCAGATTCAACGTATGCACAAAGCAGCGGATACCATGGTAGCGGCCGTCGCTGATTGCTTTTACCATGTTGGATCCATTGTCAGTCTCAAAGACCTACTTCCAGCTAGGTGCCTTGAACTCAAATAGCTTTTCACACAGACTTCAGGATGTGAGCTAAGGTATGGCCTTTTTTCATGAGCTGGGCCTACATATGGGTTGACAGTAACCTGCAGCTTTTATAGAAAAGAGACTGCTGTCTGTAGTTTAATGTCAGACAATGACTAGTTGTAGTCATCATCAGGCAGGTAGTGTGTGTTCTTCATATATTTGAAGTACTTTTACCTTTTGAAGATTATTCCTTTTTCTGCTGTATGTTTTTTCAAAAAGACTATCCACATAAAAAATTCTCGTTAGAACCTGCTGTAAAGGTCTAATTATGTCTGCTTTATGATTCAGCCATTATCTTCAAGATGTATGTGATTATTTCTTTCACGCATTTGGTGTAAAAAATGCTGTTTTTAAAATTTCTGTGGATCTTTCTGCAAAATTCTTAAACATTTTTAAAATTTTGTGGTCAAAAATAACAAAAATTTTTATCCTAACTATTTGCAGTATTTTAATAATAGAGATTTCTCCTACTAATCATCTTTTAAAAACTGGAGTTAGGAAATTGGTATTCATGAATAGGGCTTGAAATTTAGAATCAGTAGTTTTCTGAGGGTAACTTACTCTAAATTGCATGAGGCAGTTTACTCTCCATGCCAGAGGTTCTTGTTTCTTCAAGGAGAAAATACCCTAATTCTGGAAAAATGAGCTTCACTCCTGTAATCTTCCTTCTCTGCTTGGCAAGATATGTTTCTTTAAGTGACATCTTTATTGAGAATATAATGGATCAACTGACTAATCATAGATTTAGGAAACCATCTTTATTTTATTATGGCTATAACCATAACTCTTCTGTTTTCTCAAACTACTTACTGTTGTTTTCCTATTGTTCAGTGGCCCTTCTAATTAAGAATTTTTTTAAGCCCCAGGAAGAGAATCATTTGCAACTGGGGAGAGAGAGAGTCTTTATAAATTCAGAGGGGGTACTATCAATCAACTTAAGTGTTTTTTCTTGACTCTCAGTGTTTCACAAAGTTTGTGAACAGCCATTGGTAAATGCAGAATTTGAGAATCTGTTTGATCTTGTCTACCAGAATCATATCTTTATTTTAAAAATTGTCAGACACACTATTAAACTGCAGTCTCAGCTTAACTTCATAGCTATAAAAGATGCAGTATGTTATTTGATTCTAGCAGTAAAATGTCTATTTCAGTCTTAAAACATTCATTCACTATATTCTCCTTACTTACATATGCAAACATATATGTTCGTATACATGTTCACACACAGAGGTTGATGCCTAATGTGATACACAGCAAAACATCTACCAAGTGGTTCCTGAGTAGCAAATGAGAGTTGGCCATGTGTTCTCTGTGACTCCTACATATACATCAGGGAAGATAAGAAGAGAGGGTAGGAGAAAAAGCAGTAACCCAGTGACACATTACGGTTCTTAAGTTAAATCCTCTTGCCAGGTGAGGTGGTGTATGACGTGGTATAAAAATATCTGTGGATGCTAGATTTTCACACAGTGTGGGAGCCAATTCAAGACTCATGCATAACACTAAATCCGGTTACCCTTGTTATCCATCTGAGTGGCTCTTCTTAATTTACCTCTTATTATCTACCTAAAGTTAAGCACTGAATTGCTTCTGAGCAGATTTTTGTCTTTGTGATAAAGAACAGTTTATTTGGACATAGATTGCATGATATTATTTTGTTAAAGACTCTTCTATCTTCTGTCAGTCTTTTTATAGTTCTCTAAGGCTCCATGCCCACTTTGTGAAATGTTGTTTTAATATAATAGCCATGTCCTTTTGTTAGTAGCTGTACAAACTAGAAAAATGAATGATGCGTAGTTTAGATCATACCTTAGCATAAACATTTTAAACGCTTTTATTTATATGTGATTTCAGTTTGTTTTAAATTATCTATTTAATGAATTAACAAAGATGTAGATTTTTAGTATCTAAGAAGTAGTGTAATGATGATGTGAGTAAAACATGCTGAGAGTTGAAATAGAAAAAAGGAAATTGATATTTAGTTGCTGTTTTTAGTGAACCTTGTTAATAAAATGCTACTGCATTCACCTAGAAAATTTAATTTGAGTCTATATTAGACCCTGAATAGGGAATACAGGAGAATATCTTTAAAATGATTATGCCCTAAAACTTAATGTTTAAATAAAGATTCAGTGTATAGAAGCACATTATATTAAGTTACCTAGTAGTGAACCTGCACTTTATTCTGGAATTTTTCTTCCCCCCCCCTTGGAAATTAATATACTCTAAGTGAAATACAAAGAGTATTAAACTGAAAAACCACCTATGGATCTTTGATTCCCAAGTCTTAGAAGGCAGAGGATCTTTTACTTTTAGATATAGAAGTGATTTCTCTACTTCTAGGTACATAGTTACTGTAAGTATGTTTTTAAAGGTGTGGATCGAAGGACATACCAGGTATTGGGGTCTTTTTACAGTATGACATTTCTACAGTGTTTTTAACTCTTGTCTGTTTTTGCATATGAAGAGACAACCTACCGGAAACTTTGGTTATTATGCTAGGCATTATCCTATGGCTTCAGAATGAATCTAACTTAAACTACTCCTGGTATATATCATGTGTATGTCAAATGAAATGCAGACTATCATGTTGATTTTTAAACTGTTACTGATTTATGGAAGTATTTATTTTTCAAAACTAAAATTTTAATTTTCCTTGCATTTCTTTCCATATTAAAAAAAACTTTTCAGATCTAAAAGGGAAAATGTTAAAACAGGAGTAAAACCAGATGCATCTGATCAAGAGCCAGAAGGACTTACTCTTTTGGTGCCAGACATTCAGAGGACTGCTGAGATTGTTTATGCAGCCACTACCAGTTTGCGGCAAGCAAATCAAGGTACAGCACTATTCTCTTTATGCTCCTTTTCTTTTGATACAAAGATGTTTCATTTACTACTGAAAACCGCCTTCTCTTCCCTCTATGTTAATGGTTTTCCAGCAAGTTATTTACTTAAAGATTCTGTTCTATGTCAGGTTTTCAAGCTAATTTTGTATAGTCTCTTAATTTTAAAATATTTATCTCTACTGTGTATGATTTCTAAGACTGTTGGTAGGCTGACAGCATGCATTATAAATTTCTTTTCCCACTGAAAGTTATGAAATTGAAAAATGCAATTGTATTAGATAGAAAACAGTACATTAATAGTGTGTAAGAATTCAGTTAAAATTGACATTTTCACATATTAGCAATGGATGAAATAAATGATTCTTCATCATCTATTGCTCTATTTCTGCTGTTCTTGCCTGAATAGATGAAATCTAATTAGCATTTTAAGAATTTAAGCTTTAAAATTGATAAGATTTTTAGCCCTATTAGTTATTTTTATGAAATAGAAAGAAATCTTTTAATTTTAAAATGGTACAATAGGAAGATAATTATGAAGAGTTTGGTAATTTTTCAGAATTCAAATTCTGAACTCTAGAAGTTAATAGTTTTTTTGTTTTACTCTTCGAAAATGTATACTTATGTTATTTATCTTGAAATATTAAATAACAGAAAAAAAACTAGGTGAATATTCAAAGAAGGTGGCTATGAAACCCAAACCTTTATCAGTATTGAAATCACTTGAAGAAAAATATGTGGCTGTCATGAAGAAATTACAGTTTGGTAAGTTGAAATTGTACTCTTTATTTCTTCAGCTCTCATTTTACATTTTTTAATAGTGCTATCGAAATGTGTTCTAGTAAAATTAAAGAATTTCAAACTTGCTTTTACCATGAATTTTTCATATACTCTATATATGTGTGTATGTATGTTTATATATACACACATGCAAAAATTTTTATCATCTTTCTATCTCTGAATTTATATCTGTGTTTATAGTTATGTTTGGAAATCATGATTCAGTAGAAACCAGGAAAAAAACAAAGCCAAATGTCTAACAAACAGGCAGAAAGTGGTTTTCTTTCTTTACCCCTCCATGTCTGCATATCCTTGCCTGAAGGAAGCCAAGACCTGGGACTTTGAACCAAGTCTGTTACTCTTACCATTTTAGAATTCCAAGGGATATACCTTTGGAAAATGTAGCCTTTCCCATTCCAAAACTCTTGACAAGTAAGGACTGATGAAAAGATCATATAAGCACCCTTCATAAGGTGCTGGTTTATGAATAAACACTAGAATTCCAAATTTTGATGACCATTATTAACTATTATTGTATGTCCCTCTTTTTCATTCTTGAGAACCAGCCCAAAGGACATTGACTATATTAAAAAGAACACCAAAGTAGGAGTCCAAAAAAATGTAGATTTATGTCATAACTGTCAGAGTCATAGGCCAGAGCCTTTGATTAATGTTAGTCAGCTAGGAGGCTACTCTCATATCACTTAAAATCATAAACTCTGCCAGTTGGACGTGACTTTAAATGTAATTGAGTTTTGCTATCCATTGACTTTTAGAATAATTTAGAAAAAATAACGGGTTTTCTGTTGTGTTGTTTTTTAGTAAACTGCGTTTTCTAACTTATGTATCAAATATTTTCTCATATCACGATTCTTATACAACTTGATATTTATTGACTGCCTAATATTTTTTATAAGCCTAATTATTTTTTTAAAGTACTTTATATATTTTTAAAAAAATTTTTTTGGCTGCGCTGGGTCTTTGTTGCTCCATGCGGGCTGTCTCTAGTTGTGGTGAGCCGGGGCTAGACCGTGGGCTCAGTAATTGTGGTGCACAGGCTTAGTTGCCCCTAGGCATGTGGGATCTTCCCAGACCAGGGATTGAACCCTTGTGCCCTGCATTGGCAGGTGGATTTTTAATGACTGGACCACCAGGGAAGTCCTTGACTGCCTAATATTCTCATATAAAGTACTGTCATTTGTTTAACCAATAACTAGACCTTTAGGTTGTTTCCAGTTTTTTAGTAACGTCTGCAACATCTCAGTGGGCATTATTGCATATAAATATTTGTACACATCCAGGATTATTTCCATAGGACAAATTAATAGAAGAGGAATTGCTGAATCAAGCAGTATGTAGGTTTTTAGCAACTAGCCATTATCTTTGATTGTATATTTTAATAAAATTTTGGTATTAGAAGACCCTGTTTTCTTATAGATATATGATATAAAAATTTCCTCCAGGCGTGGGGATAAGCTCATGTATGTATCTGGTGGATTGCTGTTTATAAAACTCAAAAGGAAATTTATCCCTGTATTATGTGAAAGGCAGCAGAGTTGAGCAGATGAAATAACTCTGGTTTACAGCTTTACTGATAGAAACTACTCAGAAGTCTTGTTGAGACATAGTACATTTGTAGTGCACAGACCCATGACACTGTTTATAGGTCTTCCCCTTTTTTCTGGATTATAAACTTCTTGAGGCAGATATATTTTCCTGTTTACTATTTAACTGAAAGAGCCTAGCCTAGGACCTAGCACTTAGTAAGTTCTTGGTAAAATTTACTGCATTAATGATAATTATAATGTAGTTTTCATGTTTTTCTGTATATTTAGAATTGTATGAACACAAGGTCAGAAGTTACCATTGTTTCTTTGTATTTGCCCTTGTATCAGTAGGTGGTTTTAATTTAGTTTTATAAGATATTTAAATATCTTTGTTTTCATCCATTGGTGGGGTAGGGTTAATCTGAATTAGAGATGTAGTTCAAATCCACTTTTTTTTCTTTCTATTTTGTATGGACATATAGCTTATAAGTAAATCATAACTTTAAGTCCTTCCAAATCTGCCTGAATAAATGGTTAAGAATTAACCCATTACTTTTATTCTGTCAAAGTACTTCAGAGATTTCCCTAATAATCCTCTTTTATCCTATTAACTTAAATTTCAAAAGTAATACAGAAATAAACTTCAGCCTGTCATTTCTGTTTTCTGATTCCAAATGCAAATATATAAAGACTTATTCTCTTTTTAAAAATGAAATATAATGAAATACTTTTTGGCATTTCATGTTCTGAAATATTTTGGCAAAAAACATTATATACCATTCATTTTATCTACTACTTTGCATTGTGATTTAAATGCTTGATGTTATATAATCTACCTGCATGTCCAAATTGTAAATTTAAGTTGATTTCTTCCTTTGCTTCCATGACATCGCTCTAGCAGCATTAACACACATATGTAGGTATTACGTAAACATTTATAGTTTGCTCTTCTTCCACATTGCAGACCTCTCCATTTTGTGGGGGAAGAAGGATTAGTGATTTGTTTATTTGTAATTTTTTGTTATTATGACAGCTATCCTCCATTCTGGTTCTTTTTTTTTTTTTTCAGTGTTTTTTTTTTTTCTTTTCTTTTAGATACGTTTGAGATGGTTTCTGAAGATGAAGATGGGAAATTGGGTTTTAAAGTAACCTACCACTACATGTCTCAGGTGAAAAATGCAAACGATGCTAACAGTGCTGCCAGAGCCCGCCGCCTTGCACAGGAAGCTGTGACGCTGTCAACCTCACTGCCTCTTTCATCGTCCTCTAGTGTTTTTGTGCGCTGTGATGAGGAGCGACTTGACATCATGAAGGTAGAAAAAACAACTTTTTTTCCTATTTCCCTGGCTAATCCAGTTATTCAAGTATTCATATAAAGCACTAGAAATAACATGAATTTAAATAAATTTAATAAAAATTCTGTTGACCATTTTGGACATCAGTGAAGGGAGTCCTTTTTTTTTTTTTTTTTTTTTTTTTTGTGGTACACGGGCTTCTCACTGTTGTGGCCTCTCCCGTTGCGGAGCACAGGCTCCAGACACGCAGGCTCAGTGGCCATGGCTCACGGGCCCAGCTGCTCTGAGGCATGTGGGATCTTCCTGGACCGGGGCACGAACCCATGTCCCCTGCATCGGCAGGCGGACTCTCAACCACTGCACCACCAGGGAAGCCCAAGGGAGTCCTTTTCTAATGTTAGTTCAGAGTATGTGGATGAGAGTACTATTCAAAATAAAGATTTAGAAGAAAATACCAAGATACCTTCCCTGAACAAAGGCTGTGTGCAGCCTGTCATAGTTTTAGAACATACTATGAAAGGATTTAATGCTGGTCAGTTGAAAAAAAGTTACAGGACTTCTTCCTTGTAATCCAGAATACTTCTCTCATGTTTTATACTATCAGTCTTCAAAATTTTTTCTCTCTTTTTCTTTTCTAGGAAATTTATGTATTTACAGACTCATATGATTTAAGTAATGGTAGTACAATAATAAATAAAACCAGCAGCTTTATGTTTTAACACTGTGGTGATCTGCCCTTAAATTCCAAGAGACGCTGCAGCTAGTAATTTTTAAAGATTTGATAGCTGGGGTGGGAGGAACCTTTCTTTACTTGATTTAATTCATGGATTAAATATTGCGTCTTCTTTAGATACACAGCTAAAACTATTGACCCATTGATTTGAATAAGGCTTTTTGCTTGTTTGCGTTTTTGTTTTGCTCTTTTGGATAAATTTTCAGTAGAAATCTCATAGACTTTGCCTATTGACCACACTTTTCCTTGTTACAAACAGTAGAGCTGATTATTGTATGATTGTCTAGGGAAGTATTTTATTGCTAAATAGACCACACAAGTTCAAACTTGTGACTGTTAAGCATTATGCTGTACCTCACATAAAGGATCCCAACTTGGAGCCCCAAAATGTAAATCAGAGTTGTCACAGAATGGGACTCTAGTACCACTTGCCTCCACGCACAGCTGTTCAGGACCCGAGGCTTTGCTGCTTATATCTTGTACACTAAATATCTGTTGATTGACTCAAACATAATTCATTAAATAATTCTGACACTCACTGTTGGGTTCTCTGCTAATTTTTGGACTACCAGTAACCCTAAGGGAAACATCACACCTACTGTTGTCTCAGAACCTTTTTATCATAAGGTGTTAGGTGAAAACATTTATTCCTCTTACCAACTTGTCTCATTATCCCAGAAGAAAATATTTAAAAGTAAGCTATTAAATATTTAATATTTTATTATTAAGGAAGTCTTGGACTTCCTTGGTGGCACAGTGGTTAAGAATCCACCTGCCAATGCAGGGGACACAGGTTCGAGCCCTGGTCCGGGAAGATCCCACATGCCGTGGAGCATCTAAGCCTGTGTGCCACAACTACTGAGCCTGTGCTCTAGAGCCTGCGAGCCACAACTACTGAGCCTATGTGCCACAACTACTAAAGCCCGCATGCCTAGAGCCATGCTCTGTCTGCATCAAGAGAAGCCACCGCAACGAAGAGTAGCCCCTGCTCGCCTCAACTAGAGAGCGCCCATGCACAGCAATGAAGACCCAACGCAGCCAAAAATAAATAAATAAAATAAATTTATTTTTTAAATGTTAATTTAGTTTTTTAAAAAGTAAGCTATTTCTTAAAATATTAACTTGAAGATTTGAAACAGAAAGTTACTCTCATACCTTTGAGATATGATAATGAATATACCTAGAATCTCAAATTGTTGACAGTAATGTAGAGATCATGAAGGAAAGCTCTTAGAAAAAAAGTAACTTAGTATTTTAAAAGGTATTTGCTGTTAAGGTAAGCTTTCCTGCTGCCAGTTGGGCATCTCTCTTTTAAAAGCCCATTTTCACCAAAACCAAATCACTTTAATTGTAATTTAAAACTGTTTCCTAGTCCTGTGTATGTTTTTAACTTTTAACTTCATTTTTAACACATTTTGGTGGAGATGTATATAGGATGTAAGAAGATTGTTCTTATTTCATGTTGAATTGTTTTTCTAAATAGTAGCATTTAGGAATAGTAACACAGGCTTTTGTGTTTGTATGTGCATACTAGGTTCTGATAACTGGTCCAGCAGACACTCCTTATGCAAATGGCTGCTTTGAGTTTGATGTCTATTTTCCTCAAGATTATCCCAGTTCACCTCCTCTTGTGAATCTAGAGACTACTGGTGGTCATAGTGTGCGATTCAATCCAAACCTTTATAATGATGGCAAGGTAATGTAATTGCAGTCTTTTGTTTCTAATGCCAAAGTATTGTAACCCAAAGTTTCTTTGTAATTTGAACAGAAATTTTGTTTTAGTTATCATCTTTTCAAAAGTACATGAGTTTCTTTGTGCTTCTTTTCCCTGTATGCAAAGATTAGCCTGAGGAATGAGAGAGAAGGAACCAAAAATGGCAGAAACACAACAGTGTTACAAAGCACTTATAGTCTTAAGGGGTTATTGTGAGGGACTAACTTATTCAACACATTCCTTGGCCAACTGAGAGCTATCTCCACTCAGAAGATAATAGAGACAGATGCCTGTCTTTGCCATTCACCTTTCTTTACTTTCTTTTTACTTTGTGTTTTTTTTTTTTGCGGTACGCGGGCCTCTCACTGTTGTAGCCTCTCCCGTTGCGGAGCACAGGCTCCGGACACGCAGGCTCAGCAGCCATGGCTCAAGGGCCCAGCCGCTCCGTGGCATGTGGGATCTTCCCGGACCGGGGCACAAACCCGCGTCCCCTGCATCGGCAGGCGGACTCTCAACCACTGCGCCACCAGGGAAGCCCCTGTTTACTTTCTATATCTTCAATTCCAGTTATCTTTTCACAATTACCTGAAGATACTATCCGTGTTTTCTATGATACGTACCATTGTGTACCATTATTTTTAAAGTTTAATTTGTTTTAAAATGTTTTATATTTTCTTGTAAGTAGGAAGATGCGTTCCTGTCTCCACAAAAATAGTTAACGAAGAGGTATAATAAAAATCATTTCATATGGCAATAAACCTTTAAAAATTAGATTTAAAAGAATAATCATCACCTTTCAAAGTAATTTTGGACAGTTTGATGAAATTTCAATAGTAAATTCCATGCTGAGAGTATTTAATGTTTAAAAATTACTAGAAGGTCAGAAGAAATTTCTCGATTTCATAAGCAGACTCTTTGATGATGTGAGAATAATAGATGCTTGAAGTTGATCTGGTTTATTAAAGATGGCCCAAGTTTTCCCTTGGTTTTGTCTTCCTATTTTTAAAAAGTGCAGCCTGCCTCCAATCTGTGCTTACAAGTTATCATTTTGTCTTCACCATAAGCTCAAATCACAAAATTGGAATTCATTTTCTGGGTTTATTGTAGGATACTTAACCAGAGGTAAACCTTACTTTGTTGGGGAAAGCAAAGAACAGGTCTTTTATAACTGAGCAAATTAGACAAAGTAGCAATGTTGACTTTATTCAAGAGAGAGTCTGGAACTTGAATAGAGTTTAAGTGTAGATGTTAAGAATTATTTAAGAAATTACTTCCTTTGGACTTCCCTGGTGGCATAGTGGTTAAGAATCCGCCTGCCAATGCAGGGGACCTGGGTTCAAGCCCTGGTCTGGGAAGATCCCACATGCCGCAGAGCAACTAAGCCTGTGCACCACAACTACTGAGCCTGCGCTCTAGATCCCACAAGCCACAACTACTGAGCCCACATGCCACAACTACTAGAGCCCGTGCTCTGCAACAAGAGAAGCCACCGCAGTGAGAAGCCTGCGCACCACAACGAAGAGTAGCCCCTCCCCCACTCGCTGCAACTAGAGAAAGCCCACGTGCAACAACGAAGACCCAATGCAGCCAAAAATAAATTAATTAATTAATTTTAAAAAAAATAGAAATTACTTCCTTAAGACTTACTGGTATAGGGAAGAGGTTTAGAGTTTGAGATTCCAGTACCCTGAATTGTATAGTCTGTTCTATTATACATTGGGACTAACATTTAACCTTGGGATCTAGATCTGTAGTTAGGGAGAAGATCCCTGCCATTGGTAGTCACAGGGATGCTCTAAAAACCAGGTGGGATGGTATGTATGATAGTGCTTCAAACAATAATTCACAAAACTGTTCAGATACAAGTCTTTTAAAATTATTAATGAATTTATCTACTAAACAAATTGACGTATTTTGCATTATTGTTTTCACAGAGAATAGCAAGGAGATGGACTTCTCTGCTTTTTTAAGGACCACTTATTTTCCAAATCTGTTGCCCATTACATGAAATTATTAGTTTACAAGTACAGATAACATGCCCCTGGTTCTCTTTTTCCTGGAGTGACTGTTGACCTGTGTTTGGCAGATGCTTTGAGTTCATTCTTGGCTCTTTGAGTGAACAAATAACTAATGCGTCTTCAAATTTGTTCTGAGGAACTCTGGGGATCCTCAGGACCCTTCAGGGAATCTGCAGGGTCCTCCCCTTTCCCACTTCATGTTTGCGTGAGGCCAGATTTTATTCATACATTTCAACCAAAGCAATATATAACAACAAATCGAATGTAGAGGCAGGTATGGAATCAAGATCTCTTCTATTGGGCTTCCCTGGTGGCGTGGTGGTTGAGAGTCCGCCTGCCGATGCAGGGGACACGGGTTCACGCCCCAGTCCGGTAAGATCCCACATGCCGTGGAGCGGCTGGGCCCGTGAGCCATGGCCGCTGAGCCTGCGCGTCCGGAGCCTGTGCTCCGCAACGCGAGAGGCCACAACAGTGAGAGGCCTGCGTACCACCAAAAAAAAAAAAAAAAAAAAAAAAAAAAGATCTCTTCTATTAAGCTATAACCCATTTTCAAAATTTACAGAATTTTGAAAGAGATTTTCTTAAATGTAAAACAATACCACTTTTCCTCACCAAAAAATATTTTGTTGTTGTTTGGAAAAGAGTTATTTTTCATTAAAAAATATGTTATTTGTATTAATGTGTAATAACTGCTAACTCACTTTTCATTATGAAGAAATTGTAATGCCACACAGATCTGGATCACATTTGAAGATACCAATTTGTTTTAACAGACCAACCCTTAGGGTTTTCTGGGGGTACATAAAACTGAGATACTTTGACATAATAACATTTCAATTTTATTTCTAGTTCCGGCAGATTACTTTTAAAAAGCACTCCTTTCAATTCTGTTTATACTTTTCCCCCTTCTTCCTCAGGTTTGTTTAAGCATCTTAAATACATGGCATGGAAGACCAGAAGAGAAGTGGAATCCTCAGACCTCAAGCTTTTTGCAAGTAAACAAATTTCTCTTACAATTTCACTTAGAAAATAAGGAACCATCTTGGTTTAAGAACATTTTTTTTTAGCGACCAAGAATAAACATAGTAAACCATAAAAAATAAAAAGCTAGATTGATAGGAAGTACATACTAAACAGCTTATAGGTGAGCAGTTAGTACAATGGAGTTATAGCTCATTTTGAGTTTAGAATCTTAAGTTAGGACATTAGAATTTTCTTTTTGTCAAAATTCCCTTTTAAAAAATCCCTAACTTGCCTTAAAGTACACTCTGGTGCAACAAGATCAGGCAATACAGATTAGCCTCTTCCATCTCCCAGTCACGATAAGGCTCAAACTCAGGTGAGTAGAATTTAATAACTAGTAGTGTTACATATCTCTCCACACATGATATGGTTCTTCTGTAATCTAGTTAATAATGGGACTCGGTGCTTCCCTGGTGGCACAGTGGTTAAGAATCCACCTGCCAGTGCAGGTTACACGGGTTCGACCCCTGGTCCGGGAAGATACCGCGTGCTGTGGAGCAACTAAGCCTGTACGCCACAACTACTGAGCCTGTGCTCTAGAGCCCGTGGGCCACAACTACTGAGCCCGTGGTCCTAGAGCCCGTGCTCTGCAACAAGAGAAGCCACCACAATGAGAAGCCCTCCCACCGCAATGAAGAATAGCCCCCAACTTGCTGCAACTAGAGAAAGCCCGCATGCAACAACAAAGACGCAACACAGCCAAAAATAAATAAATTTTAAAATAAAAATTAAAAAATAATGGGTCTCTTCTGAGGTTTAGAAGTACTGTCCTGGAATTCATAAAACTTGGGATTTGCCATTCTTATTTGGCAGAGCACTTAGCACACATGTTTCATAGTCTTGAATTTTTTAAGTTAATTTTCACAAGCCATTTGAGTACATAAAATAAAATGTTATATAGTATCCCATCAAATTTTCTTTGCTGATGCTTTATCTTAATAGTTCAGAATTCCAGCAAAGAGACACACATATTAATAATAGTAATTAACTTTGTTGCTTGATCATTGAGGAAACAGAAATAAACCACTGTTGGTGCATGATAGTTTAAACTCACATTTGCAGTTTAGTGTTTATTTTAAGAAAGACCACCATAAATTATGCCCAGGTAAGCCTGTTAAAGTTGACCTACCTTGAAAGGATTCTTTTCCTACATTCTTTTTTTTTTTTTTTTTTTTTTTGCAGGCCTCACACTATTGTGGCCTCTCGCGTTGCGGAGCACAGGCTCTGGACGCGCAAGCTCAGTGGCCATGGCTCAGGGACCCAGCCGCTCCGCGGCATGTGGGATCCTCCCGGGCTGGGGCACGAACCCGTGTCCCCTGCATCGGCAGGCGGACTTTCTACCACTGCGCCACCAGGGAAGCCCCCCTACATTCTTATATTGAATTAGGTAAAAGAGATATGAAAAATCATTCTTTAGGATGTGACTTTTTTAGGTTCTCTGAAAAGACCTTGCAGCAGCCCCGTGAATTAAATAGTACTGTAATATAAGTTCTTCCTTCGTGCTAATATGGAGACTCAAGAAGAACAGAGATTATATGATTCATGCAAAGTAACTAAGGAAGTTCCTTAGTTACTTTGTTCCACCAAGTAACTATAATACTTCTTCATTTGAGAAATGATTATGTAGGGGGAGGGATAAATTAGGAGTTTGGGATTAGCAGCTATAGGCTACTATATATAAAATAGATAAACAACAAGGTCCTACTGTATAGCACAGGAATCTATATTCAGTATCTTGTAATAACCTATAATGGAAAAGAATATGAAAAGAATATATGTATTCGCTTTGCTGTACACCAGAAACTAACACAACATTGTAAATCAACTATACTTCAATTTAAAAAACTAAAACAGAAATGATTGTCAATTCTAGTTCAAAAACCTTAAAATATTTGTCTACATGTATGTTACTCTTGTCAACAGAAACTATTTTTATGATCAGTTTTACTCTGAAAGGAAACTCAGAGATATCCTGTTTTTCATGAAGTAAATTAGACTTACCTGAGGAATGGAATCAATTTTTGAAATTTTTGTTGGATTTATGTAGTTTTAAAAATAAATTTACAGTTTTCAAAGTTTTTTAGTTTAAAATTGGATTTGCTTTTAACTTTTATATTATCTGTATGTCTAATATATACCAAAAATCCTGTGAAATAAAGAAACTTATTCTGGAGTGTTTAAATTTTACAACTTTGAAACCTTACTACACATAAAGTATGATATTTTCCCTTTAGGGTTTTTTGTCATATACATAGTTTACATAGTCATAATTAACATAGTAGATAATTATTTGTATATTGCTTTGTTCACCTAACAGTAGAGCATATCCATCTTCCCCGTTTACAATTTTATAATTTGTAAATGCTATGTGATAATCTTTTGAGTTCATATAGTATCATTGAACTATTTCACCACTGTTGACTAAATATTTCACTTTTATTTTAGTTTTACAAATAATACCATTATTATATGACTTTCTCTACAATTTAGATAGTTTACTGAATATAGATTTCCAGATCTGTGACAAAATTGACTTGAGCAAGAACAAGAGAGGCTGTATCTTTTCTGTGGCAAGAGTGAATCGCCTTGTTTTGTCCAGATCTTAGGGGAAAACTTTCAGTCTTCCCCCATTGAGTGTGATAATAGCTGTGGATTTTTCATAAATTCCCTTCATCATGTTGAGGACATTCCCCTCTACTAGTTTCTTGAGTATTTTTAACATGAACAGATGTTGGATTTTGTCAGATGCTTTTTCTGCATCTATTGAAATGATTGTATTATTCTTATTTTTTATTCTATTATTATGATATATTAATTTTTTGATATAAACCAACTTTGCTTTCCTGGGATAAAGCTCAGTTGGTCATGGTGTGTAATTCTTTTTGTATGTAACTGGATTGTTTGCTAGTGTGTGTATATATATATGTGTGTGTGTATATATATATATATATATATATATATATATATAGGCCATGCTGAGCAGCTTGCAGGATCTTGGTTCCCCAACCAGGGATTGAACCCTGGCCCAGGCAGTGAAAGCGCCAAGTCCTAACCACTGGACCGCCAGGGAAGTTCCAGTTTGCTAGTATTTTTCTTAAGGAGTTTTGTATCCATATTTCTAAGAAATATTGGCCTGTAGTTTTTTGTGTGTTATACTGCTTTATAAACATCATACTAGAAACAAATGCATCTAGTCAGGAACACATTGCCCTTTGTTGTCTATTAGATTCGTTCTTCAGAAGCAGACTACAGAGCCTTAGGAAAAATTACTTAATTTCTTTACTTTTTGAATTTTATTTATTCTTGGCTGCGTGGGGTCTTTGTTGCTGTGCACAGGCTTTCACTAGTTGTGGCGAGCGGGAGCTACTCTTCGTTGCAGTGCACAGGCTTCTCATTGTGGTGGCTTCTCTTGTTGTGGAACACAGGCTCTAGGTGCACGGGCTTCAGTAGTTGTGGCACACAGGCTCAGTAGTTGTGGCTCGTGGGCTCTAGAGTGCAGGCTCAGTAGTTGTGGCGCACGGGCTTAGTTGCTCCGTGGCATGTGGGATCTTCCCGAACCAGGGCGCTCACCCGTGTCCCCTGCATTGGCAGACGGATTCTTAATCACTGTGCCAAAAGGGAATTCCCATATGTGACTGGTTTTTAATGTTGCTGTAATCTACCTAAAATACATATTAATGCGTTATGAATAGTTTGTTCCAGTTGGATGTTAATAAAGATGTCATGTGCAAGAGGAGTTAAACATATTTAATGTCACATAATCAACCATTTATAAATGTATTTATAATATAATAATATATAAATACTACCATTTTTCTTAAGATGGAAAGTTCTGGAAATCAGCCACTGATTATAGTTCTACTCAATAGCAGCATAATTTTCCATAGAGGAGGATGCTTACTATTTTGAAAGGCTAAATGCATTTTTAACTAAGACTGGTTTCTTTCCATTACCCTAAACAAGTTATTAGTTTGTATAACATAGTTTCTTGTTGCAAATTAATATTTTGGATTGTATACTCTGTACTTTGCTGTGTTTGAAATACCTATAATGAAAATTTTTAACATACCAGACCAGGTCAAAGAATTAAATCTTCTGACAAGTTATAATTTGACAATAAAGGCATTCATAGGAGGCAAGATTGCTGACTGGTTATGGCCTGGTAGGGTTAAAATTTTTGTTTGACACAGACAGTGAAAGGAAGCTGTTATATATGGTTCTTGATTTAGTCAGCCTCTGAATAAAATATAATGAGAACATCTTGCAGTTTTGTGGGTGCTAACATAAAGCTAAAGAGGAGAGGAACTGTAAATTCAGCCTATGAATAAAAGCTTTTTTGACTCTTGACTTTATGAAAATGTCAAAGAACTGACTAAGAATCGGTGAACTTCCACTATGGAATGCAAATATATTCTGTTTATTACTAAGTATAACTTATATATAGCATATTATGGTACGTAATAGATATTTTTCTGTTAATTACCGACTCATTTTCAACTCATTCTAAGAAAACACTTTAGCCAGATGTGGCTATGATAAATATTGGGTCTTTTTGGTTTGTTTTTTGGTTTGATCCAGGGAGCTCTTTTAATTAAGTTTTGTTGATCAAAATGGAACTCATGCTGACTGCTTTTTTGCATATCCGTATTACATAAGTTAAAATTTATTGTTTTTAGAGTAGAAGTGATTTTGTTTTGCATTTTGCTATCTTCTGGATGTATGCTGTCATTTTCACTCCACGAAAGAATAGCTATTGTGTATTAATTACACGTATGAGCCCTATTGTTTTACACCTCTCAACCCCTTATTTAATTCTCACAGTCATCCTATAATGTAAGTAGGTATTATTTCTATTTACAGACGACCAAAAAATGGATTCTGAGGGGATAAAGTTATTCTGCCTACCTTGGTCTCTCTGACTTCAAAGTATAGTGTATCTCAGAGTTAGATAAATCCTATTAATTTAGAATATTGAAAATCAAATCCTTTTAAAAGAGAGAAATCCTCTTCCCAAGGATTTATTTACTGGTTTTTCATGGGAGTGTTTTATGGGCTACAATAAAGTGTGCTGTGAAATAAAATGAGTAAGTAGGTCAGATAATTCAAGACTCCAGAAATTCCATAAAATGAATATTTTGACTCCTAAATAGCTGAGTTCACCAAAGAAAAGTAAAGTGACACTCATATATTTCCTAAAAGGTACATGTTTAAAAAGTAAATAGAAGATGCCCATGAAAAGTAAATAATAATGTCACCCAGTGAGAAAAGAGCACGTGTTATAAATTATTCTTTGAATTTAATTCCAAGAAATATCGATCTCTGCTAATTTATTTGTTATCAAATGCAGATGTTATAGTTCAGTTTTTTTAGCAGACAATATTAAACTCAAATTTATTTCTCAAATATAGTTTTCTTTGTTCTGTATACAAAGCATCTATTTTTCATTTCCTGTATATAGTTTAGCTCTTTTAAAAAGCCAGATGTGTTATGAATCTGAAGTAGTTTGTAAATTGTTTGAATCTCCAGCTGCTTGAGATTTATAAAACTATATTTTGTCTCAAAGGAGTTGAGGTTAAGTAAGTAACTGAATCCTATGTTACAAAATTTCTTTCTCCGCCTTTGTAGATAATGGGAATATACCCTACTCATATAAGAGGAAGATTATTTAAAAGGGAAAAGGAAAGGAACTAATAAATATGCCCTGGAAGATTATTTCAGAAGTGTCAGATTTGAGTTGGGGGAAAGTATATAGCCAAGGGAAATCACTTTCCTTTAGTGATATATTTAGTTTCAGTAAGTTTAAAAATTACGAGATCTTTGCCTCAGAATTATACAGGTTAATTTTTTTTTCCGTAGTTGACCTTGGCCTCAGTAACATGGTTACTTCAGGTCATATTTAACTTTGTGTATTCATAGGTCATATATTTCAGGTTCAAGTTATCGATTTTTTAAATTTTTTAAGAAAATATATTCCTTGACTTCTAAGGTGCATATCCTTGATGTTGTTTAATCATCTTCCCTAAAGAAAATGCAACTGCTGCTAATTGTTTTTCATTTATGAAGTGGGAAAATTATAGCTAATATTTTCCTGCCTCCAAAGATGTCATATTAGCCAGTTATGTAAGTATATTAGCAAACAGTACTATACTAACTAAGAGTGAACTCTCAATATTGGTTATATCTAGAGAAACAAACCTTCTGGTATGTAAGTAGGGGGTCAGAGCTGGTCTTAGAGCCATGTCATCTTGCCATTGAAAGCTTCTGGTAATATTTTTGTGATACCGTGAAAGTAAATTTTCCTTGGAATGAAAGTAAAGACTGCGTCACGTGTAGTTTTCCTTACAAGTGAGTATTGTTAGGAGTACATTGTTAGCTTTATGCCCTTTAAGAGTAAGGACAGTTCGAGCAAAATGATGTCTAAATTGGTATGGGATGTTTATCAGCAAGTTTTTTTTTAGTAGTTTCAGGAAATAGGATCTTCATACCTATTTTTCTTTTTCAAGGATTCAAGAATATAAAACATATATATAAATACTATATAAGATTCTACTGTACCTATTTTAATTTTGCTCTAATAATAAAGTATTTCAGTGTCAATTATTAACATCAGTTTTATGGTGATAAAGTTATGTGGAAGCACATATTAAAAGGCACTCCTAGTTGATAAAGCAAGGTATTAGTTTACTGGTAGTAAAAATGTCCTATCATAACTATTCTTTATTTCTTTGGTCCTCAGGTGTTGGTGTCTGTTCAGTCCCTTATATTAGTAGCTGAGCCTTATTTTAATGAACCAGGATATGAACGGTCTAGAGGCACTCCCAGTGGCACACAGAGTTCTCGAGAATATGATGGCAACATTCGACAAGCAACGGTTAAGTGGGCAATGCTGGAACAAATCAGAAACCCTTCACCATGTTTTAAAGAGGTATGTTTAATAAAATTAATGAAATACTTCATTAAAGACATAATAGAATATAGTTTAGGTATTATACTTCCCTTTATATCTGTGGTATACTAAAGTTTACTCTTGTTTTTAGTCATGAAAAATCAGTAATAATATAGTACAGGTGAATTTTTTAAACCATTTACTTCCTAAAAGGCATCTGACTATATTTTTGGACAGTTTTATTAATTCTTTATTTTTCATGGCTACTGTTCTACTAGCATACTGTGCTAGTTATTATGTTAGTATATGCTAGAATATGTTACAAAAATATTCTTCATGAAAATATTCTTTTTTATTAGAGATTAAGAGACTTTCTAATTGTCTTGCAAATAGAAACTTTGCCCTTATACTAATATCTGTGTGTGAAATTGAAGAAAAAGACATTTTCTTTTCTTTAGGAAAAGTTGAACTTGGTTTCTGAAACCAGTCTTGGTACTGTCACGTGCTTTCATTTTTACCACATCCTGAAGTGTGGCTCTTTTCCTGTACTTAGTTATCTCTCCTTAGTCTGCCTAAAATATGGTTGTATTTTTTACTTGTCACATTAGATTACTTCATCACATCTTCCTTTAACTCTGTCATGAAACATTTTTTTTCCTAAATTGTTTCCCTTGATCATCAGTTTCTTAGGTTGTGCTAGAAACACAACACTTTAGAGGAAAAATTGGCATATTTACCTGATAGAAAATTGATCTTTAATACAGTTAAGCAAATATTATGTGTGAACTATATGTAGCATTATACGCGAAACTCTCCTCATTAAGTAGTATCGATGAATATACTCTGAAGGAATGTAAAAACGTTTCTTCCTTTTGTTATTACTAAATGACTTTGCACTTTGAATGACATAGTTGGGTATTTTACTTTTGCAAAGGCTTGTATTCAAGGCTGTGGGTAATTACTTTTCCTAATATTACAGGAAATACAAACATGCATTTCTTTGTACTCTTAAGCATAATGTTCTGTCCCTTTTCAAGTTTGGGCTACTTACATTAAGTAATTCATTTGGCAGCCGTGTGGAATATCAGCTGTTACTAGGTACTGCACTAAGGTACTCTGAACTCAAGGAAAAGTGAAAGTCAGTTCCTGCCCTTGATAAACTTATATTCCTCCTGTTTGTATCATAAATTAATTTCTTAGTGCCTTTAAGACTCAAATAACGTATCCAGATATGTAAACTACTTGACAAGTCTACTAGAATGTATAATAACCACCTCAAACTTAACACTGCAACACTGCACTCTTGATTCTTCCTTCCTTTCTTCTCTCAGTAAAAGCACCATGGTCTAAACCCAAAACCCTAACAACGTGTGGCTTCATTCTTTTACTCACATACCACATTCAATCTGTTGACAAATTTCGCTCTACCATTCAAAGCATAATCAAAATTTGATGAAAAAATATTTTCGCTGTGACCAAAAAGGGCTTAATTTCCAAAATATACAAACAGCTCATACAGCTCAATAATGAAAAAACAACCCAGTCAAAAAAATGGGCAGAAGACCTAAAGAGACATTTCTCCAAAGAAGACATAGAGATGGCCAATAAGCGTATGAAAAGATGCTTAGCATTGCTAATTATTAGAGAGGTGCAAATCACAACTACAGTGAGGGGGGCTTCCCTGGTGGAGCAGTGGTTAAGAATCTGCCTGCCAATGCAGGGAACACGGGTTCGATCCCTGGTCCAGGAAGTTCCCACATGCCGCGGAGCAACTAAGCTTGTGTGCCACAACTACTGAGCCTGTGCTCTAGAGCCTGTGAGCCGCAACTACTGAGCCCATGTGCCGCAACTACTTAAGCCCGCGCACCTAGAGCCCATGCTTCACAATGAGAGAAGCCAGTGCAATGAGAAGTCCACGCACCGCAATGAAGAGTAGCCCCCACTCACCGCAACTAGAGAAAGCCTGCGCGCAGCAATGAAGACCCAACACAGCCAAAAATAAATAAATAAATAGAGTAAATTTTTTAAAAATTTACAAATAACAAGTGCTGGAGAGCGTGTGGAGAAAAGGGAACCCTCCTACACTGTTGGTGGGAATGTAAATTGGTACACCCACTATGGAAAACAGTGTGGAGGTTCCTTAAAAAACTAAAAATAGAGTTGCCATATGATCCAGCAGTCCCACTCCTGGGCATATATCCAGAGAAGACTCTAATTCAAAAAGATATATGCAGGGCTCCCTGGTGGCACAGTGGTTAAGAATCCGCCTGCCAATACAGGGGACATGGGTTCAAGCCCTGGTCCGGGAAGTTCCCACATGCTGTGGAGCAACGAAGCCCGTGCGCCACAACTACTGAGCCTGCGCTCTAGAGCCTGCAAGCCTAGAGCCCATGCTCTGCAACAAGAAAAGCCACCACAATGAGAAGCCCGTGCACCGCAACGAAGAGTAGCGCCCGCTCGCCACAACTAGAGAAAGCCCCGCACACAGCAACGAAGACCCAACGCAGCCAAAAAATAATTAATTAATTAATTAATTTAAAAAAATGATACATGCACCCTGATGTTCACGGCCACACTATTTACAATAGCCAAGACATGGAAGCAACCTGAATGTCCATTGATAGATGAATGGGTAAAGGTGTGGTATATATGCAGTGGAACACTACTCATCCATAAAAAAAAATGAAATAATGCCATTTGCAGCAACAAGGATGGACCTAGAGATTATCATACTAAGTGAAGTAAGTCAGAGAAAGACAAATACCATATGATATCACTTATATGTGGAATCTAATTGTACTTAAATCTAAAATGAACTTATTTACAAAACAGACTTGTAGACACAGAAAACAAACTTATGGTTACCAAAGGGGAAAGGGGGTGGGGGAGGGATAAACTAGAAGTTTGGAATTAGCAAATACAAACTACTGTATATAAAACAGATAAACAACAAGGTTCTACCATATAGTACAGGGAACTATATTCAATGTTCTGTAATCATAATGGAAAAGAATATGTATGTATATGTATAACTGAATTACTTTGCTGTATCCAGAAACAGACACAACACTGTAAATCAACTATACTACAGTTAATTAATTAATTAATTAAATCTTCACCCTGGCCAGCCTATTTCAAGCTCCCATTACTGGGACTTCCCTGGTGGTGCAGTGATTAAGACTCTGTGCTGCCAATGCGGGGGGCCCAGGTTTGATCCCTGGTCACGGAACTAGATCCCACATGCATGCTGCAACTAAGGAGTCAGCAAGCCACAACTAAGGAGCCCACCTGCTGCAATTAAGACCCAGTGCAGGAACTTCCCTGGTGGCACATGGGTTAAGAATCTGCCTGCCAACACAGGGGACATGGGTTCGATCCCTGGTCCGGGAAGATCCCACATGCCGTGGAGCAGCTAAGCCTGTGTGCCACAACTACTGAGCCTGCACTCTAGAGCCCGCGAGCCACGACTACTGAGCCTGCATGCCACGACTACTGAAGCCCACACATCTAGAGCCCATGCTCCACAACAAGAGGAGCCACCGCAATGAGAAGCCCACGTACTGCATCGAAGAGGAGCCCCTGCTCCCCACAACTAGAGAAAGCCTGTGCACAGCAACGAAGACCCAACGCAGCCAAAAATAGATAAATAAATCTATTAAAAAAAAGAATAAAAGACCTGGTACAACCAAACAAATAAATAAATATTTTTTAAAAACCAAACAAAAAAATCAAGCTACCATTACCTATTGCTTGAATTGTTGAAGTAGTTTTCTGATTTCGCTGCTTCCACTTTGTCCTTCTACAATGGTTCTCCACGCATAATCAGATCATCTCACTCCATTGACTTCCCATTAAAAGAAGATGAAAACACAGAGTCCTTACCATAGCCTTCAAAACTCTACATTGTCTGGCTCCTGTCTACCTATCCTTCAGCATCTCTAAGAGTTCAAAGACTTTTGATACCAAATGTTAGGTTGTGGAACAACTGGAGCTCTGATATATCAATACTTTGTAACATATCAATACTTTCAGGTAATAAGCTTAATATATGCTTTATGACTAGCAATTCCATTCCTTGGTATATGCTCAATAGCAGTTGTGTACATATTGGGTGTAGAGAATGTTCATAACGTTGCCAAAAATTGGAAACAGTCTGATCAGCAGAATGAATGGAGAAATTATGGAATTTTCATAAAGTGGAATACAGCAGTGTAAATGAGTGAACTCCTTCACACATTAAGATGGACAAATATTATAAACACAATAAAGAGCATAAGAAGCCAGGCACAAGAGTACTTTCTATATGATTCTATTTATAAAAAGTTCAAAACTGAGTTAAACTCATACTTAAAGAAGTTAGTATAGTGTATACTTTTGGATGAGGGTTAATGGTAAGAAGTAGCACAAGGGGATCTTCCGGCATGCTTGGTAATGTTCTGTTTCTTATCTAAGTAGGGGTTGTTTTCTTGTGTTCACTGTGGGAAAACGCGTTCAGTTATACACATGATTTGGGCACTTTTCTGTATATGTTAAACGTCAGTTTTTAAATGTATTGAAAGAAATTTGTAAGTATACACAGTCAGTGTAATTTGTTGGTTCATGCTTAAAGTTTTGTTTTGTTTTCTGGAAGAATAAACTGCTAACACAGGGGACTCAGAGTGGGGACATGACTTTCACAAAAAGGAAATATGTATAATTTGAAACAATAATTCTTTCTCATCTTTTAGAACCTAGCTCACATTAAAGGGGTACCCCTTGTCCATGAATGCTTTTCTAATTTTCCCAGTCAGTTGGGACCTGCTACTTTTTTAATTTCATGGGATTTGTTTTTGTTTTTTATTGTTGTTTTGTATTTTTCAAAACGTATCTTTTTCTTGTGCACTCATCTCCCATCTTATTCTGTGGTCATCATGGTTCTTCGTATCAGGTGGTTTCGTACTCATTTTTGTATCCCTGTATGCATCAAACTCAATAACTTATTGGTGGTGTTTTATGTCCATTCCCAGTTTTTCCTAATTTTTCCCTTGTAGGTATTATTGCCTTTTCTTTAGAGGAGACAAGCTCATTGGGCAACGTAGTAAGTAGCTCACCCAGAATACAGAATAATAATTCCAAAATGATCTATTTTCTAGCTTAAATTTGTCAAAAATAGACTTTTACTACATCCACAGAAATTTTACTTGGTTTTTCAAAGAAAGAATTTTTAAAATCTGAAATGTAAAGCACATTTATCTTAAGGAGTTAAACGTCATAAAATAAAATCTTGTTCATAAGTTAACCAGAAGACAAAATTAAGAGAGTAATAATATTGCCTATTTGGGGCTATGTTCTGATATCTGTGCGAATGCCTGTGATTGAGAATCTCTTCACTCATCTAAATGTTCTTTGAGTTCTCTTTGAAAGATAGAAATTGACAGTTTTTCTGTTGTCAATACTTTTTCTCCTGGTTATTCATTTATTTACATTTGCCTTCTGACTCTGTTGTTTTATAGATGTCTTATGTTCTCTGGATAGGATTAACTACTGAAATGTCTGAGTGGGATTGGGCATTATTTTCTGCTTATAGAACTGGGTATTTCAACACAAGTCACCTGATGTCATAATCCTGATTCTTCCCTGTTAATAATGTAGAGTGTTAACCACATTGAGTTTTGTGGAGAGAAAAAAAATGCCATGTCTTTTAAATTTCATGTTTTTGTAATGCCACATACTTTGTCTTTTAAATTCTGACCCGATCACATGTTGTTCTCTTGCTTGGTTTATTCTTAAGGTTATACATAAACATTTTTACTTGAAAAGAGCTGAGATCATGGCCCAGTGTGAGGAGTGGATTGCAGACATCCAGCAGCACAGCAGTGATAAGCGGGTAGGCAGGACCATGTCTCACCATGCAGCAGCTCTCAAGGTGAGTAACCCTCCCTAACAGGAGCTTTGTTGGTGGCTTTAAAAGAAGAGCTGTATATTCACTGACAGAACCGTGATGACTGCTAGAAAGAAACATTAAATTTATTAAGTTCAGAGGTTACCCAGAAGTCTATAGAAAAGATACATTCCTTTTGACAATGAAGTGACAGTTCCTAAAATTAAAAATGAGTATAAGGACTGAGCCAACAGAGTTTCATAGAGTTGTTTGACAATGATGGCAACAAAATGTTCTCCATGACAGTTTGCATTAGCTTTTCCCTGAGCCTCTTACATTCCACAATTTTATTACTTGGAGTAATGAGGGAGATGGTAGCTGCAGAGCCTCCAGCAGCTGATTGATGTGGAAGCATCTGTGATACAATCCTGTTTTGGGGGCAGTGAGCTGTTGTTTTCAACTAGGGCGTTCACAGAATGGAAATGTAGTACATGATGGTTTTGGAGATTTTTTTTTTTTTTTATGTGGGAATCATACCTCCAAAGGCCACCCTTTTTTCCCTGCCTTGGGAGATACCTTTCTTTACTTACCTCTGTTCCTTTTATCCTCCACTGATTATGGTCGTCTCTACTGGCTCCTTTCCTTCTAACTTTAAAAGTATCTTCACTTAAAATGATTAGATGATAATGATAAGGATTTATTAGGTTTTTTTAATTGGTGAATTTTTTTAATGTCCCTATTTTTCAGGTTACATACAGAAATATTTATGAATGTAAAACCATACAATATCTGGGGTTTGCTTCAAAACAAAATGAGAAAAGTGGTGGTATTATAGATGAAAGAAGACTAGCTCTGAGTTGATAAATGTTGAAGCTCGGTGATAGATTCATGGGAGTTCATTTTATATTCTGCTTACTTCTGTATATGTTTGAGATTTTCCATTATAAAAACCTTTAAAAAGAAAATTTTTTTTCTCCTTAACATTTGCATCCCCTTAAGCTAGTTTTATTTTGCCCCTGTTATTATAAAAATGATTCTCTCCTTTTACTACAAAAACTAGAGCTGTTAACACTTTTGCCTCCATTTTTAAATAACCCTCTCACCAATCAACGTTTTGCAGTTGAATTTCCATTCTGTGGAAGTGACCCGCTATCCAGTTCTCAAAGTGACCCTGGCTCTGCTCTCTCTGCACCTCTCTCCCCTCCGTGCACCCCTCTCCCCTCCGTGCACCTCTCTCCCCTCCGTGCACCTCTCTCCCCTCCGTGCACCTCTCTCCCCTCCGTGCATCTCTCTCCCCTCCGTGCACCTCTCTCCCCTCCGTGCACCTCTCTCCCCTCCGTGCACCTCTCTCCCCTCCGTGCACCTCTCTCCCCTCCGTGCACCTCTCTCCCCTCCGTGCACCTCTCTCCCCTCCAGGCCTTTACAGATGCTTACTTTTGCCTGCTCTACTGGCTCACTTCCATTCAGTTTTCAGCTTAAATTTCACTTCATGGAAACTTGCCTTGACTTTTAAATTAGATGGTTTCAGTATAATCTCTTGTAACACTGTTGCCTACTTGATAAAAACAGTCCTAACACTGGTCTAATGTTCTTTTTTTCTCTGTACTTTTCATCTGTGGGCTATCTTGGCTCCTCTTGTCACACTCTTAATTCTTTCAGCTTGTTTTTTCTTTCCCCTTCTGCTGGATGATTGTGTACCTGAAGCCTTACTATTTGGCCCTTAGGACTATTTTATTCTCTTTCTCTATCATTGTATCTATACCCCTGACATTGGCCATTTTCTCTTTAAAAGTGACTTTGCAAACTGTTGTCTGCTCTTGGCTTTCTCAAAGTCATACTACTGGCATTTTTACTTGGATGCCCTGTCATCACTCTTCATTGAAGATCTAAAAGAGAACTTATCTTTCCTTCAGTCAAATTTTATAACCTTCTGTATTTTCTTAATCTTAAACAACTTTTCTCTGTCTAAAAATCTTCAAATTTTATTTAACTCCCGCTTCATCTAGTATACCTACCTGGTCCGTGCTAGGTCCTATCGGTGCTGCCTTCATACGGGGATTCTCCTCCCCATTATTCTCAGTTCCCATAGCTCAGTCGTTTAGATATATCTTTCCCTTACACAAAACCTCGGTGGCTAAAGTCCAGCTTCTTTTGCTTTGTTATTTCAGTCAGTGTCTTGTTTTTATCTCAAATTCTTATTCTTTGTTTCTGTAATGCCCTGATTTGGAAATCTCTATCCTGAATCAGTCCAAATTTATATCATCTCAGGTATACTTTTGCTGCTGAGTGCTACTTGAGAAAAGTATGCAGCTCTTCAGTTTAATTTCACAATAAAGGCATAGTATTCCCACCTCAACTGGGCCTTCATAATTGTCCTTTTTTATTCTTCTTCTTCCCTAGTTAGTGTTTTCTTCTGTTGTCCATGGTGGAAGAGAAATAGGGGCTAGAAAAATTTCGAGTTACCAGTATGTAAATATACTTTGAAACCTTAAAAATGGCTGCAAATGTGTAGTTGTCTTATCTTGCTTATATGTCTTCTACTTCTAACCAAAGTTTAGCCTCTGTAAAATCAGAGATCATATAGTTGGTCCTCCATATCCACAGGGGATTGGTTCCAGGATCCCCTGCAAATGCCAAGATCCACAGATGCTCAAGTCCCTTAGATAAAATGGCCTAGTACAGTCAGCTCTTTTTATCCAGCTGTGTCCTCCTTATTTTACACATTGCTTTTTTTTTTTTTTTTTTTTGCGGTACGCGGGCCTCTCACTGTTGTGGCCTCTCCCGTTGCGGAGCACAGGCTCCGGACGCGCAGGCTCAGTGGCCATGGCTCACGGTCCCAGCTGCTCCGCGGCATGTGGGATCTTCCCAGACCGGGGCACGAACCCGTGTCCCCTGCATCGGCAGGCGGACTCTCAACCACTGCGCCACCAGGGAAGCCCTACACATTGCTTTTACATTGTTACTGTTGAGCACAGTTCCTTGTTCTATAAATGTTGGTTAATTTTCAAAGTCAGCTATTGACACAACTAATTTTCAAAGCCCTTGGTGTGAGATTTGAGGTCATTTCTCTCCTACTGGAAATTTATAAACTAAAACTTAGTGTTTGTAAACAACCAGCCACTCTGTTAACATCTCTGTATCCTTCCCTAAATGGCAGTGTGGGGTAATACAAAGTTATGTACTCTCTCTAGATCTTCTTTTTCATTTGCTTACATTTTAAAAAATTCTTATGATTAAATTATTTATAAGGTGTAAGCCAGGCATTACATGAGGCAATGAGTATGAAAGATTTCAAACGTTTTACATAGGGCCTAGTTTTCATTCACTAAAATAGCAGTGGTTTTATTTTAATTTATGGACTGTCTCTCAAAAATTTTAGTCAGAGGCAGCATGTATTACAAGTTAAGGTGTTATTCTCTTTAATTTAAAACTATATATGGCAAATGACTGGTGTCCTCTGAGTCATTAGTAATGCTGTTTTTGTTACAGGTGTTGGGGCATTGGTAGGGTCTGTGGGCATGCTACTCAGTACTCAGGGCTTACCAGCAGCATCAGTTACTTTGAGGTTAGAGATTTGTGCCAACTTTGTTCACTGCCTGTTAGAGCAGCTAGCTTAAGGAAGGTCTTACTAAATTTTTGTAGACCTAATGCTTTGGGTTTTGTTTTGAACTCAGTTCTTCCCTCCAGTGATGTTGTGCTAGTGTCCCAGGGTTTACAGTTCTAACATCACTCATTTTCCCCTGTGTAGCGTCACACTGCACAGCTCCGAGAAGAGCTGCTGAAACTTCCCTGTCCTGAAGACTTGGACCCTGATGCTGATGATGCCTCGGAGATGTGCAGTGCCACAGCGGGTGCTGAGGAGACTCTCATGCATGATCAGGTCAAACCCAGCAGCAGTAAAGAACTCCCCAGTGACTTCAAATTGTGAGCTGCATTGATATGGACTTCATAGACGCAGAGGCTTTGAAGCACAAGCCAAATATGTCAATATTTGTATGTAAGAAACTAATTATGTAATAGGTAATGAAACTGAAATTATACTACACCCTTAAGGAGATCCAGTTTAATTCAAGGTGATCTTTTATTTACCTGTACAAGAGTGTAAACTTTTTTGTGCTTTTATTTTTCACTTGTGAGAACCACTGATTGGTATGTTCAACAAATTTGTGTATACAAAGAAATGGATAAATCACTGATTATATAAGGGAAACTACCTTAGGAAAGAATGTTTACTGAATTTTTTTTTTTTACTGTAGAGTGAAGGGTTGTTAACAAAGAATATATATTGGTCATTCTTACAACTACTATTTAAAGTCAGCAACTTTTCACTGAATTTGATAGATTTTATGTTTGGCCATATCTTCATGCTCATATTTGATTTCTGAAGACCTCCTACATACACTTCAATAAAAGTTAAATGGACATACTCCCTCTTTTTTGATTTACTGGTACATTTTTTAAATGATAAATCTGCCATAAAATGCATTATAGCTGGAGACTTGCACTTGTATGGATGAATTTATTACATTCAACGTATTTAATTTTATGCTTTCTAAAATTCTAAGATGCAGAAAAATAAATGAACATGATTTTATTCTATGCCAATATTTGGGCCTGTGAATGTATCTGTTATTTGAATTTAAGTATATGAAGAGGAATGGTCAATTTGAAAAGTCACTCTAAACTGAGTTTTTCCTAAAGGGCTCCTTTCTTCCTGGACTATCTGGTTTTATTACTAACGTCACATGTATATGTTAAACATTGAGGCTCTGTAGAGCAGAGAGGATGTACCTCTCTGGTGCTGTTACAGTACATTCTGTACTTGCCATATAGGCTCATTTTCATGCAAATTATTCCTAGAGCCAAATAAATAAAGACTTAGGTGTATTGGTATGTCTTGTTTCTAAAACAGTTTGCCATGGTGTGAAATGCTATTTCTACAAAGAATTGGACACTTTCAAGAGCTACTCACGGGAAAGGGAAGGCTATTTTTTTCAAGACCAGTTATCACAAAGGAAGAGCTGAGGTGATTCTTGATAGTGTTAATAGAAAATAAACTGGAAACCCTGAATCTGGAGCTGACCTGAGGGAGAAGCTGTATCCTGAGCAGTGAGTTACTCTCTGAAGGAAAAGGGGAACTAGGGATCATGATACTCTCTCAACAAGGTACAGAGCTCCTTAAAGTGAATAAAGTGTGTGACCAGGAAATCAAAGGTTCCAAAACACATAGCATTAGGTCTAGTGGGTGATGAGTTACACAAGCATGACAAAATCGAGTCAGTTTGTGAGGAAGCAGAGTCAATTAAATGTTACTCACAGACCTGCTATCTTATAGCTCAGTATAAAATTAGCAGCAATAAGTAGTAAAAGGACGGTCATCACATCAATCCTCTAGGCCTTTTGTTTTTCGGTCTGTCAGGGTCCTGTCAGGGATAGATGATAAAAGCTTCTATCCAAGTATATTGTTTACCTCCAATTTGGGATTTTATTTTTAATCATTAAAATAAGGTAGGGTCATTTCCCTAATGGTCATTTCACACCATTAGTCCTCAGAAAACTTTATAAAGGCTAAGTAACAATATCAGTACTGTAAGTTCCAGTTCATGTTTTTTAAAAACCAAGGCCTAAAGTCTGAATTTGAGACTTTAGTCTAATTTGATTCCACCTGGAATCTAGACTACAACAAACATTTGAGCACTCAGTTTGTACTAGGTACAGGTTCCTGCACTTGAGGATTGAATGACAAACATGAAAACATAATGTCAGTGCAAAATTGTAAGTTCTCTGATACTGTTACTTACAGGGTATATTGGGAGCACAGAAGAGGGACACCTACCTCAGGCAAAATGTTGATGGGCACTGAGGTGATATGGTCAGGAAGAGCTTCCTAAAGGAAGATATCCTGGACTTCCCTGGTGGCGTAGTGGTTAAGAATCTGCCTGCCAATGCAGAGGACACGGGTTTGATCCCTGGTCTGGGAAGATCCCACGTGCCACGGAGCAACGAAGCCCGTGTGCCACAACTGCTGAGCTTGCACTCTAGAGCCTGTGCGCCACAACTACTGAGCCTGCGTTCCACACCTACTGAAGCCCGTGTGCCTAGAGCCCGTGCTCCACAACAAGAGAAGCCACCGCCATGAGAAGCCCATGCACTGCAATGAAGAGTAGCCCCCGCTCGCCACAACTAGAGAAAGCCCACGCGCAGCGACAAGGACCCAATGCAGCCAAAACAAAAACAAAAACAAAAAAAAAGGAAGATATCCTGAGTCTGGAAGGGTGAGGATAAGTAAGTTAGCCAGGCAGAAAGAAGTTATTCCAGATACAAGAGAGCAAAAAGGAGAGCTTGAGTTAATGGTACCATGTTCGATACTATTGGACTTTAAGAGGCAAAGTGGGGATAGTTGAATGGGTGCGACGTGGGCTGTGGTGTCAGGAAGATAGGAGGGGTTGGGTCATGGAAGAACTTGGTTGTCCTGTTAACGAGCTTTGACATCCTGTAGGTGATGGAGGGCTGTCTAGTAGCTTTAATTAGAGGAGCAACCTGGTCAGATGGTATTTCAGGAAGATCGTTCTGCCAACTGTTGGGTGGCAAGGAGGTCAGTAGAGAGCCTACACTAGAGTCGAGGTCGTGGTCATAAACTAGGACAATGAAGGGGTGGAGAGGAAGGGAAAAGTGACAGAACTTGGGGAAATATGTATTTTTTGGTATGAGAATAACTCCAGGATGTTTACAGGCTGAGGAGCCAGGGGAGAAGGGTGAGTGTGAAGGCCTTGGAGAAGGCTGGAGCAGATGCCAGCAGACATGGGATGGCCTAGGTCCAAGAGCACATGAGGAAATCAGTAAATCCAATGGTCAGTTCATAAAACTATTAGCTATGAAGTTGTGATCTTAAAGAGAAGTACAAAAATAAACTGCTTAGTTAACATTTTAGTGTTAAGACCAGTATCCCCGAAGTCAGACAAACGTAGAAAGTACTGTAAACTTCTTTTTCTTTTTTCTTTTGGCTGCACCTGCTGCTTGTCGGATCTTAGTTCCCCAACCAGAGATCGAACCCGGGCCCTCAGCAGGCAGTGAGAGTGCAGGAGTCCTAACTACTGGACCTCTAGGGAATTCCCAACAATTTTTCTTTGATGTCCTATAATTTGGTTTACTTAGGGTAAGATGGGTGAGGTGAAATATTCTAGTTAGTGTGTCAAACTGTGGTGAAGGGCCAAGGTTTTTGGTTACCCTTCTTTCCGTTAGAGACCAGTACTTTATAAAATACAGTGAAGACATTGCAGCATTGTCCTATTGCTTACTCACTTTCTGTACTTAGCCCACTGCCAACTGGTCGCAGTCTGTGGACTGTGGCTTGATCGGCCCTGTACTAAATAACTCAAACGAGGGTTGGTCCCTAGCTAGGCATTGCTGACTGGCCATTTATTCCTTAAACCAAAGCTAATTATTTAGTAGACAAATTTCTACAGTTACATTTTTTTCACCATATTACATACTTTTCCACAATTAAGAGTTAATACTCTGGTATGTCCATGAGATTGGTTAGACCAAAAGATTCCAAGAAAGAGACAGACATGCCTGCTGGATCAGCCTAGAGATGGGAACAGACCCAGTTGAAGACCTCGGTGGAGCTAGATACTCAGCTGGAGCAGGCAGCCAGGGTACAAGAGGACTGGAATGAGGAGTCTGGGCCAAGCTGCTGCACTGGTGTTTCAGTCTTAGACAAGATGGTCAGAACATGACAGGGCCTCAGGTTCATTTGGTTTCAGTAATACTGAGCTTTTTGAGTTTTTTTTTTTCTCTTTTATGATAGTTATACTCTATCATGAATAGCTCACTAAGGAAAATTGGGAAAATACTGAAAAATACAACATGTGAAATTAAAACACTTAATTTTCTGATATCTTTCTTCATAGTCTATTTTCTATACTTCTCTTTTCTATATAATTGGTATATTGTATGAACTATGAACAATTTTAGCACCTTTTTAACAATATATTATGCACTTTTTATCATAAAGAAAATTAATGGCGGGACTTACCTTGTGGCTCAGTGGTTAAGAATCCGCCTGCCAATGAATAGGACATGGGTTTAAGCCCTGGTCCAGGAAGATCCCACATGCCGCGGAGCAGCATGTGTCACAAGTACTGAACCTGTGCTCTAGAGCCCATGAGCCACAACTACTGAGCCAGCGTGCCACAACTATTGAAGCCCGCGTGCCTAGAGCCCGTGCTCTGCAACAAGAGAAGCCACTGCAATGAGAAGCCCGCGCACCACGAGGAAGAGTAGCCCCCGCTTGCTCACTGCAACTAGAGAAAGCCTGCGTGCAGCAACAAAGACCCGATGCAGCCAAAAATAAAATAAATAATACATTTATTTTAAAAACAATTACTGACTGCATGATATGAATGTAGTTAACTAATCCCTTACTGTTGGACATTTAAGCTATTTCTATTTTGCTAACTATAAATAATGCTCTAATAACCATGGTCTATATCTTTTATTTCCTTATGATAAAGCCTAGAATTATTAGGTCAAAGGGTTTGATATTTAATGACTAATTGCTTTCCAGAGAGATTGTATTGATTTCACACTTCCAGGTTCAGGTTTTTTTAAAGATTCCATATATGTGTGTTAACATACGGTATTTGTTTTTCTCTTTCTGACTTACTTCATTCTGTATGACAGACTCTAGGTCCATCCCCCTCACTACAGATAACTCAATTTCCTTTCTTTTTATGCCTGAGTAATATTCCATTGTATATATGTGCCACATCTTCTTTGTTAGTTCATCTGTCGATGGACACTTAGGTTGCTTCCATGTCCTGATATTGTAAATAGAGCTGCAGTGAACATTGTGGTACATGACTCTTTTTGAATTATGGTTTTCTCAGGGTATATGCCCAGCAGTGGGATTGCTGGGTCATATGGTAGTTCTATTTTTAGTTTTTTGAGGAACCTCCATACTGTTCTCCATAGTGACTGTATCAATTTACATTCCCACCAACAGTGCAAGAGGGTTCCCTTTTCTCCACACCCTCTCCAGCATTTATTGTTTGTAGATTTTTTGATGATGGCCATTCTGACTGGAGTGAGGTGATATCTCATTGTAGTTTTGATTTGCATTTCTCTAATGATTAGTGATGTTGAGCATTCTTTCATGTGTTTGTTGGCAATCTGTGTATCTTCTTTGGAGAAATGTCTACTTAGGTCTTCTGTCCATTTTTCGATTGGGTTGTTTGTTGTTTCATATTGAGCTGCATGAGCTGCTTGTAAATTTTGGAGATTAATCCTTTGTCAGTTGATTCGTTTGCAAATATTTTCTCCCATTCTGAGGGTTGTCTTTTCATCTTGTCTATGGTTACCTTTGCTGTGCAAAAGCTTTTAAGTTTCATTAGGTCCCATTTGTTTACTTTTGTTTTTATTTCCATTTCTCTAGGAGGTGGGTCAAAAAGGATCTTGCTGTGATTTATGTCATAGAGTGTTCTGCCTATGTTTTGCTCTAAGAGTTTTATAGTGTCTGGCCTTACATTTAGGTTTTTCATCCATTTTGAGGTTTTTTTGTGTATGGTGTTAGAGAGTGTTCTAATTTCATTCTTTTACATGTAGCTGTCCAGTTTTCCCAACACCACTTATTGAAGAGGCTGCCTTTTCTCCATTGTATATTCTTCCCTCCTTTATCAAAAATAAGGTGACCATATGTGTGTGGGTTTATCTCTGGGCTTTCTATCCTGTTCCATTGATCTACATTTCTGTTTTTGTGCCAGTACCATACTGTCTTGATTACTGTAGCTTTCTAGTATAATCTGAAGTCAGGGAGCCTGATCCCTCCAGCTCCATTTTTCTTTCAGAAGATTGCTTTGCCTATTCAGGTCTTTTATGTTTCCAAACAAAAATTGTGAAATTTTTTGTTCTAGTTCTGTGAAAAATGCCAGTGGTAGTTTGATAGGGATTGCACTGAATCTGTAGATTGCTTTGGGTAGTATAGTCATTTTCACAGTATTGATTCTTCCAATCCAAGGACATGGTATATCTCTCCATCTGTTGGTATCATCTTTAATTTCTTTCATCAATGTCTTATAGTTCTCTGCATACAGGTCTTTTGTCTCCTTAGGTAGGTTTATTCCTAGGTATTTTATTCTTTTTGTTGCAATGGTAAATGGTAGTGCTTCCTTAATTTCTCTTTCAGATTTTTCATCATTAGTGTATGGGAATGCAAGAGGTTTCTGTGCATTAATTTTGTATCCTGCTACTTTACCAAATTCATTGATTAGTTCCAGTAGTGTTCTGGTAGCATCTTTAGGATTCTCTATGTATGGTATCATGATCTGCAAACAGTGACAGTTTTACTTCTTCTCTTCCAATTTGGATTCCTTTAATATCTTTTTCATCTCTGATTGCTGTGGCTAAAACTTCCAAAAATATGTTGAATAATAGTGGTGAGAGTGGGCACCCTTGTCTTGTTCCTGATCTTAGTGGAAATGGTTTCAGTTTTTCACAGTTGAGGATGATGTTGGCTGTGGGTTTGTCATATATGGCCTTTATTGTGTTGAGGTTAGTTCCCTCTATGCCAGTTTTCTGGAGAGTTTTTATCATAAATGGGATTGAATTTTGTTGAAAGCTTTCTCTGCATCTACTGAGATGATCATATGGTTTTTATCCTACAGTTTGTTAATATGGTTTATCACATTGATTGATGTGCATCTATTGAAGAATCCTTCTGTTCCTAGAATAAACCCCACTTGATCATGGTGTATGATTCTTTTAATGTGCTGCTGGATTCTGTTTGCTAGTATTTTGTTGATGATTTTTGCATCTATGTTCATCAGTGATATTGGCCTGTAGTTTTCTTTTTTTGTGGCATCTTTGTCTGGTTTTGGTATCAGGGTGATGCTGGCCTTGTAGAATGAGTTTGGGAGTGTTCCTTCCTCTGCAATTTTTTGGAAGAGTTTGAGAAGGATATGTGTTAGCTCTTCTCTAAATGTTTGATAGTATTCGCCTGTGAAGCCATCTGGTCCTGGGCTTCTGTTTGTTCGAAGATTTTTAATCACAGTCTCAATTTCAGTGCTTGTGATTGGTCTGTTTATATTTTCTATTTCTTCCTGGTCTAGTCTTGGAAGGTTGTGCTTTTCTCAGAATTCGTCCATTTCTTCCAGGTTGGCCATTTTATTGGCATATAGTTGCTTGTAGTAATCTCTCACGATCCTTTGTATTTCTGCCGTGTCAGTTGTTACTTCTCCTTTTTCATTTCTAATTCTATTCATTTGAGTCTTCTCCCTTTTTTTCTTGATGAGTCTGGTTAATGGTTTATCAGTTTTGTTTATCTTCTCAAAGAACCAACCAGCTTTTAGTTTTATTGATCTTTGCTTTTGTTTTCTTCGTTTCTTTTTCATTTATTTCTGATCTGATCTTTATGATTTCTTTCCTTCTGCCAAATTTGGGGTTTTTTTGTTCTTTCTGTAACTTCTTTAGGCGTAAGGTTAGGTTGTTTATTTGAGATGTTTCTTGTTTCTTGAGGTAGGATTGTATTCTGTAAACTTCCCTGTTAGAACTGTTTTTGCTGCATCTCATAGGTTTTGGGCCATCGTGTTTTCATTGTCATTTGTTTCTAGGTATTTTTTGATTTCCGCTTTGATTTCTTCAGTGATCTCTTGGTTATTTAGTAGTGTATTGTTTAGCCTCCTTGTGTTTGTATTTTTTACAGATTTTTTCCTGTAATTGATATCTAGTCTCATAGCATTGTGGTTGGAAAAGATACTTGATTTGACTTCAGTTTTCTTAAATTTACCAAGGCTTAATTTGTGACACAAGATATGATTTATACTGGAGAACGTTCCATGAGCGCTTGAGAAGAAAATGTATTCTGTTGTTTTTAGATGGAATGTCCTACAAATATCAATTAAGTCTGTCTTGTTTAACATGGCATTCAAAGCTTGTGTTTCCTGGACTTCCCTGGTGGTGCAGTGGTTGAGAGTCCACCTGCCAATGCAGGGGACATGGGTTTGAGCCCTGATCTGGGAATATCTCACATGCCATGGAGCAGCTAAGCCCATGCACCACAACTAGGAGCCTGTGCTCTAGAGCCCGCGAACCACAACTAATGAAGCCCAAGCGCCTAGAGCCCATGCTGCACAACAAGAGAAGCTGCCACAAGGAGAAGCCAGCACACCACAACGAAGAGTAGGCCCTGCTCACTGCAACTAGAGAAAGCACAGGCAGCAATGAAGACCCAACGCAGCCAAAAATAAATAAATAAATTTTATTTTAAAAAATAAATAAGTCTTGTGTTTCCTTATTTGTTTTGAGTTGGTTGATCTGTCCATTGGTGGAAGTGGGTTGTTAAAGTCCCCTACTATTATTGTGTTACTGTCAGTTTCCCCTTTTTTGGCTGTTAGCATTTGACTTATGTATTGAGGTGCTCCTTTGTTGGGTGCATAAATATTTAAAATTGTTACATCTTCTTTGATTGTTCCCTTGCTCATTATGTAGTGTCCTTCTTTGTCTCTTGTAATAGTCTTTATTTTAAAGTCTGTTTTGTCTTATATGAGAATTGCTCCTCCAGCTTTCTTTTGATTTCCATTTGCATAGGATATCTTGTTCCATCCCCTCACTTTCAGTCTGTATGTGTCCATAGGTCTGAAGTGGGTCTCTTATAGACAGCATATATATGGGTCTTGTTTTTGTATCCATTCAGCCAGTCTGTGTCTTTTGGTGGGAGCATTTAATCCATTTACATTTAACGTAATTATCGATATGTATTTTCCTATTACCATTTTCTCAATTGTTTTGAATTTGTTATTGTAGGTCTTTCCTTCTCTTGTGTTTCCTGCCTAGAGAAGTTCCTTTAGCATTTGTTGTAAAGCTGGTTTGGTGGTGCTGAATTCTCTTAGCTTTTGCTTGTCTGTAAAGGTTTTAATTTCTCTGTTGAATCTCAGTGAGATCGTTCCTGGGTAGAGTAATCTTGGTTGTAGGTTTTTCCCTTTCATCACTTTAAATATGTCCTTCCACACCTTTCTGGCTTGCAGAATTTCTGCTGAAAGATCAGCTGTTAACCTTATGGGGATTCCCTTGTAATTTGTTGTTTTTCCTTTGGTGCTTTTAATATTTTTTCTTTGTATTTAATTTTTGATAGTTTGATTAATATGTGTCTTGGTGTGTTTTTCCTTGGATTTATCCTGTTTGGGACTCTCTGCGCTTCCTGGACTTGGTTGACTATTTCCTTTCCCATATTAGGGAAGTTTTCAACTATAATCTCTTCAAATATTTTCTCAGTCCCTTTCTTTTTCTCTTTTTTTTTCTGGGACCCCTATAATTTGAATGTTGGTATGTTTAATGTTGTCTCAGAGGTCTCTGAGATCATCCTCCATTCTTTTCATTCTTTTTGCTTTATTCTGCTCTGTGGTCGTTATTTCCACTATTTTATCTTCCAGGTCACCTATCCATTCTTCTGCCTCAGTTATTCTGCTCTTGGTTCCTTCTAGCGAATTTTTTTTTTTTTTTTTTTTGCGGTATGCGGGCCTCTCACTGTTGTGGCCTCTCCCATTGCGGAGCACAGGCTCTGGACGCGCAGGCTCCAGATGCGTAGGCTCAGCGGCCATGGCTCCCGGGCCCAGCCGCTCCGCGGCATGTGGGATCTTCCCTGACCGGGGCACAAACCCGTGTCCTCTGCATTGGCAGGCGGACTCAACCACTGCGTCACCAGGGAAGCCCCCTTCTAGCGAATTTTTAATTTCATTTTTTGTGTCGTTCGTCATTGTTTGTTTTCTCTTTAGTTCTTCTAGGTCCTTGTTAAACATTTCTTGTATTTTCTCCATTCTATTTCCAAGATTTTGGATCATCTTTATTATCATTAATCTGAATTCTTTTTCAGGTAGACTGCCTATTTCCCCTTCGTTTGTTTGGTCTGGTGGGTTTTTACCTTGCTCCTTCATCTGCTGCATATTTCTCTGTCTTCTCATTTTGCTTAACTTACTGTGTTTGGGGTTTCCTTTTCGCAGGCTTCAGGTTCATAGTTTCCGTTGTTTTTGGTGTCTGCCCCCAGTGAATAAGGTTGGTTCAGTGGCTTGTGTAGGCTTCCTGGTGGAGGGGACTGGTGCCTGTGTTCTGGTGGATGAAGCTGGATCTTGTCTTTCTGCTGGGCAGGACTGCGTCCTGTGGTGTGTTTTGGGATGTCTGTGAACTTAATATGATTTTAGGCAGTCTCTCTGCTGATGCGTGGGGTTGTGTTCCTGTCTTGCTAGTTGTTTGGCATGGGGTGTCCAGCACTGTCGCTTGCTGGTCGTTGAGTGGAGCTGGGTCTTAGAATTGAGACGGAGATCTCTGCGAGAGCTCTCGCCAATTGGTATTACGTGGGGCCAGGAGGTCTCTGGTGGTCCATTGTCCTCAACTTGGCTTTCCCACCTCAGTGGCTCAGGCCTGACATCCGGCTGGAGCATCAGGAGCCTATCAGCCAGACAGCTGGAGTTCCTTCCGAGTTGGAGAATCTGGCTTGCATTGGCTGTCCTTCTGTGCTGCACATTAGAATCACCTACTCATTTTTTGTTTTGCAGGCAGTGTTCCACAGAGAAAAACAGTAGCGTGAAAATAGTCACAGCTCTGAGATGGCTTTCTTTTTCATTTGTGCTTAGTCGGGTTTCACTTGCTCACGGGGCTACGTGCGGAGGCCTCACATCTGGCTCTTCTAACCAGAGTCTGAGTTGGGTCTTAGTTGTGGCATGTGGGATCTTTCGTTGCAGCACACAGGCTTCTCTCTAACCATGTCGCGTGGGCTCAGTAGTAGCAACGCCTGGGCTCTAGGGCTCTATAGTTGCCGCACACGGACTTAGTTACCCCGTGGCATGTGGGATCTTAGTTCCCTGATCAGGGATCAAACCCGCATCCCCTACATTGGAAGGCTGATTCTTAACCAGTGGACCACCAGGGAAGTCCCATTGGGTACTGTCTTGGAGTTTGAATTTTTTTTTTTTTTGAGGCCTCACTTTTTCAATTTTAAAGAAGCTGATATTGTCTGTTTGGTGTTTTGTCTCCTAATTTTTTTTAGAATGCCTCTTAAACGTATTTATTCTTTATGACATGTCAGAAGCTTCCCATGATGGCCATTGTTTTTTAAGTTTTAAAAGATTTAAAAATTTTTTTCGTTTAATTTTTCCATTTACCAAAGAAAATTCAAGAGTTAGGATTATGGTATAGCTTTGTATAAGAGGTAGAAATTCTTCCAGGAAGAAGTTTAGACTTTGTCACAGGCAAACCTGTGACACACCAAGAACAAGGCCAGCACAGTTGGTTAACGTATATGCTTGGTAACTGTATCTCACATTCTCCTTTACAAGAAGGACACCAGTCACTTTGGATTAGTGCCCACCCTAATGACCATATTTTACTTTAATTACCTCTTTAAAGACCCTATCTCCAAATACAATCACTTTTTTTTTTTTACAATCACATTTTGAGGGGTCCTAATTGGGGGGCTAAGGAATTAGCATAGGAATTCAACATAGGAATTTGGGGAGCCTACACAGTTCAGCCCATAACATATAGCAAGGTGTCAATGCAAATAATCAATAAACAATCTGTAACAGGAATAGGAAAAACAGAAAAATAGAAAAATCCAAACTGAGGATTATAGCTTGGGAAACACAAATTCAGGACACACTTGAACAGTGTTCCGCTGGACTACAAAATGGGAGAGGCTTATATAGGCAAAAATTGAAAAGTTGCATAAATTAAGAATTAGGATTAGAGCTGGCATGAAGGGTGCTTGTTTAGCAAGGATTGATTGGGGTCCAAAATGGTTGCATGTTTACAAGGGGAGACCTTGAGGCCTTATGGTTGCATCTGGTAGCTGCTAGCCGATATTGTTTTGAAAATGGCTGGTGGTGTCCTTGAGTTTGATACAGTTCAGAAAATTCAGATTCTCAGTTGATGCGGGAATGTGTCTGAAACCATATTCACAGTGGCCACCAGGCTCTACTTTGAATGCCTGAATCACATTTAATCCGTTTTGATTTTAAAGGATCTTAAGTATGTCATCAGTGAGAAAGTTATGCTGGTCAGGCCCAGTCTCTCACAGCTGAGCAGAGTGTTGGTCTTGCATGGGTTTGGGGCAGTGTGGAGATCAGAGTCTGGCAGACTTTCAGAGCAATAAGGAATTGACATCATCTGAAGTATGACTACCTAGTTGACACTCTTGTTGGTTGGTTGGCACTCAGAGGTAAGTTTATTTGATTGAGTCCATCCCCGACAGGCTGACTTTCAGAAGCAAGAGTCTAACACTGATTGGATGGCTTACAAAAGTATCTTCAGTGAGGTAGGTTTTCATTAATTGATTGAATAGGTTTAATGGCTGGCAGAATAGCCAGTCTTTTCCTAAATTTTGGGGAATGTTATTCTCAACATAAAAAGTGACTTTCATATGTCCCACTTTTCTTCTAAAGTGGCTGAACATCTCTTAGCTCTAGACAAGGGAATTTGTGGTACTTTCTGGCTGATTGACAAGTTTACGCTCTGAATCCAAGTCAATGATATTTTGTTGGTCTACAGAGGAAAGAAGGTTGGAGTCATCCTGGTTCTTCAGATCACTAGTTGTGTGGCCTCAGACAAGCCACATGACTTCTCTGAGAGTCATTTTCTTCATCTGTAATTGGAAACAATAATAACTATCTGTGTTATTATAAGTATCAAGGGCATAACTTAAGGGGAATGCCTTGCACAGTACCAGTTCATGGTTCTCGTCCCTGGCTTATTAGACTCACCTGGAGACCTTTAAAAAATCCTGAGAATAGGAGTCTCCCCATCTGCCAGAGCTTCTGATTTAATTAGTGAGGGTTAATTCCAAGCAGGCGATTACAAAACTCCCAAGGTGGTTCTGAAGGACAGCCTGATTTGAGAACCACTATTAACTGCTCCCAAAAGTGGTAATTCTCTCTCAATCCACTCTCTTCTATTTCTATTAGTTTTCCCCCTGAAGTTGATGCCCTTCCCAAACTTCAGAAATTTTTCTCCTATATGCCTGAGAGGGAAAAGTCCTCCCCATGCCATGTGTGTACTGATTTTGATAGGATGTCTATGGCTCTGATATTACTTTAAAGTGGCTATCCTCTTTTTTTTTTCAGTTGAGGTAAAACTGGTATATAACATATAGTTTCAGGTGTACAACATTTAATTTTATGTCTGTATACTCTGTAAAGTGACCACCCCCCAAAGTCTAGTTACCATCTGTCACCATACAATTGACACCTTCACCCCTTTCCCTCAGTCCCTAACCTCTTTACCCTCTGGTAAACACCAATCTGTTCTCTGTATCTACGAGTTTGTTTTTCTTTCTTTGTTTGTTTGTTTAAATTCCACATATTAGTGAAATCATATGGTATTTGTCTTTCTCTGTCAGACTTATTTGACTTAGCATAATATCCTCAAGTTCCATCCATGCTGTCTCAAGATTTCCTTTTTTTTTTTTTAATGTCTGAGTGGTATTCTATTATATATACATACCACATCTTTATCCATTCACCCATTGATGGACACTTAAGTTGTTTCCATATCTAGGATATTGTTAAAACTGCTGCAGTGAGCATAGGGGTGCATATGTCTTTTCAAATTAATGTTTTAGTGTTCTTCAGATAAATACCCAGAAGTTAAATAGCTGAATCACATGGTAGTTCTATTCTTAAATTTTTCAGGAATCTACATACCATTTTCCACAGTGGCTGCACCAATTTACATTCCCACCAGTAGTGCACAAGGGTTTCCTTTTCTCTACATCCTCTCCAACACTGTTGTTTCTTGTTTTTTTGATAATAGCCATTCTAACAGGTATGATGATTAGTGATGTTGAACATCTTTTCATGTGCCTGTTGGCCGTGTGTGTGTCTTCTTTGGAAAAATGTATATTCAGAACTTCTGCCCATTTTTTTTTAAATTTATTATTATTATTATTATTTTTGCAGTACACAGGCCTCTCACTGTTGTGGCCTCTCCCGTTGTGGAGCATAGGCTCCAGACGCGCAGGCTCAGCGGCCATGGCTCACGGGCCCAGCCGCTCTGCGGCATGTGGGATCTTCCCAGACTGGGGCACGAACCCGTGTCCCCTGCATCGGCAGGCGGACTCTCAACCACTGCGCCACCAGGGAAGCCCTTCTGCCCATTTTTTCATTAAGTTGCTTTTTGTTGTTGAGTTGTATGAGTTCTTTATATATTTTGGATATTAACCCTTTGTCAAGTGTATGATTTGTAAATATCTTTTCCCATTCAGTAGGTTGCCTTTTCATTTTGATAATGGTTTCCTTCACTGTGCAGAAGCTTTATAGTTTGATGTAATCCCATTTATTTATTTTTGCTTTTGTTTCTTTTGCTTTTGGAGTCAGATCCACCAAACATTGCTAAGGCCAATGTCAATGCGTTTACCACCTTTGCTTTCTTCCAGGAATTTTACGGTTTCAGGTCTTAAAATCTTTAAGCCATTTTCAGTTAATTTTTGTGTATGGTGTAAGATAGTGGTCTAGTTTCATTCTTTTGCATGTGGCTGTCCAGTTTTCCCAACACAATTTGTCAAAGAGACTGTCTTCTCTCTGCTGTATCTTCTTGGTTCCTCTGTCATATATTAAATGTCCATATATACATGGGTTTATTTCTCGTCTCTCAGTTCTGTTCCACAGATCTGTCTGTTTTCTTATGTGAAGTGGCTATTCTTTTCTTGTCTGTGAAATGATTATCCTCTTAATGCATGAAAGTACATGTTACATTGATCATGTGGATAAGAGAAGTGTCTTCAGATCAAAAACTGGAACTGAGGAGGCAGGTAGGGAGACTGGAAGGTAGAAATCTCCTTTCTTGTTCCAAACTGTAAAAGGACATCACACAGAAGTCTGCTTATAACATTTACAGGGTGAGAGGCAAGATGGAAATGAAGATACACATGCCATTTTTAGGTTCTTAATCAAGCTAACAAAGTATTATGTGAAATATGACCTATAATACTACTTTGACAAATATATTTTCATAGCAAAAAGTGTGTTAAACTAAGTTTTTTATATACGTGCTAGTCATCAAAATAATTAAAATAATTTATTGGGCAATTGAAGGGCCAGTAATGTTTGGATAAGTAATGAAATAAAGACATACATAATTAACATTATATATTCCATAAAATGTATTTATCTTGCCTTTACTTTTACAAAATCATTAATTAATTTAATACTTGTATTAGTTCCTAGGGCTGCTGTAGCAAATTACCACAAACTCGGTGACTTAAAGCAACAGAAATTTATTCATTCACAGTTCTGAAGACCAAAAGTCCAAAATCAAGGTCTTGGCAGGGCTACTCTCCCTCTGAAGGCTCTAGGGGAGAATCCATTCCTTGTCGTTTCCAGCTTCTGGTGACTGCCAGCATTTGTTGGCTTGTGGATGCAGTACTCCAACCTCTGCCCCCATCTTCACATATCTTTCTTGTGTGTGTGTGTGTGTGTGTGTGTGTGTGTGTGTGTGTGTGTGTGTGTGTATAATCTCCCTCTGCCTGTCTCTAATATGGACACTGCTGATGGCACTTTGAACCCACTGGGATTATCCAGGATTATCACCTCATTTTTAAATCCTTAACCACAACTGCAAAGACTCTTTTTCCAAATAAGGTAACAAGGATTAAGACTTGATGTCTTTGGGGCTACTAGTCAGCTCACTATAATAATCAAGGGTTTCCTGCTTCTTTTTACATTAATCAACTAAAGGATTTAAAAACATGTATTTTTATTTAAAGTATATAAAGTTTAAATGTATTGTTGGCCTGAAACATATAGACTGCCAGATACTTCTTCAGCAAAGATGGGTTTATCTAGGATCATCAGAGAATTGCAATTTGGGGCCTGCAACCATGGCAAGCCACGTGTAAGTACCCCCTTCTGGTCTCCCAACTCTGTTTAATTGAAACGTCTGTTTGTTAATTTTTTACATTTCCCTCTATTGATCAAGGCCTTTCTCTGAAAGCATCCCTGATCAATAGTCAATTTTCTAGTTTCAGTGGCTTTTTGTTCCTCTATGTCAGGAAGGACCTTTCCTGAGCATAATGTCTCACGTCAGAGGGAAAGTCGACAGATTGGAAACTGATTAAGGTCATATTCAAGTAACAAGGACAGGTAGGAGGGAGAACTCTCAGGCACTTTTTGTCTGAAGTCCGTATGTTATCAAGATCATAGATGTTGGAAATCATCTGAAGCATTACATCATCATCAAAGGTTTGGCAACAAAATTCTAACAGACCTAGTCCAGATATCTTGGGCAAGCTGTCTCATCAGATGTTGTTTGCTTCAAATCCAGGAAATCTTTACTTCAGGTCACCAGATGATATGTAGGTCCAGTCAGGTTTTGGCACTTTCTTTAGCTGTGTCATGTGAATCCAAGAGTCTGTTGATTGGAATTTGGGGGCACAAGGGTTGGTTAGCGATACTTGGTAGGGGCCTGTCCGGTGTGGTTGAAGAAAGTTCTTCTGAAAGTTTCCTTTCCAATAGATGAAATCTCTAGTTTGCAAGATGTGATGCTTAAGGTCTTTGTTTCCTGAGGGTTTGCTGAGAAAAGATTGCTCTACCAAAACAAGGTTATTTTTAATAGAAGCAATTAGCCCTTTGCAGTATTGGACTACCTTTCCTTTTATCCATTGTGGATCAAAAGAAGCAGAGGCCAATTGCATTGGGCATCCTGTGACAATCCCAGTAGGTGAGAGTTCATGAGTTTCAAAAGGGGTGGCTCTGAGATTTAGAAGGACCAATGGCAATGCTTTCGCCCAGCGCATTTGGAGGACCTCTACAAATTTTGCCTATTGGGTCTTAATAATGCTGTAATTGCGTTTGACTAAACCAGAGGTTTGAGCTTGGTGAGCACAGTGAAAGTGCTGTAAAACCAGCGAAGCAGCATAGACTTGTTGAAGCACATGGCTAGTAAAATGGGTTCCTCAATCACTGCGAAATTTGGGAGGAGTTTCCCGGGTAGGGGTAATCTTTTCCAAAAGGACTTCAGCCATAGAAGAGGCAGTAGCCTGTCTGCAAGGGAACGCTTCAGTCCAGTGTGAAAACATACAGACCACGACTAAAACACATTTATATTCACTAGACACAGGAAGTTGTATCAAATCCATTTGCCAGAGCTCGAGCAGTCCATTGGGCAGTTTAAAATGTCTGGGAGCAGTACCAACAGGCTTCCCTGGGTTGTACTTTGGACAAGCGGGACAAGTGAGGTAGGTGCTTTTGTGGCCTTGTTGATATCGTGGCCTTGTTAATAATCACCAGTATTGATTCATGCAGGCTACTATTTTGTCAGTAGACCAATGGTTTAATGCATGCAGCGTGGTGAGGAGTGGGAATTTTAGAGTCTCCTGTAGGACTGGGTTGTTATTTGGTCCAAACCAGAGCTTTCTCTTTTTATCAAACCAACAACTGTTGAATTTCCAATCTTGTTTTTCCTTTTTTGAGGCTAATAGTTGAGCTCTCTAGCCAGTTTTTCTAAATTATCATTTGGGGAAATATCTCTTCGAACCATGACAGAGATTTGGCTGCTTTAAGGGCAGCATTCCTTGCAGCAATATTGGCAGGATGATTTTCCCCTAGCTTCCAGAGAGTCAAGTTTAGAATGCCCCAGTATCTTAAAAGTAGCTAAAGAGGCAAGTAAAAGTATTACATTAAATAATTCCTGAACATAGGGGCCATTTAAAATTTTATTTCCACTAGAAGTTAGGAAGCCACACTGCTTCCACAACATTCCAAAATCACAGGTACTCTAAAAGCATATCTACTATTGGTATAAATATTGGCAGTTTTGTCCTTGGCTAAAGTACAAGCCCATGTAAGAACATATAATTCAGCTTGCTGGGCTGAAGTAACCATAGGTAAAGATGCTGCCTCAACAACATCAAAAGGAGTTGTAGGGGCTTCCCTGGTGGCGCAGTGGTTGAGAGTCCGCCTGCCGATGCAGGGTACATGGGTTCGTGCCCCGGTCCGGGAAGATCCCACATGCCGCAGAGCGGCTGGGCCCGTGAGCCATGGCCGCTGAGCCTGCGAGTCCGGAGCCTGCGCTCCGCAACGGGAGAGGCCGCAACAGTGAGAGGCCCGCGTACAGCAAAAAAAAAAAAAAAAAAAAAGACAGTGTTATAGAGGTCTAATTGACATAGAATAAAGTGCACATATTTTGACTGTACAGGGTGATGTTTTTCCATATGTACATTTCCATGGAACCATCAGCACAATCAAGATAGTGAACACATCCATCAATCCCCAAAGTGTTCTTGTTCCTCTCTGTAACCTCTTCCTGCTTTCCTCTCCGCCTCCCCACCCCAAACAACCACTCATCTGCTTTCTGTCATTAGAGTTTAGTTTACATTTATATAAATGGAATCATATAAGATGTTCTCTTTTTTCTTCTGACTTATTTCACTCAGCGTAATTATTTTGATACTTGTGTGTGTTGGGTGTATTATAGTTCATTCTTTTTTATAGGGGAACAGTATTCAATTGTATGAATATACCACAATTTGTTTATTCATTTACCTGTGGATGGACATTTGTGTTGTTTCCAGTTTTTGGCTATTACTAAAAATGCTGCTATAAACATTTTCAGGGCTTCCCTGGTAGCGCAGTGGTTAAGAATCTGCCTGACGATACAGGGGACACGGGTTTGAGCCTTGGTCCAGGAAGATCCCACATGCCGCGGAGTAACTAAGCCTGTGTGCCACAACTACTGAGCCTGCGAGCCTAGAGCCCGTGCTCCGCAACAAGAGAAGCCACCGCAATGAGAAGCCCATGCATGGCAACAAATAGTAGCCTCCACTCACTGTAGTTAGAGAAAGCCCGCACGCAGCAACGAGGACCCAGTGCAGCCAAAAATAAATATAAAACAAAAACTCCAAAGAAATTTGCAAACATTAAAAAATTATTATCATTATTAAACATGAGAGTTGTTAATGAATATGAAAAGGGATTGAAGGGTCATGAAATGCTGGTTACAATCCTGACTTCTCCATGCTAGTGAAGAATGTCTTGAGCTAGTGAAAAGATCCTGCCTCCCCTTTACTACCTGAAAGACGTGAGATAGAATTGGTTAAAACACATAAATGTATCAAACCTGAAGCTACTTGGAGAAAGGTGTCATTTACTACACAATTTAAGGTTCTGTGTAAACATGGCACATTGAATGTATGCATCTAATTTCTCTCCTTCAAAACCCATTAAAACTATGGTAAAGACAGCTCATGCAGCTCAATATCAAAAAAACAAACAACACAATCAAAAAATGGGCAGAAGATCTAAATAGACATTTCTCCAAAGAAGACGTACAGATGGCCAAAAAACACATGAAACGATGCTCAACATCACTAATTATTAGAGAAATGCAGATCAAAACTACAATGAGATATCATCTCACACCAGTCAGAATGGCCATCATTAAAAAATCTAGAAACAATAAATGCTGGAGAGGGTGTGGAGAAAAGGGAACCCTCCTACACTGTTGGTGGGAATGTAAATTGGTACAGCTACTATGGAGAACAGTACGGAGGTTCCTTAAAAAACTGAAAATAGAGCTACCATATGATCCAGCAATCCCACTCTGCATATATCTGGAGAAAACCATAATTCGAAAGGATGCATGCACCCAGATGTTCATTGCAGCACTACTTACAATAGTCAGGACGTGGAAGCAACCTAAATGTCCATCGACAGAAGAATGCATAAAGAAGATGTGGTACATATATACAATGGAATATTATCAGCCATTAAAAGGAATGAAATAATGCCATTTGCAGTGACATGGATGGACCTAGAGATTGTCACACCGAGTGAAATAAGTCAGAAAGAGAAAGACAAATATCGTATAGTATCAGTTATATGCGGAATCTAGAAAAATGGTGCAGATGAACTTATTTGCAAAGCAGAAATAGAGTCACAGATGTAGAAAACAAACTTATGGTTACCAAGGGGGGAAGGGAGGGGTGGAATGAATTGGGAGATTGGGATTGACATATATACACTACTATATGTAAAATAGATAACTAATGAGAAGCTACTGTATAGCACAGGGAACTCTGCTCTGTGGTGACCTAAAAAGATTAGATATATGTATATGTATAACTGATTCACCTTGCTGTACAGCAGACACTAACACAACATTGTAAAGCAACTATACTCCAATAAAAATTAATTTAAAAAACTACGGTAAAGAAAAAAAATTAAGACATAACTCTCAAGGAAAGAGAAGATGAGAGGAGTTAACAGTGTTGGAAGCTAGGTAACTGATTTCACTGACCAAAGAAAGCCCAATCCTAAAAGTGCAACAGAGAATGCTAAGGCCACCTTTTTTTTTTTTTTTTTTGCGGTACACGGGCCTCTCACCGCCGCGGCTTCTCCCGTTGCGGAGCACAGGCTCCGGACGCGCAGGCCCAGCGGCCACGGCTCACGGGTGCAGCCGCTCCGCGGCATGTGGGATCCTCCCGGACCGGGGCACGAACCCGCGTCCCTTGCATCGGCAGGCGGACCCTCAACTACTGCGCCACCAGGGAAGCCCCCTAAGGCCACCTTTTATCTACACTGAAGAATCCGCAAAAGACTCAGGAACTAGGAGCACTAGGTGCCTCTGGGACCGAAGATTATGGGGTGGGAGAAGGAGGGACTAAAATGAGGAGGACTCCTGCACAGCTGAGTCAGTCGTTTGGAACGTGCATCCACTGCTTTCCCTCCACCACCCCTGCAGTGGTGTATATGGACCCTGTAGAGGGTCCCATATACAGACTGCGTCCTGAATGCTGAGACTCCTGGCTTTCTTGCTCCACTTGGCTTTGAAATTCTGGCAACCAGACACTATCCAGGTGGGAGATTTAAAGACTCTCCCTGAGAAATCTGACTAGCATAAGAAAAAGGACTTATAAATAGTGACATCTGGGTTCCCAGCAGACCTTCCGGACAAGGCACTCTACACTGATCCTAAAGTGGACATAGCTCACCTACCAACTCAGTTTCCACTCAGTATTTTCTTTTTAATTTTTATTTATTTTATTTTTTAAAGTTTTATTTATTTTTTCAATTTTTTTGATGTGGACCGTTTTTAAAGTCTGTATTGCATTTGTTAAAATACTGCTTCTGTTTTATGTTTTTTTTTTTTTGGCCTCAAGGCATGTGGGATCTTAGGTTCCTGACCAGGGATCAAACCTGCACCCCCGGCATTGAAAGGCGAAATCCTAACCACTGGACCTCCAGGGAAGTCTCAGTATTTTTTTTTTTTTAAATTGAGATGTTTTTTCTCCCATTTTTATTACTAGACTCTATTTTGTTTCAAGGGAGATTAATAGATTTAATGACTATCATTGTCTCGCAAATCACATTTAAAATAAACCTGATACAGCAGAACTTAACACAACATTGTAAATCAACTATGCTTCAATTAAAAAAACAAAACAAAACTTGAATTACAGTGAGAGCTCCAAGTTCACCCTGTGGGTCAATGGGGCTCTACACACAAGTGAGGAACTTGGTGTAGTGGTTAGTGTGTTTCTGCAACTGTTGATCTTTAACAACTGTCAAATAGTTCCACAGTGCTAGATTTTGTGCTTGAAAAAACAGATGATCGCACCGATCAAAAATGCTTCCCTGCACAAATACCTTTTCATTACTTCTCAGTGAGAAAACATTCTAGGGCATCTGCTCTTTTCTCACAGCCCAGGTCTGGCTTCTGTTGGCATCTGCTGGCAGCTGCTGAGCTAAGCCGAGCACCTCTTCCTTCCAAAGTCTAGAGGGGCTCTGGGTCCTGAGGAAGAAAGTGAATTAAGAATTCGTAGGAGGTGCCGACTGTCCCCATGGCGGCTGCGCTGGAGCCCGGGGGGCCCGGGAAGGCGAAGGTAGAATTAGAAGATCATGTGACGTTCGAGTAGGAGGATTTATCTTGGTGACTTTAGGATGCTGGTTCCATTGTAGGTATAATTATGCAAAGCTAAGAATCCAGGAAAGACTTGCCAGAGAAGGAATTAAAAACAAGATTTTATATGAAAGTACCCATCTTGATCCTGAAAGAAAACAAACCAACAGCGGCAGCAGCAGCAATTGAGCAGTCTTGAGCACAGAAAACCCAGACGCAACTCACTTCCGTGTGAACAAAGCTGAGATCAACTATAGGAAGCATTTTATGTACCATAAAGCTTTCAGTCAAGTAAATAAAGTATGTGTAAGTTGTAAAAAAAAAAAAAAAAAAAAAAGAATTACTTCGCTTCTCGCCTTGGAGCCGGTACTGGGCAAGGCTCTTCCAGAACTGCACTTGATTCTTCCATGAATCCCGAGTGGTCAGTGTCACCCTGCAGCTTTCTCCTGGATCGTGTACGGCAGGCGCACTCACGGTGCAGGCTTCAAGGTGACTGGGGCAGAGTCCTGTTCCACCAAGTCCGGCTCTCAGTGCTCCGTTTTGGCCTAGGAGTGCGGCTATGAAGATTAAAAGACGTGCGACTAAGGCGCCAGCTCTGGGCCGGCAGCAGGAACGCAGGGCTGGGAGGTTTCTCACAGTCTAGCCTCCAAAAGTTTCTCCGCACCAGTGGCTGGGCCAGATGTCCCACCTAATTATGATTTATGTAGTGGCAGCATCAAAACCGGATACTTTTCTTACACTTGAATACATTCAAGAATAAAGACCTCTGCTGACAGGGTTCTTTTTTTTTTTTCCAGTATTTTTTAATTTTAATTTATTTATTTTTTGCTGCGTTGGGTCTTCGTTGCTGCACGCAGGATTTCTCTAGTTGTGGTGAGCGGGGGCTACTCTTTGTTGTGGTGTGCAGGCTTCTCACTGCGGTTGCTTCTCTTGTTGCAGAGCTCGGGCTCCAGGCGGAAAGGCTTCAGTAGTCTGGCACGTGGGCTCAGTAGTTGTGGCTCGCGGGCTCTAGAGCTCAGTAATTGTGGCGCGCGGGCTTCGTTGCTCCGCGGCATGTAGGATCTTTCCGGACCAGGGCTCAAACCCGTGTCCCCTGCATTGGCAGGCGGATTCTTAACCACTGTGGCGCCAGGGAAGCCCAGCTGACGGGGTTGTTAACCTGGGGTTCACAGACTCCACTTCAGAGGGACTTTAACTCCATGAAATGGTACCCCAGTGTTGGTGGTAAGGGTCCACGTGCTTTTGCGGGAAGGACTATGGCTTTCATCAGGTAGTCTGGAGGGTTCTGACCCAAACAGGTTTAGGAATCAAAGGCTTAGACCTTCCAAGTAAACCGCAGCTAGGCAAAATCGCGACTTCGAACTGCATTTCAACCTGCCTCCTCGGTGGGAGGTACAAGATGACTCCACGCCCTCCACTCCTTCGGCAGCACCCCTGGGGGCAGGGCTGAGGTCGGCCACGCCCTCCAAACACCGCCCATTCCCCTGCTCGGGGTGGGGCATTCCTACTGGGCATGCTCAGTACCAAGGACTCGGGTTGGCCTCCTAGGCGGAAGCGGGTCCCTGAGAGTTTGTGTGTTCTTCCCAGGGTTCTCCGCGCTACCGTTATGGTCGCCTCCTTGTGCCGGTGTCCGCACATGGGGTTCTAGGGCTGTGGATGTGCTTACAGGAACTGTCGCCACTACTCTTCGACGTCTTTGGACCCTCTTCCTTTCACTTTCTTTTGTTGACTCCTGTGTGACCCTCGTAGGACTCTGTTTTGGTTGCACCGATATCTGAGGTGATGTGGACCCCGGAGCTGGCCCTACTGAGGGGCTTCCCCACTGAGGCTGAGTTGCAGCAGTGGAAGCAAGAGGGAGTCGCCGGTTCGGGTGAGAGGGGTGCACCTGCCAAGGAGGGACTGAGGCCAGCGTGAGGACTGTGGGGAGAAGGGGTGGCGGCGGCTGGGTTCTCATCCCTTCTGGTTTTATTTTTTTCCTACCCAAATCTATCTGATTCCTAATGCTTTGGGTTGCCGCATCCTTGACATAGTGGGCGCGGTCCAAAGGCTCCGTGCATGTCTTTACTCCAAACTTCTCACCGTCCGGGTTCAATAATAATGTCAATTGTTGTTCTAATCCCTTAACATTTCTTCAGTCATTTAATGCTTAGAATAGACCTGTAAGGTAGACACTACTTTTATTCCCGTTTTGCAGATGGAGGCATTTAAGTACAGATTAAGTAATTTATTCAAGGTCACACAGCTGGTAAGCACAACAGCTGAAATGAGGCAGCAAAGATGTAATCTTGTAAGCAAAGCACATTTACCGGAGAGAGAAAGAGTTAAAAGGCACATATACTAGTGGGATATAGGCACATCTGTTTGTGGGATTTAGGCTCGACCCAAAAGAGAAATAACAATGTAGGACAGTATATGTCCTGTCCTATATATTTGTGTGTGTATGTATGTGTGCGCGGACCCGTGTTTGTGTGTATACGCAATAGGTGCTTCAGGAGAGAGGTAGTTTCTGAAGTTTGGGTCTGGAAGTCTCATGGAACAAGTCAAACTTGACCTGATTTTTGTTTAAAGAGTAAGACTGACAAGTGGAAAAGTTCCCCAGGAGGAGTCACAAGTGTAAAAGTGTGGAGGCAGAATGTGCATATGGATATTAGGGGAACAATGAGTGAACCAGCTTTTCATCAGGGAGGACAGTGGGGGTAGGAGGAGCCAGATCGTGAAAGGAAACTTTGTAAGGAAACTTTTCTGTTGTCAGTAGGAATTCTTTTGAATTCCCAGCAGAATTCCTTTTGATGTTACTTGCTAATGAGGAATATTATTTCTGGGTCTAACTTCTGACATGCTGCTCATGGTATGAATGAGCTTCTAATTCTAGGAGAAGTGATGGGCATTTGCTCAGTACTTTGTGGTTAATGTATAGGAAGCATTCTAAGTATATACATTTTTTTTGGCATGCTGAAATGATAATAGTTACCTTTTATGGTATGAAAGCAGTTGTTCTTTGGATTATTGGACTAATTTTTTTCTATTACAGAGAGTGGATCTTTCCTACAATTGCTGCTAGAAGGGAACTATGAGGCCATATTCTTAAATTCATTGACTCAAAGTATTTTAAATTCAGCAACGATGACTGAAGAAAAGATTGACAGCTACCTAGAGAAGCAGATAGTAACATTCCTGGATTACTCAACAGATTTGGACAAAACCAGAAGGTAGAATTTTATTTGAAATTTTCGTAGGGAAACAGATTCTGAATACATTTAATATTGCCTTGACAGTGTAAGGCACTGATTTTTGCAGTTGTTGAAAAACCTGGCTTTATGTTTACTCAGGACTCATGATGTACCAAATAATCTATATAAGAGTTTCTGTCCAGAGGACCATTGAGAATGAAAAGGTAAAGTCGTGTAGGATATACAGGTTTCATATATAACACTGACTTATGACTGGGTGGTAGCTGCTAACCCACTGAGTTTCTAAATGCTTAAGTCTCATAGGTTTTAGCCATAGACAAGACTTCAGATCTTCTTCTCTTTTAACTTGAAAGTGTACACTCTCCATCTTGCTGTTTGTAGATTGCTGAGTGATAATTATAACTACTTTTATTATGTTTTAGGTTATCTTTAATGTTTTTATTATGGAACCCTTGGTTTATCTTCTTCCATTGACGTTTATGTAATTTTATAGGATTAAATATAATGGATAGTTACACAGCAGTGTAACCTAAGTTTTTCAGTGGCTTATATTTTACTATTGTTAGTTTGTTAATATACCTTCCTTTTCCCTAGCATCTCTGGCAACCACATCAAGCTTTAGTTGTCTTTAAAACACAGTTTTGTTTTACCATTATTTCTAGGGAATGGCTTCATTTAGTTCTTCAACAAATCAACTCCTGGCTAGGTGTTGAGGTTGTGAAGATGAATAAAACATAATCTGTATCTATAAGGAGTTCACAAAAGAGTGCTACTATAGGCATTTTATTTAAAAAATTAGTGTCATTCATTTTTATTTTTCTGGTTTACTAGTAGTTTACATTCCTCTGATGTTGTTCCTGACTATTATTTTGCTGTCAGATGTATGTGTGGTATCATAGCCATTAGCTTTGTGTGGTGCACATGAAAACACACATACACACAAATACATCATACACTGGTAGACCAGAATTCGGCTTGTCACACAGAGCTGAGAAGAGACATTTCAGTTACCTCATTATGAGGTATTTGGAAATTAAACTCAATTCCCCTTAAGGATTTTGATTTTTAGTTATGACAGTTATATTAAGGCTTTGAGATCTTGCTGCACACCTGTTTCCTCAAGTTTCCTGACTTCTAATTACAAACAGCCTCTTTTGTCACCTGTTTTCTGCTCATTCTTTGCTGTCAGTTGTGCTACATCCAGAGCACTCCAGCTACCACAGGCTTGTAGGCTTGATTTTTTTTTTTCCTTAAAGAATCTTCCTTTTGAGGTAGGACCTAGGGGATATGGGAAGAAGAGGGTGACTGCTTTTATTTTTCCTTCAGTGTGAAGCTACAGGATTCTCTGGCTGCTGTTCCTTAGAGTTGAATCCCCACCTATTTGTGTCTTAACCTAGGGGTTGGCAAATTACTGCTGGTGGAGCAAGTCCAAAGTGCCTAAGAATGATGTTTACATTTTTAAAGGGTTGGAAAAAAAGAAACACATGTGACCCACAAAGCTTAAAGTTTTTTTTTAAATCTCTCCTTTGCAGTATAGGTTTACCTACCCACTCCTGTCTTCAGCCAAAGTAGGATTGAAAAGGAATGGGTTCAAGTGAAATTTCTAGGGTTTTTTTTTGTTGTTGTTGTTCTAATAGTTGGTAGTACAGGATCAGTAAAATATTTGAAAACAACTTTTTGTTGTCAGCTTTCTTTTGTATAAAATCAGTTTTCCATCCAGTGTCAGAGCTGTTAAATAGAACACAAATAGACAAAATTCTAAGTGCCTGATAGGGTCCTAAACCAGTGCTGTTCAGGAGAACTTCCTGTGATGATGGAGATGTTCTGTATCTGCGCCGTACAGTACGGTAGCCAGTAGCCACGTTTGGCCATTGAGCACTTGAAATGTGGACAGTGCAACTGAATTTTAAATTTTATTTAATTGTAATTAATTTAAATTTAAAGCAGCCGTATGTGGCTCATGGTGATAATATTGGACATTGCAGATCTAAATTGTTTCAGAAGTTTTTTTTTGTAATACTCTCAGATAATCTCAATAAATGTTGATTCTTACATTTTTCTTAATAAAACTGAAATGAAATAGTGTGTTTGTGGTTATACAGTGATAGTGGCTCATGTTTATTTCTTTATTCTTATATGCAGACAGCAGCTGATATTCCTACTTGGTGTGAGCAGTTTGCAACTTTTTGTTCAGAGTAACTGGACGGGGCCTCTTGTTGATTTACACCCTCAGGATTTTCTGCCGTCTGTTTTGTTCCAGCAGTTTAGTGAGGTACGCTTCTTGGAAATGTCATTTATAGGTATTATTGTGTTGTTTATTCTTTAGGAACGGCTCTTTATAAACTGGAGTTAATAATAGGTAGGAGAGAAACATGACTTTATTGCTTGTACAGAACCTACTAAGAATGCTTGTTCATTGATCAGATTTTCAATTCCAGAAGTTCCATTATCAGACTCAAACTCCTCTTCAGATGCTCCCCATTTTATGGAGCTCTGTTAGCTGCTCTTTTTATTAAAGTGCAGGCAGCTGCACCAGTCACCCAGCTGCATGTGTTACCACAGTTACATAAAGATCTTTTCTGGCAAAGCAGAGAATGTGGAGATCTGTTTAATTTTGTTGCAGGAAACTTTTGCTGCTGTCCTTACTAACAGTTCCCAGGGGTGATTTCCTTTATGTCACAGATATACTTATTTGTATATACTTACAGTGTCTGGCACAGAGGTGCTCCATGGTGATAATGATTCTTCTTATCCATATATGGAGATAATATTATTGACCTGCATCAGTAGGTCATCGGTAGAGCTTGCAGTTTGAATTCCTCAGTACTGTTTGAGCACATATACTCAGGGCTTGGAGGATATGACATGCTCTGAAAAGAAGTATGGTAACTGATTTATCCAGCCACCTCAGAACTAGAGCATTACTATCGACCACTCAGCCTGGAAGGCTGCGCTTAGCATCCAAAACTTGCACAGCAAAAGGGACCTATTTACTGTTACCTGGTTTCTCAGAATTAGAAGTAACAAATGAAAGGGGAATGTAGTTGTTAGAGATTAGTGTTAATAATTTGATGGTGGTTGGAAAGAGAAATACAAAAGCAGTCATAATCTGAAGCCTCTGTACACATCAGTTTACTGAGTCATTATGTTATATTGCAGTAGAGTAATTGAGATTCATAATGCTGGCCCTAAATTGTAATTGAAAGGTTAAAAGCTCTTCCGTATCTTATGTCTAAGAAGGGAATTTAATCTATACTTTACAAAAGTTTTCATCCAAAATGGTTAAAATAAAATCCCCAAGATTTTGGCACTTAAAGAGATATGCTTCAATTATCTAGGAAATTACTTATAAGGAATGTCTCATTCCCTCTCTTACTGTGTATAAAACAGTTTCTGGCCTCTGTTGCCCTATAGTGCAGGTTAGAAACCCACCAGACAAAGTCGTAAATACGTACTGAGCGCTAACGTGTGGTTGGAGTGGTGCTTCATTCATGTATGCTATATCAATTTGACGTATTCTCTAGATGAGAAGACTGATGCTCACAGTGGTGAAAGAAACTTGTCAGAGGCCCTTATAGCTGGGGGATTGGAACACACATTTTCTGGGTCCGAATTCAGTACTCTTTCTGCTATACTAAAGTAGAAGCACCTGTAAAGTTAGGTAACAATTCAAACAGTACAGAAATGGGTTACATGAGAGGTTCAACCTATAAGAAATACTGAAATTAGGGCTCCCCTGGTGGTGCAGTGGTTGAGAATCTGCCTGCTAATGCAGGGACACGGGTTCGAGCCCTGGTCTGGGAGGATCCCACATGCCACAGAGCAACTAGGCCCATGAGCCACAACTACTGAGCCTGCGTGTCTGGAGCCTGTGCTCTGCCACAAGAGAGGCCGCGATAGTGAGAGGCCTGCACACCACGATGAAGAGTGGCCCCCGCTTGCCACAACTAGAGAAAGCCCTTGCACAGAAACGAAGACCCAACACAGCAAAAATAAATAAAATAAATTAATAAACTCCTACCCCCAACATCAAAAAAAAAAAAAAAAGAAATACTGAAATTAATGAAGACGTGTGGAAAGTGAATTTTGTCTGAGAAGACCTTTTCGTCAAGAGTGGACCTTGAGGGCTTCCCTGGTGGCGCAGTGGTTGAGAGTCCGCCTGCCGATGCAGGGGACACGGGTTCGTGCCCCGGTCCGGGAGGATCCCACATGCTGCGGAGCGGCTGGGCCCGTGAGCCATGGCCGCTGAGCCTGCGCGTTCGGAGCCTGTGCTCCACAACGGGAGAGGCCACAACAGTGAGAGGCCCGCACCGCAAAAAAAAATAAAATAAAATACGACATTGTTTCTCATCATCAAAAATAAAATTTAAAAAAAAAAAAAAAAGAGTGGACCTTGAGTTAGAACCTGAAAGATGATGAGGAAATGGACAGGTAGAGAAGAGAAAGAAATACGTTCTAGGTGCAGTCACATGAGCAGAAATTTAGAGGGGAGAAGAGTGCGGTGTTTGTGGGAAACGGATGCTTTGAGCCTGTTGGAGCAGCAGTAAAAGGTCAGCCTTGATGGGGCTCAGACCAAATCATAGGAAACTTTAAATAAGACCTTGTTTTTAATTTTTTTATTAGAAGTGCCTCATATGGGACTTCCCTGGCAGTCCAGTGGTTAAGACTTTGCCTTCTAATGCAGGGGGTGTGGGTTCAATCCCTGCTCTGGGAGCTAAGATCCCACAAGCCTCGTGGCCAAAATACCAAAATCAAAAAACAGAAGCAATATTGTAACAAATTCAATAATGACTTTAAAAATGGTCCACATTAAAAAAAAAAATCTTAAAAAAAAGAGTGCCTCATACATTCCAAAAAGCATACAGAATGTGTACAGTTTAAATAACAAAACTCCTTTGTTCCCACCACCCGGCTTGAGAGAGAGAACATCACCAGGATTGTAGAACAGAGCTTCCCGACTGCTGTTCCCCAGGTTTTGAGCCCCTTTGCCATTGCAGTAGCTGTGTGGGGCCAGGGCTGGGGAGAGCTTTTGAACTGGTCTCGTCTGGTGTAGTAGCCTTCTCTAGTTACCTGATGTGCACTACAAATAATAGCATCTTATGCATTTGCTCTGACTTGGAAAAGGTTGGGAAATACAGGGTTACAAGGTCCCCTGTGTGTGCTTCCTGGTGGTATCCCTGGCCCCCTTTCTCATGAACCACTCTCATGAATTTTGTGTTAACATTCCATTGCTTTTTTTTTTTTTTAATTTTATTTATTTATTTGGCTGCGTTGGGTCTTCACTGCTCCAGGAGTGCTTTCTCTAGTTGCAGAGAGCGGGGGCTACTCTTCGTTGCAGTGCGTGGGCTTCTCATTGCGGTGGCTTCTCTTGTTGCAGAGCGCGGGCTCTAGGCGCGCGGGCTTCAGTAGTTGTGGCTCACGGGCTCTAGAGCGCAGGCTCAGTAGTTGTGGCGCACGGGCTTAGTTGCTCCGCAGCATGTGGGATCTTCCCGGACCAGGGCTTGAACCCATGTCCCCTGCATTGGCAGGTGGACTCTCAACCACTGCACCACCAGGGAAGTCCTCCATTGCTTTTCGTCATGATTTTAGCACCTATGTATGTATGTATCCCCAGAGGACATATTGTTTAGTTTTGCCAGTTTTTGAACTTTATATAAATGAAACAAATTGTGTGTGTTCTGTGACTTGCTTTGCTCAGTGGTGTATTTCTGAAATTATACTATTATTCATTTTTACTATTGCATAGTATTCCAGTTGTATGAATATACCACAGTTTATATATCTGTTCTACTCTCAATGGCCACATGGGATGTTTCCATTTTTTGCAATATATTATGTACAGTGCTATTAGGAACACGTCTTCTGGGAATCATTTGCAAGAATTTCCAAGCACAGCATATGCTTAAAAAAAAAGGGATAGTGTTTGGTGCAGTGTGCTAGATGGAAGAGGCTGTTTTTACTGGCCCTCAGGCTGTAGTCGGGCAACCGCTGAGGACTAAGGGGATTGATATTTTGCCACACGTGGAAATGCTTTCCAGCACTGAGTTGGGAAGCTCTGCTGAGGACATATATCTGTGAGTGGAGTTGCTGTGCCCTAGGGTATATGCATGTTCAGCTCTTCTTGGTCATGTCATGTTGTTTTTGAGAGGATTATTCAGTTTATACTCTATACCAGCAATCTGAGAATTTGGAAGATAAAGGGAGTTGAAGTTTTTAAACTGGGGAGTGGCACATCAGTATTTTCTAGTTGTCATTTTCCTGTGCTGATTTATGTTTCATAGTTCTTGTGAAGGACAAATATTTGTGAATATACTTTATGGTCATGGAGTATAGTCATCAAAGCCAAATTAATTTTCCCTGCCTCTAAATTACGGCCTTGGCATTTTTAGCACTGTTTTTTGACCTCTGGTGCTAACCAGCCTCAGGGGAATAGCAGTGACGGTTCATTTCTGAGTAGGTCACCTCTCACACATAAAAGTTGATCTCCTAGTAATCTAGTTTTATATTAAGTTTATCTCAGATGTTGACTTTTTTTCACTATTCTGATAAATAAGTATTTTTGTATGTCATATGCTCTCTTGACTGAGGAGTCGTTCCTAAGGGAATTGTAACCTTCATTTTGTCTGTTTTAATTGAGAATATAAACAATTCTCTTTATTTATTTATTTTTTGGATTCTTTTATAGGTTATTACAGAGTGCTGAGTAGAGTTCCCAGTGCTATACACTCATCCTTACTGATTATCTGCTTTACATATAGTAGTATGTATTGTTCATCCTCAAGATTTATCCATGTTGTATCATGTCAGAATTTTCTTACTTTTAAGACTGAATGATATTCCATTGTATGTACATACCAGTTTTTTTTGTTTTGTTTTTAATTAATTTTTTTAAAATTTATTTTTGGCTGCGTTGGGTCTCCACTGCTGCACACGGGCTTTCTCTAGTTGCAGTGAGCGGGGGCTACTCTTTGTTGTGGTGTGTGGGCTTCTTGTTGCAGTGGTTTGTTGTGGAGCACGGGCTCTAGGCGCGTGGGCTTCAGTAGTTGTGGCACGCGGGCTCAGTAGTTGTGGCTCATGGGCTCTAGAATGCAGGCTCAGTAGTTGTGGCTCACAGGCTTAGTTGCTCCACAGCATGTAGGATCTTCCTGGACCAGGGCCTGAACCCGTGTCCCCTGAATTGGCAGGCGGATTCTTAACCACTGTGCCACCAGGGAAGTCCCACAATCCTCTTTAAAACTCAGCCATTTCCCAAAACCTCTGGAAGCACATTTAGAATTCGGTTGGAATATCAGTGTTATGTCACAGGAAGATAGGAAAGCATTTAATTTTTTAATGATGGTGATGCAAGGTAACTCTAGGAAAAGAAGTTTATTTATTTGTTTATTCATGCATTCACTCCTTTATTTATTTATTATTTACCCAAATAATGACATTTCCAGAGGACTTAGAGTAGGAGGTTTGGTAACCAACTAAACCTTTGAGTATCAGAGGTAATGAGATCCAAGTAGTATATCATGGAGTATCTCTTTGTGTAATTCTTTATTTGTTGCCCTGTTAAATTACTTGTTTGTTATCTTTAAAGATTTCGTTTAGAAGAAAATGATCTAAATTTATGCTACAACAGGTAGACATCTTTCTCATCTCAATGTGATTAGAATAAGGATTCTTTTCCTTAAAGGCATGTCTTATACTTCACCAGCTTGGTTTGGATGTTAGGAAATAAAGATTGTTAAATCCATCTAAATGGCAAGATGATTTGATGAGGCTGCAGGTCCAACTTGGGCACATTAGGCAGGGTCTTCTTTCTAGTTCTTTTTTTAAAAAATTTATTTATTTATTTATTATTTTATTTTTGGCTGCATTGGGTCTTTGTTGCTGTGCGTGGGCTTTCTCTAGTTGCAGTGAGCAGGGGCTGCTCTTTGTTGTGGTGTGCGGGCTTCTCATTGCGGTGGCTTCTCCTGTTGCGGAGCATGGGCTCTAGGTGCGCGGGTTTCAGTAGTTGCAGCATGCAGGCTCAGTAGTTCTGGCTCACGGGGTCTAGAGCACAGGCTCAGTAGTTGTGGCGCACGGGCTTAGTTACTGTGCGGCATGTGGGATCTTCCTGGACCAGGGCTCGAACCCGTGTCCTCTGCACTGGCAGGCGGATTCTTAACCACTGTACCCCCAGGGAAGCCCTTCTCTCTAGTTCTTAAGCAGTAGATTCACTTGTGTATTCGGTACCTCCACTTGGAGGTCTCACAATGTACCTCAGACTCATTGTGTCCAAGACTGAACTCATGGTGAGGTTCTTCTCCAAACCAGGTCTTCTTCTGGTGTCTGTGTCTCAGTGACCCACACTACCATCATGCAGTTGTCCTAGTCAGAAGTCTAGAAGTGATCCTGGCCCTGTCCTTGAGGACTTCCTCATGCTTAGCATAGCCCAGGAGCTTGCTGAGGGGCAGGAAGAGGTAGAGAGGTCTGAGGGGAAGGCAGCATGAGGTGGTAGGAAGAACACTGGTTTGGGAGTTGGAAAACTTGGGCTGTAATGTCTGTTCAAATGCTGATAACTTCTGTGTGATTTTGGACTGCACTTAACTTTTTTGTATCTGTTTTCTTCTGAAGTTGAGGCAGTTACAGTACTTAAATAGTTCCTTGATTATTGAACTTAAAAAAAAAATTCCTTCTACCCTCAGTGTAGGTAACAGTAAGCTTTATTTGTGGTTTGGTGGTGGTCATTCACGTTGTCTTTATTCCTCTAGTACACTTTTCAGTAATGATGAAAGTTAGACAGAGGATGAACCCACAGCTATTACTTTCTTACCTTTATTGAATGTTTCAACAAAGCATTGAGCCAGACACTGATCACTTGGATTGTTTAATCCTTACAAGAACCCTGTGAGGTTTAGGTTCTATTATTTTATTTTATAACTGATGAAACAGAGGCTTCAGTTAAAAAAAAAATTACCTATGCCCACAAATTAATAATCAGAAAAAGGACCCTATCCTGTGTCTGTGACTTACAGCCCATGTTCCTAACATTGAGCATTCCTACTATCGATTTTGTGGTGACTGTCAAAATGATTCAGTCCACATTTTAAAAACACAGGTGCTTGGTCTGTTGTAGAAAATCTCTGTTCAGTAAGAAGTAGATTTTTCAGAGGCATCCCTTTTGGGCAGCCTCAGTTCACATTGGTCCATGATTGTATGCCTACTCAGCATTTGATATGTAAGACCATGTTGTTTTTTGGCTTTATAGTAATTATGGAGCAGCAATGGTTTGTAATGACATTAGCCAGCTGGTGAAGCATATATGAAATGTAGGTGTTTAATATGAATACTTTCACATAGGGATGGTTTTTATTGAGAAGCTATTTTGTTGTAAGTAAATCTGTAAAGTCATGACGCTTCTTCAATAGTAGCATTTTCTTGGGCTTCCCTGGTGGTGCAGTGGTTAAGAATCTGCCTGCCAATGCAGGGGACATGGGCTTGAGCCCTGGTCCCGGAAGATCCCACATGCCACGGAGCAGCTAAGCCCAAGTGCCACAACTACTGAGCCTGCACTCTCGAGCCCGTGTGCCACAACTACTGAAGCCTGCACGCCTAGAGCCTGTGCTCTGCAACAAGAGAAGGCACCTGTGCACCGCAACGAAGAGTAGCCCCTGCTTGCCACAATGAGAGAAAGCCCATGCGCAGCAGTGAAGACCCAGTGCAGCCAAAAATAAATAAATAAATAAATAAAATAAATTTATTTTGGAACAAAGGGTGCAACTTGGGAAAAGCAAATTAAAAAAAAAAATAGTAGCATTTTCTTGATTGCCCTGTTCTCTAAAGTACAAGCAGGCAGCTGTCTGTCAGGGCAGGCTGGAGTTGTAATGTTAGGACTCCGTCCAGTGCCAACTGCTGTGTAATAGATCAGTGCCTGTGTTTCACAGCTGATTACCTGGAAAATATGTATTCTTGTAAAACATATAACGATTAATATGTTGCTAAATTATATCATCTTAAATTTTTTTTTTTCAGGTCAAAGGACTGGATGCACTTGTTCTGAGTTTGCTCATTCTAGATGGTGAATCAATCTACAGCCTGACCTTGAAGCCTGTACTGCTATTATTAGCACGAATTTCCCTAGTGAATGTAAGACATAGGCTGACAGCTATTCAGGTAAGGGAAGAAAAGGAGCCAGGAGATTCAGACCCAGGTGTGACTTTTGTGCCGATTAGCATAAAACTTTAGGTGTGATGCTGAAAATGTCTTGGTATATTTGTTTTCTAAGTCTTCTTTAGGTGTTTAATTTTAAAATCTGATGAAAATAAGCAAAAACTGTCTCCTCTCATGAGATTCGTCTAGTATAAAATGAGATGTTGAGCCTCTTTAATGGGGTTGTGTATATGTGTTGTGTGTATATTTGCATGTGTATAAATGTTCATTCTCTGAATCTTAAAAATAGGTTTAAAACACCCTTCATAGTTTTTTGTGAATTTCATGTAAGGATAATGAGTAGCCAGAAGTATAGCACTTTCAGTAGATCTTTTTTTTTAAAATTAATTTCACTTTTTACTGTTTTTTATTAAAGCTCCTAGAAATTTTTTTTTAATAAATTTATTTATTTTATTTACTTATTTTTGGCTCCGTTGGGTCTTTGTTGCTTGCACACGGGCTTTCTCTAGTTGCAGCAAGCAGGCTTCTTATTGCGGTGGCTTCTCTTGTTGCAGAGCACGCGCTCTAGATGTGTGGCCTTCAGCAGTTGTGACACGCGGGCTCAGTAGTTGTGGCTCGCAGCTCTAGAGCACAGGCTCAGTAGTTGTGGCACATGGGCTTAGTTGCTCCACGGCATGTGGGATCTTCCCAGACCAGGGCTCGAACCCGTGTCCCGTGCATTGGCAGGTGGATTCTTAACCATTGTGCCACCAGGGAAGCTGTTTCTTGATTACTGTTTCTTGGCTCACATCCTACCTTGTTTCATATTTGGGTTGGATTTAGTAGAGCATTTGTTGAATGTCTGTTATATGGTTTCTTTAGGTCACATATAAATTAGTGAGAAAAGCACTGATACGGATAGCTATTACGCATAGGAGGTGACGAAAACCACATGAGAGATTCGAAGAAAGTCCTTGAGGTGTAGTGGAGGTTGTCAGCTGTGCAGTGTGCAGGCTCCGTCACAACTGCTCAACTCTGTGCACCTAACTATTCAATCTGCCTTGTAGTGTGAAAGCAGCTGTAGATGATATGTATGTGAATGGGTGTGACTGTGTACCAATAGAGCTTTATTTATGGACACTGAAATTTACATTTCATATGCTTTTCACATGTCACAAAATATTATTTTTCTCTCTTTCTTTCTTTCTTTCTTTTTTTTTGCAATGATTTAAAAATGTAAGAACAAGTCTTGGTTTTAGGCTATAGGAAAACAGGTGGTGGGCTGGTTTGGGTCCATAGGCTGTAGCTTCCTGACTCCTGTCCTGATTGTTGCAACTTGGGCATACAGAGCTTGTATTTCCAGAAATAGTAAATCTAAATTTTATGTGAGATCTCCCAATTTCCAAGTGTTGGCTGAAAAAGTTTAAGAAACACAGTATTTCTATGGGCAAAATGTGGACTTGGTCTGTACTGTATAAGGCCTTACTTTCCTAAGCCTTTAAGTTGTGACAAAGAGGAGGTAAGAAGGGAATCATGCCTCTTTCAGCAGCTCTCATGAGGACAGATGATTTGGAATCAGTTGTACCAGAAAGGTTTTTTTTTGTTTTTTGTTTTTGCTGTACGCGGGCCTCTCACTGTTGCGGCCTCTCCTGTTGCGGAGCACAGGCTCAGCGGCCATGGCTCACGGGCCCAGCCGCTCCGCGGCATGTGGGATCTTCCCAGACCAGGGCACGAACCCGTGTCCCCTGCATTGACAGGCAGACTCTCAACCACTGCACCACTAGGGAAGCCCAAGAGAAGTGTTTTTAATAGATGGGTTTCAACATATCCTAGCAGATATAAGACCTTATCTTTGATTTTTTTGTTTAGTGATGTTAGCTTGAATAAAAAAACGTTTTCCCAAGTTGATCTGAGTTAAATGATCTTATAGACTGACTAGTACTTGGCCCTAAAGGAAGTATCATCAAAGCATGAGGTTGCTAAATGGCATTATTTTCTTTCTAGTGAGACTAATGGTCAATGAATTAGTGATACAGTTTTCTTGGTGGAAAACTTTCATCAGCAAGTACCTTCTTTAAGCATCATTTGTAAAAAGATACGTATAGTATCAACAGCTTAGGAGAACAAGTAAATATGTGAACTGCTGGTTGCAGATGTCATAGGATTGGAGACATAAGTTACCTGAGTTTCTTGGCAGATGCTAAACAGCTTTTAACTTCTCTTTCAAAACCCTATTTTCTTGTACATCTCCATGCAAAGATCATTCTGTGCTGAAACCTTGCCTTTCAGTTGAAATGTTATAGTTTTCTTTCCTTTGGGTCTTTGATATATTATTCTGTAAACGATGATGTTAAAAATGATTTCTTTGAGAAATGAAGATAAAATGATAAAGAAGCATGACATGCTTATCCAAGTTAATCTTAACCTTTTAAATTAATTTTGAAATGGCTGGATCTTAAGGAACATATCAGGTTGTTTATTATGATTTTATTTTTGTGGAACTATAAAAGAAGATGATTTTCCCCCACCCCCCTAGTCTGTGAAGTGGATAGACTAGTGTTAGTAATATGTGAATGTTGAGTAAAAAGAATTTTGGCTTTGGAATCAGACCAGAGTTTGTCTGGCTCAGCCACTTAACAACCGTGTGGCCTTAGGCCAGTGAATTTCTCTGAATATCAGTTTTCTTATTTATAAAATGGACTAAGTTGGGTTTCTTTTGAGTACACTCATGCTCCCTGCCTTCTAGGAGGTTATTGACTAGTGTGACTTGTCAATCAGAATATTCTGTAGTAAGTGCGATAATCAGGAGACAGGATCTAGGAACTATCTAAAGCAAGGCTTCTAGTTTTCTTTTTCTTTTTTTTTTTTTCTAGTTTTCTTTTTTATTAATGCCTCAAATTGTCTATTAAGTGATTCCTGACAGATAGAAAAAGGCACTTATATTTTCTAGTAGAAAAATAGGCTATGCTTTCTTTCTTTGTTTCACACTCCCCCTTCTCCCATCTGAAGATTTTGGGTTAAGAGTTAGTTTATAGATCTGATTTTAAGAGTTGAGCATCTTATGTTGTATGTTTTCTTAAAAGGGCAGTCTCTTTGACCGGATCGATCTAAATTCCCATGTCTAGAAAAGGAAAGACTGCTGCCAGACCTGACTCACTTATTGGCTGACAGCAGATAAGGGACAGATAATTGAAATATAGACTGACTTCATCAGCCTAGTGATAGGAAAAGAATGAAAATGAGACAGCACCTCAGGGAATTAAATTAAAAATGATGTGAAACTTTATTAGATAATTCTACCTTTCCTTTCCTTAGATGGACTGAGGGAACAGCATTAATAATTAGAAAAGGTTTTGTCAGAGGGTCAATTCATTTGTGATTTTTTGATTGTTGTAGCATTTGTGTGTAGTTTAGAAGGGGAGCAAGCAGTTTTACCCCTTAATCAAATGAAGAAATTAAGTTCAAGTAAAAAAGAAAATGCTTTTGGTAGTTAAGCTTGATCTCCTATTAGTAGGTATTGCTTTAAAAAAAAAAAGGAAAATTAATTTTTCACTCCTTTGTGCAATATAATTTAGAGTAACATAGTTGTAATTACGTTAGATGATTCAATGCATGATCATACTTGGTAATTTAATGAGCCTATCAAAAATATTTAATACTACTTGCATGCATGCGCGCGTGCACACACACACACACACACACACATGCATAGCAGAAGATCTAGAAGAATATAAACCTTTGTCATGGATTTTTCTGGGGGAGGAGAATGACGCTGAGGCAGCAGAAGAGAGACTTTCATCTTCACTGCGTATGCTTCTGTATTGGCTTGTTGTTGTTTGTTGTTGTTGTTTAATAAGGATGTGTTGAAAAGTAAGAGTAAGCATCAGAGAACTGAGAAAAAGCTACTGTGTTCTCAGCCTGTGCATTAGTCAAGATAATGTATAAAATGCAGTTTCTACCCTCCAAAATATATGGACCAGGTATTTACACACTTGAAAAACAAGAGCTCTGCAGTGTAGTGCTAACTTCTAAGCACTGTGTGGAAGTTTAGAGAAGTGAGAGACCAGTGTGTGCCCTACTAGTGGGAGAAGGCTTCATGGAAGAGGGTGTGGAAGAGATCTTCCCAGTTTGGGGAATATCTGAACCCAGGGTATATCTTACCTTGTAGTTTGCGTAGCATACGTTGCTTCAAGGAGGATACAGAGATGAGTAAGACATGATTCCTCATCTTGTTGGCTAGATGGCAGACAGCATTGAAAGCTAGGATGACATACACGAATACGGTGGAGTGTGTCTGCAAAGAGAGGTGCAAACAATGTGCTGGAAGTTGAGATGAGGGAAAAAAATCACCCCATAGGAGGTTCTTGGGGGAGGCCTCCTAGGATTGTTGGTATTGGGTTATGGTGCTGGTAGAGTGTCACGGCAGAGCAGCACGATTACAGTAGGCATTTTTTTTTTTTTTTTTTTTTTTTGCGTTATGCGGGCCTCTCACTGTTGTGGCCTCTCCCGTTGCGGAGCACAGGCTCCGAACACGCAGGCTCAGCCGGGCCCAGGGCCCAGCCGCTCCGCGGCATGTGGGATCCTCCCAAACCGGGACACGAACCCGCGTCCCCCGCATCGGCAGGCGGACTCTCAACCACTGCGCCACCTGGGAAGCCCTACAGTAGGCATTTTAAAGGAGGAAATGGTAAGTTCGAAATGACATCAGGAAGCCCAACTGGCTACAAATACAGGCTTTGAGAGAATGGAGGAGAGATGTTATTCTCCTGGAAGACATGGCAGTGGATTTGGTATTATTACTGAAGACATAGCAGCTTATTGAAGGGTAAATTTAATCTCACAAATGTAAAAAAAATTTTAAAAATTGATTTGAATTAATGTGAAATTTTTTTCCTAAGGGTCCTTTTAATTCAACGTAAACACGTTGGTGTTTCCTTTTTCTAGAGCTTGCCATGGTGGACTTTGAGATGTGTGAATATTCACCAGCAGTTGCTTGAGGAACGCTCACCTCAGCTCTTTGCTCTTGCTGAAGACTGTATTGATCAAGGTATGTCGCAGATGTTGTTTGCTATGAGCATGTAGCTCCATTCTGTTTTCTTGGCTAAGACATTCCTCTTTTTGTCTGTTGTTTGACAGCAGATGGTAACTTTTTGTGTTCCATTCTTTCTGGATGTGGAATATCACAAATTATTAGGATGTCAGATTATAGGATTTCTTCTTTGTCTTTGAATTTTTAAAAAGGCAATCACTATTATTTATATACCTACTTAAAAAGAGTGATTTATTCTATGTAGCTCACCGTGATTTTATCACAAACTGCCTAAAAGTATTTAAGTATTTTCGCGGTTCTTTAATGTAAGAAGCCTCATTAGAAACAAATGTAAACTCCCTCTATTTAAAAAAATCTTTAACTAATTTGAACTGGAGTAAATTGTGCCAAATTGCATGCAGAACAGGAAATTATTTATCCTATATCCTACTGAGTACATGAAGAAAGGATTCAGGTTTTCTTTTTTTTAAACATTTTGTAGAAAATACATTTTACTGAGGATGACAGTGGGTAGAGAGGCATTTTTGCATTTTGTTTTATTGTTTTTTATTGTAGTACATAATGTACCTATAGAAATGTGCCTAGATATAAATATAAAATTAAGTAAATGATCATAAACCACACACCCCTGTAAATGCCTTTGTTGCAGATGCCTCTTATGTCTTTTAGGAAAACATTTTGAAGAAGGGGGAAAATCTTGGGTACCTTGATCCTTGATTTCCCTGGGATTTTGGAACAGTTATTCTTAACAAAAGTTGCCAAACAAAAACAAATTCTCTTGTAGTGAAGGAATACAGAACACAAGTAAACTTGAGTTCAGAAATGAACTTCTGAGTTTCAGAGAAGGGATTTGACATTAACTGTGCCTGATTCCGGAGCCCTTATTCCTCTCACATCACAAGAGTATGAAGTCATTATGTATGTGGGTGCGTATGTGTGTTGGGGGTGGTGGTTAGTATCACTCTGCGTGGAGAAGCAGTGATCTGCTCTTGATTGAGGCGGCACATCCGTGAGGGCGTAAGACAGCTCTTGCGGGTGTGGGCATGTGTAATTGCAAGATGCTGCTGTACCTTTCTGGAGTCTGGTTCCTTTAAAGGTGCATCTGTATAGTAACAGGCTAGGTCACAATGCACTAGAGAGGACATTAGTTTGTGCGGTAACACATACTAGTAAGCTAGAAACTAGTTTCTCAATTTTGTTCTAAGACAGAAATACATACACATATGCTAATCTTAGATAAAATGAACATCTATATGTGATTCAAAATGAGAATGTCAGGTAAATATTATTCAGTCAGTATAATTGTTATTTATATACCTGGACTTAGTTTATATTTGTTCAGGATTTTAGGTTATGTAAGAGTGTGGAACAAGCAAGGGTATGTTAGATCAGACTTGTACATGTAAAAAAAGTTATTCTGAGCTTAAACTTTGTATATATAAAACAATATTTGTTCTGCCATGAGATTTAAACCTGACATGTTAGCAGATTGTTTTACTAAATGTAAGCAGTTTACTTTTCTATACAGTGACATTTCACTACATGTACAATGATGCAATGAAGTAACAGAACTGAAAAACAGTATTTCTTTTTCCTGTAAAAGTCTTTGGTTTAATGCTTTTGGATTACAAAAGGTTTTTATGAGCAAATTTAGGCTGCTGAACCATCTATATTTTTGTTAAGACTGTAAGCAACTCACTGTAAGTTGTGAGCAACTTGAGGGCTGATTTTTTTTTATAGTAAGTTTTTTTTTTCTTTTTTTTTTTTTTTCTTTTTGCGGTACGCGGGCCTCTCACTGCTGTGGCCTCTCCCGTTGTGGAACACAGGCTCCAGACACGCAGGCTCAGCGGCCATGGCTTACGGGCTCAGCCGCTCCGCGGCATGAGGGATCTTCCCAGACCGGGGCACGAACCCGTGTCCCCTGCATCGGCAGGCAGACTCTCAACCACTTCGCCACCAGGGAAGCCCTTGAGGGCTGATTTTTTTTCTTGTTTCTGCTTAATGCCTAGAAAATAATAAATATTTAATGCATATTTGTTGAATAGTGATAGCTAACATTTATTGAGCCTTTTCTACATTCACTTTTCAGGGGAGAAGTTGCAGAACTCCCTCTATTTGTCCTCCATCTTGATAGTTTGAACTTGAGTTTACTTCTATACAGAAGTTTTTCAAAAAGTGAAATGTTATAGAAATTATGAGAAAATTGATCCTATCCAGATACCCTATGGGATCTTGAATCTTCTCATTATAGTGTTGCCTAAGTGTGGAGTTCTCTTGCAAATGAAATATGAAGTTGGACTTGGAGAAAATTAAGACCTGATGCCCAGTTTAGCAGACGTCATTGTCCTCTTTCTATTTTTAGTAAAATGAAAACTGTATAGACTAAGTCTTCCCGCATTCATGCCATTTCATATTTTTAAAATGAAGTGAGATACGTTCCATAAACAAACTTAGTGCAAGGGAAACAGAGGAGTGGGGGCTCACAAAACTGGTAAAGTTTTGAAAGTCAGAGATGAGTTGAACTTTACTGATACTAATGGGGAAAAAAGCTGATTTTTCCTGAGGATAGTGAAAGCGTTTGGAAGAAGATGGCGTCAGGATTCAGCCCACTATTTAATTTTGTAAAAGGTTATTATATTATACTGTGTAGCATATTATACAGTTTCGTATGCTTCATTATACTTTTATGGAAAATCGGTAAATGAACAAAAAAACAAGGTGTCACTGGGAGTTTTTATTTCTCTTTTTGTAAAGGAAATCAAGTTTGATGCAGTTGCCAGAGGGAAAGCTCCATCTCTTCCCTTTATCCCATATAATATATATAAATCTGCATTTATGTCTACATCTTTACCACATCTCAGTGACTAATGTTCTTAATGATGACCCTTAATTATTAAGAAAAGAAAAAAATACCTTTTTTATGTACCATTTTCAAAGGTAGGAACCATATGAATGATAGGAACCATTCTCTGCTTAGAGAGAATTCTAAGAGGTAAAATTAGGTCCTCAACAGAAAGTGTTAACTAAGATATCTGGAAGATATGACTCTAAGTGACTCATTCCCCAAGTGGTCTCAGTTCTTTCCTGCAGTATATTTTAGCATATCATTTGCTTTGCCTTGCAACTAAGAATTTTTTATGTTGCTGTTCTAGGCTAATCAACGACATTTTTTATTTTATCTTCTCGTAAATTGGTCCATTTTGGCTATGTCTAAGTGTGCACATAGTCTTAAACTGCAACATTTCATAAACAATTTTATTTAAAAAAATGTTCTGGGATTTAACCCAAATGTTGACCCAACAGTCAGTTATAACTGAAATATTGTTCAGTGTCCAGAGAAGAATATTATATTTGAAATGTTGCCCTTGAAGGATCATCAAAAAGTTGGCAAGATTTTTTTTTTTGCTTCAGTCTATGAAACATAAGCAACTGCGATCTTTATATTTTTGTCCAGGAATGTTGCATCAGTACAATGTAGTGGAATATAACCCATCAGAATGTCAGCATAACTTTGCTGGACTGATCACATCTCTGAAAGGAGTGAGTTAGAATCTTGAAAAGTCTGATCCTCAGCGCACTCTGAGATCCTCTTTTGGATGTCATACTGATGAAACCATGATTCTCTGAAGGCTGCTTAAGGGCACACAATCATTTATTGTGGGATCTGATACTGAAAACGTGTTCCGTATAGTGCATGAGATGTAATATTGAGGTTTAGGTATTTGAAGATGAGCTTATGTCTAAGAGAAAACAGGCTAAAATGCTTTGTCCGAGATTCCATTGTAACATTTACAGGCAGCTCTGTGCCTCTAGGCTTAGATTGTTTCCACATAGAAAGAGTTCGTCAAGAGATTAGTTTCTTGATGACTGATGAATGTATCGATTTTTAAAGATAAATTTGATACTTTGGGATGGATGTCTTTAAATATACTAAGTATAATTATCTAATTATAATTACCCATGTGAATCCATAGGGATTTCATTTTAACATAGCTTTCAATAATCTCATGAGAAGAGATTTTGGTTTTAGCATACATTTTAAATATATGCTAAATATATTAAATATATGCTGGTTGACATTTTGATCCAGAAGGTCATGAATATTCATTTCCATGGAGAACCTACTGATTTATTAAAATAGTAAATATATGTCTGTTGGGTCAACATGCTCCTCTTTCTATTTAAACTTGAGTTATCCAAAGCTTAAAACTTTGTGTTCACGGTTGACTCATTGTTTTCCATCATTCTTCGTATCTAGCCAGTTCTTAAATCTTATCAGTTCATCCCTAAGAGTTCCATATCCATCCTTCTTTTCCATTCCTACAACTCTTATCCTAGTCCATGTCTGAAATCTTTAGTTTGGAAAGGCACTTTAGAGATTATCTTGTCCAGCTAACTCATTTTACAAAGAATTGAGACTCAGAGAGATTCTCCAAGAACCAGAACTATGATCTGGAGTTTCTGACTCCAAATCTGTTTACTCTTCTTTCCATTACTTTTCTCCAAACTGGTCAGTAGGGCAGAATTCTAACATCTAATAATAATAATGCAGTTTACATTTCAGTAGTTCTTACTCCACACCAAGTACTGTTCTAAGTCTTTAAATATGTTAACTACCTTATTCCTTGCAACAACTCTATGAGATAGAACTGAAGACTTGATATAGGAAGGTGTAGCAGTGGATTTGTGTGCTTTTGTTTTTGCAATGTTTTTGAAGTAAATTAACCTACAGTAAGACTCAAATTTAAGGTGTACAGTTGGTGATATTTTATATATGTATATACTTGTGAAATTATCACAATCAAGATAATTAAGAGAACCTAGAGTTTTAAGATCTGACTTTCAGTTTCTGTTCTGTCACTGACATGCTGTGTGCTTCAGGGAGCTCGTCTGACTTCCAAACCAAGAGTTTTCTTCTGCGTAAAAATGGTCTTTAAGTCCTTACTAGGTGTAAAATAATGTGATTCTTTGTAGGCCAGCTTCCCACCCATCCTAATGCTGGGATCTTTTGGAAGATTGTGTCCAAAAATGTTAATTTCCGGGCTTCCCTGGTGGCGCAGTGGTTGAGAGTCCGCCTGCCGATGCAGGGGACACGGGTTCGTGCCCCGGTCCGGGAAGATCCCACATGCCGCGGAGCAGCTGGGCCCGTGAGCCATGGCCGCTGAGCCTGCGCGTCCGGAGCCTGTGCTCTGCAACGGGAGAGGCCGCAACAGTGAGAGGCCCGCGTACCGCAAAAAAAAAAAAAAAAAAAATGTTATTTCCTTTTTCATTGGGCTTTCTGAGATGACCTTGAGAAGGAGCTCATTCCATTGTTGGGATCTGTAATTGCTACAAAGTGCTTCCTTTTAGTAAATAAAAAAACCTGCTGGTCTTTCACTTGCTAGCTAGCTACAGCCGTGCTGTCCAATACAGTAGCCACTAGCCGCATGTGGCTAATTAAAATAAAAGAAATGAAATAAAGAATTCAGTTTCTCTAGCCCCATTTCAAGTGCTCAGAAGCCACCTGTGGTAAATGGCTACCATTTTGGACAGTGCAGCTGTGGAGTATTTACATCGTTACAGAAACTTTCATTGGCCGGTGCTCCTGTTGAGCAACAGAATTTCAGGGTAGGTCTATCCTTCTTTCTGTGTGGCCAGCCTTGCAGTTCCTTAAGGCTGTTATCACCATCACTTTGTGTCTGAAGGGTTGCACCTGACTTGTAGGCTCTTTCTTGGCCTTCCTTTCTTCTGCCTGTACAGTAGTGCTGGATTTTTTTTTAAAATACCAATTTCATCATGTCATTTTTAAATTAGGAAAATCTTTAATCATTCCCAGTTTTTTTTTTGACTTTCTATTTCCTGCCCAACTTGATATTTAATTAAAAAAATTTTTTTGGAATGATTGATGAGTTCCAGTCACTGTGGTAGTTGCTAGGGATATCAGTGAACTCAGTGGGTTAGGGAATAAAATGCAAGTGAAACCGTGCACCTCAGATTGGGACTTGAACCCACGCAGCCGGGACTTGAACCCAGCCAAAACCCTGATTGGGAACTCGAACCCAGGTGGCCGGCACTCGAACCGGGACAAAACGGACAGGTGATACCTCCAACTGAGATCACACACTTGGTTTCAGGACTTAATGAAGCTCAGGTTCTTGATGTCTCATTGCAGAAAGAATTCAGTGAGAGACAAAGTGATAGGTAAGAAGTGGATTTATTTAGAGGGAAACACACTCCACAGACAGAGTGTGGGCCATCTCAGAAGGCGAGAGTGGTACCAGGGTATGGGGTTGTGAGTTTTTACAGGGGTGGGTAATTTCATAGGCTAATGAGTGGAAGGAGTATTCCAGCTATTTTGGGAAGGGGTGGGGATTTCCAGGAATTGGGCCACTGCCTACTTTGTGATCCTTATGGTCTGTCTTGGAACTGTCATGGCGCCTGTGGGTGTGTCATTTAGCTTGCTGATGTGTTACAGTGAGCATATACTGAGGCTCAAGGTCTAGTGGAAGTTGACTTGTACGCCATCTTGGGCCCATTTGGTTCTAATCAGTTTTTTTTTTAAAAAACATCTTTATTGGAGTATAATTGCTTTACAATGGTGTGTTAGTTTCTGCTTTATAACAAAGTGGATCAGCTATACATATACATATATCCCCATATCTCTTCCCTCTTGCATCTCCCTCCCTCCCACCCTCCCTATCCCACCCCTCTAGGTGGTCACAAAGCACTGAGCTGATCTCCCTGTGCTATGCGGCTGCTTCCCACTAGCTATCGGTTTTACATTTGGTAGTGTGTATATGTCCATGCCACTCTCTCACTTTCTCTCAGCTTACCCTTCCCCTCCTCCCCTGTGTCTCAAGTCCATTCCCTAGTAGGACTGTGTCTTTATTCCCATCCTTCCCCTAGGTTCTTCATAACCATTTTTTGTTTTCTTTAGATTCCATATATATGTGTTAGCATACGGTATTTGTTTTTCTCTTTCTGACTTACTTCACTCTGTATGACAGACTCTAGGTCCATCCACCTCACTACAAATAACTCAATTTCCTTTCTTTTTATGGCTGAGTAATATTCCATTGTATATATGTGCCACATCTTCTTTATCCATTCATCTGTCGATGGACACTTAGGTTGCTTCCATGTCCTGGCTATTGTAAATAGAGCTGCAATGAATATTGTGGTACATGACTCTTTTTGAATTATGGTTTTCTCAGGGTATATGCCCAGTAGTGGGATTGCTGGGTCATATGCTAGTTCTATTTTTAGTTGTTTAAGGAACCTCCACACTGTTCTCCATAGTGGCTGTATCAATTTACATTCCCACCAACAGTGCAAAGGGTACCCTTTTCTCCACACCTTCTCCAGCATTTAGTGTTTGTAGGTATTTTGATGGTGGCCATTCTGACTGGTGTGAGGTGATACCTCATTGTAGTTTTGATTTGCATTTCTCTAATAATTAGTGATGTTGAGCATTCTTTCACGGGTTTGTTGGCAATCTGTATATCTTCTTTGGAGAAATATCTATGTAGGTCTTCTGCCCATTTTTCGATTGGGTTGTTTGTCTTTTGATATTGAGCTGCATGAGCTGCTTGTAAATTTTGTAGATTAATCCTTTGTCAGTTGCTTCATTTGCAAATATTTTCTCCCATTCTGAGGGTTGTCTTTTGGTCTTGTTTATAGTTTCCTTTGCTGTGCAAAACCTTTTAAGTTTCATTACGTCCCATTTGTCTATTTTTGTTTTTATTTCCATTTCTCTAGGATGTGGGTCAAAAAGGATCTTGCTGTGATTTATGTCAGAGTGCTCTGCCTATGCTTTCCTCTAAGAGTTTTATAGTGTCTGTCCTTACATTTAGGTTTTCATCCATTGTGAGTTTATTTTTGTGTATGGTGTTAGCGAGTGTTCTAATTTCATTCTTTTACATGTAGCTGTCCAGTTTTCCCAGCACCATTTATTGAAGAGGCTGTCTTTTCTATATTGTGTATTCTTGCCTCCTTTATCAAAAATAAGGTGACCATATGTACATGGGTTTATCTCTGGGCTTTCTATCCTGTTGCATTGATCTGTATTTCTGTTTTTGTACCATACTGTCTTGATTACCATAGCTTTGTACTATAGTCTGAAGTCAGGGAGCCTGATGCCTCCAGCTCCTTTTTTCTTTCAGAAGATTGCTTTGGCTATTCGGGGTCTTTTGTGTTTCCATAAAAATTGTGCAATTTTTTGTTCTAGTTCTGTGGAAAATGCCAGTGGTAGTTTGATAGGAATTGCATTGAATCTAGATTCCTTTGGGTAGTATACTCATTTTCACAATGTTGATTCTTCCAGTCCAAGAACATGGTACTTCTCTCCATCTGTTTCTATCATCTTTAATTTCTTTCATCATTGTGTTAAAGTTTTCTGCATACAGGTTTTTTGTCTCCTTAGGTAGGTTTATTCCTAGGTGTTTTATTCTTCTTGTTACAGTGGTAAATGGGAGTGTTTCCTTAATTTCTCTTTCAGATTTTTCATCATTAGTGTATAGGAATGCAAGAGATTTCTGTGCATTAATTTTGTATCCCTCTACTTACCAAATTCATTGATTAGCTCTAGTAGTTTTCTTATAGCATCTTTAGGATTCTCTATGTATACTATCATGTCGTCTGCAGACAGTGGCAGCTTTACTTGTTTTCCGATTTGGATTCACTTTATTTCTTTTTCTTCTCTGATTGCTGTGGCTAAAACTTCTAAAACAATGTTGAATAATAGTGGTGAGAGTGGGCAACCTTGTCTTGTTCCTGATCTGAGTGGAAATGGTTTCAGTTTTTCACAGTTGAGCATGATGTTGGCTGTGGGTTTGTCATAAATGGCCTTTATTATGTTGAGTTAAGTTCCCTCTAGGCCTACTTTCTGGAGGGTTTTTATCATAAATGGGTGTTGAATTTTTTCAAAAGCTTTTTCTGCGTCTATTGAGATGATCATATGGTTTTATTCTTCAGTTTGTTAATATGGTGTATCACATTGATTGATTTGCATATATTGAAGAATCCTTGCATTCGTGGGATAAGCCCCACTTGATCATGTTGTATGATCCTTTTAATGTGCTGCTGGATTCTGTTTGCTAGTATCATTATTATTTTTTTTTGCAGTATGCGGGCCTCCCACTGTTGCGGCCTCTCCCGCCGCGGAGCACAGGCTCTGGATGCACAGGCTCAGCGGCCATGGCTCGGGCTCAGCCGCTCTGCGGCATGTGGGATCCTTCCTTACCAGGGTATGAACCTGTGTCCCCTGCATCAGTAGGCAGACTCTGAACCACTGCGCCACTGTGGAAGCCCTGTTTGCTAGTATTTTGTTAAGGATTTTTGCATCTGTCGTCATCAGTGATATTGGCCTGTAGTTTTCTTTCTTTGTGACATCTTTGTCTGGTTTTGGCATCAGGGGGATGGTGGTCTCGTAGAATGAGTTTGGGAGTGTTCCTCCCTCTGCTATATTTTGCAAGAGTTTGAGAAGGATAGGTGTTAGCTCTTCTCTAAATGTTTGATAGAATTCACCTGTGAAGCCATCTGGTCCTGGGCTTACGTTTGTTGGAAGAATTTTAATCACAGTCTCAATTTCAGTGCTTGTGATTGGTCTGTTTATATTTTCTATTTCTTCCTTGTTCAGTCTCAGAAGGTTGTGCTTTTCTAAGGCCCTGTCCATTTCTTCCAGGTTGTCCATTTTATTGGCATATAATTGCTTGTAGCAATCTCTCATGATCCTTTGTATTTCTGCAGTGTCAGTTGTTACTTCTCCTTTTTCATTTCTAATTCTTCTTATTTGAGTCTTCTCCCTTTTTTTCTTGATGAGTCTGGCCAGTGCTTTATCAATTTTGTTTATCTTCTCAAAGAAGCAACTTTTAATTTTTTTGATCTTGCTATTGTTTTCTTCATTTCTTTTTCATTTATTTCTGGTCTGATCTTTTGATTTCTTTCCTTCTGCTAACTCTGGGTTTTTTTGTTCTTATTTCTCTAATTGCTGTAGGTGTAAGCTTAGATTGTTTATTTGAGGTGTTTCTTGTTTCTTGAGGTGGGACTGTAGTGCTCTAAACTTCCCTCTTAGAACTGCTTTTGCTGCATCCCATAGGTTTTGGGTCATTGTGTTTTCATTGTAAATTGTTTCTAGGTATTTTTTGATTTCCTCTTTGATTTCTTCAGTGATCTCTTGGTTGTTAAGTAGTGTATTGTTTAGCCTCCATGTGTTTGTAGTTTCTACAGATTTTTTCCTGTAATTGATATCCAATCTCTTTTTTGTGGTTGGAAAAGATACTTGATATGATTTCAGTTTTCTTAAATATGCCAAGGCTTTATTTGTGACCCAAGATATGATCTGCCCTGGAGAATGTTCCACGCGCACTTGAGAAGAAAGTGTATTCTGTTGTTTTTGGATGGAACGTCTTATGAAGTCCATCTTGTTTAATGTATCATTGAAAGCTTGTGTTTCCTTATTTATTTTCATTTTGGATGATATGTCCATTGGTGAAAGTGGGGTGTTAAAGTCCCCTACTATGATTGTGTTACTGTCAGTTTCCCCTTCTATGGCTGTTAGCATTTGCCTTATGTGTTGCGGGTCTCCTCTGTTGGGTGCATAAATATTTACAATTGTTATATCTTCTTCTTGGATCGATCCCTTGATCATTATGTAGTGTCCTTCTTTGTCTCTTTTAATAGTCCTTATTTTAAAGTCTATTTTGTCTGATATGAGAATTGCTACTCCAGCTTTCTTTCGGTTTCCATTTGCATGGAATATCTTTTTCCATCCCCTCACTTTCAGTCTGTATGTGTCCCTAGGTCTGACGTTGGTCTCTTGTAGACAGCATATATGCGGTCTTGTTTTTGTGTCCATTCAGCCAGTCTGTGCCTTTTGGTTGGTGCATTTAATCCATTTACAATTAAGGTAATTTTCGATATGTATATTCCTATTACTGTATTCTTAATTGTTTTGGGTTTGTTCTTGTAGGTCTTTTCCTTCTCTTGTGTGTCCTGCCTAGAGAAGTTCCTTTAGCATTTGTTGTAAAGCTGGTTTGGTGGTGCTGAATTCTCTTAGCTTTTGCTTGTCTATAAAGGTTTCAATTTTGTCCGTTGAATCTGAATGAGATCCTTGCTGGGTAGAGTAATCTTGGTTGTAGTTTCTTCCCTTTCATCACTTTAAATATGTCCTGCCACTCCCTTCTAGCTTGCAGAGTTTCTGCTGAAAGATCAGCTATTAACCTTATGGGGATTCCCTTGTGCTGTTTTTCCCTTGCTGCTTTTTAATATTTTTTGTTTGTATTTAATTTTTGACAGTTTGATTAATATGTGTCTGGCGTATTTCTCCTTGGATTAATCCTGTATGGGACTCTCTGTGCTTCCTGGACTTGATCAACTATTTCCTTTCCCATATTAGGGAAGTTTTCAACTATAATCTCTTCAAATATTTTCTTGGTCCCTTCTTTTTCTCTTCTTCTTCTGGGACCCCTATAATTCGAATGTTGGTGCGTTTAATATTGTCCCAGAGGTCTCTGAGACTGTCCTTAATTCTTTTCATTCTTTTTTCTTTATTCTGCTCTGCAGTAGTTATTTCCACTATTTTATCTTCCAGGTCACTTACCCGTTTTTCTGCCTTAGTTATTCTGCTGTTGATTCCTTCTAGAGAATTTTTAATTTCATTGATTGTGCTGTTCATCATTGTTTGTTTGCGCTTTAGTTCTTCTAGGTCATTGTTAAACGTTTCTGTATTTTCTTCATTCTGTTTCCAAGATTTTAGATGATCTTTACTATCATTACTCTGAATTCTTTTTCAGGTAGACTGCCTATTTCCTCTTCATTTATTTGGTCTGGTGGGTTTTTACCTTGCTCCTTTATCTGCTGTGTGTTTCTCTGTCTTCTCATTTTGCTTAACTTACTGTGTTTGGGGTCTCCTTTTCACAAGATGCGGGTTTGTAGTTCCTGTTGTTTTTGGTGTCTGTCCCCAGTGGCTAAGGTTGGTTCAGTGGCTTCCTGGTGGAGGGGACTTGTGCCTGTGTTCTGGTGGATGGGGCTGGATCTTGTCTTTTTGGTGGGCAGGACCATGTCCGTTGGTGTGTTTTGGGTTGTCTGTGACCTTATTATGATTTTAGGGAGCCTCTCTGCTAGTGGTTGGGCTTGTGTTTCTGTGTTGCTAGTTGTTTGGCATAGGGTGTCCAGCACTGTAGCTTGCTGGTTGTTGAGTGGAGCTGGGTGTTGGCATTGACATGGAGATCTCTGGGAGATTTTTGCCGTTTGATATTACATGGAGCTGGGAGGTCTCTGGTGGACCAGTGTCCTGAACTCGGCTCTCCCACCTCAGAGGCATGGACCTGACACCCGGTCGGAGCACTAAGACCCTGTCATCCACATGGCTCAGAATAAAAGGGAGAAAAAAAGAAAGAAAAAAAATACAGTAAAGTTATTGAAATAAAAAATAATTATTAAAAATTAAAATATTAAAATGTAATAAAGAAGGAAGAGAGCAACCAAACCAAAAAAAAAAATCAACCAATGATAACAAGTGCTAAAAGCTATACTAAAATAAACCAAAACAGACAGAGAGAACCCTGGACAAATGGTAAAAGCAAAGCTATACAGAAAAAGTCACACACAGAAGTGTACACATACACACTCACAAAAAGAGAAAAAGGAAAAAAATATATATATCGTTGCTCCCAAAGTCCACCTCCTCATTTTGGGATGATTTGTTGTCTATTCAGGTATTCCACAGATGCAGGGTACATCAAGTTGATTGTTGAGATTTAATCCACTGCTCCTGAGGGTGCTGGGATAGATACCTGTTTCTCTTCATTTTTCACACAGCTCCTGGGGTTCAGCTTTAGATTTGGCCCTTCCTCTGCCTGTAGGTCACGTTTAGGCACCCGTTCCCTGCTCAGGCAGGACGGGGTTAAAGGAGCAGCTGATTTGGGGGCTCTGGCTCACTCAGGCCGGGGGGAGGGAGGGTACAGAATGCGGGTTGAGCCTGCAACAGCAGAGGCAGCATGATGTTGCAACAGCCCGAGGCGTGCTGTGCATTCTCCTGGGGAAGTTGTTCCTGGATCATGGGACCCCGGCAGTGGCGGGCTGCACTGGTTCCCGGGAGGGGAGGTGTGGATAGTGACCTGTGCTCGCACCCAGGCTTCTTGGTGGCAGCAGCAGCAGCAGCCTTTGTGTTTCATGCACATCTCTGGGGTCCGCGTTGATAGACGCAGCTCGCGCCTGTCTCTGGAGCTTGTTTAGGCGGCGCCCTGAATCCCCTCTCCTCGCGCACCAGGAAACAGAGAGGCAGGAAAAAGTCTCTTGCCTCTTAGGCAGGTCCAGACTTTTCCCCAGACTCCCTTCTGGCTAGCTTTGGCGCACTAGCACCCTTCAGGCTGTGTTCATGCAGCCAACCCCAGTCCTCGCCCTGGGATCTGACTTCTGAAGCCCGAGACTCAGCTCCTAGCCCCGCCCGCCCTGGCGGGTGAGCAGACAAGCCTCTCGGGCTGGTGAGTGCTGGTCGGCATCGATCCTCTGTGCGGGAATCTCTCAGCTTTGCCCTCTGCACCCCTGTTGCTGCGCTCTCCTCTGTGGCTCCGAAGCTTCCCCACTCCGCCACCCACAGTCTCTGCCCGCAAAGGGGCTTCCTAGTGTGTGGAAACTGTTCCTCCTTCACAGCTCCCTCCCACTGGTGCAGGTCCCATCCCTATCCTTTTGTCTCTGTTTATTCTTTTTTCTTTTACCCTACCCAGAGACGTGGGGAGTTTCTTGCCTTTTGGGAAGTCTGAGGTCTTCTGCCAGCATTCAGTAGGTGTTCTGTAGGAGCTGTTTCACATGTAGATGTATTTCTGATGTATTTGTGTGGAGGAAGGTGATCTCCACGTCTTACCCTTCCTCCATCTTGAAGGTCTCCTTGGTTCTAATCAGTTCATGTTATGCCCTCGGGCTATGTCATTCTTTCAGTGGTTGTGCCCTGCCCCCTTCCCTCCTGCTTCACAAGTAGAAGAAAAGAGGAGGGGATGGCAGCCATTAAAAAAAAAAAAAAAGAAAGAAAGAAACCTTGCTATTTGTGACAACATGGATGAACCTTGAGGGTATCATGCTAAGTGAAGTAAGTCAGAGAAAGACAAAAATTGTGTGATCTTACTTATATGTGGAATCCAAAACACAAAACAAAGAAACACAACAATGAAAACCAACTCATAGATACAGTTGTTGCCAGAGGGGAGAAAGGTGGGAGGGGCAAAATAGGTAAAGGGGATTAAGAGGTACAAACCTCTATTTATAAAATAAATAAGCCTTGGAGACTTAATATACAGCATAAGAAATGGGTCAGTAATATTGTAATAACTTTGTATGGGGACAGATGGTTATTAGACTTATGGTGGTGATCATTTCATAATGTATACAAATGTGAAATCCCTATGTAGTACACTTGAAAATGACAAAATATTGTACATCAACTATATTTCAATTAAAAAAGAAAGAGGAAGGAATGAATGAAAGGATATGATTAGTCTAAACTTGAGAGACCAGAGAAGGCTTTACAAAGTAGCTAATGCTTGAACTGATTCTTGAAGAATGAGTAAGAATTTATTAGGTGAAGTTGGAAATGACATATAATATGTACAAAGAGAGGCACATAGACTTGAAACATCTTTGTGCATTTGGGGATTCCGGTAGTTTGGAATGGTTGGAGCGATGTTAGGAGTTCTGTGTCAGGTTATGAGGTTGAAACAGGTTGACAGGAGCTAGATGGATAGGAAATTGGATTTCTATCTTGTTGGTGACAGCCGTCAAAGGGTTTTTAAATATTTGTTCACTCCTAGGATATTTATTAAACACCAACTATGACAAGTGGTAGACTTAAACAGCAGTGAATAAGATACTGCTGTGACCCTTACAGTGTAGAGGTGGAGTTATAGCCAAATTCTACCCATCTTTTAAGGCCCAGCCCTTCTGACAAGGTTTGTTCAACTATCCCAGCTTTATGAATTTCCCCCCCTTTGGTATTTATGGTCAGTACCACCCAATTTCAAATCAAATTAACTGTGTGTTGAATAATGATTATGTGTCTTCTCTTCCTAGTGCTTCTTCCCCCATCTTCTTTTTTGCAGAGAGTAGGGCTTAAACTGTGCTGTAGGATATAGCACAATTGTAAGCATATATAATATTTCAGTAGATATTGATTAGAATTGTGGGATGGAAGAAAAATCAGAGAGGGCAATGTAGGAAACAAGCTTGGAAAGTATGGAAGTTGGGGAGAAGAGGATTTTTGTTTGTTTTTTTTAAGAAATGAGTTGAAATTGGCTGTCACTTACCTATGGCTGTGTGCCTCCCTGGTTTTCATGACTTACGATGGATACCCTCCATCCACCTATTGAGGATCTTATGAAGTTTCCATTTGGTTGGCATGTTACTGAGGCAACCCAGGCTACATTTGGCTCAGAAAGTGCAATCTGTCTATATTAATCTTAAGTACATCTCTAGAATTCTTTTGTAAAGAACTCATCCTCATCAACCAGGGCTCTGTGAAAACCCTAAAATTTGGTTTATGTAGGAAAGGCCAGATATGTTCTTAATTATTTTTCTTTATTAGTTGCTAATATTTTGGACTTAAAAAATTTTCCTGAAACATAAACCTCTAGAAAAGTTGCAAGTATAGTACAAAGAACTTTTTTTTCCCCTCTGAAACCGTTAAAGAATAAGTTGCTGAATTGATGGCCTATCACTCCTCCATAGTTTAGGGTGTTTTTCTATGAAGGCATTTTCCTATACAACCACAATACAACAATCAATATTAGGAAATTAACATCGATACAATACAAATATTTAATTACTGCCAATCAGGATTTGCCAGTTGTCCCTAAAACGTCCTAAAAAGCAAAATGACCCAGTCCAGAATCAAGTGTTACATTTAGTTGTCATATTCCTTTAGTCTCTTTCAGTCTAGGTCTGTCACAGAAATCATGCTGTGTTACTGTCATTGCATCCTATCAGATGGTGCACGATTTCAGTTGGTTCCATTACTGGTGATACTAACTTTGGTCACTCGACTAAGGTGGTATTTGTCAGTCTTCTTCACTACAGAATTATCCATTTTCTCTTTATATTTTTTAATTTTTGAAACAGCTTTATTGAGATAAAATTGACATGCAGTACACCTGACATACTTAAAATGTATAATTTGTAAAGTTTGGACATATGTTTACACCCATGAAACCATCACCACAATTGAGATAATGAACATATACTTTGCTCCCAAAAGCTTCCTTGTGCTTCTCGGGAGCCCTGTCCTCTCACCCTTCCTGATCTTTCCTTCAGCCTCTTCAGACCACCACTGATCTGCTTTCTATAGCTATATATTAGTTTGCATTTTGTTGAATTTTATAGAAGTTGATTCATACAGTCTGTACTCTTATTTTTTTTTTTTTTGTGGCCTGGCTTCTTTGACTCAGCATAATTATTTTGATTCATCCGGTAGGTCATTCGTTTTAATTTTTTGAGTAGTGTTCCATTGTATGGGAATACCGCAGTTTGTTTATCCTTTAATCTGTTGATGGAAATTTGGATTGCTTCCAGTTTTTGGCTGTTACTCTTTATAATTAATTGCTGTTTTATGGTGATGTACTTAGAGACCATGTAAGTCTCCTATTCCTCACTAAACTTTGAATTTATTCATTTATATATTGATACTGGTATGTGGTCACAGATTCCTAATTTATTCAGTAGATTATAATTGTTACTATAATTGTTTTGATGCTCAAATTGTCCCAGATTTGGCCAGTTGGAGCTTGTTGAAATTGGCTTCTGTGCCCTTTCAACATATCTTTGGGCACTTCTTTATTTTCTGACATAAGAAGATGCTTTAGCCTTATTTGCTCTGGCCCTGGAATCAGTAATTTCTCCAAGGAGCTCTGGTTCCTTTTAAAGCCTTTCAACAGACATAGCTGGAAAGTATGTGTATATGTATATATAAGTACATGTACACATCTGTATCTATTTCTATATTTATCTTTGTATTAAAACCCACAAATTTACATAAGCTCCAATTCCAATCCAATATCACAGGGCTTATTTTAGTCTTCTCTCTTCCAAATTTCTAACTCTTTTCTTTGACAGTGAAAAACCAGGCTCCCATTAACCTCAATATGAGTACTTGTACAGTCTTCCCAGCCATACCTCTACTGTGCAGGCTGCTCCCTTGGCTCTGACCTTGGGTAACACAGAGCTTAATCCTTGACCTGGCTCTGTTGAATGTTGGTTAAGTCCCTGGCCCTGTTGAGCACGCCAGTTGAGACCCCAGCCCCGCAAACATATTGCTCTAGTCTCTGACTGATCCCCAGCCCCAGCAGACTCTCCGGGTGAGCCCTGGACCTTGCAAACATGCTGGCTGAGTCTTTGGTCAAGTCACCAGTCCTGGTTTTAGGAACGCATAAATCATGTCTCAAACTTAGGGCAAGCACCCAGCTGAGGCCCTTGTTGAGACTTTGTTTTTGGCAAACACGCTGGTTGAATCCCCATTCAGACCAGGCCCCAGAAGACATGCCTGTTAAGTCCCTGACCCTGACCAAAGAGCTCCAATTAAAATTTAACCTTACGAAGTGTTTATAATGGTATTTATATCTTTTTCTTAAACTGGAGATCTTGTTTCTAACAATATTAATGTAATTACTTGTTTTACTTTACATATAAAATGTTTCAATGGGGAAAAAGTAGTCTTTTCAACTGGGACAAGTGGGTAACCACATGCAAAAGAATGAAATTGGACCCTTACCTTATACTGTCTACAAAAGTTAAATTTAAGTGGATTAGAGACCTAAATGAAAGGGCTAAAACTATAGGACTCTTAGGAGAAAATATAGGGGTAAATCTTTATGACCTTAGATTTGGCAACAGATTCTTAAATATGACACGAAAAGCATGAGCAACAAAAGAAAAAAAATAGATACGTTGGACTTCATCAAAATTTAAAAAACTTTTGGATTTCAAAGGACACTATCAAGAAAGTGAAAAGACAAGCCATAGAATGGGAGAATATATTTGCAAATCATATATATCATAAGACACTTGTATCTGGAATATGTAAAGAACTCTGACAACCCAATTATAAAAAAAAAAGACCCAATTAAAAATGGGCAAAGGATCTAAGCAGATGTTTATCTAGAGAAGACATAAGTACATGAAAGAATGTTCGATATCGGGCTTCCCTGGTGGCGCAGTGGTTGAGAGTCCGCCTGCCGATCAGGGGACATGGGTTCGTGCCCCGGTCCTGGAAGATCTCACATGCCGTGGAGCGGCTGGACCTGTGAGCCATGGCCGCTGAGCCTGCGTGTCCGGAGCCTGTGCTCCGCAACGGGAGAGGCCACAACAGTGAGAGGCCCGCGTACTGCAAAAAGAAAAAAAAAGAGTTCGATATCATTAGCCATTAGGGCAGAGAGAATCAAGACCATGGTGAGATGTAAGTTCACACTCCCACGACTGGCTATAATAAAAAAAGTGAGATAATAACAAGTATTGTTGAGGACGTGGAAAAATTGGAACACTGCTGGTGGAAATGTAAAATGGTACAGCCATTTTGGAAGGCAGTTTGGCAGTTTCTTAAACAGTTAAGTACAGAATCACCATCTGATCCAGCAGTTCAACTCCTAGGTATATACCCAAGAGAAATGAAAACGTAGGTCCATACAAAACCTTGTATATGAATGTTTATAGCAGCATTATTTGTAATAACTAAAAGATGGAAGTGTCCATCAAGTGATATATGGATAAACAAAATATTGTATATCCATACAATGGATTCCATTGTAGCATTATTTAGCCAAAAACAGAAATGAAGTGCTGATACATACTACAACACAAGTGAACCTTGAAAACATCATACTAAGTTATAGAAGCCAGTTATGAAAGACTACATAGTATATGATTTCATTTACATGAAATGTCCAGAATAGGCAGATTTAGAGTCAGAAAGTAGATTAGTTGTATTTAGGGCTATGGGAGGGGTGGGCGGAGGAGAGTGATAGCTAAAGGGTTCAGGATTTATTTTTGAGGTGATAAAAATGTTTTAGAGTTGACTGTTGTGATGGTTGCAGATTTCTTGGAATATACTAAAAGCCATTGAGTTTCACACTTCAGGTTGTTGGGCTTGTACGTATGTGAATTATCTAAATAAAGCTGTTGAAAAATTTAACCTTGCATGTACAGCATAGTGACTATAGTTAATAATTCTGTATCGAAAGTTGCTGAGAGAGTAGGTCTTAAAAGTTCTTATCACAAGAAAAAAAACTGTAACTGTATGTGGTGATGGATGTTAACTAGACTTACTGTGGTGATCATTTTGCAGTATATACATATATTGAATCATTATGTTTTATACCTGAAATTAATATCATGTTATATGTCAATTTTATTTCAATAAAAAGGTGAAAAAAAGATTTAACCTAGGAATTTCTTAAAATGTCCAAAACCAAAATGAAGTCAATTGTATAACTTTACTAAAAATGTTAAAGACATACTGTTTTCTTGAATAGGATGATCAGTATTGTAAAGATGCTAATTGTGCAATTACAGTAAGTGCAATTACATTTTGAAGAGAGAATATGCAAATTGATTTAGGAAGAAAAAGTATGTAAGAATAGTCAAGAGGATTTTTAAAGAGAAAAATAATGATGCAGACTTTCCCTTAGATATAAAAGTTACTCTAAAACTATAGTAATTTCAGCAGCATGATAGTAGTAAAGAAATAATATGATATAAAAAAATTTAACCTTGCAGTGTATCAATATCTTTGATTTCATATTTATATCCTTCTTCTCTTAAACTGAAAATCTTGTTCCTAACAACATAAACATAAGTACTTACTTGCTTTGTTGTATATATAAAAAGTTTCAAAACAATGCCAGCATTCCTACTAACAATAAGACCACTGAATAAGGCTCAAGATTTCTTTGCAACTCTCTTTGCCCCTAGAATATGTTACCTTAAGGATGTATACTATGCTCTAAGGCAAAACATTTTAAAGACATTTGCAATAATTCTTTCCCTTGTCACCAACTTGTTATATAGTTAGAGTTATATTTTTCCATTTGTTTTCAATTTTTAGGACTTGATGTTTTTATTTTTGATTTTTTGAATATATAAAATAATTACGTGATTCCAGAATCAGAACTCTTCAGAGAAGAGTCAAGGTCAAGTTAAGGTCTCTTCAGAGAAGTTTCTCATCTATCTCTGTTTTCCTTCTACCCTATTCTCTCTTTTTCCCTTTATTAGTTTTATTAATTTTTGGTTTATTCTTCTAGTTTTCTTTTTGCTCTTTGGTATTCTCCCTTCCTTCATGTTACACAAAATATTTTATATATATATATATAAAATATAAAGTATATTTCATGTATATACACACGTATACACACACACATTGCTGTTTGGGACTTTATTTCCTTAATTTTTTTTTTTAAAGCTGAAAACCAAATCCTGTTCTTTTAATCATTTTTTTTTTTTAGATGTTGGGGGTAGGAGGTTATTAATTAATTAATTTATTTTTGCTGTGTTGGGTCTTCGTTTCTATGCGAGGGCTTTCTCTAGCTGTGGCAAGTGGGGGCCACTCTTCATCGCGGTGCGCGGGCCTCTCACTGTCGTGGCCTTTCACTGTCGTGGCCTTTCTTGTTGCGGATCACAAGCTCCAGATGCGCAGGCTCAGTAGTTGTGGCTCACGGGCCTAGTTGCTCCGCGGCATGTGGGATCCTCCCAGACCAGGGCTCGAACCCGTGTCCCCTGCATTAGCAGGCAGATTCTCAACCACTGCGCCACCAGGGAAGCCCCTCCTTAATGTATTTTGAAGATCATTCCTTTTTACAGCTGTCTAATATTCTAGTATGTTGGTGTTTCATAGTTTATTCACCTGTCTTCTTTTGACAGACGTGAGACCTCTGGACTATGTCCAATCTTCTGCTGTGTTTGGATCCTCAAAGGTAGACTTTAAAAATTAGCTGAGGCAAACAGGAGCCCCAGGTTCCCCTAAGTGGCAAAAGCTTCTATTCCTCATGTATTATAATTTGCGCTCTTACTTTTCCCTACCCTTTGTTATTTTCCGGAGGGCTAGTTCTACCTGTCCATTCATGTCCAATTTTGCTGCCAAATGAGGTCAGTTCAGATCTTTTCCCCTAAAACAAATTGCAAAAACACTTTAGGTTTGCAGGGATTTTAAAAAATTTCATCATTTCAGATAAGGGATTTTGGATGTATAATAGGCTAAGATAAGAAGTATCTTATAAATGGGTGACAGGGTAGTCGATAAATGTCTGACTTGGCAAACTTTGATGCCAGAAAGAAGGGCTTATGTGAACCGTAAAGGCTCTGTGGCATGAGCAAGATGGTCTAAGGTCATTGTGGTTGAAGCAGAGAGAGGACAGTGTGGGAGGTGGAAGTCCCGGACTGTATAGGATATGATAGGGGATGTTCAGGAATTTTGTTTTTATCCTAAGAGCAATGGGAATCAGTTAAATGGCTTTAGCTAGGGCATATTTGATCAGTTTTATTGATGGTTATGCTGTATATTTAAGAAATTAAATAATCCTGTACGTGCTTGTCTAGTTAATATCCATGAGATTCAGCTTCTCATGAGAATGTTGTCACTAGGATGATGGGGTTGCTTTTGGGGAAACACCAATTCTCTACCTTTTCATTGCTCTTTACTCTTCTAAGTTTTATGTCTTCATCAGTAGGTTAATTAACATTGGAAAGTATCTCTGCTGAAGCAGATACAAGTACTTACAGCAGCTTTCAACTTTTACTCTAAATCAGAAGCTTTAAAAATAGATAAAATTCTCAATGCTCCTTCACACTTGTTCATAAAGAGACTTGGCCTTCTTCCTTTCCATACTCCAAAGATGTACTGTTTTTGGAAGTCTGAAACTGCAGTGTTGGGTTATGGTCCTTGGCTTTTTCCTGTCTGTCTTTGGGCAATGTTTTCTCATTTTTCTCTACCTAGGGGAGGTATGGAGGTAATAAAAGTTATGTTTTGGGGGACTTCCCTAGTGGTGCAGTGGTTAAGAATCCGCCTGCCAATGCAGGGGACATGGGTTCAAGCCCTGGTCCAGGAAGATCCCACATGCCACGGAGCAACTAAGCCTGTGTACCACAACTACTGAGCCTGCGTTCTAGAGCCCATTAGCCACAACTACTGAGCCCGCATGCCACAACTACTGAAGCCCGTGCACCTAGAGCCCGTGCTCCACAACAAGAGAAGCCACCCCAATGAGAAGCCCGTGCACTGCAATGAAGAGTAGCCCCCACTTGCTGCAACTAGAGAAAGCCCATGCTCAGCAACGAAGACCCAACACAGCCAAAAATAAATAAATAAATAAACTTATTTTTAAAAGTTATGTTTTTGTATACTAAAAGTTATTTAAAGTAATTTAGCAGTTCAGTTTTAGCAAACATATCTTGGTGATAAACTCTGCTTCTTTTTACTTGGAAATATCATTATTTCACTCTCCTTGAATTGTCAGCTAAAGGATTCTAGGTTCATAGTTATTTTCTCTCAGTACCATGAAGATATTAATCTGTTTTCTTCTGGTTCCACTGTTGGCATTGGGAAATCAGGCGTTGGTCCAACTATTCTTCGTTTGTGTGCATTTTTCCTTTTGCTGTTCTTAAGATCTTGTCTTTGTATTTGGCATTCTTTAGTTTGACTGTTACTGGACTAGGTGTGGATTTCTCTTTATCTTGTTAGGGATTTAGTGGGCTTCCTGATTCTGAGATTTAGTTTCTTTCCACATCTCTGGAAATGCTTAGCCATTGTCTCTTCAAATATCATCTCTTCTTCATTATCTGTTTTCTCCTTCTAGATCTTCAGACACATTAGAACTTCTCATCTGCATCCTCAACGTTCTTTAATTCTTTTATTTTCTATCTCTTTGTTGCCCTATGTTGCCTCCTGAATAATTTTATTTAGATCTATCTTCTAGTTCTCTGGTCTGTCCATTTAATTTTTAATTTTAATTAAAATATTTTTTCTAAACTATTTTTGGTTTCTTTTCTGATTTGCGTGGTAGATTTCTATAGTTTCTTTTTCCTTGTTCATATTTTCTAGCCTTTTATTTTTTGAAACCTATTGAATATTTCATGTATGGGTATCTCACAATTTCAGCCTCTGAAGGCTTTGAAGGTGTGTTTCTGCCTTTTGCTGTTTCTGCTAATGTTCTGTTTTTTGGTGGTTGTTGTTGTTTCCTGTGAGCTCTTGTTCCTTGGAAATTTATCTGTGGGAATTCATTGAATCCTGGTTGAAGTTGCATTCCTACAAAAGAGGATTTTTCTTTGTTTGTGCTACTTCTCTGGGGACCTAAATTCTTGGCTTGAGGGGTAGGGTTTTTTTGTTTTTGTTTTTGCGGTACGCGGGCCTCTCACTGTTGTGGTCTCTCCCATTGCGGAGCACAGGCTCCAGACGTGCAGGCTCAGCGGCCATGGCTCATGGGCCCAGCCGCTCCGCGGCATGTGGGATCTTCCTGGGCCGGGGCACGAACCTGTTGTCCTCTGCATCGGCAGGCGGATTCTCAACCACTGCGCCACCAGGGAAGCCCTATTTGTTTTTGTGGGTTTTTTTTTTTTTTTGACTGAATATTATCTACAAATCTGTGTGAAAGCTGGCTTATGGTGATGAATTCTTGGGATAAATGTTTTCCCCTTTGCCCACTGCCATTTTCCTTTTTGACCTCTTCTGTGTGGCAGACCTAGTCCTTTTTAACTTCCTTTGAAGACACAGTTCTTTGGGGCTCAGTTTTAAATGGAGCTCTCTGGCTAGATTGCCTACTCTGGGTAGGTTCAGGTCTGATCTTTTGACTTTGGTGCTTCTTGCAGCCATCAGAGTGGAATCCTCAGGTCCCTAAAGGTTTGGTAGGTAGCTTCCGGGCAGAATATGGCAGACTGTGTGCTTAATTCCTAAGGTTGCAGTTTTCATTTAGTTTTTGTCTTTTGATGTTTCCTTATTTTGTTCTCAGCAGTCATTTTGTTCCCAACACAATCATTAGCACAAAAATATATTAAAAATTTTAAATCCAGTTTCTTAAAGGTATTTTTATTGGGAGAGTAATTGGTCATGCTGGTGGAATTAAAGATTAAACTAATTCTTAAAAAAATTAGTATCCTACTTTTTGAACAGTCTTTGACCCCTGAACACGTAAGAAATGCAGAAAAAGCACAGAAGTACAAGATCAGAACCAATTGTACTAATATGTGTTTGTGTATACACACACACACACACACACACACACGTTTCTACAAGTAGGTAAGTGGGTAGGTAGGAGGGACGATAGATATACACATCTTGCTTTGGGCATTTATGTGACTTATGTGTTATTAGGACAGTTTAAATTTAGTGGTCCTCCCTAGACCTTTGTGAGTGATCACAGCATAACAAGCCTACTTAAGTGCAGAAATGGCCGTTTTGTGATATTTGAGAGAGGATTTTGAAAAACCTTAGGTAACATCCCTTAATACAGTTTGCATCCAGAACCTTTAGAGAAGATTACTGTCATTGACAATTAGGCGAAATTGTGTCATTTGTGAATTGTGCTAAGCTCATAGAAGGTTATATTTCTGAGAGTAGTGGCTAGACACTCAGGAATAATGGGCAGACAAAAGAAGAGAAAGTTTAAAAAGAAAAAGCACTCACTAACAGCATGGAGTATCATCAGATCCACCTTTTCTTGAGTTTGGTTTGCATGGAGGAAATCTGTTGAAGGATTTTCACAGTGAGGAGTTCGTGTTTGTATGCCTGTCTGCCTTTTGAAGTAAGACATGTACATCTTTTTAAAAAAATTAATTAATTAATTTATGGCTGCATTAGGTCTTCGTTGCTGCATGCAGGCTTTCTCTAGTTGTGGTGAGCGGGGGCTACTCTTCGTTGCAGTGCGCGGGCTTCTCATTGCGGTGGCTTCTCTTGTTGCAGAGCATGGGCTCTAGGCACGCGGGCTTCAGTAGTTGGGGCATGCGGGCTCAGTAGTTGTGGCTCACGGACTCTAGAACGCAGGCTCAGTAGTTGTGGCACATGGGCTTCGTTGCTCCACAGCATGTGGGATCTTCCCAGACCAGGGCTTGAACCCGTGTCCCCTACATTGGCAGGTGGATTCTTAACCACTGTGCCACCAAGGAAGTCCTAAGACATGTACATCTTGATTTAGTCTCTTTATTTGAGTTAAGAATCTCTTTAAAGGACTGACAGTATATAGAAAAACTTTCTTTTTCAGACTCATTTTATTTTCAGTTCATGGTAAGACAAAGGATGTCTGTTTCTTAGCTGTAGGTTTCTGTCAGATTACTTGGTGAGAAAGTAGATTAGGTTTTGTAACATCATCTCTACAACTCTGTCCTTCCAATGCCAGCTCCCTCCTCCCATTTTCCCAACAAGTTTGGATTCAAATTCTGGCTTTGTCATTTAACAGGTGAGGTGACTAGTCAGTAAGCGATGTAAGCTCAGTTTTCTAATGAGTTCAATGGGGTTAATGTCAACCCTAAAGACATCATTGTGAGAATTAACACAACATGTAAAATACATAGTGCTGAGCAGAGTAGCCATCGATCAATGTCACTTCCCTCTCAGCTTGAATTACAGAAAACTGATTCTCAATTTTTGGACATTCTAAGTGTGTTTTCTATTCATTCATTATACTTTCATTCATGTAAACTGTTTTGTGCAATGCTGATCCTGTTCCGGGAACATTTGTGAAGGATAGTTTTTCAGGGATATTGTAGAGGGATGGATGAGGTGACCTGTTGGAAACTCCCTTGGTGTATGCCAACTAGCCCCTTTATTATATATAATTAATTTTGAAAATCATCTTATTTCAGATACCATGTTATTAGGCTATTATTCTCCCATCTTTTCATCTCATGTGTTGAGAGAAATAAAGTAGAATATGACTGCTAAGCCAATACTTATTCATTTTCTATTTGATAATTGTCTTAGCTCTATATGGATATATATCTGTTTCTTCTTTTAAGGGAGAAATTCTACATTCTTTATGTGGAAAACTGTCTGTAAGCTGATCTGTTCATTAGATTTTCATATTGTTTAACTTTGCAGATTCACTTGGTATATTGTATCATCACCTTGTGTTGTCATATTTTTTTATTGTACGTTTAAGACAAGTACTCTAAAATAAGAAAGAGTAGGGTTATGAATCATATCTCCTAGGATTGTGTGGAATAAAGGAGATAATGTATATAATATCCTTAGCTTGAAGCTTGGAATGTGTAAGTGCTCAGAGAATGCTTACTGTAAACTATTATTATATGTGTCTCTCATCTTCCAGATTTGAAATTCTTTAAGAGCAGGAACTATGTAATATATATATTTCATATATTATGGACTCATTGTTTTACTTTATAATATATTTTTATTCTCATCATACTTTTTAATGTTTCATCTTTTGTCTTACAGTGATGAAACTAGAGGATCTGTTTGTAGATGATTCAGGTCGATATTTGGCTGTTCAGTTCCATCTGGAATGTGCATATATATTTTTATATTATTATGAATATAAAAAAGCAAAAGATCAGTTCAATATTGCTAAAGAGATCTGCAGATTACAAATTGATTTGACAGGTAAGATTTTTTTTTTACGTTTTGTGGATAATTTATTTATTTTTATGATAAACTAATATAAAATTGGCAGTTTGGCTGTATTGTATGGTTGTATTTTATTATCTGTGTCCTCTTGTTTGCTTTACAAAAATAGATTTTATTTAAAAATTCATAGTTTTAGAACAAAGTTGAAATCATATACTTTATTCCTGCAGATGCCCATGTCTAGTTAGACATGTCAGTAGTATGTGGCAGCTGGGCAGTACACAAATGAACTTTGTGTATTTGGTTGTGCATGTGGGCTTCCCAAGACCCCTCCTGATTCCCAAATTTAGTTTGCCCTTTCTGTTAAGTACCCACCTGCGGCTTCCATCCTGCCTTTCTTGTATTTCTTAAGAACAGAAATTTTTGACTGTTTTGTTTAGATGTTTCTTCATGGCCTTAGAACACTGTCTGGCATACAGTAGGCACTCAATAAACATTTGTTGGAAGAACAAATAAATTGCAGAATTTTTCCCAAGATCTCTGTGTTTTTTTCTGAGTATCAAATAAGAAACATTATTTTCTCTTAATGTATTGCCCTGTCCCTAGTCTCACAATGTAATTGGCATTCTATATTGAAGACATTCATGAAAATCAGACATCATCAGTGGGTCACACCATTTATACCTGTTGAACCTGGGCTCTGTGAATGTTGAAACAACAATCTGTGAATGTTGAAATGATTGAATCTGCTTGTCCTGCGTAGGCTTGGTCTAGATTATCTCTAAGGCCCATTCTTAGTCCCCAGACTCTGTGCTTATTGAGGTAGTCCTGTCAATAAAATCCTTCAGATACGTTATGAGGTAAATGTGACTTTGTGGCCTAGTCTGGCATCTTACCCACCTTTTATTACATTGTTTGTATGTGGAGAATTATTAAATATCCAACTTATAACTTTGTGACAATGGCCAGGTGTAAGTTGGAGTCTTGTATTTGAGATATATGTAATATAAGTTGTGAGGTTAGTTTCAGAGATTTTGTTTTTAAATATTTCGGTCCTAGGAGACTTCTTTTTTTGGATTATTTAAAAAACTAGTATCATGGTACCCAGTATAGTCAGCTTTAGCTGTTGGTGTATTTACTAGCTAGTTCTTCATATTTTTTTCCAAGTTAAGGCTGAAGAACTTAAAAATACAAATGTGCTCACAAATATAAAATGAGAATCAGATTATTACTTTTTTCTTTTCAGCTCTAGCCTTACTATAAAAAAGTAAGCTGTGTTAGACCATCTCAATTGCTATTTTTAGTATAACGTGTTTAAATGGTTGTTGTATAAAGTAGAGCCAGACTCATCACAGGATAAAATCCAGACTTCTTAGACTGGTCTTTGTAATCAAGGGTCTTTGTAATCTGACTCTTGCTAGAGAATAGATGTCAGAGCTTTTGCTTCTCTTAAAGCTGTTCTGCAGCAAGTTATTTCAGATACAAAATGAAAAAAAATTTGGTCTTACGTGGAGCCAGATAGTGTAATAGAAAGACTGTGGGATTTAGAACCTGAAGACCCTGGCTTTAAGCCCTGGCTCTGATACTGAAAACCCTGTGATCTTGAGCAAATGACTGCACTTCACAACTTCCCTTTTTTCATCTGTTGTATGGAGAGGATAGTATTTCTTCTCTCTATGACACCTAATGAGTTATCTTTTTTGAGAAGGGAGGTAGTTTAGTGAAAAAGTAAGTATGTGGAAACTAGTGGCAGAAATCCTGGGTTTGAGTTTTGACCTTATAACTTACTGGCTTTATAATTTTATAAAAAGTCATTTTAAAGTCATCTTTGAGCCTCAGGTTTCTCTTATTTGAAATGGAGAAAATACCTCATAAGCTCTACAGCACTCTGAAAATACTACTCTTTAAGATTGTACTGTATGTCTGATTGACAAGTTGATACATATAATTTAGTATATATTTTTTCAGGTGCTTTGGGAAAAAGGACACGGTTCCAGGAAAATTACGTGGCCCAACTTATTCTAGATGTAAGAAGGGAAGGAGCTGTGTTTTCAAATTATGAATTCACTCCAGCACCCACTCCTCAGGAATATTTAACCAAGGTAAGTAGGATTGTAAATTATTTAAATTAGCATCCAAGTCTAACAGTTTCCATAGGCGAGTTTTGTAGAAACACTGGATGGGGTGGGAAGAGGCTTCTTTTGACCCTTCTTGAGCTTTTACAAGGTGGCTGGATGTTTTAAAACATTTTTTTAAGCCATTTTTACCTTTAAATAGAGATAAAGTGTTGTTTTTTCCCTAGACTTCAGTAAGTATGAATTAGTAATGCAGTTAGTTATGTATTACTGCCCTTGAAAAAAGTCCAAAAGGCAGACTGAGTAGAGACTAATTTTTCCAGTGGCTACCATATTTTTTGCCTTCTGTTGATATTTTCAAATATTAAGAGCCTTGAAATTTCTTGGGTTTCTTCTAAATATGTAAACAGATGATCAGAGTTCCTTTTTACCAGTTTTCTGGTCTGTCCTTAGTTACTATGTCATTACTGGGCTGGTTGCTGCCTTAGTATGTTTTCTTGACTTGGCTAATACATTCTCTTGTAGCTTAAATTTATAGCTTTTAGTCAGTTTACCTGCTCAATAGGCCTTTCCATCTGCTTCCATGGAGGCCATTAGCATTTACATTTTCTTATCCCAGAGACCCCAAACCAACATTTTTGCTTGTTCTTTGGTTGATGTTACCGTCCTTGAAGCCCATGTCTTGCTACTTTTCATTCCAGAGCCTGCAAACAAATTTACTTGGTGCATTGAACACGAAAATTCTGTTGTGTACTGAAAATAATGCCAAGGGTAGGGACTAGGGAGATGGGAAAGAGTGGCAGCAGTAAGGAGTCCTGAGGAAGGCCTTTGATGCGATCTTACATCCCTCCTGGGCTTGCTCCAGCTTCTCTGTTTGCTTTTGTGGTAACTTCAGGGTGGGGACAGTTACTGATCTAAGAGGAGAAGGAAGGAAGGAAGGAAGGGAAAGATGGAGAAACGCAGGGATGAGACTGCACAGAGGACAGCCTATGTCTCCTGATGTAGGTAGAGCCACAGTTGAACAAGTATTTGTACTGCTGTGTTGATGCTGGTCAGGGAACTGTGTTGATACCTGCTTCCATCCTCCATTTCCTCCTTGTATATCCCAGACCCTTCTCCTTCAGCTATTTGATGTAACCCAAGTCCCTCCCTGAGTCTTAGATTAAGTGTCATAAGCTGGTTTTTAGGCCATAGCACAGCATCAATGAAAAGAGATTTAATTCCGCAATCTAAGCATTTAATTCAGTAATCCATTGTTGTTTGTTTGTTTGTTTATTAGTGTGGAGTTCTCGTATTGAAAATTGTCTCCTATGATTATAAATAGAATGTGATGACTCTTATGAGGAATGTATAAAAATGATGTACAATTTAATACAGAATTTATTCTTTCATACTTGAAATAAAATACATTCTGATAGTTTTATGATCTTCATTAATTAGCACTTAAAGGTGGAAAGTACAAATTATGTGATGTAGGTATGAATTAGATAGAAACAGCTTTTTAGTCATGGATAGAAGATAGACTTGCTTGTTTAATCAGTTATGTATGATATTTTCTTATTCAGATACCATTAGATTATAAAATATACCATCTGTTTAATAACCAAACTCTTCAGGAAAAAAGGAACACTGTTATACCAATTATAGTGATTATAAAATACATCGTGATTAGAAATGTTACAATGTGAAGATGTATATCTTAGAATTGAGGAAATACAGTAATTTTATTGCCAGTGGGGAACATAGTGTTTCCCTTTGGACCTTGCTAGACTTTTAATCTGTTATTAATGGGGAATTACATAGCCTGAAGCTATTGGACTTCAGGCTTTAATAAGCCAACAGTTATGAGCAACCCCAATGTGCAAATCAAAGGTGCAGTCTCTGTTCTTTATTATTCAATCATGGGGGCACGGTGTGAGGAGGGAGAATAAATTAAAATTGTATATTCACAGAAAACACATACATGATCAGCATCATTGAAAAGAAATATACATTAAATGCTGAATATGGTGTGTCCCATGAATTGGAGATAAATTACGTGCTAATTTCTTTTTCTCTTTTTTTTACATTAAGCACAATACAGCAATTTATAAAGATGCTTAAAATGAATACAAAGGGAAATAAAGATCACAGAATTACACATTGTACAGCAGTGTGTCACATATAAGATGGTGTAAATGAATACACCAGGATGGTGTTTAACTAAAGATAAAACGGCACCCATTGATTTGCTGCTTCTACACAACCCAAAGCGTTCATACAGATTGAAAGGGTGTCAATATGAGTAGTTGCAAAGTCAGTTCTTGCATGTGATTTTAGCTTTAAAGGTTTCAGAAAACATCTGCAATATCAATTTTCATTTTTGTCAGCTGTAATGTCAAGGATATTCAGAACAAGAAAAATGCAATAATACAGGACAATCCAGATCTGTGCCTTATGTGACTGGCCTCTGTTGCAGGATTGGACAAGGTTATGTGCAAAAACAAAGTCTGTCCAAAAGTCCACACTCTTGCAGTTTCAGGCTTTAGTTTGATTGTCTAGATATAACGTTTATTACACAGCAAGGGCAGCATTAAAAGAAGAAACAAATTTATGATGGGTGAGCAATAACAGTATCATAAGCATCACTTGACTAGGAGGTCTGAAAGACTAGCTAAATTTTTGATTCAGTAGAACTTTATGAGGTTGGAGTGGGACTAAAGCAGAACAGTATTTTAAATTTGTGGCTTGTAGAACACATAGGCAAGTAGGTAGTGCAGCCAACCAGTTTTAATTTCGAAAAGAGCTGAATAGGAACGCAGAGTATCTTGAATGAAGATTGAAACTATTTTGATCACCTGTTTGTAGCTGAAGAGTAATAAATAATGCCTTGTTGTTAAGGCTGACCTGTCTCAGGTCTTCTGTGGGGGCTGGAGGGGAAGGAGTCCTTGCTGGGAGGTGGAGACTTGGGTCCCTGTCACATCTTTATTGTCTAACCGAGGTGAGAACCTGGGAAAGTTATTGTATTTTAAGCCTCCTCATTTGTTTTTCCCCACATCACACTTTTTAAAAAAAAATATTTATTTATTTATTCGGCTGTGATGGGTCTTAGTTGCGGAACGTGGTGTCTTAGTTGCGGCACGGGGGCTCTTGGTTGCAGTGCGCGGGCTTCTCTCTCGTTGTGGCATGCGGGCTTAGTTGCCCCGTGGCATGTGGGATCTTAGTTCCCCGGACAGAGATTGAACCCTGCATTGGACGGCGGATTCTTAACCACTGGACCACCAGGGAAGTCCCCACATCACACTTTCTTTAAGGGATCAGATTAGATCTATAAAGGTGCTCCACAAACATTGGATATTAAAAGCAGGTTGATACAACCCTATCTGGATGTGAAAAGGTGAGAGATTTGGATACTCTGGAGCTGCACTGTCCAATATGGTAGCCACATATGGTTATTAATCACTTGAAAATTGATTGGTCCAAACTTTGATGTGCTGAAGTGTAAGTGTAAAAGATGTACTAGATTTCATAAGCTGTGTATGAAAGAGTGTATAGTATCTAATTAATTATTTTCTGTTGATACATGTTACAAGGATAATATTTTTGATGTATTAGGTTAAATCACTTATTATTATTTTTTTTTTACTTTTTAAAGTGTAGCTGTTAGAAAATTTAGAATTACATAAGTAGCTTCCTAAAAAAAAATATGAAAGGCTTGTATTGAAAATGGTTGGCCACCAGGGTGCGCTGTGCACCTGCCAGCTCTGCCTTTTGAGGTTGTGCGGGTCAGGGAGGAGGAGACACTTTTTCAGTGGAGCCTGAGTAGCCACCTAAAGTTGTGTGTTTCTCCTGTCAGCAGTTGTTGGAGGTTGTTGTACTCTTTTCTCGAAACCTTATAGATAGTGCTAGGCCTACAGTTTAAAGTCTTCCTAGTTTTAGCTACTACTTCTATTGAATTAGAAAAAAATTTAAATCAGGTTTATTGAGGAATAATTTACATAAAATAAAATGCACTTATTTTAAGTGTCCAATTTGATGAGTTTTGACAAATAGGTAGACCCATGTAATCACCACTGTAATCAAAATACAGAACCATTTCCATTAGGCCAAGAAGTCCATCCATACTCCTTTGCAGTCAATCACTTTCCCTCCCACTGGTCTGCTTTCTGTCACAGATTAGAGCTGTTTTTTCCTAGAATCTCAAACAAATGGAATCATATAGTATGACTCTTCTGTGTCTGGTTTCTTTCACTTAGCATAATGTTTTGAGATTCATCTATATTTTGATACCAATAGTTAGCTCCTGTTTATTGCTGAGTTATTTCATTGTATGGGTAAGCCACAGTGTGTTTATCCATTCACCTCTTGGTAGACAATCGAGCAATTTTTAGTTTTTGGCTGTTATGAATAAAGCTGCTTGGAACATTCATGTGTAAGTCTTTGTGTGAACGTATGTTTTTAATTCTCAGGGGTAAATGCCGAGGAATGGAAGGGCTAGGTTGTGTGGTAAGTGTATTTTCAACTTGAGAAACTGCCGAAGTGTTTTCCAAAGTGGTTGTACTATTTCACATTCCCACCATCAGTGTATGAGAGCACCAGCTGCTCTGCATCCTTGCCAGTGCTTGGTAAAATTTTTTTGCTATTCTGGTGAGTTGTGTGTAGTGGTTTCTCATCGTGATTTTACTATTTTTTGATGATTAATTTTTTAAAAAATCCTTTTTATTGAGATATAACTTATACACAGAAAATTTTTAATTGTACAGTTTGCTGAGATTTGAAAAATATATACACACAACCATTACAGTCAAGATACATTTCATTACCCTAGAAAGTTCCATCCTGCCCCTTTGCAGTTAATTCCCCATCCTCTCTGGCCCTAAAGAGTCATTGATCTGCTTTCTGTGGCTACAGGTAGTTTGCCTTTTCTAGAATTTCATGTGACTGGAATCCTACAGTATGTACTCTTTTGTATCTGGCCTCTTTTGCTCAGCAGTTGAGATATATCTATGTAGTTGCATGTGTCAGTACTTCCTTTTTGTTTCTGATTAGAATTTTATTAAATGCATATAGCATAATTTTTCTTTTTAATCTGTTTACCTGTTGACAGACATTTGGGTTGTTTCCAGTTTAGGGTTATTACAGATAAAACTGTTATGAACACTTTTTTATTTATATACATATATATATATATATATACACACACACACACACACACACACACACACACATGTTTTTGGGTGGACATATGTTTTTGTTTCTCATAGATAACTACATAGGAGTGGAACTGATAGCTCATATGGTAAATATGTTTATTATAAGAAACTAGCAAACTGTTTTCTATGGTTGTACCATTTTACATTTCTACCAGCAATGTATGAAAGTTCTGATTGTTCCAGATCCTTGTCAACAATTAGTATTGTCAGTCTTTTAAATTTTATCTATTCTAATGTGTGTGTACTAGTAGTTCATTCTGATTTTAATTGGTATTTCCCTTTTGACTACTGTTGTTGAGGATCTTTTTATGTGCTTACTGCCCATTCTTTTGTGAAGTGTCTGTACAAATCTTTTGTCCATTTTTATGTTGGGTTGTTTATCTTCTTCTTAAGTTGTAATTCCATATTCTGAATACAAGCCTTTTTTCAGATATTTGTTTTGTGAATATGTTCTGAGTCTGTAACTTGGCTTTTCATTTTCTTAACAATGTTTTCGAAGAGCAGAAGTTTTAATTTGCTGAAGTCCAATTTATTAAGTTTTTCTTTGATGGTTCGAGTATTTTGTGTCCTAATTAAGGACTGTCTGCCTACCCCAAAGTGGCAAAGCTTTTCTCCTATGATTTTTTTTCCTAGAAGTTTTTTAGTGTTAGCTTCTACAGTAAGGTCTCTGATTAATTTTGATTTAATTTTTGTGTATGGTGTGAGATCAGGGCGGAGGGTCATTTTTTCCCAAATGGATGTACAGTTGTTCTAACATCATTTATTGAAAAACCTTTCCTTTGTTTGACTCACCTAGACACCTTTGAAAATCAATTGACCATACAACATGGGTCTAAAATTTTGGACTTTATTCTATTCCTTTCATCTATATGTCTGTCTTCATGCTAGTACAACACTGTCTTGGCTTTGTAGTAATTCTGAAATCAAGTACTCTACCAAGTTCTCTAAGTCTTCAGGTTTTATTCCTTTCTCAAATTGTTTTGCCTATTCTAAATCCTATTGAGAAACAGAGTTGGCAGTTGATGTTTTAGATTATAATTTAGAATCAGAGTAGAAAGATCTGGTTTTGAATCCTGATGTGTTAGAGGGGCTTTTGCCTACTAGGCTGAATCAACAATAGCAGTCATTCCCTGTTATTGATGTTGTCAGTGCATCTGAGGCGTAGATGCGTGTCCTCCATTTCTGCACAGTAAATTGTCTCCAAATATGTGTTTCACAAGAAGCAGCCTATTGACCATATATAGACATTGTAAAATCTTGAACAAAAAGATGTTACCCCCCCAGCAATCTGTTGTGTATAGTCTGTTGAATGAATCAGAATTAATTTTTTGTTCTAAGTAGTTTCTTTTGTATTCCACCAGAATATTGAGCTCAATGATGATACTGTTCTAAATGAGATAAAGTTAGCAGATTGTGAACAGTCTCAGATGCCTGACCTGTGTGCTGAAGAGCTTGCTGTTATCCTTGGAATCTGGTGAGTTAATGACTTACTTGGCTACCTTAAACTTCTGGCATATTGGTTCTCTTGTGTTGGGGAAATCTTTGTTCGAGTAGGCCCCCAGAGTTGTGGATGAATAGAGAATCTTGTCATGGCTTATGAAGATGAAGAATACTTGGGCAACCAATTAGAGTTAGAAATGAGGAATCTCAGGAATCTCCTGTAAGTTGGTATACTTATCCTTCTCTTTTCTTCAGAAACAAAATTTCTTTGGTTAACCTTGGCTAGGAATAGACTCTTAATGAAGTATTTAGGATAGGTGACTGTTTTGACCTTTGAGGATATTTACGTTCAGAGTGTGGAATTATTTTTTTTTATTTTATTTTTTAAAGACTTTTTGATGTGGACCATTTTTAAAATCTTTTTCAAATTTGTTACAATATTACTTCTGTTTTATGTTTTGTCTTTTTGGCCCCGAGGCATGTGGGATCTTCACTTCCCGACCAGAGATCAAACCCGCACCCCCTGCATTGGAAGGTGAAGTCTTAACCACTAGACCTCTAGGGAAGTCCCTAGAATTTGTTTTTAATACAAGAGAACCTTATGTGTGGTAGAAATAGTTTTTCATTTTATTTTATTTTTCTATTTTGAAATAATTTCAAATTTGGAAAAAAGTGGCAAGGGCAAGGCATTGGAAATAACTTTTTTGAGAATAATTTTCCAACATGATATTCTATCACCCCTGAATACTTTAGTGTGTGTTTTCAACAAACAAGGGAGCTTTTGTGCATAGCCATAATACAGCTATCAAAATCAGGAAATTTAACATTCATACTTTACTGTCACTTCCTACTCAGACGCCATTCAAGTTTTGCCAGTTGTCCCAATAATCTCCTTTATAGTACAGGATCCAGTCTAGAACATATGTGTTACATTTAGTTGTCATGTCCCTTTAGTTTCTATCAATCTGGAATAGTTCTTCATTTTTGCTTGACTTTCATGATCTTGACACCTAAAATTTATAAGCCAGTTATTCTGTAGGCTTACTCTCAGTTTGAATTTGTCTGATTTAAAAAAAAAAAGGATTAGTTTCACATTTTGTATCATTATCAGGGGTATCAGAAAATGGAGGTTTGTGGTTCTTATTGCATCCCAGCAGGTAGAAAACAATTTTGATTTGTTCTTCTACTGGCCATGTTAAGTTTGATCACGTGATTAAAGTGGGGTCTGCCAGGCTTCTCCAATGTAAAGTTATTCTTTTTTAACTTTTGTTATTAACATGGTCTTTTAGAGTATATAAATATCCCATTTCTCATCTGGAGATTTAGTAATGTTCAAAATAGGCTATTTCACAAAGTTATAATATTGAGACTGGTTAAATTAGTAATAGGCAATTTAATAAAGGGAGCATTTATAAAAAAATTTGTGTTTTAGCTCAGTAGAACTTATCTTTCTGTGTTCACCTCATAGCATTTTATCTCCTTTACACTAACAGTAGGTTTTCATTTATACAAAAGTTAAATTCAGTTCTACAGTCCCCTTTTGTTTGATTAAAAAGAATCACACATGCAGAGTTCTGTTTCTAATCCAAATCAGTTGTCTTATCACATTATTTTATTCCAGTGACAGAATTTATGCTTACTGCCAAAGAATTATTTGTTCAATTCATAATGATACTTAGTGTATAAATAATATAAACAGTAATCATTTACAAGCAGTGTTATGTGCTAGGAATTATACCATGTACTTTCACACTATCCCTCATTAATGTTCTAACAGTCCTAGAGGTTGTTGTTTTTCTCCATTTTTCAGATGGGAAATCAGGGTTTAAATGGCAAAATGACTCAATCAGAATTACAGTACAGCATTTAGGGCTTGAATCCAGGTTTTACGGACCCAAATTCTGAGTTTTCCTTTATGCTATTTCTTAAAAGATTATTTTGGCAAACTCAACAGGAAACTAAATCAAACCCAATATATATATTCCCAGGCTTCTCTCAGTTGTGCTTTAGCTTTACTGAGTTTGACTTCACAGTTGAGAGAGGACTGAAAAACCAAGAAAATGCTTGTCTGCAAATACTTTTTTTCCCCCAAATATGATCTTGGTAGAATCTCAATATATAGAACAATTAAAAGTGCCGAATGGATTTCATGGGCAATTTAAATCTTCATTGTTTGGTAGAAACTACTTGATTATATTCTGAATCTTGGGGCATCTGATGCACTTTATAAACCCCTGGGTTGGAACATCTGTGAATTGATGATTTGCATGTGGGGGTCGTGATTTTATTATACTGTCTGATCTCTGCGTGACCTCCGTGGCCACTAACCCCTGTGAAGAGGTGATTTGGACATTGTGGTGGGCTGGGTTCTTTGGAAAGGAGACATAGGGGGAATTCATATAGATGGTGGATTGACCAAACTGTGGGGCCAGCTTCATGCTCCTTTTCTTCAACTCCTTTGCTTCACTGGCCTCCTGCTTGAATTTGATTTTACCTGGAGGCCACGTGTCTCATACATCAATGTACCTGATTGCTTTTATGTAAAGTAACTGGGGGAGAAATTCCTTAAAATACAGCAATCCTTCAGTAATTCAGACAACTGGAGTGAGAAGGGTAATTGCTTTTGAATTAGTAGTCTGATTTTCAGATATGCAGAGTAATATATTCTAAGCCTTAGTAAGTTACAGTGAAGAGTGGTGGCCTGATTCAGTTACTGTATCATAATTACTTGTAATGAGCCTGTAGCATTTCAACTTTATCTATATACTTTATGCAGTGAAGTTAAGATTGGAATTTTGTATGTAAGGGATGAATTTTCATCCATTTTGGTTGAGGTTCTTATTTTAGAATGACTTTTGTTTTTGTTCACTTATCAGAGTCATAGTATTAGAACCGAAAGGAGCTTAGGGGTTATTTGGATCATCTTGCCAACTGATAACATAATTCCTTTGTGCAAACTAGAAATGTCTAAGTATGTATGTGTGTATTGTGTGTGTGTATGTTTTCAAATGAGGTAAATTTGAGACATAACATTGTATTAATTTCAGGTGTACAACATAAAATGATTTTATAATTCCTTCCTTCCATTCATTTATTTTTTTTTACCAACAATATGTTCATTTAACAATTATTATGTAAACATTTTATGCTCATTATAAAATCCTCCAACAGTATGGAAAATTATGAGGAAGTGGTACTATTTTGTGAGGTGGTATTTTCTTTTCATTCTTAATACAAGTAATATTTGCATACAAAATAACTTATGTAATATATAAATATAAGTTATATAATATAATAAACTGAACCCACCGCCCAATTTAAAAACTAGAAGATTGCAAATACCACCTGCTCAGTCTGTGTGCTTCTTTCCCATCTCATCTTCCTGCCTCTCTTTAAAAGGTAATCACTGTCCTGAATTTTGTCTTTTTCTTGCTTTTTCAAAAAATATATTTATTCACATCTTTTATACCTCTAAGTCAGTTGCTTCATTTTGTTTGTTTTCGTGCTTTATAAAAGCGCTATCTTACTATATGTAGTTTTCTGTGCTTTGCTTTTTTCTCTCACTAGTGTCTTTCTGTGCCTCATCCATGTTGTTATACAAAGCTGAAATTTACTTTGCCGTATAACATTCCATTGGGTGAATATTTTACAATTTATTGGTTTCTTTTTTGGACATCTGGATTGTTAACAGATTTTTCCTATTACACACAATATTACTATGGATATTCGTGTGTATGATTCCTGGTACACCTGTTGAAGAATTTCTCTCAGCTCTATACCTAGGCTGGAATTACTGAGATTAGGATATATGAATGTTCACTTTACAAGATAATGCTAAATTGTTTTCCAAGATTATCCAATCAAATCATCTGCCTCTTTGACAACTTCTTAATTTTTGCCTGTCTCATGGTGATACTAAATTTTTTTTTGTATGAGTTTGATAAATAGGAGTTGTTGCTATATTCTTTTCATTTTCTTTGTGGAGTGACACAGATTGGATTTCATTTTTTTCTTATAAAATAAATTGTGTTGATATTTTGTACACCAACCACATTTCATTTCTCAGCATTTTATTACTTTTTGTACTTAACCTTGGCACACTCATCTCTACATTTCTATATAATGCAGTAATATTAAAATATGTGCTTTCAAATATGTAAATATAGTTTACTTGCCTTTTAAAAATTATATTTCATTCATTATGACATGCATTCTGGAATTAATTTGCTTTTTTTTTTTCAATGTAAAGCACAAATCTCCAGAAGAATAACCCAGTGCATAAGTTAACTGAAGAGGAGCTGCTGGCATTTACATCCGTGAGTAATGTCTTTTTCCTTTACATTTCTTTTTTTTTTTCTTTTTTTCCTTGTAAATTATTTTGCCTCTGGTATATTCTTGCCTCAGATTGCTCATGATGAAACACTGCCACCTAAGGAAATTGAAGGGAAAAAAGCTCATCATTTTAGTTTCCAAGCTGCATATATCTTGCTGCTGATTTAGACGTAAGCATTCTTCTTTGCACTTGCTTAGATTTCGGGGCGGTGACCAAATATTTCTTGCTGTTTGTTTGATCCCAGGGCCTAGTCCAGTATCTCACACATAATAGGTGCTCAATAAATACTTGTTGAATGAATAAATGAAGTGACAGAGCAAGAGTTTGAACCTTTACTCCAAAGCCAGTATAGTGTGCAACTCTTTCGTCTCAGATTGAAGGTGATGCGACACGGATGTGATGAGAAAGAGGACTTCAGAGAGCGAGGATGAGAACCAGCAGAGGGAATGGGTTTTGGAGGCTGAGGCAGGAGGCAGTGTCAAGAGCCAGGGGTACTTGTCAGCGTTCAGCAGTGGAGAGCAGTCTGGAGGAAAGGCTGAGGCTTTGATGTTTTGCGTTGCTTATCTCTATGACAGTTTCAGTGGAATAGCTGGGTAGTCACCTCACTACAGAGAATTGAGGGAATGGGGTGTAAGAAAATAAAATTGATAGATGAAGACCACAGTTAGAGAAGAATGGCAGTGAAAAGGAAAGATAGAGTAATTGATGTTTGAGGATTCATGATCAAAGAAGGCTTTTCTAGAAGAGGAAGGTCAGAGAGCAAGAGGTCAGTCAGTATCTTTTTAGCTTTATGGATAAGAAGAAGATACACACGTCTTTAATGAACACAAGTTGCTTAAGATACATCATTTTTTCAAAGACATTTTTATTATCATAGTTAGGGATCAAGTTAGAATTCTGGTGTTTTCTTCCTTTGTTATTTTTCAGATAAGGCAAAAATAAAGCACTTTTATCTGGTAGAAAGGAAAGCTAGCTTACTTTGTACTGTAAAATAAATTTTGCAAGTTACTATTTTCTACATACAGTTTTGGAACTGGTTGGATGTTAATCTTCTGAGTCCTCTGGGTGCCTGTTTTATTTTCTCACTTAAGTATTCTTAGAAATCTGCTGTTTTTCATTATAGCATATGAGTGTTTAGGTAACTATGTAGAATGTCCCTAATTAGTCATTACGTATGCTATAGGGAATTTGACAAGTAAAGTGTTAAACATTTTTTAAAAGATATATTTTAAAAATTGTTACGTACCTCCCATTTATTCATTCAGCTAATATCAGTTGAATACTTAATATCTGCCAGGCATTGTGCTGGTTATTGGAGATACAGCAGTAAACAGTCTTTTCCCTCTTGGAGTTTACATCAGTTTACACTCTTGTGAGGGAAATAACACAGTAGACAAAAAAATAAATAGATATTTAATAGAAGTGCTCAGTGTAAATATAAAACAGTATAAGGGAATAAGAATGGGTTGGGGATGGCTGTTTTATTTTATTTATTTATTTGTGGTACGTGGACCTCTCACTGCTGTGGCCTCTCCCGTTGCGGAGCACAGTCTCCGGACGCGCAGAGCCTGTGGGATCTTCCCGGACCGGGGCATGAACCCGTGTCCCCTTCATCGGCAGGTGGACTCTCAACCACTGCGCCACCAGGGAAGCCCGGGGATGGCTGTTTTAGACAAGAAGGTGGGGGAAGATCTCAATGGGAAGGTGATGTTGAACATGGATCTTCCTGATGTGAGGCACAGGAAAGGACATGGAGGGTCTGGAATGATGGGGAGCTTGAGTCAGTGTAGGGAAGTACAGAGCTGGATGGGGACAGTCACCTAGCATCTAGATGATAAATGATGACCAGGATGCTTGTGTTTCTTCTGATGACTGAGCTAAACAGGATGCAGCATATGATAGGAAGTGTTCCTTCTGTCCTCTCATGGGGACAGTGGTCAGCAGTAACACCTTCTTGGGATTGGCTTCATAAACAGATTATTGTGGAATGTAGATTATCCACAGTTATCCTGAAATGACATTAAAACACTATTTACATTCAAGCAGTTAACTTTTTTTTTAGTGTTTTTTTGTGGGTGGGGTGTATTCTTTTCTTTAACCTTTTCTTATTTCTTTTCTGATTCTTTTCTCTTTCTCTCTCTCTTTCTTTCTTCTTTTCCTGTTCTTGTTCCTCTACACAGTGAGGTACTTCTGAAGTAATTAACTCTGGTAACCTGTGATGGTAGGTGACTCAGCCCTCCTAACTTGCAATGAAGGTCATAAACTCAGGTTTCATACTTTCCCCCCAGGGCTTTATAATACATAAGTTTTCTGCTCTCCTCCTCCAGCTCTCTTCCAAGTCAGCACTGACCTGAGGACTGATCTCTTTTTCGAGGAAAGCTGTTCAGTGACAGTGCTTTATAGTGCCAGGCCTAACTCTTCTAAAGAGATGAGTTTGTTAATGCCAAGTAAATGTTTAATTGGTAAGAAGTAAGGCAAGGAACTTATAGTGAGGAGGGCTTTGAGGAGCCCCAAGCATTCCATTTCTTATCCCAAAGGAAGCATACGGAATACACCAGAAAAACCCAAATCAGCTCTTCCTTTTGTCATTCAGTCCTTCTTATCCCTTCTTTGTGCATGATTCTGAAGTGGGTAATAAGGTGAATTAGAAGTGGCCCCTGGTTTCAATGAAGAATTTCACTAAAATTTATATCCTATATAACTGTATGTCCTGGACATAAATATCCTTTATTTATATCCTATATAACTCCAGAGGAGTGTTTGAGACAAGAGGGACCACTTTTAAGTGCTACCCTGCTTCTGAACTCTCTTTTAACAAGGATCATATTTGGGCTTACAGTATTGTAATTATTTATGTGTATGTCTTATCTTCCCCATAAGGCTATAAACTTCCAGTTTTAGGCACTGGTCTCTGTTCTTCTCTGGGTCTTCTACAAGGCCTACTGCAGTGCTTCAATGCTTTACTCACAGTTGTTGCTCAAGAGAAGTATGCAAAATGCAGGAATGAATGAAGTACACTAGAACCAGAAACAGGATTTATTTCTGTCCTGCGGCAAGGTGCTGCATTGCTCCACTTAGTTCCATCATATAGGTAGTACCACCACCCAGCGTACTACCTAGTGTATCCTTAGGATAACCACTTATTTCATCTTCCTCTTCAGTGAAATGAGGGAAGGAGTGATGTGTCCCTCCCTAGGCACTGAAAACTTGTTTTGAGGATCAAATTACAGAATGTATGTGAAAATACTTCAGAGTGGGTAGATAGAGCCTGGTGCCCCCGTAGCATTCAGGAATGAGTCAGCTTATCTGGTTGCTGGTTTGTAGGAGCGCGCTACTGTTTTCAAGGAATAGGACTTCCTAACTGGATAAGGCCGGTTTGGAATTGGCTGTAGATGTGGAAGAGAAGGGAGTAGAGAGGAAAGAAGCAGCATCCTCTTCCTTCCTGAGCACACGTTTCCATGCTATGGCTGTGGCGTGGTGGCCAGGGTCTGGAGTTGTGAACTCTTGAGGCTGTGAGGTGTCTTCCTCTGTTGATAAAAGAGCAAGTCCTGTAGAAATCTCAGTCCCCTGCCAGAGTATTGTGAGCACTTGGAGGGACAGGAATGACAGTTATTGAACATTTGATTTGTACTTACTGAACAAATGAATGGCTTATTGGTCCTGAATTTTGTTCAGTTTTCATGTGCTATCCTAAAGTTTACTAAAATAATGGTGAAATCTCTTTTTTGGAAGAATTTTTGCCACTGTTTCCAGGTTGGTGTAGCATGTTGAAATATATGTGAGATACGTTGGGAAAAAGTTTTAATTCAGCAATGGCAGAAGATTTTCCCAAGAAGAATACTTTACCTTTTTAATATTGTTATTATGTAATGCTCTTCCTGAGATATTCTTTCCTCACATTTCAGGAAAACTGAATGATTCATAGTAAAAATAACCCACATTGTTCTAGAGAGTCATTTATGTTGTGTCGGCTTGATAATTTAAAATTAGCTGTGTTGTCTACGTTATTTCCTTTCAGATGAGCCAAGTCAGTGACATTCAGTAATGCCTTTAATTTCCTTTCATTGTTGAAAATGGGAACAATTTAGTTAATTCATACAGGTGTTTCAGTTTTCATTGGCAAAAGTTCTGCTTAAGTGTGAATTGGTACTGGCAGCCTGCCTTCTCACTGTCTGCCTGAAGCCCCAAGGTCTCTGCAAATGAAAAATGGAAAAAGACCTTTGAACGTTACACATTATATTGTATGTATTTTCTCCTTCTGCTATTAATTTTAAGGCTACTTAATAAATACTTAACTATGGAATTAAAATAGTTTGCTAACCATTTTTGAAGAGAAAAATTATACCTTTTTTTCTTCTAGGGCATACTTATTTCTTAATTTTAATTTTTTAAGATAGGCAATATAACTGTGAGATAGTCATGATACTTCGCATTACATGTTGACATGTCTATATGAAGCAGGATAACCCAGGGTTTTGATTTTCTTTCTGGTTTGAATACTTGTCTCCCCAGATGTTACTCATGCATTTTAATTTAACAGGCATTCGGATCATGAGCCTTGTAGCTATATCTGGGTCATAACTTGGTAACTTTTAAAGAAGCAGGAGATGGGTATGTTTTGTTCCATTTGTGGGTTAACTGTTATTAAACAGAGGCTTAAAATATTTTTTTTTGATTGGAGTTGAACTAGGTTACTTGTATATATCTTACTTCAAGAATAGACAGAGAAAGAATAATGAGTAATAGGATTTGTGGGATCTTACATGGCTCTTTTCTTACCATCATCTACTTTGGTAACTGCTAGCTTTCTTTCTTCACAGTTAACCATGGCTTAAGGTTAATGCTTATTTGTGGGTCTATTTCTAGCCATGTTTGAGTAACTGGTACTGCATTTGAACTCTCATTGTAAACAACCACAAATCTGGGGCAAAATAAATATATGAAACAGCAGTATATAAAAAGGATAGTAAGTTATGACCAAATAAGTGTTTATCTCAGGAATGCAAAATTGGTTTAACATTAAACAGTCATTGCAATTCATCTTATAATGTAGTAAAGGAGAAAAGCTGAATGATTATCTCATTATATTTATTTATTTTAGCATTTGAAAAAATTCAACACTCTTTCATTGTAAAAACTTAGTAAACTATGAATAGAAGAGAATATCAACCTGATAAAGGGTATCTATGAAAAATCAGAGTTAAAATCATTATTGATGAAAAACTAGTTTTTCCTCTAAGATCAGGAAAGTGGCACTTCTATTCTTCATTGAACTGGAAATCCCAGCTAGTGCAATAAAACATTAAGAAGATACAAAGGGAGTGCAGATTGGAAAGGAAGATATAAAATTATTGTTTTGCATAGATAGCACAATTCGTTACATAGGGAAACTCTATAAAGAATAGACATGAAAGCTACTGGAACTAATAAGCAAGGTCTGAGAATACAAGGTCAATATAAAAAAGTCAGTTATGTTTATATATACTAGCAGTGAATAATTGGGAAAGTAATTTTAAAACTACTTACAATAGCATAAAAACACCAAATGTTTAGTGATGAATTTGACTAAAGTGTAAGACCCATACACTGAAAATGACAAATATTGCTTTAAGAAATTGAAGATCTGAATAAATGGAGAGACTTACCATGTTCATGGATTGGAAGGCTTAATATTGAGTTGACAGTTCTCCCAAAATTGAGCTATAATTTAAATCCAGTAGCAATTGGAATCCAGGAGAACCCCCTTCTCTTTTCTATTTTTGCAGAAATTGACAAGATGAGTCTAAAATTTATTTGGAATACTTTTGCTTCTGTGATGGCCAAGTAAGCTCTTTGGACCTATCTGTCTGCAGATAAAAATTACAAACTATGGACAAAATACAAAAAAACAAACAAAATAAACTACCTGATGACATTAGGTTATATGAATGACCATTAAGAGAATGAAAGATTGTTAATATCACTAGTCATTGGGAAAATGCAAATTAAAACCGCAACAATATACCACTATACACCACTTAAAAGGTATATTACCATACAGAGTAGTTGGAATTCTCATACATTGTAAATGTAATGTGACATAAAATGGCACAACCACTTTGGAACACAGTTTGGCATTTTCTCATACAGTTAATCATCAATCCCACCTCTAGGTATTTGTCTATGTGAAATGAAAGTATGTGGCTCCACAAAGACTTACACAAATGTTCATAGTTGTTTAATGCATAATAGCTTAAAACTGGAAACAGTGCAAATGTCCATCAACAAGGAAATGATAAATTGCAGTATATCCATCTAAAGAAATAATACTCAGCAATAAAAGGAAGTATTGATACATGCAACAATGTGGATGAAATCAGAAAAACATGATTTTGAGTTAAAGAAGCCAGATTGTATGATTCCATTTCATTAGAGTTCTAGAATAGGCAAAACTAAATCATAATCACAGAAAATAGATCACAGATTGATTGCAAAAAGGTGCAAGGAAACCAGGGAATTTTTGTGGCTGATAGAAATTTTGTATATCTTGATGTTTGTGGTGTATACATTTGTCGACACAGATCAAACACTATACTAAATATGGGTTTATTTTATTGTACCTATCATATACTTCATTAAAGTCACTAAGAATAACTAAAAGGGAAAATGCATGTATGTTATTTAGAGCTGTAATATTTAAGATGGATTAGTTTGTCAAAGTAGATTTCGGTTTCCGTGTAGATTAGTCCTTATCATCAACTTATGAAGTACACCAGAAATACTCAACCTACCTAAAGTGTTAAATGGAAAGAATGTAGAAGGAGAAGAACAAATTCCCAATGGGAAATTGCTCAGTGTTCACATTCAGTATGAAGCTTACTTCTTTTTCAAGGCAAAATCAAGCTAGTTTTACCCAAATATTTTTGGAAACTTGTGTTCAAAAGAAACCCTAAAATTGAGTGGATGGATATACTGTATAGATCTCCAGTTGGGGGTCCCTTTGACCCTTAGCATCCAACCCAGGTTGTCGATATTAAAATGTTTATTGAATTGAATTTTTTCCCTCTCATGATTGAGAGTCAACAGAAACAACAAATAGAAAGATAGTTAGGATGAATGTAATGCTTAGGAGTGCACAGGGCAGGAAACTTGTGTATACAATAAAATAAAGTGAGATACTAATACATGATTTCAGGTAACTTCTTGTGTTAATGGACGTAAAAGTAGTTAATTAGTAGAATTTAATTATTTTAAATCTGTAAATGCCATCTTTAGTAGAATCGGTATTGGGCCTGCAGATCAGACTATTGGTTGTGTGGCAAAATGTTAACACTTGGGTGAAGGGTGTATGGGAATTCTTTGTATTATTCTCGAAACTCTTCTGAAGAAGAAAATGAATTTGAAAATAAGAAGTTGAAAGACCTCTGGCACAAAACTATATGGAAAATGTGCAAAGTCCATTATTGCCTCATTGCTAGATAACCATCCTTATTTGGGGTTGAAGGTATACACAGGCCCTCTGGAGCATACTCAGGCTACCTTTAAACTTTGGTCGGTCTCCCTGTGTCTCTTACTGGGTTTCAACCTTGTCTTGCCCCATATTGTCTGTAGCAGCAAAGGAAATAGGGAGGAGCTACGAAATTTAAAGACGTGGCTTAAAATAAAAGGAAGAAGGGGGACTCCTGGACCAGAGAGCAGAGGCTTTCACGGTGTTAAGACACTGCTAATCTCACAAGAGGTAGAAAAGGTGTCGTCCAAGGAGTCTTCAGACCTGATTTAAACACGTACATATGTGCATAGCCACTCAGAGACGTCAGCAGCTGGGGTCAGGGCCAGCAATGAGAGGCAGGGAGCCGAGGCCTCGGCAGGCAGCCGTGAGGGATGGGGTTACTTGAAGTAATAGCACTTTCAGAACTTTCCACTGAGCTAAGACTGAAGCAAGCAAGTCTGAAGTGATCGTGACTGCATGGTGCTGCTTGGCTGTGGCAGCAGAAGCCAGTGTGTCTAGAGGAAAACATCTCCTAAACCCAACTTAAAAATTGAGCAGTGAGCTCATAATTAAAGATCAATAAACAGAAGAGAAGGCAAGCCACTGTGGTTGAGAGTCAACAAACAACAGATTAAAGGATGAATTGCAGTTTTCTCATTCATAATGCATAACAGCTATGTGTGAAACGTTTACAGAAATATAGGGTATAATCACAAAGATAACCTAGCAATTTATGTTAGTTATTAGATGTTCATGATTTGGGAGAGAAAATGTAACTTCTAGAAATAACTTGAAATTAAAAAGCAGAATTAAAAAATAATGTAATCCATGTTTATCCACATCAGAGAGATGTCCAAAAACACCAAGAAGTTGTGTATAACTGGAAATTCCAGTCTTAGAAGTACACCTAAGAAACTCATGCATGTGCATCAGTGGATGTGTATAAGAATGTTTAACAATAGCAGTGTTTGTAATGGCAAACAAACTGTAAACAGCCTAAATGTTTGTTGACAGGAGAAGGGATAAATAAACTGTGATATCTTATATCACAAGTATGAAATATTATACAACAGTGAAGTGAAAATAAATGAACTATAGCTATAAGTAACAACATGGATGAGTTTTATAAAGGTAATGATAGGTTAAAAAACCAGTCCCAGGGACTTCCCTGGCAGTCCAGTGGTTGAGACTCCACACTTCCAATGCAGGGGACGCGGGTTCGATCCCTTGTTGGAGAAGTAAGATTCCCACATGCCACAAGGTATGGCAAAAACAACAACAAAAAAACCAGTCCCAGATTCACAGGTGCTTATATTATACTTTATAACTTGCATTTTAGTTACTTTTAATCTTCTTTGTATATCAAATAATAAAAAAATCTGAAAAGCATTTTGGGCAAGAGCAAAATCATTTAAATGTTATTTGATAAACGATTTTAAGGAATAAACGACACTGACATCATTGTGTATATTTTACTTTTAAAGTGAATCTTGCTGTTTATTAGGCTGGTGATAATGGAGAGCATTAATGTAAGGTGAAGGAAAAAACCTTAAGAAAGAAAAGCTCCTTAGTGGAGCTTCCAGTCCCCAGATAGGAGAAATATATGGGGCTTATAGCTAAGATGTTGATACATTTGATACTGAGGAGTCTTACTCAGACTCATGGCTTTGTGCTTCGGCTTTTGGCCATCATTGAAACTACAGGTGTTAGGCCTTTTGACATTATGAATTCACATGATGTTAAAGGATGAAAAATCCAGTTCAAAAATAATTTGTATGCTTTAAATAGGTCTGCTTTTCATGACCATGTGAAAGGTGCATCTGGTACTGACGAACTGGCATCTCCAGAATGCAGGAGATCTTTCTTTTTTGAGGCAACCAAATGACCATCAGCTTGATCTCTCTGGTGTCTGCTTTCTATGTGAAAATTTGCAGACTGGAGAAAAGAACTTTGAGCGCGTTGTAATAGCAGGAGATCCAGAATCTCAGGATTTGCCAAGCATGCTGCTAGATACTGTGGAAGAAATAAAGGTATAAAACATAAGACTTGCCTTCATGGAATTTTTAATTTAGCCAAGATCAGATAAACTTATGAAAATGTAATTAGCAGTACCAGGCAATTTAAACTACAAATTGATAGCACAGATAAATAAATCCCCTAACTGCTTAGAAAAGAAGAAAATATTTAGAACAGAGCAGTCAAAGAAGGCTTTGTTCACTAAGGGAGGATTAGAGGGGCCTTGAAAGACAGATGGGATCTAGATGGAGTGATAACACCAGCAAAGGCAAGGAGATGGCCATGTGTGAGCTGCACTGGGTTCATTTGGCTGTGTTGGAAGGTTTGTTTAAGGCAGTAGTAAGACTTGGGGAAAAATAGCTTTGAGACAGATTTTAAATGGTCTAGAGAGCAAGGACAGGGCATTTGGACTGCTGTTCTACTGGGAATGATTTATAGACTACATTTGGAATTTAAAGTTATTTGGTACTGATTTTAACAACGAATGCTCTTTTAAACAGTTTGTTAAGAAGGGGGAATAGTTTTGTTTTTTTTATAATATTTCTTTGTTCCTTACTTTTATAAGGTCAGCCTGACCTGGGTTGGCGTTGTTTGATTTGCCTTTAGTGTAGCCAAACAACTATGCATCCACAGGAGAGCTCTGAGTTGCCTTGATTGATGTGTAGAAAAAGCAACTATGTGAAAGTTCCTTCATATTTAAAGGAGCAGACTGGCTGTCTGTCATATAAAGGGTCCTAGTGACCTCTGGAAGAAGAGTATTTGAAATGTATAATGATAAGAATGAAAGGAAATTTGTTTTTAATAGAAACAACACTCCAGATCCTCTTTGATGGTGGTACATAATTTTCTTGGCTACTTATCTGGAAATGGGGGTAATGTTGCATATGGTGGGAAATTGTTAGCTAAGTAAAATCATGCCTTCTGTATAGTGTGTCATAATATTAAAATTTACTTTTTAATGTAAGTTAAAGTGGTATTCACTGACTTTTTCTAGTACTTACTGGCATTTCCTCAGATGTCATCAACAGATGATTACAGCTCCCTTTCTGGTCTGAGCCCAAGCATCAGCTCAGGTGGCATAGTTTAGTGAGAAACTCCTACTGAGGCGTGCAGAGCTGTCTCCCTTTTGCTCTCAAGGTATCTTGTTACACTCCTTATCAACAATTGCTGAAGTGGATTGATTCTTTAACTTATAAAATATTCTAACTATAAATAAAAGAGTTTATTTCAACTTTCACAACAACAATAGAAATGTTAAAGTGTGTATGAAAAATGATACACTTGTAGAAACCTACTGACTCAGTGAGTAACCTTTCAGCAGTTCTGGTTAATGAGATTTGAGATATGAGAGAACTTTCCTTAAAAAGAGACACACAAATGTTACCACTTACTTTTAGGGGGTTTCTGGCCTCTGCCCTAGTATGTGAAAATAGTGGAAATTCCATTTCACATACAAGTATATGGTTGCAATAGGCACAGTGTTCTGTAGCAATTGTCCTAATTCTCAAAAGGCTGCTAGTTGAAAACACCAAATTTCTTTTTTTCTTTTTTTTTAACATCTTAATTGGACTATAATTGCTTTACAGTGGTGTGTTAGTTTCTGCTTTATAACAAAGTGAATCACCTATACATGTACATACATCCCCATATCGCCTCCCTCTTGTGTCTCCCTCCCACCCCTCTAGGTGGACACAAAGCACTGAGCTGATCTCCCTGTGCTATGCGGCTGCTTCCCACTAGCTATTTGTTTTACGTTTGGTATTGTATGTATGTCCATGCCAATCTCTCACTTTGTCCCAGCTTACCCTTCCCCCTCCCTCCCCATGTCCTCAAGTCCATTCTCTAGTAGGTCTGCATCTTTATTCCCATCCTGCCCCTAGGTTCTTCATGACCTTTTTTTTTTTTTTAAGATTCCATATATATGTGTTAGCATACGGTATTTATTTTTCTCTTTCTGACTTACTTCACTCTGTATGACAGACTCTAGGTCCATCCACCTCACTACAAATAACTCAATTTCCTTTCTTTTTATGGCTGAGTAATATTCCATTCTATCTATGTGCCACATCTTCTTTATCAGTTCATCTGTTGATGGACACTTAGGTTGCTTCCATGTCCTGATATTGTTAATAGAGCTGCAGTGAACATTGTGATACATGATTCTTTTTGAATTATGGTTTTCTCAGGGTACATGCCCAGTAGTGGGATTGCTGGGTCGTATGGCAGTTCTATTTTTAGTTTTTTATGGAAGCTCCATACTGTTCTCCATAGTAGCTGTATCAATTTACATTCCCAGCAACAGTGCAAGAGGGTTCCCTTTTCTCCACACCCTCTCCAGCATTTATTGTTTGTAGATTTTTTGATGATGGCCATTCTGACCAGTGTGAGATGATATCTAATTATAATTTTGATTTGCATTTCTCTAATGATTAGTGATGTTGAGCATCCTTTCACGTGTTTGTTGGCAATCTGTATATCTTCTTTGGAGAAATGTCTATTTGGTCTTCTGCCCATTTTTGGATTGGGTTGTTTGTTTTTTTGATACTAAGCTGCATGACCTGCTTATAAATTTTGTAGATTAATCCTTTGTCAGTTGCTTCATGTGCAAATATTTTCTCCCATTCTGAGGGTTGTCTTTTCATCTTGTTTATGGTTTCCTTTGCTGTGCAAAAGCTTTTGAGTTTCATTAGGTCCCATTTCTTAATTTTTGTTTTTATTCCCATTTCTCTAGGAGGAGGGTCAAAAAGGATCTTGCTGTGATTTGTGTCATAGAATGTTCTGCCTATGTTTTCCTCAAAGAGTTTGATAGTGTCTGGCCTTACATTTAGGTCTTTCATCCATTTTGAGTTTATTTTTGTGTGTGGTATTAGGGAGTGTTCTAATTTCATTCTTTTACCTGTAGCTGTCCAGTTTTCCCAGCACCACTTATTGAAGAGGCTGTCTTTTCTCCATTATGTATTCTTCCCACCTTTATCAAAAATAAGGTGACCATATGTGTGTGGGTTTATCTCTGGGCGTTCTATCCTGTTCCATTGATCTATATTACTGCTTTTGTGCCAGTACCATACTGTCTTGATTACTGTAGCTTTGTAGTATAGTCTGAAGTCAGGGAGCCTGATTCCTCCAGCTCCATTTTTCGTTCTCAAGATTGCTTTGGCTATTCGGGGTCTTTTGTGTTTCCAAACAAATTGTGAAATTTTTTGTTCTAGTTATGTGAAAAATGCCACTGGTATTTTTTAATAGAGATTGCATTGAATCTGTAGATTGCTTTGGGTAGTAGAGTCATTTTCACAATGTTGATTCTTCCAATCCAAGAACATGGTATATCTCTCCATCTGTTGCTATCATCTTTAATTTCTTTCTTCCATGTCTTATAGTTTTCTGCATACAGGTCTTCTGTCTCTTTAGGTAGGTTTATTCCTAGGTATTTTATTATTTTTGTTGCAATGGTAAATGGGAGTGTTTCCTTAATTTCTCTTTCATATTTTTCATCTTTAGTGTATAGGAATGCAAGAGACTTCTGTGCATTAATTTTGTATCCCACTACTTTACCAAATTCATTGATTAGCTCTAGTAGTTTTCTGGTAGCATCTTTAGGATTCTCTATGTATAGTATCATGTCATCTGCAAACAGTGACAGCTTTACTTCTTCTTTTCCGGTTTGGATTCTTTTTATTTCTTCTGTGATTGCTGTGGTTAAAACTTCCAACACTATGTTGAATAATAGTGGTGAGAGTGGGCAACCTTGTGTTGTTCCAGATCTTAGTGGAAATGGTATCAGATTTCACCATTGAACGATGTTGGCTGTGGGTTTGTCATATATGGCCTTTATTATGTTGAGTTAAGTTCCCTCTAGGGCCATTTTCTGGAGGGTTTTTATCATAAATGGGTGTTGAATTTGTCTAAAGGTTTTTCTGCATCTATTGAGATGATCATATGGTTCTTATTCTTCAATTTGTTAATATGGTATATCACATTCATTGATTTGGATGTATTGAAGAATCCTTGTATTCCTGGGATAAACCCCACTTGATCATGGTGTATGATCCTTTTAATGTGCTGCTGGATTCTGTTTGCTAGTATTTTGTTGAGGATTTTTGCATCTATGTTCATCAGTGATATTGGCCTGTAGTTTTCTTTTCTTGTGACATCTTTGTCTGGTTTTGGTATCAGGGGGATGGTTGCCTCGTAGAATGGGTTTGGGAGTGAACCTCCCTCTGCTATATTTTGGAAGAGTTTGAGAAGGATAGGTGTTAGCTCTTCACTAAATGTTTGATAAAATTCGCCTGTGAAACAATCTGGTCCTGGCCTTTTGTTTGTTGGAAGGTTTTTAATCACAGTCTCAATTTCAGTGCTTGTGATTGATCTGTTTATACTTTCTATTTCTTCCCTGTTCGGTCTCGGAAGGTTGTGCTTTTCTAAGCATTTGTCCATTTCTTCCAGGTTGTCCATTTTATTGGCATAGAGTTGCTTGTAGTAATCTCTCATGATCCTTTGTATTTCTACAGTGTCAGTTATTCTCCTTTTTCATTTCTTATTCTATTGACGAGAGGCTTCTCCCTTTTTGTCTTGATGTGTCTGGCTAATGGTTTATCAATTTTCTTTATCTTCTCAAAGAACCAGCTTTTAGTTTTATTGATCTTTTGCTATTGTTTCCTTCATTTCTTTTAAATTTATTTCTGATCTGATCTTTATGATTTCTTTCCTTCTGTTAACTTTGGGGTTTCTTTGTTTTTCTTTCTCTAATTGCTTTAGGTATGAGGTTAGGTTGTTTGTTTGAGATGTTTCTTGTTTCTTGAGGTTGGCTTGTATAGCTATAAACTTCCCTCTTAGAACTGCTTTTTCTGCATCCCATAGGTTTTGGGTGATCGTATTTTCATTGTCATTTGTTTCTAGGTATTTTTTGATTTCCTCTTTGATTTCTTCAGTGTTCTCTTGGTTATTAAGTAGTGTATTGTTTAGCCTCCATGTGTTTGTATTTTTTACAGATTTTTTCCTGTAATTGATATCTAGTCTCATAGCGCTGTGGTCGGAAAAGATACTTCATACAATTTCAGTTTTCTTAAATTTACCAAGGATTGATTTGTGACCCAGGATATCATCTATCATGGAGAATGTTCCATGAGCACTTGAGAAGAAAGTGTATTCTGTTCTTTCTGGATGGAATGCCCTATAAATATCAATGAAGTCCATCTTGTTTAATGTATCATTTAAAGCTGTGTTTCCTTATTTATTTTCATTTTGCATCATCTGTCCATTGATGAAAGTGGAGTGTTAAAGTACTGTACTGTGATTGTGTTACTGTTGATTTCCCCTTTTATGGCTGTTAGCATTTGCCTTATGTATTGAGGTATTCCTCTGTTGGGTGCATAAATATTTACAATTGTTATATCTTGGATTGATCCCTTGATCATTATGTAGCATCCTTCTTTGTCTCTTGTAATAGTCTTTGTTTTAAAGTCTTTTTTGTCTTATATGAGAATTGCTACTTCAGCTTTCTTTCGATTTCCGTTTTCATGGAATATCTTTTTCCATCCCCTCACTTTCTGTCTGTATGTGTCCGTAGGTCTGAAGTGGGTCTCTTGTAGACAGCATATATACGGGTCTTGTTTTTGTATCCATTCAGCTGGTCTATGTCTTTTGGTTGGAGCATTTAATCCATTTACATTTAAGGTAATTTTCGATATGTATGTTCCTATTACCATTTTCTTAATTGTTTTTGGTTTGTTTTTGTAGGTCTTTTCCTTCTCTTGTGTTTTCTGCCTAGAGAAGTTCCTTTAGCATTTGTTGTGAAGCTGGTTCGGTGGTGCTGAGTTCTCTTTGTTTTTGCTTGTATGTAAAGGTTTTAATTTCTCTGTCAAATCTGAATGAGATCCTTGCTGGGTAGAGTAATCTTGGTTGTAGGTTTTTCCCTTTCATCACTTTAAATATGTCCTGCCACAGCCTTCTGGGTTGCAGAGATTCTGCTGAAAGATCTGCTGTTAACCTTTTGGGGATTCCCTTGTCTGTTATTTGTTGGTTTTCCCTTGCTGCTTTTAATATTTTTTGTTTGTATTTAATTTTTGATAGTTTGATTAATATGTGTCTTGGCGTGTTTCTCCTTGGATTTATCCTGTATGGGACTCTCTGTGCTTCCTGGACTTGATCAACTATTTCCTTTCCCATATTAGGGAAGTTTTCAACTAAAATCTCTTCAGATATCTTCTCAGTCCCTTTCTTTTTCTCTTCTTCTTCTTGGACCCCTATAATTTGAATGTTGGTGTGTTCAGTGTCATCTCAGAGGTCTCTGAGACTGTCTTCCATTCTTTTCATTCTTTTTTCTTTATTCTGCTCTGCAGTAGTTATTTACACTATTTTATCTTCCAGGTCACTTATCTCTTCTTCTGCCTCAGTTTTTCTGCTATTGATTCCTTGTAGAGATTTTTCATTTCATTTATTGTGGTGTTCATCATTGTTTGCGCTTTAATTCTTATAGGTCCTTTTAAAATGTTTCTTGAATATTCTGCATTCTGTTTCCAAGATTTTGGATCATCTTTACTGTCATTTTCTGAATTCTTTTTCAGGTAGACTGCCTATTTCCTCTTCATTTGTTTGGTCTGGTTGTTTTTTACCTTGCTCCTTCATCTGCTTTGTGTTTCTCTGTCTTCTCATTTTGCTTAACTTACTGTGTTTGGGGTCTCCTTTTTGCTGGCTGCAGGTTGTAGTTTCCGTTGTTTTTGGTGTCTGTCCCCAGTGGCTAAGGTTGGTTCAGTGGGTTGTGTAGGCTTCCTGGTGGAGGGGACTGGTGCCTGTGTTCTGGTGGTTGAGGCTGGATCTTGTCTTTCTGGTGGGCAGGACCACGTCTGATGGTGTGTTTTGGGGTGTCTGTGACCTTATTATGATTTTAGGCAGCCTTTCTGCTAGTGGGTGGGGTTGTGTTCCTGTCTTGCTAGTTGTTTGGCATAGGGTGTCCAGCACTGTAGCTTGCTGGTCGTTGAGTGGAGCTGGGTGCTGCTGTTGAGATGGAGATCTCTGGGAGATTTTCGCTCTTTGATATTATGTGGAGCTGGGAGGTCTCTGGTGGACCAGTGTCCTGAACTTGGCTCTCCCACTTCAGAGGCACAGGCCTGATGCCCGACCAGAGCACCAGGACCCTGTCATCCACAAGGCTCAAAATAAAAGGAAGAAAAGAAAGAAAGAAAGAATGAAAAATAAATAAAATAAAGTCATTAAAATAATAAAAATTAAAAAAATTTACAAGGTAATTTAAAAAGAAAGAAAGAAAGAAAAAGCAACCAAACCAAAAAGCAAATCCACCAATGATAAGAAGTACTAAAAGCTATACTAAAAAAAATTAAGAGAAAACGGACAGACAGAACCCCAGGACAAATGGTAAAAGCAAAGCTATACAGACAAAATCACACACAGAAGCATATACATACACAAGCACAAAAAGAGAAAAAGGAAAAATATGTATATATCGTTGTTCCGAAAGTCCACTGCCTCAATTTGGGATGATTGGTTGTCTATTCAGGTATTCCACAGATGCAGGGTACATCAAGTTGATTGTTGAGATTTAATCCGCTGCTCCTGAGGCTGCTGGGAGAGATTTCCCTTTCTCTTCTTTGTTTGCACAGCTCCCGGGGCTCAGCTTTGGATTTGGACCTGCCTCTGCGTGTAGGTTGCCTGAGGGCGTCTGTTCCCCAGCTCAGAAAGGGCAGGGTCAACGTATCAGCTGATTCGGGGGCTCTGGCTCACTCAGGCTGGGAGGAGGGAGGGTACGGAATGCTGGGTGAGCCTGCGGCTGCAGAGGCCAGAGTGACGTTGCAACAGCGTGAGGCGTGCCGTGTGTTCTCCCGGGGAAGTTGTCCCTGGATCACGGGACCCTGGCAGTGGCGGGCTGCACGGGTTCCCCGGAAGGGAGGTGTGGATAGTGACCTGTGCTTGCACACAGGCTTCTTGGTGCCCGCAGTAGCAGCCTTAGCATTTCATGCCTGTCTCTGGGGTCTGCTCTGATAGCCATGGCTCGCACCCGTCTCTGGAACTCATTCAGGTGGTGCTCTGAATCCCCTCTTCTCGTGCACCACAAAACAATGGTCTCTTGCCTCTTCGCCAGCTCCAGACTTTTTCCCGGACTCCCTCCCAGCTAGCTGTGGCTCAGTAGCCCCCTTCAGGCTGTGATCACGCAGCCAACCCCAGTCCTCTCCCTGGGATCCAACCTCTGAAGCTGGAGCCTCAGCTCCCAGCCCCCACCCGCCCCAGCAGGTGAGCAGGCAAGCCTCTGGGGCTGGTGAGTGCTGGTTGGCACCGATCCTTTGTGCGGGAATCTCTACGCTTTGCCCTCCACACCCCTGTTGCTGTGGTCTCCTCTGTGGCTCTGAAGCTTTACCCCCCACCACCCCGTCTCCGTCTCCGCCAGTGAAGGGCCTTCCTAGTGTGTGGAAACCTTTCCTCCTTCACAGCTCCCTCCCACTGGTGCAGGTCTCGTCTCTATTCTTTTGTCTCTGTTTTTTCTTTTTTCTGTTGCCCTACCCAGGTATGTGGGGAGTTTCTTGCCTTTTGGGAGGTCTGAGTTCTTCTGCCAGCATTCAGTAGGTGTTCTGGAGGAGTTGTTCCACATGTAGATGTATTTCTGATGTATTTGTGGGGAGGAAGGTGATCTCCATGTCTTACTCTTCTGCCATCTTGAAACTCTCCCAAATTTCTTTCTTAAGTGTCTGTTTTTACTGGATTTTTAGCCAGTACTCAGTTTAGTGAGCCAACATTTCATCAAATTGCTTTAGTTAATAGACTCCAGGTAAAAATAAATGAACTTTACAAAGAGATAGCATTTGCAACTGCCTGTTTCCACTTATTTATATGAGGTACCTAGAGTAATCAAATTCATAGAAAAAGTAGCATGTTGGGGACTTCCCTGGTAGTCCAATGGTTAAGACTCTGCACTTCCACTGCAGTGGGCATGTATTCGATCCCTGGTCAGGTAACTAAAATTCTACATGACATGCCCAAAAAAACACGCCCCCCCGCCCCCCCCGCAAAAAAAAAACTAACCCAAAAGAAAAATCCAGCAAACAAACCAGAAAGGAGCGTGGTGGTTGTTGCCTTGGGGTGGAGTGGGGTATTTTTGTTTAATGGGTATAGAGTTTCAGTTGCAGGATGAGAAGATTTCTATAGATTGGTTGCATAAGTAAACTGTACAGTTAAAAATGGTCAAGAGTGTACATTTTATGTTACATGTATCTTACCATAATTAAAAAAAATTAAAAAGAGGGGAAAAAGATAACACCTGCAATAATGTTAAAAAACATCAAATTCCTAGGAGTGAATCTGTCAAAGGATTTACAAGCCCTCTGTGCTAAAAGCTACAAAACATTATTAACAGAAATTAATGAAGACCTAAATAGAGGAACATGCTATGTGTGTGTGGGGCTCAATATTTTAAAATTTCAAGTCTCCTCAAATTAACCTACATTATCAATGCAATCTGTAACAAAATCCCAGCGCTTGATTTTTGTTGTTGCTGTTGTTTTTTCTGGTTTTGTGGAACTCAAGCTGACTTTAAAATTCATATGGAAATGTGAAAGGCTAAGAATAGCGAAGTCAGTCATGAAGAACAGAATTGGAGTACTTCCACTTGAAAGATACCAAGACTTATTATAAAACTGTATCAATTAAGGCAGAGCTTAGCCCATTGTGGTTCTTGGACTGGCAGCATCAGCATCACCTGGGAGCTTGTTAGAAATGGAATTTCTCCGGCTCCACTTCACACCCTGTTCAATCAGAATCTCTGGGGTTGGGGCCAAGGAGTCTGTGTTTTAACAATCTCTCTAGATTATTCTTATGCACTTGAAAGTTTGAGAAACACTGAATTAAGACATTTTGACACGAGGAAATACAGACTAACTAGTGGAACAGATAGAGTCCAAAAACAGAGCCATACATACACAGTTCATCTGACTTACGTCAAATCTGGCGTTGCAGTGCAGTGGGGAAAGGGTAGGCTTTTCAACACATGCTAGTAGATGATTTATATCCATATGGAAAAAAGCTACCTTAACCCCTATATCATACTAGATATACAAAAAATCAATTCCAAATTGAATATGCCGAAGTAGAAAGCAAAACTGTAAAGTTTTTAGAGGAAAAATACAGGAGAACATCTTTGAGACCTTAGGACGATCAAAAAGGACAATAAAGCTCTAACCATAAAACAAAAATGATAAACTGGATGACTAGTAATATTAAACACTTTAAATTTCAAAAGATACTGTTAATATTTGTAAAGCAGTTAGACCAGTGCCTTGCCAGAACAAGTATGTGTTGTGTTTTTGTCAAATAATAATAAGAATATGTTACTCTCTTCCAACAAAAAGACAGGGAGCCTTGTGTTCAGAAAATATAAAGAATATTTAACAAATTATCAAGAAAAATTTTTTTAATTTATTTATTTTTGGCAGCATTGGGTCTTCGTTGCTACGTGTGGGCTTTTTCTAGTTGCGGTGAGCAGGGGCTACTCTTCGTTGCCATGCACGGGCTTCTCATTGCGGTAGCTTCTCTTGATGCAGAGCATGGGCTCTAGGTGCGCGGGCTTCAGTAGTTGTGGTACCTGGCCTTCAGTAGTTGTGGCTCGTGGGCTCTAGAGCGCAGGCTCAGTAGTTGTGGCACAAGGCTTAGGTGCTCCATGGCATGTGGGATCTTCCCAGACCAGGGCTCAAACTCGTGTCCCCCGCATTGGCAGGTGGATTCTTAACCACTGTGCCACCAGGGAAGCCCAAGAATATTTTTGACAACCCAATAGAAAACAGCAGGCAAAGGACTTCAATAGGGACTTAAAAGAGAGGTATTAAAATGGTCATTAACATATTAAAAGGTGCACAACTTTATTAACCAGTAGAGAAATGCAAATTTGTTAGAGAAGTGAAAATTAACCATAATGGAATACTACTAAATACCCACCAGAATAGTTAAAATGTAAAAAATAGACAATATTGAGTGTTGCAGGGTTGTGAAGTAACAAGGACTCTAATGTTTCTAATAAGAGTATAAAGTGGAAAACCTTTTAGAAGATTGGGTGTGTTCCTGAAAGCTGAATACTCTGACCTAGCAGTTTCACTCGTAAGTATATGTCCAGCAGAAATACTTGTATATGTTCACCTAACTGATGGCACATTCTGATAGCACATCTAGAATGTTCATAGCAGATTCGTAATAGCCCCAGACTGGAAACTACCTAAATGCCCATTAGCAGGATAATGGTTAAATAAATTGTATATTGCAGTAAAATATTATTCAGCAATAAAATGAACATTCTTCAACTATGTAGAGCATTAAAGCATATATATCCTGTTTAATTTTCTTTTTCTTTACCTAATGTCTCATATTCTGACTGATTTTTACCTTGTGGGCAGCAGTGTTTTGTAAGATATATTAGACACAGCCTATCTGCAGTTACCTCCTTTTAGAAAGACTTTCCCAAGTCAGTATATCTCCCAGCCAAACAAATATAAGATAAATGCATTCTTCAGTGATATCATTATCCAGTCAGTTCCTTCTTTAAAGCTTTTCAAATGTCTGTTTTTCGGATTGCATTTTACTTTCAGCGTTTAGTGAGAATGTTTTGCTTGAGCTTCACATAAAAGTCTCAAACTCTTGTTCTCATGCCAGCATAGAAAACAGTCTGAGTTGGTAGTTTTCTGAGGAAAATATCTCCCCTCTTTGGTATGCAAACCTTTTAAAGCTGGGCTTTAACTGACAAGCCCATGGCCTGTGCTGGCCCATGTGCCATGATGTTATTGGTGTAAAGTGACCGTGTGGCTGGGGACTGTGGGGGAGGACAGAGTTTTCCTCCACACTCTTAGGGTTCCAGACTGGGTCTGAAAATTAAACTGACAAAGACAGATTAACAGGAAAAAAGGGCACACATTTACTTAATAGAGATTTTGTGTGACACAGGAGCCTTCATAAGGAAATGAAGACCTGATGAAACAGTTCAACCTGAGTATTTTTGTGCTAGGTTTGATGAAGTGCGGGCAATCGTGGAGGAATATGATAGTTCAAAGGTAAGGGTAGTACACTGGGAGAAATTTAGTAAGGCCTGCTTGTTGGGATTCTTCTCAGGGTCCCTTTTTCTTCAGAGATAAGGATGCACCTTTCCTCTGGGTATAGGGAAGGCACCTCTCATATGAGAGTTTTATGACCTGTTTCAGGAGAAAAGGGCAGTGGGAAGGTCGGAGTGATCTTCCTGCTTCAGCTGTTTTCTCAGACTCCTTCAGCTTAAAATGCTCAGTATGCCCGGCTGGGGGTAGCTGATGGTTAGGGCCATCACCTGTGCCCACTCTGGTTGCTGCATTCCTGCTGAGGGTGAGAGAAGGCATTACAGGAGGAGAAATCCCGGAGGGGAGCACATGTGCCTTTTAGCAGGTACTCTCAGAGGCTAGTCAAGTGTTAACCTATTCATGCTTATTTAATCCTCACAAGTTTGTGAGAGATGGGAGTTACTACTTCTATTTTAGAGAGGAGGAAAATGAGATCCTAAGAGTTCAGGTGGCTTCCCAAGGTCACCCACCTAATCACCTGACTTGGTGGAGCTGGGATTCTGATCAAGCTCTGGCTGACTTGGAGATTATCCCCACTGTTCTACAGAGCCATTTCCTCAGTGCTCTTCCATCCTGTCATGAGGTTACCGAGACAGTCCCTTTAATAAAATGAACAGAAAACAGGCGACCCACTGTAGGTAGTAGAATCAGTGTGCAGATTTACTTATTTCATGTCTTCTATTTCATCATGTATATATTTATAGTGTCATATAACTGTATTCCAAGGAGATAAAAATATTTTAATTTGCAAACTTAGTTATAGAAGAATTAGGTTACTTAATAGTCATTGCATTAGAATGTAAGTTCTCTGAGGGCAGGGACCTTGTCTGTCTTGCTCGCTACTTTGTTTCTGGGGCCTTGTGCACACTGCCTTGTACAAAGTAGGTGCTCAAGTGAATTAATGAATGAACACATTTCAGTAAGAATTTATTCTTCTGATTCTCCTTCTCCCTTATTTGCATATTCTCTGTTTACTCCTCTTCTTCCACTTCCCTTTAATAGAGCAGTTTCCTAAAGTTCTCTACTGAGTCCTCTTCTTACATTACTCTACCAGTGTTTCCTGGGTACTGTCATCCACTTCCTTGGAGAAGGTGTTAAGAAAACAATGTAAATGTGTTCTGCGGCTGTAAAAAAGTGAAATCTTGCCATTTGCGGCAACATGGATGGATCTAGAGGGTATTTTGCTAACTGAAATAAGTCAGACAGAGAAAGATTGCATGATCTTATATGGTGAATCTAAAAAACAAAACAAGCAAATAAACAAAACAAGATGAAAACAGACTCACAGATTCAGAGAAGAAACAGGTGGTTGCCAGAAAGTGAGGTGGGGTGGGCGAAATAGGTAAAGGGGATTAAGAGTTACAAACATCCAGTTATAGAATAAAATAAGTCATGGGGATTTATTGATAATATACAACATGAGGAATATGGTCAATAATATTGTAATAACTTTGTATGGGAAAAGATGATTACTGGACTTATTGTGGTGATCACTTTATAATGTATGCAAATATCAAATCATTATGTATTACTCTTTTTTTTAAATAACTTTTTTATTTTTGGCTGTGTTGGGTCTTCACTGCTGTGCATGGGCTTTCTCTAGATGCGGGGAGCAGGGGCTCCTTGCAGTGCGTGAGCTTCTCATTGCAGTGGCGTCTCTTGTTGTGGAGCACGGGCTCTAGGCACGTGGGTTCAGTAGTTGTGGCTTGCGGGCTCTAGAGCGCAGGCTCAGTAGTTGTGGCACATGGGCTCTAGAGCGCAGGCTCAGTAGTTGTGGCGCACGGGCTTAGTTGCTCCGCGGCATGTGGGATCTTCCCAGACCAGGGCTCAAACCCGTGTCCCCTGCATTGGCAGGCAGATTCTTAACCACTGCGCCACCAGGGAAGCCCTGTAGTACTCTTGAAACTGACATAATATTGTATGTCAACTATATTTCAGTTACAAAATGAAAATGGTTGAAGCTCATGCATCCAGTGCAATTTCCAAAAAAAAAAAAAAGATGTTGTTTTGGGGATTGAGACCAAGTATTAGAATCAGCTTTTGCTCCTAATGAAGGTGTGACATTGAGCAAGTGATCTAACCTGTTGGTGCTTCAGTCTCCTTTTTATTGTAAGAAAGTTGGCAAAGATTTGGAGTTGAAAATTCACATACCTATAGGGGCCAGGTAGGTAATAGAAATGATGGAAGTGAGCTGGGCACGGTACAGTAAGGCATTGCAGGGACGGTGATATAGTTTATATATACTCCATTGAAGAACTTCTTGCTAACTTTTAATGAGATTTTGGAGTTACAAGGGAATTTGACCAAAAACAAATACTTGTATTAGTTTAGCCTATTAGTTCTTAAATTTGGCTATGTCTTAGAATTATCTGGGGAGTTTTTAAAAAACACCGATGCCCAGATTCTGCTCTCAGAGATCTGATTTAGTTTTAAAATACCAAAAGCTTCTCCTGCTAGTGCGCAGCTAGGTTTTGAATGATTAATTGGACGCTAATTAACTAGGATGTTTTTTATACCTGACTTTTAGAAATAAGCAGATAATCAAGGATGTAGTCAGCTTTCAGACGAATAAATCTTTTGCCTTTCTTCGAAGCAATCTTCACTGAAAGTTATTATATCACTCAGGGACAGCATTGGTTTCCGTGTCATCAGCACAGAGCTTAAGTTGTGTTCATTATACCAGTCAGTCCCTATTGTCTCATAATACATTTTGCCCCTGTTTTCACACACCCAAAACTTTCCCTTTTTCCTCACTACATTTGTGGTCATATTCAGTGGTTTCTACTGCACTCTGTGAACTGATGGTTGGTCACAGCTTTCTCTGGGGCTAGGATTCAGTATGTGCATATTCAGAGTTTTCTTATGAGCCAGTCTTTCTTAAGATGCCCTCTCTAGGATAGCATTTTAACTAACATTAGAGACTCCCTACCCTAACCAAGACTAGAAAGCATTCTCAAAAATTTTAGAGCGGTTTTCTTAAAGTTTGATTTGCATTTGCATCAGTGGATTAGGATATTTAAGTGAAAGGTACCAGATTTCTAATTATTTGTTTTTGTTTGTGAGTTTGGATGATTTTTAAAAATTTATTTCAAATTTGAGAAGATGGCATTTATTTTATGTAGTTTATTTTCTCACATTTTTAAATAACTCGTGAGATAAAAACATTTATTAATTTATGGTATGATACATTCTGCTTACCTTTTTGATTATATGGAAATATTCTGATTCATTCCTTAAGGAATTTATTCAGTAGAACAGGTCAACTAGGTTAAGTAATGACTCTGCTCAGATGAATACATTCTTCATAAAAAATATTCTTCATAAAAAACATAAAGCACGTGTTGTCTTTTATTATTTTTCACTGAGGTGATTTTCAAATCTGCACTCACTCAGCACTACCTGATATATTCATTTTGTTATATTCAGAGTGGAATTACCCAGCTTATCCATTCCTTCTGTGGTTTTTTTTTTTCTTTCTTTCTTTCTTTCTTCCCCTCAGTGTTTGCTTTCACAACCCAAGTTCTGGGCCATTCAGACATCAGCTTTGATCCTCCGGACAAAACTTGAGAGAGGAAGCACACGCCGAGTGGAACGGGCAATGAGGCAGACACAGGTAAGAATTAATGTGGCAATTTTTGTTATTCTTCCAGCTCTTTATTATTATCAATAACCGTACATGTTTGTTGTGAGTATAAAATCATTTTCCTCTAACACGTTTTATTATTGAAGAGTGTTGTTTTAGAGTCTGCTTGGCTCCAAAGCCCAACTCTGTCGCTTAGCTCTGTGACCGTAGTATTTAACCTTTCTAAAGGAAAGCTGTTCGCTACTCAACCTTTCTGACGCCAAGTGTGTGGGTCTTTCACACCAAGCATTTCATCATTTCCCTGTGGACATCAACTGGGTGTCCTACAATTTAATTCAATTCTGACCCTCCCTGGAATTAGTGCAGACCCCATATGTTAAGGGCTAAGTTCCAAAAGACTGCCTCCCACTTCAGATTCCAATCTCAAGTCTTCTACTTCTGACTGACTGGCTATAAATCAGGGGTCCTCACGACCTCCTCCTCACCTCAGGTTTGATAATTTGCTAGAACTGGCACACAGAACTAGGGGAAACACTTAATTATGATTACTGGTTTATTATAAAGGATGTTATAAAGGATTCAAATGAACAGCCAGATGAAGAGGTATATAGGGCAAGGATCCTGAGCAAAGGAGCTTCTCTGTCTTTGTGGAGTTTGGGGTGCACTCCCCCTCCCAGAACGTCGGTGCGTTTTCCAACGTGGGTGCTCTCTGAACCCATTTGTTTTGGGGGGTTTTATGGAGTATCTATTATGTGGACATGATTGAATAAATCAGTGGCCATTGGTGATAACCTCAATCCCCAGCCCTTTTTCCCTCCCCGGACCTTGGGGTGGGGCTGGAAGTTTCAACCCCCAGTCACATGGTTGGTTCCTCTGACAACCGGCCCCCATCCTCCCAGAGTCACCTCATTGCCATAAGCTCAGGTGTGGTGAAAGGGACTTACTATGGATAACAAAAGACACTCTTCTAACTGTACAACTTAGGAAGTTACAAGAGTTTTAGAAGCTCTATGCTGGGAATCAGAGCTTATATATTTCTTATTATATCACAGCATCACATCCCTAAGTTTCATTATCTATATAAGAGGGTAGTAATAATTGTACTTATAGCATAGGTTTGTGGTGAGTGGTAAAGAGATAATACAAGAGTTAGTGAAAAAGGTAAGCAGTTTCACAGACAGACTGTATGAAGAAACAAAATTCATCCTAATGCAAAAATATTCACTGATGAAGTAGAATGAATAGTCTCTATTCCAAAGTGGTTTTTTTTAAACTACTGAAGAATATTTTATTAATTTCTTTGTTTAAAAATATTTCTGATAGACACCTCACTAACCTTAGAGCACTCTATTGATGCTGCTGGAAATATAGTACAAAGTTATTCCTTAGGTTCTGTATCTTTCCTAGCTAGCTTTCCAGTTTGAAACCTGCATGATTCTCTGAATTGTGCAGATGATGCTTTTAGATATCAAATACACAGGATGTGCTTTGCTTGGGGAAAATGGATTTGACGAAAGAGCCAAATCACCATGCTTTGGCCCTTTGCCCCTGTCTTGGCCTTACTATATCTGGGGTCTCTTCATCTTGCCATGCAAATGCTATGTGATGAAGAGAGTGGTATACCTTTCTACCTATACAGCGGAATGAGGGAGTTGTTATTCCTGCCTCTGTGGGAAAAATCAGAGAAAGTCTTTTCACTCCCCAACCCAGAAAATTTGGAAATTAGTCAGATCATGGAACAAGATGAATTAGACAGAATTTGTCTAGTTTTCTGTCACTTGTTGAGCCATTTACTTCATAATCTGAACTTTTGCCAATTCCTCTGATTCAGAGTTGATATTACTAATTGTTGAAGTTATTGCATCCCTGAAGAATAAGACGAAAATGATTAAAAAAATACATGTATACATAAAACAATGTTTTAAACAAATTCTCTTTTAGTTTCTGTGGAAATCTGTTCCCTTGCTCAGCTGTACAAAGTGGTAAAATGATAAAGTGTTAAAGCAGAAAGAAAAATAAGCTAGAAGGAACTCTCAGGGAAAAGCTTAATCTTGTCACATGATAAGTTGAAGAAATGCAGGTATGATGAGGTCAGGTGACTTGCCCCAGTTTGCCTGGCAAGTTAATGACAGAGTCTGGACTTTAACTTACACAGTAGCAGGCAGTTACATTGAAGAATGCAGACCGGCTTTTTGGTGGGGCAAATGGCGGACTCCGGGAGGGCTCACTCCAAGGAGTACTTCTCAGTACTTCTGCTGTCAGTGTCCTTGTCCCCGCAAGTAAACCACAGCCACCCACCACCTCTGCAGGAGACCCTTCAACACTAGCAGCCATGTGGCTGACAGGGTCATGGTGCTCGAGCCGAGTGTCAGGCCTGTGCCTCTGAGGTAGGAGAGCCGAGTTCAGAACATTGGTCCACCAGAGACCTCCCGGCTCCACGTAATATCAAACGGCAAAAGCTCTCCCAGATATCTCCATCTCAACGCTAAGACCCAACTCAACTCAAAGACCAGCAACCTAGAGTGCTGGACACCCTACGCCAAACAACTAGCAAGACAGGAACACAGCCCCACCCATTAGCAGAGAGGCTGCCTAAAATCATAATAAAGTCACAGACACCCCAAAACAAACCACCTGACACAGTCCTGCCCACCAGAAAGACAAGATCCAGCCTCATCCTCCAGAATACAGGCACAAGTCCCCTCCACCAGGAAGCCTACACAACCCACTGAACCAACCTTAGCCACTGAGGGCAGACACCAAAAACAACAGGAACTACCAACCTGCAGCCTGCGAAAAGGAGACCCCAAACACAGTAAGTTAAGCAAAATGACAAGACAGAGAAACACACAGCAGATGAAGGAGCAAGTTAAAAACCCACCAAACCAAACAAATGAAGAGGAAATAGGCAGTCTGCCTGACAAAGAATTCAGAACAATGATAGTAAAGATGATTCAAAATCTTGGAAATAGAATGAAGAAAATACAAGAAACATTTAACAAGGAACAAGAAGAACTAAAGCGCAAACAAACAATGATGAACAACACAATAAATGAAATTTAAAATTCTCTAGAAGGAATCAATAGCAGAATGACAGAGGCAGAAGAATGGATAAGTGACCTGGAAGATAAATAGTGGAAATAACTACCATAGAGCAGAATAAAGAAAAAGGAATGAAAAGAATTGAGGACGGTCTCAGAGACCTCTGGGACAACATTAAACATACCAACATTCAAATTATCGGGGTCCCAGAAGAAGAGGAAAAGAAAGGGACTGAGAAGATATCTGAAGAGATTTTAGTTGAAAACTTCCCTAATATGGGAAAGGAAATAGTTGATCAAGTCCAGGAAGCACAGAGAGTCCCATACAGGATAAATCCAAGGAGAAACACGCCAAGACACATATTAATCAAACTATCAAAAATTAAATACAAACAAAAAATATTAAAAGCAGCAAGGGAAAACCAACAAATAACAGACAAGGGAATCCCCATAAGGTTAACAGCAGATCTTTCAGCAGGAACTCTGCAAGCTGGAAGGCAGTGGCAGGACATATTTAAAGTGATGAAAGGGAAAAACCTGCAACCAAGATTACTCTACCCAGCAAGGATCTCATTGAGATTTGACAGAGAAATTAAAACATTTACAGACAAGCAAAAGCTAAGAGAATTCAGCACCACCAAACCAGCTTTACAGCAAGTGCTAAAGGAACTTCTCTAGGCAGGAATCACAAGAGAAGGAAAAGACCTGCAATAACAAACCCAAAACAATTAAGAAAAAGGTTAATAGGAACATACATATTGATAATTACCTTAAATGTAAATGGATTAAATGCTCCAACCAAAAAACATAGACTGGCAGAATGGATACAAAAACAAAACCTGGGGCTTCCCTGGTGGCGCAGTGGTTGAGGGTCCGCCTGCCGATGCAAGAGATACGGGTTCGTGCCCCGGTCTGGGAAGATCCCACATGCCGCAGAGCGGCTAGCCCATGAGCCATGGATGCTGAGCCTGTGCGTCTGGAATCTGTGCTCCGCAACAGGAAAAGCCACAACAGTGAGATGCCCGCGTACCGCAAAACAAACAAACAAATAAACAAAAACAAAACCCAGCAAGACCTGTATATATGCTGTCTACAAAACACCCACTTCAGACCTACAGACACATACAGACTGAAAGTGAGGGGATGGAAAGAGATATTCCACGCAATGGAAATCAAAAGAAAGCTGGAGTTGCAATTCTCATATCACACAAAGTAGACTTTAAAACAAAGACTACTACAAGACACAAAGCAGGACACTACATAATGCTCAAGGGATCAATCCAAGAAGAAGATATAAGAATTGTAAATATTTATGCACCCAACAGAGGAACACCTCAATACGTAAGGCAAATGCTAACAGCCATAAAAGGGGAGTCGACAGTAACACAATCATAGTAGGGGGCTTTAACAGCCCACTTTCACCAATGGACAGATCATCCAAAATGAAAATAAATAAGGAAACACAAGCTTTATTTTTAAAATTTTTTATTTTTTTATAATTTTTATTTTTTTGGCCATGCTGTGTTCATGTTGGATCTTAGTTCCCTAGTCAGAGATCAAACCTGCACCCCCTGCATTGGAAGCACAGAGTCTTAACCACTGGACCACCAGGGAAGTCCCTGAAACACAAGCTTTAAATGATACATTAAACAAGATGGACTTAATTGATATTTATAGCACATTCCATCCAAAAACAAGAGAATACACTTTCTCCTCAAGTGCTCATCGAACATTCTCCAGGATAGATCATATCTTTGGTCACAAATCAAGCCCTGGTAAATTTAAGAAAATTGAAATTGTATCAGGTATCTTTTCTGACCACAATGCTATGAGACTACATATCAATTACACGAAAAAGTCTGCAAAAAATACAAGAACATGGAGGCTACACAATACACTACTTAATAACCAAGAGATAACTGAAGAAAACAAAGGGGAAATCAAAAAATACCTAGAAACAAATGACAATAAAAGCACAATGACACAAAAACCTATGGGATGCAGCAAAAGCAGTTGTAAGAGGGAAGTTTGTAGCAATGCAAGCCTACCTCCAGAAACACCTCAAATATACAGCTTAAGCTTACACTTAAAGCAATTAGAGAAAGAAGAACAAAAAAACCCCAAAGTTAGCAGAAGGAGAGAAATTATAAAGATCAGATTAGAAATAAATGAAAAAGGAATGAAGGAAACAATAGCAAAGATCAATAAAACTAAAAGCTGGTTGGTTCTTGGTTTTTTTAATCATAAATGGGTGTTGAATTTTGTCGAAAGCTTTTTCTGCATCTATTGAGATGATCATATGGTTTTTATTCTTCAGTTTGTTAATATGGTGTATCACATTGATTGATTTGCGTATACTGAAGAGTCCTTGCGTTCCTGGGATAAACCCCATTTGATCATGGTGTATGATCCTTTTAATGTGCTGTTGGATTCTGTTTGCTAGTATTTTGAAGATAAAAAAAATTGATAAACCATTAGCCAGAATGATCAGGAAACAAAGGGAGACAAAAACTGGGGCTGGAGGAATCAGGAAACAAAGGGAGAAAACACAAATGAACAGAATTAGAAATGAAAACGGAGACATAACAACTGACACTGCAGAAATACAAAGGATCATGAGAGATTACTACAAGTAACTCTATGCCAATAACATGGACAACCTGGAAGAAATGGACAAATTCTTAGAAAAGCACAACCTTCTGAGACAGAACCAGTAAGAAATAGAAAATACAAACGGACCAATCAAAAGCACTGAAATTGAGACTGTGATTAAAAATCTTCCAACGAACAAAAGCCCAGGACCAGATGGCTTCACAGGCGAATTCTATCAAACATTTAGAGAAGAGCTAACACCTATTGTTCTCAAACACTTCCAAAATATAGCAGAGGGAGGAACACTCCCAAACTCATTCTGTGAGGCCACCATCACCCTGATACCAAAACCAGACAAAGATTTCACAAAGAAAGAAAACTGCAGACCAGTGTCACTGATGAATATAGATGCAAAAATCCTCAACAAAATACTAGCAAACAGAATCCAACAGCACATTAAAAGGATCATACACCATGATCAACTGGGGTTTATCCCAGGAACGCAAGGATTCTTCAGTATATGCAAATCAATCAATGTGATACACCATATTAACAAATTGAAGAATAAAAACCATATGATCATCTCAATAGATGCAGAAAAACCTTTAGACAAAATTCAACACCCATTTATGATAAAAAAAAAAAACCCTCCAGAAAGTAGACCTAGAGGGAACTTAACATAATAAAGGCCATATATGCAAACCCACAGCCAACATCATCCTCAATGGTGAAAAACTGAAACCATTTCTACTAAGATCAGGAACAGACAAGGGTGCCCACTCTCACCACCATTGTTCAACATAGTGTTGGAAATTTTAGCCACAGCAATCAGAGAAGAAAAAGAAATAAAAGGAATCCAAGTCGGAAAAGAAGAAGTAAAGCTGTCACTGTTTGCCGATGATGTGATACTATACATAGAGAATCCTAAAGATGCTACCAGAAAACTGCTAGAGCTAATCAATGAATTTTGTAAAGTAGTGGGATAAAAAATTAAAGCACAGAAGTCTCTGGCATTCCTATACACTAATGATGAAAAATCTGAAAGAGAAATTAAGGAAAAACTCCCATTTACCATTGCAACAAAAATAATAAAATACCTAGGAATAAACCTACCCAAGGAGACAAATGACCTGCATGCAGAAAACTCTATGATATGGATGAAAGAAATTAAAGATGATACCAACAGATGGAGACGTATATGTTCTTGGATTGGAAGAATCAACATTGTGAAAATGACTGTACTACCCAAAGCAATCTACAGATTGAATGCAATCCCTATCAAAAAATACCACTGGCTTTTTTCACAGAACTAGAAAAAAAAATGCACAATTTGTATGGAAACACAAAAGACCCCGAATAACCAAAGCAATCTTGAGAAAGAAAAATGGAGCTGGAGGAATCAGGCTCCCTGACTTCAGATTATACTACAAAGCTACAGTAATCAAGACAGTATGGTACTGGCACAAAAACAGAAGTATACATCAATTGAACAGGATAGAAATCCCAGAGATAAACCCATGCACATATGGTCACCTTATTTTTGATAAAGCAGGGAAGAATATACAATCGAGAAAAGACAGCCTCTTCAATAATTGATGCTGGGAACACTAGACAGCTACCTGTAAAAGAATGAAATTTGACACTCCTTAACACTATACACAAAAATAAACTCAAAATGGATTAAAGAGCCAAATGAAAGGGCGGACACTATAAAACTCTTAGAGGAAAACATAGGCAGAACAATCTATGATATAAATCACAGCAAGATCCTTTTTGACCCTCCTCCTAGAGAAATGGAAATATAAACAAAATAAACAAATGGGACCTAATGAAACTTAAAAGCTTTTGCACAGCAAAGGAAACCATAAACAAGATGAAAAGACAACCCTCAGAATGGGAGAAAATATTTGCAAACGAATCAACTGACAAAGGATTAATCTCCAAAATTTACAAGCAGCTCATGCAGGTCAGTATCAATAAAACAAACAACCCAATTGAAAAATGGGCAGAAGACCTACGTAGACATTTCTCCAAAGAATATAAACAGATTGCCAACAAACACATGAAGGAGAATGCTCAACATGACTAATCGTTAGAGAAATGCAAATCAAAACTACAATGAGATATAATCTCACACTGGTCAGAATGGCCATCATCAAAAAATTTACAAACAATAAATGCTGGAGAGGGTGTGGAGAAAAGGGAACCCTCTTGTACTGTTGGTGGGTATGTAAATAAATACAGCTAATATGGAGAACAGTGTGGAGGTTTCTTAAAAAACTAAAAATAGAACTACCATACAACCCAGCAATCCCACTACTGGGCATATACCCTGAGAAAACCATAATTCAAAAAGTGTCATGTACCACAATGTTCATTGTAGCTGTATTTACGGTAGCCAGGACATGGAAGCAGCCTAAGTGTCCATCAACAGGTGAATGGATAAAGAAGATGTGGCACATATATGCAATGGAATGTTACTCAGCCATAAAAAGGAAGGAAATTGAGTTATATGTAGTTCGGTGGATGGACCTAGATAGAGTCTGTCATACAGAGTGAAGTAAGTCAGAAAGAAGAAAACAAATACCTTATGCTAACACATATAAATGGAATCTAAATGAAAAAAAAAAGGTTATGAAGAACCTAGGGGCAGGACAGGAATAAAGTCGCAGACCCACTAGAGAATGGACTTGAGGACATGGGGAGGGGGAAGGGTGAGCTGGGACAAAGTGGGAGAGTGGCATGGACTTTTATATACTACTGAATGTAAGATAGCTAGCTAGTGGGAAGCAGCCGCATAGCACAGGGAGATCAGCTCAGTGCTTTGTGACCACCTAGAGGGGTGGGATAGGGAGGTTGGGAGGGAGATGCAAGAGGGAGGAGATATGGGTTTGTATGTATATGTATAGCTGATTCAGTTTGTTATAGAGCAGAAACTAAAGCACCATTGTGAAGCAATTATACTCCAGTAAAGATGTTAAAAAAAAAAAATGGATGTAATGGCGGGTCCTAAAGGTGGCAGATTTGGAAGAGATGTCTAAGTGAGATGTGCCAAACTTAGAAGGGACTGTTGTGTCACACCTAATGGTAAATAAATCAGTATTATAAGATCCACAGAGGAAGAAGGAACTCCAAGTTGAGGACAGTTCATTAAAAGCACCATATCTGGGCTTCCCTGGTGGCGCAGTGGTTGAGAGTCCGCCTGCCGATGCAGGGGACACGAGTTCGTGCCCCGGTCCGGGAAAATCCCACGTGCCGCGGAGCAGCTGGGCCCGTGAGCCAAGGCCGCTGAGCCTGCGAGTCCGGAGCCTGTGCCCTGCAACGGGAGAGGCCACAACAGTGAGAGGCCCACGTACCGCAAGAAAAAAAGAAAAAAAAAGCACCCTATCTAATGGAAATTATTCTAGGCTAGAGTTCTTTAATTATTGTATCTTCAGGACTATGATGATGGTGGTAATGATGAACAAAATAATGTTTATGGAAATACTGGTTATTTTAGAATTCAGAAGCAGTTTGAATTAAAATATTATATTCTCCAGTATTTATTTATACCCTGCTTTTTACCAGTGGGGTACAAAATACCTATCTATCTATCATGATTCTGCTTCTCCCCCATCCCACCATGCCATGTCTGATCCAACTCCAAATAATCGATATCTTCTGTATCATAAGATCACATCTTTTTCTTCTTTCCTTTAGTATTATGAAAGCAGTGTATTGTACATATCCAAATATGAAGGAAATTAATTGAAACCACATACATTCAAGGGAACCGTCTTACTTATGTTCAATCCAAAAAAACTTGGGCAAACCAAATGTCATCGTCTAATAACATTCATATTAGTGTTAGATAAACTCAGTTCAGTCATTGAGGGTTAATGTTAGGTTACTTTATGTTCATTATTAAGTAATTTTGCTGATGAATTTTAATTACCCAGTTATGTTTTAAATCTTTAATTTAAATTGTGAAGATCTGTCCCTGTCGAGGTAGTTTTGCCTCTGAAGATGTTTGTATGGCAAGAGTCTTTTCCTTCACCCTTGAATTTCTGGGAGGACACTGCATTGAATTGGGAATTTGAGATTGCAGCAGTTTTCTGTCACTGGAGACTGTTCATACTGCCATTTGACTTTCTTAACTGTGGGAACTAATTGAGATTTCACAATTTTTAAATGAGTATTTTTAGAAGTTTTTTTTTTCTTTTTTAACATCTTTATTGGAGTATAATTACTTTACAGTGGTGTGTTAGTTTCTGCTTTGTAACAAAGTGAATCAGCTATACATATACATATATCCCCATATCTCTTCCCTCTTGCATCTCCTTCCCACTCTCCCTATCCCACCCCTCTAGGCAGTCACAAAGCAGTGAGGTGATCTCCCTGTGCTATGCAGCTGCTTCCCACTAGCTATCTATTTTACATTTGGTAGTATATATAAGTCCATGCCACTCTCTCACTTCGTCCCAGCGCACCCTTTCCCCCTCCCCGTGTCCTCAAGTCCATTCTCTTCGTCTGCGTCTTTATTCCTGTCCTTCCCCTAGGTTCTTCATAACCATTTTTTTTTTTAGATTCCATATATATGTGTTAGCATATGGTATTTGTTTTTCTCTTTCTGACTTACTTCACCCTGTATGACAGACTCTAGGTCCATCCACCTCACTACAGATAACTCAATTTCGTTTCTTTTTATGGCTGAGTAATATTCCATTCTATCTATGTGCCACATCTTCTTATCCATTCATTTGTTGATGGACACTTATGTTGCTTCCATGTCCTGGCTATTGTAAATAGAGCTGCAGTGAACATTGTGGTACATGACTCTTTTTGAATTATGGCTTTCTCAGAGTATACGCCCAGTAGTGGGATTGCTGGCGCATATGGTAGTTCTATGTTTAGTTTTTTAAGGAACCTCCATACTGTTCTCCATAGTGGCTGTATCAATTTATATTCCCACCTACAGTGCAAGAGGGTTTCCTTTTCTCCACACCCTCTCCAGCATTTGTTGTTTGTAGATTTTTTGATGATGCCCATTCCAGCTGGTGTGAGGTGGTACCTCATTGTAGTTTTGATTTGCATTTCTCTAATAATTAGTGATGTTGAGGAGCTTTTCATGTGCTTCTTGACCATCTGTATGTCTTCTTTGGAGAAATGTCTATTTAGGTCTTCTGCCCATTTTTGGATTGGGTTGTTGTTTCTTTATTATTGAGCTTCATGAGCTGTTTATATATTTGTAGATTAATCCTTTGTCCGTTGATTCGTTTGCAAATATTTTCTCCCATTCTGAGGGTTGTCTTTTCGTCCTGTTTATCATTTCCTTTGCTGTGCAAAAGCTTTGTAGTTGCATTAGGTCCCATTGTTTATTTTTTTTAATTTCCATTACTGTAGGAGGTGGATTAAAAAAGATCTTGCTGTGATTTATGTCAACGAGTGTTCTTCCTATGTTTTCCTCTGAGAGTTTTATGGTGTCTGGTCTTACATTTAGGTCTCTAATCCATTTTGAGTTTATTGTTGTGTAAGGTGTTAGGGAGTGTTCTAATTGCATTCTTTTACATGTAGCTGTCCAGTTTTCCCAGCACCACTTATTGAAGAGGCTGTCTTTTCTCCATTGTATATTCTTGCCTCTTTTGTCTTAGATTAGTTGACCATACCTGTGTGGGTTTATCTCTGGGCTTTCTGTCTGTTCCATTGATCTATGTTTCTGTTTTTGTGCCAGTACCATATTGTCTTGATTACTGTAGCTCTGTAGTATAGTCTGTAGTCAGGGAGTCTGATTCCTCCTGCTCCGTGTTTTTCCGTCAGGACTGCTTTGACTATTCAGGGTCTTTTGTGTCTCCATACAAATTTTAAGATTTTTTGTTCTAGTTCTGTAAAAAATGCCATTGGTAATTTGATAGGGATTGCATTGAATCTGTAGATTGCTTTGGGTAGTATACTCATTTTCACAATATTGATTCTTCCAGTCCAAGAACATGGTATATCTCTCCATCTGTTGGTATCATCTTTAATGTATTTTATCAATGTCTTATAGTTTTCTGCACACAGGTGTTTTGTCTCCCTAGGTAGGTTTATTCCTAGGTTTTTTGTTTTTGTTTTTGTTTTTGCAGTACGCAGGCCTCTCACTGTTGTGGCCTCTCCCGTTGCGGAGCACAGGCTCCTTATGCAGAGGATCAGTGGCCATGGCTTATGGGCCCAATTGCTCCGCAGCACGTGGGATCTACCCAGACCGGGCCACGAACCCGTGTCCCCTGCATCGGCAGGCGGACTCTCAACCACTGTGCCACCAGGGAAGCCTTATTCCTACGTATTTTATTCTTTTTGTTGCATTGGTAAATGGGAGAGTTTCCTTAATTTCTCTTTCCGATTTTTAATCATTAGTGTATAGGAATGCAAGAGATTTCTGTGCATTAATTTTGTATTCTGCAACTTTATCAAATTCATTGATTAGCTCTAGTAGTTTTCTGGTGGCATCTTTAGGATTCTCTATGTATAGTATCATGTCATCTGCAGACAGTGACAGTTTTATTTCTTCTTTTACAATTTATATTACTTTTATTTCCTTTTTTCTCTGATTGCTGTGGCTAGGACTTCCAAAACTATCTTGAATAGTAGTGGCGAGAGTGGACATCCTTGTCTTTTTCCTGATCTTAGAGGAAATGCTTTCAGTCTTTCACCATTGAGAATGATGTTGGCTGTGGGTTTGTTGTATATGGCCTTTATTATGTTGAGGTTCGTTCCCTCTAGGCCTATTTTCTGGACGGTTTTTATCATAAATAGGTGTTGAAATTTGTCAGAAGCTTTTTATGCATCTATTGAGATGATCATATGGTTTTTATTCTTCAATATATTCATATGGTGTATCACATTGAGTTGCATATATTGAAGAATCCTTGTATCCTTGAGATAAACCCCACTTGATCATATTGTATGATCCTTTTAATGTATTGTTGGATTGTGTTTGCTAGTATTTTGTTGAGGATTTTTGGATTTATAATCATCAGTAATATTAGTCTGTAATTTTTTTTGTAGTATCTTTGTCTGGTTTTGGTATCAGGGTGATGGTGGCCTCATAGAATGAGTTTGGGAATGTTCCTTCCTCTGCAATTTTTTGGAAGAGTTTGAGAAGGATAGGTGTTAGCTCTTCTGTAAATGTTTCATAGAATTCACCTGTGATGCCATCTGGTCCTGTACTTTTATTTGTTGGAAGATCTTTAATCACCGTTTCAATTTCATTACTTGTGATTGGTCTGTTCATATTTTCTATTTCTTCCTGGTTTTGTCTTGGGAGGTTATACCTTTCTAAGAATTTGTCCATTTCTTCCAGGTTGTCCATTTTATTGGCATAGAGTTGCTTGTAGTTGTTTCTTAGGATTCTTTGTATTTCTGTGATGTCTGTTGCAACTTCTCCTTTTTCATTTCTAAATGTATTGATTTGAGTCCTCTCCCTCTTTTTGTTGATGAGTCTGGCTAATGGTTTATCAATTTTGTTTGTCTTCTCAAAGAACCAGCTTTTAGTTTTATTGATCTTTGCTATTGTTTTCTTGATTCTATTTCATTTATTTCTCCTCTGATCTTTATAATTTCTTTTCTTCTGCTAACTTTCGGTTTTGTTTGTTCTTCTTTCTCTAGTTCCTTTAGGTGTAACGTTAGATTGTTTTTTTGAGATTTTTCTTGTTTCTTGAGGTAGGCTTGTATAGCTATAAACGTCCCTTTTAGAACTGCTTTTGCTGCATCCCATAGGTTTTGGGTGATCGTGTTTTCATTGTCATTTGTTTCTAGGTATTTTTTGATTTCCTCTTTGATTTCTTCAGTGATCACTTGGTTATTCAGTAACGTATTGTTTAGCCTCCATGTGTTTGTGTTTTTTACATTTTTTCCCCTGTAATTGTTTTCTAATCTCATAGTGTTGTGTTCAGAAAAGATGGTTGATATGATTTCAGTTTTCTTCAATGTACTGAGGCTTGATTTGTGACCCAAGATGTGATCTATCCTGGAGAATGTTCCGTGCGCACTTGAGAAGAAAGTGTAATCTGCTGTTTCTGGATGGAATGTCCTATAAATATCAATTAAATCTTTCTGGTCTATTATGTCATTTAAAGCTTCTGTTTCCATATTAATTTTCTGTTTGGATGATCTGTGCATTGGTGTAAGCGAGGTGTTAAAGTCCCCCACTGTTACTGTGTTACTGTCCATTTCCTCTTTTATAGCTGTTAGCAATTTCCTTATGTATTGAGGTTCTGCTGTGTCAGGTGCATATGTATTTATAATTGTTTTATCTTCTTGGGTGGATCCCTTGATCATTATGTAGTGTCCTTCCTTGTCTCTTGTAACATTATTTTAAAGTCTGTTTTATCTGATATAAGTATTGCCACTCCAGCTTTCTTTTGATTTCCGTTTGCATGGAATATCTTTTTCCATCCCCTCACTTTCAGTCTGTATATGTCCTTAGGTCTGAAGTGGGTATCTTGTAGACAGCATATATATGGGTCTTATTTTTGTATCCATTCAGCAAGCTTGTGTCTTTTGGTTGGAGCATTTAATCCATTCACTTTTAAGGTAGCTATCGAAATTTGTGTTCATATTACCATTTTCTTAAACGTTTTGGGTTTGTTTTTGTAAGTCCTTTTCTTCTTTATGTTTAATTTTTAATTACCTACTTATTAGCAGGAATAATTGAGAGTTAGCTAAATTAAAGATTATATTTTCATCTGGCAATTTAGCAATCTGAGAGCAGTAGAGACCAGCCTTTGTAATATCCTACAGTCCAAATCTTCAGTCAAGTGCCAAAGCTAACAGGAACAGAGCAATCACTGTGATCACACTGAGGGCAACGTAGAGGTCTCAGCGTGTAGTAATTCACACTTTGTTTGGTTGTATTTTTTTTAAGGGGAAAGAGGTAAAGGAATTTCAGTTTTTTCTTACAGGGTTTCCTAAAAAATGATGAACTGCATGCATAAATTGCTACCCTTTGAGGTCATTAGAAGAAGTGATAAGAATTGTAAAGCAAGTATACTCCAATAAAGATATTGGGCTTTCCTGGTGGCGCAGTGGTTGCGAGTCCGCCTGCTGATGCAGGAGACACGGGTTTGTGCCCCGGTCCAGGAAGACCCCACGTGCTGAGGAGCAGCTAGGCCCGTGAGCCATGACCGCTGAGGCTACACTTCCGGAGCCTGTGCTCTGCAATGGGAGAGGCCACAACAGTGAGAGGCCCACGTGCCCCCCACCCCCCCAAAAAAAAAGATATTAAAAAAAAATGATAAGAGACCGGAGTTCATGAATTAGCTACTTAATTATCTCGAAATATGTTCACTGTATTTCTCAACATACCATAAAACAAAGCTTTTCTTCTGTATTACAAGCTGGTCATTTGTTCTGCATTGCAGACTGCTCTCTGAAGTTTTGGTGTCTCATAATATGCACCTGCTCTATTACATTTTCACATATCTTCTTCATGAAAGTACATCCACATGAATTATATTTGGCAGGCTGGGCATTGACCTTGATGTGCAGCTATTTGCGTGAGTGGAATATATGGCTGTCATTATGGATTACAGGAGGTGGAGGGGAGCACGTGATGTAGTAATTCAAGCTGACCTTGGCTGTATTTGGCTTACCCCACGAGGGGGTATGGCTTCAAAATTTGAGAAGTTGCATTTGATTTTTATACTTTAAATATCCTTTTCTAAATATAAGGTGCTTGTAATGGACAGATTGAAGTTTAGAGCTTTTTGAGACTTTTTATACTTCTACTTTAGTACAATTCAAGGACAGGTCTCAGTAGGAAACTTTTAGTTGTAAGGGACAGAAACCCAATTCAAACTGTCTGTAAAAAAGGAAATTGGTTGACTGTTATAATAACTGGGAAGTCTAGGGGTATTCCGATCCCATAGTTAGCTGGATTCAAGGCTCGAAGAGCTCATCCGGTCTTTCTGTCTTTTCTCATCTCTGCTTTTCTCTGCCTGCTTCAGTCTCAGAATGTCTGTTGTCAGAAAAGCACCAGATTTTATTGTCCATAGACCTCACAATCCAAGAGGAAGAGATGTCATGTACTGTGGCCAAGGCTAAGCACCCTAACCTCTTATGCTTCACTTCCCTTACCTGGAGAATGGAGAGAGCGGTAATGCCCACCTCATTCAGATACTGAGGGGTTAAATGACTTAATATTTGTGAAACACTCCAAATAGCGCCTGGCACATAGTAAACCCTCAGTAAATGTTGACTGTTTCTATTATCCTGACTTTAAAGGAGGTACAGGAAAAGAAAACTGCCCAATCCTTCATAACTCACTAAAAGCAATCATTATTACCTAGAATAGAATGCTTTAGATTTAGAAAATCTAAAAACATTGGGATAATTACAATGCTTCACGTTTAGTGTGCTGGGTCCCGCCATTGAGTTTTTCAAATATCTGAGATATGAAATCATGTCTTCTGTTCTAACTCTGTGCTTCACCTGCATTAATAACCACATATAGCGCTTGAAAGTTATTGAAAAGTATACTAGAACTTGCTCCTGTGACTGTAGCTATGCTTTTTTTTTTGGAGTCATTATAGTTACTACTGTTTATTCAGAACTGTGTACAGTTACTACCGTTTACTGGATACTCATGTGCCAGGTTCTAAATAATCCTAGGAAGTAGGCACTATTTATATTTTTACTGGTGAAGAAACTGAAGCACAGAAAATATAAGTGACTTACCCAAGGTCTAATTGAATTCACACCAGGTCTGTCTTGGATTTCGAAGTCCATGCTTTTTTTTTTTTTTTTAATTTATTTAATTTTGACTGAGTTGGGTCTTTGTTGCTGTGCGCGGGCTTTCTCTACTTGTGGCGAGCGGGGGCTACTTTTCGTTGCAGTGCACGGGCTTCTCATTGCAGTGGCTTCTCTTGTTGCAGTGCACGGGCTCTAGGCACGCGGGCTTCAGTAGTTGTGGTGCCTGGGCTCAGTAGTTGTGGCTCGTGGGCTCTAGAGTGCAGGCTTAGTAGTTGTGGCGCACAGGCTTAGTTGTTCCACAGCACGTGGAATCTTCCTGGATCAGGGCTCGAACCCGTGTCCCCTGCATTGGCAGGCAGATTCTTAACCACTGAACCACCAGGGAAGCCCCCGAAGTCCATGCTTTGATTCACCATGCTGTATTCTCAGGAACCTCTGAGAAAGAAGATATCAGTGGAAGACTTGGCATCATCTGGGGGAAAGGGGTTGAACCAGCATAGGCAGGAAGAAATGAATAGAGGCTTTTGTGAGGAAGGTTTGGTTGCAGAACTCAGCGTCTGAATGCCTACAATTTAGGTGAAAGGAGGAGGAAATGGATTGTACACAATATCAGGATGCAGTCCTGTGTGGGAAAAGAATGTGCACCTGGGTGAGTGAAACTGGCTTCTGCTAAGGCCAAGAAAGGGGGATGCCTGGACAGAGGCTGATGGGCTGAACCAGGATGTGAGTTTCGTGATAATAGATTAGTAAAAATATAGGCAACAATTAGTTCATAAATAAGTGAGATAAAAGAAGGGAGAAACGATAAACAACATAAAATATTGTTAATAGTTAAAAAAATATTTTGAAAACCTAGAAAGTTACAGAACAGTGAAAACTCAATAACAGCAGAGAAACTTACTAGTGGAATGGAATAAAGTACACCCACTTAAAGCACACTTCTAAAGACACTAAATGCTAACTTCAGTCAGATTCCAGTAGGGGCACACTGAAGGTCTTTGACAGAGTCAGATTGTGTTGATTGAACTGACACATTGGTGTTTCCTGGGACAGCACCCTGTGTACATTTTATGAGCCTTATACAACATTTCTCAAACTTGCCTGAACATATGAACGACTTCCAAGGTGCTTGTTAAAATATAGCTCTTCATGGGACTTCCCCGGTGGCACAGTGGTTAAGAATCCACCTGCCAATGCAGGGGACACGGGTTCGAGCCCTGGTCCGGGAAGATCCCACATGCTGTGGATCAAGTAAGCCCGTGTGCCACAACTACTGAGCCTGCGCTCTAGAGCCCACGAGCCACAACTACTGAAGCCCGCACGCTTAGAGCCCACGCTCCACAACAAGAGAAGCCACCACAATGAGAAGCCCGCGCACCGCAACCAAGAGTAGCCCTTGCTTGCCGCAACTAGAGGAAGCCTGCACGCAGCAACAAAGACCCAACGCAGACAAAAGTAAAAAATATATATATATAATATATTTTATATATATATATAAAATATATATATATATGGCTCTTCAGCCCAGCCTGCAGAAATTCAGGGTCTGGTGAGGGTGGTGATTATGGGTACGTTTGGAAGAGACTGCCCCTGACAGAGGCAGGTTGTTAATCTTTTGTAGCTCCAGATATTTTCCTGTCTTACAGCCAAGTACAAACAGAACAGAGACTAAAAGGGCATTTACCAAGGCCTGGAGGCCAGCGTTGTGATTTAACAGGGGACTGGGTGCCAGAAGGAACCTTAGAGGTGAGTGTTACTGAGGGCTGCAGACGAGGGCCAGGTGGAATTGAGCTGGCTGAGGAACAGATGCTTTGCGTCTGACTGAGAGTGCTCAGGAAAGTAGGTGTAATTATTATTAGACTTAACTCTTTTAACTTTTTTAGAAAGGATAATACTGGGAATTTAAAGCATTCATTTAAGTTTTAATAAATATTCTTTGCACTCTTATGATACTTGCAGACTGTAAACAGACTGACTTTTCTCATTTCCTAATCTTTTAAGACAAGATAATAAAGGAGAACTTCTAAGTATTGCCTTAAATACTAAGCAGGGTCCCCTGGAGAAGTTGTGGGAGAAGGTTGGAGGTGGGCGGTGTCTGGGGAAGGCACGAGAGATTGTGCATCTCCCAGTTCTCAGGCAGCAGTTCTCAGGGGGTGATTGTGGAGCCCCGAGGCTCCTTAGCCCTTTCAGAGTGTCCAAGGTCACAACTGTCTTCACAACAATATTGAGATACTATTTATCTTGTCACTGTGTTGATACTGAATCACTAGAAGCAATGGGGGGTCAAACTGTTGGCCCCTTAACCGGAATCAAGGTCAGGACACCATACTGTGCTGGTAGTCATCCTGTGCTTCACCACCACGAGTTTGTAGCTTAAAAAAAAGAAAAGACAGTTTTGTTTTTTGGGTTTTTAAAATTTATTTATTTTTTGGTTGTGTTGGGTCTCTTAGTTGCAACGCGTGGTATCTTCGTTGTGGCACTCAGGATCTTTTGTTGTGGTACGCGGGCTTCTCTCTAGCTGTGGTGCACGGCTCCAGAGTGCATGGGCTCAGTAGTTGTGGCATGCGGGCTCTCTAGTTGTCGCACGCTGGCTCTAGAGTGCGTGGGTTCAATAGTTGCGGCATGCGGGCTTAGTTGCCCCGTGGCATGTGGGATCTCAGTACCCCAACCAGGGATTGACCCATGTTTCCCTACATCGGAAGGCGGATTCTTAACCACTGAACCACCAGGGAAGTCCCAAGACAGTTTTGTTTATGAATGTCTTTGATAAAGCGGTAAATATTATTTTATTAAGTCTTCACCCTTGACAGCATGCTTTTTAAAATTCTACGTGATGAACTGGGAAGTACTTGCGAAACACTTGTGCTGCGTGCTGAAGTACAGTGGTTGTCTCAAGAAAAGCTAAGCGAGTTGCTTTTCCTAGGAAACACTGTTTTTACTAAGAAGAACTATTGACAGACTATGCGTATTCATACTTGGGTATTTGGCAGAAATTTTCTTAAAAATAAATGAAGTGAGCTCATCACTTCTAGGAAAATAATTGACAGTATTTCTTACCAGTGATGAAATTTTGAGCTTTTAAGGAAAAAAATGAGACTTTTGGAAATCTTTTATATGCAGTTACGAATTTGACAGCTTTCCAATACTTCAAGTACTGGGCTGAGAGTTTTCTTGTGAGATTATTGGTGATATTAATGCATACGATTTTTAATATTATATGAAATATGTCAACATTTGTAAATCTGCACATTTTCCAAATGACTAATGCATGATGTGAAAAATCAAGCATGGGTAAAAGATACATTCAGGGTTCAAGATACATCAGTGAGTAGTTTTTTGTTTTTTGTTTTTTTTTTAGACCAGTGGATTTTACTGTAACAGGGTATTTAATGTAACAGGGAAACATTCATTGATAGGATTTCAAATTCCACATTGCAGGTAACTCTAAGAAGCCACCACATTTTGAATTTTGATGTAGTATCAAAGGATAATATGCACAATTAACTGAAAAAGCTGTTAACATACTTCTCCCTTTTCCAACTACCTATCTGTATGAGGCCAAATTTTCTTCATAAATTTCAACCAAAACATCATATTGTAACAGACTGACTACAGAAGATGGTATGAGAATAGATGACAGAATAGCTGTCATCTATTAAGCCAGACATTAAAGACAGTTGCAAAAATGTAACACATTGACAGTTTTTTTTTTTTTACTTTTTTCTTTGTGCCACTTAGCTTGCAGGATCTTAATTCCCTGACCAGGAATTGAATGCGGGCCCCCAGCCGTGGAAGCTCGAGTCTTAACCACTGGATGTCCAGGGAATTCCCAAGACATTGCCAATCTTTTCAAGACTTTTTTTTTGGGGGGGGTAGATATAGTTATTTTTCATGAAACATATTATGTATGTTAATGTAATAGATTCATTATTTTCTTTCAGAATGGATTAATATTTAAATTTTATTCAGTTTTAATTTCTAATATGATAAATATTGATAGATGATAGCCCACACAAACAAAAGCTCTTTGGAGTCCCTCAATAATTTATAAGAGTTTAAAGAGGTCCTACAACATTGTAAAGCAACTATACTCCAATAAAAATTAATAAAAAAATAAATATAAAGAGGTCCTGAAACGAAATGGTTTAAGAACTGCTAAGGTGTGACTAAGGGGAATGTTCCAAGATCCTTGTGTGGGCTTCCTTGAAGCCTCCCTCTTTATGTTCATCTCTTCTGTCTGGAATCATAAAAAAGACATCTAGGCTCTCCCAGCCCCCTTTAGTAGACCCAGCTCCTACCAGCCAACACATAAAAGTCTTTGGAACAGGAAATAGTGATTAAAGATCTTCTTGGCCAGGCCACACCCTGACTCCCATATTATGTGATTAGGTGGGGAAAAACCCAGTTAATTAGAGTTCTCAGTATTTTTCCAGTGAGAAGCTGCTTTTTATTTTCACAGCTCTGATAATTTCCACTTAGGAGGTAAGGTTTTAATGAAGCTGTCAACTTAGTGTTTGGAATCAGACAGTCTCACCTATTTCATAGCTTTAAACTTTGGGCAAGCCATTTTTAAAAAAATAAATGAATGAATGAATGAATGGCTGAGTTGGGTCTTTGCTGCTGTGTGCGGGCTTTTTCTAGTTGCTATGAGCAGGGGCTACTCTTCGTTGCAGTGCGCGGGCTTCTCATTGTGGTGGCTTGTCTTGATGCGGAGCACGGGCTCTAGGTGCACGGGCTTCAGTAGTTGTGGCTCACGGGCTCTAGGTGCACGGCCTTCAGTAGTTGTGGCTCACGGGCTCTAGAGTGCAGGCTCAGTAGTTGTGGCACATGGGCTTTGTTGCTCCGTGGCATGTCGGATCTTCCTGGACAAGGGCTCAAACCCGTGTCCCCTGCATTGGCTGGCGGATTCTTAACCACTGCGCCACCAGGGAAGCCTGGGCAAGCCATTTTTTTAATCTCTTTGATTCCCTGCAATTCCCTATACACAAGGTAAAACTGAATTAACAATAGGTTTAATGGTGTTGTTGATACTTAGTAGGTTGTTAATAGGTTTTGATTCTCATTCCCCTTGTTCCTATTAGAAGTTTTCTTGGGCTTGGGAGTTTGAGATGGCAGTTAGCTTCACCACTCTGAATCATGGCGGAATGACTGCAGACTCCTGTCAAAGAGAGCAGTTCAGCCCAACTGTTGGATATATTGGATTAAGTACGTATTTTTATAATAAATCCCACCCTCCTACACACACACACACACACACACACACACACACACACTCACATTGCACAAAAAAGCAAGGTGATTTGGCATATGATCAATCATACCTTTTAGATTATCAGCTAATTTCTACTTGGCTCTTCAGAAAGTGGATAAACACTTTGATATCACGCAAGCAAGAAAGAATAGCCTTCAGTGAAAGTGTAGGTCCTTAGGGACTGGCTCTGTTCTTTTGAAGATATGTGTGCCATACTTTTAGATACGAGCACATAAATAAAGTCTAAATCATACCAGACCTTGTTCAGAATCGTCCTTCTATACTAAGTCATTCTCCATGTGCTAATTTTAAAATGTAGCCTTGATCTTCCCTAGTTTTTTGGAGGGGAAGTTCTTTCGCTACTGAAAACAGAGCATTGAAAAGAGAGGACCCATCATTGTTTTCCAGGGTTTTATTCCCCATTCCTTAGAGGTGTCTCCTGACCTCTGGTACAGTGGCTCCTGGAAGGTTGGAGAGTCGTTATTGTTTGGGGTTAGAGAATCTGTAGGCACAAGCACGTTGTCTCAAAGGACACTCAAAGTATAAATGCCTTGCGATGGAGTTTGGGGAGAAAAAGACATTAAAAGGGAGTCTTAAAACTTGAAAACAGTTTCATATCACAGTAGTTTATACATCATGAGGTCATCTTTGGTGTCTCCCAGCAGTTATCATACCTGGATTTTCTGTGACTTGGCTGTCCCCCCACCTCCTGACTGAGCTCTAGACTCTTCCTTACTCTTTACTCATCGTCTTTCCCGTTTATCCACATTTCTTCTGTCACCCTCCTATGTACACTCTGCTTGCTTTCAACTGTTAATGATTGGTCTAGGGTATATTCACTTCTCTCTCTCTCTCTCTCCATTTTTGATGTTACCATTTTCCCTTAAAGGCAACTTCTCATACCAGTTTTAACTTATGACCAAGTGCCCATGACTTTCAGGTGTGAAATACATGAAATTTAGAAACTGGAGAGAGAAAATGGGAAGTGAAAGGGTAGGACACTGCTTTAGAGGTCATTTACCTCAATTTCTGGGGGTGTGTGAAAGCTTACAAAGTGCCAGTTTGTCTCTGAGCTACTGTTTCTGTCCACGTTCACACACACACGTATACACGGCAGGAGCTCGGGCTTGCTGTTCATTCAGTCCCATTCTCCTAGGACTTAATGTCCTGCCGTTGTCTTCCAGACCGCTTTGGTACAGTTTGCCCCTGAGGAATGAACCTGATGCTTGTGTTCGGCTAATGGTACCTGAAACTAGCAACCTCCTCAGATGCTTGAAATTAAACAAAATACTCTTTTGATAAAGCCATATACTCAGAGTGTTTGGAGTGCAAAAGATCATTTAGAAAATCATTTCGTAGATGAGTGCCTTTGTGTTTAAATGACTTGCTTGTTGGAGGTTGACCTAGAACAGCAGGCAGGCCACTTCACCTATCAGTACTCTTTTTCTTGTAAAGGACTCCAGTTCATTTGACTATAATGGGATTATTCCAGAATGAGTCACTAGAAATAATCCTGCTCTGAAAAACCTAGAGATGAATTGTAAATAAGTTCCTGTATTTGGAGTGAGTTAGCAAATAAGAGAGTACTTTGAATTCAGTAGAGGAAATAGACAAGTTAATTTGATGTTCTTGGTTTTATTGGTAGGTGAATCTTTAGGTGGTTGTCATATTTAAGGTAGGAAGAAGTATATTCTGTGCAGGAGTGAAAATAGGTTAGAATTCTGTTTTTAATCTTTATCATACACATGGCCTATTCGAGTTCTATAAAGCATGGCTGTACTTGTACAGGGGCTTATTTATGGTATCAGATTCAAGTAAATGTTCATTCTCTGCTCTCTCCGGTGGTCTCTGACATTTTGGAGAGTATCTGAGAGTACCAGAGACACTCTGAGGTCATCTAAAAGTATCTGAGAATATCTGAAATACATAATAAATCTGTTTATTAATAAATAAGTATTTACTGAGCACTGATTAATACGTTTTAGCTAGATGCAGTAAGTGCAGCAAACAGCGTGAGTTTTGTTTGAAAATCAGATGTCTTGCATGTAATTAAGACTTCATAAAAGTAAATGTTGGGATGTTGCTTTTGGCTTTTAATTATTAAATAAGCATTATTTATTTTTTCTTTCCAAAGGAATAAAAAGAATTTGATAAAAGGGAAAATTTGCCCCCCTTAATGAAGTAATTCAGTGAACCTTCTATTTATGTATTGTAACCATATGTATTCAGCCAGAGGTTTTTCTTCTCTTCTCTCTCTCCTACAACTAAATAGCTTTGGGCAGAAGCATGCAACCTTTTTGCTATTAAGTTTCTCTGAAGTAAGGCCAGAAAGCTTTAAAAATATTTTGATCAAGATGGTTTAGGAGTCTGGTTATGACTCAGTTTGTTCTGACTGATTTGATTGAGTAACATCTTGGATTGTCAAAGAAGTGATGTAATGAGTGTTTTCTCATTCTGCAGGGTATTCTTAGACTAACAAATATATCTCCCACCTATTATAATATAGAGAACTTCCCTTCTCCCCCAATTGAGGAGCAGTTCCCCTGCTCAGAAACTGGTCTCCTCTTACTTATAGTGGGATTTGTTAGATTCTTGTCCTTTTCTTTCTTCTGAGGAAGTTTGAACTTGCTACCTCTTACTTTTTTTTGTTGTTTTTGAAATTTTCAATTTTAATTTCATAAAAACTTGAAAAAAATTTCAAACTTACAGAAAAGTTTTAAGTACAGGACCAGCTGTCTTTTGTATCCTGAAGTTTTGGAAAGTAAGTTGCAAACATAGAGCTTCATCATCCTCAAATACATGGACGCTCTCCTACATAACTACAATATGTGCATTAACATCAGCAAATTAACGTTGACGTATTGTTGCCATCTAATCCTTATAAGATAGGCCTGTGAAAACTAGTCAATTGCCAAAAAAAGAAAATTTGAGCACTGCATTATGCAAAAAAGGTCATGATAATTCACAGTTGAGAGGTCTCCGTATAAAACAGAAAAAACATATGCGTACTGTATGGCAAATGAGGAGGCAGGTGAAGATGATCACGGTAATGGAACTACTGTCTGTGTATTTGCCTAGGACTCCCGAGCGTCTGCATTCACTTTGATGCTGAATATGTGGGGTCTTGGGATGACTCATCACGTGACTACCAGTTAGTGCCAGCCTTTGGCTTTGCATTTGGCCCTGGTACCTTTGCTCAGAGTCAGCCATCTTGGTCTTGTTGGTCTGCTTCTTGACATAGCCTCTTCGAGTTCAGTTACTTAGTACAAAAAAAAAAAGTGCAGGTATTTCAGACCAGCAGAGGGATTCCTCAGTGCATGCAGCTTGAAGCTGTCCACTGCACCTTAAGGGTGGTCTCACATGAATGAATGTCCTGCCCTATGTCTCTCTTGCTGAAGAGTAAGAGAACTCACCCTCTGATCAAATAGACACATGCTTTGATTTCACTTTATTCGTTAGAAAATTCCTAAATGAAGTTCTTCATGTAGTTTTTCTCTGATTTATGTTAGAAAGTGCCGTTGTCACAGTGACAGTATGGCTGTGAAATAGATATGCTGAAGAACAGTTTTTCTTAGAAAAAGTAAAAACGCTGATTAATAAGGCTAGTTCTTTGAAAGAACTATTATAGGAAACCTCAATTTAAAAAACTATTTCCCTGGTGGCTCAGTGGTTGAGAGTCCGCCTGCCGATGCAGGGGACAGGGGTTCATACCCTGGTCCGGGAAGATCCTACATGCCGCAGAGTGTCTGGGCCCGTGAGCCATGGCCACTGAGCCTGCGTGTCCGGAGCCTGTTCTCCGCAACAGGAGAGGCCACAACAGTGAGAAGCCTGCGCACTGCAACGAAGAGTAGCCCCTGCTCACCGCAACTAGAGAAAAGCCTGTGCACAGCAACGAAGACCCAATGCAGCCAAAAAAAAAAAAAAAATGAAATTCAAGAAAAAATTCACACATCCCATCACCTTATCAAAGTAACTTGTGTTCTTTATTGTTTATATGTCTGTATAACTTGCAATAAGAATCTTGTTTATATTAAAAAGTTATTGCACATATAGATTCTGATTATGATACATGCTCTTAAGGCTCTTGCAGACCAATTTGAAGATAAGACTACGTCTGTATTGGAACGTCTGAAGATTTTCTATTGCTGTCAAGTGCCACCTCATTGGGCCATTCAGGTATTTTTGTTGTTGTTGTCATTGGGTATGGAAAATACTTCGCATTTGAAAGATAAACGCATTAGATGTTTATGTTTGAGTTTTCAAATATTTCAGTGAAAAGAATAAAAGTATCTAGCTGAGGATTGCCAGTTACTTCAAACTGCTATTTGAGTAAAGTGATATTAGACTTTTATAACATTAAAAAAAATTTAAACTAGATCAACTAGAACCACAGAAGTCTTCATTTTCAATGTTTAAAAGCCCTTTAAGGACCTTCTGCTAAAGAATGAACCTTTTAAGCAAGTTGTGTACAAAAGATAAAGGAAAGCATTTATTCAATACTTGATATTGTGGGATACCCTTAACTACTCTCCTCTTTCTAGTGATATGAGAATACCTAGTTTAGCTCCCACACCATGGTTCTCCTGTGTAAGAGGCGTCAGTTCTCTAGTTTGTAAAATTTTAAGCACTGAAGGCCACTTAAGATATGTGGTCCAGTTTCTTAATTCTACAGAAAAGAAAATTGAGGCCCAGTGCAATTAATTACACTTTTCCAATGTTGATCATATAGCTGTTCACGAACTACATCTTTAGTTTCCCAACTTTTAGTCTAGTTTACCTCCTTTCCTGTGTCTCCATTGGGTTGTAATTATTACAAATAATAACAGCCAGCTTTTACTGCACATTTATTATGAGGTACACATTTTGTTCTGCCTTTCACACACGTTATCTTATTTTATTGCAACAATTTTGTGAAATAGCCTCATTTTACAGATGTGAAAGCTATGGTGCAGAGTGGCTAAGTGGAGTTAAATGATGCTAGCCAGAAATTTCTAGATGATTTAGTAACTATTGTCATTTTAACCAGCTTCCTGTCCTCTCTTGTGGATTAGGCACATAGGCAGTGATTTAGAACTATAAATGCCAACCCACAATTCAATGACTCAGAATCTCCATCATAAGATTCTTAGAGAGTAGGTTATATTCTCAAGCACAGGGTAAATGAGGGGGTTTATTACACATTGGGATTCATTTTATCTATTGAAGGCATCTCAATAAAACATAGGCACAAAAAAAGCTTTGTTATATCATCTCAAAAGGAGTAGCTTCTTCATCAGGAAGGTGTTAAAAATTGGAACTTTTTGGCATGTTTTTGACCCTGATCTGTGAAATTTAAGTGCTTTGTACTGTGTGATTTGTGGTGTATAAACCTCTCAGACTGTTATTGTGACAAAACATGTCTGTTGAGGGTGTAGCTGTTACTCTGTTTCTGAGCAGAACCATTAGGAAAATTAAGTACTGTTCAAATAAATTTAGGATGTAGGCTAAGTGTTTATTTTATCTGCTTAGGAAGCTGTGGATTTTAGGATATTTGGGCAGTTAGATAAACATCCTCTTTCATTAAGAAATTAAATCATTTTTCTTTCATAATAGGGAGTAACCATATCTTTATGTATTATTTTTAAAGATCAAGAAGTAACAGCATAGTTTATTATAAAAAGAGAATTCATCTTTACTGCTAGCTAAAGATCATATCAGCTTAGATGTCATAACTTTCTTCATCTATTAAATGAAAAGATTAAACTACTTACTACATGAGCATTAAGACTTATTCCAGCTCCCACATGCTATGTTCAGGTTTTGAAAATGTCCAACCACATATTCTAAAATAGCCAAATTCTCTTGTATTTCATAGGATACAGAAGAATTGGACCATCCCTTTTATTTATTTCGATAATATGTTAGCTTATAATTTTCAGGCATATTTCATTTTACTTTCTAAGTTTGTTAGTCCTGCATGTTCCATGTCCATAAGCCTCTTAACTCTTAAATATGTATTGAATTTTGAAACCAGACCTTCAAGAGTCTCACCTACTTTTTAAACCTTTTTAATATTGTTTTTCTATTCCTGCAGGTTGGATCACTTATAATATACAGTATGTTTATTTTTGAATATATTTAACCTTCACTCACCTTACCATAATTTGCACCCTTTTATCTGCCAAGGACTGGGAAATTAGAAGCTAAGTTTTTTAGGATGTGCTTAAAATAAATTAGTGTTTTCATTTTCCTCAGCTATATGCCCAGAAGTGGAATTACTGGATCATATGGTAGTTTTATTTTCAGCTTCCTGAGGAACCTCCATACAGTTTTCTGTAGTGGCTGCACCAGTTTACATTCCCACCAACAGTGCACAAGAGTTCCCTTTTCTCCACGCCCTCAGCAACACTTATCTCTTGTCTTTCTGATAATGGCCATTCTAACTAGAGTTTTAAAAATTGATTTATTGGATATCAGCTTTACAACAGAGATTGTCCTATATAGAATCTCTAGGTAATGAAGAAATACAGATTTTGCCTTTTAAGTTCTGAATTCTTGGGAAAAAATTGATATATTGAGTGTTTTGAACAGTTCCTATATTGTTTTTTAATTCCTTACCCCCTCTAAAGAGGCTTGCTAAAGTAAAGGTAAGTATTGAATGATTGCAAATTTCTAATTAGTAGAGGTTGAATTGTAGAAATTAGGCATTTAATACAGTAAGCAGATGCTTAAAATGGCAGATTGGATATACCTACAAGTGGAATAGGAATCTGTCTTTGTGTAAAGGATTGTTCATTATTTTAACTTGATTTTCTAGCGCCAGCTTGCAAGTCTACTCTTTGAGTTGGGATGTACCAGTTCAGCCCTTCAGATATTTGAGAAGCTAGAAATGTGGGAAGATGTTGTCATTTGTTATGAAAGAGCTGGGCAGCATGGGAAGGTATGTAATAGTAAAATTCTGTGTACTGGCCAGGGCCTTTCATCTTTGAGCGTCTTCTCACTTGTTTTTTAAGCCTACTTTTGCCAACAGTTCACTTATATTCCTTTTTTCACTTTTTTCCCCAGAAATCTTTTTAATGTTTTCTCTGATTTCCGTTGGGGCAGATTATTTTGTCTGCATGTGTATGTGTTTATAAAAGAGAAAAGCAAGGCCCCAAACTGATACAGTATTTGATGTTTGTGAATAAATAATGAAAGCTTTAAACACATTGCACCTTGCGATCTCTTTCCTTTATTAACTCTCCTTCTGTAGACAACTTCAAAATGAACTATTAGGAATTATTTTAAGCACCATTGTGTTGCTTTATGATCAGAGGCTGTGGGTCTGAAGGAAGGTTACCTAGGAGGGAGGGCAGCTGGCTTGGCCTGTAGAAAATCCAAAGAGTGTGACAACCCACCCCGCCTTGGGGCAGAAGAGTTGTCAAGTGTGTAATGCACATTTAATTCCACCCTTAAATTGGGTCAAGAGAGAGAATGTTGCCATATTTGCATCTGTTATTAATCTATTGTTTTTTTCCCTCATAAATGAAAAGAATTTTTAAAGAAAGAAAAAAGGACTATGCAGTGTGTGTATGTTCAATGGACACATTGAAATCATTTGTTAATTTTGGATTAAAATTTTAAATGGCTAAATTTCTATCATAAATGTAGTACACAGGCAGAGTAAAACCCACAAATTGGATCATTTGTGTCTACAGTCAGCCTTTTGCCGTCACCCTGAAAAAGAGAAATGGTGGTACGTGTGTGTCTGTTTCTTAATACCTTTCTAAGTGTGTGTATTTTAGACTAATAGTAAAAGTTACATTCCTTTCACTAATCACTAATGTCAGTGAAGGTCTTTGAATTGTACTGGGTTAAGGAGAGACTACCATGGTGATAACATGTTACTATAGAAGATTATAGAATTATAATATTTTCATCCTGGGAAAGGGCTCCATAATCATCCGTTCCATTTTTCTCCTTTTCCAGGTAAGGAAAGGAGTCTCTAACGATTCGGGTTAGGTCACAAAGCTAGTTATTGATTAATAACTTAAGAGACCACATGACGTAATGGTTAAAAGCATAGCCCAGACTGCCTGGATTCAAAAGCTAACCTTGGCACATGCTAGCTTTGTGATATTGGGGCAGGTTGCTCAAACATCCCCTAGCCCCCAAGCCTCAGTTTCCTCATCTAGAGGCACATAATCTATCTACCTTACAAGTTTTCGTGGCATAATGTATGTAAACTACATAGAATGGTGCTTTCCTCATAGTGCTGTGTGAGTGTTTGCTGCTGATTCTAAGACATAATGTTTTTCACATTTTAACGTCTTTGAATTTGGAATATATCTGTTGCTTGATGGCATCTGTCAGTCGCTGTCAGTCAGGTGGCCATTTGGCCAGGTTGTAACTGCTTGTGCTTGTACAAGTTTAGTTGTAGCTATACTTAGTATCATCATTTCAATTGAGTTATGTACACAGTGTCAGCTCTACATATGTTGGGTTTAATTGCCATTTAAGATATCTTCAAAAAGATTCCCTTATGATATGGCGTTGAAACACAAAGTTATTGAACACACAGTAAAGGACCAAAACAAGGTCAAGAGATGTGAATTTAGCATTAGTGAAGTAAACATGTGCCATTGGCAAAATCATCACAGTTCCATTTACTTTTCTTTAATAACACTAAATGCTTTATGGCAACCAAGAAAGGAAGACATCCCAAAGTAAATGAAGCTGTGTTTTGTACTGAGATCTGTGAAAAAATGGTTGCCACTTAAAATTTCAAGCAGTGTATTGAGGGCAGGAAAAATTGCCAAATTTTTCTGAATAGATTTAAAAAATATCAAAGCACTGAGAGGCTGATGTGATTCATCCATGGCATTGTGTCATAATTTAATTGAAAGCGTTTTTTCTTTTTTTTTTTTTTTTACGGTACGCGGGCCTCTCACTGTTGTGGCCTCTCCCGTTGCGGAGCACAGACTCCGGACGCGCAGGCTTAGTAGCCATGGCTCACGGGCCCAGCCGCTCTGCGGCATGTGGGATCTTCCCGGACCGGGGCACGAACCCGTGTCCCCTGCATCAGCAGGCAGACTCTCAACCACTGTGCCACCAGGGAAGCCCGCATTTTTTCTTTATTAGTTAAGAGTTAGTCTTACTATTGATGGCATCTCACATTTGATGAAATATAGTATTATGTTTCTTCAGGGACTTAAGTTTTTTTTTTTTTTTAGTGCCTATTGTCTGGCACACAGGTAGTACTCAGATATTTGTTTAACAGAGAAATGAATGGATGAATGAATGGTATCTTGACTCCCAGGATACCATTGATATAGTTCCCATTGCATCATTCTTCACATCGGTCAGTGAACAAATAATAACTGTATATAAAAATATGGAAATTTTTGAAATAGTGAGTTTTGAAATAATTAAGCAAGTTGGTGAATCACAAATACCCAAAGCACATTTTGAAATATTAAATTTATTTAATTATTTTTAGAAAGTATGGAAAGTAGAGACCTTCTCTTATTGTAAAAAAAAAATATATAATGAGTCCATTCCTTTGGATGGATGGCCTATGGAATGGATTTGACTATGTTTCCTAAAGTAGTTGTGGTATTATTATTTTTTAAATTTGCACATAACCTTATAAGAAATGTCTTATAGTAATGATAAACTCCTATATTTTTAATCACTCTATAAAATGTGCATATTTTAATTTTTAGGAATGTATAGTCATTTACTTTGTCCCAAGTCTTTTGTGAGTTACAGCCAAACATCCTTCAAAATCTTGATATTAGCTTTTTATTTGCCACATAAAAGACTTCCCTTACCTGTTTTTCTTATGCTGTATTTACAGATCAGCTTAATCATAGACCCTAAAAACGTTTGCGTCAAGTTGGAAGCAAATGTTTTATTTCTAAAACAGCTAAGATTCTTTTAGTGTTTGGTTGTGTGCCAGTAGTTGTCACCACGTTTTGATTTAAGTAGAAGTTTGTGAAATTTTAATCCTTGCATTTAGTGCTTAATGGCATAATTTATTTTTGAAAGGCAAATTCGGAAAAGTATCTAAGTCTAATTATTATGCTCTGGTGCTCATGTTTGCACCCCACTAGTAAGATCTCAGACTTTCTAATTTAGAAACTACCTACAGAAATTCTCGTTATTTAATGACCACTGGCAAAATAGCCAAGATTAGTTTTGCTTGACCTTGGGGTCAGAACTGGTTCTCATCTGCTAGCATTTAATTTTTTAAGGCTATTTGGCACACTGCAGTTTCCCCAAGGCTTTTCTATAACAAAAGTTTTATTTTGTTGCTCAAATTGGGTCCATAAGTGAAAAGACAAAAGACTGAGCAGGCGTAAGCTGCCTGGAGAGGGCAGGGGGGAAGGAAGTGGAGAGATTCAGGTTGGGACCTCTCTTATTTTCTCCTGTTTCTAGGAAACAAGGCTTACCTGAGATGCAGAGCCTTATCTTTCATTATGCTACAGTTGCAGATCATCGTAGCCTTTGGGCTTTAACATTTTTTTCCTTTAAATTGCCAAGTAAATCTTTTATTTCTAAAACAGCTGAGATTCTTTTTAACATTTGGTTGGGGTTTTCTAAGATAGTTTCTTTATATGATTTAAGAGAGTTCCCACATGTTCTTTTCTCACACTACAGTCGAGTAAGCTTCCTAAAAGGCAAATCTGATCATGTTGTTCTGACTCTTCAGGAACTTCCCTGTGTCTCCAGGATTAACTCAGAGCTCTTTAGCGTGAATGGTCTTCACTTCATGATCTGACTCCTGCTTACCTTGCTAACTGCATTGTCTACCTACTTTTTTTTTTTAATATTTATTTATTTATTTTGGCAGCGCCAGCTCTTAGTTGTGGCATGTGGGGTCTTTGTCGCCACACATGGGATCTTAGTTGCGGCATGGGGGATCTAGTTCCCTGACCAGGGATCAAACCCGGGCTTCCTGCATTGGGAGCACCGAGTCTTAACCCCTGGACCACCAGGGAAGTCACTACCTACTCTTTTATCTCTGCTTTGCCCCCCTTTGTACTCACTCATCCAGGTTGTGCCCAAAGTTCTGGTAGGACTAAACTACTTGTAATTCTTGAATTTTCAGCATTGTTTGACCTCAGAACCTTTGCACATGCTATTGTCTGTCTAGAACTTGTCCTCCTTAGCTCACTCCTTATTCTTCAGATGTCTCTTTGGTGATTGCTTCCTACAGTGTACTTTCCCTGAAATCTCCCTTGAAGATTTGGTGATATTCTCCTGTGTGCTCCTATAACACCCAGCAGTGCTTTTATCCTTCATGTGCTGGCTTAGCTCACCTGCTAAACTGTAAGCTGTTTAAGAGCCAGACTTGTGTCTATATTATTTATAGCTGTCTCGCCAACACTTACCACAGGCCTGGAGCCTAGGGAGAACTTAAATATATTTGCTGAATGAATGATTAGTAGGTGTTCGTAGAATAGTGATTGCATTGAAGCAAATCTCCAAGTAGACACTCCTTATGGACTTTACATGTGGTGAAAGATACCTCTCCAACCCCTGCTATATATTTTCTCTCCAAAAACAAATTATAACATCTCACCCCTCTCATTTCAACCTTTTAATTTTAGGAATAGAAATAGGAGCCTTCGAGAACTTTAATTTTTGCTCTGCAGATACTGTGAGCATGCTGTTATTATGTAATGCAATTTTGAGAGCCTTTTATGTACTACATTCTTTATAGAATTATTTTCTCACTGTCATTTAATATTTGTAACAGCCTACAAAGTATGAATTGTTTTTGCCACTCTACTGATTAGCCTTAGTAAGTGGCAGATTTTGGAATCCAAGCTCAGACCTTCCTTTCCTCTAAAGCCCACACTGCTTCCCCAGCATCTGCCCCCCATCCCGGTTGTTGTTAATCCCTTAAAATTTGATGGTCAATTTATAAGTTAAAACCTGTTGTGTTCAGTTGAATGAGGAAGATAGGCAAAACAACTGAAAATATAACTTGGTGTACAAATAGGAGATGATCAGCTAATTGGATAACAAGGGCTGTTTTTAATTATTCTGTTTTATCTTGGACCTGGAATATTTATGTTGGCAGGTACCCTTTGAAAAATCAAGCCAGAGCGTGGTGCAGTTACACACATAAATGTAAAGAGCAGTTAGTGAATAGTTGGCTCAGTCAGAGAGTGAGTAAGACTAGGCATCACCCCACGGAAAAGGGGAGTGAGCGACTGGGCTGAGATGAAGTGTTTTGTACTTTTCACCTCTCAGTTGCCTCTCACAGAACAAGAATGTAGGCTAGGGATAAACTGCCTTTCTGCTAGAAGGATTGTCTGTGACAGCCATAAGAGTACAAGGTTCTTTGGTGCTCTCTTAGTTCTGCCCTCTCGTCCCATTCACTGTGTCAAGGGCAGTAGAGAACCTTTCCAGTGGTCCAGCTCCCTGTTTTTGAGAAACAGTCTCTGCAGTAGTAAAAATTAGAATCCATTTTCGTCTGTGCTTCAGAGGAAAAGACTGAGTTAGACTATGCCCAAAGTTGTTTGAGCTGTACGCACAACACACACACACACACACACACACACACACACACACACACACACACACACACTTTTGAAAACCTGAAGCTATTGTCAGATGGCCAAATCTAATTCATAATATGACTTTAAATTCTTAGGCTGCCATTTATTGGTCCCCTTGGAGCAAACCTCTACTTGTTAAGCCTAATTCTGTCATTTCTGTAGTCCTCAAATGCACTCGTTATAATTAGTACCATCTCTGGGTCTAGAGCTCATTTCCCCACCTTCATTTTTTTGCCAGGAGAGCTTCCTGTAGTTGTTGGTCTACCAATTCCCCTACCTACATACTGACCAGATGCAGTGTCAGATGAGGGCCACTCTTATCGCACATTAGAATTTTTAATTCCTTCCTCTCATTCACAAAATCAAGGCCCAAATCGCAGCCAGGAAGGGCAGTTTGTTTTGATAATTCCTTCTGACTCAAGTAGGAATACTTTTCTTGAAATGTTTTATTTTTCTTTTTATTAGATACTGAACTGAACTTTCACCCATATTCTTTACCCCAAATGCAGGGCCTTGTCTCTGACAGGGTGCTTCCTGGAATCCTAGTGTGCTTAGGGTAGGGTCCCTGCTTCAAACCCGAATATCCCATATAACAGCTTGTAAAAAAATATACCTTCATAAATGTAAGTGAGTCCCAATATGGCATATTTTTCACTATATTAACTTTTTTCTTGCATATATCTAAAATTCTCAGTTACCTCTCAACACTGGACTGTTTGATCAAAAGGTACATCACCAGGGTACGGAACTCAGGCTGTCAGTTTTGCTCCTCGGTATTTTTAGTCCTAAGGAGAGTCACTTCTTAGGTGTGATCACTTGCATGAGAAGGGCCTGTGAAATTCAGATTCTGCTGTATGACCTCTCTGTTTGCTAGGACTAACTTGTTGTTAGATCATTCCTAATTTAGTCATGCTCAGTGTTGATGTCAGCCAGAGCATGTCCCCAAAATGTTCTCCCTTTGTTCTCAATAGGAAGAATCTTTTATGTCTCTATTTAGAATCTGAAGCCCTTTGTGATTTCAGTGTTAGTTTCAGTTGAATTCATCCAACATTTATAGAGTACCTGCTCTGTGCTGGGCAATGGTATTCCAAAGATGAGAATGAGAAAAAAAGTTACCTCCAAGGAGCTTATAGTCTGATAGTGCAGATATTTGTGAGCAGAATACTTTAGTATAGTGTGACAGATGCTAAGATGGAAGTGTGTAGATTCCAAGTTCTACTTGGCCAGCAAAATATTTCTGCCACTGCTATCCTTCTATAAAGCAACATTCTACTCAGTTTGTATCTTGTACAGATTCTTTCTGTGAGATCTACAGGGCCTCCTCCTGTGATTCCACACATTTTCATAAAAAACTGATGTTTGGTTGAAATCAGCCTTGAGTGGAAAAATTCAGCTTTAACCTTGTAGCATCAGTACTTTTCCCCTTTGTCCTTACTTCCTCCAGTCCTGTTACATGAACACCTGGGTTACATGAACACCTGGGTTACATAAACACCTGTTTAACAGTTGACAACAGCAATTTTTCTGTCTTTGGAGAAACTGTACACAGTGACTAATATGATTATTTATAGAAAATTTTAATGTTTCTAGAAGGTGTGTCAAGTTTCTATCCTTCTTCCTAGTAGTGAAGCCTCAAGCATCTTGCTTTCCAGTCTGGTTTTCCAGTGGAGGGATTGAGAAAAAACACAAACATTAGTTTAGGGCTTACTGTGTGCCTGACAAAATGCTAGGTACATTTCACATCTAATTCTTCATCTTAATTTTTGGATATAAATTTGTTATTTATTTATTTATTTGGCTGAGTTGGGTCTTCATTGCTGCGCGCGGGCTTTCTCTTGTTGCAGCGAGCGGGGGCTACTCTTCATTGCGGTGCGCAGGCTTCTCATTGCGGTGGCTTCTCTTGTTGCGGAGCACAGGCTCTAGGCATGCGGGCTTCAGTAGTTGTGGCATGCAGGCTCAGTAGTTGTGGCTTGCGGGCTCTAGAGCACAGGCTCAACAGTCGTGGCACACGGGCTTAGTTGCTCCGCGGCATGTGGGATCTTCCCAGACCAGGGCTGGAACCCGTGTCCCTTGCACTGGCAGGTGGATTCTTAACCACTGCACCACCAGGGAAGTCCCTCACAGATCTTCTTATTGTTCGAAGTCTATAGAATGAATTATGCAACACAGTTTTCTAGGGACATGTTAGGGCCCTTTTGGTTTTAAGAGAACCAACATATACTAGCTTAGGCAAAAAAAGGAATTTATAGGTTCATGCAACTGAAAATTCTAGTAGACCCATCATGATAGCCGTATCCAGGGGCTGAGATGATGTTATCTCTCAAAGAGCCAGACAAGATGGCCCCTGGAAGCTCAAGGTTAGTAATCCCATTGGAAAAATACAGTCAACTCCATGGCTATAACAGAAAAGTTCTGAACTGCCTGAGGCATGTGCCCTTGCCTCTAATAGGCCCTACCTGTACCACATGGAATGGTTTCCCCTCAGGGAAGGGGAATCAGAAGATCAGAGAATAGAGCTGAGCAGGAAAAAGAGCAGTTGATGTCCACTGTAGGGTGGGAGTTTAATTTTCTAAATCTGAAGTTGCAAGAGGTATTTTGTTTGGCTTACATAGTGTTTTGAAAAAAAATTAGAGTAAGCATTTTCAGGCAATTTCATCTAAAAATCTAGATTTCTTCTCTTAAAGAATCAAATGATGTGGAAACATTGGGGCAAATTCCCATATTCTTGTGCTAACTGGCTGGAGTTGAGGAGTGGCTCCTTCCTTTGTATGTTCAATCGCCAGCCTACTTTATTCATTCTCAATAATTGGCAAGAATCTCTGGGCATTTGAGTGAGTGACCCTTGCTCTAAGCACTGCAGGTTTTCCTGGTAGAGTAAGGAGAGTGTTATTCCAGCCTTAATTCATAAGGTTCTGTGTAAGTCTTGGCTGACTTAATTTTATGCTGAGATTCACTGTGCCTAGTCATTGCTGTAAAGTTGTATTAAGAATAGTAATTAGTTGTGTGGAATTACAAAATAAAATAGATATGTAAGATATGTATATATGTGTGGGTAAGGGAATGGTCTTTGAGGTTTGCAGGTTCCTGTAGGCACCCCAGGTTCATTGCAGCCATTTGCCACTTGAAGTATGCCTTTGCATGTTTGGGAATGTATTTTTATCCTACTTCATAGATGTTAAGATGACAAATTTCTTGTATTGTGTAAGAACATACATCTGTGTTTTCCAGTAGGGAAGCCAGAAATACCAAAGCTTTTCACATTCTGTGAAGATTTCTGACCACCCACATTTTGACACTGCGGAAGTGATATTACAAGCCCTTGTGCTTTATTTATGTTCACTGGGCACATCTTTTTTAGTTCTTTATTTGGTAATAAATTATATAAATTGAGTGGATAAGTGGAGGAGGGAAGAGAAAATAGAACATTTTGGAGAGAGTGAGGAAGACTGAGGGTGTGACTAATTGAAGAGAGCAAATATATTGCCTGCAAGCATTGCCCTTGGGGGAGATAAGTCTGTCGGCAGGATGAAGAGGTGTAAGTGCTCAAGGAGAAAGAATTGACTTATCTAAAGAAACGTGGGATAGGAATTTGAGGAAAAAAAGAGGCCAATTTAGACTAAGCAGAGTCACTGCTCTAGTGTTTCTTACCTTCTTCTGGAAGCTGCCCCACTCTCGCCCTCCAGACCCATCTTCCAGAATTGATATTATTTATTATTGATATATACGTATTTATAACTGTAAATTTTCCTCTAAGCACTGCTTTCACTGCATCCCATAAGTTTTGGCATATTATACATTTGTTTCCATTTATCTCAAAGTGTTTTCAATTTCCCTGTGATTTCTTTTTTGACTTACTGTTTATTTAACAGTGTGTTGTTTAATTTCCACATATTTGTGAATTTCTCAAATTTGTTACTGATTTCTAATTTCATCCCATTGTAGTTGGAGAATATCCTTTGTGTGACTTCTACACTTTCAGATTTATTGAGACATTTTATGACCTAACATATAGTATATCTTCTGGAGAATGTTCTGTGTGCACTTGAGAAGAATGTGTATTCCACTGTTGTTGGACAGAGTGTCCTTTAAGTGTCTGTTGGGTCTAGTTGGTTTATAGCATTGTTCAAGTCTTCTATTTCTGTCTTCTGTATAGTTGTTCTATTCATTATTAAAAGTTGGATATTGAAGTCTCCAAATATTATTGTTGAATTTGTATTTCTCCCTTCAGATCTGTCAATTTTTGCTTGGGGCTCTGTTGTTAGGTGAGCATATACTCGCAACTATTCTATCTTCTTGATGGAGTGAATATTTATCATTAAAATATGCCTTTCTTTGTTCTAGTAACAATTTTTGTCTTAAGGTGTGTTTTGTCTTATATCAGTATAGCTACTCCAGCTTTCTTTTGGTTACTGTTTCCACGATGTGTTATCTTCCTTCTTATTTTTTAAAAATTTTCAATCTGTTTGTGTCTGAATCTAAAGTGTGTCCCTTGTAGACAGCATTTAGTTGAATCATAATTTTAAAATCCTTTCTGCCAATCTTGCCTTTGATTGGAGTATTTAATCCCTTTACATTTAATTTAATTACTGATAGTGTAGGATGTATGTTGGTCATTTTGTTTTCTATATGTCTTTTTTATTTCCCCATTACTGCCTTCTTTGTGGCTAAATGGTTGTTTTCTACTTCTAGTATACCATTTTAATTCCGTTGTCATTTCTTTTACTTTTTTTCTTTTTGAGTTTCTTAGTCCTTGTACTAGGCATTATTTAAAATAGCAGATTTTAAGTGTCTTTTAAGTCCATCATATGGACATCCTCAGGGATGGTTTCTACTTTTTTTTCCCATGTAAGGGCCATACTTTCTTGTTTCTTTGTGTAGTTTCAGATTGGTTAGCTTAATGGTCAGCTAATGATTGGACAGAAAATTCCTTAAATGCCTAAATTAAGAAGTCTCCCAGTCTTTGATGGTGGGCTCTAGGTGTGTGTGTGTTGGGGTACGCTTTCAGCGCTTAGCCAGGCAGTTGACAACTCTGCCTTAGCATTCACTAACTGCTTGTGCAAAGCCTCAGGGTCATCCTGAGGTGAGAGCATAGGGCCTTCTCAGGTCTTTCCTGAACATGTGCACAGCCCTACACATGCATGGACTTCTAGATTCACACCAATATGGTGGAGTTTTCCAAAGCCCTTATGTATATCTCATTCCCTTATTTTCCTTTAAGTGTTTTGTATAGCCTATTGTTTGCCCCAGCTGTTACTACCTCAGGCAGCTGCAGAATTAATTAATTGTCTCTAATTGTTTTTGACAAAGGGTAGTCACTGGACAAGTTCAGAGTTAGGTTAAGTAAAGACAGCTTTGCAAGTGGGCTCTTCCAGGGAACCACCAGACAGTTTTCTGGGAATGAAACTTCAGAGGAGCTCCAAACCCATTTTGTTCCCTCTGGTGGCTGCTGGGCTGATAATTTTCCCATGATAATATGCTGTTGGTTTTCAAGGCTAGTGCAGAGCTGGAGAAGAGGGAATAGGAATGGTACATGTTAAAATGACACAAAGCTTGCTGTTCTTACCAAGAGTTTTATCATTTTCTTGAATAAACACTCCCTGGGTTATTTCAAATCTTTGATTAATTTCCAGAGTTCTGAAAAAGTTGATTCTAACACTTTTTTCCAGTTTTCTTTGTTGCTTTTGTGGTGCAGGGAAATTTTAGAGGTCCTTATACCACCATTTTTGCTGATGTGAAAATAGGAAAAGTATTGAACCTGAAATCAAGGTCCTGTTTTTCAACTTAGTAGGTTTTGGTTTGGGGCTTACCAGTTGATCAAGGAATCTAAACTTGTATTTGTCTTAAAAATGGGCATATTAGTATCTACCTCTCAGAATTATTACAGAGGTTAAGTGAGATAATGCATTTAATAATGTGCTGAATAAAAACTAATCTGTAAATACTGTCAGATGGAAGGACACGTAAGGCATTTAAAAGGAAAAATGAAAAAAACAATTTTATCATTCAGGTTTTGTTTATGAAAGCAGAGCCACTTTGAGTATTTTGGGGAATAGAGGTTTGCTAAAAGAATTAGATATTACACACATGTGGGAAGGAAAATGAAGGAGTGAAAGAGGGAGTTAAGAGGATCAGGGAAAGAATCATTTAACGATCCACTTGAAGCATTGGCACAAGTGCATCAGTCAGAACTTACAGGGGAATCTGAGAAGCCACGTACTTCCAGCCATTGCAATGGGAGGATGAAGAAGGAACTTGTGGAGAGGTCTGTGGAAAGCTGTTGGATCTCTGTAGCTACAAGCTCCGTGGGTCCAAAGTGAAGTGTCTTATGGTGGGCCCGGGATTGCTATTGGTTGGCAGGGCCAGCAAGTGGAAAGACAAGGTGGACACATAGAGCATGGTCGAGCTGGGATCTTCAGGACATCTCTGCCTCTTGTTTGATGTCATATTTAACCATGGCAACCTTCCAAGAGTAAAGGATGTTTGTTGCTTTACTTCTGCCTTTCAAATCCTTAGCAAGTTTCCCTTCTGACCAACTCTAAGACGAAATCAGAAGGGAAAGGGATTTTAGGAAACGGAGTTCCCAGCTTAAGCAAGTACATAGCATGATCTGGTACATATGACTATGCAGTGGTTTAGTCCTTTTACTTGGGAGTTTACTTATTTGGAAAGTGACAAACTACTAATAGGCCCAGAGTATTGTATTTTTTAATACAATTAATTAATTATTTTTTATTTTTTTGGCCAGTTTTTTGGATCTTAGTTTCCTGACCAGGGATCAAACCCACTGGACTGCCAGGGAATTCCCAGACACAGAGTATTTTATAGATTGTGTTGTATACGTAAAGAAGAATTTCTGATTTGGGGGGAAACGTACAGTTTCTTCAAAAGAGGTTTAGATATTGAAGCATTCTTAGGGCATATAAGAACATAAATAACTAGAACTAATAACAAAAATAACACGTAAACATTTATTTTACATATCTTGCTTTATTTAATAGATGAGTTCCTTCTAAGGAACGTATAAAATGAATTTTTATAAATGAAAATTTTCCTAATAACAAATTACAGTGACAAGAGTATATAATTTCCAATTGGTTTTTGGTTGACATTGGCATATAATTTTTTATTTTAGTTTCTTGACCTTTTTTATTAGCATGATGTCATCAAGACTGGTAAGGCCTAATGGAATAGTGAGACAATCAAGGTACTTGCAGACTGAATTATACCATAAGTCTATGAAATTCTGAGGAAAGACAGGGAAGTCTACTTTTCTCTGTGCTAGTTAAAGCCCACTGCATTTGATGTTGCCTGGCTATTGGGTAGAGAAAAATGTATTTGCTGTATCAGTACCTGCTTAGCATATGTCAGGGGCCGTGATTATTTGCTACAGTAAAGAGATCATGTCTGGAACAGTAGCTATAATTAGAGCACCATTACATTAAGTTTATAATAATCTATGACACTTTCCAGGACCCGTCTGTGTTCTCAATTTAAATGGGTAGGTTAAACGGCCCATGCACACACGTACAAACACACACACTTTGCAGTGTCTCTCAAGTTTTTGATAGTGGCGCACATGTCTGTGGTTTATATGGATAATGCGGTGTTGCTTTGGGTTTTCTCTTTTAATGAGGAGAAGCAGCTTCGGAGGCTTTCACTTGGCCCTTTATTGGCCCACAGTAGCACTCACTGTGGACTCTGCTTGTTGCTGGATGTATGTAATTCAGCTCTGTATTCAACCAGGGAAGTAACCACTGGGTGGGTTCGGGACTTAGTCCATCCCATGGTAGGCTTAGTATCTCCCATAAACCCGCTAACTCAACATGGTGATATTCTGGGTCCCCAGGGATTAGCAGTAACTAAGAGCTAATCAACCCTGAAAAGAGGAGCTATTTCTTTTTCCCCAGGATAAAATTACCTGGTAAATGGTTATAATTACTTATTTAGGGAAGAAGAATTGTGGTATACACGTGTTATGTTATCACAGGGTCCTTTCTCACCAGTACTGAGTTGCTTGCTTATGTATTTGTTTGCTTATAAGAGGCTCTGAGTCTGTGAAATGACTCAGGGATAGGAATTGGGTGAGAGACAGTGTGTCAGCATGGTGATTCAGGTCAGACATCTAGTCTCCAAATCTAGATTTTTTTTTAAGTCTTACGTAGATCAAGTTGTACTTAGTTGGCTGTTTATCTAATTTGGTTAAAAATCTTTATGATCAGTTGGCCATCACCTATGATCCATGCTAGTCACACCATTCTACTTATCACTCTGGATGTGCCTGTTACAAAGAACTGTGTTCGTCTTGCTTCCAGGGGCTATCAGCAAGTCTCTGCTACCTTGGCTTCTGATCATCCCCACTGAAATCAGGAAGCCCATTTAACAGAAGGACCTCTCGGCTTTACCCCCAGCTTACATAGGATATCTACTATAGCACTTTTCAAAATGCTGATACTCCCAGGTATAATGTATTTCTCAAAGTCAGGGTGAAAGGAGTATCCCCTTGGCCTTAATGGGGGACACAGGTAGGGTGGGTAACAGGTTGCAAATGCTAAATTAACAACAACCTTTTCTTCTGAGTTGTTGGATTCTTTCTTCCATATTACACCAAGGAATTTTTGGCATCTCAGCCTTCGTTTTGGCCATGTTTGAGTCTAGGTTTTAGTCAAGCAGTTGAGCAAATAGTTGGAACCATCCCCAGCTGCTTGAGTTAGAACTGTGAATCAAAATTTTCTGATGAGTGTCTACATTAAGCTGATTTAAAATTATGATCCTCTTTGTCTATGGTCTAGCTCCCTTAGAATCTTTTTCCACATGGTCCCAAGGTTTTCTCTCTAGAAAGTAACAAAATCTTGCAGTTCTTTTTGTGTATAAACCCATTTACATGTCTGGAGGCAATGAGGGGTGGGAGGGGTTAGGTAATAGGAGAGAATTGGCATTCTCTTGCAAAGTAACTCCTTGAGGTGTAGTTGTTACACTGTCCTTAAGCAAGGTAGCACTAGTTTTATCAGATAGGGGAGGGTTGCCTCTGCTGGCTTAGGAAACTCCATAGAATCTGGGGGTTTTCTGTTATCTGAATCGTCCCAAATGTCTCCATTTAAATTCTTGGGTCTTGCTCTTTTATAATCAGTGCCCTCTTCTCCTGGCCACGACGAAGTAACTGGCACTAGAGTAACCCTCTCGCTTTAAACAACTGTTGCAGTTATTATTGGTATATAACAAAACACATCAAAGCATAGTGGCTTAAAACAATAGCAGTTGTTTATTTCATTGTTTCTGGGGAACAGAAATTTAGGAAGGCCACTTGTGACATGAGAAAGGTGAGGTGATACAGTATTAACTCTAAATGAACTTAGATCAATTGAAGATGCACACGAGTAGCCCTAGAGCAATCATGAAAATTTAATAAAATGATGTGTAGCTAAGAGGCAATAGAGGAAATAAAATGAATCAGTAAAGCATATTTGATTAACCCAATCAAATGCCCTAACTTTCACATAGAACTAGTGAAACTGAATTCATCCTATATTGTAATTCAGCAATCCTACAAGAGCAATGCCTGCATCTGATTTTTGCCTGTACCAGCTTGGCAGCGACAAGGAAAACAAATTCTTTTAGGAAATTATAGAAATTCCCTGGTTCTCTGGCCTTGAGGATTTAAAACACTGAGTGTCATTTTCTCTTTTTGAGCTGTCCAGTGAACTTAGGAGCAGCTGACCTACCTCACAGTCTTGCGCTCTCTCACAATGTCCTGTCACTCAAACTGCATAAGCCTTGCATTAGATCGGTGCTTCATTCTAAGTTACCGCAGGTGATAATTTAAGTAATCCTTTCATCACTGGATGTCATGGACTAGTGACGTTAAACCCTGTCATGATCACTGGATCCTCATTGTCTTCAACTCCAACCAGATCAGATAACCAATCACAAAATTTCAAGTTTTTTTTTTTAAACATCTTTATTGGAGTATAATTGCTTTACAAAGGTGTGTTAGTTTCTGCTTTATAACAAGGTGAGTCAGTTATTCATATACATATGTCCCCATATCTCTTCCCTCTTGCATCTCCCTCCCTCCCACCCTCCCTATCCCACCCCTCTAGGTGGTCACAAAGCACCAAGCTGATCTCCGTGTGCTATGCGGCTGCTTCCCACTAGCTATCTATTTTACGTTTGGTAGTGTATATATATCCATGCCACTCTCTCACTTTGTCCCAACTTACCCTTCCCCCTCCCTCCCCGTGTCCTCAAGTCCATTCTCTAGTAGGTCTGCATCTTTATTCCCATCCTGCCCCTAGGTTCTTCATGACCTTTTTTTTTTTTTTTTTTTTAGATTCCATATATATTTGTTAGCATACGGTATTTGTTTTTCTCTTTCTGACTTACTTCACTCTGTATGACAGACTCTAGGTCCATCCACCTCACTACAAATAACTCAATTTCGTTTCTTTTTATGGCTGAGTAATATTCCATTCTATCTATGTGCCACATCTTCTTTATCCATTCATCTGTCGATGGACACTTAGGTTGCTTTCATGTCCTGGCTATTGTAAATAGAGCTGCAGAGAACATTGTGGTACATGACTCTTTTTGAATTATGGATTTCTCAGGGAATATGCCCAGTAGTGGGATTGCTGGGTCGTATGGTATCAGTATCAAAAAAACAAACAACCCAATACAAAAATGGGCAGAAGACCTAAATAGACATTTCTCCAAAGAAGATATACGGATTGCCAACAAGCACATGAAAGAATGCTCCACATCATTAATCATTAGAGAAATGCAAATCAAAACTACAATGAGATATCATCTCACACTGGTCAGAATGGCCATCATCAAAAAATCTACAAACAATAAATGCTGGAGAGGGTGTGGAGAAAAGGGAACCCTCTTGCACTGTTGCTGGGAATGTAAATTGATACAGCCACTATGGAGAACAGTATGGAGGTTCCTTATAAAACTAAAGTTTCACTTTTTTTCAGGAGTGTATTGACAGCAGTAACTTCTGTACCCAGTTACTGTAATGGTCACTGTTTAATTGCAGACCACAGAATCCACTCTAGCAGTTTAAAGCAGAAGTGGGAGAGTGTGGGTTTCGAGTTTTAGTGACGTGCTGTCAAGAGAAATGCCTCAACTACACTGTAAGGTCATTTCAGCAAAAATCCTGCTGTGGCTACAATCTGTTATACACAATTTGGTTGAATACATACACGTATATACATAAAAATAAATATATTAAATACAAAGTATATTGAAATGTACCTACTGAAAATATATCGAATACGGAATTATAGTTAGATACATTAATAACTGCTGTATTATCTGTGAATAAAGGAATATCATGGATTATATTTGAAAACTTCATGTTTATTTTGGCCGTTTAGGACTTGGAATTGTTTTCTCTTAGAACCTGTTTTATAAATTCTGGTTTCATTTTCAGACTAGCCTAAAAGACCTACATAACCCATACTGTATCAGAAATGCAAAAGAGGCCATAGCATCCGAAGACACTTTTAGAAGCACAGCCGTCTTTTAAAAGATTTCACAAAAATTAGACTGCTTAAGACTTAAATTATAGATATGTTGAACCTAAAGAAAATAAGATATACAGACTTTAAGATTGCCAGCCATGCAAGTTAGGGGGTCTAAACTACCATTCTAGCTACCAAAGGATGGCTTCCTGGTTATCTCCATCCACTTTGGCCAAGGCTGTATTGGCATATTTGGTGACCCCACTGCTGTTTATGTGGAAGTATTTGTATGTGAGGATGGAAAGTAGAGCTGCTACCATGCGTCTTGCCCTCTGTTGAAATTAATCAGAAATGGGGGTGGGGGTGGGTAACAGACATGGGTGGGGGAAGTGAGATAGTATATGTCACAAGTACAGAGTTAGCTTGGGTGACAAGGTGAATCCGAATTGTGGACACATGAGAATAATACCCAAGCCATGTACTGAGGATGGTCTTTAATTTCTACAGTGAATGAACTGTCTGGAAGCAGGTCTCATGTTGGCAAGGTTTTTCTTTTGTTTGTTTGTTTTTTTGGCCACGCTGCACGGCATGCAGGATCCTAGTTCCCCAACTGGGGATCGAACCGTGCCCTCTGCAGTGGAAGCACGGAGTCCTAACTACTGGCACCAGGGAATTCCAGCAGGTTTTATCTGTGAGGTGTGATGTAGTTCGGTTAAGAGGTAGGTGTTTAGCAGTGCCTATTAAATTGTACCCTCTCCCTCCTTTTATAAATTTTTCAGTGATCCCAGGCTCCTGAAGCCTACCATTTTTAAAAAGGGAAAACATACTTTTCATTGCTATTGGGTGGAGGTGAATTGAAGGCTCTGCTCTAACAAACGGTCACAGTGGTGACAACTGGAACAGGGAGCAGGGAAAAGGGGAGCTAAGTGAATCCCCCCCAGTATCATGAAGTCAGCCTCTCCTCGGGGCCTTTCCTTGAGGATTCCAGAGGCCAGCAAAGCGTGTTCACCTCTTACTTCTTGTTCCTCTGTTACTTGTACCATATTGATCTCCTACTGTTCCTCTCTTTTTCAGCCTGTGTGCTAGATGCATGAAATAAGCAGGTCATCTCAAACTTTGAAAATAAAATTTTGGATCATGTGACATAAAAGATTGTATATGTGCTAAAAAATAGGCATTTGTCACTGTTCAGCAATTTAGTTATTTCTGTTGTTATTTCTAGGCAGAAGAAATCCTCAGGCAAGAGCTGGAGAAAAAAGAAACACCAAGTCTATACTGCTTGCTTGGAGATGTCCTTCGAGAGCACTCTTACTACGACCAGGCCTGGGAGTTGTCTCAGCACCGCAGTGCTCGCGCCCAGCGCTCCAAAGGCCTCCTCCATCTGCGAAGCAAAGAGTTTAAAGAATGTGTGGAGTGCTTTGAACGCTCGGTGAAGATTAATCCCATGCAGGTTAGACAGTTCATAAAGCCTCATCTGCTCTTGTCTTTCTTTGATTTTGACTTACTGAATAAATACCCATTTTCTTTCATAAAGACTGGGGAGCTCATCTGTGAGCTAAGGACCTAGCCTTTAGAATACTTCTTGCTTGTCACTAAGAGTGGACAGGTTGCTTTTCTCTTACTCGCTTTCTTTTGTGCTTCTTTTATTCACTTTTCTGTTTCGTTTTGTTATTTCTCTCTGTTAACTGTCCTTAACACAAATACAGCTATTAAAGGTAGGCTCCATTTTGAGTAGATATACTAGGAAGGAAGTGAATGAGACTCAAAATTACAGGCAGTGAAGGACTCTGCAAGTAATTGTTGATGTCAATAATGAAAGAAAAACCTTTATATAAAAAGGGTAACATATAGAATGGGTAGTTGATCATTTTAGGAAAAAAATGTCTGTATTTACATGCACAGAAGCATTTTTAAATGTTTAAAAAAGTTTTTAAGATTTGAAAAAATAATGCAAAAGGAACCTGGATCTTTAAAATAAGAAAGTGCAAGATAAATCCACAGGAGAGGACCTAATTTTGAGGGGAAAAAGATCAACCTATTTTGTATTTAATGATATTCAGTTAGTTAAATGGTTTTATTCCTAGAAATGTTTATTTTTTTTAACCAAACTTTCTTTATGACTGCTTTCCCAATCACCAAAGTCACACATACCTGTCAACCATCCTCCTGACAAACATGCACACCGACTTAGTATAATTTTAGTTATAATACTAATTTAATATCAGCCACTAATATTTACTGAGTACTTACTATGAGCCAGGTACCTCTTTGGGCACTTTGCCAGTATTTGAACCCAGACAGTCTCACTCCAGAGCCAGCAGTCTGTTCTTTTCTAAATTGTGATAAAAAGCCTGTAACATAAAATTTACCATGTTAACCATTTCTAAGTGTACAGTTCAGTAGTGTGAAGTACATTAACTTTGTTGTGTAGCCATTGCCACCACCCATCCCTACAACTCTTTTCATCCTGCAGAACTGAAACTCTGCACCCAGTAAACAGTAGGTCCTGGTTCTCCCCCCATGACTCTAGTCCTTAAAAACCACTGTACTTTCTGTCTCTATGAATTTGGCTACTCTAAGTACCTCATATGAGTGGGATCATACAGGATTTGTCCTTTTGTGACTGGCGTATTTCACTTAGCGTAACGCCCTCAAGGTTCATCCATGTTGTATCATGTGTCAGAATTTTCTTTCTTTTAAGACTGAACGATATTTCACTGTATGTACATACCAGTTATTTTATCAATTCATCTGTCGATGGACACTGGGTTGCTCCTACCTCTTGTCTGTTGTGTAGTGCTGTAATGAATGAGGGTGTGCAGAAAGGGTCACTTTTGAACTGGGTAGACTTGGGGCATATCTTTTACATTGAAAAAAAATCAGAACACATTCTTTTTTTAATGACAGGTTGAGCTAATTGCTTACTTTCCTCGCTCTGGGTAGTGAATACAATGAGAATCTTTCTCATCTGTGGGCTGGTGAGAAGCCTGGAGAAGAGAGTAGGACAGGTGGGAGTACAGAATATCAGCAGAAACTGACAGTTGCATTTCGCAGCAAGAATGCTTACCGTAGAGTTGGTTGTTGTTGACAACTTGCTCTATCTCAGAGTTCTCAACTGGGGACGATTTTGTCTCCGGGTCCTTTGGCAATGGTGGGGAGGTGAAGGGGTGCACTACTGACATCTAGTGGGTAGAGACCAGGGATGCTGCCAAACATCCCATAATACTCAACACAGCCCTCCACAATAAAGAATTATCCCAGCTAAAATGTCAGTAGTGCCAAGGTTGAGAAACCCTGCATTAACTTGATTATCACTGGACACTTTTTTTTTTGGTAGAAAATAGAACTCAGTATTGTGTTACTAAAATTTTACTTTTATGGAAAACTGTATCATATCCTTGCTTATCTGTTTAAAGTTTACCCAACCACAGCTGCCATAAGGAGTGGGGAAAATAAATTCCCTCCCTTAGCCTCCATTGTCTAAGTTAAATCACGCACATGGATTGTTTTCTCAAGCACACAGTCTCTTAATGTCCAGCCTTAACATTGTCCTCCTGCCTCACTGGCTACTCCTTCTCAGTCTTCTTTGCTGGTTCCTAGGGCTTAGTCGTTGGGCTGTATATCTCTGTCTACACTCACTCCGTTGATTTAATCTAGTCCCATAGCTTAAATACCATCTGTATGCTGACAACTCCCAAAAGTTTATTTTCAGTCCTGTCTTCTCCCCTTAATTGTAGACTTCCGTATCTCACTGCATTCTCAGTCTCCCCGTTCGTTACTCTGACTAAACATTTCTAATATCCGAAATACTGTTCTCCCCCTCCTAAAAGCTTTTGCCCCCAAGATCATCCCCGTCCCTATAAGTGGCAGCCTGTTTGGTCTTGGAATCATCCTTGATTTCTATTTCCCTCATATCCCACATCTAATCTATCAGTAAATCCTAGGAGATCTGCCTTTGAAATATATCCAGAATTGGACAACTGCTTGCTACCTGCAACCATTCTGGTCAAATACCCATCACCTCTCACCTAGTTAATATATTACCTCCTTACTGGTCTTCCTGCCTCTGTCTTGTTACAATCTGCCTATACTCAATGAACATCCAAGTTGATCCTTCCAAATGCAAGTCATATGTGTCATTCCTCTGCTCCATCACCTGTGATAATAGCCAGTTCTCTGACTGGCTCAAGGCTTTTCCAAGCCTAGCCCCTGTTGCTTCTTTACCTTCCTCCTCCCATTCTCCCCCTCGCTCACCCCACATTAGCCTCTTTGTTCTTCCCTGAACATTCCAGGCACATTTCTGCCTCTGGGTTTCATCACTTGCTGTTCCTCTGCCTGGAATGTTCTTCTTCTGGATAGATATCTGCATACCTTGCTCCATGACCTCATTCACTTCTGGGATCAAATGTCACTTTCTCAGAGAAGCCTTCCATAATCATTCTATTTAAAATCACACCCCCACTTTCCACCCTTACCTTACATTCCTTATTTTCCTTCCCTACTTTATTTTTCTCCATAGTACTTAGCACCTTCTAATATTATATATAGCTTACTTAAAAAAAAAATATTTTTCTCCTCCACTACAGTGTAAGTTCTGTGAAGGTAGAAATTTTTATCTGTATGGTTCATTCACATTTTCCTAGTGCTTGTAACAGTGCCTAGCACATATTGGGTCTTTAATAAATAATTGTTGAATGAGTGAACAAATAATATCTTCAACCAGTTATTCGATCAAATACATATTAATCGTCTGCTGTACACATGGCACGGAACCAAAGGAGGAAGCAGTAGCAGCAGATCACCAGATGGCCTGGTTTGTACCCTCTGCTACAGTCTAGTGAAGTGGACATAGACAAAGCTAGCCAACAGTATGAGGCCTCAAAGAAAAACCCAGAGAGTAATTTTTAAGACACTAGTTTTACAGAGGCCAAAGAGACTATTTCTGCCTTTTGTAGACAATGATGAAGAGAGGATGGTGAATTGGGCTTTGAAGGACACATAATACTTGAACAGGCCAATGGAAAGGCAGTGGTGAGGGCATTCCAGGCAGGTGAACAGTTTGAGCCCAGCCCTGGAAACACAAAGAGAAGGGGTATGTGTGTGTGTGTGTGTGTGTGTGTGTGTGTGTGTGTGTGTGTGTGTACAGAGTGTTAGTGAATAGGCTAGTTTTTTAGAGTGAAAGGGAATAGAACAGTCCCAGTGGGAAAGCTAGACTGGAGCCAGATTATGGAAGGTCTTGAAGGTGAGGCCTTGTTTTTTTTATTTGGCAGGTAGGAGGCTATTAAAGGGTTGATTTGTGTTTGGCTTTGTTGAATTGAAGGAATGTGGTATGCATGGAGGTGATTTAAGAATATTGTTTTGGCAACTCTGTGGCCATGGGAGAAACTAGATGTAGGCAGGCTTAGGAACTATAGCAGTGGTCTAGCAGGACAGTTGTCTGTGGGGGAGGGGCAATAGGAAAGAAGGGGTGGAGTAAGGGAATTCGCAAGGGAGGACTTGACAGGGCCCAATGATCTCATTATATGATTTCAAATTAATTACTTAGCAAGACAAAGAAATGACAATTGCTCCAAGCAGCGTCACAGAGCAAACAGATATTATGTGAGGATATTTTGCAGTTTGTCATATGGGTCGAATTCAGGCAGGCTGTAAGCCATGCCAAAATATGCAGGCGTATGATGCTACAGTTGTACAGAACTACTACAGGATGCAAACTTGAATGCTGTAGACTTACTATAACTCTTGATGCAAGTTTGAATTGTCTCTGAAGAAGGAGAGCTCCTACATGCTATTGTCTCCTCTAAGTCCTGGAATGAAAGGAAAATAGAAAAAGAGAATTTAAAAAATTCTATCCCTGCTTTTCTGACATATCCAAACAATTAGGTTTAATAACAAAACTCAGGCAAATGAGAGAGATATTTGAATGGCTTTTGTGCATTGTAATGGCTTCCTGAAATCAAATTGTTATAAAAATAGGAATGTTTGGTTTTATATCAGGGATGGTCTACAAAACTAAATGCATTTGTCTATGGTGCATTTGTTAGAGAACCAGAAGATGTGTGTACCATTTGCATTTGTGTTGAGATTGCTAGCTACCATTCGTTTACCCCTACCTGTTTCATTTTCCCAAGTAACTTTTGAAACTACTAAAATTCAAAATCAACCCAAGACTTCTGGGGATTGTGGGCTGTTAGAAGCTGAAGTGGATGGTAATAGGAACATACATATGGATAATTACCTTAAACGTAAAAAGATTAAATGCTCCAACCAAAAGACATAGACCAGCTGAATGGGTACAAAAACAAGACCCCTATATATGCTGTCTACAAGAGACCCACTTCAGAACTAGGGACACATACAGACAAAGTGAGGGGATGGAAAAAGATATTCCATGCAAATGGAAATCAAAAGAAAGCTGGAGGGCTTCCCTGGTGGCGCAGTGGTTGAGAGTCCGCCTGCCGATGCAGGGGACACGGGTTCGTGCCCCGGTTCGGGAAGATCCCACATGCCGCGGAGCGGCTGGGCCCGTGAGCCATGGCCGCTGAGCCTGCGCGTCCGGAGCCTGTGCTCCACAACGGGAGAGGCCACAACAGTGAGAGGCCCGCGTACCGCAAAAAAAAAAAAAGAAAGCTGGAGTAGCAATTCTCATATCAGACAAAATAGACTTTAAAACAAAGGCTATTACAAGAGACAAAGAAGGACACTACATAATGATCAAGGGATCAATCCAAGAAGAAGATATAACAATTGTAAATATTGATGCACCCAACATAGGAGCACCTCAATACATAAGCAAATGCTAACAGCCATGAAAGGGGAAATCAACAGTAACACAGTAATAGTAGGGGACTTTAACACCCCATTTTCACCAATGGACAGATCATCCAAAATGAAAATAAATAAGGAAACACAAGCTTTAAGTGATACATTAAACAAGATGGACTTAATTGATATTTATAGGACATTCCATCGAAAAACAACAGAATGCACTTTCTTCTCAAGTGCTCATAGAACATTCTCCAGGATAGACCATATCTTGGGTCACAAATCAAGCCTTGGTAAATTTAAGAAAATTGAAATATATCAAGTATCTTTTCCGACGACAATGCTATGAGACTAGATATCAGTTACAGGAAAAAATCTGTAAAACACACAAACACGTGGAGGCTAAACAATACACTACTAAATAACCAAGAGATCACTGAAGAAATCAAAGAGGAAATCAAAAAACACCTAGAAACAAATGACAGTGAAAACAACGACCCAAAACCTATGGGATACAGCAAAAGCAGTTCGAAGAGGGAAGTTTTTAGCAATGCAAGCCTACCTCAAGAAACAAGAAACATCTCAAATAAACAACCTAAGCTTACACCTAAAGCAATTAGAGAAAGAAGAACAAAAAAACCCCAAAGTTAGCAGAAGGAAAGAAATCATAAAGATCAGATCAGAAGTAAATGAAAAAGAAATGAAGGAAAAAATAGCAAAGATCAATAAAACTAAAAGCTGGTTGGTTCTTTGAGAAGATAAACAAAATTGATAAACCATTAGCCAGAATGATCACGAAGAAAAGGGAGAAGACACAAATGAACAGAATTAGAAATGAAAACGGAGACATAACAGCTGACACTGCAGAAATACAAAGGATCATGAGAGATTACTACAAGCAACTATATGCCAATAAAATGGACAACCTGGAAGAAATGGACAAATTCTTAGAAAAGCACAACCTTCTGAGACTGAACCAGGAAGAAATAGAAAATACAAACAGACCAATCACAAGTACTGAAATTGAGACTGTGATTAAAAATCTTCCAACAAACAAAAGCCCAGGACCAGATGGCTTCACAGGCGAATTCTATCAAACATTTAGAGAAGAGCTAACAGCTATCCTTCTCAAACTCTTCCAAAATATAGCAGAGGGAGGAACACTCCCAAACTCATTCTACGAGGCCACCATCACCCTGATACCAAAACCAGACAAAGATGTCACAAAGAAAACTGTAGGCCAGTATCACTGATGAACGTAGATGCAAAAATCCTCAACAAAATACTAGCAAACAGAATCCAACAGCACATTAATAGGATTATACACCATGATCAAGTGGGGTTTATCCCAGGAACGCAAGGATTCTTCAGTATATGCAAATCAATCAATGTGATACACCATACTAACAAATTGAAGAATAAAAACCATATGATCATCTCAGTAGATGCAGAAAACGCTTTTGACAAAATTCAACACCCATTTATGATAAAAAACCCTCCAGAAAGTAGGCATAGAGGGAACTTACCTCAACATAATAAAGGCCATATATGACAAATCCACAGCCAACATCGTTCTCAATGGTGAAAGACTGAAACCATTTCCTCTAAGATTAGGAAAAAGACGAGGTTGTCCACTCTCATCACTGTTATTCAACATAGTTTTGGAAGTTTTAGCCACAGCAATCAGAGAAGAAAAAGAAATAAAAGGCATCCAAATCAGAAAAGAAGAAGTAAAGCTGTCACTGTTTGCCGATGACATGATAATATACATAGAGAATCCTAAAGATGCTACCAGAAAACTACTAGAGCTAATCAATGAATTTGATAAAGTAGCAGGATACAAAATTAATGCACAGAAATCTCTTACATTCCTATACACTAATGATGAAAAATCTGAGAGAAAAATTAAGGAAACACTCCCATTTACCACTGCAACAAAAACAATAAAATACCTAGGAATAAACCTGTCTAAGGAGACAAAAGACCTGTATGCAGAAAACTATAAGACACTGATGAAATAAAGATGATACAAATAGATGGAGATATACCATGTTCTTGGATTTGAAGCATCAACATTGTGAAAATGACTGTACTACCCAAAGCAACCTACAGATTCAATGCAATCCCTATCGAACTACCACTGGCATTTTTCACAGAACTAGAACAAAAATTTCACAATTTATATGGAAACACAAAAGACCCCGAATAGCCAAAGCAATCTTGAGAAAGAAAAACGGAGCTGGAGGAATCAGTCTCCTGGACTTCAGACTATACTACAAAGGTACAGTAATCATGACAGTATGGTACTGGCACAAAAACAGAAGTATAGATCAATGGAACAGGATAGAAAGCCCAGAGATAAACCCACGCACATATGGTCACCTTGTTTTTGATAAAGGAGGCAAGAATAAACAATGGAGAAAAGACAGCCTCCTCAGTAAGTGGTGCTGGGAAAACTGGACAGCTACATGTAAAATAATGAAATTAGAACACTCCCTAACACCATACACAAAAATAAATTCAATATGGATTAAAGACCTAAATGTAAGGCCAGACACTATCAAACTCTTAGAGGAAAACACAGGCAGAACACTCTATAACATAAATCACAGGAAGATCCTTTATGACCCACCTCCTAGAGAAATGGAAATAAAAACAAAAATAAGCAAATGGGGCCTAATGAAACTTAAAAGCTTTTGCAAGCAAAGGAAACCATAAACAAGACGAAAAGACAACCCTCAGAATGGGAGAAAATATTTGCAAATGAAGCAACTGACAAAGGATTAATCTGCAAAATTTACAAGCAGCTCATGCAGCTCAATATCAAAAAAACAAACAATCCAATCCAAAAATGGGCAGAAGACCTAAATAGACATTTCTCCAAAGAACATATACAGATTACCAACAAACACATGAAAGAATGCTCAACTTCATTAATCAGTTGAGAAATGCAAATCAAAACTACAGTGAGGGCTTCACTGGTGGCGCAGTGGTTGAGGGTCCGCCTGCCGATGAAGGGGACACGGGTTCGTGCCCCGGTTCGGGAAGATCCCACATGCTGCGGAGCGGCTAGGCCCGTGAGCCATGGTCGCTGAGCCTGCGCGTCCGGAGCCTGTGCTCCACAACGGGAGAGGCCACAACAGTGAGAGGCCGGCGTAGGGCAAAACAAAACAAAAACAAAAACAAAAAACTACAATGAGATATCATCTCACGCTGGTCAGAATGGCCATCATCAAAAAATCTACAAACAATAAATGCTGGAGAGGGTGTGGAGAAAAGGGAACCCTCTTGCACTGTTGCTGGGAATGTAAATTGATACAGCCACTATGGAGAACAGTATGGAGGTTCCTTAAAAAAGTAAAAATAGAACTACCGTACGACCCAGCAATCCCACTACTGGGCATATCCCCTGAGAAAACCATAATTCAAAAAGAGTCATGTACCACAATATTTATTGCAGCTCTATTTACAGTAGCCAGGACGGGGAAGCGACCTAAGTGTCCATCAACAGATGAATGGATAAAGAAGATGTGGCATATATATGCAATGGAATATTCCTCATCCATAAAAAGAAACGAATTTGAGTTATTTTTTGTTGTTTGATATTTTTGTTTTTTGTGTTTTTTTTGCGATACACAGGCCTCTCACTGTTGTGGCCTCTCCCGTTGCGGAGCACAGGCTCCGGAGGCGCAGGCCCAGCAGCCATGGCTCACAGGCCCAGCTGCTCTGTGGCACGCGGGATCTTGCCGGACTGGGGCACAAACCCGCGTACCCTGCATCGGCAGGCGGACCCTCAACCACTGTGCCCCCAGGGAAGCCCAGTTTGAGTTATTTGAAGTGAGGTGGATGGACCTAGAGTCTGTCATACAGAGTGAAGTAAGTCAGAAAGAGAAAAACAAATACCATATGCTAACACATATATATGGAATCTAAAAAAAAAAAAAAAAAGGTCATGAAGGACCTAGGGGCAGGATGGGAATAAAGACGCAGACCTACTAGAGAATGGACTTGAGGACACGGGGAGGGAGGGAGAAGGGTAAGCTGGGACAAAGTGTGAGAGTGTCATGGATATACATACACTACCAAATGTAAAACGGATAGCTAGTGGGAAGCAGCCGCATCGCACAGGAATATCAGCTCGGTGCTTTGTGACCACCTAGAGGGGTGGGATAAGGAGGGTGTGAGGGAGGGAGACGCAAGAGGGAGGGGATATGGGCATATATGTGTATGTATAGCTGATTCACTTTGTTATAAAGCAGAAACTGACACAGCATTGTAAAGCAATGATACTCCAATAAAGAGGTTAAAAAAAAAAAAAAGCTGAAGTGGGGGAAGTGGTCACCAAACCTCCCAAGCAGAATTTTGTAGACTCTGGACCAGAATTAAAACATAAATCCTTAGGTCTACTCTTAGGTAGTTATTCTCATTGTCCCCTACTTTTATGCAAAAAATAAAATCAAAGAAATTGTTCAGGTATCAAGCTAGTATGTGTAGCCCTGAAAAAGGAACATGTCACTTCCTATCATTTTTTACCCCTGCCTCAGAGCATATACGTTATTCCTTTTATTTTGTCAATTTCCCCCCTTACCCCCCGTTAAAAATTTAAAATTTTCCTTGACTTTCCTCCTCAATTAACTGGTCATTTTTGTAAGGTTATATGATATTACTGGCAGTATATATATGGAAAGATACATGTATAGGCAGAAGGGCTATAGGAGTTGAGAGGAGGTGAGGGATCGCTGTGGACTGATGCAGCCAGAGATGGGACAGAAGTTAGCTCAGATGTTCACTGATTGATGCAAAGTGAGTAGATGTGCAGGAGGGGAACTAGCTTCACAGGTAGGAGAAAAGCATGAAGAAAGGTGAAGATTTGAGAGTTTACTAAGTGGCTATCCTAATTTGTGCCTAATATGCTGATAACACATCCAGTTTATTGTATGTCCCAGATTTTTACTTTTTTTTTTCTTTTTTTTAATTAATGGCCACACTGCACGGCATGTGGGATCTTATTTCCCTGACCAGGGATTGAACCTGCGCCCCCTGCATTAGAAGCTCAGAGTCTTAACCACTGGACCACTAGGGAAGTCCCCAGATTTTTACTTTTTAAATGAAGTGCTATTATTAATAGTTACATTAAAAGAAGTTGGAACGGGTTTTCATAGACATTCATTTTGTACTTCTGTCTTCAGCCATAGCCTCGTCTAGTGTTGTGTTTAATGCATGTGGTGGATGGAGCTCCCACTTTACGATGTGCTATAAAATCTGAAAGGTGGCCAGTAGGAGCCTGTGTCTTTTTTCCCCAATGCTTTCCAGATGCAACTTAACTAACATTGCCCTTTAGAGGACAGTGTGTAGGATGCTTGCTGATAATATCAACTGTGTTTGCTCTGAGTGGCTGAGGGCAGCCACCTCCTTCAGGTTTTGGGTGGTGGTAGGAGAAATGTTTGAGCCAGTGTCTCTATAAGCCCCTTGGTGTATATCAGACACTTGTGTCAAGCTGCAGCCTGTGAGATGCATGATGTTGCCTGGTTACCAGTTGGCAGAATTAGTGGGAAATATGGGGAATTGTAGGCTAGATAGATGTATGGGGAGTAGAGGCAAAGCAGTCCTGCCAGAAATAAAAGCACATGGAGAATAGGCTGAATTCCCTTGCTGCAGGGGTTTGGTCACTTACTGTATGTTCTAAATGTACCACTATTTCTATATTATATTGCTTGGTAACTTTTTATATAGTTTATAGTAAACCCTTTTGGCAGCAATCATCTCCAAAAAGCAAACACATTTTTAAAATGTGTTTTTAGGGAATAATTAAGAACTTAATTTTCACTTGTCAAGAGAGTAAATAAATGTATTAATATAACTTGTCCAAGATTTAGCTGATATAATTAAATTCCACCTCAGGGGCCGTAATCATATCACTGATCACATGAAAACCAGAAGACCCAAGATTTCTGAAGAAACATTAGTGTTTATGTCAAAAGTTAGTAGTTGTTGTTGTTGTTTTAATAGGAAGCATGTCCAAAGATGACAATTTAATATGCAGCTGTAGGAGGTGTATTTTCATGTCATTCTGTGAGACTGGACTTTTATCTAGAGCAAATGAAAATGTGCAAAATTAGTTTAGAAAATTAGTTGATACCAAATTTTTTCATGTGTGTGTGAAAAGTGAGATCATAACTGTTAATGTGCTAGCTCTTAGCAGAAGTAGTTCACTAACAGTTGAATCTGCCAGTTTTATATCAGTGACATCAGATGCTTCAAATAGAAAACTCATTAATTTGGTTCTCACAATGGTTTTAATTTTTTTCACCTAATTATTGGATTCAAAATAAAATTTTTGGAAATTCACTCTATTAAAGTTGAAACATCTGACATTATTCTGGATGCTATTGTTAAACATCAAAGATAAAAGTATTTCTTTTAGTGGTGATAATAAGGATACAAATTTTCATGGAGCATGACAACATGGTAAAAGTAATTCTCTTTTTGAATTAAGAAAACCAGTGGAACAGAAATGTACTTGGAATGGGTTGTAGTGGTGGACATAATATGGTCCAAACGAGCTTCTACCAATGGAAAAAAAACTAGCGGTCGTCATTTACACATACTTTAATATACACTGTTTGGGTAATTAAATTACAAAATTCTTGTGGTGTCTGATGTGATGTCTGATGTTGAATTAAAATAAAATTAGTGTGGCAGTATATACTTTCTCTTGTTGCTGCCCATCACCTAATGCACTATAAAAATGTTTGAGTTTTTTTTTAATAAATTTATTTATTTATTTGTTTATTTATTTATGGCTGTGTTGGGTCTTCGTTGCTGTGCACGGGCTTTCCCTAGTTGCAGTGAGCAGGGGCTACTCTTCATTGCGGTGCGCGGGCTCATCTCATTGTCATGGCTTTTCTTGCAGAGCACGGGCTCTAGTTGTACAGGCTTCAGTAGTTGTGGCATGTGGGCTCAGTAGTTGTGGCTTTCAGGCTCTAGAGCTCAGGCTCAGTAGTTGTGGCGCACGGGCCCGGCTGCTCCTTGGCATGTGGGATCTTCCCGGGCCAGGGCTCGAACCTGTGTCCCTTGCATTGGCAGGCAGATTCTTAACCACTGTGCCACTAGGGAAGCCCTGTTTGAGTTTTTTGAAGAATTTTTTAATAAATCAATTAAGTGTCCTATAATGATAGGAACTTTTTTTTTTTTAAGGAGTCTTTCGTTTGGGCTGCATTGTGTTCAAAATCAATTGGAAATCTTTTATGTATTCAATTAACGGAGTTCAAAAAAATTTCAGCTTTTACAACTTTTACCAGATTGTAATTATTGAAAGCAAACTTTCAAACAGGAAGACATTGAAATTTATCTTGAAGAGGAACAATGAGAATTTAAATCGTGTACAGGATTTAATTTAATAATGTATAATTGTACTTTTGAATATCCCTACTGTGTTAGTCTGCTAAGGGCTGACTGATACTACAGACTGGGTGGTTTAAACCACTGTGGGAATTAATTTTTTCACAGTTCTGGAAGCTAGAAGTCCAAGATCAAGGTGCCTTCAGGGTTGGTTTCTGGTGAGGTCTTTTCCTTGCTTTTAGACAGCTACCTTTTCACTGTCTCCTCACATGGACTTTTCTCTGTTCATGTGTAGAGAGAGCTCCAGTGTCTTTTCTTCTTCTTCAAAGGATACCAGTCCTGTCGGATTAGGGCCTCACCATTATGACCTCATTTAACCTTAATTATCTCCTTAAAGGCCCTATCTCCAAATACAGTCACACTGCGGGTTGAGCTTCAACATATGAATTTTTTTTTTTTTTTCCTCTCTGCGGTACGCGGGCCTCTCACTGTTGTGGCCTCTCTCGTTGCGGAGCACAGGCTCCGGACGTGCAGGCTCAGCGGCCATGGCTCACGGGCCTAGCCGCTCCGCAACATGTGGGATCCTCCCGGACTGGGGCATGAACCCGTGTCCCCCGCATTGGCAGGCGGACTCTCAACCACTGCGCCAACATATTCATATGTTGGAATCCTCAACATATGAATTTTGAGAGGGATACAGTTCAGTCTGTAACATCTACCTAGGAGGAATCTTTTCTTTGTAACCTTTTGTTATGAAACTTTCAATTATACAAAATATATACTAGCAGAGACCAGAATAAAGAGTCCCCTCCCATGTGCCTATGAACCAGCTTCAACAGTTACTAACTCATGACTGGACCTGTTTCATCTATATTTCCCCACTCCATCCCCTATTATTTTGAAACAAACCCAATATATCATTTCATTTTTAAATGTTTTAGTATGTATCTCTAAAAAAATAAGGAGTTAAAAAAATAACCAAGTACCATTGTTCTTAAGATATCAATAATAATTTGCCAAAGCTTTTGATTTTAACTGAATAAATTTATATTCTATTCTAGAATAGAATGTAATTGAGAAGGCCTATAATTTATAAATTTGTAAGTTTGATGAAACCTACAAAGAATCATAAATTATTTGATGAATTTTGTCCTGTTAAAAATGTTGAAGAAAGGTACTCTAAATGGAGGCCAAAAGACAGACCAAAGAAAAATATTTATAAGCTTCAGTATTAACAAAACTAGAATTCAGAATATCCTTTGTTTAGCAGCAGTTGCTCTGAGCTTCCTAGTTATCTCAGTACATTAAAAAAAAATTTTCCCGGCTTTGTTGAGATATAATTGACATATTGTATAATTGACATATTGTGTAAGGTATACAACGTGATAAGATTTGATACATGTATATATTGTGAAATGATTACCACAGGAGCATTAGTTAACACCTCTGTCACCTCACCTCTGTCACCTTTGTGTGTGTGTGATGATAATATTTAAGATCTACTCTTTTAGCAATTTTCAAGTATATAATACAGTATTGTTAACTATAGTCACCATGCTGTATGTTAGATCCCCAGAACTTATTTATCTTATAACTGGAAGTTTGTATGCTTTGACCAACATCTCCCTACTTTCCCCCACCCCCAACTCCTGGCAACAACCATTCTGCTATTTCTATGAGTTTGGCTTTTTTAGATTCCACATACAAGTGAGAGCATATGGTATTTGTTTTTCTCTGTCTAACTTATTTCACTTAGCAAAATGCTCTCAAAGTTCATCCATGTTGTTGCGAAAGGCAAGATTTCCTTCTTTTTCATGGCTGAATAATATTTCACCCTGTGTGTGCACACACTCACACAATTTCTTTATACATTCATCTATTGACAGACAGTTTGTTTACATGTCTCAGCTATTGTGAATAATGCTACAGTGAACATGAGGGTGCAGATATCTCTTCGAGGAGTGATTTCATTTCCTTCAGCTATATACTCAGCAGTGAGATTGCTGGATCATACGGTGGTTCTATTTTTAATTTTTCCTCAATACATTTAGAAAGAATATTTTCTCAGCTAAAATTATTATGACCTACAAAGAGTCAATCAAAAGTTTTAACAATTTTAAATGTATTAACAATAAATTTGACAATTAACAATAAAGAATAACTTTGAAGTAGACAGTAGGCACTTTTATGAAAAAATTAAAAGTACTAAGATACTGAAAAAATTATCAGAAAATATCAGTGACATGGTATTAGAATTAGATATGACTAAGGAACTGATTAGAGTATATGAATATCTGCTAAGAAAAATTGATTTTAATTCTGTAATATATTAGAGAAATATGCAAATGTCACAAATATATAGCTTGCTTAATATTCCTTTTGTTATTTTTAAATTTCAGATAATCAGAATTTACAAATTTTTAATATATTTTATTCAATAAATAATTTTACTTTTGAAAATGGTTTTCAAATAGAACCGTCTTTAGGTCCCCTGTTATATTAGTAGTAAAACCAATTTGACAATCAGTAGTTTGTTGGTCAATAAATAAGGTCTTTTTAAGGTCCTATAATTTTAATGATTTTTTAATGCCTTGTTTCATTTTTTAAAATGTTGCAGTTTGAACAGTACATTATGTGGTTGCCTCACTAAGCATTATCAAGATCCTGCTGTGAACCAGACACGGATGTGGGAATGAACCGGGCTGTGTCAGCCTATCAGCAGAGAGCAGAGAGTTTCCACTGGGAAATGATATGGACAGAACTAGTTTGTGAAGGGCCTTAAGTGCCTTTCTTCAGGATTAGTAACCCTACAGATATGGAAGTCTGTTGTGGTTTTGAATAAAAGAGTGATATGACAAAAGTGATATTCTAGGAAGTTTAAATAAGGGATGAATGTCATGGATGAGTGATCAGTGGCTTTAGCAGTGAGGATGGAAAGATAGAACAGGTTGAAGCTCATTATAAAGGAAAATTTTCTGGGCCTTATTCACTGGATTGGCAGCACTGAGGGAGAGTTCGGGATCTGAGAACATGCCAGTTTTCTCAGTTGTTTGGTTAAAAAGGAAATGTCCCTATTGATAGATACAGAGAATTCAGGAGGAAGGGAAAGTATCTTTGGTAGGGGAAGATGATGTGTTTTGAGTGTTGAATATGAACAGATGTTGCCGTGTCGAAGTAGAGAGGGCTCACAGTCCAGTGAAAGCCAGTCCAAGCCTGAAGCCTAGGAGTGAGGCCAAGAACTGAGCTTGCAGATTGGGGCTTTTCTGTGGAAGTAAGGTGAATCCATGCAAGTGAATGAACTCTTGACAGAAAACTGTGTTGGAAGAGAACACGAGGCAAAATCTTGAACTTCGGGCATCTCCTGGGGTTGGAGGAAGGTAGAAGAAGTAGCACCAGTGAAATATGATTCAAACAAAATATACCAGAGTCTTAGTCAGAGGGATAGAAGGACCCCAAAGAAGGGAGTCATGGAAACTAAAGGAAGAACAAGTATCCGTAAGAAATGTCACGTGTAGTGATAAAGTCTAAAGAGAGCTAAGAAGAGTTTATTGGATTTGGAGCTCACTAATGACCTTCAAAACCAGCTTCAGGAGGCAAAAGAGTGTGTGGCAGCTGAGGAAATGGACATAACATCCATAGACTGTTCTTTTTAGGACCATGTCAAGGAAATGAGAGTCAAAATGTAGAGTGTTGTACCAAGGGGCAGAAGAGTCAAGTAACACTGTTCAAGATACTGGAGACCTTTATGTGGTTGAATCCAGTGAGTGAAGGAGAGATTGAATGTTATAGAGAGAGATGGGTTGCTAACCTAGGGAATGTCATTCTAGGAAGGAGTGAAATGAGAAGAGATGAAGGCATTAGCTCTGGAAACAGAATAATGTTTCCAACGAAACAGGAAAGAAGATGAGAGCATTAATATTATAATAGCAGTTTCTGTTTATTAAGCATCTTCTATAGTGTAAGCTAGAATGTAAGTGTAAATGAACTGTTTATAAAATCACTGTGAGGTATTGGGGGAGGGGTTACGAAAGAATTGTGTTGAGATGTGGCCTCTTGCTGTCGTGTGGTTTATATGGGCTAAATGGAGAGAAGAGGCAGAAGTAACTTTTCCTGTGACCAAGGCGTAGAGTAAATAGACGCCATGCTTTGGGTGCCTAGTGATGGCGTGATGAAAAGGAGGTAAGGCCTGATGGAGATGTCACGAACTAAGAGGAGTGGTTGGGATTTAGATAGGAGGCAAAAATTAGGAAAATAGTTTCGGGAAAGGAGACTAGCAGATGCAAAAATCAAGCATGTAGCAAGCAAAGGTTTCTTGGTAGCTGTAGGTTTTGACTATTTATTCTTTTTTTTTTTTTTTTTTGCGGTACGCGGGCCTCTCACTGTTGTGGCCTCTCCCGTTGCGGAGCACAGGCTCCAGACTCGCAGGCTCAGTGGCCATGGCTCACGGGTTCAGCCGCTCCGCGGCATGTGGGATCTTCCCGGACCGGGGCACGAACCCGTGTCCCCTGCATCGGCAGGCAGACTCCCAACCACTGCACCACCAGGGAAGCCCTGACTATTTCTTCTTAAATTCAGTTGTAATAATAATTCTAGCAGCCAACGTTGAGTATTTACTAGGTGCCAGGTACTATTCTAAGCATTTTGCATACAGTTTTAATCCTCAGCCCAATCCCCAAGGTACTTACTGTTATTCCCCTCATTTCACAGGTGAGGAAATAGGGGGTTAATTAATTTACACGAGATCCCACAGCTTATGAGGTGTGGCGCTGGGATCAGGGTGGGGCTTTCTGATTTCAGAGCACTTACTCTTAACCTGTTCATTGTTTTGCCTCTAGGGGATGTTGTCTTATTTAGGAAGGAATGGCAGATTTGGCTGAGGTCAAGTTAGACGTTATGGAAAGCCTTGAATACAAGACTGTCGGGTTTGAACGTTTTTCTTTAATACATAACCATTGGGGCTTTTGTCAGGAGCAAAGTGAAGTTGTAACTTTGATGTAATGGGACAGTCCAGCACATGACAGTGGGTGACTCTCTGCGAGACCAGGGAGTTTTAGAGGAATCAAGGCAACCTTTCCCTGCCCGTGCCATATGTAAGACTAGACTTCCACGATGTAGTACTCTGATAGAATTGTTAATTAACCTGAGAACTTTTGTTCTTCTTTGATTTGTAGGGGTCAACTTTTTCTCTTTCATTTCAGTTCTTGAAAGAAGAAATGTTTTTATTTGAAATGGAGTTAGAGTTTCTGTTGGGCACTTGTGTTACTGTGGTGGGGAGGTTCGAGGATTGGAGCTTACATTCCAGTGGAGAAGAGAATAACCATATGCGAATAATATGTAGAGAAAAAAGAGATTCTTTCTCTTTTGTTCTTCCTTTCTCATATTGGTAAGCAATAAAAAATGAAACTCTTAAGGTCTAACTTGCATAACTGCCAAGAAATACGAGCACTGTGATAACATCTGGGCTGTAGCTGGGACTAAGGGGTAGAGGGGAGGGCAGAGCTCTGTGGCCATAGACCTGACTCTGAATCCTAGTAATCCCAAGGTAAATCACTTCATCTTTCTGAGCTTCAGTTTCCTCATTTGTAAAGTGGAGATATAATCCCTATCTCAATTTGCTGTTGGGAAAATTAGAGCCAATATGTATAAAGTATCTAGCATATTTCCTGGCCCATAGTAAGTTCTCAGTTGTCGTGGAGTTTTCTGTCCTGCCCATTGCAGTGTGGTAGAAAATCATTGTTACCCCATTATCTGTAGCCTAAAGATAGGGAGGTATATCTAACAGGAGAGTTTCATGCAGATGATGTGTAAACACCCATGTTACCTCACATGTGAATTCTCTGGAAAGAGTAGGCAAATAGAAGAACCAGTGGTAACCAAGTCTAGGACAGGAATAAGAGGAGGACACTAAACAATTAATACCCTTTCTAGTAAAAGAAAAAAAGTGTGTATAAAATTCAGTTGCTCTTGTAGTTTAAAAGAAGACACTGACATAGAGGAAACTTTTGAGAGAGAGGGAGAAGCTGGCAGGTTAAGACTTGTGTTTCCTTAGGGAGGAGAACATAGTATTTAATAGTAAATGAGAAATTTGGTTACGAAAGAGTTGGTGGTGCACATTTTTGAAAACTATGAGCAGCGAGCATCATTTTAGGAAAAGATATTAGCAGACAGCATTGATAGCTCTCTTGGATTTGGCTTGGGTCACTTCCTGTTTAACGAAGCCGCATTCAACAACTTATCTGCATTTGGGGTCATGGGAATGAGTCAGGGGTATAGAAAGGAGAGAATGGAGAATGTAGCTTGGCTTCAGGATTCAATTATAATGTGTTACACTTTATTATATGGGACATCAGAAAAATTCAGTCAATCCTGTAAGGAAAATTAGTTAAAAAAAAACAAAAAAAAAAACAAAAGTGAAGCTACTGATTATTCATTCATTCTGCAGAAGCCTTGAGGAGGAAGGAAATTTGAATAGTAGGCTCATAATTTAAGAAAGAAAATTGTAATACATAAGTAAATGACACCCTATTGCAGATGTGCTTTAAATACCCTTGTAAAAATTAACTTTTAAAAGTAATCCATGCCCACTGTCCAGTGGTACTTAGTGTTCAATTTCTATTTTAATTATTAAGGTTTAGTAAGTATTGCAGTTACTCTCTTCATCACATGTATTGCACACCAGAAACCAGGAACTATTGTGTGGCTTTAGGCAAATCATTTCTTTTCTAGGCCTCATTTTCCTCACCGCCTCTTTTCATTGATTTCTAAGCCTGTAATTGAACTGATTTCCTCCTAGTTTGTCAACCCTGCTGATTCTAAGTATTCTATTTGCATCATCAGTGTACTTGTTCTGCCACTAGATGGCATTAATGTACCTTTGAACCCTGTCACCTCCAGGTTTTCAGAACCTGAGGTCTGAAGGAGCCTTGGAATTTTTGCTTAATCCACCCCCCTATTTAACAACTGGGAAACTAAGACTCAGAGGTTAAGTGACATGGCCAAGGTCATACAGTACCTTAGAACCTCTTGAGTCCCAGTCATTTATCTTTCCCTCTATTGCACTGTTTCTGTAGGAGGCTTTTGAGGGAAATTCAAAGAGAGATCATGTTTTCAACCATTCCTGCTTTTTGATAATTATCTTTAAAATAATTTAAAACCATTCTTCAAGTGCATATATCATCATATTAAAGATAAATAGTTGGTCTGCTTTTGTGTTTCTGTACTGGCTCCCTCCGAGGAAAAAGCTAGACTGTCAGCTTCTAAAGATCACTGCGCTGCCTACAGCGTGCCTGCCTTCACAATTTGCCTTGGAAATAAGCTCCACAGAAATCGCCACCAGAGCTTCTCTGTCAGATGATTATCTTTCTCCATCCTTGCCCAGTCCCTTGGTAAGAGATTTGCCTTTCAGCTCTTTCCTCCAACCAAACAACCATCGATTCTTCTGCTTCATCTTTGTCCACTTGCCTAATCCAGAGAGCTTTTGGAGGGGGGAATTAGATGATGCCCTGGTTCTTAAAAAATTGGTCTCCTGGGTTTTCCCAGCACATGTTAATTGGACTCTTTCCTTCCCCCCAACACCCCGCCCTCTCTACTGGTGACAAGGATGGCACTGCCGTAAATCATGGCTGTGTGTGGGGCAGACGGTGTAGCGGGGGGCGGCATGGTCACGTGGAGATGATGTGGGCTCTGGAGTCACACTGACTGGGCCTCGAGTCTCCTCTTTTGCTGACTGCCTCTGGTCCATGGTCACCTCTTGAATGAGGGTGATATTTACTGCCTCACAAGGCTGTTGTGAGGAATAGATGAGGTTAATGTGTGGAAAGCTCGCAGTGTCAGTGCTTGGCAAACATTGTAGGTGCTCATTAAGTGCTAATCTGGTTGCTGTTGTATGGAGAGGACAGCAGTGACTATAGTATATGAAGGGTTGGAGCCTAAGGGAGGGTGTCAGCCAGAGGAGCTAGTTTCTTCAATGGAGAAAAAAGGGAGGGATGCAGGTATGCCAGGGTCTGTCTCAGTGTTTTGGAGAAATAGTGTAGAAGTGTGCCGCCCAGTACGGTGGCCACTAGCCACATGTGGCGGTTGAGCACTTGAAGTGTGGCTGGTCTAAATTGAGATGCTGTAAGTGTAGGACACACATCAGGTTTCAAAGACGTCATACGAAAAAAATGAACATAAAATATCTCGATAATTTTGTATATTGATAACATGTTGAAATGATACTATTTTGAATATGTAGAGTTAAATAAAATATGTTATTAACATTTATTTCACCCATTTCTTTTTACTTTTTAAAATAGCTACTAGCAAATGTAATGAGGCTAGCATTATATTTCTATCTGATAGCATTGGACTAGAAGATAGAGACCTTTGGTACTCAACCATATACAACTTTAATTTGGGGAATCATGTGAGTTTTCTTTTTTTTTTGAAGCTTCTTTTGATTTTTTTTTTCTTTTATGATGTTCTGTTCTTCAGAGCATGACCATCCTAAATCAAGATGCCAGTGAGGATAATATAGATTAAGTAATAGTTTAAAATGAAGAGTAAGAGGCACTGAATATTCTCCTTAGTCCGCCAAATTCCGAAGACCTCAATTGAGATGCAGGGTATGAATGCAGTTTTGATGGTTTAGTGGGTCAGCCAGAGCAGTTAGAAGATCCTAGAGTTGTTGGTTTTTTTTAAGCCATTTCATGATTTCAAAGAATAGGATGTGTACAGAAGTCATCTCCCATCATAATTATATGTTATCAGTAGATGAAAACCTACTAGCAGTTAATGATTCTAGAATTTTCTTTCAGACACAAATTAAAAAGCAATTACACAAATTACCAAGAGCGAAAAGAGAATCATAATACTATATATTAAATTGCCATCTGCCTGGTTTTCATCAAATTTATTTTGGTTTTAGGACATTGGTTACAAAATATTGACTTGCTTTAAAAACCTAAAGATCAACAGTAATCTCATCACCAGCTTGTGTTAGAGCTGTGAGATAATTGCTAATTTCAGACGTTTGTAACCTTCGTTTTTTCAGGTGGATTGAAAAATAAAGTTCTTTATTTACATCTTAAATTTACACTTGCTGTTTTTTATAACACATGTGAAATAGTTTTGTGGGGAGTTTGTCCTTTGCTGATGCAGGAAGCAAGCAGGGCACATGCATTTTGAGAACTTTGAGGGCAATTCTCATTTTTCTTGATTTAGTCCCAGAATGAGATTATACCTCATTCCAAGTAAACTTGCTGCCATGATTTATTGGGGTATAAGATGCTGTCAATTGTAAGAGGCACATGTAAGTGCCACCTTGTATAGAAAGTTGAATGCTGCCAATAAAACTCTGATCAGCTGTGGGTTATTAAGATGCATCTATTGCAGAGATGTTAAATGGAAAAAAAAAGTGTACCTTATAAATGATGAAATATAATACACAGATTTTGAAACTTTCAACTAGGTTAAAAGTAAGAGAGCTTGTTTTGTATGTTGTTTTATACGTTAGCATCAGACCTTCCCCAAATGAGTCACGTTTAGTGAGTATGGAACTCTTTTCAGTTAATTCTGTAAATAACCAGACAAAAGCAAAGTGTAATGAGCTAATTTTTAAGTTGCTAGAGTCCCTTGATTGAGAAAAGTGAACTTCTAACTTTATTTCCACCTAGTACCTCTGCATCCCCCCCACCCCCCCAAACACACAGCCACCCCGTTTCTAGCCATTACCTATACCTCTAACAAAATCTGTTCTCTTAAAGGCTCCTCATAGCAGTTATTTATAGCCTCTTGTGAATTCAAGGCAAAGTGTTAAATTGCCCAAGGATGTTTGCTTTCTAAGCCTTATCTCTAATTATCGGCTAAAAATCTATATCTGCTTAAAGAAATTTCAGGCCTCAACTAGCCATATGGAACAAGTTTTGTAGGAATGGCAGGGGGAGGAGGGATGTAGGGGCAGCTTCCTACTTGCCTCTGTGGAAGGCTATGGACAGATAACAGAGCACCTCATTTCCTTTCCCACCCTAAAGTGTTCAACCAAGTCTGTCTGCTGGCTTACTGCCTTTGTACTGGAAGTCAAAGAAAGTAAGAAAGTAAACTGCATTCTGCTGCTGGCCTTACTAACTATATCTAAAAGGAAAGCAAAGTTGTAATAGCTGCATTTCTGACTAATTTCATTGAATTTTTATCAGTCTTATCTTCCTTTTGACAGAGGCTATTGAATTTTAAGGAAACCCTGTGATGTAAAGAATTCTTTTGTGATTTCAATAGCTACTTCCTAATTTACCTGTTTTCTACATCTCTAAGTTTACAAATCATACTGACTTAAGTCAGGCTTTCCTCTTTGAATGACTCTTTGGTAATCCAGATTCTCAGCCTGCTTTTTCTAAATTATTTTGGGCATGCCTAAACAGATACATGCTAGGGCAATTTGGCTCTTGGTTAAACTGCAGAAGTACTTGTGGTCTAACTTGAAGATGGAAGCAAAAATTTTTCCTCTCAAGTTTGTAATACACTCATCAGTTGTGAACCTGCTGATGGTCTGTATACTTTCTACATAGTTACATAGATGCTCAGTAAAAATGTTAGATTAATCCCACATTTATAATATCAGGGCTTATCAACAGAGCTCTCCATTGCTTTCATGGAGTTGGTTAACACAAAGAATGGTCTTTCTCGGTAAAAGACGTGCAGTGATATTGCACATGCTTTCAGTGTTGTATTAGCGTCGAAAATTATATGGAAAAATGCCATCTCCATTGCTAAGTTTCCTACATTTAAACTAATATAAAATGTAAGCCAAATTATAGCTCTACATTCTTTATAGTAGTGTAGTGTGTTTGTTGATAGTATCTTAAATGATTTTCAGGTTAATTCTATAAATGTTTATGTGTTTGAATGACTTTGTCTTTTGGTCTTTGCAGCTCGGGGTGTGGTTTTCTCTGGGCTGTGCCTATCTGGCCTTGGAAGACTATGGAGGTTCAGCAAGGGCATTTCAGCGCTGTGTGACTCTAGAACCTGATGTAAGTTTGTTTGTTCTTCTTTCCTTATTACAGCTTTTTGGTACTCTTTAAGTTATTTGAATTGTACTGCAGTTCAGAACAGCAATTCCTATGGGTCTGTAGTTTCAGTTATGTAAGATGAGTACACCTAAAATTTTTAAAAAGGGTGATCTCATGTTGAGTGTTCTTATCACAGTAAGAAAAGAGAGCGAGAGAGAGAGAAGGCGGCAAAAAGATTCAAACTTTGTATTATTTTATGTCAAAAAAAAAAGAAGAACACCAATTCCTTTTGTGGTGGAGGAAGGTATCTCTTTGGCAGAAGGTCACACCCTAAGTTATATGAGTTATAAATATAGAAATAAGTTTCTTCTCGTAATAGCTAAGTTATTCATTGTTTTGTTTAGAAAATAGTTTTGGTAGAACAGTTTTTTAGTTAAAAATATACTTTGCTGAGTATACAGCAAAGTGTCACATATATTTTGTCGCTCACCAGCATGTGCTGCCTATGTTGATTGCACTATTAGAAAGTTCTTTTAGTCTATAAATATTTAACAGCTTTACTGAGATGGTAAATAATTCGCATGCCATCTAGTTCATCCATTTAAAGTGTACAATATAATGATTTTTAAAATTATTTTCAGAATTGTGCAACCATCCCCACAGTCAATTTTAGAACATTTTTATTACCATAAAAAGAAATGCCCTGTACCTGTTAGCAGTCACTCCTCATTTCTCCCAAACACCTTCCACGTCTACCCCCCATCCCCACCCCTAGGCAACCACTAATGGACATTCTGTCTCTGTAGATTTGTCTATTCTGAATATTTCATATCAGTGGAATCATACAATGCGTGGTCTTTTTGACTGCCTTTCTTCACTTAGATTAATGTTTTCACAATTCATCCATTCTCTATTCAAAAATTTGAGAAACTGCCAGACTGTTTTCTAAAGCACCATTTTACATCCCCACCAGCAATGTGTGAGGGCTCTAATTTCTCAACATCTTTGGCAACACTTGTCTTTGATTATTGTCTGTCTTTTTGATTACAGTCATCCTAGTAGGTGGTATCTTGTTGTGGTTTCGATTTGCATTTCCTTGATGGCTGATGATGTTGAGCATCTTTTTATGTGCTTTTTGGCCATTTGTGTATCATCTTTGGAGAAATGTTTATTGATATCCTTTACCTATTTGGGTTATTGGTCTTTTTACTGTTGAGTTGTAAGAATTCTTTATATATCCTAGATACAAATCCGATATCAGATATATGATTTGCAAATATTTTCTCCTATTCTGCAAGTTGTTTTTCACTTTCTTGATAGTGTCTTTTGAGGTACAAAAGTTTTTAATTTTGATGAGGTCCAGCCTGGCTGTTTTTTCTGTTGTTGCTTGTGCTTTTGGTGTCATATTTAAGAATCTGTTGCCAAATCTAAGATCATGAAGATTACCTTATCTTTTCTTCTAAGAGTTTCATTGGTTTAGCTCTTATGTTTATGTCAAATCTGCTGTTAAACATATTCATTAAACTTGTTATACTATGTGTGGTGGTGGATATTCACTAAACTTATTGTGGTAATCAATATATCCCACCGATATATACACATATATCAAACCATTATGTAGTACACCTAAAAGTAATACAATGCTATATATCAGTTACATCTCAATTAAAAAAAAAACTAAACATCATTTCAGACAATGTATTTTTTTTTTTAGTTCAAGAATTTTTATTTGGTTCTTCTATAGTTTTCATGTTTCTACTGAGATTCCCCAGTTGTTACCTTATCGTGTTCTCTTCAAATCTTTTTTTATATTTGTAACAACTGCTTTGAAATTTTTGTATGCTTATTCCAACATCTCTTTAATTTCTGTGTCTGTTTCTATTTACTGATTTTTTATTTGGTTATGGATGAATTTTCCTGCTTGTTTGCCTGTCTACCAATTTTTAAAAATTATATCCTACACTTGTGGATGCTATGTTGTTGAGTTTCTGGGTTTTGTTGTCTTCCCCTTGAGGAAGGTAGAGTTTTATTTTGGCATTTGGTTAATTTACCTGTGAATCAGCTTGATTTTAAGCTTAAGGTGGGTCTGGAGTTGTCCGTATTCCAGAGTTGCTGTCAACCTTCTCTTGAGGTATAACCTTTTGGGGGCTGAACTTAATCCCACAGGTGATCAGTAAGAATTCTCCTCTCTGGTTGGTTGGAACTTGAATAACTCCCAGAACCGTATGACCTCTAGAATCTCCATTCAGCTCGCAGCTGTCTGGTAGTTGTTCCCTGCCTGGCCTTAAGAAGTTTTGCCCTGCACACGTATAGCTTAGTATTCAGCCAAGGACTCAAGGAGATGCTTATTGAGATTTCTGGAGCTTATTGTCTGCACAGATCTCTCTTCCCTGTTATTTTGTCTTGCAAATTCAGCCACCTTTTCAGCCCTGAACTCTGAACTCTTTTCCCGCTCTTAGTAAGACTTGCTGTGCTTTGTTTGGTTCCTACCTTTCTGTGCTGCAGCCCTCAAAGTGCCTCTAGATAGAAGTGTAGGTTGATTGTTGAGACAACTCAACTGTCCTTCTCTCAGGGATCATAGTCCTGTGTAACCCTTTGTCCAACTTCTCAAAAACAGTTGTTTCCTAAATTTCGTCCAGTTTGTAACTTTTTATGGTGATAAGGCTAGTCTGGTACTAACAGTGCTCTGTCTGTAAGGAGAGGTCCATTGCCAATTAATTTTTATATCATAGGTATGGAACTTGAGAACTATATACTTTATGTTTTATAAAACGTGGAACAAAGAGGAACAAGCATAATTTATATCATTCTTGTTAGAATCAACATTTATATAGAGGCTTTAATTTATTTTTGTCATTGCATAGAGGAATAGGTAGAGAAGTATGTTTGATGAAATACTTAGGCTTAACACTGGAGAACACATATTCCTTTACTCTTCCATCTGATGAAGGATGATGGTAAAATAGCAAAGCCTTTTATGATAGGAAAAACAATATTTTGCATTACTTTAGATTTGTAGTTAATCTATATATTGTGTAAATTATGTTGTAAATTGTCCAACTGTTTTGTAAATATAAATTTGGAAATAAAATCTTAGCAAACTTCCAAATTAGTGCTATAATAGTTATATCATTTTGTTGACCTAAAAAATTACTTATTTATTTATTTATGGCTGCGTTGGGTCTTCGTTGCTGCACGTGGGCTTTCTCTAGTTGTGGCGAGCGGGGGTTACTCTTCATTGTGGTGCACGCACTTCTCATTGTGGTGGCTTCTCTTATTGTGGAGCACAGGCTCTAGACGCTTGGGCTTCAGTAGCTGTGGCACGTGGGCTCAGTAGTTGTGGCTCGCGGGCTCTAGAGCACAAGCTCAGTTTGTGGCACATGGGCTTAGTTGCTCTGCAGCATGTGGGATCTTCCCGGACCAGGGCTTGAACCCATGTCCCCTGCATTGGTAGGCAGATTCCTAACCACTGTGCTACCAGGTAAGCCCTTGTTGACTATTTTTGTTCTAAATTATAAGTATTAAGTTTAATTTATTTAATTTTCTTATACATTTTTAAACATACCTTATTGAAAATTAACATTGTAAAGAGTACATCTTGAGCTAGGAAAATATGTTATAGTTTTTGGTTGCAGCAATTATACCTAAATGAGAATAGTCTGTAACTGTTGTCTATCATTTCAGAACGCTGAAGCTTGGAACAATTTATCAACTTCTTATATCCGATTAAAACAAAAGTAAGTGCATCAAAATAGATGAAGAACTTTGCTTCCAAAATAAATGAATGAGATTTTCTTCAACTGAACACTGAAACATTGTGCCTTACTCTTTGTCTTTTTCCCCTTTCCTACCCATATCTTTGAGTTAGAATGACTTAATATCGCCATTTGCATTCCAGGTGTAGTTTATTTCTTGAAAACATTTAGTATGTAATAAAATAAGAAATATATATATATATTTATTTAAGAAATATTTTTTGACCTCTTTATTTGATACTGAAGCTTTGTATCCTAAATTTCATTGCATGGTAAAAGCAAGCATGCCTTTAGTCAGTCAGCTCAGCTGATAGATTCTTAATGATTGCTTGCTGTGTACTGGACATTATTGAGACATATAAGTATGAACCAATGTCTTCAGGGAGTGTGGGTTTAAAAAATAAAATATTATGCCATATTATTTTAAAAATTGATTAATAATATAAGTTGTATGTGGTAAATCTCAAGTGAGAAGTACAAAGAGGGCTATAATAATGGTAGGTGATATTTGTAGAACAGTTATATTCTCTGCCACTCATGTAGTCCTGTGAGGATCTCAGAGGAGAGAAGGTGTGTGATGCTGGTTCAGAAATGCTTCTGAGAGAATGTTGGATTCAAGCTAAAATTTGAAGAATTGGTAGAGGGGAGAGAGGGAAGCCTTTCAGGATTTGGAAATAAATGGACATTAATTTGTGTACCTAGCGTTCTGAATCCATGTGACCAAATGCAGAGTGACAGGCATGAATGCCACACTTCAGGATATAGGAAGTAAAATAGTCCAGCTCGAGACTAGTGAGATCTATAGTGGGAGATGAGGTTGGAAAGGTCACTTGGGGTCAAATGGCAGCGTGTTCTGATTATCTGACTGACTAGTTGAGACTATCCTGTTGGCAGTAGGAAGCCAGAGATTTCAGTGGGGTGATTTCATGAAGAAAGGAGTTTTTTAGGAAGATTTATCTGGTGACAGTGTGTGAGACAGAATAGAGTGGGAACTGGGGACAGGGAAACCAGTTAGGAGACAGCTGTGGTAACAGTCCAGGCAGGCGGTAACTAGACTGGAAAAAGAAGGGGCAGATGCCAGTTTATAAAGAGAACAACCAACTGGGCTTACTGACTGGCTATAGAAAGCAAAGGAAAGGGAAGAGGCAAGGATGGCTGTTGCCCCAGTTTTAAATAAATGAATTAAAGGGTAGATATATTTCCATTTTTATTTCGCCTTATTTTCAAATTTAATTTTTCTTTGTGGATTCACAAGTATTTCTGAAGATACCATTAAATCCACATTACGTCGAGATCATGAAATGCTTCCGCTGCTCTTGGATGACGATCTACATAAGTAAAGTACTGTTTGTTCTGCTGCTCCCTTTGGAAAGTAATATTATGTTCTTGATTACAACTGATTGTGTTAAAACTCACCAGAGACCCTTTTGGTTTAGTTAAAGCAGGGGCAGGGGAAGTCCCTGTCATAGTTGTAGAATGATCTCAGTGGGTTTTTTTAGTAATACTGATAATTTTGTATGTAGTGAGGCTCTTGATACTCTGTGTTGTCCTCCAGCCCATTAATCCTAAGAATTCTAATTGCTTTCTCTCTTAGTGGTTCTTGCACATTGTTCCTCAGCTTCTTTTTGACACTTTTTTGTCTTCCTGCAGCTCCATGAATAGGTTTTTGTGTCAAAGTGGGGTTGTAAGGTCAGAGGTAAATCACTCCTTTATTCTTGCCTCTTTACTCTTTGCTTACTTTGCTGCTGCTGCTCCAGAGAGAGCTCAGTTTTGACTCAGGAGATTGTTACTTCAGGGGCAAATTATTAATGCTCCTCTCAAAAGAATCCTACCCCTGCCTTAAAGTGACCCTTTAAACTATCTCATCTCTCCCTCTGCTGTCACCAGGTTCTTCACTAAAGTGCTCTTTCCCCCGTTTCATCTGATTCCCCTAGGCATCATGTCCCTACCAGTCCCGTGGGCAATTTTTCCATCTTCCTATATAACTGTCATAGTGCAGTATCACTACCATTGTGGGTTTGATAAATGAATCCGGAATTGAAGCTCCTTAGAAAGAAGTCATACTTCCAAAAAAAGGATTTCATTGCAAAAATTTTGAAGCCAAAAAATTGTGATTGGAGGATAGGAGGACATACAAAAAGGATAATCCTCCTGGTGTGGACTGCTGCTTGTTGAGTTCTTTTCCAGTAGGACAACTTCACCCCCACCCTATGTAGATGGGAGACCTGCAGAATCTCAGTCCACTGCCTTTGAAGGCAGTTGCTATCACATATGAGGTGGGCATAGGGAGTAGAGTAGAGAAAGAAAAAAGAATCACATAGAAACAATTTATGGCTGAATTTGAAGAAGTATTAGAGCAAGGGCACTTACATTTTTAACTGTAAAGGAGGGTGGGTCAAGGGATAAATGAATCAGTGCCATGACAACTTATGGTAAATTGTTTAATATAGGGTATAAGAAACTAAACTGTGGTGAATTGTGGTTATGAAAAGACTAAAAGGACTTAATTGTAAAGAAATTTTGATTAGTACTATAGGTATATTAGAGAATGAGTAAATGATTTGTGTGTTCAGTGACTAGCAGGGAAGGTTACTAAAAAGAATTTACACTTCTTTTTAAGTGCTCTAGGGGGTGACTCTCAGAACAAGGGCCTGAGTCAGCCAGAAGACCCCCCACCATCCTCTCTAAAATTTGCCTTGAAGTCAGCAAAGAGGAGGGGTCTTGATGAAACCCTGTGAGGCTCAGCAGGGAAAGGGAGGTGGACCTTGTAGTCTTAAGTTAGCAAATTCAAAGTGGCTCTTGGAGAGGGAGATTTGATAGCATACCTTTGAAAGAGGTTACTATAGTTGTCCAGTAAAGCATTTATGATCTATAAGGGAGCCAGTAAAGTATTAAGAATCCTTTTGAGAGCTGAGATGTTTAACTTTTAGAATAGGTGACATGAAGTTCTGTTGATTTCCTTGTCAATATCAAGTTTTTAACAGTGTTTTTCTATATTTTGAAGTAGCTGGGATAAGGCAAGGATTCTGTGATGGTTTGATAAAGCTTATCTGTAAAACCACCTAGCCTGGTTTTAATTTTTATTGATTTATTTGGCTTTCTGTTTTTTAGCTCATTTTGCATAATTAGTTCATAATGTTCTCTTATGAGTTTTTTAAAAATTACTAATTTTATATATACCATTTTTCTAAATGCTAAATGGAATTTAGTTAGACATTTGTCTGTTTCATTAGTCTTTTTCAAAAAGCCAGCTTTTGGTTTTGTTGATCATTTATATTCTTTATATTTTATTTCATATTTTCTTCTTTCTTAGAATTTCTTTTCTTCTTTCTTAGAATTATTTGGTGTTCTTTTACAAAATTAAGTTGGATGTTTTAGCTCATTTATTTCCCATCTTTCATAATTATAATCAATACATATAAAAATATAAATTTCTCTCTAAATACTGCTTTACATATATCTTGCAGATGGTGGTATATAATGCTTTCATTAAATTTTAAATATTTTGTACTTTCTAATATAAATCTCTCCACACCCTCCCCCCACTGTAGGTTCCTTTTTTTTAGGAGTGCATTTTTAAGTTTGCAGGCATATATTTTTTTTAACTGTCTCTTTACTGTTGATTTCTTATTTAATTGCAGAGAATATGGTCTATATACTTGTAGTTTTACTTTTTTTTTAAACACAACTCATAATTGTTTTTGGTCTCAATAATTATTTACATTTACTGACATACTTCATTTTCTCTTCTCACCATTGATCATTTCTTGTATCCCTTTTCTTCTCTTTGAAGTCCCTTTTATTTTTGCAAGAGGAGATGCTTTAATAGTTCTTTTAAGTTAGGGTCAGTAGGTGGTAAACTTCCTTAGTCTTTGTACATGTAAAATTTTTTATTTTGCATTTATTCTTGAGTGGTAAGTTTAGTTGATTATAAAATTTTAGGCTGACAGTTATTTTTACTTTGCACTTTAAAGTATTTTATTGCCTTCTACCATCTTCTGCTGCTAATGAAATATCTGCTGTCCTCTAACTGTCATTCTTTTATAGGTTTTAGGATTATCTTCATGTTCTGCAGTTTCACACAAAGTGTCTAGGTGTTGTTTTACCTTTATTTATTGGCCAACCCAATATAATGCTCAGTACACAAAATATACTTTTGATCATAGAATTTAGATCTTTGTTCAGTTCTAGAAAATGCTCAGCTATTATCTTGTCAAATGTAGTGTCTTGCCATTTTCTGCATTTATTTACTCTGGAATGTCTATCGAATATATGCTTAAATCTTACCTCTCATTCTTTCCTCTGTCTCTTTATTACTCTTTTATTTTTTAATCTGAATTCCTCACTGTTATCTTTCAATTCATCAGTACTCTTTTTGACTGTGTATAATCTAGTTTTTGTCACATGTTGAGGTTTTTTGGTTTGTTTGTTTTGTTTTGTTGCGGGGTACGCGGGCCTCTCACTGTTGTGGCCTCTCCCATTGTGGAGCACAGGCTCCAGACGCGCAGGCTCAGTGGCCGTGGCTCGTGGGCCTAGCCGCTCCGCGGCATGTGGGATCTTCCCGGACCGGGGCACGAACCTGTGTCCTCTGCATCAGCAGGCAGACTCTCAACCACTGCACCACTAGGGAAGCCTGGTTTGTTTGTTTTAATGTCTCTTGCAATTTCAAAATTTCTACTTGGTTTTTATATATGTCTCCCTATTCTTGTTTCATTTCTACTTGTTTTTGTTTGCCATTTCCTGTTAGGGAAATTTGAGGTGGTTTCGGGTTGTTTGAACCTCTAATACTGTTTATTAACATGAATGATTAAGGACTGACAGAAAGTCCACATTAGTATTTTATACATTTAGCTATAGTTTATTTAGCTATGGTTATTCATTATTGTTTTTTTTTGTTTTTGTTTTTTTAACTTGACCTTCAATAGAGTGAAAGCTTTTAGAACTTTACAAGAAGCCCTCAAGTGCAACTATGAACATTGGCAGATCTGGGAAAACTATATTCTCACTAGCACTGACATTGGGGAATTTTCAGAAGCCATTAATGCTTATCATCGGCTCTTGGACTTAAGAGACAAATACAAAGATACTCAGGTAGGATATTCATATTTTGTTATTTCAGCTTGTGTTTGGTATTAATACTTCATTACATAATGTAAATTGTTTCCTTGACTCTACATAGGAAAATTTTGTTAAATACAAGTAATATATAAAAGAGGGTTTTTTTGTATAGTTGAATATTCTTAGTTACATATTAATTCTGGCATTCCAATGTCAAATATGTTTGTGTAATCATAGACTGAATATTACTGTGACTCAGTTATGAAAATCTGATATGTGGTTTACATATGTATAGTCAGCTTGCAGAAACTTAATAGAGTGATGCTTGTGTTATTTATAACTTTGATTATCTCAGTGCAGTAGCTGGATTAACTCCCATACTCATTTATCCACTCGTTGAACAGTCATTTACTGCATACTTTCAGATTGTTTGAACAATATAGAAATGAAGACTAACATTTTCTTTGCACTGTTTAATGAGATGGTCTTCATCTGGGATGAAGTCAGGACTGGTTGATTCTTAACAGTACAAAAAATACTATATCCTTTCAGAAACTATGGGAGACTTGAAGCCCCTATGTTTGACATCCAATAGTATTAAATATATAAGACCTTGTGGGTTTTATTGTGGGTGAAGAGAATGTTTAAAGATAGGGTGTATAGGAGCTTATAGGTTACAAAGTCCAGGGGCTTGAAAATTTAATACTTTATTTGCAATAATCAACATATATATTATTTAAAGTGATGAATTTGGAATTATGAAAAAACAAATAACATGTAATATATGATAATACCTCACTACTCTTATGGCTTATTATAGATGTACTCCAGCTGTTCCAAAATTTACCTTTCTGGTTTCTGGTTTCGTAGCCCCAGCCCTCAACCTGTTTGCATGTTCTTGCAAATCCAGCTATATAATTCACTAAATTGCTTTAAAGCTCAGGTTCTGGGCAGTTCACTTAAAGATCTGTGGCTTCAAGTAGAACCATATGCCTACTTACAGGAGCATTGTTGACCCCTTCAATTACTTTTCTTTTCCTTGTTTTTTTTTTCCCCCTTTTTAACTGTTGTACATTAACCATCCATTATAGAAAGAAGGGACTTGAATTTTATAGAGTGAAGATCACTTAAAACGTGCACGGAAGCATAGCAGAGTTTTACATCCTAGAGAGGCTAGGAACCCTAGCCAATCTGTTTGCACAGTCCTCTGGCCATCTAGTACTTGTCCTGTTCACCATTGTGATGGCTCTTTCTCTTCCGCACTTAGTGCCTTGGCAAAGGGCACTGATGAGGCTCTGAACAGATCTCGGTGTGTTGCTGAACCACTGAGGATGGTGCAGAGATTGCAAAGTGCTTGTCTCTTGTTTATCTCAACTGTAATTTTTTAAAAGACCTTTCTTTACTAAGAAAGCCTTGTGAAGCCTGTTCTAAAATCTCAGGGAGAATGTAAATAATTTGCATTGGTAGTATATTCCATTTTACACTTGAAATAAATTCTTTTTTTTTTTCCTTTCACAAAGCTTGTTCTGAATGCATAGAGATGTATTTTGAGAAAAGGAAAAAAAGTTTTAAGAAAAACCCCAAAACTTCTCCCAGCATAAATTAAGATGCTTTCATTTAATTTTTATCTTAAATAGAGTTTCCAAACATATTTTAGTGATCATATTCACAGTTTTAAACTCCTTCCGGCAAATCTAATCATAAGAATTTTCACCCATAGCAAAACTGTGTTCTAATTCCCATTGAAAATTTTCTAATCCTCTACCTGTTTTAGCAGAGTATTTAACTTATATCATTTTTAACTTAAGTGAAAATTGAGTCGTTTCCTACCTAGAGAAAATTATTAGGATTTAGTTTAAATTCATGGCCAGCTAATATGTTGATTTCTTTTTTCCTGTAATTCTTTTGTTCCTCAAATTCAGAATATGAACCAAACCTCCTTTCATACAATAGTATTTCATCTGAGCACTAATATTTTGATGAGTTTGAAATTAGTTTTTATAAAAGTTCAGTATTTTTAGAAACAATCAAGGGTGGCATCTGTATTCTTAAGACTTCTTCCCTCAGCACCCCTGCCACACACAGGAACACCAAGAATCATTCCTGTTAGACAAAATACTGCTTATAAACAGAGCACCTAGAAAAACATAAGGTGCTATAAAGATGTCAGATGGTATGGCTGTTAGCTTAATTTTTATATTTGGATTTGGGGAAATATTACTCAGAACGTAAGAACTAGATAACCAGTGACTTGCTGGGGTCAAATGATCATCTTTAGCACCTTATGATAGAGAACTTTCGGGTATTCAGATGGAGAAATAGCCACAGTGAGTTAGTCAGTTTATACTAGGCCCTGTTAATAGCTTTCTCCAGAAGTGTCACAGAATACTGATGGAGGTGTTTGCTCTCTGGCAGGTGTGGGTAGAATCACTCCAGAGTGGTTAAATCATCACTGAAGGAAGGTCTTGATGGCTGGTGTGGTCTCAGTCATATTTAGCTTCGTGGCATATTTGTGTCTGCCATCATGTTTTCTCACTGCTGGTCAGTGTGAACTGAGACAGTTGATAGATTGTCTGGAATATTTTTATCTTGGCTAAAATAATTTTACTGAATTTGACTCTGCAAGTTTGGTAACAGGTGTCTTTCAAAAAAACTCTGATATTCTTATGTTTCACACTACCTGACCTCATTCTATTTCAGTTTGCTTTAAAATTCTCTTTTTATCTATTCTTTTTCTACTTCTTTATAGATGTGATTACTGCCATTTTAATTTTTTTATTGTGTGTATGTAAATTCATATTCATTTTAATACAGACACATGATAAATTAACTATAAATTGTTTTTCTCACTATTTGTAATAGGAGAATGGGTGGATATACTACCTTTATCATTTACTGCCTTTTGTCCCTATGTCCTAATTTTGACTAATGCATAGATTAGTATAACTCAAGAACACTGTTCTATAATAGATATTTATATTCATGTCTGGATTGTACACACTTTTATTAATCTATCATAAAACTAATTTTCATGTTTCTGTGTAATTAGTCCCTGTTTGATTTTCCAGTTTTCTACTATTGTTAATAGTGCCATGAATATCCTTGTAGACAAATCCTTGTGTACATTCATGCTTCTTTCCTTGGGATAATTTCTAATGTTGATGTGTTCATTTTTTTTCTTTTTCCTTTTCTTTTTATCTTTTTCTGCTCTTCCCCCATCCCCCCTCCTCCTCCCCTTCCTCCTCTTCTTCCTTCTTCTTAGATAACTTTCAGTCATTTTGGGAAAAATTTAAGTATTGCATTATTGCACCCCATTTGCTGTTTATAAATGGAAGAGGAAGGAAAGGGGATTAACATATATCCAGTGCTTACTATGTTCTTGGCACTTAACATGGATTATCTTTTATAGGGCATACAGTATTTGAGGTGGGTACTAAGTAGTCCTCATTTTACAATGTATGAATATGAGACCCAGAGAGGTTATATAACTTGACCAGTCATATATCTAGTAGGAACCAGAGATAGGAATCACATTTAGGCATGTCTGTTTTTTGTGTGAACCAAGCCTTGAAGTCTATGGGAAGATTTATATTAAAAAGCACATTTCCCCATCATATTAATGTACATTTGAACTATATCTAACAAAGTTTTTTTTTCTTCAAATTGGGGTATAATTTACATATAATAAAATGCACAGATCTTAAGTGTAAGTTTGATGTGTTTTGACCATTAAGTATTCTTATGTAACTACTTCCCAAAAAAGATATGGAACATTTTCATCACCAGAGAAAGTTCTATTATACCCCTGTCCAGTCAACTGAACCACCACCCTTTCCACTCACCCACGCAACTACTATCTGATTTCTGTCATCACAGTTCAGTTTTGCTTTCTCTTGAATGTCATACAATATGTATTCTTTCCTATGTTGTTCTTTGTGTGGATTTCTATTTGGGGAAGGAGGGAGGTGGTGTTGATGGGCAGTGGGGCAGGTTGCCAACCAGATTGAAGTCCTGGAGCAAGTGGTGGCTGGGCTTACCTGAGAGAGAAGAGCAGAGGGAATGGATATATTACATACAAATTCTGTCTCTGTGAAGTAGATACTATCCCCATTTTACTGCTGAAGTATCTGAGGCTCAGCAAGATGAACTAATAAAGTTGATCTTTCACAGCTAACGAGCAGTCAAGCCAGGACTTGAAGTCTGACCTATTTAACCTAAAACCTGTGCATGCCTTTTCCACACGTGAAGAAATTTTTTCTTTTTTTGGTGAAGGAGTGAAAAAGACAATGTTAAACTGCCTACGTCTCTCTGATAACTGAAGTGTGGGGAAGCCAAGGGTCAGGGTTATCAGACCAGGAAACAGAGCAGGTTCTTTAGAGAGCTCCAAGTGGAGGGGGGACTTGGCTAAGCCAGGGAGGCGGGAAATGGCCTCATTCCTGGCCTCCGGCCCTCCTGGAAGTGTTTGTAACTGGACCTGAGGCAATCCTATTCCTTCCTGCTTTGAAGACCTCCAGGATTCAAAGGGCCAACGCCTTGTGCTTTCAGCCAAGATTTTGGGGAGACTTGGCCAAGGACCTCAAGGTTAGTGTTGGGGAAGAGGATAGTTATACTTTTCTCTTTGTGGAGATTAGAATCGCTGCTCCTCCATGTGAGAAAACGTCAGCTCTCTTCAGGGGCTAGTGGTGGTCCCCCACAGTCACACTCTGCTTGATGCAGTCCATGGACCATGATGGAAGTGAGAAATAGGCTGAGGAAAGAGAATGAAACAAAAGTGCTCTATCACTGAAGTGATTAGAGATGTGGGTTAGAGATTTAGACGTCATTACATGAAGTTGGTGGTGTGGCATTGGTTTAGTTAGGAAGTGAGGGGCTGCAGGGCTGTTTATACTGATTAAAATGAAATCCCTCTAAACATCCAGGCTCAAAAAATATACTTAGATTATTTTATGATACACAAAATGAATTCCAAATGGGCTAAATATATGCTAAATATTTTTTCATCTCCTAGAAAAATTAGCAGTACAAGTGGGTATTTACCATATTTCCTGAACTTTGAAGCAAGAAAAAAAAACGTGAAGGAATTTTTATGACTTCATGGAAAAAATATGTGATGAAATATTTGTAATAAATAGAAAAGATAAAAAGCTAATAATATCCTTATTATATTAAGAGTTAACATCTGCTACAGGAATGAAATGGGACAGGAGAGAGGATTCAGAAACAGACTCAAGTATGAGAATTTAGTTCATGTTAAGGATGGCATTTTAAATCTGTGGGATAAAATAAAATATTCAATATGTGTTGAAATAGTTGGCCAAGCATTTGGGACCCAAAATGAAGGCTCTGCTTCACTCCTTAAACCAAAATAAATTCAAATGGATAAGATATTTATTTATTCATTTATTTGGCCGTGCCACCTGGCGTGTGGGATCTTTAGTTCCCCGACCAGGGATTGAACCTGTGCCCCCTGCAGTGGAAGCACAAAGTCTTAACCACTGGACCTCCAGGGAAGTCCCTGGATAAATATTTAAATTGAAATGGCTTGAGAAGCAGGATCATGTTGTAGGTAAGAGCATAGATTCTGGGGTTAGACAGCCTTTGCTTACTACCTCTGCCAATCACTAGCTATATGACCTGAGCAAATTACTGACCACTTTTGTTCTTCAGTTTCGTAAAACAGGGCTGATATTAGTACCTCACAAGATTGTTGTGAAGGGTAAGTAAGTTAATATATGTAAAGGGCAGAGAATAGTGCCTGGCACATATGAGTGCTGTGAGTATAGCTGCCGTCAGCATCGTGATCGTATCATCGCTATTACTGAAAAAGTAAAACCATAAAAGCACTTAAAAGAAAGTATGGTAAATATTTTTATAAGCTTGGGGGTGGAGAAAACATTTTTAATCATGACACAAAAGCCACACTCTGCTAAAGAAAAGATGGAGAGATTTGAATTGAAAACTTCTACACATGAGGAAAGGATGACTTCTGACCAGAGGGCTGAACGCCACTGTCCTGAGGAGGGACAGGCTGAGACATGACAGCCTCACTTAGTGCTTCCTGAACTGAAACTGGAAGAGGGTTAGTAGAAGCCAGTTAAGTGCCCTGGGAAGCGTTCGTCGTACTGCTCTCCACGTTGCCTTAGTCCTTCTACATAAGACTGCTGGATTCGTTACCTGGGGCTATTCTACCAAATTACTACATGCTTGGTGTCTTCAAACAACAGAAATTGATTCTCTTCAGTAATGGAGGCTAGAAGTCTGAAATCAAGGTGTTGGCGGGGCCATGCTCCCTCTAAAGGCTCAGTGAAGAATCTTTCCTTGCCTCTTTCAGCTTCTGGTTCCTGGCATTCCTTGGCTTGTGGCTGCATAATTCTAACCTGTGCCTCCCTCTTCACCTACTTCACCTCCTTCCCTCATGTCTCTGTTTGTCGGCTCCTTTTCTTAGAAGAATATTAGTCATTGGATTCAGGGCCCACACTAATCTAATATGACTTCAGCCTAACTATTTCTACAAAGACCCTATTTCCAAACGAGATCACATTCTGAGGTTCTGTTTCAACATGAATTGTCGGGGGGGACACTATTCATCCCACCACAACTTTCATGCTCCTTTTTAGGGAGAAAGCGGTGGCTTTGAGAATAGTGAGGCTGGTAAAGGTAAGGGAGTGTGTCCAACACACACCTCATTGGTAGCTTTGGTAGGAGGAGAGGTGACGTGCACAGAGGTGCCCCCGAGAGAAGGCCAGAGAGACCTCAGCTGATCACATGAAGGTCTTGCCTAAAACAATACCAGAGATTTGAACATCTGGAAGGGACAGAAGGGATAATAAGAATAGGGAAGGAATTGATAGAAAACTAATAAAGCTTTTCAAAGAGATACACTTACTTAGTTGTATGCAGTATTGAGAGAGAAGACCGGAATCCCATGCCATGGTGGACAATTTAGAATTTCTAAGAAGGATCTATTTTTAGGCTTCAGAAGATTGTGAGATTACCTGAAATATCATGAAAAAAATTTGTGTATGTGGCTATGTACCTATTCTGGGTAGAGGGTTCAAAACTCTCAGTTAGATCCCCAAGGGTGTCCAGAACCCCAAGAAAAGAACCACAGACGAAATAAAGAATATCTTTGGAGTAGAGTATTAGGACTAGTTTTCCAATAAAAAGGCAAGTGGAGCTTCCCTTATAATCACGATGGGTTAAAGTTTACCTGTATAGCTGTATTATATTACAAATGCATTTATCATTGCTCTTGTTTTTTGAAAGTTCTCAAGCTTTACAAACTGTGCACAAATAATTTATGTGCACTCCCCCCGCCCCCAGCCCAGTCCCCACCCCATTCCTCTGCTGCTCTTCAGGGCTGACTCTTTGGGAGAAGCGTCTTGCTGCACAGTCTCCACTTCCCCTCTTCCTGTCCTCTTTGGAACCCACGCCCTCTAGGCTCATCTCCGCCAGCCTACTGAGAGTGCTGTTGTCAGGGTCTATATTGCCACATCCAGGGGACAGCTGTCAGCCCTCAGGTTTCTCAGCCTATCTGTTACACTTAACGCAGTTGATCTCTCTTCCTTCTTCAAATGCTTTCTTCGGCAGGCTTCCAGAATTTCACAACTCTTAAGCTACCAGATGCAGCTTCCTCATCTCCTTTGCAGAATCATTGTCGCCTTTCCTTCCCTGTGAGAGCAGTTCCAGGCTCAGTCCTCACGCTATTTCTCTTCCCCACTTACACTGCTACCCGGGGGATCTCACCATTCCCTTGGTTTTTCCCGCTCGTCTTCCTGAGGATATGTATTATGAAATCACGTCTTCCTCCACATGTCCCTTTAATTCTTTGTCACATAGGCTGTTCAGTTTGTTTCTTTCATTATGGTTGCACTTTTCAGATGTCTTACTTTTGTCCCTCTTGGCTCCTACTCCCCCGGGGATATTGGCTTCTTGACTGGTAATGCGTACTTGGTGAGAGGGTCTAAAGCAAGCCCAGGACCAACTGTGCCCCTCCTGGTGAGTTTGGGCCACAAGGGGAGCTTACCTTTTGGAAACACCTTGCCACTGCCTCCTCCCACCACCACGACCACCACCGCCAAGTGGCCTGGCTCCTCAGGAAACCTTTCTTATCTCTGCCAGGTACTGCTTTCTTGCAGTCCCATCTTCCTGAGTAGTCATCCAGCAGGTGGGGGGCTGGCCAGGCCCTCTGCCCCCAGGCGGTACCTGCCTGGTCCCTGGCTTGCACTGGGCTGGCACTGCTGTGTTTCAGTCTCTCCACGTTGATGGCAAGTGGTGTATAGAGTAGTGTGTGGAAGAAAAAAAAAGCACAACTAAACAGCTTTTCTCAGCCCATCTGTGAACCTTGGTCCCTTGTACGTCTCCATCGTGGGCTGCTCTTCTCCACCAAACCAGGACCCAGCCAGTCTCTGTCTCTCCAGGGTTTCCCATGTGTTTGCTGTTACTTTCTCAGATTCATCAACTTTCTCTTTTTTTTAAGCAGTGTACAGAATGGGGTTCAGAAAAAGAGGCTAGCAATGTGTTAGTGCATCAGCTTGTAGGCTATGTAATCTCCATATGAAGATGAACAATAAAACCGTTTTCACATTGGAAAATAATGAGTTCCGTACAAATTAAGAAAAAATTTAAATATCTTAAAAAGGAAATACACTTACTGAACAAACATTTGGAAAGAGATTTAAATTCACTAATAATAAAAGAGAAATTCAGAATAATAGCTGCGTATATTTTTAGTGGAACAAAATATCAAAGATTAAAACACCTACACACACACACACACACACACAGTGCTGGTAATATGCAGTGAAATGACACATGTTCATATACTACAGATGGACATCTAATTTGATTTAGCCCTTTTTGAAAGTATCCAGGTTATCTCTAGAGTCTTAAAATGTTTATTCCCTTGATTCCATAGTTCTGTTCCTGGAATTCTAACCTAAAGAAGCTTCAGTATGAAAAAAATCTTTAGGCACAAAAATATGCAGTGAAGTGTTCTTTATAATGATAAGGACAATGGCAGTACATGGAAACAGCCTATCTATCTAACTGCAGGGGAATTGTTAAATAGACTGTGCTCTGTCAACCCAGTGGGAGGCTTTGAATCTATTAAAGTGATCTATCTAAAGAATATATGAAAACATCAAAAAATTCTATGACATAATGTTAAGTGAAAAAGGAAGATAAAACAGTTTACATAGTATTATATTTAAAAATTTACATACAGTAAAGAAATTAGAAATTAATGACAGTAGTGCTTGTGTTTGCGAATTTTATTTTCTCTTTTTATTTTTTATTAGCTCCAATGTCTTGGGGAAATTTTTAAGTTAAAAAAGAAAAAACTACAAAAACCTGTCTGGTTTGGGTTGATTCAAGATTTGGCAAAAAAATGATAATGAACTGATCAAAGTTATTGGCATACATATTTCATAAAAGAGCAAATCTTTCCAATAAAAAGAACTTATTATTAGAAAGGAAGGAACAACAGCGGAGTAAGGAGCTGTGCTTTATCATTTAATACAGCAAATGCTTGAGAGCAAGAGCCAGGATGCGAGCTGCAGGTTCAAATCCACCTCTGCCTTCCCTAGGTGTGTGACCTTGGACAAGTTATTTACCTTCTCTGTGCTCCAGTTTCTTCATCTGCAGAATGCAAATAGCAAGAGCATCTTCCCCCTAGGGTTGTTAGGAAGATTGTGTTCATAGAGCCCCCGGCTCATAGGAAGGTGTATATGTACGAATATTACCTGCTATCATCATCGTCTTCTCTTCATCCTCATCAAAACTCAGGAGGCCAGTATCACTTGTGTTCAAGACCCAGCTCCACCATTCACTTGCGTTGTGCCCTTGAGAAGTTCATTTTGCCTCTCATGCTTCAATTTCTTTGTAAAGTGGAGATAATAAAGTCCCTGCTTCCTAGGGTTACAGTGAGAACTAAATGAAATCATGTTGGTCACATACTTAGAATGAGGCTTAGCACATGGTGAGTGCTCAGAGCAGGGGTAGTGGGAGGTATTGAGGGCTGATACCATGGTGGTAGAGTTTGTTCTTCTTTAGCTCCATTTTAATCCAAGTAAGTATAGGGGCACATAATGAGTGGGCGACGATGAGGGCTGTGCTGTCCCCTTTTGACAGAGTAAGGAAGTTGAGGGTCAGTGATGATTGTGATAGTTTATAGGTTTATATTGCTTTACAGTTTTTGAAGCTCTTTACCTGTATATTGACTCCTTGATACAACAGTTCTGTGATGTTGCAGACAGAAGACCTGTCCTCGTTACCGCTGTTTACCAACTTCCTAGCCATTCCCCCATATTCATGGTGGACTTCAGCAACCGACTATGTATATCTTCCTCCCCACTCTAGATCTACTGTTCTTGAACACTTGGTTTTAGGTCGATGGCACGTCCAATACTTTGGACTTAAACTTCTTTGCTCTCATCTTATTTCATAGGAGCAACCCATCCAAGTGGCCATATCTTGGATCCTGTTTCCCCAAGAATCGTTTACCTCTAAATTCTTAAACTTTACTACTCTACCCTTCAGCCTCTTATTACATACTTAATAATTTATAGTTTTAACTAGTTACTGATGGGTTCAGTAATCATATTTTTACCCAGTTTACAGTAGATAAAAACATTTACCTGTTAAAAAAAAATCTTTTTCACCTTTGATGGTGCAAAGGACTATAATGCAGGTAAACTTTGTAGACTGCCCAGGAGAAAATCATAATCCTTGGTGATTCATTTTACCAGAGAAATCCTACTACAACACCCTTTGCTTTTTTTAAGTTAAAAATATCTGTTTACTAAAGAAGGGTTAAATATATGTTAAAAGTTACTATTTTGGTAGTCAGTCTGGATAACAAGAGTGTGATTTTTCTCACCAGTTAGAGGGAAGGAAATGGTGATATTAACCAGTAAATTATAACATTAATAGTTTTTTAAAAAATTTTATCACTCTAAACCCACTTTTGAAGATTACATATTAGCTCCATTTGTTACTGTATTTTAATAACTCTTATTTTTTCCCTTCAGTTTATGGGGCTTTCTTAATTGCAGGAAATACCTTTTTAATTAACTTTTATTAAAATAGAGTGAAAATATAGAAAAGTACACAGGTCATAAGTAAACATGAATTTTCACGAAGGGCACGCACTTGTGTAAACCACCCGGGGCCCCCCCCCACCGCCCCACGCCCTTCCCCGAGTGTGAGTCCGAACATCACCAGCATCCCAAAGTCCTCACGGTCCCTTTATAGTCTTTGCCCCTCCCCCCTCCGCCCACACACACCAAAGACATAATTTTAAAGTTTATAAATGAATATTCATGTGTGCTGTCGTTTTTTGTTTCCTCTTTGCCAATCTTTGTATTTATTCTTTTTCTCTATTTTTAAATTTTTGTGTTATTAAAATAACACATAACATATAGTTTTTACAAGTTAAGTCGTAATATAAGGCTTATAACAAAATACAGCAATTTCCTGCTCCACCGCTCCCCCCTCCTATTTTTTATTAACCAAATTTTAGGTATTATCAGTTGACTTCCTATTATAGTAAATAAGGACTTAATTCTTTTATATTAGCATTTCCACTGCTTCCCTTTCTTATTTTCCCAATATATTTATATTAAAAATTTTGGTTACATGAATATTTTCTATTAATATTATATGTCTATGCAAATTATATTCAAAATAGGTATTACAGGATACTATGATTGGGGGTATTTTTTGCTTTTTGTTTTTTATGATGTTAATACTTGTCTTGGTTTTCATGTGATTCTCTTTGTGAGCCTCTTGTCTAAAATCATGATCTCTCATGCCCTCCTTTTTCTGGCTTTAGCTCTGCATACAGTCACTAACCCGTGTACCTGCCAAATCCAGCAGAATCTTCCAGTCCTGATCTTCTGTAGATGTACTCTCCTTGTTACTTTCTCCTTCCCTGGTTTCCATGACGTCGCTTTCTGCCACCTTTCCTTTGTGCATAGACCTCTGTTCATCTACCCTCCTTTTAAATGTTGTGTTCCCTAAGACTCTATCCTTGGTCTGATGCTTACCCAACACAGTCTCTCTAGGCAATGTCTGCCGTGGCCATGAATGACTTCTATTATGTATTCTTCCATATAGAACTCTCTTCTAAGGCCCAGATCCAGCTATTTAACCATTGTACATCAAATAGAGAGTATAAAAACAAATTTGTTATTGCCTCCCCTTATATTCAGGGTCTCTCTACTTATGGTATCTGCATGTGAATTGGGTAGAGGTGTTTGGTATCTGCCCCCTAACCCCAACACAGAGGCACTCTATCTACCTCCTTACCCTTTTGCAGTTCCCTCTACGCACCCACAAATACACACACACACCCCGCTTCACCAACTTTCCCCCTCTCAAACACCAGTACTGCAGCCTCCATTTTTATTGGCAAGAAGGCCAAAAGAGTTTTCTTCCCCTTTGGCTACTCATCGTGGCTAAAATGAGGGGATAGGGTGTTGGGCCAACTGTGCTATCCCAGAAAAAAACAAAGAATTTTACTAATTTAGTATGCTTCATTTGTCCATGTTAGTAACTATTTCAATAGACCATCTCTTTCGAAGTATGTTAATCCTTGAAACGTTTACAGAATGATTACTCGAAACAGGTAGTGCACATTCATACCATTTCTCCTGCATTGTGACTTTCATATTTAAAACCATGAGTGGAATTGTAATATCTATTTCATTACTTTCAGATTTAAAACTACATGTTGGATTGTAATGTGAATTTATAGGCAGAGATAATTTACCTTGTCCATCAAAAAAGAAAAAAGCACAAGTGAGTGTTCTCCTGTCCACTTTTCTCCCTGTATATAATTAGGACCGTAAGTCTGAGCTCACATTCCTAACAGTGTTCATGGGCCAGAGGAGCCTTGATTCCTTGGATGCGTCTCATGCCTAGATCAGAATGCTCTATGGGGAGACGGAGCAAGGTGTCACACTGGTTGCATTTCTCTTAGCAAAGCTTTCTGAAAGAGGTGTGTTCATTCAGTCTTTCTTTCAGGCATAAGTACTCCTTGCATCAGAGCTGTGTGCCAGGCTTGATGTTAGATACTGGGGACACGAGGTGATGAAATGTGGTCCTCTCCCTGAAGTTCAGAGGAAGAATAAAGATGTGGCACCCTGTCTCTTGGAACCTTGCCACTCAGAGTGTGAGCTGTGGACCATCAACACCAGCATCACCTGGGAGCTCGTTAGAAATGCAGAATCTCAGTTAAGGTGGAGCGGCATCTCCATCCAGGATTCCTCATTTACAGCGAGCTCCTGGGTGATGCCAATGCTGTCAGTCCAAGGGCTGCACTGAGTAGCAGCAAGGTCTGAGGGCAGTCTCCTCGAGCTGGTTCTTTAGGTGGATCCATGTGTCTTTGCTGGTCTTCTGTCACAGGAGTGGATGACGGAGGATGCACTTTCTATGCTTCCAGGAAGCCTTGAGATACACAGCCTAATATAGATGTGACAGATGTAGCTTGTCATAACAGTGTAACCCACGGTGGGGCTCACCTTAATTCATCTATCAGCATTCAAGGCATCTGACTAATGAAAATGAGATGGCCACGAAATTGCAAATGGTGAGCAGACCTGGGGTAGTTGGAAGGTCAAGAGCTACTTTGTGGGTACCCTGCATACCTAAGGCAAATGCACTAGCGTTTATTATGCAACAATTAGGAAGGGCCAGGACCTCTTTTAGCAGAATTAGAGTGTTATCACTGCAGTCCAGGTGGGAATAGTGAGGTCCAACCTAAAGGAGGAGAAGCTGGATTTAGGACTCATTAGGAATGTTGAATCAAATTGATTACATGTGGCCCAGCCAGGAGAGAAGAGACTCTAGGTTGGTGCTCAGTTCACTGGCTCTGAGACTGCAAGGAAGAGGGATCTGGGATCTAGGTTTCCCTCTGGGATCGATGGAGCATGAGATGTTGATGGGACATGGCTGGTAGATATGGAGGTGCACAATCCTGGGGCTCCAGAGAGGAGTCGGGCTGGAGCTGCGCTGACAGTATCGGGTAGACTTGGTCATAGTGTATTTGCAGCTACAGGTGTGGAGCAGATCATTCAGAGAGAGCCCTCAGAGTGTGAAGAAAGGTGCACAGAGCCTAGGGCCCTGTGGAAGCAGAGCCCTCCAAGGAGCCTGAAAAGGGACACTGGGAGAGGTAGTCGGCCTGCGATTCCAGACCGTGGTTCGGGATGGCTCGTCTTGTATTTTATTTTTCAAAAGTGACGGATGATATTCTAAACAGGCCTGACAAGGTTTTTCACTGTCATCTTCGTTGATGGTGAGGGTAGCTCTTTGTTTTTAGTTATTGTTTGGTTGTTTCTAGCTTCCCAGTTTCTCCTGTGCATCTTTTAAGGTCCTTACAATTCTGGTCAGGGCAGTGATGGATGGGATGGCTGATCGTAGTGGAGATGTTGCATCTGGCCTCAGAGGAAAGCTGCAGGAGCTGTTTGGCAGAGTAACTTCAAGAGTGACGAACGACGGAGAAATCTGGAGGCTGTATGCCCAAGTGTGTGGAAATGGGCAGAGTGACAAGCCTGATGAAAATGAAAAGGTGAGTCCTGCCTCAGTCCTCCGGGGCTCTTGCCTTCTGTTTGAACATAGGTGTAGTGGATCTGCTTTTTTGATGGTTGGAGGAAGACTGTGATAATTTGAAAGGTAAGATGAATATGCTCAAGTTTTCAGGTGTGATTCAGAGTTCTTAACCATAAGCACCCTGAATTGTGGACACGTTAAGATTTGTAAGTATTCATCTTTTTTCTTTCCATGAATTTTTCTTAAATAATTGTTCTCTGTTTACTGCAAAAGGGTCTGTCTTAACCTGCTCTCCCTCCAGAGCTGCAGCGAACAGCTGGTTCTTGTTATTTACTCCACACCCCTTTCTGCAGGCTCCTTGCTGAAGACTAAGGTAGATGGTACAAGGACAAAGGAGCGTTTAAATCCGAGAAAAGGAGAAAGAAAAAGGGGCTAGATAAGAATATCAGAGAGGAGCTTTTAAAGTCTAAACATAAAATATTTTACAAAGGTTACCCTGCCCCTTTCTCACAAGTGCAGTAGAACACCAGATAGATTCAAGTTATGCCTTTAGCTTCTTATCTTGGAATGTAGATGCACCTCCAGAGTTTCCAAGGTTGGAATACTAAATATTTTGTGCTCTTTTCAAAACATCCACAACAAATCAAGTGTACTTCTTGTGTAAGTTTGGAATTCGCCACCATACAGCTAATCTGTGGGATTCTTAGCCATTCTCTCCTCCCTCAGTCCACCCAGCTGGCTTCCACCAAAGCCCTGTCAGCCCAGAGAACACATACTCACACGCAGGCATGCACACACTCCTGCTTTCCGTCCTTCCATTTTGTCTTGAATTATGTCCCCTCTTTATGTGCAGAATTAAGGGTACTCTGAATTCTCTGATCTGTGACTTCTCCCTCAAGAATCCACAAGGGTGGGGTTGTGAAAGAGAGTGTTTTAAACATCTGTGAGTTTACACACCTACCAGTAATTCAGTAGTTTTCACCAAGTTCACACCTCATTCTCTAAACTGGTCTCTCAAGCTGATGGCTACAAATGCTAGGGAAATGTGTATACTTCTTATAGATTTCCAAACCAAGCGTTTTTATTTTTCTGTTTGGAGGGAAGTGTCTCTATCCAGACACATCCAGTTGATTTCTTTTAATTGCTCATTGCTGTTGGATGTGCATCTATGCCCCTTCTTTGATGAGAATCATAGAAACTGTGCTACATAACAAGAGAGACTGGTTTTTCGGTTGGAATTAGTTCCATATGACTTCCAGGAAGCTGAGTTTGAAATGTGAATTCTACTTGTTAATCTGAAAGTTGTTCTTTTTCTTTCCTCAGGCGTTCCAGTATCTCTCTAAGGCATACAAGTGTGACACACAGTCCAGTTGTTGGGAGAAAGATATTACATCATTTAAGGAAGTGGTTCAGAGAGCCTTAGGACTCGCACATGGTATTTGATGTGATGTTTGATATCCATGGCATATTTTAATGTATTTTTACTGATAAGAAGAAGTATTAGTCAAAAGCAAAGTTCCATTACAAATAATTTCAGGTTATTTCATTATATTAAAATTGTTGTAGTTAATTCAGCAAATATTTACAGACCAACTATTATGTAGTAGGCACCCTGGAGCAATAAGAAGAAACAGGCTAGAGGCTTAAATAGTGTTTGAATAAGTGACAGATGATAGAAACTTTAGAGATAGAAAATACTTTTACAACTGTATTTAATCTTCACTTCACACAGAAGTAACCTTCTCCTGCATTGATGATGTAGTAGTAAGAAAATATTAACTTTTCCTGACTCATGTTCTTCTTTTATAAATGAAAATATTTATTCATAAAAATACATAGATTTCTGGAGTGCATAGCAATATACATAAGAGCTATGGCATATACAAAGGAAATTACAAATATAATCAAATCCATAACTTTGGGAAATTTAGTGGGTGATATTTGAGGGGAGGGAAAACCTTACATATAAAATTGTAGGCCAGTTGGGGTAAGATACTCCAGATAAAGGCCGCCTTTAATTATTTGCATTAATGAAAAATATACTAGTTAAAGGTAATAATGCACTTTTATATTTATGTTTGAATATAGGCATGTGATGCCCTGGGAATGCAATTCAAATAAAATAATGAAGCCACACTGTCAAGAACTGAATCGCAAGGACTGTGAACCTATCCTAAAGTCCTCCTCTAACTTCTGCAACTAATAGTTGCAGCAAATAGGTAGCCAACAAGGGACAATAAAAAGGGCAGAACTTTGGACTCAGGGAGGCCCAAGTTCCAGGACCAGCTCTACCACATACTAACTAGGTGACTTGGGGTCACCATTACTTAGCTTCTCTGACTCTTAGTTCCCTCGTGGGGAAACTGGGGATAATCTACCTATGGTTGTTATGAAAAATAAGTAAAAACATATTTAAACACTTACCAGTATCTTACACATGGTTTAAATGTTAATCCCTTACCTCCTTACCCCCACCCTGTTCCTTCTATGGTAGAAGATCTGGACTGTATGATAAGGGACTCAAAAGAAAAAAACGAACAAGAATAAAGTTTAACTTTGCCTTGAAAGAAGTCATAGAACATTCAAACAATTTAGAAATGGGCTTAGTAGTTAATAATTCTACTTATCTTTGACAAAAGGATATAAATATCCAAAAGGTTGAGATAATTGCCGATAGACCAGTGGAAGGATGGTCTAGGGTGGCTAGAATTTATGTAGCTTGTGCTGGCCTCCTGGTGGGTGGGCTTAGGTGGAGCTCATTCTTTATCCCTTTGGCCTTTGTGGATATGGTACTGTATTTCAGTAAACCCATGCTAAGCAGTTATAACTGGGTGCAGTTTTCTCTGAATTTATCTGAGCTACTTCAGCTTGCCAACCCTAAACATTTCGGTGAACAGCAGGCTCTATAACAGTCAAAGCCAAGATATTTTCTGTAATCACTAAGTGATAGTGTTAAACCTGTCAAATATAAATATGCAGGTTAAAGAAGTACTCTAGGAAGAATCTTCATTTTGCCTCTTAAAGTTGATTGCGAACTATTTTTGGTACCTTTTTTTGTTTTTTCATCCAGGCAATACTTAGAGAAAAACAAGTGTCTGTTCTTTTAAGTTTCCCTTTGACTTAGTGAATTATGTGTTCGTGCTCCTACAACATTTTAAGCATACTTGAGTGGATGCTCAGCTTTCTTTTCTCGTGATATTTTAGATTTATGGAGATAAATCTTAACCTTTTCTATGTTGCTTTTGTATACCAGTGCTTCATGGAAGAAAGAGCTGAGTTTCTCTGTTATTTCTGTTCTCTTTTTTAACTTTCTCCCCATCACTGTTCTCCACCTCACCCAATTCTGGAAAAGGAAATATAACATTTAGAAAAATCTCCATATGATTTATTCCCTTCTGGGTTGCTATTTTTAAGAGTAGCCATGTGCTTCAGAAAGCTTGGTGTAAGACATTGTGGTCTCCACGTAGTGTTGGAGACCCTTCTATAATAGTGTTGTCATCGTGTACCCATTGTTCTGTCTGGAAGGTATTCATTTACAGTCTCTGCTGTTCTGTCTTCTGGGAAAGAGTGGACAAAAGTTCGTTCCTTCTTTGCCATCCAGGAACTTCTAAAATAATAATTACGTATTTTAACTACAGTCTGCCTGGAGGAAGCACAGCTGTCTTGGATTTCCCGATGATTTGAAACAGCAGGTTGTTTCTCTCTCTCCCTGTCTCTCTGTCTCTTTGTCTCTCTCTCTGTCTCTCTCTGTCTGTCTCCCCGCCCCCCCCTTCTCTAACGCCTTTTGGAAATGGGATTGAGGAAGGGGACTAATGGAGCACTGTTTGTCTTTTTGCTTTTTTGTTTTTCTCAAAATGACAATGAAGGATTGAAAACAGAATCACAGCTGTTTTTGATATGTTACTAGGTACTAAATAGCCCAAGTACCTCAGTAATAGCAGTTACAACCTTCCTCTATTATGGGACACAGACATCATAATCCTCGCTATCTCCATGTTAACTGTACCCTTTGAAAATGAGTGTAACGTTGTTGATTACCATGCATCCTTTCAAAGGCTGATTATTATTTTAGAATAGGAATGTCAAGCATAGTTCTCACCAGCCATGGAAGGTGTTAATGAATGGCAAAACTATTTTGCCAGGCACAAGCAACCTCCAATTGGTGAGAGTTTGCATACAGAAAGAAATCTGTTTTCCATCCCTGTTCTGAGATACAGGGTACTAAGTAAACTTCAGTTGTTGCACTGTTTAGTGTAGTTTTAAAATAGGACCTGATTACTGATCTGTTTGTAGTGAGCATAATTTAGAGGAACAAGAACAAATCAGTGGAGAAATACGAGGCATTTTATATATATATATGTATATATAAGCAAGACATTAAATATTATTTATTCCAAGTTAGTTTCATTCTTTTAGAATTTCTCGTTTTGTGCATGTTTTATTATTTTTTTTCTTTCTTAATTCAGCAACATTTTATTTTGCCCCTCTGCTCATTAGGCATTTACTGTCTTTTTTTTTCTTTTTTTATATATACACATTCATATATATATATGTGTGTGTGTGTGTGTGTGTACTTAAAAAAATTTTTTTAACATCTTTATTGGAGTATAATTGCTTTACAATGGTGTGTTAGTATCTGCTGTATAACAAAGCGAATCAGCTATACATATATCCTCATATCCCCTCCCTCTTGAGCCTCCTTCCCATTCTCACTATCCCACCCCTCTAAATGGTCACAAAGCACCAAGCTGATCTCCCTGTGCCATGCGGCTGCTTCCCACTAGCTATCTATTTTATATTTGGTAGTGTGTATATATCAATGCTACTCTCTCACCTCGTCCCAGCTTCCCCTCTCCACCCTGTGTCCTCAAATCCATTCTCTACATCTGCATCTTTATTCCTGTCCTGCTCCTAGGTTCATCAGAACCATCTTTTTTTACATTCCATATATATGTGTTAGCCTATGGTATTTGTTTTTCTGTTTCTGACTTCACTCTATATGACAGACTCTAGGTCCATCCACCTCACTACAAATAACTCAATTTCATTTCTTTTTATGGCTGAGTAATATTCCATTGTATCTATGTGCCACATCTTCTTTATCCATTCATCTGTCGATGGACACTTAGGTTGCTTCCATGTCCTGGCTATTGTAAATAGAGCTGCAGTGAGCACTGTGATACATGGCTCTTTATGAATTATGTTTTCTCAGGGTATAGAGGCATTATATTTTTACAAAGCTCTTCACTTGTTCTTTTTTTTTAAATTAATTTATTTGGCTGTGTTGTGTCTTCGTTGCTGCGCAGGGCCTTTCTCTAGTTGTGTTGAGCAGGAGCTACTCTTTGTTGTGGTGCGCAGGCTTCTCATCGCAGTGGCTTCTCTTGCTGCAGAGCATGGGCTCTAGGCATGCAGGCTTTAGTAGTTGTGGCTCGCGGGCTCTGGAGCGCAGGCTCAGTAGTTGTGGTGCACAGGCTTAGTTGCTCTGCGGCATGTGGTATCCTCCCGGACCAGGGCCCGAACCTGTGTCCCCTGCATTGGCAGGTGGATTCTTAACCACTGTGCTTAACCACTTGTTCTTAAAAAGCATCAATAGGCAGGCCCTGTGCTAGGAAGGATTACACGCTGTTGATAATTTCAAGTTTTAGGAAAATGGGCTCTCCAGAATGCTGGAGGTAGAGGTGTCGGGAATGAGTGACTGTCGTCTCCTCCACTTCTTGCTAATGGATACCAAGCATGGCTTAGTGACCCCAGAGCCTGGTCGTGGTCACGTTCCCTAAATGCAGACGCCTAGGTTGTTGGCGTCACTTCTTCCAGAATGGTGATGTAAACTCTGAATACGAAAATGCAGTAAGAATTGAGCTGTAGATATCTGGCATGTCACTTCTTTGGGCTGGTGTCATCTGCAATTGTGATTCCCCATTAGGGACTCAGTACCGTGAGAAGCCACATTAAGATGAGCTGCATATGTTTTTGTTCTCTGTGGGTACCTTGTGTTCAATTAGACCTTGTCTCTGCCTAATTTCATTACTCTGTGCTTGTGTGTGTGCACGTGCGTGTGTGTTTTCACGGTCCATTCCCAACAGTCTGTAACTCACCAAATATCTCTCATTTTCCTCAAAATTTTCCTTTTAGCAATAAGCTATCCTTCTTAAGGGCTAAAAGGAAAATTCATGCATATAACTTATTTTCCTTTCACCAAAATAAAACTTGTCACGTAGAAATATTTCTGAAGTCTGTTACTATAAAATCGTAATTAACTAATTGGTTTTTGTACTTACAAATTATCATTATCAATTTTTAATGGATGTTTTCCCCATATTTATCTTCCAGTGGCTATAAAATGCAGTAGAAGCAAATCCAGTCCCCAAGAGGCTATACAAGTGCTTTCTTCAGTTCGACTCAATTTACGGGGCTTGTTATCTAAAGCAAAGGTGAGAGTGAAATGTGAATTAATTAGAATTATCATAGAAAATAAAAGGTCTTTGGTATCAGCCAGGTGCTCTTAAGTCTTCCTTTACATGAAGGATAATTTTAGGCCCATGTTATATTTTAGACATCAGCCCCCAGGTGATTAGTTGCACTGGTGAGGAGATCATTGACCCAGTGGCTAAATCACCCTACACATGGGTAACTTAGGAGTCTTTGAAATTAATATTTATAATCCAGCTCTTGATGCTTTCTTTAAGTCAAATTAAAACACTGCTCTACTACTTACTCTCACTTTTTCCCGAAGTGTGGCATATATACTACTAGTAGCACTTGGGTAAACATTTTATTTTAATATGTATTTATTTCAGTGCATGTTAGAAAAAGTATAACTAGCATATCAAACCTACAATTTCATGAATAGTATTGCTTATTTTCTATTTACAGTAGTGTTCTAATGTTTCCTTTAAAATACTTTTATTTAAATAAAAAATTGATTTAGAGACGAATATTAAGTAGGTGATATATGGATTTGACACAAATATTAAGGTAGATAGGTTGACTCAAGCCTGACAACTAAAACATACGCTATCAGATTACAAATGCCAACCTATGATCCAGTGCTAGGATGGGGACACCCGAGAATTATGGAGGGAGGTTTTTTGAAGATTGGACTCCACATCTCTACCTGTGACAGGTCGGGTCTGGGACAGAGCCTGGGAAATTTGTGTTAAATTTCCCAGGTAATTCTAACATGCAGCCAGGTTTGGAGTACACCTCAGGAACAAAATTTAAAGGAATATAACTTCTAACACACTTTAGCACTTTTTTTTCTAATCTTTCCTTGCCTTCACTATTTAATCCTGGGTTGCAAACTAATTTTACTTCACTTCTGAGAGCAAGTCCATGGCAAGTGAAGGTCACTTCTGGACACGTGTAAAAACCTTTCCAGACTATGCTTTTTATTAATTGATGATCTTTTCAGATCAGAGCATCATTTTTGCCTCATTAGATTATTAACTCACTTTTCTGTCCTTATTAGTCTGCATGCTGGAACCAGGTTTCTGTAATCTACCTGGGGAAACTGTATTTCCTCCCAACAGGAAACTTCAAACAACTTCCGATTATGAGTCTCTCAGAAAACTGCAAGAGCTCTCTCAAAGAAAGTCAAGGTAGCAGACTTTTTCTGTGACTCTCCTTCCCAAATTGGGAGCTAATTTTCCTAGTTTTGGTGAGATCACTAACCTACCCATGATTGTTTATTTCTTCAGGATGTACTCTACAGATTTCCCTATTCTGTGCAAAACTTTTTCTTATAATGTATTAACTTTACATAAACCTATACTTATATGACTTAAATAGTCTTGTGGGTACTACCCATCCGTTCATATTGTGGAACTCCAAACATTGAAAATGAGACCTTAGAACATCATCTGTATTTAGATTTTGTTCTCATTAGATCACAACTGGATTATCCGAAAATGGGAAAAATTGCTTCCCAACATCTCCTTTGAAAGCACCTTTTTGCATATAATATTTGGGAGTCTCTGATTTTGTAGTAAATCATATGCCTTTTCTACTTTTTCAACAAATTGGGTTTGCTAAGCAGAATTGCCTTCCAAAAGAACACTTTTGCAGAACACTTTAAAAAGTGAAAATGGGGCTTCCCTGGTGGCTCAGTGGTTGAGAATCTGCCTGCCACTGCAGGGGACACGGGTTCGAGCCCTGGTCTGGGAGGATCCCACATGCCACGGAGCAGCTAGGCCCGTGAGCCACAGCTACTGAGCCTGCGCGTCTGGAGCTTGTGCTCCGCAACAAGAGAGGCCGCGACAGTGAGAGGCCTGCGCACCGCGATGAAGAGTGGCCCCCGCTCGCCACAACTGGAGAAAGCCCTCGCACGGAAACGAAGACCCAACACAGCCAAAAATAATAAATAAATAAAAATTTTTAAAAAAAGTGAAAATGAATGACGATAACTGTGGTAAATAGCAGGCTTGGTTTGCATGAATCTCTGGTCTTTTCTTGCCAGGCCTGGGACTTCATGGAATTAAACTCCTAGGTAGAACCTAGAGATTCACCTAAAGTCATGAAGTCCGTGCTTGGCCAGGACACAGTAACTCCTCGGCCCTCAGCACCCTGTCCTTGTACAGATTTGCTGCAGGGGGTCGTGAGGGTGGTTGGTGAAAACGCTGGAGGGCCTGGAGACAGAACAGATTTACCACTTACACTCCATGGGATCCTCAGCAAATTATTCATTCTTTCTAAGCCTAAGTTTCTTTCTGCTTTCTCCTTACTTTATAGGGAAGTGATGCACACTATTTTTTAATTAATTAATTTACTTTTGGCTGCATTGGGTCTTTGTTGCTGTGTGTGGGCTCTCTCTAGTTGCAGCAAGCGGGGGCTAGTCTTCGTTGCGGTGCACGGGCTTCTTATTGTGGAACACGGGCTCTAGGCACGCGGGCTTCAGTAGTTGTGGCTTGTGGGCCCTGGAGCACGGGCTCAGTAGTTGTGGCTCATGGGCTTAATTGCTCCGCGGCATGTGGGATCTTCCCAGACCAGGGATCGAACCTGTGTCCCCTGCATTGTCAGGTGGATTCTTAACCACTGCGCCACCAGGGAAGTCCCAGTGGTGCAGATTTATGATGATTTGCAAGTACTGTAATTCTTAGTAAAAACAAATATGCTATGTGAGTCCAAGTTACTTTCCTCAAAGGTGTTTTCTCTGCTGATCACATCGCAGTGGTTGGTATGTCAGTCTGTTGTGAAATGCTGTACAAGGTGTGACTACACAGTAATGTGGCAAAGCTTTGCAAAGCATTTTTGAAGTTCTGCATTCAAGTGAATGTTCTTTGCTCCATAAATCACTATGAGAAACTCTAAGCTTATTGTAGTGATGATGCCGTCACTCAGAACATCTTCAGAATTCCCTTTTTAAAATAGCTGTCAGAACAATTGCTATCATCTATGGTGGTAGTAAATAGTTATATTGTAATGGTAAATTTGATTTTTGTAAACAAATCAGTCAGTTGTGATGAAAAAGATTTATGGTAAGCTGAGTAAATTACATTTCTGATTAAAACACATGTGCGCGCGTGCGCGCACGCACACACACACACACACACACACACACACAGTCATAAAATCCTGAAGCTGATTTTCTTGGGTGCCTATACCGGCTCAGCAGGCAGCTCCTAGAGAGGCATTCCAGAATGTTTCAGCCATGGTGGCATTATGGGAGTATGTTGCAATATGCCTCCCAAGGCAATTCCTTTTACCGAAGGGGGGCACTTTTATTTTGCTGGGCTTTTTTGCTGTCACCAAATTTTGATGATCTTTGTGGCCTCTGAGTCCTAAGACATATTAATTTTCAAATAATTAGCATAAAAGTATGATTTATATGATTTGGTATGATTTATATGATTTATGATTTATGATTTATATGATTTATATGAACTTATAAAACAAGCATTTGTTTTGCTTGTATACACAAAGAATAGATTTCTTTTGTTTGGATGAATGATGTCTCTTTATCCAAAAACCATCTTATGACATTGAAATGAATAATATATTCAATATTCAAGGCAACCATTTTGAAGAGCAGAGCTGATTTGAATTTACAAGTTCAGGCATTTTGTTTGATTCATCCTTTAATTGTTGCAGCTTGTATATTTCAGGATGGCGAATAGAACAAATACTACTGTTACTACTATAATGTATTGAGCAAAGGGGATTTTAATTCTGTACTCTATCTATATTATTTTAAAGAGATTTTCATTGTTTTGATAGTTCTGCCTTGTTCTTTGTGTTGCAGCAACTTTTTACAGATGTGATAAGTGGAGAAATTTCCAGGGAGTTAGCTGATGAAACAGCAGCAATGGACACCTTAGTAACAGAGCTTCAAGACCTAAGCAACCAATTTCGAAATCAGTATTGACCATCCTCAGAACAGCTTCTGGAAAAGGTGCTTCACCTTCTGGAATTTCTCTTATACCTGTGTATCTAAACCACAAGATACTAATTGTTTTAATAAATTTCTCTTGTATGGGTAACATTCTTGCTTTTGTGATCTTTCCAAATGTTTGAACTTTCTGAAATACATTAAATAAAATGTTCCTTCCTTCTTTCTTTAGGCTTAATTACAGTTGAAGTCACTATTTTTATTATCCTTCAGGTATTTCAGCACAAAGAGCAAAAAAAATGTAGTTTTCTTTTTAGCATAGGGTTTATTCTGTCACAGCCTAAAATGAATTAGATCATTCTTTGGAAAAAGTCTAAACAGGAGAAAAAGAAATCACACGCTTCAAGTCTGTGGAATCATTAGATTGGCTGATGTGTTATCCAAAAGTGATAAAAGAGTACTTTTGGTGATGGAAAACTTTACGCTTCTTGAGATTTTGTATTTGGGTCCAAAAGATACGGGCTTGGCTAAGTTAGAAATGTGGGTATGGTTTAACTTCTAAATCAGGGAAAATGCAAGAAAAAAATGACATAACTCAAATTTTGACTCAGCCATTAGCCACTAGTAACCAGGCTGACCCTCATTGTGTATACTGCCAGCCCTAAAGATGGTTATTTAATAAGGTTATTATGAGTGAAGACAGCTATAAATGGTGCCATATTACAAAAATGCCAAAGTAAAACGTTTTCTTAGTAATGTCTATGGAAACAAATATTGAAGGCAGCAGCTGAGCTTAATAATCTCACTACAAAAGTCATAGTAAGGAATTTGAAGTCCTGGCTTGGGTTGCTGAATATTGGGTCCCATGCATAAGTCATTTGACCCTTGCTGTTTTCCATGTTCTTATTTATAAAATGTGAATAATTTCTATCCCTTGCTGCTTTGTGAGTTTCTACTGCCTTTGGAGATTTAAAAATATGTAATCCACAAATGTAAGTATTCTGACCATTAAAAAAAAAGTTTTTAAAAACTTTCATCAATGAATTTTGGTTATGAATGCTTAGCAGTGCTTCTTTTACTTAACCACCTGCTTGTCTTTTCTAGTATCATACTAGCCTAAAAAAAAAGCTGATGTATGTCTCAAAGCAGTTTCTCTTACAGGAGATGCAGTAACTATGAGAAAGACCAGTAAAATGATGTAGTAGCATGAATTAACATTAAATGTCCACTTGAATCTTTCATGGAAGCCATTGGGGAATAGGTGGGTGGGTGGATGGTTGGATGGAGGGAACGAGGTTTTAAGATTAAAACCTCTTTATCGGTACCTAGCTGTGAACCCCAATAGAAAACAGATAAATACTGAAAAGGGTAAAGATTTCAGGAATCGAGTAGAAGATTGAAGAAGAATTTCCAGGTTTTAGAAGTTTTTAGTTCTCAGTTTGTTTTCCTTTGGGTTCAAAGTAGAAAGGCACTGGTGAGTGTGAACTGCCACAAAGCAAGTCCTAAAAGGATTATTACCTTCCAGTCCTATTTTCAAATGCTATAGTGGACCAAAGTCTCCAGGAAGCTGCCCTACACCTATTTTTTCTTGGGATGATCTCACAAAAGAGCTATTAGATATCTTCTTTTAAAGATATAGACCTATTAGTTATGTTTAATAGTCTTACTAGGCGAGTGAATGTTAAGTGAATGTTTAACATAATTGAAGAAAATGTCGGGGGTAGGTGCTAGGTAAAGTAGGAAAAACTTGGGTTTTAGCAAAACCTCATCTGTACCACCTCCTAACACTTAATACTTAACGCTCTGGTACTTGATTTTTTCATCTGTAGAGAGTGTTGTGATAATAGTACCTCCTATCAAGTTCTTAATATCTCTTATAGCACTTTCACCCAGGTGCAGAGTCAGTAACAGAGTATCTGTTTAAACAGCTGTATATCATTTCCAATAGGGTCTTTGATGCTTTGTATTGCTATGTTATGATTTATATACTTGCTATTTCCAAATGCCTTATCTTTTATAGATTTCAACTTTGGTTTTTTAGTATTAATACATTGGTTTTCAGAATTACTTTTTTATCTTATCAACTAGAAAAATATAAAGATGTTATCCTTTAATCTTTATTTAGTTCCCACAGCATAAATAATAATACTTACTGAGTACTCACTGTGTACTAGGTAGGTTTGCGACATCACCAGTAAACTAAAGAAAGAGAAATAGCCAGAATTTGAAGACTGCTGAAACCTGCATTCTTTGTACTTGCTATGTTGGGGCTAGAAAGAACTTCCAATGGTCAGCTGATTTCAGTCTTCTCTTTCCAACAATGGGATACCTGGAAAGATTGCCTTTCATTGTTTATAAAGTTTTTCAAGGAGAGAAATTCTGTGAAATCTCAGTTAACAATTGCCTGTGGTCTATTAAGATTATTTAGGATTATTTGATCTTTATTTTAATAAATTCTTTGTTGGCCTTTTTCCAAAGAAGCAACATAGTAAATGGGGACCCTAACTGCAAAGGAGTTAAAATAAACCCAAATGGAATAAGAAATCACTTCCCTACACCCTAACCCAAAACTCAGGAAGCTTGGAGAGTTGGTACTGAGTCTGGGAAGCAGCGCCATGGGGGGTGTGTTGAGGGGTCGTGAGTAGAGTGGTGAGGTTCAGAACTGCAGAACCCCAGAGTGGACTTTGAGGTTCCCATGTAGGGGTGGACAGCTTGGCCTTACCTCAGATGAAGCCTCAGTACAGTAATGAGGACCCCAAACATTGAAAGCACTGACTTATTTAATTTTGGTGTGTTTTTTTTTTAGATTTCTTTTTGTGTTTGTGGGCCATTTTTAAAGTCTTTATTGAATTTGTTACAGTATTGCTTCTGTTTTATGTTTTGGTTTTTTGGCCCCGAGGCATGTGGGATCTTAGCTCCCCGACCAGGGATCGAACCTGCACTGGAAGGCAGAATCTTAACCACTGGACCATGAGGGAGGTCCCCAACTTATTTAATGTTGTATCAAGGCTGTTCTCTTCATGCTGTACTTGTTTCTGTTGGACATCTATTAGTGTGCTTTCATAAGCAGAAATGTGAAGAAACGGTATCAAGTATGTGTAGTAAATTCACCTACTTTCCAGACTACATTCAAAGATTGTGACATAAGCAGAGGTATGGCCAAGTTTGGGCTATTTGTGACCATTTATCCAAATTATGGTAAGTCTACTAGGTTAAAACCCTAGGTGAGTCTGATGAAAAGTATTCTTTTTTCCTTTTTCTGTTTGTATAACATTCACATTCATCTAAGTTGGTGTTTAGATAAGGTAACTCTATTTGCCAAGAGTGAGGAATAAAACCTGTTAAGTGGGTGCAACACACTTCCTTTCTGCCCGTTCATTCAGCAGGCTCTATAGTGAAATGGCAAAGAGCCTTTATTGAAATGGTGGACGCCATGCTGTGGTGATACAGATGAATTTTTCACAACGTGCAGAAGTGCTTATAAATAGATAGGTTTCAATCAACAAGCAGCTTATTCAGGCATGTGCTCAAATATAGTAGCTGCATTCATTAGATAGACATTTCCACTAATCCCAAGACTATACTAATAAAAGAGTAATCCTTTATGGGCTAAAGGTAGTGCTGGCTTGCTTTTAACTCTTAGAGAGTCTTTCACAGACCAAGGCCTAATAAAAATTGTAGCTGCATTAGGTTTTCACCAAGTGGACTAGAAAAGCTGAGCTTATCTTGAAATTTTTTCTTTTCTTATTTTTTAAAATTGCAGTAGCTTAGTGGACAAAGAGGTACTTTTTACTCAGGATATGCAGCTCACAGCAAAGCCAATTTAGAAACCAATTTTGTGTGCATTTGTGTGTGTGTTCTCATTACTTTATTATAAAGTGCCTTCTCTTTCACCGTGGTTAATAAAGTGGTTAATAAAGAGTTCGCTTGAGCAGATTTTGTCTTTCCCTTTGACTTTAGGATAAATAACAAGTTAATGTCAATTTTGAGGAGATTTGCAAACTCTTAATAGAGTGGTTGGACTTTCTATGTGGACCTTTTTGGGATTGGATTTGTCCAACAAGGTCTTCACTCCTCCTGCACTGTTCAGAGCTAGCTGTAATTAGTTCGCTTTGCACAACACTAAAATTTTTCTCTTGCCAGTGATGTCAGATCTGCCTTCCTTTTTATTATTCTGACTTTTTATAAACACAGTGACCTGTGAGTCAACCACACCATCTCTTGGCCGTGTGCCAACATTGTGATTTATGAAGAGGGACTCCCGCCAAGTACTGTGAGGCAGAAAGCTGCTATTATGAAAGTGGTCCTCTGAACGGTAAGTATCAGCCATTTTTGAATCTTTTGTGGTGTTGCCAGAAAGGGGTGGGGGGAGGTAAATCATGTTAATGTTGTTAAGGAGCTGACCCATGCATTGCTAACTTTTTCCAGACTGAGGGCTCAAATGAACATGAGCATCTATAGGCATACAGATATTATTACACAAAGCTGCTCACAGACAGAGAAATGCTTCTTGAAGACTCTATTACCATGGGACTTGAGGAAGTCCTTAGCCTCTCTGTAAACTGTCAGTGATCCATATGACAGAGATGTTATCACAAGATCAATTGGGAAGATGCATGTGGAAGTGCTTTGAAAGTAAAATTTAATAGAAATACAAATAAGAGTGTCTTAGAAACCACTTGGTAATAAGCATTGATACAACCTTTTCTGTTCTCCATTGGGAGCTTAATGACATTTAGTGCTGCTGGACCATGATGCCAAAGTGTCGTGATTCTCAGCATTTTCATTCTGTTGCAAACTTTCCACGTTTCTGGGCTACAAGTGCAGATAGGGGAAGGGAAGAAGGAAAGACTGTGATAGATTTTTATAAAGTCCAGGAGAAACAAAACCAAGTTCCTATCATCAGGATTTCTTGGGTTGGTGCTAGGAAAAGGAAAGAGTAACAGTGATGAGGGAGAGTAGGCAGAACAAATGGTGAAATGGGGAATTGACTGCCTAGGATAAACTCAGGGTTAGAAGACCTAGATTTAAGTCCCAGCTTCACCACTTCCTAGCTGTGACCACACCTGAGCATCTGAACCTCTTTGGGTCTCAATTTTCTCAACTATAAAATGCAAATAGCCTACAGACCAGACAGAATTGCTATAGGGGTCATATCAGATGATGTGTGCAAAGTGTTCTGTGAGCAACTGAGCACAATTAGTTCTTGTTATGATCAAGAGAAAGGGGCATTGTGGATGGTCTTTTGGGTCCCAGGGACTGGTGGAGTCCCTGGATGGGGGCATCCAGCAACTTGGCTCCAATTTCTGTAATCCCTGTGGGGTCATGACCCTAGAGCTTGAGAAACAATGCTGCAGAATTGTTTCCAGTCTTCCGTGTGCCCTTTATCACTCTACTTACTGAAATCAGTTTGGCCTATAAGATGTCTGGTGCCAGGGTTGATAAAAGCTGTCTTGGTATTTTTACAGCCGTCTGGCCAGAAAACCTGTTTATGCCCCAACAGTTCTTTTTCACAAAAAAAATATGTAGCAGTAGCAGAGCTAGAGTGTGCTTCATATGCACAGTTGGTGCCCTTGATCATAACCAGTAGGAAACAAGGTTATTTATTTTGAGGGGGTGGGTAGGCATGCCCTGATTAATGTTCACCTTCCTACTTTAATAAATTACACACGTGTTCCTTCCACGTTCATTGTCAAAAAGTTAACAAGCTAGAAGAAAAACACTAAACCACCCAAAATCGCACCCCCATACTAGATAACCATATTAACATTTTTCTGCATATTCTTCTAGACTGTTTCCTGTGAATGTGCACATACACATCTGAGACAGAGAGAGAGAGAGAGGCTTTAAAATTTTTTTTAATTAATTAAGTTTATAATTAAGCACATGGAAGTAGGCCTGCCTTTAATATGGTGGGGCTTTGAGCCAGAGTACAAATGGAGGCCCACATACCATATGTCTAAATTATTTAAAAGTTATAAACCAAGCTAAGAAACTGTTAAATAAAATTTGTTTTGTTTTTTGATCTTGACAAATATTCCTTCATTCTGACTTGGAAGGGCATTTAAAAATTTTTTTTATTTATTATTAAAAATTTTTATTGAATGAAAGATTGTTTAAATTCTATAGTGCTTTACAGTTTCCAAATGTTTCACACACATGATTTCATACAATCCCATAATAACTCCTTTTTTTTCCCTACCCCTATATTGCCCCTCCCCACTGGTCACCAGTAGTTTGTTTTCTATTGATATATCTGTGAGTCTCCTTCTTTTTTGTTTTATTCACTAGTTTATTGTATTTTTTAGGTTCCACGTATAAGTGGATATCATACAGTATTTGTCTTTCTCTGACTTACTTCACTTAGCATAATGCCCTCCACGTCCATCCATGTTGTTGCAAATGACAAAATTTCATTCTTTCTTATGGCTGAGTAGTGTACCATTGTATATATATACCATGTCTTCTTTATCCATTTATCTGCTGATGGACACTTGGCTTGTTTCCATACCTTGGCTATTGTAAATAATGCTACTATGAACATTGGGGTGCATGTATCTTTTCAAATTAGTGTTTTTTTTTTTTTTTTTCAGGTATATACGCAGGAGTGGAATTGCTGGGTCACATGGTAGCTCTATTTTTAGTTTTTTGAGGAAGCTCCATACAGTCTTCCACAGTGGCTGCACCAATTTACATTCCCACCAACAGCGTACAGGGTTCCCTTTTCTCCACATCTTCACCAACATTTGTTATTTGTGTTTTTTTTGATGATAGCCATTCTGACAGGTGTGAGGTGATATCTCATTGTGGTTTTGGTTTGCATTTCCCTGATGATTAGTGATGTTGAGCATCTTTTCATGTGCTCAACATCTGATGAGCTGTTGGCCATCTGCATGTCCTGTTTGGAAAAATGTCTATTCAGTTCTTCTGCCCATTTTTTAATCAGGTTGTTTGTTTTTTTGATGTTGAGTTGTATGGGCTATTTATATGTGTTGGATATTAACCCCTTATTGGTCATATCACTTGCAAATATCTTCTCCCATTCAATAGGTGTCTTTTTGTTTTTTCAGTTGTTTCCTTTGCTGTGCAAAAGCTTTAAGTTTAACTAGGTCCCATTTGTTTATTTTTGCTTTTGTTTCCTTTGCTGTAGGAGATGGATCCAAAAATATATTGCTCTAGGTTATGTCAAAGAGTGTTCTGCCTATGTATTCCTTTAGTAGCTTTATAGTATCTGGTCTTTCATTTAGGTCTTTAATCCATTTTGAGTTTATTTTTGTATGTGGTGTTAGAGAATGTTCTAATTTCATTCTTATAAATATAGCTGCCCAGTTTTCCCAGCACCACTTATTGAAGAGACTGCCTTTTCTCCATTGTATATTCTTGCCTCCTTTGTCATAGATTAATTGACCATAAGTGCGTGGGTTTATTTCTGGGCTTTCTGTTCCCTTCCATTGATCTCTGTTTCTGTTTTTGTGCCAGTACTGTTCTTCTCCAGCTCTGTTCTTCTTTCCCAAGATTGTTTTGGCTATTTGGGGTCTTTTGTGTTTCCATACAAATTTTTTAAGATTTTTTGTTCTGGTTGTGAAAAATGCCACTGGTAATTTGATAGGGATTGTATTGAATCTGTAGATTGCCTTAGGTGGTATGGTCATTTTAACAATATTAATTCTGGAAGGGCAGTTTTAAAAATTGAATGATAGTTGACTTACAATGGCGGGTCATATTTTAACTTAGAATATTCAAAACCTCAGAATTCCAGACCAGAAGAGGGTGGTGCAGGGATAGTCGGGCCTCCTTCAGTGCACCCTAGTCTTCTGGGGCCTCTTGTGCACCAGTGTGCACACCCCAGCCCACGTCTCAGGTCTGTCATACCCCCCACAAACAGTTATAATGCTACCCCTCAGACCTAGGGGTGCAAGACCAGAGGCCACTCTACCCTTGGGAATATAGGCCTGGGAAAGAGGTCTACGCAGCTCTGTGATGCAGGCTTTGGGTGTTTGGGCAGGGGATTCTGGGGTCTCAGTTACCCAAGCATGGCCTAGAAGGTGGGGGTAGTACAGGCTTTAGGTAGGCATGTCCCTTTCTCTTGGTCCCATGAGTGAGGGGTGTCTGTAGAGGGACAGAGAGGGACCCGTCAAAGTGAAAGGTCAAGGCAGAGGCCCCTCTTGACTGGTTTTAAGGGAGGTACTGATAGGAAAATAGTGTCAGACATAGGAGGTGTTGAAAGGAACACCTATTCGCCAGTCATTAATTTTCCTTAAAAGAAACAGAATTTCCTTCCACATTCTAGGAAGGAGAAGAACAGGAGGAATAATTTAGCATCTCTACTCTGTGTTTACTCCAGTGCAGGAGTGACTTAAGGAACTAGACAAGTTCGGCCCTCCCTCTCTTCCTCTCTTCTCCTTCCCCCTCCCTCCCTCCCCCGTTCCCCTTCTCACTTTCCTGCCAAAAGAGAGGTCGCATTCTCTTCCCACCCCTGCTCTCAATGGAAGCACAAAAAGTCAAGGCCCAGCCTTGTCTGAGAGTTAGCCCCCCTCTTAGTCTCCTTAATGGGGCAGTAATTCTGGGTTGAGGAATGTATCTGCTCTGTAGTCCCAAACTCTTCCTTTATGGATCAATCCAAGAACTAAACTTCAGGACAAGTATCAGGAGGCCCAAATGTGATAACACATCAAAATAATAAAACTGACATTTTAATTTCCATCTGTCTGAGTCCAGCATCATCAGTACGTTAATTAGTTTCAAAATCAGTTCAGAGAGGGGAGGGGGGAGTAATTAATTAGAGGCAGAATTCTTGGATTCAAGCCCTAGCTGTGTTCAGTGAGTTGTCTAGTGGATTTTTTTAAGCATGGTGAATTTTTAACCAGGGCTGTGAATCAGAACCACCTGAAGAATTTTACAAAAACTAAAACACAGGAAACAAAAAAATCCTAGATTCAAACCTAGGAGATTTAGATCCCCTAGCCCTGAGCAAATGTGTTTTTTTAAAGCTCCAAAGATGATTCTGATACTTGCCTGTGTTTGGGGATTGCTGAACATAATTAAGCTTTAGAAAATGCAAATAATTCCTGTATTGCTTCGTAACAGACTGATGGTAAGGATTAAATGAAAAGAAAAGCACTGAATGCTAAAGGTCTCTCTCTCTATATATATAAAGTATTGTTACTTCTATTATGAATAATTATTTAGTATTACTAGTATTAATAATTATCTAGTATTATTAATTACTACAGCTATTAAGTAATGTACATTTGGAACAAAATATAGTAAAATAAATATCAGTGTTAATTGCCAACAATATGATTAGACATCCAGAGAAACCCATACTTAAAAGAACTGAATATACTGGATAAAACATTTATTTAAAAATTCCTTTTAAAGGGATGGCTGAATTGGTGGGGAAATAGGGAAATTCTTGGTGGTCATAAAGCATGAATCAAGAGAAGTAAATAAATGCTAAAGGGGCTGTGTGCTCTGAAAGCATCTCCTAATTCCTGGGTGGTAAACTTAGGTATTAATGGGCTGAGCATGCTTGGAGACATGGGACAAAACCTAGGATCCATTTGAGTAAGAAGATTGGCTCAGGGATCCTCTGTATCCGGGACCATCCTCCACGAAAAGTGTAACAACAGTTACAACAAAAACTCACCCCATAGAGGGACATTGATGGAATATTTATCTGTCTCAGACTTGGCTCTGGGTTAAGGGGGGAAAAAAATGAAAAATCTCTTCTCTGAAAATTCTCTGATAATTCCTAACAGTAAGGCTGCTTAATATTGGAATTCATACTCCCTGTGTGGGCCTAAAGACAAAAATTATATCTGGCCCACCCAGATTGATGTGCCACCAGATATTTGTGATAAAATAAACCTCTTTGGAGGCATGCATTTTGAACACAGACCTCAATGCATTATTCCAATAAGGTTCTAAGGAATAAGTATTCACAATAAAACATAAGAAATGCAAATATGTAAATGATATCCAATAAGGGATTAATATCCAAAATGTATAAAGAACTTATATAATTCAACATAAAAATAAATCCCAATTTAAAAATGGGCAGAGGGGGACTTCCCTGGTGGCAAATCCTCCTGCCAATGTAGGGGACACGGGTTCGAGCCCTGGTCCAGGAAGATCCCACATGCCTCGGAGCAGCTAAGCCTGCGTGCCACAACTACTGAAGCCCGCATGCCTAGAGCCCATGCTCCGCAGCAGGAGAAACCACCGCAATGAGAAGCTCGCGCACTGCAACGAAGAGTAGCCCCCACTCACCGCAACCAGAGAAAGCCCACATGCAGCAACGAAGACCCAATGCAGCCAAAAATAAATAATAAATTAATTTATAGAAAAAAATAGGCAGAGGATCTGACTAGACATTTTTCCAGAGAAGAGAGGTACATGAAAAGATGCTCAACATACTAACCACGGAAATGCAAATCAAAATCACGGTGAGATATCGCCTCACAACTGTCAGAATGGCTGTCATCAAAAAGACCACAAATAACACATGTTGGCGACAGTGTGGCGAGAAGGGAGCCCTTGTACACTGTTGCTGGGAATGTAAATTGGTGCAGCCACTATGGAAAATAGTATGGAGTTTCCTCAAAAAAACAGAAATAGAACTACCATATGATCCAGCAATTCCACTCCTGGTATTTGAAGAAAATGAAAACACTAATTTGAAAAGATATATGCACCCCTATGCTCATTGTAGCATTATTTACAATAACCAAGATATGGAAGCAACCTAGTGCCCATCAATAGATGAATGAATAAAGAAGATGTGGTATAAATATACAATGGAATATGACTTAGCCATAAAAAAGAAGGAAATCTTACCATTTCATGGATGGACTTAGAGGGTATTATGCTAAGTGAAATAAGTGGGGAGGTAGTCAGTAACTGTGTAATACCTTTGGTGACATAACTAGACCTATCATGGTGATCGTTTTGAAATGTATAGAAATAATGAATCACTACGTTGTGTAACAGGAATTAACAGTGTTGTGGTCAATTATACTTCAAAAACAAACAAACTTACAGAAAAAGAGATCAGACTGTGGTTACCAGTGATGGGTGGTGGGGGGAGGGGGAACTGGATGCAGCCAGTCGAAAGGTACAAACTTCCAGTTATAAGATAAGTACTAGGGGCTTCCCTGGTGGCACAGTGGTTAAGAATCTGCCTGCCAATGCAGGGGACTCAGGTTTGAGCCTTGATCCTGGAAGACCCCACATGCCGCAGAGCAACTAAGCCCGGGCACCACAACTACTGAGCCTACGCTCTAGAGCCTGTGAGCCACAACTGCTGAGCCCATGTGCCACAACTACTGAAGCCTGCACTCCTAGAGCCCATGCTCCACAACAAGAGAAGCCACCACAATGAGAAGCCTGCATGCAGCAATGAAGACCCAATGCAGCCAAAAATAATAAATAAATTTTTAAAAAAAGATAAGTACTAGGGATGTAATGTACAAAATGATAAATATTATTAACACTGCTATATGTTATATATGAAAGTGGTTAAGATAGTAAATCCTAGAAGTTCTTATCACAAGGAAAAATTTTTTTCTATTTAATTTTGTATCTATATGAGATGATAGATGCTTACTAAACTTATTGTGGTAATCATTTCATGATGTATGTAAGTCAAATCATTGTGCTGTACACCTTAAACTTATACAGTGCTGTATGTCAATTATATCTCAATAAAACTGGAAGAAAAATAATCAGAAATGCACCATGGGTAAGAATCAGTTGAAACAGCGACAGAATAAGATTGAGAAAGACCACAGATGTTGGAATTACAGAATATACAAAAAGTACATTTTTTTATGTTTAAAGAAATAAAAGGGGAAATCAAATTTGAACTCAGAAGACTATCAGAAAGTTTCAGAAAGATTTAAGAAGAACCATATTAAACTTTGGGAAGTGAAAACTATGATAATTGAAATTAGAAATTCAGTAGATAGGTTAAACCAGGGTTTCTTAACCTGATGTTTTCAACATTTAGGCTGGATAATTCTTTCTTGTAGGGGGCTGTCCTGTGCATTGTAGGATGCTGACTAGCATCTTTGGCATCTATCCTCTAGATGCCAGTAGTATGCCCCTCCCAGTTGTGACAACCAAAAATGTTTCCACACACTGCTAAGCGTCTCCTGGAGGATAAAATCACCCTCTATTGAGAACCACTGAGTTAAAATGGCAGATTAGACAGAGCTGAAGAGAATTTGTGAAGAAAAGGATAGCTCTGGACATAATGCAGCACATTCATATCAGAAGGGAGAAAAATAAAAGAGAATTTAGGACACATGGAGAACAGATTTCCAGAAGGATGTTTCTAATCAAAATTTCAGAAGAATATTAAAGAGAATGGGAAAGAGGCATTTGAAGAGTTTATAAATGAAAATTCTTCTCAAATTCAGAATTTCCATATAGATTTAAAACTCAACTTCTCAATTTACACGTATACACAACCTTCAGGGATTTTGAAAAGAAAAAACAATGATACCATTTGTAGTAGCATAAAATCAAATACTTAGGAATTAATCTTTTTAAAGATGGGAAATACCTCAACAGAAAACTAAACATTTTCAGAGAAATTTTAAAAGTCCTAACTAAATAAGTGGTAGGAGATACTATGTTCATGAATTAGAAAACTCAATATAGTAAAGATGTTGTTTCTCCCCAAATTGATCTATAGATTTTGAAAATAGTCTTAATCAAAATTCCCATAGATTTTTTGGTAGAAAATAAAATTTTAATTTTAAAATGTACATGGAAAGTCAAGCACTGAGAATGCCAAAACAATCTTGAAGAACGATGTTGAAGACTTACAGTACCAGATATTGATTTATTATAAAGCAACAATAATTAAGACAGTGGAATATTGGTGCAAGGACAAATAGACCAATGAAGCAGAACACAGAGTCCAGAAATATACATATACAGACACTTGATTTATGACAAAGGTGGCATTGCAAAAGAGTGGAGAAAAGATAATCTTTTCAATGAATGGTGCCAGGTATTTAGATATCTATATAGAAAAAAGTTACTCTTGACCCTCCTACCTCACACCATACATTAAAAATCAATTGTAAGTGAGTAGACCTAAATGTGAAACAATAGTGCTTCTAGAAGATAATATAGGGGAATATTTTCATGACATTGGGGGAGCTAAAGATTTTGTTAATGAGAAAAAAAAAAGCACATTAAAAAAAATATATTGAACTACGTTAAAATTAGGAGCTTCTGTTCATCAAAAGACATGACAAGGGGAATCGAAGCTAAAAGGTGCGAGTAGATATTTGCAATACATATAACTGGAAAGGATGTGTACTCAGAATATTAAAAATAAATAAATAAAAACCATTATAAGAAAAAAACCAACCCAACTAAAAAAACTGAGTATTTCACAAATGAGGATAACCAAATGGCCAATAAATTCCAGAAATATGCTCAGACTCAGTCATCAGAGACTCAGTGATCAAATGCAAATTGAAGTCACAGTGAGATGACCACATACCCAACAGAATGGCTAATACTGAAATGACTGCGCATACCTAGTGTTGGTGAGGGTGTGGAGTAACAGATGCTCTTAAACATTGCTGATAAGAGTATAAATTGATACAAATATTCTGGAAAACAGTTGAGCAGTGTCTGCTAACTGAAGACATACATATGCTAGGATCCAACAAGTTTACTCCTAGGTGAACGCACATGCACAATACAAGTGCATACACACGTGCACCAAAACTCTCATTCAAGAATGTTTATAGCAGCATTATCCATAATAGCCTCCAAATATCCACCAGCAGTAAAAGGTATACACCCATGGGGGGGTAGCCATGCAATGGAATAGTACGCATCAATGAAAAAGAATTTATTACAGCTGCACCACAGCAACAACATGAGCGAATTTCTAAAACATGTTGAGCAAAGGAAGCCAGACATGGAAAAAATGCATGCTGTATGTTTCCATGTACATAATATAAAGTTCAAAAAGCATCTGAGGACTTACCTGGTGGCACAGTGGTTAAGAATCCGCCTGCCAATGCAGGGGACACGGGTTTGAGCCCTGGTCCAGGAAGATCCCACATGCCGTGGAGCAACTAAGCCTGCGAGCCACAACTACTGAGCCCGCATGCCCCAACTACTGAAGCCTGTGTGCCTAGAGCTCATGCCCCGCAACAAGAGAAATCACCGCAGTGAGAAGCCCACACACCTCAATGAAGAGTAGCCCCTGCTCACTGCAACTAGAGAAAGCCCGTGCAGCATTGAAGACCCAACACAGCCAAAAATAAATAAATTAATTTTAAAAAAAGAAAAGCAGCTGAAATTATAATACTTAATGATGCAGGCATGGGTGTCAAAACTGTAAAGGAATGCAAGGAAGTGATTACCACAAAAGACCGGACGGTGGTTACCCCTGTGGGTACACAGGGGTGATGGCTGGGAAGGTGTATGGAGGGCTCCTGGGGAGTTGGCAATATCATTTATCAACTTAGGTCATGGTTAACGTGATTCTTTTGCCAAATCATTGAGTTATACATTTTTCTATATATTTTTATGAATGTGTGTTACAGTTCATAGTAAAAAACTTTAAAATATTAGAAACAGAACAGTCAGGCTTAATGTGAATCTGAGTGTCTGCTTTCCCTTCCGGATCTTTGCACTTTTCTACCTCTTTGGCCTTTCCTTCTTTTTTAGGAGACCTGACTCCTTTTACTTGCAAATCATAAAACTGACTTTGAGAAAGCATACTTCTTTCTGAGGTAAAATTTAGCATCACAAACCCAAACTTAACCCCATGTAACTTTAACTCTCCATCCACCCACCCCAGCCTCTCAAACACCTTAAACAAAATCAAACATTTTACAGCTAACTCTAAGGTGGTTTTACCCTAAGACCAAAATGTGGATAATTTTACAGTATACTCTAAAGTCTCTATTTCTTTTGTCTAACATAGTTTACATCCTGTGCTTTCCACATTGCTGTCTGGCTAAGTAGCAGGGTACTAACCTAAGGGAACCTGGCCATCTTTGACTCATTGATAGAATGTGGCCATCTTGGTGACCAAAGCCAGCTTCTCACATTTCTTCTTGAAAAGCATGGTGTTGACATGTTTAATATCCTGTGGCATTTCCTCTGGGCTCCATAGTCTGATGAAAAAAGCCCCTGTTGTTGTCTGATGGCCAAGTTGAATAGCAAGGCCTCGAGACCCTCCACTCGACAGCTCTGGCTGGGGTGGCGATTTCCCTTGAAGTTGTACTAGGAATCCTGATGGTCATATTTGGCAGGATCCCTACACTGCCACCTTCAGGGAGAGCATTTCTGTGTGCCTGGATGGCTTTTGAACAAATAAAGGTGAAATCTCACCCATCACTTCACAGGGAATAATAAATCAAAACCCAGCACACCACAAAAAGAAAAAGATAACCCTAAGATTTTAAGCTTTTCTGGAAGAATTCCAAAAACACATATTTCAAGGGAATTTCTCAGGGCAGCCCTAAATAAACTGGCGACCTATAGATCAAAGACACTGTGTTTTATTAGCCATCTCCTGAGCCAGCCAATCCTACAATCCTTCTCTGATTGTTACATGCATTCAGATAAACCGTCTCCGTCTTTCCTTTCCTCCTCTGAGAATCACAAGAATCACAAATCAGCCCTGACAACATTTGGTTTCTCATCTTCAGGAATGTAGCTGGTACATTCTTCAAGTGAAAGAGGCAATCCTAGGAAGGCATATGAACCAGACCAGACAGAATGAAGAGTATCTTATTTCATCTGCACAGAACAAAAGAGCGTCTTTCCTTTCCCAGCGCCTGTGCAAGTCTGAGGACTTGAATGAAAGCAGACTGGCCGAGCTTCGTCCTGAGGACAGAGTCACAGCTGGCCGGGGAGAGGGGCCCACTGAGGTAAGGGGGACCACTTTCCCTGCTCCAAGACTGTTCTTACAATAGGGTTCTGACTTGCCAGGAAAAGTGATTGACACAGTTATTTCTCCTTGATTGTAACATTCCACCAAGATATATGCTTCCCGCACTGATCCCAAGTGCTATAGGTTCATTTAGAATATAATTATTAAAACATTATGAGTTTCTCATAAGTTTAATCTGGGCTAGGAAGTTAGTGACCTATATAGGCAGCTTGATGTCACTTCCCAGATTAGGTTACATAAGACAGTGACTTCTATCTTACAGGCAGACCTTCTCCCTTGCTGGCTTTGATAAAATGGACCTGCCTGTTGGAGAGGCCCAGGTGGTCAGGAACTGAGGGTGGCCTCGGGCCAGTAGTCCGCCAAGCCCTAAAGGAAGCAAGGATCTGAGGCAGCCCTTCAGTCCAACAACCTTCAAGAAACTGAATTCTGCCAAAAATTACTTGTGCTTGGAAGCAGGTCCTTCCTCAGGTGAGCCTTCAGATAAGACCCTAGTCCTGGCCAACTCCTTGATTTTGGTTTGGTGAGAGACCCTGAAGTATAGGATCTGCCTCAGCTGGCCCTGGCCTCCTGTGTCCCGAAAATTGTGAGATAATAAATGTGTGCTTTAAGTTGCTAGGTTTACCCTAGCAATCTGTTAAATAGCAATAGGTAACTAACACAGTAGATTTCACCTGTCACCTTTCTTTCCATAACATAAATCCTTAAAATTCCTAATAATTACAAAATAGAACTTCTTTGGAAAACTTTTCCACTGTTATTTCTAAGACGGTAGACTGACACGAATTAAACTCAGTATGCTTTCACTGTATATGGTACTGTGTTGGGATCAATCATCTCCTTAGAGAGTTATGTGTGAACTAACAGATGGTATAAGGGTAAGCATCAGGAGGGCTCTATGGTCTAAAATGTGGCTCTAGTTATGTCACCCCCCCATCCCCCGCTTAAAGAGCTTCCAGAGTTCTCCGTGAAATACAGACTCTTTTTGTGGCATTCGTAATGTGAGCACAAACCTCCTTCCCAGGCTTTCTCTCCGTGACACCACTCCCTGCCCCCTCCCCACGCTGGGACCTGTCCCTCCGCGTGTGTGTCTCCCCCTGCCCTTCATAGCACTTCCCCTCCGCCCACCATCTCATGTCTGCCGGTGGACAGCCCACCTCTTCCATGAGGTGTCTCCCTGATCCCATGGCCACCCCTGAGCCAGGTGCTCTGTCTCCCCCATTGTGCCCTCACACTGCTTTTGGCCTTGCTTGGAAACCTGTCATGTGCCGACCTTCATCCCGGTTTGACCTCTGCCTCTTCTCTGATTCCTCCTTCTCTCATCTCCCACGTGAGACCAGAAACTCCGCAAGGGGAGAGACTGTCCATCATTCTCCGTGTGGCCCTTCCCACACCCAGAACATCACCTCGGCACAGGGAGGAGGGGGTGACCCGATGTTTGTGGCATTGAATGTAATTCAGGGCAGATCCACATGTGGTGCAGCACTACCCAGACGTTCTACTAAAGAAGTACCATGTGGCCCAAGGAGTTTGGGAAACAAGGTGTGCCCTGTCCCTTCAGGAAGAGTCCCCATGGACATTAGATGACGGAAGTTTCTAAGAAGTGCTGCAGTAGAGAAATGGGTGCCCCACCTTCGGGCTCTGGCTTTCTGTAACGCTGGGATTTGGGCAGGAGGTTTGGTAGCAGCCTAGTCATGTACCTACAGCGCCGCTGCCCATTTGGAACTCACAGTGGATGCCACGTGCTGGCTTTTTTCTTGGTCAGCCTGCGAGTTTATCATGCTAAATAGTCATTCATTCCCCTGGTTTACTCACAGGTGATGCCAGAATGGTTTCAAATCACGATGCTCTGAATGGATTCTCAGCTCCTAAAAATACACAGACCCTACTGTTAGAAACAAAGCCATCTATACTGTGTTTCAAGCCATGTTTGATAACTAGTTTGACCTGACCCTTGTCCTCCTGGGACTTTCTGCTGACGTTGCAGAGACTGTATTTAAAGATTTCAGATGTTAGAGACTCACCTTTTCACCAACCTTTGCCAGAGTCAGTCCTACTTAATGGATGTTTAATAAGCATTTCCTGTGTGTCAGGCACTATGCTAGGTGCTTAGGGTACAAAACTTGATAGCCCTAAAGGATGTATAGTCTGACTCAGAACATAAGAGATCCTCTTGCTACAATTCTGTGAGCACTAAAACCCTGTTATACATGGGGAACACAAGCAAGAGTTGGGGAGGAGTCATAGTCTAGAGAAGGCAGGCCGAGGATGCGAGTTAGCTGAAAGATGCCAAAAGCTTACTCTGGATTAAAGGTAGAAAAAACTAGTCCAAATTCAACAGACTTTTTTTTTCTTTTTCTTTTTTTTAAATTAATTTTTTTGGAGTACAGTTGCTTTACAATGTTGTGTTAGTTTCTGCTGTACAGCAAAGTGAATCAATTTTACGTATACATATATCCCCTCTTTTTTAGGTTCTCATTAGTTATCTGTTTTATACATAATAGTGTGTATATGTCAATCCCAATCTCCCAATTCATGCCATTTCCTTCTGCGCCGCCATACATACAGCTTTTTGTTTTAATCACACTAAATTACCAAAGACGCCCAAATCGCAATGCTCTGTCACCTCCAGCCTCTTGCCTGTGTTGTCCCTTCTCTGGAAACACTCCCTTCCTTTTCTCTGCCTATCCGACTCCTGCTCAACTCCCAGTCAGACTTGTTTTTTTAACACTCACTCTCTGCCAACAACTCTGTCTGCTAGGTCCTCATAGTTCTAAGATGAATGAGACACACTCCCTCCCGTCCAGGACTTTAGCTGGGGGTGATGGGGTCAGAGGTCAGGTGAGGGACTGATTAACGGACACTGAGAGACTCCAAGGACTGCATGATGAATTGCCAGTAGAGGAACCTTCCATTTTAATTTAAGCAATCATTTCTTGCCTCTAATCTTTTTTTTTTTTTTTTAAAGAGCTAACATCATTCCTCTCAGTGTCTTGAGCCCATAAACGTAAAGACCTAATAGCTGTGAGCTTAAGAGTTTCTGTCTGGTCGCTGATCACACGCCCCCTGCCTTAAACACTGCTCCGCCTTCCTCTCTTTCCTCGTGCTTGGCTTCCATGAAGGGCAGTGGAAGGAAGGAAAAGGAGGAGGGCGTGCCTCCTTCTGTGGTCTTGATGACTCTTCTCCTGGGATTCATTCTGGAGAATCTATGGAAAAGTGACAGCAGCAACTAAATCTGGAATCTGTGTCCATGGCTGCAGCCAGGGAGACCCTGTGGTAGTTTTGACTCTGCCACGCATTTATTCTGTGTCCTTGGGCGTGTTTCCTAAGTCTCTGTGCATGTTTACCTCATCTCTAAAATGGGGTTAAAAAGTATACTTCACAGGGCTGTGTGTGGATTGGTATTCTGTGCTGAGCACGGTGTCTTCATAAAGGCTGTATTTGGTGCTTAATAAATACTAATTCTCTCCCTTGTTTTCCTTTTCTTTTAAATTTTTATTTTATGTATTTATTTTTGGCTGCATTGGGTCTTTGTTGCTGCATGTGGGCTTTCTCTAGTTGCGGCGAGCTGGGGCTACTCTTCCTTGCGGTGCGCAGGCTTCTCATTGTCGTGGCTTCTCTTGTTCTGGAGCATGGACTATAGGCGTGTGGGCTTCAGTAATTGTGGCACACGGGCTCAGTAGTTGTGGCTCATGGGCTTCGTTGCTCTGCGGCATGTGGGATCTCCCCGGACCAGGGCTTGAACCCGTGTTCCCTGAATTGGCAGGCGGATTCTTAACCACTGTGCCACCAGGGAAGCCGTCCCTTGTTTTCTTTAAAGCAGGGTGTCACACATGTTCTGAGTGTATAAGAACATTTACCTTTCAGATCAGGAACTCAGCCATCAGGACCATTGATTGTAGCTTTCAAGGCTGGATTTTTATATGGTGACCCTGGTTACAAGTAGGCTGTTCTCTTCTCTTGGTAAGTGCAACAGTTATAGCTTTTCTATTGGAGTTGAGAAAATTTGGCCATTGTATTTGTACCTAAAACAGGTGATGTGGAAATTTTTGTTCCATTCTTGGAGAACTCCATCTCATTTTTCTTCAGGTTACTTGAGAAGGCCAAAGGAGTTGGTAGTTTACGTTGGCATGCAGGGTTGAGAGAGAACATAAAAATGGGTGGGACATATCTCCAGCGATGGATGGAGATGTGAACATTTTTGGCTTAAAAGTCAATTTTCCTTTGCTATTGTACTCAGGCCAAGAAAGCACCAATTACTTTAGGTCTTTCCTGCAGTAATTAATTCACCTGGAATGCCTTCCTCTCCTCCCTTCCTGTAGTCCTGTCCCCATGAATTATTTCTCTTTATTCAGATAATATTTACTGAGGTTCTGTTCTGGATGGACGCTGTCCTAGGGACAGAGCTGGAAGAAGCCAAGCCGGGCGGCAGAGGAGCAGGGGAGGCAGTGGAGACAGACACGCATGCGCTCACTGCCTCCACTCCTTGTCTTGAGTTTAAAGCATCTGGCCTTGCGGCTCTCAGTACCGGGAGAAAGAAGGGTGCCCTGGAACCTGAGGGTCCTGAGGGGATAATTAAACTCGGAGCAGGGGAGTAAGTGGACGCAGGCGCCACAGGACCCAGAGGGGAAGCAGCAGAACCAGGATGGGTGGTGGGTTTGGGGGCTCATGGGCGGCGCTTGAAGAAGCAGCACAGGTCAGCAGGGACGGCACGCGGAGGAGTAGCGAGAATGCCAGCGGTGCAAATGCAGCAGGCAAGGGCCCTCTCCTCTCACATCTCTGTGGGTCTGACCCCTTTCTGGATCATTTTAGCTACAGTTAATGAGCTGCCATCCCGTCGTTTAGGGAAGCATCCAGTGGGTCAGGCTCTGTTCTGGAAGTGGGGATACAAACAAAAGTGGGACGTGGTCCCAGCCCCCAAGGAGTTGCAGCCAGTTGCTGCTTTCCCAGGCCTGGCTGTGTGAGAATCTCCCCAAAACTTTAGAGCACACACCAGCCAACGTTTCTGACTCCGGCGACTGGACCGGTCTGCCATTTCCCCACCTAGTGAGTGACTATGACCTGGAGGAGGAGGTCAGGGTCCCTTCTTTTCAGGCGCCACGCTAAGGGCCTCACATAAGAGGGGGTAAAATAAGTAAACAGTGATGTGCTTGAGCGGCTCAGCTCAGCTCACAGGAGTCAATTATGCACATTTCTCAACTTGATACGCAGTGACATCACGCTGATACTTTGAAATCAGCCATGGAGGTATTATTTATGCAGTGGAAATCGGCAAATGATAAAAATCACTGGCATTTCCCTTTCTAGAAAGCCAGTTGTTAAACACCTCTGTGTGGTGTGTGTGTTGTGAATGTTCTCATTTAATTTAACCTTCACAATAAGCCCAGGTTTTATGTATGGAATAACACTTTACTGCTTTCAAATCACTTTTTTTTTTAATGTGGACCATTTTTAAAGTCTTTATTGAATTTGTTGCAACATTCCTTCCGTTTTATGTTTTGGTTTTTTGGCCACAAGGCATGTGGGATCTTAGCTCCCCAACCAGGGATTGAACCCACACCCCCTGCATGGGAAGGCGAAGTCTTTAACCACTGGACTGCCAGGGAAGTCCCTCAAATCACTTTTAAATATGTTATCTTCCTCTCCCTATAATCCCATGAGAATAGGTAGGCAGGTGCATTATCCCCATTTTGAAGAAACAATGGCTCAGAGGGGTTGCACAGCTAGGAGGGCCATACCTGACATGGAGTCCAAGTTTGATTCCTGGCTGTACTTTTCCTACTCTGGCAGGCACTGCCCAGCGGTCAGATTTCTGGTTCTGAGTCAGTGTCCTGATCACAAGAGCTGGAGAGACCAGACCTGACCTCATTCTCAGATATCTGATAACCGGAAGTTTCCCCAACACTGGCAGGTGTCACTTAATAAATGACATTCCTGCTCTGTTTATTTTTATGCATTGCATCTTCTCCTGCTAGGTTCAGGGCCTAAATAGGCAGGCTTAACAGAGGCCTCCAATCCAGAGGGTTTATATTTTGAAAGGGTGTTGTGCTGTGCCAGGGAAGCCTGCTTTGGGCTGGCATGGAAAGAAGAGAATCCAGAACATTAAAAAAACCCCACCCCAATAAGGTCTTGGCCAAGGCCGTGGGAATTTCCAGAGTTCACTTGTTCTAACTGAGGTAGCAATTAATATACTTTGCTAGTATGAAGCCTAGAGATTTATATCACCATGGAAAATCCCCAGCAGAGAAGGAGCTAGTTCTAAAGTGGTGAAAATAGCGGCAAACTCGCCGCTAATACTGCCTGCTGTGGAAACAAGAGTGTGTCCTGAAGAGGGGAGGAAAGAGAAAGTCCTAATTCCTAGGGTGTCACTCCCCACACTTCCGGTTTTGTCGAAACCTACCTGGTATCTCCCGGGAAAAACAACTGAGTGAAAAGCTGGTCATGTCATGGAAAAATCACAGTGAAAGACCTTTTTAAGATAGAATTTTCCATTCTGCCTGGTGTTTGGGTGCCTGGGATTGTTCCACTCCCGTGAGCAAACACTCCAGATGGCAACACTCATACTTCTCAGTGTGTCTCTCACACTCTCTGACCACGACCTGGAATTTCCACAGAGGGTGTCAGATGTCACTTCCTCTTTATGTCCTGAAGGGTGTCCTGTCTGAGGGATGGGCTTCCAGGTGGCACCGGACGGAAAACTTGGGAGGCTCGTGATTTGTATTGCTGTGGGTGGGAGAGGGGACATGAGGGCTGCAGAGGTTCTCGAATGGACGGGTCCAGCGCCCCCGGGGCCTGTTGGGGAGAGGCAGCTGACCCCTTCACCAGGCACCTTCCACAGCCCCTGCGCTCCCTGCCACCCCCCAGTGTTCAGCCCCACAGTGAAAATTCGTTTTCTTTGGAATCCGTAAACACGAGGGTGCCCCAGAGGTGTCTCAGACCACGTGGATCCGCAGCAGTCCCCACAGTGTCTGCGCAGAGTGCCCCCAGGTTGGGGCTGTTGACGGGAACTCTGGGACTCAGCCCTCCCGGGTGGACCCAGCCATACTGCAGCAGGGGAATTGGCCTCAGGAGCTCTGGTGCTTTGGGGAGCAATGTAGACGGACCCAGAGTTTCAGACTCAGGATCTGAGGGGAGACTGGAGGCAGCTGGTATAACCAAAGAGACAGCAGCAGGAAGGTGCAGGATAAAGCAGATTTGCTGGCCAACATTTTCAAAAACATTGCTGCAGTGTGGTTCCCAGAGAAGCAGCACCGGCCCTACTTGGAAACTTCCCTGGCGGTCCAGTGGCTAAGACTCTGCGCTTCCACTTCAGGGGGCACGGGTTCAATCCCTGGTTGGGGCACTAAGATCCCCCATGCTGCACGGTGCGGCCAAAAAAACGAAAACAAAAAAAAGGAAACTTGTTAGAAATGCAGAGTTGCTGACCCCACGCCACCCACCTGAATCAGAATCTGCATGTTAACAAGAGCCCAGGGCATTCCTGTGCAGTTCCGGCTTGAGCAGCACAGTTCTGGATGAAGCCAGGCCTTTGTCAGCTCCCCATGACGCTACCCGCTGACCAAGACGAGGTCCAGGGCACATCCAGGTGCTGAACTATTTATTCTACCGTAAATATGTTCAGGTAGAGAGTTCAGTGGGGGAGATCTCATCTCTCTCTCACACACATACATGTCTATTATGTCATAAAGGACCCAGACTCAGAAGAGATTGAAGTTTCATGCTCGGTTTTGTCACCTAATCCTTGTGGAGCCTTGACCAAGTCCCTGACTTCTCTGACATGTTTCCGTATCTCTAAAAAAAATGTAATCGATGACTCCACTGAGCTGGGCACTCACAGGGAGCAAGCAGGAGACATTTCACGCGTGCTAACGCATTTAGTCCTCTGGACAGCCCATACGCGCCAGCGCTACTGTTTCCCGCATTTGACAGGTGAAGAGCTGGAGGCAGAGTGCTAACCTACTTGCTGGGGACCACACGGCTCGTGCGTGGTGGAGTGGGTCTGGCGCCTGGCTGGTCTGCCTCTGGAGACCCTTGAAAAAGCAGCCCATCCCTCATCTCCATCCTGCCCTCCAAGAGGGGCAGAGTGTGCCACTTGCAGCAGAACTTAAGAAACTCTCTTAGGTCTGCATTTCAGCACCGTCCCCACCCCAGGGACCAGAGCCCTGGGGAAGGGGGACTGTCCCTGTGTCTCCCTAGTTCCACTGCAGCCAAAATGAACACTCTGGAGAATAAGGCTTTCAGTGCATTAAGGGCATGGAAGAACGTACATATTAGAGACTCAGGGTTAATGACTTTCTAAGTGTGGAAAAGTTTCCTCCAAAGTGTTTCCAATTATAGAGAACTCACGTAATAAATGATGAAGGTTCCTAGACTTTGGCGGCAGCAGTAGCAGAGGTCAGAGTGAGGAAGAAGAGGGAGTTCTCAATTCCCAGAGCCCAGCATGCCACACAGTCTTCTGGGCTACTGTGCTACCAATGGTTTCACATCCACACCTACCTAGGGGCTCTTTAGATAAATAATCGAAGTGGGAAATCAAACGTATTACTTTTTTAAAAGGTCATTGACAAAGCCCCTAAAATAGATTTCATTTCTCCTCTCCTTTCTGGACTAGAAATGTTTGGGAGTTTGAGACTGGCACTGATCACATTGTTCTTTTCTTCTATGTCCCTAAAGGGGTTTGTTGTTGTAGGTTTGTTAATGGCGGTCAGATACACACATGCCTCAGTCATTTTTAACCTGCTAGTAGCTTGTTGGACCAAACAAACAAACCACCCCTGATTCTCTGCTGACTACTTTTACCAGAATTAGGTCCTGTAGTTATAGGACCTAAGCACATTGCTGCCTAAGCCGAAGTCTACTCCCAGCCTTCCTGGCTGAACCGTCTTTAGCTTCTTGACAGCTGTGAGCCCCCTCACCCCTATGGGTGGAGGAAACCGGTAAGGGTGCAACTGACGGAAGGATTGTGGACACCTACATCTCTTTCATGTGCCCAAACCTTCCTTTCCTGAAGCAGGGAAGGGCCTGGTCTTGGCACAGAAAGGATACTCAAAGATGTATCAAAAATGCTCAACCGGATGGAAATTATGAACTAACGTTCCTGGGATCACAGCTGCTTGAACAGGTCTATTCCAACTCTGGCTAGTCCCCAAAGAATGAGGAACCTGTCAGAAGCTCCCAGAACATCTCCTTAAAAATCAAAAGCCCTGAGGAGCCCTGGGCTTTTAGTGGGCCTCTAGAGGAATATACTAGACCAATCACTTGTCATAGCATGAGAGACATGAGTGCTGTACTGGATATGAACTCATGGCTGTGATGTCCATTTTATGAACAAGTTGGGACTCATCTCCTGAGAGATTGTCAGGGATTGCAGGGCACATGTTTTGACTCTGAAAGTCCTAGGGGAGTAGAGGGAAAGGTCACCGTGTTATTTTAAACTCAAACTTGATCCTCGGGTATATTAATGGCCTGACATAATAACTTCATACAGCAGTTGAAAAATAACTGCCTGCTCCCCTTGCCACTGCTCAAGGCTTCACCACACATCATTTTGGGGTTTGGACTCTACATTCTGAGAAAGATTAAAGTATCTAAAGAGATTCTAAGAAGGTGGAAAAGAAATCAACATGAAAAGAAGGGATGGAATTAGGTCTTATGCAGAATGTTTACACATATTGGGAAGAAAGCCACAGGACAATGAAATTGCTGTGTTTAAGTAAAAGAAGGTTGATGATACAAACAGTGCCTGTTTTCTATTGTCAGCTAATTAAATGATTTTATTGCCTGGCTCCCATGAGGTTCTATCTGGGGCAGCGCAGGCACTGAATAAGAGCATCTTCTAAGGGAAGACCGTGAGAGTTGTGTGGACGGAAACCGAGGAACAGATTCACCCTCCATGATCCATGCAAACAAGGGCCTGTCAGGTTTCAGTGGTTCTTCCTGAGCCTACCTGGTGACCTCAGGTGATTGATAGAGAATCAGGGATCCATTCTAGAGAGGAAGATTGAAAGACATGTAGATAAGAGACAAATAAGGAAATACGTAATTTAAAGGATATGAAAGAAAAAGTGGAGTTTCTTTCCATGGAGAGTCTTAAGTATGGTAGCCACCTTTGTTATTTTAAGGATACTCTTGCCTGGAGGCAGAGGGCTGTGTTGGATATCCTCTCAAAGGTCTATTTTTATGAGTCTATGATGTATTAGGACTGTGAGGACGGAAACCCAACTCTGGCTAGCTTGGACAAAGGGGCAGACGTAGGGCTCATATAACCAATCTCCAATGGGGCAAGTTTGTGGTTGGTCTGGGGGCCCCTGGAATCAGGGAATGGCGTGCCACCAACACTCTATTTCACCTCTTCCTTTCTCACAGAAGAAAACAGTCACCGAGAGGCCTGGCTTTGCATCTCACTCTTCACTGTTAAAGGAGAGCTGCCTCTCTTTCTTTGGTCCCAGGCCAAAATATTCTAGAGAAGGGCAAGGTCAGGTGCACACCTCTGAAGGCAGGCAGCCCACCTCTCACTGGTTGGAGTGAAGGGAGGAGCAGATCTCAGGAAGAAGGACTGAGCAGACACACCATAGATATCCAGCATGGTACCTATCAAGATGCCAAATTCTAAGGATGTGTGAGCAGGGGCGGAGAAAAGAGAGAGAAGTAGGAAAAAATGTCTGGGTAGGGCTGGGAAGAGTGGGGGAAACGGTCATTCTGTAGCATAAGCATGCTAATTGTAAGGACATTCAGTTCTGCTCTTGAACCAAGATGCCTCAGGTCATACACATTTCTTGCCAGTTTCCTTTCAACCTTAACTAATAACTTTTCCTCCTTAAATTCTGTCTGAGCTAGTTGGCAAAGTGTACAAACATTTTCTGTTTATTTGTGCTTGGTATGGCTAGAAAGATTCCCATGAAGTGTTTTGCCCTCATTGTTTTGTCTGTAAATTTCTACCCAACATGAACCTTTTCTTAATAGGCTACCTGAGAAATGGTGAGAGGTAGTAGTATTTGTCAGTAATTACATCTTTTTACTTGGTAGAATATATCTTCCAGTGATGAACTCTAGCTGTGAGTGTGATGGAAGCATGTTTGCCCTTGAAGCTGGACACAGAAGCAGGGTCTTAGCTTTCCCAGAATGCATCACCAGCCTGACAGTGGTGGTAACAGGGATGTGCAGTGGACACGACAGGACTTTGGAGCCAGAAAGACTAGGACTTGAATCCAGGTTGTAAAATAAGGACAGTAATGACTAAGGACTGATGGAATCAGAGCTGTAACGGAGGATGTAGTGCACCATTCAGATCACCCTTTCCGACTAAGGCATTCATTCCCCCAACTACTAAGGGTATCAGGGACTGATTCCCTCACTGCCAAGTCCCTTCCAAGTGTTGCCGTGGCCAAGGGACCAAAGTTATATCTCTCCCAGAGTGGCCTGGGCTGATTCAGGGGTTCAAAGGCCCAGCACTCTTACCTCAGCTCAAGGCAATTTTGAATGTGTCCCAGCTCTGTAATTCCCATGGGATCTGCTGTGGCCTTTTTTTGTGACTTCCTCAGTGTTCAGCCTCTCCCTCTGCCTCGTCCTGTCTCCTCACTCCCTAACAGGTGTTGCTTCAGAGAGCACTCCCCAAAGAAGCTTCCTACATGCAAATGTCCATCTCAATGTCTAAGACAGGCATTTACCTCGTAGGACTTTTTCCATTGGGATTAAAGCCAATGTATGTCTTGAGCAGGTGCTTGTAACGTTATTTTAATGCTTTTAAAGCCATGACTTACGTGGTTCAGTCCTGGAGTTAAGCCACAATTAGATAGAATACAGTTTATTCAATCAGAATAATTTCAAAATAACTCAAGTCCTTTACTAGTTCTATTAGGAGCAAGACTTTTGGTTGCAAGTTATAGAAAACCCCACTAAGATTGTTTATGGAGAGGAAAAGTATATATGTGCCTCCATATGGTTGCTGGGGAAGATCATGTAACTATGAAGTCCAGGGGTAGATGTTCATGCACAGTGCAACCAGGGACTTGGTGAGGTCATCAGGACCTAGTTTCTCTCTGTGTTGACCCCATTCTCAGGTAGTCTTTAACCGCCTGGTGGTAAGATGGCTGCCATTACCTGCATTGTCTACACCAAAGTTTCAACCCCGCAGCTCATGTCCAGTGGAAGAGAGGATGCCTCCTTTCTAAGTGCTCAAATAAAACAGGCATGTTGTATAGTGGTTAAGAGCATGGACTCTCCCCCCAGATTGCCCAGGTTCACATCCCAGCTCTGTCCCTTACCAGCTGTATGACCAGAGCTGAATTACTTATCCTCTCTGTACCATAGCTCCCTTATCAGTACAGTGGTTGATGGTAGCCTACGCTTTTCCACAGGATTACACATGCGAAATATGTTAATATTTGTAATGTGTTTAGAACAGTGCCAAGCATATTGTAAACACTACATAAGAGTTTGTTAAAATTAAAAAATACATATCTGATTAACTTGACTTGGGTCACATTCCCACCTCTGAGTTTATAACTGTGGGCCAGAAGGAAACGATGCCCACCCCAGGAAGTGAGGGTAGAGTCAGCTCCACCGAAATACAGGGTCTGAGGCGGGAGGTTCTCTAAAAGCATTCAGGCATCCGTTACCAGATGAAGGGGAATAGGTGCTGGGCAGGAAAATAACAAATGGCCCCTCTATTTGTATTTTTAAAAATTATATACATGGGACACACAATCGTTTAGCCATAATTTTAAAAATCTTTTTTAAAAAATTAAGATATCTTTGTAATTAAGTGATCTGCTAGACACCAGATATTATCCAAGTGAATAAAAAGTTAGCATCACCTCAAATGAAACAAATTTTATGCTTCCTAATTTAACACAATGAGAAGATATTCTCCTTTATTGTCTTCTAAAAGTTTCCTTAGGACTATCTGGAATTGTGTGTGATGTGAGTCTCCAAATTTATTTTTTTCCTATATGGATATCCAGTTTCCCTGGTATTATTTATTGTAAAGTCCATCCTTTCCCCACTGTTCTGCTCTATCACTTCAATTATATTTCAACTGTTCATAAAATTACGAGTTTATTTCTGGCTTTCCATTCTGTTCCATTGGTCTATTTTATTTCTCTGCCAATAATACACTGTGTCCATTACTACACAGGCTAAAGCAAGAAGGTTTAACAGATAATAGAAGGTCCTAAAAAGAGAGAAGGAGAGTCAAGAAGGCAAATAAATCCTAAGTAAGATACATAAATATTAATAATAAATAATGTAAGTAGGGCTTCCCTAGTGGCGCAGTGGTTGAGAGTCCGCCTGCCGATGCAGGGGACGTGGGTTCATGCCCCGGTCCGGGAAGATCCCACATGCCGTGGAGTGGCTAGGCCCGTGAGCCATGGCCGCTGAGCCTGCGCGTCTGGAGCCTGTGCTCCGCAACAGGAGAGGCCACAACAGTGAGAGGCCCGCATACCGCAAAAATAAAAAAAATAAAAAATAAAAAATGTAAGTAATAGGATGAATAAACAAATGAAGCAAGAGAAAGCAATAACAACAATCAATTCACATGAAACACATCAACAGAACTAAAGAAAATAAAAAACAAATGGAAAGTCTTAAAAGAAGCTAGAGAAAAAAGACAGATGACTTATTAATGAGTGACACTTGACTTCAGTGGAAACAATGGAAGCCAGAAAACAGTGAAATGATACCTATAATGTATTGAAAGAAACAACTGCCATCCGAGAATTCTGTACCCAGTGAAAATATTCTTCAAGAATGATGGTAAAATAAAGATATTTTTAGGTAAAAAGAGTAGTTTGCCACCAACAGAAAAGGAAAATTATTCTAAATGGAAAGTCTGAGATACAAGCAGTAAAGAGCAAAAGGCTCGGTAAATGTGGCTACAATTATAACAGTCATTTGTGATGGTTTTTTTTTTTTCTTGGTTGTCTATTTTTGTATAACTTTCATTATCTCTCATGATTCTGTGTGTTGACTGGACTCAGCTAGGCAGTTTCTGCTAGTTTCACTTGGAATGTCTCATGTGGTTTCCATTAGATGCTGTCTATAGCCAGAGTCATCTGGAGGCTCAACTGGTCCACCATCGTATCTGGGCCTCTCTCACTCTCTGTTTGATGTCAGGGCCTCTTCTTCTCTTGTGGTCTCTCCAGCAAGCTAGCCGGATTTCTTATATGGTATCTCAGGACTCCTAAAAGTGCAGGAGGGAAAACTGCCAGGCTGTCTCAACCTTTGGTTGAGAATATCACTTCTGTATTAGTCAGGGTTCTCCAGAGAAACTGAACCAATAGGGTATATATATATTTAAATATAGAGACTTATTAGAAGGAATTGGTTTATGTGATTATGGAGCCCAAGAAGTCCCAAGATCTGTAGTCGACAAGCTGGCAACCCAGGAGAGCCGATGATGTAGTTCTAGTCTGAGTCCAAAAGACTGAGAACCAGGAGAGCTGGTCATCTATGTTCCAGTCCAAAAGTTGGCAAGATCAAGACCCCAAAAGAGCCAGTGTTTCAGTTTGAGTCCAAAGACAGGAAAAGACCAATGTTGCAGCTCAAACAGGCAGAAGGAATTCTCTCTTTTTGTTCAGCCTTTTTTTATTATTATTAATTTATTTACTTTTGGCTGTGTTGGGTCTTCATTGCTGTGCGCAGGCTTTCTCTAGTTGCAGTGAGCAGGGGCTACCCTTCGTTGCGGTGCATGGGCTTCTCATTGCGGTGGCTTTTTTTGTTGTGGAGTACTGGCTTCTAGGTGCGCGGGCTTCAGTAGTTGTGGCTCACGGGCTCTAGAGCGCAGGCTCAGTAGTTGTGGTGCTCGGGCTTAGTTGCTCCGTGGCATGTGGGATCTTCCTGGACCAGGGCTCGAACCCATGTCCCCTGCATTGGCAGACAGATTCTTAACCACTGCACTACCAGGGAAGTCCCTGTTCAGCCTTTTTGTTCCATTCAGGTCTTCTATTAAGCGGATGAGTCTCACCCACATTCGGGAGGGCAATTTGCTTTACTCAGTCTACTAATTCAAATGTTAATCTCATTATGAAACACCCTCACACACCCAGAATAACGGGTTTTTTAAAATTTTTTATTTTATATTGGACTATAGTTGATTTGCAATGTTGTGTTAGTTTCAGGTGCACAGCAAAGTGATTCAGTTATACATGCACATATATCTATTCTTTTTCAAATTCTTTTCTCAGTTAGGTTATTACAGAATATTGAGCAGAGTTTCCTGTGCTACACAGTAGGTTATCTATTTTAAATATAGTGGTGTGTATATGACAATCCCAAACTCCCAATTTATCCTCCCCCTCCCCTACTTCCCCTTTGGTAACCATAAGTTTGTTTTCTATGTCTGTGAGTCTGTTTCTGTTTTGTAAATAAGTACATTTGTATCATTTTTTTTTTAGATTCCACATGTAAGTGATATTGTATTTGTCTTTCTCTGACTTACTTCACTTAGTATGATAGTCTCCAGCTCCATGTTGCTGCAAATGGCATTATTGCATTCTTTTTAATGGTTGAGTAATATTCCATTGTATATATGTACCACATATTCTTTATCCATTCATCATAACATTTTTCCAATTATCTGGGCACACTAAGGTCTAGTCAAATTGTTTTATAAAACTAACCATCACAGCTTCTATTGATTAAATCAAACCATGGGCCAGAACAATTAGACAGAAAACCACTGTGGAAATAGAAAACCTGAACTACATTATAAACTTATTAGATTTCACATACATCTCTAGAATACTCCACCTAAAAAATAATGCATTCTTTTCAAGTGCATATGGAATATTCTCCAGAATAGAGCACATGCTAGACCATAAAACAGTAAGTTCAAATGGACTGAAATCATACAACAACAATGGAATGAATTTAGAAATCAGTAACAGAAAGAAACTTGGGAAATTCACAAATGTATGAAAATTAAACAACAAACCCCTAAATAACCAGTGGGTCAAAAAGAAATCACAAAGGAAATTAGAGAATACTTTGAGATGAATGAAAATGAAAACACAACATAGCAAAACCTAAGAGATGCAGCTAAGAGATGTAGTGGTAGTGCCTATAGGGAAAATTATAGCTATAAATGCCTATATTTAAAAAAAGAGGGACTTCCCTGGTGGCGCAGTGGTTAAGAATCCTTCTGCCAATGCAGGATACACGGGTTCGAGCCCTGGTCCAGGAAGGTCCCACATGCCGTGGAGCCGCTAAGCCCATGAGCCACAACTACTGAGCCCGCATGCCACAACTACTGAAGTCCGCACAAACTAGAGTCTGTGCTCCGCAGCAAGAGCCACCGCAATGAGAAGCCCGTGCACTGCAGTGAATAGTAGCCCCCACTCGCCACAACTAGAGAAAGCCTGTGTGCAGCAACGAAGACCCAACGCAGCCAAAAATAAATAAATAAAAAGAAAATCTCAAATAATTAACTTAACATTCCACCTTAAAACACCGGGTGTAGGGGGGAAACACGGGGGGGGGGGGCGGGTGGAAGCAAACTACATCTAAAGCAAACAGAGGGAAGAAAATGATAAGGTCTAGAGTGGGAATTAATGAAATAGAAAATAATAAAGAAAATCAACAAACCCCAAAGCTGGCTCTTTGCAAAGATCAACAAAATGGACAAACTTTTAGCTAGACCAAAGAAAAAAGAGAAAAGCAAAATTAATAAAATCAGAAATTAAAGAGGGGTTGTTACTATCAACCTTATATAAATAAAAACACTTATAAAGAAATACTATGAACAAATGTATAACAATTATTAAATAGATGAAATGAATAAATTCCTAGGCAGGAATTTATCAAACTGATTCAAATAGAAAGAGAAAATCTGAATAGACCTAAAACAAGTAAAGAGATTGAATTAGTAATAATAATGTACCTTGCAAAACATACCATTTGCAAAATCTGCTTGTAGACCAAAAGAGCAGACAGTTTTCAGCATGTAGCTGGCTGCTTCCAGAAACTCCTTTTGCTGGAGCTTTTCTATGTTCAGGCTTTGAATCTCAGTAAATGCAAAAGTCCCTTGAAGAAGTTACACACTAAATTGGTTTCAGTCATTTACACCTTAGTACAAACCAAGGACTTGAGGGATGTGATCTTTAATAACGTGATAAAAGGAGATATTTCAAAGCCTTGAGACTCAAAGTAGAAAGAAAGGAACTTTACGGAAGGATGGGTGGATAAGTCGGATGCCAAGATCAGAGCCCAAAACTTACCTCACTCTTTAAATTTCCACAGTACCAGGCGTGCTTAAGTCCTTTGCAGATAATGATAGCCAAGTGTCTCTCCAACAGAGGATCTTAAATAGGAATCTCAGTGCAAAGCCATGAATCTATAATAGTACGGTTTTGGACACATACCAGCAGGAAGGTAATGGGTTTGGGAGCATCAGAGACTTCACAGAGCCCCTAAAATCATGCATTAGGTTTGCAGTTAAGTCTGCTGGCAGCCTGCTAATGGATGTCCAAGCTACAATTACTACAGAGATTCTAAACTTTTCCCTAAATATCATGCTTCTCTTAGAGACTGGAGGATATACGAATCTTTGAAAACTGCTGATAAATATTGACATCATAGTTATTTTGACCTCAGTAACCCCAAGCTACCAGCAACGGCAGAGGAGCCAGAGGGTTCAATGTGATTAGCCAGTCTGATAGTTTTTCTCTGATTTCAGAAGGCCACTGATTCCTTAAGTGTATTGGGAATGGAAACTGTAAACAAGAGACGTTGCTTTCCTCTTACGTGGTGGTTTCCCATCTGAGCCTCACATTGCAAGTCCTACCTGTACCTAGCACAGCCTTTGGCGTGAAATGCTTCCATGAATAAATTAATGCTTTTAAATGGCTTGCTTAACTCCGTTCTCCTGCACACATTCAGTGAGCTAATTCTATTAGCCCAGGCTGTTAATGGTCCGAGAAAAACTGAAGGAGTTCATTTTTGGCAAAGACTCCTCATTTATAATGTTAGTGGTTACCGCACCCAAGCCTTCCAACTTAATTGGAAACAGTGGAATGTAATTTAGTTGTGGCTGTTTCTCTAGCTGTTAATTTAGCTGATTTGAATGCCATTAAGGTTTTAATGGAAACAATTCCTCACTAATTAAGCAGAACCTCTATTTGCTGGTATCTGGTTACTGGTAGGATATGCACCCAGGTTCACTCCTCTCTGCTTCTTAAAGCAAACTCTGCGAAGGCGCTCAGCCCCAGCTCTGGATACAGTTGGCATCTAGAAACTCTGGTGTTTATAATCAAAACCAGAGTCTATTCAGTGACCAAACACTAAAACTGCTTGAGTTTTGCTTTTCTAGCTGAATTTCCAATGACAAAATATTGAAGGCGTTTTGTTTATTGCCTCTTTCCAGGAGATCTGCTACTAAGATAAGGCTAAAGCTTTATGACTTTGTTTAAAAAGAGAAGTTAGCATCTTAAGAATCGTCTTTTGAGAAAACAAAAAGATAGAGCCAGTACTTTCCACTTCATTATTTTATTAAGAGTTTAGTGACTTTGAAATCTGATATTTTTGTCTGCTAACACTTGTGGACCAATTGTGGTTTTCTAAGTTTTCCACAGGAGTGTTCAAGCCGATCAGGCAGCCCCATGCTCTGAAATATTTACAAGACACGGACAGTGATCCTTCTCAGCCATTTCTCCAGGTCAGGAACCAGCCTCAGCTTAGTTCCAAGGGAAGAGACCTGAACCCCAGCTATTTCTGCTTTAGGCCAGTCTAGAAGCCTCCTTCCCCCTTATATAGGTAACTCTATGCCATGGAACCCCAACACAAAAGTTTCTTCTACAGGGTCATGGTAAAATATTATCACTTTTAAGTTGCAAAGGCAAATGTAGCCAGAAATAGAGAACTCTGTGGTTGCATTCCCTGCATCTGCACCATCCCCACTCCCCCAGCAGCTGAATCTTCCTCCTTCATCCATAAGAACTCGCTCCACTGCTTGTAAATTGCCTTAGTTTTCAGCGGCAGCTTAGATGTTGGCAGCGCTTTATTCAGTCTGGGAAAAGGAGTCTGCAGTCAGCGCATTCAGTTCTGAGGTCTGATGGGAATGTGTGTGACCACACAGCGACAACGTGATTCCACCAGCCCCGCAGGGATCAGCCTCGTTACTTCACAGTGATGTCACATGGGTCCTTGAGGGAGAAACTTCTCTTCTTAATTCCTGCTTTCATCAGGCCATTAGTTAAACTATATGCTTGTCTCATCTCAAAATTCACTGTTTAGCTTACCCAGACTGGAGACCTAAGGATGAACACCTCACTTTACTGAGGGAAAATAATCTGTTCTCATTCATTCATTATTCAACAACCACTTATTGAATGTCTAATCAGGAATCGGATAATCTAGATTTTCCAAGATAGCCCCATTTAAAGAAATTTTGATATTTCCCATAAAGACAATTTGTTAACAGTATCTTAAATATGGTCATAATAGTTGAGGTTCCTTATAAGTATACAGATTAGGAAAACAAAGCGGGGTTGAATTATGTGTTCCACATTTGAGGTTTGACTGTCTGATCACTTCAGCTGTGTGTTAACACCTTCGTTAGAAGCAAAGATGAATAAGGCAGGATCCCTGCTTTAAATTGTTCACGTGTAACGGGATGGGAGGCGTGTATGTCAGTAACTCTAAATAGAAGGTGGAAAGGGACAGGGGTGAGAAGAAATCACTGGGCGGCTCAGAGAAGATTGTGTTGTGCTGGAAAGGCCACCCAGAAGTGTTTTAGCCAGTGTGAGGGACACGGAGGTTTTGGATTAGCAGAGGTGTGGTGGAGGGTATTGAAGGCAGGCAGCAGCAATGTGCAAAGAAGGGGGAGGAGTTCAGGGCATGGGGGGAGTGTAGTGAGAGGAAGAGGGCATGATAAACCCACCCGTAAAGCTCAGGCCAGGGAGACTGGACACCATGTAGTAGGCAGTGAGGGTGGGGTGAAGCTGAACGTTCAGGCGCGGGGCAGGGGTGGTGGGGCGTGATCAGAAGGCCGACATGACATCATGAGTAGAATGGGGGTGGGCAGGGGAGGCACGGGGGGAACAAGAGGAACACAGGGAACTAGGAAAGTGGGCGCACCTTCCATGGTGTGCAGGAAATGGTCAGCCTCCCATGCAGGAGGCAGAGGATTATCTGTGGAAATCTGCAGCCATGTGGGGTGGCAGGATGCGTTCTGACATCTGACAGTGTGCGTGGCCTCAGTCTGGCAAAATACTCTGACCAGGAGAAAAAAGACCTCTGGACGAGTTAGAGCAGCACTTCTCAGGATTTAATGTGTACACAAACCACTTGAGATCCTGTAAAAGGTGGATACTGAATGTGTAGGTCTGGGTGGGGCCTGATATCCTGCATTTCCAACAGGTGCCCACCTGAAGCCCATGCTGTTGGCCCAGGGACCACTCTGAGTAGCAAGGACCTAGAAAGACACACTTGGTAGTTTTAGGCAATGATTTATAATGGCTGAAAATCTGAGAAAGTGACTCAGTTGTTTCTTAGTGTGTTCATTTCTTTAAAATCTCAGTTTCAATGTGTCAGGAAGCTGGCACGTGGCAAAATGTGTTTGCCTTTTGGTTCTAGCTTGACCCATGCAAAACTAGCCCTCTTCCCAGGAGCGTGTGTGAACTGGTGTTCTGAGTGGAGAGGTCACAAAGGAGACTCCACTTGGCTGTGAGCAACCCTTTGAGACAATGCATGTGGCTGCCCTGGGTTCAGGGAGGGGATCCCTCCTTTGTTCCAGAAGGCTCCCTTCTCTGAGATCTAAAGGGCTAGAAGAAAGGAAGAGGATTGTCCAGAGATGGCAGATCCTTGAATGTATCCTGACCCAGTGTTCTGAAGTCAGGTTGCAGCTTGGGAGGGGCTGGCGTGGGCCAGTGCCCCAGCAGGGGAGCAGGCTCTGCCACGTTTGTGGGGGGGGCCCATGGCACTGAGGGATGCTGCCGCCTTGGTCCCTGTTACAGTGTGAGGCTCTTCATTTATGGGGAGACCAGCTGCAGCTTCGTGACAACCCTCGAGCAGCAGAGACTCCTGGCCTCTGTGTGAATCAGAAGAGCTGGCTTCAAGCTTCTTCTCCTGGAGCTGGATGAGGGTGTTCATGTGTCCATTAATGCATTTTGAGTGATCCACTTATAAATATGGGGTCACTGTTTATCCCCCTTCATTATCTTAGGCCACAGAGAAAGTCATATTTCTCTTAATAATCAAGTTAGTAGTATTCTGAACCACCATTCACTAACTTGGGCCATGTAAGTACATCCTTCTTTCCTCTCCTGGGACAGCCTTCTGGTCTCATCTCCGAAGTCAGAGCTCCAGCCGGACCAGTGAGGCTGCAGAAGGGCTGGGCACTGCTATGGACCGTGGGGCTTGTGGTCCCTGTTCACAGCCCAGGCCCAGTGCTGACTGGCCAGAGCATCATCCTGGAGGCTGGGAGCTGGGGGATCAGCCCTGCTGTCATATGGGATTTTTGCAGAAGCCTGTGGCTTTGCATAGTGTGCCTGTGAGCCCCTGCTGCACAGCAGCCGCTTCTCAGGGGTGGTGATGGGGGGTAGTAGATGGTTCCCCCCCAGGCCTGGGCCCAATGGTGCTGCAGCCATGTGATTTTCACTCATCTGGGTCCTTAATATCCAAGCCCAGACATACTGCTCAGAGGCCCCACCATAAGGATCCCCATCACAGTTCATCCCCAGACAGTCAAGGTCCTGGGATAGAACTGGGATCAGGGGTCACCTAGCTGGTCTCCCCATCTCTTGAAGTCAGTTCCTTCTGGTTGGGAGGGGTCCCTAGGTGTCATGTTCACCCACTGATCAGCACTTGGGCCCAAGTAATCATCAGTTACTCTAATAATTAGAGGTGCACACATGGAACTTCTGGAGTTGAACAAAAAGGGTTCAAATTCCGGTTTGCCATACATACATGGCCTGCCCGTCAGGCATGCACATTGGGGCCAGCTTGACTGGGATCTACGTTCCAAATCCTTGTCTTCCTTGTTGTTAGACCTTGGGCAGGTCATGTAGTCCTCGTGAGCCTGGGTTTTCCCGGCCATAAATCAGAGATGGTGATGCTCCCCTGCCTCCTGGGGTTGTGGGAAGAATGGAGTGATGAGATGCACAGGGAGCTCTTTCACACTTTGTGTGTACACGGAAAGCATCCAATAAATATTAGCTATTACCATGAAGTGCTGCTTATTCAATAAGTAAGGAGTTGTGGTTTTATTAGAAACAAAGTAGGTACATCCGCTTCTTAGTCCCTCATCCCTCTGGGAAGCCAGACCGTGAGCTCGTAAACGCATGGTGTCCACCTGGTGGCCGCATCCCCAAACCTCTCGTCAAAAACCTTGGAGGAAATGAAAAGGCTTGTCATTTATAAACCGAGGCTTCTCAGAGGGGTGAGGGGAGTGGTGAGGAGGGTGGAGTGCACACTCTGGGGCTTTGTGGAGGCTGCACAGGCAGCTTGAAAACAAAGCAGCACTTTGTCCTGTGACTTTGCTTTGTTTTTTGTCATAATATTTAATTAATTTTGAAATTTCAAATAACATTGAAGGAAGTGTGAGACACATCTACTCAAGAAGGGAGCCTGGGTGGAGAGCCCATCTACAACTTAGAAAACGCAGCCAAGCTCACAGGAAAGTGACAGCTACAGGGAGCTAGGGCGTTCCACACCTCTGCCCGGCCAGCCAGCCAAGGCCCACCCACCCCCAAGCTGGTAGTGAAGGAGTGGAGCCCGTGAGCCCTTGCAGTTGGCCTAATTGGAAAAAGCTGGCACCTGCACAGGGCGCTTCTCTGTCCTGGACCCTTGCTTTGGCTTTATAATGCTAATGAGTGAAACGTGAACAAACTTTCGTTAAAACCATTTGAAACACGATGCCCCTTCATCCTTAGGTTTTCACTATTATTCCAGTGATCCTTTAGGATTTGGGGCATAAATCCTTTATTCATCCTAAGAAGTCCATTCGCCACCCTGGCTAAATAAATCTTCTTTGTGGATCTTTTTTTCCCACCCAGTTCTAATTTTCTGTACACTAAAGACTTAATAGAAATTTAACAGTTCATAAAAGTGAAAAATAAACTCACTGAAAGGTGCACAAGTGTGTGGCTTAATGAATTGTTATGAAGTGGATGGAACCAATCAAGAAACAGCATTACCATCCTCTCCACATGCCACGCCCCCCCCCCACCTCAGTCTAGTCACTAACCACCCCCAGAAGGGTGAGCCCAATCCTGGCTTATAACAGCACAGAATTATTTGGCTCGTTTTTGAACTTTATATAACTGGAATCACACAGGATGTATTCTTTGGGATCTGCCTTTGTCCAGCATTCTGTTAGGAAGACACGTAGATCATTCCTTCTCAGTGCTGTCTAGTGTCCGTTGTGTTGTCCTTCATGATTGGAGACATCCCCGGAGGAGGTGGGTGTATGTCCCTGACAGCATTGGTCCCAGAGATGGACATGTGGCCTGGGTCCGCCAATTGGGATTTCCCAGACTGGAAGCAGATAGTATCTATCTTCCCCATGAGAAGTGGTCTGTCATAGCCGACCCTGGAGTCAGGCCATCTCTGCTCCATTCTGGCTGTGTCACTTACTAGCTGTGGAAGCTGCTGTGAGTTATTTAACGTCTTCATTTCCCGTCTTCATTTCCTCTTCTGTAAAAGTAAATAATAATAATAGCATCAATGCCATAGAGTTGTTTCCAAGATTAAGTGAATGCTTAGAACCACTCCAGACGTATGTTAAATGCTAATAGGTGGGTTTTTATTCTTGGATTATGAACTCTAAAGGTGTAAGGGCTGTGGTGGCCACTGAGTTGCCTGCAGTGTGAACACGGAGTTCTCCGAGTTTCTGTGTGCCTTTGCACGTGATGTTCCCTTTGCCTAATCTATCATCCTCCTTTGATTCTCACACAAAATTTCCATCCCTCTTGCATGTCTCAGCCCAAAAGGACCAGAGTACCTACTTTGTTTGTAATAAAACACCATCCCCATCGCTGCCCCGATCATCATGCTACAGTAGCTCTCAAAGTGTGGTCTGCAAACCCTGGGGAGTCCTCCTAAGACACTATTTCCCTTTCCTACTTTGGGGTCACTTGCACTGATGGTACAAAAGCAACAGTGAGTGAAACTGAGGCTGCTTAACATGAATCATGGCAGTGACACCAAACTGTACTACTGGACATTGGATCTTTCACCATCATGTGCTAGTTAAAAAAAAAAAAAAGCCAGTTTCACTTAAGAATGCCTTTGATTAGGGAGGAAAATTTGTTAATTTTTGACCCTTGAATGCATGTACTTTTAAATTTCTGAGATACCAACTAGGAAGTATGCATAAAGCATTTCTTAAGTACACAGAAGTAGGATGGCTGTCTCAAGGAAAAGCACTTGTACGAATGACTTACAAGCTGAATTAGCTGTTTTTTCCATGGAATACCATTTTAACTTGAAGGAACAAATGGCAGACAGGCAGACGGTGGTTATTCAGACTTGGGTGTCTGGCAGACATTTTCTTGAAAATGCATAAAGAGAGCCTGTCGTATCAAGGAGACTATCAGTCAGTATATGTGGCCAAAGATAAAATCTGAACTTCAAGTAAAAATGGGAATTTTAGAAAATATGTCAGTGCCACCACAAGCGTGACAGCTTCCCGCTACTTAAAGACTTTTCTGGTGAGATGGGAGGACATATTAACAAATGGGACTTGGCCAGCATATTACATCTGGTTCTTTACAGGCGCCTCCCCGTCTCCTCCCAATACTAATTCCATCCCACTCATCGTCTTCCTCCATCTACTGACTTGTACTTCATCCTTCGCATCTCAGTGCCACCATAGATGTGATGGACTAGTTCACCCTGGGAGGGGCTGGGCTGACCCCAGGACACCTGCCCGTGGATGACTGCCTTGCGGGGACAATGCTGGTGGTGCGGTGATCCCTTTGTTCAGGGGTCCAGGAGGGATTTGGATTCTCATGGTGGGAGGCTAAAGCCAGCTGAGTGCAGGGAAGCTGGCTCCCTGGAGGGCTGAATCGACCCTCAGTGAATCATAGAAAAATTTAAATTACGTTCTTATTGATAACTGATTAATATTACTCCTTAGCAATTATTGTGAGATACCTTTTAAAGTCCCTTTTGAGGAATATTTCTCTTAGGACATCAGAATCTCTTATGTCGCATTCCTTTATTTGCTTTAGAAAAATTTTAACATTATTTGGAAATAATCCTATAATCAAAACTAGGTGCAAAAATAGTACAGTGAGTAAGTTCCTCTATACCCGTCACCCAGCTTCCCCCAGTGATAATGTTTTACCTAATCATAGTCCGTTATGAATACTGGGAAACTGACATTTGTGCTATTGTCACTACACTACAGACCTTACTTATTCTGTTGCCACAAAGAAACTCCTTTGTGCTACTCCTTTATAGTTATACTCTATTCACCTTTAAAATTGAAAATGACAGTTCATAAAAATATCTCTGATTGGAAACACTAGTGCCAAGCATAGGGCCATGAATGTAGTAAATTATGTGGTATTTAAGCTTGAAAGCCTGGCTATAAACATTGACCTGTGGCTCACTTGCTGTGTGATTTTAGGGAAGGAACATAACCTCTCTGAGCCTTGGTTTTATAACCTACAGAATGAAAGTAATAAAACTCACTTGGTAGAGATGCTGCACAGGCTAGATACAAAGTATATGAAGTGCCTGACACGTCTGTCACAGGCACCCTGTTGTGGTCAGTGTCTTAGGTCCGATTATCCAGGAAGCGGAGAGATGGAGATCTGCATGCGGTTGTTTACAGGGAGCACTCAAGGGATCCACACTTACGAGCTAGTTGGGACACAAGACTGGGCAGAAGGAGAAGGTGAACTATGATGCAATGGCAACAGGAGGCATCAGATGGTCCTGCAGGGAGCTGCGATGGCCCTTTAGAGCTGTCTAGGCCTTTGTACCCCTGCATCGACCAGTCGCTGTATGGGGCTGCTCTGAGGGAGGGGTGTAACTCTGGGCAGGGTGGCTCCCTGCAGCCAAGGGTAAGGCCTGAGGACAGACTCAGCTGTGAGCCTCTGCACTGCCGGGGAATCTGATCAGTGCTATCACAGCATTTACTGTGCTCACTATTACTATTACGGCTCTGAGGAAGGGGGACATCAAAAGCAGAGTCATTCGTAGGTTTCTCATCCGCCCTATGTGTGAACCACATCAAACGCAGGCAAATGCGAATGGCTTGATAGCCCTAGAAAAAGCTGTTTCCTTTTCTGTGTTAGGCCATTGAAGGGGATCTGTTTATGTCTTCAGGAATTGCTGTTTTGGGAGAAAGGAAAAAAAAAAGGCAACGGATTCTACTCCTCCTTATAGCTGCTAAAGGGAATTTCCTAAAATTCTCTTTGCCAGCCCCATAAAAGAACTCCATCTTGTACTATCCTGCCCCTGAAGTGAGATTTGGAGGCAGACTTTTAATAATAACTTTTCAAGAAAGCCCTTCGCAGTGTGCCAAGGACAAGTTGGTATCAGTGACATTATCAGTAGTTGTGTTTGTTTAGTAATAGCTGGAAACCTACTGGAAGGCTGACACTGAGCTAAGGCCGGTGGAGGACACCAAAGAGGAGGTACTGAGTCTCCCACTCAAAGGATCCCACTTCGTGCCTTCTCCCCATGAACAGCTACTCAGAGATAGAATAAATAGTGGAATTTTGAAAGTAACAACCTAAGAAGCACAGTATTGTTCTGATTACTCAGTGGATGTGGATTAAGATCCTGATGATTCATATCTAAACTTGATTAGTGTAGTTTGGTCTATAAATATTATGATATCGTGTCTCCTTTCAGAAGGTAAAGATCATATATGTTAAAGGGAAGCACACCTGTTCTGGGCAACATCCTGAGTTTTGGGGTGAACAGTTGAAATAAGTGTTCCTGACTTGTTAAGTCTCTGGAAAAAATTTCTTTGGCCAGTTATCCAGGCAACTATTGGACTTTATTTGTTTATAAATAAAGATACAGGTCCATTGTACACAATGATAAAGAAATGATAACAAGAAGAATTTTCATAAATTAAGGAGATTTTTCTGCCAGAAAGCTTGATACTCACTTTCTGCCTTTTTCAAACATCCATGCTCAGTATTTGGGGGAGGTGTCTGCACTAACACATGGTAGAGATTGACCTAGAAACTTCCACATCTGTGACAAGGGTACAAGCCCTCATACTCTTCAGAGCTGGGAAGGGTTAAACTCAACCCCACTGGTCACTGTCCTCCAGTACTCTGTCTCTCTCCAGACATACAGACAGCTGTGGCCTTCTCAGGATGGGAGGACAGAGTGGGGTGGGTCACTGCCCTGGAAGGCCGAAGGATGAAACTCTGCCAGGGGAGCGCCCTTGCAGGATGAAGGGAGGTGAAAGCACGTCACCCCAGGGGTCTTAAATCACACATGTTCCCCCTTTCCTCCTCACTTGAGGGAAAGGTCTGGGGGGAAGGAGCCAGATCAGATTCCCTTTGTGTCTCCACAGGGCCTTGCATGGATAGAGTTGGTGATTAATAAATGTTGGGTTGCTTCCATGTCCTGGCTATTGTAAATAGCGCTGCAATGAACATTTTGGTACATGACTGTTTTTGAATTATGGTTTTCTCAGGGTATATGCCCAGTAGTGGGATTGCTGGGTCGTATGGTAGTTCTATTTGTAGTTTTTTAAGGCAAGCTAAGTGTCCATCAACAGATGAATGGATAAAGAAGATGTGGCACATATATACAATGGAATATTACTCAGCCATAAAAAGAAACGAAATTGAGTTATTTGTAGTGAGGTGGATGGACCTAGAGTCTGTCATACAGAGTGAAGTAAGTCAGAAAGAGAAAAACAAATACCGTATGCTAACACATATATATGGAATCTAAGAAAAAAAAAAAGGTCATAAAGAACCTAGGGGTAAGACGGGAAAAAAGACACAGACCTACTAGAGCATGGACTTGAGGATATGGGGAGGGGGAAGGGTAAGCTGTGACAAAGTGAGGGAGTGGCATGGACATATATACACTACCAAACGTAAGGTAGATGGCTAGTGGGAAGTAGCCGCATAGCACAGGGAGATCAGCTCGGTGCTTTGTGACCACCTAGAGGGGTGGGATAGGGAGGGTGGGAGGGAGACACAAGAGGGTGGGGATATGGGGATATATGTATATGTATAGATGATTCACTTTGTTATAAAGCAGAAACTAACACACCATTGTAAAGCAATTATACTCCAATAAAGATGTTAAATAAATAAATGTTGGGGACTGAATGGAGTTTTCTGTTACCTTATTAACTGCCAGAAAGTGACAATATGAGTTAAGCAGCAGTGATCAACACCACAAATTAGTCATCCTTAGAGGCAGCAGGGTTTTGACTGTTATATCAGAGATCTTGGGTTCGTGCCTGGAAACTTCCTTGGGCAAGTGTCCTTTTAAAATTAGAATCTGTGATGAACTCATCTAATGGGTGGTTCACACTCGTCTGGGAGTCAGAGGAGGCCTGGGCTCAGGTCCTTTCCCAGCTATGTGACCTTGGAGAAGTGGCCAAACCACCTTAAGGCACAGTCTCCTCAGTGGTTAAATTGGTTGATCCAGTGCTGCCTCTTACAGGCCTGTTTTACAGGTCTGATGAGCTCATGCCTGCAAAGCATCAGGCTCACCCCAAGTGCTTAATAAATGGTGGCCAGTATTATCATTACTAGGATAAGCATATGTCATGCAAATCAAGATACTTTGACAGCAGAAAGGGGCATAAAACAATTAGAATGATAACTTTTTCTGAAAGATTTACTACCTGACCCACAAATTGTTGTCTTATATAGGTAGACCAATAAAATGGTTCTATTCAGGAGCTATGTTCAATTGTAAAATTCCTTTGAAGAAATTAAACATCTATCTCTGTACATTAAAGAAAATTTGAAAACTTTCTTAATGTTGATGATGTGATCATTAAAAAATATTTTTCTTTATATATATATATATATATATATATATATATATATATATATATATATATACTTTTTTTTTTTTTTTTTTTTGGGGTACGCGGGCCTCTCACTGTTGTGGCCTCTCCCGTTGCGGAGCACAGGCTCCGGACACGCAGGCTCAGAGGCCATGGCTCACGGACTTAGTTGCTCCGCGGCATGTGGGATCTTCCCGGACCGGGGCACGAACCCGTATCCCCTGCATCGGCAGGTGGACTCTCAACCACTGCGCCACCAGGGAAGCCCTTGATATATTTTTTTAACACCTTTATTGGAGTACAATTGCTTTATAATGGTGTGTTAGTTTCTGCTTTATAACAAAGTGAATCAGCTATACATATAATCCCATATCTCCTCCCTCTTGCGTCTCCCTCCCACCCTCCCTATCCCACCCCTCTAAGTGGTTACAAAGCACTGAGCTGATCTCCCTGTGCTATGCGGCTGCTTCCCACTAGCTATCTGTTTTACATTTGGTAGTGTATATATGTCCATGCCGCTCTCTCACTTCGTCCCAGCTTACCCTTCCCCTCCCTGTGTTCTCAAGTCCATTCTCTACGTCTGTGTCTTTATTCCTGTCTTACATCTAGGCTCTTCAGAAACTTTTTTTTTTTTTAGATTCCATATATATGTGTTAGCATACGGTATTTGTTTTTCTTTTTCTGACTTCACTATGCATGACAGACTCTAGGTCCATCCACCTCACTACAAATAACTCAATTTCGTTTCCTTTTATGGCTAGGTAATATTCCGTTGTATATATGTGCCACATCTTCTTTATCCATTCGTCTGTTGATGGACACTTAGTTGCTTCCATGTCCTGGCTATTGTAAATAGAGCTGCAATGAACATTTTAGTACATGACTCTTTTTGAATTATGGTTTGCTCAGGGTATATGCCCAGTAGTGGGATTGCTAGGTCGTATGGTAGTTCTATTTGTAATTTTTTTTTTTTTTTTTAAGTACGTGGGCCTCTCACTGTTGTGGCCTCTCCTGTTGTGGAACACAGGCTCCGGACGCGCAGGCTCAGTGGCCATGGCTCACGGGCCTAGCTGCTCCGCGGCATGTGGGATCTTCCTGGACCGGGGCACAAACCCATGTCCCCAGTATCGGCAGGCGGACTCTCAACCACTGCGCCACCAGGGAAGCCCTATTTTTAGTTTTTTAAGGAACCTTCATAATGTTCTCCACAGTGGCTGTATCAATTTACCTTCCCACCAACAGTGCAAGAGGGTTCCCTTTTCTCCACACCCTCTCCAGCATTTTTTGTTTGTAGATGTTTTGATGATGGCCATTCTGACTGGTGTGAGGTGATAACCTCATTGTAGTTTTGATTTGCATTTCTCTAATGATTAGTGATGTTGAGCATCTTTCATGGGTTTGTTGACAATCTGTATATCTTCTTTGGAGAAACGTCTATTTAGGTCTTCTGCATTGAGCTGCATGAGCTGCTTGTATATTTTGGAGATTAATCCTTTGTCAGTTGCTTCATTTGCAAATATTTTCTCCCATTCTGAGGGTTGTCTTTTCATCTTGTTTATGGTTTCCTTTGCTGTGGAAAAGCTTTTAATTTTCATTAGGTCCCATGTGTTTATTTTTGTTTGTATTTCCATTTCTCTAGGAGGTGGGTCAAAAAGGATCTTGCTGTGATTTGTGTCATAGAGTGTTCTGCCTATGTTTTCCTCTAAAAGTTTGATAGTGTCTGGCCTTACATTTAGGTCTTTCATCCATTATGCGTTTTTTTTTTTTTTTTTTTCGGTACGTGGGCCTCTCACTGTTGTGGCATCTCCTGTTGCGGAGCACAGGCTCCAGACGTACAGGCTCAGTGGCCGTGGCTCACGGGCCCAGCCGCTCTGCGGCATGTGGGATCTTCCCGGACCAGGGCACGAACCTGTGTCCCCTGCATCGGCAGGCGGACTCTCAACCACTGCGCCACCAGGGAAGCCCTATGAGTTTATTTTTGTGTATGGTGTTAGGGAGTGTTCTAATTTCATTCTTTTACATGTAGCTGTCCAGTTTTCCCAGCACCACTTATTGAGGAGGCTGTCTTTTCTCCATTGTATACTCTTGCCTCCTTTATCAAAAAGGTGGTCATATGTGCATGGGTTTATCTCTGGGTGTTCTATCCTGTTCCACTGATCTGTATTTCTGTTTTTGTGCCAGTACCATACTGTCATGATTACTATAGCTTTCTAGTGTAGTTTAAAGTCTGGGAGCCTGATTCCTCCAGCTCTGTTTTTCTTTCTCAAGATTGCTTTGGCTATTTGGGGTCTTTTGTGTTTCCATACAAATTATGAAATTTTTTGTTCTAGTTCTGTGAAAAATGCCATTGGTAGTTTGATAGGGGTTGCACTGAATCTGTAGATTGCTTTGGGTAGTAGAGTCATTTTCACAATGTTGATTCTTCCAATCCAAGAACATGGTATATCTCTCCATCTGTTTGTATCATCTTTAATTTCTTTCATCAGTGTCTCATAGTTTTCTGCATACAGGTCTTTTGTCTCCTTAGGTAGGTTTATTCCTAGGTATTTTATTCTTTTTGTTGCCATGGTAGATGGGAGTGTTTCCTTAATATCTCTTTCAGATTTTTCATCATTAGTGTATAGGAATGCCAGAGATTTCTGTGCATTAATTTTGTATCCTGCTACTTTACCAGATTCATTGATTAGCTCTTGTAGTTTTCTGGTAGCATCTTTAGGATACCCTATGTATACTATCATGTCATCTGCAAACAGTGGCAGCTTTATTTTTTCTTTTCTGATTTGGATTCCTTTTATTTCTTTTTCTTCTCTGATCGCTGTGGCTAAAACTTCCAAAAATATGTTGAATAATAGTGGTGAGAGTGGACAACCTTGTTTCCTGATCTTAGAGGAAACGGTTTCAGTCTTTCACCATTCTGAACGATGTTGGCTTGTGGGTATGTCATGTATGGGCTTTATTATGTTGAGGTAAGTTCCCTCTATGCCTACTTTCTGGAGGGTTTTTATCATAAATGGGTGTTGAATTTTGACGAAAGCTTTTTCTGAATCTATGAGATGATCATATGGTTTCTCTCCTTCAGTTTGTTAATATGGTGTATCACATTGATTGATTTACATATATTGAAGAATCCTTGCATTCCTGGGATAAACCCCACTTGATTATGGTGTATGATCCTTTTAATGTGCTGTTGGATTCTGTTTGCTAGTATTTTGTTGACGATATTTGCATCTATGTTCATCAGTGATATTGGCTTGTAGTTTTCTTTCTTTGTGACATCTTTGTCTGGTTGTGGTATCAGGGTGGTGGTGGCCTCGTAGAATGAGATTGGGAGTGTTCCTCCCTCAGCTATATTTTGGAAGAGTTTGTGAAAGATAGGTGTTAGCTCTTCTCTAAATGTTTGATAGAATTTGCCTGTGAAGCCACCTGCTCCTGAGCTATTGTTTGTTGGAAGATTTTTTTAATCACAGTTTCAATTTCAGTGCTTGTGATTGTTCTGTTTATATTTTCTCTTTCTTCCTGGTTTAGTCTCGGAACGTTGTGCTTTTCTAACAATTTGTCCATTTCTTCCAGGTTGTCCATTTTATTTGCATATAGTTGCTTGTAGTAATTTCTCGTGATCCTTTGTATTTCTGCAGTGTCAGTTGTTACTTCTTCTTTTTCATGTCTAATTCTATTGATTTGAGCCTTCTCCCTTTTTTTCTTAATGAGTCTGGCTAATGGTTTATGAATTTTGTTTATCTTCTCAAAGAACCAACATTTAGTTGTTTTTTTATTATTTTTTCTTTTTCCAACTTTTAGTTTTATTGATCTTTGCTTTTAGTTTTATTGATCTATCATTCCTTCATTTCTTTTTCACTTATTTCTGGTCTGATCTTTATGATTTCTCTCCTTCTCCTAATTTTGGGGGTGTTTTGTTCTTTCTCTAATTGCTTTAGGTGTAAGCTTAGGTTGTTTATTTGAGATGTTTCTTGTTTCTTAAGGTAGGATTGTATTGCTATAAACTTCCCTCTTAGAACTGATTTTGCTGCATCCCATAGGTTTTGGGTCATTATGTTTTCATTGTCATTTGTTTCTAGGTGTTTTTTGATTTCCTTTTTGATTTCTTCAGTGATCTCTTGGTTATTTAGTAGTATATTGTTTAGCCTCCACGTGTTTGTGTGTTTTACAGATTTTTTCCTGTAATTAATATCCAGTTTCATAGCGTTGTGGTTGGAAAAGATACTTGATAAGATTTCAGTTTTCTTAAATTTACCAAGGTTTGATTTGTGACCCAAGATATGGTCTATCCTGTGGAATGTTCCATGAGCACTTGAAAACAAAGTGTATTCTGTTGTTTTTGGATGGAATGTCCTATAAATATCAATTAAGTCCATCTTGTTTAATGTATCATTTAAGCTTGTGTTTCCTCATTTATTTTCATTTTGTATGATTTGTCCATTGGTGAAAGTGGGGTGTTAAAGTCCCCTACTATGATTGTGTTACTGTTGATTTCCCCTTTTATGGCTGTTAGCATTTGCCTTATTTATTGAGGTGCTCCTGTGTTGGGTGCATAGATATTTACAATTGTTATATTTTCTTCTTGGATTGATCCCTTGAGCATTTTGTCATGTCCTTCTTTGTCTCTTATAATAGTCTTTATTTTAAAGTCTATTTTGTTTGGTATGAGAATTGCTACTCCAGCTTTCTTTTGATTTCCATTTGCATGGAATATCTTTTTCCATCCCATTACTTTCAGTCTGTATATGTCCCTAGGTCTGAAGTGTATCTCTTGTAGACAGCATATATACTGGTCTTGTTCTTGTATCCATTCACCCAGTCTCTGTCTTTTCATGGGAGCATTTAATCCATTTACATTTAAGGTAGTTATCGATATGTATGTTCCTATTACCATTTTCTTAACTGTTTTGGGTTTGGCATTGTAGGACTTTTCCTTCTCTTGTGTTTCCTGACCAGAGCACTTCCTATAGCATTTGTTGTAAAGCTGGTTTGGTTGTGCTGAATTCTCTTAGCTTTTGCTTGTCTGTAAAGGTTTTAATTTCTCCGTTGAATCTCAATGAGATCTTTGCTGGGTAGAGTAATCTTGGTTGTAGGTTTTTCCCTTTCATCGCTTTAAATATGTCCTGCCGCTTCCTTCTGGCTTGCAGAGTTTCTGCTGAAAGATCAGCTGTTAGCCTTGAGGGATTCCCTTCTTTGTTATTTTTCCCTTGCAGCTTTTCATATTTTTTCTTTGTATTTAATTTTTCATAATTTGATTAATATGTGTCTTGGCATGTTTCTCCTTGGATTTATCCTGTATGGGACTCTCTGTGCTTCCTGGACTTTATTGACTCTTCTTTCCCATATTAAGGAAGTTTTCAACTATAATCTCTTCAAATATTTTCTCAGTCCCTTTCTTTTTCTCTTCTTCTTCTGGGTCCCCTATAATTCAAATGTTGGTGCATTTAATGTTGTCTCAGAAGTCTCTGAGACTGTCCTCAATTCTTTCATTCTTTTTTCTTTATTCTGCTCTGCAGTAGTTGTTTCCACTATTTTGTCTTCCAGGTAACTTATCCATTCTTCTGCCTCAGTTATTCTGCTATTGATTCCTTCTAGAGTATTTTTAATATCATTGTGTGTTGTTCATCATTGTTTGTTCTTTAATTCTTCTAGGTCCTTGTTAAACGTTTCTTGCATTTTCTCCATTCTATTTCCACAATTTTGGATCATTTTTACTGTCATTACTCTGAATTCTTTTTCAGGTAGACTGCCTATTTCCTCTTCATTTGTTTGGTCTGGTGGGTTTTTACCTTGTTCCTTCATCTGCTGTGTGTTTCTCTGTCTTCTCATTTTGCTTAACTTTCTGTGTTTGGGGTCTCCTTTTTGCAGGATGCAGGTTCATAGTTCCCATTGCTTTTGGTGTCTGCCCCCTGTGGGTGAGGTTAGTTCAGTGGGCTGTGTAGGCTTCCTGGTGGAGGAGACTGGTGCCTGTGTTCTGGTGGGTGAGGCTGGATCTTGTCTTTCTGGTGGGCAGGACCACATCTGGTGGTGTGTTTTGGGGTGTTTGTGACCTTAATATGATTTTAGGCAGCCTGTCTGCTAATGGGTTGTGTTGTGTTCCCGTCTTTCTAGTTGTTTGGCATAGGGTGTCCAGCACTGTAGCTTGCTGGCGTTGGGTGGAGCTGGGTCTTAGCATTGAGATGGAGATCTCTGGGAGAGCTTTCGCCGTTTGATATTACGTGGAGCCAGGAGGTCTCTGGTGGACCAGTGTCTTGAATTTGGCTTTGTCACCTAGAGACACAGGCCTGACACCTGGCTGGAGCACCAAGACCCTGTCAGCCACATGGCTCAGAAGAAAAGAAAGAAAAAATAAAGACAGAGAGAAAAAAATATAAAATAAAATAGTTATTAGAATAAAAGTTATTAAAAATGAAGAAAAAATTAAAAAGTAATTTAAAAAAAGAAGGAAAGAAAGAAGAGAGGAACCAAACCAAAAAATAAATCCAGCAATGACAATAAGTGCTAAAAGACTATACTAAAAAAGCAAACAAACAAACGAACCGAAAACGGACAGACAGAACCCTAGGACAAATGGTAAAAGCAAAGGTATACCGACAAAATCACACAAAGTCCACCACCTCAATTTTGGGATGATTCATTGTCTAAGCAGGTATTCCACAGATGCAGGGTACATCAAATTGATTGTGGAGATTTAATCTGCTGCTCCTGAGGCTGCTGGGAGAAATTTCCCTTTCTCTTCTTTGTTCACACAGCTCCCAGGGTTCAGCTTTGGATTTGGCCCTGCCTCTGCATGTAGGTGGCCTGAGGTCGTCTGTTCTTTGCTCAGACAGGACGGGGTTAAAGTAGCAGCTGATTAAGGGCTCTGGCTCACTCAGGCTGGGAGGAGGGAGGGGTGTGGAATGTGGGGCGAGCCTGTGATGGCAGAGGCCAGCATGACGTTGCCACAGCCTGAGGCACGCCATGTGTTCTCCTGGGGAAGTTGTCCCTGGATCATGGGACCCTGACAGTGGCAGGGCGCACAGGCCCCTGGGACGGGAGGTGTGGATAGTGACCTGTGCTTGCACACAAGCTTTTTGGTGGCTACCGCAGCAGCCTTAGTGTTTCATGCTCGTCTCTAGTGTCCACGCTGATAGCTGTTGCTTGCGCCTGTCTCTGGAGCTCGTTTAGGTGGTGCTCTGAATTCTCTCTCCTCTTGCACCCTGAAACAATGGTTCTTGCCTCTTCGGCAGTTCCAGACTTTTTTCTGGACTCCCTCCCAGCTAGCTGTGGTGCACTAGCCCACTTCAGGCTGTGTTCATGCAGCCAACGCCAGTCCTCTCCCTGGGATCTGACCTCTGAAGCTGGAGCCTCAGCTCCCAGCCCCCACCCGCCCTGGCAGGTGAACAGACAAGCGTCTCAGGCTGGTGAGTGCTGGTCAGCACTGATCCACCCTGTGGGAATCTCTCCACTTTGCTCTCTGCACCCCTGTTGCTGTGCTCTCCTCTGTGGGTCCTAAGCTTCCCTCCCACTACCCCCCACCACGTCTCCACCCACAAAGGGCCTTCCTAGTATGTGGAAACTATTCCTCCTTCACAGCTCCCTCCACTGGTGCAGGTCCTGTCCCTATTCTTTTTTTTCTGTTTTTTTTTTTTTCCTTTTGCCCTACCCAGGTACATGGGGAATTTCTTGCCTTTTGGGAAGTCTGAGGTCTTCTGCCAGCATTCAGTAGGTGTTGTTCCACATGTAGATGTATTTCTGATGTATTTGTGGGGAGGAAGGTGATCTCCATGTCTTACTCTTCCGCCATCTTTAAGGTCTCCATTAAAAAATATTTAAGCAGAATAATTATTCTTGTTAGGTACTTAGGTAGTTTAATCAATTTCTTTGCCTACCTGTCATCATATTCTTCTGCAGAATATAGTTTTCAATAGTTTTATAATTTTTAACTTTTTCCACAAAATTCCCTGCATTTTAAGTTTAATAAATTTGAAAATGCTGTTACTTCAATTGACTTCTCTACAGAGCACTATATATTTCATTGAGAAAATAATCTTTACCAGTGATGAAGTACCTGGTAAGCCAAGAGCAATTCTGCTAAATAAAGGCTATTCTTAATTCTAATTTAAAAAAATTTTGAAATGTAGAAATAATTCAGTCCAAATATTTTCTCAGGTAATTTTGTTCTCTATTCAGAGTACCTTTTTTTGACAACTATTTTAATGACACAGCTTGTCAAGTAAGTTGTGTCTGTTTATGATTCTTTTGAATGGTTCCCCAAATTTAGAGGATTCAAGATTGTATGCCTTCTCAATTACATCCTGTTCTAGGACAGAAGCTAAATTTATCCAAATAAAAATAGGAGCTCCATCCAAATATTCCTCTCACAGGTTGAGATCATCCTGGGCACAATTATAGAGTTTCAAAATTAAATCTTATACTTCATTAGAGGGCTCATGGTACCCATCCCCCTCTTTGCAAGATATATTTCAATGCCTTCCTGTTCACAGGGCTGGCTTTGTGGGCTTGTGACTTCCGTGCAGTGCTTAGAAAGGCTCCACACTCTGTTTATGGACCCACTGTCGCCACCTTGAAATTCTTAATTTTTTACCAAGGGATTCTGCGTTTTCATCTTGCACTGGGCCCCAGAAATTATGTAGCTGTTCCTGCCTGTTTGTCAGCTTGGTTTTCAATAATTGTATCTTTCTAAAAGATTCAAGCTCAAAAGCTGAATTAAAAAAGCAAACCAGGGCTTCCCTGGTGGCGCAGTGGTTGAGAGTCCGCCTGCTGATGCAGGGGACACAGGTTCGTGCCCCGGTCCGGGAAGATCCCACATGCCGCGGAGCGGCTGGGCCCGTGAGCTATGGCCACTGAGCCTGCGCGTCCAGAGCCTGCGCTCCGCAACGGGAGAGGCCACAACAGTGAGAGGCCCGCGTACCGCAAAAAAAAAAAAAAAAAAAAGGCAAACCGAAACAACTCCATTCACTCCACACGCTGAAGACTTCCAAATGATTGTGAACAAAATAAAACCAAAATTCAGAGCATTGTACAGCACTCAGGTTGATTTTAACAAGGTAGTTTATCATGAGGGCTCAAATTTTGTAAATCAATTGATAGGCAGAGAGAATTTTGTGATCCAGTTACTGTGTGTGTATTTGTGTATGTGTGTATAAAACTTGACAGCTCAGCTTCTTTTTCTGTTGGTAGACCATCACAGCTTGTTTGGACAAATGCACTAATTACATACATACATTTCACTTCCCAGTCCAAGTAAGTTTCTGCTCTACAGGTTCTTAATTTAGCAAAAATAGTTCTTCTATCAGGATTCCAACCATCAAAATTTATTACCCCCCAGGCCTTCCCTGGTGGCGCCGTGGTTGAGAGTCCGCCTGCCGATGCAGGAGACACGGGTTCGTGCCCTGGTCTGGGAAGATTCCACATGCTGCGGAGCGGCTAGGCCCGTGAGCCACGGCCACTGAGCCTGCGCGTCCAGAGCCTGTGCTCCGCAACGGGAGAGGCCACAACAGTGAGAGGCCCATGTACCGCAAAAAAAAAAAAAAAAAAAAAAAATTAATACCCCCCCAAAGAAAGTTTCTCTTCTCTTCAGTGATGAACTTTTAAACAGGATTTATAATATCAATCAGAATAATGTCAAATTTTTCACCTTTGACGGAATGAACTTTCTGAAGATTTAATTTTATTTCCTGAATTTGGTTTTGAAAAACGTGAACCCTTATTAGAATTAACAAGTTTCTCATTTGAACCGTCTGATGACCCTGATGTAAAAATTGTGTCATTTCAATGTTTACATGGTTCTACATCTGCTAAAGGAGACACATTAGCAGCTACTACTTCATTTTTCAGGCATGCATAAGAAAATTTGTAATTGAAAATGAGTGACATTAGTTTAGGAGACAGGTCATTGCATCTAAATGAAAAATTAAGCTTCACAGAGTGATATGGAAACATAACTTGTGCAGCTGCTCCTGTTAAATCATCTTTGAGCATGGGCTACTTAAGTAACAAACTTTTGAAGGAAGTGCTGATGCTTCTTCAGCAAATTTGTGTTTTCTGGTTTTCATGTGGCCAGCAGTAGCATTATGATATCCTTATAGTGTAAGCAAGATGGCCACAAATATTTTATGAAGTTATACATTCATCTACAATTTTAATATTGTTTTTTCTAAAAATGTACTTTGATCCCTTGAAGCTGATTGCTCCCCAAAGAGTTTATTGTCAAAGAAAAAATATTACCCAACAGTGCAATAAATACTAGTTGGAGATACACTTTGAGGTAAATGACAAAACCACTGTAAGCAAGTATATTCAAACTATAGTCCAGGGACTTCCATGGTGGCGCAGTGGTTAAGAATCCACCTGCCAATGCAGGGGACTCAGGTTTGAGCCCTGGTCCAGGAAGATCCCACATGCCGCAGAGCGACTAAGCCCGTGTACTGCAACTACTGAGCCTGCGCTCTAGATCCGTGAGCCACAACTGCTGGGCCCTTGCATCACAACTACTGAAGCCCACGTGCCTGGAGCCCATGCTCCGCAACAAGAGAAGCCACTGCAATGAGAAGCCTGCACACCACAACGAAGAGTAGCCCCGACTCGCTGCAACTACAGAAAGCCTGCACGCAGCAACGAAGACCCAATGCAGCCAAACGTAAATAACTAAAATAAATAAATTTTAAAAAATAGGCAGACTGAATTATACCGTTTAAAAAAACAAAAACCTCTCCATATGCTCTATGACGGGGCTCCTTAGCCCTCACTTCCTGAACATATTTCACCTACAACTACCCTACACTTTCCCACTGACCTTGCTGACATGTGGCCAGGCAGCTTCATGGACCTCCCTGGCCACAGCAGGGACAAGAGGGAGGTGACAGGCAGCAGGATCTGTCACCACCACTGAGTCCCTAGGAACTGGTTGCTAGGCACCAGTATTTTATCATGTTGTCCTTCAGAGAGGGTGTCAGTTGTACCTTGTCAGGGAACAGTTGGGAAAAGAGAGAAGGTTGTTGCTGGTCATCCTTCAGATTTTATAACGAGGAAAAGTGAGACCTCTTTACTGCACCTGTGTCTCCACACTACTGCTCAAGACTGGTAAAGGCTGAGAATGCCAAGAGGAGGTCTACTAAACCCCTACCAGATTGTTTAATTCCACAATTATTAATAATGTTTTGTTTTAAAAATGGAGCATGAGGAGGACCTTCAAGATGGCAGAGTTGTAAGACGTGGAGATCACCTTCCTCCCCACAAATACATCAGAAATACATCTACATGTGGAACAACTCCTACAGGACACCTACCGAACGCTGGCAGAAGACCTCAAACTTACAATAAGGGCAAGAAACTCCCTTCGTATGTAGGTAGGGCAAAAGAAAAAAGAAAAAACAGAGAAAAAAGAATAGGAACAGGACCTGCACCTCTGGGAGGGAGCTGTGAAGGAGGAAAAGTTTCCACACACTAGGAAGCCCATTCACGGGCTGAGATGGCAGGGGGCGGGGTGGAAGCTTTGGAGCCATGGAGGAGAGCACAGCAACAGGGGTGCAGAGTGCAAAGCAGAGAGATTCCCGCCCAGAGGATTGGTGCCGACCAGCACTCACCAGCCAGAGAGGATTGTCTGCTCACCCGCCAGGGCAGGTGGGGGCTGGGAGCTGAGGCTCCAGCTTCAGAGGTCAGATCCCAGGGGTGAACACAGCCAGAAGGGGGCTAGTGCGCCAAAGCTAGCCAGGAGGGAGTCCGGGAAAAAGTCTGGAACTGCCAAAGAGGCAAGAGACATTTGTTTTGGGGTGTGTGAGGAGAGGAGATTCAGAGCACCATCTAAATGAGCTCCAGAGATGGGTGTGAGCTGCAGCTATCAGCGTGGACACCAGAGACGGGCATTAAATGCTAAGGCTGCTGCTGCCACCAAGAAGCCTGTGTGCAAGCACAGGTCACTGTACACACCTCCCATCCCGGGAGCCTGTGCAGCCCACCATTGTCACAGTCCTGTGATCCAGGGACCACTTCCCTGGGAGAACACACGGTGCGCCTCAGGCTGTTGCAAAATCATGCTGGCCTCTGCCGCCACAGGCTTGCCCTGCATTCTGTACCCCTCCATCCCCCTGGCCTGTGTGAGCCAGAGCCCCCTTATAAGCTGCTACTTTAACCCCGTCCTGTCTGGGAGGGGAACAGATGCCCTCAGGCAACCTACAAGCAGAGGGGGAGCCAAATCCAAAGCTGAATCCCAGGAGCTGTGTGAACAAAAAAAAAAGGGAAATTTCTCCCAGCAGCCTCAGGAGCAGTGGATTAAATCTCCACAATCAACTTGATGTGCCCTGCATCTGTGGAACACCTGAACAGACAACGAATCATCCCAAAATTGAGGTGGTGGACTTTGGGGGCAACTTTTTTAGACTTGGGGTTTGCTTTCTGCATCTAATTTGTTTCTGGTTTTATGTTTACCTTAGTTTACTATTTGCAGCTTATTATCATTGGTGGATTTGTTTACTGGTTTGGTTACTCTCTTCTTTCATTTTTTAAAATTACTTTTTAATAATATTTTTTAATTTTAATAACTATATTTTATTTTATTATTTCCTTCTTTTTTTTCCCTCCCTTTTCTTCTGAGCCATGTAGCTGACAGGGTCTTGGTGCTCTGGCGAGGTGTCAGGCCTGAGCCACTGAGGTGGGAGAGCCGAGTTCAGGACACAGGTCGATCAGAGACCTCCCAGCTCCACATAATATCAAATGGAGAGACTTCTCCCAGAGATCTCCATCTCATTACTAAGATCCAGCTCCACTCAATGACCAGCAAGCTACAGTGCTGGACACCCCAAACCAAACAACTAGCAAGACAGGAGCACAACCCCACCTATTAGCAGAGAGGCTGCCTAAAATCATAAGTTCACAGACACCCCAAAACACATGACTGGACGCATTCCTGCCCACCAGAAAGACAAGATCCAGCCTCATCCACCAGAACACAGGCACCAGTCCCCTCCACCAGGAAGCCTACAGAACCCACTGAACAAACCTTACACACTGGGGGCAGACACCAAAGACAACAGGAACTATGAACCTGCATCCTGCAAAATGGAGACCCCAAACACAGTAAGTTAAGCAGAATAAGAAGACAGAGAAATACACAGCAGATGAAGGAGCAAGGTAAAACCCCACCAGACCAAACAAATGAAGAGGAAATAGGCAGTCTGCCCGAAAAAATTCAGAGTCATGGTAGTGAAGATGATCCAAAATCTTGGAAATAGAATAGAGAAAATACAAGAAACATTTAACAAGGACCTAGAAGAACTAAAGAGCAAACAATGATGACAACACAATAAATGAAATTAAAAATTCTCTAGAAGGAATCAATAGCAGAATAACTGAGGCAGAATAACAGATAAGTGACCTGGAAGATAAAATAGTGGAAATAACTACTGCAGAGCAGAATAAAGAAAAAAGAATGAAAAGAATTGAGGACACTCTCAGAGACCTCTGGGACAACCACCAATATTTGAATTATACGGGCCCCAGAAGTAGAAGAGGAAAAGAAACGTACTAAGAAAATATTTGAAGAGATTATAGTTGAAAAATTCCCTAATATGGGAAACGAAATAGTCAATCAAATCCAGGAAGCACAGAGTCTCATACAGGGTAAATCCAAGGAGAAACACACCAAGACACATATTAATCAAACTATGAAAAATTAAATACAAAGAAAAAATATGAAAAGCCGCAAGGGAAAAACAACAAATAACATACAAGGGAATCCCTTAAGGTTAACAGCTGATTTATCAGCAGAAACTCTGCAAGCCAGAAGGGTGTGACAGGACATATTTAAAGTGATGAAAGGGAAAAACCTACAACCAAGATTACTCTACCCAGCAAGGATCTCATTGAGATTCAACGGAGAAATTAAAACCTTTACAGACAAGCAAAAGCTAAGAGAATTCAGCACAACCAAACCAGCTTTACAACAAATGCTATAGGAAGTGCTCTAGTCAGGAAACACAAGAGAAGGAAAAGTCCTACAATGCCAAACCCAAAACAATTAAGAAAATGGTAATAGGAACATACATATCGATAATAACCTTAAATGTAAATGGATTAAACACTCCAACCAAAGGTATACACTGGCTGAAGGGATACAACAACAAGAACTGTGTATATGCTGTCTACAAAAGACCCACTTCATACCTAGGGACACATAGAGACTGAAAGTGAGGGGATGGAAAAAGATATTCCATGCAAATGGAAATCAAGCTAAAGCTGGAGTAGCAATTCTCATATCAAACAAAATAGACTTTAAAATAAAGACTATTACAAGAGACAAAGAAGGACTAGACATAATGATCAAGGGATCAATCCAAGAAGAAGATATAACAATTGTAAATATCTATACACCCAACATAGGAGCACCTCAGTACATAAGACAAATGCTAACAGCCATAAAAGGGGAAATCAACAGTAAGACATAGTAGGGGACTTTAACACCCCACTTTCACCAATGGTCACATCATCCAAAATGAAAATAAATAAGGAAACACAAGCTTTAAATGACAATTAAACCGGATGGACTTAATTGGTATTTATAGGACATTCCATCCAAAAACAACAGAATACACTTTCTTCTCAAGTGCTCATCGAACACTCCCTAGAATAGATCATATCTTGGGTCACATATCAAGCCTTGGTAAATTTAAGAAAATTGAAATCATATCAAGTATCTTTTCCAACCATGACGCTCTGAGACTAGATATCAATTACGGGAAAAAATCTGTAAAACATACGAACACATGGAGGCTAAGCAATACACTACTAAATAACGAAGAGATCACTGAAGAAATCCAAGAGGAAATCAAAAAATACTTAGAAACAAATGACAATGAAAACATGACAAACCAAAACCTATGGGATGCGGCAAAAGCAGTTCTGAGAAAGAAGTTTATACCAATACAATCCTACCTCAAGAAACAAGAAACATGTCAAAAAAAGAATCTAACCTTACACGTAAAGCAATTAGAGAAAGAAGAATTAAAAAACCCCAAAGTTAGCAGAAGGAAAGAAATCATAAAAATCAGATCAGAAGTAAATGAGAAAGACTACCAAACGTAAAAGAGATAGCTAGTGGGAAGCAGCTGCATAGCAGAGGGAGATCAACTCGGTGCTTTGTGACCACTTAGATGGTTGGGATGCGGAGGGTAGGAGGGAGGGCGATGCAAGAGGGAAGAGAAATGGGGACATATGTATATGTATAACTGATTCACTTTGTTATAAAGCAGAAACTAACAAACCATTGTAAAGCAATTATACTCCAATAAAGTTGTTAAAAAACAAAAAAAGAAAGAAATGAAAAAGAAATGAAGGAAATGATAGCAGAGATCAATAAAACTAAAAGTTGGTTCTTGGAGAAGATAAAATTGATAAACCACTAGCCAGACTCATCAAGAAAAAAAGGGAGAAAACTCAAATCAATAGAATTAGAAATGAAAAAGGAGAAGTAACAACTGACACTGCAGAAGTACAAAGGATCATGAGAGATTACTACAAGCAACTCTATGCCAATAAAATGGACAACCTGGAAGAAATGGACAAATTCTTAGAAAAGCACAACCTTCCGAGACTGAACCAGGAAGAAATAGAAAATATAAGCAGACCAGTCACAAGCACTGAAATTGAAACTGTGATTAAAAATCTTCCAACAAACAAAATCCGAGGACCAGATGGCTTCACAGGCAAATTCTATCAAACATTTAGAGAAGAGCTTACACCTATCCTTCTCAAACTCTTCCAAAATATAGCAGAGGGAGGAACACTCCCAAACTCATTCTACGAGGCCACCATCACCCTGATACCAAAACCAGACAAGATGTCACAAAGAAAGAAAACTACAGGCTAATATCACTGATGAATATAGATGCAAAAATCGTCAACAAAATACTAGCAAACACAATCCAACAGCACATTAAAATGATCATGCACCCCGATCAAGTGGTATTTATCCCCGGAATGGATGGATTCTTCAATATACGCAAATCAATCAATGTGATAAACCGTATTAACAAACTGAAGGAGAAAAACCGTATGATCATCTCAATAGATGCAGAAAAAGCTTTTGAAAATTCAACACCCATTTATGATAAAAACTCTCCAGAGAGTAGGCATAGAGGGAATTTACCTCAACATAATAAAGGCCATATATAACAAACCCACAGCCAACATCATCCTCAATGGTGAAAAACTGAAAGCATTTCCTCTAAGATCAGGAACAAGACAAGGTGCCCAATCTCACCACTCTTATTCAACACATATTTGGAAGTTTTAGCCACAGCAATCAGAGAAGAAAAAGAAATAAAAGAAATCCAAATCAGAAAAGAAGAAGTAAAGCTGTCACTGTTTGCAGATGACATGATACTACACATCGAGTATCCTAAAGATGCTGCCAGAAAACTACAAGAGCTAGTCAATGAATTTGGTAAAGTAGCAGGATACAAAATTAATGCACAGAAATCGCTGGCATTCCTATACACTAATGTTGAAAAATCTGAAAGAGAAATTAAGGGAACACTCCCAATTACCATTGCAACAAAAAGAATAAAATTCCTAAGAGTAGATCTACCGAAGCAGACAAAAGACCTTTATGCAGAAAACTATAAGACACTGATGAAAGGAATTAAAGATAATACAAACAGATGGAGAGACATACCATGTACCTGGATTGGAAGATTCAACATTGTGAAAATGACTCTACTACCCAAAGCAATCTACAGATTAATGAAATCCCTATCAAACTATTAATGGCATTTTTCACAGAACTAGAACAAAAAAATTTCACAATTTGTATGGAAACATGAAAGACCCTGAATAGCCAAAGCAGTCTTGAGAAAGAGAAACGGAGCTGGCGGAATCAGGCTCCCTCACTTCAGACTATACTACAAAGCTACAGTAATCAGGATAGTATGGTACTGTCACAAAAACAGAAATATAGATCAATGGAACAGGTTAGAAAGCCCAGAGATAAACCCACGTACATATGGTCACCTTATCTTTGATAAAGGAGGCAAGAGTATACAATGGAGAAAAGACAGCCTCTTCAATAGGTGGTGCTGGGAAAGCTGGACAACTACATGTGAAAGAACAAAACTAAAACACTCCCTAACACAAAAATAAACTCAAAGTGGATTAGAGACCTAAATGTAAGGCCAGACACTAGAGGAAAACATAGGCAGAACAGTCTATGACATAAATCACAGCAAGATACTTTTTGACCCACCTCCTAGAAAAATGGAAATAAAAACAAAATAAACACATGGGACCTAATGAAACTTCAAAGTTTTGCACAGCAAAGGAAACCATAAACAAGACAAAAAACAGCCCTTAGAATGGGAGGAGATATTTGCAAACAAAGCAATTGACAAAGGATTAATCTCCAAAATATACAAGCTGCTCTTGCAGCTCAATATCAAAAAAGCAAACAACCCATCCAAAAATGATCAGAAGACCTAAATAGACATTTCTCCAAAGAAGATATGCAGATTGCCAACAAACACTTGAAAGGATGCTCAACATCACTAATCATTAGAGAAATGCAAATCAGAACTACAATGAGGTATCACCTCACACCAGTTAGAATGGCCATCATCAAAAAATCTACAAACAATAAATGCTGGAGAGGGTGTGGTGAAAAGGGAACCCTCTTGCACTGCTAGTGGAAATGTAAATTGATACAACCACTATGGAGAACAGTATGGAGGTTCCTTAAAAAACTAAAAATAGGGCTTCCCTGGTGGCGCAGCGGTTGAGAGTCCACCTGCCGATGCAGGGGACACGGGTTCATGCCCCAGTCCGGGAGGATCCCACATGCCGCGGAGCGGCTGGGCCCGTGAGCCATGGCCGCTGGGCCTACGCGTCCAGAGCCTGTGCTCCACAGCGGGAGAGGCCACAACAGTGAGAGGCCCGCGTACCGCCAAAAAAAAAAAAAAAAAAAAAAACTAAAAATAGAACTACCATATGACCCAGCAATCCCACTACTGGGCATATACTCTATGAAAACTATAATTGAGACATGTACATTGCAGCTCTATTTACAATAGCCAGGACATGGAATCAACCTAAGTGTCCATTGAGAGATGAATGGATAAAGAAGATGTGGCACATAGATACAATGGAATATTAGCCATAAAAAGAAGTGAAATTGATTTATTTGTAGTGAGGTGCATGGACCTAGAGACTGTCATAGAGAGTGAAGTAAGTCACAAAGTGAAAAATACCGTACGCTGACAGATATATATGGAATCTAAAGAGAAAATAAAACATTTTCTGAAGAACCTAGGGGCAGTACAGGAATAAACACGCAGACATAGAGAACGGACTTGATGACACGCAGAGGGGGAAGGGTATGCTGGGAGGAATTCAGAGAGTGGCGTGGACATATGTACACTACCAAATGTAAAATAGATAGCTAGTGGGAAGCAGCCGCATAGCACAGCGAGATCAGCTCGGTGCTCTATGTCTACCTAGAAGGGTGGGGTAGGGAGGGTGGGAGGGAGATGCCAGAGGGAGGAGATATGGGGATATATGTATATGTATAGCTGATTCACTTTGTTATACAGCAGAGACTAACACACCATTGTAAAGCAATTATACACTAATAAAGATGTTTAAAAAAAAATGAAGCACCTGATATATGTTAAATTGCCTGAGGCTGTCCTAGGAAAACCTGAAAGTATAGTCAACCAGATTATCATCCCTTGCTTTGGTTTTCCTATAACCTCCCGATGAAGGGTAATCTAGGACTAATTTTACAAACAACTTGTATGTAATAAAAATGACCTTTGGTTTAAATGAGAAGGAGAATGAAGTTGGTGCAGTCTGGAATGGGATAATGTAAAACTAAAAGATGCAAGGCAACTTGGGCTCATTCAAACATCATGACTTACCTCTCCTGGAAGCTAAATCCCAGGGGCAATTTCTGATCATTTTCTTACCGGTCCAGAGTGATTTCCAGTTAAAGCAGGCTGAGTTCTCAAGGGGTGGGGGAAAACTGGGTAATTTATCTTACTCTTGCTTCATAAGCCCAGGGCCTGCATAAATGCGAGCCTACAGCACTGAAATCCCCTTTTAACTGTGCCCCAAGTGGAGTGTCAGGAAATCGCTGCTTTTTTTCTTTTCTTTTTTTGAGGAGGTGGCGTTAGAAGTCCAAAGTTGTATTCGAGACCAGCTGTATACAAGTTGTGTAAACTTTATTGTCTGAGGGCTTCATCACCTGTAAAATGGTCCTTCATAGCATGGGCTGCCAACACATCTGGGTCACAACAGCTGGGAACAATTTTCGATTGGAAAAATAACTTATGTGGAAAAGGAGAATAAACTTTCATCATATACTGGCTGGTTGTAAACTAAGGCCATGTCAGAGATAAGTTCTAATGGCTTGTTTTTCTGTTGGGTTGTAGTCAGATATTTTGGGGGCATATAAGGCACACATTTCCCAGGTGATGAGAAACATTATAATAAAATGAAGTGGATCACCTTTTTACCTTTTTTGAGTCATTTACTAGTGGATTCTGGGAAACAGACGCTGAATGTCTAACAAAATTTTTATATTACTTTGTTAGGGCTTTTTCACAGTAACCTGATCAACACATTGTAGAGCAAACACATCAAAGTAAAAAAGCATATCAAAGTATATAAGTATGACCTAACACAGATTAAAATTGAATTTTTAAAAATATCAAATAATGCTATGTGGACTTGGGTGATCAGATGCCTGTGACTAGAGAGTCCAGGTAGGAGAAAACAGAAGAGAGGGTCCTGTCCAGAAGCAGAGTAAAACCATATTTCAAATTTGGAATCTGTTATAGTTTTAATCATCAGATATCCTGTTCTTTTTCTGGTTTAGGAAGCAAAAAGCATGAGTGGACCTCAATCCACAGAGTGTTTCAGAAATAGAAGTACACGTAGTATTTGTAAATTCTACCTAGATTTGTATCTTGTCAACTCTAAAAGTCTTTCTGTTTGCCCAAAAGTCATGATAAAAGGTTAGTTTTTTTACAATTTCATTTGATGTATTTTTCAACTATTATTTATTTTATAATTTCTAATTTTAAAAATTTGTTGTAGTAGAACATAACATTTACCATTTTAATAATTTTTTAAGTGTACAATTCAGTGGCATTAAGTACTTTCACAATGTTGTGTAACCATCATCCCTATCTATTTCCAGAACTGGATTTCTAATTTTTTAAGCTTCTTCAAGTTATGAGACTTTAGTGTTAAAGAGGGAAAACTGCATGATTTTGCTTTAAAGTGAGATCAGTAAGCAGCTGTTTGCTTTCTTCCTGCCTGGGGATGTAGATTATCACTGAGACAGTTCTTGTTAGGTATGTCTGTAATTGTCAGCTTACTGTGCTTAACCCTTTTTTGAACTCTGTTTTTATTCTGGGATGGTTGTAAACCAGGAAAGAGCTACAAAAACCTATACATGCTCTGAAAAGAAATTTCAGCAGGACTATATGGCTGGTGTGGGAGCCGAGGGGAAGTTTATTATGTTCATATATGGAAGAAAGGGAAGTCATTCAAGACTCACAATGGTTAGATGTGACTATGTGTGTTAACTAAATAGGGGGACAGATAGGAGTTTAGTTTCTAAACTTCTGCAATTCAGATTGTGTATGGATGTTATGTCAAATGAAGATGCTTATAAAATGAAATCTCGGAGTATGTATGTGTTAAAGGAAATCAACAAAGCGTAGACCTGAGTAACTTTAGACTCGAAACTCCCCGAAGCTCCTGATCATCAGATCTAGCCATTTGGGTGTTTACAGAACGTTTAATCTCTCCTAAATGTCCCATGTTAATATGCCCTGCAGACTCCCTCACTGGCAATAGCCCATCTCTAGGTAGCAGTGAAACCCTGCTGACGTCCCATTTGGAATATTTATGGTCTATTTCTGAACCCGTGTCTCTTCTGTTTTGAAATCATGGTTGCAAAAGGCTCAGAATTGAAAGGTTTCATTGTAAATGTCCCTTAAAGAGAAAAATGGAAATGGGACTCTTGGCTTAATTTACTTCATGAATCAAGTAGGGATATCCATCATTATAATTGGTTTTGACAGAAATATGGCAAAATGTTAGCGTTTGTTAAATCATTATGGCTACTATATGGATGTTGGTTTTAGTACTCTCTATACTTTTCTGGATCTACTAGGACAAAAATGAATATATACAATTTATAGAATTGACAAAGCAGGGGGCATTATCCTTCTGGGGTAGGCAAGGAAAATTTCACCTTTATGTTAATTTGGAATTTACTGGGCTCCCTAGAATAAAGTTGCTTCCAAACTCCCAAGCAATCTTATATGCACATCTTTCGAAAAAGACTTCATTGTTGCATTCATCCCATTGCTTCAGGGGCAGTACAGCTTACAGTGAAGGAACAATTTCAACAAGTACTAAAGATTGTCCCTATGTTGGCTGGTTTGGAAACTGGTAAGTGAATTCAGAAAATAAATCGTTTTGATTCTTTCGAGCTTTGAGGCTTTGAACAAAATAATGAATACCCCTTAGTAATTAACATGCTTTGTTTGGTTTTGGTTCTTTTGAAAGCAATCAAGGAAAGGAATGGAAAGGAAAGAAGTGCTCAGAAAGCCCCCCAAAGCACTTTGGCACTCCCAAAGCAACCAGATGATGAATTACGCAGTGGGGGGTATATGGCTAAGTGGGTCCTATTTTTGTGTTATTCAATAACACTAGGAAACATGCTTTAGTTCACAGCATTGTTTCTCTTCTAGTGTCTCCAATCAGCAACACGTAGCTTTTGGTATTGCTAGAGTGATTTCAGTGTACCAAGTGTCTTTGAGTAGATGTCTAAGGGGATAAAGCTAAGGAAAAGAAGAGGGTAGACAGAGGGCATTTGACCACAAAGACTGAGAATTTCATTGATTTGTGGAAGAATTCCTTGGCTAGTACCTCTGGCAAATAGGATGGTTTATAGCAAAGATTCCCAGGCATACATGTTCTCAATAACAAAGAGGCTTTGGGATGCTGTGTTGGTGAGGGTGCTTTTAGCTTCAAGAAACCTCGGACCCAATTCAGGATGGCTTGAGCCATGAGGGGATTCATTATCTTGCATGACAAGTCCTAAAGTAGGCATGCTTCACTCAGGCCACACCAGGGCACTGGCTCCACTTCTCTGTGGCTTTCTGGATTTGTCCTCTTCTCCGTGTTGGCATTATTTTGCAGCAGCTCTGAACACAACGGTGTTTTGTGGTCTTTTTCGCACCAGACTTGCTGGACAAGTTCATATTCACTAGGGAGTCCCAGGAGCTGACTCTTCTTCTTCTCTTTTTTTTTTTTTTTGAAGTGTAATTGATTCACAATATTGTGTTAGTTTCAGGTATACAACAAAATGATTCAGATACACACACACACACACACTTTTTTTCAATAGGTTATTACAAGATATTGAATATAGTTCCCTGTGCTGACTCTTAATGAGGAGGTGCTGGAACCAGCTACCACTGAGGACAGCTGAGGTTGGAAAGATGGAGGTGCTACAAAAGTAAGAAAGGAATAATTTTAAGTAGATCACCCCCAATTCTTGAGGAGGACACACCCACTTTCAGTTACTGTTTTCTGACTTCTGGGATAAAACAACCAGCGAAATCAAGTGAAAATGATGCTGTGCTCCATAGGTCACTGCTCATTCTTACTCTAAAAATGAAAACAGTGTGCCTTTAAATCTGTCTCTTAACAGGATTTAAGTCTGTATGCCTAAATTTGTAAATGCAATTTTCTCATTTTCTTTATTTTCTAAATACATTGTGATTGTGGTTTTCATTTCCTCTTTGACCAGCTAGTTATTTAGGAGCAGAATCTTCAATTTATAGGAATTTGGTTTGTCGTTGATGTTATCTAAACTTCTATAAGTTCTATAACTTTTTTCTTTCTACTAAACAATGTGGTGGTCTTAATTTTTTTAAAAAACCTATTTATTTATTATTTTGGGCTGCGTTGGCTCTTTGTTACTGTGCACAGTCTTTCTCTAGTTGCAGTGAGTGGGGGCTACTCTTCATTGCGGTGCGCGGACTTCTCATTGCGGTGGCTTCTCTTGTTGTGGAGCATGCGCTCTAGAGCGCAGGCTCAATAGTTGCGGTACACGGGCTTAGTTGCTCTGTAGCCTGTGGGATCTTCCTGGACCAGGGCTCGAACCTGTGTCCCCTGCATTGGCAGGTGGATTCTTAACCACTGCGCCACCAGGGAAGTCCAAACAATTTAAACAAACGTGTACGTGGAAACAGACATGGCCTAAAATTCCAAAGGCCAGGCAGTTACGCCATTTTGTATGGTATGGATTTCATGTTGGGCCGTGGCTCTTTAGTGAACCAACTGGAGGCATAATTAGCTTAGGGAAACAAGAATATCTTCAGAGATGTGTCTGTTTGTTTAGGCAGGCTTGTGTAACTCTTTAGAGGATCTCTGAAGAGGAGTAGTAACTATGGAGAATGCCTAGCTTTACTATGTCCCAATCAATCCTTAGGTTTCATGGTCTGGAATAAATACTAAGAACCAAAGAATTAACTGACATATTATGTGGCTCTAATAATAAGTAAGGACTCTAATTTTTTTTCAATTTTTATTTTATATTGAAGTATAGTTGATTAACAATGTGTTAATTTCAGGTGTACAGCAAAGTGGTTCAGTTATACATATACATGTATCTATTCATTTTAAAGTTCTTTTCCCATTTAGGTTATTACAAAATATTGAGCAGAGTTCCCTGTGCTATATGGTAGGTCCTTGTTGGTTGTCTGTTTTAAACATAGCAATGTGTACATGTCAATCCCAAACTTCCGATCTATCCCTCCCCCAACCCTTCCCCCCGGTAATCATAAGTTTGTTCTCTAAGTCTGTGGGTCTGTTTCTGTCTTGTAAATAAGTTCATTTGTATCATTTTTTAAGGTTCTGCATATAAGTGATATCATATGATATTTGTCTTTCTCTGTCTGACTTATTTCACTTAGTATGATATCTCCAGGTCCATCCATGTTGCTGCAAATGGCATTATTTCATTCTTTTTCATGGCTGAGTAATATCCCATTGTATATATGTACCACATCTTCTTTATCCATTCATCTGTCAGTGGACATTTAGGTTGCTTCCATGTCTTGGCTATTGTAAACAATACTGCAATGAACATTCAGGTACGTGAGAACTCTAATTTTTAAACAAACATACCGGAAATTGTGCATTCAAATGAGTGCTGTCCTCTTCAACATGGTATAATGCAAAAGGACAAATTAGTTGAGTACCCCAACTTCACTGGTTTGGTTCCTTAAATAGCTATGTTGGGGATTCTGAGGCTGAATCTTGCTCAGCAGAAAAGAGTACCTTGATCTACTGTAAAGTCTACGCTGAACCTGGGTGGGGAGGGTGGAAACACAAGTGCTATATCATTGTCCTTCCTGGTCTCATGGTAAGACCCCTGGATTTGGGGGTTTGAAGACCTGCGCTTGATGGCTCTGTCATTTACCAGCTGTGAGATCTTGTGAAAACACATGCTGTGCACCTCAGCTTCTTTAAGTTAATGGTAATTAGTCATAAAAATATTTCCACTTTCTATTTCATAGATATGTATGTGATAGCCCCCTTCATAACCTATAATGCACTAATTGTTATGTTATTCTTCAAGACGGTCACTCTGGTAGGCTGTGATCTTATTTGCAATTATTTGGTCATTGTACATGCTACTAAATGGGAGTACATTTACATTTTGAGCAACTTGGGAAGAGCACTTTTATATGTACCTTGTTTTCTTAATTCAGTTAGATTACCTACAAATTAATTGATCATGACCTTTGGATCTGAATGACATGACTCTTCCCCCCAATTAAATTCACTATCAATAGGTGAAGATTTGTCACCACTGGGTTATTAAATAGAGTATGCCACAGGTGTTTGAAGGTTCTTCCCAAAGAGGAATTCCAAAAAATGATTTGTGCAATGGCAGTCTCATTAGTACTAGAGTATGGTCTTCTGAGGATACTGTATTGAAGGCCAAAACTCACTTGCATGTATAACTTTCTGTTAGCTTGTTTATAAATCAGTCATTTTGCATTAGAATCTCATGGGCTGTATAGCAATATTCCCATGTGTTGAATCAGAATGATGTTCCTAGGCTGATCCTGCAGTAATTTCTAGGAATGCACAGTTATGTAAACAAGGAGCCCAGATGAACTCTCAGCTCCTGATAGAAAGGGAATTGGAGCTTTCTGGTGTTTACTGATAATATGTCAATCTCCAAGCAACCAAATGTTGGTGACTCCAGAATTACAAAATATGGATTTAATACAGCTGTGAAAAACCTGTCTGTCCATAAGCACTACTAAGGTGAGGGGGAGGCAAGAATTATTGGCAGGAAAGCAAATGAATGGAGGAGAGTCTTTCAGCATTGGAGTCTGGGCTTTCTGAAGGGAACGTTGACATAGTTCTAATCCTAAGCTATGATGGGGGGTGCAGTACCTCTCGGGGGTGAGGGGCCTCTGCCCCAGGCCCTGAGCTTTCAAAGGTCATTCTCTGGCCTTCCTCTCACCATGAAAAGAAGAGTCCACAGGGCCACAGGATGTAACCATCTTCAGTCCACTGTGGTAGGAAGAATTCTAAGATGCCACCTACGATTCCCACCCCCTGTATCTTCCCCTCTCCCTGTGGTGGGACCTAATAATATAATGGATGTCACTCCTGTGATCAGATTATGTTATATGGCAAAGGCATTTGGAAGAGATCATTATAGTTCCTGGTCAGTTGACTGTAAGCTAATCGAAAGAGAGATTGTTCCTGTTCGGCCTCATTTGATTAGGTCCAGTTCTTTAAAAGGGGGACTGAGTCTTTCCTGACAAGAGAGATTCTCCTACCGGCCTTAAAGAAGCAAGTTGCTAATAGTTCTACAGCCACAAGGAATGGAATTCTGCCGACAGCCAGTGACCTTGGAAGAGGGCCCTGAGCCTCAGATGAGACCCCAGCTCTGGCTAATACCTCGATTGCAGCCTGTTGAGACCCAGAGCAGAAGACCAAGGTAAACCATGCCCGGACTCTTGACCCCTGGAAACTCCAGATAATAAATATCTGTTGCTGTAAGCCACTAATTTTGTGGTGATCTGATATGCAGCGTAGAGCACCTATGTTCATCTTCTCATCCAGTGGTATGCAAAGTGTGGTCTGTTTGCTACTGGTCCACGATGAGCTAAATAAGAGTCAGTGTTCAGTGCTTTCTATAGCAGTTTGACACTTCTCAAACACTTAAGTTGTATTTTATAAAAGTATTGATCCGTAGTGGAGAGGACATTTTAAAAACACGACAAAAAATAGTTCTTGCCCAGAGAAGCATGGTCCCAGTTCATGAGCTGGGTATCTGTAACCCTGACATCCCTGCACAAATGACCCAAAGCCAGGGCCTGCACAGTCCTCTTTCTCTGTTTGCTCATCTAAGGGCAGGTAGTCCTGCTGAGGAAATGACCCTGGGCCTGAAGGCAGCCAATGGGCAGCTTTTTATGGGGAAGTGGGGACGGAGCTTAGGAGGTGTGGGTTGGAGTGTCCGCAGGTGATGTGCGCCCCTCAAAGTGCTTGTGGGAGGTGAGAAGAGAAGGTGCTGGAGGCTGTGGCGATCTCTCTACACGCCCCCTCAGGGTTTCCTGACAAAACATGGGAAGGCCAAATTTCCTAAATTCAAGTATGGCTTTCATGTCATTGTGAAGCTCTATTGGACAATGTAGGAGGAGAGAACACATTTTACTTAATGTAATCTTGATTTGTATTTTTTAATATTCTAGACACATGCTATGTGGGCTTCCACTTGTACTTTTGCACTGGGCTTGCACGTATTAGGAGTGAGCCTGGAGTGTGGTCTTTGCTTGTGGGACTGTTCCAAGTTCTTCTCGTGATGCCTGCAAACCTAGACCCCTGGTATGCTTAAATGGAGGTTTTCGTTTCTTTGTTTTGTTTTTAGTGAGGCCCTACTGTAATCAACACTGAAGGGCTTTCTGCCCTGATTATGCTTAGATTTTTACTCCTCTTTTCTCAGTTACAAAATAGTGGGTTATCCTGGATTTGTAATATGCAGCAGGAACCCAGGGAAGCAGCACCTTTCTTGAACAGCATTTCAGATACATAGCAAATGCATTTGCCAATGTGGTAGGCTGAATAATGGCCCCCAAAGATATCTCGATCCTAATCTCTGAAATTTATGAAAGTTACCTTTTGTGTGAAAAGAGACTTTGCAGATATGATCCAATTGAGGAGACTGAGATGAGGAATTTTTCCTGGATTACCAGGGTGGCGTCTATATGCTATCACGAGCATCCTTATAAGAGGGAAACACAGAGAGATTTGACTCAGTAGAGGAAGGAAATATGACCTTGAACTATGATGTGACGCTGCTGGCTTTGAAGATGGAACAAGGGACCACAAGCCAAAGAATGCAGCTCTAGAAACTGGAAAAGGCAAGGAAAAGGAGTCTCCCCTAGAGCCCCCAGAGGGAGTGCAGTCTGACGGACACCTTGATTTTGGCCCAGTGAACTGATTTTAGGTTCTGACCTTTCAGCCACCAGGTTTGTGATAACTTGTTATAGTAGCCATAGGAAACGAATACACCAAAAATTGAGGCTCTTTCTTTCAATCTGAATTAAAAGTCTGGGGGGTTTGGTGCATATGTGCAACCACTGTCACTTTTCTAGATGCTTTCACTATCAGTTTTCTAGAAGCAAGCTTTCTGGAATAGGCAGAGTACATGAGAGTGAGGAAGAGAGTAACACAGGCCCAAAGGACACGCTTCCAAAGCTATGTGGAAGGCTGGGTCCCAGCTGGTACAGTACTTTAGAACAAAAGAGTGTTTCCTTAAAATAACTGACGGAATGCGGGAAAGGACTATATACGTGTTCAGTTTTATGAATGGCCCACAGTTGACATTTATGATGTTATCAGTCCCTGTTAATAGCTTGACTGACAGACAATTAAGGGATGCATAAGACTTCCATCCGTAAATAGTCCTGAGCACGCCCGAGAAGGAGCATGGTTTAGGGCAGCCTCTGGGGACTAGATGGAAATTGAAAAGTGAAACCAAGCGAAGGAAAACTCAGGGAAAAACTTAGGGAACAAAATTTCTGACCAAGATGTCTGAGCCTGGAGTCACCTTTTGATCAGCAGGAAATGGTGAGAAGCCCCGTATCTAAAATGACTGGGACGTGAAAGGATTTGTGGCAGGATAACGGGGAGTCTTCTCCATCTCTCACTTCACTGGTCTCCGCTGAAGCCCTGAGTTAGTCCCGAGGACTGTGGATACCCTTGAGGCCAAGAGAGCGCCAAGTAGCGGAGCAAATGAGCTGAACTTCCATTCCTGTCTTCCCTGGGGCTCAGAGGAAAGGCTATTTTGCAAGCAACTGCTGCACTTCTCCCAAAAGGCCCTTCTTTGTTCCCTTCGGCTCCCAGCCTTTGAACACGTTCTCTGTTCTTCTGTTATGCAGGTGTATGCTTGGGTCCAGCCTAGAAAACATCGCTGAAAGTTACTTGTGTAGCACCTCGTGCGTCTGTGAGGAGTTTGCTGCTGCTGACTTTCACCTCTGCTTGCCAAACAGGTTTTAAAAATTTTTTTTAAATTTTTTGAATCAGACCTTCTGGCCATAATGTTGTCCAAACAGCTGCAAAATCGTCTTGCTCAACTAGTCTAAATTTGGATTTGATTTACATCAGAAGAAAAAACTATAGAAAAGAGAGCTTACCACCCCAAATCCACTACCTCCTCTGGCTTCCCAAGAGGTCAGTGTTTGCTGGTTGTGAATGACGGTGATCTGCATGGTGAGAAGAAAGATGTTCCCCAGAAATACTTTGTTTGTTTTCTTTGGTATTTAACACATTCCACCTGAGATTTATTGCTGTGTGTGCTTTTATCCCTCCTGGGACACAGGGAGATCCTCAAGGCCATGGAGCACATCTTTCTTGTTTTCCTATTCCTTTCTCTTGCCCACCGCCCTTGGCTGTCCAATAACACTCCAGCAACTGCTGCAGTTCCACACTTAATATGCAGCCCATTGAATGAAGAGAAACCTTTGCACATTAGTTATTTAACAAATTGGTAACAAAAGTACCTTGAATGTGCACAGCACCTAACCATTTTGACATGTTTTTTAATCTAATATCTCATTTTATCTCTACAACATCCCTGAGGACTCAGTATAACTAGTATTAATAGTTCCACTGAACAGGTCAGAACATTGAAGTCTGGGAAAGTTGTGACTTAAAAAAGGTCACGCTGCAAATTATTGGCAGGGTTCATGTTAGGATCAGTTTCCTATTCTGCATCCTTGCCATGAGAGCAACAATGTGATGCTTTAGTCCATCTAGTTGACCCACAGTGAAGTATAAAACTTCTCATTTTTGCAAGTTGGGAGGAAACGGGGACCCAGTCATCTGAGTTTTGACCTGGTTGTAAATTGTGCCAATAGGGCTGGAACTGTGGTCTCCCAGATTGGAGAGTGTCAATCAAACCTTCACTCTATGGATAACCCACAAGGACAGCCTCGTAGTTCTGAACCACAGCAGGTAAACCATAATATCAACTCTGTCCATTTTCTTAATGTACCCTCTTAATTAAGTCAAGTTATTTTGTTGGGAGTGACGGTGGGAGGCTCCAGGTATGGTGATTTCCAGAAAGAAAATCTTATAGCTGCTTTTGAAGACTCGGAACCCAGAGGATGATACAGATTCTTGCTTCCTTTCCCATCAGGGCACTGCCTGTCCATATTGGAGCCCACCCTGGAGGCTAACTAGGATTTCCTTGCGCACCCACAGTCCCCTCTGCCCTTGGACCGCCCTTCCCAGGGCCCTCTCAGCTGAGTGCTTTCAGTCTGAAGGGGCAGCAGTAGATTCTTTAGGTTTTCCCCAGAGAAACCAAACCCCCCAACTCAAATCACACTTATCTTGAAACGTTAACCACTTTTCACAGCATAGCATCCACGAGTTACTCTGCTAACCGAGCATCAGTCTGCTTCATCTTACAAAAGATATTTTCCCAGCAAGTATCTGGGAAGTGAAGGCAAGAGCAGAGTGAGAAGGGAAGCAAACCCCAGCCTGTCCCACTTAGAGTTTCGAGTGTGGTCATATGTCCTACTCTCTCCCACTCATTCATTCAACAAACGTTTATTGAGGATCTGCCTTGTGGCAGGAATTACATTATGGGATATAAATATGAATAGGACATGGTCCTTGACTAGAGGGAGTTCATGGTTTAGAAAAGGAAACAGGTTTATTTTAAAGGGAGGTAGAATTACAGGGTTAGAGAAATGCCCAGCATAGCAGGAATGAGGAGCATTCCTGAAAGAGGTGAGGCTTCCTGGAGAAGAGGGTACTTGAATTGCCCCGTTTTGCAGGTGAGGTAATTGAGACTCGGCAGAGAATCTGTGGCCAAATGACAGACTGCAACGCCGGGAAGAGCGTTGCGTCCACTTCAGCATGATCCTGGCATGAAGAAAAGTCTGGCTTCACCACAGTAAGAGCCTGGGGGTCGTCGGAGTGGACCTGGGAACAGCACAGCCCAGGGAGACTGAGGAGAGCCTCCAGGAACAGGAAGAGGATCCCCAAGAGGTAGCCAGGAGGAACTTCTATGACCCCTTAGGTGTTCACAAGGTGAGGTATGAGGGCTTTGGGGTTCCAGAAAATTTACCCAGCGTCGGGTGGGGTGAGGTGGGGCAGCAGTAGGGGAGGAAGGTTGAGAAAAACTAGGATTTTCTCAGAATTTTATAAAACATCTCTCTTTGCTTTTCCCTGCATTCATGTGCAGCCTTGCAGCACCTAGTAATGGTTAATAAGCTCAGCCTCTGAATATGTCATTTCATTCCCACAACAGCCCTGCAAGGAAGAGTCTTTCATTATCTCTCTCTTTAAAAATAGATGAAAAACTGTGGTTTCAGAGGTTTAGCAGTGCATTCCAGACTGCACCTGGAGTTTGAACCCTGGTACTTGGACTTCGGGGGTTCTTAGTTCCCACACTAACTCAAAGACCAGAGGCAGCCTTGACATGAGACTAAATCCATAAATATCAGGTATTAGAGCAGTACAAAAGGGGGCTGGGGAGTGCGCTAGCTGATATTTATCTCACCTATTAAGAGGTTTGTCTTATTAATCCTCACAACATCTCTATGAGAACAGCCCAGTTATTGCTCCATTTTACAGGTGAGAAAATTGAGGAGCAGAGATGTTAAGTTACTTTCTCCAGGTCACACAGCTAGTAATGTGTGGGCCAGGATTTGATTCCAGATATGTTGGATTCTGAAGTCCATATACTCGCAGCTATAATATGTAAGTTGTGAAAATAAGCTAATGCCACAAATGTTTTGATATTCTAAATCAGTGATTCTCAACTGGGGCATTTTTACCTTTTAGGGGATATTTGGCAATGTCTGGAGAAGTTTTGATTGTTGCATCTGGGAGGGGCATGCTATTGGCATCTAGGGGGTACAGGCCAGAGATTCTGCTAAACATTCTACAATGCACAGGACAGCCCCATGACAAAGAATTATCAACATGTCAGGGGTGCGGAGGTTGAGAAACACTGTTCTAAATTTAAATAAATTCTAACACATTTTGAAGAAATAGCATATTTTTCTCTACACTATGAATTCCTAGATTAAAGGTCAGAGGATCCTGATTCCAACTTCCTTCCAACTTTACTTTGCTTGTTCCAGAACCTTTTGGGCCATGGGACCACTGGCTCTGTTTGCAGTCCCTGTGAGGATAGATGATGTGAGTGCCAATGGTGGGCCCACCCTAGCCCTGAGACCTGGCTGAGCACACAGGAGCATACCTCAGCAGGCTCCAGGTCTAAAGCAGGGACACTGACTCACAACCATGACAAGGGCAGGGCTCCTGGGAAGCGGAGCATCATATCTTACTTGATAGTCGTTGGGTATAAAAACAAGAACAACAACAACAGAAACACAGTTGACCTAAAGTTGAGAGTTATGTTTTATTTAGGGAACTTGCTGAGGACTATAGCCCAGGAGACAGCCTCTCAGATAGCTCTGAGGGACAGTTCCAAAGGGTAAGGAAGGAGCCAGGATACAGAGGAGTTTTTGCTGGAAAAAAAAAAAAATGTAGTCAAACATCAAAAGATTACTGCTAATCACAAAAACCAGACATCTCAAGATAATGATTTTAGTGCTTTTCTATGTATGGGAAGATGCAAGAGTCTGGGCTTATTGGAATTTTTTGTTTGAGAAGCATCTTAACTATCTAGGGCCAGTATTCTGTTTTTCTCCATCCTAAAATCCCCTCAGGGCACAACACTGGGGCAGCTACAGTGGCTGATGGCTTGATGCTGGGCAACATTCATTGTTTAAATAAATGCTGGAGAGGGTGTGGAGAACAGGGAACCCTCTTGCACTGTTGGTGGGAATATGAATTGGTACAGCCACTATGGAGAACAGTATGGAGGTTCCTTAAAAAACTACAAATAGAACTACCATATGACCCAGCAATTCCACTACTGGGCATATACCCTGAGAAAACCACAATGCAAGAAGAGACATGTACCCCACAATGTTCATTGCAGCTCTATTTACAATAGCCAGGACATGGAAGCAACTTAAGTGTCCATCAACAGATGAATGGATAAAGAAGATGTGGTACACATATACAATGGAATATTACTCAGCCATAAAAGAAACTGAGTTATTTGTAGTGAGGTGGATGGACCTAGATTCTGTCATACAGAGTGAAGTAAGTCAGAAAGAGAAAAACAAATACTGTATGCTAACACATATATATGGAATCTAAAAAAAAAAAAACATAAGTTCTGAAGAATGTAGGGACAAGACAGGAATAAAGACGCAGACGTAGTGATTGGTTCAAGATGGTGGAGTAGAAAGACATGCGCTCACTCCCTCTTGCGAGAGCACCAGAATCACAGCTAACTGCTGAACAGGCATCGACAGGAAGACACTGGAACTCACCAAAAAAGATAGCCCACATCCAAAGACAAAGGAGAAGCCACAATGAGGTGGTAGGAAGGACGCAATCACAATAAAATCAAAGCTCATAACTGCTGGTGGGTGACTCACAAACTGGAGAATAAATGTCCACAGAAGTCCACGCACTGAAATGAAGGTTCTGAGCCCCACCTCAGGCTTCCCAACCAGGGGGTCTGGCAACAGGAGGAGGAATTCCTAGAGAATCACTTTGAAGGCTAGCGGGATTTGATTGCAGGACTTTGACAGGACTGGGGGAAACAGAGGGCACACACAAAGTAGTGTGTGCATAGGGACCCAGGGGAAGGAGCAATTACCCCATGGGAGACTGAACCAGACCTACTGCTAGTGTTGAAGGTTCTCCTGCAGAGGTGGGGGGTGGCTGTGGTGCACCGTGAGGACAAGGACACTGGCAGCAGAAGTTCTGGGAAGTACTCCTTGGCATGAGCCTTCCCAGAGTCCACCACCTTTAGACCCACCAAAGAGCCGGGTAGTCTCCAGTATTAGGTCGCCTCAGGCCAAACAACCAACAAGGAGGGAACCCAGCCTCACCCATCAGCAGACAAGAGGATTAAAGTTTTACTGAGCTCTGCCTACCAGAGCACCGGCCAGCTCTACCCATCACCAGTCCCTCCCATCAGGAAACTTGCACAAGCCGCTTAGACAGCCTCATCCACCAGAGGGCAGACAGAAGAAGCAAGAAGAGCTACAATCCTGCAGCCTGTGGAAAAAAAACGACATTCACAGAAAGATAGACAAGGTGAAAGGGCAGAGGGCTATGTAACAGATGAAGGAACGAGATAAAACCCCAGAAAAACAAGTAAATGAAGTGGAGATAGGCAACATTCCAGAAAAAGAATTCAGAATAATGATAGTGAAGATGATCTAGGACCTTGGATAAAGAATGGAGGCAAAGATGGAGAAGACGCAAGAAATGTTTAACAAAGACCTAGAAGAATTAAAGAACAAACAAACAGAGATAAACAATACAATAACTGAAATGAAAAATACACTAGAAGCAATAATAGCAGAATAACTGAGGCAGAAGAATGGATAAGTGATCTGGGAGACAGGTGGAATTCACTGCCACAGAATAGAATAAAGAAAAAAGAATGAAAAGAAATGATGATAGCCTAAGAGACCTCTGGGACAACAATAAACAGAACAATATTCGGATTATAGGGGTCCCAGAAGGAGAAGAGAGAGAGAAAGGACCTGAGAAAATATTTGAATAGATTATAGTCAAAAACTTCCCTAACATGGGAAAGGAAATAGCCACCCAAGTTCAGAAAGCGCAGAGAGTCCCAGGCAGTATAAACCCAAGGAGAAACACGCCGAGACACATAGTAATCAAATTGACAAAAATTAAAGACAAAAATTATTGAAAGCAACAAGGGAAAAATAACAAATAACATACAAGGGAACTCCCATAACATTAACAGCTGATTTCTCAGCAGAAACTCTACAAGCCAGAAGTGAGTGGCATGATTGATGAAAGGGAAAAACCTACAACCAAGATTACTCTACCCGGCAAGGATCTCATTCAGATTCGACAGAGAAATCAAAAGCTTTACAGACAAGCAAAAGCTAAGAGAATTCAGCACCACCAAACCAGCTCTACAACAAATGCTAAAGGAACTTCTCTAAGTGGGAAACACAGAGAAGAAAAGGACCTACAAAAACAAACCCATAATAATTAAGAAAATGGTAATAGGAGCATACATATCGATAATTACCTTAAGCGTGAATAGATTAAATATTCCAACCAAAACACACAGGCCTGCTGAATGGATACAAAAACAAAACCCATATATATGCTGTCTACAAGAGACCCACTTCATACCTAGGGACACATAGAGACTGAAAGTTAGGGGATGGAAAAGATATTCCATGCAAATGGAAATCAAAAGAGAGCTGGAGTAGCAATACTCATATCAGATAACATAGACTTTAAAATAAGAATATTACAAGAGACAGGGCTTCCCTGGTGGCGCACTGGTTGAGAGTCTGCCTGCCATTGCAGGGGACGCGGGTTCATGCCCTGGTCCAGGAGGATCCCACATACCGCGGAGCAGCTGGGCCCGTGAGCCATGGCCGCTGGGCCTGCACGTCCGGAGCCTGTGCTCTGCAACAGGAGAGGCCACAACAGTGAGAGGCCCGCGTACCGCAAAAAAAAATAATAATAATAAAAAAGAATGTTACAAGAGACAAGAAAGGACACTACATAATGATCAAGGGATCAATCCAAGAAGATATAACAATTATAAATATATATGTGCCCAACATAGGAGCACCTCAGTACATAAGACAACTGCTAACAGCTATAAAAGAGGATATCGACAGTAACACAATAATAGTGGGGGACTTTAACACCTCACTTACACCAATGGACAGATCATCCAGACAGAAAATTAATAAGGAAACACAAGCTTTTAATGACACAATAGACCAGATAGATTTAATTGATATTTATAGGACATTCCATCCAAAAACAGCAGATAACACTTTCTTCTCAAGTGCACACAGAATATTCTCCAGGATATATCACATCTTGGGTCATAAATCAAGCTTCAGTAAAATTAAGAAAATTAAAATCATATCAAGCATCTTTTCTGGCCACAACGCTATGAGATTAGAAATCAATTACAGGGGAAAAAATGTAAAAAACACAAACATATGGAGGTTAAACAATACATTACTAAATAACCAAGAGATCACTGAAGAAATCAAAGATGAAATCAGAAAATACCTAGAGACAAATGACAATGAAAACACGACGATCCAAAACGATCAGAAAATACCTAGAGACAAATGACAATGAAAACACGACGATGCAGCAAAAGCAGTTCTAAGAGGGAAGTTTACAGCAATACAAGCCTACCTCAAGAAACAAGAAAAATCTCAAATAAACAATCTAACCTTACACCTAAAGGAACTAGAGAAAGAAGAACAAGCAAAACCCAAAGTTAGTAGAAGGAAAGAAATCATAAAGATCAGAACAGAAATAAATGAAATAGAAACAAAGAAAACAATAGCAAAGCTCAATAAAACTAAAAGCTGGTTCTTTGAGAAGATAAACAAAATTGGTAAACCATTAGCCAGACTCATCAAGAAAGAGAGGGAGAGGACTCAAATCAATAAAATTGGAAATGAAAAAGGAGAAGTTACAACAGACACTGCAGAAATACAAAGCATCCTAAGAGACTACTACAAGCAACTCTATGCCAATGAAATGGACAACCTGGAAGAAATGGACAAATTCTTAGAAAAGTATAATCTTCCAAGACTGAACCAGGAAGAAATAGAAAACATGAACAGACCAATCACAAGTAATGAAATTGAAATTGTGATTAAAAATCTTCCAACAAACAAAAGTTCAGGACCAGATGGTTTCACAGGTGAATTCTATCAAACATTTAGAGAAGAGCTAACACCCATCCTTCTCAAGCTTCCAAAAATTGCAGAGGAAGGAACACTCCCAAACGCATTCTATGAGGCCACCATCACCCTGATACCAAAACGAAACAAAGACACTACAAAAAAAGAAAATTACAGACCAATATCACTGGTGAATATAGATGCAAAAATCCTCAGCAAAATACTAGCAAACAGAATCCAACAGCACATTAAAAGGATCATACGCCATGATCAAGTGGGATTTATGCCAGGGATGCAAGGATTCTTCAATATATGCAAATCAATCAATGTGATACACCATATTAACAAATTAAAGACTAAAAACCATATGATCATCTAAATAGATGAAGAAAAAGCTTTTGACAAAATTCAACACCTATTTATGATAAAAACTCTCCAGAGAGTGGGCATAGAGGGAATCTACCTCAACATAATATAGGCCATATATGACAAACCCACAGCAAACATCATTCTCAGTGGTGAAAAACTGAAAGCATTTCCTCTAAGATCAGGAACAAGACAAGGATGTCCACTCTCACCACTGTTGTTCAACATAGTTTTGGAAGTCCTAGCCACGGCAATCAGAGCAGAAAAAGAAATAAAAGGAATACAAATTGGAAAAGAAGAAGTAAAACTCTCACTGTTTGCAGATGACATGATACTATACATAGATAATCCTAAAGATGCCACCAGAAAACTGCTAGAGCTAATCAATGAATTTGGTAAAGTTGCAGGATACAAAATAAATGCACAGAAATCTCCTGCATTCCTATACACTAATGAAAAATCTGACAGAGAAATTAAGGAAACACTCCCATTTACCTTTGCAACAAAAACAATAAAATACCTAGGAATAAACCTACCTAGGGAGACAAAAGACCTGTATGCAGAAAACTATAAGACACTGATGAAAGAAATTAAAGATGATACCAACAGATGGAGAGATATACCATGTTCTTGAATTGGAAGAATCAATATTGTGAAAATGACTATACTATCCTAAGCAATCTAAAGATTCAACGCAATCCCTGTCAAATTACCAATGGCATTTTTTACAGAACTAGAACAAAAAATATTAACATTTTAATGGAGACATAAAAGACCCCGAATAGCCAAAGCAGTCTTGAGGGAAATAAAACAGAGCTGGAGGAATCAGACTCCCTGACTTCAGACTACAGTACAAAGCTACAGTAATCAAGACAAGATGGTACTGGCACAAAAATAGAAATATAGATCAGTGGAACAGGATAGAAAGCCCAGAGATAAACCCACGCACCTATGGTCAACTAATCTGTGACAAAGGAGGCAAGGATGTACAATGGAGAAAAGACAGTCTCTTCAATAATTGGTGCTGGGAAAACTGGACAGCTACATTTAAAAGAATGAAATTAGAACATTCCCTAACACCACACACAAAAATAACCTCAAAATGGATTAGAGACCTAAATGTAAACTGGATACTATAAAACTCTTAGAGGAAAACATAGTAAGAACACTCTTTGACATAAATCACTGCAAGATCTTTTTTGATTCACCTCCTAGAGTAATGGAAATAGAAACAAAAATAAACAAATGCGACCTAATGGAACTTAAAATCTTTTGCAAAGCAAAGGAAACTACAAACAAGAGGAAAAGACATCTCTCACCATGGGAGAAAATATTTGCAAACGCATCAACGGACAAAGGATTAATCTCCAAAATATATAAACAGCTCATGCAGCTCAATATTAAAAAAACAAACAACCCAATCTAAAAATGGGCAGAAGACCTAAATAGACATTTCTCCTAAGAAGACATACAGATGGCCAAGAAGCACATGAAAAACTGCTCAACATCACTAATTATTAGAGAAATGCAAATCAAAACTACAATTAGGTATCACCTCACACCAGTTAGAATGGGCGTCATCAGAAAATCTACAAACAACAAATGCTGGAGAGGGTGTGGAGAAAAGGGTACCCTCATGCACTGTTGGTGAGAATGTAAATTGAAACAGCCACTATGGAGAACAGAATGGAGGTTCCTTAAAAAACTAAAATTAGAATTACCATATGACCCAGCAACTGCCCTACTGGGCATTACCCAGAGAAAACCATAATTCAAAAAGACACATGCACCCCAGAGTTCATTGCAGCACTATTTACAATAGCCAGGTCATGGAAGCAACCTAAATGCCCATCCATAGACGAATGGATAAAGAAGATGTGGCACATATATACAATGGAATATTCCTCAGCCATAAATAGGAACGGAATTGAGTCATTTGTAGAGATGTGGATGGATCCAGAGACTGTCATGGAGAGTGAAGTAAGTCAGAAAGAGAAAAACAAATATCGTATATTAACGCATACATGTGGAACCTAGAAAAATGGTACAGATGAACCTGTATGCAGGGCAGAAATAGAGACACAGATGTAGAGAACAAATGTATGGACACCAAGGCTGGAAAGTGGCGGGGAATGTGGTGGTGTGATGAATTGGAAGATTGGGGTTGACATATGTACACTAATATGTATAAAATGGATAACTAATAAGAACCTGCTGTATAAAAATATAAAATAAAATTCAAAAATTCAAAAAAATAAAAAAATTTAAAAATCACACACACACAAAAAGATGCGGATGTAGAGAATGGACTTGAGGACACGGGGAGGAGGGAGGGTAAGCTGGGATGAAGTGAGAGAGTGGCATTGACATATATACTCTACCAAATGCAAAATAGCTAGTGGGAAGCAGCCACATAGCACAGGGAGATCAGCTCGGTGCTTTGTCTCCACCTAGAGGGGTGGGATAGGGAGGGTGGGAGGGAGACACAAGAGGGAGGAGATATGGGGATATATGTATATGTACAGCTGATTCACTTTGTTATAAAGCAGAAACTAACACACCATCGCAAAGGAATTATACTCCAATAACGATGTTAAAAAATAATAATAATTTGCAGTATGCTTTAGAGGTCTTCTCCCTCTCGTGGGCCATTGATGTTTTCATGCTTTTGAAGAGTATTCACTCTCTGTTATGTTTTTATAATACTTAAATCACCTTATATTCATCTGCAAGATACAGTGCGTCTCATGATTTGCTGTGGAGATTAGTGCATTACTGATACTTTTCCTTTCATATGCCTTCTAAAGAAAAAAGAAAAAGAAGCATGGATGCCAAAAAAAAAAAAAAATCATTGTTCACTGAAATGGGAGGCAACATTTTTTGTCCACAGCATTCTCCAGGATACAAATTTAGCCTTTTCAGTTCGAAGAACTTTTTGAATATCAAAATATATCAGGACTGCAGTGTATTGTTGTGCAGGTCACAGCCTTGGGGATGAGCTGGGGCTGAAATCCCTGGTTTGCCTTGCTCTCATTTGCACAAAGGCACCAAATGAGCTAGCAAAGACCCAACGCTTCAGGTGTGCATAGTTGACTTTAGAGTCTTTTGACAGAGAGAATATATGATAACCCCTTAACTACTATGAATTTGGTAACACGTTAAAGTGAATTTGTATTTTATTAATCATGGCATCGCCTACACTTTTGAAAGACTGTAGTGCCAGTATAGGCCAGAGGTTATTTATTCAATCTACAGACACTGCTTGGCCCACATGGATTTGTGGACTCTTTGCAATAGCTCCAAGTTCTCCCAAGAGTCTGGGGCTGTAGGTCAGACAGTCCTACCCTGGACCATTGTACACAAAGTCCTTCTATTCCCTAGCTTAAGAATTTATTTTAGGGGCAGAGGGCCAGTTGGCAATATATGAAAAGTTTTAAACATTAATGTTACACAATAAAAAATGCAAACTTTAAACATTTTCCATTTCCCCATTTGAAAGAAATTATCCTTGGATAAAAACCAAAGAAATAATGGCATTGTAACCCACTGCCAATCCCCTCTCCTTCCCAGATCTGCCACAGCTTTGTCGTTCTGTATTCAAAGACCTCACTTGTCCTATAGACAAGCTCTATCCAATTATAATGCAAGCCACATATATATGGTAAAACTTTCTAGTAGCCACATTAAGAAAGAAAAAGAAAGAGATAAAATTAATTTTAACAATATATTTTATTTAGCCCAATATATCAAAAATCTTATCATTTCAATATGTAACTGATGTGTTAAAAATTATTAATATAGACTAGAATTAATATATGTGCTGACATGCACTGTGACGCTAATATCTTCCATGATCTAACAGTTAAAGTCAAGTGTAGTCCAACTGAAACAATAAAGTTGTGTCTAACAGAAAAAGATTTTATACCACGTTCCATTTTAAAATTTAAAATTTGAATTACTTGAAATTATATAAAATTTAAAATTCAGTCCCTCAGTGACCCTGGACACATTTCAAGTGTTCACCAGCCACAGGTGGCATGGCTATTGTATTGGACGGCATAGCTCTGGACCTTCCATGTGTTTTAACAGACCTGTATCTAAACCTCATAGGCCCCTTTACGATATGTCAGTGGTTTGGGGAGAAGTTCTAGAATCTTCTCTGTGAAATATTAGAGCAGATCTGTGGTTGTTGTTAGGATGCTCTTGGTTTATGTTGAACTTAAAACCTTCCTGTAGTGTTAGTCCGTTTCAGGCTGATGTTCCCCTGTGGAGATGAAGAATACTCTGCTATTCTGGGTCCTGTAGCGACTGCCATCCACAGTCGAAAGCCATTCCCAAGCAGAATGGTTTTCAGGGAGTCGTGCGCCTTTCACCTTGTCTCCAGGAGTGTGGTTTTCTAAAGGATGAAGAAAGGTAGGATCCTGAAGAAAATTTTCATGGGTGAAGGTCAGGCTGAAGCAGAGGAGGGGAGAGGACTAAGGATGGAGCGGCTCCCACCTCTGAGGGAAATCCACCCCCCACTAGAAGGAAGCCCTGTGGTGTGGTCAAAGCTGGGAGGAAAAAAGAGGATCTCGAAAAAAAAATTCAGGCAGAAAAGTTTACGTGGACCCAGAGCAGCAAACCCAAGGTCTACACAGCTACTGTGAAACAGTACATGGTCAGGACCTCTACTGACCTCTCGGCTACTCCAGAGTAGGTCAGTAATTAGACACACCCCAAACATGTTTAGCATCACACCACCCGCTGCTTCTCATGGTCAGCATTATTTGTCATAAAATTTGATCCCAATGTTTGCTGTATTATTAGATATCCTATGAAACAGAATCTAATAATACACTTCTTTCTTTCTCTAAATGAGTCCTAACCTTGCAACTGGGGTTGCAACTATAACATTGTTGCCTTTTTTTTTTTCCCACTTTCAAGGATTAGGTAATAATACTAAACTCCCTATCTCATGCTACTCTCTGCTATTTGCACTTGGCTTGGTGCTTGAAGAATGTATTTCTAAATTAAAGCTGTGCTACTTTTTATCTCATGCAATTATCCCACACAGTATGGGTTTATAGATTTGCCGTATCTCCGAATGTTTTCTGTCAAGCTGAACACATCCAGTCACTACCAATTGACGTTCCTCAGCTGAAATTATTTTCATCTCTGAGAATTTCTTCAGAGCTGTTTCTGTTATGGAGGATAAAAGGGATAAAGGATTCATGGTTGCCCAGAGTCCGTGCCTCTTTAAAAACAGGCGTTGCATCCAGAGTTTGATTTCTTCCTTTTATGGGGGAGAGGTCCTGCTGTCTAGGATGGAAGGATTTAGGGAGTAGTTGAGGTAGCAGGTTTGCCTGGGCTGGTGTTCTGCTCTTGTGTGGCTGCTGAGGACCTTCTGGCACGTTCTAAGAAAGCCAGTTAAAGCAGAAAAGGCCCTTAGAACCAAATCGATTGCCCCCAATATAGCTGTTAAACTTACAACTTTTCGGTGAGCTGCTGGTGCTTCTTGTGCCCCTATAGCAGCCCATCTATGCTGCCTTATGCTTTTCTGTAGCCTTCTTGAAAACCCTTGTTAAATTTAGTTTAGTGAAATGTATTCATCAGAAACAAAAACCACTGGAGTATCGACTGCAAAATCAGTTCACAGAGTGAGACACACATTTCTATATCTTCGTATTCTTCTAAGCACCTATTCAAATACACAATTGTTTCCAGGGTCTATGACCACACAACATTTTGTCTGTGAAGGGTAGATAGTTTAAGAAATTTATTTCTGTTTGATTTCAAATAGAAAAGAGACAGCATTTTTTTTTTCCAGAAAGGTACATTGCCTCTGACTCTTAAAATAGATTTTCTTCTTGTTCTCACTTTGTAACTGCTGTACATACGCTATTTGTTTTAATTCTCTAGAAAGAGTTAAACGTCTTAAGGATGTTAACCCCAAATGGAAATAATTGGTCCCTAAACTAAACTTGCTCTTTATGCGAAATATAAGACTCTAAGGGATTCTAGCCTTTTAGAATCATCTCAGAATTTGCCCAGGAAGTATGACATTGGCAGAAAGGGGATATAGGTGCCTTTTCCCATGTTTATATGGACATGGATTCTGGGTTTTACAAATAGAGAAATACGGTACAAGTCCATGGAGATAGTGGAGTGAAATGTAGAGAGAGAAGGAGAAAGATCTTTTTGTATTTTAAAATGAAATATTTTAACCAAGTCAGAGAAAAGAGAGTATAAAGGTAAAGCTATTTGGACATTGTTTGCTCTCTTTAGTTCTCTGTATGGGGCATCTCAGAGAGAGAACACAGTTTCACAGCATGGATGGAAAGTGTAGGAAACATTTTTAATCTAGAATAGCCAGAACAACCTTGAAAAAGAACAAAGTTAGAGACTCATATTTCCCATTTCAAAACTTACTACAAAGTTACAGTAATCAAGATAGCGTATTGGGTTGGCCAGAAGGGTCGGTTGTTTTTTTCCATAAGATGGCTCTAGTAGCGCTTAGTTGTCTTTAACTTCATTCGAAACAATTTTCTTAGATTGTATTGTGACAGCTGTCGTATCAGCGTGCATTTAAAAAAAACTTATCAGTATTGGTGAACTTTTGTGTAGCCATTTTAATAGTGAAGGTGGAAGGAAAAAGCAACATTTTCAGCATATTATGCTTTATTATTTCAAGGAAGGTAAAAACGCAAAAAAAGATTTGTGCAGTGTGTAGAGAAGGTGCTGTGACTGATCGAACATGTCAAAAGTGGTTTGTGAAGTTTCATGCTGGAGATTTCTCTCTGGACCATGCTCCATGGTCGGGTAGACCAGCTGAAGTTGATAGCCATCAAATCGAAACAGTAACTGAGAACAATCAACGTTATACCATGTGAAAGATAGCCGACATCCTCAAAATATCCAAATCAAATGCTGAAAATCATTTGCACCAACTTGGTTATGTTAATCGCTTTGATGTTTGAATTCCACATAAGTTAAGGGGAAAAAACCTTCTTGACCATATTTCCGCATGCGATTCTCTATTTAAATGTAATGAAAACGTTCCATTTTTAAAACAAATTGTGCTGGGCGATGAAAAGTGGATACTGTACAATAATGTGGAACAGAAGAGATCGTGGGGCAAGTGAAATGAACCACCACCAACCACACCAAAGGCTGGTCTTCATCCAAAGAAGGTGATGTTGTGTACATGGTGGGATTGCTGTTCTCCTTCCAGAAAACCAAACGATTAATTCCAAAAAATACTGCTCCCAGTTAGACCAACTGAGAGCAGCACTCGACAAAAAGTGTCTGGAATTAGTCACCAGAAAACGCATAATCTTCCATCAGGATAACGCAAGACTGCATGTTTCTTTGATGACCAGGCAAAAACTTACAGCTTGGCTGGGAAGTTCTTAATGGAAAAAATTTCAATTCCCTGGAAGACTGTAAAAGGCACCTGGAACAGTTCTTTGCTCAAAAAGATAAAAAGTTTTGGGAAGATGGAATTATGAAGTTGCCTGAAAAATGGCAGAAGATAGGGGAACAAAACGGTGAATGTTGTTCAATAAAGTTCATGGTGAAAATGAAAAATGTCTTTTATTTTTACTTAAAAACTGAAGGCACTTTTTGGCCAACCCAATAGTACGGGCATAGGATAAACATGTGGACCAATGGAATCCAAAGAGTCCAGAAAAAAACCCATACATCTATGGCCAATTGTTTTTCAACCCATGTGTCAAGACTACTCAATGGGGGAAAAATTGTTTTTTCAACAAACTATTGCAACAAACTATTTGCTTATAAACTAAGTGCTTATCCACTTGAAGCCAATGAGTCTTACCCAGAGTGAGCCATCATCTTGCTCCTGTGGAGAAGACGACTCCTCCCAGAGTGGGACTGGAGAGGGGAATAGGCCTCTCCTACCTCCCCCACACCATCCCCTTTCTCCGTCACTTGCTGTGGTACTTGAAATTCCACCAGCGGCCAATTCCCTGGGTTAATGAAGGACTCACAAGTGGAAAGGCCTGTGAGAGCCAGAGGGTGCTGGGAGAGAGCGAAATGGGTGGGCTGGCAAGCTGGGAAGCACATCCCACGTGAGAGTGCTCAGGACAGAAGCTGCAGGAGCTGTGTACATGAAAGAGCTTGAGAGCTTGGAGTCAAGCAACAAGTGGCTTCTCGGCCCAGTCTACGAGATTTGGAACGTGGGCCACGCTAGCCTCCCTGATCCGTGGGCTAGCTCTGGCACCCCGGGGGCTCAGAGATGTCACTGCAGAGGCGAGCCAGGCCTTGCAGGGTGGGCTCTCTTCATGCATCAGCACCTCACAGTGGCCTGAGACTTGAGCCAGTGAGTGAGGGTGGGCTTGTTCCTGAGCCATGGGGCTCTGCCACCCCAGCACCCTTTTGTTAACCTTTTAGGAGGTGATGGCTAAGAGCCATCCATATGGGGGCTAAGAGCCGTCATAACTTGGGCCATAATACTGCACTCAAGGGCCAGCAAGGCTGGGGTAACTTAGGATTCCTTTCTAAAACAATATTCTCTGTTCCGCAGCACATAGAATATTTTATAATCCAAATGGGCCGATGGCCTCTTGGCTTGCATTAGTGCAATGCTATTATCTCAATAAGTGTAAATCTCCACTCTGTTTGTTTTGGACAAGTTTTGAGGCCTCAGATTGCTGTTCTTTGGTCTTGCTCTGAGCTTTGCTAGGAACATACAAATGTGCAGACGACAAGAACAGATGTCAGAGCCCCTAGAAGATCAAAGTGTCGGCACTGCCTTAGAAAATCTGCCTAGGCCACGTAATTCTCTGAATCTGCAGGAAGACTGTCATAAATATTCAATACAGATCTGCTCAATTGAATCAACTCTAAAGCAGGCCTATTCTTCACCACTCTTCACTGAGGCTGGTGCATCGGCGGTCGTGACTGAAAGCCAGTCGTAGGGTGGGACTCCTGGCAACATTTGTCACTGCTGGCGCCCTTCCCCCTAGCATTTGTCCCTTTCCCCAATATCCTAATTAATTTGGTGCAAAGAAAATTTTCTCTCTCCTGCACTAAAATTACCCTAAAATTGTTTTCGTGGTTGTTTGTCTTTTCAAAACGGAAAATAAGAACATACTGTTTCTAGTGTTGTGGACAGTGATTCCAGACAAGGGGAAACCAGAAGGGTTTTATGACTCAGGAAAAGAGAGTTCCCAGAGGGGCCCAAGCTATTTTTCTTCTGTCTTTCCTATTGCTATTCTCTAAATCTCTTTTTGATGATTTTTCAGAGTTCCTCAACTTGCCACTCCACACGCCAGCCGTCTCTTTTCTGCCGTCCACTGCTTCACCAGGTTTCAGGTACAGATTTCTGCCAGGGCTTCTCTCTCACATTTATGCAAAAGCTCAAAATTATTATTGTTTTGGATAAAGATGAGCAGAATGCCAGTAGGATGATTTATAAAAGGAGAAGCTCCCCCGCATGCCCACTCCTGACTGCGTTGAATCCTTCTTATGGGAGCATGCGTAATTGACACTGCATTGTTTGCAAGGTTTCATTCAGCTGGCTGACTCTGTTATCTTTTAAATTGTGTACTTTTCTACAAAGACGTTTCACTAGTACAGCTGGATAAAACAAATGTCAAATGGAAAAAAAATCAAAAGTTGATATTTTTAAGACCTATCCTTAACCTCATTAAGGTTATCTATGCCAAAACCAGCATCTGGTAGTAAAATCTGTCTTTTTCAAACATTGTTTTCTCCAAAGAACCATCCAAAAGTTGCTACTGTGTGAAAGCTCTTTAGCCATTTATACGTTGTGGCTTTTAACAGCCACGTCTTCCTGGCTGACTTTTCCTGGTCAAGGTTATCACCCAGGACTCAATAGACACAGAGTTCTGACGAGATCATGACGTGCCGTCTAAGAAATTACCTGCCACCGAGGATGATAATTGACAAGAGTCTCGCCTTTGCCATATGGCCTGAGCTATCTCTGTCCCCAAATATGCAACTCTCATGGTGTGACAAATTGTTTGTGGGACAACACATGTTACAGCTCAGACAGTTAGACAAAACACCCCATTGGGTGTTGAAACCACAGCCTAGGCCCTTGAATAAGAAACATGCAAAATCACACCTGCTGGCCAGCATTGCCCCTTGTGTTTTCCTCCTCTCTCTCTTTTTCCTTTCCAACAAAGAACATTAAATGTCAAATGAATTTAATGTTGAGAAAAGTACCCAGGGTTAGGCTCCCACATAAACGTCATTCCATCAGTATTTGAGGTGGCCTAACTATGGATAGCTTGAGTAGTGAGGCTGAGGTCACGCCGTTTGTGATCTGGAGTTTAAAGCCTGATGTTTGATTGATGCCAGACAGATGTGACATAGATGGCTGACAACACAACAGATCTAGTCTCAACAGTTATCTGTGGTTTAGGCCTGGTTATCTTTTCAAGATTGACATATTCCAGCAAAGAACTCTTTTGCCACAGTTATATCCTCATGTGCATGGCCGTTAGCACCCAGCATTGATGAGAGGATTCGTTTGGCTCATCTATTCTGATATGAGAAAGCCTGAAGTCTTAAATTTCAAAAACTTTTCTTTACAAGAGAGAGTTTCTCTGGGTGACTTAGCAAGATGAGAATGTTGTGCTGTCTTTAGTAAAATTTGTGGTATTTGTGTCTGTTGGGTATTAATGTATATTATGTGCATTGAAAGCATGAGTGCCTTCTCTATTTTAAGCTATGAGCAAGGGACTGCAATTTTATAAGCCATATGTATATACAATATAGTATATATAATAATATAAAATGTATTTATAATATACATATAACAAAGTATATATGCAACTTTGCTAATTTTCTTGTTGTTTTCACTGGGAGCACTGTGAGTTTCCATAGAAACATGCTTGGGATAAAGTTTATAACCATTTGCAGTTTAAGAATTGTGCCAAACCAAAAGCCTCTTTCCTGGAGCTTTTGGTAGACCCACAGCATGAAATGGGTGCTTGACATGTGTTTTCATGAGTTCTGTTGTCATCACTGAATCAAATGCAACCTCAGTCTTTCCAGTCCATCCTGCCAGCCCAGTTCCAGGTCCCATTTTGCAGGGTCCACTCAGGTGGCCATTCACTGCCTGCCACCCAAGTCAAGTTTTATATCATTCTAGCCATTTCCCCCCTATCCCTCAAATTCCGTATTCAATTTGTCAGTCAATTCTATGTTACTTCAAAAAAAAATTCAAATGAACTTCTCTCCAACTTGACTACACACCCTCCATGCACACTTCAGCCTCATCTGAATATTACAGTAGCCTCCCAAAGACTCTCCCTGCACCCCCCAGCCCCACACGGATCCATTTACCACAGAGCAGCTGGAATAACTATCAAAACACACACATCAATCAGATCGTGTGACTTTCCTGCTCAAAACGTTCAACGGCTTCCCATACCTCTTGGCACACATTCTACATTCCTTAGGATGGCAACATCTTGGTCCCTGATTCCTGTCTGTCTCTTCAACCTTATCTCACAACCTCCCATCTTCCCCTCTCTTGCTCACCAAGTTTACTTTCCTGGCTCCTTTCAGTTCTGGCAAGAAGTCAAGCTCTTCCAGTCTCAGGGCCTTTGCACTTGCTGTTCTCTTTGCCCCAAAGTGTTCACACAACTCTACCCTTGTCATCATATAGGTCTCAGCACAAATGGCATCTCCTCAGAAAAGTTTTCCCTGAAACCATCTTTAGATAGATACTCACTGTTATTCTCTCTTTCCCCTGTTCCTTCCTTCCGGGCTTTGCTATAATCTGTGATTATGTTCCCTGTTTACTTGTTTATTGTTTTCCTTCACAAGACTAAGTCCAATGAAGGTGGGAACCGTATTTATCATGTATCCTCAGTGCTTAGCACAGTATCTGGCACAAAGTAGGTGCTCAAGGGAATTCCCTGGCGGTCCAGTGGTTAGGGCTCCACGCTCTCACTGCGGAGGTCTGGGTATGATCCCTGGTCGGGAAACTAAAATCCCACAAGCCGCGTAGTGTGGCCACAAAAGGAAAAAAAAGTAGGTGCTCAATAAACACTTGTTGAATGAATGAACAGAAAATACTTTCAAATATTAAAGAAAAATCTGCCTATTTAAAATTTCTACTGTTGATTCTAGTTCTGTTTTTGAAGGCAACATAAAATGACTCTACGGCTTTTTATACAGACATTTCAAATCTTTGATACCCTTCTTAGTCATCTGATTTCTGTGCTATACACACCTCTGAACCTTCCCTTGTTGGGCATGGCTTCCAACTTTCTCATCACAGTGTTCATTCTTTGTTGGAAGATACCGGTTTCACAACATCCCTCATGGAAAAAGCAGATGTGTTCTGACCACCACAGGGTCCAGTAGGACTCACCTTCTTTGATGAGAATCATATCCAGCTTATGGAGCTTTAGTTCTCAGGATCTGTTGTTTTTTTCCCCCAATATATTGCAAAACAGAACATTTCCCAGAGTTTCTGGCATCTTTCCCTTTCTTTATGGTTTCTCAAACTCACTGCTATGAGATTATATCTGCAAATTCTTTTCATGCTCTGTAATATAATTTGTCTGGATCTGGAGGTTTGAAATAATCTGTATGCCTAGATTTTTCTTATTCCCTAAATTATTGTGGACTCCACTTTCCTCTTTTCATGGTCTCCTTTGCTGCACAATTAGAATTCAAAATCTATTCTCCTTGCTTCAGAAGACAGAATTTGAGTATTTGGCAACTGGGACATTTAGTTGCCTGTTAACATGACACTTTCTTCCTGGATGTGTCACTTCCTTGTTCTCCTCTTCCTCATTCTCTTCCTCCTTCTTCCTTTCTTTTTTTATGTTCTTTTATCTTATGTTCTCTCCCTTCCTCCTTTCCTCCTTCCTCTCCCTCCATCCCTCCCTTCCTTCCTCCTCTCCCACCCCATTCTCTCTCTCTGAATTGAATTTTTCACAGAGGACCTTTTTAATCACTTGTGTTGTATTGGTTCTTGACTGTATGTCCCTCATGATCTCTCATGAACTGGTCCTTTAAAAAATATGAGTTCATGAGGAAGTTTTCTGTGTGGCTGGCTTACGAGTTTACTTTTCCTTTTCACTGGAATTCTTCATTATTATGTTGCCTTAGAATGTATGTAATCCTCCCCTTCCTTGCTATTATAGACTCCCAAAAGACATGGTCATGTTCTCCCAAGGTCCCTGTAATTTCTGTACGGAAACCAGTTCTTTCTCATTGGTTAAAATTATATCCAGAATGGCAGTTCCTCCTTCTGTCTGAGAGCTGAAATTGTTAGCTAGGAATGTTAAAAATTTTTATAAGCAACTCTATTTTAGCAAACTGTGAATTCCAGCAGACATAAAGATAGCTCAAGTCCCCATCCCCGTGACTGCTCGCTTGTAGTTATGTGGTCTGCCTTCAGAAAGCCTCATCCCTGCTTGGGCCATCCGTGGTAAAGGCTCACCCCAGAAGGACCCTTGTTTGTATTTATCCTGTAATTCTGTCCTGCTTCCACTCTTCCTGAGTGGCTTTCTGAAAGCCACAGGACCGTGGCATCTTTTGCATCTCTTTTTCATATATAAGGCTATTTCTTCCTGCTTCTTTTGAACCTGCTGCTTCCTTTTCCTGCTGCATTTCAGGCAGGTGACTCATCTCACCTGCGTGAGAATGGCCATGCTTATGTTAACATTCCAAGTTCTCTTTCTTTACATCCCGTCCTCTGTGAATCGAAGTCAGAAATCTTTTAGCAGGTAAGGGTTTTTCCTGATGAGTTTCTCTCATTTTCAACTAAGGATTAGGTATGAGGTACCACCTGTAGTGTTCCATTCATTTCTCCAGATTGTCCCATTCTTCTCACCCTTGATTCCCATTCTCCTTCATCCCTTCAGAAGACTTTCCCTATGAGTTCCCTAGTCTTTTTTGGCTAATACTCTTGTGTATGGAAAGGTGTTCCTCCAGGAACTCTGTTGGTTAGGGTGATTAACTTTGGAGTCAGATTAAGTTTGAGAGCTGGTTCTGCCACTAACTAGCTGTGTGATGTGGAGCAGGATACTTAACCTAAGCCTCATTTTCCCCAGCTATAAAATGGGAACAATTATAGAACTTACCATTTAGGGTTGTCATGACTAAATGAGATAATCCACGCAAAGCATCCAACCCAGCACTTGATGCTTAGCGAGGGCTTCCAAAGTTGTTGTTACTATTACTGGTGACATTGGTAATTTTGTTCACCCTGTTGCCCTCTGCAGCCCTGGGTCAGGAGAGAATTTGGTTCCCTGGTGAGGGAAGAGAGGAGGAAAATGAGCAGAAGACCCCAGAAGGCATGAGAGAGATTCAAGCCCTTGGGAGGAAGGGAGAATAGATGGAAGGAGCAGCTGGAAAGGACAAGCTCAGAGAGGATGTGGGTCTAGTCGGATGAGCACCTGGCACTCCGTTGCTTTTATTCTTGTCTTGTGCCTTTTCCATCATTTTTACGGGCTGGTGTGTAGACATTTGCTGAAAGGGCTATCCCACCTGGATCTCATTGAAATCATGCAGCCTTTTCCTTCGCCCGAACGGTTTTCTATCCCAGTGACTATATAAATGTTCCATTTGTGATGTAATTGTTCTGTTTCAGATTTTCTTTCCTAAACTAAAAACGAGAGTTATCCAAAACATTCGAGACAATGGCTTGAATGTAACGCTTTGTATGACAAACTCTTTGTTTCCTGAGGTTTGCATATCTTTTTCCTATTTAGTCGTCTACCTCTGGCTCGAGGTGGAGGCTCCAAAGGTCGGGGGTTGCACTGTGAAGAGGACGGAAAGATGAAGGGAATTACTTCTGTTGTAAAATTTCCACTTCCTAGAGAGTAGGGGGAAGCATGAGCTAAACAGGCAGCTTTCACTTGTTTGGAAATACAAATCCCAACCCTTGTTTTGGTTGCTTAAAATGTCTGCAGAAAACAGCCAGGTTCTGCCAAAATTATTTTTCTAAAGAAAATATTCTGTTGCTTTAGCTGCCTATGGCAGTGACTTTTTCTTGGAGTCAGTGAACCTTCCTTCCGTTTCATGATTCTGCCATATAACCACGCATGGAAAGAGGAGGGAGGAAGGAGGAATGGACCAGAATTTAACTTTGACCTTTTTAAAGGTAGAAAATGGAACAGATCTTGTTCAGTGAGGAAATGAGGTAGGGCATGAATTATTTAGTTGTGGTAAAGTGGAAGGAGGAGTTTCAACGTTAAAGACCTGGACTCACTCTAGGAGGGAGACCTCCCTTCCCTCGTGCTCAGGTTCTCTAGGGCTCCTTAACTGTCTTCTCCTGTCCACCCACCTGCAGCCCGCAACCTTGACCTGTGCTCTTATGGAGGCATCATGGAGAGGTTATCCGACCACAGAGGAGAGCGCCCTTAATCCTGACTGAAGATTTGGGAAAAGGCTTCTCAGAGAAGATGACACTTGATATGGACTTTGCAGGGGGCTGAGCAATTCGAGAGGCAGAGCAGTGGGAGAATGGCATCCAGGCAGGTGGAGAAATGTGAGCAGTCACGGAGGTGGCAGGACTTCATCTCCCATGAAGATGGAGAGGAGCCTTTGTGTGCTTGGGTTTTATTCTGAAGGCAATGGGAAACATCAGGAGTTTTTGAGCAAAATGGGAACATGATGAGTTGTATGGTTTGGAAAATAAATCCAGCAGCCATGAGAGGTGCAGATTCAAAGTAAGGAAACCCCACAGGGTTTGGTGATGATGTTGGTGAGAAGTGGAACTCAGGCAGTGGGAATGGAATAGAAAAGAGGGACACAATTCCATAGAGACTCATCAGGGAGGGTTGGAGCAGAGTAACAGGCTTCTCTAGCTTACATCTGGAATGTTGAGGGGATGGTGGTGATGTTAAGTGAGTTGGAGCTCAAGGCGGAAGCATGACTGAGAGGAAGATGATGCGTTATGGATGAGAATAAGAAGTGTCTGTAGGTCCAGCTGAAAGCAATTGGAAATACAGATGAGGAAAAAAGATGAAGTTGAGTTGAAAAGTTGGGTTCATTTTCATATGCATGTTAGCTAAAACAAAAGGAGGAGAGATCGTCCAGGGGAAACATAAAGAAGGAAAAGAAAAAGCAATTGAGCATGGAATCTTGAAGAATGACTGTACTTAAGGATGAGTAGATGAAGAGGAACCCCCAGTAAAGACTGAGAATGAGCCTCCGTTCGTTCATTCATTCATTCATTCAACAAATATTTATTGGTCACCCACCATGGGCAGGTCCTGGGCATCAAGGGTACAGTGGGAAAAGAAGCCCGCCTCCCACAGCTCGCGGTGTTGGAGGTGCTGGAAGAGTGCAGCACCCCATGGAAGCCCAGCAAAAAGGGAGGTGGTGGCTGGAGGGTGGAGGATGCGGGCGGGCAGGAAGAGCTGGGTCTGATGATGCTGACTGCACTGGAGGCTAAGACGTAGAGAGGAGAGGTGGCAAAGGGGGCGGGGAGGAAAGAGGGACCGATGGGAAAGGAGACAAGGCAGAGGCCCAAAGGGGGGATTTGTCGCACTCGCCAAGCCCTACCTTCTTTCTCCTGCCTCACCTGGGGGAAAGTGAACACCGGCCCAATCAGCTTTACCTCGTAGCCATAGCAACCGCTGGGAGTGGCTTTGTTGCACATTCTTGAAACTTTTAAGAGAGGAAGCTGCTTTTTTTTTTTTTTTACATCTTTATTGGAGTATAATTGCTTTACAATGGTGTGTTAGTTTCTGCTTTATAACAAAGAATCAGTTATACATATATATATATGTTCCCATATCTCTTCCCTCTTGCGTCTCCCTCCCTCCCACCCTCCTATCCCACCCCTCCAGGCAGTCACAAAGCACCGAGCTGATCTCCCTGTGCTATGCATCTGCTTCCCACGAGCTATCTACCTTAAGTTTGGTGGTGTATATATGTCCATGCCTCTCTTGTGCTTTGTCACAGCTTACCCTTCCCCTCCCCATATCCTCAAGTCCGTTCTCTAGTAGGTCTATGTCTTTATTCCTGTCTTACCCCTAGGTTCTTCATGACAACCTAAGTGTCTATCATCGGATGAATGGATAAAGAAGATGTGGCACATATATACAATGGAATATTACTCAGCCATAAAAAGAAACGAAATTGAGCTATTTGTAATGAGGTGGATAGACCTAGAGTCTGTCATACAGAGTGAAGTAAGTCAGAAAGAGAAAGACAAATACCGTATGCTAACACATATATATGGAATTTAAGAAAAAAAATGTCAGGAAGCTGCTTTATATCGAGTTACACACTAATTAGAAATACAGCACCGTTCCTGTCTCTTAAGACGTTCTCTTAGAGGCTTGCCCCGTTGTCTCTTTCCAGAATTCACTTTCCCCATACTATTTCATTCACAGAGATTCTGGGCCATAATATATATAAACTAACAAAATATTAAAGATATAATATAAAATTATGCTACTATCTGATTATAAAAGTTCTCATTGCAAAAACTTGGAAAATAGAATACAAAGTAGAAAATACAAATTATTCATTTCCCTTTTTCTTACTATTCTTTTGTTTTTCTTCCTAATCCTGTTTCTAGACACATTGTACTACATTTAAATGTTTGTGATCATTTTGTATTTACAGTTTCATGTATTATTTTGTTTACTAATTATATCATAGGTATTTCCTCATGTCACTAAAATATCTATAAAAACATTTCATTCTACACATGCGTTACACTTTATCCATTCCTGTGTTATTTATTTAGGTTCTTTCTAATCTTTCTCTATTTTAATGCAGCAATTATCCACCTTTATACATAATTTTTTGTCCCTGACTCTTCAAATCCACTCGTACTTCAAAATGATTTCTGATATATTTTCCCCTAGAATCCTTAGGTTTAAGTGAATGTCTCATTAATACAATGAAAAGTGATTTCACCGTCCTTTGTCTCAAAATGCAAGTTATTTTGAAATGTTATCTGATTATTTTGTAAACTCCATTTTTAAGTCAAGAAATTTGACCAAAATTGCGATAATGATAAATTGTATTTATTTTTGGCTCACTATTAAGCCCCAAGTTTCTACCCATGCTTGTTTGAATTCCATAGGTATAGCAAAAGGGGAACTATTTTTCCATGTTTTTAGGTTTGTCAGAGAATATTAATTTTGAACCCAGGTCATCTCTCATTTCTCCCTTCATATTCAGTTTTTCTCTTTGCTCTATTATAACACATCACTTTGTATGAGGATTGAAAGGCTACTCCAGAAAGCAAATAGAATGTATTTTTGTTTGCTGGAAAAATTAATCTGCCTTATAGAGCTTTTTGGATTATCTTACCCTCAAACATTTGGTGTGCTTCTGTTTTAAGTGTTTCTTATAAGAAGAATAAAGCTGGATTTCAAAAAACATGAACTTTTAACTGGCAAGTTTAACTCATTATTTTTTGTGATCATTGATATATTTCAATTTATTTTTACTATCTTTTACATGCTTTCTATTTGTCCTGTAAACTTCTTTACTTATTTCACTTTTTTTGCTCCTCTAGTAGTTTGAAATTTATAGATTATCTTTCTAAATTTTTAATAGTTAGTTTTTAATTATGGCAATGGGAAGTGTCTTCCTAAAACTTAGAGGACTTTAACTCTTTCAGCTTATAGGCTATTGTTACCCAGTATTTTACTTCTATTAAAAATGTTTTGCAAAAGCTGTCATATATAGAAAAGAATACAGCACACACACACACACACACACACACACACACACTCATGAATACTTATGTACCTACTATTTTTTTGTACCTACTATTTTAAGAGACAGAATATTACCTCTATTTATGTGCCCCCTGCCCCAATTTTTTTTTACTTCACAAATTAGATGTATTAGTGTTGATGTTTACTTAGATTTATCCACGTGATAAATGCACTTTCTTTGCTCACCTGGTTACCATCCTTCTTACATCGCAAATCTCTCTTCTGTGGTGCTTTTCCTTCTTCCTATAGGATATATTTTTCAGAAGTTCCTTTATTTCTTCTGTAGTTTAAATCTAAAGAGGATCTGTTGATAATAAATCATCTTAGCTTTTGTTTGTATAAAACATCTCTATTTCATCCTCATTCTTTAAATTTTGTTGGATATACAATTATAGATCGACAATTATGTCCTTTCAGCACTTTGAAGACATCATCTTACAGTATTTTGATATCTGCTGTTGTTCATAAGAAATCAGATATAAAGCAGGTAAGCTGTCTTTTGGTGTGGAGGGGAACAGTTTTTAAGCCATTCAATTTGTCTTACATGTTCTGCAATTTCACCAGGATGAGTTTGGGTGTAAGTATTGTTTGGAATATTTTGTAGTTCCTAAATATTAGTATCCATGAAAATTCTTGACTATTATGTCTCTCCCATTCTTTCTACTCACTCCTTCTGGAACTCTGATTAGATGAATGTTAGAACTCCTCACTCAAACTTCATGTCTACTAACCTCTCTTTCATATTTTCCTCCTCTATCTCTTTGTACTGTATTCTAAGTAGTTTTGTCATATCCAACTTTCAACTTGCTAATTATGCTTTTCAGTTGTTCTAATCTGCTAGTTAACTCATATGTTGAATCCTAAGATTTCAACTATACCTTTTACTTGCAGAAGTTAAGAATCTGCCTGGATATTAATGATAGTATTTCATTCCTTGTTCATATACTGAATTCTTTAAATATTGAAAACATACTTATTTTACAAACTATGGCCTGCCAGCCAAATCTAGCACACAAAAAAATTTGTATTTAATTAATTTATTAATTTATTTATTCAGCTGCATCGGGTCTTAGTTGTGGCAAGTGGGCTCTTCCTTGCGGTGCGCGGGCTTCTCTCTAGTTGTGGTGCGTGGACTTAGTTGCCCTGCGGCATGTGGGATCTTAGTTCCCCGACCAGGGATCTAACCCACATCCCCTGTGTCGGAAGGCGAATTCTTAATCACTGGACCACCAGGGAAGTCCAACACACTCCTTATTTTTGTAAAAAAGGTTTATTGGAACCCATTAATTTACATACTGCTTGTGTCTGCTTTCACTGTAGAATGGTAAAGTTGAATCTTTTTGATACTGACTGCATAGCTTGCAAAGCCTAAAATATATACTACCTGGGCCTTTAGAGAAAAAATGTGTCAAGTCCTGCTACATGGGATAACTCTGCTAAAGAAATTGTGTGTCTGATTCTGCTGTTTGATGTTTCTGCTCTGTCCCATGATGTCTTGCTCTGTGAGTGGTCTTGTGATTTTTCACTGTGAGCTCATTTTTGTTGGGGCATTATCTGTGAGAATTTTAGGAGGCAACTTGAGAGAATATTCCCTTTATTTGTGTTTACTTTGCCCAAGTGCCTAGGGAGCTAGAAGTCTAGGACTATTTTAAATTAGTTTCTTTGGTTTAAAATAGTTTCAGAATAGGCAAGTAGAGTGAATTTGAACCCCAGGCTTCAAGTCTGGGGTCTGGTTATTTCTTCTGGTTGGCAGATGGGTACCTTTTCTTCCCTTGCAACCCAAATCAGAGCTGAGACACAGAATTTTTTTGATGTCTCCTTTTGCAGGGCAAATATTCCAGTCCATTCTTTCACTGGAAATTTGGGCCTTCAGGGACTCATTCCAAAGTCTCTATGCTGACACTCTCCTGCCTTGTCATGTCCCCCCCCCCCAACAGTGGCAAATGCCATTAGGGGTTCACTACCTGCTTGAGTGAGTGTTTACCATGCTAAATCTGGCTTCTGGCTTCTACTTCATTTTTAGCCCCTGAGTATTTACCTTAATTTTTTGCCAAGTCAGCTATTCATTTTATTCAGAATTTTACAGGTTTTTTTTTAGAGGAGGATTTTCATGATAGGGAGTCTGTCATAATGCTGGAAATAAATGTCATGAAAATTTTAAATTAAAAAATGTACAGTTAGGATAATGGGAAAGTTTTATAATACCCCTACAGGCTCCAAGCCTACCTAGTATTTACTTATATCTGAATTATGAGCTGCATCTCTGGAGTTTGGAACCAGGCCTTGTGTAGAGTGCAGGGAGAGAGGGAGAGTGGGCAAATGTTTTCTGAAAAGGTCCAGATGGTAAGTATTTTCAGCTTTGCAGGCCATATGCAACTACTCAACTCTGCCACAGTATCATGAAAGCAGCCATAATTACATACTGTGTAATGAACGGGCATGGCTGTGTTCCAATAAAACTTTATTTACAAAAACAGGCAGTGAGCTGGATCTGGCCTGCCGGTTATAGTTTGCAGACCCCTGGCCTCATGCAAATTAATAAACGTCTATAAGCGTAAGTTTCCTAATCTCTAAAATGAGTGTAATAATATCTGTGTTATACATAGGTTGTTATGAGCATGAAATTAGAAAATTCATGTAAATGCTGGTGTTAGCTATGATGATGCTGGCAATGAGGATGGTGGTGTCAAACCAGTTTCCTGATTTTGTAAGATTATCAGGTGTGTCTTCACTTCAAAACCTTCAAATACATCCAGTGCAGCAGCTGAGGACTCATAATAGAAAGCTGACAATACTGCAGGAACAAACAACTTTAAAATCTCAGTGGCTTTAAAGAACTCAGATTTCAGTCTTGCTCACATTAGGTTTCCAGTACAATTGATAGGAAACTCTCTTCCCTGTTGTCCCTCTGGGACCCAGGCTGACGGAGCAGCCGCGATCTTGAAATTGCTGGTTACCAGAGGGAAGGAGCTCTGGAGGGTCTTGCAGCAACAATTAAATGCTTGGTTTGCAAATGCCACGTGTTATTTCTGTGCACCATTCATGGTCAGAATGGGTCACGTCTTCCCCTCCCGCCCCTGTCACCCCAGTTGCTGGGCATGCTGTCAGCAGACGATCCCCCCTTGTCAGCCCCTCCAGGAGTGCGTGCGCTGCAGAGCTGCCCCCCTTCCCAGGGCAGCCCACATCCAGTGACTGCTCCAGGTGGGGCACCAAGGCCCAGCCACTCTGACCCAATGCGGGACAACTCGAATGGCCATTTTAGCTTCAGAGATCCTCGTGGGTTCGGCTCAGTCTGCTGTTGGGCAAACTCGACTTCTCCCTCTGCCCAGTCCTTCTTCCTTCTCCTTCTTTCTACAGGATTACTCCCAAGGACAGTCCTAAAATAAACATCCTATACACTAAACTCCATCTCAGGGTCCTTCCCAGAGAACCCAATCTGTGACACCCTCCATATGCCCAAGATGGGGAGGGCTAGGAATATCTCCCAGGGAGACCTGAGGACTACCTCATTCACTAGGGTGAGCAACGGTAGTGCACACACATGGGAGAGTCTAAACTCAGAGCAATGATAATAGCAAATAGTTACTGAGTGCTGATCTGCTGCATGCTGTACAAGACTATGTTGCTTGGATTAGTTTATTTAATCCTCTTAACACCTTACATATTAGCCCAGGGGATTAGACCAGATGACGGCAAGCTATGGCCTTCGGACCAAATCTGCCCATTCATGTCTGTATTGTCTAGGCAACTTTCATGCTACAATGGCAAAACTGAGTAGTTGTAACAGAGACAGTGTGGCGTGCAAAGTTGAAAATACCTACTGTCTGTCCCTTTTCAGAAAAGCTTGCTAAACCTTGTGTTAGGTATTATTCCCATTTCACAGATAAGCTTCAAGAGGTGCATGGTTTATTAAATCATGGAATGCCATTTTTTGGTTACAAAGGTAAATGTCCATCGCGTGGCCCCCTTCAGTGATGGCAGGTGTAGAAACCCCTGTGCCATTTATGGGTCTTTATGAGTGCCCAGCAAATGAACGTGAACGATTCTCTTCCCTTCCCTTCCTCCCACCATCTCCCTTTGTAAAATCAAGGTCTCCTCTCCCATCTCTGTGCTTAATCTCACAGAAGACTCATCAGTTTTTGGTGTCTTTGACTCTAAAACCCCTGGAGGAAGCTCCATTTTCCCAGAACTGGCTACTGGAAGAGTTAGGGCAGTAAGTGTGTAGAGGCTGAGCTGGCTATCAGGAAGCACTTCATGATCACTAAGAAATTATTCTGTGTGCTGAACCATACAGTGATTAAAAAAAAAAAAAGCAGGCTTGACAGATCTAAGGCTGAGACTATCTAAGCGGTTCCCAGGGCAGAACTGAGTAACCCAAAAACATTCCCTCATAAAAGTGATTGTTCGAGGGGGATTCAAGAACTTAGTTCCTTAATGCCCAGTCAGCTTCCTCCCAGATTCATCCAGAACATAGGCCGAGGCACACAAGTTTACTCGCAAACTCAGGAGCAGAGCTAAGAACTGAGCCCAGGTTGTTTGACACCAAAGTTTGTGCTCTTAACCATATATTCTTCTCCTTCCCGGCAAGCAGATATCCAGGATCATGTCCTTACATCCTACAGATGCTGTTCTACGTGCTCATAGATTTTCCGCCAATGATTTTTCTAGCAATTAGCTACAAGAGGACTGTGGGAAGAGATTCCATTTTTCCATCTCTTTATCCCATGCCTTCAAAAGAAAACTTCCCCAGCTTTCAGAGAGAATCCTTGCATCTATTCAGGCCTATCAGATCACTAAGCAAAAATTTCTAAAACCCATTCTCCATTCTTAGTTAATTAGAAAACAATTGGGGGAATTCCCTGGTGGTCCAGTGGTTAGGACTCTGTGCTTTCACTGCGAAGGGTGCAGGTTCCATCCCTGGTCAGGGAACTAAGATACTGCAAGCTGTGTGGCGTGTTAAAAAAAAAAAATAAAGAAAACAATTGGCTCTCAAAAATGGCTAGTGAATGAATAAATGAATCCGTGAACGAATGAATGAATCAGTCTCCAGACCCCTGACAACTTAAGGATCTTGGGCAACGTTTTTTGCTTATGATGAAGAAAAGATAGGGACTTCCCTGGTGGCGCAGTGGTTAAGAATCTGCCTGCCAATGCAGGGGACGCGGGTTCCAGCCCTGGTCTGGGAAGATTCCCACATGCAGTGGAGCAATTAGGCCCGTGCGCCACAACTACTGAGCCTGCGCTCTAGAGCCTGAAAGCCACAACCACTGAGCCTATGTGCTCTGGAGCCTGTGCACCACAACTACTGAGCCCATGTGCCTCAACTACTGAAGCCCGAGCTCTCTAGGGCCCACGTGCCGCAACTACTGAGCCTCCGTGCTGTAACCGCTGAAGCCCATGCGCCTAGAGCCTGTGCTCCACAATAAGAGAAGCCACCCAATGAGAAGCCCGCGCACCGCAACAAAGAGTAGCCCCCGCTCGTCACACCTAGAGAAATCCCGTGCACAGCAATGAAGACCCAACACAGCCAAAAAAGAAAAAAAAAAAGAAGGAAAGATATTTGGAGGTTTCTTGTCGTGGACTGCTCATAGCAGTTAGGTGTCCAAAAGGATAGTCATTCACTCAACAAACACCATGCGTTTACTTACAACAAACATTTACTATGATTTGCAAACTGTGTTAGGCACTGGGAACATGATACACCGGGTGTCTGCCCTCAACACAGGCCTCTAGTGATGAGGTGGAGGCCTGGAAGTCAGGTAGCTTCATGGGGGTGGGGTGGCATTGAGGGTTGGCCGGGTACTTGTATATAAATATAAAGATGGAAGATGCTCTTCGAAGTGAAATGGAAGTGTAACATCAGGTTGTGGATTGAAAAGGGTTAAGTGGAAAGTTCTGGAGCAGCTGGCAAATGTAACCTGATCCCTCGCAGCAGTAGCTTGGGCTTTAAAACCAGGAAACCTGGAGGAATCAACAGAGACGGGGCTGGTTTTACTGATCTCCCCTCACTGTTTCGAAAGCCAGGCCCCTCCTGGTGGAGCTAGTGTTTCTCTGGTGGTGTGAGTTACTTCTGTATATTGCTCAGTTCATCCGTATTATGTGGATTTTTACTAGATCCATTCTCAGAACATGTCCTGGCCTCCCATAACAGGGTAAGCTGAGAGGGCAACAAAAAAGAGATGCTATAAAAGCCTTCACTACTTTAATGGTATTACTGGGAATGTAACAGTTTTCAGACAGAAATACGACAAAATTCCTTCTACAGAACTTTTCAAACTGTCAGTTCAGAGGGAGAAAACTTTTTTTTTTTTTCCTGCAGAGAGCCACTGCTTGATTCAACTTAATTTAGGTTTGGGGGGAAATTTGGGCAAACCCCATTGTTCAGCAGAACCCTGCCTTCAAAGAGCTAAAGACAAGTCACTTTGTCATCCGTTGTCATTGTAACCAAACCTCAACTATTATTAACCATGACTTGCCTTAGTTCTGGTTTATCTTAGTAAGACCAAGAAGAAAAAAAGTCTTCAGCTGCAAAAGTATTCTGTGTCTACTACCAAGCATGTATTCTGTGCTTAATGCCAGAGATGGATGAGAAATGCTATAAGAGTTAGGAAGAGAGAGTAAACTGAGGTTTAGGGTGGTCCAAAGAGCTTCATGGAAGTAAAGGATCTTGAATTCTATTTTGAAGGAGGAGTAGGACTTAGTTGAAGAGATGATGGTATGTCAGGAGAATGATGTAAGGTGAGACTTACATAGAGGCAGGAATACGGGTGTCCTTTTTTTGCAGATTAGTGGCTGGCCAGCCTTTTTTTTTTTTTTCTTTCAAAGAGAAAAGAAAAATGGGTAGATACATGTAGTTGAAACAGAGGTTCATTTGGGAGAGTAGCCCAAGATGAGGTTAAAAGAGTTTGAAGGAAGCAATCTTTGAAGGGCCTTGGGTCTTAGAAGACCAGACAGGCTGTCTAGGAATTGATATGTAGAGGTGGTACAGTAACTTCCCTCATTTTCTTCTTTTTTCTAGGCTGCTTTATTCACTGTATGATATTTTAATCAATTTTATGGGAGGCAGAGAGAATATTTTTGGAAAAAAATAATTAGAATCAAGCGTTAAACTCAGGCAGCATGACATACTTGTGCCATTGGGTGAAAATTCTAATGTAGACAAGAGAAATAACAATGACTAATGTCCTGAAATTTACACAAAGAAGCAATTCCATCAACTCAACAACCCGGGAAGCATAGGGGCTGACACAAAGCAGAAGGTTCCTCTTAAAATTGGATCATGACTTGTCAGTACCTGCATTTGAGGGAAGAGAGCGTTACTCTGCTTGCCTACCAGGCACTCAACCAACCTTGCAGGTGTCTGGGCATCTTTGAACTTAAATTTAAGCAGGGAAACTAGGTAAATGTCCATTGACTGAATGGAAGATCAGAGTGTTTATAACTGAGACACCAAAGTGAACTGCATTTCATTGGGGGCTGTTTTGTGATCAAAAGTCATGTGTTTCATAGAGTTGAAGGGCATCTCAGTTCAGTGTACATCCAAGTATTTTCCAAGATGCAAACTCTTTGAGACAAAGAACACATTTCCTTTGTGCCCTCTTGAATGTTGACCAGCCAATGACCCAGTGAAGTTTAGAGGAAGTGAATGAAAAGTATAAATAAAATTGTATTGATAGCTACTTAATTATTATGTAGTTTCATGTTTAATATTCAAAAATTTGACTAAATGGGTATGAAAAGCCTCAATGAAAGTAAATTAATGAACAGATTTTGGTTCCCTGAAGACAGAGAGGCATTTCATTGTCTTTGGCAGCTGCCACTGTGTGATACTTATCCTTGATTATACTCAAGGTAAGTAAGAAAGGACCAAAATAATCAGAAAGGGAAATTTAGTGTACATAAAACTTTACTTTTGGTGAATTTCCTTTTGTGGATGGGCTCTTCAAAATTTGTAGAAAGCTAGTCCATAACCCTGACACTTTTCCTTTTCTGGGTTTCATTTCCCACAGTCCTTTTTTCAATACTCACCACACATGTAATTACTTGTTCCAGGTCTGTTTACCTCATTAGACTCCACGTGGACAGGGTCTGTATTGCCATGGCCAGGCACTCAGGGTCAGCACAAAGGCACTCGCTGGCCCGGGGCAACTTTGGATTGCAATCCAGCCAGGCATTATTTAAACTTCTCCATCTGAAATGGAAGTTTGTTTTGATTTTGCTGTATGGGTTTACGGAGGCTAGCTGGGGGCCCTAGGGTCAACACACATTTGTTGAGTGACAACTAAGGATGCTTAGATTTCAGACCTGAAGCTTTAAAGGGAAGGAAAGCCCTGGTGTAAACCTTGGTTCCACTTGTTGCTCAGTTCCAGGGGCACCTCATCTTTCTCTGCACATCAGCTCTGTCGCCATCTTGCTGACACGTCTTGGCAGAAACACTGATACCTCCATGGGTTGAGTCTCAGCTTTACTTCTTTTTTTTTTTTTCTTTTTCTTAATTGGCCTTGCAAACGCAAGACCTCAAAAAATTGGGTAAAAACTCAGAATTGTTCCTCTCCACGGAAATCTTTAGTAAAAGGCGAAAGATTTATACGATCTGAAGAGAAACCAGAGTATGAGCTTTACTTCTTCATTGGTAAAGCTCCGTGTGATTTTTCATGGAAGCTGAGTTAAACGTGGAGGAACTCACACATTTCTAATCTCTTTCATCTCTGCTCTTTTGATGAAATGGTTGAAAGAACAAGGGAGAGGACCACAAGAGTAAATGTACCTACTTGCAGGCATCTCGAGCTGAAGCCGTGGTCTTTGGCCACCAGCTTGTGTGAGAGAACACGGGACGTCCTGTGCCTCCCGCTTCGCATGTGGTGTAGGGCAGCCAGCCAGCCACCATGCTAGCACCTTCCAAGGTCACAGGTTTAATTCTAGCCCAAACCTGGACAAGCTGATGTTCAGGTCAGAACCCACCGAGGTTCAGAAATGGCTGCCAGGGTCCTGGTGAGCAGCCTGAGAAGATTAGCCCGTGGATGCCGGGTATAATTCTTCTCTCCCTATGTTTCCTTTTCCCCTCCTCCTACCTGTTTGCTCCTCTTCTCATTCATTGATTTCTCCTTCATTTTGCACTTCTCCAATCCATCCTCCTCCTAGCTTCCCTCCGCCCACCTCTTTTTGTCCCTCCCTCCACTGCATCCCCCCTCTGTCTTCGCACTTTCTCTCCTGCTTCCCCGTCCCTGTCTTTTCCATTCCTCCGTCTCCCTCTCTCTCTTGCTTTTACCCTCCTTTCTCTTCCTTTTGTCTACAACTCACTGAATTCCTATTTCTCTCTGTCTCTTCTCCCCTCTCTTTCTAAGAATTTCTTGATGCAATTAGAACTAAGAGGGGCTCCATGAACTCCTTGGCTGGAAGAAAAGATGGGCAGAAGGGATTCTGATCGTAGGCAGCCACAAAAGTTGATTTGTAGCTGATCTCAAATGTGGGGAAAGAGTTTCAATTACAAAACTCATAAAATGTAAGGATGAGGGAAACTGGCTGCATTTAGAATTTGACTAATGGTTTCAAAGTGCTTTAAAAAGTTTGGCATTTGCCAGCCTTCCTTTCTTCCCCTAATCCTCAAACCCATGAGTTTTTATGGGAAATATAATCCTTTTTTCTGATTCATTTACACTTAGCTCATCTGAGTATTGTTTTGTAAAAACCATCTGAAGTCCAAGAAGTTTTATGAGATCTTTAAAGACTTGTGTCTTGAACCAGGAAGTTGTGTACTGCCCATATAAACGGACCTTGAAACCTAGGGGTCTTGGCATTAAACAGGGTCTAAACTTGGCAAAGACTGGTCCCCATGCCTGAAAGAAACTCGGCTTTCATTTTCAGATTAATAGCGAGTTCAGTGTTTTAGATGAGTGACCATCTCATATGATAGTACATAGGTTGCACAACACATTTTTCAAGGATTATCTTACTAGTTATGTAGACAGCAAGAGACTGATGTGGAAAAACTATGACTTTGCTGGAGTTTCTCAACTAGAGGGGCTGCTTGCTTATGTGTGTATTACCACATTCATGGTTGTATATAAACACACATGCATACAAATGTATATGATCATTCACGGATGAGATTAACATTTACGCTAGAGATTCTTCCCGTGGTTACGTTTCAGAGATTATCTGATTGTAACGTATCCAAATCTGTCATAAGGCAGGTCGTAATCAGATTGAAGACTGGGGTGAGATACCCACCTCTGCTTTGCTGTGGGTCAAGAGAAAGAAAGATTGCGTTGTATCTTTTGAAACATTTTTTTTCTGCAGAGTCATAGAGCGTGGTTGAGCTCACTGCTGTCCCCAAATGTGAGGACCTTGGGTTGGTCTCCAGGCCCTCTGGAAACAGGCTCTCAGGTGAAATGACTTGCTCAGGTTCCCGTGGGAAGTGAAGCAGCCACACTGCTCCAGCCCAGCCCTCTGGATCCCTGTCCAGGCTCTGCCCTCTGCAGGCAGCTGCCTCTCATTGACCAAAACAGGCTTTGATGTATGCCGTCCATCTGAGTCCTGCAGTGCCTAACAAGAAGAGCTCACCCACCACCATAGACTGCAGTCTGGTCCTTTGGTGATGCTGTCCATCACTATTTCCTGAGCTTTCACCTGTCTGACACGTCTTCTTTCCAGCCTAGGCTCTTCAGCATGGAGTTATTGCTTCTAGACACCCCCTGGCCCCATCCACTTCAACTGTTGCTCATAATCCCTACCTGAGAGAGAAAATCTCTGTAGACTGATTTGAGCTGCGGGTAGGAAATGCTTTCCCTACATGTTGTGAATTTTCCGTGAGATGACAAAGAATTGTGGGTTGTACCATGACGTTGCCCTCTCACAAATCAGATACTGCCTTGGGAGAGTTCGGTTATTATCTCAAACTGTCGCTTTATTTATCTTTTTAAAAAGCTTTTGTTTATTTACATTTTTTCTCTCTAACCAGATAGGAAGTTTCTCCAGAACAAAAAGGTTGTGCCTGTGATACTTTGTTTCTGCAAAGGGTCAGCCTCTCTGCTTGCCTCAGAGTAGCACTTGGTGAATATTTATTAGCTTGTGCTCTGTCCTTTCTACAGAATCCCAGCCTGGGAGGCAGTTTCTTCACCCACCCTCCTTCCTCAGTCTTCTCAGCTGGTTCCCTTTGGCCTGGCTCAGAGACTGACCTTGAGTGACCTCACTCATCTTGTCCACAGGGATGTTCTTAGAGCCACAGCCTCTTAGGGCTGGAAGGAATTTTTAATCCAACTTCTCTGTTGGATTATAGAGGAGGAAGTCAAGGTTCAGAGAGGAGAGGTGAACTGCCTGTGGTCTTTCAGCTACTTAGCGGCAGTGTTAGGACTGAACTGAGGTCTCTCCCTCTGGTCAAATGCTGTTTATTCTGTGCCTGGCTCTCAGAGTGTGTTCTCACATGAAACTGGTGGTCAGGCAGATGGACTGAGACCCTCTCCTGCCAAATCAAATATTGGAGGTCTTTCTCCAATGTACAGAAAAAATAGATGAAGGGATTAAGTTTCTTCAACTTTAAATCATTTCTATTAATTCTTCTTAAACCATTGTCACCTGCTACCAACTGTCCACTAGCCAATGCAGGGTTTTCTATTGCATTCATGTAATAAAAGCGTGAATGCTGCTGGAGACACCGTTTTAAATTCAAATGCTAGAAGTAAATATGTTACTATTTCATGGTTTCCACCCAAAAGCACCCTGATCCCAGGGACTCTGTCCCCTGGGACATTCTGCATCTCCCTTAATGTGATTTTGTGTCATCTCCAGTGAGTGATCCTTTCCTTTCGGATAGGGGTCCAGGGAACTGATCTGACTTTAAAAAGAGACTAATAATGGCTTGGCGTTGTCATGGATCCTAAACCCTGTATTCCTGTCGTAGAGGCCTTTTCACCAGGAGCAGGGCTGCCTGCAGGGTCGATTCCTGTTGCGGTTTTCCCAGTCTACGCGGGCGCCCCCTGCTGCCCACCCTGGTACATGCCAAGAGAGGAGTAGGGTACCAGAAGCTGCACACTCAGAAACAGTCACGCGGAGTTTACAATCCCAAAGGGAACCATCTAAACACTTTCGATGGACACTCCGCGCACCCCGAGCAGTCCTTTCTGGGGCCCGATCTAGTATTTTAATCCAATACCCGCAGCAAGTATCCGAGCAAACACGGATAAGAAAATGACTGGAAATGCCTTCCAGACAGTATCAAATGAGTCCTGTGGGGCTTCTAGAAGGAAAGGACCGTTCAGTGACTTTGCCGAGTCCTTTGTCCTTTCCCGGGAGACGGGATCGAGGAGCGGGGACCTCTGCCTTGCCGACCCATAGGAACAATCGATGTGGATGTGGAGGGTGGCGGCGTGTTCTCGGGCTCATCTCACGCTTTCCCCAATTAGGATTTACTGCCTGACGTCACGTCTGCCGGAGATTGGCTGTTCAGATCTGACACTCGGTTCCACGGCGAGAGAAACTTTTTAAAGACTTTGCAGCCCGGGCTGCCGCTGAGCGTCCCGCGCGCTCACACCCGCCCTCGCCCACTCTCGCCGGGTCCCGGGCGCGGCAGCCCCTGCGCCGGCGGCTGGTCGAGCGGACCCTCACCTTGCGCGGCCCGCGCCCCTCGCCCCTCCCCTCCCGGGCCCCGCGTTCCCCACCCCCACCCCGCCCCCTCCTCCCCGCCGCTTTCGGCTGGGGTCTGGGGCCGTTCAGCAGCCCGCAGAACTTCCTCTCCTGCAACCGAGTTTTCCTCCTCCCCGCCTTTCCCGGGCTCCCGGTTGTTCTCGGGGGAGCCTGAGTGCGCGTGGGCGGCCGCACCGGGCGAGCGGCGCGGCCGGGGGCGGGGGCCGGGGGCGCCGGCTGGGGCCCGCGATGGCGGGGGCCTGGCTCAGGTGGGGGCTCCTGCTCTGGGCAGGGTTGCTCGCGTCCTCGGTGCACTGCCGGGTGCGGAGGATCACGTACGTGGTGCGCCCGGGCCCCGGCCTGGCGGCGGGCGCCTTGCCCCTGGGCGGGCCCCAGCGCCCGCGGACCTTCAACGTCGCGCTCAACGCCAGGTACAGCCGTAGCTCGGCGGGCGCCGGGGCCCCCTCGGAGCGGACTCGGCGCACCAGCCCGCCCGGCGGCGCGACCCTGCAGGGGCTCCGGCCACCGCCACCGCCGGAGCCGGCGCGTCCCGGGGGCTCCGGCGGGCAGCTCCACCCCAAGGCTGGCGGTCACCCGGCGGCCGCCCCGTTCTCCAAACAAGGCAGGCAAGCGCTGCGCTCCAAAGTGCCGCAGGAGACCCAGAGCGGCGGGGGCTCGAGGCTGCAGGTTCACCAGAAGCAGCAGCTGCAGGGGTAAGCCCACACCCTCCCTCCTTCCTCGCGCGCGCCGCCCGCGCGGGGACCCGGGGAGTCGCGGCTCCTCGGAGCCCAGCGGCGGCCGTGGGCGTAGTGCGCCGTCGGTGGGTTGTCTCCTCCCCGCCCGCCTCTGCCTGCCTCGCTTGCAGCGCGGCGGGAAGAGCGGAGTGCGGGGAAGCCGGGGGAACTTTGACTGAGGATAAACTCCGATCGCATTGTTACTGAGCTGCGGGTAAACACAAAAGGCATTTCTGCCTGGGGCGTAACCTCCTGTGCGCGAACCAAACTACTCCTAGAAGATGGGCGTAAACATGAAGTCACTACAGCTTAATCCCTCAGCATCAATTAAACTTCTCTTTGCAGCTCAGTTTAATTTTTTTTCTTGAGCTAATGGAAAAAAAAAAGTTTGGAGGAGGGCTGCCTGTAAAGATCCACTTCCTGTTTTGTGACCTGGAATTTTCAGCATCCTACTAATTGTGAGCTTGGCTTCCCTGCACCTGTGGGGTCTGTTTTCCTGGGGCGGCGTGTCTTAGCATTGACAGGAGTTTCGGTTGGATAGTTTCTGTTACTGGGCGTTCATAAACGTCCTCCTTGCCCCTCCTCCTCATTAATCACAGGTTGAGAGTGTGGGGAAGACTTGTTTTGCTTATTTGTTGTTGTTGTTGTTTTCTTCAGGGGTGGTTCCAAGCGTTGTGATTTCACTCCTGTTTGGACGCCTCTTTCTGAAACTCAGATTCAATTTAAAACGTGGGTGCAGATAATACACAAAATACATTTGGCTCTACTTTACTTTTGGAGTTAAGAAAACCGTTTATTTGGACCTTGTTCTCCCCTCCTGTATAGTTCTAGGTTATGCAGGTTTTGGTTCTTCCATCCTTCCCTGATACACTGTCCTTACCCTTCTGCTTGGGCAGCTTTGGGTTGGACATCCTGGGTCCCTGTTTCGAAGCCAGAGGAATGTGGAAGCAGGAGGCTGGGCTTGCAGGAGCACCCTGGAGGCTTGGGTTCTCTGGAAGGCAGTGTCGCTACGACTGGACTCAGGGGTCTTGCTTTGTTTGTTTCAGGGTCAATGTCTGTGGAGGGCAGTGCTGCCATGGCTGGAGTAAGGCCCCTGGCTCCCAGAGATGCACCAAACGTAAGTTTCCATGTTCACAGCAGCCCTGCACAGTAGGTGAAGTGGGTCTGTCCACACGGGGCATCCCACAGGGGCCACTTGAAGAGGCTATGCAATGTGTGTGGTGCAGTCTACCCCGTTATCTGAAGCCTTCATCACCACCCAGGAAGGGCTGGGCCAGGGTAATGATGGTATCAAGGCCAGCAGCGATTCATTGTACAAAACCGTGCCGTGCATCCAAGATTCCCTTGCACCCAACCGTGGTATTAATTACTCTGTTACCACCGTGAATCAGGGGCTAGGAAAAGAAATTCCCATTGGAGGATGTGCCGTATGGCAGAACCAGTGCAATTAATTTAACCATGGATATCGACAAACGAAAAACATTCTTTAAGTTGATGGTAGGAGGGGAATGGGAAGTAGGACGTCCTGCTCTGGAACAAAACATCAGTAGTGTTAAAGCTTTCTGAAAACAGCACTCAGAATCTGCCGTCCTTGTGGCCTGTTTCCTAGGAGGTAACCACTCTACTGTTCTTCAGAACTGACAAGTGGGTTTTCCTGCATTGCTTCTCCAGCTAATACACAGGCTTAGGAGTGTTTTGAAACATGTATTAATGATGCATATAGATTTGAGAACATCAGAAAATACTTCCCTCTGCATTGTGAAATTAAGGATTAAGGCAAAATATTCTTTGAGGGTCCTCTTGACGAGTTGATTCTGTCTGGTGCTACCTGGACATAAAGAATTCTTACTTCCATTCAGGAGTAGTTAAGCATTCTTATGTGTTCTCTGCATAGAGTTTGAACCATAAACATGTGGATTAGAATCGTTCAAAATTTTAGCTGCTTTTTGGTATTCAGTGTAATAAGTAAAATTTAGCAATTTGTCTTGTATACGGTTTGGATTTTAAAATGCTGGTGAATTAATTAAAAATTTTTTCTATTATGGTCATTTCTATTACAGTCATTCTGGTGAACTTGCTTGTTGGAAGATGCCTTCAATCCTTGAAAGAAACAGGACTTTGGCATAGTGGCTTTAGTTTTATAAAAAGCAGTGTCCAGGTGGGTTATGATTTGGCTGTGATCAAGGAGTAGTGGCAGACATGAACTCACTAATCAGCCTCCTTGATATTGAACTCAAACCGCTAGGTCAGAAATACTCAGGGTTGTAGGCATTTTATTTTTAATTTTAAATTTATTTTATTTATTTATTTTTGGCTGTGTTGGGTCTTTGTTGCTGCTCGCATGCTTTCTCTAGTTGTGACGAGCGGGGGCTACTCTTCGTTGCGGTGCGCGGGCTTCTCTTGTTGTGGAGCACAGGCTCTAGGTGCGTGGGCTTCAGTAGTCGTGGCATGCGGGCTCAGTAGTTGTGGCTCGTGGGCTCTAGAGTGCAGGCTCAGTAGTTGTGGCACACAGGCTTAGTTACTCCGCGGCATGTGGGATCTTCCCGGACCACGGCTCGAACCCGTGGGCCCTGCATCCCCTGCATCGGCAGGCAGATTCTTAACCACTGTGCCACCAGGGAAGCCCCAGGCATTTTAGATTGTCGTAATTCTTCACATCTTCTTAGATTACACTTGACAATAGCGCACCAGCATTTTCCTGAATTTACAATTGCTTGGGTCCAATTACATACCCTCTCCTCCCTTCGGTAACTCCTGCTATGATGTTGTTTGCCTGTTATGTGCAGACAGCTCATCCGTGACAGCAGCATTGCTGTGCAAAGTGGGGTATTGCTGTGTAAAGATTAAAGATACAGAGCAGGTTGTTATAGGTGATGGTGAGTGCTCTTTGGTGCCCATTAGAGAGAATGTGTTAAGACTTTCAAAGAAGTTTACTTGGCAAATGATGCTGTTGAGTGCCCTCTCTGAAAAGAGAGTAGTACCCCATTCTTAGGTTGTCTGAGGATTTGCAGGTCCAAAGAAGATGCTCTAGAAGGAGAACATCCGATCTTGAGGAATCACCTCATGGCTTCCTGCTTCTCCAGGTGAGGGAGGCAAGGGCACAAGTGTGCCTCGGTTTAGCCAGGTTTGCCCTCTGGTGACCCAGAAAGAGAAAGGCTGCAAAAGGCTACCCGTCAGAAAAGTTAGGGTTGCACAGTTACTGTATACAGTGTTCCAGAGGACGTTGCTCCGTTGGCTTAGTCTCACGATACCAGTAACAAATGCTTCCGGCTTTTGGTTTAAGTTATCCTTCCAGCTTCTAGAAGGTAGCCCTTGGACAGCACCGGGACCTAAGCAATCAGTGTAACATTAGCCTTCCAGTACTGCCCAATCTGACAAATTAATTCAGGCCCAAATGGCGGAAGCTTAAATCACAACTTCTTTCAAGAACAGTTGTGTTTTTAAAAATGATGCTGGGTTAGGTCAGTGCTCAATCCAAAGTAAGATACGCTAGATGGATATGTTTCAATGGGGGGTCTTGTGTTTGTCTCCCTGTGCAGAGCCAGGGAGATGAGGGAGCCTTATACCTTCACATGGGACAACTGGGGTTACCACTGATGCGGCAAAACTTGTGTCCATGGCTAAGCAGTGTGACACCAGGAAAGACCCCTGGCCTTGGGTTCAGGAAACCTGAGTTTACACCCTCAAGCGTTCACTAGCTGTGTGGCCTTGGGGAATTCATTTGACCTCTCTGACCCTTATATTTTCCCATCCTGAAATGACTGTGCTAAAAACTTGACTACTGGGACTTCCCTGGCGGTCCAGTGGATAAGACTTCATGTTTCCACTGCAGGGGGTGTGGGTTTAATCCCTGGTTGGGGAACTAAGATCCCACATGCCGTACGGCGTAGCCAAAAAACCAAACCAAAACAAAACAAACCCCAAATTTGACTACTTTCTAGGATTGTTACAGGTATCAAGGTGAAATAGAATGATGGATGTGAAAGCCTTGATGAAACCAGAAGGAGTCTTAGAGTTTATTATTGAATCAAGCCAAGTAAATCCTGTCTCATTTATCCATTATTTGGTTTTCTTTCTTCCCTGTGTATGTTTCTCCAGCTATTGTTGTCATCTTCTTTTCAAAGAATGTACATGTGGATCCCTTTTTATATTACAGCTTTAAAGTAGTTTAGGGCTGGGGGAGGGGGAAATAGGGAGAATTGGTCAAGCGGTACAAAGTTTCAGTCCCTCAGGATGAATAAGTTCTGGAGATCTAATATACAGCGGTGTGACTATAGTTAACAGTACTGTGTTATATACTTGAAATTTCTTCAGAGGGTAGATCTTAGCGTGTTCCCGCAACACACACACACACACACACACACACACACACACACACACACACGTTAACTGTGTGGTGATGGGTATGTTTATTAGCTTGACTGTGGTGCTTATTTTACAATGTGTGCGTATATCAAAACATTGTTATACACTTTAAATATATACAATTTTTATTTGTCAATTATACCTCAATATAGATGAATAAAAAAAGGAATAAATGAAAATGCCAGTCACTTCCATCCTGCCTGGCTTTGATTACTGAGAAAAAAGAAATAAAGTAGGCTGGGTTGTTCTGTATCCCAGAATGATTTATTTTAAAAGAACTTTGAAAGAGACTAAATATTAGATTATTTGTGTATCTCTAGTTCTCTTTGTGTAAAGCTTGCTGTTTAGATGGAAAATACTCCCCTAAGGGATTCATAAATTGCATGGAAAAAATTCTGACACCAATTTTTGTGACTACAACTACTTTGGTAAATACTAGTGAAATTTAGACTGCAAAAGCAATTGCTTTGTGGTCTCTTTCCTCTCTCACTTCCTTATTATGCTGAGATTGAACAATTGCACTTGGATATGGTTTATTACACTTAACAAATACAAAAACCAATGGCATGTCAACATGAATTTCCTTATTACGATAGTAATCATCATATACATAATTAACACAACATTGTAAAACAACTATACTTCAAATTAAAAAAGGTAGTAGTTATCATACAATGTGTATGCACATTTAAATGTGCACATTAAATTTAAATCAACAGCAAGGATGCCTTGTAATTGTCAGTTCTATTTTGAGGATAATTGAAAGGGTTTAGCTGAAGAATTTCAGTGTGTAGAGACTATTTTCCAGTTGATGCAAAAAATATTTCTGCCTAAGAGTTGGGATGTGTTTCTGTTGTTCAGTTTGCTTAATCCTGTGAGGAAAACAAGGTGCCCCTTCAAAGCAGACTGGATTGTTTTTAGTTGATTGAAACTTAATTTAAATGGGCCACAGGCAAATGCTTCTGAAGACTGAAGATTTAGCAAACCTGAAATTGCCAATCAGAGAGATGTGAAACAAATGGCAGCAGACCCACACGGGCAGAGAGAATGGATGTGGGTGTCCGCAATGGCAGCCCCGAGGGCTTTGGCCACCCAGTCTCTACGTAGAGATGCCCAGTTGCATGTTAATGCTTCTTTTCCAGACACCCTCTGTATGTGTGTCTCTAGGAATTGAAATCACAGCTCGAGATATGGCATTTTAGTTATTAATGTGGAACGACTGCTGATAGCGATGTCCATTTTGGGCAAAGGAGAAGGCACTGCATCTGTTCCCTTTCCAAGGGGTTCACATTTATTGGGAGGGTGTTAACTTTTTTTGGCCTATCCCCATTTTTGCATTTTGTTCCCTCTGTCTAAACTGAACCTGCCCCCTCTTGGTTGTTCCAATCTTATTGTGCCCCTCTCAGGGTAAGCGCAGGCCAGAGAGAGACATTGCCAGTGGGCTCAGCTTTAAAGAGGAGACTGGACCTGGGAACAGACCACACAAAAGAATAAAGGGGAGATGAGGGTGAGGCCGGGTTGGCAGGATGAGGTGGATGGAACAGGAAAGATGGCAGATCTGAATCCAAAGCGGGTGCCTGGCACATGGCAGGCCCTCCCTAAATGCATGGATGGTTCTTTCATTTCTTTAACGGATATCTGTTTAGCTTTTACCATGTGCCAGGGTCTGTGAATAGAGGAGAAACGCAGCCAGCTGTAGAGAGTGCGGGGTCTGTTTTTACTCACTTAACTCATGGCACATCAAATGACTTGTTCTCTCCTTAGCAAGAAACAGAAAATCGATATTCCATTGCTTTTCCACTGGCATTCAGCCCACAGTGCTTTGGGGGAAAAAAACCCCCAAAGCCAACCCTAGACATTTTCCTTAATTATATACAGAAGAGACGTAGTCACGTCTACCCTTGGTGCTTAGAGTTGCCGCAGTCGAGGGCATCGTCCATGAGTGTGGGGTGTGCCTGGAGTTGCAGGTGACAGAGGCCTTTCAGGCCGTCTCCTGTCCCTCTGGGCTTGGCCTTGTGCTAGCTGAGCTCGGGAGTTGGGCCCGGAGTGATCACACAGCTTTCGTCTGCCCGCTGTGGCCATTGACAGCTGCTTCGCCAATAGATCCACAGTGAGGTTTATTGTGGCAGCTGCTGGGAGCACCGCCCCGGCCCCAGTGCTGGGAGCAGGGGCGGGAGGGTCGGCTGGAAAATCTTGTCGTGCGGCACAGACCGCCCGGTGAAGGGAGAAGGACCCAGAGGTCAAGTTCACACTGGGTCAAATATGTGTTCTCAGCACTGGTTAAAACAAACATTTAGGAACCATAAATCCTGGGCTGCGATCATACTTAAACCTTCATTGTGAAACCCTGCAGCCCCTGGGCCAACCTGAACACCCCACCCTCCCGCCCCTGCCCGGCCTGCTTTAGTGAAGTGTTTCTCTGCCCGGTGAACCCTTGGCCCTTAGGAAGCCTGCCTTGCTCAAAGGACCTTTGGCCACCACAGGAGTCTGCTGTTTCTGAGCCTGTTATTTGTTGTCTTGGATATTCCAAACATACTCAAACATGTTTGGGAGCTCAAATAAGTTTTCCTAAAATGCAGATTTTGCTTCCAAGTTCTTCCTAGCAATGAACAGGGCAACTAGGAGTGCTAGGGCGGTGTCGCCACTCTTGTAACACTGACCAAGATCAGAGCAGGGGCTGAGAAGCTGCTGATGAGGGGAGGCTAATTTGTGCAGTGCTTTGGAGCCTGTGAAGGACGTTCGCTTTATTTTACTTAAAAAAAAAAAAAAAAAAAGGAATGCTTCATGAATTTGCATGTCCTCCTTGTGCAGGGGTCATGCTAATCTTCTCTGTATCTTTCCAATATTAGTGTATGTGCTGCAGAAGCCAGCACTGGAGAGCATTTTCTTGACCTTCACACCCTGGGAGTGTAGACCAGGCAGCCATGATTTATTACCCCCTTTTTAAATGGGGGGCAGGGCTCAGACCCCACCCCAGCTCTGTGGCTCTTGGTTTATTGTTCTTTCTACTGCCCTAGGCTTCCTGGACGTCCAGTGTGGCAGCATCTCTCTTGAGGTCTTGGTCTTCGACTCTCCTGACAGCCCTGCTTTGGACTGGCTTTCACTGCCTCTATTCGCTGTGTGATCTCCCAAACCTGTAACAAAGTACCGCAAACTGGGTAGCTTAGAACAACAGAAATGTATTGTCTCAGAGTTCTGGAGGCTAGAAGTCCAAAATCAGGGTGTCGAGAGGGTTGGTTCCTTGTGAGGGAAGATCTGTTCCAGGCCTCTCTCCCTGGCTAGCAGAAGGCTGTCTTCTCCTTGTGTTTCTTCACCTCATTTCCCCTCTAGGCATGTCTATCTTTGTGTCCAAATTTCCCCTTTTTATAAGGACACCCGTCATATCAGATTAGAGCTCACCATAATGACCTCATTTTTAACTTGGTTACCTCTGTAAAGACCCTGTCTCCAAAATAGGTCACAAACTAAGGTACCAGAGATCAGGAATCCAACACAGCTTTCTTTGTGGGGGGAGCCATTCGACTCATGATAGAAGGCCATAGATGCTCTGCATGTGGGCTTGAGAAGTGGGCTACTCAGAGCTGGGCCACCCCTGAGGCAGTCAGGGATTCCCTAGCAATGACCCCAGGACGGGTGGGCAGAGGCTCAGTTGCGCTCCTCCCACATAGTCTGTGACTGTGGATCTAATGTGGCTTCTTCCCTAATTCAGGAGCTCTGGCTGCTTCAGGGAGCAGAAAATGTGAGGAACTGGCCACTGGTGATTTTGGTTATACCTCTGGGCATTTCCACTAGTTCTGCTTTAAAGAGATTCTATGGTGCCTCTTAAACATGAATGTGCAGCTGGTCGCTGGAGGAGTTTGTTAAACTGCTTTCTTGAATCAGAGTCTCTGGGATTTTTATTTAATGAGCACATCAGGTGATGCTGATGGAGGTGGCCCACCTTTTGAGAAACAGTGATCCAGAAGGAACCCTGTCCTGGGCAATATTTATGACACTTTGTGTGGGAATCTGAAGGCCAAGCCTAACACTTAGCAATTTAGAAACTTGTCAAGGCAGGAGCCCTCTACACATTGCTTTAGGTCAGTTTTAAATAGTACGTACAAAGATGGCTGCATACAGGGTTATTACACCCAGTTTTTCTTTTGTTAGTTGAATGATAAATACATATATTTTTACAAGAGTTGGACACTTGCAAAATTGTTAATGATACATAGGTGGTTAAATAAAGTGGTTTTAAAAAAGGTTGAAACACTTTGGAACACATTGGGCGCTTTTTCCACTAAATATTTTATTTTTAATTATAAAATATTTTAAATACACAAAAATGCAGAAAATAATACATCCAGCTGCTCATGTTTTTAAAACCACCCTGATATGATAATTAAGCACAATAATTTACAGATAAGGGAGAAATTATGATCTTACCTTGCTCTTTTTTTTTTTTTTGGCTGTGTTGGGTCTTCATTGCTGCACATGGGGTTTCTCTAGTTGTGGTGAGCGGGGGCTACTCTTCATGGCGGTGCACAGGCTTCTCATTGTGGTGGCTTCTGTTGGTGGCGTACGGGCTCTGGGCGTGCGGGCTTCAGTAGTTGTGGCATGCGGGCTCAGTAGTTGCAGTGCACGTACTCTAGAGCATAGGCTCAGTAGTTGTGGCACACAGGCTTAGTTGCTCCGTGACATGTGGGATCTTCTGGGACAAGGGATCGAACCCGTGTCCCTTGCACTGGCAGGCGGATTCTTAACCGCTGTGCCACCAGGATTATCTCGCTCTAACTGCATGTTTTACTAATGATGTTTCCTATCTTCCTAGGGGGAGAGAAAATAGTACATAATTTGTTGGTGTGACACAAAGTGGTTGTTTTGGTACTTATGGAAAAATACATCAGAGCTGTATTTGTATAAGCTCACGTGCACCTATTAATTTGCCTAGCTTATTATTAAGGATTGAACATTTCATGTAAGCACAGTCCATTGGACACCAAGAATCATTTAGACCCAAGACAATGTGGTTACAAGAAGGAAATGCTACCCGTTACTGTCCCACCTGACCCGCCTTTCTTGCTTTCCTACTCTTTCTCTTGTCCTTACTAGGCCTCAGTTTTGCGTGCCGTGAACTAGAGGCAGTATAGGTCCATGGTTAGAAGTTCGGTCTTTGGAGTTAGAATACAAGGCACCTAACTTGATGTTAACACTTTGTCAACACATCCTCACTATGTGACCTTGGACTGTGAGAGCTGGGGCAAGGCTAAGTTACCCCATTCACAGGACAGGTGTGATGATGGTTTGTGCTATCATTCAGAGGCTTGTTGGGGGACCGCATGAAGTAAAATACACAGAGTTCTTGGAGAGCAGCTGTCCCCCTGCCCCCCGCACAACAGTATTTGACAGATGTGAGCTCTCAGGGGTTCCTGTTTACTTGCTTAGACCCTCTCCCTCCTGGGCGCCTCAGCTTTTTACACACCCCTCTTGGTGTTTCTCAGATCCCCTGGTGAAAATCATGGCTCTCTCTCCCCCTCTCTGGGAGCACTCTGTTTTCACTCTTACTTTGCTCTGGGTATGGCTGGACCCGGGGAGAGGGGCATCTGCCTCCCCATCAACGTGGAGCTCCTGGGGAGCGGCATTTTCTTTCTTTCTTTTTTTTTAAAAACACTTTTAAAAAATAAATTTATTTATTTATTTATTTTGGGCTGTGTTGGGTCTTCATTGCTGCACACAGGCTTTCACTAGTTGCGGAGAGCGGAGGCTACTCTTCGTTGTGGAGCACGGGCTCTAGGGTGCTCGGGCTTCAGTAGTTGTGGTACGTGGGCTTATTTGTCTGCGGGATGTGGGGTCTTCCCAGACCAGGGATCCAACCTGTGTTGGTCCATTCATCGGCAGGCGGATTCTTAACCACTGTGCCACCAGCGAAGTCCTGCAAGATTTTCTTTGTGTCATTTTAAGTACCCAGGCTCTGTTCCTTGCCATAGTACAAATGCTAACTGAATCGAGTAGAATTGAATTGAACCAGCATCTCTGATTTTGCTGTGTTGTAAATACTATCCTCTAAATGCTACCTAAAGAATTCTACTTCCTTTTTTGTTTCCTCTCACCTTCGGGCAATAATTCTCCTTTGGTTTTCTTTCTACTATTTTTTCTGTGTGCTTATCCCTTGCCTGACAGACACTGCTTATTATGACAGCTTTGCAAGGACACACCACCTTATTCCATTTCCTCCTACTTCTCTGAAGGCTACCCTGGCATGGCCCAAACTTTAAGACAGCTTTTCCTTTCTCACTGCCAATTTTAGAATCTTTCAGCTAAACATCATCTGATAGAGATTTGGGACTAAGTAAAATGAATGTTGTATGATTTTCCCTGTAATTTTAGATCCCCAAATACTTCTCTTGGCCAACTACACTATTCCCTGTGGTTTTTTCACTCCACTACATTTGAGTAATATTGTTGGCATGGACCTAAGTAAACAGTTTGCGAAATGTCGTGTTTTGTAAATTAGGAGATGGATGGGCTGGTTTTTTAATACATGCTCTTGGTTCTGCTGGACCAGAGGAAGGATGAGTTTGGTCAGTGGATGGGAAGACAAATTGGAGGAAAGTTTTTTTTTTTTTAATTTGTTTTATTTATTTATTTTTGGCTGCATTGGGTCTTCGTTGCTGCATGCGGGCTTTCTATAGTTGTGGCGAGCAGGGGCTACTCTTCGTTGCGGCGCGTGGGCTTCTCGTTGCGGTGGCTTCTCTTGTTGCAGAGCACGGGCTGTAGGCGTGTGGGCTTCAGTAGTTGTGGCACTTGGGCTCAATCGTTGTGGCTCGCGGGCTCCAGAGCACAGGCTTGGTAGTTGTGGTGCACAGGCTTAGTTGTTCCACGGCATGTGAGATCTTCCAGTACCAGGGCTCGAACCCGTGTCCCCTGCATTGGCAGGTGGATTCTCAACCACTGTGCCACCAGGGAAGTCCCTGGAGGGAGGTGTTTTTAACTGAAGTTGATGTGGTCAATTCACTCATCAGTTATTTAAAGGTGAGAACTAGATGGTTGGAGGGGAACCTTCAGAAGTATATTTTGGTAATGAATTAAGGGAGAATCTTCACAGGGGAAAGAAGATGTAACCAGCAAAAAGCCACTGGAGGAAAAGAGGATCATAAAATAAGGAATATATAATAATAAGGATCCTTTGTCTTTGTAGACTTTAAAATGTTTGTATTTCTTATAGGATTACCAAACAATTCCAATCTCCCTTTCAATCTTGCAGGAACTTCAGTTTATTATTGTTACTATAAAATAAGAGTAGAATCTCTATCCTTTCACCCATATGTGTTACATTTAACACCATATCAAGTGGGCAGTTAACAATTAACATCTTCAACATGTTTCATTGTAAAAGCCATTTAAATCGGCTAAGAGGTACCACCTCACCTTGATGAATCATTTGCTACGTTGGTTCAAGAGTGGGAGTGCTTCTGTCTCTGCCATTAGCTGTGAAGTTTCAAGCAGATCAATTAATTAACTCCTAAGATTTTTTTTCAAGCTGAATGAAATGAATGGGGATAGGGCCATTCATCACCCAACCTAATTCAAGTCATTCTTGTGAATATTGGGCATACAAATCCTCTTCTGTCTTAACTTTTTTTTTTTAATTGGGGTATAATTGCTTCACAATGTTGTGTTAGTCTGTGCTGTACACGAAGTGAATCAGCCATATGTATACATATATCTCCTCCCTCTTGGACCTACCCCCCCCCGCCCCAAATCCCGCCCATCTGGGTCACCACAGAGCAACAAGCTGAGCTTCCTGTGCTGTACAGCGGGTTCCCACTAGCTGTCTATTTTACACATTTTTCACATTGTATCACTTTTGTGTGTGTGCACTTGTGGGTGTGTGCTTCCCGGCTTGATGTGAGCTCTGTCTGTGAGGGTAGTGATCAATACCATAACCATCTTTTTATCCTCGGACCTAGTAAGCACATAGACTTTTATGGAAGGAATGAATGAATGAATGATTAAATGGATGAATGAATTCATTTGTTGTACTTTCACTGAGTCCCTGTGTGCTAGGTACTGGCACACAGAAGGTGTTAAGATTTATTTTCTATGAATAAAATAAAACAGGGCGAGAGGATAGAGAGTGATGGGGGCCGGGGGAAGGGGGATGGAGTAAGGAAAGGTCACTGTAAGGAAGTGGTTTATGAGACCTATGTGATATGAAAGGGTCTGGTGGAAGAGCCTTTTTGGACAAGAGAACAGCTAGAACAAAGGCCCTGGGGTGGGAATAGGCCTGGCCCTGTACAGGGGCCCAGAAGTGAGTTTTGTTGGGTTGTTAGTATGGGCTAGAGTAATAGGTGATAAGGGAGACAGGGCTGGATCGCCAGTCAGGTCTTGTAGCTGTGGAAAGCCATAAATAGGGGACTTACAGCTTACAAATGCAAGTAGATTTTATTATTAATGAATAAACACAATACAGGATTTGGTATTTATCAGCACTACTTTTCTATGTCTGTGAGTCTGTTTCTGTTTTGTAAATAAGTTCATTTGTATCATATTTTAGATTCCACGTATAAAGTGGAAGTAAGTAAGTGGACTTAATTCACTTAGTATGACACTGTCTAGGTCCATCCATGTTGCTGCAAATGGCATTATTTCATTCTTTTTTATGGCTCAGTAGTATTCCTTGTATATATATGCCACATCTTCTTTATCCATTCATCCATTGATGGACATTTAGGTTGCTTCCATGTCTTGGCTATTGTAAATAGTGTTGCTATAAACATTGGGGTTCATGTTTCTTTTCGAATTATAGTTTTCCCTGGATATATGGCCAGGAGTGGGATTGCTGGATCATATGGCAACTCTATTTTTGGTTTTTAAAGAAACCTCCATACTGTTTTCCATAGCGGCTGCACCAATTTACATTTTCACCGACAGTGTAGGCGTTTTCTCCACACCCTGTCCAGCATTTGTTATTTGTAGATTTTCTGATGATGCCCATTCCAACTGGTGTGAGGTGATACCTCATTGTAGTTTTGATTTGCATTTCTCTAATAATTAGTGATGTTGAACATCTTTTCATGTGCCTATTGGCCATCTGTATGTCTTCTTTGGGGAAATGTCTATTTAGGTCTTCTGCCTGTTTTTTGATTGGGTTGTTGTTGTTTTTGTTGAGTTGTGTGAGCTGTTTGTACATCTTGGAAATTAAGCCCTTGTTGGTCACATTGTTTACAAATATTTTCTCCCATTCCATAGGTTGTCTTTTCATTTTGTTTATGGTTTCCTTTGCTGTGCAAAAGCTTATAAGTTTGATTAGGTCCCATTTGTTTATTTTTGCCTTTCTTTCTATTGCCTTGGGAGACTGACCTAAGAAAACATTGCTATGATTTACGTCAGAGAATGTTTTGTGTATGTTCTTTTCTAGGAGTTTTATGGTGTCATGTCTTATATTTAAGTCTTTAAGCCATTTTGAGTTTATTTTTGTATATGGTGTGAGGGTGTATTCTAACTTTATTGATTTCTATGCAGCTGTCCAGTTTTCCCAACACCACTTGCTGAAGAGACTGTCTTTTCTTCATTGTATATTCTTGTCCATTGTATAGTCTTGTCTCTTTTGTCAAAGATTAATTGACTGTACGTGTGTGGTTTTATTTCTGGGCTTTCTATTCTGTTCCATTGATCCATACGTCAGTTTTTGTGCCAGTACCATGCTGTTTTGATTACTGTAGCTTTGTAGTATTGTCTGAAGTCTGGGAGGGTTATGCCTCCAGCTTTGTTCTTTTTCTTCTGGATTACTTTGCAATTCCGGGTCTTTCATGGTTCCATATAAGTTTTAGGATTATTTGTTCTAGTTCTGTGAAAAATGTCATAGGTATTTGATAAGGGATTGCATTAAATCTGTAGATTGCTTTGGGCAGTATGGCCATTTTAAGTGTACTAATTCTTCCAATTCAATGTTTCATTGTTCTTAATGTATAAGTCTTTCACCTACTTAGGTTTATTCCTAAGTATTTTTTTTGGATGTGATTTTAAAAGGGGTTGCTTTATTACTTTCCCTTTCTGATATTTCATTGTTAGTGTAAAGACATGCAACAGATTTCTGAATGTTAATTGAAAAATAATGTTTTAAATAGACAGTTGAATCACCTTTATTGTTAATTTTTTTTTTTGCGGTACGCGGGCCTCTCACTGCTGTGGCCTCTCCTGTCATGGAGCACAGGCTCCGGACTTGCAGGCTTAGTGGCCATGGCCCACGGGCCCAGCCACTCCGCGGCATGTGGGATCCTCCTGGACCGGGGCACGAACCCGCGCCCCTTGTGTTGGCAGGTGGACCCTCAACCACTGCGCCACCCGGGGAAGCCCCCTATTGTTAATTTTTATTGATGAGAAAAGCTGCATATAGAATAGTGAAGTACCCAAGGCCATACACAAATTACTGTTGCAGTCTAACTTCCTGCATTGTACCCAGATCGCCAGACCAGCCCCATGCTGATTGGACCTCTGTGTCTTTGCTGAGCTCTGGCAGAAGGTGACACTCTCACCAGAGCCATGAGGCCAAGACTTAGGATGGAAGGTTGAGGATCAAAAAAAAAAAAAAAGTCTCTGGTCACTGCTGTTTGAAAAGCAAACTAGGGGGGATCTTCACATGGTACTAAATAAAAAATAAAACGTTAAATCCTTTAAAAAAACTTTAAACATAAAAATCCCAATCTTGTGCTTGTAGAAAATTCACAGAGAGCAGTTAGGATGTGTTAAAGTAAGAGTGTAAAATTTTTGGAATACATTTGAATTCTGTTCTGAAGTTTTCTTCAGTGCCTCCGCCCCATCCAACTTACTGTTGGTGGGGTGAGCCCGAGATAGGTGCAAAGGCAGCCTCTGCTGGGAGATTTTGTTCCTATTTGTAAATGAGGTTAATACCACCCTCTGCAGTTAAGATCAGATGAAATGAGGCTCATGAACATGCCTCACAGGAGAGCCCTATAGACATAAGGTGATATTATTAATAAAGTGTTTCTGGCTGTTTTGTGAAAACTTTTCAATTGCTGGTGAAAATTTTTTTTCTATAATGTGTTAGTATACTTCTTTTCTTGAAAATTAGAACGCTTGGGACTTCCCTGGTGATCTAGCAGTTAAGACTCCGCACTCCCAGTGCAGGGGGCCTGGGTTTGATCCCTGGTCAGGGAACTGGATCCCGCATGCATGCCGCAACTAAGAGCCCACATGCTGCAACTAAAGATCCTGCACGCGGCAATGAAGATGCCGCGTACGCAACTAAGACCTGGTGCAGCCAAATAAATAAATATTTAAAAAAAAAAAATATATATATATATATATATAAAAGAAAATTAGAATGCTTAATGTATTTCAGTAAGTTTTGGGGGTCATAGATCTTGTGTATCACACCTTTACATTGATCATCCCATTTATGGTCTCTGGGGGCACATCCTGGAAGTTGGCTTGAAAATAAGCAAAAATACCTAAATCTCCACGTTAGTTCCCCGTCCACATGCACGAGTGATTCGCTTTATTCTCCTAAAAGTAGAGTGCAGGCAAAGACGAAGATTTCTTCTTTTTGAGAAAGCTCCATTTCTTTCTTATTGTGATAGTGAAAAGGTTATGTTTTTAGTCCAAAATTTCTCAGTAATTGGAGGTGAAATAATACAGATGATAAATTAAAGTCAGGGACCCTGTTTTTGTTTTACTTTGTATCCTTTGGGAAGCCGGCCTACCCGGTGGTTCTGCATATACAATAGACCCTTAGTTGCTTGATTAATAAGCATTACAAGTCACATTTGTTTTGAGGGAAAGACCAGCTGAAATTCATTTAACTCAGTGGCTACCGAGATTATGTCAGTAAGCTGTTCCTTTTGTTATGAGAGAATGTATATTGCAACAAACCTCCCTGGGTGACAGTTTTTAATGCTCAATGTTGAGTGCTAGATGCTCTTTCTCTGGTAAAACTGCCCCATTCCTTCCTGTAATACAGACTGCTTGAGTGGCACTTCATAGACCTAGGGATTCTCAAAGCATGGTCCCTGGACCAGGGGCAGCAGCATCGCCTGGGAACTCATTAGAAATGCAGATTCTCAGGCCCCGCCCTGGACTCGCTGAAGCAGAAACTCTGAGGTTGGGGCCCAGCACTCTGTGTTTTAACGTGCCCTCCAGGGGGTGCCGTTATAGTTGTGGTTTGAGAACCACTACTCTCGCTAAACCCATCTCCTCCTCCCTTTCTGTGTCCCCCCTGCACCCCTCCTTGATCATCCAAGGGGGAGAAGGAGTACAGGGAAATTGGCTCCTTTGGGCTCCAGGCCTTGGGGACTAGAAGCGTGTGTTTTCTCCCCTTCCCAACGGAACGGAGCGATTCCCTTGTCTCAGGTGGGAATTCTGGACCTGAGCAGATGCAGCCGTGCACATTGACACACAGTCTGTTCTGCACAGTGACTGAGGAGACTTGGAGAAGCCGTTTTGCCATCCAGTGAACGTGGGTTTTGTGCCTTGGGGCCTTCCTAGTTCTGTTCTTTACTGTGGACAATGCTGAAATCACTTCTTCATGTTCTTCAGAGCTGCAGATATCAGCTTTGTGTGGTGCATGGATCCCCTCTGTCTCACAACCCCCTGTGGGATGTATAAGAAATGCAAGTTGTGGGAATGAACTTATTTAGGAGACAGAAACAGACTCACAGACATAGAAAACAAACTTACAGTTACCAAAGAGGAAAGAGGGTGGGGAAAGGATAAATTAGGAGTTTGGGATTGGCAGATACAAACACTATATATAAAATATCAATAGATAAATCACAAGGTTCTACTATATGGCACAGGGAACTGTATTCAATGTCCTCTAATAAACCATAATGGAAAAGAATATGAAAAGGAATATATATATATATATATATATATATACACACACACACACATACTGAAAAACTTTGCTGTACACCAGAAACTAACACAACATTGTAAATCGAGTATACTTCAGTTAAAAAAAAAGAAATGCAGGTTATGGGGCCCCACCCCACACCTACCACAGTGGAACCCCCAGGGGTGACCCTCGTTTTCACAAGCATCCCGCCGACTGATCCACATGGAAGCTTGAGGACCCTGGGCTTAAAGTGGGTATACTGAAATAAAAGATGTCACAGGCAAGGAATGACGAGAAAGGTATTACACAATAAATAAAAGGAACAGGAGTGAATGTGACATCTTGTTTTGCAGGCAGGTGCTGTTACTCGTTTCCAAGATAGTTTAGGAGTGAAATGAAGAGCAAACTGTGGTCCAGAACATGCCCTCGGCATTGGCAGGGACAAAGCTTTCTTGTGTGAAGATGAGGAAGTTCAGACGGAGAATGGACAAGGCAGAGTTGCTTGGCCATTCCTTGGGGTCCTGCTGACTCATTCCTGGAAGTCACTGTAGGAAGGCATCAGATCTTTGGAAACTGACCAGTTGAGAATTTCAGCAATGACACATACTTTTGAGATGTGTATTTAGGAAAAGAATTGCCTATAATAAGACTAGGAACCTTTGTAGAAAAAGAGTGAATGAGGAGTTGCTTTGCTTGTCCTGTGAAATAGGGACTGTTTTTCCCCATCACATATCTTTTTTTTTTTTCCTGCAAAATAATGAATGCAAAAACACTTTATCTGCATATGGAAGAAAAATTACGTTTTTAAAAAATATTTATTTCTTCTCCAAGTAGAAAGTTTTTTTGGGGGGAAGGTAGCTTATTTAAATCATCAGTTACTGTGGTAATAGTTATATGTGGTTAAAAGTAAATATTTTATCTTTTCTTCACAAACATGTAGTTATTTCCAAATACCTTCATGTTACTTTTGATAAAACATTGAAATGTTTGAATACCATGTAGACAAGACCATAATGCTAGAAAATGGTGCTAAAATTTTGAAAAGACCCAAATTTCAGGAATGGCTTAAAATATGAATTTAAAAAAAATTAGTTTTCACTCCTGCTGTCTTAGTATGGGTAAACACTTTTTTTTTTTTTTGCGGTACACGGGCCTCTCACTGTTGTGGCCTCTCCCGCTGCGGAGCAGAGGCTCTGGAAGCGCAGGCTCGGCGGCCACGGCTCACGGGCGCAGCCGCTCCACGGCATATGGGATCCTCCCGGACTGGGGCACGAACCCGTGTCCCCTGCATCGGCAGGCAGACTCTCAACCACTGCGCCACCAGGGAAACACTTTTTTTTTAAACAACTGTTAACATTTTTATAGCTGAGTTATCTCTCTGTATATGTCCTTAGAGGCCTATATCTCACATTTGCTTATTAACCTTTCATTTTAATTCACTAAACTTCTTATAACTTATCTACTATATAGAAGGCCTTGTGTTATGGGCTAAGAAGACCCTGCTCTCTGGAGCTGACAGTCTAGTGGAAAGGACAAGATGACCATAATACTAGGAGTGTGGCAGACACACCCTAAGATAACCCCTGATGGGTGACACCCTTGTATAATTCCCTCCTCTTGAGTGTGAGAAGAACCTGTGACTTGCTTCAAGTCAATAGAATATGCGAAAGGTGACGGAATGTCATTTCCTTGACTTTGTTGTGTTATATACGACTCCATCTTAGCCAACTGGAGTGAGAGACCTCCTGCTGGCTTGGAAAAAGTATGCTGCCCTGTTGGGCTTGTGGCTTGCCGATGCAGAGGACCATGTGGCAGGAAGCTGTGGGCTGTCTCTAGCTGGTAGCCAGTAAGAACCTGGGGTGCTCAGTCCGGCAGACACAAGGAAATGAAGTCGGCCAAAAACCTGAATGGTCTTGGAAGTAGATTCTTCCCCACTTGAGCCTCAGATGAGACTGCAGCCCCGCTGACACCTTGATTATAGCCTTGTGAAGAACTAGGTCCTGAAGCAGAGGACTGAGTTCATCTGTGCAGATAATAAATGTGTATTGTTCTAAGCGTTTGAAATGGTGATACTTCGTTAGGTACCACTAGAAAATTGATACAAGGAAGAATGTGCAGATGCCGGAAGAGCAGCCCAGCCCCAAGTCATCTAACGAGCACCTAGTGAACACATTCTTTGTGTCATCCACTTTCCCAGCACTGGAAATGCAAACATGAATAAAACATGGTTATACCTTCAAGTAGCTCCCAGTCTGGAGTAGTGGGGCTTTGAGGGAAGGACGTTGCTCTCCCTTGGGGGAATATTAGAGTAGAAATTGTTTGCAATGGCTTTTGAGGATAGAGAGAACCTGGACTTGGGGAGTCTGTTGGTGGGGAAACCTCTCGTTCAGGTAATGGATGGTGCTGACTTTACAGTTTGGCTGGAAAAGGGGTTTTCACTTTTGGAGGGTTTGGATTTGCTTTAACCATAAGTCTTTATTGAAGAGGAAGAATACCATTGCAGGAGATGAATAAGTCACCCTCATAGATTAAAGGGGTAAGCTCTATGGCCAAAGTGGACAGTGTAACATTTTATTTTAAAAACAATAAAATTACAAATCATAAGGGCTCCGAAGCGTCCTCTGATAATCTTTCCCTTTCATTCAAGTCCTATATTGGATCACTGAATCATGAAACCAGATTGTCAAAATAGTCCTGAATAATTTTCTTCTAAGCCAATTTTTTTTTCTTATGGAGGGGGACTTGTGGGTCATAAAGACAGCAGCTTACATTTGTTATGTTTTTAGCCTTTAGCTGAGGGCACTCAAATGAGGTCCTCTAAGGACCCCTTACAAGGATGCTGTTTACAGAAGGTACCTACCATGCTGCAAGGTGGTGTCCATAACAGGACGGCCTCACCCACAGCTCTGAGTTCCTAAATATGTCAGTCCAAAGAGGACCATTGTGTATCTTCTTTCCAGTGTGTACCTGGACAAGCACAAGACTGTTGGCTTCTGCTCTGTGGCTGGTGATCATCTCATAATAGTGCTGATATTAGAAGTGCTTCTAGCCAAGCCTCTTTTTTTGGATCTGAATACGTTTCAGGTTCCCCTTCATCTCTCCTGATCACTCAGCTTGGTGGTATAACACGTGGCTTTGAAGGGCTTCTCTGATCTTGTGATCTTATGAAATCTCCTTTCCTGATTGTTTTTCAAAAACAGGAGAGCAGTTTCTCTGGCCTGTTTTAACTCAGGCGTACCTGTAGAGTGGGCTTGGTTTGTGCGCCCGTGGGGCCAGGATGTGAGAATGGAAATCAAATTCTCTTCTTCTCTAGGCTCCAGGCCCCAGTGGGGTGGCAGAGGTCCTGTAGGCAGGTCTGGGGATGTTGAGGCGTGAGAATGCGGACATTCAGGGGTGGATGGTGCCCTGTGTAACCCTCCAGGGGCACTTCTTGGTTTCTTCTGGAAACAGCAGGGAAGACCAGAGTGTTCCCTTTTCCATCCCTTCCATATCTGGCTTTTGACCAGCTTTTTTCCCTTTCCCACACCTTTAAGATTCTCTGCCCATCTATTCCTGAAGGAAGGTCACAGATAATTTGAAACCTTCTGAGGGTGTATTCTGCTATCAGTTGCAGGTGCCAGAAGGTTTCTTTTCTATTCTTGTGCCTAGTACATGGTAGACACTCAAAAAATATTTTTGGGGCTTCCCTGGGGGTGCAGTGGTTAGGAATCCGCCTGCCGATGCAGGGGACACGGGTTCGTGCCCCGGTCCGGGAAGATCCCACATGCTGCGGAGCGACTGGGCCCGTGAGCCATGGCCACTGAGCCTGCGCGTCCGGGGCCTGTGCGCCGCAACGGGAGAGGCCACCACAGTGAGAGGCCCGCGTACTGCAAAAATAAAATAAAAATTTTGAATGAACGAATCTTTCACATCTTTCTGACCCTGTTGGCACAATTGAGTCTTATACACATAGAAGATTGAATTTGATTCATCTGTATTTCTGAGGGAAGTCTAGACTCTCAGGGCAGGGGATCAGCTAGGACTTTTAGGATGATGTTGGTGAGCACATCGATTGACTGGAGGATAAAGCAGAAGCAGCTGGAGCCAAGTGGAGTGGGCGTCTGCAGGGTGTGGTGTGAGAGAGGGTGGACTCTGAGGCAGAGTTAAGCAGGACCCTGTGGTCGTAAGTGGAAGTTACACAGACTGGCCGAAGGAAAAGAGGCTCTTTATTGCCAGGTAACTGGGAGGCCTAAGGTTGATGCTGGCTTTAGGTCTTGCTGGATCTAAGGGTTTGAATGGTCATAACAGGACCAAATTGGCTACATAATCTGCAGCGCTCAGTGCAAAATGAAAATGTGGGAACCCTTTTTAAAAACCATTTACCTAGCAGTAGGTTAAGTGTTAGCTATTGTTAATTTCCAAGCAGGAATAGTAATAACCAAGTGTAAGTCCTGCATTTTACCGTTTTGGGAGCTGCTTGATCCGATGCTTATTATGCCCACCGATATTCTGTGTCTGTGCAGTTTGCAGAGGTTTCAGGCCAATTAGCTTACAATCTCTTCAGGTCTCCTGGGTATTATCATGATCTCTGGGTGTTCTGCCAGCCTGAAGTGCTGCTAGAGCTCACATTTAATTTTCAGATTTCAACCCAGTGATGACTATTTTTATCAGATCATATGGAGACAAACTATAGAGGAGGGAAAAAAAAATTTTTTTAGTGTGAGTTTAGTATGAGTAACTTTTCCATCAAGTTCTAATGGAGTTCCAGTTTAAAAATTTCAATTAGAAACACATGGAGTGAGTTTCCCAACGCTTAACACTGTCGGTTTGGACTCATATTATTCTTTACTATTTGCTTATATTGTTTACATGAAGACTGGTATCTGAGTCACTAACCACATTTTCATGAATTTGGGTGCTTTTCGTCTAGGTTTCTTGAATACCGTCTTTGATGACTGTTTTATAAACCGCTAAATAAATGAGCGTGTGTGTGGGAGGGTTCTGCAGATACCCTGTCTGATTCACAGCACAGCACTGCAGAGCAGCTGTGTGGGGAAAAGTCCTAACGTTCCCATAGTCATCTTTGTGACTCAGGTTGGTATTAGGATTCTACCTGTCTGTGCAGCGTTTGCATCTGAGGCAAATTAACTAAGCTTTTGGGTGCCACGTAAAGGAAGGTGAATGTCAGAGTTTTCCACGAAGAGATCAGTCACCTCTTTAACTGTGTAAGGCGGTTGAGGGGCATCCTTTCTCTTGGGGAGCGCCGGCATTTGTTCATGGCTCATGGTGGACAGTTCATTGCTCACAGATAAACAGTTTACTTTCAAAGATTATAATAGCTACTACCCCTGGCTCCAAGTAGGATTACGCAGTTAGTAAAGATAGCTGTGGCAGATTTTTGTAAGTATGATGACAAAACTTTGACTCAAGAAGAGAGTGCTTATTTTCTTTTGCTTGAATTTGTCACTCATTTTGCTTTTTATCTCCTATCACAGAACTTGTTACTCAAAGTTACCAAACAGAATATGATCTCATACTTGCTTACCTTTCTTTTTATATATTTGCCCACAAAAATACATGTAACTATAGAGAATTTAAGCCAACACGTTTTTTTTAAAACATCTTTATTGGAGTATAATTGCTTTACAATGGTGTGTTTCTGCAAGCCAACACATTTTTTTTTTTTAAACATCTTTACTAGAGTATAATTGCATTACAATGTAGGGTTAGTTTCTGCTGTATAACAAAGTGAATCACCTATACATATACATATATCCCCATATCTCCTCCCTGTTGCGTCTCCCCCCCATCCTCCCTATCCCACCCCTCTAGGTGGTCACAGAGCACGGAGCTGATCTCCCTGTGCTATGCGGCTGCTTCCCACCAGCTATCTATTTTACTTTGGTAGTATATATAAGTCGATGCCACTCTCTCACTTCGTCCCAGCTTACCCTTCCCCATCCCCGTGTCCTCGAGTTCATTCTCTACGTCTGCCTCTTTATTCCTGTCCTGTCCCTAGGTTCTTCATAACTTTTTTTTTTTTTTTAGACTCCATATATGTGTTAGGATACGGTGTTTGTTTTTATCTTTCTGACTTACTTCACTCTGTATGACAGTCTTTAGGTCCATCCACCTCACTACAAATAACTCAATTTCGTTCCTTTTTAAGGCTGAGTAATATTCCATTGTGTATATGTGCCACATCTTCTTTATCCATTCGTCTGTCAGTGGGCATTTAGGTTGCTTCCATGACCTGGCTATTGTAAATAGTGCTGTAATGAACACTGGGGTGCATGTGTCTTTTTGAATTTTGGTTTTCTCTGGGTATATGCCCACTAGTGGGGTTGCTGGATTGTATGGTAATTCTGTTTTTAGTTTTTTAAGGAATGTCCATATTGTTCTCCATAGTGGCTGTATCAATTTACATTTCCACCAACAGTGCAAGGGGTTCCCTTTTCTCCACACCCTCTCCAGCATTTAGTGTTTGTAGATGGTTTGATGATGGCCATTCTGATCATGGCCACTGGTGTGAGGTGATACCTCACTGTAGTCTTGATTTATATTTCTCTAATGATTAGTGATGTTGAGCATCCTTTCATGTGTTTGTTGGCAATCTGTATATCTTCTTTGGAGAAATGTCTATTTAGGTCTCCTGCCCATTTTTCTATTGGGTTGTTTGTTTTTTTGATATTGAGCTGCATGAGCTTCTTGTAAATTTTGGAGATTAATCCTTTGTCAGTTGCTTCATTTGCAAATATTTTCTCCCATTCTGAGGGTTGTCTTTTCGTCTTGTTTATGATTTCCTTGGCTGTGCAAAACCTTTTAAGTTTCATTACGTCCCATTTGTTTATTTTTATTTCCATTTCTCTAGGAGGTGGGTCAAAAAGGATCTTGCTGTGATTTATGTCAGAGTGCTCTGCCTATGCTTTCCTCTAAGAGTTTTATAGCGTCTGTCCTTACATTTAGGTTTTCATCCATTGTGAGTTTATTTTTGTGTATGGTGTTAGCGAGTGTTCTAATTTCATTCTTTTACATGTAGCTGTCCAGTTTTCCCAGCACCACTTACTGAAGAGGCTGTCTTTTCTCCATCGTATATTCTTGCCTCCTTTCTCAAAAATAAGGTGACCATATGTACGTGGGTTTATCTCTGGGCTTTCTATCCTGTTCCATTGATCTATATTTCTGTTTTTGTACCAGTACCATACTGTCTTGATTATTGTAGCTTTGTAGTATAGTCTGAAGTCAGGGAGCCTGATTCCTCCAGCTCCGTTTTTCTTTCTCAAGATTGCTTTGGCTATTCAGGGTCTTTTGTGTTTCCATACAAATTGTGAAATTTTTTTGTTCTAGTTCTGTGAAAACTAGAACTAGAACAAAACTATGGCATTCGTAGTTTGATAAGGATTGCATTGAATCTGTAGATTGCTTTGGGTAGTATACTCATTTTCACAATGTTGATTCTTCCAATCCAGGGCCATGGTATATCTCTCCATATGTTTGTATCATTTTTAATTTCTTTCATCAGTGTCTTATAGTTTTCTGCATACAGGTCTTTTGTCTCCTTAGGTAGGTTTATTCCTAGGTATTTTATTCTTTTTGTTGCCATGGGAAATGGGAGTGTTTCCTTAATTTCTTTTTCAGGTTTTCATCATTAGTGTATAGGAATGCAAGAGACTTCTGTGCATTAATTTTATATCGTGCTACTTTACCAGATTCACTGATTAGCTCTAGTAGTTTTCTGGTAGTGTCTTTAGGATTCTCTATGTATAGTATCATGTCATCTGCAAACAGTGGCAGCTGTACTTCTTCTTTTCCAATTTGGCTTCCTTTTATTTCTTTTTCTTCTCTGATTGCTGTGGCTAAAACTTCCAAAACTGGGTTGAATAATAGTGGTGAGAGTGGGCAACCTTGTCTTGTTCCTGATCTTACTGGAAATGGTTTCAGTTTTTCACCATTGAGAATGATATTGGCTGTGGGTTTGTCAAGTATGGCCTTTATTATGTTGAGGTAAGTTCCCTCTACGCCTACTTTCTGGAGGGTCTTTATCATAAATGGGTATTGAATTTTGTTGTAAGCTTTTTCTGCATCTATGAGATGATCATATGGTTTTTATCCTTCAATTTGTTAATATGGTGTATGACATTGACCGATTTGTGTATATTGAAGTATCCTTGCATTCCTGGGATAAACCCCACTTGATCATGTTGTATGATCCTTTTAATGTGCTGTTGGATTCTGTTTGCTAGTATTTTGTTGAGGATTGTTGCATCTATGTTCATCACTGATATTGGCCTGTAGTCTTCTTTTTCTGTGACATCTTTGTCTGGTTTTGGTATCAGGGTGATGGTGGCCTTGTAGAACGAGTTTGGGAGTGTTCCTCCCTCTGCTATATTTTGGAAGAGTTTGAGAAGGATAGGTGTTAGCTCTTCTCTAAATGTTTGGTAGAATTTGCCTGTGAAGCCATCTGGTCCTGGGCTTTTGTTTGTTGGAAGATTTTTAATCACAGTTTCAATTTCAGTGCTTGTGATTGGTCTGTTCATATTTTCTTTTTCTTCCTGGTTCAGTCTCGAAAGGTTGTGCTTTTCTAAGAATTTGTCCATTTTATTGGCATAGAGTTGCTTGTAGTAATCTCATGATCCTTTGTATTTCTGCAGTGTCTGTTGTTCTTTTTCATTTCTAATTCTATTGATTTGAGTCTTCTCCCTTTTCTTCTTGATGAGTCTGGCTAATGGTTTATCAATTTTGTTTATCTTCTCAGACAACCAGCTTTTAGTTTTATTGATCTTTGCTATTGTTTCCTTCATTTCTTTTTCATTTATTTCTGACCTGATCTTTATGACTTCTTTCCTTCTGCTAACTTTGGGGTTTTTTTGTTCTTCTTTCTCTAATTGCTTTAGGTGTAAGCTTAGGTTGTTTATTTGACATGTTTCTTGTTTCTTGAGGTAGGATTGTTTTGCTATAAACTTCCATCTTAGAACTGCTTTTGCTGCATCCCATAGGTTTTGGGTCATCGTGTTTTCATTGTCATTTGTTTCTAGGTATTTTTTGATTTCCTCTTTGATTTCTTCAGTAATCTCTTGGTTACTAAGTAGTGTATTGTCTAGCCTCCATTTGTTTGTATTTTTTACAGATTTTTCCTGTAATTCATATCTAGTCTCACAGCGTTGTGGTCAGAAAAGATACTTGATATGATTTCAATTCTCTTAAATTTACCAAGGCTTGATATGTGACCCAAGATATGATCTATCCTGGAGAATGTTCCATGAGCACTTGAGAAGAAAGTATATTCTGTTGTTTTTGGATGGAATGTGCTATAAATATCAATTAAGTCCATCTTGTTTAATGTATCATTTAAAGCTTGTGTTTCCTTATTTATTTTCATTTTGGGTTTCCTTATTTATTTTCATTTTGATCTGTCCAGTGGTGAAAGTGGGGTGTTAAAGTCCCCTACTATGATTGTGTTACTCTTGAGTTCCCCGTTTATGGCTGTTAGTATTTGCCTTATGTATTGAGGTGCTCCTATGTTGGGTGCATAAATATTTACAATTGTTATATCTTCTGCTTGGACTGATCTTTTGATCTTTATGTAATGTCCTTCTTTGTCTATTGTAATAGTCTTTATTTTAAAGTCTATTTTGTCTGATATGAGAATTGCTACTCCAGCTTTCTTTTGATTTCCATTTGCATGGAATATCTTTTTCCATTCCCTCATTTTCAGTCTGTATGTGTCCCTAGGTCTGAAGTGGGTCTTTTATAGACAGCATATATATGGGTCTTGTTTTTGTATACATTCAGCCAGTCTGTGTCTTTTGGTGGGAGCTTTTAATCCATTTACATTTAAGGTAGTTATTTATATGTATGTTCCTATTACCATTTTCTTAATTGTCTTGGGTTTGTTATTGTAGGTCTTTTTCTTCTCTTATGTTTCCCACTTAGGGAAGTTCCTTTAGCATTTGTTGTAGAGCTTGTTTGCTGGTGCTGAATTCTCTTAGCTTTTGCTTGTCTGTAAAGGTTTTAATTTCTCCTTGAAATCTGAATGAGATCCTTGCTGCATAGAGTAATCTTGGATGTAGGTTTTTCCCTTTCCTGACTTTAAATATGTCCTGCCACTCCCTTGTGGCTTGCAGAGCTTCTGCTGAAAGATCAGCTGTTAACCTTATGGGGATTCCCTTGTATGTTATTTGTTGTTTTTCCCTTGCTGCTTTTAGTATTGTTTCATTGTATTTAATTTTTGATAATTTGATTAATATGTGTCTTGATGTGTTTCTCCTTGGATTTATCCTGTATGGGACTCTCTGTACTTCCTGGACTTGACTGACTATTTCCTTTCCCATATTAGGGAAGTTTTCAACTATATTCTCTTCAAATATTTTCTGTACCTTTCTTTTTCTCTTCTTTTTCTGGGCCCCCTATAATTCAAATGTTGGTGTGTTTAATTTTGTCCCGGAGGTCTCTGAGACTGTCCTCAATTCTTTTCATTCTTTTTTCTTTATTCTGCTCTGCAGTAGTTATTTCCACTATTTTATCTTCCAGGTCACTTATCCGTTCTTCTGCCTCAGTTATTTTGCTCTTGATTCCTTCTAGACAATTTTTCATTTCATTTATTGTTTTGTTCATCATTGTTTGATTGCTCTTTAGTTCTTCTAAGTCCTTGTTAAACGTTTCTGGTATTTTCTCCATTCTATTTCTAAGATTTTGTATCATCTTTACTATTATTACTCTGAATTCTTTTCCAGGTAGAATGCCTATTTCTTCTTCATTTGTTTGGTCTGATGGGTTTTTACCTTGCTCCTTCATCTGCTGTGTGTTTCTCTGTCTTTTCATTTTGCCTACCTTTCTGTGTTTGGGGTCTCCTTTTTTCAGGCTGCAGGTTGTAGTTCCCATTGTTTTTGGTGTCTGCCACCAGTGGCTAAGGTTGGTTCAGTGGTTTGTGTAGGCTTCCTGGTGGAGGGGACTGGTGCCTGTGCTCTGGTGGATGAGGCTGGATCTTGTCTTTCTGGGGGGCAGGACTGCATCTGGTGGTGTGTTTTGGGGTGTCTGTGACCTTATGATTTTAGGCAGCCTCTCTACTAAAGGGTGGGGTTGTGTTCCTGTCATGCTACTTTGGCATAGGGTGTCCAGCACTGTATCTTGCTGGTCATTGAGTGGAGCTGGGTCTTAGCGTTCAGATGGAGATCTCTGGGAGAGCTTTTGCCGTTTGATGTTACAGGGAGCTGGGAGGTCTCTGGTGGACCAATGTCCTGAACTCGGCTCTCCCGCCTCAGAGGCACAGGCCTGACACCTGGTCAGAGCACCAAGACATTGTCAGCCACACGGCTCAGAAGAAAAGGGAGAAAAAAAGGAAGGAAGAAAGAAAAAATAAAATAAAATGAAGTTATTAAAATGAAAAAAATTATTAAAAATAAAAAAATTAAAAAGTCATTAAAAAAAGAGAAAGAAAGAAAGAAAGAAGAGAGTAAGCAAACCAAAAAAGAAATCCACCAATCCACAGGTGCTAAAAGCTCTGCTAAAAAAAAAATAAATGGACAGACAGAATCCTTGGACAAATGGTAAAAGCGAAGCTATACAGACAAAATCACACTAAGTCCTCCGCCTCAATTCTGGGATGATTCGTTGTCTATTCAGGTCTTCCACAGATGCAGGGTACGTCAAGTTGATTGTGGAGAGTTTATCCAGCTGCTCCTGAGGCTGCTGGGAGAGATTTCCATTTCTTTTCTTTGTTCGCACTGCTCCCGGGGTTCAGCTTTGGATTTGGACCCGCCTCTGTGTGTAGGTCGCCTGAGGGCATCTGTTCTTCGCTCAGACAGGACGGGGTTAAAGGAGCAGCTGATTCGGCGGCTCTGGCTCACTCAGGCCGGGGGGAGGGAGGAGCACGGAGTGCTGGGCGAGCCTGCGGCGGCGGAGGCCGGTGGGACGTTACACCAGCCTGAAGCACGGCATGCGTTCTTCCGGGGAAGTCGTCCCTGGATCCCGGGACCCTGGCAGTGGCGGGCTGCACAGGCTCCTGGGAGGGGCGGTGTGGAGAGTGACCTGTGCTCGCACACAGGCTTCTTGGTGGCGGCAGCAGCAGCCTTAGCGTCTCATGCCCGTCTCTGGGGTCCGCGCTGACAGCCGCGGCACACGCCCGTCTCTGGAGCTCCTTTAAGCAACACTCTGAATCCCCTCTCCTTGCGCACCAGGAAACAAAGAGGCAAGAAAAAGTCTCTTGCCTCTTCAGCAGCTCCAGACTTTTCCCCGGACTCCGTCCCGACTAGCCGTGGCGCGCTAACCCCCTGCAGGCTGTGTTCACGCCGCCAACCCCAGTCCTCTCCCTGTGATCCGACTGAAGCCCGAGCCTCAGCTCCCAGCCCCCGGTCGCCCCCGCGAGTGAGCAGACAAGGCTCTTGGGCTGGTGAGTGCCGGTCGGCACCGGTCCTCTATGCGGGAATCTCTCTGCTTTGCTCTCCGCACCCCTGTTGCTGTGCTCTCCTCCGCGGCTCCGAAGCTTCCCCACTCCGCCACCCGCAGTCTCTGCCCGCGAAGGGGCTTCCTAGTGTGTGGAAACCTTTCCTCCTTCACAGCTCCCTCCCACTGGTGCAGGTCCCGTCCCTATTCTTTTGTCTCTGTTTATTCTTTTTTCTTTTGTCCTACCCAGGTACGTGGCGGGGGGGGGGGTGGTTTCTTGCCTTTGGGGAGGTCTGAGGTCTTCTGTCAGCTATCAGTGGGTGTTCTATAGGAGCAGTTCAACGTGTAGATGTATTTCTGATCTATTTGTGGGGAGGAAGGTGATCTCTACGTCTTAACTCCTCTGCCATCTTGAAGGTCTCCTCCTGCCAAATCATTTTTACATGGCCCTCCGGTGTCTGGAATTGCATTAATCATACTTTTTGGTTCGTTGCACACTATCATTATTACTTGCAAATGAACTTTTGTGATTCTAATGACTTGAATTTTCTTTTTCTCGACTCATGGTTGTATAATTTAACTTTTCAGTAAAGTTTGCAGAATAATCGCCACTTGAGCTATCTAAATATGAAGCTGGCTTTTGGTGGGTTCGGAAAGTGTGTAAAAGTCACACGTAGACTTTCATGATCAAAATAAGGTTTTGGGATCAGAGGATGAACTCATTGGCTGCTTTGACTTTTTACTGTTACAGAACTTCAGGGATAAGTGACACATTGATGCTTGGCAAAGAGTCATGGGGTAGGCTTGCAGGGAAGTGTTTTCAGTTGTTGTACATGACGCAACATGCCTGTCATCTTCAGCGGGTGTCCTGACAATGGGAAGGGGGGTGGCTGGAATCCTAATGGAAATGATCTAGAAAACCAGACCTCTAATCCAGCTACCCCATCCCCACTCCAGCCCAGGAATCCTCCAGGCACCTCTTCCGCAGGACACTTAGCCTCTGCTTGAATCCTTCTAGAGACAACAAGCTCAATTCTTCATGACCAACCTTTTTTTTTTAAACAATTTTGAAAAATTAAATTGACTTTGTTGAGCTTAAATATGCTTCCTTATAACTTTCATTCATTTGCTAGTATTGTTAGTCACTACTTGTAGGTGACAAAAAGAGTCCTCACGGACATAAGGAATTCTTTAAAATATTGGTAGAGGTAGGATGATGACATGTAATTTCTGACTCTTGCGTTTTCTCAGTGTGCTTCTCCTTGACAGCGTCTTACAACATCTGCTCAATTCAGCAAGTATTTGTCGAGGATCATTTATACACGAGGCACTCTCAATGCTAGGGTGGAAGATGTAGGGACACAAAGATACGTTGGTTCCTGCCACCCAGGAGTATGCTGCAGTGTGAAGTGGATCAGAAAAGCACACGGATTGGTATAAGAGGGAAACCAAATTCTGTGGGGTCCAAAGGAGAGAGGTCTGTATCAAACTTGGCTGCATTAGAGAAGTTGCAGAGCAACATGCAGAGGAAATTGAGTTAGTTGGGTAGGATGCTTTTGCAGGCTGAGACTGGGAGAAGGGCATTCTGGGCAGAGAGATCAACGTGAACCAAGCCTGGGGGTGGGAAGCATGAGTTGTGTCCCTAAGGTGGGGATTTGCTCAGCTTACAGCTTACAGGATGCTTGTGGAGGAAGGGAAGGTGATAAGGACCACGTGGTAGGCTGAGCCAAGAGCTCCCAGAGGCTGGATTCCCCGCCTCAGTTATTTGTCCAGCAGCATCATGATTTCAGTGGATTGGAATCCAGGTGTTTTCACGGAGCCTCAGCTTCCTGGTCTGAAAATGGAGATCTGTGCACATTGTAAGGGTTGCAGGACAGGTAAATGAAGAAGCCAGCGCCCTGCCTGGCACAGAGCAGAGGCTTGATAAACAACAGCTGTTGCTATCTCTGCATTTGATAGGCTTAGAGAAGCCAGAGAGCAGAGCAGATCCTGCTGTGGGGAGTGCAGGGTGATTTGTTGAGGAAAACAGGCCACTTCAGAGGTGGCGCCCCAGGAAAGAAAGGAAGGTGTAAACGACAGTGGTGCAGTGGGGAATGGAAAAGAGGGCCAGGAACATTGATCCAGGAGGTAGAATCAAGTTTAATGTTGGGGCAGGAGGAAGAGGGGAGAGAGGTGGTCACCTCAGGTTTTTGTGGAGAGGGAGGGGAGGCAGGAGGGGGTCCAGGGTTGGGCGTGTTGACGTGGAGAAGCCTGCAGGTCCTGCAGGGAGAGCGAGAGGCTGGGCCTGAGGGGTGGGCTGTGAGGTGGGAAAACTCAGCGAGGGGAGTCTCCCTGCACCCAAGGGAGCGCGCAGGGCATGCGGGCGGGTGGCAGGGAGCCCCGGTTGCACCCAGCGTGCAGGCCAGCCTTGGATGTGTTGCAGGGGGAGCCAGAACCAAAAAGGGGCTCATTTAAAAGCAAAGAAAGGAATGAACTCAAGAGACGCAGTGAGAGGAGAATTGGCGGAGACAGCCTGACGAATGGTGCCTGACGTCTTAGAGTACTCAGGGAAAAAACCCAACACAATCGCCACATTGTTTTTACACACACACACACACACACAGTCACACTCATGTATGCGAGTATAAACCAAACACCATCTATTATTTAGGTCTGTTAGTTTCCTCAGAAAAGCCCTTCAGGAAATCCTCAGCTCACCCAGAGAATGTGTCTATATTTAGAAGACATTCAGAGAAAGCCTATTGTTAAATTTCAGTTTACAGGCTAATCACTAAGAGACTGCAGGAATGTCCATCACAGGACCGCACTGAGTGTGCAGTGGGAAGAGGGCTGCCTTTTTTGTTCTATTGAAGACCGTGAGGTGAAAACACGACCCAGTCCTTTGTGAGTGCCTCTTCCTAGCACTGTGACCCCAGGGAACCCAAGAAGGGTGATCCTGGAGGGACCCAGGACCACCTGGCCTAACCCCTTGTGCAATGGATGAGGAAGCCGAGGCCTAGAGCGTTGTGGCTGGGCCAGGGTCACACAGCTCATCGGAGGCAGAGCCCGAGGCTTGATGCTGCGCGTTCCTGCCGCTTCAAGTGGTGCACTCATCCCAGGCCGGGACCTCTGGGCTGCGTTCACACCAGTGGCCCAGACAGAAGGGGTCTTCTGCTAGGAGTGTGTGTATGTGTGCATGTGTGTGTGTGTGTAGGGAGTCACTCAGGGACCATCCGGCTACAGAGCTTAGAGCTGGACAGTGGGAAAGGCCAACCTGAGTGATGATTGCAATGCCCTGACCCCAGAGCCTGTACAATTATTCTGTACTAGTGGCTCTCAACCTTTGCTGCCTTAAGAAGATGAAAAAAATCTCAGTTCTCAGGCTACCTCCCAAACCAGTTGAATCAGACTTTCTGGGGGTAGGGCTTTCCATGAATATTTTCTTTTAAGCCCCCAGATGATTCCAACTCAGCAGGGCTGAGAACCACTGCCGTACTCCGTAGCTGGTAGGGTTACTACTGTAGGGCAGTGGTGCATAGGAATCTCCTGGAGGTCATATTAAAATGCGGAGTCTGATCCAGAAGGTCTGGGGTGGGCCTGAGATACTGCACGTTTGAGTGATGCTGTGTTAATGGTCTTTGAGTTTCCTTTATTGGCTGAAAGCTAAACATCAAGGTTCCTTCCAGCTTTGAGACTTTATGGCTCAACTGTCAGAACTGTCATGTATCCGTGATTTTACTGAGTGACAGCCCTCTGCTAAGTACATTATGTACATTATTTCCTGTCCTCAACAGCCTTCAAGTGAGGTATCATTTCCCCCATTTTAGAGCTTAGTCTGAGTGCTTCCCTGAGTCTTGAGTCTAACACCTGAGCGATTACCCTGCTACATTGCTTTCCCCCAGGCATATATTGTTCCGAGAAAAGCTTCTGTGGCGTTGTCTTCCTCTTTAAGCCCATGGGTTAGGTTTGGAACCCTCGAGAAAAATCTCCCAGGAAACCAGCAGTGATCTGGAACTTGTTTAGTTCCACGTGACCTTCTTCCGTCTTCCTTAGGTCCTGGTTTATGGGAGTGTCTTACGGGTGCGGTGGTGACACATTATAAAGTATGTTTATGATGTTCAGACTCTGTTTCCCATAAAGCTTGCTATCAGTACCTGATATGTTATTGCATTTGTGGGATGCAAATTCTAGACCTGAATATGGTCCCTGGCCTAGAGGATGACGGGAGTCCCTTGAGAAGCTTGCAGAGCTGTAATTCTTGGGCTCCTCCCCAGGCCTAGGAATCATCTGCATTAAGCCTGGTCATCTGTGTTTCTGAAAACTCCCCAAACTGTTCTAATGTACACTAATATTTGAAAACCACGGCCTTCCTGGTTCTCAAAGTATGGTCACTGGATCGTCAACCGAGCATCCCCTGAGAACTTGTTAGAAATGCACATTTTAGGGTCCTACTGCAGGCATATTGAATTAAAAACTGTCGGGGTGGGCCCAGTCATCTGTATTTTAACAAGCCCTCCAGGTGATTCAAAAGTTTGAGAACCACAAGATCCTGACTGCTCAGAATGTGATCCGTGGACCAGCATGGCAGCAGCACCTGGGAGGTTGTTGGAATTGCAGGGCCTCAGGCCCCACCTCTACCCTCTGAACCAGATATTCATCTTAACGAGATCTGTGCATATTCACATTTGCACAGGTCTGCCCTAGGCTGTGATTTTCTTCCCTGGTTGTGCATTATAATCTGAGAGGCCTTTAAAAAATACCCCTGCTCCCACCCAAGGCAATTAAGGCAGAATCCGTGGGGTTGGGTGGCGCCTAGACGCCTTGTTTTTAACGTTCCTCATGTGATTCTAATCGTGCAAACCACGCTGAAACCCACTGGCCTGAGTGTTGGTGCCTGATTGTCAGCGATCCTGTTCTGGCACGTAAGGGATGAGACTGAAAAGGAGTCCAGGCCCCAAGACATGCCTCCTTCCTGCTCCTCCAGCATCTCAGAGCGTGACTCGACATCCAGGCTCTGGGAGTCAAGGCTCCGGGACCGGCCAAGAGGACTCCCTGCCTCAAGAAGATCAGGAGGGATAAGTTCTCTTTATATTTTCAGGTGAGAGAGTGAGAGACTGAGAACATGAGATGGAGGGGGGCGTGAAGATGAAGTCAGTACACCACAGTGCTGCTTATACCTGATGCACGTAAGAGCCGCCTTCCATTGCGGCTTCCTGGGCTCTACTTCTGAGAACCAGCCTCAGCAGGGCTTGGGAACGGCCCAGGAAAATATGCAGGGTTAACAGGCTCCCCCAGATGATTCTGATGTAAAAGTCCAGGCCCTGCTCTGAGACAAGCACTGCTCAAAGGCTGTGAGCTGGCTGATAGCAGGATTGCCTGGAGAAACTGAAGAATACGGGTCTCTAGGCCCCACCTCCAGCTCTTCTCATTCACTCTGTCTGGTGAGGCTCCAGAATCAGCTTGTTTGATAAGGAGCCCATGCTTTTCGACCTGTGCTCTCAGAAACCCTCAGGATTCCACTGAAGTATATCAGGGGCTGCAAAGGGGGAGAGGTAAGAGGAGAATCAGGGTGGGGAGGGTGCTCAGTCACTCATCCCTGCTTTGTCTGTTTCATATATTAAGCTTTAGTGTAAAATTGCATTTGAAGAGAGAATTGTGTTTTTTTATAAAATGAAGACGAGTCATGGCTCTTCAGTGGTACAGGACCTCCCTGAAGCTGACAGGGTTCTCACCTCTCAAGCCACAGCTCAGGACAGATCACCCATCCTTCCTGTCACTTGGACACTTGGACTTGTCAATCCCTGAGCTGCCCATGGTGTTTATTGTCCTGAATGACCCCTGACTCCACTCATATTATTGGATTGCCTGACTCTGCCTTTTGCCCCAAGTCCCAAACTATTGATACCTAACAGCTAATGAATGCTGGTTACCCCAGAAATGCCCTTTGCATAGCTTCTAGCACCTTAAGACAGTGACTCTCAAATTTGACTGTAGCTCACAAAATTCTTCATACATTAGAATCACCTGGAGTGCTTGTTAAAGCACGGATTGCTGGCTTCCGTGTGTCTGAGGTAGGCCATGAGAACTCCTGTCTGGTAAGATCCCAGGTGATGCCGCTTGTTGACAGACCACACTTAGAACCACTGCCTTAAGATTAAATAACTTTGATGCACCTGGGGCTCAGTTCGCCTGCTAAAGAGATTTTCTCATTGGGTCGCCCTTCCTTCGGCGTTAGGAAGGATGATGAGAGAAAATGTCTTGCTTGAAGAGTAAATGGTAAGTGGTATGAAGAGCTCTGTGCATTCAGATTACGGCTCAGTCCTTTGTGTCCTCAGTAGGTTTTCCTGGGCTCACCTGCTAGGCTGACAGCCCTTTACCATATGGTTCTGCTGAAAGGAGCATTGCAAGTGTGTTCCCCTTGTCACTCATCCCCCGGACCCTGCCGGAGGTGACAGGGATCTGCCAGTGGCTTCTCGTTGCCCAGGGCTTGGTCAGGCGAGAGTGTGGCCGGCCATCGCCAAACACTGGTTATCAGAAAGGCAATGTTTTTTCCCTTCTGAGGCGTCATAGGACAGAAGTGTCCGGTATTAAACGGTATTCTTAAGGACTCCCCTCCTTGCAGTCCCACACTCTTGCGTAGAGCTGGGCATGGTGGCAAGTCAGAGAGCGATGTCCTTCCAGTGGCCAAGCAGACACGGGATCATGGACCCTGCTGCCTGGGTTGGAGGTATCACCAGTCACTGGCGGGAAATCCGCCTGGATTCCCCCCACCATCTGACGTTTTGATCAGGCAGATGACTATAATTATTGTGACATTAAAAAATAGCCTGTGTGCTTTTTAACCTCTGTAGTGGTTCAGCTCTGTGGTGGAATATATTTAATTTCAGTTTTCAACAGTATACCTGTATGACTCCATTAACTACTTGTGAACAAGCGCAGAAGTTTAGTTAAGAAGGTAATTACATTTGTGCAGTTGATGGGGCGGGCGTCTGTGGGATGGTGAAAGGAAAATGTGTGTTTAATGTTTGCTGGGGTGGCGTCAGGTAGAACCACTCTTCCCTTTTCTGCCTGTGAGGCTGGGTCAGGGGCTGAGAATCAGGATGAGTACTCACAGGTGAGTGTGAACTGATGGGCACCGGGCGGGAATGTCCTGGAAGGGGAGGACCGAGTCTCTTCTGCACAGTGCTCTTGGGGGTGGATGTTCCAGATCTCTCTAACCTGCCAACTGAAGGAAGTGGAAGATAATCAGAAACAGAAAACGAGGTGCTGGCATGACATTTCAAGAAACCGTTCCCATCACTGTCCCACTTGTAGGTCTGCTCTGTCCCATGTTGGCTGGGCTGACCACTTTGGAAACATCACATTAGATTTTGTCCTTCCCCCCTGGAATCGCAATAGATAGAATGATAGAAGCTAGTCGTTTTGGTGGGCTTCCTGGGTTCCAGACCCTGTTGCTCCTTGCTTATTAACATTGAGGTGGGTTCTGTTCTAGTGAAGTTGCATCATTCATGCACTTAATGAGCTTGAATTACTACATGTGCTTGGCAGAGGGAGAGAGATGGTGTTTAAACAAAGAAATGGTGGCTTGTTAAATGCAGAAAGACATTTGAGAAATAGTGTGTTGCCCATACTAAGTAGATTTGCAAGAGTCATTCTGACTACAGGTGATCGTCATCTCAGGCCCTGATTTCACTCCCTGCCTCGCTGCTTCCCAAAGGTGAGCCTTCCTTCCCCTACTCCCATTTTACACATGTTGAAATTGAAGCTTCATGTGGCTAGTAAGTGATGGAACTCAGATTTAAACCTAGGCATTCTGACTCCAAAGCTCATGGTCTTCTCCAATACCGGGAGCTGCTGGAATATACTCAGAGCCGTGCAGCCAGGTGATGGAGGTGCCGCAGTGCTGACCTGAGAAGGAGCTGCTGGAATGGGTATCTTTGAGTCAGGAGAGAAGAAGCCATGGGCAGGACGGTAGAGCTTTCTTCAAATACTACGGAAAGGGGAGTTGGTGAATGAAAGCTGTGGGCAGGCAAATTTTAACACAATATCAGGAAAAGTCTTTTTAAGATAGAGCTGTTCAAAGAGGACCTGGGCTGTTTGCAGTGTGTAGGACCTTATGGAAGGTGCTTCTTTATTGAGATATAATTCACATACCATGTAATTCACTCATTTAAAGTGTACAGTGTGTGGGTTTTTTTTTTTTGGTGTGTATTACATTATCTTAAAAGTTGTGGTAAAGTATATATAACATAAAATTTGTAATAATAGTACTCAGTTGTGGCTACTGTTATCAAAGATGAGTATTTTTCTGTACTTGGTAACTTGGCCAGGAAATTGTTGGAAAGCTGTCTGTCTTTGATCATATTCAGTGCTTGAAAATGCATAGGTACAGAGGCCTGTGCTGGGTCTTCTCACTGCTTCATAGGATTCGGGAGGTTCTATGCTCATTTTTATTTTGAAGACTTGATTACACAACCACAGTCTGTAAGTGCTTAATGCAGGATACTTTAGCATGGTAGAATTAGAGTTAGCAGAAGCCCTGGAATGAGAGATGATGACTCTTCTTCAGGAACATTGTTTCTATTTATATCTATTCCCGTGAGACAGATTATCCTAACACTCAGCGGCTTAAAACAAACACCATCATTTATTTCCTCATGATTTTGCAATTTGGGGGCTCAGGAGGGATGGCCTGTCTCTGTACCACGTGGCGTCAGCTAGAACACTCACATGGCTGGCAAGATGGCACTGGCTGCTGTTGGTTGGGGGCTCAGCAGGGGCTGTTGGTTGAGGGCCTCAATTCTCTTCCGTATGGGCCCCTTCCTATGGTTGACTGGGCTTCCCCTTAACAGGGCAGCTGGGTTCCAAGAGCGAGGAAGTATTGCTTCCTGGCTTTTCAGGCCTGGGCTTGGAGGTTCTCAGCAGGGCACTTCTGCATTTCCTTGGTAGAATAGTCCTAGACCCAGCTCCGGTTCAAGGGGGAGGGACGTAAGGTCCACCTTTTGATGGGAGGAGCAGCATGGGGGTGGATTTGGGACCATCTTTAGAGACTAGCTACCACAAAGAACCACGGTAGTCTTTCTTCCTCATTCTCACTCCACAGAAGCCTGCCCCTAATCATGGTGTGAGCTGGTGATGACCAAATAATGGGAATAAATCTAAGGAAAAAAATGGGTACCTGGAATATATGATCTTTGGGGCATTGTGGCTTGAGGACAGTGACTGCATATCAGTCTGTTAAACAGGCAGTTGTGAGACATTTGTGATTATTGTATTTTTCACAGTTTACTAAAATCTCTACTTCAAGAATTGTGTAAAGTTTCTGTACCTTATTTCTCTTACTTATGTTTTTCCCGAACTGATTAGCAGGAAACTTAGCAGTTCTACTTTGTAAGAAAACAGAAACAAATAAAATAACTACTAAAATAAGTAGGTTATTCATGGCATATTTTGAACAATGAAAACAATTATTTGAATTAAATCTTTTAAAATTTATATGCTTTATTTTCTTGGAAAACACAACAACGTTAAGAAGTTGGGAATAGTAACACCCTGGTCATCATCATCCATTATTTAGCACTTTTGGCATCATGTTTCAAATGGAAATAGTTGGTTTATTTTAAAATTGACAACTTTAACAGAAAGATCATTCTTATTAATTTTCCTCCTAATAATTTTTAAATTTCTGTTTATTTGCTGATTATACTTTTTTTTTCACTTCTGAGATGATCAGATATTATAGAAGGGACCTGAGAGATTGACTCAGTAAAAAAAAAATTTAAATGCATATGAAAGATAGGCCCAGTATATGGATAAAAGGAGCATTTTACATTCACAATGTTTACTAAAATAATTTCTCTATTCTGAAGGATGTCAGAAATAAGAAAAGCTATTTAAACAATTTTAATTTTTTATATTAAAATTTTGAAAACAGAGCTTTGCTTATTCCTTTCAACTGCTTGCTGATGGGCCCTTGAAGTTCTTAGTTCTATTTCAGCTTCAGTTCTGAAAATGGTTATATCACATTTCACAATAATAGAGCTAGTAGTCAGAGGGCTACGTGTTTGCAAATAGCATCATCTGCTGTGCTTCTTCCTTCCATTTAGAGGCATGGCCTTATATTTCACAGTGAGGCTTCAATTGTTGCTCCCATCTTGGGTTTTAGAGCCCAATTATTGTGATCCCTGTAGCTGGGGCTGTGTCCACAGTCCATCGAATGTTTGTGTTCTACATTGATGCTCAGGCATCAGTGACATTTGCAAGTGTTTTTATTTTAGCAAGGAAAGGCTTTGCATGGCCTGGATTATATCTCTTCCAGGGTATTCCCATCCTTGGTCACATAATACTCTTAATTTACCTAAAGGAATGCTGTCAAAATAAAGGGTAATTTTTAAAGGCTCTGTCTCATTCATGTAGCTATTATTCTATTTTCAGTTAAGAGAATTTGTTTCGAAATACGAGTCTTGAGCATGAGAACAACCATATAATATTTTATTTTGGACTAATGATGCGCTCTGTCACTTTTTTGCCACCCACAGCTTTATTCTGGATGATTAAATGTGGGAAAGAAAGGAAAAAAGTTAGCTTATTATGTTTGATTCAGTGTGAAAGCCTGTCTTGGATAAGTTTAAAATTCCAATGGTAGAAGTAAAATTCTGTCCCAGATATAGATGTGACCTGCTTCTCAAAAGCTTCCTTAAAGGCTATTTTGGGGCACGTATGGGACGAATTTGATGTGTGGAATAATAATAATAGCTGACACCTGTCAAATCCTACTCTGAAGCAGGCCCTATCCTAGTGCTTTGCGTATATGCATTCACTTAATCCATACAGAAACCCTCTTCTTTTTATTACTCCCATTTTACAGGTGGGAAAACTGAGATGGAAAAAAAGTAATAAAAATATACCCAAGGGCACACAGCTAGTCAGTGTCTGCGCTGGGCTTGGTTTGGGCTGCCTGGCTTCAGTAGACTCTTTACCACTAGGTGACACTCCCTAATCAGAGTAAAGTTATGTTTTCTGTCTTAGTCTTTTTTTCCCTTTATTGTAATCCAAGTTTCAGATACTTGATTCTCAAGTTGGCAGTCATTTTGGCCTAATAATGTTTATTTTTTATTGCTCTGATTTTCAAAAACATTTTTGGTTGACAAAAATAAAAGAAGTCAGCTTTTCTAACGGGTTAAACATGTAAATAATAGTGCTAGACATATTACCCAGTCATAGTATGTTAAGAATAAGTTTCAAAGTAAAACTATTCAGTGTTCCAATATAGTACAGTTATCATAAAGTATAGTGTATGGTACTCTGTCTCCCATATTATTTATTTATTTATTTATTTATTTATTTATTTTTCTAGTAAGTCTGTGTCTTTATTCCTGTTTCACCCCTAGGTTTTTCATGTCATTTTTTTTTTTAAATTCCATATATATGTGTTAGCATATGGTATTTGTCTCTCTCTTTCTGACTTACTTCACTCTGTATGACAGACTCTAGGTCTATCCACCTCATTACAAATAGCTCAATTTCGTTTCTTTTTATGGCTGAGTAATATTCCATTGTATATATGTGCCACATCTTCTTTATCCATTCATCCGATGATGGACACTTAGGTTGTTTCCATCTCTGGGCTATTGTAAATAGAGCTGCAATGAACATTTTGGTACATGACTCTTTTTGAATTATGGTTTTCTCAGGGTATATGCCCAGTAGTGGAATTGCTGGGTCATATGGTAGTTCTATTTGTAGCTTTTTAAGGAACCTCCATACTGTTCTCCACAGTGGCTGTATCAATTTACATTCCCACCAACAGTGTAAGAGGGTTCCCTTTTCTCCACACCCTCTCCAGCATTTATTGTTTCTAGATTTTTTGATGATGGCCATTCTGACTGGTGTGAGATGATATCTCATTGTAGTTTTGATTTGCATTTCTCTAATGATTAGTGATGTTGAGCATTCTTTCATGTGTTTGTTGGCACTCTGTATATCTTCTTTGGAGAAATGTCTATTTAGGTCTTCTGCCCATTTTTGGATTGGGTTGTTTGTTTTTTTGTTATTAAGCTGCATGAGCTGCTTATAAATTTTGGAGATTAATCCTTTGTCAGTTGCTTCATTTGCAAATATTTTCTCCCATTCTGAGGGTCGTCTTTTGGTCTTCTTTATGGTTTCCTTTGCTGCGCAAAAGCTTTTAAGTTTCATTAGGTCCCATTTGTTTACTTTTGTTTTTATTTCCATTTCTCTAGGAGGTGGGTCAAAAAGGGCCTTGCTGTGATTTATGTCATAGAGTGTTCTGCCTATGTTTTCCTCTAAGAGTTTGATAGTTTCTGGTCTTACATTTAGGTCTTTAATCCATTTTGAGCTTATTTTTGTGTATGGTGTTAGGGAGTGATCTAATTTCATACTTTTACATGTAGCTGTCCAGTTTTCCCAGCACCAATTATTGAATAGGCTGTCCTTTCTCCACTGTACATTTCTGCCTCCTTTGTCAAAGATAAGGTGACCATATGTGCGTGGGTTTATCTCTGGGCTTTCTGTCCTGTTCCATTGATCTATCTTTCTGTTTTTGTGCCAGTACCATACCGTCTTGATAACTGTAGCTTTGTAGTATAGTCTGAAGTCAGGGAGCCTGATTCCTCCAGTTCCTTCTTTCGTTCTCAAGATTGCTTTGGCTATTCGGGGTCTTTTGTGTTTCCATACAAATTGCAAAATTTTTTGTTCTAGTTCTGTGAAAAATGCCAGTGGTAGTTTGATAGGGATCCCATATCATTTAGATGGTAGGACTTACACCCCTTAAAAATTTAAATATGTTTAAACTCGCCATTAAGTGAATGAACATCTCTTTTCAATAAAGTATTGTAGATTTTTGCCATGCTATGAAAGTAAAAATAGGCCATTGTGGAAAATATGGAAAGTATAATATGGTATAAGCAACAACTTAGTAACTTGTGTAATTTCACCACTCATAGGTATATAATTCATGTTAGCATTAGTATATTTTTCTTCCAGCCTTCCTTCATGTATTCATTATTCAGCAGTTATTTTTTTTTTTTCAGCAGTTATTTTTGAGCCAGACGTTATTCTAAACCCAAGGGAAAAAGCAGCTATCAAAATCGTCTTTCTGCCTGAGGAGCTGATATTTTAGTGGGAGAAACAGACAATGAATAGATAAATAATATAATGTTGGTTTAAGGATAAGTGCTTTAAAGAAAAATGAGGCAGACTAATCGAGGCCCAGAGTTTGCTGTTTTGGAGTGGACAGTCACAAGGGAGGCTGAGTGATGTGAGAAAGGTAGCCCGTGAATATCTAGGGAAGAATGTTACAGGCGGAGGAATAGCCAGTGCAATAGCCAGTGCAAGGGCCCTGCAGTGGAAGCAGGCGTGTTCTGCCCAGGGACTAGCAAGGAAGCCAGTGAGACAGGAGTATGGTGCTCAAGGCATGCTAGGAAGTGACATGGGAGAGGTGGTGGAGACTTGCAGGCTGTAAAAATAAGGGCTTTGCATTTCACTGAGTGAGCTGGAAGCCTTTGGAGGGTTTAGTGCAGAGGAGCAATGTGATCTGACTTTGGTTCTAACAGAATCCCTCTGGCTGCCCTGGTGAGAATAGATTGCAGGGGACAGGGTGGCCTGGAGAAGGGTTTGAGGACAGGTGGTGAGACATGCATAGAGGGAAGACATGTGAGGAGAGCTTCTACAAGCCAAGGAATTCCCGAGGCCACTAGAAGTTTGGAGAGAGCAATAGGACAGCCTTCAGAAGAAACTGTCCCCTCCCACACCTTGATTTCAGACTTCCAGCCTCCAGACTGTGAGACGGTGACTTTCTGTTGTCTAAGCCGTGAAGTTTGCGGTGCTTTGATACAGGAGCACTAGCTAACTAATACACTTGGTGAGCAACTTTGCGAACAGTGGCGCCTTTTAAGGAGCTGAATGTTGAGGAGCTGGGGGTTGGTGGGAGGAGGGGAATCAAAGTGTGGTAGATTTGAGCTCCTGATAGACGGCCACTCGGAGCTGTTGAGGAGGTGATTGGACGTGGAGACCTGGAGCTCACAGTAGGAGGACAGGGCCTGAGATCCGAACTGGAGTACAGTTTGCGTGGAAATCAAAGCCACGTGACTAAATGAGGTCATCAAAAGGGTCCAAGGACCAAGCAAGCCCTGGGAAATGTCAACATTGAGAGATCAGGAAGGGAAAGTGGAGCCGGAGGGAGACTGAGAAGGTTGATGGTGAGGTCGGAAGGAGGCTGCTGGGGTGACGGCTCAGCCCAAGGAAGAAGATGGTTAGGGAGGAGGGACTGACCCAGCGCTGCTCTTGGTCGAGAAGGGACAAGGCCCACCTTAGCAGCCAGGAGGGGACCAGGGACTCTGACTCTGGACAGGCAGAGATGCAAGGCTGAGTGGTCTGAGTTCTAGAGAGTAGGAGGGTTGCTTTTTTGTGTGTGTTTTTTTTTTATCTTGGCATTACATCATAAGCATTATCCCATGTCATTAAAAATGTTTTTAAAACATCGTTTTTGATAACGTAATCAGATTTCATGATTTTTATCTATTCTTTGTTTTATGGGTAAGATATTTCTATTTTTTACCACCATATTGATTGTAATACTGCAGTGAACAGATTTGAATATAAAATTTCCTAGATTAGGAATGATAAAATACAAACGGCACGAGTGTTCTTAGGGCTTAATCTTAAATATGGCCGATTGCTTTATAGATGGTCTGTACCCGTGGACACTCGCCTTGGCAGTGCAGGAGCTGGCTTGGCGCGCGCCTCTCTCGCGTACAGTACTGAGTTGACCAGAACATCCAGAACGGTGTTAAGTTCCAGTGGTGATGATGGGCATCAGTGTTTTGTTCCTGATTTACAGGGTAATGTCTCTGCTGGTTACATTAAATCGTACTAGATCAGCGTTCTGGACACATACATTTAAGAATATATGGTAATTCCTTCCCTGTTCCCCTGAACTCGATCTCTTACGAAAAGTCATTCTGGAATCAGTAGAGTCAATTTGCATTTTGCTTCTTGACAGCTTTGTGGCAGGTTTCACCACTAACATTTGGCCCTGCACTCTGGGACTGGCCATAGGAGTTATTTATTTCTCTCAGCTTTCAGATCTCATAGTAAGTTCATGATCTCAGAGAGGTCTTTTCTAATACCCCGAGTCCCCTAGGGATGGCCTCCCCGCCACACACCGTCTTCCCCTTCCAGAATGCTTGTAATAATTATAATCACTGTTGCTGTTGGTCTGCTGGCTGGGCTCCACGGGGCAGAGACAGTGTTTTCTTCTCTACAGTTCTAGTCACAGGGCATGTGACAGTGCCTGGTGCAAAATGGAGTGCAGAATTTTCACTCGGGATTTTTTTGAGTGAGGGACTGAGGCACAGGTCAGACTTGGAACTGGCCCTAGGGCACACAGCTGGGGCTGGGGGGAGGGTTCAAACTCAGGTCTGTGTGACTCCAGAGTCCAGCTTCATCTCACTCCACTGCCTACTGCCATCAGTAGGTGAGCTTGGGCAGGGAGAATTTTATATTGCCTCAAGGAAACAAACCATACTGAGAATTCTTTGTATCCTTTTTGGTCCCTTGAATATAATAATTCAAAATTATTTGTTGATTGCCCACTTAGGGCCCTTCCTTCCTCATTTCTTCTATACCTTTATTATTCTAACACATACTGTATGGTGATGATTTTTTTTTTTTAATATATACTTGTCTGTCTTCCCTACTGGACTCCGATCTTCATGAGAGCAGGAAATTTGTCTTCTCCATCTTTTTATCTATAGTACTTGGCACAGTGCTAGTATATAAGGGGGAGGGACTCAGTGTTTGAATAATGAATGGAGAAATATGATGGTACTAAAACAGAGATTGAAGATTTATTATTTAGAAATATATGGTCTTCTTTCCAATGAACTATAAAGATATCACTTATAATCATACTTTATATGTGCATAATAGTTTAGTCTGTAAAACCCAAGATTTGTCAGAAACCTTTGTTTATTATACATACGTGCTAGTATTAGTGCACGAAATAAAATTATACTATTATTAGAGAAGGTACTTAATGAATGGCTGACTGAATAGCAATATAACCTTGTGTTTTTATTCACATTAATAGTATTGACATTTAAAAATTATAGTATCACTTTATAATTCTAATTTTGAAAGGCTGTAATGACATATTTTACTCAATCTATATGCTGCTTTTGCATTTTCATTGGTATAAATAACACTGCTGTGGACAGCTGGACATATGTATGTGTATAGCTATTTCCTTTTTTAAACTATTTTCTCAGGGTAAATTTCTAGAAATGAGGCTACTGAAACATAGCCTGAAACACATTGTTAACTGCTTTCTAAAAGACTTGTATCATTTTACTACCACCTTTGTGACATGTTGTATTAATACTCTTACATGTCTTTTAAAAAATTAATTAGCCATAATAGTGTACCTCCTTGTTTTAGTTTGCATTTCCTTTGATGACTTAATTAATGTAGCCATTATACCACAGGTTTATTTACTAATTGTATTTTCTTTTGTCTTAATTGTCTATTTCTGGCCTTTTTTCATTTTTTTTCGATTTTGGTCTTAATTTGTTAAAGACAGCTTTTATCAGTTCTTTCTATATAATAGCATTTTCTGAAAAATTTCTGGTTTTTCTCTTTTGCTATTTTAAATTAAATATTTACATAGTCTAAACTGTAGATCTGTAACTTTGTTTTCTTTTTCACTGACTTAAAAAAAAAAAACTTAATAAAACAGCAGTAATAAGACCAGAAACAGAACCCAGAAAAACTGCTGGTAGTTTTTCATTACATGACTTATGACTTAATTATATTATACTCCATGAGTGATTTCGGTTACCCATGGCGTTGGGAGGAGTGTGTTTGGCCTCAGCTGACCATCTATTTTAAATTAAATCACATGGTAACAAGCTACCCCTGCTGAGCTCAGACTTCCAGAACTTCCACCTTCCAGAACACAGCTCCTGGGGAATCAGGCAGATGAGGGTGCAGTCCTTGACATAAAGGCAGTAAACTCCTCATAAAGCCATGAGATTCTGCACACAACTTTTGTGACTTGTATCCCATGTAATTTGTGCTGTGCTCAACCATCTGACTATCTGCTTGGTTAAATTGTCACTTGAGAGAAAGCAAACGGCGTAGAAAGGGTAGGGAGAGAGGCTGGCTTGGAGGGGAGAGAGGCTGGCTTGGAGGGGAGAGAACAGTGAAAGCACACACACATCTGAGGTTTTTTGTAGAGATGTTCATAACGATTAAAACCCGTGAGTTATTAAATGTGTTGGTGCATGGTTCACCTGTCTAGAACATTCGTTTTCGTGGAATTCTTCATTATTTCACAAGGCTGGATAGAAAAGGCATTGGGGTGTTATACTACAATTTTTTTGCTCCTTAGGGATTTGGGAGGAAGCGGACCCAGAGACATTTGCAATGAAAGTGCAGCATTTTATTTGGGTTTGGTACAAGGAGCATACAGAGTGAGAGGTAGATGAAACTGTGTGACCTCATGCTATGTTTCTTGTGATCTGATATCACTTAGTGTTATTGAATGACTTCAAAGGGCAGCTGGGAATTACTGTGAAGACACATACAGCAAAGCAATTTCTCACCTGCTGTCTCTGATCACAGAAGACACAGTTAGACTCACATTTCTCCCTGGGACACATGCAGTCGACATGCTGCAACTTGTTTGGAGAGAAAGGCAAGGGGCAGAGAGTCACTCTGTTTGCCCTGTGTGGGCTGGGACGAGTTTTAAATATAATCAAGAGTTACTTTTCTGGAAATAAGAGCAATACAGACTAAGCTTTAGGGCATGGGATACTTCCTAAAAATACAGTCACTGAACTTTTAAAGAACGTTAGGATCAGCTTGTTAAATTGGCGTAGGATTCAAATGTGGAAGAAATCTGAGAGTATTGTTTGGGGCATTAAGGGTCAGGTTTTAACTGTCTTCAATTCTCAATTGCCTTTTGTTGGCTTATTTAAAAAATTTTTTTTTAATTGAAAGGTATACAGAAAAGTAAAAAGGCTACCATAGTCAGCACCTATGTATCTACTACCCACAGTGAATACAGGTCTAACCTGTTGTCATACTTTCTACCCATCTTTTTTTTTTTAAAGAAAAAAATTCCAATAAAGTGACCCATTTCCTTCTCTAGAATTGTTCTGCTTCCTTCCCTGAGGTGTCACTGTCATGAATTTAGTGTGACTCCAGTACGTATTTTTATGCTTTTGTTGATTTCCTATGTATCCATAAGAACAATGAGTATTGCTTTATGTATTTAAAAATTACATGGACAGTTATTATCATATAAAGAACAGTATTATAAAGTAGCATCCTATAATTTACTTTCTTCAGTCAATGTTATTTTCAAAAGATTCATCCATGTTGCTTGGTATATAGATCTAGATCATGATTTTAACTGCTGTATACTGTTCCGTTATATGAAATACCACAGTTTATCAATTCATCTATCAGTGCCACTATTTTCCTACTATAATTGGTGGGCAATGAACGTTCCTGTATATGTCTGCTTGAGCACATGACAGCCTAGAAGTGAAATTGCTGGGTATTAGGGTTTTCACATTATAACCTTACTAAATATTGCCATATTGCTTTTCACAGAGGTGAGTATCAAATTACCCTCATGAGCAGTATATAAGAGTTCCCATTTCCCTATATCTTTGCTAACACTTGGTGGTAACAGACTTATTGCCAGTGTCTTGGGTGTAGAACTGCATCTCAATGTTGTTTTGATTTGCAGTTCTCTGATAATTGGAGAGGTTGAATATCTTCTCACATTTATTTCACATTTCATCATCTGTGAATAGCTGATTCATGTCCTTTGTCCATTTTTTTTCCTATTGATTTTTAGGAATTCTTGATACATCTGGTTACTAATCCTTTGTTAAATATATTGCAGGTTGTCTTCTTTTTATCATTTGTGTTTCAGTGTTTTGTATGGTATCTTTAAATTTTGTTTTAGTCAAGTTAATCAATTCTTTTGGATTTTTGCTTACTGTTTTACATTTGAGAAATTCTTTCTTCCCCCAAACCATGACGATATTCTGTCACATTTCCTCTTAAAAATTTTAAAGATCTGGTATGTATATTCTTTTTTTTTTTTTTAACTTATTTATTTGTTTTTGGTACGCGGGCCTCTCACTGTTGTGGCCCCTCCCGTTGCGGAGCACAGGCTCGGGACGCGCAGGCTCAGCGGCCATGGCTCACGGGCCCAGCCGCTCCGCGGCATGTGGGATCTTCCCGGACCGGGGCACGAACCCGCGTCCCTTGCATCGGCAGGCGGACTCTCAACCACTGCGCCACCAGGGAAGCCCTGTATATTCTTAAGTGGGGTAGGGATCTAGTTTTGATTCTTTTAGATGGTTGGCTCTTTCTTTTCCAACCCCAGTTTTTTAGTCCATTGTTTTTCTGTAGATTTGTTATACCTTCTCCATCATGTTGCAAGTCTCCATTTATATTTGAGTCTGTTTCTAAGCTTTTTGTTAAATTTCATTCATTTGTTTTCTATTTCTGAACTGGTACCACATTCTTATCAGTTATGGTAGTTTGTAGAATCTTTTGGATTTTCTACATAGACACATAGGTAAACTAAAATAATGGTACATTTGTTTCTCCCTTCCTACTCCTTAGACCTTTATTTCTTTTTTCTTGTTTTGCCAGGTTGGCTGGGACTTACAATATAACATCAACGGTAGAGGTTATTGTGGGCATTTAGACTTGTTTCCAGCTTTGATAGGAATGCTTCTACAGTTTCCTCATAGTATTTGCTGTAGGTTTTGGTATACTCTTTGTGTGTGGGATTTGCTGTAGTTACTGTTTACCAGAACAAGGAAATCCCTTTGTATTCCTAGTTGGCTAACAGTTTTTGTTTGTTATTATGAATAAGTGATGAATTTTATTGGAAAATTTTATGCATTCATCGAGACAAGTTCTCATTTAATTTTTTTTTTTTTGCGGTACGCGGGCCTCTCACTGTTGTGGCCTCTCCCGTTGCGGAGCACAGGCTCTGGACGCGCAGGCTCAGCGGCCATGGCTCACAGGCCCAGCTGCTCCGTGGCATGTGGAATCCTCCCGGACCAGGGCACGAACCCGCGTCCCCCGCATCGGCAGATGGACTCTCAACCATTGCGCCACCAGGGAAGCCCTCCTTTAATTTTTTAACATGCGGAATTCCATGGATAGATTTGCTGACATTTAAAACCATCCTTATATTTCTGGAATTAATTCGGCTTGCTTTTCTGTTTTGGAAATACCATCGTATTTGATTTACTAATATTTTATTTAGGAATTGTGCATCTATATTCTTAACTGTGATTTATATCAGAGTTTTCTTCTGTGTACAGTTCTTGCCTGATTTTGATATTGAGGTTTTACTCTTAAAGGGAGTTTAATTCTGGGGTCTGTACTGAATGTTCTGACTCTGGCGGGTCAGGACTGGGAAATTGCAGCTTACAGGTCCTGGGTAGTTTGTTGCACCCTATGCCTGTGCAGCTCAGTATCAGGTGAAGAGTCCGGGGCCCTCTGCAGATCTCTGGGCTATCTGTGTGTGCAGGTCTCTCCTCTCTAGGACTCTGCCCTGCAGATTCCAGCCACTCAGCCTCCATCACGCTGTGCGTGGGCTCCCTCCCTGCACGGTGATCTGCCGAGTGCTCCCTGCAGGTGGTTGGGGTGATCCTAGGGCTCCCCTCTTTATGCCCTTCTCTTAGGATTCACAGTCCTCTCTTGCCAGTTGTCTGGTATCTAACAACAGTTGTCTTATATCTTTCATCCAGTTTCCTAGTTGTTTATGGAAAAAAAGCCTTGTTTGGTAACAGTTATTCCATCATGGCCACCTGTTTCCATCATGGAAATCCGTTTCTTTAACATGAAAACAATCTTAAAAATGATTGTTCTGTGTTTGGAATGGGGGACGGGGTAGAGGGTTAATTCACTGTGCTTATCTCGAGGAGAAGTCATCTTACAGGATTATCTACTTAATGAATGGTGGGCTCCCCCCAACTTCTGGTTCCTTTTCACAAACTGAGTATCTCTCAGAAGCTTTTTTTCCTACTGCACCTGAATGTCTTAGGCTAATTCCCTTGATGCGCTTTTGTACTGGAGGTTTAGTACCTTGTAACGGCTATCAGCCCATTGTGATGTTCTTTTCTGTGAATCCACAAGCAGTTTGTTTCTGAGTGCCCCTACCCTTCAAAGTTCTTTTAGAACAGGTTGGATCTGGGCTTCTGAAACTGTTTAACAGCATACTGCTAAATGCCACTACAGACCATGTACATGAGCAGAGTACAAATTAATTTAAATATTAATTTTGATCTAAAAAATCTTTGAAAGATTGGAGACTGAACAACTGGCAAACCAAATCCAGAGACGTAGTTGTTATTATGTAATGGGTTAAGAGCCCACTTATTTATTTTTTTTAACATCTTTATTGGGGTATAATTGCTTTACAATGCTGTGGTAGTTTCTGCTTTATAACAAAGTGAATCAGTTATACATATACATATGTTCCCATATCTCTTCCCTCTTGCGTCTCCCTCCCTCCCACCCTCCCTATCCCACCCCTCCAGGCGGTCACAAAGCACCGAGCCGATATCCCTGTGCCATGCGGCTGCTTCCCACTAGCTATCTACCTTACGTTTGTTAGTGTGTATATGTCCATGACTCTCTCTCGCTTTGTCACAGCTCACCCTTCCCCCTCCCCATATCCTCAAGTCCGTTCTCCAGTAGGTCTGTGTCTTTATTCCTGTCTTACCCCTAGGTTCTTCATGACATTTTTTTTTCTTAAATTCCATATATATGTGTTAGCATACGGTATTTGTCTTTCTCTTTCTGACTTACTTCACTCTGTATGACAGACTCTAGGTCTATCCACCTCATTACAAATAGCTCAATTTCGTTTCTTTTTATGGCTGAGTAATATTCCATTGTATATATGGAATATCTTCTTTATCCATTCGTCCGATGATGAAGAGCCCACTTATTATCTTCCCTTTATAGATGTCCTTAAATCCCAACATTCTTTTTTTTTTTTTGCGGTACGTGGGCTTCCCACCGTTGTGGCCTCTCCCATTGTGGAGCACAGGCTCCGGACACGCAGGCCCAGCGGCCATGGCCCACGGGGCCCAGCCGCTCCGCGGCACGTGAGACCCTCCCAGACCGGGGCACGAACCCGCATCCCCTGCATCGGCAGGCAGACTCCCAACCACTGCGCCACCAGGGAAGCCCAGTCCCAACATACTTGGAAAGAAATGGCAGTACTTTGACATCAGTCAACCAAGATGAGGTTCAGGCTCCTGTCCTTGGGTACAAAAAGTTTTGCGTTAGCCAATTATAACTGACCTCACGGCTTATGTTCTAGCTGGGAAATAAAAGAGCTTTGTTAAAAGATGATTAATGTATGTGACAGTACATGTGAAATGTGAAGTGAATGATGAAAATGGCGCAGGAGGTCGGGGTGGGTGTTTGGGAAGGACTTCACAGAGAAGGAGGAACTTTCAGATGAGCAAGAGCTTGAGGGGCCGGCCCGTGTTTCAGGACAGGGCACCGGGTGTGCAGAGGCAAGAAGGGGTGAACTTTTGCAGGGATGGACCAGGGGGCACTGAGGGTGGAAAGAGGCGGTTGGGGTCCAGATGTAGAGGGTCTTGAATGTATCTCAAGGGCAGCTAAAATGTGTTGCAAATTTTTAAACAGAGAGAAAAAAATTAAAAGAGCTGCACTTCGGGAAGATTAGTATGTCAGCAAGTCTTGTAGGATTTTGTTCCCTCACCTACTGGCTCTCAAGTTTGGCTGCATATTGCAATCACCTAGAGAGTTAAAAAACCGAAAAACAAAACTAAAACTGATGTATGAGCCCCTTCTCCCAGATATTCCAATTCAATCAGCCTGGAGTTAGGCCTGGGTTTTGAGAGTTTTTAAAAGCTCCCCAGGTGATTCTAATGTGCTGCAAAGCCTGAGAACCACTGCCCAGACCACCGCTAAGATCTTTTTTCTAATTAAAAAAAAAATTTTGTTTTTAGTAATTAATTAATTTGTTTTTTTGGCTTCGTTGGGTCTTCATTGCTGTGCACAGGCTTTCTCTAGTTGCGGCGAGCGGGGGCTACTCTTCCTTGCAGTGTGTGGGCTTCTCATTGCGGTGGCTTCTTTTGTTGTGGAGCACGGGCTCTAGGCGCGTGGGCTTCAGTAGTTGTGGCACATGGGCTCAGTAGTTGTGGTTCGTGGGCTTTAAGGTGCAGGCTCAGTAGTTGTGGCTCGTGGGCTCTAGAGCACAGGCTCAGTAGTTGTGGTACATGGGCTTTGTTGCTTTGCGGCATGTGGGATCTTTCCGGACCAGGGCTTGAACCCACGTCCCCTGCATTGGCAGGTGGATTCTTAACCACTGTGCCACCAGGGAAGTCCCACTGATAAGATCTTGATGTAGTGTTTACTCATTGTGTTCAACCACAGCTGGCCAGGCAAATGCAGAACCAACTGGTGGAAAACATTTTAAAGAACTTCTGTAAGAGTTAAAATATTCCACATGGTTCAGAACCTCAGTTAGAATAACAGTTTTCTCCAGAAACAGAGTCACAGAAAACAAACTAGTGGTTACCAAAGGGGAGAGGGAAGGGGGGAGGGACAAATTAGGGGTATGGGTTTAACAGATATAAACTAGTATGTATGAAATAGATAAGCAACAAGGATATATTGTATAGCACAGGGAATTATAGCCCCTATCTTATAATAACTTTTCATCGAGTAATCTGTAAATATACTAAATATCTATGCTGACACCCGAAACCAATGTAATACTGTAAGTCAACTATACTTCAATTAAAAAAAAGAATAACAGTTTTCTCATAAATGCCTACAAATTTTTACATTGGCCATGAAGTAGATGGTGACAAATGTATAAACTTTTGGAAGGGACCCATAATTATCTTGAGAATTTGGTCACATGGAAAAAACTTAATTTTTTGCATTAAAAACAGAAGGGCAACATAAGACAAACACATCTGTCACGGCAAGAATTCAGTAACATAAAAGCCACTGTAGTGTGAAAATACCAAACTTGCAGTGATAAAAATGCAAGTTCTCAAAAAACTTTGGTGGAAGGCTGCCAATTTCCAAATCCTGTGTCAGTGGTTCTCAAACTTGAGTGAGAATCAGACTCACCTGGAGGGCGGTCAGATTGCTGGGCTCCAGTTTGGGATTTAGCAGGCCAGGGGCAGCCCGAGAATGTGCATTTCTAAAGTGCTTCCAGGTGATACTGCTGCTGGTCCAGCCACCACAGTTTGAGAAGTTGACACGTGGGAACCGCTATTGCACAAGGTCCAAATATCACACGAAAAAGGGCTTGACAAAATGTGGTTGCAGAACGTGAGTTTTGCTTTTCGTGTCAGGGGAGGGGCTTGTCTTGGCAATTAGGGAATCTGTGCCTGCCCCAGTTTAAGCCAGCCCCTCCTGTCTGCGTGCTCCAGGAGGCTGCTGTTGGAGCCCAATGGGGAAGGTGGAAGAGGAAATTGTCTAATCATTCTCCTTGTCTTTTCAGACTTAGTGTGAAAGGGTGTTATTGTATATAGTCGTACTGTTATGTTCTTTTCTGTGTGAGTTTAAAGTTATTTTTTTCCTTAATTATTCTTTCCCCACTCCCCTCACCCTACGACGTGCAAAATTTGAAGAGTTAAAAGAAAATCGCTACCCTGTTATCCTTCTAACCCATCCACGTCCTCCTCAAGATAGGCCCTTGTTGCATATTCTCGGTGGTTTGGGGAAGATTTCCGTGCTTGGCTTCCATCTAGGTACCAGCTTTTGTGAGCCGCTCAGTGCAGCCTTCCTGTAGATTTGTAGACATTTGCAGTACACCTTGGGAGGGAGGAGAAGTGGAAATCATTCTCAGATGTTAAACTGAAACATGTTTCTAATTGAAAGCATGAAGAGAATGTATACATGAAAGTGCCTGGAGGGGTGGTGATCTCTGGCAGAGTCTCAGCTTTGAAAGCCCCATCCAGTCCTCGCTTGTGGCCACTTCTGTTCTCTCTGGGTGGAACCCATTTCCATTCCTGTGACATTCCATAAATAACCGTGGCCGAGTAGGGACCTAATGTTCATCCCTCGGCCAGGAAAACGCTGATAAATTAGAATCGTGAACTTTAGAATTGCATAGTTTTTGACTTTGAATTCTAGTAGCCTAATATGGAAAGAGCCCTCAGGGACCATTTTAGAACAAGCAGCTACTGCCCTCCCCCCTGCCCCTGGACTTGTACAGGTGCAGAGGCCAAGCTTAAGTAACTTACCCCAAGGTCACCTCAGGAGCTGGCTGCATTTTTCTTTCCTTTTATTTTTTTTCTCCCAAGAATCCTTCCAAATTTTTAGGAAATTTGTCAGCCTAGTATTCTGACACTTGACAGCCGTTTGTTATTATTTGCTGTAATTAATAGGAATTGTAGGGAGATAGGAAAAGTATCTTCTCTTGTTTATAGAAAATCAGTAGGTTTCAGGGATTTTAGGTCTTGGTCATTTGGTTCCTCCATAACTGAGCCTCCTCTGGTTCATATTCCTCATCTATTTTGTGATTGTTTGTAGACTGAACCTTGTGCTGAATTTTATGGGTTTAGTACTGGGATCTGCCTCAGGACAAAAAGTTTAAGTCAAAGGTGGGCTGATAGCAAAAGGTTCATTTAAATAAATTAATTTGGACAAATAAAGAAAGGAATCATGTTCATAGGCCTATGATGTTCATAAAATTTAAGTCAGTAACATCTAAACTCCCAGGGGACCTTGCCTATGATAAAATCCACTCACCCTACCCGTGACCCATAGCCCTGCTAACTTTAAAACTGCTTGGCCACAAGTCTGGTGATTCAAAGTACATGCATCCTAGTTAATAGGAGATAAAGAGGTTGTTTCTTTTTGGTTGCCTTTTGTTATAAGATTAGGGATGTACTTGCTTAAAAAAAGAAAAAAATCTATGCATATATATATACGTATGTGTGTGTGTGTGTGTGTATGTGTATATATATATATATAAAGGTCTCAACCTTTCTGCCCTTAGTTTTTCTCTCAAAAAAAAAAAAAAAAAGGTAGGTTGTACTAGCTTTCTGAAACAGTCACTCCAAGCTCTGATAGCTTATGCAAGATGAAGGCTGTAACACTTTTGGGGGTTTGGGTTTGGAATTGGGCTTTTGGTTTTTGCCAAATGTTGTTTGGATACCTAAAATTTAAACTTAAACCACAGAACACAACTTAAAAAGAAGGGCAGAATACTTTCTTTTATTTCCCTGTATTTCTGATGCATTTCTGAGTGGCAGCCATAGTAAAGCGGTTAAGAATGATGACTTTGGAGCCAGTTCACTTGAATTCAAATCCCAGCTCTTCTGTTTACTAATGATTGTGTGACCTTTGGCAAATTATATAACCCCAGTGCCTCTTTCTTCATCAGTAAAATGAGCAAAATAAAATATCTACTTAAAACAGTTGCTGGGGGGTTAAATTTGTCGATATCTATTAGAATAATGCCTGGCACATAGGAAGCCGTTAATAAATGTTATCTATTATCGTCATCATCATCCACATCATCATCATTTTGTTTTATTGAGGGATAGCCCGATGCTTCTGGTAAGCCTTTGGAAGAATTAGTAAGGTCTACAATGCTTTTCTTCAAAGTGTGTCTTCTATTTCTTTCTGCAGCAAGCTGTGTTCCTCCATGTCAGAATGGAGGGATGTGTCTCCGGCCTCAACTCTGTGTGTGTAAACCAGGGACCAAGGGCAAAGCCTGTGAGACAACAGCTGCCCAGGACACCTCGTCACCAGTGTTTGCAGGGCAGAGTCCTGTGGCTGCTTCCTCCTGGGTCCCTCCTGAGCAAGCAGCAAGGCACACTTCATCTAAGAAGGCAGACACTCTACCAAGAGTCAGTCCTGTGGCCCAGATGACCTTGACCCTCAAGCCGAAGCCTTCAGTGGGACTCTCCCAGCAGATACATTCTCAGTGAGTGTTTTGAACTTGCCTCCAGCTCAGGAGCATCTTAAGTGCATTGCTTTAAGTCACTCTTCTTTTCCTGCACAATTTGCAGAAATCACTTGGATAGTAATGTCCTTCTTTCCTTTTCTTCTTTCCTTCCTTTTCTTAAGGTTTTACATGTTATGTTTACACATCAAGTGTCTTAAAAATACTTGATATGTGTGTTTAGCCTCTGCAGGGAAGATTTACCGTAAGCATTAAGCAAAGCAGTAGTGAGGATTAAGGGGATCAATGTTGGAAGGGAATAATAAAGGTAGTTGTTTGGTTATGGTGGAGTTGTGAGTTAAACAATTCTCTTTTTTCGAGGTGGGGGGTGCTTTAGAGTTTTTGAAGTCATAATTGAAAAGGAGAAACAGTGAGTGTGATTTTTAAAGGTACATGGAAAAGGTAGGAACTCATCTTTCCACAGAGAAGGTATTCAAGTGAAAGTGAGTCCTGGGAAAGAGAATTTCTCCACCTTGGTAGCAGGTTAAGTGTATCTTCTATTAAACACCATGTTTTCCTCCCAGTTGGCCATGCAGGTCCATTTTTGGTGAATGAGCTTGTGTTTTATTTATGGGAGCATGGTTTTTTTTTCTTAGCGTTAGGAAGTAAGTGCTATTCTGAACAAAATGAGAACTCTGTAAGGACAGGGTCCTTACACAAATTGTTTCCTTTTAATTAGCTACTCTACATGGATAACAAGATGCAGAATTACTGCAGCTATCACTTGTCATTTGTCTAGGAATGTAAAATACAGGAAGTTCTCAACTTAGAAATGACCCAGCAGTTCATCTGTAAGTCACTTGCTTGGAATTTTGAATGCTTTCCCCACCAACCCCCCGGGATAGCTTCCACCTGGTGATTAGTATCCCGTCAGCCCACAGAAGTTATTTAATCTGTTACTACAGATGAAATTATCCTAATTTATACTTCCCCTTTGAGTAGGCCACCTACTGTCCCTGATGAGTGGGGTCCTGATAACTTTTTCCTTTCTCTTGTTCCCTCCTCAGTCCTCTTCTTTCCTTTTTTCATTTTTTCCCTGTCATTTCTTCTTGCCTCATTCTTCAATTCTACCATGATAAAGAGATTTGGGAGGCTGTGCTGGAATCTAAGTACTTTGCTACCATTTCAACTGGAAAACACATACTGCAGCCCTCAAGAAGAAGGAATTGTAGTTATAGCCAGTACTTAGTAACTGCTTACTGCATGCCGGGTACTGTTTCACATGCTTTGTATGATTGTTCATTTATAACTCACAGTGATACCCCATCAGGTAGGTGCCATGACAAACCCCATTTTACAGATGAGGAAACTGAGGTGCAGAGTGCTTAAGTAATGTATTCAGGGTCCACAGTTAATAAGTGAATAATAAGTGTTAGGATTTAAATAGAGGCAGAATAAGGAGAATACATATTAGGCTTTAAATGGAGGCAGCCAGGCTCCAGCATCCATGCCCTGAAGTGTAAAGGGTGGCAGACTTTCTCTGTAAAGGGCCAGATAGTAACTATTTGTAGCTTTGTGGGACATATGGTTTCTGTTGCAGCTTCTCAATTCTGCCCTCCTTAGCACAAAAGCAGCCATAGATAATGCTTAAGTGAATGAGTGTGAGTGCTCTAATAAAACTTTATTGATGGATGTTGAAATTTGAGTTTCATATAAATTTCATGGCACGCAATATTATTCTTTTGATTTTTTTCTCAACCATTTAAAAATGTAAAAATCATTCTTAGCTTATGGGCCATACAGAAACAGCCTGTGTGGGCCAGCTTTGGCCCCTGAAGTGTAGTTTGCTGACCCCTTCTCTAAAGGATAGTAGTGTTTTTTTGTGTCAGAACATGTGTCTTTGAAATAATATAAAGCATTGATTATATTATAGCTAGACATTTCTCTTCCTGCACTGTCCTGGATCTTAAAAACAAAGAACAATTCTGTGTTGAGCTATGCCTTGGCAATCAAGAGTCAGATTACCGTGCATTGCAGTTATTTTTTTTCTAGCATTATTACTTACATAAGCTGTGAAGTCATTTACAAGCGACATTATTTATCCTGAATATCACCATCCCCTGTTAGAATTTGACCCTCTATGATGTATATATATGGATTGTTAGTGAGAACCATATGTCAGATGTCAGATAAAGGAACAACCTTTTCCCCCCTCCCCCTTTTTTCTTTTTTTGGTAGCAGCAGTGTAATTTAGACAAGAATGTTGTGAGTCAAGGGGGAGGCTAAGGTTTCAGCTCCAACTTGGCTTTGGGAAAATAAAAGTCATTAGATAATTTGCTTCAGAGACCTCATCTGCTGAATGAAGATGGTTTTTACGATCGCATTGTTATAGGCATGTGTTTATGGGCGTGCCTACTGCGTGCTTTGGGGTGAAGAGAAGAGATGGCCCAAGATGCTAACAATTCTGATGTTTTCCTCATAAACTTCTGTCAGTTGCCCTGTTATCTGGGTACTGCAGGGAGTATTAAGATGTACAAGATCCAGTTCTGCTCTTAAGGAGATTTTGAAACGATAGATGAGCTATCACTTGAGAGGGGTACAAAGGAAGGGGTACAGTTGGCCCACTGATGAATTTAGGTAATGACCCGATCACCTGAAATTTAAACTGTCAAGGAGGCACATATGATAGGACCATTTTGGCTACTTTTGAGAAATGTAACAGTTCTTAAGTTACCTATTTGTAATATTGCCTACTTTAGGGTGTTTCGGGTTTGGTTTGGTTTTTGTTTCGTGAAGGAGGAAATTAATTAAGCCTTCTTAAAATGCTTGTAGACATAAAGGCACCTAAAATATCAAAATGTGTAGTTAGTGTTGCATCCGTTGTGTGGCCTATGAAATGCTGCAGTCTTGATCATTTATTCAGGTTTTTATTGAGCACATGCTATGTACCATGCGTTGTTCTAGGGGCTCAGGATGTAGCACTGAAAACTAAACATCATGTCTGCCTTTCTGGAGCCTACAGTCTGGAAGGGGGGAGACGATTGATGAGTGGTGTAATTAAAACATACGTTAGATTGCGGTAAGTGCTGTGGAGAAAATAAAACTGCAATAATGGACAGGGAGTGCAGGGTGGGTGTGGGATGGGAAGGAGTGAGGGCCCTGGTGGTTTTAAATAGGCTTTCAAGGAAGGTTCTGCTGAGAAGGTGACATTTAAGCAAAGGCCCGGAGGAGGTGAGGCTGTGAATCATGGAGAAGTGTGGGGCTAGGGCAGAGGCCCCAGCGGGAGCCTGCCTGGGCTGTTTGAGGAATAGCGACTTTAGTAAAACTGTAATGTTAAAACTACACATTTTAGGCAGGTGGGGGTTGGACGAATTGGTTTTACTTTGGCCAAATTGGTTTTAGACAGCTTGGCTTAGAACCAGATACAAAGTTCTCTAGAAAAATCAAAGGAGGGAGCAATTGTTGATAGATTTTGGAGAATCGGGGATGTGGAGGACTAGGGACGGCTCTGGAGAGTGTTGTCTCTGAGCTTGAAAAGATGGTTAAACTTGACCACAAAGAACTGGAGAAGAGCATTTCTAGGAAAAGCAATGATGTGACACCAGAAAGACTGCTTTGTTATCTACTGATGTGTAATAGGTCCCCACAAACTTGGCAGCCTAAAACAATAAAAATTTATTGTCTGACAGTCTCTGTGGGTCAGGAATCCAGGAGGTGCTTAGCTGGAAGCTCTGGCTCAGAGTCTCTCATGAGGTTGCAGTCAGCAGGGGTGGCTCGACTGGGGCCAGAGAACCTACTGCCAAGGTGACTCACTGCCAGGGCTATTGGCAGAAGGCTTCACTTCCTTTCCGCACGGACCTCTCTGCAGAGCTGCCTGAGCATCCTTACGACATGCCTGCTGGCTTCTCCCTGAGCAAGTGATCCTCAAGCCACAGGGCCTTCTGAGTCTTGAAAATGACACACCTTTACCTCTGCCTTATTCTACTCATTAGAAGTGAGTCACTAAGTTGAGTCCACTCTCAGAGGGACTGTAGTTAATAAGCTGCATTGTTTGAAGAGAGAAATGTCAAAGAATTTGTGAACATATTTGAAAATGACCACATTTAGATATGATTTGAATGGAACTTGATATAAATGAAGACCAGTGGTAATGAAAGTTTTTAAAGGTTGGTTAAAAACCAAGTTAAAGACTAAGATTTCAACAAGACAATTCCAAAAAGACGCAACAAGACAAAATAGAAAAAGTAACGAAGGGAGAACCTATAGCTTAAAAGAGGTTTAAACCACAATGTTCATTACAGTTCTATTTACAGTAGCCAGGACATGGAAGCAACCTAAGTGTCCATCGACAGATGAATGGATAAAGAAGATGTGGCACATAGATACAATGGAATATTACTCAGCCATAAAAAGAAACGAAATTGAGTTATTTGTAGTGAGGTGGTTGGACTTAGGGTCTGTCATACAGAGTGAAGTAAGTCAGAAAGAGAAAAACAAATACCGTATGCTAACACATATATATGGAATCTAAAAAAAAAAAAGGTCATGAAGAACCTAGGGGCAGGACGGGAATAAAGACGCAGACCTACTAGAGAATGGACTTGAGGACATGGGGAGGGGGAAGGGTAAGCTGGGACAAAGTGAGAGAGTGGCATGGACATATATACACTACCAGATGTAAAATAGCTAGCTAGTGGGAAGCAGCCGCATAGCAGAGGGAGAACAGCTCGGTGCTTTGTGACCACCTAGAGGGGTGGGATAGGGAGGGTGGGAGGGAGATGCAAGAGGGAGGGAATATGTGGATATATGTATATGTATAGCCGATTCACTTTGTTATAAAGCAGAAACTAACACACCATTGTAAAGCAATTATACTCCATTAAAGGTGTTAAAAAAAAGAGGTTTAAGAAACATATTAACCAATCACAATATTTAAATTATGTTTCTCCTGATGCAAGCACACTGTAAATAAAAGATAATGATGATAGGACAACCATGAGAATGCTGACATTGATTTGGAAATTTGATGATATAAAAGAATGATTGTTGATTTTGGGGCTGTGCTGATGACCTTGTAGTTATGTAAGGAAGGGGAATAATATTAAAGTATTTACAGATGACATTGTATGATGTCTGAGCTTTGATTGCAGTTATCCAGTGGGTTGAGGTATGGCGGTAACAAGATTGGCCATGAGGGGCTAATTATTGAAGCTGGATGGTAGGCACACAGTTCTTACACAATTCTCTCTACCTTTATGTATTTTTGAAATTTTCTGTAATGAAGAGTAACAAGAAAGAGAAAGTTTCAAGGAGGAAGGCTGCTACGATTTTTCTTCTGCCTTGGGAGATTAATCTGGCTGCAGCATCTAAAATGGATTAGCACTAGTGGTAATTGGAGAGTGGCTCTGTAACGGGGGCAGTGGTGCTGGTAACCTAGAGGAAGGACATGAGCTCTGGAGGTGTTGTTAATGAAAGATCTTGGCGCCTACTCAAATGTGGGAGGCAAAGAAAAAGAGAATCAGATACTACCCAGGCATGGGACTGTGGGTGAAAGGGAGGGCGTGGAGGTCTTTCCGTCCTACTGTCTTCCAATATTTCTTGGTAATATCATGGATCTCCACGGTCTTTGATGGTGGTTGATACTTGGTGAATGCATGATTTCTGACAGAGCTTTATAGATGAATAGCCAAGATCATCCTCTGTTCCCCAGCAGGGACTAAAAGCAAGTGGGTATCAGTGGTACATGCCTGGCCACTTGGTCAGGTACTGGTTTGGAAGGACCTTGGTCAGGGCATTCTGGCAGTAGTCATTGCTGTAGTTGGTACTTCCATTCATGCTTTCCGTGGAAGTTTATTATTATGGCGTTCCTTTTTCCAGTTTTCCGGGCCACATCATGGATCCTCCATGAGCTAAAGAAAAGACCAAATGATGCCTCATCTTCCTGTATACAAATTTTGGTCGTCACTTTTCTCATTCTTTGAACTTCTATGTCCCTTGATAATACTGCATTCCTTAGAAAGTTCCTATTAACACTTCAGGTTACTTTCATAACTGCATCCTGTAGATGTTGTTCATGTATAGCTGTCCACGTATTCAGCGAAGAATTGCCGCTGTTAGGTCACAGGTGCACCCCCAGTGTCTGTCTTTAGTCCTGTATGTAAAAAGGTGTTAATGCTTATATGTTGTGGCCAGGAGCTCCACAGAGGAGCAAAAATCAAAACTGTCAGTTTTCCAGAGCTTTTGCATCACCTGTCAGTATCATTTTTCACATGTATGTTGAAGTTTCCCACAAGAATTTGTTTTCAGTCCTCAGCGCTGCTCAGTGAGGCTGTTTCAACTTGTGTGAAATGTCTGTCTTTATCCTTGTTAATCATGATGGGTGTTACAGGCACTGACCATGGGCCCATGAGGCAGAGGTTGTAAGGGACATTCTTCAGCTGCTGATGTCTTCTGCTTGTTTAGAGAATGTAGGTGCAAATGACCACTGCTTTGCCAAATGGGGAGCTGTTATCTGTACTGTGTAAGGAGGAGGCACTTTTGCAGGACACAATGTGCCCAGTCACGGCTCTTTGAGCTTGAGAAGGAAGTCTGGTTTCACTCAGGATGTGGATGTCAAATCTATCTCAAGAGCTCACATGTATCCAGTCTTTTTTCTTCCCTGGTGATGGCTATTTTCATCATTTTATGTTTCAAAGGATGGTGGTTAGTTTCTCTGGAAAGAATAGTTCTTTCCTGTCTCAAACCAGTGGAGGGGGCCTATACTTACCTAATGTCATTGATGTCTTTTCTGTCATCGTCACCTCAGGGATGGGGTAAAGAGAAAAGAAGCAAGTTAGAAAATGGTCTCTTTTAAGACAGGCATAATTCAGATATGTTCTCTGTTTATCAAGCGAGCTTATACTACACCAGATATTTTCTAACTATAGGGGAGACCCCTTAAAATCCACATTGAGATAATGGGTTCCACTTTCAAAGGTCTCGAGAAATGCATACTTCACATGTACCACGGGTCGGTTGATAGGAAGCAGTGGCGAGTGATGTCTGTGCCAGGGAGAAGAAGGTGCTACACTGTCCTTTATCTCTTTCCAGTTCTTAGCTTCCTGTCCCTGTGGTTGTTTGAACCTTAAAAAAACTATATGCTATGATATGTACAAGGATGGGAGACTTCGTGGAATGTTCCTTGAAGTATTCTGCTCTCCAGATTAACAGCAACAACAACAAATATAAGCTCATTCGCTTTACTTGGACTCTCACACTACTCCTAAAGGAAAAAAAAAACTCGTTATAAAACTACACCAACAGGTGCAATTTTAGGGAGACGTTTCAAGCTTTTTGTGCACTAATAGCTGAGGTTGCGACCTTGTCTGAATTTATTAAAGTAGCCAAGGAAATGGTCAGTACGTGAATAGACGGTTTCCCCAAATGATCTCTCAGACTGTGGGGGGCCCTTGCTTAGTGTTGACCCCCCACTCTGCTGGCCGTCCCCCATGTTTTTCTTCTGTGCTTCCTATACTTAACCACTGTCATCATGCTTACTGCACAATCATGTTTTATCTACCTAGGTACACAGAAGGACTACAATAAACGTTTAATACATTTTTGTTGAGTTTTTCCTGGAGAAAAAAATATGAATGCCTAAGTCCCTGTCCAAGGATTGTTTCCTGAATACTGATAGTGCAGGAGGGACCTTATTCTCTTGGAATAATACCATTTGCCTTCGTAAAGCCCTGTACATTCGCACAATACTCTGCCTTCCTTGTTGTATTTGCCCAACAGGTCTATAAGATGAAGGTTTTGAGCCTTACCTTATGATGTGGGGGGAAAAAAAAGGCAAAGTGGTAGAAAGTTGAAGAAAAGGAACTCAATCTGGGGATTTTAGCGCTCATGACACTTTATGGATGCTGTGGGAACTAAACGTGTGAACCGATGACTGATTTTATCATTTTATGTGCATGCTTTTTAAACTTCTTTTTTTTAGAAATAGACTTTAATTCAATTTGTTATTAGTCTAACTTTCTAAAAGCCAATTTATTTATGTATTTATTTTTGGGCTACACACCGCACGGCATGTGGGATCTTAGTTCCCCGACCAGGGATTGAACCCACACCCGCTGCATTGGAAGCGCAGAGTTTTAACCACTGGACCACCAGGGAAGTCCCCTAAACTTTTTTTAAAAGTAGGAGTTAAATTGAAATTATATACAGAAGAGTAGAGAAATCAAAAGTGCACACGCCTGGCGATTATCGCACACACGTGGAACTGCCATCCACGTCAACGAGTAGAACGTTGCCAGCACCACAAAACCCCCTTTTTCCTAGATTTGCCCTTTATCTTTTCCCTAAAGGGAGCCGCTATCTTGACTTCTAACACCAGAGATCAGTTCTCTCTGTCTTGAGCTCTATAGAAATGAATCATACGGCGTGTATATTTTCACTCACCATCATGTCTGAGATTCATCGATGTAATTATGTGTGGCTGCAGTTCACAGTTACATTCCAGAGATGATTCCATCATGTGAGTATACTGCAACTTATCATTTGTTCTGCTCTTGATGGATGTTTGGAATTTTTCCAGTTGTTGGCTCTTATGAAGAATGCCGTGTGCATAGGTATATGTGCAAATTCCAGAAAAAGACCTTTGTGAATCTAAGTCACCAGAAAAACGAGCCCAACTAGTTACAACAATGTCAGGGTTTGAGAAGGACTTCACAATCCGTTGTGTGAAGTTTGATCATGTTGGTATCTGTTGGCTCTTCGAGAGAAACAGGCACATGAGAGAAGGGATGGGGTGACAGAGTGTCTGAGGAACTGGAAGCAAGGAACTTTTTCCTCCTGAGCAGGACTTGTCAGGAAGAGTGGACTGTGGAGTTGGGGTGGAGAGACAGGGGAAGAGTCGGGGAGGTCACTTTGTACTCCATGCTGTCTGCACCTTACTGGGTCCCACAAGGAAGTCTTGGCCAAGAGTGGTTTTGAGATACAACCAGTATCTGACTGGGTTTAAGTTCTGGACAAAGGTATATAAGGAATTATGTGGAAACTCAAAGTCTGTGATTGAAAAGGGTAAGTGCTGGGAGGGTTTGCTCTCCAATTTAATTGCTAGAAATCAGGATGGTGTTTGGTGCAGTATAGTAATAATAATAGTTAATATTTACTGAGTGTTTATTCTGCACCAGGCACAGTTTTAATTACTTCTTGAGTATTATCTCATTTAACGCTCTCAAAGGAATGTGAGATAGATATTTATCATTATTGTTATTATCATCCCCATTTCATATGATGAAGCAATTCAGGTGCACAGGGTTAAATAATTTGCCCAAGGGCTTCCCTGGTGGCGCAGTGGTTGAGAGTCCGCCTGCCGATGCAGGGGACACGGGTTCGTGCCCCGGTCCGGGAAGATCCCACATGCTGCGGAGTGGCTAGGCCCGTGAGCCATGGCCGCTGAGCCTGCGCATCCGGAGCCTGTGCTCCGCAACGGGAGAGGCCACAGCAGTGAGAGGCCCGCGTACCGCAAAAAAAAAAAAAAAAAAAATTGCCCAAATGCACTCAGCTAATAAGTGTAGGGTCAAGATTCAAATTTAGGCAGCCTGTGAAGTTAACCTCTGTATACTGCCTCTTGCTTTGATGGCATTCTCATTAGTTTCCTATCACTGCTGTAACAAATGACCACAAATTTAGTGACTTCAAACAGTGCACGTTTGTTCTCATAATTCTGGGGTCCGAAGTCTGAAATGGGTCTCACTGGGCTAAAATGATGATGTTGGCAGGGCTGCCTTCCTTCTGAAGGCTCAAGGGGAGAGCCTGTTTCCTTGCCCTTTCCAGCTTCTAGAGGTTGCCTGCATTCTGTGTCTCGTGGCCCCTTCTCCATTGTCAAAGCTGATAATCTCGGGCTGAGTCCGTCTCACTGCCAGTCTCTGGTTCTTTCTTCTGCGTCCCTCTTCTACTTTTAAGGACACTTGTACTGACATTGGACCCACTTGAGAAGTCCAAGGTAATTTCTCCATCGCAAGGTTAGCTGATTAGCAGCTTTAATTCCATCTGCAACTTTAATTTCCTTTTGCTCCATAACCTAGCATAGTCAGAGCTTCTGGGGAGTAGGATGTGGACATCTTTGGGGGGGCTGTTATTCTGGCTACCACAGACTTTTACCAGGGACCCGGTCCTGTCCTGGCGGTCTTCTCTGCTACTCACGGGTGAGCTTTAATTAGAAGGGAGGGTATTGATAAGTAGTCGGCACAGTCCCCTTCAGTGAAGAGCAGACACAGCCCTTATGACTCTTACAATTGTTAGGTTTAAACACTTCACGTAGATTTAAGGTCTAAAAATGGCCCCCAGTGGTCTCTGAAATCTTGGGACCAGCACACTCAGGCACTTGTGGTGGATGGAAGGGGGGAAACCAAGAGATCAATAGGCCAGACATGACCAGGCACCAGGAGGGGCTGGCTCTCCTCATGCCCTTCGCCTCATGGAACTAGGGGTTGAAAAGTCAACACCACTTTTGACATATAATGGCCCCACCCACTAGACAAAGTGGCCTGTGGACTCTGATTGCAACTCTCTTGGGAGGTGGGGCAGTGAGGAAGGGGGGTGGACAGGCGTGGGGAGGAGTGGGGAGAGGGCTAGGAGTATTCCTCCCTTCAACAGTTAGACTGGGGCCGTCGAGTCTGATAAAGTATTTCCCATGTGATTTTTCTTATAGGATGAAATAAATCTGTGCATTGAAAGTTGAATTAATTAGTTGTCAGAGCACTTGCTGTGAACGGACCCGTGGAACTGGGATTGAAACACACACGAAGCCACTGATAAGCAATTGGAGCGGAGCACAGTCTGGCTGCCACGTGGAGTCCATGAGCTTTAGCCTGGCCTGCATGTTGATGCCAAGCACGAGAATGATTTTTAGGGCCTGACTATGGGTGTTATGCAGATTAAAGTAAAGATTCCTCTTTACCTTTGGATATGTTTGGCATTCCATAGATACTGCCTGTGGATCCTTCCAAGGTGCCTCTGGGGTTGCACTAAATCCTCTCTCCTTGTTTTCCTTGGCTTAGGTATTTGTTTATGTTTGAGAAAAGTGAAGACTAAATTAGAAGACTAAATTTTTATAGCAGTTCTCTGCCCTGGAGTTGCCTGGGATTAGGATAAAGAACCTATAAGACGTGAGTGCCGTGTGAGGGAGGTGACAAGTACACCTCACATAATACAAAATATGCACAAATAGGAAAGAAAAATTTGAGTTAAATAACGTGTGTGGTAAATATGCCTACAGTTAGTATATCTTCACTGAGGTTTTCAAGGTTGAGTGTAGGTTTTACCTATTTATCTGTTAATCATACTAGAGATGACCTAGCAGAAATAGCTGATCCTGGGGGTCCAGAGACAAGAACTTGTAAGTGGAAAGAAGGTCTACTTAAACACTGTGGAGAAGAGAAAGCCTCAATTTGCTAATCCAGGAAAAAATATCTGTCATTTTTCAGGACTGCAGTTTTTGAACAAGATGTTCTCACGTTTATGCAGGATAGCAGGAGGAACCAGCAAGACTGGGTGAAATTAAATTGGATTGGAGATTGTTCCTGTACCCATTAGAGTTTGGGGGGCTTTTCCATGAGTGGAGCAGAAAGGGTCTGACTGTCCCCTGTATGCCAGGTGCTGGGGACTTTATGAAGTTTAGTTCAAACTAGAGGGATCTTTTCAAAATGTGAGTCTTGTCCTGCTCTGCATAAGTGCCTCACTGGCTTCTCAGTGCATCCCAGGGGATGGGACTCCATGGTCTCCCCTTGCCCAGCCTGTCACCATGTCACAGGCAGCTCCCTGAGTCTGCCCAGCTCCTTCCTGACACATTTTCTCTGTCTGCAGCTACATGTGCCATACATGTTCGTCTTCCCTGTTAACACCTGCTTGTTCCACTGGTCTCCGTTTCCTAGGGAAAGCATTCCCTGCTACCCCCCTTACTCCCTGAAAGATGCTTTCCTAGCACCATATCTCCTCACCTCCTCCCTTCATAGCATTCATTTCAATTTCTGTGATTTACTGTACCAAGCACAGTGCTTACTTGATGAACGGAAAAACGTAGGTGATGATATGACTGCTCTGAATCGGAAAGTCTGATCACACAGGAATGTGGATATTAACCCATCTTCTAAGCTGCCTCCATTTCCCCAAAGTAATCAGAAGAGACAAGTTCAATAAATCACTGATCAGAGTAGGCACAAGTTCCCTCAGTCATCCCGCTCACTATTACAGGACAGTAGTTCAGCCCTGCATCCATCCCATTCTTCTGTGGTACCTCTACGTGATGATGGGACTCACTTTCTGTAGGTCTCTGAATGTTATAGGAACTTGAATTGATGAGATTCCACTTAGTTCTCTGGATATTATCTTCTTGACGTTGCAGTGCCAAATCTCCTTACTCCTTACACTTCCTAGAATGCCTGTCATAGACACAAGGCACATTAACAAACAAGAAAGTGACCGCAGAGCCCAGGCAGCCAGTCTCTTGGGAAAATTACTGAAGCTGACACTATAAAGCCAGTTTATGAGCTTGAATTTCCTAATACTCATGAGTATTTAATTAAATATTACTTGATTTGAACCTTGGCACAAGATTGGCTCAAGTCTCATAGAAAGCAAACAAGGACATTCAGACAGACTTCAGTTATTTTTCACTTAGAGTTCATATGATTCCAGAGTGCTGTGATTCATGGAGTTATAGCTCTTAACCAAAAAACAGAAGAAATATTTTATCAATATCTTTGAATAGAATTCGTCTTGTGTACTTGTCTCTTTTGAAAGTTATTTGAGCATAGCAGAAAATAGAACAAGAATGTATTAGATAACAGATTTTTTTTTCATCATCCAGAATTTTCAACCACCACAGATCATAAAGTTTTATTGCTTAAAGGGGCAAATACCTTACCCAGAGTCACACGGGAAGGTAGCAGCAGAGCTGTGACTTGAACCTGACCTTAGTCCATGTTCTTAGTCCTTGCTATCTTTTATATGCCATGGTCTGATTCTTTTACCATAATAATAAAAAAATTGCAGAGTAATTTTGAAGCCCAAAATATAAATTAAAAGGGTGGAGGGAAAACAAAAAAAAGAAAAGAAAAAAAAATTGGGCTTCCCTGGTGGCGCAGTGGTTGAGAGTCTGCCTGCCGATGCAGGGGACGCGGGCTCGTGCCCCGGTCCGGGAAGATCCCACATGCCGCGGAGTGGCTGGGCCTGTGAACCATGGCCGCTGAGCCTGCGCGTCCAGAGCCTGTGCTCCGCAACGGGAGAGGCCACAACAGTGAGAGGCCCGCGTACCACAAAAAAAAAAAAAAAAGAAATGGTGGAGGAGTGAAAAATTTTAGTCATTGCATGAATTCTCAAGTAAACCACTCTTGTTTGACAAAAAGTTGTTTATTTTCAAAACAATCAAGATTCATTTAGTCAAAATGTATTCTGTTTCATGAAGAAAATGTGACAGTTCATTATAGTAAGTTACCAATGTAGAAGCTGCCCTAAATCTTTAAAAATTAGTTAATATCTCTGCCACAGATACAGAAATTATGTTTTAAAATTCTCATTTTAGGGCTTTATTGACACGGGTATCACTTTTATTGCTTTAAAGCGCCGCCTTTTTTTTTTTTTGCCTGATGTTGGTGTTTTGCCAAGTCCCAGTATTTGGAGATTTGATGGACAGAACCTAAAGTGAGACATCATTCTTTCTTAATTTGTTCAAAGCCTCTTTATGCAGCAGCTAATCCTTCCTAATTATATTTCTAGGAAGGATGTTCTTAACTCAAACAGGAAGATGACATGGACATTTTGAGGAGATTAGGACATGCTTTACTTTGAGAAAAGAAATTTGAAAGGAAGCACTCTCTTTTCCATTTCTCATTCCCTGGGCATAAATAACCCTTTTCCTCCTTGACCCTTTGCGGAACTCTTTCTTTTTCTTTCTGTTTCTCTTCCATTCCTGTGGCTCCTCCTGGTTTAAGTAAGCTATTTGAAGGAATAAAAAATAAAAATTCTTAAGAAACTCATTTCCAGGTATGAGGCAAGCATTTCACAACTTAATTGGCTTAATGTCTTGAAAGGGGACCTGGGAATCTAAATAGTAGGAAAATTTAGTGTGCGTATATTAGAAATATTTTACTCAAGGTTGAAACACTTTGCAATCTCCTTGATTAATTTCTTTGCTGCAATATTGTTTTGTATTAATTTAATGTAGTGACTTTATGTGGAAGTAAATATGTTAGTCAGTGACATGTTTATTAGATTGCTTCAGATCCTTAATGTTTTGAACAGAGTAAGTGTGGTCACTGTCAAATAAGACTTTGATAAATTATAGTCTGTAAAGTCTTAGAGGTTTTGAATATTCCTATGAAGTATGATATCACATGCTCACGGAATAATTTCAATTTGTTCTTGGTTTTTTTTAATTGAGGTAGAACATTTTCCACGTTTATTAGCCCTCTGTATTTTTATGTGGATAATCTATTTACATTCTTTGCCTCATTTAAATTACATGTAATTTATATTACGTGTTCTTATAATTATTTATTTTTTAATTTGTAAGAGCTCTTTTCATATTAAAGATCCCTTTGTTAAACATTTCGAGAACTCTCAGAGGGGGAAGCCCTTGTATGCAAAGAATGTTATTAGTATTTATTGACTCTTTTTATATCCCCATTTGGAAGAAACTTCTTAAATTAGATTCCTGAAAAATCCCACTTGCACATGAGGACAAGAATACAATCTATGACTCATTGGGTAATTTATTTCATAATTCTTCTCTCCTATAAGATGCTTGTGGATTGACACAGGCAGACATCTTTAGGTTCTCCTGAACCGTCTACAACTTTCCAAGCCTAAATAGTTCTCAGGCATTTTGAACTGGTTGCCTTAACCCAGGCTCACCTTAATGAAGTTAGAAGCTCTGTTCTCCTCACCTCCACAATCCAAAATTTTAATTTACTATAGTTGATCCATTTAGTCTGTAGACAAATGTTTATTGAGTGCCAGCCACGTGCCACGTAATGTTCTAGGCACTCCAGTTGGAGGGATCAGGCTAAAATGCCTGATAAATAGTTAATAATATAGGATAATACCCAGCTGACTGGTTAATTATAAATTCAAGCGAAGAATCAGGAAAGGGGCCATCAGTGGGGACAGGAGTAAACTAGAATCTGGAGGACTTAGAAAAGTGAAGGAGAAGCTGGCCTTTAAGTAAAGGCAGTAACAAGATAGAAGATATGGTGGGAATGAGTCTCCTGTTTCCGTAGGACAGGTGGGAGATTAATCTCATGAGGGGGCATTGAAGAAGAGTAGGAAATGAGATGGGTTGGGTAGATTCAGATTATGGAAAGCCCTGACAATCGGGGAGAGGATCTTTGAGTGTTGAGAAATGAGAGATATCACTAAAGAAACGTAAGACTCACCTGTGCGAAGCCAGGTCAGGTAGCGTGCTGTGAACATGTGAGGGGAGGCCCAGGGGTTGATGGGCAGATTAGAGAAAGCGATGCCTGAAGGAGCCGGCTTTGCAGGCTACCTACCCCTCATAGTAACTTCCTGAGAGCAAATCTGATTTTCTGTAAAACAGAAGGAATACAGACTGCAAGTCAAGAAAACAGTTCCTTTGGATCCAGGCTAAGGAAGTATATGTATGTTTCTCTCTCTCTAGATATGTTAAATCAAATGATACATGACCATCCACGTGAGGAATGGGAAAATGCGGGACTGTCTTTGAAAGCTGCCTTCTCCTTACCCCACTTTATCCCTGGATTTAAATTCACCCACCTGTAATCAGAACCAGATTCTATTTTCTTTTGTGTTGATCAAGCTAACACTTCAGAACGTATTTGGGGACATTTCATCATGTTGTATACAAAAATCAAGGTCCCTTTTTACTTTTTCAAATGTTCATCAGACTTCAGTTTCCTACCTTTACGTTTGTTGGTTGACAGCTTTTGCCGTTCACGTTATTTTTGCCCCTTCCAGCATCTGTGCATCTTCTCTGTGGTTTTCATGCTATGCTAGGAGTGATCAACTCACCTATATGCCTCCTCCTCTAGGACTGAAGTCCCACATCTTCCATGATGTCTTTACTGATGAGCTGGAAAGGAGCCTTGGATAGTTGTGTGTGCACACGCGCATACGCACATGTGCATATGCGCGCGCACACACACACACACACACAGGTCTGTGTAACAACCTGCATGTTGATAGGCTCAATATCTTTCTAGTTGGATCGCATTATCTAGTTTCTAGTTGGTCTCGTTAGTTATTATTATTTAAAATAATGTAATAAAAAGAATTAAAGTCTGAAACAATTGCATTATTATTTATTGTGCAATGTTAAATAGTAAATAATGCAGTTTTGTTTCAGAAGTGACTTACCTTTGTCGTTTAATTTAGTTGTTAGGGCATAGGGTTGCTAGGAAAGGTTATATGATTTACTTAGTGAAGTAATCAGTCCAGCAACATGCTACTTGATAGTAACAGTAGTGTTGTCTTTCACAGAATCAGAAATACTTTCCAAACGCAGAAAGGAAATACTGTGCTTCTTTTAAAAAACACTTATGTATATCATCTTCATGTTCAAAGGATGGTCTTTAAAAAAGGAAGGATTTGGTCCAAGGTCCGTTAGGAATTCTTTGGCAAGAAACCAAAGGAAATGATTTGGGACTTTGAATCTCAAGTATTTTTATTGAGTACTTACTATGTGCCAGGTACTGTGTTAGTGGCTAAACTAAAGATTCTTCAATTTCAGTGAATAATCCATATCTGTTATGTTTCTCGCCTCCCTTTCTAGTATTTCTAGAATGAGGAGTTAAATTTTTATTTGTTTTTCAGTAAAGAGCTATATTTTTATAGGAGAAAGCATCTGCAGTGCAATTCCCTCTATCGATATTAAATCAAATATTTGACCTGTTCCATGAAAGTCCAGTTCTTGTTTTAACAGGCCTGAAATCAGTTAATTAGATGATTAGCCTGCTGTAATATCATGCCAGGCATCCTTCTGACTTGTAGACAGTACTGTGGGAAGATCTCACTAACCCCTAACTAGCCTTTCAAACTCAAACCACTGCAGGTGTGGGCAATTAAATAAGAATGAGAAAAGAGATTTTTGCCAGACTGGAAACACTGAGCAACAATAGTGCATGAGTTGATAGCTCCTGTAGAGTTTTTGAAGAATAGGGTAAGCCAGCCACAGAAAAGAAGAGGGGCACTTCGTGTTTGTGATATTTCCCAGGAAGAGCAGAATCTAAATGCTAACTGGCTTCAGCTGGATGGGCTTCCTTTTGTATGGAGACGCTGCCTCTAGCGTTTAGGAGAAAATGCACACTAGAAAACAGTGCAACATTATGGTGCCATCTGTCTTGAAAATGAATTAGTTTCTATTGTCTGCTTTAAAGTAGTTCCCAGACGGGTAAAAAACTTCAAGGAGCGTTGGTGCTATTTTGCATATGGACAAGTTCCGCAGGCAAAAGCCTTTAAAGGTGTATTTCAAAGGGGCCTCAAGTGTTATCCATGTGGTGTGATGAGGCTGCTTCTCTATAAAGCTCCCAAGAATCCCACCTGCCCAGCTTCCTGGGCGCAAGGCGAGCATGGGGAGGAACGCTTGCAGTTTTCCTCTGTTGATCCGGCTTGTGACAGGTTTTCAAGACATCTGTCTTTCTCTCAGACGGTATTTTTTCCCTAAATTCAAAGTTTCACTTTCTTCCTAAGAGTGCTTTGTATTCTTTTTTTTCTTTTTCTTCTTTGAGGGGCCTAGATACACCAATCTATGGAGTTAGAAGGATAAGGCAAAATTGGAAGGTTTGTTGTCTTTGTTTAAGGGGAAAAAAAGGCTAAATGGTTTTACTTCTCAGATTTTCTTAGAATAAATTCAAATGAAAAAATAGTGGAAGTATTTTAACCTATGAAAATGCTTGCCAAAATTAATACAGTTAAGATACTTAAGAGTTTAAATGTTTAGCTGACAAAGCACTGGTGAAATCTCAGAGGTGAGTTTTTTCTTTTTGGTTGGCGGGGTTGCTACCTAAAACTTTGTAATATAAATGTATATAAACTTCAGTTAAACTATTAATATTTGGATTTTAAAGTCTGCCTGGATCAGAAAATGGATTTAGTATCCCACATCCTCTAGAATGATGACAGGCCGTGGAAGCCCGGGACAATGCTGGCACGTTTTCAAAGGAATTCTTCCCTGGTCTGGATACTATAATAAACACAACTGCAGTTTGGTCGATTTATTATATACACAACATGTATGATAGTTTGGAAGTTGGGTTTTTGCTTTTGTTTTAGGCTGGTTATAACACTGGTTATAGCTGATTTTGTAAAGGGTTTGAAATAGCATTTAGTTAAAAACGGGGGCTGGCATTCTTAAAAAAAAAAGACGTAATGATGAATACAGAAAATGCAAACATCTATACCAATCGATTCATAAAAGGATTCGAGTCGAAACATATGGACACAAGTGGAACTTTTATGATTATGCCATTGGGCAGCAGGTGGCAAGCTTTGCTTTTCAATGAACTTGGGTTTCATTTTTATACCATAGAATGCCAAAATTTTAAGAGGGTGGTTTGAATCCACTGGAATGTGTCGTTTCTTGGCAGTGCGACCTTAAACCACCTCCTTTGCTCATCGTGCATAATTGCCTTTCTTTGGATGCTGAAGCCGGCCTTTGGGTTCCCATGTTCCAAATGGATAGGAATTAATTCGTATGAGGGATGCTTTATTCTCTCGTGATTTTTAGCAACACATTGCTAATGGAGAAAATAAATTAGAAACAAATGAGTTTCTTAGGGCAGTCCCTGTATGATTTATAAGACTTTTTGTTGTACAGTTTTACCTAATAGTAAATCTTACATATGTAATCTTTGGGGTTTTCTTTTGGTTTCACTTTAAAAAAATCACTTCTTACTGGCTAGATACCTTGATATGGAGGTGTGAGAAGTAATTAAACAGAACTGAACAGATTTCCGTGAAAGTATTTTTTGGAAAATTGGAGAAGAAAAATACATGTTAAGACCAGAATTGAAAACCATTATCTTCCCTTAGGCTATACTGTGTGTTTAGTGAGGATTTGAATTTCAAGTCTGGAAAAAAGATTAAGCTTAAAGATGGGAGTGATGGTGAAGTGGGCACCAAATTATAGACTCTTTGTTTATACTTTCTATAAGAAATATTTCTTTTTGGATTGTTCTGTGCATTGTGAAAAATTCAGGAGAATAGAATGAAGAAGCCTATGAATCACTGTAAACATTTAATAGTCTATAAATATCCAACACCTGCTATGTACTTAAATAGTTTTCTAGGCCTTTTGTTAGAATTGAGTTCATATGGGCTATATTTTATGTTCATAATTGTTTATGTTCTCAAACTTTTTTCCTATTCCAGCTCTGCATTTTTGTGTTAGAAATCATGTTTACAAAATAGTTTATTACACAGTTTAAAGGGTAATAACGAAAAACCAAAGTGCTCATACCCACTGCCTAACTGGGTAAAACACTACCGTTACCGTAGAGGCACTCTATGTGGCTCCTCCCATGCGTAATTTGTATGAATCATTCCCTACTTCTCTCTCTCTCTTTCTCTTTTCTTTTTTTATTATAGCTTTACCATGTGTTTTGGTTCTTCTGAACACTGTTAATTCAGTAGCCGTTTTTTTGACTTATTTTCAAAGTATAAAATAAGTATATTGTTTGTATTCTTCTGAGAGTAGCTCTTCTGCCCTTTGTAACAGTGACTCTCAAACTTGAGTCGATCAGATTCACCTGAAGCCCTTTTAAAACCACGGCTTGCTGGGCCCCACTGTAGACTGACTTATTCAGTAGGTCTTGGGAGGAGGCCTGGTTAACAACCTTGCAGGTGATGCTGATGCTGTTGGTCTCGGGGCCACTCTTTGAGAGCCACTGATAGCCCTGATGCGTCATAGCTGGCATTCATTTATTCTTCCTTCTTATAGTATTCCATTATGTGAATATACGTCCGTTCTCTTGGTGATGGGCATTTGGGTTGCTTCCAGCGTTTTGCTGTTCCAGCAGTTTTGTGATGAGCACTTCTGTGTGAGTCTTCTGTCAGATACTAAGTTTTTATAGAATGGAATAAGGAAACATCCAAGTGTTCCACTGGTCTTTTTTTTTTTAAACTTGCGGTACATGGGCCTCTCACCACTGCGGCCTCTCCCACTGTAGAGCACAGGCTCCGGACGCGCAGGCTCAGCGGCCATGGCTCACGGGCCCAGCCGCTCTGCGGCATGTGGGATCTTCCCGGACCGGGGCACGAACCCGCGTCCCCTGAATCGGCGGGCGGACTCCCAACCACTGCACCACCAGGGAAGCCCACCACTTGTCTTTAAGGGTAAGTTTTGTTTTACAAAACTATTTGTTTTAAAAAGTTTTTTCACACACTCTACTATATGAAATGACTTTTTATTTATTTATTTTTACAGATATCTCTCATCACAAGAGTTTAAAACAACTTGTATAGAGTAGTTAAATTGATCAATGTTTTCCTTTGTAAATTATCTTGTTTAAGAAATCCTTCCCTCTCTCATTGCTCTAAGATACTTTCCTAAAAGCTTTTCCATTCACATTTGTTTAGTGCACCTGGAATTGATTTTTGGGTATGGTGTGATTTTATAATATTTATTTTACATATGGGTAACTTACTGGCTTAGTGCTGTTTATTGGCAAACCCCACCTCTACCCCCTACCCCCGAACTGTGATACCATATTTGTCCTATGCAAATTTCTAAATATATGTAAGTCTGTTTCTGGATTTTCTGTCCTGTTATGCTGGTCTCTATCCTCGAGTCAATACCTTAAGTACTATAATTGCATAGTAAGTCTTGGTAGGCAGTTCCTCCCTCTTTGTTCAGCTGCATTTCCGTATAACTATACAGTCAACTTGTCACACTTTTTTCTAGAAACTTGCCTGGAATTTTGATTATTGCATTGAATCAGTATAACATTTTGAGATGAATGTGCATCTTTTTGATATTGACTCTTCTTATCCATAAATATGTCCCTCCATTTATTTAGATCTTTCATGTCTTTTAACATGTTTTTATAACTGTCTTCATGAGGTTCTTGCACATCTTTTGTAAGATCTATTGACCTAATATTCCCGGTTGCTGTAGTAATGGAATTTTTCCTAAAATTTCATTTTCAAACATGCTTTCTTGTAGAAATGAGGTTGCATGTTTTTTGTACACTGAAATTTTGCTCATCTCACCTAATTCTGGTACGTTGTCTGATTCTTTTAGGTTTTCTATATAGAAGTATATCTTGGAGAGAGATTACTTTTCTAACCTTCACATCTGTAAGTTTTATGCCTTACTGCATTGGCTGGGGCCGCCAGCTCATTGTGAGGCAGAAGTAGTGATAGTGGGTTTGGTTCCTTCTTTCAAGGAGAGTTCTTTTAGTCTTTAATTGTTGAGCACCACATTTGCTGTAGGTTTTTTTTGTAATTAGCCTTTATCAAGTTAAAGGAGATCCCTTGTATTGCTAGAATGCCAAGAGTATCTGTTACAGATGTTGAATTGGATCATTTGATTTGATCATATGGTTTCCTTTTATCTTTAATGTGGGGAATTATATTAAAAGATCTGCTAATGTTGGAACAACCTTGCATTCGTATAATAAACTTCACTTGGCCATGATGTCTTTTTCAATCTTTCAGTGCTCTGAGTTTGCATCTGTATTCATGAGTGAGACTGGTGCTTTCTCACACTGTTTTGCTATGATTTTGGTATTAAGGTGATGTTAGCATAATAGAATGAGATGGGGGGAGGGTGTTCCTCCTCAGTCCTTTCTTGAGAAAATTTTGTATAAGATTGGATGTTTGGTAGGACTCATTTATAAAACTATTTGGGTATTTTCCATGTAGGGTGATCTAATTTTTATTGTCATTTTGTACTTACTATTTGTACTTGATTTTTTGGTCTTTTTATTTGGTTCTCCTTTTGGATTATCTCTTCTTCTGCTGTTCCTCCCCCGCACCCCTAGTAATTTGGATGATATACTCCATTTCCGTTCTTAGTGATTAGCCTAGATATTTACCCCAAATAAACACGTATATTTAAATTAACAAAGGCAAAGGTATTTAGTATTTTTACCCTCCTACCAAACAGTATAAGCCCTGGGATGCTTATACTTGGATCACTCCTTCCAGAGGTCTGGGCTGTTATTTTTCAACATTTGAATTAAAAAGACTTTAATCCTACAAATTAAATGTTATCGTTGCTTTATACAGTTAATACTTATTTAGATCTTACCACATTTTGACGCTGTTTTTGTTGTTGCTCACCATTCCTACTTGCATTTTACACAGTCTCTTTGGGAAAATTTTTCTTGAAATGCCACTTCCAGAAATTCCTGTGGCGAGGGTCTTGATTTCATTGAATTTTTCTGGGTGTGCAGTTGTAGCTTGACGGCTGTTTTGTAAGCAATTCGAAGCCATTGTTCCATGGTCTTCTGGCTTCCCTTGTTAATTGTTGATAAATCAGCTGATGGTTTGATTCTTGTTCCTTTATAGGTAATCTCTCGATTCTTTTTAGATTTAAAAAATTTATCTTGGGATTTGTTGGGATGTGAGGACTCATGTTCTTTCCTTTTGGAAGTTTCTTAGTCATTTTTTTCTTTATTTCCTCTCCCCAGCTCTCATTTTATAGGTGTGGTTAGACAACTCTTAAACTTTCTCAGTCTCTTAATTTCTCTCTCATATTCTTCCTTGTCTCTCTGTGCTGCATAGGGGGCAGTTTCTTCCAGTTTACTAATTCTCTGTTGAGCTCTGCTACACCTGCTGTCATCTTTGGGGTTACCCATTTCAAATGTTACATATTTTTTAAATCTAAGTTATGTTTCAATTGTTTTCACCTCTCCCTAGTCTTACTATATTAAGTCTTCTATCAGCTAGTCATAATTTCAATGGCATCTTTATTTATGCATATTCAATAGACTGGAATCATAAGATACAGAATATAAGTGTAATAATCTCAGTTGTTACTGGACTGAGACTGCAGTTTGATTTTTGTGCTGATTGTGGCTTATTTCCTTGTACATTTTGTGATTTCTGATTATGAGTAGATATTCACTGGAATTTTGTTTCTAGAATTCCTCCAGATCTCATTTTAAGATATGTTCCTACAGTGGGCGTTTATGTTTGCTTTTAACAAGTTCCTGGGGCACTACCCATCTCGACCCACATTTAAATTTGAGTTGCCATTGTTCTGGTCACTCAAGTTTTTGTGTTTTTTTTTTCCTTCCCTCTTTTTCTTTTTTTCAGGTATTTTTTAATTTGGCTGCTGAAACTGCCCAAAGGTAGATCTATAATTAGCAATTCTCACCCCAGATTATTTTTGTTACTGTAACTTCATGTATACCCAAAGCCCAAGCCGAGACGGGCATATATCTGTGTAGTCTTTCTATAAGGTGGCTTTCTTGGGTCAACTACTGAAAGTGTTGCCGTTTGGTCTCACATGGACCTCTTACCTCTTCTGGTTACTGGGTTTGTGCCTGTGCCCCATACAGCACATTAAAACCCATAATCTAGACATCCAGAAATGGCAGATACCCCTTCAGGGCAAATACCTCTTGTGGTGCCAACTCATTTCCCTGGATTCATGCTCTCAGGTTGTGTCTGGCCTCTGAGAGTTTCTCTTACTCTGCTGCCAGCTCACCCATAGTTTGGTATTTTGTCCAGCAATTTTAGTTGTCCGATTCTGGCAGATTTTCTCTAGACATCTAACCCTCTGTTCTGCCAGAAGTAGTGATCCGAGTTAATTTAGTTTAAAGAGCTTTTCTTCTGAGAAATCAGAAACCTAATATTTGGAGGATAAACCTAAATTTCCCTGTGCTGCAAGCAGCTCATCTCACAGTTGAATAAGTATACTCTAGGTCTTTGGAGTGATTCATGCATTCTTGTCGTTTATAGCATGAGAAGTCTTATGAAAACCTCCCTTTTTTGGGAGGGGAGGGAACTCATCCAACCAAGCAGACAGTGAGCCTGAGGGACCTGCAGGCTCCTCTGGGGCAGCTTTCCCCCCTTGGCACCCTGACGGGGACACCTGTGCTCTGGGCTGTACCTCCATTTCCTGCCCTTTGTCTTTTTGTCCCCAGCCTAGTTAAGCCTCGTCTCCTGTTGCTTCATTTTGCTCAGCAGTTTCATTTGGGTGTTCTTAAGCGCTCACAGACATGTACTTTTGGAGTACTGATGAGTGTACTCAGAGGTTGAATTGGCTTTTGTGTGTTATAATCCCTCTCTTCTCTTTCAGGGTTTGATGAAGGAAAATTGAAGTGCTGTTTATTATTACACAGGGCGGGAGGAGGAGCGGGCTAGTAATTGGGGGGTAGGAAAAGGGCAGACACATAGTTATTTCTTCTACTCCAGTGGCATCTGACAGGAGGAAAAACATAGCCGCTCTTACAAGGGAGAGTCGAAGGCCCATCGATACGTACGTTAATATGCCTGAATTAGTGTAGCTGTATAGCTATAAATGAAAATAATATTGTGTCTGTTTTGAGTGTGCTACTTCTTGGGTCTCAAGTCATAAGCTTTAGTGCAGTTTTAGACTCATCCCTTGCAATGACCACCTGTAACTTGGCAGCCTGAAGAGCATTGCCAAATATACCAGAACACCAAGTTAAACGTCTTTTCTAGCCAAAATTGAGATCAAGTATATTTTTGGCTGACCAATTCTAATCTCAGACTTGTCTAAATCATTGAGAAATTACATGTTACATTTGTGGGGGGCTATAATAATATAATCATGGGCAATTAAATTAAATTGAGGGAGTGAGTGAAATTCTATTTTTGTTTTTTTGCCCCATATTGTTTCTGTTTCAGGAGTCCAAGTTGGAATTTGCTAACCATCCGTTTAGTATGTCCTTGTCAAATGCAGGGTGATAACAGGTTTGGAGAGGCAGCTCCTGGGCGGAGGAAAGGCTGATAATGGTTGCTTAAAGTTGAGGCTTCAGGTATGAAAGCTTGGTTTTGTGTGCGATTTACATTGGGGCTGAAAACAGGATGAGGAAGGAGGCTAGGTGTAGAATCCTGGAGTGTAGGCTAGGAATCGAGGAGAGAGCAGAGATCTGATGGGGCAGGTTTTGGAGTCTGGGAGTGGCTGGCAAGGGCCAGGTACTGTAGTGGGTAGTATGGTGGGTACCAGAGGACAGAGACTCATAGAGGCTTCATCCCCTGGCGTGGAAGAAAATGAGCAAGGGTTACTTGAAGGATAAGCTTCGGATTTGTGATCATGAGTACTTACTAAAAGGAGGTGATAATCAGTAGTTAATGAGGATCTGCAGGCAGGGGGTTGGAAGCCTGTCAGTTAGAGGGAGTTCACAGGGGATCTGAGGATAGGTGTGGACCCAGGTGTTTGGAGCAGTAGGTATTGTGGACTCCAGCTCTGGAGCGCGCTTCTCCCAACACAGTGGTGATTAGAGTCCCTTCCTTGCAGTTAAGGAGCTCCCAGTTCAGTGGAAGGCATATATACATACAGAGAATAATGTGTCATTGTGGTAAAGGTAATGGGAGAGGTTTTGCTGCAGGTGCTTTGGGAGTTGAAAGAAGAGTGACTTACCACTTCCTACTCCATCCAACCTAAACCCATTTCAGAGCCTTCTGTGATATGGACCCATCTACTACTTGCTCAACCTTACTTTTCATTAGTTTCCAGCCCATGTCCCCCCTCCTCCTGGCCCAGTCTCCTCTCCCAGTCTGTTACTTCCTTCTCATCCCACCCCTCATCCCTCATAATCTTTTTCAGCTTTGCACTGGTGTTTTCTTCATCACATCCCCCTTGAATTGTAGGGCATGATTCAATTCCTAAGAGCCTCCCTTGAACTTTCTCAGTAGCCAACATTTATTGAGAACAATGTTTACAGCACATCTGGCGTTTTGCATGCATGATCTCGTAACGGGTGTTGTTTAAATCATTGTTGTACAACATAGGCACAGAGCAATTGGAACAGAGCCAGCTGTGGTGTGGGGCAGGCAGGGTCCCCAAGGTCACCTGCTGTCCTGGAGGTTATTCCTTTGGCAGTGAATTATAGAGAGGTCTTGGGGAAGTTTCATGGGGGGAAGGCACTCGGGAGGCTCAGGACAGCGTCTATTTGCCATCTGCTGTGGAAGAATTTCAACAGTTTTATGATGGTAGCACCGTATTGATATCTGCTAGCTGACTGTCAGGCTGCCCTTCAACAGCCCCATCATTAACACCCTCTTCTTGCACATCAGGAAAATTTGTTTCAGAAACATCAAGTAACCTGCCGAAGTGACAGCTAGTCAGCCAGAATCAGACCTTGAACCCAAGCCTGTCTGACCCGAAAGAATGATGGAGAACTCTTTACTACCACGTCACTTAACACAACTAGCGGTCAGTCATTTGCAGTCTTGGGTTCACCATTTCTTCTGGTCAAGTCTGTTCCTCTAGCTGTATGGCTCTCTAAAGACAGAGACCACATCTTTTCCATTGTCTGTATTCCCAGTGCCTTGTCTGGAATGGAGCACGTGGTAAATATCATTCATTCTTTTATTTATTCAGCAAACAGTGAACACTCAGGGACCGAGCTTTGTGTTAAGACATAAGCAGGGGATAAAAAGATATATAAGACAGGATAGTTACCCATAAGGAATCCACAGTTTACTGGAAGGCATATATGTATACAGTCATCCCTCAGACTTCCCTGGGATTGGTCCCAGGACCAGAATCTTCGTATACTCAAGTCCCTTATGTAAAATATTATAGTACAGTCAACCCTCTGCTGATCCATCCGTGGTTGGTTGAAACCACAGTTGTGGAAACCCTTGGATATGGAGGGCTGACTATATATGCAAGCACACAGAGAAGAGTATAGTGCAATGTGATAAATACAATGATAGAAATTTGTGCCAGGCACATCTATTTGCATCTTTTTGACTATGTCAGCTAGATGAGGGTCATTTGGTAAAGGGATGTTTAGTTTTATAAGAAGCTGACAAACTATTTTCCAGTGACTCTACCGTTTTGTATTCCTAGCAGCAGTGTGAGTTCCAGTAGCTCCTCATCCTCACCAGCACTTGGTAGTGTCAGTTTTTCTTGCTGCCTTTTAAATAGGAGTATAGTGGTTGCTTATTTTGGTTTTAATGTGAATTTTCCTAAAGAAGAATGTTGAGCATTTTTTCGTATGCTTACTTGCCCTTCGTATGTCTTCTTTGGTGAAATGTCTGTTTGGATCTTTCACCCATGTTTTTTAATTGGGTTATTGGCTTTCTTATTATCGATATGACTGATCTTGAACAGAACTTCCTTTTCAAGGATTTGTTAATTAGGTTTTCAGTGGCTTTTGATATAAATAGTTTATAAAGTGCTTCAAAGAAGATGATCTAGGAGTGATTGCCAAGGAAAACTGAAATGGACTTTGATCCTGACTGGAGCACAAGTGGTGAGGATGACATTTAATGTGTGCTTTTCCTCAGTGTGGTTTTGAAACAGGAAGACAGAGAAAAGGGAGAGAGAGAAAAAAGCCAGAAAGCACAGGAGGGGCTTTGATCTTCAGTCTAAAAAGGAAAACAGGGATTTGTTCAGTTGCCAGTGGAAGCTGGGAGGGTTAGAAATGCCAAAGGGATGGTTTACTCTGATGAGAAAAGCAATTGCACGACAACAAGAAGAAATGCAGGGAGGCCGTTAGATGCTCATCCTTTTCAGCCCAGTACTGGGTGAGGCAAGGCCAGTGGGAGGTCGATACCGCTGGGCGGTGACCTCAAATTATTTCTGTAACCCGGGAGTCATCTAAGCAGATATCCAATACTTCAAGGAAGGGTAAGAATGCCTTAATCTATGCCTCGATATTGACATGATGTATGTAGTTTCAACATCTATACTGGTAATTGTTTTTCCTTGAAAAAACCCCACCAATTTATTATTTGGCTTATTACATAAAAATTTCTGGGAAGGAGTCTGTACAGCTAAAACTCTCCCTTTCTGTCACCTGACTTGCAGGCCCTTTGGCATTGGGAGAACCAACCAGGCGGCTTCTTCTACTTTTACTGGGGTTCAAGGCCTTTGGGGCATCTGACCCCCCCCTTTCCCTTGACATTGTCATACACGTTTGTGTATGAGTATTTTTATGGGGATGGTTACATAGCTTTCCTCAGCCTCAAAGAGGCCTCTGATCCCCAAATAGCTGTGAAGCACTGCCCTAGAGGGCGTGCTTGGCAAATTCACTATAGTGATGGCACAGCAGACATTCTGTGTCTCAACTTGAAAACCTTATGGCAGGAAGTCCTGCGTCAGATGAAATTAGGTGTACATTCAGGTAGTGGGATTGAGCCTAGAGTCTTTTTAGCTCTTGTATAGGCAGCTTTGATTCTCTTCCCAACATAATTAACAATTGGCCAAGAAAACTTTCTTTAACTTAATAAAAGAAGTACTCCAGATAATGTGTGTTCCTGGTTATATAGCTGTAATTACACAAACTATGTTTTTGTGTTTAATAAAAAATCAATCCAGCTTATAGGGTGACCCTAACTTATGCACTGTACCATGCTATATATTGGAGAAGACAAGACAGTGTACATTATGATCTTTTTGAGAAGACAAGGGGTCTACAAGCAGAGCATGAAGCCTAAGGGATTGTGTTAGGAGGAGAGCGGTAGGCTGGGTGGCAGGTTTTAGCCACAGCTGGATGGATGGGTGGTATTCAAGAGGCTGAAAGTAGAGGAAATGGCATTTTATTTGGGGGAAAATGTGTAAGCACTTGCTCAGGGGAGGAAATTTAGGGAGCAAATGGTCTGAGCCTGTTTCACATGGAGTATTCCTATTAGGGGAATCAGATGCGAGCAAGGTTGAGAATATGACATAAATGAAATGACATTTTGGGAAAACCTGGTTGGGGGGGTCATGTGTTGTAGAGACGAAAAGGGGGTTAAGGTCAGATGATTCTGACTCAGGCTCCATGTTCACAGTATTTATTTATACCTTGTTTTCTAGAAGATCTTTTTAAATGTTCCAAAGGAAAAGCGCTTGGACCTCTTATTAAATAGAGTTGTTAAAGGAAAAAACTTAAAGAAAAACCTATGTGGTTATAAACCCAGCACTATGGCTCTGAATAAGGTAAGATCCGTAGTGCTCTTACCTGGCACCATTCTGGAGTGGTGAATTCCAGAGGTCTCTTGTAATGAGAACAAAAGGGCCATCAGGAGTTTGGAAGCGGAGGATTTCAGGTGGAATTGTCTTGGTGGAAAGAGGCTAAGAGCGTTTATTTAGTACGAGGAGGTGTATGACCATAATTGAACCCATTCCTTACGGTGCAGCCAAGTACTGGCAGGAAAGACAGAACCAGAACCACGACGGGATTCTGGGAGTGCGGTACAGATGCTCCAGGTTTCTTCCAGAGAACAGTGTTGTTGGCCTCTACTAGAAGAGTAAAACAAGCTGGGTTAGAAGTGGTTGCAGCAGTTAAATGTTTGCCTGGCACAGTGATATCTACAACAGCTCTTTCCAAGGTCTGAGGTGTGAGTACCTCACTTGTGTAAGACTTTCCATTAGGATGCAAGAAAAAAAAGTAGACTTTCTACTTATACATACTTGTATCTAAAAATAGGAATTAAACTTTACTGATAAGCAGCATACAGACTGACCCTGATGCCTTCATGTGGTCCAAATGCCAGATGACCAGTGGCAGGGCGTGCAGCCTGAGCATTTCGAGGGAAGAGTGTACATTCTGCCCACAGGTGGGCTGACTTCGTTGATAGAAGTTTCTCTCTACCCAACTGAAAAGATTTACAGATTATACCATTTTAAAAGGCCAAAAAAAAAATCTTACTGTACTTTATAATGATATGGGGTGGTGATCATTGTAATCTTTTGTACCACGATTGGTAACTGGAGCAAATTACTTAAAGGAGAGTTGTTGAATGTGGATTAAGAATTTTTCTTGCAGAGACGGGCATTTCAAAATTGCTGGCCTTTTACGTAGTACATGGCTATGGTACTATTGCCCTGCAAATACTTAATTGTGGAGAGAACATTGATAAAATAAGTATATGGAAATACTTCCATCGTTAGGTGATTTTCATTGGTGAAAACGGTAGTTGTGTTTATGTCTAAAACTCATATCTGCACAGTTAACCCTTGGAAACAAACCAAAATCTTCCAAAGGTTTTCAAACTGAATTAAAACATCTTCCAATTAGTTTGCAAGACCAATTGAGTGATGGGAAAAAAGAAAGCTACTAATTTTAATTTTGTTTTAAGCCTTTGAGTAATTAGTGTATGAGACTGAAGCATGAGGTTTTTGGAAGCACGTTTCTTTCTGGGTCTGTCTTTGTCAGGTGTCTGTTTTAGCTAAACCAGACCTTGAAGCTGAATATTGAAATACACTGAACTTAGACCTTTGAGTTGCTCTATCGGAAAAGTGTTAAACCAAGGTTTAAAAAAAAACAAAAATGGGGCTTCCCTGGTGGCGCAGTGGTTGAGAGTCCGCCTGCCGATGCAGGGGACACAGGTTCGTGCCCCGGTCCGGGAAGATCCCACGTGCCGCGGAGTGGCTGGGCCCGTGAGCCATGGCCGCTGAGCCTGCGCGTCCGGAGCCTGTGCTCCGCAGTGGGAGAGGCCACCACGGTGAGAGGCCCGCGTACCGCAAAAACAAAACAAAACAAAAATGAAGCGGATGGTCACGTTGCAGTCACTGAAATGTTTTTGGTGAGAACAAACAAGATAAAGCAAAATGGTTTTTAAATTCTTAACTTGATCTTTATCTCAGCTTTCCAAATTTGTATTTGGTATATAATGTACATATTAATGCAGTAAACATGTATCTAGTTTGTAAATAACCATATACTGGGGGTTAGGCTAAACTTTATTTCTGATGTGGTACATGATCATAAAAGTTGGTAGGCCATTGGCATACAACAGGAAATGTGCTGGAACTTATTTACAAAATCATCCTGGTCTCAGAGACTGAAAAATCCCTGAAACACCCCTCAGCCTTTCCTGCACTGGGAAAGGTGGCAGCAATGACAGGAGAGGGGGAAGAGGAAGGAGAGAAGGCCGTGCCCCATAGATTGAGTGAGGCCCCTGCTTATCTGAGAGTCCGGGAGGTGTGGGCTGGACTGTGGAGAAGGAGGGGGTCTTTTATTGAAGGAGGCAGGGCTGTGCCCTGCTGGCGAGGCTCTGGCAGCTGGGAGGGAAGGAGGGAAAGCCTTGCAGAGGTTCTGCGAGGCCTGTTAATGCCACCTCTGGTAGCGACAATTTTGATGGTGAATTCTGCCTTCAGGATAGCACTGTCTGGTAGTAATATGATGCGAGCCACGTATGTAATTTTAAGTTTCCTAGTAGCCACACTAAAAAGCAAAAAGATGGTCACAAAGCACCGAGCTGATCGCCCTGTGCTATGCGGCTGCTTCCCACTAGCTATCTACCTTACGTTTGGTAGTGTATATATGTCCATGTCTCTTTATCGCTTTGTCACCGTTTACCCTTCCCCCTCCCCATAGCCTCAAGTCCATTCTCTAGTAAGTCTGTGTCTTTATTCCTGTTTCACCCCTAGGTTTTTCATGACATTTTTTTTTTTAATTCCATATATATGTGTTAGCATACGGTATTTGTCTCTCTCTTTCTGACTTACTTCACTCTGTATGACAGACTCTAGGTCTATCCACCTCATTACAAATAGCTCAATTTCAGTGCTTTGTGACTGCCTGGAGGGGTGGGATAGGGAGGGTGGGAGGGAGGGAGACGCAAGCGGGAAGAGATATGGGAATATATGTATATATATAACTGATTCATTTTGTTGTGAAGCTGAAACTAACATACCATTGTAAAGCAATTATACTCCAATAAAGATGTTAAAAAAAAAAAAAGCAAAAAGATGAAATTGTTCAGTAATACACTTTGTGTAACCCCGCATATCTAAAACTTTATTTCATGTAATCAATAGAGAATGAGATCTTACAGCAGCTTTTCTATGTTAAGTCTTGAAAACCAGTGTGTAGTTTTGCACTTTTCATCTCTGTTTGAACTAGCCCCATTTTGAGGGCTCGATAGACCGAGCTTTAAAACAAACACAATCAGAAACCTTACTACGAAGCTAGGAGTGGAGATCATCTAACCTCATGGGCTTATATACCTGGCTGGATTCAGGATCCTCAACTACCACCATTAAAAAAAAAAAAAAATTGGAGTCCTATATATTTTTAACGAATATATAATCATTAACTGACTTACACATTTTGATAGCCAACATACAGATGAGTTGTGTACTGTTTCTGGAATCAGTTTTTTCCAGACAGAGACCGAGATGCTACTACTTACCTTTTGACAGCCACTCAAAGAATAGAAGTTATTCTATGTATAAGATCATGCAGATATCTTTGAACCTATGTTGTCACCTGAATGTCCTGAAAGTGGGGTATGAGAGCTTTGGTCTAGGGAAAAAGCTCTGGATTTAGAACTCTTGGGGTCAGGTTTCTTCTTTGCCTCATCCTAGCTTTATAATCTGGGCAGGTTATTGAACCTTTTGATGAAGTTTCTTCAGCCAGAAGATGAGCACGGTCACTCTTCAGTCTTACTGTGAAGTTCAGTGAGTTAAGGCAGGGAAAGTGCTGTGAAAGCAGGTAGGTAACCGCCTTCATCCCAGCTATGGTGGTGCTGCTTCTGCTGAAATTGAGAATTCTCTGGATATACCTGTCAATATATCGGCATTGCCCCAGAGCAGGGTTTTGTGTGTGATGGCTCACTTGCACTTAGGGCTACTCTTGGGTTCCCAGAGCTGGTGTCGCCAAGTTTTATGATCTGTGTGAAGCTGCTGGGGGTCTGCAACCTTGGCCTCCTGCATGGTGTGTCATGGGCCCGGGGATGCTGGTGATTTCTAACAAGAGCCGGCTGATTTCTGTTCCCACGCCTTGTTCATTCTGCTAGGCTTACAAGCATCTCAGTCCTAGTAGGCCTGTCAGCTCTCCCCAGGAAATGTTGAACCCAAAGACGTGGGCACATACGTTCATTTTCTTTTTAAATGAATACAGCCCTTTGCAGTTTTATTGGAATACCGATCCATGGTTTGCACAAGCTGTTTGAATTTTAAACAGATGTGTGTGAAGCTGGGAGTCAGCTTTGCATATCTCAGTCCAGTTTTATAGTCGCTGACTTTTAGGGTTTCAGCCTGGTCTCATGCCTGTGCCTCAGGCGGACAAGCTCATGTGGCATTCCATGTGTTTTTTTGTCCAGAGCCATGACACTTCAGCCAGGACCAAGGCAGCTTTCTGGCTCTCCAGTGGAAAGCCATGTCATATGACCGTTGTTATGGGAAATAACCATGAGCGCTCATAATCCAGATTTTACTGATGGCCAAATATATGCATGTGTGGTATTTGGAAAGCTTTAGGTGCAAACATTTTTAATGGTGCACTGATTCTTTGAAAGAGGTGTCTGCTAATGTTCATTAAATTGTGAACCGTTTTTAATGTTCATATCTAGCTAAGATTAAATTAGGTTCTCTAGACATATTTAAACATTTTCTATCCAAAACTGAATGGGAACATGTTGGACAAAACAAAGAAACTCCTTTATTGAAATCTAGGAGAAATGTGTTTTAGAAAAACCCAAATAGTCAGTGTCTGGTGTTATGTGTGAGTCTAGGGACCTGATTTACTATTTGGCAACCACGCTTTTTATCGACAATAAACTTATATTGTCTAAAAGAAAAACACGTAGAGCCAAGATACAGGACAAAGCAGAGACTGAGATGCTAAGGGAAATAGGTTTATCGAGGAGCCTTTAACAATAAATGGTTTTATTTTTCATAATTGCCATTTTAGAATTATGCTTTGTTAAAATCTACTATCTTGGTCAGAGTCCATGATTTTGGGGTCTCTTTCAGTTTTAAAACTCCAATCCCAAACTAGACTAAAAAATTCTCCTTCTCTTTCAGTCTCTGTTGAGAGTTGGGGCTAGGTTGATGGAAGAAGGAAGTGGTGCATGGTCTACTTTCAGTCCTCTGAGGTTTGGGGCAGGGTGGAGGGATGGGTAAGGAATGAGTGTCCACTGGTGGTATCTATGAGTAACCACCTTTAGTAGGATACTAAGCAAGGAAGCTTAAGCTATCTTTACATTAATGAGGATAGACCAAGTTTCGCTGTAATAACAAATACAGTCTCAATAGCTTAACACATTCATGTCATAGTCCAATGTGGCACTTGTGGCTCACCATGCTGGCTCTTCTCCAATAGTGAATCAAAGGCCCAGTTGCTTCCACTCTGCAGCCCCTCATCTTGTAGTTCTTTGCTTCCAACTCTGAGTTCAGGAGAGAGAGCTTAGAGACTCATACCCACGTTTCCCCCCCCGCCCCCGTAACATCTTTTTAAAGATAGTATTAACATGCCACACAATTCACCAGTTTTAAAGTGTACAACTCATTCGGTTTAGTATATTGTTATCGCACACCCACTCTTACTTGCCTATAACTAGAATTAGAGGGTTATTTCCGCTCACATGTCCATTGGGGAGAACTTACAAGGTCCTGACCTAACTTCAAGGTAGGCTGGGAAATGTAGTCCCTCTAGGTGCCCAGGAAGAAGAAGACACTAGGGCAAACACAGAACGTTGTCACCGCCCTGCTCATTTTCTGTGATTGTCCACTTGACTCATGGGATGGGCACTCTTCTTTGCCCTACAGTTGACAGAAAGGCAGGCTGTTCGTCTCACAGCTCACCTCTCCATTCGCTGGGTTCTCCACTTCTCTCACCTGTGCAGACAGGCAGGGAAGGGGGCACAGATCACTCAGTGCATCGCGTAAGCAGATGTCTGACTAGGGCGCAAATGACAGACTCCTTGTGTTGTGGGAAATCTCAGATTACACACGAGGTTCGGTCTCAGTGTTCTCCCTTATTTGACTTTCAGGAAGATACTTTCTCCATGAGGTCATTGACTTGACAATTTTCTGCATTCCTTTCTCAGTCCTCCCTTTATAGTTCAGAACTGAGTTAAAGGTGAGGAAGTCCAGTACCTAGTAGATATCTGGCATTGGGGAGAGTTTTCCTTTATGGAAAATGGGAGGCTTTTCTTACTTTATAATTCCATAAAATCGTGAGTTATCATGAAACAGTGCTTTAAAGCAACGAATGTATCTCAAAATTTTCTTTAGGGAATATCTTTGAGGTGTTAAGATGTTTATTTTATTCAGCATATTTCAAAATTCCTTGGATTATTGGCATATTTTAAAAATATATATTTATTTATTTTGGCTGTGTCGGGTCTTAGTTGCGGCACGTGGACTTCTTAGTTGCGGCATGCATGTGGGATCTAGTTCCCTGACCAGGGATCAAACCTGGACCCCCTGCATTGGGAGCATGGGGTCTTACCCACTGGACCACCAGGGAATTCCCATATTGGCATATTTTAGTTCAGTGAGTTTTCATGGAGTCTGAGTCACCATGTAAGACATTTGACTCTAAATGTTTAAAGAACATCTTGATTTATTAATATTAATAAACTGTAGTTGGAATAACTTTAGTTTTTCAGAAAACTTGCAAGGATAATAGTGGGAGTTCCCCTATCTTTACCTAGTTTCTTCTAATGTTACATTTTGTATAATGATGGTACATTTGTGGAAACTAAAACTCACATTGGTGTAGTGTTACAGACTGTATAGATTTCATTCTGACTGCGCTAGTTTTTCCATTAATGTCCTTTTTCTGTTCCAGGACAGGATAACACTTCACACTCAGTTGTCATGTCTCCTTAATCTCCTGTAATCGACAGTTTTTCAGTCTTCCCTGGACACTTTTGAAAGTATTTTGTAAGATGTCTGTAAATTTGGGTTTATCAGTGCTTTCTTATGACTAGACTAGGATTATGGGTTTGGGAGAAGAATACTGCAAAGGTAAAGTGCCTTTTTCATCACATCGTATGAGAGTGTTTGAGAAAGGAACTTGAATTATCACTGGTGATATTTATCCTGACCACTTGGTTAAGGTATTGTCTGCCAGATTCTTCCACTGTATAATTAATGTTTCCACATTTCATACGCTGTGCTTTGGAGGCAAATCACTGAATGCCATCCACACTCAAGGAAAGGGGAATTAAGCTGTCTCTCTGGAGGGGGAAGGGAGCAGGGACATATCTTCATACGTTATTTGTAAATCAAGGGTCTGTCCCTTCTTCCCCACTTAGTTATTCAATCATTTATTTATGTTAATTTAACCTCATTTTATTCTTCCGGTTATATGATCATTATTTTGTTCAAATTATCCCACCTTTGGCCATTGGGAGCTCTTTCAACTTGATTCCTAGGTAAAGAGTTAGAAACCTAGAAATGTTTCTATCTTTGGATTCTAGTTACTTTGGCCTCGGTATACCTGGACTTCTCCACTTCCTCAAAGTGGTAACTGTTAAATGAGAAGTGTTTTATGGTGTATCTAAAGTTCTTGGAGACCAGTAATAACTATCTACAAGGAAGTATGTAGAAATTTGCCAATATTTATGAAAGTAGTAAGAATTTAGTAATGGAATTATATTTAGCATTAAAAGCTATTATTTGAAAGAGATTAATGCCTGCAAAAGACCATTGATTATAGATTCTAGATGAAATTGGAAATGAACTTAACCTACCTCCTTTACAGATGAGGAACTAAATCCTCCAAAGTGTGATTTGCCTAAGCAAAGCCAGAAATAAAACGACTTGAATAACTTTTAAACCTAGTTCTTCCCATTAAATCAAGCATTTTTTTCAAAAATGTGAATGTTCTGGAGTATTTTTCTAGATATGGAATCATACATAGTTGCTATATAATAAATACACAAGATCAATTTTGCATATCTGCATTTCAAGTTGATAATTTATTAATAGCACATTAAGAAGCAATTTTTATTGAATTTCGTATTTTGATATGATTTTTAGCACAGAAAAGCAGTGTCAGGTGTTTTGGTTATACTTTTGATTCCAGAAACTCTGTTTAACTGGTAGTAATTCAATTGTTCCTATTTTTATTTTATGTTGAGAATGTCAGTTTAGTGTAAGTGTAGCAGGAGAAAAAGCATTTCCTTTTAAGCTCAGGAAGTGACATGAGGCGTGCATTGAAATGACAGCGCTTCAAGGAGAAGATGGAAAATGCTGCCAGCTTGTTAATTTTACCTGTGGTTTACACAAATACAGGCATTTATCTTCTCACAGCCATACACATTCACGGTCACTTGGAGTTATCCTTATAAGTGATCATCATTAATTTAAGTTTGCCTTTCAGGAGCTGAAGGATGATGTGAATTTCATCTTTAAAAGGCAGAATTAGGTAGTACAATGTTTAAGAAATGTCTTGCCTGTGCCCATAACAAGCCATACCATTATGTTGATGGATTTGCTACTTTGTGTCCCGTTAAGTATAAAATGTGACCATATATTTTGGATTCCAGGGTCTTTTCTGGTTTGTTGAGCACACTGGTGCTTAAGATGATTTAAATTAGTTTTAATGTACTTGGGTAACCAAGCGTACAGTGCTTTGAAGCCACTGGTGGAGAGAAAGAAGAGAGCTATTTCAGCCATCCCCAGTAATGAGACCCATAAATCAGAAGAATGAATGTGGAAACCTCAAGTGAGCCTTGGGATCTAATTTCAAACACCTTAAAGGGACTCCTTTTTTTGTTCAGACTTGCTAGGACCACAGTGCCCAGTGTACCGGTTGAACTGAAAAATCTAGATGTAAGACAGAGAACCTCTATAGGACTAAAACAGCTGAGCCAAACACTCTCACTCTTAGCCTTCAGATTTGAGAGGCTTGTGGTTAGGAAGTCTGGGTCTAAAGAGGTGGGAAATGTACAGGGGTACATTCAGTTAGGGGTATTCACATGTTCATATACCAGATAGGTAAGGAAATCGTGAGATGATTTTGCAGGAGGGGAGAATGTTTTTCGTTCAGCATATAATTATAGTGGATTTTTGAAACTAACTTGGGGGCAATAAAATAAGAGCATAAAAGCTTTTTCACCGAGACAGAGGAAAATGGTGTGAATTTCTGAATATAAATCAGACACATCCCTGAAAAATGGAGGAATGCCTTCAAGACTTCAGATACGTCTATGGCAAATATGAAGACAGTCTATTCCTAGACTTCTGGCAGGCCGACTGGCCTTTCATTCAGTTCTTTAAAAAAGAAAATAGGCAAGAGAAGTTTGGAAAAAGAGATCCAACTTCTTCTAGATGTTGGTTCAGGCAGTATTAGAAATTTTTCATAGTTCCTCTCTTGCAAGCTGACTTTGGACTGTGCACATAGGCCTATTTTTAAACTGCAGACTTTCACTCCCACATGCTTTACCCTTCTACTGTTCAAGTTCTAAAACCAGGGATTATTTAAGTTAGTTTACAGACTGGTGCATGATGGGTTGAGAATTTGGGTTTCTGAAACTGTGAAAAGCAGGTTGAGAGGAAATAAATGTGGAGAGGCTAAATGACAATGGTAATACGGATCTCTTTTCTTTTGTCTTACCCCTTTTAAAGTTCACTGGTCCTAGAACACACACAGATATTTAATTCTAATATCTGTAGGAATAAATGCATTCAGGGTAAGTGGATGTTAGTAACGTGTTGCTTTTGCTTCTTATTGGGAATAATTTAAGCACTAAGTATAATGGCACAATTATTTTGCCATTAAGGTTTACGTTTTAACTTGGGCTTGTGTGTAAATGATCGTGAGGGTCTGTGTGTGTGTGTGTGTGTGTGACTGTGATGTATGCGGGGGCGGGGCAGAGAGGGGAGGGAACTTCTACATGCCATTTGTAGCACTGAATTTAAAATTCAGTTTTTTTTGTGGAAATGCGTTTCTGATGGATAAGACTGAAATATTTGTGGTCTTCAATAGCAAAGTGATCAGAGGGAGGATTATTTTCATTTTCAAAGGAAAGTTAGGAGGTCAGAAAGGCTTCTGGTTTTCAAGTTAAAATATAGTGTTTATATTTTTAAAAAACTCATGTTTTACAGCAGCTGGAATTTTATTGTGTGTGGCAGCTTTTTTAAAAATAAAAATGATATTTTTATGATTTTTTTTCTGAAATGGCTCTTGGAGACAGTTGAACAAATGAAAACTGAAAATGAATTGTAGCCAAGGACTTGATTATATTAGATCGTATAACAATAACAAGGGGCTTTTTGCCTGGTACTGAGATGGAGGAACTACTAGTTTGGGTTGGCATGTTCCTTTCACTTTGATTACTTTGTCCCTAATTATTCCTCAAAGTGGTTATGGAGTATAATTTAGTCTCTATTTATGAATAATTTCATTTTCCTAACAAATCTCACAGTGGTTTTTCTACCTTGGAACTACAGTGTTCATCCCTCATTCCATCCTGGTTTCTTGATGCTTTTCAGACTAAGAGGCTACATCATCAGTATGTTTTTACGTGTAAATGCTTTAGCATACATATCACTACGTAGAGGTCAATATTGGCTTATCACTTAAATGTAAATTTTACATGCACTGAAAAGCACAATTCTTACCTGTGCCCTTTGAATTTTGAGAAATGTATACATGTTACCTAGGAGGTCTCTTCATGCCTTTTCCCACTTAATCCTACTTTCTACCCCAGAGAAAACTGCTCTTCTGCTCTTTTCATGATTAGTTTTCCCTATTCTAAGACTTTGTATAAATGGATCGTACATGCAGTGTATACCTTTTTTATAAGGCTTCTTTTACTCTGTACTGTTTTTGAGATTCATTCATACTATCATCTGAATAAGTAGTTCATTCCTTTTCATTGTTGAGGAGTATTTCTTTGTATAATCCACCAGTTTGTTTATCCATTCATCTGTTGAATACCAAGGGATTGTTTCTAGTCTTTGCGTGGACATATGCTTTCACTTCTGTTGGGTAAACACCTAAGGGTGGAATTGCTGTGTAGTCAGGTAGGTGTTTGGTTAGGTTGGTAAGTAACTGTCAGACCTTTTTCTAAAGTGATTTTACTATTTGACTCTCCCACTAAGAGTGGATGAGAGAGTTCTGGTTGCTCCATATCTGTGCCAACATATGATATTGTCAGTCCTTTGAATATTTATCTTCCTTAGGAGTGTATCGTGGTATCTCACTGTGTTTTTCATTTGCATTTCCTTGATGACTAATGATGGTGAATGGTTTTTAGTGCACACATTGGCTACCCGTATATTTTCCTTAGTGAAATGTCTGTTCAATATTTTGCCCATTTGTTTACTGGGTTTTTCCCTTATTGAGTTGTAATTCTTTACATATCTTGGATATCAGTCTTTTGTCACACATACACTGCATTTTTCTTCGCATCTGTGGCTAGTCTGTTAATTTTCAAAATGTCTTTGAGCAGGAGTTGTTTATTTTGAAGTCTAATTCATCTGTTTTTATATGGTTGATTTCTGTGTGCTATTTAAGAAATCTTTCCCTATCCCCAAGTTAGAAAGATATTTTCCTGTGATTTCTTCTAGAAGCTTTATAGTTTTAACTTTTACATTTAGGTTTGTGATTAACTTTTGAGTTGTGTATAGTGTGAGGTAAGGATCCAGGTTCATTTTTTTTTTTTTTTTTCTTTCTCATACTGATGTCTAGTTCCAGCATTATTTTTTGAGAAGGCTCTTTTCCCCTTTTGGAATGTTTTGGCACCTTTTAATAAAAAATCAATCAACTATATCTCCGCTGCTTTGTGGTAATTATTACCCTATTCTGTTGATCTATTTGTTGATCTCCTTAGGCTAGAACCATGCTGTCTTGAATACTATAGTTTTGAAAGTAAGTCTTAAAATCAAATTCTGTAAATCTTCCAAATTTGTTCATTTTCCGAACTGTTTTTTGATGTTTGTAGGCCCTTTGTATTTCCATATAAATGATAGAATCAGCTTGCCATATTTATTTTTTAAAGCCCAGTGGGGTTACGGTTTGCATTGTCTTGAATCTGGAAACCCTGACATTTACCAGATCAAAACTGTTTTCATAATACTAAGGCATTATTTGCTTTCTTGCTCCTATTCTCTCAGGAGTTTACAATGAGTTTTCCAGAGGCTATGTAATATGGGATATTGTAATAGATTAGATACAGAAGCAGGTAGGAAAATCCAGCTATCTTATATTATGTTAAATATTAAAAATATATGCAGAAATGTAAAACAATGCAAATATTTTCACTTAAAATTTATTTTAGGAAGAATGAATTTTTATAATATGTTAGCGTTTAATGAGTGATCATTTAAAATATTTTTTTCATTTTAAGTGGTGAAATTTATATAACCCACATAAATGGAAGCTTTTTGGGATGTTCAGTTATTTTTAAAGTGTCAAAGGAGCCCTGAGAACAGAGATAGAAAACTGTTGCTATAGATCAATTTGGAATAATTGACACCTTAGTAATATTTATTCTTCCAATTCATGAACATGGTATGTCTCTACATTATGTTTTATAATTTTCAGATTGGTGTTTTAAAATATCTTCTGTTAATGTTTTCCTAAGTGTTGTATGCTTTTTTACTCTGTAAATGGAATAAAGTTTTAAATAGAATTTTCTAACGAGCTGCTGCCAATATATAGAAAAACATTTGATTTATACTGGTTGACCTGTATCTTGCAAATCTGCTACACTGAGACACCAGTGTGGTGGTGGTTTTTCAAGAACTGAGGAGTTTGAGATTTTATCCCGATCACAAGCTAACAAGTTACCCTCCCACAGTTTCATGGATGCTGATGGAAGACACAAGAATCCTAAGTCAGACAGAGGACTTTATTACTCACAGCCTAGCAGGTGGCAGTACTTTCATGTTCACATTGATTCCCCATAGCCCCTAAGTCCCACTGGGAAATGTCCAGGTGGATGCTACTGACTTAGTGGGTTTGTGTCACAGGCAGGGAACCCTGAGCTCAGAAAATCCCATTCTCTACAAGAAGCTCTAGCAAACCTTGCCTCATCTTTGCCCCAGAGGGAGATGTTCTTTTCATTTTCCTGGACAGAAAACAAATCAGCCCTTTGCCCCAGAGGGAGATGTTCTTTTCATTTTCCTGGACAGAAAACAAATCAGCCCTTTGCCCCAGAGGGAGACATTGTCTTCCAAGTCTGTGGGCTGTCCAGAATCCTTGAAAAGATCATCCAGACCAAAAGCTGATAGAAGACTTGCAGAAGCAAGAGAGACAATGTTTCTCCTAACTACCACGATAGGTTTTTTTCTGGTTTCTCTGATTCTAACCCCTTCAACTGGATCTATCTCTTTTACAGATGCTACATTTGATAGCTCCCCAGACCTTGTTCTGAAATATTTCCCTCCTCTTTGGGGCCCTAGTTCCTATAGTCTTAAATTCATGTTACTCTGACTGCCTTAAGCCCACTTTGTTTCTCCAGCACTTTGTTTCTCCAGCATCACTTTTCATACTTTCCATCTGTGACCCTGACGCTTAGCCTCATTCTGACTTAGGACAGTTTTCTTCCTTGGCATGTTGTCATGTGTTCCTTCTGTCTCTCCAAATCCTACTTCTTTTTCGAAGCATACATCAAACTAGATCAAATTGCACCTTTTTATGCACTTCCCCAACCTGTTCGCTCTCCCCGCAACCATTAATATTTCTCTTTTCTAAGTACCTAGGGCAGCTAGAAATTTGATAAAAGTTTAGAAAACTAACATTAAGGTATTAATGACCTATGATAATTTTCCTTAATAAGTTTTAGCATTCTAACCAAGTTTTCCTTCATCCATCCAGGTGGAGCTACTGGGGAGATTTGGGTACTCATCTTTATCTTATTGGCAGGTTCCCAGGCCAGTCTGTTAAGGAAGATGGAAGAGACCAGGAATGGGATGGGGGAGGAGTCAAGTTGGATAAACACTTTCCCCTCCCTCTTCTACTGCCCATGACCCTGGAGCAGTCACCCAGGAGGGACGGAAACCATGCTCATCCAAAGACAGGTGCCTCTGCGTGGGACCTACACACTTGCCTTTCTTACCAGGAGGAGGTGACGAGGCTGTGCTGTTCTATACTTGCTTTCACAGAGTGTGGCTGGCTTGATGAGAACCGAATTCCTCTCTTCTTTGAACCATGTCTGCCCCTAGTAAGCCTCAGTTTTGGTCAGAGATAATGACTTTCCCAGTTAGAGGGGCCATTCTTTGCTAAAGGACTGATTTTTTTTTTTCCTGGCCTCATTTGCTCTTTCCTTGAGCTCACTTCCCTGACAGCCCAGGTGCCCTACTCAGGCTGTCCACAGCAGTGTTAAGGATCAGACAGGCCACAGAGTTCATACTTTTGCTCTGCTATTTACCAGTAGTAGGACTGGTGGGAAATCATGTAACCGGTCTGAACTTTAGTTTTCTCATTGGGGAATAATATCACCAATGTCATAACTGTATAGAGAGGACTTAAATGTAAAACTCCAAGGTCCTTGCCTGGGATGTTAGTCCATAGATGTTGATGGTTACTGTAATAACAACCAGACCTGTAATCAGGCATCAGGGATCTCGTCATTCGAAATTTCTCTGAAGGCAAATTGACTGGACCTGAGCAAAACTATGAAATGGACAAGGTTTATCTGTGGCATCTCTAATCCCCCTCTTTTCTTCATTCTATATTGTCATTATGTCTACTCCCTCATGGACCCAGTGGCACTCTCCTTTCTGTCCACCTTCCTCAGATGGAAAGGGTAAGAGTATGATGATGACGTAACCTTGCTGATGGATCCAAATCCATCGGTGTAAATCAATGGCTAGTTCCTGTTTTTGTACTGCCTTTAAGAATGTTTTTTCATTTTAAAGTGACTGAAACAAATCAAAAGAGTAACGTTTTATGACATATAATGTAAAAATTTATGAAACTCAAGTTTCACAAGGTTTGCCAGAAGTAAAGTGTTCCTGGAGCACAGCATGCTCATTTGTTTATATATTGTCTATAGCTGCTCTCTCGCTGCAACAGCAAAGTTGAGGAGTTGTGACAGAGGCTGTGTAGAGCACCCTTGTCACCTAGCACTGCTGCTCTGTGCACTGCAAATCAGTGATGAAGTTCTCACTCGACAGTGCTCACTGCCATGTGTATTGCTTTACAGTGACACTTTATTTATCAGTGCATATCCTTGACGTCAAAACAAGGAGAGAGGAGAAAAGCAGGCTGTGAGTGGTGTGCTTCAAAGGCCCGGTGGAGTGTAGGTTACTTTATTACTGGTGGGTGGCAAAGCATCTTATTGATTACATGCCGACAAGATAACTGCCCTGGAAGAAGACACATCTCCATCAGCAGATTAAGCACTCATTACAATATGCCCAACTCACAGGAATGTGACAGTAAAAAATGGGAAAACTTAAAACCAAGTATCTCATAACAGCAGTTTCTTCCCCAAAATCAAAACTGAAAATGAGGTGCAGCCAGTGTAAGTTTCCAAGTGGCTTGTGTTAGCCAAGCCAGAAAAGCTGTTTGACGGTGAGTTAATGAAAACATGTTTTATTGCAGCAGCTGAAGAAATGTGTTCAGAGAGAACAAAATCGTTCAAACTATTAGTCTTGAGGAGAGCACTGTTGCTAAAGGAGTTGAGGACTTTGGGCTCCATGTCAGTAGCTAATTAACAAGGCACATGGCTTTGGGCTGGTTTTCCTTGGCTCCTGGTGAGTTGACAAATAGTACCAGTACCACTCAGTTGCTGTTTTCCTGAGGGGTCAGCACAGAGTTTGAAGTGACAGAGAAGTTAGCCTCTTTGAATAGTCTGTATAGAACATAAGATTTTCAAAAAAAAAATCAAGAGAATATGAATTCAGTACAGTTTGAAGTGGAATCTGCTAAGGTGGTTTAGGATCGATGATGATAACAACAGTGGGTTGGCTAAAAAGTTCGTTCGGGTCTTGATGTTATGGAAAACCAGAACAAAGTTTTTGGCCAACCCAGTACATGTAAAGCAGAAAAAGCCTTAGTTGGATAAATCTACAAAGCTCGTGGAAATGTAAGGTATGTAAAGCCTTTCGCTGTTTTCATCACCAGGACTTTGCAGATACTTGAATTTGTCTTGTGCTATTGAACAAGTGATGCTAGTAAACTTCATTTGTTCTCTTAGGTTCATGTTGGTCAACTATGAATTTTTGTCAAACAGAACCTGTATATCCTCATTTGCCTTACTGCACAAACAGTTTGATGGCCTGATAGTGGTACAAGTGTGTGTGTGTTCTTCGCAAAAATCTTTAAGCCCAGGCTGAGGTGAAAATTCTTACAAGGAAGAATTGCCTTTAGCCACCATTATTGAACATTGAATGGCTTTGGACGTTAAGCTTTCACTGAAGAGTTGATGGTGAATTCAACATAAAACTACAAGGCAAAACAACACTCATAGGTGAAACTTAATATTGAAGTTGTCATTTAGTCAAACAATACTGGTTGTCGTCTCACTAGTAATGTCAAGCTGCTTTATGTATTTCCTGTGCTGTCAAAAATGAAGAGATCTCTGTTCCCAAACAAGGTTGTAGCAAATACATTTTCTTAAACTAAGTACCAGTACTGCTTTTCAGACCTCAATGCAAGGACAAAGGAAGTTTCCATATTTCAAAATCCATTTAACTGTGAAAATCAGGAACTTCCACCTAATTTCAATTGGAAGTGAAGAATCTGCAATCTAATGACATACTAAAAGGAAAATATCAAGAGAAGCATTGAACCGAATTTCTTAAATGCCACCCAAATGATGAATATACTTAACTAAAACCCTCTGCTCATGGATATAAGTATTTGGTATTGCCTGTAAGCGTGAAAAGACATTTCAGAGATGAAATATGTAGAATTGCATTACAGATAAGCATTGACAGATTAACATTCACAGTTGATTTTGATAAGGGGCACTGACTTTGAACCCCAGTTAAGCAAATTGTCATCCCCCAAATAGGATATTCTTCACATTAGGAGGTTTATATTACAAATAATTGTCCTATATTTTTCAAGTTTTGTCAAATTTGTGGGAGGTTTTCTTTTGTTGTTTAAGTATAATATCCTTTATTACTTCTTGGCCCATAGGCTCAAATATTTACTCTGTGGCCTTTATTCGAAAATGTTTGCTAACCTGTGATTTATATCAGTGTTCACTTTTTCTAACTGTCCATATACAGGGAATGAATGGTTTTCTGTTCTGAGGAAGATCTATTTCAGAAACCAATGTGAAGGAAATTCTGAGGCTGAGGTCGTTTTGCTCTAGAAGTTATGCTAACTTCAATTTTACTCTTGCCTTTGAACTGTGTTCAGGGCAGAGCACAGAACAGGACGGTTCAAGATGGATCCTTCTCCCTGTTTACTTGTGAGGTATCCCTGCTGCCCTGGGAGGATGGCCCCACTCAAGGCCTGGTTTCTGACCATTTGAACTGAGGAGGGGAAGGAGGCTGCGGGCTCTGTGCACCGATTCCCTCCTGCCAGTCCACCGAGGGCGCTTCCTCCTCCTCCTGTTCATGGAAACACCCCTCTAATCCCGCAGCTCCCAGCCTCCATGGGTCAGCACCCATGCCTGCCATTCGCTCTGGACAGTCCCTTTTGGGCTGGAGGATGGTGTCACCTCCTAGAAAGTCGCAACTGCTTGCCCCAGAGTTCCTGCTGTTTCCTTAGGCTTCCCTGGGGAGAAGAGGGAAGAGGAAGCAGGTAACTGTGATTCTGCTGCCCTTGAAACCCAGGGAGAGGGAGGGAGCGTGTGTGTGAGAGCGCGCACGTGCACAAGCACGCGTATGCACACGTGCAATAGTCTGGAAGTCCTGGATCAGGATTGATTATTCTCAAGTGTCATAGCTTTAGGTTCCCACAGGACAGACGTCAGCTTATAGACCAGTCTTCTCTTAAAAGTTGGAGAAGAATGAATACAGTGTACTTGCACCGTTTGCCTCTTAGTTCCCTCTTTCTTGTCCACAAATTTTTACTGTCGTTACTGTTTTGTGCAGTCTTAATTGCTCTGGGTTCCTGGTGGGGAGTAGGTCGGCACAGTGCTGGAGACATACTCAGAATCTGAGCCACTACCCTCCAAAATGCCGGAAACAGCTTGCAACCCAAAGGAAGGTCCTGGAAAACTTGGTCTATTGATCATGTTGAAAGGTGAGCACAGCGTGTGGGAAAATGAGTCATAGATGGGACTTCACCTTTGCTCTCATTTTAAACTTCTTATGGTGAAAGCATAACCCAGTTCTGACAAAGATTTTCAGCCGGGGCTGGACCTGCCTTTGACTCAGTGATGTGTCATATTCTCTCTGCCGGAAACTTGCATTCTTAACACCAGTCATCATGGTCCTGGCAAGAAAACTTTTGGAGAAGTGTTGGTATTTGGTAGATTTATTTTTTTTTTCCAGCTGCCCACAAAATATAAACTCAGAAATATCTTTTTTTTCCCCTCTCTTTGAAAAGTTGGTTGGAATAGTTTGTCATTTCTCTGTCTGGCTTTGGTTATTGCCCTGACAAGGATCGTTTGCTTAGGGCCATGGCAAGGTGACTATGGCCCTAAGTGAAGGCTAAAATAAACTGGGGCGGCGTGCCTGTCTGGGAAGATGGAAGCTCTTAGCTTGTTTTAGGCGGTGGGTGGCTAGCTGTGGCTGGTGGCCACAGATGCTCACTTCCAGTGTGGCTGGGATTTGCTTAAAGAGGCCCTTTAATTGATGCCTGCCCAGTTCCCCACCTAAGTGGATACCTCTTCACCGTTGAGTAGTTTTGTGCCAAGAGAATGCCTAGACTTGCTAGCCTGCATTGGGAACTTCCCCAGAGCCTGAGGACCACACCTAATTTACAAGAAGCAGAGCCTCTGTTCCAGTCTTCGGTTTATTCTTACAGCTCATGGAAGAAACATGTTCCAACTGGCTCCTTCACTCCTAATTTATAGATTTCTTGCAAGCAGATCCTTGAAGGCAGGGCTGTACCTTCCCCCTGTGTCTCCCTTGTGGTGTTAGCTCACAGCAGGCCCCAGTAGCAAAGGCAGTATGGTTTGGGGGAATTACACCTGTGTAGTGGTCGGGGAACCAGATCAGAACTCTGGGCTGGCCAGTAGCTCTAAGATCTTGACACAGACAGTTCGTTTCTCTGGGTTTCCCCTCATTATCTAATTATTAGGTTGAATGAGAGATGCTATAAAGCAATGGTTCACATCCTTGCTATGCATCAGAAACACCTGTGGACTCTTATTTAAATATACCTGATTGGACTGTACTTCCACGGTGGGTTCAACAGGTCTGGGTAGAGCCCGAGGAGTGAATATTTTGCCAAAATTCCTTACGGCCAAAGTTGAGGACCTCTGCCTGTAGTCCCACCTGCCTGTTAGGAATTACTTTAAGAACTAGCTAGATAACAGGAGCAAAGACTGAGTGGTTAATACACCTTATTTTAGGTATCCTTAACATATCTTAAGTAGGACTTTGTATGCAGGTTTTAAAAATACTGAAAAGGGAGAAATAATTTTTTTTTTTTTTGCCTTAATAGAAACATCTGGATTGTTCTGTGCTCTGGCAGGTGGAGCATCACATTGAGTGAAATTTTCGGAAAGACTCTGGGGGCAGAGGACAGGATGGGACAGAAGCTTAGGGATAATAGCAAAAGAGGCGGCAGAGGGGTGCCTGAGCACAGGGTTGGGATTTCGGGTTTTTACGAAGGTTGAAGGTGGTTTCTTATATGTTTGATCCTTTTGATTCGCAAACCACTATTGAGTTGAACACTGAGGAGTGTTCCTAGGCTATCTAATAAAATTCTGTCGAATACACTGTTATATCCTATTGTGGACTGGGGTCTGTGCTAGATGCTAGAGGTTCTCAGGTGAGAGACTCAAAAGAGGGAGAGAGGCATATAAAAAGATAACTAGAGTACAATCTGCTAAGCACAGTGATAGGTGAGTAGAGGAATAATTTACTCTTGGGAGGTTATCAGGAAAGGCTTTAGAGAAGAAGTAAAGCCTGAGTAGTTTTGAAGGCTGGGTAGGAGTTCACTCAGCAGCCTGGGGCAGGTGAGTGTGTGAGCTAAGAGGAAACAGGGTGCAGGGGTGCACAGGACCAGAAGCGTGACAGAGTAGGCTGAGTTGGGAGGACTACGAATGTTACTTGATCGTGAAGTTGGTGGGAATGTTAGAAGACCAGGCTCATCATCAAAGGCTTTGGGTTCCAGGCTCGGAGACAGGAGTTTCATATCTCAGACCTTTGAAATATTGTTAGCAGGAGAGGGATGTAGTCTTTGCTGTTGAGAGAGGTCACAGTGACTAAGACTATTAGTGTGAGAGATTGGGGTGCAGAGGGAGATGCCTGGGAAGGAGGTATTGTGGTCCTGAATTAAATCGGTAAAGCTTGGTAATTGGATATAGGAGGTAAGGGAGAGGGACGGTCCAGGCTGATTCTTAGGTTTCTGGCTGGGGTGCTAAGGGGAAGGCTTGGACATCATTTGACGTATGGATTACGAGGGACAGAAAGCAGTTGAGTGGAGGAGGTATCAGTTGCGGAGGTTGAAGAGATGTGTGGACCTTCAGGCAGAAATATATAGTAGGGCATTTGAAAGGGGTCAGTGCTCAAAATAGAGATTCAGGAGTGATCATTGTGAAGTTAATACCACAGAAAAGAATAAAATTGCCCTACCTATATAGAGAGTAGGGGAAAAAGAAATGCCTCAATCTGCATTAGTTATCTATTGTTAGGTAACAAAATTATCCCGAATGATGCCGTCATTATTTAGTGATTTAAAACAATAAACATGTTATCTCCATTTTTGTAGGTCAGGTTTCCAGGTGCAGCTTAACTGGGTACCTCTGTTTCAAAACCTTGTAAGGCTGTAGTCAAACTGTTGGTGGCGGTCTTGTCCGAAGGATCGACGGGGCAGGATCCACTTCCAAGGTCACTCAGGGGGTTTTGGATAGGTCTTGGTTCCTTGCTGGCTGTTGGCTTAAGGCCTCCTTCCTGTTTCATGACTGGGCCTCTCCTTACTGGTAACTCTCCTTACTCACAACTTGGTAACTAGCTGAGTGACTTCAGAGTGAGCAAGATAGAAGCCAAATGAGTATCAGAAGTGACATCCTATCACTTTGGCTGTATTGACTTGACATGATTCACTGTCTGCCCCCTCTCAAGGGGAGGGGATTACACAAGAGCCTGAATACCAGGAGGTGGGGGTCATTGGGGGCCATCTTTGAGGCTGCCTAGCACAGCATCCGAGAGATGAGCTGACTAGTGGGTTTTGGAGCAGGGCCAGTAACAGTGGTAAAGGCAAGAGAAGAAGAAGAGTGTGGTCCCACAAGCTAATGGAAAGGAGGAAAGAATTCAAGCACAGGCTAGGTTATGATATAACTCAACTCATCTGAGGGACTTAAAAATAACAGATTTATTTCTGGTTCATGCAAATACCCATCATAGGTTGCTTTGGGCTCTGTGTTACTTAATCACCCCTGGGCCATGTCTATTGAGGTAATTAGGGAACTAAGCTGACAGAACTTGGGTAATTTTCACTATCTGACACATTGCTTGTTGCCATGGCAGAGGGGAAAAGTTAGGGAGACCCAGGCATTAGCTTTCAAAATTTCAGCCCATGTTCTTTCCTTTCACATTTGATTGGCATAAGTGATATCATAGGGCCTGCCTCACCTCAAAGGGAGTGAGGACATGTTCTCTTATTATGTGTCCAAAGATTGGTGATTCAGAGACATTTAGTGATCGGCACTAGTGTCAACACAGAGCGGGCAACATGACGACTCAAAATGGTGTTGGAATTGGCAATGATGTGCCTTGTTGGTACTGGCCAGGGGAGTGGTTGTGGAGAGATGAGGTATTCTCTGATTGCAGTGGGTTGAGGAGAGAATGGCAGATGGGAAAGTGCACAGAGGTAGGAGGAAGAAATTAGAGAAATAGTTTCACCAGGCAGAAAAGCTCTAATCACTAGTCTTTCCTCATTCTTGATTTAATCATTGACTGGTGTCATGGTGGTTTTTCTGTGTATCAAATTTGCTCCAAAACATCAGTTGTCCGTTTTTGCTGAGTTCAGTGTTGTGAGCCAAGATATGTGAAAGTACTTGGTAAGTTGTACAGTAATAGATAAGTTGTTGCCACTTTTTCCATTATTTCTTGGTGGTCAAGAAGTAATGGAGTGCACCTTTTATTCCTATAGTGAGCTAATGGTCTGAAGTCAAGATGCAGGTGATCTGAAACTGGCAGTTGAGGCATCGATTATACTTGACTTCACAGGACTTCAAAAAGTAGATTTAACATACAATATGCTGTCCTGAACTAAATATTTAAATAAGTTGGTACTTCATTAACATACAAGAATTGATCAAGAGTAATCGTGGCTGCAAATCAGGTCTGATGTACCCAAGGGCAAAAAATGATTATTTTTATTTTTTAGCTACCATTTTCTTCTCATTAGTCTCCCATTTCTTTCAGGCAGTAGAATTTCAAGTAACAGATAAGGGCTGGAGAGAGCTGACTTCTGAAATAAAAGTAAATATTAGGTATATATTTTGATTTCTTACTAATTAACTTGCCTTGTGATTTTTCAACTTTAAAATTTGAAGTGCAGTAAAGTTATTAGTATAACTTTAAATTATCCTGAGATAGCTGCAAAAAACATTTGGTCCCATCAAAAAATTGACATTATTCAGCTATGAATATTATACTGGAATTATGTTTATGAAAAATTCCTTCCCACCTTCTTGGCAAGACGCAAGAATGATGGACTGTAAAATTGTACCATTAAAATGGTCTGATGTGTGTTTGAACCCACATCTGACTTTGAAGTTATCCAGCTGCCTGTTACCAATTTACTGATTTTACTAGGTGTTGTGTTTTATTCAATGGGGCTTATTAAACTTAATACTCTAAGCAAGTGATATAAGCCATACTTCTTAGAATAGGATGGTATTCTGATAAAAAGTCATTTCCAGGTGCTTTCAAGTGCTTTGCTTTAGGAAGCAAATCCTTCTAAAGGTCGTTTTTTCTAATATACACGTGCTCATTTTGCTGGACATTGGGCCTTCTTTTTTCAGGTTATTATATATGTTCAGCGATTGAATTTTTAGTGAGCAGAATTAGGCAACTAAACGTTTTCTGATTTCTTGGTAACATATTAAAACCTCTGAGTTGTTGCAATGATTACTGGTACTCTAAGCCAGTACACCAACAGTAAAAAAAAAAAAAAAAAAAAAAAACGCGTATCAAGCCTACGGTGGAGGTCGTGTATATTTTGACTATGGGTAGCTGGGAGAGATTTGTTTGTGTCTCTGCTCTGCCAGTGGAGATGAACTGGTAGCGATAGGGAGGTGTTACACAGGGAGGTGTTACACAGGGAGGGCAAGCTGTCGGTCTTGAAAGAGGGCGGAGTCAGCCATGACTAGTTTAAGAAGATCACTTGGCTTAAGCGGATGTCCCATATAAGAATCCCAAACCAATGGCCAGGCCACAATTCTTCTTCCCACTTGGAATGTTTCTGCATTGCTAGGTGAAAGTTCTTGTTTTAGAGCTTACCTTTGCTTGTATCCCAAAGAATTATGAAGGGTGATTCAGAGTTTCTTCCACTTGCTTATCTGGTTTTAGGAAGGCATTGTTATTCCTGAGTTTTACTCTCAGAGATAATGTTTAAAAACTGTTGAAACTGTAATATAGGTCGTACCGATAAATTGTGTATTCTTTTCAAACCTGATTTTTGGTGGATGTGGGCAGTGGGGTACCAGTTCACTGCTAAGGGGAACCCAGAAGGAGGTGAAGCTGATGAATTCATTGTTGGATGTTTTGCAGCTGAGTTTGCCTGCAGGACGATGTTCATTTGGGTGTAGATGCCCAGTATGCAGCTAGTTGCAAATTAGTGGAACTGGGAAGGTCCCATCTAGATGTATACATTTTGGAGACATTTATGTGTAACTGGATACTTGAGATGATTGAGTCTGTTCATTCATCATGAAATGTGATAACCCCTGTCATAACATCATGAACTTGGAATTGGTCACATAACTGATGTTAAGTGGTGGGAACACAACCAACATTTTCTCTCAAGGAAGTGGAAAGGCTGCATTTTTGACCTCTGCAGGGCAGTCAACAGAGTTTTAATGAAGCAGTCATACGCTTACACAGGCCTGCAGACCTGAATTTTGAAGCAATTAGTTGCCTAAAATTAACCAAGCGGTTAGAGAGAAAGATGAATACTAGTGATGTGACCAGAAGCACTGTTGTTAAGGTCAAGCTCACTTTGAGTACGTGTATCTTTACTGTGGGATGCATAATTATGGAAATAACTATTTGAAGAAAAATTGGGGGAGCAATAAATCTTTATGTAGATAATTATTTTTAGTTCAAAGGAAAACAAAATGTTTATAATCTAATCAGAAATTATAGTCACAGTTTAATCAAAGGTGAGTTTGAGTTAATTTTAATGAAAATCTTTAGTACTTATTTTTAAAAGTCAAAATTTGCAAGTAGTTAATCATCACTAAACTGGACTTATGTATAGTCAGTTCAGTAAGGTTGTGTTTTACCCTCCTGTGGTCTTGAGATAGGATAATTACGTTTTCATTTTACCTGTTAATTTTGTCTTCTCCTATATTCTGTTTTAACACTATTTATTCAACGTTAATTGAGCAGTTAATTTGTGTCAGGTGCAGGAGATACAAAAATAAATAAGTGAGACTGTCCTCAGGGCTGAAACATTCTAGTGGAGGAAACAGTAAACCAGAATTACAGGACATGGGAATGGAAATTATCATAGTCAATGAAATGGGAGTACAGATGAAGGATAAAGGAAGCTTTTTGGATGTTTCCAGTTATTGCGCTAAAATGACAAAACCAACAGGTGGGAATGTGGTAATTCTTTTAATTAAACTGATTATATATCTTGGCAAGTCAGGCAATTTGGAGAATTAATGTAGAACAAATATTAGGAAATACTGTGTTAATAGGATGTATGAGAGATTAGTAGTCATTATCCAGAAGCATTTCCACTTTTTCTGGGTGATAAAATGTGAACCTTTAGAGTGAAACTTGTGATAGATATATGTGCTATAACACACTTCTGTTACTGACTTAAAAAGGATCCATATCGTGAAGTGACCAGTTGCAGTCTGCACTCTCAGTTGTATAGTCGGGCTCCCTCTGAAAGGCAACCAGGCTATCCTAGACCGATGGCGCCACCTAGGGTGTGTCATATGGACTGCATCATCTACAACTTTGCCCTGTCACCTTTTCTTGCTTCTTAGGAACCTTGTTTCTGTAATTTTTTTTTTTTTGATTTTGTGGATGAAATTTATTTATTATTTATTTTTACAGAAGAGACTTTATTTAGAATGAGAACAAATCACAACAAATTATAAATTTTAAAAAGATGACAAATGCTATAAACTCACAAAACCCAGAAAAATAACGCTACAATCAATTTTAGAACATTTTGTCACCCTGAAAAAACTCTCATACCCATTAGCAATTATTCCCCTTTTTACCTCCCCTTCCTGACAGCCCTAGGCAACCACTAATGTACTTTTCCTCTATAGATCTGCCTATTCTGGACATTTTAAGTAAATGGACTCATTCACCTTGCGATTCTTTGTAACTGACTCCTTTCACTTAGCTTTCATTCTTAATGCTTTAAAGAATCAGCCATGTTGTACCATGTATCAGTACTTCATTCTTTTTTTATTGCCAAATAATATTCCATTGTATGGCTGTGCCACATTTTAGTTGATGGGTATTTGGGTTGTTTCCACTCTTTGACCATTTATGAATAATGCTTGTATGAACATTTGTGTACATGTTTTTGTGTGAACATATATTTTCATTTCTGTTAGGTATAGACTGAGGAGTGGAATTGCTGGGTCATATGGTAACTCTGTGTTTAACCTTTTGAGGAACTGCCAGATTGTTTTCCAGAGTGGCTGCATTATTTTACATTCCCACCAGCAGTGTGTGAGGTTTCCATTTTCTCCACATCCTTGCCAACACTTGTTATCATTTGCCTTTTTGATTGCAACCCTCCTTGTGGGTGTGAAATAGTATCTCAGTGTTGTTTTGCTTTGCATTTCCTTGACGGATAATGTTGATCATCTTTTTGCATGCTTATTGGCCGTTTGTATATCTTCTTTGGAAAAATGCCTGTAAAGATCCTTTGCCTTTTTTTTTTTTTTTTTTGGCTGTGCCATGCAGCATCTAATTCTTTTTTATTTTTTTATCACTTTAAAAATATTTTTAAAAATTATTTTATTTTGGCTGTGTTGGGTCTTCGTTGCTGCGTGTGGACTTTCTCTAGTTGCGGTAAGTGGGGGCTACTCTTCGTTGCGGTGCTCGGGCTTCTCATTGCGGTGGCTTCTCTTGTTGCAGAGCATGGGCTCTAGGCGCGTAGGCTTCAGTAGTTGTGGCACGCGGGCTCAGTAGTTGTGGCTCACGGGCTCTAGAGCACAGGCTCAGTAGTTGTGGTGCATGGGCTTAGTTGCTCTGCGACGTATGATATTCCCGGACCAGGGCTTGAACCCATGTCTCCTGCATTGGCAGGCGGATTCTTAACCACTGCGCCACCAGGGAAGCCCCTGTAATTCTTTAACTACGTGCACTGCAGCTACTTCCCCAATAGATTGCCTTTTAAAAAATGTTCTTCTTAATCCATGTAGTACTGTTCTTTTTGACCTGATACCCTTTCTTTCTGTGTTGCAAATGTAGGCCAAAAAGAGCCCTAATTGTCACTAGTGATAATGAAAATAACACAAATGATATTGGTATGTTAAGGCAGATCACATTTTGAAGTAGAATCAATGTCCTCGTTTGTTTAAGCCCTTGAAAAATTCCAGAAGTTCTATTTAAAATCTCTATATCTTTATCTGTTTGTCCATCATCTACTTAAATCTAAGCTCTTTTTATATCTGGGTTCAAAACACACTCAAATGCATTTCTATTTTTAATATAAAATCTTTTAAAAATAAATATTTACATCATATTTTGTCTTATTTATAAAACATACTTTCTATGAAAGTGTTTCAAATAACTGACATAGAAATTAATCCTCGAAAGCAGCTTTATTTATCCATTTCTTTGTGTCTCTCTGTCTCTGTGTGTGTCTCTCTGTCTCTGTGTATCTGGACTCCACTTGGGAGGCAACGAACAGGAAGCCCGGAGTGACACAGGATCAGGGTTGTGCTTTGGGAAGACGCACCTGACAGCAGTGGGAGGGTCTGGGAGCAGGGCTCTTGTTGTGGTCCCTGCAGGCATGCGCAGTAGTTAGCTCCTGTGCCTCAGTGAGTTTCCCTAACAATGCATAGCTGCTGCCTTGCAGGCCTCACTCAAGGGTTTAGTTCCTGGAACTCTCAAAAAGAAGTTGTATTAACTCTTATCTGGCTGTGCCCTTAAGGCAGGGCTGTTGCAATTGCAGAATGTCACTATTTGAATGGAAAACTTCAGAGGTCAAGAAACAGTCACTGAAAAAGGAAGTTCCAGAAGGTCATTTAGAAGGAAATGTTCTTTTTCTGTTGTGACCTCCTGATGCACTGTGAAATGGAGAAAGCTTAAATTCCTAGTGGTTTTTTGACCTGAAAGGCCATTTGACGCTCTAACAGAGGAAGTTCCTCTAAGAGGATCAGGGGCTCCCCGATGGCTAATAGTTCGTTAACTTGAGGAGGCCTAGTTGAGTGTTAATTAAATTTGCAGTACAGGTGGAGGAACCTGAGGTCGAGAAATGCTTTTTCCTTTCAAAGGGTGAGCTGTGGATCTCCAAGGCATCCTTTGTGACTCTTCAGAAAATAGCAGACAAAGAAGGCTTTTATAGGATTAAAAAACACGGAAAACATCTCAGCGAAACTTGATGATCCCATATTTGTGGCATATACGTGTATCAGATTTGTGTGTGTCTGTGTGTGCCCAGATACGTATTTATGCTTTAAAATTTGAAGTCTGGTTCAATTACCTACATCATTCAGGTAGACATATTCAGGGCAAGACCAGGAGGAGAGAGGCTTTCAGGTTGTGAAGGGAACTGTGAAGCAGGCAAGCCTCTGGGGGCTGGGAAGATGCTGTCAGAGAGGGTGTCTCCAGGCTTCTGTCTGAATCCACATTGTTTCTGTAGCAGTTTGTGCAGGACTGCTGGTAGATCCTGGGCAGTAGTAACAACCTGCATTTAGGGAACTCTCTTGGATATCCTGTAGGCAAGCAGGTAACTCAAACTATTCTGAAGGATATAATATGAAAAGTAAGGGTCACCTTCTCGCCGTATCCCACTCTCTAGAAGCCACCAGTTTCCTGTTTCTTCCTGCTTTAAAAAAAATTCTTTGCACAAATAGGCACACGTTTTAAAAAACATGAATATCCTTTTTCCTATTTAAATTGTACCACTTGACACATTGTTCTACAAACACCTTTGCCAACACCATCCTCAGGTGCCGCCTTCAGCAGATCAGTCCTGCCCAGCCCCTCCAGCAGCTGGGAGTATTCCATCACATTCCACAATTTGACCAGGTCTCTGTGATAAACACCTCAGCTGTCCCTGGTTTCCAGCCTTCAGTGGGTTGAAGGGTGGCCTCCAAAAGATAAGTCCATGTTCTAATCTCTGGAACCAGGGAAGGTGACCTCATTTGGAAAAAGTCTTTGTAGATGTAATTCGTCTAAGGATTTTAAGATGAGATCATCCTCGATTAACCAAGTGGGTCCTAAATCCAATCGCAAGTGTCCTTACAAGACAGAAGAGGAAAAGACAGGGAGAGGAAGACAAGGCCACCTAAAGACAGAGGCAGAATTGGGAAGGATATGAAGTCAAAGGCCGAGGAGTACCTGGAGCCCCCAGAAGCTGGAAGAGTCAGGGAAGGATTCCCCCTTAGAGTCTTTGGTGGGTGTGCAGCCCTGCCAACATGTTTTTGTTTTTTTTTTTTTTGACGTGTGGTGTTTGTAACAGTGAGAATAAATTTCTGTTTTAAGTCCCTTAGTTTGTGGTAATTTTATGGCAGTCCTTGGAAACTAACACATTGCCCAAACGCTAATGAAAACCTCTCTCCCTGTTCTGAAAGATACTGAACACCCTCTCCAGGCACATCCATGCATATCCGCTAGAGCTCCTCTGTAGGGCAGGTTTCCAGAAGTGGAATTCTCATTCTGAATCCTGATAATATTTTTTCCCCTCAAATGTGTCATGTGCATCCTTGTCTTAGGAATCATGTGAAAAGCACCTATGTTGAGCACTCATTGTGTGTTAAGCGTGTGTTTACACTATCTTATAGCAACTCTTTCTCATTCTTATGCACCCTCATTTTAAAGATGGAAAACTGTGGATTAGAGAACTGAAGTCTCTTGTATAAGATCATAAGTAAGTAGGAGGCAGGACCAGAATTCAAACTATCCTCTAACTAGGTTGAATAACCGCATTTTAAATTTCAGGGTGCCATGTTGTGTGGACATGGCCTGGCTGCTAGGTGTGGTCGGTCTTGGATGGTGACTGGCTCAGCTATAACTGCAGAAGGAAGGCTGGCCTGGCAAGCAGGATGTGGGATCCACAGGGCATGGTGAGGCGGGGAGACAGCACCACGCATGGCCCATCTTGGAGTAGTGGAGTGCGAGCAGGTGAACTGAAAATCCAGGAGTTAGAACACAAGTAATAACTAATTGTTAGCCTTTTTTAATACGACAGGCATGGTTCTAACTGTTTAACACGTATTAGCCCATTGTGAAGCAAGTACTATATTAGCACAGAAAGGGACCATCCATAAGTTGCGGGGTATGACTACTTGGACTTAGGTACAGAGAAGTTCTTGAGTGAGGGGAGGGCAAGAAGCACAGAGGTCTATTGAGGAGGAACTGAGGTACCAGGTAGATTACCAAGAAAGAGATATCAGCTCGGGCTATCTGATGGGTATGCAGTTGACGGAAATTGCAAGGTGGTGGATCTGGGGTTCATAGCTAGTGGTGAACCCCAGTATGCAACAGGAATGACTCACACCAAGTCCAGAAGTCGGTTGGGACCCCTAGCAAGAGTACAGCGGCTGCAGGCTGATGGGAAAAAGAGCTTGGCATTGAAACCCCCAGGGTTATGACCTGATGGTAATGGTGACATACAATAGGCCCGGAAGCTTTTTGAGTAAGCCCGTGATTTCAGTATGGTTTCTTATTTATCTTTTTATTAAGACTAGGGAACATGAGGGTTCAGCCACGCAACTTCTGGGTAGTACAGCATAAGATTTCTCTAAGCCTAATGATGGAATCATTTGCTTACTTTTTATTTTCAGTAAAATTATCTTTACAGCATTTACTAGTATCTATTAATTCATTAGAAACACTGAGAGCAGTCTCTGTTGATTGGGCAGCCAGAGTCGTTTGTGCGTTCGTGACTTGTTCGGCCCTCTTCCATCTTTTAGTAACTTCTGGCAAAGGAAAATAGAGTAACGCTTTGGTTGTTTGTTTGTTTTTTCTTTTTTTTGGTAGGAGAATATCCCCATCTTGTGGATATTTGTGTGGTGTTTTAGCTTCTACAGGTGCAAACAGAAACTGACTAGGGAGTTCCCTGGTGGTCTAGTGGTTAGGATTTGGGGCTTTCACTGCCATGAACCGGGTTCCGTCCCTGGTTGGGAAACTAAGATCCCGCAAGCTGTGCGGTACAGCCAAAAAACCCCGCAAAAAAACCAAAAACCAAAAAAAAACGAACAAAAATTAACTGGTTTGTACACTTTCTCATAGACATACTTCTTTTTTTTTTTTTTTTTGCGGTACGCGTGCCTCTCACTGTTGCGGCCTCTCCCGTTGCGGAGCACAGGCTCCGGATGCACAGGCTCAGCGGCCATGGCTCACGGGCCCAACCGCTCTGCGGCATGTGGGATCTTTCCGGACCGTGGCACGAACCTGTGTCCCCTGCATCGGCAGGCGGGCTCTAAACGACTGCGCCACCAGGGAAGCCCCTTCTTCTTTTTTTTTTTTAATATCTTTATTGGAGTATAATTGCTTTACAATGGCGTGTTAGTTTCTGCTTTATAACAAAGTGAATCAGCTATACATATACATATATCCCCATATCTCCTCCCTCTTGCGTCTCCCTCCCACCCTCCCTATCCCACCCCTCTAGGTGGTCAGAAAGCACCGAGCTGATCTCCCTGTGCTATGCTGCTGCTTCCCACCAGCTATCTGTTTTACATTTGGTAGTGTATATATGTCCATGCCACTGTCTCACCTTGTCCCAGCTTACCCTTCCCCCTCCCCGTGTCCTCAAGTCCATTCTCCACATGTGTGTCTTTATTCCTGTCCTGCCCCTACGTTCTTCGGAACCAATTTTTTTTTTTTAGATTCCATATATATGTGTTAGCATATGGTATTTGTTTTTCTCTTCTGAATTACTTCACTCTGTATGACAGACTCTAGGTGCATCCACCTCACTACAAATAACTCAGTTTCGTTTCTTTTTATGGCTGAGTAATATTCCATTGTATATATGTGCCATATCTTTTCTATCCATTCATCTGTTGATGGACATTTAGGTTGCTTCCATGTCCTGACTATTGTAAATAGAGCTGCAGCTTCTTTGGAGAAATGTCTATTTAGGTCTTCTGCCCATTTTTGGATTGGGTTGTTTGTTTTTTTGATATTGCGCTGCATGAGCTGCTTGTAAATTTTGGAGATTAATCCTTTGTCCATTGAAGTGTTTGAAAATATTTTCTCCCATTGTCTTTTCATCTTGTTTATGGTTTCCTTTGCTGTGCAAAAGCTTTTAAGTTTCATTAGGTCCCATTTGTTTATTTTTGTCTTTATTTCCATTTCTCTAGGAGGTAGGTGAAAAGGATCTTGTGATTATGTCATAGCGTTCTGCCTATGTTTTCCTCTAAGAGTTTTATAGTGTTGTCCTTACATTTAGGTCTTTCATCCACTGTGAGTTTACTTTTGTGTATGTGGTGTTAGGGAGTGTTCTAATTTCATTCTTTAACATGTAGCTGTCCGGTTTTCCCAGCACCACTTATTGAAGAGGCTGTCTTTTCTCCATTTTATATTCTTGCCTCCTTTATCAAAGATAAGGTGACCCATATGTGTGTGGGTTTATCTCTGGGCTTTCTATCCTGTTCCATTGATCTGTATTTTTGTGCAAGTACCATACTGTCTTGATTACTGTAGCTTTGTAGTATAGTCTGAAGTCAGGGAGCCTGATTCCTCCAGCTCCATTTTTCTTTCAGAACATTGCTTTGGCTATTCAGGGTCTTCTGTGTTTCCATACAAATTGTGCAATTTTTTGTTCTAGTTCTGTGAAAAATGCCACTGATAATTTGATAGAGATTGGATTGAATCTGTAGATTGTTTTGCGAAGTATAGTCATTTTCACAATGTTGATTCTTCCAATCCAAGAACATGGTATATCTCTCCATCTATTTATATCATCTTTAATTTCTTCCATCAGTGTCTTACAGTTTTCTGCATACAGATCTTTTGTCTCCTTAGGTAGGTTTATTCCTAGGTATTTTATTCTTTTTGTTGCAGTGGTATATGGGAGTGTTTCCTTAATTTCTCTTTCAGATTTTTCATCATTAGTGTATAGGAATGCAAGAGATTTCTGTGCATTAATTTTGTATCCTGTTACTTTAACAAATTCATTGATTAGCTCTAGCAGTTTTCTGGTAGCGTCTTTAGGATTCTCTATGTATAGTATGTCATCTGCAAACAGTGACAACTTTACTTATTTTGTTTTTTTTGTTTTTTTTTGCGGTATGTGGGCCTCTCACTGTTGTGGCCTCTCCCGTTGCAGAGCACAGGCTCTGGAAGCACAGGCTGAGTGGCCATGGCTCACAGGCCAAGCTGCTCTGTGGCATGTGGGATCTTCCCGGACCGGGGCACGAACCCGTGTCCCCTGCATCGGCAGGCGGAGTCTCAACCACTGCACCACCAGGGAAGCCCTACTTCTTATTTTCTGATTTGGATTCCTTTTATTTATTTTCTTCTCTGATTGCTGTGGCTAAAACTTCCAAAACTGTGTTGAATAATAGTGGTGAGAGTGGGCAACCTTGTCTTGTTCCTGATCTTAGAGGAAATGTTTTCAGTTTTTCACCATTGAGAACGATACTGGCTGTGGGTTTGTCATATATGGCCTTTATTATCTTGAGGTAAGTTCCCTCTATGCCTACTTTCTGGAGGGTTTTTATCATAATGGGTGTTGAATTTTGTCAAAAGCTTTCTCTCCATCTATTGAGATGATCATATGGTTTTTCTCCTTCAATTTGTTAATATGGTTTATCACATTGATTGGTTTGCATATATTGAACAATCCTTGCATTCCTGGGATAAACCCCACTTGATCATGGTGTATGATCCTTTTAATGTGCTGTTGGATTCTGTTTCCTAGTATTTTGTTGAGGATGTTTGCATCTGTGTTCATCACTGATATTGGCCTGTAGTTTTCTTTTTTTGTGACATCTTTGTCTGGTTTTGGTATCGGGAGATGGTGGCCTCGTAGAATGAGTTTGGGAGTGTCCTTCCCTGTGCTATATTTTGGAAGAGTTTGAGAAGGATAGGTGTCAGCTCTTATGTAAATGTTTGATAGAATTTGCCTGTGAAGCCATCTGTTCCTGGGCTTTTGTTTGTTGGAAGATTTTTAATCACAGTTTCAATTTCATTACTTGTGATTGGTCTGTTTATATTTTCTATCTCTTCCTGGTTCAGTCTTGGAAGGTTGTGCTTTTCTGAGAATTTGTCCATTTCTTCCAGGTTGTCCATTTTATTGGCATATAGTTGCTTGTAGTAATTTCTCGTGATCCTTTGTATTTCTGCAGTGTCAGTTGTTACTTCTCCTTTTTCATTTCTAATTCTGTCGATTTGAGTCTTCTCCCTTTTTTTTCTTGATGAGTCTGGCTAATGGTTTATCCCTTTTGTTTATCTTCTCAGAGAACCAGCTTTCAGTTTTATTGATCTTTGCTATCTTTTCCTTTATTTCTTTTTCATTTATTTCTGATCTGATCTTTTATTTCTTACCTTCTGCTAACTTTGGGATTGTTTTGTTCTTTCTCTGATGGCTTTAGGTGTAAGGTTAGCTTGTTTGTTTCTTGAGGTAGGATTGTATTGCTATAAACTTCCCTGTTAGAACTGCTTTTGCTGCATCCCATAGGTTTTGGGTTGTCGTGTTTTCATTGTCATTTATTCCTAGGAATTTTTTGATTTCCTGTTTGATTTCTTCAGTGATCTCTTGGTTATTTAGTAGTGTATTGTTAATCTCCATGTGTTTGTATTTTTTACACATTTTTTCCTGTAATTGATATCTAGTCTCTTTTTTGTGGTTGGAAAAGATACTTGATATGATTTCAGTTTTCTTAAATTTACCAAGGCTTGATTTGTGACCCAAGATATGATCTATCCTGGAGAATGTTCCATGAGCACTTGAGAAGAAAGTGTATTCTTTCTTGTTGTTTTTGGATGGAATGTCCTATAAACATCAATTAAGTCCATCTTGTTTAATGTATCATTTAAAGCTTGTGTTTCCTTATTTTCATTTTGGGTGATCTGTCCATTGGTGAAAGTGGGGTGTTAAAGTCCCCTCCTATGATTGTGTTACTGTTGATTTCCCCTTTTATGGCTGTTAGCATTTGCCTTATGTATTGAGGTGCTCCTGTGTTGGGTGCATAGATATTTACAATTGTCATATCTTCTTCTTGGATTGATCCCTTGATCATTATGTAGTGTCCCTCTTTGTTCCCTTTAATAGTCTTTATTTTAAAGTCTATTTTGTCTGATATGAGAATTGCTAACTCTAGCTTTCTTTTGATTTCTATTTGCATGGAATACCTTTTTCCATCCCTTCACTTTCAGTCTGTATGTGTCCCTAGGTCTGAAGTGGGTCTTTTGTAGACAGCATATATGGGTCTCGTTTTTGTATCCATTCAGCCAGTCTGTGTCTTTTGGTTGGAGCATTTAATCCATTTACATTTAAAGTAGTTATTGATATGTATGATCCTGTTACCATTTTCTTAATTGTTTTGGGTTTGTTACTGTAGGTCTTTTCCTTCTCTTGTCTTTCCTGCCTAGAGAAGTTCCTTTAGCATTTGTTGTAAAGCGTTTGGTGGTGCTGAATTCTGTTAGCGTTTGCTTGTCTGTAAAGGTTTTGATTTCTCCGCCGAATCTGAATGAGATCCTTGCTGGGTAGAGTAATCTTGGTTGTAGGTTTTTCCCTTTCATCACTTTAAATATGTCCTGCACCTCCCTTCTGGCTTGCAGAGTTTCTTCTGAAAGATCAGCTGGTAACCTTATGGGGATTCCCTTGTATGTTATTTTTTGCTTTTCCCTTGCTGCTTTTAATGTTTCTTCTTTGTATTTAATTTTTGATAGTTTGATTAATATGTGTCTTGGTGTGTTTCTCCTTGGATTTATCCTGTATGGGACTCTCTGTACTTCCTGGACTTGACTGAGTATTTCCTTTCCCATATTAAGGAAGTTTTAAATTATAATATCTTCAAATATTTTCTCAGTCCTTTTTTTTCTCCTCTTCTCCTGGGATCCCTATAATTCGAATGTTGGTGCATTTAATGTTGTCCCAGAGGTCTCTGAGACTGTCGTCAATTCTTTTCATTCTTTTTTTCTTTATTCTGCTCTGCATTAGTTATTTCCACTATTTTATCTTCCAGGTCACTTATCCGTTCTTCTGCCTCAGTTATTCTGCTCTTGATTGCTTCCAGAGAATTTTTCATTTCATTTATTGTGTTGTTCATCATTGTTCGTTTGATCTTTAGTTCTTCTGGGTACTTGTTAAATGTTTCTTGTATTTTCTCCATTCTATTTCCAAGATGTTGGATCATCTTTACTATTATTACTCTGAATCCTTTTTCAGGTAGACTGCCTATTTCCTCTTCATTTGTTTGGTCTGGTGGGTTTTTACCTTGCTCCTTCATCTACTCTGTGTTCCTCTGTCTTCTCATTTCGCTTAACTTACTGTGTTTGGGGTCTGCTTTTCGCAGGCTGAAGGTTCGTAATTCCCGTTGTTTTTGGTGTCTGCCCCCAGCGGGTAAGGTTGGTCCAGTGGGTTGTGTAGGCTTCCTGGTGGAGGGGACTGGTGCCTGTGTTGTGGTGGATGAGGCTGGATCTTATCTTTCTGGTGCGCAAGACCGCATCCAGTGGTGTGTTTTGGGGTGTCTGTGAACTTATTATGATTTTAGGCAGCCTCTCTGCTAATGGGTGATGTTGTGTTCCTGTCTTGCTAGTTTTTTGGCATAGGTGTCCAGCACTGTAGCTTGCTTGTCATTGAGTGGAGCTGGGTCTTAGCATTGAGACGGAGATCTCTGGGAGAGCTTTTGCCGTTTCATATTATGTGGAGCCGGGAGGTCTCTCATGGACCAATGTCCTGAACTCGGGTCTCCCACCTCAGAGGCTCAGGCCTGACACCCGGCCAGAGCACCAAGATCCTGTCAGCCACATGGCTCAGAAGAAAAGGGAGAAAGAAAGAAAGAGAGAGAGAGAAATAAAATAAAGTTATAAAAATAAGAAATAAAATAAATTATTAAAAATAAATAATTAAAAAGTAATAAAAAAAGAAAGAGCAACCAAACCAAAAAACAAATCCACCAATGGTAACAAGTGGTAAAAACTATACTAAAAACACCCCAGAAAACAAAAAAAAAATGGACAGGCAGAACACTTATACAAATGGGAAAAGCAACGCTATATAGAGAAAATCACAGAAAGAGGCATATACATACACACTGACAAAAAGAGAAAAAGGAAAAAAATATGTTTATTAAAGAAGAGCAACCAAATCAATAAACAAATGTACCAGTGATAATAAACTCTAAATACTAAACTAAGATAAACATAAAACCAGAAACAAATTAGATGCAGAAAGCAAACCCCAAGTCCACAGTTGATCCCAAAGTCCACCGCCTCAATCTTGGGATGATTTGTTGTCTATTCAGGTATTCCAGAGATCTAGGGTACATCAAGTTGATTGTGGAGATTTAATCCGCTGTTCCTGAGGCTGCTGGGAGAGATTGCCCTTTCTCTTCTTTGTTCGCACAGCTCCCGGGGTTCAGCTTTGGATTTGGCCTTGCCTCTGTGTGTAGGTCGCTGTCTGGCGTCTGTTCTTCATCCAGACAGGAGGGGGTTAAAGGAGCAGCTGATTAGGGGGCTCTGGCTCACTTGGGCCAGGGGGAGGGAGGGGTACAGAATATGGGGTGAGCCTGCAGTGACAGAGGCTGGCGTGATGTTGCAGCAACCTGAGGTGGTCCGTGTGTTCTCCTGGGGAAGTTGTCCCAGGATCATGGGACCCTGGCAGTGGTGGGCTGCACAGGCTCCTGGGAGGGGAGGTGTGGAGAGTGACCTGTGCTCGCACACAGGCTTCTTGGTGGCTGCAGCAGCAGCCTTGGAGTTTCATGCCTGTCTCTGGGGTTCGCACTGATAGCCAAGGCTCACGCCCTTCTCTGAAGCTCGTTTAGGTGGTGCTCTGAATCCCCTCTCCTCACGTACCCCAAAACAATGGTCTCTTGCCTCTTAGGCAGTTTCCGACTTTTTCCCTGACTCCCTCCCAGCTAGCTGTGGGGAACTAGTCCCCTTCAGGCTGTGTTCACGCAGCCAACCCCAGTCCTCTCCCAGCCCCCACCCTTCCCAGGGGGTGAGCAGACAAGCCTCTCAGGTGAGTGCAGGTCGGCACCAATCCTCTGTGCAGGAATCTCTCTGCTTTGCCCTCTGCACCCCTGTTGCTGCGCTCTCCTCTGTGGCTCTGAAGCTTCCCCCCTGCCACACACCCCCGTCTCCTCCAGTGAAGGGGCTTCCTAGTGTGTGGAAACTTTTCCTCCTTCACGGCTCCCTCCCACTGGTGCAGGTCCCGTCCCTATTCTTTTGTTCTGTTTCTTCTTTTTTCTTTTGCCCTACCCAGGTACGTGGGGAGTTTCTTGCCTTTTGGGAAGTCTGAGGTCTTCTGCTAGCGTTCAGTAGGTGTTCTGTAGGAGTTGTTCCACATGTAGATGTATTCCTGATGTATTTGTGGGGAGGAAGGTGATCTCCATGTCTTACTCCTCTGCCATGTTGAAGGTCTAACAGTCTGAGTGGTCTTTACTTCAAAGGGAGGCGTTGATCTGATCTTTCATCTTCTCAGCTGTTGCTCACCAGCTTCCTTTAGATACTGTTTGAACTAAAAACCCCTCATTTCCTGATTTGAGTGAGCAATTGCCATGATACTTCTAATCCTCTCACTTGGAAGCTACTAGATGTACTTCTTGAAGCCTTCCTTAGTCTCCAAGTTTCCTATCACATTGGGTTCTGGACATATGGAATGCTGGACAATCTCATGTGATACTGATTTATCTTTACCCTAATATTTCACTTTTAATGCTTTCAGAGGCTTCTAAAAATGATTTCATTTCCTCCTTCAGATCATCTTAAGGAATAGGTTATACATTCTATTAAGATAACGGTATTGAGGTAACATACAGTACATCAGTATTAGACCCAAGGTTAGAAATCTCTAATTCTTTCCAACAGATCACTTACCACCCCGTACTCCACCCTGTCCCCAACTTCAAGCATGGGAGGAAGCAGTATGTAAATGATATCATTGTCTCAAACCATCTTTTGGAAAGTTGGACACAAATACGTCATTTTTTTCAAAAAATGCCAATGGAGTTTATCCAAACAGAATTTGCTTGGCCTTTATTATTTCAGTTAAACACTAAGTACATTTCACTTTGAAGAAATTGAAATGCGTTTACTTGACAAGTCATACCATCCAGTTCTGATTGCTGTCTTAAATTAGAGAATTCCAAAAATTGGGCGTGACTTGTGGATAACTGTATGGTGTAGGGGTGCAGATTTGGAACTTGAAGTGATTTTTGTCTGGTGCATTGAAATGTCAACATAGTTTAAGAGAATTAGACTTTTTGGTACTAAAATAGGAAACTTCAGTCTTTAGGCATTCACTTTGATAAAATTCCTGGATAGCACGAGGCACATAAAGTGTAGAAACTTTTTACAGATAGAGTGTTTGAAGTGGTTGTCTTCCTTGCACAGAATAATGCAGTAGAAGTCTTTTGTTCAATAGTCAATGCCTTCTTGGAGATAGGATTTTGAAGCAGAAAATGCTAAAGCAGATTGTTGATTTGCCCGTGCTGATGTCTTCATGTGTTTTGCTTGGAAATGTCTCACTAGATCGTGCTTCATGAAGGCAAGCGTTGTCAGTTTTGTTCATCACTGAATCCCTTGGCCCAGAACAGTGCAAAGTAGGGACTTAATATGTATTTGTTGAGTGAGTTAATGAATGGGTATATAAAGACTTTAAGAAATGAGGGTACGTCTTTAGTATGACTAGTAAGTGAAACTGTAAATTTAATAAGAGAGGACTTGTATGCTTCTTGATCATGATCATAGTGATATGAATATATCATCTAAATACATCATTTAAGTATGTATACTGTAAATGCATGACAAAACAGGCAAAGCTGGGGCTTCAGAGCTAGAAAGACTGCTCTGACCATGCTTTTCTTTAATGGGAACAAAATACAGCTGTGAGATTGTAGATGATGTGTGTAGAATACCTAGCACAGAACAGTGGCTTTCTGTTCTCATTAGTGTTTTTTTCAGATAAAACTGAGAAGGAAGCAGTCAAGTCTTAGGTCAGTAGTTCTCATCCAGGGTGCTTTTGGCCCCCCATGGGACACTTGGTAATGTCTGGAGACATGGTTGATTGTCAGGACTTGAGAGGATACTAGTGGCATCTGTGGCCATAGGCCAGGGATGGTGCTAAATTATCCTCCAGTGCCCAAGACAAGGACTCCCGATAAAGAATTATCTGGTGGGCTTCCCTGGTGGTGCAGTGGTTGAGAGTCCGCCTGCCGATGCAGGGGACACGGGTTCGTCTCCCGGTCCGGGAGGATCCCACGTGCTGCGGAGCGGCTAGGCCTGTGAGCCATGGCCGCTGAGCCTGCACGTCTGGAGCCTGTGCTCCGCAACGGGAGAGGCCACAACAGTGAGAGGCCCGCATACCGCAAAAAAAAAAAAAAAAAAAAAAAAAAAGAATTATCTGGTACAAAGCATCAATAGTGCTGAGGTTGAAAAACCCTGTCCTAGTCATTCATGAAAGTTATAATATTAAAACATTGATCAAATTAAAAAGTGTCACCATATATATCTTAAGTTGGATGAGATATTATTCTGTTAATATGTAGCAAATGAATTTTTTTTTCAGTTCTTGATACTTCGGTTCCTGACCTAAGTTAGTTTTCTTAGTTTCTGACAATATCAGGGATTCTTTTCATCAATATACTTATGTATCTTAAGAAGTTATTTGCTTTCCAAACAGTAGAATACACATATATCTAATGAATCATTGCTGAGCTCAGCAAACACTATTATTTGAGACTTACAACTGCCACAGAAGGTTGGAACTATTAACTTGTCAGTTTGATCAAAGTACATTTGACCAAAATAATTTGATCAGTTTACTAATGTTGATTAATGAATGCATGAAACTTGATGATATTATCTGCTTGGTAGGCACTTAGCCTGCATTCTAAATCTGTTAAGTTTTTTTTTTTTTTGAAGACATTAAAATAAGATTTCTACTTCCTCTGGAAGAATATTGTGGATTTCTGAGGCAGGAGAAGAGATTTGGAAAATTTGGGTAATTCCATTGTTTCCTTTCTCATTAGACATTGGGCGATGTATCATGTTTGTGTTAATTGTATGGAGTGGAAAAGACTTAGAAGACATATTTTGTGTTTATTATTGTTGGCTTAAAAGTTGACTCCTTTTCCTGGATGTTGCATGACACATCAGTTATTCGTTTGGTATTGACTTTGGTGGTCTGATGTTTCCCCAGAGGGGCTCTGATGTTGCTGAATCTTTCATGCTTGTGACTTTGTTTTCAACTCCTGGGTGCTGTCTCAAGTATAGCTTCTTGTAGTGAAAGTTGATGATACTTAGGACTTTAGTTTGTTTCAGGTACAGCACTAAATGCTTTTCATTTTATTGACGAAAATGCTTTTCGTTTTATTCTCTCACAATGCCATGAGGCATAGCTATTTTTACAGTTCCCACTTGTCCGTGGTTGTATAACCTAGAGGGTGGTGGGGCCAGACCTGCTTAATGACCTTTGCTGTCTTCAAAGGAGGGGGGCTAGGTGGTGGTGGTGTACCTTGAGGGGGATAATATGGAGGGAGAGCTGATGACATCAGTGAACTATAATACAACACCATTTCTTAAAGTTCTGCAAGGACAGGGAAGGCACTTGCTGGTGGAGGAAATGGGGTTTTAAAAGGATTGCCTTGTGAAGTCAGTTTTCCCTCCCTTTCGATAGCAGCTGGGGCAGAATGGGGGGGGGGTAGAGACTTGCAGTAACACCTGTGACCCGAGAAGAAGCTCCCCAAGTCAGGTTTGGCTGCTTGAGTTTAGACAGACCTCTGCAGGCCCCACGACCCTCTAGTTCTGCCTGATGACGGTCTAGGATGGCAACATCTCTGGGGAGGAAGCCATTCTACAGGGTTTTCACGTCTAGGAAGCTAAATGAATTGAAGTTTGTACTACGCTTTGTGTGCATGTGTGCACGCACTTGTGACTCCCATTGGCGGTGACGAGGGAGGTATTGTCTCTCCTGTGGATGCTGGGTGCATGCCTGATAGAACTCGGGTCCCATGGGAGTGTAACTAGTTAATTCTACCCAGTTCTCTCGTGTCTGTGAGCTCCTTCTGGATGGATAATGTGTTAACACTAGTCATAATAGAGACCAAATGTGTTCTAGGTGCTCTTGGTTTGAATGATGCGGAAACTGAGCAGCTGCCTAAGGTTATCAGCCAGTGAGTGGAAAAGCTGGGATTCCTACGCAGGACTGTCTGATGTGAACACCTGTGCCCTTTTCACCACTTCTTCATCTTTTCTCCATCTTTCATCTCCATCTCTGGCACATGGTAGTTAATAAATGTCAGTTGAAGGAATGCACGCTGCCTGTGCAACCTTACAGGTAGAAACTAAGTATTGCTTTTACTTGAACATAATGCAGAGCTGCAAAACAAAAGAAGAGTGACAAAGAGCCTCGGGTATTCGAGCCTGATGAGCTGCCAGAAGGAAGCCCTGTGTTCTCAGGGTCTCCACCTGTTTGTGTCTCTCAGGTCTGGATTTCCCAGTCTCCACTCCAGCTTCAGAAATCTGCTTCTGGAGCCTTTCCAGGGAAAGCTTTCCAAATGTTCCTTGATGCCATTTGGACTTTGACTTTCAGTATGATTCTTCATTCTGACACTCCCTCCCCTGGAGGGAAGTCCTTACCCACCCCCAGCTCCAGGTGTGGGCCCCCTCTAGCTGTGGGACTAGAGAAGAGAGGTTGGCCTTTTTTGCATCTCAGGTTTCTCCTCTGTAATGTTAGGGATTTGACGTAGTAGGTAGTCTTTTTCTATAGTTCTTCACCAGTTTTTTTAAAATCGGGCTTCTTAAGAATATGCTAAAAACACACAGTTTTGTGGGACTCAGACTCCCCTCACACAAAGCCCATCTATCTACAGTTACACCACGTAGAAGATCTCTTCTTTACTGGGTTCTCTCCATCTCTGACAGTGTATGGCATGCCATTATAACATTGTGTTCTTTTTAATTAGCAAATTTATTGTGAAGATAAGTCTGTATTAGGACTAGTCAAATTCATAGACCTTTCAACCTGAGCTTTGACACAGAAAAAGATTGAGGATTTTGGCGTAGGCTCCTACCAAAGAGGTGCTGACAGCTCTAGACTTTAAGACTTCTGGATTATTCCTTCTGACTTTTTACCCCGTGTTCTCATCTATATTATACAATGGATGAATATGTTTTTCTTGGAGGAGTAAATAGTGGAGAGACGTTTTGTAGGTGGAGTTTTAGCCTTACAGGGAACATCAGTAATTTATCTCCAGTGTAGTTTAAACACTTAATGGGTAAAGCATTTGAGGAGCTGTTGGGTCCCACAGAAAAACTTGAAATCCTCTTTCCTCATGACTGTCGATCTCTGCACGTAGCAGCTACCCTCCAGAGTCCCCATTCCCATGACCCTAAATGCTCTGAACCTCTTTTCACCCCACCTCCTTTCCTGGCCTTGTTTTCTGCCAGTAAACTCTGTTCTCTGTTGAAAGAATCCCACCCACCTTTCTGGGGCTGCTTCAGAGATCTGGGCTGCTTCCTTTCACGGGGATGTTTTCAGTCACTTAGGTTTTACATATGTTCTTTCATTCCTGTCAGAGGTGGAAGGTAGGAAACTGAAGGGGTAAGAGGAAGAGACAACCTCACGGGCATCCCAAAGTATTACAGGACCATGTGGTACCCACACCACTCACTCCAGCAGACAGTCTCTCAAGTGGAACATACCTTTCAGCAGACGAGCAGTTTATTCATAACATTCTAACCAGTCCCTCATACATTTGAATCAAACCTTTGTTTTACTCACATGTATTTTTGAAGGGAAATAAGTGAGCAAAAGCAAATATTTGGTTTACAGCAGTTAAGATGGTTAAATGCAAACGTTCTTGGCTCGCCCCTCTGCCCCCCTCCTTATTTTTGGGCCCCTGTTCTGCCTCCCAGATAGTCTGATAGCCTGTTGCCCTGGGACTCGGATGGGATTTTATTTACTGCCTGGTGGAAACAGTTGGGAGGTGGGGTAGGGGAAGCAGTTAGAATAATACAGGCATTTTGAAACAGTTTCTTGGCTTTTTTTTTTTTTTTTTTTTGGCAGCTAAGATAGGCCTGCTCAAAATATTTTTTAAAAAATGTTTTACCTTAGTGGGCTCTGTGTTTGCCAGTGTAAATGTTTCCAAATTGTTCTCTTGATTTCATTCTTAAGAATCTAGGCAACTGGTATAATGTATACATACACAGAGATTACTTTTGGTTTTTTGGTTTAAAAATGCAATTATTTTTGTTGAGAAATAATGACTGTGAAGTTACCTATCAGAAGCCAGCTAATTGAACTCCATGCAGAGTGTTTCTGTACATTATAGTAATATAAGGTAGTAGTAATGACAATGCTGATCTCATAGGACTTGCCTTGGCATTTATGAGAAAATCCCACAGAAGTGAGGAAGTTACCAGTCCTTTTATTTTCAACACTTCAACAAATTAGGGCATAGAACTCAGTATCTCCTGGGTCCCATATGGGAACTGAATTTTACTGAAGTTTAATGTGGAACTGAAAGACCTGAAAAGAGAATTTAACAGGACAAATGGATTCTGGCAAAAAAGGTAGCAGGTTAGTAATGTAAGTTAATAATAAGCAACTTTCGGGCTTCCCTGGTGGCGCAGTGGTTGAGAGTCTGCCTGCCGATGCAGGGGACGGGGGTTCGTGCCCCGGTCCGGGAGGATCCCACATGCCGCGGAGCGGCTGGACCCGTGAGCCATGGCCGCTGAGCCTGCGCGTCCGGAGCCTGTGCTCCGCAACGGGAGAGGCCACAACAGTGAGAGGCCCGCGTACCGCAAAAAATAATAATAAGCAACTTTCAGTGGCGCTCTTACAGTTGATCATACTTGTGAACTATTGGCAATAATTTTTGTTATTCTGTAAGCACTGCTCTTTTGGAATACGTTTTTTTTTGCTGTCTTTGGTCTTTGAAGACACAAGAAGGTTAAATGCCCAATCTTGTTAAGCAGTGAGGGGGAAAAAATTTAGGGGTTTTGCTTCCTTAATACTTTGGTGTATTTTGTATCTTTTATATTTAATTTTTTTTTTTTTTTTTCGGTACACGGGCCTCTCACTGTTGTGGCCTATCCCATTGTGGAGCACAGGCTCCGGACGCGCAGGCTCAGCGGCCATGGCTCACGGGCCCAGCTGCTCCGCGGCATGTGGAATCTTCCCGGACCGGGGCACGAACCTGTGTCCCCTGCATCGGCAGGTGAACGCTCAACCACTGCGCCACCAGGGAGGCCCTATATTTATTTTTTTTTTCCGTATGTAAGAGAAATAGTGTGAGGTGCAGGAGGAAGCAGTTGGCTCTAGTCTTGTTTCTGCCACTGTTGACAGTTACTTAATTTTTTGGTCTTGAATAAGTTACTGAATTCCTGTGGCCCTCAGTTTCCCCATCTGTAGAGTGACGTGATTGGACTCAATCATGTCCAATCTCTTAGCTGTCTGAACACTGCTTTCCATCAATGAGGGTATAACTGGCCTCACTGCAGAATGTAGAATACCAGACCATTATCCCATGAGTTTCAGAGTAAGTCTGGGGAAACTACACAAAGCCGCTTACTCTAATTGACTTGCCGTCCTCAGTGTGTATCACATAATGATGCTATCCTATTGTTCAGTGAGTTAGATCCTACAAATTCCCCAGTTGCCAAAACCGTGCTGGATCTTCTTGCCTTGGCAGACACGTTACTTTCATGAGTTACATTGCACATGGTGATAAACCCCCATGGTCTTCTGAGCTAATGTGCAAGGTAATGCTTCCAATGGGGGGGGGGGAACCCTACATCTACCTGTTTCTCTAAACAGGACATATTTTTTCCCACTTTAAAAATAATTCCATTACCAAATGTAAAGATGCATAATAAGATGTTATCATTTCCAAGTTTATACTGTTTTTTGTTTAGTGTAAGCAAATTTTGCTGTCTCTAGTCTTTAAGGACGTAAGAAGGTTAAATGAAATGAAAGAAAAACATGTTTCTAGGGCTTCCCTGGTGGCCCAATGGTTGAGAGTCTGCCTACTGATGCAGGGGACACGGGTTTGTGCCCCAGTCCGGGAAGATCCCACATGCCTTGGAGCGGCTAGGCCTGTGAGCCATGGCCGCTGAGCCTGCGCGTCTGGAGCCTGTGCTCCGCAATGGGAGAGGCCACAACAGTGAGAGGGCTGCGTACCGCCAAAAAAAAAGAAAAAGAAAAAGAAAAACATGTTTCTAAAATATCATTGCAGGGAACTTCTTATTCTGGTCATGCCAATAGCAGCATACTTTTATCAGAGGACCCTTGATGCAGATAACAATTATAAACTGTGGACAAGATATAAAATCCATATTTGAAGCCACCAGAGAGCAACTGATAGCTGACAGAAATTGGAGGGAAGTTGATTCTTGAAAGATGTGAACTGCACTGGATAAAGTTAACATTCATATACTGTTTTTGCCTGGTGGCATTCCTACTCTGTGCATAGTGGGATGGCTAGATGTAGAGCAGAAGGTGGCAGTTACTGGCTGGAGGAGTTAGGAGACGAATGGCATTTGTGGCTGCCAGAGTGACTGGAAAGTGAGGAGACACATCCAGGAACGGAGGGAGTCACAGAAGAGGAAGCTGCAACATTTTACATTAAACTCTGTCCAAATTCTTGGCTGATTCATGGAGAGACTCTAAAGTTCCCAATGAGAAGAAACAGCTGGAAAGCTGAAAGAACTGAGTAGTTCCAGCCACTGTACACCATAGTGAAACAATTTGGAGTTTGAATCTAGCTAAGTAACTGATCAATATTCTTCAGAAAAAGATGGTCTCTACAACATAATATTCATAATAGCCTTCCCATAATACCGACCACATGAAGAAAAGGGAAATGACTCATAGTCAAGAGAAGAAACAGTCAATAGAAAACAACCCCAAGATGACTGAGATGCTGGAATTTAGTGCACAAGGACTTTAAAAGCAGATATTATAAATATTGTAGGCCCAAAATATGGTCATAATGCAACAATAGATGGGAAATTTTAATAGAGAAACAGAAAACAAAAAACCCAGATGGAAGTAAGATAAGGTAATTTTGATCAGGCTGTCTTCAAGTTCAGTTATTCTCTTTTGAACAAAGATAAATGATTCAAGAAAAATGGACAAGTGTCTTGGTGCTGTTAGGATAATATCAGCTGTTAGGATAATATCAAATAGTATATATGTAATTGTAACCTCAGAAGATAAGAGAATGTGTCAGGAAAAATATTTGAAAAGATAATGGCTGATGGTTTCCCAGATTAAGTGAAAAACAAACTTAAAGATGAAAGCAGGTCAGCAAACCTCAAGATGAATACAAGGAAAATCACACCTGGGCACTTCATAGAAAACAGCTGAAAATCAACGAGAACGTTGAAAGCAGCCAGAGCTAAAAGATAAATTACATACAGTAGAACAATGATATAAATGATGGGTCACATCTCATCAGGAACAAAGGAGGTTGTAAAGTGGTAGAACATTTTTAATGTGCTAAAGAAACAAGCTATTTGAAATTTTATGTCCAAAGAGAAATCCTTCAAAGACAAAGGTGAAATAAAAGTATTTTCAGAGAAATGAAAATGGAGACAATTTGTTGTAGATCTGCCCAACAGGAAATTCTGAAGGAAGTTCTTCAGACTTAAGGGAAATGACACCAGATTCCACCAGATGGAATAGTGTGGGGTTTATAGCATAAGTAGATGTAAAATTCATACATTTTAATATATTATGAGTGCTGTAGAGATCGTAAGGATAGTGAGCTCTGTGAAACTGTCAGTGTTCTTACAAGAAGAACAAGAATTTTATGGTGCTTTGTACTTTTTAGTTTTTTAAAAACATGTAGGTTGGGCTTCCCTGGTGGCACAGTGGTTAAGAATCTGCCTGCCAATGCAGGGGACACGGGTTCGAGCCCTGGTCCGCGAAGATCCCACATGCCACGGAACAACTAAGCCTTTGTGTCCCAACCACTGAGCCTGCTCTCTAGAGCCCGCGAGTCACAACTACTGAGTCTACGTGCTACAGCTACTGAAGCCCACGCGCCTGGAGCCTGTGCTCCACAAGAGAAGCCCCTGCAATGAGAAGCCCGTGCACTGGCTTCTGAGTGCAAAAATAAATAAATAAATAAAACTAAAAAAAACCATGTGTAGGTCATTTATAAAATCATTCTCACAGAATTGTTTGGGAGAAAGAACTTAGATGATATGAAAATCAGATTGTAAGAGATAAGGAAGTGGTGGTGGTAGTGGGTGTAGATCAATTACACATTAAGGGGAGTGGAAGTAGTTGCAGGAGCAAACAAAGTTTTTGTAGAATTATTTTAAATAAATTCTGAGAGATCCTTCTCTTATAGTAATTCTGATAGGATAGAAAGGGTGGGGATGGAGGGAAGAGGAAAGCACTGATAACCCACTCTTAGTAGAAACAATGGCCAGAATCTAGGTGATCTAGAATTATAAGTCTACAGAATCCATAGGTGACTAGGTGATCAAAACTTTCCTGAAGGAGTCTTGGTGTAAAATGTATCCTGCTCAAATGTATCCACTCTGCTCTCCAGACTTTTGGATCGTACACTGATATCAGCAGAAACGTCTTAGTATGTACCCTATATATGTAGCCCATGAACTACTGAGCTAATATATTATGAATGTTATAAAACATTCTAAACAGAAGATAAAAAGGAAGAGAAATACAAAGAAACAAAAGTAAAGTTCTAGTATTATTGGATCACAGCATTATATTTTGTACCTTTTGAGGATGGTATCTAGTTTGAAGACCACTGCAGTGACAATAAAATGGGATGCACTTGTAGTTATTTTGTTTCGGATCATCTGTCTATATTTCTATTTATGGAGTATACATAAAATTTTATACAACTGGAATATCATATGCCTTTAAAAAAAATCATGGACAGCTTTAAAATTCAATCTTGCTTTTTACCTTTACTATCATTCCTCCCCACTTGAACCATACTACTCCCCTTCATAGATAACTTAATAACCTAGTGCCTAAGCTGTGCTATGTTTCCCACGTCCATACATTTATTATTGCTTAATAAATCAGGACATAGTATATGAATATTTCTCCGTCTTCATTTTCTAACTTAAAGTAGGTTGTAGAAAATCCTCCAACATAGATAAAACTCATTTTTAATGGTTACATAATATTCAATGTTGTAAATGTGCTGATTTATTGAAGCATTCTTCTATTGTCCATTCAGCTTGTTTCCAGTGTTCTTAACTTTTTTTTGCTGTTATAAACAGTGATTCAATAAACATGTTAAATATATATCCTTATGTACTGGCATTTATTTCTTTAAATTATAAAAGATGCAGTTACTAGGTCATTGGATAGCTTTATCTTGAATTTAAGTTTTCTAGATTGATTTCCAAGGTCTTAGAACTCACATTTCCACCAGTGATGCCAAAGAGTATTGTTCTTCTCTCACTTTATGTCCCTGTCAGCCATAGTTCCATCCTTTTTTCCCCACATTTTCGTGATTTGAAAAAATCTTGGCAGAGTGGGTGTGAAATGCAGTTTTAAGTTTGCATTACTGGTGAGGTTGGGCATCTTCTCAGTCTTCTGGATTTTTCTCTTCAGGGAATTGCATGTTCATGTCCTTTGTCCATTTTCTTACTTGGTTTTGTTCCCATTGGGTTACCCATTTGTTTTGTTGTTAATTTATAAGAGAGCTTTGTATCTCATACCCATATTTTTCACGTGCATTGCAGGTATCTTTTCTAATCTCTTATTTAATTATTAACTTGATTTGTGGCATCTCTATGCACAAACCAATTTCTGTTTTCTAAAGTCAGTGTAATTTTTCCCAAAGTCAAATTTGAATTATTTGCTTAGAAATTCCAGTGCAGAATAGGGTAACAGCCCTGAGAGCAAAGTTCTCCTAGTATATACAGGAGCTGGAGAGGCACTGCCTTCACCATGTTCTCTGGATAGACCTACCATGCAGGGGACACATTGGGCACATACCCAAGCAAGGTTTGTTATGAGCCCTGTTGCCCTACTGTGGGAATATCCAGCAGGGCAAGATTTACTTGATTGCATTTTGCTGCCTCTCACATAGTTTTGTCCTCCTTGTGCCTCAGACTTATTGAAATAGGCCATATTTTTTCATTAGGTAATATTGGCTTGAAGAAAACAACATTTCCAGCAGTGTAGATCTTGCAGGTCCTGTAGGGCAGTGGATATTTTATTTCAGCTGGATCAAACCCTGAAAGAGGAATGGAACAGATGTTTGAATTTGGTTAAATGCTTTCAATATTTATTACTTAGGTGACCTAGTTTAGCAGCACTTGTATTAGAAAAAAACAAGGCCATTTGGGAAAAACAGAGTTTATTGCATTCACTTTAAAAATCAAAAAACTTTCCCCTTTTAATTTTAGTTAGCTTGAATGTGGGGAAGTAAAACCCCAAGAGATTCTCTTCCCACTTTGAACAGATATTTACATGTATACTACATTAAAAGTAGTTTCCCATATGAAATAGTTTTTGATGTGACTAGAGAACAGTGTTGGAGCTACAGTTCTTGATGTGCTTATAACTGAGTTTCAGAGCTGGGGGACTTTTGAGGTCATCTCATAGAGCCTTACACCTTATAAATGAGGGAACAGACTTAGAGGAATTTGATCCACGGCTCTCAGAGATTCAGTGGCACAGGCAGAAGTACAATTTGAATCTCCAAAATCTGATTCAGTGTTTATGCTTTCTCCATCTTGAGTGCTGTGGGTGCCGTGTCCTGGAAAAGTGAGCTCTTGGATCCTTGTACCGTTGTATCCATCCTTGACTCGTTAGATGCCAGTCTCAGAGCTCAGTGTAAGGAAGGTGCTGGCTAGGAAGAGGGAAGACTGTAGAAGAACAGCTTGTCTGACAGGTTCCCACTATCTTTTTCATTCTTCCGGGTTTATAGGTAACGAGGAAGGAGTGTACAAAGTTAACATCCAAAACCAGAAACCATGAATGTCCCTTTCAGCTGCCATTAGGGTCCATGAGGGAGAGTTGACTAAAAATTCATGTAAATACAATAGCTCTAACAGTGCTGTGGGAGAAGAATTTGGAGAATGAGCAGTTGGGTATGAAAGGCTTCCCGGACAAGTGGATATTTATTTCCCATATCTGGCCAACCAGCCATTTATTCCTTGCCGTGTTGTAAGACATGGGTCACTGGAGAATGTAACATTATGGCAGCAGAGGCTGAAATCTCATCATGTGGTATAAGGAGCAGCTACCAAAGGGAAGAGTGTTAGAAAGCAGGAGGGGAAAGAAACTGAAGTGATAATGTGGGGGATATAACATATACCTGATTGTTACTGTAAAATTGGCATCTTAAACAGTTGGCTAAGAGGAGACAAAAACATATTTGGAATAGACTGAGATGAATAAGCCTTACGTTTTATCATCCAGAAATACTGAAGGATGGGGAACAGGAAGGGTAAGAAACCTGCCCTTTCCTTCCCTGTTTTTTTATTATTATTTTGTTTAGTTTTGGGTTTGGTTGTAGGGAATCTGGGGTCTTTTTTACATAGGTTTTTTTTTTTTTAATAGTGGTAGACCTTGGCCATTTTAACCTTTTTAAGTGCACAAGTTACTGGCATTAATTACATTCATGCTGTTGTGCAACCATCACCACTGTGTTTCCAAAACTTTGTCATCACCCCAAACAGAAACTCTGTGCCTATTAAACTATAACTCTCCATCTCTCTCCCACTATTTTTCCATTCTGCTCTGTCTTCATAACTTTGCCTATTCTTGGCACCTCATTTAAGTAGAATCATACAGAATTTGTCCTTTTGTATCTGGCTTATTTCACCTCACATCCTGTTTTCAAGGTTCTTCCAGGTTGTAGCATGTATCAGAACTTCATTCCTTTTTATGGTTGAGTAATATTCCATTGTGTGTATATCACATTTTGTTTATCCATTCATCTGTCAAAGGGCACACCTTAGGTTGTTTCTACGTTTCACCTATTATGCATGACGCTCCAGTGAACATTGGTGTACAAGTATCTGTTCGAGTCCCTGTTTTCAGTTCATTTTGGTCATATACATGGGAGTGGAATTGCTGGACCATATGGTAATTATGTCTTTAGCTTTTTGAGGAACTGCCAAACTATATTCCATAGTGGCTGTGGTGCTAGGTTCCTTGACTCTCTATTGGAAACTGGTGGAGGTCTCTCACTTGTAGGTATAGCTATATAGATAACTGACCTCAGGGTTGCTGAATGGGACTGTAAATTCCAAACTCAATATTTACAAATAACTTCAGAATTTTTTTAATAAAAATTGTTTGAAACAAACACTGCTTTTAACTATACATTTGGGCAGTCTCTGAATATGAATTCTAATGTTACCAGAGGGGTGAAATCCTGTATTTGTGCTCTCCTCCTTATTGGTGGAGGGGAGTAAAAGAACCTGACACCCTTGTGTGTGCATCAGATATTGTGCTAGGTATTTTCACACACTTAACTCACTGATACCCAAGAAAAGTATAGGTAAAGTCATATAATTAATGTACCTCCATGTTTACTAAATAATGAGGCTTCATTTTGTAAACCATAGAACTCACAATTCTCAGATCATTATATCAGAGGAATGAAAATGTTTCTCTATGCTTGTAATCTGTATTTTGATCAAGGATCACACAATGAATTGTAAAAGACTTTATTTAGATTATGTGTGAAATTAATATATGTTAATTAATAAAACTGAATCGTTTTTAAAAAGCAAATCCCACTTCGTGTTGTCTTTACATTAACTTTGTGAGGTGGATATCATTACTCTCATATTGCAGTGAGGAAATTGAGATAATTCTCCCCTTCCTTCCCACGGCAAGTGGTAGAGTTAGGATCTGGTTCCTAGAATTTGATGAAAAAGCTTTGCAGTTGTCACTTCCTCAGTAGGGTAGAAGCCCTTAATTTTTGTTTACATTTTGCATTTTTCTTAGATTGTATTTAGTTAGCTTTACCCTGGCCTCTCTTAGTTTAGATAAATAGGAGATGGCTGCAATTCCTTTTAAATTTGTGTGCAGGGATGCTGTCCCAAGTAACCAAACGTAGTAACTCATTTTTGACAAAACTAAGGACTTTGGTTATTAACAATATTTCCTTCCATGGTTACTTGCTAAATAAATCATCAAAACCTTGAACTGAATAAGTTTAGTCATCTGTGCTTTTCAGAGCTTTTGAGCAGTTACCTCATCCTTTGCAGATAGGATATCTGCCTCATTAGCTTGTAGCTTTTTTTTTAAATTTTATTTTATTATTAATTTTTATACAGTAGGTTCTTATTATCTGTTTCATACACATCAGTGTATACATGTCAATCCCAATCTCCCAATTCATCCCACCACCACCACCACCACCACCACCCTCCCACCCCCGCTTTCCCCCCTTGGTGTCCATATGTTTGTTCTCTACATCTGTGTCTCTATTTCTGCCTTGCAAACCAGTTCATTTGTACCATTTTTCTAGATTCCACATATATGCCTTAATATACGTTATTTGTTTTTCTCTTTCTGACTTACTTCACTCTGTATGACAGTCTCTAGGTCCATCCACGTCTCTACAAATGACCCAATTTCGTTCCTTTTTATGGCTGAGTAATATTCCATTGTATATATGTACCACATCTTCTTTATCCATTCGTCTGTCAGTGGGCATTTAGGTTGCTTCCATGACCTGGCTATTGTAAATAGTGCTGTAATGAACATTGGGGTGCATGTGTCGTTTTGAATTTTGGTTTTCTCTGGGTATATGCCCAGTAGTGGGATTGCTGGGTCGTATGGTAATTCTATTTTTAGTTTTTTAAGGAACCTCCATACTGTTCTCCACGGTGGCTGTATCAATTTACATTCCCACCAACAGTGCAAGAGGGTTCCCTTTTCTCCACACCCTCTCCAGCATTTGTTGTTTGTAGATTTTCTGATGATGCCCATTCTAACTGGTGTGAGGTGATACCTCATTGTAGTTTTGATTTGCATTTCTCTAATAATTAGTGATGTTGAGCAGCTTTTCATGTGCTTCTTGGCCATCTGTATGTCTTCTTTGGAGAAATGTCTATTTAGGTCTGCTGCCCACTTTTGGATTGGGTTGTTTGTTCTTTTAATATTGGGCTGCAAATATATAAAGAGCATGAGCTGTTTATATATTTTGGAGATTAATCCTTTGTTCATTGATTCGTTTGTAACTATTTTTTCCCATTCTGAGGGTTGTCTTTTTGTCTTGTTTATAGTTTCCTTTGCTGTGCAAAAGCTTTTAAGTTTCATTAAGTCCCATTTGTTTACTTCTGTTTTTATTTCCATTACTCTAGGAGGTGGGTCAAAAAAGATCTTGCTGTGATTTATGTCAAAGAGTGGTCTTCCTATGTTTTACTCTAAGAGTTTCACAGTGCCTGTAGCTTGTAGCTTTGATAATTAGAAATAGAAGAAAAGTGGGGATGTGCATGGCTGGAATTTCTTTGTCTTTTCATTCTTTTTTCCTCTCTTGCTATTTGTTTTCTCTTTTTCTTTTTGTGAATACTAAGCAATATTGCCACCTTATATGTCAGTAATGTTTTCTACTTTTTAACTTTTTTCTTCTAGTTTTACTGATTTTTTTCCTACTTTTCAAAGTACTTGTAAATAGATGATCTCATTTGATACAGGTTTTAAACAATTTCATATACTTGTAGTTTGTAAACTCTTAGAGAATGGTTTAGACACATAAAAACAGAGAAAATAGTATGGAGAAACTCCAAAGTATCCATCCTTATCAATTCAGATCCAACTGTGTTCTTTTATACTCTGCCTACTTCTCTTCTTCCCCCTGATTATTTTGAAGTCAATCTGTAAATATTTAGCATATATTTCAGTATCCCTAAAAGACAAGGGCTCTTAACACATACTCTCAAGACCTTTATCCCACCTAAGATAATTAATAAAATTTATCATTAAGAATCCAGGTAAATTTCCCTAGATGTTTCATAAGTTTTTAACAGCTTATTTGTTCAAATGGGGATCAAAAAATATTTATCGTGGCAGTTTTTGTTTCTTAAATATTTTGATCTGTGAGTCCCTCTTCCCTCTTTTTTTGTTTCCTTGAAATCTCTTCACTGAACTGTAGATTTTGCTGGGAAATTAACATGTACTCTGCCCGTTGAATTTGCTGTAAGGGGTGTGTAGGTCTAGATGCTTGATCACATTCAGGTTTGCTTTCTGATGGGACTGCTTCCTAAGTGGCAGTGTGCTCTTCCATCATGGGGCATGTGTTGTCTCTTTTTGAGATGTTAGCAGTTATTGATTATTGACTACATTTCAATAGGGGTAGCAAATATGGTGTTTTAATTCTATCCTTTTTCTGCTAGAAAAATTTTCCAAACCATCTTTCCTCAGTTGTTTGCTTGAGGTTCAGTTTGCATAGAGAGTAGCAGGTTATATGTTGGGCTTTTTCAGAGAAACAAAACCAATTGCATGTGTGCATATGTGTGTGTGTATATATACCATATATAATGAGATTATTTTAAGAAGTTGGCTCATGTGATTATGGAGGCTGGCAAGTCCAGATTTGAAGTAGAGCCTACAGGCAGAGATCCAGGAGAACCTAACCAATGGTGCAGGTAATGTTAGAAGGTAGCCTGCTGCACAATTCCCTCTTAGTCAGGGAGCTGGTCTTTTTGTTCTATTCAGGCCTTCAACTCGTTAGATGAGGTTCACCCACATGATGGAGGGCAATCTGCTTACTCAGAGTCCACCAAGTTAAATGTTAATCTCATCCAAAAACACCCTCCAAGTTGAAACAAAATTAACCATCACGGGCTTCCCTGGTGGTGCAGTGGTTGAGAGTCCACCTGCTGATGCAGGGGACACGGGTTTGTGCCCTGGTCCAGGAAGATCCCACATGCCACGGAGCGGCTGGACCCGTGAGCCATGGCCTCTGGGCCTGCGCGTCTGGAGCCCGTGCTCCACAACGGGAGAGGCCACAACAGTGAGAGGCCTGCGTACTGCAAAAAAAAGAAAAAAAAAAAAATTTACCATCACATGAGGGTGTAGTGCTAATTGTTGATTGACCAGTTTTCAAATAATGAGTTGATTAACATCTTCCAGAGGTGACTTAGTTTTTTTAATGAATGGATACATTTAAACATATTTCAAATAATTCAACTCAATCACAGTTATTCTTTGGCTAATGGATGCTTCTTCAAATTGCTTCACTAGACCTTTTGAACTTCTAGACCTATAGTGATGTCACTTCTCTCATTTCTAATATTGATAACTTGTCTTCTTTCTCTTTTTGTTTATCAGTCTAGCCAGAGATTTATCAGTTTTACTGATCTTCTCAAACAGCTTTTATTGACTCCCCCCCCAAATTAATATATTTCTGCTCTGGTCTTTACTTCATTTCTTTTTATTTTGGGTTTTATTTTCCTTTTTGCTGGTTTTTTTATTTGGAAGCCGAGGTCATTGATTTGAGACCTTTCGTCTTTTCTAATATAGGTGTTTAGCGTTACAAATTTACTCCTTGGTGTAGTGGTTTAGCAGCATCCCACAAATTTGGATAGGTTGTGTTTTCATTTTCATTCAGCTCAAAATAATTTTTATTTCCCTTTTGATTTTGTCTTTGATCCATTGGTTATTTTGAAGTTTGGTTTTTAGTTTACAAGTATTTGGAGCATTTTCTAAAGACACTTCTGTTATTGATTTCTAATTTAATTCTGTTATGGTCAAAGAACATAATTTGTATGGCTCAAACCCTTTAAAAGTTACTGAAATTTTTTATATGGCCCAGAATGTGTTCTGTCTTGGTAAATATCTTGTATGCATTTGGGAAACATGTGCTCTGCCCTTGGGCAAAGTGTTCTATGAATGTCAATTGGGTTAAGCTAGCTAATAGTGTTGTTCAAGTCTTCTGTATCCTTACTGATTTCTGTGTACTTATTCTGTCAGTTGAAAGGTACTAAACCTGCAGTTACAGCTACAAAGTTTTGTCTACTTCTCATGGCTTTTTTTTTTTAGGTTTTCGCTTCATGTATTTTGAAGCTCTGTTATCAGGTTCACAACTGTTGAGGATTCTTATGTCCTCTTGATGAATTGACCCATATCCTTATGAAATGATGCTTTTTATCCTTGATAATATTTTTTGCTCTGAAATCTACTCTGCTTATTATTAACAGCGCCACTGCAGCTTTTATCTGACTCATGTTAACATGTTACCTCTTTTTTCATCCTATTGTTTTTAACCTATTTGTGTCTTTATATTTAAAATGGAATTGTTGTAAGCAGCATATACAACACCTGGGCGTTTTTATTCAGTCTGACAGTCTTTGACTTTTCATTGAGTTAAGACCATTTACATTTTTTAAGCACTTAATTTCAGTCCACTTCATTTAAAAAAAATTTTTATTGGAGTATAGTTGATTTACACTTCATTTTTTTTTAAATCTCCCAAGCATTATGATTATTAAACTTCCCAAGAGGAGGCCTTGCTCACTGTGCTTCTTAGAGTCTCTTCTTCATTACAGCTCTTTTATTATAGTCCCCTCCCTCCTAGGAACTTCGGATTAGAGGGTTGGAGAATTCCTTGAATGTTCGCATGTAGCAGTCAGGTGCAGAAGACTCTTCTAACCAGGGCTATTCCAGGGCACAGGGTGCCTCTGAGAGGCCAGCACTTGAGGTCAGACACATGTCTTCAGAGGAGAATGTGAGGACCGTGAGAGTAGTGTGAAGAATTGTTGGTGCAGCCCTGAGCCTTTCTCCCTTGTTATCCCAGACAATTCATGTCTGGCCCCAAACGCTTCTGACCTTGTTGGCATAACCAAAGCCACACAGTAGCTGGGACTCACCTTCCTTAGAAAGCGGGCTAGGGACCGACCAGATCTTATTTTTGCATCGTGTCTTTATGGCACATCCTCAGCCCAATGCTAAGCAGTTTATCTCCAAGGGTTTTCTCCAACCACATTCTATACTGTCCCTTTGAGGAGTTCTAATAAAAGTGATTATTTTCTTGGCCATCCCATTACATTTTCAGTGATATTCTAGCATTCCTTACACCCAAGCCACCCAAACAACTTGAGTACAAGGCCACCTTCCTGTGGCCTTAATGGGGCTTCCAAAAGACACAGGTGGAAGTTGTATGTTTTTTAATCAATTTCTTTATTGTTGAATCTAAATTCCCGTGTTCCTGGCTGCATCATTTCTGTGGACATCTTCATTGCTACTCCTGGAGGCCATTGGCTCTTTACTCAGGTATTCATGACACCTGTTTTGTGATGAAAGCTCATGGTTACAGAAGTGTTTCTCAACCTCAGAACTGTTGACATTTTTAGCCCGATAAGTCTTTCTCATGAAGGACTGTCCTGTATGTCACAGGATATTTAGTAGCATCCCTGGCTTCTACCCACCAGATGTGAGCGCCTTACCTCCAAGTCCTGATAATTACAGATGCCTTCAGATATTGCCAAATGTCCCTGGTTGGGAGTCAAATCACCCCAGTTAAGAACCACTGGTAAAAGAAAATCGGTTCCACTTGGTTGAGTTTACCATGTTTATTCATGATGACCACCAAAGCTCCCTTAATTTCCATGTCTTTCCAACATGCCCCCCAACCCCCAATACCTGCCTTCCTTAATTTTATTTTTTCAGTATTTTTTGTCTTTTTCATCTCATTTGCAGTGTAGGACTTTTTACTGGTCTATCCCTACACTGATATTTTCAGTGTAATCTTTACTTTCTTCCTGTTCTCATGACGGTGTTTGCTTGTTTCGTTTCACTTTCTCTGTGTTTGTTCTGGCGTGCTCCAGCCCTCACTCTGTTACTGGAAGCCTGTGATGTCCTTTAGTCTCCTCATCAGCAGCCTTTTACCTCCTAATTTTTTTTGGTTGGATAGATAATTTCCTATGAATGGGGTTACTGAAAACAAACACTTGTCTCCCCTTACCTCTGTGTGTGTGTGTGTGTGTGTGTGTGTGTGTGTGTGTGTGTGTGTGTGTGTGTGTTACTCTGCCTAGCGACCTCTTCCTAGAGGGAGGTTTTTCTTTGTCCGTCTCTGTGCACATTGTCCTTGAACTTTGCAGGAGAGAGCCTTTCTCCCTCAAATCACAGCTTGCATTTCTTATTTACTTTGGTGCATTCTGTTCTTTGAGGAGCATTCACCCACGCTTCTAAGCTACTTGAAACACAACCAGGGCACATATGACCAGTTGAATTTTGTAAAGAGAAACAGGCCCTGAAAGACTGGAGGTGACTTCTCTGTGGCAACACTGTTTCCTCTCCCAGTTTTTCTTCATCCGGATTATAAACCTGAGTGCCCTAATCATAGGGGAGAGGGTTTGATCATGTCAGACCTACCTTCTGTGGGAAACATTTTATGGCCTGTTGGAGGCTCCCTTCTGTGAGGTCCAAAGCCCTTTCCTTAAGTGGAAAGGGGCTTGGGTGTTGCCAGATCCTCCCACCTGCTCTACAGGTCAAATAATGGATTTAGCAGAGATATGGAAAAATTTAGTCCATTCTCGTGCCAAAAATTGCCACTGTGAAGGCAGAAGTGTAAAGAGTGTGTAACTAATCCCTTCTTTTAAGGAAAGAAGTTTTATGTAATTGTTTCCTTTCTAGTTACAAAGATAGAGGTTTACACAGATTCAAGTCTTCAGATGGCTGGCTGTACCCCTGATTCTCTCCTTTTCCGAGTGTCACCAGTAGAGCACCCATCAAGTGTTTCACCCCATGCAGTCCCACTCCTGTCACTAGTAAAGTGGCAGTGCTGAGGGGGCTTTGACCTACAACCCAACCCAGTGGCCTTTTCCAGTTGCTTGTTTCCCTGCCTTTTCGGCAGCAATTTTCAGACGGTCCTCTCTCCTTTCCATCTAGAAACTTTCTTCCACTTATCGTTTCTGTATCTATGTTAGTTTTGTTTTTATCTCCTCTTGATTTTCTTTGTGTCCCCACCACTTAAGCGCAACTAGCCTCCCAGACTGTGTGGTTCCATAGTTTTTCTGAAACATTTTTGCCTTAGAAGAATTTGGAACATCACTGTTCCTAAACTCAGGCTTTCTGTATCTGCTCCCCAGAGATCCACCCCACATTTCTATCTCTAAAACTAGCATAATTATCTTCCTCACACACTGGCCCTTTTTGTCTGACTGCCTTAACTCGGCACACCTCCTTGCCTTTGCTTTTCCTCTTGGACTTGAACCAAAAATACCCTTCTAGTCAACCAGGCTGGAAACCTTCATCATCACTTGACTCCTTTTCCTTTTGCTCCCCGCCACCTTTAATTTAATACTCAAGTCCTATTACTCCTTCTGGTAGTGACCTCTGGCCAGTTCTAGATTTATTCCCTTTAAATGTTGTCTAAAAACTGCTTGCCGTAGGAGATGAAGATTCAGCTCATTCATTTCACCTCTCGTTCCCCACCCTACCTCTCGAACATCATTGTTTAGTATTAAGAGTTTGTCTCTGCATACTCCACCAAGACATTTAAACCTCTATTTCCTCTTCGGCCAACCTCATCTTTCAAGGTTGTGAATGTTCTCTCATGACCCTCCATTTTGTAAGATGAGGGCAGTGGCTCTCCTCATCTTCCCTTCACTTCTCCTCTTCCTCTTCCAGAATTTTCCAACCTCCTCCAGCTAGGTATGTACATTTATATCACCTACGTTGGTCACATGGGTTGTTTCTAGCAGTTACAGCCTTCGCAATATTGTCTGTGGGTGTTCCACTCAAGGCAAAGCCCAGTATAGGGTGCTTGGGTTGCTCCCTCTGTGTGTCCACAGCCAACATCTCTGTGCTTTCTGAAGGAGTGTGTTTCTAGCATCAAATGGGAATGGATTCTCCCTTTTCCCATTCCGTCAATTGAGTATATATAGTCAAGTTTCTCCAAAATCTCAATCATGTTTTCCATTCTCATGACTCCCCCTTTTCTCCCTAGGATCATTCTCCTGGAGCTCCCTGTCTCCTGGTTGCCTGGCAACCTTCCTTTTAGGGGAAATATGGGAAACCAATCTTGAAGCTAGGGGATCTCCAAACACCAGAATGAGAGGGCCTTACTCTGGGGGAGTAAGTTTTGTGGTTTGTACCACATAGTTCCATTCTTTTAGAGAAGAAGACTCATTTTTTCCCTGATGGGGGTAGAAGCCTGACCCTTGGATGTTCTCTTTGCTAGAATCAGGGAGAACAGCTGCCTTCATATGTAGCCTTCTTAGTGAAGACACCAGTGTTCAGCCCTACTTCTCATTATCACCCTGTGCTTTACTTGGTTTGAGTATCCAGAACATGTCTGTGGTCTGCTGGGAAGATGGCTTCCTCTGTGCCTGTGCGATTTTTTTTCGACCAGTGTCCTTAAGCTACTTTGTGACCCATTAGGAGTCAGGAAGTCATGACATCAATGTAGTAGTTCAAGACTGTCATTTAAAAAAGTGACAGGAGAGAATATTCGTGTCCTTTGCATAGTAAGGATAAATATACTATTTTGTAATACTTAGCTGTATTTAAAAAAATATGTATGGATGTGTACTGGATCTCCATGTAAAATGTGCTTCTTACTGTAGATTGAGATAAAAGAAGTTAAAATATTTAGGTATGGCTTCCTTCCTGCTACAACAGTCAACACTTCTCAGTCTGCCCTGCTCTCTTACAGATTTGTTGAAATTTTTCCTGTATGTGTTAATGGGCTTTGTGAAACATTTTTAGTATCCTTGGTCAGTACCTGTGCCACACATCAGAAAGGATGCTGGAGCCGAGACCCTGAGGTCTCCAGCTCTGTGAAATGTGAAATTCTTACTTATGGGACTGAGTGGATATCCTGGGGAGTCCAGTGGAGTGGGGGAGGGGGGAACACTAAGGGCTTGGGACAGTAGATGTTTGTCAGAACAGAGTACTTCAATATTTTAATGACTAGTGTGGCTGTCCTACTGCATAACAGCCAAATGTCAAGTCTGGATTTTTCTTTTTTTATTCCTTACCTATAACTTTTAGGGCTTCCTTGGAAGGGAAAATATATGGGTGCCCCCAAATCCATTTTGAACCAGGGGTCCTGTAGTTTTCATTTTAATCTAATTTTCTTTAAACATTTTGGTTTTCCCTTAAAAAATTATTTATAATGCTATGACAGATCTGATTTTCACTAGCGATTGTTAAGCCTTTTTTTTTTTTTTTTTTTTTTTATGTAAAGGGATGGGGGAAGAGAGGAGAAAATCCCAATTGAATGAGATTTTTTTTCTTCTTCCCTGGGAGATAGGAAACACTACATATACTTGAGTAAAAGAGAAGGAAAAGAAGAGTTAAAGAGGATATATATTTGTAAGGCTGAGAGATGGTCCAAAGTGGAAATAATTGTGAAGGGTGAAATTAGAGGAAAAGGTAGATGCCAACCATGAAGGAGGAAGTGAGGAACAGAGAGTAGGATGGTGATTACACTTAATTTCTATTTGTGGAATGAGTGAGTGGACGGTTGCCTCTGCTTGCCCCACATGGTGTCACTTCTTATGGCTTTGCTTCTGCATGAAGCCACGAGACAGAGTGGCCTGTCTGTTCATCTGTGTGTGTCTGTGTGTCTTTGCGAGCACATGTATTTATTTACATACTCGAATTGGAGGAAAGTGACGGAGATGGAGGACGAGGAAGCACAGCTCTGTGTAGTTTCATATTTGCCATGTGTTTGTCGCTTGTAGGATAGTTATAGTAAGACGTGGGTACCATTACCAGTACTATTACTCATTTCCTTTAGTTAATGATGGCTGAGGTTTGTTACTCAAATTCTAGACCTGGTACAGCTCTCTTGTTGGTTCATTACCTTTTTGTTATGTTTAGGGAAAAGGAGCCCACACACACATGTGCTTTCAGCTCGGTTTCTTGCTGCTTCTCACTTCTGTGATTCAGAGGGGAGAGAAAGGGAGGACCTCAACTAGAAGGCAGAGCCCGCGGTCACCCTTATCTGGCAGTGGTCAGAGCAGGAATTAGTTGTAGCAGCTTCAAGGTCTCTTGGAATGCCGGGCTGTCCTCTTCTGAACAGGAGTCAGCCTGTACTTCTCTCAGCAGGTCCCAGTAGTATAGTGACGGGGTTGACAGTTGTAGCTGGGGAGTGAGTTGCCCCTGAGATGAGAAGGAGGGCTTCCCCTTTCCACAGGGCTGACAGAGCAGCCTTGTGGTTCTTATCAGTCACCACCAGATGTGTCCAGCTGTTTCACTTTCTACTTCATCCCAATCAAACATACTTAAAGTTCAAACCAACACTTACATCATCAAAACAAAAGTGTTTACAATGTTAAGCTTTAGGCTTTTAGTAACTTAAGTCAGTCATCCAGTGACAAAGAGAATGCCCTTCCACGGCATTGCGTCTGGGAAAATCTAGGCGCAAGATGTATTTTCCTAGGCTTTCCTGGGACTACAGGGTTGAAAGTAATAGGTTTAGATCGCTGACTGGCTAAGAGGGAAGCACCCTTAATCCCAGCCTCTTCTATTTGTCTCTAATGGTTGTCTTGTCTCACAAAATACCTCATCCATCCCCACCAGAATGAATCCGATAGGCTGGATTTATTCAAGATTCTGCTACTGCTTTTTTTTTTTTTTTTTTTTTTTTTTTTGCGGTACGCAGGCCTCTCACTGCTGTGGCCTCTCCCGTTGCGGAGCAACAGGCTCCGGACACGCAGGCCCTGCGGCCATGGCTCACGGGCACAGCCGCTCCGCGGCATGTGGGATCTTCCCAGACCGGGGCACGAACCCGTGTCCCCTGCATCGGCAGGCGGACTCTCAACCACTGCGCCACCAGGGAAGCCCTGCTACTGCTTTTGATGAGACACTGTGTGGGTGTTTTTGGTGGCTTGATGATTTATCTTTCTTGCTCGCCACCCGTGGTGTCTTTTCTTCCTCTTGTTTAGATAGTCCCTCATTAGGGCCAGTCTTTTGGGAAGATGGTTGACTGGGCTAAACTCATGCTAATAAGGTGCCACAAAACCCCAGTTGTAGTATGGTAGTTTGGAAATATTGTTCGGTTTAGATGGCTTTAACACGTCACAGTCAATAATATTCAAGATTATAGCAGAGGGCAAGTTTCCTTCCAGAGGCTCAGTTTGCTGCTAAAGTGGTCTGTTCCAACAATTTTAATAGCAAGTTTGCATTTTCCAGGATTAGTTGGTGTATCTTCTTTATATTCTACATTGTTTGTCTTGCTTAGTGAATGATTTCAATTCTGTCCCTCAGGGAGTGATTAAATCTTGATGAAGGCTTATTTTAAAGTATGCAGTACATGCAGCAGTAGAGAACTGTCATAGAAGAGAAAAGGGTTCAACCAGGAGGGTGAAAACACAGTAATCGTGTTCAGGAATCCTCAGGTCTTGACTCGTGTCATTGACAAAATTATGAGATTGTCTAAGTTATTATTCTTATTATTCTTAGAGACTAGTAATTATAAAACACTTAACCTAAATAGTACAGTTTTAATCATTGAGATACAGCATAAAATATTAAAATAACTGTTAACTACAATGTTATGAGTGTGTTTTTCCCCATCATCATAATTTATATTTCAAAAGATTATAAAATATTTTTCAGTTTTTGTGTGTTCAGATTTTTACAAGAATTTTTTTCTTAGCCCTGTGCAGTAGATATTCCATGATACAGAATAGGAAAGTGAGGCTCAAAGAGGTTTAATACCTTCCTGATATACATACCTGTTCATGTATGTTTTTGTCTTAAATATAACTTGCGTGTGTTGCATGAGGGCTCATGGTAGCTGTGCTTTCAGTGCTTTGATAGACTCCGTCTGTTGACGACCTGTATGTCCTTATGCTTCTTGACTAGACAGGCAGAGTCCCCATTATGCTGGAGGTTTCCAAGGGTAAGGTGTTATTATTTCTTAATATGTCATGACTACAGTATTTGAAGGAAAAAATTAGCCTTGCATGAAATTTTTATGCTCCTTTCTAAGTTTAACTGATTTCTTATTCTTTCCTTCTTAGTTGACTTTAAAAGTCCGTTATTAATTTCCTTATCCTTATTTTGTTTCTTTCCAGAGTGACACCCCTTTCCTCACAGAATGTGATGATTCATCATGGCCAGGCCCAGGAATATGTGCTCAAGCCCAAGTACTTTGCAGCTCAGAAGGTGATTTCGGGAGAGCAGTCTACTGAAGGTTCATTCCCTTTAAGATTTGGACACGATCATGTGGCAGCACCTTTTCAGTGTGAGTATGTCCTGTCAATCATCTTTCTAAGTTACAGTATCATGGTTTGGAAACACTTCGCTCTGTAGATGGCTTTAACGTGTCACAGTAGATAAAATTCAAGAATCATTTTTTAAAAATCCATACTGGTTCCTGAAACAACCAGACAGCAATATGGTTTCCTTCTTCAGAGGAAAGGCAGTTTTCCTGGACATTGCAGGATCTGAAGTGACTTGCCTGTAATGCTGTTTCTGCAAGATGCCTCCATTTCCAAGATATACTTGCTCTAATTTTCTGTGCAGTTGTGTGGCTGATATGTTTACATTGATAAAATATTTTCCTTAGTGAGCTAGCCAGGATTTATTCCTTGTGAGATGTGTGCAGCGTCCTGCATTACCCTCCGAGATTTACCTACAGTGGATGTTTTCATGTTAGGAGGGCAATGTTTTTAGTGTATCGGTTCCATGGTGTGGCAGGTTTTACTGAGTTTGTAAAGAGCTATTGTATCAGTGGCCAGCTTGGTTAATATCTCGCTATGGGGGAGGTTCAAGGACAGGCCCCAGCTCAGAGGGTGGGGAATGTGATGATTTGTGGGTTAAACATTACAGAGTGTCTGCTGGCAGCATCTGGAGAAAACGTTCTTCAGTGAGGCGGCAGACCGTTCAAAGGGGAGAGCGGGATGCACACACTCCTTCCAGCAGCTTCCTGCTCTGTCTCACGTTGACGGATGGCCTGCGCCATAAGTAATGAAAGAGAATGCCAGTTGTGAGGTTGAAAAGGACTGTCTTTCACCACCCAGCGTAGTGCGGAGAGCTGAGAGAGAATTCTTACTACTGTTTGGCGCTTCAGAAGCCTGTGTATGGGCTTGATTCCTGGGGAACACCTCCACTTCCCGGAATTGGCCACTTAACAAAAAGAGTAGCTAATATAAGGTATGTACATTCCACTTTTCATCTTTTGAGAAAATTGTGCTCAGGACTTGAGGCTGGACCCCAGAGCAATAGTCTGAGGTGATTTATTGGGATGATGAGGGAAGAATGGAGAAATTGTGTAGATCATCTCCTTGCCCTTTAGAAAGGATAGCTTCCAAGTTATTTGCAAAACAATAGACGTATCATCTTGTTTTTAAAGCTCCTTTGATTTCAGTGCTTAATAGCTGTTCTCTAGAAATATCCCTAAGTATGTAATATTTTTCTAATCTCTAAAAATCTAAAGAGGTACTACTATTTCCTTGAAGCTTTATATAGATCATATTTTATAGAAGCTCTCCAAAATTAGAATGTGATGGGAAGAGTTTTTGAAAGCTTATGATCATACTGATAAAAGAATTCTGAATTTCATGGAGGTGTCAGGAAAAGATGGTTTGGGAATCTCTGGTATTAAGACTGGAGACTAGTTTAATTTGCATGAGTATCATCTAGAGCAAGGGTCTGCAAATACTTTCTTAAAGGACCAGATAATAAATATTTTAGGCATTGGGAGCCAAGATACAAATTGTGGATGTTACATATAGGTACGTACATAACTATTTAAAATGTAGACATTTAAAAATGTAAGAACTCTTAGCTAGTAGGTTGTTTAAAAAAAAAAAAAAGTCAGGTAGCTGGCTGGATTTGGCCCATGGGCTGTGGTTTGCCAACTGGTAATCTAGAGACTTAGTTTCTCAATCTACTAAAAAGAAAACCTATGGAATGGGAGAAAATATTTGCAAATGATGCGACTGACAAGGGGTTAATATTTAAAATATACAAACAGCTCGTACAACTCAGTATCAAAAAAAAAAAACAACAACCACCCAATCAAGAAAGGGGCAGAAGACTTGAATAGACATTTTTACAAAGAAGACATACAGATGGCTAACAGACACATGAAAAGATGCTTAACATCTCTATAAGAGAAATGCAAATCAAAACTACAATGACGTATCACCTCACACCTGTCAGAATGGCTATCATCAAAAAGTCTACAAATAACAAGTGTCGGAGAGGATGTGGAGAAAAGCGAACCCTTGTACACTGAGGATGGGAATATAAATTGGTGCAACCACTGTGGAAAACAGTATGGGGGTTCCTCAAAAAAGTGAAGATAGAGCAACCATAAGATCTAGCAATTCCTCCATATGATCTAGCAGTTCCACTCTTGGGTATGTATCTGGAAAAAGTGAAAACACTACTTTGAAAAAATACATGTGCCCCAGTGTTCAGTGCAGCACTACTTACAATAGCCAAGATATGGAAGCAAACCAAGTGCCCATCAACAGGTGTTTGGATTAAGATGTGGTGTGTGTATATAAACAATGGAATATTACTCAGCCATAAAAAAGAATGAAATACTGCCATTTGCAGCAATGTGGATGGACCTAGAGAATATTATGCTTAGTAAAATACATTGGGCAAAGACAGATGCTGTATAATATCACCTATATGTGGAATCTAAAAGATAATACGAATGTATATACGAAACAGACTCAGAAGGGCGGGGGGAAATTAGGGGTATGGGTTTAATAGATACAAACTACTATATGTAAAATACATAAGCAACAAGGATATATGTATAACACAGGGAATTATACCCATTGTCTTGTAATAACGTATAATGGAATATAATCTGCAAAAATGCTGAATTAGTATATTGTATACCTGAAACTAACACAGTATTGTAAATCAGCCATGCTTCAATTGAAAAAAATCAATCTGCTGAAAATATATAGATTTTGGACCTGATTGACTGGTTCCTGAAACAGGACAGTTAAACCAAAAGATGCTCTAGAGGCCCTGTGTGTAAGCAACTGTTCTTCAGTGTCGCTGTTCCCAGCAACCCCCCCTCCTCCCCATGATGATTCTCAGACGTAGCTCCACTTGGTTTGGAGGCAGCCAGAAAAGCATGAACTACCAGGAAACCAGTTGCGTTAGATAAGTCTAGTTTCCTTTAATGTTAGTGTGACATGCCACACAGCGCTGGGGAAAGTAATGGATGTTACTCCTGGTTGTTTATAGAAAGCCTTTTGATACTGATGGAAATAACATTTTCACTGGTTGACCCATTAATGGCCATGCGGCTGGACTGAATTGCAGGAATCACCATGAGTTCCTCAAAAAGTTAAACATAGTTACTCTATGACCCAGCAGTTCCAGTCCTAAGTATATACTCAAGAGAAGTGAAAACGTGTGTACACAAAAACGTATGTACAAATGTTCATAGCAGTGTTATTCACAATAGCCAAAAAGTGAGAACAACCAAACTGCCCATCAACTGATAGTAGATAAACAAAATGTGGTATATCTTGCTATTGGCTGTTCAGCCACAGAAAGGAATGAAATATGATACATGCCACAACGTGAATGAACCTTGAAAGCATACTGAATGAGTCCAGGTACAGAAGAATCCAGATCACATATGATTCCATTTTTATATGAAATGTCTAGAACAGGCAAATTATATGTAATATCCATGCAGACAGATAGTAGATTAGTGGTTGCTGGGGGCTGGGGAGAGCAGGAATGGGGTGTGACCATTGATGGGTAAGGAGTTTCTTTTGGGCTGATGAAAGTGTTCTGGAATTAAATGGTTATCATGGTTGCACAAAGTGTGACTATGGTAAAGCCATGTTATGTTAAAAATAACACAAAAATACTTAAAAATTATTTCCAAAAAAGTAGTTATAAAAATTTCAAGGAATGGAGGTCACTGGTTCTCTCAGAAGTGCTAAGAATGGTGTTGGGTAGAGGGGATCTGCTTTATCCAGTACCTCCTTCGGTAATTTGTAGGAAAGATTTGACTATGTAAACCAACTTCTGTTGTGGTTGGTTTAGTAGTGTTTTTAACCTAGAGGGAAGGAAGTTGAAATGACATGACGATAACATTTAAAGGCAATCTTATAAAAACAGTCAGTTCAGATTATCTTAGTATCTGCTCAGGAGCAGACCCAAATATCTCTCTCACACCTAAAGAGATTATTTCAACACAATGCACTATCTTGCTTGAGGGTAGTAAGTATCCATGCCAGACTATCTGCTGTTGTGCTGAAAATACCATGGGATGCTTGATGATATTAAAACGAGAAAATAACATTTCTACTTTGGTCCATGGTGGAAGGATTGTGTTATCATCAGGGTTAATAATGGAGAGCTTCCTAAGGTAGAGTGTGGAGTTACTTATAAAGGAGAGCTTTAGGATGTAGCTGAAAAGCTCCCTAGACTACTGATTTGCGGCATTATGCAAAGAGTCCGAGAGCTAAGAAATTGGAGAATCTCTGATTTGAATATTCACCTGCTCCACTTTTTTTTCTATTACCTCAGTTTAATATTTGGAAATTTTTAGAAATGTAGACTTTTATAATTGGATTTCTCATTGCTAATTCCAGTGGTTTTCCTCTCAAGGTGGACTTAGCTTTTAAAAAGGTTAATTATATTTTAAAGTTGTCTATTGAAATCTTACTTCCGATTCAACAAAGCCAAAATCTTAAATTTTAGGAAAGGCAGACACCATCTTTTATATACTACCTTTCTAAAGTTTCTAAACTTGATACAAGTCAGACTCTTAAAAGAGTTGCTAATTTATCTCCCGATGTGCTGAGAGACATGAGAGAGTGATTGATTATTGGCATTGAGAAAATATGATACTGTTCAGTTATAAAAAGTTAGGAGAAGCCCACTTTTAATTTTTACTTAACTTGTTAAGCATAAGCTTTCTGCTTAGGTAAACACCCATAATGGTGCAGGAAACACATACACAGCCCCATTAGGCCGCTTCTGACAGAAGAAAGCCTTATCGTGCCTGCACTGGGACCCCAGGAAACATCTTAGCCCTGGATCCTGTGGTCTGTGCTGACCCCTCCCATTCCTTGCAACAGGCCAGTCGACTCAGCTTCTGCTCCCACCCTCACCCCCCCTACGTGAGTCACGGGCTGCCTGGAATTCCTGGCTCCCCCATTTGAAGATACAATAGCCCTCCTCAGCAGGTCTTAGGTCTGAGAGGGAGGCAAAGAGTCCATTGAGCAACTTTGCTGCCCAAATCCCTGCAGCCCAGTTCTGGCCTGACCGCAGTCCATGTTCCCATACTCTGAAGAGCACGGGCCCTTTGGGCACACGAGCCTTCCTCTTTTAGCGACACTATGGTTGAATGTGCTAGCATTAGCCTTCAGGCTGTGTTCACACTGCCACCAAGAAGCATAAGACATGAAAGTATCTCAGGGTTTGATGGCAAGTGTTATATCTCCCCAGGAAAAAAAGTTCATGTGTCTGGAGTACAGATTTTCTGTGGTTGCAGACTGATAGAGCGAAGATGTTACCATTAAAACTGCATCTTCCTGGTTGTCCTGAGAGAAGAGAGTAGTTCTGCAGAAGGTTAGAGGACACATCCAAGATTTTTGCTTTAGCAAAACAAATCTGAAGTTTAAAGGATAGGCGGGCAGTGTTTGGCTTGGGCTGTTGTGCTTATGCCAGCCATTTCAAGTAGGTGGGCAGGAATACTCATTAGAGGCTCGGAGGCACAGTGCTAGTAACAGAATCTTCACAGGGAGGGAGTCTGTGGTGTAGTTCAGAGCACCCACCATAGATGGAAGTTGGCTTTAAGGAAGACCAGATTCATCCTCCACTTACCGGGCCTTTGCCAAAAGGGAGAAACCATGGAGTGGCAACTAGATGAAGGCAAATGTAGATGTAATAAGTACAGATGAGAAGACTTGGAACAAGATTCTTAAGTGCAGGATGAATTTGCAACGTGGATACCTCCAGAGGAAGAACAGTTGGAAAATGCGGGTGAGGAGGAGTCTGGTCCCGAGAACCACCCTCACCTCATCTGGGTGTTGAAGTTTAAGATATGAGTGATAGGAAGATCGTGTGAAGAGAGAAAAGGGAAGGGGAAATCAAGTGTGCTGGCAATCCCAGTTCTCTGAGATGCCCTCTCTGTTAGTTCCTGATTGGTTGGGAGCCCCACTAGGGCAAAGCTTTGCAGACGGACAAACTGGGCACTTTGGAGGAAGGAGAATTCCGTAGACTTAACATTCTTCAGCACTCGAAATCTTCCTCTGCACGGAGACTACCCTTAGCTTGTCATGTGCAGGTAAGTGTGTCTCGAGGGAATGGCTCCACACCAATACAACAAGTACGAAGTGACAGTGGAAGCTGTACAAGCCAGAAACGATCTTACGTGAAGCTGATGCAAACTAACAAATGATTTAGCATTTAAAAAGGATACTAGGGGGCTTCCCTGGTGGCGCAGTGGTTGGGAGTCCGCCTGCCGATGCAGGGGACACGGGTTCGTGCCCCGGTCTGGGAGGATCCCACATGCCGCGCAGCGGCTGGGCCCGTGAGCCATGGCCGCTGAGCCTGCGCGTCCGGAGCCTGTGCTCCGCAGCGGGAGAGGCCACAACAGTGAGAGGCCCGTGTACCCCCCAAAAAAGGAAAAAAATTAAAAAAAAGGATACTAGGTGTGAAAACATACTACCTGGAGGAAGGGTTGATAGTAAAGCTCTGTGCCTTTTCCCTTGTAAAATCAGCAAGTTCCTGGAGCTGCTTGGTCATCCCCACACAGTGTTGTTTGGGAATCAGGAGCATTGAGCCAGTTTCCCAGCCATGTGGCTATGTGGATCTTAGCACTAAGATGGCCAGAAGAAAATCACCCAGTCTTCAATAATTTCTGGTAAAATCCTTGTTGGCCTTAAAAGCCTAGACAGCAGAGCATCTGCATACTGGGTATAAAAATTGCTTGAGAAAAGCCTTCTGGTAGATGTGGGTGAACAGCAAGGTTTTGCTGAGTTTGATGTCCTTAGGAATTCAGGTTCCTTTGAAGGACAGAGTATTACCTATTACAGAAGTTGTTCCATGTGTGGTCTTGCTGTGGCCGCCGTGCCTCCGTTGGAGGGGCGAGGGCAGGTAGTTTATTTCATCCAGGGGTTGTTTGGTCATATCCCAGTCCCGGAAGTTATGTGGATGTGAACTTCTCATCGCCTGATTACTCACGCACAGTTCAAGATAGCTGGGCAGTGGTAGGCATGGACTGATGATAAACGCTGCCAAGAAGCTTATCCAGCAATGTGAAAACAGTGGAGGAAAACATAGAGTGAGAGCATTATGTAACCTAAATTCCCCAGTGGGCAGCCTTCCGTGCCAGAGAAAGAGGCTTTAAACCCAAAGGGCCCAAGCTTTCATAACAAGCCAATCCAAGGATATTTCTGGGTGTTGAGACCGAGTTCAAGATATTGAGAAACACTGTGTGGCTCCAGAATATTCTGTGACCAAACTGTGATATTTCTAAGGAAAAATAAAACACACGAATTTACAGTTTGCCTGAGGGAAACTACAATGCAACGTTCTGGTAAGAGAAAACTTGAATTTGAAAAAAGATGGTGCCTACTCAGCCTCAGGATCTATTTACCAGAAACTGAGGGCGTGACTTGCTTTTCCTTCTAAATAGGAAAATAGCGTCTAGAAAATTAATCATCGTTAGAGTTGAAATGATACTTTTGATACAAAAGTTCTGCTTATGAGGTGTTATAAAAGGAATTAAAGTAGAATGCTTTGTCTTCTTGTGGGTCAGTCTCCTTATAGAAAGGTCCTCTTAGCATTGAAAATGATGGCCTTGTGGTGAATCTGTACCCACTTTGTGGAGGTAAAGACCTCAGTACCTTCTTTGTGTTTTTGTATGACATTTCTTAAAGAAGTTTTTGTGTTGTGATTATCTACAATTTTAGTTGTGCATTATTTTTCAATATTGACTTAGTATTAGCGTCTTATGAAATTGTACTTAAGCTGAAAGCCAGCTGTCCTTGTTCTTCCTTGCTCCTCGCATACGAAGGTAGTAGAAATTAATACATGGCAGGAGTAGGAGGAAAACCTTTCTTCCCTGGAAGGTAATTGCAACATGGTTCTATGTGAGTAATTCTTCTGGCAGGCAAACTTTAAATAATGAAATATGTGTATATACACATAAACACACAAATATATTCAATCAAATACATAAATGTGTATTATTTAAAATTTTACTTTTTTGGAGCTCCTTATAGTATCCATATAGCAAGTATCCATTAAAAAAGTTTTCTTGTAGCCCTAACTGTGCTTCACAAGTTCTCTCAAGGTACCAGTTTAACTAAATGAAAACATTTTAGGTAGGCAGTGGTTGCTCTTGTAAAAAAAATCATAGATATTTTAAAATCCTTGTATCCTAGAAACAGATTTGGAAAGCTTTCCTGAAAGCAAGCGAGCATCATAGAGCAGGTGAGACGGTGTTAGTCATAGTTTCTTTTGGTTGATGGCCTCTGGGCTTCTTATGTGGGATTGAGCACTCTCCTTTAACAACGTCTGGAACCCCACACACCAGGCAGCCGCGCTGCTTGTTTTAATGATCACCATTTAACGGCTGCAGGTGCATCTCAGGATCGCTCTTTCCCCAGCAGGAATGATACTGATGAAATGAATCAGAATCTCCCTTAAGGTGTTTGTAAGTTAGAGCTAAGCAGTACACAACTGTAACAAAAGTGAAACACCAGCAGAAGCAGCCAGAGAGAAGCTTTCTATCTCATTAATGTTGTATATAAGAATGAAGTTCATCAGCCTTTTCTGAAAAGCACTGGGGACAGGGCAACATATAATGGGGTGCTACAAGTACTGTGGATTCCCAACATCATCTTTGCAGTTACTGAAATGTGCCCTAGTCTCCATGAGGGCTGGCTATCCCTGGATCTTCTTGGGGCTTATCTCCCTTATTGCTTCACACAGCTTTACCATACCATTCCATCACTCCAGATAACATGTACCCCTCACATTGTGTTGTGGACAGAGACTCTGGCTAACACGTGTTCTATTTGTAGCCTTCCCTCTAACAGCTGCCTGTCCTGACACCTCAGAGCATCAAACATTGGGGTGGGCTTGTGATGGATAGAGGAGTGGATGGGTCAGTTCTGTCATTTCCTCACGACTACTGAAACACCTAAAGAATTGTTCTGCCTGGCCTGGTTTCAGTAGGACCTGATGTGTTACCGCATTTATGTCTGAGCAGCCATTGGGATTTTTGACAGAAGCATTCTTGGGTCTCAGGGATTCTTGCTCGTATGGAATGGAGAATGTCCAGTTTAGAGTTTGGTAGTGAGTGCGGATAGGAACACTTTCAGTAACACTTCCGAAATCCCATTATACCTTTTATTCGTTCATCATTATTTTTGGTTTGGGTTTTCAGGCAACCACAGAGCGGGGGGCGCGGAGTGTGTATAAATTCATAGCAGACATTCTCTGCCATGTCTTGAACCTGGAAATATAGCGAAGTTAGAGGCCTCTTTTAAAGGAGTTTAAAAAATACTCTTAGCAGAGAAAGTGATTCATAATGTTTCTTGTCAGAGATCCCAGTTTCCAAACCACACCTTAATATACCTCAAGAACATACAATACATATTTTAAAAACCTGCTCTTGGGGTTGTAAATTATATTCATGTCTCTGAAGATCAGGAAGTTTGGACATAGGCTCATTTATATTCTCCAAAGACACTGTGGATTCAATCCTGGTCTTTCTCCTCATCTATTTAGCACTTAGCATATGCCAGCCACAGTGCTAATTGCTGCATATGCATTAATTCAATATGTTACATTGTAATATTAGTACATTATTAGTCTTTTTTTTTTTTTTTTTTTTTTTTTGCGGTACGCGGGCCGCTCCCGGTTGTGGCCTCTCCCGTTGCGGAGCACAGGCTCCGGATGCGCAGGCTCAGCGGCCATGACTCACGGGCCCAGCCGCTCCGCGGCACGTGGGATTTTCCCGGACCGGGGAACGAACCCGTGTCCCCTGCATCGGCAGGCGGACTCTCAACCACTGCGCCACCAGGGAAGCCCTATTATTCTTTTTTTGAAATAAGTTTATTTATTTAATTTTTGGCCGCACTGGGTCTTTGTTGCTGCACATGGGCTTTCTTTAGTTGCGGTGCGTGGGCCTCTCATTGCAGTGGCTTCTGTTGTTGCGGAGCATGGGATCTAGGCGCGCAGGCTTCAGTTGTTGTGGCACATGGGCTCAGTAGCTGTGGCTCGCGGGCTCTAGAGTGCAGGCTCAGTAGTTGTGGCGCACGGGTTTCGTTGCTCTGCGGCATGTGGGATCTTCCCAGACCAGGGCTTGAACCCGTGTCCCCTTCCTTGGCAGGTGGATTCTTAGCCACTGCGCCGCCAGGGAAGCCCACTAGAACGTTTTTTGACCGTTTTAAACTGTTACCCTACGTGTTATGCATGTATTTGTTAGGAAGCAAAAACATAACAAGGTATAAATTGCCAAAGCAAAACTTGTTCATTGAAAAGATTGCTACTTTAGCTCTTTGTGTAAGTTACTTTCAGGTGAGTCCAAAGTCAAAATTTGACTATATTTTAAAAAATTGTCAACTTTATTATATGTAGGACTTTAATGACCGTGACACATTTAAAAAGTTATCTGAATATAGAGCTTCTGGGAAGAATTTTTTTTAACAGAAATAATCCAAATGCAAAATAAACCTTTCTAATCAGTGGGTTCCCATTGCCGTTTGAGATCCATTTCGATAGCTTTCAAACAAAATGAAGCAATCAGATCTTACCCGGAAATTGTGTCAGAACCAAAGTCCACAGTAGAATTTTACTTTCTTCTGGAGTTTTTAGTAGTAATTATGATCATAAAAGCAAACATTTCGAGGTGAGATTTCCCCATGTTTAGAAGCTCTTGTGTGTTCTGCTCTGTCATTTATCTTGGAGTAAGTGTTGCTGCTTATTTGAGTTTTTACTCTAAGAGCTGACTGTATGTAATGAGAACGTCTTGAATTTGCGTATTTACCAGCTTATGAATCATATCCGTACGAATTATTTCATATGGCCCCTGCCACGGCCTTGTGAGGTAATGGGTTGGATGGCTTTATTCTGCATGTCTTTGTTCTACTCTTGACTGCAGGATTGGGAGGGTGGAGCCAGAGCGTGGTTTTACTGTATCCCATCTTGTTGAACCTCTATCCGTTTCTTGGACAAATGAAACTCTTAACACTTATTCCATAAGACTGTTTGTTGTAAGAATGAAGTGAGATGGCATGTGACACCTAACATGCTGCCAGACACGTAGTCTGTGCTCCGTCTCTGTTAATTTCCCTCCTTCATCCTGACCTTCCCATATGTGCTCCATCTTCATTTCTCTCCTTCATCCCAACCTTTCCAAGTGCCTCGTGTCGTGTAATTTTCAAAGTACTGCTCATTAAAAGTGTGGGAGAGGCACTGGGGTTTTGATGGAAGAGCAGGGCTTGCACTGAACTCCCAGCTTCTACCATTTCCTAACAAAATGAACTTGGTCAAGTTTCTGATGAATGTCTGTGTAGTTTCCTAGTCTGTGAAATGGCTGTGAGTGTAACTTACACGGCCATGGTATGTATTTGAGCTTTGTAGCTTAGTAACTTCCAGTACATGTTTCATGAGTCCATCAGTCACGCAGACAGTGCTCTGTACATTTAGAAAGGCCCATATATACTCTTTCTGTGTTCTCAGAATCTAGGCAAAAAAAGAAGTGGAGAAGGGTGTGTGTGTTTATATTATCTATTGCCGTGTAACCGAGCATTCCGAACCTTAGTGGTTTAAAGCAACAAGCAATATCTTACAGTTTCTGTGGGTCAGGAATTGGGAATTACCTTAGCTGATTGGTTCTGGCTCAGGTTCTTTTATGAAGTTTCAGTCAGGGTATCAGGGAAGGGCAGCAGTCATCTGAAGGCTTGCCTGGGGCTGGAAGATCTGCTTTCAGGATTGCTCAATCACATGGTGATTGGCAGGAAGCTTCAGTTCTTTGTTGCGTGGGCCTCTCCATAGACTCCTCAAGTATTCTCACAGCATGGGAGCTGGCTTCCCTCAGAATGAGTGATCCAGGAAAGAGAGCAGGATGGGAACTGCAGTGCAGTGACTTTTATGATCTAGGCTCCGAAGTCACAAACTATCACTCTGCTGTATTCTGTTCTTTAGACACGAGTCGCTAAGACCAGTCCGGGCTCAAGGGGAGGGGAACTGGACATCATCTCCTGAAGAAAGACATAGCAAAGAATTTGTGGACGCGTTTTAAAACCATCAGTGTTCAACAGGAGAGGCATTAACTTGATGAGAGTCAAAAGGGAAAAGTTGAAAATGAGTAACCTAAAAAGAATTAGCTGACAGCTGAAAAACTTAAAATGTGTAATTACACATCAGTAATTCATTTTTTATTGGCAACTAATCATTTTTCAATTTTATTTATGACATGATACTGGACCGTATTTAGATATAATATGACGACTTTGAGAAAAGCGATATTTAGGCTGAAATCTTGCCTAATGGTGAGATCTATTGAATTTGGCAGTAATCCCTTGGGGAGAGTAGCTGGGGCCATTTGATGGAGTCATTTAAAAACTGAGCCAGGGAGAAATTTGTGCTGGGGAAAAAAGAACTGACAGAATTGGTGTTCTGCAAGCATAGATATATCTGATTCTATAATTCTAAATTACTTTAGAGATTTAAGAAATGCCAGTTTTCTTCTATTATAACTAATAGCTTCAACAGTTTTTTCTTTCAGTTGAATCCATCGAACTTTGGAGGAGTTTTGATAGTTGCACAAATATTCCTACGTTCAGCTTCCTTAGTGCTTCTCAAAATAAAAGGCATTCAGATTTCTAATATTTTGTTTGTACTGGGTTTTCATTACCTGCATGAAAGAGTTGGGATCTCTCAGAGGCACATCACTGTATCTACTCCTGGCCTGGCAGCTCCAGTAACTCAGAATGCCTGTCCAGGGCACAGTAGGTTTTGGTTTCCTTCTCTATCCTGTCTTTTGACTTTTTCTTTCAAGCAAATTTAGGTTTTGTAAAGTGTAACAGGTCATTTTCTTCCTTGTGTCTGCCTTTAATATAAGAGGGAAATTTCCAAGCCCCTTGTGGAAATAGTAGAACGTTGGTGGCATTCAACTCCGTTAATGTTTTTGTGACTTCCAGGTATTAGCTGTTGGAGTTAAAGTCACTTCTCTGCCCTTTGTTTTGTCTGTCTTCCCCTGTATTCCCGGCCTGAGTTCATTTCCTCCCACTGTGTTCTTTCCCATGCCACTCCCATCTCGCCACATACTCTTTCCCATTCCCAAAAAGGGAGAATCACCAGGTGGGACGTGTGTTTAAAAATAGCAAAGGAGGATGAGAATACAAACTGTTTTCTTTGGCTTGATTGAGGCCAAGGGAATGTTGGAGGAGAGAAACATACATAAATAGAAGTATGTGAGAAGAGCCAAGAAAAAGTGGAATGTATGGTCGTGCCTAGGTTGGTGAGAACCGTGGATGGGAGTGAAAGGAGGAAAGGTTTTCTGAGTGGGGGGGTGAAGGGGAGGAAACCGTGAGAAGGAAGCAGGCGTGTGAGTGAGGATCGTTGGACAGTTCTGCCCGGCTGATCCCCTGGCTGTATGCGTGGTTGCTGAAGTTGAGGCTAGATTGGATGTAGGTGGGCAAGAGTCTTCATTTCCTTTGAAGGAGTTTGATTTTGTTGGAAATATTTGTTTTAACAATTACATAGACTAAATGGAATCCTATTTCTCCAAGTATATAGTAGAGGTAATTGGGGACCCTCATGGGGAGTGGCCCCTATTCTATCAAGCTTGTGAGTAAGTCATGAAATTTGTTCCTTGGTACACACGCAGCCCAGTAGATATGGATCATTTTAGTCAGACTTGCTTCTCCACGTGCAAGCAAACATGTTATTTATGGAAATGGTGAGCGATAGACTGATAACAAGTGCCTCCATTGACTTCTTTTTGGAAAAACAACAAATGTGGGGACAAATAAAACTTAATTCTGTTCTAAAATTAAGGGATAGAAAATTCGAATCATGTGAAGCGTGTCTAGCTCACTGCTTCTGTAAGGAGCCCACACAAACTGGCCAGATTGAATGAGTGTTAGAGATGGAAGACCGGTAAGTGTTTACTGCCCTGCAACTTGTTCTTTTGATTCAGAGACAGTGGTGAAGTCCTTCTCTTAAGCCTCTTCCGCTGCCCTGGCCACAGTGTGGAAGCTAGAGCGTTACACTGTGGTGAACGCTGACATAGGTTGAGGGAAGTGGAGACTTTTCACATGAAAAAGTGCGTCTTTTCAATGGTATTTATTCCTCGGGAGATGAACTCTTAGAGTAACATCTTGAACCATGATGCCAAAAAACTCCTCTAAAAAATCCCTGGGCAAACTTATTTAACCCTCGCCAAGTATGCTTGCCACAATTGTCAGGATTCTAGATCCAGGCCATGAATTACACTCTCAATTCAGAATTGAGAAAGTGGGTATATTGTGCTCCCTCGCGTTATTCTTTATTACTTTAAAGTTATTACTTTATGACTTTTAAAGTATATTGTGCTCCCTCCTGTTATTCTTTATTACTTTTAAACACAAAACACATTAAGTCTTGTGTTTCTTCAACTCTGCAATCACAGCATCTCAAATACCACTGTTCATTCTGGAGGGGCTGGTTCTCTGGTACTAAGAATTAGCAGAGGAGAGATTTTCACATGCTCTAGATGGGGGCTTTTAAAGTCATGTTGAAGAAAACACCACGGGACAGTGGCCTGGTGCAGTTGTAGGACACCAGAACTGAGGAGGGTACCCCATGAAGTATGCCTGGTCGGTTGAATCCCCTCAGGGTCTATGATGTTAAAGAAACATATTTTACAGAAAAGGTCAGAAAATGAAAATGTCAGAAAGTCATCCGTTTGTTTTGCTAGTTCTCTACTTTTATTACCAACTATATTTTCTTTCCCCAAATATACTGGGTCAGATCCTGCTGGGTGAGTAAACTACTTATTGGGTAAAAGTTAGCTTCTCTTGACTGTAAAATATATTATACCTTGAAACGTATTTGATTTTGTTCCAGGGATAAAAATAGGACCTTTTATTATATTTCTAGAGAAGAGAACTTAGGTTTGGTATTTAAAGAGAGAAAACTCCAGGGAGAAAAAGGAAAGATTAAAACAATCCCATAGTCTCAAGGTGTGCTTTTTAAAGTCCTACTGGGGGTAGTGGAGTCTGGCTGGCAGGGCAAGGTTGAAGTTGAGAAAACGTGCGATTCTAGGTGAAAATCCTAGTCCTTAAATCTCGAGTCAAGCTAAAGCAAAGATTAAATTAGTGAAATGGGAAATGAGACCCAACTCCTAAAATAAGTGGAAATTTGGGATGAAATCTGCCATCTTTATTGCTGGACTTCTGGGTAGTCCCTCTCCCAGTCTCCCTGAGCTGGGAATCAAAGTGTATTTCTCTTTTTGGGTGGATTTAATGGCTTAGTGGCAATTCACATCAGACTCGAAGAATCTGGGTAGTAGTGTTTTTAATTTCCTAGTTGTTCTTAGCCTAACAAAGGGAATGAATACTAAGTAAATCAGAAATATATTAAAAAACTAAAATCCTTGGACATCATCATCAGTTTTATTTATAAAATTAGTGGAAGTTTTCCCTTATGTGTCAATTTGATTTTTGCATAATACATTGTGGAATTTTGGGAGCAAGTAATTGTCTGTTTTTCTTTTGAAAAAGTGCTTGAGAAATTTGTTTCCTGTTTATTCATTTATTCTGTCATTGGCATGTTTAATTGAAAATTTTTACTTTGTGTCATTGGCCATTTTTTGGTAATGTTTTAATGATTTTAGGGAAAAATGTTTTGTAATGATTGCAGGGTTTCCTGAATAACAGCTTGTGATTTCCCTTGATCTGAAGCTTTTGTGACTAAAAGATTTCTCTCTGACAAATATAGCATAAAATAAATGTTTTGAGGCTAAAGGTTTCATAGAAGTGTTCTTTATTTTCTTAAAAAAATTACTGACAGTTATCCCTTAGATAAATATTACTTCTTTAGTTCTCTGTCAGTGAAGTTTATTCATTCATTTGATATTTCTTGAGCACTTGCTATGAGACACATGTTGAGTATTTAGTAGTGACCAGACACATTCCCGCCCTCATGGAGCCTGTGTTTTTATGACAGTGATCCAATGCTAAATCTATAAAGCGTACTTATAAATAGGAAACGTAAAACAGGACACAGGGAATCAATGTGTGTGGGATGTTGCAGTTTTATGCCAGGTAGTCGGGAAAAACCTCCTTGAAGTCTTGAAGGTGAGGGAGGAAGCCATGTATGTCTGGGGAAGAGTATTCTAGGCAGAGGGAACGGGAGGTTCCCTGAGATAGGAATGTGCCCAGTATGTGAGGAATAGCAAGGAGGCCAGAGTGAGTGCTTTGGGAACACGTGTAAGAGACAAGGTCAGGGAGCTCACAGCTTGTTGAGAGCCCAGTAGGCCCTTGTGAGGCCTTTGGCTTGTATTCTGAGTGAGACGGGAAGCCACCGAAGGGAGGAGTGCCATGGTCTGACTGCCATACATTAAAGGATGCACCGAACGCCGTGTGGGGAAAAGCTGTAGGAGGGCAAAGTTGGTAGCAGGAAGTCCAGCTGGGAGACTGTTGAAATAACCCAGACAGAAGATGATAGTGAATTGCACCAGTGTTTGCCATGAAGGTGGTGAAAAATTGTCCCCTCTGGAAATAGAGTTAACAGGGTTTGCATGTTGTATTGAGTCTCAGATGACCAAAAAAGGATCAAGAATAGACTTGCCATTTTCAGAGATGGGGGAAGACTTGAAAAGGAACAGGTTTGGATGTGGCTACAGAGAGGGATCAAAGCTTAATTTTGAGTGTTTTCTTGGGACAGCCACTAGACCTTAGACACCTACCTAGCAAAGTCTCATAAGCAGCTGGACAGCTGGATTCTTGGACACACATCTGCAGTACTCATATGCACATATACAAGGTGAGGGGGTCCAGGCTAGAGTTAAACATTTTCTATACAGAAATCTGTAGATGGTGTCTAAATCCATGAGATAAGACAGAATAATAGCATCTGGGAAGTCAGTATGGAAAGGAAAAGGCTACAAAGACTGAGCTCTAGGGCTTCCCCTGGACAGGGTCATGAGGAGCAGTGGCCAGCAAGGCAGGAGAGAACTGTGAGAGAACAGGATCACCTAGAAGCCGAGTAAAGAAAGAGTAGCACGAAGCAGAGTGGTTCTTCTGTGTCAAATAGGCTGGAAGTTTGAGTCATAAGGAGCCAGAGGATGTACTGTTGGTTTTGGCAACATGGGGGCCAGTGGTGACCTTCACAAGGGCAGCTTTGGTGAAGGGTTGACAGCAAAAGCTTGGCTGTGGCAGGTTCAAGAGAGAACGGGAGGGGAGGTGGTGGAGGCAGCCAGTAGGGCAGCTCTTTGGAGGGGTTTTTCTTTAAGGAGAGCTGGGAAATAGAGTGGCAGCTGCAAGAGAGTGGGATGGGGACGATGAGAGGAGAGGTGTTTTCGACAGATGGGGCGCAGTACAGCGGGTTTGCCTGCTGATGGAAATGAACGGGGAGGAAGTCTTCCGGCAAGAGAGGAAGAGGATGCATTGCTTTAGTGGAAGGGTTGGCTTTAGGTAGAACCACCTTCTTCATCGGGAGGGAGGCAGGACAACTATAGATCCAGGTAAGTTGGTAGGCCTGGCTTCGTAGCTTCTATTTTCTCCATGAAATAATAAGTGAAGTCATACTTGAGTGTTAACTAGTTAACCATCTGCTGCATTTCTGCCAAATGAATATTTTGGGGACTGTCGTTACATTTTTAAACATGGCTTATGTTTACTACCTGCTTTTTGAGAACTAAGCAATTCTTCAAAAAACTCAGAATATATCCAGAAACGTATTCTTGTATTAAATGATTTAATATACTCGCCTTCTTTGCCTCACTATAGGCCTGTCTCTTTACATGTATAAAAATGGAAAGAAATCATACATGTATCTGTAAGAGATGAGTAAGTGATACCGTTTCCTTCAGTGAATATTAAGGGGACATGGAAAGGAGGAGGAAGCACAGATGTTTTACTTTCTATCACCTGCGTAGCAACTCTTTCTCTACCTCTTCATTTAGTTAGTTCTATGTGGGAAAACCACAAGAGGTGGTACTGGAGAGTAACCCTAGATTCTTATCTGAGGAAGTGTCCACAGCAGAACTAGAGATCTCTGAGTTTCCTTCCCTCTTGGAGAGTTTTCCATGACTGGGGCAATCTGATGAAGTAATCGATTTGATACTGATTTCTATTTACATAGCACCTTCCTTGAGGAACAGAGTATTCTGTGGGCATTATTTTAAGAGTCCTGGAGGAGTTCAGCAAGGCTGGAGAGCTGAACGATCAAGTCTTGTTATTCTAAGCATTATTTAATAACGTTTATGATTTGTCCTTCAAAGAATTCTTGGCCTCCCGGCAGGCAATGGATTGCAAATGGGAGAATGAGCTGTTAGCTCAGTTTTTCTCCCACGTGACCTGGGTATTGACTCGGCTCCGAAGTCCCACTCAGTCAACAGGGCCGGATGCTTCTCCTTCGCAGAGGATACTGCCGGTGCTGGTTGGCCTCCCCTTGTTGAAGTTGGATGAATGCTGAAGTGCTGTCGCAGCATTCTGGTTGAATGCAGAGGCGAGACTCTTTGTTCATGACCTCTGATGTGAGTCTTGAACTCGTTATATTTATTTCTTTAGCTGCCTTTGCTTTTGGTCACATCCTAGTTTAATGACTGAAAGATGGCAGCTAGACTGAAGTCCGTCTGTCAAGAACAGTGTTCACATTTTTGAATTTTGCTCTGTCGTTAATGATGGGGAAGCAGAAATGAAAGCTTTTTGTATTGGGGAGGGTATCAGCTCCACTTCCATCCCATTTGCCATTCAGTCTGAACGTCTGTGGTTTGTTTTAACCCACGTGCCAGCACCTCTTCTTGGAGGTATGAATGCCCACAGGGTCTGGCAGAAGCTGCAGACGGGATGTTGACTTTTGAGTGTCTTGACTGACTGACTAGGAGGCCCAGTGGAGGTGCTGTGTGGCTCCAGGCAATCTGTTTCTAGCCAAGGACTCTAAAACCCAAAGTTTGAAAGTGCCTGGTTGACATTTCTGGGGCTGATTTACCTACAGGGTAACTCACATGTTTTTGTCAGAGGGACCAAGCAAGAAAACTGTGCCAACCGTTGCCCTGTTAACTCCTGACTCGTCTGACTTTGGCTTCTCAGGTTTGTAATTCTTAATCAGCCAATGCGTGCAGCTAGGGATGATCTTCTTCCACTGATTGGACCCGTGGGCTTCACGCTCATCACTGGTGAAGCAAGGCTCTTGGACCAGAATGGCCTCCAGCATCCTGTGCGCCCCGATCTCTGTGGGGTTGTACAGTCATCCTTTGAGTCACTTTGTTCCACATTTATTGGGTTACCTACTTTACAGAAGGCACTAGGGGTCCTTAGGTATTAATTTATTCAAGGCATTTGAGGAAGGTGCCTCTGAAACAGCAAATGGCCTGTGTAGGAAAGGCCACTGTCACTGAAGTCCCACTGAGCTCTTGAGAGATGAGTAGTATTGTCTTCAGCTTGTCACATTGAGGAATTTGAAACTCAGAGCACTGTATGTTAGTTTTGAGTGCTTTAAAACTTAAACTCTTTTACACAATACCCTAGATAATGTGGAAATGATTTGAAAGTAGTGGAAATGATTTGAAAGGAGCGAACACAGGAGAGAATATTATCTAATGCATTTAATGTTTACGGAGATCCTCTCAGAGCTATGGATGACAGTCTAGTGTCAAACAGTTAAGTTTTACAATGCTGATTTTGAGATTGTGGAAAACTTAACTAATAAGAATGGAGAAGTATTATAAATGCTTCCTGTAGACACAAGAGGATCATCTGAGAGTATAAGGGTCTCTTTTAGAATTAGATTACTTTATAGCAGAATGCTTATGAAACACGAGGGGGGAAATATGAAATAAAATGTATTTTCTGCTTCCAAGAAGATGTGAACATTATAAAAATCGGAATTAAGTCATATGAAACTGTCTCTGCCTCTTGAAAATACAGATGATTCCAGGCCAAAAAGAATTTTTTTTGGCAAAGAAACATACTAAGTTTTTTAAAAACAATAAGCCCAGAGAATCTCAAGTGCCTATAAAGTGACTACTATAGCTGGGAGGTAACATGGGCATAATGATTAAGGGCCTGCTTTCTTTGGATGTCTCAGTTCGCTGAAGTGAGCATAACTTAGGTGATGGTATGAGCATCTGCATGGCAGCTGCTGGTACTGAGAGTTAATGCCAGAGAAGACAAAATAGTTGGCACACCATTTCCAACTTCATTATTGTTCCAAGGGCCAGAAAAAAACATAGAAGTTTATATTCTTTTGAAGTGGGACGATGTTGGCTCTTTTTTGTCTTGGGCTTCGCACCCTTACACACACACAGTATTCTCAAGATATTTGTAAGCTTGGTCTGACAACTTAGAGTAAGCTGATTTTTTTTTTCTTCTGTAAAAAAAAAAAAAAAAAATCAAACTAGGTGAGTTTTGTCTGTTGTAGAATCAGCATTCCATTGTAGTTTTTAAAATTGATGAGGTATAGTCCTAGAGAAATTTTAAATGTCCTGAAAACATTTAAAGCACTGGTTTGAAAACTGTGTCTTTCAATAAAGTTTTATTGGGACATAGTCACACTCATTCATTGACATACTGTTGTTGACAATCTGCTTTCCTGCTACCGCAGCAGAGTTGAGTAGTTGCAACAGAGTCCTTTAGGCCTACAGCTCTAAAATATTTACCGTTTGGCTGTTTGTGGAAAAAGTTTCTGGATGCCGTCTTGCAAGGGGCTGGAAGACCTGGTTGGCCACTAGGATATCTTCACACACCAGACTATGTGTCTTGATCTCTTGCATTAGAACCACGGGTGAATGAGAAACAGTCTTGGAAAACCATTTGAAAAGAACTGAGGGTATTTCTGCTCCAGAAGAATCATTTTCTTTTAAGCGAGAGGGCCAACCCAAGTGGATCTCTTCAGGTCCCTTGTAACTTCAGCTTTCTTGGCTTCTGTGGTAATGTCTGTGAGGAGATGAAGGGCTGTCAGGTGGAAGAGGCATTAGATTGTGAGAAGGTGGGGAGGTGAATTAGGATTAATGGGTGCAGCTGACTGTGAGGACATAACTTCAGCTTAAGAATAGCACTTGTTAGGGACTGCCCATAACTAGACTGTGCCATCTTAACAGGTAATGAGCTCCCTGTCACTAGAGATGTTCAAATAAAGGTTGTCAGAAAACCTTTGATGTCCCATTCCAGCCTTGAAATTCTAACGGCTCCTTTGGGTAAGGTTTTTGTTTCCAAGCTCAGATTTGACCACATTTTATTTTGTTGTTGGCCTTTAGAGGCTTCTTGGATGATTTTCTGAAAACGCAATGCTGGTCAAACCAAAGCAATATAAAGGAGGAGAATCTCTTCTGTTGGGCAGGGGATGGTAGAAGATAGGCTGACCCAAAGGCAGGCTTTCCTTTGCCCACTGTAGCAACACAGTGACCACAGGAAGGGCACTGCTTCCAATCAGCCTTAAAGCTTCAAAGATGAATCATGTCTCTTCCTCTGTCTTGAGCTGCTGCTACCATTTTTGCTTTCTGCCTAGGCTCCTGGGAAGCGGAAGGACCTGGCTGGGGGCATTTCACAAATGCGGATGTCAAAATAGGGTTTCTGTATTGTGCTTTGCCCCAGTTTATATAGGGGCCTGGCTGCAAGTGGCAATCCTGGATGAGGCCATCCCTTCTCTGTGCAGCTCTGTTGTTACTGCACAAAAGCAGCCGTAGACAGTGTGTAAATGCACGAGTGGCTGTGTTCCAATAAAACTTTATTTACAAAAGCAGGCAGTGGGCCAGATTTGATCCCAGGGCCATTGCTTGCTGACCCCTGATAAACATTGAAAGTTAAAACTGGCTGGAAAACATCATTTCTCATTCTCTTATGTTTTGGAAAAAAGGTGAAATGACAGGTCCAGAGTCATAGCATGGCTGAGCCAGGATTACCCCCCAGAATCTGACTTGAAGATGAGTATCCACTATGTGATATTGTGCTGCCTCTGCTGTGTAACAGGTGATAGCATCTGCTTTTTAAAAGAGGGCTGTATGAATGAAAGAAATACCTCCTTTAGGTGGCTTGTGAGGAGCTGCAGTGAGAGCTCCAGGGTGGCATTTTAACCGAGGCAATCCTTTAGCCCAGGGCCTTGGCCTCCTTTTCTTAGATGGACCCTGTTCACAGTAAAACAAAATATAGGCTGCATAAATTTATATGGAGAAGGAGTGCCCGGAGTTGTGAAAAAGCACTGGGCTCCTGCAGCTGCGTCACAGGATTTGATCACTTCAGCTGGGAGTGCCAGGAGATTTGAGACAGATGTTTTCAGACATGCTGCATGCCTAAAACATTTCCAGGGGTCGGGCTGCAAATAGTGACTTAATAAGTGGAGGAACAGGGAAAGTATGCAAGTCGAGGACACAAGAGTTTATTCACCACTAGGTGCACGGCCAACCTCTGTGCATTACATCTGCCTGTCAGGGCTGGCTCTTTCATCTGTCGTGCCCTCCGTACTGCTCTTTGTCTGCCCGTGAATAAAGTGCAGCATTGTGGTTAGTAATCCCACTCCAGTGACTCGACTTCAAATGTGGTTTTGGAGTGCATCCCAGAGTTCTGTTTGCTAAGCTTCCTACTCCTGTTTCAGAGACACCACTGGATACAGAGCAGCGAGCACTAAAGGCTTCCCTCTTTCCTTAACCTGTCGGGTTGTGGGCTCTCTCTTTCCCCCTCTCCCTCCTTTCCTTTCTCTTTTTCCTTTTTTTTTTTTTTAACCTTCCAAGGCAAGTTCATGGATACTAAGCTGATGTGTTTGTTGTTCTTTTTCTCCCTGCCTCCACTCCTAGTGAGTAACCACACTGGCCGCATCAAGGTGGTCTTTACTCCGAGCATCTGTAAAGTGACCTGCACCAAGGGCAGCTGTCAGAACAGCTGTGAGAAGGGGAACACCACCACTCTTATTAGTGAGAACGGTCACGCTGCCGACACCCTGACAGCCACGAACTTCCGAGTGGGTGAGTTCTAACTGTCCTTGCCGACTAGAGTTTGAGATCGTAGCATTTAGACACCCCCTCCATTCACACTGCTCTCTGCTTGAATGGGTTTCTGTCTATGAGTACGCATATGCTGCTTTCACGAGATCCTTTAAATTACTTTCGGAATAATTTTTAACTTGGTATTTGGTTTCTGAGAGAGATGGCAAGGAGAGTATCGCCCCTAATTGTTTATCATGTATACAGCCTTGTGGTGATGGGGAGGTATCAGTAGGACAGAAGGGAAGAGGCTTTAAATTAAAACCCTAATGTACAGCTTGCATTGATCAATTTCAAATTTTATCTGCTCAGTGATAAGTAGAATTTATGTTAGATTTGATTCATGTTATAAAATTTGGATGGTAGTGATTAAATTTAAACTTTTATGTCATAAATAGCCAGGTTCTTAAAAGTTTCTAAAAATTGTCAAAAATCTGTATTTCAGTTGTAGAAAGGGATACAGACTTGCATCTTTTGCCACGTTTCTGCTGTGTATCAAAAGGCTAAATTATAAGTTGATGTATGACATGGATTTGGAAGAAGATATGCTAGTGGATTACTGTCAGCACTTAAAGCCTTTTAATCTTTCATAATTTAAATATGAACTATGGTAGTTACTGCAAAAAGGCTTTTTACTTTTAAATTCTTGTTTCTTTTTTACTACTTTGTAAATGGAGAAAGTATTGCGGACCACTGAATGCTGTCACATTGCCATGTTGTCATGCAATATGGTATTTTTGTCACAGAGAAATGTCTTTTATTATTTTTTGACCAATTATGGTTTGCCATGTGTACTCAAATAATCACAGACACCCACGATACTTTATGAGTTACTCACAAGAATAACCCAAATGTCAGACAGATAATAACACTGGCTAGATCTGGTCTTTTTATGGAATATTGCTGTTTAGTCTTGAGAGCATGTGTCTAGGAGGTGGTGGGGGGGGGGTGTCTGTTTCAAACTGATTTCCATCAAGACAAAATACAAGGAGGCAGTTTGAAGTCCTTATTAGCTCTTTGATTATCCTACTGTTTTACTGTGACTCCGGTTTCTGTTGAGGTCAAAGCACTGCTCTCGATAGTCTATACTTGGAAAAAACATGTGCCCATAGATACTATTTAAGGGGGTATTGTTAATTTCCTGGCTATGATAGGGGTACTTCAGGCATATTTTTTAAAAGAATTTAACTGTTAGGTGCCAAAGGGCACATTATGCTTTAGCAGGACAGAGAGCTGGGTCTAATGGGAAGTGTGTTAAACTGATGATCAGGAAACTAGATTCTGGTCCTGGTCCTGCCAGTAACTAGCTAATCCACAGGGTGCGACCGTTAATATTTCTGGACCTTAGTGTTTCTCATCCATAAAATAAGTGGCTTATATTTAGTGATGTCTAAAATTCAGTCCATCTCTAAAATCCTAGGACTTTTTATCAGTAACAAGCCAAAGTGTTTTTCAGCTGTTTTACAGGGCTATAGACAAGGAAGAGAAAAAGCAATTCCCAATTAGGTTATTATGGGCTAAATGGCTTATTCCCATTTTTACTTTCCTTGTTTGCCTTCCTTACTCTCCTTGCTTTTCTTCCTCCATGATCATTGATAATGTCTGCTCCTCTTCCTTTTGGCATTCTTCATAAACCTTTACAGTAGGAATGACGGAGTAATTGGGTGGGTGGTAATTTTTTGGCTTACAGTGTATTCACTTCGAAACTAAATATTTGAAGGCTTTGAGAAGCAGAGGAAGTCTTCTTGTTAAAACATGCTGCACACTTTCCTCTCTGGCATTAGAGCAGATGTTTAGGAACAGGATACACACAGCCTATTCAAAATACAAAATGGGACACAACTATTTACCAAAAAATCTCAAAACTGGCACTAAAACTCCGCCACAAAAGGATTGGCAAAGTAGTTGAATTTAAAAAAATAATAGTAAAAGGGAGAAGGCATAGTAATGAATAGTTTCACATTGGAAATCATGGGAATTGTTTCATTTATATCCTGAGCTATTTCTCTTCTGTACTTCAAATATAGGGTAATCTGACAGACAAGTTTTAAAAATTATTTTACTGAAGATGGTAATTTTGTAGAATTTAGAGATTATGATTCTCTAGAAATACAGAGAATTTCAAAATTCATTTTTAGGCATGTAAGATATCTTCTGGGGATTTACTGGTTTAATATAATGTTGTTACTTACAGGAAGTGGTTTTCTAACTGATTTTTTCTCACTATATTTACAATATGTTAAATCTTTTGACAAATAAGATGTGTTACATGGAAAATAGTAGTTTGAGGACAATTCAAAATGTATTGTAACTTGTCAGCTACTCTTTCGCCTCTGATGTTTAAGGCTACTAAAAGGTGGGGACTGGTAGACTTTAAGGGGCCAGATAGTAAATATTTTAGACTTTGCAGCCCATACAGTGTGCGTCACAAGCACTCAACCCCGTGTGGTATCGTGACAACAGCCAGAGATGGTAGGTACGGGAAGGGTGTGGCTGCATTACAAAAACAGTCAGTGGCCTGAATTTGACGCTAGTGCCAGCATTTGCTGACCCCTGCCCCAAGGAGTCAAAATAATACAGGGAAAACCATATAGATTTCATAGTTAAGGCACCTTAATTAAATAATCCATTTTGATGATCAGAAGAGCAGAAATAATTTTTAACATTTCCATGGTGATGTCCAGTTATTTTGAAAGAGGTAGAATGGACATTATTGTCACTATTTTTTTGGACAAGGAAACAGAGGTCCACTGACTTAAGTGAGTCTCCCTTCATTACACAGCAATTCAGTTAGCTGGGACTAGAACCCAGGTCTCCTTGTGTCCTCTTTAACTCTCTGGGGTCTGACTGTGATGTGTAGGAGGGACAAGTAAGGGAAGAACCTGAGGGCGTTGGGTTTTCTGGGAAGACCAGATGGTATAAAAGAGAATTAGCAACTGGGAGTCAAATAGCCCTGGGTTCGAATGCTGGCTTCTTCATATCCATTGGTCGTGCTTACCTGGCTCACTGTCCTTTCCAGGTTCAGGTCACTCATCCACACAATGCAGGTGATAATAGGTAGGTGGTGGGTTTAGTAGGCACAGGGGTGACATAGGTTCCTTCCTCCCTTTTTTGTGCTGCTCCTGTTTTTTCTTTCTGGTCTATGGTGACTATGAGTCTGGGCTGGTCAGATGTGAGAAGCAGGTGCATTTCTTGTGACAAGTAAGCATGTACTCTCTTTCCTGGGAATTCAGTGGGAGAAATAACCTTAACTTCTACTTAATGTGACTCTAAAAGTGAGGCCTGAATGAAGATGATGTCCAAGGGAAGTACTCTGAGATTCTAAGAGAAACTCATTCTTGTGAATGTGATACTGACATGATATAACAGAATATTTACATTAAGGGGAATTTTCTGTAAATACCACTTTTGTTGTGGCATTCTGACCTTTGCCTCCTTGCACTTTCCTCCCTTTGCCTTTTTACAAAATGGAAACATATCCCCGGTTTTAATGGCTTCTTTGCATTTCATGGGGGTATAATGAAGATGACCTCCTGGGACTTTTAAGTTGTTGCTTATGGAGTTATAAGTTTCTCTAATAAGAAAAACATAGGAATTCTCTGTTGCCACAAGTAGAATATTTCAAATAAAATAATACTGTTGCTTGGCGTATCTTACTTGTAGAGAGAGAGATTGAAAGGCAATCACAATTGCAAAGCTAACACATTTGGTTTATGTGATGCTGCTTTTTCTGAGGAGCTATGAGGGACTCGTGTTCCATTAGCACCAATTGAATACAGATAAAAAGTATTTGAGAATTTGAAAACTACGATCCCATGGTATTTCATTTGGTGCTTGCTTCCCCTGAGAGAGGTAAAGGGTAGTATCCGTATTTTATAGATGTGAGTACCAAGGCTTTAGTGGTTTGATCAAAGGTGACTTTAAGTCAGGTTTTCTTATTCCAGAGTCTAAAAACCTCTTCTCTTCCTGTGTTGCCTGCTATGACCATGTGTTAAGTGATTATGTAGACAACATTGCGCTAGATTTTCCAGGACAAGAAAATCGTAAAGCTGCCCTCGAAGAGCTTATGCTTTGAGGAGGAGATGAGGAGTGTATGTAAATAACCCTCATTTAAGGTAGAAAGCTCATAGCAGGACCTCAGAAGAGGAGATTCCACTTCTAGCTGAGGAAGAATACTTTGAGAGAGAAAGGATGGCATGTGACTTTTCTGTTCAGTTCTTTGTGCTCTCCCCAGCTGCTAAACATGCTGGCTCATAGTAGTAGGTTGTCTGACGGCAGACTGATGGGGGCAGTGCAGCTTGACACAATGATGCGTTCCAGAATAAAGATGGATGGGAAGGGAGAGGTAAAGTTGATAAGGGAAGGAAGAATTTACCCATTTGAATGAGGCATGGAGACATGCAGGCACAGATGGTTTGTGGAAATTGAGAGGAGTTGCATTTACTGGTGAAAGCATGAAGGGCAGTGATCCTGGATGGCAAGTCTGGGAAGGTAGGCTGGGGCACGGCTGTGGAGCACCTTGAATTTCAAGCTTAGGAATTTGGCTTTTACTCTTTCAGAACTTACTAAAGAAGTTCTCTGAAAAGGGGACATTGATATTTATCATTCTGAAAAAGAGAGAGGGAAGGTTTCTCAGTTTTTTAGGCAGGAAACTGGTGATCTAATAGTCTAAATAAGCTCTGAACAGCCCATAGTAATGATGACAACCTCTAGCCGCTTTCACCTACTGTGAGGTTCCTTTGCTGCCCTACACTGGGAATCTCCCAATGTATGTCAGAAAGCCAACTCAATACTGTAGTGTTTTGGGGTGGAATGGAAGCGTCCTTGATGCTACACTCATTAGGTAGGTTCTCCTCATAAGGATGGAAAAAAATTCACTCTCAATGAGGCATTAAATAAACCAACATCACTGCTCAGTCGGGAGAAGCATTGAGACTTTTTGGGGAGCGGCTTAGTTCAGACACTGAGTCCTTCACCTTCTTATCATTGTTTGGATCCCTTGGTGTTTATCCAGCACAGAAACCAGTGAAAGACAACATGTCACTCTTTGAACTGGTGCATATATTTTCCCCTTAACACATTGTACAGGTTTTATGTTTTTTAAAGATTAGCCAATACAGTACTAAGAAGATGGTTGCCTTTCATTTGGGCAAGTTAGAGTGCTTACGAACTTGTGCAACTACTCTACTCCAAAATATATTTAGCCTCGTAAAATTATCTTCTAATACTGAGTAAATGTCATAATGTAGAGCACTGCCTTTATTTAAGTTGTGAAGCACCCTTAAAAGGCTGGTATTGGGAACGTTATTCATCTAACATATACTTACTGAGCACCTACTATGTGCCAGGGATTGGTTTAAGCTTTAGGAATATATAGCAATGAATAAAATAGGCAAAGTCCTTGCTCTCCTGCTATATTAAAAACACGTGGCTATATATCAATAATATATGAACCTTTAGGACATTATGTTGAGTAAATGAGCCAGTCACGAGAAGACAAATACTGTGATTCCACTTATGAAATATCTAGAATAGTCAGATTCTTAGAGAAAGAGAATGGTAGTTGCTGGTGTTGGTGGAAAGGGGGAAATAAGGAATTATTTCGTGAGTACCAAATTTCAGTTTTGAAGGTAACATTCGAGAGAGTATATGAATATATGATACTTAACGCTACTGAACTGTACACCTAGAAATGGTTAAGATGGTAAATTTTACATCACATGTATTCGACCAAAATTTTTAAAAACTACAAAAGGGTGTACATTACTGTCAGATGTATACTATCAAAAATATACCGTCAGAAACATTATATATGATATAATGTCAGGTAGTGATAGATGTCATGAAGAAATAAAAAGTTGAGAGAGGGGAGATCATGGGGAGTGTTGGTGGGAGGTATGGATCACTATTTCGGGCATGTTAGGAAGGGCTCTCTGGTTAGATGCTACGTAAGCAGAGACTTAAATGAAGTGTGAGTGATGAGCTCGTGGAGGGAACATCACACACTTAATAATCTAACTCTGTGACTGTGTTTGTTATTTTATTTCAACTGTAGAGCCTCTCCAAAGGCTGGTGTGAGAAGCATTCATTCATACTCTTCCAAATGTCATTTTGGGTTAGGTTTTAGTGATGTGTATGGTATCAGGGAATCATATTTAATAATATCTTTAGATAAAGAGCCTCATGTCCAGAGGATAGAGCCAAGCAAGTCTTGTCCCCTGGGTGGAAAAATGGTCCTGGAATTATTGCACAAGGAATCTTGGTTATTTATAATAAAAAAAAGATAAGGTCTTAGATGTAGAAACAAATTACCAAAAAAGCTGTGTCACTTCTTTCTTCAACATTATTTTGTATAAGACGGATGACATGATTTGGGGCTGGAGCTTTTAAGTAAGGGAAATAAAATCCGTTCTGTTTATGAGGGTACGCGCGCGTGTGTGTGTGTGTGTGTGTGTGTGTGCGTGTTAGGGGGAGGGTAGTGAGTGGAAGGGAGCTTCATGGAAAGGTAGTTCCAGGGGTTGGTCGGACCAAGGAAGAGCAGTAGGTTGACCCTAAAAGCCAAAATTGGGAGAAATCTTCTGATGCCCCTCACTTTCCCGGCTTCAGAAATCTTCATCTGATTGAAGATGAAGATTCCTGAAGCCGGGAAAGTGAGGGGCATCAGAGTGGGTAGTATAGAAAGTATGTCTGTAGTCAGAACAGTTTAAAAAAAAAAAACCTTAGGTAAAAGAGGGTTCAGCAGTCTGCTGGCTCTGTGAGAAAGTCATGTGTGATTGATTGCTGCTTTTAAGCTATGTCTGGCCTGTATCATGGGGGTGGATGGGACTTCTTAAAGGAGTCTTGCTAGGCTAGCCTAGGATAAATGACCTTTCAAAATTCCTTGGAGTCTGCAACACAATGTCACAAAGCATGTGTTCTTTCCTAGTCTGTCAGCTTGAGCATGTGGAATGATCTTTGGAAAACTCCAGACTGCTTAGCATAGCACACGGGGCCCCTCCAGGATCAGCTGCCGCCTGGCTCCCTGGCTGTGCCCCTTTCTCTCTGCTTCTGCCAAACTGAGCCTCTAGGGGTGCCAAGGTCCCCCAGTGCTCCAAACCTTCTGTGCCTCTGTTCACACTGATGCCTCTGCCTGGGGGGTGTGCTCCCCCACCCAGTGTGCCTGGGCATCACCCACTGCTTCTGCCAGAGTCAGCCAAGCACCCCTCAGGATGCAGGGCCTCACTTCCCTTACTTGTTGCCATGCCTGTTTCTTCCACTGAGCTCCAGACTGGGGACAGGGCCCTGTCCGCTTCACGTTGTTATCCCCAGCGCTGGTGTAGTGCCTCACTTGGGAGATGCTTAACTCGTTCTGGTTGACAGAGTACATTGTCTCTGCAGGTGTCCATGTGAGGGTGGCATGTACACACCTACCTAGCACAGCTTCTTCGTGACTTCTTGGGCAACTGAAATCGCGGGAGCAGAATAATCATCTGAGAAGTCTCTACAGGGCTTGGGGTCACAGGAAAGAACGCATTCCAGTATCTGCAAGATGCATGAAAAAGGGCACCTTTGTAACACTGTGCTTGGAGTTTGGATTTTACATTTTTAACACTGACTGCAGTGTTCTTTCTACTCAGGGCAAAGTGCAGTTAGATTTCCATACCTTTAGTACAGTTTCCCACTGCACGGCATTCCTGCTCCCCATGCTGCGTCTCTCTAAATACTGACAGTCTTTTAAGGAACAACCTCAAGTTCCATTTCAAACACTTCTGTCTGTGCTATTTGTTTTCTTTTTTTTCCCTATTTTGCCTCTAGTTATTACCATGCCAACTGACACTCGGTGGTCTAGCTCAGGTGTATTACTGACTGGTCCCAAGACCCTGGGCTGGTGATTGAACCTCTTTGATTCCATGCTGGTAAAATGAATCCGATGATGCCTTGACCTTCCTGTAGAACTGTTCTGGGGCTCACGAGAAGCAGCAGGCTGGTGGTGTATGTGGGTCCCTTGGATCGCCTTGAAGATCTTTCTCTACTTCTGAAAATAACCAATCCTGCTTTTAATTAGCAAACCCTACCTCCTGTGAACTGGGGGACAGTACTTCCCTTTCTTGGATAGGGTGTGCGACCTGTGGCACACAGAGACGGTGGTTCCTTTGTTTCCTGATCCCTATAGCACAGTAGCATCAAGGACACAGGAGGATGTTTCTAGTACTCCTCCATGTTGGCGCTCTACTAGTACCAGCTCCACTGGTGCACAGGAGGCTCTTTACTGACATGTAGGCTTGCTCTGGGTGGGTTAGACTACCCACAAAGTATTGTCAGTTACCATCATCACGTGGCAGAGACAACCTACTAGCACTGTGCCCACCTCTGCCTCGGATCATGTACCACCCCCCTGAGAGGTTCATTTGCTTACCCAGGAAGCTCTTGCATGTTGCCAAGCCTGCTGGCAAGGATGAGAGCATTTAAACAATGTAGCAAGCTTTGGAAACAAAAGCTATGGTCAGGAGGAAAAGTAATCATCTTGAAGAGATGGGGCATCCCCAGAGATGGAGGATTACAACATTGGATCCTGCTTTGAGCTGTTCACTTGGCCGTCGTTTGTGTCATTTACCTCTGGACTCCTAGGCTGGGGTCAAATTAAAGATGCCGCTGGACTTAAAATAGATACTGAAGTCATATTTATGTGATATAGTACATACCTGCAGCATTTATTGGCTTACGAGTTGGGCTCAGTTTTGTATCTGTTGCCTAAAAGTCGACCATTTGTACCAGCTTGTCATATTCAGGTATATATAATTTTTCCAAGTGGAGGAGGAATAATGAATTTGTATATTGTTGGAAAACACTCTTGGAACTAACATCACAGATGATGTGAAAATGTTTTTGAGGGCAGCCACACAGTCCTCTTCAGCCTATGCAGTCCAGGAAAATAAAATAACTACCAAATGGGTAAGGATGAAGTTAGTGAGGAAGTTTGTTTGTGATTTATTTCCCAAAGTTATATCACAAAGAAAGTGAGATGAGCCAGATGCCTTTCTATTGCCAATTTAATGTAATGCTCTCACTGATGCACTTATTAAAACTCAATTTTCTGTTGAGTTGAAGGGTATGGGTTTAAGGAATGGCTTACTGCTTGACTCCATTATCTTGAATTTAGACTCATGCAATAATTACTGAAAAACTGGCATGACTGCAATGTTGGCTTTTTGTAAGATTTGGTGGAAAAAAAGAAAGAACTTTATGCAGTAATGAGAGATTTCTTCACTCTGAGACCAAACTTCAGATGCCCATCAGATTCAATAAAAATTTGTTCTGGATTATGGGGACTTTCTAAGCTTTCCTAGTACAAAAACTCAGCCTGATTTTCATCAAATTTTCCCCAGAAGAGGTAAAAGGGAAACTTGACATTAAAATCCTTTGCAGTAAGGAAAGCAGACCACTGCCCTTTTCCTGGCAAATTAGGAAAGCGCACTAGAACATACTTAAGTCTATTTAGCAAGATTAAAATATGTCACTTTTTGCCACTGCATTGTCCCTTTCTAAAGGAAGGGTGATTTTTGAGTCTGTTGGATCTTCTTGTGGTATTAATAACATCTTAAGCCAGCTGTTTTATTGGGTGTACACACAGGGTAATTAGAAACATCTGAGAGTCCTATAATGTGCCTGGAAAACCATCATGCTGTATGGAAAAGAAAAAACTAATGTTCATGCCAAAGTTGTGTACTTGATAAATAGATGCATTAGTATTAAACAAAATTTATTCTACCATTTTTGAAAAAGAAGCTAGGCTCTTCAGGCTGACAATATTCTTTCATTGAAATACACTCATTGCAGAAATCATAACCTTATTTGGTAAAAGACTCCTGACTGTGCTGTTCATACAGTAATTATCATTTCCCTTCTGTCAAACTCCATCATATTATAGACCATTTTCTGCCAGAAGAAGTATTTCTTCTTTTTACCTGGCAGTTACTTGAAAACCTTAGAATTCTGAGGGATCTCATTTAAGGAAATTAACTCTTAGAAACATACTGCACCAGGGACTAATAGTGCCCAATTTGCCTAATGGTCTATCCTAGAAATTGGGTTAGGATTCAAGAGTTCTGGGCTCTATTTTAGCTGGTTATTTGAAATCTGATCTCCAATGGTGGCTGAGTTTGAATATTTGGGTATGCGGCAATCACAGCGGCTAAGTCAGGGTCTGATTTAAATCAGGTCCTGTTCTCTCCTCCCTCAAGACAAAATCTAAGACAAGAAAACCTAACATTTGGTGGTGGCTGGTGAATGGTTCCTTTCATCTTCATTCACAAATAACAAGCCTTTATGAGAAGTCAGTGCTGAGTCAAACTGACATATCCCAGGCAGCTGTGGACAGGGCTCAAGTTGGAGGCCTCCGGTGTCTTTACAGCCTGTCTTGCTCTGCACGTCCCCACTGGGTGTGCCATTTTTGTCCTTTTTGATCATTTCGAATGGGAGTTTTCATCGCTCACAGAAGCAGAATTGTAGCCAGTTGTCCATTTTGTTAGAGATTGGTGGTGACTTAATGAAGCCTCTGGACGGAGGAGTGGATTCACCTGTGTAAAAATGTTTATGGTGGGGAGGTGGGACAATCATTAGGAGCATTAAGCATATTTTTTTAAATTTCTATTTATTTATTTATTTAAGATGTTGGGGGTAGGAGTTTATTAATTAATTAATTTATTTATGGCTGTGTTGGGTCTTCGTTTCTGTGCGAGGGCTTTCTCTAGTTGTGGCAAGCGGGGTCCACTCTTCATCACGGTGTGTGGGCCTCTCACTATCGCGGCCTCTCTTGTTGCGGAGCACAGGCTCCAGATGCGCAGGCTCAGTAGTTGTGGCTCACGGGCCTAGTTGCTCCGCGGCATGTGGGATCTTCCCAGACCAGGGCTTGAACCCGTGTGCCCTGCATCGGCAGGTGGACTCTCAACCACTGCGCCACCAGGGAAGCCCAGCATTAAGCATTTTGAAAGTATTTTAGGCTAGTCTTTAAGAGAAGATGCATTTGAATGATATCAAGTTGACTAAGCCTGTCATAAGCCATTGTCCTTTCTGATAACGTAAGATCTCTATTCTGAACTTTCCTATCCACAGTGCCTGGATTTTGACTTATGATCATGGTGCTTGAGAGCACTTTCAACACTGTAGAGAAGTTGAATTAATGGACAATGGTCAACATGAATTTATTAGTTGGGACAGTAGAGCTGAAACTCCCCTTTCTTTGTGCCACCAAAAGCCCTCCGTATTTCCTTCAGTGTGGCCTCTTCCTCTTTCCAGTGTCGTCTACTGACACATGGGTTCTGTGTCTTTGTCTCTGAGATCCTCTTATTTTAGGTACATCCAGCAGGCATAGCCTTAGCTGGGGGCTCCCTCAGTTTCCTTTCTTCCTCTGAAATATCTGGTTCGCACCCATAATGCAGATAGGAAGGGGAAAGTTGAGTTTGTCTAATGGTTCTCCACCAGGAGAAGTTTGGCTTCCCAGGAGAGACATTTGACAGGGTTACGAGACGTTTTTGGTTGTCCAAACTGGGAGGGGGACGTATCCTGGCATGTAATGGGTAGAGACCAGAAATGCCACTAAGTAGCCTACAGTGCATAGGACAGTCCCCACAACAAAGAATTTTTGGCCCCAAACGTCAACAGTGCCAAAGTTAAGAAGCTCTGCTGTAAGCGTCGCCTTTTTCCCCATTGGACAACATCTTGGACCCACACCCTGGTAGTTTTGTCCGGGTCCCTGGACAGCCCTCCCTCTTAAATCTCCAGGTAGTTCTCTAGGTAAAACCTCCAGCATTTTGACACAGATGTATTCTGTTTGTGATGATTCTGGGCCTCAAACTGACAGCTCTTTCAGCCCTCCTCATACGTGTGTTCCCTAATAAACTGGACCCTGCCTTCTGTAGGCTTGATTTGCATTTGATTGTTTATATGAGATCTCGTTGGATTTTAGAGGGTGCAAGGATCGAGGTGGTTTGGGATATCTCAGGATGACTCAACAAGTAGGATTGATTGGCCTTTATTATGAGGATTCTTTAGAAACTGAAGAAATAACAAATGGGAAAACACTTAGCACAGGAGGCATTTTTTTAAAAAAGCACATCTCAGAAGTGATTGTGTAATAGAAACCACTTTTCAACACTAACCATTGCTACTGTGGATACCCGTTCGCAAAGTGTCTGTGCTATGGCTGTTGGGAAAGGAAAGAAAGCCAAGTGTGTTTATTTGAACGATAGCATCATCACATGTTCAAATAAACACAGCACCTTGGGAGGGTACGGGTTTGTTATTTCTAACCCAAACGTCTTTACACATGCCTTTTGAAGGGTCGTGTTGCCAAGTTTGAAAGAAAAAACTATCCAAGCATTAAAAGTCTGACATATTATTTAACTTGTTGAAAAAAGAAAAACTTCCATGGCCAAAACACTCCAGGTTAGCTGCACAATGGAGTATATATCACTTTTTTCAAGAGCTCACTTTTGGACAGATCAGAAACACTAGGGAGCGAGTAAAGACATTGCCTTCACCTGCCTATAACCTCTTATAGCAGTTTTCTGTTATTTATTTATTTATTTATTTATTTTTTTGCGGTACACGGGCCTCTCACTGCTGTGGCCTCTCCCGCTGTGGAGCACAGGCTCTGGACGCGCAGGCTCAGCGGCCATGGCTCACGGGCCCAGCTGCTCCGCAGCCTGTGGGATCCTCCCGGACTGGGGCACGAACCCGTGTCCCCTGCCTCGGCAGGCGGACTCCCAACCACTGCACCACCAGGGAAGCCCTTCTGTTATGTTTTGGTCATCTTGCCCGGGAAACTTGGAATTTTCACAGTTGATTCTTTGGTGCTTTTTCACTTGAATGAAATGCCTGTTCTTAATTCCGTCAATATAGTGGTGATATATTTTATTGCTTATCTTCATAAGACCCCAAACATATAATTCACGTGGCTGACTTTTTCTGTTGTATCTTTTCTTTAGTTGTGGTAAAAGATAACATTTACCATTTTAACCATTCTTAAGTGTATACTCCAGAGGTATTGAGTACATTGACAATGATGTACAGCCATTACCACTCTCCATTTCCAGAACTTTTCATTTTTGCAGAGACTCAGTACCCATTCAACAATAACTCCCCATCCCTTTCCCTCCTTGGTCCCTGATAACCTCTGTTCTATTTTCTGTCTCTATAAATTTGCCTATTCTAGGTATTTCATGTAAGTGGAATCATACAGCATTTGTCTTTTTGTGTCTGGGTTATTTCACTTTGCGTAATGTTTTCAAGATTCCTCTATGTTGTGGTGTGTGTCAGAATTCCTTTTTTAAGGCTGAATAATTCTTCGTTTTATGTATATGCTACCTTTTGCTTATTCATTCGTCTGTTGGTGGACATTTAAGTTGTTTCCATCTACTGTGAAAAAGACTGCTATGAACACGGGTGTACAAGGGCTGTTGGAAGCCCGGCTTTCATTTCTTTGAGGTCTATATCTAGAAATGGAATTGCTGGATCATATGGTAATTCTGTTTACTTTTCGAGGAATTGTTAAACTGTTTTCCACAGTGGCAGCACCATTTCACATTGCTACCAGCAGCGCACTAGGGTTCTAATTTCTCTGTGTCCTCACCAGTACTTCCTTTTTTTCCCCCCTTTGGTAGTAGGATCCTAGTGGGTGTGAAGTAGTATCTCATTGTGTTTTTTTTTCCAGAAAAATAACACACTATTTTTTATTATTTAAATGCTCAACACACCTCTGTGATACCTTTTTGTTTGTTTGTTTGTTTGTTTTTGTTTGTTTTTTTTGCGGTACGCGGGCCTCTCACTGTTGTGGCCTCTCCCGTTGCGGAGCACAGGCTCCGGACGCGCAGGCTCAGCGGCCATGGCTCACGGGCCCAGCCGCTCCGCGGCATGTGGGATCTTTCCGGACCGGGGCATGAACCCGTGTCCCCTGCATCGGCAGGCGGACTCTCAACCACTGCGCCACCAGGGAAGCCCTGTGATACCTTTTAACCTATATTTTGGTTGCATGATTTGTGACAATTCTGCAATATCATTTTCTACAGAGAAAAGAGAAACATAATTAAGTCCTTTCTTTACCAGGGTTGATAAAAATTATACTTGATTATTGACAACATGTAAAGTATTGTTCATCTTTACAACTCTTTATTGGTGGTGTCATGTAAATTTTTGGAACGGCTGCATTGATGAAGAAACTTTCTCATTTGAACTGTAAGATTTTGGGGCATTACGAATTTTTATTTACCATGAGTATTCTTAAATACTGTTTTGTTTTTTTTAACATCTTTATTGGAGTATAATTGCTTTACAATGGTGTGTCAGTTTCTGCTTTATAACAAAGTGAATCAGTTATACATATACATATGTTCCCATATCTCCTCCCTCTTGCCTCTCCCTCCCTCCCACCCTCCCTATCCCACCCCTCTAGGTGGTCACAAAGCACCGAGCTGATCTCCCTGTGCTATGCGGCTGCTTCCCAATAGCCGTCTATGTTACGTTTGGTAGTGTATATATGTCCATCTCATTGTGGTTTTGATTTGTGATTCCCTAATTACTAATGATGTTGAACCTCTTCTCATGGGCTTATCACCCTTTTGCATATCTTCTTTGGAGAAGTATTTATTCCAGTCCTTTGCCCAATTTTGAATTGGTTTGTTGTGGTAGATTTTTTAAAAACTGGGATTTCCACTTACCAAGTTAGGCATTTAATTACAGTGTTATCTATAGTTGATATTAATTGTGAATCTTCTGGGAGACCTGAGTTCTAGTCCTGGTCCTGCCATTTGGACAAGACTCATTTTTAAATCTTAAGTTTTTCATCTGGAAAAGGAGGAGTTTAAGGAGTAAATGGTCAAGATCTTTTACAGCCCTAAAATGCTATTATCCTGTCTAATATAAAGCCCTTTTAGGAGAATGATTTTAGAAGTGTAAATGGAATTAAGCTATCTTTAGTATGTTTTATTCTGAAAATATTTACTATGATTTCCCAGTATGTACAGTGTGTTCCCTTTTGTACTTTTTTGGCTCCACTTTCCACTTTAAATCAAAGGATGATTTTATACAAGTTTAGTAATATATTGTGTGGTGATGTGTCGTCGGCCTGACAAGCTTGATCAGAATACTGGAGGCCTGAAACATTTGACAAACTTACAAATAACTCTGTAGTTTTCTTGCCTAGTCATTTAGATCAGAGTGCTGAGAAGAGTTCGGCCAGAAACAGAATGCCTCCATGGTGGCCTGAAGGAAGCACAGCTTGTATGGAGTGAGATGCAAGGATGGAGTTGCTGTGGGTTCGGCCACTCAGTCTATAAAGAGCTAATTTTTTTTCTTTTTTTTTTTGGTGGTGAGCACTGAAATGAAGGCCTGCATGCCTTAGAATGTGCTGGACCCCTTCTGCAAACTATAACAAATGTGTGGTTGAGGATTAAAAATAGGAGCTGTAAGGGTTTAAATCACCTTACAGGGAAGATAAAGTCAAAACCTAATTTTAAACTTAAGGAACATAGTTTTTATTGTAATTGAAGAGGTAGCTTTTCCATCTGACACATGTTTGAGTTCATTTATCTCTTGCCAATTCCCCGGGTTATCTCAATTTACTTGGATTAACAGCTCCTTGAATTTTTTTCTTCCTGTGGAATTAAAGAAAAAGCCAGATGCACAAGTGTTCTGCAACAGTCAAAATACAGAGTTTAATGTTGCCTGTGCTGGAAATCCAGCCTGCTCTGCACCCCTAGAGGGATCAGTGAGCTCCCTTTTCCTTCAGGAGATTGGCGGGTGGAGTGGGAGAGAGGTCGGGGTGTTTATTTGCAGCGCCTGTCATGAGGAGCTCTCTGCCAGGTCCTTATTTTTGCACTACCAGGATACTATTCTCACTGTGGTTTTCCCAGAACTCAGCAGAGTTCCTATGTACTGATGTCAAGAATCTCTTTATTAGTCTTCAGTTTTGCCCCACTTTAATGTTCCTCTTTTTCCTGACAGTCTTTTGACTCATACTAAAATTAGTTAAAAGACCTGAAGGCAGATTTTTTTAAACAGTCGATTTGTATGGCATCTACTTTTAAAAAATATGTATAATTAGCTTTTTTGATTATGTAATACATGGTACAAAACTTAAAAGACACAAGAAGGCCTACTCTAGAGTGAAAATGAAGTTCTCTTTTGTAGGGGCAAATACTCTTACCCATTTCTTGAGTATTCTTCTTGAATTTGAGCGTGGGAGCATATAACCTTGAAACTGCTAGAATATTTTATTTAGTATATTTCACTGTGCTTTGTTCACCTGGCAGTTCATATCGGCACCAACAAATCTGCCTTGTTATTTTTGATGACTGCGTAATATTCCATGCTGGCATACACTATAATAACTAGACTGTATTGTTCAGCATTTGCCTTTGCAACTTTTTCTGTTATCATCCAAACTGCAGTGAATAATAAATTCTTAGTACACATGTGTGATTATCTGAGAATAAATTATTAGAAGCAAAATTGCTGCATCAAAGTGTATGTTCTGATTTAATTTTAACAGATATTTACCACATCATCTGCTATAAAAGCTGAATCATTTACATTCCCGATACTGAGAAATTAGGATTTAGAACCTTAATTTGCATCTCCCAATCAACCTCAGCATTATTCCCATTTGGGCTGGAAAATTCTTTGTTTCAAGGGACTGTCCTATGCATTGTAGGATGTTTAGCACCATCCTGGTTACTACACAGTAGATTTAAGTAGCATTCCCACCCCGACCCTGCACCCAAGTTGTGACAACTAAAAATGTCTCCAGTTGTTGGCAAATGCTCCTGTGGGCAAAGTCACCACTGGTCGAGAATACTTCAATTAATTGCATCTGACTCAAGTCATTCACTCAGTCATCAGTCTTGGCCTGAGCTCTGTCACATCCGTGTGTGAATCTGACTTTCCTCATCTCTAGAACGGGAGGGATCAATACCCACCCATAGAGTTGTTGTGAGGGTTAAATATGGAGCATGGTTTTTTTTAAAAAAATGCTTTATGATCAGAACAATGTCCATATAATCAGGTGTTAGTTTTCTTATTAATTGCTCGATTATGATACCACTTACATTTGATTACATCAAAATGCAATTCATTAAACTACAACACTGAACATATTTAAACATATTGTAACATATAAGAGATTGGCATTGACAAAAGTAACCAATATATATTGAATAACTTGTGTACGTTGAAATTGACCAAACATCACAAATTAATGGCATTGCCTGGTACTTTAATCTTACATCATTTAGCTGCAGTTTCAAGTCAAATACAAAGAAATTCTTTTCTCCTATATATAGCTTTAACTTTAGGAGAATCCAAAGAACTTTGATCCCATTTAATTTACTATTTGGGGTTTTCATAAAGGATTTAAACACTTCACAGTTCTGCAAATGGCAGATTTTTACACAGTTGATAGTCACTCCATTGGTGACTAAAGAGCAGATTTTTAAAATTTGGACTCAGGGCGTGCCTGGAAAGCACACGTTGATTTCCCTCCCTCCTGAAATACTTGGACTTTGAAATATATAATTTAACTTTAAAATTACAGATGCTGAAAAATTTGTAAGTCAAACATCAAAGGTGTTAGATTCCAGAGACTTATTGTTTGGGTTTGTTTAAGATGTCATTAGTGCAGATAGAATTATCACGTGGCTAATACATGTATGGAAATGAAGAGCTGTGAAGACGGTAAACAAGGAAGGAAGGAAACTGACATTTCACAGGTGTTATTTACCGTTAGTGTGTTTCTGAAAAGTCAAAATTTATGATCGTATGATTGTGCCAAATAATCTTGTGCTCATGAGGGGTCATAATTTCTTGGAAATCTGTGGGGATTTGTTTCGTGAAGTGAATGCCAGACCCTTAGCACTGGGAGTGGCTTAGAGAACATCTCGTTCACCCTTTTCATTTTACACATCAGAAAATTGAGGCCCAGAGAGGGAAGGGGATGACCTTAAGGTCACAGCTAGTGGCAGAGCTCAGATTCAGACCCTGCCTTGTGATTCTCATTGCATTGCCAAATGAGATTGTTTTTGTAAGGTTATTATATCTGGAGATTTCGTAAAGTGGCCTCTTGTTGGCCATTGCCCCTGTGTGGCGATTTCTAACTCAGCTTGAATGTACAAGAGTGGAGTATCCGAGAGGGATTCTGCTCCAGCCACTCCCTCCCCACCCCATTCCCACCCAAATAAGGTGAGGGTGAGAGTCACTGGGTAATTGGGCAAAGAGAGACTGACCATACTCAAAAAAACATAGATAAGACAGTATTCCTCAATCACTATGAACCTTTGCTCAACAAAAGAATGAGTAGACTATGCTGTGTAAACTTTAGATAGAGTGATGTGTAGAATACCAAACTCAGATATCCAGGGATTAAGAATTAAAAATACAAGTAGTCATGCAGAAGGAACATCCCGGGGCATTGGCAGGTGGGTCCTCCAGTCCCAGCCACAGAAGGCTACTCCCCGCCCATAGCACCTTCTGCAGGGCTTGGTAAAGACTGGATGCCCCAGTTCTTTACCACTTTCTGGAATTAACCCAGAGAAGAAAGCGAGAGAGGAAATTTCAGATGAGCTCAGGTCTGAGACGCTTTTCCCTAGCTAATTCCTAGAGGGATCCTGAGTGACATTTTCTTAGCTCATTTAGGGAAAGTCGAGTAATAAAGTACCGATGATTCATGGACATTGTGGTTATCAAAGGAGACACCTTCTAGCCAGAAAATGAAAGATTTCTTTCCAGTGATTCACACGTATTACCCAGAACACTTCGACTTCCTGGAATTTAAAATATAAACTGAAGTCCCCTGGCAATAACTCTTAAACACCAGAAATCAATTCATCTTCCCTTCCTATCTCCTCTTCTTTTCTCTCTCCTACTCTATAACCCTGATTCTTTTTTTTTTTTTTCTGGACGGGGAGACCAAGCCATTATTATTGGAGAAGGTGGCATTTGAGCAAGCCCTTAAGAGTGTCTTTTTCAATCGACAGAAAATGAGAGAAAAGAGAGGAATTCATGGTGAAGTGTACAGTCATAACAAAGGTATGGTGGTGCCCATAACCCTGATGTTTCAGATGCATCATAGCGTACCTAAATGCTGGGTAACTGAAGACAGAGGATGACGGCTCTTCTTCAAAATGGCAGAAACACAGCGTGTACCTTTTCTCTTTTCTGCAGAATGATGACACATTTTTAGTGTAGCACATCACAGAGTGAGACAGGAAACGCATTTGTTTGGAGAGCTCATTTAAGGTGAGATGAAAATGTCTCTTGTGCTGCTTTGTCTCATGGCCAGACAGAATGCAATGAGATGGGAATGCAGGGGGCTTAGGGTCTGCTTAATCCTGGCCCTGAGCGTGCCTCTGTGAGTGAGGGAACAAAGCTGCAGCCTGGTGAGCTGCGGCCATAGTAGCAACAGCTGCACTTAGATTGGCTCCCTCCCCTTGGCCTTGACTGAGCCCTGCTCGTCTTCACAGAGAGGAGCAGCCTGCTGCCGCTGTGGCCCTGTGACTCAAGGGATTCCTATAGAAAATAATAGAAAATATGGGTCCCTCCAGGCTGCAGCTAAATTAATGATAATAGTCCCTCTGAAACTTGAGTGCTTGCTGTAAAATCAAGGCTCAGCCAGTTCAGCTGCCACTTAACCAAGTTGTTGAGTTTGAGTTATCAAAAAAGCCACCACTGCCAGCACTTCCTGTCCAGCACCTTTTAAAAGTAACATCACTAGTTCTATTGTTAAAGAATTTCTGTTCCTTATCTGTATCTTATTGTGTCTGATGATTCAAGTCTTTAAATAATACCTTTAAAAATAGGAACACCAGTGGTCGTGCTTGTTTGAAGGCCCCTACTGATGCTCCTTACTGACTCTGCCTCTTGGATTATGGGTTGGTCCAATTTAGGCCGCTTTAGTTTCCTGTGTGATAACTGGATGGATTATTGAGGAAAAATTCCCAGAGTAAAACCATGGGGAAAGATCTGGTCCAGAGCTGCAAGGAAAGGAAAACTCGTGTGTATTGAGTACCTTTGCTGTACCCATCATAGTTTTAGATATTTTCACATCAAATTTCTTTTCACCCCGAGAATAATAGGTATATTATTCCCATTTACTAATTAGAAAACAGAGGCCTAGCAGATTTCGGTAAAGTACTCCATCCAGAGAACCGTAATACTGAATCCAATTGTAAAAATAACTATTGTGGACAATTTCCATTTCTATAGCCACGTGGAGAAAACGTATTAGGGTAATGTGGAGACTGGCCCCTTTTAATTGTTGGTAGATGAATAGCGAAACTTGAAATGAATGGAATCCAAGTGCTTTGGAATTATTTTTGAGCGGGTCATTCATGTGGTTAGGGCAGCGCTACTTCCAAGGGAGTATTTTGATTGATTGTGTCAGCGTCCTTGGGTGGCCCTCCCAAGAGCTTGAATGCCTGTGTAAGTTTGGTTTCCTCTAGCTAACTTTTAAGCTTTTACAGATGAGACACCACATCTTTATGTTGTTTCTCTAATAATGATTAGTAAAGTAAATTGAAAAGTATGGGAATTCAGTACATTGGGTTGACCTACTATAGAAATAGACTTTTTCATCACTGTTGAGAATAACTACGTATTATAGACAAGCACACGGTCAACTAGGTGTTTAGCCCTTGTGATTAGTAGCAACTATTCTGTCTCATTATTGATGATTGCAGTACTTTGGAATGGAAAGTAGATTTTACCCAACTCTGCCTGTGACTGACCAGTGTAGTGTGTTGAGAAGGATTCAGAGTCTCTTTCTAGGCCTAGCAAGAGCCATGGTAGACAAGTAATTTTTGTTAAAGATAGAGGAGAAGAGAGCATAGCACCTACGCTGCAGCTGCTGCTTCCATGGGTGTTTGCAGCAGCCCACTGGTCATAGCAGTAATGACTGGGCCTTTTCATCCCCTCCTGGCCTCTCTAAAATCTGCTGGGACAATATGCACACTTTGGAGATAGATAGCGTGGTAGACTTTGAATATCGATTCTACCATTTTGGGAAGAAAACAAAATGTCTCAGAATCTGTTAACTCTTCTATAAGTTGGTATAAAATTATGTCATTCACAGAGTTGCTTGAAGGAGTAGCTGGGATAGTGAATATGGTACCCTGTAAAAGAGTAGAAGTCCAACAATTGTTAGTACCTTTCCTTTGTGTAGAGGCCATGTAGCCATTTCCTTATTGAAACTTTATTGTTCTTGCCTTCTGCAAACAAATATTTTCATATGGATAAGTAATGTCAAGAGTGGCATTAGGGCTTCCCTGGTGGCGCAGTGGTTGAGAGTCCGCCTGCCGATGCAGGGGACATGGGTTCGTGCCCTGGTCCGGGAAGATCCCACATGCCGCGGAGCGGCTGGGCTTGTGAGCCATGGCCTCTGAGCCTGTGTGTCCGGAGCCTGTGCTCCGCAATGGGAGAGGCCACAACAGTGAGAGGCCCGCGTACTGCAAAAAAAAAAAAAAAAAAAAAAAAAAAAAGAGTGGCATTAAAGCATTTTCAGATAGGTATGTTATTTCCATCACTTTTATATATTAAATATATTAGCTGAAAAGGGTTAATATATTTTAATTTATTAACAAATTAAGTGGAAACTTTTCAACAGGTTTATGTTGGGCATATTAAAGAATCTGCATCTTGGAATAAGCATTCAGTTGATAACTTTACTGATGATCAGTTTTATAAATTTTGAATCATTTGGTTAGTTACTGAATAATGTCTTCTGTACTTCTAGACAGTTCTCATTGAATTCTTTTTTTTTTTTTTTTTTTTGTCCTGTATCCTTCATGGCTTTTGAATTGCTTCTTTCAGATGGGAATGGAGTGACTTGGTAAAAGTGATCATGCTTGCTAGCGTTCTTTGATTGCCTTACAAGAGCCTGAAAAACACATGGTGAGGAACTTGTTAGACTCATCATTTTTAGGATAGAGTGACAGCCAGATATAAATCACTTGTTTGGCTCAGAAAAGCAAATTTGAAGGGACACAGTAGTGTCTTTCTTATCTACCTTTTGTGGCTAAAGTGTTGAATTTAAGGTACTAGAAATAGAGGATGACATTTATCAATTGTGAATGTTTAGTGGACTTGCATTTGTTTGTATGTGTGTCAGTAGATTCATGCATAATAAGTGAGCCTATATAAAGGTAGTGGCCAAATAACCTCTTAAAAATCAAACTGAGCTCTTCCTTAATCATCATTTTTCTTCTTGGCTTTAGGAATTCTGACTGGATATCGTGATCATATATCTAATAATTACTTGGAAAATTCTATCAATCTCTGGTTTTTCCTTTTTCCCGGGGGTACGGGACTATGAAAGCCTGAATTTTCCACTTTAATAGTAAGAACTCTATGGTTTTATGCTAATGGTGAAAGCAGAAATTCTGTTCTAGCTTTCAAATCAAGTTTAAGCTTTCCTAATCTAGACCCCATTGATTACACATATATATATATTTTTTAAACACCAACTTTTATGGATTGGTGCTGTTATTATTATTATTATTATTTTTTTTTTTATGGACTGCGTTGGGTCTTCGTTGCTGCGCATGGGCTTTCTGTAGTTGGGGGGAGCGGGGGCTACTCTTCGTTGCGGTGCCCGGGCTTCTCATCGCGGTGGCTTCTCCTGTTGCAGAGCACGGGCTCTAGGTGCGTGGGCTTCAGTAGTTGTGGCGCACAGGCTTAGTTGCTGCGTGGCATGTACATGTATTTTTGACAAGTAAGATTCAGTATCTTTCCTCTGCTTGGCTGTTGATCAGCGTGCTAACAGCTGGAAGATCTCATCATAAATCACTCGTAAAGATTATGAATAAGCTGTAAGTTTATCCACATGTATAGCCTTTCTCTCCCAGTGATAGATGCTTCATATTCAAAAATGAAATATTAGTGAAATATTTATGAAATTTTATTGTAGTTTTCTTGCTTTTTTAAAAAAGAACAACAAAGTAAGCTAGCAATTAGTTGAATTTTGTAAGGAGAATCCAGAAGAGACCTGCCAGATACAGACAAAAGAGAAGGGCTTTGGTAAAGAGAGTGAGATAATGTTCATTTTAGACCTAAGAAATAGGAAGCTTTAAGAGCTTTATCACTTAACACTGGAAATATGCCAGAACGTTAACAATGACGGAAAGAATACAAAATATGGCTGTTAAAGTATTCTGGATGTAATATGAAAAGTTTTAAAGACAATTTGAGGGTTGTGACTAAGGTAGCAGAAAAATCTTTCCAGGATTGCTGCTATCTATTTCGTGGAAAAAGCATCGGAAGCAGTCTAAAATACCATGGAATGCTAGCTGAAAACTATCACGTCACTTCAAATGTTACATATTTTGGTGTCATTTGGAACAAAAAGGAACATACAAAGCTGTATTGGGAAAAACATTCTTACTTGGTCCCCGTATAAACCCAGAGAGTTTAACTTTGGGTCTTCTGGCTTCTGTCAGAAGGCTGAAGGGTTGGCCCCACTGAGGTGCTTTCAAATCACGGGCGTTTACTGGGCGCCTACTCAGCGCACTCCAGATGCAGGGAAGGCAGGAGCACCTGAACCTCACGGAGGGTCACAGGAGGCCTCGCTGAAGTGGGGGACGTGGAGGGGGGCTGAGGCCCAGCAACTGAAGAAGAGGGAAGAGGAATTCTTCCAGAATCTAGCCAGAGGCATGCCATGTGCATTGTCTTGGATTCAGGGGAGAGAGAGTGGTGTGTTTCGGGACGCAGGTAGATCAGTTTTGTGGTCTGAAATGCCCGAGGCAGGACATGGTGGAGGTAAGACTGGTAGCACCTGGCATTTAACGCACTGTTACCGTGAGCCAGGCCTTTGACGCTCACTGCAAACCCCATGAGGCAGCCCATGGGCTTATTACCCAAATTCCATTGAGAGAATAGGATTTTTTTTTTTTAGGTGATAGCCATAGATATAGGGAAATGAGCTAATTAAGTATACATGTCAGACAGTACATTCTAGCCAGGGTATGGAGAGAACATATGGGAGAGAAGTAAGAAGGGAGGTGGGGAGGCTATCAAAACGGCTTTGCCATAGTCTGTGCAGGATACAATAGCCTGAACTTGGACAAAGGCATTGGGGAATGGAAAGGAAGAAATAAACAGACATACTAGAGAGAGAGAATCAGTAGAACTTGGTTACAGTCGATGTGCGTGTGTCGGGATGGTGAAGCGAGGCTCCAATGTTTGTGGCTCCTAAGCAGTATTCTTTCATATTTAATAGATTATGGGACCATAAAAGTTTAGCACTGGGAAAAAAATCTATATCAGTTAGAGCTATTGTTTTACCAATTAGAAAACCAAGTTTCAGAGAGCTGAACTGAACTGCTGAGGGTTGTTTAGCTGTATGATGCAGACCTACGCGGTGGAACTCAGGTGCCTAGTCTCCCAGTACGTGGACCTTCTGACACGCTAGACTTGAAACTTGTATCACATCCAGGAAGTATTATTATTATTATTTATTGGTTGGGTCTCTTTCCTGATAAAAGTAATGGACTACAAAGTGTGAATCATGTGGTCAAGTTCCATGAAGAGAATAGAATTTTAGAAGTGAAGCAGTGAAAATGTTTTGCTCTAAATGCCTTGTGAAAATATGTATTTGAAGTTGCTGGGGTTCAAGCTCTGATGGTATTGAATGTATTAATAGATATAAAAGGTGTAAAATGCTTTCTTCTTTCCCCTTCTTCAGCTTTTTCAAGTTGCCAGTTCAGTTGTGGCAACTACCTTTTCCAGAACAGCATTAACTCTGAAAGTATTGATAGATGCATATCTATCTAAGTAATGTATAGGCTTTTTCTTATTGTTTGGATCAAATATGTGATAAATTATACCACTTCATGTTGAAATCAATTTGGTAAAATGTTTTAGCTTGTAAAAATTACAGAGAAATGATTGTAGTTTATGAAAAGACTTCATTTTTTATCAGTAGCAATCACTGTATTGCCTAATAATTCTGAATTAAAATATCCTTATATACTTTCCTTAACTTCATTGTCTGACTGGCCATAAAAGGAAAGAAGAAGGAAACAGGAGGTATACTAGGGAAAAGTTTCTGAAATTCTTCTTCGTATGCCCAGGTAGTTTCCCTGATGATATTTGGTTTATTTAGGAACTTTGCCAGGGGGATTTGGAAAGTTTTCTAGTCCTGTTTAATGATGGTAGTTTTAATTTACTTTTCCTCCATGCCTCGGATTCTTATCCTGTGCAAAATCTAGACTTCTGATTGCTTTATTGTGGTAACTGAGTATTAGAGTATACACTAGGATGTTTCAAAAGTCAACTTAGTCTGAGTCTGAGCTACATCTCAAGAGAGTTAATTAGAAACATATTCATGGGCCAATACTGGGGATTAAAAGGAATTATCTTTAGGAAGTCAGTTTTGATACATATTGTCTTGATTTAGTGGAATGTTCCAGATTCAGGAAGTATATATGGAGCCCTGAGGAATGAATAGGCATATTTTAATAACCTGAACTTGACATATCAAGTCATTTAAGTTAAATGGAAGAAGACATCTTGGCTCATCTTACAGTCAGTAATGAATCACGTGGCTTTGAATAGCTTTAGCATTTGACTCTGGAAAGTTCTGCCATGTGATTTTAAGCCGTCTGCAGCAGAAGCTTTCTAAAATGACCTCCATGTAGCTGAATTTGCATGTGAACCAGTTCCCTCCATTCCTTTTTAAAAATACACTGACTGATGCCCATGGCATGCTGAATATTCCTAGCTGATAGTTCATTCCACACATTACACCTCCCATGTCTGAATAATATGGCTTCCAAGGGTCAATTCTTTTGTTTCTGACTGGAAATGACATCATTAAATTAAATGGTATTTAAGCTGATCAAAAAAAAAGAGTTGTTTTTATGAAAATTCAGTTGAATCATTCAGAAAGACTCAATAAAAGCAAATAACTAATATTGTATTGACTGTCAATTTAGGGTAAGGTAAGACAACATTAAGAAATTGGAAAGGAAACGACAAACTGGAATTTGGCATTCATCTGGCTCTACAATTTAAAAACAATGTTTTGTAAGAAGCTCCATTTGTTCATTTGTTCATTCAAAAACACGTACTGGGTACCCACCATGTGATTAGCATTTTGTTAAGCTCTAGGGCTGGGCAGCTGAAACAGGCAGGATCCCAAAGACAAGGTTTCCTCCCTTCCAGGCACTCATTACCTTTCAGAGAAGTCAGACGTGCCCTCAATTATAGTGGAATGCTGGCTGTGCACATGAATACATTGCTCTGAGACTATGTGGCAGAAGTGGGAGCTATCAGTTTTTCTCTGGTGTCATCAGGAAAGACCTTAGTGATGAGGTGAAGCGTAGGCAGATGCTTGGGTTGACATAGGGTTGGGGTGGTGAGCTGGGAGGAGGAGAGGAAAGAGCCTGTATAGAACCACATGTGTGTGAGGGAGCATGGTGTGCTCAGAACAGACCAAGGGTTGGGTATGACTGGAACTGAAGGGAACAAGACCACAATGATGGGGAACCAGGCTGGATAGGTAGCAGGAACTAGATCAAGAAGAGCCCTGCTGGGCTTCCCTGGTGGCACAGTGGTTGAGGGTCCGCCTGCCGGTGCAGGGGACACGGGTTCGTGCCACGGTCCGGGAAGTTCCCACATGCCGCGGAGCGGCTGGGCCTGTGAGGCATGGCCGCTGAGCCTGCGCGTCCGGAGCCTGTGCTCCGCAACGGGAGAGGCCACAACAGTGAGAGGCCCGCGTATCGCAAAATTAAAAAAAAAAAAAAAAGAAGAGCCCTGCTGCCATGATTGGGTTTAGATGTCTTCCTTTGGTGATACAGAGAATCTCTGAAATTGTTAAGCAGGAAATTGATGTATTTGGCTTTTAGCTCAAATGAGCCTGAATCTCAGAAGGAATGATCCAATAAAAACTATTTGGGAAGCTCTTCACTACCATCCTAGTGTGTGATCATATCCATAAGTCACCTTCTCATTCCCGTTAGGCAGTCTCGTCCTTCTTTACCCCTAGATATGAGACCCAGAAATGGGATGCTATGTCAGATAAGAAATCTGAGGTAGGGTTTTCTTTTAATCTAACAGGTTGTAGAATTGAAACTTGTGATGCAGTCTTACGAATTTTTAGTATTTAGTATTTGTAAAAAACCCCTCTTTTACCTCTAACTTCAACTCTTTCACTAAGGCCTGTATGAGTCTAAAAGGCAAAGAAGTGAAAAATCAGTTCTTACTAATTGAAGCAGAAACTGATACCTAATTGTGACAGCAGTTGTCAGATGGTGTTCAGCCCCTTTGGATTGTGAGTTTAGGCAATCTCTGTCTATACCTATGTGTATATCCTGTCACCTATATGTAAAACTTCGAAATTCATCAGTATTGGGGATAGTTCACCCACCAGTGTAGACAGGCTTCTAAACTGGTTTTCCTTGTGCATTTTTGTGTCACATGGAGGTTTTAAGGTCACAGTCTGCCTGGACTCTTAAGTACGTAAAGAAGGCATTAGGAGTCTGTTTTCCTGCCTAAGGATTTTCTAGTTCAGGTATCTAGAAAGATCTGTGGCTGCCTTGCTCAAATGCATGTCCCATCAGCAGCTACACAGGATATTCTGTATCCTTTGCGTTGGATATTTTCCTAATCATGGTGACTGTGACATCCTGCACTGCATCCCAGTGTCACCTTCCTTTATGCTCCTCAGTGACAGCTTACTACTCAGGAAGAGAATGCTGCAAGGGACCCCTGCTCTTTAAAAGAAAGAAAAGACCAGGATAAAGAAATATGCTCGCCTAGGGTGGCATAGTTAGGTGGGAGCCATGGAAGAGTAATGATCCATGGAGGGTGGGAATAAAAGGAAGCTGTAGACGGGCCATGCAGATTTTTGTTTATTGTAATGGTTCCCAAATATTGTCTACTCAGAATTTATCCCTTTTGGCATCTGACTGAATTTTACAGACCCCATTTCATTTTATTACCCAGTGAGTTTCTTCTTTCATGTCTCTCAGGGAATGTTTCTCTGCTTTTGTATTAGTCCTGGGCCTCCGCTCTGCTATCCTGCATTCTCCTTCCTCCTCCCATCCTTGACTCCACCCTAAACTGCCCTTTTTTCTTTCTTTTTTCAACCACATTATGTCTTCCCCCTTTTGAAGACTTCCATTCAAAATAACTTAGCTTTTTTAAAAAATGGGAAAGGAAGTTTTATTTAATAACTAATGTGAAGCCATTTAGATTGCAATTTGAAGCAAAATGAGTGATAACCCGTATGTATACACTGGGTAAAAACTCCAGATGGAACAAGTTAAATAAGCAAGAAAGAGATGGAAAGAATCTAAGGAGCTAGTATGAAATAGGTTATTTGTCAGACACTTGGAGGGGTAGCAGCTTTTAAAGGAGTGAAACAGAACATTACAGAGAAAGGAACCTATAAACTTAATTCTATGGAAATAATAAAATATCTGTATCCAAACAAACTAAACTAAAATGAACAGGAAATATGTTTGCAAAGGTATTTTCATCATTAGGACAAATAAAATCTTAAATTGTATTATCCATAAAAACCATCATTAAAGTAATTTTTAAAATCATTACGATTCTAAGGGATAGGTAAAATATAAAGATAGTTCAAACAAGAGGAAATAAAAACAGTAAAACAAAGTTACAAACATTAAAACCGTTAAAAATCTTTAGTAAATAGACGTGTGAAATCAACATTGTTATAGTTTAACCTGATTGCAGGTAGAATATTACAGCTTAGAAGTTATTTTGAAGCTATTAAAGTGGTAGTAATGTTTAAGAACAAAATCCAGTTTTGACAAGATGTGAATTTGGATATGTTCATATACTGCTCTTGATGTTAATAATTGATAAACTCTTGTTAGAAGCTTCATCTGTTGATATACTCAACAATTCAACGTCTCTTCATTGGATACTGGGAGCAGAGTAGTGAACGAAACAACATGCAGTATACTGCATGACCTGACTGGTGATAAGGATATTCACACCCCTTCCTTGCCAATGCACTGGTGTGGTTTCCCCTTTTATATGTTCCCACTGTATCCTAATCAGGGAGATTATGCAGATGGCTAACATTTGCTGAGTGCTTCCTGTGTGCTGAGTACTAAGTGCTTTGAATATATGACCTCATTCAAGCCACACAACAACCATATGAGGGGTTACAATTTTTATGCTCATTTTATAGGTGAAGAAATGAGGGGCAGAGAAATGTTCAATGACTTGTCCATGGTCATACCACTAAGAAATGGTGAAACGGTGATTCGCACCCCCTCGAGATCGGCTTCCAAGCCCTTGCTCTTAATGCCTATGTTCCCTGTCCTCCCCATGATAAGATGGTTACATTGCTTTAATTGGCTCATATGGTTTTCTTGTTGATGATATCACCTAGCACATTGCCTGTTACATACTAAGCAATTGCCCAATATTAGTTGAAAGCATGAGGAAAGAATTACTAAGAAAGATACAATTACACGCTTGAGGATGTTCCTTGCAGCCTTACCTGCAGTAGTTAAAAAGAAATTCAGGCAATGTAAACAAATAATAAAGGAATGACTATGTAATTTACCATCTGTCAGCTTAATGGGATATTATGTAGCCATTCAGGCTCTGTAGCAGCTTATAGCATGGAACAGTATCATGGCTATATAGGGACAAAAGACTGCAAATGTGAACTGTGGTAATCCTAACTGTAACCTGGATGCCCCTCTAGGCATTATCATTGCAGGTATAGATAATATAATGATAATGATAAACCCAAGTTATGCTAGCTCCAAACCCTTGCCTGCTTACACAGAAGCTTCATCCCTACTGTATTCCTTGCAAGAGTGCCTGAGGATCTCCGAGGGTACTCTCCCACTCCCCACCCAGTGCTGGTGAGCAGTGTTCACCACAAAACATCTGCCCAGGTCTTCCTATCCAGACCCTGAGGGGCCACTACAGATGGAGCCCCGAGAGAGAGCCCCAGCCCTGCCCTGTGGAAGGTCCCTCCCCGGAACACCCAGCTCTGTGCCCTGCCTGACCTCTTTTCATGTTCAGAGAGGTGTTTGGTAGCCTGTAGAACTGAGAGAACAAGTCTTTATCGAATGCCGTCCAGCTCCTAGGCCCCAAACCAAGATTCTTCTCATGCCCAGAGTCTCACAAAGATGATGAGATGACAGAAGGTAAGAGCCAGGAGGGCAGGTTATCTTGGTTTGCTTTTTTTTTTTTAACATCTTTATTGGAGTATGATTGCTTTACAGTGGTGTGTTAGTTTCTGCTTTATAACAAAGTGAATCAGCTGTACATATACATACATCCCCATATCTACTCTCCCTTGCATCTTCCTCCCACCCTCCCTATCCCACCCCTCTAGGTGGACACAAAGCACCAAGCTGATGTCCCCATGCTATGCAGCTGCTTCCCACTAGCTATCTATTTTACATTTGGTAGTGTATATATGTCCAGGCCACTCTCACTTTGTCCCAGCTTACCATTCCCCCTCCCCGTGTCCTCAAGTCTATTCTCTACGTCTGCGTCTTTATTCCTGTCCTGCCCCTAGGTTCTTCAGAACCTTTTATTTATTTATTTATTTTTAGATTCCATATATATGTGTTAGCATATGGTATTTGTTTTTCTCTTTCTGACTTACTTCACTCTGTATGACAGACTCTAGGTCCATCCACCTCACTACAAATAACTCAATTTCCTTTCTTTTTATGGCTGAGTAATATTCCATTGTATGTATGTGCCACATCTTCTTTATCCATTCATCTGTCGATGGACGCTTAGGTTGCTTCCATGTCCTGGCTATTGTAAATAGAGCTGTAGTGAACATTTTGGTACATGACTCTTTTTGAATTATGGTTTTCTCAGGGTATATGCCCAGTAGTGGGATTGCTGGGTTGTATGATAGTTCTATTTTTAGTTTTTTAAGGAACCTCCGTACTGTTCTCCATAGTGGCTGTCTCAATTTACATTCCCACCAACAGTGCAAGAGGGTTCCATTTTCTCCATACCCTCTCCAGCATTTATTGTTTATAGATTTTCTTGATGATGGCCATTCTGGCCAGTGTGAGATGATATCTCATTGTAGTTTTGATTTACATTTCTCTAATGATTAATAATGTTGAGCATTCTTTCATGTGTTTGTTGGCAATCTGTATATCTTCTTTGGAGAAATGTCTATTTAGGTCTTCTGCCCTTTTTGGATTGGGTTGTTTCTTTCTTTGATATTGAGCTGCATGAGCTGCTTGTAAATTTTGGAGATTAATCCTTTGTCAGTTACTTCATTTGCAAATATTTTCTTGCATTCTGAGGGTTGTCTTTTTGTCTTGTTTATGGTTTCCTTTGCTGTGCAAAAGCTTTGAAGTTTCATTAGGTCCCATTTGTTTATTTTTGTTTTTATTTCCGTTTCTCTAGGAGGTGGGTCAAAAAGGATCTTGCTGTGATTTATGTCATGGAGTGTTCTGCCTGTGTTTTCCTCTAAGAGTCTGGCCTTACATTTAGGTCTTTAATCTATTTTGAGTTTATTTTTGTGTATGGTGTTAGGGAGTGTTCTAATTTCATTCTGTTGCATGTAGCTGTCCAGTTTTCCCAGCACCACTTATTGAAGAGGCTGTCTTTTCTCCACTGTAAATTCTTGCCTACTTTATCAAAGATAAGGTGACCATATGTGTGTGGGTTTATCTCTGGGCTTTCTATCCTGTTCTATTGATCTATATTTCTGTTTCTGTGCCAGTACCATACTGTCTTGATTACTGTAGCTTTGTAGTATAGTCTGAAGTCAGGGAGCCTGATTCCTCCAGCTCCGTTTTTCTTTCTCAAGATTGCTTTGGCTATTCAGGGTCTTTTGTGTTTCCATACAAATTGTGAAATTTTTTGTTCTAGTTCTGTGAAAAATGCCAGTGGTAGTTTGATAGGGATTGCATTGAATCTGTAGATTGCTTTGGGTAGTAGAGTCATTTTCACAATGTTGATTCTTCCAATCCAAGAACATGGTATATCTCTCCATCTGTTTGCATCATCTTTAATTTCTTTCATCAGTGTCTTATAATTTTCTGCATACAGGTGTTTTGTCTCCTTAGGTAGGTTTATTCCTAGATATTTTATTCTTTTTGTTGCAGTGGTAAATGGGAGTGTTTTCTTAATTTCACTTTCAGATTTTTCATCATTAGTGTATAGGAATGCCAGAGATTTCTGTGCATTAATTTTGTATCCTGCTACTTTACCAAATTCATTGGTTATCTCTAGGAGTTTTCTGGTAGCATCTTTAGGATTCTCTATGTACAGTATCATGTCATCTGCAAACAGTGACAGCTTTACTTCTTCTTTTCTGATTTGGATTCCTTTTGTTTCTTCTTCTTCTCTGATTGCTGTGGTTAAAACTTCCAAAAGTATGTTGAATAATAGTGGTGAGAGTGGGCAACCTTGTCTTGTTCCTGATCTTAGTGGAAATGCTTTCAGTTTTTCACCATGTTGGCTGTGGGTTTGTCATATATGGCCTTTATTATGTTGAGGTAAGTTCCCTCTATGCCTACTTTCTGGAGGGTTTTTATCATAAATGGGTGTTGAATTTTGTCAAAAACTTTCTCTTGCTTTGTTTCTTGACGTTTGCTAAGGGCTTAGAACAGTGCTTGACCATGGCGGACATAGAATAAATGTTCACTGAATGAGCCAACACTACTTTTTGAGCTTCTGGCCTTTACTTCTCACCTCACTGGAACTGATGGGGACAGTGATAGACCAGCAGAGCAGAATAGCAGTTTCTGCAGTGATGGAAATGTTCTCTGTCTGTGCCGTCTAACAAATGTTGTTCAATTCCTTTTTTGTTTCCTCCTACTCTTTTTATTTCCTCCTGCTCCTACTCTTCCTCTCATGTCTGTGTGTCCTCCTTTAAAAAAAAAAAAAGGCGGCTTGGTAGTTTCTACTCATATATTTCGATCCCTGAAGGAGTTCATGAGTGTACCTCATCTGTAACTGGCCAAACCTCCATCTAAGTTAGGGTTCCATTAGCACATCTGGTGACTAATTATGAAAAATGTTTCTGTGGAAGAAGGAAGGAAGACTTGGGACAAGACTATGTGGTGAGACTTGAGGGACACCTCTAGGTCCTTCCATCATAAGAGCTATGTGGAAAAGAGTGCTGCACCAGAGTTTAGGAAAATGTGGTCTCACATCCCATTTCTGTCACAATCTGGCCCTGAATCCTAAGCACACACAGTCTCTGTAACTCACTCTTTGTCTGTAGGATAAGGTGATTGAATTAGGTTATTTAGCAGGTCCTTTTTAGCACCTCTTGGAAACTATAGTGTGTTCTGGAGGATAGTTTGAAGACTACTGTTTTAGTACAGATGGTCCCAAATTTACAGTGGTTTGACTTACTTTACAGTGGTGTGGAAGCCATGTGACTTTGGTAGAAACTGTACTTTAGATTTTGAATTTTAATTTTTTCCTGGGCTAGTTATAGGCAGTAGGATCTCTCTCATGAGGCTGGTCAGTGGCAGCCAATGCAGCTCCCAGTGGCCACACCATCACGAGGGTAAACAACCAATATACACACAACCCTTCTCTGTACCCATGCAGCCATTCTGTTATTCACTTTCAGTATAGTAAACAATCAATTAGATGAGATAGTCGCACTTTATTATCAAATAGGCTTTGTATTAAACCAGGTTGCTCAACTGTAAGTGTTTTCCGCATGTTTAAGGCAGGCAAAGCTAAGCTAGGTAGGTTAGGTGTATTAAATTCATTTTTGACTTCTGATATTCTCAACCCATCAGCCAATCTCAAGATGGGTTTATTGGGACGTAACCCCTTTGTAAGTTGAGGAAGATCTGTGTGTGCTAAAGTTAAACAGCATCAGAAGAAAAATGAGGAGTGTGTTACAAGAGGTAAATGCTGCATTGTTTTTCCATCTCAAGCTTTTAGGGAATTAATGGTAACATTTTTATGTTGAGTTCTTGTCTGCAAAATGCTGTTGTATGAGAAATGCGGGAGATACAAAGATGAGACCATGGACTCTTTCCTACCGTATCCAAAATCTAGTAGGAGGAAGAGAAACAAAAAAATAATTATAATACAAGGCAGATTGATAAATGACACAGAAATTATATTAGATGCCCCCCACCCCATTTGCAAATCCTTCTAGGATTCTTCCTATTCAGCATCTTCCTCTCTTTGGAGGAAAGTTTCTTTATTGGAGGCCATATTTAGACCTGACTTGAAAGGACTCCAAGAATTTGTACTGGCTACCAAGATAGGAGGTTTTAGTGCAGTTTTGTGTTCTCAAGTTAGATATGTACGTCAAGGTTTTGACTTGGCAAATATTTTAAAATTCTAAATTTAGATTAATCTGTAAATCTATCCTGAAGGTTCAGGATAAATAAATAACAAGCAGGTCATTAATGAACTTGGTGAGAGTATGAACTTGGTCTCTAGACCAAGTTTGCAAATTACAGTGGTGCAGTACATTTTTTGATTTAACATCTTTATTGGAGTATAATTGCTTTACAGTGGTGCGTTAGTTTCTGCTTTATGCCAAAGTGAATCAGCTGTACATATACATACATCCCCATATCTACTCCTTCTTGCATCTCCCTCCCACCCTCCCTATCCCACCCTTTTAGGTGGACACAAAGCACCGAGCTGATGTCCCCATGCTATGCGGCTACTTCCCACTAGCTATGTATTTTACATTCGGTAGTGTATTTATGTCCTGGCCACTCTCACTTTGTCCCAGCTTACCCTTCCCCCTCCCCGTGTCCTCAAGTCCATTCTCTACATCTGCGTCTTTATTCCTGTCCTGCCCCTAAGTTCTTCAGAACCTTTTATTCATTTATTTATTTATTTTTAGATTCCATATATATGTGTTAGCATATGGTATTTGTTTTTCTCTTTCTGACTTACTTCACTCTGTATGACAGACTCTAGGTCCATCCATCTCACTACAAATAACTCAATTTCCTTTCTTTTTATGGCTGAGTAATATCGCATTGTATATATGTGCCACATCTTCTTTATCCATTCATCTGTCGTTGGACATTTAGGCTGCTTCCATGTCCTGGCTATTGTAAATAGAGCTGTAGTGAACATTGTGGTACATGACTCTTTTTGAATTATGGTTTTCTCAGGGTATATGCCCAGTAGTGGGATTGCTGGGTCGTATGGTAGTTCTGTTTTTAGTTTTTTAAGGAACCTCCATACTGTTCTCCATAGTGACTGTCTCAATTTACATTCCCACCAACAGTGCAAGAGGGTTCCATTTTCTCCACACTCTGTCCAGCATTTATTGTTTGTAGATTTTTTGATGATGGCCATTCTGACTGGTGTGAGGTGATACCTCATTGTAGTTTTGATTTGCATTTCTCTAATGATTAATGATGTTGAGCATTCTTTCATGTGTTTGTTGGCAATCTGTATATCTTCTTTGGAGAAATGTCTATTTAGGTCTTCTGTCCATTTTTGGATTGGGTTGTTTCTTTCTTTGATATTGAGCTGCATGAGCTGCTTGTAAATTTTGGAGATTAATCCTTTGTCAGTTGCTTCATTTGCAAATATTTTCTTGCATTCTGAGGGTTGTCTTTTTGTCTTGCTTATGGTTTCCTTTGCTGTGCAAAAGCTTTTAAGTTTCATTAGGTCCCATTTGTTTATTTTTGTTTTTATTTCCGTTTCTCTAGGAGGTGGGTCATAAAGGATCTTGCTGTGATTTATGTCATGGAGTGTTCTGCCTATGTTTTCCTCTAAGAGTTTAATAGTGTTTGGCCTTACATTTAGGTCTTTAATCCATTTTGAGTTTATTTTTGTGTATGGTGTTAGGGAGTGTTCTAATTTCGTTCTATTGCATGTAGCTGTCCAGTTTTCCCAGCACCACTTATTGAAGAGGCTGTCTTTTCTCCACTGTAAATTCTTGCCTACTTTATCAAAGATAAGGTGATCATGTGTGCGTGGGTTTATCTCTGGGCTTTCTATCCTGTTCCGTTGATCTATATTTCTGGTTTTTTGCCGGTACCATACTGTCTTGATTACTGTAGCTTTGTAGTATAGTCTGAAGTCAGGGAGCCTGATTCCTCCAGCTCCGTTTTTCTTTCTCAAGATTGCTTTGGCTATTCGGGGTCTTTTGTGTTTCCATATAAATTGTGAAATTTTTTGTTCTAGTTCTGTGAAAAATGCCAGTCGTAGTTTGATAGGGATTGCATTGAATCTGTAGATTGCTTTGGGTAGTAGAGTCATTTTCACAATGTTGATTCTTCCAATCCAAGAACATGGTATATCCCTCCATCTGTTTGTATCATCTTTAATTTCTTTCATCAGTGTCTTATAGTTTTCTGTATACAGGTCTTTTGTCTCCCTAGGAAGGTTTATTCCTAGGTATTTTATTCTTTTTGTTGCAGTGGTAAATGGGAGTGTTTCCTTAATTTCTCTTTCAGATTTTTCATCATTAGTGTATAGGAATGCAAGAGATTTCTGTGCATTAATTTTGTATCCTGCTACTTTACCAAATTCGTTGATTATCTCTAGGAGTTTTCTGGTAGCATCTTTAGGATTCTCTATGTACAGTATCATGTCATCTGCAAACAGTGACAGCTTTATTTCTTCTTTTCTGATTTGGATTCTTTTTATTCCTTTTTTTCTCTGATTGCTGTGGCTAAAACTTCCAAAAGTATGTTGAATAATAGTGGTGAGAGTGGGCAACCTTGTCTTGTTCCTGATCTCAGAGGAAATGCTTTCAGTTTTTCACCATTGAGAACGATGTTGGTTGTGGGTTTGTCATATATGGCCTTTATTATGTTGAGGTAAGTTCCCTCTGTGCCTACTTTCTGAAGGGGTTTTATCGTAAATGGGTGTTGAATTTTGTGAGAAACTTTTTCTGCATCTATTTAGGTGATCATATGGTTTTTCTCCTTAAATTTGTTAATATGGTGTATCACATTGATTGATTTGCATATATTGAAGAATCCTTGCATTCCTGGGATAAACCCCACTTGATCAGGGTATATGATCCTTTTTTTTTTTTTGACATCTTTATTGGAGTATAATTGCTTTACAGTGGTGTGTTAGTCGCAGCTTTATATAAAGTGCATCAACTATACATATACATATATCCCCATATCTCTTTACTCTTGTGTCTCCCTCCCTCCAACCCTGCCTGTGATCCTTTGAATGTGCTGTTGGATTCTCTTTGCTAGTATTTTGTTGAGGATTTTTGCATCTATGCTCATCAGTGATATTGGCCTGTAGTTTTCTTTTTTCGTAGCATCTTTGTCTGGTTCTGTATCAGTGTGATGGTGGCCTCATAGAATGAGTTTGGGAGTGTTCCTCCCTCCCGTGCAGTACATTTTAAAACTCATTGTTAATATTGTGTACAGCTTAAGTGGTATTACTTGGTTCTTGAGAAAGCATTTTGCAATGACATTAAAGAAAATGCCCTGCTACAGTAGCTAAAATGACTTCGTGTCCCTGAAGATAGTTGCAGTGATACCACTGTAAAAGGTATGGTCTTTAAGGATGAAGCATGTCATCATTTTTGTGAAACCTATCTCCCTGTCCATTAGTGTACAGCACTATCATTTCCCCAATTATGTTTACATAATTCTCCCAAGTGAAGTCAGCTTTGCATAAACCTCTGGGCATTTTATTAACTGCTTTGTTAGGAAGTAGGCAACTTATGTTTGAATCAGTATCTGATTATACATTAAAATAAAAACAAAGCACACCATGTAACAGATAAACCCTTTCCCTTCTACGTAAATTGCAAGTGGCTGGATATGTATTTGTCCCTTTTAAAAATTTTATATCATGCCAGTTTCATTAGATGAGATGAGGAAATCTGAATTTCACTCTACTAACTTGGTTAGCGTTTTGAGAACTTTAATTGTAGGAATAGAACTTTAATTGGAGAAACCTGTGGATTATGTCATTGGACCACCCCCTTTTGCAGAGGAGGGCACAGTAATCCACAAAATGAAATGATTTGCCCCTATCCCAAGGTGTGTGGGACTGGTGTGTTTACTCTGTAGCCTGCAGATGTTGCTGTGTTATTCCTAAGGGTAAGAGAGCCCAGGGTTTGTGAGTTACTGAGAGCAAGCCTCTGTGGATGGAGGATATAAAGTGGAATTTTGTGATTTGCTTGATATAGGAAGCTCCGTATGTTATGAAAAATATAACACTAGATCAAATTAGATAGTCCACAGCTATGGTGAGGTTGATGATCAGTGAGCAGAAAGCCATAAACAAAGTTGAGATGATGAATGGTCTTATCCCATATAGGAAGCTCTGATGCATGTGTGGGTGGTAGGGCTTCCTATCTCCTGGATTATAAACAGAACATGCTATCCAAGCATTCGCTAATGTGCACCAGCATTAAAAATTAGATTTGTGGGATTTTTGTTTGTATTAAGGTTGAGATATTGCATTTGTTGAAATGTGAATTTCCTTTAATTCTAGTCCAGTGTACTTGAGCATTTGATAGATGGGGATGGGATGAAAATGGTCATCTTAATTTCCAGAGCAGGTAAAACAAAGAGATTGTCTATGGCAGCAAAGAGTATGGTGGGTGCATTTTTAGCTTTTGTGGAAGCATTTTCTCTTTGCTCCAAGATTTCTTTAGACTCTGTTTTTTCCTTTTACATGTACTATGAAGAACATTAGTCTCGTAATGTTACACATATTGTATTATTGTACCTTTTTCTTCTTCTTTTTTTTTTTTTTTTTGCTTAAAACAATAGAGATGTATTCTCTCACAGTTCTGGAGACCAGAAGGTCAAAATCAAGGTGTAGGCAGGGCCACGCTCCCTCTGGAGGCTCTAGAGGAGGGTCTGTTCCTTGCGTCTTCCCGCTTCTCATGGCTGTTGGTGCTCCTTGACTTCTAGCTGCATCATTCCAATCTCTGCCTCAGTCATATTGTCTCTTCCTCTTCGGTCAAAGCTCCCCGGCTCTCGCTCTTAAAAGGACCTTGTCACTGAAATGAGAGGTCACCTGGATAATCCAGGACAAGTGCCTCCTCTCAGGATTTCTAATCACATTTGTTTTGCATTGTAAGGTGGTGTTCACCCATCTATCACATGAAGTAATATTCAGATTCTGGACATTCACAGGACATGGGTGTATCTTTTGGGAGACCACCATTCCACCCACTACGATTATCATGCCCATATGTAATCAATATAAAGAATTTTTTTAAGTCCTCTTATCTGTAGAATTATTATCTATTTGTGTCTTAAATTAAACCTTCCAGAATTTAACTTCAATCTGGCTAAGGTCCAGAAACTCAAAGCCAAGTTTACAGTGCACATTTCTTGTGTATACAATAGATGATTCTACTTACCCTTACTTATCCTTGTTCTTTCTCTTCCCCTAGTTCTGTCTCCTGTGATTCATAATCTGTCCTGGTCCCAAGTATTAACTTACTTACATTTTTCCTGTTTACTGTATTCTAGGCAGCCCTATATCCTTGTGGAAGGAAACAGGAATCTGGCCCTGCTTTGTCTCTCCACCTAGCTTTTCTCACTTGCTCTCCTCTTCTGACATTCCCACCGCATCAGCCTCCTGTCAGTTTCTGGACCTTTCTAAGCCATGTCTCACCTCAAGGTCTTAGCTCCTATTATTTCTTCTTCTGCTAACATTGTTCTGCCAACTTGCACATCATGGGATTCTTCTCCCTTTAGGTTTAGGTGAAATGTCACCTCCTTGGACAGTTTGTTCCAGACAGCGTGTTACTTGAATGTTTTCTTGGTTCAGCCTGGGACTCAGTATACGTTAGAATTGGCTGTAAGCAGTTTTGGAGCACAGCAATGATAAATCTCTGCGTTCAATAAAAATACTCAAACTTAGATTTTCGTAAATGCCTACTAATCTCTGTACTTCCTTTCTTGGCTTCTGTGTAAGACGAGGCCTCCTCAGTTCCTCTGTCGTTGCTCCAAAGGAACGTGACTTCCATCTTGGCTTTCAGCTTCAGTTGCTTTATTTATTTTATTTTATTTTTTGGTGTGGCAGGATGACGCATACTGAATTAAAAGGCAAAAATGCAGGTTTTTAAAAAGTGGGTTAGGTTCTTAAAATGAGCAGTGGTTTGCTGTGGCATTTAATTATTATATGACATAGTTGTTATCTGAAAGCTTTAGATAGCTACATTTTTAACCTACTTTCTGGCTGAATAGAATCTATGGGTACCCTTTAAAAGAGGGCGATGTAGGTATATTGAGGGAGAAATAAAATGGTACCTTGTACTTTCTAAAAATGTTATTGCTTTCTTTTCACCCTGCAAGGGACATCAAACAAAATGTTGAAAGCCTTTAAGGGAACATTATTCTCCTAATCAGAGACAAGTGGGAAAGTTGAAGTAGCTATACAAATCAAAATCATGTGTATGTCTGTTCTGTGAAATGACAGATGTAAGTTTTCCTTCAGATGGAGGTTTGTTTTCCCTGTTCTGCCTTAGCCACAATAACTTGAAACAGTCTGTCTGCTGGCACACAAAGCGAGGGGGCGGGTGGAGGGGCCCGGGTGTTGCTGTAGGAAAGTCAAGTACATTCTTAGAGCGCCTTTTGGGGACAAGCAGCTGAAATATTTTTATAGTCAGCTAAGATAACAGGGAAGAATGAGAGTCTAGCTTTTTATAACTCAAATCTGCAGAAAATTCAGTTTTCCCATATTTGTATCCAAGTCAGTACCTATTCATTTAAAACTAAGTTCCAATTTGTGGCATAGACTGTGAATATTATCCTGTCAGCCCAGTTTCTTGAGTCCTGCAAGTTGTTTTACAGACCAGTGTGAATGGTGGAATGCACTGAAATGCTGGGCATATTTAAAGCCTCCAACTTTTTCTTTCAGCCTGGATCCTTTTGCTCATTGTGACCTTTTATAGTTGTACCATGAGATACTTGGAGTGGTTGTCACGATATTCCACTTTCTGGAATAACAGGCTGAAGGCCCATATACCTCTTGTTATTTGCTGTAGGTCCCAGGTGACCGTATGATGCAATGTAGTGAATTATGGTGATGGCCAGCAAAATGTCAAGCTGACAAGGTTATGGAATTTCTCAGCCAGCATTCTACATTACACCTTCCAGTTATATGTTCTAAAATATATGTGCCATAGCTAGACTTACAACCAGCATTCCACAAGCCAGCCTTAAAGATAACTTATTCTTTTTCCTCTTCATATGTTGAGAAAGTTTTATAGAACGCTGGCTGAACAGACTATATATCACCAGGTGATGTTTTGAGAGTGGCATGAACTCTTGAAACAGAAAGAAACTATTCATAGTTAAATCCTTAACTTTTGTAGGTTGATTTTAAATTTGTTTTCTTTGACATAAAAGACTATTTAACTTTAAAAATAGCACCTGCCACAAAGAACTCAATGTACAGTGAGTGAGCTGGGGCAAAGAACTTTAAATTATAATTTAGATTTTGTGAAAATGCTGGAACAGGAGAATAGGTATTTTATTTCTCATTCATAAATGGTTATAAATAGTGGCCTGTTATTGGTTGGAATAAGTCAGCAGAAACGGTTTCCTTTATGACCAGAGAGAAACAGGGTTATTGGAGTTCTCTTCTGGGATTATTGCTGTATCCACTTAGACTAGTACAGTTCTTGAAATATTTGTGTGGAAGCTATCTCAGAGGTGTAAAAATAGTTTTAAACAAATCTAATTAAATTCATGTTGGATTCCAAAATCTGCTATTGATATTAGAAATAAAAGTCAGTTTCTTTTGTAAAAAAAAAAAGATGATAACATAGATGAAGTTATTTTAATAAAGATTAAAGGTAGTCCTCTTTGCATGGTGATGCAGGACCATAAAAATAAGCATGCAAGCTGTAACTGTGCAAAACAATCTTAATAATCAATGGGAAAATTACTAGTTCTGTCACCTTAAAAATTTTTTTTGTCAAAACATTACAGTTGTTTTACTGTAGGTGATGTATTTATAGGGAAAGGAAAAAAAATAGTAAAGCTGATATTTATCTAGTGCCCTGTAATTTAAAATGTTAGAAACACTGAGAATTAAAGTGTTTTCTTTCTTCGAGTAGAACTTAACAAGAGTAGTTAGAACATTTTTGCTTTCTTCTCATATACTTTATGATGTGGAGTATCTCTTCTTTGCCTTAGTGAGCCGTTACACTCCTTCGCAAGTTTGAATCAGGTTCCAATATCTTACCATTATGCTCTCAAAGTTGTGGAATATCTGTGAGTTCCTTTAACGTTATTTCCTTTGGACCATCTTTATCCTACATCACAACCACTTTCCAATTTCACTTCCAGTGTCACCACTTTTCATTTCTTTGCCGTGCTTTTTTGTTGTTGTTGTTGTTGTTGGCCCTTTTGACTATACACTTCTGTAAAATGTCATGTGAGTTTATCAATGTAAAGTGAGGAGGCAACACAACTACCTGCTTTGCTGTCTGTGCATGAACTGAATAACAGATATGCTGGGATCAATCACCAGCAGCCTCTGAAGGAAGTGACATGATTGATTACTGATCATGGTACACATCTGTTATTTATGTAGTGGTTTGTGGACCAAAGAGCTAGCAGTGAAGTTTGTACTTTATGCAGTTACCTAGTTAATATTGTGGCAAATGAAGTTCCAACTGTGTTGTTGGGGGACTGAAGTTATTTAGCTAAACTGCATTAACTGAAATTCATGCATATTGGAACCATACAAAGTGAGGAGTGCTTGTATTCCAGTTATAAATTATTTGTAGTATTGTGAAATCTTGACCAGGCTCCCTGTGTCCTTGCCTATTACACACTGAACCCATCCAGCGTAGCCAACCTGTCATTTAGAAATTCAATTCAGAATTGAACTGGGAGTTACAAAGTCTTTGACTCAACCTCAGAGTCAGCTTTGACTCGTCTTCTTACTCTGCACCTCAGTGTGGATCAGACACTGGTGGAAACATATTCCAGACCTTATCCAGCGTGGGCAGTTTTGACTTCATCTGCCACATAGTGAGATCCTGGACATAGCTCTAGGTGGTTACCTTGGTCATTTTTTCCAGCTCTTTCCTGTCTCCTTCACTGTCTTCCCTCTTCTTCGGCTTGCTGCTTATTTCCTGTGCATATCTCCATGTTGTACTGATTGCCCATCTATCATGATATTACTTCCTGTTTCTTTTTGCGGTACACGGGCCTCTCACTGTTGTGGCCTCTCGCGTTGCGGAGCACAGGCTCCGGACGCGCAGGCTCGGTGGCCATGGTTCACGGGCGCAGCCGCTCCGCGGCATGTGGGATCTTCCTGGACCGGGGCACGAACCCGTATCCCCTGCATTGGCAGGCAGACTCTCAACCACTGCACCACCAGGGGAGCCCACTTCATGTTTCTTTTAATTCTTGTTGCCATCATCCTAATCCATGGATTTTTCAACTTGTCTTTCAGTTATTTTAATAGTCTCCTATCTGACTTCTCCACCTAGGTCACTCTCCTTTCCAGCTAATGCCACATGCTATCACAAGAGTAATCTTCCTGGAAAATTCTCTCCTTGGGGTCTACAAAATAACTTGCTAATTACAGAATAAAATCCAAACTTTTTATCAGGCCTTTATCCATTGTCTGACTTAAGCCTACATCTCCCAGTTTATCACCTGACCCCTCCTCTCAGGGATCTGGGGTTTCAGCAAGGTAGACTTCCTCATTATCTCCCAAATATGCCTACCTCCCCCTTTCTTACACACTATCCTCCTAGGATATAATCCTTTCTGTTTTTCTGAAGCCTACCTAGCTTCAAAGGCTTATCTCAAATGAGCTCTCCTGTAAAGTCTATTTTGACTTCCCAGAAATGACTTTTCTCTGGAGTTCCACAGAATTTACATTTTCCAATGTTTCTTATTTGTATTTTTAGTTATTATATATTACCTAGTAGTTCCAGTTAGCTTTTACTTTCTTCTGTAGTATGTAGAATGGTATTTGACAAAGTGGTAGCCATAAATGTGTTCATTCTTTCATCTAGTTTTTTTTTTTGAGCTGCAGCCTTTTTTCTAAAAGCTGAGTTACCATGCTAGAGGTAAAACATTAACGTCCCTGACCTCACAGCACTCTAGTTGAATGAGGTGTACAGAAAAGTAGTCAGGTGATTGTAATGCAGTAAGCCAAGCAGCATGAGGAGCAGTGAATGAGAGCCCATGGAAGCACAGAGGAGAAGCGCCAAACCTAGATGAGGGGCAATTGGAAGTGCTTCCAGGGAACTGAGGTTTAAGCAGTATCCAAAAGGTGAGTAGGAGTTAGGTAGGTGAGGGGGGACAAATAGAAAGAGTGTTCCAGGCCAAGGACACAGGATATATAAAGCTTAAGGAGGGGTGAGAGGCCCTGTCCACTGAGGAACTGAATTCAGTTAGCTAGATTAGTTAGTCAGTGTAGCTAGATTGTAGGGAATGATGTTTCAGAGAGAACAGGATCTCTATGATGAGAAAGATGTGGGAATATTTGATGAATGTTTAGAAGGCAGGACCTGGAGATGGATGTTTGGGTGGGTGAAAGGATAGAGCAGCCCTCAGGTTCCTGTTAAGGGTCTCTCAGTGAATGGAGATGTTAGGGGAAGATGATCAAGTTCCATTTAGGACATTGTAAGTTTGAGGTACCTGTAGAAGATCTACAGGAAATAAACAGTAGTAGACAGTGTGGAGCACAGCAGAAAGCTTTGGCTAAGAAATGTAGTTTTGGGTGACATCATCATATGATAGGCTGAAATCAGAATGTATGGAGTTAGTAAAGCAGAAGATTTTAAGACCAAATCTTGAAGCACATCAGTGTTTCAAGGGTAAGGAAAGAGTGGAGTCTGCAAAGAATATTAAGATACAGTGAACAAAGAGGAAAGAGCAAACTAGATGGGTTGAGATGTCACAGACGCCAAGGGAAGACTGAAATCCATCCATTGGATTTAGCAACATGGAGACCATTAGTGACCTGAGTAAGAGGAGTTTCAGCATAAGAGAAGTGTGGGGAAAGGGAAACACAACGTGACCCTGGCTGGCTGGTAGTGAGTGGAGAAGTGAGCAGACAATTCTTTTGGAAAGTTTGGTCATGGAGGAGAGGATTGAAGCAGAGTAGAAGCTGGAAGAAAATGGAGTTGAGGGGCTATTTTTTAAGCTGCTGGAAATCCGATCAGTTCAAGGGCTGATAGGAAGAATTCATTTGTGATAAATAGGTTGGCCTGAAGTTGAATTTAGCCAGGATTTAAAACTCCTTTTAAAATTCTTCACCCAAACATGTCCTTTTATCTTTTGGTATTCTAAATAACTTTCCAACTATTAATCACTGCTACTTCTAGGTTTCGCTGTGGTCTTGTTATCCCAATGAGATTGCAAATTCCTGTAAAGCAGGATTCAAACTATTCTGCTCCCTTATTCTGGGTAGCACTTATTTCAGTGTCATACGTAGAGAAAATTCTCAACAGATATTATTTTTAGCACTCTCATTTGTTTATTCTTTGAGGAAATATTTAATGTCCACTGTGTGCCGGGCATTATTCTAGGTGCTGAGGATACAAAGGTCATTAAACTAGGCATATTCCTTTCCCCCAAAGAGTTTATAATCTAGGGAGACAGTAAATAAACTAGTAATTAAATAGGAAAACACAGTAATTACAGAATGCAAGAGATATCCTGAGTGGCTACTTTATATATATAAAGTAGCTTTATATGTATAAATATATGTAATATATATATTATATGTATAAATATACATGTATATTTTTTCCCATGAATTCTTGCCACCATTGTGGGTGAACAACCACAAGCAATTGGAGAGCTAAATGACTTACTTAAGGTGGAAAGAAAAAGATAGTAAAAAAAAAAAAAAAAAAAGATGTATTTTTGTCATAGTGTATACTCCTTTGTTTACCATTTCTAAAGTCATTGGGAATATGATGACTGTGCTTTGGGGGAGTTTTGTTGGTTGATTGTTACTTGGCATTTGAGAAACTAACCACTCTCCACATTTTCTCTTTTCCTTTACAGTAATTTGCCATCTTCCATGTATGAATGGAGGCCAATGCAGTTCAAGGGACAAATGCCAGTGCCCTCCAAATTTCACAGGGAAGCTTTGTCAGATTCCGGTCCATGGTGCTGGCGTGCCTAAACTTTATCAGCATTCCCAGCAGTCAGGCAAGGCGCTGGGAACACATGTCGTCCACTCAACACATACTTTGCCTCTGACCATGACGAGCCAGCAAGGAGTCAAAGGTAAGCTGATTATTTTGATTTTGCCCATTCATCAGAACTCTGTTAACATGCCAAACCCATACAGAAGCCAAGTGTCTGCAGGGCTGGTATTGGAACAGAATATGGGCCCAGGTATTTGGTGCCAGTGCTTTCTAGGCTGTAGGGAATGGTATCTAGGAAATAAGAAAATGGAGCCCATCTTTCTCTGGTGATGCAGGACCAAGAGCTGATAAACATACATGGCAGTGTTCTGGTAGGTCCTGAGAAATGGAAAGATGAACAAGATGGTGTTCTGGCCCTTATGGGATTAATAAACTAGAAGATCACACAATACCTGCTGATGAACACCAAGTCTATTTTGTAGTCGAAGAGCTCTTGGTTTTAGTTCTAAACAATCTGTAACCTCACCTCCCTGGGCTTCAGTTTATTCATCTGTAGAGGAAGGCAAACTAGGTCACTTGGAGCTCAGAAATTCTATGACTAATTCATTCTTTTCAACCTGGCACCTCTTACACATGCACAACTTTTAAAAAAGGAGTCAGAGAAGTGTTACTGGCTCTTATTCTTTAAAACCTGAATCTTAGCATCAGAAGATGAAATTCTGTGTGAAAGCTGCAGAGAAAGAAAATAGAGATGTAAAATATCACACTTTGGTATTTTGTGTGTATCACAGGAAGCACAAAAGTACGTACACACCAGGTTTAAGGGTAAGAGAACTATGCTTTGTGAAATTGTGTTGTAAATCCTACAGTCTCTACGATGGAAACTTTGTGAGAAATTCAAAAATAATCAAACTCTTGAGTCTTTATTACTCTTGTTTGGTAGAATGTATGACCACAAGTAGCACAAATTTCGTAGTTTTATGACTCCTCTGAAAAAAATTTTTGTCTCATGGATCTGTTACTGTGAGAAGTTTAAATTTCTCTTTGTAAAAGCAGTTTTATTCTTTAAAGTATATAAATTCAGGTTTAATTTTTGAGTGTCCCCTTTTACTCTCAAGAGTTTTTTAATGGCTGTGCAGCAAAAATAGATACACACTAAAAATGTATCATTTATCCCAGGTATAATATATATGTACTTAAGTATATGTGTGTATATAAAACTTAGTTTCATGCTGACTAGCATGAACATTTACTTTCGTCCTGATGTGCGTATCAATTATTTATGACTGATAAGTTTTCTTCCCAATCTGTTTTAGTGAAATTTCCTCCTAACATAGTCAATATCCATGTGAAACACCCTCCTGAGGCCTCAGTCCAGATACATCAGGTTTCAAGAGTTGATGGCCCAACAGGCCAGAAGGTAAAAGAAGCTCAACCAGGCCAGTCCCAAGTCTCTTACCAAGGGCTTCCTGTCCAGAAGACTCAGACGGTCCATTCCTCATACTCCCACCAGCAAGTCATTCCTCACGTGTATCCGGTGGCTGCTAAGACGCAGCTTGGCCGGTGCTTCCAGGAGACTATTGGGTCGCAGGTGAGCAACACTGCCCAGCCCATTTTAGTGATGTGTTCTAGGTATAGTCTCATTGTAGTAGGAAAGACAGACTTGGTAGAAGTAAGTTTTTTGTAGAAGGGGTTGGCAAACTGACCTGTGGGCCTGTTACTGTAAATAAAACTTTATTGGACACAGCCACACCCATCATTTACATACTGTCTATGTCTGCTTTCATGCTATGGACAGAAGGATGGTATACTTTCAATGAGGGCATATGATCTGAAATGCCTAAAATATGGTCTGCAAAGCCCTTTTCAGAAAAAGTTTGCCATAATTTGTCATCTTTTATTTTCTTATACAAATTTATAACTAGAATGGCAATGCATGAGTTGTTTGAAGTGCATTTTAAATATCATTGGATTTATGTGTAACTTTAGGTCTATATATCGTAAAGTGAGAGAGAGGCTGACTTCTCTTTAAAACTCATCATTGAATGTGCATAGTAAAAGCGACATAAAATTACTGGTTCCTCTACCCCAGTTACTTGGTGCTTCCTGCTTTGGAATTACGTGATAATGACATAGCTTTGTCCTATGGTTCTTCTCCTGTCACCTGATTATGATTTGAACCCCCTGTGAGAAGAATAGGCGAGATCTATTTATTATTCCTGCCGTCACCTGAATATTCAAAAAATTGTTTGTGTGTGAGTGAAATATCTGTTGGTAGTAGAATAAATCGTTCTTGCTTTTGAAACCTGGAGAACACTTTGAGGTGCTGGGCAAGTCCATGGTTGGGTCATCCCCTTTCTTCTAGGGGAGGAGGTAAAATTGGTTTGTAGACCAGAATGGAAAGAACAGCCATGTAGAGTTATAAGACCTCGGTTAGAGCCATGGGCTCAGCACTTGGTGGCAGGGAACCAGCTTCCTTATTTGTAAAGTGGAGACAAGAATATGGGGCTTTGTCAAGATTAGACAAGGTAATGTGACATGCTCTGCAAATGTTACAGAACTACGCAACTACTAGCTTAGAAGACACTTACCTATTGATAGAGTCAAACATAAAAAGAGAGCAGGTGATTGCTTAGGTCACGTAACTTCAGTAAGACAGGGAAGGCTTGATGCCCCACACAACCTTGGTCTGCCTCCGGAGCCTGAAATGCCTACTTAAGAGGGACCTTTTCCTTCCTCAGTTGAAGACCAGGTTTAAACACATGCTTTTTGGAGAAGGAATATCATCAGTTTACATTTAGCTTAGAAGTAAAGACTGGATTACTGTGTTAAGGGCAAGTTTTTATAGGGGCAGTGGGGCTGAAGTAAACCTCGTATGCTGCACAGTTTGCCCCAGACAAGCCTTGGAGAAGGAGGAGGAATTTGGTGCCATTTGCATTGTTTAATCATTTCAGCTTAGGTTGGTCATGAGAAAGGAAAAAAGCAGGTCCTTTTAAAATTCTGTGCCCAGTATCCTTCTCCCTAGTTTCCAAGTTGGAACACAGATGGTAAAAAGCAAGAAAATGAGATGTCAACAGACTTGTTATTCTTGTACATATAATCGTAGGCAGATGATTGCTAACTAGAAAGAATATAAACAGATTATTTACTTTTAGGCCTAAGCTGGACTATACAATCCATATGCATTGGATAGTTGGTGGAGTTACCCAAATAATCCATACTCGGTGGAACACTTTTTTGCCTTATCTGGATACTTCTCTGACTTTTGGTCTGAATGATCCAGACAGTGATCTCAATTCTTAATTCATTTTGCATGTGTAGTAACTAATACACAGCTTCAAAATAAGACCTGTTTTGCGAAAACCTTCTCAGAAGATATTTGCTTTTCCTGGTGGTGAGAAATATTGCTGAATGCCCATGATTGTCCAATTTGTGCAATTAGGATGATCCAAGCATTAAAAAAAAAATTACTGGCAAATAGTCAATAGTATATAAGATGTATCCTACAAAGGTGTTTGGAAATATTTGTGCCTTCTTGCTGTGGTTGGTGTGCAAACGTAGTTACAGAGGGAGGTACAGGTGGATTTTAAATAAATGGCAGAAACGACTGCATAAATACTCACTAGTGCTTTGCTCAGTGAGAAAACTCTTATTAGATGCAGATTACAACTACTGAGACCTTCATGTCATAGTCATCAGTAAGCACCTCTGTTTATGTATTGCCATTAGAGGTCATATACAAAACAAATTTAGTAGAAAAAGCCCTTGTTTCTGTGGCACATTCTAAAAATGAGGCAGTAAACTTGAGGTTGAAAAGCCAACATGAACTGTGATCAGTGTATTTAAATTCATGGGAGCTTCATAGAATAGAATTTCAGGAACTGCTTGGATGGTGGAGGAAAATGGATGATTGGTTAGGAAACTAAGCTCACAGAGAAGTGGGGGAGAAATTAAACAGAAGAGAGAGAACACTGCAAGAAACAGGTAAGGACGAAGTGTCAGAAGAGACCAGAGAAGTAAATTAGTTTAGAGTTCCTGGCAGGCTTTGGCACAGATATGAAGCCTTTAAACCTGAGGCATAAAGGCAAAGTAAAAGACTTGGTATCAAGGTAAAAATCGCATGATGCCCCATTGATCAGGTGATCAAACTCAGAATCATTAAAAGGGGGACAGCTGATATCATATGCCTCCTGATGGGATGCAGTATGAAGTGTAGAGCAACACCTTAAAGGTGTTCTTGCCAAAAATGTGTGAGCTGAATCTAATCCATCCTTTACACCTAACCTCCAGCTCATAGGGAATACTGAGGGTGAAGAAACAAGCCAAAACTATCATACTCCCTCACATCAGAAAGAATGATAATGTAGGGTATTATTGCTTGGTTTCTTCATATCGTTAAAAAATAAAGATTGACTTCCTCAGAAAGAGACTAAAGAGAGACAATAGCACATATAATATATGAGTCTTAATCATATCTTGGTTTTAAAAAAATCAAAACCCAGCTCTGAAAGACATTTGAAGAACAATTGAGGAAGTTTAAATACGGACTGGATATTAGATGGTATTTTGGAACTATTATTTTCTTAGGTGTGATAATGGTGTTAGAGGTATGTAGGGTAGTGTCCTTATTCTTGAGTGAGGAATGCCATGATGTCTGTAATTTACTTTCAAATGCCTTTTATACACAAATATAACAAAATTGTAAAAATTGTTGACTCTGAGAGGTGGGAAAGCAAGTGATCACTGTATTATTCTTTGAATTATCTCAGCATATTTGAAAATTCCTTATGAGGAAAAGAAGGAAAATGTGAACATTTCCTAGACTTATGAATAGAGTACTTTTATGATGAACTTAAAAGCTCTAAGTTTAATACATTTAATGAACTTTTAGAAAATTTTAAAAGTTTCAACTTTTGAATGAGATGGGAGTGGACGTGGGGCTGGTAGACATGAGGAGGTCAGGGAAGAGAAGTTGGCCTTAGTCCAATTGTGAAATGATCAGGGTCCAATCTAAGAAGTAAATTTAAAGATGAAGAGATTAATGCAGAGGCTTTTGTGAAGAATCCAGCATCAGGATTTGATTATGGGCTGTTGTGAAGAAAAAGATGGTGCTGAGTTGGAGTATTCTGAACTCCCTGGCTTCAGAAATCAGATAAATGACCAATCAGAGAGCTCTGATTGATTAACTGACCCTTGGAGGGGAGGATTGTGAGGTAAAGATGAGTAGCTACATCTTTGTTTTAACCAGTTCCATCTTTGATTGATGTCAAGAATCAGGTATTCTTGAATATCAATCATGGAGTCCAGTGCTGTTTTAGAGATGAAGTGAGAGAGGATTAATGGAGAAAACTCAGTGGTCAGTGACTAGACTTAGTGATGATAGTTAAATTAATAAGAACAGAGATTGTTTTGGCTTGGTTTATAAAGTGGAACGAGGAGGAATAATGGGATTGGAAATATCTAAAGTGTTTTTCACCTTGATGGAAAGTGTCAAGATAAAGGGGGAAATACCTTTCCTATTGTAGAAAGTGATGTTTCATCTTTCAGAGTCCTAAAAATAATTTCTTGTTCTTAAGATTATATAAACTGTTGATTTCTGTGTGAATCAGGCTGGGTACAGGCATCACTAAATTCACTTTAAAGTATTAGAAGAATAGAAATTAATCTAATAGAACGTACAGGGTGGCTAAGAGGCATTGGTTTCTTGAATGTAAATCAAGTTTGAAGTAGCTGAAAAGTCATAATTTTGGCAGAGATAAGTATCTGTGCTGTCTGCAGTAAACAGTGGTATGCCATATATATTTGAAAACATTTCTGAGATTTTGCTCAATGTATAGATCAAATTAGAATTACATTTCTAGGGGTTATAATTACCAATTACTTTCAGTATAATCTTATGTTTTCATGTGCTTAAAACTTCAACATTTCCAGTCAAGTTTTCATCTCTAGGGAGAGGCCAAATTTCAGAAAAATACCCCTCAAATCTATTTTTGCACCACAGGGTCATCGAATGTGTACACTTTTTCCATTGTGCAAGGGTGTCCTTTATTTTAAACTGGTTTAAACAGTGACTAAATTTGAGATTTATTTGGCATCTGAGTGTTTGGTTGTTTCAAACATGTTTTATTTATTGCCCAATTACTGGAAATAAATGTTTACAGTGACCTAATGATGTCAGATGGTATGAAAAGACCTTGTGTGAGAGGTAGAGTTCAGAGTCCAGCTTCCATGTTGGGTGTGCCATTGCTGCCTTGTGAAATCATATGCTTTTTGTTCATTGTGGAAACATGCCCCTTAATTAGACAGGAGTTACAAGATGAGACAAAAATTCAAGTGCCTCAAGACTTTCCGATTGTAAGTGCCAAAAGAGCAGCAAATTCCATGTATAAATACCTGAGTTAAATAAGGATAGAAATACTAGAAAACCTGAAGTAGATGTAAACAGAAGAGAGAGGGTATTTTTAGTACAGCACTCTAGCACGGATAAAGATAATCAAATAACATACAAACCCACTTTCATAGTTGGCAACCATAAAATCCCCATAATGATTAAAAAAACCCATGGGTACAAGATGTACAAACTATAAGGTATAAAATAATCTATAAGGATATACTGTACAACATGGCAAACATAGACAATATTTTACAATAACTATAAATGGAGTATAAACTTGAAAACTTGTGTACCACTATATTGTATATCTGTAACATGTAATATTGTACAGCAACTGTACTTCAATTAAAAAAAATACAGTTTAATTTACAAAACCATAAGAAACACACTAAGATTAAATTCTCTATTATATATTCTATAGAAGAAAACAAGCTTTATGTGGATTAGGAAGAAAAGGACCACTTCTTGATGTGAAATCCTGATATCGTTGGAAAAACCTTTCTTTCCTTTAATTACTGGTCATATAAATTTTAAGCCCTGGGACAAAAATTGAGTTAAAATGACATGAGAACAGTTTGGGATCCTCTTAGAGGTTCCAGAAGTTGTTCCAACAGTTCTTTTTGGACAAGAAGAATAGAAACAGAATGGGCCACTGGAGAAAAAGATTCTTTAATTGGAGATTGGTCTCTTTTGGCAGACAAATTCAATAACATCCTCAAGCTCTAAACCTTAACACTGGAACGAACTTACACACACACACAATTCTGAAGGGCCAAGCAGATGCACTTTGCTTTTGTTTAAAAAAACTTTAAAAAAATAAGCCTCATGGAGAAATTAACAGGAAAGTGTGAACTCACTGAAGTGGAAAAGTAACTGAACTACATGGCTGAAAGTACTTTTTAAAAAAGTCACAGGACTTTGAAGAAAAATATTTCCTGGTTTCTACCACACAGAAGCCAATGAGAAAGTAGAGAAACAGATGCCTGTCAGTTCCACACGGCAGAAAAAACAGAGATGGATAAGTAGAGATGTGGCTGTAGATATGGGCTGCAGACTTTGCAAATCTCTTCTCAGTGATGGAAAAGGAATTTAGTGCTCAGTTAAGGGATCAAGGACATGAAGTTCTGCTTAGAAACCTCTTCTTTGATTTCCTCAGACTCTTCTCTGCCCTGATGATGAGCATTTCTGGGGTGAGGCCTGAAGCTGTGATGAAGTACCAATTTTATCCTGATGGGGGGATAATGCCAGCATGGTTGTAACACTTTCACTCTGGTTAATTCCCTAAATTGAGTCCATAAACTACATAAATAGATGAGAAGTCTAAATAAAGAATAACTATAAAACATTTTACCAAAGGCTCTTGTTGGCCTCTTGTATCTGTGTTATCTCTTATGTGGGAAGGAGAACTGAGTCATCCAGGTGGGGTCAACAGTGGGTACAGGTGTGTATGTGGCTCTCTTCTCTTCCCCATTTCCCCAGGCCACATGCTCTTGGGGTCGGAGCCCTCCGGGTGAACTTGGCCTTCTTGCAGAGGGCCTGCTGGACAGTGATGAGGGAAGGCAGGGCCAGAGCCACCAGACATCTGCCTTCTCCAGGAGCAGAGACCCCTGTGGGGGTGTGCTGATTGCATTTACTGAAGTTTGGCCTCCTTCAGGTGGAATAAGTCATAGACACCAGGCACTTCCTATGCCATCTGGGGTTTACTTCAGTATCCTACTCAAATAGTCCTTTGGCATAATCTAAGAAATATTTGACTGTTAGGGAGTCTGGTTGTCCCCAGCAACTGTAAAATGGCCATCCTTGCCAAACCTTACCTGTATCAACAGCAGAGGGTGTCACTGAAGGTGTCACATGCATCGCAGTGATAGGTCTTGGACCTCTGCAGTGTCGATTGGTCTTTCCAACTGCCTCTGCCAGATGGACTTTGTGCAGGGGCCCTCTTCCTTGGAGTTGAAAAGATCAATAAAGACAGGGATAAGACCCAAAGGGGAAACACACTGCACATGAAAGAGAACATGTCTCCATGTCACTGGGCTTCTGCCAGTGGCGGTAAGAACCGCTGGTTTTACTTGGATTGAGAATGTAGGACTGAGACATTAGGATAATCAAAATATAGATTCTTAGAACTGAAGTAGAGTACTTAAGAGAATGGGTGATGACCCAGACATTACCCTTCCTACTGCCTAATATCGAGTCTTTACCCAGGCCGATGTCTTCTGGGCACCAAAGAGGCTGTCAGCTTCAGGTGTTCACTTACCCTGACCTGTTTTATAGACAAGCAAGTTTATGTTTCTTTGGTCCGCTCAGATGTTTTTCATTTTATTTATGATAAAGGCAGTGAAAATGCCTTTATCATGACATGGAATATCAAATTTCCGTATTTTATACCTCTAAGGCTCACTGAAATAATATACCTATTAACTAGACTCCTGTTTTTTCAGAGGAGTAGGCATTGAAAATAATCATGGGGCAGTTCAGAGTGGATACATGTTGTGTCACTTCTGATGTTGACAAAGTGGCAAGATTTTGTGATCATTACATTTGAAGATGACAGTTCTGAGCACGTTGGAAGTGGTTTTAAGAGCCCGTGACCTGAACTGATGGCTGGTTTAGGCTCTATACGTTACAAAAATGTGTGAAGAGTCAAAGCTGGTATTTCTAGGATCTGATGTTGTTTCTTGGCTTTGTCTGCATTACCCCTTGGAATTGAGATTTGCTAAAATGAAGTGGAATCATCTGATTTGCTAAAAAACAAAAAACAACACAGTTCTTCAGAACATGACCCATAAAGTTGTAGTGAAAAAAGCAACATTACCCTTTGTTGAAAGACAATAAAAGGATTCCCCAACTCTGCCCTGCACCTTCCCCCACAATGATGATAAATACTGTATTTTTATTCCTCATCCTCATTCCATTTTTTCTCCTTTTGTATATAAAAGAATTTATAGGGCTTCCCTGGTGGCGCAGTGGTTGAGAGTCCGCCTGCCGATGCAGGGGACACGGGTTCGTGCCCTGGTCCGGGAAGATCCCACATGCCGTGGAGCGGCTGGGCCTGTGAGCCATGGCCGCTGAGCCTGCGCATCCGGGGCCTGTGCTCTGCAACGGGAGAGGCCACAACAGTGAGAGGCCCGCGTACTGCAAAAAAAAAAAAAAAAGAATTTATATATGAAATTGGATATTGTTTTAACAAGATCTCTCTTTGAGACTGTGCATTTACTCGAGTGATACTGCTGTTGTGCAGTTTGGAAACTGGTTTTGAAGGAAGTGTTTCAGAACCAGTTAACAAGCTGCACATGAAAACTAGTCTTCGATTTTCTGCAGCTCACCCATTTAATGTGTTCTCAGTGAATCCGAAAGCTTCTGATGCTCAGTTCAGCCTCTCGTGGGCTGAATACCACCATTGAGGGCATTTAAAATAACATGTATTCAGCGCTGAAGAGAGTTCTGAAATCCAGACAGAGGAGTTCTAAATATTTTGAACAAAGACAGCAATGCTTTCAAGATGGCACTTTGGAGAGGACTGGCTTAGAGTGTGCAGGCTTTGATGGAGTTGAGAAGATGGTCTGACGGCTCTGTGGCTTTGGGGCAGGCATCTTAGGAAGGCCGTGTATTTTTATAAAATAGTTGATAGAGAACATTCACATGTATGGCCTTACCTGACCTTCAAAACAACCTCATAACAAGGAAAAGTAGGTATTCTTGTCTCCCATTTACTTAAGTGAAACTTGAGGCTCAGAGAGGTAAGGGGACTAGCTTGTGTTGGTATTTCCAAAATAATAGCTCTTTTCCCACTTTGGCAAACTCACCATATCTCTGGCCCTTGGTTTCTTTATTTTTCAAATAACTGGTTTGGCTGAGAAGACTACCAAGGCCTCTTTTAGTCATGCAGTCCTCTGACTGTGATGATTTTGATGTCTCTCTTCTTTTCTGCAATCTTAGGCACCACTGATACTTACATATGCACAGGATCTGTGGACAAAGCAAACTGTACAAACCTCGAATACAGTCAGTACCTGGAAGGATCTTTCAAATCCACCCCGACTTCAGAGACTCAAGTGTTTGCTCCTCTAAAAAGCATTTCAATCCTTCAGTGCACATTGCTCTCTCCTCCCGACCTTTTACTGCATGTAGAATCCAATCAGACCATTTTGAATTTAGTTGTTTTAAAGTTGATGATTTTGTGCCTCTCTTCTCTTCCCCACAAGCTTGTGCTTTGCATGAGGACAGGGCCACTTACAGACTGAGCTCAGTACTGGGCACAGGTGAGTTGTCAGTAAGTATATTAGTATCAGTCAGTGTAGGTTAGGTTTTGCTGCAGTAATAAACATTACAAAAGCTTACACTTTGTATGCGCTATATGTCTAACAGGTGAGCAGGGGGGCTCTGTGCTACACATCTCTCAGGGACTCAGGCTGATGGTGGTTTCCACTGTGTTGTATGGAATACATGACCTCTCAATTCTGACAGCAAGAGAAGTCTTAACCCCCAATGTGACTGTAATTGGAGATAGTCTGTAAGGAAGTAATTAAGATTAAATAAAGTCATAAGGGTGGGGCCCTGATACGATAGGATTAGTGTTCTTGTAATAAGAGATACCAGAGAGCTCCCTCTCTTCATCATGTGAGGACATAGCAAGATGGCAGCCTCTTATAAGCCAGGAAGAGAGTCCTCACCAGAACTGGCCATGCTAGCACCTTGATTTTGGGTTTTGACACTCCAGAACTGGGAGAGAAAATAAATGTTGTTGAAGCCACCCAGTCTCTGGAGTTTCGTAATGGCAGCCCAAGCTGACTAACGGAGTAAGGGACCAGAGCATGTGGGGAAGCAAGTGGTTCTTTGGTGAGCAGTAAATGTTCCCACCACAAGTGGCAGAGCAGTGGTCAAGACAGACATGGTTCCCTGCTCACAGGGAATTGAAGAAACTTATTAATATGGCTTGTGGCATTCAGTTTTTCTATACTACTTGCGACCAAACCACAGGTAATTATTAGTTTTGAGTTCTGTGTACTTGGATGAGATACCGAAAAACTGAAAGCTTAACCAAGTGAGGCACGTGTTACAGCTGACATAGTGTTATGAGGCCTCAAATGGGTTTTTGTTCCTTTCAGTATCTCTATGTAAACAAAAATGAAACTGACAAGCAATGAAGCTTCATAGAAAGAATTTCTCTCAATACAATTCCAGAAATAAGCGTTGGGGAGAATAGGCCTTATGTTCATCATTTGTGAGTGATCTGATTGCTGTAGTAATAACCATGCCATGCCTACATGCCTGTCTTTATTTCCTCCCTCATCTTGAGTCTAACTTTATAAAGGAAATATCCTTGGTAATGGAAGTTTGGATAAATTTCATGTTTGTACCAGCTAGTACTAGGATTTATGATGTTATTTGTGTTTTGCTGCAAGGAAAGGCTAACAGGAATTATGATGTTGGGATATAATCATGAAAAAACATAATTCTTTTTGCAATTTAAGAATAGCAAGACACATACATCATAGCTTGCTAGACTTGACTGTTGAAATACTCAAATCATCGTAGAGGTGGAGAAAATAGGCAGCCCAAATTTGATCGTTTATTTAGAAAAGATGTCAAGTAGAATCATACGTTTCATGCTTAAGAATTTTTTCTCCTTTTATGTTACTTTAAAACCATTTTTGCCTTAGTGTAACTTTAAAAATACTGTTTCATAAAACTAAAGTAGTTGACTGGAATTCCTTGAAGCCCATGGTTTGGCTTCAGCAGGCTTTAAACAAATACACTGTCAGAAATCAATGTGGATACATTTCCAACAGTTAATGCCCTAGTCACAGTAGATACTTTGCAAAATCAATACCCTGAAATATCAGAGGATTATGGTTGTATCAGATACACCACATGCCTAACATTGTTTTAATTACTCTAATAAAAGAAAGCTGGGTGGACTTTAAAAAAACAAAACAAAAACAACAAAAAAAATCTTGCCTGTAAAGAATGTTCTGCTCAAGCCAAAGCAAATTTTTTACAAGTTCTTTTAGAAAATCTGGAAGTATTTAAGCGTTTTCCTCTTCTTCTTATGAGACAATGCCTGTTACCCTGCCAGTGCTCCATCGTACAATATTCTCCTTTATGACAACAGACGTTTAGAACAAGTTGATCAAATATGTTGCTATAGTTACGTTAGTGATAGGGTTCAGAGATTTGGACCTTTTTTCTCATTGGCACATAGACATGAACATATTTAATGTTCTGGTATATGGACGCTGAAGAGTTCTCATGAGGTTTTCTAGTTTGATTTGGAGCCATAGTTGGTCCACAGGCTGGAGGACTGTTTTGCTCGGAAGATGGGCAGAAGTCATTTTGCCAAAGTGTGTGTTTATATCACAGCGAAAAGATTAACAGAAACAAAGAGGCCCTGTGACAGAAGTTTGGATTAATTGTTACATTACATACAGGGAGAACTTTCCCCATAAGGGTGCTCATTCTGGTTTTTATGAGAAATCCCAGATTTTCAAAAAATGGGATTCACATTCCTCAACCAGATTCAGAGAACTGAGGGTGTAGCTTCTGTTTGCCAGAATACCTCAAGGCTTTGTGCCAGAACATTGGAATAAGGTGCTTCTCGGTGGGGGTAGAGGTGAGCATGGCAGTTGCACACTTGGAATAATTTATGGGACACCTGTGCAGAATGGGTTGATCAACCATAATGTGACTTTAAAATGAGTCATCGCTCAAGGCATGGAAAATCTGTGTCTCCATGACTGTCTTGAATAATTTCTGATATTTTGCCTATTGGTAATCATCTATTCATTATAATTTTTATAATTTAGAAAGGAGCCATTTAAAAGCCGTGACTGTTTTTAGAAAGAGCTGCCCTTTTTTTTGTGAATACTGACTAGCAGAAAAGGGAGAGGGTATGAAGCAGGGTCCAGAAGAGGAGGCCCATTCTGGTTATCACTGATCAAGTTGGTCCAGGTCACGGTATGATGTTAGGACGAGGAAGCATGTGGCAGCAGGGAATCTAGTGTATCAACCTGGCAGGCAGGGAACATTTAAGGAACATGGAGCTTCACAGGTTACCCTCACCCCTGCTCTAGAGTCTTCATAAAATCATAGAATCTAGGTGCATCAACGAATATTTGCAATTAGTCTATCCTTAAAATTTGATTGGTGAGGAAGCTAAAGTCCAGAGATAAATAAATTTGCTTCACGTCTTGTTTTGAGTTTATGGTAGCTAAGGGCCAAGACTGAGGCTTTCTGCTTCCTACTCCAATATTGTTTCTACTGTTCCATCCAGTCTCTTAGGTCATTTCTCCTGGGTGTGGAGGATTCACAAGAAACCATTGCTGTCTGTATAAGTCAGCTTGGGCTGCCATAAACAATACTATAGACTGGGTGGCTGAAACAACCAAAATTTATTCTCATAGTTCTGGAGATTGGAAGTCTAAGATCAAGATGTTGAGAGATTCAGTTCCTGGTCGGGCTCTCTTCCTGGTGTGTAGATGGCCACCTTGTCACTGTCTTCAGATGGCAGAGAGAGAAAGGGCTCTGGTCTGTCTTCCTCTCCTTATAAGGACACTAATCCTATCACAAGGGCCCCACCCTCATGACCTCATCTAAACCTAATTACCTCCCAAAGGCCTTACCTCCTAATATCATCCTGTTAGGGGTTAGATGTGAATTTGCATGGAGGGGCACACCAACATTCAGTCCATAATAGTAGCTGAACGTGAAAGAACAGATACATTCGCTGGGACATGTTTTAGGGAGTTCCATGTTCTGCGGTGTCTTGTGATTGCACCATGTATGCTTGGGAGTAGATGCAGAGTAGGCTTCACTATTTTGGCTTCATGGTCTTGGTCCTCTGGCACCAAGACATGGCATATGACAAGAAGGATCTTGATGTCCCCAAAGTGAAATCATCTGCTGCTTGAACATTGATATTAACTGGTTGACTTATTGTGATACCATGTTGTCCTTATTGAGTAGAATAAAAATGAAATCCAGATAATCACAAACTCTCCACAGCATTTACTCCCTGACCATTTTCTACCGGTCAGAGCACTTTTGTGAAAACCTGAACATTTTTAGCAAAATCTTAAGAATATCGTGTTTCTTCTTAAATATCTAGAGCTAACTTATTATTTTTTTTATATACATCTTTTCTCTGTAAGTTGAATCTGGGACACTGTATTATATTGAGTAACTGTTAGATTACTTTGTCATTTGTTAAATAAGCCTGGATTTTTAAATGAGGGACCCAGAGGAAGGGGTCTAATATTGACTGTGAGCCATGCATGTCTGGACACGTGGCTGTCTCACGTAGAATCTGCCTCTATGTATTGTCTAAGTTTTGAGAGGTCTGTGAAAATGGACATTTTTAGTCCCATTTTATAGAGAAAATAGGCAGAGAGAGGTTGAGAGTTTTGCCCATGGCCATGTAGGTGATGATGGGTAAAGTGAGGATTTGGACCCACGTTTGTCCAACTTCAAAGACTATGCTCCTGTCATTTATTCAGTTACGGGTCATCTTTACACTGCTTTTCACTGGACCCACAGGGGGTAGAATTGTGTGGGAAGGTCAATTTCACAGTCATAAAGCACTAATTCTGCCAAACATGGAGATGCCTGGGAGTTTGTTTTGTGTTGGGACCTCTCTTACTGGGACAGCATTTGTTGGGAAAGAGATCATTTGTGGTGAACTTAAAAACCCTCTTCTGCTAGTCATGTGAGGAGAAGTATAGCTAACGGGCCTTTAATAATTATCCAATTTTATATTTTGATCCTCTATTACTGATCACGTTGACCTTAAATATAATTTCTTCCCTTTTTCCCCCCATGAATGATGTACTCTATCCTGGTAATTCTTACTTACTTTTGAGGGGAAGTACCAGATGTAGAATACTATACTTTTATAAAAACATACTCTTTTCTTCCTCTTCTTCCTCCTCTTTATCAATATTTCCACGTTTGCCACACTGCTTCAAAGATGTCAAATATCTCACTGGAAGCAATCCAAAACTTTTGGGAAAAGGAATGATTACCTTTGCTTTTCCCTGTCTCCTGATTAATTTTGATATCCAACTACAGATTGACTCCCACATTGGGAGAATTCTCCATGGCTTAGCTCCACCTCATTCTCTGACTTTCCCCACTGGCTTGCTGTTCCTTTGCATTTGGCCTGCCTTCCTCTGTCCTTCCCCCACCCTCGCCCTGGGGTCTCTTCCAGTTGTATTAGGTATTGGGCTTAGTTAAAGCCGCTCCATCCCTTTGGAATCTCTCTCCCCAGTCCAGCCGTTGAGTCACTGCCTTGTTTCAGTTCTTGCCTAAACACAGCTCTGCACACTCTTGCAAGAAAGAGTTGCAATGCATCAGCCTCTCTTCTTTCATGTTTTACTTTGGTGCAATCTCTAGGAGCATTTTAAAAATCTGTATTCCTTTAACACTTTAGGTTCTGTTTATTTGTTTCTTTGGTTCTAGCGCCTTAATCTCTTTGAGAAAATGTTCTTTATTCAAACTCAAAGTATTTTATACTTCTGTGTATAATGGTTCCTGATAACAAAATAAAGTGAGCTACATACATGTGATAAGGATAATTTGTAAGAGTACTTCACTATTAACATTTTTAAATGTCTTAAGTAGTGGGTCCTTGACATGGTGGCCATCTTCATGAAGTGACCCTTCTACTACTGAAATATCTGAACCCTTTTAAGAAATGTATCCTGAGAGCCTAACAAATTGGCCAGCACTGTACCACTTGATAGGTTGCATCCACACAAGATATAAGCTGAGGAGGATGGTGCAGGTCCAGCCCATGCTCTGCTTACCAAACACTATGTCCTGGTGCAGAACACACCCCAAAAGATCACCTTCTTTTAGTCCCTGCACAGGGGCTGATGGGGTAAGGTCAACCATGCTTGGACATGCATCATTTAATCTCACCACAATCCTTTGAAGTTGGGATTACTGTCCCATTGTCTCAGTACTGGTCAGGAGAGGCTGGATAATCTGTGGAACATCTCGTCAGAGAGAGCTGGGGTTTAGATCCAGCTGTAATGATTCCAATCCAGTACTCCTTCCTTTTTCCCAAGGCTGAATCTTCCTTGGAGAAGATCCACTGGCCCAGTGTAGCAAACGTTCTTGAAATGAGGATACTATAGGTATCAGTAATCTTAAGGTATGAAAATTGAATCTCTTGAAACCACACTCCAATGTTTATCACAATCCCTTCAAGCAATTGTTCATCTCTGAAGCAACTCCAGTGGTGAGATTTTAATTGACAAAAAATAGAAGCCATGATAAGTTGAAAACTTATCATTCCAGCTCATATATTTATAGGGAGATCTAAAACCAGTTGTCATCACAGCTTTATTTTGAGTATCAGGAAAGTGGTGTGGTGTTTTAAAACTGAGGATTTGCAAGGTAAGTTTTTCAGATTAAGTCTGCAGATAAGTGTTCTCAATCAGGTCAAGATTTAGAAGAGTACAGTGTCTTGCAGTCTGTTAATTCTTAACAATGTTTAACAAAGGCTTTTACACCATTGCTTGCAATAATTTTTTGTTGTAAAAGTCAAACCATGAACATTCAAGGAGTAATTGTAATGATTTTTAAATAGTCTTACCTTCTGATATATAGTGCTAATACAGGTATGCAGATAGGAAAGGTCGAATTATTTTCATGCACCCAATCTTCTAAGAATCATGGTGATTAGGACTGGGAGTAGCTCTATTTGTTTTTCCCTTTTCTCTCTAGTTCGCATAAGTCCTCACCTCTCAGGCTGGGGTGAGCATCTCTGGTGATGTTGATTTGAGGGACGAGGTGTGAGACACAGGAGATGGGTAGGAATGCATCTGCCCAGACACAGTCCTGTAGAGATGTGAGAGCAACAGAAGTACTTGGGGTTTCTCTAGTGTGTAGTAATTTGCATTTCCTAAATCAAGTAATGCAACCTGTCAGTGTATACTGAGCATGGAACCCTAGACCTGGCAGAAACCCTAAGAGTCATCTACTTCATACCCTGAGCATTCCTGAGAGATGGTCCTCCAGCCTCCATTCCCAGGGAAGATATTGACCTCTTCCATTGTTGAGGATTATTAACTGTTGAAAAGGTCTCCTGCTTAATGAGCTGAATCCTTTCTTCCTGTGATTTGCAACCTTTAGTCCTGCTAATACCTTCACCATGCAGCTAACTTCAAACAACAAGTTTGTTTAACATATCTGAACTCTGCCATCTGTCTTATTATCTCTACTTTCTTCAGTTGATACTCACAGGACCCAGTTGCCAGAACCTTCCTTGTTCTGTTCGGACACCTCTAGGTGGGTCATACACTTGCTGAATCCTAGAAGGGACGTGGGGTTAGAGTGTCCCCTATCTGCAGCCAGAGGTTGTGGGAACTTTTTGAGGAGCTTTATCACATTGATCGATGGACAGGGTAGATTTTTCTTTCTGACTTGAAATAGCTAAATATTGGGTTATAAAGTTAGCACATTTCTTCTGGATTTCTAATAAGATATGCCTTGCAGTGAGAGACAGGCTTTCTCTGAAAATGTGGTGAATGATTCACATAGGAGAAATTCATTTGTATTTTTTTTGTTTCTTTTCTTTTGTTTTTTAAATTTTTGCATTTTATTTATTTTATTATACAGCAGGTTCTTATTAGTCATCAATTTTATACACATCAGGGTATACATGTCAATCCCAATCTCCCAATTCATCACCCCCCCACGCCCCCACTGCTTTCCCCACTTGGTGTCCATATGTTTGTGCTCTACACCTGTGTCTCAATTTCTGCCCTGCAAACCGGTTCATCTGTGCCATTTTTCTGGGTTCCACATTTATGCGTTAATATACGATATTTGTTTTTCTCTTTCTGACTTACTTCACTCTGTATGACAATCTCTAGATGCATCCACATCTCTAAAAATGACCCAATTTCGTTCCTTTTCGTGGCTGAGTAATATTCCATTGTATATATGTGCCACACCTTCTTTATCTGTCGATGGGCATTTAGGTTGCTTCCATGACCTGGGTATTGGATATTGTAAATAGGGCTGCACTGAACATTGGAGTGCATGTGTCTTTCTGAATTATGGTTTTCTCAGGGTATATGCCCAGTAGTGGGATTGCTGGATCATATAGTAATTCTTTTTTTAGTTTTAAAAGGAACCTCCATACTGTTCTCCATAGTGGCTGTATCAGTTTACCGTCACACCAACAGTGCAAGAGATTCCATTTTCTCCATACCCTCTCCAGCATTTGTTGTCTGTAGATTTTCTGATGAAGCCCATTCTAACTGGTGTGAGATGATACCTTATTGTACTTTTGATTTGCATTTCTCTAATAATTAGTGATGTTGAGCAGCTTTTCATGTGCTTCTTGGCCATCTGTATGTCTTCTTTGGAGAAATGTCTATTTAGTCTTCTGCCCATTTTTGGATTGGGTTGTTGGTTTCTTTAATATTGAGCTGCATGAGCTGTTTATATATTTTGGAGATTAAGCCTTTGTCCGTTGACTCATCTGCAAATATTTTCTTGCATTCTGAGGGTTGTCTTTTCGTCTTTATGGTTTCCTTTGCTGTGCAAAAGCTTTTAAGTTTCATTAGGTCCCATTTGTTTATTTTTGTTTTTATTTCCATTACCCCAGGAGGTGGGTCAAAAAAGATCTTGCTGTGATTTATGTCAAAGAGTGTTCTGCTTATGTTTTCCTCTAGGAGTTTTATAGTGTCCGGTCTTACATTTAGGTCTCTAATCCATTTTGAGTTTATTTTTGTGTATGGTGTTAGGGAGTGTTCTAATTTCATTCTTTTACATGTAGCTGTCCAGTTTTCCCAGCACCACTTGTTGAAGAGACTGTCTTTTCTCCATTGTATATCCTTGCCTCCTTTGTCATAGATTAGTTGACTGTAGGTGCCTGGGTTTACCTCTGGGCTTTCGATCCTGTTCCATTGATCTATGTTTTCTGTTTTTGTGCCAGTACTATATTATCTTGATTACTGTAGCTCTGTAATATAGTCCGAAGTCAGGGAGTCTGATTCCTCCAGCTCTGTTTTTTTCCCTCAAGACTGCTTTGGCTATTTGGGGTCTTTTGTGTCTCCATACAAATTTTAAGATTTTTTGTTCTAGTTCCGTAAAAAATGCCATTGGTAATTTGATAGGGATTGCACTGAATCTGTAGATTGCTTTGGGTAGTATAGTCATTTCACAATATTGATTCTTCCAATCCAAGAACATGGTATATCTCTCCATCTGTTGGTATCATCTTTAATTTCTTTCATCAGTGTCTTATAGTTTTCTGCATACAGGCCTTTTGTCTCCCTAGGAAGGTTTATTCCTAGGTATTTTATTCTTTTTGTTGCAGTGGTAAATGGGAGTGTTTCCTTAATTTCTCTTTCAGATTTTTCATCATTAGTTTATAGGAATGCAAGAGATTTCTGTGCATTAATTTTGTATCCTGCTACTTTACCAAATTCATTGATTTGTTCTAGTAGTTTTCTGGTGACATCTTTAGGATTCTCTATGTGTAGTATCATGACATCTGCAAACAGTGACAGTTTTACTTCTTCTTTTCCAATTTGTATTCCTTTTATTTCTTTTTCTTCTCTGATTGCTGTGGCTAGGACTTCCAAAACTGTGTTGAATAATAGTGGTGAGAGTGGACATCCTTGTCTTATTCCTGATCTTAGAGGAAATGCTTTCAGTTTTTCACCATTGAGAATGATGTTTGCTGTGGGTTTGTTGTATATGGCCTTTATTATGTTGAGGTAGGTTCCCTCTCTGCCCACTTTCTGGAGAGTTTTTATCATAAATGGGTGTTGAATTTTGCCAAAAGCTTTTTCTGCATCTATTGAGATGATCATGTGGTTTTTATTCTTCAGTTTGTTAATATGGTGTATTACATTGATTGATATGCATGTATTGAAGAATCCTTGCATCCCTGGGATAAATCCCACTTGATCATGGTGTATGATCCTTTTAATGTGTTGTTGGATTCTGTTTGCTAGTATTTTGCTGAGGATTTTTGCATCTATATTTATCAGTGATATTGGTCTGTAATTTTCTTTTTTTTATAGTATCTTTGTCTGGTTTTGGTATCAGGGTGATGGTGGCCTCGTAGAATGAGTTTGGGAGTGTTCCTTCCTCTGATATTTTTTGGAAGAGTTTGAGAAGGGTGGGTGTTAGCTATTCTCTAGATGTTTGATAGAATTCACCTGTGAAGCCATCTGGTCCTGGACTTTTGTTTGCTGGAAGATTTTTAATCACAATTTCATTACTTGTGATTGGATTGTTCATATTTTCTATTTCTTCCTGGTTCAGTCTTGGAAGGCTATACCTTTCTAAGAATTTGGCCATTTCTTCCAGGTTGTCCATTTTATTGGCATAGAGTTGCTGGTAGTAGTCTCTTAGGATGGTTTGTATTTCTGCAGTGCCTGTTGTAACTTCTCCTTTTTCATTTCTAATTTTATTGACTTGAGTCCTCTCTTTTTCTTGATGAGTCTTGCTAATGGTCTATCAATTCTGTTTATCTTCTCAAAGAACCAGCTTTTAGTTTTACTGATCTTTGCTATTGTTTTCTTTGTTTCTATTTCATTTATTTCTGCTCTGATCTTTATGATTTCTTTCCTTCTGCTAACTTTGGGTTTTGTTTGTTCTTCTTTCTCTAGTTCCTTTAGGTGTGAGGTTAGATTGTTTATTTGAGATTTTTCTTGTTTCTTAAGGTAGGCTTGTATAGCTATAAAATTCCCTCTTAGAACTGCTTTTGCTGCATCCCATAGGTTTTGGATTGTCTTGTTTTCATTGTCATTTTTCTCCAGGTATTTTTTTATTTTCTCTTTGATTTCTCCAGTGATCTCTTAGTTATTTAGTAACGTAGTGTTTAGCCTCCATGTGTTTGTGTGTTTTACGTTTTTTCCCCTGTAATTCATTTCTAATCTCATAGCGTTGTGGTCAGAAAAGATGCTTGATATGATTTCAGTTTTCTTCAATTTACTGAGGCTTGATTTATGACCCAAGATGTGATCTATCGTGGAGAATGTTCCGTGCACACTTGAGAAGAAAGTGTAATCTGCCGTTTTTGGATTGAATGTCCTATAAATATCAACTAAATCCATCTGGTCTACTGTGTCATTTAAAGCTTCTGTTTCCTTATTTATTTTCATTTTGGATGATCTGTCCATAGGAGTAATTGAGGTGTTAAAGTCCCCCACTATTATTGTGTTACTGTCGATTTCCTCTTTTACAGCTGTTAGCAGTTGCCTTATGTATTGAAGTGCTCCTATGTTGGGTGCATATATATTTATAATTGTTATATCTTCTTCTTGGATTGATCCCTTGACCATTATGTAGTGTCCTTCCTTGTCTCTTGTAACATTCTTTATTTTAAAGTCTATTTTATCTGATATGAGTATTGCTACTCCAGCTTTCTTTGATTTCCATTTGCATGGAATATCTTTTTCCAGTCCCTCACTTTCAGTCTGTATGTGTCCCTAGGTCTGAAGTGGGTCTCTTGTAGACAGCATACATATGGGTCTTGTTTTTGTGTCCATTCAGCAAGCCTGTGTCTTTTGGTTGGAGCATTTAATCCATTCACGTTTAAGGTAGTTATCGACATGTATGTTCCTATGACCATTTTCTTAATTGTTTTGTTTTTGTTTTTGTAGGTCCTTTTCTTCTCTTGTGTTTCTCACTTAGAGAAGTTCCTTTACCATTTGTTGTAGAGCTGGTTTGGTGGTGCTGAATTCTCTTAGCTTTCGCTTGTCTGTAAAGGTTTTGATTTCTCCATCAAATCTGAATGAGATCCTTGCTGGGTAGAGTAATCTTGGTTGTAGGTTCTTCCCTTTCATCACTTTAAGTATATCATGCCACTCCCTTCTGGCTTGTAGAGTTTCTGCTGAGAAATCAGTTGTTAACCTTATGGGAGTTCCCTTGTATGTTATTTGTTGTTTTTCCCTTGCTGCTTTCAGTAATTTTTCCTTGTCTTTAATTTTTGCAATTTGATTACTATGTGTCTTGGTGTGTTTCTCCTTGGGTTTATCCTGTATGGGACTCACGGCGCTTCCCGGACTTGGGTGGCTATTTCCTTTCCCATGTTAGGGAAGTTTTCCACCATAATCTCTGCAAATATTTTCTCTGGTCCTTTCTCTCTCTCTTCTCCTTCTGGGACCCCTATAATGTGAATGTTGTTGCATTTAATGTTGTCACGGAGGTCTCTTAGGCTGTCTTCATTTCTTTTCATTCTTTTTTCGTTATTCTGTTCTGCAGCAGTGAATTCCACCACTCTGTCTTCCAGGTCACTTATCCGTTCTTCTGCCTCAGTCATTCTGCTATTGATTCCTTCTAGTGTAGTTTTCATTTCAGTTATTGTATTGTTCATCTCTGTTTTTTTGTTCTTTAATTCTTCTAGATCTTTGTTAAACATTTCTTGGATCTTCTCCATCTTTGCCTCCATTCTTTTTCTGAGGTCCTGCATCATCTTCACTATCATTATTCTGAATTCTTTTTCTGGAAGGTTGCCTATCTCCACTTCATTTAGTTGTTTTTCTGGGGTTTTATCTTGTTACTTCATCTGGTACATAGCCCTCTGTCTTTTCATCTTGTCTGTCTTTCTGTGAATGTGGGTTTTTTTCACAGGCTGCAGGATTGTAGTTCTTATTCTGCTGTCTGCCCTCTCTCGTTTGTATTTTTAAGTTGTAAAAATCACTTTAATCTGGGAATAAAAATGTGGTTCAATAGAGTCAGCCTGTGTCCATGTGATAATGTCTCATGGAGAAGTAGAATCTTCCATTCTGAGAGAAGGTCATCCCGGATTCTAACATCCTTTTCAATATGGTTGTCTCCCATGTGGCCTTTTGGTGTGGAGGGGAGATTCTTTCTCTACCTTCTTTTACTCTAGATGCTTCCTCCATCCAGGCAAGACGTAGTGGTGCTGAGTAGTCTCTTGTGTGAGAGCCCTCATCTGGCCACAAAGATGTCTCAGATGGAGTTTCTAGCTACACGTTGAAGTCTCTGCATTGTTAAATAACTAAAGGGGCGTACATGAAACCTTGTGCCTTGTTATAAGCCTGGTTTCATCCCTTGCAGTCTGTCCTCATACTGTGCAGACCCAGTTTTGAGAAGAACACACAGTGTCATGGTACCACCTACGCTGCCATTTATTTAGTCGATTTGGATGGCTTGTGCTGCTCTTGGAGGTGGACCCGCAAAACAAGGCCATGGGATAAAGCGGCCTGAATCCTGTAATGAAAACCTTGTACGTTTTTGGAGGCCTGGTCAGGAAAAATGATTTATTTTTGCCTTCCCAAATAAAACATTCTCGGAATCCAAGGTGAAAATTGGATTTTAACTGCTACTAAAATTTAGAGCATATAAAATCGGCAAGTGTTGAGAGTTTTGCTTGGTGAAGGGAAGAACCTAGAGAGTCTGTGACAAGAATGGACTACATGGGATGTGCACTGGTGTCCTATGTAAATCTGACTGATAAAACTGGAAATAAACCATAAGCAAATTTTGGCAGTGGACTGCAACAGTAGACACCTCTGGCCTCTCACTGTTGTGGCCTCTCCCGTTGCGGAGCACAGGCTCCGGACGCACAGCCTCAGCAGCCATGGCTCATGGGCCCAGTCGCTCCGTGGCATGTGGGATCCTCCGAGACCGGGGCACGAACTCGTGTCCCGTGCATCGGCAGGTGGGCTCTCAACCACTGTGCCACCAGGGAAGCCCTTCTGTGTTCTTAACATAATCATTTTGTTTCCAGTCTTATGCCTGGAGCACTGTTCTTTCTTCCGTGCTTCATATTTTAGATTTAAGCCTTCTGTGATTAAGCTAAAGGAGTCTGGGAGCTACCTCAATCCAGCCAGTGTGTGCTCTTCTTCCCTCAGGTTCTCCATTTTGTACAAGTGTTCACACTCCCTTCCCCTTTCGCCCCTCCCCTCCTCCTGCTTATCATACACTATTTTTGGAGAGCATACAACATCCTGTTGAAATCATTAAAAACCACAAAAACCTAAGGAATTCAAAGCTGTGATGTAACAAAAACTTCATTAGCTGAGCTGAGCCTTCTCTGGTTTTGTTTTACAATTGGGACATGTAGTTACTTAGAGCCTCGTTGGGAATGCTGCATGGGTAGACCTGGTGGGAAAGCAGTGCTGTCCCTGGAGGCCTGCCAGGTGACTGGTGTCTACTCACTGCTGCCCTTCTTCGAGTCACCACCTGCCCCAGCTTTTTGTCCCTGAGTTCTGCTTGCTAGCCTGGGCGAGTTTACTAATTTCCATGGTTTTTCCCAGAACCACCGCTTGCTTGAATGGATGGCAACTAGTTTGTTGGTTTCCTAGTTCCTCAGGTTGTTTGCTCCTTTCTTCCACTTTTATTGAGCGTTTATTTGCAATGTGTACTGTGTATTGGGATATAAATAAGATACATCTGTGTGTTTAATTAAAATGCGTAGTGGGAGCAGTGGAATTGTGTAGAAAGTGCCCCGGAGTAGAGGGGATGGTTGGAGGAACTTGCTGAAATTGAGGAGAGAGGAGGCTTTGTGGTGAGGGTTCTGCAGGACTGGGGATTAAGGGATAAAGAAAGTTTCTCAAGGCAAAAGAAGAAGGAAGGGCGTTCCAGAGAGGAGAAACTTTTGGAAAGACAGTTTGTACAGAAGATAAGGAGTCCTTTGGTGTGCCTGAAGAATGGATGTAGAGAGGTGGAAGGGGACAGAGAGAAAGATTGTCTAAGGTGAGAACAGGAAGGTCCCATGTATCATGCTAGGGAGGTTGCAGTCTTCAGACAGTGGAGAGTCGCTGAAGGTTTTCAATCAGAGTGATGTGATCAGACTTGTCTTTGGAAAGATGACTCTGGAAACCATTTGGAGAATCTTACAGAGACTGAGGCAGAGGAAGGCAGAGGGGCCCCTTAGATCTGGGGCGTGGGCTTAGCCTGCACAATAGGGATGAGGAGTCAGGTGGCCCTTCCTGCACAGCTGGCCTCCAAATCCATGCACAGAGCAGAATCTGTTGTCCTAGAGCCTTCCCACCCCCACTGAGTTGGTCTGACTTTAGGATCCTGCCTCTCAGCCTCTTCTGACCTTGGTTGACCATAAGATGAGATGGATCTTCACATCTGTCAACTCGTGTTGCTCAGGTGGCCTCTGCGCCTGGTTCTTCTGCCTGCTGGCCTGACTTAAACCTGCCAGCACCTTCCTAGCTTGGCTGACTTCCCTGGGTCAGGGTGCCTGGAGCCTTTTGTCCAGAGCTGATCTGGCTCAGCCGGTGATCATATCCTGTCCCTGCCCAGGCCTTGGTGTTACAGGAGGACCAATGGCCTCTTTAGGTGGGATCTGTGCCACATTCTCAAGGTCTCTGTACACGCCTCACCCTTACAGCCCTGTTCCCTGAGTGTCCACAGCAGAGATTTCAACAGACAATTAAACCTCAAATTTAAAAAGTTTATCTTTTATTAATTTTTAAAATTTTTTAAAATTAATTTTTTAATCAGAGTATAGTAGATTGCAATGTTGTGTTAGTTTCTGCTGTACAGCAAAGTGAGTCAGTTATACATATACACATATCCACTCTTTTTTAGATTCTGTTTCCATATAGATCATTACAGAGTATTGAATAGAGTTCCCTGTACTATACAGTAGGTTCTTATTAGTTATCTATAAAAAGTTTATCTTTTAAGTTTTGAGGTTCTTACTAAGGAAGAAATGACATTGGAGAGTTAAGTTTTATAAAGTGCTCTGAACAGTGACAGGTTTTCTGAAGACCCTAAAAATGCCAAGGAGCTCTTGGAAATATGCATGTTTACTTGAGTGCGATATTGTGTGCTGGTGTTTTGTTCTGAGGTTTTAGAGGTCCCCCTGCCACCCCCCCACCCCCCGCCGCCCCGTTCTGTGTCAATAACAAGGGAACTGTTTTATAATGTGGCTGTGAAGCACAGCAGTGCTCTGGAGCTGGGCATCCTGCATTCAATTAACCTTTGTATTTCACACCTCATCATTGCAGTGTGGCAAAGCGCTTCCTGGCCTTTCGAAGCAGGAGGACTGCTGTGGAACCGTGGGTACCTCCTGGGGCTTTCATAAATGCCAGAAATGCCCCAAGAAGCCGTGTAAGTGACGTATCATCATTCCTTTGCAGGTTAATGTAACGTATCTGTTTCCTTATGATTACGGTTTTAATGGTGAGACAACATTAGACTTCAAAGAAATCGCATTGAATTGTAGAACGCAGTGTGATAAGTTGCATTTTCAGAAACCTTGCAAGTCTGAGAAAGCTTTCACATGGATTCTGTTTATTCATAAACACAGTTATCAGTTGCCTCGTCCAGCTGGATTACTTATTTAAAAAAAAAAGTCTTTAGAAAGGGGATGTGCTATAAGTAGGCTCTATTTTCTGAGGTGAAAGAAAAATAAGATCTCTTTTAAAATGATAATTAAATTTCCAAACCCTATAAAAGTCAGAGCAGTTGCTATTTCTTAAATTACATTCCTTAAATGAAATTTTTATTAATATCCACGACTTCTCTTGTAGTTTTTATTACACTATAGGTTTTCAAATTTCACTGAAAGGAAAAGCTAAAATGGAGAAATGAATGATTGCTGATTTGTGAAAGAGAAACTTACAGTCACTAGGACACAGTGCTTTTCTCCTTTTCCTCTTAGTTGCTACTGTTAAACTATCACATTTTCGTGACATGAATCTCTGTGACACCCACATGCATTTAGTCTATAAAATTTGTTGTTCAGAACCTGTTGAAGTGAATAAATCCAGATGTACATCTTTCTATTACTTTTTTCACAATTTTTCTAATACTTTTCAGAAAGCCAGAGGTAACTTGTTTTAAGTTGAGCTTTTTTCCTCTTATTCGTCGTGTTTTTGCCAAGAAAACAAGTGATGTTTTTCTCTTCATCATCTTTTGCTTTGTGTTACTGAAGATTTTTATAGTTTTTTTAAATAGTTTATGCTGCAAGGATTTTCTCATTGGCTTCAATTGGCTAAGTTTTATTTACCCTTCTTTAAACGTCTTGATTTGATTGATATTCTCAACTGCCTTTTAAACCTGTTCAATCTAGGATCTGCCATTTTAGAATCACTGCTCCATAGGTCTGTCTTACATACTGTTCTTCCATCGCCATCATAATTTGTTTTAAATAAATTGTCTCTCTTCCTTGTCTTTCAGACTTACATGTTCCCTAAATCTTTTGATGTCTACATTAATTCCACTTATTTTCTTGATAATTGCTCCTATCTTCCTTTAGAGGAATAATTTTTGGAAACACCTACTAAAATTTCTGACAATTAATGAATTCTTCACATAGGGGGGGAAAAACCGCGTAAATAAAGACATTCAGTACCGAGACATTGTCCCCAGTGGACTTTCTCTGAGTTTCAGTAATGATTACCAATGTGAATTTCCAGCAAGTGGGTTGAGTGAGATGGTCCTGCCTCACTGAAAGATCCATCTGCCTAAAATTATTGTGGCAACCTGACGGAAGGGACATCTAGGGGACATCTGGTATGATTTCAAGAGCATGGAGTTTCAAGTTAGGTAGACTAGAGTTTGACTCCAGCTCTGTCATTTGCTGTGGAGTCTTGTGGATCATGAAACGAGTCTATATTTAAAATGTTGAAGAAGCATTGCCTTTTAAAAAATGTCTTCCCTTCATTTTTGGGTAAGTTTGTCTTCAGGAATATTGTGATGGGTGGTATGTTTCCCACTGCTAAGTCTAAGGGCTGAGGAAAGAAGTCCAAATCTTACAGCTTGGTTTTGGGGCTACGTTTATGTTCACTAATACTTTTTCCATTTTATCTCTTATTTTTCTTTTCCGTTTCTCCCCTTCTCTGTGTATCTTTTGCTTATTTAGCCTTTTCCTCTTTCCTCTTATTTCCAAATCCCAGCGTTGCAAGACAGGGACAGAAGTTAAGAGTAAAGGGAATCATACTGTTGTGTTTTTCTGTTTTGCTTTGTTTTTTAATCCCTAACTCCTGACCTTCTATCATTTTCTATCTAGCATTTTATCATCTGGGGATAAATTCACTGCTTTATATGCTTTTATATCTTAATATGATAATTTAAGTAGAACATGAAAGTACAAAGTTGCTATCACTTTTAACTAAAGGCTGATGAAAATAAGATGATATATGGGCTCGCCTAACGTATAAATTGAAGACATTGATTCTGTTTCACGAAGAGCAACGCAGATTATGTATGAAGTAAACTATTAACATCTTGACATTTACTCCTTTTGTGCCGTCCTACGATGTGACTCACTCCCAAGAAACACACTCAGGGTCACATTCTTCCTGTGTCGTTTAACAAACTTGCCTTGGTTGGTACTAATCTAAATCATACTCGTTTTGGAAAAGAGCGGACTTTCCTTGGCTTTAGACGCTGGGTTCTGTGTTCCATGCCTTTTTTTTTTCACTCAAAGTAGTTCAAAATTCAGTTTTCAGGTGGCTCTTATTTAATGTTTTGAAGTTTTTGTTTAGCCACATACAGAAGGACCTTGCATTGTTGATCAGTTCTTACTGTGAAAACGTAATTTTAAATCTGCAAATAATTTCATTAGAGAGTCTGTACTCTATTAAAAATGTACTTGGTATGAACAAGTCGCTTGTCCTTTAAACATTTTTAGAAGAAAATTAGCATCAAATTCTAAACGGAAGAAGAATTTAAGATCATCTGGTCCAGCTCTTTCTGCCTTGAGGTAGATGACTGTTAATTTTTAAACAAGATATGATCTCTCTTTTGCCTTTGAACAATTCACAGACAGAGATAGCACAGTCTCTGTAGGTAACCTGCTACAAGGTGTCCTTGTTATATGGGATAAGGCTGGACATGTGGCCAAGAGCCTGAATGGGCGACTCCCCCTGTACCAACCTCTTTTTTCTTTTAACCCAACATTTCCAGATTCCTCACTTTAACCATTTTCCGGCAGGAGAAATACGGCAAAGAAAGGAAGTAATAGAGGAGATGAATGCCACTAGTAAATACTCACGCTGTTCACTAGTGGTGAGAATAAACAGCATGTGTTAGGGGCAAAATAATTTTATTTTTCCAAAGAAAATTTCCATTTTACTTGCAACTTTCTTTTTTTTTTTTTTACTCCTTGTTCAGGTCTTCGAAGTGGTTTGACCATTCATCCTATTTTGATGACAGCCCATCTTCTGTTACTCATTGTCTTAATAAAATAACACCTTATTGCAGGAAACAATGATATCTGGGCTTATTTTTGTCAGGCATTGCAGTAAGCATTTTGTATAAATTATCTCTAAACTCCACAACAACCCTGACCTGCTCAGTAGATGGGAATACTCCCATAGTACAGAATTCCATTTGAAACCCAGGAAGCTTATCTTCCAAGGTGGCAGAGCCAAGATTTGAACCTAGGTCAACTTGGTCCCAGAACTTATGCCAGAAAGGTTCTCGGGTATCACGTTAGGATGTCAGAATTTCAGTGACTAGGATTTTGTTGATAAATTGGTGACCGCGACATTTGTATTGTTGATGAGTTTTCTGAGTTGATGAACCATACAACTGATCAGAGCAGCCCTTCAGCTCTCCCAGCTTCCTCTCCTCACCTTCTATTCTTCCCAGCTTCATGGTATAGAGAATCAGCTCATCACTGGAATATGTGAGCCTGTAAATGAGGCAAGCATACAATTTATTGTCTAAACTGGGACACTTTTAAAAGTGAAATGGCGTGCTATTGATGAACTTTGCTGGATCAAAGGTATCACCAAGGGTTGTCTGAGGCAGACCAGGATGTATAGTCACCCGCTCTGAATTTATAAGAAAATTCAACTGCCTGTAGTTAATCATTGGGGAGGAATTGATTCTTTTTTTTTTTTTGGTAGTAAATAATCACTAATTGCAAGAAAATATAGAACAGTCTTATGATTCTTTGAACTAACATAATCAAGATTGACAACTAACTGAGATTTGTCTGTTGCAAAATATGAGGTATACTGAAAAACAAGGAAAATGTGAAAGAAATGCATAGACCTTGGGTTGGTATCTTAGAAATAAGATCACTGATGCTTTATATGGCTTTGGTTACCACATATAGTAGTTTAGGGTTTTAAGAATTTAAACTAAGCATGTAACATAACTGTTTCTTCTTTACAGCTTATCATGGATATAATCAAATGATGGAATGTCTACAGGGTTATAAACGGGTTAACAACACCTTTTGTCAAGGTAAGATTAACTGACTGCGTTGGTGTATGAGCTCAACAGTTGTTTGGCTTTTGAGAAACCTGAGTTGTTTTGCCATGCTTTGTTCATTAGCCCAGCATGTGAAGGTTACACAGAGAACCACCTCTTGCTCCCTCTGTTTGGGAAATAGAAGTTTAGTGTGTTGTTGCTAGAATTACTTCACTACCATTTAAACTTTATGGAACTTTTCCCCCTTCTGTCTATTTGTGATGAAATCCAGGAGAGTTGGGATTACATCATGGAGCCCTCTGTGGGCTCCACGCTAGTCACCTCCTGTCCACGTGTGGGTGTGTGTGCATGTGAGCACATACATGGACCTAGAAGTGCTACTTCTTTACTGACATATAATTGGGCAGCAGAGTCCCCTTTTTTCTTTCATCAGACTATTTCTGGCTACCTTGAAGTATTCAGGTATTAAATATCAGAGCAAACACACATTTCTTAGTCAATAGGGTAAAACTATGAAACTATGTAGTTAAATGTGAAATGCCCTGAGTGCTTTTTTTTTTAATGTATTTATTGGAGTATCATTGCTTTACAATGGTGTATTAGTTTCTGCTTTATAACAAAGTGAATCAGCTATACATATACATATATCCCCATATCTCCTCCCTCTTGTGTCTCCCTCCCACTCTCCCTATCCCATCTAGGTGGTCACAAAACACCGAGCTGATCTCCCTGTGCTATGCGGCTGCTTCCCACTAGCTATCTATTTTACGTTTGGTAGTGTATATATGTCCATGCCACTCTCTCACTTCGTCCCAGCTTACCCGTCCCCCTCCCCGTGTCCTCAAGTCCATTCTCTACGTCTGCATCTTTATTCCTGTACTGCCCCTAGGTTCTTCAGAACCATTTTGGTTTTTTCTAGATTCCATATATATGTGTTAGCATACAGTATTTGTTTTTCTCTTTCTGACTTACTTCACTCTGTGTGACAGTCTCTAGGTCCATCCACCTGACTACAAATAACTCAATTTCGTTTCTTTTTATGGCTGAGTAATTTTCCATTGTATATATGTGCCACATCTTCTTTATCCATTCATCTGTTGCTGGACACTTAGGTTGCTTCCATGTCCTGGCTATTGTAAATAGAGCTGCAGTGAACATTGTGGTACATGACTCGTTTTGGTTTTTTTGTTTGTTTTTTTAAATAAATTTATTTATTTTTTTTGGCTGCATTGGGTGTTTGTTGCTGCACGCGGGTTTCTCTATTTGCGACGAGTGGGGGCTGCTCTTAGTTGCGGTACACAGGCTTCTCATTGCGGCGGCTTCTCGTTGTGGAACATGGGCTCTAGGTACGTGGGCTTCAGTAGTTGTGGCACTCAGGCTCAGTAGTTGTGGCTTGCGGGCTCTAGAGCGCAGGCTCAGTAGTTGTAGCACATGGGCTTAGTTGCTCCACAGCATGTGGGATCTTCCTGGACCAGGGATTGAACCCGTGTCCCCTGCATTGGCAGATGGATTCTTAACCACTGCGCCACCAGGGAAGCCCATGTGGTACATGACTCTTTGAATTATGGTTTTCTCAGTGTATATGCCCAGTAGTGGGATTGCTGGGTCGTATGGTAGTTCTATTTTTAGCTTTTTAAGGAACCTCCATACTGTTCTCCATAGTGGCTGTATCAATTTACATTCCCACCAACAGTGCAAGAAGGTTCCCTTTTCTCCACACCCTCTCCAGCATTAATTGTTTGTAGATTTTTTGATGATGGCCATTCTGACTGGTGTGAGGTGATACCTCATTGTAGTTTTGATTTGCATTTCTCTAGTCATTAGTGATGTTGAGCATCCTTTCATGTGTTTGTTGACAGCCCTGTGTGCTTTTGTCCAATGTATATGGAAACATACAGTCAAGGGACCTTCAGAAATCATCCAGTTCAGTGTCTATACTTTACAAGTGAGGATATTCAAGCCCAGACTGGTTAAATGACTTTCCTGTGGCTAAATAGAGCTGAAGTTGTAACTCACGTTTACCAGTGCCTAGTTTAGTATCCATATATGATAGCAAATTCGTTTCAGTTACTTTGGGAGGTGCCCAGTTAATGCGGCTCATTTCCTAGTACGCATCTAGGATGAAGGTGGTGGTGTTAGTAACTTATGTGTACTTTGGAATAAATGTTGAAAGAGACTCCAAGAGTCTTATTGAACGAAAATCCATATCAAAACACAGCACATGTCCTTGGACTTGTGGTTTCAGGCTCTCTCTTCTTGGCCAGTATGTGTTTATAGGGCTGAGTAGATTTAGGTAATGTTAACAATATATAGATTAATCCCTATTAAAATGGTTCATGTCAAAGGAATATCTTAATTACCTGAGAATTTTCTCAAGTAAATTGTCTCTATAATACTGTGTCTGTTTAACTTTTATGATTTGTAGAGCTTTTACTGACTTAAAAAGAATCTTTGTTTTTGAAATGCACATAGATATACCATGTCTTTAAAAAGTTTTGCCTTCAAATATTATAAGCCCTCATCCTAGATGAAAGAATGTTGGCAAAGGAGAGGTTGCCCAGGGTGCTTTTTGAGAAACATCTGCAAACTTGTAGTACTGCTAGGTACATGGGAGTAATGGGTTAATTAACATTATGTAAGAATCAGTAGAATTTAAGATATTATAAAAAGTTCATATTATATGGATGGAAGGTTGAATTAAATGGATGGAAGAATGAATAGATGGCTAAATGTATATTCTACAGTATAAACCAAGTTGTTTCACAGATTTGGGTAAAAATATACATGAAAAGCCCTAGCCCATTATGAGGATGTGTTAGTAGAAGCAGAATGAGCAGGGCATTGGAAGTAATGACCTTGTACTCTGCCAATCACACTGAATTTGGGGTTTGGGTATTTGGTGTTCATTATCTTTCGGCTAATAAGGTCAGCCAGGCTTGTGAAGGGCCTGGTGTTAAACATGAGGGTGTTTAGCCTAGAGAAGTTGAGACTGAAGAGAAATATAATGGCTGCCTTACAAACATGGCTTTAAATAAATGTTTGATCAACTTTCCTACAAAACAAGACTTTTATGAGTTGCTTCAAAGGCCAAAGTCAATAGAATGGAGTTATAAGGAGGCATATTTACAACAACTACAAGCAAACCTTTTCTGTGGGTTAGAGTTCCCCATCACTGTAATGAAACACCTTTGGAAGTACTGAGCTTCCAGCACTTAGAGGTGATCCAACAGATCCTTAATAACCATTGGCTTGGGATGCTACAGGGACTTTCTCTCCTATGCAGTACATAATGTTAAATAACTCTGTAGCTTCATTCCAGTACTCTGATGCCAGTATTACTCTGTCACCAAGGACAGAGGTTGTGCATGAGAAGAGGGAAATTACTTTTTGGTCTGTCGCACAATTTTTAGACATGTAGTTTCCTGAAGTGTCCCCCTGATCAGGCATATCTGGTTGCTTCATTAAGCTGTAGAAAGAGGAGGATCTTTATTTATCCTTCACCATCCTAATCCTACATGGCTAATTGGTAGATACTCTCCAGAAATGTCAGATGCTCCTAATTTCTCTGAATGTCAAATGATGAAGAATACACTTATTTTCTCGGGGTGGGGTGGGATTTGGACCTTAAGAATCCCAGTTAGAAACAGAGAGACAGAGAGTGTCCAAGGTCACACAGATAATTAAGAGGCCCAGCTAGGATTAAACTCCCAAGCCACCTCTGTTTCTGTCTGCAGTATGACCTCCTTTACCAATTTTGTATATATCTGTGAAGTATTACTAATGTAGGTACGATATGCCATCTGTTTTGAGAACGAGTAGAAGTCAAAGCAATTAATGTCAATTTGGTTTTGTTTAATAAGAAAGGGTGGTTATCTAACATATTCCTTCCACTGGCTGGTTCAAGGTTCTAACAGTTCATATTCATAAAAATACCACTGTAGAAGTGGGAGTGAAAATTTGCAGGTAATCATTTGCCATCTCATTTAGCAAAATAAAGTGGAGAATCCTTTAAATAATTCCTTGAGGTTTTATTGTTTTTTCCTCTTCTGGTTTGGCCGGTATGGAGTGACCTTTAGCAAGTTTTGTTCATACTGAGCATATCAAATGGTTCCACCTCAGTCAGTTGCACTGATGTTCAGTAACGCCAAATCCTGGCTTATGTCTGTCTCAGGAAGATACTTGCAAAACAGTGTTGTACTTTTTGGCGTGAATTCTGGAGTGAAGTATCACAGAAAATTCTGTTTCATGGTGCCTCAAGAAGGCACAGATAAATTACACCACAGAGAAGATTGACTCATAACATAATATGAATCTATTGAAATTGCTTTTGAGAGAAGGGCTTAATTTCACTCCCTTGGTGATATTATTGGTCACTAAAATTGGGTAGAACTTTCTCACATTACATATATACACTTGGATTTTCCTAGAGCCTTGAAGCCTTTTGATTTTATGCTGCAGTTTTTCAAAAAAAGCCCATTAACCATCTAATTACTTGTGCATTCCACATTGTTCTTGGAGTTTAATGTCTTCTCAGTTTACAAAGCACATTTAAAATTAAAGTGATTAATAACTAGAATTACATTATTTCCTTCAACTAAGTGAATTAATGTCCTGAAACAACTTTTCATAATGGCCACTCCGTAACAAAGAACCAACTGTTCACAAGTTAATTTGAGGAGCTTTCAAATAATTGCCCTAAAAGTTGGGTTCTTTTCCCCCTCCTTTCTGGTGGTGCTACAGTTATCTTTTCAAAGGAATGATTTATTACATGTAAACACATGGAGCTCTAAAACCTTGCCTCACTACCCTCAACATTATGGAATTGTTATAATTTGCTTCATTTATCATAACAAACAATACAATTAAATTTCCTGGTGGATCTAGAGCAGCTTTTGTCATTTGATTATTATTGTAAAGTTTTGATGTAGAACTAGAATTAAATGAAGTAGTACCTCATGGAAATGATCATAGGAACTCCTACTTTCATACTTCTTCCCTGCATTTTGATTAGTCATTTGCCCATAACTTTGCCATGAAATAAATGAGTTCTTAAAAATTAGGTGTAAATCTAACTTTTAAAACTAGAATTGGGTTCTGAAATTACTTGGGGACCAGTCTTTCCAGTGAAATCTTTTATTAAAAGCAAATATCTCTTGATATGCTAAAATCACTTACCTGTTTGATTTTATAACTGTAAATTAATCAATCTACTGTTTTCTACATTTTTAGCATGTGCAGAGGTGCTGCGGGCAATGCCAAAATACACAGCTAGAAGACGTCTACACTTTTAGAATCCAGTGTATGCATATTCCTTTTTCGAGAATAATTTTGAAATCTTTAAAAAATATTCCATAATCCACAAACATTAGTTGGTGGAGCACTCCTGAGCTACAGACTGAGGATATGTGATGAATGATGAATAAGACATTGGTCTTGCCCTTTGGATTTAGTGTAATTAAATCAGTTTGAATCAGCAGGATGTGATTTGCTTTGTTCACTCATCCATCTAGCTGAATTTCAGCTGCCTCCAGATGAGCCTGTTAAAGCAAGTACGAAAGAGCTGTCCACATAACTTTCTTTTGGCATTATTTTATTACACTGGTTATTCTGCTTTAATAAAATAAATTTACAACACAGATACACTAAGACAGTAATACTCTATTAAAACTTTCACTGCAGGTCTCCTTTTTGATAGAAAGTGCCCCGATGTGCATCTAAAACTGAATTGTATTCAGACCATAGGAAAGATAATGCACTGTTTTTTTCAGGGGCATCTCTCTGTCATTAAGTGAAACTCACCAATCTTGGTTAATAATCCATATAAGGAAGCTGTACATGGAACTTCTTGGTTATGAAGAGCTTGTCTGGACTGTAGCTTACATTTCAGACGCCTTAATGATCGTCAAAAAATTGCTTGTGAATGGAGTATGGTGAACACATAGAGGAACACTGGTCTTTGAGTGCTTTGAGGGGACTAGAAAGTACAGGAGAGACCCTCAGGAAAACTGACTTGGCTGGAGAAAAGAATGTGGCCTATGGCATAGTGTTGGGTTAAAACAGACAGGTAGGATGAGATGAAGTGATGCCTAATTTTAAGACAAATTTCTTATGTTTCTTGTGATTAATTGCATGTATCATTTGTAATATATTGCATGTATCATTTGTAATATAACGGGCTTTGTGTTACATGCTGGGAAAACAGCTGTTGGATTTACACTTCTTTTAACATAGAAATGTCCAAAGGCCATTATGACAACTTCTTGCACATTTAAAAGAAAATGGATTTGTGGCTTAGAGAAGAGTTATCATTTTAGAATTATCTTCAAAGGTATGGTTAATGTAAATAGTCTTTTTCATACAGTTAATAGTAAAATGAATTTACTGACACTGTATCAGTTTTTGCACTCAGCATTGTTTCTTGTGTCCTCTGCTTGCTTTGTGGGTTCATGTTTTCTTTTGTGGTAGGATTGCCAGGTAAAATATAGGATGCCCAGTTAAATCTGAATTTCAGATAAACAGCAAATAATTTGGGACATGTATTTTAAAAGTATTAGTTTATCTGAAATTCAAATTTAACTGGGTATCCTGTATTTTTATTTGCTAATTTATATTTTTAGATCACATCCCTTAACAGCTCTTTAAATGGGGATCACTGAGAAGTATATACTTTACATGTCTGAGAATATCTTTATTTTGAGCTCATTCTGTAACAAGATTAGTCGGGTGTACAATTCTAGGATAACAGTTACTTTCCAACAATACTTTTGACCTACATTATACCAGTGGCTTTCTGACCTCTTTTTGATACTTTCTTCCTTTGTAGATAACGTTTCTCTCTTTGGAGGTCATCTCTGAATTCTTTATGTTTTGTAGTTTTACCACGATGCGTGTCTATATTTGGATTTATCTTGATTTTACTCAGTAGGCAGAGTGTTGTGTCGTCCATCTGATGACTCAGGTCTTTCCTCAAATTTGAAAAATGATCTGCTGTTATCTCTTAAAATATTGTTTCTCCACCGTGCTTTTCAGCTGAAACTCCTTTTAGACAAGTGTTGGAGCCTCTGGTTTTCGTGTCTCTTATAACACGTCTTTTGTGCTTTTATCCTCTTGTCTTTTTTGCTGCCTTATGCGTGAATACCTCAGTTCTGTCTTCCAATTTTCTAATTGCTGCTTTACTATGCCTATCTAGATTCTATCCCATCTGTTACACTTTTAATTCTAAGATTATTTTTCAGTTCCAAAATTTCTCATTGTTTTTCATAGCTAACCTGTTCTTTTTTCATTTTTTAAAATGTATTTAACTTTTTAAGCAAACTGAAAAGTTTAGCTGGATTTTAGTTGCTGAGGGAGGAGTGTTTTTGCATAAATAGGTTTAGTTTGTTATCCTCAGTTGTTAAACCCACTTTTGACTGGAGACGTATTACAGCCACAGGCGTTTGTTTCTGCCAAAATCCCCTGGTCAGTAATGTGTTAAACTCCTGGCTTCCCCTGCTGCTTTCTAGACAGCAGACCCAGAGCTTCAGTGACCACCAGCTACCATGTATTTCTGTACCATTTCAGGTTTACTGGGATGTTGACCTCGGTTTTTGACCTTGATATTTTATCTGTAATTGCTTTATGTTAGGAACTGGGGTGAATGCCAAAGCACGAACTTACTGTGTTACTTTAAAAACAAAAACAAAGTGTCCATATCAGGATTGAGGTTTTTTTTTTTTTTAAGAGATCAGTATCAGAATGTGGTTTTGTTTTTGTTTTTGTTTTTGCGGTACGCGGGCCTCTCACTGCTGTGTCCTCTCCCGCTGCGGAGCACAGGCTCCGGACGCGCAGGCCCAGCGGCCACGGCTCACGGGCCCAGCCGCTCCGCGGCACGTGGGATCTTCCCGGACCGGGGCAGGAATCAGCGTCCCCTGCATCGGCAGGCGGACTCTCAACCACTGCGCCACCAGGGAAGCCCCAGAATGTGGTTTTTAACATATATATACATGTATCAATATATTTTTATTTATTTATTTATTTATTATTGCTTTTCCTTTAGAATACAGAAAAGCTTTTTAGAAAACTTCATAGTATATAATTGTTATCCACAGATAGTCTTTTTAACCGTTGTAATTAAGCAGCCCATCAACATAAATTTATTCACCACCTGCCGTGCATTCACTCATTTGTTTTATGGATATTTAATGACGATTTAAGTGGGGGCACACTGAGAAATATATTAATAAAACTCAGTTCCTACCCTTACAAAAATCACTGTCTCACATATAATTAAAACATCAAGGCAGCATGTAGTTAGTGCTGTAAAAGAAATGAACCAAACACTATGCAGTTTCAGAGGACAGTTCCCATTGAGTTCGAAAATCACAGATGGCATTTAAAAACATATTCCTTTTAAAAAAAAAGCACTTTCTTTCCTGTTTATAAAAATAATTCACACCTATTGTTTAGTACTTAGGAACTAGAGAAATGTATAGAAAATAAAAATACCAAATAAATGTATTTTGTTATATTTTCTACCAATCATATATATATGTATATATATATATACATATATATAAATTTGAGATTATATTTCATGGATAGTTGTGAAAACTGTGTTTTTACTTAATAGATAATGAACACTTTCTGATATTGTTAAATAACCTTCTAAAAATTATTTTAATGCTGACATAGAATCCCAGTTAATGGATATAGGATAATTCATTTAACCATTCCCCTGAAGTTGGATTTTCAGATTAGTTTCTTTTTTTCCTTTATATATATATAATGCTGTCAGGGGTGTACTTGAACATAAACCTTCATGTGAAGCTATGATTACGTATAGAAGAGACATTACTGGTTCCCAAGCTTTGATTCATCCTATGCACATTAGGCTTCAGAGAGGGTGTACAATTTCCCTTCCCACTAGGCTTAGAGAGCCCACTGACTGTGTCCCTCCTCTCCTTCCTTATTTCCTTTTCTTTACAAATTTGAAACCACAAAAAGGGCAGTTAAGTAGTATGTTTTTCTTCACATAGGCTCTTCACATTTTCATTTAGGCTTTCCCCAGGTACTTTATATTGAATATGGCTATGAGCAAGATTGCTATTTTTTTTTTTAACAATCTTGGAACTAACTCCTGTTGGTTTTAATAATTTTGTCTGAGTTTTGTCTGTAGAAAAATAATTTTACTTTCAAATAATTGTAATTTGGGGAAGACGGTGATATATGGGGCAGGGTAGTTATTAGGGCTGAAAGGAACTAAGACACGGGCGTGGGAAAACATGCACCAGTGGAGGTGGGTAAGTCAGTTGAGGTACCTTGGGGGTTGAGGCAGGCTGAATTTGAAGTTTGTCTGTTACGGTGCCTAAGGCTAGTGAGTGTAAGCTTCTTTCAAGGTTTTATTTTAAATACATGGGAAGTTGATATAGTTTGTTAATTAATTTTGTTAATTTTGTTTTTTCCTTCATTGACATTTTTGGTTTGCTTCAGAGATTTGGGGTTATGACCAAATTGTCATGGAGCTAATATAAATGTCTTCAAATTAGTACAGTCGGCCCTTCACGTTCGTGGGTTCTGCATCTGCAGATATGGAGGGCTGGCTATATTATGCCGTTTGATGCAAAGGACTTGAGCATCCAGAGATTTGGGGATCTGCATGAGGAGAGGGGTCCTGGAGCCAGTCCCTCAGGGATATCAAGGGATGACTGTAGTGAGTGCTCTGGACTCTCCCTCCCTTTTTCTCTCTTTCCCATGCTCCCTTCCTCCCTGTCTCCCCATCTCTTTCAAGGCCCACTCACCTTGTTCTGGGTCTTATTGCAGTGATGGTAACAAGGAACAAGGGAGACGGTGATGATCTGTAGACATAACTATGTTTTTAGTGACAGTGATCCTGACATAGCAAATGCCATAAAAGGTCTAAGTTTGCTAAGCTCTCCAGCTCTCAAGCCCACTTTAACCCTTTTGTACCTACCCCAACTGCTTCCTCTAGTATTCTTAGGTTCTCACCCAACTTTTCTCCAGACTTTCTCCTGAGGTGGAACTAGCTAGGCCACCTGCTGCTCTAATTACTGTTGATTTTCTTTATGTGCTACTTCTTTCCTTATGGTAATACTTGCATAAGAAACTTGATAACCTTCTCTTTTCTAATACAATAAAATTTCCTTTTTGGTCATTATCGCCTACACATCTTTTTATCTACCTGTTTATGTATTTTGCTAGTGTTTATTGAATGCCTATTTAGTGGAGCCATTGGGTTGGGTGCTTCAGCTATGTCATAATTCTCACAGTAACCCTGTGAGATAGTGTTATGTTTTTTTAAACTTGTAGTGAAACTGAGCCCTGAGGCTCAAAGAAATTAAGTAATGGAAGATAGCATACCTGGAGAGTGCTAGCATCTACCTCTGATGCCTGGGCTCCCTCTCCCCCATTCTGTGCTACTAACATTTACTTAGTAGTTTGTAGTACTTCTTATCATGCTTTTTATGTCATTAATTCCTGACAACGACTGCATCTGCTTGTTACAGGTGGGGAAACCATGGCTTAAAGCAGCAGCACTGGGGGGGATATTAGATGCTCTCTGGTTCTTTTACTCTTTAGATCAGACTCTCCTGTTAGGTGCTTTCAGTAACTTGGTTTAGAAATCAGAGTTCTCCACACTTCATTGTTTACTTTCACAGCAAGTTTTCTTGTTTTAAATGTGTCTGCTTTGTAGGTAAAATAAGTGTTTTTCTCTCTTGTTATTAGCAAGCCATTGTACCTTAGTTTTATCCTGAAGTCCTTAACAAGCAGAACTGTTGAGGCCTCTAGAGGCTGTTTGTTTAAGCTTGCATTCCTTTTGAGCACTCCTCCTGAGGCACTCCCCTGCTGTATCACCTCTTCTCCCTTCCCCTGTAAGTTAACAGTTACTTTACTAAAACAATCATGTGTTTCTCACACTTCTGGGGGCAGCTGGACAGTTCTGCTGACCCAGGCAGGCCGGGTATGGGTGATGTCAGCCAGGCTCAGTCTTGGGTCTGTGATCAGCTGATGGCTGCCTGGGGCTGGATGGTCCAGGATGGCTTCAGCAGGGATGGGTCAGCAATCTTCCGCAAGGTGTCTTATCTAAAGCTTTTGAGGCCTAGGCTTGGGATTGACACACTGTCACTTCAGCTGTAACTGGTGGCTGAAGGAAGTCACAGGCCAGCCTGCATTCAAGGAGTGGGAAAATAGACTCTACTTGCTAGTGGGAGAAGTTACAAAGTCACATAGACAGGGTCATGGATACAAAAAGAGGTAGAGAATTGCGGCAATTTTAGAAATCGGTCTGTAACACCTTGAAGATCTTTATTTGTATTACTGGGAGGTCACTTTACGTCTAAACTTATGAGGCCATGTTGAAAAAGTGTTGGTGAAAAAAGTCTGATAATATTAGAAATTATGTAGTTTATTATCTATTTAAATTTTTATTAGTAGTGTAACCTATATATAGAACAATGCACACATCACAGGGAGTTAGCTCAGTGAATATCACAAAGTGAACATAACTGTGTACTTATCACTCAAGTCAAGAAACAGAAGATCCCCTGCACCCCAGAATCCTCCCTCTGTCCCTTCTCAATTTTTACTTTCTCCCTCTTTTCCAGAAGTAATCACTGTCCCGAGTATTATAAGCATAGATGAGTTGTCTTTTTAGGAACTTTCAAATTATCCAGTAAGTGCTTCGTGTCTGTCTTCTTTCACTTAGCAGCATGTGGCCAATACCATTTCTTTAATATTCAGAACTGTGACTAGTGACGTAATATCCATTGATGTTTTCATTTAAAACTTTTCAGTGACTTTTCCCTTCCTTCAGCATGTTCTTCTGTGACTTCTTAGTTTATGCAACACTTGCTACAGTTAATGTTTTCTCTAAAGTTCCCTTCAGTTCCATTAACATAAGGGAATTTATTGCTCTGATATTTCTTTCTTTCCAGGAGGAAATAAGCAATATGTATAGGAGACTAATGTGGGTATGAAAATGAAACTTAGAATCCACTGTTATTGCTATATATTTGGGAAATCATAGTAGAAAGTCAGTAGGTGTGAACTAAGACTGCAGTCAACCAGACTTGATAATTAAGTTATTCAAAGTACTTAAAATGTTTAAAATTCTTTTTATTTACCTATCAGATTCATCACAGTGCTCTGCTGTATTTAGTGATTTAATCCCAGAAACTGGGGGGGGTACTTAATGTGATGCTGAATCATGCTTTGCAGTCTCAATGACCAAGAGGCAATTGATATGTTTTACTGATGTGAAGGTGTTACTTTACTGGCCTAGACATCCTCTTGGAACTCCTGCTGCTTTTTCTAGTCTAAATAGGCACAATATTTTGGGTAAGGATTTAAAGTTTTGATTTGGACCTGAGTATCATTTTAGCATTTAAAATCAGTTTGGGACCCATTCCCATCCATTGTAAAATCATTTTCTGGTGTGTCCTCTTACTGTGCTCCTATCACTGGGATAAGATTCAAAAAGGAAATGTCTGCTTATTTTATTCACTTTTCTTCAGGAAAGACAGTGGTGAAGTGAGTCATTAGCACATTGTGTTTTCCAATAGCTCTTTGACCTTAGTCTCTGGGGCTATAAAATCAATGGGAAGAAGCCTGTTGTATCACGAGTCATGGGGAAAGCCCATAATAGATAATGTTACTATGAATGTTTCAAGGAGAAATTAATGTACTGTCTATAGATTATAGTCGGAAATCCAAGACCAGCAGAGATGTGCATCTTCCATGTGTAGCACACATGTATTGAGAAATAAATACAGGCTGTTCTCTGGGCTCTGATAATTCTTCTATCATGTTACCCTGCAGACAGAAGGATTGGAAGGCAGGGAGTTGTTCCCACAGTGGTTTGCTTCCTTTGAGTGAGTTCAGTGATTGAACCCACCCCATGCTAGGTGATTATTTTATAAATGTGGGACAGTTACAGGTCATGAGACTATGGCTGCAGTAGGGCCTAGGTTGAAACAAATACAATCACAAAGAGACCCATATGGTAGTTCCTGGGGCTGACCCAAGAGAGCAACATTTCACAAAATGTGCTCCACAGACCACTAGGTCAGCTCGATGTTAATAGGTGGTGTGTGAAAAAAGATTCCATGGCCAAAAGTGTGGAGAATACCAAGTTAAACAGAGAAAACCGAGTCCTCGCCAAAGAACTTCTCAGGGGGTCTTCCATGTGCAAACGTATATAGAATATGTAGCGTTTCTCAATCATATTCGGCCACAGAACTCTTCTTTTAGCAGAAGTCTCACAAAGCTTGTGTTTTGTATAAGATACCTTGGGTAAAATTGCTCTTGAATGTTGATCTTCTAACATTTTTTTGTTGCCTTAGCTCCTAAAATAATTTTGAAAAACTTAGGTGTTCACACATTTTTAAGCCAATATCTGCATTTTTTTAATCAAAAATTAAATGGGTGTAGTAGATTCATTTCTGGCATGTTTTATTAAATATGGGCTTTCAACATATTTTCAGCAGCAGCATTGGCTCATTTACTCTATGAATGATGTCTGCCGTCTAACCTAATTGGCAAAACCAGACTTTCTTATGGAATAAATCAGACTTATCCCTTTTCCTGTGACTGTGTCCCTCAGGAGGGATACATTTGTGAATTGTTTATTCGTTTGGTGCCTTTGATAATTTCACATTGTAGGGCAGTGCACCTAGAGAGATTCCAGATGGGCAAGAGGGTGCCTTGAAGAGAAAGCAGACACTGAGTAAAGGAGAGAGGGAAAAGGAGATTGGCAAGTGTGTTGTTAGAGCACTTTTAGAGAAGAAAACACATGAAGGCTCAAGATCTAGGAATTGATTCCCTTAAATAAAAGCATCCAAGCATGGGCCTCCCTGGTGGCACAGTGGTTAAAGATCCGCCTACCAATGCAGGGGACACGGGTTTGAGCCCTGGTCCAGGAAGATCCCACATGCCGCGGAGCAACTAAGCCCATGTGCCACAACGACTGAGCCTGCGCTCTACAGCCCGCGAGCCACAACTACTGAGCCTGTGTGCCTAGAGCCCATGCTCCGCAACAAGAGAAGCCACTGCAGTGAGAAGCCCGCGCACCGCAACCAAGAGTAGCCCCCGCTCAAAGCAACTAAAGAAAGCCCACGCGCAGCAACGAAGACCCAACGCAGCCAAAAAAAAAAAAAAAAAAGTATCCAGGGATGTGTGGACCCAGTGTGAAGCTGCTTCCCGGAGTGGGGGAGTTTAAGAAATACATATGTCCTCTTAGAGAGTGAACTCCTCCTTTATCTAAATTAAGTGATCCCTGTTAAACAGCCAAATGGTCTGTCTGGCTAGGAAAAGTATTTACCTCAGAGGTGGTTTTTTTTCCTGCTTTCAACTGGAAGTCAAATTGCTGAATTGTGTGATGGCATTTCTGTCCATCAGCAAAAACCAGAATCTCCAAAACACTTCATATTTTCACACAGTATAAAGATCTGCATGTACTGTTCTCACCTGGTACCTAACTCCTTTTGGTTACTGGACATGCCTCATTTCCTGTATAAACTTGTGTTACTAAAAAGGCAGTAAATTAGTACTCACTTTGTTAAACATACATACTTTCCTGTAGGAGCATAGATACATAAAAGTGTGTTTATTTCCCACAGGGTACTTATGCTAGTCATGATGTATATTATGCAGTAAATGTCATACTTTATTTATTCCTTGGCATTTTCAACTCTGGCAACTTGCAGATTGTTTTGAAGTCAGGATATTTAAGCTAGGAGCAACCTTGGGGATTATCTGCGTTGCAAGAGAGGAAAGTGAGATCAAGAGAAAACAAATGACTTGCTTTAGGTGACATAATTTAGGATCCTAGTTACGAAACTTGGTCTTAATGAGAGATTTCTCCCATTAGGTTTCCCCATTCTCCCTTAACCCTTTTAAAAAATAAGAGCTTGGACAAAGTTATCTCTATAAAACTGTGAATAACTGTTGTGTTGCTCACCTTCCAAAGTTGTTACGAAGTTCCAGTGAGAGAAGGTGTGCTGTACAAATACAAAGGAGGGTGATGAGGGTCCTTGCCTCATAGTACTAGATTGTTGTTATCATCCTCTGGTGCTGAAATGCTAAGGCTGTGTTACATTAGGTTGTGTAAAGAGTCTCTTGTTGGGCTTCCCTGGTGGCGCAGTGGTTGGGAGTCTGCCTGCCGATGCAGGGGACACGGGTTCATGCCCCAGTCCGGGAAGATCCCCCATGCCGCGGAGCGGCTGGGCCCGTGAGCCATGGCCGTTGAGCCTGCGCGTCCAGAGCCTGTGCTCCGCAACGGGAGAGGCCACAACAGTGAGAGGTCCGCGTATCACACACACACACACACAAAAAAGTCTCTCGTTATGCATATGTCCCAACTACTCTGTATTTTTATACTATCTGGGTAATAGATGCCCCAGCCTTCTGTTTCTTTTGTATTAGGTTGAACCATGTGACACTGCCAATATTCAACCATTTTAAATTTATAAGAAGACCAGTTTGGCATTATTGAACTTGATAAATGGCCAGAGGTTCATGGTAGGCTGTACTGGGCAGAGACACTCTGTAAATGTTCTTAGTGAATGGAGAAGTATGTAAATCTTCATATGAGCCGTAGCCTCCCTGTCCCTCCACCCTAGATTTTGCCTACTCTAAAGTATACACTGGGATGTGTGAGTTTCTCCCTTCCCTTGTGCTTCGGCAAACTTCTAGACTCCCCAGCCCAGCAGCGCAGATGGAGATACGGGGGCGGGGCGGGGCGGGGTGGGGGGTGGTGGCGGTGACTGGTTCTGAGTCAGCTCCTTCTGCCATTCATCTTGACCTTGTTCTTGAACTCAGTAAGCCGTGTTCTATGCAAGTGGTTACACCATTCTTTCAAAGGATAGAATTCCACAATTGTCCAGAGAAATTTGGTGGTCTGCAGAGGGAAAACAATGAACAAATTCGTTTGTTTACCATTGGTTTGTTTTTTTAAACTAAGTGCTACAATATTTTCAGTTTAACCAGAACACATTAAAGGAGATTGGCTGATCCTGTAAAATACGAGACTCCTGAAACAATTATTTTTGTCAAATATAAGTAATTTATAAAAAATTATAATCAAGTTAGAAGTTTTATTTAATTTTAAATAAGAAAATAGCCTGAGGAATTGAAGCCTAAATAGAACTATAATTCATAATTAGCCGATCATGTTTCGTATAATTGTTAAACTTTGGCCTGATCACGCCTCCTCTCAGCATAATCCTTAAACTTCTCATATCCAGAGAGCACACTTTCGGTCAACCCGTGTTTTGCCCTTAATGCATGTGTGAATCTTTAATTTCCTTCAGTTTATTTATGAAGGTCTTAAAGAGCCTGACTACCTCAGAAAGTCATTTAGATAATTGCTCATGTTTCATATTAATTTCTGGGGTTCTAAATTTAACAACACGGGGCATAAGTTTTTTGCCTTTTTTCTTTAAACACAAAAGATATAAACTATCTAGCCACACCACAATCCTCTCAGGAACGAAGCAGGGGATGGAAGAATGAAGTGGCAAAAAATAAGAGAATTCCTATCCAATTTTTAGATTTCAGATTTGGCATATTAGGAATGAACAATTTATGAATGGAATGCTTTTTAAAGTTTTATTTGTGAGTGAGTTGTTGAAACCTGGAATATGATTTTTCACAGAAATAATGTCAGTGATTTTCAAATTTTCTTTACAAATGCCATCTTAGAAGTTCAGGTTTTGAAGCAGACGTAAAGGAACTGCCTTGCTTGAAAGAGGTGTGCCCAGTCTCCAGGGACAGGTCCGCAGGTCACAGTTAAGTCTGATGAATTACCTTAGAGCCCCGGTCAGACATGGTGATGCTAGGATTCTAGTCTTGCAGATCACAAACCACATACGGCCCCGAGCTCAGCAATCTGGGGAACCTAGTCTGTTTTGCTTCTTGCTCGGGCCAAAGCACAGTCTCAGAGACAGCAGGAGACCATCCAGATGTAGACAGTATAGAGGCTGAGTTGAGTGAATGCAGCCCTTCAAGTCCCCTCATGGAGCAAGCACTCACCTCCACTCCATCATTCCTCAGACAACTTTACTTCAGGATGGTCCCTTCTGTACTTATAAACTCAAATTTTCATCCCCTGTGTGTGAGTTTTTCAGTGAGGGCATTATTGACAATTTTCTTTGTCAAGGGGGACTAACCGCACTTTGTTCAGTTCCCTAGTGTCCACCCAGTGAGTGTTCCCCAGTCCTTGGAACAACCCAAAGTGTCCCATAGCTAAGCATAGCCCACTTTGAGAATCAGCTAAGAGGGAAGCAATCTTATTGACCTACAACATCCCTATAGATATTTACGTTGTAGGAGAGATTGCTTTTAGATCTAAATGGCTACTAAATATACGACAAGGAAATGCAGGTCAAAACCACAATGAGATAATACTACACTCCCGCTCAATGACTAAAATGAAAAAGACCGACAGTAATTTGATGAGGACGTGGAGCAGTTGGTACTGGAAATTGACACATAACCACTTAGGACAACTGTTTGACAATGTTTATTGAAGTAAACATGAGCCTTATTTAGTGACCCAGAAATTTTACTCCTAGATATATACCCAAGAGACATGAGTGCCTAGGCCTACCAAAAGAGATACATATAAGAATGTTCACAGGGCTTCCCTGGTGGCGCAGTGGTTGAGAGTCCGCCTGCCGATGCAGGGGACACGGGTTCGTGCCCCGGTCCGGGAAGATCCCATGTGCCGCGGAGCGGCTGGGCCCGTGAGCCATGGCCGCTGAGCCTGTGCGTCCGGAGCCTGTGCTCCGCAACAGGAGAGGCCACAACAGTGAGAGGCCCGCGTACTGCAAAAAAAAAAAAAAAAAAAAAAAAGAATGTTCACAGGTGCATGGTTGGAAATAACCCCCCAAATGTCTCTCAACAGTAGAACAGATAAATTAACTTTGTACTCACACAATAAAATGTAACAGAGCAGTGAAAGATGAACTGTATGCAACAACATTGATGAATCTCTTAGGCATAATAAAGTCAGACAAAAGAATATATACAATATGATTCCCTTTATATGAAGTTTAAGAACAGCTAAGACTAATCAACCATGATGGGAATCAGTATAGTAGTTACCTGTGGGGGCAAAGAGGTTGACTGGGAAGGGACGTGAAGTGCCTGCTGAGGCACTGGGAATGTTCTAAGTCATGATCTGGGTGGTGGTTATACAGTATGTGTGTACACACGTGTACACACTTATCTACTTGTATGTATACATGTATGTATATGCAAAAACCTCATATAGTTGCACACTTAAGATGGATATACTTAGCTGGATGTAACTTTAAAAAGAAAAAATCTTGGAAATTTAATCTCTAATTTATAGTATTTTCTAGAATATGATAAAAATAAATTGAGGTGGTTGAGGGAAATGGGAGTTTTTCTGGAAGCTGTGAGAGTGTGTCCATGCTTCTGGGTTTCTGGAGCCAAAATTAGGGGAAGTGGTATTGCTAGGGGCACAAGCTGATTAGAATAGAGATGGTAGGAAAAGGGAAGGGAAAATTTTATATGATTCCTCTTCTTCACTCTACTTCTTCCTGTCTTTAGCCATAGTGTTTTTGTTTAAGGCTTAATTTCTGTCCTCCATTCCCATGGCATCATGGTCGAAGTGGTAGGCAATGTTGAGAGTCAAAGAGGGGACATTGGAAGAGAGCATAAGGTAGTGGTTGTGTACCAGGTATCTATGCTTTGTGGGGGACAAACACCACCTTAACCTGCAGGGAGGTTAGCCAGCAGGGAGACTGGATGGTACTGTCCTAGAAACTTCCAGATAAGGGAAAATTCTGGGTCCCAAGAGGTAAACACGGAAGGTGTGATGGTGCAGTCAATGAACAGGAGTAAAAGCCCCTCAGAGAAAGAGGAAGGCTGATGATCACACCCTAGTGGGAACATGAGGGGAAACAGTGGTCCAGCCTTTTTGACCACAACTGGCTGGTTACCCAAATTTGAGGTTTAAGTGGGGACATACAATAGGGGATTCGCTTGTACCATGTAAGCCCCAACTGGACTTGGCACTCTTCCTGGTCCTTCATGGTGGTTCTCTTAAAGAGAATGAGTTACAGGGGGATATTTTCAATCACATGCTGTGCATAAATGTGCGTTATAATACAACACACACTCTGATCAAGAGTAAGATGGCGGGGCTTCCCTGGTGGCGCAGTGGTTGAGAATCTGCCTGCTAATGCAGGGGACACGGGTTCGAGCCCTGGTCTGGGAGGATCCCACATGCCGCGGAGCAACTAGGCCCGTGAGCCACAACTACTGAGCCTGCGCGTCTGGAGCCTGTGCTCCGCAACAAGAGAGGCCGCGATAGTGAGAGGCCCGCGCATCGCAATGAAGAGTGGCCCCCGCTTGCCATAACTAGAGAAAGCCCTTGCACAGAAACGAAGACCCAACACAGCAAAAATTAATTAATTAATTAATAAACTCCTACCCCCAACATAAAAAAATAGTAAGATGGGCAGGTGCTGGACCATATGCTGGTCCAGGTGTCATCTAGCTATACCAGTTTCCAGCTGCATGCAAGCTGGAATGCTGTAGAATTTACACAACAAACATGGGTTGTCATTTGAATGTCGTTGAAAATGTCATATTGTCACGTGTTGGGTAAAATATGTCCATGTAGATATCTTTGGCTACGTAGAATATGAAATATAAGCAAATAGTGATTTATTGCAGGCTGCATTTGCCTTTTTATGTGACGATTCTGCTAGTAATGTTTTGCTACCATGGCGTTCAGTTTAATGTAGAAAATTAACATTTTAGGATCCTTAATAGAAGTTTTATTAGAATTAATGATTGAAAGAAGTAAATATAATTTCAAATGGAAACACTAAAAGCCAAGTCTGTTAACTGTTAAGCTTCATAAGACACCCTGAATAAAATAGATGACTACTAATTCTTTTTTACTTTTAACTTGTCACATTCTGTTTATTTTTAATTATCTTTGCAAATGACTCTATAATCTTTTTTAAAAAATTGCCACATTTTCGTCTCTCCTCTTCCAAATCATTTTGATTTCCCCTTGGGCCACTGTCTTAGTCCATCTGGGCTGCTATAACAAAATACCACCAACGGGGTAGCTTAAAAACAGCAGGTATTTATTGCTCACAGTTCTGGAAGCGGGTAAGTCCCAGATCAAGGCACCAGCATGGTCACCTTCTGGTGAGGGCCCTCTTCCAGTTACACATGTCTCCATTGTGTCCTCAAATGATGGAAGGGACTAGGGATCTCTCTGGAGCCCCTTTTATAAGGCACTAATCCCATTCAGGAGGGTTCTTCCCTCATGACTGAAACACCCCGCAAGGGCCTCACCTACTAATACCGTCACCTTTGGGGAGGGTTAGGATTTCAACATATGAATCTGGCGGTGGGGTGGGGGGCCCAAAACGTTGAGACCATAGCAATCACCGCATGCAGATGACCTTGAGGCTCTGTTTCCAGCGATGCTTTCCTTTCACTTTATTCCTGAATCTGCTGCTATGGCTGGATATTTATACAATACTTGAGTATCCCAGCGTGACCTTCTAGTGTAAAACTTACCTCTTTTTTTTTTTTTTAACATCTTTATTGGAGTATAATTGCTTTACAGTGGTGTGTTAGTTTCTGCTTTATAACAAAGTGAATCAGCTATACATATACATACATCCCCATATCTCCTCCCTCTTGCATCTCCCTCCCACCCTCCCTATCCCACCACTCCAGGTGGTCACAAAGCACCGAGATGATCTCCCTGGGCTATGTGGCTGCTTCCCAATAGCTATCTGTTTTACATTTGGTAGTGTATATATGTCAGTGCCACTCTCTCGCTTCATCTCAGCTTACCCTTCCCCTCTCTGTGTCCTCAAGTCCATTCTCTACATCTGCATCTTTATTCCTGTCCTGCCCCTAGGTTCTTCAGAACCATTTTTCTTTTTTTGTTAGATTCCATATATATGTGTTAGTGTACGGTATTTGTTTTTCTCTTTCTGACTTACTTCACTCTGTATGACAGTCTCTAGGTCCATCCACCTCACTACAAATAACTCAATTTCGTTTCTTTTTATGGCTGAGTAATATTCCACTGCATATATGTACCACATCTTCTTTATCCATTCATTTGTCGATGGACACTTAGGTTGCTTCCATGTCCTGGCTATTGTAAATAGTGCTGCAATGAACATTGTGGTACATGAATCTTTTTGAATTATAGTTTTCTCAGGGTATATGCCCAGTAGTGGGATTGCTGGGTCGTATGATAGTTCTATTTTTAGTTTTTTAAGGCACCTCCATACTGTTCTCCATAGTGGTTGTATCAATTTACATTCCCACCCACAGTGCAAGGGGGTTCCTTTTTCTCCACACCCTCTCCAGCATTTATTGTTTGTAGATTTTTTGATGATGGCCATTCTGACTGGTGTGAGGTGATACCTCACTGTAGTTTTGATTTGCATTTCTCTAATGATTAGTGATGTTGAGCATTCTTTCATGTGGAAAGCTTATCTCTTCATCTGCCTTTTTCCTTCACAGAACTTTCTACAAAACCAATAGTGTCTTTGCTCAGATTAGAAGCCTCAAGGGCATCTTTTACCCTCTTCTTCTCTAGTGCCGTGTTGGCCAAACACCAAACACCATGCTGTCAGTTGCCCTTCAAAAACAAACAAACAAAAAACCAAACTTCATTCCTTCTCTTCCTGATAATTCTCACTAACCTGGCTTGTCACCAGCCTCATACTTGCTTATTCCTTCAGTGATCAAACTTTTAATCTCATCTCACCAAGACATGTGCTGGCCAGATGTGTTTCCCTAGAGCCCGCCCTTGATTATATCTTCCTCCTGCTCACAGACCTCTCATATATTTCCCTGTTTTCAATAAAATTGCATCCAAACCTAGCCTGGCTTTAACCAGCTCTTTTTCCGACTATTCACCTTCCTGAAACTTCTTTTCCAGCCAACAGTTTGACTCATGATTTCCTGATCCCTTTCCTTCTGCAGTCTCTGTCACTCATGCTCTGATGTCCACCCATGTAGATCGTTCACCCCTTCCTGCCCATCCATCTGGCTTCTCCCCAAATTCAACAGCTGATGAAGTCTTACTTCCTTCTCCATGCTGCAGTCTCCCTTACCTCCACCTTCCTTTAGTAGCTCTTATTTGTCTATACAGGCAATTTCATAATTTAATTTCTTCAGGTTTATGACCTTTCTTCTGATTGTGATAACGATTTTCACTTCTTTAGTTTTTACATAGTTATAGGCACAACTAGACTGTAAGTGTCTCCAGGGCAAGAGTCTTCGCCTTGCCTGTGTGCCCTATAATACTTAAAAAACACTAACACTAAAATATAAGCTCTGTGAAGGCTGGCATCTTTGGCCAGTTTTGTTCACTGGTAAGTCTCTAGTATCTAGCATAGAACCAGGTACATAGTAGATGCATAGTAAATATTTGCTAAATTGTAGATGTTCAGTAAATGTTTGATTTGATTAAACTGCTGCTGCATTAAAGGTCGCTCGCATCTCTTACTTACTATAACCGAGAGGTATTATAGTGATAAAGACAGGGAATGCAATTTACAGCCAGAATCTGTTCCATAGAACTTGACTTCTCTTTCTAAAAGAATTGTTTTCCTGCAGATATTAATGAATGCCAACTACAGGGTGTGTGCCCTAATGGTGAGTGTTTGAATACCATGGGCAGCTATAGATGTACCTGCAAAATAGGATTTGGGCCAGATCCTACCTTTTCAAGTTGTGTTCGTAAGTAATGATCACTTTTTATTACTATTTTGCATGTTTTTTTGGGGGGGGGTGGGGGGAAGGGGGAAGTATCCAAAAGAAGGTAAATACTCAGCGGTCAACTGAATATTGTGAATATGCAGGGAAATGTCATTAAATGACAGGAGGGAGGAGGCGGCCTGATATACCACAATAAATCTGTTTATTTAAAAAATGCATTTTTATTGTGTTCAGAAAAAATGACAGCTTAAACTTAAGGTAGAGAACAAGTACACAGAGGAATTATGCAAAGAAACAGTTAATTAAAATGAGGATACCTAAGACATGAAAACAGATTTTTCCTTCATGAGTATTTTAAGCATTGTTTAGGTGGAGTGAAACTTTGTCCCAGCTTCTGTCTTTAATTAGTCCAAATTCTGAGTCACTTCTGTCTGATTTAATGAGGCTTCACTGTACTTTCTTGGTTAGAAGAGTCTGGGAAATAGTTAGCAAGGCTCTGTTTCAGATTTTTTTATTCAATTCTAATTTCAAATATTCTATTCTGTTGTCCTCAAAAACCACTGCTATGTGTCCCTGAAGTTAAACTATTTTGCCGTACAAATCTGTCTCTAAGATTTTTTTTTAACTTGTTAAGGATAAAAATCATCCATCAAACCTTATGTGCTAATATTGGTACAGAAAATGTACTTTCTCCAAAAAGACACTCTTGCCACAAAACCTAATCCAGTGTAATCAATACAGATCACCTGACAATTAGATGTATGCATTTTAGACGTAAAGGGCTCAGCCACAGAATTTTTTAAGACTACCTTATTTTTAAGGTACTTGTGCCCATTATTACAAAGTAGGTAAATGCAACAGATTTTTCAAAGTCACATACGATTAAAGGTTAAACATGTTAAACTAATGTATGGCAGAAAACTGTCGAGATGTTAAGAGCGATCCTGCATTAATTTTTGTCTTGCTAGGTTTTTGTTTTTATTTACCTGTTTTTATAATGTGGCATTGGTATATGTTAAGTTGTATCTTTCTGGTCCCCAGTTTTAAATTTGTCATATCATCAAGACATATTTTTCATGAAGGTACCATCGTTTGCTTTTAACTGTGCATCTCTAACTCTGTGCCCTAAGCTGATGGATAGACATGGTGAAATAAAGACAAATGTAATAAAATAAAAATGGCAATCTCATTCATTACTTTTAGAGGAGTTTGTTGAGTGTTTTGGAACGTTGTTACTAATTACTACAATTTTCCTTTGAAACCTGTCAAATACAGATTAGGAAATTTTGCACATAAGTTCTTCCGTGTTCTTTCACAGACAGTTCTGATCATAAAGCAGGCAGGCACCTAATTATAGGGCTTTTTTTGGCAGGTGATAAAATTAGACTGTAAAATTATGCTCGCATACAAGGTACCCTTGAAAACTGATGCAAGGATTTGGAAATTTCAGGCCAAAAATGACATCATTGACAATATCCAGATAATTTAGGGATAACTTCTGGCTGATTGGAATTACATGAGTAGAGTATTGTAATTACAGTTGTATAATTTAAGCATAAAACATTTTTAGAGTTTGAAGATAGAATTTGTTGTGAATATTTGTTTTTCCTTAAATAATTTGCTTTGTAGTCTGGTTAAAATGACTACATTGAATGTTGTAGATTAGGTACGCTTAGAGGACTGGTCGCAAAGTGTTTTATTTGACTAGATCTGATGTCTAGAGCTAAGGACAGACATCCAGGTTTTAATAAGATTGTAGAAACCTGCCAATGAGATTTTTGAAACACACTTTCCTTAGCATTTATTTTCCCTGTCATTGCCCAGATAATACTGAACTTATTAAACAACCATCCATTCGTATTTGAAAAATAAATAATTTAATTTTATGGTTCAGCTGAAACGATAAGTATTAGGAGATGTTTGTTGCTAGTTAAATGTTCCCGTTTAGAGTTTGAAGTTAAAACCTGGGCTTTTTACCAGCATTGAGTGGGCAGATTTATTTCTCTTTCCTCTGAATTTACCACATGTAATATCATAGAGAGATGTAAAGTCTTTCAGGATTTGCGACTTGGTTCAATCCAGTCTGATTTGTGGGTGAACCATATTTTGGAGAAGTTGATAGGGAAGTCTGAAGAGAAGGAATGTCTTGAGAAAGAATGAGGGGAGAAGGTGATACTTACAAAGTAGGGGGGAAAAGCACTGGCAAGTTGGTGGTACCCTTGATAGTCATGCGGGAAGTAGCAGAAGGAGACCGGGGGTCACACATGTGCACACACGCACGCACAGACACGCACACAGACACACAAAGGCACTGAGCAAAGCTATCATTTGGAGTAAATGCTCTTGCAAGATATAAGAACAGCCTTGGCTAGACCGTGGAAGCAGATGGAGGAGATTGACCATGTTTGCTCAGGCAGCATGAATTTAGGGCATATCCAGGCCATAAAAGGTGTGGCTGACTCTGTGAACTCAAAGAAATGCCCTTGGCAGTGGCCGAGGAGCAGTAGGAAGCTCTCCCTGTTCCTGAATACGCTGAGGTGAACACCCTCAGAATTCCTTGACTGCAGCCAAAGGTTGCAACCGCTTCACTTTCTCTCCTTGCCCGCGCCCTGTCCTTGACTTAGCCAAGCTGAAAGAAGAAAGTAGGAGAGTTCTGGCGTTTGCTGTCTCCGACCTCTGTGTCTGTGGATCAGGGCGTTGCTGCAGTAGCGTTCTCCAGACCTGCTCCTACCTCTCTGTGGGGAATGGTGAAACTCCAGGATTTCTCAGAGCCAATCCAAGAAAAGTATAATAACCTGTGCAGTCGGAGTAGGAAAGCTTTCTGACTTTTTAAGCTGCAATTAATTTTCTTCAGAAATTCAAGAGCTCCAGGATGAATGCTGGGCAGGGTGTGTCCACAGGTTCAAAGGGCCCAGGTAAAAGAATTTTGAGGGGCTTCCCTGGTGGCACAGTAGTTGAGAGTCCGCCTGCCGATGCAGGGGACATGGGTTCGTGCCCGAGTCCGGAAGGATCCCACATGCCGCGGAGCGGCTGGGCCAGTGAGCCATGGCCGCTGAGCTTGCATGTCCAGAGCCTGTGCTCCGCAACGGGAGAGGCCACAACGGTGAGAGGCCCACGTACCGCAAAAAAAAAAAAAAAAAGAATTTTGAGCCTGCATATTTGCTGTTTCATAATATTCTTGACCAATGGACTTGGTGCTTACTGCTTACTGACAGAAATAGAGGGTTAGAGAGAAGATGTGCTTCTGCCCTAACTCTGGAAATCATGAGATGCCGAACTCATCCCTTCGAAAAGCCAGTCATACTCATGAACATCATTTCTTTTTAGTTTCTGCAGCTTCCTTATGAGATATGAAATATTTTACATAATAGGAAGCTGACTAGGAGAGTTTAAGTAACTTTTCAAGATCATATAGCTTGTAAATGACATTTGAGGTTTAAAATTGGGTTTTGTGCCTCTAACTTTAGGGTTCTAGATCAGGGATTGGCAAATTATAGCCCGTGGGCAAAATCTGTCCCACCGTCTGTTTTTGTAAATAGTTTTATTGGAACACAGCCATGTTCTTTCATTTATATACTGTCTAAGGCCGCTTTCATGCTGCCGTGGCAGAGCTGAGAAGTTGAAACAGAGACCAAATGGACCACAAAGCCTAAAATATTTATCTTGCCTTTCACAGAGAAAATTTGCTGACTTTTGGGCTAGATCAATGCTGTCCAATAGAACTTTCTGTGATGATAGACAGTGCAGATACAGAACATTTCTGATGTGATAGACTAGTCACAAGTGGCTGGTGTGACTAAGGAATTGAATTTAAATTGTATCTCATTTAAATTTTATCGAAGTAGTAGTATGTGGCTAGGGTCTAACAAATTGGATCTCATAGTTCTGGATCTTTTTTTTTTTTTTTATAAAGCTGATTGGGTAAATGACTGCTAGATCTCTCTAGCAGAGAGAGAAAAATGGGCTTTCCTTCCTGACTTGGTGGTTTTGTCCATGGTGACGTTGTTCTCCCCAGAAATGAGGCTGGGAGCCTCTGTGTCACCTCTGACTCTGTCATCTCCTTTGGTCTCCAGGAAAGTCATTAGATCTTCATAATCTATTTTCTACCTTTTCCTTTCTTCCCACCTCCTCTGTGGCTGTCTCAGCTTAGGCTTGTAGTTTTCCTCACTTAGTGGTCTCACAGCACCATGGCCTTGAGGTTGTACAGACAGATCTGTGCCAACGGTTTGCTCCCACGTAAAAGCAGTAACAACCAAAACCGTGACAGTAATGTAGTAATCTTTACTGTGTACTTACTAAGTGCCAGGCACTGTGATGAGTACTTTATATAGATTATCAAATATAATACTTACCAGATTTCTATGAGGCTTGTAGTGTTGTTCTTCCTATTTTAGAAATGAAGAAGTTGAGGCACAGAGAGTTTAAGGATCTTTCCAAAAGTCCCACAGCCTATAAGCGGTAGAGCCCAAATTTGAAACTCAATTTGTCTCACTCCACAAGCTGAGCCTTTAATCAGGAAGAGGAAACTGGTCTAAATTGACAGGAGCAAGTCATCTATTGAAGCGGAGCCACTATTTAGTCTCACTGTAAAATGCTGGTCTGACTCTGCAGTGGCCTCAGAATCATTGTTTTTTTTAAATTTTGGTTCTCGCAGAATTTATTTTTAATAACCCGTTTCCTGAAAAGGGTGCCTATGGGCTCTTACTTCCCTAGGAAAGTCATCTCTCAGACTCCTTCTAACAGTGTTACTTCCTCCCCACACCTGCATCCCAGCACTCATCCCATTGGGACTTTAAGCTTTAATGGCATGAAACTCTAATGTGGAGTTTCATCCAAGAAGTGAATAAGGATATTGGAGGTGTTTGGGGGAGGGGGGGAGTGAAAACAAACTAGTAGGAGAGCCTAGCTTATATGCTGTCTCCTCAAGTCTTCTCTATTTTTCAACTTGTTCCAAGTACCAGGTTAATTTATATCTGCTTAATAATATTTACATTTATGTTTGAATTGATAAGAGCAGCATGGCTTTGAAAGTTTAATCAGAGTTGGTTGTACGACCCTATAATTAAGTATAAGTTGGTTAATACATTATTGGGGAGCCCAAATGTGAGAACCATAGCATCTTCCCTTCTCACGGTGGTTTGTTATGTAATCACCATCAGCATTGGATATATACGGTGAAGATTCAATACTATACTTGGGTATAGAGCTATATGTTTATTTCTTTGGAAGATTTTTCCCATGTCTGTCACCAGGAGCAAAAGATTTGTTTTCTTGACTGACTGATGTGGCATTTCTAGTAGGGTTTACGCTTCTGAAATGTTTTTCCCTCTATATAGAGTACCTGAATCTGTGCACCTGAATCTTAGCAACACATCCTACAAAAAATACAATCTGCAAAACCCATATTTCAGGGTACCTACATATATGAACCTACCAGCACGCTTTGTAATTCCTCCTCATTGCTCTGTCCCATTCCCATTTCCACCCATTCTTTAGCAATCTTTGGGCAATATTGACTTTTTTTTTTTAGTATAGTGTAAATCTTTATGATGCAATAGACTATATAATCACGTTTATTATATTTTAAATAATAAATGTAGTATGCTAATGAATTAGCCTTTACAACCAGCCTTTCAGTCTGTGGTTAAAGATACTCAGACAGTAGAAACACCAATCATGCATCATTCTAGGTAGCATATTGTTCCTGGGTTTATGTATCATGTTGAATGTGAAAATGCTAGAGGTGTTTAATGAAATAAGTGAATTGCCATATAAGTCATTTGAAATGATAAAAGAATAACAGGTGACTTAGGCATTAAAATAGAGGCCATTTTAAAGGGCACATCCTGTTAGAAATCTGAGGGAGGCATAAATTAACACTTTTTGATCCCCATAATTATAGAGCAAAGAAAATTTGAATCATAGGAGCATTAGTATAATTTAGGTATGTAAGCCAGACCGTCCCAATGGCTTTCTCCTGGGATTTCTTCCATCTTTGAAGGAGCAGATTTTTTTTATTAGTTAATGGCTTATTATTATGTGCACTTGGGGTGAAGCACAATGTTTAGTTACAACACGGTCTGATGTTCCCTGACACACCAACAGCTGAGTTTTGATGATTCTGTAAGCCAGTGATTCTTATTCCCTTAAAGACCCCCACTTGAAGTACGTTGGAAGCTGTCGTGGAAAAAAAACCAAAACACCAGTATCCTAGCACTTAGGGAGAATCTCTGGGTTAGGAAATGATGCAAGAACAAAAACCTATAAAAAGAGACCTTTCAGGAGAAGATGTTTAGGAGGAATTAGCTTCCTTGACTTCTTTTTTTTTTTTTTTGGTTTGGTTGGGTTTTTTTTGCGGTAAGCGGGCCTCTCACTGTTGTGGCCTCTCCCATTGCAGAGCACAGGCTCTGGACGCGCAGGCTCAGCGGCCATGGCTCACGGGCCCAGCCGCTCCGCGGCATGTGGGATCTTCCCGGACCGGGGCACGAACCCGTGTCCCCTGCAATCGGCAGGCGGACTCTCAACAACTGCGCCACCAGGGAAGCCCAGCTTCCTTGACTTCTGTCATTATTCTCCACATGATAAAATGCCTAACATTTTGCTTTTTCTGTGTGTGTGTGCGCCACGCATGGAGCCTCAACCAGAGACCTGCTTTAATGAAGAAGCAATCTCTTATAATTCACTTACACACAAATACACATACTAATCCCTTAAAAACTGAATTGCTGATTTGGAGTTTGGGGTTAATCTGGGCGGTAGGCCTGATATGTTACTTTAAAGTAGAGTCCTTGGATAGAGGAGCAGAGTAAGTGTAACAGAGATGGTGCCTAAGGTAGTATCACTACCCTGGATATGAGGGCGAGGTGGATACCAGGGAGCGAGTGTGGACAAGTCAGCACAAGGGGCCAGTGTCACCGTCTGCCAATGTCCAGGGTTTGGGGAAACTCTGCTCTGCTTTAAATGGCCCTTGTTCTTGGGATCTAGAACTAACCTTAATGCAATTAGTGTTATAATTAATCCCTACCACGTGTAAAATAGGCTCTTGTGAGTTGACCTGACGTTGTTTCTATGGAAATATGTGTTGTGAATTCCAAACACTTTGGTTGGAGAAGAAATTTTGGAGCAAAATCCTTGGTGAGCTGATTATCCTAGAACTATGTATATGTTCTTAAGATTATACAACTTATATAGAGAGACAGACACACACCCATATGCTATATAATTGATGGTCAGTCATTCCAGAAACTTATCCTTTTGGAGGTAATAACCATACTCATAAATTTTCTTTTACTTTTCTTCTGTGACCTTTAATCTTTCATAGCTGACTTGCACAGACTCCAGAAAGTGAGTAGGAGAAGGGGGAGGAAAAGACTCAGACTTCTCCCTTTTACCACATTTTTAGTAGTCTTGGGCAAACCTGGCCTTATTAGAGGAACTAAGTTTTGAAGCCTTAGGAAGGCCTCCTCTGCTCCCCTCAATCCTCTGCTCCACCCTCCAACTCACCCATATCCTTTTTTCGACTGTTTTCACTTTGTTGAAATTCTACCACTACAGCAGTGATCAAGTCGTGTACAGATGCCCCTGAGAGGATGGAGACACCTGCTTTTCTTAATAAGGCAGGCTGACGTGTATTTTGTGTCTACTCTGAAGCAGATGTTTAGCATGTGATATCTTGAGTCTATACGTTGAGCTCGTCACCTATAAGTGAGGGAGTTACTGAGGCTCAGCCCGTGTATGAGTTAGCATTCTCTCCAGAGAAATGGAGCCAATAGCGTGGGTGGATGAGAAGGGATTTTTAGGGAATTGGCTCACATGAATGTGGAGGTTGGCAAGCCCCAATCTGCAGGGTAGGCTGGCAGCCTGGAGGTCCTGGGAACAGCTAATGTTGCAGCCAGAGTCTGAAGGCTGTCTGCTGGCAAAATTCCTTCTTCCTCTGGGGAGATTAGTCTCTTTTTCTCCTAAGGCCTTCAACTGCTTGGATAAGGCGCACCCACATCCTGGAGAGTCATCTGCTTGACTCAAAATCTACTAATTTAGATGTTAATCTCATGTGAAAAATACCTTCACATCAACATTCAGACCTGTCTTTGACCAGCTATCTAGGTTCCGTGGCCCAGTCAAGTTGACACGTAAACCATTGCAGCCAGTCAAAGTGACTTCCCTAGGTTATATTGCTGGCGAGTGGTGGACACACTATGTGAGCCCAGGTCTGTCTGGATCTAAAAACCCTTGCTCTCTTCACTGTGCTGTAGTGCTTTCATTGAATCAGGTTGTTTCTTGTAGCAGAGATGTCAGTCGTTTTGTGAGAATGAAAATTTAGCTCTGAGCGGGAAAGGAAGGTGATTTGGAAATGCCAGGTGCTAGAGGAATTGAGTAATGGAAAGGCAAATTGGGAAAAGCTCATTTGGACAGTGATGCAGTAGAGAAGAGCTTTTGTTGACATGGGGAATGAACAGAGAGGTGACCATCAAGCTTGGTCTATTCAGCAGTGTGGACTTGGCCTGGAACTGGCTCCGTAGAACATTCTCCATGCACATTTACTCTAGAAAATGATCTTTGTGAAGGCAGGGCCATGTCTTTCTTATTCTCATAATTGCCCTATGTGCCCAGTAGCTGTTAGATTAATGAAGTCTCATCTACTAAATTTATAGAAGAAGAATCAGAATGAGGACTTAGGTATTGCATGACTGTGGGCGGATGTGCTTTTGCGATGTTTCCTGAGGGGTTGAGGATGTCATCCGTTCCTTCTCTGGTGTGCTGTCTGGCTGGACCGGGGGCCTTGTGTGGCATTGCCAGTCAGAAGCTGTCCTCTGCCTCCCATTTGCTGGTCGCTAGCCTAGGATGAGACCAGATAGGGCCCTGCAGGCTCTCACGGTCCTCCAAGCAAGAAGAGTGATAGCTGATTTGTAGTATCTACTATGTTCAGTTCCTGATTTTCCGTGATACCTGGCTGTTTACCAAATTCTGCCCTAGAACTACCTCTCTTATGGCTAAATACAGGACAACAAATGAGGTAGTGATTGTGATAATTAGGTTTTGTAGTTAGGTTTATTTGGGCAGGCTTATTTTGGTTGAAATTATTTGTTCTCACTCACGCACACATAGTTGATTTTCAACACTTACTAAAATGGAAGAAGGGACCAGACAGAGACAGGGACGTTGGATGTCCTGACTGTCAAACTCATTTGGTCAACTGACCCTAAATCAAGAAGGGTAAAGCCCTACATCTAGACAGATTTATTCTGAAGTATGATTTCTAATCCAAACTTTTAGGTTCATTTTACTATTATGTGAAATGTCGAACTGGGTTTTGTCGTTTCTTGGGTGACGTCAGGCCTTATCTCTCTGCTTCAGCGGATACCCCTGTGATCTCTGAGGAGAAAGGGCCCTGTTACCGACTTGTCAGTTCCGGAAGGCAGTGTATGCACCCCCTGTCTGTTCATCTCACCAAGCAGCTCTGCTGTTGTAGTGTGGGCAAGGCCTGGGGCCCACACTGTGAGAAATGTCCCCTTCCAGGCACAGGTAAGACATGCCCCGCTGTGCGCTCACATTCATTCCCGGCCACACAAGCACACAGGATGATTTGGGCAGCTTGGGTTATTTGTGGTTTCTGACTTTTAAAATTAGTTATTAATAATGTGATGTGTTTTTATCCCTTTTGTAAAAACCATGAACATACGAGGTTGAATCGGTGGGAAAAATTACATGCAAAGAGCTTTTCCCATTTGTGTGTAACATTAGACTTCCTTTTGGATGTTAAGAAAAGCCATTGCGTTCTATCCCTAGCTTCTAGGGCCCTAAGTCTGTTGTTTGAAAGTGTGGAGAGACCAGAAGGCCCTGTTGGACTTGCACTTTCCTGATGATTGCTCACCGCCTGCACAGCGACTAGACCTGGTGCAGGTTAACTCTTTCACTCATGTATTGAACAGGTGCCTCTCAGGTCCTGTTAAGAACATTGTGCTTGATTTCTCCAGTTGGAAATGGAGAAAATTATATTCACTATGAATATCATTGATTGAATTTATGCTATGAAGATTAATAACTCAAGGGCAGATCCTGCCAAACTCCCATGACCTTCTGGGTGGGAGCTGAATATTAAGAAGTGATGATTCTTTATCCTTCGGTTGAGTACATAATGGCCTGATGCCCTGAAAGCATAAATTTATCGAAGTGCCTTGCTTATACCAGGGAGTCACCAACTTCTCAGGCAGGGTCAAGTAGAGTTAAAGAGAAGAGAAAGAAATATACCTGCAGATACTGGGCATGATATTATCAAAAAAGGAGTGGCCCCAATTTCACTGGCATGGGGTAGGCATAAAAAAAGTCTACTCAGTTTCTTGTTCCATAAGGTGCTTCCCACATAGGGAAGTGTATTAACTCTCACAGGGCCATTTAATGTCTTAAGCCTATAACTTGCACTGTTGCAGACAAGTTTTAAATATAAATTTAACTAGCGTGAGCCATGTTTGTTGATGGCTAGGATCAGAAAGAACTGGTAAAGCAGAGACAGTATAATGTTGATGGTAGTTTGGTTTACTGGGTAACTTGACACATCTCCAGAAGGCCCTAGTATCCTCCTGTGGGATCTGATCCTCTCAGTATTAAAAAGTAATAATCAGTTAAATTCATGATCTTGATAATTCACAGACCCACTTTCAGTTCAATTTTGATAGCTTTTGTAACCCTTACATGAAGCATAGATCAAGACGGTAAATGTAACAGCGGAAGACTTTTCCATAAAGTGCAGTAACTAAGTTTGAAAATAATATTAAAGGTAAAATTTTGGCACTTAACCAGTTTTTGGATGTATGGTGATTTTCATAAGAGTAATGTTTAGTTCATTCATGCTTCAAATATTTGATAGAAAAACATTTTTGCTAGAAACATCTATTCTTCCAGATGAAAATTGTATTTCATAGTTAAACATAAAAATGAGGTTCTACCATTTAATGTGTGATCCTTAGAAAAAAAAATTTTAGCATGTTTTAAGGAGTATTTGGGGGTTTTATTTTTACCAAGAGCTAATTTTAGGTCCAGAACATCAAGAGGAGATCTCTTGTTCAGTGGAAGTGAAAAGTGACTTATTTTACTTTCAGTTTTAAAAGTAGAAATAAAAACGTTGACCATGAGCTCCTTGGTGTCTGCATTTGGTAACTTGCCTCCAGCGCTGACACCAAAGGGCTTAGGTGGATCGTCCCTCCTCGGGCCACACACTGCCTTGCCTCTCTTGTCTTTCCCCTTGACTCATTCCTGGCGATTATGCGATGGAGGCTAGCAAATCACAGGTCCCCAGTCAACCTTTTTTTTTTTTTTTAAAGCATACAAAACCACCTTCCTGGCGGGAATAGCAGTTCCAGTGCATAGAATATTTCCTAGCCCTCAGGATAATTCGACCAGTTGGTCATGGTCAGGCTTTTGCTCACTTGTCATCCCTCTCCTTGAAAATACCTACGTTCTAACTTGGCGTGTCCTTTTTTCCTTTATTTCTACCCGTCATCTCTTTAGCATGTGTATTTCGCTGGATTCCTTTTCACCATCCTGAGAATCTCTCTTCAGAGCCACTTGCCCTGTTTCAATCCTTCTTAACCAGCCTCCCCATGTCAGCTGATAACCTCCATCCTGGCTGAGTCCTTTGGTTTCTTCAACTGGAAACAAATTAGGATGATTTCAGCACCTCATTTCCCTCAATAGTGATTTCTTTTTCTTTTTCAACCTTCTTGCTAGTCATTTAACTTAGATGTTACTGAGTTCCTGGTTAATAACTAGTGAAGTTAGACCAAAGCAAGAGGGAACAGTCTGATTTTTGCTGATATTACACTCCCCCTGAGATATATATAATATATATAGTATGTTCTGTACCTAAAAATCTAATGTATTACATATATTTTATGTGTGTAATACATGATATGATATAGAATATTAAATAGAAAATATGATATGTATGCTATCTCCTAATTTGTAGCTGACATATGTTAATATATATAAAATATGTGCCCTCTATATGCTATATATGCTATATATATATATAAAATTCTGATTGGGTAGGATAAGGAATTAACAGATGGAGAAATGTTTAGTAAAAGAAAGGGTTGGGTTTTTTCTGTAAATATGCAAGTTTGACAGAAATTCAAGCATTTTGCATCTGTTTTTGAAGTTTTTAAATGTAACTATATTAGTGATGATTTATTAAGAGATATTCATCATGCTGTTTTCCTCTGTATAAGTTTGCACTTTTAGATTTTTAAAAGGAATATTTTCCCATCCCAAATCTAGCTGCTTTTAAGGAAATCTGTCCTGGTGGAATGGGTTATACGGTATCTGGCGTTCATAGACGCAGGCCAATCCATCACCATGTAGGTAAAGGACCTGTATTTGTCAAGCCAAAGAACACTCAACCTGTTGCTAAAAGTACTCATCCTCCACCTCTCCCAGCCAAGGAAGAGCCAGTGGAGGCCCTGACCTTCTCCCGGGAACAGGGGCCAGGAGCGGCGGAGCCAGAAGGTGAGAGTGGAAATGGATCGCGGACCTAGCCATCCGTCTGTGGGTCTTTGCTTTGGTTTCCCTGCTTATAACCTGTAGAACAGGGGTTTTCAGCATCGGCACTATTGACAGTTTGGGGTGGATAGTTCTTTGATGTGAGGGGCTGCTCTGTGCATTGTAGTATGTTTAGCAACATCCTTGGCTTCTAACCCCTAGAAGCCAGTGGCACGCTCCCCCTCCCAGTTGCTACAACCAAGAAGGTGTCCAAGTATCACTAAGTGTCCCCTGAAGGCAGAATTACCCCTGATTGAGAACCACTGCTGCAGAGTAGTCTGTACCTAGCAGGTGGCAGTATTCCACGGTCATCTCAGGACATTGTCGTGTGTTTGGGAGCTACTTTTTCTTGGTGTTTATTCCTGGAGAGTGATTCACATTTTTCAGGGAGTAGCCTGAATTCATTTCTGTGCCTACAGGGCCATTTAATAAATATGTGTTTACTTTAAAAAATGGAATCCACAGACTTTAAAAAGTTAAAGCGTCAACTGAGCGTCCATGAAATAGAGTCTCACAGGCAGTCAGGGATGGGGGAAGCAAAGTGAAGAAAGACGGGATCAGTGAAAGAGATCTTGGAGATCACCTAGTGAAGTCTTTTAATTTACATTTTGAGAAACCAAGACTTAGAGCAACTGACTTGCAGATGTCATACAAAGAGTATGTGATATGACCAAAGAGCACATTTTTCCGAGGAAGTGGTTAAGGCCGGCTACTCCAGAGGGAGACAAGAGACAAGGGGCTTTGACTCTCTGGTTCAGAAAGAGGGATTATCTATCTCCGTCTCTCCATAGAAACCAGCATGTCCAATACTTTGGATATCTTTGTCACCACAAAAGTGCTCACCCCAGATGGGAGGAACAAAAATCTTAGCTTTGTGTGGAATAGGTATTGGCTTTAATAAAGCTCCTGTTGGCCTTTCACACTTGATTCTTAGGTCAGAATTCAGGGTGTCCATTTATGGGTTTTGTGAGGGGAGAAGGTGCCCAGGTTAGTGAGGCCCTGGGAGCTTGGCAAGGAAGAGAGGTCTCTTTTCAGGGCTCTGAACCTCTGTGTGTTCTAGCCTATTTTATTCCCCTCTCTCACTCGCTGCATTTCTCCTTGGTTAGGCAGACGAGGTAGGACCTCACCTAGAATTGACAGTGCTGGCCAGTTTGCTCCTGTGCACTTGGCCAGATGTTTGCACCTTCTCCGCCTTGGCACAAGCAGGAGGAAATGGGCTGTGGTCCAGATTCTGCCTCAAGAGTTTCTTGGTGGTGGGTTAGACAGGATAGAAAGTTGACTGTTCTAACCACAAGAACATTGCAGCAGTGCTAACAATCGGATGCCCTGATTGGTTTTACAAGTTAATGCATCTACCTTTTATATTAATGTTTATAGAGACGTTGACCCATGAGAAAAATCCCTGTGATTATTGATCTAAGGCTCAAGGACTAATTCTACATACTGATTTTTGAAAAGTGTTTCAAAATAGAAAGGCATAATCACTCCCGCCACCACCCTATAATAATGTCGATGATGGTGTAACCTGTGATTTGTTCAACATACAGATGCTAATCTCTCATTGGATCTTGCTGGCTTGTGATTCTTTTCATGATCTTGTTAGCATATCTTCCTGAAAATGCTCACAGGGCTTCATTAAAGATCACTACGCACTAAGAATGCAGCACCCTTTCTTTGGTCTCTTATTGAAACAGGGCGTTCTCTTTTAACAGTGACATCAGAAAGCATTTCAAACATTATTTATTATGTTAAGGATAAGTATAATGAATATGTTTGTTTTCCAAGGTGTGGGAAGTTCTACAAAATTGAGATTAGGCATGAAACAATGTACCAGGAAGTGTTGCCTCCTTTAACTTTTTTAGTTAGCAAGTGAGTTGGAAAGAACTTCATCACATCTGCTACCTGATCTCCTGTAATTGAGGAATGACATAGCACAGATACTTTTCCCCTGTCAGTCGTGTAAAATTCTCCAAAATGGTAGATGACCATAATTCTGCATTTGATTTAGTTTGATTCTTAATCCTGTTGGAGACATACTGAACTTTTGCTGCTTTTTAGAAAATGAAATATTATGTAGTGGACTGTCTTAAATTGTACTAATGTCCCTCTTTCTTTTTTGATTTTAGTGGCAACTGTACCTCCTGAGAAGGTAATTTATTCATTGTTTGCAAGTCGTCTCTTGTTACCTTCAAAATGACATTCTTCTAGATTATGTGTGATTTTTTAAGAGTTAAATACAGTAACATGTCTATTATGCATTATTTCGTTTAAGGAAATATAGCATTCATTCATTCAGTAAATATTTATTGAGCACCTACTGTATAACTGGCACTACTCTGAATGTTAGGAAAACAGTAGAGAACAAATCAGACAAAACTCCTTGTTCTCATGGAACTTAAATCTAGGGAGAAAAAAACGATAGGACTGATGGGAATCAGGGGCTTAAATGAAATTCAAGGAGTCAGTTCATGGCCTGGACCGTCTATGGAAAGAAAGCTTCTGACATGTTTATGTAATTGTGTGTTCTCAGAGTGCATATATATACTGAGTGATGTACTTCTTAGTTCAGCTAATATTTGACGTGCATGTTTGAGTTAAATTGGAGTAGGAGCAGAGCTTACCCTTGAAATTTATAATCAAACGCTGGGATATTACTTCTTTAAAATTTTAGAGAAATTTTAATCTATCTTTTTTTGGCACCAGAAGAAGGCTATGAATTGTGAGATTTATCAGTAGAAAATACTGGCATTTGCTGGAGCTCTGTCCTATTTATGTAATATTGTTCCTTGTCTGAATATTTCTTTATTGGTAACATGAAAATTAGGTAATTATTAATGGTTTATACACTTGTGCAGTGTTCATTCAGTTGGCAAGAATGCAGTAATTATTAGGATTTAGATGGGTCATATACATATGTGAATTATTATAAGTAGTTTTGTAAATCTTTAGCTTATAAATAGGGGGATAGAATAACATAAGTGTTAAAAGTGCTGAAAGAATCCAGAAAAAAGGAACGATTTTAGACTGATAGCATCCAATAAGGAAAAATGTTACATTATATTGACCCCAAAAGAAGTACAACAGATATGCATATTTGCAGCTCTTGGGTAGCATTTCCAAAGATCAGTGATGTACAGTAGTTTGCAATTTTGTTGATTTTGAATTTCGTTCTGGGTGATGAGTGGGAGGAATCCTTTAGCCCATGAGTGGGCCAGCCAGCTCCCTGACAACCTCATCGTATCTGATTTTGTTCTCCTCTATGATTGAGTTTATGGTAACTCTCATAAAGGATCTGAAAGAGGGCCTGAGAATTTGCTTGTGTACTTTTCCTGCAGTTTATTTGGAGAGGAGGCAGTGGGGAAAATGCAGCCATAGGCTTTGCGGGCTTGACTTTTTGCAGAGGTCTCACGATATTAAAGATTGATGAAGAGAAAGCAGGGTGGTCCCTTGATGGGAAATTACGTGCGCATAGGTGCAGTGGAGGGAGGGGACAGCAAGAGGTCAATTAGGGGAGCAGGGGAGACTCCGTTAGAAAGAGAACTTGGTGGGGGGGGACGCTGCTTTGGAAGGCTTGGAACACCAAACTGCAGTTGCAGTCGGTGGGGAAATACCCTCCTCCTCAACTGGACCGTACTTGTCAAGTGGAGAAGTGACATTGGTTAGGAAGTAGGAAGTCAGCCGCCCCATGCTGCTGGGGGCGGGGAGTAGGGGGTAGGGGGGCAGGTGTGGAATTCTGTCTGTAAGCTGCGGGAGTGGACTCACATCTGGTCATGGTCTGCTCCTTGCTAGCATTGACCATGGGCTGCAGGGGGTGGGCTGCAGTTGAGACTGACTGGGGTCACCTTTTAATAGATAATAGAAAAGCTAGTCTGTATTCTTAAGAAGAGGGGGAGACTCACCGGACAGGAAGCGTCTCGGAGACAGTCGGCGACCGGATGGCTCTAGGTGAGACAGAAACCAAACAGGAGGAGGAAGTGGAGGGGTCAGCTTTTGAAATACTTCAATCATGACGAAAAGAGAAGCAGAGGAGTTGATAGAAATTGAGATTGATGGAACAGAGAAACCAGAGTGCCCAGAAGAAAGCATTGTTGAACAAACCTACACTCCAGCTGAATGTGTAAGCCAGGCCATAGACATCAATGAGCCAATAGGCAATTTAAAGAAACTACTAGAACCAAGACTGCAGTGTTCTTTGGATGCTCATGAAATTTGCCTGCAAGATATCCAGCTGGATCCAGAACGAAGTTTAGTTGACCAAGGAGTAAAGACAGATGGACCTGTACAGCTTAGTGTACAGGTAATTTCTTACCAAGGAATTGAACCAAAGCTAAACATCCTGGAAATTGTTAAACCTGCGGAAACAGTTGAAGTAGGTATTGATCCAGATGCCGAAGCAGAAGCACATCTTGTTGAGGAAACTCAAGTGATAACTCTTGATGGCATAAAACACATTACAACCATTTCAGGTGAAACCTCAGGACAAGTGACGAGATGGGCTGCTGCTCTGGAAGGTTATAGGACAAAGGTTATAGGACAAAGAAGGAACGTCTTGGGGTACCCTGTCCTATAACCCTGGAAGGTTATAGGACAAAGCAAGAACGTCTTGGGGTACCCTGTCCTATAACCCTGGAAGGTTATAGGACAAAGCAAGAACGTCTTGGGGTACCCTGTGATCCCATACAGTGGTGCACAGACCAAGTCCTGCATTGGGGGGTTTGGGTAATGAAGGAATTCAGCATGACCGATATAGACCTCACTACGCTGAATATTACCGGAAGAGAACTCTGTAGTCTCAACCAAGAAGATTTTTTTCAGCGGGTTCCTCGGGAAGAAATTCTCTGGAGTCATCTGGAACTTCTTCGAAAATATGTATTGGCAAGCCAAGAACAACAGATGAATGAGATAGCTACAGTTGATCAACCTGTGCAAATTATTCCAGCATCAGTGCAGTCTGCTACACCAACAGCCATTAAAGCTATAAATAGTAGTGCAAAGGCAGCTAAAGTACAAAGAGCTCCAAGGATTTCAGGAGAAGATAGAAGTTCACCTGGGAACAGAACAGGAAACAACGGCCAAATCCAACTGTGGCAGTTTTTGCTAGAACTTCTTACTGACAAGGATGCTCGAGACTGCATTTCTTGGGTTGGTGATGAAGGAGAACTTAAGCTAAATCAGCCCAAACTGGTTGCACAAAAATGGGGACAACGTAAAAATAAACCTACAATGAACTATGAGAAACTTAGTCGTGCATTAAGGTATTATTATGATGGGGACATGATTTGTAAAGTTCAAGGCAAGAGATTTGTATACAAGTTTGTCTGTGACTTGAAGACTCTTATTGGATACAGTGCAGCAGAGTTGAACCATTTGGTCACAGAATGTGAACAGAAGAAACTTGCAAAGATGCAACTCCATGGAATTGCCCAGCCAGTCACAGCAGTAGCCCTGGCTACTGCGTCTCTGCAAACAGAAAAGGATAATTGAGCCCCCGACCTTTTGGGAGTCCAAGGTCTTGCTTAAATGTTAGAGCAAGTATTGCTCTTACCTTTATTACTGAATTTGAATCTTCTTTTATTTCTAGACTGTACAATCTGATATATGATTTTTTTATACGTATTTCATACTCTTGTGAAAAAAAGGAGGGGGAAATGTGGGAAAAAGTAAGAAGTGCTCAATGTTTCTAGAAGACGCATCACAGCAGGATTAACTGAGATGGGGAGAAAGAGGAAGCTTGAGAGGTCGATTAGATGACCACAGGAAACAGAATGAGAGAGTGAGTGCACACGAGGGTAATGGGGGCTATGGACGTGGAAAAAGGTGAACAAATATAAGGAATAGTGGAAATGAGCAGGGCTTGGAATGAGGAATGAAAGAGCGGTACTAAAAAGTGACTTTAAACCTGGACAGGTTAATGGCTGTGGCGTTAATAGAAATGAAGAAGGTGGAAGCAGAGCCTGGATGCTTTGGGGAAGGGATGGGTTTGAGGAATTTGTGGAATATCTAAATGGAGTTACCATATAACCACTCATGCCTACACAATTGGGTCTTTGATGGCATACTCAGGCAGGATATCTATTTTATCAAAAGCAGAAAAGGTGATAAGGTAAAAGGGAAACAGAGGCCAGGGGAGTGGGCTTTCTGGAAGATGACAGTGATTAAAGCAAGGAGTGCTTTAACCAGGAGTGGTGATGTGAGCGCTCTGGGCCCACAGTGGTGTGAGTGAGGTCTCAGATCCTTACCTAGCCCGATTGTTCAGTTTGCAGGAGCCCTAAGGAGCTGTAACTGGAAACTGAGCCCTGAGTGCCAGTCTGTTTCTTTGCTTCTGGCCCAGAGGACAGGAGTGGTCAACAGGATGTGTGAGGTGTTCCTCCAGGTCCCTATTTTTCTGTTGCTGTTTGACTACCAGTATTCTGAGAGGTGGAGGTGTAAAGTTACTGTAATGACTGACCGGCTTACTGTATTTTAATGTATGGTGTTCTTTGTTATGGCATACCTGTATCCATTACTTAATCTGCAAAGTGTGGCTGGACATTTTATTTGGGCAGAAGCCACATGTGAATGAGGTGATGGTGGAGTTCTCCTCTGGGGTCAGTTTTGCCTTGTTCCAGACCAAACGTGGGCCCCTGAGCCAAGGCATTCGTTTAAAATATCTGAAGAGACCTTTTGCTTTGGGCCCCCGGGAAATGGGTGAGGGTGTGTGCACATATCAGCACTGCTGGGAAAACTCAAGGGCTTAGTATAGTAGCAGCACAGCAACGGTTCATTTTTTTTAAATTTCAAGCAATTGCCCAAGTTTTTGTGTACCTGTGATATTTGCTGCCTTTCTAAGAGTAAAATTTATAAAAATAGTAATATGTGGAAAGTAAAAATTCCTACTTTCTGTTTTCTTCTTTTTTTCTTTTTAATACAACCATCTAGGAAATACCTTCATTGGATCAAGAGAAAACCAAACTTGAGCCTAGTCAACCCCAGCTCTCTCCAGGCATTTCCACTATTCATCTGCATCCACAGTTTCCAGGTAGCCTGTGTTGATTTGTGCTGTTTGTAAGAGTACTATGAATAAAAGAGTAAGATGAGGCTTTTTTTGTGTCTTTGGTTTTAAAGTTTTAATCAGGAGAGTTCCTAAGTGAAGTAAAATGTGAAATACACTTATGTATATTAATGTACTTATATAATGTTAGTGTAAGTATGGTACAGTCAATCCTTCTTTATCCGTGGTTTCACTTTCTGCGGTCAGCTGCAGCCCAAAAATATTAAATGGAAAATTCCAGAAGTAAACAATTCATACATTTTAAATTGTGCATTGTTCTGAGTAGCATGATGAAATCTCGCACCGTGCTGCTCCATCCTGCCTGGGACGTGAATCATCCCTTTGTCCAGTATCCATGCTCTATATGCTTCCTGCCCGTTAGTATAGGAAAAAACATAGTATATGTAGGGTTTGGTACTATCTGCGGTTTCAGACATCCACTGGGGAGGTCTTAGAACATATCCCCCTCAGATAAGGGGAGACAGCTATATTATAAGTATTATAATGATAAAATTTTTCACTATTTTCTGTGGTCAGGAGTAGTATATATTATTAGAACATTATTGAGGTTCATCATTTGATGCAGGGTCATTTTTCTTGGCTTCCAAATTGCTCTCAGATATTCTTGCTAAATGTTGAAACCAGGGCTACAGGCTAATACCGTGAGCTTTAGGGACCCATAGCTGTTCCTGTATCCAAGAATTACTGTGGTATGTTGTTAGATTAAATTATGCTTGCATTTTGAAATGGGATCTCAATGCACATAACAGCCTTTAATTTTCATTTTATTCCCTCCTTCCTCGTATAGTAGTGATTGAAAAAACATCACCTCCTGTGCCTGTGGAAGTAGCTCCTGAAGCTTCAACATCAAGCGCCAGCCAAGTCATTGCACCTACTCAAGTAACAGGTAGGTGCAGTATTGGTGTCACAGAGCCTGTGGAGGAGACGTGGATATGAACTTCATTTTAAATGTAGTGTCAAAGCTGTATCACATGTATCACAAGATTGCTCATGGCAGAGTTAGTCATAAGAGCAAATATTTGGAAATAATCTAAATACTGTTTAAAGGAGGAATATGTTTAAACGAGTTATGGTACATGTGCAGCGGAATATCACATAGCTATAAATGTTTTAAAAGTATTTAATGTTGTGAGGAGATGCTTATGGCAAAATATTAAGAAATATAGAACACAGTGATTCCAATTTTATTTTTTAAATGTTTACAAACAGAAAAAGTTCATCACAGTGTTTAACCATCCCCAGTTGATAGGATCATGGATAACATTTATGCTCTCCAATATATTTTTATATATTTTAAAATTCTTTATAATAAACATATATTATTTTAATCATTAGTGACAAATTATAAAGATTTATCATAATTTGTAACCAACAGCCTGAAAGTTAATATCCTTAATGTATAGTGAGGTCTTATACATCAGCAATAAAAATGCTGATAGAAAAATGGAAATAATGTAATCAGGTAATTCATAGATAACATACCAAGAAACATATATGTAATAGGAAACTTCAACTTTACGAGTAGTCAGAGAAATGCAAATTAAAATGAGAATTCTTTATTCTTAACAAAGCAGTATTTAATTTTTACTAGAGTGAAATTGAGGCTCTCACACATAGCTGAAAGGAATGTAAACTAGTTCAGCTTTTCTGGAAAGCACAAACTGGCAATATGTGTCAAGAACTTTAAAAAATCTTCAAGACTTTTAAGTCAGTATCCCATATTAAAATAACTAGTATAAGGAAATAACGTCCCCGCAAACTGTTGTAATGGTTTATATAAATGGACGCTTAGCACGGCACCATCTATAATAGAGAAATAGAAAAAAAAAAAAAACTAAGTATTTAACTATAGGGAAATAGATAATTATATCTACATTGAAACAGTATGCTACCATCAAATATTACAGTATTTTTGAAGAATTTTTATTAAAATCTCTCAGAAAATGGTCACAAGATATTGTTAAATACAAGATGAAGTATATGAAAATGAAGGGTACAGTGTATTAAACCAAATATGTGTAGCTGATTCACTTTGCTGTACAGTAGAAACTATACAACATTGTAGAGCAGCTATACTCCAATAAAAATTTAAAAACAAAGAAACACAAGGATTTACTGTATAGCACAGGGAACTATATTCAATATCTTGTAATAACCTATAATGGAAAAGAATCTGAAGGAGAATATAAATATATGATTGAATATAAATATAAAAAAAAAAGACATACGTACATTGAGAAAATGCTAGAAGAGAATACACCAGGTATTAGCAGTGATTATTTTTTGTAGTGGGGTCTGAGAGGTTCGGGTGTTGTTTCATTTTAGAATTTTTTGTGTATTCCACATATTCTTGTGTGGAAATATAGTATTATAATCAGAGAAAATATCACTAAGATGTATCACAGCAGCTTAAGTTCCTGATGTCATTGCAGGATGAGGCTGGCAATGGGTTGGCAGGAGAAGCTAACAGAGGAGTTTGCAGCCTCCGTTAGAATTTCACCTCTTCAGAAACATGACATGCATCATTTCCAATAGACATGTGCTTGGTTAGGTGTGTTAATTAGCGAGACTGTGGTGATCATTTCACAATGTATACATATTAAAATATCAAGTTGTACACCTTAAATACATACAGCTTTTATATGTTTTAAAAAACCAAAAACTTTTACCCATTTTCTCAAAATTGTGGATGTAATTTCTCTTAGATACTTGAACTGATACAGCAGACTAGAAAGTGTTTTTAAAAAGCACCCCTGCCCCAAGGTGAAATGCAGTTGACTAAATAGTGCAGAGTCACATCATGGACCCAGCAGTGCGTTTTCACCTACTTCAGGGATACCCTCAAGGTGCAGCTGCACCCAGAGCCATGGTCTTCCCACATGAATGCAGGGCAACTGCTCTTTGGTTTTACTATAAATACCGAGTAAAGTGTTATAGAAATGTTAGCTATTCTAAATATTTCTAGTGATACGGTGAAATGCTAGTGATTTTTTTTTTTAATGGCTGTGGCTAAAATTGTTATTCTCTGTTCTGAAGTCACATGTATGTCTACCCACTTCATTAATCCCATCTATGAGAGACTCTGCTATGCAGTGCAAGGCATACAAACATGTAATACACCATCTTGGTCAGGGAGGATTTTCTCATTGTTTATATCAGCATTAAAAAGAAAAATTGCAGTCTGTCAGTGCAAAAGTTCTTTCAAGTACTGTTTCCATTTTCCAATGTGAAGACATACTTTTGTGCCTTTTTAACAATGGCTGACTTCAACCATCAGACTTCTTGCAAACTAGCTTTGTAGAGGTTAAGTTTGGCTGGATAAAGGTAGCCAATCATTTAAATGCAGGCCTGTGAGGAATAATAAATTGCAGTTACTCAGCTTCAACTGAACTGCGGAGCTGATTGAAAAAAATGAAAGTAGCTGTGCTATATGAAGTTGTTAGAAGACAGCTTAATTTGAGTTTGGCAGAGATACAGGGCTAACATCTGCTATCACATGTTTGAAGCACAAATATTTCCTTCCAGGAAACAAGTGACATTGAAATTTTATCTTCATGCAGCATTTGTAGGTGCTCCGACTTCATATAGTAAAAGAATCTTTCTAGAACAATCCATGGGGAGAACATTGTAAATAGTCTTTGAATTTAAATGGCTTGCAATTTTTGGAGCCATACTACATGATCTGTAATCTACACTAGAACAAGAGGACTGTTTTGTATCAAATTTAATTGAAATCAAAATATAGATGTTCCCATTGGTTTTGATAAGAGAGCCAAACATGTAGATTGAAGGAGCAATCTGATCATTTCTTTCTGAAACATTAGGCAGTGTTTTTTATGTTTTGTTTTGTTTTGTTTTGTTTCCCCTAGAACACAAAGGAGGTAGATGTTTGTCAGTCTTAGTTTTATCCATAAATTGAAGAAAGGAATAGAATAATAAGTAGGTACCTAAAATAAACAAAATAAGCTCCACATTGCTCGACGATGATATCTTTATGATGCTGAGATTGGAAGTAGCCTTTGCAGATTTCATCAGACTCACTTTGACTTGCAATAATTATAAAGTGAGCCACGTATTTGCAGGGAATAAGTGTGATACTTTCCACTCTCAGCAGCTCAGTTGGTGGTTTGCAATATTATTGGTATACTGTTTCCAAATAAATGATACATTTCAGCATATAAATTCTTGATTTAGCATAGTATCTTAATACCTCAAGGATAGGTTGGAAAATCAAACCTTTATTTCTCTGGCGAGTATTTACAAAGTGGGAACATCTGCTTCAGTTGTTGTGGGACAGTTTATGCTCTTTGTGGGGCAGTTAGGAAGCCAGGGCATTTCTGTAAACCTTTCCATGAGTTGACATTTGATGCCTTCCTCCAGCTCTTCCTAAACTTTCTCCATGGCCCTTGCAGACCAGCCAGAAATTATTCTTTGACTTTCAATGACTGCTTTGTGTAAACCTTTGTAATCATCATGGCCCAAACATTATAACAACTATTTTGCTCATTGGATCTTTTCCAGAACTCAGAAATGACCGCTTTATAAAAACCTTTGTCCCTGAAGCATATTTCCAGTATCATGACAGCCTCAATAAACTATGTATGCTAATGGAAGGTGAACTTTTTTCCATGTTAACTCATCATGCTTTAATATTTCCAGCTCTGTTTATTTATTTATTTTGAGTAATCACATGATGAGGAAAAAAGCTAAAGGTCAGCATACTCACTTTCATATTTTTGTCAAAAGCTCTTTTTCATTTAATTCTTAAAAATAAAAACACCAAACTCTTAAGCCCACCACTGGCCTTTTTGCTGGGATAAATAGAGTGTTTGGTTTTCCACTGGCTTTTGGTCATGGCTCTTCTTCCAAATTCTAAACGGGCTCCTGGGAAAGAAACAGTAAGGTCCTTGGCCCAGTGCAGGTGAAGCTCTTTCAGGGGCCACATGTAGTAGGAAAGCATAGGGCGGTCCTGCAAACCCGGGGAAATGTGATAGGTGTTATGAAGGAGGACACCTGGAAGAGTCCAGTGGGAGCAGTCTCTTGATCTCTGGGAAACCAAACATGCTTTAGAAGAGAAGACATTATCATTAACCAGAGTGCCCGGGAGGCCAGTAATTAGTGCTTTCTGTGCGAGGCTTTGCCATATTCCCAGTGTTTGTGTTGACGCTATCAGCATGTACAGGGAAATGTATGTTTTGACCTGAACTGATCCTTTCCATGGGAACAGGCTCACAAGCCTATGTGTGAGTGACCTCTTAGAAAACTGTAAAGCATAACGTCTGTGCCCCACAAAACCCAGAGAAAGCCAGCAACTTGTTTTCAGTTTTAAGACAATACCCTCAGGACTTGGCTTTCTGTATAACTTATATGTGATCAAGAATGAAAGTGGGGCTTCCCTGGGGGCGCAGTGGTTGAGAGTCTGCCTGCCGATGCAGGGGACACAGGTTCGTGCCCCAGTCTGGGAAGATCCCACATGCCACGGAGCGGCTGGGCCCGTGAGCCATGGCCGCTGAGCCTGCGCGTCCGGAGCCTGTGCTCCGCAATGGCAGAGGCCACAGCAGTGAGAGGCCCACGTACCGCAAAAAAAAAAAAAAAAAAAAAAAAAAAAGAATGAAAGCGTAACAGACAAGGAGGGAAAGGCATGGGAAGAGGTGGTGGGAGACATGTTTTTAAAGTTTTAAAATAGGAGTAGCAGTAATTTACTTTTTACCTTAAAAATGGTATTGATCAATTTTTTTTTTGAGACGTGGTTGACATAACATTATATAAGTTTAAGATATACAGTGTGTCGGTTTGCTACATTTGTATATTGCACTATGATTACTATAAAAGCATTAGGTAACACCTTTATCATGTCACATACTTTTCCTTTTTGTGTGTTGAGAACAGTTAAGATTTAATCTCTTAGCAACACTGGAATTTATAATACAGTATTGTTGACTATAATCTGGTAAATTTTTTGATGAGTAGTAAAGAGAAAGCAGAGGTGTTTCGAAGTTGTTATGGCTTTCTTTTTTTGTTTAATTTAGAAGGGTGGAATCCTCCTAGCAAATGGATAAAAGGTATCTCTGAGGACAAACTGATAAGTTACATTCATCACTCCTATATTAAAAAAAAAATGGGGCAAACAGTGTAGAAATCAAGTATACGTTAGTAAATGTCCCTTCGTTCCTTTGATGTATCTCTTAGTACCCTCTAGTGGTGTCAGAGTAACATTTTCTTACATACGTTAGTACCAACTGGGATCAACATTTTCAAGCTGCATCTTTATATACTTAATCTGAGGTAATCAACTAAAAATCCTCAAGCTTTCCTCATAACTATTTCAACCTCATAGCTTCCATTTAAGATACTAGATTGGAAGGAAAGGCCATTATTATTCAGTTCTTAAGACTAAGGAATTAAAATTCTTAACCATTTCTCCTATCTTAGATCTGACTTAAGAAGAAAAGATCTAAATATTGGCACACTGGTATAGGAATGTATCTCATCTGAATTAAGCATCACATATTTTTGAAGACTTTTGTTCACACATGTAAAAAAATCCATCCTAAAGCTATACCTGAAAGGACAAATAAATATTTGGTAATCAACATATTGGTATGTGTGGGGCTGGGGGTGGGGCAGTGAGTACTGATCAAGCCTTTCCTGAAAACCCCAGATGTACAGCCTTTTAATTCTGAATTCTTGTTCCTAGTATATTAAGTCATCTTCTAATTTTTCTTTTTGCAAATCTGATCAGTATGTCTTTTCTGCTTTAAGCAAATGGCAGATAAGAACATAATGGAAATAATTACAAAGAAAATCAAGAAATCTAAATACCAATAATTTTCAAAGAAGACATCTACCTACCTTAAGAATAGCTGGTTAAAGATGTGCTTCTCACACTATTCTACTAAAGAATTCTTAGAAACAGAGAAGGGAGTGCTTACCTGAGGGTCTAGGAGTAGAACCTGGAGAAGATTACCTTTTCTACCTTCAGATTTTTGTGGCACATAGAAATAATAATTTTTTAAGAAAGACTTTTCTGATTATAGAAGTAATTATACCTGTTCATTGTAGAAATTTTGAAAAATACAGAAAAATATAGACAATACAAATCCCCATAATTGTAACACTTAAGACTTATTTCCTTCCAGTCTTCTTTTCTGTGCATAAAATAATTTAGATCATATCCTATATTATAATTCGTACCTAACTATATTTTCTTAACCAATAAGCATTATCCTATCCTGTTAATGATTATATAATGATCTATCCTACGTATGTATCATAATTCATTGTTTTATGTTGTTAGTATCAGTCACTTAAGTCTAGGCAATCGTGTTAATCACCCATGTTTTTTTAGCCTTTTGGATCATTTTTTCTGTAATTTGATATTATACTGACTATAAACAATCTTTTTCGGATAGTGAATTAGCATAAATAGGCTCACTAAAGGTATAAGTAACTTGTAAATGTGTGGTTTTTTCATAATCCAAGTGATTTGGTGCAAAATACTGCAGCTCTGTAGTCGTATGCGTCCTTATAAAGCCTAGCAACTTTTCAAATGACTTGCATCGGTTGTCTTAAAATCACAGCACAGTGAATAACACTTGATGAAAAATGAATGTGGTTTGGGTTTTGGAGAGCAACCTCAACCCCAACTTAGGTCATTTCCATAGTGAATTTTTGTTAAAACACTGTTTTTCACATCTTTCTTCAGAATTCACAGTGGGTTATTGGTGACAGTAGCATGCCTGTTTTTCTTTTCCTTCAAGCCATAGATTGCTCTAACAAAGGTGTGATTTAGCTTGTCATGCTTGAGGCCCCGTCTTCCTCCACTGGGCCACTTGGGCTCATCCATGGTCTCATCTGTTTTAAGCGTTGTTTACTACGTGATGACAGTGAGATAATAGCCCAAGGTAGTTATTATAAATGTGCTGTTTCTTTGTTATCTATTCTTAAATGACTTCAATAGGAACAACCACAGTAATCAGTAATAATGGCTAACTTTTAAAAAATTTTATTTATATTTTTATTTTTGGCTGCGTTGGGTCTTCATTGCTGCGCGCGGGCTTTCTCTAGTTGCAGCGAGTGGGGCCTACTCTTCGTTGCCGTGGGTGCTCATTGTGGTGGCTTCTCTTATTACGGAGCAAAGGATCTAGGTGCGCAGGCTTCAGTAGTTGCAGCACGCGGGCTCAGTAGTTGTGGCTCACGGGCTTAGTTACTCCGCGGCACGTAGGATCTTCCCGGATCAGGGCTCGAACCTGTGTCCCCTGCATTGGCAGGCGGTTTCTTAACCACTGCGCCACCGGGGAAGCCCAATAATGGCTAACTTTTATTGAGCACATATAACGTGCCAGGCATTGAGCTACATGCATTATTTAGGTTAACTCTTTAGAACTTCACGCTCTGAAGTTGGTGCTCTGATAATTCTCATTTACACAGACAGAAAAGTGAGGCTTAGATTGTTTAAGTAACTTGCTCTTTGTTACAGAGCTAAGAAAGGGCAGCGAGGTTGGTACCTGTACTATCCTCCAAGGCTGGGCTTCTGACCACCAGCTGTGCCCCCCGCCCCCCACTATTCTATTATACATTCTTACAAAGATCATTGAAATCAACAGACTGTCTTGGAGTAATTCATCTCAGGTCACCTTTGAGTCCTCAGGTCCTCTTGGTAATAAAACACGCCGTGATGGCCTTCACCCACCCTCCCACCCGTGGGAGCTCCTCTCACCTTGCCTTGACCACGGCCTTGTCTGTGGGTGGAGTGAGGACTCGGGGCTCATCTTCTCAGGCTTCATAGAAGAAGCCAGTCTCATGCAGGAATCAGGAGGAGAGTGAGGGAGGAATTGAGCAGAGAAGATTTGGAAGAAGATTCTGTACTAGTGTAAATAAAATATGCTCCTGTTGAAATTGGCAAATGAAGAGTAAGTTGCATCCAGAAGTTCTGCTTTGATTAGAAGTGGTAAATCTTTCTGGAGAATTAATGAGAAATTTGGAAGAGGTTGAATATAGTTTTTGGAACTTGAATTTGGCCTGCTAACAAATAGAAAGTTACCATCTATTTCTTATCAGGAGAAATCATGTGATTGGTCCATCATTCAAAATGAACTGGAGTGGATAGAAACTCATTGATGGGCCATCTTGGAAATTCACAATTGACTATAACGTTTTAATATGACCTCTTTCCGAATTTCCACCTTCTCCAGTTCATCTTAGAAGTTGTTTCATTAAGAATTATTCATGACCTTGGCTGGGACTAACTGATCAATTATGAAATGATGATCATCGGTAATCAAATGAATTTATACTTGATTTTAGAGTATAAAATTTTGTTTTCTAATTGCATACCTGGCAATAAGGTAATCAGGAAACACAAGTAATGGTTTGCAAGTAGCAATGGAATCTTTGTTTATATCTGTTTTTCCCTACATTTTTTTATTTTTAAAGAAATCAATGAATGTACTGTGAACCCTGATATCTGTGGAGCAGGACACTGCATTAACCTACCGGTGAGGTATACCTGTATATGCTATGATGGCTACAAGTTCAGTGAGCAACAGAGGAAATGTGTTGGTAAGAAGAGACACTTTTGGTAGATGAGATTATTAAATATCAAATACTTGCACATAAAGAACATTTTTTTATTATGGGGAAAATGTTATTGTGTTTAATTTTTTAAAAATTTTATCCCTGAGCTAAGGGTACTCAAAAAGAGGTTCAGTAAACTCCTAGGAAACTCTTACCGCTTGGTTCAATGCTACCTACCTTGCCAAGTGTAATACAATTACATAAAGGTGGAATAACTTCCCAAAGCTTTTCAGGTAAAGAATATAAAATTAAGAGTTCTAGAAATAGCTGTCTACAAACATATTTAGCAAAACAAATGAATATATTCTGCAGTAAAGAATTATGTTCATCTAAGTTCATAAAATCTGATTTTTAAAAGGGATTTCTATATTGAAAATCAATATATGCTGACACAAAACTATTAATGAATTTATGAAGTAGGGATCTAATATATGCTTCTTTGGGGAAAAAAATGAATCTCAAAAAGGGGTGTAATAGTGTTAAGTAGGTCATTTTAATGTGTTAACACTAAATTTAATATCATTTTTTTAGAAAAAGAAAATTCAGCACTAAGAGCTATAAGGCAAATATAGAGCAACAAAGGCATATACCTAATTAAACCCACTTTAATATGCTAAATGCCATTATGCACATGTGACTTTTGCCGTTTTGTTTTGCATATATATGTGGGGTGAGGTGTGAGGGGAACATCCACCTGCTCCATCATAACATGGCTCTGTCTCTTGAATTTGTATACATTAGATGTATTATGTTTAGAACCCCAGCACATAAAGTTGAAAAGGGCAGTCGATCGAGATGATTCAGTCTCGCTTTACCCAAGTGCACAGTGAAAGAGTGCCTGTCCCACCATTTCTGACTGTCTCTGCTGAGCTGGCCTGGGAGTTGCACAGTGAATTCCAGTGCTTACATGACTCCAGTTATCAGGCAGGTCCTTTTGTGGTGACCTGAAATCTTTCTCTTTGAAACACCTATGTCAGGGTTGTAGCTTGAGCTTTCAAAGCAGTACACCGTATGTGTATTCCCTTTTCCCAGTAACAGCCCTTCAGGTATTCAGGAAGACTGATCGTGTCTCCTTTTACTGTTTTCCTCACTTATAAAGGTTTGTGGGACACGGGGGTTGGTGTGCTGGTATTTCATGAACAGAGAGACTGAGAATTTCATGCCAGACTACACTAATCCTTTTATCTGTCTTTTTGTTAACAGATATTGATGAATGCGCTCAGGCCCAACACCTCTGCTCCCAGGGACGCTGTGAAAACACTGAGGGAAGTTTCTTGTGTATTTGCCCAGCGGGGTTCATGGCCAGTGAGGAGGGTACTAACTGCATAGGTAATGACAGTGTTCTTTCAGATGCGTAAATTCCCACATGCGGGTTTCTAGCTCCCCTAAGATTCCATCAGTCCAGGGCTTATTCAGACCACCCCAAATTTATTATTAAACCCCTGTTACAACATAGTTATCTGCTAGATACTGGAAGATTAAAAAATGGAATTTTTTCCCCAACAGTTTTGAATGAATAGTATCAAATGTCTGCAAAAACCAGAGGCGTTAAATGTTTCTTTTGGATTCGAGTAAATCAAAACCACTCAATTTTTTGGAACAAATCAAAGAGATGATAGATGTTAGGAATCAGTTGCTTCATTCTTAACATCGAACTAACCTGGGAGATGGGACAGGTTTGGAATTATGTTTTGGGAAATAAAACTCGACAACGTTTTCTGCTTTGCGTAGATGTTGATGAGTGCCTGAGGCCAGACGTCTGTGGGGAAGGACGCTGCGTCAATACCGTGGGGGCCTTCCGGTGTGAATACTGCGACAGCGGGTACCGCATGACCCCCGGAGGCCATTGCGAGGGTGAGTCTGCTGAGAGGGTGGGGAGCCTGCGCCCCTTTGAAGTGCTGAGTGCACGTGACCATGAAATGCAGGGCTGGGTCCAGAACCCAGGGCCGGCGGGCACCTGGCCTGGTACGAATTTTCTTTCACCACCGATCTGTGCAGGATACCAGCTCATCCAAGCTCTTGCTGCCTTCTGGGATCACAGCCCCTTTGCCTTACTTCAGTGGCTCTGTCTGGGTCATTTTCCACCTTCATATGCTCTTTATTACTCATTTCAGTATCTGCCTTCTCTGGTATGTGGAGTGAAATCACTTTAGAACAATTAACTGCAGAGGGTTTTGGTACAAACCCAGACTTAACTGTAGTGTCTGCATCATTCATCTGGGGGCATGGTGCAGGTGTCACCAGTGTGGACTTTTTGCTTTCGACCTTTTCGCCTTGTTCCATTCCTTTGTCTCAGCTTCTTTCTTTCGCATGTGTTCTGGGACTTGCTTGCAGACTGTCTACAGAAGTGCTGTCTGACTAGCTCCAAGTCAGATTCCAGCTGTGCTAGATAAAATTTCTTTCGTATTGACCCCAGCAATGGATTTGCTCTCGTTGTAAAAAATGTTTTGAAAAGTTTTTAACTTTTCAAAATTAAAATGATTAACCATTGAATATTTCTGCTCGTGCCTGTGTCCAAGTCACACAGGTACTTTTTGAAACCACCATGGTACACTTTGAATAATTATTTTCTTGAAGAAATATGTTGAACCTCTGCTTAAATCTTGCCAAAGAAATGTGAGGGCAAAGGAGCAGGGGTCTCTGGGCACGTTTTTGAGGAGCCTGTCTGTAGGGGTGGTGCTGGTTCTTGTGGGGTTCCCTGCCCGGCTGCCTGACATTGAGCCTCTTTTCAGACGTAGCTGGGCCTCCAGCACTCGGGAGGGATGGGCCGGTTGGGGCAGGCTGCTCTCAGCTGTCTCTTGGCTCCTACATGTTGGTTTCCTTCGTGGTTCTAATGACCAGGTCTGGAGGGAGAGCGCATTAGACAGTTTTCTGGCAGCCTGCACCTGCCTTTCTTGCTGGCCCCTTGCCTCAGCCCCGAGTTATCTGGAGAGAAGTGGGGAGCGTTTCATGTTACTGCATCTCTGATCAGCTCCCATTGGAACACAGATATGAACTCTTCTCCTGACAGCTGAGGGCCATGGGACAGCACAGGTGTGAAGTGTCCCTACTTTCCTCTTACGGGGGACCCTCCCTCTGCTCTGGAGGTAGCTTGAGGATAGGGAGAGCAGAGACTATGGCATGACCCCCGCACTCAGTAACTGTCTAACTTGGAGCCAGGTACGTAGTTCTTCATCTGTAAAATGGGAACCATGCAGTGAACTTTCAGGCTTGTGCAAGTAAATGGGTGTTGCAGAATGTTGTATGGTGCCTGTCACCTTGTTCTCAAGAAGTGTTAGTTTCCTTAAACTTCCCCTTTCCCTGACTCGTTTTGTTTTTGCACAGATCTTCTCAGAACATCTGTAATTGTGGGAATGTTTTTTAAAAAAAAAAGGCGTGGGTATGTCTGACAAGCATTTATTTGCAAAGCAATGCTCCTCCAGAAGGTCAAATATGGATCCTCAAGTTCTACACACAGACTCAGGACAGGAAGATAAGCTATTTAGGAATTACCAGAGCATAAGGATGGACAGTAGAAAGGAATAGAAAAGAAATTTGAAGATAAAGGAAATAAATGGAAAGCAGTTAGGAGACTATTCAGTGTATAGAAATTATTTAACAGAAATATCACCAGCATTCCCTGAGTAAATAATTATATAATTCTATCCCCATGAAAAGGCTTGAAATGAAGGAGTCAAATAATGTAGCTGTTTTCTCATTTCATCATGGACTAGAACCAAAGGTCCCCGGGCTTCTGGCTCACTGAAGATTTTCTCAGCTGTCACTGACAAAGTTGCTTTCAAACAGCGCCAGTCTCCAAGGAGTCTATTGTAGTTTACAGACGTTATCTCATGCATCCTTACTTTATTCTGTGAAGGTATTACCAGGCCGGTAGTCCCTCATTTACAGATGAGGGAACAAGCAAACAGAGGTGAGAGCAACAGGAAATGCAGGGATATTGTCTTGTGTTTCTCAGCGTTGTACCTTATTTATCAAACCAGCCTATCTCAATGACCCTCTCTGACTTAGCAGTTGTAGTTCCATTTTTTAAAATATCCCATACAGAGAAGGATGTAATGCTGTTTGGAAAATGAAACTGGCAAGCATCATCTTTTTGTAGAACAAGAAGTCCCAGAACATCTGACCTAAAAAAAAACACTGTGTGTCATTGTCTATTGGCACGAATTTTTCGCTGATAGGAAAAAAAAAAAATTACAACACTGACCTGGTGCTTATTCTATTAATAACATCTTTTACCTTAAGCATCTTTTCACACATGTCTATTGATATATAATGAGAGATGATTTTTGAGAACTTACCAGAATGATGACCTCAAATACCCATGTATGTTCAGTGTATTCATTATATATTTCTTTCACTTTTTAGCTTATGTCCTGAAAAATCTGTTTACATTTTAGGTATGATTAGAGGTCCTATATACATCTCATATTGAGACACTTAGACATTGAATCCACTCACTTGAATTCAAAACTCAACTCCAGAAAAACACCTATTTTTGTCGGGGTTGGTACCCAAGGTTTTACTACTCATTTTAAACTGTTGAACCATCTCCTATATGTTACTTTTCCTCCATTTTATTGTTTTACTATTCTTAAAAAAGCCTGAAGCTCCTGTATCTCTGCCACAGTTCTATCTGTATTTAAGGTGTTTTTTTTTTTCTCCTCACATTGAAAAGAACAAGGATTAATAACTTTCGTTAGCTGTGGATGGGAAAAGTAAGGTGTATTTTAAACCAGAATGTATTACCCTATGATCATTCACTGTATTTTCTGGAAAATCTTGGAAGTATTTGGTGAGTTCATTCTCTCCTAATATTCTTTTTCCACCTCCAAGGAATTCCTTTCATATGCAATGTTTTAAATTATTCAAACCTAGGATGTTTTGGGGGCCATGAAGCCAAAGCAAGGATTTCCCTAGGGCATCCAGTGACTGCAGAGAGAACCTCTAGCCAGGTGGATAAATGGCTTCCTCACTCTCATGTCCATTTCTTGTATTTCTTTCTGGCAAGCCATGCTATTACTTGAAAGGTTTGACGTCCAGAAAGTGGCCCCAGAGAACTGCCAGTTCCCAGAGTGGAGAGGTCTGGGCCTGCCAGTTGGAGAATTGGGGCCATAAAGGTTTGCATGCATGGTATGCACGGTATACTCGGCCATGCATTCTCACTGTGTGTTTAAGTACAGATCCAGTGTGTCACTTTTTCAGTTATTGTTTTCCTCACCAAAATGTAGATAAAACATGCCTCTTTTCCCCTTCATCATACGAGTCAGTTTGTGTTTTAGTATTCTGATAAAATGTCTGTGACCTGGCTTTTTTATTTTTTCAGATGTTGATGAATGTTTAACTCCAAGTACTTGTCCAGATGAGCAGTGTGTGAATTCTCCTGGATCTTACCAGTGTGTTCCCTGCACGGAAGGGTTCCGAGGCTGGAATGGGCAGTGTCTTGGTAGGTACTAGAGTGTTATCATAGTTGTGTTCCGTCTGTCTGGTCCGTTTTCTGACAGAGTGGTATAATGCCAAGTGAGGCATTTTTCAAAGTGGAAAAAGAAAAAAAGGGATGTAACAAACTCATGTCATTCAGAGAAAAGTTCTAAGTAACTTTTAACCATGAAGAAAGTAAGAAATTCAGTTGACATGAAGGAAGTGAGATGTTACATGGGACAGATAATTCTGATTGAAACAAATTGTTAGCCCTGGTGTGATTTATTTGGTTTTGGTTACCCAAAACCAAATAAAATAATCAGTGCCACAGAGAGAGAGAAGTGGGGAGCAAAATGCTTAAAACGAGAGAAAAGGCATGAGAAGCTACCACAGACTCATAGAATCAGGAAATATACACAGACTTGCAGCACAAGTTGCAAACGCAGAAAGAGAAATCTGGATTGATTGCCCGTGCCCCTTATATTCATTCATTCATTCATTCAAGTATTTAACAAATATGGAGTACCTACTTTAGGCACTGAGGAAGATAAGTGATGAATCTGCTTTGGTCCCAATTACCTGTGCTCTAGTTAGCTTTCCCTGTTAATGGTTTTCCTTTGTGTTCCTGATCTTTTTCTGCTCCATGCCACATTCTGACAATGTGAGTTAAACTTTTCCGTCCTTCCTTCCTTCCTGTCTTCCACAAATTCAGTAGAACTCACTATCTATACCCAGAGTTGTACTGAGTGCTGGGATACACTGAGGGACCAAAAAAGTACCTTCTTCATGGAACTTACTATCTAGTTGAGGAGACAGATACTCAGCTAGATATGTCATAAGTAAATGCAAATGTACAAATGAGCCGAGTGTTAGGAAGGAGGGTTCTTTGATGTTACAAGAGCATATGACAAAATGAGTTGCCTCAAGGAAAATTCTTGAGTTAAGCTTTGGCCGGGGGTTTGACTGGGGTAGGGGATGGGAGGGAGATCATTTTGGACATTTGACATGTGCAGGGGCCTCGTGGAAGGAGGAAGCAGGTCACGTTCCAGAAGCTGAAAGGCTAGTGTGCTGAAGGCCAGAGTACAAGGGAAGATTTGCTGCAGGATGAGGGGGCAGACCATGCCAGACCCTCTTCGTTCTGCAAAAAAAAAGTTGGTCTTTATTCTTACATCTCTGGGAAGACGCGTGGGTGTTCTAGAGGAGGTGGGATAGGTGGGCTTGGTGGAAGCACTCCCAATTTCAAAGCTTTGGACTCATCACCTGGCAGCATGAGCTAAGCCTCTACCAGTTGCAGGTGGCCCCCTGCCCTGAATCTCATGCCCATCCCCAAGGGTCTCTATCAGTGGAATTGTGAGATGTTGATCTTTGGGGAGAAGAAAATTTTTTGTTTTCATAAGCATTTGTTTATGTAATCAGCGTTGGTCAGAATGTGCATTTGGTTTTAATTTTTCCATTTGGCATAAATTTCATAGTTGCCTATCAAGGTTCCATTCTTGTACTCGTTTTCACATATCAATGCTTATTGTAATCCAAGAGCAGAGCCCGAACTTTACCTTAACTAACTAAAATTCACAATCGTGGTATAAACACAGCCCTGATTCATGCATTTACTAATGCAACATGACTGACCAAATGGGAAAGTGATGCTCTTCAATGTAAATGCATGGATCTAGGTTGGGGAATAATAATAAATGAGTTCTTACACCTAGATGTGCGTAATCAATCTGATTGTGACCACGCTGCTCCAGTTGAGTGACAGAAACAGAGCACCTCATTTAACAGCAATATCATGTTGCCAGCCAGATTAGTAAAATCATAAGCAGAACTATTAGGTCACCATGTTACTCACCCCAAGTCACACACTTGGCCACTTGGCCAAGCAATAACTTTCGGTTTTGCATTGCCAACTAAGATCACACATTTCCTATTATAAGTAGGCTGGGTACTTTTCTCCTTCTGCCTTGGGTAGAGTTTTAGGTTTATGTCCTCTGTCAATCAAGCTTCTCCTCTGTGATGTAATTACAATGCCATCCATTGCTCATCTTGAACTTGCAGTTCTTGTAAATTTCTCCTGTGGGCTCTTGCAGATTGTACCAAAATGGATTTTTCCATCTTAGTTTTTTATGGCAGTTGAGCTGTAAATGTTAAAAGTTGAGTGTGATGAAAAGCAGATATTGCAACATACCTTTCTGCTCAGATTGAGCCAATGAATGGACTGGATTTTTCTGCAATACTCTGACGGTGCTTGTGGATACCCAGTCATATCTTTTTGGTTTTGTTCCTTTATACATTTTAGGTCTTATCTTTCTACTTCTGGTACTCTAAAATACTTTTCAGAAGGTGCAGTCCTACCTAAGCTCATCTCTGAGTTGAGCTCATTGATAACACAACCTGACATATATTCATTTCTTCATTTGCCACTTTCATCATTCAACACTGTATTCATACTTTGAGCCAGGCATTTTGTTTTAGACCCTGGGAGTTGAGAGTGAACAAAATAAATTTCCTCCCTTCATTGCACTTAGCCTCTAGAGTTCACAAGTAAGAAAGTAGAGTATATGGTATGTCAGGTGTGATGAGTGCCATGAAGAAAAAAAAAAAACTGCCTAAGGGATATAGAGAGTGCTAGAGATTCTATGGAGGTCAGAGAAGGCGTCAAATGATAAGTGGTTTACAAAATATTACTTGCGAATCTACTGTTTCTGTGTCTTAACAGTTAAATGTGACTAGTTTTGAGGCTTTCTCTATCCTTTTAGTGCAGACAATTCAGGGTATATTGATGAGACATTTTCCCCCAAGTTTTAATGTATGAGGGCATTAAAGACTAAAAAAAATTCCTGAATCTCATTGTTGGGAGAAAAGTCCTACACAGAACATTTGTTAGTTGTCACCTGTAGACATGATAATCCCTACCTCGCTGGGCTGTTCTGTAAGTCTTAGTATCCTTCTTTTTCTACCACTGTCCTCTCACAGCATATTTTTAAGTTATTATCATTAAACTTGTACAGTGTTGTACAGAATAGTACTTTCTTTGGCATTATGCTTATGGTTTTTTTTAAAAAAAAAAAAAACTCGATCTCGATGTCCAGTTGGCTCTTTTTTCTATTAAATGGTTTCATTAAGCATTAAGAATTGCCATTTTGACCCTTATGTTCTGCAGGGATTCGATGCCAGTTACACTTTCTGCTGCTTTCGCTGACTAAATGGTGAACTTGCTGAAACCGTTAATGGCCTCTTTGTATTCATGCCATGTAAACTGGATCTTACTGATTGATGCTTCTCCTTGATTTATGAATTAGAACAGAAATTGTTTGGGGCAGAAACAGGTCAAATGTCAGCAGGTGCTGTCTGGGGTTTTATACTTTTTCCTAGGGTTTAGTTCAGGGCATATGATCCTTCATTCTCAATAGTTTATTGTGCACTTTCAAAATTTCTATCCCTTAATGCTTTTTTGGCAACTTGTGTTGGCTTTTCTGTTAATGTACCTTCTTCTTTCCAATTGTGGATTTCTGTGCTCTCTTGAGAGCCACTTTCATCGTTTTAACACTGTATTCCTTGGACCTCACATTCAGCCTGGAGCTGTTGCCCACACGATCCCCACCTTTTAGGACTATTTCATCACCCTGGGTTCTGGCCAGTTCCATCTGGCTGCTTTCAATCAGAACCGTTCTTGAAGGAAGCTAACGTGTCAAGTCCTCAATTTACAGGTTTCCCTTGACTGTAGATGTACTAGCCTGATTCAGACCTGACTAGAGCCATCCCCCAAAGGAAATTCTCTAATGTATAATTGTTTAAAGGTGCATTCAGTAACTGTGATATAAAGATCATATTTCCCTGAATTTAGGCAGATTATGGGCTATGTGACCTCTCTGAAGCTTGGTTTCAATATCTGTAACATGTGTATTGAAATACTTTCTTCATGGGGTTTATTGTTAGAATTAAATGTGATATAAAGCACTGAGTAAGGTGTCTGACACAAGCTAGGACCCAAGAAATGTTATAATCCTTCTTCCCCCAACCCTATTACCTCCGTTTTCTTTCCCTTGTCCTGAAATAGAAGAAATGCAATAATAACTGATACCTGTTAAAGTAAATTATATGTCAAATTTTTATGCATAACTGTCTTTGGCTTTCTTTAAGCTCATTTCATATAGTTTTTAACTGTCATAGGGGCTTTCTCTTTTGAATCTAAGTTGTCTCAATCTTACAGTTTCCTTTCAACTTCTGAGCATTTTTGTTTTGCTGGAATATACTTCTTGAGAATCATAATGCTTTTCTGCAGGGTCATCCCTAACAAATGTTTTCACTTCTACAGTACTGCCATCCTCTTTCTTTTGCTTCACTTTCTTTGCTCACCTTCACAATATCTACACAATAGACACAATATATAATATCTGTCACCTGGTAGATGTGCGCAGCTAGCCTATTTTGAGTTTATTGCCTTGCCTTATAGTTGAGTCTAACAAGCCATGTGATACGGGGACACAAATTTCTGAGATTTTAATCAAAGTGATCCTTCTTTGTTGGCCGTAGTTAAGTTAATGATGACTTTGTGACTCCCATTTGAGTGTTCTAAATGTAGTAGGTCTTCAGTATTTGAAGAACTTAGTATTGTTCAATCCACTTGACAACTGGTTAGCCACAGTCTTAACCAAAACCAGGTGTGGAAAACTTGCAGGATAAACGTGGAGAGCTCCTTGTTCTAGGAGTTCTTTTCACCTTAGGATTTCTTTTCAGATTTTAAGACTCATTGTTAACCTTTATGGAATATATGAAAATTCATAAACTTAAAAAAAATTGAAGACTCTAGTCCTACAATTATTCTTTTTATGTAAGATGGCAGCTGAGCTCACGGTCTACCTTTTGTGGATATTATAAAATGTGCAAACATCAGCCTTGTCCCTAAATCATTATATGCTAAAGGAATCTTCTAGTCAGTCAGTACGTAGTTATTGAATGCCTACCTATGTATATGTCTGCTAGATGCCAGAGAAGATTTGAAGTTGTAAAGAAGCAAAACAAAACAGTGTAGAATGGTATAAGGGCCTGGGGGTGGGGGAATTGGGGAGAGGTTATTAGAGGATAACACACATTTGCAACTAGTAGGTGAGCCCTGGAGATGTAATGCACAGTTTAGTGATTGTAGTCAACAATACTATATTATAAACCTCAAAGTTGCGAAGAGACTGGATGTTAATTGTCTTCACCAGGAAAGAAATAATAATTGTGATACATGATAGATGTGTTAGTAATGCTACAGTATTGATCATTTTGCAATATGTGTATCAAATCGTCCCTTAAACTTGCACAATGTTACGTTTTATTGAAGTGTAGTTGATTTACAATATTGTATTAGTTTCAGGTGACAACGTAATGATTCAACATTTTTGTAGATTATGCTCAATTTAAAGATTTTATAAAATAATGGCTGTATTTCCCTGTGCTGCACGTTACATCCTTGTTGCTTAACTTACGTAATGTTATAATGTCAATTATATCTCATCGAAAAAAACTACTTCTGAAGGCAGGAAATATACCTGTGTGGGAATACTAGTTACTGTAATAACAATTTCTCTTTACATAGTTTACAGTGTACCTGTAGTACAGATATATAAATATTTTCCCAAATAGGTTAATGGGCTTGTTCCTGGTCGTAGGTAATAAATGGCAGAGCTAGGGCATGATCCCAGGTCTCTTAGCTTCAAAGCTCCTATTGTTTTGTTTTATATAATGTCTCATATACCTCTCATGTACACCCAAGACAATTAGAGGACAAAACAATAAAATTAAGATAATAAGGAAAATAGAAGTTCATAGAATGGAAAGATTCATGTGGACTGGAATTGTCCCTTACAAGCAGCAATAGTTCTGGCTCAGGGGTTCTAGAGGCTGAGATGGCAGGCCAATCCATAGGTAGCCCAGTTGAGATTTTCTGAAAGACACAATGTTGTTTTAGAAAGGTGACGTAGAAAGTTAGTGATTTGCTCAGATTAGTGGGTTGATTTTCTGAGGTCATCTTTGGATCTTCATCTGTGATGTACATAGCGTTGACTGTTTTCCAATTCTGAAAAGCAGTGATGAGTCTTTGAGGAACATATAACCTATTTTGGTAGGCAGCTCTGCTACTGCATATTTTTAACTTCGTCAGAATTGACAGACGGGGTGATATCCTGAGGATTTACTGTACCTCAAGTGCAGGTGAGGTGATTTCATTGCATTGGCCTAATCAGCATGTGTCTCTCATTTTGCCATGCTTCCTTTTTTTTTTTTTAAACATCTTTATTGGAGTATAATTGCTTTACAATGGTGTGTTAGTTTCCGCTTTATAACAAAGTGAATCAGCTATACATATATCCCCGAATCTCCTCCCTCTTGCGTCTCCCTCCCACCCTCCCTATGCCACCCCTCTAGGTGGTCACAAAGCACCGAGCTCATCTCCCTGCGCTATGTGGCTGCTTCCCAATAGCTATCTATTTTACGTTTGGTAGTGTATATATGTCCATGCCACTCTCTTACTTTGTCCCAGCTTACCCTTCCCCCTCCCTGTGTCCTCAAGTCCATTCTCTAGTAGATCTGTGTCTTTATTCCTGTCTTGCCCCTAGGTTCCTCATGACCTTTTTTTTTTTTTAGATTCCATATATATGTGTTAGCATACGGTATTTGCTTTTCTCTTTCTGACTTACTTCACTCTGTATGACAGACTCTAGGTCTATCCACCTCACTACAAATAACTCAGTTTCGTTTCTTTTTATGGCTGAGTAATATTCCATTGTATATATGGGCCACATCTTCTTTAATCATTCATCTGTTGATGGACACTTAGGTTACTTCCATGTCCTGGCTATTGTAAATAGAGCTGCAATGAACATTGTGGTACATGCCTCTTTTTGAATTATGGTTTTCTCAGGGTATATGCCCAGTAGTGGGATCACTGGGTCATATGGTAGTTCTATTTTTAGTTTTTTAAGGAACCTCCATACTGTTCTCCATAGCGGCTGTATCAATTTACATTCCCACCAACAGTGCAAGAGGGTTCCCTTTTCTCCACACCCTCTCCAGCATTTATTGTTTGTAGATATTTTGATGATGGCCATTCTGACTGGTGTGAGGTGATACCTCATTGTAGTTTTGATTTGCATTTGTCTAATGATTAGTGATGTTGAGCATCCTTTCATGTGTTTGTTAGCAATCTGTATATCTTCTTTGGAGGAATGTCTATTCAGGTCTTCTGCCCATTTTTGGATTGGGTTGTTTGTTTTTTTAATATTGAGCTACATGAGCTGCTTGTAAATTTGGGAGGTTAATCCTTTGTAGTTGCTTCATTTGCAAATATTTTCTCCCATTCTGAGGGTTGTCTTTTTGTCTTGTTTATGGTTTCCTTTGCTGTGCAAAAGCTTTGAACTTTCATTAGGTCCCATTTGTTTATTTTTGTTTTTATTTGCATTTCTCTAGAAGGTGGGTCAAAAAGGATCTTGCTGTGATTTATCTCGTAGAGTGTTCTGCCTACGTCTTCCTCTAAGAGTTTGATACTGTCTGGCCTTACATTTAGGTCTTTAATCCATTTTGAGTTTATTTTTGTGTATGGTGTTAGAGAGTTTTCTAATTTCATTCTTTTACATGTAGCTGTCCAGTTTGCCCATCACCACTTATTGAAGAGATTGTCTTTTCTCCATTGTATATTCTTGAATCCTTTATCAAAGGTAAGGTGACCATATGTGCATGGGTTTATCCCTGGGCTTTCCATCCTGTTCCATTGATCTATATTTCTCTTTTTGTGCCAGTACCATACTGTCTTGATTACTGTAGCTTTGTAGTATAGTCTGAGGTATGGAGGCTGATTCCTCCAGCTCCGTTTTTCTTTCTCAAGATTGCTTTGGCTATATGGAGTCTTCTGTGTTTCCATACAAATTGTGAAGGTTTTTGTTCTAGTTCTGTGAAAAATGCCATTGTTAGTTTGATAGGGATTGCATTAAATCTGTAGATTGCTTTGGGTAGTATAGTCATTTTCACAATATTCTTCAAATCCAAGAACATGGTAAATCTCTCCATCTGTTTGTATCATCTTTAATTTCTTTCATCAGTGTCTTACAGTTTGCTGCATACAGGTCTTTTGTCTCCTTAGGTAGGTTTATTCCGAGGTATTTTATTCTTTTTGTTGCAATGGTAAATAGGAGTGTTCCCTTAATTTCTCTTTCAGATTTTTCATCATCAGTGTATAGGAATGCAAGAGATCTCTGTGCATTAATTTTGTATCCTGTTACTTTACCAGATTCATTGATTAGCTCTAGTAGTTTTCTGGTAGCATCTTTAGGATTCTCTATGTATAGTATCATGTCGTCTGCAAACAGTGAGAGCTTTACTTCTTCTTCTCTGATTTGAATTCCTTTTATTTCTTTTTCTTCTCTGATTTCTGTGGCTAAAACTTCCAAAAGTATGTTGAATAATAGTGGTGAGAGTAGGCAACCTTGTACCTGATTTTAGAGGAAATGCTTTCTGTTTTTCACCACTAACAATGATGTTGCCTATGGGTTTGTCATATATGCCCTTTATTATGTTGAGGTAAGTTCCCTCTGTACCTACTTTCTGGAGGGTTTGTATCATAAATGGGTGTTGAATTTTGTCAAAAGCTTTTTCTGCATCTATTGAGATGATAATATGGTTTTATTCTTCAATTTGTTAATATGGTGTATCAATTTGATCGATTTGAATGTATTGAAGAATCCTTGCATTCCTGGGATAAACCCCACTTGATAATGGTGTATGATCCTTTTAATGTGCTGTTGGATTCTGTTTGGTAGTATTTTGTTGAGGAATTTTGCATTCATGTTCATCAGTGATATTGGCCTGTAGTTTTATTTCTTTGTCACATCTTCGTCTGGTTTTGGTATCAGGGTGATGGTAGCCTCGTAGGATGAGTTTGGGAGTTTTCCTCCCTCTGCTATATTTTGGAAGAGTTTGAGAATGATCAGTGTTAGCTCTTCTCTAAATGTTTGATAGAATTTGCCTGTGAAGGCATCTGGTTCTGGGCTTTTGTTTGTTGGAAGATTTTTAATCACAGTCCCAATTTCAGTGCTTGTGATTGGTCTGTTTATATTTTCTGTTTCTTTCTGCTTCAGTCTCAGAAGGTTGTGCATTTCTAAGAATTTGTCCATTTCTTCCAGGTTGTCCATTTTATTGGCATATAGTTGCTTGTAGTAATCATGATCCTTTGTATTTCTGCAGTGTCAGTTGTTACTTCTTTTTCATTTCTAATTCTATTGATTTGAGTCTTCTCCCTTTTTTTCTTGATGAGTCTGGCTAATGGTTTACCAATTTTGCTTATCTTCTCAAAGAACCAGCTTTTAGTTTTGTTGATCTTTGCTATTGTTTCCTTCATTTCTTTTTCATTTATTTCTGATCTGATCTTTATGATTTCTTTCCTTCTGCTAACTTGGGGGTTTTTTTTTGTTCTTCTTTCTCTAATTGCCTTAGGTGTAAAGATAGGTTGTTTATTTGAGGTGTTTCTTGTTTCCTGAGGTAGGATTGTATTGCTATAAACTTCCCTCTTAGAACTGCTTTTGCTGCATCCCATAGGTTTGGGGTCATTGTGTTTTCATTGTCATTTGTTTGTAGGAATATTTTGATTTCCTCTTTGATTTCTTCAGTGATCTCTTGTTTATTTAGTAATGTATTGTTTAGCCTCCGTGTGTTTGTATTTCTTACAGATTTTCCTGTAATTGATATCTAGTCTCATAGCGTTGTGGTTGGAAAAGATACTTGGTGTGATTTCAGTTTTCTTAAATTTACCAAGGCTTGATTTGTGACCCAAGATATGATCTGTCCTGGAGAATGTTCCATGAGCACTTGAGAAGAATGAGTATTCTGTTGTTTCTGGATGGAATGTCCTATAAATATCAATTAAGTCCATCTTTTTCAATGTATCATTTAAAGCTTGTGTTTCCTTATTTATTTTCATTTTGAATGATCTGTCCATTGGTGAAAGTAGGATATTAAAGTCCCCTACTGTGATTGTGTTACTGTCGATTTCCCCTTTTATGGCTGTTAGCATTTGCCTTATGTGTTGAGGTGCTCCTGTGTCTTTTGGTTGAGGCATTTAATCCATTTACATTTAAGGTAATTATTGATATGTATGTTCCTATTACCATTTTCTTAATTGTTTTGGGTTTATTACTGTAGGTCTTTTCCTTCTCTGTGTTTCCTGCCTAGAGAAGTTCCTTTAGCATTTGTTGTAAAGCTGGTTTGGTGGTGCTGAATTCTGTTAGCTTTTGCTTGTTTGTAAAGGTTTTAATTTCTCCATCAAATCTGAATGAGATCCTTGCTGAGTAGAGTAATCTTGGTTGAAGATTTTTCTCCTTCATCACTTTAAATATGTCCTGCCACTCACTTCTGGCTTGCAGAGTTTCTGCTGAAAGAGCAGCTGTTAACCTTATGGGGGTTTCCTTTTATGTTATTTGCTGTTTTTCCCTTGTTGCTTTTAATATTTTTTCTTTGTATTTAATTTTTGATAATTTGCTTAATATGTGTCTTGGCATGTTTCTCCTTGCTTTTATCCTGTATGGGACTCTCTACACTTCCTAGACTTGATTGACTATTTCCTTTCCCATATTAGGGAAGTTTTCAACTGTAATCTCTTCAAATATTTTCTCAGTCCCTTTCTTTTTCTCTTCTTCTTCTGGAATCCCTATAATTCTAATGTTGGTGCATTTACTGTTGTCCCAGAGGTCTCTGAGACTGTGCTCAGTTCTTTTCATCATATTTTATTCTCCTCTGTGGTAGTTATTTCCACTGTTTTATCTTGCAGATCACTTATCAGTTCTTCTGCCTCAGTTAGTCTGTTATTGATTCTTACTAGAGAATTTTTAATGTCATTTTTTTGTGTTATTCATCATTGTTTGTTTGCTCCTTAGTTCTTCTGGGTTCTTGTTAGACGTTTCTTGTATTTTCTCCATTCTATTTCCAAGATTTTGGATCATCTTTACTATCATTACTCTGAATTCTTTTTCAGGTAGACTGCCTATTTCCTCTTCATTTGTTTGGTGTGATGGGTTTTTACCTTGCTCCTTCATCTGCTGTGTGTTTCTCTGTCTTCTCATTTTGGTTAACTTACTGTGTTTGGCTCCTCCTTTTCGCAGGCTGAAGGTTCGTAGTTCCCGTTGTTTTTGATGTCTGCCCCCAGTGGGTAAGTTTGGTTCAGTGGGTTGTGTAGGCTTACTTGTGGAGGGGACTGGTGCCTGTGTTGTGGTGGATGAGGCTGGATCTTGTCTTTCTGGTGGGCAGGACTGCATCCGGTGGTGTATTTTGGGGTGTCTGTGACCTTATTATGATTTTAGGCAGCCTCTCTGCTAATGAGTGGGGTTGTGTTCCTGTCTTGCTAGTTGTTTGGCATAGGGTGTCCAGCACTGTAGCTTGCTGGTTGTTGAGTGGTGCAGGGTCTTAGTGTTGAGATGGAGATCTCTGGGAGAGCTTTCGCCGTTTGTTATTACGTGGAGCCGGGAGGTCTCCATTGGACTGATGTCCTGAACTCAGCTCTCCCACCTCAGAGGCACAGGCCTGACACCTGGCCGGAGCACCAAGACTCTGTCAGCTACACAACTCAGAACAAAAGGGAGAGAAAAAGAAAGAAAGTAAAAAATAAAGTTATTAAAATAAAATATTTTTAAAAATTTAAAAAGTAATAAGGCTTCCCTGGTGGCACAGTGGTTGAGAATCCACCTGCCAATGTAAGGGACACAGGTTCGTGCCCTGGTCTGGGAAGATCCCACATGGTGTGGAGCAGCTAAGCCCGTATGCCACAACTACTGAGCCTGCACTGTAGAGCCCACAGGCCACAACTACTGAAACCTGTGTACCTAGAGCCCATGCTCCACAACAAGAGAAGCCACCACAGTGAGAAGCCCGCGTATGACAATGAAGAGTAGCCCCCACTCACTGCCACTAGAGAAAAGCCCGCGCAGCAACTAAGATCCAACACAGCCAAAAATAAATAAATAAATTTATTTTTAAAAAATTAAAAGTAATAAAAGGAAAAAAAAGGTAAGAAAGAAGAGAGCAACCAAACCAAAAAACAAATCCACCAGTGATAACAAGAGCTATTCTAACAAATAGCTATGATAAAATAGCTATGATAGCTATTTTGTTATCAAATAGCTGTGATAACAAAAACTATTCTAAAAAAACAAAGAAACACAAAAACAGACAGAACCCTGGGACAAATGGTAAAAGCAAAGCTATACAGACAAAATCACACAAAGAAGCACACATATACACAGTCACAAAAAGAGAAAAAGGAAAGAAATATATATATTAAAAAAGGAAGAGAGCAACCAAATCAATAAACAAATCTACCAGTGATAATAAACTCTAAATACTAAACTAAGACAAACGTAAAACCAGAAGCAAATTAGATGCAGAAAGCAAACCCCAACTGTAGTTGCTCCCAAAGTCCACCGCCTGAATTTTGGGATGATTCGTTGTGTATTCATGTATTCCACAGATGCAGGGTACATCAAGTTGATTGTGGAGCTTTAATCCGCTGCTTCTGAGGCTGCTGGGAGAGATTTCCCTTTCTCTTCTTTGTTCAGACAGCTCCCAGGGTTCAGCTTTGGATTTGGCCCTGCCTCTGCGTGTAGGTCGCCTGAGGGCTTCTATTCTTTGCTCAGACAGGATGGGTTAAAGGAGTGGCTGATTAGGAGGCTCTGGCTCACTCAGGCCGGGAAGATGGAGGGGTATGGAATGCGAGGTGAGCCTGTGGCTGCAGAGGCCAGTGTGACATCGCTGGATCACGGGACCCTGGCAGTGGCGGCTGCACAGGCTCCCCGGAAGGGGGGTGTGGAGAGTGACCTGTGCTTGCACACAGGCCCCTTGGTGGCGGCAGCAGCAGCCTTAGCGTCTCACGCCCATCTCTGGTGTGTGCGCTGATAGCCGTGGCTTGCGCCCGTCTCTAGAGCTCATTTAGGCAGTGCTCTTAATCTGCTCTCCTCGCACACGCTGAAACAATGGTCTCTTGCCTCTTAGGTAGTTCCAGACTTTTTACCGGACTCCCTCCAGGCTCGCTGTGGCACACTAGCCCCCTTCAGTCTGTGTTCACACAGCCAACCCCAGTCCTCTCCCTGGGATCTGACCTCAGCTCCTAGACCCCACTTGTCCCAGCTGGTGAGCAGACAAGGCTCTAGGGCTGGTGAGTGCTGGTCGGCACTGATCCTCTGTGCGGGAATCTCTCCGCTTTGCCCTCCGCACCCCGGTGGCTGCACTCTCCTCCATGGCTCTGAAGCTTCCCCCCTCCACCACCCGCAGTCTCCACCCAAGGAGGGGCTTCTAGTGTGTGGAAACCTTTCCTCCTTCACAGCTCCCTCCCAGAGGTGCAGCTTCTGTCCCTATTCTTTTGTCTCTGTTTTTTTCTTTTTCCCTGCCCAGGTATGTGGAGAGTTTCTTGCCTTTTGGGAAGTCTGAGGTCTTCTGCCAGCGTTCAGTGGGGTTCTGTAGGAGTTGTTCCACATGTAGTTGTATTTCTGATATATTTGTGGGGAGAAAGGTGATCTCCACATCTTACAACTCCGCCGTCTTGAAGGTCTCTCCACCATGCTTGCTTTTCTGTCAAATACGTTCTCCCATCATCTTTAGTATTTGTTTGGCCAAAAAGTTCATTCGGGTTTTTCCATAAGATGTTACAGAAAAATCTGAATGAACTTTTTGGCCAACCCAATGTAAAGACTGTGTGAAGAATAGTTGAGGGATAATTGAAGTAATGTTTGTGTGGGGAGTAATCCTGTATTTTCATGTACAATGGTGATAGAATAAGATGTTTTCTTCCCATATCAAATGGTGCTCACTCACTGAAGTCTCTTGGTCACTAATGAATTACATGAGGTTGAAAGGCTTCAGAAAAATGACTGGTTCACCGTGTTGACAGATTCATGTACTTGGTAGTAAAGGAAGTAATGCAGGTAAACTCTTGCTCTGGACCCTATTCTGACCAACCCCAAGGTGGGTGAAGTGGAAGGGGTCAGTGCAGCCACGGGCTGGCCTGTGGGAAGGTGGCCACTGCGGACCCTTAGAATTTCAGAGGTCCTGCCCACCACAGAGGGGCTTTGGGCTGTCTGGTTTGTCCCCAGGATATTAGGAAGGGAAATTTCAAAAGGGTTCCTGACCCAAATGAAGTACCTCTCGAGGCAATGAGAGAATTTGCAGGTGGGATTGCTGGCCAGCTGGGAATCATCTTTGTGAAATTGTGGAGAATGGAAAGTTGCCCAGGACCTGGAGAGAGATTAATGTCCTCATTTCCCCCCAAAGAGGAAAGAAGGTGGAGTTCGGGAACTAATGACCACTGAACTTCATGTTGATCTTGAAAAAGAACTGTAGACTGCAAGATTCCAATGATGAGGTGAAACATTTTTTAAAGGATGTGATGATCATAAAAATCAGCCAGGTTCATTAAGGACAAATTATGCCTCTGACTGCCTCTTATGATAGGGTTATTAGAGGAGGAATCAGGAAATCCTGTAGGTGTGGCATATCCAGTTTTCACCAGGCATTTGTGAGAGTCATTCAAAGTATTGTGGATGAGAAGGATTAATTTGGATTGGGTGATAGTACAGTGAGGTGGATTCATAAACTCGTTAACAGTCATCCACAAATTGCTGACCTAGTAAACTCCTGGCAACTTCCTTACTGTGGGAGGTTTAATTAATTCATGAATGGCACATGCCAAATTATGTCCCCAAAGCCCATTGGTAAATTGTTTTTCTTGAATTCGTGACCCATTTTTCTATGGACAGTTTCCCTTTTGAACTCATTATGTATTATGCGTGTAAGAATTTGGGTGATACAACTCTTCTATAAGACTGTAATCCTAGAATGAGTTTTGAGCTCCAATACAGAAAACAGAGACATAACCATCTCCCTCTGCTGAAGGGGTAAGGGGCTGTGGGTGTTGGGTGGTAGATAGTAGGGTGGGTAGAGACCACCTTGTTTCCCGTGGCATTGGTCCTCCCAAGGGTTAGAACTAGGGATTATGGGGGCCTGACTTTCTGTCAGTACCATTCAGGGCCCCACAAGTTTGTACTGTATCCTTGACTGAATTGAAAAACCCTGGAAACGATTGAAAGTTTTTCAAGTAGAGGAACAACATCATTGGTCAGATTTGTATTTTAGAAATATTTGCTGTGGCTGCAATTTGGATAATGGATTTGATAGGGTCAAACTTTAAATAGAGAAACAAAAGATTATGCCAGTAACCCAGGTGAGAGATAATGGTAGTGGTGGGAATGAAGTAAAGTTGGGTGTATTTGAGAGAGATTTGGTAAGTAGAATTTACATGACTTGGTAGTAAATTGAATGTGGGGAAAGAGGGAGAGTAAGGAATCTAGAAGGGATGACTCCCAAGTTTCTGACTTGGACATCTGAGTGGGTCGTGGTAGCCTATATTGACATGAAAGACAGCATAAAGAGAAGGCAGGAAAAGGATCAGTTTGGGCCATGAGGACTGTGGGACATCAAACAGAGATGTCCCAGTAAACTAACAGAATATAACAGTAAAATTAATTTCTAAGATCGTAGCTGTGGTGATGAGCAGTTAAGGAGAGAGGTCTGGCTAAAGATACAACACTGAGTTTATTTCATTCCCTTTACATCCGCCAAGTGAGACTCCACTCTAGACACCTTCCTTCTGTATAGAGATTCTTTTTTTTTCTTAAATTGAGATATAATTGTGAGATAGCATTATATTTCAGGTGTACAAAATGATTCAATATTTGTATACATTGCAACATGATCACCATAATAAGTCTAGTTAACATCCATCACCATACATGGTTACAAATTTTTTTTTTCTTGTGATGAAGACTTTTAAGATCCACAGTTGACCCTCTAACAATGAGGGCATTAGGGGCACCAACCCTCTGTGCAGCTGAAAATCTGCATATAACTTATAGTTGGCCCTCTGCATCCACGGTTTCTCCCAACCACGGATCATGTAGTACTGTAGTATTTACTGTTGAAAAACATCCATGTGTAATTGGATGCATACAGTTCAAACCCATGTTCTTCAAGGGCCAACTGGATTCTCTTGGCAACTTTCAAGTACGCAATACAGTGTTACTGACTATGGTCACCATGCTGTACATTACATCACCATGACATTTATTTTATAGCTGGAGGTTTGTACATTTTTAGTGATATTTTACTATATATCATTATCTCCTTAAGAGCATAAGTGCCACTAAGCTCATGTACTTATTCAACTCAAACTGTTCTATCTACAGGATTCTGGTTCCATGCAATTATGACTGTAGTAAGTAAAGAATAAACACATCAGGGTCTCCTGGATATTTCAAAGCATTCTGCTTCATCGTTAATCATGGTAGTAGCCTGGTAAAATAGAAGTTTTATAAGTACCTCCTGAATGGTAATCTGCAATGCCTGTTAATTTACTTTAAGAGAAAATATGGTCTTAGAAATTAATTTTACTGTTATATTCTGCAGTCTTATAAATCACACTCTCCGGTGCATGAAAAATTAAAAAGAGCAATTGATACATTTTTCAACTTGTTAACATTTTTGAAACCAAACCAGATCCTAGACGTGACATTTTTGCATTGCTGCTGGAATTTCCATGCCCAACGTCTATGTTCATTCTGTCCCATTATTTATTTTGGCTCCAGTGTTTGGCTTCTTCTTTGAAGTAGTTTGCTTTCAGTGTTTACAAAAGTGGACTCCCGCAACCAAAGAAAGGATGGATAATGAGTCAGTCTGAAAGTGTTACAGTTTTTGTTTGTAGTGGAATAGGGTCACTCTACTATAATTAGTGATGTTGTGAAAGCAAGGCAGAACGCCTAGGCAGTGTCAATTACTTGGCTGTTTTCAGTAAGCGTATGGCATACACACACGTGCACACACACAAGCTCCCCGGTGCCTTATTTTGGTAATACTCTACTTCTGAATTCCATTGTAAAAAAGAAAAAGGTAGAGTACCGTTTTAATGAAATGCAGTGCAAATGAATGATTGCTGACTTAAAACTAGGTCTCTGTTAATGTGCTCGTGATTCTCTGTTAATACTGAGGTGGAAAGCTGTATTGCTTTTGTGGCAAGCATTGTGAAATGAAAGGGATACAATCAAGAGCCTTTTCCTTTTTATTGTTTGTCTGCCTTATGTATAAAATACTTTGATTAAGTTGTAGCCCACTGTAAAATTAAGTATAAATTGTGATGCTGTGTATATTTTTGGTACTTTACGGTTGAAGTTTTTTCTCTTTAAATTTTTGATTTTTTATGCTACATTATGTACCTTCTTTCTGCAATATACAGTGGACTTACCCAGGGGCATTCAAATGGGGCACAGAACTCAAATTTTTCTTTTTGAATTAACAATATTCTAGTAGGAGCTTAATGAAAGTTTCTTGAATGAAATCAGTGAACACTTAGATAATGATTATTGATATAAATGCTGTGTTAGCAAATCATAAGAACAAAGTCATGCTTTTTCTGTTTAACTTTTTCTATCTCTAGACTTAACTTTGCCTATGACAGAACCTTACAGTTTAAAAGATGGTCTTTGGAGTTAGGCTGACTGAGTTCAAATCTGAGCCATCACTTTCTAACCATGTGGCCTTGGACAAGCTTTGAACTTCTTTAAATCTCAGTTCCGTCCTCTGTGAAGGGTTAACCCATATGGATTTTGTTAGCATTAAATGAGAGAATATGTGTAAAGCCTTCAGTGCCTTCATACAGTAAGTGCCTGATAAGGATTAGCTATTATTCCATTGTATATATGTGCCACATCTTCTTTATCCATTCATCTGTCGATGGACACTTAGGTTGCTTCCATGTCCTGGCTATTGTAAATAGAGCTGCAATGAACATTGTGGTACATGCCTCTTTTTGAATTATGGTTTTCTCAAGGTATATGTCCAGTAGTGGGATTGCTGGGTCATATGGTAGTTCTATTTTTAGTTTTTTAAGGAACCTCCATAGTGGCTGTATCAATTTACATTCCCACCAACAGTGCAAGAGGATTCCCTTTCCTCCACACCCTCTCCAGCATTTATTGTTTGTAGATTTTTTTGGTGATGGCCATTCTGACTGGTGTGGGATGATAACCTCATTGTAGTTTTGATTTGCATTTCTCTAATGATTAGTGATGTTGAGCATTCTTTCATGTGTTTGTTGGCAGTCTGTATATCTTCTTTGGAGAAATGTCTGTTTAGGTCTTCTGACCATTTTTGGATTGGGCTGTTTGTTTTTTTGATATTGGACTGCATGAGCTGCTTGTAAATAAAAAGAAATGAAATTGAGTTATTTTTAGTGAGGTGGATGGACCTAGAGTCTGTCATACAGAGTGAAGTAAGTCAGAAAGAGAAAAACAAATACTGTATGCTAACACATATATATGGAATCTAAAAAAAAATGTAAAATTGATAGCTAGTGGGAAGCAGCCACATAGCACAAGGAGACCAGCTCGGTGCTTTGTGACCATCTAGAGGGGGGCGGATAGGGAGGGTGGGAGGGAGGGAGACGCAAGAGGGAAGAGATATGGGGATATATGTATATGTATAACTGATTCACTTTGTTATAAAGCAGAAACTAACACACCATTGTAAAGCAATTATACTCCAATAAAAATGTTAAAAAAAAAAAGATTAGATATTATTATTGTATCTGCCTCTTCAGCCTATACCCCACCTTCACACTACCCAGTAGGCTTATGTTTGTCCCTTAGATTGTGTTTTTTTCTTTAATCACTGATTCAATGCCATCTTAGAATGTTTTCCCTGATTTTTTTTCACCTTTCTGTTAAAACTTTCCCATGGTTTTTCTGGGTCATGAGTCATACCTCTTGTTTCGGTGAACGCTGACATTCTACTGAAGTTCATCAGTTCCCTAACTAGACCTCCACACATCTTTGGTTCTTTGGAATATTTTATCTTGCAGGGGATGTTGCTCTACATCTATCCTCTCTTCCTCCCTCCCCTCTAAAACAAGCCTTCCATTGAGTTTATTTGTAGAGCATGTTTGGTTCCTTTTTTGAGCTACTTTGCAGAAAGTAAATTAAGCCGTGGAACCATCATACACATACCTCATACCAGAGCTTCTCTTCCTCTTAAGTGCTAATTTGAAAGCTTATCTTAAAGAACCTGCCCCTCTTGGGAATTCTCTGGTGGTCTAGTGGTTAGGACTCCACACTGTCACTGCTGAGGGCCTGGGTTCAATCCCTGGTTGGGGAACTAAAAATCCCAGAAGCCGCATGGTGCGGCCAAAAAAAGAAAAAGAATCTGCCCCTCTTTAGAAGATCCACTATTTCTAACCAAATTCAACTTTATTTATGTTTTATTTCTTTTTTTCCTCTTTGTCTTTTTTTTCCCCTTTCCATTATACCCCGTTCTTTAAGATGTGGATGAATGCCTGGAACCAGATATCTGCACAAATGGTACATGCTCCAACCTCGAAGGATCCTACATGTGTTCGTGCCACAAGGGCTATACCCCAACTCCAGACCACAAGCGCTGTAAAGGTAAATACTGTGACCAGATGTCTCATTTTTATTTGAACTGCACTTAAAAACATATTAGAGTAACTAGCCTTAAAAAAGGGAAACATACTACCTGTCATTTATTTTGATTGAGCTACTTGGAGCACATTTTGGTTGGCATCTTTGAAAGTGACTCCTCATGGTGATTAAATACAGACCCTATCTGTTTACATAGAGAAAAACAGTGTTTTTTTAGAGAACATCTGTAAACCACAGATCTGTTTTGTTTTTTCCAGTTATAAAAACAAGACATGCAGTTGTACAACTCTGTGAATATACTAAAAACTATTGAATTGTACACTTTAAATAGATGAATTATGTGGTGTGTGATTTTTATTTCAATACAATTGCTATTAAAAAACATGCATTTGCTATACAAAATGTAGCAAATGCAGAAAGGTAAAAAAGATAAAGTAATAATCTTTCCACCTCATTTGCGGATATTCGTATCTCATGGATATTTTATATCATTATGTTCTGTGTACAGTTTTCTATCTTGCTTTTTGTCATTTAATAGTATATCATGAGCATTTTACATTTCATTAATAACTCTTTTCAAACATTAGTTTTAAAGGCAGTGTAATATCCCGGTGTATTGCTGTGTCACCATTTTCTTGGTGTTCTTCAGGTGTTGAACAACATACTTTTTCCAGCTTCTGATTATTATGTAAAAATAAAACCTAACAGGCATCTCTTTAAAAAATAAACCTTTGCCTGAATTTTCGGATTACTTCCTTATTTATAAAAGTGGAATAATCAGGCAAAATGTTCTGTGTTTAACTATTTCAGTAGAAGAACACTAATTTCTAATTTTAAAAGATTTAATTCTAGAAGATTTAATTCTAAAAGATTTAATATGTATTTTATGTGCTAATTTCCTAAACACTTCTAATTATTAAACACTTATTTCATACATCTGTTAAACATTTATATTTCCTCTTTTGTAAATTTGTTAATATCTTTTCCCATTAATCAAGTTTTTAAGTCAATGTGTATGAACACTTTATATATAGGATATATATATATATATATATATAAACCTATGTACAGTGTATATATTTAATGTATACCGTTTTCTTTAGAATATTAATGTAATTTGTCCAAGGTTTTGCTAATTTTTTAAATAATTTTTTAAGAAGTTTTCATTTTTTCTGTGGTTAAATCTATGGATTGTTTCCCTTCTGCTCTCTTCCATCCCTTTTATACCTAAAAGCATGCTCTTTCAAAGGGAGAAAGAGGAAATAAGTAAAAAAATTTTTTCTTTACTGTCTCAATGAAAGTGAAGGATCTAGGGTAGTGGTTAATTTATCACTGTGGTAGGGAAGCAGTAAACAGATACCCTACTACTGACCTGTAAGAATTGAAGCATCTTCCACTGGCAGTAGGGAAATCACAGACGTCTGAATTTGCTGCCTTACTCCTTCCATACAGCAGAATACTATCCACTCCCAGGAGAGCATATGAAGTAGGCACATCTCCCTTTTCTCCTGGTCCTTTCCCACATCCGCAGCTTTCCTTCTGAATCCTTAAGCTGGGCATCTCCTCAGAAAAAGTTAAACATGAGAATCACTTGAAAGGTATTATATCTTCCTTACATACAGGACTAATGGTGGCTGAAGGTCTCAGCATTAGAAGCCATTGTTAATCTTTATTTGATTGATTTATCTGGTTTATTGCCTGTCATGTTACTTTCTCTTCCCAGTCTGCCTGCTTCTTCTCATCTGCTTATTCATAAAAACTCTTGTAATCGGCCCGCACTTCATAGTCCAAATTTGTCACCACTGCTTTCTTCAGTTTGCAATCTCTGTGCCATCCAACTGATGTCACAACTGCCCTGGGTATATTCTGTGCTTATTTTGACTCAAGTACTTGCTCATAATTATCCTGCCCTGCACACCGATCTTCTTCCTCACTACTGACCTGAATCCTGGCTCTTCCAGGGATTCACTATACAACCTTGGATAGATAATCTCAGGTTTCCTGATATCATGTCATCCCTAAAATCCTAGGGTTGGACTCTCTAGAGGGAAAATGCACAGCGTAGATACATGTTGAATGAATGACTCATTACCACCGTCTTCCTCTTGGCGTTGCCATCCCAGATGAGCCTGCTCCTCTCTAGTCAGTCTCCCTACTACCTGAGAATTCACACCATCAATTGATGCCACCCCTAGGAACACTCGTATTTTCTAGTCTCTGGGGCACTCTGCTGGGCTGCTGCAGAAGCTTCTATTCATCCTTCCTTTCCTTCCTCTCAAGTGTATGAAGGAACCAACATGTTCCAGGCACTGCGTATGTTACCAAGAGGCTGAAATCTCTCAAAGAACTATTACTCATTGGAAGAGATGCAAACCTGCATCAGATAATTGGAGACAGTGAAGTACTAAGTGATGAAAGTTAAGTTGTCAGTGATGTCATGTGAATGTCATGTACTCCTGACATTATGTGAGGACCAAAGCACTTTACCTCTGTGCTATTCTTTCCAAAAACCTGTAACCCCTGTCTTAATCATGAGAAAAACATCAGACAAGTCCAAAGTGGGGACATTCTGTGGAATTCTGGCCCATATCCTCAAGGCAATTGACGTTGTCAAAACAAGGAAAGACTGACTGGAGAGATGAGACACCTGCATATAATATGTTCCCCTGGATTGGATCCTGGAACAGAAAGAGGACCTGCATAGAAAAACTGGTGAAATCCAAATAAGTCTGGAGTTTCGGGTTTTTTTTCTTTTAAAAGGCAGTATGTCATATTCTAGCTGTGATACTCTGAAGCTGTGTTAGCTTGGATAAGTTATCTCATTTCGCCAGGGCTTACTTGCTCATCTGCAAGAAGGTAACAATGATGGCATCTGTGAGGGTTGATGTGAGGATTGCATGAGATAATATAGGGTAATGAGATACCAGAGATAATACATGGAGGATGAGATATAAGGCAGGGGCAGAGCATGACATTTTGTGGTAGATGTTGTTATTCACCGAATAATAGGCATGTACAAAGTTCTGCTGAAGCCAAGAAGTGTGTGACTAATTCAGATTGCATGCTTCTGGGAAGGCTTTGCAGAGGTGTCACTATTTGAACTTGGTCTTAAAATATTGAATACAGAGGGGAGAAAACCTTAGCAGGCAGAGGAAACAGCACCGCATTGACTGTGTCTTCACCTCACTCAATGTATTGACAACTCTTTTCAGGTTGTAAATACATTATCTAGTGTATTAATCCATTACTTATTTGTATCTTTGTATTTCTTTGTACATTTTAGTGCTGTATGTACTAAATGTATAAATACCCTAGAGATAGTCTCTCTTTTAACTCTGAGCAGGACTTATCATAGTAATATGGGCAAAAAGTCCCTTAAAGAAATACATTTGGGGACTTCCCTGGTGGCACAGTGGTTAATAATCTGCCTGCCAATGCAGGGGACACGGGTTCGAGCCCTGATCCGGGAAGATCCCATATGCCACAGAGCACCTAAGCCCGTACGCCACAACTACTGAGCCTGCGCTCTAGAGCCCAAGAGTCACTACTGAAGCCCACATGCCTAGAGCCCGTGCCCCGCAAAAAGAGAAGCCACCTCAATGAGAAGCCCACACACCGCAATGAAGAGTAGCCCCTGCTCGCCGTAACTAGAGAAAGCCTGCGTGCAGCAACAGACCCAACGCAGCCAAAATAAAAATGAAATAATAAATTGATTAAAAAAACCAAACAAACAAATACCTTTTGTGAAGAATAATATTTTCGGTTCATGTCTTGGCATGAGAGAGAAGACATTTGTCCTGCATGCCCATTTTATTAGAAAGTATTCTTTTGTCATAGGAAATTTGTCCCTCATCAGAAAAGAAAAAATGCTTTTTAATGTGTAGAATTATGCTGCCTCTGTTCCTGTGTCCTTTTAAAGACCCAAAGATCACCTCATTCAAGATAACAGAGTTGCCTCGAGTTTTTCCAAATATGTGTATCATTACTTATAATGAATTACTTCTGACAGTCTTCCCAACATAAATGAGTAACTTATGTAAGATGTCTGGTGTATCCTTACAGTACTTGGAATGGAGGGTATAGTCTTGCTGCAAACATCTTCACGTGGGAATGCTTAATTTTTCATCTTCTTTGAGAAAGTCAAAAAGAGGCCAAAGCATTAAAAATGTTGTCAGACATTACGTGAGATCCAACCAGCTACATGAGCTATTGTTGGTCTTAAATTCTTGAACTGACGTCTCAAGTATTTTATAGAATGTGCTGAAAGAAAACATGGTGTGGGCTCGTCTTTGCTGTCGACCACTTGAAAAGCTAGTAGACTGAGAATGCTGGAAAGGTGTAAAATCATTCGTAAGACAAAATTCTTATTTAATTTCTCTATTGGTAGTCAACAGTTGGCAGCCAGGAATTATATATAAACAAAAGGGATCAACTTCACAATAAGTGAAACAAAAGTTTCTAGTAAACTCAAGTAATTTCTGCAAGAAATTAAATCAGAAACAAATTTCTGAACTCCAGTTACATTAATAGTCAATGTGAGCTTTTTCAGGAAGCATAACCTGACACCTTGCTTGCCTGAAGGTAAAATTCAAAAGGTTAATGCCTCACTAGAGGTTAAGAAATGCAACTTTGCTCAGGAAACAGGTAATTGTCAGTGATGCTTGAGGTAAAGGACTGTGCAGTTAATTGAGTTCTCCTGGCAAAAACTTGTAGATGCAAGGGGGAAAAGTGGTGGAAGAGGGGCGTGGTGGTGGGATGAATTGGGAGATTGGGATTGACATGTATACACTAATATGTATAAAATGGATGATAACTAATAAGAACCTGCTAGATAAAAAATTTTTTAAAAACCTTGTAGATGCATTTTAAGTAACAGGATATTTTCAGAAGGAAGCACTAGTCAGACATTGATCTTTAGGATGTGATTTCCTTAAAACAAGTTCTGCTCTTTTAAGATCGGGACTCCTCTCTCCCACCCTGAGTACAGGGCTGGTGTGTTTTCATCCATTGTCTCCACTAATCCTCACAGCAGACCTGTGGTGGAGGTGGTGAAGCTCAGTCCTACCATATTTTAATGATCATAAACTCTTACAAACTGACTAGCTCTTCAGCAGAACCTTCTGAGGCTGTATCCTCATAGAGAAGGCAAGACAGCACTATCTAATTAGATCAGACCAACCTGACAGCCAAACAAAAGCGTTTAGAAAACGCGCTGCTTCTACCACAAGTGTTCAAGGTATTGAGGAGGCCAGGCTTTTCTTCATTCGTGTGAATTCATATCCACGACTAGGAAACTTATAAAGAATTATGTTCTTTCTCAGTCAAGAGCTCTATGTTTATTCAAGGCATTTGAAAAAAAGTCCTCACTCATCACTTTCTCCTTAGACATTCCAACATCTATCATCAAAACATCATGCCTCTTGGCTTTCCTTGTTACTTTGAAAATGAGCTCAGTGTCCTTTAACACAACTGTTTGACCTTATACTTTTCCAGGTTCTTCTAGTACAGTAGAAATCTCTATTTCCTCCCATAACTGCCTCCATTATGGTTTTGTTTTTTAAATTCTTGGGAGAGTTTGAATTCTGCCTTTTTTCTGCCTTCTACAGGTCTGCAAACTGCCTCGTAGCCATTTGTGCTGAGGTTCTTTCTTTTTTCAACTCTAAAATATTTCATATTGTGTTTGTGCTATATCCAAAGTATGAGAGAAAGAGATGGCAAAGAGCTTGATGTTGTATTGAAAACAATTTTACTTCATCATAAATTTGTCATCTATTTGTAATTATTTCTTGTCTACAGTTCAGCATACTGAGGTTGATGGTTGGTACACTGGTGGGCTGATTCAAACTAAAACGTAGAGTGCCTCACCTAGGAGAAGTACTATTATTTTTGTGATAATCACCCCAGAATGCATTGGAAAGGGCAGAGCCTTTTTCTCTGCTTATTAAAAAGTTTCTATTGTGGTTCATGCCTTAAAAGGCCAGCCTGGAAATGGAAGGCTTTGAGGGCAGTAGCTTGGTTTACAGTCTCAAACTTTAGCTAATGGGGTGTTTAGATATAAGAACTAATGTAAACAATTGTCATTGTGTTTACAGATGTTGACGAATGTCAGCAAGGGAATCTGTGCATAAACGGGCAGTGCAAGAACACCGAGGGCTCCTTCAGGTGTACCTGTGGGCAGGGCTACCAGCTGTCAGCAACAAAAGACCAGTGTGAAGGTAGGAGTGTAGCACCATGAACTACTGTGATTGCAGTTTAAGGCACGTGCCTACAATAAAAAGTGCACTCAGTAAAGTGAGTGGGTTTTGAGAAACTACCTACGTGATTGTTTTACTGTGCCAGAAATCAAGGGACTTACACTTAAGTCAGAAAAGTCAATGAAACAGGATGGGAAAAGTCTAAATTTGAAAACTAAGGTATTAGTGGTCAGTGGCTGGGCATTACTATTGGAAAGAAAAATGGTTACTCTGTGTAATTCCTTACTTGCAGAAAATCAATTGTATTAAAATCATTTGAAAGTTTCACCTAATAGGATTAACACCTAGAAGCGAATTATGTCAGCCTGGTATTATGTTTTGGAATATTAATGATCTAGTTTTTGTATGCATTGAGCTTTTTAAAATTCTTACTTTAAAAAAAATAATCACTAAACAAGACTTTTCAGGAAGACTGAAATAGCATCCCCCTTATACTCAGGGATAAAGTTTGTGAAATATACCCTGTTCCTACAGGTGATAGTGAGGATTTTGGACCTCACTGGGGTTGACCTTAGACTTAAAAAAAAGTATTTTTCTTCATTGAACTTCATACAGAATTACAGATTGGCCCTTCAACAACACATGTTTGAACTGCATGGGTCCATTTATATGCAGATTTTTTTCAGTGAATACTTAGTAGAGTACTACACGATCTGTGGTTGGTTGAATCCTCAGATGCAGAACTGTGGAGACAGAAGACCAACTGTCAGGTTAAATGCAAATTTTTGACTGTGTGGTGGTTGGGCCCCCTAACCCCCTCATTGTTCAAGGGTCAACTGTACTTCACTTCCCAACAAGTATATGCTTCCTGAGCTTGAAAATACTATGGTATCACCAGTGACAAGCACAAGTGTCCAGAGTTCCTGAAAAGAAATGTCATTTAAACGTCATTTATTTAAGAATACACATTGTACTTGATCAGTTGTTTTATTATAGGGAAACAAATCATATCCATGTCTGTATGTAAACTTTAGATATTTAATAAGTAGAAAGGTCTCCTGAGGTAGTGTTATAAAAGAGACAATGTATGGTGGTCCTACAAAGGGATCTACCAATATTATCATAACCTTCTTCAATTATCCCTTTCTAGAACAAAGAGAGTCATTACAATACCTAATCTAGAGGTGAAGAATGATCAAACAAACACACTCATGTACACAGATAAATTAAGTAATTTGTTCTAGATTCTAGTCCCTCTCATAGTTTTTATACTTTATTTAATGAATCCTGACCTTTACAGTGTGTGTGATAAGGGTAGACGTCCACCCATAATGTAATAAGGCTATCGTGTTCATAGTCCTTCCTTTTGAAGAGCCAGTGATGTCACTCCTAGAGATAAGTCAGACACAGGAGAATCACCCACCAGGTTAGAAATAGGGGCAAACCAATGTTAGGTGCTAAATGCCAGGATGATCAGAATGATGCTATAAAGCAGAGTAGGATAGAACAGTGGTGTAGGGTCCCTGTGGTGTTAACTCTTGCAGAATCACATTGCCAGAAGTAGATACACATATGCAAAATGTGATGAATAAAGTTGATCAGCAAACAGCATGAAATAAGTGCCTGCTGATTGTTGAAACACTAGGTCATCTAAGGAGTAAAAAAAGATGTGGTAGACAGAGGCCCTGCCTCAGGAAAGTCAGAATCTGATGGTGAAGGTAAATGATGGAATACATGCAATATATTATCATGCCTCTTATGTGTGGATATGATGCAGGCACGTGTGTGAGCCTGAGCTCAGGATTGCGGTTACAAAACAAATAATCTCTAAGCAGAGGATGTGTGTGTCAAGCAAGAGAGATTCAGAAGCAATGTAGGTATCAAATGGGCTGAGAGCCCATTTGAAGGACCATTAGATTTGCCCAGAAAATCATTGAGAGAGAGGGAAGGTGGAAGCCTGATTGCTAGGGGTCTAAAGGGTAAATTACTGGAAAAGAATTGAAGACCTTCACGCCATGACACTTTTCAATTAGGGGGGTCAGCAAACTTCTCCTGTAAAGGGCCAGATAGTATATGAATGTGTGGTGCTATTTTCCAATAAAACTTTATTTATAATAATGGGCAGTGGTGGGCTGTAGCTTGCTGACCCCTGCTTTAGACTATCACAGGCCTTAGTGCTTTTAAACTCAGAGTGTTAAACTTGAACCTATAGAAGGAATTCCAAGAAGCTTCGTGTGATTCCCAGATTACAGCCAAGTATTTGCCCCTCATCAGTGACCAGTGGAATTAATATGTACAGATTCTCAGCTCATTGCTTAAATTTTTAAGCTCATCTGGTTTTCCCTACAGGGATATTAATGAGTGACCTTCTACTAGAGGTCAGTTTGAATCACATAATGAAAATTCTAAATTAATTAGAAACCAGATAGTTTATAGACCTCCTTTACATGAATGATTAAAAACTCACTTTTAAAGCACCACTTCTAAGTTTCTTTTTACTCTCTTGCTCATAGATATTGATGAATGCCAGCACCGTCACCTCTGCAGTAATGGGCAGTGCAGGAACACGGAGGGCTCCTTCCGCTGTGTTTGTGACCAGGGTTACAGAGCGTCCGCCCTTGGAGACCATTGTGAAGGTGAGAATTGATTGCAGAATCATAAAATGTGAGAATCAGGATCAGGGAAATCTGGACATCATCCTGGCCTCTGTCCTTGACCCCACACTTTTGACTTCACAGTTGAGGACACGAGGTCCCTGCAAGATATTTTCCCCATGGTCACACAAATAGTGCCAAGAAGTGCATAGAAGCAAGGTTTTCCTTACACTACTCAGAGCAGTTATGCCAGGAGAATTATGCCAGCGAAATGAATAAAGAATCAGTTTAACTTTTCTCAGCTGTGGATGGTTTATCCTGGGTGTATAGTTCTGTATAGCATCCACTGGGATGCAGGACCAGTGGTACCAACGATCCAAGTAAGTAAAGACAAGTTAATTTTCCAGAAAAATGTAAAGTTTTTAAAGCCAGACTTTAATTCAATTTTGAGCTTTTCACATAAAATATTTCTTCAAGATAACCCATGTGTACAGCATTTGTGAGCTGTTAACCACTTTCACTACCTGCCTTGGCTCAGAACCCCTTTGGGTGGTCAGAGCTGCTGAAGCTGCCTGTCACCAGCCTATCACTTACGAATTCTCTGTGTTCACTGTGTGTTTTTCCCACTCATCTGCTGATTTGCTGCATTTAGACCCCGTCAGTTATGAAAGCAGAAATGTGAACATGGCAGGGTTTGCCTCACATGGTGAGGTGGTGTCTGCTTGAGGGTCTGAACCCCACCTTTGATAGAAGAGAATGAGCTTTTCACTGATTGGTTTTGTGGCACATGCTTCAGTGGCCCCAGATACTTTTGGACTTTTCAGTCCCATTGGTTGGGAAAGATCAACTGTATTGTATCCTTCCCTTCTGACCAGAGAACTTGGCTCAAACAGTCACAACCTGTCTGGAGGGCAATTGGTACCATTTCAGAGGTGTTAAAATGTACATTATTGTTGAATCAGTGGGTCATCTTCTAGGATTTTATCCTAAGGTAATAATGTTTTTCAGAGGGTTAATACAACCAGTGAAAAGTTGTAACCAACATACCTATTGAAAAAATAGGCAAATGATCAAGTGATAAGTCATAATAACAATAATAATGGGTTGTCTGAAAACTGTGGATGGGGAACTCTCCAATATATGGGTAAATGTTGATGATTCAACATAGTGGCAATGCAAGATGGAAGAGGCAGCCGTGTTTCTGGGAGCCAGTCATGGAAGAACCTATTCTAGAAGTAAGTAGGTGGTAGGGCACATGCTAAGGCACTGGAAACCTACACTGACCACCAGTATGTTTTTCGCCCTAATTCCTGGCCTAGCCAAGAGGATAACCAGGCCATTGACTAAGTCTTGGGTAATGGGTGCTTATTATAGGACATGTTCCTCTATTTTGGCTGTTTTAATATGTAACCATTTCACCAGAAGTCCAATATTTTTATTCTAAAACCATCCATTTCATGAAAAGCCAAATAAAAACGTTTCCCCAGCTTCCTTGGCGTTATTAATATATATGTTCCATAAGAAAGCTTCTTTTTAAGTATATAATCAGACTCTTTTTCAAGTCAGGACTAATTTCCCTAGTGTCTTAGGTTATAAATAGGACTGGAGTCCAGTCAATTAATTCAGAGCTCCCTTTGAAACGATATTAGCACTTCAGCCTGCTAATTCCCAACTAGCACTGTTTCTGACCCTTCCCAGTCTTATGCAGCTGTAATTAACTGAGCTGTGACGGCTCACTTACCTTTCACAGCTGTGGGTGGAAGAGCCCTCTTTCTTGTCGGCATTTCTATTTACATGTGTAATTTTCCTCTTCTAACTCTGGCAGAGACTTGTTTTCGTACAGCGTTATCCTGCAGTCCTGCTGGCCTTCTCGTGGAGTCAGAATCCCAAGCATTGTGCTGATTTCTGTGGGCAACGTATGCCAGCACACTCAGTAGCCACTCACTCTGTGATTCTGGGTGGCCTCAGTTGTCCTGGTTATTAGAGGTCTTGGCATCTCAGCCTTCAAAGGCTCTGCCTCTGACTTGTTTTCCCTCCAGGCACAGTCTCTGCTTCCATGCCTACCTTGGCACCTTCCCCAGCCCCTTGCTGTGGTTGCTCCATGCTAGTCCCTTGCAAAGCCTGAGAAGAAGATTCATGATTTACTCTGTCTTCCTATGGCCCTTCTCTGTTGGTCATTTCTTTGCAGACCAAATCGAAAAAGGGAAGAAGTGCTAGTATTTCTTACCTTCTGACATTTCTTTCCAAGTCAGAGTCATCCATTTATTCATTTATGCATTCATTCAACAAAAATTTGAGTGTCAAGGATGTGCCAGGCACTGTTCTAGGTGCAGGATGTACAGCAATAAACCAAGCAGACAAAAAGTCCTGCCCTCGTGGAGCTTACATTTTAGTGAGGGAGATAACAATAAAAATGATAACTAAATAAACTATATAGTTTGTTAAATGGCAGTAAATGTTAAGGGGAAAATTAAAGTGGGGTACATGGGGGGTGCGGAGGGAGGGAGGGAGAGTGATGGTCTTAAATAAGTAGGCAAGCAGAGGTTAGCCTGAGATGATGACATTTGATTTTTTCTGGGGGAGTGTTCCATGAAAAGGCTTTGTGGAGGAGATTAAGAGCTTGACTTGGGCATTTTCAGTTTGTGTTGCCTACAGTGGGTATCCACATGAAGATATCCGAAAGACAATTGGACCTATGTGTTTGGAATTCAGGGGTGAGTTCTGAGCTGGGATACATCAGCATGTAGACAGTGTTTAAAGCCATGAAGTTGGATGGGATCACCAAGGGAGTGAATGTAGCTAGAAGAGAGAAGTTGTCCAAAGACTGAGTCCTTGTCCCTCATTTATTTAGAAGTGAGGAGGTGATAAGGAACAAGCAGAGGGGATTGAGAAAAAGTGGCAAGTGAAGGAGCAAAACCAGAATCCAAGAGAACATTTCAAAGAGGGCGTGATGAGCTTGTGTCAAACATTGCTGCTAGGCAAGATGAGGACCAAAAGTTGACCATGGCATCTAGTCAGGTGGAGGTCCTTGGTGACTGCCAAAGCAGTCTCAGTGGAGAGGTGACCACGACTGACTGTTGCTATCCTTAAAGCCGGATGGCCAACTCCTAGAAGAAAATCACCCTAGTCGGTGGTGTCAGACAATCCCACATCGGGCTCTCTTAGTATTCCACCTACTCTTTTTTTTTGCTTTTGAAGATAGAGATCTTGCAAAATTTTTAAACTAAACCAGACTCTAACATAGTGCACTGGGTTTTAAAATCTGTACAATTATTTATAAACATTTTTAAAATGCTTCCTTTTACTCTCATATTACATTATTTCTCTTAGATTTTGGAAAGTGAATGAAAATTATTTTAGGATAGGGTGAACAAAGCTGACACGTTTCCATTATGCTGAGGCACATATATTGGTAATAGAGTGTTGTTCCTGAAATTCATATCCTCAGGACTCTACTTGCTCTATTTTGAATTGAGATTTGTCACGTAATGCTAATGATCAAATGTGCCTTTTCTTATTTTGTTGTCTCAGTTTCCGAAAGAGCAAAGAAAGAAAGGTAAATCTAAAAATGGACCTCCAACTCAACACCTGTTAGAATGGCTGTGGAGCTATTAGAATAAATATGGAACAGTTGGAACTCTCTTACCTTGCTGGTGGGAATGTAACATGATACAGCCACATTAGAAACTTTAAAAGTGAAACCTACTATGTGACCCAGCCATTCTATTCCTAGGAATTTACTCAAGGAAAATGAAAGCATATATGCACACAAAGACTTAAACATGAATGTTTATCAAAACTTCATTCATAATAGCAGAACTGTAAAGAGTCCAAATACTCATTATAGGTGAAGGGTAAACAAATCGTGGTACATTCATACAATAGAACACTACTCAGCAATAATGAGGAGAGAGCCATTGATACACATGACAGCCTGGATGACTCTCAAAAACACTATGCTGAGCAGAAGAAGCCAAACAGAATAGGGGTACAAGTAACCTTTTGGGGCAATGGAAATGCCTATACCTTTTCGGTAATGATTGGTCCAGGTTATTCCTTCAGTGCATGGTTGTTTTTTTTGGGCTGCATTGGGTCTTTGTTGCTGCGTGCAGGCTTTCTCTAGTTGCGGCGAGCGGGGGCTACTCTTCGTTGCAGTGCACGGGCTTCTATTGTGGTGGCTTCTCTTGTGGCAGAGCACAGGCTCTAGGCACGTGGGCTTCAGTAGTTGCAGCACGCGGGCTCAGTAGTTGTGGCTCATGGGCTGTAGAGCACAGGCTCAGTAGTTGTGGCGCATGGGCTTAGTTGCTCCATGGCATGTGGGATCTTCCCAGACCAGGGCTCGAACCCGTGTCCCCTGCATTGGCAGGCGGATTCTTAACTGCTGTGCCACCAGGGAAGCCCCTTTAGTACATGTTTTATGACAAAAATCCATAAACAGTAGACTAGAATATCCCCATTTGGCTCAACCACTTCAAAATCATGAAATAAGCAGAGAGTTGGGGCTTAAGAATTATTTTCACAGAATTTATATCTAAAAACCTTTTCTCAATTAAATTTGGTTCCACTTTCAGGAATCTTGATCTACCAAAGGTCAGTTAATCAGTGAATAAAACCTTTGTTGGCATAGTCAGGCTTTGCAGGAGACACTTAGTCCTCCGTGCTGTTATCTTTCTTAATTGTGCATGATGGTTCCTTTACAGATTCTTTCACAGAAATTATAACACCCAAGGCATTAGATTAACAGGAACGGAGATTTTAAGGACAGACTGGAAAAAGAGACTAAGGAAAATGTCACCAAGCTTTATGTTTGTCACTACAGAATGACATTCTTACAAAGGTGTGTCATTAATTCCTTAAAAAACATTGCATTTGCAATGATGTTAAGAATCCAGCAGTGGATCCTTACAGATATAAATTGATACAGAAATGCCTGTGCCTTGATTGTGATGGTGGTCACAAGAATGTGTCTACATTTGTCAAAACTCATTGAACTGGACTCTTAGACACATTCGTTTTATGTAAATTATACTTCAGTGAAGTTGGAGAAACACACTAAAGAAGAAGTGATAAATCACTTTAGTTGTGACGGAGTCACATCAGCATTGTTTTACATTTTAGGATCTAGTATTCAGAAACACTTTAAAAATGGGTGAACCTCACAATAATTTATTTTGATAGAATGAAATTATAAGGTGCTTCTCTTTTATCTGCCCCATGAATGGTACAGAAGGCAGTTAATTAGTTGCTTGGGTTCTATGAGGAATATTTAATTCCTGTGCCCACATTTTCAACCAGACAGCCAGGAGAATAAGGCAGCAACCGTCTCCATATTCACTTCTTCCTGGACCTCCTCATGTATTTTAGCAGCAATCATAATTATTAGCAAGAAATGCCATAACATGCCAAATTTCTGAGAAAACAAAGAAGGTTTTGTTCTTTAGGTTTCTTCAGTGCTAATAATTTGAATCCTACACATACAACAGAATCGGGGCTCATGGAGTGTGTTAGGAATAATGAGCTCTGACTAGGAGTAAATGAGGTAATAAACAGCCCTAGTGAAAGATCTGCCTCGAGTTCATGCAGCAAGGGGGGGTCATTAATTGTCTTACATGCTCACAGTCAAGACCCATTATTGGTTACATAAACCATTTTTAGTTGCATATTTGTTATAAGTACATACGTTAGAAAAAATCCAGGCAACATTATACCTGCTTGTGATAACTGCTGAGTAAGTGACTTTTGATTTTGTTGACTCCCTTGCCCGCCAAAAGCTCTTCTTCCCGCTCTGCCACTTTCCACCCTGCTGTCAAGGCTCCAAGTAAGTTCCTTATGTTACCCAGGCCACCTTTGACCTCTGTAGTGTCTCTTCTCTAAATTCATGTGACACTGGAAGTTGGTTTTAGTCTTTTGACAAATATCTTTTTTGACAATTCTTATGTTAAATTATTTTGAACTTATAAAGCAACTCAATATTTTTGTGTTTTTTCTTATTAATATAATTTGGGTTTTTTGGTACAATCATTTTCCTTTGGAGGCAGGGAGCATGCCAAGTACTTTTAAAATCTTTCCTGTAATACATAATATAGGATCTTGTATAAATAGATGCTCAAGATATTCTTATTTGAGGAATAATTTTATTCTCTATCATCACAGAGAATTTAACCAAGTAAATTAATGTTTGTTATAGAATCTTTACTTTCCTCTTTGAATTGATTTGATTTGATGTTAAAACTTGTTTATTTATTGTGCAAAGCTAAAATCCTTTCAAAATATTTCATTTCTCAAAAACTCTAAAAGGTAAACGTCATCCATTTAAAATCATGCGTTATGAGAGATGTAAAATAGTGTTCATTTATGAGTCTGGTGTGTAAACATAAGGAAAATGTTTTTCTAAATACATTTTGTTTTGTCAATTGACTTGTAGATATCAACGAGTGCTTGGAGGACAAGAGTGTTTGCCAGGGAGGAGACTGCATTAATACTGAAGGGTCCTATGATTGTACTTGTCCGGATGGATTCCAGCTAAATGACAATAAAGGATGTCAAGGTACTTCTCTCTCTCTCCATCTTCTAAATTATAATTTACATTATTGTTCAGTTCTGCGTTGCTTCCTGATGATAGTCTGCGGTTTTACCACTTTGTATGTCAGTGAGCTATGCCAATTTGTATTTGTATAATATTTTTCTTGAGTCTACGTCAAGTACAGGAAGTTCTCGCTTTGCACTGCACCAGGTTAACTGAAACTCATGTGTTTTGGAACTGTGTCCTAGCTTTGTGTGCTTTCTGTGGTAACTGAGATCACCTGTACTTTGCTGTTCCTTCCATGGGCCAACCTTGGTACTTGATTCTAAATTATCTTCTAGCTTTTTTATCTCCTTCATGGGTCTATTTAATTTTGTCCCGTAGCTGATATGTATCTGCTTTTTTTTTTTTTTTCCTGATCCCTGTTTTTATCCAGTATCCAGCTTCTCCTCTCCCCCAAAAGCCTCACTAATGTTTTGGTCACAATTATAGAGGACAGGATTTTATGTTTTTTCAAAGTGCTATCATGTTTAATCTCCTAAACAGCAGTCCTCCTCCCCTTACCTGTGGTTTCACCTTCTGCAGTTTGTTACCCACAGTCAGCTGCAGTCAGAAAATATTAGGTGGAAAATTCCAGAAACAATTCACAAGTTTTAAATTGCTCACTGTTCTAAGTAGTGTAATGAAATCTCGTTCCATCCCATTTCATCCCACCCGGAGCATGTATCATCCCTTTGTCCAACGTGTCTCATCTGTTAGTCGCTTAGTAGCCACCTCCGTCGTCAGATCCACTGTCGAGGTATCACAGTTCCTGTGTTCCAGTAACTCTTATTTTACCTAATAATAGTTCCAGAGCACAAGGGTAGTGATTCAGCAATTTGGATATACCAAAAAGAAGCCATAAAGGTGCTTTTTTTTTAAATGAACAGGTGAAAGTTCTTGACTTACTAAGGAAAGAAAAAAAATCATGTGGTGAGGTTGCTAAGATCTATGGTAAGGACAAAGAGGGAAAAAGAAATTTGTTCTAGCTTTGTTGTCACCCCTCAAACTGCAAAAGTTACGGCCACAGTGCATAAGTCCTTAGTTAAGATGAAAAAGGCATTAAATATGTACAATAAGATAATGGAAAGAGAGAGAAATTACATTCACATAACTTTTATTACAGTATACTGTTATAATTCTATTTTAGTTAGTGTTGTTAATCTCTTACTGTGCCTAATTTATCAATTATACTTTATTATATGTATGTATAAGAAAAAAGTAGTATATATACGGTTCAGGCCCATCCATGGTTTCAGGTATCCACCGGAGGTCTTATAATGTATCCCCTGGGGGTAAGGGAGGACTGACTGTACAGTGGACACAAGGTACTAATAAGAACACAGCACCAATCACAGCACAGCTTTAACTGAATACCTACTATGTGCCAGTTGCTGAATTACCTTACTTAATTTGTAAAGAATTGAAGAGGCAACTTTTCTTTTATCCATTCTGTGCATGAGTAACTGAAGGTCAGAGAAGTTAATTAGCATGTTCCTCACTAATAAGTAATTGAACTGAGATTTGAACCCAAGATCTTTCCCCACTATTTTCTCTACATTGCCGTGCCAATTATTGTTACACTTATAGCGAAAGGAAGGAAGACAATGAGATTCAGTGAATTTTTTTTTTTCCCAGTGTAACACATTGAGTTATTGTTGATGCTGGGGTTAAAAAATCAGATTGTCTAGATCATTTGTTCCATCATTTTTAGCTACACCTAACTGCCCCACAAGTTTTCCTATAATTATTAGTCTTAATAAATCCATGCCTTTTTTCCCATTGAAAACGCAAACTTACCTATACTCTTATTTATTTCTAATACTGGATAAATTTTTTTTTCTCATTGTTCCTCCGCCATTATGGAACTCTGTAGTGTATCCCAAAGTACGTATAAATAAAAGCTTGTTGGAGTCATTTTTTAATCCATTGCTACTGGACATGTATGACTTTTTTGTTCTTGATTGTCATAAATTATATCCCTCTCACATGTCCCAAATCACAGTATTCTTAAAAGGGAATATGGTGTCTGTTCTCTTAGTTGTGAATATTATACTCTGTGTATCATTATCTACACTCAGCTTTGTGTCCCTGAGATACAAAAGACATGGGCCTTTGCCTTACTGATCCCAAGATTTAAATATACTGCAGTTGGTACCTCATTTGATATCATATATTTATTTACCTTCAAGGTGAATTTAAATTTTTCAGTACTTCCAATACAGAAATTAAATGTGCTTGGATTTAATGTAGTTGAGAAGAAAGGTTTGAATTATAAATTTATGTGACAGTATTTCCATTTGGGGTCTTTTACATCTTAATAAAATCTTGATTTATATAAAAATGCCCAGAGATACCCCCCAAACCACCTGAATCCTGTTTTTATTACAGACATTTGGCCTTAGAAGTAATATTTTTTCTGTTTCCTCTTGTCACAAATTTTTGACCAAACAGAGGTAAAACCAAGCCTTGTATAAAGAGACCATGATTTCATATTGCAAATTATATGCACTTCTAGAGTTAAAGTGCATAAAACTCATTTAGCCATCTGAGTAATTAATTATACTGTCTTCTCTCCGTATATTAAATTTGTGTTTGTGATTTGGTAGGAACTCATATGTGACTGCTCCAAACATATGATGTTTTATTGACTATAAATCAGTATTAAATTGACTTTGTTCTCAGTCACGTCGGTGATTCCTGATTTCCAGAATAAATTAATGTCTGCTTGAAAAACTGATATCCAAACGAATGAAAAATATTCCTGAAGCGGGATAGAGTACCATTTAAAAAAGACTATCTGTGAATATGCTCCATCACCCACCTTCTCTGATTAGAGTCTGTTTATAATACCATGTGCACTCACCTTGTTTTGAATCATCTCTCTTTGCCACGTCACTGGAGGCAACTTTGTGATCCTTCGCTCTGCCTGAAGTTAGTAGCCTACTTCTATCTAATCCCATGATCGTGTCAGCATTCTGTACATGGGTGTAGATTTCAGAGTTTGTTTTAATGCTGAAAACATAATTGATGACAATGTGAATAACCGTGGAACATATTTGAATAATAATGCATGATAGGCATAAACTTTAAGCCTCACCTAATACTCTGAAGATAGTTCCGTATTCAGGAAGGCATTTTCAATTGAAAGTGTAAGAATCTCTTCCCCCAGCAAAGTTAACGATGTCATACAGACAGCATGGAAATTCTGTGTTAATACTCTCTTCAGGAATGTGGCAGCATACATTTGATCTTCAGAACACACTCAGTTTCACGTTTTGACTTACACGTGCCAAATTGTGAATTTCTGTGGAATCTTGGACCTATGAAAGAAACCCAACTTAAATATAGTCTGGCTTTCAGCAGAGTTACTAGCAGCATAGTTTAGAAATGCCTCAATAAGTGCAACCCAAATTGAATGCATATGTTTCTCTGGTTCCAGATATTTGTGTTGTTCTTTCTTGGTGGTTTCCTGGAAAAAAGTCTGGGAATTCATCTTCAGTTCCTGTCATCAGACTTTTTAGACAATTATTTGTTAATCAGTGACTTCTCTTTAAGCAAGAAGTTTATGCCCATTCTTCCCCATGCAAAGTTGCAAAAGCCTGACAGCTTTTGTAGGGCCATATTGAGTCACAGATAAAATAAGGAGGTGGTCTCGGATAACCTCTAGGGCTCTACAAGATGGATATCAACCTGGGACTTGATCTCCAGGCCAGTGGAAGTTTATGGCACTTTGTTGCCCAGGTAGAGGGCAACAGATTCTAGGCAGCAGACTGGAAAGAAAGAATGGAGCTAACGGGTAAAAGAAGGTCAGAGTTCAAGAAAGATCACAACCTAAGGTATTATCAGTAAGTAGCGAGGAAACACAGAGGATACCAGAGATTTTATAAAAGAAGTGACGAATTTCACAGAGTGGAATCATGTTGAGAAATAGTAAAGTAGGAGATGATTCATTGCTCTTCCTTGAAATATTTTAGTGACAATTAGAAGAATGGGAGAATTGTTAAGAAAATGAGTGATTCCTATTTGATTTCTTAGTTGGGTTCAGCAGTAGATAAGCCAGTTAGCCTGAAATATATGGCAGAAGGAAGGGTAAAAAGTTCAGGCTTAATACAGAGATGACTAAATCAGCAATATTGCCGGAATTCCTATTACACAGTGAGATCAACAGGGCAAAAAGAAGAGCCCCAGGAGATCCTGGATATGGGGAAAGGGATGACTCTCTGGAGGAGAGGAGCTGCCGGGTTGGTGGCTAAGCATGTTCTAGAGGTCACTAGGAAGGTCCCATCATCTGTACCTTTCCCGTGTTCCCATTAAGCTTTACAGTTATTCATGTTGGTTCCTGCCTCCCCTGTGAGCTTCATAATGGCAAGGGCCTCTTCCTACTCAGCCTTCTCATAGGAAGCCTTCAGCCAAAGTTTTTAATTGAATTAAAGATGGATTTTTAAGAGGATATGTTGAGGGCCTCTTTAGCAAGAGATAAAGAGGAGGACCTAGGAGACTTCAGAAAGATAGGAAAATGACCTTAGTAGGGCTACTGCCTGGATGGTGCCAAGGACCTGTGATACTTTTTATGACCCCCAATTAACTAAGAGAGCCCCAATCAATCACTCTTCAGTTATTAGAGAATGAACAAAACTGTGACATTTTTTGGCGGGCAAACATTCATAGTACACTGTTCACTTGCTGTGCTAGGAGTTGGGGACTCAGAGTTAAAATATGCAGTTCTCCTTAAGAAGCAGTCAGTGCAAGAGGGACACAGATGAGACAAACAGCAGTTAAAATGCAGTGCGCATAGGCAGTTGCATGTGTCAGCACCAGTGTGAATAGGTGAACCATTCTCCGTGATTCCTTATGTTGTCCACTGTGGGCACTCTTAGCCAGTAGAACTAGGATTAGTTTGAAAGAACACTGCATTTACACCAAATACTTCAGGCATTATCAGTGTTTAGGAGTGCATCATCACCCTGGCTACAGGGAGCATAATCATTCTTCATTGAGGGCAAGCAGAGTATGAGATGGTCAACACAGCTACAGCATGATTTGTTCATGGTAATCGTCGCTACCACTTTTTGACTCTTGGTTGTGTTGGGTACTACATTAAATAGCGCCTGATGCTCATTCACTAATTTCATCATCACAAAGCTGTGCCAATATTAAGACTTTCCCTGGTATAAAAGGCCTTTTTCTTGTACTTTATTTCTTGTATCCATTTTCAGTGAAATATAGATTGTAGTCTATTTCAGTTGTATATTCAGACATCTGAGAAGTGCCATTTTTGAGCCAAACACTGTAAGACACGTCCAGCCTTGCCCTTAAGAAGTTCACGTCCCAGGGATGGATAGGCATGGACGTGGGGAGACGTACAGGCCACAGGAGAGTTGTCTGCATGGTGGTGGGAGGGGACAAAGGACAGCACAGTATTCACACTGAAGAATATTTCACAGAGGATTTATTTGATTGTAGACCCTCAAGCCTCCAATACGTCTTTTAAAAAAAGGGTACCTTTGGGTTGAAACTATGAAACTGCTTTTTTTTTTTTTTAGGTTGAAAATGGTTTGAACATTGGCTAGTTCCTGTGATTCATCCTAAGTAGTTTCTCTCCGCTGACAGTCCAACTTGCCTTGTGGTCTGGTGTGCGTACAGACTGAATAGTTGTACCATCAAAGAAGTGTCTGACCGTGTTGCAATAGATTTTTCTTCCTGTATGTCTGGTATCATAAGAAAACAAAACAGATTTTTTTCAAGTATGTGGAACTCTTCTCGATTCCAGATATTAATGAATGTGAACAGCCTGGACTCTGTGGTCCTCGTGGAGAGTGTCTCAACACAGACGGTTCTTTCCACTGCGTCTGCGAGCAGGGTTTCTCAATCTCTGCAGATGGACATACATGTGAAGGTAAGACAAACCATAAGACATCACATAATTATTGCATGATAAAGCAGAGAGGAGATCACTGTCTATTTTAATAGGCAAAGGCTCTGAGACACTGAAAGACACGCATGATTTAAGGCCTTAGAACATGTAGGCACCAAGATGACCCTTACCCGAAATCACAGCTCGGGGTGGCTGGGATTTACAAACAGGATAAACGGCCATTATGATGGTGAAAATACTCACAGGTGATTCCACTACTGGTACTGAATTAACAAGTCAAAATGTGTGGGAGGTGATGATTTTAGGTGCGCATGGGGGACCTAAAGGAAAACGGGGGCAACATCCTGATGTAACTCGAGACTCTGCCAGTTTTGATTATGCTTCATATAGACCATCTGAATCATTCTGTTTATAGAAATGCCTTGCTTGATGTTTCCTCTGCACCACTGTCAGCAGAGATTTTCCAGAGTTATTCCTCTAATATCCTTAGCTCTAAGCCAGTATATTTTCTTATCTATCAGTATTTATTATGTCCTAAAAGCTAATTAACTTGTAAGATGTTAAGATAACACTGTGGGCTTCCCATTGGCAACCTCTGTATGTTTGCAGGGATACAGCACTGGTTATATTCATAAGATTTATATCTTGATGACTTATTATAGTTTGATAAATTGAGGAATAATTCATCTGAACCTTTATAAAAGTAAACCGAGAAGATTCCTATAATCATAATTTTAATCCATCCCTTTGTGAATCTAGGTTATCAAAACCCAGCTATGTTTTAAAGAAGTATGAAGGTTTTGTTCTGGGCCTATGATAGGATCCAAATGCTTTGCTCTAAAAAATAGTGCAGCAGGAAGTGTGTGCTCTCCTTACCCATACCACAGAGGAATCAAGTCGAGGAACGGCAACCAGGTTCATCTGAAACTAATTATTATATTGGGAAGAATAAACTGATCTTATAAAAAGCAGGAGATTGTTGAAATTGCTCTCTTGCTGAGCAGACAAAACATTGATACCAGATTTGGTTTCAAGTGAAAGAGAGATAGTGCAGGGTGGGGTTTACACAAGCAGATTCTGAGGGGTTTGAAAGTGATCAAAAGTGGGGAAATGGAGAAAAACATCATAAAGATGGCCATGAGAGGTTTACTCCATGATTCAGTGGTTCAAGTTTTAATTAATTTTATATTTAGAGCTCTTAAGAAAGACAGGGCATGAATGCATACATTCTGGGGGGATCACGGTATTCCCTGGTGGAGGGAATAGGGTGCTAGCCCATCTGAGTCACGGACGAAACGAATTTGCAGAATGCACATTTCCCTGCCTTCTAGAAAGGTGCAGGTTTGCTTCTTCAGCTAGCTCTAAAACATGGATAGTAAGGGCTTCCTTTGCTGAAAAGTGGTCCCAGTTACAACTGCCAATAGCTGTGCCATGCAAAAACTATATTCAGAAAAAATGTAAGTCACCTCAAGTGCTCACCAGTCAAAGCCATTGCTCCAGAAGAATATACCAATATAAGCATATTCACATTTATTTTTTCTTTTGTACTTTATAATTTGTCTTTAATTCTGTATCTTTTAAAATCCTGATTTCTGCAACTCCAGAGTTACATAATCATTCTAATTTAGTTGCAGTTCTAATTTTGTTAGTCATTTACTTGGCAGAGATTTTAATTTTAAAATGTGTTTTTAGAAAACTTCCAGTGCTTTGTAAATTACTGTACTTTAGTATACTGTCTTTGACACTTGTTTCATATTTTTTACTCCAGAATCTGGATAGTTTTACAAAAGTAAAAAAGTAGATAATTTAGAATATTGTTCTGATATATGGCAGTATAACTAGAAAGCTCCCTAATTATTAGGCATGTTAATCTCTTTTTAGAATAAGCTTTGCAAGATTTTCATTTTTTGTGGTCTTAATCCAATATATTAAACTGGTCCAAATTTTCTGTTGTTGGACTTAGTCTGAAACTTGTGACAGTAGCAGTATGTCCTGAATCTACCTTTGGCGGTGGTGTAGGACGAAGCTAGGCCATGTGATGGGAATTTAACTATGGACGTGATGTGCATAGGACTTGAATTAACATTGAGAAGTGGCTGGCACCCTTATTTCATGCCCATCTGCCAGCTTACTTCCGAACTTCTAATTAAAGCAGTTGAAGCCACCTGGATGTGTGAGGGCTGGCATACCCTGCTTTAAGCAGGGCTGAAGGAATCCCACCCAGATGAGGGAAGGAGGGCCCTTCCCTGATTTCCTATGACTTGGAGAGCTGTCAGCATCTCTGCACAGTTACTGAACCACAACAAAGAGGTGTACTCTTCAACATGAACTGTCTCAGGTATCAAGTAGCATGGCCGATTCTTTGGAAATACAAACAGCACCACTGGCTCCTTCCTTTCCCTTATGTATGTGCCGCTCTGGGAGCACGTATGTGGGAGAGGATGGAGAAGCATCTTGTTTTTCCCACGTGAGATAAAGAAGAACAACAGTGTCATTTGATGTTTGAGTGGAGTGGGAAGGAAGTGATGGGTGAGCAGCTATTTATTTATTTATTCATTCCCTTAGCAGTGACAGAGCGCCTGTCTTATGCCAGGCACCATAACCGTTCCGAGGGCAAGACACACACTGTCCTTGTCCACATGGAGCCTACATTCTAGGAAGGGATTCAGGGATCAATAAGTAAATAGTACATATAGAAAATTACGTTGTTGTAGTTAAATAATATAACATGGTTATACTTCATGGATATAAATAAGTGCAGGGTATGGCATGCCATATATAATTTATAATGCACAGGGTTTTTTTCCCCAAGTCCTACAGGTGGATGTCAGGAAACTGCAGGGGAGCAGGACCCTTCTGGTTTACTTCCACCTCGGTAGTTCTTGGTAATTCTTTCTTTTCTTCTCATAACTGCAGTTCATCTTTTCCTGCCACCTCCTGCACCCTCTAGCCAGAGCTTTTATTTTGTGTAGGAAAACAAAGGAAATTTTTCTTCTTTCATTCAGCTCACTGTTTTTTATTTCAATTTATCTTATCGATTTGTTTTAAAAAGTTACACTTCTTTGGCTCCTTTATTTTTCCCCACTTTTTAAATTGCAGCGTTTTAATTCTTAGGAATAATATGTATCATCCCGTTTATAAGCTGACTCAGGGTTTGGTTTCTTCATCATCAGAAGAATGTGAGTGAGTGGGAAGAAGAATAGGGAAACCTGTGACTGTATCCTCAGTGTCACCATGTCTGTCCCCTGACTCCCATAGAGAAATGCCTCCTGGCCTCTGACTTGGCATCACTCCATCCACGTGCCTCTGGGCAGGCTGCTCTTGGCCAGGAATGGCTGTGCTCTCCCAGTTGGGTGTCCAGGTTGACTGAGACCTTGTATGACAACGAGTAGAACTGGGGACATTGGGCATCTCTAGACCCCACTGTGCTTTCTAGTCTGTTCACATAATAGACTGGGCACACTTGTCTAGCAGGGACCTCAGAGGAGCGCGGCAACACAGAGGGAGCGTTGGTGACTTACGGAACCTGCTTAGTCATGGCTAATTAGGCCTCCAAACCATGACCAAAATAACTCCCTAAAGCCCTGTCCTTTAGAAAGAAGCCTCATTCATTCATCCGTTTGACAAATATTTATTACGTGTGTGCTAGGTACAGGCCACTCCTCTAGGAACTGAGGCTGTGTCAGTGAACAAAAAAAGATCCCCAGTTTCTTGGAGGCAATAAACTAATAAACTATGTAATATGCTAGACAGTGATAAACCCCATGAAAAAGAGTGGAGTAATGGAGCTCTGAGGTCTAGAGTGAAGAATGGAAGCTGCTACAATACAGACTAGGGTAGTCACAATGGGCTGTTCTGCCTCTGTAATGTGGGTTGTAATTGTAATACGAAAATTGTGTCTGAGTAACAGATAAAGCCATATTAAGTGCCTTTCTTTTTCAAACTGATCATCTCCTGGCTAAGTGATAATAGCCTGTCAATAAATAGACAAGAGGACATGAGCGTATCTGCTAAAGGCCTTTTTCCAATTACCAACATGAGTTCTGTTGTCCAGACAGGGGAATAAAAACTCAGAGTACAACACCAAGAGCAAACCCTCATGTGAATTCTCGGCTTTGGGTGATCATGATGTGTCAGTGTAGGTTCGTCAGTTGTAACAAATGGAGCCCTCTGGTGGGGGATGTTGACAGTGGGTGACGATGGGGGAGGGTTTTGGGAAAACAAGGGGAATATGGAAACTTTCTGTGAAATTTTACTGTGAACCTGAAACTGCTCTTTAAAGTCTGTTTTTAAAAATCAGGCCTTCCTGGCATTACCTGTTTTTCATCAGAAAAAAACAAAAAATCCAAACCTTTAAGTTCAAGTCTATATTCGACTGCTGTCTTTTTCTCCCCTGAATTGTGCTGTTTATTTCTCACTTTTCAAAATAATACCCCCCATGGAGTATGTGATCAGGAACTTCTCTCATATTCAAAACAACTCTCATATTGATTTAAAAATCGAGAACTCTAGGATTGGAAGGGGACTTCTTAGAACATCTAGGCGGAACTCTGAATCCCAAAGCACTCAAATCAAATCAAGCTGTAAAGGCTCTAATCCTGTAACCTATTTAGATATCTACTATACACCACTTCTTGCTAGCTCATTCATTTGGAAGGGAAAACACAACAAATGCAAGTGGTAAGGATGGCTAGTTTCTTGAAGTTGACTGAGAACAGTGATATCAGAAGGATTAAAAGAAGTTGGGTCCAAACGCTTAGGCCAATTTTGTGTTCGCTGGGAACCAGAAAATACAGTAAAGGCAACCTTTGCCAAATCAAAGAAATAAAAACGAACTGGGAGCTAGTGTGGTTTTGTTTTCAGACTTTGAGGTACATTTTCTATGAACAGTGTAGAAAGAAAGTATAAAACCATTGTTGACAACACTCCAAGGCAGTTGGTGGTTTTGTGGCATGGAGATAGAACTTTATGTCTATCACCGAAGAGAAAATATTTTTGAAAATGACTTAGCCAAGTAGGACATTGAAGTACCCTGACACAATAATATATTACATCTGGCTGCTTGGCGCAAAGATTTTTAGGGTTTTTTTTTTAGTACTTTTAGAGTTGGAAACTAAAAGCCCAGTAAGAGAACACAGCCGGAGTGTTGCTTTTCTAAAGACAGGGAATTCAGCTTAACAACAGGATCCTTTCCCTCCCTTGTGTAAAAGAAGGATCAGACAACATTCCAGGTAAGGAAGGGAAGTGGCCTCTTGCTGTAAAGGCTACTGTTCTTCACACTCACTCCTCCTGTGAATGTACTTCTGCAGAAGTGAATGAAATGGATGATCAAATCATTAGGGAGAGAGCTGAGGAAATCTTGCTGGAATAAGCTGCTTTTGGACCTGGAATACATATTTTCCATGCATTGTTTGATTGTCCTCCATATATGAACATTTTTATAAAGAAATTCATAATGGTAGCAAAAAAAATTCAAGAGCTCTTCCTAAGCCTTTTATCGCTGCTGACCTTTTAAAACCCCAGAGCTATGGAAAATCATCTGTTACTAGAAGAAGTAAACACTTTTCCTTGCAGCCAAAAAAAATAGACATGAAACTGCCAGAAAGGGAAGTCTGTGAATAGGCGGGCTGCCCCTCACACTTCCTACTGTGGCCCCCCCTCCCCCAGCTCATGTCTGGGGCACCGAGAGCTTCCTGCATCTACTTTGACCAGTCTTTTGATGTCATCAACAACCCAAGTTCTTGAGAGATCATGGAAGGTTGTTGTGAATAATATTTTTATACTTTAGACCTACATTGTAATGCTTAATATATCGACTCCAGAATCAGTTACTTTTTAGGCATCTAACAGAGAATATCATATGGTTGTCTTGGACGCCCAGTGTGAGTGGACCGGAGATACTTCACATGTCTGATTTCATGACTTTATTAACACAACAGCAGTAATAGTAATAGCCAGCGTTCACTGAGTTCTTGTTAGGAGCCAGGCACTGTGCTAAGCGTGCACCCATTTTCTCTTTTAATCTTCACAACAAACCTATAGGCAGGTTAAGTACTAATTGGGATGCTTTTGGCTGCAATGAGCAGCTTACTATAAAGAAGTTTATTATACTAATAAGTGCAGAGATTGTCACCTCTCATCTACTGTAGGTCTTTATTTAACGTCACTTTCTCAGTAAGCCCTTTTTTTTTCTCATTTTTTCTTAAGTATAGTTGCCTTACAATGTTGTGTTAATTACTGCTGTACAGCAAAGTGATTCGGTCATACATATATATATATACATTCTTTTTCATATTCTTTTCCATTATGGTTTATCATAGGATATTGAATATAGTTCCCTGCGATATACAGTAGGACCTTGTTGTTTATCCATTCTATATATAATAGTTTGTATCTGCTAATCCCAAACTCCCAATCCATCCCTTTCCCACCCTCCTCCTGCTAGGCAACCACCAGTCTATTCTCTATGTCCCTGATTCTATTTCTCTTTCATAGGCAGGTTCATTTGTGTCATATTTTTGATTCCACATATAAGTGATATCATGCGGTATTTGTCTTTCTCTTTCTGACTTACGTCACTTAGTATGATAATCTCTAGTTGCATCCATGTTGGTGCAAATGGCATTCTTTTGTTCTTTTTTATGGCTGAGTAGTATTCCATTGTATATATGTACCACATCTTCTTTACCCATTCATCTGTCAGTAAGCCCTTTTCTAACCACCCTTTCTCACCTTCACTCACCCCCAACATTCCCGTTCCCTGTTTTTTTTTAACTACTTTATTCTCCTTCTGTGTCTTATCTATTATTTATTGTCCGACCCCCCTGCTAGACTCAGGCTGATAAGACAGGAGTCTTCATCTGTTTTGTTCACTACTTTGTGCCATTAGTTAGGGCCCAATAAATACTTTGTGAACGGATGAAGGGATGATGAACTGTCTGTAACTCATCCTGGACTGTCAGGAAACAGACATAATTGAGTGTGTTGTGCACTTCTGCGAAGGCTTCTCTTTTTTTTTGAGGATTTCATTCCCTAAAGCACACCCTGCTTAGTGTTTGGTGCAGCAGTGGTTAAGACGTTAGGCTGCGGAGTCTGAGTATACGTGGGCTTGAACGCTTGCTCCAGCACTTCCAAGCTGTGTGGACTTGAGTAAGATGCTCACGTGCCTCAGTTCCCCACTGCATGATGAGGATAAAATACAGCACCTACGTGGAGTTTGTTGGGAGAGGTAAGTATGTTGATATGTGTTGGCAAGTATCAACTTAGAATGCAGCCTGGCCCCTAGAACATGCTCGATGAATGTGAATTATTGTTAGTATTTTAGCACTTCTTACATGGGCACTCTAGTTATTGCTGTTTGTTTCCCTTAATATGTGGGCACCTAAAAGGAAGGGGACATTTAACATCTATTTATTTTTATATGATCTGTGCTTAGCAAATATACAACACACAGTTGTATTGTTTGTGAATTAAATTGTCTGCTAGTTCTAAGTCCAGGTCTGGATATAAACAAATTACTATATTTTTTCCATTTTTAAACCCCCAATTTTATTAAAGTCATGTAGAATACGGTACAGTAACTCATTTATACATAATTTGCTTTAAATTCCTCACCTTTTGTGTTCCCTAAGCATTACATGTGACTAACTTTCCCCATTCACCTCTGAGGTATTTCAAGTTTTTAAGTGTGTGATGTGTCAATTGCCAGTAAACTGATCACTCATGCAAATGCTTATTTGCATTTAAGTATTGACACTTATTTCTAGACGTACACTGTCTGTCTTCTGTGGTCTCATAACTAGTCTTTCTTGGCCTCCTGTTTGAATATAGAAAGAGAAAAATTAGAATAGTGAAAAAAAAAAGGGAATTTTTTTTGGCTGATCTCATACTGCCTCTGGGGCCCAAGTGTCAAAAAGATGAATCTGGGGTTTGATGTATTTGGCCTGTGCTTAGCGTTTTCTCCCAGTCTCACTGGCAGCACCTCTTAGTGTAAGAGACACTATATGAAAAGGGAAAATGTACAGCATGACTCTGAAGTTAGAATGAGATATTTTTTAGAAAAGCTCAGGTGTTAAAATGTAAAACCACTAAATAAATGCAGAGATAATCCAAACGGTTATAAATTGACCTGATAAGACAAAACACTGCGTTTTAAAAACTGATACAAGGTAAAAACACACAGAGTATCTTTCTTTTTCAAGTAATTGCGGCAGAAGAAATATGCAATTGGAGTTCAGGATATTTTCCACGCATACCTAAAGAACTTTTTCTTAATGGCATGGAATTTATTCAAAATGGAGAATTTATTCAAACACTCCACTCTTTGTGATATTCCATTATATGATGGTAAACGAGGATTATTCTTTACCTTTGGGAGTAGAAAAGTGTTTTTCAAAAGATTTCATCCAGTTTCTTCTCTTTAAATTTTTAGAAATGTTTTTTTCTGTGGCAAATTCAAATCCTTCTCATTCAGTTTCCCAGTTTTTATATAACATTTTTTCAGTCCATCGTGGGAAGAAATAGGAAGAAAATGGCTTTTTAAGTTCAGAAATCACTTTGATTCTCTTTCTCTAGAAAGAAGCATGGATGATTTATTGTGTTTACAAGTTTTGCTTTTGTGAAAAGAAGTGTTTGGTGTCTCATTAAAAATATACTACCTTTTCAACTTAGAGTTTTTCCTTTAAATGTCACAGATACTCAGTTTTGGATTTTCACCGATAATACGAGGTTTTATCGTAATTGAACAAACATCTGGTGCTTGCAGTGGCTTCCCCAGGCAGCGCCTCTTCCCTCCACCTGTGTCTCCGTTTTCTGAGGGGAAAGATCTGTACCCAGTGCAAACTGCAGGCTTTCAGAGCTGTTTAATGACACAGATGCCCTTTGCAGCTACAGAACCTGAGGAGAAGTGAGACAGACCACTTTCCCCATTTTCTTAGTCTTCCACTGCATGAGTTTGTTAATACGGTTTGGAATGTGAAAGCCAAAACACTCTTCTGAAGTTTTTTCTAAAGCAGTTGACCTAAAATTATTTCATTCATGAGGATTTTCATCCTTGGCCTTATTTTGAATAATAGAGATAATCTTCTGTACATTTATTCCACTTCCTTGTCTTCAAAAGCCAAATGGAAATGAGAAGGGACATAATTTAAATACTTGAAAAATTCTTAGGACTTTTTGGGGTCTTTAAAAAAAAACCACAAAATTTAAAAACTCATTAATTTTATATTTTACCCTCATGTAGAATATTTACTAGCTGTATTAATTTTAAACTTATGAAAGGGCATGTGGGGTAGAGAAAGAGAGAACTAGGAGCCCACTCTCAGCAGTTCAGATGCACGTGGGAGGGAGTGTTGCCAGTAAGGGCCTGGGGAGCTGTACTGATCCAGATCAATCATCATTAATGCTTAATAGTCAAATATGACCTCCCTTTGCACATCACATGTTTCTGTTTAAATATCCATGATTCCTAAAACCCTATATCCTGGAACATTAGGATTCCAGTCTGTTCTGAACATAGAGCAATGCTGTTATAATTCTAAGAAAATGATTTAAAAATTCATTCCATAGTAATTCTCCATCACCTTCTACGAGACAAAAAATAGTAGCATAGTCTGGACAGTATTCAAATGATTCCCTTGACTTGCAGTGGGTCACATAGAAATGTTAAAAGTTTAAGAAAAGATGTATTGTGTTACATCGGTTCTCTTATTTTCACCTGTATTCCTACTTAAGAAAAAACAAAAAGAAAAATAACGACTTCATTTGCATATGGAAGGAATTTAAGTGTCAGAGTATTTGAATGGCTTACAATGGACGGGTAGCGAGTGGTGACCAGGATTGCTACTTAGAGTCCCTTAATATTTTAGTCTAATAAGTATATATCTCTTACCAAGGAGAAAGGGAGACAGAATGAGCTTTTGAATGTGTAAGATGGTCTTTAACCAGGAAATATAGCAGTGTGGATTGGCTTTTTTTTTTTTAAGTAAATTTTTTAAATTGCTTAAAATATATAAAGAAAAGTGCATCAGTCATAAGGGTACTTTTGATAAACTTTTACAGAGTGAGCACACTTGGTAATGAGCCCCTTGAATGCTTTCTCAAGCTTCTTCCTGATTATTACCCATCCCCCTGCCCAATACCCATACACAGCAGTAACCACTATTTTGTCTTCATTACCATGGCTTTGTTTTGCCTGTTTTTGAACATTGTATCAGTGGAATTATGTAGTAGGTATTCATTTGTGTCTGGCTTATTTCATTCAACATTATGCTTATAAGCTTCACCTGTGTTATATGTAGCAGTACTTCATCTTCAGTGCTGTACAGTATTTCATTGTATGAATATACTACAATTATGTATCCATTCGGCTGTTGATGGCCATTTGGATTTCTTCAAGTTTGGGACTGTTGTAAATAAAGCCTTAGTAATCTTGAACATACCTTTTGGTGGATGTAATCACTAATTTCTGTTGGATATTACCTGGTAGTGTAATTTATAGGTCATAGAACATATGTATGTCTCATTTTCATAAGTACAGCCAGTTTTTCAGACTACCAGTTTACACTGCCACCAGTTAAGTTTGAGACTTCCAGTGCCACATCTTGTCAACAGTTGGAATTGTCAGTCCTTTTAAAGGTTAGCCATGCTGAGTAATGGTATCTCACCGTGGTGTCAATTTGCATTTCCCTTGTGAGGGCTGATGTGCAACAACTTTCCATACCTTTATATTGGCTCTTTCAGAATTGTTTCATTTGTCTACTTCTGTATAACAAACCTCTTCAAAAGGAGGTACCCTACACAACAGTTCTCTCCCTGGTAACTTCAGTTGAACCCAAGTTCTTAATTTTAATGAAGTCCAGTGTTTTCATTATTTCATTTGAGATCAGTACTTGTTGTGTCCATAATCTTTGCAAACCCTGAAGTCATTATGATACCGGTTATATTTTCTTCTGAAAGCTTTATTTTATATTTTACATTTGGAATCTGTCCTTGCCATGAAATTGATTTTTGCATATGGTGCGAAACAGAGGTCAAGATTTATTGGGTTGGCCAAAAAGTTCGTTTGGGTCCCGGCGCCATCTTCTGGAAAAACCCGAACGAATTTTTTGGCCAACTCAATACTTTTTTCCTATGTCCATTTGGGTCGTGGCTGTTTGAGAAGAGCAGCCTTTCCCCGCTGATCTGCACTGGTAACTCTGTTATGAAGCATGTGGTCAAATATATCTATATGGGTCTATTTCTTCCTCGTTCTATCCATAGGTTTACTTATCTACCCTTGCTCCAATAGCATACTCTCTTAATTACAGTGGCTTTATAATCAATTTAAATATGTGGTGCTGCAAATTCTAAATTGTTATATTTTGTTGTCCACTGAGATTTTCAGGCCTATTCTTGGCCCTTTTCATTTCTATATAAGTTTTATAATCAGCTTATCAATTTTCACCCAGAAAAACTCTGCTGAGATTTTGTTTGGAATTGCATTGACTCAATAGGTCAATTTGGGAAGAGTTCACATTTTACAATATTGAGTCTTCCAATCCATAAGTAAGACATATCCCTCCATTTGTTTAGGTTTTCTTTCATTTATCTTGGTGTTTCGTTGCAGCTTTTTTGTGTAAGGTCTTACACAATATTTTTAGACTTATGCCTAGGTTTTTAATGTTTTTGTACTGTAGTGAGTGGTGCTTAAAGTGGGTTTTTTTACCCTTATAATTGTTTGTTACTAGTGCATAGAGCTACATTTGATTTTTGTACATTGACCTTGTATCTATTACCTTACTAAATTTACTTGTTATTTCTAGTAGTTTATCTGCAGATTCTTTTGGATTTTGTACATAAACCATTATGTTGTAGATGAAAAACTATTTACTTATTTTCTTTTGATAATTATACTTTTCTTATCTTAGTCTTTCTGGGACCTCTACTACATAAAGGTTGTGATAGCTAGCTTCTTTGTCTCATTCCTGATCTCAGCAGGGAAAGCATTTAATATTTAAGTATGGTGTTTGCCATAGTTTTGTTTTTGTTTTTAATATGTACTCTTTATCAGATAAGGAAATTCTTTTTTAGTTATGATTTGCTAAGTCTTTATTATGAATGGTTTTGAATTGTAATAGATGCTTTTTCTGTGTCTATTAAAAAAATTATTTTCTCCTTTATTCTGTTAATGTGAATTGCATGGACTGATTTGTTTAAACAAGATGAAAGTTTGTTTCTCTCTATGTAGCTGTTCAAGAACAAGTAATCGAGGGTTCAGAATGCAAGTGTACAGCACTGGAACCCAGACAATATCCGTTTTATTCTGCTCTTCTTGACATGTGGTTTCCATATCATGGTCCAAGATGGTAGCTCTAGCGGTCACCATCACATGCGCATTCCAGCCATATTAATTTTTTTTTTTTAGTGAAAATACCCTTGCATTCTTACAATAAACCCATTAGTCATGACGTATTAGCCTTCTTACATATCCCTAGAGGCAAACTGATAACATTTTTTTAGAATATCTACATCCGTGTTCATGTAAATTTTCCTTCCTCTTAATGTCCTGGTAAAGTTGTGGAGTCATGGTGGTTCTGGTTTCATAAAATAAGTTGAAAGTATCCCTTCTTTCGGTTTTTCTGAGAAAAGTATGTGTTAAATTGGTGTTACTTTTTCCTCGGATTCCTTGAAGAATTTACAGGTAAAGTCATTTGTGCCTGGAATTTTTGGATTTGTTTTATTTTGGGGGTGTGTGTGTTATGAAAGTTTTTAAGCTGTAGTTAAGATGTACTTAAAAGATAAAATAACATTGTTTTTTGACTTTTCATGTCAGTTTTGGTAACTTTTGTTTTTCAAGGAATCTATACACTTTAGGTAAAATTTCCAGTGCATTGGCACAAAGTTGTTCTTAATATCATCTTCTTATCTCTTCCTAATGTCAGTAGAATGTGTAGTAATGCCTTCCATTTTTTATTTTAGTAATTTATGCTTTCACTATTTTGCTCTCAGTCTTCCTAGGGGGTATTGGTCTTTTTGCAAAGCAACAACTTTCTTTTGTTAAGTTTTCTTTGTTTGCAATTATATTAATTTCTGCTTTTATACTTTTTCTTTTTACTTTCTTGGGGTTTAATTTGTCCTTAATTCTAACTTCTTGTGATTGATCCTTGGATCATTGGATTTCAAACTTTTCTAATATATGTATTTATGACTAAGAATGGCTTTACTGCATTCACAAGTTTTGATGTTTTCTTGTTATTCAGATAAAAATATTTCAAGTCCATTGTCTTTTTTCTTTGACCAATGAATTATTTAGAGTTGTTTTGTTTAATATCTAGAAATTTAGAGATTTTTACTTATATTTTTGTTATTAATTTCTATCTCTAGTCAGCTAAACATACTTTCAATGACTTCAATCCTTAAAGTTTTCTGTGGCTCAGAATATGGTCACTTTTAGTAACTATCCCTTGTGTACTTAAAAGCAATGTATATTCTGCATTTGGACCTGTGTATATTAATTGGGATCAGTTTGTACATTGTGTTGTTCATATCATCTATATGCCTATTGGTTTTTTTCCTGCTTATTACATAATTTTCTGAGGGAGTATTTTATAATCTCCATTATTATGGAGATTTATGTTTCTAATTTTAGTTTTCTGGATTTTGTTTTATATATTTTCTGACACAGGAATTATAGATTTTTGTATCTTCCTGGTGGATTGAACCTTTCATCCCTTTGAAATGTCACTATTTGTCTCTATCAGTGCATCTTACCTTTAAATCTACTTTATCTTTCATATAGCTACATATGCTTTCAGTTAAATTTTGCACAATTTATCTTTTTTTTTAACATCTTTACTGGAGTATAATTGCTTTATAATGGTGTGTTAGTTTCTGCTTTATAACAAAGTGAATCAGCTATACATATACATATATCCCCATATCTCTTCCCTCTTGTGTCTCCCTCCCTCCCACTCTCCCTATCCCACCCCTCTAGGTGGTCACAAAGCACTGAGCTGATCTCCTTGTGCTGTGCTGCTGCTTCCCACTAGCTAGCTATTTTACATTTGGTAGTGTATATATGTCCATGCCACTCTCTCACTTTGTCCCAGCTTACCCTTCCCCCTCCCCATGTCCTCAAGTCCATTCTCTAGTAAGTCTGCGTCTTTATTCCCGTCCTGCCCCTAGGTTCTTCATAACCTTTTTTTTTTTTCTAGATTCCATATATATGTGTTAGCATATGGTATTTGTTTTTCTCTTTCTGACTTCACTCTGTATGACAGTCTCTAGGTCCATCCACCTCACTACAAATAACTCTGTTTCGTTCCTTTTTATGGCTGAGTAATATTCCATTCCATATATGTGCCACATCTTCTTTATCCATTCATCTGTCGATGGACACTTAGGTTGCTTCCATGTCCTGGCTATTGTAAATAGAGCTGCAATGAACATTGTGGTACATGACTCTTTTTGAATTATGATTTTCTCAGGGTATATGCCCAGTAGTGGGATTGCTGGGTCATATGGTAGTTCTATTTTTAGTTTTTTAAGGAACCTCCATACTGTTCTCCATAGTGGCTGTATCAATTTACATTCCCACCACCAGTGTAAGAGGGTTCCCTTTTCTCGACACCCTCTCCAGCATTTATTGCTTGTAGATTTTTTGATGATGGCCATTCTGACTGGTGTGAGGTGATACCTCATTGTAGTTTTCACTTTCATTTCTCTAATGATTAGTGATGTTGAGCATTCTTTCATGTGTTTGTTGGCAATCTGTATATGTTCTTTGGAGAAATGTCTATTTAGGTCTTCTGCCCATTTTTGGATTGGGTTGTTTGCTTTTCTGATATTGAGCTGCATGAGCTGCTTGTAAGTTTTTGAGATTAATCCTTTGTCAGTTGCTTCATTTGCAAATATTTTCTCTTATTCTGAGGGTTGTCTTTTCGTCTTGTTTATGGTTTCGTTTGCTGTTGCACAACTTATCTTTTCCTGTCTTTCTGTGTTCTTATATTGAACGTTCTTTCTCTTGTAAAAAGGATATATTAGTTCTTTTCTAATTCATGTTGACAATCTTTGTCTTTTAATTGGAGAATTTAGTTTGTATACATTTAATTACTGGTATTTGAGAGGTTCAAATCTGTACCTAATTCTGTTTTCCATTTGTCTCATCTCTTTGTTCCTTTTCCTTTCTTCCCCACCCCCGCCTTTTAGAGTATTTTTGATTATATCACCCCTAACTTGTTTTTTTGTATATATTTTGGAAAGAATGTTTTCCTATGATTTTTTAACTGAATAGTGAATTAAAGGAAAATAAAATGCACCAAAAGTTAAGTTTGAGATCTAAAATGTTTTGGTCTAAATTCTATTTTCACATAATAAAAAGTGAAATTGTATACAATACTTATCTGTAAGCAGTAGAAAAGTCAATCTTCAGATAGAAACATTTACAACTGGCAATGTACTTTTGTGTTTGAGGAAGGGATTAGGTTCAAAGTGTTAATTTTTCATTCAACAGAATCTCTGAATTCATGTTCAGAAGATTGTACTTTTGGGCAGGGTCTCCAGAGTTTTTGAAACTAAACAAATAGAGCTTTGTATGAAAAAAAGAAATCTTGGTTAGATTAAAAAGCACTTAAAGTTTTTTTGTTTGGATTTTTTTTGTTTGCTTTATTGTTTTCAGTTGCAGCTGTAATTGTTGAAAATTGCTATGGTTTCCTAACAAAATATTTCCCAACTTAATAATTATCAGCAGCATTTTCTCTTAAGTAATTTTTTTGAATCATTTCAAGCAAAACAGGTTATTTTAAAGTGAAACATTCAGCTTTCTTAATTGTCAATTTGAAGAATTATTTAAATGTTACAAGTTTTTCAGTATATTTTAGAATATTTATGAACGTCTATTCCACTTTTGTACAGTTTTATTCATTGCTGTTAGAGTGCAGAATATACTTAGGTATATACTCAAGTAGAATAATTTTTTACTTTCATATCTTCAAATAGTTGGCTGCAAACAAATAATTTTTCTGATTTTAAGAGTAATATGTCCTCAATCTGAAAAACTTAGAAAATGTTAAGAAGTGAAAAAAAAAATCATTTATCAACCAACCAGTTGCTATTTGGTCTATTTCTTTTTTAAGTTTTCAGTATTTAAGTGTTTTAATAAGATCATATGCTTTTATCTTTACTTTTTCACTTAGAATTATGATTGTACCATACGTTTTTAAAGATATGCTCCTAATTATGGAGATAGACTCTGTCCTATGTTGTTGTTGCCATTAAAAATGTTTTATGAAGAAACTTGTATATAAACATTTCTTTTCATCCATGATCATGTCCCTAGAGTAGATTCTAAGACATTTAATTATAAGGTCAAAGGATATTAGCAGCTTTATGGGTCTTAACAACATATGTGAACTCCTTGCTTTCCAGAAATGTTGTACCAATTTCTGCTTCCACCAGAACCCAATGAGACCTCCTAGTCTAGACCTCGTAGACCTCCTAACATTCTCTCCAAAAAGAAACTCATGTTCATATTTTTCTGTTAATTTGATAAGAAGAAAATAATATTTAATTTGCATTTTATATTAGGTTAACCTCTTTTACATTTATCTCCTTTCTTCTGTGAGATTTTTTTTTTACCTACCTGAGGTAAAGTTTTTCTAACTGATTTATGTGTACTAAGGATAATAATCACTGATCAGTATTTTACAAATGCTTTCCCCATTCTTTAACTTGCCTTTTAATTTTATAGTGCTGTTATTTCTTTCATTACTTTATACTTGGCCATTTTCCCTGTTCTGTTGTGAACAATTGTATATTTATATTTCTTATAGTATTTTATCTTTGTGAGTTTTTTTTTTTTTTCGTATTTAACTCTTTCATACATCTGGGATATAAAAATGAATGTTTTCTTGCCCATCAGTTTGTCCTTTTCTCTTCATTCTAGAAGAGCATTTTAAATTGGAATTTGAAAATTTCAAATACATATTCCTGCATTATAAATTCTACTTTTTAAACTGTCTGCAGCACAGCTTTAACTTGACTGTTGCTTTCGGATGGAATGGGAAATGGCTAGGTTACCAGCCGTTTTTCTAGCCCAGCTCCATTGCTTCAGTAGTTCTTCCTCCCATGCTGTGGCTGTGAGTGCTCAGCCTTGTGTTTTGGTGATGATGTGTTATACCATCGTTCTAAGATCTTCATAAGTGTTTAGTGAGGGTCAGGAAGAGCCTGTGTGAGTAGACACATTTTCAGCACAAGGTTGGGTCAAAAAATCTTCTAAGAAGCTCCAGCTGAGACTAGAAGAGCTTGGAGGGCAGAGGAACATTATCTAGGTGAAAAATATGACCTGAGATCTGTGGGGAAGGGATGGGGGGAGGGTGTCCTGGCATAATAGATGCCACTAGCAAATATTTGGTGACATGAAATACGGCATGGATTTGGGGACATAGCAATTAAATTAGTTTCAGTTGAACACGTGTGATGGGGGAAAAAGTGAAACATAAGATATAGCTAAAGAGGTAGGCAAAGGCTGGCTTGTGGAAGGCTTGCTTGCTTTTGTATTCAACAGTATTATGTTTAATGTTGCCATTACACACCTATTATGTGCCAGACTTTGTTCAAGGCTATGGACATACAGTGATTAGCAAAACAGACATGATCTCCGCCTTCTAGGAACTGCACTTGCAGGGCGCAAGCAGTAAATACACAAGTAAACGTTTCAAAAAGCATATGACCACAGATCATTATGCTGCTGCAAGGGAAAGAACAGAGTCAATGAGAGGAAAGAGGAGGGAAAGCTCACTTATTTCACCTGAAGGGTCTCTTAAGAAATGGCATTTGAGCTGAGCCCTGAGGAGTGAGCTCCCCATGGAAGAGGGAGGTGGTGTGGAGCGTTCCCAGGTGGAGTTGTAGGAAGGGCAAAGGCGCTGAGGTAGGAAAGTACTAGGTGCATTCAGGGAGGTGAAAAAGACCAATGCCTGGTACTTAGAGGGAGGGAGACACAGCGAGGGATGGACTGGAGAGTTGGGGATGGAATGTACAAAGCCTCACAGGAGACATTAAGGGTTTGAATATCATTCTAAGAATAATTGAAATAGACTGATAGATTTTAAGCAGGACAGTGATATACTATATTTCATCATCTAAGATGCATATTTTTTTCATACTTTAATAATATTGGGATGCTTCTTCCAGTTGATGTGATTTGTCTAAAAATAAGCAGTATGAAATACTTGAATTTGCAGAGCCTTTTTTTCTTTCTCTTTTGATGGTATATAAAGTAAACTCTTAGGTTTGATGTTATTCAATACTCTATATTTTTAAAGTGTATATTGCCCCGGGGACATTTGAAAATGGGATTAGAGGGGCAAGAGAAAACTCAGGGTGTCTTCTCAGATGTTGTTCAGACCAAGCATATTGGTAGCTCAGGCTAGAGTAGTAACAGTATTATGGAGAGAAACGAATGACTCAAGAAATGGTTTGAAGAGAGAACCTGGTACTGGATTAGAACATAGTGCTGGTTTGGAGGTAGGGTAAGGAGGAAAAGGGATACTGAAGATAGATCCCTGGTTCTGAATGTAACAATTAGATATTTGGTGGCACTGTTTGCTGACATGGTGAAAAATTAAGCAAAAAAAAAAATTGTAACATCAAAAGTACGATTTGGGTGTATTGAACTAGAGTTGCCTTTGAGATGTCCATGTGGGTGTGACAGTCAAGCAATTGGATCAAGTTAGATCTGGTGTTTGAAAGAGAAGTCTATGCTGGAGATACAAACTGGAAGTTCCCAGATATAGATGGTGTTTGAAGCCATTAGAATGGATGAGGCCATCAAGAGAGACCATGCAATGAGAAGAAAAGAAGGCCTAGGACTAAGCCCTGAAAAACACATCTAGGGGTCAAGTAAAAGAGAAGGACTGTGGAATGTGGCTAGAGGATTAAGAGAAAACCCTGGAGCATATAGGACCATGGAATCTAAGGGAAGAGCCTGCTTTAAGAAGAGGAGAGTTGTCAAGTGTGTTAAACACCACTGAGAGATCTATTAACATGACAATCAAGAAGAGTCCTTTGGATTTTACAAAATGATGACCCTATCAAGAGCCGTTTTGGTGGAGTACTATATATGAGAGCCACCCAGGAGCAAATGAGAACTAATGGAGTAGACACAGAACATGTAGGAAAGTCTGGAACCTTGACTGTTAAAAAGGGGGTGAGAAATATGGTTCTAGCTGAAGAGATTTTGTGCCCTGAGGCTCTTTGTTGTTTTTAAGATGATAGCAGGAAGTGTTTGATCCTGATGGAATGATCCAGTAGACAGGGAGAGGGCAGTAGAAGATGCACAGGCAGAGGGGCCAGCTAGGAAAGCAAATAATTTGAGAAGCGAGTATGGATGAGCTCCAGAAGGCACATGGCATGGGCCTTGATACTGTTATCCCTGGAGAAAAACTGAAGAGGCTTTAAGCAAAGAATTATTTGGTTGGACTATTTCAATAGGTTAATCATTCTCTCATTGTGGAGGATGGGTTTGGAGCGGCAGTGAGTGGCTGAGAGCACAAAACCCGGTAGAATGTCATTGCAGGAATTCCGATGAGAGATGAGGAGGCCCCCAGTAAGGTTGGAGAAGAGGGGAGAGATTGGAGATAGAACAAGAGAGAAAATCAGAGGAGTGCGATGCTTGTATGTGGGGAGGTGACCAAGGATGAGTCCCGTGTCTTTGGATAAGTTTGGGATTATGATGATTGTGATTTTAGGGTGGTTTTCCACTAGGTTATCTTTAACTGTGGCTGGTGAATATATATGTTATTCATGTAATGACTGATTAAAATCAGAGCAGAGTTTAAGTTTTGTTTCTCGGGAATGTCTAGCTATTCCCAGATATCATTTGGGAGGCTGCTCTGGGTAATTTTTAAAGAATAATTCAAGTAAATCTCTTTTAAAGTAGTGAGTTTCAAGGCTGGAAAAAGAAAAAAATTGATCTCTCATTGGCCAGCCTTGTTTTCCAGAATTTGGGGCTAGAAAGTTGGATTTGAAATAACTTGCTATACATCTGTCATTTCTCGTTGCTGATCTTAGGCCACTGGCTTTCAAAACATACTTGTGACCATCAAGGTCCACAGGTTTTCTCCCCAACTTCTTCTCTGTCAGGCAACAGCACGGAAGTCAAACTCTGCACAAGGATGTCGTCTTCTGCTGTTTTCTGGCTCATCCCCATTTCCCAGAACAAAGTTATTTTCCATAACAAGGCCCATATTCTTCAGCCTTGTTGACGTTGCCAGACCTCAGTGGACCTTCTTTAAAAGGCTCTTTCCATATCCTATTGTGTTGTCTGGACCGTCTCCAAATCCAGCTTTTAATTTCCTATTGGCTAAATTTTATTTTTTTTTTCTTTAGGCCTGTGCTCATCTTCCGTTTAATCCTGGCTTCTCTCCTATGCTGTGAGAGAGACCTTAATCTCTTTTGGGCCCATAGCCATGCCATTTAAAAATTCCTTTGGGCAGATATTCAGCTGGTTTAACATTGTTCAGTCCCACTTCTTGGCTGGGATTTACCATCTCCTGGTCTGCTTCTGTTCCATTCAGTAAAGAGTCTGAGGGCTGCATTTCTCCTGAGGCAGGAACCCTACATACCTTCCAGTGTAAGCCCCCTTTCTTTGGCTCTATTCTCCTAAGAGTCTAGTGCCAAACATTTAAACAATTCCAATTGGTCAGGAAGCCTTGGGCTGAAACAGTGGGTCATTCCTTCTCATGGAGAGATCCAAAGAGCACCAATGCTGGGCATGGTCCTGGGACATTCCGTGGGTTACACATCCCTCGTGCTTGATGGGTCTTTCTTTGCAAGGGTCTCCTAGAAAAATAGCGTCTTCAGGACCTACAAAACCTCAGATCTTTAGATTTCAGGTATGATGATACTTGATGTCAAGGCCTTGTTGAAGGACAAGAGGAGGTTACTTGATTAACTGTAAGTCAGTAAGTGGTAAGTCTAGGAGTATGTGTTCTGACTTGCACCTTCATAGTGGACACACTCCAGTGTACTTGATGGGCTCACAATTGGGTTAGTTCTGTTCATCCTCTCAGTTTTATAACCATGGTGGGAGGCAAGAAGATGTGGTGGATACAGCCACAAACGTAGATTCTGAAGATTGTTCCTTCATTAAGCTCTGCTCCTTTGCCAGTTGTACCACTGGTTGACCGGGTAACCTTGAGGCAAGTTACTTCTCCTCTCTAGGCCTCAGTCTTCTGGTTCTTAAAATGAAGAGATTGAACTGGATAATCTTCAAAGTCCCTTTGAATTAAGATAAACCTTATCATCCATCTAAAAATGCTTTGATGGGGACTTCCCTGGTGGTCCAGTGGTTAAGACTTTGCCTTCCAGTGCAGGGGGTGCAGGTTCAATCCCTGGTCGGGGAACTAGGATCCCACATGCCTCGCAGCCAAAAAACCAAAACATAAAACAGAAGCACTATTGTAACAAATTCAATAAAGACTTTAAAAATGGTCCGCATCCAAAAAATCTTTTTAAAAAAATAAATAAAAATCAAAATGCTTTGATGACAGGAAGGCTTTTTCTTCCCAACCATCCAAGAGCTGTGGGGATTTTCCTATGAGTCATCCCTTATCAAAAATGACACCCCGTTCCCATCATGCACCTCTCTAGAGAGCCCTGGCAGCAGAAGGAAGGCTCGTCAGAGAGCTCCTTCCTTGAATAGATGGATATGTCTTGCTCAGAATAAGGAAAAGGAAAAGCAAGAAAACAAAGGTAGGAGATGTTAAGAAAGTGAGAAAGACTCTTGTTAATTCAAAACAAAACAAAAAACTGAAGAGCATATCTGAAAAGAAGAAAACCACATCATTTATGTGACAAAATATACCCAAATACCCCTTTTCCCCATGCACATGGACTTTTCTGCATATAACACAGAACATCTAATGGAATCATTGAGGTTTTTTAATGAATTTCATTGTTTGAGGTCTTTGAACACAGTTGTAATTTCTTGGTTAGTAAATAAAGTTTACCTGACCCCAGCTCCTTTTAGAAGATCATGTTTCCTCTCCATACTTTCATGTTATTTCATAGTTCACTTTACCTAAGTGAGAATCAAAGGACATGGTACAAGGTTGGAGTTCTGCTGTTATATGTAGAATCCCTAATAACAGTCAGTAGGTTTTGAAAAACTTTTGGTCCATTGAGAAAATGGACTAAGTAAAAAGCATACGGACAAGGAAAGTTGATCTACCAAGTAGGACAGTGGTCAAGACCCTCAAAGTGTGGGCCTGTTGGTCATTGACAACATTGCTCCTTTAAAAATGAGCCCCTGGCAGTTCCATTCATCCAGGACTATGCTGTATTTCTCTTTCTGACATTTAGGTTACCTTGTTATTGGAAAATTCACATCAGTGATCTGCTTTCCTTGGTCTGTGTAATTTTTTCTTGAATTCATTTCCATTGAAATGGTAATATTTATATCTGCCTTGCTTAGTAAAATATAACTAACAAAAACTTGCATGAGAAATCAATTTTTACAGTAGTGTATCAAATTCATCTGGGTTGTCAGCTGAGAGATCTCTGGACAGTTACTCCTGTATCACTTACCTGGTGGACAGTATGACTGGTGATAGATAATATCATGCATGGCTTTTACAGATGCCCAAGCAAAATCCGTTTAGTAATTTAACAGAGTCATCCTTAATTAAGCAAAAAGAAAATCTGTGATATATGAATCATTCAAAATTCAGTTTCATATTCAAAATTCAACTTCAGCAAAAATGGGGTTGCTTTTACTCATCCATTTAATGAAGTTTGCATCTTGATCGGGATTTTATTCTAGCATAATAATAAATTCTCTTAACATTTAGCTTTATTCTTAGAGTTAATATTGTAGCAGTTCTTATAAATCAATTTATAGACAGGACTAACAATGGAAAAAAATCTCTGAGAGCTCATGTCATCAAAAAAAATTCTAATGAAATGATGTTTTTTTTAAGTATGTCATTAGAGAAGTGAAACAAACACCCTCTTATTAAGCTATTACTTCACCTCATTGTTGAAACATGAACCTGCTGAAAGTTAGAGTATATCATTTTCATAAAATATTAGTTGTTGAAGAGCTAGTCTCCAGGCATTTTATGTTATTTTTCCTATTCGTTGAAATCCAAAATATTGCTCATCTAAACTTTCTCTGTTAATCACTATTACAGTAAGTCCGAGACTGCAAGACACCCAGTAATTCATAACCGGCTCAGGATCTGTTCACCTTAAGGTCAGTTATTCAGTCCCTGAGCTGGCAGTCATTAACAAGAAATCGTCATCTGTAAGTGCACAGAGTTCATAAAAAGGAAAGCAAGAGCTTTTACTTCCAGAATCTGGACTGAAAAGCCACCAGGTTTCCAGGCACTGCTTTCCCTTCCTCCTCCTCTGCTGTCCACTGTCCCATTTCGTAGGGAATAAGCTGCTGGTGAGGTTTAGTTGAAGGTTCCCCACCCCCAAAAGTAGCCCTGATAAGCACGGTAATGTCCCCAAACACACTCTGGGAGTACAAAGAAGGGTCCCTGAAATCTGCCACACAGGAGGGACCACACAGGAGGTGTCTCTTGGGCTGACCAAGGGCCAGGGAGAGTTTCTGAGCAAAGCGGACAGAGGGGAGAATTTCTAGTGGAGGAAGAGATGTGCACAAAATCAGTGAGAAATTAAAGACTCCAGGGTTTTCAAAGAACTCTACTGCATATCCTCATAGGACTGGAGCATAAATTAGGAAGGAGGTTGGCTAAGAACCATGGCCAGACATGTAGCCAGACGCCAGACGGTGTAGGGGGCTCAGGGCTCTGGGCTCTGCCAAGGAGAGTGGTTGGTATTCTCTAGCCGTGAAGAGGTGGAATATTCAGAGCGAGGGAATGTCCCTGGCAGGTTTGCAGTTTGGTGGAGAATGGATTAGAGGGAGGCAGACAAGACCAGAGATAAACCAAATAGGAGTATGAGGAATATCAGGAAAGATAAGAGGGTATGACTGGGGAGGCATGAGGAGTAGGAGAGAGGGAAGGATTGACACTAAGGTTCATGGCTGGGGTGACACGTTGGGTTCTCGGGAGAAGGGAATACAGGAGAAATGGTGAGTAAGTTCACTTACTATGAACATGTCCAATAGATATTAGACAAATGGTTCTAAAGGACAGAGGGCCAGCCCTTGAGAGAGACTGGGAGACCGTCAGTACGTAAGTGGTAATTAAATCCCTTCTGAGTTTCTTTCCAGCCCTTAAATCCCGTGGTTCAGTGAATAACGTAATCTCTTCAACAAGTGCCCATTTCAGGAAGTCTAAAATTAGCAGTGGCCTGTGTGAAGTGATTTGATGACACAGTGCAGTTACCCTTCTCATGGTTGTGATTAGTCAGTCAGTTGTGATCCCAGCCTGATGCTGACATTGAAAATCCATCAGGGCAGATTTATTGAGTGTCTTTGTGTTGGATGCTGCAAAGGAGATTCATTTTCTTAAGATGTGAAATAATTTCATTGAGTTTTTCCATCGAAGTTGAGGTAAGATGAAGAGGCAAAAAAGGAAGGATAGAGGTGAGAGGGATTGCTCACGAAGGTCAGCAAGTCGGGTTTAGTAGGAAGACAGTGAATGTGGTTTTAGGCTTGGTGAGTTTGAGATGATAATAGAAGATGAAATGATCAAGAATAAGAAGGATCCTGACTGGAGACAAAGTTCTGGGGATTTGTGCCCTGTGGAGTCTGGAGAGTGTGGAAAGGGTGGAGAACAGAGAAGAAGGGAGTGCTGAGGATGAAGCAGATCCCAGGGAGGGCTGAGCCCTGGCAGACACCACCTTCAGGCTGGAAAAGGATGAGAGTGAGCCAGAGTGGTTAAAGGTAGAACGAGAATAATACTCTGCCTGGGGTCGTGAAAAGGGAGTTCAAGGAGAAGATGTTGACCAGACATAGAGGTCTAGGGTGATGATGGTTGACTGGGAAATGATCATTGAACTTAACGATAGGTTGGCCTTTGGTGTTTTTTCTCAAAGGGGTTTCGTGGGATAAAGAGTTAGAAAGACAGATTGTAGGTCATTAAGGGAGGAGTAAGAGGAGGACGAGTAATAATTATAATAGTAATAATAGTAGGTAACATGTACACTTCCTACCTTACATGCCAGGCAATGTTCTAAGCACTTTATACATGTTATTTTGTAAATTATCATAATAATTCTAGAAATGTACTAATATTAATGTTATTAGTATTTTTACTGTTTCCTTTTTACTGTTGAAGTATATTAGGAGATAAAAGCAATGCACGTAGATAGTTCTTTTGATATGTTTTGCAATGATAGAAGGAATGGAAAAACACGGTTGGTGACATCATGGTAAAATGAAAGCTTTTCCAAGAGATTTTAACATGTTTGAAGGCAGTGAGGGAAGGAGCCAGGGAGGAATAATCGAAGATGCAGAAGAAGGATGAGCAGGTGGGACTATAGGAAGAAGAGACTGGTAAGGATGGAGAAGGGGCCCCGGACACAGTTTTGAGTTGAGAAAATTAAGAAAAGTTTGTAGTCACTCATATTTTACAATTCAGATGTGAGACAGTCTCTGAAGTTATGCTTGATAGCGTTGGACAATTAGGAAGAGAAGTGAGAGAGCTGCTGAATATCATTGCATGCATCTTCTTTATCTTCTTGAAAAATTTTTGACTTGGTGTTTAAAATTTTAGAAAGAGAAAACTCAACTTTATTAGTATGAACTCCACCCAACTAAATTCTGTCGAGTGCAATTTAACTTGTCATTTTCTTTATCGTTTGTTATTTCTTTATTTGAACATAAACGTGAAATCTTCCTCACATGTATTTGGATGCCGTAATTGCGTTTTCTCTTGGTTGTTTCTCCAAAAACTTGTGTTTGGGGCCTGTGTAGTCCAGAGGCAGAGAGGACAGGGAGCCTGGAGGGTGGAACGTGCAGTGTGGCCATAAACAAGGAGAACGGGAGCGATGGGGGTGGGAGAATGGAGAGGAAAGTGAGTAGCTGTGAGGGTAAGGAAGAACTGTATTGAAAAGTCCATTTGTAACTTCACCACTGAGACATCACTTTTTTTTTGTTTGTTTTGTTTTTGCGGTACGCGGGCCTCTCACTGTTGTGGCCTCTCCCGTTGCGGAGCACAGGCTCCGGACGCACAGGCTCAGCGGCCATGGCACACGGGCCCAGCCGCTCCGCGGCATGTGGGATCTTCCCGGACCGGGGCACGAACCCGTGTCCCCTGCATCGGCAGCGGACTCTCAACCACTGCGCCACCAGGGAAGCCCGAGACGTCACTTTTATGAGAACATTTTTTTTAATGGGATAGAAAGCACATGACTACTATCATCAAGTTTATAGAGAACAAAGTGAATTCACAAGTTGGCCACTGGCTCATCAGTTGGAGCAGCACTGACATTTAGGACCTGAGTGGCTATAACTTGGTGACAGGAAAGTGTTTCTTGTGAATAAAGTCTTTTTTCTAGAATAACTGGGACTGGCTGGCTACACCGCTGAACTTATCAGATCAAATTCTCCCTCTCCCCCCTCCCCCTCTCCCCCTAATCCCACCCCCCATTCCCAGCCCCCTTCATGGGAATGCTGTTTAGACTTGACCAAGCTTATCTCTAGGGTTGAATAAACTTTTGCCCAGGCAGGCCAATTGCTTTCAGCTCCCAATTCGCCAGATAGAACTATTAGCATTTACAGCAATCACAAAAGGTGACAATACTTTCACATATTTCCGCTGTAGGGATCTCCTCTCCTTGGAAATAAAGAGTTGAATACATTTAGAAAACACTGACCGTGGCAACTGCAGCAGTCATTTCAGTTTGAAAACATTTCCTGAGGAAAAGTAAATGTTTTCTTTCTCATAGAACCCAATATTTTGTCTAACGAGATATGTTCATCAAAACATTTTATGTATATGTAAAATGTTTTAGAAGTTCATTCTGTATAAACATGATCATCTCATACTAATCGGGGTGTGTTGAGCACCTCTGTCCATTAATAGCTGGTGTTTGTCTGTCTGTGTTTTGTGTCTCATGGTCAATGTCTTTTTTGCAGATATTGATGAATGTGTAAACAACACTGTTTGTGACAGTCACGGGTTTTGTGACAATACAGCTGGCTCCTTCCGCTGCCTCTGTTATCAGGGCTTTCAGGCCCCACAGGATGGGCAAGGGTGTGTGGGTGAGTTTTTAGATTTTTTTTCTCCCGACATGTTTCAGATCTCCCTATCGAAAAGAAATCAAAGTCATCAACCACAGGAGAGATGGAAGCAAGATAATTGGGCAGAATTGCATCATAATTTGATCTTGTCGTACGGTTTGGAGATGTGCAAAAAGATCCTGTGGCTTCTGAAATGGTTAGGGACATTCAGAAATAGAGAAGCATAACTTTGGGTTTATATGTATAGTAAAAAGAGCATCTGTTTAAACTCTTAGCTGGGTATGCGGAACGCTTCAGTCCCTCCTGCACAGGAAATAGAGTCTGGTGTGTGGTGGAGCTTGTCTGTCTTCAAAATGCACCTCCCTTAGGCAAGTGCATTTAAGGAAAAGTGTTGGCAAGAGTTTCTGTTTCCAGGAATGACACCCGTAAAATGATGCTTTGGATTGTGCAAGCATATTTCTTCAATCTGTTCTGGGATTGTCGGAGCTGGAAGGAATCTTGAATATCATCAGATGTCCTAGAATATGGTCCAGCACATGCTCACATAAAAGAAGATACTTTATAGTTCATGTTCTGATCAGCCATGATTTCTTTAAGTGAAATTCATTATGAAACGTTTGCAATTAGAGCAGTTAAATGGGAAGGAGGGTATTCTTTTCATAATTTCACCGATAACAAGGCTTTTTCTTTATTCTTAATTAAGGAGGAAACCTCTGGTCGTTACATGGCAGATGACACTTGACGAGGAGTCAGTTAACTTTTTAGTTTGGAAATTTGCAATTAAAGCACCAATTCATTTCCCATCCAGATTAAACTGGAAAAACAAAATCTAGAAATTGAACAATAAAAGCACTTGAATAGTAACCGCCTTTAAGCTAACACTGTCGTTAACACTTGTTCCAGTTCCTGCTGTAGTCTCTTTTGCACTAAAAAACAAGTGGTAAAAACCATCTGCTATTCACTAAATATTTTGACTTAATAGGTTATGTGGTCTGGCCCCCCACTTAACCTTCTCAGCCTCACCACCTGCCTCCTCCCCATTTACGTTCCTGCAGCATAAAACTGCTTATGGTTGTTCACGTAACTGGGAAGTTATTAGGTTGTTGTTTGCTCCTTCTGCTGGGAATATCCTCCTGGCCTCCCCTTCCCTGAACCTAGATCCATCCCATGCATTCCTAAAGCTGGAAGTTAGATGTCATCTCCTCCCAGATACCATCCCTGCTCCACTTCTCACTCCAGCTGAGCTGTGATCCCTTCTCCTGCTTCTGGAAAACCTTGAACAAATTCTATTATAGTACTTACAACCTTTTTTGCAAGAATTTAATCATGTAGGTACTGCCTGCAGCTGCCTTTTCCAAGGCAATAAGCTCCTTGTGACTGAGAATTTTGTGTGTCTCTCTCTCCTTGCTGGGCCTAATGTTTGGCCTGTTGTAGGTGCTCAGTAAATGTTAACTGTTACCTAATGGGGTATCAGATGTCAAAGCACTGACTCCACATAGCTCCTGGGCCCCTGGTTAATGTTCATTTCTAACCAGTCAGAGGAGCACACCGAACCCATGTTGATGCTTCATTTTGACCCATAAAATACCACCCTTATAGAAGGAATATTTGTTATGTTAATGAACCCAACAAATATCGTTATATTTGTCTGTTTCTTCTCTCTTTGAAAAGTATGAACAGAACACCTCTTATATGTACCTCACCCCTCTGGGTGTTCTATAGAGTTTAAGAGATGAATCAGCCCTCTGGGGTTGTAGCCTTTGGCCACACTTTTCCCTCTGCTTTGGACCCTGGCTGCCCAGCCTTCTTATCTACGCATCCTTCAGGTAGAGCTTGGCTCCTATATCACTTCCCTAACCCACCCCTGCACTTAAGGTCCACTGTTGCATGCTGTCATCGCGCTCTGTACTTTTCATTCCCAGCACTTCTCCTGGCCTGTATGATTATCTGATTAATTTCTCTGACTGGACAGTAAGCTCCCTGCAGGCAGGAGTTGGGCCTGCCTGACTCATCATCATCGTCTCCCCAGTCTGACCCATAGAAATAAACTAGAAAATATTTTTTGATTGAATGTACAGTCTGGTAGGAGAGATTTCAATAGCCTTGGAAATATTACAAGTTAGAAAGTAGAAAATTCCATTTGACAGTTACCTAAAATTGATAAATGCAAACTGGCAAATTTCTAAAGTCAATTTTTCTGGTCTAAGTTATGACTGTCCAGGTTGATTAAATATACCAACTGTCTGCTTTACTTTGTCATAATATCTTTTCATAAGCAAAACTCAGCTCATTGGATTTATATCTGTTTATATACAAAGTGAAATGGAAAACCGAGGTAATTATCCAAATAAGTCAAGAGACATAAACTTTTTGTCCAATTAACTGGGAATAGCAGGTGAAAATAGTATTTTTTTTCCTGAATGATTTGGATAATTGCTCAGATTTTTAACTTTGTCTAAACCGTCTCAGAGTGTGCTCATGAAGACTGATGTTTGTAGATGTTTAATCACATTTAATGCATAAAATACATGAGCATTTCAGATGCCAAGTCAGGTACTTTGTTTAACTGGACACTCATTAATAAAATTTCTTCAGAGGAGAATGGGTAAAAAGTAGTATTGGGCAAGGGCAAACATAAAACTAGCCTTTCTTTATGGCTATGTACTTAAATAAAATGGACTTATCTGTGAGTTTTTAGTGTTTCAATTAAGTATATTTAAGTACAAAAGAAAAATATCTGGCAAAATAGAAATGACACTGTGGAACACGAAACGGAATTTTTAAAGGCATCGTGAAATCACTGAGGAGTTACTGGACCAGTTTGTTTCCCATGAATGATTAATGTAGCCCAGTAACTACTTACAGGGGTTGTTCCTTCAGTTCTCAAAGGGATACACAACCTGAATTCTGGTTGTTAAGTTATGGACATTCTGGCTGCTAGGAAACTATAGTTTTAGACATTTGAGTAGATTTAAAACAATTTCTAAAAATGCACTTAAAGAATTCTGCAGTTTCTGACGTGCCACTGCTGCTAATTTTCCTTGAATTAAGAACTGAGAGAGAAGTGTCATATTATTTAAGACCTCATTATGTCAGAAAGTCAGGGAAGAGAAAATTAAACAAAGTGTACATACGATGCTTGCAGTACAATTCCGAGTTGTTCCTTAAAGCCAGGATCGGAGTTTGGAAACTTTGCTTTGTGTTTTCATGGTCCTTTCACACAAACCAAAGCTTTCAGCCCTGCCTCTGGGAGCCCCTTCCCCCAAATAGCTGAAGGGTTTGATTGCTCCCAGGGGGTCACCTTGTTTCCAGCAGACACCACTAGTCTTGGCACAGCTGGTAAAACAAAGAGCTGTCAGGAGTGAGGAACACGTCTGACTTGATCTGTGCTCCCTTTTCCAGATGTCAACGAATGTGAGCTGCTCAGTGGCGTGTGCGGTGAAGCCTTCTGTGAAAATGTAGAAGGGTCCTTCCTGTGTGTGTGCGTTGATGAAAACCAGGAGTACAGCCCGATGACTGGGCAGTGCCGCTCCCGGGCCTCGGCAGGTAAGTGACACTGTGGAGGGCTTCTCTCAGGAGGGCTTCTCTCAGGGACCTGTACCTACACAGGTTTGGGCCAAACACTCTGGGAGTGAGGAAGAAATAACCAACTATTTTGGCGCCGTGCTGTTTCTGGAAGCTTCCATGCTCTTTCCGAGCCTGCCTTATCAGTGGAATTAGGATGTGGGTGATGACTGTTGGAGCTACATGGCCTCTAATGTGCTTTCCAACCCGGAGACGCCATGGGTAGGGTGAAGGATCCAAAATGATGAGCACATTGGCTGGGAATTGCCTAAAACTCAGAACCGTCAGCCCAGGGTTTAATATGGCAACATCTCATTAAGTTGCATAATTCTTCTTTCTTGGCCCTTGGAGAAACGTATTTTGACACGTCTCTAAATTGAAAGCAACTTAAAGGCCCCTCAGGATCTACAAAGACTTCCTTCCACTTGGAATTCTTAGGTGTTTTTTGCTTTTTTTCCCCCAGAATTTGGCCTAGAGAGTGGCTGTGATTGTGTTTGTTTAAAATTTGATTGAGGCTGTGTCATCATGGCACATAGTGAAATGGAGAGCTGATGCTTTTCCAGATAAGTCATCAACTTCCAGATCACCGTTTTAGTTTATGCCATGTGGCTAAAGCATGGTTGTATTTTGAGGGAAGCAGGAGACTAAATGGTCCTTTGAGACCCAAATAAAATGAAACATAGACTGTCTTGCTCAATCCCGGTTGATTTTGTCTATGCTTCTAAGAAATCTATGCTTCTAAGAAAGCTTTCGCTCTTCCTCAATAGGGTACACTTGTTCTGTGTGAGATAATTATCTTTGCAGGCAGTAGGGAATAAAATATAACCATATTTTCATCCACACACATTTTCTTCTCAATGATTAAATATAGAAAGGTGATGGTGCAGAATTAAATGTACAGACAGTAATTCAAAAACACTATGACGGGAAAGAGAGTGTTTCTGGAGGGAAGGGTTGCTCTTCCTTCAGTGACCACCCCTGCAACTCATGAGCCGTAAAGAAAGGACTTTTCATTTTAGCTCTACTTGTAATGGAAAAAAACAAACCAAAAATAAAAAACCTGGCTGGCCAGTGACAGGACTGGTGAAGTAACTGCCTTTCTCTTATTTGTCTTTGGGTCTATAGAGTAGCACCTTCCCCGTAGTATTATTTTGACTGGAATAATTCACATATAATATTGTATAGTCATTAAGTCATCTATATGAAGGTTAGGTGCATCTATCATGACCTAACCTTGATAGATGCATGTTGTACAATGTCAAGTGAAAAAAAAGATACTCCAGTGATCACAATCTGTGGAGGGAGGGAAGGAAAGAAGATGTAAAAAGATAATTATTAGAATTAATAGAAATTTTAGTTTTTTCCTTTATTTTCCAAACTTTTTGTAATACTTTAAACTGGAATGACCAGGGTTCTGGCCTGCTATTTTCCGGCTATGTAAGCTTGGGCATATCATTCAACATCTATGAGTTTCAATTTTCTCGCCTATAAAACAAAGGTTATATTTACCTCACAGAGTTTTATCCTTTTTTAAAAATTATATACATAAAAGCCATTTGTTAATAACTAAGTACTATATGAAGTATTAAAATGAATTATTAAAATCCAAACACACAAGGGTTATCTATTTCTCTTCCTTTTGTGATCTCTTCTGAGATGGTGGGTTTTTTAAACTATAAATACAGCTTTGCTGGAATGTTTTAGTAATGTCAAGAAGTGGTTTGTTCAGTTCACATAGCTTCAATTAAGGTACATGTCTGGGATCCTAAAGTTTGCTCATGTCTTTGGTAGAGATTAATAATGCTTTAGGGGCTTCCCTGGTGGCGAAGTGGTTGGGGGGTCCGCCTGCCGATGCAGGGGACGCGGGTTCGTGCCCCGGTCCGGGAAGATCCCACATGCCGCGGAGCGGCTGGGCCCGTGAGCCATGGCCGCTGAGCCTGCGCGTCCGGAGCCTGTGCTCCGCAATGGCAGAGGCCACAGCAGTGAGAGGCCCGCGTACCGCAAAAAAATAAATAAATAAATAAAATAATGCTTTAATAGGATCATGAGACGATCTGAACCATTTTTGATGAACTGGATTAGCTCACTGTAAACTACTTCTTAAAACTTTACAGTGACTCTTTTTGTAAGCCTTGTTCCTCATCTCCTATTTTTTAAGTTCTTCTGTAACCAAGTCCTTAACACCTGCTTTGCCTTTTTGCTCTCTTTATCTCCTTGTTCTCTCATTGACTCTTTCTGGAAAGTTCTTCCAGTCAGAGTTCACTAAGTACTCTCCTACTTTTGCAAAGGAGAGCATTTTGAATGCTCAGCTTCATAAAGCTTGTCTGCCAGTGAATACATTGTTAGTTTCTCTTTCCGCTTAACATTATATCTGATCCTTTAATAGCTTCTTGCTTATTTTCCCCATAGTTCTCTGGCTTCTGCCAAATATTGTACACACTCAGTCGTTTTATTGGTCCATGTCAGTATAATCTGCCTTAGTAACTGGATAAGCTTATTAACTTGTATAGTTCCTGGCAATTCTGACTTCTACCATACCTCAATTTGTAGGGTTCTTGGCAAATGCGAACTGATTGTACGGAGTCTTCAGATTGTCTATGATAACATCTTCATTTTAGCAATTCTCTATCCTGAGAGATAGATCGGCTATAAACTGCAGCAAGAGTTTCCCTCCCTGACACTTCATCAGACTTCATCATAGCTCATTTGTTTGGAAAAGGTGATTAAAACTGGAAATCATAAAAACAGATAACACATCTTTTAAATATTTAAGTTTTAACTTAAAGCACGTAAGGTACATTTATTCCCCAGTCTCCGAAGAAGAGCCAAGGTCTGTCTTCGGGTAGAAATCCATTTGCATTCTGTACGGGCTTGTCTTGCATAAACCATATCTATTATGCATTATCTACACTGCCCACTTTAAAGGGAGTAAGAATTTAAAGGCCTTTGCTGAGTAAATAAGCACAAAGTCACTTTGGGTTTTCTTTTTCTTTTTTTTCGATTTTCTGCAGTTGTATTATCCATTCCTAGTTTGATAACCTTTTCTTTTCTTTTTTACTTTTTTTAAACTTAGTCTTTCTAAAGGTTTAACTTGTTCTAGAAACAACTCTTCTACTCATTCATATTTTATTGGTTTATATACTATTTAATTATGTAATTACAATAATCAATACATTGGCACAGAGTGTTTGAGAATGAACGTAGCTGAGTCTCCGTTGGCATACCGCTCAACACGTCAGTACAGAAGTATGCTGACCCACCTGAGAACGGCCAGCTGGCTGTGAGCCTTCCACCTGCTTGTGGGCATTAGCCAGGATGTTTTTCAGAGGACAGGAGATTAGTTCATCTAACAAGGTGGTTAAGTGGAGGCTAGTTAAAAGTTTGTATCATACTCCAGTCAAAGAATCTGCTGTTATACAGAACAAAACATTTTGTACCAAATTGAAGTTAAAGTTTTTATCAAGATAGGATTCAAATTAATTTCATTATATACATGATAGACTAACAGCTTAGATCTCATCCCTCCTGGAAGGTAATTAGGAAAAGAAAGATAAATTTGCTCTCTAGGCTGTAATATTTCCTCAGCTTTAAAATTTCCCCAGGACAACAGACATTCCAACAAGAAGCAGTAGCATCATCATCTGAAGTGGTATCTTACTGAGGACAGAACTGGGGCTGGATGTCACCAAGGCACATTTCAGATCAGTACGCGGAAGAACTTTGCAATAGCTAGAGATAGTCAGCACACAGCTGTCTCAAGAAATCGTGGGTGTTTCCTTAGAGGTGTCCAAGAACAGGTGAGATACTCACTGGCTGGCAGAAGGGCTCCTACTTCCAGCATGACATTGTCCCAGGTGACCTTGAAGGTACTTTTGAACTTTAATGTCCTAGGATTTTTATTTCTAAAATACTTGTTGGCTCCCACCTGATTTTTTAGGTCTGGTCTAATGTTTTCATTGCCTGGGCCTTTGGCCACTAATTGACATTGCTATACGTTGCATAAAAGCACCTGAAACAGAAATAACTAAAAAACGTCCATATCAGACCACTCATCACCTGTAAGAGGGTATGGCTATGAAATATAGCCTGATGCTTTTATTTCCTCAGTGCCTGTGATAATTTCTCAATAAAAATGTTATGTCCTTGGGCACTCTAAGGGTAGCAGTAAATATTTAGTGTTGGCAACTGCAGCCTTCAGGCTTTACACACAAAATGCTGTTCTCTGTCTTGACTGGTGCACAGAGGGGAGACTCTGTGGTGGTGGGAACTGAATTTTATTTTTAAAACAGAAGGTATAATGAAAGGAACACAAAGATATATATTATAATTAATGCAGGTGTGCCTTGCTTTAAGAAAACAAAGTAAACAAGATCAGAAATTATACAACATGTAAATCAGGCTGATTATTTGCATTGTGTAATAATTGTTCTTCACTTTAAGACAAGCAAATAAACAAGGTCAGAAATTAAAGATCTATAAATAAACAAGATCAGAAAGTAAAATCTATAAATAAGCAAGATCAGAAATTAAAGATTATTTGTATTATACAATAATGGTTCTTCACACAATTCATGACAGGGTTTCCTTAAATATCAGTTTTCTCTAATATAGCTGAGAGCTTCTTCTCACATCGCAAGCTAAGTCCTAGACTTCTACATCTAGAAAACACCCTAGTGTTTTTCCAGCCCAGCAACTTTATTTCCAGGTGAGGAAGCTGAGGCCCAGAGAGAAGTTCTAAATGTTATACGTAGGGCCATATTGCTAACGACTGGCAGAATTGGCCCAGGAACCCGACTCCAAGGTCTTTCCCCTTAATTCTACTTCTCAAGGCTGAGGATCCCATGACAGCACATTCTTCTAAAAATTGGCTTCCTTTTCACTTTATTTCTTTGTTTTGTTCTCGTTATTGAAACCATGCATATTCTTAGAAAATTGGCAAATACAAAAATATCTCAGAAAAGAAAATCCCCTGCTGTGTCACCATCCAGGGATAATCTCTGTGACCATGCTGACCTCCATATTCTTTGAAGGGGCATCCCTACCTCCACTGAACTGTCTCCCAGTTGATCCTCAGCGCACTGAGATCGAGCCCTCAGACCCTTCATCCGGGTGAAACTCTTTCCTCTTGTGACAGTAGTTTCTCATCTTCCCTCCCCCTTTCCCTTTTCTTGATTTCAGGACATTACTCTTCCCTGTATCCTCCTACCTCTTGCTCTGGTCTTCTTCTGTCTCATTCTTGACTCTTTCTTTCGCCATTCCTTAAATAATAACGTCCCAGAGAGTTGCATGGTTAGCCCTCTTTTTACTCTGTATTCTTCTCCTGGGATATTTTATCCTCTTCTCCAAGTCAACTTACCTGGAGTATTACTTACTTGGTGTGGATGACCAAGTGAATATCTGTGCCTCTCCACCTCTCTCTTGAGTGCCACACTCCTATTTCCAGCTGCCTGTTACTGGACCTTCCTCCCAGGGTGTCTTGGAAGCATCTCTGCCTAAAATTATCCAAAAGCAAATTAATTACCATTCCCTCTCCAACCTGTTACTCTCCCTGTGTACACTCATTGATTGCCAAACAGCCATACTATAGATCCTGAAGTCATACTTTATTTTTCTCTCCATCCATCCAAGCCATCATAACATTCTGCTATCTCTACCTCAACAGTATCCTTCAAATCTCTCTGCTCCTCTGCTACCACTGCCCTGGGCCAGTCCTTCAGCCTATCTTCCCTGGACTGTGGCACTTGCCTTCTGACTTCTCTCCCTGCCTCTCCCATCAGTTCCTGTTCCACATTGCTGCCAATTCACATTTTTGAAACACACATCTGGTTTTAAACCCCTTTCAGCTGCTTATTCCTGCCTCCAGCATGAAGTCCAAATCCATCAGCAGGGTAACAGGACCCTTTATCCTCAGTCATTCATTCCTCTTTGTATTGTCTGTCACCCAGCTCACTGCTAGGCATCGTGCCTGACCTACAGCAGACACTGTAGCCTATTGAGTAATAGGCTTCTCCGCATTCGAGAATGTGTTCCTTCTGTATCCCATCATCTCATTCCCAGCTCGTTCTGCAGAGTAAGAATTACTCATTTTATCAAAGGTATCATGGGGGCTTCCCTGGTGGCGCAGTGGTTGAGAGTCCGCCTGCCGATGCAGGGGACGCGGGTTCGTGCCCCGGTCCGGGAAGATCCCACATGCCGCGGAGCGGCTGGGCCCGTGAGCCACGGCCGCTGAGCCTGCGCGTCCGGAGCCTGTGCTCCGCAACGGGAGAGGCCACAACAGTGAGAGGCCCGCGTACCACAAAAAAAAAAAAAAAAAAGAAGGTATCATGGACCACACTTAATTGATCTATTCACACTTCTAGGTAGAGGGGACAGTACCCATATGTGCTTTGGTTAAATTACAAGTAGAGGAAAAAAATTTAAAAAGAGCAGGTCCCTGCTATCAGGGGAAACTGTGCAAATCATCCTTGTGGTTCTGACAATTGAACCTAAACAGCCTGCTTGTTCTCTGTTCCTGGAGAGGTCCACTACAGGTTTTGTGTATGTACATATTTTTTAAAGGCATGAGACCACATATAATATCACTCAACCATTATATTTGGCACAGTGGGGTGTTTTTTTTTAATGTGTTTAGGTAACCTGTAAAATAAATTAACTTTGGAAGAATTTTTTAAAAATAATTTCTGATTGGAAAAAAAAGACCTTTGGTAGGAAAAAAATTAAAGACAGTGAAACCACAGTATTTAGAATGCAGACATTGTAAAATGCCATAAAACTCCTGAGGTCTTACTCCTCAGCTAAGGCTGAGGAAGATATGCTCATTTGTTATTTAAAAAAAAAAAAAAAAAGGTTTCTTCCCACCTTCAAAAACAAGAGTGAGAAGAGTTTACTACCAAATGGTGCTTTTATTTTCATGAAGTTTTATGCTTGCTGTGTATAGTATCTAAAATGAGTTTTTAATAAAGAGGTGTTGATATTTGAATGAACTGACGTATCAGTTAAGTAAACCATGTACACAAACCATTTTATCCTCTTAATACAAGAGACACCACAGTGTTGCATTAGAAATGCATTTTGTATCCTAGAATTCACTACCAATAAGGCCTGGAGAGGAATGGTTTGTACAATTCCTTTTAAACGTTTCCAGACATTTTACATGTCGCTGCAGATGTGGCTTTATTCTTGAGGTCGTCCTCACAGGGCCTCGCCATGCACGTGTGCGGGTGTTGTGACAGCTCTCATGCTGCTGTTGTGACAGCTCTCATGCTGCTGTGACGTTATCTCCTTTCCGACTGTGCTGCCTGTTGCACCTCGTCCCAGTGTGCGTCTCCCGGTTTTCTTTCTCTGAGCTGCTTTATTCTGCCCCCAGGAGTCTCTTCTTCCACCGAAATCTGCCCGCTTTTCTTCTGACTTCTCCAGTTTCTAATAATATTTCCATCATTGGGACTTTCACTTCTCACCGTCTCCCCAGCCTGTTCCTATCCCAGGCTCCCTCCTCCCAGTGTCTTCTAACTTCTTCACCAGAAAAAGCAAAACCAAAGATATCCTCCATTCCACCTGGCAAGGCTGAGGCGACTCTCTTCCAATAGAGACTGGCATTGTCCTCTGCCTCAGCACCTAAGTCACAAACACACCTATCACTTGTTCACATGTTAATGCATCCCGGCCCTGTTCTCTTGTTCTCAAAATCAGTTCTGTGACTCCTTCCACAGACCACTTCTCCCCTTGCCCGCTCTACCCACACAGACCTAAGGAGAGTTGTACTTTTTATTCCTCCTCACCTCTGTCACACCTTACTTTCTAGCCAATTTTTTTTAAGTTTATTTTTCAAGAACTTGACTCAAAATGTCAGCTCCTCCAGGCAGCCTTCCAGGATTGCCTTGCCCCCTGACCCTTTACAGTGTGGCTTACACACCCAGCTTGCTTTCCTTACACTGTCATACCTGACCACCTGATTGACCTCTTTAAGGACAGGCACTGCTTTGAAAGTATTTTTGCTCCTGTACTTCACTTTCTAAACTTTATTTTGACTTCTTCCATGTCTTTTACTATCTGAAGTTACCACCTTTCTACGATCTTCCTTTCTATTTGCATCCCTTCATGTTCAGTCCATTCCTATTGTCAGTGCTTATTTTCTGAAACTCACCAATGGCTTTCTTTAAAACACATACACACTTCTCATCTTCCAAGTCTTGGAATGAGAAAACTAGGGGAAAAAAATGAATTTCCAAGTTCTCTTTTACTCCCTTTGGATTATTACACTGGAATGCTTTTTCTCACAAAATTATGAGTTGGTATAAAACATTAGTGCTGTGCTCGCTTCGGCAGCACATATACTAGAACATTAGTGCCTGTGGTGATTTTTCAAATAAAGAGAATAAAGCTTACTGAGTAATCCTATTCAAAGTCATTTGCTGAACATTATTACAGACACAGACTTTTACAAATTGATGTCTTTTTCAGGACTAGGGCAGGTGTTTCATTTGGGGGCATTGTTTACTCACACGTATTTGTGATGTGACTCTTGGGTCACTGTCGTCATCCTGTCTCAGAAGGATATGGAGGGGATTGGCATCTGAAGGCCTTCAGAAAATATTGCAAATGGAAAGTGAAAGCAAAGGCAAGGGCCATGTAGAATGTTTGTGTCCACTCTAACCAAAGAAATGTTCCAGATCTCCCCACTCCAACAGCAAACCTAAGATTAGACATATTTAGGGAAAGACTAAAGCAGGAAGTAATCCTGTAAGTGCACACCCACATCCTCTTCTTTCTGACGAAGCAAGAGAGAAGAGCTTCTAGAAAGGGCAGTTCACCAGTGGTACCTGCTGCTCAAACCCTGTCTTCAAGTATTCAGAGCAAGGGAAGAGGGTCACGCTGCGTGCTGCTTTGTCACTGAACTCTACATCAGCAGGATTATCTGCTGCCCCCTGGGCAAAGGCAAAGCCAAACAAACTCATGCTCGCTGAAATGTTAAGAAGCTGAGCCCCATCGAAGAGGTTTAGGGAAAGCATTAGGCACTGGACATTGGACCCAACCTAAATGTTCTCCTCCAAAAAGTGAGGATGCTCTATAACCTGTGCCGTCTAGCTCATGGAGTTACTTTGTGTATCACATGAAAAGGCATCTGTGAAAGTTTCTTCAAAAAAGGCACACACATGAGAGGTCCAAAAACTCATTTCTTATCACCAGCCATACATACCCCTGGGATTAAAATATACACATTGCTTTTTATACACAGATGTTAAGCTAACCTCTTAATACATATTGAAAAATCAAATCTGAAAATACTGCAGGTGAGGTAATGTATTTCCTAGAAGTCTATGGCATGAGATATGAAGTATGGCTAACCTTATTAATAAAATCTTTCCGAAAAATAGAATTCATTCTTTTCTGAGCTTGGCACCTTCTATAACTTTTGATTTGATCTTTTAAAGTTATTTTGTGATAGAAAAATTTCTCCCCTAACGACAGTGACAAGCTCATAGAGATTTTTTAAAGAAATCACATTACATGTCTTTACTGATCGGAGTGTTCCCCCTGTGGAAAAAAGCTCTAGGCGGTTAATTATTTAAAGGTTAAGAAGATAAGGAAATTGTAGCTTTTCACAGAATGACCTTTGTGGACCAGTTTTTTTAAAAGGAATTTGCATCTCTTTCCAAACACGGATGAGGGCCTGACTAACCCTCAATATCAGCTGTGTAAACATTGAAGCTTCAAACTGCTTGGAAAGAAAATAAGAGCAAAACTTGTAATAACCAATGTAAAACCTGAATAATACAGTGATATTGATTATTTCCCTATGCAGTCACCTTTGAGTTTCCTTCCAAAGAAAAAAGAAAAAACCATTTTATTTCTGTGAGTATAAAAATACATGGTAGAAATAGTGTTTAAATGTATATGAAGTTTTTGACTCAGAAGCCTGTGGTCTCTAATTACCTATGAATATTAGCAGCCTTCATTGAAGTGTTACTGTACAATGTTTCCATATTGTAATAAAAACTGTGACATATCTACAACTTTGTACAAAGAGAAAAACAATGATTGAGCACTCTTTTAACATAGACTGTAAACCTGATTGGCAAAACTCTAGTTGTGTTGCTGACTTGATTTATATTTCTAAGTGCATTCATTAATAACTGTGTTTTAGGCAAACTGAATAAAATGAGTGGAATTGTCCATAGTAATAGTCTGTCAGTTTATTCACACATGTTGGGAGAAAGTTTATAAAATTTTTTACAGCGTTCATGATTGATTTCATATTAATTTAAAATACCTACCCTTAATTTTCCTCAATAATACCCTGTGTAAGAGCTTGGAGCCCCTCCTGAAGGGAATGAACTGGTGATGTTCAGGCAGGCAAAGCACATGTCTGTCCCCTGCACACTTGAAAAGCTAGTTGAGACGAGGGATGTGGCAGGTTTTATCCAATTTCACACACAAGGAAATGATTTTAAACCACTTCATAAACTGCGTAGGAATCCGCATTTCAGTTTTTTCCTGGACACTTATTCTAGGTTTGAATTCGTCATCAGCTATTAAGACTAAGTTAGAGTCCAAGCTGAATTGTCAAAGGTAGAATAATCTGAGAATTAGCCAGAATCAAGGGTGAGAGGGATCCTTTACATTCTCATTGATATTCTGCATTCTGGGAGTACTATATACGTCGAAGCTTTGCTTGCTTTTACTGCCATAAGGGGAAACAAAGGGCAGTAGCTCTTCTGATAGAATTTTATGAACTTACATTTTAAGAATACCTTTGTTATATGACATATTAATCAGGTTTCCGCAGTCAGTTTGACCCTGCCAAAGTAAATATATAGGAAACTATTATGAAAATAAATCATTAAACTTTCCTCATAGTATAATGATCTGCCAACTTTTTTTTAGAAGGTAGGTATTGAGATTAAAGTCTTATCCTTACTGGCAAGTGTTATCCCCTTGTCCCTATAGTTTCTTTGGGTTAAGAATCTGTAGATAGCAGTTCTAATGAAAATATTTCATTAGTATTAATCTAAGTAATTGTGACGGCAGTTGTCAGTTTATCTGACATAGCATAAAATTAAAATAAGAAATTCTAACTGGATCATAGGCAGTAATTTGAACTCTATAGCATTTAGTAGGGAAGAGGTTTTTTTTATCATTTTTGAAAAGCACAAACTTCTTTGTAGACTTCAAATCTGATGGAATTAAATCATTTTTAGTATTAACTGAAAGTAGGTGGAGTTGTTCTTATCATTTGTATTCTATCATATCACCTTGACTTTTATCACAGAGGGTTAAGCAGACTCTGTTGAAATATATCAGTGTATTCTTTAGGACACACTTGAGCTGGGACTAGAACCCAGCCTTGAAATTCTACCCCGAGGATTAGCTGGCTCTTATTATTTCATTCAGAACCATGTATTTGCAGCACTGTAAGTAGATTTCTAGTAATGAAAGGGTTTCTTTTAATAGACTCAGGTTACTGCAGTGTTTTTCTATTTGTCTCCTTCTGCTTTGTACTGTTTAGAAAATTTGGTGGGGGGCATGGTTATCTCTATAACCATCTAAGGGTTAAATATTACGTGTGGCCCCATATCTCTGGTCCAGTGTTGGGGAGTATTTTCATTGATTTACGTAGGTGTTCTAGCTCAGTAAAGAATGACCCTGTGTTTGGCAAGAAAACAGATATGGAAACTGTACTCACAGCCAAATTTACAAGAATAAAGTAATTGGTTAAGGTAAAAGGAAATGATTTTGACAGACTTCCACTCTTGGGGTGGGTTAGAAATCCACCAAAATTCAGGATTCACGTGCATTTTCATCTTGAAGTGGAAGAATCCAACATAAAGTGGAAAGCAGCTTTCTGTAAATGAAGTGCATTGGCACGTCCACTCTTTTTTACCACTGTGTTTTCAATTCCGTGGTGATACAGGTGGATCTGATGTATCCTGTCAACACTCCTTTTTACTTTCTCTGCTCTTTTTAGACTTAGAAGTAGATCAACCCAAAGAAGAAAAGAAAGAGTGCTACTATAATCTAAACGACGCCAGTCTTTGTGACAACGTGCTGGCCCCCAATGTCACCAAACAAGAATGCTGCTGTACCTCTGGTGCTGGGTGGGGAGATAACTGTGAGATTTTCCCCTGCCCGGTCTTGGGGACTGGTAAGAATTAGCTAAGTGCTGTGTTCATACTGGTATTTGTTGTGTGGTGTTCATGGGCCTTGGAATGTTCTCATTTGGCTTATTGAAGCCTTGAAATGGTAACATCTACTGGTACCTGCCATAGTCTAATTGAAGTGAGAATACCTTAGAGTGGGTTTCATTCAGGGCTGGACCCATACCCTTATCCCACTTCAGTATGAATTCTTAAACTTCTGTTTCTCACAGAATATGCTGTTATAGTGATATTCCATATAATATTTTGGCAGAAAGATAATTCAGTTTTATTCCATTTGTAAGGTAAAACTCATCATCTTTGGTAACAGTGACACAGCATTATTCCTAACTGGAGCTTGCATATCTAAGCTAGGATTTTGGATTCTTATTGAAATTTGAAAATACTAGAGACCACAGTAATGGAGTGGTCATAACACACCATCGTACCCTTAGCTAAAACATGTGTAAATAATATATGGGTGAACTAGCAAGGTTTTTTGTAAATTATACTTATGAAGTCATTAGGTTTATTTGCACCTAGTCTGTAATTTTTGAGATTGTACTGAATTTATTTGTCTGAATTTAGATGGCAAGATTTGCCTTAAAGTCTCTGAGTCTGAGAAGGCAAAACTGAATTTAAAACATACTCATGGAAGATATTGGGTTTTTTTTTCAACTTTTTTTCCCCCTTATCTCTCCTGAAATCAGCTGAATTCACGGAAATGTGTCCTAGAGGGAAAGGTTTTGTCCCCACTGGAGAATCCTCTTACGACGACGTTGATGGCGAGAACTATAAAGGTCAGAATCGAGCAGAAACTAATTTGCAATGTGTGTGCATATTTGACATTCAGGTAAACGCGTGGCTTGGGTTAGGCAGAAGAAGAATTCTTTTCAGCCATGGAAACTAATTACAAAGCCTTGAATCCTACCATTGGAAGAAGGTTTCAATGGACTCTACGGAGAACCGTGGCTTGGGCGTTAGAACACTTAAGGCTGTATGACAGTGGGACTTCACTTAAGATTCTGAGTTTCCCCTTCTGAGATAGGAATAATGTTTCAAAGGTTATCATGAGGATTAAATGAGATAACATATGTGAAAGTACTTAACACAAAATTCTGTACTTAATTCATTCTTTCATTGTAGAATTATATTAGAAATCATATGTTAGGACCAATACAAAGTTGACCATCATCATGTTGGCCTTTAATGGTCATCAACAAAGCAAAGATTCTTGCCTTTTTAGAAAGCATCCTACTTTGCTAGGACCATTTACTAATGGCCACAGATTAATAATAAGGAATGGAAAGGAAGAAAGCAAAGGTAGATGTGTGTTTTGTATATTTAATGCTATTAGCCTGTAATTCTAAAATAAATGTGCAGCTTTTTAATTTTGGTGAAATTTAAGCTACAGATATGAGTACTTCCTCATTAACCACTAACTTTTAACATTTCAGTGATAGAGATATTATGACCTTTTATATACAAAGTGATTTTTTTTCTTTACAGTTTAATATTGAAAACTGTTAAGTGGCTGGAAAACAGACTAAAAACATTTTTATTGTCTATCCATTTTTTCAAACCAGTGTTTTACTAACATGGTATAATTCAGCAGCTGGATAAGAAATTCCATATGTGTTTTTTTAAGTACATCTATGATTTAATTCAGTGAAATAACAGGACTTAGTTGGCAAAATGTGTTTAACGGGTTTCAAATTCGCAAATATCATATACTATGTTCTTTCAGAGATGTAGTTAAATTTCACTTTGTGCTGTGAAGTGGAGCCCTGATTTCACCATAAAGTCATCCTCTTTTTTAAAATAAAAATAAATTCCTCTTCACCCTATCTTAGCAGTGCTGTAAATGGTTGAAAGAATGTTAGATTCGGATTCAAACAGTCATATATTGTCGACTTGGTTTTGCCATTTTCCAGCTGTGTAACTTTGAGCGATTTATCTAGGAAGTCTCCAGTTTTTTAAATGAGGACTAGATGACATTAGCTTTAAAATGTTAGAAATGATGCTAATAATACTTGCACAAAAGCAATAGATCACACTTTTTGAGAGTATACCGAGTCCTCTGCATGGATTTTCTCATTGAATCCTTTCAATCCTATCAGGTCAATGTTCCTCTTATCTCCAGTTTACCATTGAGTAAACTGAGGTTTGTGGACAATAAGCTCTGTAAATTCTGTGGAGGAATGGGTCTGCCAGCATTCTTAGCAGCTGTGCTTTCATTAGCTCATTATCAAGAAAGAAGACTTCCATCAAGTTGCATCAAACTCTTCGTGGGAGTTTTCTTCATCTCAACTAGTTAATGGGCCAAAATATACATTTTTAGAAAGGCACATGTCTTAAAGGCTGTTTTCTTCAGAGAGTATTATTGGTGCCATTATGGAACCCGTAGACTATTTCATCAGATACGAGGTAGCATCTCCGAAGCTCTATTTACAAATATACCTTCTCTGATAATGTTTTGGGCATTGCTCCTTAAACAGAGAAGCCTGATTATATTTCTACCTCTGTGAATTAGTCCTAACTTTAAGAATTTGATATTGCTGTGTTTCTAAGACTCTTTGTAATGTAAATATTACAATATCTAACTTGCCCAATATTGGTTAGACTCTTCTATTTAACTGAAAATCCCCAAATAACTCCTCTTTCTAAATATTTCTCCATTTTTCCCCCATAGATGCAGATGAATGCCTACTTTTTGGACAGGAAATCTGCAAAAATGGCTTCTGTTTGAACACTCAGCCTGGTTATGAATGCTACTGTAAGCAGGGGACATACTATGATCCCATCAAATTGCAGTGCTTTGGTAAGTTTTAAGAGGATATAGTGTGATGTGCTGTGCAAATACATGGAAAAAATAAGTAATGCTACATATAAAAACAATTTCTTTGAATCTAAATCATGTGTTGGAAAGATCTGTAAATGTTTTATGGATCTTTTTCTTGAGCAATATTTAAGAAAATAAAAACTCTTCATACTACTATTTGAATAGATTTCAAAGAGTTAATATTCAGTGTAGAATTATAATTCAGGTCACTGGTATAACTGAAGTGTTCTTTTGGTCTGGGGAGCCTCCTGTTTCATCACTCATACCATGCACTGAAAGTCATTTTTAAATACTGACCCAGACTTTAATGCCTAAGCAGAAAACCGTATACACTAGGCAGAAAGACATAGCAAAAGGAAATAATTTAAAAACTGTCATAAAGAGACATTTTATCTTAAATTTCTAAGCGTATCCTGTTCTTAAATGTTTTCTTTCCTTATTTAATGTCAGCAGCTGTAGGGCAATGTTATTTTTCCAATCAATACAACTTAACATTTTTATAGTCGGAGCTGTTCTCTTTTGGATGATGACGTATAGCTGATTAAAATGTGGCAGCCCCTGGAATCTGGACTAAATTTAGCAGTGTATTAAGTTTGGCTAAGTGTATGAGGTGCAGCTGATTGCTGATTTTCTTTCACTTTTTTTCTCTTAAGATATAGATGAGTGTCAAGACCCCAACAGTTGTATTGATGGCCAGTGCGTTAATACAGAAGGCTCTTATAACTGCTTCTGTACCCACCCAATGGTCCTGGATGCTTCGGAAAAAAGATGTATCCGACCAACTGAATCACATGGTATGTTTGGATATGAGATGCAAGTCTGTGTCCAAATAAATGTCATAAGGTTTTCCTTTTGACTGAAATGTGAGCTGTTGGAAAATTAAAAAATTGATTCCTTGGGTATTTTGAAATAATTAAAATGAGATGCTAAGAGAAAGAATAAGATGCATATCATCAATATGTAGGAGATTTAACACCTTGCACATACTGATTTAATGGACAACAGAATACGGAGTGGCTGAGCAGATGGCAGAGCTGTTCAGTGTCTGAGGGTTGATCACATTGAACCATTGAAGGCAACTGAGGAAGATGTAAGTTGAGGGAAAAATAATTAGGTTTGCTTGACTGGACTGGAGGACACAGGTGAGGCTGGACAGAGCAGAGGGCAGAATTCATCAGATTGGTGGAGGACTCTGAAGTCCATCGGTAGGAATCCCTGTTCCTCCCCGAGAAGGTAATGTGCCACTGACTGATCAGTGGCTTAATTGATCAGTGTATCAGCACGTTCAGGAGGCGGCTTTGGTCGAAATCAATTGGAAAGTAGAAAGGTTCGCGTTAAGGACCCTAGGATGAAGTATTACTAGTTCAGGGCTTCGGCAAATGAAATGGATGAAAAAGGACGAATCCCAAAAATTTTATGTAGAAAGAAATAGTAGGATTTGACAGACAAGTAAATGTGAAACATCAAAGATCAGAAGAATAAGAAGTCCATCAGGATTATGAAGTACAGGCAAGACAGTGGAGGGTTTTATGTAATGATGGAAGCAACAGAGGGAAGGATTTAATTGGAACATGATGGGCAGGTTGAATTTCAGCTGATGGGAGTGACACCCAGTTGGAGATGACAGAGGTTTGATCCATGGAAAGACCCAGACTGGCCTCAGACTTTTGCTTGGAAGTCACTCTTAGAAATAGGGATGGAAACTTTGAGACTCGCTGGCTTCTACCACAGTGTTTATGAAATAGGAATAACAGTGCAATTGTCATGGAACCATGTCTTCCCTTTCAGAACAAATTGAAGAAACCGATGTCTACCAAGATCTGTGCTGGGAACATCTGAGTGATGAGTATGTGTGTAGCCGGCCTCTTGTTGGCAAGCAGACAACATATACTGAGTGCTGCTGTTTGTATGGAGAGGCCTGGGGCATGCAGTGCGCCCTCTGCCCCATGAAAGATTCAGGTGAGCCCTTACCTAGTTCCTTCTATTGCAGGCCTTTGGAAGTATCCTTTGGAGCCTGACAATCCTCTTTTACTTATATATCTTCACCTGCACTCCTGATAGCTTGCTTTCATCAGAGGGGTGTGTGTGTGCGCGCACGTGCGTGTTTAGGGAGTGGAAGAGCAGGACTGCATAACATCCGGCTCCTGGTTTACCTCCAATCCAGACCTTGTCATTAATTTTTTTTTTTTTTTTTTTTGCGGTACACGGGCCTCTCACCGCTGTGGTCTCTCCCGTTGCGGAGCACAGGCTCCGGACGCACAGGCTCAGTGGCCATGGCTCACGGGCCCAGCCGCTCCACGGCATGTGGGATCTTCCCGGACTGGGGCACGAACCCATGTCCCCTGCATCGGCAGGCGGACTCTCAACCACTGCGCCACCAGGGAAGCCCTTGTCATTAATTTTTGAAACCCTCATTCCATTTCCCCAAAGAATGCTAAATAACCCAAAGAAATATAATGCATCTTAGCAGTTGGTGGCATAGGTCTTTAGAATTTATATTTCCTGATACTTCTTTTTTTTTTTTTTTCTTCCCCTACAGTCCTTCTCATTTCTAACAGTTTCTACTTAGAGCAAAAAGTATTAATATAGACAGTATAGGTCAAAGCCCAAGTTTTTATGTCAACCTCTTTGTGGGAGAGAGATCACAGAAGGGTTAGAACCATAAAGGAAGAGAGTAGAAAGTAAGTAAAATGTACTTGAACAAATCTCCTTGACTTTCAAGTTTTAGACCTGGGGTTAAAACCTTTGGTCAAATGGAAAAAAAATGGGACTGGCTAAGCTCTCAGTTTCCTCCCCTCTCCTCGTGTGGGAGGAGGGCTGGAAGGTGCTGACTCTTGGCTCCCAGGCTGGGCTACTTGGTGACTGTTGGGTTGTGCGCTGATTGCTTATTTCTCTTCTTGACGCTGCAGCTACTTACTGCCTGTTAAAGAAAAGCACTTGAAAGTGTTCAGTATAGCATTTTGTCTTTGGCTATAGAATCGATTTGTTAAAGCTGGAAAAATACTGTGTGGATATAAAGTGAAAGAGTTTATAATGAACAAATTCTCAGAATGGCCAAGAGGGGAAGAATTGCTTGAAAAGAGGAACTGCATTAATTTTTAGTTAATTAGAATGTAATCTTCAAGATATTTAATAATAAATTAGCTTTTTAGCTTGGAAGTAACTGAAACCAGTGTAGCACAAAAAAAGAAAGTAATTTGAAATGCCAGAAAAGGAAAAGGAACAGCAAAGGATGAAGAACAACCTCTTAAAGATATAGATGGTAATGGTAGTAGCCCAGAAATGGAAAGAGGTTGGGTTCTGGGGCCAGAAAAATCTGGATCTGGAATTCAGAACTGCCCACAGCAGCTGCGTGACTTGGGGAAAAAGAACCTCACCCAATGCAGCTCATTAATGGAGGCATCTGTCTTGTTGGGTTGTTGTGAGAACTGGGAGGTTGTAGATAGGGCAGGAACACAAGGAGTGGGGTATATTATTAGTGTCACTATAGCCTCTGTCCTAAGAGGCAATTGCCACAAGGAGAAGAAGGTGAAATCTTAAGGAAGTGACTATAATATATATGACTTGAGTCATCTTCTCACGATGCTTGAATACCTCAAACCTTTCTACTTAGGCAGTGTTTTTATTGTTTAATTTTTTTTGCATGTTTTATATGTATGTTTTACTTTTTTTTTACATCGTCATTGGAGTATAATTGCTTTACAATGGTGTGTTAGTTTCTGCTTTATAACAAAGTGAATCAGTTATACATACACATATGTTCCCATATCTCTTCCCTCTTGCGTCTCCCTCCCTCCCACCCTCCCTATCCCACCCCTCCAGGCGGTCACAAAGCACTGAGCTGATCTCCCTGTGCTATATTGTTTAATTTTTTTAAAAAATATATCATTCTTCTAAAGAATTAATCAAAGAGGTTATGTCCCCCTCCATCTACCCCATCACAGCTGAACTCTGCTCCTTGAAGGTGTTCACTCTTTTTTTTTAATTGAAGTACAGTGTTGATGTACCAGTGGTACATGTAATGTACCATTACAGGTGTACAATGTAATTATTCACAATTTTTAAACATTATACTCCATTTATAGTTATTGTGAAATATTGGCTATATTCCCCATGTTGTACAATATATCCTTATAACTTATTTTATACCTAATAGCTTGTACCTCTGAAGATGTTCACTCTTAACAGTTGGTTTTAATTATCCAAGTCTTTTTTCTATACGTTAATTATTGTTATATTTTTAATCCATATTAGTTATTATAAATTTATATTTAAGAGAATACTTAAAGCTGAAATCCGTATCATCGATCTGAGGCACACGTTTTTTGATTTACGCGTTAGCATCTCTGAAATTGGGGGTATCTTACAATTGATGGCATCTATTAATGGCCACAAGCAATTTTTTCACATTTTAGTGTCTGTTATATCAGGATGTATTTTGAAATCTAGGATATCTTAGAACTGGTGAAAGATGGTAACTTTTAAATAGCTGCACAGACTCTGTTTTATGGATGTACAGGCATACCTTGGAGATATTATGGGTTCAGTTCCAGACCACCACAATAAAGTGAATATTGCAATAAAGCAAGTCACCCAAATTTTTTGGTTTCCCAGGGCATATAAAAGTTAAATTTACACTGCACAGTGTTTATGTCTGTTAAGTGTGCAATAGCATTATGTCTAAAAAAATATACATGACAGTTAAAAATACTGTATTGCTAAAAAATGCTAACCATCACCTGAGGTTTCAGCCAGTCATCTTTTTGTTGGTGGAGGGTCTTGCCTCGCTGTTGGTAGCTGCTGACTGGTCAGGGAGGTGATTGCTGGGGATGGGGGTGACTGTGGTAATTTCTTAAAACAGCCAACAGTGAAGTTTGCACCTCAATTGATCCTGCCTTGACAAACGATTTCTCTGTGGTATGCAATGCTGTTTAATAGCATTTTCCCTAGAGTAGAGCTTCCTTCAGAATTCAAGTCAGTCCTCTCAACCCCTGCTGCTGCTTTCTCAATTAGTTTTATGTAATATTCTAAATCCTTTGTTTCAACAGTTAAGTTTACTGTCTCATATAGGTGGGGTTTGTGGCACCTTACAACAATTACAATAGTAACATCAAAGATCACTAATACCATAACAAATATGGTAATAGTGGTAAAGTCTGAAATATTATGAGAATTTCCAAAATGTGACACAGACAGGCAGTGAGCGAATGTGGTTGGAAATATGGTGCAATAGACTTGCGTGATGCAAGGCGGCCACAAGCCTTCAATTTGTTTAAAAAACACACACACACACACACACACACACACAGTAAAGCGAAGCACAGTAGAACAAGGTACGCCCGTACCATGGTTTATTTAATCACCTCCAGCGCTGGACATTTGGGCTGTCTGTCTCCCCCAACCCCTGCCCTTCCCCAGTCTTGATTTTCCTATTATAAACAATGCTGCAGTGAACCTTCACATATGTATCTTACATATAGCTGTGGAAGTGTCTTGATAAGAAAATTCCTACAAATGAAAATACTATACTATGTTACTCTCCAAAAAATACAGGACAGATTTACACTCACATTGACAGTGTTTGAAATGCCTTTTCCTCATACCCTTTTACCACTAGATATTCTCAGCCTTTAAAATTGTTATCATATGGGTAAGAAGGGTATCTTATATGCGTCTCCCTATTTCTAGGGAAGTGGAGCATCTTTTCCTTGTTTATAGATGATTTGTATTCCTTTGTCAGTGAATTATATCCTTTGCTCATTTCTTTGGTTGGACTTTGTGTCTTTTTCTTGCTGATTTGTAGGAGCGTTGTGCATATTCTGTCCACAACCCCAACATTTGGGTTTTGGAAACTTCTTTATGAAAGGTTCTGCATGTATTTTCATTTTATTCTGTCCCTGTCCTGATGCCGTGATATTAAGTATTTACTGAATGAAAATCTGATGAGCTAGTTGCCTTTGCAAATCAAATCTAATTGACTAAGTTTTTAAAAGAATATTCAAGTTATTTTGGTGTTAGAAATGAATTTTAGAATATTGCATCAATTATCTTTAACTGAGGCTTTACAAAACAAAATTTTAAATGTAAATTCAAACAAATCCATGTGAACAAATATACACTGTATAATATTTTTAGGAAAGTATGGGGTACGAGGAAATAGTGGTACCACGTGCCAAATTAAAAAAAAAAAAAGTTTAGTATCTTTGCTGTGCTCTTTCTAGCTTATATATGCACAGTACTGGTGATAAATTTTCCAAAAAGAATCACTAGTCTACAGTCAGCCAAATCCTCAAAAATCAGTGAGTTTTAGTCTTTTATTTTTTTAGAAAAAGGTAGTCTTTTGTCAACTGAATTATTATTTTAACTTCCAATATATATAAATTCATTAACATCAAAGCTGCTGGAGCTACTGGTAGGGAGAACAACTAGTTAGGCTCTCGAGGTATCTGTGAAGGACCCCAGGGTTCCAGGAGACACATATTGAAAAACACTGTTCTGTTTCTGTTGGAGTGTAGGAAGTAGTTAGACATCCCAGAAGGAGTATTTCTTTTATACTCCTGAAATTATGGGCCTTGAGCTAGACTTAGGGATACGCTACCCTGAATCCAGGGAGAAGCTCACGCCAAAGTTAAGCAATTTTTCCAGAGGCCCTGTGATTAGCTGGCATTTCCTTGATTGGTACCTGATGTTCTGGTCATATCTACACCAAACCGTCTCCCGTTGAGCATGTTTCTGCCCGAGTATAGCAAGCAACAAGACCCAGAGCAGAGGGGTTAGCACATGGACTCTGAAGCCAGGTTGCCTGGGTGGGAATCCTGGTTTGGCAACTTTCTATCTACACAGCCTTGTTCCTTTGTCTCTCTGTGCCTTAGTTTCCTCACACGAAACTAATATCACCTGCCTCACAGGGTTGTTGGAAGAATCAGTTAATACATGAACGCTTAGCATAGTGCTTGACACGTAGTAAGCGTTAGAAGGTTGTAGCACCTAATGCTACTACTGCCGGGTGAGTCAGATCAAATGCATTTTCAAATGTAAATGAAATCTAAGGTTCTTATGAAAAACACACTTACCTAATAGCATCTGAACATGAATTAAGAAATTAAGGATAGACAAATGCAGAAATAATTGTCCTCATATAAAACTTTCTCTTCTAGACCACTGCTTTATAAACATTAATGGGCATGTTAATTACCTGGTGATGTTATTAAAAAAAAAAAAAAGATTCTGGTTTCTAGGTGGAGGTGGGTGGGCAGGATTCTGCATTCTTAAGTCCCAATGCAATGCTGCTGCTGGTCTTCAGACCACACTAGCAAGGTTCTAGAGACACGTAGCAGCATTCAGCCGGATTTTGTTAAAACCGACTTTAATGCCGTTATTAATTTTTAGAGGAAGCAGAGAATGTGTGAACTTTAAAACTGATTTGCTCATTCTGCCATTGAGCCTTTTAAATGTTGCTCTCCAGGAATACACGATAGTTGAGAAAGGACCATATTGTCTATTTGTTAATAAAAGCACTGGATGAATTCCAGCCTGTCAGTCACTGAACCTTCCAGTTTCCCTAGGAATGCAGCACTGCTTTGGGGAACAATTAGTTACTGATGGAAACAGTGCTGGAGGAATTTAAGTAATAAATCGCAGTGCTTGTCATCAGCTTTGAGCATTAAAGTGCAGTGTAAAGTAAAGCTTTGGCTCCCAAACAGGCTTTCACACTTCTGGTCCAATAGGTTATGGGCACTAATTCTCACTAAGGCAGCAACTGCATCTGAGAATACTGGTAGTTGGAGGAGGTAGGAGTGGCTCCTGAAATAGTGTTCTCTGAAGTTAGATGGCAACTTGCAGATTGGTACCAGGTGCAGACTGGTACCACATGCAGGGTGAGTGAGTGGAGGCTGATGGATTGTGTCAGGGTAACTTTACATGAGAAGAATTGCCTAGTTGTACCATTCAGTACATTTCTGGAGCTGCTTGGGGCTCCCATTTTAATCCTCAGCTAAAGTCTGGGAGGCCAGACACCAGGCATTAGGAGGTTTCAGATGGTTGAGGGCGGCCCGGCAGTGAGTTTGCTGAAGTGGTCGTGTCCTGACATCCTCCCCCTCCTCAGCCTCTGGAGTTTCTCTTTTTTTTTTTTTTTTTTTTTTGGGGTGTGTGTGTGTGTGTGTGTGTGTGTGTGTGTGTGTGTGTGTGTGGTACGTGGGCCTCTCACTGCTGTGGCCTCTCCCGTTGCAGAGCACAGGCTCCGGACGCGCAGGCTCAGTGGCCATGGCTCACGGGCCCAGCCGCCCTGTGGCATGTGGGATCTTCCCCGAGCGGGGCACGAACCCGTGTCCCCTGCATCGGCAGGCGGACTCTCAACCACTGCGCCACCAGGGAAGCCCTGGAGTTTCTCTTATTCCTGCCCCAGCATCCTCTTCTTCTCCTGCCCCTCTCAATACCCTCTAATCCTGCCTGTTCTTAAAAAAATTTTTTTTTCCCTTGGTTTGGGGGGAGTGGCTGAACTGCTTTGGGAGGACCATCAAATTTGGGTTCTTTATCACGATATCATGGCCAGCCTCTGAGAGAAAAAGCTATTCGAAAAACCAAGTCAGGAAAGACAAACCACTGTGTCCATATTTTGAATGAGAAAGGGTGGTCATTGTTTGATCTTTCTGGAAATTTTCAGTGCCGTGCTAGAAGGAAGTCATGAACCCTCAAATCTGGAGTTTATTGAATACGAGTTTTATGTAGCTTGGTTTTTCTGGGTCTCCACCTGAGTAAAAAAATGATGGTAGCTGACATGTGTATAACACAATACCAGGCACCGTTCAAGAGGCTTACCATCAATTAAGATATTTAATTCTCCAAGCCATCCTATGAGGTAAGCATATAATTACCTCCTTTTGGGGGGAGAGGAACTGAGACACACAAGATTACCATCCGTGGTCAGATACCAGGAAGTGGCAGATTCAAATCTAGGCATCCGTGCTATCAACCACTTTAGTGTTACCCCAGTCCCTATCTCCCCAAGGTCTCAAAGCACATCTTAGATAAATAGTATCACTTAGAATATAAAAGTAACAAAGTGAAAAGTTAAAGATGAGATTTTTTTTCAATTTCCTCATGCGTTGTGTGCTTAGAGAGAAACTCTACAGCCTTAGAGCCAGTCAGTAAGCTTAGCCAACTTAGACTCTGTATCAGAGTCCAGCACGCGGTGGCCATAATAGATAACAATACATACATGATGAATTAATGGATTAAAGCAAGTCAGTAATCCTCAGTGAATTAAACTGTTGGTGATGCCTAGCACATAGATAAAATGAACTTTTAATGTTTTTATTTATTGCTACTCTTAAAAGTATAAACTCAAAATTTTCTGGAAAAATGTACCTATGGGTTACAAGATATGTAGGGTGCTATTGTCTCATGGAAATAAAAACCTATTGACCTGCAAATGAAAGAAAAGTAAACACATTTGAACACTGGAATCTAAAGTACCCAGGGATCCCAGTGTCTGTGGTTATCTTGTTAAAATAATTAGACTTCTGTTAAGTACATTATTAAAATAATTAGACTTATTGTGAACAAACTGAACATAAAGAATTGATAAAGTCTTGATCTAAAACGTAGAAGAAATTTTGAGGGGAGACTTAGTGTGTTGAGAGATTGCCACCTCTTGGTTGATAGAGTGTACTGCACCACAGGTGTTTTAACCTCTGAAGTACTAGGTGCAGGTCAGGCATAGAAAGGTCACAGTGGGGTTAAAAAAAAAAATCTCCAAGGAAACGGAAGTGCCACAAAAGAAATTGGCAAATGCTTAAAATTTTTTCTGAAACGCTGCTGTCAATCAAAATGTGGAGGCATCGGTCCTCTCAGTTTTGCTCAGAGAGCAATTCAAAAATATAGATACATAGATAGATTTGATAAGAAAACTCTGGTTGTGGGAATAGAGATTATCCTTGTACTTGAGTGCCAGGAAGAAAAATATAATCATTACAGCGTAAGAAAAATTTGAAATCAATTCTGTCAGTAAAGAATCCTATAGATCATAATATAGATTTATGTCTAATTCTTATTTTTTAAAAAGTCAAATAACAACATATTTAGTAAACTATTATATGCAAGGTACAGTTAGTAAGAACCGTGTCTGAAATGCAGTCTAAATTACTTATAGTTTGCCTGTCTTCAGTTTCAGTTAAATTATCTACGTATTCCTTCATTTCATTTTTTACTTGAACCACCTACAAGGCAACATCTAGGCAATAAATTTTGGAGCAGACGTACAGTCTGTATTTACAGGAAATGTAAAATTCTGTAGAACTGACATGATATAAAATTATGTTGTACCGCTAAATTAGAAGTTCATTCCTCAACGTTGCTCGTTCAAATGTACAGATAACATCCTTATGTAATAAATTCATCATCTCCTGTGACACACTATTTTTTAATACTTCCTAGTAACTTATCTACCCCGTCTTTTCATATGGTTTTGCAAGAGTGAAAGAATCTGGAATCTGTCTTTGAACGGTTAAGCTAGTGATTTCTTTCCTGTCTGTGCATGGCTCTTACCTGTTCCCAAAGATCTGAGTGTAAGAAATTTCATAATACCCTTGGAGGTGTGAAGGAAGACAGGGATTTGACTCATGGACTAAACTTGAAAAAATATTGTAACTGGGCAGTGGTTGCAAAAGGCCTTTCAGCAGTCACAGTTTAAAGGCTTTTCCAAGAACTATGTTTCCAAAGAATGTTAATAATAACTCTGGAACATCCTACATGTGAGGCACAGTGAGTGGTCACCGCCTTTGGTGTGGGCAGTCCAGGGATCTCGTTCTGCTTTTGGCATTGCTTCTGTCAATTGCACTGGGCGAGTTGCTTCAGTTTCCTATATGCGAAGTTGAGAACTCTTTTGAGGTTATGGTAATTAATACTCTGTAAGTATGAAAGCATTTATCATTGGGATCATAGATCCTGATTATTATGATCAAAGCAGGTGCAGCTATTAATAAGCTATAGTGGAGAATGTAAACCAAACTGGAAAGCTATAAAAGGCCTCCTAATTTGAGTGGCCACCATATGTGTACACTGTATATGCAGAGAGAATACTCTCAGAGGTAAGTGGTCCGGTTCTTTGGGACAGAATTCTTGGTATCCGTGGAACTAGACTGAATTGGATACCATACGGAAGGACAAGTACGCAATTTATATTGTTTCTTATTGAAAAGATTCTTTGTATTTATTTAGAAGGCTACCCCTTATTTTCCCGAAAAGGGTGAAAGTACTTTTCTCACTATAAAAGGCTTATTGCAAAATAAAATTTAGTGGTGAATTATGCACATAGAGCCTTGGTATTAAATGTGATCATTACGTTAGTTTCCTCACTTGTAAAATGGTAGTAGCGACATCTTCCTAAGGACTGTTTGAGGGTTAAAAATGTGCTAACACATGTTAGATGCTTGGCATACAGTAAATGCTTCGTAGGTGTTAGCGATGATCATAGATCAAATCTTGTTCCAGGATATGAGTTGAGCTAATGATTATTCCCCACTGTTACCTCACTATACAGTGCTAGAAGTCTCTTTGAAAGTAAGCAAGAGTCAAAGATGATGAGGGGCAGGTGAGAGTTTGGGGACTAACGCAGAGCCAGATAATCTCTGCAGCCGCTGAGGGAACCTGCTGCTTCTGTGCCGCTCGAGGCTCCCAGGCTACCAGTGTGAGTTATTATATAATGTCTGAGAGAGGCCTTGTGCCTGGAAAAGACCATTCAGGGTTGGGTTTTAAATGAACATTCAGTGTATCCAATTTATCAATGTTAAAACCTGGACTTACCTAAGAATTTAAGTTCAACGTAAACATTTTGTCCTTCTGTTTATAAGTCCCATATTTTTATATAAAATAAGATCAAGTTTTATTTTGTGATTAATGTTTATATAGCTCAAGGAACAGATTAAACTTTCCTTGAGAGTTATTTCTATATCAAAACTCTGTTAATTAAGTCTCTAACACTTTGGCCTCTGATTTATGAATTTTATGCATTTGATTTTATCTCATGCATTTTATATACCTGAAAGGGCAGCCTCCAATCCTAATAAGCATTTTCTTCTTAGGTATTTAAGCAGCTCTTATCAATCTAATAAATCAAACTTAAAATGCAACAAATTGAATTCCCTAATGAATCTAAATACTTACTGACCTAATAGAGTTCTGTGAATTCTCATGTAATATAAAATCCTAGATATTTCAAATTGAAATCACAAGGCCCATCAGATTATCTAGTATATGGTTCTCTTAAACATTATAGACATATTAAATAACAACAACAAAAAAACCCTTACTCTGAAACTTTCACAGTAAAGTGTTAATATTCTAAACTTAATGTATGTCATTATCAGTGTAGCAGAATTATCATCTTAGGCCAGCTAAGGTTACTGGGTAGAAAAATTCATGACTGTGATTGTCAGTTATTAGAGAATTAAGACCAGGACATGGGATGGGTATACGCACAGTGTGAGTCTAAGTAGCCATGTGTGACACGCAGAGCACATTCTATTGTTTCCATGTTAACAGGGGACCCCACGTGTTCCTAATGTGTACTGTTTTTATAAGCAATACCTTCCATTGCAGTGACTCTCAAGGGAATAATAGGGCAGATAAAATTAATAAAAGCTTTTCTCTAACTACACATAACTCCCTTCAAGAATCAGGTACCTTCTGCTAAAGGTATGTGCTCACCTTATTGAAATTCTCTACCACACAAATGACAAACTTCCCCTGACCCAGTAAAGAAGGTTTGGGGCAATATTCAGGGTTCTCCAGAAAAACACAACCAATAGGAGAGAGAGAAAGAGAGAAAGATTGATTGATTGATTGATTGATTGAGTCACTGATTCATTTTAAGGAACTGGCTCATGTGATTATAGAAGCTGGTAAATGCAAAATCTCTAGGGTGGCCTGATGTTGTGGAGGCCCAAAGAAAGCCGAGGTTCCAGGTCAAAAGCCGTCAGCCAGAAAGAGCCAGTTTTGTAGATGACGTCTGAAGTCCAAAGGCAGTTGGGCAGTGGGCAGTGGAATTCTCTTTCTCATAGGAGGGCCAGTCTTTCTGTTCTAATCAAGCCATCAACCCATTGAAGGAGGCCCACTCACATTATGGAGGGTAATTTGATTTACTCAGATCCACCAATGTAAATGTTAACCCCATCCAGAAACACCCAAAATAATGTTTGACCAACTTCATCTGGGCACTCCGTGGCCTAACCTAGTTGACACATGATATTAGCCATCACAACTGGGATTGGAAAAAAAGGTTGAGAACCAGTTAAAGAAAATATTTGCATTTTGTAGAGCTTCTCCAGCTCCCACTACCATCCTGTACAAACACACACTTAAGCAAAGGTCTTTATTTTCAGTTGGGAGTGAAATGTCGTTCTTCTCCTTCCCCAGATATACACTGGAAAAGGGCAGGGAGGAGGTGGGACCCTGAACACTCAATCAGGACCCCCGGCTGGACAGGGCTTTTATGGCAGGTCAGGGAAAACCAGGAAAAGAGATATTGGACTTGTGGAAGGGAGTGAATAAACAGGAATGAATGATACAAAGGCCAGGCACAAAAAGAGGGACTGCATGAGAGGAAGAACACTAGAAATGAAGCCAAATGTGGATTCTTAAAACAACATTGTTTGGGGCAGGTGCTTTAAAGGAAGAGAAAGCAATGGGCAAGTAAGCCATGTTCAGGTTATGATCATATTGCAGTCATATTCGGAAACATGATTTGTCTCAGGGTAAGGAAAGCTAAAAAGGAAAATTTAAAAAACTCTCATAAAGGGGAAAACTTACTCCATTTCCTGCTAAACTGTTGGTGACAGAACTTGGGAGGAGTGTCCTGGAACCGGGCTGCAGTTCCCAAACCCAATTCCCTGGAGTTGGTGTGAGTCAGCGAGGGTTTGGGATGCCAGCTGGGAAGGACCAGCACGCTGGTTGAAGCTGTCTCAGTGGCCTCAACAACTATTATAGAACAGCTAAATGTGAGGGGAATTTGAAAGATGGAGAGTTGGTGATAAGAACACTTCTGAAATTTTAGTTTGTGTACGATTTGGACTTTGGGGTATCAATTTTATTTTTATTTTTGTTGCTGTTGGAAATAAGTTTTTTTATTACATCTTTATTGGAGTATAATTGCTTTACAATGGTGTGTTAGTTTCTGCTTTATAACAAAGTGAATCAGTTATACATACACATATGTTCCCATATCTCTTCCCTCTTGCGTCTCCCTCCCTCCCACCCTCCCTATCCCACCCCTCCAGGCGGTCACAAAGCACAGAGCTGATCTCCCGGTGCTATGCGGCTGCTTCCCACTAGCTATCTACCTTACGTTTGGTAGTGTATATATGTCCATGCCACTCTCTCGCTTTGTCACAGCTCACCCTTCCCCCTCCCCATATCCTCAAGTCCATTCTCTAGTAGGTCTGTGTCTTTACTCCTGTCTTACCCCTAGGTTCTTCATGACATTTTTTTTCTTAAATTCCATATATATGTGTTAGCATACGGTATTTGTCTTTCTCTTTCTGACTTACTTCACTCTGTATGACAGACTCTGGGTCTATCCACCTCATTACAAGTAGCTCAATTTCGTTTCTTTTTATGGCTGAGTAATATTCCATTGTATATATGGGCCACATCTTCTTTATCCATTCATCTGTCAATGGACACTTAGGTTGTTTCCATCTCCGGGCTATTGTAAATAGAGCTGCAATGAACACTTTGGTACATGACTCTTTGTGAATTGTGGTTTTCTCAGGGTATATGCCCAGTAGTGGGATTGCTGGCTCATATGGTAGTTCTATTTTTAGTTTTTTAAGGAACCTCCATACTGTTTTCCACAGTGGCTGTATCAATTTACATTCCCACCAGCAGTGCAAGAGGGGTTCCCTTTTCTCCACACCCTCTCCAGCATTTATTGTTTCTAGATTTTTTGATGATGGCCATTCTGACTGGTGGGAGATGATATCTCATTATAGTTGTGATTTGCATTTCTCTAATAATTAATGATGTTGAGCATTCTTTCACGTGTTTGTTGGCAGTCTGTATATCTTCTTTGGAGAAATGTCTGTTTAGGTCTTCTGCCCATTTTTGGATTGGGTTGTTTGTTTTTTTATTATTGAGCTGCATGAGCTGCTTATAAATTTTGGAGATTAATCCTTTGTCAGTTGCTTCATTTGCAAATATTTTCTCCCATTCTGAGGGTTGTCTTTTCATCTTGTTTATGGTTTCCTTTGCTACGCAAGAGCTTTGAAGTTTCATTAGGTCCCATTTGTTTATTTTTGTTTTTATTTCCATTTCTCTAGGAGGTGGGTCAAAAAGGATCTTGCTGTGATGAATGTCATAGAGTGTTCTGCCTATGTTTTCCTCTAAGAGTTTGATAGTGTCTGGCCTTACATTTAGGTCTTTAATCCATTTTGAGCTTATTTTTGTGTATGGTGTTAGGGAGTGATCTAATCTCATACTTTTACATGTACCTGTCCAGTTTTCCCAGCACCGCTTATTGAAGAGGCTGTCCTCCTCCACTGTAGATTCCTGCCTCCTTTATCAAAGATAACGTGACCATATGTGCGTGGGTTTATCTCTGGGCTTTCTATCCTGTTCCATTGATCTATCTTTCTGTTTTTGTGCCAGTACCATACTGTCTTGATTACTGTAGCTTTGTAGTATAGTCTGAAGTCAGGGAGCCTGATTCCTCCAGCTCTGTTTTTCTTTCTCAAGATTGCTTTGGCTCTTTGGGGTTGGGGTATCAATTTTATTCAAGGCTTATTTCCTTAATAGCTATACTACACTGAAGTGCTAAGAAGGTATTTGGCCATGCTCTGTTATTGAAAATATTCTGACTGGAGAACAACTTGCATTATTATTATAATCATACCTATCTATTAGAATCTTTCTAATGTAAAGCCAAAGTAGAGAAATTAAGATATGCACATAAAATGAACCATCAGATCACAAAAAGCAGCACTTTTATTTTTCACTAACAAGCAGTCAAATTTTGAGCAGTTTAAACTTTCTACCTTGAAATCAGACATTATGAATAGGCATTCGATTTTCTAGAAATGCCTTTTTGTTGTTGATTCTCTTTTTAGTGGAAATTTTACTTTCATGTATTTTAAAGAAATTTTGCTGATAGGATTTTTTTCTCTTCATTGATAGTTGAAATGTACTCTAAGAAAATGAACTGTGCTGAGTGGGACTATGAAAAATATCACTGTATGTAATTGCTTAAAGCCCTGTTCTGTGTTTGAGGTTTTGAAATCAAATAATGTTGTATTTATTTTGACCTTTTCCTAATTGACTTTGTAAGACAACTATGGCTGGAGAAGAGCCACTGGCTGCCCATGGCTTTTATATGCTGACCTCATGGCTAGAGCAGGCATGCCTGGCAGAGGAAGGGTGAGGGAAATTTTATCTCCTCTCCCTTCATGCAGCAGACAGATTGTACCTCTTACGACTGTGAGGAAAGCATCTAGGAAGTGCTTAGGAAGCATGTTGGCATAAATCTGCAAGGAGCAGAAACTAGGATGATAATTATTTTGCTCAGCATCAGTAGCCAGTGTCTTAAGAAGCAAATTACAAAAGATTAGCTCATTGGAAGGCTTCCAGGCACAACAAGGCCGCCTTTTATGCTTCCTTCTGAGCTTCAAGTCTCAGTGGCAAGCAGAGCTGTTACGAACAGTTGTGTTGGTTGTGCACTGTTCAGCCCTAGAAGTTACCATTCACATCATAATCTTTCAGTGCCTACCAAGGTAGCCAAATAAATCACTGCCAGAGGGAAGAGTTACTAGGACTGTATCTGATTCTGAATAGATCCGGAGGGGAAGGTAAGAAGGGAGTTACTTCAGATTAAGATAAATAGCAATATATGAGCAAACCATAAAACAGAGTTACAGATCTTAAAACAGTTCAGTTTTGCTTTGCAGCTTTAGCTTATTTCCTATAATTAAATGGGATACATATTTATGAATAATCTATTAATTATGTTTAGCAGTACTTTAATATTGCATTAATTACCTAGAACTTGCTTTTCAAATGACGATCCAGTAGTACATCTCTATTTCATAACCTTGAGGTCTATACTTCTGAATATTCATCAAGAGAGTTTTGAACAGCTTCAAAACTTAAGATACAATTATTTTTTACCCTTAGATTTTAATAATTTAGTTTTATTAAAAGGAAACAATATTTTGAAAATTTACCCTGACCTGACCTTTGAAATATCATTAAATTTCTCTGGACCTCCGTTTCCTCAGCAGGAAAATGAATGAGGTTGGACTGTCCATGATTACTTACAGTGCATTCAATTCCATGATTGTCAGTCGTCTGGAAACACCCGTGTGAGCATCACCTGAAGACAATAGCGCCATCTGGTGGTGATTATCTCATATTATAGCCCACAAGTTTCAGTGACAGATTGTCTTCCCAGTATTTTGCAGCCTAATAGTAAAAATGTCTGCTTAGAATTGTAGAATATGTAAGCTAGAAAGGACCTTAGAGATCAACTAGTCTTGTTTTCTCATCTTACCAATTAAAAGTAGAAAGGTTAGATGAATACCAGACTTTAAAGAATACATTTTTTTGTTTCTCTTGACTTGTTTTTTAATTGGGGTTAAATTCACATGACAAAGTTAAGCATTTTATAGTGAACAATTCAGTGGCATTTAGTATATTCCGCATGTTGTACAACATCCTCTTTAATCTTAAGCACATGTGTAGCTCAAATTTTAAAATAATTCTTACTTGATTAATGCAAAAAACATAATAGAAAAAACAAAATGTATTCCTTCCATATAATATTTAGTTTACCTAATTGTTGACTTCTCAGATTGTCACTTCAGAGTAGTACTTAATGAGTAGGAAAGCAGGAAATGAAACAGTTTATCTGTCCTTCCAGTTGGAAAAATATGAAGTAGGTCAGCTTAGAAAATTCACATGTTGAACTTTCCTCGTATTTGCCTGTTCATTGCATTGTCCAGTCTTGTCTCTTATCGAATATTAGAAGTTACTTCATTCCTAATTTCCTCTGAGATTGGCTGAATGCAAGACTTAATGTTTTATTTCTAAAGCGCTGTTTACTTAGAAATAGGGGAAACCTTTCGTGCAGTCCTTCCTGAGAAATTCATGTTATCAATCATTATTTTAAGGTTTTTATGTGTGGCATAATTTAATGCTGTTACAAGTCTATAAATTTTGAATCCAGGTTTTAGAAATGGATTTCTAAATGGAACCTCCATTGTTTTGGCATTCACACCCAACAAATCTCTCTCTCCAGTTATAGTCTGGCCACGTAAACAGCAGTGTGATGGAAAATGCTGGGAGTGACTGCACTTGGAAGGGGCAGCATTTAGGTGAAGGTTGGGGGTGAGGGAACTTGATTGGTCTACAGCCTGTGAGTTTCCTTAGAGCATTAACATTTACAGGCATCCCACAGAATGTAAACCCTGCCGAGACTAGACTTCATTACTTCCCTCTCCTCGACAAGTACAATTTAATTGAACATTAAGCAATTTGATCTCTTCCACCTAATAAATTGAGCAAATTCAATAAATATAAATCCTGCTAAGGATAAAGCTGACCCTGGTGGGGCTGAGCTCACCAGCATTCACGGTTATTACTCTCCCTGGAATTTTAGTCAGAAATGCTTATTGCTGAACTAAGTACTTACCTGATACTTACAGTCTAGGGAATATATATTTAATAATTTTCTTCTAAGGGTTTCAGAAGGGCAGCTGTGGAATTGAAAGAGCATGGTTTTGCAGATAGACCAACAGAGTCGATCCTTCAACTAAGCTAGGACAGTTATGCTATAAACCTTAGCTTCCTTATCGGAAACAAAAGGAGCTAATTACAGTTATTTCATAGGATTCTGAGATTTAAAGGGAAAAGTGTGTGCAAAGGTACACAGCGCCTAGCACACAGGAGCTTAATAGTGCATGTTCGCTAACTTTCCTTTTTTCGATTGTTCTTTAGCAGGGATCGGTAGTAGGCAGCGTTTATGGGGTCCTTTCATTTCCCTAAGACTTTCTGATCTATTATATATGCCTATGACTCTGAGTTACCTTCCCTCCTCTGCTTCACCTGGCTGACCCCCTTCCTGTAGATGCTCATCTCCAAAGTGAAGGCTTCCCCAGCTCTTCCTGGCTGACTCTAGGCATTACCTCTTCTTCAAGCACCATTGCACATGTCAGTGTACTGTCATTTTATCCTTCCTCTCTCTCTCTCCCAAACTCCACACTGCCTGTAATATTCTCAGCCTCTGGTTGGATGAGTGAGTCAATCACTGAATGGAGTAATGCACTGCCTTTAATGCTGCTAAGGCACAGTACCATAATCCTGTTCAACAGACACAGCTCAGAGGAAGGTATCTAGTCCGAAGAATAGGAAGCAGTAGGACTAGAACCCCGGGCTTTTGACTCTTCTTTTTAGCTTCTCTTTTTAGCAGGGGTCCCCAACCCCCAGGCCACGGACTGGTACCGGGCCGCACAGCAGGAGGCGAGCGGCGGATGAGCGAGCGAAGCTTCATCTGCCGCTCTCCATCGCTCGCATCACCACCTGAACCTCCCCCCGGTCCGTGGAAAAATTGTCTTCCACGAAACCTGTCCCTGGTGCCACAAAGGTTGGGGACTGCTGCTTTTTCGGATACCTAATTTTCTCTCACAACTCAGCAAGTTTTAACATCAGGAAAGCAGGTTTACTACCTGCTCACCAGGCACTGTGGATAAGAGTGTACTCTCTGAGAATAAGCATAAGCAGACAGACACCTAAACACGTGTCCAGTTCCGCAGGGTGTGGCATCAGCAGAATCCTCTCTCTTACGTTCCTTCTTCTGTCATCAGTACTGGATGGTATGTTCTGTAAAAGGTCAACATTTTTCTAATTCCATAGCTTTTGCTAATTTCAAAGAAAAGTGCCAATTATACTACTGGCTCAGCATGCGCTCAGGTAAATATTCGTTCCATTCTCCCTGTCTCCTTCCTCCGTTTCCTGGTGTGTATGTTTTCCAAACACCATCATCAATTAATAGTACATGTGGAGGCCTGTAGGAAAAACACCTGATCTAGAAGTTTCAGTAAAATAGGACCCATTTTTCCTTATGCATATGAATTGGTCCTTCTCCTTTTTTTGAAAATCATGCACTTCAAACTTTAGAGCACTAGGTTTTCATCCCTGATGTGTGGAGAACAAAATGCAGCCTCTTCATCATTTCTAAAAGCAGCTGAATTTAATCTGCCTCAGTCAGACTTCACCTCCCAGTTTCCTCACATGCCTGATTGGCATTGTGGTGTGTGACTGTCCAGACCAGCCCTACAGATGTGTCTGTCATAAGGAAGGAGATTTCCTGCCAGGATATGATAATGTGCTTCCCATTGCTGCTGACAGCGGGAGCCCCAGACCTCTTGGCTCCAGGGGGGCAATTTTTAAACTTTTTTTTCAATTTAGTATTAAAATCAAAGCAGTACCATCTGTCATGTGAATCTGCCATGCCAGGGAACTGAGCGTGATCCATGGCCTGGATCTTGTTTAGACCACGTAAGTGATGGCAGCCCACACCATCCCACGTGTGTCTTTCATAGCTTTGATCAAGAGCTTAGCATTTGTGCCTGCAGAGGTGAGGAGTGCAACGAGTGGGGGGACTTTGAGGTGTGAATATTTCTACTTCCTATTCATGTCACATTCATATTTGGCTAGATCCTGGACGGACACACTGTGTCCCAGAAATGGCATTTGCCTCACAAAGTACAAGCCCTGCTAAGCAGAGCTCTTCCTTTGCACCAAGCCCCAGACAACTAGGTGCTTAACTGTTGTCAACTTGCTTAAGTAAGGAGTGTCTTGCAGAAGGAAAAAAACTCTAGGGACAAAAAATGTGTTCATCTCGACGTGTTGAGCTGGATGAAGTGGCAGCCAAGAGATTCTCATGGGCCGCCATCGGGAGCTGTGGCAACAGTTCAGGGATCTGCTATTCCCAGCTCCACAGCCTCAGCCAACCACAACTCACTGCCTCCCCAGCTGGACTATAGCCGTGACCCAGCCCTAGGGATAACCAAGGCCAAGCGCCGCCAAGCTCAGTGAGCTCTGGGGTGGCTCAGAGATCCAGCACATGTTAGAAAGGTGCACGTGCCCAGATCCTGGAGGAGACGCCTTACCCAGGATTCACTAGAAAACTCCACGATATTCCAGTTGTTGCCTTAAAAGGTGATGAGAAACCTACTGGCTACTCAAGGCATTTCTAAAGGGGTCGAGCATATACTAACAACTGCTGCACATCAGTTTTTCCCCCTGTATTTTGAGTTTTGTTGATCTAGTGTTATAATGTGTTGTTGCGGATACCTTATCACTGTCTGATCAAGTGATTAAATTTGCCCAGGCAGTCAATAATTTTTGAGATGAAGACATCTTTCTCTGCTTACTGAGTTGGAGTTTTCCTCCATCTATTTAAAAATTTCAGATCTTGAAACAATATCTAAAAACATCTGGAGACTGTGCTTTCATTGCTCTTAATTTATTGTACAGGTCTTTGCCCATTGACGACTACGTTTAAAGTTTTGCTAACACTATGTTATGGCAATCATTCTGATACCGTCTTTGCAAATCCTCATTTATTGCCAGGTGTTCAGCAGGGACATGAGTGATTTTACCTTAAAAAAAATTGTAACCTCCATTTTCTTGGTGCTTCAGAATTTATGAACAGTTCCATAACATCATCTCATTTTTTAATACACCAGTAACAGAGAGGCAAACAGGAATTATCCCCATGTGACAGATGTGAAAACTGAGGCTTGCCCACAGTTGCTAGGCTGGAAAGTAAGTGGTACAGTCAGGACTTGAGCCCCGGCTTCTGCCTCCGAAGCCCATGTTCTTTTCATTATCCCGTGCTCATTTCACACTTGACCCTGGCCAAGAATGAGAGCAGATGTGTGCAATGGGAGAGGCAGCATGGATGGATTAGGATAGACCCATCATGCTCCCAGAAAAATAACTCAAAATGCATGTCTTGGTGTTGATGGGACTGTAGCACATCTTCAAATACAAAAGAGAGTAGTACATTTAATATAGAAATGATGTTTTGATAACTGACCAAAAATCTTGAAGTTTGGATTGGTAACGTGTTAGATAAAGTGAAGCAGCAAAGGACAGTAAGCTCTAGAAGCTTAAGAAAAATGCATGTCCAGGGATGAAGGGAGGGGAAGGAAGATGCAGCAAACCGCAGAGGGTCCCCTGCCCATTACTCTCCTCTGCTTCCCTTTACGGCCTGGGTCACGTCCAAAGCCTTTCTTAGGAACTACTTGGTAGTCCCCAAACACAGCTTACAGTTTGCTTTTGTGATGCCTTTGGGTAAACTCTTTTTAGAATCCCAAATATCTTCTATTAAGTAAACCCTTCTCATCTACTTAGTTTCAGGTCAAGTGTTCCTTTTCTAGGAAGCTGTTCCTAAACATCACACAGGAACAGAAGTCCATTCCTCCTCCACTCCTCTCCCATTTGATCCCTTCCTTCTGTGATGTTAGACGGTGAGAGCTTGGAGGGTGGAGACCAGGTCATTTCTTGGTGGAAGAGGCATGGTCTGGGGAAAAGCCATGGGCCCGGGACTTGAGAGCGAGATGCTGAAGAGGAGCGTATGCTGCTCAGCCACCTCTGGACTTAGGTTTGCAAAATAAGAGCATGAATTAATTTTTTTTAATATCCACTCTTGATCACAACTGTTGCCTGGATACAAAATGTTGTCTCCCTTTCAGATGTACAACAAATATATATATAAAAAGTCATGAGAGGGCCTCCCTGGTGGCGCAGTGGTTGAGAGTCCGCCTGCCGATGCAGGGGACGCGGGTTCGTGCCCTGGTCCGGGAAGATCCCACGTGCCGCGGAGCGGCTGGGCCCGTGAGGCATGGCCGCTGAGCCTGCGCGTCCGGAGCCTGTGCTCCGCAGCGGGAGAGGCCACAGCAGTGAGAGGCCCGCGTACCGCAAAAAAAAAAAAAAAAAAAAAAAAAAGTCATGAGAGAAAATGACCTCAGTGTGTGAAACTTGTAAACATTACTGCGATCTTGCCTTTGCAGGGAAATCCTTAATTCTTCTCTTGCAAACCTGAAGCAGAACTGACAACCATTTGTGTTCTCTTTGTTTGAAGCTTTATTTTTGTGAGTCAACGGTCTTTTTCCAGGTTTAGCTATTTCCTTAATGAAATTAATATTTCTCATGAAGTGGTTTCGTGAGGAAGTGCTCGGCGATGTCTGGGATGGGGGTGTGTGCCATTCCTGGAATGCTTCCCACAAGAAGAATTTTAGGAAGGGGCAACCATGATCCTACCCTGTCTAGGGGTTCAGGGTCTTTTCTGCTTTTACGCTCCCGTTTTGCACTTTAGGGGAGAATGTGCGGGTGTGTGCATGTGCATGCATGCGCAGACACACACATACCTCACACACGCCTTTGACTCCTTTAAGAGGAAGGTGATGGAAGAAAGCCTTGAGAGTTCACACGCTTGCCTCAGTGCTTTTCTTTAGTTTTGTTACAGAAGGAACTAAAATAGAGGAAAACTCCTTCAATCTGTGGTCCAGGCAAGTGTGGCTGCTGCCTGGTGTGGCTGCCCTGAGTGTCCAGCCAGTCCTGGGGCCGGCTGACCTGCAGCTCTCAGTTCCGGCAGAGATGTTGAAGTCTAGGTAGCCCCAGAATTTTCACCAACTGCTAGATGAATCCTCAGGCAGTATATTTTCTATAAAATGTGCATTCAGAGAATGAAGATATCTCTTCTAAAGCTTTCCTCTCTAGACCTTCTAAATAACTCTGCTCCAAAGTAAGGGTAAGAGCCCGAGGCCGTGAAATGCACTGAAAGCACAATCATCCCCGAACGTGTGGAGAACCAAGATCCCATGTGCTATAGGTGGGTCCTGTGAGGAGGACTAAAGGGGGAGTCAAGTCAGATGGCCACGGGAATGGGAATGTGGCCTCAAGAAGTGGTAACTGCAGATGAATTTAGCTAAGGTGCAGAAGAGGCAAAGACAAGAATTACAAAGGAGCTAAGGTAGATGTAGGAGAGGAAGAATGTTAAGTGTACACCCTTCAGCTGCATGATTGAGTTCAAGTATGGTGCTGCCTCATACCAGTTGTCGTTTAGCCACTCCATGCTTCTACTTCCCATTGGTAAAATGGAGATAATAGTGGCTTTTCATAGGGTGGTGTAAATATTTTACTGAATTAATGTGTATTAAGTGCTTAAAACAGTATCTGGCACAGAGCAAACATCATACAACTCTTAGCTAATGTTACTAGTACCATTACGTCACTATTACTGTCATGATGAGATCATCATCATCACTGCTATAATGTTATTCATAAGGGACCAGGTCTTGAGTAGAGAAGTATAATAGTAGGGACTAAATTCAAATGGTACTTAGTTGCATCTTCATTTGGTTGTGTCTCATTTTTGGATCACCAGAGATGCATTTTTTTCTCTATTGAGTGGAAAAGTGTGTCTCTGTATGAATGACTACTTTATACGCTTTAAATGTTTTGATGAAAACACCTGATGGGTTCAGATAAAGCCATTCTTCCAAAAGGTTTGCAGCACTCTCCGATGGCTCATGTTTTCAGTCCTTTACTCGCCTGGGATACATTCTACCAACTGTTCAGCTACCGTGTTGGGTCTGCTATTCAGAATCTTAATTATGCTGTACAGCATGAATTGTATGTGGATGAATAGAGCACCCATAAGGAATACTGAGATGTTTCAGGATCAGGGGTGTGTGTGGGAGATGGGGCACGCGGTGACTGGGTGCATCCAGGTGCGAGCAAACAGCGATGGTGTGTCACGTTCATTGTCATTTCCTTCTTAGATGACTATGCCCAGCTGTGTAACATCCCCGTCACGGGACGCCGGCAGCCATATGGACAGGATGCCTTGGTCGACTTCAGTGAACAGTACGCTCCCGAAGCTGATCCCTACTTCATTCAGGACCGTAAGCAACCTTTTTAGTTACTTTGGAACTAAATTGTGGTTCTGAAGTTTAGTCAGTGGTTCTCAAAATGTAGTCCCTGAGAACTTGTAAGAAATGCAAATTTGCGAGCTATGCTGTAGGCCTGCTGAATCAGATACTGGGGTGAGACCCACCAATCGGCTTTACCAGCCCTCTGAGTAAGCCCTACGTACACTCAAGTTTGAGAACCACCGGATCAGATTATGAGTCTCACTGGTGGGAATGCTATTACGTTTATTTTCTTTTCTTTCTTTATTTTTTGAATTTTTATTTATTTATTTTTATAAATTTATTTGTTTTTATTTTTGGCTGTATTGGGTCTTTGTTCTGTGCACAGGCTTTCTCCAGTTGCAGCGAGTGGTGCGCGGGCTTCTCATTCTCGTGGCCTCTCCTGCTGCAGAGCACAGGCTCTAGAGCGCAGGCTCAGTAGTTGTGGCACATGGGCTGAGTTGCTCCGCGGCATGTGGGAATCTTCCCTGGGCCAGGGATCGAACCCGTGTCCCCTGCATTGGCAGGCAGATTCCCACCCACTGTGCCACCAGGGAAGCCCTATTTATTTTTTTATACAGCAGGTTCTTATTAGTCATCAATTTTACACACATCAGGGTATACATGTCAATCCCAATCTCCCATGCATCACACCACCACCCCAACCCGCCCCCCCCCCCACCGCTTTCCCCCCTTGGTGTCCATGCATTTGTTCTCTACATCTGTGTCTCTATTTCTGCCCTGCAAACCAGTTCATCTGTACCATTTTTCTAGGTTCCAAATATATGCGTTAATATATGATATTTTTCTCTTTCTGACTTACTTCACTCTGTATGACAGTCTCTAGATCCATCCACGTCTCAACAAATGACCCAATTTCGTTCCTTTTTATAGCTGAGTAATATTCCATTGTATATATGTACCACATCTTCTTTATCCATTTGTCTGTCGATGGGCATTTAGGTTGCTTCCATGACCTGGCTATTGTAAATAGTGCTAGTGAACATTGGGGTGCCTGTGTCTTTTTGAATTATGGTTTTCTCTGGGTATATGTCCAGTAGTGGGATTGCTGGATCATATGGGAATTCTATTTTTAGCTTTTTACGGACCCTCCATACTGTTCTCCATAGTGGCTGTATCAATTTACATTCCCACCAACAGTGCAAGAGGGTTTCCTTTTCCACACCCTCTCTAGCATTTGTTGTTTGTAGATTTTCTGATGATGTCCATTCTAACTGGTGTGAGGTGATACCTCATTGTAGTTTTGATTTGCATTTCTCAATTAGTGATGTTGAGCAGCTTTTCATGTGCTTCTTGGCCATCTGTGTGTCTTTGGAGAAATGTCTATTTAGCTCTTCTGCCCGTTTTTGGATTGGGTTGTTTGTTTTTTTAATACTGAGCTGCATGAGCTGTTTATATATTTTGGAGATTAATCCTTTGTCCATTGCTTCGTTTGCAAATATTTTCTCCCATTCTGAGGGCTGTCTTTTCGTCTTATGGTTTCCTTTGCTGTGTAAAAGCTTTGAAGTTTCATTAGGTCCCATTTGTTTATTTTTGTTTTTATTTCCATTGCTCTAGGAGGTGGATCAAAAAGGATCTTGCTGTGATTTATGTCAAAGAGTGTTCTTCCTATGTTTTCCTCTAAGAGTTTTATAGCATCTGGTCTTACATTTAGGTCTCGAATCCATTTTGAGTTTATTTTTGTGTATGGTGTTAGGGAATGTTCTAATTTCATTCTTTTACATGTAGCTGTCCAGTTTTCCCAGCACCACTTATTGAAGAGACTGTCTTGTATATCCTTGCCTCCTTTGTCATAGATTAGCTGACCATAGGTGTGTGGGTTTATCTCTGGGCTTTCTATCTTGTTCCATTAATCTATATTTCTGTTTTTGAGCCAGTACCATATTGTCCTGATTACTGTAGCTTTGTAGTATAGTCCGAAGTCAGGGACTCTGATTCCTCCAGCTCTGCTTTTTTCCCTCAAGACTGCTTTGGCTATTCGGGGTCTTTTGTGTCTCCATACAAATTTTAAGATTTTTTTGTTCTAGTTCTGCAAAAAATGCCATTGGTAATTTGATAGGGATTGCATTGAATCTGTAGATTGCCTTGGGACGTTTATTTTCTTTAAAGAAAATCTTATTTGTTATAACTTCCATGACAAAATCATTTTTTTACCCATGAAGTGGTGGCCTAGTTTAAGGGTCAGTTTTCTTGATAGCTTGGTTATTACATTGCAGTCTTTTTTCATACAGGGAAATGGTAAATATTAACTGTACTGAGTTGATTGTTTTTTAACATCTGTATTGTAGTTGCTTTACAATGTTGTTGTGTTAGTTTCTGCTGTATAACGAAGCGAATCAGCTATACATATACATATATATCCCAATATCCCCTTCCCTCTTGGTCTCCCTCCCACCCTCCCTATCCCACCTCTCTAGGTGGTCACATAGCACTGAGCTGATCACCCTGTGCTATGCAGCTGCTTCCCACTAGCTATCTACTTACATTTGGTAGTGTATATATGTCAATGCCTCTCTCTCATTTCATCCCAGTTTACCCTTCCCCCTCCCCATGTCCTCAAGTCCATTCTCTTAGAATGGGAGATAAAACGATTGCTCTCCTGGTCAGAGATTAATCTTTAGAATTCACTTGTGAGGGGGTTTATTAAGTAAGAAAGGATGGGTGATGCTTTTCCTGGATTTGTGAGCAGACTTATCAAGTGGGAGGTGGAGTGTGTATGTGTGAATCCTGTTCCCATTTAGAAAGTAAATGCCTAAATGTACAACCAGAGTGTCCCAGATAATGAAGCCACACGAGCTAAATATGTCTGTGGGAGAGACCAGAGCTTTCACATACAGACTAATTATGTGAAGTCTGAAAAATGGGATGGTACAAATTGAAATATCAGTAGATAATGGGTTGTCTGCCTTCAAGAATGGGACGAGAGCAGTGGCGTCCAGGTGCCTGTTCCACATCCTACATAGGGGGCCTCATTGCAGCAAGTGAAGCTGCTGCAGACTTTCAAGACAGAATCCCTGCAGACCAGGTAGTTGGGGTTAGGACTTTGGGGACACTGCTGAAATTATAAAATACAGCAATGCTCTTCTTTCTTTGGGACCTTTCACCTGTGCACAAAGCAAACTAGCTGTGACCTGGGTCCTGAGGAGCAACACAAGCTTTGTGGCTGCCTCTGGAGCTACTTCAGTTCTGAGCCAAAGAGTGTTTTCCTTCTTTCCCTTCCCTCCTTTTGTTTTTTAAAGTATGCAGTATATTGATCCTTCAGCCAAATTAAAACTGCTTTAAAATTTACGTGAAAACAGCATTCTATTAAATCAGCTGGGTTGGGTCTTCTAGACCTGAGTGGATCTAGAGCATTGCCAGCATCCAGAAGGACCCCTGGTTCCCTTTTCCCAGCCACCCTCCCACCCCCTCAGGGTAACCACTATCCTAACACCTTAGATCAGTGGTCCCCAACCTTTTTGGCACCAGGGACCGGTTTTGTGGAAGACAATTTTTCCACAGATGGGGGGGGGGGGGGGGGCGTGGTTGCAGGATGATTCAAGCTCATTACATTCATTGTGCACTTTATTATTACATTGTAATATGTAATGAAATAATTATACAACTCACCATAATGCTAACAGGAGGTGGAGCTCAGGCAGTAATGCGAGCAATGGGGAGCGGCAGATGAAGCGCCACTCACTTGCCCACTGCTCACCTCCTGCTGTGCGGCCCAGTTCCTAACAGGCCGTGGACCAGTACCGGTCTGTAGCCCAGGGGCTGGGGACCCCTGCCTTAGGTTTTCGTTTAATCAACCACAAATAATCATGCACTACTTCAAGAAATGTGCTTAAATACATTGACAGCTATAAGCCTGTGCACTTATGATTTCTACACTTCTGTGAATATATTTATAGGTCAGTAAACATTTACTTTAAAAAAAAAAAGGGAGAAGAAATATTAAAGCTGCAAGAAAGTACAGTTTGCCTGCCCCATAAATTGAAAATACCTGCCCCATAAATCCAAAATACCAGGGTAAATCTACATGTAACTCTGACACAATCCCATGGCTTGTGTGTGCAGCCTCTAATGCATTATAGTTCAGATGCCAGGAATTTTAATGGTGAAATGTTCTGGCTTATGTAGTTTTTTTTTAAGCTGTCATTGCTTTAAAACTTTTAAGAAATAAGCATGTTGGTATCAGGTCAATTTCCTGTTTAGCAACATAGGAAGTTGCAGATGCAGTTCGAAGACCCCCAGGTTTGACTATGTAACGGCCTTTAAATTTCTTACAAGTTGCAGAGAAATAGCTCCTCCTTCCTACACCAGGATCAAAGGCTCTCTGGCCCTACTGAAGACATAAAATCGTATGAGGTAAGACAGTAAAAGAGAGGCTGAATCACACCACCTTTATTATTCATCATCTTGTGCCTCTCTGTTGAAGAAAGTTGGGCTAATGACTGGTGTCACCTTTAGTTAGAGCAGTATATCTAAGACTAAGACTGGAATTTTCTAGAGCAGAGATCAACTTTTTCTCTAAATGGCCAGATAGTAAAATTTGTAGGCTTTGCAGGCTTTGCAGGCTATATAGTCTCTTTTGTAGCTACTCAACTGTGCTCTGGAATCAGGAAAGCAGCCACAGACAGATACTAGCAAATAGGTGAGGCTGTGTTCCAGTAAACTTCATTTATAAAAATAGGTAGCAGGCCCACTTTAGAGCACGGGCTGTCCTCTGCTGACTGCTGTTGTTTTAAGAGTCCTGTAGAAGTATTTTGGGGAGTCTGATTAATGCGTGTGTAGGAGTTTCAAATTTTAATTTCATGTTTTAACTTCTATAATAAACATAATTTTACTAGTTAAAATGGACTTTGCTGTGTTACCTGGACTTTGAAATATTTCCATAGGTTGACTTTCTTGTCAGTATTCTCAAACTGGCTTCAGGATCTGCTGACAGTCTTGATGCCCAGTCGTATTTTTTTTCCTTTTTAGATGTATTACTTAATTTTTAAAATCATTGTTAGACCTCACAGCCCTGAATAAGAAATGGTATTTTGCTGCCCCCTGCAGTTCGACTGGAGAATTACTTCAAAGGCCAGATGTGCCAGATGTAGAGTTCTGACCCTAGGTTGATTTTTTTTTTTTTTTCCCCTTAAAAGCTAATACGTGGGGCTTCCCTGGTGGTGCAGTGGTTAAGAATCTGCCTGCGAATGCAGGGGACGCAGGGGACACAGGTTCGAGCCCTGGTCCAGGAAGATCCCACATGCTGTGGAGCAACTAAGCCTGTGCGCCACAATGACTGAGCCTGCGCTCTAGAGCCCGTGAGCCACAACTCCTGAAGCCTGCGCTAGAGCCCGTGCTCTGCAACGAGAGAAGCCACTGCAATGAGAAGCCCACACACTGCAACGAAGAGTAGCCCACACTCGCTGCAACTACAGAAAACCTTGCACAGCAATGAAGACCCAACACAGCCAAAAACAAATTTATAAAAAAAAAAAAAAAGCAAATACATGGTGCCTTCAGAAGGTGGGGGAGAGGATAAGACCCCCACATCAACAGTGTGTTTGGGTCACCGTGGATTTACAACTTTCTAGAAACAGAGGAAAATATTCTTGATGCCTGGCTACACTGTTTTTGTACTACTAAACTCTAGCTCCGAATCAGTTTAAAGATATCTAAAAACAACAAAAGAGCCAAACAAGAGCTTCTTTGTTTCGTTAAAAGAATTTTGGTTTTCTAAACAGAAATATGTATTTCTCGTTTATCAGGATGTTGTGAGTCCCTTTTACTGCCTTTATCCTTTGATCCCCCAAGAGCCCTTTTGTAAGGCTCATTCCAAAGCCAGAGCAAACAGACCTCACATGGCAAGGCCAGCCTGGCTTTTCTCCGCTCCTGGGAACTCCCCATGAAAGAGCACTGCCTCCAATGCTTGTGCATCTTAGCAAATGTCTACTCTCATAGTGAGTTCCATCGGTTCTATCCTGAAAGATGTTCTGACATTTACCCTACTGAGAACTCAGGAAATTTAAAATCTTAGACAAAAAATTTTAATAATTAAGGGCAAAAAAATACCCTACTTGCTGTATCATTTTATGTGATTTTAGTGTAGAACAACAGAATTCAAGATGTGGGGCTAATCTGTACAACCTACACAAGATTGGTAATAGTTGGCTTAATATCGTGTACAGATGTATTCACTTAAATTTTAATGCTATCTTTCAGGAATGGGAAATATGTATGTATGATGAACCATAACCTTAATGATCATAAAAAACAGTGTAAGAGGTTGAAAATTTGTAACTTGCCTCCTGTCCTTTCCCTTCCAGGTTTTTTAAATAGCTTTGAGGAGTTGCAGGCTGAAGAATGTGGCATCCTCAACGGCTGTGAAAACGGGCGCTGTGTCAGGGTGCAGGAAGGTTACACCTGCGATTGCTTTGATGGGTATCACTTGGATATGGCCAAGATGACCTGTGTTGGTAAGAATCATATGTATTTGATGGGAAATTACTCTTTTCCTGAATGCCCTGTGGCTGGACCTCAGACAATCTAGTACATTTAAGATTTGCAGAGTTTCAGTTTGGGAAGATGAGAAAAGTTCTGGAGATGGACAGTGGTGACGATTACACAAAAATGTGAAGGTACTTAATGCCACTGGACTCTCCATTCAAAAATGGTTAAAATGGTCAATTTTATGTTCCATATATTTTACCACAAAATTTTTAAAAGTTGATACTTAAGAATTCATATAAATGGTACATACCTATGGAGGAAAGGCCAGAAAGTTTGGGGTAATTAGTTTGACTCTCTTAAATTGAGCTTTTGACTCTTCAGCAAATGTTTTCCCTGAATACCTGACACCAGCAAGAGGGGAATATAGATGAAAAAGAAAATACAACTTCCATTTTAGAGAAAGTTCTTTTCATAACTCTCACGTTGCCTTCCCTCTTACTTTTAAGAGAAGGGTAAAAATATGTTTATCCTTACCGTGTGATTGAGGATGTGTTCCTGAGCCTGTTGGCCTCCTTGCTAAATGACCCTTGACTTGTAGCATTTTTTTCCTCTATTTTTGTGGCTGTTTTGCTCCGTCGTGTAGTTTCCCCACTTCAATTTTGTTAGTCTCAATCTGAAGTGGGTCTAAAAAAAAAAGGTAACCTGGGTTATTAAAGGTGTTTCAAGTGCATAGAGCCTTTCTTTCCTGTGGAAAGAAATCTAAGAAAGTAACTTAAACCTTTAGAGAGGCTGCTCAGAGGCTCTCTTTATTTCTCTTGACAACCTAACAGTTCTTCGGCATGTGCAGAGAGGAATTTAGAAGTAGGATAGTTGTTCCAGCTTCCTTAAGGTTTGACTATAAAAAGTCAAGCTGACAAAATGGTCCCTGTTGTGTTAAATAAAAAACAGGGAAAGAAATTCTAGAACCTCCTGGATAATCACCTTTTTTAAGATCTATAAAGTAGTATTTCTCTTGCATGTAATTGAAAGACAATAATGGGAAAGACTGCAATTTACTGGGGGGAGAGCACAGAACATGTTGCCAGGCTGTGTTCAGGCCGGATGCCTCAGGTAGGGTGTAGATTGCATTTCCTCCTGGAGCAATGTTGAAGCTTGCTAACCTGCGTGGTTTGGCTTATTGCAGATGTCAACGAATGTGATGAGTTGAACAACCGGATGTCTCTCTGCAAGAATGCCAAGTGTATCAACACCGAAGGTTCCTATAAGTGTGTGTGTCTGCCCGGCTTTGTACCTTCCGACAAGCCAAACTACTGCACTCCATTGAATACCGCCTTGAATTTAGAAAAAGACAGTGACCTGGAGTAAAAGTGAAGCTACATAACCTAAACCTGTATACTCTGCACTGTGTAAAGGAGAAAGAGAAATGTATTATACTTCAGACATTTCACTTGACCCAGAATGTTGGAAATATGGAAACATCATGGAATTGTATATCCGCAGAAGCGAAAGGATTCAGTGTGAGCCTGACTTGTGTGACAGACCAAATGGACATTTCTCTGAAAAAAACAGTATATATAGTCTGTTCATATGTAAAATTCAGTGGAAAAGAGGCAGAACAGTGCTATTATTTTAAACAGAAGGTTGTATTATTATGTTTTTTGTTTTGATATTTTTTACTATTGCTTGATTAAATCTGACATTTAAATAGTGGTGGAAATATTTTATATAATTTTCATTTTTTGGTTATGCAGTTCCTTGGCTACTGTTTCTTTCAAATGTCAAGTGCAAAAGCCTTTGATAAAATATTGTTTAAGCTATTATAAGTATTGTTACACAGGGTTATGCTATTCCTGGTCTGGAACATTTTTAAAATCCAAATTGTCCTGTGGAGCAGGCAGTGATTAATTGTTTCAAAACTTTTATACACATATGGAGAAAAGTACTTTATATTTACAATGTGGTATCTGATTTTAATGTCCATTTTTAGCCAAGCTGCTGGTAGGTGTTCATTGGATCCCTTTCCTACAAATGGAAGAACTAATGAACTTACATTAGTGTTATAATGTGTAAAGTAGGACCAGCAAATTTTAAAACTTGATGATCCCAATATATTTACCATTGTATGTTAAAGCAAAATAAATCACCATTTTTTTAGAAAATTTCTACATCCGAGTAATGTCAATGACCATGTGCACACAAGTTGTTCCCGACCACCCCACTCTATCAATGGTCTTCTATGAATGTAGAGTCTTTTACAGGTTAATTATTACATTTGTTAGATACTGTTATGGGTGGAATTGTGTCCCTGGAATTCATGTTGAGTCATGTCCCCTCAGTACCTCAGACTATGACTGTATTTTTAGATGAGCTAATTAAGGTTGAAGAAGGTCACCGGGGTGGGCCCTAATCCAATAGGACTGGTGCTCTTATATGAAATTAGGACATACACAGGAAGATCCTGGGAAGGCACAGGGGCCGACAGCCATCTACAAGCCAAGGAGAGAGGCCTAAGAAGAAAATTCTATAATACCTCGATCTGGAACTTCTAGCCTCCAGAATTAAAAAAAATAAATTTAAGCCACCCAGTCTGTGGTACTTTGACAGCCTTTAGCAAATGAATACAGATGCATAACATAGGAAGAATAGCTTTCAATGTTCCAAGCCTTACTTAATACAAATCCACAGTCATACAGTTGTCTTATTTAACCTGAATTTCAGAATCTTTTTTTTTTTTTAAGACTTTTTTGATGTGGACCATTTTCGAAGTCTCTATTGAATTTGTTACAATATTGCGTCTGTTCCATGTTTCGGCTTTTTGGCCGTGAGGAATGTGGGATCCCAGCTCCCTGACCAGGGATCAATCCCGCGCCCCCTGCATTGAAAGGCGAAGTCCCAACCACTGGACCACTGGGGAAATCCCTCAGAATCATTTTTAATAAGAGCATCTGAGTTTTCAAAAACAAACTATGGATAGGCATACTCAGCAGAAAATATCCCCATTTAACATTTTCTTGTAAGACAGGCTTTTGGATTTTAGTATCTGCCATAGGAGGAATGGTACATCTAAAATGTCCATGTCCTCTACCACCGAGAGCCCTATGACTGGGCACCAACTGCTATCCCTGCCTTCCCAGGAGCTTGCACGGGCCACGCACCCGCACACCCCCTGTCAAGGGGATAATGGCCAGCACACGGTAAGGAAAAAAGACACCCAAACTAAAAGCAGCTCTCACACCAAAAAACTATTAAACGCACACAAACCACACAGGAACACTCCCACTTATAAACAGACCTCCAAGATTACAGTAATTGTTTCTTATCAACTCACAGAGTAAGAAATATAGTATAAGCAAAATGAAGAAGAAGAGGAACCACTCCCACTTAAAAGACCAAGAGAATTCCCCTGAAGGAACAAACAATGAAACAGACCTCTTCAGTCTAATAGACACCGAGTTCAAAAAGGAGGTAATGAAAATACTGAAGGAATTAAGAAAGGCTGTCAACAGAAATGCAGATTACTGTAAAAAGGAACTCGAAATTAAGGTGGAGCCAAGAAAAATTAGAAAATTCATTTGCCAAGACAGAAGCTGAGCTCAAGGCAATGAATAGCAGGATGAATACATTAAGTCCGCTACATACGAACCTTCAAGTTGCGAACTTTCCAAGATGTGAACGTGCGTTCCATCAACGTCAGGCGTGAGTGAAATTGCAGCTTGCCCTCCGTCTCCTATTGCTGATGATCCTACCATCTCCCACCTCCTCTCCCTCCTCCAGTCAGTAACTCTTCTTGCCTGTTCACTCAACACCAGCCCCTGTATGCCAGCTCTTGTACTGTACGACTGTACTTCTCAAGGTACTGTACTGTAAGATTAAAAATGTTTTATTTTTGTCTTTATTTTTTATGTATTAGTTGTAAATACATTATTATGTATTATTTGAAAAGTATTATAAACCTATTATAGTAGAGTACTATATAGCTGATTGTGTTAGTTGGGTACCTAGGCTAACTTTGTTGGACTTATGAACAAATGAGACTTAATGAATGCATTCTTGGAACAGAACTCATTTGTATGTAGGGGACTTACTGTACATAATGCAGAAGAAAGAATAAGTGATCTGCAAGATAGAATACAGTGATGGAAATTACCCAATCAGAACAGGAGACAGCCAAATGAAAAAAGATGAAAGCAATATAAGAGACCTATGGAATAATATAATAAATATGACCAATATAATGTAAAAAAATACAAAGCTTGCCAGTCTATGCATAATAGGGATTTCAGAAAGAGAAGAAAGAGAAAAGGGGATTAAAAATGTATTTGAAGAAATTATGGCTGAAAACTTCTCAAACCTAAAGAAGGAAATAGATATCCAGATACAGGAAGCACAGAGGGTCCCAAACAAGATGAACCCAAACAGTCCTACACCAAGACATACTATAATAAAACTGGAAGAAGTTAAAGAGAGGATTCTAAAGGCAGCAAGAAAAGAAGCTAAGTACAAGGGAACCCCCTATAGGGCTATCAGCTGATTTCTCTACAGAAATGCTGCAGGCCAGAAGGGAGTGGCAAAATATATTCAAAGTCTTGAAAGGGAAAAATATGCAACCTAGAATACTCTACCCTGCAAGATTATCACTTAGGAGGAGAGAAGGAATTTCTCAGGGACTTCCCTGGTGGTATAAAGAATCTGCCTTCCAATGCAGGGGTCAAAGTTCCGATCCCTGGTTGGGAAACTAAGATCCCACATGCTGCGGGGCAATTAATTCCGCACACCACAACTAATGAGTTCACACCTCTCAACTAGAGAGCCCACAAACTACAGAGCCCACGCTCTCTGGAGCCTGCGCACCATAACAAGAGAAAACCTGCAAGCCACAACCAGAGAGAAGCCTGTGCACTGCAATGAAGAGCCCATGCACCACAACGAAAGATCCCGCATGCCACAACTAAGACCTGACACAGCCATAAAAGTAAATTTAAAAAAAAAGAATTTCTCAGATAAGCAAAAACTAAAAGAATACAGCAATACTAAACCTATCTTAAAAGAAATATTCAGAGGTCTTCCCTAAATAGAAAAGAAGAAGATATAGGAAAGAGGGAATCACAATTGGAAATTAAATCACTTAAGCCGGTTTACAGATCAAAAAGAAAAACTAACCTATTTCTGAAAGCAATGATAAACATAAGGAACAGCAAAAGGATAAACATGAAGATGTAAAAAAGGACATCAAAATCACAAAATGTGGGGAAGGAGAATAAGAAAATGTAGATTTTGTTTTTTCTTCTTACAATGTCTATTCTAAAACTATCAGTCTAAAGCAAGCAGTTATAGGAAGGAGTCAACATACCTGAAAAACAGGGTAACCACAAATCAATAACATACAATAGATTCATAAAAGCCGAAAAGAAGAGGACACAAACATAAAAGGAACATCAAACCATAAAAAGAAAAAGAAACGAAGAAGAAACATAGAATCGACTGGAAAACAAGGTTTAAAATGGCAATAAATACAGATGTATTAATAATTACCTTAAATGTCAATGGACTGAATGCTCCAATCAAAACACAGAGTGGGGGAGAGGGGGAAGATGGCAGAAGAGTAAGACACGGAGATCACCTTCCTCCCCACAGATACATTGGAAATACAACTACACATGGAACAACTCCTACAGAACACCCACTGAATGCTGGCAGAAGACCTCAGACCTCCCAAAAGGCAAGGAGCTCCCCACGTACCTGGGTAGGGCAAAAGAAAAAAGAATAAACAGAGACAAAAGAATAGGGATGGGACCTGCACCAGTGGGAGGGAGCCATGAAGGAGGAAAGGTTTCCACACACTAGAAGCCCCTTCACGGGCGGAGACTGCGGGTGGCGGAAGTGGGGAGCTTCGGAGCCATGGAGGAGAGCGCAGCAACAGGGGTGCGGAGGGCAAAGCAGAGAGATTCCCCCACAGAGGATCAGTGCTGACCAGCACTCACCAGCCCAAGAGGCTTGTCTGCTCACCTACCGGGGCGGGCTGGGCTGGGAGCTGAGGCTCGGACTTCGGTCGGATCACAGGGAGAGGACTGGCGGCGTGAACACAGCCTGAAGGGGTTAGTGCACCACGGCTAGCCGCGGGGGGGGGGGGGGGGGGGGGGGAAGTTTGGACCTGCCAAAGAGGCAAGAGACTTTTTCTTCCCTCTTTGTTTTCTGGTACGCAAGGATAGGGGATTAAGAGTGCTGCTTAAAGGAGTGCCAGAGATGGGCGTGGGCCACGGCAAACAGCGCAGACCCCAGAGACGTGCATGAGACACTAAGGCTGCTGCTGCCACCACCAAGAAGCCTGTGTGCAAGCACAGGTCACTATCCACACCTCCCTTCCGGGGAGCCTGTGCAGCCCGCCACAGCCAGGATCCCGTGATCCAGGGACAACTTCCCTGGGGGAACGCACGGCGCGCTTCAGGCTGGTGCAACGTCACGCCAGCCTCTGCTGCCACAGGCTTGCCCCGCACTCCATACCCCTCCCTCCCCCCAGCCTGAGTGAGCCGGAGCCCCCGAATCAGCGGCTCCTCTAACCCTGTCCTGTCTGAGCGAAGAACAGACGCCCTCCGGTGACCTACACACAGAGGTGGGGCCAAATCCAAAGCTGAAACCCAGGAGCTGTGCGAACAAAGAAGAGAAAGGGAAATCTCTCCCAGCAGCCTCAGGAGCAGCAGATTAAATCTCCACAATCAACTTGATGTACCCTGCATCTGTGGAATATGTGAACTGACAACAAATTATCCCAAATTGAGGAGGTGGACTTTGAGAGCAAGATTTATTATTTTTTCCCCCTTTCCTCTTTTTGTGAGTGTGTATGTGTATGCTTCTGTGTGAGATTTTGTCTGTACAGCTTGGCTTTCATCATTTGTCCTAGGGTTCTATCCGTCCGTTTTTTTTTTTTTTTCACTTTAAAAAGATTTTTTCTTAATAATTATTTCTTTATTTTAATAACTTTATTTTATTTACCTTTATTTTATTTTATCCTCTTTCTTTCTTTCTTTCTTTCTTTCTACTTTTTCTCCCTTTTATTCTGAGCCGTGTGGATGAAAGGTTCTTGGTGCTGCAGCCAGGAGTTAGTGCTGTGCCTCTGAGGTGGGAGAGCCAACTTCAGGACACTGGTCCACAAGAGACCTCCCAGCTCCATGTAATATCAAATGGCGAAAATCTCCCAGAGATCTCCATCTCAACAACAACACCCAGCTTCGCTCAATGACCAGCAAGCTACAGTGCTGGACACCCTATGCCAAACAGCTAGCAAGACAGGAACACAACCCCACCCATTAGCAGAGAAGCTGCCTAAAATCATAATAAGTCCACAGACACCCCAAAACACACCACCAGACATGGACCTGCCCATCAGAAAGACAAGATCCATCCTCATCCACCAGAACACAGGCACTAGTCCCCCGCACCAGGAAGCCTACACAACCCACTGAACCAACTACAGCCACTGGGGACAGACACCAAAAACAACGGAACTACGAACCTACAGCCTGCAAAAAGGAGACCCCAAACACAGTAAGATAAGCAAAATGAGAAGACAGAAAAACACACAGCAGATGAAGGAGCAAGATAAAAACCCACCAGACCCAACAAATGAAGAGGAAATAGGCAGTCTACATGAAAAAGAATTCAGAATAATGATAGTAAAGATGATCCAAAATCTTGGAAATAGAGAAAATGCAAGAAATATTTAACAAGGACCTAGAAGAACTAAAGATGAAACAAACAATGATGAACAACACAATAAATGAAATTAAAAATACTCTAGAAGGGATCAATAGCAGAATAACTGAGGCAGAAGAACGGATAAGTGACCTGGAAGATAAAATAGTGGAAATAACTACTGCAGAGTATAATAAAGAAAAAAGAAAGAAAAGAACTGAGGACAGTCTCAGAAACCTCTGGGACAACATTAAACACACCAACATTCGAATTACAAGGGTTCCAAAAGAAGACGAGAAAAAGAAAGGGACTGAGAAAATATTTGAAGAGATTATAATTGAAAACTTCCCTAATATGGGAAAGGAAATAGTGAATCAAGTCCAGGAAGCACAGAGAGTTCCAAACAGGATAAATCCAAGGAGAAACAAGCCAAGACACATATTAATCAAACTATCAAAAATTAAATACAAAGAAAACATATTAAAAGCAGCAAGGGAAAAACAACAAATAACACACAAGGGAATCCCCATAAGGTTAACAGCTGATCTTTCAGCAGAAACTCTGCATGCCAGAAGGGACTGGCAGGACATATTTAAAGTGATGAAGGAGAAAAACCTGCAACCAAGGTTACTCTACCCAGCAAGGATCTCATTCAGATTTGATGGAGAAATTAAAACCTGTACAGACAAGCAAAAGCTGAGAGAGTTCAGCACCACCAATCCAGCTTTACAACAAATGCTAAAGGATCTTCTCTAGGCAAGAAACACAAGGGTAGTAAAAGACCTACAATAACAAACCCAAAACAATTTAGAAAATGGGAATAGGAACATACATATTGATAATTACCTTAAATGTAAATGGATTAAATGCTCCCACCAAAAGACACAGACTGTCTGAATGGATACAAAAACAAGACTCATATATATGCTGTCTACAAGGGACCCACTTCAGACCTAGAGACACATACAGACTGAAAATGAGGGGATGGAAAAAGATATTCCATGCAAATGGAAACCAAAAGAAAGCTGGAGTAGCAATTCTCATATCAGATAAAATAGACTTGAAAATAAAGACTATTAGAAGAGACAAAGAAGGACACTACATAATGATCAAGGGATCGATCCAAGAAGAAGATATAACAATTGTAAATATTTATGTACCCAACATAGAAGCACCTCAATACATAAGGCAAATACTAACAGCCATAAAAGGAAAAATTGACAGTAACACAATCATAGTAGGGGACTTTAACACCCCACTTTCACCAATGGACAGATCATCCAAAATGAAAATAAATAAGGAAACACAAGCTTTAAATGATACATTAAACAAGATGGACTTAATTAATATTTATAGGACATTCCATCCAAAAACAACAGAATACACATTTTTCTCAAGTGCTCATGGAACATTCTCCAGGATAGATCATATCTTGGGTCACAAATCAAGCCTTGGTAAATTTAAGAACATTGAAATTGTATCAAGTATCTTTTCCAACCACAATGCTATGAGACTAGATATCAATTACAGGAAAAATCTGTAAAAAATACAAACACATGGAGGCTAAACAATACACTACTTAATAACGAAATGATCACTGAAGAAATCAAAGAGGAAATCAAAAAATACCTGGAAACAAATGACAATGGAGACATGATGACTCAAAACCTATGGGATGCAGCAAGAGCAGTTCGAAGAGGGAAGTTTATAGCAATACAATCCTACCTTAAGAAACAGGAAACATCTCGAATAAACAACCTAACCTTGCACCTAAAGCAATTAGAGAAAGGAGAGCAAAAAAACCCCGTTAGCAGAAGGAAAGAAATCATAAAGATCAGATCAGAAATAAATGAAAAAGAAATGAAGGAAACGATAGCAAAGATCAATAAAACTCAAAGCTGGTTCTTTAAGAAGATAAACAAAATTGATAAACCATTAGCCAGACTCATCAAGAAAAAAAGGGAGAAGACTCAAATCAATAGAACTAGAAATGAAAAAGGAGAAGTAACAACTGACACTGCAGAAATACAAAAGATCATGAGAGATTACTACAAGCAACTCTATGCCAATAAAATGGACAACCTGGAAGAAATGGACAAATTCTTAGAAATGCACAACCTGCCAATGCTGAATCAGGAAGAAATAGAAAATATGAACAGACCAATCACAAGCACTGAAATTGAAAATGTGATTAAAAATCTTCCAACAAACAAAAGTTCAGGACCAGATGGATTCACAGGCGAATTCTATCAAACATTTAGAGAAGAGTTAACACCTATCCTTCTCAAAATCTTCCAAAATATAGCAGAGGGAGGAACACTCCCAAACTCATTCTATGAGGCCACCATCACCCTGATACCAAAACCAGACAAAGATGTCACAAAGAAAGAAAACTACAGGCCAATATCACTGATGAACATAGATGCAAAAATCCTCAACAAAATACTAGCAAACAGAATCCAGCAGCACATTAAAAGGATCATACACCATGATCAAGTGGGGTTTATTCCAGGAATTCAAGGATTCTTCAATATACGCAAATCAATCAACGTGATACACCATATTAACAAACTGAAGGAGAAAAACCATAGGATCATCTCAATAGATGCAGAGAAAGCTTTCGACAAAATTCAACACCCATTTATGATAAAAACCCTGCAGAAAGTAGGCATAGAGGGAACTTTCCTCAACATAATAAAGGCCATATATGACAAACCCACAGCCAACATCATCCTCAATGGTGAAAAACTGAAAGCATTTCCACTAAGATCAGGAACAAGACAAGGTTGCCTACTCTCACCACTCTTATTCAACATAGTTTTGGAAGTTTCAGCCACAGCAATGAGAGAAGAAAAGGAAATAAAAGGAATCCAAATTGAAAAAGAAGAAGTAAAGTTGTCACTGTTTGCAGATGACATGATACTATACATAGAGAATCCTAAAGATGCTACAAGAAAACTACTAGACCTAATTAATGAATTTGGTAAAGTAGCAGGATACAAACTTAATGCACAGAAATCTCTGGCATTCCTATACACTAATGATGAAAAAATCTGAAAGTGAAATCAAGAAAACACTCCTATTTACCATTGCAACAAAAAGAATAAAATATCTAGGAATAAACCTACCTAAGTAGACAAAAGACCTGTATGCAGAAAATTATAAGACACTGATGAAAGAAATTAAAGATGATACAAATAGATATACCATGTTCTTGGACTGGAAGAATCAACATTGTGAAAATGACTATACTACCCAAAGCAATCTACAGATTCAATGCAATCCCTATCAAACTACCACTGGCATTTTTCACAGAACTAGAACAAAAAATTTCACAATTTGTATGGAAATACAAAAGACCCCAAATATCCAAAGCAATCTTGAGAACAAAAAACGGAGCTGTAGGAATCAGGCTCCCTGACTTTGTAGCTACAAAGCTACAGTAATCAAGACAGTATGGTACTGGCACAGAAACAGAAAGATAGATCAATGGAACAGGATAGAAAGCCCAGAGATAAACCCACACACATATGGTCACGTTATCTTTGATAAAGGAGGCAGGAATGTACAGTGGAGAAAGAACAGCCTCTTCAATAAATGGTGCTGGGAAAACTGGACAGGTACATGTAAAAGTATGAGATTAGATCACTCCCTAACACCATACACAAAAATAAGCTCAAAATGGATTAAAGACCTAAATGTAAGGCCAGAAACTATCAAACTCTTAGAGGAAAACATAGGCAGAACACTCTATGACATAAATCACAGCAAGATCCTTTTTGACCCAGCAAGATCCTTTTTGACTCTTTTTCCTAGAGAAATGGAAATAAAAAGAAAAATAAACAAATGGGACCTAATGAAACTTCAAAGCTTTTGCACAGCAAAGGAAACCATAAACAAGACCAAAACACAACCCTCAGAATGGGAGAAAATATTTGCAAATGACGCAACTGACAAAGGATTAATCTCCAAAATGTACAAGCAGCTCATGCAGCTCAATAACAAAAAATCAAAGAACCCAATCCAAAAATGGGCAGAAGACCTAAACAGACATTTCTCCAAAGAAGATATACAGACTGCCAACAAACACATGAAAGAATGCTCAACATCATTAATTATTAGAGAAATGCAAATCAAAACTACAATGAGATATCATCTCACACCAGTCAGAATGGCCATCATCAAAAAATCTAGAAACAATAAATGCTGGAGAGGGTGTGGAGAAAAGGGAACACTCTTGCACTGCTGGTGGGAATGTGAATTGGTACAGCCACTATGGAGAACAGTATGGAGGTTCCTTAAAAAACTAAAAATAGAACTACCATATGACCCAGCAATCCCACTACTGGGCATATACCCTGAGAAAACCATAATTCAAAAAGAGTCATGTACCAAAGTGTTCATTGCAGCTCTATTTACAATAGCCAGGAGATGGAAACAACCTAAGTATCCATCATCGGATGAATGGATAAAGAAGATGTGGCACATATATACAATGGAATATTACTCAGCCATAAAAAGAAATGAAATTGAGCTATTTGTAATGAGGTGGATGGACCTAGAGTCTGTCATACAGAGTGAATTAAGTCAGAAAGAGGAAGACAAATACCGTATGCTAACACATATATATGGAATTTAAGAAAAAAAGAAATGTCATGGAGAACCTAGGGGCAAGAAGGGAATAAAGACACAGACCTACTGGAGAATGGACTTGAGTATATGGGGAGGGGGAAGGGTAAGCTGGGACGAAGTGAGAGAGTGTCATGGACATATATACACTACCGAACGTAAAATAGATAGCTAGTGGGAAGCAGCCACATAGCACAGGGAGATGTGCTCAGTGCTTTGTGACCACCTAGAGGGGTGGGATATGGAGGGTGGGAGGGAGGGAGACCAAGAGGGAAGAGATATGGTTCATATGTATATGTATAACTGATTCACTTTGTTATAAAGCAGAAACTAACACACCATTGTAAAGCAATTATACTCCAATAAAGATGTAAAAAAAAAAAAGATATAGAAATCTGGGGGAAAAAAAAAGAAAGAGTGGCAGACTGGATAAAAACACAAGAATGTACAATATGCTGCCTATGAGAGACCCACCTTAGGGGAAAGAACACACATAGATCAAAAGTGAGGGGATACGAAAAGACGTTTCATGCAAATGGAAATGACAAGAAACCAGGAGTCACAATACTCATATCAGACAAAATAGACTTTAAAACAAACGCCCTAAATAAAGATAAAAAAGGACACTATATGATGATAAAAGGAATACAAGAAGAGGATTTTACACTCATCAACATATATACACCTGACATAGGAGCACCCAAATACATAAAACAAATACTAACAGACAGAAAGGGGGACATTGATGGGAATACAATAATAGTAGGAGTCTTTAACACCACATTCACATCAATGCACAGATCTTCTAAACAGAAAATCAATATGGCAATAGAGATCCTGAATGATACAATAGAACAGTTAGACTTAATTGATATTTTCAGGACATTACATCCAAAAAAACCAGAATACAGATTCTTTTCAAGTGCACATGGAACATTCTCTAGGATTGACCATACACTAGGGCACAAAACTAACCTCAACAAAGTTAAGATTATAGAAAGTGTGTCAAGCATCTTCTCTGATCACAACAGCATAAAACTAGAAATCAACCACAGGAAAAGAAATGAGAAAAAAATGATTACATAAAGACAATACAACATGCTACTAAAAACCACTGGGTCAATTAGGAAATCAAAAAGGAAATTAAAAAATACCTTGAGACACATGACAGTGAAAACACAACAATACAAAATCTATGGGATGTAGCAAAAGTGGTTCTTAGAGGAAAGTACATAGTGATACACACCCACCTCAAAAAGAAGAAAAATCTCAAATAGACAACATAAATTACCACCTAAAAGAATTAGAAAAAGATTGACATATACACACTAATATGTATAAAATAGATAACTAATAAGAACCTGCTGTATAAAAAATCAAATAAAATTCAAAAAAGAAGAATTAGATAAAGAAGAACAAATAAAACCTAAAGTCAGCAGAAGGAAGGAAATAATAAAGATCAGAGAGGCAATAAATAAAATAGAAATTTAAAAAATAGAAAAAAAAATCAATAAAACCAAGAGCTAGTTCTTTGAAAGGGTAAACAAAACTGAAAAACCTCTTGCCAGGCTCACCAAGAATAATAGAGAGAGAACCCAAAAAAACAAAATAAGAAATGAAAAAGGAGAAATCTCAACTGATAATGCAGAAATACAAAAAAAATAAGAGAATACTATGAACAATTATATGGCAAGAAATTTGACAACCAAGAAGAAATGGACAACTTTCTAGAAACATACAGCCCACCAAAATTGAATCAAGAAGAAATAGATTTTTTAAAATTCCTATAAATAAAAGCCCAGGACCAGATGGTTTAACAGGTGATTTCTACCAAACATACAAAGAAGAACTTATACTGATCCTTCTCAAACTCTTTCAAAAGATTAAGGGAAGGGAACACTCCCAGAGACATTCTATGAAGCAACCATCACCCTGATACCAAAACCAGTCAAAGATACCACCAAAAAAGAAAATTACAGGCCAATATCTTTGATGAATATAAACACAAAAATTCAACAAAATATTAGCAAACCAAATCCGACAACACATAAAAAAAGATCATACACCACAACCAAGTAGGATTCATCCCAAGTTCACAAGGATGGTTTGACATACAAAAATCAATGTAATACACCATATTAACAAAAGAAAAGTCAAAAATCACATGATCATCTCAACAGATGGAGAAAAAGAATTTGATAAAATTCAATATCCATTCATGGTAAATACTCTTACCAAAGTGGGTAGAGATGGAACATATCTCAAATTAGTAAAAGTTATTTATGACAAACCTACAGCTAACACAATACTCAATGGTGAAAAGCTGAAAGCCTCCCCGCTAAAATCTGGAACAAGGATGCCCATTCTCACATCTTCTCTTCAACATAGTATTGGAAGTTCTAGCCACAGCAATCAGACAAGAAAAAGAAATAAAAGGTATCCAAATTGGAAGGAAAGAAGTAAAACGGACACTATTTGCAGATGACATGATACTATATATAGAAAACCCTAAGGACTCCAAACAAAAACTACTAGAACTGATAAATGAATTCAGCAAAGTAGTGGGATACAAGATTAACATTCAGAAATCAGTTGCATTTCTCTATACTAACAATGAACTATCAGAAAAGGAATGTAAAACAACGTCTTTTAAAATCACACCCAATATATATACATACATATGTGTATATATATATATATATGAAAGACTTATATGCTGAGAACTACAAAACATTAATAAAGGAAATTAAAGAGGATTCAAAGAAATGGAAAGCTATCCCATAATCTTCAACTGGAAGAATTAATATTGTTAAAATGCCCATACTATTCAAAGCAATCTACAGATTTAATGTGATCCCTATCAAATTAGCTATGACATTTTTCACAGGACTAGAACAAATAATCCAAAAATTTATATGGAACCATAAAAGACCCAGAATTGCCAAAGCAATCCTGAGGAAAAAAAGACAAAGCAGGGGGCATAACCCTCCCCGACTTCAGACAATACTACAAAGCTAAAGTAATCAAAACAGTGTGATATTGGTACAAAAACAGACATACGGATCAATGGAAAAGAATAGAGAGCCCAGAAATAAACCCACACACCTACAGTCAATTTATCTTCAAGAGAGGAGGCAAGAATATAAAATGGGAAAAAGACAGTCTCTTCAGCAAGTGGTGCTGGGAAAGTTGGACACCTGGATGTAAATCAATGAAGTTAGAACACACCCTGACACCATGCACAAAAATAAACTCAAAATGGCTTAAAGACAAACATAAGACATGACACCCTGAAAACTCCTAGAAGACAATATGAGCAAAACATTCTCTAACATAAATCATACCAATGTCTTCTTAGGTCAGTCTCCTAAGGTAACAGAAGTAAAAACAAAACTAAAATAATGGGACCTAATCAAACATAAAAGCTTTTCCACAGCATAGGAAACCATGAACAAAATGAAAAGACAACCTACAAAATGGGAGAAAATATTTGCAAATGATGATATCAAAAAGGGCTTAATCTCCAAAATATACAAACAGCTCATACAATTCAACAACAAAAAACAAACAACCCAACTGAAAAATGGGCAAAAGACCTAAACAGACATTTCTCCACAGAAGACATACAGGTGGCCAGTAGACACCTGAAAAGATGCTCAACATCACTAATTATTGGAGAAATGCAAATCAAAACTACAACGAGGTACCATCTCATAGCAGCCAGAATGGCCATCGTTAAAAAGTCTACAAATAGGGCTTCCCTGGTGGCGCAGTGGTTGAGAATCTGCCTGCCAATGCAAGGGACACGGGTTCGAGCCCTGGTCTGGGGAGATCCCACATGCCGCGGAGCAACTGTGCCTGTGAGCCACAATTACTGAGCCTGCGCATCTGGAGCCTGTGCTCCGCAACAACAGAGGCCGCGATAGTGAGAGGCTTGCGCACCACGATGAAGAGTGACTCCCGCTTGCCACAACTAGAGAAAGCCCATGCACAGAAACGAAGACCCAACACAGCCATAAATAAATAAATAAATAAATAAATAAATAAATAAATAAATAAATAAATAAATAAATAAATAAATAAATAAATAAATAAATAAATAAATAAATAAATGTCTACAAATAACAAATGCTGGAGAGGGTGTGGAGAAAAGGGAACTTTCCTACACTGTTGGTGGGAATGTAAGTTGGTACAGCCACTATGGAAAACAGTATGGAGCTTCCTCAGAAAACTAAAAATAAAATTACCATATGATCTAGCAATCCCAGTCCTGGGCATACATCCAGACAAAACTATAATTCAAAAAGATACATGCACCCCTATGTTCATAGCAGCACTGTTCACAATAGCCAAGACATGGAAACAACCTAAATGTCTATCAACAGAGGAATGGATAAAGATGTAGTACATATATACAATGGAATACTACTCAGCTATAAAAAAAAGAATGAAATAATGCCATTTGCAGCAACACGGGTGCAACTAGAGATTATCATACTAAGTGAATTCAGAAAGAGAAAGACAAATACCATATATCACATCACTTATATGTGGAATCTAAAATATGGCACAAATGAACCTATCTACAAAACAGAAACAGACTCACAGACATAGAGAACAGACTTGTGGTTGCCAAGGGGGAAGGAGGTAGGGAGGGAGATGGACTGGGAGTTTGCAGTTAGTAGATGTGAACGATTATATTTAGAATGGATAAACAACAAGGTCCTACTGTATAGCACAAGGAACCATATCCAATCTCCTGGGATAAACCATAATGGAAAAGAATATAAAAAAGAATGTATATATGTGTATAACTGAGTCACTTTGCTGTACAGCAGAAATTAGCACAACATTGTAAATCAATTATACTTCAGATAGATAGATAGATAAAATGTCCATGTCCTAATCTCTAGAGCCTGTGAATGTTACCATATATATCAAAGGGGAATTAAGGTTGGTAATCAGCTGGCTTTAAAATAGAAATTATCCAGATGGGCCCCCTGTAACTGCAAGAGTGGAAGGAAAGGCAGCAGGAGAAGAGAGTCAGGGGGATGTGTGACTACAGAAGAAGTCAGATGCAATATGAGACTGCCTGCCACTGGTGGCTTTAAAGATGGAGAAAGGGGGGCTTCCCTGGTGGCGCAGTGGTTGAGAGTCTGCCTGCCGATGCAGGGGACACGGGTTCGTGCCCTGGTCCGGGAAGATCCCACATGCCGCGCAGTGGCTGGGCCCGTGAGCCATGGCCGCTGAGCCTGCGCATCCAGAGCCTGTGCTCCGCAACGGGAGAGGCTACAACAGTGAGAGGCCCGCGTACCACAAAAAAAAAAAAAAAAAAGATGGAGAAAAGAGGAGACAGCAGGAGCCAAGAAATGTGGATAATCTCAATCAGCTGGAAAAGGCAAGGTGTGGTTATTCTTGCCTAGCGCCTCCAGAATGCAACACTGTGGACACCTTGATTTTAGTCTAGTGAAGCTTGTGTCAACCTCTAACCTATATCACTGTAAGATAACAAATGTATGTTGTTTGAAGCCACTTAAGTTTGTGGTAATTTGTTGCAGCAGCACTAGAAAGCTAAAACAATACCCCAGCATCATAGAATGTACCTATCTCAACATTTTTCAACTAATGTTTATATAGTAAAGATTCATATCCCCACAATTCAATACAGCATTTTAAATGATGCTGGCACAGTCTTGAGTTATATTCCAAATATAATAGTTGGAATCATAGATGTTTGAAGAGCACAAACACTATTGACCAAGTGGATGTGCACTGGGACATCACTGACACTGAGAAGCCCGGCACATCATATTTAGTATGACCAGCCACTAGCTCCTGTGCTGGTCCTGAATGCATTTCCACAGTGTTTCCCATGGCCAACTAGCTCTTGTTTTCTCCTAGTGATATGGAGTCACAAATAAGATTGAGCAAGTGTCAAATTGTAGAGAAGGAATCCATGTGAGTAAGCAATCACAACAGAAAAGACTACTGCACACTAAGGAAATCTCACTGATGATCAAGAAGAGGTGTTTTAAGCATATTACATTCCAGCATCATTTTATTGTGTTTTAATTGTATTCCTAGGAAAGTGGCTGGGGGATTTTGGCTGCAGTGAATCATAAATTCTTTTAGCATTTTCACACAGAAACTTTAATTTTCACAGGTTACTAACATTAAGCAGGAGATGCCTATATATGTAATGAAGATACATAGACAGAAGTTACAGTTCAAGTTAAGTTTTGTTTCACAGCCCTGGAAAAAAGTTTTTATAATATATACGATTCTTTCAGCTCTTTTCAGTAGTTACACAATTTTACTTTTAATGCCAAACTGTCCTCCAAGTCTCAAGTTTGGGATTCTATGGCCGTGCTCCTAATTTATTAGCCGTGAAGAGACAGGCATGTAGTAAGTACCTTCTCGTCCATTTTATTTAACCCAGTATGCTAATATATGTATTTTCCAGCTGCCTGAGTAAGGGGTCTCTTCCTCTGTCCATCCACAGAACTGTTCTCTGCTAGCAGAGAACACTGCTAGCAGTTAGTAAAAGCATTCTATGCTTTTGGCATAAAAATGAAACATTGTTCCCAAACTAGACCTGGCTATCCAATTTAAGCCTATGAAATTTGAATTTACATTCTTCAACTCTGCAATATTTGTTGAAATGAGTACTAAGTACAAATCCAGCAAACCAAACCCTTAAGTGTATCAATGTTGTTTTGCATGATTTCATCATGTCTCTAAAAAAAAAATGTTTATAGGTTCAAAGGAATACCATAGTTTAGCTTTAGTGTTTTCACACACAAAGGACTAATTTTCTTACTCTAACATGTATTTGAATTCTCCTGGTAAATCTTAATGTTCTCATATGGGCAAAAATAACTCTAAATGTAAAAAATGAGGTTCATGAACATTTCAGTTGGGTCAACAGTACAAGAAGACACTTAAGATGTCTGTCAATGCCATATGCCCCTCCTTGTGGGGACAAACCATAACCATGGGTTTATGAATTGCTCTAATAAGTGCAGCACTAAAACACTTTCTAATCATCTCTTCGACTCTCAAATAAGAATGATTTAAATATGTACTAGAACACCTATGATTTACTACTCAAATCTTTGGCAAGAAGGAAGTAAAGATTCTGGTCAATTTTGGGACAAGATGGTAGAGTAGAAGGACCTGAGCTCACCTCTACTCATGAAGACACCAAAATCAAAACTAACTGCTGAACCACCACCAACAAGAAAGGACTGGAACCTACCAAAAAAGATATTCTTCCAAAGACAAAGAAGTCACAATGAGATGGTAGGGGAGGAGGGGTACATTTACAATACAATCAAATCCCTTACCTGCCAGGTGGGTGACCCACAAACTGGAAAATAATTATATCGCAGTTCTCTCACAGGAGTGAGAGTTCCGAGCCCCACATCAGGCTCCCCGATCTGGGGGTCTGGTATCGGGAGGAGGAGCCCCGAGAGCATTTGGCTTTGAAGACCAGCAGGGCTTGATAGCAGGAACTCCACAGGACTGGGGGAAACAGAAGCACCACTCTTGGAGGGCGCACACAAGGTCTCATATATACTGGGACCCAGGGGAAAAAGCAGTGACTTCATAGGAGCCTGGGACAGACCTACCTCCTGGTCTTCGAAGGTCTCATGGGGAGCTGGGGGTGGCTGTGGCTCACTGCGGGGAAAAGAGCACTGGTGGTGGAGTTACTGAGTACTCACTGGATTGAGCTGTCCTAGAGGCCACCAATTTGACACCAAGACCTAACTCCACCCAACAGCCCAAAGGTTCCAGGGCTGGGACACCACAGGCCAGACAACCAACAGGGCAGGAAAACATCCCCACCCATCAGCAGACAGGCAGCTTAAAGCTTTCCTCAGCCCACAGCCAGCACATACTTTGACATGGCCCTGCCCACCAGAGGGACAAGATCCAGCTCCACCCACCAGTGGGCAGGCACCAGTCCCTTCCACCAGGAAGCCTGCACAAGACTCAGACTAGCCTCACGCACCAGGGAGCAGACACCAGAAGAAAGAGGAACTACAATCCTGAAGCCTATGGGACCACAAACACAGAAAGTTAGACAAAATGAGATGGCAGAGGAATATACTGCAGACAAAAGAACAAGATTAAAAACTCCAGAAGAACAACAAAGTGAAGCAGAGATATGCAATCTACGTGAAAAAGAACTCAGAGTTATGATAGTTAAAGATGATCCAAGATCTCAGAAAAAAATGGAGAAACAGATTGAGAAGATACAAGAAATGTTTAACAAAGACCTAGAAAATTTAAAGGACAAGCAGATGAACAATACAATAACTGAAATGAAAAATATACTAGAAGGAATCAATAGCAGAATAAATGAGGCAGAAGAATGGATAAGTGAGCTGGAAGACAGAATGGTGGAAATCACTGCCACAGAACAGAATAAAGAAAAGAGAATGAAAAGAAATGAGGACAGCTTAAGAGACCTCTGGGACAACATTAATCACACCAACATTCCCATTACAAGGGTCCCAGAAGGAGAAGACAGAAAGGGTCTGAAAAAATATTTGATGAAATAATAGCTGAAAACTTCCTAACATGGGAAAGGAAATAGTCACCCAAGTCCAGGAAGCGCAGAGAGTCCCATAAAGGATAAACCAAAGGAGGAACAACCGTGACACTTATTAATCTAACTGACAAAAATTAAAGACAAGGAGAAAATATTGAAAGCAACAAGGGAAAAGCAACAAATAATATACAAGGGAATCCCCATAAGGCTATCAGCTGATTTTTCAGCAGAAACTCTGCAGGCCAGAAGGGAGTGGCATGATATATTTAAGGTGATGAAAGGGAAGAACCTACAACCAAGATTACTCTACCCAGCAAGGATCTCATTCAGATTCGACAGAGAAATTAAAACTTTTACAGACAAGCAGAAGCTAAGAAAATTCAGCACCACCAAACCAGCTTTACAACAAATGCTATAGGACTATAAAATACACAAAAGCACAACTACTTGTAGAGGATGCATGCACGTGACAATGTACAACAGACATGTGAACTAACTTACATGACTGGAGACATGAACGCACATTTGCATCTTTGAAAGTTCTCAACTTGAAGGTTGTAGGGGACTTACTGTGTAGACTGCTATATCAAAATCTCATGGTAACTGCAAACCAAAAATCTACAATAGATAAACACACAAAGAAGAAACAGGAATCCAAACACAACATTAAAGAGAGTCATCAAATCACAAGAGAACAAAAGAGGAAGGGAAGAAAAAAGACCTATGAAAACAATCCCAAAACAATAACAAAACGGCAATAAGAACATACATATCAATAATTACCTTAAATGAAAATGAATTAAATGCTCCAACCAAAAGACATAGACTGGCTAAATGGACAGAAAAACAAGACCCATATATATGCTGTCTACAAGAGACCCACTTCAGATCTAGGGACACATACAGACTGAAAGTGAGGGGATAGAAAAGTATATCCCATGCAAATGGAAATCAAAAGAAAGCTGGAGTAGCAATACTTCTGTCAGACAAAATAGACTTTAAAATAAAGATTATTACAAGAGACCAGGAAGGACACTACATAATGATCAAGGAATCAATCAAGAAGATATAACAATTATAAATATTTACGCACCCAACATAGGAGCACCTCAATATATAAGGCAAATGCTAACAGCCATAAAAGGAGAAACTGACAGTAACACAATAATAGAGAGGGGCTTTAACACCCCACTTACATCAGTGGGCAGATCATCCAGACAGAATATCAATAAGAAAACACAGGCCTTAAATGACACATTAGATCAGATGGACTTAATTGATATTTATAGAGCATTCCATCTGAAAGCAGCAGAATACACTTCCTTCTCAGGAATAGATCACACCTTGGGTCACAAATCAAGGATCGGTAAATTTTAAAAAATTGAAATCATATCAAGCATCTTTTCGACCATAACACTATGAGATTAGAAATCAACTACAAGGGGAAAAAACTGTAAAAAACACAGGGAGGCTAAACAATATGCTACTAAACAACCAATGGATCACTGAAGAAATCAAAGAGGAAATCAAAAAATTCCTAGGAATAAATGAAAACAAAAACACGAAGATCCAAAACCTATGGGACACAGCAAAAGTAGTTCTCAGAGTGAAGTTTATAGCAATTCAATCTTATTTCAGGAAAAAAGAAATCTCAAACAGCCTAACCTTACACCTAAAGCAACTAGAGAAAGAAGAACAAACAAAACCCAAAGTTAGCAGAAGGAAAGAAATCATAAAGATCAGAGGAGAAATAAATGAAATAGAGATGAAGAAAAGAATAGAAACTATCAGTGAAACGAAAAGCTAGCTCTTTGAAAAGATAAACAAAATTGATAAACCTTTAGCCAGACTCATCAAGAAAAACAGGGAAAGGGCTCAAATCAATAAAAGTAGAAATGAAAAAGGAGACGTTACAATGGACACCACAGAAATACAAAAGATCATAAAAGACTACTACAAGCAACTATATGCCAATAAAATGAACAATCTAGAAGAAATGGACAAATTTTTAGAAAGGTGTAATTCTCCCAAAACTGTACCAGGAAGAAATAGAAAATATGAACAGGCCAGTCACAAGCACTGAAATTGAAACTGGGATTTAAAAGCTCCCCAAAAAAGTCCAGGACCAGATGGCTTCACATATGAATTCTAGCAAACATTTAAAGAAGAGTTAGCACCTATCCTTCTCAAACTATTTCAAAAAACTGCAGAGGAAGGAATGCTCCCAAACTCATTCTATGAGGCCACCATCACCCTGATACCAAAACCAGACAAAGATACCACACACACAAAAAGGAAATTACAGGCCAATATCACTGATGAACATAGATGCAAAAATCCTCAACAAAATACTAGCAAACTAAATCCAACAATACATTATGGACCATACACCATGATCAACTGGGGTTTATCACAAGGATGCAAATATTCTTCAATATTTGCAAATCAATCAGTGTGATACACCACATTAAGAAACTGAAGAATAAAAACCATATGATCATCTCAATAAATGCAGAAAAAGCTTTTGACAAAATCCAACACTGATTTATGACAAAAACTCTCCAGAAAGTAGGCCTAGAGGTAACCTATCTCAACATAGTAAAGGCCATATATGACAAACCCACAGTCAACATCATTCTCAATGGTGAAAAACAAAGCATTTCCTCTAAGATCAGTAGCAAGACAAGGATGTCCACTCTCACCAGTTTTATTCAATATAGGTTTGGAAGTCCTAGCCACAGCAATCAGAGAAGAAAAAGAAAGAAAAGGAATCCAAATTGGAAAAGAAGAATCAAAACTGTCACTGTTTGCAGATGACATGATAATGTACATAGAAAATTCTAAAGATGCTACCAGAAAACTACTAAGGCTAATCAATGAATTCAGTAAAGTTGCAGGATACAAAATTAATACACAGAAATTTGCTGCATTTCTACACACTAAAAATAAAAGATTAGAAAGAGAAATTAAGGAAACAATCACATTTACCATCACATCAAAAAGAATACAATACCTAGGAATAAACTTACCTAAGGAGGCAAAAGACCTGTACTCCAAAAACTATAAGTTGCTGATGGAAGAAACTGAAGATGACACAACAGATGGAAAGATATACTGTGTTCTTGGGTTGGAAGAATTAATATTGTCAAAATGACTCTGCTACACAGGGTGATAGATTCAATGCAATCCCTATCAAATTACCAATGGCATTTTTTGCAGATCTAGAATAAAAAATCTTAAAATTTGTATGGAAACACAAAAGACCCATGAATAGCCAAAACAATCTTGAGAAAGAAAAACAGAGCTAGAGGAATCAGCCCCCCAGTTTCAGACTATACTATAAAGCTACAGTAATCAAGACACTATGGTACTGGCACAAAGACAGACTTATAGATCAATGGAACAGGATAGAAAGCCCAGAAATAAACTCACACACCTACGGCCAGTTAATCCACAACAAAGGAGGCAAGACTATACAATGGAGAAAAGACAGTCTCTTCAATAAGCGGTGCTGGGAAAACTGGACAGCTACATGTAAAAGAATGAAATTAGAACATTCTCTAACAACATACACAAAAATAAACTCAAAATGGATTAAAGACCTAAATGTAAGATCAGATACTATAAAACTCTTAGAAGAAAACATAGGTAGAACACTCTCTGACATAAATTGTAGCAAGATCTTTTTGTATCCACCTCTTAGAGTAATGGAAATAAAAAGAAAAATAAACAAATGGGACCTAATTAAACTTAAAAGCTTTGCACAGCAAACGAAACCATAAACAAAACAAAAATACAACCCACAGAATGGGAGAAAATATTTGCAAATGATGCAACTGACAAGGGATTAATCTCCAAAATACACAAACATCTCATACAGCTCAATATCAAAAAAAACAACCCAATCAAAAAATGGGCAGAAGATCTAAATAGACATTTCCCCAAAGAAAGAAGACATACAGATAGCTGAAAAGCACATGAAAAGATGCTCAACGTTGCTAATTATTAGAGAAATGCAAATCAAAACTACAATGAGGTATCACCTCACACTGGTCAGAATGGCCATCCAAAAGTCTACAAACAATAAATACTGGAGAAGGTGTGGAGAAAAGGGACCCTCCTACACTGTTGATGGGAATGTCAATTGGTACAGTCACTATGGAGAACAGTATGGAGGTTCCTTAAAAAACTAAAAATAGAGCTACCATCTGATCCAGCAATCCCACTCCTGGGTATACATCTGGAGAAAATCATACTTCAGAAAGATACATGCACCCCAATGTTCACTGCAGCACTATTTACAATAGCGAAGACATGGAAGCAACCTAAACGTCCACTGACAGATGAGTGGATAAAGAAGATGTGGCACATATATTCAATGGATTATTACTCAGCCATAAAAAAGAATGAAATAATGCCATTTGCAGCAACATGGATGGACCCAGAAATTATTATACTAAGTGAAGTAAGCCATACAGAGGAAGACAAATATCACATGATATCCCTTATATGTGGAATCTTAAAAAAAAGGTACAAATGAACTCATTCACAAAACAGAAACAAACTCACAGACTTAGAAAACAAACTTATGGTTACCAAAGGGGAAAGGTGGTGGTGGGATAAATTAGGAAGTTGGGATTAACATATCCACACTACTAAATATAAAATAGATAATAGTAAGGACCTACTGTATAGCACAGGGGAGTATATTCAATACTCTGTAATAGCCTTTATGGGAAAAGAATCTGAAAAAACAGATTTATGTGTATGTATAACTAAATCACTTTTCTGTACACCTGAAACTAACACAACATTATAAATCAAATATGCTCTGATATAAAATATAAATTTTTTCAAAAGAGAGGAAAGAAAAGAAGAAAGTAAAGATGGCTGTCATGAATCAGTATCAAAGTAATGGGTAATTGCAACTATGAGAAAAAGTATAAGAAGGTATCTGCAAAGCGCAAGAATAAATTACAATCTGATAAGACATTTCTCAGGGAAAATAGCTTCCTAATTTAGGACAAAACATTTACAGTCACAGGACTCAGACTTCCCTAAATGTTATCAACCCAGTTTCGTTTTACTTGACTCTCACCAAGTCAAAATGCTGAGACACCGAGGTTTGTGGCAGAGAGAGATAGCCAAGCAAGATGGGAGAACAAATCTCAAATCCATCTCCTGGAATGCAACGGGCTCCGAGTATTTATGGGGTAAAGAATAAAGCACAGTGGTCTGAGGCATGGGGAGCCTGGAGACAGTCTCTTTTCCAGTGTTCCTCCTGTTTGCAACATACACACTGGCAGGGTTTCACTATCGGGTGTCCCATTTGAGTTGAAGTTTGGGGCTTGGGGCCTACCTTTTGCTGAGTTCCTTGTGGGAGTCTTCAATTTGGTCTGGCTCATCACTGTCAAGGCACCTGCCAGCAGAGCAGCCTCTTTCATTCTCCATTGTTCCTTTTTCTCCTGAACCTGGTCCCTGCCATTAAAAATTTTGAAGGCAATTTTAACAAGTTGAGACACAGGCAGTCGAAAAGTCCCTTCCATCTTTTGCATGTTCTTCTGTGTATCTGGGGCTCTCTGACTAATAGTCATTAACCATCTGTAAATTCTCTGGGCTTCAGGGTCTAGATCTGTATATTGCCTACAGGCATTAAAGACCCTTTCTAGAAATTCTGAAGGATCTTCATTCAGGGTTTCTGTTTTGCCTCCTGCACTTTATTAAGGCTTCTTTGTTTGGTACCCCTCTTCACAATCCCACAAGAGTACAGTCTCCAGAATGGTCAAGTTTTGGCCTCTCCCTTCCATTTACATCCCAATTAGGACTCACTGTTGGCATAGCTACTCTTGCAGCAGCCAGTAGTGGGTTGCCAGGGGTTTCTGTATGAAGCCCATCTACCTCCTTCCTAGCTTTATCCAGCAGCATTCTACATTCTTCTGAAGTGAAGAGGGTACTTAATACATTTTGAACATCTGCCCAGGTTGGGTTGTGTGTTGCAACAACAAAAGAAAAAAATGAGAAAATATTTTACATTCTCTTTGGGTCATGTAAGTTGTCATACTGTTTTTAATTAAATAAATCCATAAATGTGAAGTTGAAAACAGGGAGTGGACCCAGATCAATCCCACCAGCTGCCCAGTCTCAGCATTCATACCCCCAATGGGGACTTGACTTAATGGATATCGTCCCACCTGAGTTAGGGAACCTCCCTGGCCAAATTGAGTACCCTGGCTGGTGTGAGAGGGGGAGACCATTCCTATTTCTCCATCCTCAAAGACAAGGGGTGGGTTGGTGGGCAGAGCAAGCCTGAGGCTGTGGCTCAGGCGCTGGAAGCAAAGGAGCAGTGGCAGCATCATGTAAAGGTGGAGGGAGAGCAGTCAGTGTTCAAATGAATTAGTAGCAAGTCATCCTCCTTTTCATTAGAATCAAGCCAAACAGGTTTCTTTGCCTTTCCTTCCTATTGGAACAATCTTATTTTATTTGCACAGGTTTATTCTGTTACAGTAAACACAAGACTCTACATAAGGTATTTCATCCCATTTTTCTTCCCATTTACAAAATAAGTCTAGTTGAAACACTGTATTGTAATTTAAGGATTAATTTTCAGACCATTTTGCTCCAGAATCTAAACGATATGGTTGGGTTTCCCTGGTGGTGCAGTGGTTGAGAGTCCGCCTGCCGAGGCAGGGGGCACGGGTTCGTGCCCCGGTCCGGGAAGATCCCGCGTGCCGCAGAGCGGCTGGGCCCGTGAGCCATGGCCGTTGAGCCTGCGCATCCGGAGCCTGTGCTCCGCAACGGGAGAGGTCACAACAGGGAGAGGCCCACATACCACAAAAAAAAAAAAAAAAAAACTTGAAATAAATGATATGGTTGCCATACAGTGTTACCAAAAAATACCATCTTTTTCTTTTCCCCAAATTCATAACTGAAATTTCCCCAATTTTGGAGAATGCAGCCTAGAGGGCTGAAAAAGGGAAGACATTTAATGTTTCCCATTTTGAAGGGGGTTTTCTTTCAGGGGGTTGCAACAATGAAACCTTTCTGAGGGTCCTTGCTACAGTCACCAAGAAGCTCAATCTCCAGTAGCCACTTCTTAATAATAAAGACGCTCAGACATAAATAGACATGTCCAAACAGACCAAAACAAAACGAAAAAACAGAGCCGCAGGCCTTTAACACAGATAGTATAAAAAGTTACAGCTGCTGAGGTACTCACTGTCTGCCAAAATCCTGCCAGGTTGGCCTCCAACCCACCATCTGGTCAGGATTGCAAAGACCACCTAGGCACACGTGTGTTTCTTTGTCAAGGTTACTCACCCAAAAGATGTCTTCCAAACCCAAACCCCAAAACAACTTGTTTCTCCGCTGCAAAACTAAACAAAGCATTGAAGGTCGGCAGCATCCATCAGAGAAATCCAAGGACAGTCCCAGAACTAACAGATGAGGCAGGTGCTCGGACTTGTCCACAGGCTCTCAGTTCCTGCAAGGGACCAGTGAGCCATGGGCAAAAGGTCCATCTAGACTTCTCTCATGGACTTGCCTTCGCTGAATACGTTACCGACCCAGGTTCATTTTGCCTGATCCACAGCAGTCCAAAACACTGAGATGCTGAGATTTGCAGCAAAGAAAGGATGTACTTGCAAGGCAACCAAGCAAGGAGACTGCAGAACAACTCTCAAATATGTCTCCCCAAAGGCAAGGGGCTAAGGGTATTTGTGGGATGAAGAATAAAGGCACAGGGAACAGTGATTGTAAAAAGGTACGATAATCATCACTCTGTGCCAGTGTCATGAAGCTACAGGCATCTGCACATTCAAAAGGTCACCAGGTGGACACACACATGCCCAGTTGAAGGGTTGGTGGTCCCATCCAGTTTTAACCAGCTCAGCTAAACTAGACACAGCTGATGCAGTTTCTTGAGAACAATTTAGAGAAACATCTTACTGTTTAGGCTACATGCCACTTGGAGGACATGCAAGTCTTTTGTAGGAACAATTAAAATGACCTTGATTAGTAAAGGCAGGTTAAAGGTGAAGTGGATTTAACTAATGATTACCCTTGGTTTCAGTCCTGGCATATTTTGATCATTCCTTAATCTTGAAGGAAGAGGGGCAATGACCACTGTGGCTACTTCTTGTTGATAAGGAGTGCAGACCTAACAATGGTTAGCATTCATTGGAAAACCTTTTGTTCCTGGTTTCAAGTTAACATTTTGCATAATTAGAATTTTTATACCTTAACAGCCTTGGTACAGCATTTAAGAGCACAATTTATAACTAAAAACCAAAATAAGAGGCTGAGATGTATAGATAATCCATTTCTTAATAGTCCCTGAAAAATAGGTCTAATCTCTTGGAGAATCCAGGAAACTAGTCCTAAAAATCAGTCTGGATCCAGTACTTCCAGGAATACTTGTTGTAGCCATGTAGCCTGTTGCCTAATTTTGTCTATATGGGTTTCTCTTTCAACAGAGCATTAATATATTCACAACAAGAGGTATTAGCAATAGCACAAATCCCACCCTGTCCTGCCAGTACAACATCTAGAGCTATATGGTTATCTAGGACTACTTTGGCTTACGAGTCCATTTCCTTCCATAGGTTAGTCATAGATAAGGCACTTTCATTGGCTTATTCCCTGTAAGGTAGCTGAAAGGTTTCTAATCATGCGCTCATGTGATCCAACTCCCCACCATGGTGAAAGTGCTCTACTGAATATGTACCAAAACCTATCTTCTTGATATCCAGGGAAATAGGTGGTCTTTTTTATTCTAGAGAACAATTTTAAAGAACTGTCCAATGTTGGGTCTCATTTGGATTGTGGATAGAAAAGGGAGTGACTAAGTATCCCAATAAACAAATACCACCTATGCACTAGATGTTGAGGCAGTCACAGGCCCAAGATGATCATCAAAACTGCAGACAAAGATGTACCATGAGGGGGCACCCAGAATGCCAACGAATTGTTAAAACTTAGACTCTTATTTTTAGGAATTTTGTCTAGGACATGGTCAAGCCAGGGATAGGTGTAAGGCTACATCCAGAAGGAATCGTTTAATTTGCAAATCAGCAGAGGTGTGGGTGGCCCTTGAGACTATGTTTTACCTTTTTGCATATTAGAGTGTCTCGATCACTATCAGTTTGGCTGAAACACTTAGGTGTTAAATATGGAAGGGACATAAGCAGCGAAAAATAAGTACAGTTTCTACGGTATTTTGACCAAGTAGAACTTTGACAGAGGTAGATGCCAGGGTCATTTCATTTTTAATCTGAGGATATGAGGAGAAGACCCAATTTTGGCCTAGTCAAGAAAAAGCAGGAGGCAGGAAATTCTCTGATTAATCTAACCTGGCATGTTATATCTGAGGGCTTTCTATCATAAATCACAGTGAAGTTAGGGACAGTCAAGAAGCTGATCACAGCACAACCAAAAGGGCAACAAGATCAAATACAGAAAAAAGTTCTGGATGACTTAGCCAACAGCTAGAGATTAGCTGCTTTGACCGAAGTTTGAGAAATCCTAATCACTAAATTGTCTTTCCAAGCCTGGGAGGTTGGAAACAAAAAGAAAGCATAACAAAGAAGAACAGTCATTCTGGTAACATGACAAGTTATTTAGATTGCTTTCTAAAGAGTTTTACTTTACCAAAGTCACCACTGCAGCAATCCCCTTCACCTCTATTTCTTTCGAAACTTCCTCCTGGAAAGCATTTAAGAGCATTAGGGCTTCACTTTTCCACTCAGGAAAGCCAGTATCAGGGGTGAAAAATCAGCCAAGGTTTGGTTGATCTCAATCCCGGTTCCCTTCTGCAGTGTGGTTTCCCTTTCTTGTTGCGTTCCTGGAGATACGATGGGTGTCTCCATTATCTCTGCAGGACTGGCTAAACTTGAGTGTGATGGATCCATGGCTTAATTCCCTTCATCTTCACCAAGAATGGATCACGAGTAGCACTTCATAAGGTCCAGTCCGGCAAGGATGAAGCTGGTTTTCTGGATGTTTATTCTTCCAAGATTTCAGCAGGACCCACTTTCTAGGACAGAAGTGGCAGAGGGGAACATCTGTGGGAAACATTAACCTTCTAGAAGCAAACTTATTTATATCAGAGTAGCTCCCAATAATTGTACATAATTGATAGTGTCTAGTTCCTTACTTTGAGTTCCTTCCAGATCTCCTAAACCATTTCTGGAACATAGAAGGGTCTCCCATACCACATTTCATAGGGGCTCAACTGGAGCCTGCTTTTATGGGCTACCCTCACTTGAAGCAGGGCAACTGGTAAAGCCTTATTCCAGGATTAGTGTGACAAATTTTAGCTACAGTATTTATAAGAGTACAATTCATCTTTTTCATTTTTTCCAGTAGATTGGGGTCACAAAGAAGCATGTAATTTCCGATGAAGGCTCCTGATACTTGAATTATTCTTGCTATGAAGATCCCCTCCACTGTCACTCTGAATGGGTACAGGTAAACCAAACCTTGGAATTATTTCTTTCAGTAGGGTGTTAACAACCTCACAAGCTTTTTCAGACCAGCAAGGAAATGCTTCTACCCCAACAAGCAGAAGTGTCCACAAATACTGGTAAATACCCAAGGTTTCTAGTGGCTCCTGGCATCACACTGACATCAACCTAACAGTCTTTGCCTGAGTCCAGCACCTAGAGTCCGAACTCCTTTGACGACTGGCGGTGGCCCAGTTTTAGGATTATTTTTAGCACATACGATGCATATCTGTATCACCTTTTGAATTGTCCTTTGCATATTTGGTTCTATAACGAACTTTTTTTTTTTTGCGGTACGCGGGCCTCTTACTGCTGTGGCCTCTCCCGTTGAGGAGCACAGGCTCCAGACGCGCAGGCTCAGCGGCCATGGCTCACGGGCCCAGCTGCTCCGCGGCATGTGGGATCTTCCCGGACCGGGGCACGAACCCGTGTCCCCTGCATCGGCAGGCGGACACTCAACCACTGAGCCACCAGGGAAGCCCTATAACGAACTTCTGAATCCACTGGAGGGTGGCATCTCTACCATAGTGGTACTCTGGTGTACGTAGTCTATTACGTCTTCCATAAGCTGTTTGCGTATGAGGACCTTGCCTCATCTATTATAAATCCACCCTTGTGTACCTATAGTCAGCATCCTGAGAATGGCCAGGACTCCAATCAAATCCGCGTTCATTGGCACTACCTAGGTCTTCAGGAGAATACTCTGGGTAGCATCTTGTCAAATTCACATCAGGGATCTATGTGTTTTTGTCCTGGCTGCTAGCTTTGCCACTTGATCTGCTAGATTCTTTCCTCAAGCAGTCAATTTCTGATGTCCTGGACAGTGGACAATAGCAATTCTTTTGGCTCCATGAAAGCTTCTAATAAGTTTAAATTTTCTTTGGCATGTTTAATTTCCTTCTTCTCTGCAGTTAACAGCTCTCTTTCTCCAAATGGCCCCATGGGCATGGACCACCAAGAATGCATATTTGGAATCAGTGAAAATAATTACTTTTGTCCTTACCTAGATAGAGGGATCTCATCAGGGCTATAAGCTCCACCTTTTGTATGGAGGTACCTGGTGGAACAGCTTCTGCTTCCAGTGTCTTTTGATGAGTCACTACCATCTACCCAGACTTGTGTCATCCCTGGTCCATAAAGCTTCTCCATCTGTGAACATCTCAAGGTCTGGAAAAGGGCCCTTCAATGGCCAGTCTGTCAGGTCAGAATGGCTGGAATAGATCTGTTCAATTATCTGAATTATCTGAATACAATCATGCATAGGCAATTTAGTATTCATCAGGCATAAAGTGGTAGGATTCAAGATAAAGACTGCTTTCAGAGTAACAGTAGGATTATCCAATAATATAAGCCTAGTATTTTCTCAATCTTCCTGAAGTTAACCTATATCCTCTCTTCTGTTCTAGTGCGGGAGCCGGGGGAGGGAGTACACAGTGAGGGGAGTACACAGGCAGACTGGCCATCCCTTAGTGACTCTATCTACTGGCTTTGAGAAATATGCAACAGGTCTCCTTATGCTGCCCAGGTTCTGACTTAGAACTCCAAGTTAGAGTCTGACTCTGACTCCTTGTGTCTCATAAATAAGTCAGAAAGCTTTCTGATATCTGGAAGACCTAAAACCAGGGCACTTTTTCTTTGATAACCTGGAATTCCTTATGGCATTCCCCCAGTCCAGTTAAGAGCTTCACCAAGGGGTTTTGTTATGAATCCAAAGTTGGGTATCCAAATGCAGCAGAACCCAGTCATTCCCAGGAATCCCCATAATTGTCTCTTGGTAGTGGGAACTGCAACCCTAGCTAGAACTTCCCTTCTGTTAGGGAGCAAGTTTCTGTCCTTGTGAAAGTTCTGACAATGAAAACAATCAATAAAAGATGTATAATAGTAATAGAAGAGTTTTATTTGAGCCAAACTGAGGACTATAGCCTGGGAGGCAGCCTCTCAGATAACTCTGAGGAACTGCTCTGGAGAAGCACGGATCTTTTCAGCACTATTTTATATCTTATCAGAACAAAGAACATCAAACAAGTCAAGGATACCTTCCTTCAACCTTCAAAAAAAAAACCCAAAAAACAAAAAACCCCAGCATGTACACATCAAATCAGTATGCACTTGGCTCTGAGCAGGGAGTCTAATCATTGAAGGAATAGCAGCATTGGCATTGCAGGAAGGGAGGCGTTTTAATCTTTATTTTTTTAACTTATGGTCAATGAACCCTTTTCTTTACTAATTAAAGCAGGTGTATAATGTTTGATAGGCTACAAATAGGCTGTTTTAGTTAGTATAAAATTCAAATTAAATCATGTATAAGCCAAAATGACTTCCCCATTCCTCACTATGTGAAAATATCTTCTATCACTTCCCTCTTTTGAACATAAGTCTTTCAATAGAAAGCACTGATGATCAAAATATTTGTTCTTCACTGCCAGGGTGGTTGCCACCTTCCCTGGGTTCTTCATGGTCCTCAGTTCTAGGCCATCTTTTATTGGTTTACATATATATATATATATATATATATATATTTATTTATTTATTTATTTATGTATATTTATATATGTATATTTATATATTTTTTTATATTTATATATAGAGGGAGAGGGAGAGGGGGAGAGAGGGAGGGGGGAGAGGGAGGGAGGGAGAGGGAGAGAGAGAGAGAGAGAGACAGAGAGAGAGAGAGAGAGAGAGAGAGGGAGAGATTGGCCTACTTATCCACATTGGGGGTGGGGGGGAGAACTAATCAGGTACACTGAACAAGCACAGAGGTATGCTAATGGGGATATTTTGTAGGCTATACATTTTATCAATTACATTGATGGTCACACAAACATTGTATATATGCTTTTAGCAGTAGGCTTAAAGCAAGCAGTGATCTATGTCGTGAGTAGCTTGATGGCTAGGAAAATAATACATACTGTGACAATGATAACTGTTTACAAAGCAAAGTGGAAAAGACTGTCTACTGTTCCTTGATCAGGAACAAGAAAAGGATGTCCACTCTTGCCACTTCTATTCAACATAGTTATGGAAGTCCTAGCCATGGCAATCAGAGAAGAAAAAGAAATAAAAGGAATCCAAACTGGAGTCACTGTTTGCAGATGACATGATACTATACATCGAAATTCTAAAGATGCTGCCAGAAAACTACTAGAGCTCATCAGAGAATTCGGTAAATTTGCAGCATACAAAATTAATACACAAAAATAGATAGCTAGTGGGAAGCAGCTGCATAGCACAGGGAGATCAGCTTGGTGGTTTGTGACCACCTAGAGGAGTGGGATAGGGAGGGTGGGAAGGAGGGAGACACAAGAGGGAAGAGATATGGAAACATATGTATATGTATAACTGATTCACTTTGTTATAAAGCAGAAACTAACACACCATTGTAAAGCAATTATACTCCAATAAACATGTTTAAAAAATTAATACACAGAATCTGTTGCATTCCTATATACTAACAAAAAAAGATAAGAAAGATAGATTAAGGAAACAATCCCATTTACCACCACATCAAAAAGAGTAAAATGCCCAGGAATAAAATTACCTAATGAGGCAAAAGGCCTGTACTCTGAAAACTACAAGATGCTGATGAAAGAAATCAAAGACAACACAGATGGAAAGATGTATTGTACCATGTTCTTGGATTGGAAGGATCAATATTGTCAAAATGACTATACTACCCAAGATAATCTACAGATTCAATGCAACACCTATCAAATTACCAATGGCATTTTTTGCAGATCTAGAACAAAAAAGTCTTAAAATTTGTATGGAAACACAAAAGACCTTGGATATCCAAACAATCTTGAGAAAGAAAAACAGAGCTGGAGGAATCAGGTGCCCTGACTTCAGACTATACTATAAAGCTACAGTAATCAAAACAGTATGGAAGTGGCACAAAGACAGACATAGATGAATGGAACAGGACAGAAAGCCCAGAAATAAACCCATGCACCTAAGGTCAATTAATCTATGACAAAGGAGGCAAGAATATACAACAGAGAAAAGACAGTCTCTTCAATAACTAGTTCTGGGAAAACTGGACAGCTACATGTAAAAGAATGAAATTAGAACATTTTCTAACACCATACATGAAAATAAACCCCAAAAGGATTAAAAACCTAAATGTAAGACTGGATACTATAAAACGCTTAGAGGAAAACATAGGCAGAACACTCTGACATAAATTGAAGCAATATCTTCTTGGATCCACCTCCTAGAGTAATGAAAATAAAACCAAAAATAAACAAATGGGACCTAATTAAACATAAAAGCTGTTGCACAGCAAAGGAAACCATAAACAAAACAAAAATACAACCCACAGAATGGGAGAAAATATTTACAAACGATGTGACCAACAAGGGATTAATCTCCAAATTTTACAAGCAGTTCATGCAGTTCACTATCAAAAAATAAACAACTGGGCTTCCCTGGTGGCGCAATGGTTGAAAGACCACCTGCCGATGCAGGGGACATAGGTTCGTGCCCCGGTCCGGGAAGATCCCACATGCCGCGGAGCTGCTGGGCCCGTGAGCCATGGCCGCTGAGCCTGCGCATCCAGAGCCTGTGCTCCGCAACGGGAGAGGCCACAACAGTGAGAGGCCCGCATACTGCAAAAAAAAATAAATAAACAACCCAATAAAAAAATGGGCAGATCTAAATAGGCATTTCTCTATAGAAGACAGATGGCCAAAAGGCACATGAAAAGATGCCCAGCAATGCTAATTTTTAGAGAAATTTAAATCAAAACTGAAATGACTTATCACCTCACACCAGTCAGAATGGCCATCATCAGAAAGTCTACAAACCATAAATGCTTGAGAGGGTGTGGAGAAAAGGGAACCCTCCTACACTGTTGGCGGGAAAGTAAATCCGTACAATCATTAGGGAGAATGTATGGAGATTCCTTAAAAAACTAAAAATAGAGCTACCATGGGATCTAGCAATCCCACTCCCAGGCATATATCTGGAGAAAACCATACTTCGAAAATAGCCATCCACCCCAATGTTCATTGCAGTACTATTTACAATAGCCAAGACATGGAAGCAACTTCAATATTCATCAACAAAGGAATGGATAAAGAAGATGTGGTACATATATACAATGGAATATTACTCGGCCATAAAAAAATGAAATAATGTCATTTGTGACAACATGGATTGACCTAGAGGTTATCATACTAAGTGAATTAAGTCAAATATCATATGATATCACTTATATATTAAAGCTAAAAAAAATGATACAAATAAACTTTTTACAAAACAGAAACAGACTCAGAAAGCAAACTTATGGTTACCAAAGGGGAAAGGTGGGGGGCAGGAGGGATAAATTAGGAGGTTGGGATTAATATACACACAATACTATATATAAGAGAGATAATCAACAAAGACCTACTGTATAGCACAGAGAACTCTACTCAAAACTCTAATAATCTGTATGGGAAAAGAATATGAAAAAGATTTAGTTTTATAGATATATAACTAAAAGATTTAGCTTTTTATATATATATAACTAAAAGGTTTAGTTTTATATATATAACTAAAAGATTGTTATATATATAACTAAAAGATTTAGTTATATATATATATAACTAAAAGATTTAGTTTTATATATATAACTAAAAGATTTAGTTTTATATATATAACTAAAAGATTTGTTTTATATATATAAAGCTAAAAGATTTAGTTATATATATACAACTAAAAGATTTAGTTGTATATATATAACTAAAAGATTTAGTTTTATATATATATAACTAAAAGATTTAGTTATATATGTATATATATGTGTGTGTGTGTATATATATATAAAACAAAATAACTTTGCTGTACACCTGAAACTAACACAACATTGGTTGTGTTAAATCAACTATACTCCAATATAAAATAAATCTGAAAAAAAGACTGTCTATTCCTGATGGAAGCCAATTGAACAGATCATTTTATAAAGAAGTTTTTTTTGTTTTTTACATTTTGTAGCCCATTGCACCTTTTGCGAAACTTTTTCTAGGCGCGTCTCAACTTTTCCAGGGGTATTGATTAAAAGTGCAACAAATAGTCTGAGCAATAGCACAAATGACTCCTTGTTTAGCCAGTAGAAAATCTAAGGCAACCCTGGTACCTATTATTACTTGGGCTAAGGAATTTAGGGATGTCCGTTTTGTTGCAATGCTTTTTGTAATCTTTTCGGCTACTTGACCAATGGTGGCTGACAGATTTCTGATCATCTGTTTGCATGTATTCATTCATTAAGAACCAAGATCCCCAAAGCATTTTGCCACCTGTTTGTATCCTGTTAACATGGACCTCTCAACTCTGCAATGAGGAGAAAAAAGAAGTTTATCTATTTCCTTATGTACAGACAAGGGGGAAACATAATGTCCCAATAAACATCATCATTGTATTTGCGCAGCTATTAAAAATATGTATATGCCCATCCTTGGAAAGGTGGATCAATTCCAATACCACATATGAAGGCAAAACCTGGGGAGCACAAACGATTCCTCCTAGAATGCTCTCATTGATAGCCTCATTACTTGGAAGCTTCATCAACACAATATTCAACTATGGATCTCTTCTCTTGTAGTGTTTCCAAAAGTCTTTTGCATGGTAATTAACATATGGGAGTTGCTGGCTTAATTTACTCTTTTTTCCCGTTAAGACATTTTTCCATTAAATAAGGGACAGAGCGAGGGGGTCCTGGGGTAAGTTGTGGTTGGTCTCTAATGACTAAGGATAGTATCAGACAAAGAATGGACCTATTAATATGTTGAAGAATTTGAACCTGAGAGATTAGGCCAGAGAGAGGTTGGTCTGGGTAAGTGGTAATGTTAGGAATATCTGAAGAGTCAGTAATAGGCATTATGAGGGTTCTATCCCAGTAGCTATACTTTGTGACAACTTCACAAAAGAATTTTCTTTCTGTCCTGAACATTGGGACAAAAGTGAAAACAATAATTTTCAGTTTTCATAAGGAGACAAATATTTGGTAAACAGTTCAACTGAGCTAATAGGGTGGGTCTTACAGGCCTGGTCCAGATTCTTGAGTGAGCTGTCTACCACTGTTGTCATCTTCTTGTCCTGGCTTGATGGTTGTTTTAAGGTGAGTTTGAGTTTCACAATTCTCTCTATAGGCCAGTCCAGTGCAGAGGCTCTTTTGAAGTGGGAAGTATGAATTCAGGAGTCCATTCACTTCAGTTTCATTGTGCATGAGCTAGTTAGGAGTACCTGATAAGGGTTCTTCCATCTAGGTTAGAGACAGCCCTTTAAATGATGTCTTTTTCAGTTTCCATGATCTCCTGGTTAAAAGTCACAGGGCATCTGATCTTCATCCAAAGGTAGATTACGAGATCAGCTTCAGAAACAAATTTAGAATATCCTTTTAATAATTCAATTAAACTTTACAATAATGTAACATAGTAACGAGGAGTCTTCTAGGAAGTGAGTTTAAGGTAGAAAATACCAAACCTCAAAGATAGTAACACTAGAAATATCTACAAAGGTGTATTGTTGAAATTTCTCTCTAAAATTACCCTTATTTCTATCTAATAGTCAAATTAAGACTAATGTGTTTGCAAAATAAATCTGGCTTCAATAAACTTGGTCTGATTATTTACATAAGGGTAATTGATCATATAGGCTCCTTTAAATTTGGCTTTCCTGGAACTTTTCCTAAGGAAACTCAAATTGAACTTTAAAAAAAAGGTCTCTCAAGACCAGGAAAGCCATGCCATTAAATTCTGCCTGCAATGCCTACAGATTTAGGTGGATTCCTCTCTTCTTGAGGTTCTTGCACCTGTCAGAAAGTGCCCTTTCTTATTCACCTGGAAAGGCTGTTGGGAAGCTAAGAGTTTCCAAATTCTGGAAGGATCAGGTATAAAGATAAGTGCTTCAATTCTATTTATAAATCTATAACTTATTAAATTGCTGCAAGTCATAATTAGCTTAAAGAGAAAGGTTCCCTTATATCTGTAAAGCAAAGATTAAAGGCCAGTAATATTTCAGAAAAAAAGTCATAAAAATTATCCTATTTATCAATTCATTCAATTCCATAAAACTAATTCTTTTTCTGCTTGAGTCCAGTTTCTCCATTAGTTCTGTCGACCTTGCCTGATGACTGAGGGTGATAGTGACAGTGATAATTTCAAGAAGTTTGTGAGGTTTTTGTTAAGGCTTGTATGATTTGTCCAGTGAACTGGGTGCCTTGATCACCGAGACTGAGTAACATACCCCAAGTGGAAAACACATCTAACAGTTTGTCATTGTGAGGGCATCAGCCTTGCAGCAAGGGAAGGCTTTAACCCATCATACAAAAAAATGGGGTTTGCCAGGGAGCTAGAAAGAGCTATGTGGCTGCCTTGGGTTTCCTGTAGCACACTGATTGTTTAATTCACAGCTATTGATTTCCCATCTTAGTTTCTCTGATTTAGGAGCAGACTGTTGCCATGTTACAGGGACATTAAGATAGGAAAAGTCCGGCAATGAGGGGTTAATTTTTTGCAGGAGCAGAATGAACTTTATACATGCTATAATCTTGACAGATTCTGTTGTTGTTGCCTTTGCATGTAAGTCAGCTGGGCATTTCCCTGATACTTGTGTTCAGGCCCTTTAGTGCGACCCTCAGTTTTGATACCAGGTAACACTTTATATCAGGACACATAAGACTTCCAGGAATTTCACATAATTTCTAGAGCACTTATAGTACATACTGTACTGGCATTGAAAGGCTTCATATTACCTTTTGACAGTGCTTCCCATGTAATTTAACATGCCAAAGAAGACTCATTAATCTCTGAGATGCTTCAGGACCAAAAATAAAGTCACTTTCTTTTCCCTTAAAGTGCATTTCCATTCTTCATACCCTTTGCTGAAAACACACATCTTATTTTCCTAGTAAATGGAAATATTTCCCTTATTATTTCTAGTAGCTTAAAATTACATGTAATTTTTTTTTTTTTTTTTTTTTTTTTTTTTGCGGTACGTCAGCCTCTCACTGTTGTGGCCTCTCCCGTTGCGGATCACAGGCTCCAGACGCACAGGCTCAGCGGCCATGGCTCACAAGCCTATCCGCTCCACAGCATGTAGGATCGTCCCGGACCGGGGCACGAACCCGTGTCCCCTGCACTGGCAGGCGGACTCTCAACCACTGCGCCACCAGGGAAGCCCTACATGTAATTGTTAACCCTTAAAAAAAAACCTTAATCTCTAGCAAAACCCAAGAAGCAAGAAATTGTAAATTGTTTTTCATACTAGCATTTCCTGATTGGCAAACTTATGGAACATATTCCATAACCTCTAGAAACATACATTTTCTCAGAACAGAATTTCTTTTCTCAGTGTGGTACAAGACATGAGCCCAGTTAAGCCCAAACATCTTTAGTGTCTCTCCAATAAGACAAAGTAGGACAACTTAGACTTGCTTAGCCATTGATTTGTCAGTATTTTATCTTAATTAGAAATGATCTGAATCTTCAGTGAATTCCCTCATCTAACTTAATTTAGCAAACACTAAAGTTTCAAGTTACCAAACGTCTGGAGAAACTATTTTTAACTAGGCATACCATAAAACATAACCATTCTTAAAGAGTTCACCTAAGAACTTTTATCCCATTTAACTCTATTACTTATAAAAATATCATACCAATTTCTTGTTGACAAATTTATGAGCTTATAGACATTTTAGCAAACCTAGGTACAATAAAAGTATTGTACTTAATGTTGATGACTCTAAAGACATGTCTGTATTAAACAACTTGAACTTGTTTTTCATTAAAGATAATCCTAGATCACATGATCCCTTAAAATTTTGCGTTAGTTTTTGTTATATTTAGAAATACTTGATTTGTAAGTGCTTACTTTTAAGTCAATTCAATAGAGCTCTTTCATAAGTTAACAATATCATCCAGGGGTAAAAACATTTATAACAGATATACATAAATCCAGAGAGAGAGATCTCAGTTTTCCTGCTTGAATTTTAAGAGGCCTCTTTTCATTTTTTTCCCCTTCGGTTTTAGGTTCTACTAGTTGAGTCAAGGTTATAGTCTCAGGCAATGTGGCCTGTGTTTACATTTCAAAGACTTAAGAGTTACGATTTCAAGCTTTCTCTGGAATACTTTTGTTCTCTCAGGAACACAATTTTGAAAGTGTGTTTCATCAAGCCAGCTTTCATTAAATGTGCAGGCAAAAATGAGTTTTGGAATGTCAGAAGAGCTCTACTCCAGCTGTTTTTAGGGTTAGAAAAGTATTTTCAAGTATTGGCTCCATAACAATTATAGAAACCAGCTGGAGTTTCAGTGGGTGGCTGCCTATCCGGGAGCTAGTAAGCTTTAGAAACACAATTTCCCACTTTCTTTCAGTTTTGTTTTATTATATGGTACAAATCTTTCCAACTTTAAGCCACATTAAAAAAAAAAAAAAAAGTCAGCCAACCCAGTTCACTCAGAGCTTCCCCTGAGGACTTGTCTCTTCTGTTAACTCTGGGAAACTGCTCTGGAGTAGTATGATTTCAGCAGTTTTGTATCTTGTCAGAACAAAGAACAAATAAGTCAGGGATACAGTCAAGATTTAAAAAAACAAAACAAAAAAACCCAGCATGTACACAGTGAGTCAGTACGGCCTTGGCACCTGGGAAAGGAGTCTCATCAAAGGAGTCCCAGCACTGACATCCCAGGAAGAGAGGCATTTAATCTTTATTTTAAAACATGAACATTCTTTACTTCTGGTCAATACACCCTTTTCTTTAATAAGAAAAGCAGAGGGTGGAGATCAGGCCAAGATGTTGTAGACAGCCCCTGAGCTCACCAGAATCGCAACTACGTGCAGAACAACCATCAATGCAAAAGACTGGAAGCTACTAGAAGAGATTGTCTACAACTGAAGACATAAAGAAGAAACCACAACAAGGGTAGGAGGGACGGACTTGCAATATAATCAAGTCTCATACTCCCAGCTGGGTGACCCACAGACTGGAGAATAATTATATTGCAGAGGTTCTCCAACAGGAGTGAGAATTCCAAGCTCAACATTGGGCTCCCCAGCCTAGGAGTCCTGCGCCAGGAAGATGAACCCCAAGAGCATTTGACTTTGAAGGCCAAGGGGGCTTAATTTTGGGAGTCCCAAAGGGCTGGGGGAAATAGAGACTTCACTCTTAAAAGCACACACAAAACCTCAGATGCTCTGGACCAAGGGCGAAAGCAGTAATTTGATAGAAGCCTGGGCCAGACCTACCTGCTGGTCTTGGAGAGTCTCTGAGAAATGGAGCATGGCTGTGGCTCACCCTGGGTATATAGACCCTGGCCACAGCCATTCTTAGGAGCTCCTTCTACCATGTGGCCCTAGCACTGGCAGGTGCCACATGCAAAATCCTCCCTCTAACTCATTAGTGCCAAGACCTGGCCCCACCCAATAGCCTGTAGGTAGGCACCAATGCTGCGATACCTCAGGCCAAGCAACTAACTGGGTGGGGACACAGCCTTGCCCATTAGCAGACAGGCTGCCTAAAAGCTTCCTGAACCCACAGGCACATCTAGATGCAGCCCTGCCCAGAGGTCCAGAACACAGTTCCACCCAACAACAGGCAGGCACTGGCCCTGCCTTTCAGGAAGCCTGCCTTAGCTTCTGGACAAGGCTCACCCACCAGGGAGCAGACACCAGATACAACAAAATCACAATCCTGCAGCCTACCAACCCAGCCTGCCCACAGAAGGCCAGACCCTGCCCCAGGACCAGCTAGACCCCGGCCCTGCCCACCAGCAGGTCAGCACAAGATTTGGGACACCGTGGACCCCATATCCAACTGTGCCATAAATAAACCTCACTCACCTGCAATCTGACACCAGCTCTGGGATCCCTGGGCCCTGTAGCCAGAACCCAGGACACAGCTCTGCCTGCCAGTAGCCTGTCATTAATCCCAGGACCTGGCTTCATCCACCAGTGGGAGGGCAATGGCCCCTGAGTCCTCTGGACCCTGACTCTACCCACCAGTGAGCCAGCACTAGCCCCAGGGCCTCCTAGGGTTCTGTAGTCAGCCACCTAATGACCAGGACCTACAACCTGCAGCTGGCAGCCTCTGCAGAAGGCAGGGCCTAGCAACCAAATGGACTAGGGACCAACCAAGCCTACCAGACCACCCACATAGTCAGCCCACCACAACAGAAGGACCAACGCAGCCCTCAGAGAGGGAACCCCTATAGCATATAGCTTGAGTGACAAAAGGGGGGTGTGCTGCTGGGATACATAGGACACCTCCTACAGAAGGCCACTTCTCCAAGGTCAGGAAATGTAACTAACCTACAGATACATAAAACTACAAACGGCAACTTGGACAAAACAAAGCAGCAGAGGAACATGTTTCAGACAAAGGAACAAGATAAAACCCCAGAAGAACTAAGTGAAGTGGAGATAAGCAATCTACCCAAGCAAGAGTTCAGGGTAATGATTGTAAAGAGGAGAAGAATGGATGCACAGAGCAAGGAATTAGACTTTTTAACAAAAGTTAGCAAATTAAAACATCAAGCACACTAATAATTGCATTATAGGGTCCCAGAGGAGAAGAGAGAGAGAAAGGGCCTGAGAACATATTTGAAGACATAATGGCTGAAAATATCCCTAACTTGGGAAAGGAAAAAACATCATCCAAGTCCAAGAAGCATGGAGAGTCCCACACAGCATTAACCCAAAGAGGAACACACCAAGACACACTGTAATTAAAATGACAAAAATTAAAGATAAGGAGAGGATACTACAAGCAGCAAGGGAAAGTAACATACAAGTTAACTCCCATAAGGCTATCAGCTGATTTTTCAGCAGAAATTCTGCAGGTCAGAAGGCAGTAACATGATATATTTAAAGTGATGAAAGGGAAAAACCTACAACAAATAATACTCTACCCAGCAAGGCTCTCATGCAGATTTGGTGGAGAAATCAAAAACTTTACAGACAAGCAAAAGCTAAAAGAGTTCAGCACCACTAAACCAGCTTTACAAAGAGTGTTAAAAGGAACCTCTCTAGTTGGGGGGAAAAAAAGACCATAACTAGAAACAAAGTTACAAAATGAAAAAGCTCACTGGTAAAGGCAAACCTACAGTAAAGGTAGGAAATCATCCATGCACAAAGCTAGTAGGAAGGTTAGAAGACAAAAGTAGTAAAATCATCTATATCCACAATAAGCAGTTAACGGATACACAAAAAAATTAGCTGTAAAATATCATATCACAAACAGTAATCATGAGTGGAGGAGAGTATGAATGCAGGGTTTTAAAAAATACATTTGAAATTAAGAGATCAGCAACTTAAAACAATCGTGTGTGTGTATATATATACACACACACATACATATATATACACCTCATGGTAACCGCAAACCAAAAATCTGTAGTATACACACACACACACACACACACAAAGGAATCCAAACATAACACTGAAGATAGTCATCAAATCACAAGAGAACAAAAGAAGGAAAATAAAAGACAAAACAAAAACAACCACAAAACGATTAACAAAATGGAAATAAGAACATACATATCAATAATCACCTTAAATGTAAATGGACTACATGCTCCAATCAAAAGAAATAGAATGACTGAATGGATACAAAAACAAGATCCATATTTATTCTGCCTACAAGAGACTCATTTCAGATGAAAAGACACACAGGGATTGAAAGTGAGGGGATGGAAAAAGGTATTTCATGCAAATGGAAATCAAAAGAGTCAGAGTAGCAATACTTATATCATACAAAAATTGACTTTAAAATAAATACTGTTACAAGAGACAAAGACACTACATAATGATCAAGGATTCAATCCAAGAAAAAATAACAATTGCAAATATATGTGCACTCAATACAGGAGCACCTAAATATGTAAGTCAAATATTAATGGGCATAAAAGGAGAAATTGATAGTAACACAATAGTACTAGGGGACTTTAAGCCCCCAACTTACATCAATGGACAGATCATCCAGATGGAAAAAAATAAGGAATCACTGGCCTTAAATGACAGATTGGACTACACGTACTTGATATCTATATATACAGGGCATTCCATCCAAAAGCAGAAGACTACACATTCTTTTCAAGGGCACATGGAACATTCTCCAGGATAGCTTACATGCTAGGCCACAAAACAAGCCTCAGTAAGTTTGAAATCATAACCATCTCTTCCAACCACAACGCTATCAGACTAGAAATCAAATACAAGAAAAAAAACTGCAAAAAAACCCAAACATGTGGAGGCTAAACTATATGACACTAAACAACCAATGGATCATTGAAGAAATCAAAGAGGAAACTAAAAATTACCTAGAGACAAATGAAAATGAAACAGGACAATCTAAAACCTACAGAATGCAGCAAAAGCAGTTCTAAGAAGGAAATTTATAGCAATATAAGCTTACCTCAGGAAACAAGAAAAATCTCAAACAACCTAAGCTTACACCTAAAAGGAACTAGAGGAGAATAAACAAACCCAAAGTTAGTAGAAGAAATCATAAAGATCAGTGCAGAAATAAATAATATAGAGACTAAAGAAAACAATAGAAAAGATCAATGAAAATAAAAGCTGTTTCTTTGAAAAGATAATATTGATAAACCTTTAGCCAGACTCATCAAGAACAAAAAAAAAGGGAGAAGGCCTAAATCAATGAAATGAGAAATTAAAAAGGAGACGTTACAACTGACACCACAGAAATACAAAGGATAAGAGACTACTATGAACAACTACATGCTGATAAAATGGACAACCTTTAAAAGGGGACACATTTTTAAAAAGTACACTCTCCCAAGACTGAAATAGGAAGAAACAGAAAATATGAACAAATTACCAGTAATGAAACTGAATCAATAATTTAAAAATTCCCAACAAACAAAAGTCCTGGACCAGATGGCTTCTAAATATTTGAATTCTACCAAACACTTAGAGGAGAGTTAACATCTATCTTTCTCAAACTATTCCAAAAAACTGCAGAGGAGGAACATTTCCAAACTTATTCTATGAGGCCAGCATTACCCTGATAGCAAAACCAGATGGATATCACAAAAACAAAATTATGGGCCAAGAACACTGATGAACATAGATGCAAAAATCCTCAAAAGAATATTAGCAAACTGAATCCAACAATATATTAAAAGAATCATACACCATAATCAAGTGGGATATACTCCAGTGATGCAAGGATTTTTCAATATTTGCAACTCAATGTGATTTAACAAATAAACAAATTGAAGAATAAAAACCATATGATAATCTCAACAGATTCAGGAAAAGCTTTTGACAAAATTCAACATCCATTTATGATAAAATAACTTTCCAGAAAGTGGGCATAGAGGGAACATACTTAAAAATAAAGGCCATATACGACAAACCCACAGCAAACATCATACTCAAAAGTGAAAAACTGAAATCATTTCCTCTAAGATTAGGAAAAAGACAAGGATGTACATTCCTGCCATTTTTATTTAATATAGTATTGGAAGTCCTAGCCACAGCAATCAGACAAGAAATAAAAGGAAACCAAATTGGAAAGGAAGAAGTAAAACTGTTTGTAGATGACATGACTCTATACATAGAAAATCCTAGAAATGCCACCAGAAAACTACTAGAGCTCAATGAATTTGCTAAAGTTACAGGAAATAAAATTAATATACTGCTGCATTTATATACACCACCAACAAACTATCCGAAAGAGAAATTAAGGAAACAATCCCATTTACCATCACATCAAAAAAGAATAAATAACCTAGGAATAAACCTACCTAAGGAGGCAAAAGACCTGTACTTGGAAAACTATAAGACATTGATGAAAGAAATTGAAGACAACACAAACAGATGGAAAGATATACCATGTTCTTGCAAGAATCAATATTGTTAAAATGACATACTACCCAAAGCAATCTACAGATTCAATGCAACCTCTATCAAAATAACAATGGCATTTTTCACAGAATTAGAACAAAAAATTTTAAAATTTGTATGGAAACACAAAAGAACCTGAACACCCAAAACAATCTTGAGAAAAATCAGAGCTGGAGGAATCATGCTCCCTGACTTCAGACTATAGTACAAAGCTACAGTAATCAAAACAGTATGTTCGTGGCACAAAAATAGACACACAGATCAACGGAACCAAATAGAGAGCCCAGAAATAAATCTACTCACTTATGGTCAATTAATCTATGACAATGGAGGCAAGAATACACAATGGAATAATGGGATATTTTACGCAGTAAAAAGAAATGAAGTACTAATACATACTACAACATGGGAGAATTTTGAAAACATTATGCTAAGGAAAAAAACAGTCACAAAATGTCATACAGTATATGATATCATTTTTACGAAACATCTATAATAGGCAAATCCATAGAGAGAAAAGTAGAACCGGGGGCTGGGAGCAAGTAGGAATAGGGAGTACTGCTAATGGGTCTGGAGTTTCTTCTGGGGATGATGAAAATGTTCTAAAATTGATTGCACAACTCTGTGAATATACTAAAAAACACTGAATTGTACACTTTAAATGGGTGAATTTTATAGTATATGAATTATATCTCCATAAAGCTGTTTTATTTTTTAAATACCATTATACTGCTGGTAATTAAGAAAGAAAAATAGAAATAAACAAAGTTTAAAAAAATTTACAATAGAGAAAAGACAGTCTCTTCAGTAAGTGGTGCTGGGAAAACTGGACAGCTACATGTAAAAGAATGAAATTAGAACATTCTCTAGCACCATATACAAAAATAAACTCAAAATGGATTAAAAACCTAAATGTAAGGCTGGATACTATAAAACTCCTAGAAGAAAACATAGTCAAGACACTCTTTGACATAAATCACAGCAATATCTTTTTGGATTTGTCTCCTAGAGTAATGGAAATAAAAAGTAAACAAATGGGACCTAATTAAACTTAAAAGCTTTGACATAGCAAAGGAAACCATAAAGAAAATGAAAAGACAACACTCAGAATGGGAGAAAATATGATTTGCGAATGATGCAACTGACAAGGGATTAATCTCTGAAATACACAAACATCTCATACAGCTCATTATCAAAGAAAAACACAAACAACTCAATCAAAAAATGGGCAGGGTTTCCCTGGTGGCGCAGTGGTTGAGAGTCCGCCTGCCGATGCAGGGGACGCGGGTTCGTGCCCCAGTCCAGGAGGATCCCACATGCCGTGGAGCAGCTGGGCCCGTGGGCCATGGCCACTGAGCCTGCGCATCCGGAGCCTGTGCTCCGCAACAGGAGAGGCCACAGCGGTGAGAGGCCCGCATACCGCAAAAAAAAAAAAAGGGCAGAATATATGAATAGATATTTATCCAAAGAAGACATACAGATGGCCAAAAGTCACATGAAAGATGCTCAACATTGCTAATTATTAGAGAAATGCAAATCAAAACTTCAATGAGTTATCACTTCACACTGGTCAGAATGGCCATCATCCAAAATCTACAGATAATAAAGTCTGGAGAGGGTGTGGAGAAAACTGAAACTTCCTACACTGTTGGTGGGAATGTAAACTGGTACAGCCACTATGGAGAACAGTATAGAGTTTCCTTAAAAAACTAAAAATAGAGCTACCATATGACCCAGCAATCCCACTCCTGGGTATATATCCACAGAAACCCATACTTTGAACAGATACATGCACCTCAGTGTTCACTGCAGCACTACTTACAATAGCCAAGACATGGAAGCAATCTAAATGTCCATTGACAGATGAATTAATAAAGAAGATGTGGTGTGTGTGTGTATATATATATATATATATATATATATATACACACACACACACACAATGGAATATTACTCAGCCATAAAGAAGAATGAAATAATGCCATTTGCAGCAATATGGATGGACCTAGAAATTATCACACTAAGTCAGACAGAGAAAGAGAAATATATGATATCACTTATATGTGGAATCTAAAAAATGATACAAATGAATTTATTTACAAAACAAAAACAGACTCACAGACATAGAAAACAAACTTTTGGTCACCAAAGGGGAAAGGTGGGTTGGGAGGGATAAATTAGGATTTGGGAGTAACATATACACATTACTATATATAAAATAGATAAACAACAAGGACCTACTGTATAGCACAGGGAACTATACTCAGTATTTTGTAATAACCTATATGGGAAAAGAATCTGAAAACAGAACGTGTGTATGTGTGTGTGTGTGTATAGATATATATATATAAAAATCACTTTGCTGTACACCTGAAACTAATACATTATAAATCAACTATACCTCAATAAAAAAAAAAATTATACCAATATCCCTCAAAAAAAAAGAAAAACTCAAAATGAATTAAAGACCTAAATGGAAGATCAGAAACCATAACATTCCTAGAGGGAAACATAGAACACTCTGACATAAACAGTAGCAAAATTTTTTGGATCTGTCTCCTAAATCAAAGGAAATAAAGGCAAAAGAAATAAATGGGGCCAAATTAAACTTAATTCCACAGCAAGGAAACCACTGACAAAATGAAAAGACAACCTGAATGGGAGAAAATATTTATAAATTATATGACCGATAGGGGGTTAATATCCAAAAGACATAAAATACATAAACAGGTCCTACAACTCAACATCAAAGAAAAAAAAAAGAAACCCGATTTTAAAAATAGGCAGAAAAGAACCTACAGTATGCTGCCTACAAGACAGCCACATTAGGGCAAAAGTCATAGACAGATTGAAAGTGAGGAAATGGAAAAAGATATTTCTTGTCATTCTAGAAATGACAAGAAAGTGGGGGTAGCAGTACAAAACAGACTTTAAAACAAAGTCCATAAACAAAGACAAAGAAGGACAGTATGATGATAAAAGGATCAATACAAGAAGAAGATATCACACTCGTTAACATATAGGAGCACCCAGTATAGGAGCATCTAATACCAATCCTTCTAAACTCTTCCAAAAAATTGAAGAGGAGGCAACACTCCCAAAGACATTCTATGAAGCCACAATAACCCTCATACCAAAACCAGACAAAGACACCACCAAAAAAGAAAATTACAGGCCAATATCTTTGAAGAATATAGATGCAAAAATTCTTAACAGAGTATTAGCAAACCAAATCCAACAACACGTAAAAAACATCATACACCATGACCAAGTGGGATTCATCCTAAATTCACAAGGATGGTTCAACGTATGCAATCAATCAATGTGATACACCACATAAATGAAAGACAAAAAACATGATTGTCTCAATAGATGCAGAAAAAACATTTGATAAAATTCAACATCCATTCATGATAAAAACTCTTACCAAAGTGGGTATAGATGGAATATATCTCAACATAATAAAAGCTATTTATGACAAACACACAGCCAATATAATATTCAATGGTGAAAAGCTGAAAGCCTTCCTGCTAAAATCTGGAACAAGACAAGGATACCCACTCTCACTTCTTGTATTTAACATAGTGTTGGAAGCCCTAGCACAGCAAATCAGATGAGAAAAATAAAAGGTATCCAAATTGGAATAAAAGAGGTAAAACTGTCATTATATGCAGATGACATGATACTCTATATAGAAAACCCTAAAGACTCCACACAAAAACTACTAGAACTCATAAACGAATTCAGCAAGGTAGCAGGATACAAGATTAACATACAGAAATCAGTTTCATTTCTTTACACTAACAATGAAATATCAGAAAAGGAGTGTAAAAAAACAATACCTTTCAAAACCACACCCCCAAAAATAAAATACTTAGGAATAAACCTGACCAAAGAGTGAAAGACTTATACACTGAGAACTATAAAGCATTAATAAAGGAAATTGAAGATGCTTCAAAGAAATGGAAATATATCCCATGCTCTTGGATTGGAAGAACCAATATTGTTAAAATGGCAATACTACCCAAAGCAATCTACAGATTTAATGCGATTCCTAACAAATTACCCATAACATTTTTCACAGAACTAGAAAAAATAATCCTAAAATTTATATGGAACCATTAAAGACCCAGAATTGTGGCAATTCTGAAGAAAAAGAACAAAGCACGAGGCATAACCCTCCCAGACTTCAGACAATACTACAAAACCACAGTAATCAAAACAGAGTGGTACTGGCACAAAAACAGACATATGGATCAATGGAACAGAATAGAGGGCCCAGAAATAACCCCAAACACCTATGGTCAATTAATCTTAAAGGAGGCAAGAATATACAATGGAGAAAAGACAGTCTCTTCAGCAAGTGGTGTTGGGAAAGCTGAACAGCCACATGTAAATCAATGAAGTTAGAACACATACACAAAAATACACTCAAAATAGCTTAAAGACTTAAACATAAGACATGACACCATAAAACTCCTAGAAGAGAACATAAGGCAAAACATTCTCTGACATAAATCATATCAATGTTTTCATAGGCCAGTCTCCCAAGGCAATAGAAATAGAAACAAATGGGACCTAATCAAACTTAAAATCTTTTGCACAGCAAAGGAAACCATAAACAAAATGAAAAGACAACCTCAAGAATGGGAGAAAATATTTGCAAATGATGATCCCAACAAGGGCTTAATCTCTGAAATATACAAACAACCCATACAACTCAACAACAAGAAAACAAACAACCCAACTGAAAAATGGGCAGAAGACCTAAGTAGACATTTCTCCAAAGAAGAAATGCAAATGGCCAATAGACACATGAAAAGATGCTCAACATCACTAATTATTAGAGAAATGCAAATCAAAACTACAATGAGGTACCACCCACACTGGTCAGAATGGCCACCATTTAAAAAATCTATAAATAGCAAATGCTGGAGAGGATATGGAGAAAAGGGAACCCTCCTACACCGTTGGTTGGAATGTTAGTTGGTACAGCCACTATGGAAAACAGTAGGGAGGTTCCTCAGAAAACTAAAAACAGAATTACCATATGATCCAGCCATCCCACTCCTGGGCATATATCCAGACAAAACTCCAATCCAAAAAGATACATGCAGCCCTATGTTTATAGCAGCACTATTAACAATAGCCAAGACATGGAAACAACCTAAATGTCCATCAACAGAGGAATGGATAAAGAAGATGTGGTACGTATATACAATGGAATACTACTCAGCCATAAAAAGGAATGAAATAATGCCATTTGCAGCAACATGGATGCAACTAGAGATTATCATACTAAGTGAAGTAGGTCAGAAAGAGAAAGACAAAAACCATGTGATATCACTTATATGTGGACTCTAAAATATGACACAAATGAACCTATCTATGAAATAGAAACAGACTCATGGACATAGAGAACAGACTTGTGGTTGACAAGGGGGAGGGGGTTAGGGGAGGGGTGGAGTGGGATGTTGGGGTTAGCAGATGTAAGCTATTATCTATGGAATGAATAAACAAGGTCCTACTGTATAGCACAGAGAACTATATTCAGTTTCCTATGATAAACCACAATGGAAAATAATATTTAAAAAAGAAGTATATATATGTATAATTAAACCACTTGGCTGTACAGCAGAAATTAACACAACACTGTAAATCAACTATACTTCAATTTTAAAAAAAGATATAGGGGCACTTAAATACATAAAAATACTGACAGACATAAAAAGAGAAACTGATGAGAATACAATAACAGGAGACTTTAACACCTCACTGACATCAATGGACAGATCTTCCAGACAGAAAAAAATCAGTAAGGCAACAGAGATACTAAATGACAAAAGTTAGACTTAATTGGTATCTAAAGGACACTACATCCAAAAAAAGCAGAATACACATTCTTTTTAAGTGCACATGGAACACTCTCTGGGATAGACCACATCCTAGGACACAAAACGAACCTCAACAATTTAAGAGGATAGAAATCACTTCAAGCATCTTTTCTGACTACAACAGCATGAAACTAGAAATCAACGACAGAAAGAGAAACAAGAAAAAACAATAACATGGAGACTAAACATCCTACTTAAAAAAAAAAAAAAAGGCTCAATGAGGAAACCAAAGAGGAAATTAAAAAATACTGAGACAAATGAAAATGAAAATACAACCAAAGTTTATGGGATGTAGCAAAAGCACTTCCTAGAGGGAAGTTCATAGTGATACAGGCCTTCCACAAAAAAGAAAAATCTCAAATAACCTAACCTGTCACCTAAAAGAAAAAGAACAAATAAAACCTAAAGTCAGCAGAAGGAAAGAAATAAAGATCAGAGAGGAAATAAATAAGAGGTTAAAAAATAGATAAAGTTAATAAAACCAAGAGCTGCTTTTGTTTGTTTGGTTTTTTTTTGCGGTATGCGGGCCTCTCACTGTTGTGGCCTCTCCCGTTGCGGAGCACAGGTTCCGGACGCACAGGCTCAGCGGCCATGGCTCACGGGCCCAGCCGCTCCGTGGCATGTGGGATCTTCCCGGACCGGGGCACAAACCCGTGTCCCCTGCATCGGCAGGCGGACTCTCAACCACTGCACCACCAGGGAAGCCCCAAGAGCTGGTTTTTTGAAAGGATAAACAAAAATCAACAAACCTCTGGCCAGGCTCACCAATGAAGAAAAGTGAGAGGACCCAAATATTGATATAAGAAATGAAAGGGGAGAAATAACAACTGATATGGCAGAAATACAAAAAAAATACTATGAACAGTTATATGCCAATAAAATGGACAACCTAGAAGAAAGAGATAAGTTTCTAGAAACATATAGCCTGCCATAACTGAATCAAGAAGAAACATAATTTGAACAGACTGATCACTAGAGTGAAATAGAATTGGTAATTAAAAAAAAAAAACTCCTGCAAGCAAAAGTCAAGGACCAGGGCTTCCCTGGTGGTGCAGTGGTTGAGAGTCCGCCTGCCGATGCAGGGGACACGGGTTCGTGCCCCAGTCTGGGAAGATCCCACATGCTGTGGAGCGGCTGGGCCTGTGAGCCCTGGCCGCTGGGCCTGCACGTCCAGAGCCTGTGCTCCGCAATGGGAGAGGCCACAACAGCGAGAGGCCCGTGTACTGCAAAAAAAAAAAAAAAAAAAGTGCAGCAGTCCTAAACAGACATTTCTCCAAAGAAACATAGAGATGGCCAAAAAGCACATGAAAATATGCTTGACACCACTATTTACTAGAGAATGCAAATCAAAATTACAATGATTTATCATCTCACAATGGTCAGAATGGCCATCATCAAAAATAATAAATGCTGGAGAGGGTATGGAGAAAAGGGAACACTCCTACACTGTTGGTAGGAATGTAAATTGGTGCAGCCACTATGGAGAACAGTATGGAGGTTCCTTAAAAAACTCGAGTTACCACATGGGTCTGCCTATATAGGGTATTTTCAGTGGTAAATACCACAGTACTATACAATCAATGGTTGGTTGCATCCACAGATATGGAGGAACCACGGATATGGAGGGCCAACTATAAATTATAACTTAGATTTTTGACTGCCAGGAGGGTTGCACCCCTAACCCCTTCATTGCTCAATAGTCAACTGTACTCTTATGTGATATTATTCATAACCATGGCTCTACCACCTATAATGTTAGGCTGACTCCCAAACCGGCAACATGAATCCCAGCTTCTCTCCTGCTCTCTAAACCTTCTTTCTAACTGCTTATTTAATATCTTCACTTATACATCCCATAGTAATTTTAAACTCAGTATGTTCAAACAACTAATCCTCATCTTTCTCTAAAATCTTTTCCAGTGCATGGTTTCTCTTTTTTTGATCTTCCATAAAACAGGGCAACACAGAACACCATAACCTAGCTTCTTCTGCCTACCTTACCAGCCTCATCTCTAGTTTGTCCTGTGTGATCATGTTCTTGTCCAGTGTTCTGCAGGCTCCTTTTTAATTGAAGTATAGTTGATTTACAATGTTGTGTTAGTTTCAGGTGTACAGCAGAGTGATTCAGTTATACATATATATCTATTCTTTTTCAGATTCTTTTCTCTTATAGGTTATTACAAAATATTGAGTATAGTTCCCTGTGCTATACAGTAGGTCCTTGTTGGTTATTTTATATATAGTAACGTGTATATGTTAATCCCAAACCCCTAATTTATCTCTCCTCCACCTTTTCCCTTTGGTAACCACAAGTTTGTTTTCTATGTCTGTGGGTCTGTTTCTGTCTTGTATATAAGTTCATTTGCATCAATTTTTTTAGATTCCACATATAAGCAATATCATATGATATTTGTCTTTGTCTGGCTTATATCACTTAGTATGATAATCTCTAGGTCCATCCATGTTGCCGCAAATTGCATTATTTCATTCTTTTTATGGCTGTGTAATATTCCATTGTATGTCTGTTTACATACATACACACATACACACACCCCTTTATCTATTCATCTGTCAATGGAAATTTAGGTTGCTTCCACGTCTTGGCTATTGTGAACAGTGGGGTGCATGTATCTTTTTGAAGTATGATTTTCTCCAGACATATGCCTAGGAGTGCAATTGCAGGATCATATGGTAGCTCTATTTTTAGTTTAAGGAAACTCCATACTATTCTCCATAGTGGCTGTACCAATTTACATTCCCACCAACAGTGTAGGAGGGTTGCCTTTTCTCCACAACCTTTCCAGCATTTATCTGTAGACTTTTGGATGATGGCTATTCTGACTGGTGTGAAGTGATACCTCACTATAGTTTGTTTGTTTTTTTTTTAATAAATTTATTTATTTATTTTATCTTTGGCTGTGTTGGCTCTTCGTTGCTGCGCGGGCTTTCTCTAGTTGTGGCGAGTGGGGGCTACTCTTAGTTGCAGTGCGCGGGCTTCTCATTGCAGTGGCTTCTCTTGTTGTGGAGCATGGGCTCTAGGTGCACAGGCTTCAGTAGTTGTGGCAGGCAGGCTCAGTAGTTGTGGCTCACAGGCTCTAGAGCACAGGCTCAGTAGTTGTGGTGCACAGGCTTAGTTGCTGCGTGACCTGTGGGATCTTCCTGGACCAGGGCTCAAACCTGTGTCCCCGGCATTGGCAGGTGGATTCTTAACCACTGCACCACCAGGGAAGCCCCCTCATTATAGTTTTGATTTGCATTTCTCTAATAATTAGTGACGTTGAGCATCTTTTTATGTGCCTTTTGGCCATATGTCTTCTTTGGAGAAATGTCTATTTAGGTCTTCTAATCCATTTTTTGATTAGGTTTTTTTTTTTTGATATTGAGCTGCATGAGCTGTTTGTATATTTTGTAGATTAATCCCTTGTTGGTTACATCATTTGCAAATATTTTCTCTTATTCTGTAGGTTGTCTTTTCTTTTTGTTTATGATTTGCTGTGCAAAAGCTTTTAAGTTTAATTAGGTCCATTTGTTTATTTTTATTTCCATTAATCTAGGATCCAAAAAGATATTGCTGCGATTTATGTCCAAGAGTTTTCTGTCCCTCAGGCTCCTTTTTTTTTTTTTTTTTTTTTTTTGCAGTATGCGGGCCTCTCACTGTTGTGGCCTCTCCCGTTGTGGAGCACAGGCTCCGGACCCGCAGGCTCAGCAGCCGTGGCTCATGGGCCCAGCCGCTCCGCGGCATGTGGGATCTTCCCAGACCGGGGCACGAACCCGTGTCCCCTGCATCGGCAGGCGGACTCTCAACCACTGCGCCACCAGGGAAGCTCCCAGGCTCCTTTTTGATAAACACTCTGATGGGGAGAGATTTCTACTTGTCCCAAGAGGCTCAATTTCTCCCTTTGTCTGCTTGTTTATCCTTAACATAGCTAAGATTTTTATTTAACTTAGCTTTTAAACAAGTTTTACTATGAAAATACCTTGTGCTTTCTAAAGTATAAAGATTTAAATCACAGACTGCCCATGCTCACCCCACCCCTTTTGGACCATCATGATCAATCGCAATCGTATTCCAGTTCCTTCCTCAACGTGCTGTGTGTTCCCCTACCCCCCCACCCCAATACCCTTTGCAGACCTTGTTACTTCTGCCCGGAATGCTTTGCCCTTCTTTGTGGCCAAGTGAATACCTACTTATTCTTTAGGACTCAGCTCCAGTGATACTGTATCCATAAGGATTTTTCCAGCCCTTTTCAGTCAAAGTTGCATGTTCCTTTGTTCCTGCTCCCTTAGTCGCCCCCTCCCATGTTATCATAAAACACTGCTTTATAGTTGTTTTTCTTATAAGATGGCAAACTCCACATTTTAAAAATTTATCTTTATACATAGTGCTTAATGAATGGTAGGCCTTTAGTAATATTTCTTGAATTAATAAGAGACATTCTTAAGTGATGAACTCTGCACAAAAGGGGTACTGCTACTGGATTCCAAATTGCCATGCCCTCTATACCAGTGGTTGACAAGGCCAAGAGGCAATTACTCTGTAGAGGAGTAAACTATTTAGATTTAGAACCTGAGAAAACAAATTAATCTGCAGATGCTGGGAACTCCATTTTATATTTTTGGCCATGCCACACGGCTTGCGGGATCTTAGTTCCCCAACCAAAGATCGAACCTGGGGCCCCTGTAGGGGAAGTATGAAGCCCTAACCATTAGACTGCCAGGGAATTCCCTGGGAACTCTATTTTAACCTCACAACCCTTGTGAACCACTTGGGTCTCTCACTGGTTGGTACACTGATGAGAGCACTTTTGGGTGCTTTTTGTACAGCTTTGTCATCCCCCCATATAATTGGAGAATAATTTGTTGGCCATAATAGTTATAATGCTTTTAACTCATGTATTTAAAAAAAACAATGAACAACAACAAAAAACCCCCCAGAGTTACCATATGATCCAACAATCCCACTCCTGGACATATATCCAGAAAAAATGAAAACTCAAAGATACCTGCACCCCTATGTTCACTGCAGAATTATTTAAAATAGCCAAGACATGGAAGCAAACTAAATGTCCATCAACAGATGAATGGATAAAGAAGATGAGATATATATATTATACATACACGCACACAAACAAAATGGACTATGACTTGGCCATAAAAATGAAATATTGCCATTTGAAGCAACATGAATGGACCTAGAGGTTATCATACTAAGTCAGACAAAGATAAATATATGATATCACTTGTATGTGGAATCTAAAAATTACAAATAAACTTACTTACAAAATAGAAACACATTCATAGAAAACAAAGTTTTGGTTACCAAAGGGGAAGGGGGGGAGGAATAAATTAGGAGTATGGGATTAACAGATATACACTATTATATAAAACAGATGAACAACAAGGACTTACTGTATAGCACAAGGAACTATATTCAGTATCTTGTGATGACCTATAATGGAAAAGAATCTGAAAAAATACATGTATACATGTAACTGAATCACTTTGCTGTACACCTGAAATAGTACTGTAAATCAACCATACTTCAGAAACAAAATGGGCAGAGGACCTGAATAGACATTTTTCCAAAGAGAAAATGCAGATGGCCAACAGGCACATGAAAAGATGCTCAACATCACTGATCATCAGGGAAATGCAAATCAAAACCACTATGAGATATCACCTCATATCCATCAGAATGGCTGTCATCAAAAAGTCTACAAATAATAAATGTTGGTGAGGATCTGGGGAAAAGGGACCCCTCATACTCTGTTGGTGGGAATGTAAATTGGTGCAGCCACTGTGGAAAACAGTATGAAGGTTTCTCAAAGCTAAAAATAAACCACCATATGACTCAGCAATTCCACTCCTGGATATGTATCAAAAAAACAAAGAAAACACTAATTCAGAAAGATTCATGCACCCAATGTTCATAGCAGCATTATTTACAATGGCCAAGATATGGAAGCAACTTAACTGTCCATCAACAGATGAATGGATAAAGATGTAGTGTATATACAACGGAATATGACTTAGCCATAAAATAGAAGAAAATTTTGCCATTTGCAACAACATGGATGAACTTGGAGGTATTATGCTAAGTGAAATGTCAGGCAGAGAAAGAAATACTGTATGATGTCACTTACATGTGGAATCTAAAAATACAACAAACTAGTGAATATAACAACAAAGTAGCAGACTCACAGATATAGAGAACAAACTAGTGGTTGCCAGTGGACAGGATTAAGAGGTACAAAGTATTGTGTATAAAATAAGCTACAAGGATATATTGTTCAACACAGGGAATATAGCCAATATTTTATAATCACTATAGAGTATAACCTTTAAAAATTGTGAATCACTATATTGTACACCTATAACTTACATAATATTGTAAAACTAACTTTAAAAAATAGTTTAAAAAAGCAGATGTACAATATATGTTTGATAGGACACCAACAGCCTGTTTTACTTAGTATAAAATTCAAGTTAAGTCACGTGTAAGCGGAATGACTTTCCCATATATCAATATGTCAAAATTTCTTCCGTCAGTTCAAAACCCAAAGATTTTAGAAGGCTGAGAAATCTGTGCCTTTTTCTTTGACTCCTTATAGCCTCATTCAGCCAAAAAGTTCAGTCAAAACTGTATTTTGGGGCTTCCCTCGTGGCGCAGTGGTTGAGAATCTGCCTGCTAATGCAGGGGACACAGGTTCGAGCCCTGGTCTGGGAGGATCCCACATGCCGCAGAGCAACTAGGCCCATGAGCCACAACTACTGAGCCTGCGCGTCTGGAGCCTGTGCTCCGCAACAAGAGAGGCCACGATAGTGAGAGGTCCGCGCACCGCGATGAAGAGTGGCCCCCGCTTGCCACAACTAGAGAAAGCCCTCGCACAGAAACGAAGACCCAACACAGCAAAAATAAATTAATTAATTAACTCCTACCCCCAACAAAAAAAAAAAACTGTATTTTGGTCTGAGGTGTCCTTTGTCTTACTAGCAATCAGAGTATCATCCACATACTGGAGCAGGGCTCCCTCGTTTAGTTAAGGGTCCCTCAAATCTTTTGCCAGGACTTCTCCAAATATTGTGGAGGAATTTTTAAATCCTTGCAGTACTGTCTAGCAGTACTGTTGTTTAACTTCTGTATCTAGATCTTCACATTCGAAAGCAAACAACTCCTAGAATTCAAAACTGAAGGGTATACCAAAATAAAAGGCCGGGGGGGGGGGGCATCCTTCAAATCCAATACGGTAAACCAACAAAAATCTCTGGACAGAGTAGTGAGCAGAGTGTATGGGTTAGGGACTACTGGATGAATATCTTCTAGAATTTGATTATTTGCTCTTAAGTCCTGCATAAACTGATATTCATCTGTGTCTGGTTTATGGACTGGTAAAATTGGAGTATTGCAAGGTGACCAGCAGGGGCATATTAAAACATATTCAAGGAAGTCTGTTAGCAGGGGTTGAACTCCATACTTTCCCTGCTCCTTTATGTTTGGAATTTTTGCCCCAGGGCCAAGACTAACCTTTATAGACATAGCCTCCTTGCTCTTGCTGGTGTCCCACCTACCCATACCTCTGGGCTCACCTTCTGTAGTATCTCTTCCAGAATGGTTGGTGGCCATTCTCTTTGGGTTTCGAGCAATAGAGTCTGCAATGCATAAGCCTGCTCGGGTGGTACTTCAATGTCCATTCGTCCAGGTGCAAATGTAATCTTGGCATTTAATTTAGTTAGTAAATTTCATCCCAGAAGAGGAATGGGGCATTCAGGCATGTATAGAAAGCTATGCTTCAAAAAGAAAAGCTATGCTTCAGATGGATCTCCCCTTTTGACAGTTTATCAACTGGAAAAAAGGTTTCTCCAAAATTTCTCCGGATACCCCAGTTACTAAGTCTCAGAAGAAAGTTTAGAAAGCCGGGTATTTAAAACCAAGTAAGTGGCCCCCCAATAGATCAGAAAGTCTAAAAGTTGATTTCCCACCATCATAGTCACCTGGGATTCCAATATTGATGTACTCAGTGGGATTTAAAGGAACCCCTGGGCCCCGTTGTCATTCACTGTCATTCTCATTTACATGGGCATCTGATGTACCACCTGTTATTTACCTTCAAGAATCTTATTCAGGATGGGACAGACTCTTTTCCAACGTCCCTCCTATTTGCAATATGCACATTGGCAGGCCCCTACTATCAGGTGCCTCATTCGAGTGGAAGGTAGGGGCTTGGGGCCTCCTACCTTTTGCTGAGTCCCTTGCTGGGGTGCTTCATTGGGCCTGGCTCTTCCCTGTATTAAGACAGCTTCAAGCAGAATAGCCTATTTCATTCTTTTTTTGTTCCTTTTTCCTGAACCTGGTCACTGTCGTTAAAAACTTTGAAGGCAATTTCAACAAGTTGAGATGAGACAGGCTGGAACCTAGAACCCTTTGCTGCTGTGCTTCACCTGGACAAACGTATCCTCGAGCAACAGAATACAAAGAAATTATAAGGAACTAAAAATAACTGCGTGCAGCTGGGACAAATTATAGGCAACAAGATACAAAAAGACCAAAAGGACCCAACTGCCACTTCTGAAGAGCTGGGAGCAAAAGCAGGGTATTGCGCATGCTCCCTGTACACCCACCACAAAGGGCTGGGCAAAACACCTAAGCCACTCCTCCAGCCCAACCCCTGGACACACCCCTACACTCACCCCATATAAGGAACCAGCTTGCCCCTCCTCGAGGAGTAACCAAGGGAACCTGTTACTTGTTTTTGCTCCCTTGTGCTGCAGCAGGAGCCCCAATAAAGCCTTGCCTGAATTTCTTGTCCAGCCTCTTATCAATTTCTATTGATTAAGGAGGCCAAGAACCCTGGTTGGTAACAGAGACATAGGCAGTCCTAAAGCCTCTTCCACCTTCTGCAATTTCTTCTGCGTATGGGGGCTCTCTGACCAATAAAAGCCATTAACCATATTTAAATTATCTGGTTGCCAAGTGGGGGTGGGGCAGGGGAGGGTTGGATTGGGAGTTTGGCACTAGCAGATGCAAACAATTGTATAGAAATGGGTAAACAACAAGGTCCCACTGTATAGCATGGGTAACTATATTCAATATCCTGTAATAAACCATAATGGAAAAGACAAAAATTCTCTGGGCCTCAGGATGTAGATCTGTATATTGCTTCTAGGATTTAAAGGCCTCTTCTAGAAATTCTGAAGGATCCTAATGCAGTTTCTGTTTTACCTCCTGTACTTCACTAGAATCTGCTGTTGGCACAGCTACTCTTGCAGCAGCCAGTACTGGGTTCCCAGGGGTTTCTTTATGAAGCCCACCTGCCTCTCTCCTAGCTTTATCCAGCACCATTCTACATTCTTCTCAAGTGAGGAGGTTATTTAGTACATTTTGAACAGCTGCCTAGGTTGGGTTATGGGTTGCACAAAAAAAAAAAAAAAAACTGATGAAAAGGATTTTCCATACTCTTTGGGTCATCTCTAAGTTGACATATTGTTCTTCCAACTAAATAAATCCAAAGTTGAAAAAGGGGAGTGGACCCAGATCAATCCCATCGGCTACCCAGTCTCAGCATTCACATCCCCAGTGGGGACTTGACTTAATGGAGATCGCTCCACCTGAGTTTGGGTAGCTCCCTGGCAGGTACGAGGGGGCGAGACCATTCCTATTTCTTCCTCTTCAGAGACAAGGGTGGGAGTCGGGGATGCTAAGCCTGTGGCTCAGGCCTTGGCAGCAAAGGAGCAGCGGCAGCATCTACGTAAGGTGGGAGAAGGAGCCTTCTGAGTGTCCGACTAAACTAACAGCAAGTTGTCCTCCTTTTCATTAGAATCAAGAAAAACAGGTTTGCCTTTCCTTCCTGTTGGATCATAATCTTATTTTCTTTGCACACATTTATTCTGATACAACATACAAGACGGTACATAGGTATTTCATCCCATTTTTCTCCCCATTTACAAAATACGTCTATTTGCAAAATTATATTGTAATTTAAGGGCCCATTTTCAGACCATTTTGCTCTGGAGTCTAAAAGCTATTGTGGCCATGCAGTATTACCAAAAAATACCATCTTTTTCTTTTCCCCAGATTCATAATTGAATGTACCAGTTTTGGAGAATGCAGCAGAGAGGGCTGCAAGAGGGAATTGAATGAACGTTTCCCACCTTGAAGGGGCATTGCTTTCAAGAGTCACAGCAATGAAATCTTTCTGAGGGTCCTAGCCAAGAAGTTTAATCCCCAATAGCCAGTTTTCTTTTTGTTTTTGTTTTTTGCGGTACGCAGGCCTCTCACTGCTGTGGCCTCTCCCGTTGCGGAGCACAGGCTCCGGACGCGCAGGCTCAGCGGCCATGGCTCACGGGCCCAGCCGCTCCGCGGCATGTGGGATCCTCCCGGACCGGGGCACAGAACCCATGTCCCCTGCCTCGGCGGGCGGACTCTCAACCACTGCGCTACCAGGGAAGCCCCCCAGTAGCCAACTCTTAACAATTAAGACAATCAGACGTAAACGGACATGGACAAACAAGATGAAAACAAAAACCAGAGCCCCAGGCCTTTAATCCAGGTAGTGAATATCTCAGCAGCTGTAACTTTTTATACTGACAAAATCCAGACAAAACCAAACTGTTTTTGCCCAGTTGGGCCACCAACCCACTATCTGGTCAGAATTGCAAACACAATCTAGAAACGGGTGTGGTTCTTTATTGAAGTTACTCACCCAAAAGATGTCTTCCTAACCAAACCTCCAAAACCGTTTGTTTCTCCGCTGCAAAACTAAGCACTGAAGGTCGGCAGCACCTCACCGCGGAAAGCCAGGGATGGTGCCAGAGCTAATAGACCAGAGGGCTGCTGGGACTTGTCCACAGGTTCTCAGTACCTGCACGGGGCTGAAGAGCCATGGGCAAATGGTCCATCCGGACTTCCCTCCTGGACTTGCCCTCAACAAATCTGTTACCAACTCAGGTTTGTTTTGCCTGACGCACAGCAAGCCAAAACACGGAGACGCAGAGCTTTGCAGCAAAGAGAAACCTTGTTCGCAAGGCAGCCAAGTGAGAAAACTGGAGAACAAATCTCAGATCCGCCTCCCAGAGGGCGTGGGCTCGGAGTATTTGAGTTAAGGAATAAAAAGGCAGGCAGCGTAAGGAAACTGGTGGGGAGTGTCGGGAACGTGGGGGGCGTGGAAAGGCGTGGAGCCGTGATTGGAAAAAGGTGCGGGAATCATGGTAATCATCATTCTGCACAGGCGTAGCTAAACTGCAGGTCTGTGTACTTTCAGGTCACCAGGTGGACACTTGCGCCTGCCCAGTTGAACAGTCAGTGGTCCTATCTTGTCTTAACCAGCTCAACTGAAATAGACACAGCTAACTCCAAGTTTCTGGAAGACACCTGGGCCAAACATCTTACTCTTTAAGTTACTTGCCCCTTGGAAGACATGTAAGTCTTCTGTGGCAACAATTAAAACGGCCTTGATAGGTCAAGGCAGGTTACAGATGAATTGGATTTAACTAACGAGTACCCTCCGTTTCATCACCAGCTTTCACCTATCTTTGAGAGCGTAGGACAGCCATTGTTGAAGGAGTAACAGTTATCTTCCAAGGCATTTATGAAGAGGGTTTTTCTTTTTTATAGATGACTCTAAGCATAACTAGAACATGCAATGCTTTCTTGTGAACAAACACAGAATATTGAATAGGACTCTGATTATCCTGCTGCTTCCTCCCCACATGCTCCCCATGCCCACACATGTATTTACATAAGAATTCACTGAAGCCTGCATGAGAATTCCACCCCCTCCCCAAATACCCCTGAAGCCAGGCACACTCAAAGTGTGGTCCTCAGACCAGCTGTATTTCCTGAGAAACCTTCAGAAATGCAGAATCTCTGGCCTACAAACAAGATTCCTCAGATGATTCCTCTGCATATTAAATTTTCAGAAGCATTGTTTTAAAGAAGCGGGTTTTGTTTGGCTGTATATTGGAATCACCTGGGGAGCTTGAAAAACTGATGGCCCTATTTCCAGAAGTTCTGATTTAATTGGCCTGGGGTGCAGTGGAATTCTTAGAACTGTTACTCTTTGAACCATGTTCCTTATCTATAAAGTAGGGACAATGATACCTGCCCTTACTCCTTCACAGGAGTGTAGAAGGGATCAAAATAAGATCATATTGGAAAAGCTTTACAAACCAGGATTCATTGTGCGCAGATAAGGAATGATTATTCGTTGCCCCATGTCACTAAACACTTTAAAACCTTGACTCTTCTACATGATCCTTTTACTACAGCAAAGAATTAGTCTGGATTCCTTCTTCTCTCTTCCCTTCCCAGCTGCTTTCCTCCAAACCCGAGGCTTTGTTTTGATACACTTTCACTTAAACTCTCCACGTCTCCAGGATCTAGAGACCCTATTCCTTGCCCAGATACTGAAATAATTTTCTGGAGGAAATGGCTGCAATGGAGGATCAGAAACAAAAGATCTTGGAGGGTCAAACTAGAAAAGTTATATGTAAAATTTAGGAGTCATCTAAACCTTCTGACAAAAAGACATCGTATAGCACAGGGAACTCTGCTCAATATTCTGTAATAACCTAAATGGGAAAAGAATTTTTTTTTTTTTTCAATACGTGAGCCTCTCACTGTTGTGGCCTCTCCCATTGTGGAGCACAGGCTCCGGACGCGCAGGCTGAGCGACCATGGCTCACGGGCCTAGCCGCTCTGTGGCATATGGGATCTTCCCGGACTGGGGCACGAACCCGTGTCCCCTGCATCGGCAGGCGGACTCTCAACCACTGCGCCACCAGGAAAGCCCCAGGAAAAGAATTTGAAAAAGAATAGATACAGGTATATGTATAACTGAATCACTTTGCAGTACACCTGAAACTAGCATAACATTGTTAAAAACAAAAAAAAAGCATGGGATTTTGGAGGCAGTATCTGTGTTAGAAGGTGTGGGAGAAAAAGGGAATTAATCAGAGAACAAAATGCCTTTAGCTGCACAAGCTGGTTAAGTGTCATTTGAGACACAGTTTAAAAGTATTCAATTTTCAAGGTCTTCTTGGATCCTCTCTTCTTTGGAGAAAAATGGCCACACTGACCCACATAATCTGAAGTGTATCTGAGGCTTTATTCTCCCACCCTGAACGGGATCGTGAGACATAGCCAGGGCCCTAGGAGGGAGGCCCTGCCATCAGTGTAGCCAGAGTCCTGCCATCACCAGAGTCCTGGTGATTCAGTGAGAATAGGCCAGAAACCTTCCACCACCATGTAGAGTGAGAGGCAAGCAATTCCTGGATAGCATGGTAGGCTCGGTCTGAGAACACCCAGCCTGTTTTCCTGGGACACCTTTCTTCCCAGCAAGGCCATGACATTGAGCTTGAGGACCAAGAAGCTGTGTGACCAAGAAACAATGTGTTGACCAGAAAAGCACTCAAATCATTCAGTGCAATTGCCAGTCATGATTTTCAAGCTCTAATTGCAAAATTACTTAGCTGGACAAGGGCCGGGACACCTTTGGACGACTTTCACCTTTGTTCACTGCATTGAAAACACTGCAGTTTCTGCAAATTGTCTGAGAGCAGTTAAATGTCCTCCAAAATCTTCCCAGCCTGGTTGATGGGCCAGAAACTCACTTCCCGAGGGATATCACTCCTTCCCTCCTTTTCAAATCCTCCTTTGCATTCTCTTCATTAGTTCTCTGGACCAGTGCTGTCCCATAGAACTTCCTGCCATGATGGAAAGGTTCTATATCTGAGCTATCCTGTATGATAGCCACTAGCCACATGTGGCTATTGAGGACTTGAAAATTAGCTAGTGCAACTGAGGAACTGAGCTTTAGATTTCATCTACTTTTAGATAATTTTGTCTAAATTTAAATAGGCACCTGTGGCTAGTGTGGACAGCACAGCCCTATGGTCTGACCGTACACTGGCCCTCACACTTCACGAGGATCCATTCTCTCCCAATTCCCTCCTCCAACCTGTGGCTCCCCAGTGAAGTACTAGGCAGAAAGCTGTTTATGGCAAAGGAAACAATGTCTTTGTGGCTACCACAGCCCTCCAAAGCAAATTTACAATCAATGTTTAAGAAAAACAACAAATGAACTCACATAAATCATCTTGTCTTACCTTCAGAGATCACTACACACATTTCACTTCTGCCAAATATAATCAATCATTTTTGGCATAGCAGCAAACAGGGGCAAAAGGAGGATTACAGAGCCCTGAACCCCGGAGAAAGAAAGCCAGAGATACCTGCCAAGACAGAGAAAACTCCATCTCTAGCTCCTCTGGCCGTCATTGCCATAACTCAGGTGTTCTCCAAGTGTGGGCCCCAAACAGCAACATCGGCATCACCTGGGAACTCATTAGAAATGCAAATTCTCAGCTCTACCCCAGACCTACTGGACCAGAAACTCCGGGGTTGCAGCCCAGAAATGTTTTAAGAAGCCCTCCAGAGAATTCTGATGCATGATAATGTTTGAGAATCGCTGCCATAAATAACCGTCTGTTTGGTGGGCAACAGGTGCCCACTAGGCTCCAGAAATCATGGGATTTCTTTCAAGAAGATCCTACACCCAATGAGCTCCCAGGCACAGATCTTGAGATAAAAGCTCAGTTTCATTCTCTTTTTCCTATTTCTGCCCCCCAACCCACCAGCTTTTCCTATTAACCAGCCTGAACTTCACCCCTCCAAGTGGGCCCAAAGTAAATGCCTTTTTTCTCACCTTATCCAATAGTACTGGATAGTATTTTATTTATTGATGGTCTACTAGAGCACTCCACTAATTATTTTTCATACATTTCACACTTAATCATCATAACAACCCTGTAACCTAAGTATTAAGAGGTGTTGCTGGAGCTGGCCGTTACCAGCTCATGAGAGCTAATCATGCATATCTATTCCCAGCTCACTGGTGGCTGGAAACTGGCCAGGTGAGAGTATTTACACCAAAGAAATTGGCAGATGGAGAGCAGATTATTAAACATTTACCAATGCACCACTGAATGATCCTTTCTTATAAATAAGGGAAACAGGATCAATGAAGTTGAGTTGGCCAAGATTGCATATGTAGGAATTTTAACCCAGGTCTTGTAACTCCCAAATCAGCCTGTTTTTGTTACAAGGCTCTCCTGGTGATACCTGAGTTTGTTTCAGTCAACTGGGGGGCATCCAGAAGGCACCAGGCTCTGCCCTTGTGTAGGACAGAAAGGGCTGTATCAGCTCAAACTGATAGAATTAGGTGGGATGGAAGGGGAAAGGTATTAATTGGATAACAATAAAGCCACGCCTTTGAGTACAGCCTTAACTAGTTTTGAAATCATTCCCCTTTAAGAAGGTCTTTTATGTTTAAGGTTTTCTTGGCTCCTCTCTTGGAAAAATTGGCCACACTGACCTGCAGAAATCTCAAGTTTAACTGTAGATTTGTTCTCCCATCCTGAACAGGATCTTAAGACACAGACAGGGATTTTGATAGGGATTGTGCTGAATGTGTAGGTCAATTTGGAGAGCAATGTCATCTTAACAATATTAAGTCTTCCAAACCATGATCAATCTTTCCATTTACCTAAATCTTCTTTAATTTCTTTCAACAACTTTATGCAGTTTTCAGAATGTAAATTGTACATTGCTTGATTAAATTTATTCCTAAGTATTTTATTCTTTTTGGTGCTAATATAAATGGAATTGTTTTCTTAACTTCAATTTCAGTGTACTTATTGCTACTGTAGAGAAATACAGTAGTGTTCTACATATTGATCTTATGGGCCCCACTCCCAGCAAAGCACTTTCTGCCACAGCTGCATTAACCATCCCTTTCTGTGCCATCTCTTTCTGGTCTCCTTTTCCAAACATTAAACCTGCTACTTATTGATCCCTTGTTCTGTGTCAAGCCTATCGTCTGATTTTCATGAGAACCTTACTCCATCTCCATATTATACATGAGGAACTGTGGCTTGGAGAGGTTAAAGAAAGGCCCAGGGTTCCACAAGGAATATTACCCAGAGCCTCAGCTGAGTTCCCAGCCCATACTCCCATCCATCATGTCTCAATTGCCCACAGTCTTGCATACTCTTGCTTAGGAAGAAAACATACACTCTTCAGTTTACATCAGGAAATTAAAATGGGTGTAGAGGATATTCTCCTGCAGAGTGTCTTAGGGCAAGTCTTTTATCAGACTCCTGGTTACTTAGCATTAATTAGCCCCAGGTCACAGAGGCTGAAGAACAATGTCAGGCTCAAGTGCATATATCTCCTCCCATTCATTCATTCCTTCATTCATTCCCTCAATAAAGATTTACTGAGTACTGCTATGTACTGGCTGGCATATGAGGTGCTAGGTTCCAGCAGCAATCTTATAAACAATATTCCTGTCTTCATGGAACTTCCATTCTAGTGAGGGGGCAATAATAAGTATAACATCATGCTAGTAAAACCTCTCTAAAGTTAGATGGAGGGCGATGGAGACAGCTATTTCCTGTAATATCAGGGAAGGCATCTCCTGGGATTATATTTCAGCAAAGGCCTCAGTGAAGTAAGGGCATGAAAGGCCTGCAAATGTCTTGGGGAAGGAACTCTTCTGTCTTAGAGGAAGTACAAAGAACCTCAGGTGGGGGTGTCTGGGGAACATTCGGGCCAGCAAGGCCGGTGTGGATGCAGTGGAAGGAGCACAGGGTAGAGCAGTAAGTGATGGCTTCAGAGAGGAAGAGGGAACCCTTCTCCTGTGAGGATTACGGGCCCGGGTAAGAAAGTTTTCCTACTTCTTAAGACTTGTTTTAAACGTTCCCCTTCAACCTTAGGCATCTCAACTTTTCATTCCATTTCCAGACTCAAATGTCCTTAAACGGTGAATCATTTTTCTGCTATTTGTAAGCAAACTCTGCTTCCTCGCCATAGGGGTGATCCCCGCTTGTTCCTTCCCATGTGGCTTTTACAGTCCCCTACAGATTATTCTGGGCTATAAAGATCCCAGGGCATCCTACGGCATACAGAACAGGATGTCACATTGCTCCTGAGCCTTAGGTGGCCAGCTCTTGGAAGAGAAAACAGCCCTTTCCTCTCACCATTTGGAAGCCCAAAGAGCAGTTGCAAGGGGTGGGCACTAGGAAACACGCCCAGCAGGGTCCATTTCAGCTCCTTTCCTTTTAGACCCAGAAGTTCCTACCAGGTGGGATCCTTGGGGTGTTAGGTACACCTTCTCCACAGGTGGGCAGGGAGCAGAGGGAAAGTGGTTGAAAAGGGGGAAATGATTTGATTAGATTTTTCCCACATAGAACTGGATGGGCACTAATTAGCTTCTGCTGAGATTTTAAAGGCCAAAGAGAATTGTCATTATCTCATCTATCCAATAAACATGTGTTAAATGCTTATTTTACCAGGTATTGTGCTTGGCCCTGGGAACACGGAGATGAATAACTTGTAGTGTCTGACCCCACAGCTAGCTCAGAAAACAGGTGTGAGCCCAACTAGCTGTACTACAACTAGGTAAGTAATTCAGTGGAAGCTAGAGCTCAGTGTTATGGAAACAAGGATGACCCAATTGATTCTGCCTGGCTGCGGGGGTGGGGTGGGATGGGGTGGAAGCCCTAGGGAGAAGATGAGATGATTGAAATTGTATTGGACTTATGCAATCCAGCTGTAGCCAGGATTCTAAAAAGTGCGTGTCCATACATATTATTCCTTTGAGTTTTATTCAGTTTATTGCCTGGATGCTTTTCTGCATTTTAATTTCTATTTTAGTGTCTATATAAGCCAATATAATAAGAAACCATTCTGGAGAGTTAAATTTGAGTAATTAAGCAATTCAGCAGATCTGGAGCCCCAAACAAATAGTTTTTAAACATGTCTCATTATGATCTATAGACATTTCTTGTTGTTTACATTGTAAATGGCCTTAGACATATAGATGGCATCTTGGGTATGTGAAGGAATTGCTTATTGTTATAATGGTAAGAGAAGTTCAAAACTAAAAGTTTATGTGAGAATTTTATTAGTTCTACAATTCCTGCCAATCTTATTCATTTTCTAATACCACAATTATCTGTAGTTAATCCAAACACATGCCTTAGTTTTCTTAAAGGTGGTACAGTGTGTGTTTGTTTATAATTTCAATTTTCTCATCAGAGAGACCCAGCTTGAATCTAGGGTTTTCTTAGTTACTTTGCTCAACTGCTAAATCCTCTGAATCTGTTACTCACCTACAGATATAGATAACACCTTTAACTGAGCATTTGTATACTTCCTTTAATTGAACATTTGTATACTTCCTTTAATTGAACATTTATTCAATATACTATATATTTTATATTAGTAATAAATGTATTAAATTAATAACAAAAAAAAAGAAATTGTATTGGACTTAAATTTCACTAGGAAAAAGAAAGCAACGTCACAGCCACTTCATCTGTCCTTCCTTAGAGCACCGAACTTGGCATCTTAGACTACCTACCTGGTACTAATTTCTGGCTCTTCCACAGCCAGCTATGAGACCTTGAACAAGACCCTGTATCTCTTGTAACTTTGGTTTTTGATCAGTAACGTGAGCTCCGAAGTCCCTACCATGTCAAAAATTGTCTAATTCTTCGATTTCCTTTTATCGAAATGTCTTCTCTTTCCCAGCCTGATTTCTTTTTTTTTTCCCCAGGCCCTTTCTTTTATTTTCAGTAACATCAAACCATCCATTTACAAATTTTCTGGTCTCCAATCAGCTGGAATTAACTAGGCATGTCTTTGGGATCATGTTGTTTGCATCCACTTTGGTGGATAAAAGAAAGGAACAAACCAACCGCAGGAACAGAAGGGTAGCAAACTGCTCCAGCTGGAATCCAGCAGAATCACCTGAACATGTCACACCTGAACACTTAGTGGAGGGAAGGAGGAGAGCTGCTCTTCATTTGTTTTCAAAGCAAATTCATTTGAAAGAGTGAACAAGCCATCATAAGTTAAATGTATTATAAATCACTTAGACCTTCAGCCTAAGAAACTAGTCTTTGTTTTTCTTATACTTTACCCTAAAATAAATTTACCAACAAATCCCAAAGTTTTAGTACAAACAGTACAAATCATATTTGCTTTCCTCTTTCCTTTCTTCAGACAAACATCAAATAAAATGCAGGTGAAGGAGATGAAACACAACTGGAAGCTGATTTAGAGACTTATACTAACGCTAAAGAATCTAAAAAATTATACTGGTTAATGTGAATCTGTTTAAAATAAAGCATTTGGGTACTGCTTTTCATGTAAGTAACTGTCATACTGCTAGAAAGTTTCTGGGTGGGGGGAAAAAGACTGTTAAGAAGTAACCTTTCCAAAACCCACAAGGCACATTGCTTGACCTTTATTTATTTAGCTTTGATCACAGAGACTATCCCAATTTTCCATAGAATCCTCATGATACTGCTACGATATCATGGCATAAAAGATTCGAAGTGCCAGTAGATATAAGGACCAGTTTTTTTAATCGTAAACCATGATGCTCGGTAATGTTTGAATGGGAACATTTGATATGGATGGTCAGATGAAAGATACCAAAATGTCACCAGCCTGATTTCTTAATCCTGTTAAGTGTGAGCACATACATGATTCCTTACTTTCGAATGGCTTAAGCAATCTCAGGAAAAATCTTTGGAAAGCTGGGTGTTTCTGTGTTCCACAGATGCATAAGAACAGGCGGTGAGTGCTCTAACAATACACTGCATTCTGCAGTTTAGAACTTCAACATTTGAAAGACTTGACATGAAAAACATTGATTAGACTCCAAACCCACTGGCATTATGACAAGAAATTTCAATTTTGTATTTGCCAATGTGAAAAAGGAAGAACTTCTTTAAATATTCTTTTAAATGTCTTAAGTTTCTGAATGATTTTTAGAAGATTTAAAAATTTTTAGCCATCTATTTGTGCAAATTGTTCACTCAAGGTGACTGTTAAAGTCTGAGAGATCAAAGCAAAAGTCTTCATAAGAACTGCAGGTGGTCATTTAAAAGATAAAACATTAAAGTTTGCAGCTACAAGCTCGAGTTTCTCAATAAAACTTTAAAAGACATTTTATTAGGAAGGGTTAGGAAAGTTGTCCCATACTTAATATTATACCTGCTGCTTTCATATTTTATCTTTCTTAAAAATGAGTATACGTATAATGTAAAGAAATTTTAATGAATTTTTTTCCTTCAAGCTCCATTTAATGGCCTCAAATTTCCTCCCTCTTACCCCAGTGTGCCAAATAAATACCTGTGAAACAGGCTTTTTCCCATCATTTGAAAAACACTAGGAAGCATTATTTCAGGGTATTTTCCTGTGGGTGGAGGCAATCGTTTTATTTAATAGTCATCCTTTACCCCACTGATCTGCAGTGACAGCTCTGACATAGATCAGGTTCCCACTATGCATGGTTCTATTTCTGAGCACTCTGTTCAATTCCATCACTTTTGGTTTATCTCTGAGTCTATACCATAGGTTTTTATTATTATAGCTTTTTCTTAAAGCTTTCATTTTTGGTAAGATCAATTCCTCCATCCCCCCCCTTTTTTTGTTTTAAGGAGTATATTCACTATTGCTTTTGTTTTTTTTTTAATTAATAGACTTTGTTTGGGGGCAGCTTTATGTTTATTGAAAAATCGAGAGAAAGGACAGAGGGTTCTTGTCTACTGAGCTAGTTAAGACCTCCAGTACAATATTGAATTGTAGAGTGGTGAGAGCAGCCATCCTGATTTGAAAGAAAATCCTTTCACTGTCACCCTCTTTAATATGGTGTGTGCTTAATTGTTTTCATGTATGTCTTTTATCTGGTGAATGTTCCTTCCTATTCCTAATTTGCTAGAGCGCTTAATATGAATATAAATGTTGAATTTTATTGAATTATTTTGCAGCTGAAGAAAATATTCCTTTTGGTTTTGTTGCCTACAGAAACCTCATGCAACTCAAGAATAAACCTTTAAGTCTGACATGCCTAAACTGGCCTCTGTTTGGGGGGAATACTCAGTGAGTCATCCAAGAAACCCAGGTCACATAGGATTATAAAAATGTTCATTGATCGATTGAGATAATAAAATCTTGTATTATTCTCCCTTTAAGCAGGCAACTAAGTTAGTCAATTACTGGAAATTATAACTTGACTTCTCAAACAGTGTACAACTCTAAGTACATACATTGGTGCAAAATTAAAACCACGAGTGTATTGTATTTCCAGAGGGGCTTGTCTAGGAAGCCTTCAGTTCAGAGGCATAGAACAGTCAAATGCAGTGCCCTAGCATCTAGGAAGCACAGATTTACTTTATTTGCTCTGGCGGCATACATCCTCTCCACCCCATCCCCCAGTGTACCCATATTAAAGATGAAAGAGCCAACAATGTAGAGAGGAAGTAAGGAAGGGTGGAGTAAAAAACAGGAAGACAATAGCAATAATGAGATCTCCTAGTGAAAAGAGCATGGAAACACCAACATCAGAGCAAAGCGGATATTGTCCATCTAAGAGCCAGTGGAGGCATTGCTATGATGTTAGTGTCAAGGGTTTGCACTAGAATCCATTAATTTTTTTCTGCTGTTTACTGTATATAGTCGGCCCTCTATATCACAGGTTCTGCATTCTAAGATTCAAGAGTTGAATCATCTGGGATATGGAACCTGCAGATATGGAGGGCCAATGGTCCTACGCCATTTTATCAATGTATGACGCATCTGAGGATCTGTGGATGTCCTGGAACGAATCCCCCACGGATACGGAGGGATGACTGTATTAATATCCAGTGAAATATTTACTTTTACTATATGTATGAGTGTGAAATGGGCATTCTTTCACATTTATTTTCTTGCTGTGTGTTTTGTACCAAGTTTTTACTGACTCCTTTTGCAACTGTAGAAGAAACTGTTCTTATGTATTCTGTTTTGCTAGTTGATTTGTCTTAGCTTTTGTAAAAGTTTATTCAAATTTATCTCATGTTGTTATTAACTTTTGGTTTCCATTATTTGTTGGAAGAGTGTATTGATATCTATTTATACAGAATTCCATGTGGGATATGGGATTTCACTTACCAGTAAATTTGTTTTGTTTTATAGCCTACTCAGTACCAAATGTCACTGATATATTTCTTTTTAACCATGTGAATTTATTTTTTTTCCAGGATTAGTAGAATATTCTTGCATAATCAAAACCAGTGATTTTCATCTGGACGTCTGTATATTGAATACTATATCTACAGAACCCCTTTAAAACTCTCTTTAAAACAAGTAAGATGAAAATTATTTCAATTTTTTCCTCCACATTCCCATCTACCAAATTTCCTTGTAAAACTGGCATAAGTTATCTGCCAGTAAATACAATATATATTGACCTTTTATTGGATGCCAACTGCTTGCTTTGGTCTTTACATCCTTATGAATTATATAAGCAGAGCTTGCACAGCATTCTCTGGAGGTGGTTTGGGGTTTTTGTTGTTCTTGTTGTTTTGGTTTTGGTTTTTGGTCGGGGCCAGTCCCTGGAAGCCAGCTGCTCAAGCCACTAGATACAAGCAAAGCCCTGTGGTCTCCTGAGCCCCTACCCATTGGCATCTCTACAATGGACTACAAACCTGCAGGAGAAAGGAAACAGATCTGGGTGGTGTTTGTTTTTAGTGTCAAGGAATGACATCACTGCCAGAGATTATGGCATTGTACAAGCTGGTGTGTGGGCTTGGATTTACAGCACAGAAAAGTCAAACTTTGGTTAACAGGACACATCGTTAGTGCACAGAGAACACTATATGTGAATTTTAAAAGTAGGAAACATTAACGCTTTTATGAGCTTTGTGTAAACTGGATGGTGTTTGTCAAGGCCAAAAAGTGTGCTTTATATAAAACTTACATGATATGCTTGGGCCAATTTTTTTCTTTTATTCTAAATTTGGTGATAATTTTTTTTTTTTTCTCCAGTAGGCAAAGGCTCTTGCTGGGTTAAAATCAATGAGTTGGACTTTGGCCAATTCCCTTTTTTATTTCCCTGGGCCTGAAATAGTCAATATAGGAGCTCACAGTTAAAATGTAGGAGCTCACAGATAAAAAATGACTTGGAAATGTCCAGTAGGGACTGAAAGGTGAATCAGTGATGTTCTCTCTCTATAAGGGTGTGTAAATGGGCAGAGCTAGGGAGAACAGGGCAGGGGTTTGGGGTGTCATCAAGACAAGGGCTCTAATGGGCCAGATTCTCCCCACATTGAATACACTCTCAGAGTAAAGTGGTTGCTCTGGAAGCATATGATCTTCTTCAGGACCACAAGAGGACAAATTGAAGTCATTACTTTAAAATCAGTAAACCGTAATACAAATTTCATGGCAAGTTAGCATTGCAGTTTAGTCCCTAAGCTTGAATGAATGGCATTTGGGACTTTGCAGTGGAAAACAGAGATTAATGATGGGCTTTGAACCATCTTTATCTGAGAGCACCACCACTGGATGGCAGTAACAATCCTTGGAGTTCCCCCCCTCTTTTTTTTTTCCCTTCTACTCATTAGCTAGTCCATCTTGTCCACTTACAAATGCCATGCTTTTAGAGTTAACTTCTACCAGAACACCTTAATGTGATATGCTTATGACTTGCTAGGCTAAAGTTCAAAAATAAAATAAGGAAGGATAATTATGTGTACTGTGGTTAAAACAGGATACAGAAATTTGGATGCCCACAAAAGTCAGGCAATTTCTCCATCATTTAAGGTCAATACTCAGTCATTATGTCATTTAAAAATCAAATTAGGTCCAAAGTGATGAGATATTGTTTACACAAGGTCTCATAGGAACTTCAAACTTCTAAATGCTAGGGAGAATAATGGTCTCAAAAAAGGACACAGGAGTTATATCTTCACTTGTTACCTTCAGAATTGAGCAAAAGGTTATTCAGTCCCTAGAGTGGACTTTCAAAAGAGGACTCACAGGCACTCAAAGGTCTCCATATCCAAAATTGAACTCATTATCTTAACTTTCAAGGTTACTCATTAACTCATTCATTTACTCAATAAATATTTATCGAATACCTACAGACTGGAGCTGAGTGCTGGAAATATAATAACACCCAAGGGAATCAGAATCTCTGAGAATGGTATAAGGTCTAGTCATTTTACTTTGGTAATTTTTAATATTGATGTAAATTCAAACTTAAAAGTTACAAGAAGTGTATAAATAACCTCCACAGTTTTTACCCACGTTCGCCAATTGTTTCCATTTTGCCCTATTTTCTTCTTTTTGTCTGATCTTCCACCTCTCCATGTACAATTTTTTTCTAAATCATTTGAAATTAAGTTGCAGATATTGTGTGCCTTTATTCCTGTTTTTGTCAGTGTGTTTCCTAAGAACAAAAACATTCTCTTATATAAACACAATATATGATCAAAAATCAGGAAATTTAACATTGGTACAACCCCATTGTTTAAAAAAGAGTCCATATTCAAATTTCATCAGGTGTCCCAGTGTTTTTGTAGTAGGGTGGGGTTCCCAGGAAGCAAAGTCTGGGATAGAGGTCAGTGTGCAGAAATTTTTCTAGGGAGCACCCTCAGGATCAGGGAGAGAAGGAAGCAATAGAAGAAACTGCACTGTGATGTGGTCTCAGCAAAGGCTAGGCTAACCCTCTGGGGACCCTGAAGCTCTGATGTCCTTTAATGTCCTGAAATAAGGTGAGGGATTTGGGCCTTTATATTATACATTGACCAGTTATTAGATCTGAGCTGCCCTGGGGAAGGAAGCATGGGAACTTTGTGCAAGGCAGAACTCTCCAGCCTATAGTAATTTCTGAGGACTGTCAGCCAATGGTGCCCTGAATAGCTGGAGGAATAAGTCCTTCAGTCTTCGAGGAGACAGAGTGGCACATCACAGCTTCCACTATGGTCCACCATTTGCACTACTCAGATCCACTTCATATAAATTCTGGGAAGAGTTCCTCCAAGATTCTGTTGGATCTCTTTTCCTGGGGGATATGGATAAGAAGGTTAATAGATAAATTAACTGGCTGTAAGCAGTTGGAGCCCAAACACTTGGGACCACAACTGATACTCATCATCTACTACCCATTCCAGATTGTCTCATTCTCAGCCACTGTCTTTGCCGAGTAGATGTTTTACCTGTTGGCAAGACCCAGATCTTCATTTCTGAGGCCTCTGAGCTCCTGATCTCCATGGCTTTCTTAAGTATTACTGCTGTATTTATCCATGTATCATCAAGATGAGCAAGGAATTGTCAAGAGGCACTCCAGTGGATCAGGAGGATACCATCACATTCTTCTCTGTCCCATTATATCGAGCAGCCCTCCTCCTTCTGATGATCAGGGTCCTCACTGCTAGCTGGCTAGTCAGGTGGCAGCTTCAGAATCCCACATGAGCATCTGTTTTCTTGGACCACTCCTACCACTGTTGCAAGTTGAGTTTCCTGGGAAGCAGACTCATCACAGGAATTGCATTAGGGAGTGTTTTTGGGAACCATGCTTGTAGAATGGAAGAGAAGGAAGTGGTATTAGGTAGAAGAAAAAAATGGATTTTCAAACTCAGCAGACTCTCCATCTCCTTACAATCTTGTAAAGTTCTACTGTTTAAAGGTTTTCATTAAAACGAATCACATCGGTGGCATCAAGTAGTATCACTGGCACTTCTAGCCTCAATTTCTTCACTGAATTAGCTCCCCCAAAGAATGAAACATTGGATGAACACCACAGAGATGAACATCCCTGTCAGGGTTTCCAAAATCCTTGTATTCCTCTGCAGGAATACCTTTTATTCTTCGAATTCAGTGGTTACACTTCAATAGGTTTCCCATAGAAATATTGTTTTTATTTATGAAATCATTTATCACTGGGATATTCTTTGGTAGGATTTTTCAGTAAGATTTTTTAAATGCCTCACAAAAAAAGCAGTTCTTTGGGAATGTAACTGTTGAAATAGAATCTAACAAGTACCATAGATGTAGACATGTTACAAACATTTGTACTTTCACCCCAGTACATGGCCAATCTGTTCTAATATTTGTTTCTTCATATCTTCAGCAATGTTTTCTATGTGACTTCACCAAAAATGTGCTGACAAAGCAATGCTTTTGAGTTTGTTGGTCCTTTGTTTTATAATTACTTCAACCATCTTTTACTGTGGCAGGAAGAACCAGAGACACTGATGGTTCGTGGCTTTTGTTCCTTACTTGTAAACTGAAAAACCTCAAAAGAGGCTTCTAAGCAATTATCAGTAGGTTTCATGAGATTTGTCAAGAACTGGGTTTGTTCCACATAACTTTAAAAATCTCCAAAAAACTGCTGAAGTTTGTCTTCCTGTTCTGAATGCTTAGCTTTTAAATGTCTGGTTAATCACTGGAATTCATATTATTAATAGATAAGATCTCAAGACATAATATGCTAGCCAACTAGGGAGAATTTTATCATGAATGTATATGTCCATTAGTGTAAGTCGATGTAAATCCATATTTTAAATGGTCTTCTTGATAATTTTAGATTTGGAGGGACTCCTTCTTGCTGTTCTAATCGCATTATCATTCTTTTTTTTTTTTTTTTACCATAATGCAGCTGACTTGTACTCAGAGTAGAAAGGTTTGCTATGCCATTTTCTTTAAGTTCATTTTGCTGTCATCTTTCTTTCACCAGTTACTTTTTTGTAGAAAGCTTTTTAAACCATTTTTCCAAAATGAGTGTTAACCTAGTTAAAATGAGATATTATCTGAAAATCTCCTTACTGGGCACACGTTAATGGAATGTCTGAAGACTTGCTAGAAGCAGTCAATTGACTGAGCCAGGACTGTCATCTCTTTGGCACTTTTTCCTCCCTTGGATATCTTAAAACCACTGAGGCTTGGAAATTATAGCAATCAGCATACGCTGACTAATGTAACATCAATGACAAGTTTGAAAAGTATGGGATCCTGTTAAGCCGTGTCTCCCCCTTCTGAATTTGTGCAACTGTTTTTTTTAACCTCAATGCAGAATTTTACCTTTGCTCCTATTAATTTCACTTTCTGTCATCTGTCCCTGTACTTTAGCCTGTCAAGATCTTTTGAGATTCTGATTCTGTCATTCAGTATGGTTGCTATCTCTTTCAAGTTTGCATACCCTCTACGTCTTTATTCACAACTTTAATATACATATTAAGAAGGATATCTCTTTAAGACAAAAATAAAACAATACAAAAAAACACAACTTCCTTCTGCTCCAGTTGCTCAGCCCCTTGTGTGGTGGACAATGGCAGGATGGTGTAGTCTGTACTCTCCACAGGGTTGCCTGCCAGGGCACTTCTGCATTTCAGAATCAGGCAACAGGAGTCAAACAACTCTTTGAATTTGTGTTCTCAAACTCCTCCTGCAGATCAGAGCTAGAGATCTTCAGAATTCTCTCCCCATGTTTCTAATCACCAGCCCCACCCCCCATTTGCTCATGATTCCCTTGTAAGAGAGACATTTGAATAAAAGTCTTTCCCAGATTTACCTTTTACTGATTTTTTTTCCCAATTAGGCAACAAAATTTCATTTTATTCACTGATATGTCACATAGATTATCCAAGCAGTTTGAAGTCAGTAAAAGAGAGGAAAAAGGGAAGATTCTAGGATGACACCAAATTTCTGGTTTCAGTGGCTGCATTGAAGAAAGCTATTGCTTCTCACCTACTTCTCATGAGGAAAATTGAATGAAAAAGAAATGGAATCCAATCTTGAACATGATGAGTTTGAGATGCCCAGGAACATCCAAGTGGAGATGTTGAGATGCCATGAGATGAACCAGTCTAGAGCTTCAAAGGCCACTGGGATTAGTACTCTGCAATGTTCAGGTAGTAATTCTGAGGACACATTGAGTAAGTGCTCTCATAACTTCAGTCTCAAAGCAATTCTGGTCCTTGCAGTAAACATGGTGGGCCAGAAAGAGCCACAGGGCAAAAAAAATCCCTCTTTTCCAGGTGTGTCTTACTCTATGACCATAGGCAACACACATTAAGAATCATTTTGCAAGCTGCCTTTGGAATTCATCAACCCCAAATCTAGACAAATGGAGATTGCTACCTGAAGAGTTAGTTTCCGTCCTCAGCCTACACAACTCCAGGGGTGAACTGCAAGCCACAATAGCTGGTTATGGTCACCACTCTCTGCTGCCACCTCCAGGTGGGCACATAGCCATCCATGTATTGTGCTGGGGCACGTCACATATATGGAAACTGGTCTGAGCAGCACACATCTGCTACTGGGAAAATGAAGCTGGCCAGGCCCCACACACAGAGATCAGAACAATCAGTGCCCACCTCCAAGTTCAAGCCATAGTAGAATCAGAGGCTCCCAACAGCATCAAAATTTCCATGCATGACTTGGGGGTAGCAATTCAGCTGGGAGGGGGAGCTAAGGAGTCTGCCATTAAGCTGCTTTTGCATAACAAACATCCTATTTTTACTTACTTTGTATGCTTATTTGGGATGACTTTGGGTGTGGAGGCTAATGGATGTCATGGGAGCTAATGGCCCTCTTAAGACACCCTTTGGTGCTATGAGTTGGACCACCAATTCTGCTATGAAAACCACGCCATAACTTAGGGATCCGAATAACCTATTAGCCAAAGAACTCTCAGACTTCCATATACCTCCCAGACTTCCTTGTTCCTTCTCAACCTTAGGATCCTTACCACATCTAATTCTTAGCAAGATGCTTTCATCATTGAGAAGAAAAATTGTGCCTCTGCACCAGGAGAGCATCTTCCTGTTACACAGCACTTGACCCATGTCCTTCCCCAGTAGGTAGTTATTGTTAGAATTTGAGGTGTAGATAGGGAAATTGATATTTAGATGGTTTAAAGCAGGGGTCCTCAAGCCCCCATCCGCGGTCTCTTAGGGACCGGGCCGCACATCAGGAGGTGAGTGGCAGGCGGGCAAGTGAAGCTTCATCTGCTGCTCTCCATCGCTCCCCATCGCTCGCATCACTGCCTGAACCATCCCCTCCCTTCCCCCGCCCCGCCCCACTGTGGAAAAATTGTCTTCCACAAAACCGGTCCCTGGTGCCAGAAAGGGTGGGAACCACTGGTTTAAAGGTCATCCGGATGGTAAGCGGCAGTAGAATTTGAAGTTGGGTGTGTCTGGCTTCAAAGTGTAGGCTCTTTCTACTTTTTCCGTGCTTTCTTTCCTAGAGCATGGCTTGGATGAGCTTCAGAGCCACCCCAGCATACACAGCAGGAGAGGTGTCTAGTTCTCCAGACTGATTAGTTATGTCTTGGAGGAACCTTCATATAAGTTCTTGACTTCCTTCAGGCCATCTCCCCAGCCCTGTTGGATGATCCTGGCCTACTCAAAGCATTAACCATGGCCCTTCAGAACTTCTGATGGCTCTGTATTTCGAATGGTGCCTTTTGACACTTAATTCTAATGACATCTGTGCCCAGAAAGCAGAGACCCACAATGCCCCACAGCCTGCCTCAACCACTCCAGTCCTAGTAAACTATCACAGTGGGTTTTATCACAGATCTGCCCATCTCCCAAGTCTGCAGCAAATTTTGGAGGTGGCAAATATCCTTTATAATCCCCAGTCTTCATCCTCTGACCTCCTTCTCATCTACTTTCATCATAGGCGTTTGTTCACCAAAGATGTAGGAAGATTATCTGATATGACAGTGGTTTACAGTTCTAATCTGGCTTCAGAGAGCACACCTCCCTGGCCTCCAACACCCACAGCCAGAAGGCCAAATTCTATCAACTCAGTTCTGGAAAATGCCTCTGCTTCTACATCCATCTGTCTTTGCTTTGCTCCTTCCTTCTGCTTTATGATCTCATTTCTTAACTCCAACCCCCAATTTTGGTGTTTAGACTCAACTCTCCTTGCTCTCTTTTTCTCAGACCTGACACTTTGTCATTGGATAGTGTTTTAAAAATGGCTCCTTCATCTTAGAAACAGAAAGTAGCATGGTGGTTACCAAGGGCTTGGAGGAGGGTGGAAAGGGGGAGTTGTTGTTTTAAGGGTATAGAGTTTCAGTTTTGCAAGATAAAAAAGTTCTGGAGATCTATTTCACAACAATGTGAATATACTTAACACTACTTAACTGTACTTAAAGTTTGTTAAGATTGTAAATTTTGTGTTAGGTGTTTTTTACCACAATAAAAAAAATGCAGAAAAAAAATTTTTTTAGCACTCAGAAAAAAATAAATGGTCCCTCCTTCCTGATTTTTTCTGAGAGACACAAATTAAATTTGCTACAAAGTTGAACTTGTTTTAAGGGAAGTTTATGCTATAACATGTATTCCAATATGGAACCTTGATGTTGGCTACGGCTATAGTCAGAATTCATGCAGTAATTACATAACCTGATCCTTTGGATCACTCTCTTGTATTAGTTAAAAATATATGTTTTGACCCCTGGACCATGGGTTCTCAAACTTCAGTGTGTAATAACAATCACAGGCTTATTATATATGCATATTCCAAGGCTTACCCTATGCCTACAGAATTAGAAATCCTCTGAGTCTGAGGCCCAAAAATCTGCATGTTAAATAAACTCTATGTTATGTTGAAACAGGCTGTCATTGAACCACAGTTTAAGAAATTCTGTTTTAGAAGGTATGCTGTTTTTAAGGCAAGGACCAAATATTTAATTTTATTTTTTCTTCTATGGGCTCAATCTCAGAGATTTGTACTTAGTAAGGACTCCCATGTGGTTGAAAAAATACAGTAAAAAAAAAAAAGCATTTTGCTGGACTTGTCCAAATAAAATACAATCTGTAGCATGTGGTTTATTTTAGAATTAATTGTGCATTAATATGTATTTGAGCAAGCCATATAATAAAGAGCTATAATGTGATGCTATCTCCAAAAATGTGGCTTTAGTGTTTAGTGTTTTGAAATCCAGACTCTGAGAGACTCTGATCTCATATAGCTCTAAAAATGTCATTTCCTTTTTGAACTTTTTATTCCTCTTCAGCCTCTAGATGGAAATGAAGCATTCCTAGTTTCAACCTGACTTGCAACTTTCAATGTGTTCTCAAGGAAGTATTGGAGAACATTTATAGCATTCATTTCATTGTGTAGTCTGTCCATACAAGAATAACTGTGAATATACTTTTAAATACCATATATTTTAGAATTTAACTTTTTGTCTGAAGAAAAAAAGTGTCATTTATCTAGTGAGCAAAGGAATTTGGAGTTGCCTCATTCAGATTAAATTCATAATTTTAATAGTCATTTACATTTATGATATCACAAGGATGTGCAATGACATTCTTTTACTTAGAAATTAATAAGACAATTTGTTCTTCATGTTCTGGAGGATTTTTGCCCATTAGATGGATGTTTAGATAAATGTCTGTGAAGGCTCTATCTAACCCTGAGAATCTGTGAATTTATACTGCCAAAGTAATTTTTGATACACTCAATATTACTTGGATGTAACGTGAAATGTAATTTGTTCCCCACGGAGAACATAGTTTTAGCCCAAAATTTGTCTGTACAAAGTGAATTGTCTAATAGTTTTATGTTCATGTATTTTTAGAATGATGTCATACTTTAGAAATATAAACATTCAAGTGGAAAATCAAACATTGGATCAGATAGTAACACCCCAACTGATTTGTCTTTTAAGTTTTCTAAGGGATTAAGCTTTTATATATGCTCTTCCCCGCCCCCACCCCCATTTTAAGGTTTCAATGAATACAGCCAGGATTTGTGACATTCCAAAATGTCTTGAGAGGCTTGAAGGGGCAGGTCCAAAGTCACAGAAGCTTAGAACTGAAAGGACCTCAGAGTTGGAGCAGAAGAACATTTAGGTTACTGAGTTGCTCAAGAGTGTATAATGGTGGAGAGATGACCTGCGTCTCTGTTGAGGCAGTGCACTTCCCACTGCTTTGAAGGAGGAAAAATTAAGTTGTTTTGTCTGTTCTGCCTGTGGATAACACTGTCCTCACTATCCTTTAGAAATCCACTTGGTATTATGTCTACTTGTTTCTTCTTTCTAGGTTGGTTACCCACTGTGGTAGACAAACTCTAGGGTGGCCATCATGATCCCCTGCCTCTTGGGATTCACACACTTTTATCCCCTTCCCCCCAAGTATAGGCAGGACCTATGACTTCCTGCTCACTAATAGAATGCAGCAAAGGTGATGGAATATACATGGTTATGTGTATATGATGACCTTACACATGACTATAAACCAACTTGATAGGAGACTCTCTTAGCCTGCCTGGCCAGACATGAAATAGCTGGGTCCACTGATTCAGAGTCTTACAAGGATGCAATCAAGTTATCAGCTGGGGCTTTGGTCTCATCTGAGGCTTGACTTGGGAAGGAGCTGTTTCCAGCTCATGAGGTTGTTGGCAGCGTCCAGTCCTTGCATGCTGCTGGATTGAAGGCCTCAGTTTCTTGCTGACTGTTGGAGGGAGGCTGCGTCAGTACCTTGCCACGTGGTGCTCTCCAGAAGCATCTCACAACATGACAGCTTGCTTCTTCAAAGCCAGCAAGGGACAGTCTTTGGGTCACATTGGCTACAACCAGAAGACTCAGTTATTTTATTTTATCTTTTTTATTTTTTTAACATCTTTATTGGAGTATAATTGCTTTACAACAGTGTGTTAGTTTCTGCTTTATAACAAAGTGAATCAGCTATATATATACATATATGCCCATATCTCCTCCCTCTTGCGTCTCCCTCCCACCTCTCTAGGTGGTCACAAAGCATTGAGCTGATCTTCCTGTGCTATGCGACTGCCTCCCACTAGCTATCTATTTTACATTTGGTAGTATATATAAGTCCATGCCACTCTCTCACTTTGTCCCACCTTACCCTTCCACCTCCTTGTGCCCTCAAGTCCATTCCCTATGTCTGCTTCTTTATTCCTGTCCTGCCCCTAGGTTCTTCAGAACCGTTTTTGTTTTTTTTTTTAGATTCCATGTATATGTGTTATCATATGGTATTTATTTTTCTCTTTCTGACTTACTTCACTCTGTGTTACAGACTCTAGGTTCATCCACCTCACTACAAATAACTCAGTTTTGTTCCTTTTTAGGGCTGAGTAATATTCCATTGTATATATGTGACACATCTTCTTTAGCCATTCATCTGTTGATGGACACTTAGGTTGCTTCCATGTCCCAGCCATTGTAAATAGAGCTGCAATTAACATTGTGGTACATGACTCTCTTTGAATTATGGTTTTCTCAGGGTATATGCCCAGTAGTGGGATTGCTGGGTCGTATGGTAGTTCTATTTGTAGTTTTTTAAGGAACCTCCATACTGTTCTCCATAGTGGCTGTATCAATTTACATTCCCACCAACAGTGCAAGAGGGTTCCCTTTTCTCCACACCCTCTCCAGAATTTATTGTTTGCAGATTTTTTGATGATGGCCATTCTGACTGGTGTGAGGTGATACCTCATTGTAGTTTTGATTTGCATTTGTCTAATGATTAGTGATGTTGAGCATCCTTTCATGTGTGTTCGTTGGCAATCTGTATATCTTCTTTGGAGAAATGTCTATTTAGGTCTTCTGCCTATTTTTGGATTGGGTTGTTTGTTTTTTTGATATTGTGCTGCATGAGCTGCTTGTAAATTTTGGAGATTAATCCTTTGTCCACTGATGTGTTTGAAAATATTTTCTCCCACTGTCTTTTCATCTTGTTTATGGTTTCCTTTGCTGTGCAAAATCTTTTAAGTTTCATTATGTCCCATTTGTTTATTTTTGTTTTTATTTCCATTTCTCTAGGAGGTGGGTCAAAAAGGATCTTGCTGTGATTTATGTCATACAGTGTTCTGTATATGTTTCCCTTGAAGAGTTTTATAGTGCCTGGCCTTACATTTAGGTCTTTAAATCAGACTCAGTTATTTTAACTTGCTGCATCTAACTGGTGTGAATTTGCACCCCGTAATTTTTTTTTTTTTTTTTTTTTTTTTCAGTACACGGGCCTCTCACTGTTGTGGCCTCTCCTGTTGCAGAGCACAGGCTCCAGACGCGCAGGCTCAGCGGCCATGGCTCACAGGCCCAGCCGCTCTGCGGCATGTGGGATCTTCCTGGACCGGGGCACAAACCCGTGTCCCCTGCATCGGCAGGCAGACTCTCAACCACTGCGCCACCCGGGAAGCCCTGCACCCCGTAATTTATATTAGGATTCTAGAGCTTGTGATTGTGTTCACCTTGACAACATCAATATAAACTCAGTTTATAGTTTTTTCATTAATTGTATAGTCATATGTTTCAGGGGATTATGGAGTATATTGACTCTATTATGAATTCAAACTAATCTATTGTGTAAGCAAGGAACCTGTATGAACTATTAAATCAGCAACCAACCTACCTCTTGGCCTTCACTAGACTAGAGTGTCTGCCAAAGCAATAAATTTTACCTTAGAAAAGGTAAATCAATTTCACTGCCATGTTCTCTCCCCTACTTCCTTCCCTTCTTTCCAAATGTTGCACCAAAATGTTATATTTGGGCACCAATGCTCTTGGAGCCCATGGCAATCTCCCTCTGTCTTCAGAAGTGTGCCATGCACTGTGCCTACAATGATCTGTTTTCTTTTCTGCATATTTTCCTCCCAGTGATGGTTTTGCTTCTTCTTGCCTCCACCAGTGATTAGCTTCACAAACCACCGTATGGTTGAGTCCAAAGGTTTTTCCCCAAAAGAACACACAACTGACAGAAACAATAAAATGAAAGTGTCCATGTTTTAAAATTAATAGAAAAACTTTTACTACAACACCAGTTAGAATTTCCTTTAGTTATTATGACATCAGATTTTAGTCTTGACAAAACTGATAAGCTCTGGACATTCATAACTGGAGAGTTTCAAGATCATTTTTTTTAAATCATCATTACATGGAAACTAGTGCTGTTTTATTTTAGGTGCATGGCAAACTGACAGAATACCAATCCAGTCCAAAGCTAAATCCAGTGAGGGCAGTTTAATTTAGATTTCTCCACTGAATTTTAACCAAGGCTGGGCGATACTGTGAACTGTTTCATTTGTGCCAGGATTACTGTAATTTTGCAAGGTAACTTTAACATTATTAGGCTAAGTAAAAAATAAACTACTGATGAACAAAATTTATGGAAATTAATGGAAAAGTTTCACCTTTATCCCACTAAGTCTTCTAATTCCTTCAAAGAGTTAACTTTTATATTTTATTTTTATAACATAGAGCTCATTCCTGACTTTCAACCAGCTTTTCAATGTTCCTGCTAAAATTTAGAAACCCATCCTTTACTGATGTCCTTTTGATTATTCATTCCAGCAGCTCTGATTTATTTTTATTAGTATGATACAACAATTCAAGTCAAAGGAACACAGTTCCCCACAATTTGATAATACCTAGAACTCCTGCACTTTGTGAACGAAGACAGGCTTTTTAAAAAAATACCTGCAAGGCATACAGGCTCAGATACATGCAGTGCATTCAGGTCATTTGAGAAATAATATGCAGACTCCTTTCACATTTTCCTTGAGGACTTTTGCTTGGGTTTCCTTTATATTGTATACATTGAAATTCTTTGTAGATGACTGCAATAAAAAAATGTATTTTCCTCCACTTGCAAAACCAAAGCAGTTGAAGAAATTTGCACATTACCTTTCCTTGCGAGGCCTTTGGCTTTTTCCCCTAATGCCTTTTAAGAGAGTCTATCGTTAATTTTAGATGAAGAGTACAGAGCCTTTCTGTTTCCATAAATGTTTTAATGCTTCGTTCCTAGAGATGGGCTATATGGGGAGCTCTGTGAAGTTGTTCTTTTTGAGAAGTAAAATATTTCCCCACAAAAAGAGAAGGAAAGTTTCCAGAGAACAATGAAAGCCTGGTAATTGTACTCGGAGTTTCTTAGAAGAGTTCATTCTTCGCACACGGGAGGGTGGTTTGCTCCCAGAAACTTATTACCCCGTTGCCAGTCATTTTTCTGCCAAAGTCAACTCATGTACCTTTTAGCCACTTCAGTACACTGCAGCTGTTATATTCTGACCACCGTGGACTTCCTTCTTCCTTTCTGCTGTTACAACGAGGTCATTCATTCCTTTCTCTCTCTCTCTCTCTCTCTTTTTTTTAAAAGAAATCTTTTCCTCCCCATCTGTGCCTGGGATGCAGATACTGTTGCTTTTCCCTCACCAGCTGGGGCTGCGCTCATTGTTCAACCTATTGTTTCTCAAAGGGAGGGCTTTGCATTAAGGCTACGAATGGACAAAAAACGGCTGGCTCAGAAAACCGTCATCAAATTACTAAACAAAAATAGGGAGTGGAATATTTTGTCTGCATTTAGAGACTTTTCTTTTAATTTCTTCATATTTTCTTTGTTTTGCTTTATTTCAGGTAGCAACGATTTTCAAACATCCACATTAGTAAATTCTGCCTTGAATTCATCCTTTTTAATTACGATTAACCCCAAATGAGAGAGTGCTTTTGTCTCTCCCTTAAATACCATCAGCTTGCTCTTTCCACTGCTTTTGCCTTGCTTTAGATAGCTTCCTCCTAAGTAACTGGGAAATTAGTATGTCTTCTTACCCTTTATGTGTAAGAACTCTTCTAACCTTCTAAACAGGAGCTACTGGCATTAAGTGTTTAAAGTTATCCTTATTTTTCCACAAAATAAAATCACTTGTCTCAAACCCTTTCATTTTCATTCATTTTTTGCTTATTTTAATTGAGGTATAATTGACATATAACCTACCTAACCTACCTAATGGTTTGATATTTGTGTATATTGCGAAATGATCACCACCGTAAGTCTAGTTAACATCCCCACCATTCATAGTTACAAAAAATTTTCTTTCTTGTGATGAGGACTTTTAAGATTTCCTCTCTTAGTAACTTTCAAATATGCAGTATGGTATTATTAACCCTTGTCACCCAGCTGTGCTCTCAAATTCTTTTTAGAGGGTGGGATACTAATAAACAAACAAACAAAATAATTCTATAGGCTGGTGCTTCTCATACTTTAGTGAGCATGAGAACCATCTGGAGTTAAAATACAGATTGCTGGGCCCTGCCCTGGAGGCTCTGATCAAAGTGCTACTGATGCTATTGATCTGTGGACAGTGCTCTCAGTACTCAGCCCTTCCCCCGCAAAGAGATTCCTGGGTATTCCAGGGTTGCTTCTTAAAGCATTACCCAATGTAAACCAATGAAAAGAAAAGCTTGTTGAGACGGTAAGTGTATAATGATTGACAGATAGATGATGGATAATAAATAGATAATAGAATCCTATGAATCCTATGTTATTATTTATTACTTAAGTAATAACAGTTTTAAAAATTCTACCTTTTAATAAGTTTTTAAAGCATGGCATACACAGTATAAAAGTTAAAAGAGGGCTTCCCTGGTGGCACAGTGGTTGAGAGTCCGCCTGCCGTTGCAGGGGACACGGGTTCGTGCCCTGGTCCGGGAAGATCCCGCATGCCACGGAGCGGCTGGGCCCGTAAGCCATGGACGCTGAGCCTGCGCGTCCGGAGCCTGTGCTCCACAACGGGAGAGGCCACAACAGTGAGAGGCCCTCATACCGCATAAAAATAAATAAATAAAAAAGTTAAAAGAGCACAAAATATGTATATCAGAAACTAAACTGTTCCCCCTTTCTAGGTCTCCACTCCCGCTTTGCAGAATTAAGCATGTTTAAGTATCTTGTTAGAGTATGTGCACTTAACATTTTGAAAGAGGTTGAGAATTGCCCTCTATCAAATAGTCTATGCCAGTTTACACTCCCATCTACTATTATACAGATGCTTATTTCTCCACACTTCAATGGTAGCAGACAATATCCAAAATTTTGATCTGCCACTCTGACATGTGAAAAATGACGTCTAATTTTTATTTTACTTTGTGTTGCATATAATTATAAGAGAAGTTAAACAACTTTGAGTAGCAAGACTGTGGACAATCTATTAATTTAGTACAAATAGCTGACTGGCTTATAAATTCGACCTCATACTTTCATCCAAGCAAAAGTATCTGCTTTTCTTGTTCACCTGATATTTTCCTTTTGTTGAATCTTGCTTCAAAAAGTACTGCTTCACCTCCTTTTGAATGAAAAGAAACAACTACGGTAACCCGCCTTGTCTGCCCCTTTCCTCAGTTCCCCTGGAAAATTTGATTTATTTGGCAATCCTTTGAAAATTGAAGGCTTAGATGTAGATTTTTTTATGGTCTGTAGAAAATAATACATCTCTAAACCCAAGCTTTGCTTATGAGAAATGACAGCTTATAGCCAAACTGAGGTTATAGGAAATCAAAGAAAATATTGACTATGGTGCACACACCAAAGCTGAATTTTCCTTAACTTGTTTATTGGTGTTCACTTGAAAGAAACACACACACACACACACACACACACACACACACACACACAACCCTAAGACTGCTTTTTGAAATCAAATGTATTTCCTGCCTTCTTCTTTCCTCCGGACTCTTACGACCAGCCTATTTATAGCCCAGGAAAGGAAAAAGCTCCGCTGGAGGCAGGAAAACTAAGTTCAGAAAGAATAGAAGGAAGTGTGCCTGCCATTTAGCCAAACAACCTTTAATTCAGTGAGCTCAAAGCTTAGCAGCTTCGCTGTCGTCGTTAGGCGTAAACAGCTTGCAAATTCGAATTTTTTACTCTCCCCATTTTTGAACTGGATTTGGGCAATGGAGGTGAACGCAGCATTTTAGAAGAAAGAACAGGAATCTCTAGGTGTTTAGATACGTGGAAAAGAAACTTGTAACGGGTTGGTGAAGCAGAAGAGAGGATTCAACAGAGGGATGCGCTTGAAATGATTCCACACCTGCGAGTTAAGGTAAGTGTCCTTTTTAAGACTGTCTATTGTTGTGTCTACATGCATATTATGCACTGTGGATATTAACCCCAGACGGTGCGTATAATTTGAGGGCGGTCACTCATGAAGAGCTCATAAGCTTTGCTTATATCTCTGAAAAAATGTGGAAATCAGCCTCACTTGTGACATCTTCGCTTTTTAACGATAATGTTTTTAAAGTAGTTGTTTCCTTAAGATAGCTTTATAGCCACTAAGTTTTCTTTGTTTCATTATCACCAGGGGATTAAACAGTATACATAATTTCATTGAAAATCATTTTTGAAAAATAATTTCTTGATATTTGTCTGTTTTTCTACCCTTTTCAAAGTGCTGCTGAGTGATCCATATACCATTTTGGGGGTATCAATACTGGTTTAGAATACATTTAATAGAGAGGCCCTCAAGCAAAAGTGGTCTATTTTAGAAAAGCTATTTTAACTAAAAATTAAATTTTGTATAAAATTATGTGAAGATTAAATTTTTTTTAATACAGAGCTTCTCCTGAACATTCATCTTCAGGCCAAGAAAAACCCTCTAGAAGCACAAAAAACAGCACTTAACAGCTCCAGTGATAGAAACTGTTCACAATAATTATTTACATTTAAGTTATTATTTCAAAACATTCATTCAACATATATTTTTGAGTGACCTGAAAAAATGTCCCTGGGTTTGGAACTGGAAAGGTCAAAAGGGAATGGATTAAATCCAAGAGCAGTTGATGCTGCCCACAAACACTTGTAAAGCTCCTAGAGACATTCCAACTTCTGTTAACGTTCTCTGCCATCAAACAAGTATGTTTGTTTAGATGATGCACCATATTTGCATTCACCGCTGATAATATCCACATTCGTGTCCTGGAGAAACGTGATTAATGTCACCATGATGTCAAACAAAGGAATAAGGTTCTGGTGGTTTATTGAAAAGGAAGAGCCAAAGGAAATGTGTTGCTGTTATTTTGGCTTATCCCAGTTTGAGACTGGTATGTTTAGAATCTGTCTTAAGAAGATAGCAAATCTGGAAGCCAGAAAAGCTGAGCCAGCCAGATTGCAACTAGTGCAGGAGGCCAAGGCTCAGTTCTGTCTCAATGTGGATCGCATTGGCTGTTCGCTTTCATGGAAGAATTTAAGGGTTATTTTCTTCTGATTAGAAAATTATAATTCATTCCATGGAAATATCAAAGTATAATATTCTTGAGTTGAAAGAGCGATATTTCTTAGTTAAAATTAGGTTGTAAAAAATAGAGTGAAATAAAATTAATCTGGACAAATATGATGGGTCTGAAGAAACAAATAAAACGAACTCTTAGCCCTTGTTTCCAGGACATTCCGGTGCTGCAAAGTCCTGAATTCAGTGCTGAATCCATTTTATTATTTCCACAAAGAAAAGTCTGAGGTAACCTAATTAATTGCTACTCCAGGTGGGTCAGCGATAGGGACATTGCTTACAGTGATCCTGATTTCTGTTCATGTTGAACCTTTCCTCTTATAATTTCAAAACAACATTCTCACTTGACACATTCATATGTTTACATGATGAGAATAAAAATGTTTTAAACACTATTGAAGGTTTAAATAATAGATAAAATAATGAGTTATGTATTTTATTCTAAGAATATATATTTTTTCACTTTTAAAAGTCTTGTTGTTGGTCATTGGTTTCTGGTTGCCCATAGATGCTTATAAATGTATCCATGAAATGCCAGTTATTTAAAATAGATTTCTTGGGAATGGCTTAATAGTTTCATAGCTTTCTTGATGTATTCTCAAGCTCCTGAGAATACGGTACGTTATTAGAGTTAGCTAATTCTGAAAAAAAAATTGCCAATTTTTTTAGCTTCTCTATTAATTAAGTAGTCATTTATTTCTTCATTTCCTGCATAACTCCTATAATCACTATATGTTTACAGGTTGCATAGTATAGCCACCCCGACTCTCACATAGAAATATAAGTGAAATCAGATTACTCTTCAGATAGAGTGGAGTTTTAAGAAATTTAGTCACCAATGTAATCCACAACTTGTAGGATGTATTGAAGGTGGGGTGTAGGAAGAAGCATGCCAAGGCCAGGCAGCCATACCCACCTGGCCTGATGTTATGGAAGGAGGGGGAATTGCAAATTGATTTTCGTGGGTCTATGAGCACCTTAAATCCAGATTAGTGGCCTCTGGATGTTCTCTTTCTCCTGTGCTCTCATCCTCTCACATCCTATATTACAGGTCAGCACAGCACCACACCACCAAAGCATATTTGTTAAGTTCTCCTACTTATAATACATTCTCTACCTTTGATAAACTCAACATTTACTTGGAGAGTGGGAGTTATACAGAACACAAGGCATACTATATATGGAACGAAATGAATGATGTAGATAATAAGCACAGATAAGGAAGGCCTGATCCAGGCAGGCTTCATGGAGGGATGAGGCTGAGCTGAGCCTTGAAGGGCACAGGGAGATCTCATGGGTACGGCAAGAGATAAGGGCATCCAAGACAAGAACGGAGCTGTGTGCATGGGAAGAGATAGGAATGTATTGATACTTGGGTTGCTGGATGAAATACAAGATTCCCACTGAAATATGAATTTCAGATAAACGACATATACTTTCTCTAGTAAGAGTATGTCCTATTTCACTGGTGTGTATGAGGCGTATTGCATGAGACATACTTATACAAAATATATTTGTTGTTTATCTGATTCACATTTAACTGAGTGTCCTGTGTTTTTTATTTCCTACTGGCAACGCTACCAGCGAACTCTGTGTCAACCAGCTTGATAGGAGCAGGGGCAATGCCCATACAGAACAAGAAGAAAGCATCTGGAGGAGGTTGAAGTCAGACTGCAGTGGGACAATAATGCCAGGCTAAGGAATTTAGAATCTAATTTGAAGACACTGGGGAGTCACTGAGGATTTTGAGAAGGGAAATGACATCAATAAGACCTGCCCATTCAAGGCAGGACTTGCTGGGGCAAAGAGCAGGTCACCAAGGTCTGGGTGCTGGTGACAACAGAGAGAAAGAAACCATCCAGATTGGGGACACATTAGAGAACATATCCCACATGTTTTGTAAACTGATTGGATATGGTTTTAGGAGGAGAAGAAGTGTTAGAGAGGATATTATGTTTTACTTAGAGTCCATTCAAAGAAATAGCCAAAGAGATAGAAGCAGGTCAGGGAATTAGTGAGGGAAGCAAGGATTTTATTTTCAGACATATTGAATTTGAGGTGATGATGGGATAATCAAGTAGAAATAGTAAGTGGACAGCTGGAAATGGGAAACAGCTTAGGAGAAAGGTGAGGGCTGGAAATAATAACAACGGCCAACATTGATGGAGAATTTTCTATATGCCAAGCTTTTTAATATACATTCTCTTATTTCGTGCTTACAACCACCTATGGGCAGGTTCCATTGCTAGCCACATTGTATAAATGAGAAAACTAAGGCTCAGAGAGGTTAAGGGACTTGTCCTTAATTACCTAGCTAGAGACAGAAAATGGAAGCCAGGTGTGCATGAGCTCAAAGCCATGTACCCACTCATTCCCCTGGAGAATGTATCTGCTGTGGATTCACTTTCTCCATCTGCAAAGATCTAAGGGCACAATTGTTCATGCTGTAACCCAATTTTTAACCAGATGCCTGGTCTTTGTTCCTCACTACGGTAGCCCTCAGAATTCTGCACCTTTTGGTTAATCTCTCTGAGGAAACGGGAATAGTTTATACACAGAGATTTTCTTATTGATTTTACTTATTTGTATATTTATTACCTAAATTGTTTTTCCCTTCAGTGCCTCATTTTTAGATTTCTCCTCGGTTATCTTATGAAATAAAGATTATACCATACCGAAGAGAAAACAGGACCAAGAAAGGGGTTAAACACCTCTCCCTGTCCTTGGCTGCCCTCTAGTGGCAGAACCAGGTAACAATGCTCAGCGCAGGTCAGGGACAGTGCAGGCAGCCACTAGAAGCAAGCTCTTTAGGAAACTAAGAGGTCACAGAATCACTGCAGAATCATCTGTGGGCTCCTAAAGGGTTTGGAGGCTAGTTGTGCTAAAAGATTCTGGAAAAGGACTTCGTGGAATTACTTAGACTTTTACAGCTGGCTGGCCCAAAGGGCATTTTGGATAGACCCGTTGTAGATTTATCTTAAACTTTGTAATCATTGAAAATATTTCACTTGTTTATCCTGTTAGGAAGGTACATATATCAAGCTCGGTTATTAAATTTTTAATGCACATCTGTGCCTTGATTGTTAAGGAATTTTCCTAGACATTTCATTCTAAATATTTATTTCAAAATACACAATATTTTTTCTACTAAAAGGTAAATAGTCTGGGGCTTCCCTGGTGGTGCAGTGGTTGAGAATCCGCCTGCCAATGCAGGGGACACAGGTTCGATCCCTGGTCCAGGAAGATCCCACATGCCATGGAGCAACTAAGCCTGTGTGCCACAACTACTGAGTCTGTGCTCTAGAGCCCGTGAGCCACAACTACTGAGCCTGCGTGCTGCAACTACTGAAGTCTGTGCACCTAGAGCCCATGCTCCACAACAAGAAGCCACCGCAATAAGAAGCCCGCACATCGCAACAAAGAGTAGCCCCCGCTCACCCAACTAGAGAAAGCCCACGTGCAGCAACGAAGGCCCAACACAGCCAAAAATAAATAAATTTAAAAAAAATATATATATACATAAAAAAGTAAATAGTCTATCTTTTAGGAATATATCCTAAGGAAATATTCATAGATTGAGGCAAAAAATATATGTAAAAGAGTTTATCTATTTGAAACAGACAAATTTTGGACAAATATACAAAATAAGGAAATTGCCAAATAATATCCCACAATATGGAATTACAAATAGCCATTAAATTACATTAAAATATTTAATGGCATTGGAAACGCTTTGTAGTAAATGTTAGGTGAAAAAGAGAAGACAAAAAATTATGTACATGGTGTGATCCCATTTTCTTAAACATTATAAATGTATATATGAAAAAGAGTTAAGAACTAAAAATTCATACACCAAAATGTTAACAATAAGAATCTCTGGTCAGTGAGGTAATGGTGATTTTTATTTTCTACTTTGTCTCTGGGGTAGCATGTACTACTTTTATTTTTTATTTAATTTGTATTGGAGTATAGTTACTTTACAATGTTGTGTTAGTTTCTGTTGTACAGCCAAGTGAATCGTTATACATATACATATAGCCCCTCTTTTTCAGATTTCCTTTCCATTTAGGTCATCACAGAGCATCGAGTAGAGTTCCCTGTGCTATACAGTAGGTTCTCATTAGTTATCTATTTTATACATAATAGTGTATAGAAGTCAACCCCAGTCTCCCAATTCATCCCACTTCCCCCACCTTGGTATCCATAAGTTTGTTCTCTACAACTGTGTCTCTATTTCTGCTTTGCCAATAAGTTTATCTGTACCATTTTTCTAGATTCCACATATAAGCAATATTATACAATATTTGTTTTTCTCTTTCTGACTTACGTCACTCTATATGACAGTCTCTAGGTCTATCCATGTACTTTTATAATCAGGTACAAAAACCAGTATATTTTGAAAAAGTGGAAAACTAAGTCCCAGTGCTCTAATTTCTTGCTGTCATGGCTGACAGTCAGGTTTGTGCTAATTCAGCCCCATTTTGGCTTCTTTGCCCAGTAAAGCACTGTATCCTGTTTGTGACAGCATAATTCATTGTAATGGAAAAGATTATGATGCACTAGTCTGGTCTATGACTTCACTGTATTCATGGGCAACAGGAAACAAAGACAGACACTTGTTTTTTTCATAATTGTTTTAGCAATAATTGACAATTGGAGGAAATGAATGGCAGAAAACAATTATGGGCAGACAAGATGGTCAGCAAATCAGACTGGGAAATGCAATGGAGCCTGTCTTAGTTCTATTAGTGCAACAATTTCAGAACATTACAAAGATATTATTGTTTTGTTTTCAATCTACTCCTGAAATCACTATTGTTTTTACCAGCAGTTACACAACTCTTTGCTGGCAGTAGTGACCCCCAATGTGTTTTTAATTCAGTAATCTGGTAATCCCACATCAGTGATTTGGGAATGAATTTTTATGTATGTTAATATTCAGTGTCAGTGTGAACTTCTCCACGTGCATGACGTGTCCAGTTATAATGCTGCTATAATAATAACTAGCCCCCTGTTGCCCGTACACAGAATCTTAAAAGTTTTATTTTCCATTAAATTTTTAAAAATCAAATTCACGTTTCTATTTTCTGTGAAAAGATCCCTTGTCTTCATTTTAACAGCAATGGTGGGGGAAACCAACAACAAAAAGTCAAAACACGTGAATTCATGATTCCCTCTCTTGTTTCCGTGCTATGAAATGAGTACAGTTAACAACGACTGAGATGAAAAAGAAGGATGTGTTATCAACTGGGAAAGAGCTAAGTAAGGCAGGTACTACGTGCACTGCAGTGACATTTATCAGTATCTCAACCAGTGACTTGTGTCCTTAGACATGACTTAACTGTCCTGTTGGGTATTATTAAAATGCTTTGGTTGGGAAAACTAAACATGAGGGGCTGCTTTAATCTTTACTCCTGGTCATACTCTCCTCTGATTAGCCCAATTTGGAATAAAATTCTGCAGCGGCTCTGACTTCCAATCTGAAAGACTAATTACTGGTCATGCAATTTATTGTGGAGGCCTCTAGACCAAGCACTGTCCAGTAGAAATATAAAGTGAGCCACAAATGTCATTTTATATTTTCTAGTGGCCACATTAAGGAAGTAAAGAGACAGGTAAAAATTAGTTTTAAGAATCTCGTTTGTTGAACCCAATATATCCAAAACATTATCATTTTGACGTGCAATCAATATAAAAGATTGTTAATGAGATATCTTACCTTCTTCTTTGGTACCAAGTCTTTGAAATCCAGGGTGTATTTTATGCCTGCTACATATCTCGGTTCACGGGCCTCATTTCATGTGCTCAGTGGCTTGAGGTGCCTAGTGGCTACTGGAGTGGGCAGTGCAAATCTCAACAGCAGAGCTGCAGTGCTATGCAGTTACATGAATGGCATGTGAAGTTTGGGCTGAGAGATTCTGCTGTCTGTTCAGGACTCACAGTCTTCTTTCTGATGTACTCAGCAGGCCACTCTTACATGTATCAAATAAAACTGAATCACTGAAAGGCAAGCAAAGGATTGACAGTTTCTAAGTTTTGGCCTCTTAGAACAGTCCAACTGTTCGTTGGATCAACTGGAATGCTGCGAGTAACGATGGATTTTTCAGTTGAGAATAAGGGTAATAGAGGTTTTAAAAAACTCTCAATTTTTGAAATCTGGGTTATATGATTATAAGAAACTTTATTTTATCATGATGTTTCTAAGTGAATTTAGACATGGTAACAGATATTACACAGCCTAAAATGAACTTCTAGAAAGCATTATAGATGTTGTGCTCTTAATAATGCATAAAACTTAGTACAAAGAAATCTTTAGCAATTCACTCACACACACACACACACACACACACACACTTCTTCTACCATTGTGACCATTTCTGATGTCTTTTCTGCAGTCTGCATTGTCTTACTTGAAGGGTAGGAAGTATGCTTCAACAATCTTGTATAACTACTATGCCCTGGGGACTCTCATGCCAGTCAGCTGGAGTGACAAAGATAGTTCTGTGTGCTAAGTATGGAGATACAAAAATAGAACCAATGGAAGTGGATAAAACTAAAAGACACTGTAGGTTCTTAAGGCCCCGCCAATGGCAAGAGACCTGGAAACAAGGGCTTCTGAAGTCCTGGCAAGGAGTCACAGCCAACTGAAATGATCATATTTTGGGTTCATTTCTTATTCCATGAAGGTTTGGTTACGGAGCTAGATTTAAAGCAATCAGAAAATTCTAAAATCAAAATAAAAGTTAAAGACATGTAAAATATAAATAATGACCATCCATTGCATGATATACAGATTGAAGTGTTCCAAAAGCTTGTTTTTAAGAATGTTCTTGGCCCTCTGAATAAACTTTTCATTTTTCCCATAGAAGCAAAGTTGTAGAGTGACTGGTGTGTGCACCTAAAATATCATATCTCATATACTTACAATGAAATCATTACAGTGTATTTACAACGTATTCACAATGTATTACATTAAATTATTATGCTTAAATCATTATAATTATTATAAATGTGTATTAATTATTGCAATGCATTTACAATGAAATATAACTATTAATGTATCATTTCTACATTAATACATTATACCATGCACTAATACTATGTTAATAACTACATTACATTTATACGCTAATAATACATGAATAATTAACCTAAACAGAAAAATAATATATTGAATCAACTTACAATCTCCATCTACCCAAAGCAAAAGCACTGATAGAGAATCTAGGAAGTGCCAGGTGCTCTATCAGATGCCGGGACAAGCATAAAAGATAAATTGTATTTATCTTGTTTGCTAATGTCAGTAGGAAAGCAACTTCACTGGAGAAGAATGAGGAAATAGATGGAATTCTTTTCTCAGGAGACGGCCTTATTATCTGCGTGACGCCTAGGTGGAGAAGGCCTTTTCATTTGTGTCTAATTTTAATTTCTAAACTTTGGATTCTCCTTTTTTCCCCCGTCCTTAGGACCGAGTACCTCTAACGCTGCTCTTCAGGGTGTAGCCATAATTAGGAGCTTTTTTTGGTTCCTAAATAGGGCGTGATTTTCCTAAGTCACATTTGGCAGAGAGGTTAGAAGAGAAGAAGTTAGAGAAAGGTTGCAGTGAAAGGGAATGTAGGGACACCTAAGAGAATTCTACAAGCTTGCTCCGTCCTTCTGGGGGCGTGGGCGGGCGTGGGGAGGCAGAGCACGGGGGAACCAGGACTTGGGTCATTCTCTAAATTTTCTTGTGCAGCTTCCAGAAGGGGAAAAAGGAGGGGAGGGAGGCAGCGTGTGCAACTGACCTTTGCGTGTGGAGTGTGCTTTCCGAGTCAGTCTTTCATACCTTCGTGAGCGCCATTAGCTGTTGGATCCTGCAGATACTACTGCTGCTTTTCCTTATCACTAGTAAACGAGGAGCAGGTGGCAAGGTTAGGCACTAACTGGTCTTTAGGCAAGATCAAGATGTCTGAGTTGAGTGGGGCCACTGATTTCACAAATCAGCAAGAGAATTCAGGGACGTACAGGTGAGTTGAGATTATCCCATTCCTCCTTTACCGTCACTATTGCTTCTATGTTTGCTCCTTTTCCCCTTATTCAAGGACTCACTCCACCTGATTTCCTTCCCTCAGGGTCCCCCCTCCCCACACATTCAACTCTCCACACGCCTGAGAGCAGATTTCTCCCTTAGTATTCTCTATCCACAGGGATTGGTTCCAAGACCCTTGCTGGTATGAAAATCCTCAGATGCTCAAGTCCCTTACATAAGATGGCATAGTGTTTGCGTTTAAACTACACATACTATACTTTAAATCACCATCTCAGATTATGTGTAATACCTAATACAATGGAAGTGCTATGGAAATAGTTGCTAGTGCATGGCAAATTCAAGTTTTGTTTTTTGGGATCTTCCGAAAAAAAAATTTTTTTGAACCCACGGATACAGAAGAACTGACCAACTGTAATCTGTCTTGGGGGTTGTTGTGACTTCGTTGAATTAACATTGTTAAGGAGAGCCCCAGGTGTAGGATGGTGAGCAAAACAAAAGACCACAAGAGAAACTGAAATGGAGAGGTTTATCCTGGGGGAAGTACTCAGCAGCCCTGGAGGGGGAGGTCAAGGCAGGGACAGGACATGGGGCACACGCTTATATTAGGGTAGAATCCGTGGGTGCAATGCTTTGGGGTTCCTGAGCTAAGGCTCAATTCAAACCAAAAGGAGCAGGGTTTTGGTAAGCTCCACGGGGCTCCTAACAAAGGGACACAGGGCTCTTGGAGGTAGGGGAGACTTTGATCACAAGGGTTCTTGGGGAACTCATAGCAGGAAGTTAACTGTGATTCTTCTGGCTGTTTTCTAGGGCATGCTCTTGTAGGAGGGGCGAGGGTCAGTTTAAGGCACCCAGAGGGCCACTCAGCCGAACAAAATGGATGCCGAGGCCGCAAAAAAAAATGGAGTCGCTTAGCTAAACGCTCGGCAGGCAAACTGCTTGAGATCTTAGCCAAGTTGCAATGAATGGAAATACATTCAAAGTAGCTATAGTGGTTATAAGAAAAAAAGTGTATCTCACAGAAGCACAAGAAATGAAGCTGAGACTGGCAGGGGCCTCCCTCCAGAAACCAGCTGATAAAGGGTCTGAGACCTGACTGGAGAACTTGATGGTTCCTTACCTCCACTCCTCCTGGGAGGTTCTGCTTTTCTCTCTCTCTGTCTCTCTCTCTCTCCATCTTTCCCTGCTTCACCATGACAGGGAGAAAGAGGATGTCCATTAGCTCCTGTTTGTCCTTTTTGTTCAAGCACTGATAGCTCTAAATTCCAAATTCTCTTGAGAAAGAATCTAATTATCCAGCTGACCTATACTTGCCTCAGGTGTCAATACCTTGTCTAGTCATTTATGGCCTTGGGAGTGGGGGGTCACTATACTAATCCTGCAGATGGGGGCAGTTTGCAGCAAAGAGGGGCTTGAGCTGGGACCGCCAAAGCTGTCTCCATGTATAAGTGCCATGCATTTTCTCTCCCTCCAGACTTTCCTGTGCTGATCTGGCCAGCTAGAGTTATGCCACCCCGCTCCTTTCTCTCAATTCAAAGCCTGCATATGCTTCCAGATGCAGCACAGATGTGCTCTCTTTGATAAAACCATTGCTAGTCTTCTGTGACATCACCTCTTCTGAAATACTATAACACGCTGTCTAATTGTCTAATATATTTAATCACATGATGTTTGGTGGTATTTCTTTCATTTATTCAGCCATTATTTGCCTATATAGTTAATTTTCCAGGAGTTCCTTCTCTCATCGACCTAATTATGAATTCCTTGAGGTATGAGCCATGTTTTGTGCTTTGAAAAACTCCCTCTGGAGTAGGTCAGTGTTCATAGAAGCATTATTTACAATAGCCAAAGAGTGGAAACAACCCAAGTGTCCATCAACAGATGAATGGATAAACAAATAATGGTATATACATATGATGGAATGTTCTTTAGCCATAGAAAGGAATGAAGTTCTGATATATTCTACAACATGGATGTGTCTTGTAAGTGAAATAATCCAGACACAAAAGGAGAAAAATTGTGTAATTCCACTTATGTTAAATAACTCAAATAGGCAAATCACAGAGATAGAAATCAAGTTAGATGTTATTGAAGGCTGGGGGCAGGGATGAGTGGAGAATTCTTCATTAATGGTTATAGAATTTCTAATCTGGGTGGTAAAAAACTTTTGGAAATAATGGTAATGGTTGCACAACATTGTGAATGTAACATCCTCATGAATTGTAAACTTAAAAACGGTCAAAATAGTAATTTTTTGTTACATATATCTTACCACAATTAAAAAAAATAATAATGTAATATACCCAAACCAATGAATTGTATGGTATGTGAATTATGTCCCAATAAAGCTATTTTTTAAAAAATTCCCTCTGGGAACCAGATACTATGTATAATAAGTATGTAAGTAATACTTTTATTGTTTGTTCTGAGTCATCACGACATTATAATTTGTAATGAGATTCGTTAAGACACAAATTTAAATGTGATAGAGGAGCAGATATGTTTCCTCAGTTATATATACAAGGTATAACATGATTACTCTGCACTTGGTGCTAAGGTAGGTGTTGAGACACATGTCAAGTGCTGCCCAGGTATGATTTGAGATCCTAAATTCTGTCAATCATTTTTATCTTTTGTGGAGTACCTGCTATAAAGTATTACACACCAATATACTAATTTTATGTTTGGTGAAAGAATGAATAAAAATATTAATAAGGTATACAGAATTTCCACTCATATATGTATTTTTTTCCGCCACCAACTTACCATCACTGGGGTTTCATTCTTTAGGACTGAGACATTGTTTTCCAAATATCTGCTCTTAAGACATAATATGTTAAAAGAGAAGTTGATTTGTGAACTAGATTCCTGCTTCTCCATTCTCTGGCCATTAAATAAAGCTTTATGCTCTTTCAGTCTCAAAAAAAAGACATAATATAATATACTATGTAGGTAAGATGGAACATTGTGCAGCCATGGGACAAATCATGTTTCAGAGGAATATTTGATGACATTGGAATATTTGAGAATATTTATTGACATTGGAAATATTTATGATAAATTAAAAAGGTAGACTGAAAATCTATATGCCCATTTTAAATTTTATAAAAGATAGGAAAGATATTTATTAGTTACCTATTTCTGTGTAACAAGTCATTCCCAAACTAAGTGCCTTTAAAGAGTGGGTTGCAATCAGGTGTCAGGTGGGGTTTCAGTCATCTGAAGACTTGATCTGAAGTAGGGACTTGAAGACCTACTTTTGAAGCACATCATGCTCATGGCTGGCAGGTCAGTGTTGGCTGTTGCCTGGGACCCCCAGTTCCTCTCCTCTTGGATTTCTCTGTAGGCTGCTTGAATATCTTCATGACATGGCATCTGACTTCCTTCCGAGTGAGAGATCCTTGACTAAGATGAAAGCTGGAGTGCTTTTTATGACCTTGCCTTGGGAGTTACACACCACTGCTGCTTTTGTATTCCAGTAGTCATGCAGGGCCAGCCCTGGGTCAGCCTTTAGTCAGCAAGGACAACACAGGGCATGTGAGGATCACTGGGGACCATTGGCAGGTGACCACAAATATACACTGAAATAAGAATTTTAAGAACGGTATGATTAGAGCTGATCTTATTTTTCTTTGTGCTTTTCTATACTTCTCATTTTTTTTATGGTGAACATACATGATTTTTGGAATCACACAGTTTATTTTTGTGTATGGTGTTAGGGAGTGTTCTAATTTCATTCTTTTACATGGAGCTGTCCAGTTTTCCCAGCACCTCTTATTGAAGATGCTGTCTTTTCTCCATTGTATATTCTTGCCTCCTTTATCAAAGATAAGGTGACCATATGTGCATGGGTTTATTTCTGGGCTTTCTATCCTGTTCCATTTATCTATAGTTCTGTTTTTGTGCCAGTACCATATTGTCTTGATTGCTGTCACTTTGTAGTATAGTCTGAAATCAGGGAGTCTGATTCCTCCCGCTTCATTTTTTTCCCCGCAAGATTGCTTTGGCTATTCGGGGTCTTTTGTGTCTCCATACAAATTTTGAGATTTTTTTGTTCTAGTTCTGTAAAAATTGCCATTGGTAATTTGGTAACGATTGCATTGAATCTGTAGATTGCTTTGGGTATCCTTCAATTAGTTTTAAGGCTTCAGAAAAATAGTTAAAAGAAGTTGAGTCAGGGAGCATTATCTGCTCCTCTTATCTCTGTGTGTAAACACACACACATACACTCATATACACATACTCTTACGCTCATACACACACATATCCTACACCTGTGGAACTGAATGGATTAAAAATGGATCCATCTTTTTTGTTTGTTATTTAATGATAGTCTTTGCATTTTAATGGTGAATTCAGACAATCAACACTGTAGTTGTTGAGGTAATTTTTGTTTTCTATTTTCCATTCTTTTTCTCTCCTCTCCTGCTTTCTTTTGGATTTTTCAAGTTTTCTGTATTCCAATTTTTGAGATTTTTTGTTCTAGTTCTGTGTTTTGGGAGTTATGTAATCTATTTCTATTTCTTTTCTTTTATTAGTTATACTTAAAAATTTTAAATACATATTTGATTTAGCAAAGCCTAATGTTAATATCTTCATATTAACATCTTCCGAATAACATAAAGAAATCTTCTTCTGAATAACATAAAAATCTTAGAAACCTTTAATTCCAATCTCAGGCTCCCATCTTTTATGTTCTTACAGTTGCAAATTTTAGCTCCACTTTTTATAAACAATTTTGTTGAGGTGTAATTGTCATATAATAAATGGCATATAATAAAAATATACAATTTGATGTCTTGACATATGTATACATCCATATGTATCACCACAATAAACATAGCAATCAACCCCTTAAAAAAGATACTGATTGAGTTCACACACGAACATACCTGATTGCATGTAAACTTGTTTTACTTAAGGGGTTCTGTTGCTTCTGGACAGAAGTAACTATGATAATCACCATTCATCCTAGCCCGCTAGGCATCTGCTAAGTGCTTTACATTAATTATTTCTCATTTCTTTATTTATTGTCTTTCATTTTTAATTATAAATGCACTGTGAGTTTATTATAAGTGAATGTACTCAATATCAAAATGAATAGTATAAAAGAGGAAAGACTTGCAATCCTCTTTTTTTTTTTCTTCAGAGTAGATACATGTTTATTGCTTGTTGTCACTGCAGATATTTTCTATGCATTTGACAACATAAACGATTGTAATAAAAATGGGGCTAGATACATTGGGGGGTTGTTTGTTGGCTTAAAACAATAATCATTTATGCTTACTGTTTTTTACAGCTTGCTTTTTTCACTTACTACATCAAAGCCATCTTCCCATCCATCCTTCTTATGACTGCATGATTTATTCAGCATTGATAATACATTGTGATTATTTTGATCAATCTCCCTTAATTTTAGGTTGTTTCCTTTTTATTGTTGTTATTACAAGTGTTGTATTGAACTTGTCTTATGTATATCCTTGTGCATTTATTGAATATTTTTAATAGGCTAAAAGTCTGAAATGCAACGCAATGCATTATTTCCAAACCATATAGCCACCCTTTGAGTCAGATATTATCATTTCCCTTTTGCAGTTGAGGAATCTTACACAGATCTTCCTCTACTTACAAGGGGGTTATGTCCCAATATGTCCATCATAAGTTGAGAATATCGTTAAGTGGAAAATGGATTTAATACACCAAACCTACTGAATATCATCGCTTAGCCTAGCCTACCTTAAATATACTCAGAACACTTACATTAGCCTATAGTCAGGCAAGATTATCTAACACAAAGCCTATTTTATAACCAAATGTTGAGTATCCCATGTAATTGATTGAATACTGTACTGAAAGCGAAAAACAGAATGATTGTAGGGGTTCAGAATGGTCGTTAAGTGTATGGGTTGTTTCCCCTTGTGATTGTGGGGCTGACTGGGAGGTGCAGCTTGCTCAGCATCACTACAGAGTATCGGAGTGCACACTGCTAGCCTGGGAAGAGATCAGAATTCAGAATTCAAAGTACGGTTTCTACTGAATGCATATAGCTTTCACAGCACCATAAGGTCAAAAATTTGTAAGTCGAACCATGGTAAATCGGGGACCGTCTGTACTTAAAGGATGAAGTGACTTAGCTAGTGAGAGGCTGATGAGGGTGTGAGAATCCTGATTTCCCAGTTCTCCAGTGTGCCAACATCCTCACCACTCACTGCTCAGCCTGTCCTACTAGTTTGGAAAATGGTTAAAAAAGGAAAAGTTTATTAATGTTGGAATTGTCAGGAAGATTACTGGGGATTTTCAGCTAATAGTAGTCCTATGGAATTAGAATGCAGGGGACATATTTCAGGCAATTTATAGTTTCACTTGGCCCTGAAGTTGAGGACACTAATATAAGAGTTGAGGTGCTATTTTTAGCAGGTTACTTTTAAGCATCCCTGGAGGGGTTGTGAAATAGCCTGTCTACCACAGGATGCTAGGAATTGCTTGCCTAATTTTTTGTTCTGAAGGAAAGGACACAGACCATCTAGGCCAATAAGTTGGGTCCAAAACCGGACTCATGTTTATTTTACTTAATAAATGTGTTCTTGAATAATATGAGTTGAATTTTGGTTGGTCGAATGCCATTTTTAATGCACCAGGGGTACACATATTTCTTGTAATCCTGCAATGAGTGGCTTTCTAAAACAAAGAATGCTTTGGTAATGTGAACAATTTTCCCTTAATTTATGTTGAATATAACTTTTATTTTTTCCTGAAGGCAGGGAACCCTATGCTCAGTCGCTTGTGTCTTAGAATGTGTTGGCTGGTATAGCCATATTAGTTAATGGTAAAGTGGAATATATATGCTGTTAAATTACAGACTAATATAGTCCAAACTCTCACTCCAAAGTCCCAAAGCAAACGACACGGTGAAAGCATATAAATCAGAAGAGGTGGTTTGTGATAAACACCCCACGCCAGGAGGAGAGTAGTTGCAGACCTTGGGTGCTCCTATCCTTATGTTTGGATTGTGGGCCCCATTCCTGCCTCATGAGATGGCACGTGGAAGAGGTGTCTCTTCAGTTACTACAGCCACAGTCCAGAAAATAAGACAGAAACAAGTGAAGGTGCGTGAGACCCCTTTTCACACTAGTACCATTGCATGCTTTGAAAGTATAGTCCAAAATTTCTAGTCCAACCTTAACATTTTTGTTCTTTCTATCAGCTCACATTTGCTCATACATTTTTAAAAATCAATCAGCAGTTGATTTTACAATTGGAATGGCCTTTAGAGTTCATGGAATTTTTGGTGTATGCAGATAATAAGGATTAGCCAGAGAGAAATAGACTCCAGCTTTTAACTTTGGCCAATTTTAGTCAATTTGTCTTAAGATGCTTTGTTTTTTTAAAAAAAAATATTATTCTACATGAAAAGCAGGCAAATATCTTCAATACAAGTGATTTAGTTAATATGCCTGGTAGGATAGGATTCAGAAAATGAATAATGAATAATCTTGATGCTCTAAGTTGACATTTATCAGTCTTTTAAAGGCCATGACTCTTGCATTGCTTTTAGTTCAGTCTTGGAAAAATAAAGAGAATGCATAGTAAAATGAATAACTTTGCAATCCCAATAATCCCAGTTTTGGAGATCTATACTCTGGAAATAAAAGCACCAGAAACTAAGATATATGTGCTAGAATGTTTAGTGTAACACTGCTTACAGAGGCAAAACACTGGGAGCATCTTTAGTGTTCAGCAATAAGATGAATTAACTATATAATATAATATAACTACACTGTGAAGGAGTATGAAACTATTAAAAAGAATAAATTAAATCTGTATTCTTGATCTTGGAGCCAATATATATAACCATGATACACTGTTATGGGGGAAAATCAAATTACAGATTAATTTTTTAATGGAAAAATAGAACCCTACATGTGTATGTACGTATGAGATAGATTTCTCATAGGTGTGTGCTATCTCAGTGAGAAAGAGGGGTTCCATAATAATATATTTTCTTTATGTGTATCTTTGTATTGTTTGACTTGCTACAATGAGCATTATTGCTTTTTAAGTTTAAATATCTTATAAATTAAAAAACACACAAGCATCCTGTTTTTCTTATTTTGTAAAGGGAAAAAAGACCATTCTTCCAAGTGATAATGTAGTTTTTCTGACCACTAAAATATAGATTTAAAAAGAATTTATAGGCATTCAAATACCTATTGAAGCCTCACCATTTAGGTTACTTTTCAGCTGTTTTAGCCCATGCTCTCCTGCATTGATCTCTCACTACCATGTGTTTATTTCCACCAGCCAAGAAGCGTTGGCTGACCTTCTTACTTCCTATGGTTGTATTAAGGAAACAGCACCCACTTCTCAGCTCTGACCCCTCCCCTGCGCTTGCCTTTCAATTTGAGAGTTTTACCACAACATAAATGGATCTACTGCCTTTCACTGATAAGAATGGCAATCACCAAGAAAAACCCTGAGAACAAACACTCCTTGTTTAATTAAAACATGAAGGAAAACTAGAAATGTCCCTACCACTTTTTTATGTGCTTCTAAAAGAGCTTTCTTAGTTTATTCCCTGTGATCTGCAAATAAGAAAACCCTGTAGCAAAATATTAGATCCTCATTCCTTGGCAGGTTCCCACTCTGATTGTGGTTGCCTTTGTGTTTTGCCAGGAAGTCATAAAAAAGAATATCTTATCCAAAGGCTTTCTACACACAAAGAGTATAAGTAAGCCTGAGATGCAGCCAAAAGTTTCAGCAAATAAAGTGCAAGTAAACCATGGCGATATTTAACCAAGTGTATGATAAAGACAGTGATACCTTAGGAAAAGATATGGAAATGAGGTTAGAAGCTCAGGCCTCACAGATTTATTACCTACAGGTGGTGATGGTTGGATTAAAACTTGAGCAAGTAGTTTGGCACTAAAGACTGGAAAACAGCGTGGAGAAAAGCGAACCCTCTTGCACTGGTGGTGGGAATGTAAATTGATACAGCCACTATGGAGAACAGTATGGAGGTTCCTTAAAAAACTACAAATAGAACTACCATACGACCCAGCAATCCCACTACTGGGCATATACCCTGAGAAAACCATAATTCAAAAAGAGTCATGGGGCTTCCCTGGTGGCGCAGTGGTTGAGAGTCCACCTGCCGATGCAGGGGACACGGGTTCGTGCCCCGGTCTGGGAGGATCCCACATGCCGCGGAGCGGCTGGGTCCGTGAGCCATGGCCACTGAGCCTGCGCGTCTGGAGCCTGTGCTCCGCAACGGGAGAGGCCACAACAGTGAGAGGCCCGCATACCGCAAAAAAAAAAAAAAAAAAAAAAAAAAGATGTTAAAAAAAAAAAAGACTGGAAAACAGGACTTGTAGTCAGCTGACTGGGTTTGGATAATATGGTATAATGAAGAGCAAAAGTGATTAAGTAGAACATTGACATTGTTTAGAACTATGCACAATTTTGAGCAATTGGATTTGGTATCAAAATATTGTGGCTATTTATAAGTATAATAATGGTGTAAACATAAATTCATTCATTCAGAAAGTGTCCACTGAGCATCATCCTGCAGTTCAGGCCAGTGGGCTGTGGTGTGAACCCAGGACAGCTTAGCTGACTCAGAAGGAGGCCAGTGTCTAACAGGAGCAAAACAGCAATGAGAGGATGGGGAGAAGTGAGGCCGAGGGGGCCTATAGTTTGCCTATGAGAATAAGAGGGTTCGGAGTTTCTCACTACTCTTTTCCTATGATTCCTAGGAAGATCAAATTGTGCCCCACCTCTTGCACTTAGCTATCACACATTTCAAGAAAAAAAATAAATTTAAATATTTTCTTTGCCTCATTTATCACTGAATCAGATTTGTATTTTATGCTTTGAAATAGCAATGATGCTGACCCTTAAATAGAAAGGAAACCATAAATCTGAAAACTCCCCTCCTATTATTTTCTACACACTGAATGATTCTCAGAAAAATGCACAGAGGTGGCCTCAGGGATTTTATTTTTATTTATTTATTTATTACTCTAAGCAGCCTTTTTCAAGAACTAAAATAATTGTGGAAACAGCAGTGGCATTTTAGAAGATTTAGATTTAGTTTAACTTTACCACGAGTCTATGGTTTCTAGGGGTGAGGTCTTCAAAGACCGATGAAATTTGCTGTCAAGTCAGGGTTTTGAAATAAAACTATTGGGGGAAAAGTTATTATGTAAGTAATTATGCTAAGTAAGGTGTTTTATGCCGTGAACGCTTAATTCTCCTTCCTGGGTTATTGAATACAGCTTCAGCTAGAAATCTAGCGTAGTCTAAGAAGCTATGCTAAGAAGTCTAAGAAGCTTAGATGGAGGGAAAAATGTTGCCATAAAGATAAATTTAAATGAATTAGATTGAATAAATGCAACTATACTAATATGTAATGTGTTTTTAAAAAGTAAATGAAATTTTATAAAAAAAAAGGAAGAAGAAAAGAGAAGAGATAGGCAGGAAAAAGAAAGAGACTGAAAGTGGAAGCCTATTTTTAATCTGGACTGATTTGTCCAGAAATTTGCGAGTTTCTTCAGGGATGGTGCATAAAAGGGAGGCGTAGAGGATGGGGTGTGAGGGCATCTTCTGCTGAGGCATCCTCTGGTGAAGACTGTCCTCCTTATTCATTCTCCTCTTTATTTTTCTACAGCCCGTCTCCAATTTATGAAAGGCTTCGGTTCCAAAGTTTCACCTGTGAATCAGTTATTTGGAACTCAAGATGTTTTTAACGCATAGAAGCAGTATCCACAGAAGCAATGTTATAAATGCCACTCAGTCTACCAGGCCACCTCACGACCACTTAACCAATATCACTGGCTGAAACAGTGTACATTTGCAATGGATAATAGCAGCAAACTACTGTGGTGATGCCAGTAGTTAGTCCCCAAAGTGCAATACAATTGACTTGGCTGTTGTGCTTGAGGATAAGCAGGTTTAACTAGAAAAGGACAAGCAAGTCTATGAAAACTTCTATGACTACTAAATCATTTTGTGGGGTAAATGTGCAGGGTTTGGAGTCAGACAGGCAGTCACAACCAAATGTCTCCTTTGTTGCTTACTAGCTGTGGGCAGGCTAGTTAATCTCATTAAAGGTCATCTGGGGATAATAACAGCATCTCCATAGAGCATTGCTGTGAGAATTAAAGGAGCATTTTGCAAAGATGTTAGCTTGTTATATACTATTAACAATATTTTAATATAGTATAATATCGGTTAGGCCAAAAAGTTTGTGTGGGTTTTTCTGTACGATGAAAAACCTGAACGAACTTTTTGGCCAACCCAATACTGATAGATACTGATTGTTATGATATATAATTATCATTATTCCTATATATGGCTTTCTACATGTTCCACTTTTCTTCCAGAGACATTATAAGCCTTGAGAGCAGAGATTTTTGTCACGTACTTTGGTGAATCCCTAAATGCAATGCACATTAAACACAAGACACTGTATTTTCTCATTTATTGACAATGATTTGCTTTGTTCAAGGGCTTTGGAGATTAAAAGCTCTACTCTGATTCTTTCACAATTTTTTTCTTTCTATTTGTTACAGGCATGTAGCCAGCACAGCTCTTATAATTGATGGTGATTCGGTATTTATTTTGGTTCACACATGGTTCAAGGGGTAGAAAAAGGGAAGAACAAGAGGGGTAGAGAAAATTCCCCATGATTTTTAGACAAATGTTGGACAAAAAAGAGAAAGAGAGAAAGGACCCTAAAAGTATATGTATCTGAGAAAGAAATGATCAGGTAGAATTTACTGAATTCAAAAAATAAGAGAGTAATGTTGCCTACAATGTCCCCTGAAAAGAAGGTGGGAGTGGGGATGCAGCATGGAATTAGTACCTCAAGTTGACCAGCAGGTGGTGTGTCACCAACTTGGAGCAGCTTGTTTGGAGTTTGGCACAAAGTAGATGGCTGGCTGGGCAGCTTTAGGAGGGGGCAGCTGGCAGGGCTTGGTTCATGCTACCTGATCATGCGTGCATGGGATGGATACCATTTGGGAAATTCTGCTTATGGGAATGCCTCTGATAGGCACAAAGGCCCATCAGGACGTCTCTGAGAAACTGAATCCAAGGTGTTCAAGCCAGACCGCATTTCCCTCTTCTTCCTGCATCCTTTGAACCTGGTAGTTCCACCACTTCAGTGATTTGCAATATTTATTGCATCCAGGACCAGCAGTTTAGAGAATAGAGACTTAGTTGAGAGGAAGTGTCTGGCTTTGTTAATGGATGGTGAGGCTTTCCTGCTCTTGGTCCTTTTTTCTTGATCATATTTCTTGTCAATGGCTTTCTCTTTGCGTAGATGATTAAAGTACTTAAGTAGAGTTATAGGTCTATATCTTTTTTCTTTTTTTTGTGGTACGCGGGCCTCTCACTGCGTGGCCCCTCCCATTGCGGAGCACAGGCTCCGGACGCGCAGGCTCAGCGGCCATGGCTCACGGGCCCAGCCGCTCTGCGGCATGTGGGATCCTCCCGGACCGGGGCACGAACCCGTGTCCCCTACATCGGCAGGCGGACTCTCAATCACTGCACCACCAGGGAAGCCCTATATCTTTTTTCTTATATAAAAAAGATCTCATTTGAAAATGAACAACTGATACACATTTGTCATGGAAACAGTAGAAAAAAAGCTGATAAGCATAAAGAAGGGGGGAAAATTGCATGTGACCCCAACTCCCAAAGATAACCACTATTAAAAATTTGATATCTAAAGTTTCAGACTTCTACATGTTCACATCTTTTCTTAGAAAAATGAAATCATACTGAATAAATTGTTTTGTAACTTGTGTTTTTCACTTAATCTATGCCAAATATTTTTCCACGTTAATATATTTCAACATTATTTTATAATGATTCCATAGTGCTACCTCTTATGAATGTGTTATGATTTATTCTACTACTTCTGGCACATAGATTGTTTCAAATTTTTCGCTAGTATAAACAATGCTGTGAGAAACACCATTATATATGAAAATCCATATTATATTTTTGGGATATATCTCTAGAACAGGAACTGAAGAATTAAATATTATACATATTTTTTAAAGTTTTGCTACATATTACAAAATTATCTTCCTCAAATGTTGTAACAATTTATACTCTTGCCAGCAGACTATGTTAGTGCCATTTTCCAGACCTCCTGCCAACATTAGGAAGTATCAATTTTCCATCTTTGTCAAGCTTATAGGTAATAAATGGTATCCTACTATTGTCTAATTTGTACTCATTTTTAGGAAACTGAGTATTTTTCAGATGTATATTGGTCATTTATATTTCTTCCCTTGTGAACTCTTTATAATATCCTTTGCCTAGTTGTTAATTATAAATGCTATTCATATGTTAAGGCTCTTAAACCTTTAACATAAAGGTTTCATTTTTTAATCTCATTTTGTCATTTGTGATTTAATTTTGGCTATGGTGGGATTATTTCTGACATACACAAATTTTACATTTTATTCATTTAAATAGTAATTTTTTCTTTATGGTTTCTGCTTTTATGATCATAGAATAATTTTCATGATAAAAATATTTAATCATGATTAAAATGATTTTAAGGTTATACATCTTCTTCAAGTTTGTGGTTTTATTCTCACATTTTACTCTTCGGTTCACTAGGCATTTACTTTGTGTATGATGTGAGGTAATAATGGATCTTTATGTTTCCTAATAATTAACTATTCAACAAGTTACTGAATAATTTTTCCCCACTGGGTTTAAATACTGTATTTAACAAATAAACATTTTATTATAGTACTTGTATTTATATTTCTGGGCTTTCTGTTTTGTTCTATTGCTCTGCCTCTCTTGGCATCAGTATCAATCTTCTAATTCTTGATTTTTTTAGCCTATTTAATACCCAGGACCACTCCCCTGTTGTTTTCTAAAAATTTCTTTACCATTCTGTTTTTTATTCTTTCAGATAAACTTCAGGATTTCTTTTTTAAGCAGTTCAAAAAATCTCTTTGGGATTTTAACCAAAAATTAATTATGTTTATAAATTAAATAGGGGAGAATTGACATCTTGACAATGTTGAGTCTTCCGGTCCCAGAAAATTGTATAACTCTCCATTTATTGAAATATTTTCTATTTTCTCAATAGAGTTTTATAAAATTTTTTAATGTTATTCACTTTTTTTTGTCATTCCTAGAAATTTTGTTGTTGTTGTTACTATTATGAATGAGGATTTTTTTCCCCCATTATGTTTCCTATCAGGTTTTGGCTGTTATGTGGAAAATTCTATTAATTTCATGTATTTATTTTTTAACTGTTCACCCCACTGATATTTCCAATTATTTAAAAAGTTGATTCTGTTGAGTAAATGATTATAACACGTACAAGCTGGGTAATTTTGTCTCCTGCTCTCTCATAATTCTTTTTTAGCTTCTTTTTCTTATCTGGTCCAGAATAGTATGCTAAATGATGGTAGTGACAATGAGCATCCTTTTCTTGTTTGTTTCTGATTTTAATGTTAATACTTCTAGTATTACACCTTTAGGTATGATGCCTGTGTTTGGTTTGAGATACACAATCTTTACCATGCTAAGAAAAATTCTCCTATTTTATTTTTTAAAAATTGATATTTAATTTTATCAAAAGACTTAAGATTACCTATTGTGCTAAACTGAAAGCTTTTTTCCATTGATATATTTATGTTACTATGCTAGTGCATTCTTTAATATTGAGTTTTTATTTTCATCTCAAGGGTAAACTATGTTTATACAGGAGGTTAGTCTGTGGTTTCCTTTATTATGTTTTATCAGTTTGTTTGTTTAAGTCAAGGGTATTATGTTAGCTTTCTGTTAGTTTTGTCCACTTGAACATTTTATATAGCCTGGGAATTATCTGTGGCTTCAAGCCCCAAGAGAACTTGATTGTGTAAGTAATTTGGACCAAAAAGTTTTCTTGGAAACAAGTTCTCAATAACTTTTGCTTTTTTCCATGATTATTGAGCTATTGTTTTTCAGGTTCTTTTTGAGTCAGTTTGCCTCTAATTAACTGTTTTGGCTTTGTGCACACTTTTTGGTATGTGGTGTTCTCATTATTGAAATCTTCTAAGCATTCTATAGATGTTTTTTTCTTCTTTAACAGTCAATGAATTTTTTAAAGAAGAGTTATAAAAATTTTCCAAGAGCTTGGCTCCTTTCTAACTTACACTTTTGTAATTGTTTTATAATTTTACTATAGCATGGTCATAGAATGTGGACAAAATAATTTCTTTTGGGGGAAATTGCTTAGGATGGTTTGATGACCTAATATAAAATGTTTTTGCACACTTTAAAAATTATCATTTCTTAAAGGAGTAGGCAGAAAATCCTTCTCTTTAATCATTCATTTATTCATTCAGCATGGTTTCAGCCACGTGTCTCCTATATGTCAGGCATTGTATTAGGCGTTGCAGGCTATAAAATGAATAAGTCATACGCTTTTTCTAAGGTAGTCAACGTTTAGATGCAACATAGATACATGAAGACCTAATTATAATACAGAGTAAGAAATGCAACAGCAGCAGAAAATACAAGAGAAAAATTCAAGCCCAGTCATAGGTTCTGGGAATATGAAGGTACCAAAGACACCACCATGGCCCCTGAGAGGCTTTCATTCTAAAAGTGTAAAAATAAATAAATAAATTGAAGGCAGAGACAGGCTTTTGGAGGCAAAGCGACTAATTAGGAAACCACTATAGTCATTCAGTAATAAATTAAGACATATGAGAGATGTAAGAAAACACGAAGAAAAGTGGGGATTTTCACACTTAAGGGGCAAGTAGAAGAAGAGTCCATATAGGAGGCTGAAGGAGGTAGGAGTAAAATTTTACGGTAGTCTCAGGAGAACATTTGAAACAGTTGGGTCAAATGCAGCTGAGAAGTTGAGTAAAATAAAAGCAGAGCCAATAGCCTTGGTGTTTGGTGACTTGGGGAAGGCAGTTTCACTGAAATGGATGGCAGGAGCCAGACTGTAAGCAGGTTGAGACTTAACTGGGATACGAGATGATGGAGACATGGAGTATTTCCCCAGAAGCTTAGTTGTGAGGGAATGCGTGGGTTAGGGCGGGAATTAAAGAAGCAAAGGATCCCTTTTTTAGGAAATAGAAAACCGTGAGCATATTTAGATAATTAGGAGGGTGAGCAGACAGGGAATGAAGGCACGGCTGTTGGCAAAAACATCCTAAACATTTAGGAGTTGCAGAATTAGACACAAACCCAGGGGGTGGATGGCCTCTGATCGGAGGAGGGCGACTTTTTTTAAGTTGAAGGAAATGATTGGTACCTGTAGACAGTATGGGCAGGGAGGTGGGATCTCCCCATTTCTTCACGAGGCTGGAAGGTGTCATTGTAGAACCTTCTATTACATTCCTGGACCTGGGAAGTTCCCGGGTCTTGGTCTGCAGTTGACAATTTGCTTCCTAGGTATGATTCAGGATCCATCCCTTCCTCTCTGCCAAAAGGAGAAAGGCATTTCTGTGTTTACCGTTTCCTGAGTTTGTTTTTTTTTCTATTGGTTATTGAAGGGTTTCTCTCTTTTGCTAACGATGTGGTATGCAATAGATCCTCAGAACAATGAACAAGTCAATTGCAAATAAAGTAACTGATGGATGTCATAAGGTCACAAAAGTTTCTGTAGTTACAAAGTAAAAATAAATCAAACTAATATTTTAAATCTTCAATAGGCCTCCTTTTCTGTTTCTGATTAATGATTGTCATATCAACATACAAGGAAAAAATGTTTATGAAGCTGACATGTATTTTAGCACATTGTATGTTGATGTCTTATTTCTATTACTAACTTTGAACCCTTAAAAAGGGATACAGTTTGAAGCTTGTAAAAAAATTTTCATTTGTACTTTGGGCTCTCACATGATGTTAACAAGTGAATCCCCTGAAAGACTGGTAAGACTGAGGGGTTTTTAGTCCTTTGCTGTTATTCTGGAAAAAGAGTCTATCTTCCGTATGGAGGGAAACTTCTGGTTTGATTGACACTGTAAATAATTATGAGACTAAATCGAGACATAAAAAATTGCCCACACAGGCTCTTCTATTGAGTAAGATCTCACTTATTAAAAATCAAAGTTGAAAGTTTAACAGGCTCATTATGGTTCAGAAATCCCCTGGGACATTTTAACCTTTTAAAATCTTTTTTGGATGTTCAGTTTGCCCAAAGGGCTTACTCTCTCTGTCATATCTCCAGTCTACCCTGCTTGGGCACTGATTTGGGGAAGTGTCACTCTTACTACACCAAGAGGTCAGATACCCGAGGTTAGATACCACCCAAAGTCAGATAGTTTAAGGGCTTTCTTTGGAGGGAGGGATGAATAGGAAGTGGGGGGTGGAGGGGTTGGGAAAAGCAGCCCAGGTGAGAAGCATGAATTCAACAAAGCATTCAGGATGGTTTGCCACTTTTGTGAGCAACACAGGAAACAGCAGGCTGGTCCCATTTCCTAGCATACCAAAGGGGGCAGCCGCACATCTGTAAAGTGCTTCGTAAATTTCTATAATTTCTGTTTCCACTCTCATTCCCTGGCTGGTAATTTCAACAGTGCCCCCAAATGTTGACACAATCCAACAGATAACTATGCAGAAGTTTGGTCTTCGGCTGCCTGAAATCATTTCCATTAGCTCTTTAGATAAAGCTGCGTTTTTGATATTCCTCATTAACCCCACACACATCTGGCCCTCAGCATCACTGGGCACAGCAGCCCTGTCCTTTGAAACTAAACCTAAGCATCCTTAGGCTGCTAGTCTGCCCTCCTCAGAAGGGTCCACTTAGTCTGTGGCTCTTCCAACAAACTGGAGGCTGGGATGCTGAGAAAACGAAAGCAAGATGGAGCAAAGTAAGTGGCAGATTGATGTAGTCTAGGGGCACCTGGAAAGAAGAGCTGCTGCCACCTGCTGTACTGCCTGGGGTTCCTTCTTCCTGCTGTTCACGTGTCCCAATGAAAACCTGCGGGAGATAAGAGAGCAGACGGACTGCCAGCCCATCCCTCCCAACGCCCTCCCCAATACAAACACATCAACTTTCCACTTGCAGTGACCTGCTCTCCAGGGTGACCTAACAGCTGTTTGGGTTTTGTCACTAAAAGAAAACAAATTATAGAATGTACTGCTTTACAGGCTAATGAAATGGCTGAGCCAGCACAAGGGTTACGAGAAGGTTTGTGAATTAGGAGAATAATGATCTTCAGTTTCTGACCTCCTGGCATGCAGCGGCATTTATCAGGAGGTGCATGTGACTGGTTAAGACACAGAGCCCCAGCATGAAGGAAACAGCTGCTCGCCGAGTGCTCTGGCACTTGGCAGCTGAACAGGCAGGGTGCTGATGTGAGGAATACCGCGCCCAACTGCCCCAGTAAGTAACTGGAGAACTTTCTTCCGTGTGCGTGTGCGTGTGCGTGGTGTGTGTGTGTGTGTGTGTGTGTGTGCGCGCGCGCGCGTGCGTGTGCACACGTGTTTTGCAAGCCACTGACAATTTTTAATTTTTATTTCCTTCTGGCACTAAAGGAGGTATTTTATTTGTTCCTGTTCCTAATAACCATTTGTCTTTTTACTGATTTTTTTTTTTTTTTTTTTAGAAACTGTTCTTTTCAGCAATGTTGTTTTCTAACTTTAAGGATTAGTGAGGCATATTGCTTGATTCCTATCTAGGAAACAGTGAGTTTATTTCCTGGTATTCGGAATTTTTATGGTCCATGGTGTTTAGGTTCAAAGCCAAGATTCAGGTTACGAAGTAGAGACTATTGAAGTGAGTTGATGACTAGATTTGATTTTAGTCAGTTTTATCACTGAAACATTTTTTTTTTTAACCATTGAAAATGTTGTTTGAGAAATAGCTTGTGAATCAATTGTAGGTCTGACTGGACCATTCCTAGTCAATATTGAAGACTGTCTCGTTTAACTATGTGTAAAAATCTGCAATACAGAAAGCTAACAAAATATTTAGATTAGCGATTATATTTAGATTTTAGGCATGCTTTCTAATTCTTTGAAAGATATACTTTATAATTCTTTTCTTCTCATCTTCATTACTTTACAGCTTTTCTAACTCACTTTCATCACTTTACAGCTAAAATTTTTAGTTGTCCCTGGTCTTCCTTCTTTTAAATACGGGAAAGTTCATGTTTTTATGATGGGCAGAGTCTTTCTTCCTTGTTTATGACCTGGATCATGAAAGTGTTGCCTGAAGCCAATTATCAGCTCTAGGGTGTGTGTGTGGGGGGGTGTCCTGGCATCCAAAACTGAGAGGACTTGTTCTTTCGTTGGTTCATTCGGCAGTCATGAAGCTTTCTCTTGGGAAAGCAGCGAAGCAGGCACAACCCTGGAACAAAGCTGTTGTTCACAGGCTTTTGTCCTTCCATGGGTGTCACCAGACAGAATGTTTAAGAAGAAAGGAAAAGGGGAAAGGGAGAGGGCAGAGCCCTGCATCAATGATGTGAACCTCTGAAAGCGACAGGCCTCTGAATCAGACCAATGGGGGCAGGTAACCAAACAAGTTCGTTTTTCTGGATTGCCTGGACATTAAAAGGGGGGCAGAGAGTGGTGTTTTGATTTGAATTCTGACCAAACAGTTATTTTGCTTGTGAGAAACCCAGGGCACCCTGAAGTGTGCTTGCTTCCCCAAGTGACTGACAGATGGTCACACAGGCTCAAGCTGTACAGTTTGCTTGCAATTTCTGCCTGCTACACGGAGGGAGCACTGCTCTCCCTGCACCCCTGCCACCTCTCCTCGTATATGGAGGATGGATTGAAAATGACACGCTGGTTCTATCCAAGTTTCCCTCAGCATGGTTGGTCTTGAGTTGCCACATCAGCCAAAGATCTGGGATGGAAGCAGATTCAGATGCCTGGCTAGTCTGGCATTGGGAGGTTTTTCTCCTTCTTTCCCTTAAAATGTAGGATTCACAAAACCTAGAATGTCCAATGAGAAAATAATATTTGCGACTCTTGTTCCTCTTTATGCCAGTTGGGTGAGGTCCTTGGGTCAGCCTGTGGCCACGTGGCCAGTGAGTTCCCTGTCTGACTGCAGGGCACCGGCTGCCCAAGGGGCCATTCTTTAGGGAGTTTGCTTCTGGTATAGTTAGTTTCCCTTTTTCTGAAGGCTGATAGTGGAAAAGAACTCTCAGGTGAAATTGTGTCTCCAGAATCATAGAGTCACACACCATAAAACCGAGAGGGTCTAAATGGCAATCTGAGTATCCTTTGAATTATAAAGAGTGTTGCATTTTTGAAAGCCCACAGATTATTTTGAAAAACCCCATGATATCTTGACTTTCAAAATATTAATATCAGAATAACAGAGATAATTATTTTACATGCAGATAGTATGTCCATAGAACCAAAGCTTTTAATTCTAGGATAGGAATTATAGAACATGCAACTTAATACCTTCATTTCAAAGATGAGGAAGTTGTAGAACATTTTTCTGGGTCCCAGTGCTAGTGAGTGGTAGAGCTTGAAAAGAGCTCAAGGCTTCTGCTACTACTACCATCATAATATTAACACTAATAGTTATAACTTACACTGATTGTGCACTTTGCCAAATGATGTGTATTTATATTCATATAATCCTCACAGCAAGTCTATGTGCTTTATATAATTATTACAGTTTTATAGCTAGAGAAACTGAAGTTCAGAGACTGTAGCCACTCAGCTATACATGACACAGGCAGAAGTGACACCGAGATCAGACTCCAGAATCTGCACACATTAAACAAATAAAAGTGGAGCTCATATGCTAATCTCACACATTGAAGCTTAAAAGCTCATGAAATGCAAATGAGACTATTTCAGCACAATACAATTAGACACACAATGTGTGTTACGGCCCTTTCGAACTCTCCATGGCAGGAAGGGTGAGGTTTCCCCTTGGGACAGTCCAAGCCCAGGCTATGTAGCAGCACTGACCGGCAGCGTGTTTTTCTCCGTGAGAGTAGTTCACTGATGGCCCTCACATTGGTCAGAACAGCAATTGAGAGCTTTTTTATTTCCCAAGAATGCACTGCTCTCGCTGCCCCTGCTGGCCTTTGCCTCGTTTTTTCCTGTCACTCCTTTCCTTTGGAGGACAGCCACTCCACCCATGCCCCACCCCAAACAGCTGGCTTAGTGGTGATAACACTAGTGTCAGTCCTGTTCATTGTGTGACTCAACCTGGAAGGTTGGTTGTCCAAAGAGGTTGTTGTTGTTTAGGACTTAGAAGCAATACAATCCTTCCCTCTCTTTGCTCCGTTTGTTCCTGGCTGTGAGAGAGGGTCGCTGGCCAGGGGACGGGGGCGGGGGGGGGGGGAGCGGGGGAGAGGAGAGATGTGCTTTTCTCTGCTGACTGGGAGGCTACCTGCACCTGCATTTTTCTGGGTGCACACTCCTCCCCCCACCTGCCCCATAGCTGAAGACTGACCTTCTCACTTGTGGGCCATGAACCTATGGCTTGCCTGGGTCATCAACCAGAGACAGAGCCCTGAGAAAAACCTACTTCTCAAACTCTTCTAAAAATTTAATTTAACTCTCTGTATTCCTCCATGTGGTTAAATGTCAAAATGAGGGCTGGCGATGAGAAAGAGCACTGAGTAAGTAGCAGAAGGGTCTTTTGGTTAATCAGGAGGAAAGTTTAGTAAGCAGAGCATTCAGGCATGTCTTTGAGAAAGTCTTCAATGTTTTTTCAAGGCTGTTATAACAAGATTACACATTTTGAAGACCAAGCTCTTTGTAAAAAGAAGAGGGAATTTTTCATCTACTTCTCACCTGCCTGTTGCTTCTAAACCTAAGCCCAATTCAAGAGCAGCCAGCAATACAGTCTGCTAACCCCAAGCCACTGGAAATTACCTCCAATTCTTAGCAATTGGTGTGCTGCGGTGGGTGTTATGTGGGGACTCGTGAGATGGATTCAGAATCGCAGCAGGGTCCACAAGTCATACTCCAGACCTGGTTTGAAGTAAAATAAAGTGATTATTTTCGTGGGATCTTTTATAAGGAAACAAATTTTGTGATGCAGTGCTTGTTTTATTTATTTATTTTTTTTGCCAGCTTGTGTTCCAAAGAACCTGTTCCCAAAGAGTTAACTCCCTTGGGTCTCACTTTCTCTTTGTACTGGTTGCTCATGCGCCCCCGCTGGAGTTGTTTAGCTGTTTGTGTGTCACATTCCCATTGTTTTATGGATTTGAAAGTTGGGGTTTCTTGCTTTCAAATGATCACAGTAGGGTACCTCTGGAGTCTGCGGTGTGTATCTGAGTTCGCTGTGCTTTCATCTTTTTTGAGCCCATCAACTCTATCGAGAAGACAAACTCCTGCATTTTTATGGAACTCTTCCAGTATTAGACACTTTTTTGCACGTTGCCACAATCCTATGAAAGAGAGGAGACACTGTTACCATTGTTTACAGTGAGGAAACTGAGAATGAGAGAAAGTGAGTGACTTATCCATGGTCATGGGACCAAGCCCAACTAAATCCCCAGATTTCAGACTCTGAATAATACCCATGGAATTGTTCTTTGTGATCATAGGGCTATGATTTGTGTTATCTTCTCATGGGTGAAAGGTAAATGGATGATTGATTCATGATGTGCCATCTCACACATGTCAATGATGATGTTTCCAAAGCCTTGGGATATTTGGCTTCAGAAACAGGGTCAGCTTAGTTACAGACACAATAATATTTGCTTTGGTAATATTTGTGAAGGAACTTAGTGGTCATTTTCCTACCCTGCAGACCCAATGTGGTTAAGTTGGAGTCATATCGACCTTGGCATGATGTAATATTCAGCTTTTAAAAGGGATCTTGTTGTTTTTTGAGATTAAAAAGTATAGTCTGATGTCCACTATGCACTCCCCTTACCCAACAAAACCATCAGCATTCTTGGAAGTTCTGCCTGGTTTAGTACCCTTATTCCCATGGGAAAATAGTGTACTCTGACCACCAGGAAGAGAGTCCCTGCCACCATTTCCCTCTGCAAAGTTATCTGCCCACAACTGAGAGAGTCTTAGCTTGCTAGACTAGTTGAGAATCTTCACTACTAGTCAATTTTCTGTTATAGCAATCCAGTCCATTGTATAACAGCATAATCAGTACATTGGCAAGGTCCTAAAAATGACAGGGTGTGTTGCCTGATGATTTTACAGTGCAGCTGCACGTTATGATGGCTAGGGCTTAGAGGCAGAGGATGGGCGAAACAAGTGAACAGCTTTATGACAATAACAGCTATTATGTTTTTTCTTTCTAAAGTAGCTTTTTAAAAATATGCGTGTGAAAAATATCCTTCTTCAAATTTAAAAACTCCTGAATAATATTTAATTCATAAAATGACTCAAAGAGCATTTTTCCTTAGTGATTACAGTGTAATAATCAGAACTTTCTGCTCCTGTCAAAGAAAAAAAAAGAAAAGAAAAAGATGAAATAGTGGGTTAAAGGCTTACCTTCCTGTGTTATAGTCTGTGGAACCTGAAGTAATATAAACTTAATGCCCCTATTGTAAGTGGAAAATTCAACTCAATATATGAATGACTTACACTGCAAATATCCCAACATCTTTTAGGTTTCTCTGTGATCAAACTGGTAATTTTGTTTTCTGAAGGCTTCTCTATTTGCCAGTTGCTGCCCTATCTTTGCACTTCACTTAGTGTTGGTTTAGGTGAACCTGTCCCTACCTCACAAAATGTTCCAAGACCCTTGCATAGATCATTATGCCATTGGCTTACTTTAGTATTATAAGCGTACTCAGAGTTTCGTCTTTGAATGTGTTCCAGGTACAATGTTTGATCGAGAACTAGTAAGGAGGGAAAATATCAATAACGTGGAAAGATTAAGTTCATAGTTAATTACAGAATTTCATTTTAGTCACCACTTTGCTGATGCTTAATTGTTGCAAAAGTCACAGACAAGTAACTACATTGGAATGTGTCTAAGTGATTTTAATTGCTTCTCTTTTCCCCCTCTGAGGTATTTGTGGCAGAGACTTTAGCAATTGATGAGCTGGCTAAATGGAAGGAGAACTCAGGCAAAGGGTCCATCAATCAGCCATGGAATCAGACTCCATAGTTTTTAAAAACAGAAAAGAAAAAGGGACTATTTAGTCACTCCTCTGATTTGTTTTGAGAAAGTAATATTTTTCCTTTCATCCAACAACTCAAAATGGGCTGAACCAAGTTTCCTTAGAGTCTTTTACTTAAGTTCACTTTGGGAATCTTCCACCTAGGGATTCCTTTTTAGGAATTGACACACTGTAAAACCACCCTGGTTTTGCAGAACTCTTTAGACCTAGGATCAAGGAGCTAGGAAGGACTAATGTTGTTTTCCAGCCACACTAACAACTTGCCCTGTAACTATGAAGAATGAACGTTCCCAAATCTCTAGTTAATATAGATTTCTGGAGCTCATAAACTATGCAAGAATTTAAAACAGTCTTAAAATAGAAGAACTGAGTATAATTTCCATATTTGGTTCTAGAAAACTAATACCATGAGTTCAATTTGACTAAACTTTGGATTCTGCTCCACTTAACAGTTCTGCTTTTTAGAAGCAGATAGAATTTCATTTATGCATGGAATGACTGCCATTCAAAATCCTATATAAGTTGACAGAATATTTTAGAGATCGCTATTTTTTTATGGCTAGGACAGAGCTCAATCTGAATGGTGGTGCTCGAGATTTCTCTGTGGTCTCTTTCTGTCCCCGGTCACATCACTCTGATTTTAAGATGAATCTGTCTCTTTCTATTTTCCTTCTGTAGTAGGCATTTAAACTGAATCTGCTGCTGGGAGAGGAAAGAAACTGGTGTTTATTTTTACAACACCCAGAGGCAGGCACTACTGTGACACTTACAGAAGAAAAACTAAATTTCAGGGAGAATGAGGGCCTTGCCCAAGGTCACAAGGCAGTGAGTCGTAAAGCCAGAATTCTGACCCTGGTCTTCATAGAAGCAAAGTGCATGCCTTTTCTATTCTATCACACTGTCTATATCATTACGTTTATGTTAAAAACTGATGCTCACTATGGAAAAGGCAGCCATTCTGTGGAGTCCGGATTCTGCTGTTCTTGTCATGCCCAATGCATAGCGATATCCATTAGAAGCATGCTGCAAGACAAAGAAACATACTAGGAATCTGGATTCAAGATTGGATTCTGCAGTATCATCTTGTTTCCATTGTTGAGGTGTTCCCTCAACTGTGGTGCTCTGTACACTGGCCAGGGCACCCCTGCAGAGCTAAGCCTCTGGCAACACTCAAAAATTATTATACTGTCTCAGATGATGACAGGTATAAAAAAGATCATGACTCTAGGACCTGGCTGATTAACCAGCAGTGACAGTTTGCTTTACATTATGTTTGGTTTTTACAAGAAATGACACAATATTGGCACCAAGATGGCAATTACATTCACTCCATGAATTGATTCTTGGGGCCATAGTTACAAGTAGATAGAAGGGCTGAGCAGAACTTGAAGCAGGACCAGTGGAACATATTTCACCTTATTTTATTTCTCCATGTTTTAGAAGAAATGCGTTCAAACTCTTTGGAAGATGCAAGAACTTTGATTGACTTAAGCCACTGATGGTGTTATTGTGTAAGAATTAAGGCTTTATCTTTTTAGCTACAAGGATGACTGAGTAGCATGCATAGCATGTCGTTTTATGACATGCATAAAATTCTGCAACTATTTGGAATACTCTCTCACATCAAGTTTGTGGAAGAGGCTGAGATATTTGAAAAATGGTTTAGTGTTTTAATCCTCATATTTGGAAACTTCACTCAACCAGAAGTTATCAAAACCTCACTAAGTATATTCTAGTTTATGAGACCTCTTACATGGAAGTCAGAATTCACATTTGGGTGACAAAAGTAAAAGAAAAATCCAAACTATATTTTCCTATGATTCATTTGGCAAGTATTTTTAAATATATGCTTTGCACTGCATATTGCACAAACATAAATAATGGCACAGACTTTACAGGACATTACCACTTAGTTAAGCACATTGATATTTAAAAAAATTATTACATCAAACATCTTACAAATATTTTTCTATAAAAGAGGTTTGTACAGTGTTCTATAGATGTCTGGGGAAAGGAGATGACTATATTAGGGTGAGTCAGGGAAGGTTCCTTAGGGTTGGTGACATTTGAACTGGGTATAAAAGGATAAGTAGTCATTGTTCAAGAAGAAAAAACTATATTTTGAAAGATTCCTTTCCAGAAGTAACATGTAACTTGGTAGAGCTGAATCGTAGGGTACATGTTGGAGGAGGAACTGGATAAAAGGCTCAAAGATAAGGTAGTTTCAGATGGTTAAGGGTACTGTTTGCCCTTCTGAAGCATTTAGATATTTTTGAGAACAATTTAAAGTTAAAAAATATTTTTATTATAGAAAATTTCCAACATACACAAAAGTAGGTAAAATTATATAATGAGACCCCATGTGTTCATTACCTGACCTTAACAATTTTCAATAGCCAATATTGTTTCATTTATATCCCCACCCATGTTCTCTCTGTCCCATATTAGTTTTGAAACAAATGCCAGACATTTCATCATTCTACCTGTAAATATTTTAGTATACATTTCTAGAAGATAAGTTCTCTTTTGAAAAATCCATAGTACCATTAATAAATGTAAAATAATTAACAATAGTTCTTAATGATTATTGAAGCTTGTCAAGTAAAGGAGTGACATGAATATATTTGCATTTTGGAAAGAAAACTCTGGAGGCAATGAGGAAGACAGGTTGGAGAGAAAAAATGCCAAAGACCAATAGACGACTCCAGAGATGAATATGAATCAAGCCAGTGGTGAGGATGGAAGAATTTTCAGAATGTTTAAAAAGTAAAGTTGATAGTTCTTGAGAGCAATTGGATATGCAGATGAAGGAGAGGAGGGAGTTGAGAAAATTTTAACTTGTGTTAACTTGGAGATTTTAAACTTGTGTGGTCAGCATATGAATATGCCAATAACTGATGTAGTGTAGGGATTCCATGAAAAGAAATTTAACCTGATTCTTCATTAGCCAGAGACTATTGGAAACAAATCCAAAAATATTTTCTTATTACCCTCAAACAAAACTTTGAGACTTGGACTATTTGGAGTAAGTTTGATTGCTCCACCTTAAGAAAGTCATTAGCAAAAATTGGAAAACATCCAGAGAATAGCATCTAAAATTCTCCAGGGTAGAAAGGAGCCACTTGGACAGCCTCATAACTGACACCTCTTTGGTTTACATATGACTGATAGTTATAAAATCATAAAGGCTAATGAACGTGACTTATTCACCAAATCCCCAAACACTAAAAGTTTGAAAGATGTAAATTTAAAATGATGACAGGACCCAACAGATAAAAGTCCAGGACCAGATGACTTTGCAGGTGAATTCTACCAAACATTTAAAGAGGAGTTAACACCTAGCCCTCTCAAACTATTCCAAAAAATTGCAGAGGAAGGAATACTTCAGACTCATTCTATGAGGCCGGATTCATCGTGATACCAAAACCAGACAAAGATACCACACACACACATACAAAATTACAGGCCAGTATCACTGATGAACACAGATGCAAAAATCCTCAACAAAATATTAGCAAACTGAATCCAACAATACATTAAAAGGATCATACACCACAATCAAGTGGGATTTATCCTAGGGATGCAAGGGCTCTTCAATATCTACAAATCAATCAATATGATATACCACATTAACAAATTGAAGAATGAAAACCATATAATCATCTCTATAGATGAAGAAAAAGCTTTTGACAAATTTCAACATTCATTTATGATTAAAAAAAACTCTCCTGAAAGTGGGCATAGAAGGAACATACCTCAATAAAGGTCATCTGAACACCCATATATAACACACCTCAGCTAACATCATATTCCACAGTGAAAAGCTGAAAGCAATTCCTCTAAGATCAGGAACAAGACAAGGATGCCCACTCCAGCCAATTTTATTCAACATAGTATTGGAAATCCTAGCCATAGCATTCAGACAAGAAAAAGAAATAAAAGGAATCCAAATTGGAAAGGGAAAAGTAAAACTGTCACTGTTTGCAGATGACATGATACCATACATAGAAAATCTAATGATGCCACCAGAAAGCTACGAGAGCTCATCAATGAATTCGGTAAAGTTGCAGGATACAAAATTAATATACAGAAATCTGTTGCATTTCTATACAATAACAACAAGCTATCAGAAAGAAAAATTAAGGAAACAATTCCATTTAGCATCACATCAAAAAGAATAAAATACCTAGAATAAACCTACCTAAGGAGTTAAAAGACCTGCACTTGGAATACTATAAGACATGTCTGAAGGAAATCAAAGATGACACAAACAGATGGAAAGATATACAGTGTTCTTGGATTGGAAGAATTAATATTGTTAAAATGACCTTATTATCCAAGGCAATATACAGGTTCAGTTCAATCCCTATCAAAATACCAATGGCACTTTTTTACAGAACTATAACAAATAATTTAAAAATTGGTATGGAAACACAAAAGACTATTGGTGGGAATGTAAACTGGTACAGCCATTGTGGAAAACAGTATGGAGGTTTCTCAAAAAATTAAAAATAGAACTACCTTATGACCCAGAAATTCTACTCCTGGGTATATATCCAAAAAACACCCCAAAAACACTAATTAGAAAAGATACATGCACCCCAATGTGCATAGCAGCATTATTTACAATTGTCAAGATATGGAAGCAACCTAAGTATCCATCAACAGATGAATGGATAGAGAAGATGTGGTATGTGTGTGTGTGTGTGTGTATATGCATATATATAGTGGAATATTACTCAGCCATAAAGAGGAATGAAATTTTGCCATTTTGCAGCAACACAGATGGACTTGGAGGATATTATGCTAAGTGAAATGAGTCAGACAGATAAAGATATGATATCACTTATATGTGGAATCTAAAAAATACAACAAACTAGTGAATATAACAAAAAAGGAGCAGACTCAGAGATATAGAAAACAAACCAGTGGTTACCAATGGGGAGAGAGAAGCTGGGAGGGGCAATATAAGGGTAGGGGATTAACAGGTATAAACTATTATGTATAAAATAAGCTACAAGGATATATTGTACAACATGGGGAATAAAGCCAATATTTTTAATAACTATAAATAGAGTATAACCTTTAAAAAATTGTGATTCACTACATTGTACACCTGTAACATATAATATTATACACCAACTATACTTCAATTTAAAAAAGATTAGTTGACTGTAAAAAACATAAAAATAAGATATAAAATAATGGAAGGAATTTTTCACACTTTATGATGAAAATGTTCAAACAAGAAGAAGTTGAAAGAATTGTATAGTGAATATCCATCTACTGCCAATTCAATTTTACCATTAATAATTTACTATGTTTGCTTTTTCACATATCTATCCATTTATTCATTCCTCTATCCATCCATTGGTCCATATTTTTTTTCAATATTAGTTGTAGACAGCAGTACACTCCATTCCTCAACATTTCATCATACATATCATTAACTGGAGTTCAATATTTGTTTATGCAGAATTTATATTTTACACGAGAGATTAAATTTATACATTTGTTTTGCCAAAAGGAAAGGCTGTGATTCAAGAAAGATTAACAAAATTCATGGCTGCTTGTTACTGGGTCATTTATGAAAACGAAAAGCTGTTTGAGAACCTCTTGATCCTCAAAAGTTGTTGCCATATGGAGCAGACACACCCTCCCACAAAACAGCCTTTGAGACACTGTCAAGTATTGACTTGGCCAAACTACCTGCCTCTCAGTAAATGTTAATTGGATTTGAATGTGAAAAAAATGAGACCCAGAAGCATAAGCTATTTGCCAGTAAGTGATAGAGCTGGTAGGAGAATAAATCACCTCTAATAGTTTCACATTGAGCATCACTCCCTGCCTGGAACAACTCTGCAGAGTAACAAGGGAACAGAGTGGATGATTTATAAGTAAAAACTGTAATACAGGCAATGCATTCTATATAGAATCATCCTGAGATTATTCAAGGGGAGCCAGTATTTGGACAATGGGAAAGGAAGTGAACTGTTTTCGCAAAATAGGATTCTTTATTCGCATATTGAAAAAAAATGCCTCTGTTCATAAATATTTATCATCTGATATCATCCAAAAGGGATTAAAACAGCTTGTGATAAACAGCAAAAATAAAATAAAATGAAACTCCAAATCATTAACATAGGAATAAAACAAGCATCAAAATATGCCAGTTAGTAGAGTGAGGAACAAATTTAGACTTAGAAAGCTTTGAAATGTTGTAAATTGAATCAAATTCTGCCATGTTAAATCTTGCCAGTTGGTTCAAGAATTGAAACTCAAGCTGAGATGATGTCTAGAAGATGTGTTTGTTCAAATGTTTGTTGTTGCTGAAGATACCTAAGATTCATTTGAAAACTGAAAAATTCAAATAGTCAGACATTTGTCTACACAAAAAGCAGACATTCTGTTACTAGAAAAAAATTTTAAGTGTTTGATTGACTTTTTCAGTTTCCATTTTGATGTTATGACATCTGTCTATATCAATGGTTCCTAACTAGGAGCAGTTTTACCCTCCACGGGACATTGGGCGATGTCTGCCGGTTTAGGGCTGTCCCTATTGGGGGTGGGAGTGGAATGCTCCTGGCACCTCGTGGGTAGAGGCCAAAGGTGCCGCTAAACATCCTACAATGCACAGGCTGGACCCCTGCAGCAAAGGATTATCTAGCTGAAGTATCAATAGTACCAAATTTGAGAAACCCTGATCCATATGAGTCAGTTACAAATCTTACTCTAACATGCCTTCAAAAAACTTTAGATTATTTACAGACGACATTTCTTCTCCGTAACTGCTGTCGAACAGTAAGTAGTGACAACCTAATACTCTTAATGAAATGCTACTGCATCATCACCAGGGCAAAAATAAGATGTAAAATGACTCGTCATTCAGAATAAGGTTCACAAAAAGCCAAGCTGAGTGGTTCACAACACAAGCTGACAGCACTCTTTGGTGTGCAAGAGCATCAAATGTTGTCTGGCAAGAATACAGATATTTAACTAACAGTATTTTTACTGTTAGTTGTTAATAGTACAACAGCAGTATTCCAAGGAATTAGGGCCACATTTTTTACTGGAGCAGGAAAAAGGATCATTAGATCCTAAGTCATGGGACGGTTCATCCTAGGACATCTCCCTCTGGGACTTGGGGAGTTCATTTCTCTCTTCATTTGCTCCTTTTCAAAAACTCAGGAAGGAGATCTGAGGGTATTGGAAGCAGGTAGATTAGATAAACTCCTGCTGCCAACCTGATGATTATATGCCTCTGATTGATGTTATTCTCCTTCCTCTTACCCTTACCAATTGTATATACTCTACCTGTGTTTGCAACCATGTTCTCCTTCTTTCTTCATTCTTGTTACAACTGACACCCATGCCCTCATCTTCAATGATCTCTTCCTCCTTCTGAATCTTTAACGTCTTCCTCTCTACTAGATCATCCCCATCAGCATCCTGGTATGTTCCAGCAACTCTCATCTTATAAAAAAACCCCTGATCCCCACATCATCTGCCAATTTCTCTTCATTCTAATCCTAGACAAACTCAATAAACTCACATTCTACACATGCTGTCTTTGTTTCTTTATCCCCCATTCACTCTTCAACTTACACTAACGTGACTTCTGCCAACAGCTCCGCTAAAGCTGCTCTTGTCAGGGTTACCAGTGATCTCCTTGTAGCAAAAATTTTAAAGCAGATAGTTTTCCATCCTTCTCCTATTTGACCTCTCAGTAGCATTCAACATAGTTGATTGTTTTAACTTCCACGAGTATGTTCTTCTCTTGGCCTCATGGCACAAAATGATCTAAGTTTTCCTTCTACCCCTCTGACAACTGCTCCTTAAGATGCTTTGCTGCTTTGCCTCTTCTCTCTGACCTTTAGATGTTGGAATGCCTGAGGCTTAAGCCTGGACTCTTTCGTCCTTTCTCTTTATACTTTCTTCCTAAGGAATCTGAACCATTCTTATGGCTTTAAATGCTATTCACATGGGGTTAACTCCCAATTTTAAATTCCATCTCAGAACTTTTCTTGGAGCTCTGTATTTGTATAAATAATAGCTTCTTGAGACCTGCACACAGGAGTTTCACAGGCGTGTTAACATTAAGGCATCTTAAGCATTGGATTTCTTCCAATATACCCACTCTCTCCATCCAGTCAACCTTCTCCAACTTGGCAAATGTAATTATGATCCAGCCAGTTTTTCAAGCCTTTCTTTCCCTCACATCTTTCTCTAAATTAATCTCCGAGTTATGGCTCTTGGCTTAAGTATTATCTTTTCAAAGAGATCTTTACTTATCACTCACCTAGAATAATCCCTCTTATTCTCTAGTTTACCATCTGGTTTGGATTTTCATTCATAGATTTTATAAAAATTTGTAATGATATGCCAACTTGTCTGTCTATTTGTTTGATGTTGGTTTCCCTCGGTAAATTGTACAGTCCACTGGACAGGGACCTGATCTGTTTTATTCACCACTGGATACCCTGGCCCTGGCATAATGTCTGGAAGGTAGAGGTATGTGCTCAGTTGATATTTGTTGAAACAATAAAAGACCTGGGATTGGGATACTGAACATAAAACAGACTCTTTTTTTTTTTTTTTTTTTTCCTGAGAAGGTAAGAATCAGGTCCTTTGCTGTTAGAATTATATTTTTAATTATATTAAAAGGTAGCATTTAAACATCACCCAGAGGGGGAAAAAAAAGAGAAAAAAACAAGTTATTTAATAAATGCCTGTTGACTGATGGATAGATTAACCAATTGAATATTTACTTAATTCCTTTAATTCCCATTTAGTTATAACATAGAAATAATACTATTAATTCTCTTTTCCAGAATTATTTTATAGGGCAAAGTTAGATTATTGCCCTTTAATCTCCTTTGAAGAAAGACATTAAACACGCACAAAGTCCCATTTGAGATGGTGCAGAGATTACACATACTATCAATTTCTTTAGTCTGAGAACTGCACTGCACTAATGTCTGAACTCCTGTGGTTTGTGAGCCAACAAAATGTCATCAGCCTAAATCGTTATACGCCCTATTTGAAAGGACACCATTTGACAGTGTTTTTGTGGAGTGGGTAGAATTATATCATTGTCGATGCAGCCTCAGAGCACTCCTCTTGGCTGCCCTGCCCTGTGGGAAGTGTCTTATGAAGCTGGTGGACCACACAGAACAGTGCCTACCCCCCACTTCCCTGGCTGATGGCGTCTGACCAAGGTACTGAAGGGTAATGGAGGTGAACGAAGTGGTATGAAGGAAGCAACTTCACAGGGAGGAGTAGGGGTAGTATTTCTAGACCTTGACAGGGGCATAGATGCCTCTGCAAAAAGGAAACCTTATGTTTTTTAATTGGATATTAAGTCTAAGGTGGCTCATGGACTCTTGGGAGGGTGTGAAAATTTCTGTATCTCAAATTTTTGTGACTCTAAAAAGCTGGTGGTGAGAAGCAGGGAATAATGTTGTGTTTCCTCTCCTTCTGCATTAGGCAACTTTATCTGTTTAAGATATAAAAAAATGACATCAGATGGTGCAACCTCAGGGAATACGGATTTTCCTGTGTTTTCTGAAATCCTCCAGGGCAATCATTGTCTGTGTGTTTGAGCAGTGGTTCTTTAACTTTTATTGATCACAGGCCCCTTTGAGACCCTCTCTCCAGAAAGAAGCTCATGGGCACAAAAACAAAATTCTGCATATGTCAGGGGTTTTACAAATCTCTGATTCTTGGTTAAAAGCCTTGGTGTGGACTGAATTGTGTGCTCCCAAATTCATATGTTAAAGCTTTAACTCTCAATGTAACTGTATTTGGAGATAGGGTCTATTACGGAGGTAATTAAGGTTAAATGAATCCTTAGGCATGGGGGCCTAATCCAATAGGGCTGTGCCCTTATAGGAAGAGACACCAGAGCTCTTGCTCTCCACCATGTGAGGACACAGCAAGAAGGCTGAAAGCCAGGAAGAGAGTCTCACCAGGTACTGAATTGGCAGCACCTTGATCTTGAACTTCCTAGCTTCTAGAACTATGAGAAATTTCTATTAAGCCACCCAGTCTGTGATATCTTGTCATAGCAGTAGGAGCAAACTAATACAAGTCTCTATCCTAGAAACTGCTCTTCCCCTCAAAGTAGCTATGTTTATGGTCACTGATTCCTGAAGGAGTGGAGCTGGGGAAGGGGCTCCCCAGTGAGCAAACTCTGCGTGTGGGAGAACTGCCCTGAGGGGTGTGTGGGAGCCTGGAAGCACAGGGACAAGATCAGCTGGCAGCACCAGGCCTGGCTCTCTGTCTGCCCTGGGCTTCATGAGTCCACACTACAGAGCAAAGTATGAAGGCCATGCAGAAGGATGGTGTGCTCTTATGCTGGACTTGGACATTTTCTATAGGTTCTCCTTCATTTCACTGGGCAGTTTGTCCATCTGAGCCCAGAAGCCTCCTTGAATTTCTTTCAAATATTTAATAAGAGGCAGGTTCCTCCTGAATACAAAAATCCCTTTTTGTAAAGTAGAGAAATCCTTTCCCCCGGAGTTAAGATTGGAGCCACCTGAGCCAAAAACAAATTGCTGGGAATGTGGGAAGTATTTGCTCCATCATTATCCCTCTTGAAAAAGCTGCTGCTGTCTGATGTGAATGGAATTTGAGGACAAGGACAATGAGAGCTGCAATTCGTAGACTATTTGGTCCCCAACCTGGGAGAGCAGGAACAGAGTCTCAAAGCCCGTAGCGGTGTTGAAGAAGCGAGTTTAGACTGGGGGAGTGGAGCATGTGCAGCTCTTTTCTAGAAGACTTAAAAAGAGAAGTCAAAGTTTGAGTGACCAAAGGTAACCAAGAAAATATGTGGGGTTCCACGTGATAAGAGTAAATGACTGGACAGGGTTTAGGATCCAAGCATCAGAGCCAGAGAGCCAGATGTGCCAAGATGAATTTTGAGTTCCAAGGCTCTACCTTCTCATTTCACCTTCACTACACGTCTTTACTCATCTCAGAGGTACCCAGCACTGCTTCTGATGCCCAGCATCCACCAACCAGGGATTTAAAACCTCCATTATCATTTTAGACCCCTGAATACAAAAATTATTTTGACGAAGGGAGATGATTAGGTTGGAATAGTTTTTGCAAAATCAGAGAGTCAAATTCCCTTGAAATCAGACTGGTGAACAGAAATTCCACATCATCAGTGCTGATTCATTTCTCCATATCTAAATGGCAAAAGAGCTGCTTCGTATCAGAAAACTCACACTTTCTTAAGCAGATGGATTAGTTCAAAATTAGCCTCTGAAACATGCACTTTTTATGTCCCAGGGACCCCACCCAGTATGAGCCTGGATTCTATGGAAGCTCTACTGTGATGGCATATTTTCCTTTCTCCTTAACTCACTGTTTAAACTTGGGCAGATTATGTTATCTTTTTGGTCCTGGGCTTCTCCTTTATAAAGTGAGGCTGTTAACCAGATAAACAAAAGGTCCCCTTGAAAAGTGGAAAAACATCTCTCTGTCTCTCCTGTACCACAAGCTGTTTTTCTATTAGAACTACAGAGTTTCTCTGAATAGATAAAAAAAGCTCCATCAGAAGACTTGAATGAGCAAAATGATGAAATCAGGTGTTTAGAGGCTAATCCTTGCAGCTGCACTGACTAGTAAATAACCCTCCCCTGATTGCTGGTTTCTTTCTTTACAATCATAAACAACAACAAAGGAAGAATACCAGCTCAACTTGTGTAGTCCCTAGTCATCCAAGTGACTCATTGTCTAAGTGCTGGAAATGATCTTGGGAATTATCCACGGGAAATTATCCTGAGAAGTCCACAGTACCTCTGAGTTGCTTGAATCTGACAGGGAGGAATAAGCTGTCACTAATTGTAGTCAACAAATCCAAAGCAGCAGAGAGAGGAAGTGGGAGAGAGTGAAACTAGTTACTTACTGTAGTGTGAGGAATCTGAAAATGTATTTGCCTCTAAGCATGAGTAGGTACATATTTGTTGTATAGCTATCCCAGTATACATTCTATTTTCCCATAATCTTTCCAGAATCTACAAAGTAAAGTGTTGAGAGGGCATTGGCACCAAGTCCCATGCTCTTTGGGAATCGTTAGTGAACATCTGTTTTGTTGATTATGAGAACTTTTCTTTCTTTTTTCTTTTGGCTGTGCTGTGCAACTTGCAGGATCTTAGTTCCCCGACCAGGGATGGAGCCAGGGCCCCCTGCAGTGGAAGCATGGAGTGCTAACCACTGGACCACCAGGGAATTCCCCAAGAACTTTTCTGTAAAAGAAAAACATAGAAATCTGTGGAAATTGCAAAAGTTGGAGGTCATCTGGACATTTTAAACATATTGTAAGTGGAAATAAATAAGAATTTATTAGCCTGATCAGCCTTGACAAATGCTATAGAAATCCCCAAACTTACTTTCTTGCTTGGGCAAGGGTTTGTCTTGCAGTTTGAACCTACTCTTTTAATGGAAATAGGTCAGAAGGCATAGTAGTGGGCTTGTGACTCTTCCTTGTCTAATCCAAAAATAGGAACATTGTGAAGAGTCCTCCTTAGCATCTGTGATGTCAGGGGGCAGCCTGGTGGGCCTGAGGTAGGGGCTTGCAAAGGCAAATGTTTGCAGGGCCAAGAAGATACCGGAATAAGTGATGTGGATTAGGGATAAAAAGAATTCTCTTTGGGACAAGTGATATTTCACTTTCCTCTTAAATGTACTAAAAAAGAAAAGGCACATAGTGGGATGATAAATGGCCATGACACTTGGCCTCAGATTGGGGAGACAATAGAGGGTAGTGGAGACTTTGGGGAACTGGGAGGCCGTTGCTACTCAGTTCCAAACACATGTTGCCTCGTGGGAATGCAGCCCTAAAGCCGGCAGATCTGATGTTTCCACAAGAATCTAGAAAACTGGATTGTTTTAAGTGGAAGTCTGGGTTTGTACATTTTTGCAACTTTTGTGAGAGCCAATCCTGTGTGAGCCTAACAAAAAAGTACATCTATGAGTTAGCTCTCTGTTTAGGAGGCCACTATTTTATAACCTGCAGATGCTGAGTGAGGAAGAACTTGTTAACATACACCCTCTTCACTTTGGAGAAAAAGCTAACACTTGTGGTTTATTATTTGTATGTCTTTAAGTAGGCTTTCTCAGATAAAGGGAAAAATGCAAAAGAGAAGGGCATTTGAGAACAATGTTTATAATGTGTATACAGCCACTATACTTTCATATCTAATTGCTGTAACATCAGAGCTAGAGTCCTTGGGTTATTACAGAAATCATGATTTTGTGTTAAGACCCACAAGCATATCTATGTGGGATGTTGCTGATGTCAAGCATGACATCTGTTCAGTCACCTTGGTGTGAATATGGTTCTCAATAAACAAAACCCCAAAAAACTCATTGGAAAGATTCAGGTTGTTCCATATTATAATGAAGAGATGGAGGTTTGGATACATTATAAAACAGATGTTTGGCACTTTATAGACAACACATTATTGAATTAAAAACTCCTTATCCAAAATCAAAATTAGATTTTAGGAAAGAACCTATAATTACTGAAAAACAGAAACACTTTTACAAAACCTGGACTCCCTTCACATTACTTTAGCTGCATGAAGGTACTATATTTTGGTCTTGAGCCTTCTTTGATTTTTCAGTGAGATACTGCTTCAGATATTCCAGTACTTTTTGCTAGTCATTGATGTTTTTATGGTGGGTTTTTGCCTTTATCTCCCAAACCAAGTTTTACTACATTATTATGGAGTGGTAAGTTAATGATTGATTTAAACATTTTCTTTTGTATTTTTCTGTTTTTAAAATGCCAGTACTAATTTGTGTTGCATTTAGTAGTGAGGAAGTATCTTTTTACCAAGTTCTTGGTGAATACCTTCAAGTTTTAAGTGATTAATAGTTAAAGAGGGTCTAAGGTAAATAAATAAATACATGTCCAATCTCCTGGTCTAGAAATTAGAAGCGATTGTTGAAAAGAAGTCACTGAAGATAAGATATTGTGGTGAGATAAAGATTGGCAAGGGTATAAAACTGTGTGAACATGTAGACTTGTGAAATCCCCACAAATTACCACAGAAGCCGATGAGGTTCTTGTTCTAATTTTAGCACACAGCTCGGTTTCACTTACTATTTCAACTCTTCAACATCTTTCTTGTGACAAGTAGATCCATCAGCAAAACTTCTGGTGGAAATGTTTTTGTGTAATACCCACTCTCAAGAATTGTTTTTGAGGATATTATTAAGCTGACATTTATTTCCATTCTGCAGAGGAATGAATGCAGTGTCAGGACTGGGATCCCATTCATGACTCATTGGTACACACGAGATACTGCTGGCATTTCTATATGTATTTACTGAACTCACCTGGTCTCTTTGGGGGCATGTATGTGTCTTTGTATCCCCTTAAGTACATATCTTATGTGCTTGATAAATATTTCTTTAAAAAAATAGACTGTAACTGACAATAAAAATATAATATGTTGGGTTGTATGTCTAGAGACAACTAGGTCTATCCTTCCAAAATAATGAATATTAGAGTAGGTAGCTGATTACAGAATCTTCATTTAAAAAATTTTGGGGACTAAGCCACAGTTGGTAGAAATGGAATTTAAACTAGTTCTCATTTCATTACTCAAATTTCCGGCCTATGCTTCCTTTCCCCCTTTTTTTCTTTCTCTCTCTCCCTTTCTCTTTTTCTTTCTGCCTTCCTTCTTCTCTCCCTCCTCCCCTCCTTCCTTCCCTCCCTTCTTTCTTTCCTTCCTTCCTCTCTCCTTATCACTCTCTCTCTTGCAAAATGTGTATATATAGGTAAGATATATGTGACTTATGAGTTTGAGAGAGATGACATATATAGGAATCATTTTATCCCATAAGTTGAAGGCAGTTTTTGGTTACTTGCCAGGAAAATAATAAAAGTAGCTAACATTTATGAGAATATACTATGTGCCAGTGAATAAGCACTTTAATTGTATTAACCCATTTAATTCTCATAACAACCCTCCAACAGAGATACCGCTATTATCCTACCATATAGAGAAAGATACAGAGACAGAGTTTGCTAAAGGGCACACAGCTAGAAAGCACAAGAGTTGAATTAGATCCCAATTGTCTGGCTCTAGAATCCAGGCTCTTAACCATTAAGCTATACTCAGAAATCATTAAATTAGTAAAATGTGTGAAGCCTACACAGACCCCACAGGAAAAGGCTACCTTGGATTACATCACATAGACCATCACAGAGGCCTTTTTAATTAATTTTTATGGGAGTATGGTTGTTTTACAATGTTGGTTAATTTCTTGCTGTACAGCACAGTGAATCAGTCATACATATACATATATACACTCTTTTTAAGGTTTTGTTCCCGTTTTGGTCACCACAAAGCATTGAGTAGAGTTCCCTGTGCTATACAGTAGGTTCTCATTAGTTATCCATTTTACACAGAGTAGTGTATATATGTCAGTCCCAGTCTCCCAATTCATCCCACCAGAGGCTTTTAGTTCTGATCTTTAGAACATGGTAGTCTCTCTCTCTCTCTCTCCATGTTTGTTGAGTAAGTAAATAAACACATAGGTACTTTAAGTCCAGTTTTAAGACCTCACCATTCTGTTGGCATTTCTGCTTTTCCACACCTATCTGCTTTTTTCAGTGTCATTTTCTTTGCAACATTTTCTTTTCAGTGTTCTTTTCTCTGCTCAGTGCAACCTCACTCATGCTTCAAGGCACAGCTCAATTCTGTGAGTCAGAACTTGTTTTTTACTTCTCTCATGACTCTTTCATAATGCCCTGTGTCATAATTTCTGTTCATGTGTGTCGCCTCTTTAGACCCTAATGTCTCTGAGATCAAAATCTGTACCTGATATATACTTGTACCTCTGCCATGGTGTTAATCGCACTGTCTGACACAGAAATAAGTATTTATTAAATAGATGAGAAAATGACTGGAAGAAGTATTTGGTGTATGTTTATTCTCTCTAACATAAATCTGTGCTACTACAAATCTGGAGGCATGTCTTGAAATTCCATTATGGACATGTTAATATAAAAGAAGTAAATTCATTCAATAATCAAAAGAAAAAGTTTGAGACAAGAATAAGGTTAAAGATGAAAATTGGAGACGAAACAAATTTGAAGTTTGAAGACCATGTTGGAAGAATAAGATGGCAGAGAAAGATAACCATATAAAGGTAACAGACATACTTCGGTGCTGGGGGCTAGAAAGACAAGAGACGGGGGCTAGAAAGACAAGAGGCAGGGTCTAGTTCTTAAGAAACTACTGGGGAGACAGAACCATTCAGTAACATAAATCATACAAAGCCTAAAGGAAGTCAATACGTTGAGTGCAAAAGTCTGCCTGGAAGAATTGGGAGGGAGGAGGAGAATTCAAGTAGGCATTTGAGAAGTGAGTATGTGATTGCCATGCAGACATACTTGGGGGAAGAGAGGCATTCTAAAATAAAGAAAGAATATGTGCAAAGCATGATGTCTTAGTTCAGCCTTCTATAACAACAGTATCATAGACTGGGTGGCTTAAAAAACAAACCACCTTCATGAGTTAATTACCTCCCAAAGACCCCATCTCCAAATAACATCACATTGGGGATTAGGGTTTCAACATATGAATATGGGGGGGACTCAAACATTCAGTCCCTATCACATGGGCACTATAAAAAAGAAGTTCATTTTACAGCAAAAGGTAAAGCGAGGGTGAAGAAAGAAGAGTGAGGGTATGGGTGGACAGAGTGAGGGTCATTCATGAAAGGCTTTGTATGCCAAGCAAAGACTTTAGATTGAGTCGATAGGGGATGGTGGAAGAACTTTGGATAGGGAAGTTATGTGATCAATCTGATAATTTGGAAAGATTGATTTGGCACCAATAGAGAGGAGAGATAAACAGGAGGTAAGAGTCAATCTGGAAGCCTGACAACTAAGCATTGCAGTGGACCAGGGGAAAGGTAACGACAGCTTAAACCCAGGAGTGGCAGTGGAGAGGAAAAGAAGTGGAGGTATATGAGAAACTGTCCACAGACAGATAATCAGACTTGGACATGGAGGGATGATGAAAGAAGGCACCAGAAAATCTAGGGTGAGTCCCAAGTTTCTGGCATGGAATATTGGGAGAAAGGTTGAGCCATAAATCAAGGAAGGAAATATAGGAGATGTAGTAGTTTAGGAAAATGAAGAGGGCATATTTTTTAATTAATTAAAAATTAATTGGTATAACTCACATACCATTAGAATCTACATTTTTAAAGTGTATAGTTCAGTGATTTTGAGTATATTCACAAGGTTGTACAACTATCACAACCCAATTCCAGAACATTTTCATCACCCCCCAAAAGAAACCCTGAACTCTTTGCAGTCACTCCCTATTCCTCCTTTCCCTCAGCCCCTGGCAACTGCTAGTTTACTTTCTGTCTCTACCTATTGGATTTACCTATTCTGGACATTTCATATAAATGGAATTTACAGTGTATGGCCTTTTGTGTCTGACTTTCTTAGCATAACTTTTAGAAGTTTTATCCTTATTAAAATATGTGTCAGTACTTCATTTCTTTCTATGGCTAAATAATATTCCATTGTATAGATATACCTCATTTTGTTTTTCCATTGATCAGTTCATGGACATTTGGGTTGTTTCTACTTTTGGGCTATTATGAATATCAATGCTATGAATATTCACATACAAGTTTTTTGTGGACATAAGTTTTCAATTCTCTTGGGTATATACCTAGGAGTGAATTTGCTTGACCATATGGTAACTCTATGTTTAAGATCTGAGGAACAGCCAAACTGTTTCCCAAAGTGGCCGTCTCATTTTACGTTTCCACTAGCAATGCATGATGGTAAGATATGAAAACTTACCCAAAAGTTAAGTAAAACTCATCCAAAGTCACTCATTAGTAAAGAGCAGAGCTCAAACATGCCTCTCTCCAGAGCCCACTCTGTCCTCTACAGCACACCACACAGCTGGAGTCCAACACAGAGGTGGTGGTTGAATCTGTGGTTGTGGATGAGTTTACATGGAGAGTCTGAGGCAAAAGGAAAAGGCGTAGAGACCTGCGAGCCCTCAGCAGTAGGAAAAAGGTCTGCATATCAGACTGGAAACGTGTGACCTGAGGCACAGGAGGAAAATGAGGGAAGAGAAGATGCCAGGAAAACCATCCAAGGGGAGAATTTTAGGCAGGGTGTGGTGAAGAGGTAACACATGGCTGCTGAGGCTTAATCTAACTTCTGACAAAATGCAGTGACCTCTACCAGAGTCTTTTTGGAGAGGTATGCAGGTGCGGAGTGGAGGGAGAATTGATTTTGGTGGTCCGAAGAGGGGATGAAATAAGCCAATTCTACTTGGCTGTGAAGGATGGGAAGACAGGTGAGATGGCCAGTGGAGAGCTTGCATTCTTTGTTTTTGCTTGAGGCCAGGAAAGACACCTCCTGTTTACTTAACCTGCTAACAATTTATTTCCAGTTCATCAGTTCCTCCCTTGTTTTACAACTGTGCCAACAAAATCCTTGTTCCCATTTCTTTGCCCCCTCTAACTCTTTAACAGTGGCTTTGTGAAAAGCTATTTTCCTCTCCCTCTATCTTTCTTTCTCCTCCTTTGCCTCTCTAGATCTAAAAATACCCATTAGTTTCATGTTTCTAGGAGTTACACAACTTCTGAAGGGTAATTTGGCATATAGGGAACCAGTGCTGTCAACCTCTGAACTTCTCGGGAATTCCAAAAGTTCTTTTCAGTATTTTTGACAAGTCTCCACCGACCTCCTTGTCCTCCGTGTGTAAACCTACTAGTAATCCATTTATAATGTTGTCCTAATGGGGAAATATATTCTAAATTCTGAATAATGACTTTTCAAATATAGTTTGGGACATTTTGTAATTTTAGGGCTTCCTTTTTTTTGTTGTGTTAAATGCCCTTAAAACCTTTTCAAGTGAAGTTTTTTTGTTGTTGTTCTGATGTGGAAGGCAGAGTAATGTTATTTCTCTCGTGTTAGGGATGATGAGAGTGAACCTTAGAGAAAGGAAGGTGAAATTAGTTAATGTCCTAGATGGGAGGAAGAGAGATATCACCATCTCTTGAGATTTGTTTTTCTTTTAGAGAAAGGAAGAAATGTTTGCTGTAGGAGAAAAATCTGAAATAAAAGAGAATGACAGAGTCATTAAGTGGCACCTTCTAATTATGGGCTTCAAGCTGTGTAAATTTAGTTGAGAATACAGAAATAATTTAAAAAGCATTTTGGGGGGGTTACTATATTTTACTTTTAATTGGTTCCAATAAAAAGTATCACTCCAAATCCTTGATTCAGAAGTAATTTCAAACTAAGAATTTACTATACCATAAAAGAATGCTATAAACATACTAGTTTCTGAACAAGAGCAAAATGTTTTCACTTAGGGCTTCCCTGGTGGCGCAGTGGTTGAGAGTCCGCCTGCCGATGCAGGGGACACGGGTTCGTGCCCCCGTCCGGGAGGATCCCACATGCCGTGGAGCGGCTGGGCCCGTGAGCCATGGCCGCTGAGGCTGCGTGTCCGGAGCCTGTGCTCTGCAACGGGAGAGGCCACAACAGTGAGAGGCCCGCGTACCGCAAAAAAAAAAAAAAAAAAAAAAAAATGTTTTCACTTAGATGATAACACTGTACGGTTTCACTGGATAAGGAGAAATTACTATTACATCTTCAAGTAGGTCTGTATCTATGTATACAGAAATTGGCATCAAAATGACATAAGAAATCTAGTTTTTAAAGCCCATCAGTGTCAGTAGTAAAATTAGATAAAATAAATAATAATGATGGTGATAATAAAGCATTGTACAGTCCCTATCTTTTTGTGCTGCATTCATTTACTTATGCTTTTTTTTTAAGCCAAAAACAGTTCAGAACTCAACGCATACCTACCCAATCCCAATCATTTTACTCTCACCAGCTCTTATTCTAATATTGTCTTATGTGTGTTCTTATTCTTTTTTTACGTGATGATAAGTTTTGATAGCAGGTTGGTAATATCTATCCTATGCCCAATTCTAAAATCATGCTCAGATATTTCTAGCCACTTTGCTGTCTGACACAAGTGAATTTAGCTGGTATTTTTTGTTTTAGTTCTGTGACCCATAAAACTTAACACTCTCAGGTGTCTCCTCTTTGAGGACATCTTCCTAGATCTGTTTGGTTGAATTTGGTCCAATTCCTATGCTCCTACAACATCCTGGGCATGTGTCTCTGACACTGGATTTAACAGGCTCATTGTTTTATAATAACCAGTTTATAATGTGTCTCTCACACAGGGATTTGGGTCCTTGTGAATAGCTCTTTACGTCTTCAGCTCATAACACAGTGCTGAACATTTAATAGGTATTCAATAATCATCGGCCTTTTAGCTCAATCAAACAAACGCCTTTCTCTGAGAGCTTGGAGATACTTTTGAAAACAATCTTTCATTATGTTAGTACTTCTTGCTGCATTCCTGTGTAGCAACTTAGAACTCAGGTTTTAAAATCCTTTCTTGGGGGTTTCCCTGGTGGTGCAGTGGTTGAGAGTCCGCCTGCCGATGCAGAGGACACGGGTTCGTGCCCCGGTCCGGGAGGATCCCTCGTGCCGCGGAGCGGCTGGGCCCGTGAGCCATGGCCGCTGAGCCTGCGCGTCCGGAGCCTGTGCTCTGCAACGGCAGAGGCCACAACGGTGAGAGGCCCGTGTACCGCAAAAAAAAAAAAAATCCTTTCTTGGTATCTTCAGAGACAGGCAGCTTCCACTCCCAGCTCCAAGTGGTGATATGTGAGCGAGAGATTTTGTCCTCCAGGCTGTGTCTTCTGTTCACATTCTCTTGCTTCTTAGAGGTTTTCTGTGTAGTGTCTTCATTCTCTTGGAGCCTCCTTCGTGTGGATTCTGTCCCCTGAGATTGTCATCTGGTCCCAGTGGGAGGATCCCAAGTTTTACTTAACCCATGCCAAGTACTGAGAATGCCCTCCTGCTCATGGTGGGCACATAGGCATGAGGGTGCTAGTGCTGATACTAAGTACTAAATAGAAGTCAATAACTAGCTCAGAGCTCATCTCACAAAGCCTCCTTGCATTTTTTTTTTTTTTTGGTAACAATTAAATAGCAAAGTTTAGCTGCATTTTATTTATCGCTGGATTTCTGGGGTGGGGCCTAGCCTTCCAAAGTTCATTGGGTACAGTGCTCAGCACAGTGACTAGATAGGAGCACTCAGTAAGATGACTTCCTCCTTCTCCTTCTCCTTCCTCATCATCACCATCATCATCATCATCAAACTCACTCGGAAGTAAATGAATAATCAAATGATAAGGGAACGTGACTTTATTTCAAGGCGTTTGGAACCAGGTCCTCCAAAGTATTAGTGCCACAAACAGGATTGTTATGAATATAATATTGGCATCTTCAGGAGAAGAAAATATTGATCTTAAAAAAAACAAACAAATCTATTTTCCCAAAGTTTAAAATATTAACTTCTGAGCTAAGCCTTTCCTAGTTATGGGCCTTATTTGGGGGATATTATTTACAACTTGAATGCTGGAGTTGCCGTAGTAGCCATAACCCTTCCGTGTGGTTGAACGTGTCCATCTGGAAACCATCTGATTGCAAATGCCTCATATGTGTATATGTCGGTTCTCTTCCATGTTCGGCTACAGCCAAATGCCAGGGAAACACCTCCTTGGCTGGACTTTAGAATTCCATTGTATTTATTACTAGAGCTTCTTCAAGACTTTAATTTCTCATTCAACTCATGTCAGGTGGCTGTAAATGTGTTAGTTTGGTTGCCAATACTAAATACTGTTAACCAAGAAAAAAATAAATAAAATGCAGTTTAACCTTGTTACTTGTTACCAAAAAATGCAATGAGGTCTTATGAGATGCGCTCTGAGCTGGTTATTGACTTCTGTTCAGTGTGTGGTACCAGTTAGTCCCTGAATTGTCAGGCTTGCTGTACTAATGATGGTTATTCATTTGCAGACAATAGGGCCAGTGATAGAATGCCTAGAAGCTAAGCAAAGGGAATAGTAAACATTTGTTCTAGACAATGCCTAGAAATTGATCTAATAGGCAGCCTTAACAACAGCTAACATTTGTCTGGGTAGTGGAAAAAAATATAAATTTTTGGAGTCAGATGGGCCTAACTTTGCAACTTACATGGTAATATGATATGGACAAATAATTTAACCTCTCTAGGCCTCAATTTCCTCCTGTATGAAGTGGTAAGACTAGCACTTAGCTTTCAGGGTGTTATAAGATTTAAACAAAATATAGGTAATTTTCCCAACATCATGTGTATCACATTATATGCCACCAACAAGTAATATTTGTAGAAATTATTGCTTTCTAAAATCGAGGACAATGTTGATTATTAATGCTCCATTAATTTAGTAAAAGCTTTTTGTAGGGAAAAATTAATAAACAACAAGAGCTAACAATTTAAAACCCAGAAAAACCTCATGGTTACATTAATTACACCCGTCTAAGGCAAGAATGAAAAAATTACTTTTAGATTTGAGAAATTCAGTATTATGCATGGCTATTCCCTCCTGTCAGCCTTAAATAAACTTCAGGGATATTGCTCCACTATCCATAAATGTGGGATACTTTCTTCTATGGGTCACCATTATGGCCCATTTAGAATGTTTTAACTTTGCTGTAAGCACTGGGCTCATTTTTTAAGTTCATACTATCCCAGTTGCTTTGTGATGGAATCAACCTTGATAGTGCTGGCAATGAGACTATGACAGAGCACTCTAGGAAAAGTAACTGATTGAAGGAAATAAAGTAGGAAGATAAATTCAAAGAACTGAGAGGTGAAGTTGAAAGAAATGAGAAAGAAGATTAAAACAAGACCAGTGTAGAAGTACCCAAAGAATGCATGAAGAGTGAACAGCAGTAATGTATCTTGTGATTTATGACCTTTTAAAAAGTAACAGATAACGAGGGCATTGGAGACTGTGCATGGTGAGACAGAGATACAGAAATATTGGCTGGGAGGGTAGAGAACATGGGAATAGTGGCTGAGGTTGAAGTTGCCAGAATGAAATATTCTGGAGCAAGTCAAAGGATGGGAGGTAAATTATTTCTTTATTATAATTTCCGTTCCAATAGTATCTTCTTCCACGTTTCAAGCAAAGCTAAGTGAGACTGGAGCAGGGACTCATGCCCTCATTTGGAAGTCACCTAGAAAATGCCAACCATGCTTCAGCTCTGAGGTTCATACTTACAGAAACTTATACGACTAGACTCTAACAACAGAAACTCAGAACTGCCTGGTCCATACAGGAGAAACTTGCCATGTGACTTGTTCCAGAAAAGTTACCTTAAATAATTTCAGAAACATGACACAAGTGAGTGATGTCACCCTAGGAACAAGGAACACTAAACTTCCTCTCAAAACAAACTCCAGAAGAAGAGAAACATCAGCCTTCTACTCTAGATGGAAATAACCCCAATACTTCTGGTTTCTTTCTTCTGCTCTTCACAGCATCTTTTGTTTATTTTCTCCTCTGGATAAATCTAAGATCTGTTTCCATCAGACCTTCCAGTGGACGACCTTATCTCCTTCTTTCTAGAGTAAATAGAAGTCACCAGACAGGAACCTCCTTGACTTCCTGCTATCAAAAGGATGAATATACCTGTATCTATACCCATTTTTTTCCTCTTTCGTGCTGTCACATTGAAAGAGGTGACCCTCAGCTTTATCCAAGGTAAATCCCTCCACCTGTGCATGGTCTATCACTCCTGTCCTCCCAGAGACCTTGTTATATAAATTCTCTTTCTCCTGCCCCTTAAATTTCCCTTTCCACTGATTCTTAGCACTTAAACATGATCATGTAACAGATATCCAGAAGCTAACTCAACATTCCCCTTAAGAGGTCTCAGACATCTCTAACTAAACACATCCAAAAGTGAATTCATCCTTTGCTGCCCCCTCCATGAACTTAAATACCCCTACCCCCATCCCTCAATTTCTCAATCTCAGGGAAATGGCTCCATAACCCAACCAAATGTCTAGCTGGAAATCTGCAAATTATCCCTGATTCCTCCTTTCTGCTGATTCCCCATAGCCAATAGATCAACAAATCTCATTGGACCTATCTTCAAAATATATTCTGTGACCAACCACTTCTCTCCATCTCCATTTCCACACATTGGTTTCTCTTTCATGGATGGTTATAATTGACCACCAGCTGATTTCCCCATCATCAGTGTAGGTCTTTACTAATCTCTCCTCCATACTGCAGATGGAAGGATCTTTAAAAAATCCAAATATGATCATGCCATTCTCCTACTCACCTTTAAAACAATGGTTTCTCATTGCCCTTCAGATAAAGTCCATACTCCTTAATATAGCTTACAATACTGTTTATGAGCTATTCCTACTGACCTTTTGGTCTCATCTCTTGTCTCATTCATACTTCAGTCATTCTAAATGTCTTTTAACTTTTCTTGATTACCATTTTCCCACCCACACTTGGCCTAGCTAAAACTCCTCTGGCTCCTAGGCTGTATTAGTGCCCTGCAACTTCATAGGATACTTTATGGTAATTACTTGTTTTATTCTTTGCTGGAGTATAAGAGCAAGAATTGTGTTTGTCCTGCTCACCAATTTATCCTTCTCTTTGCTTATCTGCAACTTCCTCTACCTGTCACTCTAGTAGCTTGCTTGGTATCTGGTGTCTAATAGATCCTCAGTAAGTATTTGTCAAATAAATTAACTGTCTTTCATAGTTTTGTCATTTCTCTTACTGAACTCAATAATCTTGATTCTCCTGTGGAGTCTCAGAGAATATAATGACAGCACTTTTAAAATCTCATGTCTGTGGTAAGAAAGGAAGATTAAGCTTGAGTGTTGCCAGAATAACAAATGCTATGACACCCTTGTTGTTAATCCTTAAAGTGTAAAGGTTTGTAATAATTACCACTCATTTTATCAAAGGATTTAGGCATTTGGAGAAACCCCATGTCTCCATATGAAGGTCATATGAGTGTAAGAACATACACATGGTTATTTATCTCTAAAGACAATATCTGCCATTAGGAGGGAAAAGTATTCAAGAGTTTTTGTTTGTTTTTTCTTACAACAGAGATAGTGCTATAGACAAGACTATCTTTGGAAGTTCTAATATGGCCAATATAATTTCAAAACTATTTCTTGAATAGATATAATATTTCACCTTATACATTTTGCAATCCTAGAGCCAGGAGCAAACTTCGCTGTTATTTTGGTGTGTTTCCTAGACACTGTCTGGGAATTTAGTCTACAACATCTCTGACAGTCATTACCTTACTTTGGCTTGAGCACTTTCGGGAATGGGATTCCATTGCTGATGAGGCCACCTGCCCCACTACTAGATGCCCTAGTGTCACAGTATTTTTTCTCCTATTTCCTTCTCCCTTCTCTAAACTAACATTTCTCTTTCTGTCACTTCTAAATGTTGATCTTCTACTTCACCTTAAGTCCTCAACTTAAAAGCCTTTAAATACTGGAAGAGAAGAGGAAGTGTGGACAAAGGGAGACACCTTCCCGAGCACCCAGTGTTTTGCAGGATTGACAGTGGGTACATTTATGTTACCTCACTAACTTCTTAAACAATCTAGTAAAGTAAGTAGCGTTAATGGCGTTTTACTCAAAGTAGTAAAATTCTCCCCATTTGTCTATCTAATGTTGAAATCCAATTTTTAAAAACTTCTAAATGTTCTGAGTCAAGAACCTGGGATGCTAATTAAGATCTGTTCGTGTATAGTTGCATGGAATTGGCTCCTTTTCACTATTTCTAACATTGAAAGCATAGTTCTTATTGTCCTAGGCAACCTCACAATATTTTTGAGTCTTCACCAGTCACGTTAATGGTCTTTTTTGCTGCATGAAGACATCATGGCCTTTGGAAATCACACCCAACAGAACTCTATTGCCCTTCTGAAGTGAGACCTTCTCTCTTAGAAATAATTCAAGCCCTGGGGAAATTTTGGCTTATTGCGTCCTTTTCAGATTTGTGAGAAAATGTTTATGCTGAGGAGCAATAATTTTCAGTGCAGCCAGAGCGTACCTATCAACACAAAAGCAACTCCTAAGCCATCAAGAGACTAAACAACCTGGACTAAAATAACATTGACATTCTTGTTGAGACAGTCAGGAGTGATTTATAGTCAGAGCTTGGTGATCACCACAACAAATTGTTTTAGAGATTTATTAACATTCCAAAGTCAGTGTTTGGAAATCCACCCATAGAAGTATATTTGGACTAAAATAGTATTTTACACTATGTGTATAAATTTTGGTTTGGTCACACATCATTTTTAATAGGCTGAATGTTTTAAAAACAATTTGATCTTAAAAATATCATGGCACCAAATAACTACTTCAAATGTATTCTCTTTTTAACTAATTTTGTGGGTGACGTTTAGACAAAAACCACTTATAATTGAAGGGTTTTGGAAATGCTTTAAAACAATGTGGATTATTCAGTGTTTCTATTATTTAACTCTGGGGATTTCTTTCTGTTCTTTTATCAGGTTCTCCAAAGTACTTATTATTCGAGTTGGGTAAACCAGTTCAGCAGACTGAGTCCCCAGTGCATTTTCCAGTGATGATAACTGCCCTTAATATTCTTTCAGACCTGGATATCTACCTGTGTGAGACCAGTAAGTAAGTGTTTCTTTAAACTATTTTAGATTATGTAAGAAACTCACCAAAATAATTATGCCAGAAAAACTAAAAGAAACATGTCATGGAATTAACAAGAGTCCTTTGGATGATGAGATTATGGGTAAATTTTTTTTCTTTCCTTTTTCATTACTGTCGTATTTTAAATGATGAATGTATATTGCCTTTGCAATAAAGAAGCTTTACTTTTGAAAAAGCAGTTGTAGATACAATAATATCCACACATATGAAATGAGATCTCAGGTACATATGCAGATGACAGAACGCTAAGCAGAGACACAGACACATCTACTGATTGAAGAAACAGATTGCAACTGGAGAGGCCCACTTGGCTCTCAGGTACTGGCTTCTTTACAGATCACAAATATAACTCCAAACATGGTGACAGGTCTTTGGTGTGAGGTTATTTCTAACCTCTTGTGGAAAGTCAATATCTTCCCCAAACAAATTAGCTGAATAATTTTGGGTTTGACCTAAGAATTAGTTTAGTTAATCTAGGTTGTTTGGTTCTAAGTAATACATTTACTATTCAGTAACAAGAATTAACAAGATAAAAAACCTTCCTGTTTATACAGGAAGGTAATCAAACCTGTCAATTGTCCATTGTTGACTTTTCTTGGGATTGACAGAATTTACGTTAAGGAAATCAGAGAAATGCTGCCCCAAAATGTCCTGGAAGAGGTACCAAGTTCTTATTATGAATAGAGTATAGGCAGATCCTATCACATCTAGAAGGCTAGTAGAAAGTTTGGAAAACTTCTGTCCCGGTGATGTTTACTAAAAGCTAGTTTAAATAAGTAAAACAAACTAAAAAACAATCCCTTAAAATTTTATAGTATCCACTCGTACAAATATATACATATTCAAAGACAAACTTTTTACCATTTTTATTTTATTCTTTCTTTATCCATCCATCCACTCATTCATGAGTTTAGCAAATTCTTTTTTGGGTATCTCCTATATGAGAGGCAAAAATCTTAGCAGTTGGGCAGTACACCAGAGAACTAACACAAAAATTCCTGCATTCATGGAGCTTACGTTCATAGTGCTAGAAAGATTAAAAAGTAAAGAAACAAGTAAAATATGGAGTATGTCAAATGGGAAACGTGTTATGAGGAAAAATAAATCCAGTAAGAGAGGTAGGGCATGCCAGTTGGGAGGTGGGCTTGGAGGGAGAGTGTTGTTTTAAATTATGGTGGTCGGGAAAGGCCTTACCAATAAGGTGACTTGGTTAAGAGATGAAAGAGTTGGTTCTAGACAGCTTTAATATTCCCATTCCAGAAGTGGGACAGCATTGACCCAGTGTTTCCGTTATTTTTATGACACATGAAATAATCCTTCTTTTGATGCTCTAAGAGTAGTACCTTTTGCACAAGAGTATGTTTCCACCTGATTTATACAGCTGGTGAACAGACTCATTCAGATGTCACTCTTCAGTGGTACCACTAAACTAATACAGCCACACATATGGACCTTAGTTTTTTTTTTCTATTCATTCACGTGTTTGCCTTCTGAAGTTGACTATGAGCCCATTGAAGGCAGGGATAAGACAATGATATGTTCATCTTGGCAGCCTCAATGCCTTGCCTAGTGCCTAGCAATTGTCAGGTGCTCCATGACTACCAGTTGAACAAATAAACTTTGAGAGTAAAATCGACTTTAAACAGTTCATGAGTGAATCCCCAATGGCCACGTTTACCTCCTAAACTATCCACAGTGGGTAACTGTCTTACATCATGATGACCTCTCAATTTCTCTAAGCCTTATATGGAGCTGGCATCAAGGACTTGCTCTGTACAATAAAATGATGGTATGTCTCCAACAGGGATACTTTCGGTATAAGCATCTCTTAGAGGTTGTTTCTAATCCCACTTTCCCCATGACAGTGCTATAAAATGGGACAGCTGTCACGCCAACATTTTTCTACTACCTCTGTGACAGATAATCTGGTTTATATCCTTTTTCTGAGATGGTGTGGAGTGCTATTTTTCACACAAGATTAGGGGGCAAAATTATGACAGCCTTATGATATCCCCACTTGGGAGAGCAATAAAAGGGAAAAAGGGAAACCAAAAACTATTTTATAAAGGAGTCCTGATTCAAGGCCATAATAATTGTATGGTTTTGGACCAGTTGCTAAATCTGTGTGAATCCCATGACCTTGTCTGTAAACTGGAAATAATAATCTACCTTACAATATCGTTATGAAGATCAAGTTGTATAATATATGCAAAGCATTTGGTGTAGTGCCTGGTACATAATGTGGATGTTCAATAGATTATTGTTAATATTTTACTACTATTAATAATACTGTTACTGTTAGAGAAGTTATGCAAATAAGATTTTTTTTACCAGTTGTTGAACGTTTACATGATCCCTGAGGATAACGCTCATCAATATATTTGCTCTTTAAAGTTTTCTCCCTCTATATACTTGTAATAATATTAAACCAAGTAACGCTTATAACAATGTACTCTTGAATGTCTTTATCACTTAAGAATATGAAGTGTAACATGTTGTATCAAAACAATTTTTCAGCTGCTAAATGGGATGGTATTTAATAGGGAACGTTTCCATGGTTTCAGAGCATCATACATGCTAAGCAACAGATTAGCAGGCATTTCACCATCATGGTGGTTCACACAATCTCTGTCACTTTGATGCTTTTCTTGCAGAAATATAGTCAGTGAAAGTCATTATCTTTTCAGGTAGGAAAGTCATGCTTTAACGGATAACAGAACTCTAGTCTGATATTTTTTTCTTCTTGTTTCTTTAGAGTCTTGAGACTCTAGGACAGAGACCACCACTAGGCACAAACATCACCTGTTTGCATGATTATGGAGATGGTCTACATGATGTTGAAAATGCCCCTAGTTTTTTGACAACGGCTAAATAACCATGGGGTCAAGTGGACTTGGGAAAGCGGCAACATTAGATGAACTGCTGAGCACTTGCATTGAGATGTTTGGTATGAGCCTTTTCTCCCTTCTGTACATCTTGCTACTCTTACTTCCCCCTGTTCAGATGTAGGTGTTGCCATGGAACAGAATTCAATCTCCGTACCTTGGTATTTAAGCCTTTTTGATTGACCCCAATCTGTCTCCCCAGTATCACTGCCCTCTGCATTTCCTTCCCTTTACTGCCCACAGCTGATACCCCAGCCATACTGTTCACTTAATGTTTCTGGAACATTCCCTACATCTTTCTACCTCCATGCCTCTATCATATTACTTCACTGAAATTCTACTTCAGAGCTCATTTCAGATGTCACCCTAGATGTTCATAATATCATTCCTAATCTCCCCTGTCAGGAATGCTGATTGCTTCCTCCACTCTCCCACAGCCCTTTATGACTTTTTTATGGTATGTGGTATATGCTGCTGTGATAATTTCTTGGTCTTTTGGCTTAGACAAGAGTGAGTTGCCCAAGCTCCTGCATTCTGTCTTTGTGTATATGTCTTGTATCTCCTACTAGGTTGTAGACTTTACAGTTATATGCCTTTTATGTTGTTCATCTACCTCAGCATTTTGGATTATTCCTTGCACAAACAGAGTCACAGAGGAGTTGTTTGTTGAACTGATTGTTATAGGAAGAGTTAAACCAGACAGAAAAGGGTTGCCAGATAAAATACAGGATGCTCAGTTAAATTTGAATTGCAGATGACCCACATTTTTAGTATAAGTATGTCCTAAATAGTGCATGGGACATACATATACTAAAAAATTATCTGTGGTTTACTTAATTCAAATTTAACTGTGTCATGTATTTTTATTTGTGAAATTTGGCAACCTTACATCAGAGGAAGGGTGAGACCTACCCACTTAATTTGCAAGGAAATACCAGCAGAAGTAGGAGGAAAATGATAATGGGGTCTACAAGAAAATTTTGACACTGATATTTCTCTACTGATATTAGAAAAAGAGAAAAGTAGTATGTACTGTCGTCCCCTCACCTCTCATTTTATTTTATTTTTTAACAGATGACAATGGAGAGCTGAATAATAGTTATTTGCCAAGAATAGTTCTACTTATGCACCGATGGTATTTATCTTCCACTGAGTTGGCAGAAAAACTTCTCTGCATATATCTTTTCAACTACTGTGTAATTGTTACAATCATAAATCAAGTTCTGTATTTAGATAGAGTGTCTAACCACAGCCAGTAAATGAAGATGAATAAACAGTCTTCAGTCGGTTATCCAGCTGTTTTGTGAATATATATACATGTCTAGACAAAACATCTGGATGATTGACCAAATAGTTAACTATCCATCTGGATGTGTTGGCTCTGCTTGGAAATAATCACTAGATATAAAATGAAACAGGAGCTGTAGACTGAATGTTTCTAACTTGTCTTAAATATTTCTGCTGTTAGTATAATGAAAATATTTAACACTGATTCAAGAGCTAATTTATTCCTTTTAGGATTGCAGAATGGTGGACCTAGAGGATACAGTTTAGACATATGGAAATGCCAGCCAAAATAATATGATCTGGCTCAGGCATAAACACCACCTAAATTTTCACACTTCCCTTGCTGGCAAGACACAAGGAATATTCTAGCAGGTTTATTACAATTTGTTAATTGATATTAATTTTAAATTTTCTTCTGATATAAAAGCAAAAAAAGAATCCATAGTTAGAAATCCCATTCTATAATAAGGGCTTTTAGCAGTCCACCACTTTTGTACACGGTACTAAAAGGTAGTTAAAAGCCAAATGACTGAAAATGGCTACAAAATAGTCGCACATTTATACGGAGGTTTTATTCCCCGAGATCTAATGTTTATTATATAACCACTAATGTTGGTTCCTACAGTCTTTGCCGGCTGCAAGCCCAGGGGTCCTGCAGATGAGTGAGAAGCTTTGCAGGACAAGGGGAGCCTCAGAGGGAGAGGGTCCATTGAGTACTATTAGGGCCAACGTGGCTTCCGTCTGCTTACTTCAAGCTTCCTCCACTTTCTACTTCTTCCAACATGCCCCCAACCTCGGGGCAGAAGGGGATGTTAGAGAAGATAAGGGGACATTCACCCTGAACAGAGGTCCCTGGAAGTGAGCAAGATACTAGTACCCAGTGGTCCAAGGATTCCACAGGTCCCACTACTGAAAGGCAGTACATAGAGAAGGATGGAGGGAACTGACTCAGTCTGGTCCATCCCGCCTCAGGATCCAAACAGTGTCCAAAAATGTGCCCACAAGCAGCACCCTCATCATTAGTATGTCTGCTGCTATATGAAACACAAATAGAAAGGGATATTTAGGCACAGTAAAGTTTAATATCTGAAAGTACAGATTGTATGAAAGTTGAAACTGCCTATGAATTAACATTTCTTTAGATATTCCTCCCTTTGGATTCCTTGCTCACTGCATATCCATGGTGCCTCGCATATAGTAGGAGCTCAATATATGTTAGTTAAAAAGAGTATGACTAAATAGACTTGAAACTAAATCACAACACAACATGTGTATTAATATACCCAAAAATGACATTTTCAAATACTTAAGAAATTAGAGTACTTATATAAAGCATTAATCCTATATATAAAATCTTTTTGGCTAAAATGGTGCTTTTATGTACTATTGATTTTAAATCATCTATAGTTGGTAGTATATTTGTAATTACAGCTGACAGTCATCACTTGGTAAGTGCTCAGGAAGGTAAAACTAATTTTATAAATGGCTTCCCTTCCAGACCAAAACAATACATCCCAGAGCAATAATACATTGTGTCAATTATTTAGCACTGATGTCATCAGAACACACTTTTCTCTCCATTTGAAGGTACACATAACCCTAATATTCCTAGTACGGCCCTCTTATTAGGAATTCATGTAAATTGATCAAACAGCTGCAGGTCTGTGCAAAGGAAACAACGTGCAAGGATTTTTCTTTAACTAGTGTACGTATCGAAATGCCAGTGGAGAAAGCTGTGATGAATTTCGATTAAAGATCTGTTACTTCATGAGGTAAATATTTACGAATTTAATTGTCTTGTGGTTTCTAGTTCTGCGATTGTTGACAGTTTCCTTTTCACCATACAACAGACCTAGTCTGACAATAGAATCGATTCAAGTCCCCCTTTTATTGATTTTATTAAAACTGGCCCTTCTCTGTTCCTGGGAGTAGAATTCATCTTTCTTTTGGACTGTAGATCAAGCAGTGGTCAATGTGATTAGGGAATGAAAGCAGCTCTTAGAAAGAGTACATTCATTTTTTTTCTACTCCCTCACCATACACATTCCCACCTACTTGCCATGAATTGGGATAAGGGTTTCTTCTCAGCAGTGGTTCTGAAGAGAGAGAAAGAAAGGCTCAGGGTGGGAGTGGTGGATTTGAGTCCTTGATTAAAGGAGGGAAGAGGGAGCCTCGATGTGATGGATGAGGGATGGGAGATTGCTAATTTGGCATGTGGTCTTGATGCATTGTTAAATGTAATCTGTAAAATGATACCATGGTTTCCATAGAGGTCTAGCTTGAAATCTTCCAGTTGTCAAAAATACTTGATGCCTTTCAGGTACTGGATTCTGAAGTTTCCCGCAGAGTTTAATTTGGACCTCGGTTTGATCCGTATGACTGAGGAATTCCGGGAAGTAGCTAGTCAACTAGGATATGAGAAACACGTCAGCCTCATCGACATATCCAGCATGTAAGAGTGGCACAAGCTTCTTTCAAACAAGATGAGTCCACTGTTTGAGGGAGGGGGTAGTGATGACCCCACTTGACCTCCATCCATACCATTTCAGAATCAAGGTGTGCTTCTCTGAGGAAAGCTTTGATGCAATGAGCACAGTCCCAACGGACAGAATTTCTCTCTCCAAGCTTCAATTTCTGTATTTGTAGAATGGGGATTGTACTTTCTCATGGGGTATTATGAGCATCCAATGAATACCTGAGATAATATGTGAACGCATTTGGCACATAATAGATGCTCAGTACTTGGTTACTGAATCCAGTCTCCTATACCCTTGCCACTCATAGTGTGGTCTGTGGGTCAGCAGCACTGGCATCACCTGGGAGCTCAACAGAAGTGCAGAATCTCAGGCCCCACCCTAAACCTGCTGAACTGGAAACTGCATTGTAATAAGATCCCCAGCTGATTCATATGATCATTCAAGTTTGAGATGCTCTGAGGTCAGCCTGAGGCTATACAAATGTTGACCATAGTTGTACCATGAACTCATTAGCTCAGTGATTAGGAACTTGGTGCTAATTAGGCTAGCATTTTATATTGACTAGCTAACTTTGTAGACAAAACTATTTTAGGCCTGTGAGTATGGTTAGCCATATTGCAAATATGTGCTCTTGTGTCCTAGGCATTCATACTCTAGTCTCTTTTCCTAGAATACTTCTTCAAGAGTGATCAATGGTGAGGGATCCAGGAGTTATTAGGGATGTTGTTAAAAATAAGGATTATTCAGCCTGACTCCTCTACTTACTAGCTGTGTGATCTTGGGTAAAATTTTAATCTCTCTGTGCCAATATTTTCTCATCTATAAAATGGGAGTAATAGTAGTAATACCTGGTAGAGTTGTTGTGAAGATTTAATGAGTTAATACTTGTGATTATAGTGGTGCCTGGGACATCTAAGAGTTTGATAAATGTTTATACTAAAAAATACAGATTATTCAGATTATTCATTCCTAGTAAATCAGAATCTCTGGTAGTGAGGTCTAGGTCTCTGTCTTTATAACAAGCTTTTCAAATAATCCATATGTTGCTGAAGTGTGAGAACCAGCTTTTGATGGTTGCCATCACCACCTATATATTGATAAACTCCAAAATTTATATACCTAGCCCTAACCTCTCCCTCATGATCCAAACCTTACTGGTCACAGGAAAGACCAAGTAAGGGATTCTGGATGAATCAGTGCAAACCTACCCTGTATGGAAAAACAACTCGAAGTTTATATTCTATTGGCAATGGGTCAGTGGTTTTCTCTTCAGATATGAAGGACTGGGCGTGTATTTTGCACAAGCCCCTGGAAACAGGCCAAGAGTTACACAGTCAGTAGGTTAATAACTTCCATTGAGTGAAATGAGCTTTCAGCACATTGACCAGACTCACTCTTCTTTTATAGTCCTTCCTATGACTGGATGAGAAGAGTCACACAGAGGAAAAAAGTATCCAAGAAGGGAAAAGCCTGTCTGCTCTTTGACCATCTGGAGCCCATTGAATTGGCTGAGCACCTCACTTTTCTGGAGCATAAATCTTTTAGAAGGATCTCAGTAAGAAACTGGACACTTATTCTTCCAAGGATAACAACCACCATGCCAACTTTACCAAGAGCTGCATTTTCATACTCTGAAGTGTTGGCAGCCTCTGTCACTGTGCTCCACTGGAAAAGTGCCCTTAACTCACAGGAACAATCCCTTTTAACCAAAGATAAATATTATCCTGTCTTTATTTTATGGCTCAGGAGCTATATTTCTGTTGCTATTTTCAATGTCTCCTTTCATAGGATTAAAGCATGATTTTCTAAATATTCAGTGGAGATTTAACCATTCAAGGTTTATTTAGCTCTGTTGACTTCTCCCAAGTGAACATGTTTAGCTGGGCCCTTCATTTTGGGAGAAGAAATATTTATTTAGGTTGGGATATGTATAAATACCTGATTATGGATATAGGTTGAAAATAGGAATTGTAAGCTTTCAGGAGAATCTCAACCTCAGGTTGTTTCTTTCGCAGAGATGGATATCCTGGATTAAATTTTTCTTTCCTACTCTGTCTTGATAGAGTTCCTCCTCTGCATCCCTTTTCTTCCCCCTGACTGTGATCTCTTCCTAGCCACCTACTCACTATCCATTTGTTATGATATTTCCACAATGGTTCACAAACAGCCTTTGTCTTTGTCTAACCAAGCTCTGGGGAAGTCACTCCTTCTTTTCCAAGATGCCAAAGAATGAATTACGTTATTGCTTGCAAAGAAGAACATGAGGTTAGAAGTATGGATTTCTGAAAGACTGATTCTTTTCACTAAGTAACCCTACTTGGAGAGGACCTTTTGATTCCCCACAGGCAGGCCATGAGAGGGAATCCCCTGCTCTGTTTCTATGGTAGGAGGCTCATATGTATCTGATGACATCCATGCTGACTTCCTGAAAATGTGTCAGTTTTGCCAAAGAGCAGCCTTACTCAATTTCTGTTTTTTCTCTTTTCTTCTTGAAAACACATTGCAAACTTATTCTGACTTGAAATTATAATATTTATATTCATTTCCTCTTCTTTAATGTATGCCATTGTATCTCGAACTTGCCTGACCATTGGAATCACCAGTAGTGGGTGAAAAATGGAGATTCTTAGGTTATTCCTCTGGAACAGTGATCCTTTAGGTCTGACATGTTCCCCCAAACCAGTATTTTAGCAAATGCCCCAGGTGGATCTTATGATCCAGCAAATTTTGGACTCACTGGAATATGACTCTGAGTCTTGTCCCTTCCTCCTCCCATCAACACTGTGGTGTGTAATAAGTGTGCATCTGGGTGTGGAAGAGTGAAATGCAGCAAAATAACATGTTAAAGATACAGATATATTCAAACTTGTAAGATGCCATTATAAATGTGAAATGAAAGAAATCGTTATGCTGTTGTGAAACATTATCTCACCCCTTCCATGCAACATTCTAATTTATAATTTTTTCAAAGACTCCATTATAATTCAGAGTCTCTGAATCTTCCTTTACTAGTTCACTGATTACCAAAGCTATGTCATCCATGGATGCCTGGAGAATAACCCAACCTTGGAGAGATCTATTGCTTTATTTAATGGAATCTCTAAGTGGGTCCAGTTGATGGTTCTAAGCAAACCAACCCCTCAGCAAAGGGCAGAAGTCATCACAAAGTTTATCAATGTTGCCAAGGTATGTATGTCTGTTAATTAGACTGGGATTCTCAAAGGATTCTAGATATTCCTTCTCTCTACTGAGAAAAGTCATTGAAAAAATTTGGGGTTCACAATATAAAAGCCAATTAAAATACCCATAAATGTCTAATGAGCAAATATACTTCTCTCATGCAAGCAGATTGCTTTTAATTGGCCGTATTTGGAAGCATTTAATGTAGCTATTTTTCTGTGTAATGATTGATATATTTTTCTAGTGGATTTCGTTTGTACTTCATTTTGAATTGATACTATTTTCCCTACATCCTTGTTGTTAAATTGTAGGACTTCATCTGTACCTCAAAAAGGTCAGAATAATTCAAAAATTGTTACTAAGTATTGAAGTTAACCTTTTCTATTGCAGAAGCTCCTTCAGCTCAAAAATTTTAACACCCTGATGGCAGTGGTAGGAGGCCTTAGTCATAGTTCCATTTCCCGGCTCAAAGAGACCCATTCTCATCTTTCTTCAGAAGTTACAAAGGTACAGTGGATCAGATCATAACCCAAGTAGAAAGTTTGTTTGTAAATTGTTTGGGGGTAGGATGATCCTAACAAATGTCACTCAGAAGGGGAAAGTTTTCTTCTTAGACAATAGGAGGTTACAGCCATACCACCTGGAAAAACAGATTAGAGGTGGCAACAAGTGTCCTAATAGGAACCCTTTGAACACTGTTAACATATTGCAGTTGTAAATATTCAAAAAATATGTGTTTGGTGCTTACTATGTGATAGGCATTGTGAAATACATGGGGGTTACAAGGCAAATATGACAGAAATCATTCCTACCGTCCCGTCCTCAAATGAAGTCATTGAACACCTGCTCTCTTCATAGTACTGTGTTCAACACGGTGGAAGACACAAAGGAAGGGGAGGCAGAAAGAAATCTTTTGTATAAAAAGCTCTCAGATTTATAGCTCAGTTTTCAGGGATAAAAAAAAAAATTTAAGCAATGATTGTTTCCCAAACTGAACTTTTTCTGCCATATTTATTTCCAGACCACAATAATATTTTTCCTTATTGAGCAAAAAAGAACATTTCATCCTTATGAAAAGATTTCCTTGTAAGCGTGTACTTTGTTATATCAGTAAGGACACTTTCAGCTGTAACTTAAAAAAAAAAAAAATCTTGGAATTGCTTAAACAATAAGGAAATGGATCGTCTCACATACCTGAAAGTCCAGAGGCAAGGCCAAGTCCAGGCATGGTTTGATCAGAGCTCTGGCTCAGTTGCTCTGTATTCCTCTGAGCATGAGGTTTTTGTTTTAGTTTTTGTTTTTCATCGGATTGGTTTCCCTCCTGATTGGGCTGTCTGCAGCAACGAGAAAATTATGCTTTCTTGTTTATGAAAGTTGGAGATAGGGAAAACCTCTCTTCAGCTCTGCACCCATGGAATAAAAGACCTTCTTTTTTAGACAGATTGGACCATCTCAAATCACATGCCCACCCCTGGCCCAATAACAGTATCCAGAGGAATACAATGTACTGATTGGCTTAACTCTGTGTTCCTGAACCAATCACAAACCAGAGGGATGGAATTATGAAGATGGTAGATCAGAACCCATCCTTGGATCTGGGCACGGAAACAGCGTCATCCGAGACCCATGGGAAAGAGTAGACTGATCAAAAGTAGACACATGGGTCTATTAGGAAGGTATGGCTGCCGTTAGGCAACCAACAATAGCTTGTGCGTATAAACAGGAGAATATAAACCACAGAAGCACTGCTGAGTGACCTCAAACACTGCACCCTTTCCAAGTATAATGGGGCTCATTATGTGTTTCGTTTTCCTTTAGATTAGTAATGAATTTCCAGTAAAGAGCAAAACATATTTTAGATGTTGTAAAGAATAAGAATTCAGTGGAGGCTCCTAGAAGCTTGCAACCACCAGTGTGTCTTCAAAAATTATTTATTTGAACTCCCCTTTCTTACAGAAAAGAAAACTGAGGTCCCCAAAAGTGAAGTGACTTGCTTAAGGTCACCCTCCTAGTTAGTGGCAGAGTCCAAAACCACAGCTATCTCACACATCAGTATGACTGTTCCTACCCCATACTGGCCCCTTCAAGTTATATCTTGAATGCAACTTTCTTGGAACAACTAGGAAATTTTAATATACTACATACTTCAATACAATACATGCTTGTATTTGTGGATTGTAATATTTCCATGAATTACAAAATACTTATATATACATGATGCCATTTAACATCTCAACACCCCTAGTAGGTAGGCAGAGTTGTGGGCTATTTCTCTTTTGACGCAGAATGGAGCAGGCTGTCCAACTCATAGCCAAGCCTAGTACATTTTTCTAACTTTCTTTTCCCTGGTTAATGTTTCCCTGCATCAACGTTGGTGCAATTGATACTTCTTTCAGTAGGCGAGGAATTTCCTAGCCACACACTGTTGGGCCTGAGGGTGGGCAGAAGGGAAAGCTGTTTGAAAATACTACTTTTCCATCTGTTCCCAGAACTGGAATGAAATGACGGAGCTGGTCTCCTCCAACGGCAATTACTGTAATTACCGCAAGGCCTTTGCCGACTGTGATGGCTTCAAAATCCCAATCCTTGGCGTCCACTTGAAAGACTTGATAGCAGTCCATGTCATTTTCCCAGACTGGATGGAGGAGAACAAAGTGAACATTGTGAAAATGCACCAGCTCTCCGTTACCTTGAGTGAACTGGTCTCCCTACAGAATGCCTCTCACCACTTGGAACCCAACCTGGATTTGATCAACTTGCTCACGGTGAGCCCAACGGACTAGAGTTTGTGCTAATAACTCTCCTGCGCCTCACTTCCCAGGGTATGCAGGAAGATCCATGCCAGCAATTCACAATGGGGGTGGGGGAGGTGTTGAATTCAGGGTCAGTAGATGGGAAGAAATCTCAAAGGATGAAGGGAGGGAAACACACCTGTAACCCAAGTGACTTGAGACACCAATCTCCGAGCAAAGAAAGTTCCCTTTGCTTTGAGGGTCCCAGTCTCAGCCTCCACGGCTCTGGCTTCTGCAGTTCTTAGAGAGGCCCTCCAGCCCTGTCCTCAGTGCCTCATCACACTCATCTAATTCATCACCTCCTTCTCTATGCCCTCAACTCATCGGCTTCTCTTGATCCTCACTGCACTGCTGTAGTTGCGGGGACCTTCTCTGAGATCTCCCTCCCCGTTACCCCCACCAACCTCCCCAAACCACCAGATACAGGTCCCAGTCTGCCACTGGAGCCCTTCACGACTTGTTTTCTGACTATCAGTTTCTCCTCGTTTGTCATCACCTGATCCCGCATCACACCTGCCTTTGAGGAATGTGGGACTTATACTTTCCACCACAAATTGCTGCCTTCTACTTTCTGGCTTTGCATTTTCTTGGAAAATTCCTTCCTTACCCACCCCCCAACCCCACCATGACTAGCTTAAATTCAAAAGCCTCTATCTTTCTGGAGCATTCTCTGTTTCCTTCCAAAGCAGTAAGGCATCTGTCACATGTGTTGCCCTTGTACTTTGTACTTTCTTATCTATAGGAGGTATCACTTGACATTAGATTTTTTTTCTATTTACCTGCCTTATACATCGCCCGTCCCCAGCACCTCTCATAGTATTGCATAACATCTTAACGGAAAAACCTGAAAGAACTTTTTGGCCCACCCAATACCTGGCATATTTAGGAACTCAGCAGATGAACTGGGTGCTGTATTTAGGAGTGGGTTGGAAGAAATTCACCTACTGCTCATATGTTTGGGCCTTGGCGGCATGCACCATTAGCTAGTCTCTAAGTCCTAGCACTTTTAGACACACAGGTGTGTAGTAGAGAACATTTCCCATTGGCTGCTTCTTTGTCAGGGGGAAAGAGGCATAAGCAAATTCTCTCACCCTTGCTTAAACAAGTGGAGGAGCAACTTCCTTGTTTGGGTTTATGACACTGTAGCATCTGAAACTTGGCTGCAACACCGAATTGACTACTTTCCTCCAGTAGCCATGGGGAATGAAAACAAGAACCCCTCTGGAACTCCAAAGAGCTAAATCCTCTAGGACTGCTGCATTGGGATAAGAGTGCAGTTCCTAGACCTTCTCACAAACTGTTCCAAGAACACAGAATTGTTTACCAAAGAAGAGAACCCCTAGGTGTAGGCAATAATGGTAGCTGCATTCTTAGTATAAAGCAGAAGTAGCCAACACACAGAAGCACAAATCTCTTGGGGTTGAGTTTGTGTAACAAATAGTAAACACCCAGACATTCTCTATTAGGGTGGGGGAACCTCACAATAATCCAGGCAGCTGCCTTTATTAACCATTTGCCATGTAAATCTGTTTCCATGAATAAGTGACCAGAGTTGCAGCCCTAATCAGACTGTAACCCCACAGCCACAGGTGATGTCTGAAGACCAGTCTCAGGGGGTAGCCTAGGCTCCAAGTGTCTGTGCTCAGGCTGCCTCCACGAGCTGGGGGAGAACTTCATGAGCAGCTGCCTATGCTGGGCAATTCCTCATCTGGATAAAAAATAATAATGGAAGTAGGGAAAAGAAATTTGAATTGTAAATGCAGCAGGCAACATCAGGACAGATATTTGAGAAATACTAAAGGATTTGGAATGAAATTTTGGGGCTACAGATGGAAAATCTGAACTCCAGAAGTAAAAGCTAAGAAATAATTCATTTTTGCTGGAAACGAAAGAAAAAAGAAAAAGACTCAATCTCTCAGTCTCTCTGTGTATCTCTCTCTCTCTCTCTCTTTTTCTCTCTCTCTCAGGAATTGAAGGAAAATTTAGAAGCCACCAAGCACCATATTTAGTCACAGCAGCATTGTAGAGTATAGTGTAATATAGTGGCAAGAGTCTCAGATGGGAGACATAACTTTTTGTCCTGCCTCTGCAGTTACTTAGCTTTGTCTCCTTGCTAACTAGTCTTGACTTTGGATTTTTCCTAAAGGGTTTTGTGTTCATTTGTAAGATCTCATCCAGCTCTAAACTTCTGTGGTGCTAGATGTAAGGAATGGTGGAGCCTTGGGACTAAGGAACCAAGTGTCAACCTAATTCTGTGGTTCCGGCCCAGTGGCTCATCAGGATAGCACAGTTCCGCAGATGAGCACAATTGTCAAGCCAGTTTCTATTTAAAGCCAAAAGCCTTCCTCTCTCCCCACAACCAAGGAGAAAGTTCGGTGCATTCATTCTTCCTGGCCCTAGGCAGATTAATCTCCTCAGAATGAGGATGGAGGAGACTCCCAGGAGGTGTTCACTGGAGCCCAGTGAGCATTTCATGAACCACATACATGTTGAGATTAGAACCATATGTTGACTGCAGCTGCCCAAATGCATGTGAGGTCATTCTTATTAAGCACAGCATTGAAGGGGTGATCCTTTTTGCTCCAAGACTCTAGGTCAAGTTTCTGCCTGAAGTGACTGCTTCTAAACATGGTCCCAGGTGAGGAAGCTGATATATGATTGAGAGCCCTGGAAGAAAGAAAATGAGAACTCTTAAGTTAATGAACAATTGCTAAATGCCTGCTCTGTGCAGTAGGCTGTATAGCAATGCTTGAACTTTCTGTAATAGTTGATTACAGTTTTCACAGCACTTTTCACATACATTTCCTCAGTAGATTCTCACACACACACACCTGCCTGGGCAGGTCAGAGGGTGTAACATCACCCCTGCCCCTTCCTATTTTAGAAATGAAGAAGCTGCGATTCATAACGGACAAAAGGCTTGCAAATAGCCAACTTCTGAATCCCAGTTTGTGTGTGTGTCTCTCTTTCTCTCTCTGATGGACATTTACTCTGTAATGTGGGAATATTGCTGACATTTACTTTATTTTGCATCTGTGAAAATTAAATAGTCTCTCTCCCTCTTCATGGGTGTGTAAAGAAAGAGTTAATTACAAAATGAAATCTATGCAAGCAGGGACTATGTTTGCCATTTTTATCATTGTAATCTGAGCCCCCTGAACAGTACTGGGCACATGAAGGAAAGAGGACCACACCGCCAAACTGTTGGGATTTGTATTGTTCCCCTTTTTAGGGAAGATCTGGAGAAGACATTTTCCACTGTGATCCCAATTCATGTAACCAGGAGCTTTTAAACTGACGCTTCTTGTTTCATGGTATACAAAATAGTCTGATTTTTTTCATAGTATTTTTAGATCTATCAGTTACATTTACCATTCTGAGTATATGCAAATTACTGGAAAGCCCCTGTATTTTTACAATCGAAGAAGAAGAAGAAGAAAGAAGAAAGAAGAAGAGGAGGAGGAAGAGGAAGAATTGCAAAAATGGTGAATGGAGATAGTTTGATGACCAAGTGTGTGTTATTTTACAATTCTCCAGTCAAGACAATGTCGGTCCTGAGGTGCAGACTAAATCCACAGCCATCTTTGCTGATAGGCTTGGATGTAAAAGCAACAACCTGAAACAGTGACTCAGAACATTTTTTAGAAACAAACAAGCTTAAAATATGTTAGACACAAATAAATATTTTTGAAACCCCATTGACAAGCTGCCTATATTATTTAAAAGGTGTGTAGGAAGTAGAACAGATCACTTTGTGCAGGGCCATAAGGCCCAGAGGAGATCTGAGAAAGCAAGTAGGATCGCAGCTTGGAAAGCAGAGAGATGGCTAGAGTTAACCCAGAAGGTGGCTCTGCACTCGTGGATGAGCACAGTGGCATTTGGCTGCTGCACTGATTGGGAGCCAAACCCTGCAATTCCCATCTGTGTGGCCCTCTAAACAAATCCCATTGGACACCATTAGCTCATTCAATCCTCACAACAATCCTGGGAGGGAGCTATTATTGATGACTCCCATTTTACAGATCAAGAGACAGACTCAAGAAGATTAATGACTTGCCTAGGTTCATACGACCACTAATAAATGGAGAGCAAACATTGGGAGAAAACAAAAATATTTCCATCATAGAGTCAGATATCTGTCCATGTGACGTATGACAATACTCAGGGATGTTCTGTGTCTTTTGAAAGAGCATCTCCCCTATTTAGTGTGTGGCTTATTTGGGTTTCTGGTTGGATATTCTTGCACTGCTGGCATCTCCTTTCCAGCAGATGCCAGTGCTGTCATCAGAGGAAGAGTCAGGAGGACAGGAACATACTCATCAAAGCCCGGATTAACTCCTGACAACAAGGAAGTCAAAAGGAAGAAGTCAGTCAGTTTTCTGTCTATGTCACATTCACAGTGCAAGGTAGCAAACTAGGACTGGGAATATAGAGGTGGGATTACAAATGTACTGTCTCCTTTCATGAAGCTTAGAGACCAGTAGAGTCTTCTGTTGTGGAATTTACAAAACAGTGGGCAACTGCCCATGGCAGTTGTGTTTTATTTGGCCCACATGGAATCATAAAAAAAAATCTGTTATTAGTTGCCAGTGCTTAAAAATGAGGATATTTTATATAAAACTCTAGATTTCTGACTTCTCTTGACAAATTAGATGTGGCAATTGTCATCAAACTGACAACAATTTGCCTTAGATGAGTAGTGGCTATCTCCCATTCATCAGTGATCACACCTTCCCCTATTGCTTCCCTAACCCAGAGATCCAGTGTCAAATTCCACTTATCAGCACAAATTTTTCTTATTGTTGAGCTATGAGGAGAGATCCCCAAGTTAATCATATCTGCAAAACTCTTTTACCAAATACATTGTTATACCAATGCCTCTATCACAATATCCCTTTCATGCATCTCCCTTCACTCTTTTATATGGTGGTCTGGTTCCTCAAAGCATTTGTTTGTGACATGGGGACAGTTCCTCTCCTGAAAAAAGGCAGGGCCCCTGGACGTAGAAGTGACTGCTGTTCAGAGGAAGGTGGATACAGTGTGCATTCTTTGTGAGCATGATTTTCATGATCTGAAATGATACTGGGGCAATTTTATAGTAAAGTCAATTTTATTATGCTTAAAAAAACCTTTAGATGACAAAGTCTAGATAATGCAATACATGACCAGATATATGAAATCCTTAATTTAACTGCTGTATTTAGTAGCTAGAATACTGACTACAATGGTCCCCGCCATATATTAGGTGAGCAATAAATATTTGTTGAATGAATGATGCAAAAATGACAGTTTATAATGCCAGTTTCTTTTTTAAAAAAATGAGATAGGACAGCAAGATAAATCCTTGAAAGACATCCTGTGCCTCTGAGTTTTCTCTTGCTCCTAAGCACAGGCACTGAGCTGGAGATAAGGGATCCTTGATGTTACAGGCTAGGACCAGGGACAGGTGTATAAAATAAGACTTGGAAATGGAATAAAGCCTTTCACATTAAGCCTTTATCTTTAGACAAAATATGTCAAAGGAAAATTTTCATGCTTAAAATGGTCAGAGAAAGGGCAGGGCACCTGGTTCTCTTCCCTGTTGATAAAATGGTATGATTCATCAGGTTCTTAACATTGAAGGGCACGTGTGGGAATTATCCAGGCTTATTTTAAATCTTATGACATCTGTTTTAGGTAAGTGGGACCATGCATTTTAAGGTTTTGCAGATTTTATCCACGCAGTTTAATCTTCATTTACATTCTTATCCTTGCCTACCCTAATCTTTCTCTCTGTCTCTATTTCTCCAAGTCCTCCCAGTTAGGTCCCAGTTCACAAGTTCCTCTGTGAATCCATCCTGATCATTTCTGTCCTCAGTGGCCCCCACACATAATAATAAAAGTAGTTGTAACAGCTATAATAATAACAATAACATCAACAACACCAGATTACATTTCCTGAGATTTCACTGTGTACTAGGTCCTGTGTGAAGTACTTTACATGCATTATTTCATTTGATTCTGATAAAAATCCAATTAGATAGGGACTTTTGTGATCATTTTACAGGAGTGGAAACTGAGTGTCAGAGAGGAAATAACTGGCTCAAGGTCACAGAGCTAACCAGTGGCAGGTTCAGAATTTGAACTCAAACCCACCGGTCTCCAAAACCTCTCCCTCATGCTTTACACGCTGCCTCCCTGAAAAATTCCTATAGCACTTAGAGTGGGGCAACTTCCTTCACATTTAGCATGTGTTGCCTTTTGTTGATGTGAATATATCTTTTTGTGTTCAGGTCCTATTTAGTCAAATAAGGTGTCTGGCCCTTGAGGGCAGGAATGATTTTATACCATTTTATAGCACCAGAATTTAGCACAATACCCTGAAATAATAGAAACCTATTAATTGCTCTTTCATTTCTGCAGTTCTTTAGTCAAACCTCCAAGACACCATTTATTCCATTTCCAAGTCTTATTTTATACACCTGTCCCCAGTCCTAGCCTGTAACATCAAGGATCCCTTATCTCCAGCTCAGTGCTTGGTGCTTAGGAGCTACTCAATAATTATCAAGAAAAATTGAGTCAATGGTTCTTGTTGATGCTGATGACCACACTAGGCTTAACTTTTTTCTTTTTAAAATTTCGTTTTCTGGGACTTCCCTGGCGGCCCGGTAGTTAAGACTCCGCGCTTCCAATGCAGGGGGCGTGGGTTTGCTCCTTGGTTGAGGAACTAAGATCCCACATCCTGCGTGGCCAAAAAATAAAATATTAAAACTTCTTTAAAAAAAATTTCATTTTCCACCTCTGCATGCTATTTTTTTAACGTTCTACATTCACTCAAGTTATTAGACATTGAGCTTAAGCATTCAGTTTGGAAAAATTTCAGTAATGTAAATAAGTAAATAAATGATTCAACATCCTTATTTATCCCTTCTAATTTGTTGTAGCTTTCTCTGGACCTCTATCACACAGAAGATGATATTTACAAACTATCACTGGTGCTGGAGCCTAGAAATTCTAAATCGGTGAGTATTGTTTTCTCTCTCGGGTTCAGTGACAAACACCATTATTTTATATTTACAATAATTGACCATTACAGTAGTGCTTTGTGATCTAAAATTGAAGAATTAAAAAATCTATATTCTTCCCATTTTACCAATGGAACAGCTTAGCCCTGACAGATAATTATTTCTTCACATTAGAAGCTAAAAAAGAAGAACATCATTTCCAGTTACTCTGTTTTATTGTTGATCTTCCATGTTCCCTCTGAGAACCTGCCCCGTCCCCAAAAAAGAAGGAACAATAATTTGAATGACCATTCTAGGCTTTTTTTAAAAAAACTGATTCTACATAAAATTAGATTTAATAAATTTTAAATACCCTAATCATAATTCACGAATTTCTCTACTAATGATTCATCCAGCTCAGAATTTCAGTATCACATTGGATAGAGTCTCACTTAATTGATAGCTGAGTCTTAGTAAAGAAACATTATATAATGAGTTGAAGAAACTGAATTACTGAATGTACACTGCTCATTACTCTTATCAAGTGGACTGTAGCTCAGATATGCTTTGCACTAGTAAAAAAACAAATATCTGGGTGAATATGAAATTTACAATGAGGATGAGGTTTGCATGTTGAAAAAAAATTTGTCTGCTTCTTATATCCTGAGATCTGTTTTCTTATGAAGGTCTCATTCATTACCTCCGTACCAGTTGAGTTCTGTGGCACGTTGCCAGCAACCCTAGGGCCTAAGTCTGTCCATCTATTAATACCTACTACCATTCTGAACCATCGAACTGAAAGAGGCAGAATGACTGTGAATGCTGTTCACAGTAAAGGCCAGGTGGGAGACTATGAACTTGAGTCTGAGTCAGTTGACCTGGTAGCATCTGTTCTTAAAATAATGTCTGTGGTGGTCCATCACCATGTTCCCCTCCCTGCCAACCCCAAGAAGCCCATCTCCTGGGGACACTGCAGAAGGCAGCCATATGGGAAGATACAGCACAGGCAAAGGGAGGGGTTAGGACCAGACTCTTCAAAGTTCGCGTGATGAAGAGAGAGCTAGAAAGAAAAGTAATGTTACTGAAAAAAAGGAATTCGTAAGCTCCTCCCTCATTCCATAGCTTTGGTGTGATGAAGCTGTCCTGTACATGCACACACAGCATTGCCACCTCCTGACGCCTTCCTTTACCTATAACTAGGCACCTTAATTGCCACCTGTTGGTTGTTGGATGCCTGGCAGGTCATAATATATATGTTATCTCATTAACTCTGTTAAGGAAACAGAGTCCGGTGAGCATAGGTGTCTTACACAGACCACAGAGCCAGTCAGTAGGAGAATTTGGACTGGTCTCAGGAGTCTGCCTTCACCGCCTGTGCTTTTTCTACAGCGTGATGCTGCCCATTATTTTCCCACCACCCCTTGTTCAGAAACAGGGTAAGAATGACCATTTTAGCACACATGGCTGATTTGTGCCTTTTAGATTTACTTTGGTTTATTTTCAGGATCAAGTTTTACCAATTTTAGGAGACATTTCCATCCAACATAAAAAAGTCTTTTTATCTCTTGTAAAAGCAGAAGCTTTCAAAGCCCCTTTCGAGTGCTAAAATCCCATGATCTATGAAAACACATTTCCCAGTCCCTTTCTGTCTCTTCTCTAAGTGGAATGTCACCTTATTTTGTATTTAGTGTTCGACACATACTGGTAACTAAGAACAATTTCCCGTCAGGATTATATGCCTGAGAGCCTGTAGCTTTAATGTGCTTACAGTTAGCACTGGCCAACCTCACCTAGTTAGTCCCAGAGCTTCTCAACCTTATTCTGTTCATGGCACCCTTAGTGCCTCATAATTTTTTGTGTTTTAATTCATGTCTCAGTTTTTTCATGCTCCCTCTAGGTCAGAAGAAATACCTAACAGGTTCACTTATAGAATAGTTAGGTCCAAGCAACTAAATATGTATAAACATTGATATTCTAATGGCTTATTACCTGCCTGAAAAAATAATACACACAGATTGAAAACAATAACATTTTTATTTCATTCTTAAATAACCACAATTACTAATGGATATGTGTGCCTGTTGGGCATGGTACAATTTCTTAAATCTTGGAATCAGATTGGATACTGTCACCTTTATTGCTTGTTCCACATTGATTTTTTGCTTCTCAAGGACATGATATCATTGATAGAAATGTGGCATGAGCTGATGGGTGAATTGTGAACTATTTCAAGCTGGTAGTTCGTGTGCTATTGACAAATATTGAGTATTGCTGTATTTCCCTTAGAAGTTTGAAATATCTTTCGGTAACCCTCTGAGTTCGTCGCAGTGCTCCAGAGGAGGCGTGTGCCTTGCTGTATAGTTTGGGAACCAAGGGTTTAATCCTTTATTATATCAACAAGATGAAAGGCTTGTGTGTGTGCATGTGTGTGTGTGAGAGAGAGAGAGAAACTGTGTGTGAGAGTGACCATATTCAGATGGCAGATAATTTTTTGTCCTGTTTGTAGCTCACAGCAGCACCCACCTCACAACATTGGTAGAGGCTTAAATCTTTACAGTTACACCTCAACTCCTCTTGCAAAAATGGTTATCCCAAACTCGGTATCAAATTTAAAAACAACCTGCTAATACAGGTTTGTATGCATGCACCAGCAAAAATATTTCATCATATGAGATCCCTAGGGAGAGGATACGAAGTGCACAGCACTCTTGGCTCCCAATAGGATTGTGTTTCACACTTGTGTTGTGTAAACGAGTTATACATTATTGCTACCATCTTCTCCACATTATTAAGTGAAAATGTCTTGCACGAATGTGGAAGAACCTGTGGAGGAAACAAGTTCACCAAAGCGGGGCTCGAGAGAGCTAATGATTAGCCAAACCGTCAAGAACTGATTAAGCATATTGAGAGATGCTGGTAAGATGGCATAAACTTGGCTGTGCACTGCTGGCCACTTACTGCACACACCTAATTTATCACTAGCACTGACTATTGAAGAATTAGATAACTGGTGTTTTATGTGCTTTGTATTATACAAGCAAAAAATTGTATGGATTGTTACACAGATGTTTAAGGGTGTTTTAGTAGTATCTGGGGAACTTGGATAGGATTTTTGGGTGAGCTGGGAGAGCAATATTTTTTTCCACCTAAAATAATACAGTCTAGGCTGCTGTTAAACAAAATATGTATTTAGTTACAGATTAGATTCTACAGACAAAATATTGCATTAACAAAATTTTCACTGATGTTTTCAAAATATTTAAGTACTACATAAACAGAAGTTTTTACTGATATTAATATGCAAAACTTATATGGCTTTCTCAGTGTCCCTGGTCCAAATTGCTTGAGGCCCCAGATAAAGTTGAAAAATGTGTGTGTTTTCTGTCAGCAGCCTACCTCCCCTACGACGCCCACCAAGCCCGTGGTGCCCCTGGAGTGGGCCTCAGGCGTGATGCCAAAGCCAGATCCTACAGTCATCAACAAACACATAAGGAAATTAGTTGAGGTAAGTGGTTGAGGGACAGTTAAATGTGAGCAGTTAAAAGGAGGCCCCTTTCTCTTTCCAGAATATTCTCTGGTTGCCCAGGAATCAGATGGAGTCCATGAAAACAGCCCTCTAGCAAGTAAGAGCAATTCAGCAGACACTTAGCTCTACCTGGCACTGGCTTCTGGGGAAGAACCTCCCAGGAAGTCCCCCTTTCCCCTTCCTGTCTGTCAGTTCTCACTTGCCCAAATACTCTCAGCTACTTAGAACCCCTCACTTCCCCAGGCATTTGACACTTCTGTCATTGTTCCTGCAACCCAAGGGACTGTTTGAGGATTAGAATCTACTCATTAAAACCCACATGGGGGGCTTCCCTGGTGGTGCAGTGGTTAAGAATCTGCCTGTCAATTCAAGGGATACGGGTTTGAGCCCTGGTCCAGGAAGGTCCCACATGTCGCTGAGCAACTAAGCCCGTGCACCACAACTACTGAGCCTACACTCTAGAGCCCACAAGCCACAACTACTGAGCCTGCATGCCACAACTACTGAAGCCCACGTGCCATAACTACTGAGGCCCACGCACCTAGAGTCCATGCTCCACAATAAGAGAAGCCACCCAATGAGAAGCCCGTACACCGCAACAAAGAGTAGCCCCTGCTCACCGCAACTAGAAAAAGCCCTCAGGCAGCAACAAAGAACCAATGGAGCCAAGAATAAGTAAATAAATAAATAAGTTTATAAAAAAAAAACCCACATGGGTCACCATAAAATGCTGGATAAATTGGTTACCTGAGGGTAGGAAACAATACTGTAAGTTGAGTAGTTTCTCCAGCTGTATATATTTGGGGGTCTGTGACACCACAGCACAACAGCATTTAGGTCAGAAACATCACTTAATGAAGGGCAAGATTGTGTCAGAATTTTCCATATTAAAAACAACAAAAAAAGAGTAGATGCACCAATGTGGGAAAGATGGAAGTATCTCAGACACTAGAAATTGTGATTGTTGATTAAACATCTCCCTTCATGGACTAGTACATCCTCAGATGCAATAGGAACAAGTCTTTGGGATATTATGTGCTCTTTGCTGGGAAAGGACGTTTACAGAAAAAGAATGTTCTATATCTTGGATTATCCATGGAACTATGAAGTGCTGAAAGAAAAGTTGCATGGGGCATGGGAGTCAGGAAGGGGAGATTAGAAAGGGTGAGGGAAGGGGATGAGACAGCCATAAGGTCCAGTGGAGACCATGTGATGATGTGGTAGTGACAGACCCAACTTGGAGCCAGGGAAGGTGGGCAAAGGATCTGGGTGCATGGAGTTGCAGCTCAGGAAGGTCTAGAATCAGGAAATGAATGAAGTATTTTTTCTCCTACTCTCTCCTCTGCTTTTCTCTGAATGCTCACTCCATTCTCTGCAGACAGACTTTCCTTGCTCCACACGAGGAGCCTCTTTCTCCCCCACCCCTTTGTACCTTACCTCTTTTCTCCAATTCCAGTTTCATGGGGGAAGGTTGGCCCAGTTTGGTTAGATTGAGTACTATTGATTTAATTGAATAAATGGCTGGGTTTCATTTGAATTTCCATAATGAATTTTATTCCAAAAAAATCTTGTACTCTCAGTATAAATACGGGTATTAAACTATAAATCGTAAGCACTCCATAGTAGTTCATTTTTAAGCAATTTTGATTATGGATAAGCATTGATAGTGAGACTTGCAAAAAAATTCAGTTATTTATGGATAAACTTGCAATGGGTGCTAAACAATCATATTTTTAATTAAGTAATTTGTTCATTTATACTTTGCCAACTTCCCAAAATACTCCTGGAACAGTTGTGCCCTAAGGCAATACAGATAATATATAACAGAAACCACAGGGGAATTGCCAACAAACACATGAAAGAATGTTCAACATCACTAATCATTAGAGAAATGCAAATCAAAACTACAATGAGGTATCACCTCACACCAGTCAGAATGGCCATCATCAAAATATCTACAAACAATAAATGCTGGAGAGGGTGTGGAGAAAAGGGAACCCTCTTGCGCTGTTGGTGGGAGTGTAAATTGATACAGCCACTATGGAGAACAGTATGGAGGTTCCTTAAAAAACTACAAATAGAACTACCATACGACCCAGCAATCCCACTACTGGGCATATATCCTGAGAAAACCATAATTCAAAAAGAGTCATGTACCACAATGTTCATTGCAGCTCTATTTACAAAAGCCAGGACATGGAAGCAACCTAAGTGTCCATCAACAGATGAATGGATAAAGAAGATGTGGCACATATATACAATGGAATATTACTCAGCCATAAAAAGAAAGGAAATTGAGTTATTTGTAGGAAGGTGGATGGACCTAGAGTCTGTCATATGGAGTGAAGTCAGAAAGATAAAGACAAATACCATATGCTAACACATATATATGGAATCTAAAAAAAAAAAAAAATACGGTTCTGAAGAACCTAGGGGCAGGACAGGAATAAAGACGCAGACATAGAGGATGGACTTGAGGACACGGGGAGGGGGAAGGGTAATCTGGGACGAAGTGAGAAAGTGGCATGGACTTATATATTCTACCAAGTGTAAAATAGATAGCTAGTGGGAAGCAGCCGCATAGCACAGGGAGATCAGCTCGGTGCTTTGTGTCCACCTGGGAGGGTGGGAGGGAGATGCAAGAGGGAGGAGATTTGGGGATATATATGTATATATAGCTGATTCACTTTGTTATAAAGTAGAAACTAACACACCGTTGTAAAGCAATTATACTCCAATAAAGATGTTAAAAAAAAAAAAGAAATCACAGGGGAAAGAGAGATTGCTTCATTATAACTGGACTCTAAGTCAAATGTTTGCATGCATGTGTTTGCAGGGAGAACTTACAAACTTTTTGAAAATCCAATTTAGCAGAGGGCAATGGAAAAATCTTTTTTCTTTTTTTTTTGCTGTACACGGGCCTCTCACTGTTGTGGCCTCTCCCGTTGCGGAGCACAGGCTCTGGATGCGCAGGCTCAGCGGCCATGGCTCACGGGCCCAGCCGCTCTGTGGCATGTGGGATCCTCTCAGACCGGGGCACGAACCCGTGTCCCCTGCATCGGCAGGCGGACTCTCAACCACTGCGCCACCAGGGAAGCCCGGAAAAATCTTTCTTATTTTTCTCTGATTATAAAGAAAACCAGGGTAGTCCACTGGTTAGGACTCAGCACTTTCACTGACATGGCCCCAGGTTCAATCCCTGTTTGGGGAATTAAGATCCCGCAAGCCACGTGGTGCAGCAAAAAAATTAAAAAATTAAAAAGCTGAATATTAAAACATTTCAGAAATAGAAAGTTTTACTTTCAGGACTTGATGTCTCTTCTGTCTAGGGTTAATCACTGGTAAATTGTAGATCATCTTGTATGATTTTATTCTCCCCCCCCATACACACACACATATATACATGTATATCTTTGAGAAAGCTTGTTCAGTTATTTCCTTAGAACAATTCCTAGAAGTGGAATTGCTGTGTCAGAGTAAGCACTGATTGTCCTCCAGAAAGATTGTGGCTATTTGCTTTACCAACTTGATAAGAGTGCCTATTTTCTCATAACCCTAGGAAATTATCAATTGTTTTAATGTTTTCCAATTTGAGAGATAAAAAAAAAGTTTCATTAGTATTTCCATAATTACTAGCAGAATTGAATGTCTTTCCATGAATGTATTGTCCATTTGTATTTTTACTTTGGTGATCCTCTGTTTTCCTTTTGTGTCCTCTCGTAAGTGTTGCAAATGATTTTCTCTGTCATTTATATTTAAATTTGTTAATTGAGCTTTTTTGATTCAGATATTTTGCATTTTATTGTAATGAAATACTTTTGTTTATGACCTCTGACTTGGATGTCGTCCTAAGAAAGGTCTTTCCTACTCAAAGATAATAAAACATGAAAAATATTTTTATCTATTTACTTTTGGGTTTTTATAACTTAATTTTTACATTAAAATATTTAAGGCATCTGGAATTTAGTTTGGGGGCAATTTATTTTATAAGATTATCAGCCATTTAACTCAACAGCAATTATTAGATAACCCATAATTTCCCTGTGGATTTGAATAGATACTTTTGGATATTCTGAATTCTTACATACATATGGATCTGTTTCTGGACTGTACTCTCTGCAGTAAGTTGCAATACCATGTTGTTTTGACTAATGTATCTTTGATTTCTGATAGGGCACATTGCCCCTCATTACCCGTCGTTGTTTTAGTTGAAATATAACTGACCTTCTAGGTGTTCTAGGTGCACAACATAGTGATTCAATATTTCTACACATTACAAAATGATCACCACAATAAGTCTAGTTACCATCCATCACCATACAATGATATTAAAATATTACTGACTATATTACCCATGCTGTACTTTCCATCCCGTGACTCATTTATTTTATAACTGGAAGTTTGCACCTCTTAATTTCCCTCACCTATTCATTCATCCTCCCACTCCTCTCACCTCTGGCAACCACGTGTTTGTTCTCTGTATCTATGAATCTGTTTCTGTTTTTTTTTTGTTTGTTTGTTCATTTGTTTTTTAGACCCCACATACAAGAGAAATCCTATGATATTTGTCTTTCTCCGCCTGACTTATTTCACTTAGAGTAATTCCCTAAGGTCTATCTATGTTGTCAAAAAATGGCAAGATTTCATCCTTTTTTATGGCTGAGTCATATTCCATTTTATTTATATACCACATCTTTATCTATTCATCTATTGATGAACACTTAGGTTGCTTCCATATCTTGGCTATTGTAAATAATGCTGGAATGAACACAGGGATGTATATATCTTTCAAATTAGTGTTTTTGATTTCTTTGGAAAAAATACCCAGAAGTGGAATTACTGGATTGTATGATAGCTCTGTTTTTAATTTTTTGAGGAACTTCTGTTTTCCATAGTAGCAGCACCAATTTGTAATCCCAACAACAGTACATGAGGGTTCCCTTTTCTCCTCACCCTCACCAACACTTGTTATTTGTTGTCTTTTTGATCATAGCCATTCTGACAGGTGTGAGGTGGTATCTCTGTGTGGTCTTGATTTGCATTTCCCTGAGATGAGTGATAAGTGATGTTGAACATCTTTTCATGTGTCTGTTGGCCATCTGTAAGTCTTCTTTGGAAAAATGTTTATTCAGGTCCTCTACCTATTTTTTAATTGGGTTGTTTGTTTTTTGATATTGAGTTGTATGAGTTCTTTGTATATTTTGAATATTATCCCCTTATCAGAGATATCATTTGCAAGTATCTTCGGCTATTCAGTAGGTGGCCTTTTCATTTTGTTGATAGTTTCCTTCCCTGTGCAAAAGCTTTTTAGTTTGATATAGTCCCAGTTGTTTGATTTTGCTTTTGTTTCCCTTGCCTGAGATCATTACTCCTCATCTTAAACAAACAATTTTAGGTTATTCTCAACATGTTCACTTCTATAGGAACTTTAGAATCAGTTTGTTCATTTCAAACAAATTCCCACCGGGATTTTGACTGCAATTACGTTAAATGTATACTTTGATTTTTGAGATAATTTAACATTTTAAAGTTTCATTTTCTATTGTCATGGTACTGGCATTTGTGAATTCACCAAGCCTTACTCCTACTCAACCCTGAGGTCTCAGTTGAGACCTTGCTTTCTCCAGGAAACAATTTAAAATCCCCCTTCCCCCCTCCCCCAGCACTCTGTCTTTATCCTCAGCGTTGCACTTATCTCATTATACCATAAAGGCATCTCAATTTTGTTATCTCCCACTAGATTCCAAGCTCCTTGATAGAAAGAATAATATGCTAGTTATCATTGTTTTCCCAGTAACAATTCAGAGGCTGATTCGTAAATAGTCATTCAATAAATATTTGCCTTTCCTTTGCAGTCTGTGTTTAGAAATTATGACCATGACCAGGATGGGTACATCTCCCAAGAGGACTTTGAAAGTATAGCTGCCAATTTTCCCTTCTTGGATTCCTTTTGTGTGCTGGACAAAGATCAGTAAGTTTAATTTTGTTTTATTGTAATGCAACTGTCCCGAAGCAGAAAATTACTATGAAAGGAGAGCAGGGAAACCTTTAATTTATGTCTTGACAGAGTTGATCCTAGTGTATTGATGCAAGGTGTCTAAGGTGTCTTTTCACTGATTTTTTTCTTGGTGTCCACAAACATGACTGGCTGGATGGAATCACAGGTCAGACCACATCATCGGTGTTAAGTACAAGTGCTCACTTACAAATTAGCCCAGCTCTCCATTTCCGATTATTACTGTTGCAACTTAGCTAGTTCATCAACCCCAAAACCTCCATCAAAAAAGAATAGAGACTAAATATAGTTAGATCTAGCATGGTGGAGTCCTCAGCATCAGTGCACCCAGGGGCAATCTTAAAAGTCATCAAGTAAGTAAGATCTTTTTATACATTACTTACGATCTTCAGGAGAGCCGGTGATGGCTGCAGATAGCCAAGAAGTGTTTATGCTTTGTTTTTTCATTTGCTAGTTCAGAGGTTGTCTTGAGAAACAAAGGAAAAAATATATTTCTCTTTAGCTTCAAATGATTCATGGGAGATTAAATAACTTCAGAGGCTAAAACCTGGATCATTAAAAAAATATAATGATTAAAAAAAAAATTTGCCAAGAAACCCTGGCATTAATAATTTTATCACTTCATTTTTAGTTATGTGAGATCAGTTCCTAGTTTAAAAATCATCTGTAATGAAATGCTGGATTTTATATTGGTTAAATGTCCAAGTTATATCACATTAAAATTCTCTAATATTTTTGTTGGTGTGAGAATTAAACGAAAATTAAAGCCTTGGTACTTTATCATAAACGTCTTAAAACCTTAATCCATCTTCATTGTATAACAGAGAATACTTTTAAAATAAAATTAAGTTATTAGAAACATACACTTCCTTTATAAAATAAAACTTAAGTTTTATTTTATAAAACTTACTTCCCACTAACTACCCACTTCTTCCCTCAGTTTGTTTCTGTCAGTGACATGTTCATAGAACATGAACTTAAAATCACTTCCCAGTCTTCATTTTGTTTCTCTGCCGGTTCTTGTTTGGAACAGAGAGTGTCCCAGCAGATATATTTTTTTTCCTAAAAAAACTTTTTTCCCCTAAAAATGAAGGTTTAAAGTATTCATAGCTTACATGATTTCTTTTGTCAGACAGGCTTAGATATGTTGATTTTGAGAAAAGAATGGACCATCCAGGAGAAGAGTCTAACAAGTTGTCAAAGATATGGCGCCAAGATTCAGTAGAACGGTTAGGGCAAGAGATGTAGATTGTTAGGTCTTCAGCCCAGTCGTGTTAGCTGGAGTTCCAGGAGTGTGAGCACAGTCTGATGGGAAAGTTTAGAGGAACATGAGCATGGGGACCTGAGGAATGCAGCTTCAGGGACTCCTCTCCCCACGTGCAGCAACTGAAAGGAAGACGTGGATCCTGCAGAAGAGCTGGCAAAGGAGGCGCATAAGAGGCAGGAGGGAAACCAGGGCTACATGGAATCACAGGGGACTGTGGAGGAGGGAGTGTCAAAAAGGAGGAAACCTGTCCCATGTCACATGCTGCCAGGAGGTCAAGTTCAAGGAATGAGAAAAGACTGCTGAGGATGTCACTGTGACAGTTTCAGTAGAATGGTGGGTTAGAAACCTGATTATATGGAGGAAAGAGTAATTGAAAGAAATGGAAAAAATGTCTAACGAGTACTCTTCTTGAAAACTGTAGGAGTAAGAGAAGAAAAAGGGAAAAGACAAATGTTGGAAATGGAGGCAGGATTGAGGAAAGACATTTGTAAGAAGGGGAAGTCCTGAGTGTATTTGTAAACAGAGGAAAGAGTGGGTGACAAGATGCAGCAGGAGAAACATGGTCCTGGAGAGGCTGGAGAGTGGGGGAGGGGAGAATGACCCCAAGAGAGGACCGACGAGATATAAAGGAATTCTGAACTGGCATGGAAGGGTATGGAGAGAAGGCAATATGCAGCTCCCTTACGCCAATGGATTTGATCTTTTTTGGTAAACAAGAAGTCAGGGTGTGTGGTGGTAGATGCAACCAGAGTTTCTATGTGGAGAAGATCTGGGAGAATCACTCTAGTGAATGGTCTGTGAGCCAGTAAGACATGAATGAAAAGATTACCAATGGTAGTGGCCTGGATGACATCAGGCAGAATGAATATGAGAATGGTAGGTCCAGTTTTCACAGTTTTCTGCCTTTCTCCAGCAACCTGATTCTTGCAAACTCTATTGTGAGGCAAAGGCTAGAAAGGAGATGTCTTTCTGGAAGCTACTACTTGGTAATGAAGAAGACTTTCTGTGCTGCAGTGCACAAGCCACACACACACACACACACACACACACACACGCACACACACACATATCTTCTGCTTGCTAAGAAAGCCTTTGACACTGAAAGCTGTCCTTTGAGTTTCTCTCTTTTCAGATGTGACAGGAAAGTGAACATTCCCCACCCCCCACCCCCCGCTTTTGTCCAGAAAGGTTTGGGAGGTGAGAGATTTAAGTGTGGCAACTACTTAGCAACATGGCATTCAAAGATCCCTCTCTTCTTTGATTCTCTTCACAGGGATGGTTTAATTAGTAAGGATGAAATGATGGCTTACTTCCTGAGAGCTAAGTCCCAACTACACTGTAAAATGGGACCGGGATTTGTCCATAATTTTCAGGAGATGACCTATCTCAAGCCAACCTTCTGTGAACACTGTGCAGGATTTGTAAGTCTGTTTTCCATTGCTTTCTCTTCTATGTAGTGATTTGTGCAGTATTCTGAGAATGTGGGAAAATGATACATGAACAGAGTCCATTGTCTGCCCTAGATCCAAAGTAAAACATGATGGCTCCCTGAAAATAAACATTCAATTAAAAACAAAAGCAAGATCTGCAGATTTAGCTATGTTCTTTCTAGGAATGCAGGGCTGGAGAAGACAGGGAAGGTTGGTGAGGCGTATTAACTCAGGAGAGCAGTTTGTCTGTTAATACCTGCCAGGGAAAAGTTCTGCCCAATGAGCCAAGGCATCCATCACTGAGTGCAATTAAGTGGTATATTTATTATAGCCAGTTCCTCTCAGTTCTTGTTTCATATGGTGTCAGTCACTAGAAATCTATCATGATATGGCTCCATAATTCATAACTCAGAAAGGAAAAAAAATCTTTTCGAAGAGAAGATGGTTACAATAATAAATAACATTTACTCGGCATTTGACAGTAATAAAACATTTCCTGAGGCATTAGTGTAATTAATCCTCATAACTAGCCCATAAGGTGGGCCTTTTACTCTCCCCATTTGCATATGAATGTAGAGAGGTCCAGAGAGGATAACTCAAGTTTCCCAGGTTTTCACAGCCAGTAATGACTAGAGCCAGGATTCAAACTCTAGTGTTCTGGCTCTACCTACACCACCGCAACAAATGAAGGTTGTACACCTCACTTCCCCACATCTGATGATCCTTTAGCAACTAAGGTCATGTTTGGCCCTGGTGTTAAACAAAGACCCTCGAGCTCTGAACATCTTCTAGTTGATATCCAAGTAATGTAAGATGGAAAATGTAGTACTCTACACAAGGGTAGCCCAGCTGCCAGGTGAGTGGCATTTGTCCAGATGCCAGCTCAGTTTTGTTAGCTTCATTCAGCAGTCATGTCCCCCTGTGGACCCGTACGGAATTCGTAGCTGATATCATATACGCTCCCATTAAATTACATTTTTCGCTTTCAGTCTTGAATAACTGGCTTTGGGGAGCCAAAGGGCAGGCGTTTGAATTCAAGCACACACCCCGCTGAGAACAGGTAAATTAGAGGCAGTGGTTACCTCAAAGATGGCCCCCCGTGATCATAGAAGCTGCTGTGATCAAGGGGCAAGGCAGCCTAACCAGCTCTCTTAGCCCACCCCAGGGAAGGAGAGGTTCTCCTACCAGCTACACCACTGGGATTGCATCACCTGACCATTTTATCATCAAACAAATACTTTTCCTTCTTCATGTATCTCTCTTCTGATGGGAATGTTTGCCTGTATCTAGACCTGAAAAATGCTCAAGTGGTACGGAGCCATGTGTAACTCTCTCCTGCAGAGTGAGGCCCAGGGAATCTGTTTGGCCCTGGCCTGGCACAGCCAAAAGTCAGGCTGAGACATCTGACCCATGGTATGGTGTGAGAGTTGGTAGGTCCTTATCAAATCTCAAGGTCTTGTCTCTGTTCTCCAGTCCTTCTGGATGTCTCTCCCTTCCATGTAGGCTCTGGTTCTATAGAAGCAGCAGGGTAGGCTTTCTTGGGAACTTCCACACACTTCCCTCCCCAACTCATCAGAGCGCATTTGCTGGCGCTAGGTTTTTGATGCAGCTGTGATCAGGTCGAAAGCTCTGGACTTGGAGTCCAGAACTCTGACTTTGAATCTCAATTCTGCCCCTTATTAATCTATGTCCTTGACCAAATTATTGATCATCTTTGAGTCGCTGTTTTCCTATCTGTAAGAGGGGGTTAAGACTTACCTGCCATGTTGTTGTGGTATTAAATGATATCAGACATGTTGCATACCACAGAGCTCAGAGTGAATCTTTCTCTTTTTTTAGTGTTCCTTTATGCTTTTGGAGTTTTATCGAAATTAACTCATTCAGAGTTTTAATATCCCTTTTTATTTTTCAAAATATACTTAATTTCCTTGCTATAATTTGAATTGATCTTTACTCACACACCTTTTTAAAAAAGCTCTTTGGTTTTCAAAGGGATTTATAAATACCATGCTCTAGCTGGGTCATTGAAAGGAACTGTGGGGGAATAGAAGGAACTATTTTTTAGTGCTTGGACCACCTGCTTTTGAAATAAATTCCATTTTAAGGGTAAGGAAGACAAATAGACACTGCTTGAAATACATTGATTTTAGAATTAGAATTCCAGAGCTGAAAGAATTTTGCTAATTCCCTTATTTTGAGCTCTGGAGAAGTTAAGTGACTTCCCTAAGGTCACATGGATCACTAGCAGCAGAACCGTGACTCATGTTTAGTTCTCCTTACTCCCAGTCGAGTGCTCCTCCCACCACAGTCACTCCAAGTCTTACAGTAGCCTCAGGTCTCTAAATCAGAGACTGTGGGAAGTACCCTCTCCTGTCCGTGGCTGGCACGCTGACCCAGAGCCTCTTCGTGCCTCGTGTTGTCTCCCGCTTCTTTTTTTTTTTTTTTTTTGCGGTACGCGGGCCTCTCACTGTTGTGGCCTCTCCCGCTGTGGAGCACAGGCTCCGGACGCGCAGGCTCAGCGGCCATGGCTCACGGGCCCAGCCGGTCCGCGGCATGTGGGATCTTCCCGGACCGGGGCACGAACCCGTGTCCCCTGCATCGGCAGGCGGACTCTCAACCACTGCGCCAGCAGGGAAGACCCCCTGCTTCTTAAGTAAGCATTAGCAAGCAACGCCCTGACTTGCCCGCCTCATGGGACTCATGCTTGACTTTATCTTCTTCAGCAGTTTCTGCAGCTGTGCTAATAACGCGCCATAGCCAGAGATTGGGATGCTTCTTAAACCTTATCCTTTCTTGTCCTAGATCAGCGGCTTTTGTTCTGATCACACACAAAACTCCCAGGAGCAATGGCTTCCTCTCTTTCCCTGAAGTGACATACTTTTCACATTCTTCTTTTCCTACTTACTAGCTATGAGATCTTGCCAAATGACTTCACCTCTCTGTAGCTTAGTCTCCTCATCTGTAAAAATGAGAAAATTATTATTACCTATCTCATAAGGATATTGTGAGCATTAAATGAATTGCTACATGGGACTTCCCTGGTGGTGCAGTGGTTAAGAATCCGCCTGCCAATTGCAGGGGACATGGGTTCGATCCCTGGTCCGGGAAGATTCCACATGCCACGGAGCAACTAAGCCCATGCGCCACAACTACTGACCCTGCGCTCTGGGGCACGCGAGCCACAACTACTGAGCCCACGTGCCACAATTACTGAAGCCTGCACTCTAGAGCCCATGCTCTGCAACAAGGGAAGCCACCACAATGAGAAGCCCGTGCACCGCAACGAAGAGTAGTCCCCGCTCGCCACAACTAGAGAAAGACTGCGCGCAGCAATGAGGACCAAACACAGCCAAAAATATATAAATAAATTAATAAATAAATTAATTTAAAAAATGACTTGCTACACATAGCTTAAAACTGTGCCTTTCACATAGCAAGAGTTCATTAAATGTTAGCTATCATTGTTATTTTTGTTATTACTATTACCAAGGGCTCTGTGAGGAAATGATTTTTCATCGCTACAAAGTTTCCCAGATGTGGGACCTTGCAAATTATTTAACTTCCTGCATCATCACACTCACCTTTTATAAAAGGGAAGCAAACTGGATTATCGTTAAGATCCTTATAGCTCTGACAGATGTGATTGGCCTACCCACCCACTTTCCTTTTCTGTACTGACACCTCCCCATCCCTTTTCCAGTCATCCTAGGCACCTGAGGCCTCGCTTCCAGTTAGTTGTCTTAATACTCCTTCCTGTCTCCAAGGCAAAGTGTTGCCCTGTCCCAAGAGACATTTGCATCTTAATAATGTTTTCTGAAGGACCAAATAACTTTTAAGGCTCAAAGGAATCACTCTCCACTGATGGAATTTCCTTGTCAGAAAGAGAGTAAGGTGCAACTTTCCCAAAGCCTTGAATCCCTTCACATCAGTAGCTACTCTCCTAGGGCCATGATGCCCACACTCAGGGCATTGTTCTGCTATAACACATTGTGAACAACACTCCCATCAATGCCAGTAGCCTACCAGCCCTCTTTCTTTCAAAATTATTTTATTAGGTAGATATCAGCCACTTTGCCTAACCACTCAAAGTGTAGAAATGGAGCTTCTCCAACTTGAGCTAAGCCCGTTTAATTCATCAGCACTGTATGTTCCTGATGCCCCTGGTTCCCATATGCAAGTGCTGCAGGAGGCCTGGGAAAGAATGTGGGAAGTCCCCTTCTTCACAGAGATTACAGTGTGGCAGAGGTTTGTGAAGACACCACCACCAGGATGATGCCCCTGAACCGCCTGGGCAAACACTCCCTTGTTAAACTGTAGGCCCTCACATCTCTCCTGAGACTCTCGTCACTTCCTACATCCTACTCCTTACTTGGTTGGCAGAATCTGAGCCTTTTCTGCATCTCCCACAGCCCCAGCACAGGCCAAACACGCAGCAAATGCAGAGAATAAATACACAAACAAATGCAAAATCTTTTCCTCTTCTGTATTCTTTCAAGGTAGAAATGCTTCTCAGAAGAGAATCAAGCAAAATCCAAATGCTTTAGTGGGATGCATTGCTTGGGTCGCTTAATTTACCGTAGGGGGCGCCAAGAGCAGCTAGTGTGATTTTAAAAAAAAGCAGAGGGAGCCAGGGGCTATCAAAGGCAGAGTGACAGAGTCTCCCTGTGAGTTTTGCTGAGAGCGCATTATGCCAAAGTCCAATAAATGCACCAACGTCAGTTTCCCATCCCAGCTCCCGTTTGGCTCCCAGAAAGAAAAGGGAAGCAAAACTCCTGTTATTGCCCCAGCTGCGGTGGGCTGGGAGAGGGTCCTTCTATCTGACAGGAAGGGTGTCAGGAGCAGCTACATCCTGTTTGTGCTCTACCAGGCATCACGCTTCCCAGGGCTTCCTTCTCTGTGGCCTTGTTTTCTTTCCAGATTTCTCTCCAGATTCCCTGACATTACTTTGTCTTTTGTTACAGCTCTGGGGCATAATCAAGCAAGGATACAAATGCAAAGGTAAATGTTACTTTGTTAAAATTTTTATTTTATTTTATTTTTTAAATTAATTTGTATTGGAGTATAGTTGCTTTACAATGTTGTGTTAGTGTCTGCTGTACAGAAATGTGAATCAGTTATACATATACATATATCCCCTCTTTTTTAGATTCCCTTACCATTTAGGTCACCACAGAGCATTGAGTAGAGTTCCCTGTGCTATACAGTAGGTTCTCATTAGTTATCTATTTTATACATAGTAGTGTATATATGTCGATCCCAATCTCCCATTGTTAAAAATTTTAAATGTGACTTTTGGGGCAGGAATCATATTTGTCTGAGGGAAACTTTAAAGCTCTTGGCATCACAGAGAAATTGGAGCTTTGGGGCTACTGGCAACTGAAGAGTTAACGGTCCAGTAAAGGACTCCCTGAAGTTTTGGAGATCCCAGTCTGGAATTTTACCGCTTGTTACAAAGAGCAAGGAAACCACACTTATTATCCCACATACATCTAACCCCTATCTCTAAGATGTCTTGCCCATCATCAGCACACATTTAAGGTGGGAATTCTGAGGAGGGCAAGCCTAATGGAAATACTGTATATAAGAACTTTGTCCTTCAAGGGAAAAAAAAACCCATGCTCATTTCTGTAATACATATGCATTTCTTTCTACTCTCACATAGCTATTCCTTTCTCTACTAAATCACAGATGATGATGAGAAAAGAGGAGATACATTTGCCCCTTTCAATGAATTTGTTCATATACTTCCCCCATTTAATTGAAATTTATAGCAATTGAATAAATATATATTTGATAAATGCAACAGGAATGTTTGGCTACTTGTAGATATATGATTATTACACATTATTGGTGTTCAGAAAACTGCTGGATATTTTATGCGGACTGTTTATACTGGTTCTTCTAAGAATCTGATAATGCTCTTGAAAAATATAATAAAGCCACAAAATGAAATATCTTAATCACAGAATGCCTTCAGATTAATAATGTTCCCTTGTGATGCCTTTTTTCTCTAGCTGTCTTTCAGTGTTTGGCCCTCATTTTACATGGACAGGGAACTTCCTTGAACCTCTATGGGAGCCACCTTTTAGTGCTCAAAAAACAAACAAAAAAACCCTTCCCTTTTGTTCTCTGAATCAGTTGACTTAGTCTGACTTGAATTTTTACTTTCAAGCAGCAGAGATACTGGTTTCTGCCCCTTAACCCCTAGACACACACAGACACATACAAACACACACACACAATTTTGTGAAGATGAAAATCAATTAAACCCTAGGATCTCTGTTCAGATGGTATTTCTCTTAAAGACATATAGAGTGAAAAGTCTAATTAAAATAGACCAGACATGTCATTGCAATTTGATCTTTCCCTGATGTTATTAAAAAATCATTTGAAACAAGACCATTTAGGGGAAAACGGGTATTGGAAATAATGAGAAAATTCCTCTTTGATGGTGAGAGAAATATACCCTATAAAATGATCATATCTGTTCAGTGATTTCAGAGAAATGTAGGACCCTCATCGTATTAAGTAATTGTGTTGCTATCTTCCAAAGTGGCCAAAATTTTGTACCCCAAGTAGCAATTAATATCTACTTTCTTAACTAAAGCATCTAATGGGAAGGCCACAGAATCTGCTGCATGCCATTTCCAAGCCATAGTCAAATCTGAGACATGTTTATTGAGCATATGCTCACCTTGTCTTCTGCTTCTATGCCAAGAAAGGAAGCAAAAGATATAATCGCTTGCTCTGGAAAAGGTTTTGGGAAATGAAGAAGAATAGAAAATGCACACAAATACTGAATGGAGGGACACCTTGCTATAAATATTTAGAGGCAACTGTAGGTCCTGGGAGAGACTAGATGCTGAGGCTTCTCACCCTCATTCTGGCTCAGAGAACCTCTTTGTGGAGAATCCATCTTGGTCTGGAGAAGAACCCCAGTTCCATGTAATTTGCATTTAGTTTTGGGCAAAGGCAACTCCCCATTCAGGCTGCCCCTGCTTGTTGTTCCCCAGCACTTCCGTGGACTGTGTAGAAGAAGCAGCTGAACAAATACAAGAGAGAACTTTAGGAACCCCAGGAAGGGAAGAGAGTCCCACTGGCCCTTTTACTAGACCTAGACTCACCCTGTGGACCTGAGATTAAACACAGAAACAAGGGGAGGGGAGGGGAGGCGTGAGAGCCCAAACGCCAACCTGGAAGCCTGATCAGCACTTGACATGTGGTTCACACTAATCACCTGTGATACTTTTGGTTGTTTCAGACTGTGGAGCCAACTGTCATAAACAGTGCAAAGACCTCCTGGTTCTGGCCTGCCGGAGATTTGCCCGGGCGCCCTCCTTAGGCAGCGGTCATGGGTCACTGCCTGGAAGTCCTTCGTTGCCTCCAGGTAATGTCCTCAACTTTCTTTCCTACTGCGATTTCTCTCTGCTCACCTTCCATGCCTGCACTTTGGTTGGGTTCTGGATCTAAAGCTAGTCAGAGCCATTATAAACATAAGGTCTTCAGGGTAAGCAGCAGTGGCTAAAGACCCTTGAACCCTACATGCTCCTTTTGGCTTTTGGGTCTCAATAACATGCAGTTCACCTGAGGTCAATTTCATTTCACCTCTGGTCTGTTCCTCTAGGACCTTACCCGTAGGACTCCTGTTGTTTGTACCCACTTTGACGGTTTGCTGTGAAGCAGTCAGATGTATGATTAATCACAATAATCACAGTAATCTTTCCCCTTCCAGTGCAGGATGAGGTTTTCGAGTTCCCTGGCGTCGCAGCTGGACACCGAGACCTGGACAGCAGAGCCATCACACTGGTCACAGGCTCCTCTCGCAAGATCTCCGTGCGGCTGCAGCGGGCCACCACCAGCCAGGCCACCCAGACCGAGCCTGTGTGGTCAGAGGCTGGCTGGGGGGACTCAGGGTCCCACACCTTCCCCAAAATGAAGTCCAAATTCCATGACAAAGCAGCAAAGGACAAAGGCTTTGCCAAGTGGGAAAATGAGAAGCCCAGGGTGCAGGCTGGTGTGGATGTTGTTGACCGAGGCACTGCGTTCGAACCAGACCAGGATGAAGCTGACATGGTTGAGACCAGACAGGACGGTGAGGTCAGTGCTGGTCAAACCACAAATAAAATCAGAAGAGGGAGGCTGAAAGCAGCTGAGATGAGTGTTATAGTGAGTCCACAAGGCAGCCTGGTAGTTTTGAAAGCAGAATGGTTGGGAATCAAGACATATCACTTTTAGTCTTGTCTTTGGCTAGGTATGTGACTCTGGACAAATGGTCTCTTCTCCTTGGACATCAGTTTTATGATGTATAAAACTGAACCGAATGGGTTCTAAAACTCAGTGAAGGTTTCTGTGTCTGTATACTGACATGATGTCCAGGGACCCTTGACTGTTGCTTGTATCCAATATAACAGTACGCTATACCCATCAGCTTAGTTTTCCAAGCTAGAATCAGGGTCCAAACTCAGAGGAGGCAGTGAAAGCAAAAGACATGTAGATAGAGAAGGAGAGCTGGAAACTCTTGCCCCTACTTAAAAAATTAAAAAAAAAAGGCTTTTGTCAGCATCATGGAGGAGAGGGTGGTGAATATCAGAGACATGGGGACCTCAGGGTTCTATGTGTCAGGCTTTGCTCCACACAAAAAGTATGTTCAAATCATCCAAAGCAAATTGGGAAACATATGGAATTTGTTAGAACAAGCTGAAAATATAAATTGATTCAAGATGGACTTAGATAAATTTATTAGTCAACAGTCCATAGTGTATTAAGAAAAAGGATTTGGGGAAATTGGTGTCACATTCCTAACCTAAAAGTAATGTCATGGAGGGAAGCCATTGCCTCCCTACTGAATCATTTTCATAAACAGAATATTAGGTTAGGTAGAGACCCTACTGGATCAAGCCAGTGCTCTTTTTTCTCATGACTGGTCCTCCACATTCCACCTGTCCTCAGGAGATCTAAGCGCACAATCTCCATAGTTTCCTATGATGAGAAAATCGCCAATGACCTTTAACCAAAATTCCTCTAGTTCCTTCCTCATCGAAGACAATTAGTAAGGATGCCGCACATGGTCTTCAGTAGTATGAAGTTTATTGTAAGTTCCTTCTGAGCCATTGTTTCCTTTCTTTTAACACCAACTTTTTGTGTGTGTGTGGTACACGGGCCTCTCACTGTTGTGGCCTCTCCCATTGCGGAGCACAGGCTCCGGACGCGCAGGCTCAGCGGCCATGGCTCATGGGCCCAGCCACTCCGCGGCATGTGGGATCTTCCCGGATGGGGTCACGAACCCGTGTCCCCTGCATCGGCAGGCAGACTCTCAACCACTGCGCCACCAGGGAAGCCCTAACACCAACTTTTAAAACAGTTTTATTGAGATATAATTTATGTACTATAAAATTTACCCATTTAAAGTGTATAATTCAACGGTTTTTAGTATATTCACTGAGTTGCACAACCACCACTACAATCTAATTTCAGAACATTTACATCATGTGCTGCGTGGACTGCATGATCTTTTATTTCCCTCTATAAATCTTGAGTATACAAGGCACTGATCATTTGAGATGTTCCCTTGAAATTATCTGATAAACTGCTTTCTAGGAGTAGTCTTATTTTTTTAAATGAGATGCAGCCATACAACAGGTTCTGATTCGTATTGCAGGAAGGCTGACTTCAGGCTGAGGACACTGAAGGCAACTGTGTTGGCATTTGGAAGGAGCAAGATGAGACGCTCTGAAGAACACTCCAAAACTCAGGAAGTTATCTGAAAAGATATCTGGACATTTACTGCCTTGTGACACTGTGGGATCTCCCTGATTGAACTATGGGACAGAGGACTTACCCTATGAACTATTTATTTCCTCCTTCCCTGCTCCTAGTGAGGTGCCACAAAGACTGTGTTATATAGTTGGTAGTTTTCTCTCCTATCTTTCTCTAGAGCCATTTATATACGGGTGAAATGAAAGCTTTTGTGCATGTACTTGATATTCATTCTCTAAACTCAGACTTTGCTTTTTCTGTGAGAATGTTATTTCAGTATTTTTATAAACTTTTGAGGGGGGTGTTTAACGAGGAGTCGATTTAGGGGTCTTTTTGTGGGCTTTTTGGACGGGACCAGGACTTACTTTTTTGAGGGACAAGGAAGCTCTTCCAGACTTGGAAGGCAGTGGTTCTTCTAATGATGATCTGCTGCAAGGAGAAGCTGTTTACATTGTTCTTACCATACAGTTGCTATTATAATGTGTAACAAGTCACACTTCTATAATCATATAAGTCTTGCCAATTCTGTATCACTAGGTAGCTATGACACAGTCATGAAAACTATCCTAATATTTATCATTGCCATGGGGGGAAATTAACTAAATACATGTCCCATCTCACTAGGTTTAGCCATCTTTCATAAGACTGCTATTAAGAAGTATGAATAACAATTAAAAAAATCAATTCAAGTTTTTGGGAATAAAATTCAGGAGAAAAACAAACCATCCCTCAAACCCCTTACTGAAATGCAATTTTTAAAATTCAAACAGCAATTTTTAAAACCTCAAAATAGTTTTGAGAATTTTGTTTGTTATAAAAGAAAACTTTTTGGTTGTGAAAGAGAGCTCTCATGCTCTTCCTCAGAAATTGCCATCATGATTAAGAAGAGTCATAGAAAGCAAATCATCACAAACCACCTTTGATTAACATTTCATTTAAACTTTTAAAGTATCAATATTTTGAATATCTTCCTTTGACCCAACATTACTAGACGTGGGTCTGTTTCTTACATGATGAGAGAAGAAAGAACTTGGTTGAAGACGTTCAAAAATAGAGATGGGTTTGAGCCTATGGCTGAGGAGAATGACCTGCTACCAAGTGCCCAGTCAGAAACTGGACCCACAGAGGCGCACTGGTCTGCATTTGGTAGTTTAAGTATATATAATCCACATAAGACTGAATTTGTTTCTTTTGGGGCAGTCGCTTCAATAAAAAAATGCATTTCTTCTCATTTTCCATTAGGTAAATGAAGACAGTTCTGTTCAGCAAACACTTGAGTACCTGCTCTGGGCAGGTCCTGTGTTAGATGCACAAAGAGGAACAACTCTTCGTCTCTGCCCTTGGGAGCTGAGAGCCCATGGGCATTTAAGGCAAGATGACCCCTTAAAATAGAGTTTCAAATTAGCTAGAACTGACTTAATCATGCCAAACAGATTCAGAGATCAATTTGCAGAGATACTGCAAGTTAAATGAAGTTATTAGGTGAGGGAGTTGTGATTAAGCTCAAAAATGTAAGAACTCACCATTTGCGAGCACCTCAGAAAGCAAATAGCCATCCCCAGTGTTGGTTCCATGTATATATACTCTCTATTCCTATTCATAAATGCAATGAAATACATGTTAACAAAATTAAAAAGAGAAAACGGCAATTTAAGTACAAGAAACCCTTCTTGTGTGTGTGGTTTTTTTGTTAATGAATGTTAAGACTATTCTTTTTCTTCTCAAAGCAGTTATTTCACTTGCCACTTAGTTTGGGTTATTTTTGATTTTTCACATATGAGAAGAGTTTTATGGGATCAGCCTTCCTGTTACAACGATACTAAATGAACCTCGAGTAAAAACAAACCAAAAAAATAATAAAACTAACATATTATGTGTATATATGTACGTAAACTATTTTTGTATATGTGTGTATATATGTGTTTATATGTATACACAGGCATGCAAACACACACACATACACACACATACTACTATTATTACTTTGCTGAAGAGGAATTCGAGTCCATAATAAAGCTGCTTTATAATTTTGATTATATCATTTACTCATAACCAATGGTGACTCTGATGTTTCCAATATGTCAATTTCCCATAATCAATAAAATAAGTAAATTAGGCAAACCCATGGTGGAGCAAAAAGAACTATGATGGTTGGTTCCTCCAGACCTTCCTTTTGTAGGTTTGATGATCACTGTCAAAGCAAAAACAAAACCAAAATCTTAACAGTGAATATTGGGAGTTCCCCGGTGCTCTAGTGGTTAGGATTCTGGGCTTTCACTGCTGTGGCCCGGGTTCAATCCATGGTCAGGGAACTGAGATCCCACAAGCTGAATGGCACAGCAAAAAAAAAAAAAAAAATTAATAATATTAGATACCAAGAGAGGAAATGTTAGATACTGCAACTGGGTCTTCATTGAAGGATGTGCTAATTGTATTGATGCTTTTTGAGATCTGCCTAAATCAGAGAGTGATCCTAACCGGTATTTGAACATTTTATGTTGAGTGGTGTTTCCTGAAGCAATAATGTCCCCAGATTTCCATGGTAAAACAGCCTCTCCAAAAGACAGAGAGGTTTGCTGTTTAACAGTGAAGGCAGGACTCCTACAGAAGGAAGTACCAAACTGTTATTGATGGCAAGAAGCTTAAGCATTCCTAAGATAAACACCTTGATTTTTGACTGAGGAGGTAAATTCAGTCAAATGAGATTCCCACAGCATATCTTTGGCATGCAATCCACAGCCAGATTTAAATCCTATCTATGCTAGTTGTAGTCATGAGATCCTGGGCAGGTCATATACATCTATTTGAGCCTCAATTTTCACATTTGAGAAGGAGAGATTTTACCACCTTCTTCAACTACCTTATAGAGTTGTTGTAAGGATCAAGTCTAATAGTACATGTAGAAGTACTGTGTAAAGACCTTATAAATTAATATTATTTTACAGTTAAACAAGATTCTTCTCTACAGTTGTCTTCAGACTACATGTTTACATGGTTGTGTTCTTTGGAGGCTCTAAATCCAACATTTAACTAAATTTTGTGTCAAAGAATTAAAAAAAAGAAATATTCACAGGGGTTTTTCTTACGCCTGGCACTGTGTGTGTATAGGGTCAGTTCTGCTCTGTTTTCTAACATTAGCTATTCTCACTCTGTTTGAAAATAGGTAGACAAGATTAAGAAACCAAATGGGTAAAATGTAAATAAGCTTAGAGAAAAATAGGTCAAAGTATAAATGTGCTTAAGAGGCTGACTCTTGGAAGAATTTATTTTACTACAGGGAGACGAGGAAAATAAAAATTAACTTTTCATATAAAAAGGACTCCATTTATTTGACAACTAGAATGTATTTTATAGCGATTGAAGGTGGTAATGATAGGAAACTACTTGGAATTTAAGGCTCATTCAGGAAATATCTTCCTCCATGCTTCATCCAGAACTTGCTTGCTGAAGTTTAGAGAGTACTCAGACCTCAAACAACAATATTTATTCTCTTTTTAAAATGTTAATGGCAAGCACGTTGGAATTCACATCTATTTAAGTGACTTGCAGTTTATACATAATAGCATAAGGAAAGCATCACATGGGGCATTCTATAAGGCAGTTGACCTGAATGCTTCAAAAATAAAATGTCTTAAAAAAAAAAAGGAAAAAGGATGAAAGGAGCAGTTATGGATCAAACAGAACACAACAGAATGCAGTGTTGTAAACCTTGATTGGATTCTGAACCAAAGAATAAATAAAGCAGACATTTTTGGAGGGCAACTGTGGAAATTTAAATGTGAACTACATATTAAATGACATGGAATGAATGTTAATTCACTCCAGTATGATAATGATTTTATGGTTATGTAGGAGAATGTCTTTATTTTTAGGAGATAGCTGGTGAAGTAGTTAGGGCTATTACAAGTTAATCGCTAAAGGGATGTTCCCTATCAGCTTAAATTATACATCACGGCCCATCTCTGGGAAACCTGCCTCCCAGGTAATGAGCCTTAAGCTAAAATACCTTTGTTAGCTCATAGGAAACATCCTGACCAGGCCCACCTGTGAATGACTGCAGGCAGGAAGAAGTTAACACACCCCTTCCGGAGGCTGACCAGAACCAGGAAATGTTTGACTTTACTCCCGCCCCTTTTAGTATAAAAGAAGCCTGAATTCTAACTCAGGCAAGATGGTTTTTTGGGACGCGGGTCTACCATCTTCTCGGTCTGCTGGCTTTCTGAATAAAAGTCGCTATTCCTTGCCCCAGCAAGTCTCTTGATTTATTGGCCTGTCGGGCAGTGATCAGTATGAGCTTGGACTTGGTAACAAATTTTGGTGCAGTCAGCCAGGAGCCTTGCTGCTCGTGGCTAGCCAGCCCTGGTTGGGGAATTTTCAGTTAAGGCCCTAGCAGCTGCAGGGGTCACTTGCCCTGAAGATCCTCCTTTCAGATTTCCCCAAAGTGGCACTGGTTGCCCCAACGCTTGGCAGTTGGAGCAAGGGATCAACACTTGGGAGCCGATGGGCTCCAGACAGCAGGTAAGTCACTCTGGTGAGTACAGTTGGCACTTTCTTTCCTCCCTGGGACTTTTTCTCTGGAATAAGCCAATTTATTTTGTATTTGAGCGGGCTACCCTGTTGATGAGAGAGAAGGGTTGTTGGACTTTTACCCAATTTGTGAACTGGTTCATTTGTTTCTTTGGATGATAGCATTTGTGTGTATAGTTTGTGTTTTGCTTGTCTTGAATTTCTGTCTTTAAAAATGGGGAACGTTTCAACTATCCCTAAAGAAAATCCTGTGTGGCACATTTTGGATAAGTGATCTTATTGTAGCTATGAACCCATGGGTGAGAGGAAGATGATATTTTTTTGTAAAAATGTGTAGCCATTGTACCTGTCAGGAGTTTAGGCAGGGTTATCCTGCCGCCCTGTGCACCATGTACTGCTACTCTTGCTGTGTTAATTGCACAATTTATGGTCTCCTGTGTCGTTGGTGTATGTAAAACCCCAAGACCAAACTTGAGGGTTTATTTAGGATTTTATGTTTGTCCTTTGGATTTTTCATTTTATTTTGTTTGGTACTGTTTCTCTATTTACAGCCAAATCAATTCTGTGATATTTAAAACTTTTTTTTTTAACATCTTTATTGGAGTATAATTGCTTTACAATGGTGTGTTAGTTTCTGCTTTATAACAAAGTGAATCAGCTATACATATACATATGTTCCCATATCTCTTCCCTCTTGCATCTCCCTCCCTCCCACCCTCCCTATCCCACCCCTCTAGGTGGTCACAAACCACCAAGCTGATCTCCCTGTGCTATGCGGCTGCTTCCCACTAGCTATCTATTTTACGTTTGGTAGTGTATATATGTCCATGACACTCTCTCACTTTGTCACAGCTTACCCTTCCCCTTCCCCATATCCAAAAGTCCATTCTCTAGTAGATCTGTGTCTTTATTCCTGTCTTACCCCTAGGTACTTCATGACCTTTTTTTCTTTTCTTAGATTCCATATATATGTGGATTCCATATATATTAGCATACGGTATTTGTCTTTTTCTTTCTGACTTACTTCACTCCGTATAACAGACTCTAGGTCCATCCACCTCACTACAAATAACTCAATTTCATTTCCTTTCATGGCTCAGTAATATTCCATTGTATATATGTGCCACATCTTCTTTATCCATTCACCTGTTGATGGACACTTAGGTTGGTTCCATGTCCTGGCTATTGTAAATAGAGCTGCAATGAACATTGTGGTGCATGACTCTTTTTGAATTATGGTTTTCTCAGGGTATATGCCCAGTAGTGGGATTGCTGGGTCATATAGTAGTTCTATTTGTAGTTTTTTAAGGAACCTCCATACTGTTCTCCATAGTGGCTGTATCAATTTACATTCCCACCAACAGTGCAAGAGGGTTCCCTTTCCTCCACATCCTCTCCAGCGTTTATTGTTTCTAGATTTTTTGGTGATGGCCGTTCTGAATGGTGTGAGATGATATCTCATTGTAGTTTTGATTTGCATTTCTCTAATGATTAATGATGTTGAGCATTCTTTCATGTATTTGTTGGCAATCTGTATATCTTCTTTGGAGAAATGTCCATTTAGGTCTTCTGCCCATTTTTGGAATGGGCTGTTTGCTTTTTTGTTATTGAGCTGCATGAGCTGCTTGTAAATTTTTGAGATTAATCCTTTGTCAGTTGCTTCATTTGCAAATATTTTCGCCCATTCTGAGGGTTGTCAAATGGAGGAAAGAATCAGGAAAAAAACCCAAAAAAACCCTGTCTGTTCTTGTCCAAGAGTGGGACATTCCCAGGGAGAAGAGAAAGTTTCCACTTGACTCCTAAAATCACCAAAAGCTACAAATAGAAGTGTCTTTTCCATAAATACTAGTAAAAAGGGTTTAGCCATCTAGACAGGTGATCCTGATTTCTCCCATCTGCCAGAAACCCAATTTGAATCCAATCTCTTTTGTAACGGATGGGTTTTACATTGTTATACCTGATTCATGGCTGAAATTTTGGAATGGGAAGTATGAGGTTCCTGTGTTTGTATGTGTGTTATAGATGCATGGCACTGCCAAAATTAATTTGTAAAAGAGCTCTATTTAATTAGCTTAAAGGAAATTAAGCACTTATATAAATACTCAAACATAAAAGACTGGCCAGAATGAATTTTGGGTTCATGTGATCTAGGAAATATTCAGTATTGAATTAATATCTGGTATTAAAGTTAGCTTAAGCTTGCTTGTTTGATTAATACAGACATGTCTTTAGAGTCATCAATTTAGGTATAATACATTTATGGTACCTAGGTCTACTAGAAATAAAATAAGACCTTATTATTCCTGTTACAAAGTTTGTCAGCAAGAAAGATAACAATATGACAAAGCTTTTAAGTAAATAGAGGTAAATGAGGTAAGAGTTTTAGATAAACTCTATAGGAATAATTATGTTTTGGGAATGTCTAACTAAAATAGTCTCTCCAGATTTTCATAACTTGAAACTAAACTAAGTTAAATGAAGAGAATTCATTGACTATCTGGGTCATTTCAAATAGGATAAAATATTAGAACATTAATTGCTGGGCAGTCTAAGTTTACCTAACTTTGCCTTCTTAGGAGAGGAAGACTAAAGCATACGTTTGTCAATCAGGAAATTCTAGTATGACAAACAGATATGGATATTCATTGGGTTTTTTTTTTTGCGGTACGTGGGCCTCTCACTGTTGTGGCCTCTCCCATTGCGGAGCACAGGCTCCGGACGCACAGGCTCCGGACGCACAGGCTCAGCGGCCATGGCTCACAGGCCCAGCCGCTCCACTGCATGTGGGATTTTCCCGGACCGGGGCATGAACCCGTGTCCCCTGCATCGGCAGGCAGACTCTCAACCACCGCGCCACCAGGGAAGCCCTCACTGTATTATTTTTAAGGCTTTTCTGAAGGTTTGTAGTTTTTAAAAGTTGTGGGGAAAAAAAAAATTACTGCTTCTCTTACTGGAATTCATCAAGACAGCAACCATGAAAATAAAAACAAACAAACAAAAAAGCCAAGCTCCATTTGCAGAGAAACTAGAAGAGATCTGAAATACTAGGCCCAACAGAGGAAAGATAAAAGCATCAGAGATTGATCAGAGAGGCTTGCAGGAGAACATGGAGAGAAGTTGCTGTAGTGGAGAGGGATTTAGCAGCTGCAATATAAAGAAACAAAGAAACAGCAGGCAGCGACAAATACCCCTCTCAGCACAGAGGGGCACAGTCTGAAGTGCAAATCCTCAATCCATTGTTTAAAACCAAAGGAGTGGATACCAGCAGGTGGTGGTAGCTTCCTGGATCTGGTCTGGTTCTGAGAAGCAGTAGGGAAGGAACACACAGATGGAATATTGGCAAGAAGTGATCTGTCTCTAAGATAGCAAACTGCTAGAGAGTCCTTCTGATGGAAAAAAAAAAAAAAAAAAATCCCACAGTTGCCAATCCCTGCCAATTAGCCTTTGGTAAGCAAAGTTACATGTAAAACCTAGGATCATAAGACAAATTTCACCTGGCCTGGATATTATCCTGGCTTCTTTCCTACAGGAACTTCCTACAAATTTTGGATAAGAACTCAAAATTAAAATGGTTAAGACAAAACAAAAAACCCAGAACATACTAGAGGGAAAAAAAGGATAGTTAAATGTGAGACCTCTCACCAGAAAAACAAACAAACAACGCTGTTACAAAGCTAAGAACTAAAGCCACTTAATGAATTCCTGATCCCAGAAACCATGATAATAATAAACATTTTTTTAATATCTTTATTGGAGTGTAATTGCTTTACAATGGTGTGTTAGTTTCTGCTGTACAACAAAGTGAATCAGCTATATGTATACATATATCCCCATATCCCCACCCTCTTAAGCCTCCTTCCCACCCTCCCTATCCCACTCCTCTAGGTGGTCACAAAGCACCGAACTGATCTCCCTGTGCTATGCAACAGCTTCCCAGTAGCCATCCATTTTACATTTGGTAGTGTATATATGTCAGTGAATGCTTATTGTTTTAAGCTACTAAGTTTTAGGGTGTTTTATTACACAAAATACCCTACTTGGTGATTAAACCATAACGTTTGGATTATCTTCTCTACTGCACAGAAATAATTTGCACCTCTATCAGATAAAAATCATTTGCATCTTAACAAATTTTCAAGTTAGCATCTGGGCCCTAATCCATAATAAATAGTATATCAAACAAAGTTACATTCTCCTAGAAGAGTTTTTCAACATCTGCACTACTGACATTTTGGTGTGTATAATTTCTTGTTGGAAAGGGGTGGGGGCTGTCCTGTGCATTGTAGGGTATGCCACTAGATGCCAGTAGTACTCCGTCTCCCCTCTGAAGTTGTGACAATCAAAAATGTCTCCAGATATTTCCAAATGTCCTCTTTGGGACAAAATTGCTCTTGTCTGAGAACCACTGCTCATGCATCAGAATCATGTGGAGGTATTGCTCAAGCACAGATTGCAGGACCCCATCCACAGAGTTTCTGTCAGGGTGGGGAGGGACTGAGAACTTGCATTTCCAATGAGTTCCCAGGCAGTGCTGAGTGCTGATGCTATTAGCTGAGTACTGCATTTGAGAATTGCTGCTCTAGGAAGTCAGCTAACTCCTAAGCCGCTCTTTAGACACTGCTCTAGAATGACATCCAAAGGACAGTGCAGCCATCTTTTGCCTTATTTCCAGGTTCTGGATGACTTTTCTTAGTAATTCTTTCTAAAGAAATATAAGGTGAATGCCATTCTACATAGTTATAAAGGTGAACACTGGAACAAATCTCTAAATCTTTCTAAATATCAGAATAAATACAAAAACCAAAACAAAGAGATTCTCTATGACTTGTTATAAAAGTAGAAAACAGAACCTAAAATAAGACAGAACTAAGTTCAAACATATCTGTCATATAAATATAAATGGGCTAAACTCAACGATTTTTTAAGAAGATTCTCAGACTGATAACAAAGAAAAATTCAATTTTATTATGTGTACATGAGACTTCTCATGAGTGATTCAGATGGTTAAAAAAATATAGGCAAAGATATAACGGGCAAATGCAAAGAGAAAACACTAGTCATAAATATAATATCATACAAAATTAAATTTAAGGCAAAAGGCACAAAAAGAGACAAAGACAGGCTGATTTTTAATGCTAAAGGATACAATTCACAATGAAAATTTAATAATTGAGTATTTTTGCTCCAAATTACAGAGCATCAACATTTATAGAACAGGAACTAAAGGCAATTCAAGGAGAAATACACAGAAATATATTAATGGCATAAGACATTTATTTTCACCTTACTCAGCACATGATATACCAAGCACCAAGTACACAAAAAATAAGTTGCTTGACCTATGCCATCTAGTAGAGTAGCCACTGACCACATGTGATTATTGAGCACTTGAAATGTGGTAAGTCCAAATTGTGGTGTGCTATATGTATAAAATGTGTCAGATTTCAAAGACAGTGCACAACAAACCAGCTAAAATATGTCATTAAGAAATTTTGTACATTGATTATATGTTGCAATGATAACATTTTGATATAATGAGTTAAAATTATTTTTAATAATATATTTTATTTACCATTTTTTTCACTTTCTTAACATAGCTACCATAAAATTGTAAATTGTGTATGTGACTTGTGTTATATCTCACGTGGATAGTGCTGCTCCAGAAGAACTAAAAAATCAACAAGGTAAATCTGAATAATTGAAACAGCTAATACATATATAGTGGTTATTTCATTCTAGACACTGTTCTAAATGCTTTGCATATATTAATCCATTTAATCCTTACAACAACCCTTAGAGGTACATGTTATCATTATAGCCATTTTACAATGTGGAAACTGAGGCATAGAGAAGTTAAGTAATTTGCCTAAGATTCCAGTAATGAATCTGGGATTTTAATCCTGTTAGTCTGGCTTCAGAGTCTGTACTCTAAACCATGATGTTAAAAATTGATATATATACAGGGAGGAGCTTCAAGATGGCGGAAGAGTAAGATGCAGAGATCACCTTCCTCCCCACAGATACATCGGAAATACATCTACATGTGGAACAATTCCTACAGAACACCTACTGAACGCTGGCAGAAGACCTCAGATCTCCCAAAAGGCAAGAAACCCCCACGTACCTGGTAGGGCAAAAGAAAAAAGAATAAACAGAGACAAAAGGATAGGGACAGGACCTGCACCAGAGGGAGGGAGCTGTGAAGGAGGAAAGGTTTCCACACACTAGGAAGCCCCTTCATGGGCGGAGACTGCGGGTGGCGGAGGGGGAAGCTTCGGAGCCGCGGAGGAGAGCGCAGCAACAGGGGTGCGGAGGGCAAAGTGGAGAGATTCCCGCACAGAGGATTGGTGCCGACCACCACTCACCAGCCCGAGAAGCTTGTCTGCTCACCCGCCGGGGCAGGCGGGGGCTGGGAGCTGAGGCTCGGGCTTTGGAGTTCGGATTGCAGACAGAAGACTGGGGTTGGTGGCATGAACACAGCCTGAAGGGTCTAGTGCACCACAGCTAGCTGGGAGAGAGTCTGGGAAAAGGTCTGGAGCTGCTGAAGAGTCAAGAGACTTTTTCTTGCCTCTTTGTTTCCTGGTGCGCAAGAGGAGGGGATTAAGAGCGCTGCTTAAAAGAGCTCCAGAGACAGGTGCGAGCTGCAGCTATCAGCGCGGACCCCAGAGACGGGCATGGGACGCTACGGCTGCTGCTGCCACCACCAAGAAGCCTGTGTGCGAGCACAGGTCACTATCCACACCTTCCCTCCTGGGAGCCTGTGCAGCCCGCCACTGCCAGGGTCCCGTGATCCATGGACAGCTTCCCCGGGGGGAACACATGGTGCACCTCAGGCTGTTGCAAAGTCACGCCAGCCTCTGCCGCCCGCAGGCTCACCCCGCGCTCTGTACTCCTCCCTCCCCCCGGCCTGAGTGAGCCAGAGCCCCCGAATCAGTTGCTCCTTTAACCCCGTCCTGTCTGAGTGAAGAACAGACGCCCTCAGGCAACAAACACACAGGCGGGTCCAAATCCAAAGCTGAACCCCAGGAGCTGTGCGAACAAAGAAGAGAAATGGAAATTGCTCCCAGCAGCCTCAGAAGCAGCAGATTAAATCTCCACAATCAACTCGATGTACCCTGCATCTGTGGAATACGTGAATTGACAACAAATCATCCCAAATTGAGTAGGTGGACTTTGTGAGCAACGATATATATATATTTTTTTCCCTTTTTCTCTTTCTGTGAGTGTGTATGTGTATGCTTCTGTGTGTGATTTTGTCTGTATAGCTTTGCTTTTACTATTTGTCCTAGGGTTCTGTCTGTCATTTTTTTGTTTTTTTTAACTTTAAAAACTTTTTTCTTAATAATTATTTTTAATTTTAATTATTTTATTTTATTTTATGTTATTTTATCTTCTTTCTTTCTTTCTTTCTTTTCTCCCTTTTATTCTGCGCCATGTGGATGACAGGCTCTTGGTGCTCCAGCCAGGCGTCAGGGCTGTGCCACTGAGGTGGGACAGCTAAGTTCAGGACACTGGTCCACAAGAGACCTCCCAGCTCCACATAATATCAAACAGTGAAAATCTCCCAGAGATCTCCATCGCAATGCCAAGACCCAGCTCCACTCAATGACCAGCAAGCTACAGTGCTGGACACCCTATGCCAAACAACTAGCAAGACAGGAACACAACCCTATCCATTATCAGAGAAGGTGCCTAAAATCATAATAAGGCCACAGACACCCCAAAACACACCACCAGATGTGGACCTACCTGCCCACCAGAAAGACAAGATCCAGCCTCATCCACCAGAACACAGGCGCTAGTCCCCTCCACCAGGAAGCCTACCCAACCCAGTGAACCACTGGGGGCAGTCACCAAAAACAATGGGAACTATGAACCTGCAGCCTGCAAAAAGGAGACCCCAAACACAGTAAGTTAAGAAAAATAAGAAGCCAGAAACACACAACAGATGAAGGAGCAAGGTAAAAATCCACCAGACCTAACAAATGAAGAGGAAATAGGCAGTCTACCTGAAAAAGAATTCAGAAAAATAATGATAGTAAAGATGATCCAAAATCTTGGAAATAGAATGGAGAAAATACAAGAAACGTTTAACAACGACCTAGAAGAACTAAAGAGCAAACCAACAGTGATGAACAACACAATAAATGAAATTAAAAATTCTCTCGAAGGGATCAATAGCAGAATAACTGAGGCAGAAGAATGGATAAGTGACCTGAAAGACAAAACAGTGGAAATAACTACTGCAGAGGAGAATAAAGAAAAAAGCATGAAAAGAATTGAGAACAGTCTCAGAGACCTCTGGAGCAACATTAAACACACCAACATTCGAATTATAGGGGTCCCAGAAGAAGAAGAGAAAAAGAAAGGGTCTGAGAAAATATTTGAAGAGATTATAGTTGAAAACTTCCCTAATATGGAAAAGGAAATAGTTAAGTCCAGGAAGCACAGAGAGTCCCATACAGGATAAATCCAAGGAGAAACATGCCAAGACACATATTAATCAAACTATCAAGAATTAAATACAAAGAAAACATATTAAAAGCAGCAAGGGAAAAACAACAAATAACACACAAGGGAATCCCCATAAGGTTAACAGCTGATCTTTCAGCAGAAACTCTGCAAGCCAGAAGGGAGTGGCAGGACATGTTTAAAGTGATGAAGGAGAAAAACCTACAATCAAGATTACTCTACCCAGCAAGGTTCTGATTTAGATTTGACAGATAAATTAAAACCTTTACAGACAAGGAAAAGCGAAGAGAATTCAGCAGCACCAAACAGGTTTACAGCAAATGCTAAAGGAACCTCTCTAGTCAGGAAACACAAGAGAAGGAAAAAACCCACAATAACAAACCCAAAACAATTAAGAAAATGGTAATAGGAACATAAATATCGATAATTACCTTAAATGTAAATGGATTAAATGTTCCAACCAAAAGACATAGACTGGCTGAATGGATACAAAAATAAGACCCCTATATATGCTGTCTACAAGAGACCCACTTCAGACCTAGGGACACAAAAAGACTGAAAGTGAGGGGATGGAAAAAGATATTCCATGCAAATGGAAATCAAAAGAAAGCTGGAGTAGCAATTCCCATATCAGACAAAATAGACTTTAAAACAAAGACTATTACAAGAGACAAAGAAGGACACTACATAATGATCAAGGGATCAATCCAAGAAGAAGATATAACAATTGTAAATATTTATGCACCCAACATAGGAGCACCTCAATACATAAGGCAAATACTAACAGCCATAAAAGGAAAAATTGACAGTAACACAATCATAGTAGGGGACTTTAACACCCCACTTTCACCAATGGACAGATCATCCAAAATGAAAATAAATAAGGAAACACAAGCTTTAAATGATACATTAAACAAGATGGACTTAATTGATATTTATAAGGCATTCCATCCAAAAACAACAGAATACACATTGTTCTCAAGTGTTCATGGAATATTCTCCAGGATAGATCATATCTTGGGTCACAAATCAAGCCTTGGTAAATTTAAGAACAATGAAATCGAATCAAGTATCTTTTCCAACCACAATGCTATGAGACTAGATATCACTTACAGGAAAAAAATCTGTAAAAAATACAAACACATGGAGGCTAAACAATACACTACTTAACAACCAAGAGATCACTGAATAAATCAAAGAGGAAATCAAAAAATACCTAGAAACAAATGACAATTAAAACACAATGACCCAAAACCTATGGGATGCAGCCAAAGCAGTTCTAAGAGGGAAGTTTATAGCAGTACGATGCTACCTTAAGAAACAAGAAGCAACTCAAATAAACAACCTAACCTTACACCTAAAGCAATTAGAGAAAGAAGAACAAAAAAACCCAAAGTTAGCAGAAGGAAAGAAATCATAAAGTTCAGATCAGAAATACATGAAAAACAAATGAAGGAAACTATACCAAAGATCAATAAAACTAAAAGCTGGTACTTTGAGAAGATAAACAAAATTGATAAACCATTAGCCAGACTCATCAAGAAAAAAAGGGAGAAGACTCATATCAATAGAATTAGAAATGAAAAAGGAGAAGTAACAACTGACACTGCAGAAATACAAAGGATCATGAGAGATTACTACAAGCAACTATATGCCAGTAAAATGGACAACCTGGAAGAAATGGACAAATTCTTAGAAATGCACAACCTGCTGAGACTAAACCAGGAAGAAATAGAAAATATGAACAGACCAATCACAAGCACTGAAATTGAAACTGATTAAAAATCTTCCAACAAACAAAAGCCCAGGACCAGATGGCTTCACAGGCGAATTCTATCAAACATTTAGAGAAGGGCTAACACCTATCCTTCTTAAACTCTTCCAAAATATAGCAGAGGGAGGAACACTCCCAAACTCATTCTACGAGGCCACCATCACCCTGATACCAAAGCCAGACAAAGATGTCACAAAGAAAGAAAACTACAGGCCAATATCACTGATGAATATAGATGCAAACATCCTCAACAAAATACTAGCAAACAGAATCCAATAGCACATTAAAAGGATCATACACCATGATCAAGTAGGGTTTATCCCAGGAAGGCAAGTATTCTTCAATATATGCAAATCAATCAACGTGATACACCATATTAACAAATTGAAGGAGAAAAACAATATGATCATCTCAATAGATGCAGAGAAAGCTTTTGACAAAATTCAACACCGATTTATGATAAAACCCTGCAGAAAGTAGGCATAGAGGGAACTTTCCTCAACATAAAAAAGGTCATATATGACAAACCCACAGCCAACATCATCCTCAATGGTGAAAAACCAAAACCATTTTCACTAAGATCAGGAACAAGAAAAGGTTGCCCACTCTCACCACTATTATTCAACATAATTTTGGAAGTTTTAGTCACAGCAATCAGAGAAGAAAAAGAAATAAAAGGAATCCAAATTGGAAAAGAAGAAGTAAAGCTGTCACTGTTTGCAGATGACATGATACTATACATAGAGAATCCTAAAGATGCTACCAGAAATCTGCTACAGCTAATCAATGAATTTGGTAAAGTAGCAGGATACAAAATTAATGCACAGAAATCTCTTGCATTCTTATACACTAATAATGAAAAATCTGAAAGTGAAATTAAGAAAACACTCCCATTTACCACTGCAACAAAAAGAATAAAATATCTAGGAATAAACCTGTCTAAGGAGACAAAAGACCTGTATGCAGAAAATTATAAGACACTGATGAAAGAAATTAAAGATGATACAAATAGATGGAGAGATATACCATGTTCTTGGATTGGAAGAATCAACACTGTGAAAATGACTCTACTACCCAAAGCAATCTACAGATTCAATGCAATCCCTTTCAAACTACCACTGGCATTTTTCACAGAACTAGAAGAAAAAATGTCACAATTTGGGAACACAAAAGACCCCGAATAGCCAAAGCAATTTTGAGAACGAAAAACGGAGCTGGAGGAATCAGGCTCCCAGACTTCAGACTATACTACAAAGCTACAGTACTCAAGACAGTATGGTACTGGCACAAAAACAGAAATATAGATCAATGGAACAGGATAGAAAGCCCAGAGATAAACCCACGCACATATGGTCACCTTATCTTTGATAAAGGAGGCAAGAATATACAGTGGAGAAAAGCCAGCCTCTTCAATAAGTGGTGCTGGGAAAACTGGACAGCTACATGTAAAAGAATGAAATTAGAACACTCCCCAACACCATACACAAAAATAAACTCAAAATGTGTTAAAGACCTAAATGTAAGGCCAGACACTATCGAACTCTTAAAGGAAAACATAGGCAGAGGACTCTATGACATAAATCACAGCAAGATCTTTTTGACCCAGCTCCTAGAGAAATGGAAATAAAAACAAAAATAAACAAATGGAATCTAATGAAAGTTAAAAGCTTTTGCACAGCAAAGGAAACCATAAACAAGACGCAAAGACAACACTCAGGGGCTTCCCTGGTGGCGCAGTGGTTTAGAGTCTGCCTGTCGATGCAGGGGACGCAGGTTCGTGCCCTGGTCTGGGAGGATCCCACATGCCGCGGATCGGCTGGGCCCGTGAGCCTTGGCCGCTGAGCCTGTGCGTCTGGAGCCTGTGCTCCGCAACGGGAGAGGCCACAACAGTGAGAGGCCCGTGTACCGCAAAAAAAAAACACCAAAAAAAGAAATCATAATATTGACACCAAAACCCAATAAGAATTGCCCCAAATAAGAAAACTGGAATAATCTCATTTATGAATATCAGGGCAAATCTGAAATATTTTAAGCACAGTGCAAAATATGAAGGTTCATACCAGGAATTTAAGAATGGTTCAGTATTCACTTATCTATGAATATGTGATTATGTTAATAAAATATAAACAGGAAAATTATACGACCATCTTAATAAATGCTAAATAAACATTTGATAAAATTCGACACATATTTTGATTTTAAAACTTTTGAAAATAAAAATAGATTAAAAAAATAGATGAAAACTTCTAAATGTGTTTAAAATTTATCTATCTCAACCACTAACCAGCAATATACTTAGAAAACACTGTAAGCATTGTTACTAAAGACTCATCTAAGATAAGAAGGCCTATCATCATTATTATCTAACATTCATTGCCTTTGAGAGGTGTTAGGTAATACAGAAGATAAAAAAGAAAACAGGAGTATAAATATTTTAAAGTTGGCAAAATAATCACTTTGAAGTGACCATATTGAGAAACTCAAGAGAATCAACTGAAAACTTACTACAAACAAAAAGAAAAACCAATAAGATAGTTGGGCATTAAATTAATAGACAGAAATAACTGTCATAAATACAGACAGTAATCAGAAGATAAAATAAAAGACCTCATATACAAGTGACAAAAATAGTTAAGATATCAAGGAATAAACTTAATAAGAAACAAGCAAGCTAAACTTTAAAATGCTCCCAAGAAACACAAAAGAAGATTGAAATGAATGGAAAGGTACCAAGTTCTTGGAGAAGAAGAGAACATTGTGAAGATCTCAGTTTTCTTCCAAGTGAAACTTTGAATTACTTACTGCGAACCCCAAAAAACACAGGGAATTTTTTTTGCATTAGCAAGTTGACTTAAAGTTCATAGGAAGAGAAACAAACATGAATAGCTAGGAAATATCTGAAAAAGAGCAATGAGGGAATACTAATTAGCCCTGTCAGATATTAAAACATAAAGTAAAACAGTTTATTACAAGGGTATGAATCGATAGAAATAGAATAACAAGTCCAGAAATATCAATAGAAGTAATATGGTAATTAAGTATGCGCTAAAGTGGCCATCTCATATCATTTCAGAAAAAAATATTACTCAAAATAATTTAAGACAACTGGGTAACAACCTTAACATAAACTTGGATTTATGGCTCAAAACTTATACCACAATAATTTCCAAATGAATGAAAGATTTAAATGGAAAAAATTATACCATATTATAAACTATGGAATAACTATTTAAAATTATTATCTTGGATTGGGAATGCCTTTCTAAATAGGACACAGTACCCAAAGCCTTAAAAGAGAAAATTGATAAAACAGCTGTGTAAAAAAATAAATAAATAAAAAGTCTGAGTGGCTCATCCCACCAAAATCTAGGTCCAAAGATAAACAAAAAATGTTTTAGAATGTATGAAGTCATATCACTAACAGAGCTAGTTAATATATAAAGAGCTACAAATGCATAAAACAAATTCAACATCCTTGTTTCAAATAAAATGGGCAAAGGAATTGAACAGATAATTCACACCAAAAGAAATCCAAAGGACTCAAACCACGTTACCCTCCTCACTAAAATGAAATGTAACTTAAAACTACTCTGTGATAACAGTTTTCACTTATCAGATTCAAAAATTTCAAATACTTTCTTCACATGAATGTGGGGAAATAGACATTCTATTCACACATCACTGCTGGCAATGTTAATTTGTGGAATCTTGATTGAAGACCATTTTGGCAATATTCATCAAAACTAGAATTGTATTTTCTTTTTGACTTAGTAATTCCATGTCTGGGAATTTATCCTAAAGATAATAGTGATAAGAATACCAGTAGGACTAGTAGCAGCAACTAACACTTACAGCATTTACTGTATGTCAGGCGCTTTTCCAAGTAGTCTGCATAGGCTGATTCACTGAGTCTTCACAATAACCTGAGTTCTTACTGATAAGAAACCTGAGGCACAGAGAAGTTGAGTAACAGGCTCAAGGACACACAGCTGCTGGGGTTTGAAGCCTGGCTCCACCAGGCTTCAAACCCCAGCAGTATATCTCCAGAATCCAGGCACTTGCTTGTGACCTTTCAAGATATGCTTGGACGTAAGAGAAATACAAAGTGAACTAGGCTTTTCAAAACAGTATTGTTTGGGATAGGAAACAACTGGAAATAATCCAGTATCCATTAATAAAGCCTTGGTTAAATAAATGATTACATCCACATAATGTAATACCATTCAGATGTTAAAAAAAAAAGAAACTCTATGAATTGATATGGAAAGGTCTCCAAAATAAATATTAAATAAAAATCAAGGTGAAAAACAGTATTATTATTTGCCATCATTTGTGTACAAATGGGGAAAAGAATGAATATAATATATTTAATCTCTGTATGTTTAAAATATCTCTGAAAGCAGACACATGAACACACACACACATCCCCCTAACAAATTAGATGTCTGTGACAGTAGAACTGTGTGGCTGAGGGGCAAAAGTGAGGAGATTTCTTTGAATAACTCTTTTCTACATTTTGAATTTTGATCCATGTATTACCTATTCAAAAATTAAATAATAATAATAATAAAAGAATGGTATGGACCCTCCTCAGGGTCTGTGTCACAGAGGAACAAATTGTGGCAAGGGTGAACAAGGGTGACAAATGCCTCCTTGCAGCAAATTCCTAAGAATGACTACAGAAGAATGCATACAACACATTTAATAAACACTTAAAGAAATAGAAAAATCATAGAATTGGTTATTAGCAGAATGGAGGTAAGAACAAATTTTTTCAGCTCCTAATATAGTCCCCTTTCCAGTACATCACCCATCACTCTTATTTTTCCCATAGCTAAAATGACTTCAAAGGTGGTGTTCTATATACTCCAAAGATAGTAGAGATTATATTTTCAAAAAAGGGCTGGTCTGGTGTATAACACACAGGGAGAGATCTCTCTGGTCCAGTATGATGCCCTAGTAATGAAGTATTCCTCAAAGCACACATGAAGACATTTATCAGTTAGTGTGGTCTTTAAGCCTTTCTGCTCACCTGCACATTTTTAAGTTTATATACAAAATGTTTTATCATAAATTTAAATGTTTGTTTTTGGTAAAATGAAATGAGTTTTGACTGTGATCAGAATGCACACCTCATGACATGATTTGGTAAAATCGGTTCTAACTATCTTATTTAAGACATAAGGACCCCTGAATCTGAAAGAAGTCATTTAACATTTTATCCATGAGTTTTAATCCAATGTGTCTTAATAGATTGGTTTTTGTAAAATAGTCTATTTATATATTTAAAAGAATTTGTATAATTAACCAATACTCTTTTGGGTGTTCTGAACTCAGAGTGTCCCTAGACAGGCCAGTTTAATCCTTAAGGGAAAATAAGTAAAAAGGGATTTAAATGACTAAAATGCTTTGAATAGATTTTAAGGGAGGCCTTCTTGACCCAGTATTTTGAATGATCTCTGTGATTGGTATCCAGAAGGTTTTATACTCTGGGGCAATTCATAAGAGGAAGATGTAGGATGTATTTGGGGATTTTTTATTTTTATTTTTGCAAAGTGGGAAAGCTTATTTTCTCAGCTAGTTTTGAGAAAGAGTACTTGTGGAAGATGAGGATAGAAAATGTATTCCTTTGGTAAAAGCAGTCAATTCAAGCAGCATATCCCTTGCAATGACTGTGTATTCTTGCTTATACCATTTTGGAAAAACATTATGCCAAACCACAGACATCAACCTACCTTCTTATTTTAGCTTGACTTTGATGAAAACAAACTAAAAAAGATGCTCACCTAGAGGGAACATTCAAAAGAGATATAAGAATTCTGTAACATGAGCCCACGAGTGATGAGTCTCCTAATCTTCAACTCACTCCCTTGGTTGTCCTTGATGATGCTGTTACAAGGCTGCTCTGTTCCACAGACACTAAATACATCGGAAAAGATTCTCATGTTAGACCAAAAAAAACAAAAAAAACCTAAAAAGCAAAAGACTGTCCATCATAGATTCTGTATGTGCGGGCAGTTGCGATATTTTAGACTGTTTTGAAGTTGTAGAAAAGAGAACTGAATACTATGCACTTCTTTACAACATTTGCTCCAAACTTGAACGAGGAAGGGAAAAGAGATATTCTCCCTTAGGTTCTGTTTAAGTTGTTCCTGAGTACTAATTACCTCTGTATTGATAATTGCTAAATACTGAGTGCACATTATGTATCATACAATGTGGTAGGCACTTTACACAGATCATCACACTTAATCTGCACAGCTATTCTTTGAAGGTGGGAATTGCGATCCAGATTTTCCCGATTGGAAGATTATTTATGGTTTAGCTGGTTAAGTAACTTGCTCAAGGGCACAGAGCTAGTGCACCAGAGTTCTGAATCCAGATCACCTGCCTCCATGTGCTCTAAATAAATTGTTAGGCAAGTATTTCTTGCAATCACCCACTGCTTTTGGATTTTAATACAGGTACACATTTCCTTGCCCTAGTTTGAGCAAGTGCGTCTAGGGGAGGCTTTCCATTACTTTTGTTTTTCCATAGTGAGCACTTCAATAGCTGGGTAAGAAGTTAATTGATAGCAGCCCTACAAGATTTTAAACGGTTATAGGTCATCATCATTGTTAATAAGATAAAATAGCCCTCGCTCATCCCTTTAGGTTAGGGTTTACTTTCTACTTGTTTCATTCAATTTTTTTCATTAATTACTTTTTAAAAAAGATTTATTTACTTTTATGGCTGCATTGGGTCTTAGTTGCGGCACATGGAATCTTTGTTGAGGCATGTGGGATCTTTCATTGTGGCGTGCAGGCTCTTTGTTGTGGCACACGGGCTTCTCTAGTTGTGGCATGTGGGTTTTCTCTTCTCTAGTTGTGGCGCACAGGCTCCAGGGTGCATGGGCTCTGTAGTTGTGGTGCAGGCTCTCTAGTTGGGGTGTGCCAGCTCAGTTGTAATTGTGGTGTGCAGGTTTAGTTGCTCTGTGGCATGTGGGATCTTAGTTTCCTGACCAGGGATCGACCCTGCATCCTCTGCATTGTAAGGCGGATTCTTTACCACTGGAACACCAGGGAAGTTCCTTCATTAATTTCTGATAATTGAGAATTAGTTAGAATGAAACAAGTTTCTCTGTACTTTCACATTAGTGTAGTTGACCTGTGATTGGTCTTCTATACCACACAACTGGTCTCTATTGAGAGAGAAAGGATTCTGAAGCAGGTAAGCCTTAGGAGACATTAGAGATGGTGTTGGCTAAGGCCTAAGTAAGTGCTGGAAGCTACGTATAACGATGAGTAAACCTATCTGCTCTGAGGATCTGATGGCACTTTCAGACTTTTCCCTAAGAAAACCTGATAAATCCAAACCATCTTGTAAATGCCTCATAAAAAATAGCATTAAGTTACAGTGAAACCTAGATAGTTTTACTTTGAATTCCTAAAGAATTCTGCAGTTGACACTTTTGGGTTTTTAAGGATATTCTATCACTATATTTTCTTGAAAACTTCCTTGGCTTTTTCTAACCTTTCAGAATACATTTCACCCAGTTTTATATTGTTATTTTACCGTGTCCTTCCCATCTCAGTGAAACTTCCAGAGCTAGTCTCAACTTACTTTCTCGTCTCTCATTCTTTCCTCAAACTCCAGAAAACTGGCTTCAGCATTTATTCTGAATGTGCTCTTGAAAAGGTCAGGAGATGTGGATATTTTAAAGACGAGGTTCGTTGAATCCCTGTAGCATCTGGAATTGTTGGTTACTGAGCTCTGGAGCCAGATAGCCTGTGTTTGATTCCAGCTCCCCTGCTTACCAGCTACATGGATGTGGGCCATCTACTCAACCATCCTGGGCTTCACTCTCCTTATGTGTGGAATGGGGTAACAGTAGTACCACATTGCTCTTGATGAAGAACACACCAACTGCTCTGGTTTCCTTTTACTTCTGTGACCCTTCTCCATCACCCCTTAAATGATTATTCTCCAAGATTCCTTCCTTGGTCCAATGCTCTTTTTCCCCTCTTGAGTGATCTAATACAGAATCATTATTCTATTGAATGTTCCAATGCAAAAGTCACTGGTTGCTGATCATTCCCAAATCTCCATCTCCAGGCATCTTCTTGAGTTTCAGATTGAAATCATCACCACCTCTCCCACTCTGCATATACCTTTCCCATTTATTATATTCTGATTACAATTAATGGTATTGTCATTCAGTCACACACCCACACAAAACTAGAGTCATACTAAATTTCTCATTCTCACTCTAACCAATAAAGCACTATAATTTTATCTCCTAAATATTTCCTGAATTTGTCCTTTCTCCATCCCTATTATTATACTGTATTAGTTTAAGCTTCTGTTTCCAATCTTTGCCCCCCCACCCCTTAAATCTACTCTCTACTTTTTAGCCAGTGATTTATATAGAACCCCAAACTGACCACACTACAAGCCTCAGCATACTGAGCAACATAAATTAAGTCCAAGTTACTTAGGAAAGTATGTAGTGCCCTCTATTACCTGGCTCCTGCAACCTTTCCAACTTTTCCTGCCAACTTCCACCTCATATGAGCAATTCTGAACACCGAGCTAGGCTAGTACCCTGGTATAATGTTCAGTTTTTATTATGCTATGCTACAATGACCTATTTCTGACTCTGCCACTGGTCATTTTCCAAGGCAGGGACTTTCTCACTTATCTTTGTGCTTCAAATGTCCAACATAGTGCCTGGAGTAGAGTAGGCACTCAAGTGTTTACTGAACTGCAGACTTTTCTTCTTCTTGAGGAAAGTATAACAACATAATTTAACAAGTACTGGTCATTTTCCTAGATTTTCCCCCCAAATTTTCCCTCAAATTCCTAGGGAACGTTAAATTTTTTTTCTTTTTTCTATTTCCACCCTAGGTTTCTTCATTTACATTTACTGGGCAGTGAATGATTCAGTATGGAAGTTCTCACGCCAACAGTTATGTTTATGCAACGTCTTTAGCAACATAATTTTGCAGGTGACTCAAAGCACCCAAGGTGAATGAATGAGTTCAAACACTGACATGCATACCTGCTTCCATCAGTGATTTGAACCCTAGGAATACATTAACATATACAAATGTGGAAATGTAGCACTGAATAACATAGCATTTCTAGTGACTATAATCATGTTAGTGACGATTGAGAAAAACAAGAAAAGCAGGGGAAAAAAGTTTTACGTAACGTTAGATACCCTGTGACAAATTTATTTTTTAATTTAGGTAAACATAATAGTCCTTTCTGTTAAAAAAACAACTGAATCAAATATTATCCAAATTACCTAAGGGGGAGATGATTAAATAATACGCACACATTTAAAATTTATTTTCAAAAGGATATAACATAGGCAAATAAAGTATCCAAAAAGGGTAGGATGGTCACAACCTAAAAACATCTAAGTGTAAGAATGTAAGCAATTTGGGCAGTGGAAAAATTGATCCTTGCACAACAGAGGTTTGAACGGCAAAGGTCCACTGAAATGTGGATTTTTTTCAATAAATATAGTACTACACAATCTGCAGATGGTTGAATGCACGATGCAGAACTGTGGATACTGAGGGCCAGCTATGGGACTTGAGCATCCTTGGATTTTGGTAACCACACAGGTCCTGGAACCAACCCTCCGCGGATACCAACGGATGACTGTAGGTGAACTTCCAACTGCACAGAGGGTCAGAAATCCTAACCCCCACATTGTTCAAAGGTCAACTGTATACAGAAATGATTTTAAATGCTTTCCCTCAGCACGAATTTATTTAACTCTATTCCAGTTGGACACGATAAGAAGGAAGAAATTTCTACCTCTACCCCTCTTGAAGTTCTTGTGGCTGGACTAATAATAAAATTAACATAAGACAGATTAACAGGAGAAAAAGAAATTAAGATTTCAATTTGTACACACTGAGGTTTCACAGAAATGGAACCTAGCCAAAGTAGGCAGCTTTTATACTTTTTAGACAAAATAAAAAAAAAAAATTGTGAGGAATTAACAGGATAAAGAAACTTAGGATTTGGGCACTTAATTAGTGAAAACTCTAAAGAGTTTGGGCTTGGGGTAGTAAATTAAAGAAGTTACAAGGTTTGTTTATACAGACTTCTCAACCTGAATTCCCTATCTCCAGCAATAAGGGTGTCCTTCTATCTCCAGGTACAGGGAGTGTGCCTTTCACATGAGAGACTTACTTCTTGCTTTCAGTGAGAAGGAAAGGAGGGTCAGAGTGTCCCTCTTGCATTGGCCATTTCTTAAGTAACTTTAATTCAAAAATAGTATGCCATTGTGGTGTATTTTGGGGGTGGCCTGTCTGGAGCCCCAAGAGACACTAGCTCAGCTTGGATCCAAAACAAGAAATGAAAATGATAGTGGCATACCTCTGATAATTTTCATAGAGACTGTTGACATCCTATTCTAGTTACTGAGAGAGGAGGAAACAAAGCACTAACAAAAGGTACTGTCTCAGTCTATCTGTTTAAGAAATAATATTTTAAGAGTCCATATGTCAAAAATTCCCTCCTAAAAATTTTGTTTCTTGTTTCTCCAAGAAATTCCCACATTCCCTATGCCAGTAAGTCATTATTTTCCACAAGTAAAGTTATGAATGTGTATAAAATCAACACTCTATGGGCTTCCTTGGTGGCGCAGTGGTTGAGAGTCCGCCTGCTGGTGCAGGGGACGCGGGTTCGTGCCCCGGTCCAGGAAGATCCCACATGCCGCGGAGTAGCTGGGCCCTTGAGCCATGGCCGCTGAGCCTGCGCATCTGGAGCCTGTGCTCCGCAACAGGAGAGGCCACAACAGTGAGAGGCCCGCATACCGCAAAAAAAAAAAAAAAAAAAATCAACACTCTATACAAACCTAAGAAGTTTATTTTAGTATAACAAAACTAACCGGTGACTTGAAATATCCTCTTTCTAGAGAACTTAATATATGTCAAAGAAAAGAAACTAAAAGACAATTCTTTTACGGGTTTATAATGTGAAAAAAAAGTTATCATTTGAAGCAGAAAATAAAGTGCATTGTGAAGAAATGTATATTTGTTTTCTTATACATGCTCATGTATGAAAAGTAATCACATGAAAATCACATATGAAAAGTAATTCACTAACCATAAAAATCAAAATTATGTGTGTCAAAAGAATGAAACATTAAGTATATTGTGGAGTCTGAGGCTAGAAAACAGATTAAAGCAAATGCTAAGGTATGTGTTAAAACATTCTAAGATTATCATTTTAAGATATGAAAACTTGACAATTTTATTTCTAACAGAAAATTCCTATACATACTAAACACATTTAACAGCATAAAGCAAAGAGACGAATACTTAACAACTTTCAAGACAGAACTTAAAATCTTTAATGATAAGTAAAAGTATGTTAAATTGTCTTCAAGTTTGAACATTTTAGAATGGTAAATGCCAATCAAAAAATCTAATAAACAGGTAAAAGTAACAAAATGATCAAGGCTTTTTTTCAGCAATCAAAAGAATGTGTTTATCTCAACAGCAAACAGAATTATTTTTAATGGTAAGCCATGAGTTGATTCTTTACTCTAAAAAGCCTAATTTAGTAGGAAAAGGAAATACTATTTATTTTTACAAACATATATTTATATTTTCAATTCACTTCATTCAAAATGTCGCTCATTCTTAGGAAGAATGGAGAAACAAATAAATAAAAAAGCCCCCTAAAAGATCAGGGCCATTAATGGATCTTTGCCTAACACAACTGTGCAGCAACAGCTACACCTAGGGGCCAGGGATAAGTAGTGAAGTTTTCCAGCTATAAAGTTATAATAAAAGGTAAATTTGGAAATAGCTATTTTTCAACTTACTTAAGGTTCTAGAGTAAGGGTTATCTTTCACTACAAATTATGTTTCAAGGAAACACTTGAGAATCTTTGGGGAACAAAGGCCTTAGTTCAGAAGCTTGAAGCAAGCGTCCTGAATAATTCAGTTTAAAAAAGTGGCTAAAATAAAACTCAAACCAAAGAGAGAACATACAAATACTTTATTGCTCACCTTTCACACAAAGCATACCTCCAGCCATTTTCTTTCACAGCTTGACAATATTTACGTGTACAAAAACCCAGCAAGAAGCGTCATGTAGATTTCAGTAAAGGTGAGTGTCAAACATCAACGCAGCCAGGCTTTTGTTTTCTGCAGCAATAATAAAGGGCCTCCTGCTCTAAGCAAAAATCTGTCCTCTTACTTGGTAGTGCATTTTTTCCATTACAAAAAAAGTCTCCTGCCCAAAGCAAACTAACTTGTATTTGCTGAGCCAGTGGTATTAACTCGTGCATAAAACAAATTTCAGTTTGCTGTTTCTTCTAGCAGATTTCAAGTAAAAATAAGGTTGAAGGAGGAACTTGTTTTGAATGGATGCAGGTCAGTTTGAATTGCTATACTTAACTAAATGCCTACGAGTACTATAGGTTCACAACTTAGTTTGCTTTTATAATCTTTACGGATTTTGGCCGTGTTCAAGATTTTCAGAGTTGAGCATATGGTACAGTATTCCATCGAAAGGATAAGGCTACTGAATGTGCTATCTGCAGAAGAGCTCATTTAATAGGAACTGACCTTGAAGTTCTATCATGAAGCAAATGTTGCATAACCTCTCAGAATAAAAAGCCAATCAGGGCAGAACTGTGCTTGGAAAATAGGCATTAGAATACTTTAAGGAAAATACATATAAATGGATTGTTAATATGAGGAAGGTTTCCTAGTTGTAAATCTAAAAAAATCTAGGAGAATCCTCATTTTTCAAAACTGCATATTGAAAACATGAAAACTACTTACTCAAGTAATTTTGTTCAGAAAAATATGCATGTTCTGACTGTGGAATTAGTCTACTGGTCAATTAAAGGCAATTTTAATTACCTTTTAAGAAATTCTTCATACAAAGGAGAGATACTGTATGTGTTTCTCAAATAAACAGCATTATGTAAGTCCATTAAAAAAAAAACAAAACCCAAAACGAACAGTATTGTATGAAGACCTACAAATGCTTATGCCAAGCAGGAATCTGCCTGTCACCTGTGGTCTCACATTAACTCAAAAACAATGCTGGATTCAGGATTCTGAAACTAAGTTTCTATTACTTGAGCTCTAGCAAAATGTAAGGTTCTGTAGCCTCAACTAGTATAATGTCTGCCCTGTCCAAATCCAGAATGATTATACTGATAACCTCCATGCTGGAAGTGCTGTTCAAACTGTCCTCCCTGGTGATAATTCTGGCTCCCTCTTCCTCCCCAACCTCCTCCCTGGCCTGCGCGTCCACCACCTCGGCCTCCGCGACCACCTCTCCCTCCGCGACCACTGCCTCGATCACCATGATGCCCTCCATCTTGGTATCTACTGTCCTGCTGATATCCACCACCCTGGTATCCACTTCCTGTATATGTAGATGTTTGGAAGCCACCATAACCACCACCCTGGTAGCCACCACTGTGGCCACCGTGATAGCCACCCGGCTGGAAACCGGAATCTCGGTAACTACCATCTTGGTAGCCACCGCCCCCTCCACTCCCTCCATCTGTCCAGCCTCCTTGATGCTTATTTCCTCTTCCTCCCCCTCGGCCACCGTGGTCGTAGCCACCACGTCCGCCCCTCCCCCCTCCTTGTTCGTGACCTCCTCGCCCTCCATATGAGGCATGTTCATAACCACCTCTCCCTGCTCCGCGGCCTCCTGCTGGCTGCTGGGTGCCATCCTGCCTCTTCTGCCATGGTGGCATCTCCGGGGGTGGAGGTTCAATTTCATTGGGCCTACCTCCTCTGTCAGGAACCCTGCCCATCAACACCTATGGGATAAGAAAGACATTTAAAATTTTGAATTACTTTATTTTATAAACAGAAATAAATGTATCTGAAAGAAAGTTAAAGGTACTCTCATCACCTTATTGATGGCACAGGCAGTCTTTTCTCTTATAGAGCCACTGCTTGTCCTTAAAATCTTTGACAAGTCTTGTCTTGCGGCCAAAAGGTGGGCAACAGAAATAGTACTTTTAGGAGATAAGACTGAGCGTTTTGGCTGGTAAACCTTCGCTAATTTTTCTGTCTGACTCTGTGAAAGAAAGTGTTCAAAGACAAATGTCAATTTTCAAGATGACATAGAAACATTGATATTAAATAAGATTTCCAAAATGTCTGATGATAATATTTACTAGGCTCCAGATGACAGAAGTTACATACTCACCATTGCTCCTATCTAGTGAAGAGCTAACTTAGGAGTACAGCTTAGATAAAGCCCTTTTACCCCCGTATCCCCAAGGAATGATGGGGGGAGGGGGATATGGGGGTAAAGGGCTTCCCTTTTAAAAGGACTGTGGGACAAAAAGGTTCCCCATGCCATTGGTCTCAGATCAAACACCTTCATTTTATCTATTTAAATATAAGAATGGAAACCCATTTCAACAATTTTGCTTTAATTTTCTCATCTGCTTACTATGAGATAAAAAAAGTTACCCGTGACTAATTTGAACTAATTATGTTAACATCATACATATTTCTTGCAAAAGTGATCTCCCCATGTAATACTTGCCTCTATTATAAATAATAATTAAGAAAAAGAGTCTACTTTAACCATTTAGTAGAAGTACATTTAATGCATGTGTAACATAAGACCACAAAAGATGAATGAACAAAGGATATAAAGAGCAAGTTAGGGCTTTCCTGGTGGCACAGTGGTTAAGAATCTGCCTGCTAATGCAGGGTACACGGGCTCAAGCCCTGGTCTGGGAAGATCCCACATGCCACGGAGCAACTAAGCCTGTGCGCCACAACTACTGAGCCTGCGCTCTAGAGCCCGCGAGCCACAACTCCTGAGCCCACGTGCCTACAGACCACGCTCTGCAACGAGAAGCCACCGCAATGAGAAGCCCCTGCAGTGAAACGCAGAGTAGCCCCCGCTTTGCCGCAACTAGAGAAAAGCCCGCGCGCAGCAACAAATACCCAACACAGCCAAAAACAAATAAATAAATAAATTTATTAAAAAACAAACAAATAAAACCCCAGAACTGTAGTGTTAATGCCTTGGGTCAATGCACACCCATCAATCATTACATGCTTTTCTAGCTGAGAGTTACAGGTTTTTGTTTTTGAAGTATATGTATTATGCCGAGAGTAAAATGATTGTTTTTATCAAAGACAACTTTAAGAAAGTATTGGTATTTCCTCAACAGTCCCAGAAGAGAACAGTTTATTCCTCATGTTACTACTGACTCACTGTGAGACCTTAGGCAAAACCTTCCATGTACCTGGCTCTCCATGTTTTTAGTTGCAAAATAAGGGGAGTTAAGACTGATCTCTAAAACCCCTTTCCAACACTAAGATACTGTTAACTCAATAAATATCTACCCCGTCAATTTAGCAGCTAAATAGGATTATGCTATGCTTTAAAGATTTTAGGTGAAACTAATGTATTAGGAAGATAATTGGAGAACTAAACTAAAGAAAAACATTTTCTCAGTCAATTAAAATTCAGAGAAAAATCTACTTTTAAAAATGAATGCACTATTAAGGGAACATCAAATACTAACATATTTGGACCAATCTCCACATAAATTCAATAACTGGTTCCATTTCAGGGTTCTAAGAAGGTCAAATTAATCAACTGCGCCTATTAATTAACACTGATAAAATAGTAGATATTTAATAAATACCTGTTGAATGACCAAGACAACGGATTATCTTATTGAAGCTGAAATAAAACAAAGTCTTACCAGATTCTCCAATTCCCTATAAATGGATCATAATATTTGGTCCTACAAAACAGTATTTCTAATTTAATTAATTTATTTAATTAGCAAGTTAAATTGCTAGCTTAAAGTACAGTAAACAAATAATTGTAAAATTTATTATTTTTAGTAATTTTCAGATACTCTCCTTTTCTCTCACAAATGGGAACTCCCAGTAGGGTTTATAACATATAGCTTTGTTGGAAAATATTAAAAAATTGAAAAATAAATGTTTTTATTATTGCTGAATGGCTGAAAGAATTGCTACTCAGTAACTCACTAAAGAAAAACTCCTATGTGTGTCTCCTATGTATTTCTCTTATAGTCTCCACTGTATCTAAACTGGGCTAGGAATGTTTAAGGATCATGTTTATAAATACTTTGCTCTTTTAAATGATATGTGTACCTTAGCTCTGTCAGACCAGCCAAAAGACTGGACAGTGACATCCAAACGTTTTATTAGCAGCTTTCTCCGAACTTCATATTCATTGGCTACGGCTTGGTTAATTGCTTCTATCTTTTCCTGAAACAAAATTAAAAAGACCAGTTAGAATTTAAATCTGCTTGACCCCCTATTCCAAAAGGGCAGAAACTGTATCTGTTTTATTCACAACTGAATCCCCAACACTCAGCACAAAATGAATTAGGTTATTTAATAAACAGAATAAGAAGTTATAATAAGCTAATGAAATGATAGGCTGTCTCAAAACATAATAAAGAATATGTAAAGTACAAAATTCTCATTTAGTTTTCCTACAATTCACTGTGTGAAGCTCAGCCCAGTGAAGTTTTTGGCTTGAAGGCAACCCATTTGGCAATTAGAAACATGCATCATACTGAACTTCAATTTAATCAGCTGTGTGAAATATTTACAAATTATGAAAGAAGCGCTTCTAATCTTACATAAATAAAATTATTTTGGATGAATGTTAAGATTAACAAAAATGATTCTAAGGATGTCCACCTAGGAAACTACATATTAGAAAATACAACTTCAAAAACACAAACATAAATATCCTGAGATAGGTAGATGGCTCCTTACAAAGTTTACTCAGATGATTACTACTCACCCAGTGGGCTGGTCCCATTGGCTTCTTCAATAAAGGCTTTCCCACATGATTAGGTGGAACTTTTGCTAATGTTTCCTTTAACTGACACAAAAACATAAATGAATGAATAAACAAATCTAAAAGTAAAACACATCCTCCTCATCTTCCCAATTCCCATCATATCTTGCCATCAAAAGAAGATTCCTGACAGAGGCAAAGGTGGAGGATGTTTTGAAATGTACAAGACCCACACGATAAAGACACTCACTTGACCCACTCCTCACGTGTCTATGGAAGCATGAGTCCTTCACTGCACCTAGAACAGTGCCTGACAACAGTTGGCATTCAATGTGTATTTGCTGAATGAATGAATGAACACACAGAAAAATATGGCCTATGGATACACTGCTGCTCCCCTGTAGAGTTCAGCCAAATTTGTGCATCATGGCATCCATCTACCCCACAATGCAAATGTACCAATTCTTAGAGTCCAGCAGATATGCATATAGAGAATAACTCCGCTATAACAAATATCATTCTCTTCTGTTCACTAATTTTTAATTAAAATTGCTTGTTCCTAATCAATTATATAAAAACTCTTAACTGTTGATAACATATGGTATAAAATAATTCTGACTTATTTTCACATACTAGATTATATTAGCAGTCAACATATCTAGTTTGCCAGTTGAAACACGTAAGGCTCGAAGTGACTGGATTAAAATCCCAAAATATTTACATCCTTTTCTGTCCAGTCAATGGGGAGAATGGTGGTAACATTTAATGATAAGGACCTTAAAATTAATTGCATCAAAGTTCAATGATAAAATAACTTTTAAATGGATGCAAGTCCTAATACTTTTTACATTATTTCTAGCTTATTTCAGTTTATAAATCAAAGTGCAAAGTTTCCTTTTTGAAAAAGAAACATGCTAATATGTTAAAAAAAGAAAACAGTAAAATACCAATTTCTCTTGAAGGTATCTAGGACTTAAAACCCAAAACTTATTTAGTAACAATTACTTAATAATATGCACATTAGGTTCCCATTAAGAGAAATTAACTTGCTTCATTTCAAACAACTGTAGGACTATGCCTTTAATACACTACAATCTGGTACTAAAGGTCTTACTTTTTTTTCAATCCCGCTGAAGAATTGGAACATAGTTATATTGGCTGGAGGTTTGGACATTCCTAGAGCAATACATATGCCTTTCAACTCTTGAAAGACCTCACTACCGCCTCCTTCTTGAGCTTTTTTTGGAAGAGTATTCACACAGAGCATTCTGGCAGCTTCTAGTTCTGAGATGAGGTATGCTGAAGTAAACAAAATAAGATTTCAAAATGAGATACAGCTACAATTAATAGTCATAAGTCTGGAGTCACAACTCTATAGACCTAATGATATGTAACTTTTAAAGCTGCAAGAATGGATAAAAACAAGAAAGGAAAACCATTTTTACCTGCAAATGACGTAACATATAAACTGGTTCTGTAATTCAGTATTTAACCAATATATGTTTAAAGCCTGATTTAAAAGCAAGCAATTCTTCTTTGAAATCAAAGGATCAAGGTAGATCACATCTTAAAATGTGGATTCTTGCATTTCACTATTAAGGAACCTCCAGAACAGGGGCTGGCATCTGTTAACAAATTTGCAAAAGGTGGCAGGCGGCCAATTTTTAGCAACAGTTAAAAAGTTATTATTATTTTTTTACTTCTCACAACTGATACACACCAGTGATGCAACTATCCTGCCCTCTTACCTTCCAAAACTCAGGTAGTCTGTTTAAGACCAGAGTGAAAGAACATTTTTTAGTAGTCAAAGCTTCACTTACAAGAGAAGGGGGAAAGGACTAAATTTCCAAACATTCCTTTTTCATGGTCTCCAGTAGCCTAAGGTCACCCTCCAGCTGTTCACAGAAAACCCTCTTCCATCTATATTCTTCTCAATATTCCCTTTCCTCCTATGTTCCTCATTCTCACCCCCACCCCTGGGGAAAAAAAAAAACAAACCCAAAACTTTCTCATCATTTCTGGACAGAGTCCTTTTGTATCAATATCATCACCTTGTGTGTTGATTTCAGGCAGGTATTCTGAGGGCTGCAATCTGCTTCAGGTAATTCAGTTGAAGGTATAAATATTCAATCTTATTACTTTAACCTTCCCAAGGACATTTAACTTGTTATAAAAGATGTTTAATAATCATTTGGATCTCAGGATTTCAGGTTACGTGACAAAGTGAGAACCTTCTGACAATGTTAGGAAGATAGTTTTGGAAAAAGACATTTTCTGGGCTCTTAAGCCCTATTATAAGTATAAAAGAATGATCAGCTTGAATATCTCATTTCCTACACCCAAGGTGTAATGTGAGAAGTACAGGGGTCATAATTTTGGCAGATCATTTCTGAAAAGCTGCCAAATCCTATTCTAGAATAAACACAGCTACATTTCTGGAAAGGTCTTCTAAATGGGTTTGATAAAATCTTAACATGTTCCATATAGCAAACTGTATGAGTTAAAAGATCGAAACAGTAAAACCCCAATGTCATGAAAATAATCATGTTTTTGGAAATAAGGTTTTATTGGAACACTGCCACACTGATTCATTTACATATCATCTATGGCCGCTTACATGCTACAACAGCAGGGTTAAGTAGCTGTGACAGAAACCTTATGGCCCACGAAGCTGAAAATATTTACTATCTGGCCATTTAAGAAAAAGTTTGCCAACCCTTGCTCTAGAAAATCATATATTATATGATTTAATAAACTGGTCTCTAAATTTGGAACAACATAGCTCAGGCATTCACAAAATTAGTTTACCAACACAATTACCATTGAAAAACATTAACTGTAACTGATGTGTTCAAAGTACCAGGAAAGGCACTATAAGTATTATACATAACAAACAAAAAAGATCTCTACAGACAATCTAGTTAGGAATAAAGAATATATGCATCAAAGACATCTCACTAATCATACCTAAGGGAAATATCCTAACAACCGCAAAGGCCAATGAACAGCCACAACAGTTCTTAACCTGATACATGAGAGTTTTTCAGACACTACGGACTAGTAGACTACTACTAGTCTACTAGAGAATAGACTATTCTATTTTACTAACAATTCTAATGAGGTTGGTTTATTTTCCCCCTCAGAATGCAATGTATTAAAAGATTCAAATCAGTAAGGTAAGGGTGCTGGAAGAAGCAAGTAAAATTATAGCATCGAGATGTGACAACTGATGCTTGGAAAGATGAGAAATATTTATACAGCGTGAAAAGAGAATGAGTATATGTACATAAATGCATACTAGCATGAGAGAGAATGCAAACTAGGGAATATTTTCAAAAGGGGAAAGAGCAGAAGCAAAGATAAAGAGGAGGAAGGGAGCAGTGTGTATGTATGTACAAAGAATTCGAAGAGCAGAGTAACCTTTTGTTGATTTAGTCATGTAGTTGAGGAGCAAATAGTTGTATATTCTTGAAAAGCTTTTGAGGGGTGATAGCACATTAAAATACAATTATGACCCTGAGTCCAAAATAATAATGTTGAGGACACTCGCTTAAGAAACAGGAAAGAGTTAAAGGCATTTTTATAAATATTTATATTCCAAGTGGTTTTTATAAGTATCAGTACCAAAAAGACCAAACTCTGAGCTCTTTGGAAGAATTACGTATTCAGGGTCATTACTGAGCTTTCCACACAGCTGTTGTCTTCCTATGTAAGATAACATATTCTAAGTGCCAAATATCAGGTATTGGAAAGGAAAAGCAATGCTACAAAGGAAGATTCAGAGAGTATACTGTGGCTGAGCCAGTTATTGAAATTATACAATTTGAAGGATAATGAATGCATGCATAAGAACTATATGCAGCAATATCAATATCTAAAGCACTAACTAACGTTTTGTGTCTATCCCCTGCCCCCATACCCACCCAGTAACAATCATTTGACGAAGGGGAAAATAAGAAAGTGATTTTGGAATACCTTAGTTCCTAAGTATAATGGCTGTGAACACACTTTTTTTTTTTTGACTGAACCTTCAAAATTGGAGTTGCATCATTTTTCAGAAGCCAAAGTTCAGTTGTATCAGTTAACCAAAGTTTACTCTAAGCGCATCTCAGAATGCGACAAAAATTCTGAGTTTAAGACTACTGGTGGTGTTTATTGGAGAGTTTATATAAGGCAATAAAATTTGTGAGTCTACTTATTGTTTCTCAGGGTGAAGAGAGAAATAGTAGTTAGTATATTTAAAAAACATGGAAGGAGAGAATTTTTCATTAAAATTTACTTCCCAGAATGATCAGTAGTACAGGAACAATCCAAATAGTATTCCAGAAATGCTTACATTGTAATTTGACATCTTTACAAACAAAACCAAAATCCCCAATTACCCAGCCACAAAGAAATATCAACAAAATACTTTAAATAATTACATTTACCATTTACTGCACCTAGAATGGTTACTGTCCTCAAATAAATTAATTTAAAAAAATCTTCATTATTCCCACAGTATCTTCCTAGTTTATTTTAAAATGTGTTTCTAGTCTAGAACACTGAGGTGTGGTGATCACACACTTGTATAACCCTCCAGCACTACCTTTGGTCATGTTAGGTGAAGCACAGCAGGCTGAGCACCACACCAAAGTTAAACCATAAAAGAGTAGCAATTACAAAACAACACTGCTACCAGCGCATGGACCCATCATTAGCTTCTTAGTTAGAAATTTAACAAAGTCTTCTTTACACCCATTTATTAGCCATGGAAAACATAAATAAAAAATAATGACTACATTCTAGTAGCCATGAACTTACTGAGCAAAAGGAGGCAGTTCTTCTGAATGAGAAGGCGCTTGGTCACATCCCCAGATGTCAGTGAAAGATATGGACAGTTCATCTCCCCTAGTAGCCCACTCACCTCAAGCTGGAATTCTTCAGCTTCACTTGGGCCTTTTAAGAATTAAAATAATCTTATTTAATAAAAATTATTGTTTTCCCCATTGGCATAGTAATTATATATAAATTGAAAATTTTAATAGTATTTTCCTAATACAAGTGCCTGTCTCTTCTAATTCATCCTTTCTCACACCACTGCCAATTTGCTTTCTTAAACAGTTTTCATTAGGTTATTGCCTTGTTTGAGAACCTTTCATGGCTTCCTAATTTCTACCTCATCCAATCTAATTTTTTCTGTTTGCCTTTAAAGATTCTTCATAGCCTCTCTGCTTGCCCTTCCCAGTATATTGTTAGGAGTAGTTCCTACTACATGTATATAGTAGTTACCTACAACCTCCACAAACATTCCCTCTATTTGTGCCAGGCCAGTCTCCTCGCTGTCCCAGGAATGGTCAGTCTCATTTCTACTTGCGTGCCTTCACTTAAGTGACTCCTGGTGATTGATATGCCCTCTACTCTCTCCTGCTCTATCAAACCTCACCTATCCATCAAAGCCCAGTGGTCTTGCTCCTTGATGAAACCTTCCCCAGGGCCTGCTACACTCACTGATTTCCTTCCCCTGTGAACCACAAAGTGAAGAATTTAACTACTGTTCTAATCTCCAGTTGTTTCAGTTGTGCCTAAAATTCCCAGTTAGACTATATTTGAAGATGGCGAACATGATTCGTGTTTCTGTTTTCTCATAACGTGTCAAGTATAGCGTTTATTGGGTGAACCAAGGAAAAGCAATGCTCGTTCTTCTTTACTATTTTGATAGTTCTCTAACCAATATCACAAAGGGGTAAAATTTAACTAACAAACTTTGAGAGTCACTTGATTTGAGTCCATTTTCTCACCTATAAAATGGGAAGAATGTATTATCAATGTTTTGCAAACTGTGTTCCGTGAACTTCAGTTCCAAAGAACTCCGTTAGAGGCAGCCGGGGAGGAGAGAGCTGTGTTCAAACTAGTCCCTCTCAACTTCAACTAAAACAGCCACACTTTTTACCTGTTTTATATTGACTTATATAAGATGTTTTCATTTGAACAACAGGGCTCCTGGTTATAAACAGTTAACACCGTATAGGTGTTTTCAAGGGCACCTACAATCTCTGAAATGTTAGATCAAGAGGCAGCGTGAAGAACACTGGCTCCCAAACTTGACTGCTGGGGACTGAAGCACTTACTGGTTGTGTGACCTCAGGCAATGTACTTAACCTTTGTGTTTCCTTGTTTAACGTATAAAAGAGTAATAAAGGCTGCCTGGTAGGGTTGCCCTGAGGTTTAAATGCGTTAACACTAGTAAAGTGCTTAGAATATGGCTAGTGCTCAGTAAGTATAAGCTGCTGCTACTACTGTTACACTATACTCTCCTTAATAATTAGAATTGGATGCCACTGATGTATACACATTAAATATACTAAATATGCAAGAGTGAGCTCTTCGAAATGGGATTCTGTGGGGGAAAAAAATGGGATTATGTGTATAGTTCTCCATAAGGGTGGATTAGCAGGTGGGCATTTTTCTTTATCTCCTGTTATGGATTTACCTATGATAGGAGGAAACCAGGTTGTGGGGTATCAGATTCCAAGCTTTTGCCTCTTTCTCAGCATCAAAACTAGCGCTCAAGCAGTTAACAAAATTGGCAAATGTAAAACAGCTCTCAACACCATAAATCTGATGGTGCTGGATCTAGTTTTGATGTATCTAGTGATACATTCCTATGACACGGAAAGCTTCTTAATAAAGTATTCTTTCTCCCTATGTATAACAGAATTAGAATGCATTTACTTTACATGCTATATGTACTGGAATTTGGTAGTCCTCAGAGAAAAACGCCCCAATTTCTAGTTCTAGCCACCAATTTAAGATCTCACAACTTTTTACAAAGAATGAAAAGTTCATATATACTTGTCTCCATTTTTCTGTGTCTCAGTAATAGGGTCTTTTCAACTTCCACAAATTTTTAACAGTTGTATGACTACATTCCAGTTTTTCAACTTCAGAATCACCTTATCTCTAAAAACAATGGAGGAGAAAAAAGCATTTGGTTTCTTTATAAAATTTTTTTTACATTTACAAAGAACTTGAAATTTCAGCTGTAATACTGATAATGTTCACTTGACAATACAAACTTTATTTTTACATTTTGCACCTAAAACTGAATGTTTACTTACTGTTAGTTGCTTGCACATTTTCGTCTAGTTTACAGAGCACTCTTAATTCAGACACCAACCAAGCACAGAGTTTGGTAAACTCAGGGGAACTGGCTCCAGCAGAGACTGCCTGAGACAGAGCGCCATCTTCTAACAATGGACCCTTGTAACTGGTGAGTAAGAAATTATACTTCAGAAGAATATAAAATCACATCTAATACATTACAGATACAATGTATTTACATTTTTATTTGTATAATTAAGCAATGGTTTAACAAAGATAAATTACAATGACCAGTCTCTAAACTTGCAAATATAAGTAAACTAAACCATTAGAAAAAACAAGCTAATCCCCTCAAAATATGTGAATATTGAATCACATGTACTAAATTATGTCAACCTCTGTACATTTACTGAGAACTCTTATGTACAAAGGTTTACTTCTTACTTTAATTGAATTAGTATTAAAACTAGATTATAAGTGATAACTAGTTATACTATAGTTTACTATTTCAGAAATAAAACTTAGGTTATATTTTCTAGAAATTTTTCCAGAAATTAATTAGATTTGGTTTTTAATGATTTTCTTTAAAAGCAAAAGCTTTCCAATTATTCATTTATTTCCTCCTTCTATATTTAATGATAGTTAAGATTAGTAAGACTTACTAGTACCAGAGAAATGTGAAGATTAATTTAATAATTGCTGGTGAGTTGATGTTTGGGTGAACTGGTGCAACTGAATCCCAATTCTTTGTAACTGATTCAAATGTAATTAAAAAAATTATTAAATGTTCAAACATTCATAAAAGACAATAGTAACAATGAACCTCAATCTAGAAAGTAGCTAGAATTAAAGATTTTATCATTCTCAAGATAATTTTAAAATACATATTCTTCAGGTTATTTTATCTTCTTTTAAATGTAATATTGATAAAAGCACTTATTAAATATGATACATTATATGCTTAAGATATTCGATATTTAGAGGTATAGAGATGTGAGAGAAATGATAACAGTCAATCCTTCTAAAATATAATTATATGTTTATATATTTAATGGGACAGAAGAAATCTCACACAAAAAATGAGATTATATATAGCCTGGCATCTAGATTCAAAACCACATATTATTAGACAGTGAAATAAAAAAACTAGGCCTAGAAATTTCTCCTTGTGTTACACATTTAAACTTTATTAATATATTCTACAAGTAATTACTGAATTCCTACTGTGTACCAGGTTAAAAATGAATGGTCGTTTATTTCTAATATTTCACAGTAGATCCTTGAAAAGTACACGTCATTCAATTAAGGCTAAATTTTAATGACTGAATGCCACCAAACTAGGCAGTTATGGGTTAAAATGTATAGTCAAGTTTTCAGACTATCCATGGTTTACATTACAACCCATCTCCATGATTTATTTAACTAGAGTTATTATAGTAACAATGACTTTTATAGTACCCAAAAGAAGAAAAACATAGTTAACAGAGGATAAAAGAATGGGAAGAAATGGCATCCATCACCAATTGTTAAGGGACCTCTATCCATGCAGAATGACTACATTTAAATACAGTTTACCTCCATCCTCTCTACTTCTCCTTCAAGATTAATCTTAAGTGTCACTTCTTCTAGGAAGCTTAGGACTTGTTTCCTTTCTCAGTTTTCCTTCCCCATTTCCTGTCCTTTTCCTGGCCCTCCTCAGTTCTCCTCACAGCATATTTTCACAGTGTGAACTTCTCTTCTACCTCACTCTATACCCTTAAGTGCTCAGATCAACACTGTCAACAGAAAAAGTGTTCATCAAAAATGTTTACTGAATGGTTTCATGTATGAAATTTAGGAATTTAGTCTGAGAGGTCCACCAAAAAGACACCATTTTGCTGAATGTGACTTTTACTTAGGCTCTCATCAAAGAAATAAGCCGCCTAAAGTCCAGAATTGTCATGACAATTCAGAGCAAGTTCCAAAGAAAAGAACAATGATAATTCATGTTGACAAAAAAAGATGATAAGCACTACCATTTCCTTTCATAAAAATCTGTTCCAGGACAAGTTACTTAAATGGGCAGATTTTGGGAACCCAAGGTATCCTTTCCTGAAGAAGAAAGGTTTCCCCCAAAGGTTTCCATGGCATGGAAGAACCTCGGGGAAGGTTTTGATAAGGGACTTGTTACTTTATAAATATGGTTACCTAAATCTGTTTTTCTTTTCTTTCTTTCTTTCTTTTTTTGATACCGTACCTGTAGGCAAATATATAATCATACAGTTTCTTTCTGGAACCACATTTAGCCCAAGAAATTCTAAGTTCTCAAGTTTTAACAGCGTACACTGATCTGGGTGACCCAGTGAGATAAGAATCCCTATTTCCAGCTTCTAGATACTGATAAATTATGGTTGAGTTAACTGTCACGAGGAGAGACAAAATGCACAACAAATATGCAGAGACTTGGTGGGTGAAGATGCCCCTAAGGTAAGGGCTAACGGTGGCTCAATGAAGGAGTGTCAGAGTCAAGGGAAACTGCCAGTGGTTCCCAGGAAGGTGGTGACAGGTTAGGTGCACAAGTGAGCTAGCGGGTGGAACGTATGCAGCGCACGGACTTGTGGCTGAGGGCAGCCTGGGCACATGAATACATGACTGGGCAAACCAGATTTTTTTGAGAGTAGGGGGGTGGGGTAGGAGTAGGGGCTCAAAACAGGAGCAGGAAGTTTGCAGAACAAGTAGGAAAACAGATAATCAACTTTGGCAACCTCCAGAGTGAGGGAGTAGGGCAGGAGAATGAGGCGCAAGGAGAGGAGCTCGGGGAGCGTGGTGGCGAGAACCAAAACCCAGACAATGACACGCATGACTGACAAACGCCGCGGGTAACTCGGCTGCAGGAAGCACAGGGGAGGCCTAGGGTGTCGCAGCTGGAGGGCCCCGACCCGGCAGGGCAGGCAGTGGACGTGGCATTGGGGTCCCGGAGCTACAGGGAGGCGACAGTCAGGAGCCACGGGGTGCGGCGTGAAGAGGCAGGTGTCTCTGACTGGGGCGGAGGAGGAGTTCCCGGGGCGCCGGTAGCGTGAGGTTTGGGAGACCCGTGCCCAGGCAGTCTTACCCGAGATCTTCCAACGACTCCAAGATGTCAGTCTCCATGAGGTCACACTCCATGCTACTGTGGTATTCAAATTTCCGAGTCGTCAGGCTCCCCTCTTCGCCGGTAACTCGTAAACTCACGCATGCGCTGCCTTCCCGGAACTTCCAAATCGACAGCGGGCGCCTCAGCCGCTGCACTGCGCATGTCTGGAGCGTGCGCAAGAAACTTGGTTCCGCCTGCCGTCCCGCCCTGGCCGGCTAATGGGTGGCCCGGAGACACCGTTTGCACATGCGTATTACTGAATAGTGAAGCTAGCGGCCCCAAGAAGGGCAGGAGGACTGGCTGCGTGGCAGCTGGGCGTGGGGACTAGGCGAGTCGGGGAATGCTCTAACTTCTCCTAATTGGGTGTACGCATGTGCGAATCTTGGGGCGAGGCGGGCGGGGTAGGATCGTCGTGGGTGGGGAGAGTCGTAAGGCTTGGGTGGGTGCTGGCTGTGAGTCTCGGGAGCTCAGTCACCCTAGTGGGTGTCTGCAGCCTGCTGGCATGTTCTACCTTTAGCTGTGGGTTATGGAGAAAGGGGAAATTCGTGCGCTCCGGTCTAATTCTTTAGCACAGGGGTAGACGGGCCAAATGCGGAAAATGGCCGATAACATGCCATTGTATTTCCTTGTGGCTGTAGTAGCTGTATTTCAGGGTTAGGGAGGAGTCAACTTTCCCTTGACACGAATGTACTCATGAAGTTGTTTCATTCCTTCCCTTTACATTCTTAACTTTGCACCTTAAGCCCTTCCCAGACACTAAGCATCTTATTTTAAAGGGGGAACGGAGGTTAGAGGAGGTTTTCACTCCGTATCAATCTCAAATAGAATAGATTTAAATTCACGCAGTTTAAAGAGTAAATAAATTTTTGTTGTACCGTTGTTGATTTGGCAATATTTGGCAGGGTGTGACACTTGGTTTACGATGGGTTGTGGTTTCTTTGCAGTTACTGGCTGGGTATGTGCTTAGAAATTATTGAAAAAATGAGAAAATTTGTTTTCAAAGTGATGGCATATTTAGAAAATTATATTTAACTATAAATTGGTATACGCTGCACTATGTAGGCATTTTTTAAAGAGTTTTCACATTGATACCAGTAGATTTAATTTTGTAGTTCTCATTTTCGTGTCTAATGGATAAATGCTCCCTATCCTTAATAGTACCTTTTAAAATTCCTTATTTTGCACCATCTGGAGTGGGGGGAAGGAATTAATATTTATTATGTACCTAGTGTGTGCTTGACATAGTATTACTTCCTTGATCGACATTATTTTATGCAAGCACCATAAGGCTGTGTAAGTATTACTCCCATTTTGCAGATGAGGACACTAAGGGCTCAGTGGCTTAATGGTCTGTAAAAATGGTAAGGCCAATGAGGACCTGGCTCTTGAGACTGAGGTATCTCTAAATCCATATTTTTTCTTATCTGACTAGTCAAATAAGGATTTATAAGCAGGATATGAAAAGATAGGAATATCTAGCTAGTTGAATAAACAACTTATTCAACTTATGTATGCTTGTATATCTTGTGTATAATTACCTTACAATAAAAATGGAATAATTATTCTCATAGGGTTGTTGAAGGTGCTAAACAAAAAGTAATTCTTAGTGCAAAATCAATTTGGGGGGGGGAGTTTTCATTCTTGACTCACATTTCATTGTAAGTTATAACATAGTATTTGTGAGTGAACAAATGATGACTCCCCTAAATATATTATTCTTCTCTACCTAATGCAAATTGTTAGAGTAAATGGAGTGTAGCCAACACAAAGTTTTTTTTATTATTTAAAATAATTCTATAAAGGACTACTGCAATGAAATCAATGCTTTTAAAAGTAAATATTGCCATCATTTCTATAGGATCTACTAGGAATCATTTGCATTTTGTTTTGAAATTTTTTTTTTTTTGTATTGTAACCTGGATATCTAAAGACCTTATTCAAGCTGAATTATATGAAAAAAACTGTGATCTGGGAGTTAGGAACCCTGGTTTTTGCCTCAGTTCAATATAAGAAAGAGTTCTCTAACACTTAGAGTTGTCTAAAGTCCATCAGATTATCTTTGAGAGATGAGTTTTCTGTTTAGAAGGTGTTCAACTAGAAATAATGAATAATCTTAGTTTACAGTCCAGCCTTTCCAAATATTCTTGTAAAGAGTAAAGAGAAAACGTTTTATACTTGTGAAAAAAATGTAATCGAGAAAATTGAAATGAAAATGACTTTAGTTTTCAGAGGAACATCTTTTTATGTCATAACCTTAAAGAGGATTATAGGCAAAGTTTTGAATTATGTAGTAGTTAAATTTTTATGCAGCTGAGATTCTTAAGAAAGTTACTTCTAAAATTCATAGAAGGGTAATTTTTATAATGGCAAGTAAGTTGGTACAAACTTGAATATAAGATTTGTCATTTGTCATAGAATGGTTTCTCAAAGTTGATTAAACAGGCACCTAAAATAAATAATTTTTTCCTCAATTAAAAGTCTGAAAAAATATATAGGGACTTCCCTGGTGGCGCAGTGGTTAAGACTCCATGCTCCCAATGCAGGGGGCCCGGGTTCCATCCCTGGTCAGGGAACTAGATCCCACATGCATGCAGCAACTAAGAGTTCGCATGCCACAACTAAGGAGCCTGCAACTAAGACCGAGTGCAACCAAAATAAATAATAAAATAAATAAATAAATATTAAAAAAAAATATATATATAGCACTTTCCAGTTTTAATGAATTTGCTCTTAGAATGACTCTCCAACAAGGAGAAAGTAAGAAAGACCCTAGATTTGCTCATGTTGCTCATGAACTTAAAGTTTGTGTATGCTACTAAAGTCCTTTTCAGCTTGCATAGTGAAAACAGTACTTTTTCCTCCCTAAATATTAGCATGTAGAATTAATCTTGTAGGGTCTCAAATACTCTTATAGGCATGCCTCGGAGAGGTTGCAGGTTTGGTTCCAGACCATGGCAATAAAGTGGATATTACAATAAAGAGAGTCACATGAATCTTTTGGTTTCCCAGTGCATATAAACTGTATGTTTACACTATACTGTAGTCTATTAAGTGTGCAATAGCATTATACCTTAATTTAAAAATACTTTATTGCTAAAAAATGCTAACCATCATCTGAGCATTCAGCAAGTCATAATCTTTTTGTTGGTGGAGGGTCTTGCCTTGATGTTGATGGCTGCTGACTAATCAGAGTGGTGGTTGCTGAAGGTTGGAGACCTGTGGCAATTTCTTAAGATAAGACAACAAAAAATTTGCCACATCAATTGAATCTTCCTTTCACAAATGATTTCTCTGTAGCACGTAATGCTGTTTGATAGCATTTTACCCATGGCAGAACTTCTTTCAAACCTGAAGTGTATTGTTTCAAACCTTGTCATTGCTTTATAAACTAAGTTTATGTAATATTCTAAATCATTTGTTGTCATTTCAGCTATCTTCACAGTCTTTACCAGGAGTAGATTCCATCTCAAGAAAACACTTTACTCATCCATAAGAAGCAACTCCTCATCTGTTAAAGTTTTATCATGAGATTGTAGCAATTCAGTCACATCTTTGGGCATCATTTCGAATTCTAGTTCTCTTGCTGTTTCCACCACATCTGCAATTACTTCCTCCACTGAAGTCTCGAACCCCTCGAAAGCCATCCATGAGGGTTGGAATCAACTTCTTCCAAACTCCTATTCATGTTGATATTTTGACCTCTTGCCATGAACCACAAATGTTCTTCATGGCATCTAGAAGGGTGAATCCTTTTCAGGATGTTTTCACTGTACTTTGCTCAGATCCACCAGAGGACTTACTACCTAAGGCAGCTACAGCCTTACAAAAATGTATATCTTCAATAATAAGACTTGAAAGTTGAAATTACTCCTTGATCTATGGGCTGCAGAATGGATGTTGTGTTTACAGGTATGAAAACAACATTCATCTTATTGTACATCTCCATCAGAGTTCTTGGGTGACCAAGTTCATGATCAATGAGCAGTAATATTTGGAAAGGAATCTTTTGTTTTTTTCTGAGCAGTAAGTCTCAACAGTGGGCTTAAAATATTTAGTAAACCATGTTGTAAAGAAATGTATTGACATCCAGGCTTTATAATTCCATTGATAGAGCACAGACAAAGTAGATTTAGCAAAATACTTAAGGACCCTAGGATTTTTAGAATGGTAAAAGAGCACTGGCTTCATTTTAAGTCACCAGCTACCTTAATCACTAACCAGAGAGTCAGCCTGTCCTTTGAAGCCTTAAAGCCAGGCATTGACTTCTCCCTAGCTATAAAAGTCTTCTGGCATCTTCTTCCAGTAGAAGGCTGTTTCCTCTACATTGAAAATCTGTTGTTTATGGTAGCTACCTTCATGAATTATCTTACCTAGATCTCTGGATAACTTGCTGCAGCTTCTACATCATCACTTGCTGCTTCACCTTGCACTTTAACATCATGGAGATGGCTTTTTTCCTTAAAACTCATGAACCAACCTCTGCTCGCTTCAAACTTTTCTTATGTCCCTTCCTCACAGAATTGAAGAGAGTTAGGGCCTTGCTCTGCATTAGGCTTTAATTTAAGGGAGTGTTGTGGCTGGTGTGATCTAACCAGATCACTAAAACTTTCTCCATATCAGCAATAAGGCTGTCTTACTTTCTTATCGTTCGTGTGTTCACTGAAGTAGCACTTTTAATTTCCTTCAAGAACTTTCCCTTTGCATTCACAACTTGGCTAACTGACATACGCGGCCTAACTTATGGCCTCTCTCAGCTTTAGACAAGCCTTCCTCACTAAATTTAATCATTTCTAGCTTTTGATTTAAAGTGAGAGGTGTGTGACTCTTCCTTTCCTTTGAACACTTAGAGGCCACTGAAGGATTATTAACTGGCCTAATTTGAATATAGTTGTGTTTCAGGGAATAGGGAGGCCTGAGGAGGGAGAGAGACAGGGAGGAGCTGGTCAGTGGGGCAGTCAGAACATACACAACATTTATTAAGTTAGCCATCTCATATGAGCACAGTTTGTGGTAACTCAAAACAATTACAATCAAAGATCACTGATCACAAATCACCTTAACAAATATAATAATAATGAAAAATTTGAAATATTGCAGCAATTACCAAAATGTGACACAGAGACACAAAGTAAGCAAATGCTGTTGGAAAAATGGTGCTGGTAGACTTGCTTGAGGCAGGGTTGCCACAAACCTTCAATTTATGAAAACACGAAGTGTAATAAAGTGAAGCACAATAGAATGAGGTATGCCTGTTCACTAATAAAGAATGCTTTTTTTCAAATCATGCCTCTGGCTGTGATAGTATACTTTCTAAGCCCTGGCAATTTTTGAAAAATATCACAAAGTTTGAGAATAATATCTTGCCTATATTTAAATTGAGGAAGATATAGATATCTATATATACATAGATATAAATCATATAGATGTGGATATAGATATATACAGACATAAACAGGTCTTTCCAGAATAAAAGCTCCAAACTTGATTTTTGTTCTTTTCCAAAATGTCTTCAGCCTAGCTGCCATGTTCTGCCAACACATGAATTAGGCACATAGTGAATTACACAGACACTGGTGTAATTTGGATGCAGTAAGAGTTTATTAAACTCTAGCCCAGAAGTGATAAACTAGCATCCATATCAGGCCAGGAGTTGTGTGGGGTTTTGGCCTAAATAATAACTTGAAGAATTTGGAGTCATTATTTAAAAGTTTGGAGATATTATCTAAAAATCTGAATTTCTGGGTTTTCTTAAAAACATAAATCAGATGACTTGGCAGCACCAGGTCCTTCATGCCCAACAAGGCAGCTGTTGGCTTGGGTTGAGAAGGCTGCCCCTTTTAGATGGGACATGAATCTACTCATTCTTTGTGGTTTCTGGACCCTATCACTCGCACAATATATCATATGCACGTACACCCAGCAATTTACTTTCCCCCCTGAGGGTTTTGAGAAGTTCAGTTTTATTCTTTTACTTCTTAATCATGTTGACCACTTCTCTTACCCTATCTCGCATAGGGCTCTCCTTCTTCCTCCTCTGCCCATTCTAGTATAGGGGAAGAAAATTTTTTCCTCTACCCTCTTAGTTTCATGAATGGGGCCTACAAATTAAACTGACAAAGACAGATTAACAGGAGAAAAGGCACAAAAATTTTTATTGATGTTGTTATTATTATATACACATATTTTTAAAATGTATTCATTTATTTATTTTTGGCTGCATTGTCTTCGTTGCTGCACATGGGCTTTCTCTAGTTGCGGCGAGTGGGGGCTACTCTTGGTTGCGGTGCGTGGGCTTCTCATTGCGGTGGCTTCTCTTGTTGCGTAGCATGGGCTCTAGGTACGTGGGCTCAGTAGTTGTGGCTCACAGACTTAGTTGCTCCATGGCATGTGGGATCTTCCCGGACCAGGGCTTGAACCCGTGTGCCCTGCATTGGCAGGTGGATTCTTAACCACTGCACCACCAGGGAAGTCCCTGTTGTTACTATTATTAATGCTCATGGTGCTTCAGAGAAATAAAGTGAAAACCCCAAAGAGATGGTTAGACTTCAGAGTTTATATACCACTTCAGTGAAGAGCGATACATAGTGAAGAAGTGACTAAACAAAGGGAAAGGAGGTTGAGTTTCTAGGGAGGATAAATTGTGGGAAGGTACAAGTATGGGGAAAGTAATGGAAGATCAGCATTATTTTAGTAAGGTTTATTTGTGTAGATTCATTCCACAACTTTCTTTCTTCTTCATGGCCATAAAACTTCCCCAGAGTGGAGATTTATGACACTCCTAGTTTCTTAGAAGTTTCTGCTTTTAATCATTTAATGGAAGCTCTGCAAAGACTTCTTTCTGCATCTGTTGACTCTCAATTGACTTCAGCTCAAAATAATCTATATGCCTGTCAACTGAAAAAATTGCACAACCTAAAAGTTGAGACCTATGTTTTATTCAGCGGACTTGCTGAGGACTTAAGCCCTGGAGACAGCCTCTTGGAAAGCTCTGAGGGACTGCTCTAAAGAAGAAAGGGAGGAGCCAGGGTATATAGGAGTTTTTGCAATAGAAACCAGGTAGTCAGCACATCAAAAGATTACTGTTAATTAAAGAAAAAACACACATCTCATGTTAATGAATTTAGTGCTTTTCCCCGTATGAGAAGATGCAAGAGTCTGGGCTTGATGAAATTACTCCTTTGATATGCACCTCAACTATCTAGAGCCAGTATCCTGTTCTTTTCTATCCTGAATCCCCTCGGGGTGTACCACTGGGGGCAGCTGTAGGGGCTGATGGTCACTACATCCTTTGTTTGCTGATATGGCAGGTGGCATTCTTTGTCTACATGCCACACTCATTATTTTGGGGTGGCACATTCTGATCTCCTTCACTGGTCATATGGAACGTCTGCTCTTCACTTAACACATCTTGCCATGCTACATCTCTATACTGTGTATAAGTTGTTTCCTCTGCCTGAAATCCCCTTTCCCTCATTCTCTGTTTGACAGATTCTTCCTGCCAATCTTTAAGACTCAGTTTGGGGGAAGCCTCTGACTGCTTTAGGCACTCATTCTTTACCTTCCAAAGCTTCCTTAGCACTTTGTCCCAGGTAACATTCCTGCTCCAGGCAAGTGCACCGATGCTCTTTGGTCTCTCTGTTGCTTTGTTTACTTTCTACCCCGTCCTCAAGGCTGAGCTCAGCTTCACTGTGCCACAGAGGTGTTCCTTGATTGTACCAGTTAAAATTAATTTTCCTCTTCTGGATTTCTAAGGTAGTGTGCCTAGCTTGACTATCATAACCATCTGGAGGACTTAAATGGGCCCTGGGCCTCATCCTGAGCCCTGCCTCTGATAAGTCTTATGTCAGTATTTCTGGGGTTAGGTTTAGGAATCCATTTTTCTTGAAACCACATCAGATGGTTTCATAATTAGTCCCTGAAAATTTAACATTTCTTAATGTTATATTTTTATGTTGCTTATTTAATATGTTCTGATCTTTTCTATCCAGTTGCTATACAGCCATGCACATCCTACATATTTCTTAGTACACCAATGCATACACAAATAGGCATGAAAAATGTAGATTCGTTGATTGACAAGAAAATTTTCCCTTTCTCATGACCAGATTTCGCTTTCTTCTGAAAGAATAAAGTGATTCTTTGCAGGGAATAAATAAGTATACAACAATGAATTATGCTCTGAGCTCTTGGATCATCCTGGAACTCAGTCAATGCCTATTTAAAACTAGGCTATTCTGGTAGGACGATTTGTTCTCTACTGACTTAGATTGTTATTAGCAACTTTGTCTTTCATTCTAGTGTAGTGATCCATTATCATGTGGGGAGTTAGAATCCTCAAGGAGACTTTTCAAGCTCTCCCCTCCCTGCATAAGAGTTCCCATGAGAATAGCAGCATTGTGATGAGAAATACTAGTGATTGGGAGTGTGCTGTGAACAAAACAGGGCGAAAGCAGGATAAAGGCTATAAATCACTGTCCTAGGGAGAGCTTGTCAATATGGCATTATGATTAGATTAGTGAACTTGAGGCTGATTTTGAATGTCCTCAGCAAATCTTAGTTTCCAGTTCTTTAATAACAGTTATATACTTAATTTCTTTATCACAATAGGATCATTGTTTATAAACACAGTAGAGATAAGAAGAAACTATATTTTAAGCAGAAGCATTTATATTCAAATCCCTGTGTTGGATTACTTTATGTTTTGGAGAATTTAGGTAAAGTCACATAAATTTGACTCTGAAGAGAAACTTTGGGCATCATTCTAGACCAGCCCTTCTAGACCAGCACTTCTCAACCACCTGCAAGAGAGAATTAAGCCCTAATGCTTAAGGCATCCATTGTGTGTGATAATTTGCTTCTCTCCTATGTGTCTACAATGCCAGCTCTCTATGTAATCATACTGGGAGAAAAGAGAAAAGAGTCACATTTTCTCTAGGGCTCAAGTCTCTCCTTTGCTTGAGAAAGGCTAAATTATCTAGATCCCAGTGGTTTTCAAATTTGTGTGTTTATCAGAATTGACTGGAGGCTTTTTAAAACACAGATTGTCAGGCCCCACCCCTAAAGGTTCTGATTCAGTAGGTCTGGGATGAGGCTCAAGAATTTGCATTTCTAATGAATCTCCAGGTAATAGCTGACGCTACTGGTGCAGAGACCATAATTTGAGAAACACAGATCTAGAACAACTCTTACATTGTTTAAAAAGACTGATGCTAGTCAGTAGGAAACCCACACATACACAGCTGAAACAGTTTAGTGAAACAAGACATAACCTTTGCTAGCACCGTTTTGTTTTTTCTTTCCTTTTTTTTAAAAAAAGCAAACTCTATTCCCTTTATTTAAAAATGCTGGTTGGGAACCAGTAAATTGATCTTTCAGGTCACTAATAAACAGTGTGAAAAGCAGTGGATGAGAAGTCTGTCTTTTCCAGCTTTAGCATTTCACTCTATGGCTTAACCACCCTCATTTTACAGCTCAGTACAAGAGGCTCCAATCACAAGAGCCTGAGATGGCTACTCACTAAGGATTCAGACACATATGGTGAGCCTAAGGGGAAGGTGTTTGGGACTCAATTAGCAAATACCTGAAGCTGAAGTCTTGCCTTGGCATCCCTTAGCAGTGAAAAACCAACATCCAGGCATTCAGCCAGACTGGGTAAAGAACTCACCCTAAGCAGAGGGCATGGCTCTGTAGAAACTTAGTCAGAGACACTGACCAGCATTTGTCCAGGAAGAATGGTTCTGAACATGTTATAGGGCAATAACACCTACATGGACTTTTGACTTGGCTCAAAGGAAAACGGCCTAATTCATAGAGTAGGAAACGAGAGATAAAGAAGAACTATAAGGATTTTTTTTTTTAAACCATTATAGGGGTATGACAGACATTTAGACTACAAGGAAGCTTTGTTAAATGACCTGAAGACATGATGGGGTTGGGGGAGAGGAAAGGTATTTGTTCTTTTCTTTGCTCACTTTATTAATCAGAACTTGGACATAGGAAAATTATGGATGACAACATCAGTAGTATGGGAACAACATCTCCATCAGAAGTGATGCCAGGAGCTACGTTAAAAGAGGAACGGATTGCTACCTGGATTTCACGAATGAGGACTCTCTTTAGACTGAGGATTTTTCTTGAGATTCAGAACCTGTGATTGTTCCCTAGGCTAATGTGCCCTGGGCAGTATATTTATTTAGGAAAGAGAGTTCTCAGTTGTGTGAACTGACCTGCTCCAGGCCAGGAGTAACGATGAATTGATACCTGAACCCATACCCTCTGATTCTCAACTTAGTGCATTTGCATTTTTACTGTTATTATTATTTGTTTGTTTACCTTTTGAGCAGAATGGACCATGGAAGCACAGCTTGTCCCCCATAAGTCCCTGCCTGGGACCCTGACTATCCCTCCATGTTCTCGAATCCAGACCCAACCAGGAGAGCGCGGATCCTGCTTGGGAGCGGCGCGCGGATCCTGTGAGGGAGCGGCACTCGCATGCGCAGTTCCGTCAGCGCCCCGCCCACGGCATCCGGGACATTTAAGCCTGTGAGAAGAGAGGCTCTCTGAGGCCCCCTGAGCCCCTCAGGAGTGGTTTTTGGAGCAGCGCGTTACCTGCAGGGCACTCCTGGTGCGGAGCTGCGAAGGTCGTTGGAGTCCGACCTTACTTAGCCCCGCGAGGACACACAGGGCCCCTGTGGAAGTCAGGTTCCTTAGTGTCTCTTCTCAGCGGAGGGCGGAGTCCAGGCGTTCCTGTGAGATGTAACTTCAGGAAAACAGGTAACTCTGTTTCGAAGCGGGGTGGACCTTGGCATCGCGGCGTGTCCTTCAGAAGTACCTGCTCGTGGCCCAGTGTATTCCTACAAGGCCTGGACCCGGGAACCATCCCAGGGCAGCCTGAACGCTGAGTCCTGCAGCCCCTGACGCGCAGCTCGCGCTGGGGCACCTGCCCTCAGGCACCGGGCTCTCCTGGCCTGTTGGGCAGGGCCTGCCTTCCCCCACCCAGCAGGCCGTCCTCCTGGGGCTGCGGGTCCCCTCAGGCCGCCGTTGATGAGGAGGTTTGGAAGAGGGTTACCCTCAGGTTACCTCAGGCCTGCTGATCTTTTTGGACTAGGTGCCTGTGTGACACTCCTTTGGTTTTTAATCTAGGGTGTTTTCCGTAGTAAAAATACTTCTCTGATTGTGAGGTAGAATTTATTGTAAGACACTCTGTTAATATAATAATAGATTTTTGGGAAAGCAGAACAGTACCTGACAGAATGCAGATATCTCTGGTGATAGCTCTATTCCAGGAATAGGCCCGCTATGTAAATTCTTTTAGGCAGTTAGAGGGGAGGGAGGTCAAAATTTCTTCCTGAGTCTTTTGGGCCTTGATTGTTTTCAGCTGGAAATAATACACATGCTAAAGAGACATTTTGGGGTGGCAAATTATGTTCCCCTACACCTCCTTTATAGTCGTTTGTTGAATAAAGTCTACCTTACCATCATGACAAGTGTCATGAATAATTTTTTTCTTTAACAGTACTAGGGTGTGGGTGAGCTTTGGAGGCTGGGAGGATGATAATCCATGTTATTCAGTGGTTAACCAGTTGATAAAACTATTCCCTGCTAATAACTTTGGAGACTTATATCTAATAAAGTTTAGTTCTAGGGAATAAGATTGGAAAACAGACTATTAGAAGCTTATTTAGGTTTCTGTTGGCTGCATTTGCAGGGTATTATTCGAAAGAGATGAACTCAGTAAAGAATTGCTATGTTTGCAGTCAGCAATGAAAAGGAGCAGAGACAGTCCTCAAATTCAGGGACTTACTCTTGGAAGAGACAGTTGCTTCTCAATCTCAACTAGAAAAAGCCAGTACTAAAAAGGCTTCTGAGCATTCAGAGCCAATTAAAATTCAGTCCTGTGTCAAGCATTAAGCTCTCCATGTTAAAGCAGTGGAACAAAGTAAGATGTTTCAAAGTAAGCATCCGCCTAAATTGTCTTGCCCAGTAAATCCCTCCAGTGACTCAAGGAAAAGAGATTAAATGTGAGGCGCTCCCCCTGAAGCCTTATAAACAAGGTACATGTGGTTTTAAGTGAGAGTGTCTTGAGGGCAAGAAAGCAAAGGAATGTAACCATTCTGAGAACTCTGCCTGGAAAAATAAAAATAAAATTTGGGATGTAGAACTGACAGGAATCGAAAACAAGAGACCTGTTGAAAGGAGTTAGTTTGGCAAAGGAACCACACACCTGGTCAAAGAAGCTGTGACTGATTTAGACTTAACTACGATCCTGGGTCCTGAACCTTCCATGGACAGGAAGCAGCCTGAGAAAGCTGCTGAATACTCAAGGAGGGGCTTTGACCCAGTCCTACTTCAGGTGTGGCTAAGGAGGATGATGAATAGGAAGAGCCTCCCAGAGGGTGGACCTGAAGGTCATGGAGGCAGTTTCAGGGGCTTCTACTGTGCCTTTCCCACCATAGTGACTCTTATTCTGCACGTCAGAGAGCCATGTGACTCTTTCAGCTGCTGATACATCCATCACTATTCTACACTCAGAGGCCAGGGAAATGAGTAGAGGGAAAACTGGAGGTGGATTTGACTCCATATGCTTCCACCATAAAGGGCAGTGGGCATGACAGCATTTTGGTTCCCTTCATAGTGGTATCAGCTGGGACTCTGTATCTTACAGATCTGGGTATTCCCTTTACTCTATGTATAGTTATTCTGGAATACTATACACTGGAATACTATACAGAAGCAAGAATGTGCAAACCATAACTACACACAAAATCAGTGAGTCTCAAACATTGAAAAACAGAAGCAAGATACAGAGTACTAGTGTGTGTCTATTTATAGAAAGATCAAAAACAGGCAAAACTAATCTATCATCTTTGATATCAAGGTAGTAGTAACCTTTGGGGGGTTAGAGACTGAGAAGGGAAAAAACATGGGCTTCTCAGGAGTTTGTAAAGATTTATCAATCTGTACATCATAACTTATGTATTTTATGTTTGCTATGGTATAAATGTTACTTAAGTCTTTGTGGGTAGATCTACAGCTATGTATTAATTTCTTTAGGATATATACTTAAGAGTAGTAGTATAGGGTCATAGAGTAGTTGTTTAATGTTATTAACTACCAAGTTTTCCAAAGAGGTTGTAGCATTTTACATTCTTACGAGGAATAAATGAGAATTCCGTTGGCTTTACTTCCTTGTTATTGTCAACCCTTGTTATTGTTTGTCTTTTTCACTTTAGCCATTCTGGTAGCTGGTCTTGGTTTATCTCATTGTGGTTTAATTTTTATTTCCTTCTGGGCTAATGGTATCATGCACCTGGATATGTAAAACAGGGTCTGGCACAATGTAAGCATTAAAAAAATATTTAATGAATAAAGGAATTAGATATCAGGAGGTTCAATATTATGCCTTTTATTAAATATGATTCTGTGTCCTAAGCCACAATTCATAGCACAGTGCAACATATGGCTTTTCTTCGTTATTGCATGTGAAGTTCCTAAAAGCAGGGTAGTTTTTTAAAAATTAATTAATTAATTAAATTTTGGCTGCGTCAGGTCTTCGTTGCTGCGTGTGGGCTTTCTCTAGTTGCGGAGAGTGGGGGCTGCTCTTTGTTGCGGTACGTGGGCTTCTCATTGCGGTGGCTTCTCTTGTTGTGGAGCATGGGCTCTAGGCGCATGGGCTTCAGTAGTTGTGGCACTCAGTCTCAGTAGTTGTGGCTCTCAGGCTCTAGCGCGCAGGCGCAGTAGTTGTGGCGCACGGGCTTAGTTGCTCCACGGCATGTGGGATCTTCCCGGACCAGGGCTCGAACCCATGTCCCCTGCATTGGCAGGTGGATACTTTTTTTTTTTTTTTTTTTTTTTTTTTGCGGTACACGGGCCTCTAACTGCCGTGGCCTCTCCCGCTGAGGAGCACAGGCTCCGGACGCGCAGGCCCAGCGGCCATGGCCCACGGGCCCAGCCACTCCGCGGCACGTGGGATCCTCCCAGACCGGGGCACGAACCCGCATCCCCTGCATCGGCAGGCGGACCCCCAACCACTGCGCCACTACGGAAGCCCATTTTTTTTGCGGTATGTGGGCGTCTCACTGTTGTGGCCTCTCCCGTTGCAGAGCACAGGCCCCGGACGCGCAGGCTCAGCGGCCATGGCTCACGGGCCTAGCCGCTTCGCGGCATGTGGGATCTTCCCGGACCAGAGCACGAACCCGTGTCCCCTGCATCGGCAGGCGGACTTTCATCCACTGCGCCACCAGGGAAGCCCTGGCATGGTAGTCTTAACTGTTCTCTTTATATCTATGACAGAGTAGTTAAAAGCCTAGGTTCTAGTAACAGACTCACTGGCTCTATCACTTATTATCTGTATGATTTTAGGAAAGTTACATGACTGTTTTGGGCCTCGGCCTCCTCATCTGTACAGTGGGTATTGCAGTAGTATCTACCTCATGGTGCTGTTTTGAGGCTTGACTGACACAATTTATGCAGTGTGTTTAGAACACATAGCCTGGCATATAGTAAGCTATCAGTAAACGTTAGTTCTTTTTTTTTTTTTTTTGCGGTACGCGGGTCTCTCACTGTTGTGGCCTCTCTCATTGCGGAGAACAGGCTCCGGACGCACAGGCTCAGCGGCCATGGCTCGCGGGCCCAGCCGCTCCGCGGCATGTGGGATCTTCCCGGACTGGGGCACGAACCCGTGTCCCCTGCATCGGCAGGCGGACTCTCAACCACTGCGCCACCAGGGAAGCCCCTGCATCACTTTTTAAAAAAAATTATTTATTTATTTATTTTATTTTCGTATTCTTGGCTGTGCTGGGTCTTCATTGCTGTGTGTAGGCTTTCTCTAGTTGCAGTGAGCGGGGGCTACTCTTCGTTGCTGTGCGCAGGCTTCTCATTGTTGTGGCTTCTCTTGTTGCGGAGCGCAGGCTCTAGGTGCACAGGCTTCAGTAGTTGTGGCACGTGGGCTCAGTAGTTGTGGCTTGTGGGCTCTAGAGCTCAGGCTCAGTAGTTGTGGCACATGGGCTTAGTTGCTCTGCAGCATGTGGGATCTTCCTGGGCCAGGGCTCGAACCCCTGTCCCTTGCATTGGCAGGTGGATTCTTAACCAGTGTGCTGCCAGGGAAGCCCCACTTTTTTTTTGGCCACATCTCATGGCTTGTGGGATCTTAGTTCCCCCGACCAGAGATGGAACCCGGGCCCCCAGCAGAAGCACGGAGTCCTAACCACTGGACCACCAGGGAATTCCCATCATTGGATCATATAAAATGCTATGGGAAGAGAAGTCAGAAAAAAATAGTAGCAGTGGAGATGGAGGTGGTTGAATATACATGCTTTCAAGATGGCAGCTTGTGTTATGGATGGTACAGCCTCCTATTCTCAGTGCTACTAAGTTCAGACTTGCCTTCCAGTCTTTCAGTATCCACTAAGTGAACTGTCTGAAATGGTAAAACTGCTGATATATTGAGTTTGGGCTTTTGATCTGTGAGGCCCCTTGAAGTTGGGTCCAGTTTGAGAGGCCAAGAAAAAGATGAACATGTGATGCTCAAACACCTTTTCCAGTCTGTACAACCAACGTTAGCCTCTATTCCAAATGTCAGAATACCAATAGCTAATGTGTTGAAGACTCACAATGTTCCAGGTGCTGTTTTTAGAGCCTCACAAATACTGTCTCACTCATGCCTACAACAACAGTAAGAGATTTGTACAATTATTATCCCATTTTACTAATGAGAACATCGAGACATAAGGAGGGTAAGTATCTCTCAATAGCCAGTGAGTGTCAGAGTAAGAACCATGGCCAAATGACTCCAGAAGTACACTTCACTGTCTTGCTCTCCATTGGCAGAGAGGTCCTAGAGGAGAGAGTTGGGAGAAAGCCGGGAGGAAGGGGTCACTAAGGTGAAAGGAACAGAAGAAGATGGGAGCATGGAGATGCTGCACCTGCTTTAGACCCTCAGATCCTGTCCTTGAGAGTAGACAGCTCCCCAGAAGGCCTGGTAGTCTCTGCTGGTTATTCAGAGGTGCCCTGAGAGTGGGATCTGGGTTCCTGGAAACTACTAAGGAACTGAGGCTTACGCTTTCTCCTTGAAAGTGACATTCTTTGGTAAATTCATTCACCCTGAGAAAAACCCAAGTAAGGCCACACCTCCTATCTTTGCTTAATGTGTGCCTGTCCTCACCTTGGCCTGTCCTTGCCTAGTTAAAGCCACCTCTTTTGTTTGCATTATAACCTGTCCTTTAAAAAATACTTTGCATTAGCATTTATCTTAGTAAAAACTGCCTAATTGTTTTCACTTTGCTAAAGTAACAGAAAACCAGAGCATTGATTCATTAATGCATTTGTTAAGCATTTACTTAGCATCCACTATGTGGCATCCGAAGATCCAGGGCCTGAGCTACTCTGGTGCTCCCCTCCCTGTCTGTCTGCTAGAGGAGACCAATAGTTATTCACAAATTACTGGATGGCATTTGGTACTTGAGACTAAAAGCAGAATCTGTCCCAGTAAATGTCTTGGTAGTTTGTCTCATTATCATATTATCTATCAGATCTAAAACTATCATATTCTAAAGTGACGAAAATTCTCAAAATTTGTTTGAATTGCCTTGACTTTTCCTTCTGCATTTGAATTTTATGGAACTTCATTTTTTAATTTCACTGATACAAAAAGAGATACTTCAGAATTTGTTTAGTGTTGAAAAGTGATAAAGAAACCTAAGAAACATATATTCTAAATGCAGTTCTAAGATAGATATTTTAATCAAAGCTTTAAAATATTTTGTTAGCCCAGAACTGTTGATCATTGACTGCCCCTTCCACCTTCCCTTCTATTGAAATTTTCTCTGCTGTTGCTAAACCAGCAACAGGATCTTGTGTCCTCCCACATCAGTTGTAGTTGACTGTGTGAGGGGAGAATACATGACTTAGGAATGATGCCCCCAAGATCTGTAGCCTCATGTGAAAAGATGAGCTGGGCCAAGCATTTTTCTCCTTTGTGAATTTGGGATTGGAAAACTGGAGAACTAAGACTGAGCCATTTGGCCATAGAGACAGTGGTGAAAGGATGTGTAGAGGGCTTCTGTGGTGTAGCATGGCCAGGGGGCCTGAAGTTAGGAGAGTGAAGTGAGGAAGCCACTCAGAAGACCTGAAGAGAATAGCTGTTTTCTCATCTTTGTGGATGAAGCTGCAGCTCGGAGAGCTTGAGGTAAATTATCCAAACATGCAGAGCTAATAAACGAAAATTGTTTTCACAACTTTCTCTTCTTATATCCTTTCTCTTCCTATAAAAGTAAAACAAAACAAAACAGATTAAAAACCCCCAAACCCCCAAACCTGGGTAGTACTGATGAAATAAAATTCTAGGAGAGGAGTCTCCGTCTTTTTTTGCCTGTGATCTCTCTCTGTCTCTTAAAATGCTTAGAGGCCGTGTACGCATATTTTTCTGGTTTATCTAATTTGTATGTCATCCAAAGTAATCTTAGAATCACCAACCTAGTAAAATGAAAGATTAATGCTTTATTTTCCTTATTTCACTTAGTACTTGCTCTATCCATTTTTATCCGTATCTAAGACTCTGTTCATTTCCCACCCCGTTTCTACCGGTAAAGTTGATATCTACAGCCTGATTTTTGCTTACAGTTCTAGTGAGTGCAAGCATTTCTGTTTAATGAAGGAGACTCAAAAAGAGGAGAACGAGAGGTTCTTTCTATGCTGCAGCTTCTGGGGGAGAGAGAACTTTCTGTACCATTGAAAGCAGTCAAATCTAATTTGATAAAGCACTAGAAACATTCATTAGACTCACAGTCTTGCTTTTTTGTGTGTAGTTAAGAGATTTCTGTGAATATTAATAATTGTTGCTAACTTGTTTCCTACTAATATAAATCTGCCCTTGGAAGCAAAATTGAAACAAAGGGAACTTGTAAGATTCCAAAGACCTTAGAAAATGGTGCCATATCCTGTGAAAATAACCTTGAAAGAGAAACATGTAATTCAGATAGTTTTCGTACTCATTTTTAAATTTTTTACCCTGGTTATAATGTTGAAATTGACATCTCTCTATTTCCAAAGAGGAAAAATAATTAGAAGATGTTTTTCTCAAATTGGTGGCACTTTCTTTTCCCTCATGTTGGGGGGTGGGTGGGTATGACTGCTAGTTTTCATCATTTAAAAGTGATGAACAGTTTTATTTAACAGTTATTAGATATGCATAATTTATTAACTCATGATCTTTCTGAAATGAATCTGACCTGTTTCACCTGCTTCAGGAAAAACATCACTTCATACTCTTCATCCTCACATACCTTATTTGTCAAGAAATCAAATATCTCCCATTGTGGCTTTTTAATGCCCTTCCCAGTTGTCCAGGAACCCTTAGACCAAAGCTTCTGTCTTTCCTCATGCCAGACAGAGAGCAAGGTAGGAAGTCCAGTCAGCCTGTTAGCTGCCTGTTCAGATGCTGTTGCTGAGTTCTGTTGCTGAGTATCTTGCACAGCCTGATGGACTTTTGTCTATTCCTTCAGTGATGCCTTTTTTGGCATAGATCCTTGCAAAGGCTGAAGTTAGTGCCCTGGCTTGGACTCCAAGCTTATGTTGACATAATCAGCTGTTTTCCCCACAGCCTAACACTGTGCCTCAGTGGATCCAGATGGGCTCCACAGTCAGTCCCACTCTGTGCTAGGGTCAGTTCTCACAGTTGGCTGAAAAAAAACCAAAAATGCAAAACCTAAAAGTCGAGAGTTATGTTTTATTTGGGGACCTTACTGAGGACTGTAGCCTGGGATATAGACTGCCAAATAGCTCTGAGGAACTATTCCAATGAGGTAAGGGAAGAACCAAGATATATAGGAGTTTTTGCTGAAAACAAACCCAAAACCCATGTAGTCAAACAAAAAGATTACTGCTAATCGTAAAAACCAGACATCTCAAGTTAATGTTTTTGTGCTTTTCTGTGTATGGGAAGATGCAAGAGCCTGGGCTCATTGAAATTATTCCCATGATATGCATCTTGACTATCTAGGGTTGGTATCCTGTTTTTCTCCATCCTGAATTCCCCTCAGGGTGTACCATCACGGTGGCTGCGGTGGCTAATGGCTTGGTGGTGGGCAACATTTGTTGTTTACTGGAATGGCCGGAAACAGTCTTTCTCCACACCACACTTTGCCTTTTACTCAAACCTGCTCTGCTGACTACCAGCTCAGACTCCTCATCCCCCCATAGTGATTCCACTTTGGGGCTCTTGATATCTTTTCCCACCAGTGGACTACACGCTAAGCCACTCTGATCTACCTGGGTCATATGGGGCTTACGTATCTTCCAGGGGTCTTGGGATCCTTGAATAAAATTGTCAACTTCTCCTGAGTGCTACATACAAAGGGGTCTTGGGTGGGAGGGCCTTTATCAAGCCTCACAGGTTTCTCCCAGGACTTGGCTGCATGCGTGCCTTTTACTTGCATCACAAAAAGAGCTACCATTCAAATGATAGCCCACTTAACGGGACAGTCTGCTCCTAGATAAGTTGTTCCTCAACTTTGGATCCGGAGGTAGCTGCCATAATTTAAATGTTTTCCTCATCTGAGGCACCAAACACCTTGGCCATGTGCTACCAATAATAGGGGATTTGAGGGCATGCAAAAGGAGGCATGAACTTTTGAATTTGTGTGTATTCATGTTGAGAAGAATTTTCCCCAAATTCACACCAAAACAAATTGGACCTCTGTCCTCTACCCTCTCATGTTTAGTTCTGGAGGCTTGCAAATTAAACTGACAAAAGACATGAGCAAGAGGAAAAAAACCATGCATACTCATGGGAGTGCTCAGAATGAGTAACTCAAAGGGGTAGTTAAAATTTGGGGCTTATAGACCATGTTAATATAGGAAGGGGAAAAAAGCATTGGGAAAACAAATGACTTCTTAGAAGGCAGGCAGGAAAAAGGGAATTTATGGAAGACAAATGACTTTTTGGAAAGATAAATGGGCTCTTAGGACAATAGATGGGAGATATAACAGTTTTGTGACAAGATCTTGTTGGGTGTAGTACCTACTCTTGAGTCCTAGTCTCAAGATTGGAGTTGCCCCCAGGGAAGGGATTGATGACAATTGAGTTCTTTTGGAAGTCTCTGCTTTTAGGCAGATGAGGAATTTCAGGAACTTACATGCCTTCAACTCAAAATAATTTTTATGCCACAGTGGCATATTTTGGTATGGCATGTCCTGATTGCTTTCAAAAAGGATCAGATCATTTGGGCATTATAAAATATAACTAACTTAAAAAATATAGAGAGGATAATTTCCTGTTCCTTCGAAGAAAAATATAATTCACTTTAAGAAAGTTCAATTAAAACCCCCTAGAAAGTCAGCCATAATTAATTTTAATCCTAAATATATGTTCATCATGTCGACTGAAAAAAATGCACAACTGAAAAGTTGAGAATTATGTTTTATTCAGCGGACTTGCTGAGGACTGTAGCCCAGGAGGCAGCCTCTCATATAGCTCCGAGGGACTGTTCTGAAGAGGTGAGGGAGGAGCCGGGATATATGAGTTTTTGCAACAAACACCAGGTAGTGGGAACATCAAAAGGTTACTGTTAATTAAACAAAAAACATCTCAAGTTAATGAATTTAGTGCTTTTCTAGGTATGGGAAGGTGCAGGAGTCTGAACTCATTGAAATTATTCCTTTGATGTGCACCTTAACTACTGAGGGTCAGTATTTCTCCATCCTGAATCCCCTCCGGGTGCACCGTTGGGGGCAGCTGCGGTGGCTCATGGCTTGTTGGCCACATCTTTTGTTTACTGATATGGCAGACAACATTTTTAGTCCAGTCACAATGGGTCTTGGACAAAGGAGCTTTACGACTTAGAATTTCCTTTACTGTGAAACCTCAGCCAGTAGCAGGAATAAACTCTTTTTTTTTTTTTTTTTTGCGGTATGCGGGCCTCTCACTGCTGTGGCCTCTCCCGTTGCGGAGCACAGGCTCCGGACAAACAGGCTCAGCGGCCACGGCTCACGGGCCCAGCCGCTCCGCGGCATGTGGGATCCTCCCAGACCGGGGCACGAACCCGTGTCCCCTGCATTGGCAGGCGGACTCTCAACCACTGCGCCACCAGGGAAGCCCAGGAATAAACTCTTATGTCAGTGGACCTTGACTGATATCTCTCACTGGTCAATTCCATGGTGCCTCACAGTATAGGAGAGAAGAGGGGGCTGGTGGTCCACGTGGCACATTGGAAGTGAAAATGCAGTTGCCTCACAGGATAAAAGCTTGGTTTCTTGCTTTTAATTTTTGTACTCCTTGATTTTTAGTTTTTAGTCATTAACATCTAATAATATTTTTTCCTGCTTGATAATTTTTGTCTACTTGATATCTTACCAGGTTGGTTTATTTTAGTCTCTACCAAGAACTGGATGTACAATATATTTTTTAACCTAAAAGGTAAAATTTAGAGAAAGTATCGTTTTCAAGTTAATTGTGTGCCTGTGGATCCAGAGAAAACAAAAGATTAGTTGACTGAACCCTAATGAAGTGGAAAATATGTGTGTTTTGTATTAATAACTATGAGCCCCAGAGCCTGTGTGGACACTTGGTTTTTATTCTTTGCTGCAGCAGGTACTCAACAATGGCTTTGGAATAGTTTCTTTGTTCTGTGGCCAATGAAGTTTTCCTGCCAGTGGCAGATGGCAATTTATTTTTAAATTGACCTGGACAGGGATACCTTTTTTTTTCTTGGTTCTGGTGATGATTTTGGGAAGACAGACCTCTATGGAATGTTAGTTCTGGCAGGTTGGATTTTTCATGTAATCCTAATTGGAAAAATTGGAAATAATTACTGAAAGTAGACCAATAAATACTTCCCACAGGGGAAAGATCTACTCAGAGTTGTTGTTAATGATGTCAAGGTCTCCAGCATCTTCTATAGCTGATGATGGTTATAAATTCAGACTTCTCTCTTGTGCCTTATCCTGATAGATATGCTTTGAAGCCCCTACTCCCGTTGCTTCCACAAGGCCCTAAACATTCTTGCATAACTGGTATTTCATATTTATGTTTCCTTGATGACTCTCCTGAGCCAATAACAGCATCTGCTCCCACAGTTTGCAGGGCATTAAAACAAGAGCTCCTCTCAGCACTCTGTGATCTATGACGGACGCTTCTTATCGACTGTATTTTAATAAGGTTCTCTCTGTGCTTCTAGGTAGCAGTGTTTTCTACATTGTGGCATTGACAGATAGAGGCTCTCCTCAGCTCTGTTCAAAAATTCATAAGACAATTAGTTTACAGCTTGAAATAATACATTACATTTTCTTTAGTCAGATTTGTTTTTATCAAGAGAGGAAGATTTGCTGTTTGCCTAGGAAGGACTGAATTGGTTCTGTTCTTTGTTAAAACACCTAATGACACTTTGGCAGTACCTCTGTGTGTGTGTTCTATTCATTTTTAGATAAGAAGAAATTTACTATGTAACTTATGCTACATAAAAACTTTTATATAAAACAATTCTGTTGATCCAAGCTGTGCTTTGAAATGATCATTCATTTTATGGGAATTTTATTTCTGGAAATGACATTCATAACCTCATATTAATTTACTTCTTATAAAGTTATTTCACAGCACTGAAGAAATAAGTCAGAGAAAGAAATGATTTAAGTATGTACATTTTCCCAAATGTATCCAAGAGCCATTGTTTGAGTATTGCTGTGGAATCTTATATAACAAAGGAATCTTAAACTATTCATCTTAGAAATTATCTTAGGGTAGTGTTATAGACTGAATGTGTCCACCTCAAATTCATGTGTTGAAATTCTAACCCCCAATATGATGGTATTATTAGATGGAGCCTTTGGGAGATAATTAGGTCATGAGGGTAGGGCCCTCATGAATGGGATTAGTGCCCTCATGAAAGGGACTCCAGAGAGCTCTCTTGCCCTCTTTCTTCCATGTGAGGACATAATAAAAGGCTAGCAGTCTACAACCTGGAAGAGGGATCTCACCAGAACCCGACCAAACTGGCACCCTAATCTCATGCTTCCAGTGTCCAGACTATGAGGGATAAACTTCTGTTGTCTATAAGCCACCCAGTTTATGGTATTTTGCCATAGCAGCCTGAATTGACTAGGAGAAGTAGCATTTCCCTATGTTTTTCACAGAACAGTACTTTAGAGACCTGTCAGGTTCAAAGAGAAAACATGGTGAGGAAAGCACATGGTCCAAGAGATTTATAAAGGTTAAAAAAAAATAGAAAGCTTTCTTTATTGTAAGATTTCACACCCCCTTTAAAATGTTAATGTGGATCAGTGTCTCCAAGAGACAGTTCAGTTATAGTGCTTCCAAAAGTTATTTGACCACAAATTATTTTTTTCCGATGTATCGTTTTGTGAGGTTCATGATTAATCAAACACACGTGGGTCTAGTGTGGCTTTAGTGCCTCAGTGGAAGAATATGAACCCAGAAGAGGAAACTGATCTACCCAAGATGTACCCAGATGGTGAAGTGCTGACTCAAGGCTAGAGCCAAACTCTCTAGTCTCTGTCTCTAGTCTCTGTTTCCATGACTCCCCATTGGCTCCACCTGGTTATGCTCTCCGACATGAAGACCACAATTAGAGTAGTTCCTGTATAATTTTTTTCATGACATGCTTTTTGCAATAGACATTAAAAAAAAAATCACTTTAGGCCAGAAGGCAGTGCCAGGATATTTTTAAAGTGATGAAAGGGAAAAACCTGCAACCAAGAATACTTTACCCAGCAAGGCTCTCATTCAGATTCGATGGAGAAATCAAAAGCTTTACAGACAAGTAAAAGCTAAGAGAATTCAGCACCACCATACCAGCTTTACAACAAATGCTAAAGGAACTTGTCTTGGCAAGAAACACAAGGGAAGAGAACAAAAGAGGAAGGAAAGAATAAAAAAATCACTTCATTTTTTAGAGCAGTTTTAAGTTCACAGCAGAATTGAACAGAAGGTACAGTACAGAGGTTTCCTATACATCCCCTGCCCCCACACATGCATAACATCTTTCACTAGCAACATCCCCCACCAGAGTGGTGCATTTGTTACAATAGGTGAACCTACCTTAACACCTCATTATCACCCAAGTCCGTTGTTTACATTAGGGTTCACTCTTGGTGTTGTACGTGCTATGGGTTTGGACAAATGTATAATGACATATATCTAAAATTATAGTATCGTGTAGAGCAGTTTCACTGCCCTAAAAATATTCTGTGCTCCTTCTGTTCATCCTTTTCTCCCCCCTAACCCCTGGCAACCAATGATCTTTTTACTGTCTCCACAGTTTTGTCATTTCCAGAATGTCATTTGGTTGGAATCATACAGTAAGTAGCTGTAGGAGAGGAAAAACTGAACTTTTTTCCCTCTACCCTTCTAGGTTCTCCAGCTGGGGCTTGTAAATTAAACTGACAAAAGATAAATTAGGAAGAGAAAAACAAGTTTATTAACATATGCGTTGTGCATACACATGGGAGCCCTCAGAAATGAGAAACTCTAAGGTGTGGTTAGAATTTGGGCTTATATATCATCTTAAACAGAAGAGCAGTAAGTTTTTAGAGAAGTGACAAGACAAAGGAAAAGGACTTTGTGCTTCTAGGGTGGCAAATTGTGGGAAGGCAAATATGTGGGGAAATTAATGGAAGATAAAGACTAGTTTTAGCAAGGTTTGTTATGTAGATTCCTCTGGTGCTGTCTACAGTTTTCTTTGGTGATTAACTTCTGTCATTCCTGGTAGAGAGGGGAGGAAATTTTGGATTTTGCCCATTCTTATAGGTGTATGGTCCTTATATAATTTTAAAATTTTATTTTAAATTTTCTAATAGGGGTTTAACATTTAAATAAAGCTAAAAGACTTAAAAAAAAAATCAACCTTTTGGACTCACCCCTTCCTAATCCCCAGTCCAGTTTCCCAGAGGTAAACACTTTTAACTCTTTTGCCTGTTTCTTTTGGTATCTACCTCCATAGTTTAAAACAATACTGCAGTGTCTTAATATATTAATTCTGTACGTTATCTTTTCATTGCTTATTATGAGAGATGAAGATTTAACACTTTGAAGTAATGTTTTTCTTCAGCCTAACTTCGTTGCTCTCTTTCACTATTTGTTTTTATTTTCTGTACAGTTTTTTTGGTTTATCGTGAAGTTAATTATTGATTTTTCATTTGCTTCGTTTTTATGTACATGCAAATATATAAAATATTTATATAGATATATTTTCACACACCTGCATACCATATATACACACAAACATACATAGGAAAAAGTGGAGAGAGAGGAAGAGAGAGAGTGAGAGAAGGAGGGAGGTGTTACTGAATTGAATTTTTGTCCGTTTGCCTGCCTTTCAGCAAAGCAAATTTACTGACACCATGTTGTGCAGCGTTTATTGCAGGGCCCACCAAGGGGAGTTTGTGTCATATTGTTATGTATATCCCTTGAGGAGGAATTAGGATGCTGAACTATTGTTTCTTGACTGTTTTTCCTTTGTTTCTGCATTCTCTCACTTCCCTAATTAATAACTGCTTGAGTCTGCTCTTTGGAACTCAGGGAAAGCCTAGGAGACTAAAGCCACTTTCTACAAACAAGAAATGGGGGACATGGAAGGACTTTTGTACCTGGTGGGCTCTGTAAGGTCCTGCTTGGTTTCAGAGGGAGGAGTAAGAGAGATCTTTTCAACCACTCAGGCAGATAGATATATGTAACTTCTCTTAATACAATTTTGCATATGGACAAGCTCATCAGATAATTCACCAGATTCTCTTTTTCTCTGGAGACATTCCTTAAGCCCACACATTTCCTGTTTCTAGGCCTGGTGCACAGCCATCCTCTAAGAGTATTCTCTGTCACCCTTTTATATCCCTGTTTCATGGATACTAAGTCTGTTTCTCGTTTTACTTATTTTGGTGAAGAACATTCTTTAGCCTGTCTAACAAATATCTTAAATTTACTCTTGTACTTGATTAATATTTTGGCTAAGTATAAAAATCTAGGTTGAAGACAATTTTCCTCAAAATTTTAAAAACATTGCTTCCAGATTCCATCATTGTTTTTGAGAAGTCTAACTTAGTCATTCTAATTTCCAAACCTTTATAACTGACCTTTTATATATATATTTTTTTCCTGAAAGCTTTTATAATTTTTGCTTTAACCTTGATGCTCTGGAATTTCACAATGGCATACCTTGATTGTGGCTCTTGGTAGCCTTTTTTTTTTTTAATTGTGGTAAAATACACATAACATAAAATTTACCATCTTTACCATCTTTAAGTGTGGTGTTCAGTATCATTAAGTTCAATCACATTGTTGTGTAATCATCACTTCCTTCCATCCACAGAACTCTTTTCACCTTGCAAACTGGAACTCAGTGCCCATTAAGCAGTACCTCACCATCCGTCACTCCCCTCAGCTCCTGACAACTACCATTCTATTTTCTGTGTCCATGAATTTGACAGTTCTAGGCACCTCATTGTATTAGTCAAGGTTCTCTAGGGAAACATAACCAATAGGGTGAGAGAGAGAGAGAGAGAGAGAGAGAGAGAGAGAGAGAGAGTGTGTGTGTGTGTGTGTGTGTGTGTGTGTGTGTGTATAGAGAGAGTAAGATTGAGAGAGATTATTTTAAGTAATTCACTCACATGATTGTGGGGGCTGGCAAAGCCAGCTGGTGGGAGGTGTGGGGAAGAATTGATGTTGCAGTTTGATTCTGAAGGCAGTCTGGAAGCAGAATTCCTCCTTCCTCGGAAGAAGTCAGTCCTTATCCTCCTAAGGCCTTCATTGGATTGAATGAGGCCTACTCACATTATGGTGCATTTAATCTCGTCTAAAAAATACCTTCACAGCAACATCCAGACTATTTGAACAAATATCTGGGTACTATGGCCTAGGCAAGTTGACGTATAAATTAACCATTAATATCGTATAAGTAGAATCATACAATATTTATCTTTTTGTGTTTGGCTTATTTTACTTAGCATAGTATCATCAAGGTTCTTCCATGTTGTAGCGTGTGTCAAAATTTCCTTCCTTTCTAAGGCTCAGTAATATTCCTTTGTATGTATATACCACATTTTGTTTATCCATTCCTCTGTTGATGGACACTGGGGTTGCTTCTTTCTTTTGGCTATTGTGAATAATGCTGCTATGAACTTGGATGTATTAATATCTCTTCAAGTCCGTGCTTTTAATTCTTTTGGGATATATACCCGGAAGTGGAATTGCTGGATCATATGGCTGTCATTTGTTTTTAATTTTGAAATCCTGTTAGTTGGATGTTAGAATGCTTACATTGATTCTCTAGTTTTCTTATCTTTTTTCTCCTCCCATTTGACTTTGCTTTTTATTCTACTTTTGGGAAGTTTTCCTTTACTGTGGTTTAAAACTACTCTTCTCTCCTAGTTTCCTTTTCCTTCTTCTTCCTTCCTTCCCTCCCTCTCTTCCTTCCTCCCTTTCTTTCTTGCACTTCATCTAAATATCTTATGTTGAACACGTACTGCTTTGGAGTTGAATCATGAAGCAATTTTATTTTTGTCTACTACTTTTCTTTTATTATTCTGTGGGGCTAGTTTTTTCTTTGCCCTTGAATGAAATTTAAGGCCTCCTATAACTTTTCTCATTATTTTCAGATAACCAATGATGCTTTCCAGTCCCAAGTCATAGTAAAATGTTTAATCTTGATTTAAAGTTAAATCTTTCTTTCTTCAGCTTAGGCTGCTGTAGATGGGAAATTTGAAGTCAGGAAAGGGAGGCTATATATAGTCACTTCTTTCCTCCTTTAAACCTGGCACTTTTATTCCTTCTCCCCCCATTGTTCTAATCACATTTTCTGATCTCCATCCCTATCCAGGGTAGGAATCCTGTGAAAGGATAGATGGAGAAGGAATTAGAGACCTGTCTATGGTGACATTAGGGTCAAGGTGTGTGGTTTCTTATAGGTAATACTTTCCTATATGCTTTTATGAGAAAACATAATCATTATTATTCTCAAAATTAAGTAGTCTATATTTTTGCAACCTCATTAACAGATATAAAATGTTAGTATTTAATACAACATAATACGTCACTTCAATGATGTTGAATCATCTTCTGGGACCCCTTCCACAGAATCTCCACAACGCTACCTGTCTCCAGGAGGGTTGACCTCATCCACATCCTCCACTACAGCCGTGCCCACTTCTGTTTCACTCCTAACAGACTGTACTGTGGTCATCTGTTTCCCTCCCAGACAGTAAGCTCCTTGAGAGGCCTGATTATCTCTCCAGGGCCTGGATTATAGCGTTATTAAGGAAATTTCTGTCAAATTGAAAATTCAAAGGGTCAAAGATTCAGGAAAAGAATCCCCCAAAGTGAGTGCTGATTCCAAAAGAGAGGCTGTCTGTCTTTTTGGGAAGCAACATTTCCTACCCTGGATTATGATCCCAGGTCCCATCCTTTCCTCCTGCTTCAGTGAGTAGGGGAGGGGCTGACAGTTTTTTCTTCTGTAAGCTCTGGGCTGCCTCCAGATAGGCAACATCGCCAAGAACGTTTTCCTCCTAATAAGGAAGTTCTTATTACAATGATCATGCTCAGATACCTAAAGCATTGCTGGACTCTGACCTACAGAAACACAGGGAATTACCGTATTGTAAAAAAAAATCAGTCTGAAAAAAAAGATAATGAGATAGGCTTGTTTGTAAATATTTGGTTCACCTTTCTGAGAGACAAATCTTTAAGCCATAAAAGTGTACAGTATGTTTTATGGGTTTTATCTTCCTTTGTAGGTCTATAAAATCAGAGCTTTATTGGTGTGAGCCCTCTGTGTGAAATAAATGATAGAGAAGCAGATGATCATTTTATTTCATGGTTGAGACAAGATGTGTCGGGCTTTATTGCACCTAATTCCCCAATGAAAGGAGGGTTTTAAAGTGCATAGTTGTTAATTCTGTTTGGCAGATACGAGCTGTAAACGTGTTTTAATCTGCTTTCTCTCCTTATTAAATTAGAAGTTTTCAGTGATTATAGGTTTTTACTTCTCTTGTGGGGAACTTGAAAATAATTTTTTATATCTATCTTTCCTATTTTTCTGATACATTTGCAGTGTCACCTGGAGTGACCGGGGATACAGCATTAATTAGTTTCAGCATATCATGACTATTGGTATAAATGGCTTTTTTGGCTTGAATACAAAGATTAGCCGTCCTCAACATTGTCAAAACAGTGATTCCTGATAACTCCAACCAGAGAAGAGCTCTTCCACCTTGGTCCTGTTCTCTTTCACTTTTTGTCTGCACTTAAATAAAGTAAATAAATAAAGTTCCTTTACTTGAGAGGCTTATATAATAACATAACTAATTCCTGCCCTCTTTATCCCTTCTGTTCCTGCAGATGGGACTGCCTAACTGTGACTAATATAGGACAGAAAATTGATTTTACTTTTCATACCAAGTCTGACAAATAGTTTTTGGCTTTGTAGAGCATTGAGCCTGGAAGATGGTGAGGCCACACCTAGACTGAATATGAAACAGTGCTACAATTGGTTAGAGATGCCTTCCCAGATTCAGGAGTGGGATCCTAGTCACAGCTCACATTATTAGATTACAGAAGAGTGGAGGGGGAAGGGAGTTGGATTTTGTTGAATTTTGAGGCAGGTTAACATTTCATAGGAGCACCATGAGGCCAAAGTTACCCATTAGGAATGGGCTTCAGTTTTACTGACAGATAGCCTCATTTCTCCCTTCTGAATTTCTCTAAGCCATCTCCACTTTCCAAGTCAAAAGCACTCAGTCAAAGTAGAACATATAGCCATGCTAGGAAACCTTACATCAGAAATGCTTTAGAGGAAAAGGAGCTCACATACAATGGGATATCTTATGGCAAGAACCTTCACTTCATCCCAAACCACACCATGAAGTGGGCAGTCCAGTGAACACAGACTACTGAAAGGTCTGGCCCAAGCTTGCATGCCTTTTCTTTTTTAAAGAAAGATGGGGTGGTGGTTGGCATGAGAGAGAGAGAAAGAGAGAGAGGGAAGGAGGGAGGGAGGCAAGGAGGGAGGGAGATATGCTTTGGAAAAATAGGAGTATTGGTTTAAAGCTACTATCTACATTTGTGAGTTTTTTCTTTTTTCATTTTTTATTTTGATTTCTTAGGGTAGCTTTGGTCATTTACTGAACAGAGAAATCCAAGGCAAGTATGACCTGTTTCTTCTAGTTTCATAAACTTTTTCTCATAGACGGACAAACTTAGTTTGCTTGCTGGCTCGTGACCCCATCTTTCATTATTTTCTTCTTCAGTGAATACCTCATATTTTTTCCTTCTCTTCCTTGTCCTGATGCTTTTGCTCATTCTGCCTCCTTTTCCTAGAATGCCCTCTCTCCCTGCCTGCTCTTCAAGCTACTCCTTCCTGGGTCCATCCAATCTACCACATCTCTGCTAGCATGTTAAAATTTAGCTCAGGGATTGCCTTATCTGGATCTCTTCCTTGTTTCCCACTGTGGCAGATGTTGATTGCTTCCACACATCCTCCCTTCTTTCCACCAAATGACACTCTGATTTTTTAGCATCAGGGGTGGCTGGGCCTCTTCCTGGATCCAGGGGTTGAATTTTGACTGCATTATGCCAATAGTACTAATTCTTTTCCCCTTACAAGTGACTGTTTTGGGAATGATCAAGTGATGCAATTCTAATTACCAACATGTGAGGGAAAGGTCTGCTGGGAGCTTCTGGGAAAGTATATCTCACTCTTCAAAAAGGATCCAAAAGTGATATTCTCCCTTCTAGTCTGTGGATGTTGCTGGTGAGGAAGTGACATGTGGAGCTGTGGCAAACACTTTGTGATCATAAGGGGTCAGGCCAGAGGGCAAAGGCCAATAGAATGGAGGAACAGAAAGATGAAAACAATTGGAATGCTAAGGATGCCACTGAGTGGCTGACTTAACCACCTGGAACTGTCCTTCCAGACTCCTTGATGTGTAAGATAATAAATCCCTTTGTTGTTGAATCCAGCTTAAATTGGGTTTTCTCTCATTTGCAGCTGAAATCATCCTTACTGATACCCATTACACCCCTCATCTATGCTTCTTTTAGGACCTTGTGCAGTTTTCTGTCATCCACTTTGTAGCATGTATTAGTTTGTTAGTTACCACATTTTGTTTATCCATTCATCAATTGATGGACATTTGAGTTGTTTCCACTTTTTGGCTTTTTTTTTTTTTTTTTTTTTTTTTTGCCACACTGTTCGGCTTGCAGGATCTCAGTTCCTTGACCAGGGATTGAACCCGGCCACGGCAGTGAAAGCCCAGAATCCTAACCACTAGGCTACCAGGGAACTCCCTTTGCTATTATGAAAAATGCTGTTAAAGCACATTTGTGAACAAATTTTTGTGTGGACATGTGTTTTCATTTCTCTTGGATATATTATATCTATATTTATTATAGGAGATTGTAGAATTATAGCAATTGTAGAATTGCTGGGTCATATGTAATTTTATGTTTAACATTTTGAGGAACTGCCCATCTGTTTTCCAAAGTGGGGGATTTTAGAATTTCTCTGGCAGTGTAGGAGGATTCTAATTTCTCCACATCCTACCAACACTTGTTATTGTCTGTTTTTGTTTTTTTTTTTTAAATTTTAGCTATGTTAGTGAGTGTGAAGTGGTATCTCATATGGTTTTGAGTTGCATTTATTTCCCTGATGGCTAATGATATTGAGTATTCTATCATGCTGTTTTGATTACCTGTTTCTGTGCCAGTCATCAGTGCTTACTGTGTGCCAGGTACCTAAGTACAGGTACACGAATGGACCTGAATCAAACTTAATTGTAAGTTGGGGATATAATACTTATACAGTTATTATTAGGACCAAACAATGGTTCACAGCTTGGTCATTAGAGTAAATCAACTTAGATTCTAATCCAGATTCTGTCACTTACTAGCTGTAACTTCATATATTATTTAATGTTTCTTAGCTTAATTTCTTCATATGCAAAAGGAGGAAACGGTTATCTATCTCTCCATACTGTTGTAAGGATTAAATGAGAAACTATAAGAACTTTTTTTTTGCAAGAATATTTTTGAGCACAGTGCCTGACACATAATCATATAATCACTGAAAGAGAGGCAGCTCTTCCTTAATAAATAGATGTCAGTTCTTGTAGTAGACTGTGCAGTGCCACACCTAGACTCCCTTTACTGCACCCACCCATCCTCTTGCTCTATGAAGTTTGGCTGCTTAGAACTCACTGCTGCCCCTTTTCTCTGGAGAATTGCCCTGGCAGAGTATTGCCCAGGGACTTAGCCCTACATAGCCCACCCACCCCCAAAGCACACAGCCAATGATTGATCCTTCACACAAAAGGTTCTTGGGTGTGATTTCTACTCCAGAGCTCTCTCCCCATGCATCAAGTGAAAGTCAGTCTTTGCCTGAGACCACATACTTGCTTGCTCTTTTCTTTCCAGCTTCACTCTTAGCCCTGCTTACTTTCCCTGAGTGCATTCCTTTGACAAACCATGTATACCCCAAACCCGATCTTCCATTCTGCCCCTTGGGAGCCTGTCCAAGACAGCGCCTTTGCCCATCACCCTAGTGCCCCTTATCCAGCACCCCTCCCTTCACCGTCACCCCCTTTTCCCTTACCAGCCCTCCATGATGCTCTCACCCACATTCCACTGCCAAGAGAAGGGGAGAAGTAAGTTATGAAAGTGTGAAAAAGATAGAAATAATAAAAGAAAAAGAAGCAGGAACTACGGAGAAGAAAACAAGGTTTGAAGAGTTGAGGAATGCAGGAGAGAGGAGGAATGTTGCCATACACATAGGGAAGATGAGTAAAATAAATTCAACAACAATATCAAAATCTATGGCCCTGGTATGGCAGGACAAAATTCTTATTTACAGTCCTCTCACAAGCTCCTTTCTAAGAAGGATTATCCTAAAAATGGATTTTTGTTTTAGGAGATTAGCTGATGCATGTGAAGATGAGAAACAGACAGGAAATAAATTACTCTGCATAAAATAGGAAAGCTGGGACTTCCCTGGTGGCACAGTGGTTAAGAATCTGCCTGCCAATGCAGGGGACACAGGTTCGAGCCCTGGTCTGGGAAGATCCCACATGCCGCAGAGCAGCTAAGCCTGTGCACCACAACTACTGAGCCTGCGCTCTAGAGCCCGCGAGCCACAGCTACTGAGCCCATGTGCAGCAACTACTGAAGCCCACACACCTAGGGCCCACGTTCTGCAGCAAGAGAAGCCACCACAATGAGAAGCTCGCGTACCACAATGAAGAGTAGACCCTGCCCGTCGCAACTAGAGAAAGCCTGCACGCGGCCACGAAGACCCAATGCAGCCAAAAAAAAAAAAAAAAGAAAAAAAATCGGAAAGCTGGGCTGCCAGGGAGGCTGGAGGATGGGGGAAAGAGTGTAGAGGGGAAAAATGATGTGGTTGGTGACTGATGGGATTAAAACAGAGGTCATTGAAGGTGATTTTTATTTTAATGTTTTTTTTTTTTTAACCATAGGTGTTCAGTGTAAAACAACCTTTCAGTGTTCTCCAAGAAATAATTAACAAACATCTGTTTCTCAGTGTGCTAGGTAGAGGTTGATCTATTTTTGGAACAGTGAGTTCTGATGCAGGAAGAGGGACTGCCCCCAGGGAGCCAGTCTCAGGGGTCACAGCGGTACACCTTTCCTGCTTCTAAAGGAAAATTTGGAGAAAGAGAAGAGACTAACTGGGAGATTGTGCATATGTATTTCTTCCTTTAATGGAAATTATTCACTAAAATAGCACCAGGAGAGAGGAGGATGAAGACAAAGAGGCAAGGGGCAATACAGTAAAAATCCCCCAAGCAAATGCTTGCATGTTTCATTGGGTTGCTCTAGGCAACCTGCAAATTTCCGTGAATGAAGATTCTGGTGTTGTTCCATGACTTGTATCTATCTTGTATCTAAAATTTTTGTTTTCACCATGATTTCTTAAGTCCTGTTATACACTAGCATGAGGCATCTGTCCACAAAGTTTTGGATGAGTCCTGCAACTCCAGGAAGAAAATAGAGTGGCATGAGGACTAAGTCTGTCTCTCTTAGAAAGCTCTCCTGCAGCCCATTTAGTGTCTTTTGCTTCTAATTTGTAGGTGAGAACAGGGTCAGCTAGCCCTAGCTTATGGGGATATGAGAAGGTAAGTATTTTTAACTGTCCAGCCTCTTTGATAGAGGATACATACAGTAGAGAAGCAAGATGCTAATGGCCTTTGGGTAGCAAGTTTATTCCATCTGCCAGAAAATGGTACAGAAGTCATCAGGAAAGTGAATAAATGTGTGATAACTGACTTAACCTAGCAAAGAACCTGCAGCCCAGGTGCCCTCAGGGAGGATCACCCCTGTCAAAGAATATGGAGAATTCCCACACACAGAAAGTTGAAATCTCAGAATTTAGAGAACTTATGCACTATAAAGGTGGGGACGTGGGGAAAAGCTGAAGATGGGTGGCATTGCTGGAAATACATATAGTAAACAAACTGCCGAGATTGCTCCAAACACCCCCTACACACACACGGAAGAGTTTAGTTTCTGGAGACATTCTTTGAGACAGCATGGAGACCACGTGAAGCCTGCATTCTGAAACATGGGACCCTCATCCATCTCCTCCCTCCATGACCCCAGAATACTGGAACCAGGGGGATATACTCCAGAAAGAAAATGGAAGGATTCTTCTCTGAGGAAATTAGGAGCCCTGGAGAAAAGACTTTTAGACACTGACATTTGGCTTTTAATCTCTCTGTGGTCTCTACCTCTGGGCAAAAGCTCTGAGTCACTGCTCCAAAGCTGGGAGTAAAGATAGTTGTCCAGTTCATTCACAGTGAAGCCCCCACTTTATGAGCTGTGCTCTGGGTGAGTCAGTAACCTTGGCTTTTTGGTTTGTTTCTCCTGACATGGAACTGCAGCCCTATGAGTGGGTGAGGAGTGTTGGAACCTCAGTATTCCTGGCCTACTGTGCTTGGGGTGGACCCTTCACCTTGCTTGTTGGAGGAAGGGCACCCTCAGCTCTCAGGTGCACTCACCTAGAATTGAGCCTCGGCTACAGGGAGCGAGCAATGCTGGCAGCATCCCCCTTCTGCAGAGATACCATGGCCTCTGACAGAGAACTGGGGGCACAGGGACCCCTGTGGGCCTGGCACACCTACCCAGAGTAGAACTGTCCTCATGCTGTTTGGGGATGAAGGAGGGAGTGGGTCATGGCTCGAGCGCCACAGACTCTCACTGTTCTTATCAAGATTTAGTAGATTTTTGAATAAATGTTTCTTCATTTGCTATATGTCCTTAGGGCAATTTCAAGAGATTTTCATATGGTTGTATTTTTATACTTTTCACCACTTAGGTTTGTTTTGCTGGGGAGTAGGTCTACCAAGCTCCTCACGTCCCAGTTCTGGAAATTGTCCTCCATTTTGGTGGTTGGTAGACATGCTGGAGGGACTTGTTTAGAGCATCCACAGCTCTACACATGTGGGAGACATGATAGAGGCAGTTTATTTTTTTTTAACTTTTTATTTTATATTGGAGTATAGCTGTTAATGTTGTGTTAGTTTCCAGTGTACAGCAAGTGATTCAGTTATACATATACATGAATCTATTCTTTTTCAAATTATTTTCTCATTTAGGTTGTTATATAATATTGAGCAGAGTTCCCTGTGCTATACAGTAGGTCCTTGTTGGTTATCCATTTTTTTTTTTTTTTTTTTTTTTTTTGCTGTACGCGGGCCTCTCACCGTTGTGGCCTCTCCCGTTGCGGAGCACAGGCTCCGGACGCGCAAGCTCAGTGGCCATGGCTCATGGGCCCAGCCGCTCCGCGGCATGTGGGATCCTCCCGGACTGGGGCACGAACCCGTGTCCCCTGTATCGGCAGGTGGACTCTCAACCACTGCGCCACCAGGGAAGCCCCTCCATTTTAAATATAGCAGTATGTACATGTCAATCCCAAACTCCCTAACTATCCCTTCCCTCCCACCCTTCCCCCCTGGTAACCATAAGTTTGTCCTCTAAGTTTGAGAGTCTGTTTCTGTTTTGTAAATACGTTCATTTGTATTATTTCTTTTTAGATTCCGCAAATAAGTGATATCATAGGATATTTCTCTTTCTCTGTCGAGGCAGTTTTTTTTATGGTGGAGACATAGAACTCTGAACCTGAGTTCCTTTGCCTCTTTCCAGACTTAGAAGTCATTGGGCTGATGGTATGGATGTTACAGTTCAGCTACATGCTATAAATGAATGTGTGGGAACAAGATTTATTAATAACGAATGTTCTCAGTCTTCTCCCACTCTTTTACTAGCTAAAGGTGATTTTGTCTTTCCTCACACAGATTCTTCCCTCCCTTTAGAGAGGAGATTTCTGTGTTTGTCAGCCTGATTCCAGGCTTTTAAAATTATCTAGAATTGGGAAAACTGGTAAAGAAGGATAAGACCAGAAAGATTAGAGGAAAAGGAAAAAAAGGAAGAGGTTAAGAAGAGCTGGATGAGAGTAGGAGAATGAAAGTGTGTGTGTGCTGGGCATACCTAGCTAGTTGGGTGGAGAGAGAGTTTGTTGGGGTGGGGAGATGAAAGAATTGGCAAGAAGAGGAAAAGAAAAGAGACTGACAAAGTTTTGCTTTCAGTTATGGATGGATTTTCTTTCATGGTCCTTGACAGATGCGAGGAAGGTTTGTAATACTATTCTAATTTTGTTTGGCTGGTGATCCATAGTCCTCTATATGCAGAGACTGGTCTATGTATAGTCCTTGTTCTTATTATATTTTATTATTTATTATTTATTTATTATATTTTAATAAGTAAACACTAAATATACCTCTCCCCTGCTTCCTTATTAGATTGCCAGTGGTACTGATTATAAAGAATGCTGATCTTTATATCAGACTCAGGAGAAATGGAAAGAATCATGTTCTGTCTTAAGAAAAGCATCTGATTGTTCTGCAGTTCTAATAAAGATATAAAACTTAAGACATATGTATTTTTATTTCATTTATGTATTCAATTCCATAGTTATATAATGTGTGTTTCATTAATAGCTCTTAAAACCGAGGTTCTAAGATGCCATCCCAGCTAAAAGAATTCCAACCAAAAGGGTATGAAATGACCTTCTGCCCATGTTACTCAAGAGAATAAATGCCATTTAAGGAGTAAATCAAGAGCTTTTTCTGGATTATTTCACTGGCTGATATGGGGGTTGGTGGGGAAGGGGTAACAGCCATGAAGGTCTCCTTCTATTTTACAACTTAGATAACTGAGGATGGTGTTGTTTCAGTAAGATATGAGTGTGGGAGAAACACAGTTTAGGGAGGTAGAAGAGATGATATTTGGAGTTGTTGGGCTCCTTGTGCTTGTGGGACATCGAGGTGGACATTTAGTGGGCAGGTAAATATATAGATTTGGGCTTAGGGGATACTTGAGTAGAAAATACTGATTTTTGAAGTCAGTAACATAATGGTAGCAGTAATATACAAAGGAATAAATACGATGATCGAGGGAGGAAGTGAATTTGTGGTACAGGAGTCATCTGGGTAGAAGACAGAAGGGACAGAATGCTAGAGTGTGGAGAGAGGAAGAGCATCAAGCATCAGGGACTGAAAAAGCATTAAACAGAGCAGAGTATTTCAGGAACTCTGGGAGGACAGTAGTTTGAATGATCTAGTCTGTTCTCCCTCTTTTTTCATTTCTCTGGACTCAAACCATGGCTTAGTTCTACTATACTTAACAGACACCAGCTGGTTGATAGCTCTTCTGATTGTGGCCCACCTGGTGTCTTTGCTCACAAGTGATGGTTTAGAAATCTTGCCAAGGTGCATGTTCAGAGTTCCATGCGCTTACCCTCCCGATATGCAAATGGTTCACTCTGAAGCTTGAGAGAAATGCTCAATGAAATGGTTACTTTCTGATAACTCCCCCCTTTGCCTGACCCTCACCACAAAATAATCTCTCTGTAGCCCCATTAAATCCCTCAGTCACTTCAACCATTAGTTCCACTGATTCTCCACACTTACGGTTTCCTCCTAAAATTATGTTCAATTTGTCTTATCTTCAGTGAGAGGTTCTTAACCCTGCCTGCACCTGGGGAGACTTTAAAATACTGATACCCAGGTCATATCTAGGACCAGTTTAATCAGAATCTCTCAGAATAGTGCCTGGATACTGGTATTACTTAAAGGTCCCTCAGAGATTCTAAGGCGTAGTTACGATTGAGAACCAGTTTCTTAAACCTTTGCGTGGACGTAGTTCCAAGTTATATGTCCAAATAGTGACCCTATCCTTGACTAGATAAAACTGGCTATTGACCATCTTGCCCTTCAGGAATGAAAATATAGCATCACATATTCTGAATTTGAGGAAGTACCCTTTCCATATATCAATAAAACTGGGGGGGAAAAAAAAGAACAGAGGAAACACCCTCTGAATGTAGTTATATTGATCTCAAGTTGGTACACTGCTTAGAAGAAGCTGAGCTCACGGGACAAGATGTTCTTGCCTGAATAAATCTTTGGCTCCCTGAATTCCTGCTGTCTTGGGGGACATCCTTGTACTATTTCACCTCTGTTCTAGGGTGATGCCATTCAAGCTTTAAAAATCATTTTTTCCACCAAATAATCTTTTCAAATGAAATTTTTTGCAGAAGCTGAATGTAAAGTGTACTTGCTCTAGTTGAGGCAAGGATGTGGGAAGTTTTCACTCGGCTATTGGCTCCTCCTGAGCTGCCCTGAGGCACTTCTGCTAGCCCTAGGGTTACCAGAAACACAGATTGAAAATCACTATTTTAAGGTGATAACAGCAATATAGAGGACCAAAGAGCAAAAGATAACATTAGACATAATGACCTGGCCTGTAGCAAAACAAGGCCACTTTCACTGAGTAGTTGTGAAAGGATCCCAATCTAAAATGGAATTGGAGGATGTGAGATGCGTAATCTCATGCATGTACCCACAGAAGAATGGAATTTAAGAACTGAGAGACTGATTTCCCATAAATACCTGATTTCCAGAAGACCCAAGACTTATCTTCTGATCAATCAACATCTGCTAAAAATCTCTTCCCATCCACAAACCAATGAATTTACTCTTTGGACTCCGGACTTTTCCCTCTTTACACTCCATGCTCATAAATACAGCCCACCCCCAATCCTTAATGGACTTGACTGTAGCTTGCTATAGCATGCGTTTCCCGAATTGCATTTCCTCTGCTATCCCTGAATAAACTCAATTTCTGGTAATTAGACTTTGCCTCAGTTTACCTCTTTATTTAGGTTGACATAGTCAAGGCTATAGTACCCAACATGCTCAGTGGGAATGCTAGGTGTGGGAGAGGCATCAAAGAAAGGAAACAAATGCAAGAAAAGTAGAAGAGGATAGCAGGGTAGTGTGAAGATTGAAAAATCACATTGTGAGAGATACAATTGAAAGAACTGGAAATGTTTAGTTTGAAGAGAAAAAATGTGGTAACTCTTCAGATATTTTTAGGACTGTCACATGTAAGCAGGAAAGAAGCAATTCTATGTGGCTGCAGAAAGTAGAACATGCACCATTGGGTGGTAAGAAGCTTCAAGGGAAAATTAAATTTGGTTCAATTCAAGAAGTAAGTTTCTCACAGACAGACTCACAGACATAGGAAACAAATTTATGGTTACCAAAGGTGAGGGAGAGGGAGGGAGGGACAAATTAGGTATATGGGATTAACAGATACAAACTACTGTACATAAAATAGATAAGCAACAAGGATTTACTTTATAGCACAGGGAGTTGTATTCAGTATCTTATAATAACCTATAATGGAATATAATCTGAAAAAAATGAACCTGAATCATTTTGTTGTACACCTGAGGCTAACAATATTGTAAATAAAATACAAAAAAAGTTTCTAATATTATAATGGGCCCTGCCTCAGAAGTTAGCAACTTCCCAGTGCCTGGAGATGTTGAACCATTTGACTAGATGACAGTCATTTGTTTACTCCTTCCATCCCTCTTTCCCTCTCTCACACACTCGAAGATTCACATTAAGTAAAATTATAATTTTCATCAAATAAAATTAAAATATGAGTACCTGGAACTTCCCTGGTGGTGCAGTGATTAAGAATCCCCTTGCCAATGCAGGGGACATGGGTTTGAGCCCTGGTCCAGGAAGATCCCACATGCCGCAGAGCAACTGAGCCTACGCACCACAACTCCTGAGCCTGCACTCTAGAGCCTGCGGACCACAACTACTGAAGTCCACGCGCCTAGATCCTGTGCTCTGCAACAAGAGATGCCACTGCAGTGAGAAGCCCGTGCACTGCAACGAAGAGTAGCCCTTGCTCGCCACAACTAGAGAAAGCCCGCACGCAGCAACAAAGACCCAATGCAGTCAAAAATAAATTAATTAATTAAAATAAAATTGAGTACCAATGTATGCCACACTGAGACAGGAAGGGGGCAGGGCACAACCTTTAAAAGAATGACAGCCATTGAGGACATGACAAAAACTAGTTAGAACCAACTAGCTCCAAGATGGCAGACGACTGACTTCCACTAGACCTTGAGCCTCAGTATACACTCACTGTAATACATCAGCAGGCTAAATGACACACTCCCAGGCACTAAGACAGTTCTGAGGCCATTCCATAAAAGGCCAAAAAGTGAGTGGTGGTCCATTCCTGGAAATCTCTGCCTCCTTCCCCAAAATAGTTGGAATAAGCCTCCTACTCATTAGCCTGTGAAATTACCCACCCCTATAAAAAACCGACACCCCCGTACCCTGGCACCTCTCTTGCCTTCGGAGATGGCCCACACTCTCTCTTTGTAGTGTTTCTCCCATAGCCTCTCGCCTTCCGAGATGGCCCGCACTCTGTCTATGGAGTGTGTATCTCCCTGAATAAACCTATCACTTTACTATGGCTCGCTCTGAATTCTTTCCTGCTCAAAGCTAAGAACTGACACTTGGTGGCATCCCAGGAACTCGTCTGGGACCTGGGATGTGACCGTCCTCTCCGGCCCCACTTTCTTTCCTGCAACAACACAAGTGGTTCCTAACTGCAGTGTTGACAGAGAGACACATCACAATTAGCTGTGAAGTGTCTCACAAGAAATCAGTTTCTATTAATGTAGTATTAAAGCTTGTAAATGATTTGCTTTAGAATGAATGACACATTAGAATGGATTCAGTGTAGTACCTATACTATGGTCATTTTTATTCCGCATTCTGTGGTAAATATTTGAGTTAAAGAAAGAGATGTGGGTTGTTTGCTAAAGTGTCTAAAGTTAATTATAACCTTTGTCATAACAAATAATTATAACTTACAATAAGTGTAAGCTGTCCTAGCTATCCCAGGTCTAATAAATAGAACTTTTATTATTAATGTCTGCTTAGATTCTTTTGTTGAGGTTGTAAGAAGTCTACTAAATATACATACAACAATATCTTTTTAGAAAGAAACTTAAACTTTCCCTGAATCAGAGCACAGAGTTTGTTAGTTTCCTGTGTTGTGGAAGAGAATCCACTAGATGGTACTGTTACATAAATGATCATACTTGGAACAATACACTGAAATTTTCTTCTCCATTAAACAACTGCTCACTGAAATATTTTGTTTTTCAACTCAAACTATGCCAACTTGATTAATAGTGTAGCTTGGTCTAAAGTGAGGAAGTAAATTTTCACTATTAGGATTTATGGTAAGCTCCTTGCAAAATAAATAAGTAAGGTAATCAATTAGTAGTCTTCTAGCAGTTTGTATGCATGGAAAATTGTGCATCACAACATGCTATATTTTGTATTTGAAAATGAGCTCCTTTCAGAAACACATTTTGGTGCTTATGAGAAGGAAATTGCATTTGGTATGCATTTAAAATTTCCTGATTTATAGATGGCAATTTATTGATTATTTGGTGTTTACAAAGTTTTGCCAGGAAATCAACCACTAATCTGGGAAAGTCTAAACGTTACACACTATGCAATTAGAAGCAGATTTGATTTAATGGAGCAGCTACATGGAAGCCTCCTTGTACTATTTCCATGGAGTTCATGCTCTGGAATCTACCTTGGAGTTGGGCCATTTGAAAGCAAGCCATTTTGATACCTAAGTATCCTTGGAAGTAATCCAAGATGAACCTGCTTCATATAGAGTTCACTTTATAGTATCGTTATAACAATGAATCTCCAGATCACCAAAGTATGAATTACATATGGAGAGTTCAAAGGCTTGAATGGAAAAGATAATTCTATATTTGTATTAAAATCAGCAATTAAATATATCATCAGTAAAGTCACTACAGTTATTTAAATACTGGGAAATGTACTTATAGTGAGTTATAATACAGTAAGTAAGATAATATTACATTTTTTCTTTAAGTCCCTCTAATTTAGGGGTTCTTAACCTGGTCCATGGACCCTTGAATGTTCATGGATAGAAAATAGGGGTCTAGGAACTTTGAGTGGAAAAACTACGGTTAACTAAAATTCAGCATTTTCTCTAATTACAAATGTAGACAACAAATTATGGAAGTATTATCAGAGCCCGTGCTTTCGACATCAACAGAAATAACAGTTATCTTCATATCACATTACAGTTGTAGCATCTTGAAATATTTTTCTTATTCATCACTACTTTAAAGTTATGGTGATTATTAGACTGTTAGATCTTAAGATGTTAATAAATGAGTTACTCTATAATAGTTTAGAAATATTTTAATTACCATATTTTAGTATAATTATTGTCCTTTATAATCCTATATATTTTACTTTATGCATTTAGAAATATTATTCTGACAAGCAGTTCATAAGTTTTACACCAGACCACCAAAGGGGTCTGTAATACAAAAATGTTCAGAAACCTTGCTCTAAATTGTGCTTTGAGATAGGACATTCTGGAAAAGCTGCACATCGTTTCTCTTCCTTAAAAAAAAATAGCATCCTTTGGACTGTACCATTTAAGGGTACTGAATAACCTAAAGGGTGGGTGACCTTGAATAGTATCAGAATCAATGATTACCCTTCCATTTAGCTATAGGAATTTAGAAGGTGACTATTTCAAATAAGAGAATACTCAGGATTTCAAAATTTGTCAGAAAGTAAAACTTTTAAAATGCAGAGCAGTAGATTCTCTACTTTCTGTGGCAAATGGAATTGAGAATTGAAATAAATAGTGAGGAACCTGGTTTCTTAGTACTCACTTCCCCTGAAACAATTCAGAGGTTGAGAGACTAGACTGATGATTAAGTTCTCAGTTAACACACAGGTCCTGGTAACCTCAATAAATTAAGGAACATTTAAGAAACAGGAAGAAAATTTCTTCCAGGAAAAGAATTAAAAGTTTGTATGGTAAAAAATATAATACAATATCCTAAAACTATAAAATTGAGAAGAAAATCAAACTATAATGAATAACAGTAATTTCAAATTATTTGAATTTGGTAGACTCATCAGTAAATATTATATCTGTAGACACACTTCTTACAGACATAGTAACTACCAGTTGTGACTAATACCTTAAATGTGTCTCCTTACACATTGCCCACTTTTAATTCCCATTTAACTGTGAACCTTGGCAAAGGTTTATGTGACTAATATGTCCAGTGTATTCTCCCAATTCTCCCCATTTCTTGCTAAAAAATGTCAGTTTAGATTAAACAATATATTTAAAGAGAATTTTAAGAACTCAGAGGAATTGAGGGAAGAAGTGAGAGATTTATTATTTGTCTACTTGGTAGAAAACACTACAGCACTTTTCCTTAGTCTGTAAAGGCTTTTACATTTTATTTGTTAGATGTGAATGATAGTCTCTGTGTTTAAAGAATGACTGATGGTGCTAAGTGCTCCTCATTCTGCACCATTTACCAGTGGGAAAGTTAGAGCTTCTGGGTGTCGGGTCAGTGCCCTTCATCTGGAAGGATTTTTTGCTGGAGGAGTCCAGGCATGAATGCATGAATACATGAATGCAGGCTCATGCCTGTTATTTTGTTTTAGGAGGCCTCCCATTCATCTGCATGTGGAAAATCAACAGGTCTGCTGCTAGGGCCCTGAACTCTCTCCTGCTCAGCTAAAGGTTCACTCACTGGGAAGAACTGTTTCTGCTCCCTCAAGCTTTTCCTTCATCTCTCTTAGAAGCTTGTCTCCTCAGTGCCTCAGTGGCACCACTGTTCCTCTGACATTGCACCTCAGAATCAGTGTTAACTTTTTATTTATGCCACTCTGTGCACTCAGTCCTTAGATCTTGATCAGATAGGGGTTTTCCACTTCTTAATCTATATTGCCATGTTAATTCTCCAGTCCCTGGTCATTTCTTACCTCACATGATATATAAAATGTGACTATAGACCAATGGAACTGATTTTCCTTTGTGGCTTCTAGAATTCAATCTTATCACATTAGCTTAGAGTCATACCCTGCATCATTTTCACTTCGTTAATCTCTTTTCATTCAATACTAAATGGATTGCCAGACATCTTGTCACTGAGATTATGTGACAGTTATGATTATTTTAATCTCTTAAATCCTTCAGTGGTTCTCTGTTTTCCTCTTCTTTATTAATGTGTTAGTTGCAGTCAACATTTGTCAATATTATTTTCTTCATATCCCACGATACACTTTCCTGTTCTTTCTGTACTCCTCAGAAGTCTTTTATCTGTAAGCCATTTGTTTAAGCTTTCTCCAATATCTTATTTCCATAGTACTCTAGAAACATGACCTCATATTCCAGATTTTAATCTGTACCTTTTGTAAAATCTTTCTCAATTATTTAGAAGAAAATGCAGGCTTAAAAGCCTCAACCAGTTAGGGTATTTATCCTCAGTGCTAACACTTCTGTTACATACAAATGAGGATTTATAATTGCAACCTTTTCAAGAAAGGATTAAGTCACCTATAAGTGTTTGAGTGGTGGCCTCTTCATGTGCAACTGGCCCTACCCCATGAAATATTTTATCAAAAACTACAAAGGTGGTTTCTGAAGCTAAAGTTAAATCTTGTGAAGTTGAGCTACAGAACACATCCACTGGGTTGGCTAACAAGGAATCATTCTTTTCATACACTCTTAATCTTTAATAGCTTCTCTACATCCAGTTAGACAAATAATTCAACAGTGAAAAGATGTGGAATTTTGGAAAAATTTTGAAAACATTTTGGTTAAAGTGTATTTTCAGGGCTGGTGTCTTAGCTCAGACTGCTCTAACAAAATGTTATAGACCAGGCAGCTTAAACAAAAGGTATTTATTTCTCAGTTCTGGAAGTTGGGAAGTTCAAGATCAGGGTGCCGGCAAATTTGGTTCCCAGGGAGAGCTGCTCCCCGTCTTACAGAAAATCACTGCCTTGTTGTGTGTTCACATGGCCTTTCTCTCAGTCTTCCTATTCTTATAAGGACATTAATCTCATCGTGAGGGTGGGACCTAATTTAAACCTAATCACCCCAAAGGCCTCGTCTCCAAATACCATCACAGAGGATGTTAGGGCTTCAACATATGAATTTTGTGGGGACACAAGCAAAATTTACTATGGGCACATAATCAGCAGGACCCAGTGCAAGATGAAAATGTGAAGGAGCCCTTGTTTAAAAGCAAGAAAAGGGAATTCCCTGGTGGTCCAGTGGTTAGGACTCCACGCTTTCACTGGCAAGGGCGGGGGTTTGATCCCTGGTCTGGGAACTATGGACCCTGCAAGCCGTGAGGCGTGGTCCCCCCCCGGCCAAAAAAAAGAGAAAAAAACCCAAGTAAAAAGTGCCATTGGAGGTACTAAAATATAAAACTTTCCCCTTCTGCAGTCTCTCTTGACCTGTCATCGTGTCTTTTTCTTGCTACTTAATGTCACAGTCCCTTGAGAATGGGGATACTTGTTGGTTGAGTGCAGATCCTCACAGGTGCCTGGGACCGCACTACTGGCTGCCAGGCTCTCCTTCTTGTCAGCACTAGACCTCCATGGGAGATCAACCTCCCTTTCCCATGGGATTGCTACCTTAACCAGCAGTGGACAGGTGATTCCTAAGTGATTGTATGTGTCACACTGGGATGTGCTAGGTGCCTGGATAAGGGGTGAATGAGAAGGTTGCCCTTCTTGTCTCCTGCTAAGCTTGCTGTGGTGCTGCCAGCCTGGAAAGGGGATGGCCACCACCATGCCCTTCCCTGAGAAAAGGGTGTATGCCCTCTTGTACGCATCACCCTGAAGCCCCCCATGCCCACACCCTGGCCCACTGGGAGGTTGAGTGGGACCCAGAACACCATGGAGTCAGGAGATGGGCAGCTGAGAATCCATCCCAGGGAGGCAGGGGGCAGCAGGACTGCCCCTGAGCCAGGCCTCTAGATCCCCAGGCTTGTGCTGCATTGTCCCATTGGACTTCACTTACGCAATACAAATTCAAAGATAAAATTATTAAGAACTTTAGGACAAAGACTGCAGTGCCTTGAACTCCAAACAGGGGGCCCTTCTGGATGTGTGCCTCTGTGCTACTGTACTGGTCACACGCCCATGGAGGCGGCCTTTCATGCAATCCCTGAGACGTGGCTGTTATGTAGTATAGTGTTTAAGATCAAGCTAGTAAATCCTCTAAGAATTGGAAGGATAGCATAACACTGTATCACTCCTCGTGAAAGGCTATGTGCCATTCATTGTCTCTGAACCCCATAGTATCCACTAAATTAGCATATGCGAAAAGGTTATTCATTGAACATTGATACATCAAGACAGTGAACCAACAACAGGATATAATCCAAAATTAAATGTTATCAAGGAACATTCATTTATCAGTATAATTTATACTTTAGACAGACATTTCAATTTTGCACACATGTGTTCCCATATTGGAGGCTCTCTTTACAAAGGTACCATTTAGATTATTTTTCCTCTGATAAATTGATCAGTATTTAGGAAGGAGGAGCATTCACAGATAGAATCCACAAGGAGGAGCTCTGAACTCATTTAAGCATCAGGATTTGCAGTTTCTATCTCAGAGTGTATTCACGAGTAAGATTGTCTTGAAGTACATAATTAGTTCCAAGTTTTATCAGCTGAGTCTTTGGGGAATGGTAATGTGTAAACACTTATTAAAATGTTGTGGTGGGAGGGGGCATAATTCTGCATAAGTCAAATTAGACAGGTACAAACAAAACCAAAGGCTTCCTGCCCTTGGGATTATTTGTTCTTTGGTTGAAGATACATACCATATTGTGGATTCTCATCCATGTTAAGAGATAGCAAGGAAAGAGTATGGACATTTTTGCAGTTTACAGTTAGCTCTGACAAATAGAGATATAAACCGTGCAGCTCTCAGAATATGGTATTTTTCCCAGGGCATCTCTGCGGGGTTGGGTGGGCAGGGAAAGTTATTGAGTTATGTTTCTATATATTGAGTTCTCATATCAGGAAAGAATGAATTAAAGTGTATTGTGGGATGTCTTGTACAAATATAAATAAATGGATACATAAACAGTATACTGTAAACAGATGAGACAAAGCAATAGAAATGAAGGCTTATAAAGTGTATTGGATTGTAGACTTTGTTTTCCTGTCTCTATTTTTAATCTATATAAAGCCTCCAAGTCTCTTGAGCCAGCTGGAGAAATTAAGAGTGTCGTATTGAGTCAGGAGTATGTTGGGACAATGGCTGGTGAAACTTGAAAGGCGGAATCATTCCTTTGATCTTTCTTTTTGGTGCTCCAGCCTGGCTTTGGGATAGGGATATATATTGATACTTAGTAAAACTTGGCAAGCTCTACCTTGTGTGGCTAAATACCCATGACTTGGTTAGTTCTACACAGCTGGAGAGTTTGGATGATTTTTTTTTTTACTCTTGTTGTAAGGTTAGTAGAAGTGAATTGGGAAGGAGTGGTATAGTTTGACTGGTACTTCCCCCAAAGAAAGGAAAGTTGGATTAGACTCACAGGGTGAAAAACTAAAGAGGTCTTTCTTAGCAAAATAAAACCACCTACCCTTCTATCACCATTTCTTTACCTTGCTTTTATTTTTCACCATCTAGCTTTGTGTTGTGTATTTATTTGCTTTTAATGTGTTCCCCCCACTAAAATATGTGTCATTCTGAGGACAAGACTTTGATTTGGTTTAGATTTATCCTTAGAGTGTAGAACTGTGCATGGCACAAAGTAAGTAGGTGCTCAATAATTATTTGTGAAATTAATAAATCAATGAGTCTGTAATGTCACATGATTTATCTTTTTAAATTATATTTTATCATCTTTTGATTGAGATCAAAATCACAATGTTGTAATGCTGCTCCTCCTTTGATATTGGGAAATAGGGAAATTCTCAACGTTAACTAGGCTGATAATTAAGGTTTCCTCTACTGAGGGAGTCTCCTATATCTCCCTACTTGAAGCGGGGGCCTGCAGATCAGCAGCACGTGGGGGCCCCAACCCAGTGCTATTGAATCAGAATCTGCATTTTCACAAAATGCCCAGGTGGTTTGTATGAATAGTAAAATTTGAATGGGTGACTCCACAGAATGGGCCTTTAACCAGGCATGTAATTAGATGGGAAAGTTTGGCTTCGATTTACTCCTGAGCAAAGCAAAAGAAGAAAGGAGGCTGCAACTGGGATGAAATGGAATGTTTTACAGTGCCTTTTACTCTTTCTGCCTTTATATCATCCTAAATACTTCTATATCAAGCCCTTTCAACTGTAAATCTTTGTTGGTGCTTTTCATTTCTTTTCCATCTTAATTTTTTTTCCAGGTTTCTTATGTTGTTATAGTTTCATCTACTATGTCATAAGCCAATAGAATGCTTTGTATTTCACATATGAATGCACTTCTTTCAAATAATGGCCTGTCCTAAAAATCTTACCTCTCTGTGTATAAATATTTTCTTCCTCAGCTTTCTTAGATGTCAAGAAAAAAGTCCATATTATAAGTGAGATTCTGTCCTTCAAGCAACATTTTATAAAGGATCCTTTTTCATCTTTGGACCGTTGCTTACAGCAGTGCCCTCCTTGGGCCTGGGGTCTCTTTTTTAGTGGCTTTTCAAGTATTAACTGAGTGCTTGAGTGAGAGTTATGTTCAGAAACTAGGTGCTGTGTATTTTAATAAACATTACCTGAACTGTATCCTCAGGAATGGTTAACTTCTTTTTTTTTTTTTTGTGGTACGTGGGCCTCTCACTGTTGTGGCCTCTCCTGTTGCGGAGCACAGGCTCTGGACGCACAGGCTCAGCAGCCATGGCTCACGGGCCTAGCTGCTCCGTGGCATGCGGGATCTTCCTGGACCAGGGCACGAACCCGTGTCCCCTGCATTGGCAGGCGGACTCTCAACCACTGCGCCACCAGGGAAGCCCAGGAATGGTTAACTTCTAATGGATATAATTGAGAGTCAGACAGAAGGTCACTCTTAGAGATTAGGGACAGGAAAATGCCAATAGTGGTTTGATTTTTTTTTTTTTTTTGGTTACAAATGTCCTGGGTCAGCATTTTAAGATTTTTGTGTTAAGTGTTAATACATAGAATAAATTATCTTCCTTCCCCCATTGCTACCATCTTATCTCCACATTGAAGTTAGTTTCCTTGATGAAAGAAAGCTTACCTTATAATTTCCTCTGGGTGGTATCTAACACAGTATTGCGCACTTCATAGTGTTCAGTACAAATTCATGATTTGAAATTTGAAAAAAGAAAGAATTAGCTGCAAATAGAATTGTGAATAAGCAAAATATCTAATAAGACAAATAAGCCATGCATTTAGTAGACAGAAGCACAAATCAAAAGGGTGGTTTATGGTGTTTTCTATGGACATTTTAAAGTTGCATGAATCACTATAATTAGCAATCATTAGAAATGTTTTACATTGTATAGCCAAAATATCTTTAATTTTAATATGTATTTAGGGTTAACTATAGAACTGGTTATCTGTTTTCTTTTGGAAGCTATATTCATGCATTCATCTAGGTAAAAATTGATAATGCCAAGATAGCATCATTTTGCTTCATTCATATTCCCTAGTGATGATCATACCATCTTTCCTCAGCTGAATAACAAAAACCAGTTTCTTTGTTCCGTCTTGAAAGGTGATGTGAAATGAACTCAGCCTGCCTTTGTTTGTCTATATCCTGTGCCGAATTAGTCTTAGTGAATAATATAAAGTCACGACAGGCTCTCTTTTCTAGCTTTTGGTGGTGCTGACATACACAGAAACACAGTGCTTTATATTTTGCAGGTTTAAGAGAATACTATGTGCAGTACAGCCTCACAAAAATAAGGTTATACAAGTATGCAGTAAATTAAACAATGCTGACATGGATGTGATAAGATATAGGTAGGCAACATCAAACTGTTAGGCTTACTGTTGTAGTTTATTTTTGAACTGATGCAAAATGTAAAGTACCCAATTTTCATGTCATTGGATTCTATTCTATTCTAACTCGCCCCCCGCCCAACCCTGTTTCATCAGGTCCTTAGGTATGTTCCAGTTTAACCCTGCCTGTGCTTACTATTTATGTTAGGTATATTATGTATAATTATAGATACAAAGTTTGACCCAATTACACTTTGGAGCTGATAAGAGAAAGTCCGTGATGTAAATGAAACTCTTTTGGGCAAGTTTTCATTAAAAACAAGTCCCAAAGCTATAGCAGAGGAAAAGCTATTTGAATTTAGTTTTTCCTTTTCCTCTTCCTATCTGTATTTACTTTTTCACTGCTGAGAAATAAGAGAGATCAAAACCAAGTGTGTTTGAATTGCTTTTTCCCCACCTAATATGGTAAAATCAAAAACCAGAATATCAAGGATCACAACGGGATGAAAGGGCTTGGTACTACCTCCTAAGCCAAAGAGAATAGGAGGGGGCCTAGTGATGTAATTTAGGGTCAGGAAGGAAAGAGATGGTCTTTTAATATAATATGATCTAGGAGATCACTTCCACATTAGTGGAGTAAGAACCCTTGAAAATCCACTCCTCTATAAAAAACAATGAGAACATTGACAAAAATTATCAAAGCCTTAATCAAAGGCTTGCAATAATTTGAGGACCATTTATTCAAGAAAAATGTTTAAATGTTGGTAAGAACAGCGAGCTTTGTGTTGTTTTGATTTTGCCATATCCTATCCCCCTCTAACTGGCCTTGAAATCATGGTAGCCAAGAGAATCAACAGCAGCCTAGTAGTTACTGGGAGGGACAGAACAGGTTTGAAGATTCTTAAAAAACCCCATTCCCAGATAATTGTCATCATATGGCTTGTCTGTCAGTTCCCTGGAAACCTCCTTGGCAGGGCTTGTCTTTATATGACCTAACTGGTTCAATGCTAACAGCCTTTTCCTCTGAAGCATTTGCTGAATATAATCAATGACAATTATTTAGAATTGCAGCTGCCTGATGTGGTGATAATATTTGGGCCACACAGGAACCTGGTCAAAAACTTAAAAGGAAAAGCTGGGTAATGAGATGTTCATAGGGGTCTTTAAAAGGATCTGACATATTCCTAGGAATCTAGAAGGCCACACACATGCAAAGCTGTGTGCATGTCTAGGAATAACCTGAGAAGGCTCTTATGTCTCACTTCTGGTTGACCTGAAGTTCTGCTCAAGCAGGAAGTGAAGACTAAGGTAGTAAACTACCTGCCTGGCATTGAAGGCATAACCCACACAGAACCCCTTAGGAAATGCTAGGAGACTTATTGGTTCTAGTCATTTAAGAAAATCTCTATCCAATTGTTAGCTGATCCAAAGCTAACTGAGCAGATACATCAGTGTCCACACCTGACAAACAATACAGATTTTATAGAATTAGTCCAGGAAACCTGTTAAACAAACAGCAACAGCAAAAAACCTTGGGGAGAAGATCTGATTTTCAGAGTTGCCATATTATTTAAAATATTTAGTTTTTGCCATAATATGTTATTTCAAGGCATGCAAAGAAAAGGAAAGTATGGCCCATGAACAGGGGGATAACAAATCAGTAGTAACTGACTCTGAGGAAGCTCAGATATTATTAGAACACCATAAATTACTAGACAGACTTTAAATCAGTTGTTATAAATATGTTCAAAGCACTAAAGGAAACTTTGTCTACAGAATTAAAGAAAAGTATGGGAGTAATGTCTTGTCACATAGAGAATATCAATGAAGAGGTAGAAATTATAAAAACGGAATAGAATATCTGGAGTTGAAAAGTACAATAATTGAAATTTAAAAAAAAAAAATCACTTGAGCTCAACAGCAGATTTGACCTGGCAGAAGAAAGAATCAGAAAATTTGGAAATAGGTCAACTGAGATTTTATAGTCTGACAAACAGAAAGAAAAAAAAAAAGAATAGAGCTTCAGAGATATGGGGAGACCATGAAGTATCAATATATCAACAAATGCATAATGGGAGTACCAGAAGGAAAGGAGAAGAAAAAAGGGGCTGAAAGAATGTTTAAGGAAATAATGTCCAAAAACTTACCAAATTGATAAAAATTATTAATCTCCACATCCAAAAAGTTTAACACGGTCCAAATGGAGCAAATTCAAGGAGATCCACATCTAGACACATCCTAATCAAACTGTTGCAAGACAAACACAAAGAGAGACTACTGAAAGTAGTGAGAGAAGCAGCTCATCACACACAAGAGGTGTTCAATATGAATAACAGCTTATTTCTTAGAAGAAACCAGGGAGGCCAAGAGGCAGTGGTATGACATATTCAAAGTGGTGAAATAAATACTGAGAGAACTTGTTGCTAGCAAGCCTGTCATACCAAAAATACTAAGGGGATCCTTTAGGTCAGCAGTCCCCAGCCTTTTTGGCAGCAGGGACTGGTTTCATGGAAGACAATTTTTCCATGGACTGGAGGTGGGTGGATGGTTTCGGGATGATTCAAGCACATTACATTCATTGTGCTCTTTATTTCTATTATTATTACATTGTAATATATAATGAAATAATTATATAACTCACCATCCTGCAGAATCAGTGGGAGCCCTGAGCTTGTTTTCACTTGCCACTCACTGATAGGGTTTTGATATGGCTCTGCAAGCTATTGATTTATTATGGTCTCTTTGCAGTCAATGATAAGCTACTAATGATAATCTGTATTTGCAGCCACTCCCCAGCGCTAGCATCACCGCCTCAGCTCCACCTCAGATCATCAGGCATTAGATTCTCATAAGGAGTGTGCAACCTAGAGCCCTCACATGTGCAGTTCACAGTAAGGTTCTCACTCCTATGAGAATCTAATGTCGCCGCTGATCTGACAGGAGGTGGAGCTCAGGCAATAATGCGAGTGATGGGGAGTGGCTGTAAATACAGATGAAGCTTCACTCGCTTGCCCGCTGCTTACCTCCTGCTCTGCGGCCCAGGGGTTGGGGACCTCTGCTTTAGGTTAAACAAAAGGACCCTGGAAACTAATTTGAATCCACATGAAGAAATAAAGGGCACTGGTAAGGGAAATGATAAAGATTAGAGATTTAGAAATAAAAGAAGTAGAGAATAGAAATCTAATAGAGAAATCAATGAAACGGAATTTTTTTATAAAGATCAAGAAAATTGACAACCTTTAGCTAGACTGACCAAGAAAAAAAACACCAGACTCAAATTACTAAAGCCAGATATGAAAGAGAAGTCACTACTGACCTTAAGGAAATGAAATGATTATAAGGGAATATGTAAATGACTATATCCCAACAAAAACTAGATAGCATAGACGAAATGGACAAATTCTTAAAAAGACACAAATTACTGAACTGACTCAAGAGAAAGAAAATTGGAAAATACTTATAACAAGTAAAGTGATTAGACATTTAATTTAAAAACTTTCCACAAAGAAAAGTTCAGGCTCATGTGGCTTCACTGGTGAATTCTGCCAAATGTTTAAAAGGAATGAGTACCACTCCCTTACAAATTAAAATATAGAAGAAGAGCGAACACTTTCTGTGATAGGCTAAAAAATAGCACCTCCCCCGCCCCCGCCACAAGATATTCATGTCCTAATCCCTGGAACCTATAAATGTTACCTTTCAGGTAAAGTCTTTACAGATATGATTAAGTTAGGAATCCTGACACCAAGGTAGAGATTATTCTAGATTATGTCAGCCCAATGCAGTCATAAATGTCTTCATAAAAGAGAGGAAGAGGGAGGGAGATTTTAAACAGAAGAGGAGAAGTCTATGTGATGATAGAGGCAGAGATTAGAATGGTGCCAGCCACAAGTCAAAGAATACTGGTAACTACTTGAAGCTGAAAGAGGTGGGGAATGGATTTTCCTTTAGAGTTCCCAGAGTGAGCATAGCCCTGCCAACATCTTAATTTTAACTCAGCAAAACTGCTTTTGGACTTTTGACCTCCAGAAGTTTAGGAGAGTAAGTTTTTGTTGTTTTAAGCCACCTGTGTTGTGATAATTTTTAACAGCAGCTATAGGAAACCAGTATACTTTCCAACTCATTTTGTGACGCTGGTATCATCCTGGTGCTAAAACTGGATGGAGACACAGAAAAAAGAAAACAAAGACTGATATCCCATGTGGACATAGATACATAAATGCTCAGCAAAATACTAGCAAATTGAATCCAGTAATATAAAAAAAAATCATACAACATGACCAAGAGGGATTATCTCAGGAATGCAAAGTTGGTTTAATATCTGAAATCAATGAATTATAATACATTAATAGAATAAAGAACAAAACCCAATAATCAACTCTCTAGAGGGAGAAAAACATTTTGACAAAAATCCAGTAAAAAATCCAAAAAAATAGGATTAAAGGGGTATTTCCTTAAACAGATAAAGGATAACCATGAAGAACCCACAGCTAACATCATATGTAATGGCAAAATGCTGAACACGTTCCCCTTAAGGTCATAAGCAAGACAAGATTGTCTTCTCTTGTCATTTCCTTTTTTTAATATATTTAAAAAATATTTATTTATTTATTTATTATTTATTTTGGCTGTGCCAGGTCTTAGTTGCAGCATGCGGGATCTTTAGTTGCAGGCATGTGGACTTCTTAGTTGCGGAATGGGGACTCTTAGTTGCAGCATGCATGCAGGATCTATTTCCCCAACCGGGGATCGAACCCGGGCCCCCTGCATTGGGAGCATGAAGTCTTACCCACTGGACCACCAGGGAAGTTCCTGCTCTTGTCATTTCAATTTGACATTGGATTGGAAGTTCTAGGCAAGGTAATTAGGCAAGAAAAAGAAATAAAAGACATCTAGCCTTTTGGCCAGAACTGCCATCTTCCAGTAATTTGCCAACATGACCAACACAGAAGGAAAGAGGAGAGGCACCTGCTATATGTTCTCTAGGTCTTTTAGAAAATATGGAGTTGTTCCTTTGGCCACATGCATGTTAATCTATAAGAAAGGTGACATTGTTAGACATCAAGGGAATGGGCACTGTTTAAAAAGGAATGCCCCACAAATGTTATCATGGCAAAACTGGAAGAATCTATAACATGTGTCCCCAGCATGCTGTTGGCATTGTTGTAAACAGACAAGTTAAGGGCAAGATTCTTGCCAAGAGAATTAATGTACATATTGAGCATGTTAAGCGCTCTAAGAGCTGAATGGCTTCCTGGAACATGTGAAGGAGAATGATCAGAAAAAGAAGGAAACCAAAGAGAAATGTACTTGGGTTCAACTGAAGCACCAGCCTGCTCCACCTAGAGAAGCACACGCTGCGTGGCTTGTGGAGTCTTAGTTTGACGGCAGTGAAAGCACCGAGTCCTAACCACTGGACTGACAGAGAATTCCCTAGAGAAGCACACTTTGTAAGAACCAATAGAAAGGGCCTGAGCGGCTGAAACCCAATGAATTCATGGCATGACAGGTCTAAAAAAAATAAAAGATCTCTGGACTGTAAAAATGTTTTTCTTAATTGAGTTAAAGTGTGGTGTCCACAGCCCCAAAGAAATATTTAAAGCGCACTTTGTATCCTAAAAATGAATGAATGAATGAGCGAATGAATAAACAAATGATATCCAGATCGGAAAGGAGGAAGTAAAACTACATCACACCATATACTAAATTTAACTCCAAATGGATCAAAGGCCTAAATGTAAGAGCTAAAACTATAAAATTCTTAGAAGTAATCATATGAGTAAATATTTGTGTCCTTGGATTAAGTAATGGTTTCTTAAATATGACACCAAAAGTACAGGTGACAAAAGAAAAAGATAGACAAATTGAACTTCACCAACATTAAAAGCTTTTGTGCTTCAAAGGGCACCATCAAGAAATTAAAAAGATAACCCATAGAATGGGGGGAAATATTTGCAAATCCTATTTTGATACAGGGACTAGTATCCATAATATAAAATTATCTCCTATAACTTAAAATGACATGGCAAATAACCCCCCAAAAAATTAGTAAAGGATTTGAAAAGATATTTTTCCAAAGAATATATACAAATATCCAATAAGAACATGAGAAGGTGCTCAAAGTCATTAATCATTAGGGAAATGCAAATCGAAACTACAGTGAGATACCACTTCTCACTCACTAGGATGCCTATAATAATAATAATTTAAAAAGGAAAATAATAAGTGTTGGCAAAGATGTGAAGAAATCGAAACCCTCATACATTGTTAGTGGGATTGTAAAATGTTACAGCTATTCTGGAAAACTGTTTGGCAATTCCTCAAAATGTTAAACTTAGAGTTAACTTATGATGCAGCAATCTACTCCTAGGTATATACCTAAGAGAATTGAAGACATATGTCTACATAAAAACCAGTACACTAATGTTCACAGCAGCGTTATTCATAATAGCTGAAAAAGTGGAAACAACTCAAATATCCATAAATTGATGAGTGGATAAACAAAATGTGATATATCTGTACAATGGAATATTATTTCACAATAATAAAGAATAAAGTGTTGATACATGCTACATCATGGAAGAACCTTGAAAACATTATGCTAAGTGAAAGCAGCCAATCACAAATGGGTACACATTATATGATTCTGTTTACATGAAATGTTCAGAATAGGCAAATCCGTTGAGACCAAAAGTAGATAGGTAGTTGCCAAGGGGTGGGATAGGGTGGGATGAGGAGAGTCTGCTAATGGGTGCAAAATATTTTTTTATGGTGATGAAAATGTTCTGAAATTAGACAGTGGTGATGGTTGCACAACTCTGAATATGCTACCAACTTCTGAATTATGTACTTTAAAAGGGTGATCATATTACATACATTATGTATGTAATATGATCTAACTATTATACTAGGAGGATGATAGCTAACTTTGATACAGACCTATGAGGGATATAGACAAGAGATTAATTCTTATAGTATTAGATAGCATAGAAACAAGCTATCAAAAACCCCAAATTATTCAGAGGTGATCAAAGAATACTAAAGAGAAGAGGAAAAAAAGCAAGATGCCACTTCAAGGTTTCTTGTTCCCTCACCCAGGACTCAGCTTTCCCTTCTACCCAGTATCACAAACTTGTGCACATGGGCCTGTGTAATACAATATTTATAAGGTGAATATTCAACCTGTTGCTACTCACATACACTAACCCTATACTTTCCATATTATTCTTTACCGTTCTTTTTTCTTTTAACATCTTTATTGGAGTATAATTGCTTTACAATGGTGTGTTAGTTTCTGCTTTATAACAAAGTGAATCAGCTATACATATACATATATCCCCATATCTCCTCCCTCTTGCATCTCCTTCCCACCCTCCCTATCCCACCCCTCTAGGTGGTCACAAAGCACCGAGCTGATCTCCCTGTGCTATGCAGCTGCTTCCCACTAGCTGTCTATTTTACATTTGGTAGTGTGTATAAGTCCATGCCACTCTCTCTCTTCGTCCCAGCTTACCCTTCCCCCTCCCCGTGTCCTCAAGTCCATTCTTAGGTCTGCGTCTTTATTCCTCTCCTGCCCCTAGGTTCTTCATAACCATTCTTTTTTTTTTGTTTTTAGATTCCATATATATATATGTTAGCATACGGCCTTTACCATTCTTTACACACATGTAGTCAATCTCAAGACTCATGAAAGAAACTTCTCCCTTTTTATTCTGAATTCTTGTGCACTAGCAAATATTTTAGAAGTTTAAACAATATGTCAACGTATTTTATAGTTACTTTAACTGAGAAACATAACTAGATTTAAAAAAACAGGACAGTTTCCTTTTCTAAATTCTCATTTATATCAATCAGGGTTTAGTGAGAAAAATAGAAGTTACCCTAGATGTCTTCAAGATTTTCAAGGAGAAAATAATTTTTTTCAGGGAATTAAGTACTTACAAAATTGTAGGAAAGGCCGGTATAACTGAATCACTTTGCTGTACACCTGAAACTAACACAACGTTGTAAATCAACTATAATCCAATAAAAATTGGATTAAAAAATTGTAGGAGGGGCTTCCCTGGTGGCGCAGTGGTTGAGAGTCCGCCTGCCAATGCAGGGGACAGGGGTTCGTGCCCCGGTCCAGGAGGATCCCACATGCCGCGGAGCGGATGGGCCTGTGAGCCATGGACTCTGAGCCTGCGCGTCCGGAGCCTGTGCTCCGCAAATGGGAGAGGCCACAACAGTGAGAGGCCCGCATACTGCAATTAAAAAAAGAAAAAAAAAAAAATTGTAGGAAAGGCCAGAAGAAGAGAAAGAGGAAGTGGGGGGTCTTCGAGAAATGAGAAAATTGTAGGCAGCTGCTGCCTACATTCCAGCTGAAGCCTGATGGTAGACCATAAAGTCCAAGAAGCAAGCTGTTGTTGATGCCACGGCTGCAGAAGTCTGAAATGCTGTGTGAGGAAGAGTAGATTCTGTCTCCTTACTGCCTTCCAAATCTTATGCAAGTGCTTGTTTTTGATGGAATCTCAGATGGAATCCTACTAGCAAGAGATTCTGAGAAATGTAGTTCCCAAGCTTCTAGCCCCTGCAGTACCAAGAGAATATGTACAAAAGAGTGCTGGAATGTTACTGATCGATAGCCATTGTGACATGACTTCAGAAGCCAAAGCACTGGTCAAAATGAACTTTGGGTGAATGATGCTTTAGGTTTGCAGTTGACTCTTTGTTTTTTTAAATACTAGAGAATTTACTACTGCATTTCTGCCTTATATTATATTTCTTATGTCTCTGTCTGGCTACCTGAGTTAAACCCAGAATATATTTGTCTTAGTGTTTCCTTTCTGCTGTAACAAGTTGCCACAAACCTTAGTGGCTTCAAACAATACAAGTTTGTTCTCTTACTGTTTTAGAGGCATAAAGTCTGAAATCAGTGAAAAGTCAAAGTGTCAGCAGGGTTGGTTTCTTTAGTAGGCTATGGGGGACTGAGTTTCCTTGCCTTTTTTAGCTTTTGAAGGCTGCCTGCATTCCTTTACTTGATTCCTTCCTCGAATAACTCTGCTCTCTTGTTTCCATCATCACATTTCCTTCTTTTCCGTCGTCAAATGTCTCTCTGCCCCACTCCTATAAGGACAGTTGTGATTATGTTTAGGTCCCACCTAGAAAAGTCAGGATAATCTCTCCATCACAAGAATCTTAATCACATCTGTAAAGTTTCTTCTGCCATAGAAAGAAACATTCACAGGCTCCAGGGATTAGGACCTAGATATCTTTGGGGGCCATTGTTCAGCCTACTACAACATTTACAAAATATGTGCTTTTCTTTTTAAAGACACATCCTTATTCCTATTTTGTGCCAGTACTTTCCTGTCCAACATGTAAGCTACTAGGCTTATCCCATCACTATAACTTTGGATCTGTGATTTTACAGAAAGGGTACTCTGGCATATATTGCTCTTTCTTTGATGATCCTTGTTTATATGGTGCTGAGTACTTCAACTTTACAGGCACAAAAGGCTCTGGGGCAGTGGATGCATTAAAAAGAACCCTTGGGGCTTCCCTGGTGGCGCAATGGTTGAGAGTCCGCCTGCCGATGCAGGGGACACGGGTTCGTGCCCCAGTCTGGGAAGATCCCACATGCCACGGCGTGGCTGGGCCCGTGAGCCATGGCCGCATCCGGAGCCTGTGCTCCGCAATGGGAGAGGCCACAACAGTGAGAGTCCCACGTACCACAAAAAAAAAAGAAAAAGAACCCTTAATTCTTTCAAATGTCATATCCTAATTTTGCGCCAAAAGAAGTATTACCTGTTTTCTGCTAAACGCTTTACTTGTTCTGCTTCTGGTTGATTCTTGGCTCACACATCCTGTTTAGTGGTGTCATGACTTTATTTGCTGAGGCATGGTCTACAGCTGTACTATAGTTGGAGCCTGGTTAAAGGACTGGGACCAGTTCTGGGCTTTTTGTTCCTCAGGACCTAAAATGTGTTCCCTTGTTCCACATTCTTGGACCTTGCTTAACAACTTGGCCCCAGTTTTCCCAAGGAAGGATTCTAGTGCATTTCTCTCCTTCCAGTTTCAGTTCTTATGGTTCTTCTATTGGGGATGAGGGTTCCTTTCTGAGGCCTCAGTCATAAAGACAGGAGAGTAGTAGATGGATCTCTGTGAACCTTTCTATCAACTGACCAATGATTTCACTCAGATTACATGAGAAGACTCTTTATTAGAGCAGGATTCTATTTCCAAAGAAGAAAGATGACATAGAGTAAGAATATGAAATATGGGAATTCCCTGGTGGTCCAGTGGTTAGGACTCTGCACTTTCACTGCTGAGGGCCCGGGTTCAATCCCTGGTAGGGAAACTAAGATCCCACAAGCTGAGTGGTGTGGCCAAAAAAAAAAAAAAAAAAAAAGTCTATGCAATAATTGGAGGTGAACAGTGGCAAATGCCAAAGTCCTTCCTGAACTAAAGCTTTGGATTAAGTAAAATGTACTAGCACACAATTTTCTTGCATCCCTATCTCACCAGTTTTATCCTGTAGTAGCAAGTGACATCCAGACAACACAAAGATTGGCAGCAGTTGGAAAAGGAAAGACCTCTAGTGTTTGGTTATACAGTTGGATACTCGCCAGCATCTAACATCAGACTACTTTTTCAAAATCGCCAATCTATCAGCCAAGTTATCCAAAGCTACAGACACAGAGGGGTCACTTAGGTGTGAGCCTTCCCTGTTAAAGCAATTTTTTAAGGGCCAACAAGGAAAGGCTTCAGTGTGGAGGATTTCCTTTGTTCTATGAAATAATCAGATATGCAGGAATGATCCTTTATTTACACAGGGAGTTTCTAACAGTAGATTCTGATTTTGCTATTGGGGCTCCTGTTTCTCATTTATCCTAAGAGAATTTGAAATTCAAAAAGAAAGAAGAACTGTGAAAAAGCAGAATGTCTTGAATATGCTATTGATGTAAAGATTAACCTTTAGAAGAGGGCATCTGCTATGGCACGGCTCTATGTAGAAAGTCTGTTTACAAAAGAAGGCATTAATCAAGACATATGAATCCATTTATAATGTCCTTGCACTGTTGCAGACTTCAGAGTGAGCTAGTGAGGGAGACAGCTGAAGCCTGACAGCTAATTTAAACCCGAGGTCTTCACTGTCCAGAGATTTATCAGAGAGTCAAGCAGCCAGTATAGTATCCTTTATGACTTGTACCTTCTCCGTTTTCAGAGGTAGTAAATGAAAAAGACTGAAAAAGGAGGTGCCATCTATTGCAGCTGTGTAAAATCACATAAACACCGTGCCCTGGGCTTTCATTATAACACTTTCTTCTTAGCTAATTACTGTCAGCATTAAATTACAGAGTCAGGAGGCCCCAGTCAATACCAATTCATTCATTTCAGGACACAGTTTGGCAGAAAACCTGTAGTGAAAGGCCAAACTTTTATCCACTAAGCCTTTTATTTGTGATTAAACAAAAGTCTTGACAAGTAGTATAATTTGCATCAAGCAGGGCTACACCAAGGGCTGATTAATAGTTTTTTTAAAAAAATAAAAATCAGCTCTAGCCTCTAGTCCACTTGACAGGATTTATCATTTTGCATATCAAAAGGCACAACGGTGGTCAATTATTTTTTTCCCAGTTCAAGCATTATACCTTTCATCCAATGAGTAACATGACTTTTAAAAAATAACTGTAACCTTTTACACCCATCAGATCTAAGTTGTTGTCTTTTAATACTGTACTGGAGAGGTGAGATTTTTGGTGGTATTGGTTTTTATAATATGTTGACTGGAGAGATTTACTATCCTAACCCTTTTATTTTTTATTTATTTATATTTTGAATTTTATTTATTTTTTATACAGCAGGTTCTTATTAGTTATCTATTTTATCCATATTAGTGTAAATATTTCAATCCCAATCTCCCAATTCATCCCACCACCATCACCCCCGACCCCGCTTTCCCCCCTTGGTGTCCATAAGTTTGTTCTCTACATCTGTGTCCCTATTTCTGCCTTGCAAACCGGTTCATCTGTACCATTTTTCTAGATTCCACATATATGCATTAATATACGATATTTGTTTTTCTCTTTCTGACATACCTCACTGTGTGAAGTAAGTCTGGGGCCATCCACATCTCTACAAATGACCCAATTTCGTTCCTTTTTATGGCTAATATTCCTTTGTATATATGTACCACATCTTCTTTATCCATTTGGCTGTTGATGGGCATTTAGGTTGCTTCCATGAACTGACTACTGTAAATACTGCTGCAGTGAACATTGGGGTGCATGTGTGTTTTTGAATTATGGTTTTCTCTGGGTATATGCCCAGTAGTGGGATTGCTGGGTCACATGATAATTCTATTTCTGGTTTTTTAAGGAACCTCCATACTGTTCTCCATAGTGGCTGTATCAAGTTACATTCCCACCAACAGTGCAAGAGGGTTCCCTTTTCTCCACACCCTCTCTAGCATTTGTTGTTTGTAGATTTTCTGATGATGCCCATTCTAACCGGTGTGAGGTGGTACCTCATTATAGTTTTGATTTGCATATCTCTAATAATTTAGCAGCTTTTCATGTGCCTCTTGGCCATCTGTACGTTTTCTTTGGAGAAATGTCTATTTAGGTTTTCTGCCCATTTTTTAATTGGGTTGTTTGTTTTTTTATTATTGAGCTGCATGAGCTATTTATATATTTTGGAGATTAATCCTTTGTCTGTTGGTTTGTTTGCAAATATTTTCTCCCGTTCTGAGGGTTGCCTTTTCGTCTTGTTTATGGTTTCCTTTGCTGTGCAAAAGCTTTGAAGTTTCATTAGGTCCCATTTGTTTATTTTTGTTTTTATTTCCATTACTCTAGGAGGTGGGTGAAAAAGGACCTTGCTGTGATTTATGACAAAGAGTATTCTTCCTATGTTTTCCTCTAAGAGTTTTATAGTGTCTGGTCTTACATTTAGGTCTTTAATCCATTTTGAGTTTATTTTTGTGTACGCTGTTAGGGAATGTTCTAATCTGATTCTTTTACATGTAGCTGTCCAGTTTTTCTAGCACCACTTACCGAAGAGGCTGTCTTTTCTCCATTGTATATTCTTGCCTCCTTTATCAAAGATAAGGGGACCATATGTGTGTGGGTTTATCTCTGGGCTTTCTATCCTGTTCCACTGATATATATTTCTCTCTGTGTGCCAGTACCATACTGTCTTGATTACTGTAGCTTTGTGGTATAGTCTGAAGTCAGGGAGTCTGATTCCTACAACTCTGGTTTTTTCCCTCAAGATTGCTTTGGCTATTTGGGGTCTTTTGTGTGTCCATACAAAATTTTAGATTTTTTTCTAGTTCTTTAAAAAAATGCCATTGGTAATTTGATAGGGATTGCATTGAATCTTTAGATTGCTTCAGGTAGTATAGTCATTTTCACAATATTGATTCTTCCAACCCAAGAACATGGTATATCTCCATCTGTTTGTGTCATCATTGATTTCTTTCATCCATGTCATAGTTTTCTGAGTACAGGTCTTTTACCTCCTTAGGTAGATTTATTCCTAGGTATTTTATTCTTTTTGTTGCAGTGGTGAGTGGGATTGTTTCCTTAATTTCTCTTTCTGATCTTTCCTTGTTGGTGTATGGGAATGCAATAGATTTATGTGCATTAAGTTTGCATCCTGCAACTTTACCAAATTCAGTGATGAGCTCTAGTAGTTTTCTGGTGGCATCTTTAGGATTATTTATGTAGAGTATCGTGTCATCTGCAAACAGTGACAGCTTTACTTCTTCTTTTTTGATTTGCCTTCCTTTAATTTCTTTTTCTTCTCTGATTGCTGTGGCTTGGACTTCCAAAACTATGTTGAATAATAGTGGCAAGAGTGGACATTCTTGTCTTGCTTCTGATCTTAGAGGAAATGCTTACAGTTTTTCACCATTGAGAATGATGTTTGCTGTGGGTTTGTTGTATATGGTCTTTATTATAATGAGGTAGGTTCCCTCTATGCCCACTTTCTGGAGAGTTTTTATCATAATGGGTGTTGAATTTTGTCAAAAGCTTTTTCTGCATCTATTGAGATGATCATATGGTTTTTATTCTTCAATTTGTTAATGTGGTGTATCACACTGATTGATTTGCGTATAGTGAAGACTCCTTGCATCCCTGGTATAAATTCCACTTGATCATGGGGTATGATCCTTTTAATGTGTTGTTGGATTCTGTTTGCTAGTATTTTGTTGAGGATTTTTGCATCTGTATTCATCAGTGATATTGGTCTATAATTTTCTTTTTTTGTAGTATCTTTGTCTGGTTTTGGTATCAGGTTGATCGTGGCCTCGTTTAATGGGTTTGGGAATGTTCCTTCCTCTGCAAGTTTTTGGAAGTATTTGAGAAGGATGGGTGTTAGCTCTTCCCTAAATGTTTGCTAGACTTCACCTGTGAAGCCATCTGGCCCTGGACTTTTGTTTGTTGGAAGATTTTTTTTATCACAGTTTCAATTTTTTTACTTGTGATCGGTCTGTTCATATTTTCTGTTTCTTCCTGGTTCAGTCTTGGAAAGTTTCACCTTTCTAAGAATCTCTCCATTTCTTCCAGGTTGTCCATTTTTTTGGCATACAGTTACTTGTAGTAGTCTTTAATTGTGCTTTGTATTTCTGTGGTGTCCATTGTAGCTTCTCCTTTTTCATTTCAAATTTTATTGATTTAAGTCCTCTCCCTTTTTTTCCTGATGAGTCTGGCTAAAGGTTTATCAGTTTTATCTTCTCAAAGAACCAGCTTTTAGTTTTATTGATCTTTGCTATTGCTTTCTTTGTTTCTATTTCATTTATTTGTGCTCTGATCTTTATGATATCTTTCCTCCTACTAACTTTTCGTTTTGTTTGTTCTTCTTTCTCTAGTTACTTTAGTTGTAAGGTTAGATTTTTTATTTGAGATTTTTCTTGTTGCTTGAGGTAGGCTTATATAGCTATAAACTTCCCTCTAAGAAGTGCTTTTGCTGCATCCCATAGGTTTTGGATCGTTGTGTTTTCATTCTCATTTGTCTCTAGGTATTTTTTTATTTCCTCTTTGATTTCTTCAGTGATCTGTTGGTTATTTAATAACGTATTGTTTAGCCTCCCTATGTATATGTTTTTTACATGTTTTTCCTTGTAATTGATTTCTAATTTCGTAGCGTTGTGGTCAGAAATGATGCTTGATATGATTTCAATTTTCTTAAATTTACTGAGGCTTGATTTGTGACTCAAGATGTGATCTCTCCTGGAGAATGTTCCATGTGCACTTGAGAAGAAAGTGTAATCTGCTGTTTTTGGATGGAATGTCCTATAAATATCAATTAAATCTATCTGGTCTATTGTGTCATTTAAAGCTTGTTTTTTCTTATTAATTTTCTGTCTGGATGATCTGTCCATTGGTGTAAGTGAGGTGTTAAAGTCCCCCACTATTATTGTGTTACTGCTGATTTCCTCTTTTATAGCTGTTAGCATTTGCCTTATGTATTGGGGTGCTCCTGTGTTGGCTGTCTATGTATTTATAATTGTTATATCTTCTTCTTGGATTGATCCCTTGATCATTATGTAGTGTCATTCCTTGTCTCTTGTAATAGTCTTTATTTTAAAGTCTATTTTGTCTGATATGAGAATTGCTACTCCATCTTTCTTTTGATTTCCATTGCCATGGAATATCTTTTTCCATCCCCTCACTTTCAGTCTGTATGTGTCCCTAAGTCTGAAGTGGTCTCTTGTCGACAGCATATATATGGGTCTTGCTTTTGTATCCATTCAGCGAGCCTGTGTCTTTTGGTTGGAGCATTTAATCCATTCACATTTAAGGTAATTATCGATATGTATGTTCCTATTACCATTTTCTTAATTGTTTTGGGTTTGTTTTTATAGGTCCTTTCTTCTCTTGTGTTACCCACTTAGAGAAGTTCCTTTAGCATTTGTTGTAGAGCTGGTTTGGTGGTGCTGAATTCTCTTAGTTTTTGCTTGCATGTAAAGCTTTTGATTTCTCCGTTGAATCTGAATGAGATCCTTGCTGGGTAGAGTAATCTTGGTTGTAGGTTCTTCCCTTTCATCACTTTAAATATATCATGCCACTTGCTTCTGGCTTGTAGAGTTTCTGCTGAGAAATCAGCTGTTAAGCTTATGGGGCTTCCCTTGTATATTATTTGTTGTTTTTCCCTTGTTGCTTTTAATAACTTTTTCTTTGTCTTTAATTTTTGTCAACTTGATTACTATGTGTCTCAGTGTGTTTCTCCTTGGGTTTATCCTGACTGGGACTCTGTGCTTCCTGGACTTGGGTGGGTATTTCCTTTCCCATGTTAGGGAAGTTTTCAACTATAATCTCTTCAAATATTTTCTTGGGTCCTTCCTCTCTTTCTTCTCCTTCTGGGCCCCCTATAATGTGAATGTTGGTGTTATTAATGTTGTCCCAGATGTCTCTTAGGCTGTCTTCATTTCTTTTCATTCTTTTTTCTTTATTTTGTTCCGCAGCAGTGAATTCCACCGTCTGTCTTCCAGGTCACTTATCTGTTCTTCTCTGCCTCAGTTATTCTGCTATTGATTCCTTCTAGAGTATTTTTTTTTTTTTTTTTTTTTTTTGCGGTACGCGGGCCTCTCACTGTTGTGGCCTCTCCCATTGCGGAGCACAGGCTCCAGACGCGCAGGCTCAGCGGCCATGGCTCACGGGCCCAGCCGCTCCGCGGCACGTGGAATCCTCCCGGACCGGGGCACGAACCCGTGTCCCCTGCATCGGCAGGCGGACTCTCAACCACTACACCACCAGGGAAGCCCCTAGAGTATTTTTCATTTCAGTTATTGTTCGTCTGTATTTGTTTGTTCTTTAATTCTTCTAGGTGTTTGTTGTTTAATTCTTCTAAGTCTTTGTTAAACATTTCTTGCATCTTCTTGATCTTTGCCTCCATTTTTTTTCCGAGGCCCTCGATCATCTTCATTATCACTATTCTGAATTCTTTTTTCTGGAAGGTTGCCTATCTCCACTTCATTTAGTTGTTTTTCTGGGGTTTTACCTTGTTCCTTCATCTGGTACATAGTCCTCTGCCTTTTCATTTTGTTTATCTTTCTTTGAATGTGTTTTTCATTCCACAGGCTGCAGAGTTGTAGTTCTTATTGCTTCTGCTCTCTGCCCTCTGGTCTACCCTAACCCTTTTAAATTCCATTATTGTACAATTCATCATGCAGGTGGTCAGATAAAAATGTGTTTTTAAGAAATGCAGAAGGGTTTTAATCTGCTTATAATTTTCTGGGATATAAAAGTCTATAAAGCTACTAACCTTCCTGGGGGTTAGATTTGTTTTATTTTTACTATCTAGCTGTCGTTCTTCAGACTGCTTATTTAGGAAAAAGAAATAAAAGGTACTAAAGCCCAGTGTATATGGATGACAGTTTGGTATAGTTTCTTAAATAAACTGATTTTCTGATTGTACAGAAGTAAGATTGAATGAGAAATTCAAAATCAGCATATCTTAAACTCGGGTAGGGTGATATTATTAATCCATAAGAATCTGTTTCTTCTCATCTTCTCTGCTTGGGTTTTAGGACATAGGAAATGGTTTTGGTGAAAACCTTTGTTGTTGCTTTCAGTGAGTAGTTCTTGTGGCCTTAATGGGGTCAGAGCCTACACTAGGCACCTTCTCACTTATGACCTATTTATTTAATTCTCACAAGGATGGTGTGAGTTAGGGGTAATCTCCATTTTATAGATGAGGAAAGTCAAGCTACAAGAAATTATATATCTTGCTCAAGATCATATGCTGCTAAGAGGCAGGGCTTGAATTCAAGCACAAGTGTCCTATCTTGAAGACCCCTGTTTTTCCTGCTACACCATTGCCTCTTCTGCACATTGGAATTATCAGTAGGGGAAGATTATATTTCTGTTGGGCTCATCATTACCATTAGCAATGGTCAATGTTTAAATGCAGTGCCCCTAGCAAAGTTTCTGGAAGAATAGCCTTCTCTTTATCAATTGCCAAACCAAGAAAACTCTAGTGTTCTTCAGTTCATAGACTGTTTTGGCAGTGTTTACACTTGTGAACATACAAAACAAAAAAAAGAAGCACTTGAGGAGACTATAACTGAAGTGAGTGCGTATGGAAATATCATGGTTTGTGGTGTCCTTAAGATTTTAAATGCCTGAGACTTGCAGGGATTGGGGCCTGGTAGTTACATTTGTAATACAAATAGCATCATAGGTAAGTGTCTGCAGTGCTTTAGTCCTGCCCCTTCTGTCTCAGGGCTCAGTGAAAGGTAACCTTTTGACTAAGATGGATTCTATTACTGCAAAATAGTTCCTAACAAGGCATTTATCTATGTTACAGATATGTTTTGTGACTATGCCATTTTTCTAAAACTAAGTTAGAAAGAGATAGCCTTTGTGAGTGTCTGCAAAATGCTTGGAACTGTGTTGGATGCTCAGGGAGGGATCAGCACTGAACAGGACATAGTTTCTAGATGTACTTCTATAGCAAATGGTAGTGCAGTTGGACAGCAAAAATAGGCAGATGTTACAGCGATAGATGCAATAATAAAAAAGTACGCAACATAGAATAGAGCTATTAAGTGCATTTTAGGAAATCTGGGTATAGGAGCTGAGGAAGGCTTTCAAAGAAAGTGCCTTTAAAGCATAAGAAATGATTTTCTAGGCAGAGGAAATTGCAGGTTCAAAGACAGGCAAGAGGATGTGAAACAGCATAGCCAAAATGCTGTGGGTCCAGGGTAAGAGAAGGTGGGTAGAAAGGTTTTACAAGATAGCAGAAGAGGCTCGTGGCAGATCATGAAGAGACTTGTGGATCATGGAGCTCAGACATTTGAAGGCCACTGAAGGGCTTCAGCAGGAGATCACCATGATCAAATTTGTGGTTGGGAAACATCAGTCAGCAGTGTGGGGACAGATTTCAGAGCAGCAATATCAGAAGCATGGAAACCAGTTAGCACCTCATGCTGCGCAAACAGATTCAGGAAGCACTGGCATTCTTAAATAATTCCTAAATTTGGCTGTAATGTTTAAATATTTTTAAGTGCCTTAAGTGATCAACTTAGATCTTTAGCTGGATTCCCCAGGGAAACAGCAGCAGAGATGGAGATCTGCATATAGAAGGTACACTGGGAAGTACTGTTAGCATCAATACCTGTAGGGGAGTAAAGGATGCAGCACTGGGCAGAGGGAGGAGTTGAGCAGTGACGCAGTCACGCAGAGCCAGTTCATGGGGTGCTCAGGAGCTGGTTGGCCCTTAAAGGCAAGGGAGCTAGATCTTTATATCATTGAGGCCAGTCATTGGATATAGACTGTCCCCAGGGACGGGGGAGACTCTTGTGGGGTGGGCAGTTCCTGGAGTGGGACTCAGCTAAGAACCATCAGTTGCAACAGTCTGGCAGCTGGGGGGGAATGAGTGCTCAGATGAAGCAAGGCATCCACTATCACTAAAGATGTAAATATTCTCCTGAGAACATTCTTGTAGAGTAATCATGCTCAGAGAACAGCTCTCTTAGGCCTTTGCACTTGCTCTTCCTCTGCCTGCAGTATTCTCTCCCCAGCCCTTTTGTGTGGCTGGATTTTCTTGTCACTTGGTTTTTACTTCTAATACCTCCACCAAAAAGGCTCTTCTGTTCACTCTCTATAATCTGCTCCAAGCCCCAACATTCACTGTCCAGGACGTCATCCTGTTTTCTTTTTCTTTATAGCAGAACAAGATGAATACAAATCTCCCTATCTGTCTCCCCATTCCTAAATTGTGAACTCCAGGGATCTGCGTCCCCTGCACCCAGAACAGTAGATGCTCAATCAATCTTTGCGAAATGAATAAATAAAAATTAAATTTAAGAGAATGGATATCAGGAGAGGTGGAATTTTCCAAATGAGGGATCCTGAGGAATTCTTATCTTTTGCTTTTGACACTGGTGGGACTCAAGTCCAGGAAGAGGGTTTGTGTCTTATCACTCTTCTACGGTTTTCAGTCACCCACAGAGAAGTACTGGAGAATATCTCTTGATCATGTTAAGATGGATAGGCCTCTGGCAAGAGCTTAGCTCTTAGATCTCACATTGGGTATCATTTTTTTTTTTTTATCTCTGGGATGTTTGAGGGCTTTTATTATTCTAAAATAAAACTGTCTTAGAGGAACATAAATTATCTATCAAAGAGACTTGGAATTTTAGCATAAAAATCACGTGTGGAATTTCTGCAGAATTGACAAGCCGTTACTCCTCTATAATCACCTAACCCATTTTCTTTCAAATAGAAGCAAACTGAAAAATGTAGTAATTTTCAAGTGTAGAGGCAAAAAGACACTTAGTACAGCTTGAAGATTCAAATTATTCTGGAAACAACACTGCTGTACTTGGCTTTAATTTGAACTTCAGCTCTTAGGAACAGATTTAACATCTAGCCTCATGACAACTGCTGACTTTAGAAGGGCCTGTGCAGGGCAAAGCATAGAGGAAAGAGACTTATTTTCACTTTCTTTTGATTTCTTCTGCCTGCTTCATCCATATCACTGTACCTTATATGGTGATCCTGTCTGGGAAGCACTTACTGTGTTTGTTCGAGAAGAATGGAAGGAATCTTTGGAAGTCATTTATTCAAGTCCTTGTTACTAGCCAGGAATAAATGGACATCAATAACATAAATTCACTTAGCTATATTTAAATATTTAGATTCTTTACTAAAATGTTCGGTCTTCTGATTCAATTAAGAGTTCAGAGAAGAGACAGGAAAGTGTTTGGGTAGTTATCAAAGGTGCTGAGGGGCTTCCCTGGTGGCGCAGTGGTTAAGAGTCCTCCTGCCGATGCAGGGGTACATGGGTTCGTGCCCCAGTCCGGGAGGATCCCACATGCCGCGGAGTGGCTGGGCCCGTGAGCCATGGCCGCTGAGCCTGTGCGTCCGGAGCCTGTGCTCCGCAATGGGAGAGGCCACAACAACAAGAGGCCTGCATACCGCAAAAAAAAAAAAAAAGAAAAAAAAAGGTGCTGAGGATATTTAGGGCAGATCTGCAGTATCTTCAAGCAGCAGAAAAGAGAGTAAAGAACCACAGAGTAGAAGTGGGGCCAATGTGGATGCAGATTTGGCTTTATTAAAGGAATTCCCAGTCAATGATTAGAGAAGCTCAAGGTAGAAATGGAATGCCTCAGAATGTGGTGAATGCTCAGTCCTCTAAGTGTTCAAAGAAACCACGGATAGCTTTTGCAAAAGAGATTCCTGAAAGAATTCAAGAAACAGAAGCAAGATGATCTTGCAGCCTTAAAGTTCTGTAAGCACAAAGAGAGTGACTTTTTATGATTTTGTGTCACTAGGTGGTTCTTTTTTGCCATAGACGCTCTACACGTTTTTATCATAATTGCTGTTCTCTTTGAAACCAAGCTTTCCTTTTGACCTCTGCCTCTTCCCAGTCACTTAAATCTGAAAATCTGAGTCTAAATAAATACAGATCAATCTCTCTCTCTTTCTCGTACATATCCCTCCCTCATCCTCAGCCTGTTGGTTTTTTAAGTTAAAATAGTCTTTTATTCAGTCTTTATTTTTATTAAAGTTATACATGCACATGTAGCAGCAGAACCGGCCCTAAACTGGCCCTATTCTGTTTCTAACAAGATACTGAGTTGCTTTTCAGAGACAACAGAACAAAACTGCAAGTCAGGCAGCTGAAGCATGGGCAGAGGAGAAAATTTTGACTTCAAACAACATCCAGAACCAAAATTTCTACCCCCCACTCTCCCCCAACAAGGAAACAAAGGACCAGGACATGATCAGAACCTGAACCCTGAAACCCTTACAGAATTGAAGGTTCTGTTGTCCAGGAAGATCTGGGGCTGACATCCCCTTTAGCATACCTTAGCATAAATGGTCAAGTTCCAAAGACCTCCAATAGAAACCTGCCCTGCCAGCATTTCCACATACCAACCCTCCTTTCTGAACTCATACAAGTTTGATGGAACCTCAAATTGAGGGAACAGATTTGAGCCATACCTCCTGTCTCTTTGTCTCTCCACCTTGCAATAAAGTTTTTCTTTCCTCAAAAGCCAATGCCATAGTATTGGCTTATATGCATGTTGGGCAGCAGGCCCTTTTCTCAGTAATACACAGTTCAAGAGTTAAATGATTTTTTTTTGGCTGTGCCATGAGGCTTGCGGGATCTTAGTTTCTGACCAGGGATTGAATCCTGGGCCCCTTGCTGTGGAAGTGCGGAGTCCTAACCACTGGACCACCAGGGAATTCCCTAAGAGGCAGATGATTTTAGACTTGTGAAAACAGCAAGAAAACCTGCTCTTCATTTCCTCTGTCTATTTAAACTCTTTTGGCTGTTTCATCTGGTGGGTATATATCATTATACTTCTACATAGCAAGTTCATATTTCTAGCTCTTAATTTTTCAGATTTAGGAGTGATATGTTGACTTCCCATGATAAGGATTTAGTTCTTTCACTACTTTCACCATCTCTTCTCTCATCTCCTCCCTCATTATATTATAACTTAGGTTAAAAGCATTATTCAGTCTTACGTTATTATGACTGTTTGAGTTGAAGCATACAGTACGCACTTTCCTTCCCAACTTTTTATTTTCCCACAGTTAATAATTATGTTTTTTGTGTGTATGTTTTCTTTATTTTCTTTGTACATACTCATCATTAATTCAACCCAAAGCTCTTCTATATTTTTCTCAGTCTCTTCTCAATTCTTTCTTTAGGTGTATCAGTTAATTTATCAATTTCATTTTCTTGAAGAAATGCTCTCCTAGAATCTTTTGGTTGTTTTGACATGCTACTGTCTGGACTGGTTGCCTCTACAGCTGGTGCACAGATGACTTTCTGAGATTTCATGTTCTCTAGTGATCCTTATCCTTCATGGAAAGAGCCCCCTTTTTGCTGTATCCCATGTTTTCATCCTTCTTGGTTGACTCCCTAATTTTGATGGAGTCATTCATTATCTTCCAGAGAAAGGGTGCTTGGAGGTGAAATTTTTTGAGACTTATTTGAAGACTTTGAGAAGAAAATGTTTTTATTCTACTCTCATACTTGATTGTAATGTTTGGCTGGGGGAATTCTAAAACAAATTTTTTCCCCAAAATACTTAATTGTAGGGTTTTCAAGGTTAATGTTAAGAAATTAAAAGCCATTCTGATTCCTGAGACGTTGTATGTGTTTTTCTCCCTCCCACTCCTTGGAAGCTTGTAAGATTTTCTTTTTTCTCTCAGTGTTATGAAATTTCACAATGATGTCTATCTTTATTTGTTGTGCTGGCCTCTTGGATTGGCCTTTAAAATCTCAAAAATGATGACCTTTAGTCTTGGCTGTTTTCTTGAATTATTTCTTTAACAATTTCTTCCCTTCTGTTTTTTCTTGTTGAAAACTCTACTATTTGGCTGGTGGATCTCCTGGACTATCTCTAATGTTCCTGTTTTCCCACTCATGGTTCTTGTCTGCTTGTCTTTTTGCTCTCCTCTCTGGGAGATTTCCCCATCTTCCATTTTCTATACTATCTGCTGAGTTTTTCATCTCTACTATCACATTTTTAATGAGTTTTGCTTTGACTCTCCTTTTCTCTTTTTTGTTTTAATAGCATTCTGTTTTTATTTCACGGATATATCTCTTTTTATTTCTCTAAGTTTATTAACATTAGTTTTCTTCCCCTTGATCCTTGAAGAGTTCATTTCTTCCAAGTTGTTTTTCTTAATTAATTAGCTAATTAATTAATTTTTGTTTTCTGTCATTCATGATAGGTACTTTTCTCATGTATCTTATAATCCTCATATGTAAGAATAGGAAATTAGACCTGATTAGAAAATCTCAGTGCATGGTTGGTGATTGTCATCTATGGGATGCACCACAGGATGTTCTGGCTGGATATTTTCATTGAAGGACTTCTCATGTCAATATCTGTAGCTTCATTTGGGCTGGTCAGATTCACCAGAAAAGAATCTTTTCATCTCCTGTTTGGAGGATATTTGTTTGTTGTTACAATTCTGGAAGCCAAAATGGGAAAGAGAATTTGATATCTTAGCGTTGGATATGTAAAGATTAATTTTATACCTTCATGTTCAGTATCATACTCCTATTCTTATTTGTGTCAGAAGTCCTCCATTGTGAAGATCCTCTATTTTACCCCTTTCAGAGAATAAACCTCCTTTTGAAGGGAAGAAGGGCTTTTGGTGATCTGTTTTTCAAATAGACTGCCAACCAGTCCTTTTACTTTCAACTCCATTTCTAGAAGTACCTGGTGCTGCCAATTCCTGAGCCTTTGGGGGATTCTGTATTATAAATAAGCTTGCTTCAATCTACCATTTTACCCAGAAATCTCATTCCTGTTATTACTACCTCAGAAATCTCTCTTTTATCTATACTCTATTCAAGGTCACAGTCAGTATCTCTATTATGTTTTAAATGTATGATAGCAGTAGGTTTTAAAAATAACTTTGTTTTCTGTGGTAATGTTAGCGTAGGCTTTTTATTGTCTTACCTTCTTAATCAGTGAGCAGCCTAAATTTCACTTTTACATGTCACCTCCTGCTCGTAAAACGGCAGTGTCTCACTATGTCATTAGGTACCGATTTTTATCCTCCCTTCCAGGCTTTCTGCAACAGAACCATATCTTTCTGGGCAAGTATTCCATTGCACCCTACACTTAACCCAGTAAGTTTGGATTCCTTATGGTCCCTTTCCTGCTTTATGACTGTCTAACTCTGTGTCATTGCTTCTTACTGTTCTTAGAACCTGAAAGTCCCTGCCTACCCTTTTCTGATGATCACAATCTTACTTTTCCCTCACCACTCATTTCCAGTGTTACCTCATTCATGTGATCTTTATCTTAATATTTATTCATTTAATCATACTTTTGTTGAATCTGTATATATTTATTGAACTCCTACAATGTACCAGGCAAATGCTAGGCTATGAGGATAGAAAGGAAAGCAAAGAAGACATTGTCTTTGCCCTCATGGATCTTATAGTGCAGTGGGAACAGGATAGAAGTAGGAGTTAGATGTTACATAAATAATCGCACAATAAATATATAGTTATAAGTTGTGATGGATATTATGAAAGAAGAGTATGAAGTCTTATGAGAGGAACTAATTGTCTCTGGGAAGTCAGTGAAGGTTTCCATGACTAAGTGATAATTGAGCTGTGAGTGAAGGATGAGGTAGGGGCAGAGCATTCTTGGTAAAGGGAAGAACAAGTGGAAATGTCAGACGGTGTGAAGACTAAGGAATGTTCAAGGACTTGAAGGAAGGCCAGAATAGCAGACAGCAAAGAGAGAGTGGGAAAGTGGTAGATGGTGGGTCAAGAGAGTTAGGCAGGGGCGAGCTACAATAAAACAAGTCCTTGTAGTCTAAGAGCTACATCAAACAAGGCCTTGTAGTCCAATTTAAGGAATTCGGGCTTTGCCGTAAGGGTAATGAAAAGTTTCTGGAGTGGTTTGAGTTGGAGAACTTACGATTAGATTTGTATTTTTACCAAGTCACTCCAATTGCTGCATGCAGAATATATTGGGTGGGTCCAAAATAGAAGCACGGAGACTATTCAGGAGGCAGTTATAATTCATACAAATGGGACATGATGGTAGGTTGAACTCAGTTGAGGGCAATGGTGATGGAAAGAATGTTTGAGAGATATTTAGGAGGTAAAATTGACAGGCCTTCTTGTTGGACCTTATCAGATGTGGCTGAGAAGGGAGGAGGAAGAATCAGGAAGGATTTTTGAGTTTCATGGCTTGTTCAATAGGGAAAATCTTGGTGCTGTTCACTGAGATGGGGAACAATTTTGTTTTCTTTTAGGACAGTAAAGAACAATGCCAGGCAGAGTGTGCTATCTTGCATGTGTTTCATCTTCCTGCACTAAAATATGAGCTTGCTGAGGAAGGGAATATGCATTAATTATCTCTGTTTTTGTTGCCCCTCCCAATTTGTCCCCAAAGTATTCAGCCCAGTGTTGATACCAGTGGAAGAGAGAAATAATGCTTGACCCTGGTTTGGGGAACTGAAATATGACTGAGAGTTTGCACTTTTTTTTTTTTGCGGTACGTGGGCCTCTCACTGCTGTGTCCTCTGCCGTTGCGGAGCACAGGCTCCAGATGCGCAGGCTCAGCGGCCATGGCTCACGGGCCCAGCCGCTCCGCAGCATGTGGGATCTTCCCGGACCGGGGCATGAACCCGTGTCCCCTGCATCGGCAGGCGGACTCTCAACCACTGTGCCACCAAGGAAGCCCTGACATATTTTTTAAATGTAATTTTGTTAATATAGAATGACGGAAATTTTTTGGTTCATGTGTGATTTCCCCCCCCAACATATTAATATTTTGAAGTCATCAGGGGAAGACTTTCTCACAATTAAAGAGAAACTTAGGGAATTCCCTGGCGGAACAGTGGTTAGGACTCTGCGCTTTTACTGTGGGTGGCACGGTTGGATCCCTGGTCGGGGAACTAAGATCCTGCATGCTGCATGGTGCAGCCAAAAAAAAAAAAAAAGAGAGAGAAAACTTATAGGTATTTAGGTAATACATAAAAGACCCTAAGAAAAAAGTCTTAAATCTTATAAATATTTCTTCCCTGAGTGCAAATCGTAGTTAGTTTAGTCTTCAAGAACTACTACATTTTCTAAAACACAAAGCCCTTTGTTAAATCTGTGAGTGCAGATGAAGAAACTGTAAGGACATCACCTTCTGTGTTAAAATTGATTGTTGTAAAGGCTATACACTGGATCAGATTTTTAATTTTGATGAAATTGGTCTCTTAATGATCTAAATCTGAAAGAGAAATTCCTAAGATTTAAGGAATAACTATGATATTGGGTGAAATGCTGTTAAACCAGACTGTGAAGGGTCTAAGCTTTTACTCTACTTGCAATCTAATATGTTAACCTGCCACAGGATATATATACCTTATATGTGTGTGTGTATAGTATATGTGTATATATATATGGGTGTGTATAGAAGAACACAAGACCCTTGGGTCAGAGGTGCAGATGGTTTATTACTCACAGCAGAAATAGCCAGAGCAACATCTTGTATCACTTCCCCATCCCCCAGTTCCCCACAGGGAGATGCAAATGAAGGCCAGATACTGCCTGCACATACAGTGGGTTTTCATTACAGGAAACAAATCTTGAATTAGGAGACTGAGCTTTTATCAGAGTTGCTGATGACCTGTCCATTCTCTCCACTGGAGAGCTATTACTCATATCCCTGGAACATATTTAAATGTTCTCAGGGAAGAGAAGGGGGACTTCACTATTCTGGAATATCTCTGGAGAAGGAGGTGTTCTCTATGCTGGATTTGCTAACCAGTCATCCCTGAACAGAGCTTGTCAGTGCCCTTTGCTCAGAAAGCCTGGACTATGTAAGAAAGTAAGGAATCCATGGAGAATTATCTTGTAACAAATGCCAGTGGATATTTAACTGTGGTTAGTATTTGTATTGGATTGATATTGGTTGTGTTATTGCTCTGCTTACAAAGTTGCACAGGTTTAGCGTGAACTCTTCCAAATGTAATTTTTTCCCATAAACTCTCTAATTTTTAGTGCATAATTTTACAGAAAATAAAGTTTTGCAGGAACACATCATCATAGCAACAGTGTCTATTACCTTCAAATCTGGAAAGAAGATGAAGAGTAGATTTATCTTTTCCCTCCTCTGACTGGAAGTATTGGAATGAGGAGAGAAGAGTAAATGGAAGAAATGTGAGGAAGGGAAGGGTCCAGGATTTCATATCAATTGGAGAGACACTCTAAGACCTAAGAATGTCCATTCACTTAGAGGTAGATTTACAGTGAAGGTAATAAAGTTTAAGCTTCAGATACTCCCATTGTTATAGGTCCTTTCCAATGCCAGAGGATGTGCCCTAGCACAATCATTTCACATTATCTTGTGTTTCTGTAAAATTTTCAAAAGGAACATATTTTAACTGCAATCAGTTAAGAGAGCTGCTTTTCCCGCTCTGGCTTCTCCTTGTGTTGCGTAGCAGTGGAGTGGCCAGTGATTTTTTCTTGTGTATGTGTGAATTAGTTAAGGGAAAATTGAACTGAGGATATAATGAGATTAGATTTAGTGGGATATATTTAAGCAGTTTGCAATATCTATAAATATTTATGTTATTGTTAGCTGGACCAGTGTAGAAATTGCCTTCAGGAATACTTCTACCTTTTGCTGTGTAAGCCCAACTGGAGTCATTTTAAGCAATTACAAAGCCAGAGGCCACATGATATGAGAGTGTCCTATGGTTTAACTGGTACTGGAAATATGGGGCTGCTGCAGGAGAAACAAGATTTGAAAAATTTGGAACCAAAAGCCAGAAGATGTAAAATGCTTCAAATATGGTAGCTTATATATGAAAGAACTTTGATAGAGAATCCCAAATTTGATAATATTCCCCCAAGTTTATATATTACCAAGAATGAGTTTTGAAGATAAAAGAAATTCTCAATGATAAAGCTATCAATAATAAAAGAAAATTTTGATAAATATGCTAGCAGAGACTAAATTATTTTTCTAGTGTCTCCACAGAAAATGATTTTAAAAAATTGTCATCATATTAAGAGGTGAAAGAAAGACTGTGGCCAAAAATGTAGGGAAAAAATAGAAGTGTGTAGGCAGTTAATTATTAGCTGTTACAATTCTAAATATTATGATTTTGTGGTATTTTCTATCCTTTTAATACCTACAAAGTTTTGGTTTCTGTTTTCAGTCTAAATAAAAATTCATGTTCATAATTAATTTTGTACCATAACTTTGTATTCTTTTCCTTAAAGACAGTCCCTCAAATTGTATAAATTTTATGTTCCACAAAACCCAGGTCTACCCTTGATCCTCTGCGATGTGCTGTCTCATGTCCTTCAATCTCTTTCTCCAAATAGATGGAGTGATCACTTTCAGAAAAGAGAGTGGAGCTCATGTATTCTTCAAGAGACTGTTCATAGCATCAGCTGAGCTCTTTCTTGTCTTTTACTCACCCCACTACCTGTGTGCTGTGACTCAGTCTATGATTAAGCATGAGATACCCAGCTTTGAAGTTACAGCTGAGGGGACAAAAAAGTAACCCACATTATATCAGAGAAAAATTTTTGGGACAAAGCAGCTCAGATTAAATATGAATAGCATGAGAAGAAATGACAATGCAACTATGAAAACAGATTTCAGCAACAGTAAAAGCAAGCATGAACAAAAATAAAAAGGAACAAACAATAAATTCAGTCTGGGAGATACCATGACCCAGAACAAAAGAAAATTCCCCACAGTGCTCTGTGTTATTTAGCAACTTAACAGAAATGACCGTCATGTACTATCTCAGGGAAGGGATGATAGATACCATAATGAGGATGCTGTGGAGCACATAAGACAAATTGAGGACCAAACCAACACATCACAGAGCCAATAAAGTGATTAGAAACATCAGGAAACAGACTAGCATAGGTGAAAATAAAAATGCTGATGTAGACAAAAGGCTTGAGATAACCATAATGAATGTAGATGAAAAATAATAAGATATTTAAGGATTTAAATGTAAACTAATAGACACAGCATAGGCAAAGACATTCAGTCCAGTGCAAGGATGATGGATGACCCTGAAATGCATAATTAAACAAATGGAACTGAAAATGTATTCAGAGACTGATATAATAGAAGAAAAGTTCCATGAAATAAAGAAAGAACTGAATGAATAAATTGGAGAAAGATACTGTGTTCTAGGAAAAAATAATAAAAAGCAATTGACCTCTAGACGTAACCTGGTTAGGGATAAAGAGAATTCTTAAGGTATCAAATCAAAGTAGAAAAAGAATATCACATACAAAGAGAAAAATTACATGCTGTCTTCAAGGTTTTTTAGTATAACAATGAGTACCATATTGAAAAAATAGTCTAATATTACAATATTCAGACAGGTTGTTTTCAAGGGAAAGGAAACATACATTCTCACTAGTGTATCAAATACTTCAGACAATAAAACACTCATGAACCCTTTCTAGAAACAACTGGATGAGATTAAAGAAATAGAACAAAACCAAACCACCTGTGGTAGGCAGAATAATATCCCCCTCCCCACCAAGATGCCCACGTCCTTACCCTCAGAACCTGTGAATATATTACCTTATATGGCAAAAGGGACTTTGTAGATGCAAGTAAGTTAAGGATCTTGAGAGGAGGAGACTGCCTTGGATTATCCTGGTGGTCCCAATGTAATCAGAAGTTTCCTCTCACATGAAAGAGGGAGATAGGAGTGTCAGAATCAGAGAGATACTTGAAGATACTATTCTATTGACTTTGAGGTTGGAGGAACGGGCCATGAGCCAAGGAATGAAGATAGCTTCTAGAAGGTGGAAAAGGCAAGGAGATGAATTCTCTCCTAGAGCCTTCAAAAGGAATGCAGGCCTGCAGACACCTTGATTTTAGCCTAGTGAAATCCATTTTGCACCTCTGATGTACAGAACTGTAAGATAACAAATTTGTGTTGTTTTAAGCTTTGTTCGGTAATTTGTTGCAGTAGCAACAGAAAAATAATATACCACCAAGCCAACCAACCAACCAAATAAAGACAAAGAAAGAAAGAAATCTCCCAGAATTTAGGATGGAGCCACCATGGTAAGAGGATATGGCAGTGAACGTTGACTACCTTTGAATATGGAACTAAGACACATTAACTCTAGAAATTATGGTTTCAGGATAGACAATAATTGTATGGTCTGTTGATGGATTAGTTGACATATTAGCTAGAATGTAGTTAGGATACTATAATGAGAAACCTAAAAGTGATTTGGCTTAAATAAAATAGAAATGTTATTTCATTCTCACAAAATTCTGGGTAGACAATTCAGGGCTGGTTTGGTGGCTGAGGGTATTGGGGTCCCAGGCTTCTGCTTTGTTATTCTGCCATCATCAGCTTGTGGCTTTCATCTCATATTCCCACATGGATGCTTCAGCAGCCACCGTCAGGTCTGCGTTCCAGCCTGTGGAAGGGTGGAAAAGGGATCTAGGCAAGGCCAGTTTCCTTCTCTGTCAAGGCTTGGCCCAGAAATTGCGTACATCACTTCTCCAACATTTTGTTACCCAGAATTTGATCGGTTGGCCACACCTACCTGCAAAGGGGACAGGGAAATGTAGTCTTTAGCAGGGATGTTTTATACTCAGCTCAAACTTATATTACAATTGAAAAAAGGGAAAATGGAGATTGGGGAAGAAGAAGCAGTTTTTGCCACACTTGATAATTAAAAATAATGATATAATCTGAGCCAAAGAGTGAGGAGGGAAACAGAAGGTGTTATGATCTGCTTACCACCCTCACATTTTTATAGTAGGAAGTCAGTTCATTGGAAGCATCTAAAGTTGAAACACATATTGAAATTATTTCACCTTAAAGCTTTTCATAATCACTTTTTGACCTGAGAGAGTTTTTTTTGAAATACTTCTTATAGTGGAGAAATATTTAATATTCAGGAATACTTCAATTTTACTTCATTTATTTATTTTTTTGTTAAATAAAATTTAAAATATTTTTTAAAGTTAAAATAGCATGCATATTATGATCTCATTTTAATAAAAGTCAATCAATCTTTCTGCATATAAGAATAGACAGACAACTAGAATAATATTCACATAGTGTTAATTATGGCTATTTATAGGTGGTGGGATTTTAGGCAATTTTTTCTTTCTGTTAGACTTTTCTGTACCACTTTAATTTTCATAATGAGCACACATCATTTTAAACAAAATGATGAAGTCTTTGTTCTTAACGAAGATACAGTCATTACTAATGTGAGGAGGAAGGGATTTTTAAAAATTTTATAAGGAGTATCATGAAATGTCTTTAATTAGTGCAAGAAGACAAGCTTGAATTTCTGAAAATCTCTTTAACAACTCTTCTTAACATATTAATTATATTTGCTGTTTTACATATCTCCTTTCAGTTTTCCTGTCATGATTAGCAGTAAACCCCTCAAACTCAAAAGTGAACATTTTTAGATAGCAGTAAAGTGGAGATGTTTTTATTCTAGAAGTTCTTGTGGGACTTCCCTGGTGGTCCAGTGGTTAAGACTCCACTTCCACTGCAGGGAGCGAGGGTTCAATCCCTGGTCTGGGAACTAGGATCCCATATGCTGTGCGGTACAGCCAAAAAAAAAGCGTAGAAATTGTTGCATAGGGAAGGATCTCCAAGAAGCAGAGGGTGTGGTGATAGCTGTGAAAAGAAAAGGACTCAGACTGAATTCTGTGGATTGTAGAAAGAAAGGGACAAATCCATGGATCTACCCTGGAAATGGTAAGAGAAAGTCAACCCTGTCGCCCTCTAAGAGCCACACCCTTACCTCAGAGCTCCTGCTACTCTGAAAATGGTGTTTCCTACATATAACCTTATCTTGGGGTTATTGAGTCATAGCTTATTGGATCAGGAGTGGGCACTTAATCTAGGGCAGGCAGTACTTCAGCTGGCTGTTGACAACCTAGATGATTTGGCTTGAAGATACGATGTGTGCAATTTATGAATTATGCTCACTTCACTGATTGGTTTCACATGAAGCAGACTCAGAGGTGATCAAAGTAGAGGGAGGTCCTCCAGGAGCGATCTGGAGATGTACATCTGGGAAAGAGGAGGGAAAAGGAAGGGAGGAGAGGAAGGGGAAGGGAAGGAAGAGAAGGAAGGAAGCAGGAGTGGGCATAGGGAGCAGTTGAATGGTGATGCAGTCTCAGTGCAGGGCTCAGCAGATACTATAGGGAGTTCTGGACCTGGAGTGACTCTTCAGAGATGTCCTGAATCAGGACAAGAGGACTAGGCCTTTATCCTCTCTAAGTGCCAGCTGCTCAGGAAGGGGACAGTACCTTGGATGAGGCAACTCTCTTTAGCTGAGGCAATCTGTGTATCTTTGTGGGGGGCTGACGGCTGGGGGCTGTCTGCCAGCAGCACTAGCTGTGGCTAGGGGAAAAATCCCTTTATTTTGGAAGGGGATCTGGGTGACACCTCCCAGTATTTGTCCACTACAGTGCTTTTCACTTTTTTGCTGGCAACCAGAATCTCTGTTTTGGGATTTTAAGTAGGTAATGTGTGCGTTATCATTGTTCATGGAAGAGAGTGAAAGTCATGCTGAAGAAGGGGCCAGCAAGGCCATCAAGAGGTGTAGGGAAGTTAATGTCATAAAACAGAAGCTGTGAGGGACTTCCCTGACAGTTCAGTGGTTAAGAGTCCACGCTTCCAATGCAGGGGGTGTGGGTTCGATCCCTGGTCGGGAACTAAGATCCCACCTTCCATGTGGTGCGACCAAAAGAACAAAAAACAGAAGCTGTGAGCACACAAGGAAGAGCTTGAAGCAAGGCCAGAGAGCACAGAATGGTGTCACTAGCTGGAGTTAGGATGTTTGAACTCCTGTGGCTGAGCCCTTAGAGACACCTCAGCTCCAATGTGGTTCCTGATTTTCTATAGATGAAATTTTCCTTTAGATATATAGGCCCAAATCTGAAATTCCGTGATGACCTAAGTATACATAATTCCCTGTAGCTTGATCTACATAAATGCAAGGAACTCAGAACCAGGATATACAGGCCATCCTGTCTTAGGGTTCATTTATCTTTTTCACCATTTCTTAATAATAGGGCCGCAAGTTGTGCAGGATGATGAAAGGTACAGGTCTACATTTAATGGTCTTTTATCACATTGATCTTGTGCCACTTCTGTGTTCCTGCCCCATGTCATTTATTCCTACATTACATTGTGTTCTGGAACAAAATATTATCACATTAGGTATTTAGTTAATAAGTACCCTGGAAGTATTTAGTTAAAGAAATGAGATTGAGCATTATTTGTTATTGACCTTCATAATAATATCAATAATATAAACATTTATTGTGTACCTATTACACGTCAGTGACTATGCAAAGGGCTTTACATACATTATTTCAATTAACACTTGAATATCATATAATAGGTAAGTTCCCCCCCGCCCCCCACCCCTTTTGCAGATGAGGAAACTAATGGTTAGGGGATTAAACGTCTTGTCAGAGGTCACAAGGCTAGTAAGTGGTACAGCCAGGACTTAAATCAGGCAGCTTGCCTCTAGACTATGTACGTAATTATACACTGCTCTATACTATAGATCTAAAGGATTGTAATCCTTATACCCCCAGTACTGAGCTTTTGATGGAGTAATGGGTGGTGGTCTGCCAAGCTCTGTTCTCCTCACCCAGGGACTGCTCTTTCTGAAGTTCAACCCTTTGAGATTCCTTTTTCAGGCTTCTCTCACAGCTGGCCTCTTTTAAGGGGCAGAAATATCACAAGACACCAGACACATGAACTAATTCTCACCAAGGTATTGGATTGTTGAAACAGTTTAATTCTGTAAAACCAACCTCAGATACTGGATGTCTGGGAGCCAAGGGTACACTGAAGACAGGAGACCAAGTTGAAGCCACCACAGGCAAATTTCTCTTAGAGGTATTTTCTCTCCCACTGACCCTGTGTAAAGAAAAGCTTGTGCGTAGTATAAACTTTAGAGTGCACAGAAAATAACACCCAGAGTCGTGCAGCAAATGGCAGCTGAATTTTAAAAGCTGAAATACAATCCAAATAAGGTTTATTGTACTTATTTTACTTATTTTGTAAATCAGCATATTAAACTCAATAAAACATGGTCAAATACAGTTTTGGGAGAATGGCGGTGTTTCTGAGCTCTGTTTCAACTTCTTACTGTCAGTTTTCTTTCATTGCTTTAAGCAAGAACCTTTAGGTGGTAGCAACACAGTAGTCTCTTTGTTACCTTGAATGCTAAAGCTTGTGCTGCGTGGTTGCCTAGCAACCCTTGTCTCTTTTGTGAAAAGGTATTTTTGTACTGTACAATGCAAAATTTTGTATTTGTATTTATTGGCGACTTAAAATGAGATTCTTATTTCTGTGTTAGAATACAGCAAATTCCATGTGGATCCATCAAATCTCTGAGTAGTAATTATGAGACAGTGAAGCCGTATTTGGTGAAACGACAAGCAATAACAGCCCCACAATCATAAAGACATTTCAAAATCCTGCTGGAAAGCATAAAGGACTCAAAGAATGTTCAGTTCTAATGGAACTGCATGTTTCTTATGAAATGTTGCTTTTTTAATATATAAATTATTAGTGCTCTCATGGGCTAAAGGTACTTTTATTGAAGATATTATCCTAAAGTTGCTTATCACTTAAAGTTATAGCAATAAGATGCAAAACAATATAAAACATGTATAGAATATTTTTCATTGTTTTTTTCCAGAATTTATGAACATGATGATTTGCCTTTTTTTTTTTTTTTCCTCTCACTGAGGAAACTCTTAGGCTTTCATGTGATTTACATTCTAATTTTCATCTTTGAACTTGTCTTTCCTTGGTCTCTCAAGGGTTCTGAAGGTTGATAACCATAAGGCTCGAGAACTGAACCTCTATAAAGTATTCATGGAAGAAGACATGGTCTTTTTTTTTTTTTTTGCGGTATGCGGGCCTCTCACTGTTGTGGCCTCTCCTGTTGTGGTGCACAGGCTCTGGACGCGCAGGCTCAGCGGCCATGGCTCACGGGCCCAGCCGCTCCGCGGCATGTGGGATCCGCCCGGACCGGGGCACAAACCTGCGTCCCCTGCATTGGCAGGCAGACTCTCAACCACTGTGCCACCAGGGAAGCCCCATGGTCTTCTTAAAGTCAGGAGAAATTAGATTCTGATCTGCAGAGATAATCTTATGGCAAATATTTGGCTGCTAAAAACATACAAGTTAAGTTTGTGTAAATAGTGAAACCCAAATATAGAGTTGAAGTGGAGTTTAAGGTCTTCATCCATGCAAAAGGTTCCTAATTAAGTAATGCCAGGATCAAATAGAAGAATATTTTTAGAAATTAATGTGATCCTTTTAGTAACATGGAGTTAGTATTAAACAGTGCTCAGAAGATTTTAAATACTCTTACGTTTGTCAAGACTTTGGTATATGATGGGTTATATAAATAACCAAGTTAAGCAGATTCCCTAAATGGCCTACCCAAATATTCTGTGGTGGAGGGGAGAAGCAATGGACCATTCATTTGCTAGTAGCTCCTTTGGAATGATTTCTCATCTGCAATGTGAGAATTTTATTTACTATACCTTCTAAAAGTAAGACAGGATTTGAATAAAGTTGTAGAGGGAAATTCTGTTCCTGCAGTCCTGACCCAGAGTTTGCAATGAGCTGGGCTTGCCCTTTAGGGGCTGTCTCACGGGGGCCAGCCGCAGAAAAGATTCAAGAGGGTACCAGGTAGCAAGAAGGTGGCTAAGTTAACTGATATATTAAAAAGACCTGAAGTTGTTGCTTATTTCATCATCATCTAATCTGGTGATCAACATACGCATGATTTAGGCAAACCGTGAGTGCATGTGTGTGTGTATATGTGACCTCTTGCTTTTCCTTCATTCCCTATTTTCAGGTTTTGAAATTAAAAATTTTTTCTCCCTTAATCCTGCTCTAGATGTTCATTTTGACTAACTCTTAACAGGTATGGAAGTGTGTGTGTGTGTGTGTGTGTGTGTGTGTGTGTGTGTGTGTGTGTGTGTGTGTGTGTGTACAGGCATGGCTAGAGTGAGGCAAGGATGTGAGCTTACTGTGTAATTCGAAGCAGGGTCCATCCCTACTTCCTTTTGAATTGACTTATGGACACAGTATGTCTTTGCAAAATTATATCCGTAGGAATTGTGGGTGAGGAAGGATCTTTTAAAATATATATTTATTTACTTATTTGGCTGTGCCAGGTCTTAGTTGCGGTGTGCGGGATCTTTTTTCTTCCTTTTTTTTTTTTTAGTTGAAGCATGCAGGATCTTTAGTTGTGGCATGCGAACTCTTAGTTGCGGCATGTGGGATCTAGTTCCCCGACCAGAGATCAAACCCAGTCCCCCTGCATTGGGAATGTGGAGTCTTAGCCACTGTACCACCGGGGAAGTCCCGAGGAAGGGTTTTGAATTTGAGAATTGCCTGATTTTTCTTCCTTCACACTTAAGTAGGGAGAGCCCTGTATGTGGCAAGTCCTATTCATGGAGTCAGTTGTTCTTTTGTATCTGCATCTGTCAGGGAGGAGGAACTGCTCCCTACTTGTTACTAGCAGCTGTGCCGCCTTTTCAGAGCCATGCATGAATAAGCATGGCATTGGAATCCAGTTCCTTTTCCTTTCTGTTCTTGGAGAACAGAAAAGAACTAAGAGTCAGTTGAAATTTCCTGGTCAAATGTGCCTCAATATTAGTTCCTGAATTTCATGAACTCATTGGCTCTTCCATAACTGACAGGTGGACTTCAGACTTTCAAGTCTTTCCACTTTTTATGTACGTCTTAGAGTTCTCAGGGGAGATCTTCCTTGTTCTGCCAAATTGACCCTTTTGTTCCTTTCTGCTACGAGACTAGTCTGTGTCATGCTGTTGCTGTCAAGATACCTGCAGTGTGATGAGATGTTACTGCCCTGCCCTGGGACCCTGCCTGTCCAAACTGGTGGTCTCCTGCAGCCACCATGTTGCTTAATAATCCCTTCTGTTGGTGTTGATTCCCCCCCAAGAGTCCAGCTACAAAGTGTCTTGGTCCTAATACTGTTGCACCATCCTGGCAGCTTGCTCAGACCAAAGGAATTGTAGTAGACTGCTCTTTATGTTTATCCAGTTTCTTATACTCTTCATCCTACCATTTATTTCTTTGTGGACCTACCCCCCCCCCTTCCATGTGGTCTAGTGGGAATGTTTATCACAGTGCTTTGCACACACATGGCCTACAGGTGTCTCCATGATGGAAGCTAGGATGAGCTGACTCAGTCTCCAGGAGATTTGCATCTTGCATAGAGGGACACATTGTTGGAAGGAAGTTGTTATTCCAGTGGTATTGCCTCAAAGAGACTATCTATGAGATTTTGACAGTGGTCCTGGAGCTACTCTGCTTTCTGTCCTTTCTGGCTTTAGGTGGATCAACTTTCCTTCTATGGCTAAGATATCCAGAGTCTGTTTTCATTGCTTAAAACCAATTAACTGTTCCTGATACCACAGGAGAATGTTACCTCTCTGATCACTTAGGGTTAGTTGCAACAGGTTAGTTGGCCTTTAAGGAGTTAGAAGATTTAATGAGATGCCTATTTAAGTTATGACTACAACTTCTGTCTTTCCAGAGGATATGCTGATTTCTTAGGTGAGTGCAGTGGGAGGCTCAGGTAACATCCAAGTGCTATAATCAAGACAACTGCTTCCATCTAACCCCAGGTCCTACTATTGAGACTCTCTTGAACAGTGGTTCTCCACTGAAGGCACAATGTCCAGTGGGTAGTCACCTGAAGATATGTGACTTGAGAAAGTATGTTCAATTCTAGGTCCATCCATGTCTCTACAAATGACCCAATTTCGTTCCTTTTTATGGCTGAGTAATATTCCATTGTATATATTTACCACATCTACTTTATCCATTCATCTATCGATAGGCATTTAGGTTGCTTCCAAGTCCTGGCTATTGTAAGTAGTGCTGCAGTGAACATTTGGGTGTATGTGTCTTTTTGAATTATGGTTTTCTCTGGGTAATGCCCAGTAGTGGGATTGCTGGGTCATATGGTAGTTCTATTTTTAGTTTTTTAAGGACTCTCCATACTGTTCTCCATAGTGGCTGTATCAATTTACATTCCCACCAACAGTGCAGGAGGGTTCCCTTTTCTCCACATCATCTCCAGCATTTACTGTTTGTAGATATTTTGATGATGACCATTCTGACTGGTGTGAGGTGATACCTCATTGTGGTTTTGATTTGCACTTCTCTAATGATTAGTGATGTTGAGCATTCTTTCATGTGCCTGTTGGCAATCTGTATATGTTCTTTGCAGAAATGTCAATTTAGTTCTGCCCATTTTTGGATTGGGTTGTTTGTTTTTTCGATATTGAGCTGCATGAGCTGCTTGTATATTTTGGAGATTAATCCTTTGTCTGTTGATTCGTTTGCAAATATTTTCTCGCACTCTACGGGTTGTCTTTTTGTCTTGTTTATGGTTTCCTTTGCTGTGCAAAAGCTTTTAAGCTTCATTAGGTCCCATTTGTTTATTTTTGCTTTTATTTTCATTACTCTAGGAGGTGGGTCAAAAAAGGTCTTGCTATGATTTATATCATAGAGTGTTCTGCCTATGTTTTCCTCTAAAAGCTTTATAGTGTCTGGTCTTACATTTAGGTCTTTAATCCATTTTGAGTTTATTTTTGTTTATGGTATTAGGGATTGTTCTGATTTCATTCTTTTGCATGTAGCTGTCCAGTTTTCCCAGCACCACTTATTGAAGAGACTGCCTTTTCTCCATTGTATATTCTTGCCTGCTTTGCAAGTTGCAGGATACAAAATTAATGCACAGAAATCTCTTGCATTCCTGTACACTAACAACAAAAGATCAGAAAGAGAAATTAAGGAAACAGTCCCATTCACCAATGCAACAAAAAGAATAAAATACCTAGGAATAAACCTACCTAAGGAGGTAAAAGACCTGTACTCAGAAAACTATGAGACACTGATGAAAGAAGTCAAAGATGACACAAACAGAGAGATATCCCATGTTCTTGGATTGGAAGAATCAATACTGTGAAAATGACTGTACTACCCAGAACAATCTACAGATTCAGTACAATCCCTGTGAAATTACAATGACATTTTTCACAGAACTAGAACAAAAAATCTTAAAGTTTGTATGCAGACTCAAAAAACCCCAAATAGCCAAAGCAATCTTGAGAAAGAAAAACAGAGCTGGAGGAATCAGGCTCCCTGACATCAGACTATATTACAAAGCTACGTTAATCAAGACAGTATGGTACTGGCACAAAACAGAAATATTGGTCAGTGCAGCATGATAGAAAGCCCAGAGATAAACCCCACACCTATTGTCAACTAACCTATGACAAAGGAGGTGAGACTATCCCCTTAGGTTTTGGTAAGTGTCTGATTGCTCTGTCACTCACTGCACTTTTGATTCATTCATTGACCAAAAAATGTATGGAAGAATTTATCCTAAAAAGCTTTAGGTATCTGGGTTTTTAATTTCTACCTCTTTTACGGATTTCTAATTTTATTGCATTCTGGTCAGAAAATTTGTTTTATTAAAAGTTGTATTGAGGTTTCCTTTAGTACATAACTATATTCTCATTAAAAAAATATTCCCTGGGTCCCCTGAGGGATTACTTTTGTGTTTTTAAGGACTCGTGAATAATTTATAAAGTTTGATTATAGTATAGACCAGAAAAGCTGAAGGATACAATAAACAAGGATAATGACATATTTTTTTTCTCAATCTGTACATATTACTCTATTGCCTTCTGGCATTTAATGTTGCTGAAAAGTATAAATTTATCCTGATTTTTTTTATTTTGCAGATTCTCTATTTCTGCCTGATTACTTATAGACTTTTTTAAAAGTGCAATAGCTTCACTTTGTTTCTAATAATGTTACTCATAATTTTTACTTATATGTGTAAATCCTTTCAGTCTGCAGCTTCCTATCTTCTTTTATTTTAGAAAATGGTTTTCTGTTACACTCAATATTTTTCCATTCAGCCTACTCTGCATTTTTCTTTAGGACTACAGTTCAGATGCTAGATGTCTGTTATCTTTATTTCATACCTATCATTTTATCTCTATTCACTTTTACGTGTTTTCCCTTTGCATTCTATCTTCTTCCTCAAGCCAGTCCTCCACATCACTGACTGTTTTTACTAATACTGATCTTACTTCCTACTGCCACTAAAGTGGTTTTCATTATGTGATGCTTTTTAAAATTAATCTTATTTTTCCTCTTTATTTTATTTTATTGTCTACCTCTTCGTTGATCTCATGAGTCTCTTCCTTGATGTTCATTTTTGTAAAGTCCATGTCCTCTTTGATTTTCCAAGACCTTGAGAAAATCTTACCTAGAAAAGTTTTCTGTTCTATAAAGAAGTGTTACTTGGAATAACTGTTCTCCCAATGTCTGTTCTTCATCTTCCTTTTGCTTGTTGGAGCTTTTTCTTCTTTCTCTTCCTCTTTTTTTCCCTCCTGTTCTTGTTTTGGTGTAAACTCTGCACAGGTGCAATTGTTTGAAACTTCACATTATTCATTCCCTCTGAATGGAGCAGCTTTCTTTGACCTGTTATTTACTCTAAATCATTCTTCTCCTACTTTATTTGGGAACTTAAAAATTATGCCACTGGACTCTGAGGTGGAGAGTTCAACTCTGTTTAATTCTTCATCTGCTTGAGGGACAGAGGGACAAATAAGGAGTCTTAATTCTGGTGTGTTGTTTTCACATTCTTTGCCATTGTATATGATGAATCCTCTGTCCTGGGGCCCAGCTCCCCTTGGTTTCTGTTCATTTTACACTTCAGGGTCAGTGGTTCACTCCGTAGGAGGCTGGGTGAATAGGAATCCGTGGGACTCATTGTTAAGACCTTTTGTTTGTTGGTGTAGAGTGACATTTAATTAAGCCAAGCAGAACTTTTGGCTTCTGTTTATTGTTCCTCCTCATCTGCAGATTTTTTCCTTCTTTTTTAATATTATTTTTAAATTTAATTTTTAGTTTATATTGGGGTATAGTTGATTTACAATGTTGTGTTTGTTTCAGGTGTACGGCAAAGTGATTCAGTTATACATATACCTATATCCATTCTTTTTCAGATTCATTTCCCATATAGGTTATTACAGAATATTGAGTAGAGTTCCCTGTGCTATACAGTATGTCCTTGTTGATTATCTATTGATATTTTATATATAGTAGTGTGTATATGTTAATCCGAAACTCCTAATTTACCCCCCCCACCTTCCCCCTTTGGTAACCATAAGTTTGTTTTTGATGTCTGTGAGTCTGTTTCTGTTTCGTAAATAAGTTCATTTGTATCATCTTTTTAGATTCCACATATAAGTCATGTCATATGATATTTGTCTTTGTGTATCTGACTTACTTCATTTAGTATGATAATGTCTAGGTCCATCATGTTGCTGCAAATGGCATTATTTCATTCTTTTTTTTATGGCTAAGTAATATTCCATTGTATATGTGTACCACATCTTCTTTATCCACTCCTCTGTCGATGGACATTTAGGTTGCTTCTGTGTCTCGGCTATTGTAAATAGTGCTGCAATGAAAATTGGGGTGCATGTATCTTTTTGAATTATGGTTTTCTCTGGATATATGCCCAGGAGTGGGGTTGCAGGATCATATGGAGTTCTATTTTTAGTTTTTTAAGGAACTTCCATACAGTTCTCCATAGTGGTTGTACCAATTAACATTCCCACCAACAGTGTAGGAGAGTTCCCTTTTCTCCACATCATCTCCAGCATTTATTTTTTGTAGACTTTTGGATGATGGCTATTCTGACCGGTGTGAGGTGATACCTCATTGTAGTTTTGATTTGCATTTCTCTAATAATTAATGATGTTAAGCATCTTTTTATGTGTTTTTTGGCCATCTGTATGTCTTTCTTTGGAGAAATGTCTATTTAGATCTTCTGCCCATTTTTTGATTGGGTCGTTTTTTTGTTTTTGTTTTTTGGTACTGAGCTGTATGAGATGTGTGTATATTTTGGAGATTAATCCCTTGTCCATTTGCAAATATTTGCAAATTTTTTTTGCAAATATTCATTTGCAAATATTTTCTCCCATTCTGAGGGTTGTCTTTTCATTTTGTTTATGGTTTCCTTTGCTGTGCAAAAACTTTTAAGTTTAATTCAGTCCCATTTGTTTATTTTTGCTTTTATTTTCATTACTCTAGGAGGTGGATCAAAAAAGATATTGCTGTGATTTATGTCAAAGAGTGTTCTGCCTATGTTTTCCTCTAAGAGTTTTATAGCATCTGGTCTCACATTTAGGTCTTTAATCCATTTTGAGTTTATTTTTGTGTATGGTGTTAGAGAATGTTCTAATTTCATTCTTTACATGTAGCTGTCCAGTTTTGCCAGCACCACTTATTGAAGAGTCTGTCTTTTCTCCACTGTATATTCTTGCCTCCTTTGTCATAGACTGATTGACCATAGGTTTGTGGGTTTATTTCTGGGCTTTTTATCCTCTTCCATTGATCTATATTTCTGTTTTTGTGCCAATACCATACAGCTTTGATGATTGTAGCTTTGTAGTATAGTTTGAAGCCAGGTAGCCTGATTCTTCTAGCTCCATTTTTTTTTTCCCTCAGGGTTGCTTTGGCTTCCAGATTTTTTCTTGCATACATAGCTTGCTCAGAAAAAAAAGTATAAAACAGCCCCACTTCTCTGGCATATAGATATTGCTCAATAAATATTTGTTGAAATAATGTATGCAGTTTCTCCTAATGATTGCTCACAACTCCTGTCCCCATTTTTACAAGCACAGGATTTTGGGTAGAACATGTTAGAACTCTCTTACTTTTTTAAGGGTAATCTGCATTTTTCTTAATAGGTGTGGATCAAGCATACTTGGTTGGTTTCTATACATACTTCTTTGACTTAGTTTGAGTTTTCTTGCACAGACATTCATTATGGTCTCTGTTATGATGTTTTCACCATTTCCTAGTTTCATCATGGGTGACATTTTTCTGGCTCTATTTTTGGTTGTTGTTATCATTCATTTCAGTGAGTTTCTGAGAAAGGAACTAAATAAATATGCATTCATTCTATCATCTTTTAGCAAAAATTATCAAGTTGTTATTTTAAAACAAAGCATAAATAATGAAAAAACTGTTCCCCTGGGACATGTTTAAAAAACTGTTTGAGATAGATGTCACATTTCTAAGTCTCCTTGTTGCTAATAGTCTGCTGTTCTGATTTCTGCCATTCCAGAATTCATGAGGTCCTCAAAGCATGACTATTCAGCAGGTTTTTGACTCATTTTTAAATTTTGACTTTTGGGACCTGTGTTTCTGTGACATGCAACTGTTCTTTCAGCTTTTTGACCGAAGCCTCTTAATGCCTTGAGTTTAGCTAGTTTTCAAGTTGTTACCTTTTTTGCATCCTCACTCCCAGTTTCCTGGATTGTATCCCCAAGTCTACCATTTCTCATGATCTGGGTGCAGAGCTTACTTGGAAGGATGACCTACCACTCCATATTTACTTATTCTGTTTTTTAAAAATTTTCATTTTATTTTTTTGCATTACTTTTTTTATTAATTTTTTTCCAGTTGATTAAAGCTACCATTTTCCCCAAATGGATGATACATTGTTTCCTCACATGGTTTGATACAGCCATATTCACATAATAATATTTGTTAAGAATTGATTTATGATTTCAGTGTCTGAAATTGTCCACCTAATATTTATTTTTGCGTTTACTTTCATGTCATTGGGAACAGGAATGATAAGGCCAGAGCAGTGTTGGAAGCAAAGTGGAAGAGTCAGATCCTTGATTCCAAGGCCATGCTTTGGGACCTGAGGGTGGTGGAGGCTCCTGGAGCAATCTCTGCCCAGGCTCTGTGGGGCTCTCTCTGCCTGTTGTGGATTAGGGCCCCCAGTTCCAGCCTCGGCTCTCTCTCCTCTGCAGTTTTTGTCATCCCTAGCTGGGTTCTCCTGCCCTCTGCCCTCCATCTTGTCTTTCCACACCACCTCATCATGGTGTCCTTTGCACTTAGCTCATTCTAAGGACCTAGACGCACAGTTTTGTGTCTGCCTTCACCAGCTTCCCACAGGTATGAACAGACAGGCTGGCCTTGTCCTCAGGCAGTCTATCCTTTGGTAGGGACCCTGGTGGGGGGGATGTCCAAAGGAAGGGGGAGGTGGTTCAACTCTGTGATATCAAGAGAGAGATTAAGGCACCTCTCTTCTATTTCCTTCTCTGGGAAGTAACGCACCCCTCAACCACTCTCTCAGAGTTTATGATCCCTCTTCTTTGGGGCTTCTCAGCCTTCTATATTGTCAGCTAGCACAGCCCTTACTACAATGGCTTGGGGTCATTTGTCTGGGGGTCATTTTTCCATGATCTCTATCCCAGTGACCATCAAAGAATCTGGCATAGAATTATAATATAATTGAAATATTATAATATAAATGAAATATAAATGTTTCCTGGATGAATGAATGGCAGAGACCATCTCCATCCTTTGGAATCTTTTGCCTTTAGGAGGCTGACTGAGGCACTTAAATGGAGGAGGAGGAAGAGGTAGAATATTTACGGTGGGAAAATCAGGTTGTATTTCATCCAAAGTGTCACATCCAGAGGTCTCAGCCTGAAGTCAGCCGAAGGCATAGACGTAAGGGATACCCAGGAAAGGGATTTCTGATTATGGGGTTCTGGGAAGGTGAAGCACATGGGCTTTGAGGTGAGTTAGGAAGGAGGGGGTGAGATGCATGTGGGGTTGCGGTTATTGGCTCTGAGAGGGCAAGGAATGGCGACAGGAGAAAGGAGCCTCCAAGCAGGAGCTACACAAGTTGCAGGCCAGTAGCTCTGTCTGATTAAGTCACCTCACCTCTGATTAAGTCTTCTCACATAATTACCATTTCTTTTTTGTAGTGAGAACATTTAAGATTTATTCTCTTAGCAACTTTCAAGTATATAATACAGTATTGTTAATTGTAATCACCATGCTGTACATTAGATTCCTCAGAACTTATTCATCATACAAATGGAAGTTTGTGCCTTTGAACAGTATCTCCCCATTTCACCCATCCCCTCATCCCTGGCAACCAGCCTTCTACTCTGTTTCTGTGAGTTCAGCTTTTTTATATTCCACAAGTAAGTGATATCATAGAGTGTTTGTCTTTCTCTGTCTGACTTGCTTCACTTAGCATAAGGTTCTCAAGTTCCACTCATGTCCTTGCAAATAGCAGGATTTCCTTTTTTCTCATGGCTAAATAATGTTCCTATATACATATATCACATCTTCTTTATACATTCATCCATAGATAGACACTAAGGTTGTTTCCATATCTTGTGAATAATGATGTAATGTATGTAGGAGGGCCAATATTATTTTTGAGATCCTGTTTTCATTTCCTTTGGATATATACCCGGAAGTGGAATTGCTGGATCCTTTGGTAGTTCTATTTTTAATTTTTTAAGGAACCTCCATACAGTTTTCCACAGTAGCTGCACTAATTTTACATTCCTGCTAACAGTGCAGAAGAATTCCCCTTTTTTTAAATCACTGTGTTCTGAATTCACAGCTTTTTAAAAAATTTATTTATTTTATTTTATTTTATTTATTTTTGGCTGTGTTGAGTTTTTGTTGCTGCGTGCGGGCTTTCTCTAATTGTGGTGAGTGGGAGCTGCTCTTCACTGCGGTGTGCGAGCTTCTCATTGAGGTGGCTTCTCTTGTTGTGGAGCATGAGCTCTAGGTTGTGGGCTTCAGTAGTTGTGGCATGTGGGCTCAGTAGTTGTGGCTCCTGGGCTCTAGAGTGCAGTTTCAGTAGTTGTGTCACACGGGCTTAGTTGCTCCGCGGCATGTGGGATCTTCCCAGACCAGGGCTCCAACACGTGTCCCCCACATTGGTAGGCGGATTCTTAACCACGGCGCCACCAGGGAAGTCCCCAGAATTCCCTTTTATTCACAACCTTGTCAACATTTTTTTATTTCTTGTCTTTTTGATGATAGTTATTCTAATAGGTGTGAGGTAGTATCTCATTGTGGTTTTGATTTGCATCTTCCTGATGATTCAGTGATGTTGAACACCTTTAAACGTACCTGTTGGCAAGATGTCTGTTCAGCTCCTCTGTCTGTTTTTTAATTACATTTTTTGGGGGTATTGAATTGTGTTCTTTATATATTTTGGATATTAACTTATTATCAGGTACATGATTTGCAAAAATTTTCTCTTATTCCATAGGTTGCCTTTTCATTTTTTTGATGGGTTTCCTTTGCCTGTGCAAAACTTTTTAGTTTGATATAGTTCCACTTATAATTATTATTGTTGTTTTATGATTATTGTTATTTTTGCTTTCATCGCCTTTGCTTTTGGTGTCAAAACCAAAAAATCATGGCCAAGACTGACATTAAGCAGCTTACCCTCAGTGATTGTTTTCTGGTTTCAAGTCTTACATTTAAGTCTTTAACCATTTTGAATTGATTTTTATGAATGGTATAATATATGGATCTAGTTCTAATTTTTTTGCAAGTGGAATTTTTTTTCCAGTTTTTGCTGCATCATTTATTGAAGAGACTATCATTTTTCCATTGGATAGTCTTGGCTTCTTTGTCATAAATTAATTGAAAATACATGTGTGGATTATTTCTGGGTTTCCTATTCTGTACCATTGATTTATATGTCTATTTTTATGCCAGTACCATAATGTTTTAATTACTATAGCTTTGTAATGTAGTTCGAAATAAAGAAGTGTGATGCCTCCAGTTTTGTTCTTTCTCAAGATTTCTTTGGCTATTTGGGGCTTTTTGTGATTCCATACGCATTTTAGGATTGTTTCTTCTATTTCTGTGAAAAATGCCCTTGAAGTTTTGATAGGATTGCAATGAATCTGCAGATGGCTCTGGGTAGTATGAACATTTTAATAATATGATCTATGAATAGGAAATATTTTTTCCTTTATTTGTGTCTTCTTCAATTTCATCTTATAGTTTTCAATGTACAGATCTTTCATCTCCTTGTTTAAATTTATTCCTAAGTATTTTATTGTCTGATGATTTGTAAATTTCTTAATTTCTTTTTCTGATAGTTAATTAGTATATATAAACACAACTGATTGTTGTATATTGATTTTGTATTTTTCAACTTTTCTGAATTTGTTTATTAGATCTAACAGTGTTTTTGGTGGAATCTTTAGGGTTTTCTATATATAATGTCATCTATAAAGAGAGAAAATTTTACTTCTTCCTATTGGATTTGGGTGCCTCTTATTTCTTTTTCTTGTCTAATTGCTTTGGCTAAGACTTTCCATGTACTGTGTTGATTAAGAGTGGTGGGAGTTGGCATCCTTGTCTTGTTCTTGATCTTAGAGGAAAAGCTTCTAGCTTTTCACCACTGAGTAAGATATTAGCTATGGGTTTGTCATATATGGCTTTATTTTTTTAAATTGTTTTTTATTTTTTAATTTTTGGCTGCACCACGCAGCATGCAGGACCTTCCCCAAGCAGGGATCAAACCTGTGTCCCCTGAATTGGGAGCACAGAGGCTTAACCACTGGACCGCCAGGGAAGTCCATATATGGCTTTATTGTGTTGAAGTACGTTCCTTTTATATGCAGTTTGAGACTTTTTTTTACCATGAAAGTATGTTGAATTTTGTCAAATGCTTTTTCTGCATCTACTGAGATGAATATATAATTTTTGTCCTTCATTTTGTTAATGTGGTGTATCACATTGATTGATTTGCAGATGTTGAACCATCCTGCATCCCTGGAATAAATCCCACTTGATCATGAAGTATGATCCTTTTAATATACCGTTGAATTTGGTTTGCCAACATTTTTCTGAGGATTTTTGTGTCTGTGTTCATCAGGGATACTGGCCTGTAATTTTCTTTCTTTGTGGTTTCCTTGTTTGGTTTTAGTATCAGGGTAATGCTGGCCTTGTAAAATGAGTTTGTAAGTCTTCCCCCCTCTTCAGTTTTTTGTAAGAGAGTGAGAAGGATTGATAATTTTTCTTTCTTTCTTTCTTTTTTTTGTGGTACGCTGGCTTCTCACTGTTGTGGCCTCTCCCATGGCCAGTGGCCATGGCTCACGGGCCATGTGATTTTGTAATACTGCTTTTCTCATCGTAGAGACCTCAGAATTCAGGTCTGAATTGGCCTGATTACTGCCATTTAAGGCCAGTTGGGTGAATTTTGTTAAGGCTTTGATGTGGGCAAATACATCTTCCAGTCCTACTGAAGGCAGAAAAATAGCTGCTAAATGATCATAGCAATGAAATACAGAACTTTTGATCCATCAGGCTTGTGTTAATGGTAAATTTGCCAGTCATTTCTAAATTGGCATGCGAGTGGTCTTGAGCCCAGGGGAATTCTAGGGTACATCTTCCTATCCATCGTGGTGGAAGCCAGGGTCGCAAATTGGTGCTGTAAAGCCTTTGAATTCCATTAGATACAACCCAGTATATTTCCGTTTGCCTGACCCAGGCTGTTCCATAGCATTCGTTACCTTTAAAAGAAATGATATGTTGGCATATTTCATAAGGGACCCAGCCTAATTTTCTAGTGTTTTTAGGCTGATTACCTTTAGTATGATTTAATTGTTCCCACCATGGAGGGGGAGGGGATTTAAAATTAAATGACCATAGCCTGGTGTTAGCCATCTAAATCTATCCTAAAACCAAGGGAGAGTCTCTCTTAATAATTGAGAAATTATATTCTTTGACTGAAATTTAGCTCATTGCACTGATTGAGCTGGAGTAACTTTATTTATTTTTATTTTTTACTTATTTTTAAATTTTTTTGCGGTACACGGGCCTCTCACTGTTGTGGCCTCTCCTGTTGCCGAGCACAGGCTCCAGACGCGCAGGCTCAGCGGCCATGGCTCACGGGCCCAGCCGCTCCGCGGCATGTGGGATCTTCCTGGACCGGGGCATGAACCCGTGTCCCCTGCATTGGCAGGTGGACTCTCAACCACTGCGCCACCAGGGAAGCCCGAGCTTGAGTAACTTAAAAAGAAAATTCATATTTATGGTCAGTGTCAGAGTGAGTATGATTGATTGGCCAAGTGAGGGGATCCCATGTAGTAACATCAGTAGTGGCCCAAACAGAACTACTTCTTCTGAAATAAATTTTCTAAGGGCCATCCCATCAGAGCCTTGGAGAGGAGAAATCCACAAATGTATACCAGGAATACTGGACATAGGTAATTGACCACAGACTCAACAATTGGATTGATTTCTAAAATTTGCAAAGGGTTGTGCGCATAACAGAAAAACATTGATTCATATGCAAAAGTCCAAGAAATAAAGAAAACACTATAAATAGTCATTCAGGTCAGGTCTGGCATCTTGAGATACCTGTCTACTTCTGATGCTGTCTTCTTCTTGTCCTGTTTTGTGTGTCATTTCTACTCTGTTTGACTATTGTTTTAAGGTGAGTTTGAGGTCAACAGTTCTCTCTATAGATCATTCTGGTGCAGTGGCCCTTTTTTAAGTGGGAAATATAAATCTAAGAATTAATTCCTTTTAGTTTCTCTGCCCATGAGCTAGTTAAGTATACCTGATAGGGGTCCTTCCATCTAGGATGGAGAGAGTCCTTTATTTTTATTTATTTATTTTTTTTGTTTATAGAAGCTTTATTCATAATTGCCAAAACTTGGAAGCAACCAAGGTGGCCTTCAATATGTGAATGGATAAATTATGGTACACCCAAACAATGGAGTATTCAGGATTAAAAAGTGGGCAATCCAGCCATGAAAAAACATGAAAGAATTTTAAATACATTTCCTGTTGTGAAAGAAGTCAATCTGAAAAGGCTACTGTATGATTCCAAATGTATGACATTCTGTAAAGAGGCAAAGCTATGCCGACAGGAAGATCAGTGGTCTGGAGCTGGGGGGAGAAAGTGTTAAATAGATGGAGCACAGAACATTTTTATAGCACAGTGAAACTATTTTGTATGACACTAAAATGATGAGTATGTCATTATACATTGGTCAAAACCCATAGAGTGTACAACACAAAGAATGAACCCTAATATAAACTATGGGCTTTGGGTGACAATGATGGGTCAATGTAGGTTCAACAACTGTGCCTCTCGGGGGCAGGATGTTGATAGTAGAGGAAATGGGGTGGGGAGGAGGGGTGGTATTTGAGAATTCTGTACTTTCTGCTCAATTTTTCTGAAAGCTTAAAACTGCTAAAAAAAAATCTATTAACTAAAATAAAACCAAATTACATTCTATATAGCTAGTACTTGAAGCAGCAGTAACAGTCATTTTTTGGTAAACCTCAGTACAGAATCCAGACATTCCCATCTGTACTTAAGGCATCAGGCAACACTGAGGATGGCGAGGACAGAGCATAGCAATCATTGGGATGCAAGTCACTTTAACTGTGGGCTCTCCATCATTTATCTCTCTTTTTTTTTTTTTTTAACATCTTTATTGGGTATAATTGCTTTACAATGGTGTGTTAGTTTCTGCTTTATAACAAAGTGAATCAGTCATACATAAACATATGTTCCCATATGTCTTCCCTGTTGCGTCTCCCTCCCTCCCACCCTCCCTATCCCACCCCTCCAGGCTGTCACAAAGCACCGAGCCAATATCCCTGTGCCATGCGGCTGCTTCCCACTAGCTATCTACCTTACTACGTTTGTTAGTGTGTATATGCCCATGACTCTCTCTCGCCCTGTCACAGCTCACCCTTCCCCCTCCCCATAACCTCAAGTCCGTTCTCTAGGAGGTCTGCGTCTTTATTCCTGCTTTACCCCTAGGTTCTTCATGACATTTTTTTTCTTAAATTCCATATATATGTGTTAGCATACGGTATTTGTCTTTTTCTTTCTGACTTACTTCACTCTGTATGACAGACTCTAGGTCTATCCACCTCATTACAAATAGCTCAATTTCATTTCTTTTTATGGCTGAGTAATATTCCATTGTATATATGTGCCACATCTTCTTTATCCATTCATCCGATGACGGGCACTTAGGTTGTTTCCATCTCCGGGCTATTGTAAATAGAGCTGCAATGAACATTTTGGTACATGACTCTTTTTGAATTTTGGTTTTTTCAGGGTATATGCCCAGTAGTGGGATTGCTGGGTCATATGGTAGTTCTATTTGTAGTTTTTTAAGGAACCTCCATACTGTTCTCCATAGTGGCTGAACCAATTCACAGTCCCACCAGCAGTGCAAGAGTGTTCCCTTTTCTCCACACCCTCTCCAGCATTTATTGTTTCTAGATTTTTTGATGATGGCCATTCTGACTGGTGTGAGATGATATCTCATTGTAGTTTTGATTTGCATTTCTCTAATGATTAATGACGTTGAGCATTCTTTCATGTGTTTGTTGGCAGTCTGTATATCTTCTTTGGAGAAATGTCTATTTAGGTCTTCTGCCCATTTTTGGATTGGGTTGTTTGTTTTCTTGTTATTGAGCTGCATGAGCTGCTTGTAAATTTTGGAGATTAATCCTTTGTCGGTTGCTTCATTTGCAAATATTTTCTCCCATTCTGAGGGTTGTCTTTTGGTCCTGTTTATGGTTTCCTTTGCTGTGCAAAAGCTTTGAAGTTTCATTAGGTCCCATTTGTTTATTTTTGTTTTTATTTCCATTACTCTAGGAGGTGGGTCAGAAAGGATCTTGCTGTGATTTATGTCATAGAGTGTTCTGCCTATGTTTTCCTCTAAGAGTTTGATAGTTTCTGGCCTTACATTTAGGTCTTTAATCCATTTTGAGCTTATTTTTGTGTATGGTGTTAGGGAGTGATCTAATCTCATACTTTTACATGTACCTGTCCAGTTTTCCCAGCACCACTTATTGAAGAGGCTGTCCTTTCTCCATTGTACATTACTGCCACCTTTATCAAAGATAAGGTGTCCATATGTGCATGGGTTTATCTCTGGGCTTTCTATCCTGTTCCATTGATCTATCTTTCTGTTTTTGTGCCAGTACCATACCGTCTTGATAACTGTAGCTTTGTAGTATAGTCTGAAGTCAGGGAGCCTGATTCCTCCAGTTCCTTCTTTCGTTCTCAAGATTGCTTTGGCTATTCGGGGTCTTTTGTGTTTCCATACAAATTGTGAAATTTTTTGTTCTAGTTCTGTGAAAAATGCCAGTGGTAGTTTGATAGGGATTGCATTGAATCTATAGATTGCTTTGGGTAGTAGAGTCATTTTCACAATGTTGATTCTTCCAATCCAAGAACATGGTATATCTCTCCATCTATTTGTATCATCTTTAATTTCTTTCATCAGTGTCTTATAATTTTCTGCATACAGGTCTTTTGTCTCCTTAGGTAGGTTTATTCCTAGATATTTTATTCTTTTTGTTGCAATGGTAAATGGGAGTGTTTTCTTGATTTCACTTTCAGATTTTTCATCATTAGTATATAGGAATGCCAGAGATTTCTGTGCATTAATTTTGTATCCTGCCACTTTACCAAATTCATTGATTATCTCTAGTAGTTTTCTGGTAGCATCTTTAGGGTTCTCTATGTATAGGATCATGTCATCTGCAAACAGTGACAGCTTTACTTCTTCTTTTCCGATTTGGATTCCTTTTATTTCCTTTTCTTCTCTGATTGCTGTGGCTAAAACTTCCAAAACAATGTTGAATAATAGTGGTGAGAGTGGGCAACCTTGTCTTGTTCCTGATCTTAGTGGAAATGCTTTCAGTTTTTCACCATTGAGGATGATGTTTGCTGTGGGCTTGTCATATATGGCCTTTATTATGTTGAGGAAAGTTCCCTCTATGCCTACTTTCTGCAGGGTTTTTATCATAAATGGGTGTTGAATTTTGTCAAAAGCTTTCTCTGCATCTATTGAGATGATCATATGGTTTTTCTCCTTCAATTTGTTAATATGGTGTATCACATTGATAGATTTGCGTATATTGAAGAATCCTTGCATTCCTGGAATAAACCCCACTTGATCATGGTGTATGATCCTTTTAATGTGCTGTTGGATTCTGTTTGCTAGTATTTTGTTGAGGATTTTTGCATCTATGTTCATCAGTGATATTGGCCTGTAGTTTTCTTTCTTTGTGACATCCTTGTCTGGTTTTGGTATCAAGGTGATGGTGGCCTCGTAGAAGGAGTTTGGGAGTGGTCCTCCCTCTGCTATATTTTGGAAGAGTTTGAGAAGGATAGGTGTTAGCTCTTCTCTAAATGTTTGATAGAATTCGCCTGTGAAGCCATCTGGTCCTGGGCTTTTCTTTGTTGGAAGGTTTTTAATCACAGTTTCAATTTCAGTGCTTGTGATTGGTCTGTTCATATTTTCTATTTCTTCCTGATTCAGTCTTGGCAGGTTGTGCATTTCTAAGAATTTGTCCATTTCTTCCAGATTGTCCATTTTATTGGCATAGAGTTGCTTGTAGTAATCTCTCATGATCTCTTTTATCTCTGCAGTGTCAGTTGTTACCTCTCCTTTTTCATTTCTAATTCTATTGATTTGAGTCTTCTCCCTTTTTTTCTTGATGAGTCTGGCTAGTGGTTTATCTATTTTGTTTATCTTCTCAAAGAACCAGCTTTTAGTTTTATTGATCTTTGCTATTGTTTCCTTCATTTCTTTTTCATTTATTTCTGATCTGATTTTTATGATTTCTTTCCTTCTGCTAGCTTTGGGGTTTTTTTGTTCTTCTTTCTCTAATTGCTTGAGGTGCAAGGTTAGGTTGTTTATTCGAGATGTTTCCTGCTTCTTAAGGTGGGCTTGTATTGCTATAAACTTCCCCCTTAGAACTGCTTTTGCTGCATCCCACAGGTTTTGGGTCGTTGTGTCTCCACTGTCATTTGTTTCTAGGTATTTTTTGATTTCCTCTTTGATTTCTTCAGTGATATCTTCATTATTAAGTAGTGTACATCATTTATCTCTCTTGTTTTTTTTCATGATTACTAGTAAGGAGTTTGAATCATAATCAAAGACTTCCCAACAAACAAAAGTCCAGGACTAGATGGCTTCACTGGTGTATTCTAACAAACATTTTTTTATATTGAGGTAAAATTGGTATATAACGTTATGTTACAGGTGTACAACATAGTAATTCGATATTTGTGTACACTACAAAACTGATATAAGTCTAGTTACCATCATTACCATACAATTACCCCCCTTCACACATTTCATCCACACCCCACCCCTTCCCTTCCGCTAACCATTTATTTTGTATTAAGACATGGCCCATCTAAAAGCAATGATGTTGGTATGTCCAAACCAGGTTTCTTCCTCTTCCCCATTGCAATTAATCTTTTCATAATTTTCTTATTCCTCTTAGCACATTCGGGACATAACATATTATCTTCTAGGTCTGGGGATGGGAAAGTGCAGGCAGGTAATATGAAGAGAGAGATCATCCTCCTGGGAGTGTTAGGCACCCAGGTCTGACCTGCATGGAACTGCAGGCGAACCCATCCTTCTGTGTCTGCCAAGAGTGGTCTGCCATGGACCACACACCACCGGACACCGGAAGCTTGCGGCAGAAAGGACTCAACAGAGGTAGGCAGGGGACGTGAATTTACAGGCTTAGGTTGAACAGCTCTTGCAGCAACTCTTGACCATGCTGCCAACATGGCTGCCTGAGCTGAAGTTATCACTTCAACCATGTTAGTCCTTTCCTCATTCTCACTCATCTTCCTTTTCTGAACACTTGCTGTCTTGGTCACCGTCTTGTGTTTTCCTGGACATGACTGCAATCTGGCCTCCCGTGATGATTCAGGAATATACTGATCTTTTTCAGGATAAGCATGTTTCTGGAGTCTCAGATAAACCTCTATTTTCTGACCATCGGTACTCAAATTAAGTTGTTGGCACCATTTCCGCAAAGTATCCCGACTCACGTTGTTAATTGGAGGCAATATGGTTGGCAAGGGATAAATAGGTTTACTACAACTAGATTTTGGGCAAGCTTTGAACTGTTCATCTGTTTGAGGAGGATGAACTTGGTCATCTGAACTCAGTGACTCCACTTTGACTTCTGAAGTTGAAGAAACACTTGGTTCCATTAGATGGTCTTCAACAATTTCCTCATTGACTGGAATCAATGTAAGAACCATATTTTCTTCACCTAAGACCTCTTCAAAGAAATTCTTCTCACAATTTGGGTGTGCCATTCCAAGGAACTCTCAGAGAAAGGCAGAGCCAGCAATGTTAAGGATATCTGCAATCTAATCCTCTTAACCTGGAGAGAGTCTTTTAAATGATGCCTTCCAGTAGACATAATCTGTTGGTTGCAGTTCGTGGAGCATTTTATCTTCATCCAAAAATAGGTTACTAGGATAAGCTTCAGAAACAAATTTAGAATGTCCTTTTAGTAATTCAATTAAACCATACAGTAATGCAACGTAGTAACAAGGAGCCATCTAGGAAGTGAGTCTTAGGCAGTAAATTCAAAACCTCAAAGACAGTTAACAACATTAAAATTCAATACCCACTGAAATGTAATTTTTTTCTCCCTAAAATTACCCTAATTTCTATCAAACACAGCCAAATTAAGACTAGTTTATTTACAAAATAAGTCTGGTGTCAATAAACTTGGCCTGGTTATTTATATGTGTAATTGATCATATAGGTTCTTTTAATATTAGCTTTGTTGGAATGTTTCATGAGGAATCTCTGATTGAACTTTAAAAGGCCGTTTAAGGCCAGAAAATCCATGCCAAAGACTTTCCATCAGATTCCACTTGCAAAATCTACAGATTTGGATGGGTTCCTCTCTTCTAGAGGTACCCCAAATATCTTACAATTCCCGCACCTGCCAGGAAGTGGCTTTCCTTATTCATCTGTTAAGGCTGCTGGGAACCCTGTAAGCAAAGTACTAGGTTGTTTGTCCAAGGGGCTTTATGGCTCCATAAAGTCTGCCTTAGTTCTTTAAATCTGCCTGGTCACATCTAATTTTTGTGTATTCTCCAGCCAAAGCCATGGTAATATAACCAATTTCTCCAATTATGTCCTGTTATAAGGAGAACAGATTCAATTGAACTTATGCAAATAATTATTGCCATTAAAATAAGAATACTCACTAAATAAGTGTTTCAAAATTCTGGAGGGATAAAGTAGAGAGAAAAGATAAAGGTTTCAGTTCAGCCTATGAAGGTCTGTAAGTCATATTTAGCTTAAGGGGAAAGGTTTCCTTATATCCAGAAAACAAAGATTAAAGCCAGTAATATTTCAGACAAAGTCATAAAAATTATCAGTCAGCTGTATGTAACTAATTCTTGTTGATTTTTATCTTCTTTTAACAGTTTTATGAAGCCATCAGGTTTTCCATTAGAATGCTTTAATTTTCTTACCCAGTTCAGTGGTATGATCTGAAAGTTATCAGAAACCTGTATTTTTCTTCTTTCTATGAATCTTCTTGAAGATGAGGCATTTTTGTAAAAACATCAGAGTAAAACAGTAACTGTATATAAATGATAAAAGACAAAAAAAATGCACAATTAAAGACCTGATTACAAAGCAGTTGTCAAATTGGTTATTTTTGTGATGTACGATATTAATATAACTAGACTTATGACTAATAACATTATACCAGGACATATTCAAATTTTAGAAATTTCATGTATTTTCTAGAACATTTATATTCATGGCATTTACTCATACAATATAACCTAAAAAGGTTTATTGCCACTCCTTTGACAATGTCTCCATGTAATTTAGCATACCAAATAAGCCTAATTAGTTTAATATCTCTCAATGAGATGTATCAGGTGCCCTCTAAAGCATCCCAAGTTTAGCTAGAGGTCAAAAGAACTTCATTTAGAATTTGATTTGAGGAAGTTTGTCAAAGATATCAATAAGTTTTAAAAACACTTGGTTAAATAGGATCAGAGGTCACTGTGAAACAAAACTGTGACTGCAGTGGCTAATGATTTGATCCTTCTTGATCTGGATGGTGGGCAGCATTCCGTGTTTTACAAAGACTTCAGTGGAGGAAGTAACTGCAGATGTGGTAGAAATAGCAAGAAAACTAGAATTGGAAGCGGAGCCTGAAGATGTGACAGTTATTGCAATCTCATGTTAAAACTTGAACAGATGAGGAGTTTCTTCTCCTAAATGAGCAAAGAAAGTGGTTTCTTAAGATGGCATCTACTCCTGGTGAAGGTGCTGTGAAGATTTTTGAAAGGACAACAAAGGATTTAGAATATTACATAAACTAAGTTGTTCAAACAGCAGTAAGGTTTGAGAGAATCACCTCCAGTTTTGAAAGAAGTTCTACTGTGGGTAAAATGCTATCAAACAGCATTGCATGCTACAGAGAAATTGTTCGTGAAAGCAAGAGTCCATTGATGCAGCAAATGGCATTGTTGTCTTATTTTAAGAAGTTGCCATAACCACTCCAGCCTTAAGCGACCATGAGTGTTATTAGATAATGGTTAGACTTTTTTAGCAATAAAGTATTTTTAAATTAAGGTACGTTTTTTAGATAGTGCTATTGCACCTAATAGACTACATTATAATGTAAACCTTCCTTTTATATGCACTGGGAAACCAAAAAATTCATGTGACTTGCTTATTGCAATATTCACTTTATTGCAGTGGTCTGGAACCAAACCCTCAATATCCTGAGGTATGCTTGTATTTTCTTTCTCTTTGTTTTAATTCTCACTTGTTTCATGCATTGTTCTCCTGACCTTGGTGAGCCTGTTTATTACCATTATTTTGAACTATCAGGTAAATCACTTATCTTCATTTCATAAGATCTATTTCTGGAGTTTTGTCTTGTTCTTTTGTTTGGAATATATATTTTTATTTCTTCATCTTCTTTGAGTCTCTGTGTTGTTTTTTGTGCATTAGCCCCCTCTCCCAGTCTTGACAGAGTGGTTTTATGTAGAATATGAACCTCATCAATCAGCTGAGCCTGAGTTTTTACTGTCTCTCAAACCTTTGTGATTGTCCAAGCTATCTTCTTTGTTCTTGGAGCCTTGCAGTAGCGGAGAGTGTGCCATGACCTGATAGTGTCCAAAAGGGGAGGATTGCAGTCAGCACCTAGTCTCAGGTTGATTGGAAGCCAGACCCTCAGATAGCAGCTGGGAAAATATGTAGTTAGACCCCTTCTAGGGAAACACTGGGAGGTGGGTGTTTTTACACTTGCCTGGATATATAGCCAGTCATGGGGGAATGTCCTGTGCTCATTAAGAAGTGCCTCTTTGTTTGATACAGTCCTGTGGGACTTCTGAATGCAAACACTTTTGACTATCAGAGGCAGGAATTAGGGGCCTGCCTCTTGGGCAGCAGCCACAAAAACTGGAACATCAGATGCATTTACAAGCTCCTTCTAGTGAGATACAGATGACTTGCAGCAGGGTATAGGGAAAGGCAAGGGAGGTGTTCATGTGCTTTCCCAGTCTCCAGGGAGAGTGGCAGTCAACACCTAGATGTGTGCTAAATTAGAAGCCTGACCCTCAGGCAGCTGTTTTTAATATATACAAATAGTCCCTTTTCAGGGCAACACTGGGAGGTGGATATGTTTTATCTGCTCCCTCTGCACTGAGCCTGAGGGTATAGGCACACTGAATCCTTGGAGCCAGTTAAGAACTGTTTCTTTGTTTTCTGTAAACTTGTGGGTCTTGTGGATAAAAAATTGCATTGGATTTCAGAGCTAGGTGTTTTGGGATCCCATCCCTTAGGTGAGAATCTTAAAAGTTGGGATGCTAGATGTTGAGTCCAAACCTTTTGCTCCTCAGGGAGAAGCTGGGAGTTGGGAGTTCCCTCCCAATTTTATGGTGTTGTGCTGGGGGTTGGGGTTGATGACAAGTTTGTCTCAGTCTTTGCTACCTGTTTTGATGTGTGTATTTTCTTGTTTGCTCCATGTGTAGGAGTTGCTCAGCTAGCTTTTGGATTTCTTTCAGAGGGAATTGCTCCATGTGTAGCTGTACATTCAGTGTGTCTGTAGGAAGAAGGGAGTTCAGGAGCCTCCTGTGTTGCCATCTTGGACTGGAACTAGTCATGGGCTTTTCTGGAAGTGTCCCAGACAGCTGGGGAATCTGGGTGCTCACTCACATGCCCTTACTTTCCACTGGGGGAGAAATCGTGGTCTGAGAAGGTGTCACTTGGCACTGAGTGGTACCACGTTGGGGGAGGTGTAACATGGGTACTGTTCCTCTTACCCCCTCCAGTGTGTCCAAACTTGTATTTTTTTGTTCCAACAGTAAGCTGAAACTTTTCCACTGGAAATCTGGACTTCCACGAAGATTCTTTCATTCGTGGATGATTATCTAAGACAGTGTCTTCCTGGGGCTCCCAGACCACAACCTAGAGGATCAGGAGCCAGTTCACAGGCCACTGCAGGGTCTGTGGCTGGGGTCCAGCTCTCTGTATGCGTATTATCCCATATATGGGTGGGTGAGACTCCTCCCAGTTTCCTTGGAGTTCAGTGCTGGGTTCCACAGCTCCTACAAAGGCACTTTTGTTCAAGAATGGATGCCAAATTGTTGAGCAAGGAAACACTGAGGGACGTCTTATTCAGCCTTGTTGCTGAATTTACTCCCCTGCATTTACCTAAGTTCCCTTGAAGTTGACCCAATCCTGTTTTTTTATAGCTACAGGAAAATGACTTTTGTAGAAGGAAGTTGCAAAGGACAGATGTAACTGAGATACAGAGACCTTGTGGAATTTTGTTTAAACTGATTTTCTTACCAAAATTCTTTGAATGTGAAAAGCACAACACAGACCTCATTCTTTATAATCCTCATTATCCAGTTAAAATAAAGTCTTATTAATATTGAAAGGAGGAGTACATTGGGGTTTTCTTAATTCAATCTCATTTGTATTTAGAGTCTGTAGGCATGTAGAGTGATATATAGAGTTGTGACCCAGTGCCTAGGTTTTCTTGAAGAATTTGTCAATGCTTTTATCAGTGATTTTAAGTTAACCATTTTACTTGTCTATTCAGTGCCTCTGATTGCCTGTTTATGGAATTGAAAACTTTAAATACCATGATTTTTGTAACCTAATAGAGGTTGTGATGATTGATGAGATACTATAAATTCACCAGATGTCCTCATCCATGAAGAAAGCCCAGCATTCTGCATACTTGACTAGAATTTCTGATTGTTTCAGTTTAGTAATGAACCAGAATTTCTGTATCCTGTTGGTAGTCAGTCCAAGAGGAAGTTACAGATTTTCCAGAAAAAATGAGACTGACAAAATGGTGGGAAATTGGACATTAAAAAATTTAAGTTATGGTATCCTTTTCAAGATAACATGTTTTGGCCAGATTAAGTTACTTAGCCAAGTAACCTAAAAGATTCTTTATACTTTTTGTTTGTTTGTTTTAAAACTCTTGTTTCAGATTTTTTTTTCCAGTTTAAGTTTTCATGTCACTCAGTGATGAGAGTATTATTCTGGACTTCCAATTAAAGTCTGAATTCGTAGTAATCAGAAATTGAAGAAACCTATGCATTTCTGTATGTGTGTTTTGTTTTTCAATTATGTTTTTTGTTTTCATTTTATAGGAATTACAATGTTGTACTAGATATTCTCTCTGCCTGGAATGCTTTTATTCCATGATCATACCTGGTTGGCTCCCTATTATCATTTAGACTTTAGAGAAACCCTCCTTGACAATCCATTTAAAATAGTTATCAATCACTGATCACTCTCACTTTTTCTATTTCAGATCTCTGCATAACACTATGGCCATTGGGTATTTCCCTTCCCTTCCCTCTTCTTCCTTTTCTTTCTTACATCCTACCTTTCTTGAACTCTCTAGTTTTAGATGTCTTTCCTTGTTTAGATGTCTCCCAGCATCATTTAATGTTTGAATGAGTATCTGAATGAATGAACTACTACATCTTTAGGAAAGATGTTTCTCTTTATACAATCCCTTATGAAAGTTTTTAATAAGTTCCTTCCATTGAGATTGTTTGCTTTTTCCAAATTCACGGCTTTTCTCTTGATTCCATTCTTGAGTCCATCCTGAGCTCAATTTCTATCCTCCTTTTTGTTATTTTAACTGGGCACATCTAAAATATTATTATTTCAAAAGAGTGGATGTAATTCTTCTCACATAACAGAAAGGAGTAACTCAAAACAATGACTAATTAGTGAATTATTTTTTGAGTTTTGGATTATATTATATTCTTTTAGCAGTTCACATATTCAGGTGATAAAGTCATGCTTAGTATATGCTGGGCACTGAGGATATAAAGATGAGAAATGCAAAGTACTTACCTTGAAGAGCTCACGTATTGTTGGGGAAGGTAGACTTATAAACACATAATTTCATGAGTTCTAAAAGATGTCATAGGACATATGCATTATTCTTAATTATTGCATGGGTGTTTTCCAGGAAGGTGAGAACAAGGAGAACATTCTCAAGCACATACCCAGTGGTTTCTTAGGCACCAGATTCTACCCAACTCCAGATCATTCTGCACACTGATCCTTACCCTGTGCAGGTACTTTTAAGCAATGAGGATGCTGCTTAGCAGTGTCTGGCATATGGTACACACTCAAAAAATATTCAGTGAATAGATGAATAACTTTCCCCTTTGGGTAACAAGGATCCATCAGAATTTTCCTAGTGGGGGGTGTATACATGAGTAATTTTTTTTTTGAAAGAATCTCACATTGACATGTGGGTGGAAAAAGAAAAAAAAAAAAGCTTTGGGGAGAGCTTGGTGCCAGTGGGGCCTGCTATGATAATCCAGGAAGGAGTCAATGATTCTGGCTCTCCTTGGAACATCTGAGCAAAGTGCATTGGCAGCACATATGCAAAGTAGGAACGGGGTGTTGGAACAGTTAGCCACATGCTAAAGGGAATGTCCAAGGCCACTGAGTGAGGGCTGAGGGGCAAGGCCAGGACTTTAACCCAGGTCATTTCCTTCCAAATTCCATCCTTTATCCACTTAACTTTTTTCACTTCCCTTTATCTGTAATTAAGTCTTGTTAAATTAATTAAGCAAACAGGCCGTTAGACTGATGTACCTTTAATGCCATGGAGGTCTAGGTAAGAAAACTAAAATCTAAGCCTGTAAATATCTCGAGGTTATGAAATCAAAACCCAAGGACAACCAGTCACAAACAGCAACTGGGCTTTAAGCTGTAGCCAATCAATGCTTTCCTGCTGCCTTTTCTGTATGAAGGTCTTTCCCCAGGCTCCTCTTGGTGGAGTGCTCCTGACCACTTCCTGTTTGGTGCTGCCTGATTTGGGTCAGTCTTTGCTCACAGACTCTTAACGTTTTTAATATGCCTTAGTTTATCTTTTAACAGTCTCAGCACTTGCCTTGCCAGTCAATCTCTCTTAGATTCGTATAGGTCCTGCAGGAACTGCTGTTTCACTGTGACTCAGCTTTTCTTACAAATCAGAGGTACAGGAGTACATGGCATCTTCCCAGCTCTGTTCATAGAGCTGCCGATAACAGCTCAAAGGGAAAGGATGCAGACCTGGAGAAAGGAAGGAAAGAGTTAGAATCCAAGTTGTATCCAAACCCGAATCACTGTCCATGTGCATCAAGAAAACCAGCCCGTATTTTCCCTCCTCCTCCAAGATAAATTCAGAAATAATCTGCAGCTGATTTTCAGAAAGGACTCTGAAGATGGGCATGTGAGAGGTCAGTGCAGAGAACGAACTTGAATGGACTCTCTCTTTGACATCTCATTTTAAAGTCTCACTTCCCATTCTTTTAATTGAACAGGACTCTTTTGATCAGCATTTCAATCTCTCTTCTTTCCCCTCCTGCAGCTATGTATTGTGTACAGCAAACATTTATAGTTGTTAGCCATTAGTTGGCTTTTACTACTGATTATTCTTCCTTTGTTACTTTTTTTTCCTTTGAAAGCTTCATTCATTACTCCGGCATTAAAAAAGCTCGGCATGAGTAAAAACCACATAATTCTCCCCCTTTCTAACTCTGTGAGAAACCAACACCAGAACAAGTTGGGTCCATCTTCTGTGGCTAAAATGACTTTTGAAACTTGTGACTGTGCTTAGGGTACTGAAGCAGGATGTGCAGAGCATTGGAAGAGGGCCATTAGTCAGTGAGAAAACTTCCCTGGGCAGGTAGGCAGGGAGGATCTGGAAGGCTGAATTTTTGTCTTTGTTTTTTTCCTGTTGGATGCCAACTACAAATTACAAATTGGGTACGAATTCCTTAACCTTTGGCCAGCAGCACTCAATTTCACATCTAATTTATATGTAAACAAAGTTGCAAATTTGACTTAATTATATTTCCCTCAAGTTTTTCCACCTTATTTTGGGAGGGATGGTTTTGTTTGTGATTTATTTCACTCTGGTTAACTCTTGACATTCTGGAATATTCTGCAGCATTTCCCAGGAAATTACAACCTGTAACAACAACCACCCAGTCTGCCTGATCTGAGCACCAAATTATAGCCTCACAGAGTGTTGCTTAGAGCTGAAAACAAGACCTTGAAGACCCTGAATCAAAAATTATGTCTCCATTTGAAAAATAGTAATTAGTAGCACAGTCTTCATCAAAAAATTTAAGGTAAGAGAAATGAGAAAGAATTAAGTGAAGGCAAATATGGCTCTGAGAGGTATCTAGAAGCCTCTCCCAATAGAAAGAAACCGAGAAATAAAATATTGCCTGCCATATCAGTAAACAAAGGTTCTAGCCTCCACATTACAGTTCCCTCGAAGGTGAGCCCTAAGGGAGCTCAGGAAGGAAGCAAAGAATGCCTGCCATCTAGCAGTCATCAGCCTGCAGCCACCCCGATGGTGCAGCCTGAGGAAACTCAGGATGAGAAAACACAGGATACTGGCCCCAGATAGCTGAGGTGCATATCAAGGAAATGATTTCAGTGAGCCCAAACTCTCACATCTTCCCATACATAGAAAAGCACTAAATTCCTTAACTTGAGACACTGTAATCTAGTTTTCTTTTATTAACAGTAATCTTTTGTTCTGACTACCTGGTGTTGTTGTGAAAACTCCTGTATATCCTGGCTCCCCCCTTGCCTCCTCAGAAGGAACAGTTTTCTCGGGGTTTTCTGAGAGGCTGTCTCCCCAGCTTGAAGTCCTAAAAATGTCTGCCAAATAAAACAACTCTCAACTTTTAGGTTGTGCATTTTTTTTTCAGTTGACAGAATCTGTATTATTTTCCCATTCTGAGGAGAAGACAACTATCTGCTTCTGATGTGTATTTAGGCTATAGTTTGTTTTTCACACTCCATTCTCAAGGAAGAATCCTCCCAAAGTCAGCCTGAGTTCTTGGAATCTTCTGTGTTGGTTGCTGTTTTAGTTTCCTAGGGCTGCCATAACAAATTACCACAAACTGGATGGCTTAAAACAACAGGAATTTATTATCTCACAGTTCTGTAGGCCAAAAGTCTGAAATCAAGGTGTTGGCAGGGTCATGCTCCCTCCACAGGCTTCCAGAGAAAAATATTTCCTTGCCTCTTTCCTAGCTGCTGGTGAATACCAGCAATCTTTGGCCTTCCTTGGCTTATAGATACAGACATTCCTATCTCTGCCTCTGTTTTCACATGGCGTTCTCCTCTGAATCTCTGTGTGTTTTTTCCTCTTTTTGTAAAGACACCTGTCATTGGATTTAGGGCCCAACCTAATCCAGTTTGCCTTTATCTTAACCAGTTATATCTGCAAAGACCTTATTTCCAAATAAGATCACATTCTGGGGTTCTGGGTAGACATGAATTTTGGGGGGACACTATTCAACCCACAACAGTTGTTCACTGATTTAAGCTAAGTATACATGATGCCAAATGTGAGAATTTTGATCACATGCCTGGAAGTTTTGTTTATTCAGTCATCTAGTTTTGACATTTTGAGGATGGAGACCCCTAATTTTTAGGGATACTATCAAGTTTGGTAGATAAAACGCATCCTTTGATTCACATGTGGACAGTGTCCATGCCTTTTCCATGTGTCTAGCACAAGCAAATAACATATTGGAGCAGTCAAGGCAGAAAGGACTAAATCCAGAATGCAGGAGGATAGGTTTGAATCCTCCCTGCTAAGGGTAGTGCAAAGAAGCACCCTGCTAAGCCCCAAAGAGGGATTTAGGCTAAGACCTATATCATTATTTTCTGAAAGTCCCTCTTACCTAAGTTTTGGCTTGTAATTGAGTTTTTAGAATTGATATTTAACATATGAATTACACTTTCAAGATCCAGTGGAAAGCCTATGTATAGTTGAAGTGGAATAATAGCCTCTTGCATTTCACACTAGGAAAGAAGACCTATCTGGGTGTTGCTAAAATATTTTAGTGATATACTAATACAGAGCTATTAAAATTTATTCATTAAAAGAATCCAACCTTGAGCGAGTGACCTGTTAGTGCTAATGCTATTCCTTTCTATTTGACCCTGTTCAGCAACAACTGATACATTCTGGGAAAGTAGGAAAAAAGAACAAAGGCATTGAGCTACTTTCTTTCCAGATTTCTTAACTTAATTTCTGGTCTTTAATTAGCCTCTCACCCTCTCTTCTAGTTAATAGGGTTAAGCTGATGATAACAAGGGAAAGTTTTTACAAGTAATGAAGTTCTTGAAGGTGTTGCTGAGGTATATGGGTTATGGGAGGTCCTGAACCTTAGGGAATATGGAAGACTGGCCTCAATGAGAAAATGTTGGGAGTCAGAAAAGTGACTTCCTGAGAAATAGCAGATGGATCAAGGCACAGTGGACATCAAGAAGATTAAAGCCCAGAAACCTGATGAATCCCAAGATGGACATACTGAGATAGTTACATTTAACCTATGTCTTGAAGGCATTCAATGAGTGTTCAATCTGCAGTCTTCCCTAATAGCAACTCTTTCTCCACATCTGATAAGTTTATGCAGCTATGCATGGGTTATCCACAGGGAAGTGGGATAAATGATAAAGATAAATAATTATAACAGCAGTTTGCTTTATTATATTGCAATAAGGAGACATCATTAGTAAGAGTTTGTTGATTCCTGGATTATCAGTTGCTCAAGATGACTGTGATTATTCTAGGGTTTTGAAATGAATTATGAATTCTTTTCTTTCTGAGAACTGACAGGATATGGATATTCTTAAACTGTCTTTTCTCACTATCCCAATTTTCCTTAGTAGAATAAGGGAGGAAGGAGGAGTTGAAAGGCTACAGTGGTAGTCCCAAACTGCCTTTCCAAACCTGAAATAGCACCATTTCTAGAGTGTGGTCTGTCTTCATTAAAGTCCCTTAGAAGAAAACAGGATATGGATTTTGCAAAGAAATTATATTTTTATTTTTCCTCCCATGCCAATCACTTTCAAGTTCTCCATATTTCTGGATTGTATTTATTAGTCATTCTGTAAACTACATTAGCTAATTTAGTAAATTTAGTAGATTAGTTAAGAAAATAAAACGTAAATTAATCAGTGCAGTTTCAGTCATCATAATGTTGGCAGTTTCAAGCATCATAATATTTGTACAGTATGAAAAAGATATCAGATGACTGCTAGGATTATCTGCTTTGAAGAGTTTTATTAAATTTACAATTATTTTGCTTACAACATCAAAATTAAATTAATTTATTCCAGATTCTTGGAAATTGACATATTTGTAAATATATCATTTTTGTTTCTAGGCATTTATTATAGATATTCACCCCACAAAAGGAAAAGCACTTCAGGCAAATAATTAGTTCAAGCCATAATATAATATTTCAACCTAATTTTCATTTATTTGTTAACTCAATGTTTTTTTTTTGAGAATGTACTATATGTCGCTGACTGTTCTAGACACCAATGATACAGGGGATAAAGCAAACCCTACCCTAGTACTAGGGCTCATATTCCAGTAAGGTGTAGTCAGGGAGACAGACAGTAAGCAAAAACAACAACAAATATATACATCTCAGGTGCTGTCAAACTATGTAGTACCATGAAAAAATGGGAAGCAGGGTAGGAGAATGGTGAGTGAAATGGGATGGTGGCTTTTCAGAGACTTGAAGGAGTGAGAGAGTGAGCACAGAGAAGAGGCGGACTTATTGTGAAGCAAATGAAGCTTAAGCTTCAGGAACTTTCACTTGCCAGAATCTCTGGGAGTGATGGGAAGTGCTGGGAACTGTAGATTGTTCTTACAGGGAGGGGAAACTGGGTTGCCATCAGGAAGCTTGTGTATGTAAGCATTTCTGTTAAAATGCTGAAGATACCTCCAAAGAGATTGAATGATTACTCCAAAGTAATCTCTGGAACTCCAACGATTTCCTGTAATTTCTGTTCTCGTTCTAAATAACTATTAACCTAATTTTGTATTTGTGGTTTTATTTCTTTTTCTAAGAGAGCATTCCCTGACATAATTATATAAGCTTCAGGTCCCAACCAAACTTTATCCACTCCAGACATGGGAATCACAGGGCAAGAGGGTGGCAGACAGAGGAGCAACAGGGAGGCCTGTGCGTGTGTCTGGAGCTCAGCCTGCAGGAGGTGATAGGGATGAGGTCAGGGAAGTAAGGTGGGCATGGTGGTGGGGGTGTAGGAATGACAAGCCTCTTTAAGTACTTTCGGTTTTATTCTAATTAAGTTGTAAAGCTAATTAAAATTTAGATCAGAGGAATTACTGGATCTGGTTTATATTTTAATCAGATCCTTTTAAAAGAATTACTTCTGCTGCTCTGTGGAGTTCAAGTAAAAAGATGCAAGAGTAGAAGCAAGGAGATCTGGCAGGAGGACACCGGAAATCTAGCCAAGATGTGACAGTGGTTGGGGTTATGTTGGTAGTAGCAGAGGTGGTAAACAACGCCAGGATTTGGGATATAGTTTTAAAGCAGAGCTGAGAACACTTGCAAATGGATGGGATATAGTTAATAAGGAAAAGAGAGGAGTCAGGTAACATGCCAATGTTTTTGGTTTGAAAAAAGAATGGATAGAGGTGGTATTTGCTGAGCTGGGGACTTGAATCAAGAGTTCAGCTTTGGAGATAGTAAGTTCAAGACTAGACATCCAAATGGAGATGTAAAGTCGATGATTGGGTATATGTGTCTATCACAGTAATCATGTCATTTAATCCTCAATGTAACCCTGTTATGTAGGTATCATTATTCCTGCCTAAAATTTTTTTAAAAAGGTGGTTTAGATGTTATCCAATATCATCTAACAATGTATGGCAATTCTAAGACTTGAACTCAGATCTTGGTATCTGATCTCTTGTTCTTCCCATTGTATTATCTTTCTTCACCTATTCAGAACTCCTTTTTTTTCTCCCTCTCTCTCTTCTTTTTTTATTTATTCATTCATTCAGTATATACTTATTGAACCACTCTCCAGTGCTAGGTATTGGGATTACAAACATGAGCAAGACATGGTCCCAGCCTTCAGCTCACCTTATGATCTTAATAACTTCTTGGATATATTAAAGTGTAAAGGAAACAGAACCCAGTTAAGCTGGTAACTTGACATTTCCTTGAGTCTAAGTAAGCATAAGTATTAAAAAATAGAATTCATAGTAACTTTATGGGGAAAAAGCAAACGCTACTAAAATTAACATAAATTTCAATTTTAAGACACTGACTTTAGATAGAACATATAAAAATATATCTTAGAATTCTGAAAATATAGTGCATATAGTTAACATTTATTGGGCCCCTATATTCTAAGTCCTGGTGTGCTTTATTTCATTTAATCATCACAACAAACCTTTGAGAAAGCTGCCATTATTATTAATGTTAATATTTTACAAAAGAGGAAACTAGGTGTAAAGAGGCTAAGTGTTCATTGGCAAAGCTAGAAACCAAACCCAAAGTATCTGATTAAAAGCGGTCATTTAATCATTTTGCTAAACTGACTTTAAGAGTCAAGACTTGCGTTCTAGCCCAGATTTGGTTTCTAAATTTGGGATTTCTGAAGTCCTCAAAACTTAGCATCCTTATTGGTAAAGTTAGATTTGAAAATCTCTGGTATCTTATATATGGTACTAAGATTGTAACTATAGTAACTACATTTTATTATGAGATAAACTCATTTAGAAAATGACTAGATGGTAAATAAAGTATCATTTATTCAATACCTACTATGTGCCAGGTTATTAGGTGCTTTATATAGTTTATATACTTCAGTAATCACAATAACCCTGCAAGGTCAGATTTGTTATATGTGTTATAGGTGAAGAACGAATAATTTGCTGAAGGTGAAACAGCTGGTCATCTTTGGAACTTGACCTAACCCAGTTCTGAATCCAAATTCCATAGACTTTACACCATTTTAGTTTCTTTCCAGAAAAGTAGGGATCATCTTAAATGCAAAAACTCTAAAAAATGTCAACTCTCAGAAAAAAACAGGACATTTTTGGAAGTGTTGGGTGTAGTTAGCAGAAGAGCTTGTTAAAATGTGGACGTTTTTTGCCACAACTACAGCCTAGTTGAGAGAATCTCAAGTAACTTAATGTCTTTGTCTGGCAAGCTTTTAGTAGAAAAGAACCTGCCAAGATTCATTCATTAGTAGAATCTAAAAATCTGTAAATTTGCCTTTTCCAGACATTTTGTATAAATAGAATTATACAATGTGAACTTCCATAGGAAGTTCAGCTATCATTAATATCATATTGTGTAAATTATCTTGCAGGCATCAAAATGTTTAGGAAAACAGTCCCACTCTGAGCCTTCTTGGAAGTCTATATAACAACTTTAATTGCTTAAAGGGCCACTTATGAGCATGAAGTATACTGATATTTATATATATCAGTATTCCTAATTTAAAACATAAACAAAAGAGGAAAGAATAGTATAATGATCCTCATCACTCAATACCTAACTTCAACAGTTATCAGTGTATTGCCGATCTTGGTTCATATATAATTCCCTATAGCCTGCTACTTGCTGTTTTTGTTTTTCAAAGCTTTATTGAGGCATAATTTACATTCCATAAATTAATCCATTGTAAATTTATAATTCAATGATTTTCAGTAATTTATAGACTTGTACAACCATCCCCATAATCCTGTTTTAGAACACTTCTGTTACTTCAAAAAATTCCCTCATGTCCATTTGCTTTCAATCCACCTCTTATGTATAGCTCCAGGAAACCACTTATCTTTCTGTATCTAGAAATTTGCCCTTCCTGCGTATTTCTTTCTTTTTTTAATAAATTTATTTATTTGTTTATTTGTTTTTGGCTGTGTTGGGTGTTCGTTTCTGCGTGCGGGCTTTCTCTAGTTGCAGCAAGCGGGGGGCTACTCTTTGTTGCTGTGCTTGGGCTTCTCATTGCAGTGGCTTCTCTTGTTGTGGAGCATGGGCTCTAGGCACTCGGGCTTCAGTGGTTGTGGCACATGGGCTCAGTAGTTGTGGCTTGTGAGCTCTAGAGCACAGACTCAGTAGTTGTGGCACACTGGCTTAATTGCACCGTGGCATGTGAGAACTTCCCGGACCAGGGTTCATACCCGTGTCCCCTGCACTGGCAGGCGGATTCTTAACCACTGAGCTACCAGGGAAGTCCCGTGCATATTTCATGTAAATAGAATCATACAGTGTTTGTTCTTTTGCATCTAGTTTCTTTCACTTAGAAAAATGCCATTAAGGTTCCATTTTATACTTTAACATGTTTGTTGAGTTTTATTGCCAAATAGCATTGCATTATATGGATACCATATTTTGTTTATCAATTCACAACTTGATGAACTTTTGAATTGTTTTCGGTTTCGGGCTATAATGCTTCTAAGAACATTTGCATACAAGTCTTTACATGGACATAAGTTATTTCTCTTTGGTACATACCTAGGCATGGAATTGTCAGGTTGTATAGTAAGTTTATGTTCAACTTTTTAATATAACTGCCAAACTCTTTTCAAAATGGCTGCACCATTTTACACCAGTTAACCAGCAGTTTATTATAATAGTTCCTTTACATTTCCATACAAATTTTAGGATCAGCTTGTCTATATCTACAAAATTTGCTACATGGATGGCATTAAATCAGCAGGTCATTTTGCGGACAATTGACATCATAACTATTTTGAGTCTTCCAATTCATGAAACAAATATGTTTCTTCACTTATTTAGATAAAGTTTGATTTATTTCATAAGTGTTTTGCAGTTTTCAGCATATAGATCCAATTCATATCTTGTTATATTTATACCTAAGTATTTCATTTTTGAGGAGAGCTGTTGAAAATAGTATTTATAATTTAAATGTTTTTAAAATTTAGAGTTTCAGTTGTTCATTGCTAACATATAGAAAGAGGATTGAGTTTTGTGTTCCGACTTTGTATCTTACAAGTGTTGGGACTTTTTTTGTAGAATTCTTGGGATTTTCTACAAAGACTTTTATGTCATCCCATAATAGGAACAGTTTTATTTCTTCCTTTCTAGTTTTTTATGTCTTGTATTTATTTTATTGTTTTATCACATTGGCTAGAACTGCCAGTATGATGTTGGATAGGAATGAATAGAGGGGACATCTTTGCCTTGCTCCTGATCTCAGGGCAAAACAAAAACTGATTCTTTCTTTTTTGCTTCCTTCCTTCCTTCCTTCCTTTCTCTTTCTTTCTTCCTTCCTTCCTTCCCTCCTTCCTTCCTTCCTTCCTTCCTTCCTTCCTTCCTTCCTTCCATCCTTCCTTCCTTCCTTCCCTTCTTTCTTCCTTCCTTCCTTCCCTTCTTTCTTTCTTCCTTTTTTCCTTCCTTCCTTCCTTTCTTTTTTTTTTTTTGCCTCACTCTTTTTTTTTTTTTTTTTTTGCGGTACGCGGGCCTCTCACTGTTGTGGCCTCTCCTGTTGCGGAGCACAGGCTCCGGACGCGCAGGCTCAGTGGCCATGGCTCACGGGCCCAGCCGCTCCGCGGCATGTGGGATCCTCAAGGACCGGGGCATGAACCCGTGTCCCCTGCATCAGCACGCGGACTCTCAACCACTGCGCCACCAGGGAAGCCCTTTGCCTCACTCTTGTAATGAACAGAGCAGGACAGTGTGGTCGGTGGACATAGGCTGAGACACACTGGGCACTGGCTGACCTGTGTGTACCAGTGCTGACCACACAGAATGGGCACTGAATTCCCTATGTTGTTTGTTGTGTTGTTGGTTTTTGTAGATGCCCTTTTATAAGACTGAGCAAATTCCCTTTCTTTTCTTTTTTTAACATCTTTATTGGAGTATAATTTTTTTTAACATCTTTATTGGAGTATAATTGCTTTACAATGGTGTGTTAGTTTCTGCTGTATCAAAAAGTGAATCAGCTATACATATACAAATATCCCCATATCTCTTCCTTCTTGTGTCTGCCTCCCTTCCACCCTCCCTATCCCACCCCTCTAGGTGGTCACAAAGCACTGAGCTGATCTCCCTGTGCTGTGCGGCTGCTTCCCACTAGCTATCTATTTTACATTTGGTAGTATACATAAGTCCATGCCACTCTCTCAATTCATCCCAGCTTACCCTTCCCCCTCCCCGTGTCCTCAAGTCCATTCTCTAGTAGGTCTGCGTCTTTTTTCTGTCCTACCCCTAGGTTCTTCAGAACCTTTTTTTGTTTATTTTAGATTCCATATATATGTGTTAGCATAAGGTATTTGTTTTTCTCTTTCTGACTGACTTCACTCTGTATGACAGATTCTAGGTCCATCCACCTCACTACATAAAACTCAATTTCGTTTCTTTTTATGGCTGTGTAATATTCCATTGTATATATGTGTCACCTCTTCTTTATCCATTCATCTGTCCATGGACCCTTAGGTTGCTTCCATGTCCTGGCTATTGTAAATAGAACTGCAGTGAACATTGTGGTACATGACTCTTTTTGAATTATGGTTTTCTCAGGGTATATGCCCAGTAGTGGGATTGCTGGGTCGTATGGTAGTTCTATTTTTAGTTTTTTAAGGAACCTCCATACTGCTCTCCATAGTGGCTGTATCAATTTACATTCCCACCAACAGTGCAAGAGGGTTCCCTTTTCCCCACACCCTCTCCAGCATTTATTGTTTGTAGATTTTTTGGTGATGGCCATTCTGACTGGTGTGAGGTGGTACCTCATTTTAGTTTTGATTTGCATTTCTCTAATAATTTAACAGCTTTTCATGTGCCTCTTGGCCATCTGTATGTTTTCTTTGGAGAAATGTCTATTTAGGTTTTCTGCCCATTTTTAAATTGGGTTGTTTGTTTTTTTAATATTGAGCTTCATGAGCTGTTTATATATTTTGAAGATTAATCCTTTGTCCGTTGGTTTGTTTGCAAATATTTTCTCCCATTCTGAGGGTTGTCTTTTCATCTTGTTTATAGTTTCTTTTGCTGTGCAAAAGCTTTTAAGTTTCATTAGGTCCCATTTGTTTATTTTTGTTTTCATTTCCATTGCTCTAGGAGGTGGGTCAAAAAGGATCTTGCTGTGATTTATGTAAAGGAGTGTTCTTCCTATGGTTTCCTCTAAGAGTTTTATAGTGTCCAGTATTACATTTAGGTCTTTAAACCATTTTGAGTTTCTGTGTATGGTGTTAGGGAATGTTGTAATTTGATTCTTTTACATGTAGCTGTCTAGTTTTCCCAGCACCACTTATTGAAGAGGCTGTCTTTTCTCCATTGTATATTCTTGCTTCCTGTATCAAAGATAAGGGGACCGGGCTTCCCTGGTGGCGCAGTGGTTGAGAGTCCGCCTGCCAATGCAGGGGACGCGGGTTCGTGCCCCGGTCCGGGAGGATCCTACATGCTGTGGAGTGGCTGGGCCTGTGAGCCATGGCTGCTGAGCCTGTGCGTCCGGAGCCTGTGCTCCGCAATGGGAGAGGCCACAACAGTGAGAGGCCCGCATACCACAAAAAAAAAAAAAAAAAAAAAAAAGATAAGGGGACCATATATGAGTGGGTTTATCTCTGGGCTTTCTATCCTGTTCCATTGATCTATATTTCTGTCTGTGTGCCAGTACCATACTGTCTTAATTACTGTAGCTTTGTAGTATAGTCTGAACTCAGGGAGCCTCATCTCTTCAGCTCCATTTTTGTTTCTCAAGATTGCTTTGGCTCTATGAGGTCTTTTGTGTTCCATACAAATTGGGAAATTTTTTTTCTAGTTCTGTGAAAAATGCCAGTGGTAGTTTGATAGGGATTGCATTGAATCTGTAGATTGCTTTGGGTAGTATAGTCATTTTCACAATGTTGATTCTTCCAATCCAAGGACACTGTATATCTCTTCATCTGTTTGTATCATCTTTAATTTCTTTCATTAGTGTTGTATAGTTTTCTGCATATAGGTCTTTTGCCTCCTTTCGTAGGTTTATTCCTAGATATTTTTTTCTTTTTGTTGCAGTGGTAAATGGGAGTGTTTCCTTAATTTCTCTTTTAGATTTTTCATTATTACTGTACAGGAATGCAAGAGATTTCTGTGCATTAATTTTGTATCCTGCTACTTTACCAAATTCATTGATTAGCTCTAGTAGTTTTCTGGTAGCATCTTCAGGGTTCTCTATGTATAGTATCAAGTCATCTGCAAACAGTGACAGTTTTACTTTTTTTTTCAGATTTGGACTCCTTTTATTTCTTTTCCTTCTCTCATTGCTGTGGCTAAAACTTCCAAAGCTATGTTGAATAATAGTGGTGAGAGTGGGCAACCTTGTCTTGTTCCTGATCTTAGTGGAAATGGTTTCAGTTTTTCACCATTGAGGACGATGTTGGCTGTGGGTTTGTCATATATGGCCTTTATTAGGTGGAGGTAAGTTTCCTCTGTGCCTACTTTCTGGAGGGTTTTTTTTCTTTTTTTTTTTTTTGCGGTATGTGGGCCTCTCACTGTTATGGCATCTCCCTTTGCGGAGCACAGGCTCCGGACGCGCAGGCTCAGCGGCCATGGCTCACGGGCCCAGCCACTCTGCGGCATGTGGGATCCTCCTGGACCGGGTCACGAACCCGTGTCCCCTGCATTGGCAGGCAGACTCTCAACCACTGCGCCACCAGGGAAGCCCATCTCGAGGGTTTTTATCATAAATGGATGTTGAATTTTGTCAAAAGCTTTTTCTGCATTTATTGAAATGATCATATGGGATGATCATATGGTTTTTCTACTTTAATTTATTAATATGGTTAATCACATTGATTGATTTACATGTATTGAAGAATCCTTGCATTTCTGGGATAAACCCCACTTGATTATAGTGTGTGATACTTTTAATGTGCTGTTGCATTCTGTTTGCTAGAATTTTGTTGAGGATTTTTACATCTACGTTCATCAGTGATACTGGCCTGTAGTTTTCCTTTTTTGGGATATCTTTGTCTGGTTTTAGTATCAGGGTGATGGTGGCCTCATAGAATGAGTTTGGGAGTGTTCCTCCCTCTGCTATATTTTGGAAGAGTTTGAGAAGGATAGGTGTTAGCTCTTCTCTAAATGTTTGATCGAATTCGCCTGTGGAGCCATCTGGTCCTGGGCTTTTGTTTGTTGGAATATTTTTAATCACAGTTTCAATTTCAGTTCTTTTGATTGATCTGTTTGTATTTTCTATTTCTTCCTGGTTCAGTCTCTGAAAGTTGTGCTTTTCTAAGAATTTGTCTATTTCTTCCAGGTTGTCCATTTTTCGGTATGTAGTTGCTTGTAGTAATCTCTCATGATCCTTTGTATTTCTGCAGTGTCAGTTGTTACTTCTGCTTTTTCATTTCTAATTCTACTGATTTGAATCTTCTCTGTTTTTGTCTTGATGAGTCTGGCTAATGGTTTATCAATTTTGTTTACTTCTCAAAGAACCAGGTTTTAGCTTTATTGATCATTGCTACTGTTTCCTTCATTTCTTTTTCATTTATTTCTGGATCTGATCTTTATGATTTCTTTCCTTCTGCCAACTTTGGGTATTTTTTGTTCTTCTTTCTCTAATTGCTTTAGGTGTAAGGTTAGGTTGTTTGTTTAAGTTGTTTCTTATTTCTTGAGGTAGGATTGAATTGCTATAAACTTCCCTCTTAGAACTACCTTTGCTGCATCCCATAGGTTTTGGGTCATCGTGTTTTCATTGTCATTTGTTTCCAGGTACTTTTTCATTTCCTTTTTGATTTATTCAGTGATCTCTTCGTTATTAAGTAGTGTACTGCTTATCCTCCATGTGTTTGTATTTTTTACAGATTTTTTCCTGAAATTGATATCTAGTCTCACAGTGGTGTGGTCAGAAAAGATACTTGATACGACTTCAATTTTCTTAAACTTATGAAGACTTGATTTGTGGCCCAAGATATGACCTATCCTGGAGAATGTTCTATGAGCACTTGAGAAGAAAGTGTGTTCTGTTGTTTCTGGATGGAATGTGTTATAAATATCAATTAAGTCCATCTTGTTTAATGTATCATTTAAAGGATGTGTTTCCTTATTTATTTTCATTTTGGATGATCTGACCATTGGTGAAATTGGGGTGTTAAAGTCCCCTGCTATTATTGTGTTACTGTTGATTTCCCCTTTTATGGCTGTTAGCATTTGCCTTATGTATTGATGTGCTCCTATGTTGGGTGCATAAATATTTACAACTGGTATATCTTCTTGGATTGATCCTTTGATCGTTATGTAGTGTCCTTCTTTGTCTCTGGTAATAGTCTTTATTTTAAAATCTATTTTGTCTGATATGAGAATTGCTACTCCAGCTTTCTTTTGATTTCCATTTGCCTGGAATATCTTTTTCCATCCCCTCAGTTTCAGTCTGTATGTGTCCCAAGGTCTGAAATGGCTCTCCTGTAGATAGCATATATATGAGTCTTGTTTTTGTATCCATTTAGCCAGTCTATGTCTTTTGGTTGGAGCATTTAATCCATTTACATTTAAGGTAATTATTGATACGTATGTTCCTATTACCATTTTCTTAATTGTTTTTGGTTTGTGTTTGTAGTTCTTTTCCTTCTCTTCTTTTTCCTGCCTAGAGAAGTTCCTTTAACATTTGTTGTAAAGATTGTTTGGTGGTGGTGAATTCTCTTCGCTTTTCCTTGTCTGTAAAGGTTTTAATTTATCCGTTGAATCTGAATGAGATCCTTGCTGGGTAGAGTAATCTTGCTTGTAGGTTTCTTCCTTTCGTCACTTTAAATATGTCCTGCCACTCCCTTCTGGCTTGCAGAGTTTTTGCTGAAAGATCAGCTGTTAACCTTATGGGGATTCCCTTGTATGTTATTTTTTTTTTCCCTTGCTGCTTTTAATATTTTTTCTTTGTATTTACTTCTTGATAGTTTGATTAATATGTGTCTTGGTGTGTTTCTACTTGGGTTTATCCTGTATGGGACTCTCTGTGCTTCCTGGACTTGATTAAGTATTTCCTTTTCCATATTGGGGAAATTTTCAACTATAATCTCTTCAAATTTTTTCTCAGTCCCTTTCTTTTTCTGTTCTTCTTCTGTGACCCCTGTAATTTGAATGTTGGTACATTTAATGTTGTCCCAGAGTTCTCTGAGCCTGTCCTCAATTCTTTTCATTCTTTTTTCTTTATTCTGCTCTGCAGTAGTTATTTCCACTATTTTATCTTCCTGTTCACTTATCTGTTGTCAGTTGTTCTGCTATTGATTCCTTCTAGAGAATTTTTAATTTCATTTTTTGTGTTGTTCATCATTGTTTGTTTGCTGTTTAATTCTTTTAGGTCCTTGTTAAACGTTTCTTGTATTTTCTCCATTCTATTTCCAAGATTTTGGATAATCTTTACTATCATTACTTTGAATTAGTTTTCAGGTAAACTGCCTATTTCCTCTTCATTTGTGTGATCTGGTGGGTTTTTATCTTGCTCGTTCATCTGCTGTGTGTTTCTCTGTCTTCTCATTTTGCTTAACTTACTGTTTTGGGGGTCTCCTTTTCTCAGGCTGCAGGTTGGTAGTTCCTGTTGTTTTTGTGTCTGCCCCCAGTGGCTGAGGTTGGTTCAGTGGGTTGTGTAGGCTTCCTGTTGGAGGGGACTAGTGCCTGTGTTCTGGTGGATGAGGCTGGATCTTTTCTTTCTGGTGGGCAGTTCTGCATCCAGTGGTGTGTTTTGGGGTGTTTGTGACCCTATTATGATTTTAGGCAGTCTTTCTGCTAATGGATCGGATTGTGTTCCTGTCTTGCTAGTTGTTTGTAATGGGGTGTCCAGTACTGTAGATTGCTGGTCGTTGAGTGGAGCTGGGTCTTCGCGTTGAGATGGAGATCTCTGGGAGATTTTCGCCGTTTGATAATATGTGGAGCTGGGAGGTCTCTGGTGGACCAATGTCCTGAACTCGGCTCTCCTACCTCAGAGGCACAGGCCTGACACCTGGTCAGAGCACCAAGCCCAGTCATCCACATGGCTCAGGATAAAAGGGAGGGAGGGAGGGAGGGAGGGAGAGAGAAGAAAATAAAATAAGATAAAGTTATTAAAATAAAAAATAATTATTAAAAATAAAAAAGTACTAGAACAAAAAGAGAGAGCAACGAAACCAAAAAACAAATCCAGCAATGATAACAAGCATTAAAAACTATACTAAAAAAACAAACAAACAAAAAAAATGGACAGACAGTACTCTAGGACATATCAAATGGTAAAAGCAAAGCTATACAGACAAAATCACACACAGAAGCATACACATACACATACACACTCAGAAAAAGAGAAAAAGGAAAAAAAGAAATATCATTGCTCCCAACGTTCACCGCCTCAATTTTGGGATGATTAGTTGTGTATTCAGGTACTCCAGAGATGCATTGTACATCAAGTTGATTGTGGCGATTTAATCCGCTGCTCCTGAGGCTGCTGGGAGAAATTTCCCTTTCTCTTCTTTGTTCGCATAGCTCCCGGTGTTCAGCTTTGGATTTGGACCCGCCTCTGTGTGTATGTTGCCTGAGGGCATCGGTTCTTTGCTCAGACAGGATGGGGTTAAAGTAGCAGCTGATATGGGGCTCTGGCTCACTCAGGCCAGTGGGAGGCAGGGTACGGAATGAGGGGCGAGCCTCTGCGGCAGAGGCCAGAGTGACCTTGCAACAGCCTGAGGCGCGCTGTGTGTTCCCCCAGGGAAGTTGTCCATGGATCACGGGACCCTGGGAGTGGCAGGCTGCACAGGCTCCTGGCAGGGGAAGTGTGGATAGTGACCTGTGCTTGCGCACAGGTTTCTTGGTGGCTGCAGCAGCAGCCTTAGCGTCTTATGCCCGTCTCTGGGGTCCGTGATGATAGTCACGGCTCAAGCCCGTCTTTGGAGCTCGTTTAGGCAGTGCTCTAAAACCCCTCTCCTCGCGCACCCCTGTTGCTGTGCTTTTCTCCGTTGGTCCGAAGCTTCCTCCCCTCTACCTGCAGTCTCCGCTAGTGAAGGGGCTTCCTAGTGTGTGGAAACTTTTCCTCTTTCACGCTCCCTCCCCAAGGTGCAGCTGCCGTCCCTATTCTTTTGTCTCTGTTTTTTCTTTTTTCTTTGCCCTACCCAGGTACGTGGGGAGTTTCTTGCCTTTATGGGAAGTCTGAGATCTTCTGCTAGTGTTCAGTAGGTGTTCTGTAGGAGTTCTTCCACATGAAGATGTATTTCTGACATATTTGTGGGGAGGAAGGTGATCTCCACGTCTTACTCCTCTGCCATCTTGAAGGTCTCCCTCCTTTCTATTTCTAATTTGCTAAGAGTGTTTATCATGGATGGTTGTTTAATTCTGTCAAATGCTATCCTTGTTTCAGTTGATATTGTCACATAGTTTACTTTTGTACACTGTTTATATGGTGGATAATGCTAATTTATTTTCACATTTTAAACCAGTCTTGCATTCCTGGGATATCCTCTGGTTGTGGTACTTTTTTTTTTTTTTTTTTAACGTAGCTTGATTCTATTTGCTCATATTTTACTGAGGATTTTTTGTGTCATGTTGGCATTGGTGGCTGTTGATATTTTTCTTTTTCCCTTGCTGATTGGATTTTTCTGGTTTTTCATATGTAGAGAAATTTTGGATTGTATCCTATGCATTTGAACATTATGGTACGATACTGTCTTGTTTAAATCCCATTGAGAATGTTGAAAGTTTTGTTTTAGCATGCAGTCAACCCAGTTCAGTACAGGCTGCAAGTTCCAAATAGTTGTGGTTTCAATATCGCTATTTTTTTTGGCCACTCTGCACAGCTTGCAGGATCTTAGTTCCCCAACTAGGTATTGAACCTGAGCCCTGGCAGTGAAAGTGCCGAGTCCTAACCACAGAACTGCCTGGGAATTCCCGCAGTTCTATTTTCAAAGCTTTTCTGTATATGCACTACTGAGTGGTCAGTGTGGGATTTGGGCAGTGGGTGTGGCCTGTAGTTTAGGTCTCAGTTTTTGGTATGCTAATTAGGGTCTGACCCTTGCATGCAAAACGTGGGATTGAGTCCAGAAGTCATGAACAACTTCAGGGGGTTGCTTTTTGGAGCTCTTACCTCTCTGTGATCTCCCTGGTACCTACTGGCTTCCTGGGTTTCACTTCTCAGTCTTCAGGCCAGTTATCTGTGGCTGCAGTTACCCTACTCTTCTGCAGACATCCTGGGACCACACCTGCCTGCATCTTAAGCTAAGCAGAAGGAGGACAGAGAGAGCAGAGTTTGGCTTCTCACTCTCACCCTTAAGCAAGAGGATTCCATCTTTGGCGGACCATGTCTCCTCCCATTGGAGAAGAAGTTTTCTCCCCCTCATTGTTTTAGGAGCTTGTAAACCCCTGCTACCTTGACTGGGGCTGTGATGGGGTTGCATTGGAGCTGGTGGAGCAGAGCCAGGGCCCACACAAGGTTGGTGTGTGTATCATGGTGCTGGTGAGTGACATGTGCTTCCTGCTTGTGCTGTGAAATGTGCGGGAGGTGCACACAGCCAAGTGCACGTATGCCATGGTCCTCTACCATGATCCTCTCTTCTGTGGTTTTGATTTGCATTTCCCTAGTGACTAATGATATTGAACATCTTTTTATGGGCTTATTGGCTATTTATAGTCTTCTTTGGAGAAATCTCCACTTAAATCCTTTCCCCATTTTAAAATTGATTGTCATTTTGTTATTGAGGTATATGGGTTCTTTATTTTTCTGGATACAATTTCCTCATTAGATATCTGATTTGCAAATATTTTCTGCCATTTCATAGGTTTTTTACATTCTTTTGTTTTTGGTTTTTTACTTTCTTTTTTTTTTTTTTTGTGGTGCGTGGGCCTCTCACTGTTGTGGCCTCTTCCGTTGCGGAGCACAGGCTCCGGACGCACAGGCTCAGTGGCCATGGCTCACAGGCCCAGCCGCTCCGCGGCATGTGGGATCTTCCCAGACCGGGCACGAACCTGTGTTCCCTGCATTGGCAGGCGGACTCTCAACCAGTGCGCCACCAGGGAAGCCCGGTTTTTTACTTTCTTGATTGTATTTTTTTATGGTATATTTTAATCACAATTTTTTTTTTTTTGATGAAGTCCAGTTTATTTTTTTCCTTTTGTTGTTTGGACTTTTAGTGTCATATCTAAGAAACTAATGCCTAATCTAAGGTCATGAAGATTTGCCTGTGTGTTTTTTTTAATAAGAGTTTTATAGTTTTAGGTGTTACATTTTAGTTGAAGAACAATTACTAGTGTTTTTTATATGATGTAAGGTAAGTGTCCAACTTCCTTTTTTTGCATGTGAATATCCAGTTGTCCTTGCATCATTTGTTGACAAAAACTATTCTTTCTACTATTGAATTGTCTTGGCACCTTTGTAAGAAATCAGTTCACCATAAATGTGAGGGTTTATTTCTGGGCTCTCAATTCTATTCCATTCATCTACATGTCTATTATTATGCCGGTACTACACTGTCTTGATTACTGTAGTTTTGCAGTAAGTTTTGAAATTGAGAAATGTGAGTTCTTCAACTTTGTTTTTCTTTTTCAAAATTGTTTTGGTGGGAATGTGTTTTTACCCTAGGATAATATATATTTAAGACTTGAAGTTTAAAGAAATGACAGGCTTGGATATTTGTGATTCTTATTCAGGCTGTACATTTTTTTCCATCCTGTGCTTTCCAACTAAACAATTATACCCAAATGCTATTTATACTGTTAAAAATGTGCTTTGCCAGCCCCATGTGCCATAGCAATTTTGGGCCCACTGACTTTACTCTTCCTGCTAATCTCCATTCTTAAATCTGCCTAACACATTACCTTTGGATTCATCTCCTATTCTGGTCAGCCCCAGATGAATTTTTGAGCTTTAGATGTGATTTTCTATGTATGTATTTTCAAACTGAGCTTGTCAACATACTCAGACTCTACGTCCTTCTGTGTGCTCTGTGTACACTCCTGCTGGAATAGGGTCATGCCCCACCTCGATACCATGCCCTGGCATCATAGGGACCCTCTGGACAGAGTTCTAAGCTACGTATTGGTATTCTTTCTTGTGGTTTTGTGCCTAAGTCCATTCCTAGTACTAATTGGATGTTTAACTCTTTCCAACCAGTGGGGAACAATTTTGGTGTTGAAGCAACACAACCTTGTATGTGTGTGTCTATGTAGGGATGCTATATTTACTGCTCCTTTTTGGGTTAAATGGATAGGCTAATTGAATAGGTTTATGCTAAGCAGTTAAGCCCTTTACATGAAGCAGTTAATTGTCTTTTATAGTCTCTGAATCTTTATTTTGACTTTGATTTTTAAACCAACAATACACAATTAGGTTTTAACCCATTTTCAATGAAATGCTAAAAAATGATGGAAAACACATGTCAATTCACTTGGAAGCTTGTGTGTAGCTTTAACCTAAGTGATGGCTCCCTAACCTGAAAACAAAAAGGCAATTGGTCTCACTTAACGATGTGACATATTCACAGGAGGCAATCCAACCACTGGATTACTGTTTACTGCTTACTGCTTTGTAGATAAGAACCTGTGGGACTTGGAGAGATTTATCAACATTCGAACTATATAAACATACTCTATGCCAATTCTAGGTTATATTTATATTTTAGGTTGATTTCCCAAGAAGCAAGAGGTTCAGCACTTGTACCAGGATGTTTCCATGTTTCTTTTTAAACCTGGAATCCCAGTTGCTTATTGTTTGCAGAGGTCAATTGCATTGTTTTTCGAAATGGGAATGGAAAATTCTTCTGAATCCCTACGAGGTCAGGTCAGGTTCTCCCTGAAGGTTGTTTAAGAGCCCGAGTTTCAGTCAATTGCATGAATAACTTTTTTGATTGTGCCAGGATCAGGATGTTTTTATCTGGCTCAGTGCTCTTTCGTGGGCTCGTCTGGACAAATATAACTAATCTTTTTTTTTTTTTGCGGTACGCGGGCTTCTCACTGTTGTGGCCTCTCCCGCTGTGGAGCAACAGGCTCCGGACGTGCAGACTCAGCAGCCATGGCTCACGGGCGCAGCCGCTCTGTGGCATGTGGGATCTTCCCGGACCGGGGCACGAACCCGTGTCCCCTGCATCGGCAGGCGGACTCTCAACCACTGCGCCACCAGGGAAGCCCTAACTAATCTTTTTAAGTGAACTTACCTACTTGTCCTTGAATTCTGAAGATGGAACTGAAAAATGGCCCAGGCTGTGACTGAGTAACCCTGTTTCTAATATTAATGGAGAGAGAAATGTTACATGCCTTAGCAAGGCTGCCTTTAGAGATGAACATGTCTGGTTCTTTTTTCTTAATTTAGACTAAGTCATATAGCTCTTTGAAAGCTTTCTGGAGAGAGCCTCTGCCTAGGCTGTACTAGCCATTCTTTGCCTTCTCCTGCCTTCATTATTCTTGTTCTTTAAAAAGAAAAAAATCAGGTTTTATCCTTTAAAAAGAAAAACCCACAAAGTCTCCATATCTTTAATTTGCACTCTGATTCTGATTTGACAAGTGGCAATCTGGTTTTTACTCCTTTGTATCCTTTCTTGCCATTTTAGAAATACTGAAGTGATCACAAACACAGAGGAAGCCTCCTTAGGAGAACTGACTCAGCAACCCTCTGCAGAGAGAAAAGGCTATTTTCTTCCTCTTCTTCATTGTGACCAGGGCAACTCAAATTATTTGTCCACAGGAAAGGCCCTGGCTTCTTGGGAGCTCTAATGGGCATGCCAATCAATATTTCTTATACTAATACATCACATTCTTGGTAAGGAATTTCAACAGATTTTCTTTCTCTAAGGATTCAGTTAATAACATTTATACAACACCCACAGCATGCAAAGCATGGTACTGGATATGGGAAAAGAAGGCAGAGAATCCCAAGGAATTGTTCTTGCTCTTTAGGAGCTTAGTTGAGAGAGAGATAAGTATGTTAATTAAGGTTCTCTAGAGAAACAGAACCAATAGGAGATCTATATCTGTCTATCTATATATCTCTATCTATCTATCTTTCTATCTATCTATAGTTGACTCTTGAACAACATGGGAATTAGTGTTACCGACCCTCTGCAGAACCTGTGGTTCTGCATCTTCATGTTCAACCAACTGTGGATCCAACTACAGTAGTACTGTAGTATTTACTATTGAAAAAAATCCACCTATAAGTGGATGCACACAGTTCAAACCCATATTCGAGGGTCAACACTGTGTGTGTGTGTGTGTGTGTGTGTGTGTGTGTGTATGGAGAGAGAGAGAGAAAGAATGAGAGAGAGAGATTTATTTTAAGGAATTGATTGGCTCACATGATTATGGAGACTGTGAACTCCCAAGCTAGAGACCTAAGAGAGCCAATGGTATAAGCTGCAGCCCAAGTCTGAAGGCCTGAGAACCAGGAGAGCCAATGATGTAAGTTTCAGTCCAAGGGTAGAAGACTGATATCACAGATCAAGCAATCAGGCCAGATAAGTTTCCTCTTACTCAGCCTTTTTGTTCTATTCAGGCCTTCAACTGATTGGATGACGACCACTCACATTACGGAGGGCAATCTGCTTTACTCAGCCTACCCATTCAAATATTAATGTCATCCCAAAACACCCAGAATAACGTTTGCCCAAATATATGGGCATTCCATGGCCCAGTCAATTTGACACATGAAGTTAAATGTAGACAAGGATGTGAAAAACACCAAATAATTTATGGATTTGATAAGCACTGTTTGAGGTCATGCTCAAGTGCTGAGTGATGTTAATCAGAGGCTGTTTGCCACCTTCTCAAGAATATGATGGAGGTCACGAAAGATAGGACAAGGTAGTAACTAGAGTCCCTTTGAAATGGGTCATGCAGGCATGGCAAGGATAGTCAGTGAGTTCGCCCTGGAGCAGGAATCTGAGGAAGACCAGAGGCTAGGGTCTAAGCTGATTTAGAGAACAAAGGTGGCAACAATGTGGTCAACTCACACCTCTGAAGTTAGGAGAGTCAGACGGAAGAGTCCAGGCTGCAACCACACTGGGACTCTCAGTAACAGGACTGCATCAATGGGCACTTGCTGCCAGCCAAAGACTTTTTTTTCCCTTTTTTAACCAATCTGTCCAGGTCTATCAAGGGGTATCTGTTTATTGAGATCAAGTGCCTGCTTTCTTTTAGGAACCCTCTGATACTTTCCTCAAAGAGTTAATTATGAGGCAGAAGGAAAACTCAGTGAGAACCAGATGCAAATTGGCTCCACTGAAAACTTGGAGGTCTTTTGACCTATAATTCTGTACTTGACTCAGCATGAGATGTAGTGTAGTTTGGATTCAAACAGTTTACATAGGACTGTAGATTGGGCCTTCAGGTGACAGACACATAAGTGGCAGGGCAGAGTGGGGTGTCACAAAGGAGCTACCAGGAGAAAGTGGTGTATTAGAGTATATAGTATGAAGAGGCAGGAGCTGAGGGAAACTTACAGAAGTCAGAAAACTGTGGAGGCTCAGCATGGTATAGAAACATGCAGTTTTTAGAGTCTGGGGTAAGGAAATCAAAACTCCAGAGAATCAGGATGTATTCAGAGAAGTCAAAATGAGTTAAGTATCAATAAAAAAGGTCCAGGCAAACCAGTAAGAGGAGACAAAGTATATAATTAGTTTTTTTATGCTGTATAACAAATGACCACAAACTTAGTAGCTTAAAACAACACACATTTATTATCTCACAATTTCTGTGGATCAAGAGTCTGGTCATAGCTTATGTCCTCATTTCAGGGTCTCACAGACTGCAGTCAGGGTGCTCCCAGAGATGCAATTTCATTAGAGGTTTGAGGTCCTCTTCCTAGCTCACTGGTTGTTGGTAGAATTTAGTTCCTTGTGGTTGTACGACTGAGGACCTCACCTCCTAGAACCTGCCCACCATTCTTTGCCATGTTGCCCTCTCTATAACATGGAAGTTTGCTTCTTCAGGATCAGCAGAAGAACGTCTGCTGCTGCTACTTGTCTCTTACCTCTAGATCTTTTTCTAAAGCGCCATGATTAAATCAGGTCCACCTAGGATAATCTCCATTTTGATGAACTCAGAGTTAACTTATTAGGCACCTTAATCCTTAATTATATTTGCAGAATTCCTCCACGTTTGCAGTATAATGTAATCTAATCATGAGAGTGACATTGATCATATTCACAGCTCCCACCAGCACTCAAGGGGAGGGGATTATACAAGGTGTCTACACTAGGGGCCAGGAATCTTGGGGGCCATCTTAGAATTCTGCCTACCACAATGTGTTGTTAGTAAATCCAGTGTGATCCTCTGACCTTGAGTTTAAGAAACAATTTGGCTTCTCCAAGGGCCTGTTTATGTATTTTCTGTGAGGGTAATAGTGATTATAGCCATGGAGTCTGAGAGAAAGTAAGTAACCGATTATACCTCCTATAGGGCCAGAACGTGTTTAGATGATGGGAATACAATTTATAGGTTTTTGCTGGGATTTAAAAAAATGTGATAAAAGTTGATCTGTTGAAGAATAGTCCATCTTCTCTAAGATCTCTTTAAAAGGGAAACCTAGGGGTCTGACATATTCTTTATAAGTTTTTTGAATAATCCAGCTCTGAGGAGAATCATGGCTGAACTTGAAAGCTCTGGGAAGAAAAAGGTAAGGTTAAACATGAAAGACAAATTTTAAATTAAATCTATGTACATTGGGGATGGGTTGGATTTTGAGAGAGTGCAGGAAAGTGAAAAGAAATAGGAAATGTCTCTAGGGGTATAAAACAAAGGAACTAGGATGGAGATACTGATTTTTTTGTTCATTTAATGAATCTTTGGAGCACTTTATGTGCAAAATAATGTGGGAGAGGGGTATAAGGATATGATTTTTCTCTTCATGAGCTTAGAGTATTATAGATGAAGAGGGAGTAGATGAGGAGTTCCTGGTATCAAATGCAGCTGGAGATGAGGATGGAGAAGAGATGTAGGTCATGAACATTGGCATTCTCAGTGATGTGGCCAGAAGTACAGAAGACACATCTCAAAAGGTAGTGGAAATAACTAGAGGATACCCATTTGAGAAGCAAAACTGGAAAATCAGTAGAGAAGAAACAAGTATTGTATAGAAGACAGTAAAAGCAAAAAATTTCCTTTGGACTTTAGAAACAAGGCATATTTAAATGACACTGTTGTTGTTATTATTATTAATAATGATAAAGGCTCTAAAGTAATTTGAGCTTGGATTTAAACAGGTGTCCATGGTAGTGGGTCTCCTATCATTCTATAAAGAGTGCAGATGTTCATCCATATTCCGAATGGCTGACTGAGAAGGAGCCTTAGATGTTTCCTAGGCCAGTCTATCACTATGTAGGACTCCATTTTAAGCATCTGGGTGGTCAAATGCCTCTAGAGGAAGGAAGCTCACAGTTTTCAATTTAGACCATTTTGTTGTTCTATTAAGTCTTCATTCCTGACTTAAGAAGCTTACTTTTACAATAGACATTTCCTTATTGAGTATACCTGCATTAAACTAGGAAGAAGAATTCTAGGGGCCCATCTTTGGGAAAAATACTCATTAGAGCACCGTTTCTGGGGGTGGGGGTGGGGAACAAAACTGAAGAGCCTATCGATTTAAGGATAGCAGCTCTTCCAATCCAAGGATCTCTGCTCCTTTTCATAGGCTTTAATCAAACAAGAATCTTCTTTAGGATATTGACCCTTTCCCTTTTATCCTCAGCTTATGAAACTTGTTGGACTCCATCTCTTAATGACAACCACTGATCTCATATCCTATATGTGGGTAATGACTATAGGAATCCTATAGTCTATATTTTATCTAATTGTCTAATTTTAAATTCCCAATTCTGCATTCTCTCTCTCTTCATATGACCCATGTGTAATACTTAATGCTGTCTTAAAGAACATGTATTTTTATGTTATATATCATTTTATATGTCTGTGAAATGCAATCTTGTTTTGGGAAATGAAATGCTATTATGATATCTAAAATCTACCACACTCAAAGTTTAGAATTATTAATAGAAGACTGCTCTAAAAATACACCACTTTATTTTGCAGATTTTTTCAGAGCTGCTGAGTACTTTAATTAATGTCAGTTAATGAATCTAAAATTGGGTAAAAATATCAAGTGAAAAATGACAAGGAATTAGAATATGATTCTGAAGTATTATTTATTGTCACTGTTACGTAGTGATATTTTGCTAAAGTTTGTATGGAATAAAATGTGACTCTTGTACAGTATATATCAGAACGCTAGTGCAATTTTGGAATTTCCATAGAGAATGATGACTTGAAAAATGTATTTTAGCAAGTACCAATGTACTTTATGACAAACTGATTAGTACTAAGTAGTAATGATTATATTCGACAACTCTAGAGCCTACTAAATTATAATCTCCTAAAGGCAGGGATCATGTCATATTTAACTTTGTTTCTTCCACGGGACCCAGACAGTGTGATTCCAGGAATTAGTAAAAAATCATTTGTTGCATTGTGTATTCATCTTAAGAGCCAAGTTTTCACTTCCCTAAGAGGATATCATGAGGTAAAAGCTTAGGCTTGAGGAAAACATAATGCCGTCCCTCAAATCGAAGACATGGCCTAGTGGGGTCTGGCCAACCAAAGCATTGTAAGAACCTTCTTGTTTGAGCCAGGAGGAATTCTAACTTCTGTATTATTTCCTAAGGGGCAATAAAATTGTGCTGCTGAGCTTCCAAATCTCAAAGAGGAGGGAGCTGAGTGGGACATAATGAGATGCTTTCCTGTGCCCCCAAAGCTCCAATATCAGCTTCTGTTTGGCTCACCAATCCCATCCCATGCTTTCCTCCCACTGACTCACTCTGCCACTGTCCCTTCTGCCTCAAATACTGTTACCCTAAATTTTTGCCTGGCCAGACCCTTATCATCATCCTTGCCTCAACTCAAATGTGACTTTCTTGGAAAGGCATTTTCTGGAAATCCTAATAAAGTAGGACTGCCCACCTCTACCTGTTCTCTACCTATTCCAACTCTTTTCTGGTCCAGTTCAGAAAAGAAGCTGCCTCCGACTCCATATCTGAAGAATCATTACCTAAAGAGCCTGATTTTGACCCTTACTTCAGGGAGCTCAGTGAATTCCAAAGGATCTCGCCAGTGTCAACAACTCATCTTATCTGACAAGGATGGAAAAGAGCATGGATGTTATAGGCAATCCATCATCACCCTGGATAAAACTGGTCACCTTCTATTCCTTTTTATTCTTTTATTGTGTTTATGACACTATTCCTATAGGAAATTCATAATTATTTATTTGCTTGCTGCTTTAATGTTGATCTGCCCTTGACAGATAACCAGGTGAGCAGAGATCTTGTCTATTGTAGTGACTGTTGAATTTTCAGTCTAAGATAGTGCCCAGCACATGTAAATACTCAAATATTTGTGCTATATAGTTGAATGATAAAGTGGCCCCATTATGAAATGATTACATATGTAAGGACTAATTTAGATGACATGTATATACTCAGGCTAGCACCTGATACAGAATGGGCAAGCTATAAATGTACGATGTCTCTCCAGCCTTCCTTATGAAGGAGGGTCAACGATCTCTTTGCAAGTGCTACTTGAGCAGCACTTAAATTCAGGTATCACAAAGTTGATTATGCTTTTCTTACCTGTTTATTTAAACACCAGATAATCTACAACAAAGACCCTGCTCTTTCTCCACTCTTGACAAGTACCTATTTTTGTAATGATTCTTTGACTATATTTTGTAACTCAGAGATTTCACAAAGTTTGAGTATCCTTCCTCCTTAATCAGCAATTGTTAATGAGAATATTATTAAACTGTAAAATTAGGTTGACAAGAATGAGTTTTATCTTAATCAGATAGTCTTTATGCTCATTGTATTTCATACACTTTATATTCTTAGATAAAAATTGGTGTACAGATATTTGTATATGTCACAAAATTAGATTATGACTTATCTGCTATATCAAAATAACTACATATCAGTGCTTATTGGCTATATCTGCAAAAATTGGGCCGGCCTGATGTTTTTCTAACAATGAGGTCTGTTAATTAGCTCAGCTGCATACAGATTGGTTAAGCTTGCACATAGTGAATTTATGCCCATTGATTCCTTCTAGTTCTAATTCAGAAAGGGAGATGCCTCAGACTCCAGATCCAGAAAATCATCATTGAAAAGGTCTGATTTTGACTTTCAATCCAGGGAGTTTGATGAATTCCAAAGATTTTTGCTAATACTGTCAATTCACTTTAACTAGCCAGGACGATAAAGAGTGTGGATGATGTAAGCAACATCACCACCCTGGAAAAAACCTGAAGAGTCATTCAACTTATTTGGAGAAAGCTAGAGTTCCCCTGCCTGTGCACAAAGAGCAGGAAACATCATTGATACCCTAGACCCCTCTCTTTCTCTCTTTTTTATCTTATAGAGCCCTTTGAAAGGTTTCTGTGCAGGCTTCTACCTCCCACATTTATGTGCTCTAGCCATTGCTAGCAGTTGGAGCTTTTTTCTCCCTACTGTTTGGGGACTAGCTTCTCTCTGCTTCCATGAGGAAGGGGCTCAGGGTTTCTTTTTTTTAGCAACTGCATTCCTGGAGCTTAGACTCCAGCCCAGGCTCACTGACCTATGTGAGGGAGTAAATCTACTACCTCAGTCCTATAGGGCTATAGCATCAGTGCAAAGGACCTAACATGATGTCAGGTTGAAGGGCAAAATCTATAATTCATTATTGTGTAGAGTGGTAGATCATCTGAAACCCACATATATGGATTACTTATATAGCTTCAGTTTTCATTATGCAAATTGGTTGTAACAGGATTGAATAATCAAGGGGGCACTATTTGCATTCCGAGGACCAGTGTAGGTTATAACTTGAACCTGCTTGGAAATTAACATTGTTCCTGAAGGAGGGGGTATGGTGGAGCTGTTGAGTTCTTTGAGTGGGTTTGTGCTTTTTTTTTCACAATACTGAGTGATGAGAAAGTGGAAGAAGCTTGTGCTAATGAGTGGGTTGGAGATGGGAAAGGAGGGACACCAATATGGGCCACAGATATGTGCTCAAAGGCAGCAGCATTTGTTCAGGGGTGTTTTGATTCCATAGCTATGAATAAACACTCCTGTTAGAGAAGTAAGGCTTATCAATAGTTTGAAACCCCCTACTCCCTAGTCCCTTTCTGACATTTATTTAAAAACAGAATGCATTAAGTCCCTGTGTGCCCAGCCTCAGGGACATACTGGCAAACTAAAAGTTAATTATATTCAAACATAATTTTTGGTAGTCCATGTTATTTTCAGAGTCCAAGTTTATTTAGAAACAGGAGGTTGTTTTAGAGCCACAATTCTCTCATTATAGCAGAACAGACCATGTTTCTAATTCTGAAGCTCCCCAAATGCGTTCCAGTTTCCTGTGTTTTCTTTATTTTCTTTCTTTCCTTCACTTTTAGTGTATGTTCTTGACAAGCATCAGGTGGGCACTCATCATGGTCTAGAACTCTAAAAATGTCTGGAGAGAAGGAGATAAAGAAGGTCCAGTTCTTTCCTTTATGGAGCTGACAGTGAATTAAAACTATAAGTGATAAATAATGAGTTATACCATGATGTGATAAATGCAGGTATGGACATCTGCCTAAAGCCCTTCAGAGGGTAAGCTACATGCTACAGAGCTAGGAAAGCTGTGAAGGAATCTCACCAACACAAATGAGATAATAATATTTAAATTATAGGTTTGTTTTGGGAATTGAGTGAGAGATTCTATACAGAACACTCAGCACATGGTAATCCTTCACACCTGTTAGTTATTATGATGATTATGATGACATAACTTTGCTTCCAACTAACTCTTGAGGTAAATTTTATTTACAACTGTCTTAACACCCCTAGAATGTTGAACAACTGCCTACTTTCTTTTTCTTCACTCTCTCCTTTAAGAAAATGCTTCCATGTCTATTTTTCTTCTTTTCCCACCCTAGAATACTTGTCTATCAACTTGACTAAGTTAAAACAAAAGATCCAAGACAAGAATGTGGTGGGAAACGGAATTGGGAAAATGAAGGCAAATAGAAATTAGAAGATTGCAATTCTACACGCATCTTTGCCTAACCACAGAGGTCGGAAAACACATACAGAAATTGCCTATAGAAAGCGAATGTTTCTCTTCTGCTGTATCTGAGAATAATAAGATCTGTCAGTGGGGACTGGCTTGGATTTTCCAGCCCATGAATTGAAAGCATGGGACAAACATCGTTCTCAGCATGTCTGTTGTTCTTGAGTAGGAAGACAAGTGGGTTTAAAATAGTAGAGTTTATTTGTACTTACAGGCATTTTGGGGAAAGGTACTTAATATAATATCCAAATGCAACATATAAAATATATTTTTCTAGGGTCAAAAAATGTAGGGATAGCAATGTGCATGGTAGATATAAGTAGATACCATCTTTGAAAATAGTTAGGGCAATAAGAAACTGAAGATGAGCAAATACAGGTGCAGTCTTACTATATTTTTATGACATTTAGTATTCCATTTTTCTAGAGAGTTGAAGATGGTTAAGGGACAGTATTGTATAGAGGTTAAGGATACAGACAAAGTCTATCATTAACTATGGGACCTTCAAGTATCAGCTTATTCATCTCTAAAATGAGAGCAAAATCAGTTATTATATCACAGGGTTTTATGAGGATTAAATTGGAAAATGCTCTTAATATGTTATTGGCATACAATAAGCACTCAGTAGATTTTTTGCTATCACAAAATGAGCAGGTAGCATCTATAATTATTGAATAACATCAGAACATGATGTGGAGCACCCATTTCTAAAGACACAGTACCTTATTGTAATATTGTTCTGTTTCACTTTTCAGCCTTTTTGAGGATAAGGAATATAACTATGATAATGTTTCTGCATAGCTTTTTACCTTAGGAATCTCTTTGTTTTTTGGCTGCTTGGTTGTGTTCCGTGACTTGGGGGGCCCATGACTTTTCTCATTACTTCTAACACGGAAGTGTCACCTGGCACTCAGCCTGCTTTAAATGTGCTAGGCGGGTCTGGACCCTGTAGCTCATTTGGGTCTGTTATAAAAATCAACACTCCCTCTGCAATCTGCCTCCAGGAGACCAAGCCAACAGAAACACATGCTGCCTGCCAATATGGGGTTCGACCTGGCATCTGCACAGAAGGAAATTTCTCTGTTTGCACCAGGTTTTAGTGGCAGTATGTCATTGGGTCATGTTATGCCAAGTTACTTGGGAGCTGAGCTGAAAGCCTGTGCCACACCTGCCTGCCTCTTCAGGTAGTTGGAGGTGTTTATCAGGACAGCTAGTCTCATTCCTTATATGTGAGTTGGCATTATACAGGAGAGAAGCTTCTAGAAGTGGCACTTCTGGAAGTAAGTGGCCAGAAGTCTGGAAGGAAAGAATGAATCCTAGATGATACACTGAAAACTGTTGACCTCTGACAAGTTTTTTGTTGTTTCAGATTGATCTGGCTAAGTTTGCAGAATGCCCTAAAACTTCCAATTCATCTTTCACCTGTCAGTTAGCTGTTGCCTGAACACATTTATTATGAGCAGTGCCACTGTCCTGTTTTACAAGGACTTGGAGTGACTAGTGTCATTAGCTCTAAGTGCTCACAGGGGTGGAGCTTTAGCCTGGGCTAATATGATGAGCTGGGGTGGCTGCTGAGATGATGGGGCATGTTTAAGCACCATGTTTTCAGCACGGGCCCTATGACATTTTAATTTGTCCAGGTACAGATTCTGAATTAGTAATTTTAACTGAACTGACTTGCCAAGTCATTCAAAAAATTAGGTCCTGATACTTTTTTTGTATTTATTTTCTTGGTTCTCTGAATCAGCCAAATCAATTTACTGTGTTACTCCAAAAAAAAAAAAAGCACAGTGGCAGTTGCTTATGACAGTCAAGTGGAAAACGAAAAGAGCAGAGGAGTCCAAGCCTCATTTTCTCTGTTAGGAAAATGAGTCCAAGCCTCATTTTCTCATTTTAATACCAGCTCATAAGTTTTAATAAGGTAACTTGGGTAAGGAAATATTTGACAAAATATGTAAAAGTGCTTCTTGCCAAGTCAGCACATTTCCAAAATGGAACTCATGTTGGTGAGAAGAGTTGGATTGGTGTTGGATTTGGAATCATCTGGCTAGAAAGTAGGGTTGAAGCTATGGGAGTGAAGGAGGTCCTGGAGGAGACAGAGGGTTGTGTATGAGTGTGGAGATGGAAAGAGACAGAGAGAGAGAGGAGAGAGAGAAGGAGAGAGGGAGGGAAGGGAATGGAGAAAGTGGATAAATGAGAGGAGAGATGTACAATTTAGAAAAGGTGAATGAGAAGATCCTTTTTATCTCATGGGTTGGGACTCAGCTGCTGGTTACCCTGATCTTAGAACCTCAGTTCCCATCACCATCTCCATCCCTATCTCCAAAGGGAAGCTTTGCCTCTCTGCAGTTGCTATTTTTTGGAGCTTTCTTATTCTCCCTCCCCATGAATGTGATTTAAAAAAAATTAGAGTACTTATATAAACTGTAGTAACAAAAGGAAGTCCAGAAATGTAAGAATACTGAACCAAGACTACTAACATGTTTATTTTCTTATGATAATTTTGCTGCATGTTCAGGGTTGATAGCAATAGATACATGCAGTAAGGGTGCAAAGCTTGTTTTCAGCTGGCATTCATTCTTATTGGTTGGTGCCAATAGTACAGATTGTTAAAATGTTATAAAAGTCATTTCTGTCTGTATTTAGCCCAATGACCTCCCATTCCTCCTCCATCCAAATATAAACAAACCATCTTCTTAGTTTTTCCCAGGCCTCTTTCTAATAATACCAGGAGCCATCGCCTAGGGTGATGTATGTATGTCAAAGACATCTTAATGCTCTAAAATAAATTCTTAAAATTTCAACTTATTGTTTCATTGAAAGAATGTAAATCCTGCCAACCTCCATAGGAAAATACACTGTTTCCCCCCTTTTTAAAAATAAAACATTAAGTTGGAAGATAATCAAAACATTGCGTATGAATTAATGTTGGAAGTATGTAAGACAACACCTATTTTGCAATTAGTATCTCTAGAACTTGTAAGAATTAGAAAGGATTATAACAGATGACTTAGTTAGTTTGTAAAACAAAGGAGGCAAGCACTTACCAACACTTCTTTTTTTTTTTTTTTTTTTTTTTGTGGTACGCGGGCCTCTCACTGTTGTGGCCTCTCCCGTTGCAGAGCACAGGCTCTGGACGCGCAGGCTCAGTGGCCATGGCTCACGGGCCCAGCCGCTCCACGGCATGTGGGATCTTCCCGGACCGGGGCACGAATCTGTGTCCCCTGCATCTGCAGGCGGACTCTCAACCACTGCGCTACCAGGGAAGCCCCAACATTTCTTATGTATGCATGATGTCTAACTGGAAAGCTTTGAGTGAAATTTGCCTTAGAGTTCTTTGGTATCCTTAGTAGCTAATGGGAAGCTCTTTATCAAGCTTTATAATAATTTCAGTCCTGTGTGTGAATGCCAGATCCATGGATGTATATTGCTGTCAATTTATTTTCTCTGCTTTGTCCATACCTCAAAAGGGTACCTTGGGAGGCTGAATAATGGCCTCCAAAGATATCCAGATACTAATTTCTGGAACCTGTGAACGATTACTTACATGGCAAGAGGGACTTTGCAGATATGATTAAGGATGTTGAGATGGGGAAATTATCCTGGATTATTCAGATGGTTTCTAAATGTAATAACACATGTCCTTATAGTAGAGGGGGAGGAGAGATAGAGATAGATAGATAGAGAGAGATTGAGATTTGACTACAGAAGAGAAGTTGCTGATGTGATGATGGAAGCAAGAGGTTGGAGTGATAAGGAAGGGACAAGAGCCAAGGAAAGTAGGAGACTTCCAGAAGCTAGAAAAGGCAAGAAAACAACTTTTCCCCAAGAGTCTGCAGAAGGAAACAGCCCTGCCTGATTTTAGACTTCTGACCTCCAGAACTGTTATAAAGCTGTGTTATTTTATGCCAGCAGGTTTGTGGTAATTTGTTACAGCAATCGTGAGAAACTAATAATCGTTGAGAAACTAACAACCTTTTCCTTTCCCCTTAAAACGAGCATCACTGCCAGGGACCAAGAGATTTGTGTAGGGAAGTTAAAGACACACAGAAGTAGGGCCATTTTCAAATGTGCTATCATGGAGCTTCTCTAGGGACAGGTTTGGTGTATGTCATTAATTTTGGAAAGTTCTTCATCATTATTACTTCAAATATTTCTTCTGTCCTATTCGCTGTGCTTCTGCTTTTCTAATTATATGTGTGTTATTCCTTTTGATATTGTAACACAGTTCTTAGATGTTCTGTTCTTTTTTTTTATCCTGTATTATTTCTTTTCTATTTCAGTTTGAGAAGTTTCTATTGACCTGTGTTGAAGTTCACTGATTCTTTCTTCAGCTGTGCTGCGTCTCGTGAAAAGTTCATCAAAGTCATTCTCCAGTTCTGTTACTGTGTTTTTGATTTCTAGCATTTCCTTTTGGTTCTTTCTTAGAGTTTCCATGTCTCTACTGACATTACCAGTCTGGTCTATTGTCTACCTTTTCTGTTAGAGCCTTTAACATATTAATCATAGTTATTTTGATGTCCTTGTTTGATAATTCCAACATCTGTGTCATATTTGAGCCTGGTTCTGATGAGTGCTTGTCTCTTCAAAGTGCTTTTTTCCTCATCTTTGGCACAGTTTGTAACTTTTTGCTGAAAGCTGGATATGTTGTATGAGTAATAGGTACTGACGTAAAAAGGTTTTTAGTGTGAGGATTTGTGTTAATCTGGCTAGGAGTTGGGCTATGTTTAATGTTTGTTGTAATTATAGGTAGTAGAGGATTCAAGTTCATCTGGTGTCCTTAGTTTTAATCTCTTCTCTTCACTTTGGGGCTTCTCTGCGTTGCTTCTGAGAAAGAGTCTATACACTGCAGCTCTTTCAGCTTCTATCCACTGTTATTACACTGGAGGCTTATTGATGTGTTGGTTGCATGTGGAGGAGAGGGTTTCTTCTGCAAACTTCTGATTAAGCTTATCTTCTAGTTGGGTGTGTCTGGGGGGGGTGGTGGCTTTCACAAGTACCTGTTTCTTTACTTTTTGGGGTGGCAGTTTACCCTGTGATACCAGTTTTCTGATGGGTTCAAGAAGAGTTGTTGATTTTCAGTTTTCCACCCCCGCTTTATTGAGATATAATTGACACATAATATTATGTAAGCTTAGGTGTGCAGTGTATTGATTTTCTACTTACATATTGCACAATGATGACCACCAAAGCATTAGCTAACACCTCCGTCCCATTGCATAATTACCATTTCTTTTTTGTGGTGAGAATGTTGTTCACTTTTTCTTGTTGTGAGGATAGGAGTAATGCTTCCAAGTTATTTATATAATGTTGGAGCTGAACTAAATGTATCTCAGGAGCCTAATTAAAAAGGCAAAGATAATGCCTCTTCCCTCAGGAGTAGGTGACCCCTACGACGCCCTGAATTTCCTCACAAACTTAACTTTTAAGATTCCATAGCAGATGGGACGTGGCCATGTGCAGGTACATTTGATAATGTGGCGAAGGTGGGGTGGAGAGTGGGGAGGAGGGAGATTGGGGATGGGGTGGAGAGGAGGATCCATAACTTGACTGCCTGCAAAGAAGAACTGGACAAGATGGCAGCATGAGTAAAGAGTGTCAGCAAGTGTTGCTGGCTTTTCTCAACTCAAAGAATGAGGAAATGCAGTAGGGAATGATGAAAGGAAAATGTGAGATGGGGTGAAGGGGGCAATTACAAAAGAGGGCATCACCAAAGTTGACAACCATTGCTTACTGTCTTCAAAGCTTTTCATTTTGCCACTCTGCTGCCCCTTGCGGGGGAATCCTTGGGAACTGTATGGTGCAACTATAAATTTTATAAAAATTCAGTTTTTGAGCAAGAGGGAGGGGATATGGGGACATATGTATATGTATAGCTGATTCACTTTGTGATACAACAGAAACTAACACACTATTGTAAAGCAATTATACTCCAGTAAAGATGTTAAAAAAATTAAGTTTTTGAATCTGTTTAATAAATGTCTATGTAGGCAAAAATAATTTTCCTTTTGTCTTTATACTAGCAAATAGTTTATCTTCTGGTCTTCTCATATCTTCATTGGGAATGTATATTTTATTGATCATTTTTTTCAAGGTTTCAAATCTAACAAAAAGGTATAGTAATTAAGATTTTTGACTCTGCAGTTCTGCACTGGCCATTAACTAATTGTTTGATCTTAGACAAGTTATTTAACTTAAGTAAGCTTTAGTTCTTTATCTGTAAAATCTGGATAACACATATCTTACAGAGTATTGTGAGGTTTCAATGAGATAATTTATGTAATAAATTTGGTTAGTGCTAGGCACTGGACTGGTAAATAGTGCATGCTAAATAATGAGTAGCTATTATATTATTATAGTTTCTATTGTTATGTCTTATTTTTTTCCCTATGAGGAAACGCTGATATGATCTAAAAATGACAAGACTTCATTCCTAGATTTCTAAAAAATCAGTTAATATGATTAATTCTAGTATAGTTGTCAACATTAAATATAAATTTTATTTTAATAAATTTATTTATTTAGTTTTGGCTGCGTTGGGTCTTTGTTGCTGTGTGCGGGCTTTCTCTAGTTGCGGCGAGCGGGGGCTACTCTGTTGTGGTGCAGGGGCTACTCTTCATTGCGGTGTGCGGGCTTCTCATTGTGGTAGCTTCTCATTGCGGAGCACAGACTCTAGGCGCGTGGGCTTCAGTAGTTGTGCCACGTGGGCTCAGTAGTTGTGGCTTGTGGGCTCTAGAGCACAGGGTCAGTAATTGTGGTGCGTGGGCTTAGTTGCTCTAAAGCATGTGGGATCTTCTCGGACCAGGGCTTGTACCCGTGTCCCTTGCACTGGCAGGCAGATTCTTAACCACTGTACCACCAGGGAAGCCCAGTTAATATAAATTTATGTCGTATGTGTACAATACATACATATGTGTGTATATATGTGCATGCTTATACATGTATATTTGTATATATATTCATATACACACACTTGTGTTTGCTTAGAAAAAATGCTGGAAGAACACATAAACTGTTTGCACTAGTTATTACTGGAGAGTAGAGATAGAAAATGAGGAAGAGAATGAAGAAAGTTTTACTTTTTATCTTATACTCTTTCATTCTGCTTAAAATTTTATACCATAAACAGTATTACTTTTTTTTTTTAATCTTAGAATATTTCCTTTATTTCAGTGCATGCCAGATACAGGTCCTCCCCTAAGAGTCATAATTTCTGTGGATATATTAAAGGCTCAGAGAATTCCTACTGTAAATGAAAGTGTAATTTTGTTTTACCTTTTATTCCAAACGTATTTCACCACAGGATCTAGAATTCTGTTTTCTTGGAAGAACATTTATATTTTGAGGACCACCAGTGTCCTACAGGACATGTTTGGGAAACTGTTCTAGGTTGATGTAGACTAAAATAATATTCAGAGTACCACTTCATGCCTTCTTAGTCTTTCCATTTCTACTTGTTATTGTCTTTTGTGGTACTTCTGGATAACCGTAAATACAATTTTGAGTTTTGGGGAGGTTTAGATCTTCCCATAAAAATACCTTATTCTTCATTTAGAGCACAATGAAACGTTCTATTTTTTGAGGGTAATTACCTGTCTTATCAAAATATCCAATGTGTGACACTCTCTAAAGGGGACTTATTGTGGTTCTCTCTTTTTTTGGGTATTTGTTTTCATTTTTATTTTATAAGTAGTTTGTAGCAATTACAGAAAAATCAGAAAATACATACCATAAACATAAAGAAGATAAAAATCACCTATCTAGATTGAGAAATCTTATCTTTTTAAAATCATTTTTTAAATTGAAGTATAGTTAACTTAAAACTCACTTTGATGTCTGATATGTATATATAGTGTATGTGTATATACATATATGTATATAGTGTATGTGTATATATGTATGTAGTGTTAGCATTTTCATACCAGTGAATCTTTTCCCTTTAGAGTCATTTGAGAAAAAGTATCTAGTAAATGGTATCATTTTGTAAAGGAAGAAATAAAACTTGCATGTTTTTATAAACAATCTTTGAGCTATACAGATATATAAACAAATAAACAAGGATTGCAATATTTAAGTTAAATGTTTTAATAATTATGCTATAAAATGGGTTTTATTGTGGTAAGATGAGTGGGAAAACAGTCTTCCTATCGCGGTGATTTAAGTAAAGTGCACAGAATAAATATCAGGAACTATTCTGGATATGCTGTTGGAAGCTTCAGCAGAAGGAAAGTGTTAGGGACCAAATGTGATTTTTCATGTTGTCACACTCTTGACTTGAGGTCTTATCAAGAGAAGACGGTGGAGACTTCCTTAGGGCATAGGACACAATTCTGTGTTTTATCAGAAGGGACACAGTTCCTTTCGGTTGTCTGACCAAATGCTTCATATGCAAGTTCAAATATTTCAGGAAAAAATAAAATACCCAGTTAACACCCTCTTCTTTTAAAAAGAGAAAAACACAGCCTTTGGGGTATTTTAGTGAATATGCAGCAAATGCAGTCCTTCTCTTTTGTCACGCACTCAGGATCTAGATGTAAGCACCCAGAACCCCTCTTTCTGTAAGCCTTTCCCAGGCACTAAGGCTCTTTGCATACTCCAATGGGACATGACACCACATAAATCTTGAATTGCATTTTGCATTTAGCTCACATAGGGATGGACTAAATTATATCAAAACAGGTTTTCTGGTTCAATGTTGATGATCTGAACCATGAAAGACATGTTATCAGCACTGACAGTTTACATTCCCCACCAGATAATAAACACAAGCCCAAGAGTTAAATGCTAATGCTGCCCTCCAATCTGTAGTTTTAGAACAGGTTGTATTACTGAGAGACTAAAGTACTGGGGATATGTGAAGACATACACTTTGTTTGATTTCATTGCTCCAGACCGTACTGCCAGCTCTGGGTGGCTGACCCTTAAATGTGTTCACCTCATCAGAAAGAGGGGGTGGCAGGGGTAGGTCAGAGTGGGGATGGATGAACTTTTTCAGATTTATGTCTTCTACTAAAAACATCCCCAGAGCGGATAACTGCAGGCCATGTGTCAGTAGCCTTATCTTTCAAAGAAGAGCAGCCTATAGTACCCTAGACTCAGAGCTAGAAGGGCCTTTAAGATAATGTAGACCAAATCCACCTTCTTATGTGTGAGGAAACTGAGACCCAGACAGGTGATATGAGTTACCTAAGGGCATAACATTTCTGATAAAATAAATCACATTCTTTGTTATTCTGATAATTACTGAATATTTATTACAAGATAATTAATTTATTTTATTTCTTGAGTATTTCAAATTGATACATGCTATACTTATAAAGACATATAAATCTTTGTCTATAAATCAGTTGGTTGGAATTTAAAATCCTGCCTCCTATTTATTTATTCATTTGGTAGTGAATTTAGTCTTACCACTAAATTGTATGTCCTATGTGGTATTGATGAACTGTTTTGGTTTCTTAACTGGTTATTCAGTTGCTTTGTAGACAGATATCTTTAGTGATCAGTAGGATGCTAAAGGGTGATCCATGGGTTGGCAGACCACAGTGCACTCCATGATGACTTGTCAGTATCTACTTTGAAACTGTATAAACCTATCCCTCATCCTCACAAAAATCCTGCAAACTGAGTTTTCCCCTCTGGTGTTACAGACTTTTAAGCTTAGAAAATTTAATAACTTGTACATGATCACACTCTTAGAGGTTCTGATAGTCTGCTTGGTCTGCCATAACAAAATATCACAGACTGGGTAGCTTAAACAACAGAAATTTGTTTTCTCACAGTTATGGAGACTAGAAGTTCAGGATCAGGGTGCCAGCAGTGTTGGTTTCTGGTAAGACCTTTCTTTTTGGCTTGCAGATGGTCACCTTCTAACTGTCCTCATACGACCTTTCCTCTGTGTGTTCATGGAGAGAGAGATCTCTGATGTCTCTTTCTCTTCTTATAAGGACACCAATTCTATCAGATTAGGGCCCCACTCTTATGTCCTCATTTAACTTTATTATCTCCTTCAAGGTCTTTTCACCCCGTACAATCACATTGGGGTTAGGGCTGCAGCATATGAATTTTGGGGACACACAATTCAGTCTAAAACAGAAATGGTAGAGTTGGGCTGTGAACCTGAATCTGCCTGACTTCAAAAGTCATGTTTATTCTGTAATACCTGCAGATTCTTAGTGTGTGAAATTAGTATAAAAAGTGGCAACAGTAGTATTTTTCTCCTGTCAAGTTAATGTATTTGTACCATAGTTCAGAATTTAACTCCACTGTGATCTTCCCCGCTGCTCCTCCCATGGTTGGTGGGAATGGCTGATAAGCCTAACTAAATGGTACAAACTAAAATAATCCGACTATCACTGATATACTTTAGCTCCAGAAAAGAGATTTCTTCTGGGTCTGTGAGTACTTGTGTGTTGATTGTGTGTTGATCTATCATGTCTGGTTCAAACTCCAACTATCAGAACTTGGCAAACAGGTGACACCATTGACTCATTCCAAACAAGTACAGTCACTTAATATTGACTCTATCCATACAAATATGTATTGAGTGCCTACTATGTGCTTGGTGCTTTTCTAATGGCTGGGGATATGGCAGTGAAAAAGACTGATAAGATCCTTGTTCTCATGGAGAAGACAGGGGACAGTAAGCAGAGAAATAAGAATTTCATACAGGATTGATGCTCTAAAGAAAATGAAGTAAGGTAACCGGATAGAGGGCACTGGGGGTGGGGTAGCATTAGTTTGGTGCTCAGGGAAGGCTTCCTTACTATGGTGACATATAAGCTGTATGATAAGGTGTATTGGTCAGGGTTTTCCAGAGAAATCAAACCAATAGGATGGATGGATAGATAGGTGGATGGATAGATAGATAGATAGAGGTTTATTATGAAGGTTGGCTTATGTGTTTACAGAGGTTGAGAATCTGCCATCAGCAAGCTGGAGGCCCAGGAAAGCTGGTAGTATAATTCTAGTACAAATTCGAATCCTTGGCAACCAGGGGAGCCAGTATTGTAAGTCCCAGTCTGAGTCTGAAGTCCCAAGAACCAGGAGTTCTGATGTCCAAAGGCAGGAGAAGGTGGATGTCCTGGCTCAAGCAAGAGAGCAAATTCACCCTTCCTCTGCTTTTTGTTCTATTCAGACCCTGAATAGATTGGATGATGCCCAGTTGCAGGTGGTGACCTTTACTCAGTCCACCAATTCAAATGCTAAGCTCTTCCAGAAACATCCTCACAGACACACCTCAAAATAATGTTTTACCAGCTATCCGGAAATCCCTTAGCCCAGTCAAGTTGAGGCAAAATGACCATTATAGAAGGTGTTAGTCATGAAAACATTGCGGGGTTAGATAGTCCAACCAAAGGAACAGTAAAGTAGAGGCTCTGGGTGGGAAACTGTGATTTGTTTGAGGAACAAAAAGCCAGTATGGCTACATGCCATGAACAAGCAGGGTCATGTACCAAAATGAGATGGGAGAAGTCAGTAGGGGCCAGTCGCAGAAGGCCTGACCCAGTGTGCAAGGGAGGCTGGCATTGATTCTCAGGGCATTGTGACTTTCTTGGCCTGTGTCGTGCAGGAGAGTAACATGGTCTGATTGGCACTGGCAAATAATAATTTTGCAGTGTACATACCACTTTCAATGATTGTAATTTTGTGTCTCTTCTCACAAAGATGCTTCTCATGAGCATCTTCCTGTGAGGCAGAAGGGAGCAATATAGTCTGTGGAGTGATCAATTTAAAATCAGTTTTTGAAGAATTGCTGTACTATTTATATTAATTAGATTATTTATATTAATACAGAAAGTTAGACTATTTATATTAATAAGGATCTATTTAAGCTTTGCTTATAGTTAATTCATGTCTAGTGTGTCAAGAAGCTTGGCCACTTGTTTGTCATTTCCCCTCTGTTTCTCCACTGTTCAGATAATCTGGATGATGTTCTCATGAGAAGTGATACACAGCTTCCTTTCTTACTGACTCTTTTCCTTCCCTCCTTCTATCTACCCTTCTCTCTTTCCTTCTAGTGAAAAAGGCATTCTGCATTTTCTGTCAGTAGGTGCTCTTTCCTTCATGCAAATTCAGCCTGTTCCAGTTATATTTTCTGGGCACTGATTTCATTGTCTGCTTATAAACTCCCCCAGTTATCAGAATTCAGAAGTGACAATGGGAGGGAAATCGGAACCTGGCAGATGAATGGGAGGCTAGCAGATATTTGCTGCTTGCCTGAGGTAGCTGTTGTGAGCCAGACTCACCCACAGAAGTCTGCTCTTGGAGAAGGGGCTATGTCGCCTTCACCTGCTGGTACTCATCTGTTCTGGTCTTTGTGTTTTGATGACCAGCTGACCTGTTGTGGGACAGCTGGTGTGGTTTGGGAATGTCTGTAGCTGTTAATGTGGCAGGCTCCCAAAGAGCTGCTGATGGCTATCAGCATCACCCATGTGTGAGCAAGGAGAATAAGAAAGCAGAGGTACAAGACAGGAAAACCAGAGAGACCAAAGGAGTAATGGGGACAGGATGAAAAAAAGAAAAGTGAGAGGCAGTCAAGCTATGCTGTAGATGGTGGGAGGTTTTGAGGGCATAGAAGAGATAATTCTAATTTAATATGATGAAATAGCAAACAAACACTGGAATGCATGATGACAGGGGTAGGGGAGAGTGACAGGATATGCTCATTTGTGCTTGTTCACTGATTTGTCCATAAGGCTGAGAGCTCAACTCTTCTCTGGAAGTAGGCTGCGTGTGCTAGCACAGACTTCTAGAAGGGATCTCTGGTTCTTGGTAGCAGCACAGCATTAATCAAGTGCTATTTTATGAGGATCATCATTGTAAGCATCTGAGTGCCCTTCTTTCTCCTGCAGGAGCATATATGAACCTGGACAACATACTCCCAAAGCACATCAGCCCTGAAGATAGTCTTGGAGACTCTCTGTCTTTTTTTCTCCTCTTACTCCTTCTTCCTCTTCTTCTTCTTTCGGTACCATGTGCCCCTATGTACCAAGTCACCTTGCAGCGCAGGTGAAGTATAAATAGAAATCCATAGGACTACAATGGAACCTATTAATAATGAAATACGCTACTCACATATTAAATAACAAATGTGGTACAGCAATATATGTGCTTTCTTAATTAATATATTAAATAATGAGATCTAGTGATACATCTGATAATTTCCATTATATTGAAGTGGTATGAACCTATTTTGAGATATCTGGATCATTTGCAATATAATATGAAAATATTTATGATTTCTATTGGTTATATAGTCACAAGTACCATTGATTTTTTTTTTTGCTTATTCATAATTTAAACCATGCTAAATTTCAGTCAGATGTTAGTAAAAATATAAAGATTTAATTTTTTTAACCATTTAAGGTCACAGACCTCCTATTTTCTGTTCACTGGTCTTGGGTTAAGAGTTAAGAATCTCTGCTCTAGTTGGTCCCTGAAGTAGAGAGATTAAGTGGCCAGCCTACCCATCCCCAAATTGGTAGGATGTACTCTGATTCTGGGTTCTTTCCACAGAGTTTAAAACACCCCTGAGGAAACAGGATAATTTTAATGACGCCTAGAGCTTTATGTATTGTGAGGGTATGCTGGGGTAATCAGTACAGAACTGGACATTATCAGAATCACCTGCATTAAGGCTCAGAATCCATATAGTCTTCTGGAACTGACCTGCTTCCCCATTGACCCATAGTCCTAGCCTTAGAAGAGACCACCTGAAGGGTCACTGTGAGCTGAAATAATTTGCACATGTGCATCATAATGGCACCAGGGTGGTCCCAATGGCAGCATCCCAAACCAGAAGAACATTTATTCACACATCAAGGTAATTTAGAAGAAATAACATTGACTTTCTGTCTATTGGGATGATTCTTGCTCTGGGCTAGTTTTCATTTGTAAACATCAGGCCATTGTAACCCACATAATATTAGACATGAAGCAACAGATACTCATTTTGGGATATGTTTAACGTGTTACATCGGGAGTACGCAGTATTGCCAGAATGAGTGATTCATTTCCTGCCTAGGATGTCAGAGCACCTTCCCACTGTCTCAGTGCACAGAGGAATGATGGCCTCACAGAGGGACTGCAGACAAGGGACCTCAAGTTGAAGACACGGAGTCTAGGTCTAAAAAGCCAAGACTGATCAATATTGTGGGTCCTGGAGCTTAAAGAGAGCATTTTATTACAGGAGCTGCTCTAAGGGGTTACAGAAAGGACTCCAGAGCAGATTCTGTTACAGTCTGCCAATAGTTACTCATGGCAAGCAGAGTAAAATCAACCTCATCTAAGGTGGAGGAGGCCTTCTGTGCTCTAGGTTTGCCTTCCCTTGGACCTCATCCTCTTCTCCTCTGTCCCTTTTTCACTGTTCTCCAGCTAAATTCTCTTTCAAGGCCTTTGCTCTGGCAGTCCTTCTGCTCATCCTGTTTTTCCCCCTCTTGCCCCTTCATTAACTCTAGACCCAGTTTCCTGTCATTCCCCACCCCACTCATTCTACCAGAACCAACTTAGTCTCCTCATGGAGAATGTCTCCCCACTCTGTCCATGAGGACATTCCCTCTTCAGATCTTTGAATTTGCTCTTCCCACTGCCTAAAACTTTCCCCAGATAGTCACCTCACCTTGCTCAGATCTCTGCTCAGTTGTCACCTTCAGGAAAGCCTTTCCTGACCACCCTATTTTAAAATGATCTCCTTCCCCTTTGCCCCCCATCCTCTCTGCTTGATTTTTTTCCCCTCTCATTTATCTCCATCTGATATTCCTTTATTTATTTTTGCTGCCTATATCTAGAATATAAGAACTATGAGGGCAGAGATTTTTGTATTTTGTTCAATGCCATAGCCACAGTTCTTAGACCAACGCTTGGCACATAGTAGACATTCAATACAATTTTGAACACATGAATCTTCTGCCATGTGCCACCATTGTTTAGCTGTACAGGATGGGAGGGTGAGATGGTTCTGGAGGTTTGGCATCTCCTTACACAGAGTCCTAGTTACCCCCACCAGGTTTATAACCACAGTCTGTACCCCGCTCTCAGAGGTATTACAATTTCTGAGTCTTTCCAGGCTCCTGAGGTGAGAACAGTCTTCCTTTCTTTGGCTCTCAATCCTCTATTATCTAAATAGACCTTTTCCAAACTTTCTAAGATCTGCAAAGTCAGTTACCTCTTACATATTTTCTTACAAAATTTTGTAGTTCACTCTTGTTCTCCTTCTTGACCTACCAACTTACAGCTCTGCCTAATCAGAAAAATTGCTGTATGCTTCAATGCAGAGAAAATGACAAATACAAATATTCTGGATTTTTTTTTTTGTTGTATGGATCTGAGATGGTGTACTCAGGAGGAAATGAGATTCCTGGAGAGTTCAAATAGGTTGTATGATTGTGTGTGCGAGACGTCATAGAAGAGACAGAAGCCTGGATATGTATTTGGACTAGATTATCTTTTTGGTCACTTTCAACTGTAGAAGTCATGATTCACTGATTCTGTGAAATGCTCTGAACTGCTAATATAAAAGGTGCTATGGATACAAAGAGCATCATTATTAGCTCCATTTCTTGAAGTGATGTTATAATCTTTGTTCATTTCCAGTTTTATTATTCTCTTGAGCTTAGTGAATTTTCTCACCAGTTTCCCTTTTGTATTATCACAATATCTAACAACTTTAATCAGCCAATTTGTCTTCACGAAAATTACATGCGTGGCTGTCTCTATTCATAGCACTGTTTTGTTTTTTAAATCTCCATTCAACCATAGCCTCCCTCTCATAGAATACCCAATATGTATATTCAGTTTCAGTGTTTTGGCTTCCCCAAAAGTCCCTTATCTGTTTTCCACAAACATGACTAGCTTTAAATACCATTGTCTGAGAGCATTGTTTTTAATCATTCCATATTCATGTGGAACTCAAATGTAGCTCCATTATCAAGTTTCAAAATTAACCAGAATTACTTAATGGAATCTTTAAATAGATTGTTAGAAGAAATTTTATTCCCTTGTGTTATTTAGTCCCATGCTCCTATTTTGTCAAGAAATATATTCCCTTTTACCTGGCCTTGTCAGACTTGATTATTAGACAGGGAGTGCATTAATAAGATAAAAATCTTAGTCAAGATTAGAATCTTATATGAAGCTCAGTGTTTTGTCTGCCTTGGAATTATCTAGAATATGGCCATATACTCAGTTTTAAATTGGTTACATTGCTTTCTTGTTGGTGAACATTCAGCCTTATTGCCACAAGGCTCAAGTTCTCTGGACTTCTGATAATCCATCTTAACAGAGTTTATGGTATTCATTTCTTATCTTGAATTGGTTTTTTAAAGTTTGTTTTGGGAGATGATGATGCTTGCACAAATTTCTAAACACCAAGGCCATGATCTCCTAGGGGGCTACACAGTAGTTGGGACCTTTTAGACCAGACAGAGAAAGTCTATTTTCATGTTTTGCCTCTAAAAGCACAAATGCAAGCTGGCCAATGAATTCATCTTTATTCCTTGTAAAAGTCAGTCCTAGGCCAATCAAAGGAATGCTGAAAGTACAGATTCTTTTTGAGGTTCCATTTAAAAATGATATTTGTTCGATACAGAGAACAGATTAGTGGATACCAGAGGGGAAATTGGGGGAGGGCAAAATGCTAAAGGGGGTCAACTCTATGGTGACAGATGGAAACTACTTTTGGTGGTGAGCATGGTATAGTATATACATAAGTCGAAATATAATGTTGTACACATGAGACTTATATAATATTGAAAACCAATGTTACTTCAATAAATAAAAAAGTTTTTAAAAAGTGAAATTGATTTATGTGAAAAGTATCAGTATATGGTACCTACCTCTAAAATCTTTTATTTCATTTTGAAATCAGAGGACTTGCCTTTTGTCAGCCTCCATATTTTCTCAAGACTTCCCCTCAGATTATAGCATGTGTTGGGGTTCTAATTACTGAATCTACTTCTCATAGACATTCTGCTTAATATTACTGAACTTCAGTTTATGTGCATGAGAAATTAGATTTCTAATGCCTATGTTTGTGTTGTTAAAGCAAATAAAATATAGCCAAGACTAAGATGAAATAATTTTAGAACTATCCATTATTTGGTATTATGTTTCTCTGCTTCTTCCATTGGCATGAGTAATTTATATCTATCTGTGTATTAGTATTGTAGACAGACAGATACTTTATAGATAAGAGACTAGGAGAACCTAATTACAAGCTTTAATCTGAGAATGACTGTTTAATTACTCAGATACTCAGTTTTTCTATTTGCCCACAGAAACAGCCAAATATAGGCATATTTAGCTCTAACAATGGCTGTGTTTCCCTAAATTTGCATTTAATCAATTGCTGGCAAATCAAATCATATTTCTAGTACATGGAGGTAGGATGTGGAGGTGGCATGCTCTTTAAAGAAAACTTTTTATGAATTTAACAGCTAACTCCCTAATGCACCTGCCTTTATAAATTTGGATTTTTTAATAATGGGTTTTGGTGAAAGAGTAATTCAGGTTTTATAAATGAAGTCATATTTCAAATGTACTACAAGAGCAATTCTTTTAAAAACTGTTACTTTATCTTGAATCCTTCTATGAATATGTTTTCTGATTCATTTCATATTTATACTTTTGACAAATTTTGATTTTTATAAATCAATTTTAGTTTTTTTTAAAGTGGGGGACAGCTGGATTACTCCTCTTTATCCTACAGATGCATAGTATAGGGTAATTGGTTAATATCCACAGCTTTCTAGAGAGATGAATAAAACATTGAGCTCTGTATAATTGAGAGGATATTTCCACTCTCTCCTTTTCTCCTCACATGCAGGTGAGTTTGTTGTGGTTGAAAAATTGGCAGGGAAATATTACTGGTTAATTTCTCTGTCTCAAGATAGAGTGTTCTCTTCAAGATACATTTTTATTTTATGAAAAGAAATAAAAATAATTCAAGTAGAAGTAAAAGAAAACAAGTACAATAGAAACTTGAAAATTACAAATTTATTACAAATAAAAGAACTAGCATAGGAACAAAAAAAAGTCCTGAATTTTCTGTAATGATTAAATTTCTTTTTAAGCCTGGAGTACAGTAGTGAGAACGAACACACACTTTCCACTCTTCCATCTCTTGTATGTTTCATTTTCAAGCATAAGGAACTTCTGTATCATCTCTGAACTATTCTAGGAAACTTTCAAAACTTTCTCAGTCCCTGATGTTAGCCTTACCTCTCCCTGAACCCCTTCACCACCCTCTCTCCCTGGTGTGCTCAGGCACACACACACAGACACCCAGACACAGGTATCTCTGCTACTCTTTCTTACTTGGGTTTGTACCACGTTTTCACTGAGTTCTCTAGGTAGGTGATATTAACTTTCTTCATTGTGCAAATGAGGAAACCACTGGTATCCCAGGCATTTCTCAATCTTCTGTTTGTAATATAAGATGTTTGAAGGTTCTGGAAATATTGCAACTGAGATGAGGATCTTCCTTTTTTGCTGCCTTAGCCTTGTGTGGGCTTAAAGGTGGCTCTTGAAAGCAATGGATGTTCTCTACAGGGAAAAGGCTTTAACTTAAGAGCAAAGGTCAAAGAGTTGACCCTCTGTACTCTGGTTTCAGTCTCTTGCTTAGGCTGTGAGGCATATTTAAGGACTGAGAAATCTGGGTTCTGGGTCCTCATTTCTAGAAACTGATCATTATCTTTTTATAGAATATTCTCATGCCTAAAAATCTTGCAGGCTTCCATCTGATGCTCCTTTCAGGGAACTGTTTAGACCTTGCCCAGGTATGGGGACTCTTTAGCAGTTCTTTACTATTGTGTAGGAAAGTAGACTCCTGTTAGATTGATATTGCCTCCTTCCTGTAGGTTATAGTGTCCTCAGTTTATATCAGCTGATGGAAATGCCTCTGGGTAAATGAATCAGCTAGTAAGGCTACTGTCATTGACAGGAAAAGACCCTCCCTCCGACCTGCCAAAAATAGAACATAAAGGGCAAGAAATTTTCTGATGGCACCGAGGTCTAGGGAATCTTTGAAGCAGAAATCTTAGGGATCCTGCTTAGCTACTGGCTCAATATGGGACCTTGGGTAAGTTGCTTCTCTTTCTGGACCTCTGGTCTAAAAATAAAGTAATTTTGTCACTAGGGAAATAGCTTATACCTATTGACATTTTCTTTGTTTTGATTGTTTTTAAAACAGCTTTGAATTTATTGAGATATAATTCACATGCCTACAATTCACCCATTTACAGTTTCAAATTAATGTTTCTTAGTATATTCATAGCATTGTGCAACCATCACCATAATCTAATTTTAGAACACTTTCATCCTCCCTCGCCCCCAGAAGAAACCCTATACCCATTAACATTAAATCCCCATTTCCCTTCTGTCTTCTTCCCCCAGCCTTAAACAACCCCTAATCTACTGTTTGTCTCTATACATTTTCTTATTCTGGGCATTTCTTGTAAATTGATTTGTACAATATATGGCCTTTTGTGACTGGTTTCTTTCACATAGCATAATGTTTTCAAGTGTTAAACATATTGTAGTATGTGTCAGTACTATATTCATTTTTATGGCTGAATAATGTTCCTTTGCATAGTTATATCACATTTTATCCATTCATCAGTTGATGGCCATTTAGGTTGTTTCTGCTTTTTGACTATTTGTACTGAGATAAAAATCCTCTATCACATATATGATTTGCAAAGGTTTTCTCCCATTCTGAGTTGTCTTTACACTTTCTTGATGGTATCATTTGCAGTGAAAAGTTTTAATTTTGAGGTAGTCAATTTCTATGTTTTTTCTTTTTTTACCCACCTTTTGGTGTCATATCTTAAGAAACCATTGCCTAACGCAAGGTCAAAACAAAGACTTACTCTTTATGTTTTCTTATGAGAGTTTTATAGTTTTAGCTTTTATATTATGTCTGTGATCCATTTGTTTGTCTTTCATTTCAGAGTTGACCTAAACACTGAATAATATCCTTGAAAAGAAATGGTCAAAATGGCCCAACTCCTAGTAGAGCCAAATAATGGAAAAGTTGACAAGGATTGCAGTATGTGCTGAATATTGTTTCAAGCAGTTGTATCATGATTCCATGCTCCCATCTATGTTTTCTTTACTTATACCTCTGCTATGGTACGTTTTAATTTTAATTTTGTTCTCTCACCTTGCTGGTCAATTTAAGAAATAGTTTCCATATTCAAGTCTGGAACTGATAGCTAATGGGTATTGAAATAAAGCATACCTTGTTGCTATTGCATTATTATATTTTTCTATTTTTTTTGCTCTTTAGTCTACTTACTACCCAAACCCTAGTCTTTTATCATCCTCTAAAATCATTTTCAGTTTATCATTTTCACATGACTATAAAATGTGCCTTTTCCTAATCTCTTTAGTTTCTCATTTTTATTATTATTTTCTGGATGATATTTTTTAAATCCTTCATTCTTTGATAGGGATTAAAAAAAAGATAATAATGCTGTTCCATATAATTATTCTGCAGTATTTACAGCTCTTAATATGTTAAACAGCAAAAGATTTATGCTTGGCCTTTTCAGATGAATATCAACTGGGTTAAATTTACTAATTAGCCAATGATCTGACCTCATTGGTGCTTCCAACTTAGTGATCCCCACCCCCAACACATAAAGCTCAAGTGTTAATCTGAACAAGAGAATGAGCAAATTAACTACTGAAGACATTTAGTAATGGTCTGGCTTTCCAGTATTAGCCATATCTTGCAAATCCTTGACCTCCATGTTTCTTTATAAAGTTAGTCACACATGTTATTAAGGGAGCTCTTGGACTGTTACCTTCACTTCTAGGGAAGCAATTATCTCTACTGTACTTAGAGAAACTGTATCCCACATAGTGGTCCTACTCCCTAGGAAATAATCTGCTGGAATTCAAAATACAATTACCACACTTGAACACCTTCCTATATCCTGTAGCTGACCATTATTAATGGCATCCAATTATTCATAGCAATCAAGCAGCTGACCTTGATAAACAGATCACAGCAATGGGTATTTGACAGTCAGTATGCTGGCTGGGCATAATAGGAGGAGACAATGTCATATCCTGGTCGTCTTGAGCGAAAACAGCATGTCACTGACAGACTTATCAGAATACTATAATAACTTGATTGCAGGATTTAGCATGTCATTATTTTAAAAGCATATATTTAGATATACTGGCAGGAGCACAAAAAAATATTGATACAGGTAAGCTTGGCTTTTGGGAATCTCTGGCTTACCTGACATCGCTGCTAATTAACTGCATGACCTTTGGTAAGTCATTAGGTTTTCTAAGTTTTAATTTCCTCAATTCTAAAATGAGGGCATTTTGCCTACTTTCAAGGTTAGTTGTGAGGATTAAATGATATAAAAATTATGAAACAATCAGGTAAGCAGAAATTGCCCAATCATTGTCTGTTCCCTGTCCATAGAGTCAGCCTGAGCCCCAGCTCCAGCAGAGGTAAAGGGCACAGCACAAAAGCCTTTTTATTCTTCACCAAAATGCAGGATAGGTTCTGACTCTCACATGGATGCTGCTTTTTTATTCTGCTTTCTCCACAAGCCCACAAGTCAAAGGTTTTCCTCTGTTGTGCAGTGGTATTAAAGTGTGATATTTGTTCGTGGTGAAGGAGCCTAAACATAAAAACTGACATAAATTTCCAGGTGGTTGGCTTTTGACCCTTCCATTTCCTTGACTGTATTTTCCCCTTGAGTTGGCATGATGTATAAGAGTTCTGATCCAGCTGCAGAAAGGAGCAGATTGTTTACTTATGGAAGTATATTTATTCTCTCATGTCACTAGGGGGGTGATTTTCACAAGGGATTAACTTTATGTAAATTTTGGGCTATGTGATTTGAAGGGGGATGGAGAAATTCACACAGTTTATATCCACTAGAGGGTCATTGGCATGTCTAATTCAAAGTGGCCAGAGAATTCCTTCATTATGTCCTACTTCCTTGTCTCCATTTGAGATGCTCCAGTTTCATTTACATCCCAATAATAAAAAAGTATTCCATACTTTTATAAGATTGCTAGAGTAAAGATAAAAAAACTCTTTAGAATTTCTTATACACACTGCTTATCAGTGGTGGATATGCAGTGAGTTAATTTGCCATGAACACTCTGAAGCATCAACCAAAATCTACTAAGAGAAACAGGAACTTAATTTTAGAGAAGGTGGCTAATAGTGTTAGATTAGCCTGGAACGTAATTGGGAATTGTGAAATAGCTTCTATTTTTGCACTCCAGGTGGACCATATGCTACGTAAGCAGGTAAAGGGAAACAAGGGATTTAGTGGTGGCTCAGGATTCTGGTATATTCAGCCTGCAAGGTTGGGCAGTTCAGAAAGTAGCCCTGTCTGCTTTGTAGGCAATAAAATGCCGGGTTAAGGGCATAGTGTTAAATCCTGACAGACTGAATTTCAAATGTTAGTTTTTCCACTTTATTTATTAAAATTTTTTAAATCTGAGAAATGGCAGTAACTGTCAGGACTTAATGAAATCATAAATGCACAACTATCTAGATGCTAAGTGTAGTGAGTTGCATAGTAATCCCCCAAAAGATATGTCATGTCCTAAGTCTTAGAACCTTTGGCTGGGACCTCATTTGCAAAAAAGGATCTTTGTAGATGTAATTAGGTTAAGGATCTTGAGATGAGACCATCCTAGATTAACCTGGTGGGTCCTAAATCCAAAGACAAGTGCCCTTATATGAGACAGAAGATAAAAGACAGACACACCGAAGAGGAGACCATGAAGACAGAAGCAGAGTTTGAAGTGATGCAGCCACAAGCTAAGGAATGTCAAAAGCCACCACAAGCTGGAAGAGACAGGAACAGAATCTCCAATAGAGGATCTAGAAGGAGTGTGGCCCTACTGACACCTTGATTAAAGACTTCTGGCTTCCAGAGGGCACACAGCAGAAGCAAGAAGAACTACAATCCTACAGCCTGTGGAACGAAAACTACATTCACAGAAAGATAAACAAAGTGAAAAGGCAGAGGACTATGTACCAGATGAAGGAACAAGATAAAACCCCAGAAAAACAACTAAATGAAGTGGAGATAGGCAACCTTCCAGAAAAAGAATTCAGAATAATGATAGTGAAGATGATCCAGGACCTCGGAGAAAGAATGGAGGCAAAGATCGAGAAGATGCAAGAAATGTTTAACAAAGACCGGGAAGAATTAAAGAACAAACAGAGATGAACAATACAATAACTGATAGGAAAAATACACTAGAAGGAATCAATAGCAGAATAACTGAGGCAGAAGAATAGATAAATGACCTGGAAGACAGAATGGTGGAATTCACAGCTATGGAACAGAATAAAGAAAAAAGAATGAAAAGAAATGAAGACAGCCTAAGAGACCTCTGGGACAACAGTAAATGCACCAACATTCACATTATAGTGGTCCCAGAAGGAGAAGAGAGAGAGAACGAACCTGAGAAAATATTTGAAGAGATTATAGTTGCAAACGTCCCTAGAATGGGAAAGGAAATAGTCATGCAAGTCCAGGAGAGTCCCAGAGTCCCAGGCAGGAGAAACCCAAGGAGAAACATGCCGAGACACATAGTAATCAAATTGACAAAAATTAAAGGCAAAGAAAAATCATTAAAAGCAACAAGACAAAATGACAAATAACATACAAGGGAACTCCCATAAGGTTAACAACTGATTTCTCAGCAGACTCCACAAGCCAGAAGGGAGTGGCATGATATATTTAAAGTGATGAAAGGGAAGAACTTAAAACCAAGATTACTCTACAAGGATCTCATTCTGATTCGACAGAGAAATCAAAAGCTTCACAGACAAGCAAAAGCTAAGAGAATTCAGCACCACCAAACCAGCTCTACAACAAATGCTAAAGGAACTTCTCTAAGTGGGAAACACAAGAGAAGAAAAGGACCTACAAAAAACAAACCCAAAACAATTAAGAAAATGGTAATAGGAACATACATATCGATAATTACGTTAAATGTGAATGGATTAAATGCTCCGACCAAAAGACACAGGCTGGCTGAATGGATACAAAAACAAGACCTGTATATATGCTGTCTGCAAGAGACCCACTTCAGACCTAGGGACACATACAGACTGAAAGTGAAGGGATGGAAAAAGATATTCCATGCAAATGGAAATCAAAAGAAAGCTGGAGTAGCAATACTCATATCAGATAAAATAGAGTTTAAAATAAAGAATGTTACAAGAGACAAGGAAGGACACTACATAATGATCAAGGGATCAATCCAAGAAGAAGATGTAACAATTATAAATATATATGCATCCAATATAGGAGCACCTCAATACATAAGGCAAATGCTAACAGCTGTAAAAGAGGAAGTCGACAAAGACACAGTAATAGTGGGGGACTTTAACAACTCACACCAATCATCAAGACAGAAAATTAATAAGGAAACATGAGCTTTAAATGACATAATAGACCAGATAGATTTTATTGATATTTATAGGACATTCCATCAGAAAACAGCAGATTACATTTTCTTCTCAAGTGCACACAGAGCATTCTCCAGGATAGGTCACATCTTAGGTCACGATCACGCCTCAGTATATTTAAGAAAATTGAAATCATATCACGTATCCTTTCCAACCACAATGCTCTGAGATTAGAAATCAGTTACAGGGGAAAAAACGTAAAAAACACAAACACATTGAGGCTAAACAGTACGTTACTAAATAACCAAGGGATCACTGAAGCTATCAAAGAGGAAATCAAAAAATTTCTAGAGACAAATGACAATGAAAACACCATGATCCAAATCCTATGGGATGCAGCAAAAGCAGTTCTAAGAGGGAAGTTTATAGCAATACAATTCTACCTCAAGAAACAAGAAAAATCTCAAATAAACAATCTAATCTTACACCTAAAGGAACTAGAGAAAGAAGAACAAACAAAACCCAAAGTTAGTAGAAGGAAAGAAATCATAAAGATCAGAGCAGAAATAAATGAAATAGAAAGAAAGAAAACAATAGCAAAGATCAATAAAACTAAAAGCTGGTTCTTTGAGATGATTAAACAAAATTGATAAACCCTTAGCCAGACTCATCAAGGAAAAGGAGAGGACTCAAATCAATAAAATTAGAAATGAAAAAGGAGAAGTTACAACAGACACCACAGAAATACAAAGCATCCTAGGAGACTACTACAAGCAACTCTATGCCAATAAAATGGGCAACCTGGAAGAAATGGACAAATTCTTAGAACGGTATAACCTTCCAAGACTGAACCAGGAAGAAATAGAAAATATGAATAGACCAATCACAAGTAACGAAATTGAAACTGTGATTAAAAATCTTCCAACAGGGCTTCCCTGGTGGCTCAGTGGTTGGGAGTTTGCCTGCCGATGCAGGGGACACGGGTTCGTGCCCCGGTCTGGGAGGATCCCGCATGCCGTGGAGCGGCTGGGCCCGTGAGCCATGGCTGCTGAGCCTGCGCATCTGGAGCCTGTGCTCCGCAGCGGGAGGGGCTGTGGCAGTGAGGGGCCCGCGTACCGCAAACAAACAAACAAAAAATCTTCCAGCACACAGAAGTCCAGGACCATATGGCCTCACAGATGAATTCTATCAAACATTTAGAGAAGAGCTAACACCTATCCTTCTCAAACTCTTCCAAAAAATTGCAGAGGAAGGAGCACTTCCAGACTCATTCTATGAGGCCACCATCACCTTGATACCAAAACCAGGCAAAGATACTACCAAAAGAGAAAATTACAGACCAGTATCACTGATGAATATAGATGCAGAAATCTTCAACAAAATACTAGCAAACAGAATCCAACAACACATTAAAAGGATCATACACCATGACCAAGTGGGATTTATCCCAGGGATGCAAGGATTCTTTAATATACGCAAATCAATCAATGTGATACACCATACTAGCAAACTGAAGAATAGAAAGCATATGATCATCTCAATAGATGCAGAAAAAGCTTTTGACAAAATTCAACACCCATTTATTATAAAAATTCTTCAGAAAGTGGGCATAGAGGGAACCTACCTCAACATAATAAAGGCCATATGTGACAAACCCACAGCAAACATCATTCTCAGTGGTGAAAAAGTGAAAGCATTTCCTCTAAGATCAGGAACAAGACAAGGATGTCCACTCTCACCACTATTATTCAACATAGTTTTGGAAGTCCTAGCCACGGCAATCAGAGAAGAAAAAGAAAGAAAAGGAATACAAATTGGAAAAGAAGAAGTAAAACTGTCACTGTTTGCAGATGACATGATACTATACATGGAAGTCCTAAAGATGCCACCAGAAAACTAGTAGAGTGAATTTGTGAATTAGTGAATTTGGCAAAGTTGCAGGATAAAAAATTAATGCACAGAGATCTCTTGCATTCCTATACACTAACAAAGAAAGATCAGAAAGAGAAATTAAGGAAACAATCCCATTCACCATTGCAACAAAAAGAATAAAATACTTAGGAATAAAGCTACCTAAGGAGGTAAACGACCTGTGCTCAGAAAACTGTAAGACACTGATGAAAGAAGTCAAAGATGACACAAACAGGTGGAGAGATATACCATATTCTTGGATTGGAAGAATCAACATTGTGAAAATGACTATACTACCCAAAGCAATCTACAGATTCAGTGCAATCCCTATCATTCAGTGCATCCCTATCAGTCTCTATTTCTGCCTTGCAAACTGGTTCTTGTGTACCATTTTTCTAGATTCCACATATATGCATTAATATATGATATTTGTTTTTTTCTTTCTGACTTACTTCACTCTGTATGACAGATTCTAGGTCCATCCACCTCACTACCAGTGACTCAATTTCATTTCTTTTTATGGCTGAGTAGTATTCCATTGTATATATGTGCCACATCTTCTTTATCCATTCATCTGTTGATGTACACTTAGGTTGCTTCCATGTCCTGGCTATTGTAAATAGTGCTTCAGTGAACATTGTGGTACTTGACTCTTTTTGAATTATGGTTTTCTCAGGGTATATGCCCAGTTGTGGGATTGTTGGGTCATATGGTAGTTCTATTTTTAGTTTTTTAAGGAAGCTCCATATTTTTCTCCATAGTGGCTGTATCAGTTTACATTCCCACCAACAGTACAAGAGGGTTCCCTTTTTTCCACAACCTCTCCAGCATTTATTGTTTGTAGATTTTCTGATGATAGCCATTCTGACCAGTGTGAGGTGATACCTCACTACAGTTTTGATTTGCATTTCTCTAATATCATTGACTTTAGACAGTTTAAGTATAATGTGTGTTGAAGAAGGTGTTTTTACATTGAGATAATTAGGTATTTTCTTAGCTTCACGGACTTGTATATACAGTTCCTTTTCCAGGTTTGGGAAGTTCTCAGCTATTGTATTTTCAAATAAACTCTCTGCTCCCTTCACCTTTTCTTTTCCATTTGGGATACTCATTATCCTTATGTTGCCTTTCCCGGAGTTGGATAATTCTTGTAGTTTTCTTCATTAAAAAAAAAATTCTCTCTCCTCTTTTACCTGAATCATTTCTATATTTCAATCTTCAAGCTCACTGATTTTCTCTTCCATATGGACTACCCTATTTCCAGTGCTTTCTATCGCATAATTTATCTCATTTACTGAGTTCTTTAGCTCCAGAATTTCTGTTTGGTTCTTTTTGTAGAGTTTCAATCTCTTTGGTAAAGTATCCCTTCTGTTCATTAATTTTATTCCTGAGTTCACTGAACTGCCTTTCTGAGTTTTCTTGTAGCTCGTTGAGTTTCTTCATGACAGCTATTTTGAATTCTCTATCAGTTAGATTACAAACTTCCATGACTTTAAGTTTAGATTTTGGAGAATTGTCATTTTCTTTTTGTTGTACCGTGTTACGATGATTTTTCATGGTGCTTGATGATTTGTTCCTCTGCAGGCACATTTGAAGTAGCTAACACATTTTTTTATTTAGGCAATGCTTTTTAAATTTTGATTCTAACAATTCAACAGCTTGGTAATTACAGGATTTTCTTTTGTTTTTCAGTGGGTGGTGCTATAGCTCAAGTTTTTGGTTTCTCTTACCTGAGCTGCCTCTGGCTGTATTTCCACCCTCTACCACTTCTGCCCGAAGTTATGCCAGTGCACTCATCATCATCACTGTTTGTGCCTCTGGGGTCACTGGTGCCCTGCTGCTGTCAGTGTTGCTGCTGTTGCTGGTATTGTTGCTGGGTTCACCAGTATGATGGGGGCCTGAACAATGTCCAGGGTTGCAGAGGTTGTGGCTACTGCCACCATAGCAGGGGAGGAGAAGTGTGTGTAGGGAGCTGGGTGCCTCTGCCATGTCTGGCATCGTGGGATTCTCAGGTGTCACAGCTGCAGGCAACAGGGCTGGAGTCATGGGCACTGCTGCGGCTGAAGGGACTGGGTTGTTGGCCCTGTGGCTGCTACTGCCCAGTTCCCTGTGGCTACAAGTGCCTCTGTGGCAAGGAAGGTAGAGTTGTGTGCTCCACCTCCCCTGCTGCTACCAGGTTCTCTGGGTTGTGGGCTCAGCTCCTGGGGCCTGGGGGCTGTGATCATGGCCACCACCTCCACTGTTCCCCGGTCTGCCTCCTTCATATGTTTCAATCCAGACACCTTCGGATGTGCAGTTGTGTGGGTCCCTCTGGTGTCTTTGTGTGCTGGGCAGAGGAGACTTTGTTGAGTTATGGAGGTTGTCCTGTCCTAGTTGTAGACTGAAGGGGAGAGACAAAGGGAGTGTCTCACGCTGCCTTGATGCTGATGTCACCAATCACTAAAAACTTTTAACAGAATACTATATGATGGGCATGGTGAACAATATGTATAGACCCCAGCCTCACTGAGTGTACTTTTTAGTGGGGGATACAGACAAATAGAAAATAAATTCTCACTGCAGTAAGTGCTGTGAAGAAATCTCTTTGGGTTTTGGGACAGAGAAGAATAAGGTGGATTAAATAGGGTAATTGAGGTGGTGAGTTCCCTGCAAGGAAAGAAACAGGGAGAAAAGTGGAGACACTGTTTTTGAGCAAGTGACTGAGTCTGAAGAACTGTGGCAGGAGTTTTAGAAAGAAAAATGGAGATGTTTTTGTAGAGGGCTTCTGTGTTAAAAGTGTTGACTTTTAAATTTGACTTTGTATTAAGAATGGGAAACAACACATTTCCATTTGCAGGAGTTGAGGCCACAAGGCAATTTCCTAGGTGTTCTAGGGTAGGGGTCAGCAAACTTATTCTCTAAAGGACCAGTTAGTAAGTATAACTTGTGGGCTATATGGTTTCTGTTGCGACATTTTGACTTTATGTTATAGCAGAAAAGCAGCCATAGACAATATGTAAACACGTGAAGCTGGCTGTGTTTTAAATTTCATTTATTGGATGCTGAAATTTGCATTTCATATAATTTTTACATGTTTTGAAATATTTTTCTTTTTACAACCATTTAAAAACATAATAATCATTCTTAGTTCTAGAGCTAAGAACAGGCAGAATAGGCAGCCAGTGCACGTAGCACATTAGTTGTGGTTTGCTGACCCTTGTTTTAGAGTGAAACTTCTGTTCTTACAAGGAACGGAACAACTTTCTATGCCTAAAAATTCTGCCTAGAAAGCAGCAGCCAGCAGGCAGGAATAGACATTGATATGGGAAAGAGAAGACCTCTCAGGAACAATGTGATATCTCTGCATAATTCTAAGTTCTTTCTGGTCTGATAAACATGGGGTTGAAATAAAAATGATTTTTTTTGCTTCATAAATCAACATTTAATGATAATGTTTTTTCTTGATGTTTCAGCTATAAAAGTGCAAATTATGCATGAAATTGATGTACATTATTCCATAATGAACTAATGTAAAAAAGCACATTAGTATTTATGCTGAAAACAAGTCATTCATAACTATTAAGACATGTTGAAATGGAGACCCGTGTTCCTGAAAACATGAATGACTGGAAATTGGGGCCATTCGGTTATGACCAGGGAGATGGAGCATTGTATTCCTACCACCCTACTTGCATTGCCTAGTTGCCTTTATGACCACAGATTTTAAAATGACGAAATACATTTCGTAAAATTTCTTATTCCATGGTATCATTTCCTGAATGAAAATGAATTGTGCATTCCTATATAATACTGCATTTACAATTTCCACTGTACTTGGGGATCTGGAAATATGCTGATAAACAAATGGTTATGAATTTGAATTTGTCAAATGCTTTGTGGATTCAAGTGCCTTATTATTCAGAACTCATGGGTACTGCACAAATTAAGTTTAAGTTATGGCTTCTCAATTCTTAAGCATAGGCTTTCTAAGTTCCTTTAAAACCTCATGTTTTAGCCATACTGATTCTATTTTGGCGCTCACAGAAAGTACATTCTATTGTCAATAAGTTTTTGTATGTTTAACATTAAATGTCAATTTAAATGGAGGCACTCTATACAGATCATAGATTTTTAGAGCTTAAGGAGGCCTCAGAGGTGACCTAGCCCAACTTCCTCATTTTATACCTGAAGGAAATAATGGGGAAGTGACTTCATAATTCATTAGTTTTACCATTAGCTGTAGGTAGTTTCTATTTCACTCGGTAATGAGCTCAGCTGTCCTCTGCACACTCAGCAATACTCTCTCAGCGGTTTGTAGAGGGGACAAAATCATTTCCAGCCTCTCTGATAGTCTCTGTTTTCCTAATAAACATATCTGGGGAGATCAGGAAATCATAGTGGGTTGTCTTAGTAACTTTCTTTTCATGTAGCCCATGGCTTTGGACCTTGACCCTAGGAACTACTTCATGTAATATTGTTACCTTATTAAGAGAGTAAGCGAAGAATGTGTACACTCGCCTTTGGAAAGAGTGGAAGCAAAATTATTCTAGAGGGACCTGCTCTGTAAAAGAGGCTTGGTGGGTGTTCTGTAGGTATTAAATTAGACTAGCGAGTAGCTGATCAAGTGGCTAAGGCTAGTGATGGAGTGGAGGTGCATGGGTGCAGGAAGCAGTAGTCAATAACAAGGTTTCTGGTTGGTGAAGGACAACTGAGGCACTCTAGACAATGGTCAATATTTGTCTTTAAGAAAGCAGCAAATAGAAATCTATACCAACTGCAGAACTGAACCCTAGATTTGGGGCCAGGATTCAATTCTTGGGAGAAGCTCTCACAAGATATACCTGTGTCCTCAGGGGGATGTCTAGAAGAACAGAAATGAGACTTTTTCAGAACTTGGGAAGGGGAGGCAAGAGAGGAGCCCAGAAGTCTTGGGGGTAAAAGAAAGGCAATGAGAAAGGGGAGGGAAAGAAGTTAAATGATTTAAGCACATTTTTCCTCTGTCTGTTTGGGCTCAGGGAGTGTGAGTTCTCAATGAAGTCAACTTTATAGAGATAACAAAGGCAGAGTTGAGGGCAATGACCCAGGCCACCTCTGTCACTCCACTGTAGACCATACTCAACAGTTGTGCCTGATCCCTGTCTGCCTTCACATGGGCTGTTGGGCATGACAGTGCTTACTCGTTCTCTAGAGATTTTTGATTAGGAGACTTCTGTGAAAACAAATTCTTCATAAAATCTGGAGATAATCAATAGTCTTTTAACTGCTTTTATTGTAGAGGAAAATAGACAATAATATTCCATTTAATAATTATCTTTTACTAATATGGTAGAGTTATAGCAATTTACATGGCCTTTTATGTATTTAAGTTTACACTCATAGGGGTTTTAGACTTTCAGCCCATGATTTTTAATCTTTGGTGTAGTTCTTGTTTCAACATTTTATGAAATTAGAACTTTAACACTATTCATATTTATAAATAGCTGAATCATTTAAAAGATATATAAAATTTAATGTCCCTTTAAATCACATTGAAAACCTCGGTCTCTGTGGTAGAAATGGTCTGGTACTTTCCTGATTCATTGTTGCTCATAGTAAGTGAGCCTCTCCACCTGATTGCTGTGTTTTTCCTGGTCTTAGTTCTGCTTCTGGGAAGGTTGCATATTTCAGAGGATCTTAGGTCAGCTTAAAGCCCAACTTGCTGTTCCTTTCCTTATTAACCAGGCTACCCATATGTGGATCCAGATGAAGCTTCATGTACATAACAACTGTGTGTACTTATCTGCTCAATAGTTGTACTTACATTTCCAGGGTTGGATCTCATTCTTTTAGGGTCCTAGCTAATCTCTTTTGTCTTGGTTTTGCTTGCTGAAATGTAGTTGCTTTAGGTGGGTTTTTGACTTTGACACATATGTAACTCTGGGTCTAGTTTCTCACCTGTCATCGTAGGTTCCTCCCTGAATACCTGGAACCTACTTTCTATTTTTGAGCTCTAGTTCTATACAAATTATGGACATGGGGCTTGAACTGCACAATTAATTTTCTTGACCTGCTTTTTACTTTCTTTGCCTTCTATAGTGATTGACAAACCTCTCTCTTATCTGTTCTTTTAGGTTCTCTGAGCTCTGATTCAGCCTTTCTTTAATCATTGTTCCCAAATCATTCATTAACCTCTCTGTGCGAGTGTCTTGATTCCTTTACCCCTCCAGCGTTTTTTTTTTTTTGGTTTTTTTTTCTTCTTTTTTTTCTGGTTCTCTGGGCTTCTTAAGAACCACATATCAATACCTCTTCAATACTTTTGACTTTGATCATAGATATCCAAGACTTTCCACATTCTTTGCTATCTCAATACAAGACTAGATGTCAATGCCAGATACCTTCTACATTAAAACCAAAACCAAACCAAACCAAAACAAAACAAACCATATATACTTAAAGAAAACATAAACAGCACCATTCCACCACTGGATTGGTAAAAAAAAAAAAAAATCAGGCTGTATGCGTACGTAACCTAATATGTATTCATGTTATAGCTCGGCTAGCTTTATTTTGATAGATTATCTACCCTAAACAGAAATACTTTTTGTAGAGCTCCATATACAACATGAAAAACAACCTTGAGTTATATTCATAACTGCCATTTGAATTAGAAAGGAATCTGACTCACCAGTACTCTTCTCTTCTTTGAGGTGGCTCACAATTTCCTTAAAATATTTTAATTATTTGAAAGAATATTCTAGGACTTTTTATTATTTATTGCTTTTGATATGACATGAACACAATGCCTACAACTGGTTTTCAGAATATTCGAGTTTTGATCGCTTATCTTTTGATTTATTGGTTTAAAAAATTTTCCTCACTGAGAGGCTTTCTTTCATACATTGTGAGATATTACTTGCTTTGTAAAATAACCTGGAAGAGAAAATAGAATACTAATTTTTAAAATCCAATTGATGACATTATTTTTAGTTGGATTTTGTCATCAAGTAGTATGAGATAGGATTCCTTAAGCCTATTAAAAGACTTCTTCCAAAAAATTTTATTTTTAAAAAGCATGAAAATCAATATAAACTTTATTCAGTCTTTAAAAATTATTGCAACCTGATTTATGATCAACATATAGTTTATCTTGGTGAATATACCATGTGTACTTGAATGCATATTCTTCTGTCATTGTAATATTTTATGAATGTCAATTTATAGTTATTTAGTCTTCTATATCCTTACTGATTTTCTGTCCACTTATTTTATCAATTACTTAGAAAAGAGTTTTGAAATATTCAAGTATTTATTTCTCCTTAAATAGTTTTTGCTTCATTTAAGTTCTACTTTTAGGTGCATAAAAGTTCTACTTTTAGGTGCATTTAGTTTTTGCTTCATTTAAGTTCTACTTTTAGGTGCATACTTTTAGGTGAATTGATATTTTTATCATTAGGATTCCTTTATCTTTATCCTTGGTAATATTTCTTGTTGTAAAGTTTACTTTGTCTAATATTAATACAACCACCCCAGATGCTATAGACTGAAGATTTGTGTCCCCAAAATTCATATGTTGAAACATAATATCTAGTTTGATGGTATTTGGAGGTGAGGCCATTTGGAGATGGGTTAGGTCATGAAGGCTCCACCCTTATAAAAGATTATAAGATTAGTACCCTTATAAGAGGATCCAAGAGAGCTCCCTTGCCCCTTCTGCCAGGAGAGAGCACAGCCTTCTGTAAACCGGGAAGCATGCCTTTACCAAACATGGAATCCGCTGGCACCTTGATCTTTAACTTCACAGTCTCCAAGACTGTGAGATAAAATTTCTGTTATCCCAGTTTATGTATCTGTTACAGCTGCCTTAACACACTAAGACACAACTTTATGATTAATATTTGCAAAGCACGTGTTTTTCCATGAATTTACTTTAAATATATCTATATCTTTATATTTGAAGCTTTTTTTTTAAAAGATAGTATATAATTGGGTCTTACATTTTCATCCACTCTGACAATGTCTGCTTTTTTTTTTAAAGAAGATGATGGGGGTAGGAGTTTATTAATTAATTAATTTATATTTGCTGTGTTGTGTCTTCGTTTCTGTGCGAGGGCTTACTCTAGTTGTGGCAGGTGGGGGCCACTCTTCATCACGGTCCGCGGGCCTTTTACTATCGTGGCCTCTCTTGTAGCAGAGCACAGGCTCCAGACGCACAGGCTCAGTAGTTGTGGCTCATGGCCCTAGTTGCTCCGCGGCATGTGGGATCCTCCCAGACCAGGGCTCGAACCCATGTCCGCTGCATTAGCAGGCAGATTCTCAACCACTGCACCACCAGGGAAGCCCAGTGTCTGCTTTTTAATTAAAATGTTTGGACTGTTTATATTTTAGGAAAATATTGGTTTAAGATTGGAGGGTTGTAGTTATTTTTTTCTCAAATGTTTGATAATACTTGCCAATGAGTTTCAGTTTTGTTAGTTTTCTCTATTGTTTGTTTACTTTATATACCAGTTGATTTACACATTTATTCTTTCCTCCCTTTACTTATTCTGAGTTTAATTTGATCTTATTTTTCTTGTTCTTTATAGTGTCTTAGATCATTGATTTTAAATGTTTCTTCTCTAATATAAGCATCTAAAGATATAAATTACCTTTTAAAGACTGTCCTAATTGCATCCCACAAAGTTTAATATGTTGCGTTTCCCTTATAATGCTGGGCAAAATATTTTCTATTTTCTTTTGTGATTTTTTTTCTTAGGCTCATGTCTTATTTAGAATTATATTTCTTAGTTTCCAAGTATTTGGGGATATTACAAGTATCTTTTTGTTATTGATTTTTTAATATAATTCTAATTTAGTTTGAAAATGTATTCTTATGTTTTCAATCCCTTGAAATTAAGGCTTGTTTTTTTGGCTCAACACATGGTCTATATTGTGAATGTTCTATGTGTGCTTCAAAAGAATGTGAATTCTGCAGTTGCTTTATGTAGTGTTAAATAAATCCCAGTTAACTGGTTTCACCTAGTGTTCTTTAATTGTTTGATAGTGTTTTTCACATCTTCAATATTCTTTGATCCTTGTCTCATTAAGGCATGTCCCTCAATCATCTTTATTATTATTCCTTTACTTGAAGCATTCTTTGTCTGATTTTTAATATAATCAGTCCAGCTTTATGTATATTGTTTGTGTGGTATATATTTTACCATCATTTTATTTCCAACCTATCTGCATATTTATATTTAAATACATCTCTTATGGAGAGCATGTATTTGGTCTTGATTTTTTCCCAGTCTGACAGTCTTTGCCTTTTAATTAGAATGTTTAGATATACTGTAATTTTGATATGGTTACATTTAAGACTACCATCTTACTTTTGTTTTTCTATTCTTTCCCCCATTCTTTGTTTTTTTCCTCTTCTTCCTTATTTTTGATTAATTGAATATTTTCTACTCTTCTATTTTATCTTTCTTTTTATCTCCTTATTTTGTTATTTTAGATGTTGCTGTAGAGATTAACATATACATCTTTAACTTACCACAACTTAACTTGAGTTAATATTATTCCATGCTATGGACTGAATGTTTGTGTCCCCCCAAAATTCATATGCTGAAGCCCTAATCCCCCCAAGTGATGGTATTTGGAGGTGAAGCTTTTGAGAGGCAATTAGGTCATGAGGGTGGAACCACCATGATGGGATTAGTGCCTTTATAAGAAGAGACATGAGAGAGATGATTCCTCTCTCCTCCTCATGTGGATACAGCATGTCATCTACAAACTAGGAAAGGACTCTCATCAGGAATAGAATTGGCCAGGACCTTGATCTTGGATTTTCCAGCCTCTAGAACTGTGAGAAATAAATGTTTGTTGTTTAAGCCATCCAGTCTATGGTATTTATTATAGTAGTCTGATCTGACTAAGGCATACCCCTTCATGTATAATATAAGGATATTACAGTGCTATGTTTCTATTTACTCCCCTTGTATTATTTTTCCTGTTATTGTCATACCTTTTACTTCTACATGTGCTTAAATCTCCTAATCCACTTCTATTACTTTTGCTTTAAACAATTTTTTAAATAAAGTAAAAAAAGAGGAAAGTCTTTTTTTTATATTTGTCTGCATATTTACTATTTTCAGTGCTTTTCATTCCTTCTGATAGATCAGAGATCTGCACACTTTTTCTATGAAGGGCCAAAGAGTAAATATTTAAGGCTTTGTGGGCAATACAGTCTCTGTTACAACTACTCAACTCTGCCATTGTAGAGTGAAAGCAGCCATAGTTAGTTTGTAAGCTAATGATTATGACTGTGTTCTAATAAACTTTTTAAGTGAATAATAACATTTGAATTTCATATAATTTTCAAAGTATTATTTTTTGATTTTTTTCCAACCACTTAGATGTGTGAAAATCACCTTAGTTCATAGACCAACCAAAAACAGGTAGCTGGTTTAATTTGGCTCACAGTCATTAAGGTGTACATCCTTAATGCTAGAATCATTAAGCCTCAACCCGAAGGCCATCTTGTAACATTTCTTGCAGTGCAGGTCTACTAATGACAAATTTCTTTTTTGTTTGTCTGAAAATCTACTTACAATGTTTTCAAAGCCTTAAATATGTACTCTTTGGCCCTTCACAGAAAATGTGTGCAGACCTCTGATCTACCAGAAGGAATGAAAAGCACTGAAAATAGTAAATATGCAGGCAAATATAAATACAATTCTAGGCTGACAGTTTTTGTTTTACAATACCTTAAAGATATTATTCTGTTGTTTTCTGGAAAGTTGCATCTCTGTGCTCTGTTCCCTCTGCCTGAAAGTGAAATCTTTGTTTGGTCCACAGCTGCAGCTTGGAAAGGTAGAATAGTGAAGCAAATTCAAAACTCACCTTGTGCATTTCTCTTCTCTCAGGAACACAGTCTACATTGTCTTTTGTCTAGTGCCTAAAAAGTTGTTTTATATATTTTCTTCAGTTATATATTTCTTTTTTACAGTGAGAGTAAATCCCATTCCTGTTATTCTGTTGTGGCTGATCCAGAAGTCTTTTGAATATGTTCAAAACATAAGTAGTGGCTAGTTTATGTTATAATCATAAAAAGTCGTTTGGGTCCTGAGAAATATTTAGTATTTAAGAGTAAATATTTTGCTCTATAATTAACTTCTTTCTCACTCTGGGTTTTCTAAACTTTTTTTTTTTTAAATAGGAACCCTAGACATTTGGACCGTGGGGTCATAGCAAAAACCTTATCTTAGGCCATGAATCTTGATGGACATAACCTCAACCTATCAATATTTGTTGAGTACCATCTATGTATAAGATACTGGTAGGCCTCAGAATTGTTACTCTTGCAAACTCAAATATTATAAAATAAATCATGATATAATATCACTTTTTGAAGAAAAGTTAAAGAATAATGTCACAGAAACAAGATTCCACAATTCTAAATCATTGGAAGTTGATCTGAAAAATGAGTGTTTTCTGAAAAACAAAACAAAACACTGAGAACTGAATTTTAGTCCTAACTCTTTTGGAATGATATTGTGCAGTTCACAATATTTCCAGGCATTGCTTTCTTCCTCTGTGGTGCTCAGTGATCTTTAAGTTCTCTTAGATATCTAAAATTTGTGATTCTTTCTTCATGTCCTTGTGTACCATTTGTACCTTTCTTCTGTCTCATGCAATTAGGACATAAATAGAAGAGCATAACGTTTTTGAGATTCTGCATACTGAATATGATTTTTTTTTCTTTTTTTTTGCGGTACACGGGCCTCTCACTGTTGTGGCCTCTCCTGTTGCGGAGCACAGGCTCCAGACACGCAGGCTCAACGGCCATGGCTCATGGGCCCAGCCGCTCTGCGGCACGTGGGATCCTCCCAGACCGGGGCACGAACCTGTGTCCCCTGCATCGGCAGGCAGACTCTCAACCACTGCGCCATCAGGGAAGCCCTGAATATGATTTTGATTTTTTAAAATACGAAATGTTAGAGTGCACTTAAGTTGCAAAAAATGGTTTTCTAAACATAATAGCTAATTACCTTACATGTATGCTTTTATGTGTCCTCTGAGTCATATCTACTCTCAGTAGCTGCTGACAAAACAGGATTTTACTGCTGAAAGAGCAGCAGATCTAATACTGCTGCAAAAGAGCAGGCTGAATATTATTTTGCCTTGGGTCATCAATAAAATTCTAGTCATGCTCTGATCCTACACTTTTTTATTGTTCCCCATGATACATGACAGGTAAAAGAAGACTTTACTTTTTCAGGCATTGCAAAACTTAAATGAAGTATTGGAAAATACCTAAAAAGTCACAAGTCTTAGAGAGGTTGGAAAGCTTTCTCCCTGACTTAGTGACACACGCAAATTGGTGTATTTGTTAGGGTAATGCTGAGTGCTATAACAAATACACCCACATATAAAGTGGCTTGCAATAATAGGAGTTTGTCTCTTGCACATGTAGTAGTCTCTGGCAGGTGAACATGTGAGCAGTACAGGTCTCCTTTTTGTGGTTGTTTTGGACCCCGTGTTGATGGAGGCTCTGCCATTATTCAGGGATATAGGTAGATAGGGACTCTGTCAACACAACATACCATGTCCATGGCTGCAGTAGTCATATCCATTCCACTTAGTCAGAAGTGGGGAAAGAGCATGAAGAAGTTCATGAGAGGTTTCTGTGGGCTATTCTTCTTCAATTCCATTGACTTCATCTATCTAGAAAACAGAAGGAGAAATACAGAACAGGAAATAGAACCCAAACTGTCTGACTCCTGAGCCCATGCTCTTAAGTCTTCTACACTATCTTTTCTGATCTTGAAGCTACTTGTCTGTCTTAGTCCATTTAGGCTGTGGTAATTCTGGAAGCAGAATTCTGAATATGGTTTAGGTACCTGGTAATTTTTCATGCTTTATTTTGTTGTAAAAATAGTTTGGGGGGAATATAACTGATGTGCTCAATGGGAGTGATTTTGCTATTTTTTAATTGTAGTAAAATACACATAGCAAAATTTACCATCTTAATCCTTTTTAAGTGTACAGTTCAGTGGTGTTAAATACATCCATAATGTTGTGCAACTGTCACTACCATCCATCTCCATAGACCTTTTCATGTTATGAAACTGAAATTCTATATCCATTTGACAATAACTCCCCATTCTCTCCTTCTCCCAGTCCCTGGCAACCACCATTCCACTTTCTCTATGAATTTGACTACTCTAGGTACTTCATATAAGTGGACTCATATAGTATTTGTCTTTTTGTGATTGACTTCTTTCACTTAGCATAATGTCCTCAAGTTTCATCCACGTTTTAGGATATGTTAGGATTTCCTTCCTTTTTAAGGCTGAGTAATATTTCATTGTATATATGTACCATATATTGGGTTGCTTCCATGTTTTAGCTGTTGTGAATAATGCTGCTATGAACGTGGATTTATAAATATCTCTTCAAGATCCTGCTTTCAGTTCTTTTGGGTATATATCCAGAAGTGGAATTTCAGGATCATATGGTAATTCTATTTTTAATTTTTTGAGGTGCTGTCATACTGTTGCTGATAGCAGTTGTACCATTTTACATTCCCACCAACGGTACACAGGGATTTTTTTCCATGTTTTTTAAAAAATTAATTAAATAATTTAATTTTGGCTGTGTTGGGTCTTCGTTGCTGTGTGCGGGCTTTTCTCTAGTTGCGGCGAGAGGGGGCTACTCTGTTGTGGTGCATACACTTCTTATTGTGGTGGCTTCTTTTGCTGCGGGGCATGGGCTCTAGGTACGCGGGCTCAATGGTTGTGTCTCGTGGGCTCTAGAGCGCAGGCTCAGTAGTTGTGGTGCACGGGCTTAATTGCTCCACAGCATGTGGGATCTTCCCGGACATTGGCAGGCAGATTCTTAACCACTGCGCCACCAGGGAAGTCCTTTCCATGTTTTTTAAGGGAGGGTAGCTATGATGTGATAGTAAGTGCATCAGCTTTAGAGACAAAAACAAAATGAATTTTAGTCCCTGCATATCATTCATGTGACTCAGGACTGTATGATTCTTAATCTCTCTGAATCTCAGTTTTCTCCTTTTTAAAAAATACCTACTTCACAGGATGCTGTGAGATTAATAAGATAATGTGTGTAAAGGCCACTGGAACTGTCAAGTGCTATAAAAGTGTGAAATACTTATTATGATATATTTGAATATTGAGAAATAAAAATCTGCATTTTCTTTCCTGATCCTGTACATATGTGTGCACACACATGGACATAGTGTCACTGAGGATTTCTCTATAGGGCTTACTATTTTACAACACATACTGAGTTTCAGTAAAAGTTAAATTTAATGCCAAGGATAATAATCTCATGGAGAAGAGCTCCATTTTATACCATTAGCATAAGAATATCAATAGAAAAATCCCTGCTGTGTATAGCTACACCTATTAGCCAGTAGTGTGCTATGCCATAACTTTCCTTTCTGAAGGAAAATATTTAAGACCCAGGGAGTTGTGTACAGTCACTATGACTGACTTAGGTGGATTTAAGTAGCTTTGGCATTTAGTATCTTTGTGACAAAGGCCAAGTTCCTATGTCTCTGAGCTTCAATATATAAGTTTCAAAACTGAGGGAATTGGAATAAATCATTAGGGGCTTTTCCAGATTTGAAAATCTCTGATTCTAGGGTCACTGTGTGGTTGATCTAATATGATCTGATTGTTCACTCCTGTCAGTGTTCTTGAGTTCAGGTAACATAATGGATCCAGAAGCAATTCATTAAGAAAGTAAAGTAATAATAGAAGTAAGAATAATTTCTACCAAGCATGAGTGAAATTTCTCAAGTCCAATAAAAGAATGACTTGTGGTTGGATAAGATCTGATAATGTTTGTAGTCTTTGGAAGAAAAATTATATAAAAAATGAAAGACTGTGATTATTAGTATGCAGTTAAGAAAAATAGTATAATGTCCTAGAGTAGTTCTGTCCAATAAAATATTGTGCAATGATAGAAATGTTCTATACTAGCGCCACCAATATGGCAGTCATTAGCCACTATGTGTCTATTAAGAGCTTGAAATATGATTAGTGAGACTAAGGAACTGAAAAATTTGAATGTTATTTAAGTTTATTTAATCAAACTTAAATAGCCATATGTGGCCAGTGGCTACTTAACTAGAGAACAGTTATAGAGAATATGATCTGTTCCCTGAATTATAAACTTCTTTAGGGCAGGAAATCTGATGCTTCATCTTGCTATGCATTCACTAAAGCCAACACAAGGAGATCAATAAATAATTGTGTCAATAAAGGATGTTCCTTAAAAAAATGATTTGTGGTCAAGTATATTTAGAAAATACTGTATCTTCTGTCACATTTTTTGAGATTTGTAATGCACAATAACACATTAAATTCTTTGACAAATTCTCTAATAGATAGATATATTTTGTTTTAAATCTACATCTTTCAAACTTATTTCACTACAGACTTCTTTTATATGTGTGTGTGTGTGTGTGTGTGTGTGTGTGTGAGAGAGAGAGAGAGAGAGAGAGAGAGAGAGAGAGAGGGAGAATGAATATCCCATAGAACACAATTTGGGAAACAGCTCATTTATTGAGAGACATGGGGCTTGGTTGGTAGAATACAGGACCACCTATCAGATGGATGAGCTCACTCTGTCCAGGTGCCTAGATTCTTCTCTCTATATAATATAGATGGAAGATATTGATGGAGTGAAGGGTTTGGAATAGAAACCAGAACGTAGGCATCTAGGAAACTGGGATACAAAATATTTAAGAACTCAGAACCCTCTGTGGAATTGGGGAAGGAGGCTTGTATCTGGAACTCCATGTGAGAATGGTCTTCATAAGGTGAATACCTGCTCCCTTGAGAAATACCGTTTCTGACTATTGAAAGTAATGTATGTTCTTAATGTTTGTTGTTTTTTTGAGTCCTTAGGGATCGTTTATTTAGATGCGTTTTCTATTCCTTTTGGAGGAGTGTCAGCTTTAAACCTGAATTTGGTATTTAAAGTACTAGGATTTCCCTGAGAGAGATTTTTGAAATTTATATTAAAATGAAACACACAAAACCTCCAATCCTTATCCTTGGGTTTCCATGATTGAAATTTTGGTTGGAGTTGGATCACATTTACCTAAAAATCAGATATGGTTAATATCTAATATAAGGAGCAAGAGGAGAAAGATCAAACCTTCTTGTTTATCTAGCTTTGTATAATCCTGAGAGTCTATGCATAAAAGTGTGAGTGAGAAGTAGAGCTGTCTGAAACTACCTGGTATAACACATTTTTTCCAGAGAGTAAAAATACTTGGTTGCCTCTTGATTTATGAGGCAATGAAATATTCCAGTACATAAATATTGACGCTGAGACCCATGGGATATAGGAGTGCTAAGCACATTTGCAAGACATAAAGACCAAAGCTAAATGAAGTTACATCTTTTCCTATAAAATGCAAGCTGTCCCTCAATGGATTTTACCATCCTGTTGATTTTATTTCCTCCATCTTTATAATTGGAGACATCCTGCCAACCTGTTGAAAACACCGCTAGTATTTCTTCCTGAAATTTAGCCAACCTACTAATTATCCTTAAAATTCTGATTAGGCATTTGCCCCTAAAATTAACACATCAGTGACATACCAGAATTTTGAGCCGGAAGCTGAGAACAGGAAAATGGGTAAATAAAGCCACTAAAAAAAACAATCTATAGGAACAATTTTCTGACATGAAATAGATTTTTAAAAATTAAAGATATTATATTTCATTTAACTTGCCTTGGAGCAGGAAGAATCTTAATTCTGCGTATTGAATACAGCTGCCCTAACATTTATTTTTTATCTACATGGACAGGGGCACCATGGAAACAGGGCAGAGGTTAGCATATACAGATGCAGATGCTGGTAGGTGTATAGATGTTAGAATTCTCTTGTAGAAGGTTGCATAAAATAAGTCAGGGACATATTGTGTTGTATCCCAAGGATTGGTGGGGAAAAATGCATTTCCCAATCAGGCCCTGCTTTTCAGCACCATATAAGAATCCCCTGGGAAGCCATGAAGCTTTAGAAATCTTACTTCAGTTGTAATTATCTCTCTTCTCCCATCAGATCATATCATCCTTCAGAACAGAGATAATAATAATGAATGTATTCTTTAAACAAACATTTATCTCAGGTCTGCTAGATTCCAGGTATTGTTCTAGGTATTATAGTCGTGGTTCTTGCTTTCAAGGAGTTTATATTCTCTTGTTGGGGGAGAGACAAACAATAAGCAAATGAAGGGCTGAATATATTTCAGATATTCACAAGTGCTGAAAAATAAATGAAACAGGTAGCATGATAAAGAATGAGGGTAGTCCAGGAAAGCCTTTCTGAGAATGGAACTTTAGAGCTGGGACCCAGCATGAGGAAAGAGCCAGTCACAAGAGGGCAGATTGAAGTAAGAGAAATAAGTACAAATGTGCTAGAATAGGAGAGTTTTAGTTTTCAAGGACAGAAAGAAGATCAGCAGGCTGGCTAGAGTAAAGGATCTGTTTGGAGAGTACAGCCAGATTACATAGGGCCTTGAAGGCCATGTTAACACTGCTGTTTTGCTGAGTGCTTTACCTGCATGGTCTCACTTTGCAAAACCACAACTCATTTAAATTTCAACTTTGTCTCTTCCTCTGTGATGTGAACAAGGCAATGATGGTGACTCTCACCACTTCTATCCCATGTAGTACTGGAAGTCCTGGACTGAACAGTTAGGCAAGAAAAAAGAAATAAAGGCATCCAAATTGGAAAAGAAGATGTAAATTTATCTCTGTTTGTAGACGACGTAATCTTATATTTAGAAAACCCTAAAGACTCCACCAAAAAAAAAAAAAAAGTTAGAACTAATAAAAAAATTCAGCAAAGTTGCATGCTATAAAATCAACATGCAAAAGTCAGTTGCATTTCTATACACTAACAATGAACCATCAGAATGAGAAATTAAGAAAACAATCCCATTTACTATGGCATTACAAATAATAAAATACTTAGGAATAAACTTAACCAAGGAGGTGAAAGACTTGTATTTTGAAAACTATAAAACACTGATGAAAGAACTCAAAGCAGACACAAGGAAATGGAAAGACATCTCATGTTCATGGACTGTAAGACTTACTATTGTTAAAATGTCTATATCACCCAAAGTGATCTACAGATTCAGTGCAATTCTTATCAAGGTCCCAATGACATTTTTTTTTTTTTTTTGCTGTACGCGGGCCTCTCACCGTTGTGGCCTCTCCCGTTGCGGAGCACAGGCTCTGGACATGGCTCACGGGCCCAGCCGCTCCGCGGCATGTGGGATCCTCCCGGACCGGGGCACGAACCAATGTCCCCTGCATTGGCAGGCGGACTCTCAACCACTGCGCCACCAGGGAAGCCCCCCAATGACATTTTTATAGAAATAGAAAAAACAATTCTAAAATTCATACGGAACCACCAAGGACCCCCAAATAGCCAAAACAACTTTGCAAAAGAACAAAGCTGGAGGCATCACACTTCCTGATTTCAAAATATATTACATGCACCATGGGAATGTAAATTGATACAGCCACTATGGAGAACAGTATGGAGGTTTCTTAAAAAACTAAAAACAGAACTACCATACGACCCAGCAATCCCAGTACTGGTCATATACCCTGAGAAAACCATAATTCAAAAAGAGTCATGTACCACAATGTTCATTGCAGCTCTATTTACAGTAGCCAGGACATGGAAGCAACCTAAGGGTCCATGGACAGATGAATGGATAAAGAAGATGTGGCACATATCTACAATGGAATATTACACAGCCATAAAAGAAACAAAATTGAGTTATTTGTAGTGAGGTGGGTGGACCTAGCATCTGTCATACAGAGTGAAGTAAGTCAGAAAGAGAAAAACACTGTATGCTATCATATATATATGGAATCTAAAAAAAGAAAAAGGTTCTGAAAAACCTAAGGGCAGGACTGGAATAAAGACACAGACGTAGAGAATGGACTTGAGGACATGGGGAGGGGGAAGAGTAAGCTGGGATGCAGTGAGAGAGTGGCATGGACGTACATACACTACCAAATGTAAAACAGATAGCTAGTGAGAAGCAGCTGCACAGCACAGGGAGATCAGCTCAGTGCTTTGTGACCACCTAGAGGGGTGGGATAGGGAGAATGGGAGAGAGATGCAAAAGGGAGGAGATTTGGGGATATATGTATATGTATAGCTGATTCACTTTGTTACAAAGCAGAAACTAACACACCATTGTAAAGCAATTATACTCCAATAAAGATGTTAAAAAATGTATTACAAAGCTACAGTAATTAAAAGAGTATGATACTAACATTAAAATAGACATATAAACCAATGGAACAGAAGAGGGAGCCCAGAAATAAACCTTTACATATATGGTCATCTGATCTTTTGACAAGGGTGCCAAGAATACACAATGGGAAAATGGTGTTTGCAAAACTCGATACTCACAAAAAAATGAAATTAGACCCTTACCTGTGCCATACGCAAAAAGAACTCAAAATGGATTAAAGACTTGAACATAAGACTTAAAACTCTAAAACTCTTGGAAGAAAACATAGGGGAAAGGCTTAATGACATTGGTCTTGGCAATATTTTCTTGTATATGATACCAAAACACAGGCAACAAAAGTAAAAACTGACAAGTGGACTACATAATCTAAGAAACTTCTGCACAGCAAAGGAAACAGAGAGAAAAGGTAACCAATGGAATGGAACCTGTGGAGAAATAATTTGCAAACCACATATTTGATAAGAGGTTAATCTCCAAAGTATAAGGAACTCCTACAACTCAATAATAAACAAATAATCTGATTAAAATATGAGCAAAGGATTTGAATAAACATTTTTTCCACAGACAACATATAAATGGCCAACAGGTATAGCAAAAGATGCTCAACATCACTGACCATCAGGGAAATTAAAATGAAAACCACAATGAGATATCACCTCACACCTGTTAGGATGGATTTTATCAAAAAAAAAAAGATAACAAATGTGGAGAAATTGGTAACCTTGTAAACTGTTGGTGGGAATGTAAATTGGTGCAGCCACTGTGAAAAAAATTATGGAAGTTCGTCAAAAAACTAAAAATAAAACTACCATATGTTTCAGCAATGTATATATTCAAAGGGATTAAAATCAGTATCTTGAAGAAATATCTGCACCCCTGTGTTCATTATATTGAACATCTGCTCCATGTTCATGCATCATTGTTCACAAATGTCAAGACGTAGAAGCAACCTAAATATCTATCAATGAACGAATGGATGAAAAAATGCGGTATACATACAATGGAATATTATTCAGTCTTAAAAGAAAATCTTGCCATTTGCAGCAGCATGGATGAACCTGGAGGACATTATGCTAAGTGAAGTAAACCAAACTCAGAAGGACAAATATTATATGATCCAACTTATCTGAGGAATATTGTCAGACTCATAGAAACAGGGAGTGGAATGGTTATTTCCAGGTGATGGGGAGATGGGGAAAAGGGGAGGTATTACCCAAAGGGTGGGAAGTTTCAGTTATACAAGATGACTAAGTCCTAGAGATCTACTATATAGCATAGTGCATATAGTTAACAATACTGTATTGTATATTTTAAAATTTGTTAAGAGGATAGATCTTATATTAAGTGTTCTTATCATTTTGCCATGACTATCAGGAAACTCAAATATAAATTTAATTATAAAAAATACAATAACCACAGGAGCCTAGGTATATATTAATTTGTATCTCCCAGTAGCTGTAGGCTTGAAATTTTCCATTTCTATTTTAATACTCATACCTTATATGTATCTTTAATTGCAGTACCCTCAAATCCTTTTCAGACAGGTAAAGCATTATTTGTAAACTAACATATGCTTAATAAACAACCATCTGCAATGGTAATAAGCATTTTCTCATTCCTGTAGTCGTAATTTCACAGTTTCATTCTTTGGGGTTTTTAGCTTTATAACTAATTCCCATTATCCTTTCACCAATTATTTGTGTGCTGCCCAAATTACCTCAGATCCTTCTACCTACCCTCCCAAGTTGTGTAGACTTTCTTCTAGTGGTTTATATCCGGATTCTCTTGGAAAATTTCTCTATGGCTGCTAGGCGCATTAAGTTTACACAGAACTGGAAGTACCTGGGAGTTCACATCCTTCTGGAGTGGCCCTTAGTCAATGACCGATTAAGGCCTAGCTCCTTTACCTCCAGTTGGGACGAACTATGATATGTAATTTATACTCTAGAGCTTTTAGCTCCAGCAGGCTGAAGCTGAGGCTGGTGGTGAAAGTGAGGCTAGGACTTCACATGGAATCACACCTTTGCATGGCTTCTTCACCTCTGTTGTCCTGCTTTCCTCATTTCGTGACTGGTTACTCTTGGGAGCACTTCCTTAATCAATTTCTTGCACATGAATTCTCCTCTCAATGCTTGCTTCTAGTGAACCTGATACCATTTATTGAGTTTGGATCTTTACACACACACACACACACACACACACACACACACACACACACAGTCTTAGAACACTGTAGAAGAAAAGAGCTGAATATTAATATTTTAATTAAAGCATAGAGAGATTCAGAGTAGAACAACATAACTATCCCAATCCTAGGGTAATTAACAATAAGTCCTTACTGGAAGAACCAAACTTCTTCAGGGATCTTTTTTTTTTTTTTTAACATCTTTATTGGAGTATAATTGCTTTACAATGGTGTGTTAGTTTCTGCTTTATAACAAAGTGAATCAGTTATACATATACATATACATATGTTCCCATATCTCTTCCCTCTTGTGTCTCCCTCCCTCCCACCCTCCCTATCCCACCCCTCCAGGCAGTCACAAAGCACCGAGCTGATCTCCCTGTGCTGTGCGGCTGCTTCCCACTAGCTATCTACCTTACATTTGGTAGTGAATATATGTCCATGCCTCTCTCTCGCTTTGTCACAGCTTACCCTTCCCCCTCCCCATATCCTCAAGTCCATTCTCTAGTAGGTCTGTGTCTTTATTCCTGTCTTACCCCTAGGTTCTTCATGACATTTTTTTTTCTTAAATTCCATATATATGTGTTAGCATATGGTATTTGTCTTTCTCTTTCTGACTTACTTCACTCTGTAGGACAGACTCTAGGTCTATCCACCTCATTACAAATAGCTCAATTTTGTTTCTTTTTATGGCTGTGTAACATTCCATTGTATATATGTGCCACATCTTCTTTATCCATTCATCCGATGATGGACACTTAGGTTGTTTCCATCTCCGGGCTATTGTAAATAGAGCTGCAATGAACATTTTGGTACATGATATTGTTGATGAAGATATAGTACCTACAGTGGGTGGAGTGAGGCAGAGTGGTGGCTTTGGAGTCAAACAGATATTAATGTGAATCCTGACTATGACACTCATTAGATATACAACACAGTATGTCTGCACACCTTATTTTTCTTATCTCTAAAGTGGAAAACATAATACCTACCTTGTAGGAATGTTGAGATGATTAGAGATTGTGATGTGTGAGACAATAGCCTCAGTAAGATGTTCATTCTCCAATTAAACCTACATTTTTAGAGATGTAGAGGTAACATTTTATTTAAAGAGAGATAAGATTCTTAAATACAAAGAAGAGAAATCTCAGGGTGGATGGGAGTGAGATAGGAAAACCAATGGAAAGTCATTAGTAAGATGCAGAAAAGTCAAGGGAAGAAAAAGATTAAAAAAAAAAAGAACCATTCAACTAAGATTTCTTTTAGTTGTTAATTAAAGGAAGGAGATTAAAAGAGAAACTAGACCTTAATATCTGTCTGTTCACTGTTGAATTTAGTATAATACCTATCACAGAGAAAGTTCTTCCTCTAAAATAGGATCTCCTTGAATAGTGTTTAGAATTTGTTGTCTAAACCTCTTGTTCAAATTAACCTCATAGTAAATCTTACATAGCTCTTATTCCACATGTGGATTCAGTCATTTCCAAAGCACAGCAACAGTAAAACTTTTAGTGCTTTTTATAGGTTATCTAATTAATGAAAGGTTTAAAATATCACTCTGGTTAGATATCTAAGTTATGGGGATGGTACCAGATCATTGTAGTCAATATCCTGGAGTCTGGAACAGGCATACCAGGATATCAGCAACTCGTGTAGAACATTATCTCAGCCAGGACTATTTATGTTTGGACATGCTGCTATTTACAAAGTAACACTATTAATGAGGGCTAGTTCAATTTAGCTGTTCAAAACAATGGAACATTTATTTGTCTAAATAAATTTGAAGAAATATTGCCAAAGAAATTAGTGAAAGATTCAAGCTTGCTCATTTCCAATGGAGTGACTGTTGAAAATGATAATGGGAATGACAGTTATAAAACTAAGTCCAATGAGAGAAGCTGTGAAATTATGACCACAGGGGAAAAAAGTTTGTTAGGAACACTCACTTCTGGGGACAGTTTGGCTATGGAGGTGGAGTAAAATAATGGTGAGTCTGACTCTGGACACATTTAATAGGAAACATAGCATACTCTACCACCCTCCCCTCCAGATGAAACAGATGGCTCTGTGGGGAGCATATAGTCCTGGAAAATATCATGGGAAGATACAATTTAAACAGAGGTCAGAGAAAGAGACTACGACCAAATCACTATCCTCATCTTTTTCTTTATTTCATGGGTAGACAGTAACATTCTTTCACCGTGTGCTTGCTATGAAATTTTGGAAAAGGCATATGGTGATATGTCCAATCCAAAAGAACTATGATTCAATTCTCATAGAAAAGGAGATTAGCAAAGAGGCAGCCTCTGTATATTTATGTGGATTAAATACCAAAGCCGTGGAAATAGTTGTAGGATGACTAAGCTAGCCAGTCTTGTATGATGTAATCATTCTATTGGGAGACATTTTCTTGAATCTTTGCTAATTGTACTAAACATTAAGAGAATTACCACAGTTCCCTTTGAAACACTTCTGTCCAAAGGAGAAGGAAGAGAAAGATCAAGTAGTTGGGACGAAAAGAAATGGTAATGGGTGATAAAGCTTAGTACAAACCATTTTTGCGTTAAAATATAGGGAGTACCAAAGTATATTTTAGACACCATTCATTAAAAATCAACTTGGGGGAAATAGTTTAAAGTTTTCCTAATTGAAAACAGATTCAGTTACAGAACAGGAATAATCTCTGAGTCTCATTAATTCAATAAGAAAGTAAAGCATATGCTTCTAATAATGCAATATAAGATTAGCCATCATGCGTGTAATTGCGGGTATCATATCAAATTCATTTTCTTTAATTATGTGTATTCACTTCTCTTTAAGAATGAGAATTCTAAGCTTTTCCACACAAATGTATTTATACTTTCAAACCAATTAATGTAAAAATGATCCTCTAGTTGGGTTTCAGAATATTGAGAAAATCTTAACCTGAGTCAATGAATGTCAAGAAACTGCTTTTAAATTAAACATGTGAAAACTTTTAGATTTTTTGTGTTTGAAAATGCTTATACTTTGGAATGAAATAATTCATCTAGCTAGACAGAAAGCATACCCCCATGCTGTACTAAATTTTGTTTTGAGCAACATTGGTTTATATAGTATATACTTTCCAGACTAAAACTATTCATCTTGTGCTACCATGAATTCATGTGTGTGCTGAAATAGCATTTCTGTGAGAGCTAGTAGTTTTCTAGTTGTACCGTGAAAAACATTGATTATGTATTACGAAGAATCAGCAATAAAAACAAATGGATAAACTGGTGTAAAATGAGTGTTGTTATCTGATTCCTTTAAGAAAGCCAAAAAATGCTATTGGCTCTCAGCTATGTAATCCCTTAAAAACTGTACTCAGGACAATCTGGCAACTCCTATAACTCAGTATAAAAATCTCCATAAATAGAAACATAGGACTTTATGCTTCTTAGGCATAAATAGTTATAGAATGAGAAAGGGTGGGGAGACCTTTTAAGTGCAGATAGCAGGGTGGAGATGGACACCCTGCATCTCTTTTCTCTTTCTTCTCAGAATTCTTTCTTTAGTAAGAGAGATATGATATATGCAACTATGAAGAAAAAATGCACTGACTGAAAAAACATTCAGCTTTTTTTTTTTTTTTTCTTTTTTGGTATGCGGGCCTCTCACTGCTGCGGCCTCTCCCATTGTGGAGCACAGGCTCCGAGGCGCAGGCTCAGTGGCCATGGCTCACGGGCCCAGCCGCTCCGTGGCATGTGGGATCCTCCCAGACCGGGGCACGAACCTGTGTGCCCTGCATCCGCAGGTGGACTCTCAACCACTGCGCTACCAGGGAAGCCCAAACATTCAGCTTTGACAAGAGCAAGCTTTAGAACAAAAAGATGATAACAAATATCTAAACAGACTTTAAAGACAACATTAAGCAAAGTGATTAAAGAAGTTTAAAATCTTGTTTTGCATTTGCTGGAGCACATTAAAAAAATAAAATACCCCTCTCTCCCTTGTTCTTATATGCTTGTCTTCCAAGCAAAAGATAGGAGGACCAAAATGAGTAGTTAACTTGGATTGACCTTCGAACAGCTGCCCCATTAAACTTCAGAGGGTGTGCATTCTCATTGTTGCAATCAAGTGACTATAGCTAGTGCTTTTGTGTGTGTTAAAGCTGAAGAAGCACTTGAAAGAGGTGACTAACCCTTTTTGGGATCTGAATCAACAAAATATGTGATGCTCTTACATGAATAATATTGTCATTTGAAATATAAACTTTATTTCTCTGCCCTTTGAAAAAAGGTGAAACTAGTCATCTTGATTTTGCTTATCTTATTTATTGAAGCTCTGCCAATATTTCTGCAGAAGAAAAGAGATGCGTTGACAGTTCTCTATTACAAAATGCATAAATAAAATGTTTTGGTGTCATATAGAAGTTTAAATATTGAGAATATAATTATACAATTATGGTTTAAGGTTTTCACATTGATTATCTTTAGAGAGAGTCTGGGATAGAGAGGGTTAATGGGCACACTGAAATGAGCAGAGAAAATGCCACTGCAGGTGTTTGCTTTAACAGGGTGTTGATGGAAAGCCAGGGTGACCTAAGTAGGGACATAAGCAAAAGAGAGAATGTGTTGAAGGGGCTAGTATAAAACACAAGTATGTGACATGTCAAGCTTTAATTCCTAGAATTGTTTTGGCTTTTTTTGTTTGAGAATGCTGCTTTGCTAATTTCTGTATAAGCCCAATTTGTTTTTTATGAGGACAGGGCAATTAGAGTGGAGATTTCAGAAAAAGAGTTATTTAATCACACATAGGAAGCTACAAATTCCTTATTTTCATTTGACAAACTTATCAGGTAAAATGAATTACTTCTCTAGGTTTTCTTTGTCTATATTCTTTAACTTTATATACTAGGAAATTTATAAGATATACACATACAATAACAGAGAGACTAGTGTAATGAACTCCTATTTATCCAGCCTCCAAAATTATCAGCTTCCCTGCCAACTTCCTGGCTCCTCTCATCTCCCAGAGTATTTTCCAGCAAATTTCAGTCATTATGTCATATCAACTGTTATATTTCAATATACATCTCTAAATAATAAATTCTTTTGAAATATATCTACAACCCCATTGTCATACTAAGACATGCTACATATTTATAGTACCATAAATAAATAATTTCTTAATATAATAAAAAATCCAGTGTTCAGATTTTTTTATCTCATTTTTTAATGATTTGTATGACTCAAATAATGGAATTGAAATAATGTCCATACATTACAATTGGTTAGTATGTTTCTCAAGGCCCTTTTAATCTATGAGATTACTCTTTCTGTTTTACTTTCTCCTTGCTTTTTTTTTTCTTTTTTGGTTGTTGTCATAGCAACTGAGCTGTTTGTTTATAGGGTAGATTTTGCTGATTACATTCCTGAGGTATTGTTTACATGTTTCTCTGATCCCTATGTCTTCTGTAAATTGTTGGTTAGACCTAGAAACTTGATTAAATTGAAGTTTGATATTTTCAGTAAGACTGCTTCCCAGATGTTACTGTTTACTTTCATAAGGATGTACAAAATCCTTATCCTGTGTAGTTGTTTCTTTCTGTATGTGTGATGTTAGCAGCCATTGAAGATCTTGATCTAGGTCTCTGTTTCTTTCTTTATCTAGATCTCTATGTTTCTTTCATTACTTTTTTTTTTTGGCAGTATGCGGGCCTCTCACTGCTGTGGCCTCTCCCGTTGCGGAGCTCAGGCTCAGCGGCCATGGCTCACGGGCCCAGCCGCTCCGCGGCATGTGGGATCCTCCTGGACCGGAGCACAAACCCGTGTCCCCTGCATCAGCAGGCGGACCCTCAACCACTGTGCCACCAGGGAAGCCCTCTTTCATTCCTTTCTATGAAAGATTTGGCTACCCTGAAATACAGCTCATAAAGTCAAGGCGGAACAATTGCTAGACTCCATCCCTTTAGTTATCAGTTAGTATCATTATAAATTCATGGATTAAATCCATTTGATGCATCTTGACCCACAGTGCCACTATCCTTACTGATAGAAGATAGCCTTCGGACTTGAATAGCTTTTGGACTTGAACTACAACACTGCCTCTTCCCTGGGTCTCCAGCCTCCTGGCATACCCTGTAAATTTTGGACTTGCCAGCCTCCATAGTTCTATAAGCCATATAAGCCAATTCCTTAAAATAAATCTCTCTTTCTCTCTGTTTCTCTGGAGAACCCTGACTTAGACAATTGTTAAACAAAATTTGTATTAATTCAGCAGAGTCTTTCTGAGTGTCTGTTGTTTCAGGCATTCCTTCAGGTGCTGAATATACAACAGAGAAGAAAATAGACCATCTTTTATTGACCTCCTGGATCTTAAATTCTTCTGTTTTCACCAATTAATTACTTCTTTAAAATGCTTTGAGGCATCACTCCTTTACTATTTATGCTATTTGTTCAGCATTTTAGTTCCACATGGTAGACATATAATTATTATTTTGCACAGTCAATATGTGTTTAGAATCACTCTATTTGCTTACTCTTTCTACTCCATATAAAACAATTCTTCTGGGATAGCTTTCCTTTTCTGGAAATACAGCTTCTAAAAGTTCCTTCAGTAAGAATCTGTTGGTGGTAAATTATCTGACCTTTATTTAATCTGAAAATATCTTTTTTTTGCCCTCATTCTCTAAGGTTTTGATATGTGTATAACTTTAGGTTAAGAATATTTTCTTTTGGAATGAAATAATGCCATTTGCAGCAACATGGATGCAACTAGAGATTATCATACTAAGTGAAGTAAGTCAGAAAGAGAAAGACAAATACCATATGGTATCATTTATATGTGGAATCTAAAATATGACACAGATGAACCTATCTATGAAACAGAAACAGAATCATGAACATAGAGAGCAGACTAGTGATTGCCAAGGGGGGAGGATTAGGGGAGGGATGGAGTAGGAGGTTGGGGTTAACAGATGTCGGCTTTTATATATGGAATGGATAAGCAGCAAGGTCCTACTGTATGGCACAGAGAACTATGTTCAATATCCTACGATAAACCATAATGGAAAATAATATATAAAAAAGAATGTATATGTATAACTGAATTACTTTGCTGTACAGCAGTAATTAGCACAAGATTGTAAATCAAGTATACTTCAATAAAAAAGAATGTTTCTTTTCAAAATATTTAAGCTTTATTTCCACTGCCTTTCAATTATTAAAAAACAGTCAATTGTGTGTCTTTTCTCTGGCTACTTTTAAGACCGTCTTTTTCTCTTTGCACTGTGATGTGTCCTAAAGTTAGATTTATTTATACCAATTGGTATAAATTTTTACATCATGGATCTGAGGGTTTATGTCTGTCTTTTAGTCTGGAAAACTATCAGCTTTCTCATTTGGAATACTACTTCTATCTCTTCCTCTCTTCTCCTTCTGTAACTCTAATTATATCTATCCTATACCTCATCACTTTATTTTCTCTGTATCCTAATGTATATTTCATATATTTTATCTCTTTATCTCTCCATACTATATTCTGCAGACATTTTTTGGCCCAAGTGGGCCAAACCTTGAGGTTTTTCAAATTTTAGGGGAAACATTCTGTCTCTCCACATGTCTCCAAGTTTGCATGCTGTCCGTTTCTTTGACGTTGGTTTATTTCTAGCTCATCCTATTTTTATTTCCTATATCTATTTCCATATATATTCTGTGTGTGTGTGTATGTGTGTGTGTGACTTCTTGTTAGATTTCCTACCATGGATAGGCTCTACCTTTTTTCTACTGTCACAGTGTCCTAGTGAGGTTTCACAATAAGTGTTAGACCCCAGTGTATCAACGTTGATATCCCCTCAGGTACTTACATTCTACATAGGAAACCACTGCTTTGGAGAATTCAGAGTCAGTAACAAGTTTTAAGTAAGCAAATGCCTTGCTTTTACTGTATTAATAAATTATGAACATTATGAAAATTACACAGTGATTAAAATAGCATGAAATAAATCATACAGATAAACATCTTCCTTCCCCAGTGAATCATCTTGAAAGTCTATTTAGATGTGCACACCTTGCTTTACACAATGGAAGTTCTAAAACAATTTTTAAGCAGGGGATATGTCATGATTAAATTGGTACTTCAATGAGATCATCTTGGGTGTGGCAAGGAGGAGGTTGGATTAGAGCAGTACTCAACTTTGGCTGTCCATTAGAGTTACATTGATAGCTTTAATAAAGTTTTGATACCTCAGATATTTAATTAATCTGGATTGGGGCCTAGGCGTCAGCATTTTTCTAAAACAACTCCCCCAGGTCATCCTATTTTCAAGCCATTGTTCAGAACTATGGAGCTAAGGCAATGTAAATGGAGGGAAAGATTTAAATTTAAGAGATTGTAAGACAGAATTGTGTGATCTGATAACCAACTGGGCATGTGATAGTGAAAAATGAAAGATAACTGAGAATTTTAGCTTAGATGACAACACATGCATGAGAAGCCAACTTTTGTGTTACTATGTGTTAAAGTAAGTGCTAGCTATGTGTTAATTTAATCTTCACAGCTGTGGCAGGGGCTGCTATCTGTTCACCATTTCTCTTTCCTTCTGTATGTAGAGCTGGACTACATTCCCCAGTTTTTTTTTTTTTTCCTTAGGCCATGTGATTGAGTTTAACCTAAAGGAATGTGGGCAGAAGTGATACATACCATTGTAGGTCTGTCCCATAACAACAAAACCTCCTAGGAAATTGTCTTCTTTCTCTTTAATTTTTGTTTGCTAAATAAGGCTGATGCTCAGGGTGTGTTTATTATGTCATATCGTCCTTCTTTCTTGGGTGCCTTAATGAATGCATAGAGAAGAGTAGAGCATCACAACTTTTACTTACCAAATCATTGAAATTGAGGTGAGATAAATTTTTGTTGCCTTAAGCCACTGAGATTTCTAGGTTTGTCTGTTACAGCAGCTAAGGTTACCTTAATAATTCTATAAGATAAGTGCTATTATTAGCTTTACTTTTCAGATAAATGTAGCAGAGAGAGTAGGTTTTCATGGAAAGACTTTGAGATGCCTGTATTTCATTCAAGTAAAGGTACTTACAAATACAGGTGTGAAACTTATGATAGTGGTCAATGTGATAAATAAATTTGTGAGTCATCAGCATGCAGGTGATTGTTGAAGCTATGGAAGTGAAAGTGATCTCTTGAGGAGACAAAGCAGAGAATAAAGGAAGTGGACTAATGATAGAATTTAATACTAGTAATATTTAAAAAGAGGATCTATTGTGGGAGACCAAGAAAAAAGTTAGAGGTTAGAAAAAAATGAGATGGAGTATCATCAAGAAAATCAAGAGAAGATATACCTTTAAAATGAAAGGTCTATCATAGTGACAAAAGATACAGAGTTCAGTTAGCTAAAAACCAAAGAAAAGGCCACTTATTCAATTAAGTGGTGAATGCTGACCTTTATAAAAGCCCTTTCAGGAGGTTGGTCAGATTGGAAGTTGAATTAAAATCATTTGACACGTGATTCAAAGAGAAAACTTGTGGGTGATATTTGTAGTTTATCTTTTTAAGATGTTTCGCAGTAAGGACAAAAGGTACCATGTAGAATAAGCATTTTGATCCCTGGGTCAGCTGAACACCAGAAAAGTGAGATTTGTGACAGTAGGGTATGTTTCAGACCAGTTTCTTTGCTTTGAGAAATTTCTACATGTATTAGAAAATAAATGAATCACTTTTATTTACCCCAGTAATATTTACATATAAATATTAAATGTAAATGGGACTATGTCTGAAAAAGTTAGCACGTTGAAGGCAGGATGATATAAAATTAGGTAAAATTAGGTAGACTGAAACAAAGTGACACTCTAAGAATTAAGTTTAGGGATTAAAAAAATATGGACAGCATCGTGTTGTAGGAAAGTAGAGAATAACTAGTAGGAGAACAGGAAAGAAAGAAACTTGGAGATGAATCATACATGGTGATGACTTGCTAATATAGTATTGATATTATACAAATCTGATTCATATTTAATGAACAAGGGTTAAAATCCATGCTTCTTTTTGTACTTTACTTGTCTCAGGCAGGAATGCTGTATTTATATTGAGAATGTAAAGAAATATTAAGAAAAAGTGTTGTCCCTTTGTCTTGGACCAAGGACTTTTATTTTTTTTTGCTGACAGTAGTCAGAGATCAGACTTAGCCAGATCAAATTTTCTCAGTGGCTGAGAGGAGGAACAGCTAAGCAGGTCAGTTTCTAGTAGCGGAATTGGAAGTATGTGGTAGGAAAAGATGAAGCCAAGGATATCTTCAAGCAGGTATGTGTGTTGAGTATGGATTATCTGGTGTCTTGAATTTGGTGTTCTTGAAATTATTTGTTGTTATCTTCTCCTCTTTTCTGTTGTTTCTCTTTTTCTTTCTAAGTACATATTTTTTATATGCATTTGGTACTGGGGATATGAACTCAGGATTATACTTTCCCTCCTAGATTAGGAGCAATTTGAGGGCAGGTTTATTTTTTAATCAGAGTCTAGTTACATTGAAGCATAATCAGTGTACAATAAATAAAATTATTAGTCTTTCTAATAGTTCTCCACTGAATTGGGAATGAGGACAGGCAAGAACAAATTTTCCTGAGGAGCTGAGGCACAGGAATGCAGAACGGTGAAATTTGAAGTAATCTGAGCAAATCTGACACAACCTCTCTATATCTGCACTCTATAGTACTTGTATTTCAATTCAGTTCTAAGCTCACTGAAATTACTTTTAATGTATCCTGTTTCTATCACAGAATTTACCAACATTAAAAGGAGGTATCAACCTCTTAAACTGATCAATCTTCTTAAATTCCCAGGATCTGGGAAAAGTTGTTTGAAAATAATTATATGATTTTAATATATTGTTTGTAGGTTTCATTCATTCATTCAACAGATATTTTTAAGCATCAAATATGTGCTCAGTTATATATCAGGTTCTAGAATTACAGTGGTAAGCAAGGGCCTGATCTGTGCTCTATCGAGGCTTATAGTCAAGTATAGATTAATCAAATGCTCATGCTGTTTGAAATGGTATATAATTAAATGGAAATTAATGTTTCTAGGGGCCGTATAATGATAGAAGCTGATCTAGACCTGGCTTGTGTGTATTGAGGGGAGAAGGGGATGTACTGGGAAGGCTTTTCAGAGGAAGTGATGGCAGAGCTGAGGTCTGAAGGCTATTATTTGTTTATGTCACTGTTTTTCCATTATAATATTTTTTTTTACCATGAGAACATATGATCTACTTCACAATGAGGCCATTGGCTTTATGAAACCATTTTAAGTACACAGAGGGTGGTGAAAAGCAAGGACTGCCTGTTCCTTGCTGTCTCCTTGCATTGCAATAAGAAAATTTTGTGCATTTGAACTGACTGGGTTTATATCCTGTTGAAATGGACAGTACTGGTGCAGGCACACAGATAAGAGAAATAAGTGTAAATGACCATGAAATGCAAGGGGTTGTCTTGAGAAGAATGCTCTTATTTTATACTCTGAGATTGTAGCTTAGATGTGGCAGTGGAAGTAAGAGACACCTTTTATTTGGGGACTTCTCTGGAAGTGCCTGCTTGTTGTAGAAATTCACCTTTTCTACTAGTTGTAAGATGCTAGAAAAATTGTTCAACCACTTTTGGTCTGCTTTCTTATTCATAAAATTGGGTTAATAATTCACAGTGTTTTCTGAGCACTCTTCTATACTTGAGCTGTGAAATACAATACACATTTTATTTATGATGGCCAGTGGATACTGCAGTATTTATTGAGTGGGAGCAGATATGGAGGGTACTAAATTCATGACAGATGTTTATTCATGTAACATTATGTACATATTACTGGCTAAAATACAGCCTCAAAAATTGAAATTTATACATGAAATTGGAAAAATATATATAAACCATGCATATGAGAAAGGTAGTAGGACATTAAAACATTGTGAAGATCATAGACTTTGGAATAAGTTAACAAGTGGTTAACTTGGGCAGACATTTTACATGTTTGAGCCTCAGTTTCCTTATCTGTCATAGGGGGATATTAGTAACAGTGAATAATAATAGTACCTTCCTCATAGAGTAGTTGTGAGAATTAAATGAGGTGATTATTTTGATGTAGCAAGCTCTGGTTCATATTAGCCAATATTATGAGGGTTTTTAAATCTCTTTAAAATGTAAAGCTCAGTTTCTTGAATTAGTGCAACAGGGAGTAGGTGGAGATGTGCCAGAGGGTACTAGGAGTCACAAAATAAATGTAAGATATCTTCCTGAAGTATATATTTTGTTGACATTTACATTTTAATATTTTTATATGGAACATAAAAACATTCTTTTGAAATTTTTAGATAAAGAGAAATGCTTCAAAGAAATATGCTGCCCTTGCGTGGTGGCGTAAGGGTTCAGACTGCAGCTCTGGAGCCTGGGAATGTGCATCCATTCATTTCTTTAGGCTGGGGTTCGTCAGTGGCAATGGTTAAGAATTGCTCGTCAAAAGACTTAGCTATTGTTGAAAGATGCAGAAGTAAAGACACTTCTTGTTCAACCACTGATTTCAGTAGATTAAAAATCAAGAGGATTATATGGATTTGTCTTTGCAAATCCTAAAGTGATTTTCTGGATTTGGGAAGAATGTTGACATGTTTTAACTTCGCCCTTAACTGAGAAATGTTCCCAGCATCTTGCTCTTTTAAGTAATTGAAAACACTGTCAACTCAGATTGCCTCTGAAAAAGGCAAACTAAGGTGTTTTCAGAGACACTAAAATATGATATGTCTCACATTTATTTTGGTAAATATCTTGATTTCCTTATTTACTGTGAGAAAAAGAATTTGGCAAATTTTCAATTCTAAAATACATAGTTCTTAGAGAATATGCTGTATATTTTCTCCCAAATTTATAGAATTGTCAAAACCTAAATCTGTGCTTCCTTACTAACATTCGGGTGTTATTTTAAAAGAAAACCTGGACTTAATTAAAACATAGGCAGAAAGAATATATATATATATACACATAGAATAGATTTTATGTCACATTTCACTTGTGTAGCTTCTGTATTGGGAGCTTCATGTTTAACTTTTTTATTCTTTTAAGTGGAAATTGGTGGCCATTAATTGGAGGAGGAGTTGTGAGTCTTGTCTTTGGGGTTTTGCACATTCATTTCTCTTGTTTGGGAGGATCCCTTCCTTTATCTTTTGGGCTAATTCAAAGCCCACTTTGGCTGTTGCTTCCCCTATGAAGCTTCTCAGACCATCCACCCACCAGAATTGATTATATCTTCATCTGTGCAATATTTTGAACCCACTAAAATACAGAGCAGTGATTTCCTTACATATCTGTATTTCCTATGATTTGAGCTCCTTTGTTCAGATTCCACATCTTCTTAATCTTATGAATTCAGGCATGTGAGAAGTCTTCAGAACCTGTCTATTAATTGAAATTGACCCAAAGAAGGGTTGCTAAACACTAGTAGCTGGTGGAGTTGAGAATATAGAAGATGTCCACAGAGGCCTTCTGGAGGTATTAAAAGAGCCACTTGTCTCACAAAAGTACCTCTGAAGCAACAACAGGGCCTCAGATGGTAGAAAAGTCCAGAGTTATACCAGAATATATCTGTTCCTCCACAAAAACTATGTTGGGAAAGGATCAGTATCCAGGAGTATAGACGGGGCACCTTGGGGATGAATTAAGTCAGCTTTTATCAGCCTTCAACTTGTGAACCTATAATATGGCAAGTAATTATGTTTATTACTCAAGTAAATTGTTAATCAAGTAATTTATTAATTAAGTAATCTATAAGCCCTACAAGCTATGAATCTATAATGTGACAATTAATTACATATTCCTTAATCAAGTGATTTTCACTCAGGTCTGTGGTAGTTGCTCTGAGTAGATTGGGGATACAGAAGAATTATAGGCCTGTTCTCTGGCATGGAATAGCTTCAATTCAGTGAGGGGCAGGCAAAGCTAACATACCTGGAACTATAGGAGACAATATAAGCCAGTATAACAGGATGAAGAATGGGATGTATCTTTTTGTTGGAAATTAATTAATACTCAAAAGCTGAGGATATCAGGTGACAAGTATGCTCAAGTTCTAAAAGAGAGATGCTGTCCCCTTCACTGTCAAGCCTTGCGATGACGGCAGCCCCAGCTGACACTGCGAATGCAGTCTCCTGAGAAACCCGGAGCCCTGCTGTGCCCCAATTCCTGACCAAGAGAAGCTATGAGATAATCAGTTTCGGTTATTTTAAGCTGTTAAATATGGGAGTAATTTGTTCCTCAGCCATAGATAATTAATACAGTGTCCTTTTAAAAAGTAAAAACACAAGGTCCTCAAAAAAATAAAAGAGAGATGCTAGACAAGTTTTCATAAGATTTGAAAAGATGCAGCGAAACTGGACTATGAACTTTAAACTCCCATCTTTTACTTGGAGCTGTAACAGAAATCTAGAGATTCCTCTGACAGGAGATTCTTTGCAGAGGTTTGTGACTCAATCACCTCACCTAGGGGACACAATCAAGTTGGGGGAGAGAATCTGTAATAAATATCAGCGGGAATCAAGAGAATGTCTCTGAGAGATTAGGGGTGTTTTCCAGAAGTGGAACGTGGCATACAAAAGTTCCCAGATGTTTGAACTATAATAAAAATATTTTGTACACTGGAAATGGATGGATTTATACCCTACTGAAGTGGACAGCTTGGGGAAAGGACAAATAGGAGAGAAATGACACATGCAAAGTCCATGAAATATAGGATAGTGTAGGGAGAAGGGAACATGATGCATTTTCTGGGAGAACATGACGTTGTCCCCTTTAGCTTTGTGGAGAGAGCAGCTGATTCTGGAGTCTGGTTTGAAGTCAGGAACTGGGTGGAGCTTCTTCCTTCTGTAACGCAAGAAGGGAGAGGTGTGCTTCCTAAGCCAGAAGGCCGTACTCACAAAATCTGGTGGATAAGAGGGGGTGAGTTTCCATGGGAGGGGTGTATGCTTAGGATAGTAGTGGTGTTGGACCTTGCCCAAAGTGTTGCCTGCAGGGAGCCGACTTGCGCAGAAAGAGGATATGAGACAATACTGTTGAAGGCTGCAGTTGGATGGCTGCCAACAGACATTAGGCAGAGAGGGCATAAAACATGTCAAGATTCCCAAAGGAAGTAACTCCAAAGAAGCCATAAAAGTGCCCCCCAAGAAAGAACTAGCTTGTGCACCTGCACCACAGAAGACCCTAAATTACAACAATGCTCATCAAAGAAGATATTGCTTGAATCATGTTCTTCCTGTATCTGCCTCTGGATGGGTGACAAGCTGCAGAATGATTGAGGAAGATGTGGGGCAGAGAGAGAAAAAGAAGAAACCTAATGTTTGAAGGTGACGTGGAAAGCAGTATGATTTGCCCAAGATACTGCATAAGATCTAAGAAGGGAGAGCCAGAAGAGAGTGTTCGAAATCAGTGGTGGGTGTCTAGAGCCCTTTCTATGTTTATCCTATTGAGTTGAGCTCATTCAAAAACATGCTTCTACACATTTAATTAAAATTTAGGTAGTATTGGAATGACATAAGAGCCGCGGATGAAATTCCATATGGATGAATGGTTGGGAAGGCCTCAGGGAGGGGCTGTGACTTTACCCAACTCCTAGAGTAATGACTGAGAAAGAGCAAAGAGACAATTTTATTGTTAATATTTTTACATATAAATATTACTTCTCCACTTTTTACACAAATGGTAGCATGCCATATATACTGTTTTATGTCTTGCCTTTCTACAGTTAATGTATCTTGAAGATTTTTTCATACCAGTATTTATCATTCTTTTATCATTCATTTTTATGTATACATCTTATTCTATTGTAGGACTGTACTGAAATTTATTTGACCAATAAATTTTGATTGATGCTTAAATTGTTTCCAGTCTTTCTCTATCATTAGCAATGCTGCAGAGAATAATCTGTAAAAGTTTAAGTGTAGAATAAATTTTTAGATGTGGAATTGCTGCATTTTAAAAAATAAATGTTGGCAGATTGCCCTTCATGAAGGTTGCATGGGATTTACACTTGCACCAGCAATGTGTGAAAGTGACTGTTCTGTATTCACTCACAAACACTGAATGTTGTTTTTAAAAAAATTTTATTGTAGTATAGTTGATTTATAATATTATATTAGTTTCAAATGTATAGCATAGTCATTCAATATTTTTATTTTGTAATGACTTTAAATGAATTATAATCCCTGTGCTTTACAATATATTCTTGTTGCTTATATATTTTATACATAGTATTTTTTGATGAAATAATATATTTATTGAAGAAAATAAAGCACCTCATTAGCTGGAAATGAATGATAATTTTGATTTACATTGTATTTGTCTTGTGTATTCATAAAACTAGTACATTTTGCTGACAGTTTCCTATACCCTTTATATGAGCTGAAATTAGCTTATGAAAAAGAGATAATGATGATCAGTAAATCAATGCTCAATTTTAATTCAGGTTGCATAAATAAAAGAAAGATGGCATAATATGCTGTTGTGCATATTAGTTAATGTTTCTCTTCAGAATTATAGGAATTGTGATGATGTTAGCAGTGAAAACCTGTACACTTTTCTGAATCTAACCAAAATGAATTCTATTTTGTTAGTTTTGTTTTGCACCAAACTGGCTCTCAGGTGATTGATTGGAAGAGGCTGGGGAGACCCACCTATTCGAACCACAGGGATCACCTTCTATCAGTCTATGGATGCTCCATTACAACTCTTCCTCCAAATACAATCAGCATTATTGGTCCAGTCTGATTTTCTGCATTGTGTTTGGAGAGATTGTTTTTGTGCACTCCACCACTCAAGTATGGCTTAGGACTCAGGACAGACTTAGGTGACAATGACTCTTGTGTTATATTTCACAGTATTCAGATCTAGTCCTTCAGCCCCTCCCTCCTATATCAGTTTGGCTCATAAGCACCTTGTAGATTTCACTTGCCTTGCTTGTCCCCCAGGACCCATGGTTAGTCATTTCAGTGTTTCAACATTTCTGTTACCTTGCTAATCTCTAGTGTTGGATCACCCCGTTATCTGCTTTCTCCACTGCTAGGTAACCAAGCTGTGTTTCAGAAAGCCACGACAATTTTTGGAATGAGGTCTGTGCAGCATCACACTCTCTCCTCTCAGCTATGTCCTCAGTGTGTCTTACTCTCCTATTTATCTCTTACAGACTTTCTAGAATATTTCTGAGAGCAATTGCACCAAATCTTTCTTGCTATTTTTCAAACACTTGATTACTCAACCCCCCCAGCATAGATGACTTGCTGTACTTTGAGATCACATATGTCCCCTGTTTTAATGCATTAGCAGTCCCCTGTGAACTTTCTCACCAAGTCCAAATTCTTAGCTGCATATTCAAGACCCTCATGCTTTGGCCCCAACATCCATGTTCTTGTGTGTGTATCTGAGGGTTTCCAGTTTTGTTTTGTTTTTTAATTGTGTTATAGATGTTTTACAATGTTGTGTTAGTTTCTACTGTACAGCGAAGTGGAGTTCCTTGTGCTGTACAGCAGGTTCTCATTAATTATCTATTTTATACATATTAGTGTATATTATACATAGTATTTTGTATCTCTTAATCCTATAGCCCTATCTTGCCTCTCCTGCCCTTCCTTTCTCCACTGGTAACCAATAGTTTGTTCTCTGTATCTGTGAGTCTGTTTCTATTTTGTTATATACATTCATTTGTTTTATTTTTTAGATTACACATATAAGTAATAACATAGAGTACTTGTCTTTGTCTGACTTACTTCACTAAGCAGCATACTCTCTAGGTCCAAAAATTTCGCTTTTTTATGGCTCAGTAATATTCTATTGTAATTATATATCACATCTTTTTTTATCCTTTCATCTGTTCATGGACACTTAGGTTGCTTACATATCTTTGCTATTGTATATAATGCTGCTATGAATATTGGCATGCACGTATATTTTCAAATTAGTGTTTTTGGCTTTTTTCGGATATATACCCAGGAGTGGAATTGCTGGGTCATATGGTAGTTCTATATTTAATTTTTGGAGAAACCTCCCTACTGTTTTCCATAGTGGCTGCATCAGTTTACATTCTCACCACATCCCTACCAACGCTTGTTATTTGTGGTCTTTTTAAGGATAGTCATTCTGAAAGGTATGAAGTGATATCTCATTGTGGTTTTGATTTGTATTTCCCTGATGATTAGTGATGTAGTATCTTTTCATATGCTTACTGGCCATTTGGATATCCTCCTTTGAGAACTGCAGTTGAGTTTTTAAAATCCATTTTCTATTTTTTTATTTTATTGATTTGTAGGAATCCTTTATAATTCTGCACAGTAGTCCTTTGCAATATGTATGTACAGCAAATACCTTTACACATTCTGTGGCCTGCCGTAAGAGTTATAATAATCTTTTGATATGCATTGTCTTCTAGAAGCTTTAAAATTATACCTTTCACATTTAGGTCTGCAGTTCATCTAGGATTGATCTTATTTTGGGGTGTATAGTGTAAGGTAGGGAAGGAGGATATTTTTTTTCATATGGATATCCAGTATACCTGGCTTCATTATTAAAGAGATTTTTATTTTTCCATCACACTAAAGGTGTTACCTTTTGTCATTAATTATGTGTTTGATCATATATTTGAGGGTCTACTCCTGGATCCTGTTTCTGTTCCACTACTTTGTCTATAATTACACTAAGACGCTCTGTCTTAATTATTAGAGCTTTATAATAATTATTGATTTTTGGTAGTATAAATCTTCCAGTTTTATTGTTTTTCTTTAAGATTGTCTTGGCTATTTTTGGCCCTTTTCCATATTCATTTTAAAATCAACTTCTCAGATTCTACACACAGTGAAAGTAAGAAACCTATTGAGACGTTTGGGGGATCACATTGAAACTGTAAATAAACATGGTGAGAATTGACATGGTTATGACATTGAGTCTCTCAATTCATGAACATTATCCATTTAATTAGGTCTTCTTTAATTTCTTTTGATATTTTGTTGTTTTCTATGCAGAGTTTCTGTATATCTCTTGTGAAATTGATACCTATATACTTGCTATCTTTTAAGGCCAAAACATTTTAATGGCATTTGTTATAAATTTCATTTTGTATGTGTTTGCTGCTGGTTTTGGACTCCAATTTTTATCTTTCCAGCCCTATGAGATATGTAACACTGCCTGAATTCTCATCTTCTTAGCATTGCTTTCTCTGGGACTTCTTTGCCTCTCAATTTCTGAAGCTTAGCTATTGGTGGGGAAGAATGGGTCTGATTGTTGAGCTTACTTCTCTGTGTTTACCTTCTCAGAGCTTGGTCTTTCAAGTCCAGACTGCATTAATAGCTCTGAACTCCAGCTGTTTTCTCAGTAGTGCAAGAAAATATCAAATCTTTGTTTTAAAATGAGTAAAAACAGGCACAAGCAAATACTGAAATTAGTGAAATTAATGAAAAATTAAGATTAGTGTTAATCTAAACTGTTAAATTAAGATTGTAAACTCTGTGAAATTAAATGTTAATTTATATATTTATATATTAATTTATATTCATTTTTGTACCTACTCATAGTTGTTTTGCAGTCTTTGATAACTTTAATTACAGAGTATTTTAGGTATTAACTAAAATCATTTTTCTCCGTATATTGAGTCTAAGTAAAAGAAAACCTTCAAACGAAACAAAACAAACTTTGCCCAGCTTCTTCTCTTCTTAGCTACTGGTCCCTCTGTGGTTTTACACCCTGTCCATTTGTGTCACTTATGAATTGATAAGTGCCTTGAGGGTAAAAAACAGCATAGAATTTAAGGCTCACCTAAATGATTTTTCCTTCTGTCAGGAATCTTGTCTTGGTACCTCTTCAATGATGTCAAACAGATTTAAAAAAAAAAATTATCCATATGTTCTACTTGTTCTCAGTGAGAAGTGGAATATCTCCTGATCTTTATTTCTTATTTTGCTGTTCACTTGAGTTTTCTCATTTTTAGCCACTCAATGATATTTTATTTTATCAGTTTTATTGTTTTTCTCAAAAAAATTAGTTCTAGATTTTTTAGTATTACTACTATTTTACTAATCCATTGAATGCAGTATTTTCCTTATTAATTTTTTTCTTTTGCTCTCCTTAGATTTATTATTTTTTGTTCAGTTTGTTTCATTTCTTGAGTTAGATGTATATATATGCCTGTATGTTTTAATTTACTTACAGTAATTCAATATGTATATTTCATGTACTTATAGGAAATTGCTATATATAGAAACCTATAAATATTTCTCTAAGACTGAGATACAACTTATAGATATTAGTATGGTATATTCTTATAGCTATCTATAAAGAAATACTGCAATTCAGTTTTAATTTTCTCTTTGACATTGTTCAAAGAGAGTGGGTTTTTTTTTTTCATTTTCAGATTGTATGAACTTTCTATTCTTATTTTTATTTCTAACTTTATTATGGCCAGAGAATTTGGACTATTTCTGCTTTCTAGAATTCATTGAATTTTTTTGTGGCCTAATAACTTCGTGAATTTTTCATGGATACTTGAAAGAAAGCATAGTCTCTGTATCTTCATTTTCTGCTTTTAATATGCTTCTGTTTCTTCCTTGAATATTCACTAGTTTTTGTGAATATTGATACTGTCTTTTATAATATATAGATATTTCTACTATTATAGTTTTATTGAGCATTGTAACCTTTACTATTTTAAAACTTTCTTCTTTTTTAATCGTATGTTATGTTTTTTGCCATTTATTCAGTCAGTGTGATACTTAGATCATAGTTTCTGACTTTTTTTTATAGTAATTTATCAATTCATTTAAAAATTTTCTAAATTAACATTTCAGGTTTGATTTACGTTTATAGTGTATATTTGGTTTTGCTTTGTGATCAAATATGGAAAAATTTTTCTTACAATAAATAAATACAATTTTTTTTATTCTTACTGAAATAACAAATATGTTTCATCTTAGTTTGTCATATTTTATTTTATATTTTTATAGCTTTAAAAAATATTTCATGGCTTGCTCTGCTTTTTCCACTTTATGTTTGTGCTCCTTCTTGTAATTAGAAAAGTCTATATTTTTTGTGGTTGTCTCCCATAAAACTATAATTTTATATGATAGTCTTAATTCTTTCTGTAGACAATATTTAATAATTTTCTAATATGATTAATTATAAAATTAGTATGATTTTCTACTTTCCTGACTCTTCTCCACCTCCTAATTTTAACTATATGATATTTCTTAATATTTACTTTTGGTTTTATCAGGTAATCTTCTTCTATTATTGATTTTTCTGATTTAACTATTTTTGACCTCCAACTGTTAAAAGTAAGTCAACATCCTTATATTACCTGCCATCTTTATTTCACCTTCCTTCTTAACATTTTGCTTGTATACTATTAAGAGCTGTAATATCCTTTTCTGTCAGCAAAACTCCACAGTTGTTTTAGTCTTAGACCTACAGTTACATAGATGTAACTCACTGATATTTCTTCTGCCACTCTCTCCTGTCATCTTTTTGTGGCCTCTAGAAAATTCATCCAGACAGCTTCATAGGAACAATATTCTTCATGTTCTTGCTGTTATTAATATATTATCAAACTTGATTTTTAGCCTTTTGAACACAGACTTGTGTTGAAATACTAATGAGGAAACATGAATGACGTGTTTGGTGGACACTTTTTCTTCTTTTGTTCCTGCCACTCTCTGCCTCTTGCTGTCTACCCAGTTATAGGGGCAGGCCTCTCAGAAGACTTGTTTCTGCAAAGTGACTTTACGTCTCTTGGCAACGGGTGAATGGTCTTGAGTAGGTACCAGACCCACGTTCAGTCAGTCAGAGTCCCATCTATAGACATTTGGGGGAGAGAAGATGATAGAGATAGAGATAGGGACAGGGACAGGGACAGAGAGAGAGAGTGTCAGTCTTTCTCTGGGTGGCTGGACCTGTAAATAAGGCTGTTGATACCCGGTTTATAGCTAGTAAATGGGAAAAGCAGAGATTAAAAAAATAATAAATGGGGCAGTAGTACAGAGAGATGCAGAGCTAAGTGAGGAGGAAGACTTCCTCGGTTTCCTATAGATTCTAGTTTATACTTCCAGTTTGTTCCTGAGACCTGCCTGCTTCTCTTGTTTCCATGAAACATCTTTATAACCTTATAATAAATTCACCTATTTTACTGAAATAGATTTTTTATTTGCAACTATAATAAGCCAACTCATACCCTGAATGTAATCACAGATCACAGTCCACCCAGCTAAAAAGAGTAAGATAAACTAGATTAGATTACGCTTTCTTATCCTGCAGGATATTTTCAACTGTAGAGTCACCATGTGAATTCAAACAGACTCTTTATTAGCTAGCTCAGTTTCCAGATTAGATCTGGTTTAAGTACCAGAAACTTATTGGCTGGTCACTATAATACAATAGTGCAAAATTAAAAGCAACTGAGAGGTTCAGTCATTTGTATTGGTAGTGGCTCATTAAGTCAGCCACATGAGCTGCAGGCAGGTACATCTGGATTCACACAGCTTGCTACTCTTTCCCTTCAAATCTGCTGTGGATATCTATGCTTGCAGCCCAGCCATTGGCTGATCTTAAAAGCAGTCTGATCAAAAAGCACACCTCACCAGAGTCAGCTGCAGGTAAGGGCTTAGTTGCTAGGCTGCCTGTGTGGAACTTTGCAGATACTCCATTTCTTTCATGGCTACAGTCTTATTGAGGTCAGCAATTGATGTGAAACCAAAAAAGGGAATCAGAGACAGGGCTTCTAGAAGAGATGACATCATGAGTCCAGTCCTTGCTTTGGGTGCCTTTATATGGCTCTGCTTAATTCCTTTTTGCAGAACTGGGGGTGGTGGTGGGCACTGCCCCTTCTCTGTTAGCAACCTGAACACTTCTAGTATTAGTAATTGAAGAGATATTGATGGATCTTGGGAAGGGGTTAACTTCTTTCCCTCTGGTTATTGTCATCAGTGGGCAGGGGGACATACTCAGGTGGTCAGGTGGTATGTGGGAGCTGAAATTCCAGGTAAGAAATAGTTGTCTTCATCTCAAATAGCACCTCTACCTCCATCCCTGGGCCTAGGATACTGGGTTATTTCTCTGCTATTGCTCAAAGAGAAATGCCAGTATATTCCCATGGTGTGTGTATTTGTGTGTGTGTGTGTGTGTGTGTGTATAATTAATGAACTATTGCAACATGTTAGCTGCTTCTTTTGCCAGAGGGAATCTTATAGTATTTTATAAAATACTAGAATTTTAGAGCCAGAAGACACCATAGATATCCATTAATCTATGGATTAACCACGATAATTTTTTTCTTTCATTTTTTTTTTTTTTTTTTTTTTTTTTTTGCGGTATGCGGGCCTCTCACTGTTGTGGCCTCTCCCGCTGTGGAGCACAGGCTCCGGACATGCAGGCCCAGCGGCCATGGCTCACGGGCCCAGCTGCTCAGCGGCATGTGGGATCTTCCCGGACCGGGGCATGAACCCATATCCCCTGCATCGGCAGACGGACTCTCAACCACTGCGCCACCAGGGAAGCCCTTTTTCTTTCATTTTTATTGAGATATAATTATCATAGAGTACTCTATAAGTTTAAGGTGTACAGCATAATGATCTGACTTACATATATCATGAAATGATTGCCACAAGTTTAGTCAATATCCATCATCTCATATAGATACAAAATTAAAGAAATAGAAAAAAAATTTTTTTTCCCATGATGAGAACTCTTAGGATTTACCCTCTTAACAATTTTCAGATATAGCATACAGCAGTGTTAATTATATTTATCATGTTGTATATTACATCCCTAGTACTTATTTACTTTAGAGCCGTAAGTTTGTACCTTTTGATTGCCTTTATCCAATTCCCCTTCCCCCACCCCACTGCCTCTGGTAGGTACAAATCTGATCTCTTTCTCTATGAGTTTGTTTGTTTTTTAAGTATAATTGACATACAATACCATGTTAATTCCTCAGGAAAGCGATGCAGAGCAGTTTTAGGGATTTTTCCAAAGCAGAAGAGGTATTGACTCAGCCCCGCCTACAACCTGGGTATTCTGGCCTCAGCCAATGGTCTTTTCATTACAAAAAGCCTATTTTTGTAGTAAGAGAAAATGTTTTTCTGTAATTTTTTTCTTTTTTAGAACAAAAATACTTTGCTGAGGCAGGAGAAAGAATAACACAAAAGATTCATTATTATTACTGTTACTATTTAGCATACTACTTTATACTTGTTATTTTTAAAAAACACTTTACTGATGTATAATTAGCTTTCAGAAAGCTTTACGTAATGAGTTTGGAGATGAGACTATACCTGTGAAACCATTACCACAATCTATGCCATAAACATATCCATCACCTTCAAAAGTTTCCTCCCCCCTCTTTATTTATTATTATTTTTGTAAGAACACTTGACAAAAGTTCTACACTCTTCAAAATTGTAAGTATACAATACAGTATTGTTAACTATGGGCACTTTTAACTATAGTCTGTGTAGTAGATCTGTAAGACATTCATCTTGCATAACTAAAACTTTGTAACCTTTGACCTCCTGGCTTGCCCCTCTCCCTAGCCCTGGCAACCACCGTTCTATTCTCTGCTTCTATGAGTGTGGCTATTTTAGATCCCTTAGATAACTGAGATCATGTAGTGTTTGTCCTTCTGTGTCTGGCTTATTTCACTTAGCATAATGTCCTCCAGGTTCATCTATGCTCTTGCAAAGAGCATGATTTCTTTTATTGTTAGCCTTTTTTTTGTGTGTATACACATTTTCTCTGTCCATTTATCTGTCAATGGACATTTGCTTTGCCTCCATGTCTTGGCTGTTCTGAATAATGCTGCAAACTAACATGGGAATGCAGATATGTCTTCAAGATCTTGATTTCAATTCCTTTGAATATATACCTAGAAATGAGATCTCTGGATCATATGGTAGTTCTCTTTTTAATTTTTTTGAGGAACCTCCATACTACTTTCTACAGTGACTGCACCAATTTACATTCTCATCAACAGTATATGAGAGTCCCTTTTTCTTCATATTTTCACCAACACTTACTTTTGTTTTTTTTTTTTGCTTTTTTGACAATACCCATCTTAACAATTGTGAGGTGGTACCTCATTATGGGTTTGACTTGCATTTCCCTGTGATTAGTGATAATGAATGATGATGAGCACCTTTTCATATACCTGTTGGCCATCTGTATGTCTTCTTTGGAGACATGTCTGTTCAGCTCCTTTGCCCTTTTTAAGATTGGTTTAATTAATTAATTAATTTTTTTGCTATTGAGTTGTAAGAGTTCCTTGCAAATTTTGGATAATAATCCTTTATTAGACACATGACTTGCGAATATTTTCTCCCATTCCATTGGTTACCTATTAATTTGTTGATTGTTTCCTTTGCTGTTCAGAAGCTTTTGGTGTAATCCCCCTTGTCTATTTTTGATTTTGTTCCTTGTGCTTTTGATGTTATATCCAAGCATTCATTGTCAAGGCTGATGTCAAGAGCTTTTTCCCTGTTTCCTTTCAGGAGTTTTATGGTTTCAAGGCTTATGTTTAAGTCTTTAATCCATTTTGAGGTGGTTGTTAATAGAGTTATCAGTGGAAAAACAATATATATAACATGATAACTATGTCTTTGTTGAATGGATATATTGAGAATCTCTGCATATATCATGTCTATTTATTTTGTTGAATGAAAAGATGGATACAAAGCAGGACTACAAAAGACTTGATGCATCCTCCTGAAAACAAGTAAATTATAATATTTTATCCTTCTTAAGGTTTTTTATTCTTAATTTTCTATCATGTAATATTTTTCTTATTTGTTTATTTTCCTTTCACATGTGTGGGGGTTGAAGAGTGATAAAAATGTTTCACATCCCTTTGGGCTCCTTCTTTTCCAGAGTTCTGCCAAATGTCCACTAATGAATTCAGTGTAGGGCAGGAGTCAAGAGACTTGAGCTGTGTCTGTTGAGTTTGGGCAGGTAATTTCATCTGTCTGGGGACTTTCTACCCCTTAGGTATAAAATAAGTCATTGTACTAAAGACGCATGTAGTTCCTCATAACTCAAAAATTCTATGTCTTTAGCTTTATAATAAACATATATTGCTATGAGAGCTTGGTACAGGGCACTTTGCCTGGGCTTTATAAACAGTTGTCTGATCAAACTTCTGTCATAAATGAATAATGGGAATCAATGAGCATTTATTTAATGAGTGGTTTATCCTCCTCCACTTCTCCCACCCTCTCAAAATGTACAGGTATATTTAAATGGTTGCACAGGAATCAGAAGAATTCAATATAGTGTTTTGGTGATTAGAAACAGAATAGTCTAGAGCCTGACAGACTTGTGTTTGAGTCCAAATTCTTCTCCTCATTCATGTGAATTACTTAATTCCTTTGAGGTTTAGTTTCCTTGTCTGTAAAACAGAGATGGTTATATCCCTTCATTGGATCATTAAGAAAATTAAATGATATAGTGTGTAAAGTGCCTGGCATATATTGAGTATCAATAAATCTCTGTTGATTTTCTGCTCTTTGAATTTCAGATTTGCCCTTGAGTAACTACAGAAATCATGCTACACACAGGTGGCAGTTGCTGGCCATCTCTGGTGTGCCTTAGCTTGGAGGTGCATTACTCTGATTTCTGCCTCCATTTCACATGTCCTTCTTTCCTGTGTGTCTGTGTCCTGATTTCCCTCTCGTTATAAGGGTCACAGTCACTGAATGAGGGCCTGCCCTAGTCCAGTTTGACCTCATTCTAGCTTGATTACATCTGCAAAGGCCCTATTTCCAAATAAGATCACATTCACAGGTACTGGGTTTTACTTCTTCCTTTCCAATCTGCATTCATTTTGTTTCTTTTTCTTGCCTTATGATAGTAAATAGAACCTTAACTACAATGTATTAGAGAAGTGCTGAGAGTGGTCATTCTTGTATTTTTCGTGATATTTGGAAAGAGTCTATTTTATCCCTATTAAGTATATTAGCTCTAAGTTTTTGATAGATGCCCTTTATTTGGATTCAGGAAGTCGCCTTCTATTGCAATTTGGCTGAGAGTTTTTTTTTAAAAATCAGGAATGGGTGTTGGATTTTAGGAAATGCTTTTTCTTCATCTATTATTATAATCATGTATTTTTTGGTTAAAATAATGAATTATATTGATTCTTAAAAAATTTTTATATTGATTCATAGTTTGATTGTCAAACTAATCTTTCATCCCTGGGATAAATCCCATTTGGTAATAATATATTATCCTTTCTGTATATTGTTGTATGTTATTAGTTAAATTTTTATTTATTATAGAATATTTGCACTAATATTCATGAGGGATATTGGTCATTAGTTTTCATTTCTTGTAATGACTTTGTTATGTTTTGGTATCAGACTAACAGTGGCCTCATAGAATGAGGTGGAATGGATTCCCTCTTCTTCAATTTTATGGAAGGGTGTTTATAGAATTGATATTATTTCTTCCTTAAAAATTTGGTAGAAATAACCATTGAAGTCATCTGGGCTTGGGGTTTATTTTGTTGAAAGGTATTAGCTACAAATTTGGTTTCTTTAATAGGTATAGGAGTACTCAGGATATCTGTTTCTTCTTGTGTGAGATTTAGTAGTTTGTGTGTTTCAAGGCATAAAGTTTTTCATATTTCCTTATTGTCCTTTAATATCTGTAGAATCTATAGTGTTGTTACTTCTTTCATTCGATGCTGTTAATTTGTCTTTTTTTGCCCCAGTTTGTTTGAGTAGAGGTTTACCAATTTAATCTCGAAGAACCAGTTTTTGGTTCAATTTCATTTTTCTATTTTTTCCCTTTTTTTCTATTTCATTCATTTTACTTTGATATTTATTATTGCTTTCTTTCTAGTTACTTTGAGTTTAATTAATTTGAGTTCTTGTTTTTCTCAATGCTTAAGGTGGAACTTTAAGTCATTGATTTGACTCCATTCCATCTTTTCTAAAATAGGTGTTTAGTGCCATGAATTTCCTACTAATCAATGTACCACAAATTTTGAGATGTTGATATGTTGTGTTTTCACTTTGACCCAGTTTAAAATACTTTCTAATATCCTCTTTGATTTCTGTTTTGATCCATAGGATATTCAGAAATGTGTTTTTTAGTTTCCAACTAGCTTGGGATTTTCTTAAGCTCTTTATTTATCTTTATCAATCTATTATTGATTTCTAATTTGATTACACTGTGATTAAAACAACATACTTTTTATGACTTGGATCCTATTCCAGTTATTGAGACTTATTTTGTGGCCCAGAATATTGTCTATATAGGTAAAAGTTCAGCGTGCACTTGAATGTGTATCCTACTGTTGTTTGGTGAAGTACTCAGTAAATGTTAATTAGTTAGGTCAAGTTGGCTAATGGTATTATTCAAATCTTTAAAATCTTCACTTATTTTGTATCTATAAATTATTGGAAGAGGGGTTGAAATATCCAACTGTAATTGTGGGATTTTCTGTTTCTCCTGCAAGTTCAATTAGTTTTTGCTTCATATATTTTGAAGCTCTGTTTTTAGGTGCATAAATATTTAGGAATGTTATACCTATTGATTAATACTCACTTATAATTATTATTATCTTCTTTATCCCTACTAGTAATTTTTGCTTTTAAATATACTTTGATATTAATGTCACCACTCCAGCTTTCTTTTGATTAATGTTAATATGGTATATGTTTGTTCATATTTTTACTTTTAACCTATTTGTTTCTTTATATTTAGGGCATGTTTCTTGTAGCAGTATATAGTTGTGTCTTTAAAAAAAGTCTATCTGTAATTATTGATATGTTTTGGTTTAAATTGATCATCTTGCTATTTGCTTTCTGTTTGTCTCATCCATTTTTTATACTTTATTTCCCCCATTATCTTCTTTTTGTTGGATTAACTTAATATATTATGATTCTGTTTTACATATATTGTTGACTTAACTAGATAGAGCTCTTTATTATAGTATTTGCTAGGTTTTATATTATATATCTTTAACTTATCACATTCTAACTTCAGGTAAAATTATACCACTTCATGAATATTTTATGAACTTTTCAATGGTATACATCTTTTTCTCCCTGTCCATCTTTTGTGGTTATCCTCCCTGTCTAATTTTACAATGGTTATAAACCATGTTTATTCTTTTTTTAAAAATTTATTTATTTTATTTTTGGCTGTGTTTGGTCTTCGTTGCTGTGCATGGGCTTTCTCTAGTTGCGTCGAGTGGGGGCTACTCTTTGTTGTGGTACGTGGGTTTCTCATTATGGTGGTTTCTTTTGTTGTGGCACTCGGGCTCAGTAGTTGTGGCTCGCAGGCTTAGTAGTTGTGGCTCATGGGCTTAGTTGCTCTGCGGCATGTGGGATCTTCCCGGACCAGGGCTCAAACCCATGTTCCCTGCATTGGCAGGCAGATTCTTAACCACTGCACCACCAGGGAAACCCCAACCATGTTTAATCTTACTATTATTTTTGTTAAACAATTGTCTTTTAAAATATATTTAAAATAATAATAATATATTTTCCCATTTTATTGCCATTTTTAGTGCTCTTTATTCCTTGTGTAGATCTTTATTTCTACTTGGTATCATTTTCTTTCTGCCTGAAGGACTTTTTTAAAAAACATTTATTGTAGTAATGATCTGCTGGTGACAGATTCTTTCAGTTTTCTGCATAAGTCTTTATTTCATCTTCTTTTTTGAAAGAAATTTTCACTAGGTATAGAGTTTTAGATTGACAGATATTGTTTCACTGGGTTTTTGCTTGCATTTTTTCCAGACAAGAAATCAGCTGTCATTCTTATTTTTTGTCTCTTTGGATGTAATACAACTTTTTTTTCCCTCTGACTAATATTTTTTCTTTATCACTGATTCTGAGCAGTTTAATTATGACATACCTTGGCATATTTTCTTCAGTTTCTTGTGTTTGGGGTTTCTAAAATTCTTGGCTCTATGGGTTTGTAGTTTTCAGCAAATTTTAAAGAACTGTAGCCATTATTTTTTTCAAGTATTTTTTTCCACCACTTCCATCATCCCCCAAACCCAGAGACTCCAATTATACATATATTAGGGCTGCTTGATTTTGTCCTACACTTCATGGAGGCATTGTTCATTGAAAAAGCTTCTCTTTAGTTCATTTTGGGTAGTTTTATTGCTACGTATTTAATTTCATTAATATTTTTTCTTCAATGTCTAACCTGCTCTTAATCTTATCCAGTCTATTTTCATTTCAAATGTTACATTTTCTCCTTTAAAGGTTTGATTTGGATTTCTTTCTCTCTCTCTCTGTCCTCTCTACTTAAATCTCTGAATGTATGATATATAGCTGTAATAACTGTTTTAATGTCCTTGTTTTCTAATTTCAACATATGCATCAATTTTGAGTCATCTTTGATTTATTACATTTAAAAATTTATTTTCCTGTTTTTTTGGTCTGGTAATTTGTTACTGGATTCCATCTGTTGTAAATACTACATTGTTTGGTGTTTATAGAAATAATTTTTTTTTAATTTTGAAAAAATACTTTTTTATTACTATAAATATTCTTGTATTTTGTTCTGGAATACATTAATTTTGAAGGGTTTGGTTTCTTCAGCTCTTGCATTTACTTACGATTTGTTAGGTGTAACTGTAGCAGTGCTCAGTCTAAGGAGAATCACTCCACTAATAATACAAGACCCCTCTTTGTAGTCTACCCAAAACTCAGTGAATCATGAGGGTTTTCATTTTGGCTGGTGGGAACAGACACTATATGTGGCCTTGTGTGAGTGTTGGGCATTATCACCTCTAATCCTTTTGTGTGACTCTGCTCAGCTTCAGGAAGTTTCCTCACATACACTTGCTGATTATTACTCAGCTGAACACTGAGGGGTCCCTTTGCAAGCTTAGGAATTCTTTCTCTGTATATCCTTCTTCTCTTTGGTGCACTGTCCTAAGAACCTTCTTCACAGACTTTTACCTCTATCTCCTCAAGTTACAAGGTACACTCTGCTCTGCTTAGATACCCTCTACTTTCACCATGATTTGAAACTTTCTTAAGGAAGTAAACTAGAGCAACTATAGATATCACCTTACTTGTTTTCTGTCTTTCAGTGATCACTGTCCTTTATTGCCTGATATCCCATGTCATGAAAACAATTTAAAAAATATTTTGTCATTTTTGTTGTTTCAGGCTGGTGTGTACATCTGGCCAGAAGCAGAAATTTTGAGTTGTCTTGAAACCTTAGTTAAATACTCTATGGATTTTTTTTTCAACTTCTCTATGCTTATATCAAATCTCCCAAATAAGACAGTGAACTCCTCTAGGACAGGGGATTCATCTTAAACTTGGGCATGTTCCCTGTAACACTGTGTAGTTTGCTGTAAATTTTAAAAGTTACTGGTACAAGGGTAATGACTGCATAGGAATTATTTGCAACATTCTTTCTGTCCTTGTCTATCACACGATATTTAATAATGTCATCTTGAGTTTATTGTTATCTGTGCTCCTCTGAAGGAGGAGGAGGGTTGAGTCAGTCTGGCTTTGAGTGAAAGTAGGAGTTACAGGGCCTGAGACCCTGGGTTGTAAACGAAATTTACAACTGGGTAGAAAAGTTAAAGACCAAATGTTGACTGAAAGTCAGGAAAAGGAAATACAGAGGAGCCCAGTGACTGGGATTCCAGTGAGGAGCCAGAAGTATGGAATCTGGGAACAAGGATAAAGGGGGAAAAAAGCAGTCCTGCAAATATCCTGAGGTATGTGCTGGATGATATCCATTTGAATATTTAAAAAAAATCACCTGGTATAGAAATGGTAAAAAGAGTGAATCTGGCATAAAGAGACAGAAGTTTGATGGAAAACTCACTTGATGCACATTAACTCTAACCGGTTCCTCTCCCAATTCTGTTAGTGTGGCTCTAATCGCTACATTAGCTCTATAAACCCCACCATCCTGCTTATTCAGAGAGGTTTCCTGGCTCTGTTGCTTTATAACTAAGATATTTGTAAACATAATAAACACTCCCACAAAACATCCATCTCAAAATTGGTTCCCTTTCTTCATAAAGGAGCCAGAAATTCTGATATGATCACAATAAAAAGATCATGCTGTTTGTTATACTAAGGACGTTTCATTACCTTAGCAAGTGTTTTAAATGAATAATAAGTTTAAAACTCAAATAGAGTATTATAAGGTAATATCTCAAAACATTTCAGAATTATTTGCTCTTTGTTCAGATACTATAGCTTCTAGGTAGAGCAGTGTCTGATAGGCCTTACTCAATATAACCATAAATTTCTGTGGTTTCTACCCACCCATCAGATTCCATAAAAGCCAGATAAAAATTCCTGAAGATCATTTAAAATAATAATAGAGCTATGTCCTGGCACTATGATGAAGGCCATGCAATATATTATCACATTTAATACTTGCAATAATGCTATGAAGTTGGTATTGTTATTATTTCCATTTACTAGAGGAAAATCCAGTATAGAGAGTTTAAGTAACTTGTCCAAAGTTGCTGGTTTTCAGGAAGATCCACATCAGATCTGTTTGATTTCAAATTTCTTAATCACTGTTCTGCATGATTTTCTCTCATTCTCTCTTTTGTCTCTTTTTTGGAGGGAAGGACTGAGCTACAAATTCAACAGGCTTTACATAATACCAATTTATCATTATTTCACTTAGTCAAAGGTGCTATAGACTTAATGTTTTTGTCCCCCCAAATACATTTGTTGCAACCTAATCCCTAGTGTGATGGTGCTTGGAAGTGAGGCTTTGGGGAGGTGATTAGGTCATGAGGATAGAGCCCTCATGAATGGAATTCGTGCCCTTATAAAAGAGACCCCCATCAACCATGTGAGGACATAGTGAGAAGATGGCTGTCTATGAACCAAGAAGTGGGCTCCCATTAGACACCAAAACTGCTGCCACCCTGATCTTCTTCCCAGTTTCTCAGAGCTATGAGAAATGTCTGTTGTTTAGGCCACCTAGGCTATGGTATTTTATATTTTGTTATAGCAGCTCAGATAGATTCAAGGCCATTCTAGAATATGTTCTTGGAATTCATCAAAAAGCCCTGACTTCTTTGTAATTAAAGGGTTTGCTTGAATTAGGAGTCTCTCTTCCACTCTCTGCTACTACCTTAAAAATGTATTCCAAGATAAAATGGCACTGTCTACCCATAAAAATTAATAAAACACAGTAGGTTTTCTATACTTTTGCTACTGTAAAATTCAGGTTAACTTTCCTTTTACTGGAACTCAATGCAAACCGAATATTCATGATTTATTGGGAGGGAGAGAATTTATCTGGAGGTTGTGGGTATTCCCTCACAATGACTGATAGGGGGCAGCAGAGGGCTTTACAAGTGAGCATGGCTGAGGCCAGATGAGAAAAGCTTTCCTTGGGTGTGTTGGGAGTGGGACTAGAGAAAAGGGTGAGCAGTGGTGGAAAGGGTTATCAGAAATCATGAAAGGCAGGAGAAAAAGGAATCCAGTCATGGGTGTAGCTAGGCCAGGTAGGAGAGAGTCAGAGAAATTGCCAATTAGAGTTGAAGATAACAACCAGTTAAATAAACAAAACCCCATCTGCAGGGCTTTCTGTCTAGTCCTATCCAGTTTCAAGCTATGAAGAACTATAATTACAGATTTAAAAAATCTTAGGTGGTACCAGTCACAATCTTATATACTTTATATTTGATATTATATTTGTTGATTATTTTTATTACATTTATTTGTTATATTTGTTACATTTATATTTATTATTTCTCATGAAAATATCATAAATTCTTTTTTTTATTTGAAATACAACTTTATTCTGATTCTAAATGAAAAGGAATGGGAATGACAGTAGAAAACAAGATTCTACCACTGAATATAGTGATGTGACTGTAACAGTCTTATATTTGAAACTCAAGGAGGAAACAGCTATGTTGCAAAACAGCTAAATATGCAGGTCCAAAAAATGAAAGTTGTTTTTTTTTTTTAACTGCCACATTCACTCCGAAGCCCATTCATCTCCTTTAGCATCCCAAAGATTAAGCACATGTTCTGCTTAGCTATATAATAAAGTGGCAAACACACTGCACCACTGACATCACAGAACAGTTGCCTATAAGACTAGACTTCTGAATCTGGGCTCCAGCTTCACTTTCTCACATGTCATCATCTTCATCTGGGAGAGCAGTTGTCTGAGCAGCCTCTAGATCATGCTTAGACCGCACTGCCAAGGCTGGGTCCATGACCACCTCTGGCGGGGTGAGAGCAGGCATGGCAATGAACTCCAAGTTAGGGTCTCTGATCAGTTTTATAGCAAGCCAGAGTAAGGGCTTTTCAAAGTTGTAGTTACTTTTGGCAGAAATGTCATAGTACTGAAGATTCTTCTTTTGGTGGAAGACAATTGACTTTGCCTTAACCTTTCTGTCCTTAATATCCACTTTGTTGCCATACAACATGATGGGGGTGTTTTCACACACTCGTACCAGATTTCTATGCCAGTTAGGCATGTTCTTGTAAGTAACTCTCGATGTTACATCAAACATTATAATGGCACAATGAGCTTGGATATAATAGCCATCTCTCAGTCCACCAAATTTCTTCTGACCAGCTGTATCCCATACATTGAACTTAATCCGTCCTTTGTTGGTATGGAACACAGGGGGATGGACCTCAACACTCAAGGTAGCTATATACTTCTCAGATTCACTAGTCAGATGACGTTTCACGAATGTATCAGTAGTTTTTCCAGTACCACCATCACCAACCAATACAAGTTTGAACTGAACTTGGGGCTCTTCTTGGGCAGCCATCGTGATGTTACTTCCAGAAACATCTCTGTGCCCTTCTGACTGAACTCATAAATTGTTACAAAAATCCTATGGTGGGGATTATCCAAATATTACAAAAAAAGAAACTAAGCAAGTGCAGAAAATTTGGGGTTAGATCTTAAGGCTAATCTAATCTCAGATCATAGGCTTTCTCCCTTAAATTCTCAACAAAGTGACAGTTTTCTTCCAGTAAAAGATTATTTCTGCACCCAGGAAATTTGAAGAAAATCAATGCAGCGGTATTTTAAAAATTCCAAGTTCCCTTTATAAATCTATTTTTTGTCTAAGCAATATTCTTTTTTTAAAAAAATTTTTATTTTAACATCTTTATAAGCAGTATTCTTTAGAATGCACTTATTGGAATGAAAATCTTTCCTTGGAGATTTGTAGTTCTTTGGGATACCATTCAAATAATTTAATTATCAAATTATCTGAAGGTAATAAGAGAATAGTAGGTATTAGACTAGGGAGTCCCTCAGTTGCAGAGGTGTATGTGACCTTGAGGGCTTCAATTACTTATAGAATTGACACTTCCTCTCAGAAGCTGTTATATTACCACATAAGCTTGATTTATGCTAAATTTAGATAAAAAATGAAGCAGCCATTATACGTGCTCAGATTATTATGAGGCTGCAATAATTTATATACATTGGTTGGTATTTAAAAATTCTAACATGATTTAGAAATTAATATTTAGACGTTTGTTTTCCAGCATAATTCTAGAGGAGGGGCCAGAACTGTGGAACCAGTATTCTCTCATGATTTGATTAAAATAGTGAAATCAGAAAAATTCTACAAGAGCAAAAGAAAAAGGTGATCCTAGCATTGGTATAACAGAATGCCTTTCAGGGTGCTCTGCCTCATCTCAAAATAGCCTGCAGAAAAATGAAAAATACATAAATTAAAGGATACATAGTGCAACCAATAACAGAATATTGTTTTCTCTTATATTGCGTAGATGTGTCCATTTTATGCGTATATTGTAGAACTATGCCTAGGCTAGTAGTCATAGTTACATACCTGTGAAATTAAGGCTATGTAAAATTATTGGATAGAATCTTTAAACTTTGAGACTCTAAGATGGTCTTCATGATTCCTGCTTGCTGATATTCATGCCTTTGTCCATTCCCATGCTCTGAGTATGGATGGACTTGTGACTTGCTTCTAACCAATAGGATATGGCAAAAGGAATGGACTGTGACTTGCATGATATGCTACATTATTTAAGAATCTGTTTTGCTAGAGAATTTCCTTATTAACTTGATGAAATAAGTAGCCATATTGAGAATGTCCATGTGGCAAGGAACTTAGGTAAGCTTCACTCCAAAGGCCATCAAGGAGCTTGACCTCAGTGCTACAGCTGCAAGAAAATAAATTCTGCTAACAACCTGAATGAGTCTGGAAGTAGATTCTTCTTCAGTGAAGCCTAGATGAGAAAACAGTCCTGTTGATACCTTGATTGCTGCCTCAGAAGACCCTAAGAAGAGGACCCAGCTAAGCCATGCCTAGACTCCTAGCCCCCAAAAACTGAGATGATAAATATGTGTTTTTTTAGGCTGTCAAGTTTGTAGTAATTTGTTATTCAATGGTCTATCTAATATATACTCCATCTAGCTAATATTAGTCTTACCTCTAATTACTCTCATATCACTTTGTTTAAATCTTTTAAAAAATTCACATAATAGTTGTTTACTTTTAATTAATTATCTATCTCCTTTCCCCTAAATCTCTTAATAATTTTGTAACCTCTGACAAGTCACTTGAATTCCCTGAAGCTCGGTTTCTCCATCTATAAACTGAGTTTAATCATACCTATGCCCCCAAGGTTGTGAGGGTTAACTAGGCTTGTGTTTGAAAGAAGCCCTGTATGAGGTTTTAACTCCTGTCTTTTCACACTCTTTCTAGTTAGAATTAACTTTAATCATGATTCATTCTGTATGCCCTAGATTTTGTTGCATATCAGGCCCTAAAATCTTGGCTTACGTCTTGGATTCTTGTCTTCTGGTCTATCTGGCTCTCTGAGTGGACAACAATACTTGTTTATCTCTGACTGCTTTGTTGCAGGTCATAAGCTGAGCTTATTACACAAGAAGGGTGGTGGTGGCCAACAGTCTACAACAAATGAGAATTTCAAAGCTGGTTTTTTAAAAATATACTTTGGTGCTCTTGGAATAGGGTGGTCACACCCGGCCAATTCCACTACCCTCTTCCTACTAGATAAACAAAACATGAAATTTCTCTTCCTGTAGCATTGAGTCCACTGGGAAAAACATGAACACACTGTGCTTTTAATTAGCTGGAGAATGAATTCTGAGCCTGGGCTGTTTAAAAAAGTTGGGAGCAGATTCTCAGCACCTGCAAAATGGTAACAAGTTTCCTGGATAGTTGTGGTGGCTTATCTGAACATGAGTTCCTTACAGTACCCCAAAACTACCAGTGCCTTCAGGGCCTCCATAAATAAGTGCCTGGTTTATAAGTTTGTATCTTCTGATATAAATCCCATGCTTTGTTACCCTCTGAAAAAATTGTATGTGAATGAAATGTCACAGAATTATAGAAAGGAACTTAGCAATAATCTAGCTAGCATTTTTAATACTGTACTCTCCGCTGTGCAGAGTGCTTGATAGTGTTTCATTTAATGTGATCCGACTCACTCGTCGTACAGATGGAAAAATCTAAACAATTTGGTTAATTGGCAACTTTCATTTATAGCATGTGCTCTACTTCATCATAGTGTTTATATATGAACAACTGAGTACATAAATTACATTTACATGGCAGTTTGAAAGTAGGCAGTGTAATATAATGGTTAGCATCCCTGGCCTTTGGGTGATACAGATTGGGGTTTGAATCCTGGTCTGCTGTCTCCAGCTGTGTGCTATAGGATGAGTTACTTAACCTCTCTGAACCACTATTTCTCCATCTGTATCTTGGAGATCAAAATGCTACATCGGCTTGTTACATGAATTAGATAAAATTAAGAACGTGAATGTAAAATTAAGAATCTAAGTGATTGTGTAGTAAAGTGTGCCGTAAATGATAGCTATTATTATAAAGTACTTTCATATCAATTAAACTTCATGTAATAGATTATTACTATTATTATCATAATCTACATTTTATCTTTTAATATTATCTTATTATTTTACACTTTTTGCAAATAAGAAAATGAAGTCATAGAAAAGAGGTAAATGCTGGTCAGGTGTTCTGTGATATTAGGCAAGAGCTGAGACTCAGATTGAGATGTACAGACTTCAGCTCTCAAGCTGTTTCCTATTCTGCAATGCTGTTTCTTTACAGTAAGTGCTCTTTCCATTCAGCTGAGAACTTAGCTCCCTGCTTAGGCTATAACTCCTTGAGGGCAGGAATTTTGCATCTCCAGGGAAACCAACACATAGGCCTTCAATAGATATATTTAGTTTATAAAAACACGTTAACACACAATTCTAAGGAATATGAACTCTTAGTACAAGATAAGTCACTTGTCCCTCAAACTGAATCTCAAAGGCAAAAGCAAGGCAGTTATCACAGAAGGACAAAGTGCAGCATGAACTACCTAGAGATCCAGGACAGGGCATCATTGCTGGGTAATTACTTTGTAGAGGTAATTATATAGACCATATTTGCATATATTAGCCTAAGGTGGTGTGTGTGTGTGTGTGTGTGTGTGTGTGTGTATAAAAGCCACATTTTTCCTCCTTTCTGCCCCCACCGAGCACAGTTTCAGAATTTGGTGTTCATAAGGATATAGGGCTTTATTGATTAATTACTTCACCTAATGGGTATTTATTGAGTTTCTAATATGTGTCAGACACTGTATTAGACCCTGAGGACACAAAAATCAGTAAAGCTGAGTCTTTCCTTATGGAACTCATAGTAGGGAAGAAAGATGAAATGTTAACTAGAAAAACATATTTGTGATAACCTACTATTGAGATTGAGGTAAGCTCAAGCTTTTCTTAGAACACATAGCAGGGAGATTCTGATTAGGACCGGGAGGATCAAAGAAAACTCCTTGGAAGGAATGATAAGTGAGCTAAGTCTCAGAGGAGTTAACCTGAATAGGAAGGAAAGGTGTCTATTAAATACCACATGCTCAAAGACATGGAGATTTGAATCATCAGGAGCAGTTCTGGGAAATACAGGTGATTCAGAGCATAACTCAGAGGGAGAGGACCAAGGCCATAAATATAACTGGTGAAGTAATCATGGGCAGATCTTGAAGACCTTATAAAGCACTTGAAGGATTTTGGACAATAGTTTAAGGCATTTAGAAACCATTAAAGCTTTAAGCAAGGGAGTGACATAATAATATTTGGAAAGATGACCCTAATCATTTGTGCAGAATAAGACTCATGGGCTGATGCTGTTGGAAGGAGAACCTTTAGGAGGCTGTGGAAGTAAACCAACTGAGAAGTCGTAGCAAGGACCTGGTCACCAAAATATAGGGCAGAGGAAGGAGAGGAGGACGCTGCAGACGACACCCAGACTTTGATGCTGGTGACTGGGGAACAGTGGTATAATTCACTAAGGAGTAATGAGGAATAGACTTTAGTGGGCCACAGGGAGCGCTTGGTTGTGTGGATGTGATAAGAAGGGAAAGGGGAAGAATGGATAAGGATATTGGAGGGAAGCAGTGGTATCACTGAAGCCTGAGCTGGAGAAAATAATGATGTTAGGGGATGATTTATCGCAGCAAATAGAAAGAGGGAGGTGGAAGAGAAGGTAAAATAAGGACTAAAAAGTGTTAATTGGATTTAACAAATATCAGTTACTAGTGACCATGGTAAGAACAGTTTCAGAGAAGAGCAGGAAGCCAAGAAAAGATGGTTATATATTTTTATTTGGAGGGAAAAAAGCCTAAGGATAGCATGGAAGTCATATTAAAGTTTTCTTCCCTCTGGGAACATGGTAGGATTTCATTTTCTCACACCCTTTGAAGTTAGAGCTATGTGACTTGGTATTGCTAATGAAATGTAAGCAGATGTGACATTGTCACTTTGGTGTGGAAACAAGCTGGTGTGTAATTTTCTACCTTTCCTTTTCCTGTCTCAGAGATCTGGAAAGCATGTGTCAAGATAAATTTCCCCTTAGCCTGCTTGAAAGACTACAATGAACACAGTATCCCAGGTGACCCACATTGAGTGTGTAACATGAGCCAAAGTTCAGTTAATGTTGATTTCTCTATCTCTTGCATTTTGCATTGCATCTCAGCTTTGTATCCACCAATTTCCTTTTTTCTCTTTAGAGTTATTTACTCTTATAATATAGAAAGTGTACTATGTGACCCACATGTTCCAGTACCCAGAACAGATTGGCTAGGGGCTCTGTGTCTCAGTTCCAACTTCCCATAAGAAAGAATTTGATTGGCCAAGCTTGGGTCAGGTGATCACTTCTAGCTCTAATAAGCTTTACCACAATATGGAAGGGGAAGAGCTATGTCATGATACATAAGTTGTGATGGGAGCACGACTCACTTCATGAGAAGAGGTATGGCATAATAGATGGTATCTTTGACATCTCCAGTACAGTTATGAGACTTCAGTGACTATCTTGTGGAATTAAAGGCACTGGCTCACTTCAAATAGGGTAGATGCAGTCTATAACCATATCTAACCAAGGGTCAAAGAGGAAGTTCCCATACTTTCAGTACCAATGTTCAATGCCCAGTATTTTGGGTGGGGTGTGGGTGGGAGTTGGAGGAAGCTATAAATCTCTCTGTCATATGCAAAACCATCAGGCCAGAGGGCCAATGGCTCCAACAAGAAACAAAGGTGTAACTCGTAAGTAGGAGGCTTCAGACCAGCTCTGGCAATGGCTGCACTTGCACATAAGAGAAAACATACCATAAAAGATCATTATTCTCATCTGAGGGCAAGTTATTGACTTATTGGGGAAGAGGTATTCAGTAGATGGCAGATCCCCAAATCAAAAGGTCTTTAATCCAAGCAGCTGTGAATGATGCTGGGGATAGCTTATTGTAAGGCCACTATTAACTTTAAACGAGTATGATTTCTCCATTTCATAATATCAAATTTCTTGCTTGGTTAAAAAGCTAAGTGAAACAAATCTTTTCATAAAACTTTCCTTTAGTGTATTGTGGCTGACAAACTTGCAAGTAGGCAGTTTGTGAAAGATGATGGGGTTTCCGGCAGAGATGTGTTCTGAGATTCCAAGTGTGATCTTGGACCAACAGAAATATGATGAACTTGGAAAGTAAATGGAATCCTTAGTTCTCCATGTATTTCTAATGCTAGAGTTTTGTTGCCATTTGTACAACTGGACAACTTTTTATTTGCCTTAAGAAGGGGATACCATGAAGGGAAAAAAAGTGAAACTCTCACCAGTGTTATAAACTCTGGAAACTCAGGAAACTCTCACCTGATGTGAAATCGTAGCTTCTTTTTCCAAGCCAGTCAGGAGCAGAATTAATTTGCCTCTGATATTCTTGTGGCCATAATCAGCACAGCAGGTATAGGATAAAACTGAAGTGGGCAGCAGACTATTTCCCTCCTCAGAGCTCCGTCTTCACATGATGGGACTCAGCTCTATTTCTGGCCTCTCAGCCATTGATCCTGCCTGAAATCCGAACTCATGGCTTCTGCTCATAACCACTCTTAGCAGGGTATATGCTCAATGGCTTGTTGATTAACAATAGAGGGGAGTAAATGTCTTTCTAAGTTTATGGTAATGATTGCCTTCTACTGGGTAGGACTTACTTCTGACCTAGACCTAAAGTATTTGCCCAATAGTATCTTGCTGTTTTCCAGGCATGATACCTGAGGCTACAGTCTGGTTTAGATTTTTTTATGAAATCCAATCAATATAACATATTTGGAGGTTGGCAGGGGCTACAAAAGTTAATGGAAGGATTTTAAGCTTCAGACAGTCATAAATGCCAGATAAACCCAAGCTTCTACTTGACTATGCTATGATTGGGAGTTAGTACCTGCTGAGTGTTTCCTTGGAAAGCAGCCCATCTAAAGCAGATCAACCATGTGGACCTGAGGCACAGTAATTGGAGAAGTGCTGGACTCTCTCCCAGGAATGCCTTTAGTGTTATCTTTTGCCATTTTAGTTATTGTTTTTCTGAACTATCATATATATTTTTATAAATAAATAAATAAAATTGTATAAAAGTGGACCTTTTCCTTCCACCGAAGATGCAAACTCCTAGAGGGAAAGGAGCATGATTTTTATTTCTAGGGTCGTCTACAATACCTAGTAGAGTGTCTGAAAGGATGCAGATAACAAGATGCCTGTGAGAGATTCTCTGAGGCAGACTTTTACTTGGTTTCAAATGCTGTTGTTTTTGTCTATATTTGCTATGGTTATTTAATTGGCTCCATCCAGCTCATTGTCCTGCTTTGGTCTCTAAATAGTGTGGTGTGTATGACTGTTTATATGGCCTTATAGACTCAATATCTAAATGACTGAGATAATTGCATTTCCGAGCTTCATTTTACAGATACATAAATTGAGACCCTGGGTAGAGCGAAATCAAAACCCAGGTTTTCTCATTTCCATGTCTGTTTGCTTTTTCCATGCCCTTGAACCCATTGCCTTGCTCTGCCTTCATTTCTTCATGATCTCTGGTTACATGTCCAGCTTTGATCTTGACTCAGTCTTGACCTGGGATGGAATCCCTGACTCTCCCTTGACTTACTCTTGTCCTTTAAACCTGGCCTTTACCTTTGATTTCTAGATTTCTAGCTATTTTCTTCCTCTGCTGTGCCCTGAGTTTAGTCTGACACTGGGGATCTGCATATATCCATGAGCTGTTATCTGAAAACACACACCTCAAGGCTTTAACACAAGGAGAATCAGGAGGGCTGCTGAGCAAGGTTAGAAATGCCTTGCACCTGCCTGGAGTTAAGCAGGTGGAATGGTGACCAGCAAGGCTGCAAATCACCAGGCTGCACCCAGCCCTAGGGCCTCTGAGGAGAGTTATAACTTAAAAAAGCATTAGAAGCCCTGAGGCCAGCTGTCTGTTCTTAAAGTACTCCAAGGGTGCTTTTAGTATTTTAGAAGAAGGGAGAACTTTCTAGGAGGGAATAAGTTTGCCACTCACAGATGGAAGCAATTCTCTAAACCAAACCCTGGAAAACATTCCGGTGATTTATCAGCTTAATAGCAGCTTCTTTCTCTCAGCAGAATTCGGAAAGGCTGAATAAGACTTTGACTCCTAATTTAGGGAATACAGTATGTACAATGCTTAGTTTTAGTGAAATGAAAAAAATGGAGCTATGTATTATCATTGTTGCTGTTATTATTATTATTTATTGAAAAGTATTTAAAGAATAGTTATTTACCATGAGAGTCATGTAAGGCCAACTTTTCATTGAGAAGAGACCCAAGTAATTTCAATAGCCAAACTCTGGGCTGCTTTTAGCATCCAAAACAGCAACCTTCCTAAAAAGCATTCCTCTCTGTCAGATTAGTTTATCAGATCAGCTGGCAAAGAGCTAATCTGGCCTGCTTCTTGCTACTCCAGGCAGCCTAGAGGCAAAACTGAGACTAGGAGGAGACTAGGTGGACTTGGTTAAAGGTGGAGTTTATTGAAGTTTCTTTGTGATGAAGGGGATGAATTCTTCTCTAAAAGAAAAAAGTGGGGCTCTGGGCTACTGGACTAACTTGACCAGACTGGTCAATTCAATTCAAAGAAATGCTCCAATTGGTCACACAGGTTGTAAATAACCAGGAAATGTAGGCAAAATAGTTTAAAATTTGTGCTTGTTAGGATTATCTGGAACACCTGATCTTGAAGTCTGATTCTATCAAAATAACTAAATGTTAGTTATATATAGAATTATAAATGAGACTCACTGAAATGTGTTCATTTGTCTGTTTGCCAGTTATTTCTTGTTTACCATTTAGGTGGGGAGAGGGGAAGAAGCATCAACTTGCAATTGTTAAAAGCATACTGGAATTTCAAAAAGCCATGACTCTTAAATTCCCTCCATCTTCTCTTTCAGTAACTCCTTATCATCTTAATTTCATGGGTCAGATGTTAGGATGAGCCCGAATTGCAGGTGCTACTGAGAAGGAAATGGCTAAATGAATAATATTTTTTACTGTTTAATATTTATTGAATCCATCTATTTCTAATTACAATATTGTGTTTCATCTCCTACAAGACTGCTTTTGCACGTGGAGTGAGATGACTTGTAACATATACTGCCATTATTATCAGGGACTTCTTATAGTTATCATTGTTGATTTAAAATCTTAGCAAACTGCAGTACACAGAAATCTGAAATAAAATGAACATCTGGCGACAATGTACCTTTCTCCTTGATTGAAAAAGTTCCCTATGAAATCTAGTGTTATTCATAGCATATACCTTCATTTGCTGCTAAACAGAGACACACAAAAATATATCACATTTTAATGGTAGAAATGTGAAATCTTATAGCATGCACTGTGTTTTGTGTGTGTGTGTGTGTGTATTTATGGGCACATAATATATTAAATATGTATTAACTATATATAATATATTAAAACCATAATATATTAAAACCCAGTACTGCACATATTGTTTTCAATAGATTTTTACTGGTAAATTGGGAAAGAAGAGTAAGAGGGATAGAGTGGGTGTGTGTGGTAGGCACTCAACATAGGTTTGCTGAGTTGAGTTGGGTGCCTAAGACAGAGTGGCAGGGTGAAGGTCTGAGTTCCAAGGTCTGGGCTGTCCTGAGAAGTCACAGAGAGGTTGGTTGTTTCCTTCTCAGTTCTCACATTCCTAATCTTTCACACTAGTGTATTTCTGGCCTTCTTCATTCTCTGAGCAAGTCTTTAATGCTGTTCTTTGTCTGCTGACAACTTAAGAAAGCCCCCTGCAAAGGAAGAGTGAATCACTAACATGGACAGAGATAAATTTTCCAAGAGGAAAAGGTGAGGAAAGAGAAGAGGAAAAGTGAATAAATAAGATACCTATTTCCCCCTAATTTAATGCACAGGCACAGAGGAAAATTTAGCTGTACAAGTTTTTTTGGTTTTGAATAAGATTTAAATAAAAGCTTTCTAAACCAATAAAGACATATATAAAATTCCTGTTGTCCTCCTTTACAGGAAACTACCTGAATCCTGACAGAAGAGACACATAACTTAAAATGAATTGCTCATTTTGTAGAAATACATTAATTGAATGTATTTGATGCTGTGTAGCCTACTCATTTATTTAAAACATGGCAAAAAGTATTTTAATACTTAGACACACACACGCACGTAGACACATAGAATTTAGTTATCATGTGACAGTTAGGTTGGTTTCCTTTTGTGTTGAAAATGGTTGGAATCCAGGAAATCTCATCTAGTCCTTTTGTATCTTCTAGAATAAATTAAAGAAACTGGAATTGAGCTTCCTAAATGGAACTTCAAAGTAACCCAGTGTTACTCTTAGGGATAATGTCAACAATATCTAACACACAAAACATTGCCCTGTCCATTTGTTTCTTGTGATTCTATGGTAAAAGATACTGCTGAACTAGTAGTATTATATTTGTACATGCATTTATGTTTTATAAATCTATTACCTAAAGGTAATGGATCCTAAATCTAGATTTCTATCCCTAACATTTTCCTAAGTTCTGGAAAGGTATTTCCAAATGCCAAATGAACATCTTTCTAACTGTGGTAGGTAAAAATTTTAGGATGGTCCCATGACCTTTGCCTGGGTGTACTCCAGTGACTATGTTACATTACATGGCAAAAGGTTGGTAAGCAGTTGGCTTTAAGATAAGGAGATTATCTAGGCGGGACTAATCAAATCACATGAGCCCTTTAAAAGCAGAGGGTTTTCTCTAGCTCATAGCAGAAGAGAAATCAGAGAGATCTGAAGCATGGGAAGCTCTGTTGTCGGATTGAAGATGGAGGAAGCCAAGGAGCAGAGACCCCCTAGTAGATGGCCTGAATGAATCTGAAAGCGGATTTTTCCCCAGAGCCTCCAAGATAAGAAAAAGCCCAATTCTGGTGAATTCCTTGAATTTTCTCAGCAGAGAATCTAGTTAAGCCTGCCTGAACATCTGACCTACAGACTGTTGCCTTCTGTCTGAGGTTGGGGCCTGGCTGTGGGTAAGGGGTGGACTGGGTTCAGACACCTGGTCCCACCACATCTTGCATGGGGTAAGGCAGTAGCCATCCATGTCCTCCTGGGCTAGGAGCATCACAGTACACACAGATGACTGAGCAGAATCCTCTTGCCCACTTCTGAGTTAGGTCCTGAGAAGCATGGAGGTTGCAATCCTTTGAGGGTCTCCCATCTGCCATTGGTTTGGGCCGTGGGATACAGGAAGAAGATATTGACTGTATTTATATATTATTTGCTAAACAGGATTCCTTCTATTTAACTTCTTTTACAACTGAAATTTAAACCAATGTTATTGTCTAGTATCAGTCACCAGGAAAAAAATGTCAGTCAACAATAATAGGCCCATAATATCACTATAATTTGATATGTAATTGGCTTATAATTTGATCTATAATTCGTTTCTGGCGCTTTGACATCACGACCATTGAGTTTAGGTGCTCAGCCATTCTGATGTAGATTGCACTGTGTTGTGTTGTGTTCAAGTGGGTTTCAACTCAGTAAGTCCTGGATTGACTCTAACCTCAGGGTCTTCCTTGTGATCAGTTATGTGGTCATGGAAGCAAAGGGGTTGGGTGGGAGTAGTGGAGGGAACTTGAATTTGGATTGAGAAACAAGGAATCATATGCAGAACCAAGGAGTAGGTAGAACCCGAAAATACGAAGTTAGTACAAACAGCTGGAAAAACGACTTATATCAGGGATCAGGCATTTGTGTGTAGCTTCCATTTCCGTCATTAGCATGCTGTGTTTGCTTTTTCAGAGCAAGTTTCCCAGAGTCTCAGTTTCTCTAGTTGTAAAATATCTGTTCTAAATAGGTCAATGGTTGTGAGAACTGGAAAAAATCAACAGCTCTTGAGCTCTATCCACATGCCCTCGCACTTCAAAAGAAAACACTCTATACAGATATGGAAGTTGGAGTTTTTAAAGTTAATGGACACGTAGGCATGGAAGGCCTAATTCTTTGATACTTAGAGAACAGCCATTCTGAGGATGCCCTCTTTGGGAGTGTTTAAAGTATTTGATGATTATATAATAATTGATTGTGCTCTCACACTTCAGAGCAGATTAAGTTTCTTTTTTAATTGTTCTCAGTTTAGTTGAGGTGTAATTGGTATACAACATTATATTAGTTTTAGGTACACAACATTATGATTCAATATTAGTATATATTGTGAAATGATCACCACAACAAATCTAGTTAACATCAGTCACCATACATAGTTACAGATTTTTTTCTTGTGATGAGAACTTTTTTTTTTTCAGGAATAGATCCAAGTACACATATAGAAAAATTTTTTAACATCTTTATTGGAATATAATTGCTTTACAATGGTGTGTTAGTTTCTGCTGTATAACAAAGTGAATCAGCTATATGTATATGTATATCCCCAAATCCCCTCCCTCTTGCGTCTCCCTCCCACCCTCCCTAATCCACCCCTCTAGGTGCTCACAGAGCACCGAGCTGATCTCCTGTGCTATGCCGGCTGCTTCCCACTAACTGTTTTACATCTGGTAGTGTATATATGTCCATGTCACTCTTTCACTTCATCCCAGCTTACACTTCCCCCTCCCCATGTCCTCAAGTCCATTCTCTACATCTGCGTCTTTATTCCTGTCCTGCCTCTAGGTTCTTCAGAACCTTTTTTTTTTTTTTTTTAGATTCCATATATATGTGTTACCATACCATACGGTATTTGTTTTTCTCTCTTTCTGACTAACTTCACTCTGTATGACACACTCTAGGTCCATCCACCTCCCTACAAATAACTCACAGTTTTGTTTCTTTTTATGGCTGAGTAATATTCCATTGTATATATGTGCCACATCTTCTTTATCCATTCATCTGTCGATGGACACTTAGGTTGCTTCCATGTCCTAGCTATTGGAAATAGTGCTGCAATGAACACTGTGGTACAAGACTCTTTTTGAATTATGGTTTTCTCTGGGTATATGACCAGTAGTGGGATTGCTGGGTCATATGGTAGTTCTATTTTTAGTTTTTTAAAGGAACCTCCATACTGTTCTCCATAGTGGCTGTACGAATTTACATTCCCACCAGCAGTGCAAGAGTGTTCCCTTTTCTCCACACCTTCTCCAGCATTTAATGTTTGTAGATTTTTTGATGGTGGCCATTCTAAGCAGTGTGAGGTGATACCTAATTGTAGTTTTGGTTTGCATTTCTCTAATGATTAGTGATGTTGCACATCCTTTCTTGTGTTTGTTGGCAATCTGTGTATCTTCTTTGGAGAAATGTCTGTTTTGGTCTTCTGCCCATTTTTGGATTGGGTTGTTTGTTTTCTGATACTGAGCTGCATGAGCTCCTTGTATATTTTGGAGATTAATCCTTTGTCAGTTGCTTCGTTTGCAAATATTTTCTCCCATTCTGAGGGTTATCTTTTTGTCTTACTTATGGTTTCCTTTGCTGTGCAAAAGCTTTTAAGTTTCATTAGGTCCCATTTGTTTATTTTCATTTTTACTTCCATTTCTTTAGGAGGTGGGTCAAAAAGGATCTTGCTGTGATTTATGTCATAGAGTGTTCTGCCTCTGTTTTCCTCTAAGAGTTTTATAGTGTCTGGCCTTACATTTAGGTCTTTAATCCATTTTGAGTTTATTTTTGTGTATGGTGTTAGGAAGTGTTCTAATTTCATTCCTTTACATGTAGCTGTCCAGTTTTCCCAGCACCACTTATTGAAGAGGACACCTTTACTCCATTGTATGTTCTTGCCTCCTTTGTCAAAGATAAGGTGACCATATTTGCATGGGTTTATCTCTGGACTTTCTCTCCTGTTCCATTGATCTATATTTCTGTTTTTGTGCCAGTACCCTACTGTCTTGATTAATGTAGCTTTGCAGTAGAGTCTGAAGTCAGGGAGCCTGATTCCTACAGCTCTGTTTTTCTTTCTCAAGATTGCTTTGGCTATTTGGGGTCTTTTGTGTTTCCATACAAATTGTGAAATTTTTTGTTCTAGTTCTGTGAAAAACGCCATTGGTAGTTTGATAGGGACTGCATTGAATCTGTAGATTGCTTTGGTTAGTATAGTCATTTTCACAATGTTGATTCTTCAAATCCAAGAACATGGTATATCTTTCCATCTGTTTGTGTCATCTTTAATTTCTTTCATCAGTGTCTTATAGTTTTCTGCATACAGGTCTTTTGTCTCCTTAGGTGGGTTTAATCCTACGTATTTTGTTCTTTTTGTTGCAGTGGTAAATGGGAGTGTTTCCTTAATTTCTCTTTCAGATTTTTCATCATTAGTGTATAGGAATGCTAGAGATTTCTGTGCATTAATTTTGTATCCTGCTACTTTACCAAATTCATTGATTAGCTCTAGTAGTTTTTTGGTAGCATCTTTAGGATTCTCTATGTATAGTATCATGTCATCTGCAAACAGAGACAGTTTTACTTCTTTTCTGATTTGGATTCCTTTTATTTCTTTTTCTTCTCTGAATGCTGTGGCTAAAACTTCCAAAACTATGTTGAATAATAGTGGTGAGAGTGGGCAACCTTATCTTGTTCCTGATCTTAGTGGAAATCATTTCAGTTTTTCACCATTGAGACCGATGTTGGCTGTGGGTTTGTCATATATGGCCTTTTTAATGTTGAGGTATGTTCCCTCTATGCCTACTTTCTGCAGGGTTTTTATCATAAATCGGTGTTGAATGTTGTCGAAAGCTTTTTCTGCATCTATTGAAATGATCATATGGTTTTCTCCTTCACTTTTTAATATGGTTTATCACATTGATTGATTTTTGTATATTGAGGAATCCTTGCATTCTGGGATGAACCCCACTTTATCATGCTGTATGATCCTTTTAATGTGCTGTTGGATTCTGTTTGCTAGTAGTTTGTTGAAGATTTTTGCATCAGTGTTCATCAGTGATATTGGCCCATAGTTTTCTTTTTTTGTGACATGTTTGTCTGGTTTTGGTATCAGGGTAATAGTGGCCTTGTAGAATGAGTTTGAGAGTGTTCCTCCCTCTGCTATATTTTGGAAGAGTTTGAGAATGATCAGTGTTAGCTCTTCTCTAAATGTTTGATAGAATTCGCCTGTGGAGCCATCTGGTCCTGGGCTTTTGTTTGTTGGAAGATTTTTAATCACAGTCTCAATTTCAGTCCTTGTGTTTGGTCTCTTTATATTTTCTATTTCTTCCTGGTTCAGTCTTGGAAGGTTGTGCTTTTCTAAGAATTTGTCTATTTCTTCCAGGTTGTCCATTTTATTGGCATATAGTTGCTTGTAGCAGTCTCTCATGGTCCTTTGTATTTCTGCAGTGTCAGTTGTTACTTCACCTTTTTCATTTCTAATTCTGTTGATTTGAGTCTTCTCCCTTTTTTTCTTGATGAGTCTGGCTAATGGTTTATGAATTTTATTCATCTCCTCAGAGAACCAGCCTTTAGTTGTATTGATGTTTGCTATCGTTTCCTTAATTTCTTTTTTTTTTTTTTCTGATCTGATCTTTATGATTTCTTTCTTTCTGCTAACTTTGGGTTTTTTTTTTTTTGTTCTTCTTTCTCTGATTGCTTTAGGCATGGGGTTAAGTTGTTTCTTCAGGTAGGATTGTATTGCTATAAACTTCCCTCTTAGAACTGCTTTTGCTGCAACCCATAGGTTTTGGGTCGTCATGTTTTCATTGTCATTTTTCTCTAAAAATGACAATCAAAACAAATCAAATTATTTTGATTTCCTCTGATTTTTTTCAGTGATCTCTTGGTTATTTAGTAATATATTGGTTAGCCTCCATGTGTTTGTATTTTTTACAGATTTTTTCCTGTAATTGATATCTAGTCTCATAGTGTTGTGGTCGGAAAAGATACTTGATATGATTTCAATTTTCTTAAATTTACCAAGGCTTGATTTGTGACCCACAATATGATCTATCCTGGAGTATGTTCCTTGCACACTTGAGAATGAAGTGTATTCTGTTGTTTTTGGATGGAATGTCCTATAAATATCAATTAAGTCCGTCTTGTTTAATGTTTCATTTAAAGCTTGTGTTTCCTTATTTATTTTCATTTGGGATGATCTGACCATTGGTGAAAGTGGGGTGTTAAAGTCCACTGCTATTATTGTGTTACTGTTGATTTCCCCTTTTATGGCTGTTAGCATTTGCCTTATGTATTGATGTGCTCCTATGTTGGGTGCATAAATATTTACAATTGTTATATCTTCTTCTTGGATTGATCCCTTGGTCATTATGTAGTGTCCTTCTTTGTCTCTTGTAATAGTCTTTATTTTAAAATCTATTTTGTCTGATATAAGTATTGCTACTCCAGCTTTCCTTTGATTTCCATTTGCATGGGAATATCTTTTTCCATCCCCACACTTTCAGTCTGTGTGTGTCCCTGGGTCTGAAGTGGCTCTCCTGTTGATAGCATATATATGGGTCTTGTTTCTGTATTCAGCCAGTCTATGTCTTTTGGTTGGAGCCTTTAATCCATTTACATTTAAGGTAGTTATCGATATGTATGTTCCTATTACCATTTTCTTAATTGTTTTGGGTTTGTGTTTGTAGGTCTTTTCCTTCTCTTGTGTTTCCTGTCTAGAGAAGTTCCTTTAGCATTTGTTGTAAAGGTGATTTGGTGGTGCTGAATTGTCTTAGCTTTTGATTGTCTGTAAAGGTTGTAATTTCTCTGTCGAATCTGAATGAGATCCTTGCTGGGTAGAGTAATCTTGGTTGTAGGTTTTTCCCTTTCATCACTTTAAATATGTCCTGCCACACCCTTCTGGGTTGCAGAGTTTCTGCTGAAAGATTAGCTGTTAACCTTATGGGGAATCTCTTGTATTTGTGACTTTTCCCTTGCTGCTTTTAATATTTTTTCTTTGTATTTAATTTTTGATAGTTTGATTAATATGTGTCTTGGCATGTTTCTCCTTGAATTTATCCTGTATGGGACTCTGTGCTTCCTGGACTTGATTTACTATTTCCTTTCCCATAATAGGGAAGTTTTCAACTATAATCTCTTCAAATATTTTCTCAGTCCCTTTCTTTTTGTCTTCTTCTTCTGGGACCCCTGTAATTCGAATGTTGGTGGCTTAATATTGTCCCAGAAATCTCTGAGACTATCCCCAATTCTTTTCATTCTTTTTTCTTTATTCTGCTCTGCAGTAGTTTTTTCCACTATTTTATCTTCCAGGTCACTTTTCCTTTCCTCTGCCTCAGTTATTCTGCTATTGATTCCTTCTAGAGAATTTTAAAATTCATTTATTGTGTTGTTCATCATTGTTTTTTTTTTTTTTTGCTCTTTTTTTTGTTCTTTTGTTTTTTTTTGTTTGCTCTTTAGTTCTTCTCGGTCCTTGTTAAATGTTCCTTGTATTTTCTCCATTCTATTTCCAAGATTTTGGATCATCTTTAGTATCATTACTCTGAATTCTTTTTCAGGTACACTGCCTATTTCCTCGTCATTTGTTTGGTCTGGTGGATTTTTACCTTGCTCCTTCATCTGCTGTGTATTTCTCTGTCTTGTCATTTTGCTTAACTTACTGTGTTTGGAGTCTCCTTTTCACAGGCTGCAGGTTCATATTTCCCATTGTTTTTGGTGTCTGCCCCCAGTTGGTAAGTTTGGTTCAGTGAGTTGTGTAGGCTTCCGGTGTTGGGGACTGGTGCCTGTGTTCTGATAGATGAGGCTGGATCTTGTCTTTCTGGTGAGCAGGACGGCATCTGGTGGTGTGTTTTGGAGTGCCTGTGAACTTATTGTGACTTTAGGCAGCCTCTCTGCTAATGGTTGGGGTTGTGCTGCTAGTTGTTTGGTATGAGGTGTCTAGCACTGGAGCTTGCTGGCCATTGAGTGGAGCTGGGTCTTAGCCTTGAGATGGAGCTCTCTGGGAGAGGTCTTGCTGATTGATATTACGTGGGGCTGGGAGGTCTCTGGTTTACCGATGTCCTGAACTTGGCTCTTCCACCTCAGAGGCTCAGGCCTGACACCCGGTGAACCAAGACCCTTTTGGGAAGTCTGAGGTCTTCTGCCAGCGTTCAGTAGGTGTTCTGTAAGAGTTGTTCCATATGTAGATGTATTTTTGATGTATTTGTGGAGAGGAAGGTTATTTCCACATCTTACTCCTCCACCATCTTGAAGGTCGTCTCTGAGATTAAGTATCTTGAACTAGAAAAGTGGAACATTTGTATGTTTGCACTTACTAGGATTACAAACTGGGGTAAACAGGTACCTGGAGCATTGGATTTTCTTAAAAAATAATCTTTGAACAGAGGTGGTTTTGGCTAGATGATCTGACTCTTTCAACCTGCCTTTAGATGATCATAGTTTGATAATTTTCTGTACACCTGGACTGTTGTTTATTAATATTGTACAATCCGGGATTATAATGTAGTAGTCTTGATAATAACATTGTCTGATATAAATGTTTCCTATCTTATTTATGATAAACTGGCAAGTTTCTGCATCTCTCCAATTAGTGAGTTTAGAAGTAGAATTTTTTTGGATAACACCATGAGGTTATCTGGGTTATAAAATTTCAGTGGGTCATTTTAACAGGGCAGTAACCCCTTGAACCATCATATAATTGCCATTACAAGGAATATATCTACATCTATGAGGGGAGGACATAGGTCCCTAAATTTATATAAAAGCTTTCTTTTCCTTTCTCTTCTCATTTAATATTACATTTTCGCCTTGATTCCTTCACACTTGAATTTTGAACTCTGACCCACAAAAAGGGTATGATGTCTTCAAAAAATCACTGTACTAGGCTGTTTCAGATTGTGCCCTGCCTTAGAATTTGTTTGGTGGGAGGTTGTTTCTTTAAACTCTTTGTTGTCCTATTTGAAATTAATATACTGCAACACTTGTTAATATGGCTGGACCTTCCATGGTTTTAATTTGAATCACTGAGTTATTTAAAAGATAGCAGAGAGTAACTTTCATCCCTTTGGTGGTGTGCTAAGATTAAATACTTACTTTCTCGAGCCTTAGCAGCCAGTCTAAGTGAGGACACTGCAGAGAAGATGATGGATAGAACAGAGAAGCTGCAAACATCTATGACACCCCTGAAGGTGAAATTCAGCAAGCTCCTGCTGCTACAGTTTCTAAAAGTAAATACAGGATTTGGCATTGCTGAGACTTATCTCTACTCAAAGAACTCAAAAGATTTGAGGGGAAGGGGAAGGCCAGGAGTTGGAACGGATGCCAAGGCAGCTGGAGACAGACCCTGAAATAAGTAATGGTACACTATGTAGTTACTGAATGTGAGGGTGCTTCTATGCATCATGTTTTTAAAGGAGTAATTGATTTTTATTGCTACTAAGCCTGAAATAAACAAGTGATTTGATTATTTTGTCTAAATTAATTGGTAATGAATCAATTAGCAACCATTAAATTCATCCAATCACCTAGTTACTAACTGGTTTATAAATCCACCACTCCAGTAAAAGGGGTATGTCTACACACGGCCTTGGAAACTCAATGTCCCAGAAAAAGGAGTTTTCAAACACATATTTGTCTTTTAGCTGCACATGCTTATGACTCATATGTTTGGTATCTTTTATATCTTGTTCACTATTTTAAAAATGGATTGAATAACTAAGGCTTGTTTTAACACAGAGAACCATTCCTGGGAAGAGAGAGTTATAGATATCTAGCTATAAGGAAGTACCATGTTCCTATAGTTCTTGAGCTTGCAACAGTGTAAGCAGGTTTAAAGCTAGTGTTTACCCTCTTCCCTTTCAAAAAAAAATATACCAAGTCTCATTCTTTACCTGTGTACATTTGAAGAATGATCCATCTAGCAGCTTATGTCTTCTACCAAGTGCTGTGCCACACAGTATCTAGAGACCACTACCAGAGATGTAAGCACAAGTTGGGAATTGGTTTGAAAATTCCCTTGCTCAAAAATGAGACATGAGGCCTAGAGCATGAGCTTAATAGCTTACATGTCCTTTCTACAACGTCTAAGGCTATGGTTATGGAGTAGCCTGCACAGAAGAGTCTATCTTCTTCCCTTGCTAAGTTTAGCAAATGCTGAAACATTTAGTAGAAAAAACAAAAGCATAGGTGCTTTTGGTTTTATCAGGAAACATATTTTGACAGTGAAATATTAAAATCTTCTAATTAAATTCAAATCAACTTCCAAGAATGCTTATAGTATTAGGATAGGTTAGACTGTGCTTCAGGAACAAATAAATCCTGATATCTCAGTGGCTTAACATATAAACATTTATTACTTGCTCAAGCAAAATCTTCTGCAGGCTCAGCAGTTCCTTCACATACCTTCCTTCCAAGTGGTGACTCAGGACTCCTGATTGTGCCCATCTTGTTGCAGCTCTACCATTCAACATGGGGCTTCCTGGTTGCTTCAGCCATGGAAGAGAATTTAGAGGGTAGTTCATGGACTTTTCACTGCTTCAGCTCTAAAATGACAGGTGACATGTCCCAGCATAGTTTACTGGCCAGAACAGGTCACTTGGCCCCTCCTAACTGCAAGGTCCCTGCAAAACAAGATCTGTCTTAGGTCTTAGATACAGAGCAAAACCAGATGTTAGTGAGCACTGTTAATGTCAACCCCACCTACAGTGTGCTGCCCACTTTGCTAAGTGGTGAGGATAACAAAGATGAGTGCAATGGAGTTTTCCAATTTAAGAAACTCATAATCCATTGGTTTAAAAATATGCTTATGAGATTTTAGTGCAGTATCCATATTAACAAAATAAGACATTAAATTGACTATATGGAATGGTTTCAATTATTTAAAAATATAATCAGAATCATTAATTCAAAGACATGAATATCACAGTATAAATAAATAGTAGCCTTTAAAATCTAAAGCTCAACATGAAATTAGACATTTATTAAGACTTTCATTTCATTATATATTGGCTACCTGTACAACGTTGGCTTCATGCAGTTTAATGGAATTGGGAAAGTGAAATGAAACCAAACACAAATGAAAATCCTTCTTTGTTAGTATTGAACTGCTTCTGATTCTAAGGAGGAGGCAACTCAATATGTACAAGAATGTGCAGGATTTGAGAGACCAAGCTGAAACTTATTCCTAGTAAGTGGCTAGGCAGATAGAGATCCCCAAGAAGAAATGAGGGATCCTTAGAAGTAGAGGAGTTTCACCAACTGACAGAGGCCAATTTCATCTCATTTTGCCAGTTGGATAACTTATAAAAAGGCAGGACCTTTGTCAACTCTTTTCCCCTTTTGAATGATGTGTTAATCAGAATTACAAGTCCCTCAGGGACTGTTTTCTTTCTTACCCTTTTTAGAGTTGTTTTTTCCTGAAGGTAAGAGTAAAACTTGCTCATCAAAGAAAGCTTAGAAAGTACAGCAAAGGCTTAAAAAAAGGAAATAATTATTCTTAATGCCCTTGTTCAAGGATAACCTCCATTAACATTTTAGACTTTATATATTTATTTTATTTTATATCATTGAAACCGTACCTTATAGGCAATTTGATGTCTTGCTTTGTTAATAGAGATACTGCCTCCTACTTACATTTCATAAACATATTTTTTAACTGTGGGATATCACTGTGTATTCAGCATTGAGAACCACTGCTCTAGCACAACCATTTCCCTCTTTTTTGACCTATTTTCTGTTTTCCCAGGCCCAACATTTTATCCATAGCCATGTCTAATTCCATTCTCACCTGTCAGAGAATACTAACACCCTACACAACCACAGCTGACATTTTATTAACATTACTCAGGGGACCAGCTTAGAAAACCTATACGTTCTTCCACATTAAGAAATTGATTAGCTGTATTATACCTCAGCCAGTATAGACTCAGTTCTGGCTGCACATTAGAATTACTTGGGGAGCTTTTAAAAAATCAGAAACAAAACAAACACCTCTGCTCATCACCAACCCCTGGAGATTCTGGTTCAACTATTATGGGATGGGGCCCCAGTCAGTGGTATTGTTTTTCGTTTTAAATTTATTTATTTTACTTATTTATTTTTGGCTGCGTTGGGTCTTTGTTGCTGCACGCAGGTTTTCTCTAGTTGGGGAGAGTGGGGCTACTCTTCATTGTGGTGAACGGGCTTCTCATTACTGTGGCTTCTCTCATTGTGGAGCACGGGCTCTAGGCGTGCGGGCTTCAATAGTTGCGGCACGTGGGCTCAGTAGTTGTGGCGCACGGGCTTAGCTGCTCCGTGGCATGTGGGATCTTCCCGGACCAGGGATCGAACCCATGTCCCATGCATTGGCAGGCAGATTCTCAACCACTGCGCCACCAGGGAAGCCCAGTGGTATTGTTTTTATTTTATTTATTTATTTATTTTATTTTTGACTGCGTTGGGTCTTCGTTGCTGTGCGCGGGCTTTCTCTAGTTGCGGCGAGCGGGGGCTACTCTTCGTTGTGGTGCGTGGGTTTCTCATTGTGGTGGCTTCTCTCATTGCGGAGCATGGGCTCTAGGCATGCGGGCTTCAGTAGTTGTGGCTTGCAGGCTCTAGAGCACAGGCTCAGTAGTTGTGGCACACAGGCTCAGTAGTTGTGGCTCACGGGCTCTAGGGCACAGGTTCAGTAGTTGTGGCGCATGGGCTTAGTTGCTCCGTGGCATGTGGGATCTTCCTGGACCAGGGCTCGAGCCCGTGTCCCCTGCATTGGCAGGCGGATTCTTAACCACTGCACCACCAGGGAAACCCCAGTGGTATTGTTTTTAAAGCTCTCTGGTAATATGTAGCCAGTTTTGAGAACCACAGAACTTTCATAGGGCGAGAAGATCAGCAGCCATGAGAACACATAACCCTAAGGCACAAAAGATCAATAGCTAGATCTTACCCATCCTGAGGATTCTTTGAACAATGAGAAGTATTTCTTTGCACATAGCAGAGTGGGAAATTGGACATAAGTATCAATAATGAGTGTGATAATGAATAGTTTGCCTGGCTGTGCCAAAGGATGTACATGTGAGAGAGATGGGAAATGAGATTTGTGAGGAAGAGAAGTAGACACGCGGGGTCAGGCAGTATAATCTCAACTACAAGGCCAAAGGCTCTTAGAAATGAGATTTACTAGACAGTTGGGAGCTCTCGTAAGTCCCTGAGCAGTATAATTTTCAGACATCTAGTGCTTCTTAAATTGTTTTCTGCTTCTAAATCACCTTATCTGATCACATGTTATATGTCTATATAAGTGTGCCATTCCACTGTTGCTTATGTGTATGTAGTATATTTGGTGTATTAAACCACCATGCCTGTTGGGGTATAACCATTAAACAACTATATATTTATTCCTCTGTCCCTTTAAAAATATTTGATGGAGCTAGTTCTTTCCTTGCTTCTGGATGAAAATCTAAGTGGTCCATGACTACTCTAGTAAGTTCTACATAATGGGCACTATCAAAAGCTGGCTCTGTCCTCTGGATCTGGCATGTGTTTAATCCTTCCTTTCATAGGATACTCAAATATTCTTTGGTGGAAACCTTCTCCTACTACTGCCAAGTTACTGCAGATCCCTTGATAATAGCAAATATTTCTTTATTCTGGCTGATGACTTAGTCCTTCCACAGGCAGACACTAGAAATCAGGTACTGCCTACAACTTCTCTCTGCTCAAGTCTGTTACCCACTCAGACAGGACTTAATAACACTCAGGCTCTCTCTCCTGCATGGCACACATCTGGTCCATGGGAAATGCTTATGTGTGTTCTGTGCCAACAAACTCTGGGAGTTCGGGCTGAACCCACTCATCCACCATTACTTTGACTTGTCAGTAGTGGCTAGTCTGCTTGCCTTTGGACTGTTACATTTGTAGGAAAGAGTCATACATCAGGGCCCAAGGCCTTGTAACTCTGGGGAATAAGTGCTCCTAAGTGTTCTGTTGAAGCCCCTCTCATCAGTGTGAGGTGAGAGGGCCAGCATTTCCTTACTCTGACTTGGGATGGAGGGTGGGATTCACTCCACATTGATGCTTCTTTCCAAAAATGCCTCCTCAGAACTGCTGAAGAAAAATGTATTAATCACAATTAACTAAATAATTCACTGATGCTACTTAGCCTGAACGGTTCTACTTAAAGTTACCCAGGTGAGAAGTGGCTAGATTGGAAACCACACTTGCCTTTATGATGATCAGTTTGGGATTCATATTTAAAACTACTGATTGTTTTCTCTGTCCTTGGCATATTAATGCATCTTCATACTTATGGCTCATTACTCCTTTTGGCAGTCTTATGGGCCTCTTACTTCACTTCTGTTTCAACTGCTGTGGTAAATGACTGCCTGCCTGTCCCCCCAGAGGACCCCAAAGCAAATTTCAGGCATGCCCCATAGCCTGATATTTAAAATCATGTTGCTCAAAACATACTCTCCAAATTTCATAAAAATCTGTCAAGCTGATTTTGCTTGATGTAGTAACAGAGATATGTTAAAACATATATGAACATATTTTTATTTTTATAGCTATACATACATGCAGTTAAAAATAAATAAATATTAGGTAGTAAATTCAACTGGCTAAGGAAAAGAGTATTTTGATTATGTTGTTGGAATAGTTGGGAATTTGAATGGTATTGTTTCTCAGCACTGCTGGAGGCTGGGGGATAGTAAATTTTCTCAAATACCATTTAAGTCTCTGTGCTCCTTGCTGTTTGTCTTGCCAGGATATCATAGGTCTTGATGGATTTGTTATGTGCAGTTATGCTTGGCTGATTGTTCCACCTCTTTGATCGTCCCACTAGGCTGTCCTTTGGAAATCTGCTGTTATCCTGGGCCTGCTGTGTTGCCATGTGCCCTGCAGCTTTCATCTGATAAACAGTTCTGTTTGTTTGCTCTCCTAGGTGCCTACTATATAAATTCGAATTAGAATAAAAGGTTTAGTTTTGACCTTCCCAAATTGCTAAATATAATTGTGTCTTTTTATACATCTTTACTATACTAAAGGCACTGCTGAACAGACATAATCCTTTCAGAAGGGAAATGAGTTATTTGACTTCTTTGGAAGTTGTAGATTCATTTTCATTTTTGCTGTAGTAGCCATTGTTTATTTGAAAATTTTCTTGCAGTTTATTAAAGTGAGCTCTCTCTGCATTTTGCTGGAGAACTTAGCTCTTCCTGACACAAATCACTGGGGGGGGTTATTTTTATTTATTTATTTTGCTATTATTTTTAAATATTTAGTGAATCACCAGCAGATTTTATAGCTCACTAAGAGGTTTCAGAGTTTCTTCTGCTGAAGCAGTGGGTTATAAACAAGATGTAATTTTTAAAATTGAGATTCCAGTACAGGTAGAGTTGAGGGTTGTATTAAATTTAGTAGGAGAAAAAACAAAGCGGGGTTAACTTCAACATTTACCTTTTGCAGGCATCTTTATTACTCTCCCATCATCTGGCCTCTCTCTGGGAGAACCTCCGGCTCTTGGTGGCAAGTACTCATTCTGTATGAAGAGGTTATCTTCAGGGAATGGGGGCATCCCCTCTTCTTATTAAAGTCCTGGGATCTGAACATTTTTCCTGGGATCTGAACATTTTTCATCAACAGATGGCTTAAAGTTTGTGTACTTGATGCAGAGAGGTGTTACTTAACTCTCATTTTACTTCTCAAATTTCTAAAATTAAGTGTTCTTAAAGGAAAAGAGGTATAAACCCTAGGGTTGTAGGTTTAGTATATCACAAGCAAGATATTTCTTTAATATTTTTATCTTCAAAAGTCCTATAACATTGACATTCAAATATATATATATATGTATACATATATATAACATTTATGTTTAATGTAAACAATTTATATGTAAAATTATTTTCCCCTAGGCAACCTTTGAGTAAAATTAATAATTATTCCTGTTCTGGGTAGAAATTCAGTGTGGTCTGGTTCCTCTATTCCTCCCATTTTACTCTTTCCTAGGCGATTAGAGTCGTTATGGCTTTTCTTTCAGAGGATATGTTGTGTGATGATATGTTGTGTCGTCTTTCTTCCACTCTAGTAAGTATCAAGCTGTACTTGATGGAGCTCCTATTATGGCTTTATATTTTCCCCATGTTAGCTCTCTTTAGGGGAGGGCTAACTTTGCTGCATATACAACTGCTGTCTCTGACAAAGATGGAATTCAGTGCCCTCATTGTCAGCATTTATTTATTTTTTAATACAACCTGCCTCCTCTTTGTTCTTCCCTCTCTCCCAGCACACTTTGAGGCTGGCTCAAATGCTTTCCATTTGCTACAAATCCCTTTCAACAATTTTATCTTCTTTACCACTTATTTCCTCTAGAAATACATTGTTCATTTCTTAAAGATATGTATAAATCTTTTAGGTATGATATTTAAAGCACAATAAACGTAAGCCTAGGTACTTTCTGAGTGAATTAACTACTAAAGCTTATATATAGAGCTATGCATGTGCGAGTGTATGCAAATAGTGAATAGCAGTCAGAATATTATTGTCACCTACCATACTGATAATTGAAGATTCCACAGATAGTGTGTCAGATTCTCTTGTCCCTTTGCCAAGCATTCTTCTTGGTCCCTCCCCAATCCCCTCTTTTTTGCGTTCATCATTCTAGCTTCTAGGATCTCTTAGAAGAAGCAAAGATGTTGTCAATACAACATCCAATACATGCCAAAAGGAACATCTTTTCTTCCTGCTGTTTTGCTTCCTTCCTTTTTATTTATTCTTCCTATTTCTAGACTATGCATACCCTGTTAATAATCAGCAGTAACCCATTAATACTCATGAGGTAGGTATGCAGGAGAAAATTTAATTGGCATCATTCTACACTTGCAAACTGAGAACAGGGATGGGTTTAAATCACTCTAGATGAAGAACCAGAATCTAAACTTATTGCCATTGACTCAGGGCTATTCCTTTCTCTCTCCTTTGCAATAGCACTTCAAAGTACACCACAGCACAGATTTCCAGACATAAATAGAATACTTAAATTAGAGCTGTGACCTGTCTTTAATAATAAACCAATAATGAAATACTGACCAGAAAATCACCTAATTACTGAACATATATGAAATTTCCACTATACTGCTTGGATTTGAAGGGACAAATTACTTTAGGTTTGAATCCTATCCATTTAGCTGGAATTATGTCCAAGCTGTAGGTTATCCCAAAGCAATGGATACATAAGTAACTGTATATCTCAGAATACTGGTTAATTTTTATAACTTCCAATTAAAAGGTTTCTAGTCTTAGATTTCATAGGATTTGGTTGGAAATGATACAATAATCAAAGCTTCTCTTTGTTATTCTATAGTTTCCTTGCATTCATACATTCAACCAACACATACTTAGGGCCTAATATATGTCATATACTGTTCTAGGTGCTGTAAAAATTACTTACTGAGTGAACGTGTTTGCAATTTTGCAATTCAGCCATATTTGGAAAATGGATCTAGAAGAAGTGAAGGTAAAGTAAGGTTAGGATGAAGTCATAGATACAATATCTCTCCATTGCAAATTACAATCATTCCTTTTCATTGTTGTTTAAATGAATCATAGAATTTTGGGGATGCATGGAACCTAGTCTAATCCCCTACCATGTAGAGTAGAGAAAACTGAGTATGGGCAGATTAAGTGGTATGCCCAGGATCACAGAGCAAATTATTGGCAGCTGGATCCAGCCCAAGATTGCTGAGTGTTAGGATTGTTAGGAACATGTGCATTTTAGCAAGACCAGGGAAAACCCTTAGGCTTCGTGAAGTCATTGATGACCCTGAATCCAAAGGTATGCCTTCTGCCTTTTTAGGAAAAGAAAAAAAATCTCACATCGTTGTCAGGGTCCTAGCTTTCAAATTTGGTTAGTAGATTCATTGGTGCTGATTGGCCTGTTAAATATAAACAAATAAATAATTACTTTTTTCATACAGAAGTTAAGGAGATGGTATTTTGGACGATTTTTCCGTCTAAGACAAAATTGACTTCTCCTTGTGTGGCCCTTCGGTTTCTCTTGTCACTACTGAACAGAGGTAGCATGAACATCACAGAGACTGAAAGCTGTATGGAACATTAGGTACCATAATTTAACCTTTTCATTTTACAATTGAGATAACAAAGCCTAAATAAAGAAAGTGACTTGCCAGTGATGTACAAATAGCTAGAGGCAGAGCAAGACATCTTGATTCTTAATTCTAAATTCTTCTGCCTCCTTATTTCATGTTCTGACATTATTTGGTAGAATATAAGAATCTTGTTTCATAGGCAATAAAGTGTTTATCCTTCCTTTGAAAACAAACTTTCTGCTAGCACTAGAAGATGATTCTGTGTCTGTTTGTATCCACTCCTGGGTTTCTGGGGTATTTTCTTCCAGCATTCTGAGGTATAATATGCCTATGGTTTCACAGAGAGTGACCAAATTTCAATAAAATTTGCTCTGGATGGGCCTTGGCTTTATTCCTTTAAGTTCTTAGAAAGGTGGTGATTGGGCTGGGCATTTTCTATAACAGAAAAATAAGCTATTTAAAGAGAAGTTCCTATGCTACTGACAGTTTCCTTTTCTTTCCAGATTTGGTTCATTCTCTTAGGCATCTTATTATAGAATTATATGAGGGATGTATGTGTATATATCTGGAAAGTTTTACAGATATTTAAACAGAAGAAGCACGAAAATTCTCTCCTGACAACAAACCCCTCAAATAATCACCCCTTAAAAATAAGTTATGGCTGAGTAATAGCCATGGCTTTCATTGTCTACAATGGACATCCATTAGGAATCTGGGGCACAAGGTTGATGGATCATTGCTAGCAAGTAGGAGGACTCCGTTAATCATTCTGAAGGGTTCCAAAGTTTATTTGAAAGTTCAGTTCATGGAGAAAGAAGGTCTTTGTGAAGCCCTTTCTATAGTTGATGAAAGTTCAGCCACTGCTGGTATACTGGGGATAACATGATAGATTTGCTTCTGGTATCTACACCCTCACTCATTTGCTCTCACACCTTTACTTCTCAAGCCAAAATGGCCCATGTACTTGTTTTGGATAAGCCAATATAAAAATTCATGAAAAAAAAGCTGCATGCCTATTCATCTATATTAGGTAACAAATCCCTGCTCCCAATCAAGGAAAAGAAGTTCAACCTCACTGAATTTTCTTATTGTTCAGACTGCTTTTATATATTCACAAAATGATAAATATTTATATAATTTTACATCATGACCTGCTCTGTCATATTACACGTACTGTGTACTGACCTTCATCCTTCTTAGTAACACTCTCTTATTTGTGTTGTATAGAGATCTAACTCCTACCCTTTGCCCCATTGGTCTTACCCAGAGAGAATTTGTCTAGCCCCTGCACCCCAATCTTGATGCTATCTTGGTTCTCAGCACGAGGAAAATCCGAGAGTCACCAATGATCCACTTAGAAAATCTTATTTTTTATCTACATGTTTGCTGATAAAAACAATTGCTCAGAGGAGCAGGAAGATTTCTGTGGTTCTATTACTACCACTGCCTTGGAGTTGTGTAGATTTCTAGTTTCCATACTTCACTGAATCCTTATAAGACTCTATGAGTTAACTGACACAAATTTTCAATCATATTTTCAGGTGAAGAAATTGAGTCTCATGAAATAAAGTGACAGCAAAAGTTACTGAGACACTTGGTGATGAAAATAAGACTGGAGAACAGATCTAATTTTTGGTACAGAACTTTTTCCTAAAGCATCCCAGGTTTCTATGTTTTCTCACATAAAGATTCAAAGTTTGTTTCCGTATAAGCAGCCACAGAATCCTGAGCCTATGAGCGAAGTCAGTGTATAATATAAGCCCCGTGTATCTGACCTGTGACTATTTCTGCTAGTGCAGCTGATAATGATTGTCACTGATAAGGTAAATGATTGAGTAAAGCCCAGGAAATCTCTAGGCCATGTAGGTATTTTTTATTCATAGCTTGAGGCTGTGGTGGGAAAGCAAGAGAAGGTAATGAACGTTTATTGAGTGTCTCACTAGGTACAAATTCTGTGCAGGTGCTTTACCTATGAGCATAGCAATCCTCTCAGGGAGTTAGACATTTTCTGCATTTTCAAAATGAAGGATGTGAGATTCTGAGGAAGAATCAAGATCTTGCAGCTAGAAAGTAGCACATGCCGGTGAATGCATTGTGGTTCACCAGAGTCTTCTTCCATAAGTAAAACCCAACTTCTTCATCAGAGCAAAGATATTCTAAAAAGAGCCAGATATTCTTCTGCACTGTAGCAATTGAAATAGTCAGTTAACAAAGCATGGTATGGCATGGGGAGACAGACCAGGATTGAAATTTTAATTGAATAAATTGTACTATATTATTATTACCATCAAACTCGATACATTTCAGTGTTTTTGGTCTTCTTTATCCTTTAAGGAAAAAATACATTTCATTTCACTTAAACTGGTATTCTCTTTCAGTCACAGAATCTTTAACCATGTATTTATGTGGTATTACACTTATACATTTACATATTTTAGTACCCAAGGGAGTCCTGGGAATTTCAAGTTTAATATAAGATGAATTTTGGAATAGAGACTATATAATACTTATGTCTCCAGACATTCTCTGGAGACTTCCAAGTGGGGGGGGGGGAAACTATTTCAAAGCTTCCAAACACATCTAAAAAGTGAAATCCTGTTGATAAACCCTTTGGCTAAATTCCATGAACCAAAACTTTTGCAAACGAATCTCATTGAAGTTTTATTGAAAAAAAAAAAAAGGAATTCCATCAAAACAACAATAACAACTGAATCACTTCCAGGTCAATGCTAAAGACTATGCTTAAGAGAGATGGTTTTGATCATTTAATTTTTTAAATGGAAATATGAGCCTAATGAAATTTCCTCACATGCAGCCTCTGCTCTTGGCAGTGAAATATCTCCACAGATACACTTGTCAACATAATAACTGGCAGCATTTTTCTTTCATCCAAAGAGGTAACATTTGCAATTACTGATGAGATCTGGAAAGATCTACTAGATGAGTGGCTAACCAAACAAGGTCCTAGGGGTAAAGGCTTTTCTGGATGTACTGATAGAGCACTGTCACAAAATGTTGGTTTATTTAGTCCTCTAATTAACATTTACCTATGAGCATAGCAATCCTGTGTGAGAGTTAGACATTAGACATTAAGTTCCTGGGTGCAGCAGTTTAAAGGTGGGAATTAATCCAAAGTAGTTTTGCAGTTATAAAGCTGTATATGGTTGAGAAACTGATAATCATTTTCCTGATTTTTTCTTGCCATCTAAAGCTGTGCTTAAGAGAGCATCCTTTTTGGGGTTGGATTAAGGGGTAGTTGGAGCATAGTGTCATCACACTGACATTTCGTAATTCTTTTTGGTAAGCAATTGAATTCACAGAGTCCAAATTTTAAATAAGTGCTTCAAGTATCTTGATGAGAATAATGGCAGTCATTTTGCTTCAAAATATTCCTTAAAACTGTCATTGTTTGCAGATGACATGATACTATACATAGAAACCCTTAAAGATGCTACTGGAAAACTACTACAGCTCATCAGTGAATTTGGTAAAGTTGCAGGATACAAAATTAATATACAGAAATCTGTTTCATTTCTATACATTAACAACAAAGTATCAGAAAGAAATTAAGGAAATAATCTCATTTACCACTACATCAAAAGGAATAAAATACCTAGGAGTAAACCTACTTAAGGAGGCAGAAGACCTGTATTTGAAAACTATAAGATGCTGGTGAAAGAAATTGAAGACCACACAAACAGATGGAAAGATATGCCATGTTCTTGGATTAGAAGAATCAATATTGTTAAAAGGACCATACTACCCAAAGCAATCTACAGATTCAGTGCAATACCTATCAAATTGTCAAGGACATTTTTCACAGAACAAGAACAAAAACATTTTAAACTTGTATGGCAACACAAAAGACCCAAATAACCAAAGAAATCTTGAGGAAGAAGAACAGAGGTGGAGGAATCATGTTCCCTGACTTCAGACTATACTACAAAGCTATAGTAATCAAAATAGTATGGTACTGGCACAAAAACAGACATATAGATCAATGGTGGAGAGCCCAGAAATAAACCCACACATTATGGTCAATTAATCTATGACAAAGGAGGTAAAAATATATAATGAAGAAAAGACAGTCTCTTCAATAAGTGGTGCTAGGAAAACTGGACAGCTACATGTAGAAGAATAAAATTAGAATATTCTCTAACACCATACAAAACTAAACTCAAAATGGATTAAAGACATAAGACCAGATACTATAAAACTCCTAGAGGAAAATATAGGCAAGACATTCTTTGACATAAATTGCAGCGATAACTTTTTTGGATCCATCTCCTAGAGTAATGGAAACAAAAGCAAAAATAAACAAATGGGACCTAATTAAACTTAAAAGCTTTTGCACAGCAAAGGAAACCATAAACAAAATGAAAAAACAACTATGGAATGTGAGAAAATATTTGCAAATGATGCTACCAACAAGTGATTAATGTCCAAATACAAACAGCCCATACAGCTCAATATCAAAGTAAAACAACAAACCACCCAATCAAAAAATAGGCAGAAGATCTAAATAGACATTTCTCCAAAGAGGACATACAGATGGCCAAAAAGGACATGAAAATATGCTTAACATCTTTGTTTAACCCAGTTTTCTCAAGAAGCTACAAAATGTGTATTATGTCCATTTGGAAGGGAAAACTGAAGCCTAGATATTTTTAACTTACCCCATATCACCTAGTTAACAATGGCAAAGCTAGTATTGGATCCCAGTTTCTCTGACCCCAAAGGTCTTCATCCTTCTGCCAGACCATGCTACACCCTAGTGCTGATGTCCCTCAAAGTATGCTGACCTGCCAGGTTTTTTTAATTGTCAGAATATCCTAGGGGATGATTACACTAGCAGATTGAACCCCCTTTCTATCCAAACAGCAATACTCTGATAGCAAAGTGATTTTTAAAAAAGCCATAAATGCAGAGGAACAAAGAGAATATAATAGGAATTTGGAATACAAGAAACATTTGGAATACAAGAAAGCAGACAGGCAAGTGGTAACTGCACTAATCAACCAGAAAGATCTGGATCTAAGAGATCATGAGAGGAGCTGGAAGTCAACTGATAGCTGATAGTAAGCCCAGCCTCTGCCTGAAGGACCATCTTGAGAGTTTATACCATTCACCAAAGCAATGAAGTGCTGGAATTTTTAGAGCAGCTCAGGCTTTCAACAAGTAGGCAAGAGGTTAAGCTGTAAATTTTGGATTTTGAATGCTCTAGAATTTCCCATTTCTGTTTTCAGCTATGGAATAAAGGAAGAAACAGAGAATTAAAAGTTCCTGTGGTATAGATACCAACAACCAGGATGATCTTGGGTGTGTCATTACTTCTCTGGGTCTCGATATTCTGAAATATAAAAGGAAAAGACTACACTAAGCCACCTCTATGATCCCATTAGTACAAACATTCTGTGATCCTGAAGATGTAATCTCTGTTTCATAGGTCTGCATTTATGTCAAGGGAAATGTCATTGTAAGTTTTTTATCATCATAGCAAAACCATAAAAGTAGCAGATGAGCAGTACATTTGTATATCACAGTGTAACCAGTCATCCCTCAATTATACAAATCTTATTGAAGAAATGACAGTCAAAAGCCTCTCCATATTCAAGTATAAAAAATCTATAAAATTATATTCAACTGGTTAGCAGCCTGTGTCTGAGTTTTTAATAGAGTTATATTTCTTTACTGTGTTCAAAGAGGACCTTTCTACTTGAATATAAGAGATGGGGTACCTCATTTGGCTGCCCTTTCTAAACTGTGGGCTAAATTTATTAATGCAGTTCATGACTTCTCCCCTTTATTTATTTCATTAAACATGGTTTTTATTTTCTCATAAGCCAATATATATTTTGTTATTATGGAAATAAATATCAAGTAGGTAGGAATGAGATTACAGATTTATCCCACATAAAGACAATGTGACAGATGAAAACCTGCATTTAAAAAGAGCTATATCAATGTGAATTATTCACTTTCCCCAGATTACTTATAAATATATTTTTATTTCTCAAGGATTATATTAAAGAACATTTAACACAATATTCATTCATTCAAGTAAACAAATTCAAGTTATTCACAATTTTTAGGATTTTATTTCTTGTTTAATTAGGTCATCTTGTGTGGTTTAAGCAACTTGAGTTTTTTAAAATAAAAGAATTAGTAAAATTTCTGCTTGATGGTAGTAATTACATTGGATTTGGAGACAATGCAGAATGAGGGGACATACAACTAAAAGAAAGCTAGAAAGGTTATAATAGAGAAAAAAACTAATATGTTTCCATCTAAAACTTCAACTGAACTGAACAGATAAGAAAAAAATACTGAATGGACTAAGAAAAATGAATACAAAATCCAAATAATGGTCTGATTTTGGAACTTAAGGATTCCATGTGTCTTTCATTTACATAATCTCATTCTCTCTCCACATATATATATATATATACATATATATGTATCTGTATCTCTCTCCATATATATATATCTGTATCTCTGTATATCTACACACACACACACACACACACACACGAGTTGGGAACACTAGATTAATTCATATTTTGTTTCCCATATTGGAGAAACAGATTTGGAAATTAGACCTTTAAAGATTTTGCTATACTACAGATTGAAATAGATTGTTCATTTGATGATACTGAATCCCCAGTATGACAACCTTTATCATGACCTCCTTTTCTATGCAAATGAATTAAAAATATTGAATAGTCTTTGTGTTAGGGGCCAGGAGGACTCTAAAGATGAAAAGAAAAAAACTGACATTTATTTGGCACATACTATGAGCTAAACACTGTGTTAGTCAATTTGTGTGCAAGGCTGTTAATATTATCTGTATTTCACTGAATTAGAAATTGAGGCCTGAAGAGAACCTCTAGCAAGTATAGCATCTGGGCCTCATACCCAACCATCAGATTTAATACATCATCCCCTGTACTACACTGGCTCCCTAAAATACAGTCCTAGTCTGTAAGTTGCTTATCAGGCATTGTTTTCTCAAAATAGTAGACAAGGGAATATAATACTTGTGGAGCATGGTAACTGACAGAAGGGATATAGAAATGTTGTTGGAGGAGATCAGAGTAGGGAATGAGTGTATTTACTTAGTGGAGCAACAGGAAACTCTTCATGTGAAAGACAGTATTAGAGATTGCTTCCTAAGCAATAAGAAAATTTTGACAGTTGGAGATGGGGGTAGGAACATTCCAGAAGAAAAGAAGTCAGCTAAAAAGTTACTTATGCAGAAAGTACAGAGGTAATCCTGGAAAAGGAAATTAGCCAGTTTTATGGGCGTCTTTAAGTTAAAAGCCAAGGAGTCCTTAAATGTCAAAAGAGACTGAAAGTGCAGACCTTAATTAGGAGGTAACCATAATAGACTAAATATCAATACATGTGGGTCTTGGCAGCCACTGGATATGGTGGTGTTAGAGAGGGAGATGACGACAATGATTCAAAGATTAGGATCCAAATGCTATCATCATCATATTATTGTTATTATTATTGCTAATAGGAAAAAGAAACCAGAACTAGTAAAAATCTTCCTGCATGAATATATTTGTGTTGCTTTTATTTTTGAATCCTGTTCTCCTCTAGGACACATATCCCAAGCATAAACAAACATAACAATTTCTAGTCCTCTATGCCATATGTGGACATATGGACCAGATATGATCCCTGGACCAGAACCTAGGTTCCCAGGCTGTGGCGCACAGTACTGGGATATATAGGTTACCAGCGGTGCATCATTCCATCTCCAAGTCAATCAAGAGATCGATTTTCCCCATGAGGGCTACCCTTTCTTTTTTTTTTTTTGGCTGCGCCTCAAAGCTTGCAGGGATCTTAGTTCCCCCACCAGGGATTGAACCCGGGCCCTTGGCAGTGAAAGTGCAGAGTCCTAACCACTGGACTGCCAAGGAATTCCCAGAACTACCCTTTCTTAATTGTGGTAATTTATGTATCTATTCAATTAGCCCAATATTGTTTTTTCTTTCAGTATATACATTTTTTTCAAAAAACTGCTAAGTCGTTAAGACTTAAATAAGTTGTTTGGACCCAACTACTTAATAAACAGAACTGTTAGGGTTTTTTTGTTTGTTTATTTGTTTGTTTATTTCCTCTTGGCGATGTGAGAAAAATTACTGAGATATTAAAGGTGCTGTAAACTTAAAGTTTGAGGACTACAAATGTACAACTCTGCATATAGTACTGGGCAGAGTATGAGTGCCATTAAATAGGACAAGATTTCTTTGAATCCCACTTCCAAGAATTTTTTCTCCACCCCACATCAGCTACCCAGTTCCACGGTCATATTTTAGATCTTGTCATCAGGAATAACTGTACCATTCCAGTGCCCCATTTTCAACCATTTTCACAGTGGGACTTCTCTTACTCAGTATTTTTTTTTTTTTTTTGCGGTATGCGGGCCTCTCACTGTTGTGGCCTCTCCCGTTGCGGAGCACAGGTTCCGGACGCGCAGGCTCAGCAGCCACGGCTCACGGGCCCAGCCGCTCCGCGGCATGTGGGATCTTCCTGGACCGGGGCACGAACCCGTGTCCCCTGCATCGGCAGGCGGACTCTCAACCACTGCGCCACCAGGGAAGCCCTCAGTATCTTTTATATACATTATTCTTTACTGTTCTCTTGTGCTCACTTCCCTGCTCACCCAGCTTAGAATCCATGCAACTTTTCCCAACTACAGCCTCAATTCTTTTCCCTTCACTTTTCCTGTCATACTTACTTGACAATACCTCTACCCTCATTAAACCTAACTCTCCAGATACTTCACCTCTGCACCTGTGCATCAAAGTGTGGCTGGAGAAAAAGACACAATCATGCTGCCTAATCAATGTTAAATTCTCAAACACATCATTGACGCCTCATGGTAAGCCTAATAAATTCACCTGATTTTCTGACATGACTCACACCTTCTTCCTCTTCTCCAAACTCTAATACTCTTTCTCCAATCCTTTATTCCTTCCTTCACTGAAAAATAGAATCTCTCAAAATAGACCTCATTTTCCCTCCCCAAATCTCTTACTATACCTGCATCCACATCTCTACAGTCTTTTCCCTCTTGTTTCCTGATTGAACTAGTCCCATTCTAACCTGCAGCTACTGTATTTGTATATTAGATATCAGTCTCTCTTGCCTATTCAAGGGCTTTTTTTTTTTTTTTTTTGCGGGGCCTCTCACTGTTGTGGCCTCTCCCATTGCGGAGCACAGGCTTCCGGAGGCTCAGGCTCATCGGCCATGGCTCACGGGCCCAGCCGCTCTGCGGCATGTGGGATCTTCCCAGACCGGGGCACGAACCTGTGTCCCCTGAATCGGCAGGTGGACTCTCAACCGTTGCGCCACCAGGGAAGCCCAGGGCTTCTCTTTTGCATCTCAATATTTTCTTTGTCTTGTTGATCACTCCCATAAATATAAAATCATGCTATGCAGTATTTCATTTTCAAATATAGTAAAGGACCCATCTTTAATCAAACAATCACCCCGTTTGTCTGCTCCTTTTTACAGCAAAACAAAAACTTGTCTCTACTCATTGTCTCTTCCTCATCTATCATTCTCTCTTTGATCCACTCCAATTCTCCAATTAGGCTTTTGTTTACACCATCTACCAAAATAACTCTTATAAAGGATACTGCCATTTTGCCAGGCTCATGGTATGTTTTCAGTTTTTATCTTACTGTATTTCTCAGTAGCATTTGGCATTGATGATCATTCCTTTTATTTAGAAACACTTCCTCACTGGTTTTTGGGGTCCTGCTCTTCTAGCTTTTCTAACATCTCTTTCATCATTGTCTGTCTCATCCGCTACCAAAGAATCTCTGTATGAAGGGTTTTATCTTGTTTACCTGTATCCTCAGTACCTATAACAGAACCTGGCACATAATACTAGGGGCCCCAAAATAGAGATAAGTGTTTTAGATGGAAAATTTAGGGAAGACAATGAAGGCAGTGCCTTTAAACTGGACCGGATTGGGCAGGATTTCATCAAATATTTTATTTTGAAGTGTTAGGGGAAGTAAGTTAGAGGAAAAAGCATTAGCGAAGATGCAAATTTAGAAATCATTGGCCTGGACTTCCCTCGTGGTCCAGTGGTTAAGACTCCGTGCTTCCACTGCAGGGGGTGCAGGTTCGATTCCTGGTCAGGGAAATAAGATCCCACAAGCCCTGCAGTGAGGCCTTTAAAAAAAAAAAAATCATTGGCCAAACTTTGGGAATAATGACTTGCTTTCCAGTCACACTGCAGTATGGGGGTTAGGATTTCAACTTTTAAATCTGGGGGGACACAAACAAGCAGTTCACAATAGACATCTATACTGCATCCGGAGGCAAGTGTACATTCAGGCTTAGGACCAGTTGCCTTGCACATGGGTGACATTGGATACAAGATGTGTGGATAGATTCTTTTATTTATTTATTTTTTATTATTTATTATTTTATTTTTGGCTGTGTTGGGTCTTCGTTGCTGCATGAGGGCTTTTCTCTAGTTGTGGAGAGCGGGGGCTGCTCTTCCTTGTGGCGCGCTGGTTTCTCATTGCCGGTGCTTACCTTGTTGTGGAGCACGGGCTCTAGGCAGGCAGGCTTCAGTAGTTGCGGCACTCAGGCTCAGTCGTTGTGGCTCACGGGCTCTAGAGCACAGGCTCAGTAGCTGTGGCGCAAGGGCTTCGTTGCTCCGTGGCATGTGGGACCTTCCCAGACCAGGGCTCGAACTCATGTCCCCTGCATTGGCAGGCAGATTCTTAACCACTGAGCCACCAGGGAAGACCCAAGATATGTAGATAGATTCTTATTAGAACATAGTGCATTGATGCAGTGATGCTTTTGCAGGCCATATTTGAAAAATGAAATTATTATTCATGGCAATCACTAATGCTAGGCCTTTTCAGTAGAGGGCACTGGAGGGGTATCTAGGAACATGTCTTCCAGTTTCAGTGCTATTTATCTTGGTCGATCAGTGACTTCCTACATAGTTTCCCCAGGAATCCAGTGGGCAGTTCCCAAGTAAGCCCCAGTGGGCAGCTCTCTAGCAAGTCCTTTGGGTGCTCCAGTGGGTGTCTTCCATGCAAATCTAATTGGCACCCCAGTGAGTGGTTATTTTTTTGCTTGCCAGCCTCAGCCTGCAGGAACTTAGCAAACTTGGCCATCTCTGGGGCCATAGCCACACCTTCCAGTGAAATCTGAACCTCAGCCCTGGTGGAGCTCATTTCTGGGCTTGTTTCTTCCTTGGGCACTATCCTTCAGCCCTATGGATAGTGGCTGCATCTCATGTTTATTTTCTTGTATTCTTTAGTGTTCTTTTACCTTTTACTAGTAAAATGTTTATTCTCTTTGTACTAGTTAGTAATTCTTTACAGTTTCCCTGATTAAATTACTGGTGTGGTTTCTGTATCCGGTTGGGTTCTTACTGATAAATGATTATTCCATGTATAATGGATATCACCCAGATGTAGCAATTGGTAAATTCAGAATGTGCCTTTTAAATGCTAATATATTTTCCTTTCTAATTACCAGCAATTGGTCATCATATAGCAGAATCTACATCCAAACTTAGTAAAAAAAAAAAACCCCTCAATTTACCCAAGTATATGTTGAAATGAAAGCAAAGCACCATAAAATGTCAGTTGTCAAATGAATTTGAGAAGCATATGAAAATGTTTTCTTTTCTCTTTTGCAGCAGACATGCTAATAAAACAAATATTTGAATGACAAATCATAGAATAACATGAACTTGAGATTTAATTGTGATCTGTTGAAACTGCATTATCCAAGTCATGATACGGAAAAACAAAAACAACAAATAAAATATGTTTTGTCAAACCTCTGTGTCTAGAGTAGTGGAGAGAAATAAAAATACTGAGCCAGTGTTAATTTGAAAATACGGAACCAGTTCTTGGGGAAATTATTGGCTTTTCCAGAGATAATTCTATGGTCTAGACCAAGGAGTGACCAATTAAGGCTGCAGGTTGACCTCCTGCTTTTGCAAATAAAATTGTATGAGAATACAGCCATGGCCATTCATTTACATTTTGTCTGTGGCAGCTTTTGCTTGACAATGCACAATAGAGTAGTTGTGACAGAGACCAAATTACTCCACAAAACCTCAAATATTTATTATCTGTCTCTTTAGGAAAGTTTGCTGACCCTGCAGGATGTGGGATCTGTTTTCGCCATTGAGGCTTGAAAGCAGCTAAATAAATGATTGTGACTAAGTTCCAGTAAAACTATTTATAAAAACAGGCTACAGCCCAGATTTGGCATATGGACTTTCATTTGCTGACCCTTATTGTAGAGCATAGTAGGTATGCAATAAATATTAGCTGAATAAATTTTAAAAATTGATTTAAAAAATTCTAATATTGCCAACATATTCTGTTCTCTTTTTCAGAGTGTGTGTGTATCTAGATGATACTTATGTGACAACTGACCACCGGCTCTGATGGATGACTTATGTAACCTCTGGAGAGTTCCCTACATTGTGATCAGAAAGTACTGTGCCCGTGTGGAAAACATTGCAGTCCTGGGGCTAAAGATAAATTTCATGCTTGATAAAAAACGACCAAAAGGTAAGGCTTCTCTCTGGTGTGCTGCAGTCTTCAGTCTTCTGTTTTTCATCCCCAGTGGCAACTCAAAGCTGTCCTTAATCCATCATATACCTCTTGAGTGTGTGCTCTGGGTTCACTGTCATGATGAAAAACTACTCCATGAACTCAGCAGAGGAACTCCAGATTGAATCTCAGCTGTTTACATAGCTTCTGAAGAAAATGTCACCCAAATATGGGAAACAATCCAAGAGGCATTTCGAGTATTTGTTTTAAACTAGAAATATTGACAGTGGTACATGTTTTTTTTGAAGCTGTTTGTTAATTCTACAAATCCAGGGAGGCAACTTTCACTAGCCAGTTTGAGATTACCTAATTTGATGATGCTACCTCCGTTATCTCATTCAAACCTGCCCTGGCACCTCTATCCTACTGCAAGTAGCATAATCCAGGCCCTCATACCTCTTCTCTGAATTGCTGCCTCCAGCTCTTCATGTCTCTAATTTGTTTCACCTTTCTCAGCCAGATTAATCTTCCTGAAGCACAAATTCCATCACATCACTATTTTTCTCAGAAACCCCAAATGATTCCCATATGCCTGGAGAATAAAATATCGTTTTAGCCAGTCAACAGCCTTTGGTTCCATTTATCTCTACCACTCCCTACCCCTTCTGCTTACTCTCGACTACTTCCTTTCATGGAGGGTTGCCAGATAATAATATACAGGATACCCAGGTAATTTGAATTTCAGATGAGTAACTTATTAGTATGAATATATCCCAAATACTGCATGGGAAATATTCATACTATAAAAATAATTCATTATTTATATGAAATTTAAATTTAACTGGTATTTTTATTTGCTAAATCTGGCAACCCTACTTCCATGCTTGCTATATTTACCAGATTCAAATATATTTTGTTTTCTATATGTACCTCATGCTTTTCAGTTTTTCTGATTCTTGTCAGAATTACCTCCTAAATACCTAGATGCCATAAATAAAATATGGAGCCCATAACTGTTCACTCTCCTAAGTCAACATGATGTAGAAGAAAGGATAAAAATGAGACATACTTGGATTAGCATTATGACTTCAAGTTGGCCATCTCTGTGACCTTTGGACCAACTGCTTAGCTTTTATAGGCTTCATTTTCTCCATCTACACAATGAGGATCATAATACCAACTTCAAGTGATTATTTTAAGGTTAAGTGTGTAATTTTATAAAATCTTTCTAAAAATATGTGGTTCATAGGAGGGGTTCAATAAATGACAGTACCTTATCAACTTTCTTCTTTTATCAGTGCTTCTTAAACTTGAGTAACCTCAAAGTTCCCCCAATATATGGATTCCAATGTAAGAAACACTTTATTAAATAGTTAGGTGGTCATTTCCCACCTTACACATAAATACTAATCAAACTTAAGCAATGAAAGTCTGAGCAAAGCATGGTTATTAGAGGTTTATCTAGATAATCTAGAATAAGATATATTTTTCAACTCAACAAAATACAAAGACAATATTTAAACACTATCATAAAGAACTTTAGGAGTCACAGGAATACACCAGTAGATCCTTATTAGAGAAACACTGCAGTCAGTCTTATTTGTATATATGCTTTACTCTCTACTAGACAGATTGTCCTTAGTCAGGCCACATATCTGGGTTTTGTTTATTTTCCATAGAGAAGTCTTCTGTAGAGCAGAAACTTATATTCATTAACTGAAAGGCTGATTGACTGAATATATAAATATTGATCTCAAATTCAGAAGTATAGGCTTTAATGATGACTTACGTGTACGTTTAGCAATACCATTTACATCCAAGGCCTGTTTTTTTTTTTTTGGCTTGTGGCTTGTGTGATCTTAGTTCCCTGACCAGGGATTGAACCCATGCCTTCAGCAGTGAAAGTGCAGAATCCTAACCACTGGACCGCCAGGGAATTCCCCAAGACCCTTCTTGATGGTGTATCTGTACCACCTCTTCTGTATAGAGACTGGGTTATGTGACTTTGGCCATGGTTTGTTGGACATCTGACCTGGCTGGCGTATGCTGAGTCAACCAGATTTTGTCTCACAGGATGTGGGAATTGTTGTCAATCTCTGGTGGGTATTTGAAGTAAAGTGCTGTCTGCCTCCCATGGGGCATCTTATTCTACTGGGAGAAGCAGATAAAATTATTCTGCAGAGGGTGATATTAATGAGGCAGCCACTGAACTGGGGCTTAAGAGAAATTGCAAAGTAACCTGTGACCCAGCTTTCCACTACCTGATTTAGTCCCTTATGGAAGTAAAGTGCTCGTAACTCCTATTTTTGTTGAGAAAGTTTGAGGCTATTTTTTGTTATTCACAATCAAATAACCTCTAATGAAAGCACTCGGGTCAAAATTGAGTACATCTTTCAGGACAGCTGCATAGCGTAGTGAGGGTCACCTGTGGGCAGTGTGAATTTTAGAGCTGGCTGTGTGCATGTGCTCTTTCAAGGCAGAGGAAGCTAAAGGAAAGCAAGAGGGAATGGTAGACAGGTGAGAGAAAGGACCACCGATTGGCTAAGTGAATATCAAAAAACTTGGGGAAATTGTCTAATGAATTCTTTACTAAGTCATAGTAAATGGTGTGCACCCTCTCCTTCATTTTCCTGTGACATGTTCAGAAAACCTATAATATTCACTAAACTTTGGATGAGTGTGCCTTTTTTATGATCAATGTGCAAGACAAATATTTTGGGTGGCAAGATTGATACCTGTTTTGACTAAATGTAGTAGTGGAGCCCAGACTTGGATTTCAAATATGCTGGGCTATTGTTTCAGTTTTCATTTGAAGAAAAGGTTTCATAGGTAAAAATTTTCATAAAACAGGCGTAATAAAAAGAGCCTGAACAAAGAATTGAAAGGTATGGGATAATGTTCAAGATGCCTCACCTCTTCGTTATGTCTCATGTCATATTACTGATAGAGTAATCCTGGAAAATATTAGAAGATTTTATGAGTTCAAATATTATCAAGAGAATGAAAACAGTTTATAAACCACAAAGAGCTACAAAGGTTAGAGGCAGTATTAGGTTTACAGTTTAGATTATGAGCTCCTTTTCTTTGCTTCTGTTTCCTAATATCCAGTGCAGCAATCATAATAACTTAGGAGGGGCTCATAAATTGATTGTTGAAGAAATGAACCTAGGCTTCAGAATCACATATGTATTTTATATACATACAAATAAATCAATCTCAAAGCATTCATTGACAAAGAGAATGCAAACTGTCCTTGTCTACTAGGGAACAAATGATAGGAAATAGCAACAGAATTGATTTAGGTTAAAGTCACATCCCAATAGTGAGGATGGTAGCAGAGGAAGTCGAATATCCCTTCCCTAGAGAGTCTAAAGAGATTGGATTTTGTTCTCCTTGGAGCAATTTAAATCTAATCTTGATGAAATTGAAGATCTCTCAGTATCTTTTCTATCCCTTTAATTTTAGGATTAAAATGAATCTGAAATCTTCTTTACATCTGGGATGGCAATTGATGTCTTCTGTATAGGCTTAGATAACTCTGATTCAGTGGGACGTGTCCAAAAAATGCACTGCAGCATATATGTCACTTGGTTGGTTTCTCATTTGGCATATTTATCATAAGCATTTCTGATATATAATTCTAAAAGCCTTAAAACAATCTGTAGGCGTTTTTACCTTCAGTGAATCACTCTGAGGGCATATAGCATGTTCCTTTAGGTCTTTGATGTGAGTAATAGAGAGTGTATGTAACTTAGTGCTCTTGTGACTAATTTCATGTAGGTTGCTTTTATTTATGGAACAACATGCATGAATCACTCCATGTAGTTCAGTGGCTTTACATAAATATGTAAACAATGCATCCCACTTTCTGACTGATAGTTTTTAGAATAATGGTAACATGTAGACCAGAAGATATAGCGTCTATACAAGTTTACTTCATAGTTTTTCTGGATGACTTTTGTTCTTAGAACTGCCTTCAGTTTGGGGCAAGGCTCTGAACTTTAGAGGGCTCCATGTATCACACAAACACAGAGTACATTTATCTAAGAGTATGTGGTTATTTCTGTCACTTGGGATCTAGGACTCATACTGGCATAATTCAGTCTGAAGCCATGAGCATCTATTCTCATGACCAGCACCATTCTCACCTCAGGAAATCACTTCTCCACATCTTGCCCTATATTTTCAATATAAAAGGTAGTCATATCCAAATGTTATAAAGATTTGTGAGACATGATACTGCTGGTGTCACAGATGGACTGTGCTTTAGAAATCAGAGAGAATTTGAGTGCAAACTTACACAGATGAAAGAAAACACAAGTAATTTGCATCAGTCTGGGTTTGATCAGGAAAACAGAACCACTCTAGGTGTTGTGAGAAAAAATATCCATTAAAGGAATTAAGGTTGCCGTGATTGTGGAAACAGCTGAGAGAGTGAATGTTGGAAGTCTATAGCTTGAAGGTGAGGGAAATAGTCACTAAGGACCTCAGCTGGAGGCTCTAAAACGTGTGATTCTTAAAGGATTGCCCGGGAATTGCTGCAATCTCAATTGGGAAAGTTCCTACCAACTAGTGGGCTATCATGAAAATATGGATGCATCTGGAATGCTTGGGAAGTCAATGAATATCCTCCATCTACCCATGAATCTTGTTACCACAAACTCCAAAGAATAATGATTTCTTCTCCATTCTGCCTGCACAATATCACACAAGTTTCTCTCATTGGTAGTCTCTAACCCAGAACCATACAACGTTCAGGCTCCTAAAAAATGTAGTTCCAGGCTACTCCTCTGCATTGCATAGGAGGGCAATAGGGGCAGTGTTGAGTTGACAACCGGCAATTCAACACAGTCACCCCTTTATCAACTCAACATCCAAGTGTAACACTTCTCCTTAAATATTTAATTTATGGATAAAGACAAATATAATGTGTTTCTTCCAACTAATATGATGCACTTAACCTTAATTCAAGTACAGACACATTCATTTTCCCCAAAGGGAAGGCAGAAAGGCTCATATGCCACTTTATTTCCGATAGTCCATGACTTGAATATTAAAATATAGAGTTGACCACTCTGAGCATATTTTATATTCATAATGGAGAATATAGGGGAAGCTTAATTTATGCAAATATATACATATCAAAGAATAAAGAAAATACGGACAGTTACTAGCCCTTTTTTTCTGCTTCTTGTCACATGGCCATAATTGGTATTTGTAACTTTCCACTTCCACTATCTATAATCCCTTTGCCCTCAGCAAGTGTATCATAGTTTTTTGCCCAGTGGGGACTCAGAATTGGTATCCATGTTGCTGATAAATTGCTCCTTCAACAGTGGATATAACTATATCAGCAATGGGGAATGAAAAGTCATATTTTTGAGCCAATACATAATTTCCAGCCATGGTTGATATTCACAGAATGGAACGTTTTGCCCATCTAATTGTTAAGTGTCTCCTCTGCTATGTTTACTCTTGTATTGTTACATGACACACAAATATCCCCCACATTTTGTGCCCATTCTGAAAGATTCATCCACATACCTCTTCTCCTAAGCAGTTTTTCCAGTTTTTGAATCTTGTCCTTTTCAAATCCCTGGTCATTCAGCTAAATTGTTAGTGACTACCTACAGATAAGTGTAGATTTACAGTTTTGTTTTTCAAGTAATCTTATCTTTGAGGCTACCTAACTTAAAATTCTAACTGCTCAAAATTCTGCCTGCAAGGAGGATATCCATTAAATAGCATCCCTTCAGTACTACTACTGCCATCTATTTCCAAATAGTTTCAGATTATCTTCTGGAACCATTTGTAAACCATGCCCAACTAGTTTCCCTTCTCAGTGAAGTGGTCATAGTGGAGTTTTCATGAGGCCATTGTATGAGGTAAGGGAGAAGAGGCAATGCAACATGAGTAGGCACCATGAGAATCTAAATCACTAGCTTGTGGCAGCTTATATTCACCTTTCTTCTGGAGCCCAGTCTTGCACATACCACTTCCACTTGATGATGGACTGCTGTCACCCACATCAGTCTTTATGGCCTGGTGGTTCATGTAGCATTCAGCTTATGATGAGCAGTTCACTTTACATAGTAACTCTGTGGGCACAGTCAATTATTCAGGGCCCAGTGTACAGGAAAATGGTTTTCTGCAGAAAAGAATATGATTTATTCTAGAATCCTAGTGTCTGCATGATAATTCATCACTAGGGTCCTGTCAAGGCCCCGTTTACCATCTCTGTCACAGATACTTCGTGTTCCACTGAGGCTGCTGCATCATATGGCACAAGTGGCAGAGAGGCTTACATAGCAGTGTGGAACAGCAGTAGAGCCTGTTCTTTGGGCTCCACTAAGAACTAGAAATCTTACAAGTTACTTGGTAAATGTGTCCAAGCAACCTTCATGACCAAATCTGACATACTTTGCCTTTAAAACTCAGATGCCCAATAGGCCTTGGTGGTAGTGGATACCAGATGTACCAACTTGTCCTTCACCTCAGAGCTGATATATTGACATGTACTGGAACTCTAGAAACCTTACTGAAGTTACAGAACCCTAAATTACTGAGGGGTTTATGTCTTATGCTTTGCATACATGTGTTTTAACAAGGTGTCTGGGGTAGGGATTAGAAAAATTTTTCTGTAAAGGGCCAAATAATAAATATTTTAGGCTTTGTAGATCATACAGCACTCTCTGTCACATGTCCTTCTTTTTTGTTTGTTTTGATTTTTTACAATTATTTAAAGATGGAAAAAATGTTCTTAGCTCATGGGCTGTGCAAAAAGAGGCTCCTGGTAGTTTGATTGCTGCTTTTAGGCAATACTTCCCAAACTATCTGTGGTATGTTTTTTTTTTCTTTTAAAATTTCCAATCCATTTCAGACTGCCATTTTTGTAAAAAATAGTAAAAATGAATAACTGAAAATAAAATTATAAAGACAGAAAATAAAATTTAATTTTTTAATATTAGGTTCAATAGGCATAAAATTGTGTGGTCAACTTACTATAAAACTAAATTCTTAGTCTAAATTTCTGTACTTAACTCATTGAAAATTAGCAACATACAATTTTCAAATCTCCATTGGTATGCAGACTATACTTTGAATAATACTGATCTAGAGTATTTGTTACTTTCTGCTCACTAGGTCAGTCAGCATTCAGTGAGTTGAACTGTTGTCATGATCTGTGGAACGGCCAAATAACCAAGTTCTTTATAGCCTAGATTAAAATAGTAGGCTGGAAAGTTAATATATTCCTAAAAGAAGGGAAAGCAATACACTATTCTTTTGTTAAAGGAATAGGGAGAGAGAGAAAAAAAATCAGATCGGTAGCTGCACATCAGGTTATAGAGATTGTGTTGATTTGCTGGAACAAATTTGTGTTGATTTGATGCCTTTATATTAATTTATGATAAACTACTGTAATTCTCAAGCATCTGGCTTCTGCATAGTCCAAATAGGTGAGTTGAATGGGTATGTGATAGGTATAACCTCCCCCAACATCTTTCAAGTCCTTGACAGTGACATTAATCTCTGTAGTCCCTCTGGGAATGCAGTATTTCTTTTGGCTTTACCACTCCTTGTCATGGACTACCAGTGTCTTATTATTCCAGTGCCAATGGGGTCTTTTTTTTTTTTTCAATGGGGTCTTTTTAAGATAGAGTTATGTTACAGCTGGATTGGGACAGATCTCTACTTATCTCTGGGAAATCTGGAACTCTGGTGTTGACACTTAGGCAAGATTAAGATGAGGTAGGCTAATTAGTGGTCTTTAATGTGCTGTGAAAAGTTCAAAATGCTCTTGGTGGAGGCCAGGGTCAGCTTTTTTACATTTTTAAGGGATATTCATATTGATGACTTAACCTTGGTTTAGCCAGTTCCATAGCCAGGCTTTGGCTATGTGATGAATAGGGTGTAGAAGACCCCTCTGGAAACTCTTGCCTGATCTCTCCTGAAACTAGAGTCCTCATACATATCCAGATCATTGTGGTTGTTTGAAGTCCAGAAATGAGGCTCCTCCTGTGCTGTTGAGACAGGAACCTGGGAAGCTGTGCCTGGAAGTGTCTCAGCCCCTGATGCTTCCTGCGCTTGCTTTCTTCCTTCTACCACGTGCTTTGTCTTTTCATATACTTTAGGTGAGTGTACACTGAGAAATCTCAATTCTCCAACCTTATGTAACCATTGTAGTGTCATTGCTATCTTTAATTAATCAAAGAACCAATTCCAGGTCTTATTCTTAAGATTCTATTATCCTAGAACATTTTCCATAACAATAGCATACTATCTGGATTCGATCAGGAAAACAGAGCCCCACTAAGTAATATGGGAATCAGGGATTTAATATAAGAGTTAGGGCATCATAAATGTAGACAGATTTGTAGTAATGAGGGATGGGGAGGATGCAGCCAGAGGTCACAGTTACTGACCACCACTGATGGGGGTGTTATTAAAAATTACTGCCATTTTTAGTATTTGTTGAGAAGATTCTTACTGAGGGGAAAAAATAACTATTTGTATAATTTTGACTTCAAATGTTGATTACTAGCTCTTAAATATGTGATATGTGGGCCTGTGTTTATAGTTTTATCTGGGCCCCACAAATGTTAGGGATAAGCCTGCTTTTTCTCATGATGCTCTCTTGTAATCTTTTCTTGACAAAGTCTTTGCTTTGCCTAAACTTCAGGTTCATTTGCTGTGTATTCCTTACCTATCATATCTGACCAACTCAAAATTTCCCTTTACTGTAATGGTAATCAGCTCTTAGGCTTGTAGGTCATCTCCAGGGCTTTATTCTAGCCTTAACATTGGGTCCTGAAACCAATATTATTAAGTTTTTATTAACTCAATGGAGTATCATGTTAGTATCATTATTGTAGTATATTTGCATTTAATACAATAATGACTTGGTAAAAATGGAGATGATTTAAGAGCTTATTTAGCCCTATGGTTGAAATGGGAATAAAAATATATAATAATAAAGGTGTATGGGGTTTCCTGGGAGTGGGAGTTAAGCATTATCAAAAGAAAGTTTGAGGGTGATTTTGGGCTCATCCCTTTCACCCCCACTATTCAGTCAGAAATATTTTCCTTTATCATATTTGTTTACGTTTCTTGGTAAGATTTTGTTTTAAACTAGCTTTCTTAAATTTAAAAAATGTTTAAAACCCATGGATTTAATCCAAGTCCTTATTTTATATTTGAGGAAATTGAGGTCCACAGAAATAGATGAATTTGCTTAAGGCTACATAATGAAATAATGGCAAACCTGGGAGTAAAACCCAGGTCCCTAGTCCCTGACTATGCTCTTTTCAGTTTTCTTACAAGTGCTTATATTACAGAGATCTTGAAACTCTGGGAGCTCTCTACAGAGAAACAGAAAATGCTATGATAGCTTGTTTTACTTACATACAAATATAATTTCATGTTAATCAAATAATGTTTATTATATTCTAGTATATATGAATAGAAGCTGATACCAGATTCTCTCTCATGTTCCCTCTTTCTCTCCCTATCTCTCTCTATCGCTGTGTCACATAAACACACACGGGAAAAAATAACTTTAAAACATTTTATTTTTTCCACATGATTATTTCTCTCAAGTTGGGAAAATGTCATTTTAATGGCAGGACACCTACATGTAACTGGAGAAACACCACTTTTCATGGATGCAGATGCAGAATTTGAGAACCTGGTACCACTTCATGCCACCTTTCACACACATTTTCTAAGGTTCTGATTTTAAAAGTTAAAGCTAATGTTTTACATATTTTAAATTGGCATGTATTTTATATAATTACAAATAATTATTTTATTTCCTCTCAAAAAGCTTGAGGAAATGGAGTTTTGACATCTGGTCTGAGATTTAAAATGCATTCTAAAAAATTTATTCCTTAATTGCACATCTCTGAGTTTGGCCTTCAGTTGAAAAGTGTAAAGATGCAGAGGACAATATTCAAATGACTTGCAAATTTATGATTTAAAAAAAAATCCTGATCTAGTAAGAGTATAAGTTTTCTTTCTGTTTTTTCAATGTTAGCCTTTATTTTATTTCATTTTTATTTTTAACATATTTATTGGAGTATAATTGCTTTACAGTGGTGTGTTAGTTTCTGCTGTATAACAAAGTGAATCAGCTACACATATACATATGTCCCCATATCTCCTCCCTCTTGCATCTCCCTCCCACCCTTCCTATCCACCCCTCTAGGTGGTCACAAAGCACTGAGCTGATCTCCCTGTGCTATGCAGCTGCTTCCCACTAGCTATCTGTTTTATGTTTGATAGTGTATATATGTCCATGCCACTCTCTCACTTCGTCCCAGCTTATCCTTACCCCTCCCCGTGTCCTTAAGTCCATTCTCTACGTCTCTATCTTTATTCCTGTCCTGCCCCAGTTTCTTCAGAACCATTTTTTTTTCAGATTCCATATATATATGTTAGCATACGGTATTTGTTTTTCTCTTTCTGACTTCACTCTGCATGACAGACTCTAGGTCCAGCCACGTGACTACAAATAACTCAATTTCATTTCTTTTTATGGCTGAGTAATATTCCATTGTATATATGTGCCACATCTTCTTTATCCATTCATCTGTTGATGGACACTTAGGTTGCTTCCATGTCCAGCCTATTGTAAATACAGCTGCAATGAACATTGTGGTACGTGACTCTTTTTGAGTTATGGTTTTCTCAGGGTATATGCCCAGTAGTGGGATTGCTGGGTCATATGGTAGTTCTATTTTTAGTTTTTTAAGGAACCTCCTTAGTGTTCTCCATAGTTTTGTAGTGAGGTGGATGGACCTAGAGTCTGTCATACAGAGTGAAGTAAATCAGAAAGAGAAAAACAAATACCATATGCTAACACATATATATGGAATATAAAAAACAAAAAATGGTCATGAAGAACCAAGGGGCAAGACGGGAATAAAGATGCAGACCTACTAGAGAATGAACTTGAGGACACGGGGAGGGGGAAGGGTAAGCTGGGACAAAGTGAGAGAGTGGCATGGACATATATACACTACCAAACATAAAATAGATAGCTAGTGGGAAGCAGCCGCATAGCACAGGGAGATCAGCTCAGTGCTTTGTGACCACCTAGAGGGGTGGGATAGGGAGGCTGGGAGGGAGGGAGACGCAAGAGGGAGGAGATATGGGGATATATGTATAGGTATATGTATAACTGATTCACTTTTTTATACAGCAGAAACTAACACACCATTGTAAAGCAATTATACTCCAATAAAGATGTTAAATAAAAAAAGAATTTGGTGACCAACTGAATATGGTTGTCAAGAGAGAACTATATTGTATTAATGCATAAAGGACAATTTGGAAAGAAAAAGAGAGAAGGAGAATAGTGAAACAACATCAGCAACATCAAGAAAAGAGTTTGGGCAAGCAGTTATTGACCAAATTTAAATTTATATTTCCTTAAATGTTTTCAGTTTTAAAGTCTCTCTTCAAAAATAAAATTTAAAATTGAATATATCCTCTCTAATCCTCTTCTCTTTCCAGTTCTGTTTTCTTCTATTCTGATTCTTCTCATTTTCACATCAGTTTGACTGTATAGGAGAGAATTGTTCAAAACTAACATAACAATTATTGAATTAAGTAGCATATCCTTACTCTTTTAAATTTATTTTTATTTATTTATGTTTCTTAAAGATTTTTTTGAAGTGGACCGTTTTTTAAAGTCTTTATTGAACTTGTTACAATATTGCTTCTGTTTTATGTTTTGGTTTTTTTTGGCCATGAGGCATGTGGGATCTTAGCTCCCCAACCAGGGATCAAACCCACACCCCCTGTATTGGAAGGCAAAACCTTAACCACTGGACCACCAGGGAAGTCCCCTTATTGTCTTTTAAAATGCAATAAAAAGTTGATATGTTGTCCCTACTTAAACTCATACACAATTTGGGGGAAAAAATAAGAGAATTTTACTTGCTTACAAGCGGCCATAATTTTAAAAGAAAGAGGCCCATGAAAAGAGACAATCCATAGTATTTCAGCACAAATTATTACTTGGGAGTCCCAATTCAAATTGCATAATGTTTGGTCTAGATTTGATAGAAACCAATATGTTTTGATAAGTGAAAAATACAGATCTCTTTGTTTTTGATTGGTTTCACAATCTCTCCTTTTCAGTTCAGCAAATACTTATAAAATACTTTCTATGTGAATAGCCTAATTGATCCTATGGCAGATAAAATAATAGCAAATAATCCCAGCATTTTTTAGATTCCTTTGTCATGCAATTACAGAGGCCATCTGTTCTTTCGGATGCCTTGGTAAATCATAGCTGGTATTAGGAAGGTCCTACTCATGGCCCATCTTGGAAAGCACTCTCTTTAATTGAGAAATGCAAAGCTTTTCCAGGCTGAGGAAATGTAGGGCAAATTTTAATTTTGGGTTTTTTTCTCTTCAAATTCCTTCTTTTGGTCTGTCTTTCCTTTGAGGTACAGATTTGACTAAATAAGTTTGCTTTGTGATTTTTCCCATTCAGTATCATTAACTTGGTTTTATCAATACAATAGGTTAGAGACGTGTGATTTTCCCAGTTGTACCTGTAGTGCATAGGAATGGATATTGGACACATGCAAATCTTGCAATTAGCTTCGTATTCTCTAACCAGCCAATCTTTTCACCCAGCAAACTAACTTGTAAACCAAGGGTGGAGAACCTAGGTAATGTTTGGTTGTCCTGTGCTTATCTGGACAGTGCTTTGTTTGCTATAGAATGCCCACTACTAAGTCAGTGGGCAAATTAGCAGGGATGTTAGTACAACATTTTTCTCCATGTAAAGCATGGTTTCCTCCTTGAGAGACCAGAAGTACTTCTAACACTGTGAAGTGTTTTTTTAAAATTTTTTTTGTTTTTAGGTGACAGCTTTATTGAGACATAGTTCACACAATATTTAATTCACCCATGTAAAGTATACAATTCGATAGTTCTTAGTAAATTTACCAAGTTACCTAATCATTACCACAATCAGTTTTAGAACACTTTTATCACCCTGCAAAGAAACCCTGTATCTCTTAGCCATTAAGTCCTAACTAATCTCCTTTCTGTATCAGTAGGTCTTCATATTTTGGATATTTCATACAAATGGAATCCTATAATATGTAGTCTTTTGAACCTGCTTCTTTCACGTAGTGTAATGTTTTCAAGGTTCACTCATGTTGAAGTATATATATCAGTATTCCATTGCTTTTTGTGGCCAAATCATATTCTGTTTAATGGATTTATCACAAATTCTCCATTTATCAATTGATAGACGTTTGCATTGGTTCCACCTTTTGGCTGTTATGAATAATGCTGCTCTTCATTACAAGTTGTTGTGTCATATATTTTTATTTCTCTTGGATATATACCTAGGAGTGGAAATATTGGGTCAAGTGGTACCTCTATAGTTATTTAGACAGTTATGAGGAACTCCCTCAGTGCTTTCCAAAGTAGCTACACCATTATATTCCCATAGTTGTGTACGAGGGTTCTGATTTTTCCACATCCTTGCCAACATTTGCTAGTTTCTATCTTTTTGCTTACAGCCATCCAAGTGGATATGAAGTGATATCTCATAGTGGAGTTTTTCTTTTTTCTTTTCCTTGATGACTAATGATGTTAAACATCTTTTTATGTGATTATTGGCCATTTGTATTTATTCTTTGGAGAAATGTTTGTTTAGATCCTTTGCCCATTTTCAAATTGGGTTATTAGTCTTTTTATTATTGAGTTGTAAGTGTTCTTTATATATTCTAAAATGAGTCCTTTATCAGATGTATGATTCTAAAATATGTTCTCCCATTCTGTGGGTTATCTTTTAACTTTCTTGATGGTGTCCTTTGAAGCACAAGAGTTTTTAATGTTGACAAAGTCCATTTTATCTTGTTTTTTCTTTTGTTACTTTTGCTTTTAGTGTAATATTTAAGGAACCACCAAAGGCAAGGTCATGAAGATTTACCCCTGTGTTTTCTTTGAGGAGTCTTATAATTTTAACTCTTACATTTAGGTTATTGATACACTTTGAGTTAATTTTTTCATATGCTGTGAGGTAGGGGTCCAGCTTCATCCATTTGCATGTGGTTATCCAGTTGTCCCAGCTCCATTTTAGTACTGTGCAGTTTTTATGGGTCCTTCTCAGAATTTCATTAATTATCTGGCTATCAGTTCAATTGAATTAATTGATCAGATTAGTCAGTCTGGAATATATTTGCCAGATTTTTTTTTTTGTGGGTGTGTGTGTGTGGTATGCGGGCCTCTCACTGCCGTGGCCTCTCCCGTTGTGGAGCACAGGCTCCGGACGCGCAGGCTCAGCAGCCATGGCTCATGGGCCCAGCTGCTCCGCGGCATGTGGGATCTTCCCGGACCGGGGCACGAACCCGTGTCCCCTGCGTCGGCAGGCGGACTCTCAACCACTGTGCCACCAGGGAAGCCCTGCCAGATATTTTATAATTCAGGTAATTTTTCTAATTTCTTATAAGGCAAGGTTTGAAAATGGAAGGAGATGATGCAAATTTTCTTCATTTATCAGATTTGAGTGAATCTATTCTGAAAGGTTTTGCTCATTCTTTATTATTTAGGGCAGATCTCTTCTGGGATGAGGTGCACCACTGAATGGCATTGAGTGGATCCCTTTCTATTCATAAGCAGCATGATCTAAATGAGGTGATCTGAACCTGCCTTTTCAGGCAGTTTATATCATGCATTGGTCCCATTAACCCAGAATAAAGATTGATTTATTTACCATGGCTTATATCTTATAAATAAGTCATAAAAGTTGGGAGTGGGGGCATATATGTGTGCTAAGTTATTAGGAGACATATATATTGTGTTTCCCTGGGGATCCACTGGGGAAAATATTTCCATGGCTAAAATAGCTCAGTTTTTTTCCCAAATAGGATGCAGGTTGTACATTTCATAGATATTATGATTACAAGAACTGTGATCCATAGGAGTTCCCTGTGTAGTTTGACTTTCCAAGCACAATACCCTTGGCTTGGTATGATTGTGGAGCCTATTTTAGTAGGGAAAGATCTAAAGTAATTTCTTATAAAATACTTTCCACATAGAATTCAGCATAATCTGCTCAGTCATGTGGTCCTCAGGCCATAGGGATTCTCTTACCATGAAATGGAAAATAATCATTATTTCTTTAGAGATTAATAAAAGAATGAACCAGCTGTAAGAAAACAATGTCTGAATAGCAAAGTGTGACTAGGGGTAAACTTATAGCTCTAAGCAAAATGATCATTAGGAATTCATCTGAGCAGTAGATCATATTAAACCAGCACAAAGTAAAGAACAAAGTTATCAGGGACAAGGAAAGGAGAAAAAAAATTAGTGCATGATTATCCATACTTGCAGTCATGGAGTGTGACACAAAGGACTTTGAAAAAAGCTATCCACATTTGAAAACTGTCTGCTCGATCCAGGGATCTTAGTATAGGTGTCTACTCTTGTGGATCATCTGCTCCTGAAGGCTTTTTAGATAGCTTTCAGTGAAATTCCTAGCATAAGTAGAGATTCATTGGTAAAATATTTTATTTGTATTGGGCTCAGTTCCTTGAAGTTTAACAGCAGTAAGAGTAATTAAACATCCTAAAATCATACCTCATAACTAAGTTCTAATGTAGATATATGCTGATGTGTTTTCTAATAGGCCCACTAACTAGGTTAAAAATCATGGAAAACATTTATTGGGTTTTCTTTTGGAAAGCAAGCTTATAGTCATGGTGCTGAGAACCTATTATACCAATCATAACTCTGATATTCTCCTCACCCCCCCACCTCCAGGAAAACAGGAGATATGTAAGGTCATAGTATATGACAGAGAATTAATTTTTGTTTCTTCCTGTGATAGATTCTGGTTTTAGTGGGTATTGAGAAAGTTTGTGGAATGGGTTTATGGGTCTCTATGTGCATTTTTATTTTTTTGTTTAGAATATACAGAATGGATCTATAGTTCTGTTCATTTATAGGTCAGAGGGAACTTGTTTATGCACGGGGTTGTTAGGAGAAAGGAAATGTAAAGATACAGAAATTATAACCTAGTTTATAGTGTCATTATAGCCCAGCTTTATCTAGTTCATTAGACTTTTTAAAGTAAATTCTTTCTGAAGTGAACTGAATTTTGCAATTTCATTCACAAAATTCATTCATTCACAAAAAAAACAACTCTACCCAGTAATTTAACCAGAGTAGATTTGTGTAGAAGAAAAATATACTTTTAAGTTCTTTCAGTAAGAGTGTAATGGAGATAGATAAGGGCTCAGAGACAGAATCAGGCAAATTTGAAGGGGTGGTAGAAATTCCCAAGGACAATTATGCTCTAATTTACTCTAGGGGACCACTTGAGGGTAAAGTGGAGCAGTTTTGTGTGGAAAGAATGGAACTTACATCCAATAGAAATGTCAAGGTTTGCCTTAAACAATTATGCTAATAAGCTCATTTTGAGTGGCTAAAATAATCACTGAAAAAAGCTATGTGTGAATCTATGCTTGAAGGAACCTATCACTGGAGTCCCAAGCAGGACATGTCATTAGCCTTTTTAATCTCTTTTGAGTCTTCATAGGCTGTCTTTTTTACAATGTTACAAATTATTTCTGGTTTCTTGTTATGTGCTCTAAAATTTAGAGCACAAGGTGGACCCTTTTGAAAAGGGAATTTGTTGTTTCCAGTGCTCTTGGTCATCTTCACTCTGTTTAATTTTCAGTGCTGTAAGATTTTTCCTTTTCTTTTATTCTTCTAAGAGTCTTGGTAGTGCTCAACTATTTGTGGTAATTCCAGATGAGCCACTTGCCAATCTCAAATTCAGCCAATCATTTTATTATTTCTGATTATAATCCAGATATGGTACCAGAATATTGTTTAGAAGTACTAGTGAGACTTTTTCTAAAGTACTCAGTTGATTCAAGACTCTTTTACCTATTATTCTTATTTATTTTTATTTATTTATTTATTTATTTTAAAGCCCAGGACATGCCACTCACGGCTGCCGGGGTGGGTGTAGCCGCCTGCCCCTTGCCCAGGATGCCTGGCTCCTGGTCAGTGGGTTGGCTGCAGCTCACTGTGCGCCCTTATAGGTTTGAATACTTTGTCCAGTTAACCATAATAGGGAAGATTTCAGGAATGGCGTACAGTAATTTTCTTTTCAATGTAATTATTTGTTTTATCCAAGTCCCCTGGTATGATGGTTCATTAGATGTCCAGTCTACTTTGAGTCATTTTTTCCCCCTCCCTCTGATATGGTAACCAAGAATCTATTAAACTGATGCAAACCTGGAACCTAGTGTATGGAGGTAACAGTATTCTAGATTTCTCTTTACATTTTTGCTTGTTGCCTGTAAACTTGTGAAATTATTTAACTATATTGTGAAGCTTAGCATGGGACGAGGTTTAAACACTTGAAGAGGTGAGCAAGTTCTTACTGGGTATTGAAGAGAAATCTCTTTTTTGCTAAGGGTGTACTCAGCTACTGGAAAGGATATGGGATTTTGTGAGAGTATGGAAGGAACAGTAGCTAAATGTCCTTTGGAACTGCCATGGCTAAGGAAGCTGAAAAATAATTTCAAGTCCTCTTCATAAGAGACTTTATCCTCAGTAAATGTCAAAGGTAGGGGAAGATATGAGTGTTAGGTTTTTCCTGAATTTTCTTTAAGATGAACAGGGAATCTTGTTAAAAAAAAAAAACCTACATGAGACTCATATTGATATAGAGAAGATTTACTGTACCAATCAAAGAAATAGGCTCATTAGGCATTTGAGATTTTGTTTACCTTGAGTTCAAAAGCACTCCATAAGTGAAGGATTGTGTTAAAGGCACAATTACTAACTGTAGATCACAGAAAATTTGGGTTGTCTCAAGTAAAGGAATGCCACTTAGCTAAATACAGAATTGTGATATAAGGATAATATATTAAGTGATGGAGTTCAGGAACCCTATCCCAAAATATGGCACTTTGGCATATTGCATATGTTAAGCTGAAGGAATTTGAGAAGTGGCATGTGCAAGAAGGACTTTCTGACCTTCCCCTGAATCAGGGCCCTCATATGAAAGGTAGCCTCATATCTTTTCATGACTTTCCACTCTTCATCAAACCTAACATAAAAATGCTCAGATTTAACCATTTCTTCAGGTCTTCATTTTCTTACAAGTGCTCCCGTGTCACATAAAACTTATATTAAGCAAATTTGTATGCTCTTCTCTTATTAATCCGTCTTTTGTTATAAGGGCCCCAGATGAAAATTTAGAAAAGTAGGAAAAAAAGATATTTTCTCTCCTGTACATAAGCAAACTGGGGTTTTAAGGTAAGATGGGGCATGGGGGCTGGGGAGGAACATTTAAGAGTTAATTATTCCCACAAACACAAAAAGACAAATATAGTCAACACAAGATAATTTGAAGATTTCCTCATCAGCCAAAGCGTAGCAATGTCAGTGGTATAGCATAAGACATAAGATATCTTCCTCAGTCATATAGTTGAGGCTGGCCTACAGTCTTTTTACTGCAGCCCCTGTAACCTGGTTGTTAAGAAGCCTGAGTCACCAGAGGTTTCCTGGAATCCTAACAGACATATAACCAGAACAAAAGAGTTACTACTTCTTAACACTTTCTTCCAGTGGAGAGGACCACATAGCCAGGTCATCAGAAAGCCATGAACCAGAAATAATATAATCACACATTCAGGGATGCAAAGTTTTCTAGCAGTGAGGTGAGACTCACCCAAGGAGATCATGAAGAGCAGCCTGGGTATAAAGGATGGTTTGCCCTTCCCTAGCAATGCAGACCAGTCGGCTCCGAAGGATTAGGTCTCAGAAGGACTTCAAGAACACTGTTAAACATTTTTTAGAAAATAATTTGGGGAGGGATAGAATTTTTATTTGTATGCAAGAGATATAAACTTTAAAAAGGAGTTCATGACATAGACTAATCACTATTTAGGGCTAACCTTACTACACAGCAGCCCCAATTCTGATTGGATAATTTGGGTCAGTTTTGATAGAAACCATGAGTTCCTATCTTCAACAACAAATACTACAATTTTCTGATTTTCCTAGGCAACAGTGTCTTGGGTAATGTTCCTTCCATCTATGGTGACTTCTGCATGGCTAGTACTCAGAAGTTCCTGCTATTCATGGCCTTTTTTTTGAAAAGTAAACCTTTTGTTATTTTAGAGATGCAAATCTCTTCCTGAGTGAAAAAAGCATTTAACTCAGTTTATGCAGTTTGCTAGATTGAGGGCAAAACATCTTTTTTTTTTCATTATCCCTTCCCCCCTCCCCCTTATTTCCCTTTCCTTGAGGCTGAGAAGAGAAATATAGAGGAAACATATTTTCATAGGTTAGTTTTATAGGGAGCTGGACCTAGACAACCAAATATTATATTTATTTTATTTTGTTTATTTATTTTTGGGATCTTCCCGGACCAGGGCTCAAACCCATGTCCCCCGCATTGGCAAGCGGATTCTTAACCACTGTGCCACCAGGGAAGCCCTAGACAACCAAATATTATAGATTAAGCATTTTTTCCAAGTCTCAAGTTTATAATGTACTAGAATGTGGAATTTAGATTAAACACCAAACTAGGATTTAGAACTTTTAGATTCTGGCCTTAGTTTTACCTTTATGAGCTGTGTAAACCTGGATAAAACTATTCCTGCTAAGTCACAAGTTGTTTATCTGTAAATAGAATAATATACTGTTTCTTCCAACTCCAGCTGAGGATTGTGAGATTCAAACACATTGAAAACTGAATATTATAGAATATGAGTTGTTATCATTCAGTTAAAAATATAAAAGGACAATGCCAAGACAAAGCATTTGTAGTGTCAAAGTATATAATGAGAAAATTTACAAAATAAAGAAATCCAAATAGCCAGTAAATATATGCACAGATATTCAATTTCATTACTAATAAAAATGCAAATTAAATCAGTAGAGAGATTTTTTTTTTGCCATAATCAGGAAATCAGAAACATGCAAGATGATGAATGTATTAAGTGTATTGACTTTAACATTAGAAGTATGTACAAAAGAATTGGGGACAATTTGTGTGATCAACAATAAATTAAAATACATTCAATGAATATCACCTACTCCCATTCTTGTTATAGTCATTGATAAGCTCACTTGTCACTACCTTCCATTCCTTGTGATTTCTGCGCTCCTGGCTCTCAATTCTCCTGAATATATTTCCTTTATATTTCTTTTTAACTCATTATCCTTATGTATAACCACTCCAGCCCTGACTTCTCAATTCCTTGACTTCTCCTCCAGTGATCTTTTCTGCCACAGTAATTCAGCTACACACTGTCATGGTCAGCTCCTACAAAGAGTGGTTTTTCAAATTAGAGTAACTGTATCTTGGGACACAAAAGCCTTTCCCAGGGAATTCTTGGGTAATTAAAGATAATCACTTTCCAAAGTCTCAACATTCATAGGTCCCCTTTCCTGAAATAGATTAGTTTGAGAATGAGCTTGTGGTGTGCATCATATCAGTTATCCTCTTATGTCTCCACTTCTGCGATTACCTTTCTCCTATTTTACCATCTGTATTAATTTCTTATCACTGCTGTAAAAAATTACCACAATTGTAGTAAAGTAAAGCAACAGAGATTTAATATATTATCATTCTGGAGGTTGAAATTCTGAAATTGGTTCTTTTGAGGCTAAAACAAAGGTGTTGGCACAGCTGCATTTCTTCTGGAGGCTCTGTGGGAGAATCTGTTTCCTTGTCTTTTTTGGCTTCTGCAGGCTGGCCACATTCCTTGGTTCATGGCCCCGTCCTCCAACTTCAGTGCCACCGGTATAACATATTCCATTGCTTTCTCTGACTCTTGAAACTCTTGCCTCCTTCTTAGAAGGGCACTTGTGATTACATTGACCCACCCAGACAATCTCCTCATCTCAACATTCTTAATTTAATCATGAGTGCAAAATCCTTTTTCCATCTAAAATAATATATTCACAGGTTCCAGAGAGTAGGACATGGACATTTGTTTTGGAAGGGGGTATTATTTTGCCTGCTAACCATTCAACCAGAATCTTATTTTAGTGCATGTCTCCTGGATGTAAAATTTTCCAAAATGCCAAATTTAGTATTCTAAATATTGATGATTGACTCTCAAGACTGCAAACAGCACTTTGGCGCTGTTTCCCACCAGTTTCCTGCCTTCAAAAAAGAGGTTAATAAATTAGTTTAAATTATTTATTTTAAATTATAGATTTCTATATAAGTTCAGATATATAATTCTGGATGGGTTTAGTTAATTGAGCAGAATTAATATCACTATAACCATTCTTCTTCTATTTTCATCTAATTATTTACATAAATAAGTTTTCTCAATGCTTAACTATGAAAAATGAACAAATAAAAATGTAATATATTTGATGCTAAACCTCCTCCCATTCTAATAATAAGCATAGCTAGCCCATGGAAACAATACTTTTTTTTAAAGCCTATCTGTCTTATTAAGAAATGTGTTTTTATTAAGATCTTATATTTTATACTTAGTAACTATAAAATTTTGTGGCATACTTACAATGCTTTGATCAATTTGCTACTACCAATAATTACACAATAACTAAATCTAGAAAAAATTTTAACATAAATTAATTTAGAAACATTATTTTGCAGAAATGTAAATAGACTAATAACTTTCAAACATAAAAACAAGCATCACTGAAACAGAATTCTGTGGGAGGAGTAGAATAAAAAAGATGGAAAAAAATGATGTAAAATAGTTATCTCTTAAAAAGGAACTGACCTAAATGGGAAGGAAATCCAAAAAAGAGGGGATGCATGTATATGTATGGCTGATTCACTTTGCTGTACAGCAGAAACTAACACAACAGTGTAAAGCAACTAAACTCCAATAAGAATAAAATAAAATAAAATAGAGGACCTTATTTACATTTTTAATATGTATGATGGTACATATCAAATGACTATAAGCATATTCTATAAATTACATTATTAAGTGCTGTAACATTTGAATTTTAAAATTCTAATATTTACAACATGCTAAAAAATTACATTCTTTGTATCTCCTTGAGCTTCCAATGAGAAATTATATATCATCCCAAAATTTTTCATTACCAATGAAAAATGAAACCTTTTCTAAAACCTTACACAATTACTTTTAACTTTGACATTTACTCCTTCAAAACCTTGGATCCAACAATATTTTCACATTATTAGGTCCTATAGTCCATTGTTCATACAACTTTTTCATTGCCCTTAAGCCTGCTTAACCTTTGTCCCATCCTTATACATTTCCTTTATATGCCCTTAGTCTTTTGTCCATTTTCATCATACTTGAAAAACAATTCAACTTTGAAGTTATGAATAAAAATCATATTTCCAACTATACTGAGTGTGTGCTTCCCAATTGAGCATAGCTGGTAAAAAAAAAAAAGAATGCAAGCAAATACTGACTGGTCTCCCTTTATATTTAATATTTATATTAAATGTATATTAAATGTATATGGACTAAATGTTTTCAATAGAAGCAGGGGTCATAAGACTGGATAAAAAAATCAAGACTTAATGTGTTGTATATTTGAAAGTTGCTAAGAGAATAGATCTTAAAAGTTCTCATTACAAGGAAAAAGAATTGGTGTCTATGTATGGTGACTAATGTTAACTAGACTTATTGTGGTGATCATTTCACAAATATTGAATCATTATGTTATACACCCGAAACTAATATAATGTTATATGTAAATAGTACCTCAGTAATAATAATAATAAAGACAAACTATATGCTATTTGGAAGGAAACCACTTTCAATATAAAACACAGACAGGTTACAAGGAAATGATGGAAAAAAATATTCCATATAAACACTAATTATAATAAAGTTGGAATGACTATATTAATATAGAGAAATATAAAAATTTTATTCGGAATAAAGGGGGACATTTCACAATGATAAAAGTTTCAACGAATCAGCAATATATAACAATCAGATGTTTATGTACCCAATAGCTAAACATAAACATTTATGAAGGAAAAGCTGATAGGACTGAAAGAAGAATTAGGCAATTTTGGAATTACATTTGGAGATTTCAAAATTTCTTTCTCAGTAATTGATATTGTAAGTAAACAGAAAATCAGCAAACAGACCTGAACAACACTATCAACTGAGTTGAACTAATTTCCAGTATTAAACACTCCATCCCAAAATACAGAATACTATTTTTTTGCTATTCTAAAAAATGTACATGATAGACCATATTATGGACCATAAAACCAGTCTCAATAAATTTGAAATTATTAAAATAACACAAAGCATATTCTCAGACCAAAACAGAATTAAAATAAACATCATTAACAGAAGAATATTTGGAAAACGTCAAAAAATTATGCCATAGAGTTTTAAATAGCCAGTGAGTCAAATAAGAATTGAAAGTTGAATATGTGAAGTTAATGAAAAAGAAAACACAACATAAAGCAGTGCTTAGATGGAAATCTATGATTTTAAATGTTTATGTTAGAAAATAAAAAAGGTCCAAAGTTAATTATCTAAGTTTCCAACTGAAGAGGCTACAAAAAGAACAAGTTAAATCCAAAATAGATAAAAGAAAGGCAATAATGAAGATAAAGTGTGAAAATCAATCAAGAGTAATAAGGGAAATCAATGAAACCCATACCTAGTTTCTTGAAAATATCAATAAAATTGATAAACATCTGGTTAGATTGAGCAAGAAAAAAGATGACATAAAATACAATATCAGTAATAAAAAAGACAGCTATATATTTTACACACATTAAAAGAATAATAAAGAATATTATTAAACATTTTATGTAATATATTAAGAAACTTAGATAAAATAGGCAAATACCTTGACAGGACCAGGATAACAACATTGACTCAGGAAGATATTGAATGCCTATGTATTCTAGAAATCACCTCCAGTCAACATCTGACATCTCTTATTTCCTGTTTTCACTCATTTCCTGATACTCTCCTTGGTTTACTCCATGTCAACTCCATTGACCTACTAGCAGTTTCTTGAACATGCTCGGCACCTTCCAGCCTGAGCTGCAGCACTGTGCTCCAGATTTCTGTTCAAATGTTACATGATCAGTGACATCTTCTTTGAGAACCCTAAATAGTTATCTCCCAAGTCCCCACTATTTCCCTATCCTCCTTATCTTGCCATTTATTCTTTGTGGTACTTTTCACCATCTTACAATAAATATTTGTTGATGAGTATATGAAAATACACAAAATCTTACACAGCATTTAAACATTTAGTGTGAGAGGAAAGTTCTCAAGATACATTGATTAAGAAAAATGATATATTGCAATGCCATTCCCCTGTATATTCTCAATTTTGTCAATAAATATTATGTATATATGTCTGTATCTGTATGTACAGAAAAGGATTTATATGCATTCACCAAGATCTTATTTCTGTGAGGAAGAATGCTAGTGGATTTAATTTTCTTCAACTTTCTACAGTGAATGTTTATTACATTATAAATAGACAAAAATAACTTAAATACAAATGAATTGACTGAAAAAAAAGTGGCCAAGAGGACTCTTCAGCTTAGTCCCTCTCTGACACATTTGAAACACAGGGATATTACAGGGACTGAGTTCAGAGACTTGAAATAGCAGACGTGTCCAGAGAAGGCATTCTAGAACATATACTGCTTAGCATGTACTTATTCCGAAGGAAATGAACAGCTTGTTTAAATATATGGCTAGGCTCTTCGCATGTCTTAACTTTGATATATTATTCATGCCTCAAATGTGCTTCTTCCTGTTTTCACCAGGGCTCCAAAAAACCCCCAAAGCCTTAACGCCAGGTAAATTGTTTTCACTTCTAAATATATGTATGTAAAAAAATTCACCAACTACAGTTAAACTAGGTGTTATCAGCTAATTATACTGTCAATTTTAGATTAACAGGTACTACGGAAAGGTGGGAAAGTCTAACAACCCATGGATCAGAAAAGTGTTTTATTTTTCTTTGTCTTCTGAAGAATCAGTGAGCATTGTTCAAAATTGTAACATCATGTATATCCTGAATAGAGTGAAAAAAAATTTAAATCAACTGAGTTTATTCACATAATTTTAAAATGCCTCAACCATTAAAATATTCACTAGACTCCACTATTTAGAGTTAGACTTATTTCATTCCTAGTTGAGTTGTTTAAACCCCTCATTCATTTGGTTCTGTAATATATAGTATGAAAAGTACATCACAAATTCAGGTATGAATCAAAACAAATGAGTAATGTTTATTTACTACAGCACCAGCCACAGCATTTGACATGTCTGTAGTGTTCCAGGAAATAGAATTTCCATATTTTTTGGGGGAAGACTCCTTGGTCTAATTCTTACAGAAACATACTTTTCTTTGAAATTTTGCTGACCATTTTTTCTAACAAACTGATATTTGCTATGTAAACCCTCCACCTTTGCTCTGAAGCCTCATGGAACCTTATACACTTAACTCTTGTTGTTGGTTGTCTACAGTTCCAATATCTTTTCCACGAAACTCACATGTCCTTCTGCCACAACTCTCCCTTCTCCCATTGATTTTTGTATCTGTGTCTGAGGGGAGGCTCCTGACTAAAAGTATACAATTAGTCAATTGTTAGAAGTAATGACAATAAATATATTGAATTTCTTGTCCAGTGTTGATTAGGAACCTAATGAAGCTTTCAAAAGCCTATGGGAAATAAGGGATGAGCTCTTGGCCAACAGACCTTGGAAGGGAGAAGTAACTTCCATTGGCAGTTGGAACAGATGGCATCTTAAGCATGACAGATTTCCCACCGCTCCAAGTAGAATCAATATCCAGGAGCATGAATTAAATTAGCTGGCAGTGGATGAGAAGTCTTCCTATTAGTTTGATTTAGGTATGGGTCGATTTTCATAGTTTTGCCGTGATACTTTGTTTCAGTTCATTACTTTTAACCAGATCCGATAGCAACCATCTCAAGGATTCTGTGATGATTAGGTAACTGAAATAAGCATGAGACTGGAAAGATTTTAAAAGAAAGAGCAAAATAATTGACATGGCCAAACTACATCTCCGTGTTGGCTTTCCTCCTCTGTGGATATTCAGATAAGGCAATTTCATGGGCAGCACTCTTCTGAGCAAAAGTTGTAACGTAGATGGAGGATGATGGGGATGTATGTGGATAAGATACTGATATTTATCATGACCTTACTTTATGCCTGGTGTTTTCCAACTGGAATTCTTTTAATTCTTGTGGCAGATCACTTGGATAGTGACAAAGTCTAAACTCAAATCCATGTTTGAGTCCAAAATCCATGCATTTTCAAACTTTCAGCTACATTATATTGATGGTTGGTCTTCCATTACCATTTAGCTCTTTTCTTAAACTCAACATCCTGCCTGAGTCCATTTTTAAAGGCTTTTTCCCCAGGAAAGTCTTTATGTCCTTGGCCTAGGATGCACTGACTAAATATAAGGGTCAATTGCATTTTGATTGGGAAACCCAGTGACATAATTCAAAGAAATGAATTCCTAATGGCAAATTAATAGGTTATTTATTCATTTACCATCCTAATATAAGAATTGACTATTCACCAAGCATCTACTATGTGATAAATACAGTGTGCTGGGTACTGGAAAAATAATAGTGAGCAAAAAATGACAATTTTTGTTTCTATGGGAGAGAAAGACATTAATCAAACAATCACATAATTACATGTAAAAAATCAAATTTCTGAAGAGTGATATGAAAGTGAATTAAAGTATACCTATAATATTGAAGGCTTCTGTCACAGACTGGGTTCACAGGGTGTAGGGAGTTTATTAAAAAGTATTCTTGAGGTCAGCTCCTGTGGAAGGGAAGGAAATGGCAGGATAGATCAGAGGGAAAAGTTGGGTTATGATGCAGGCTCAATGAAGGCTTCACCTGACATACTGAGAACCCTGAAGCTAGGATGACCCTTCAGAGTTGCCTAAAGTTGGGATGAAGGACCAGGTCCTTATATCCCATATCAATTAGTCATTGGATTTGTGTTGCTTTGGAAGGAAAGTATTTTGAGGACAAAGTATAATGTGTGAAAATGGATATAACTTTTTTCTAAAAATTTGACTTAGGTGGGAAAGAGAGCGATAAGAGTGATAGCTAGAGGGCAATGAGGGATGAAGTGAGAATTTTATTTTCCAATAAAAGAAGCTTAGGAGCATGGTCCTGGTGAGGAGAGACTTTAGGGTATATTGTTGGCAGAGCTGCTTGTGGGTAGGAGGTTTTATCAGAGGTACAGATGTCTCACCACAGAAACAATCTATGTGTAAGCCCTGCCTTGCTCCTTGGTTTGGGTATAAATAAGAATGGTTCACATAGACTTAAAACTTTAAACTCTTTACTTACAGATTGCACTTCCAGCCTTTTTCAAGATATTTACTAGGAGACCTACCTCAGCAAAGTGGAATGATTAAGGTCAAACATAGAAGCCTGGGTCATATGGTAGACATGAGATAAAAGAGAGAATGAGTTTGGCGCAGGATATTGGAAACAATCATTTTAGGATCTGGAATCATTCCTCACAGTAACAACAAAGGATGTGACTATTGATTGGTGCAGGAGTAGAATTTGTGCCTTTGCTCCAAGTACTGGGAATTTACCTGGTATAATTAGAACTAGTCAGTATGGCTGTTTCCAAGAAGAGGATTCAAGTCATGATAGCTACTGGTGATGGCAATAGGAAGCTCTGTGGTTCAGTTTATCAATGGTCTTACATCTGGAATTGAAAGGTGGGAAAATATGAATTTCAAACTTTCTATGACATTAATATTCTAGATATGTTGGTCTACCATTTAATCACACGGAATTTTGCTATTTCCACTTTCAGTCTGAGTGGTTAATTCTGCTGTTCTCACCAAAACACATTCTTGGGCGAGAACTATGATATGTTCATTCATTCATTTATCAAATATTTTCTCAATATCTATTGTGGGATTGGCACTTTCCTAGTGGTAGAGTATGAAGTGGTTGCAAAAAATGGTCAGAGCAGTCTTGCAGGGGAAGACAGACTTGGTACATAAAAGTAATAAATGGTTATATATTGTTATAGAAAAGGATTCAGAGCAGTCTTGCAGGTATGGTAGGGTGGGGAGAGAAATTAATAGATTAAGTTATATTTTGGAGAAAAATTACAAACTATTAATGAATTGAATATGGGATGTTATGGAGAAAAATAAATCTTAAATGTTCCCAGATTTCTGGATTAAGCATCTGAGATGGACTATGGTATCATTTACTGAGAAGTAAAAGCCTTGGGAAAAAGAGATTGAAGGAGGTTTAGTCTACTAAGGATTCAATTGTGGGCATGCTATGTTTGAGATACCTCTGAGCCATCAAAGTGGATATTTCAGGTAGGTAATGGTATATGTGTATGTTTAAAGATAAGAGCAATGATCTGTGTATGAGAAATACATTTTGGAATTGATGACACATAAATGATATATAGTCATAGTGAAGGATGAGATCATTTAGGGAAGAAAACCAAGGGAAAGAAGAGAAAACCCTTTACAGAGTCCTGAGGAACTCCAGAATTTAGATTTGAGGTGGATGATAAAGAGATCTTGGTGCTGAAATGAGAATTCTGGTATGATGACATAATATCTGATTACATCTTCACAATGACACTTAGAAATAAAAAATAAGAACAGTTTCCATTTATAAAGCACTTGCTATGACAGCCACTCTTTCAAGTGCTTTGTTTACATTTGCATGTATAATTCTCACAGCAAGCTTTTATGGCAGGCCCTGCTTTTATCACCCTATTTTATAGTTGAGGAACCTGAGGCCTAGTGCGGATAATTAACTTGTCCAGGGTCATGTATGGAAACAAGCTTCAAATCCAAGCAATCAGGCTTCAGAGCCTGCATATAACTATGGTGCTATTTTGCCCCTTAAAATGCCACTTGGTTCTCTCCACAATATGGCAGTTTCCTTCTCTAAGGCTGGCAGGTGAATCTTTCTCACTTCCAATCTCTTCCTTTAGGAAGGATCCAGTCCTTTTTATGGGCTCACCTGCTTAGGCCTACCCAGGATAATCCCTCTTTCGATTAATTCAGTGGCAAGTTATTTAGGACCTTAATTACATCTGAAAAATCCCTTCACCTTTGTCATATGATGTAACCTAATCACCGGAGTGAATTCAGTCATGTTCAGACTCACTCATGATCAAGGGGGAGAGATTGTATAAGGTGTGGACAAGGGGTAAGAAGCTTGGGGACAACCTTAGAATTCTGCCTGCCACGGTGACCAGAGTCACCTACAGAGTTGCGATGGATTCAGCCTTCTGATTATACTTGGGGTCATCTGGGCATGATTAATTAGAATGTCAGTCATTTGAGTATGTGGATTGGAAACCACTCCAATCCAAATCACTTCCATTTCAACTTCTCCCAAAGTTGACCACAGCTGCTGTGGAACTAAACTGCAAGACTACACACTGAGCAGTTGCTTTGGCAACCAACACATATTCTACCCCATTTGAACGCTAGTTAAAATGGTCCTTACAATGGCATTGCTAAACAGAATTGAAACTAAAATGTTACAGCATGTCAAAATCCCAGACTTGGCGGAAACTCAAAGAGAATGATTATCTGAAGAGCCAGCGCAAGCTTTTGTACTGTATATAAGTTCACAATCTAGACTCATTATAAATTATTATTCAAAAGGGTGCATGCCTTCTATCACCATTATTGGTTTACTAACCAGTACCTTATATATATAGCAGGTATGCAGCAGGTATTTGTTGAACTAAATCAAAGTTGCCTTTTCAGAATGGCTATTTATTATGTATCTTAACTGGTGCATACAAAATTTGAATTTCCATGACCCTCCGTTTCCCCAAACCTGCTTTTAAACAGTCTGTTAAAAGTATAAAAACCATCACATGCCTTTTTATCCAGCTAATTATATTACTGACCAAAATGACCACTGTACCCTTAGAAATCATGTTTATTTGTCAAGCAGTAGGTGATATAATTAAACACAGTATTGTTCACAAGAGTGAACAGCTTACTTTTAGTTATCCAGATGCAAAAAAAAAAAAAAAAAAAAATCGCCCAATAGCTCCGCAGTGAATTGCTTGCTGAAGGTGTTTCATCCTCATGGTGCATAAGAGTAATCCCATGCACAGAAAAAATCCAAGGAAAGCATTGTTATCCTTTGAGGCAACAATGATTGCCCATTGGTCTTGTCAGTCCAGTTCCCAGGACCAATATTTGCCACACTATGTTCTACAGAATATAAGTTCCTTCAGGTGTTAATAAGGGTCCTGACAAAAAGGTTACTGACCAAAATGTTGGGAAATGTAGCACACTTTGCCCTCCCTTCAAGGAACCACAGTGTACATTAGCAGTTGAAAAACTTTCAGCAGTCATGAAGACAGGTGTTTAAGCCAGCATTTTCCAAATTAATTTGACCACTGACACTACCTTTTCCTCCTGGTGACTCTGCGGATCACCTAATACTATGTCAAGAAAATAATGTTCCTGGGATACATTTAGAGGAATGCTCTCTGAATTAACAGGGCATTTGATAACAGTGGTTATACTCATTTCCTCTAGGGACAGTTCAAATTGTGGTGGGTAATTTGGGGAGTAAATACTGACTGAGAACTTATGATGTGTAAGACATGGCACAATATCTCTTTTTAACCTTCAATTATTACTGTAAGAGAGGTAATCTGACTCCTCTTTTACAGATGCAGGTGTTAGAGTTAAAGGAATGTCCACTATTAATATTCACTTCTTTGTACAGAAAAACAAAACTGCTGATGATACAAGTTTACCTAAAAAGTACAGCTTTCATGAAAGTGTTCTACAGAGGTTCTGCAGAGGTCCTTGGAGGAAAATTAAGAGTCTGCTCATGTCCCTAAGTGAGATTTTGAATATCATATGCAGAGATGCATCAATATTTTTATTAGTTAAGGACACTGAGATTGGGAACGAAGAATGAGGTTTGAGGTGGATGCCAGACCCAAGTACCCTCAGCCTTCTGGAATGAGATGGTCACCCCCAGCTGAAAAGAAATGGGTCCGTGGGTGGCAGTGCTCTGAGTCTATCACTTAGATACTTGCTGGATATGTGCCTGCTTGTGAGATTCTTTTAAAATTAATTTTTGTTGGAGTATAGTTGCTTTAGAGTGTGTTAGTTTCTACTGCACAGCAAAATGAATCAGCCATACATATACATATATCCCCTCCCTTTTGGACTTCCTTCCCATTCATGTCACCACAGTGCATTGAGTAGAGTTCCCTGTGCTATACTGTATGTTCTCATTAATTATCTGTTTTATACATAGTATCAATAGTGTGTATGTGTCAATCCCCATCTCCCAATTCCTCCACCCCAACCCCCTTTTCCCCCTTGGTATCCATACATTTGTTCTCTATGTATGTGTCGCCTGCTTGTGAGATTTTGATTGAAATTGTGCCTACTTGATTTTTCTCTATAAAATAAAGTTCTCAACCAGTCTTTGACACATGCATCAGCAATAGTTGATAAATAGTTTAAAGGTTTTATTTCCCTGAAATGTGCTATAAGTAGAACAATTTACAGAAATAAGTTTTTAGGGAAAAAAACCCCTATAGCTAGCTGATTGAGGACTCCAATATATAATGATATTCTATATTTGAGGACTGTCTTCTCAGTACTATATTTTACATGTTTTTTTGGAAAAATCGCTCTTGTGCTATAACCTGCTGGAGTGATTTTTGAAGAATAATGTGAATAAAAGATGGTTTGTTGAGATTCAGGATTTTATTCGTTTCAGTTAGTAGGGAGAGCAATATTAATATGTCTTAAAATTGCAAAATAAGAAAAACAGGGTACATTTATTTTTTCCATGCGTATGATGTATTGAGTCTTTCTACTTCTTAAGTGTTTCTCAGTTTCAACCATCATGCAAGGCACTGAATCAAGATGGACTTTTAAATAACACACTGTGGTGTTAACCAAATACCATTACTATGGAAAGTGATGAAGAGTACTTTAGCTGAATTACTTGTAACCAGAAATGCCCCAGATGCAAGCTTGTTGCATACTTTCTTCAGGCAAATGCCTCAGTCACCTTGTCATTGAATAACTTTGCACCTTAACTCCACACTAATATATCCTGTTCCAGTCAGCTGTGTAAACAACTAAGCACAGAAGGAAAACCCTACAGAACACACTTCACTGCACTCTGGCCATTCTTCCTATCAAGCAGGAATGTATACTATTTTAGGATATTTGCATTTGTATATATAGTGTACTCATATACATGAAGTCTCTACTAGTTTTCTATAAAGATTTGTGTCTTCGGAAATCCACTGGTCATCTAGGTGACAGGCTGTATGGTTTTCTCCCATGTCATGATGAGGTATGTGTGTATGTATGTGTGTAGCTCAGTGAGGTGGTTCTTATTCATGGCTTATTCATGGCTGCTCATTAAAATTCCCCAGGAACTTAAAAAAAAAAAACCCGCAACCTGGGTATTAACAGAACAATTAAATCAGGATGTCTGTAGGTGGCGTAAGGTTATAGTTATTTACTTCGCTATCTATTTATTTTAAACTTTTATTATGGAACACCTTTAACATATATAAAAAGTGGGAAAATTATATAATGAACCCACAGGATAATGCACCCAGCTTCTACTAAATCATTGCTAAACCTGTTTCGTCTTCACTCCAGTCAACCTCTCTTTCACTATCTATCAATAGTTCATTCCTTCTTATTTTCTCTCTCTATTTTCTATCTGTTCCCTACTAATAGAAATCTTGAACTTTACTAGTAACTTCTTCCTTCCTCCCTTCCTTAGCATGTATTTGAAATAATATAACTTCACTCTCAAATAGTATTAAAAGGCAATCAATAAGCTTATGCTCCTTTTCATATATGTCCGTTTTTGTTCCCCCATTTTATTATAGAAATTGAAACATCACATATGATACTTTTCCCATTGTAGCTATCACTTTATCTTAGTTCTAGGGATGAATGTATATTTAATATCTATCTACTGCCAGATATTACATCAGTGTTTCTCTAGTCATTTTGGTTGTCCAAAGATTTTAGTAGAAAAGGTGGTATTCTCTGTTTTTGTGAGGGTTGTTTTAGCTGTTGTTTTCTTGTTTGTTTTGACAGGTTAGTAATAGTTGTGCCCTTCTTACTTGAAGTTATGTTTGTCTAGATAATACACAGTGGTTCACATTTTCTTTTCCATAATTATTTTACATGTGTTCCTTCACTTTCTTCTGACATAAAGTCAAAATGTCTGATGACAACCTGATTTACTTTTTCTTACAGATGACTTAGGGGACTGGGGCACACTTGATACCTATAGGACTGTTTTTTTCTTTAAAGTACAATTATTTTACTAGAATACATCATGGCTGTCCTGTGATGACTTTCCCATATATGTGGCACACCTTTTCAATATGAAATTTCAATCATTTTTATTTATCCATTTTTTAATTTTAGGGAAGTGATCGGTAGATTTTAGTACTTATTTATTTATTTATTTTCTTTGCTTTGGTTTTCTCCAGGGACTCCTATAGCAGTATGTCAAATCTTCTTTGTTTATCTTCTACAGCTGTCTCTTCCTCAAGAATATTTTGAATCTTTTTCTGTATTTTTTTTAATTTTAAAACTTTCCTCCTTTCCACTTTCTGTTTCTCTTAAGACATTGTCAATTGTGTTCATTTGCTTTTGAATGTTTTCAATTTTAGTCTTCATTTCTAAAATGATATTTTCTTCTATTCCATGTTCATTCCTGAGTTTTGTCCCCTATCCTTTCATAGCTTCCACTTTCCAATAACCTCATTTCTATGTGTTTCTAATTCTCTTTTATGCTGTTCTTTCATAGCTTCTATCACTTCCTTAAAAACATTTTCACTTTTTTCTCTAAAATATCAAGGTAGAGTTTTGCGGATATATGTTTCTAGACAGTCTTATTGTATTCTGCTCCTTACTTATTTTTTTTAATAGTAACTTTGTATGGAACTTAACAACACTTTCTCTTTTGCTTATGTTTAGAGAATGTCTCCCTATATTTAGACAGGAAGGGTAATACAGAATAGCTTTTCTAGAGTCAGACCTTTAGAACTACCCTTTCTGTTGATTTCATAAAATGATATTTTTAAAAAAGAAGCAGCATAGTAAGTAGTTCCTGAGATCTGACTCATTTGTACCCTTCCTCCACTTTCATCTGGATTTTCTTTTTCCTTTGTTCTGTTGTAGCTGTCCTGCTCAATTAGTATTCTCCTCAAGGTGGGCTTGAGGAGAATACTCTTGCATGGGAGCTTCCTTTTATCCATTTTGGGAATTCAGGGCTCATATAGCTCATGCCACATCTAATCTTACAGTGGTCCCCACCCGCACATTCATATGATGCGAGGAAAAGCCCCCTAGTTTCTGCAGCTGCTTCCAGATTGGCATCACACTTTTTAGTGAGTGTTTTGGCATTTTGGGGCTCTCTGGTTGTCAGAGCCATTAGAAGCTGCTTTGCCTTCTTTCTCTTTCTCCCCCACACATGTGGATAACGTGTGTATATTTGCCATTGCTGGTTTTCCTCACTTTCTTACTCATATTTTTGGGTTCCTGTATACTCCTAGTTTTGTTGTAGCTGTTACTTGTGGGTGTTTAGATTTGTTCTTTCAGATTTGGTTGGGGCGGGGGGGGATTGATTTAATAATCAATTATCCCACTGCCTCCCCAAGTCCTTGATATTTCTGTTTTATTAGTTTCCCTGGTGATTATAAAGAGGAGCCAGAGTTGAGAAGATCTGAATTCTTGTTCTACCTCCATCACTTTCTGGCAATGTCACTTTTTAAAGTCAAATAAACTATGTGAACTTCATTTTTTTTAATAAATAAGATGATCACAATAGTACCTGTGCTGTCTTCCTCATAAAATTGGTGTATTATACAAGATTCATATATGCAAAAATTCTTTGAAAATGTAAAATTCTATACAGTCTGTACATTAGTAGTTCATTCTTAAATAAATACCAAAAGCAGCAGCAACCATGCCTTTGATCCACATACATTGTACTGTACAGGCATTGCAGTAGTAAGGGCAGTACTTATGTTTCTTACTAAAGGAACCTGAACTCTTATGTTATTTTGAGACACTGTTCCTTCTTGGTCCAGAATGGTGGTTCTCAAGGTCTGCCTTGTGTTTGGGAGCTCCGGAGAGAGCTGGAGGTGGAGATTCCTAGGTTCTGATTCAGCCAGCACTGCTTTCCTCTTTTTGTGTTTTATATTGTTCTCCTACACATGATTGTGTATGTAAGAGAGTTCTTCAACAATGACAACAACAACATATTGTTTTGGAAGTCCTGGATTTGGTAATTCCTAATTTAGGCACACACTATGAAGCAAAATTTTATTTCCCCTTCAATTGCCTGGAACTCTATGCATTTTCTATCAAACACAATACACGCCAGCTCATCTTTAAGCTATCGGTAAAAATATACTGAACCCCCAGTCGACCCACACTACATGCTTATAATACTAGCCTGAGAACACTGTGCTGTTTGCCCTGGTGACTAAGAGTTATATGGTGCTGAAGAGAGAAGGGGATTTTTTTTTTCTTACCAATTCCTGATACCCTGACAATTTCAGGCAAATTTTGGAAATAGTTAAGTTTTAATTTTCCATCAATCTACCTTTCTCTCTGCACTCCACTCCAGCACCCTCAAGCCCTTTTCCTTCTGGCCTCTAATAACTTCAAGGCTATGCCTTTGAACCATTTCAACTGAGAAGCAGAACAAAAGTTTGGGCCTCTAGAGTGATTTGGTGACCTCCCTGGCCATAAACTATAGTCTCCTTTTCACGAAGAAGCTGATCTTTGTCAGCCATTAGAAAACTGATATAATTAAACCAATTCACACTAGTGAATGACTGATGGCCCATAACCACTCCACAGCTATTAATATTTTTAAAATAGGATGCTTGGATTACTAATTAGGGAATTTTAAACACTTGCTACAAAAATGGGGAAAAAAAGCAAAATGTCAGGCCATATCAAAGATGGATTTTGCACAGATGGGCTAATAAGTGGGTAGCTGGGTTAGGAGCACTGCAAAGCATGCAAACTATGCTCTTTATATTTCCAGAAAGTGCCACAATGCAGAAGGTGCCCTTGGAGCTGAGTCACTCAGGGGCCCTTACGAGGGTAAATCCATTACACACTTTCTTGCTTTTTACCATGATGCACCTCACAGGTTTTGAATTGGGGCTGCCTCTAGACATGCTTGGACTCTAAAGCAGGTCTGCGGCAGAGACTGCCAGTTGCCTACCCCAACATCCATCCTCTCCTTCTTCCTTAATTAATAGAACTCTGCTATGTTGAGGATGGTAGTGTGTCTAGCCAGAAGCTTATATTTCCCGGAATTCCTTGTCCATAGATTATAGGCATATGTCTAAGATCTGGCCACTGAGCTGGAAGCAATGTGTTGTGTGAATTTTCCATAAACACACTTTGAAAGGGAGGGGATGCCCCTTTGTCTTTGCTCCCTTTCCTTTGCCTACTGGCTGGAACTTGGACCTGATCACTGGAGAGGTAGGAACCATTTAGAAAGATAAGAGCCAGGGTCCTTGATAGCAGTGTGAAGCTGAAATAACAACTCTGGTCTACCCATATGTGGACTGCTTTTACTTGAGAGAGAAGTAAACTTCTGTCTTGTTTAATCCTCTGTTTTGCAAGTCTCCATTACTAATAGCCAAGCCTATTGCTATTTCAAGCCCCTAATTCACAATTTAACTACAGCCAGCGCAGTTTTTCCATGTCATTTATAAACAAAACAACTTAAATTCTGTCCTAAAATGTACAGGTTTCAGTTTAAGAATATTTATTCTACCAAGAAATTAACTTTTCGAAGTCATCAGACCTTAGAAATTCTTTCTAGTTCATATCTGAATTACAACAGGGACTCCTGTGCTTAACCCATTGCTTCTCAATCTTCAATATGCATATGAATCATATGAGAATCTTGACAAAATCTAGATTCTGACTCAGAAGGTCTGGGGTGGAGCCTGAGATTCTGCATTTCTGACAAGCTCCAAGTGATACTGATGCTACTGCTGATCAGCACTTTAGATGGTGGGCATCAAATCACTTAGGGTGTCTTTAAGTGTGCAACTCTCTTTCTCTGTCCCTTTCCCCTCATCAGAGTTTCTGGAGGTGGGCATCAGAAAGCTAGCTGTATGATGAAGAGACATCATGTAAAATTTTTATAAACACACAACTTTGAAAGTCATTGATATGGCACATGCATTGTTAGTTGTAAATTTCAAGCAGTACAATAGATATTAATGCAGGCTGGGAAATGAATTTGTTTCTCTTTTTAAGAAGCAATAGTAAATCTCTTTCCTTCTAATTTGGAAAAGATAATCTCTGTTTTTAACCCAGAGTGTACAGAAATAGCCAGGTTTTAAAACTTTCATCATATTTCTTGTCCATGGAGAAATAGAAAAAAAATTCCAGATCAGAGATTCTTTTTGTTTTTGAAATATTGTTCAAGTGTCTGATTGGGAGTAAAGGGGGCTGAAAAACATTCTTTAGGTCAAATTATGCACTCTTACCTTGAAGAGCTATTTGGATTAAAACAGAATCAAAGAGACCTCTGCTATTTTTGATCTTAGAGTGGGTCAGATTTTTTTCAGAATTACATTCTTTATAGAAATTGTGGTCTTTGGGCTATCTCTATGGCCAAATATCAAGCTCTTGAATAGGGGAATGAAATATGTATTTTCAAGGTGAAGTAAAAAATTATAGCAATCCTATGTATTAACTCAGGCAAAAAATTTTCTGGAAACATTCAGAAATTCTAAGAGAAATGTTTCTTTCTTGGTTTTTAGTAATTTGTAGGCTTAAACCTGTGTTTTTGTATGTAAACCCCAGTCATGTATAATTATGAATTTCTACAGTTAAGTATTTTCTTTCTGTGTAATTTTTTTCTTTTTATTCTTTCCCCAAAGAAGTATCATTTCTAAAAATCTCCTTTGATTTTAGTTTTAAAATAGATTTTTGATAATGAATTCCCTTTGATTTGATTGAGACTTTATGTATAGTAATTCTATTTCTTTTTTTCACTTCTCCTTTCTCATCATTGTTTCATTAATTGAGGTTTCTTGTTGTTGTTTTCCCACTAGTTTTCTCCCTCTGTTTGGAAGTATATGCTCCATTTTATTCTTTAAGTTATTACTCTAGCTATTTTAACATGCATGTTTATGAAAGTCTAAAGTTAACCGATATTTCTACCTTCTTCCAGATTAAGATAAGACTTCTAGAATTTTTAAACTATGATCTTCATCCTTACTACTTATATGCAATTGTTGTTCAGTGTTTTATGTTTTCCCTGAATATTGTTTCTCCTGGATAATTACCGTTGCAGTTGTTGAGGTTGAATCAATCACCAATGGCCACTGATTTAATAAATCATGCCTATGTAATGAAGCCTCCATAATAACCAAAAGAATAGGATTTGAATAGCTTCCAGGCTGGTGAACATGTATTGGTGCTGGGGGCTTGGTAACATGCCTGGAGAGAGCACAGAAACTATGTGCACATTTCCCCATACCTTGCCCTGTGAACCACTTCCATCTGGCTGCTCCTGAGTCATATTTGTTTATAATAAACCACTAATCTAGTAATTAAATTGCTTTCCTGAGATCTGTGAGTCATTCTAGCAAATGATTGAATTCAAGGATGGGGTGGTGGGAAACCGCAGTTTATAGCCAGTGAGTCAGAAGCACAGGTACAATAATAATCTGGAGTTGTGATTGGTATCTGGAGTTGGGGGAGCAGTTTTGTGGGATTGAGCCCTTAACTTGTGGGATCTGACACTATCTCCAGGTAGATAATGTCAGAATTGAGTTAAATTGTAGGACACTCAGCTGGTGTCCAGAGAACCAGAAAGTTGCTTCATGTGGAAATACCAGAACACACATCTGGTAGCCAGAAGTTAAGCGTGTGTGTTATGTGTAGAGAAGAAACACAGGAGTTTTCCCGTGTTCAATTTAAATCTCAATCAGGATTATAATTTTAAAGGATAGGATTTATTATAGTCAAACAACTATGTATTAAAGTTATTCATTGTTTAGAATGTGAGCATAGGCATATTTTAGATTTAAAAACTCAAAAGTCTCTGGGAAAATGAAAGTTTATATGTATATGATAAATAATAGCAATTATCATGTGTGATTCAATACATATTTGACTACTCTGCCCTGGTGAATCTTGGATGTGTTCAATAAATTGTTTCTGAATGTATGAATGAGTTGATGTTCATAAGTCATAGTCAAAGAAAGAAATGATATGTTAGAGACTGTATATGTGTGTGTGTGTGTGCACAACTGTGCAAAGTAGGGTAGAAGAGTCATTGCTTCTCCTTTAGATTCAAAGAACTGATAGTCATATAGGGACTAGTCTGTCTTTTTTATTGATTGGCCATGCAATCAGCTGGTCAAAACTCCCACCATCTAGGCTATCAGACAAAGCAGGCTTGATATTAAGTCACCTTCCAGGATTCTAACTTGCCTCACACTGTCCAAATTACTGATAAAACCTAGAGTGAGGGTCTCAGCACTGAGTGTTTTCTTAATGGATGTGAAACATAGTAGAGACAATTAACAGCAACAATAGAAGCTAACATTCAGTGAACACTTACTATTTGATAGGTGGGTATTCTTTAAGGGCTTTACTGGTGTTAGCTCATCCCTCAATAATCTTACAAGTTATATGCACTTATTAGCTCTATTTCATAACTGGCTCAGAGAGGTTAAGAAATTTGCCTCAGATCACACAACTGGTAGGTTGGAGAACTTAGATTCTAACCTGGACATTTTGACATCAGGGCAGTGTTCTTACTCCCTACCAGATGCTTACTGCCTGCATCTTAACTCAGAAGAATCAAGACTGAAGAGTTTGAACCACATTGAGCAGTAGCCTTCTTCACTCTAGGTCAGTAGTTCTCAACTGGAAGCAGTTTTACCCCTCAGAGGAAATTTGGAAATGTCTGGAGACATCTTTGATTGTCAGTACTTGGAGTAGAGTGAATCTACTGGCATCTACTGAGTAGAGGGAAGGGATGCTGCTAAACATCCTACAATACATAGGAATGACCCTTCACAACAAATCATTATTCAGTCTAAATTGGCATTATGCAAAGTTAGAGCAATTCTGCTTTTGGTTAGTAGCTCTCAGCCTTGGCTGAAGATTAGAATGATTTGAGAAGCAACCAGACCAATTATATCAGAACCTCAGAGAGTAGGATATTTTTTAAAGCTCCCTAGGTGATTCCAATATACAGTCAAGTAGAGATCCACTTCCCTAGGGAAATTTGTGCTTTTGAACGTAAGGCGCTCACAAATTCTAATTGTGCCTCCGTCTCCATTGATTACGCAGGTGGTTGGTGAGAGAGGCAGGAGTTTCACTTCAGCAGTTTTGATTTTTGAGAACTTTTCTATCTTCTCTAAGGAAACAGGAGAGGAAGGAATCTGAAGAACAAAACTGAATAGGTGCTCATTCTCTATAGAGGCTGCTCTAAAATTGTATCATTTATTTTGTACTGAAATCTTGATTAACCAGTCCTGGCCAAACCTGATTAAGACTAAGTCCTTGATCTTGATGTCAGTTTGTAAGACTAAGACCTTGCAGGAGGTGAGAGGCTTACGTATTAATATGTGCATGGTAGTGGTAAAGGGATTACTGTAGCCAGAAGGTAGGGAAGCTGAGAATGATAATTCCAGGTGTCTCTCATCTTGTGAAGGCACAGCTTTAGGCAGGGAACTTGAAGGAGGACTTTTGACAGGGAGGTTGGCAGCAGAGCCTTATTGTCTGGGGTCTATACTTTGAGAAGAGTACATGTCCAGATGTGAGCTCTTGAGTGATAGCCACAATGACTCTGCCTACTTCATATTCACCAGGATCTAGGAGGGGGCAGAGATCAAATTTCTGATATGAATTTAAGAGAGCAAACCAGATCACCTAAGCCAAATTATATAAACATTTAGATGTTTTTTGTTTTTAATATTTTAAGATCCCTAAACATTTAATAAAATGAACTTTACTGTTCTAGGTTTGACCCAGCTGTGCTAAGGGATCTTAAGAGAGAAGATTTCCATGCTTGAATCAGAATATTGAAGGATGAGCAGCACTTTCTAAGAATTGCATTGGGGGGCTGGTAACAGTCCCCCATAAAATATTTCCCAAAGAAACTGAATGCTTCAGTTAGGACTACACCATCCAGACCTTCCCCTGTATCTGGAGGTTCCCCGTTTTAAGACTAAGATTTGTGGTGTGTGTTTTATTTATTTATTTTCAAATTTAACTTATTCCGGAAGAAATACAGCATGATCAACCCTTTGATTTTAGCTTGTAAGATCCATTTAGGGCTCCTTACCTTCAAAAATGTAAGATAATGTTTGTTTTGTTTTAAACTACCAAGTTTATGGTAATTTATTGCAACAGCCATAGGAAACTCAAACGGTAATAATGCCTCTCTTCCTGGTAGAGTGGGTCCACTCCTTTCTGACCCTTGCCCATTCATCACAGTAATCTCTGCTGTTATTATTAATAAGACATATGAACACAGGAAGTGTGACTGTCAAAAGGAAGTAAGAACAAATGAGTGAGCATGATATAGTCTCATCAAACATTTTCCAAATTAAATTGTGAAGAATTAACTGCTAGAAGATATTTTTCATATCTGTAATAGTCAATTACATGAAAAGTACCTAAAGATATACAGAAAATTTTGCAGAATGTATTATATGCAGTTATACATGTAATTTAATACATTTAGAACAATAAAATTTCATGTAAATATGACTGAAAATTCCAGCTTGTACGTGGGGGAAGAAAATATTTTAAGGCCTGAATTATCCAATGAAACCATAATTTGTAAGTTGCCATTTTGTAATGCCTGGGTACAACCTTGATTTAAAATTCTGTAACTACTCAAATTTTTTCAGATGTAGATTTTCTCTATTTTTCCATAGGCAGGAAAATGGCATTTACTTTTGATTACTACTTTGGAGAAGAAAAGCATTTTGGTTCTTTCATTTTGTGAATTTATATTCCAGTGTCAGAAATAACATTCAGGGATTTGGAGTCCAGAATATCAGCCAAAGAACAGTATTTGCTGGATGAAATTAAAGGTGATTTTTCTCTGGTAGGGATAGAGAATACATGGTATATGCAGGTAAGACAAAGAAACTGTGTGAGTTAGTGGGTGTTGGTAAAGGAAAAACAGTTGGGAAAATAGACTAGAGTAGCTTATAAGTGACCCCAAAGTATGACAATTCTGCGGACAGTTTCATGGGTGATAGCATAGCCAATGTAGAGATAAGCAAGCTTAATGATATATTTGAGATTTTGTTTGTCATATATATATATACAGACATACATATATATATCTTTAAAGTTATGTATCAAAGTGACTATATTGTTTTCAAACTCCTACCTCTCACAATTTTAACTAGAAAATAGAGAAGGCTCAAAATGTGTTAATAATGAGTTTAAAGATATAATTCATTATTGAATGATTATGGGACTTGTAATTTTTTAAATTATCCATTCTCTAACTTTTAGTGGTTCTCAAATTTTAATGTGTGTAAAAGCATTACCCAGGGAGCTTGTTTAACTGGCTCTGATTAGGTGTGTTTGGGGGAGAGGCCCTGGAATTTTAATTTTAATAAGTGATTTTGCAGTGGCTGATGTACAAACTGCACAGGAACAAGCACAAGGCTGCCCACATCCACCCCATGGACATTCACCTGAAGTTGGGATATAAAACTTGTTGATTGGCAACAGAGAGTGGGGTCCCCACACCAGCAACATGGACATCACCAGGAAGCTTGTGATAAATGTAGAAACTCAGCTCCATTCCAGACCCACTGAAACAGAATCTTTATTTTAATAAGATCCTGGGATTTGGGGGTGGTAGTGGGATGATTTACAAGCACATTAAAGTTTGAGAAGCAATGTTCTCCTGGAAATCAGCCTCTATAACAGTGGTTCTTAATCAGTGGAGTGCCTCCAAGTCCTCTAAGGTGCTCTGAAAAATTACCCCGGTTCCACATCAGACCCACTGACCCTTCAGTGATACAGGGTCAGGAAATAGCTTTTTAAAAGAGATCCAAAGGTGACTCTGATACACACCACTGGTTAAAACCAATTGCTCTTTAGGGCTTGTCTGGCAACTCAGAACCTTTGGGATGACAGAAATCACACCAGATCACTCTCAGATCTCAGTTTTGCTTTGCAGTGTGACAGCCTAAAATTCAGAGCTGACATTTTTATTACCTCTTATAGCCTCTGTTCTTTTTAGCTTCCTTGTCCTAGTTGTCACACCGGGAGAACTCAAGGAAGTCAGCGAGTTTTCATCTCTGTCTTGTGTCCTCAGAGGATGGCTGATTTATTCCCAAGTTCTCCTGCCTTTTAATTTTATTTTTTCAGTTGAAGTCTATACTAGTGTAGGTCAGACAATTCATAATTCACTCTGAGACTGTGGAAAGGACTCTGAGGTCCTCATTTTCCTCAGGAATTGAGCAGTAGTTTGTTAAAACTCCAGAGCTGTAAGTTCTCACTTTAACTGTGGTTCTCATAAATATGAAGAAATAATGAAACTTTATTAAAGGACAATCTAGGCATGAATCTTTATTTCATCTAATGGGCCTTGTAGTAAAGTAACTTTTAAGACATTCTGATGCAATTTTTAACTCAGTCATTTATGGGGTAGATAGTTTATTTTATTTTATAATTGGAAGGGGCCATAAAGTACAGCCTTAGTTCAGATTGTTCTTAAGGACATACCAATAGATCCTTTGTAGATGGGCTCTGAACCAGTCGAGAACAATCAGATACTTGGTGGTCTGTGGCTAAAGCATCACCTGCTACTTTTCCTGGATTCAGGAAGGGATAAGGCAGCTGGTCTGATTGCTTGTGGAAGTTCTGGTGGCGGAGTTCTTTAGGAATTTCTCTAGCTTGCTTTGTGTTCAGTCCAAACACCAATGCAGCAGCAGAAAACCCTCTTTTCGACTTGTCAGTCAGTCAACATAAGAATAGACTATGTCTCAAGAGGAACTATGGGGTGAGTTTTTTCTTCTACTGCTTGAATTCAGCACCTTGGAGAAGGTCCTTCTTTTTGTGGGCACAGTGCTGTCACAGAGACTCCTTGTGGCCCAAGCCTTTCACCTGGCCTGCATTTTGAAATGGGACCATGCTTAAGTAAAATGGTTGCTTTCCATGATAAAGCATTTTTGGGCCAAGGAAGCTATTCTTATACCTTTTTAAGTAATCCCTGCTTTGCCCTATCTATTCGGCCATTACTTTCTCTGTGCAAAGAAAACTCACAGTTGAGAGGACATTTACTTCAAGCTGAGGAGTATTAGAGAATACTACTTCTGCTAGATGGTTTCTCTCCAAAGGAAAAGGCCTAATTTGATAAGTGAGAGAATAATATCCATTGTGCCATCTTGCCATTGAGGGAAGCCTATTTGCCTTGAAAATAAGAAATATCTTTCTCAGCAGGCAGTGCTTTTCTTTAAGGATTTTATAACAAAGATAAAAATTGTGATTGGCAAAGTAGTAAACATTTAACACACTTTTAATGTTATATAATAAGCACAAGAACATGCAAGTAGTAAGGGAACATATTCTTATATGCTGCATTGATTGTCTATTAGCATTTAGCATGAAAAGTAGTCCTCACACATGGCTAGTTATGAGGATGAAGTGAGTTGAAGGAAGGAAATGGGAATCAGGATGAGGATCCTGACTTCATAACCAGGGTAGGGATGGAGGCTCGTCCTCCGTGAAACTTCACAATGTACTTTTCACAGGAGTAAGCCTCATGTACATTTTAGTCAGATTGGAAGATCACTAGTGATTTTGTCCTCATGAAGAAGCACCTTGATTTTCTGAAGCAGTTGTTCAGCAAATTATACTCAGCAGTCTTCTAGTTTCATTCACTTGGACTGTGATTGTGTCACATTATAGTAATTTTTATCAAAGGGTGGACTGACCTGGTACAACATTTTGTGGCAAACGCATCGCTGAATTACTCCTTCCATGGCCACTTTGTGAACAAAGGAAAAAAGAGGAATGCAAGGAGAATTTTGTCATTTTCTAATTTAACATTAGATCATCTTTTGGGCTTATGGAGTGTGCAGCAGACTTAGAGAAACAGGTTACGGATCTCTCTTCATGGTTCAGCAGTGCCAGGCCCCTTACTGCTGAGAGGAGGCATGCCTTCTGTCCCACCTCACAGATTCTCTATGGCCATCTTGGAAAACTCCTGACCCATTGCTTCTTGCACCATGGTGACCGACAAGGGGCTCCTTTTAGTAATTCTACTTTCTCACAAGACCATTAAAGGACAAACAAGAATTACTACTCTAAAAAATATTATTTCTAATTTCTGTCTTTGATTCTAATCCTTATTTAGGGGTATAGGCCTTTTCTGTCTGTGTAACCCAGAGTGAGTAGAAAGGCAGAAGAAAGGTGGTATAGTGGAAAGGGAGGGTTTAAAGAGTTAAACATTTAAGTTTGACTAGTTCCCCAACCCATACCTAATAACTGGGAAAAACTCAGAACACAATCAAGGGGGGCATGTCTTACTGTTCATGACAGCATCCCTAGTATAGAACACATGTCTGCCATATGACCCTCTGCAAAGATGTGTCGATTACTGGACTAATTGGAAGATCACCTGAGATACTGTAAGTGAAAGCAAAGACAGACTCAGTGAATGCTGTGTGCTTTTCTCTGCTCTGCTGGTGTGTGGGTGGTAAAAATCATCACTTTCTGTAAATGTGTGTCAGCCATGCAGTGCCTGTGCTCAAAAATGCCAGGATCGGAGGAGCTTCAAGATGGCGGAAGAGTAAGACGTGGAGATCACCTTCCTCCCCACAAATACATCAGAAATACATCTACATGTGGAACAGCTCCTACAGAACACCTACTGAACGCTGGCAGACGACCTCAGACCTCCCAAAAGGCAAGAAACTGCCCACGTACATGGGTAGGGCAAAAGAAAAAAGAAAAAACAGAGACAAAGAATAGGGACGGGACCTGCACCAGTGGGAGTGAGCTGTGAAGGAGGAAAGATTTCCACAAACTAGGAAGCCCCTTCGTGGGCGGAGACGGGGGTGGCGGGGCGGGGGGAGCTTCGGAGCCACAGAGGAGAGCATAGCAACAGGGGTGTGGAGGGCAAAGCGGAGAGATTCCTGCACAGAGGCTCGGTGCCGACCAGCACTCACCAACCCGAGAGGCTTGTCTGCTCACCCACTGGGGCGGGCGGGGCCTGGGAGCTGAGGCTCGGGCTTCTCTCGAAGCGCAGGGGAAGGACTGGGTTTGGCTGCGTGATCACAGCCTGAAGAGGTTAGTGCGCCACGGCTAGCCGGGAGGGAGTCCGGGGAAAAGTCTGGAGCTGCCGAAGAGACAAGAGACTTTTCTTGCCTCTCTGTTTCCTGGTGCGCGAGGACGGGATTCAGAGCGCCGCTTAAAGAAGCTCCAGAGACGGGCGCAAGCCGCGGCTAACAGAGCGGACCCCAGAGCCGGGCATGAGACGTTAAGGCTGCTGCTGCCGCCACCAAGAAGCCTGTGTGCGAGCACAGGTCACTATCCACACCCCTCTTCCGGGGAGCCTGTGCAGCCCGCCACTGCCAGGGTCCCATGATCCAGGGACAACTTTCCCGGGAGAACACACGGCGCCCTCAGGCTGGTGCAACGTCACGCTGGCCTCTGCCGTCGCAGGCTCGCCCCGCACTCTGTGCCCCTCCCTCCCCCCGGCCTGAGTGAGCCAGAGCCGCTGAATCAGCTGCTCCTTTAACACCATCTTGTCTGAGCGAACAACAGACGCCCTCCGGCGACCTCCACGCAGAGGCAGGGCCAAATCCAAAGCTGAGCCCTGAGAGCTGTGCGAACAAAGAAGAGAAAGGGAACTCTCTCCCAGCAGCCTCAGGAGCAGCGGATTAAAGCTCCACAATGAACTTGATGTACCCTGCATCTGTGGAATACCTGAAAAGACAAAGAATCATCCCAAATTGAGGAGGTGGACTTCGGGGGAAACAATATAGATACTTTTTGCCCTTTTTCTGTGAGTGTGTATGTGTATGCTTCTGTGTGTGATTTTGTCTGTATAGCTTTGCTTTTACCAGTTTTCATGGGGTTCTTTCTGTCCTTTTTTTTTTTTTTAGTATAGTTTTTAGCGCTTGTTATCACTGGTGGATTTGCTTTTTGGTTTGGTTGTTCTTTCTTTCTTTTTATTACTTAAATTTTTTTAAAATTATTTTTTATTTTAATAACTTTATTTTTCTTTCTTTCTCTTTCTTTCTTTCTTTCTTTCTTTCTTTCTTTCTTTCTTTCTTTCTCTGTTTCTTTCTTTCCCTTCCTCCCTCCCTCACTCCCTCCCTCCCCCCTTTTATTCTGAGCCGTGTGGATGACAGGCTCTTGGTGCTCCAGCTCTTGGTGCTCCAGCCAGATGTCAGGGCTGTGCCTCTGAGGTGAGAGAGCCAAGTTCAAGACATTGGGCCACAAGATACCTCCCAGCTCCATGTAATATCAAATGGTGAAAATCTCCCAGAGATCTCCAGCTCAATGCCAAGACCCAGCTCCACTCAAGGACCAGCAAGCTACAGTGCTGGACACCCTATGCCAAACAACTAACAAGACAGGAACACAACACCACCCATTAGCAGAGAGGCTGCCTAAAATCATAATAAGGCCACAGAGACCCCAAAACACACCACCAGACGTGGACCTGCCCACCAGAAAGACAAGATCCAGCCTCATCCACCAGAACACAGGCACTACTCCCCTCCACCAGGAAGCCTGCACAACCCACTGAACAAACCTTAGCCACTGGGGGCAGACACCAAAAACAACGGGAACTACGAACCTGCAGCCTGTGAAAAGGAGACCCCAAAGACAGTAAGATAAGCAAAATGAGAAGACGGAGAAACACACAGCAGATGAAGGAGCAAGGTAAAAACCCACCAGACCAAATAAATGAAGAGGAAATAGGCAGTCTACCTGAAAAAAAATTCAGAGTAATGATAGTAAAGATGATCCAAAGTCTTGGAAATAGAATGGAGAAAATACAGGAAATGTGTAACAAGGACCCAGAAGAACTAAAGAGCAAATAAACAGTGATGAACAACACAATAAATGAAATTAAAAATTCTCTAGAAGGGATCAATAGCAGAATAACTGAGGCAGAAAAACGGATAAGTGACCTGGAAGATAAAATAGTGGAAGTAACTACTGCAGAGCAGAATAAAAAAAAAAGAATGAAAATAATCGAGGACAGTCACACAGACCTCTGGGACAACATTAAACGCACCAACATTCAAATTATAGAGGTCCCAAAAGAAGAAGATAAAAAGAAAGGGACTGAGAAAATATTTGAAGAGATTACAGTTTAAAACTTCCCTAATATGGGAAAGGAAATAGTGAATCAAGTCCAGGAAGCACAGAGAGTCCCAAACAGGATAAATCCAAGGAGAAACACGCCAAGACACATATTAATCAAACTATCAAAAATTAAATACAAACAAAAAATATTAAAAGCAGCAAGGGAAAAACAACAAGTAACATACAAGAGAGTCCCCATAAGGTTAACAGCTGATCTTTCAGCAGAAACTCTCCAAGCCAGAAGGGAATGGCCGGACTTATTTAAAGTGATGAAGGGGAAAAGCCTACAACCAAGATTACTCTACCTAGCAAGGATCTCATTCAGTTTGACAGAGAAATTAAAACCTTTACAGACAAGCAAAAGCTGAGAGAATTCAGCACCAAACCAGCTTTACAACAAATGCTAAAGGAACTTATCTAGGCAGGAAACACAAGAGAAGGAAAATCCCTACAATAACAAACCCAAAACAATTAAGAAAATGGTAATAGGGCTTCTCTGGTGATGTGGTGGTTGAGGGTCCGTCTGCCTGCCAATGCAGGGGACACGGGTTTGTGCCCCAGTCTGGGAGGATCCCACATGCCGCGGAGTGGCTGGGCCCATGAGCCATGGCCGCTGAGCCTGCGCATCCAGAGCCTGTGCTCCGCAACGGGAGAGGCCACAACAGTGACAGACCCATGTACCACAAAAAAAAAAAAAGAAAATGATAATAGGAAAATACATATCGATGATTACCTTAAATGTAAATGAATTAAATTCTCCAACCAAAATATATAGACTGGCTGAATGGATATAAAAGTAAGACTTGTATATATGCTGTCTACAAGAGGCTCACTTCAGACCTAGGGACACATACAAATTGAAAGTGAAGGGAAGGAAAAAGATATTCCATGTACATGGAAATCAAAGGAAAGCTGGAATAGCAATTCTCATATCAGACAAAATAGACTTTAAAACAAAGACTATTACAATAGACAAAGAAGGACACTACATAATGATCAAGGGATCAATCCAAGAAGAAGATATAATAATTGTAAATATTATTGCACCCAACATAGGAGCACGTCAATACATAAAGCAAAACAACAGTAACACAATCATAGTAGGGGACTTTAACACCCCACTTTCACCAATGGACAGGTCATCCAAAAGGAAAATAAATAAGGAAACACAAGCTTTAAATGATACATAAAACAAGATGGACTTAATTGATATTTATAGGACATTCCATCCAAAACAACACAATACACTTTCTTCTCAAGTGCTCATGGAACATTCTCCAGGATAGATCATATCTTGGCTCACAAATCAAGCCTTGGGAAATTTAAGTAAATTAAAGTCATATCAAGCATCTTTTCCTACCACAATGCCATGAGACTAGATACTAGATACAGGAAAAAAAATCTAAAAATACAAACACATGGAGGCTAAACAATACACTACTTAATAACCAAGATATCGCTGAAGAAATCAAAGAGGAAATCAAAAAATACCTAGAATCAAATGACAATGAAAACACGATGACCCAAACCTATGGGATGCAGCAAAAGCAGTTCTAAGAGGGAAGTTTATAGCAATACTATCCTACCCTAAGAAACAAGAAACATCTCAAATAAACAACCTAACCTTACACCTAAGGCAATTAGAGAAAGAAGAACAAAAAACCCCCAAAGTTAGCAGAAGGAAAGAAATTGTAAAGATCAGATCAGAAATAAATGAAAAAGAAATGAAAGAAATGATAGCAAAGGCCAGTAAAACTAGTAGCTGGTTCTTTGAGAAGATAAACAAAATTGATAAACCATTAGCCAGACTCATCAAGAAGAAAAGGGAGAACACTCAAATCAATAGAATTAGAAATGAAAAAGGAGAAGTAACAATGGACACCGCAGAAATACAAAGCATCATAAGAGACTACTACCAGCAACTATATGAAAATAAAATGGACAACCTGGAAGAAATGTACAAATTCTTAGAAATGCACAATCTTCAGAGACTGAACCAGGAAGAAATAGAAAATATGAACAGAGCAATCACAAGCACTGAAATTGAAACTGTGATTAAAAATCTTCCAACAAACAAAAGCCCAGGACCAGATGGCTTCACAGGAAAATTCTTGCCAACATTTAGAGAAGAGCTAACACCTATCCTTCTCAAACTCTTCCAAGATATATCAGAGGGAGGAACACTCCCAAACTCATTCTATGAGGCCACCATCACTCTGATACCAAAACCAGACAAAGATGTCACAAAGAAAGAAAACTACAGGACCATATCACTGATGAACATAGATGCAAAAATCCTCAACAAAATACTGGCAAACAGAATCCAACAGCACATTAAAAGGATCATACACCATGATCAAGTGGGGTTTATCCCAGGAATGCAAGGATTCTTCAGTATACCCAAATCAATCAATGTGATACACCATATTAACAAATTGAAGGAGAAAAACCATATGATCATCTCAGTAGATGCAGAGAAAGCTTTCGACAAAATTCAACACCCATTTATGATAAAAACCCTCCAGAAAGTAGGCAAAGAGGGAACTTACCTCAACATAATAAAGGGCATATATGACTAACCCACAGCCAATATCGTCCTCAATGGTGAAAAACTGAAACCATTTCCACTAAGATAAGGAACAAGACAAGGTTACCCACTCTCACCACTATTATTCAACATACTTTTGGAAGTTATTGCCACAGCAATCAGAGAAGAAAAAGAAATAAAAGGAATCCAAATCGGAAAAGAAGAAGTAAAGTTGTCACTGTTTGCAGATGACATGATACTATACATAGAGAATTCTAAAGATGCTACCAGAAATCTGCTACAGCTAATCAATGAATTTGGTAAAGTAGCAGGATATAAAATTAATGCACAGAAATCTCTTGCATTCCTATAGACTAACGATGAAAAATCTGAAAGTGAAATTAAGAAAACACTCCCATTTACCATTTCAACATAAAGAATAAAATACCTAGGAATAAACCTGACGAAGGAGACAAAAGACCTGTATGCAGAAAATTATAAGACACTGATGAAAGTAATTAAAGATGATACAAATAGTTGGAGAGACATACCATATTCTTGGATTGGAAGAATCAACATTCTGAAAATGACTCTATTACCCAAAGCAACCTACAGATTCAATGCAATCCCTATCAAACCACCACTGGCATTTTTCACAGAACTGGAACAAAAGATTTCACAAGTTTTATGAAAACACAAAAGATTCTGAATAGCCAAAGCAATCTTGAGAAAGAAAAACAGCTGGAGGAATCAGGCTCCCTGACTTCAGACTATAATACAAAGCTACAGTAATCAAGACAGTAGGTTACTGGCACAAAAACAGAAATATAGATCAATGGAAGAGGAGGGAAAGCCCAGAGATAAACCCAGACACATATGGTCACCTTATCTTTCATAAAGGAGGCAAGAATATACAGTGGAGAAAAGCCAGCCTCTTCAATAAGTGCTACTGGGAAAACTGGACAGCTACATGTAAAAGAATGAAATTAGAACACTCCCTAACACTATATACAATAATAAACTCAAAATGGATTAAAGACCTAAATGTATGGCCAGACACTATAAAACTCTTAGAGGAAAACATAGGCAGAACACTCTATGACATAAATCACAGCAAGATCCTTTTTGACCCACTTCCCTGAGAAATGGAAATTAAAAACAAAGTATACAAATGGGACCTAATGAAACTTAAAAGCTTTTGCATAGCAAAGGAAACCATAAACAAGATGAAAAGACAACCCTCAGAATGGGAGAAAATATTTGCAAATGAAGCAATTGACAAAGGATTAATCTCCAAAATTTACAAGCAGCTCATGCAGCTCAATATCAAAAAAACAAACAACCCAATCCAAAAATGGGCAGAAGACCTAAATAGACATTTCTCCAAAGAAGATATACAGATTGCCAACAAACACATGAAAGAATGCTCAACATCACTAATCAGTAGAGAAATGCAAATCAAAACTACAGTGAGATATCATCTCACACCAGTCAGAATGGCCATCATCAAAAAATCTAGAAACAATAAATGCTGGAGAGGGTGTGGAGAAAAGAGAACCCTCCTGCACTGTTGGTGGGAATGTAAATTGATACAGCCACTATGGAGAACAGTATGGAGGTTCCTTTGCCATATGGCCCAGTAATCCTACTATTGGGCAAATATACCCTGAGAAAACCATAATTCAAAAAGAGTCGTGTACCACAATGTTCATTGCAGCTGTATTTACAATAGCCCGGAGATGGAAACAACCTAAGTGTCCATGATCGGATGAATGGATAAAGAAGATGTGGCACATATATACAATGGAATATTACTCAGCCATAATAAGAAACGAAATTGAGTTATTTGTAGTGAGGTGGATGGACCTAGAGTCTGTCATACAGAGTTAAATAATTTAGAAAGAGAAAAACAAATACTTTATGCTAACACATATATGTGGAATCTAAGAAAAAAAAAAAAGATCATGAAGAACCTAGGGGCAAGATAGGAATAAATGCGCAGACCTACTAGAGAATGGACTTGAGGATATGGGGACGGTGAAATGTAAGGTGGGACAAAGTGATAGAGTGGCATGGTCATATATACACTACCAAATGTAAAATAGATTGCTAGTGGGAAGCAGCCGCATAGCACAGGGAGATCAGCTCGGTGCTTTGTGACCACCTAGAGGGGTGGCATAGGGAGGGTGGGAGGGAGGGAGATGCAAGAGGGAAGAGATATGGGGATACATGTATATGCATAACTGATTCACTTTGTTATAAAGCAGAAACTAACACACCATTGTAAAGCAATTATACTTCAATAAAGATGTTTAAAAAATGCCAGGATCAATTCATTTAATAGCTGGGGGTCCAATCTGTAAACATTGGTATAGATGATCTTATTTACAAAGCAGAAATAGAGACACAGATGTAGAGAACAAACGTATGGATACCAAGGCGGAAAGTGGATAGCGTGTGTGGGATGAATTGGGATATTGGGATTGACATATATACACTATTGATACTATGTATAAAGTAGATAACTAATGAGGATCTACTGTATAGTACAGGAAACTATACTCAGTGCTCTGTGGTGACCTAAATGAGAAGGAAATTAAAAAATGAGGGTATATATGTATACATATAGCTGATTCAATTTGCTGTACAGTATAAACTAACACAATATTGTAAAGCAACTATACTCCAATAAAACAAAAATAGCTAGGCGTACAGGAGACAAAGTCCAACAGGATTTGTGGAAGAGATGGCAAAGCCAGGTTTTCTTTCCCTTTATTTTCTCTTCATGTTAACCTTTATGATTCCTTACCTAACCTTAATTTATAATGACATTTTCTGGGAGGAGACAACTTTAAGCAACTTTACAGATACAAAAAAAAAAAAAATAGGGAAAAGGAAAGCACATATAGCTGATTAGTTTGCCTCTTTCTGCTCACTACCCTTTTATCATTTTTCTGTTTTTGAGCTGACAGGGTTTCAATCTTTGCAAATCAAGTCTATTAAATGTTTAGCATTCTGACTGGCTAAACCCAGCAGTAGTGGTTACTAGCTGTTCTTCTGCTGTTACTTAGCAATTATTGAAAACTTATTAAGTACACAGAATGAGGCTAATTAATGCATATAATACACAAATAAAAATTGGCATTGTAGAAGCACTAAGCAGTATTCTGTAAAGGGTATTGCTAATCTGGATTTCTCCATTCTGGGACAAGAATTTTGTCTACAATGGTCTCCCTATCAAAATTACAGAGTTTCTTTAATTAGAACTTTAGGGAGGCAGAAAAACCATTAGTTGGTAGTGACTTAATGCATTGGTTGTGAGTAAATGAAAATAGTACATAATGAACTTAAGCTATCATTTATATTCGGTACTGTGATATATTGGGACTTGATATAAACTTCTAATTTCTCCTCTCTACCAGCTTGATGAAGACTTTTAGTCCTCTTTAACCTGTCCAGTATTGCAGAGAGGATGGACTTTAGATCTGATTCCATAGACATATGGGGATACCGCCCCAGGTCTTATGCCTGAGCCATTCTGGGTTGAACTCTTATTTCAAAGTCCTTGCTTTTATTTTCTGCTTATGCATGGGCTCAAGCTTTATTTGCTTAACTTTATGACCTTAATTAAGCTCTACAAAATGCTTATTATTAATTTTTTATTCAACTGAAATGGGCTATTCTTGGTCTTTTTGCATGAAGCTGTATTTTCCATTACCATGATTTTAGTTACTTCCAAATCCTGCAAATCTCTCTTCTGAGCGTCAAACCTCCATGTTCAAATGCCTACTGGGATGTTCCATACATCATTCACTCGGCATGATTAAAAGTGAGATTATTTTCAACTCCCTCCTACTCCCAGATTGTTCAAATCCAGACTTTTCCATTTCCTGGTATGGGACTTAGGCAGGTTACTCAGCCTTTCTGTGTCTCAGTTTCTTCGTCTATAAAAGGGAATAAGAAAAACAATTATCTCATAGACTTAAGGAAAATAAATAAATTAATATGTGTGCCTTTACATAATAAACACTATATAAACATTAGTTATTGTTATTTTTAAAAGTATTAGTCCCTTGGTGCTCTCTAACTTTGGAAATGGTACAACATTCACCCAATGGCTCAAGCAGAAAACCTCAATTTGCATCATCCTCAATTTCTCCCTCACCTCCCCCAAAGATTGAGTTCTTTGGCTACTACTTCTTACATCTCTCTTGAATCTTCCCTCTTTTCTCTAACCCCAGTGCCATTGCATAATCCTGTATTACTGCAGTAGCCTCCTAGCTAGCATTTTACTGCTTATAATACCTTCTTCATTCCACCTCTCTACACTAAATACATAACTATATTTTAAAAATGCAAATCTGGTTGAATATTGTCCCCACTTAAAACCTTTCCATGCTTGTCATTACCTCTCCACTATCTTTAATAAGGTACACAGAGGTCTAAATAACCTGGCCTGGCCTCTTCTTTCTTTTTTTTTTTTCTGCTTCACAACAAATGAATCAGTTATATATATACATATGTTCCCATATCTCTTCCCACTTGCGTCTCCCTCCCTCCCACCCTCCCTATCCCACCCCTCCAGGTGGTCACAAAGCACTGAGCTGATCTCCCTGTGCTATGTGGCTGCTTCCCATTAGCTATCTACCTTACGTTTGTTAGTGTATATATGTCCATGCCTCTCTCTCGCTTTGTCACATCTCACCCTTCCCCCTCCCCATATCCTCAAGTCCGTTCTCCGGTAGGTCTGTGTCTTTATTCCTGTCTTACCCCTAGGTTCTTCATGACATTTTTTTTTCTTAAATTCCATATATATGTGTTAGCATACGGTATTTGTCTTTCTCTTTCTGACTGACTTTACTCTGTATGACAGAGTCTAGGTCTATCTACCTCAATCCAAATAGCTTAATTTCGTTTCTTTTTATGGCTGAGTGATATTCCATTGTATACATATGCCACATCTTCTTTATCCATTCATCCGTTGACGGACACTTAAGTTGCTTCCATGTCCTGGCTATTGTAAATAGAGCTGCAATGAAGATTTTGGTACATGACTCTTTTTGAATTATGGTTTTCTCAGGGTATATGCCCAGTAGTGGGATTGCTGGGTCATATGGTAGTTGTATTTGTAGTTTTTTAAGGAGCCTCCATACTGTTCTCCATAGTGGCTGAACCAATACACATTCCTACCAGCAGTGCAAGAGTGTTCCCTTTTCTCCACACCCTCTCCAGCATTTATTGTTTCTAGATTTTTTGATGATGGCCATTCTGACTGGTGTGAGATGATATCTCACTGTAGTTTTGATTTGCATTTCTCTACTGATTAGTGATGTTGAGCATTCTTTCATGTGCTTGTTGGCAGTCTGTATATCTTCTTTGGAGAAATGTCTATTTAGGTCTTCTGCCCATTTTTGGATTGGGTTGTTTGTTTTTTTGTTATTGAGCTGCATGAGCTGCTTGTAAATTTTGGAAATTAATCCTTTGTCAATTGCTTCATTTGCAAATATTTTCTCCCATTCTGAGGGTTGTCTTTTCATCTTGTTTATGGTTTCCTTTGCTGTGCAAAAGCTTTTAAGTTTCATTAGGTCCCATTTGTTTATTTTTGGTTTTATTTCCATTTCTCTAGGAGGTGGGTCAAAAAGGATCTTGCTGTGATTTATGTCATAGAGAGTTCTGCCTGTGTTTTCCTCTAAGAGTTTGATAGTTTCTGGCCTTACATTTAGGTCTTTAATCCATTTTGAGCTTATTTTTGTGTATGGTGTTAGGGAGTGATCTAATCTCATACTTTTACATGTAGCTGTCCAGTTTTCCCAGCACCACTTATTGAAGAGGCTGTCCTTTCTCCACTGTACATTCCTGCCTCCTTTATCAAAGGTAAGGTGACCATATGTGCGTGGGTTTATCTCTGGGCTTTCTATCCTGTTCCATTGTTCTATATTTCTGCTTTTGTGCCAGTACCATACTGTCTTGATTACTGTAACTTTGTAGTATAGTCTGAAGTCAGGGAGCCTGATTCCTCCTCTTCTTTCTTTTTTAACCTCGACTCCTGCCTTTTCTCACTTTTGGGTCTTTACTGAAACTGTTTCTCATGCCTGGTTTGAAGGGCTCTTCTTGCCCAACTTTTCCTGCCCCCCCACCCACAATTTGGCTACCTTCTCATACTTTAGGTTTCAGCTTAGGTATCACTTTTTCCCGTCCAGGCAGGCTTCATAGTCTTTATTAACTGCCTGTGGATTATATATTGCTTTGACTGCTTAACATCTTATTCCCTGGGGGGACTCAACTACAGTACCTGAAATTGATCCGTTCCCACTGCACAGGTAAGTTTGTGACTACTTGAATATCTAAGACGATAGACACATTAGTTCGTCCATGGCAGATGTTGTTCTCTGCGTCAGAGAACAAAACAGCACCAAGACCAGCATACTATATGGAAATTCAGGTTTTCCCAAGTATATCCATAAGGTAGGGAAAATAGCATCCTACTGTTGTAGGAGTCTGATTTTAGATTGTCACCAGAATGAGCAATCCTAACAAGTTGGATTAACAAATATCAGTTGTTAGAAAAAAGAACAAACTAATAGCATTTATGTCTCTTTCATTACACTTTACTCTCTCTGAATATAAGGACTTTATATGTCTTGTTTGTCATTATATCTTTTGTGCCTTAGCATGAAACTATCATTCAAAAATAATTTATAGAATTGATTCTTCTATTTTAGAGTGTGAAGAAACACTAAGAAATGATTTTGTCTAGCGCTCTGATAAAAGTGTAATACTGTCCTTATGTTTGACAGATAAGTCACCTGAAGTCCAGAAATTTACAGACTTATTCTAGGTCACATGGAATCACTTCCCTAATATTATTCTCTTTCTACCACTCCTTGTTGCCACCCAGTTGCATTTGTACATTTGTAATATGTTAATTTGCCTGCATAAAGACTGTAGAAAACTAGCTTTCATATCCTAATTTCAGAGCACTCTTTGTTAAATCTCAGGGTTGAAAATAAAAGTGGAAGGTAAATTAGCAAGGGACAAAAATGCCTGTTTTGAGAGTTTGGGCTTTATCCTCTGAGGTGATTTTTAAACTATACTCAGTGGAACCCCTGTCAGGGACCTCAAGAGCTTTGTCTGGACCTCCCACTTATATTTCAATCAGAGAAGTTCCTTGTTTATTTATTTTCCTTGGCTTTATTGAAAGCTTCTTTTGAAGAAAGAAATGTGTGAATAAAAATACATTTGAAAACTATTGCTCCAGGGAGTACTGTAATATTTTCATTCGCTACTCAAACATCATCTTTGGTTGAACTCTTAAGGTAAAATTTCCTTCTTTTTTGTCTTTGACCAGATTCTCTTAATAACTTTTAGGGTGAGGGTTAATTTTGGATCTATATGTTTAAATAGCTAAATGTTATCAGTTATAAAATAAAATATATATTAGGACCTAAAAGTTTATCAACCAGATTAAGAAAAATAGAGTACGCTTTAAATATTCTCTTTCATTTCCTTTTTGAAAAAATATGCAGTTGTGGGGAATTTGAATAATTTCTGTTACGTGTACATTCTTATATTCTCTGGGCTAGTTTAGTGATAAATGCAATTGTTGAGTTAAATGAGAATGGCCAGAAAAACTGCTGAAACTTGAGCAGTAACTGTGGATTAGTTAATGGGAATTTGCCCAGGGGTGGGTGTTGGTAGTCCTAATGATTTTTGGATAGCGTTGCAAAAGCTTTTGAAGAATCTTTTAAATCACTCAATCTCTCTATTCTGTTACGATGAGGACAATACACATTGTTATAGATTTGTTTGGTTCTTTACAGTTTATTAAGTGCTTTCATGTTTTTCCTCTTCTGAGAGAAATGTAAGGCTCCTTGCAGCTCCAAAATTCTATTACTTTATATTTTATTGATTCTTTTGAATGTTCTTTGAGATTTTTAAAATTCAAAACCAACATATTGAAGGGTTTTAGTTTAGCAGTGATATGACCTTCCAGCTCCTTGCTTTCCTAGAAATTACTTGGATTATGATCATGGAATCTGTTAATGAATAATCTACTAATGAATAAGTAGTGTAGAAATATTCAAAAGGATGCCTTTCAAAAGGACTAATTCTAATACCTTGTGAACAATTAAAATCCTAAGTAGCCAAAGATTACACAATTGTAGCACAAAGTTCCATTTATCTTTTTCATTTTCTTTAAAGAATTCCAGACTTCCCTGGTGGTTCAGTGGTTAAGACTCCTTGCTTCCACTGCAGGGGACGTTCTATCACCAACCAGGGAAGTTCCGCATGCTGCAGGGTGCGGCCAAAAAAAAAAAAAAAAAAAAAATTCCACAGAACTGGGGAAATGATCTAGTACACATGGAAACTGGTTTTCAGATTGTCATTATCATGGGCAGTTCAAAGAGGGTTGAATTACTAAATCTGAATAACACACACAATTTGCAACAAAGGAGGCAAGACAGTGGAGAAAAGACAGTATCTTCAATAAGTAGTGCTGGGCAAACTGGACAGCTACACGTTAAAGAATGAAATCAGAACACTTTTTAACACCATATACAAAAATAAACTCAAAATGGACTGAAGACCTAAATGTAAGACCTGAAACCATACAACTCCTAGTGGGAAACATAGGCAGAACACTCTTTGGCACAATTGTAGCAGTATTTTTTTTGGATATGTCTCTTAAGGCAATGGAAACAAAAGCAAAAATAAACAAATGGACCTAATTAAACTTAAAAGCTTTTGCATAGCAAAGGAAGCCGTTGACAAAATGAAAAGACAACCTACTGAGTGGGAGAAAATATTTGCAAATGATAGACTGATAAAGGGTTAATATCAAAATACATAAATAGCTCATATAACTCAACGTGAAAAAAACAAACAACCTGATTAAAAAATGGGCAGAAGACTTGAATAGACATTTTTCCAAAGAAGACATACAGATGGCCAATAGGCACATGAAAAGATGTTCAACATCATTAATCACCATGGAAATGCAAATCAAAACCACAATGAGATATCACCTCACACTTGTCAGAATGGCTATCATCAAAAAGACCACAAATAACAAATGTTGGAGAGTATGTGGAGAAAAGGGAATTCTTGTACACCATTAGTAGAAATGTAGATTGGTGCAACCACTGCGGAAAACAGTATGGAGATTCCTCAAAAATGTAAAAATAGAACTGCCATATTATCCAGCAATTCCACTGCTGGATATATATGTGAAAAAAATGAAAACACTAATTTGAAATACTAATGCACCCTAATGTTCATAGCAGCCTTTTTTTTACAATAGCCAAAATATGAATGCAACCTAAGTGTTCATCAGCAGATGAATGGATAAAGATGTGGCATGTATGTGTGTATACACACACAAACACATACACACAATGGAATACTACTCAGCCATAAAAAAGCATGAAATGTTGCCATTTGCAACAACATGGACGGACTTGGAGGTTATTATGGTCAGTGAAGTCAGTCAGACAGAGAAAGACAAATACTGTGTGTTATTACTTATATGTGGAATCTAAAACATAAATTAGTTAAATAACAAAAAAGAAACAAACTCACAAATATAGAGAGCTGGTGGTTACCAGTGGGGAGAGCGAAGATGGCAGGGACAATATAGGGGTAAGAGATTAGTAGGTACAAACTACTATGTATAAAATAAATAAGCTACGAGGATATATTGTACAGCACAGGAAATATAGCCAATATTTTATAACCATAAATAGAGTATAACCTTAAAAAATTGTGAATCACTACATTGTATACCTAAAACTTATATAATATTATAAATCAACTATACTTCAACCCCCCCCACCCCCACAATAATGGCCACTGTCAGAAGACAATCTAAATGTTTCTACTAAAACATTTTCTCATTTCTCTAGTATTAGTTTGAGATTATAACCACTTAAAATGAGCCCCAAAAGGAGCTGAAACAATTTGATATAGGCTATTTTTAAATTAAAGGGAATGAACTATAGGAGACTTCATTTTTTGCTTAGTTTCCTTTTTAGGGAGGTGTTAAGGATAGGATAGGGCAAGAGGCTGATTGGGAGTGATTCCAATTATTTCTCGTACAGTTTTTTTTTCCTTTAGGAAAAGATTGTCAAAGAAGAAATAGGGTAGCTTAATTCTAATACAAGTCCTTCCTCTAGACATCAGACATGCTCCCGTTCAGATTTTCATGCCTCTTCATGACAACACCTAGAGGAAAACAATATGTAGAATGACATTTATTGAACGTCTACTATGTAACAGGTGCTCTCTACACTGAGAGTAAAAGAATCCAGATGCAGACTGTAGATCTAGGTAGAGTCATATTCTTTTCTATGTAGAGCTTAGATGATCCTAAATGGATTTAGATATAGCAATTGTCCATCTTCTATTTCTACACATAAATTTACAGAGGAAAGGGTCTGAGATTCATCTTTTTTGAGATTCACATTTTTTGAAACTAGACCTGTGGACTGGAGTGGCTCTTACTAGACCATCTTGAAGAAATGAGAGGAACAGGAGTTTTAGCCAGATTTGACTCTTGCATCAAGGACCAGAGGCTGAGGACACTGGATAGCTAATAATCTGTGAAGCAGCAGACACTGGAACCTGATCCAACTTAGCAAACCTGGAAGCTAAATTGTGACCCAGGGATGCATCTGTGTGAGGACATGGGACTTGCTTAATACAAAAAGTTAACTCTCAGATTCAACATGTACATGGCAGAGACTAGAAAGTCAAAATTACAATTTAATTGTTATGGACCTTTCTAGATGCGCTATCACTGAATTCACAGAGTAAGATGGAAGACTTCATCTTTTGTTTTCCCTTTCGGATTTGTTTCTCAGATACCTCCCATTCTGTGAGCACCTCCCCACATGGAGAGATAATGACATTTAAAGGTTTGTACATTGACTATAATTATGAGTTTCAATGTGCACTCTGATATTAAGTTCTAAATCCCATATATTATGGGACTCTGGAGTAATAATTGGAATACACGCTGAGTTTGAAGCAGATTTTCCCTGACTAAGAAGAATGCTGGCAAGATATGATGTATTTGTCAATTTGAGGATCTACTGTGGCCTGGGCAAATCAGCTGGGTCCTATAATGGAAGCCAGGCACCAAGAAGGACAACAGAAGGCACTTGGACTGGGTGAATTGGTCACTCTGTTAAGTGTGAGGTATTCTGATTTTGGCAAGAAGTGATATGGAGGCTCTGGTCTCAGGAGTAGTATGTGCAAGACACTGGCATGAACATGGACTAAGGGTTATGTTTCTGCTTCATTTCTACAGGACGTTGGTCATGTTTGCCCCAATGAGCTCTGGTGGTAAAATCAAGAACTCTTATCACACTAGGATGGTGATGTTTTGGGAACCTAAGTGGTACTGCTTTGTGGTCCTCCTTCCAACATCCATTCTTTTCATTCTCTCTCTTAATTAAAACCTAAGGAGCTAGCTCTTTATCTTGGTAACTAATGTGCAAGTAAAGAACAGATTTTTTTAAAAAATCGTTCACGTTTATCAAAGAATACTCTGAAGACAGCAGTTAAATATTATTTTTTGTCAATATGAGTGGATTTGGCAAAAGGGAAAGCCTGTTCTTCTATCTCAGAATTCTGGTAAAAGAAACACAGAATACCCAGTCAAGATAAATATTTTAGTCCCATTAATTATTTTTTTCCTGTGCCATGAAGAAAGCCTATAGATGGTATATAGTAGTCATATCAACAAATATTTATAATGTTCCTACTTAGCCGCATTTTACAAAGGATTTCAAATATCCTTTTCCTGTAATTCTTAAGTTTTGTACAGTCTTACTGAATGAGGAAAATGGCCCAATTTTGACTTTTCCTTTTTTATGACTTCTAGAAATGACTATTTTGCTGGAATGTGTTCCTAGAAATCAATAATGCTGTGGAACATATTTTCTCATATACAATATTAGAGTTGGGAATCATTTCTTATCCAGGTCTTAGTGACCTGCAAATCATACCTATGATCCAAAACATATCATAGAAGCAAGGATAACAGGCCATCACTATAAATATTTAATAGATGACTTTCATTCTTAGAAATAATCTATTTTATTTTATTGTTTACTATACCAGCAGTGTATTTTCATTCTGTAGGTCTATAATTGTCAAATAATGGCAATGTCTTACAGTTTAATCTGTTATATATAATATACATGAAACTCACAAAAGCAGCTAGGTTATAAATTTGGCTACAACCAATATATTAGCTCAAACATGTTTTTAAACTTTTATTTAGTGATAACATCCCTTGCCTGATTTGGAAAGTCTCTTTTTAGGATAATTTGGATGACAGTTCTAGGAAGTTTACATGAATTCCTTTTTTTTTTTTTTTTTTTTTTTTTTTTTTGCGGTACACCTCTCACCGTTGTGGCCTCTCCCGCTGTGGAGCACAGGCTCTGGACGCGCAGGCTCAGCGGCCATGGTTCACGGGCCCAGCCTCTCCGCGGCATGTGGGATCCTCCCGGACCGGGGCACGAACCCGTGTCCCCTGCATCGGCAGGCGGACTCTCAACCACTGTGCCACCAGGGAAGCCCATGAATTCCTTTTTTGACCTTAGTTTTGTACACAAAATACCAGGGACACAATTATTATTGTGGATAAAATTTTGAAGATTCTTTTATTGACAAGAATACATTTGAAGTTAAGGGTTAGTAAAAATAAGAAAGATGAAGATATGGTAATATAAATATTTATTAAGGTATTATTTTTTATAATGAAAAGTGGAAAAATATAAATGCCAAATGAAAGGATTAGCTGAATTAATTACATTACAAAGGAAAGTTTTATAGATATTAAAACTGATGTTGCAGAAGCATTTTTATTAACATTGGAAACATTATCATCATATGTTATTAACTGAAAAGCATAGATTGCAAAAAATACAGTATAAAATTATATACTGATACACATAGGTTATATAATAAGAAGGCTACTCAACAATGGAATTACTAATATTGCTTTTTCTGATTGTGTTGTTTTAGTTTTCTTATTTTGCTAGTCTGAATATATGAATAACAAAAAAAATGTTAAAGAATATGTTTTATCCCTGTGATAAGAAAAAACAAGAAAATTTAGGACTTATTTCCCAACCCTGAGACTTTTTTGTCATTTATTTTAAATTATGCTATTGGAAATTCCTTGTATATGTATCTTTACATTCTTGAGAACATATTATTTATGGGATGAATTGCTGACAGCCGAGTTATTGGAGGAAAGAGTATTTACAGTATAATTTTTAAGATATAAACAAAAAGATTGCATCCAATATGATATAAGGGGAATCATATGAAAAGAGAATTTATAGAATCACAAATACAAATGTTCAATAATGATATGAAAATCAAGGCAAATTAAAGTAACATGATTTTAGACTTATCAGATATGTAATGAATTTGATCTATCAAATTTTGTAAGGGCTTGGGAAACAAGTGCTCTCATGTATAGTTGAAGGGAATATAAATTGGTACAGTATATTATTTTTTAAATTAAGGAAATGAATAGGGCTGATCTTTCCCTATATTATCTCAGTTTCTTCAAAACCGCATTTTGAACCTACTAAGGCATCCCTCCCTTTATCTCCAGAATAGACAAAGACTCTTGAGAGTAACTTTTATTTTTCACATCCATTTTCCTTTCAAAGCTCTCTTAATCTAACTGACTCTGCAAGGAAGGTCTATATTCTACTTGTTCCATAAGGACAGTGGAATATGGATATGCTTTTACTTGTCAGTTTTGCTGTGTAATGACCTTGAAGTGTCAGAGGCTTACCTCATGAACCTCATGGGCTCATGGGTCAGCTGGAGAGGATGTATTTCAGCCTGCACTTCAGGTTCCATTCTGCTGCATGTGTTTTTCATTCTTTCTTGACCTGGATACCCTGGACACATTTTTCTCATGACTGATGGTGGGAAGGCAGAGGCAAGGGGCAAGCCAAACCGTGCATGCACATTTAACCTCTGCTCCCATAGTGTCCACTAACATTCCACTGGCCAAAGCAGAAAACATGTCCAAACTCAAAGTCAATGGGGTGGGAAATACACTCTGCCTACCCTTAGTAGGATGTATCCCAAATTCATACAGCAAGGGCATGGCATGTGTACTTCTGTATCACACCTGTCCATTTGAATAGCTTAAGTGGTAGGAAGGCATTTGCCCTGCTCCCTGGTGGGTCTCCAGATACACATTTTGAGATCGTACTGGTTTCATTATTGAGGTGGATAAAATTATTTTTCATGCGCAATTTTTATTTGTTAATAGTCAAAGTTATGAACATATGAAACCATGGCTACTCCTGTATATTTTACCAATCACTTTCTCATAAATTCCTTTCTATTTGATTCTCACAATCACTCTAAGCATTGTTATTTTCGGTACACTGAATAGTTAAATGACTTGGTGGAATTCAATAGTTGGGATCTTTAGCACTGCATAGCATACCATGTAATAACTCCTGTATGTGACTTTTTAAATTGTCTTTCCCAAGGTCACAGACTTAGTATGTGGCAAAACCAATGTTGAAACACTCGTGTCCTGTCTCCTTCTAACTCTGCCAGTACACATCTTCTTTAATTAGTGTCCAACAAATGGTCTAATTTTTCCAAAAGCCTCTTCTAAAACCACATTAAAAAGAAATTATCCTAAAGGTGTAATCAGGTTAAGTACTGACCTTATGACTGAAGAGGCTTTTTCAGGTGGCCAGGCACACATGGCTCAGGGAGTTTAGTCACCAGATGCATTTTCTGTGAGAATGGTGATGAATAAATATTTACCCCAAATTTGGCCTAGGCCATTACCTGACTGCTTCATTGCTTTTGCCATTATCTTGCAGCATTTTCATCTCTACTTATTTAATTTAGGAGAAATAAAAATTTAGAAGTCTCAGTTTAATCTCACAGAGGAGCAAAAATAGTTGTGCCATATACTACTTTTATTACTTTTGACCTATTCTAGCTAAGATTATAGATTAGGCAAGTTTAGTCATCCATCAGTGGAACAGGTGACTGGATTTGTGAAGTGACACAGATCATAAAGATCAGTGAGGTGTTTGTTTCTATTTAAATTACCTTGGAAGGGCATTAATTTAAGTAAGCCTAACCGAAGCCTTATAGCTGGAAAGGATAGGATTTTAGGGTTTCATTTTTAAGAATGCAGTTTAGACTATGCTATGAAAAAAGCCAATGATCTCTTCTATGTCAGTGCCTCACAATGTATGTGTTAGGAGGCATTGTTGTTTAGGGAAAAGAGACTGCAAAAGTAAGATGCATTTTTGTTTTCCTAAAACTCTTCCAAAGTAAGAGAAAAAATAAAGTTTCATTTACGGTAGGAAAATTATAATCTTCCACCTATAACTATTTCAGGTTTTTAGGAACTGGAAAATATTAGTACGTTCATTGTTATACCAGTGTCCAAAGGATATCCAAAATGACAGTGACCCAGAATGTGCCTACCTCTAAATAATCTATTTAAAAAGGGGCAATGTGAATTTTCAGGAAATCACTTATTTCCATCTTTGAGCTTGAATGACAACAATGGGAAAAGCCAGGCTTACAAAAAAATCTTATCCTTAATAGTGAAGGAAATGTCTAATTAAGAGATCACCTCCATTATTGAAGATCCTCAGAAATGCATTTTGCTATTAAATACTCACTTTTCCTTCACAAATGGTATTAAAAGCCCTATGTAAGATGTACGAAGACATCCTTAGAAATGACTGTATGCTAGCAAAATTAGAAGCATGCAGCAGTCATCATAGATCAGGGAGGCTTAGTGAAGGGAACAAAAGCAGCTCAGCAGGAAGCGGACACTTGAAAACAGCAATATAAAGTTTACAGGCATAGATTGAGGCTTTTAAGAGGTATTTCCATGCTAGGTGTGCTGTTAATCCTTTATTAGGCCATGAAAATACATTGCACTGAAGAAGCAATTTCCCCAGTTAAGCAAACATCATTTGTTTCCTCACCAAGTCAGTTAAATAGATAGTTTTTCCTATGTAAATATTTTGGAGGAACTAACTGGCCTTTTATTAAGGATTTTTAGTAGAACTCTCTTCTTACCTCTAGGACCAACTGCAGATATATCAACTCAGCACAAGAGTATTGAGAAGAATAAAAAAGAAAGGTGTTGGGCAATAGCATGAAGAGGGGTAAGAAATGAGAAAGAAACTAAAAATAAGGGTTGGTGAATGGAGCCGGATAAAAGGTTAAAGAAACATCTTTCAGGCGAATGGGCAGCCATAAAAATAGAGAGAAAAAGCTCAGTGAGGTTCTGAGCTGGTACTGGAGCTAATAAATTTCACAATATCTAGCAAAATGCCATACACAATATGCTATGTGTTCCACATATTTTTTGTTTTTGTTTTTATTTTTTTTTTCATTTTAACATCTTTATTGGAGTATAATTGCTTTACAATGGTATGTTAGCTTCAGCTTCACAACAAAATTAATCAGTTATGTATATACATATGTTCCCATATCTCTTCCCGCTTGCGTCTCCCTCCCTCCCACCCTCCCTATCCCACCCCTCCAGGCTGTCACAAAGCACTGAGGTGATCTCCCTGTGCTATGCGGCTGCTTCCCACTAGCTATCTACTTTACGTTTGGTAATGTATATATGTCCATGCCTCTCTCTCGCTTTGTCACAGTTTACCCTTCCCCCTCCCCATAGCCTCAAGTCCATTCTCTAGTAAGTCTGTGTCTTTATTCCTGTTTCACCCCTAGGTTTTTCATGACATTTTTTTTTCTTATTCCATATATATGTGTTAGCATACAGTATTTGTCTCTCTCTTTCTGACTTACTTCACTCTGTGTGACAGACTCTAGGTCTATCCACCTCATTACAAATAGCTCAATTTCGTTTCTTTCTGTGGCTGAGTAATATTCCATTGTATATATGTGCCACATCTTCTTTATCCATTCATCCGATGATGGACACTTAGGTTGTTTCCATCTCTGGGCTGTTGTAAATAGAGCTGCAATGAACATTTTGGTACATGACTCTTTTTGAATTATGGTTTTCTCAGGGTATATGCCCAGTAGTGGCATTGCTGGGTCATATGGTAGTTCTATTTGTAGTTTTTTAAGGAACCTCCATACTGTCCTCCACAGTGGCTGTATCAATTTACATTCCCACCAACAGTGTAAGAGGGTTCCCTTTTCTCCACACCCTCTCCAGCATTTATTGTTTCTCGATTTTTTGATGATGGCCATTCTGACTGGTGTGAGATGATATCTCATTGTAGTTTTGATTTGCATTTCTCTAATGATTAGTGATGTTGAGCATTCTTTCATGTGCTTGTTGGCAGTCTGTATATCTTCTTTGGAGAAATGTCTATTTAGGTCTTTTGCCCATTTTTGGATTGGGTTGTTTGTTTTTTTGTTATTAAGCTGCATGAGCTGCTTATAAATTTTGGAGATTAAGCCTTTGTCAGTTGCTTCATTTGCAAATATTTTCTCCCATTTTGAGGGTTGTCTTTTTGTCTTGTTTATGGTTTCCTTTGCTGCGCAAAAGCTTTTAAGTTTCATTAGGTCCCATTTGTTTATTTTTGGGGTTTTTTTCCATTTCTCTAGGAGGTGGGTCAAAAAGGACCTTGCTGTGATTTATGTCATAGTGTCCTGCCTATGTTTTCCTCTAAGAGTTTGATAGTTTCTGGCCTTACATTTAGATCTCTAATCCATTTTGAGCTTATTTTTGTGTATGGTGTTAGGGAGTGATCTAATCTCATACTTTTACATGTAGCTGTCCAGTTTTCCCAGCACCACTTATTGAAGAGGCTGTCCTTTCTCCACTGTACATTCCTGCCTCCTTTATCAAAGATAAGGTGACCATATGTGCGTGGGTTTATCTCTGGGCTTTCTATCCTGTTCCATTGATCTGTATTTCTGTTTTTGTGCCAGTACCATACTGTCTTGATTACTGTAGCTTTGTAGTATAATCTGAAGTGAGGAAGCCTGATTCCTCCAGCTCCGTTTTTCGTTCTCAAGATTGCTTTGGCTATTCAGGGTCTTTTGTGTTTCCATACAAATTGTGAAATTTTTTGTTCTAGTTCTGTGAAAAATGCCAGTGGTAGTTTGATAGGGATTGCATTGAATCTGTAGATTGCTTTGGGTAGTAGAGTCATTTTCACAATGTTGATTCTTCCAATCCAAGAACATGGTATATCTGTCCATCTATTTGTATCATCTTTAATTTCTTTCATCGGTATCTTATAATTTTCTGCATACAGGTCTTTTGTCTCCTTAGGTAGGTTTATTCCTAGATATTTTATTCTTTTTGTTGCAATGGTAAATGGGAGTGTTTTCTTGATTTCACTTTCAGATTTTTCATCCTTAGTGTATAGGAATGCCAGAGATTTGTGTGCATCAATTTTGTATCCTGCTACTTTACCAAATTCATTGATTAGCTCTAGTAGTTTTCTGGTAGCATCTTTAGGATTCTCTATGTATAGTATCATGTCATCTGCAAAGAGTGACAGCTTTACTTCTTCTTTTCCGATTTGGATTCCTTTTATTTCCTTTTCTTCTGTGAATGCTGTGGCTAAAACTTCCAAAACTATGTTGAATAATAGTGGTGAGAGTGGCAACCTTGTCTTGTTCCTGATCTTAGTGGAAATGCTTTCAGTTTTTCACCATTGAGGACGATGTTGGCTGTGGCTTTGTCATATATGGCCTTTATTATGTTGAGGAAAGTTCCCTCTATGCCTACTTTCTGCAGCGTTTTTTTCATAAATGGGTGTTGAATTTTGTCAAAAACTTTCTCTGTATCTATTGAGATGATCATATGTTTTTTCTCCTTCAATTTGTTAATATGGTGTATCACGTTGATTGATTTGCGTATATTGAAGAATCCTTGCATTCCTGGAATAAACCCCACTTGATCATGGTGTATGATCCATTTAATGTGCTGTTGGATTATGTTTGCTAGTATTTTCTTGAGGATTTTTGCATCTATGTTCATCAGTGATATTGGCCTGTAGTTTTCTTTCTTTGTTCCACATATTTTTATAGCCTGATAAAAACTTAAAGTATGATTCTTTCCCAAAGAGTTTTAAAATTATAATGGGAGATTTTTCAAAAGATGGAGTGGCCTTGTGATCTAAAGGACTAAGCTCCAACAAAACTTCCAGAAGGTGGGAGATACATTCGGGTAGGAACCTTGTCTGATCTTCTCCAAATCCTACCACATAGGCTACTTGCAATAATCCTGGCTCTGGTGACTCATGACATATTTTGAACGCCAACATTATTTTGCTAAGAATTCTTTTGATTTATTCAGTGTAACTAATCAGAACCATATGGCTTCATCAGTGATCAGGCTCCCTGAATGACTGACCAGCCACATAGTAGTTCCAAGTCAAACTAAAGAATGCATTTTCTGGGTACTTTCTTACAGTGCTAATACGTGGTTCAATTTGCTTGTATTAAAAACAAACTAGCAACAACAAAACAGTCTCTCAGTGGTAGTAATGGTAATCAGAATTACCAGTTTGTGAACCTGGCTCTACCCTTACTAGCTATGACATGTGAGCATTGGTTACCTTCCATTTATTAATTTATTATTTAATATCTATTTAGCTCTTGCTAAATGCCAGGCACTGGCTTAGGGCTTTGAGATGTAATAGTAAAGTGAGAGGGCATAGCTCCTTCTCTCTAGAACTATTCTGGTAGAATAGTGAACTTAGATAGGTGGATATAAGAAAATTACACACATTATATGCAAATTTTACCTTAGAAAAATGGTGATTTTAGTCACCTGAGGATAAATTTTAATATCAGGTTCATCCCTCTCTTTCTCACGCATCCTATAAATTTATGCATTTTCTGTTCTTTTAGGAAGAAGCTGACACTTACTGACCATTTTTATTCTCATCATAGTATCATAGTATCATAGTAGGGTGAAAGGTGGCCTCCCAAAAAGATATGTCCATGTTCTAGAACTTGTGAATGTGACCTTATTTTGAAATAAGGTCATTACAGATATAATGAAGTTAAGGCTCTCAAGATTAGATCATTCTGGATCATTCAGATGGGCTCTAAATTCAATCACAAATGTCTTCGTAAGAGACAAGAGGAAAAGATACAGAGTGGGAGATTATGTGAAGATGGGGGCAGCAATTGCAATAACACAGCCACAAGCCAAGGAAAACCTGAAGCCACCAGAAGCTGTCTAGAGCCTCTGGAGGGAACACAGCCCTGCTGGCCCCTTGATTTTGGACTTCTGGCCTCCCAAATTTTGAAAGAATAAATTTATGTTGTTAAGCCACCCCGTTGTGGTTGTCCTAAATATCTAATACAGGCCCCTTCATAGATATTTTACATACACTATTATGTTTAATTCTGTCTTGACGCTTTCTGGATGAAATGAGTTCTAAAATTGAGAAAAGGACAAAAGCCCAGAGAGATGAAGAGATTGCCCATATTTTCATGCATAATAATGGCTGAAGATTTGATTTAAACTCATTTCTGTCTAGTTCCAAAGCCCATACCCTTTCTACTATCCTAGACTCATTGAATTAATAATAGACTCAAATGGACTGTATTGTCCATAATATAAAGCATTCTTCATCAGTCTCATTTCACAGAGCCTACCAGTATATTCTGGACACCAAATATTCAGGTAAAGGCAGGGCTCAGTGTTTATTCCCTATACTATGTTTCTCTATTTTACTTATTCAATTTAATCTTGGAGTTTCTTTTTTTTAAATAAAAAAATATGTTTTCTTCATTGATTTTTATCATTTTTCAGGCACAATTCCCATCCCTCTTTCCCCTTCCTATCAAGCTCACAGTAATATAAATGTCCTAACATATGTAGACAATGTAGTCTTTTCTGTAATATATACTTCAGTCCTGCTGATGATGTGTGATAATTACATATTTTCCCTGAATGTTAAAATGGCACTTTCTTCTTGGTGACTGTAGACAATATATAATCTTGTTTCAAAGTTTTTTTTTTCCCCTACTTGAGCTGGTTGCTTATATTTTTTAAAACACCAAAAGCATAGTAGATCAAGTAGTATTTCCTCTCAGGAACATAAAATTCTTCTAGGTTTTAAAAATTCTAAATAGAAGGTGTTATCCTTTAAATAAACACATGTGAAGTTACTGTCTACTAGAAACTAATCTATTCCATTGCTGAGAAGTCATTTATAGGAACATTTAATGAGAAAAGAATGCATTGTATTTAAAGTAGCTGGTTGTCATTGATCTCTGATCTTGTCTACGAAAGATTTCATCCCAGTAGGGAATTATTTATAGTATCTGAAATTGTGTTGTCTTACCTTAATTTATCTAAGATTTAAAACAGTTCTATTAGTCTGACACTTATTGACAATGTCCTTTGCTGATTATATCCTATTGCTTAGATTCTTCTCCTCAACTCTTCTCTAGTTCATAAAGCTGCTTACCATAGCACTGGGGATCTTTACTGAAGAGGTAACTTGATTAAGTTAAATGGAGGGAAAGGGAATTTTTAACCTACTTATATTGCTTACAGAGGCATAATTAAGTTGTGAGATAAGAGATTTCGGTGACTTCTTAAAAAATCAGTGTTCAAGAAGAATAACAAAGCTTGGAGAAGACACAGTTACAATGCAAAAAGCATTTCAAAGATGGAAAGAAAAACAGTTAACAAACTGGCATGATTGTGATGTGTTTTTCCAGGAATAAGGATGAATTTACTAATGAGTTTTTATTTTTCTAGGTTCTACTTATAGTCAACAATTCAAGTGAGTTAAAAGGCCATACACTTTGAGAGACAAGGAGAGTTCCTGAGATCATTAGACCACATGCCACTGAATTTCATAGACATCAGCCTAGCGTTAAAGATAGTGAACATGGAATTTGTACCTCACTGGCACAGTGATCAAACTGATCTGGGTAGACATAAAGAGGTTTTGTTTTAAATTGCAAGCACCTGTGTTTTTCTTTCCTCTTTTGAGAGTTTTTGAGTGGACCCCATTCCTCTAATATATGTTGTTTTGATTTTCTTGCTATATCTATACAGTAGTATCAAAGAGAGTTCATGAGTTAGACCTCTAATGGCAGAAAAAAATAAGTCTCTGTTAAAGTCCTCAGAACTTTACCTTTACACCATGGCTATCCATGCCTAGCTATGGTAACCTTTGGATTACTTAGCATTTGTACAATTTTTTAATAATTTTTTTTCATTAAATGCCAAGTATAGGCGAAGACATATTGGAGACTTAGAATAGTTTCATCCCCCTTTTGCCTAAACTGTTTCATGGACACCTGCCCAAGCCACCCTGGCTGGTATCTTCTCTGGCTCATCGCACCTGTAAAGTTCTGGTATTAGTGATCTTGGTGGTGGTGGTAGAGGGAGTCATGGTACTTTGTTAGTTGTTTTAGACTGCTTGGGAATTGCTTCATGCAAATGGATGAAAGGAGAAAAGGGTGCAATTATAAGAAGGAAATGATTCTGCTATAGTAACCATTCTTATGCTTCTTAATACCTTGGTAATCCTTGAAGCCTATGTAGGCCTTGCATTCTAACTCCTATTATACATACATGCATGCATACATACATACATACATATATATATATATATATATATATAAATTCCCTTGAAAGTTGAATGGCATTTTCATGGTGTGTACCAAAGGTATGGAAGTGGGGATCAGTTTACTCCTGTGGGGAAGAATATTTTATCCTTGACGTTGTTTAGAATTGTGGGTATGTGATGATCTTAAAAAGGAAACCAGTTATAGCTGATATTATTTGTATTTCTTTTCTCTAAAGACAATGAACTCACAGTTGGTATGTTGCTGGTGATAAGTTATATAAACATAGAGAAAAGATATATCAGATCTTTTTAAATGGCATATTTATTTAAAGCTGGAGACCTTAGCACATTATGCCTATAACATATTTCAACGTGCAATGACTAAATATATATGTGTTTTAGGGTTTTCTCAAACTTTCAGACCCCAAGCTACCATAGACCATCTGTGGCACGAATCTAATAAAGAGGATACAGGAAAGGAACAATATTTCCTAAAAGAGCAAAGTTAGACATTTCTATGGGAGTCCTTGCAACATTTCACGCAGCCAACTGGGAGTTATCTCCTTCCAGGTGATAGCTCAGGTACAAGGAAATGAGATTCACATTGGATAAGTGCCAGAGTCACCCTTACTTAGAAGTCTCATGTTCCAGGAGACCATAAGTATTTTATCTCCAAAGGCATTGCTTCTGGGGGCAATTAAAGAGCCTTGTCTGGACATGAGTCATCATTATCAGGGAAACCCAAATCATGTGTCCTATCCACATAGGATGTCCCCATCAGGAGTGATTGTTTCTTTGTAGTCTTCCCAGTCCAGATGAGGTCTACCAATCAGGGATCATTTCTACCACAGCCAGTATTATCTTGTGACAGAGTTGACGTTCTACCTTTATCTGGTCCTTAAGGAAACAAAGCTAGAGAGTTAATCAAAGATCAAATTTTCATGAAGTAGGGAAAGGGGTTTTGTTAAGCCATTGCCCACGTTGGGTCATAGAGAGTCAAATTTGGCCACTCAAGTCAGTGACCGTGCCTTATTAAAACAATAATTTGTTTTGTCAGTTGGATCATTACCTATTGTTAGACTCAGCTTAGACAAGATAGGCAAAAATTTGAATTTTATTTATTCATGCATTATCTTTTTTTCTTATTCTCCAATCTTATTTTTTTGGCTATACATAATTGATTTCATCCTCAGTGCTTCCCAAATAGTATTTTATAAGTAACAAAATAGTATTTTTTCTTTTCGTGAATAAAACATGTGCTTCTCATAATTTTTCAGAATGACTCATTGGGGTTTTTTTTCCCCTCTCCTGTAACTATCATAAGAGTTGATACATGATGATCAAAATATAAGATTAGTCCTCAATACAGAGCCCTAAAATCAGTGTGCAAATGTTTAATGCTTTAGGCATATGGGCCTATCCTTGGAATGTTTATCTTTGCACATGCATTTTCTAAAATGATGGTGCTTCTTATAAATATTGTTAAGACAAACATTTTATTTCAGCCTGTTGAGGAAGCAAAGGGATTGTGAAATATTTTCATTGATTTTCCTTCCTACTAGAAGAAATAGAAATTCTTGCATTCCTTTCATTTACAAGTGAATATAACCTTGAGATTCACGAACTCCAGAACAGCGTGTAAGCACAGTGTGATGATACTCTCAGGAAAGCCAGCTCTTATCAAATACCTGTTATTGGAGCTCTGTGCCCACTTTGACACCATAATTCTAAAGATTTAAGAAATTTAGACATGAGGTGTACTAAGAAGATTAAAATATTATGGTAGAAAACAATAGAAGGATAGGAATTATTTAGTCTGAGATAGAGAAAAAGTAAAAAAGTAACCAACCTGACATGTACAAATCTGAACATTTCTAACGTTTATAATTTACTAAAATGTATAATGAAGGGTGCTGTGTTCTCTATATAGAGAACAATTCTCTTCTTTCCTCCTTATAGTATCAAAAGTAGACCTAGGGTGCATTTCTTGGCAGTGATGTTAAGTAGTTGTAAAATTCGTCTATTATGCTTGTGCTCTTTTAGGGTGAAGTGTATGCATGTTACACTTGTATTGACAAATAAAATTTAATGGAAAGAGATAAATTCAAATCAGAATGGAATATTTTTCCCCTAACTAGACAACCAACCATTAGAGGATGATGTAAGATAGCATATAATTTATTGTGAAGATGTGATAAAACTGGTATAAAATACATGGCATCAGGAAGTATCTGAAGAAGGTCTGTTCTTCAGATTGACCTCTTCCATCCCTGGGAATGAGTAAGTAAGGGAACTATGATATGCACCATGAAATACAACATACCATTGAGGTCTGTAATGGATGTCTCCCTACCAGGAATTTCATGTTATAAGTTGTGTTTCTAGGGAATGATAATGTTTTCATTACTCATTTAGAAAATGCTCCAATTGTACAAAATGAGACAGCATGCTAAGATCTTTTCATTTACTTGATTTTATCTGATTAATTCCTTCTTCAATAGCCATTTGATTTTTGAACATTTTTCTATATTTGTTTAATCACTTTCTTTAATAATTCAACTAACATTATTTCCTACTTATGTATGAGACACCATTTTTAACACTTGGTCATTTGGGGGATAGGAGGAGGATGAATATTTGCCATAACCTCACTTCCAGGATTTTTTTCTTTTTCTTAGATTTTTTTGATGTGGACCATTTGGAAAGTCTTTATTGAACTTGTTACAATATTGCTTCTGTTCTTTTTTTTTTTTAAAACATCTTTATTGGAGTATAACTGCTTTACAATGGTGTGTTAGTTTCTGCTTTATAACAAAGTGAATCAGCTATACATATATCCCCATATCTCTTTCCTCTTGCGTGTCCCTCCCTCCCACCCTCCCTATCCCACCCCTCTAGGTGGTCACAAAGCACTGAGCTGATCTCCCTGTGCTATGCGGGTGCGACCCACTTTGCTTCTGTTTTATGTTTTGGTTTTTTGGACGCAAGGCATGTGGGATCTTAGCTCCCTGACGAGGGATCGAACACGCACCACCTGCATTGGAAGTGTGGAGTCTTAACCACTGGAACCCCAGGGAAGTCCCATGCCCAGGAATTTTTGATCTACCTTCATTTGTATGCATACATCTACATGTGTGTATTTTGTCATTTGGAATAAGAGGAGAGAGAAAGGGTAAATAAGGAAAATTAAATGATATAAAATTCAAACCAGTGTAAATTGCTTTGGTTAAAAAATGGAGAAAATATTCCAACAAATGGACAGTATTATTGAATAAATTCTCTGATGATATAATTGTGGCCAGATTAAGAAACATTGACTACATACATTATGTAAAAATTAAATGGATTGATTACTTCAGGTTTTAAAATACCCAAAGAGAGGGGTTCATAGGGCATTCTGGCCAGAAGGAAGGAATTTACTAAACTGACACATGTTTTTGTCTTTAATTTTGAACTTTTCAACATTTCTAAGAAGTAATTGAAAAAGATAGAGTTATTTGCAGATGGCTCAAGATATGAGAAAAAAATGACAACACTTGGATTTCAACTTGTTTTAGTAGGACCCTTGCCATTATTCATTTTTCAACCTAAATGCTGCTTCTTCAGATAGCACATCACTGATTCCCAACCCAAATGACACCTCCATCACTCTCTATTATATTACTATATTATTCTGTTTTTTATTTTCTTTGTAGATACATTATCTCATATTATTACTTGTTTACTTGTGTATAATTTAGCCCCCCAAATTAGGATATAAATTTCATAAGAAGAGTAATTTTATCAGTGACTTTTACCACTGTATTCTCAAGTGCCTGAGAGGTTTTCAATAAATATTTGCTGAAGAAATAAATATGAATGAATAAATGAATTTATAGTAAAAAAAATTGAAGTTGTATTGAGGTACAATACAACAATTTAGCTCAAGTCCTAAATTAATAGCATATGTATTGCATATATACAAAGTAGAGGAAGCTTATGTTGATGTTCTTTCAACTGACTAGTCTTAATTTACAACTTGCTTTATGAGGAAAGGAAACCAAAAAACAATATTATGATTTTAATTGATATGAAGCTTAAAAGGAACCAATGGCTACTAAAATGTGAATGAGCACATGAATTAAAATATTCTGTCATGGATAAGGGAGATAATAGCCTCATTATGTTTTGGACTAATCAGAAATTTTCTTGAGAATTGTGTTTAAATGAGGCCAGTTAAACTATGCTGTGTTCAGAATATCACGTCAGGATGATGAGGAATCTAGAAATCGTCTAAATCTGGAGCTGTTTGAGGGGATTAACTTGAAGAATTAGAAGACAGAGTTCAAAGCAATCACTGCTACTGAAAAAGTGACGGGGGCATCCTGGAAACGAGAGAACCAGAAAGAAGAAGATCCAAGTTTTGTGTATAAACTCTGTCCAGATCTCTGGCTGACCCCTGAAATATGCATGTAAAGGGCAAAGTACAAGTAACCTAGCAAAGGACAAAAGATCTGAACCAAGATTTGAAGTGCTAACCAAGAGACAGAGTTTGCAATTTGAGTATAGCCAAGTAAACTACAAAAGCAAAAATACATACCAAAACAAAAAACCAACATTCTCCAGAGGAATATAACAGAATCTGAAGTCTCTACAACATACTAACCTGAAACCAACAGACCAACTCTGAAATGACCCAGATGTTCCAATAAACAAAATTTTTTTTTTTTTTTGGCTGTACGCGGGCCTCTCACTGTTGTGGCCTCTCGCGTTGTGGAGCACAGGCTCCGGACGTGCAGGCTCAGTGGCCATGGCTCATGGGCCTAGCCGCTCTGCGGCATTTGGGATCTTCCCAGACCAGGGTACAAACCCGTGTCCCCTGCATCGGTAGGCGGACTCTCAACTGCTGCGCCACCAGGGAAGCCCAATAAACAAATATTTTAAAGCAGCTATGATAACTGTACTAAAGGTCATAAAGGAAAACATGCTCACACTAACAAAAATTAGGAAATCTAAATAGAGAAATATAAACTATAAAAAGAGCCAAATAGAAATTCTAGAAATAAAAATACTATATACTCAATAATGAAACAGTATGGGGCTTCCCTGGTGGCGCAGTGGTTGAGAGTCCGCCTGCTGATGCAGGGGACACGGGTTCGTGCCCCGGTTTGGGAGGATCCCACATGCTGCGGAGCAGTTGGGCCCATGAGCCATGGCCGCTGAGCCTGCGCGTCCGGAGCCTGTGCTCCGCGATGGGAGAAGCCACAACAGTGATAGGCCCGTGTACCTCAAAAAAAAAAAAAAAAAAAGAAACAGTATGTAAAGCAACCATACTCCAATAAAAATTAATTTAAAAAATAATGAAACAGTAGTATACTTTCAGAATCTCTAGTTGCTTATTACTCCACTTTTAGGAATTTTGATGGCATTTTGACTTTGTTTGACTCAGTATTTGAGGAATGCTCAAATCTTGTAGAATATTCAAAGTTTCTGAATTGACTAAATATACTGCACAAGTGATAATGCAAAACAGCAAATTATTATCTGGCCGATCACTTTTAATCACAATTTCTTATGTCTTTTTCTATTGACTGTGCTAGAGTAAATAGTTTAGGCTCAAAGAGAAGCAGAATCCTTCTTTTCCTCCCTAAATCTCAGTTTTAATAATGGCTATCTTTCAAGTCTAAAGTGATGATAATTTATTTTATGTGCTTTCTGTTTATGAGGAAAAGAAAAATAGATAGTCATAGCTTAAGAGGTTGCCCTCATTCAGATGGACAATCTTAATTTATGGAGTAGAAAAGATGAAAACTTTGAAGTAGAATGAGTCTGCCTATAAGTAGAGATGATCAGATCATAATTATGAGTCTGAACAGTTAGAGCAGTAACTTCTTCCTTGTTGAATGGAAGAGGAAGTGAATATAGAGGGAAAAGAGTTTTCTTTCCCCGCACTACTAACAGCCACAACTACTTGAAAACTGGATTTTACTTCCACTTATCTACTATAACTCTTCTCTCCAAAGACATCAGTGTCCAATTAATCTCTGAATCCATTGTCTTGTCTAAATTCCCTACTGACTTTCCTGGAACTTTAGTGTTCTGAATCTCATTCTTCCTTAGATGATGTTTCAATGTATCCCTTAGTAGCCTTGTCTTCCCTGCCACCAACTGTATGCTGTAGCCTTAGATTTGTATTTAATCCTCTGTATTTCTGGCTTATATATAGTTATTACCTAGGAAGACTTTTACATTGCTTTCTCTCATACACTTTCCAACTAAACTTCCAACTAAACTTGCTAAATGAATGGTTTTAAAAACAGGAATCTGCAAGCTTCTTCTCTTTCTTGAGCCTCAGTTTTGAATTTGTAACTATCTCTCTTTTCTTGGCTGTCCTGTTTTTCTTTAGATTTTGTCCCTTCTTGATCTCCTTTGATGTCCATCTTTGAGTGCGTCTCTCACTTGTTTTTAGAGCATCCTATTTACCTTCATAAAACTTTACTCAATTTTAAGGCACATTATTTTTATGCATTTGTTGTCCATAACCACCACTCCAACTAGATTGTAAGCACCATGATGTCATAGACAGTGATTGTTCTTTTTACCCCATCTCCAGCACACTGACAGATACTGTATTAGACACTCCATTATTAGTTGTTAAGAAAATAAATAAATGCACAAAATATTTTAATTTGAATATCTCTTCTACAGGATTATGAGTTTCTTGAGGAATGTATAGTGTTTTATTTTTTTATATATACCTAGTTTCTATTATCATGCTGATACTTATCACATACTAAACTTTTTGTTAAATAAAATAAAAATTATGAGATAAGAATATGTGTATGAAGAGGGAAGGAGAGAGTAATCTGACTGGGAAATGGTGAAAGAGAAGATTAGGCAAAGAATCTGCAACTACTTAAAGGCAGTTTTATGTTATTCTTTATTTCTAATATGAGAGAGAGGAACAGGGATTCAGGCATACTGATTAAGGTAAATTCACGTTTTTACTCATCATAAATATGGCAAATCTCTGTTTTAACATAATGTTTTACATATTTTGCTCATAAAAAGGTAGAATTACTTTTACTCAAAATTACATGGTAATGTGTACCTCATACCTATAATTAACAAAAGTAGATGGAAATGTAACTTGTGAATTAGAGGGAAGCTGGGGTGGTGGTGTGGTGCTGGTACACGTAAGTACTGTTTGGTAAGACCATTTCATTTCTGGGAATATGGCCAAATGGACCTTGTGATTTTTCTGTTTTAGATTAGGTATTTTAAAAAACATTATTAAAATATATTAAACCCATCACACAATTCAATAATATTTACATGTAAAATAGCAAATTTTAAATCAGAAACTAGGTTATCAGTGAACAAGGGAGTATAAAAGTAGAATTTAATAATTTAGAAGCAGATGATTCTTTTTCCCATTGCCTTAAACAATATTCTGGATCTTCATACCATGAATGAATTTAAATCAATGAAATTATCATTTCTTCCTACTCACTATGAATTTTAAAACTCTTATTCAGAGCTGGATAGAAATGTTTAGCCCTGTGTCTCAGGAGAACATACTGTCCACAAAGCCTGATTCAGCATGTCTCTTAGGTATTGCCTGCTATCAGTCCTCAGTTCTCAGGTCCTGTCCTGGGACAGCAGTGTCTCTGCTCTGGGTCATCTGGACATAATGATTTTATTTACTATGGCCCCCTGTTCTTAGTGTGTATCTGTGATCAGGGGATTAGTCATTACCAGATACAATGACCAGATCTATCACCCAATGTTATGAATGTTTGTGTCCCTATGAAATTCCTGTGTTGAAGTCCTAACCCCCAAAGCAATGATATTAGAAGGTGAGACCTTTAGGAGGCAATTATGTCATGAAGCTGGAGACCTCGGGAGTGGGATTAATGCCCTTATTAGAAGAGCTTGCTTGCTCTCTTTCTGCTCTTTGCCATGCGACGATACAACCATAAGACAGCTCTGCAAACCAGGAAGTGGGCTCTCACCAGGTACCAGATCTCACCACACTTGGACTTCCCAGTCTCCTGAACTGCGAGAAATAAATGTTTGCTGTGTAAGTTGCCCAGTCTGTGGTAATTTATAATTACAGCAGTCTGAACTAATGACTAAGACACCCAGTTCCCCAGTATTGTGTCTTCTATTCTGAATTCTATTCTGAATTCTCTACATATCTTTTTCCATGTTGTCAGATTTAAGGGTTTGGATTTTCTTTCTGCTTCACAATTCATATTTGATGAGCTCCTAACACTTCATGCGTTTGGCTCAGGCAAAACTCTTCTGGAACACTGGGCCATCTTGGTTTGTCATCTTAAATGAAGTTGGGATCACCTCAAGCAAGAGGGCAGGCCTGACACAGTTACCTTATCTGTGGGGCTAGCTGTGAGTCTTTCCTTACAGGTCATTAATGGGCAGGCATGCAGGGAGAGCTTCTGCAGAGAGCATACCTACCGACCCTGAGAGTCAAAGAACCTGGAGCTTTGTTTCTTGGGAGTTCAGAGCTCCCCAGTCTACTCTTGGTCTTAAAGAGTCAGGACCAGCAAAGATAGATCCGTTTTTTCTCACGAGGGAAGGGATACTCTTAAATCAGTGACCCCCTTTATGTCAGGGACGACTGACATGTTCTCAGGCTGATTTTACTCTTTCGTTAATGTTTATATACTCTTTGACTGAGTCCTCAAAGTAAAATGCTTTCCAAGGCCAGGCAAACAGTGTAATAAGTGAAGGAGGGAGAACCAGAGCAGAGCATCAGGAAAAGAGCTAGGATATGTGACATCGAAATGGGACAGCCACTGTTTAGCCACAGGCCTTTTTTGTTTGTTTTGTTATTGCTTTTGTTTCCTGCTATTTAGTCTTTTTTTTTTCGAGAAAAGCTATATATCTGGACTTTTATGAGAACTTTGCCAAATTTTAAAAATTTTCATCTCTCTTGCCTTGTTTTTTCTTTCAATTTTATTGGGATATAATTGACCTACAGCACTGTATAAGTTTAAATTGTACAGCATGATTATTTGACTTACATACATCATGAAATGATTATCACAGTAAGTTTAGTGAACATCCATCTCATATATATATGGCATTAAATAAATAGAAAAATTGTTTTTTCCTCGTGATGAAAACTCTTAGGATATACTCTCTTTGTAACTTTCATATATAACATACAGCAGTTTTTATTTTTCATGTTGTACATTGCATCCATAGTATTCATTTGTCTTATAACTGGACGTTTGTACCTGGTGACTGCCTTCATCTAATTCTCCCGCTGCACCCTCACCTCTGATAACCACAAATCTGATCTCTTTTTCTATTAGTTCGTTTGTTTGTTTTTGAAGTATAATTGACCTACAACACTATGTTAGTTCCAGGTGCCCAAACATAATGATTGAATATTTCTATACATTTTTATTTATTTATTTATTTATTTTTTTTGCGGTATGCGGGCCTCTCACTGTTGTGGCCTCTCCCGTTGCGGAGCACAGGCTCCGGACGCGCAGGCTCAGCAGCCCATGGCTGCTGCCCATGGCTCACGGGCCCAGCCGCTCCGCGGCACGCGGGATCCTCCCGGACCAGGGCACGAACCCGTGTCCCCTGCATCGGCAGGCGGACTCTCAACCACTGTGCCACCAGGGAAGCCCTCTATACATTTTTAAATCATCATCATGATATATCTTATTACCATCTGTCATCATACAAAGATATAATTATTGACTGTATTCCCCACATTGTACATTTCATACCTGTGACTCATTTATTTTGTAACTGGCAGTTGGTACCTCTTAATCTCCCTCACCTATTTCTCTCCCTCCTCACCTCCCTCCCCTCTGACAACCACCTGTTTATTCTGTGTATCTATGATTCTGTTTCTGTTTAGCTATGTTTATTCATTTGTTTTATTTTTAGATTAGACATATAAGTGAAATTATACAGTATTTGATTTTTCTCTGACTTATTTCATTTAGCATAATACCCTCTAAGTCCATCCATGTTGTCACAAATGGCAAGATTTCATTCTTTTTTATGGATGAGTGATATATTTTTTTATATATATATATATATATATATATATATACACACACACACACACACACACAGTGAACATAGGGGTGCATATGTCTTCTTGAACTAGGGTTTTTGTTTTTTTTCTTTTGTTTGTTTTTGATAAATACCCTGGAGTGGAATTGCTAAATCATATGGTAGTTCTATTTTTAATTTTGGGGGGAATTTTCATACTCTTTTCCTTAGGGGCTGCACCAATTTACACTCCCACCAACAGTGCAAGAGAGTTCCCTCTTCTCTATATCCTCACCAACATTTGTTATTTCTTATCTTTTTGAAAATAGCCATTCTTAGGTGAGGTGATATTTCATTGTGGTTTTGATTTGCATTTCCCTGATGATTAGTGATGTTGGGCATCCTTTCATGTGCCTGTTGGCCATCTGTATGTCTTCTTTGGGAAAATGTCTATTCCTGTCCTCTGCTCATGTTTTTAATTAAGTTGTTTTTTGCTGTTGAGTTGAATGAGTTCTTTGTATATTTTGGATATTAACTCCTTATCAGATGTATCATTTGTAAATTCTTTTTCCATTCGGTAGGTTGCCTTTTTATTTTGTTGATAGTTTCCTTTACTGTGCAAAAGCTTTTTAGTTTGATGTAGTCCTATTTGTTTATTTTTGCTTTTGTTTCCCTTGCCTGAAGAGACATGTCAAAAAAATATTGCTAAGGCAGATGTCAAACAGCATAGTACCTATGTTTTCTTCTAGAGGTTTTATGGTTTCAGGTCTTACATTTAAGTCTTTCTCTATTTTGAGTTTATTTTTGTATATGGTGTGAGAAAGTAGTCCAGTTTGATTCTTTTGTATGTAGCTGTTCAGTTTTCCCAACATCATTTATTGAAGAGTCTGTCTTTTCCCCATTGTATATTCTTGCCTCCTTTGTTGTAGATAATTTTCCATATAAGTGTGGGTTCATTTCTGGGCTTTCTATTCTGTTCCATTGATCTCTGTGTCTGTTTTTGTTGCAGAAATTCTCTGGTTTTAAAATGTTCAGAACTGCATCACGTTAAGAAAATTTTCAGGGTTAAATAAAGCTTGTGGGAAGGACAGACCTGGCCACTAGGTTACCATGTGTGTTCTAGGGGTCTGATACAGATGGAACAGGGAGAATGTGGAGTTGAGTGGTCTTCAGGTTTGAGGATAATACTGTTTTTCATCCACTGGACCTCTCAGTCTTGGTCTCAGCCACTCCAAAGTCAGCATGCTATTTTAGCCTCAGAGAAGTTGCTATGCTCTTTGGGGAGATCATTATCCTAGAAACCTGGTATCTCAATGACAAGAAGACCAGCAAATCAGGATGGTAGACTCCTTTCATAGTGTGTAGGTCATTGCTCTGACCTTAAGGGACTTATCTGTGTATCATGTTGGGACCTCAGTAGTGTGGTATGGCATCTAGGTGGATGTTAGAAAATGAAAGTATTTGTTATCTGGTGCTATACAGAAAAAATTGTTGGCCTCTGGTCAAGTCAACCAAATAGAGAAAACACAATGTGGACTGGTGGCTCACTTGGTGACTAGTTTCTGGCCTGACAACAGCTAGCTGTGGTTTAGTGGCTAGTGACTGTGGATTGGTTACTGGTGAATGTAACCTGGTGGCTGGTGACTATGGCTTGGTCATAGGTGACTGTGAACTGGTTAGTATGAGTTGGTGACTGATGAAGGTGACCTGGTGACTGTGGCTTGGCTACCCAAAGGCTCACCTCAGAAACATCAGGGGTACTAGGCTTTGGGTAGCGAGATTAATTCTTCACCCACTCCTACTGTTAAAATACTGCCCTACTTGATGAGCTTAGGCTACAAACTGTAAAAGGTTCAGTTAGGTATGCCTTCAGTAGTATAGTTGTGAGAAATGCAAGGATTGGCTTTCAGTCATTTACATAGAGAAATGTTTTTAAAGGAAATGAAATTTAAGTTTTGTAAAATGGTTTCTGTGTGGAAAAAGCCCAATAGTTCTCTGTTTTTTTCTTCCCTTGCTAAATTGTAGTTAATGTACCATTCCATACCCATTGAGATTTTGACTGCCTCTCTTTATTTTCTATGAATCTTATAAATCCTCTCTTACAATCTTTCTCTTTTTAAAGGCAGATGTACCCTTACCTCAGGATAGTGTTTTTGTAGACATTAATATCCCGTAAAGGCTCATTAAAACTTTTAGAATTGGGTTTCTAATAACATTAGTCAAGCAGACTATATATGCAGGAAAAGGTGTGAATTCTCCTTAGATTCATCATTTTTTTTCATTATATTAATCATAAAACCCATATGTTCTTGTCTGTACATGGGTAGAGTGGGAGAGTGGAACAGATTGCTATAATATGTATAGAAGGAGAGAAAGTGCAGCTCTGTGGGCATAATGGTATTACAGATGCTAAACTTCTTACATGTGAAGGTCAGAGAAGTTCTTTGTTATAAGAATATTAGTAATAATGCATAAAAATTTTGGAAGCGTGGTCAGTAGTTATGCTGAACATATGTCATGGTCCTTGGAAGACAATGCATCTGTTTTTGAAACTCCTTACCCATCAATGTCAAGCCACATTTTCAATTTTAAAAGATGTTGCTAAAAAAAAAATAAAATAAAGATAAAATATTCTGCCTTCTCTCAAAAAAAAATACAAAAAAACAAAAACAAAAATAAAATATTCTGCCTTCTCTCAAAAAAAAAAAACAAAAAAAACCAAAAAAAAAAAACAAAAAAAAGATGTTGCTGACAGGAGGGTGCTTCCAGCCATAGGAACTCTAGGTCCCTGTGACACTGAAATCTGTACTTTTTCCAGGGTACACATTTCTACTCCGATAAAGTAAAACTTAACTGTTCCAACATGAACATTTATTTGAGGTCTTTTATTTGTATATAACTCATCAGATCCACTTTTACCCCACTTTTGAATCTTTTTGACCTTACTATACATACAACTTCCATACATACATGCTTTCTGAGCTTGCATAAACCATATCATCTCTCTGGACCTAGAATTCTCATCTGTAAAGTGAAGAGGTGAGCTCTGAAGTGCTTTCCAGTTTGATAGTCTATGGTGGAAAGACTCTCAGACAGCATCTGTGTATAGTTAGACAGCACCATTAATAGAGCAACTGAACTGTTTTCCTAAAAGCAGCTTTGGGCTACATGCAATCTTACACCATCCATACCCCATCTTCTATACAACTTGGGGTTAATTACCTGCAATAATGAAATAGCTAACTGACAGCTGACCTAACACAGTTATATGAGCTATACCATCTTGGTGTTATTTATTCTCTTAATTAATTGCCTAAATTCATTAGATCTATTGAACACTAAGCAATACCATTAAATGTCTAACAGTTGTCTCCAAGTATGTAACATCCTCCAGCAATAGGAGTGATTTAGTGCCTGAGAAGAATGGACATCTTCTGTGACAGTGGTTTTGTCTACAGATATAATTCAACTGAGAGAGAGAAGGGAAGGCTAAAAAGCCCCTTTATGCATGTTATGCCTCTGTCCAGTTTCAGTGAGTGGGGTCTAGCTGTTGTTCAATGAGAACTTTAAAAGAAGTGTAAACATTGTTGTTTAAAAATTGGCCGCAGAGAAATGAGGATAATTTAGACAAACTATTTTGTATATATGCTTATCTTTAAGGAATGGGGTTTCTTCCTTCTAAGTTGTCTGTTCTTAGAGAATGAAAAGCAGACTAGTAATATACAAGTCAAAAGCAATGTGTTACTACCTTAACTCCATTAAAATGTGGAAATCTAATTAAGCATCAAAGGGTTAGCTTTTAATTAAAGGAAGAGCAATAATTAATATTCAGTTAATAACTGAATAACAGACTCCACATTTTCTTCTAGATACAGCCAGTTTTATCTGGGGTAAGAGAAAGAAGCTATTATTTCAATTCTATGTGTGACTTTTATGAGATAAATCCCTGAAATTCTAGTGCCTCCACTCATGAGGCCATCTTAATGAACAATCTGAAAATGAATGAGCCATAGATTTCTGGAAAGACTGAACTCATCTATTTCCTTATCTAGTATAGATGGGAAGAAATTGAGTGCTGTGTTTTTTCTAAATCTCATTCACAAGGTCTGAAATTTGGAATGGTGACTAACAAGTGACTTGATTACATCTTTCTTTTTTGTGTGTTTCAGCTTAGAATAAACAGAAACATATTACCACCAATCTTGAAGCTAATTAATACCAACAGGGGTTGGTCCTAAAAGCACAAAGGGGAAATTTACTGTAGTCTTGTCAGCTGTTTTCTGAGAGCTGCTGGTATATAGTAAAAGCAAGGTCAGATATTTGCCTAAAAAAGAGGCTGAGTCTTAAAGGCTATATAGCATGTCTGTATCTTGTGTAATGTCAGATGATCCTCATCTTGGTTGCCTATAATATTCAAAAATTTTCCTACTTCCCTGCTTTTCAATGCCAAGTAAATAATGATCTAACATAAATGGAAATAGCTGTGGTAAGTGTATATGTGTGAGTGGGTGTGGCTTGGAGTGGATACTGGTCAGTGTTTGAGAACCAACTATATCAGAAACATCTCTATGCATTTATTCTTTATGGTAACCCTCTTAGATAGGTTTTATAGTCTGAAATTTACAGATGAGACTATGAAGCCACTAGGTCCCTATGTGGTTGATCCAGAATTAAAACCTGGCTTTTTGTCACCTGTTTCCAAAGTTCTGCTTCTTAAGGTTTTTGGTCATTGTTCTGTCTGTGCATGTTTGCTTCTCAAACAGAAACATGACTTTAACACAGTATATTTAGCTAAGCTAAAGCTGCCAGATTTGCACAAAGACTGTGTCTGATCTCATCTCACATTTTTCTTGTTTATGTAAAAATAGATTGTTGTTTCTGTTGTCGTCTGTTCTCTTTGTATCTGCCTACTTTCAGCAAAGGTAAATAAAACTAAATAATCCATTTGCATGAGTGTTTGAAGAATGCAATATCACACTACCTGTTCTTAATATTCATTAAAGCTCTGTGTGTGTGTGTGTGTGTGTGTGTGTGTGTGTGTGTCTTTGCAAGGATTTCAGATCAAGAATAGCTGCCATGAAGTTTTTAGAATGTTTTATTAACAAAGAAAAAGAACTGAAGTAGGTGTTATTACAAAAGTAAAATCATTGAAACATATCGCAATATACCAGAAAATAATCAGAACTTGGTTTCAAATAAAGTGATAATGCAACATTCTTACACAGTGAAGCAGTTCACAGAAATTTAGGCATTGAATTAGGGCATACAAAGAAACTCTAATAATATCACAAAAGAATCAAGAGAAGAAGCTAACAACAATTCAACATATGAAGATCAGCTACAATAACGAAATTGTGCTATTAGCAGAATTTGCAACAGCAATTAAACTCTAATATTTGCCTAATGATATCAAAGTCCATGGAGGGTCACCAGGAGCTGGACAGCTGCAGGAGTCTGCACAGGGCCCTGGAATTATATGTGTAGTAACTCAGTGAATAATTTCAAATTTTTTAATTTCACAAAAGAGAGAACATTAGAGTTTGAATACAACTTCATTGTTTGTTCATACCAAGTTCAGAACCTTAGAGGCTCCAGAAAGTGTCCTTAAGTCTTTGCTTTCTTTATCTGCTCTGTATTTGCTACTTCTCTTAGATCCACAGACCGTTTGAATCCCTGCCTGCATCATAGCCAGCCTCAAGGGTTGTATGAGATTCTGAATGAAATTTTCACAGCTATGAAAACTCCAGTCTTCCAAGGACCTTCTTCCTACTCTGAGCTGGAGCACCTTAAACATGGCCATCATGGTGGCTGTCAGCACCACTTTTCCTCCTAAATCTGGGGTCTCTCACATTCTTCCCTGCACCTAAAAAGGGTCTCTCTTTATGGTCCCCAAAGATTCTGCCCTAGCCTTCAGAGGCCTCTTTACTGGCAATGCAGATATTTTTCTAGACTTCTCCAGAGGTTTCACTAGTCTTTCCTTAACTCCGTTCCTGACTTGTTCATTTTATATATTCCACGTGATCTCTCAAGTAATGTAAGAAATTATCATATTCATGTTTTCTCCTCACTTTTTCCACTTCTTTAAAATAATCATCTGAACAGATATTTCATACCTTAAAGGCTATGAATTTTAGGATACTTTCACTTTTGCCCTCTGTGCTCACAGTACTGGCTATCTGATTCATCACTGTTTAGAAGGGCTACTAAATAATTGAGCATCACATTTCACTTATGCTCTAATAGGCAAGACATTGGAATCCATCATAAATAATCTAGTATAGGAAGGCGTATTATTTTAGTCTAATACAATAAAATATGTCAATACATTTGTAGAAATCACAGTATACTGTCCTTAATGGTATCTGGAGGAATTTGTCAAGGAAAGGGGAATCAGGATTTCTCCATGATCTTTTTTCTTGCTCTATATTTCTTACTTGATGCATTGGTTTTTGTGGTTTAAAATGTTATAATTGTTCATTATGCAGGCCTTGCCTACCCTTCAGGACTATTTGTTTGACTAGCATTTTTCAGTAATGGGAAAAACACAATTCTTTGGGAGATTATCAGATTTTTTTTATTGTAAAGTAAAGTTTATAATGTAAAAGGCACAGATTTACATTCATTTGACTCAGTCATTTTAAGCAATGTGTATTGACATTTTGTCATATTTTTGAACTATCTGACAGAGACAGCTACTCAATTTTTAGCATCTTACGCAGCACATTTGGGCTCCTAACCTACTGAGAATTTAATGGTGTTCTTTCCTCTGAGATCAGAGATGAAAGATTTGGAAGTGAGAGAAAGAAAAAGAAAGAGAAATTGACTTTAAAGAAATTGTGAGATAGGCAACATCTGTCTTTGTTAACTCCCTATATCTATCTCAGTACTCCTTCACTGCTTTGCACTGTAGCCTAGAGGTCCTTTCTCTTCTTCTTTCAGAGGCACCTGCTTGGTATCTGTGCTGCAGGCATTGTGGGACCATCTGGGGTAGATGTTTGGATTCTACTCTATCCAGAAAAAATGGACCCACACTTAATATTCTCTGGTGTTTGTTAATCTAGCTATGTTGCTGTTAGTTTAATGCATTGAGAAAACCAGATTTTCTAAAAGTGAGTCCAAAGTGTTCCTTGGGATGCTATTAAGTATTGTGTGATAAATTGGGGCTATAACTAAACGCATTCGAGAATTGTTTGGTTAAACAAAGTTTCTTTAGTGTAGCACTTCTCAGAAACTTTAGAAAGCATTGAATCTCCAAGTAATACATCAAATGTTTACTATTCCTCAAACTTATTTTTGCTGTGGAAACTTATTTTATGGAAGTACCTTTTATAGTCACTGTACCTGAAAATAAATTTGGGGAAATGATACAACAAGGTGTAAGGTATTGATAATGGCTGAATATTTTGTAAATATCAGTGACAGTTACATTTTCATCTCAAGGTAGACATAGATATGCCATTTTCTTCACTAATTACCACAAAAGAAATTTTAGGGTTTTTTTTTTTTCCCCCTCAGAAAGGTTTAACATGTCTGTGAACTGGCACACAAGTAGGGACAGTAGTTCTATGGATAGAGAACTGGTCTAGGAGTCAGAAGTTCAAGTTTCTCATCCTAGGTCTATTCCTAACTAGCTTATGACCTTAGATAAGATATTTCACCTTACTGGGCCTTAGTTTCTCAGCTGTAAAACTGAGGCAGGAAAGACAGGGCCAGGCCCAAGGAGAGCCTCCTTATGTATAGGCATTAGGCAGAAGGCAAAGCCACCTCCTTGTTTTGTACTTTATGAGGCCATGACACATGGAGGAATGGCATCTAAAACAGAAACTTTGTAGCATCTGAACAAGAAACTCTGGCCATGAAGACTGAAGAGCATGTACAACAAAAATGCACAGGTTTCTGATGACCCTGTACAAACTTCTACATGTGGCACTGGAAAGTAAGGGATAATTTATGGGAAAACAGCTCTTAGAGCACATGTAAGGTGGCTTCAGGAGACAAATGTGCAGGAACAGAAACTGATATAACCTGGTGCAATCCAGGCCACACCTCAACCGTCCCATCAATGAATATTTCACCTTTAATCAGAAAGACCCCCCCACCCATTCAAAATGCTAAAAGTAAGATGAAAAGGGGGATCAACAATCCTGCAGCATGCCCCTCACTCACCAGGACCTGCCCTCTTCTCCAAGTGTGTAACTTTTGCCTCTGCCTTAAACTGCTTCTGTGTGTTTCTTCCCCCTTGTGTTTTTTTTTTCCCGGTACACGGGCCTCTCACTGTTGTGGCCTCTCCCGTTGTGGAGCACAAGCTCCGGACGCACAGGCTTAGCAGCCATGGCTCACGGGCCCAGCTGCTCTGCGGCATGTGGGATCTTCCCGGACCGGGGCACGAACCCGTGTCCCCTGCATCGGCAGGCGGACTCTCAACCACTGTGCCACCAGGGAAGCCTCCTCCTTGTGTTTTGTGTTCCTCATCCAAATTCTTTTTTGGAAGAGCTCAACAAGAGCCAGGACTTTTGATAAAGCTTTTCTGGTATCAAAATTAAAAGTATGGAACAGATGGACTCTACAGTTGTAGTATTGACATGCTCTGATGTTACTGCAAAAATCCACTAGTGTTGGATAGTTTTTAGGAATTTGAATTGTTTTCTTTAATAAGTTAGAAAATATAGAAATACAGAAGAAGGTATTATATAATTGGGACTATAGAACATCCCTTTATAAGAAAATAGAATATAAATATATATGTATTTATGTGTGCATGTCCATACATAAACACACATACATATAGAATATAAAGAATGATGAAAACAAATACCCTAGTGCCCACTATCCTACTGAAAATAGAACATTACAAACATCTTTCAAGCCACTACTATGTCCACCCCAGTTGCACATGCTTTCATTCTCTTATGGGAACATTGTGTTGAATTTTGTGTTTATCATTTTCCTGGTTTTTATTGTAGTTTTACTATATATTTTTTAGTGGTTTTGGTTTAGTTTTATGCAGTTTGGACCTTTATAGAACTGGTATCAAATTACAGGTAAATGTTTCTGTGGGTTGCTTTTTTTCCAATTAAAATTATTTCTAAGTCTCTTACACATACATATTTATCAGGGTAGCTATAGTTCACTTATTTTCACCATGAAATACATAGTAGTCCCGTATATGAATATGTCAGGCTATCATCTTGTATATTCCTAGGTTGGACATTTGGTTTAATAATTTCTAATCTTTTTGTTTTTGAATTTTATTTTATTTTTTTATACAGCAGGTTCTTATTAGTTATCTATTTTATATATATTAATGTGTATGTGTCAATCCCAATCTCCCAATTCATACCACCACCACCACCACCTGTCCCCCCAACCACATTCCCCCCTTGGTGTCCATATGTTTGTTCTCTACATCTGAGTCTCTATTTCTGCCTTGCAAACCGGTTCATCTGTACCATTTTTCTAGATTCCACATATATGCACTAATATACGATATTTGTTTTTCTCTTTCTGACTTACTTCACTCTATATGACAGTCTCCAGGTCCATCCATGTCTCTACAAATGACCCAGTTTCATTCCTTTTTATGGCTGAGTAATATTCCATTTTATATATGTACTACATCTTCTTTATCCATTCGCCTGTCAATGGGTATTTAGGTTGCTTCCATGACCTGGCTGTTGTAAATAGTGCTTCAATGAACATTGAGGTGCATGTGTCTTTTTGAATTATGGTTTTCTCTGGGTGTATGCCCAGTAGTGGGATTGCTGGGTCATATGGTAATTCTATTTTTAGTTTTTTAAGGAACCTCCATACTGTTCTCCATAGTGGCTGTATCAATTTACATTCCCACCAACAGTGTGAGGGTTCCCTTTTCTCCACATCCTCTCCAGAAGTTATTATTTGTAGATTTTCCGATGATGCCCATTCTAACCGGTGTGAGGTGATACCTCATTGTAGTTTTGATTTGCATTTCTCTAATAATTAGTGATGTTGAGCATCTTTTCATGTGCCTCTTGGCAATCTGTATGTCTTCTTTGGAGAGATGTCTATTTAGGTCTTCTGCCCATTTTTGGATTGGGTTGTTTGTTTTTTTAATATTGAGCTGCATGAGCTGTTTATATATTTTGGAGATTAATCCTTTGTCCATTGATTCGTTTGCAAATATTTTCTTGCATTCTTCGGGTTGTCTTTTTGTCTTGTTTATAGTTTGCTGTGCAAAAGCTTTTACGTTTCATTAGGTCCGATTTGTTTATTTTTGTTTTTATTTCCATTACTGTAGGAGGTGGTTCAATAAAGATCTTGCTGTGATTTATGTCAAAGAGTGTTCTTCCTTCTAGTTTTTCTTATTTCTACTATAATAAATCAAAGTTTATAAATGTTCTTCAACGTGTTCCTTAGGAACATAGCTTATTAATGAGATATTTTCATTGTTATTCAGTTCTGAGAGTATTAAAATATCCAATATTTCTTCTTCTTTGAACCAAGTTTGTTTTTGGAAATGTTAATTTATATTTTGAAGTGTGTGTTTACTTTAATTTACCTTTTTGTTATTGATTTTTTACTTTATTGGGTTGTGGTAAAAGAACATAATTTGTATGATAATTATTTTTTTCTCAGTTGTTATGGATTGTTTTTATGGTCTGATACAGTACAAATCTGAAGAAAATAGATTTTTTTAGAAGTAAAAAATGAATAAAAGAGAGAAATAAACATTAAAAAGGATAAAAATGTCATTCATTAGTCCTCTGAAAAGGCTAATGAAGTGGACAAATCTCTGGGTAGGAGAATTACGAAAAAAGAGAGCACAGGCAAATCACACTAATAAATTGGTGTCATAACTACAGAAAGAGCAAAGATTTAAAAGATAATATGAAATGCCAAGAATAGCTTTATGCTAAAGAGTTAGAAATTGGCAAATTCTTAGAAAAAAATCTAATGTAGGAAAACTAGCTCAGAAAGGAAGAAAATACATGGATATTTCTATAACAAGTAAAGAAATTAAAAGAGTAGTTTAAAGTATCCTCACAAAGAGAAATTCAGGCCCAGTTTTTAGAGGAGTAGATAATAATATCATACAAACTTACATATATGAGTATAGAGGTGCTATTGTGGCCCATTAACCAGCTTGGTTAATGATTTCAGTTTGGTAGAAGATGAGGACCTTGACCCACCACACCATTAGTAAGACAGAAGCAATTACATAAAAGGGTGCCTGAAACTGAACAGCCTTATCTTGACAATGGCCCCCTTGCCATCTGTTTCTCCTGGGAGATTACTCTGACCCCAGAAAGGCACATGTCTGGTGATCAAGAGCTTAAAACTCATGCATGCCTGACCTTTTGTGTTAATCTAACCCAAGTAGCCACTTCCTCTGCACCTAACCTTCATTACAATTTTATAGAGATATCACCCTGTATTGTTAATTCCTGTGACTTGCACGTAGTGTCCAGTTTTCAAGTATAAATCTTCATGGTTTATTTACAGGTATCCTATGCCCTATGGCTTAGGGGTTTTCCAAAACCTAGTCTTCTCCATTCCTGCCTCTTGGAGATTATTATTAGTTCCTTGCAAGCTCAGCAATCATTTAGATTTGTATTTATTGCAGTTTATTTAGCACCTAGATACCTAATTGAAGACCATTCAGAATAACCTTCTGTTGTACTACAGGAAGCAGAAATGCTTATTCATCCTGAATTCTGAATATGAAGCTCATTAACAATTTTGGAGAATGAGGCAGTGAAACTCCATAGAGGCACCCCTGAAGCAAAATGAAGTCTTTGGGAACTTCATTTGTGATATGTCCCACTGGTCATTTTCTTCTCTGATCTCTAACAATAGGAAAGATTACAGAAAGTATCACTTTATTGCATAACTTTTGATATTCTACTTGAGTTGTCTTAGCTTTTAATTCCAATTATGGCAAAAACCATATTTTAAATCTTTTACACATGCTTTAGTATTTGCAAAGTGCTGGCCCAGCATTAAGGCTTGATCACTAAATGTTAACTGATTAATCATTGATTGAGGCACTGTTTATTTGACACAAAATAACCAGTAAGTTCTTTCAATTTAGTAATTAAACTATTAAAATTGTTTTTTTGGCTTGGTAATTTTTTTTCAGGGGCCAACTTTCCTCAGTAGTTAATTTTAAAAAATTACTCCCAGGGCTTGTATAGATATAACTTGAAGGCCTTCATCACTTTGAAATCATCACAGTGAAACTATTCTCATTGATCACTGCTTTTTAGGGGCCTGCCTAGGAGCTTTTGTAGAGGGTTGTGATCCCTTTTATAAAACTGGCAGAGTGAAAAAGATTGGGGAAGAAAGAGGCCTTATGCAAACTTCTGCTAGAAACAGTTGGAGTTTCTGAAACACAGACTAACTGCAGTGATTAATTTTTTCTACCTTAGCAGCACACAAGGTGATACAATATTAGGCAAGGACATAAACCATATTCAGGAAACCAACACATCCTCTGGTAGTCTGTCAGTCAAAGATATATCAAACTTCAGACTGAAATGAAAGTCTACCGTGCAGGAGCGCTATCCAATTTTCTTTATGGATGTGAGACTGGATCTGTTACTGGTGTATAACTTCCAGCAACACCACTGTCTTGCCGTGTTTCACATTAGATGGCCGACTGTTTCCAAGTTCAGGGATCTAGGAAATAGTTGATCATCAGATGTTGACAATAGTATCATTAAAAATCAGTTCCACCAGGCTGGACATCTGTAGGAAGTGAATAACAAAATATCTCGGTTCCTGAGGAGGGAGGGCAGTGTACTGCTGTGACTGATATCAGTATTACTTGTATGCAAAGTCATCTCAGTTTGTTAACTTTGGTTCATAGTTCCCCAGAGAGCAGTTTTCATCATTTAATGCACACCCACAAGGCATTAGGAATATTGACATGTGCTAGGGATAGCAAGACAAGTAAGAGAGTGTTTGGTTGAATAAATATTTATTATTGAATTAAATACTTTAAATATAATGTCATAAGTGCTAAAATAGTGTACACAATATGCCATGGGAGAGCAAAAGAAGAATCTATTCAATTAGCCAAGATAGCCATTCAACTCTGAAACTCCTTTGATGTGAATCTGGTCACCAGAAGGATCCTGATATCCAACCATGACTCAAGCCTTCTGCTACCTAATATTTTACGGCTTCTAATATTTTCCTTACCTAATTCCTCATTACCATCTGTTGTAATTACTTATTTGGTGGTCTGTCTGCCTGGAGATTTTAGAGAGGCACCATCTAATAGAAATATAATGCAAGATACAAATGTGAGCCACTTTTGTAACTTTAAATTTTCTAGGGGCCATGTTAACAAAAGCAAAAAGAAACAGATGAAATTAATTTAAATATTATATTGGATTTAAACCAACATATCCAAAGTGTTATAATTTTAATATGTAATAAATTTGTCCCATGTAGGACAGCACAGCTTTGGAGGAATTTCATGTCGGCAGGGAAGACTCCATGTATCTTATTTATTCCTTTGTCATAAGTACCTAACACTGGAGGTCAATAAATATTCGATGAATAAACTAATTTTTTAAAAAGCCTCTTGACAATATTTGTAGCTAAAGAGAGTATTAGGCATCCAAGAATGATTGCTCTAGGCAATAGATTCAGGCCTATATTTTTAAAGTCAAAACAGCAATCTTCATTAGCAGCACAACTAAGTTTTGAAAAGTGTTTTAGAGAAGTGCAACAACCCACTGAAACTCATTAGTGAATAGATTTAAAAGGAAAGCTTTAAATATGAAATACTAAGGCATGTCTCTACAAAGGACTAGTGTGTACTAATGAGAAGGAAATGGTGGTATCTGGTAGTGTTGTAATTGCATTTAGAGAGTATCCCTCATGATCAAATTACAACTACTCCTTAGATATCTTGTGACTGATGATCTGTGATTTATTTGGATTTTTTACTTTCTTCTTTGGGTATTTTATCATTTATCTGTGTAATTGCTTATTATGAACCTAGGAGGTGAAATGTATTACAAACCAGGGATGTGAAAACTAGGTCAGTAGAATTTAATTACTGAGAAACCTTTATTGAAAAGCATTTAAAACAAACAAAGTAAAGCTATAATAATTACCAACCATCATTGGCAGACATAATTCAGAAGAGAATCTTTTTTGAGCACAGAAAAATACCAATTATATTCCACATAACTTTAGGAAAAAACAATGAAAGTAGTACAAATAAAACCACTTATATTATCTACATTATCATCATAATGCCCCTGTACTATAACTGAGCAAAGCTGTTTAATTTGTGGAACTAATTTGACAATACTTACAAAGTTTGTCTGACAATATATAATTGGAAAAGAATCGAATTCACTTCTGAAAGCAATTACTAAGAATGCTATAGGTCACTAATTTTCTACTAAGAATGTGAGGTTTTGAAAAACTACCATTTAAGGTCCAACTCTTTTTTTTTTTTTTTTTTTTTTTGCGGTACGCGGGGCTTTCACAGTTGTGGCCTCTCCCGTTGCGGAGCACAGGCTCCAGACACGGAAGCTCTGCGGCCATGGCTCACGGGCCCAGCCGCTCCGTGGCATGTGGGATCTTCCCGGACCGCGGCACGAACCCGTGTCCCCTGCATCGGCAGGCGGACTCTCAACCACTACACCACCAGGGAAGCCACCAGCTCTTTTTTTAATGGACAAATCAGTGGTTTCTCAGCCAGCTTTCTTGGTGGAAGACTCCAGGTCTGAGATATTGTGATAAAAAGGAAGTGGGTGTATTTCAAGTTACTTTCCCTGGAAGAAACTGATTTGATTTTCAGATGAAAGCCTATTGACGGGTTTAAGTAGGTTAAATATATTAGGTACTTACTTAGTGTTTGTGTTGTAATAAATATTGTCACAGATTCAGAAGCAGTATAAAGCATGACTACTACCTTATTAGTGACAATAATAAATATTAGACAGTAAACTATAAAGCTCATTTCTTCATGAAAAATGTTTTAAGTAAGGGGACATCAGTGAGGTTAGAAAAATCAAGAAAGGCTTCATTGGAAGGATGGGGTTTAGATTTCAGTTTGAGAGCTGGAGAGGTGGAGAAGATAGAGAGCAAAGACATAGAGGCATAACTGGAGTGGCATGTATGAGGAGACTGGATGAAGGTAAGAGCGTGTGCTAAGAAGAGCAGTGGGATTACAGTGAAAGGTAAAGTTGAGTGTCTTGAAAATTAAGACAGGAGACTCTTATAGTGGGCAAAAGCAAGCTTTCTAGAAACAAATGCTAGGGATATAAGTTTTCTAATTAAATGATTAAAATATCTCTCATCTAGAGACAGAAAAACAGTCAGTTATTTCTCTTCCAGACCTAGGAGTTTACGAAAATCGAGAAACACTTCTAAGATACAAATGATGGGATTCAGTAAAACACGGAAGGCATTGGGGCTAAAAGAGAAGAAAGCATAAAAAGTGACTTAAAATTCACCTTTTAGTATAGTTGAAAGAAAATATGATGTTGGAAAGGGTAATGTGCTTATGGTTAAAAAGAGATGAATTTGTTTTGAGACATTGTATTAGTCAAGATAGGTTAAGCTTATAATACATAATAAATGACCCCCAAATCTCTGTGTTTTAATGCACAAAAATATATTCTGGCAAGAGTTGTTCAGTTCTGTTCTCAGTGCCTTGCCACAGCAGCTGCCCTCCATGTGGTGACTCAGTGAACCAGGCTGCTTTGATCTGATGGCTGTGTATTATCAAGCAAGGGTCTCCTGATCACAGTGGCAAGAGAAGAGAGAGATTGGAAAATCGTGCAAGTTTTTTTTTGTTTTTTCACCAACTTAGCCCAGAATTGACGTGTGTCACTTTTGCTTGTATATACATTAGCCGGAATTATCATATTTCCCCAGTTCACTACATGGGGCTTGACAAGTGTAGACTCTGATATATCCAGAAAAGAAAAAAAGAACCAGATATTGGTGAGTAATCAATCAAAAGGTCAACAGTAGACATATTGAGGGTGAAAATATCTACAGTATAGTTAGTGGTATAGGATTTAGGTTCAATTTAAATTTGAATATAAGCATCTGAGTGTCGTCATTATAGCTGTTAGTGTTGCTCTGTTAGGGAAGCTAACATTTATATAGTATGGCATGAGAAGAATGAAATGGCTAATTCTGCACAGGAATGAGATCTTAGATTTGAACTCAGGACTAGTCTGAAACCAAAGCCCTACTCTTAATCTAACATATGTATCACACCTGTTCACAGTTTGGTCTGAACAGCTCAAATATAAAATGATTACTAATAAATTATTTAACTGAAGGAGAGCCTAAGTTTAAATTTCTCTGGTTTGTGGGGGCTTATAGATCAAGTAAACCATAACCTGATTACATAAAACATGGTGCTTTTGTTACTATATCCCAGATCATAAGGTAAATGATCCCATCCTCAGAGATTCTTCCCTGGTGGTCTTTGTGAAGTTTCATGATGGAATATAGTACACATAGTAAGGAGGCCAAGGACTGTGGACAGGCAGGTTTCAGACTAAGTCCTGGTCCTGGCACATACCCTCTGGGACTACCATGTCACATTGGCTAGTGTAAGAAAAATCATCACTGAACTTCATGGGGAAATCTCTTTTTGTACCAATGCTTTAGCAAAATGCCAAAAGTTGTTCTTTTAGCTATCTTCGCCAATATTTTTATAGTTAAATGGAAATGAGAATCAATATTTTTATTCTGGGGTGGGTATATGTGGCTGTATTATAAATATTAAGATTATTATTATTGTCATTCATTGAGAACCTATGATCTTTTTATGTTTCAAGTTACAATTTATTATATGGACTCAGACTATCTCCAGAAATAACGCTTACTAGAACTTTAACAATTTTATCAGATCTTTGTCAGTTGCAACACTGTAATATAGTCCTATTGATCAAATCAACATAATCTATTCTGATGATAAGGAAGATCTAGTAGATGAATAATGGTAATAGCCAGGGATGAGAATCGCATTGAAAATGTTGGGGAGGAGTCTGTGGAAACTAATTCTTCCATTATGTCAATCTGAATGTCTGTCACTTTATACATTAGAATATCAGTTAACATTAAAGCAAACAAAACAAGCCAAAATTTTAAAAAACCTATCATACTCAAAACACTATACCCTGTGGTATTATAAAGAAGACATCATCCCTGCTCTAGAGGGTATAATACTCCATTAATACTCAATCTTTAGTAGGTCCCTGGAGGGCCCTTTAAAGCACAAATTTCTAGGTCTCACCCCACAGTTTCTGATTCAATAGGTCTAGGGTGGGGCCAAGAATCTTCATTTCTGGTAAGTTCCCAGGGATGCTGATGCTGTTGGTCTGGGGACCACAGTTTGAGAACCACTGTTGTTCTCAGACCTACTGAAACAGAAACTCTAGGGATAGAACTCAGGAATCTGTGTTTTATTAGGCCATTCAGGATACTCTGATATGTGATAAAGTTTGAGAATCACTGATCTAATAGCATTGAGGAAATGGACAAATTTACTTTTACTCAGCAGATGGGCAAAGTTTAAAGGAAGAGATTCTAATTTCATTGCCCTGACATTTAGTAAGGATCTATTATATGTGTGAGGATTTATATACTGCTAGCAGCCAGGGATACAGAGTTGAATAGGAGACCATCCTTTACTCCAGGAGTTAGAAATCCAGTAATGGAGAAATACTTAATCAAATAAATGCCAAGATGCCATCTTGTGATCTAGGGTTAGGGCACAGAAAGGATGTCTTCAATGTTGTCATTTGAGGAAGGGATAGGGAAAACCAGAAGGACTCAGAAAGGAGCCTTTGAGCACCAAGTTTAAACACTGTCTCCTTTGTGAAGCCTGAGCAGGGTCTTGAAATGTATTTATCTAGGTGGTGAGGGGTAAGAGGGAAGGACATTTCAGGCAGAGGGAACTTCATTGCAATAAAGCATCTCTGGAATGCTTCATGGAACTATTGGTGTGAAACATCTAAGGAATGTTAAAACTAGTTGGGTATAAAACATTTAAAGGATATTAGCTAGTTAGAGATGAAATATTTCAGGAATACTACCTAGATTGCTTTGTCAGGAGTGAAGGGTACTTGTTAAGGTGCAGCTTGAGACGAGCTGATAGGCTACAGGCATGCATTTTAACTTTTGGCCAAAATGTTGAAATACTTTCATCTGAATAGTAAGTTACCACTGCCCCAAATCCCTTGTGTGATCCTCCCACTGACAAACTGGCTGTCTTCCCTTTCCTTAAATATCCCCCCAATCTAATGACTAAAGTGGTAATTGCTCAACACTGAAGGAGGCTTCCAAGACCCTGCTCCAGGAATACTCCTGTTTGTTTCTGGTTGGTTGGTGCCTCAGCTTTGCTGGTTTTTAATATACTCCTGATGTGAAGTAATTGGAGTTAAAATGTAGGGAAGTCCAGATCATGAGGGCTTTGTATGCCATAGTAAGGTGTTTGGACTTTATATTGTAGATATTTGCAGAGAGGATAAAGGGGACCTATGATGCTTTTAGGTAATTGCGTATTGTGACAGAGGGCAAAATATATTCTGGAAGAATCCAGAATATTCTATGTTTTTCCATGAGATCCTTTTCTTTCCATCTAGGATAAACACGCTGGCATTTGGTACTCAGTCAGCTGGAAATCTCTAAAACCATGAAATTACTCACATCTGCACTTTTAAAACTGATGTGTAAAACAAATATGAGACACTTGAGGGGAAAAAACCTGACTACTCACTTTTGTAGGATTTCTAGCACTCATGCCTGAGCATTATATGTAATTAAGGTTCAATACATATTTGTTGAATAATGTTGATACACAGAAAGGATATAAGAAATCCTTCATCATCAAAAAACAAATTATGGTGAGTAGTATTTTAATGTCAAATACTTTGGGGGCAGGGAATTTGACTTTTTGAAAAATAGAAATCCTTTTATATTATATATTTAATAACATTCTTAACTTTAAAGTTAGATATTCTAGATTATAGAATTTCTGATTCTATCAGATTTTAATATAATTTTCAAGAAAGAGAGACTACAGATATTTCTTTATGTGGTGATTGCATCTTACTGTGTCCATCTCATCCCCATTATGTAGTCAGGAATCCAATCTATATAAACAGATGGGCTGATAAAATAAGGAAGTAGTATAAGCAATTGGCATCAGAATCAATGATAGTCTCCCTTCAAATACACATGGAAATATTTTACTTAAGGCAAAATATAGGGAAGAAGCCTGTGGTGATAGGGAAATATATAAATGAACAAAAAAGAATGTTTCTATTTCCAGTAATTATTTCTTTGAATGTCAGATAACTAGATTAATCATTAATTTGAATACATTTCTACCCAAGGGTAATCTCTAGATAATCTATCCTAATGGAGATTTTATGAAATGTAACAGTATTTTATAAATATCATTGTGCCTACTCACTACTTCTCTCTGATTATCTTCAGTTATTCTTTGAAAGCTTTGGCTCCCTAGAGTCCAAGTGGCAGACATTTGGCCACAATGAATCAGCCTGGGAGGAGTAATTCATACAATTACTCCATTCCTTAGGGTTGGGTGAGTTAAGACAATGTGCTCAAGTATTTCATCAGAGGACAAACTTATATAGTCGGCTTGTGAAGAAAGTTACAAATGCATTTCCTCAAGAGGACCATGAAAAAGTTCTGGAAGACTTGTGAAGACTACTGCCAAAATCAAAACAAGGAAGCAAGATTCTCCTTCCAAATAAAGGGAAATCCAAATCAAGGGATGAAGCTAGAAGGAAATAGTTTAAGGACCTATAAAAATATAGGTTCTTATATAAATAGAAAAATAGAAATTTCTTTAGTAAATGTAGAAACTATAGAAATATAGTAAATATAGAAATACTCTGTAGCAGATACTTAACTGTAAGAATTGAGGGTGAGGAGAATCCTTTGATGATATTCAATGAAGAAAGCTTTTAGGAGAGACATTGAGACCTTAGGGAACATCTTGTTGCCCAGCATATTCCAAACCTTCCTCCCTGGTGGAAAGTGGTTGTATATCAAATTCAGCAGTCTTCTTCTGGAGGAGCAATAGTTGGAAGATTGATGCTGGCTATGGGTTGCAGATGGGGTTTCTTCACCTTCAAGAATCCATTTTACTTATTCCTCAGGGTGCAGTTTGTGGGGACACTGAGTCAAATGCAGGAGACTACTAATCAACAAGAAGGTCAATTATTTATGCCTAGAAATAGAATTCTCTCTAGAGCGCCTTTCACATAGCACCCACTCAAACAGATTGGAAGATCTGATCCCTGTTAAGCAGAACAAGATATCTGATTCAATTTATCAGCACATACTCTTTCAATAAGGGAATCCAGTTACCAGTAAGCTAAGATTAGGGAGAAAAACAATAGTTTGAGAAACAAACTGATTTTAACTAACAGTGGGATCAGTTACTATAGCACAAGGTACTCTTCTTTCTTTAGTACTATAACCTGGTAAACAAGCCAGAAAATAGATATTAGTCAAGGGCCCTTTACCCTGGTTAGTGCTGGAGTAACACAGGCAACATTTTTACTACTCAATTTGTTTTACAGTCATCCAAAATTGTTTTCATTACATGATGTTATGTTACAATTTCCAAAATAGTGCACTTTAATTTAGTCTTTATATTTTGGACTTTTAGGTTACTTTTTCCTGACCTTATCCTCAGATTCCAGGTTTATGGCATTTTGATGCACTGATATCTGATGATCCAATGATATATCAAATGGGTACATCAAATGCCACCACGACTGTGGCTCAGGAATTTGGCAATAAAAAAGTTATAAGAAAACATTTGGAAAGTTCTTGTGGAAAGACATTTAATATAGTGGAAAACATAGATGTTGGAGGTTGAATCCCACTTCTGTTGCCACCTAGTTGTGTGATCCTGGGCAAATTATTCAACCACTGTAAGCTTTGATACACTCATCCTTAAAAGGTAAATATTGCGAACTATTTTAGGATTTATGAGGTAAAAATAGCATTTTATGTACCTAGAACATGCTTGATACTTAGTAAAAATTCAAAAAAAATGTAGTTCTAATATTAATATTATGATGACAGTGGTGATGATGGTGATGATGATGATTTGACTGTGGCTCTCTGGGTTGACAAGGTCATTACTTTATATACAGGGAGATGGGTAAAGGGTTTAACATGAGCCAACATACCTATATTTGTCACTAACATGGGAGAGTAAAGATATAGTCAAGTTCAGCTAAAGAAGGAATTGAAGCCAGAAGGATAAGATTCAGGGAAACCAGAAATTTAATACTCAAATATTTATTTTTCTTTAAGCATGTGAAAAAAGATCAATATAAACTCCCAAAGTGGATGCGGTATAAGATATGAATGTCTGGTAGCTAGATTAGATTATAATATTGAAGAAATCTGGCTTCAAGGTATAAAATTACTTTTGTTGTTTGCCTATTATATGTCAGTTGGTTTGCTAGGCCCTTCTTCATACTTCTGTGTCTTAAACCTCATAATATACCTGTAAAATATGTATTTCTATTCCCACTTTACAGATAGGAAAACTGAAATTGTTTGAACCAACAGAAAGTAGACATGAAATGGCTCGTTAGATACCATGGAGAATCCCACACAGGGTGAAATGCTGATCAGCAGAAACCCAAATTCAGGAAAGCAGCCTATACAGAGGGATTCAGAGATCAGTGCTGTTGTTACTTGGGAAGACTTTCCTCATTCCTAGACCAGATTAAGTCTTCTGCTGCTTGCTGCCACAGCACTCTAGGTCCTCTGTGCTTACATTCACACTTTTCTAGAATTATCTGAAGTAATGACGTTACACTTGGTGTACATTTTCTCATGCACTAGATTTGACATTCTGCACATAGTAGGTGTCAGAGGCTTCTGTCATTAGATGTTAACAGATGGATGGATAGTGAGGAATGTGGGGCAGCTTGTTCTATTTGATTCTTCCTCACTCCCTTCCTGGAAGCAAGCCTTTGATAGGTGGGGAAAAATGAATGATTTCATTAGCGAAATGAGGAGAAGTTTCATTCTCTAAGAAGCAGCTAATATTAGCAGAATGGCTGGTTTGTTCTATAAATGCTTCACTCTAAGGAAACTCAGGGACCTAACAGTCCCCACAATCAGCAGTGGTCTCCACACCAGATCTGAGAATAAAAAACATTCACTGGTTTAGGTGATGGTAGCAGTTGCTATGGCAGGGAAAAATCTCAGTGAATTGAAATGTAGAAACTTTTTTCATTTAAAGGTGAAGTGGTGATGCGGGAGAAGGGCTCTGTTCCACAGAGTCATTGAGGAATCTAGGCTGACAAGTACTCTATGAAATGAATTCTGCCTGTGAGCCCAGGAGGAAAGGGAAAAGAGTGCCAGAATAGCAAGCTAGCTTTACCACATTAACCTAAAAAGAAGGGCATTCAAATGTTTAATGCAATTTTTTGTGGTTCTCTGAAGACTTCACTGTACAATTTGGCTTTTATTTTCCTTAAATAACTTTGTATTGGTGGAGTATTCTTTGCCTTAACACAGATGTAAATGTAGGAACTTTATTTTCTGATGCATAAATTGGTGCCAGCAATTAATCCATTAGCTATTCAATGAAAATATAATATATTATGTAACATGCACGTATGTGATGTATCAATATATGTATGTGCATATAAACACTAGAGGCTACAAGGTAAAGATATGTGCTGCAGACAGTAGGTTTTGTAGGAGGACAGAGAGAATTTCTGGATGACTCATAACCACATTTTATTGTGAGTTCATCAGCCTGATTTCTGCAGAGAACACAGAGGGAAGGAATCCGATAGCGTGAGTTTATATATCTTCATTGTCCCTCATAAAAACTTTTAAAGACAGTTTCATAGCTTCACTAAAAATATGTATTTTTTATTTTGAAATAGTCATAAATTTACAGAAAAGTTTTAAGTACAGTATAAATATCTATTTTTCCCCTGAACCTTTTTCAGCTCAAGCTGGTGACTAGTTCCCAATCACCTCAGAATATTTTAGCTTAGTGTATGGAGTGATTTTTTACACAGACACATGACTGCAACATTATCTAATCCTCAGACGCATTCAAGTTTCAGCAGTTGTTCCCATATGTTCTTTATAGTAGGATCATCCAATTCAAAATCATGTGTTATATTTCGTTGTCATTTCTCTTTATTCTCAGAAAGACTGTCTCAGAAAGTCTTCTCAGAAAGACTGTCTAGAACAGTCTTTCCTTGACTTTCATGACCTTAGTACTCTTGAAAATAGGCTACTTTTTTTAGTTAAATACCTCTCAATTTGGGTTTTTCATTATGACCAGATTCAGGTTATGCATCTTTGGCAAGAATATCACAGAAGTGACATATATTTTTTATATCCTATCAAAGGGTGCACAATTTGGACTTGTTCAAAATTACTGAAGCTAACTTTGATCATTTGATTCTGTAGGTGTCTGTCAGACTTTTCCACTTACCTTTTCCCTTTGGCAGGAAATAATAAGGCTGTAAGAAAGCACTTTGAACTATGTAAATATAGTGTTCCTCATTAAACTTTCAAATTAGTCATTTATTTTTATCTGTAGAGACACATTAAACTTCTTTGTTTTATTTGAGTTATTATTCATTGTTGTCATTATTTATTTTGATGTTTAGTTTTCCCCAGTTTGACCAGGTAGTCCCTTTTTATCTGGTTTCTGTCTTTTCGACATATCTCTAACCTCTTTGAGTACTTTCTTCCTTCCTTATACAACAATATGTTCTCAATTTATGCATACCCTGCCCCACACCTGAAATCAGCTATTTCTTCAAGGAGCTCTAATTCCTTGTAGTGGAGAATTGTATTTAGAAGTCAAGATTTGGGTGCTAAATGTGCTTATTCATATTGAGGTGCCAGTGCTCCCAGGCCCTTGCAGTAGACAGCAGTAAGGAATCGAGATTACATATGTACACATGTGCATACATCAACATCTATATTGCTTTATCTGTCTCTCTATTTTAAAAAACATGAGTTTATATGGATACCTCTAATTTCACTCCAAAAGCACAGAGTTTATTCTAGTTTTCCCTTTTCCACATTTGTAACTCCTTTCTCTGATAGTGAGAAACATAGATCCATTGCCTTTAATATATTTACTTATTTTGTTTATCCCCTGCATGTTAACCAATCTATCTCTGCCTACTCCCTCCTCAGATATTTCCCTCCTCAACCCCGTTGTGTACACTAGTCCATCACCGCAGGGCATATTTCTCTCCATCACAGACACACTTCTCAACCCTCTTTGTCTCTGACTCTCCATTCTAAGATGCATCCCAGGACGGATTATTTATGACTTTGCTTGTTCTCTAAAACCTTGTGCCGGGCCACCCCTAGGCATGGATGCCCTTTCACCATGGGTTCTGTTTCCCCACCCTCTTCGTGCTTGAATTCTGACAATCTGCACCAGACTGGCTCCCCACTTCTCATGAATACCCACATCATCCACTCAGAATCTGACTCCCCTTACTGGGCTGCCTTCACTTCTGGAGGCTGCCTTCTTCATTTTACTTGAACTCTGACACCACATGCTGGTTCATCCCTCTGTTGAAATGCTACTTTTACCACTCTGGGCCATCCCTGTGTGTTGCTTTCCTCACCTTGCTTGGTCTCATCTCCTGCATGGGCACTGGCCTCACCTTGTTTGAACTTTGACACCCCACATCTAATAACAATCCACCCCTTTGATGTAGCCACCTTCTTCTCTACTCAGGGTCTCTCACATCTATTCTTACCATGACAGCTTCCCCATCCCACCCCCTCCAGTGTGGACAGCTACCTTGCCCTGTCCCACCTAATGACTTTAGAAGTGTACTTCTCAGGAAGAGTAGAAGAACAAGGACAATTACATTTCTTTTTTGAATAAAGATCATTAGGGGGTGTTGAGTTATTTAACTTATTAATTTAGTTATTAATTTATTCAGCAAATAAATGTAAGCAACTATTCATCAGGCATTGGTCTAAGTGCTAGAGTTATAGTGGTATACAAAATAGGCAATGCCCCTGGTCCCCATGGGTTTATAGTCTCATGGAGCTGGATACTAGTACCCAAGATACTAATTTGATATTGGTCTGCTCATATTAGAACACTGGGACATTACTCTGGTAAAGTGGCAAACAACCACTGCATCCTAGGCTGGGTGCCATGAAAGAAATTAAGCTGAGAATTTTTGTGCAGTAACTTAAGTAACCTCAAAGGGAAAGGTAACCTATCAGAGAAAAGCCCAAAGGAGAAAATCTCTAAGAATTAAATATCCTGGAGACTTTGAAGGTCAAATACATTATAGAGAGCTCAGATGGACTTCATGTCTAATTACCTGTATTTGGAGAAAGCTGTGAGGTACACTTGGGGATTAGAGAAGTAGTGGTCATTTCTGTGGTGCAAGATCTAGACTTCATTAGTCTTATCTAAAAAGATGTCCTAATCATGGTTAAAAGCTGAATTTTCCAGATAGTAACATTAGACTCAGGCAGTCTCCAGCCATCTTCCCCATTTTTGCCATGACTCATATCATCCTATGGAAGCTGAAGGCACTGGGGGACAACCTTGAGCTATTCCGGACAGGAGTTTAGGGGTCAGTGGAAAGTGATCTTCCTTGGACTGAGGCTGCCCTTTCTGGTCTGTTGGGATTAGGGCTGGCATATGACTCTGATGCTGCAATCTACAAAAGGGAAGATTTTCACTCTCTGAAATAAAATTTATGGGCTTCTATTACGAAGAAGAGATCCACTACTAATGTAGACAAATCCCTTTCTAGTTTCCTGGTGAATTCCTCACTTTTTAATTAGTAACATTAAAAAAATTAAATATAACTGCATCTTTTTGTGAGGTTATTGTTAAGAAAATTAGAAGAGTGGAGAAACAATTTGCATTGAGTTCTACCAAATACATTTTCTAAATTTTCTGCTCAACTGTTAAGAAATAAAACCAGCCATGCTTGCTTTTTTACTGCTCATGTCTAGGTCTACACCTAAGTTCTCTTTAAGATACTATAAAATCAAACAATGTCACTCTCAGTTTAAAGGTTTGTGCAGTTTGGGATGGATCAGTAAAATGGCTATGTAGATTTATTTTGTCACCCAGAAGATGTGTAGTTTGCAGTGGCCTCAGTGGCTCATGCTAAGGAAACTATAAATTTGTTTTTATGAAATGATTAAAGAATGATTGTGGGGAAATACCTGATTCCCCCTCTCCTTCAAATTTGGCAGAAAACTACCAAATTTAATCAAACAAATAAATACTTTTAAGACAAGTTAGTAGATACTAATACTGATTTCTCCACATACCTCAGACTTTTGTTTTTTGCCTCCAAAATGTACTAATGTGAAAATAATTGCCCTAATAACCTTAGAAATCATTGTCAACTGCAAAATATAAGTACAATTAACAGAGGCATGCTTGAACTCACAGTTGGACTCACAATACAACAAATGGACATAATTTCCTTGTTCAGTGACTTTATGTTTTTCACATCTGTATTTTCACATCTATACTAGTTTGATTCTCAAAGTACTTAGAGTTAAAATATTCACATTTTAAATACTTATATATTCTTTTACCTGTAACTAAAAACTTTTAAAATATATTGGAGACTTCTACTTCTTGTATGACTGACAAAGCTCCTACCAGATTGACCCTCTCATAGATAGCAACTATAAATTCTGGGTAAAATTGGAAAACAAAAATGTAAACCACCTCAAGACACTAGAAAGTGAAATGAAAGCAAGTGTATTTTGGAGGAGTTGTATATAAGAGGGGAAAAAAACATGATTGACTTTTCTACTTTTATAGGTTTTATCCTGGTTATAAGCAGTGGCCAGTGATCTGAGGGGCTGATACAGGGGGCAGAAACAGAAAATTTTTCAGTTTTGAAGAACCAGAGGGTACAGTTTGGAACAATCATAGCTACCAGAAAATGGAAAAGGAATCCCAGGAAAGAAAAAATAAGAAACAGGAAGCTCTAGATTCTGAGTAGAGAAACTTTGCCCAAATATCTGGCAGATGCTTCAACTATGTGTGATGGAACAGACTCTGGGCTCTAAAGCAGAGGTCAAAAGAACTGAACTGAGATTTGAACTATATCTTTTTTTAAAAAATTTATTTATTTAATTTATTTATTTTTGGTTGTGTTGGGTCTTTGTTGCTGCACATGGGCTTTCCCTAGTTGTGATGAACGGGGGCCACTCCTCTCTGCGGTGCACGGGCTTCTCATTATGGTGGCTTCTCTTGTTGTAGAGCATGGGCTCTAGGCGTGTGAGCTTCAGTAGTTCTGGCACGCAGGCTCAGTAGTTGTGGCATACGGGCTTAGTTGCTCTACAGCATGTGGGATCGTCCCAAACCATGGCTCGAATCCGTGTCCCCTGCATTGGCAGGAGGATTCCCAACCACTGTGCCACCAGGGAAGCCCCTGAACTATCTCTTAAAATACAGAGTTTACTGCTTGAGTCCAAACAAATGAATTACCTGTTAAAACAAACAAGGAACCAAGTCTCCACAACAATGTTCATAACACAATTCAAAATTATTTAACATTTGAGAACCAGGAAGATGTGATCAATTCCGAAGAGAAAAGATAAGCAATGGAGACAATGAAGACTGACTGCAAGGTGACCAAAATGTTGGCATTAGACAAGTATTTTAAAGAAAGTTTTATAAAGGAAAATATGCTCATAATATATGAAAAATTACAATATCTCAGAAGATAAATAGGAACTTATAAAAGAGAAGCAAATCATGTCTTATGAATAGCTCTTAACCCAGTATAGGTTGCAGAGTCATTTTTTAAATGTCTATTAAATTAAAACTTAACACTTTTCATTGTTTTCTTTTGACCTATTTGTCTTGAGTTGTACTCTTTATTCTTTTCACCTACTTATTTGTTTAAAATTAGGTTGTATTCTTTTAAATAGTTTCTAGCCCTAATATATTGATTTCTTCACTTGAACATTTATAGAGCAGTTGTTATGTGCCAGATGCTGTGTGGGGAAGAGTTTATTAATAAAAGAATAAGAAAGAGAAGAAGAAGAAAGGGAACAAGGAGAAGAGAAGGAAGAAAGATAAGTGCTTCATGAAGTCAGGAACATTTTCTGTATCCCTAGTACCTAATACAATGGCTGAGATATAGTCAATCACTCTAATCAGTGATTACTAAATGAATAAATAAGTATATGATGAATGAAAATATATCATAAGAAGATTTATGCTTACTTTGTCTTTTATCTATATTTTGATCTTTTAAATTCTCCTAATCTTGAGCTACCAATTTCACTTGTGTATTTTTTTTCACTCTTTTTTCTTCATTTTTCAGGTGCTCTGCATTTTCTCTTCATAGTGTGAATTTCACTATGTCTTTTCTGAAGCTCTTGCTGATCATGTCTTTCAGTATGGAGAGATGGAACTGAAAAATTGGCTATCATTTGTTTTTCTTCTTCAAACTTCATACAGTAAAACAAAAATATTAAATTGTAAGACCATTCGATTTTGGTCATAGTTAGTCATCCTGCCTGTGAAAGATGCATGGTCTGCCTTCTAAGTTGCTACTTTTCATTTATAGGGCCATGATAATAGCTCCCTTCAATAGGATTATACATGTAGATATTTTACATCAGACTAACAGATTTCATAGAGTAAATGTATGTGGATTTAGGCTTCAGAAAATGATTCAACAGTGTTACCTTATTAATAATCATTAAAATATGACTGTTTTCATTGCAAGTAAGAGAAATCCAACTCAAACTAGCTCAAGCATAAAAAGGGAATTTGTTAACAGCCAATAAAACCTCTGGTTTAGACATCAAACCAGGTGATAGAGTGATTCAAATAATGTCACCAGACACAGGCTTGTGCTTACCATCTCTTCACTGTGATTCTCTCTTCAAGTTATCCCATTCTCAGGAAGGTACTCTTTACGGTGGGAAGATGACTGCCAGAAGCTGCAAACTTACACTTAACCTCTCTGCATCCTTCTTTGGGTGCTTCTCAACTGTCTGATTAGATAGCCTTTGGGCACATGCTATTACAAAACCATTCATTATGTCCAGGGGCAATAAATACAGTAATTGACCAGACTTATTTCATGTGTCCACATGTAGTGGAGACTGCTGGTGCCCTGAAAAGATGCCCTTAGATCTACTTTACAGATCCTTTGAGACCATCCTTCATCTCTATGTCTTTGCTGCTATTGCCTTACAACTGCAGTATCCGTAGGATTGCCCTGGGCTACCCTATGAATCCTAGCCAGAATTCAAATCCAGAAAACACCTAATAATCTCTCTTTTAAAGATGTACTACTTACGAGCTTCCCTGGTGGTGCGGTGGTTGAGAGTCCGCCTGCCGATGCAGGGGACGCGGGTTCGTGCCCCGGTCCGGGAGGATCCCACATGCCGCGGAGTGGCTGGGCCCCAGAGCCATGGCCGCTGAGCCTGCGCGTCCGGAGCCTGTGCTCCGCAACAGGAGAGGCCACAACAGTGAGAGGCTCGTGTACCGCAAAAAAAAAAAAAAAAATTTCGCCAAGGAATTCTAGGAAAATGGGACCTATCCATGTCTTTTTTACCCTCTCTTCCAATGCTAGTCATCCTTGTCTTATAGGTTAAAATGGCTTCTGGGACAGCACATTCTTGGAGGCATATAATGCATGGGATGCTGTGGAAACCCAGGTGGTGAGAACTGGTGTGGACCAGAACAACGACTGAATAGTAACACCTAATAGTTCAGGGACAAGGATTAGAACTCAGAAGGTCCCTGTGAGAGCTCGGCTAAATGATATGTGGGAGCCATACCAGCTACATAATTTGGGGACCTAGGATAAAAGAGAAATACAGGAACTCCAGTTTAAAAATTAAGAATTTTTTTAGATGGTGATAGCAGAATATTAAACCAAATGTTGGGTCTTTTTAAGTTCATGGTTTTATGAGACTACACAGATCACACACCCATGAAGCTGGTCCTGGGTAGGAGCAGGTGTTAAGGAAAGGGGTGCATAAGCATCAACCTTATATGATTGTGTCAGACTCTCTAGTCCAAGAAGTCAAGGCACTGAACTAATGGGCTGTGTACTTCCATCCGTGAGGCTCAAGGAGTTTGAGGAGACTGAGGAGCAGAGAAACTTCCTCCTAAGATTATATCCAGGGACTGGCAGCCTGCATGCTACTATACCACTAGCCTGCAGGGTTTGGTTTCCTCATTTTATTCAGCTTTGACCTAGAGGCTCTATTAAATGTCATGAAAAGAAAAACATTAAGGAAGAAAAGAATTGACATAAACATTGAAAATATAACACTATTTAAAAAAATAATATTGTATACTAGAAAACATAAGATATTTTACAAAAATCTAAGATAAATTGGTAAGATAATTTGGTAAAGTGGTTCAGAATAAACATTCAAAAAGAGAATTTCAAAAATCATACTTACCCTATAGTATTATTTTTGCATCAATTAGGGAAGTGAAACTACTAAGAATATTATGGAAAAAGAAATTTATTACAGGATTTAAACATTTTTCAGTTCAGGGAGAGCTTGGAAAGTAAACGTCTCAAAAGGAGAGTCAAAAAAGCAGAGAAAAATGACTAACCAACTTTGTTGCAGATATTTAGAAGCTTGCATACCTGGATAATAGTTGTGTCTGGTCTCTTTAGTTAGAACCGTGAAGGAGGCTGGTGTAGAAGTTCACTGGAGATTGCCAGTGGATGATTGTTGGCTCTTCATGGCCTCTGTCTCTAGGAGTTCATAGTGAAGTGTTGGTGTCAGGTGACTAGCTGCCAGTAGGACCAGTGGTCAGGAAGGAGAACCTGGGAAGAACAAATAGAGACTGAAAACTGCTTGTGCCTCTATTCAGAGCCTAATGGCTGATGCTTAATTTATGCCTCCAGAAATTCATGCAACTTCATTTTTGACCAACGCCAACCTGCATGTATACAAGGAAGGGGTTTTGGGGAAACATAGTGCCCAGAAAAGCCAAGTCTAAAATACAGCAATTGAGCTCAGTACCTAAAAAAAGAAATGAGATGAATAGTCTACTCTCAATAGCAAAATATCAACACATTATTTAGTAATAAATTTAACAAGAAAGGCATAAGACCTGCATGAAGGACATTGTAAAAGCTAAGGATATTAAACAAGATTTTGTCTTGCCTTAGAAGATTTAATACTATAAAAATATAAATTCTCCCATATTCAATATGTTTACAGTTAGGATCTCAATAGTTTTTTGTTTACTTAAGTAATCTTTAACTTTATACATAAAGATGGATCTTCAAGAATGTCCAAGGGGAGGATAGTGGGAAGTGACTTGCCTTAGAGATTCAGAATATATTACTAAACAGAAAGCTTCTGCTCATAAATCATTATGGTATGGCCATAAGAATAGACAAAATGGAAAACATGGAAGGTTGATAGAATCCAAAAGTAGATCCTGATATATATGAGCAGTTAACATATGACAAGGGGAATATTTCAATATAGAAGAAAATGAAAGATTATTTAATACATGCATTATTCAGTAACTAAAGGCAAAGGATTATTTCATAAAGCATGACTAGCTGCCCACCAAGAAAAAATTAAAAATGGGTCTTTTTCTCATCCCATGTAATCTCCAGCTAGTTTAGATATTAAATGTAAATGTATTAAATGTAAAAAATAAAATAAAAATCTTGTTAGAAAATTCTTGAAAGCCATGTGAACATTCTAGAGGCAAGGGAAGGATTAGTAGTAGAGTTTATACTTAGAAGCTATGTAAGAAAAGTGAGAACTAATTAAATGTATATAATTAAAAATTTTTCATATGGCAAAGATACCATAAATGAAGTAATAAACCAACAATAAATTTGAAGAAAAACTTGTAAATTCAAGGAAAAAGCTAATGTCTGTACTCTATAAAAGACTCAAAAATTGATGAGAAAGATGTAAATGATAGAAAAGTAGCAATGAGTATGAAAAAAATGTTTATAGCAGTGAAAATCTGCATAGTCAAAAATACATGAAAAGATGCATACACACATTAGTAGAAGGAAAAGATAAAGTAATAGATTTCATTTTTTAACTCTTCAGACTGACAAATATTGAAATGAACAAAAATTCTATTGCTGCCTGGGAGTGGGAAAAGCGGCATGCTTATAAAATACTAAAACAAATATGAAAGCAATCCCTTTGGCATCTATAAAAAAGTACATATATGCTTATGGCCCAGTAATCCCTTTCCTGATAATCTATTCTATATAAAGAAAACTTTAAGTCCATAAGGATTATCTGCAAGTTTGTTTACATCAGCATTATTCAGAGTGGGGGAAGAAAATCCATCAATAATAAAAGGGATAGATAAATTATTGTGCTTCCAAATCACTGAAAACATTGAGAACTATACTAGGTACTTTGAAAGATTTCTGTGTAATTGCACAGGAAAACAATAGCTTTTTTACTGTAAAAAAAAAGGAACAATTCCATTTTTGTAATGTATTGTTAAAGCTTATATATATATATATATATGTATGTATATACATATGCATGTATATATTATATGTGAATATGTACATATCTACATGAGCATGGTGCAAAAATACTAAGGAGACATTTAGATTGTTAACTTGGGGGGGAAGCAGGAAGGAAGATATGTGAGTAGAGTGGGGCACAAGGGGAGAAGCAAAAAAGTAAAGAATACATTAAAAATGAATTAAAAGGAAAGAATGATATGATCATATTTATTCAGGTATGTAAAATCAGAATTATATGATGATGCATATAAAAACAAGTTTTAAAACTGTTTGAGCCAAACCCTTGGCTGGTCCTGAATGGATGGATCTCTTCCAGACCTTACCTTTTGTTTTGCCAAACTTTTCTAGGACCAAGAGGTCAATGAACTCCAGGACATTTACAGTTTGGATGCATTTCCCACTGAATTACTTAAAACGAGGTGAATCATATCCTATTTCTTCTTGAGAAATATGTAGAATAAATGTGTGTGGGTGCTGATAAACAGAATTTAGGACCTGGGAGCCTGCAAGAATGAATGTATCATTAGCAGAAATAGGAAACACAGAAGGAGAGCTTCAGAGAAAATGTCACAGATTTAGTTAGAACAGGCTGCACTTAGATGCTGGTCTCCACACTTAAGACTGGACTTTACAGAATACAGCTGAAGGAGTGATTGGACGTTTGGGAGTGGGAAAAAAGACCTGTGGTGGGAACACAGATGCTGCTGTGATCACTGAGAGAATTTTGAGGTTGAAGGTCAGAATCTTGGGGAAATTACAACTTTAGAGAGAAGAGAGAGAGAGTAAGGTAGGAAAGGATGATGAAGGTCAATGCAGAGAAATAGTATAAGCTGAAGAAAAATGCCAGAGGAAGCAAAAAGTGTTCATCTTCAGAGACAGGGTGCCTAACCATGCCAGTGCAATGGAACAAAGAAAATGTTCTAGGCAGAGAGAAGACTGTTAGATTTGGCAGTTCAGGGAGGCATCTCTAACCTTAAGGGGGTGTGAGTGAATAGAGTTAACAGCAAACATGTGGGGGGCTAATGTGGACCCTGTAGGGGTTCGCTGTTCATTAGAGGAGGAGAGTTCAGGATTTGAGGAATACGGGAATGGAGAAAATTTAAATCCACTTCAAGATATGTTTGTGAGTCATTTGAAACATCATTATTATTACTTTAAGAAGACAGTAGTAGAGTTTATCTGTGCCACCAAATTTAAAACAGCTGCTTAGAACTCAAGAATGGAAATTGGTCTGAAGTAGGCATCTTTACTCTATCCAGACCCTCTTGGAACCACTTAATCGTCTCTATCACACCTCTTACTCCAGCTGCAGCTGCAGTGACCTGTTCTATGCTGGCTTTACCCAGCTTCATGCAGGAGCATCCTGACAGCACCCATCTCAGGTCTGACCAGTGCATGCCTTTGGCTGCCTGACCTATAGCTTCTCTTTCACAAGGGTATGCAACATCCACAGGAACCCATTTGGCACTCACAAGTGTTGATCTTGAAGTGTGTGTGTGTGTGTGTGTATGTGTGTGTGTGTGTGTGTGTGTGTGTGTGTGTGTTTATGGGAGAGTCCTTTGACCAATGAATAAGGACCAGTGGGTAAATGTCTCCCTTTTTTTCCTAGGCAGACACATGTCCTAAGATATATTTCATATGGCTTCTCATTTGATCCTTTCAATCATAGCACCATTTTCCCATAGCAGAGGCCAGCTCCATAATGCATTCTTGTATTTTCCCTTATTCCCTGTTTCAACTCCCTTATCCCTCATTCCTGACACCTCCGTCAAACTCCCCACTAAATTATTGCATGTAATCCTTTGTCCCTGGCTCTTTTCTTCTGGAGAAACTCAAGTTAAGGCAACTTCTGTTTAAAAAAACATAAATAGGAGCTGTGTGGTCCCTTTAAGGAATAGGGAAAGGAATTAATGCCTTTTTTTCACTAGGTGTGCTTCTGTATCCCTTTATTTCCTGCTTTTTAAAATGAGTTTAGGTCTTCAGTTATTTTGAAAATGTCTCTGATATGTTGATTTCCTTTGGGTGAACAACAATAGAAGAACCAAGTGTTCTGTGATGGATCTTCAGTTAATTGCAGAATATACAATGGAGGGTGAAAGAATTCACCTACTTTTGAATAAAATCCTCTTGTAATTAAAAATCTCTTAGGAAGAACAGTTCTAATTTTCCTTTATATGCTTTGAAAATTTGCCAGGAATTTAAAAGTTTTTCATCATTGCACCTGGCTTCTGGACTTTAACAGTCCCTTAGCTCCTCAGTTAATTTTATGTCCTAAACCAAAATTGCTTCTTTAGGCTTTCTTTCCTTTCTTATGTCACCTAATTTAGTAAGATTTTTGGAGATGGTTATTCTGATTATGCTTTTGTTATTTAATTATGTGATCTACCGGTAACGATTATGCTTTCTGAAAGCAGCTTCTAAATAGAAAGAAAACTCTTTTTGAGACCGATCTGGGAGCTTTCCAGTTGTATGCCCGTCTCTTTTGATCCCAAGGTTGTCCAAAGAATTATGTAGTGTTAATGGACATCAGAAAAAAGACCAGGACTTGAGCTTCCTTTCTCTATTGGATTCAGTTAAGAGAGCTCATCCAATTACTACCTCAATTTGCTTAGAGGTTATCAGTTAGTGATAACAGTTTCTCCAAGGGCAGCATCCCAAACTCTTGTGGCTTCTTTGTGTTTCTGGCATTTCATTCTAGGCTAAATCTATTTGAACTTTCTGCAAACAGAGGAAGAATCTGTTAAAGGAAAACAACAAATTTGCACTGGGGTACATATTTGAATGTCAAGCACTTTATTTCTTGCAATTGAATTATACTTCTAATTTTGAACCTGTGGGATTGAGCAGAAATCTGGCAGAAATAAACTCTATCCATATAGGTCTAATCCCAGTTGCTCGCCCTGGCACCATTAAAATGGACATCAGGAAAATTATAGTGCTATGACAAAATATGTAAGCCCCTGGATGTTGATGTCAAATTATCTAAGGCCAATCCTGACTCTTACACTTATCACCTAAGTCTGACAAAAGTTACTTAATTTCTCTGAACTTCTGTGTTCTCGTCTATAAGCACAGGTAATAACCGCAACCACCTCATCAAATTGCTAGGCCCATAGGAAGCATTCAGTGATAACTATTATTCATTATACCAGCTAATGTAAACTACAGTCAATGACAATAACGGCCCACAATATCTGTGGGGTTTTTTAGATGATGAATATGAATTGCCTTTTATATTTTTAGAAAGTTAGGAAGTGGCACAGAACAAGGAATCTTGGGATTGAATTTAAAATCAGTGCCTTTAGAAGCAACACTGTGTATTGGTTAATATCATGGTGTCTTGAACTTGAAAGTCGGGATTCAAATCCCAGCTCTGCCACTTATTAGATTTTAATAACATTTGAATGACCTACTTAACCTCTGTGTGCCTGTTTCCTCATTCTGAAATGGGAGGTAATTATAGTGCTAACCTCATATAATTGTTTCGAAACAGCCTGGCAGGGCTGGTTTCATGTCTTGTGACCTGGGCAGTTGATCAAGCCACCATGGTCAGACCAAACCCATGCTTGGTTTAATGTTATGCTGTCTTAAAATTCTTAATAATTTCTTATTATTCCTGATAATTTTAAGCATGCATGAGAGCAGAAGAGATACACATAATATGCATGATCTCTCTGTTCCTTGCTGCTGCATAAGCATATAACATTTGCATTGCCCCATGAGCAAGAATCCTAGTGGACCCAAATACATGGGGAAAAACAGCCGAATTATTTTTGTGCAATGCTTTCTTTGTTCTAGCAAGAAAGAAGTACATATGCACATATGACCTGTGAGAGGTATGAATTTTTGTAATTTTTATGATTGTGTAGATGAGATAAGTGCTCTTATATTTTCATTTAAAGCTGGCATTGTACTATATAAAGATGGACAATAAAATTAATGCTAAAATTTTTAAAAATTAATTTTCTTTACTTAGAATGACATTAAGTAGCAAATGAAAAACACCACAAGTGAAGAGAGAGACCATGAAAGAAAAGAAAAATCTGTATATTTTAATACCTTTTATAGCATTTCTTCCTTGATTTTTGAACAAAGGACTCTGCATTTTCATTTTGCACAGGGTCCTACAAGGTTATATAGCTGGGCCCATTCCCTGGAACATCAAATGTACTATATATTTATATCTATATCTGTATGCCTTACAAAAGAATCAATGGTAGTTGTAGAGTGTTGTATTCTTAAAAGGAAAATCCAGAATTTCTATCCATGGAATAAAATTATTCAGACAAGGACAAATAACTTACTCAGTATCTGAACCTGTCCCTGTGAATTTTACATTCTTCCTGGGGCAGATACACCCATTGCTCCTAGATTGGAAGGTTTTTCTTCTATACCACAGATGGTCCCAAATAGCTAGATGTGCAAGGTCCATAGTACACACTTAGTATGTTTCTTTTGCCATCTTTTCAGCACTTTTCAGTGTTCCTCAAAAGAACTCTATAGCTTTCAAATATATTATTTCATCTGAACCCCAAAACCTTTGTGAATTAGGCAGTGGAGAAGTTAAAAAATAATATGTATGACTGGCCAGTTACCATCAGTCCCTGGACAGGCATCACCTGCTGAGATAATCACAGTCCAGGGTCTGACCCCTCAGTCTCACAGATTCAGAAAACAGACAGTGTCAGTGTCTCAGAGCTTTATTGGATTTAGGCATGCTGATTCACATCAGCTAAGTCCACAGGAGAATGAAGTATGAAATACAGAATGCCAATGCTGTAATTTATAGAGAGAAATGTAACTTTCTGGCACACCAGAACATTCTCTCCCTGTAGAAAAACATCCTGGGAGGCAAGATGATCAGAAGGTAGCTTGTGAACATGAAATCAGAACAAGGAGAGTTGGCTGGGTAACTCATATGTTTAAGGGCATCAGGCTCCAATGGTCTGATAGATCTGTCTCGACAATAAGGAGAACTGGGCATGTTTGCATCGTTTTATCTTCCTAGACACGTTGTTCCCCAGTCAGTGCTGGAGGTATAGTGGTAATTCATGGCCTTCCTTTCTCTCATACTCCTTACTGACTGATTCATTTTCTCATGAGCTCATTCTTTCTTGAGATATGTGATTTTTAACAATACAGTAACAGCCGGATTCTTTTCCCTTCTGCTTCTGGCATAGGGAATACTTTTTCTTCCTTAAGGTGCTTTTCATATAAAAGGGATTTCATATAACTGTGCCGGTTTTAAGGTTTAGCTCTTGGCTTTTAGGACTGTATTTTTTTCATCCCTGACTTCAGGCAGTTCTGTCTTCCTTTCACAAAACAGAAGACAGGCTCAAGGAATGTTAATAACTTGGGAAGAAGGAATCCACATGTTTACTTCTCTTCAGGGTTTTTGTTTATTTGTTTGGATGCAAGTATAACGTTCTTCTTCCTACTATGTTATACTCTACCACATCTGCCTTATTGAATCGCAAACATTTTATAATTTTAAGGCAGCATAATAGTAATTTCCTGCCAAACTCCTTAACCTGACCTATAAAATACTACAGAATCTGCCTCTTAGCTCTCTTTCTGACTTCATTTTCTCTGTCTCTCCCACTCACTCCTCTTTAGCTACACTCACATGTTCTGGCCTCAGGGACTGTATATGTGCTTTTCCCTTTGCCTGGAATGTTCTCCCCTCGGGTCTGCCCTGTGTTTTGCTCCTTCACTTCATTCAGACCTCCACTCAAATAACATCCCCTATCTAAAATTACACCACTCTCATCCCCATCCCAGTACCACACTTTACTTTTCCTCATGACACTTCACACTAAGTTATTATATCTCACTTAAATTTTACATACTTATTTTGTTTATTTTATTGTCTGACTCTCCCACTGGAACATAAGCTTCAAAGAAGCTTTCTTTGTTTTATTCACTGCTATATCCTCAGTCTTTTGAACAATCTCTATCACATTGGAATACTGTGGAATAAAAAAGTGCGTATAGGGCACTTAGCATCACTTCTGGTCTTTAGTAAGTGGGTGATACATATTACTTTGTTGTCTAACATCCATGCACTCATTGGTTCACTTATTAAGCAGGTTTCTCTTGCGTGGTTATTCTGGGTACAGAGTAAGTGTTTATTAAATACATGTTGGGTGAAGAAATAGATAAATGAATAATGAACTACTATGGAAGTTGAGAGGAGGAAAAAGTCACTTCCAATTGGATCAGATATCAGGAGAGGATTCCTGGAGAAGGTAGCATTTATACTAGGTCTTGAGGGGTGAGTTTGATTCATTTCTGTGGCATGGGGATAAAAGACATTCAATATACATTTATTTTTATTTATTTATTTTGCAGTACGCGGGCCTCTCACTGTTGTGGCCTCTCCTGTTGCGGAGCACAGGCTCCGGACGCGCAGGCTGAGCGGCCATGGCTCACGGGCCTAGCCGCTCCGTGGCATGTGGGATATTCCCGGACTGGGGCGTGAACCCGTGTCCCCTGCATCGGCAGGCGGACTCTCAACCACTGCGCCACCAGGGAAGCCCTCAATATACATTTATTATATGTTCTATAACACTCTCTATTCTTCAATTTTAAGAACATAGAACCATCCTAGGAAGTAGGCTCCATGAGGTCAGAGACTGTTTCTGTATAGTTCGCCTTGATTTATATAATCTAGTATTTTGATGTATCTAGCGTGTGTGTGCACGCGCGCATGTGTGTATGTCTGTGTGTGTGAGTTATACGTATGTGTGTATATATATATTTTTTATTCATTATATTACAGTTGATTCTTGAACAGCATGAGAGTCAGGTGTGCTGACCCTTCGTGTAAATACGAGTATCACTTATAGTCAGCCCTCCCTGTACGTGGTTCCTCTCTATCCAAGGATCCACATCCATGAATTCAACCAATTGTGGATCGTGTAATACTGTAGTATTTACTATTGAAAAATCTGCATATAAGTGTACTCGTGCAGTTCAAACCTGTGTTATTCAAGAGTCAACTGTATATATAATGAATGAATAGATACAAACAAAAAATAAAGTGTTACAAAATTTACAAAAGATGAGATTTTGATAAATGTGACACTAAAGATTCTAAGTGAAGAGGTAAAAGAGAAGTGAGGCGTATTTTATGATTTTGCCTATGAGTTAGTATTAGGGTTGTCAATGAGATTAAAATCTTATTTGTCAATTTTCGAAGACCCTTTTTTCTCTATAGGGGAAAGCTGGAGTGATTAATATGTACACAATTTAGAATGAGTTTCAAATTAGCATAAAGGTTTATTATGGAATGTTGATGTTAGTACACTTACCTCATAATCAATTTTTAAAATTAGAGTTTCAAAAAAATCAGTAGTTAAAATGGCTCAGAAAGTTTGAATAATTCCCTTAATGTTGTGATGAGACCTTATTTGTCTTACGATGTATTTAGTAGTTAAGCTCTGAACCACTATATTACCTTAGGATAATTTAAAATCATATATCTTTATGATAGGAAATCCCTCCCTTGGGAATACTTCATAGCAGTATATTCCTATACAATAGACACTGGTATTTCTTATATCTCCATTAGTCATATGTACAACACAGGATTTAAGCATTCTTTATTTTAATGGCCGAGTCACTCAGCTAGTATATGGCTGAAGAGGAACTTATAGTCAGATGTTATGAATCTAAATATGATTCTTATTTCACCTCACCACAGCACCCATGGCAAAGGAAAAGTGTCTACATTTTCCATGGGAGATTTTTTTCCTCTCCTTACCTGGGCATCAAGTTACCAAAGAGCAGATTTGCAAACCCTTGCCTTGGGGATGAATAACTGTAATGGTTATTTCAGCACAACTAAAAGGGTAGATTTGCCAGTTCTAAACACTTCTTTGTTATCAGTTTACCTGGCAGAGCATGAAATGCAGTGAATGTTTAACTATTTTTTTCAGGTTAATTGTTCCCTTCTATCTTCTGAACTTTAAAAACAACATATGGTAATACTTGGTTTTACAACCATATTACAGCTAGCATGAAATGTTTATTAATTGTGCCTGATAAACTATACTTTTCCAAGCCTAGTTGAGTCAGAAAGCATGGTATAGTTAATTATTTACACAACTCAGCCAGTGATGTTGTGTTAGATAGAAATTTATAGCAATAGAAGGATTGGACATCACAAAATTCTATTTACTTTCTCTCCAAGCCAATGATATTTATGAGAATATTGTAAGACACATGGGATTTTATTGGGCTTTTTTAAGATTTTAATTCCCCCATGTTCTAATCTGAGGTAGATTATCTTTTGCAGGATAATTGTGTGTTGTTCATTTAAGTTGTGGATGTGATGCTGAAAACAAGTGGTGGTCAATAAATTAGGGAAATTCTGGATGTACCTTGAAGGCCAGTGAAGGGGGACACCAAAGAGGGCCAGCATCAGATTAGATGGTGACTTCAGAGCCTGACAAGAAAGCAAAGAAAGGAAAAGCCAGGTGTTCTCTATGGTCTATCATGGCTATTTTGACAGCAGTCCTTTGAATATCCATACCGTTACCTTTTGGATGTTTCCTCTCAATTTTGATATTTACAGATTTATTCAGGAAGGTGAAATTTATGATGAAGCCATATTATTCTAGATGCATTTCTAATTTCCATCCACTTATTAAACAAACTTTTTTTATGCCTTTATTCTTACAAAATCTTATAGACGTGGGTTGAGGGAGATGAAAAAGTCATTATTCTTCAATGAACTTTCTAAGTAGATCTGGATAGTAACTCTCTGTGATGGTTAATTTTATGTGTCAACTTGACTAGGCCATGGTACCCAGATATTTGACCAAAAACTGGCCTGGGCTTTCCTGTGAATGTATTTTTAAAATGAGATTAACATTTAAATCAGTAGACTTTGAGTAAAGCAGATTACCCTCCATAATGTGTGTGGGCCTCACCCAATCAGTTGAAGACTTTAACAGGAAACAGTTGACCTTCATGGAAAGAGGAATTATGCCAGCAAGCTGTCTTTGGACTTGGACTGCAACTATTTTTGGGTCTTCAGCCTGCTGGCCTACCCTGCAGATTTTGACTTAACAGTTTCCACAATCATGTGAGCCAATTCCTTAAAAGAAATACCTCTCTGTGTACACACACACACACACACACACACACACACACACACACACACACACACACACACACACACAAGCCCCTTGTTGGTTCTGTTGTTTCTCTGGAGAGCCCTGACTAATACACTCTGTATAGGCCAAGTGGAAACATCACTAATGAAGTCATAGTTTGTTTTAATTAATCACATTTATTACAACTGTAATCTTTATTTTAGATAATACTCTATAAATTTTTTTTGATCTATGGTTTTCAAAGGGCTTTCACATGAATTTTCCCATTTGTGGTTTATAAAACTGTGGACAGAAAATGAGGACAAAGTATAATTAACCCCATTTTATAGATTTGAAAGTGTCATCCAGAAAGTTTATTACTGATTCAGAATCAGTTGTGAAGTGATAACATTGGCTTTAGTACTCAGATTTCCTTCTTTATCATGTAAACCCTTTCATGAGATGTTGCTGTATCTTTGGGGGATATGAGAATGTTAAGTCGTGGCAGAAGCTATATAGCTATATATATATATATATATATATATATATATATATATATATAACCTATATATCAGTATTATATTAAAATAATGAAAACTGAAAAAAAAAATCTATGCACCTTGTTGTAAGAAAAACATTAAAAAGAAAATCTACAAGTTACATAGGGAAATGTCAGTTCAAGCGCAGGGAGATGGCTACTTCTAATGCCCCATTAGGACAGCACGAGGTGCTTTCTTGTATTGGTTTAGGTAGTAGGGGAGGTTCTCTTTTATTCCTGTGCTTGAGCTTAAAGCTGTTTGTTGGAAACAGAGAGAATCAAACATAGTTATGTTTTAAGGTCTTGGAAATCAGGAATACTAAGCAATATTTTGTTAGAAATATGTAGACTATCAGGTTCTTTTATTATTCACACAGCTCAGTTAAGTGTTGATCCTTAACATCAGAAATTAGCACCTTGGATACACTTCTTTTAAGGCAGCCATCTTTGAAAAAGTCACAGCTTTACATTGGCTTGGTGAAAATCTGGCATGGGACAATAAAACAAGGTAGGCATAAATAATTTAAGCACTATGAATTTTCCTATCAGAAGTTAATTTCCACTACAGTATCTTCCAGTTCCTATTGCCTTCTCTTGTGATGCTTTTTTTTCATGCCTTCCATTATAGCCCTAGGGCTTCCCTGGTGGCGCAGTGGTTGAGAGTCCGCCTGCCAATGCAGGGGACACGGGTTCGTGCCCGGGTCCAAGAAGATCCCACATGCTGCAGAGCTGCTGGGCCCGTGAGCCATGGCCGCCGAGCCTGCGCGTCCGGAGCCTGTGCTCCACAACGGGAGAGGCCACAACAGTGAGAGGCCCGCGTATCGAGAAAAAAAAAAAAAAGCGATTCCCATTATAGCCCTAAACTTTGGCTTTGACTATGGGTGGAACATTAAAATCCTTTAACTAAGGGATTTTAATGTGAAGCTAGTTTTTGGAAGTCTTCTCCTTACCTCCTCAGCAACAGCAATGATTAGTATATGAGAACAAAAATGTGTGTAGAGTATCAAGCTTACAACTGGAGGTTAAAAAAAATCATTGTCAATTACACCACAGTAAAGCTGAAAGAAAAAACCCCCAACTTTTTGATTGAAGAATCACGGGTTTATAAAGTAGAAAACATTTGACATTAGCATTGACTAGGGAAATGAGTTGATCCACACTGTGCTGGAGGTTAGCAGCTGTCAGCCACTGTGCCTGAGTCATATCTGCCTCGCCTCCTCCTGGTCTTGAGAGAGTGCCAGGCACAGAGAAGGCGCTGGATGAGTCATTGCTCCATGTATGAACAGATATTTAATGTCAGTGAAAGGCTCTTTCTGGGGCATACTCTTCATTTCACACTTATGATAAACTGGGTAGTACGTATGTTCAAAGTTAGCCTTAGTAAGTAAAAATAGCTCCTGCTTGAAGACCTGCTTGGTAATTTTCTGCTGGAAGTCCAAAGACAGTGAGAGTATCTGAAATGCCTTCCTCTGGGAGTGTCCTTCATCTGCATAACTAAAGTGAATCCCTGGGTTAGGGACCATTCAGGTTCCCTGGATGTTTGTTAGCGGCTTCCTATACCATCTATAAATATTTTCTAAATGTGTTAGCATAATTAGAACTCTTTTTATAGCCAAGGGAAAGTGGGCCATTTCTCTCCTTTTGTGATGCTGATCAGCCTCCCATTCAGCTATTGCAGCTCTAGTGTGTATGTACTTCAAACTGGACTAGATTTGAACAAAACCTCTCCCAGGAACTTAGGGCAGGGTTATTAGGTGGCAAGTGAATTCTTCTGTTTCTAAAGCAGGGCATTTGCTGCAGTGGGAAGCACACTGCGCTAGGAATCAGGAGACCTGGACTCTACTTGTAGAAGTTCTGTGGGGTTTGCATGATGTTTTGTTTCTCTGACCTAAATTTCCTTTTCTGTAATTAAAAAGATTGGTTTAAGTACTCTGACTAAATGATCTCATAGTTTGTTAAAGGGTTTTCCAGATGAGTGTTAACTCCAGGTGTTAGAATGTGAGGTCTTGCAGTCGAGTTTAGAGATTGAGTTTTGGAGCCTACTAAACCTTCACAGGCATTGTATCCACTACATACAATGAGTATTTTGGTATTTTACAAACTCATCTGTAAAATTGGCAAAATAATAGCTCCTTCTTTATAATGTTATTTTAAGGATTAAAGCATATGTTGGATTTGAAATGATTAGCAAATAGCCAGGCTCAGGTAACACTAAATAAATAGTGTTTATTAGGAGAGAGAGAGAGATATTATTACTGAACGTTCAAAATCAACTGACACTTTAACCTTCACAGTGAGAAATGAAACGCAATGAAAAACAATTGATTCCAAGCCTATACTGTGGGTAAGTATCACTGACTGCTGTACAAAGTATGAATGTAGAAAAGTCAATTTTCTGTTTCTCAGCATATATAGAACAATTTAAGATAATTTTTTTGTACCCAAAATCTGATTTTTGCTTAGGGGTGCCAGGGCAGGCTTACATATGTAAATACTTCTTAAAACTTAAAAAGAATATAAACCTACATAGTTATCCTAGTGGAAGAATGATATACATGTGTGTAAATATGTGTATCTGTTGGTGTGTTTATCAGTTATTATTATTTTTTAATATTGTTTTCAAATGATGCATATTCCCAAGTTTGAAAAACAAAAGAAGTGAAATGTCTCTTTCACCTGGACTCATTTACCTATATCCCTACAATCCCCTCAAACTTCCTCCACAAAATTTAACTACTTTTGTTAGTTTCCTGTGTGTTTTTCCAGGGTTTCCTTATCCAAACTTAATTCTTACCTTTGTTTTCAGAAAAGATAGCATATTCCACACCTTTATATATCTTGCTTTTTGACTTAATTTTATAAATCTTTCTGCATAGTTTCCATCCCACCTGCTCTTCTTTCATTGTGACTTTGACAGTCTTCCTATCAAGAGATAATTTCGTGTTCCTTTTCCTTGAATCTGAATAGGATTGTGACCATGGAGGGAGCGATACTGTGATTAGCATAGGACAAAAAAAGCAATACAGGTTCCTCCTGGCTTTCTTTTTAGTATGCTGCTCTTGGAACCCAGCCATCATGCTGTAAGGAAGCCTAAGAGGCCAGATGTAGGTACTGCAGCTTTAGCCCCAGCTGAGGTTACAAAGCCAGCCTTCACACCAAATTTATGAGTGAGCAGACCTTCTCCTTATTTCAGCCTCAAGGAGTGGAGTCAACTCCCAGTTGAGGCCCCCACAACTGATGGAAGAGTGATAAGCTGTTCCTACTCTGCCATTTCTGAATTCTTGGCCCAGAGAACCCATGAGCATAATAAAATGGCTATTGTTTTGTATCACTAAGTTTGGGATGGTTTGTTATATGGCAATAGTAACTAGAACAGAGAGTTTGTGTGTCCTTTTTTTTGCAGCTTTGTAGTATTTTAGAGTTATCCCATATTAAACTATAGTTGACCCTTGAACAACACAGAGGTTAGGGGCATTTACACTTTACACGGAATCAAATATCCGTGTGTAATTTACAGTCAACACTCCATATCTGTGGTTCTTCTGTATCCAAGGTTCTGTATCCATGGATTCTACCAACTGTGGATCGTGTAGTACTGTGGTATTTGCTATAGAAAAAAAACTGTATATAAGTGGACCAGTGCAGTTCAAACCCATGTTGTTTAAGGGTCACCTGTATATTCCCATAGGTGATGACTTGGATAGGTACAATTTTTGGCTTTTGAAAAAGATCCTCTAACAAATAACCTTGTAAATATATCATTTTAAATAAATTAAGGCATATTTACGAATAAATTTCTTGAAGTGGGATTTCTGGGGCAAGGGTAGATGAATTTGTAAGTTTGATTAACATTTCCCAATTAGCTTTTATAGGTGTTGTATTCTACACTCACACTTGCAGAATCTTTTGTTAGTTTCCTGTGTGTTTTTCCAGGGCACAGATGTTTTTCAGGAAGCTTGATCCCTTTGTTTTATTTGCCATTTATGTTCATAGATAAAGTATCAACATAAACATCAACAGCGTCCACACAAAATCAGGAGTAACCTTCAGAAAAAGAACTGTTCATTTCTGTGTCTCTGATGACTTCAACATTGTCATGTACATGGCAGGTGCTCAACAAATGTTGAGTGAGTAAATGAGTAATCTGTAAGTTCAGCTCAATTACATTAAAATTTTTAGTATGTTTTTTTGGAGGAGTTTGTCGAAGTTATTCTAACATTTATATGGGATTATCAAGGCTAATCAATAGCTATGGTCACATTGAAAACAGAGAAGAGGGAGAACGTATCTTGCTCATTAGTAAGATAAATTACAAAGCCATAGTAACAGAAATAGTCAGTGATTGTGTGTTAATGAACAAACAGATCAGTGGACTAGAGATCAAAAGCTGAGCACTCAGAAACATTTTCATGGTTATAAGGATGCTTTATATACCCATTAGCTTTTTGGATTTCTGTTTCTATAAAGTACATATTCATAAATGTCTTCATTCTTCTATGGGGTTTTTGTTGGTTTCATTTTTTTTTCTAACTTGAAGAAGTTCATTGGTATTTTATAAATAAGTCACTTGTCAGTTTTCAACATAAAAAGCATCTTCTCATCTGTCACTTTCCTTTTAAATAGGTCAAGGTGATATGTTAAAGGTAACTCCAGGAGAATAAAAGAGAATGCTGAAATTTTCCAGAGAAAGATTTTGCTTGAAGAAGTGATGAAGGACACTATTAGAATAAAATGTACCTAATTATCTAGCTTAAGGCAAATGTTGGTGAAATGTTAGGATGAACTATAAAACTTCAGAGACATTTTGTACAGTACCAGGCCCTTTTGAGGCTGTATCCCTAAACCTTATTAAGGTGTCCTGTCACTCTCCCTTGCCTTGAGGGAATACTTGAGGATAAAGTTAGGAATTTGAGATAAGATAAAGTCTCAAATCCTTTGTCTGGCACATCAGGCCTTTCCGGTCTTCCTAGCTCTCTCTCTCTCTCATCTCTCTCTGTTCACCACATGACTTTATACTTCAGCCATACTAATTGACTATTAGGTTATTAAAATAAATTCTGGCTCACAGCTTGACTGAAATCATTTTCTAGATTGCTTTTTCTTATTTTGTAATGAAGCTGATATTGGACTGCTTCTGGTCATACCTGGAACCACTGCCAAAACTGACTTTCAACTCTGTATTTCATTGAAAACACTGTGTGTGTGTTCTCTTCTGCTATGGATTGACTTGTATCCCACTAAATTCATATGTTGAAGTCTTAACTTCCAGTATTTCAGACCTCAGAATGTGACCTTTTTTGGAAATAGGTTGTTGCAGATATAATTAGTCAAGGTGAGCTCATTAGGGTGGGTACTAATCCTTATATGACCAGTGTCTTTATAAAAAGGGAAAATTTGGACTCAGAGACACATGTAGAGAGAACTCCATGTGCAGAGATTTAGGGAGGAGATAGCCATTTATAAACCTAGGAGAGAATTCTGGAACAGATCTTTCCCTCATAGCCCTCAGAAGGAATCAACCCTGCTGATATCTTGATTTCAGGCTTCTAGCTTCCAGAACTGTGAGACAATAATTTCTGTTTAAGCTACCCTGTTTCTGGTACTTTGTTATAGCAGCCTTAGCAAACTAACATACTTTCTGTCTCTCAAATTAGCAATTCACTTCTTTTGAGCACCACTGTGATAGAGACATAGTGACATTTGATTGTTTTTACTTCATTTTAAAATGACATATATCTTATATACAGTTACTTGGTATGTAACAGTAAGTAGAGAACCACAAACCACATTTAGATGTGGGTGCTTGGAATACATTTAGTCTTACTTATCAGCTAGGTAACTATTTACTATAGGCATCCTCAATAAATTATTAAAATTTAGATCTTATAAAAATGATTGTAGATTACTAAATTTCATGGCCTTGCTGAGTCACTTGCTTATAGTTGAAGCTGTAATTTAAAATCTACATGCTAAGAGTCTACTTGTAATAGTTCTATAGTGGACCAGAAATAAATGAACCTGAGACAGAGTGAGAAAGAGTAGAGAAAACCTGTGGAGTAGATGTGACACACAGTTCATTCATTAATTCATTCATCAATTTAGTAAATTCTCTTCATTTCAGGTGTTATGTGATGATTCAAAGATATAAAGATGATATAACTCAATGGGAGAAGAGCTATGGGAACAGGGAGAAGGAGAAGACTCGTCTGGTGCCAGGTCAAGGAACTTAAATATAAGATGTGTTTTAAAAAATAGTAGGAGATAATACTGGAGAGGTAGAATGAGACAAGTTTGGGTGGAATCTTGAATACCACACAAAAGGCCCTGGGCTTTGCTTTTCAGTCAATGATAAGCCTTTGTTGGGGGTAGGGGGGAAAACTGTGGTAGTGACGCAAGTAGCCCATGGTGAATGCAGAAGGCCCACTGTAGGAGAAGACCTTATGTTTTCTACTTGACCTTTCTCCAGATCCTCGAATGGAAAAGCAAAAGCTTCCATTCCCTTCATACATAAAGTTACTCATGGTTATCTTGAAAGTGTGAGAAGTAGAGATTTTCCCTTCATGTCACAAACTTTGAGATCCTCTTAGGATGAGCAGTATAGTGTCCCAGGCCTTACGGTGGAGTAAGGGTGATGACCTGACATTGACTTGTATACTTTATTTTTGAGAAGTTACAGTTGAGGGAGTGTGGGGACTCTAAAGCATGCCTTTAGATGAGAAATACGGAGAGACTATGCTCAGTGTCTAAGCAAGGGACTGGAAAACAAAACTTAAAAGAGAGGGAGAAGTTTTTCCAAGAAAAGAGTCAGGGAAAACTTTACTTGGCTTCAAGTAGAGATGAGTGAGTTCTTCAGAAGAAATTTCCTTTTGGGGAAACCAAGGCAACAGATCTTTCCTTAATTTAGCAATAAATGAACATATTCAGATCAGTCTGGATTCATGCTTTTAATCATTAGAATATGCTTTCCCTGTCCTTCTCAGAAAATGTGTTGATTTCAATGACCAGTACAACTCTTCCTATCACAATGTCATTAGATTCTGCAGCCCAAACCCTAACATCCAAGGCAAGTCTTATTCCCTGTACCTTGAAACCGTGGGGTAAAATTTGTGTAATTCAAATCTTTCAGCTGGAAGCTACTTCCTAGATTAATATCTTACTTTCACAAGTAGCAGCAAAATACAAGATTTTTGCTCTAGAAACAGAATGTAAACATTGTATGCTTACAGCCATGACTTTAAACTTCCTTTTCTGAGTCCTCTGTTATTGGAGGACAATTTGATCTCAAGCTCTAAGGCTCCACCCAGGTCACGAAAGGTCAAGCTGATGCAGAATGTGAGGTTGCATTTTGAAGAGTGCAGAATGCTTGCATGCCTAGATCTGGGGCCAACTATTTAATCTGATGGGCCCAATGCGAAATAAAAATGAGGAGGCCCTTGCTCAAAAAGCAGGAAAAAGTGCCATTATAGGTATGAAAATAAAAAGTGTTTTCTTTTCTTTGGTTGTTTCTCTCTCTCTCTCTTGACTTATAGTGTTTTTTAAAATTTTTACTATTTAATGTCATTCTAAGTATGGAAAAAATAAATTGTAAATAATTTGCATGAATTTTGCCATTCATCTTCATATTGTACAATCTCAGTTTGATGGAAATATAAAAGCATTTAAGTCATACATGATATCACTAAAATTACATAGTTCATATTTCTCAGTAATGCAGATACTTGCATGAGAGGAAATAACTCAAATGTGTTTAAGTCCACGATGCAGGCATATGTACCAACATTGTCTACCTTTAGTTTATTGATGAGTAAGGAAGGACTGAAAGGTAAAGGATCTATACAGGTAAGTAACATGAGTAAGAATAGATTTCTTTGGTCACCGTGTCTCTTAGAATACCATTGTCTTCTTTCTGAGTTTGAAGCAAGTTCTTGTTCTAAAGGAAAGCATAGCCTCTTGGGGCTATCAGTGCTCCTGCTTATTTAGTTGTAGATGTAACATGCTGATCTTACACTTGCTTTGATTCTGGCTGAACTCCCATTGTTCTTGAATCCACTGAAATTCTGTGCTAATGGAGCATCTCCAGTGCTATATGCAAATAGGATGTCAAGGAACAGGGCAGAGATGCATATTCACATATTGCACGTAACTCCTTTGTTTACAACTGTGCTCCATCATCCCTTTGGACTTAACTCTAAAACACATTCTCAGTGATAAATTATGAAGAATTTCAAGACAGTGACAACAGAGCATAAAAGAAACAGGGGAGTTTTGAGTGTGGGCTCCTGCGAGGCCTCCTAGGTGGCACACCAAGGAATCAACCTTGCCTGGGCCAACCTCAGGGACTCCCACTTTGAGCATCACTTGATGATAATGGCATTGTACCTTGAAGAAGGAGAAATGCTGCGGTGACAGAGGGTTCAGAGATGAAGAACCTAGAGCCATCAATGAACAATTTTATCAGCTTCTTCACTGAGGTGAATGCTGATGCTAATTTTAATTCTGGTGAGCGGGAAGGCAATGGAAGGTGCTGGTAATCGTTCTGCAGTGGCATTCAAGAGCTCTGGTTTTAGCTTTGCCACCACTGAGCATGACACAACTTCCCTGAGTGCCAATATGCTCATCTGTAAAATGAGGATAATACTGACTACCTTATACAGCTGCCATGAGAAGTAAATAGTGGATGACATATGCACATAATAGGTGGTAATAAGTGTAGTTTTTTATTCCCACTTTGGAGATTTTATTTCCACTTTGTTGATTCTGTGCTACAAGAACAGTAAATCAATACCAAGCTTGGTTCTGAAGAAAATCTGGAACAAGTTTTGAAGGCTTCCGCCACTTGGCTCTAGAGCTTTGGTCCCAAGGATAGTAGCAGGCTGATTGTCCAGGGAGATTATGTCTCTTGATGTTCATTAGGTTTTAGAATCTCAGTGAATTATTAAAATTATATTTTTGGTAATGACTAATTAATTATAAAATTGCCTATGTGGGAGAAATGAACAGTTGTGTGCATAAATTATACCTTCGGACTTCTGTTATAACCTATGGCTAAAGTTGCCTAGGGCATATGTATACATGTAACCTATTGTTTCACTTTCTGCAAATGAATTTTATTCAGTTTCCTTCATTTTTTTGTATATAAATATGTCCACTTGCCATTCATTTCCTCGAAGGCTAAGGGAACCAACAAATATTGGCCACTGGGCTGCTTAGATTTCCAGTCACCCTCCACCAAACTGGTACAATATTTATTTGTGCTTAGTTTTCTTTTAATTCTGTAAATCTGCAGTTGTTGCAATCTCTAATGTATGACTACATGGGTCTATAAGAATATATTCTTGGCTGGGGAAATGACTACATGGTCCATTTTACACTTGACATCTCAGAGAAGAAAATACAGCTCTCCAAAGGACAGGAGGAAGAAGCGGAAGGAGGGAGGAATCAGAGAGAGACATGAAAGGCACTTTGCATTTAAGGAGGCACTAGACAGGCTGGCTCCTTTATCAGAGCCTCAGGCTGGGGGCTGAGAACCAGAAAGGAGTTCCACACACAGAGAACTTCAAAGGACCTGGCCTGGCCTGGGGATTTCTTAACTAGAAGGTTCTTCCCGATCCTACCTTTTCCTCCCACAAACATTCTTCCTCTGAAACACGTAGCTAGTTTCAAACCATGCTTCATGTCTGCATTGAAAATAGTATTTTTGAAACCCTAGCCATTTCCACTTCTAGGCCTAGGAAAGTGGAACTAAATATTTTAAAAGAGTGGAGTAATTCATAAAGCAACTTAATGTTTTTCTTCTCTTTAATTCCAAACTCCCTCAGAAGCCTAGTTCTTTCCTGACATTGAATGAAAATGTGGGGCGTTTCCCAAGTTTCTCTAGTTTCCCCATGTAGTACATTAAAAAAAAAAAGTTCTGGTCATAGCTGGTCATAAGAACAGTAATTAAAGTGTTACCTCCAGGGCAATAAAAATTCCATACTTCATTCTGAGTTCATACTCCCTTCCTTCAGTTGGGGACCTGTTGAGGTAGGAAGTATTTTTTCTCTTTCTCCCATCCCCATGTGTTTTACTTCTCCTCGTCGGTTCCTTCTCACTAGGTAGCCTCTGGCTCCAACAAGTTTAGAATGAAGGCATGCAGGATTGGTAGGTGGTAGAAAACATCTCTGTTGACTAATACTTTTTTGAACCGGCGTGTTGGCCTTTCTGGGCTTGATAGTTGCTCACAGCTGATGTTCTCTTATGGGCTGCTTTCGTATGTTTATGGAAAACCCCACTTCCCCAGAAAGGATCCACTTCTTAGGAGGGTGTGAGGTACCTCCTTGGATTGGCCTTTTAAGTTAAAGCTGTCTTCTTGGGCAGAAACTCAAATTACCCCATGCTCTATCATGGTAAGTGGTTCATATTTAGGCCCTTGGCACATATTATTTTGCTGCTGGCCCATGGGGTTTAATCCCATTTCAACATGCTGTTGCATTAAAATGGGCAAAATGAAGGGATGTAGCATGGTGGTTAAAAGCAAAGGCTTTGTGGTTCAAGTCCTGGTTCTGCAACTAAGTAGCTGTGTGACTTTGAGCAACTTAACTTCTCTGAGCCTCGATTTCTTTATCCATAACATGGAATGATAGTACCTAATTCAGAGGCTTGTTAGGAGGGCAAAATGATTAAAAGATCTAGCACATATACACTCAACCAACAGGTGATACTACATCTGAACTACAATTTCTTAGCAGTGATGTGGTCCTGGGATTTACCTGTGCTATGAGAAGAAGCAAGTGGTTCAACCTGCTCACCTTTACATGCATAGTTATGAAACCAGTTTTCAAAAACACTCCATTCAGCCATTTAAGGAGAGTTCCTTATTTTCTGGGCAATGTTTGTAATTTCCAAACTGTCTTTATTTAAAATTTCTCATGTCATCTTGGAGATATCCCTGTAAGGTAGGCAAAAAAAGTATTATTCTTCTTTTTGCAGATAAGATTTTTTTTTTTTGGTTTGTTTTGTTTTTGCAGTACACGGGCCTCTCGCTGTTGTGGCCTCTCCCGTTGCGGAGCACAGGCTCCGGACGCGCAGGCTCAGTAGCCATGGCTCACGGGCCTAGCTGCTCTGCGGCATGTGGGATCTTCCCAGACTGGGGCACGAATCCGTGTCCCCTGCATCGGCAGGCTGACTCTCAACCACTACGCCACCAGGGAAGCCCAGGTGTTTTTTAAAAAAAATTTTCTTTACTGTTTTGGCTGCATTGGGTCTTAGTTGCAGCATGCAGGCTCTTCATTGTGGCACACGGACTGCTCTCTAGTTGTGGCGTGTGGGTTTTTTGCTCTCTCTAGTTGTGGTGTGCAGGCTCCAGGGTGCATGGGCTCTGTAGTTTGCGGCACTCGGTTTCTCTCGTTGAGCCGCACCAGCTCAGTAGCTGTGGTGCGTGGGCTTAGTTGCCCCACAGCATGTAGGATCTTAGTTCCCCAACCAGGGATGGAACCCATGTCCCCTGCACTGGAAGGAGGATTCTTTACCGCTGGACCACCAGGGAAGTCTCCAGATAAGGTGTTTGAGTTGTAGCAGGGACAAAGGTCATAATGACAGTGCTGGACTCAGAACCTAGGTTATCTGCCTTCCCAGTGCTTTTCAGGCTGTGTTGGCTGCCCTCCTCTGTCATAACATCATTTGTTAAATGAACTCTGCATTAAGGTGAAAGGATGCTATTCCCTGTGGTGACAATTCAGTGGGAGGCTTTAGAAGAGAGAAAAGTTTCTTGCATGGGGTTTCATCTGCGCAGGTGGCCTTCCCAAGTGAGTGTGCAGGAATGCCTCTGGTGCGGTACAAGCCTGCTCTGTCCCATTAGGGCACTAGTCCCTCCTTTCCTTCGGACAGCATCAGTTTCTTTAAAAATTACCCTGTTGACAATGCCATTAACAGAGCAGAACATGTTGACATCCAGCTGTTGCTTTCATTACATATTTTAATTGGTCTCACACTGTTTTCCCCTCACTGTTTTGTACTGTGTTGGTTTAACTCTGTCTGCGGTCAGCCTGGCTTGAGCTGTAAACCTTTTATGAGGGGAACTTGCTGATGTGTGGAAAGTCACAGGCAGCTGGCTGGACCCAGCTGGCAAGTCTGGAATATTCCAGCTCCAACCTTAACCATTCAGTGATTTTGTTTGCTCTTTTAATATCTCCTTTTTAAAACTTCAATCCCTGAAAATTTAGAGAAGGACTATTTCTCTGGGCAAGCCTCTAACAAAATTTATTCTTAAGGTACAAATAGCCTATGTTAAACTGAAAATTAGGATGAAGGTGGGAATGAAGGATGTTTGGCAGTTATTGCTGTTGGAAAATAAAAAATCTCAGTGATCCTGAGTTGGGCGATTGTGCTCTAGTCAGTGTCACTAATTAACAACTGAGCAGTGGCCCAGTACAGACAATGCCCTTGGAGGAGGACAGAAGTCCAGATGGTAGGCTATGATCCAGAAGTTTGGACATCAGTCAAGAATGCAAGGTGATTACAAGGTGACCAAGAAAGATAGGACAGCTGGCATTTACAGAAGGCCCTCTTCGTTGTACCTGCAGGTGGTAACTGCTTACTTGGGGTAGTGAGTAGCTGAGATAGCAGTTTGCTTTATCTACAAACAACCATAACGTAAAACTTATTCATATCTCATAGCTTAGCTTGGATTCTCAGTTATACTCAACCTGAGCTTTTGTACAGGGAAAAAAGAAAACACACACACAACAAAAACATGGGGCAGGGTTCCTTTAGGAACCAATGACTTACTTGTTTGTTTAACCAGTGAGCAACTACCATCTTCTTAGTACTGTTATAACTGTTCTAGGATCATGTAGAAATGAGGCCATTACCATCAAGGAATCTATTAGAAGAGATAAACTATCATGAGTAATTTTAATATAGAATAGAATGTGGTAAGTTTCACAAAGGTTAAAGAAAATAGAGTATCACAGGGGTAAGAGATTTCTTCTGAGGAATTTATTTAAAACACCAACAACAATTCTTGCAATAAAAGAAAAATAGGTTTTATTCTTTTAGGTGCTAATTACCTCATCTGTCTATTGTACTTACATTCACTAAATAAATAATGCCATCCTAAGCTGTGACAAAAACAAGAGTTCTTTTTTACAAAATTTTGACTTGAAATCTATGTTATTGGTCTGTTTTGATAATAAGGCACAAAAAGATCGGATCCTCATAGAAGGCACACAATTTACTTATTTATTCTGCCTTAAAAGGTCAAAACTGGACAAAGTGATGTGTAGTTAACTGATTTGTTCTCCTACATACCCGCTCCATTGCCCTGCAGAAAATAATCATTTTTTTAAACTCAAGGTTGATGGATAAAAGGATGAAAAGGAGAAGGATGTGACTTGAATTCACACATATTGTGTTTCTCAAAATCTGAAAACCTTCGTTGTATTATAAAGGTCTAAATGAAGCACAAAGTAATGTTCAGCTGGAACCATGAAAATTAGCTTTAAAACTCATCAGTACTATAAAGACCCTAATTTCTCTAAATTGCAGTAGATTGAGATTTAGTTTGTCCAGATGCCCTTGGGTAACAAGAATAGGTAAAACCAAAGCAATGTGACACATCTGGAAGTTGCTGAGTTGAATATCAGATGTGAGCAAAACTTCCAAAGCCATGATTAAATACAAGGAGTAGCCCCTCGGTACCCTTTTTTTCTAGGCAGGATAAAGTCTTATAAATGTGACCTCAGTACTAAATAAAAGTCATCCTAATTAAAGAGAATTTGCGAATGATAATAAAATCCTGGGATGAGTCTTTGGGCATGATATTCCCTAAGGAGGTGAGCCACATTTCAGTATATACTGCCAAATATTTTTGAGGTTGAATTGCTCTGGGGCTCATTATCAATGGGTTTTCATCTATTCTTTTTGAATCAATGATTTCCTTTGTTGGATATAGACTGTCTTTGTATTCTCTTGACACTCATATCAAAAGATGATTTAGAAATTCTGTTTGCTAGAAAAATACATCAGGTGAGTCATTCTGTCCATTAACCACCTCTGTTCTTCACTTTTGTGTGCAGTGTGCTCTCTCCAATGGAGTTAACCTAACTGTGCTGGGATTGATTTCCACTTGAAAAGTAAATGTTTGTTTCTAGTCTCAGCAGTTCCTCAATCTCTTTCTCTTTGTACCCACTTCCTTCTCTGGTTCTCCCCATAACCATCCTTATCCAAACTCTCATTTAGGACTTTTAAGTCATCAAGGTGAAAAGGAAGAATATTGGATTTCAGAATGAAAACCTTAGCTCTAACACCAAATTCCTTACCAAGAATTTTCCAAACCACTTAGGTATAACGATTGTTAGTTTTTATTCCTCAGTTGTGTTATCTGTTTTTTGGTAACTATGCATCAAATATATACATCTGCCATATATTTTTGTATCTCTTAATTTCACTTTTATTAGGTCAATTACTGAAGGGTCATTCAAATTTGCAGCTGAACCAACCTATCTGAAAGACATGTACCACTGCAAGTTTGTTTGAAATAGAGGCTTGTTCTTTTCTTTTTTAAATGCAAGGCAAGGAATTAACTGTAGTAGTCAGTTGAGGTTTTCTTTAATTCTAGAAGTGGAGAACATATGTATATGGTAAACTTCTAAGTAGTAAGAGAGTCACACATTTTTAAGATTAAAATAGTTAAGCTGGCAGATGTCTGTGGTGCTATTTATAGTCTTTATTACTGAATGTATCTGATATTAATTGTGTTAAGTGTTAGATGTTAAATCCAGAGGACTGCTCTGACTTATGGACTTGATATATTTTTACTGGATGATCAAATATAACAAAGCTGAGTTTTACCTTCTTGACAAATACAGATAATTTTTAAAAAAAATTTTATTGGAGTATAGTTGATTTACAACATTGTGTTAGTTTCAGGTGTACAGCAAAGTGAATCTTTTATATATGTATATCTCCATTCTTCTTTTTGTAATATTCTTTTCCCATGTAGGCCATTACAGGGTATTGAGTACAGTTCCCTGTGCTATGCAGCAGGTTCTTATAAGTTATCTATTTTATATATAGTAGTGTGTAACATAAAAAAAATTAAAAAGATATTCTGAACTATTTGGGATGCTCTAGTCTACAGCATTAGGGAGACAACTTGGGTAGATAAGTGTGAATAAGCTGTGAAGGGAGGTATTCAAATCTCTACTCTCTCACTAGCTATTTCTGAGCTTTTTGGCTAATTGTTCAAATTCTTTAAGCCTGTTTTCTCTCACCAGTAAAATGGGGATGACAATTATATTTATTTCAGACAGTTCTTATGAAAAATTTCATGTAAAGTGTTTAACACATTGCCTAGCACATACTAAGTAATTGAAAAATAGCTATTTCTTTTTGTAGGCAGAATCACAACTATTTTGTAACACACCTTTCCAAAACTGAATTAATTTAAGACTTCATGGAAACATTTAGCCAGTAAGTCATCACTTATTAAAGCAGACGCACTGGGGCAATTCTTTAAAATGTTTCTATTTATCAAAAGTTATCCGGCTAGATATTGTTTAGAGATAGTTCAGCTGGTAACATACACCCCAAATACTTTTAAGGATTTGGATAACACTTTCTTGTTAATATGATGCAGAACTTGAAAACCTCAATCAATCACTGGCTCAAAAAATCAAAAGCTCTTGTCCAGAAATAATGACTTATTTTATAGGTGCAAGCATCACTGTGTCTTGACAGTTGATTTAAAGTCTTTGTCTAGTATATCCAATGTCTGGGCTTCCCCAGAGATGTTTCTGTTCATCTATATTTTTTCCTTTGAATGGGCAACACTTTCTTGTTTCTTTGCATGCTTTGTGATCTTTTCTTGTCAAAAACTAGACAATTAAATATTATAATATGGTAACTTTGGAAATAAGGTTCTTTTCCTCCCTCAAGGTTTGCTATTCTTGATTGTTGAAGGTTGCAATCAACTGTTTAGTTACTTTTCCAAACTATTTTTGCAATAACTGTATTCCTTGTTGTGTGTACTCACTGAGTTCTATTCAGCTAGTGTTATGATAAAAATTTTCTCTATCACACCGGGAACTAAAACAAACAAACAAAACCTACCCCAGTTTTTTCAGATGGCTCCATGCTGTGGCACTTCTTTAACATTTAGCTAGGCCATTTACAACTTTGTCTTAGCCTTCACTTCATGCCTGCATTGAGCCTAGAGAGCAGCCAAAGGAGAAATCATAGAGTCTTCTCAGGTATTTTATGAGCATGTATTCTGCCCTGAGTATGAGCATGGCTTCCTAAATTCCTAAGTTTACATGGGTGGGTTTTGAAAGTGCTACTTTCCCAAAGAAACATTGTCCCCAGCTTTTGCTTTCAGGCTTTAGGCTGTATTTTGTATGTCTCAGCCATAGCCTTTTATTCCAGGAGGCTGTGAATTTTCTTCTCATTTTATGAATACAATGTTTTTGAGGAGTGCCTGCCATTATTTTGCCCTCAGTGATTCCACGTTAAGTGAAACAGAGATGAGTGTCTTGCATGAGTCCTTCAGGTAACCCCCATACAGGTTAGAATAGACAAACCCAGTAATTTCAGTTAAGGTCTGCTCTGCTCCCTCTGGAACCATGTACCAAGGTCCCACACTGGGAATGCAGGCTGCCATCTTCAGGACTCTTGTTAAACTGAGGAGGGAATGGGACAAGGGCAAGTAAAAATACCAAGCTTTCCTACTGTTTTCAAGTTACTTTTTTTTTTTTTAATCAGCATTTTCTTGGTTACTATAAACTTTTTATTGTTTTCCAGAGTTCTGACAAAGTTGGTTCTGACAGTCTGCTTGTCTTTTGTTTTTGTGGAGCAACAGGCTTCCTACTCCATCATTTTGCTAATGTTAGTCCTTTTTCTATCTCTTTCGAAGTGGATTGACTTAACATCTGGACAAAGTTATGAGTATATTTTACATATTTTTTTCATTAAAAAGTTGTGTCCTGATCCTTCTCAGATATAGTTGCTAAAGCTAACATTATTCATTTCAGCACATAACATAAAGCCTTGTCCTAATGTATTTATAATATATTTAAAATTATTATCTTACTAGATAATCAGCTATTAAAACCTTGCTCAATAAAATAGCACTAGGAAAAGGTATTAGGTATGCTGATCATTCATTCACATAGTAAAAGCATATTGAGCGTCCAATGCACTCCAGGCATTGTAAGAATAGATCTTGAGTATTTAAAGTTAAATATGGCATGGTCCCTGATCCTGAGCTACTTAGACATGCAAACAAGTAATGAAAATACACTGTGATAAATATTATAAATTTGTGTATAAAATGCTGAAGGAACCTGGAGAAGTCAGAGAAAAATTCTATGGAGAGAATGGCAAGATTTCAAAGAAGAGGAGACTGTTATTCAGAGCTTTAGAAGATGAGTTGGGATTTAGCAGGCTTTCATGATGAGATATGGTATTCCAGATTGAGTGAACCGCATATACAAAGACTTAAAACCTTGAAGCACAGCCTATTATGGGAATAGAAAACAGGTTAGCTGGGCTACAAGAATGGACCTGTGGTAGAAGCTGCAGGAAGGAAGGCTAGAAAGTTAGGCTGTGACCCGATCATGAGAGGCATTGTGTTCCATGCTAAAGAGTTTAGACTTGATCCTGTAGAGAGAAGAATGACATGATTCCCCAAATTAAAACTCCCACATTCTTCCTCTGTAAATCCAAAACACTCAATTTTTGGATGAGGAGAACTAAATGGCTTTTCTGTGAAAGATATTTTATGTAGAGTGAGGGACCCAGGGATGAATAAGACATGATTTTTGGCTTTCAATTAGTTTACAATCCATTAGGCATTACTACTACTCTCCTCTTTCTGTGTTACCTATATTTGCCATTCTACTCAAATGACCAATCCTGCTCCTATTAATTCCATTCTTAAGAGACAACTTTACCATCTACTTTATTGGAAGGAAAATAAAATACTAGATGCCATGAGCTACCTCTGATTATTTTCCTTCCCACCCCACATTTTTCAGTTACTATATTTTTATCACTCCTCCCTTTCTTTACAACCCAGCCTCTTAGCAAAAGCTGCTCTCCTTCTAAATATAGTTTCTCTTTATATCCTGAATTATATCATTTATCATATATGAATTATATCATTTAATCCTTTGAGATCTTCATTGATGATCATCTCTCTTGCTTGCGTTTCAATTCATTCCAGTCTCTCTTCTTTCTTTATCTGCAAAAAGCCTTGGATGTCTTCATTTTCTCATCACTTAACTCATTTATTGGAATCCCTCAAATAAGAAGCCAACCTTCCCAAACTTCTACTAAAATTGTACTCTTAAAAACACCAGTGATATCCTAGTTAGCCTACTAGGAACCTTAGCTCCACCCCAGTGTTCACCTTCTCATCAGTAATTGACATGTCCCACCTCCTTTGGTTTCCAATAGTCCTCTGTTTGGATTGCCATGGACACTCTTCTTCAACTACAGTGGGCTTTCCTCTTCTTCAAAGATATTAAAGCTTTCAAAGACAGGAACATGCTTGTTCCTGTCTCAGGGCCTTTGTCTTTGCCATTCCTTTTGCCTAAACTCCTCTGTCACAGATTTTCACCAGGCCATTTTCTTCTTACTATACAAGTCTCTACTCAATGTCACTTTCTTTGTGGGGCTGTCCTTTAACACTCTATTTGTGTTTACTCCTCTTCTGCAATCTTAACTTATTGCATTATCTTCGTGCAACCCTCTTTTGTCTTCATAGCACTTAACTGCTACTTTAATGTCTTTGTTGTATTTGTCTTATTTTTTTCCTCCTCATAAGTACATAAGATCCTTGAACAAAGGTATCTTCTATCTTCCTATATGGACTTGACGACATGGGGTGGCAGGGCGAAGCTGGGGCAAAGTGAGAGTAGCATCAACATATATTCACTACCGAATGTAAAATAGTTGGCTGGTGGGAAGCAGCAGCATAGCACAGGGAGATCAGCTTGGTGCTTTGCAATGACCAGAGGGGTGGGATAGGGAGGATGGGAGGGAGGCTCAAGAAGGAAAGGATATGGGGACGTGTATACGTATGGCTGATTCGCTTTGTTGTTCAACAGAAACTAACATGTTATTGTGAAGCAGTTATACTCCAATAAAGATCTATTTTTTTAAAATGTGAATGATAGATTAAAAAAAAAAGTACAGGCAGTAAAAGTCCTTCAGCTTTTCTGTTCCTGCTTACTTAATTTGTTGTCAGAATATCTAGGTTTCTCTGAAGTGTAGGTATTTCTGATGGACCTAAATAAACTACCCTTTAACTTCATCTAGTATGAGATCCATGCCTCTCATAATTTCTTCTAATTCTAGGAGATGGTTTTTCCTTGTCTTTTCAATACCTTATTATCTCTCAGAGAGTTTAAAACCCTTGGAGCTTTTGCTTCGATCAGTAGAAAGAGAAAGACTAAGATGAGCATCATACTAACCACATTGTTTTGGAATTGCACATTTACACATGCCTATTCTAGGATAATAAATGTTTTCCTTTTCATATTTTATCTGAGGTATCTGTAAAGGTTTTTGGCACATAGTTGATGTGCTAAAATATCTGCTGCTACAAGTTAGCTAGTGTATTAATATGTGCTTTTCCTTTGTCATGCAGAAAGGAAATTCTCAGCTGTTTGCTTCTCCAACTTTGTTTTGCTTACTCCTCTTCCTGATCAATATTATAGACTAAAATTTCCATTAAATTCATTAGTTCCCATAGAGAAGCATGTTACATAGAATCAGATACATTTGCTTTCTGAGACAATTTTCTTACTAAAAGAATTTCAAGAGGGAAACATCCCAGCTTACATTGGATCATAATTTCTAAATGCCTTTAAGAAGACCTTAACACATATTAACTTCATAAGTAGAAATGCAGTGGTCAAGCACTTAGATTTTGTAGAGCCATGAATAATCTTCTACTTTTAGTCAAGGATGAAATATTTTCATATGGTTTTCTCCCTAAGGCTTGTTTGAAGTATTGAATAAATGGGTGTAGCACCCACAATCTCTCTTACCTGCATTACCTAACCAGATGTCATGACTATGTGGTTCTTTGGTATCATTTTTACCTATGGCTCTTAACACAAGCACTGTCTGCCAGATAAATTACTTTCCAATCAAAATCTCACTTCTAGCTTCTGAATAGCCACTTTCTACATAATTTTTATATTTGAATTTTGTCCCATTCTCATAAAATTGAAGTTTGGATCCCTGGTACTTTTGCGTCTAGGGTGACATTCAAGAACAACAAAATGTTAACTTGGATCCTGTTTCTTCTCAGGACTCTTACTCTATTGGTTAGTCCCTAAGAGAAGACTCTCCTGGCTTTTCTTCTGCCTCTATGGCTACCATGTCTCTTTTTTGCATTACTAATATAGCTTCCTTACCTCAAACATTACATTTAGGTATTCTTCAAGGCTTGGTTCTATACTATAGTTTCTCTGTATTTTCTCTTAAGGAAACTTACACACACCAGTAACTTTACTAACCATCATAGGCACATGGCTTATAAATATATATTTCTACTCCATGCTCCGGGCATATATAGGCAACTGCTTTTTTGTCATTTTGGGAGGGATGTCTCAAAGACACTTAAGACTCAACTTATACAAACTAAACTCATGATTGTGTTCCCCAAAACTGTTCCTATTATTTTGTTTCCTATTTCAGTGAAGAGTCTAACTATCCACCTTCTGGTACAAACAAAAAAACTAAAACTCATCCTTTTCAACTATTTCTTTTTCAACTATTTTCTTTCCCATGTCAAATCTATCACCAAATATTGTCTATTAAATCTCCTAAGTACCTGAATCTTCCCTCTTCTCTATGAGTGTGAAAACCCTAGTCCTAGCTACTAGTCTCACTAAAATACTATAAAATACTACTGTGTTCATCTACTTCCATCTTCTTTTACTTCCTTATAATCCTTCCTCCACATGGCATGGGACAAAAATCTACTAACATGATGTAGATCAGCTATTTTCCAAGTGTCATTTGGGAATCTATTCAGGGATTCTACAAGGTCAAAATTATTTTCTTATTAATACTACAACTTTTTCGCTGTCATTCTTTCTCATTGGACTGGTGTTTTCCATGGCAACCTGACCTGTAATATTGCAACAGAATGAATGTAGAAGCAGATGTGAGAATCCAGTTATCTTCTATTAGGGCAAATATTAGAGGGGCTTGCAAAAACAAACAAAAAATCACTCTTCTCACTAATTGTTTTTTGTTTTGATATACATAGTTTTTAAAAATTTTTGTCTTATATTGGAGTGTAGTTGATTTACAATGTTGTGTTAGTTTCAGGTATACAGCAAAGAGATGTAGTTATACATATATCTTTTTTTTTCAGATTATTTTCCTACGTAGATTATTACAGAGTACTGAGTAGAGTTCCCTGTGCCATACAATAGATCCTTGTTGGTTATCTATTTTATATACAGTAGTGTGCATATGTTAATCCCAACCTTCTAATTTATCCCTCCCCCGACCTTTCCCCTTTGGTAACCATAAGCATAGTTTTCTTAAAAAAATAAAAGTGTCATTCATGATTCATGTTAACATGTCATAGATTTATTTTTGTTATTTTAAATGAATGAATCTTTTAAACTTTCTCAGGTTTAATTTATAAGATAGTATTGATAGCTGTAACACACAAAAGCTCTTTGGAGTTCTAGCTCTTAAGAGTATAAAGAGTTCCTGAAACTAAAGCATTTGGAAAGCACCGGCCTAGGCCAACAATGACCTGGTCACTACCTAACTTTGCAAATTCATCTTTCTCCATAACACACCTCTCTTTTTCTACTCCATCAGTCCCTTGTTCTTGCCTTATTCCCTTCCAAGACAGGTCATTCTGCCAGAAAGCCTTTTTCCTACCTTCTTTATCCAGTAAACTTGAAGTTATTCCTCATATTTCATCATCTCAGTTGTCATTTCCTTAGGCAAGCCTTCCTAATCTTCTTGAATGGGTCAAGTTAAGTGTTTTAGGGTCTCATAGCCTTTGTACCTCTCATTCACTGTTATGGTTATGATAGAACATTTGTTTTCACCATTATTTTGTCAATATCTAAAGACCCACTAGCTAAAATTGCCATGAGATCAAGAATCAAGTCTATTTTTGTTCAACACTGAAGCTCCAGTGCCTAGCATGGTACCTGGCACCTGGTAGAAATTTATGGAATGAATAAAATGGATGAGCTGGAAAACATGTAGTGGTACAAAGGGTAGAAGTAAAATACAAAAATAAAACCAAGAGATTCTCAAGTTATTTAAGAATTTCACAAGGATTTGGACAGAAAGAGACAAGTCTAATGAGCCATCTAGAAGGAAAAATGAGGTGAGAAAGGCCCAGGGATAGAAAAGCACCAATTGGAAAATTATATTTATCAAGAAGTAAGAGCATATTGAAGGGAGTAATAGGAGATAAGATTGGAAAGATGAGCAAGAGCCAAATGTTCAGGGCCTTGGACTATAACCTCAGAAATTTGAGCTTCAAATCATAAACAATGGAGAATCTAATAAGTGCCTGTGGAAAGTTCTGGCAGGAAAAATAGTGCATTTTGGGCATATTTATCTACTAGTAGTATGTGAAACAAATTAAAATAGTGGTGGTAAAACTAGTTGGGGAACACCTGAACTTCTGCATAAAATTTCTCTGCAGGATTTGTGGCCACTTGAAATCAGTTTTCAGAGACCAGGCATGACTTACATGGTGCTGAGATAAATATCTTAAAATAATAAAGCTTCAATAGAATAGGCTTTCTTTATCACAGTCTTCCAAGTTATTTCCTAAAACTAAAGAGTGTTTTTATAATACAGAGTGAACACAGATTTTTGTATGTCAGTGTCCAGTGGAATGCTTCTGGAAACTTACTTTTCTGTTGTGGTGGATATGATACATGTTTACTCCCCTGCATGACCCGCTCTGGGAAGCTTCAATTGTGCACCTGGTCATGTGATGTTTCACCCCTTTATGGTACATTCACCAACTGCATTGTAAACGTCTTCACTCCAGATTGAATTTTTATATACTTGGAATCATGTTGGAACCAAAACTCCAATAACTTGAACTGAAATGAAAGGTGAGACTGTTTTTTTTCATTTTCTCTTAAGCAAGTTTATAGTCAGATTGCCTGAAGGAATCACAATATCAGTGAGCTCTATAAATGGTTGTTCTACAGGAAGAGCATGTGAGCTGAGTCTGTTTTAAAAATTGAACAAATGAGAACATGAAGCTTTATGCCCTGAAACTTTGCTAATAATTTTTCATGTTGGTTTTCCCAGAGCCTTAAGTGGCTACACAAATGAGAGAAGAAAGGCCATTAGCATTATGGGGAATATTTTCCTCCTACGTTAGAAATGGAAGAACCTTATAATTTATCATCTTTTAAGGTGCTGAAATGCATTTGATACATCTAATCTGTGGGGACTACCATTTATTTATTGCTTACTCTGGGCTAGCACTATATTGGGTTCTTTAAATATAGTTTTCAGTTTAACCCTCATAAAACCCTGGATAGCAGTAGTCTTATTTTTATCTCCATTAAAGGAATGATGATTCTGAGGGAAAATTTAAGTAACTTCTCCAAGTTCACATAGTTAGTAAGGGTTGGAGCTGGGCTTTTCTGATCCATTCATTTACTCAAAAAAGACTTTGGGGAGTCATGAGTGAATAAGACCCCTCCTCATAGAGCTTATATTCTAGAGTCAGAGAAAGATTCAAACAATCAGCAAGCAAATAAATAACTAAGGAACATGTTTTCCTGGAGATATGAAGTCTATGATGAAAAATAAAGCACAGTGAGAGGAGAGTGAAGGGATAATTTTTATCCTGTTTTTTGATAGAGTGATGAAATCAGTCTTCCCTGGGGCAATGACATTTGAACTGAGCTTTGAATGGAGTGATGAATCAAACCTTATGAATGTTTTAGGGGAAAGTTTTCTCAGTAAAGACCCTAAAGATAGAAAGTAGTGACATAATCCCCTCACAGCAAGAAGGCCAGAGTGGCCCGAGCAGTATGGGCACAGGCGGAGCGGTGGGAAATGAATCTGAAGTGTTAGTTAGGCATAGATCATGAAGGCTCTTGTTGGCTATAATAAAAAGTTTGGATTTAATTTGTCAGAGTGATGGGAAGCCATTGGAAGCTTTTGAATAGGGAATTGGTGTGTTTTATGTGAGTTGATGTGAGATTGGGGGATAAAGGAGGAAAAGCGTAGAACTTGGGAGACCAAGTAGAGGACCGCTGCTAGGGAACGTCTTGGTGGTGAGCACTAGGGTAGTAGTAGAGGTGCTCAGAAAAAACCGTCAAGGCATATTTATTGAAATGAACTAAATTTAACTTCTTGTGCTATTGATATTTCCCACAAACTTCTCATTTATTTCTTGATTTCCAATCCTACTTCTATGAAGGGAAAACTATTTCTCTCTACTCACAACACTTCTAACACCAAATGTGTGAGATTTTCCCCACACTGACCAATTATCCAACACCAGCTGGGTATCCTAGAATTCAATTCCATTCTGGCACTACCTACCCAGAGTTAGTGTCAGATCCTACACATTAAGGGCTCAGTCTCACAGGATTGCCCCCCTTCAGTTCCAGTCACAAGTCTGGGCTATAAATTAGAAGTTCCCATGCCCTCCTCATCAAGTGTGATAATTTGATAGAATGGCTCACAGAAGTCAGGAAAAAAGTTCACTTACAATTACTGGTTTACCGTAAAGAATACAGCTCAGAACAGCCAAATAAAAGAGATACATAGGGCAAGGTATGTGGAAAGAGACAGGGCACTTCCATCCTTCTCTGGATGTACCACCCCTAGCACCTCCATGTGTTCACCAACCTGGAAGCTCTCCAAACCCCTTCATTTATGACTTTTACAGAGATTTCAGTACATAGTCATGGTTGATTAAATCATTGACCATTGGTGATTAACTCAATTTCTAGCCTCTCTCCTGTCCTCAGAGGTTGGGGCCGGGTTGAAAGTTCCAATCCTGGATAATAGCTTGGTCTTTCTGGTAACAGCCCTTATCCTGGAGCTATCTAGGGACCTCCAGCCACCAATCATTTCATACAAAAAGACATTCTTATCTTTCCAGAGATTCCAAGTGTCAAGAACTGGAGTCAAATACCAAATATTAGAACAAAAGATGCTCCTAGCACTGCTATTACTCAGAAATTTACCAGATTTTTAGGAGCTCTGCCTCAGAAACCAGGGGCAGAGATTAAATATATATTTCTCATTATGTCACATGCTGGTACCATAATCTAGGCTCTTACCTCTTGGTTCTTAGATTATTATCTGATTATTATCATATTGTCATAGATTATTATAACAGATTTTCCTGATTTCTTTCATTCATAAATTTAATCCATCCGTTATACCTAGTTAAAATTATTTATTTCAATAATTATTTACTAATTAAAATTCTTTAGTATAATTCCAGTGAGAGATTTCAGATCAAGATTTGTCTTTTCATTATTATAAGAATACTCATATTCACTCCTGTCTTTATACCTTTTCTCAAATGCTGGCCTTGGTTTTTCAAAAAGGGAGCCATTTCTCATTTACAATTGATGTGCCTTTCCAGGTTGAATTGGAATCACCTTGCCTTCCCCCTAAACTTTCTCCCCAAGCTCTTCCTTATTTGACATTCTACAGTAATTATTGTCTATACAATTCATCCCAGAACTAAATTATATGTTGTTTTTTCATTTATTTAAGTATTCATACATTTGCACATTTGTTAATTGAATTAGTTAATTCACTCATTCATTTGACAAATATTTATCAAGAACCTATTATGTGCTAGGCTTTCCTCTAGACTCTGGACAAAGTGTGGACAAATATATTTTTTAAATCAACTTTATTTAAGTTAATTTACGTTCAATAAAATGCACAGATTATAAGTGAAGAGTTCAGTGAGTTTTTACAAATACTCACCCCTGTGTAAACTATGCCACACTCAAGATGTAAAGTATTCCCATCATCTCCAAAGTCCAAAAGTCTCTTTGTGCACCTAATAGTCTGCCCCGCCCCCACCCAACACCCCTGTCTCCTCCCATCACCATAGCTTATCATGATATTTAAACTTCAAAAAAATGAAGTCATACCACATGATATCTTTAATTCTGGCTTCTTTTGCTCATAATTATGTCTGCAAGATTAATCTGTTACATTTTTCACATATTGTACATATTTTATTGACAAGTATTATTCCATTGTACAAATATCCACATATTTCTTTATTACCTGTTACTGGATATTTGGATTGTTTTTAATTTCTTGCTATTGTGAATAATGCTGCTATAAACATTTGTGTACAAATATTTCTCTTAAAGGAATTTTACATTTCTCTTCATTAAACCTATGGATAGAATTGCTGAATCACATGGAAGGTATATATTTTAAAGTATAAGAAACTTTCAAACTGTTTCCCTAACTAGTTGTATCACAGAAGTGGAGAGTAGAACAGTGGTTACCAGGGGCTGGGGATTTGGGAGAAATGAGAAGATGCTGGTCAAATGGTACAAAGTTGTAGTTATATAGGATGAATAAGTCTAGGGAACTAAAGCACAGACATGAGGATTATGCTTAATAATACTATAATGAACACTGGAAATATGCTAAGAGAAAAGGAAAACAAATTAATGACTTCTAGTGTAAGCTTTGACATGTAAAGAGCTTGGAAGTTATCACTCTTGTCCTCACAAAAAAAAGCCCCCAGAATTGAAAATTAATGGCATTTCTTAGATCTATCAGGGAATTGAGGTCACAGGGCAAACCACCACTCTGAAATCTGGAGAGACAAGTGAATTAAATGCAGAGATCCACAGCTGAGATTAGCTAAAGTAAAGCAGAAACCCCTGTAACCATAAACAGGTGGGAACACTTACATGGTAACCGTCAGTAGAAACATATCAAACCAAAATGCAAAGAGAAAAAAGAATAATAATGATAAAAAGAACAGCATATCTAAGAGCTATGAACAAATATAAAAAATATAACATACTAGTAATGGGCATACACAGAAGGAGAATAAAAAGAGAAAGCAGCTGAAGAAACATTTAAAGCAATAATGGCTAAGAATTGTCCAAAATTAATAATACTAATTGTAACAAGTATACCACGTTAATGCAAGATGTTAACAATATGAGAACCTGTGTGTTTCAGGTAGAGGGTATATGGGAATTCCCCTGTACTGTTCTGAGATTACTTTTTTAAAAAATTATTTCTTTAAAGTTTTAAGTTTTGTTATTTTTTTCAGTTTTTGCCCTAGGAATTAAAGTTCTTCCTCTAGATCTAATTTTTCATTTATTATCATTTTCCTTCAGCCAGAAGAACATCCATTAGTGTTTCTTATAGTGCATGTCTGCTACTGACAATTTCATTCACTTTTTATTCATATGAAAATGTTTTAATTTCATATTTATTTAAAAAATATTCTGTTGAATATAGAATTTTGTTTAATATTTTTCTTTCTTTATTCAACACTTTAAAGATAAAACCTCAATATCGTCTAGCCTGCATTTTAACAGTATGCATATGTGTATGTTTAAGATTGTGTCTGCTAAATCTAACATCTGGTTTAACTTGGGTCAGGTTTTTTTCTTTTTTTTTGGTCTACTTTTTTCCTTGAATATGGTTCTCATTTTTCTGTTTCTTTGCATATCTATTAATTTTTTATTACTTATGGACATTTCTAATGGTACATTAAAGGGACCCTGTGCTCACTTATATTCCTCTGAGGAAAGTTGATTCTTTGTCTAACAGGAAGTCTTTTACTGGATGATCACCCTGAAGTTGTGTAATCTTTTTTTGTTAGGGTGGGTCAGTGGAAAGCTCAAAGTATTTAAGAAGGCCCTCTAAACATGTAGGAACTTAAACTTCAAACATTGTCTTTTCTGTGGATCTTGTCAATGTTCATTTTTAGGTAGTATTTTTAAGGTAGAACTGGAGTAGATTTTACAGTGTAGTTTTAACTTCTAAGGCATACACTTTTTGTGTTTTTCTGGATGCCCATTGTGTGAAGCAGATCTGTACACTCTGGCTGGTACAACACTCCAAAACCTCTCGTTACTGTCGGTCTTCCTTTCTCTCTGTTCTACTGTCATCCTCATAGGAGTCACTTATTGATGTAGGATCCACCTTTGCGTGCCAGGACTTTGGCCAAGGACTCATGAGGACTTCCATGTATACATCTGAAATTGACCTTGACCCCAAGCCAGTCCTCTCTGGTATCCTTCCCTGAAGATTTATGTAGCCTTAAACCCTGATGTCTGTCTCCTCATCACAGTGGAACCACTGTGTCCTGCTTGGGCTCCATTTTTCTGTGCTGTTTGGGAACATTGTCTCCATAGATAGAGCTAGAGAAAACATGGGGCTCCCTTCTCTCCATAATTTTACCCAATTTTATAGTTGTTTATGGTAGGAGGATTACTTCAGCATCAGGTACTATTACAACTAGAAGTTGAAGTTTAATATTATATTATTATTTTTAATAAGTATATATTGTCTTCAACTTCATTGCAGGCCTCTTGAAGGCAAGCATTAGTTCTTATATTCTGTTTGAAACTCCCAGAACCTTGGAATTTGGATTTCTCCTAGAGAGTTAGAGAACTGTATTGTTGGTGATTAAAAATTGTAATTTACTTGAATTATTCAACATATGAATAGAAATCCTTCTCTAGAAAATAAAGTGACATCAAAATAAGTTTATATAAAATCAGGAAAATAATAATCTTGTGACAATGCTATTTATTGCAGGGTGGTACCATCAGTAATTATCTATGCTTTGGTAAAAGACAGAATTTATTTCTTATCTCTGAAGAAAATGGAGCATCAGTGAGTGCCATTCTTTCAAATTCTTAGTCTCTCCATGCTGTGCCTAAAGGGCCTTGTTTTCATACCTTTGTCTTCTATCATATTGAAAACACTGTCTAGTTATTAATTCTCTGTGCTTCTTGGTTTCTTCCAAAGTCTTAGTAAAGTACCAATTAATATTTTATTATCTTTGAAGTACTTGTTTCTGTGATTAGATTTGTAACTCTTCTGTAGTTGGCTTTGCACATACTGTTGTGGTCATTGTTACCACTGATTGATGCTATAGGAACTGAGGGCATATGGCAAGAGGGAAGATAAAGGAAAATATAGAATAAGAGTCCTGGACCAAGATGCTTCATTACTCATGTTTCATGAGGATGTTAGGACCTATTTTATGTACAATCAATCAGTCATCAATATTTATTAAGCACGTGTTGTTTGGAAGAAATAAAGAGTATCAGACATAACATTAGCCTTGAATGAGGAGTTAGAAAACTTCCAATACCAAATATTAGTTGGAAAAGCAAGACATCTACATAAAATAGCCTTGGATTTTTCCCAAAGTAATACAGAAGCGCTGAGAAGCTAACAAAGAGAAATAAGATCTATATCTTGAAGGTACTTACAGGATGGCTGAGTAGACAGATATTCAAAGAGATGGTTATGATACAAAGCAGAATGAAATAGATGTTAAAGCAGCATACAAAGGTTATTGAGCACCTACTAAAGGCCACACATTAATTCATTTAATCCTCAACATAGCCTATGATATAAGTACATTATTATTCCCATTTTACAGATGGGAAAACATGGAGGCATAGAGGTGTGTGAAGTAACCTGCCCAAGATAACATAACCAGTAAGTGACAGAGCTAGGGTCTGATCTCAGGCCATCTGGTTTCCACATTTTTCAAATAAAGGAGGAGGAAACAATTTTTTCTTAGAGGAAATATGATGCTGAGGGACTTGAAAGCACTATGAGCCAGATTATCATTAGGGTTCAGTTATCAGTGATAAGGTGCAACTTGTCTCCATTCCATGAAAAATGTATAAATTCAGAAAATACAACTATCTTATGTTCTCAAATCTAACACAAATTCCCATGCCAAGGTAGGGTTAGCTATCTGCAGAAAAGAGTTCTTATTTGCACCACTTACCCACTGCCCCCTAAAAGATCAAGAATTATCACAAGCTGTCATTCAAAATGATTCAAGTCTCTTAGGATTTATTTCTCCAAGATCTTATAATTATTTACTTACTCAGTTCCGTAGATCCTTGAATACAAGTATGGTTTTACCTTAAGAGCACATACATCTCTCTAGTCAGTGGAAATATTTATTCCTCTTTATAAATTATTAAATTAACTTTATGGCTTAGAACTAAGTATCTCATGAATCTTATCATGAATTAATAATAATTCTGTACAATTTGTATAATGCTTTACAATGTTCTTCCACATAAATTATCTTGTTTAATTTCCATAGCAGTGTAGTGTGTTAGGGAAAGTTGATATTAATAACCCAGTATTAACCATGAGGAACTGAAAACTTAGGAAAATTTAAGTCACTTTCTTGAGTTTATATGGCTGTGGATTGTTGACCTGGACTTAGAATTAATCCAGCCTTTTTTTTTTTCTCAGTTGGAATGATGGTGAATTCACTAAGGTGGAGCAACCCTATGAGATCTGGCCCCAAATCATCATCCAGGCAGCCTCAGCCATTTATTAGAACTGTGCCAAGTGGCTTAGAACTTGAGTGTGATAGCATGTTAGAGATCAGTGTGTCTGGACTTTTCAGAGGCAGGGAAATTTGGTGGTCTTTGAAGGAGGAGTAGAATTTGAATGGGTGGAGACAAGAATTATGCCTTACTGGATTGAGAACAGCATGAACAAAGGTACTAAGAGAAAGAGCGGTAGGAAAATATTTGGGACGTGGGACTACTGTATTACAAACCATATAATGGAGGTTAGAAATGAAGTTGGATAAATACGATGGAGAAGAAGATATTAAATCAGAAGCAGGAAGTGGAAAGTGGGGAACTGCATCATGTTCTTGAAATAGGAATTAGCATGCTTAATGGACTGTTTAGGGCTGATCAATCCATTTTTGTTTCTTAGGGTGAGTAATGGTGAGGGTAGGAGATCAGCTGGGAAGTAAATAGTTGATGTTGATAAAGGCTCCAGTTATGGGACTGGTGTAGGAGTGGAGAGAAGGGAGATATTTTAAATAAGGAAAGAGTATTGATACACTGACAGACTGGATTCAGAAGATGAGACAGACAGAAAATTTAGAGATGGCTTCACGGTTTCTAGTCTTGGAGGTAAAAAAGACTGTTGCAGCTACTAGCAGCAAGAAGTGGAAAAGAAAGGGAACGTATTTTAGAAAAAAGCTATTTTCCTTAGCTTGTTGAGTGTGACATATGTTATCTCTCAGGAGGATATCCATGAGGATGCATCTTATGGGCCAATTTGAAAGTGAGGGCAGGAAGAGTTTGATCTGAGAAACATTGACGTGCAGTGGCATCTGATGCCATCAGATTTGGGGTAAACACAGAAGCCTGAATGAGAGAAATCAAAGCAAAAATTCAGTGTTGGAGGCTTGTGAAATTGCCTCATTTAGGTGCTAGAAGATGCTTGGAAGCACAGAAGAGAGACCAAGAAGGAGTGGTCAGGGATGCAGAAGGAGAGCCAGGAGAGAGGGATGTCAGTGACCCCAGGGAAGGGGAAAGGGTGTAAAGAAGTTAGGCAGATCAGTAGTTTTTTTAAAAAAACAAATTCTACAATAAGAATTTAGAAGAAATATACCATTGGATATGATAATAATGTAACCAGTGGAATTTGGGAGAAATAATTCAGATTGAATAAGTTAATCACAGTATACCTACCACTATCAGTAGATAAGTGTATTATATGTAAGGTTCTACATTAACATTTTTTCCTGTTGTAAATATACAATGTTAGAAAGTCAATGGATCTACAAAGCAATTTGTATAATTCATCCTGAAAGCTACTGAAATAATTACGACCTTTGGAAATTTTACCCATTTGGATGAAATCGGAGTTTGGAAAAGTTATAATATTTATGGGTCGAGTGATATTTAAGAATTAAGTACAAAATTTTCCAAAATATTAAAGTACCCCCAAATTAAAATGGAAAAGAAAGAGATACCACTTGCAGTCATCCTAAATAAGTTGTGTACTTTCAAGAACCTGGTGCTGAGAACATTTTAGAAACACTATATTTAGCCACAATTTTACCAGCTCATCATGAATTTTCTATTTTCTTAATTCTCGTGTTATTGCTAGAGAGATTTGCACGAAAGAAGGATACTTTTAAAAGTTTCCTGTCTCTCCTATTTATTCCCTTACCTGAAGTCATAATCATATTTCCATAGGAATAAATTATGATTTCACAAAGGATTATAGCTTTGGGAGGATAATTAGATGCCAGAAAATGAAGTTTTTAAAATAAGGGTTTTGTTTGTAATATCAAGTATTTGTGACAAACACAATGAGTAATGATGCAGATGTGCCTCAAAATGTAACATGTCATGTGAGTGATGGTCTAAATTCTGCTGAAGGGAGTTCTGGAAGTTTAAAACTTTTCTGCTATGGTATGGGTTTAAAAATAATAGGGTAGCTCAGCCCTGCCCTGTCATAGAGAGTTCATGTAAGGAGATAATTTCTTTTCTAGCTTAAATTACTTCTGTAATTTTATGTAGCTAGCACCATTATTGCTACTGAGGATTCATTTGTATTACAAGGACCTCGGGTGCCAAATGTCAGCAAGTGAAATGTGCCTGCATGATACTAATTCCCATGACGAAAAAAGCTAAGTAATTTTACAGTTACTTCAACCTACAGTCAAGAGGCAAGAATTCCTTAAAAATTACTGAGAAAACAGTTGTTCAGGGTTTCCCAGGGAACTCACTTTTTTCCACCCTAGGATCTTCTACCCAGATAGAATTTATATTCTATCTGGAAATAGAAATTCCCTACATGTGACAATCTGCTCAGCAGTGAAAGGTAAGCTCTAAGGTAGCATAGATGGAATTATGTCTCCAGTGCTTAATTTAGCAAGCTAGGAAGGAACCATGTACGCTAGTGCTTCTCTTATGTTTTGGCAGCATGAGCGTTTTCCAACGTGTCTGTGTGTGTCTTCTGCATCACCAGTTCTAGTTAGATGGTTACCTGCAAGGGTTTCTAAGCTGCTGTTGTGGAGCTCTTCCTTTAGGGAACACTGACTAGCCTTTATTTAAACCCTCCTGTTGTAGAACTGCCTTCCCATAATACTGTTCCTACCCATTGTGCCCCCTCACCCAAGATAGAGGCCCGAGGGCATATTTCAATATGAATGTGCTTTATGAGGTTTGGTTCCCAAGTTTGTGAGTGGGGAGAAAAAAACATGGCAAAAGATCAACAATCATGTTTTTTTTTGCTTTCTTTATTGAAAATTATATGACAAAATCCTTGTCATCTGAAGAGGCAAAAAATATTCAGCCAGAGAATGTAGGACGCTAGTATTTTAGACATGTGTTAATTAATAATGACATGTTAATTTTCCATATATTATAGTTTTTCAGGTTTTTTAAAAATTTGTGATTTGTTTGAGACTTCTTGTTTTAAACAAACATTTGCTTGAATATCTAATTTGTATTTATAATTTTGAATTACTTTTCCTAAAAAGAAACACCCAAGTTGTATAGGCTTCAGGCAGTACAAAATCTGTTTCCCATCCCACTTGGCCTCATGCTTGCATTTCGCTAATAAAACAAGCCTACATATTACCATTTTAATTGATGGGAAAGAAAAATGGATAAGAGGTCTTGGCCTCCTTCCCTTTGTGTCCACTGAGAGAGACAAGAAACCCTTTATGCAATCGATATCCCAGGGATGATGAGCTCCTAGTCACCTCTACTGAGAGGACAGAAGAAGCAAAAAAATATTTCCAGGAAAAGTTCGTAGGTTCTCTGGTCTCACAGATACGGTTAAAAAAGTGCTGAATTTGGAGTAAAAAAAAATGAATTATTATTCCTGACCTGCCTCTTATGAGCTTTGGGCACTTTGCCAAGCTTCGGTGGTCTCTCTTGCTCTCAAATGTGCTTTTTATCTTCACTTACTTCACAAAGATCTTCTTTGGATCAAAAGACATAATATATGTTAAAATTCATTGGCATAAATAAAGGCGTACTGGTTTAAATTGTTAACAATATACCTTACTTCTCAGTAGGGACAAAACATGTTCTGTGATGGAGTAGGAAGGCACCTCATCTACCCCTCTTCAGTGTTCAAGATAATTATGGACACTGGAATGACAGTTGAGGAAGATGAGAAGTTGGGTGACAAGTAGCCAAAGAAAAGTGTCTTCAGTAGAATTCCAGCCTTGACTTCCCTTGTTTGTGAGTGTATCTCACCTAGTCCATCAGCTGGCTAATGTCTAGCAACATCTGTCTAATTATTTTTGGTACTTTTAAAAAATTATAATAATCCATGTATTTATGGCTACTCTATTTTCCAGAACTGATGGTGCACATAACAGCCCAAATCAAATGATACAAAATGGTAATTGCTGTTATCTTTACTTTGTTTTGTGCAATTCATGAAGAAATATCATCATGGGTGGCCATATTGTAGAGTAGAAATATCATTCTACTAGTAATAGGAAAATTCTATTTAGTTACAGCTTTTAAAAAGGCAGTATATACTTGAAATGACTCATATACTTTCTCTGAGTTTTAGGTCCTTTACTGGTAAAATAATATCAGCCCAATTTTACCAAAAGTATTATGAAGATCAAATAATAAGGAAGGGATATTGAAGGATCTTGCCAAGCCTATAAAGTCTACTCAATTAAATGGTGATATTATTTCCTAAGAACTCCTAATGAGGAGGCAGTAAAATACATTAACTATGAGATTGAAAAATAGAGAAATAAGCAAATGCAAAATCTACTATTTGATAATTCCTGGAGCCATTAGCTCGATAATATACACACACAAACATAAGAAAAATAAATGAAAAACTCTTCTTTTATCTAAACTTGCCCTTTTCTTTTCTGGATGGTCTTATAATGATAATCTGGAGTCTACCAATTCCATCTTAAGGGATTGTTTGAAGCATTTAATCAATCTTTTATAAAATGTATATGTCTGCTGCTTTTATAATTGTGACTGAAAAAAGGAGGTGCTGGATATATTTTGCACATTTTCTGATTCTCAGACAGAGTCACTGGCAAGGATTCTGTACCACAAATTCCCACAATGCACTAGTGATAAATTTCCTTCCAGGCAAATATCAGCTAACTGCAGTATATAGACATCTGCCCACATTGGAAGAAACAAATCATAAAACTGCTATTCCATAATCACAGAACTGAAAGAACTGCATAAGTGAAATGACAGGCTATTAATTCTGGTTTGGAAAGCATGAATAGGACTTTTGATGAAGTTTACTTTTCTTTTGGCTCTTCAGAAATGGATAAATCATTTAAAATAAAAATAGATGTATTATAAGACACTCATTTCTCTTAATATTTATTATTTGGGGAAAAGTTTTTTAATAATGAAAAATAATGATCAAGTGTTCACATGAATGCTTCTCTGATGCCTCACTGAGCTCTAGACTTGAAAACTATTTGGCATAATTTAAGTAAACCTCCAGTATATACAATTTTAATTGAAAAGATATATTTCATTAAGTGCTGTCACACATCACTATTGTTACTAAATGAGGCTTGGTGGTACCTCTAAGACACTTTTCTACTGACTGGTTTTTGTCTCCAACCTGAGCCAAATATAGCCTTCAAGATATATATCAGCTATCATACATTGCATATGAGATATTATGTAGATATAAATATGGTATACATTGTTATGTTTTATAGCATTTATATGATGTACATTCATATGAATATTTTTATCAGCAATTTCACTGTAAAACTTTAGTGACATAAGAATAATTATCAATTTTTAAAAGTCTCACACCTGGAAAAGTATTTATAGTTCTATGAATTAATCAATACAGAATGCTATGACAGTAAGATACAGAAAGGGAAAAAAGGAGAAAGCATTTTGGAAATAAATATACCCTATTTAATATAAATAAATAAAAATAAATATGTCAGTCTAGAATGTGTGAGTAAGAAAGTTAGAGTTCTTTTTTTGTTTTTGCAAATTCTTTTTCTCATTTGTGAGATAATGAGCTTTATTTTCTATTTTTTTCTGAGGTTGGCAAATTCACCTTGAAAAAATGTAGGAAATAACACTGAGAAAGGCATATGCACACTACCACTGCATTTTAATTAGGACCCCACATAATCATATCTAAGTTTACTTGTGTTCCCTGCAAAGTATGTTAGGGCCAAGGAGCCAATAGGACCATTCTGCCTCAGTCACTCTAGAACTCACGAAGTTTTAGTGAGCACATAGGTAACAACTGACGGCTCAGTGAATAACTTAATTCACATGGAAAAAAGTACTAATGGAAATCCACCACTTTTCTCCATTTGCACCAAACCTGGGCTTTTACTACAGGATGCTGGTTGCATCTAACATCATCTCCAACTGTTTCTTCTTCCCCAAAGCCCCAGGATAATGCCTGTGGCTGCTGACACCAGCAGTGCGGTGGCTATCAGTGTAGCAGAGGTGACTTGTTTCCATATCCTTCCATATAAGCAGTTGCCCTACTGGGCTCCCCAGGTAATCACAGCTTATTCATATACTTAAGAATTTACAGTTGGTAAGAATCTCAAAGAATAGAAGCTCAAATTAAGACAAACATCCAGGTCTTCTCCTCATTTTTCATTTTTTAATACTTTTGAGGGAAATATTTGAAACATGGACTCATACAATTGTCCAAAAAAGATTCTGAAAATATGTTATTGAGGTTTCTCTTTTTACAGTCCTATCTGAAACTTGACACTAAGTTTTGTTTTTTAATTACTGTTATTAACAATTTGAGAACACTTTCTGTTTTATAAGAGGTTGAGACTTGAATGTACTTTTGGAGCAGACTGTCCCTTGTTTGGGGGGAAAACATACCTGAATGTATCCTTTAAGACCTATCTTATAATGCAGAGGTACACCTCAATTTTCCTTAAGGAAAACTATTTTTTAAATGCAGCTCCTGTAGCCTGAGATTATTTTATTTTATTTTATTTTATTTGTTTTTGCGGTACACGGGCCTCTCACTGCTGTGGCCTCTCCCGTTCCGGAGCACAGGCTCCAGACGCGCAGGCTCAGCGGCATGGCTCAGCGGCATGGCTCATCGGCCCAGGCGCTCCGCGGCATGTGGGATCTTCCCGGACCGGGGCACGAACCCGTGTCCCCTGCATCAGCAGGCGGACTCTCAACCACTGCGCCATCAGGGAAGCCCTTAGCCTGAGATTCTTGATGAAAATTGGTAAAGGAAATCCTATGGGAGGCTGAGGCAGAGCTGTGGCTCTAAGACTTGGGGGAATTGTGTGGGGAGATTTCCTTTTCCTGGTACAAACAGCTTGTGTCTGTAATTTTTGTCTTGCACATCTTATGTACATGCATATGTCTGTGCAAGTAAGAACATGTGAGAGAGAAAGAGAGAGAGAGAGAGAGCGCAAGAGCTTTTATTTGAGTAGTTCTTCACCTGAAATAGGAGAGCATAAGATGGGAAATCAGCAGGAATGGGTTTTCAGGCTTGATGCCTGATGTCCATCTATGGGAAAGCAAGGCTATGAGAAAAGACCAGATTCTTTTATAATTTTTTTATAATTAATTAATTTTTGGCTGTGTTGGGTCTTTGTTGCTGCGTGCGGGCTTTCTTTTGTTGCAGCGAGCTGGGGCTACTCTTCGTTGCAGCATGCAGGCTTCTCATTGTGGTGTCTTCTCTTGTTGCGGAGCACAGGCTCTAGGCATGTGGGCTTCAGTAGTTGTGGCGTGTGGGCTCAGTAGTTGTGGTGCATTGGCTTAGTTGCTCCGTAGCATGTGGGATTTTCCCTGACCAGGACTTGTACCCATGTCCCCTCCATTGGCAGGCAGATTCTTAACTACTGTGCCACCAGGGAAGCCTAAGACCAGCTTCTTCTTGGCTTAGCTTGACATGGATTGGCCAATGGATATTCAACTCATCCTGCCACACAAGATCAAATAATCTAATATACTGATTATATTCTGATATAATTGTTGTTTAGGAGCTAAAGAATAAATCCACCTGTGGTGGGTATTAATGATCAAGATAATAATAGCTAATACATACTGAGCACTTACTGTATGCCAAGCAATATTCTAAATGTTTTATATATGTCAACTGTTACCTGTATAACAACTCTGAGGTAGGAACAATTAATGTCTCCATTTTACAGATAAGGAAGCTGAGGCTTACAGAGAGAACTTTCTTATAGCTCTAGAGATAGATTACAATTTGGTAGGGAGCTGTACTCGAAGGGTTGATGAAGCCATGTTGCATGTTGTGTCTTGTCTGGGTTACCGAGAAAAGTCATCATTTATGACAATACTTAAGAAGGGTTCTCTCAGTGGGCTTCCCACCAGGCATTGGGAACTGAAAAATTCATGAAAGCAGCCTGCTGGCGAAAGAGCCAGCCAAAGGCACATGCCACACAGAATTCACCTACATCTGATTAGAATTCTGTTAGTCAGGTAAGATTTTTTCTTGGCACCCTTACCTTTTCTCTGTCCCCTTTGCCTGAAATTCAGGTTTCTTGGGTTGTTGTACTGTTATCCTCTACATCCATTATAACGTGTTGATTGACATGATCCCAAACATCAGACTATCCTTACTGCTGTTATATTAATACATAGTTTTGAATAAACCTGACCAACCTTATTTATTTTTACCTTCCTGAAGACAACTATTCTTACTTCTTTTGTGTGTGTGCACATGTATATGTGTGTATCATTGGTGTCTAGCTTTTTAAAAAAGTTGTGAATTCAAATGATCCTTGTTTTATTCCTAATCTCAAAGAGAAAATATGACTATTCATTAAATAAGATATTTTGCTGTAGGCTTTTGGTAAATACCTGTAGAAGATTAAGAATATCCCTTCCATTTTTAGTTTTCCAAGATTTTCTTTTTAAATCATGGATCAATATTAAATTTTATTAAACTTTTTTTCTACATTAATTGAGATGATCATGTGGTTTTTCTTCTTTACTCAAAGGATAGAGTACAATGATTTTCTAATGTTAAATCAACATTGCATTTCTGAAATAAATGCTACTTTGTCATGATATATTGCATTGCTTATTGAAATAGTTTTGCTAATACTTTGTTTAGAATATTTTGCATCTATGTACATGAGTGAGTTTGGCCTATGTTCTTCTTTTCTTGTACTGTTATTTTTGTGGTTTGGTATCAAAGTTATGATGGCCCCACAAGGAGCTGAAAAATGTACTCACATTTTCTATTCTCTCGAAGAGGGTATGTAACACTGGTGTTATTTCGTTCTTATGTGTTTGGCAGAATTCTCTGGTGAAAACTTATTGGTCTGGAATTTTCTTTGTGCAATGATAATACAGTTGAACTTCCTATTTACAGAAAGGAAAAATAATGCCAGGGAAAGAGTGACACATTTAGTACTGACAGCCCTAGGTGCTTGACTTATCTCATGTACCTGAAATTATTGAAAATACCTTTAATAGTTAAATGTGCACTATATAGATTTTTCTATTCTTTTTTAGTTTTATGAATTGTAGTTTATAGAATTTTTAAATTTCATCTAAAATTTTATTTGTCAACAGAGTTGTTTATATTGTACTATCTTTTAATGCCTGATCTTTATTGATGTTTCCTTTTTATTCTTGGTATTGGTTGTTTGGCTTGCTCTTTTTTCTCTTGATCAAGTCTCACCGGAGCTTCATCAAATTTATTAATTTTTTCAAAAAATTAATTTTTGGCTCTGTTGCTATTCTCTAAAGCAGTACCCCAGTGAGGCAGCCAGAAATTAGAGGGGCTGGCTTCCTTGGGTCATCAGGGAGGCAGTGTGTATGCATGTGGCCCATAGGCAGAGAATCACTAGACAGCAGTGAACCAGCATTAGTGAGGATGTCAAGGGAAGCCCAGAGAGCTCAGATATTAGAGATCTTTCCTTTGAATATCACATGGATCTTTGAGAGTCTAATGCAATACTAGAATGGAGAAGGAAGTTCTATAATGGCTGAGGTGGAATTTTCCTACTATACGGAAGTGCAAGCTTGGAGTTAGAATTGTGTTGGTATAATCAAACTTCTTGTGGACTTAGCTTCATACCATCTCATTTTTGTTTTCATAATTTTTCTTGGTAAAAAATAAAAATTTTCATGGACTTAGCTTCATATCCTGTCATTTTTGGTTTCCCACATAGACAAATCACTTCAAAAAAGGGCAAGATTCTCATGAGTCCTGTTTCCAGCTTCTGCCATTGTTACCCTATCACTCACTCCTGAACAGTTACACTTCCACAGCCTAGAAGGGGTTGGTTTATAAATAAGTAAATAAGTTGTGTGTCTGTGTGTGGTGTGTGTGAAAGATGGGGATTTGATTATAATTTTTAATTAGTCCAACTTAAGGTTTACATATCTCAAAGGAACACTGTGGGAAAACTTGGCAATTAATGTTTGTAAATCACCTTGAGATCCTTGAGGAAGAGAGATGCTATATAAATGAATAATATGGTAATGAAAATAATAATACATGTACTCACATTCCCAAGCCAGTTGCCTGAATTAGGTCTTGAATTCTAAGGAAAGCTGTACAAAATGTAACTATCTAAATAAGAAAGTATTTTCACAGCCCTCAAGTCATAATTGAAAATATCTGTGAAATACACAATAAAAGCATAACCCATGGCTATGATTTATAATACACTTATGAATGCTTATCATTTATATAAGTAACTATTTCACTATTTGTATACAGTTATTGGATCAAAAGCTAAACACTGTAATGCTTTCTTTGTGATGATATTATGTGGAAGCTAATTGGCAGTGTTTCAACATAATTGCTGAATGTTGCTTAATAATAAATTATAGTTCTATTACTAGTTTAAGACTTGTCAATGGCATAATAGATATTTCTGCAAAGATTTTTTAGAAAGAATTCTTTAAAAAGGAAAAAAAAAAGCCTAGAGCACCTTCAAACCATAAAAGAAATTACTTCCTCCCCACCTGAGTACCTTTCATTTCCTTTCAGTATTAAAGTTCAATAATCCTATACCTATGACAATGTCCCTTCCTTTTTGGCACTGCACAAGAGGTAAGGGGGAGGAAGAATATACTTGTTTACTTTACGTATGACACTAAATTCTGCCATTTTGTATTATTATCAGTTGATTTGAAAGTTCTGAAAATGACATCAAACTTCACAGAACAGGTAAAAATCAATCATTCCCATAGTTATACAAAGTAAGTTAGGGCATTAGGGCTTTACTAAATAAGACTTTTAGGACCTAGAAAATAGAAGAAAGAGCCATTCTGTTAGTTATGAACTACGATTACTTTCTAATTTCATAAGTCTATTCATTTCCTACTTAGCCAATTTTATTATGGGAAAATATTTTGTCTGTTTTCGTTGTTGTTTGTTATCTGTCTCCCCCCAACCCCCAATAAGAATATAAGCTGTTTGGAACAATATTTTGTCTGTCTGCCTTATGTATTATTCCCAGCACTCTGACTTTACCTTCCACATAATAAATGCAAGATATCTTACTTCTGGAGAGCTTCTTGTTAAATATTTAACTGTATAGCCCTTGTTGGAATAGAAAAGAAAATAGAGGTTTACTTGATAAGTTGTGGAAAATCATAATACAGAATAATATAATGACTATTTTCTTTTATACTGATACCAGAACAGGAAGAGGAAGTAGACCTTAAATATTGGCAAATTTAAAAACATAAATAAAGCACGATGAAATATCCTTATGGCCTTTAAAGTATTTTCACATAGATGATATACTTTACCTCAAGTCCTGGCGGTATGTGTCTCAGGTCAATTAAGGAACAGAGTGGAAAGAAAAGTTTGAACAAGTGAGAATGTATGTAGTTGGGATAAGAAAGCTGAGATTCCACTTCCACTTATTAATGATAGTTTATAGACTAAGAGATTTATGTTGAGGTTGAGGATTGGAAGACCACATCCTTAAAGAATTCTCTAAGCAGTTGAAAATGTGCCTGGAGTTGGGTAGGACTGTAGGTCCCAAGATAAGGTTTTAGAAACATCTGTATAATTTATAGTCAAGGTTTAGGAGTGAATGTGACCACAAATTCAGAGAGAAAGAATGCTTAGTTCAGAGAGTTGGGAGAAATTCCATCATTTAGAAGATGAGGGAATATTAGAAATTTTCAAAAAAGTTAACCAATGAAATATAATTAAAAGAGGAAGGAATCTTGGATAGTTCAGAGCCACACAAAAAGAAAACAATAGAATGGTCCAGAGAGGAATGTTAACTGTCAAATCTTGCAGGAAGATCAAAGGTAGATGGTAGAGGAACAACAGCTGATTTGGAAATTCAGTCTTAAGAGAGCAATTTCCATTGAATGGTAGGAGTGGAAGCTAAATTATAGGATTTACTAGTGGATGGATGCTTTAGGGCACTGAATAAGATTAATTTTTTTTAAAAAGCTGGATATTTAAAGGAGAGAAATAGGAGAGGTTCATGAAGGAGTAAATGAAGAGTTTATTTTTACATATATTTTATTGTTTAATTGTTTTAGAATAGAAGGACAAGTATATTTATGGGTAGAAGGAATCCAATGGAGAAGGAAAGTAGTAAAAACTAAGACATATAATTTAGTCAAGGAAATAAAAAGACAAGGGAAAAGGATAAAATTATACAGAGAGATTTAGATGTCAGGGGAAGGAATTTGATATATTCAGTGTTATGTTCTTGGTCTCAGCCAAACAGGAAAGTAGGCCATATGCTGAGATAAAATAGGGTCATTGCCATAAAGTGAATGTACTACAAATTTTGGAACCTGATAAACTCAAAGTCATTTCTAGGCTCTGCCACTTATTTTATAACTTTTGAAATGTTACTTCCCATCACTGAATCTACTGCCTTGAAAAATGGGAATAATAAGTCCAATCTTGAAGAGTTATCTTAAATTTGGAGGTAATAGTAACCAACATTTATTGAGCACTTTCTACCTACCAGGTCCTGGTTTAAAAACTTTACGTAATTGAACTCATTTAGTTGTTAAATCAACATTTTGAGGTAGGTGCTATCATTATTCCAATTTTGCACAAGGAAATTGAGGTATCCAGAGATGGAATAACTTTCACAAGGTCAAATAGCTTGTAAGAAGCAGAGCTAGGATTTGAACCCAGGCAGATACATTATCTCTGTAATATATCTAGAAGAGCTTAGAATGGTTCTTGACATATAGAAGATTCAATAACTAGGACTTTTAATTAATGCTAACTTTATTAAATTAAGGACTTATAAAATGTGTTTCTAATTTTATACTAAGTTAAACCCAATAGAAAATCATCCAGTGAGGAATTAAACATTTTCTGCACACCATAGGTTGATCCTGAGGCCATACCTGAGGTTAGCTATATATGGCTTTAAATAGGCATAGATTGAGGCCCAGATATGTCTCATAGTACCCTAGATGACTAACTTTATCTTCTCTTTAAATATGTTTAAATTCTATAGTGGTTTTTCTCAGTTAATTAAGATATTCTTCCCTAACTTCTTTTTCCTGAGAATTTACAGAGTATCACGATATTGTTTGAGGAACATTGAGGGACTGGTCTTTACTAATTATGAAGTTAAACTGTTATGAACTGAGAAGTACACCATCTTGGATCCTTGGTCTCACCACATCCCACTATTCTGGAACTCTGGTATCTGCTTCTATATTCACCTCATTTAAATACAGAAGTTCTGATCCCTAGGAATAAGGATGCATTAGAAGTAGTATAGCCCTTATAGGGAATGAAACCTGAAACCAAATCACCTAACACCGGAAGTTAGATTATGGTTATCGCAGATTGCTAGGGTTCCCAAGAACCTGGCAAAGCAAATAAAAATTCTCTTTGAAGAGATATACCATCATTCTAGGCCTCAGACTATTTCTAAAAGTAATTTTTCATATCAATGTTTGGCTTGCAATAGAAACTGGACAAACCATGCTGTGAGATAACAAATGAGAACTAGACATAACCACAGAAAATAGAAACAAACTTTTAGGGGATTCAGATATTGTAATTGCAGTTATGAGATAGTTTAAAATAAGTATGCTTTTATGTTCAAGGAGAGAAAGAACAAGATAAGGAACTTCAGTAGATAGCTGGAAAATATTTTAAAAAGGGAGATAGCAGAACTGAAAAAGAAAACAAAGATATTTTAGAACTAAAAAATATGTTAAAGGTTAAGATCTTAATGGATATATTTAAAAGTAGGTTAAGGACAACCAAAGATATAATTAGTGAAATATAGGTAAGAAAAACACATTCAGAGTGAAAAACAGAGACAAAAATGAAAAATACAGAAGAAAAGTTTGGAGACAAAAAGGATATAGTGACAAATTTCAATTTAATGTAATTAAGGTTCTATAAAGAAATAAATGAAAGAATGAAACAGAAGGGATATTTAAATAGATTATGGCTATTTTTTTCAAAATGATAAAATACATTTAAACTGGAGATTCAAGACTTATGAACCCAAACAAAATTTAAAAAAAAAATCCATGTTTAAGACCCTCAAAGCTAAACTGTAGAAAATTAAAACAAAGAAAATATAAGTTCAGTGAGAGACTAGAGAGATTGCACTAAAATAAAGAAAAATTAGACTTTCTGCCTTATTACTAGAAATAAGTAATAGAAACAAAAAAATAGAATATTATTTTTTAAATTCTGAAAGAAAAATCCAACGTAAGTTTTATACTCAGAAAAAGTTCTTAAACTTACATATGATAATACTCATAACCTTCAAATGGCTAGTACTGAGGTTCATAGTTTAAGAATATGGAAAAGTAAAAAAATAATAAGATTGTATATATTGCATATCAGGGCTTGTAGAGAATGTTAGAGATATTAAAAGTCATATACTCTGGAAAATAAAATAACAGTGAGTTATTTCTTCAAATCCTCATCAATTTATTCAACAAATATTGATTGGGTACCCACTATGTGTCTGGTATTGAAAACAGTTAAAACCTGTACTTTAATGGAGCTTATATTCTTGTGCTGAGAAATAACGAGAGTAGCAAAACCAAAACAAATATATAAAAATAAATATATATAATATATAAAATAAATATAAAATATACTATCAGACCTAAGAATGCGATACGAATGGTAGTGGGTCTCAGAAGAGGCCTCTCTGTTGAGGTGACATTTAAGCAGAGATCTAAAGGAAGAGAGGAAGGAAGCAGTAGAGATACCTATGGACAGACCTTTCCATGTAGGAAAGAAGGTAAGGGTGTATTTGAGGAGCACAATGCAGGACAGTGCCTCCAAAACAGTGGAAGGGAAGAGAATGCTAGATCTGCCAGATCATAAAGTTGACTGTGGTCTTTGGATTATTTTGTGATAGGGGGTGCAGGGGAGGGCTAGGGTTATGGGAAAATTTTGTGCAGGAGAGTGCCATGATGGGAGTTAAATTTTAAAAGATTCCCTTTGGCTTCTGTTAGGAGAGCAAACCACAGGAAGTACTGAAGAAAACTGGGGAGTATTGAAGAAGACGTTCAGAAGTCTGTGTGTGAGACGCTGGTGGTCATCACTGGAGAGCTACTGGTGTACGTGGTGAAATGATACGGTAGGTATTTGCAGTATCTGCAAAGGGTTAATATATAGCGTATTTTGATTAAATGTTTGTATGTCTTCTGAAGGATACATTTAGAAGTTATAAATTGAATTAAAGTGAGAAAGCTTAGGGGCAACTTTAATAAAATCTTATTAAAGTGAACTATAGGAGTTCTAAAAATGTCATTTTAATTTAGTGGCTTCAGATTATTTATTTTGTTTGGGAAAGTACAATAGATACCTCTTCAGATATGAAATAGCAATTTTTAAATTCAAAATATATTTTAATGGTGTATTTCCAATATAGCATTTCCTCTGAATTATGATCTACTCCAAATGTCAATATGAAGAGTTTCACTGCATTGTGCAAAGATTTTTATTTTAAAAAAGGTGTTCTGAAGATGTTGGGTTTCTGATTCTATGAACTCCAGAAATATTGGTCTGGTTCTAGAATAAATTCATATTATTAAGTGGATGGTGATCTCTCTTCTTAGTTAGAAAATTATCCCCAGAAGATGTTTTAATAGAACTACTCTTTTTAGAGTAATAAAATCACCAGGTGTCTTTCTTCGTGTGATCTGGTGTTCTTTCTCCACCCGCATCATTGATCCACATACTCTTGGAGTTGTGTTCCAGTTTAAAATGAACACTGGATGAGTCTATACCAGTGTTCCAGGTCGGGCAGAAGAATCACCATCCAGGCTGTAATTAAATTTCAGTGAATTGCTGCATTGAGAGATTATTTAAGCAAACATGGAAATAGCATTTAAGTCTTTTCCTTCAAATGACAAAATTACATAATAACTATTAAAATTCATCATCCTAGGATTAACCTCTAACTTTGAGATTAGCTTGCTCTTTGTGTCTCAACTCAGTGTCTTATATAAATTTCAAATCCAGAAGAGTTTAAAAAATGATTTTAAATAGCATTCCCTTGAGTACATTATTAAATCTTATTCTAATCCTGTAACAGGATTAATTACCTGATGGAGAATTCAGTCCTTAGAATTCAAAAATAAATTATTGGGAAGTTTTTTTTTATAAAAAGATTATAGATAGGGATCTATGAATCTCAGGTATACCTAACTTTGAGTACAGGCTGGACTTTTCTTTTTACTTTTAAATTGAACAACATTGATAACATGTCCTGCCTTCAGGGGGAAGCTTCAGAGAGTGTTATAAAAATACACCAAATAGGCTTGTTTGGCTTGACGTTTTTTGGAGGTATTATATTTTGTTTTTGCTGATTTATAAAAGCGATACCCATTAGTTGAAAAATATTTAAAGATTATAGAATATATGAAGTAGAAAACCAAAGTCTCCTCTTATACTTAGTCCTTTCCCCTGACCTACCACGTCTCTATTCTCTGAGATAGATAATCATTGCTAATACTTTAATATGTATTTTTTCATGTTACGCTATATGATATATAGTTGGGCATATGAGATATCTAATGTGTCTGCTGGACCAGGTTGTTTTTCACTTAACAATGTATCATGAACTTTTTCCATGTCAAGGCATGACTTATGTCATTTGTTTGAAGAACTGCATAATATTCTATTGAATCAGTATATTCAGGGGTGTGTGTGTGTGTGTGTGTGTGTGTGTGTGTGTGTGTGTGTGTGTGTGTTTGTCTATTACATGAGAAACTGAGACTTAAGGAAATTAAGACTGCTCACGGTCTGAGTAGTCAGTATAGCTGGGTCCTAATTCCAAAGCCCATATTTTAAAAATTATGCTACAAATCCCCCAAAATTTTAACTGTTAATAGTTAATTTCTGAATTAAAAAAGAGAAAAGTTCCATTGAATATAGACATGTTGTTTTCCATATTTCTAGTTCCTTCATTTGGATCAATTTTTAGAAGTAGAGTTGTTGAGGTGAAAGTAGTTTTAATTCTGATACTTATTGGGAGAGAAGGACACTCTTATCAATGATATATTTGATAGTACCTATTTCCCCAAACCCTTGCTGGTTCTAAGAATTATCAATCTTGTTAATTTTGACAAATTGATAGATGCTAATTAAAAGAATTCAAGCCTCTTCAAAAGTTTAATGCTTTACTTGTGTATCCTTCTTTGATGAAAAAAAAAACACATGGATTTGAGGATGCTTGTATTCGTTCTTATTAAATTATAAACATCTCAGTAAAAGACATAATGCTTTGTAATATATTTTAAAGATTAACTTTTTGTGACTTTTTCATGTACAAATAATTAAGTACAATGGAGACATACCTGTGACTTTTTTAATAGTTTTCTGACTGTGGCATTTTGCTTCAGGAGACTTTAGCCCAAAATTACTGAAGTATTCTCTTTCTTATTCATCTTGTCATGATTTTTTGTGTTAAATTTTAACCCATAATTAATCAGTGATTAATTTTTGTGTGTGTGGTGGGCATTCCCCTACACCAAATGGAGGGTCAGTTGTCCCAAAATTTAATGAAGAATCTATCTACTATTTATAAGTGTAACTTTCATTATTTCTAGATTCTCACTTATGTAACAACAATTTTATTTTTGTATTCTTTATTCTATTTTAAAATCCTTTCTTAAACTGCACTAAACTTCAAAAAATTACTCAGCAATTACATGGATTTAGCCCTAACTCTATATAATTTTATTACTAAGCCTCAAATGTAAATCCATAGTTCATAGTTTCTACAAAATATTTGTCCTTCTCACTTTGATTCATTTTTATTATTCACTTCTTGTTTGGTTAAATTTAATTCTTAAGCAGTTCTTTTCAGAAGTCTGTTTTGGTGTCATACCTTCTGAGTTCTTAAGTGGCTAGCAGAGTTTTTCTCTAAATTGTGCTTCCCTGAAAACTACTGCTCAGTGAGATGTTAACAGATGTTTCAAAGGGAAAGGGAATATTATTGTCAAATAAATTCGGGAAAGTGGGTTTAAAAATTAGCTTGTTGATGTGTTTTTGTAAAAATTCGATTTTATCCATGAATTTCTCAGAGCTCTTAATAAAGTGTGATTTATGCTTCTTTAAGAAATAAATATAATGTATATTTCTAAAATGCAATTATCCATAGATACTATTTAATAACAAACACATATCAAGATCTTATGGAACAATAATTGTAATCGTTTGGAAAGTAGTAGAGTTTAGAATTCTAGATGCTCTGTTCATGAAGGCTCATGGAAGCTTTCCAAGTCAAAATGTGAGGAAAACACCCTGCTTACTCCTACCAGTCTGTTAGTTAATTGGGCTCTAATCTGTGTATTGCAGCTATCATCTCCTCTCTGTATCATAGCCATTCATTCATTCATTTATTAATCAATATTTAATTGGTGCCCACTGTGTTCCAGGAATTCTTCTAGCCCTCAGGATACAGTAGTGAGTGAACAAATCAGAAAAAAAAAAAAAATGTGGAGGTTAATGGGATGAGGAGGGAAGATGGAAAATAAATGAGTAAAATACAAAGTTTATCATATTATGGAATGAGGGATACAATATAAAACAAAAAGGTACATAGTGGTGTGTGTGTGCATGTGCATATGTAGAGGGGTGAGATTTGGTAAGGTTCTATTTTAAATAAGTGGTCAAAGATGTTTTGCTGAGAAAGGTCCTGTTTTAATAAGCACCTAAAGTAGGTGAGAGAGCAAGCCATGCAGGTATCTGGGAGGAACACTGGCATCCATGCAGGTATCTGGGATGAACACTGACATGAAGGACTCTAGTCAGAAGGAACACTGAGTTAATTTTTCCCTTTACGGGTTTGTAAAAGCAGACTGGCAATTCAAACTCACCTTAATGAGAAAATATTTAATTATTTCAGTTGGGGGGATGTTTGTTATAACAAGAAGCATGTACATGTCAGCTGTAGGAAGGTTCTAGCTACATTGTAAGCGACTCTGCCCTAACTGAACAATCCTTCCATCAGAGATGCAGCGGTTTTTCTAGGTGCAGTTTCTGCCCTTAGAGTAACAATGAGGAGATGATCTGAATCTGTCCGGAGCTCTGCTGAAGTGACCCATGTTCAGAGGTAGGCCCTGACAGTAACCCCTGAATTTTTCATGTGACTCGTTTTTGTATTTTCTAAGAAACAGAAGCTGCCACTCAAAACATTAATGTTAACTGCACTATCCAATATGGTTACTGAGGCAAATTCTGCAATGATTATTTCAAACTCTGGCCAATGACGAAGGGTTGCTTGGTGTTGGCAGGGAATTTAGAACTGTTTGCTCCCTTCAAAAGCATGATTAGAAACATAAGCACCATAGAAGCCAGAGATTGAGATTGCATGTATCATTCAGGAACAGAAAGTTTAGGGGAACAAAATTTTCTACTCTTCATCACCTTCATGTGTTTTCATTTGGCTCATAACTTCTTATCTCAGTTTTAGTACTTGAGTTAGTTCTGTAAAGGGGATGACAGAAGTGCCCTTTGCATATGAAATTTAAAGTGCAATGTATGTGTGTGTGTATGTGTGTGTGTGTGTACTGTGAAAGACAGAGAGACATTTGAATAAGACTTCTAGAATAAAGAGGTAAATTCCTCTTTCTTCCTTATTTTGAAAAAGTACTAATGAATTTGAGATTTTAATGTTGAAGGTAATTCTAATGTTATACTATTGGGTTGGCCAAAAAGCTCGTTCGTTATTTTTTTCTGTAAGATGGCTCTAGTAGCCCTTAGTTGTATTTAACTTTATCCAAAACAATTTTGTTATATTGTATTGTGAGAGCTGTCATATCAGCATGCATTTAAAAAAAACATCAAAACTGATGAATTTTTGTGTAGCCATTTTAATATTGAAGATGGAAAAAAAGCAACATTTTCGGCATATTATGTTTTATTTTTCAAGAAAGGTAAAAACACAACTGAAATGTACAAAAAGATTTGTGCAGTATATGGAGAAGGTGCTGTGACTGATCGAACATGTCAGAAGTGGTTTGTGAAGTTTCGTGCTGGAGATTTCTCTCTGGACGATGCTCCATGGTCAGGTAAACCAGTTGAAGCTGATAGTGATCAAATCGAGACATTAATTGAGAACAATCAATGTTATACCACGCAGGAGATAGCTGACATACTCAAAATATCCAAATCAAGTGTTGAAAATAATTTGTACCAGCTTGGTAACGTTAATCGCGTTGATGTTTGGGTTTCCCATAAGTTAAGCAAAAAAAAACCTTCTTGACCATATTTCCACATGCAGCTCTCTACTTAAATGTAATGAAAGATGTTCCATTTTTAAAATAAATTGTGACGGGCGATGAAAAGTGGATACTGTACAATAATGTGGAACGGAAGAGATCGTGGGGCAAGCGAAATGAACCATCACCAACCACACCAAAGGCTGGTCTTCATCCAAAGAAGGTGATGTTGTGGATATGGTGGGATTGGTTTTCTCCTTCCAGAAAACTAAACAATTAATTCCAACAAGTAATGCTCCCAGTTAGACGAACTGAAAGCAGCACTCAATGAAAAGCGACCAGAATTAGTCACCAGAAAACGCATAATCTTCCATCAGGATAACGCAAGACTGTATATTTCTTTGATGACCAGGCAAAAACTCTTACAGCTTGACTGGGAAGTTCTGATTCATCTGCCTTATTCACCAGATGTCGCACCTTTGGATTTCCATTTACTTGGATCTTTACAAAATTCTCTTAATGGAAAAAAGTTCAATTCACTGGAAGACTGTAAAAGGCATCTGGAACAGTTCTTTGCTCAAAAAGATAACAAGTTTTGGGAAGATGGAATTATGAAGTTGCCTGAAAAATAGCAGAAGGTAGTGGAACAAAATGGTGAATACGTTGTTCAATAAAGTTCTTGGTGAAAATGAGAAATGTCTTTTTTATTTTTACTTAAAAACCGAAGGAATGTTTTGGCCAACCCAATAGATGGTCTTCACTTTATACGTGATTTTTCTTTCATTCTCTCAAGAAATTATTTCTCTTATCGATGTTATTGAGGAATAATTTGTATGCAATAAATTTATTCATTTAAAGTATATAGTTTTGTGAATAATGTCAATTGTAGATGCCAATGAAATCATCACCTCATTACCGAACAGAACATCTTCATTTCCCCCAAAAACCCTCATGTCCCTCTGCAGTCGATCCCTCTTCCCACCCCTTGTCTCACTGATTTGCTTTGTGTCATTGTAGATTAATTTGCATCTTACATAAATTGAATCATCTAGTATGTATTCTATTTTTCTCTTGCTTCTTTGACTCAGCATAATGTTTTTGTAAGCTGTCCATGATATCAGTAGTTCATTTCATTTCACTGCCAAGTAATATTTCATTCTCTGCACATACAACATTTTGTTTATTTATCTGTTCATGGATATTTGTGTTATTTCCAGTTTTGGGAGATTTTAAATGATGAACATGAACATTTATGAATTTTCTTTCTGAGACTCAATCAATTTGACTCACTTATAGGATTTCAACTTCACAAATTGAACTACCTACTTATATTGCAGAGCTGTAATAATTCTGTTACCACTACAAGTCTGGAAATTTCTCAGCTCCATGTGTTAGGAAAAACTTTGCATGTGGAGTTCATATAAAGCTTTGCAATAGAGCTTCACTGAGTAAGATTTGAAATTTAAAATCATCTAAGAAGAGAGTAGAACTTAAATGTCCTCATCAAAAAGTTAAAATAAAATAAAATCATGTAAGAAAAGGTAATGGGCAGTGAGGCTGAATCACTATCAATCACAGAAATTGAAAATGAAAATACAGTATATGTGGCACCCATAATATAAAAACTGTGTGAGCTCACCAGGAAAACACAGAGATGCAAATTCTAGAATAGCTAGAGGTCAGCCACATAAGTCAGCAGTCATGCTGGTATAGATTATAACAACATTGTTTGTCAACACAATGGAGTAAAGACTGTATGAGAAGAGTCCAGTGCTAGACTATGACACTCAATTCATTAGAATAAATCCCCAAGAACATTAATTATATAAATTCCAGTTCCAGTGACCTTTCATCAGATGTCTTGAATCATTCACATAAAAGTCTTAAGAGAAAGTATAAAATTCCAAGAAATCAGTTCAAGATGCCTTAAAGTGTAGCCTTTTGAAATAGGATTGTAATGTGCAATTAAACACAAATTATAGTATAGTAATAATTCATGTTATATACCATGATTACTTTTTTTCACATTTATTAGCTCTGTGGTTTTCATGATGCAATGAGGGAAAGGAGCCAATAAAAAGTCTTAATAAATTGTCCTCAATGGAACATATATAGAAATTAATTGGGGTTGCTAAAACAAAACAAAGCAAGAAACAACACAGAATGCTCCAGAGTTCACCACAGGGACAGGTAGATTACTGATGATGCCTCCCATGTAAAGTGGGTTATACCAGGCATGAAAAACTTCTTTTCCACATTTTTACAGGTATTTAAAAGAAATCCTCTTGGCTTCCTCTTATACCCTAGTCATCTGGAGACCATAGCCACCAGAATGTAAGCTCCATGAAAATAGGGATTTGGTCTATCTGTTTTGTTCATTCCTGTATCCTCAGCATGCAGAACAGTGCTGAATAATGGATGAGTAGTGGATGCTTAACAGATACTTGTTAATGAATTCTTTTCTTTTGTTTCTACAAACTGTAGAAACATGTATTCAGACTATAGATAAATACCATGATGCTCCAAGCTCCAATGTCATTTAAGAAACCACTAAGAGTGAAACTAAATGCCTTATATTCACCCCAGTCACAAACAAGTAACAAACAACCTCACCAAATTCCTGATTGTTCACAAAGAGATGGGGTGATCTTTATGCTCGTTTCCCAGGAATATATCTCCAAACAGAGTTCAGTTTTATCTTAAGTGTTCTGGTATACCTTTATTCAAGGTTGACTGTATTCCTCAGCACTGTGCAGTTTTATATTCATTATTCTCATCATATAGATGAGAGAACTTGGAATGCTTCTGTTTTTACATATTTCTCCACAACAAGAGGCAATAAATTCTCAGTTAGTTGATTTCCTCCCTGAGAAGGTATTCCATAGCAGTGAGGGCTTTGCTAAATGTTCAGTGAATGAATGAATAGATGGATGGTTAGACAAATTTGCAGCAGTGGGAACTTCAGATGAAGAAATGATTGCTTTCTGAGTGTGCAGTGGTACCTTATTATTTGTCAATAGAAGGACTTTGTAAGTTGCATCCACAATCAAGTAAAGCTAATGTGAAATATCAAAATTCATTGGGAATCATTTAACATATACAAAAGAGTTGCTTGGTATTAAGGACACAGACAAATGCAGTCTGCCAAGACTCAGTCAGGGTCTTTAAATTAAAAGAAAAATAACAAACAAATACATAACCTAGGATTGTGTTAAATTCAAAGGGCTTTAGGGTTAGGCAGGAAGACACCTAGATCTTTTAAAACCCCCTCAATGCAAAATTCAATCAAATGATCAACCTGGGTGAGAATTGAAATAAAAAGTAGGTTGTGTGAACTGCAAGAATAAATTGTTTTGAAGTACTGAAACGTTTGAAGTATTGAAAAGGGCTCAGCCTCATTGTGCAGGTTTGAAACAAATCTCTCTAGAAGTTGACAGCTCCATGTCTCCTCTTCAAGATGTTATATAACCTCAGTTAACTGAGATAATTTTCTTCCTTAGTGGGTACACATATTTCAACTCCAGGATACTTAAAATTGAGAACAAAATTATTAAAAAGTAAAAATATTAGAATTAATTTTTAATCTTTGGAAGATACATAATAGATACTTTTCATCTATTTACAAAGTTTAAGATAATTTGATGTATTAGTGTGATAATCTTATAAGCCCAATAATTTAAAGTGTAAAATTGAGTGAAAAAAACATAATTGTAGTAAAACATAATTGCTATGATTTTCAGTTGAAATCTAAGTTTATGTGGTGTTTTGAAATATCTAAGATAAATTTATATTCACAGTTCTTATAAAGTTGATTTAATTTATGTGAACTATTTATACTATAATCTGGAAAGTTTTGTGTGCTAAAGTAGACAATTAAAGTACTTTAAAATATAAATTCACTTAATTAAATTTGCAAATGTAATTGAAATATTTGAGGTTATGCAATAAAATTTGTAAAAGGAGCCAAGCATTATTCAAAGTCCCTTGAAAGTAATTATTTAAATTTGCTAGGTTTATAAATAGAAAAATAAGATTTGTATGCTAAACTTAAAGATTTAGCATAAAAATAGGGCTTTGAATTATAACTGTAATAATCTGAATATTAATTTTGAATACAAAGCAAACCACTGTCCGGTCTTTTGAGGGCACCGAAAACACTCACAGCAGCATTAATTTTATCTGATACTGCTTTACTGACTTTTATTAGAGTTAGGTTTAGCTTAGCTCTCACACCCCTAGGTGTTCATTTGATGCTGATTGAGTGAAAATGTCATAGGTAACTTAGGCAGCAATAGTAATTAAACTTGCAAATGCTAAACCTGAGGGTACTGGGTCAAGGAGGGCAGAATATAAAGCTAGTAAGGGAGAGTTTGTTAATATGGGAAAATTCTCCTGTGATACACCCTGAAACCCAGTTTTAATATGCTTAGTATCCGACACCCAGTTTTTGTTTTGTTTTGTTTTGTTTTGTTTTAAGATGTTGGGGGAGGAGTTTATTAATTAATTAATTTATTTTTGCTGTGTTGGGTCTTCGTTTCTGTGCGAGGGCTGTCTCTAGTTGTGGCAAGCGGAGGCCACTCTTCATCGCAGTGCGCGGGCCTCTCACTAACGCGGCCTCTCTTGTTGCGGAGCACAGGCTCCAGATGCACAGGCTCAGTATTTGTGGCTCACGGGCCTAGTTGCTCCGCGGCATGTGGGATCCTCCCAGACCAGGGCTCGAACCCGTGTCCCCTGCATTAGCAGGCAGATTCTCAACCACTGTGCCGCCAGGGAAGCCCCTGACACTCAGTTTTAATATGCTTCTGTGAAAACTCATAGAGGCTTGGAAAAGAGATTCCAGAACTGCCATGGCAGACCATAGAGGATGGAATCAAAAGGCCCAGAGAGAAGCATGCATGGTGTGATGGTCCAATACATAAGACTGGAAAGCCTAGCAGCTGACTGGTAGCCTAGCAGCTACCTGAAAAGGGCCTCAGGGGACACTGCATATACCACAGCAATGTATAATGCTGTGGTGAGGGGCACTGACATCAGTGGGAAGCACTGTAGTGCCTATTCTTTTTAGGCCAGGGCTGATGGTAGTAGATGCCAAGACCCTACAATAGCAGAGGCCAATTGACAGCTCTTAAGTGTCTAAACCAATGGGGACATGATTACCTTTATGAGCAGAAAAGTTGGAACAGCATCTATAAGGATCTATGGAGATGGATAACAGAGAATGCTGTTTCTAGGGAAAAGATAGAGAGGGCCAGCCAGTGAGAATATTGCTTAATATATACAACCCAAAGAGTTCAAGAATAGGTCAACAAAAGGCTGAGGTCAGATACCTCATTAGAAAGTCACTAACTCTTGACTAGTTTTAAAAACTGATCCTGCTATCAGACCCAGAAACCATCGACTGAAGGAAAGGCCAAGACACATGAGGAAGGACCATACAACAACAAGGCAAGTATATACAGTAATGATTCACCTAGTTCTTCCCTATAAGACCTAAAGCTCTTTACTTTGGAAACCATACACTAAGAAATGAGGACTAACTGGACCTTTCAAGGGCTGTTGGATGTGGGGTCTAAATTGACTCTGTTACTCAAGGACCCAAAGCACCATCATTAAGGCTCCTCTGATAGAGCAGGCACAGATGAGTCAGACACTTGACTTATGGCTCAGGTCCATCTCACTGTAGGTCCACTGGGTGTGTGGACACATCCAGTGGTCATTTCCCTGTTGCCCAATGTACGATTGAAATACACTTAGCATTGATAAAACCTTCACGCTGATTCTGTGACCCATAGAGTAAGAACTATGAGAACCTTGAAACCCTCACAAATCAGGTCAAAACTAGACTTTACCTGAAACCACATCCTTACTCCTGTTTTCCTCCTTTTTTGAAGGCTGTTCCTGAATTGCACTTCTGCACTAAGTCATGTGTATTTGAATCCCTGACTCAAGTTCTGTCCCTAGATAACCCAGTCTTCAACCCTGTATGAGTTACCATATTGAACTATATCTTAGACTGTTTGTAGTAGATATGGTAACTCACTATAATTTAAGCATTTTGTAAGTTGGAAATGTGAGTTATATATTCATAAACCATATCTCTTATAGGAAAATTAGATTTTTCTTTCAGAAGTTGATACCACATTTTCTTGGACATACGAAAAATTTGCCAAGTAGATATTGTTGAAATGAAACCATTGTCTGGAAACTGTCTGAAGCCTAAAGCTGATTTTGATATTGAAAGTAATCTATACTTCTATAATTCCTACTTGGTTTCTCTGAAAAATATATAGAAGACACCAGTTTTTCCATGGTACATTACAAAGATGGATCTTTCTATACTTTTTCAGGTACTAAATCAAGGTTTCTTAATTGTGACAGGTTTTTCCTAAAGGTTAAAGTGCTTGGAGTTCTTTCTCCATACTTTGATGTACATAAATTAGAGCTATGGTTAAGCCTTGATATTTTCCTATGGCATATTTTACTAGACACTTTTATCCAATTTATAGGCCCAAATTTATTTAAGATTAAAGAATTATCTTGGTTTCTTCTACATCTCCTTTGAGTTTGGGGAAATTAGAAATACACACACACACAACTTTCTAGAGAAAATGGAAGTTAAGAGATTGACAGCTGTCTCCCAGTATCTATTCTCTACTTCCTTCTCATAGAAATAGAATCTATTTTTAACTGTCACATGACCAACTAGACTAAGTTCTGGACAATAGGGTGTTAGCAGAAGTGACATGTGGAACTTCTAGCTCATGTCCTAAAAGGGAGGGGCATGGCTTTCTCACACCCTGCCTCCATTCGCTTGGAACACGAACATGATTATATCACATCCTGAACCAAGATGACATCTCAGGAAAGGAAAAGCACCAGGGCCCTTAAGTGACCACAATGTAGCACAACTGTTACAGAAACCTGTTATGTGAGAACATAAAATACTTCTATCTTGTTTAAATCACTGTTGTTTTGGGTCTATGTTACATACAGCTGAAATATCCTAACTATAATATGTAAACTTTTAAGTTTGATACATTATCTGCAATTTCCCAAGTTTATATATTTTTGTGATAATTATATCTTCCCCCACCCCCTGTTCTTAGATCAAAAGTGAAATCAAAGTGAGTGGGTAAGACCTGTTCCATATAAAATATTTTTCTGAGAAATACTGAAAGGAAAATACAGCTATAAATTACTAACTGAGGACCTTTCTGAAAAGGTATAGCTGATACCAGTAAAAATAATTGAACTGTGGGACCATGATTGCTTTACCTCTTAATGTTATCCTTGATTTTATAGGGTTTAAGTTTATAAAAGGCTCAGAAAAATAACAGCATCATGTGGTATCACAATGTTGATTAGCATTAAGTTGATCCCAGGCAAATTAGCAGCTGCAGAATCTTTAAAAAGATCTCATTCAGGTCAATTGTTATGTATACCTTTCTGGCATGCCTATTGAGAACATATCTGAACAAAAATAGATACAGAATAATACTTGTCTATCTCTTGCAATTGCTGAATTAGAGCCATATGCTTTTCTAATACTCACTAGTACATTATAGAGTCAGCCTCTCATGATAATGAACCCTCAAATCAAATGATTCTGAAAGCTAAGTAGATACTGGGTCCCCATTTTAGTGTTCTTTTTATAAAGTATTTGTATTTTAATGTCTGTGAAATTTTGATTACAGTTTTTCCCAAGTAGTATTTTGACCTCAAGAAAATGTTTATTAAGCACATCATCCCTGACTTGTTTTACTACCATTACCACTAGTATTACTACCAGCATATAACACAGTGGGGTAATGGGTGGAGAAGAAAGGAGAGAAAAGGAGAAGGTGAAGGGAAGAAAAGAGGAGAAAATAGGAGAAGAGTAGGAGAGGATTAAGGGAGAATAAATGAAAAAAGAGAAAGAGAAGTTGGAACAGGACTAGTAGAGGGAAAAAATGAAATTACAACTTCAGCTTCACCAGAAATAAGTTCAGTTCCATGAAAGCCTTTGCAGATAAGGCTTTACACTGGGACCAGAGTTGTGTGTTTCATGTCTCTAAGTGACTAAAAGTTTAGCTGTGCTGTAAAAATACAAGCTAATAACATAGGATGAGATCTGACTCTCTGAACTAAATACTTATTTCTTTGGGCATAACCTGTGCTAGAAATTTAGCCAAATTTCCTTTGATAATTTATAGTATTTTTTCTTAAAACTCCTTGATAAACATGGTTAAGAGAAAAAAATATCCATAATATCCACCTCTATTTGATATTGATCATCTTTTCACGATAAAGGATTGTCTTTGATAGATTTTACAGTAAGTTTCTCCAGATAGCCTTGACCTCTTTAGTATAAAATGAAAGACCTTTAGTATAAAATGAAAGAAAAAAAATACCTGGGGAGTATATTTAGAGGTAATGTTAACTGCATTTGGTTGTCATGGAAACTGAAATTTTTTAAATGATGATGAAGTGATTGCCAAAAAACACACACAAAACAAAGCACTTGCATGTAGTTGTTATGGTAACTATTCATTCTGACAAATATTTCTCCTTTTTCTCTAAATTAATCATCTGAAATACTAGTGTCTCAAAATTGCTACTATGATGCATTTAATATAAAATGTATGTTATACTAAGGACAGATGTTAGCTTGGAAATATCTTACACTTATGTGAAGTAACATAACATCTGTATGTGTGTGTGTGTGTAAGTTTTAGTTTATGCACAGAGAGAGACATCCCTAGATTGTTAATAACTAAGAGTCACTGTTCCAGGCTAGTTGTTTTAAAGGCTGCCTCAGTTGGGAGAAGATGGGCAGTGATTCAGGGAGACTACTAGCAGGGAAGAAGTAGGTTGCTCTGCTCACTGGTGATAAAGACAGGGGAATGAAAAAGAATTAATATTTATTAAGTATTTAAAGAGCTGGGAACTAAGCTTTTACATTTGTTGTCTTGTTTAGACCTAATAGTTATTAGTTCTTTGTACTAGTGTACTAGTATTAACCTTTCAGGTTAGTACTGTTCTCATTTTACAAGTGAGGACACTGAGTCTCAGAGATGCTAAATAACTTGCCCAAGATCATAGGTGAGTATGTATGGAGCCAGAATCTATATATTTCTGTATTAAAACCCATTCTACTCCTTTGAAAAATGGCTGATTCTAGGACTGGAGTAGAATATACTCAAGATGAGCCTGGAACATCTTGTAGTAATGGAAAGTAAGATAGTTTTAAAAAAAACCAAACAGGGCTTCTCTGGTGGCGCAGTGGTTGAGAGTCCGCCTGCCCATGCAGGGGACTCGGGTTCGTGCTACGGTCCGGGAATATCCCACATGCTGCGGAGCGGCTGGGCCCGGGAGCCATGGCCGCTGAGCCTACGCGTCTGGAGCCTGTGCTCCGCAATGGGAGAGGCCACAACAGTGAGAGGCCCGCGTACCACAAAAAACAAACAAACAAACAAAAACACAGATGCATTGAATAGGGTGTGCCAAAAGGGACACAGGAACCAACTGAAAGAGCTCCCAAAGGCTAAGGCTTGAACAATTTGAACAACAAAATAAAGTATATTGGATTATATTTCAAAGCATAAAATAAATGTTCCTGGATCTGTACTTATGTAGATGATTGAATAAATAAATACATGGGGAGAATAGACAAATTTTCTATATAAAAGTTGTCCAAATAATTTATATAGATGCTCCTCCCTCAGGGAGGTGGAGCATAACTCTCCATTCCCTAAGTGCATAGTGACTTCCTTCCAAAGAGTACAATATGGAATGGAGAAAAGAGTAACTGTACAGTGGAGAAACCTGGTAAACACTGCCTTAGCCTGGTGAACAAGTTAACATCAACAGTGGAAGTCGTATTGATAGTATGTACCCTTGATATGTGTAATTAGAATGACACTTGACTTCTGTGATCTTCCTCCCCAAAGCCCAAATGCTACCAATTAAGGGTCACTCTACAAAACACCTTGGTGAAAAAAGACATTGGATAAAAACTAAGGAAAATTGAATAAAATATGGATAGTTAATGATAATGTATTGGTAGTAAATTCATTAATATGACAAATGTATCAGAATTTAATGTAAGACATTAATAATGGGGAATTGGGGTATGAAGTATATGGCAATCTTTTTACTATGTTTGTGATTTGTCTGTGAATCTAAAACTACAAATATTAAACATTCTACATTCATTATACCACAATGTAGGCCTTCCCGTTTATAACTGCTTTTCTTCTTGACATTCATTTTGTCATAATTTTACCTGGAAAATCATAGTTATGCAGTGGGGAATGTGATTTATGTCTGGTCTCCAACCCAACTCTGTATCTCCTAGGGATTTTTGTGTACCCCAGGCTTAAAAAAATAATAGAATGAGGAGCAGAACATTATAAAATGTTTCTTACACCCATTTTCACTTTTGACTACGTTTTCTGTCTGCCACTGTATGAAAGTCCTTTGACTTTGTACTGATATTGATGTGTGCCAATGTTACTCTGGGTAAATTACAGATCTACTACTAATTTTTCTCAAAATATTGCAAATGTTAATATTTATCATGGCACCCTTAATCTAGTGCAGAAATCATTTGTCTCTGCTGGTAATAACTCCTTTAATAAAATCTGTATGTAGGCTTAGAATAACATTTTTATTATTTTTTAACATTTCTATTTTAATCAGGAAAGTTCAACATGAAAAATAATCTTGTAGGTACAAAGAGGCTGTCAGGTTTTGTGCAAATTTTGATGGTATTCCTTAGATTTTTATTTCTTGAAAATTGGTGTTATTGCCAATAATCCAAGGAAAAACAACAGTGAAAAAAATTGTGAGTCCTGTAGACTTCTACTGGCTTCAAGAAAATGCCAGGTGTCAAGGGGTCAAGTTTCACTGGTGTTTGTCGCAGGAGCCTCAGCATATCAGCCAGACTTTCACTTGTATTTATTTTATGTTTTTATTATATTTTATATGTTTTAGGGTTTCTCAAGTGTGCTTTTATGTTTTCACTCTCTTAAATAGAATATCTCTTATAACTGTGTTCCATGTGACACAGCAGAATGTAGTTGTCAAGACCAGAGTGAAGGGATGATAGACAATAGATGTAACTTTAGACTTATTTTTATCACTTATTAACTGGTTCTCAGTTTCCCTATCTGATAAATACTTGGCCAGTTTGTTGGTAGATCAAGTAAAATAATTTGTGAGAAAAAGTGCTTGTAACTATAAACACATAAATTAGAGAATTATTCCTGTTATATTGATGAAGGAAAACTATACAGAAAGGAGCAAAACTAGTTGTTTGAAATAAGGCATGCCTCACAAAGGATAAAGACAGGCTTCGCATAAGTGCCTATAAGACCAGCAGTGTCACCTTCCACACATGATAATGAATTATCTTTCCTATGGTGCATAGATGTGTTTTCCACATGACATATTAATGGGGCATACTTGACCTGAACTTTTAAAAATGCCTTGTCTATGTATGTTTAGTGCTATTCCAGCTCTGCAGAGTGGGCCATGTATGAAGGCCATGGACAGGCAAAACCCAAGTTGGTTCACACTATTTGGGGAGAAAAACAAGGAACAGTCAAAACAGAACCACAGGGACCAATGTATACCGAGAATTGTGTAATGTTGGGGGTATTAACATTCTATTTTATGGAATTGGCCTGTTGTATATTCAGCTCTTCCTTGGCTCTTCTAGGAAATGCTTGATCTCTTCTTTTCTTGGACAAAGTTCTCAAATAAGTAATCTGCTGTTTCCATTTCTCCTGTAATTCAAATTCTACTCCAGGAAACCCCCAGTCATGCTGTCTATGGATGGAAGAGTTAGAAACAGAGCCAATAAAGTGTTGAAAAGGTTTCTTGACATTTCCAAGGCTCTCTGGTTAGAGGATGTGCTAAGGTTGAGGGAAGTAAATCTGTTCTTTTAAGAAACTGAGTTGAAAGAGAGAAGAACAGAGGAGTCAAGTCCTACACTTGGGGAAAGATGTCTACAAGTTGGAAGTGGGAAGAGGAGTTAGTGAAGTAAATAAAGATGGGATCTGAGGGGAAGGAAGAGAGTGAAGATAGAGCAAAGACAGAGCCGTCTCATGGAAGATTACACATCAGCAAGAACAGCTTTATTTTTGCTGGATTTCTTTTTTAGATTGCTTTTGAATAAAAGCTTTTGCACATTAAAACAATGTGTGAAGATCAATAGACTAGAAAATCTTCTACCTATCAATTCTAATTCAAGCATTACTTCCTCTGAGAAATAAAAAATAAACACAGGCATTGACTACACCACTACATTACAAATCTAATTTAAGTATCTCTTTTTTCATTTGAGTGAATCATACTGTCTGTTTATAGCCTTATTTCAAAATGCATTGTACTTGAAATTCCTTACTGATGAATTGGGAACTGTAATTAAATGCATACTGGGAAAACATATTAGTTTGAAAGTGGAAAAAAATAATTTTCACTAAAATAATGTTGGAATATGGACGGTAATTTTATCAGCGACTACTCCCTCCACTCCCGACTCTTGAGAAACTTTGGTAGTTTGTACATCTCATTACATCACATTAATATTAACAAGCGTAGCAGCAGTCTATTGTGGCACTTCTGTTTTTGATTTTTCCACTTGATGGAATAGATCCTGGCTGGTGGAACAATGTTGGCCCAGTAATGATTCCCAATTTAATATATCTTTAGCTTCTCTCTTTAAATCTTGCACATTTTATCATAGACACCAGCATAAGTGAAGAGCTATAATCCTGTTGGCATTATCTACTTTCCTATCTGGAAGCACTGTGGAATTTCTATTTCCTTTTGGAACCAGTGGAGTAAATAGGAATAGGAAATCTTACCAAGCTATGAATTGGCATGAGAAGGGTAGTAACTATTAGGTTCCAACCTTTTTTGTATTCATGGGACTTTGTTTCTTATTGAAGTAAGAAATAAGAACAATTGTAATTGTTATGTTGAGTACTCTTCTTTATCCAAAGACCTCTGCTTCAATTTCACTTGTATTATTTTTTATTTATTTCATGCACTTATTGCCTAGAATGGGCTAATTCACATTGAAAATAGTCATTTCTTTAAACATAATAATTCAGTAATAACAGTATATAAGGCAAATTGTGTTTTCCAAATTCAGGTCATATTTGGCATTATTTGGGAAACCTTCACAGAGGCTGACCTAAAACTCATCTCTAGAGTGCCTGCACTTGGAAAGTGGTACGCCACTCTGTCTTTGAAAAAATGATGCAATTTAATATTCTAGGATCTTAGTTGTCATAGGTGTTATAGTTCATGCACCAATCTTTTCCTACCGGTGCAAATAGAAAAGCCAAAGCGGCTCTGGCCAAGTTCCAAGAACATTTCAGTGCTCTTCCAAGCCACTTGGAAATGGACTTCAGTGATGCAAATAAGCAAGATAAATATACCCTTTAAACAGCAACTAATCAGATTGGTCCCCGTTTTCTTTCTGCTTAATGAAAGGTGTACTCTCAAAGGCTGCATAGCTCATAGGTACCTCTGTCTTTGTTTTGTAGGCTACCCTGAATACCTACATTTGCTTTGCAATGACTTTAAATGGGTCTCTAAATTTGTGGTGTGTCCATCTAACCAATATTCATCTTCCTAACATGGAAACCCCTATAAGAGCCATGTTCTTTTTCTTTTTCTTAGAACCTAGAACAGTGCCTGCTACAAAAAAGATATTAAAGGTTTGTTAAACATGTGAGTGGAGATTTGATTGATAGGTGGACTGTATTCTATCAATCTATAGGTATATATTAGAGTAACTCCCACAGATGAATTATTCTCTCTTGTGAAGTTAAATCTTTTTCTAAACTCTGTCTTTTTCCTTTTCTGTCCTGTTCTTCTTTTGAACCTTTCACTCTGCCAAGTGAGGATCCAAATGTCTAGTTCTCTGAAGAAGGCTTCACTGCCCTGTTGATCCTCCTACCAAATTCTTTTAGCCTTCCAGCTCTCACAACCTAGCACCATCACAGACTGTTATGTTGCTTTTAAAATGGATTTTCAGTGTCAATCTTCCACAACAAAATATATGTTAAAGTTCATAGAGATTCACAGAGTTTCTATTATCTGTGTACCTGCTCCTTTCTTTCCACTCCTCTCTCATGTGGCAGAGGTCAGAAACAACCTGCATGTTTTATGACTGGAAAGAGATATGAAATAGGAGGCTTATCCTCCCTTTCTTGTCTGTCTCTGGAACACAGAGAGTAGTTTACTGCTTAAAAAAAAAGGTTTATTTCTTGAACTCTATGTACCACGTGGATGAGAACAGGGAAGGGGTGATCCTGGCAGCTTGAGACACAGCTGATTACAATGAGGAGAAAACCAAACAAATGTTTTAGTGTTTAAAAATCACTATTGGTGGGCTTCCCTGGTGGTGCAGTGGTTGAGAGTCCGCCTGCCGATGCAGGGGACACGGGTTCGTGCCCCGGTTCGGGAAGATCCCACATGCTGCGGAGTGGCTGGGCCCGTGAGCCATGGCCGCTGAGCCTGCGCGTCCGGAGCCTGTGCTCCGCAATGGGAGAGGCCGCAGCAGTGAGAGGCCCGCGTACCGCAAAAAAAAAAATAAAATAAAAAAAAATAAAATCACTATTGGTACTGAAATACATAGGACTTGGAAGGAGTTCTGAAGACATGGAGAAGTATGCAGACTGTGGGAGAGATTGCCTAGTTCTCAGTTTCTCTAAGGAAATGAAAATGACAAATATCATCACAGAGTAATTATGGCAAAAAGCAATCAAAATGGTGAGTAGATATAATTAGCATTTTTTGTGATCTACAAATCTTTAGTAATAAATTTTAAAGTAATAATGACATTTGGTTTCATTTTACACTGAGCCCTTTAATTCTGTCCAGTGTTTATAGGTAAACATCTTCCTGAAATCCTCAAATTTGCTGCCATTATGATGAGATAGGAAGAAAAGAGTGCTGACACAACACACCTGTGCAGTACTCATAAGTAAGGCATAGCTCTGACAGCCATTGAACATATGTAAAATAGCCACAGTAACCTCAAGAAAGATTGAGAAAGTAACAGGTTTTATTTTACATAAAAAATCATTTTAATGGAAACCCTTACACCCAACTTTATAATAAAATTAACAGTAAAGTTAAGCCTATAGAGTTGAAAGAGAGGCCAGGATCATATTCATGTTCAGTTAATAAAATACAAAGAGGTTACTCTTTTTTTTTTTTTTTTTTTTGCGGTACGCGGGCCTCTCACTGTTGTGGCCTCTCCCGTTGCGGACGTGCAGGCTCAGCGGCCATGGCTCACGGGCGCAGACACTCCGCGGCATGTGGGATCTTCGTGGACCGGGGCACGAACCCGTGTCCCCTGCATCGGCAGGCGGACTCTCAACCACTGCGCCACCAGGGAAACCCGAGGTTACTCTTTTGAATCTCAAAATGAGATCCTGAGCGAATGCTGAAGAGTTTAAGTGTGGCAAAAGTATAATTTATCCTTTACTTTTATATAACTGTGATGTCCTCTTCCTTGGAATATTTAAGGAATGCATGCAGATTTTGTTACCTTACTCTAGAATCAAATAACTCAAGTGGGAGGTAGTCAAAGAATAAGAATCAAAATGATTAAGAGGTGAGGATATGTATAAAACAGCTGCTGTCAAAGTCAAAACTTAATGATTAAACTGCCCATTTTTGAAGAATCAAAGTTAAAATGGATAATTATGTGAGGGATAAAGAGGCCCTTAAAAATATATATATATTAATTTATATATATAAATTAATCAAATATTTGATGATGATCTGATACTAAGGATCACTCTATTGAAGTTCAAAAGAAGTTCATTTATACCCAACATAGTTTATGATCTGGGACATCATGAATTTTAAAATAAAGTCTATAAATGGCTATAAAGAAGTTTTGGAAAATATAACATATAATAAAATTTATTATGAGATGCATGCTATTTGGGAAATAACCCTAAACTTTTGCTGCTAATTCAAGGAGTGTATTAATCTGTTGTACACATGGCACATACTTCGGTGCTTCTGTCAGAGAAAAAGTCACTAAGCTGAATGGACCAAGGATCCATTCTGGTGAGGTGTTTATCTTCTTAATTGAACTTATCATTTAGGAAATGGTGATGCTAACTGTGCTGAGATATGGAAAATTTAAAGAACATTATTCCTTATAGCTGTACTTCCTGTTCACAGCTGGCTTCAGACTGACCGTTGGATGGAATAGGTTTAGGGATGAATATATACTAGTTGAACACAGAATAGTGGATTCATATCATAGTCAGCTTCAGAGGAAAAAGGAGAGGCCTTTTTTCCTTTCTAGAAAGTATGGACATAATCCATTTCTGTGCAAGACCAAAGTGCCTGGATGAAGAGTAGACATTTAATGAGTCATTTCACATGTCAAACTTTATTATACAACTGAACAAAGCTGTGAAAAGATTTTTTCTAACATCACATGTGGAAATTTTCTGAAAGACCTGACTGATTTTTTTTAGAAATACATGAAAATTTTTTAAAAAAATATCTATTCACCTATGTATTTTGATCTTGCTTGCACACATCTAGTTCTTTAATGCAGACACTCATATCCCAGTTTAATTCATGTATCCGTATTTATTGAGTGCCTTGTTATGGTAGGCAATATTTTACATCCTTTTAGACATGCTGGCTTTCCTTCCTGTCACTAGTAAAACCTGCTGAGAATGAGTTTAGGATTTTCAAGGATGATCAACACATATCACTATGACAAAATAAGCTTTTTCCTATTTGCCTCACACTACCCAAGGGTTAGCTGGGGCAGAAGAATCATCCACGGTGTCATTGTGAAGGAAAGTGATGGGTACCTAATCATATTTTCCAGATATCTGAAATTCTAACTATAGTTAGTCTGCAATAGCAATTTCATGAAGTTGACAGTTTCTGTAAGAACATATAGAGCATAGAATGCATGTTGTGTCCAAGTTAGTGTAAATAAGAGTCTTATTTTTAGAGAATTAAGTAGACAGATAAGGTTATATATGTGTCTTTCACATGCTATTCATTGACAAACTTAGATTTGCAAGAATCTGATGGGAAATATGATTACATCAACACTAGGTCCTTTTCCCTATTGCCTCTTTGTTTCACTATATATACCTGAATTCAAGATAATATTTATAGTCATTCCCTAAGGTATCCTTGACTTGAGTAGTACAATTAAATTTAAAATGGATTTAATTATTTATATCTTCAAGAGGTACTATTGCCTTTTTCACTGGAAACCCAGCAGAACTACGAGACCCTAATTTACTTGCACAAAGTGATGCTTAGACCTCTAGGCCACAGTTGTAGATATATTTGTATTAGATAGTTTAAGTTTTATAACCCAATATTCTTACTTGTTGCACTGGCTCCTCAGCACTAAAATGATGGAACCTAGCAAACCTAAGGAGGACTGATGGCCTAAAGAAATATTTCCTTCCTTGTTGAGAAAAGACTAGTTTTTGACTGTTGAGACTGGTCAGATATCCTTACCTCATACTCAGTACTATCCAGATTGTGACCTCCTTGATGGTAGGGGTAGTATTATGTTTAGTTTTTGATTCTAGTGTGCAGCACAGCTTAGCATAGAGCTTGATATTTGCTAAGAATCCATAAAATACAAGTCTAGGCTTTAATTTCAACTTGGGCAGGAAACCTGAAAGGAATAGTTGCCTTTGTATGATATCCATCCAGCACTGGGTCAGTCACATTGCTAAGCACCTTCAGTTCCTCTTGCTGGTTTTTGATCCGTATGTCCCTGGACACTGACCCCTGAAAATCAGTTATCCCTAGATCTGTGTTTGAGTCATGCATCTCTTGATCCATTGCTATTCATCTGGTTTCTAAGTCTTTACCTCACTGACTCTTTGGATTCAAACTCTATCTCCTTTCATTACGCAAAGATATCTTTGACTTATATAGTACAATTAAAATCAAAATGGATTTATTAATTTGTTCCTTGACTGTTACTTTTTCTTTGTTCACTTAAAAACGGAATCTTGCTGTTTGCTCCTACATCATCCTAGGCCCACATTCATCAAAGAACTTTAAAGGAGGAAGGCTCTTAAAAATAGCTTGCCTCCACAAGAACCTCTTTTTCTGAGATAAAAAGAGGTTTTGAGGATTAGAGAGTTATGCAGTTTGTACAATTTCACATAATGAGTTAGAAGTATAGCTGAGGTTCTACTTTCTCCACACGTCACTGACTTCCTCTGTTCCTTTAGAATGTTCATCTGGGTCTCAGACCTTCCTACTATTTCTATTTCTTAGATGCCAAGACTCACTCGATTGTCTCAACTTTCTCCTAGGAGTCTGTATCATGTTTCTAGATCTCTTTACTTCCTGGGAATGAAGATTAGTGTTAAGCTTCAGACACGGTCCCAAAATTTCACCAGGAACAAAATCTTCTGGGTTTCTGATAGCTCCAATAGCACAACATCAGAACCTGCTTTAGGGGTTCCAGAACCCAGGGCCGTCTTCAGTTTTTAGAATGTAGATTTAGTTCCTCTCTCTCCAGAGTATGAGGAGTTTAGCTTTTGCACTCCCCTTCCACCCATGTAAAACCATGAACTCAGTATTCAGTCTGTAATTTAAACCTTCTATCTTCTTGAGCCTTGGAAAAAAATCCTATTGATATGGAATCATTGCCTACTTGACATCTGCATTAGCCTGCCCCTTAATGAGTTTTTCTACTATCTGCTGATAGTGCCCCCTCAGTGACAAACTTTCCACTCTTCAACCCCTGACCTACTTCTGTCCTTGAGAATCACCTTCTGTTTATGACGGGTTAAGTATAAACTGACAGCCACAGGTACAGAGAGTGACGTACCCAACACCCAGTTCAAGTCCAGTTCTTCCACCTCCAATTTCTTTTATTTTCTTATTTTCCAGGCATCTGCATCATTGGTAATCCATTTCTCTTTCTTGTAGATTTTGTCTGTATTTCCCTGTTTCCTTCTTTTCTCCTTCTTCCCCTTTCTTCTCTTCCTCCCCTCTCTCTTTCTTTCTCTCTCTTTCCCTCTCCCTCTTCCTTTTTGTCTCCTGAATCCTTATCTTCAATTTGTAAACATTCTCAAGTTTCTCTGATTCTAAAAAAAAAACCAAAGACCTCAAACTCCCTTAGCCATACATACCACTTTAACTATCATCCAGTCTCCTTCCTATAAAAGATATTTCAAAATTATATTTCCTCAGCTTTCCTTTACTTCTCAACCCACTGCAATCTGGCCTCCAATTTGAACGCTCTACTTAAATGACTCTTGCCCCCTTTAGCAACAATTCTGCAATTGTCAAATTCAAGGAGGACTTTTGGGGGTTGTTTTCTTTTACTTTTTTATTCTTCTTTGATTATATGTATCAGAACTTCGCTTCCCACCTGTCATGAAAGTGTTGCTGTCAACAAGGAATCCATCTTTATCCATAATGACAAAAATGTACTCTACCTAGGTAATTTCATTCACACTCAGTTTCAAGTACAACAAATATTCAGATCACCCTTAAATCATGTGTCCTCTCCAGATTTCTATTTTGACTCATATGCAACCATCTGAAGGACATCTTCACCTGTAAGTTTTATAGGTTAAGAATGACGATATAATTTACTGCCCAGAACAAGAGACTTTTGAGAGGAAAGAGGGTGCTATTACTAAGCTAGGATAACAGGCATAAATCAGCACTGTTCAGGCAAACCACGATGCATCATTCTGTACAGGTACCTCAAGCTCAGTGTCTAACACAGAAGTAAACCAGTCAACTTTATTTCAAACATTACCTTCACCCTATATTCTCAACATTATTTATTATTGCCGCCAACCATCTGGTCATCCAAACAGGAAAACTGAAAGTAATCTCTGACCCCTCCTGCTCTTTTACCCCATTCCTGAGTTTACCTCCTGAATATTGCTTGAATGTGTATCTTTCTCCATATATTTACAACTAATCAATATGGCTTACAAAATATTGAAAAATAGAAATTCATATAAATGTAAGATGTTATTTTTCTCAATTTAGTGGTGTTTAAGGTATGCATTGTATTGATATTATTAACTCATGGCCATTTGAGGAACTCTAGCCTGCTTTGGGAAATTTTGGTCTCCTATTGGCCTGGCACGCTAAGCTCTTCATGGTCAGGTAATTGTCTATATCAGCATTTTCTGTTTTCTCCCATATTCACCTAACACCGTCAAATAAAGGTAATTGCAAACACTTAGCTTGATATAGAGAAAAAAATGCAGTTTTCCCCAGTGGCCTTTCTGACATTTTGTTTGCCTGTCTCACTTGTCTTCCCATTTAAGGCCTCCTGGGACTTCTCCCAGGTGAGGCAATTATTATTAGTATGATTTTAGTTTGCAAGCTCTCTCTAATATGCCAATGGGTAGCCCCAAACTAGTAAATAATTACATATCATACAAAAACACTGTTTGTCTTTTTACTCTAAGCTTCACAGCCCCAGAGCAAATTAATCTTCTCATTGTATGCTCTGTTACTTATAGTAAATATATCACAAAATATATAGTAGAAAGAGAAAATAAAATCTTTTGATCACCAGAAGAAAATGGTCAACAAACAAGTCTGATTACAATTAAGTGTTAAGGCTTGTCTATGTTTCCACATCTAGAAAACACACTGTAGGAGTCAGAGTTAAGTTACTTTTATCTACATTTTCATTTGATAAAGAACTTTATTAGCAAATGAAGTAACTTTAATATAGTAATAAAAGTAACACAGAAACTGTATTATTCCTTCTTTCAATTCTTACCATCAATAATTGGCCTAAATGGCTCTATTTTTCTTGCACAAAATCTATAACTTTAACTTCTATGTGCCCATTTTCTTTGTCTTTCCTTTGATTGCAAAACAAAGTTTCTCCTTTTATCCAAAGCTAGTCTCTCCCTCGGCCCCACCTTTCCTTTGTTCTGGCCTCCGTCTCCTTTCATGTCAAGACTATGTTCCCATAGTCACCCTCTCTCTCTTTTGCATCACAAATTGCCTCCCCTTTCCCCACCTACCTCTCTCTTCCTTAATCTTCTCCATCTTGGCAGGTGGCACAAACATCTACTTACCCACCCAATCCTCAAACCAGGTGTCATTCTTAACTTACCACATTTTGTCATCTCCCAGCATCCAAACCATTCTGAAAAATTTTGCTTCCAAAGAACATCTCAAAACTGTCCATGTCCCCTATCTTCCCTCCCTCAGCTCTAGACTAGGCCACCAATATCTCTCACTTGGGCTCTCTTGTTTCCCTAATATTTAGGCTTTACATTATAGCCAGAGGAATCTTAAAAATGTAAATCAAATAATATAGCTCCCTTGGTGCAAACGCTTAAAAGCCTTCTAATATATTCAGACTTCTTACCATGGCTCTACCAGAGCCTCTTAGTCCTGTATGATCTGTACCAGACTCTGTTCATACTCAGCTCACATCACCCCTTCCCTTGCTTGTTTCTCTCTCCAGCCATACTGGTCTTCTCCTTCCTGAAAATATGACAATAATGCTGTAGGTGACCCTTTGTGTGCCTACTGCCTTCAAAGGTGTTCACAGAGCTACCCTTTGTCATCTGCCTGCTCAAATGTCACCTCCTTAGACTTTATTGGTCACCATTTTCAAAATTATTCCTTCCATAGCCATCCACTGTTAGTCTCTATTATGCCCTCCTGCTTTATTTCCTTTATGGCACTCATTGAACAAAAACTCTTAATGATCTGATTTTGCTATTTGATCGCTCATTTATTGGCTGTTTGTTCCCACTTAAATGTAAGCCCCAGGAGAGCAGGGACCTTGTCTTTCCTGTTACCAGTGTGTCTTCAATACCCATAACAGTACCTGGCACACTCACAACTCCAGGCCCTGGTGTGAAAGACACCCCATAGAGTTTTTCAACATGGCATCTCTGAGTCCATGTCTCTCGTTTTGGTTAATCTGATATATTTTTGTGTGTGTGCTTTTAGGTTTGTATTTACCTGAGCCTTTTCTTTCCTTTAGTCTTACTGGGACAATGGATTTGACATTGTATAGAAGGAAAGAGCCACAAGAGGTGTGCAGAGTTCCCATGGCTACCATTTTAAAATGTGAAAAGTCTCCACGCTAAGAGATAGAGTGCATTTGAAAAGAATGACTAATTCCTATGAAGTTATTGGATCTACAAAATTAGAGCCAGAGAAACAAAAAATTCAATTTAGTGATATAACAGCCTAGGGGGAAGGTTGCAGAGTTACGTAACAAAATGGCAGAATGAGGCAAGGATGTGACTCAAGCACAGGAAAATGGGTTACATTACCACCTTCCTTCTTCAATTAAGGAATCTAAGGTAAAGTGCCTAAAAATGGAAGTTAGCCTGACAGTTGGGATTGTAAGAAAAAGTCACCATGGATATTTGTAGCTCCAGACCTTATATATCTGGCCTGTATTTCTTATCCTTAAATGACCTTAATAACCTTCTGAGAAGATGTGTAGGGTGATATAATTATTTCCTTAACATCCTTAACTGCAGGAAGATTTAGGGTTAAATGTACAAATTACTGATAGAATCGTATCTATAGCATTAATTCTTTTGTGCTAAGAAAGAATTTGTCCAAATTTAGTGTTTTAGCCAGTTGTAATATAAAAGCGGATTTTGCTTTTTAAAGTAAAAAATTAACCTTGTGATTCTAATTTAAAATATGTCATTGAGTAATTGCTTTAGACTTGTAATTTACTAAGATTATGTATTGTATTGGGAAACTTAAAATACTTTAAGAATCACCATATTTATAGTTTTAATTCTGCTGGTTTTATTAAAAGCATTAGGGGAAATTTTATTTTATAAGTTAGCCAAACTACTTAAACAGGAACTGAAATATATTAAATTTATGAATGCAATTTAAAACATTGACGGTGTTAAGTTTATAAACATGATCATGGTTAAAATTCACTGGACATATAAACAGAATTAAAAGATTTGTATGTTGGATGTAAAGCTTAAGGACAAAAATGGAGTTTTGAATATCAGAAATAAACCACTAAATTATTTTTGGAACTTAAATTTACCCTCGAGACATCAAGTCTAGTGAAATTGGAGGTAGAAGGAGATTTGCACTTGAATCAAAGAATTTCTTGAATTATAAAGAACGAAAATAAGTCACATTTAAGGTCATGAGCTGTCACAGACAATGCAAAGTCAGTGTAATAAGAAATTCTGAGTTTTAGTCTTATCTCTCAAACTTTGTTCATTGCAGTAGTGTTGTCTGCTCTCAAGTAGTCTACAGAGAAGTAGGAAGTTTCTAAGTTGACCTCTCATGACCAACTCACTACCATAGGCACTCTGTACCTCTTTCATCCTCACAGAAAACTTGCAAAGTAGGTACTGTTATTCCCATTTTTAAGTGATATAAATGATTAGGTGCCTTACCTAGTCATACAGCTAGAAAGTGACAAAAGTGAGATTTGAACCTCACACTTTATAATATTAAAGCTTGTGCTCTTTTCACCTAACTCAGTTGCTAATGAGTTACTGTGTTATTAAGCAAAGTAGCTACAATTATGATCAGTCTTTATTGTATGTCAATGCCTTGACCTTTAAGTATCAACTGTCAGGTAAGTAGATGGGTGAACATTTTTAGGGTGAAAGAATGAGAATAATAAAAGTGACTTTTATCTCCCTCAAATTGTACTAGGTGGGCAGATGCTTATTTTTTGGATTTTCACTGTTTGTTTTTATATTTTTTGTAAACAAGGGATACAATCACTATACTCTGACAATGATACGTCACATTGTGATGGCAATTAATTTAGAACTTCAGAAACCTCTGTAAATAATGTGATGTGTAGGAGAGAATTTTAGTAATTTTCACTATTTTATAGGTGAACTGGCCAAGGAATGTGTGTGTGTGTGTGTGTGTGTGTGTGTGTGTGTGTGTGTGTGTTTTCCCATCTTCTGTGAAACCTGTATTAGCAAGAAAATGTGAGGTTGACATTAAGTCCGTGTAGATTGGGACACTGACCTTTATCAGGGTAGAACAAAGAGTAATTAGCATTTTTGAGGTTTTACTGGTTAGGTCCTGACCTGTTGAAGAGAGTCAGCTGTATGCCTGATGCTTTTATGGGGCTACAGATGACTGACTGTCAGACTACATTTATTCAAATTAAATTATGAATAATGAATAATAGCAGTTTTTAAAAATATCATAACAAAACTCACCCTCAGGTCATTTGTGTTGGGTTCACCATGGCCCTCAAGCAGTTCTCAGCTGGGGAGACACTTATGTGGATCAGCTTCTCTGAGTTTTCGTTCAGGATAAAACTGAATGTAATCAGAATTACAGAATTATAGAATTATAGAATTACAGAATTATAGAATTATAGAATGAAAGTAATCTTTCATTCTATCCTGTTCATTCATTCTCTGAGGTTTCATTCTGAGATATCTCTCTTTGGCTTGTACATAGATGTCTTCTCTGTGTGTCCTCATATGGTCCTTCTTTGATCTGTGTTGTCTGTGCCTTAATCTCTTCTTCTTATGAGAGCACCATGCATATTGGATTAAGGCCCACTATAACAATCTTATTTTAATGAAATTGCTTCTTTTAAGGCCCTATCTCCAAATACAGTCACATTCCAAGGTATTGGGGATTAGGGCTTCAACATGTGGATTTTGTGGGGACACAGTTCAACCTATAACTGTAAGAAGTAAATTCATCTTTGTTTTCCTCCTGCACCAAGCTGTAGCTGTAGATCTTATTTCTTTAATACAGGTTGGTTTTGTGTCTCTCCCAAAAGATACGTTGAAGTTCTAATGTCTGGTCCCTGTCAATGTGGCCTTACTTAAAAATAGGGTTCTTGCAGATGTAACCAAGTTAAGATGAGGTCATACTTGATTAAGATGTGTCCTAATTCACCATAACTAGTGTCCTTATAGGAAGAAAAAGACGTAGAAACACACACAGGAGAGATGGTGGAGGCAGAGTTTGGAGTTATGCAGCTATAAGATAGAAATTCCAAAGATTCCTGGTGGCCACCTCAGGAAGCTAGGAAAAATCAAGTGAGGATTTTACCCAGAGTCTCAGACGGAACATTAATTTGCTGACATCTTGATTTCAGCCTTTTAACCTCTACAGCAGTGAAAAAATAAATTTCTATTGTAAGCCATTCTAGATATTGGTAATTTTTAAAAAAACCTTTATTGGAGTATAATTGCTTTACAGTGGTGTGTTAGTTTCTGCTTTATAAGAAAGTGAATCAGCTCTACATATACATATATCCCCATATCTCCTCCCTCTTGCGTCTCCCTCCCACCCTCCCTATCCCACCCCTCTAGATGGTCACAAAGCACTGAGCTGATCTCCCTGTGCTATGTGACTGCTTCCCACTAGCTATTTTACATTTGATAGTGTATATATGTCCATGCCACTCTCACTTCGTCCCAGCTTACCCTTCCCCCTCCCCGTGTCCTCAAGTCCATTCTCTACATCTGCATCTTTATTCTTGTCCTCAGGGGATGGATTGTATGGTATTTCTTTTTTTAATTTTTTGAGGAATCTCCATTCTCTTTTCCATAGGGCTGCACAATTACATTCCCACCAACAGTGCACAAGGTTCCCTTTTTTCCACATCCTCACCAATGCTTGTTATTTGTTGTCTTTTGATAATAGCCATTCTAACAGGTGTGAGATGATATCTCATTGTGGTTTTGATTTTTGCATTTCCCTGATGATTAGTGATATTGATCATTTTTTCATGTGGCCATCTCTATGTCTTCTTTGGAAAAATGTCTGTTCAGCTCCTCTGCCAGCTTTTTAATTGGAGTGCTTGTTTTTTGGTATTGTTTTATGAGTTCTTTATATGTTTTGGATATTAGCCACTTGTTGGACATACCAATTGTAAATATCTTTTTTTCCACTCAGTGTGTTACCTATTTGTTTCATTAATGGTTTCCTTCCCTGTGCAAAAGCTTTTTAGTTTGATGTATTCCCATTTAATTATTTTTGCTTTTGTATCCCTTGCGTGAGGAGACAAACCAAAAAAAATATTGCTAAGACCAAAGTCAGTGTGTACAGTCTATGTTTTCTTCCAAGAGTTTTATGGTTTCAAGTCTTACATTTAATCTTTAATCCATTCAGTTGGGCATATAGATATTTTCAAGTGTTATACCCTCTTGTTGGGTTGACCCCTTTGTAATTATGCAGTAGTCTTCTTTGTCTCTTGTTACAATATTTGTTTTAAAGTCTATTTTGTTTGATATAAGTATTGCTACTCCAGCTCTCTTTTCATTTCTGTTTGCATGGAATATCTTTTTCCGTCTCTTCACTTTCAGTCTGTGAGTGTCTTTAGATATGATGTGTGGTAGCATATATATGGGCCGTATTATTTCTATCCATTTAGCCATCCTATGTATTTTGACTGGAGCATTTAGTCCATTAAAGTAATTATTAATAGGTATGTACCTATTGCCATTTTGTTGATTGTTTTCTTTTTGTAGTTCTTTTTTGTTCATTTTTTCTTTTGTTCTCTTCCTTTGTGATTTGACAACTCTCTTTAGTGTTATGTTTAGATTTCTTTCTCTTTATTTTTTAATAGATAATTAAAGGTTTTGGTTTGTGGTTACTATGATGATAATATATAATTGCAAATGTATATAGCTATTAATGATCTCTTAAGTTTGAATGCATTCTAAAGGCTCTACATTTTTAACCCTCCTTCCACATTTTTTGTTTTTGATGTCATATTTTGTATCTTTTTATATTGTGTATTCCTTAACTACTTATTGTAGATATAGATGGTTTTACTATGTTTGTCTTTTAACCTTCTACTAGTTTTTTAAGTGGTTGATCCACTACCTTGATTATGTTTGCTTTTATCAGTGAGATTTTTTTCTTTCATAATTTTTGTATTTCTAGTTGTGGCTTTTTCTTTTCCACTTAGAAAAGTCCTTTTAACATTCCTTGTAAGGCCATTTAGTGGTGAACTCCTTTGGCTTTTGCTTGTCTGTAAAACCCTTTATATCTCCTTCAATTCTGAATGATAATGTTGCTAGCTAGAGTATTCTTGGTTGTAGGTTTTTAAAAATTTCAGCACTTTGGATATATCATGTCACTACCTTCTGGCCTGTGAAGTTTGGGGTAAAAAGTCAGCTGATAGTCTTATCTGAGTTCCCTTGTATGTAACTATTTGCTTTTCTCCTGTTGCTTTTAAGATTTTTAATTTCTAATTTTTGCCATTTTCATTATAATGTGTATTGGTGTGGACCTCTTTGTGTTCATCTTATTTGGAAATCTGTGCTTCCTGGACCTTCCTTCTCCAGGTTATGAAAGTTTTCAGCTATCATTTCTTCAAATAAGTTTTCTGCCGCTTTCTATTTCATTTCTTCTTCTGGGACCCCTATAATGGAATGTTAGTATGATTACTGTTGTCTCAGAGGTCTCTTAAACTATCCTCATTTAATTCTTTTTTCTGTTCAGCTGGAGTGTTTTCTACTACTTTGTCTTCTAGATCACTGGTCTGTTCTTCTGTATCATCTAATCTACCATTGATTTCCTCTTGTGTATTTTTCATTTCAGTTATTGTATTCTTCAGCTCTGATTTGTTCTTTTTTGTATTTTCTAACTCTTTGTTGAAGTTCTCACTGTGGTCATCCATTCTTCTCCTGAGTTCAGTGAGAATCTTATCATTACCTTAAACTCTGTATTGGGTAAATTGCTTATCTCTATTTTGTTTAGTTATTTTTTCTGAGGTTTTTGTCTTGTGTTTTCATTTAGAACATATGTCTTCTCATACTGTCTAATTATTAGTGTTTATTTGTATTAGGTATGTCTGTTCAATCTCCCAGTTTTGGTGAAGTAGCCTTAGGTAGGAATTGTCCTATGGGATCCAGCAGCATACTCCTCTCTAGAGCCAGATGCTTCAGGGATATTCCCTATGTAGGCTGTATGCATCTTTTTGTTGTGATGGGGATGACTACTGCTGGTGTGCAGGTATGTGTGGCTGTTCCCTGGCCTAGCTGGCTGCAAGGTTCTGCCATGTACAGTTTCTGCAGTTATGCTAGTGGGTAGAACAGGTCCCTGACATTGCTGGCTGTGAGTTCCAGGGATGCGTGACTGCTACAGGTACATTTGTGGACAGCCTAGTCTCCCAGTGTGGCTGGCCATGATGCCTTGTGGTGTGAAATTTCTGTGAGCACACAGATCAGCTAGAGGGAGAGTTCCAAAATGGTGTCCATTAATTCCAGTCTCAACATGATAGACAAGATCACAAAATTGGTTTTCCCCAGCATCTTAGTCCCAGCTGCCATCTGCTCCTCCAGGACCCTTTCAAAGATCAGAAAGTGGGCCTGACCCCAGCATCTTTCAAAGTGCTCTCTCTGTGCTGGTACTTGGATCAAGTTAGATTTTGTTCATGTCCTTTGAGAATGGAGACTTGGTTTTCTACAGCCCTCTAGCTCTCCCAAATATAATTCCCACAGATTTTAATAGCCATAAATTTTGGAAAGTTGTCTTCGTGGTACAGGACCCCTGGGCTGGGGAGCTCAATGTGGGGATTAGACTGCTTATTCCTCAGGGAGGACCTCTGAGTTGGGATTTTCCTTCTACTTGTAGGTCATTGCACCAAGAGTGTGGACCCTATTAGTTGGCTTCTTTGCCTCTTCTACCCATTTCATTTTGGCTTCTTCTTTATATCTTTAGTTGTAGAAAATCTTGTCTGATTTCTTTGGGTCTCTCTCAGAGATAGCTCCTCTACAAGTAGTTGTAATTTTGGTGTGCCCATTGAAGAGGGTAAGCTCAGGATCTCCCTGCTTTGCCATTTTGATCCAGACCCCAGAATTTGGCTATCTTTAATGTTTGCTATAACTGTAGATATATGAAACTTCAATTTCCTTTAGCTTTTTTTTTACTCCCCTGTTATCTTTAGGTTCCCCTAGATATTCCTTCTTAAATAGAACCTGAGCCTTTCAGTTCTTCCAGCTGTAATCCTCTGTTATTATACAGAAGCCCTCATAATAAGGTGTGGGGAGGGGAAGCATTGTATAATCTTATGATTAGGTCTAGTTTTGTAGTGATCCTATTTCCCACACTTTGTCTGGGCTGCTCCCAGCCAATGGCTAAGCAGAGCAGGGATAAGGCCGGCACATTTCTTAGAAATGGAGGACTTCTCTGAAAGGTGACTTTAGCTCAAGGACTTCCACTGTCTTTGTCAAACTTCCTTAGAACTGCACTGCCTTCTAAGACTCTTCCACTCAACCTCCCTTCCTTCCCACTTTCCTTCACAAGGACCAGACCAGGATGTGGTCTGACAGCCCTCCTGGCCTCCCTCAGGTTCCTTCCCAATTCCCTTCATTTCTTCTCATAATTCTGTTCCACATTTAATCCTGTTTTGGCATATGCTTCTCAGAGGACCTAGATTAACACATCTATTTATATTAAAATAAAAAGATAAGTTATAGAGTACTAATTGGTTTTTAAGGCCAAACACAAAAATTCAAAGGCATTCTGTACTTTTGGTTAAGTGATTTGCACTTTAATTGCAGACATCTGTAGTTAAAGATTCATCTTCCTCTGATAAAGTTATTTTATTGGAAAAAAATGTAACATACTTTGCTGGTCTAACCAGTAGGTTCTCATCAAATGCTTATGAAGTAATTCAGTGCTTCTTGTAACTGACTTACTTTTAAAAATAACTTCTAAAAAATATATAAAATTGAACATCTGAATTCCCTCTTTGCTACATATCAATGTTATCTTGTATAAGCATACTGATGAACCCAATAGGGCTTAAATTGAGATAACATTAATGATAGTCTCTGAGGTTCTAGCTGAAGTTCTTGTTGTCAATAAGCAAGCGGTCATTTAGCATGTCCTCTATTGGGAATCATTTTGATCCATTTAAAATATTAAATTACCTTAATTGGGGAGACTATTTTCTCCTGCTAATACTAATTTCAAATACAAGGGTATAACTGTTTAACTTTTTAGAATTGACTAATATTTTCCCTACAATCTAATAAATAAAAGAGTTCCAATCGTATGCAAATTATCAGTTGTTACCAATTTAACCCTAAGGAGTAGCATCTCCTTTCAGAATTTGGAGGTATTATGTCTCCATCTTGATCTTATTTCTTCTGTCATTAGCTGTGGTCCTGAATGCATCTTCCTTCTTTTTGTGATATATAAGTTAGGGTAATTATCAGCAAAGTCTAAAAATGATAAAATAACTTCTACATTTAACAAACATTTCTTTGTTTTGCCAACTCTTTATAAGCAAAACATTAGATTATAAATTTTATGATGAATTTAGGAGATTACTCATATTTTTGCTTTCTTATAATCTTTACTAGGCATTTACCAGGTTGTAGATGATGAAATGTTCAAGTAGATCCCTCCTAAGTGCATAATAAAAATTGGATATGATGGCCTTTAGATATATAGAATGTTCTATCTATCATCTATCTATCTGTCTATCTTTCAGAAGTTAAAAACAAAAATATACATTGGAACCAATACTGTGTATTTTGTAAAGTTGTGAATTTAAGGTAAACAAGAGATAGTATTATTACAGTTTATCTACTCATTAAAATGTGAACATCACATTAGTTGATTGTATAAATATTTTGTTGAAACACATTGTAGGTTTGATCGTTCATTTCAACCAGAAAATTATGAATTTCAATTATTACCAGATATATTTATCTGGAAAATTCAAAGGTGGTGAACTAAAGGGTAGTGCTAAAGAAAGAAAGGAAAAAAGAGAAATTATTTTATAAGTAGAATTGGTACTATTAATGCTGCCTGAAAGTATGTGAAAAATCATATAAAATTATTCAAGCTTTAGGGAATTGTAACAATCCTGGGAAAACAATGGATAGGGCAAGAAGAATGATTATACAGCCATATATTGGAGCTATTTTATATATGCGTTACTGGCATTTACATTTTTAACTTAGAGAAACATAGTACTGTTTTACATATTTCAGCACTATGACTTTATCAATAATTATTTTCTAATATACATAAACATATTACACATGTATACATATGTTTATATATATCTTACAGAAATGCTATATTTTGAGACCTTTTAAAACCACTTTTAGGTTTTAAACATTTGGCAGGGACTGCATGCCCAATTATATAATGAAAATCATTAGGTAAATGTAATTAGTTTATTACATATTTACTGTAAGTTCTACTTTCTGGAATGTTATTATTTTTTTTTTTCTTGCTAGATTGTATTGTTGGAAGGAATTGAAGTTAAGGAGCTGGTGCCTCCCTCTTTGTCACAGATTAGAGGAGGTGAGGATTGGTTTGAAATGAGTGTGGCACTGCCCTACAAGGAAGTAAAAGACTTTCTTTCACCTTGAGCAATGACTTTATTTAGGACCTAGAATATAAACTCTAGCTAAATCCTCATTTTATATTGCCTCACAGATACAGTTTTTAGTGATGGTAGGTTTTTAGTCATAACAAGTCAGACAGTGTGGAAGCCATTGTGAGTGCTATTTTTGCTCCACCAGTATAAGGGCATTGTGTTTTGTTCTTTGATTAGCAGGACACCCATGGAACTGTTGTACGAACTAAGTGAAATTTTATATGAAAATCATTTTGCTGAAGAACAGCAAAGTCATTTTGTGTGATAACAGGGGGAAGTAGTATTAAGATTAAGATGATTTAGCCATGTTGCATTTTATTTCAGTGATTTCTTTCTTAACCATTTTTAGCTAAACCTGCCAGCTCAGTATTTGTAATTATGGCACATAGTAAAACCAGCCAAGCTGTTAAGTACACACTCAGATGTGGAGCTACTGCTCTAATATATCACTCAATCATTTTCCATTATACAATGCAACATTAGTCACCATTATTGTAGTGTGCAGCCTTGATAAACAATGCTAAAGGAGAAAATGTAGGGAATATTGCCTGTTTTTTTTATCTCTGCATCTACATTATGTTTCTCATGTGGTTCTCCTTGCTTCAATTCATCTGGTTTCAGTTGTTAAATTTGCACAAATTCTTAACATAAAAGTATCCCCAAATGTGTATGTTGTAATTAGGTTGTAATTCTGAGCAGAGGTTCTAGTGACATTTAAGAGCAAACTGAGGGGCTAGTGGGATACTGCCAACTCTGGGGAATTTAGAGAGGGAATAACAGAACTAATTTATGCAAGTCTAGGAGCTGATGATTTTGCACAGCTACTTACAAAACAGGAAATTTCTTAGTTGTTGTCCCCCTTTATTTCTCTCAGTTCAATCCTTACATCACAACTGTTATATATATAGTGCTTTAGTTTGCATCAGTTAAAATAAACTTATTAATTGCAATTTGCTTTGTTCAAAATATCTGTCTTAACCTCTAGGAGAGCATCATATTGGAACTTCTAGATTTTAAACTAAACATCTCTCTCCAAAAAATCTCACAAGTTTTCACCATTGAAAATTTGGGACCTGATGAACAGAACTCTTTAAAGTTCAGATGACATACTTGCTAAATTAACATGAGCCAACTTACACCTGAAGGTTTTAAAAACTGTAAGAAAAACATTGATCTGTCATACAAAAGGAATTCAGAACACAAACTAAACAACTTAAGGCAGTCAGCGTTTTGGGTATTTGGTGAGAAGTTTCAGGCGAAGTTAAAGCCAAAGATGGCACTCAGAGTTCTGGCCCTAGACTGAAGTGAGCCTTGCTCTTTGTGCCAAGTTTTTGCTTTGTGCAGAGCCTGGATGTGTCCCCACCCCCGTGGGGATCACATTCAAGGGTAGGTCCTCCCTATGAACCTCCTTTCCCCTTCAGAGGGTGGCCTTTGATTTGCATCTGTGCCCTCTGGCCTTAGGACCTTTGCCACTGGGTCTGCCACTGCTTTACTGAGAGTGGCAGCCTGTACATCATTGAGTGCAGGTGTCCCCACTCTTTATCCAGGTACTGCATCACTCAGCCTGTGCTTCTGCTTGTCCTGGGAGTGTTTCAAGTGCTTCCTGTCTTGGCCTTGCCGCTTTCAGGCCACGGAGGGGAACAGAGGTCGGTGCCTTCTGATACACTCTGTTCTGTCCTCCAGCACCCTCAGCTGAGCTGACACCAGCCACAACTTCAGAGCGAGTCAACAGTGTTGTCAAAGATTCTTTCTGTTTCAAAACCAAAAGGAAAATTAAATTTTCAATAATCTCACCACAGTCACCTCTGTAGGTTCATAGCAAATCAGAGTGCCTGGGTATAGCAAAGAAATGGTATCAAAAGACCACTTTCATTTGAAAATGGTTCACCTGTGAGAGTATCTGACCATGCCTCCAGTGTGGGAAATAAAATCAGGAGTTTCATTCTATGTTCTTATTTTGTAGATATGGAACTGAAGAAAAAGACTTGTCCAAGGGATTTAGGTTGCTTCCTAAAGGAGAGGTCTGATATAAAAGCTTCTCTTCAAATTTGTCACTAGCTCATGAATCTCTGGATTTAGGTCCATCCTGTGTTTTTAATACTTTGTTTTCCTGAATTCCAAATGTCCTTCCCCTTCCTGTGTGCTAATCCAAATCCTACTTAACCTTAGTCCTGTTTCCTCTATTAGGATTTTATCAATTAGATAATCTCACTTTAACTTCTTTCTTTTTAGGGTCCATATGCTTTTAGTGTCAGGACTATAGAATTTAATTGGAAAAGAATCATCATTAAAATACAGATTCTGATGCGGTACATCTGAGGTGGGACCCAATATTCTTCATTCCTGACCAGCTCCCAAGTGAGAGCAATGCTGCTGGTCCCCGAGTCATTTTGTATGATGCACAGTATAAGTTCACTGATTCCTAAGTACTTCTTTTTTTCTTTTTATTTTATAACTTTAGGATTTATTTATTTTTTTAACATCTTTATTGGGATATAATTGCTTTACAATGGTGTGTTAGTTTCTGCTTTATAACAAAGTGAATCAGTTATACATATAGATATGTTCCCATATCTCTTCCCTCTTGCGTCTCCCTCCCTCCCACCCTCCCTATCCCACCCCTCTAGGTGGTCACAAAGCACCGAGCTGATCTCCGTGTGCTATGTGTCTGCTTCCCACTAGCTATCTGTTTTACATTTGGTAGTGTATATATGTCCATGCCACTCTCACTTTGTCACAGCCTAAGTACTTCTTGTGAAGAAGAGCTGTGTGGGCATCACCTGGAGCCATTTGTAAAATGCCAATTCTAGGGTATTTAACTTCTTAACCTCTCTAGATAGTCTTCTAATCTGTAAAATGGAGATATTATTACCTACCTCGCAAGATTTGTATCATGTTTGTACAAGATAATATACGTAAGATGTCTGGGCTGTAACAGGTACTGAGTTTATTGTGATTGGGACGTGATATTTTAGTTTTATGTATGTTAGTTCTCCTCTCAACTAGATTGCAAGTCATTAGAGGGCGGGGATCAATGGTTTTCTCCCTTTTTGGTCTAACCTATTGCTATCACACAGCTGAGAGCAGAGCAAATGCTTAATAGATGTGTAACGATGTGACTCAAAAGGAACTTCCTCTTGGCCTTTTCATGTTTGGTCTCCCAACTCGCATCAGCCAGTGTCAGGTAGTTCTGTTTCTTGGATCCTACCCAAAGGCTGCTGAATTTAACACTCATGCCCTGAGCAACTGTCCCATGTCCATAGAAAGCTGACCTAACCCCAGATTATGCCATACCCAGTGGAAAATCAGAATGCTGGGTCAACTCGAAGGCCAATCTGAGATTCAGATCTATTGTAGCTTGGGTTTCAAACTCAGAATTTAATCCTGCTTCATACTGAATTTCCAAACCAACCTACACTGTAACTAATCTGACTACTCTGGATTACCCAGGAGTAAAGGTGACCTGACATTAATCCAATAATTGCTTCATCACATTACCACTGTACTTCTTTGTTTACTCCTCTCTCTTTGCCACCAGACTGTAAATACCTTGCAGGCAGAGTATGTATTTTACCTTTGGATTCTCAGTAGCATCACAATATAAGATGTATAGTAGATGATAGTTTCATGGGATAACTCGAGACCTGTGTACCTTTTCTGGATTGGAATGAGAGAAAATAAACATTTACCTGATGTTTATTAGGCTTATCTTCAGAAGTTAAATTAACTTTTTGCAATCAGGTCATTTGCTTTTAATTTTTGCTGTGATCCTGGCCATGTGTCCCCACAAAAAAGTATTTCTAAGCCAAATCATCATAAATAATTGTAATAGTGGTAAGAGCTATTCTTGATTATTTACTATCTGTCATGCACTTTGCAAAATTCTTGTCAAATACTCACAGTAATCCTGTGAGGCAAACATTATATCCATCTTACAGATGAGGACACTAAGTTCCCGTAAGTTAGAAGTCATGGATTCAAACCTGGATTTTTCTGAGTGTAAAACTGTGCTCTTGATGATTCTGATATATAGCTGCCCTGTGTTCTAATTTAAAAAATTGACTTGAGAATGGAGTAAACCTTTCAATATTATGTTTAATAGAGACATGAATAATTTTTACAAATCATTAACAACGCATTTCAGGCAATAAATAATCACTCCTAACCACTAGAAACCAGAGTGAGCTTGGCATAAGGGAGTTTTCACAGACCTTAATATCAGGGCATTAGAATATGAATCTCATCTCAGCAACCTACTTGTTAAGTAGCCTAGGACACATTTCATAACAGCTCTTTATTTCAGTGTTTGCATCCATAAAGTGGGAATGATGGTATTAATTGCATGATTGTTGTTAAGTTTAATGATAAGTAAATATTTGGCATAGTGTCTTCCACATAGCCCACTCAATAAATAGTAGCCACTTTCATCATCCTCCTACTCTACCTGGATATCCTGCAAGTTCTTTTTAGCTCAAAAATTTCCAACCAAGGGCATTGTTTTCCTCCAAATTTCTGCTTTCTTTGTCTATTTTTTTTTTCCTGCTAATTTGGTGACAGGCATGTGTCAAATTTTATATCAAGCTTTCTTTAAGGAAGGAAACCTAAGAAGATTAAAATCCCCTCTTAGTTGGGACATTTTATTAAAGGAAAAAAGAATGATCAAATAATCTCGATTAGACTAAATACAAGAAAAAGAGAATATCTGGTTAAATGGAATTCCTCTTGACCAACAATTAGCTAGATTGGTGGGTTAAAAGTTTCCCAGAAGGAATCTTAAGCCATTAGCATTTATCAGAAAATTGCTTAAGCATTTTACAGGGTATGTTAATTTCTCTTCCAGAGGAGATTGGTCATTTCATCATGAGAAAGGTTTTATCTTCTACTAGGATGGAGCCATGTTGCCTTACCTCTTTCTCCATTAACAACATCCTGCTTTTCTGGCCCAGAATGTCTCTTCCCAGACTGTGGTCTCTTAACTAATCATCATATCTCCTGTCTCTCTTGAGCCAATTCATCTTCCATACTATAAATGAAACTGTCTTTCTAAAATACAAACCTAATCATTCCGCTCACTAAGTTTAAAAGCTCTCCATTGCCTGATCATTGAAATTTTAAGTCTTTAACTTGTTCCTTCACAACTTGTTCCCATCCTCCTGATCAGACTTATTTTCATTTGCTCTTTTTAATGAAAGTTTTCTTCTGTTTGTAGAAAGCCCTTTGCTAGCCCTTTACTAGGTGTTCTAAGGACTTGACACACCCATGTATCCTTCTTTATGCTTTCTCCTTCTTGTCCTTTTTGTAAAATTTGATTCATCCTTAAAGACTTTTATTAAGTAATACCTGTTCTCTGAAGTATTTTTCATAAATATCCCACTGGGATGAATATTGCTCTTACCTCCTAAGCAATTAATTAACCCTCCAATATTTTATTCAACAAACACTTATATGGAACCTAATATGGGCCAAATACTATATTAAGAACTTTATAAATATTAACTCATTTATATTTAATATAAATATTAACTTATAATGACACTATGAAACACAGTCAGTTCTTTGTATTCTTGGATGCAGAACTTGTGAATACAGAGGGCTGACTGTACTATGTTATTTCATATAAGGGACTTGAGCATCTGCGGATTTTGGTATCTGAGGAGGTCCTGGAACCAATCCCCTGCAGGTACCAAGGGAGTCTGTAGGTATTAATTTTATACCCATTATAGGTTAAAACCCTGAGGCACAGCAAGGTTAAGTTACTTGCCCAAAGTCATACAGGTAGTAAGTGTCACAGCTGGGATTGAAACCCAGGCAATGCAGTCCTCTGGAGTCCATGTTTTTAACCACTATGCCACTATGCTAAAATGACTCTTGTAGACCATCATACATTGCATTAAAAATATATTTTAGCGCTTATTACATTACAGTGTTTTTATTTTTATATACCCACTTCCCCTGCTAAACTCTTTAAGGATAGAAACTAATTGCAATTCCTGGCTCAGCACCTGGCATGAAATGAGTGCTCAATAAATGCTTGTTGAATTTAGTTGATTAAGATTAAAACTATTTTGTTTTTCTTCCCTTTGCTGGTAAATGTACGTGCATGGCAGTAGTTTGCCTTGAGGTTTGTTTATACTCAGTGGGAGGAAAGGTAAGAAGATAAATGCAAGGTAGTTTAGCAACAAAGAAAGGCAATACTAGTAAATGCTCAGAAAATACCATTAAATACTATTATAGCAGTTCTTTTCAGAAATGAATATTTACTTTAGGTATGTAGTGAGGGAGACAGAAGGTTACACAATAATAGAGCAACTAGCAGGCCCTACTTCAATAATGCACGTTAACTGACCAAATGTCAGTGGAGTCACACACACAATTCATGCAAGTCATTGAAATAAATGTGTACACTTTGAACATTGCTAAATGAGGTTGACCTATATTCTTTTGAAAGGGAAATGCTGTTTCTAGTAGAAATCCTGATAGCTCAAGATGGAAAAGCTGGACTAGAATTGTCAGAGGAAAAAAAAAATAAACAAAACCCTTCAGAGGGAAAAAATAAAAGAGGATCAAATAAAAAATAATCATTTAGGCTTTATCATTATCATTTATGAATATTCTCATGGAATCATTTTGTAAGTACATGAATAAAATCTAATATGACTATTGGATTACATGTTATATATGATTTGCTTCTAATTCTTCAGTACAGATTTAATTATATAAAAGAACTAGAGCTTAATATCCAGCAAAGTTATAGATTCAAAGTTAGAATTATTTAGATGAAAGCTACTTCAGAACATATTGAGTGCAAACTCCCATCTAATACAGATTTTGCTATTGTTTCTATAGTATTCTTTAGAAATAGTTCATTCTTACTAAACCCATCCAAGTCAGGAAACTAAATATTTCACACAACGATCCTTTCCATTGTTGCTCAACTCCAGTAGTTAGAATGGCAATTAAGTAGAATAATTTTAATTGCAGTCTCATATGAAGTTCAGTGCTAAAAAATACCTTTATATATATATATATATATAAATATATAAATGAAATAGTTTGCAATAAAGTACAGGTTTGCTACAAATAAGGAGATTTGCTGTAGTAATCTGTCATTTAAAGAGAGGAAAAGGGTACATCTTTACCAATAATGTTAACATAAATAAGTGATCAGGTAATTTCACATGATTTTTATACCTTTGGTTAGTCTTAATTAAAACTCTACCTATAGCACTTTGTTGGCAGTAGGGTTAATAAATGTGTTTCAGAATAGCATGTCTTTAAATGCATTCTTTAAATCAGCTGCGTTATCAATGTTATCCCATTTTGTTTAAAAATACCTAGTCTTTGTACTACTGAAGTTACTAGAAGGGAGACATTCTAAACACTATCTCACAAAATGCTCAGAACTATGAATTTTCTGTTTAGTTATCTCTTCCCAAATAAGTATCCGGAGATAAGTGTCCCTTTTGTTATATGGCAGATTTCTTCCTATTGAATGCATCACTATTAAGTGCAGAACACATTTGAATCATTGGTGACATCATAAAGACTTTACATTTGAACAGCTGAAATATTTCTTTTACTTTTTTTTGCATCATTAACTTACAAACTTAACATGTATTTGGTGTCTACTATGTGCCAGATAGAGCTTCCTTAGAAGCTAAGAGCATCTAGTGTTGGAAACAAAACAAAGAAAAACGAAACTACATAATATTCTTTATATTAAGCATTTAAAATGAATAAAACTAGTTGCTAAGTGTTTTAAAAGTATTTTCTATTATTAAATGCATCTATTACTGGCATTTATTAAACGCTTACCATATGGCAGTCACTATACTAAATGTTTTATAGATACTTGTTTATTCCTCAGAATAATCCTTATAGAGTAGATACTTTTATTACTAATGTTTTATCCATTTTACAGATGAGAGAAGTGAGGCACAGGGAGCCTCATGACATTTTCAAGGTTATACAGCATCTCAGTGGCAGTGCCTGGACTCCATGGCTGTATAGGAAGTGTTAATGAAAACAAACTCCCAAATTATTACTTTAATTGTATACTTAAAAATATCTGCAGGAGAGCCTTTCATTCTTTTTTTATTAAGACACAGACAGTAGCGATAGAAGGTAAGAAAACCATCTCCACAGACAAATGAGAAAAGCCAAACCTTTTATTTAGAAGGAAACTCAGGTTTGCTGTTGAAGATAATAAAGTCTTCTTTTGAGATTTTAGTGAAGACCTGAGAAAAACATTTAAAGAGGCAAATGATCCAGTAAAGTCTCTTTGAGAAGCAAAATTCCATAATTAGGAGAAAATGGTAAATTGATTTGTGACAGAGAGACTTGTTCAAGTCCAGCCCCAATATTAGAAAAATAAATGACACAAAGCAGGGTCCCTAGATGGCATTTTACTTATAAAAGTTTCTTCACAGACTGGCTGAATGGATACAAAAACAAGACCCATATAAATGCTGTATACAAGAGATCCACTTCAGACCTAGGGACACATACAGACCATAAGTGAAGGGATGGAAAAAGATATTCCATGCCAATGGAAATCAAAAGAAATCTGGAGTAGCAATACTTGTATCAGATAAAATAAACTTTAAAATAAAGACTGTTACAAGAGATAAGGAGGGACACTACATAATGATCAAAGTATCAATCCAAGAAGATATAACAATTATAAATGTTTATGCACCCAGCATAGGAGCACCTCAATACATAAGGCATATGCTAACAACCGTGAAGGGAGAAATAAACAGTAACACAATAATAGTAGGGGACTTTAACACACCACTTACACCAATGGACAGATCATCCAAACAGAAAATAAATAAGGACACACAAGCTTTAAATGACACAATAGACCAGATAGTTTTAATTGATATTTATAGAACATTGTACCCAAAAGTGGCAGAATACACTTTCTTCTCAAATGCACACAGAATATTCTCGAGGATAGATTACATCTTGGGTCACAAATCAAGCCCTGGAAAATTTAAGAAAATTGAAATCATATCAAGCATCTTTTCTAACAACAATGCTATGAGATTGGAAATCAATTACAGGAAAAACTGTAAAAACACAAATGCATGGAGGCTAAACAGTGCACTACTAAATAACCAAGACATCACTGAAGAAATCAAAAGAGAAATCAAAAATACATAGAAACAAATGACAATGAAAACACGACAACCCAAAACCTATGGGAAGCAGCAAAAGCAGTTCTAAGAGGGAAGTTTATAGCAATTCAATCTCACCTCAAGTAACAAGAAAAATCTCAAGTAAACAATCTAACTCTACACTTAAAACCACTAGAGAAGGAAGAACAAAGAAAACCCAAGAAGTCAGTAGAAGAAAAAAATCATAAAGATCAGAGCAGAAATAAATGAAATAGAAATGAAGAAAACAGTAGCAAAGATCAATAAAACTAAAAGCTGTTTCTTTGAGAAGATAAACAAAATTGATAAACCCGTAGCCAGACTCATCAGGAAAAAAAGGGAGAGGATGTATATCAATAAAATTAGAAATGAAAAAGGAGAAATCACAACTGACACTGCAGAAATACAAAGGATTATAACAGACTACTACAGACAACTCTATACCAATAAAATGGACAACCATGAAGAAATGGACAAATTCTTGGAAAGGTACAATTTTCCAAGACTGAACCATGAAGAATTAGACAACATAAACAGACCTGTCACAAATAATGAAATTGAAACCATAATTTAAAAACTTCCAACAAAAAAAAGTCTAGAACCAGATGGCTTCATAGGTGAATTCTGTCAAACTTTTAGAGAAGAGCTAACACTGATCCTTCTCAAACTCTTCCAAAAAATTGAGGAGAGAGAAACACTCCCAAACTCATTCTACGAGGCCACCATCACCCTGATACCGATACCAGAAAAAGATATCACAAAAAAGAAAATTATAGACCAATATCACTAATGAACATATATGCAAAAGTACTGAACAAAATACTAGCAAACAGAATCCACGAACACATTAAAAGGATAATACACCATGATCAAGTGTGATTTATCCCAGGGATACAAGGATTCTTCAATGTATGCTAGTCAACAGTGTGATACACCACATTAACAAATTACGGAATAAAAACCATATGATCATCTCAATAGATGCAGAAAAATCTTTTGACAAAATTCAACACCCATTTATGACACTCTCCAGAAAATGGGCACAGAGGGAACCTACCTCAACATAATAAAGGCCATATATGACAAACCCACAGCAAGCCTCCTACTCAATAGTGAAAAACTGAAAGCATTTCCACTAAGATCAGGAATAAGACAAGAGCCCACTCTCACCCCTCTTATTCAACATAGTTTTGGAAGTTCTAGCCATGGCAATCAGAGAAGAAAAACAAATAAAAGGAATACAAGTTGGGAAAGAAGTAAAACTGTCACTATTTTCAGATGACATGATACTATACATAGAAAATCCCAAAGATGCCACCAGAAAACTACTTGAACTAATCAATGAATTTGGTAAGGTCGCAGGGTACAAAATTAATGCACAGAAATCTCTGGCATTCTTATACATCAACAACGAAAAATCAGAAAGAGAAATTAAGGAAACACTCCCATGTACCATTGCAACAAAAAGAATAAAATACCTAGGAATAAACCTACCTAAGGAGGCGAAAGACTTGTACTCAGAAAACTGTAAAACACCAGTGAAAGAAATCAAAGGTGACATAAACAGATGGAAAAATATACCATGTTCTTGGACTGGAAGAATCAATATTGTGAAAATGACTATACTACCCAAAGCGATCTACAGATTCAGTGCAATCCCTATCAAACTACCAATGGCATTCTTCACAGAATTAGAACAAAAAATGTTACAATTTATATGGAAACACAAAAGACCCCAAATAGCCAAAGCAATCTTGAGAAAGAAAAATGGAGCTGGAGGAATCAGGCTCTCCAACTTCAAAGTATACCACAAAGCTACAGTAATGAAGACAGTATGGTACAGGCACAAAAACAGAAATATAGATCAATGGTACAGGATAGAATGTCCAGAGAGAAACCCACACACATATGGTCACCTAATCTATGACAAAGGAGGCAAGAACATACAATGGAGAAAAGACAGCCTCTTCAATAAGTGGTGCGGGGAAAACTGGACAGCTACATGTAAAAGAATGAAATTAAAACACTACCTAACACCATACACAAAAATAAACTCCAAATGCATTAAAGACCTAAATGTAAGACCAGACACTATAAAACTCTTAGAGGAAAACATAGGAAAAACACACTTTGACATAAACCACAGCAAGATCTTTTTTGACCCACTTCCTAGAGTAATGGAAATAAAAACTAAAATAAACAAATGGACTTAATTAAACTTAAAAGCTTTTGCACAGCAAAGGAAACCATAAATAAGACAAAAAGCTACCCCCAAATGGGAGAAAATATTTGCAAATGAAACAACAGACAAAGGATTAATCTCCAAACTATACAGACAGCTCATGGAGCTCAATATCAAAAAAGCAAACAATCTCATTAAAAATGGGCAGAAGACCTAAATAGATATTTCACCAAGAAAGACACAGATAGCCAAGAGGCACATGAAAATATGCTCAACATCACTAATTATTAGAGAAATGCAAACCAAAACTACAATGAGGTATCACCTCACGCCAGTCAGAATGGCCATTATCAAAAAATCTAGAAACAATAAATGCTGGAAAGGTTGTGGTGAAAATGGAACCCTCCTGCACTGTTGGTGGGAATGTAAATTGATACAACCACTATGGAGAACAGTGTGGAAGTTCCTTAAAAAACTAAAAACAGAACTACCATATGACCCAGCAATCCCACTACTGGGCATATACCCTGAGAAAACCATAATTCAGAAAGAGACATGTACCACAATGTTCACTGCAGCACTATTTACAATAGCTAGGACATGGCACCATCCTAACTGTCCATCGACAGATGAATAGATAAAGAAGATGTGGCACATATATACAATGGAATATGACTCAGCCATTAAAAGAAATGAAACTGAGTTATTTGTAGTGAGGTGGGTGGACCTAGAGTCTTTCATACAGAGTGAAGTAAGTCAGAGAAAAACAAATACCATACGCTAACACATATATATGGAATCTAAAAAAAAAAAAATGGTACTGATGAACCTAGTTGCAGGGCAGGAACAAAGATGTAGACATAGAGAATGGACTTGAGGACACATGGTGGGAGGGGGAAGCTGGGGCGAAGTGAGAGTAGCATCGACTATACATACACTGCCGAATGTAAAATAGTTGGCTGGTGGGAAGCAGCAGCATAGCACAAGGAGATCAGCTCGGTGCTTTACGATGACCTAGAGAGGTGGGATAGGGAAGATGGGAGGGAGGCTCAAGAGGGAGGGGATATGGGGATATATGTACGCATATAGCTAATCACTTTGGTGTACAACAGAAACTAACAGTATTGTGAAGGAATTATACTCCAGTAAAGATAATTAAAAAATAAATAAATAAATAAGCTTCTTCTAAGAAGGTTTGCTTAGTGCAGCTCATAAATTGTTTCCTTCAACAGCAGCATCTATTACCCCCTGTGTCTTTCTGTCCTCAGAAGAGAGCACAGGAATGTGAGGATTAAAGACATATTGGATCTAATTTGGTCAAGGAAAATTCTTGCAAGTGAAGAGATCTATTTATCTTGTAACTACCTGCTGAGTTTTCTGTGCCACAGTTTAAACACTGACTCACCTAATTTTTACCAAAAATTTTACAGATGAGTAAACTGAGGCTATGGTTTTAAGATGACACAATAAATTATGGAATCAAATTTAAACCCAGGAGGGTTTCTTGTACACCTGCAGTGATATGCACCTTCCTCTAAAACCCTTCATTCCATTAATCAGTGCTTTCCCCAGTCTACCTCTGTTGGTAGCTTATCTCTTTAAAATACCTTTTTCTCAAGTTTTTAAAGCACTCACAACTGGACTCAGTCCTCTAGGAAAGGTTTAATCAAGGGTATAATTATGCAATAATAAGGCTGCTATGAGATACTGCATTGTTTAGCTGTCTACAATAAGTGAATGATGAATATGAATTTGCCAACATGAAAGGATATTCTACTTATATGTGAGTTAATTCTGACAGATCATCATGTGAAAGAAATGCCCATGCCACTTAAAAACATGGTGATGTTCTGTAAGTGTGGTCTACTTTTAGCTGTCAAGTAGAATTAGGTGAGGAAAGGATGTGGAACTGTCAAAAACTTGTAGGCTGACAGTGTTATTCAATGCAGATTGTAAAATAAGATGATGGATTCTTTCCAGAGAAGTGTCTCTCTCTGTGGACATGAATCAGTGGCATACTATCACCAAAGCACCAATCTACTTTGGTCATAGTACAGAAAATAATTGGCTATCCTAAGAGAGCTTGAATTGTCTTTCTAGACATCATCAAGAAAGAACAAAATTCAAATCTGTGATTTTATAAATAGCTTAAGAGATGTTCAGAATAAAGGGACCATTATGTATATATATAAAAAACTATTCCTAATTATATTATAAATTTAAAAATAAATAATTGGATAGGAGATGACATATTACACCAAGGGAATGACTGAAAAGTCCTGAGCAGATTCATTTGACCTGACTTAATCTGAGGATACACTGAGAAGTGATAGAGACCATTTAGAAGGCTGTGAAACTGCAAACCACCATGTGCACTACATGGACATTGGCTCTTCATGAGGACTTGAGCCATGTTTACCACAGAACTGTGGGAATTTTGTTTGATAAGTGTGGCCTTTGATATTGGCAGGGGCACGAAATAGATCACTCAGGGCAGAGGCGTGGTGAAGAAAATCCAGCTAGAAAGGCAGTCTAAGCATATGTTTTATAATCAGTCCACTGTAACAGTTAGAAGTGACTGTGGCAGAGAATGTGAGATTTGTATATAGCATCTGAGGCCCTGCTCTTCCACTTATAATTCACAGAAAGTCTCTGAGTCTCAGTTTCTTCATCTGTAGACTTGGAATAAAAATACCTACATTATAGCATTGGTAGGAGGATTAATTATTTCGTGAGGTATAGAATGGTAATCAACAAATGTTTTTATTATGATTATTATGAACAAGATTGGAACATCTACATGTACCTGTCCAGTTTTGCTAGGCTCTGTGAGGTGTAGCATGACATTTCAGACAAATGTCTTAGGGAGATGGATCTCTGGGAATCTGGGGGAGGAACACAAAAGCACAACAAATAGAAGACAATAGATAAGGGCTAAAATATTGGTCTTTGCTGATTGGCAAAATAGAAATTTACATATTTATTAGCCAGTTTTCCTAGTTAACTTTCCTTCTTACCCCTGTCACACACACAGAAACAACCTTGCCTGCAATGAGGTGGTTCTTTGTAGCTTACACAAAGTATGATCCCCAGAGCCTGAGGACAGGTAGGAGATTGCACTTCCTTCTTTCCCTCTCTCTGTCTCTCCGTCTCTCTGTCTCTCTCTCTCTCTCTCTCTCTCTGTATATATATATATATATATATATATAAACGTATGTGTATATCCTTGTAAACACCACCCAGATCATGATGCAGAGCATTTCCATCACTAGAAAAAACCTTCATTCGCCTTCCCAGTCGATAGGCCTCTTCCAAGAGTGTTCCAAGGATGCGTATACTGTCCTGATTTTTATCGTCGCAGATCACTTTTGTCTGTCCTTGAACCCCATATGAATGGAATCATGGCAGCATGTATTTTTTATTGTTTAGCTTCTTTCACTCAGCATTTGTCTGTTAGATTTATCTATGCTTTGAATGTATCACTAGTTATTTTCTATTGCTGTGTAGTATTTCATTATTTGCCCATCCTACTATTGATGGATGTTTGAGCTATTTTCAGTTTTGGGCTATTATAAATAAAGTTGCTATACATATTCTCATACATGTCTTTTGGTGACCATAAGCATTCATTTCGCTAGGTATATACCTAGGTGTAGAATTGCTAGGTCATAGGGTATATATACTGTGAAATATTTTTCCAAAATGGTTATTATTAATTTATATGCCCACCAACAGTATAAGAGAGTTCCAGTTGCTTGGTATTCCCAGTGTTCCGTTTAATTATTATTTTTATTTTTATATATATGAGTATGAGGACAATGCTGTTTTACCAGGTCTTCAGGGAAGGAAACCACACATTCATTCACAGAAATTAAGATAGAACATATCTGACCACAGTTGTGCTTGACTTAAATCTTTAGCCTGGCTTTTGCCTGGCTATATGGTATCACTCCATCACTTCTAGGTTTGGGGCACATCTTCAGCTTCCTAATGCATTTTGCATTTCGCTTATTCTACTATGGTAGTTCCACAGACTCTTCTAGAGGTGTTCCATTTTGTGACATCTGCAAACATGATTCCGCTACATGCTTATCTGCTGACTAAATGTTGATTAGCAGTGACCCCGAGAATAGATAAGGAAGGGTCAATTCTCTGGACTATACATATCACAGCACTATTCTTGCACTTCTAATTTTAACTGCCTTTGCACAGTAGACATTTGGTAAATATTTCTTGAAATGAATTGACTTATTTTTTTTTTCTCTACAAAATAACTTTAACTTGTGCTTACTCCTGTTATAAACGTTGCATTTTCCTGGAAAATTGCACATGGTTTGTATATTTATCTGAAAAGCCTTAATTTGTCTACTTCAACGCTTTCAGTCTTAAATGATATGATTGGAGTAAGCGATATTGTGAGCTTTCTAAAACATAAATCTGCACATAATAGTGCTCAAAAATTAGCTATTAAACATTTTTAAGCAGGACTTAGAACAGCAGTGTAGGTAACTTAGCATTTTGAAAATTATTTGCCTCAGACCTGTGAAAGAATCTGGTAGATACTAGAGACAGTACCTTTAAAATTCTCATTAAAATTATTTGCCCATGCATTAGCAGTTTGGTGGACTAACCATTACCATACCCACATAACATGTCCGGAAACATATGTTATCTCTGACTTTCTAACAGCTCTGTAAAGTTTTCATTTTACAGAAATAAAATCTGAGTCTGGGAGTTAAAATTGTATTTGCCTAAAGTATACATATTCTAAGTGGGAATTGTCATCATTAAAGTACAAATATATTTGATATCAAATTTCTTTAATATATGATAAAGTGAAATTAATAAAGTTGACCATAATTGATATGATTTTAAAGCACTGAGCAAGTGAAAAGAGATGAGAATGCTGTAATTTTTTTTTAAATTGCAGGCACCCATATTTTTACAGGGATAGATACAAACTGCTGTGTTGTCCACATGTGAAAGGAACTGGGAGAGAACTGAGACCTCTTACTCATTTTCTTTCTGTTTGTTCTTTTCTCAAATTACAGAGCTTTATTTGAAACATTTCTAAAGACTTTCAGAGCATATTATTTTCCCTTTATGCTGAAAAAATCCTGCTTATTATAGCTTACTTTCTATTATTATCTTGCAACACATTCCATGCTGTCCTTTGTCAAATCTCAATGGTGTGGCAGTTTGCTCTTGATGATTACTTTGTTGGAGACCTGCCTTATTTTTTCTACTGTTTACTTTTTCTAGTAAATGTCTGTATATGTTTTTTCTATTTTCATCAATGCCGTTTACCTTCTTACAAATTCTAACTTACGGTGTGTCTGTCTGACTTTGAGCAAATGGAATTGAAAAATTCTGGAGTATCAATTCATCTAGGCTAATTTGTGCATCTCTAAATACATGTCTTTCTGAGCCCCATCAACTATGGAGCTAAACATTGGATCATGGTGAGTGAAACCAGAATTTTTCAGCTGAATTTAATCCTAGGATTAGCCTAGATTTGTTACATTTAAGAATTTACATATTCAACTACAGGAAAACCTATTGGTGTTAAAAATAGGCTTATTTGATCATGTGATTAATTTATACCCTAAATATCAATCAGAAAAGCTGATAGAACCATCATCAGATGAATTTTTTTACTATACCATTTTTTTTCTGTTTAATATTCACTTCCTTCCAATTCTTGATGTTAAAATTTCAATGTTAGTAAAAAACACAGAATCTGAAAGGGCTCCATTTGTCTAGTTAATATGAATTCTATTAAGACTCAGGACATCTCTCTTTTCTACTGTACTGCCCTGACATTTAGGTACTGCATGAAAGCCAGTTAACTATACACACAGGTGCCAAAGTTATCACCTGAGCTTCATTTCAGATAAAATTACTACTTTCTTATTTCCAGAGGAAAGTAAGCCATAAATTCCTACCTCAAAAGTAATAGTAACAGGGTGATGACAATTGAATAGTAATCACAGCCATATATTAATTGTTTTAAGCTGCAGGGGTAGGGACAGATGATTGTCACAGATTCTCTCTGCAGGTCCCACTGAGACTTTAAACTGTGACTGTCTGTTGCCTCTTCATTCTAAATTGTTGCTGAGCTACTCCCCCCACTTCTTCTCCTTCATCTTATATCTTCTTTGATTCTTGTCTCACATATTATCAAAGCCTTTCCCAGAGTTTCTTTGTCGTCATTATCATATATATCCAGATGGGAATATCTTCTTGTCTGGCCCAATTTTCAGAAATGCAGTTTCTGTGTATGTGTTAAGAGAAAGGGAGTCCTGTGGCTGAATAGCTAGCAAACCTTTGACATCTTTGGCTGAATGACATCTCCCGTTTTTCCCAGGCAAAGAAAGTAGCTTTTAGAACACTGATTCACAGTGTTATTGGGGGGATATATAAAAAGGAGCTTCTGATTTCAGTAATCAATAGCAAATTAAAATATCACATTTCATATATTTTAAGGAAAATAATGAATGTCCAACTATATTATTGTATGTATGTATTCATCTTCTTTTCAGAATTTTAGACTTATTGGAAATAAAGCTTATGAACATGAATTGACCCTGTATTCCAGAGATTTAATAATTTTAAATTTCAAATCAAAAGCTTTGAAGTTACATGTTGTTTTATGCATTTAGGATAGCTGGTTGTCATCTCCTATAGCACTAAGTTGCCTTTCATAATAACTTATCACTCCTGATTAGGACTGTGGGAAGGGACAGTGCAATATTGGCTGCAAGAATTGACAGAAAGTAAAGTCAGAAGCCCTGGAATAATCTTGTAACTGCAAGTTTTATCTTTAGTTTAAAATATATTAATAAAGCAACTGAAGCTAAAAGGTCATCCACAGCTTGAGGTTGAGGACATTGTTTTTGTGGCAAGGCTCTCTCCTAAGAATGTTTAACTAACTAGAAGATTGCACAGTGGGTGACAGCTCTTCAGGTTCTGGGCAAGTGCCAGGAGACCTCCCTAATAAGGTGTAAATATGGAGCTGATGACCATCTGTGTCCCATCAGGTAGAAAGTTCTTGGGGACCATCCAGCCCACCTTCACATATAATGCTGGCCAAATGTCTTAGGATCTTCCTGCTGTTTTAAGCTTCTCTAATATGCAGCTATTTTTTCTTAGTATTTAGCAATAACAGTATTTTTGTGTTGCCTGAGTAATTCTTCTTGTGACTAGAGACTAGACAAAAGTTGTAGGAAAGAACAGAAATATTAAAACAGATACATTAGAGAAACAGTTTTCCATACTGGTGTAGTGCATGCTGGATGCTGACTCCAAGACTCTGAGGTTCTTCACAGAGCCATCCCTACATACAGAACTTGATGTGGCTTCTTGTAGTTCCAATGATGCTAACTAAGGTGTGGGGCTCTTAGCAAGGTTCTGAAATAGAAAGTGCCTTTTGTAGACAGGTAATGAAGTCCAGGAAATCTGATGGTGCAAAGGTGACTGGGGTTTTTGCCTCTTAAGGGAAAACAATCTTCTTCAACCACCTTTCTTATAGTTGTATATGTTTAGGAAAAGCCCACTATTTTCAAAAAATGTTCAAAAGACAGTAATTTCCCAGTGTGAGCCTACATTGTTTTACCCATTACACACAGATTCTGCTTTGTGTCCCTTCTAAAATGTGTCCGCATCTTAACCTAGCTGATGCTGAAAATTTCATGCATTTATCACTCCACCTCATCACTACTGCAGTTCTTTTTTTTTTTTTTTTTCTTCTTGTTTAGTGGCATTTTGTTTTAGGAAAAAGAGGTTAGATTTACAGCCTTGGGAATGAAAGGTGTCTCTTTTGAAAAGCAGAATAAATATTATATAGAGAGTGAGAGCATTTGTGCAAATGCAGGCAAAGAGCTGTGTCTGCTCTTTTGGGCTCCTCAGCATGCGAATTCCCGCCAGTGCTTGCTGACATTTTTAATAACAGCATGAGTGGCCAAGAAACCAACTGAAGACCTTGTGACTAAGTGGGAAAAATGCATAATAGAAAAAGGAGTGTGTAGTTAATCCTTCTTTCTGGGGTAATGGAATCAGAGCATTGGAGCAAAGACATCCAAATTATCAGTATCTGACTTAGCATGCTTTGGGTTGTTTTCAATAAAATTTTTCTGTCTGATTCATTTATATAACTCAGAAAATAGAAAGACGATCCTATTCACAGCACAGTTTTAGACCATCTTGGAAGATGCAATGTATAAAACAGAACTCTGCCCTGAATAATAAATGGCTAAATTATTGTGCAAGGGAAGTATGGAGTTATTGGTACAGAAAATAAGTACTATAAGAATTCAGAGTCAGAAAAGTCAATACGGGACAAGTGGACAGGAAGACTTTATGGGAATAGATAGAACTTGACCTTAATCTTGAACAATAAGTGGACTTTTTTTGATAGGTGTAGAGGGGGAAAATGGTAGCAAGAAGCACTGAAGGTGGGACTAAGAAGAGGTTGGAAGAGTCCGTTCTCAGGTGTAAAGAGATCACGAACGCTTGATGGAAGGAATGGAATCCAGCTGTGGCAACTCAGTAGCTGAGGAAGTCAACATTTGCTTTGGGGAATGAATAGTGGTTAAGCAATAACTTTAAAAAAAAAAATTAATTCATTTATTTTTGGCTGTGTTGGGTCTTCGTTTCTGTGCGAGGGCTTTCTCTAGTGGCGGCGAGCAGGGACCACTCTTCATCGCGGTGCACGGGCCTCTCACTGTTGCGGCCTCTCTTGCTGCGGAGCACAGGCTCCAGACGCGCAGGCTCAGTAGTTGTGGCTCACGGGCCCTGTTGCTCCGCGGCATGTGGGATCTTCCTGGACCAGGGCTCAAACCCGTGTCCCCTGCGTTGGCAGGTGATTCTCAACCACTGCGCCACCAGGGAAGCCCAAGCAGTAACTTTTGAAAGAATTTCTCTTTCTGGCTCCTCTTGACCATGAGAGACAGAGTGATAATTTCTTTGATTACGAGTTAAGTAAGAAAGAGGTGTTCAAGAAGGTAAGATTTTGAAAGCCACATTTGGAAGGAACGAGTTGGCTGTGATGGCTTGCCTGCGGATACTTTGAAGGTAGAACTCCTTCCAATCTTAAACTAGTCACACCTGGATCTGTAGAGCTCAGGTGAGAGGGTCTGGAAATCATTTTGAAAACAGAGATAGATAATAAAGATCCTATTGCTATACCAGTCTTCCAGGTGCCTATATAAGATAGAACTTTACAGCAACTTTATGAGGTAGATTTTACTATGTTCATTTCAGAGATGAAAAATTTCAGCTTCTAGGAAGTTATTTGGCTTGTTCAATGCCCCACAAATACAGGGTGACAGAGCTGGGGTTTAACTTCAAGAGCTTCTGCCTTTGCACTCATGCCCTTTCCATTAACCTGTATTACTTTGTCACATTATGCGGGTAGAAAGTACAAAGCAACAATGGCAGTGATCTAGAAACGTACACATTTTTTTCTAAAGGCTCATCGTCACACAGATGAAATTAAACCAGAAACAGATACGAGATAGGACATAATTTAGTGCTCTTCTACAAGTCATTATTATAGTTACAGAGATTAAGGTTTGTGCTTCTTTTCTTATTCATCCCATCAATAAACACAACTATACTCCCAGCTCTCCATGTTTGTATAGTTTACAGAGTACTTTAAAAATGTTTTAAAATAATCTTCACAAAAATTCATTAATAGCAGGTAGGGTATGGGCATTATTTCCAATTTTTGGAAAGAAAAACTGAGATTCCAGAGGTGCTAAATGGTAGAGCTAGTAGCTGAATCCAGTTTTTGTTTCTAAATCTAATGGTGCACTTAGTTCTAGGTATCTCAAATGCCAGCACTATGTCACCCATGTTGGCTTTTGGAAAAATGACTAGGTGTGATCTGTTCTTGTTTTTTATCTGACCATCACAGCTATTGCAGCCTGAAATACTTTTCTAAACTTTATAGAAGATACTTCTCTACTTATAATCATTTTCTTTATCATTTTCTAATCCAGAGTAGTTTATATTTCCCAGTTAGGTATTCCTGGAATGGTTCTCAGGTTACATCTCTAATTTCATCTAATTTTTCAGTTACTACTTTTAAGATTTCTTAAAATATATAAACCACTACCCCTCACATCAAACAGGATAAAAGAATGTTAATAGCCCTGATTATTATATATTAAGACTTGGAATCTGGTGTCAGTGGAAGCATCTATATGTCTTTCTCTTTTTGCATAAGTTCAGTCATGGTTAATTATTCATTAAATAATTTCATGTCATTGAAAGGGCAGAAAAACAATATGGGGAAAAATCCTGGTTTCTTAAATTACACTGATCTTTCCTTATAGATAATATGGATAATGGCCTCCTTTTAAAACTAAATGAAGTTACATATTGGACTTGTAAGTTTGTCACAGACTTACCTCACTTTTAGCACCCAGGACCCTTTGAAGCCATTTGGAGCCTCATGCTGCTTTTTTCCATAGTCTTTGCACCCTGATGGCCCAGGCACACTTAGCTCTGCCATGTCGAGCCCTGGGAGAAAGTCAAGGTCAAACTACTTGGCATTTTCCACACCAGAAGGCAGAGTCATTGTAGGAAATGGGTGACAGCCCCTGTATGAGAGGGAGAGAGAGAGAAGCAGCATGCATTTCCTATTCACTCTAGTGTAATGTGAGGCTGGGCCTGCAGGGTCCCCTGTTATTGCATTCTCTTACCTAAGGTAATCCTGAGAGGTATTACCACTGGAAGAAAAATAGAAAATGCAATGGGATCATCCTCAGCATTAACTATATTTAAATGTGTTCACTAGTCTTGAACAGTTCTCACACACTGATGATGAAATAAGGAGAAATTTCTTCAATGAGAAAACTACATTCTAACTCTGAGATTAAGTCAAAATAATTGAAAACACATGTAGGGGAGCAAAATATGCCACCCCAAAATGTGTCTCTTTGGCATAAAGATTTTTTTAGACTGATCATTTTTAAGAAACAGAAGACCCAGGGAATTTTTCTTGTTACCTCCCCCTAACTGCCTAAAATAATTTAGATAGAGCCCTATTCCAGGAAAGAAGCTATCAGATAGATAACTATAATATGAACTAGGTGTGGTAGACAGGGAAGAACCTATCAGAGTCTAAAATTTCTCTCTGTCCCATTGTCTCTGCATGGCCCAGCAAACATTTATTTACCAAACATTTGCTTTCCATCTCCATGTGAGTTGCTTCCTCCCCTTTGAAGTCCCAAACCATACCCCCAACTTCCTCTTTTGTCTGAAGATGGTATTTAAGGTGAGGGCTTCAGCCATTTTGGAGAGTTACTCAGTTTTCCTGGGTTTCTCCCATGTATACATACTATTAAACTTTGTTTGATATTTCTCCTGTTAATCTGTCTCATGTCAATTTAAGTCTTAGACCAACTGGGAGAACCAAGAAGCGTAGAGGAAAATTTCTTCCCCCCAAAACAAGGTAACAATGGAAAGATTCCTGTGGCTGTGTGATACCACAGGGCTCCATGCAATTGAAAAGGAAAAATGCACACACAAAAAGAGTATCTGAAGAAAACACATGAGGAATGAGCATCAAAGAAATCAATAGGAAAAATTACCTCCCCTAAGTATAATGTCAAGGAAGCTCTATTGGAAAAAAATGTTGTAATACCTCCTCCTAGAGGAATATGCAGAGGTAAAGGCAAGCATTTTTAAGACTAGAAGAAACTACACTGGAATTTAAAACAAAAACTAATAATCTAGATGACAAAGACCTATGGAAGGTGTTTATGTGTTCCGTGGGGAAAATAAAATTAATGAAAAAATGAACATATTGCATTTATACACAACATATGTTTTATGCTATTCTAGTCCTAACACAGTATTTTTGTTATTCCAAATGATTAAGGATCCACTGTAATCCATTAGGTTTTTGTGGAATGGTTATATAGAATGACAACTCAATATTCTGCTGCTCTCCACAAAACTTTTGAAAGGCTTGGAGAATATACTTGGATAGGGGAGGTCTTCCTTCTACCCTTCTAGGTTTTTGACTGAGACATCCCTGTAATAAAAAGACAGATTAACAGGAGAAAAAAAAAAAGAAGAAGTTTAATAACATGTATACCTCCTGTATATGTGGTAGATACCCAGGAGAACTAACTCCCCAAAATGGCCCAAGCCACAACCTTAAATACCATCTCTAGCTAAAGACAGAAGAAGATGTTGGAGGGTAGGGGATTCAGTTATGGGAGTTTATCAAGAAAAGCACAGTAAACAAGAGTATGGCTGTTATACAGATTTAAGTCATTTCCTTCTCCATTGATAAGAGTTTCCAGAGATTTGGTCATCTTTCTCTTCCTGGTACAGAGAGGAAGACACCCTTACAAATGGACATTTCACTTATAAATGCAAATGTTTCTTACAAAAGGATAACTTCTACTCAGTTTTCAGAGCTTCTCCTGTGTCTGCTGTTTCTTAAAACTAATCAGCCTAAGATAATCCTTATGCCAAAGAGACATATTTTAGCGTGACAAATTATGCTCCCTTGAACTTGTTTGCTACAAGAAAAGAACCACAAATGCACCTGGCAGGTTTTATAAATATACTTTTTCTTTAAGTTGGCTTAAATGTGTATTTTATTTATTTTTTTTGCAACAGCTGTTTCTTTTTTTTCTTTTGGCTACATTGGGTCTTCGTTGCTGCGTGCGGGCTTTCTCTAGTTGTGGCGAATGGGGGCTACTCTTCATTGCAGTACGCAGGCTTCTCATTGCGGTGGCTTCTCTTGTTGCAGAGCACGGGCTCTAGTCACATGGGCTTCAGTAGTTGCAGCGCACGGGCTCAGTAGCTGTGGCTCGTGGGTTCTAGAGCGCAGGCTCAGTAGTTGTGGCGCACGGGCTTAGTTGCTGCGCGGCGTGTGGGATCTTCCCAGACCAGGGCTTGAACCCGTGTGCCCTGCATTGGCAGGCAGATTCTTAACCACTGTGCCACCAGGGAAACCCTAAACATGTATTTTTAAAAGAAGAGGGGATCAGACCTGGCTGATACTCAGCTGTAAGCTGAATAGGTTATAAAACTTATATCCTTTATCACTGGTCAGTATCCAGAAAGAATCAGTTAAATACTTAGACTATTACCTTGAAGTTGGGCATCTAGTGGACTTACACCTTTTCCATTTGATACAATATGAATTATTGCAACATGTTTTGGCCCCAAATCAGAAGAGCAGCATATTCTGTTTCACAAGGTTTATTGTCCACTTCAGATAGAAAAATAAAAGGTATTTGCTAAGAGTTCTATGTCCTTTTCTTAAAGAAAAAAAGAGTAAAACATTTATTTCTGAATGCTGAATGAGAATATGAATATAATTATGATATTTTTATTGCTTAATATTTTAAATTACCTAGACAATACATATTATGCTTAACCTTAGAATAACTATACTGTCTTGTATACTAATATTAAGAACACTATTTTAATTTTTTAAATTGCAGTTATGTATATTTCTTCTTTCATTTTAAAATTTTCTGAAACAAGAAAAAAACATACTAAATTTGTATGATGAAAATATATTTATGATTTAAAAACAATAAAGTCAAAAATTATACCTTCTCAGACATAATAATTGCAAGAAGCTGGCAATATTTAAATATTGAATGTGGGCTTTGAATTATTTCTCTAGGAGTGGTGAAAGTTCTTTGCTTCTTATTTACTATGAATTCATTGAATATCAGATGCTATCGCAGGCAATGAGATTCCAGAGGGGAAATCCAGAGTTTCTTCTGGGTTTATGGATTTGCACCTGAGTCTCTTTGGTGTTTAAGGGTGTATCCCTATCTTTTCATTACATGATCCTGATCTTTTTATGCACTGAGGCTGACCAGGGTCCAAAGTGTGTTCCATAACTGTGCAACTGGATAATATTGATATTAATCATAATGACATAGGCAAATATTTATTTAATGCTTACTATGTGCCAGACTTAATTTAAATGTTTTATATTACTGAATCTTCACAAAATACCCATGAGAATGTTCTTATTGTCCCTGTTTTACAGATGAGGAAGACAAGGAAAGGGCCAAGATTGAAAAAGTTTAACTTGTTAATGGCACAACTGATGTGAAGAATGTATTTTGACTTTCATATGTAGTGATATAACCTTGAACCTAATAACCCAACCAGTCAGGGTCCTTTTTAATGTTAGTAATGTGTCATGCATGAATAGTGTTTCTATGGACTGTGATCTCTTGAGGAATATTTCTGTTGAACTGTCTGAAGAGATTAATTCAGTCTTGGGTGAACAAGGAATCCTTCATGTGTTTATTGATAAAGTTGCAGGGCTCCATTCTCAGTGGTTAGGATATGGCCCTCTGGCCCTCTGTGAACTGCTTCTGAATCAGAGCTAGGACTGGCTCTGAAAGGTTTCCTGTCCCTCATCCAGGTTTCCCAGAGTGCATCAAGCTTTACCTTTGGAGAAGGTGCTCTCACCTTGAGAGGCTGTGCTGATCTTTCGTCGTTACAGTACTCTGGTACCTTCTCTCTCTGAATCCTTCCTACAACCTAAACCTTCTTATATCCTGGATATTTCTGCCCTACCCTCATCAATTTGTTTTTCCTTCCTAGCAATTCTTTTTCTTCTGAAGCTCTGTCCTTCTGGGGGTTTATGTCAGATATCTGCTATTATTCCAGAGATTCTCAAGTACTTTCACTAACACAGCCCTTTTAATTTCTTAGTGACTCATTAGGTATTTGTTGCAGTCACCCACAACTTGGAGGCTGTGGGGCCATCTTCCCTTTCAGCTAGTTGTTCTCAGACTCAGTTTCCATTTATAGTAGCATCCTCTCTCTTTGGAAGGATATGTTGCCTATTTGGGGTTCCATCTTTGATTCCATTTCACTTCCTGCTGCTCCTGCCACACAATTGCTGTTTCTTCTAGACCCTGCTCTTGCGGGGAGGGGGTAAAAGGAGAGGGGGGAGGGTTTGGGTACACCCATCCGCAATTTAGAGCTTCTGGGATTCCTCATCACCCAGTTTGTTAACATCATCGATGTTTCTCTCTGCTCCATTGCCCTTTTCCCTTAATTTCATCTGAAGACAATTCCTTTCCTGTTATTCTTTCTTAGTGGAATTCCTGTTCTTGTTTCATAAATTCAGCTTCTTCTCTTACCTCTCTGAGGGTATTAATATAACTTTTTCCTCTATCGTCGTCTTCTTTTCTCTACATATTCTCCTTTTCCTCAACTTGCTTATTGCTTTTGTTTGATTTGTTCTCTACTTGTTACATGGGAATCTTTCTTCAGATAGTTTGAACCTGGCAAACTTAGGTTGTTTACTCAGATAAACAACCTTTATTTGTGAGTTTATCCACTGAGGGCTTTGCTGTAGGGTGATTTGCCAGGTCTGTTCTTTGAGGAGCCTCTGATGTCAGTAATTTTAGGTTACCCCCACTAGAACTGGTCAGATTTCCTGGAGAAGGACCTTTCAATTTCTTGTGTGGAGGGAATAGAATTAATTGCCTTATCTGAAAGCAGACTCAAGAAATGGAGTTGAATTTGGGCCTCAGTATTCAATATGTGTGTGTTCTCTTATCTTCCTGTTGCTGGTATGGTGTCCCTACCTTCAATCTGTTCCCAAACCCCAGGATCCTCTATATTAACCTCTGTAAAACATAAACCTCTAGTCTTATAACAAGATAGGGGAGAGGATATTTTGTAGAGGAGGACAACTAACTACATCTTGAAGAGTCTATTTTCAGACCAATCTTCATTCCCTTTTGCAAATATAACTTTTGCCACCAGTTCTTTGTGGAGAATCAACAACGTACATCAGATTATATCTCTGCTTTTTTCTGACTGCTAAGTCAGTTTAAGGTTCTGTTTTCCAGGTTCCAAAATTTTATTGCTCTTATCTTCTTTCCTATTTTGTTGCCTTTTTTGGGGGGGTTATGATGTTTGAAACATCTTTTACCATTGTTTTAATGAAGTTGTTGAAGGGAATTAAAAGTAAATTTATGCATTCAGTTTACTGTCATTAACCAAATGTTAATGTGCTTTGATAAATACTCAAGCATATGAAAAATCTGTATATATTTATGGGTCCTACAATATTTTGGGCCTCCTTGAGTACAAAGATTCTATATCTTTGAAACATTTATTATTCTCACTTCTATATCATAATTGTCACAAGAACTGGGAGTTCTCTTATGTTCCAAGTCCCTCTGCAAGCACATTATCTGTTTTCCTACAGGAGAGATATTATCCCTTACTATGTTAATAATCTAGTACATAGGAAAGTGCCCATCATAGACCTTTAATTTTCTGAAAAATTACTACCTTATATGAAAACTATAAAATGAATCCCTTGCCATTTTTTTCCCATACCATTAAATTCTGAACCATTAATCTTAGGTATTAATCACAAATGCCTAAGATTAAGTTTTAACTGTAACAAATGGGTGTTTCCACTTTGAAAAAGGTTGCTCACCCCTTTCCTTTCAACCGAAGTTTACTTTATTGGATTTGTGTTCCTAATTATTTCAGAAAGACTTTTTAAAAGAAAACTGACTATCTGATTATTTTTAGTATATTTTTAAACTTATCTATTGTTGTAAAGCAAAGTACCCGAAAACCTAGTGGCTGAAAACAATAATTTATGTTGCTGATAACTTTGTGAGTCTAGGAATTCTGGAAGGGCTTGACTGAGTGGTTTGTCTCTGATTCATATGACATCATCAGAGTACCCCAGACGTAAGGGATCTGGTTCCAAAAGGATGTCTTCCCTCACATGTCTGGCACCGTAGTATCTTCTGGCCTCTCTCTCACCACCTCGCGTCTGATCTTCTGTGTCCTCCTCATGTACCTTGGGCTCTCACAGCATGGCAGTCTCAGGCTAGTCAGACTTCCTACATAGCAGTTGGCTTCCTCAAGAGCAAATGTTCCACGAATAAGACAGGAAATGTTTCCCAGGACAGGAAGTAGGAGCTGACCTCAGCCTGGAAACTAGGATAGCATCACTTGTGTTACATTCCATTGATCAGAGCAGTCACAGAGCCTGCCCATACTCAACGGGAGGTGACATAGAGACCATCTCTCAATGGGAGGAATGACAGAAAATTTGCAGCTATCTCTAATCTGCTAATCAGTCTCTCTCTTTCCCTCTCTCTCTCTCACACACACACATATATACACACAAACACACACACAATAAACATGTATACATACTACCTATAAAAAGATTTGAGGGCTTCCGTGGTGGCGGAGTGGTTGGGAGTCCGCCTGCCGATGCAGGGGACACGGGTTCGTGCCCCGGTCCGGGAGGATCCCACATGGCGCGAAGCGGCTGGGCCTGTGAGCCATGGCTGCTGAGCCTGCGCGTCCGGAGCCTGTACTCCGCAAGAGGGGAGGCCACAGCAGCGAGAGGCCCGCGTACCGCAAAAAAAAAAAAAAAATTTGGCCAATTTCAGAACCTAAAGCAGTACATCTGCAAAATGGATGACAAAACCCATAAACACCAGCCATATATAGGAGAACCAGAGATCCCCTACCCCTTTTTCATTACTGTTTTCTAATGATGTATTTTTAGTAGAAGTTCTCCCCATAGCTATGACTGATATCACTTCTGATCCCAGAGCGGGGGAGAACAAAACTTCACTGAATGAATTTTCTTAAGAGCCACCAACCTACCTATAATACAGTGCTGAGATTGTCACTTCATTCCCCAGAGGGTGTGGCTCTGTTTGGACAATTCCCCACTTGCCATTAAGATGGCAGAGGAAGAATATAAGGTATCTCTGCCAAGGAAATGTCATCTTTCAAAGCAGCAGCAGGCAGGAGCTATGGTGGCAGTTCCTTAATACCAGAAAAATAATAACCTCACAGAAGAGATGATCTGGACTGATCTAGCTGCTTGACCTTATACAAATAGTTATATTTTCTGTGTGCTTTCATTTATAAAATAGAGCCAATAATTTTGTTACCAAGGGGTTGTTGTGAGACTAAAATGAGGACACTCATATAGAGTCACATTACCTGGAAAAGAACGGGATATGGGTTTTTTGTCTATTATTATTAACATTATTATTATTAAGGAACAATATGAAAATGTAGTGGTATAACCACTTACAGGGTTGACATACTTTAGCATTCATTATATCTAACTTATTAATATCAAAATATATTGAGTTGTATAAAAGGGTTGTACAGAATCCTTGAATCAGTGCCAGCTACAAGTACATTCAAATAGTAATTACCATAAGGAGCATTTTAAGATCATTTCGAAACTTCCCATAGGATGAACACTACAGCTTGTCAGTACCGTCCCTCTGATATCTTTTCATATGGAAATCTACTGAGGCTTCATCCTAAAACCATGAGATTTATCTGTACCAAATTGCAATAAACTCAAGCTTTTGCCTGCAAGATGTGATGCAGTAAGTCTGTCCCTTTCCTTACTTGCATCTGGATGGCAGCTCATTAGGACATGGTCCTGTCAATATGATTATCATCATCATCATCATCATCATCATCATTTCACATATTCTAATCACATGTTGGTTTCAGATAATGAAAAAAAAAGTGACTTCAGCCTGCATCCCTGACCTCAGTCATCTATCATTTTGAGAGTGACCTGTTGGTATTAGAGGGGACTAAATATAATTACATGGTTGGGGGAGTGTAAACTATCCCCATTGCTAGGAAACAAACCAATACAGCCAGTCTTCGCAGCACCCCATGTGGCACAGTGGCATCACCTATGAACGAGTTCTTGGTATGCAAGAAGGTTTGCTCTCTTACCTGTGGCCTGGAGCTTGTGATCCTAAAACAATTCACTTACTAGAAAGTATTTTCTCAAGAAAAGGGCATCAGCTTCAGAGACACACAGATCTGGATTCTAATCTTGGCTGTATTACTTAATGGCTTTTTGTCTTAGGGAAACATAATTAACCACTCTGATACTTGAGTTATTCAGTTGTATAATGTTTATATTATAAAATTATCATAACAACGCATCTTTTTTTAAAAACTTGTTACCATATGGACACTCCCACCTACGTTATTTTGAAGCAATTACCAGATATGTTACATCTTGAAGTATATCAATGTGTATCTTTAACATTAAAGAAATTCCTTAATAACATAACTTCTGTGAAATTATGATACCTAAATTATTAACAATAATTAATATTATTATCATTAATTCATAACATCAAATATTCAGCCAATGTTCATATTTCTCCAATTGCCTTTGCAATTATTGTTATATTTTACAGTCTTTGTTTGCATTGGGATCAAAATAATGTCCCATATTAGTTGATACATCTTTTAAGTGTCTTTTTAAAAATAAGCTTTTTTTTTTAACATCTTTATTGGAGTATATTTGCTTTACAATGGTGTGTTAGTTTCTGCTTTATAAAAAAGTGAATCAGTTATACATATACATATGTTCCCATATCTCTTCTCTCTTGCATCTCCCTCCCTCCCACCCTCCCTATCCCACCCCTCCAGGTGGTCACAAAGCACCGAGCTGATCTCCCTGTGCTATGCGGCTGCTTCCCACTAGCTATCTACCTTACGTTTGGTAGTGTATATATATCCATGCCTCTCTCTCGCTTTGTCACAGCTTACCGCTCCCCCTCCCCATATTCTCAAGTCCATTCTCTAGTAGGTCTGTGTCTTTATTCCTGTCCTACCCCTAGGTTTTTCATGACATTTTTTTCCCTTAAATTCCATATATATGTGTTAACATGCGGTATTTGCCTTTCTCTTTCTGACTTACTTCGCTCTGTATGACAGACTCTAAGTCTATCCACCTCATTACAAATAGCTCAATTTCGTTTCTTTTTATGGCTGAGTAATATTCCATTATATATATGTGCCACATCTTCTTTATCCATTCAACCGATGATGGACACTTAGGTTGTTTCCCTCTCCCGGCTATTGTAAATAGAGCTGCAGTGAACATTTTGGTACATGACTCTTTTTGAATTATGGTTTTCTCAGGGTATATGCCCTGTAGTGGGATTGCTGCGTCATATGGTAGTTCTATTTGTAGTTTTTTAAGGAACCTCCATACTGTTCTTCACAGTGGCTGTATCAATTTACATTCCCACCAGCAGTGCAAGAGGGTTCCCTTTACTACACACCCTCTCCAGCATTTATTGTTTCTAGATTTTTTGATGATGGCCATTCTGACTAGTGTGAGATATCTCATTGTAGTTTTGATTTGCATTTCTCTAATGATTAATGATGTTGAGCATTCTTTCATGTGTTTGTTGGCAGTCTGTATATCTTCTTTGGAGAAATGTCTATTTAGGTCTTCTGCCCATTTTTGGATTGTGTTGTTTGTTTTTCGGCATTGAGCAGCATGAGCTGCTTATAAATTTTGGAGATTAATCCTTTGTCAGTTGCTTCATTTGCAAAAATTTTTTCCAATTCTGAGGGTTGTCTTTTGGTCTTGTTTATGGTTTCCTTTGCTGTGCAAAAGCTTTGAAATTTCATTAGGTCCCATTTGTTTTTGTTTTTATTTCCATTTCTCTAGGAGGTGGGTCAAAAAGGATCCTGCTGTGATTTATGTCATAGAGTGTTCTGCCTATGTTTTCCTCTAAGAGTTTGATAGTTCCTGGCCTTACATTTAGGTCTTTAATCCACTTTGAGCTTATTTTTGTGTATGGTGTTAGGGAGTGATCTAATCTCATACTTTTATATGTAGGTGTCCATTTTTCCCAGCACCACTTATTGAAGAGGCTGTCCTTTCTCCACTGTACATTCCTGCCTCCCTTATCAAAGATAAGGTGACCATATGTGTGTGGGTTTATCTCTGGGCTTTCTATCCTGTACCATTGATCTATATTTCTGTTTTTGTGCCCGTACCATGCTGTCTTGATTACTGTAGCTTTGTAGTATAGTCTGAAGTTAGGGAGCCTGATTCCTCCAGCTCCGTTTTTCGTTCTCAAAATTGCTTTGGCTATTCGGGATCTTTTGTGCTTCCATACAAATTGTGAAAGATTTTGTTCTAGTTCTGTGAAAAATGCCAGTGGTATTTGATAGGGATTGCATTGAATCTGTAGATTGCTTTGGGTAGTAGAGTCATTTTCACAATGTTGATTCTTCCAATCCAAGAACATGGTATATCTCTCCATCAATTTGTATCATCTTTAATTTCTTTCATCAGTGTTTTATAATTTTCTGCATACAGGTCTTTTGTCTCCTTAGGTAGGTTTATTCCTAGAAATTTTATTCTTTTTGTTGCAATGGTAAATGGGAGTGTTTTCTTGATTTCACTTTCAGATTTTTCATCCTTAGTGTATAGGAATGCCAGAGATTTGTGTGCATTAATTTTGTATCCTGCTACTTTACCAAATTCATTGTTTAGCTCTAGTAGTTTTCTGGTAGCATCTTTAGGATTCTCTGTGTATAGTATCATGTCATCTGCAAACAGTGACAGCTTTACTTCTTCTTTTACAATTTGGATTCCATTTATTTCCTTTTCTTCTCTGATTGCTGTGGCTAAAACTTCCAAAACTATGTTGAATAAGAGTGGTGAGAGTGGGCAACCTTGTCTTGTTCCTGATCTTAGTGGAAACGCTTTCAGTTTTTCACCATTGAGGACGATGTTGGCTGTGGGTTTGTCATATATGCCCTTTATTATGTTGAGGAAAGTTCCCTCTATGCCTACTTTCTGCAGGGTTTTTATCATAAATGGGTGTTGAATTTTGTCAAAAGCTTTCTTTGCATCTATTGAGATGATCATATGGTTTTTCTCCTTCAATTTGTTAATATGGTGTATCATGTTGATTGATTTGCGTATATTGAAGAATCCTTGCATTCCTGGAATAAACCCCACTTGATCATGGTGTATGATCCTTTTAATGTGCTGTTGGATTCTGTTTCCTAGTATTTTGTTGAGGATTTTTGCATCTATGTTCATCAGTGATATTGGCCAGTAGTTTTCTTTCTTTGTGACATCCTTGTCTGGTTTTGGTATCAGGGTGATGGTGGCCTCGTAGAATGAGTTTGGGAGTGTTCCTTCCTCTGCTGTATTTTGGAAGAGTTTGAGAAGGATAGGTGTTAGCTCTTCTCTAAATGTTTGATAGACTTTGCCTGTGAAGCCATCTGGTCCTGGGCTTTTGTTTGTTGGAAGATTTTTAATCACAGTTTCAATTTCAGTGCTTGTGATTGCTCTGTTCATATTTACTATTTCTTCCTGGTTCAGTCTCTGAAGCTTGTGCATTTCTAAGAATTTGTACATTTCTTCCAGGTTGTCCATTTTATTGGCATAGCGTTGCTTGTAGTAATCTCTCACGATCTTTTGTATTTCTGCAGTGTCAGTTGTTACTTCTCCTTTTCATTTCTAATTCTATTGATTTGAGTCTTCTCCCTTTTTTTCTTGATGAGTCTGGCTAATGGTTTATCAATTTTGTTTATCTTCTCAAAGAACCAGCTTTTAGTTTTATTGATCTTTGCTATCATTTCCTTCATTTCTTTTTCATTTATTTCTGATCTGATTTTTATGATTTCTTTCCTTCTGCTAACTTTGGGGTTTTTTTTTTTCTTCTTTCTCTAATGGCTGTAGGTGCAAGGTTAGATTGTTTATTTGAGATGTTTCCTGTTTCCTAAGGTAGGATTGTATTGCTATAAACTTCCCTCTTAGAACTGCTTTTGCTGCATCCCATAGATATTGGGTCGTCATGTCTCCATTGTCATTTGTTTCTAGGTATTTTTTGATTTCCTCTTTGATTTCTTCAGTGATCACTTTGTTATTAAGTAGTGTATTGTTTAGCCTCCATGTGTTTGTATTTTTTACAGATCTTTTCCTGTAATTGATATCTAGTCTCATAGCATTGTGGTCGGAAAAGATACTTGATACAATTTCAATTTTCTTAAATTTACCAAGGCTTGATTTGTGACCCAAGGTATGACCTATCCTGGAGAATGTTCCATGAGCCCCTGAGAAAAATGTGTATTCTGTTGTTTTTGGAGGGAATGTCCTATAAATATCAATTAAGTCCATCTTGTTTAATGTATCATATAAAGCTTGTGTCTCCTTATTTATTTTCCTTTTGGATGACCTGTCCATTGGTGAAAGTGGGGTGTTAAAGTCCCCTACTATGAATGTGTTACTGTTGATTTCCCCTTTTATGGCTGTTAGTATTTGCCTTATGTATTGATGTGCTCCTATGTTGGGTGCATAAATATTTACAACTGTTGTATCTTCTTCTTGGATCGATCCCTTGATCATAATGTAGTGTCCTTCTTTGTCTCTTCTAATAGTCTTTATTTTAAAGTCTATTTTGTGTGATATGAGAATTGCTACTCCAGCTTTCTTTTGGTTTCCATTTGCATGAAATAATCTTTTTCCATCTCCTCACTTTCAGTCTGTATGTGTCTCTAGGTCTGAAGTGGGTTTCTTGCAGACAGCAAATATATGGGTCTTGTTTTTGAATCCATTCAGCCAATCTGTGTCTTTTGGTGGGAGCATTTAGTCCATTTACATTTAAGGTAATTATCGATATGTATATTCCTATTTCCATTTTCTTAGTTTTTTTGGGTTCGTTATTGTAGGTCTTTTCCTTCTCTTCTGTTTCTTGCCTAGAGAAGTTCCTTTAGCAGTTGTTGTAGAGCTGGTTTGGTGGTGCTGAACTCTCTCAGCTTTTGCTTGTCTGTAAAGGTTTTAATTTCTCCATCAAATCTGCATGAGATCCTTGCTGGGTAGAGTAATCTTGGTTGCAGGTTCTTCTCCTTCATCACTTTAAATATGTCCTGCCAGTCCCTTCTGGCTTGCAGAGTTTCTGCTGAAAGATCAGCTGTTAACCTTACGGGGATTCCCTTGTGTGTTATTTGTTGTTTTTCCCTTGCTGCTTTTAATATGTTTTCTTTGTATTTAATTTTTGACAGTTTGATTAATATGCGTCTTGGTGTTTTTCTCCTTGGATTTATCCTGTATGGGACTCTCTGTGCTTCCTGGACTTGATTAACTATTTCCTTTCCCATATTAGGGAAGTTTTCAACTATAATCTCTTCAAATATTTTCTCAGTCCCTTTCTTTTTCTCTTCTTCTTCTGGAACCCCTATAATTCGAATGTTGGTGCGTTTGATGTTGTCCCAGAGGTCTCTGAGACTGTCCTCAGTTCTTTTCATTCTTTTTTCTTTATTCTGCTCTGCAGTAGTTATTTCCACTATTTTATCTTCCAGGTCACTTATCCGTTCTTCTGCCTCAGTTATTCTGCTATTGATCCCATCTAGAGTATTTTTAATTACATTTATTGTGGTGTTCATCGTTGTTTGTTTCATCTTTAGTTCTTCTAGGTCCTTGTTAAATGTTTCTTGCATTTTGTCTATTCTATTTCCAAGATTTTGGATCATATTTACTATCATTATTCTGAATTCTTTTCCAGGTAGACTGCCTATTTCCTCTACATTTGTTAGGTCTGGTGGGTTTTTATCTTGCTTCTTCATCTGCTGTGTGTTTTTCTGTCTTCTCATTTTTCTTATCTTAGTGTGTTTGGGGTTTCCTTTTTGCAGGCTGCAGGTTCGTAGTTCCTGTTGTTTTTGGTGTCTGTCCCCAGTGGCTACGGTTGGTGCAGTGGGTTGTGTAGGCTTCCTGGTGGAGGGGACTAGTGCCTGTGTTCTGGTGGATGAAGCTGGATCTTGTCTTTCTGGTGGGCAGGTCCATGTCTGGTGGTGTGTTTTGGAGTGTCTGTGAACTTCCTGTCTTGCTAGTTGTTTGGCATAGGATGTCCAGCACTGTAGCTTGCTGGTCGTTGAGTGAAGCTGGGTGCTGGTGTTGAGATGGAGATCTCTGGGAGATTTTCGCCGTTTGATATTATGTGGAGCTGGGAGGTCTCTTTTTGACCAGTGTCCTGAAGTTGGCTCTCCCTCCTCAGAGGCACAGCACTGACTCCTGGCTTCTGCACCAAGAGCCTTTCATCCACACGGCTCAGAATAAAAGGGAGAAAAAGTAGAAGGAAAGAATTAGTAGAAGTAGAAAGAGAGAAAGAAAGAAAGAAAGAAAGGAGGGAGGAAGGAAGGAAGGAGGGACGGAAGGAAAAAAAGAAAGGAGATAAAGTAAAATAAAATAAGATAAAATATAATAAAGTTATTAAAATAAGAAAATAATTATTAATAGAAAACAAACAAACAAAAAATAACGGACGGATAGAATCCTAGGACAAATGTTTCAAGCAAAGCTATACAGACAAAATCTCACACAGAAGCATACACATACACACTCACAAAAAGAGGAAAAGGGAAAAAAATCATAAATATTGCTCTCAATGTTCACCTCCTCAATTTGGAATGATTCATTGTCTAAAGGAGGGAAGGAAGGAAAGAAAGAAAGAAAGAAGATAAAGTAAAATAAAGTTATTAAAATAAAAAATAATTATTAAAAAAAAAAAAGGACAGATAGAACCGTAGGACAAATGGTGGAAGCAAAGCTATACCGACAAAATCCCACACAGAAGCATACACATACACACTCACAAAAAGAGGAAAAGGGGAAAAAATAGTAAATATTGCTCTCAGTCCACCTCCTTAATTTGGGTTGATTCGTTGTCTATTCATGTATTCCACAGATGCAGGGTACGTCAAGTTGATTGTGTAGCTTTAATCCGCTGCTTCTGAGGCTGCTGGGAGAGATTTCCCTTTCTCTTCTTTGTTCTCACAGCTCCCAGGGGCTCAGGTTTCGATTTGGCCCTGCCTCTGCGTGTAGGTCGCCGGAGGGCGTCTGTTCTTCACTCAGACAGGACGGGGTTAAAGGAGCCGCTGACTCGGGGGCTCCGGCTCACTCAGGCTGGGGGGAGGGAGGGGCACGGAGTGCGGGGTGAGCCTGCTGCGTCAGAGGCCGGCGTGACGTTGCACGAGCCTTAGGCGTGCCGTGCGTTCTCCCGGGGAAGTTGTCCCTGGATCCCGGAACCCTGGCAGTGGCGGGCTGCACAGGCTCCCCGGAAGGGGGGTGTGGATAGTGACCGGTGCTCGCACACCGGCTTCTTGGTGGCGGCAGCAGCAGCCTTAGCGTCTCATGCCCGTCTCTTGGATCCGCGCTTTTAGCCGCGGCTCGCGCCCGTCTCTGGAGCTCCTTTAAGCAGCGCTCTTAATCCCGTCTCCTCGCGCACCAGGAAACAAAGAGGTAAGAAAAAGTCTCTTGCCTCTTCGGCAGGTCCAGACTTTTCCCCGGACTCCCTCCCGGCTAGCCGTGGCGCACTAACCCCCGGCAGGCTGTGTTCCTACCGCCAACCCCAGTCCTCTCCCTGCGCTCCGAGAGAAGCCCGAGCCTCAGCTCCCAGCCCCGCCCACCCCAGCGGCTGAGCAGACAAGCCTCTCAGGCTGGTGAGTGCCGGTCGGCCCGATTCTCTGTGCGGGAATCTCGCTGCTTTGCCCTCCGCACCCCTGTGGCTGTGGTCTCCCCTGCAGCTCCGAAGCTTTCCTCCTCCGCCACCCACAGTCTCGGCCCGCGAAGGGGCTTCCTAGTGTGTGTAAACCTTTCCTCCTTCACAGGTCCCTCCCACTGGTGCAGGTCCTGTCCCTATTGTCTCTGTTTATTCTTTTTTCTTTTGCCCTACCCAGGTACGTGGGGGGTTTCCTGCCTTTTGGGAGGTCTGAGGTCTTCTGCCAGCGTTCAGTAGTTGTTCTGTAGGAGTTGTTCCACGTGTAGATGTATTTCTGGTGTATTTGTGGGGAGAAAGGTGATCTCTGTGTCTTACACTTCCACCATCTTCCCGCAAGCCCTCAAAAATAAGCTTTTTATTTTAAAATAATTTTAGATTAACAGAAAAGCTGCACAGATAGTAGAGTGGGTTCCTCAATGTCCTTTACTCAGTTTTTGCTAATTTTAGCATCTTATAAAACTATGATACATCAAAATGAAGAAATTAACATTGATACAGTATTATAAACTAAACTACTGACTTTATTCAAGTTTTACCAGTTTTACCACTAATCCAGGATCCATTCCAGGAGGTCACATTATGTTTAGGTTTTAGACTCTTTTAAACTCTAGTTTCCTTCTGCATCTTTTTTCTTTTTTACAATGTTTTTCTATGAGAAATCAGAAGATTTTTCTTGCAAAAGTTCTCCAGTGTAAACTGGAGCTGTATGTTTGTGCTATTTTAAACATGTTTATCTGTACCTTGAATTTATCATAAGTTGATATTAGATGTAAATGTTTGATCAAATTCAGGTTCAATTTTTTTTAATGTATTCCGTTAGTATTGGATAAACTACTTAATAGGCAGTGTAGTGTACTTCTGTAAGGAGATTCATAAGTATGCTTTTTCCTCTTTCTGATGTTATCAGAAACTGATGATCATTGTTTAGGTCCATTAATCCATTAGGGCACAGCAGAATGGTGATTTTCTACTTCTATCATTTTTCACTGTGTATCAGTTGAAATATTTCCAAAAAGAGAAATTTCTCCTCTTCAGTTATAGTATAGCTCATATAAAAAAGCAGAATAAATAATTAATTTCCCTCCTATATTACTAGTTTCAGTTTGGTAATGTGGTAATTTCCAGGCATATTTCACTGATTTTTATCTGTAATGTACTCTATTTTCATGGTTCCAGTTCAATTTTTTAAATTATTTTTTTACTGAAAGATTATTGGTTAGAGAAATTTTAAATTTACAGAAAAATTGAGCAGAAAGTACAGAGATTTCCCTCTCAAATATTCCTACTCCCCACACAGAGCTTCTCCTATTATTCACATCTTGCATTAATGTGGTACATTTGTTACAATTAATGAAGCAATATTGGTAGATTACATTAGAGTTCACTCTTTAAGATGTTCATTTCTAATGGTCTTGACAAATGTATAACTTTATCAGATAAGTGGATAGCAAATATTTTCTCTCAGTCTGTGGATTATCTTTTAGTTCTTTTAGGAATGTCTTTCACAAAGCAGATGTTTTTAATTTTAATGAAGTTTAACTTATCAATTTTATCTAAAAAGGCATTGCCAAATCCAAGGTCACCTAGATTTTCTCCTGTGTTATCTTCTAAAAGGTTTGTAGTTTTACATTTTACAATTAGGTCTGTGATCCATTTTAAATTGTTGTTTATGAAAGATATAAGGTCAGTATCTAGATTTACTTTTCTGTGTGTAGATATCTAGTTGTTTCAGAACACTGTTGAAAACACTATTCTTTTTCTACTGAATTTATTCTGCTTCTTTGTCAGATCCATTGACTATATTTGTGTGGATCTATTTCTGGAACCTCTGTTGTGTTCCACTGACTTATTTCTGTATTCTTACCCCAATACCACATTTCTTGATCACTGAAGCTTTACAGTAAGTATTAAAATCAGGTAGTACCAGTGCTCTAAACTTCCTCTTCATTATTGTGTTGTCTATTCTGGGTTTTTCCCAGATAAACTTTAAAATCAGTTTGTTGATATCCGTAAAATAATCTGCTGGGATATAGACTGGGATTGGGGTTGTGTTGAATCTATATATCAAGTTGAGAAAAACTAACACATTAACAATATTGTCTTTCTCTCCAAAAACATGAAATATTTGTTTATTTAGATCTTCTTTAATATTTTTAATCAGTTTTTGACAGTGTTCTTCATATAGATCTTATACATATTTTCTTAGATTTATACCTAAATATTTCCTTTTGAGGAATGCTAATATAAATGGTACTGTGTTTTTATTTTCAAATTCCAGTTTCTCATTGCTGGTTAATAAGAAAGCAGTTGGCTTTTGGAGGCTAACCTTGTATCCTGCTAACTTGCTATAATTGTTTATTAGTTCCAGGAGTTTTATTGTTGTTATTGTTTCTTTGGAGGTTTTTTACAAAGACAATCATGTCATATGTGAACAAAGACAATTTTCTTTCTTCCTTCCCAGTCTATTTACCTTGTATTTTATTTTCTTCTCTTATTGCATTAGCTAGGCCTTCCAGTATGATATTGAATAGGAGTGATGAGAGAGCACATTCTTGCTTTGTTCCTAACCTTAAGGGAAAAACCATCTATTTTCTCAGCATTAAGTAAAATGTTAGCTGTAGGTTTTTGGTAGATATTTTTAATCATGTTGAGTTGCCTTCTATTCCCAGTTTGATGAGAATGTGGGTGTTGGATTTTGTGAAATGCTTTTTCTGCATGTATTGATTGAATTTTCAGTAAGATTTCTTGGGTAGTCCCTTCTTTGTTTTCAGAATCTCTTCATATATTAGAAATATAATGCTTCAAGTGACAATAAATTTAAATGAAATTAATGTGTCTAATGTCAACTCAAGACTCAAAATTATCTGATAGGCTGATATGTCAAGCTGAAATCCATAACAGACAAAAAACCTGCATATCTCATTAAGTACAAGATGCGAAAAAAAAAAAATTGGCTTGGCAGGAGTTCTTGGAAGAAATATGTAGCAAAATTTTGTTGGCAAAAATGTTAATATTAGATAACAGCATGACCTGGCTGCTTAACAACCATTTTGTAGTATTTAGTTTCTGTTTTCTGGGTGGCAAACTTTGAGAGAGTCCAAGATGAAAGAGAATGTGTTGTGCATTATTTTCATAATTATCACCCTGTTGTAAGGATGTGTTGAGACCTCCATACCATGAGATAATATAGGTAATAGCAAGAATAGAAGCTAGAAAAATGGAGGACTTAATGTAGATGCATGATAAACAAATGAAAATATTTAATGGATTGCTATGTAAAAGATTATTTAGATATGTTCTTTATTAGCACAGAGCAGAACTAAGAGTAGCAGCTAAAACTTAAAACATATTTTAACTAACTATATATGTATAATCTTGCCATTAATATACTTGAGGTGTATCATTCCTTTTTAGTCAGTGATGGAATAAAGCAAATTCCTGGGGTATGCTGTTGTAGAGTTGCTACATGGGATGGAGTGTTAAGTTAAGAGAAATCTGAAGGGAACTTACCACTCAAAGTGAGCTCTTAGAGCTCACTTGAAGAAATATATTCTACAATAGAGCACATGGTCTTTGTGCAGCCCTGGGTGGGGATACTAGCAGCCAGGGTAAGATGGAGAGAACATAAAAGAGTAGCTTGCCAGAGAGAAAGCGTTGGTAAGAGTGAAAAATAACAGAAAATACACCTTCCTCACTGCTGTGGGAGTAAATCTGTGAAAACATGCTCTTCCAATGGTCCATCATTAACATGAACACTATATCCTTCATGATTCCCACACCAATTTGGAAAGGCAGCTCAATTTTGCAGGTCTATTTCCTGGAAATAAGAATAGCTCTGAAAAAAGAAAGCAATTGAGAGAGAATGTTCAGGAATGGAACTGACCTCAAGAAAACAGTTTTGCTTTGAACTTTCTGTGGAGCAAGAGAACTTAAAAGCTCCCACCTCGAATTTTACTCTGTTTGCTTATAATCAATAGCAAAACAGTGCTCACATTCAGTATATAAAGGCTCATGCGAGAAGGAATTTTAGGTGCTATGACAGAAAGAGACATCTATAAGCAAGTCATGAAGATGATTCAGCGAGTTACAACTGTTTTATAAAGAAGCATTCCTTTGGTTGAGGTCAGTTATTAGCAAGGGGTGAACCTCTAGAAAATAAATAGTTAGAAGGTTTTTTTTTTTTCATCTTTAATGTGAACCACCTAATAGGATTTTTTTAACATGGTGAATAATAATTAGTTGGTATTCTATTCTCTGGTATGAATAAATTTAAACTAAATACTTTTTTTTGTTTAAAGGTAACAGTGAAGATGACAATGGCCTTGCTCTTTTAAATAACTCCATTACAATCAGGAAGACAAAAGAAACCATAACTTTAGCAGATCATTAGAATTAAATTTGATACCAATTACACTGTTAAAAAAATTAATATAATTGAATTTATGTCAACAAGCTTTGACTATATTATTTATATAAAGATAGTTAAGACTCAATATAATCAATCTTATGAAGCATAGATGTAAATAATATAGTTGGTATTGGCTGAAGAATTCCATGTAGAATGAAATCATACCTTCCTTTGATATCTTATACAACTAGGGCATATTCAGTGCTGTGGCTTTCAGTTTTTCCTTTAAATGTTAAAACTCTCATAGTAAGAGACCTAATTGACACATTTCCAATTATTCTTTTCTTTTATGCTATTCTAAAAACGTGTCACTGACATTGAAGAAATGCCCCAATTAGGAATATAAAGGCTTAAACCTGCCTCTTGTTGAGGGAGGCACATGAACCTTGTAAATGAACTCTTGTCATGCCCTACACTGAGCTTCATTGACATGAAGCACTGAGAACCCCTCTCTGTAAACTGACCCATCTACTCTGTTCTCCTTGTTTATGGGAAATCTGTGTAAAAATACACATTCATCAGTAGAATATTTGAAAGAGATAACTTTCCAAAAGCAGCAAAAGTAATTTTTATTGTCCCTTCCAGTTGAATTTGTACTGGAACAAATTGCCATATTCTGCCTCTAAACAAAAGCTATTTCTGAAGCAACATGGTTGCATCTGGCTGATTTTAAATTGTGACCAGTGGTGTGATTCTGACAGTTAGTCCAATTGTCTGGCTAGATTTCTGGTGCTTATTAACCTCTTAAAGTAAAAGAAAGAAACACATATTCAGTGAGTATAGTTACAGGCCATTAATGCCTATCCTTTCTCTTAATGAATGAGATACATAAAAGCAAAGAAAAAGACATTTTCTCAAATGCAAAAATGCCACTCTCCACTAATGTTATTATAAAAGGTATACTCGTACAAACTTCCAAAAAATATCCATGTGAGAAAGGGGGAAAATACTAAGGAAAATTTAAGGGTGGTAAAGAGATTTAATTTCAAAAACTAATGCCCCTGGATGCTGCAGTTTTGTGTTGCCGTTTCTGAAACTGTGTCTCTCCTCACCTAGAGGTGAAGAGTATCAGAATACATTGGTGAGAGCTACCAAGGACACGCAAGGAAGGAAAGCCTGTGTCCCCTGTATCTAGCATAATAGAGCTGATGCCTGCCAGGTTAGAGTAATAATGAGTTAGAAGTGAAGCAGCACACCAAAGACAATTGATAATGTAGGACTTCAGGATATATCAAATTTCTAGATAACTCCTCTAACCAGTAGAAAGGTCACAGATGGCTAACTGACAAGTCAGGTCAACAAGAGAACATCTAGATTAAAGAAGTGTGGACATTTAGCATTTACTATTGAAATCTTCTATCCCTCCTAAATTACTCCTTTGTAATAAGTATATTCTTATTCTCTCTGGAATAAGTATATTCCCTGTGGAGAGCAGGTGCTTTTGAAGCAAAGGCCAAGGTTTCCATCCTTGTATGAACCACCTAGCTTCAGAGAAAAAAATAGCAAAACATAAGACAAACATAGAAAAAATTTCACAAGAGTAACAACAAACGTAAAGTCTAGCAAGTAAAATTAGAAAAGCAACTTAAAGGGTATGCTATGCTAACACAAACATATAAAAAATGCATAATTTTACAAGGCCCAGGGATGCCTTATTGACTGTTATAACCAGGAGTGGTTTTTAGCGTTTGAAAAATGACTTGGGATTCCCAAACAATAACTACCTCATATATATAAGTGTGTGTGTATATATACGTGTGTGTGTGTGTGTGTGTGTGTGTGTGTGTGTGTGTGTGTGTAAAAGTAGTTAGCTTTCAAGGTGGATATTTTCTGAGGACAAAAACAAACTTCCATTGTAAGACAAACCAAATTAACTCATACATTTGATATAGTCATTTAATAATTCAATCACACCATGGACCTGGCACTAGAGATGCAAAGATGATGCATGTCAGAAAAGATAGATGTCACTCATATATAATTACTTAATTTATAATTGTGTTAAATGCTATTGAGAAAACATATTTACAGTTTCATTTGAATATTCCATTGACATTATAACCAATTTAACAGCTTAATGGAATGAAATGAATTGCTTTTTAAAAGATTTTCTTCTTTTGGCCAAGAAAAGAAACTAAGTTTAAGAACAGAAAGAGGGACTTCCCTGGTGGCGCAGTGGTTAAGAAACCACCTGCCAATGCAGGGGACGTGAGTTTGATCCCTGGTCTGGGAAGATCCCACATGCCGCAGAGCAACTAAACCCATGCACCATAACTACTGAGCCTGTGCTCTGAAGCTCACGTGCCACAACTACCAAAGCCCACGTGCCTAGAGCCTGTACAACAAGAAAAGCCACCACAATGAGAAGCCCATGCATGCAAGAAAAAGTAGCCCCGGCTCATGGCAACTAGAGAAAGCCTGGGTGCAGCAACAAAGAATCAGTGCAGCCCAAAATAAATAATAAATAAATTTATAAAAAAAGAAGAAAAAGCAATAAGAGCAACTTCCTGTCAGGCTGAGCTTCCCAATCCATTAGCATGGTAATTTTTTAAAAAAATTGTATTGGAGTATAGTTGATTTACAATGTCATGTTAGTTTCAGGTGTACAGCAAAGTGAATCAGTTGGACATATACATATATCCACTTTTTTTTTGTAGATTCTTTTCCCATATAGGCCATTACAGGGTATTGAGTAGAGTTCCCTGTGCTATACAGTAGGGGTCCTTATTAGTTATCTATTTTATATATAGTAGTGCGTGTCTGTCAATCCCAATCTCCCAATTTATCCCTACCCTTCCTTACCCCCTGGTAACCATAAGTTTGTTTCCTACATCCATGGCTCTACTTTGTTTTGTAAATAAGTTCATTTGTAACCATTTTTTTAGATTCCACATTTAAGCGGTATCATATGATATTTGTCTTTCTGTGTCTGACTTACTTCATTCAGTATGACAATCTCTAGGTCCATCCATGTTGCTGCAAATGACATTATTTTGTTCTTTTTTATAGCTGAGGGACTGGGAATGTTTTTTAAAAGTATATATCAGAATACATAAAGATTGGCAATTTTAAAGGTGCATGAAGTTATATGATAGATTAGATTTGCTATGGTTTAAAATAAGGTTTTGGGGCTTCCCTGGTGGCGCAGTGGTTAAGAATCCACCTGCCAATGCAGGGGACACAGGTTCAAGCCCTGGTCTGGGAAGATCCCACATGCCGCTGAACAACTTAAACCCGTGCGCCACAACTACTGAGCCTGTGCTCTAGAGCTTGCGAGCCACAACTACTGAGACTGCGTGCCACAACTACTGAAACCCACGCCCCTAGAGCCCGTGCTCCACAGCAAGAGAAGCCACCAAAATGAGAAGACTGTGAGCTGCAACGAAGAGTAGGCCCCGCTCACTGTAACTAGAGAAAGCCCACACGCAGTAACAAAGACCCAATGCAGCCAAATATAAATAAATGAAATAAATAAATTTATAAAAATAAAAAACAATAAGGTTTTTTAAATACAGGATTCACTGTATTCAAAAAAAGGAAAATATAATAGTTTAGGCAATGCATTTGGCCCATTAGCCTGTGTTCTTAGCCTACTGGGCCTTTCTATCCTCTCATTTAGGAATGCCTTTCATCTCCTTCAAGGTTAGCTCAAGCACCACTTCCTTACTAACACTTACTGGGATCAGTAGTTGTTGGAGGGGGTCATTGAGAGGATGTGACCACTGGATTGACCCATGAGCTAGACCAAGGCCATGGGAGGCTCCTCACTATCTCCCCTGTCTTTGGAATGCACATTCGGCCCACTGTTCCCACAGTGGGAACCGTTTTCAAGGACACAGACTTGAGAGAGTAAGGTGTTGTTGAGACCATCTGGACTAAATAAATAGATGACTGAACCTAATTAAGGCCTCTGTATACACTTTTAAGACTCTGGTGGCAGATGCAGCAATCCAGTGGTTTTCAGCTGCCTAAGGCAAGCCTCGTATGTAAATTCCCTTGCTTATGAAACTCACCACCTGCCAATCTGGAGTGGCCTGCCTCTATCTTCAGTCTCTCCTTGCCCTCTGGTACTGGTACCAATTTGGAGACCAACAGTAGTAAGAACTAATAGTTCTTTATTTTTTTTAATCCCTGTTTTGTTATTGAGTTTGGTGTCTTTTATAGTTCTTACCACATTAACCATTTAACTTTATTTTCAACTAAGTTTAAAAATTAACTGAAGGCTAAGCTATCTAGTCCATCTGATTTTATATTTTAAATTATGCTTTTTCTACTTTTAGCAGTTCAGTAGTAGAAGAAATTAGTTTATTAGTCTTATTGATAGGATAAAAAATGGTGAATTAAGTATTTGCTCATAGAAATGTCTTTTTCTGTGTCATAAGACAGGATGAAAACAGTAAAATGAGAATCATATTTATTTAAATATCATAAAATGTCCATCAATAATAGCAATTATAAATAACAATGAACAGAATTTAATCAAAACTTCTCTTAACATAAAGTTTCTCAATCACACTTCATGAAAAATTGTTCTTCATAGTTTTCCTCGAACTATGCAAAGATTGATAATAAATCAAATGTAATAAAGAATTAATTTTCTTAGGACAAATTAAATAACCAACTAAAGTCATTTTTCATTTTCATGATTCTGGAACCAAAACTATCTACAACCACCAACTTCCTTTCTGCATTAGCATGACATTACTATCCAGTTAACTCTTGCTCAGGAAGAGAAAAATTGCAAATAACTTTATTGTTCATTCTAAGAACTTCCCCATTTAAAATGAACATTCTAAGAACATTCTAAGAACATCTATTGAACATTCTAAGAACTTCCCCATTTAAAATGAACAAGTTCATTCTAAGAACTTCCCCATTTAAAATGAACATAAGACTGTTCAATTTACAGTAGGTAGAATGAAAAGACTGCTTCTGAAGACTCCCTTTGAAACTCTTTCCTTAAAACCTTAGCTTGCTATGTCCATCAATCCTAAACTATTATATTGTGAACCTTACCCAATCCTGATGAAATATGTTGCTTTAAGCCAGGCTGCCAAACCTCATAGAAATCTCAGTTTTGCTGTTCCTCTGAAATGCTACCCAAATTCTGTTGAGATAGTTAGCACTCTTACTGCAGTAAGCAATAGACTCAATTTTCCCTTATCAACTGAAAATTTTGGTAACATTTTATCAATTCTTATTGAATAACCAAAGTCTCCTTTTTTCATTAACAAATTAGAGTTTATGCACACCAAACAAATTGTCTTCCAGGTTAGTTTTGAGTTCAGTAAATTTCTGGTTAAAAAAATAAAATCTGTTTAAAGTAGTACTTGGCCTTCTTATGGAATGTATAAAGCTGTATTTTGATAAGGCGGGTAATGTTTGAAATTTCAAATCAAATATATCCAAGCTTTTATTAAATACAAAACTGCAACCGAAACCATTTCCTTTGACTATTTAGTAATGTGGAGTTTATATATGAATGCTTTTTTTTCATTCAGGTAAAAAGTTTGAAATTTGCTGTTCCAATACTACAGAAGCAATGAGTTTCTTTTCTTAAGTTATCATAGATCACTTTGGCTTCAAGTTTTTTTTTTTTTTTTTTTTTTTTTGTGATGTACTTATCCTTTACTTGATTCTCCTATACAACTTCTTCTCAGAATAATGGTGTTTTAGCCGTTTAGGTAGCTTAAAGTAACTGAAACCGCATTAGCTTAGAAATTGGATGGGCCTGAGTTTTACTGTTTACTCTGTTTCATACTACCTTTGTCACTATTGAAAATTACCTCATCTTTCTAAGCATCAGTTTCTTCAGCTGCAAAATGGGAATAATATTATATAACTCCTAGGTTTGCTGTGAGGGTGAAATGGAATGGGAAATGTAAAGTACTTAGTACTGGCCTGGAATGTAGGAGGTACTAAGTCAGTGATAACTATCTTAATTTTTGTTATTTACCATGTTATCCAAGGGCCTCACTTTAACGAGGGTACTTTCTCCTTATAGATGACTCTATTTTTTGCTATCATATGCCTATCACTACACTGTTTCTTTAACTAGGGTACTTCTTTAGCTCATGGCACTTTCCTCCAAAATGTTCCATAAAAGATAAGCTTTCTCAGAGCCTACATTTCATTTGTTCAGGGAGTTCCACCTTCCTGCAGAGCTGTAAGCCTTAGTTTAAACTGTTTTCCAAATTGTGGGCCAAATGCATTGCTTAAACTCTTATTTTTTTCCTTTTCTTGAATATAGTGAATCTTGTATTTTAAGAAATCTTATTTTAAACCATAGCAAATCTAATCTATTGTATAACCTCATGTACTTTTTAAATTGCCAGCTTTATATATTCTGATACACACTTTTTGAAAGCACAATTAGACAATTTTATGCTCTGGGTTTTGTATATAATGTATATACCTAAGACATTTTATGCCTCATAGTAACTTTTCCAACATTTTATTTCAGACAGCTCTACAATAAAGAATTGACCTCTCCTTGTCCTCAAGCAAAGGACACGTGGTAAGTTCCAGAAGCATAAATTCGTGTAAGTAATGGGAACTTTAGAGTTGCAGTCAGTAAGTGATTCAGAATACTCTGTGAGGGGACAGCTCCACTGGATAGCTCCCCCACACGTCTAAAGGCATTGTGCCTTCTTTGTATGCAAAGATAATTCTACTGATCTTCCGTAATCAGTACAGCGTCTGTTGGATTTCCAATAGCAGGATTAGAATTATAAATTCTAGAAGAGTATAATGTAGAAGGACCTTGAAGTTTATCTAGTCCAGTTACCTTATAAGCAGCCAGAGGCTTAAAGACTTGCACAAGGTGACACTGCCCATTAATAAGAGATTCGTCTCTAGTACTCAGATTCTGTAACTCCCAGCTCAACACCGTTTATGCTTTACCTCAGATTTGGTTTGATTCATGCTCTTTCTCACTGTCTCCACTGGATTAATGATACACATTTGTTAGATGGATGACCAGAAGTGTTGTCATTTTTCTAAAGAGATGTCCATCTACCCTCTTCAGCTCAACAGAATCCATGCAACTTTATGGAATGCATGCAACTAAATAACTCCTTTATTTCTGTCAACTTTGGAAAAATGAGAAAAAAATTTCACTACCAGGCATTGCATTGATCCCATTAGAAAGCCTTTTCATCATAAACAACAACAAATAGTTGTTGAACATTCACTGTGCTTAGGGGATACTTTGTCATTTTCTTTTCTCTCATTCTGCTATAGGTATCTCTGTCAATCTGTGTATCTCTTATAAAGAACAACTTTTGCTTAAAATTGTTCTCAGCTTTCTTGTACTCAAAGAAATAATCTATGTGTGAGCCTGCTTTTATACATAGGCATTTGCTTTTGGGAAAATGCAAACCTCACACACTGGTTAAACTAATACATATAGCTACTCCATAGTAGGCCTCCACCATGAGAGCAAGATAGTCAAACTGCCTTCTACAATAGACATTTTATTTTTCAATACCAAACAAACATTCCTGTAACTGTATTATTTTCTTATAAATAAATAATGTAAAAGAGAAAATGTCACAAAGTTACTCTGGCTATTATGAATATGGTACAAAAGGGATAGAAAGAAAGACCAGTTCAGTGCTTAATGGGTTATTCTTGCTGAGAACTAATGATGATTGGAAGATGATAGTGGTCTTGGAGATAGTAATAAGTGTATGGGTTTGGAAAAGTAGAGCCAAAGAATTTGCTGATGAGCTTGGATATGGGGTGTGAGGAAAAAAGGCACAGTCGAGCATAATGTCTGGAACTCTTGAAAAGAGATGGGAGTCATTGCTGGATAGATAGTATGTTAAAAATGCCGTGGACATAGAGACGGTCACACAGGAAGAGTGTGGAAAAGATAATTGGGTTAAATACTGAGCAAAAGGAATAGAAAAGTTGCATCCAGTGAGGCAGAGGAGATAAGCTAATACTAAAATCCAGAATAAGCTATTTTAGAGAGAGGAGAAGGTCATCTGTGCCAGATGGTGCTGAGAGATTGGTAAAGTGAGGGCAGAGGCATGCACATTGACCTTGGCAGCTTGCAGCTCATTGGTGATCTTGAAAAGAAGGATTGTAGTAATGTGATGAGGAGGGATGAGCAATCAGAGTAGAGGTGAAGAGAGAATGGAAGCAGAGGAAATTGGTGTTAGCAGGAATAAATTCAACAGATTTGAAGATGAAGGAAATAGGGATTGAAGTTGATAAGACAATTAGGGTTAAGGGAATTCTTTTTTTTGTTTTTGTTTTTGTTTTGCGGAACGTGGGCCTCTCACTGTTGCAGCCTCTCCAGTTGCGGAGCACAGGCTCCGGACGCGCAGGCTCAGTGGCGATGGCTCACGGGCCCAGCTGCTCCACGGCATGTGGGATCCTCCCGGACTGGGGCACGAACCCATGTCCCCTGCATCGGCAGGTGGACTCTCAACCACTATGCCACCAGGGAAGCCCTCTTTTTTTAATATAGGTAAACAAACACAAAATAGAATCATGCAATGTAACTCTAATTTTGGTGTGGAGAAAATGTGTAATTTTCTCTACTGCTATGCTTGCCTTCTTGTTAGCTGCCACCTGCTGGCTAGAGGAGAAGAAAGTTAAAAAATGTTTTTTCCAGGTAAAAGTTTAATTCAAACTGACTACTTAAATTATTCTTAAAAAGATTTCTAGAGATTGGTTCAAGATGGCAGAATAAGTGGACGTGCGTTCACTTCCTCTTGTGAGAGCAACAGAATCACAGCTAACTGCTGAACAGTAATCGACAGGAAGGCAGTGGAACTCACCAAAAAAGATACCTTACATCCAAAAACAAAGGAGAAGCTGCAATGAGACAGTAGGAGGGGTACAATCACAATAAAATCAAATTCCATAACTGCTGGGTGGGTGACTCACAAATTGGAGAACAATTATACCACAAAAGACCACCCACTGGACTGAAGGTTCTGAGGTCCACATCAGGCTTCCCAAGCTGGGGGTCCGGCAGCAGGAGGAGGAATTCCCAGAGAATCAGACTTCGAAGGCTAGCAGGATTTGACTGCAGGACTTTGTTAGGACTGGGGAAAACAGAGACTCCAATCTTGGAGGGCACAAACAAAGTAGTCTGCTCATCAGGACCCAGAGGGAAGGAGCAGTGACCTCATAGGAGACTCAGTCAAAACTACTGTTAGTATTGGAGGGTCTCTTGCAGAGCCAGGGGGTGGCTGTGGCTCACCACAGGGACAAGGACACTGGCAGCAGAAGTTCTCGGAAGTAATCCTTGGTGTGACCCCTCCCGGAGTCCACTATTAGCCCCACCAAAGAGCCGGGTAGGCTCTAGTGCTGGGTCTGCTCAGGACAGACAACCAACAGGGAGGGAACTTAGCCCCACCCATCAGCAGACAAGTGGATTAATGTTTTACTGAGCTCTGCCCACCAGAGCAACATCTAGCTCTACCCACCTCCAGTCCCTCCCATCAAGAAGCTTGCACAAGCCTCTTAGATAGCTTCATACACCAGAGGGCAGATAGCATAAGTAAGAAGAGCTACAATCCTGCAACCTGTGGAATGAAAACCACATTCACAGAAAGACAGACAAAATGAAAAGGCAGAGGACTATGTAACACATGAAGGAACAAGATAAAACCCCAGAACAACAGCTAAATGAAGTGGAGATAGGCAACCTTCCAGAAAAAGAATTCAGAATAATGATAGTGAAGATGATCCAGGACCTTGAAAAAGAGTAGAAGCAAAGATTGAGAAGATGCAAGAAATGTTTAACAAAGACCTAGAAGAATTAAAGAACAAAAAACCGTAGATGAACAATACAATAACTGAAATGAAAAATAAACTAGAAGGAATCAATAGCAGAATAACTGTGGCAGAAGAATGGAAAAGTGACCAGAAGACAGAATGGTGGAAATCACTACAGTGGAACAGAATAAAGAAAAAAGAAAGAAAAGAAATGAAGATAGCCTAAGGGACTTCTGGGACTACATTAAATGCACATTCACATTATAGGAGTCCCAGAAGGAGAAGAGAAAGAGAAAGGACCTAAGAAAATATTTGAAGAGATTATAGTTGAAAAATTCCCTAACATGGAAAAAGAAATAGCCACCCAAGTCCAGGAAGAACAGAGAGTCCCAGGCAGGAAAAACCCAAGGAGAAACACGCTGAGACACATTAGTAATCAAATTGACAAAAATTAAAGACAAAGAAAAATTAATATAAGCAACAAGGGAAAAATGACAAATAACATACAAGGGAACTCCCATAAGGTTAACAGTTGATTTCTCAGCAGAAACTCCACAAGCCAGAAGGAAGTGGTACGATATATTTAAAGTGATGAAAGGGAAGAATCTACAACCAAGATTATGCTACACAGCAAGGATCTCATTCAGATTCAATGGAAAAATCAAAAGCTTTACAGACAAGCAAAAGCTAAGAGAATTCAACACCACCAATCCAGCTCTATAACAAATGCTAAAGGAACTTCTCTAAGTGGGAAACACAAGAGAAGAAAAGGACCTATAAAAACAAACCCATAACAATTAAGAAAATGGTAATAGGAACATACATATTGATAATTAGCTTAAATGTGAATGGATTAAATGCTCCAACCAAAAAACACAAGGTTGCTGAATGATACAAACAAGACTCATATATATGCTATCTACAAGAGACACACTTCAGACCTAGGGACACATACATACTGAAAGTGAGGGGATGGAAAAGGATATTTCATGCAAATGGAAATCAAAAGAAAGCTGGAGTAGCAATACTCATATGAGATAAAATGGACTTTAAAATAAAGAATGTTACAAGAGACAAGGAAAGACACTACATAATGATCAAGGGATTAATCCAAGAAGAATATATAAAAGTTATAAATATATATGCACCCAACATAGGAGCACCTCAATACATAAGGCAAATGCTAACAACCATGAAAGGAGAAATAGACAGTAACACAATAATAGTAGGGGACTTTAACACCTCATTTACAACAATGGACAGATCATCGAGACAGAAAGTTTATAAGGAAACACAAGCTTTAAATGACACAATAGACCAGATAGATTTAATTGATATTTATAGGACATTCTGTCCGAAAACAGCAGATTACACTTTCTTCTCAAGTGCACATGGAACATTCTTCAGGATAGATCACCTCCTGGGTCACAAATCAAGCCTTGATAAATTTAAGAAAATTGAAATCATATCAAGCATCTTTTCCGACCACAACGCTATGAGATTAGAAACCAATTACAGGGAAAAAAATGTAAAAAACACAAACACATGAAGGCTAACAATATGTTACTAAATAAGCAAGAGATCACTGAAGAAATCAAAGAGGAAATCAAAAAATACCTTGAGACAAATGACAATGAACACACGAAGATCCAAAACCTATGGGACGTAGCAAAAGCAGTTCTAAGAGGGAACTTTATAGCAATACAATACTACCTCAAGAAACAAGAAAAATCTGAAATAAACAAACTGACCCTACACCTAAAGGAACTAGAGAAAGAAAAACAAACAAAACCGAAGGTTAGTAGAAGGAAAGAAATCATAAATATCAGAGAAGAAATAAATGAAATAGAAACAAAGAAAACAGTAGCAAAGAAAAATAAAACTAAAAGCTGGTTCTTTAAGAAGATAAAGAAAATTGATAAACCTGTAGCCAGACTCATCAAGAAAAAGAGGGAGAGGACTCAGATTAATAAAATTAGAAATGAAAAAGGAGAAGTTACAACGGACACCGTAGAAATGCAAAGCATCATAAGAGACTACTACAGAAAACTCTATGCCAATAAAATGGACAACCTGGAAGAAATGGACAAATTCTTAGAAAGGTATAACCTTCCAAGACTGAACCAGGAAGAAACAGAAAATATGAACAGACCAATCACAAGTAATGAAATTGAAACTGTGAGTAAAAATCTTTCAACAAACAAAAGTCCAGGACCAGATGGCTTCACAGGTGAATTCTATCAAACATTTAGAGAAGAGCTAACACCCATCCTTCTCAAACTCTTCTGAAATATTGCAGAGGGCGGAACAGTCCCAAACTCCTTCTATGTGGCCACCATAACCCTGATACCAAAACCAGACAAAAATATTACAAAAAAAGAAAATTACAAACCAATATCACTGATGAATATAGATGCAAAAATCCTCAACAAAATACTAGCTAACAGAATCCAACAACACATTAAAAGGATCATACACCATAATCAATGGGGATTTATCTCAGGAATGCAAGGATTCTTCAATATATGCAAATCAAAAAATGTGATATACCATATTAACAAATTGAAGAATAAAATCCATATGATCGTCTCAATAGAGGCAGAAAAAACTTTTGACAAAATTCAACACCGATTTATGATAAAAACTCTCCAGAAAGTGGGCATAGAGGGAACCTACCTCAACATAATAAAGGCCATATATGGCAGACCCACAGCACACATCATCTCAATGGTGAAAAAGTGAAAGCATTTCCTCTAAGATCAGGAACAAGACAATGATATCCACTCTCGCCACTATTATTCAACATAGTTTTGGAAGTCCTAGCCATGGCAATCAGAAAAAAAAAGAAATAAAATGAAAACAAATTGGAAAAGAAGAATTAAAATGCCAGTGTTTGCAGAGGACATGATACTATACATAGATAATCCTAAAGATGCCACCAGAAAACTACTAGAGCTCATCAGTGAATTTGGTAAAGTTGCAGAGTACAAAATTAATGCACAGAAATCTCTTGCATTCCTATACACTAACAATGAATGATCAGAAAAAGAAATTAAGGAACAATGCCATTCACCATTGCAACAACAACAAAAAAAATACCTAGGAATAATCCTACCTAAGGAGGTAAAGGACCTGTACTTCGAATACAATAAGACTCTGTTGGAAGACATCAAAGATGACACAAACAGTTGGAGAAATATACCATGTTCTTGGACTGAAAGAATCAATATTGTGAAAATGACTATACTACCCAAAGCAATCTACAGGTTCAATGTAATCCCTATCAAATTACCAGTGGCATTTTTTACAGAACTAGAACAAAAAAATCTTAAAATTTGTATGGAGACACAAAAGACCCCGAATAGCCAAAGCAGTCTTGAGGGAAAAAATGGAGCTGGAGGAATCAGACTCCCTGACTTCAGACTATACTACAAAGCTACAGTAATCAGGACAATATGGTACTGGAACAAAAACAGAAATATAGATCAATGGAACAGAATAGAAAACCCAGAGTTAAACCCACACACATATGATCACCTTATCTTTGATAAAGGAGGCAAGAGTATACAGTGGAGCAAAGACAGCCTCTTCAATAAGTGGTGCTGGGAAAACTGGACAGCTACATGTAAAAGAATGAAGTTAGAACACTCCCTGACACCATACACAAAGATAAACTCAAAATAAATTAAAGACCTAAATGTAAGACCAGACACTATAAAACTCTTAGAGGAAAACATAAGAAGAACACTCTTCAACATAAATCACAGCAAGCTCTTTTTTGACCCACCTCCTAAAGTAATGGAAATAAAAACAAAAATAAACAAATAGGACGTAATGAAACTTAAAAGCTTTTTGCACAGCCAAGGAAACTGTAAAGAAGACGAAAAGACAACACTCAAAATGGGAAAAAATATCTGCAAACCAATCAATGGACAAAGGATTAATCTTCAAAATATATAAACAGCTCATGCACCTCAATATCAAAATAACGAACAACCCAATCCAAAAATGGGCAGAAGACCTAAATAGACATTTCTCCAAAGAAGATATACAAATGGCCAAGAGGCACATGAAAAGATGCCCAACATCACTAATTATTAGAGAAATGAAAATGATAACTACAATGAGGTATCACTTCACACTGGTTAGAATGGGCATCATCAGAAAATCTGCAAACAACAAATTCTGGAGAGGGTGTGGAGAAAAGGGAACCCTCTTGCACTGTTGGTGGGAATGTAAATTGATACAACCACTATGGAGAACAGTATGGAGGTTCCTTAAAAAACTAAAAATAGAATTACCATATGACCCAGCAATCCCATTACTGGGCATATACCCAGAGAAAACCATAATTCAAAAAGACACATGCACTCCAATATTCATTGCAGCACTATTTACAATAGCCAGGTCATGGAAGCAACCTAAATGCCCATCAACAGACAAATGGATATTGAAGATATGGTACATATATACAATGGAATATTACTCTGCCATAAAAAGGAATGAAATTGGGTCATTTGTAGACACATGGATGGACCTACAGACTGTCATACAGAGTGAAGTAGGTCAGAAAGAGAAAAATAAATATCGTATATTAATGCATATTTGTGGAATCTAGAAAAATTGTTCAGATGAACCAGTGTGCAAGGCAGAAATAGAGACACAGGTGTAGAAAACAAATGTATGGACACCAAGAGGGGAAAGCAGGGGGTTGGGGTGGTGGTTGGATGAATTGGGAGATTGGGATTGACATGTATACACTAATATGTATACAATAAATAACTAATAAGAACCTTCTGTATAAAAAATAAAATAAAATAAAGTATTTCTAAGGAAGAAGTGATCAAGTTTTCAAGTTGCCTCCCCCAGCTTCTCTCTAATATAGCTTCTCTCTCTTGTATCTGAGAGGAGGGTGTTGCATCCCTGTGGTGACGGGAAAGACTCAGATCCTGTGTGGTACCGTATTCTCTCCTAGTTGATGTCTTTTATTCCAGGTATTTATTGTTGAAGTCCATGGCTGCTCTACTTGATGATCTGCTCACTCTCATGGGTTCTCTGTCTTAGTCAAAGCTCAAGGATTCTCCCTGGCTCTCTCAGCATCCACTGTCATCCTGAGTCCTTGCCATTTCTTGTGTCCTACCTTCTGGTCCAGTGCTAGGGACCAGTCAGTGCTCCAAAGTCATTTCATCAGACAAGGCAAGTCCCAGGGAATCAGCGTAGCATCCATGCACCCACATGATGAGGGCATATCCAGATATTTAAACATCAAGGCCATCCTCTGCCTGACCACACTGTACCCCCAAATCTATAAAATTATGCTTTGGTTTGGTTCACAGATCCAGTCAGTCAGAGATTTACTCTTTTTCCTGAGTCATAAATGTAGAGCACCCAATGTCATTGGTGATACTTTCATTAATCCAATGCAACTGAATTCTACACTGCAACCAAAACCAGGGAGAGGATTATTCAAACAATAACATGTGATGTCCTCCCCCTCTCTGGAGTCAAAAAGGGGCAAGCTTTAGTACACACCCCATCTCTTTCTGCCTTGATGTTCTTTACTTAAATTTTAATTCTCTATGTCCTCTCTGAGTGTACAAAAATGGGAGGTAAAGGAGTTTAACTCTTCATTTTATCCTTCAGGCTGAAGGATTCCTAAGACCAACTAGGAGGAAAGTCATGCACTAAGAAAGGCAAATTCTAAAGTTTCATTAATTATATTTAACATATTACCCCGTGCATATTTTAATGTGTTGGTGATAATGATCTAATGGAGAGAAAGAAACCAATAGGGATAATTTTAGGGGAGAAGACCTTGTTGAGGAGAAGAAATGGGACTCTAAACCACAAATGAATGTGTTGACCTTTGATAAGACTAGAGACGCTTCACCCACTTTAACAGCAGATAACAAGGTAGGAAGTGTGGGTGTAAATACAGGAGGGTAGGAGACGTGACAGAAAAAACATGGATTTCATCCATATTCTCCATAAGATACGAGACTAGATCATCACCTGAAATTGAGAAGAAAGAGTGCCAAAGAATTTCACTTATCTGAAGAGAAGATGAGAAATGTTTTATAATTATTTTATTTTATGTGAATATATTTCTCCCATTTGGAATGTAATCATATTTCAAATTATTCATGACCTCACCTTTATACTTATGTTAACCCCTCAAAAAGTCTTTTTTTAATTTTTTATTTGGGGTATAGTTGTTTTACAATGTTGTGTTAGTTTCTACTGTATAACGAAGTGAAATTCCCTGTGCTATACAGCAGGTTCTTATTAGTTATCTATTTCATACGTATTAGTGTATACATGTCAATCCCAATCTCCCAGTTCATCCCACCCCCACACCCCACACCCCCTTGCTTTCCCCCCTTGGTGTCCATACATTTGTTCTCTACATCTGTGTCTCTATTTCTGCCTTGCAGACCAGTTCATCTGTATCATTTTTCTAGATTCCACATGTATACATTAATATACAATATTTGTTTTTCTCTTTCTGACTTACTTCACTCTGTATGACAGTCTCTAGGTCCATTCATGTCTCTACAAATGACCGAATTTCATTCCTTTTTATGGCTAATATTCCATTGTATATATGTATAAATCTCTTTATCCATTCGTCTGTCGATGGACATTTAGAAGAAAGTTTTTTAAAAAATAAGTGTTTAGTCTTACTAGTAATTGAAAAGTTAAATAATAAGTTATGAATTTATAGCTTTTATGTATTAGCAAAAAATGTTGTAATGCTCAGTTATGGCAAAGTGATGGTAAAATTTGTAACATACATTGTGTAAATGCAACTGAAATAAACAAAAATGTTTCATCCATTAAGTCTTCATTTATTCAGTAACTATTTATTGAGTACCTGCTACTTGCCAGTCATTATTCTAGGCACCAGGATTGTATCAGAGAATAAAACAGACAAAAATCTCTATCCTTGATGAGCTTTCCTTTCAGTGGGATGAGGAAAACAGAGATATTAATAATAGTAATAAAATATCAACAATGAATACCAATGATTACCAGTTGAGGACTTATATGTTCCAAGTACTTTGATTAACTATTTCTATTCATCACACTATTTAATACTTAAAATAATGTCCCAGATTGTATAATTTTCACAAAAGCCCTATGAGGTAGTATTGTTAACCCTCGTGTCATGGATGAAAAGACTGGGAGCTTACGAAAACCACACAAGATAACACAGCACATTACAAAAGAGATTCTGCCTCTCTCCTCAGCCTGGCTCTTCTCTCTTTATGACAGGCCCAGAAGATCACAGGGAGCCTAATTTTTGAGGAATAATGTATTGAACTACATAAGGATAAAACTTTCATAGTATTGTCAAAGAGAATAACATGAAGGGAAATAAAATTGGAGTACACATGGCAGCAGATGGAGCTTATAAGGATCATGCAACACATGGGAAGACAAAAAGTGACAGTAAATGAGTGAAAAGGAGCACAGTGGGTTAGTTCGTCACATTTTAAGCACTATTCTCTGCACCCCCAGTTCCAAGGCATCTATCACCTAATCTGTATGAAAAGCTATTGATCAAAACTAAAACTTGTATCTATAATGCAGGTCTGTAATTGCCAAGAAATTTAACTATTCAGTAAATGAAAATTTATTCATAATGTGTGGTGGTCATTATTGTCAAGCAATTTTTTTTGGTTAAAAATCTCAATTTCAGAATCTGGACATGACATAGATTATATCAAACTACCTTAATTTGGGGAGCTTCGATGGATACTTACGTTTAGGTAGGGAGCAATGTGTCTGGCTGGGGATACCTGTATTCCTACCTAGAGACAGAAAATAAATGTGGATTATAGAATTACACTTCCAGTAACTACCCCAGCTACTTCCATTTTACTACCATCTCTCACCTGGATTCCTAACAGGTGTCCCTGCTTCTACCTTTGCCCCTACCAATCTATCTTCATCTACCAGTTAGAGTAATCATGTTAAAATATGAGATGATGTCACTCTTCTGCTTAAAATCTCAGAGTGGTGCTCCATTTCATTCAGCTTCAGAGACTACAAGGCTTTATATGTTTAGGTGTCTATAACCTTTATCATCTTAAGTCCTGCCACCTTCCTCTTTGTATACTCCATTCCAGCCACACTCATTCCTGTCCCATTTTTCTGACATGTCAGGCAGGTTCCCATATTAGAACCTTTGAGCTAGGGGACAGTTGCCTCTGCTCAGAAGACTCCCAGGTACTTGCCTGACTAACTACCTTCCTCTTGGGGGCCCTTACACCAATGTCTAAACGTCACTTCTTCCACAAGACAGGTCTACTTCCAGCTCCCTCTTACTTTACTTTGCTTCAAACATGCTCACAATATATCCATTTGTTAACAATAATTTCACTTTCCCTATCTCCCCCTGCAAGAAGGTAAGTTCTAGGAGGGAGGGATGTTAACCTATTTGGTTCACTATTATATGTCAACTTCTAGGTACATAGTAGACTATCAGTAAATATTTTATCAATGACTGGCTTTTTAAAAATATCTGTAACCAGTGTTTCACTGCTGAATACAGTGACCTGCACAGAGCTGTTATTTGAAAAATAGGTGGATTTATTTATTTTCTAAACTTTGTAGGTACTCTCAGATCTCCCTGATCTAATTTTCCTAGGACTTATACTGGCACTTACTTTCATATTTGTCCCTTCCTTATGGAGGAAACTCTGTCCATTTTCCTAATATATAGAATTTAAGCATTTCAGTTCTTCTGGGTGAAGTCAGTAGCTTGGAGATTAATCTCTCTCCTGTTTTCTCTTTGCTTGCCCTGAACAATTGGTTGCCTTTCCTAGTTGTGCCAAATTGGGGGCTAGACCACCATGTGTCAATTCCTTATTATTCCACTCACCCATCTCTCACTTTATCCTGTATATACACATATACTAAAGACATAAATTTATATTGCTAATAATCATGAGAATCATCTGGTCTTGATCATAGCAGTTTTTTCATATCCACAAACTCTTCAATATATCTTTATATATAGGTCTTGTTATATAGGTCTTGATATATAGGTCTTGTTAGGACGTTGCTCTGGTTCTCAATTTTCACAAGGTTTCTTTCTTAAAATTCTCCATGTGGTTTCTAATGTACAAACTGGTAATTTTACTTTATTTTTATTCCTTCTCTCTCTTGAAGATAGAATATTCTATAAATCCTTTTTCTTGGAATATAGGAAAATCTTTTCACAGAGCTGTTTGGTCATTTACCTGTGAGGATAGATGGGACAGATTTGGGATTGATGGAAAAATTTCCAATTAGATCTATGTTGCCTTCATTTCCAATGAAAACAACAACATGGGTACATATGTATATCAGTACAGTCATTTGGTGTGTTCTAAAAACTCCCTGGTTAAGAGTAATTAGAAAAGCACTTCAGTTCATGGTGATGTCACACTGAGTAATATAAACCAACCCTCTTGCTGATTATAATTTTAAAATATAGATGGATTTTAAAAAACTTTCTAAACATCAATTAATTAACAAGATACTGAGAAATAACTAGAGTAACATGTAAGAGAAGAAAGAATTCAGAGAAATGAGCCTGGAGTTTGGCACATCTTTGGTCCAGGAGCATTTGCTAATCCAGAGGAGCTGCTGAGAAGGTCTTTGACAGAGTTTCAGGACTTCAGGGATAAAAGTTGGAGTCAAGGGTTTGCCAAAGGCAAGGTCCCTGGATGAACTTCCCTGTCTTAAATTTGAGAACCAAATCTAGGAAGAAGATTGAGTCAGAAGTAAAACAGTCTTAGAACAGGTTGCAGCCCATGTCAAGTCACTTAGGTGCCACAGAAAAATTGGATGAAGGTGAACCTGTAAAACTAGGACTTCCAGGCACCTGTAAAGTAAATGAAAATTCTCCCTGGAAAATAATAATATCATCTTGAGCCTCAAATTATTTCAGCTGAAGTTTTCAAATGCTATGTCTGGCAACAAAGATAGGAGGCACAGGGAGAGAAGTCAACATGAAAGGGAAACACTACAAACAGCCCATAGGTATGTCAGAGTGGAAATATTATGCTAAGATTGGGGAAAAATATTATGTTCACTATAACCATAGAAATTAAAGTTGAACTTAAAAATATTATCAAGGATTTGGAAACTAACATATTATGATTTTAAAGAAAAGAACTGACGAGAGGGCTTTTCTGGTGGCGCAGTGGTTGAGAGTCCGCCTGCCGATGCAGGGGACTCGGGTTCATCCCCCGGTCCGGGAAGATCCCACATGCTGTGGAGCAGCTAGGCCCGTGAGCCATGGCCACTGAGCCTGCACATCCGGAGCCTGTGCTCTGCAACGGGAGAGGCCACAACAGTGAGAGGCCCGTGTACCGCAAAAAAAAAAAAAAAAAAAAAAAGAAGTGACTAGAAACTCTAAAACTGAAAAATACAGTAATCAAAGTTAATTACTCAGGAGATGGATTTAAGGACAGATTAGATACAGATAAAGAAAGAATTCATGAATCAGAAAATAGGTCAAAAGAATCCATCCAGAAGGAAGTGGAAGAAGCAAAATATAAAAAGTGAAAAATAAAGAGACCCGGAGTATACAGTGAGAAGGTTTAATATATATTTACTTGGAATTGAAGAATAGAGGAAAGTAGCCAAAAGGCAGAAGAAATATTTGCAGAAATAGTAATTTTCCAAAATTTTTGGAAGACATCAAGTAACAGTGTTACAAAGCCCCGTGAATTTCAAGTAAACCTGAGAAGCCTAATTGGATGGAAAAAATAGTATAAATCAGTGAATTTTATTCAATTCAATTGGAGGGTATTTTATTAGAAATACTCTGTTAATTCCCTAGTACAATTGATGTAAACCATACTAGGAAAAAGTTTGCTGGTTAGGGGTTCCACTTTAATCAATACATCTTAAAGGATTTGGAATTAACATACTTGTTTGAAAGTATATCTAAAAAATTATTGAAAGTGGTTTGTTTTATAAATTGGTTATACATTCTTCTTATATGATATATTTTCCTTGGAGTCCAATTTGTTTTCAACAATGAAAGGAAAATAATCGTAGCAATATACAAATTATCACAAATTGAAAATTAATGTGTTCTAAATTTATATATACTGTCTTTAATATAGTGAGATGAAATCATCATTGTCCCATCAGGTTTCAAACTTTATATGAAACTGTTCATATAGTTTTAATATGATATTAAATTAAGCAAAACAGAACTCTCCAATCTCTGGGCTTTTGCTGCTCTTCTCTTTTGTTTAATTTTTAAAAAATGTTTGTCTTTGGTGGACATATGAAAAGGTTGAATAATGTAAACAAGCTTGGAGGAAAGCCTTCATACTTCTGTATATCTACCATCTAATTTTTTAATTAAGAGTGCCTGTAGATGACATCTTCAGACACTGTCATATATTGAGAGAGAGTATGTAAATGACAGAGGTTCCTCGTTTCCCAGTTTTCTGCTTCTGACTTTTAGACACTCTTTGTGCTAAATTTCCAATCTAAAGCTGAGATGAAGCCTCCAATTACAGAGTGCAACTGTCCTCCTTGAACTATAGCTACCGGATGGTAACGTCAAAAATTCCCCACTAGAGGCTTAACAGGGAGTCAAGTGATGAAAGGAAATGAAAGAAATCTTGGCTGATTTTCATGAAATAATCTCCTGCCTGGCACAAGCCCATATTGGGCTTCAGAGTGACCTTCAGAGAGACCTGGGGAATGGAACTGAATGAGTCTTCACAGCAGGGCAGCAGTGCCTGTGAGACACACTGGGGCGTATTCAGGGCAGAAAAAATAATCAGAAGTTGGTAAATCTTGGTAAAGCCCGACACTGGTATCCCATTCGTCAGTGACAGTGAGGTCAAACCACTTCCCCTTCTCCATGTGCTAAGGAGAGAATTTCAGGGTGCATTACATATGAAATGGATGTTGCAAACCATTTTTTTTTTTTTTTTTTTTTTTTTTGCGGTACGTAGGCCTCTCACTGTTGTGGCCTCTCCCGTTGTGGAGCACAGGTTCCGGACGCTTAGGCTCAGTGGCCATGGCTCACGGGCCCAGCCGCTCCGCGGCACGTGGAATCGTCCCGGACCGGGGCCCGAACCCATGTCCCCTGCATCGGCAGGCGAACTCTCAACCACTGCGCCACCAGGGAAGCCCCATTTGATTTTTTTGATAACATCATTTAGTGAGAGGTGCTCATCTTATTTCTGTCACAAGCAAGGATGAAAATGTGTACTTTCTGAAAGAGGGGAATGGGGATTAGAAGGAAATTAGGGCAAAGAAGTTTGAAAATAAGTGGAATTAAAATGGGGGGATAAAACAGATATAAAAATAACAAAATAAAAGCAAAGTAAAAGTATGTATTGAGTACCATATTAGTACCTGATAATTTCATATGCTTCTTATGGAAACCATGATGAAGAAAATTAAAGTGAGGAAAAAATGTAAAGAAGAAATTAAAAACCTTCTATATTAAAATACACTCAGAAAAGTTTTAGTCTGCCCTTCCTTTCCTTCCTTCCTTTCTCTTTCCTTCCTCCCTCCCTTCCTTCCTTCTTTCCTTCCTTCCTTCCTTCCTCTATTTCTCTTTCCTAAAAGCTACCTTTTAAATTAATCTTTGAACTCATATCATAGACATTTTGGGAAAAAGATGCCTTATTTTATCTTTTATAAAACTTAAGGTCTGGTCTATGTAAATTCCTGATACTACTTCCAGTCATTTGGTCTTAAGTTTTGAGGCCTAGGGAGCTATGTGAAATCCCTCTCAATTGTCCTAAAGCTATTCAAAATGAGTTTCCTTCGAGACTTGGCAATGGTTAAAAAAAAAGTAATATATCTCCTCCAGTATCTCAGAATATAAGTAGCCTTACTTTTAAGTATGTATTGTGCTATATTCCAGGAGAGAAGTCTTTGCCATTGTGGGTCAAAACCTTTTAGGTCTACCAGATCTCTAGAGCTGCCATTTAGGTCCCACTAAATGGCTTTCCAACTGTAACAAGGGCTTGTCCCCACATAGTGGCATTTCTGAACTAAGTTAGGACATTTCTATCCAGGTTTTCTGTGTTATGTAAATTCTTTGGGGGCCAGTTTTTCTCCGCTGCCAGAGTGAGACTTACTGGTAAAGAAACCCAAAGAGGAATAAGAATAGAATAGTGAGTGATGGTGGCAAGTTGATCAAATTCTCAGCCAGAAAATTGAAAGGGAGATATCACATTTTGAAGTTGAGGCAAAAGTGTAATAATCTAGAGAAACTCCACTAAAGTCTCCCAACCAGGGAAAAGAGACTAAATAGGAGATCCAGTAAGTCAAAATGACATAAAATCAAAAACATCAAAATGACATCCATCTAAATTTATTATATATCACCTTTAAGGAATGAATCCTCCCCAGAATAACTTTCTGTACTGTCTCAGGTACTCAAAAATGGCCTTAGAAGTTAAGTCTTAATAGGTTCACTGAGTTGGTCATCTCTGCTCATGTTTTAACCTCTGGGCTGGTCTGAATTATACAGTAGCGCCAGAGATGATAAAGGAATCTCATAAAAAGGGACATATCTGATCAAATTTAATCTATTTATTTTATTTTACAGGGGATTTTCCTTGATCCTAATGGTAAGAACAGAGAGAATATACTAAAACCAGGCTAGTTTAAAATTAGTGCAAGATATCTGGATGAGAAATCCCTCCTTTTCCTCCTTCCTTGGATATCTGTTAGGAGCTGCAACACTCTTGGATTCATCATCTGAGCAAAGCAATCAAAGGTCTTTTCTCTGATGTGACCATTCTCATTACATTCTCTCCCAGTTTATGGCATTACTTGTCCATGATTTTCTAAGTATGCAGTGCCTATCTGTATCAGAGAGCATGTATCAGGGACATGGTTTTCTCATGTAAGGATACGGTAGGATGGTGTAATCATGTAATGTAACCCAAGAAAATTAATGGTGCTGTATGATTGTGTGTGTGTGTGTGTGTGTGTGTGTGTGTGTGGCAGGTGGGGGTGGTTGCTTATAACATTTGGGAGAATTAACTCATGAGTGCCCTGATGTTTTTCCAGGTTGATTTTTTGGAACACTGTCCCTCTCAGCTAAATGTGTTGTTACAAGATGGGCAGAAGGGTGAAGGATAGGGGTGGGGATGTGGTGCTGGGAAACTGAGAAAGCTTCTTACCATATTTATGCATAGTTTGGCTTTTATTCATGTTTCGATCTTACATTTAAACTTTTTTTATTGCACTATAGTATTTACAATATTGTGTTAGTTTCAGGTGTACAGCAAAATGATTCATTTGTGTATATATATATATATATTCTTTTTTAGATTCTTTTCTATTATATGTTATTACAAGATATTGAATATAGTTCCCTATACTATACAGTAAATCCTTGTTTTTTATCTATTTTATATGCAGTGGTGTATATCTGTTAATCCCATACTCCTAATTTATCCTTCCCCACTCCTTTCCCCTTTGGTAACCATAAGTTTGTATTTTATGTCTGTGAGTCTGTTTCTGTTTTGTAAATAAGTTCATTTGCATTACTTTATAGATTCCACATATGAACTTCTTGTGGACCTGTATGAATTTTTTTTTTTTTTTTTGGCCACCCTACATGGCTTGTGGGATCTTAGTTCCCTGACCAGGTATTGAATCCAGGCCCTCAACAGTGAAAGTGTGAAGTCCTAACCACTGGATCGCCAGGGAATTCTCAAAAAACTTTTTTCAGTAGATTGTTAGAAGGTAAAAGGAGAAGAGAATAGCGAAAAAAGATAATCATAGAAGTGGAAAACATATAGGGTTGAAAGGTGTAAAGTTATGCATGTAAAAATAAGTGGGGAGAGGGAGAAACTAAAATGTAAAGTTCCATAGTAAGACATTTAAATACATTAAGGGTTTATGGAAGGATTCAAAGCAAGAAAAAAGGCTTAGTGCTAACAAGATTTAAAAATAATCAAATGAGATACAAAAAAACAAGAAATGAGGACCCATGAGGGAGAGTGAAAACATTTCAAGTTGGATCCAAATATAGCTCTAATTAAGAAATAAAAAAGGTCAGGAGCAAAAATATAAACATTATTTTAAAAGTAGAAACATTTGAAGTAAATAAATTATTTTTAATAAGTAATTGAAACATAAATAATATATTTTCAATATACAAATAAAAAGTTTAGCTTTTAAGAGAAAAGTAAAGGAGACTAAAAAGATTCAGATTAAAATTTTCAAAAGAATGATTCAAAGTAGACAGAGTTAGTCATAAATTTCTTAGTTTGGATCTAATTTCTCCTGGTTAACAGATCCCTACTGAAGCTATTTCCCTGATACAACTACTTTTCACCTGTCTCAAAATGCCCCAATAGCAGGTAAGATTTTAAGCCTCTAGCTGTGAAGGACACAGTTTGGCACCTTGATTCATCAGGCAGATAAGTGATCTAAGAAAATAGAGAAGAGGTGGGAAGAGGAAGAATCCCTAACTGCCCCAAGGACCCCAAGGAAACATTCTACTTTTTACTGATTGCCAAAGACTTTCCCAGAAGAAAGTGAAACTTCAAAGGTTATTAGGACAAAGCATGGGGGACAAAGTCCAAGGTTTAAGCAAGGATCACAGCAACTACATTCAAATAGCAATAAATCATATTAAAATACTTCATCTTTGATGGGAATGTTCATAATTTGACTCTTCTTTCCAATCTTCTTTCTCTGTGTTCTCTTTTATTTGGCTTATATTGCAGCCAAACAGAAGAGTTTAATGTTACTTGTGCTTAGAGGCCACACAGATTTGAGCCTTTGTTTACACTGTCTTCTTCTTGACTACTCTCCCCACCCATTCATATGAACATATCTAAATCCTCTCTCTCTCTCTCGTTTTTTTTTTAAATTGAGGTATAGTTGTTTTACAATAGTGTGTTAGTTTCAGGTGTACAACGTAGTGATTCAAAATTTTTATAGCTTATACTCACTCCATTTATAGTTATTATAAAATGCTGGTTATATTCCCTGTGCTGTACAATATATTCTTATAGCTTATTTAGTACATACATAGTTGTTTGTACTTCTTAATCCCCTACCACTATCTTGCCCTTAGCTGATCTGTTCCTTTGTATCATTTAGTCTACTGTTGATTCCTTCCAGTGTATTTTTAAATTTCCATTATTGTATTCTTAATCTGTGTTTGGTTGTTTTTTATACTTTCCAAAATTTGTTAAAAACTTCTAACTTCTTGGTCTGACACACATTCTTCTCCTGAGTTCTTTGATCATCTTTATGATTATCACCTTGAACACTTTCTTGGCTAGAATGCCTATCTCTGCCTCATTTAGTTCTTCTTCTGTAGTTTTATCTTGTTTCTTTGTTTTGAGCATGATCCTCTGTCACCTCATTTTGTCTAATTTGCTGTTTTTATTTCTATGTATTTATTTGGTAGGTTGGTTATGTTTTCCAACCTTGAAGAAGTGGCCTTTTGTAGGAGATGTGTATACATCTCAGCATCACACTCCCTCCTGGCCACAAGAGCTATATGCTCTAGGGGTGCCCCCAAACAGAAGGTGTGGGTCCTTCTGTTGTGGCAGGCTGACTACTGTGAGTGGTCTGGTATGTGTGGCTGACCCCTGGCCTTCTCAGTTGCCAGGCCCTGCCTTGTTTGGAGGCTGCCAGCCACTGATTCATGGGGTCAGGTCATGAGGCAGCTGGCTGCTGAACCCCAGGGGGCCTTGGGGCTAGTCCTGGCTCACTGGTGAGTGGAGTCAGGTTCCAGGAGATATCAGGTCTTGTGCTAGCCCACAAGTGAGTGAAGCCATTTACTGGAGCTAATGCCAGCACACTGGTGGGCAGAGCTGTGTCCTGAGCTCTGGCTACAGGGCCCAGGAGACCCAGAGCTGGTATTATACTGTTGGTGGGTGGGGCTGGTTTCTGACATAGCTGGCTGCAGGGTCCAGGGTGTTCTGAAGCTTGTATTGTCCTGCTGGTGGGTTGTGCTCTTGCCCAGCCAGTCCCAGGGCTGGTTCTGGCCTGTGGATGGATGACATGGGTCATCACAGCAGGCTGTGGGGCTGCAGTTGCCTTGGAGTTGGTGTCCACCTACTAGTGTGTGAAGCTGGTCCTGAGGCTAGAGGAGGCGGAGGCTAGCTGGTGTGTAGGGCAGGTGTCTAGAGGATGCTGAGTCTGGTGCCTGCCCAATGGTGGGTGCAGCTGGTTCCCAGTGTCTCTGACTGCAGGCCACTGGGGTTCTTAGGTCTAGTGCTTGCACACTGGTGTGTGAGGCTGTGATCTGTGCCCTCTGGTGAACTGAGCCATGTCCAAGGGCTACTGTGGGCTCAGTGGGTCTTTAAGGCAGCCTGTCTGCTGGTGGGTAAGGCTGTGTCCCAGCCCAGTTAATTGCTTGGCCTGAGGATTCCCAGCATTGGTGCCTATAGGCTGGTGGGTAAGTGCAGGGCTGGGTCCAGAGACTAAAAGCTAGAGGGAGGATTCCAAAATGGTGTTTGCCATCACCAGTGTCCATGTTGTAGAATGAGCTCCCCAAAATGGCTGTTGCCAGTATTGACGTCCCCAGGGTGAGTTCTAGTTTCCTCCTGCCTCTCCAAGAGACTCTCCAAGATCAGGAGGTAGGTCTGACCCAGACTCTTTTCAAATTGCTGCTTCTGCTGTGGGTCCCAGGGAATGTGAGATTTTGTTTGTGCTCTTTAAGAGTGGAGTCTCTACTTCCCATAGCCCTCTGGGTCTCCTGAAAGTAAGCCCTGCTGGTCTTCAAAGCCAGGTGTCCTGGGGCTCATCTTCCAGCACAGGACCCCCAAGCTGGGGAGAACCTCTACAGTTGTAATTATTCTGTCACCCAGGGGTCACCCACCCAGGGGTATGGGTCGTGAATATACTGCAACTCCACCCCTCCTACCCATCTTGTGGTTCCTTCTTTATATCTTTAGTTGTAGAAGATCTTTTCTGGTAACGATGCCGAAAAACTCGCCCTCTGTGCACCAGTGCCAAATCAAATCTCAGAAACAGAGTTTTAGGTGAAGTAGAAAAGAGGAGCTTAGTGCTTTGCCAGACAAAGGGGGACACAGTGGGCTCATGCCCCTCAAAAACTATATGTTCTAACCTGGGAGAATTTAGTAAGGAGTTTTATAGCAATGGTTCAAGGGTGGAGTTGCTGATAAGATGAGGGTGTGTGCAGGGCCTGCCCTCCTTTAATCTGGTCTCAGGTAATATCTTGATGAGCTTCTCTGATTCCTTTACTCTGGCTTCAGGTGGTCTTCTCTGGAATGAAGAATGCTAACACCTTCCATTTGTTGGGGTTTTAGTTCTGTAAAGAGCTCAAAGATATTGTTATGTGTATCCCTTGAAGCAGAACCAGACCCTTCCCCAAGGTTGCACTATTGTATCTTGGCTGCTTCTCCCTTGTCTCTGCATCCCCTCCCTTCCCTGATTAGCAACAGTTCGAATCTGCCATTTGGAACTCAGGGAAGGTCATGAAGGCTGGAGTCTGTTCCCTACAAACAAGAAATGGGGGGCATGGAAAGTCTTCAATGCCCAGGAGCCCCACAGGGTCCTGCCTGGTTTCAGTAGGTTCCAGTTTTTTTCATCAATAGTTTTTCTGCACATAGTTGTAGTTTTTGTGTGCCCATGGGAGGAGGTGAGCTCAAGGTCTTTGTACTCTGCTATTTTGGGAACTCTCTCTTCTCTATATTTTAAAACAACTTCAAATGTCATCTCTTCCATGAAGCTTCTCTCATTTTGTGAGCCGAATGCAGTCTATTTTTTCTGTCTTATTGACCTCATTGACATTTAAGTGCTCAGCATTCTCTATAATATGTTAAAGTTACTTATAAAGATGATTAATTTCTTCTACTAGATCATAAGCATTTTGAAGAAAGAATCCATGTCTGATTAATCCTGGCAACTTTAATTAAAATTAGTACTCTGCCTTTCCTGTGTTAAGAGGTATGATTCAAAGATAAATCATTACTTTCATTCATTCATTCTCTCCTTTATTTATTTATTCAGTAAACATTGAGCACGCACTTTGTCCTAGGTTCTCTTCTAGGTATTTGTGTCATTAAGGAACTTTAACTTTGGTGAGGAAAGATATTTTATTAACAAATTAAATATGTAAAGTATATAGTATGTTAGATGTGATAAGTGCCATGGAGAAAAGTGGTTGGATTTTTTTTGTATTCAGTAACAGTGGAAGCCACTTGCATTGCCTGAGTTCATCCATCTTCAAGCATGGTTTCTGGTTGTGGAGCTACCATTACTTGTTAAATGGCACATAGTAGGGAACAATATATGGAGTAACTTGCTTTCAATTCCTGCCACCAGGGTCACTGTTTCAAAAACAAATCATAGAGAGCTGAGCACATGGGGCTGCAAAGTACTGGCCACTTCAATCTTCTTATTTTACCTTTGTGACTGAGTTCACTGATCTTCTCAGGGTTTCCATTTAATGGAATTTGATTTTTTAAAAGATCCATGACTGAGTTTTTAATGTCTTTCCTGATGTCAACAATTCACCAAGGATTTTCTAATTATATTACACTCCTCTGAAATTGCACATTCATTTCACACTTCTACTCTGGAGAAGACACACTCTAAACTTGTCTACCATAGTGACAATATCTAATTAGAAGGAAGACTAAAAAATTCCAGTTTTGACTGTATATTTTTAAAAATATCATATTTTACTCTCTGTCATTCTTTTATCAAATCTTTCTTGTGCATCAGCCTGTAAGAAACAAAGAATAAAATTCCATGACTGTGTATTTTCCCTCTCCAAATGCATTTGAGTATAAATCATTTCATTGACTTTAAATTTCTGAAATTGCATATATGTAAATACTAGTGGTGAAAAATTTTAAAATAAAAAGCCAACTAACTTCTACTCAGATATTGCCGAGTAAATGCTCTGAGGAGATTCAGATTTAATTGGAGAGATGTAAAACTAGTCCAATTTTATATTATACTTGAAAAGATTACCTTAGGTATCTTGTACCTTTTAGTCTCATATAAAGACTTTGTAACTATGAATCTCTATCAATTAGAATTAATTTTTTTTTTTTTTTGCCGTACACGGGCCTCTCACTGTTGTGGCCTCTCCTGTTGCAGAGCACAGGCTCTGGATGCGCAGGCTCAGTGGCCATGGCTCACGGGCCCAGCCGCTCCACGGCATGTGGGATCTTCCCGGACTGGGGCATGAACCCGTGTCCCCTGCATTGGCAGGCGGACTCTCAACCACTGCGCCACCAGGGAAGCCCTAGAATTAAAATATTTTTAATTAATGAATCTCATTTTAATTGGAATAAATTTTTACCAGGGTATCGACTGTTTTAAAAAAGAGTTTAAGATTTAAAAGACACATATTTTTTCTATGTAAAAATAGAAGTAAAAACCCCAATATCAATAAACTAATAAGAATCCAAAAGAAAACTATAAAATAGAGAATTCAAGTGTGTTCTCTTTAATTATTTATAACTTTTGGATCATTCATAAGCTTTAGCATAAAGTGAATTTTACTGATACAGTGTTTTTGTCTGTTTGATTGTTTACTTAAGAAGGAATGCTGGTAAAAAGTTTTTATGAGTCACATGAAAGTTTATTCTCAAGACCTTGTGAAATGGAGCAGGACCCTGTGGGGACCTCCCAAGTACAAATTCCTTCCATGTCCCTTGTTTCTTGTTTGTAGAAAATAGGCTTCATTCACTTCCTTCAGCCTCCCTGACTTTCCCAGAGTTCCAAAGGGCAGATTCAAATAGTTGCTTATCAGGGAAGGGAGGGAATGCAGAAACAAAGGAGTAGCAGTCAAGAAACAATAGTGCAGATGTGGGACAGAGTCCTGGTTCCTCCTCAAGGAATATAAGTGATACCTTTAAGTTGTTCTGTAGGAACTAAGGCCTCCACCCAGGTGGAGGATGGTAACTTCAGGCTGAGCACAAGGTTCCTGGAACACTGCCCTGTTACCTCACCACCAACCAATCAAAAGAAAGTCTGCACATAGTGGAAGAAAACGAAGACTCTGACTCACCCCCCAAATGACTCTCCCTTTAAAAACTTTATGGTTGAGCAGAATCTTCAGAATTTATTTTTGAACATGAGTCCACCTTTTCCCCAGGTTGTCAAACTCCTGAATAAAGCAACCTTTCCTTTTTTAACCAACACTTGTCTCTTGAGTACTGGCTTTTGAGCAGCAAGCAGCCAAACCTGAGTTTGGTAACACTTGCATCAGTTTTTTTCTGAATTAAGAATCATGCAGTCTTATTGATGGTAGTTATTGGATGGATTTACTTTGTCCCTGGCACTTTACATGTAGGTTCCCATTTTATAGACAAGGAAGTTCAGTCTCAGGAATGACAAATGATTTGCTTCAATTCATTTAGCTGCTAAGTAGAAAAGCAGGACCTCAAATCCATGTCTGCCTTGTCCTAAGCCTTATCTCTTTACTTTGTTCCCTATTTCCTCATCATAGAAAGGCCACCTTTCCAGGTCTTTTGATATTGCTATCTTTACTTTTACCTGTCACCTTTGTATGAAAAAATAACTTGGTGTAGTGGTAACAAGAGTTTCAACTACAGTCTTTTGTTTGATTAAAAAATAATAGCACTATACCTCAGATACTATGTACATATACTCATATACTGGAAAGTCAACAAAATAGACATGATTCTAAAACTCCAGAAAGCAAAAATGAAAACAGCTATGGGAGCACAGACACAGAATTAGGAAATCTGTCCTGGTAGATTGGGGAGGTTTTGCCTTAGCTGATCTGTAAGAAGTGGGATTTTATTTGATAGAAAATAGGCACCAATAATTGGTAGTTTTCTTTCTATCTATGAATCTCATTCCCGAATTTATCGGTGACTAAAAGGATCTATGGAATACGTGGTTATAAAACTTGAATGTGTACATTCTTAGGAAGGCTAGATGTATTTTGTAATAAAAACTGATATCAGAGGAATTGTTCTCAAAATATGTTCTGGTCATTAGTTTTCATTAGGGCTCTTTTATTTACTTAGTATTTTTTTCTTTTAACCAACTTCAAATTGATCTTTTTTTCTTAACCTGCTCTAAACAATCACTGTCCATAAAATAGTGGTTTTGATGTGTTATTTTTTACTCATTATAGACAATCAAACATGTTCAACATCCTTTGTTTAATTCATGCATATGCCACATAAAGTAATTTTTATGCTACTACTGATATACATATCACACTCAGATATACTGTTTTTGTTTTAATTCTTGAGATGAATGACCTAATCAGCTCTTCTCATCTTTCTGATATAGGTCGCCAAAGAGATATGTTCCTGGATAGTCAATAAAATGACTGCTCTTGAATAGGCAGGTGTGCAACCACACTCAGTCCAATCAGTTGTTATCAGAGTTTGGGATCACCTGATCCAGAGTCAGCTCAGCAGAGAGCATGGGTAAGGTAGGTGATGACAATGAAACTTAACAGATATAAATGTTCACATTCATATAAACACTTCTCAAATGATAAGTAATGAAGGCTTGCCTGGGTAATAGTTCAAAGGAAAAACTGATGTTGGTTTTGTTCATCCTAAAATTACTTTAGACTAAAATATTACAGAATGTGTAAAGAAGCACACTGATCAACTAGTATGTGATGAAGACGGGAAGGCTCTATAATTTATAGGATATATGAAATGACTTTATGAACAATTGGAGACTTCCCTTAAATTGTTGTCATATAGAAGAGAGGAAACACCAGTGCTGTATTACTCCGATGGGCAGGAGTAGAGAGGGTGGGTTTCGGAGAAATGTGAGGAAGAATTTTAAATCAGAAATATCCCGAAGTAGAAAGATCTAGTGGTGGCCAAGAAGAGGTCAAGTGCCCCTCTTTCGAAGAGGTAGGAGACATTTTTGAACCAAGAGAGAAATTGAGCTTGATGATTATGTATCTTAACTTTAAGAGTATAAGAAATAAGTTAACTATTTACTCTTAAATTCATATATAAAAATAGATTGTGCTAGGTGTTTATAAGAACAAATCTTGAAAATTTCATAATACTGAGTTCAAAGTGCTTAATGATTTCCACATATATCCTCCATTTTTAGTCATAAGTTTTTCTGAAAGTCTCATTTTGGAAAGAAACTCTTGATATTCAATTTCTGTTCTACAGAGATTTGTATTCTTGTAAGTAAGTATTCTGAGTTCCAAGTAATTAATCAGACTTAGTAAGGACTTTCTTGGGATGGTAAATTTAACTAAGCTGTTAGCTGTTAACCTTTGAAAACGTGAATCTGAACAGAAGGAAAATGTTCAATCTACAGACTGCTTTCTTAATATTTGGCTACAACATTGCTTAATAGAGGTTCAGAGTGTACACTTTTTAAATAGACTTCGAAATATCATGTGGATGTTCTTTATACTCAGTGAGGTGTAATACATTAACATTGTTACCACACATGTTGGGTAAAGGAAAGATAGCTTTATTGAGGAAACTGGCAATCCTGGGGAGAAGGTGGCCTCATGTCCCTAAGAACCAAGTCCCAACTCCCCAGGTTTTGCTCAGAGATTATATAGGGAGAAGAGGAAGGAGCTACGTGCTGGGGAGTAGGCAATCTTTCTATTTTCAGGGATGGTTGTCTCAATCACGTGTTTCCAAGTAGCTGTCAAGTCTTGCTTGAGGTTGGAATATTATCTGAGCCATAAATCTTTGGTTAGCTATTCCTGGAGAATAAGGCACAAGGGTATATCCTATAGAACAACTAATCTTCAATCTTGATATGCATCAACAACTTGGTCCATCAGCAGCAAGCTAAGTTAATGCTGAAGTAGGGTAGAGGAGCTGAGAGTCTCTAGTTACAGTCTCACTGCCTCAGTTACAATATTTAACTTCCAGCTATGGACTAGTGTTGGTTAAAAAAAAAAAATACAAGGTTTTAGTTAACGGGTGGGCACGTAGTGAAGAATGTCTAATCAGTAATCTCCCTCTACCCCAGATAATAGTTAGTGGTAGATCTTAAGGTCTGCTCTTCCTGATCTTGCTGTTTTGAAATTACATTCATGATATGTAGAGTATTCTGATTCTGCCTGGTTTATTTAAGAGAACTTGGAGAGTATATTTCTGATAATAATGTTGATTGAAGTCACTGTTACTCTCAAGAATCTCCAGAGCAGGCTCTGAGAAAGAACAGATGTTTGTATATTCTGTTACAAATCCTGTAATTCTCCCTATAGCAATGCTGGATCATAATGCCAGAAAAGGTCTCTTTTATATTATTGAAATATATTTTAAAAGAATAATTTGATTTAAAACAAATTCAAAGCCAATTGCTCTAAAATCCCACCAAACTTACCTTAAAGTCACTGAGAACCTTGTGGCATCTCTAATGTTTATTTTCCCATATGGTACCAAACTCAGAGAACTTTGCCCACCGTGCAGCAAATTGACATGAGCAAAAAGACAAACAGAACAAGACAGGAAGATATTTACTATACGGACTTCTAAGAAGCAATGGCTATTGACAACTCAACTTTGAACTGAAGATAGAAAACAATAAGCTACATATAGTTGGCTGAAGTGATAAATAACCATAGAGCCATGAATTATAAATATTCATACCAGGCAGAGGGGCAGGACTGCCTAGTGGAATGATAGAATCAACCATGAAGAAGATAACACTGGGCAAGATAACGTAAGTGACAGTTATTGGGACCAGACAGGAAGAACTAAATGAGTTAGATCTCCAATGATTAAGATATCAGAATGGGGATAAGCAGTAATGTATCAGTTAAGTGGAGAGTGGAAAGGTCAAGACAAGAAGTAACCCCCAAAAGAAATACCAGATATGGAAACAGTAAGACCTAAATAGTTCAAAGCCATTTGAGGTTCCTGAACAATTCTGGGAAAGCAGGTGCCCAGAAAAAATTATGACTCACGTTGATTTGAGTCAACTCTACACCCAGATAGAATTCTAATTATTATTTAATTACTGATTTAATAATATGAATAATAATAAATGTTAATCAATTATTAAACTGATATTATTCTTAAATTCTATAGACTAAACATTCTTCAATTCTTCTATATCAAATACTTCAGTGTCCCTATGACACTCAGCCTTCAGCAACCCCAAACCCAATACTCCATGTGCAAGTTCATCAACCTGTGTTAGTGAACCTACTTGTTCTGGTCAAATTAGTTCCATACACCTTCACTGATGACTATTTGGAGAATTGTTCTAAATACTCTTTATCAGTACACACTGTTGTTGAAACTCTTTTTATGTAAAAGTAAACTTTATTTCTAACATGTCACTTAATGTCCGTTAATTTTCCTTTTAGATAAGACTATGTTTTGTCAAATATCAGTGATATTTGATCAAGACAGTAGGAAGCAGTATTTTTCCATGTTAATTTTCTGGTTATAGGACTCAAATGTAGACTTGGCACCTGCCTACCAAGCTCTGCCAAAGAATGTAGTTAGTGCTTAAAGAAATTCTACTTTTGACACCAGAACTAAGAGTGTGTTGACAGTTCTTTAATGAAGATTTCTGATACAAATCAATGACTTTCTCCTTTAACACATTATCTTCAGGTAAATGCTAAGATTAATGGGTTATATTTAGACAGTTAAAGTGTCAACAGAATTGCTTCTGTTATGCTGATATTATTTTGTGTGCCAGATATATGAGGTATACTATCCAGATGATAAAAATTGAGGATGTCCCAAAGTAAGCAAAAGCTCATTACATTCACCTCTCAATTACTTTAAAAAAAACAACAAAAAACAGATTACTTAATAGGCTTAACTCTGTGTCCCTCACTTCTGCATATTCTTGCTGCCAGGATTTGACTGTTCGTTTCTAGCCATTTGACAGTCCACTAGCACTGTCACCAAAAAGGTGGGAAGGGAAGAAAGAGGAGGTGTAAATCCAGTCAATCAATTTCATAGCTTCATAGCAGTGATGGTGAATGCTTTGGTGGAGGAAGAGTTTTACACAAATGGCTAACATGAAAATTTCAGTGTATTGCCTGATATTACTGTTTCCTGTAATGCTCTAATCTCTAGTACTCTCAACAACTTGACAAGTTGCACAGCAACTTGAAGTAGATATATATCAACTCAACAGCATTGCTGATGTTTACTTATGTGACACACCTTAGCATCTTCTGAGTAATATCTTGTAGACCACTACCATTATGAAATATTCATACTTTTTGTTTTAAAAAATCTAGCAATTTTGTTTTCTATTGTATTTTGCGTTTCAGTAAAATAGCTGATTCATTCTGTGATTTCTAACAATCCAACCACTTATTAGAAGGTGGTGATCACTTGAATGCTTTGTTGATTGTGATAAATGGCAGAATAAATAGTAATATGCTGAGAGTCAAAAACCACAAAAATAAATACATACAAAATAATATCCATCAACATATGTGAGGCAAAATATCTCCTTTGCAGATACATCATACCTCTGCCATGTAGAGAAGGTTTTATGAGATTCAATTCCAATTTTAGATTGTTTAATTTCTAAAATAATGGTTCTTAATGATATGACAAATTACAGTTCTTCAAATTCTTAAGAATTACTGGCATAAGTCTTTGTGTAGTTCATTTATAACATAACTACAAAATGGAAGAGGGAAATATTTTATTCTCATTTATATTATACAAATAAACATTATACTTTTAAAATATCTACTTGCTTGGTAAATTTCTACTGTAGATTTTATTGATGAGGCTAATTATTTTTTTTAAAGTAGCCCTCAGAAAGCTATAACTCAAATCTAAGTTGTTTCTGGATCTTTTTATTTATGTGCAACCATAACTGATACCTTATCTGATATAAATATGTATTTTTTAATGCACAAGGATTTCTAGTACTATTTATACCGCTTGTTGAAACTGAGAGATGAGCATAAGATAAATTCCAAAATTTCATTTTCTCCAACTCTGTTTTGACTTGCCTATTGTTTCATCTTTCATCTATTAAGGGAGAGTTTCTCATCAAATCACTATTAGTCATAAAATATACATTAAAAACAAATAAATCCAGCATACATTTATTGTCATAGCAGTATCTCCAGTATACTAGAGAAGCATATTCTCCCAACAAAAGATGTTTTCAGAAATAAAATCAATCAGAAAATTTAATACACTTCATCCAAATTAAAGTTTTCCATATAAAAGCAGATAAGGTGCCTTTGGCTATTACCAGTTCCTTGCATAGATGGGCCCACAAATTTAGAATACATCTGTTGTAAGCCAGGCAGTGGATAAACCTTGTCTTTTTAAATGTATCAACAATATTGCTGTCTTGTTTATTAGAAAAAAACTGATTTTTTATAACACATTACAAAAATAGGAGTAGGTAACCAAACACCTGAGAAATCTACTTCACTTCTGATGAAAAAAAAAATTAAGTTGACAGCCTACCAATTTATTTTATAAAGAGCACTGAAGTGGGAATATGCAGAATGTGTTTTCTCATGTAGTTTACAAGTCATTGCAGTACAAAGAAGAACCTTTAATTTGATAGTTAAGGAATTTGCCCAAAGCTCTGGATGGCACAGCATATAATTTTTGAGACATCTCTCTCTTCAGAAGAGATTTCATAGAGTAGGAGCTACACCATCACTGAGATCAACGTACATATGCTTTATTATTTTTTTAATAGATCTGTATTGGAGTATAATTGCTTCGCAATAATGTGTTAGTTTCTGTTGTACACCAAAGAGAATCAGCAATATGCATACATATGTCTCCATATCCCCTCCCTCTTGAGCCTCCCTCCCATCCTCCCTATCCCACCCCTCTAGGTCATCTTGAAGCACCAAGCTGATCTCCCTGTGCTATGCTACTTCTTCCCACTAGCTAACTATTTTACATTCCGTAGTGTATATATGTCGATGCTACTCTCACTTTGCCCCAGCTTCCTCCTCCCATCCCATGTCCTCAAGTCGATTCTCTGTATCTACCTCTTTATTCCTGTCCTGCAAATAGGTTCATCAGTACCATTTTTTTAGATTCCATATATATGTGTTAGAATACAGTATTTGTTTTTTTTCTTTCTGACTTACTTCACTCTGTATGACAGACTCTAGGTCCATCCACTTCACTACAAATAACTCAATTTCGTTTCTTTTAATGGCTGAGTAATATTCCATTGTATATATGTGCCACATCTTCTTTTTCCATTCATCTGTTGGATATTTAGGTTGGTTCCATGCCCTGGCTATTGTAAATAGTGTTGCAATGAACATTGTGGTACATGTCTCTTTTTGAATTATGGTTTTCTCAGGGTATATGGCCAGTAGTGGGATTGCTGGGTCATATAGTAGTTCTATTTTTAGTTTTTTAAGTAATCTCCATACTGTTTTCCATAGTTGTTGTATCAATTTACATTCCCACCAACAGTGCAGGAAGGTTTGCTTTTCACCACACCCTTTCCAGCACTTATTGTTTCTAGATTTTTTGATAATAGCCATTCTGACTGACATTAGGTGATACCTCATTGTAGTTTTGATTTGCATTTCTCTAATAATTAGCGATGTTGAGCATCTTTTCATGTGCCTCTTGGCCATCTGTACGTCTTCTTTGGTGGAATGTCTATTTAGGTCTTCAGCCCATTTTTTAATGGGATTTGTTGGTTTTTTGCTATTGAGCTCCATGAGCTGTTTGTACATTTTAGAGATTAATCCTTTGTCTGTTTCTTCATTTGCAAATATTTTCTCCCATTCTGAGGGTTGTCTTTTTATCTTGTTTATGATTTCCTTTGCTGTGCAAAAGCTTTTAAGCTTAATTAAGTCCCGTTTGTTTATTTTTGTTTTTATTTCCATTACTCTAGGAGGGGGGTCAAAAAAGATCTTGCTGTGGTTTATGTCAAAGAGTGTTTTTCCTATGTTTTCCTCTAAGAGTTTTATAGTGTCTAGTTTTACATTTAGGTCTTTAATCCATTTAGAATTTATTTTTGTGTATGGTGTTAGATAGTGTTCTAATTTCATTCCTTTACATGTAACTCCAGTTTACCCAGCACCACTTATTGAAGAGGCTGTCTTTTCTCCATTGTATATCCTTGCCTCCTTTATCAAAAATAAGGTGACCGTATGTGCGTGGAATTATCTCTGGGCATTCTATCCTGTACCGTTGTTCTATATTTCTGTTTTTGTGCCAGTACCATACTGTCTTCATTACTGTAGCTTTGTGGTAAACTTTGAAGTTGGGGAGCCTGATTCCTCCAACTCCGTTTTTCTTTCTCAAGATTGCTTTGGCTATTTGGGGCCTTTTATGTTTCCATATGAATTGTAAACATTTTTTGTTCTAATTCTATAAAATGCCATTGGTAATTTGATAGGGATTACGTTGAATCTGTAGATTGTTTGGGTAATATAGTCATTTTCACAATATTGATTCTTCCAATCCAAGAACATGGTATTTTTCTCCATCTGTTTATGTCATCTTTGATTTCTTTCATCAGTGTTTTATAGTTTTCTGAGTACAAGTCTTTCGCCTCCTTAGTCAGGTTTATTTCTAGGTATTTTATTTTTTTTGTTGTGATGGTAAATGGGATTGTTTCCTTAATTTCTCTTTCTGATTTTTCATTGTTGGTGTATAGGAATGCCAGAGATTTCTGTGCATGAATTTTGTATCCTGCAACCTTACCAAATTCATTGAGTAGTTCAAGTAGTTTTCTGGTGGCATCTTTAGAATTTTCCATGGATAGTATCATGTCGTCCACAAACAGTGACAGTTTTACTTATTATTTTCCAATTTTTATTCATTTTATTTGTTTTTCTTCTCTGATTGCCATGGCTAGGACTTCCAAAACTATGTTGAATAAGAGTGGTGAAAGTAGACATCCTTGTCTTGTTCCTGATCTTAGTGGAAATGCTTTCAGTTTTTCACCATTTACTATGTTGCTTGCTGTGGGTTTGTCATATATAGCCTTTATTATGTTGAGGTAGGTTCCCTGTATGCCCATTTTCTGGAGAGTTTTTATCATAACTGGGTGTTGAATTTTGTCAGAAGTTTTTCTGCATCTATTGAGAGGATCATATGTTTTTTATTCCTTTATTTGTTAATGTGGTTATCACATTGCTTGATTTGCATATGTTGAAGAATCCTTGCATCCCTGGAATAAATCCCACTTGATCATGGTGTATGATCCTTATAATGTGTTGTTGGATTCTATTTGCTAGTATTTTTTCAGGATTTTTGCATCTATGGTCATCAGTGATATTGGTCTATAATTTTCTTTTTTTGTGATATTTTTTTCAGTATCAGGGTGATGGTGGCTTCATAGAATGAATTTGGGAGTATTTCTCCTACTGCAATTTTTTGGAAGAGTTTGAGAAGGATGGGTGTTAGCTCTTCTCTAAATGTTTGATAGAATTCGCCTGTGAGGCCATGTGGTCCTGGACTTTTGTTTGTTGGAAGATTTTAAATTATGGTTTCAATTTCATTACCTATGAAAGGTCTGTTTATATTTTGTAATTCTTCCTCGTTCAGTCTTGGAAAATTGTACCTTTCCAAGAATTTGTTCATTTCTTCGTGGTTGTACATTTTATTGGCATATAGTTGGTTGTAGTAGTTTCTTAATAATCGTTTGTATTTCTGCAGTGTCAGTTGTGATTTCTCCTTCATTTCTAATTTTATTGATTTGCGTCTTCTCCCTTTTTTTCTTGATGAGTCTGGCTAAGGGTTTATCAATTTTTTTACTTTCTCAAAGAACCAGCTTTTAGTTTTATTGATCTTTGCCTATTGTTTTCTTTGTTTCTATTTCATTTATTTCTCCTCTGATATTTATGAGTTCTTTCCTTCTGCTGCCTTTGGGTGTCCTTTGGTCTTCTTTCTCTAGTTGTTTTAAGTGTAGGGTTAGGTTGTTTATTTGAGGTTTTTCTTGTTTCTTGAGGTGAGACTGAATTGCTATAAACTTCCCTCTTAGAACTGCTTTTGTTGTATCCCGTAGGTTTTGGGTCGTCGTGTTTTCGTTGTCATTGTTTTCTATGTATTTTTTTATTTCTTCTTTGATTTCTTCAGTGATCTCTTAGTTATTTAGTAGCACACTGGTTAGCCTCCATGTATTTGTGAGTTTTACCATTTTTTTCCTGTAATTGATTTCTAATCTCATAGCGTTGTGGTCAGAAAAGATGCTTGATACGATTTCAATTATCTTAAATTTTCTGAGGCTTGATTTGTGACCCAAGATGTGATCTGTCCTGGAGAATGTTCTGTGTGCATTTGAGAAGAAAGTGTATTCTGCCATTTTTAGGTGGAATGTTCTGTAAATATCAGTTAAATCTATCTGGCCTATTGTGACATTTAAAGCTTGTGTTTCCTTATTTATTTTCTGTTTGGATGATCTGCCCACTGGTGTAAGTGGTGTGTTAAAGTCCCCTACTATTATTGTGTTACTGTTGATTTCTCCTTTCATGGTTTTTAGCATTTGCCTTATGTATTGAGGTGCTCCTATGTTAGGTGCATAAACATTTATAATTGTTATATCTTCTTGTTGGATTGATCCTTTGATCGTTATGTAGTGTCCTTCTTTGTCTCTTGTGATTGTCTTTATTTTAAAATCTATTTTATCTGATACAAGTACTGCTACTCCAGCTTTCTTTTTATTTCCATTTACATGGAATATCTTTTTCCATCCCTTCACTTTCAGTCTCTATGTGTCCCTAAGTCTGAAATGGGCCTCTTGTAGACAGCATATATATGGGTCTTGTTTTTATATCTATTCACCAGTCTCTGTCTTTTGGTTGGGGCATTTAATCCATTCACATTCAAGGTTATTATTGATATGTATGTTCCTATTACCATTTTCCGAATTGTTTTGGGTTTGTTTTGGTGGGTCTTTTTCTTCTCTTATGGTTCCTGCCTAGAGAAGTTCCTTTAGCATTTGTTGTAAAGCTGGTTTGGTGCTGCTGAATTCTCTTAGCGTTTTCTTGTCAGAAAAGCTTTTGATTTCTCCATTGAATCTGAATGAGATCCTTGCTGTATAGAGTAATCTTGGTTGTAGGTTTTTCTCTTTCATCACTTCAGGTATATCCTGCCACTCCCTTCTGGCCTGCAGAGTTCTGCTGAAAAATCACCTGATAACCTTATCGGAAATCTTTATATGTTATTTTTTGTTTTTCCCTTGCTGCTTTTAATATTTTTTTCTTTGAATTTAATTTTTATTAGTTTGATTAATATGTGTCTTGGTGTGTTTTTCCTAGGGTTTATCCTGTATGGGACTCTCTGTGTTTCCTGGACTTGGGTGACTGTTTTATTTCCCATGTTAGGGAAGTTTTAGACTGTAATCTCTTCAGATATTTTCTCAGACCCTTTCTTTTTCTCTTCTTCTTCTGGGTCCCCTATAATTCAAATGTTGGTAAGTTTAGTGTTGTCCCAGAGGTCTCTGAGATTGTGTTCAATTCTTTTCATTCTTTTTTCTGCTCCTCAGCAGTTATTTCCACCATTTTGTTTTCCAGCTCACTTATTTGTTCTTCTGCTTAAGTTATTCTGTTATTGATTCCTTCTCGTGTTTTTTTCATTTCAGTTATTGTGTTGTTCATCTCTGTTTGTTCTTTAGTTCTTCTAGATCTTTGTTAAACATGTCTTGTATTTTCTCCATCCGTGCCTCCATTCTATTTCTGAGGTTCTGGATCATCTTTACTATCATTTCTCTGAATTCTTTTTCAGGTGTATTGCTTATTTCCCCTTCATTTATTTGGTCTTGTAGGTTTTTACCTTGCTCCTTCATCTGTGACATATTTTTTTGCTGTCTCATTTTTTTTTTTTTTATAAGTGGGATTGTGTTCTTGTCTTACTAGTTGTTTGGCCTGAGGTTTCCAACACTGGAGTTTGTAGGCTGTTGGGTACAGCTGGATCTTGATGCTGAGATGAGGACCTCTGTGAACCTCAGTCCGATGAATATTCCCTGGTGTCTGAGGTTCTCTGTTAGTCCAGTGGTTCGACACGGAGCTCCCACTGCAGGAGCTTCAGCCCGACCCCTGGCTTGTGAACCAAGATCCCACAAGCCATGTGTGGTGGAAAATAAAGAAAGAGAGAGAACAATAATAAAGTAAAAAATAAAATTAGACTAGGAAACTAACAGCTATGTTAGAAAGAATATAAAAATATAGATGAATCAACAACCAGAAGGTACAACAGTATCACAAGAGTAAAAAAGAGGAGGAGGGAAAAGAGAAAAAAAAAAGAAAAAAAAAAACATACAGGGAAAAGGCCTTGGCTGTGGAGGGTGGGGCCTAAGCAAGGGTGAGGTTTGGGCGGTGGGCAAGGCCAATGCTCAGAACCCAGAGGGCTGGAAAAGGCCCTGGGGGCTGTGGGAGGGTGGGGCTTAGGCTCAAAGAACAGAAGGGCCCCACCCCTTGTCTCAGAGGGCAGGGGGCCCACCCCAGCAGGCTTCCAGGGCTCAAGTGGGTGGGGCAAATGCTCTCCTCTCCTCTCCTGCTCCTCCAGGACCAGAGAGCCCCTCCCACCTGCCTCTCCTGTTCTCCCCTCTGCATTCTTCCTATGCCCCCATGACCAAGCAGCCACAGGGAAAGGGGGAACTTGGAGGGCAGGGGACCGGCCTAGGGGCTCAGCAGGCTTCCCAGGCTGAGTGGGCCAGGTAATCATCCTCTGCTCCTCTCCCGCTTCTCCCAGAGGACCCCTCCTGCCAACTCTTCTGATCTCCCCGACCTCAGGGGCGCCAACCCTGTCTGGCCTCCACTTCTTCTCCCCACTCTGTCCCCGCATGTCCTACCAGTTCACTTGGGGGTTCTTCCCATCTCCTTGGGTGTCAGAGTCCCCCACCAGCAGCCAGCAAGTGCCCTAGTTGTGGGAAGACTGCTAACTCAGTGTCTTCCCACACCGCCATCTTGACTCTGCCCTCCTACATATGCTTTAAATATAAGTCTAGAATGAGATTTAATTCATCAGTTCATTTCCTGGTTACCTTCAATGGCTTATATGACAAGAGATCTGTGATTCCTTTATTTACTACATAAACACCAATGACTGACTGCGACCTCAATATTAATTGACTCATTGACTAAACAACTCCTATATGAAACTAGCTTTGAAGGTTTCTGTTAACATGTTGCAAGATACTGTGGCTCATCTTTAAAGTTTTAGGAAAAAAAAACTTTTTATAAGGATCTTTTGTTCAGATTCCTTTTATGAATCTTACTGTAATTCACAAAATTTTACTGATAATTTGTCTCTAGAGGAAGTCTTGTTTTCCTCTGCAACACATATTCAACTTGATAGATGTTTATAACAGGGCTTCTCCAGAAATACCAAAATCCAAGTTGACTTGAGTTTCTGCTATAATAAAATCATCCTCTTCATGAGTGTCAATGCCATCATGAAAGGGCCATGTTCCTTTTGACCACCATGATGTTATTAAAATCCTAAACTATCTAGATAGTTTAAAATTGAAATTTTAAAAGTATGGGATATAAATTTTGTGATCATTGGATCTCATCTATTTCTCAACAAGAATATCTCTGTCTCTATATTAGCATAATTATTTTGTGAATTGTGTGTGACATTGGCAACTGGCTGAGAGTCATGCTTTAAATGAGAGTTTAGCAAACTTTGTCTATAAAGAGCTAAACAATATATATTAGGCTTGTGGGTCCTATGGTCTCTGTTAAGTACTCAATTCTGTCATTGTATTGTACAAGCAGCCTGAGACAATACATAGGTGAATATATGTGGCTGTGTTCCAGTAAAACTTTATCTACAAAAACACATGGTGGGTCAGATTTGGCCTGCAGGCAGTAGTTTGCCAACTCCTTCTTTTAACAGTTCCACATTAGACACTAGATATATTCAGCATAGACATTAGCCATTATTTAGAACTAAGTTATGTGTCAAAAGCATTTCCAGTATTAAGGTAGCATATTCAAACTCATAATTAATTTGTATAATAATAGAAATAATTAGTAATGAAGTGGTGATATAATTTCTAAGATTTGCATGGCTTTGATATAATGCATCTTAGGATAAATCTCAGGCAATTTCTGTGGTATTCATTGACCAAACAATGTACAGATTTTCAGAAACCCATTTGGAAGTGCAATCTTTAGTCTGTCTCTCCATGAAGAAAGAGAAGAGAGAAAACTTTTACCTAATCACTCATTGGTAAAAGTGAAAACAGAAGAAAGAAAAATCTGTAAATAGCAGATGCTAAATTTAATACTTAAAATAAAAATTAATACATTTGGCTAATCAACAGTAAAGAAAAAATATATTGTCTTGATTTCTTTACCTAAAAAATATTTTCTATGTAGCAAGATGACACAATGTAGATTCAGAATAAATTTTTTTTGCAAAAGATATCTTAGAAATAACTTATTAAGCATTCATGTGACTCTTTTTCAAATTAACTTTAACTTATAAAAAATACACAAGTAGCAAAGATTGATAAATTAGAATAGAGTTAAATCTTCAATTATTTTCCTTCGTTAACATATATTAAAATTACATTGAGTGGTAAGGGGACAAGCAGGCCTTTTAGGGGAAGAAACAGGCTGTTGAAGAAGAAAAGATGAGGATTAGGACATATATAATATTATTAAAATTTCATTTAAATCTGGCTTGAAACAAAAAACTAAAGAGAACCAATTAATGGGATATTAATATGCTAAATCAGTAAAATGCTGCTCTTTCCCCCGTAGTTTGCAAATCATGATAGAAATTAGCTTTTGTGTAAAAATACAACAAACATGTGCATAATAAACTGAGATGTAATAATAATGAACAAGCACAAGTATGTATGCTTTACATGGTAGATATATTACTAATAATCTGTGTACACATGAATAGAATTATGTTTAACGACCTGGACAAATTCACAGTCTAAAGAAAATCATTCTTAAAATATTTAATTTAATTCAATTAATATATTAAACATTATTTGTTAGGTGCTGTCCTAGAAACAGTGTAAATCATGGTTATTGAAGCAACTTTTAATCACATTTTTAATCACCTCCTCAGTGCTCATAATAGACTGCCTCTGTGGTGCCTGCAGCACCCCTACCTTCTGCTCTGACAACTATCCCTGCCCTGAGAGCTGCACCCACGTGTGTGCTCCATGATTCTGACCCCAACCACGTATGATTAGAGGAATAGATACCTGATTAAATGGGAACCTTTTCAGAGGCCTGTTGTTCCAGTAAGCTTGAAATCAGGGAACAGGGAGGATGGGTTATTTGACCATAGGTATTGAACCTAAGGATTGGGCAGGAGTAGCCAGGTTTTGTGCGAATAGAGATGAAGCAGAAAAGTCAGGCAGACATGCATAGACGAACAGATTGGAGACACCATGTGATTCCAGAGAAAAAAAAGTGGAGAGAGTTGTTGCCTTGGTTCATGACAGTGTTTTCATTTTTGCTTCCAATCCCCCTGATGTCTGACTACATTCACTGACCCTAAGCCCAAAAGATACCCATTTGTTCCTTATCCTTCCCCTTAAATCACTATCTTCACCCATTTATGGTTGGCTGGTTTTGCTTAAGGAAATTTAAGATGTTTTTGTTACTTGTGAAAAAGCAGTTTTCAGCCAAGGCACTAGTTCTTATTTAAAATTTATATTTCTGGGCTTCCCTGGTGGCGCAGTGGTTGAGAGTCCGCCTGCCGATGCAGGGGACACGGGTTCGTGCCCCGGTCCAGGAGGATCCCACATGCGGCGGAGAAGCTGGGCCCGTGAGCCATGGCTGCTGAGCCTGCACGTCTGGAGCCTGTGCTCCGCAACGGGAGAGGCCCACATACCACAAAAAAAAAAAAAAAAAAATCAAAATACAAAATTAGGTATGCAATATTTGTTCAGAACATTTCAAAAAAGAAAGAACAAACTGCATGAAATGAACTTCAATGATTAAGATAATTTACTTATAGCTATATTTGCCTCTTTACAGCCTGCATGTTCAAAAACTAAGGGAATAGTTAAGTAAATTATAGTATTTCTATTTGGAAAAATAGTATGCAAACTTTACTTATATATACAGACAATGTAGCAGCACTGGAAAATGTATATGAATAACTGAGAAGTTCATTAAACTTATGATCCCTATAACTATGAATATTTTAAATATATGCCTATAGAGGGAACAAGATCAATTTATTAATATATCTAAGTGCTAAAATTGTGAATATTTTAAGACCAAGTTTTTCATAAATTTGTCATATTATTTTGTATTTGTAAAAAGTTCATATTAATTGTTAAAGTAATTAAACAAGGAGGCCATTAGACTGAGGTGGCTCTAGTGCTTTGGTAGTCTATATAAGCAAACTGAATCCTAAACCAGACTCTGGGTTAAGAAGAACAGCCAGTCACAAATAGCCAAGTAGACTTTCCAAAACAATGCAACTGCCTAAGCTGCAGCCAATCAAATAATTTCCTTGCTTTGCTTCCAAGTGTTCTCTCTAAGAACCTTCCCTTAGCTCCTGTAGGTGGAGCTATCCTAACCACTTCCAGTTTGGTGCTGCTGATTAGAGTTGATATTTGCTCAAATAAACCTTAAAAAATTTTAATGTACCTTAGTTTATCTTTTAACATATTAAACAAGATAAGTTTTTTAAGTGCAGGAAAGTAGGTGTCATCCTGTGCATCAAGATAAGTTTTCTAAGGCAAACTATGAGGTCCATAGGCATACTATGGATATTGTAGTAATAAGAGTTTTTGCCAGTGCTTGAAAAGGCAAAAATAGGCCTTGGTTGAAAAAGTACTAGTATGAGATTTAAAACTACAATGAAAAGGTCAGTTTTAACTACAATACAGTTAATCTAGCTGCTTACACTGTAAGTCTTTATCGAAACTGTGGCTGTTATATCCCTATGAAAGCTTTTTTAAGTTGTTAATTACATGCCCATCAGAATAATGGAAGAGTGATTACCCTTATTGTGCTTAGTGACATTGAAACCTGTATTATTTTGTGATTGGAGCTGCATAATTACAGATAACTGCTGGTACTGTTCAAATACAGCTCTGCAAAAATTATTTTAATTACACATGTTTAGGGTTTTAAAGTTTGGCTTGCTATCATAACCAAACAAACTATGTCACAACTGTATGTATTTCTCTAACTCTTGTTAATCAGTTTTTCAGAAAACTAGTTGTTCAACTCTAGATAAACTGACTTTGTTCCCTTAATAATCAATTACATAAAATGTAAAAATTAAATGATATTTTATTTTCTAGGACCCAGTTCTAAAAGCAAACCCAGAACTTGTTCTAATAACGTTGGCAATACTGTTTTTAGCTCTAGGTGATGGTAGCATCAGGTAAATAAAGTACTTCTTAAAGGTTTAATGAAAATAAAATATGTTGGAAACAATCTACAATAAATATGACACAATTAGTTCAGAAAAAAAGTCAAGGGACATTAACAAAGAGAAATTTAAAACTCGTTTATCAAAGATGTCAGTGTCTAAGAAAACTCATTCCAGTAGGAATCAACCATATAACTTGAGCAGGCAGCCTGCACAAAACTCAATCAGTTCCCTTCACACTTCTCACCAGAGGTCACAAAGGGCATTTTCCTCTTACCCCATCTCCTATTTCAGTAACACATACAGTATTTGAAATGTACCTATTTTACTTCTCCCAGGCTGAGAAATATTCCTGAAGTGGGTGCAGTGCCCCGCTACTGCATGGTCCATTTGTCTATCTAAGATTCATAGGCACATTTTATGGAGTTGTCATTGACTGTCATCCCTTCTCCCCACATGTGACTGCATGATTGGAATTCACTCTTGGAACCAACCAGGGGTCTTTGCTGGTTTACTTGTCATTGGCTTATGCTGCTTCTCATCTAAGCAACTTGAACTTGAGTGCGCAAACTCAAGTGAATAAACACAGTATGGAATTTCAAATACTCCATTTACATCCGATCCAGCCCATCCCAAGGCATGTAAGAGTCTCCTGCACTGCAGAATGATAGCACCCTGCAGACATTGGGTCTGCAGTTCATAAGCAATGAAATGTTGCAAACAGAGGGATAGGGAGAAAGGTGAGGAGTTGAGTATAATGGAAAGAGAATCAGACTCAGGACTCAGCCTGTCTTTAATTCCAAAGTCTGTGCTCATTCAGTTAGCAGTAAAATTATCTTTTAATATTCAGTTCACATGATCAACTATTTGAATCTGAAGACAGTGTTTATTAACATAGATAGGCATACTGTTGAGAAACATTAATAGTAATATGTATCCAAATCTGAACTCATTTTCTTCCTGACCATGAGAACTTTCAGTCTGAATTCTTTGTTTTGGCTTGTTTGTTTGCCCCCCCACACACACCTTTTTTTTTGTTTTTGTGTTTATCTGTTTTGTTTTCTGAAAAAGGTATTAACATTTTCTAGTTATTTAGGCAAGGTGTTGTCTTAGGTTCCTCCCCTTTTTCTTTTCTCTCTCCCTCTCTCTTCATTCCATACTCTATACAAATTTTACTATTTATTCTTCTCTGAAAGTATATTTTTGTTTTCACATCTGATGTTAGGCCATCCTTCTAATTTGCTTTGCCTTTTAAACACATGTCAACCTGCTGCAATTTTTTTCCTGCTTTAAGGCCCAACTCATTGAAGTATGTTTCTTCATGACCCACATCTGTATTTTATGACTTTTAAACTCTTCATGGTCCTCTCTTATAACCGATACGCTATTTTGTACTTATTTTATTTTATGCTACTGATTTGAAAGTTCTTTGGGCTAAATCATTCTAGGCCTGATATCTATCACAAGTAACATAGCTTTCAATTCCACAGCCTGTAAGATGAGAAGAATGTAAGATTTCCTCAATACTTTAAGTGTGGGACATGTCTAAGCTAACAAAGAAACTTTCTTGTGTCATTTGTATCAATCTTCTTCAAAGAAGACAAGATATGGTGACAATTTTGTATGTAACTGCTTACCATTTACATAGTGGATTAATTGTGAGATATAATATTTACAGGAGATGATAATGAAAACAGACAGCATTCTTTCCTATTAATGAAGATCATGCTCAAGTAGAAGAGTAGTCTCTACAAACATTTTAGCCCTTCATAATCAGAAGTCCTTATTATAAACATAGTCTATTTAAAAATGGGAATTTAAATAATGTAACTAAACCTCATTTTTGGAGCAGAATCTTCTAGATTTCAATTACAAAAGCTAAAAAATGAATAATGGAAGAAAATCTAAAGAGATAAATCTGTTCATTAGCTTTTGATTAATGACCCTTTGTAATTTACTTTGGATTTACTGAAAGTATGGACACAGTGGGAGTGAGTGGATTAGTCAGGTTTTCTACAGCACACAAAAACAATAGCATTACGCAATCAATATTACAGAATCCTATTTCTGGGGAAAAGGGAGTTACTGTGTGATAGGATAATGGCTCTTGTCCAAATTACGTCTCATTAAAAAGAACGAGGGCGAGTAAAGCAAGAAAAGTATTAGAAATGAAAGCTTAATAAGTATGGAACAAAAGGAGAGAAAATCAGACTTTTGATCATAGTTTTGGAATTCTTATATGTGGCTTAACAGCTACACTAGTTAACATAAATTAAGTTCAGAATATATCACATTTGATAATGCTGGAAATAGTAGTATTTTTTCATTTTTATTATAGTGCATAAAGTATATATACATTTTTCCCTAGGCTCTTACATCACCATGTGCAATATGTGCATAAATTTTTTTTTGGCCCAAAAGAGAATTTTTTTTTTCATTGTTTCTTATTCTTTGGTTTTAACTTTCAAGGACTTTTCATGTCAATCAGTTCAATACTTTGAAACACCTAAACTTCCTCCAGTGGAATCAAAAGTAAACATCATTCCTCTATGGGTATAAACAAAGTTCTGTTGAAAGCACACCTTCAACTCTAGGAGTAGATAAGACTATAGATATAACACATTTTAACAGAGATGAAAAAAATGACAAATCTAAAACAATAGTTCTCAGTATGTGATCCATAGAACCCTTGGGGTCCCTGAGATAATTCTAGAAGGTCAGTGAGATCAAAACCATTTTCATAATAATGTTGTAGTTTTTTTGTACTATGCTAACATTGCACTTATTATGCAAAATCAGTGATGGGTAAAACTGTTGGTTCCTTAGCATGAATAAAGGCAGTGGCACCAAACTATACTAATAATTATTGTACTCTTCACTGCCACAAAGTTACAGGAAAAAAAAAAAGCCAGTTTCACTTAAGAATATAAGGCAGTAAAACTAATTAATTTTACTAAATCTCAAACCTAAAATACATACCTTATTAAAATTTTATGTGATGAAGTGGGAAATATGTCTAAAATTCTTCTAAAGTAGACCGAAGTATGATGCTATGTAAAGATAAAGTGTGGAATTGTTTGGTTTGCAGGCTGAACTCGCTACTTTTTTCATGAAATAACATTTTTTTTCCTCTGGAAGAATAATTGATGGACAAAAGTTGATTATTTAGACTTGGGTATTTGACAGATATTTTCTGAAAAGTGAAGGAACTGAGCCTGTTATTTCAAGGAAAACAGTATTTGTTGGCAATGATAAAATTTGAGCTTTCAAGGGAAAAATTGAAATTTTGGAAAACTTGTATTTATAATTAAGAGCTTAACAACTTCTTAATACTTGAAGAATTTTGTAATGAGATTGCTGGTGATAGTAACTAAAGCTATATTTGGTTATATTATTGTGCAGTGAAGCGTTAACTCAGCAAGCTTGGGTTGTTAAAATTCTGCACATTCCAAAGAAAGAAATGGCCCTTGACTAACTCATGGTAGATAACATCTGAACCTTGTAATATTTTGCCTGATAAGAGTGTTTTATATGCCTAAATTTCTGGACCATGCTCTATCAGCTCTAGGGAGCTGAAGACTGATTAGCCACAGTCACTCATGAAAGCATTATGTCTGCATTAACTGAGCCCCAATACAATCTATGGACACCAAGGCTCAGGTGAGCTTTTTAGGTTGGCAGTACTTTGCATGTGTTGTTACACATTTTTGATAATACAATTAAGTACATCCCTCTGCTACTCCCTCTGATGTCTTGAGCCTGAGGGTGGGCTTAGGAACCCCCAACACAATTATAATAAAGTGTGTCAACTTTGGAAGAACTTTGTAAAGTGAATGACCAATGCACAATGTAACAAAATCATGCATGGATAAAAGATGCATAAAATGCAAGGTAGCTCAATAGATTTTAAAGTACAAAAAAGTTTATTGATTAGTATCAGATTCCACAGTGCAACAGACCTCTAAGAAACTAGTGCCACCTGTTGAGTTTTGGCATAATACTAAAAAAAAATTTCCACAATTATCTGAAAAGGATATTAACTTACTCCTCCCTTTTCCAATGAGTCGTATCTTTATAAATCCCCATTTCCTTCCTGTGCTTCAACCAAACCAATATATTGCAAAAGATTGAATGTAGAAGAAGATGTGAGAATTCAGCTATCTTCTGTTAAGCCATACATTAATGAGATTTATAAAATAAAAAGCAATGCCACTGTTTTCACTAAATTGTCTTCTGATTTGGAACTATATATATTTTTTTAACTTTTTATTTTATGTTGGAGTACAGTTGATTAACAATGTTGTGATAGCTTCAGTTGTACAGGAAAGTGATTCAGTTATACATACACATGTATCTATTCTTTCTCAAATTCTTTTTCCATTTAGGTTGTTGCATAATATTGAGCAGCGTTCTCTGTGCTATACTGGGTCCTTGTTGGTTACCCATTTTAAATAGATGCCCATCTTAAGCACAGGCTCCGGATGCACAGGCTCAGCGGCCATGGCTCATGGGCCCAGCCGCTCCGCGGCATGTGGGATCCTCCTGGACCGGGACGCGAACCCGTGTCCCCCGCATTGGCAGGCGGATTCTCAACCACTGCACCACCAGGGAAGCCCTGGAACTATATTTTTAATAAAAATATATTATTTATGTTAATAAGTAATGGCTTTAGCATTGTTATTTTAAGATTAATTAATAAATACTTTAAATTTTTTTCAATTTTAAATCTAAGTATAGCAATTAGTGATAGGTAAAATTCATGTAAACAAAAGGCTCTTGTAATCCTGGGAATTTTTAAGAGTATAAAGGGGGCTTGAGAACAAAACGTTTGAGAACCACTGGGGTGGTAGCTAGATGTATTCCTTCTTCCACTTCTTCCAGGTTGCTAGCTCCCTTCTGTTTAGTGGGACCTGAATAGGAAAAGGGCTTTGTTCCTTATTTAATTTGCCCTGGTGCATTCCTCTTTTGTTTTCTCCCTCTTTCTTTGGCTAACACTGGCTATTCTTTGACAGCTTCTGTGTGGTTGGTATCTTAAATGCTCTTGGGTGCCTGGTTGATTTTTGTTCAAAGAATGTAGGGTATACAATGTCTGGAACCAAGGCATCCGTTCTTTCTACTTCTCTTTAGGGCCACATTGTCTCTCCAGTCTGTTTATCTGTGCATGTTTCCCTGTCTTTTTTTTCTTCTTCAACTAGTTTTAGCCTAAACATGGGTATATACTTTACAAGTGCAGCAAGTCTTATCTCTTAAACCACAATTCTCAACTTCACTTCCAACCCTTAACTATATACCACAGTCTCTTCCTTTTGGGTCTCCTTGCCGGTCAGGTAAGCCCCTTCGGAGGGTTAATAGTTAGTTGAATCAAACCTAGCTAAGTTCCTTAAGTCCACATGGCCCTGGATACAAATGTGCCCTTGCCGTGTGTCTTAGTTTAGGCTACATGACAAAATACTATTGACTGGGTGCCTTAAACAGCAGGAATTTATTTCTAACAGTTCTTGAGGCTGGGAAGTCCAAGATAAATTCACTTCCCTGCTAAGGGCTCTATTCCTAGCTTGAAGACATCCACCTTCTTTCTGTGTCCTCAAATGACAGGTATATAGAGACAGCTCTGGTCTTTTCCTCTTCTTTAAGGACAGTAATCCCATCATGAGGCCCTATCCTTATGATCTCATTTAAACCCAATTATCACCCAAGGCTCCACTCCTCAGACCATTACACTGGGGGTTAGGGCTTCAACATATGAATTTTGGGGAGACACAATCATTCAGTCCACAACATCATGGCAGTTGATATGAGTGCAAACAGCTTCACTGCTTCCCAAGACCAGGAATACCAAATCTCTCTTGTTCCCCCCACACACTTGCCTCACAGCTCTTGCCAAGTATCAGGTGGTTCTCAGGGAGTCCCCCCTCACTTAGGGAAGTATTACTAAGGAGGAGAAAAATAAAATCCTCCAAGCTTTGGATTCTTATTGTTAGGATTGTTATTACTCCTTCTCTAACTCTCCCCAGTTGTCTTTGTAGAGACTAGAAAAGAGGTAGGAAAGGAATAGTGGAGATGGTTAGGTCTAGAAGAGTGGGTTCTGCTAACATTTAGGATATCCAAGAGGAGATCCATGGCCCAGAATGTTTACAACTTCCTTTGGAAAAGAAGGTTCTTAGTACATTGACCCTGCCTTTGGATTTCACTAGCCAATTCTCAGGAAGTGTCACTCAACATTCGTTACATCTATATCAGAATTTATATGTAACAGGTATCTGAATAAATATTCCAAAGTCATACATGGATTTTGAATTGTGTATTACATGCATAGCATGGTGTGTGTGTGTGTGTGTGTGTGTGTGTGTGTGTGTGCGCGTGTGCGTGTTAAGAAAATCTCTTAACAGAAATATTTTGTAGGAAGCTAAGGAGTAGAATACATGTATTATAGAAACATTTAGTGCAATTTTGGCAGATCAAACTAAATTGCTGATAGGTGTAAACTCTTCCAAAGAGAAAATAATGCATTTTAGGTCAGTTTAACCAATACTTATAGAACATCTGCAAAAGGAGTAAGCTGTCGTGTTGCCTCAATAAGCTTGTCTTTCAGTGGAAAGACATATATAAAATTAGTCTATTTGGTTAAAGTATGTTACATAAGTTAAAATCGAGGAACTGTGGAAAGTGTAGGAGGGAGGAGTGGTTCCAGCTGGCATGCTAAGGAAAGAGTTTAGATATCAAGTTTGAGCTGGAGTAGAAAAAAACAAAAAGAGAGAGAGAGAGGGAGGGAGGGAGGGGGAGAGAGAGAGAGAGAGAGAGAGAGAGAGTGTGTGTGTGTGTTTTGGCCAGGTGAATGTAATGATTGGATTGTAATTGATTAGGAAGAAAAAATAAACCCTAAACCTCTAGGAGAAATGTATGAAGGAACTAACTGGGAAAACACATACTCCAGGGTCAATAGTGTAGGCAGTAAAAGAGTTAGGAATATGGGATAGGGATGGGTTTTGGCTGAAGATAAGAGTGGCAGGTAGCATGGCTTAGACTAACAACACACTGACGGAGAAAACCTCCCTGCCATTTGAGTGAATAAAATTTTTGTGACTTAGATTATTTAGTAATAAACAGTTGTTTTTATCAACATTAGTACTAGTTATTTACTACATTAGAAAATACCCTAATACTACATACAATTCAATTCTTAAAATTATTACCATGAAATCTGGCCTTTCAGTCTTTTTTCCCTTTTAAAAAAGGCAGGAATGACTCAGCAAGTTATTTTGTAATGAGAAACTGTAAAATCATATGGTACTTACTTTCATATATACTCTGTGTACCTGTTACCCCATTTACCAAGAATGCAAATTTTGTTTCTTGTCCCGTGAAAGCCAACTAGTGGAATTACAAATAACAAATAATTCTAGATAGAAAAACAGAAAGTGGCAAAATCCAGACTTATTAACTGTGGCTACAAAAGCACCAAAAAGTATATCAGTTGCCAAAATATATACTATTGTAAGTTGGTATTGAAGCATCCTTTTTGCCTGAGATATGAAGTTAACCTCTGGCAAGGTCAATTCACATCACTTCAGACTTGGGAAGGATGAATCAAGGTCACCAAATCTGTTCTGTTTAAGAAAGATTAATGATAATCATCTGAAGAAGGTTGGATGGAGATTTGCGCAGGGGTGAGGAAAGTGGGGGGACAGGAAGGGTCCTCAGTTGTGGTGGCTACCAACTGGGACAGCTTTCCAAATGAAAGGAAGGTTGATCCTTGAGGAAAAGTTTCAGCAAGACTGGAAGAGACTGGGATGAGATGAGGTCCATCCTGAGAATCCAGAAAGTACATGTGAGGAAAGAGCTGCAGTTCAAAATAGCTTTTGGGCAGGATTTCTATACTCTGCCTCACACTGAATACCAAATAACCTCAACTTTCATTAACAGATAATAAAATAAAGTAAAACAATATAAAAATAAAAACCCAACTCCTTGCCAATCACTAACAATTGAAGAATAAACAAATAAAAACCCTATTTTCTAAGCTGTCCCTCAATACACCAAAGAAATAGAAACCACCTCACCAATTAAAGCGGGAATTTCCCTATTATTCGTCTTGAGTTCTTTAATTACAATTGCATGATGGTTGTTTTAAATATTCATAAAGTGCCTACAAAGAATTTTGGACTCCAGGGAGTAAAATAAATTGAAATAGGTCCTGCTTTCTCCAACTTACATTTGAAACCTCTTTATATAGATTTGTTACTTTTTATGTTACTTCTAATGTTACTTATTAAATTTTTATGTTACTTTTAATGTTACTAATTAAAGGCAGGAATTCTAGCACAGTGCCTGGGATAATGCAGATGATATTCCTTTCTAGGCTTTTATTAAATTTTCATTCTTTTTTCTTTGGATCCATCTTCAGCTGGCAAGGTTTTCAGAGAAGTCCAAAGTACTTGACATGGAAAAGGAAAATGCTGTAGTCATAATCCACCAAGAAACTTCTCTTTCTAGATACAGTAGGTGATAAACTTCACACAGGAATGAAACATGTTTGCCCTTGCATAATGACAGCCAACCCAGAAATTAAATAAGCTCATATAACCTGGTTAAACCAGATAGGTAAGTCTTTTCTTCCCCTACAAGTGAAACAGTAGTTGACCCACTGTACTAAGTACTATAATCTGAGATAAACAATCCAGTTACCAGTCTACTGAAAGCTTCCTTGAGAAGTGCGAAGCTTGTGTCTGTCTTCTCTACTAGAGTCACTCTTATCGCATCTAAATATGTACTGAAGAAAGAATTTAACCCAATTTCAAAGATACAGTTTTTTACATCCTAAGCAAATAGCAAATGGAACTAAATCATTTGCTGTTTTAGAAATGTGGTAGGAGCTTATCATAATAAAAGTTATTATTAGGTAAACTTGGCTGGATCATAAATTAAACATGCCTGTAAAATATAGTTTCAAGATAATATACTCTACCGTAAGTAGTACACTTACATAGCCTATAAAACTATTACCTCCAAGATAGTTGTGTTCAACCTGAGCTTCTCAATTAGTGTTGTAACACATTTCTGTTCTCATGAACACTTTTTTCTTTTATAGTTAGAACACTGTAGAGAATTTAGATTCTAGGAAAATATCTTCTTTTTAATAAATTAAATGCTGAATGGCCTTTCAGATTCACATTTAACATCTGTTACCCATAATTAATTGTTATCATTAATGAAAACAAGTGAGCTATTAGCACAGAGTGAGTCAGTCCAGTACATTTTACATTTAAGTTGAGTGAACGGAGGATTTTCATTTTGCCATCTTTCTCAGTATAAAATATTTCAAAGGATTGACTGTTGGAAGAGTTCCTCCTCAGCAGTGTGTGAGTTCTACCTGACCACCACAGGTCTCTCACTCCCATGTAGTAGCTAACTTTGAAGAGAGCAAGTGTCTACAGTGGCTTCAGCAGCTTCAGTGAAATTTTCTTCCTTTGCATGGCTAAGTACACTTACTTGAGGTTTGTCTTTTTCACTAAGGATCATCTGAAAGTTCAGAGATAACAGAACTATTTAAATATTGGAATTAAATGTAATAACTTTAATTAAACTTGTCTTTAGAACTTTTGCCTACTACCATAATCTGCATCCTGTTTTTAACATCAACAAACATTATATGGTTTAAAAAAAAAAATGGGAAAAATTGATAGTGAAAGAAAAGAATGGAGAGGGGGAGCCACTGTGGAAACAATTATTTTTCTTACTATTTTGTTTTTGCCACCTTTCTGATTTGTTTTTAAATAGGTAGCAAGACTAGATGTGCTGCTTAATAATTCTGATTTAATGATTCTGATACGATTGTTTTCACTGAGAAGGCATAGCTTAAAAATGCCAGCAGGACTTGCAAGTTAAAAATATGAAGAAGGGGCTTCCCTGGTGGTGCAGTGGTTGAGAGTCCGCCTGCCGATGCAGGGGACATGGGTTCGTGCCCCGGTCCGGGAAGATCCCACATGCTGCGGAGCGGCTGGACCCATGAGCCATGGCCACTGAGCCTGCGCGTCCGGAGGCTGTGATCCGCAACGGGAGAGGCCACAGCAGTGAGAGGTCTGCGTACCAGAAAAAAAAAAAAAAAAAAAAAAAAAATATATATATATATATATATATATATATATATATAAAGAAAAAGAGGAGAAGGAGGAGGGGTCTGGGCAGGGGGAGGAGGAAATGGAGTGGAAGGGGAAGAAGAGGAAAGGGGAAGAGGAAGAACAACACAAGAACATTTGAAAAATCTCATGAATTAATAGAAATCTTCTTAAAGTTTCATGACATTTCTTTTCAAGAGGAGTAAAAAAGATATCCAGCTGTTGATATGGACTTCTCACTGGAGTTCTTTTCTCAGGAAGCTGGAGTGAGCCTAACCAAGCCTGACAAACTTGAGTTGGTTTCTTAGAATTTCAGAGGGACCAGAGAAAATCAACCTGCATAATAAAAGAAAAGCATTTAATAGGAGGAGAGATTAAAGAGATTTTGTTAGTAAGGTTAGAAGCATGAAAGAAAAGGGTAACTGTGTTAGACTGGATCCTCCAACAGCTGATGCCAAGATAGGATTAAACGTGCTAACATTTTAAGTGAAGCAGCTGCTAGAAAAAATATGAAGGGAGCCTAAGACGGCTGGAAGAGCTTTTAGACCACAATGCAAGTCTGACCCTGAGTGAAAGAGAGGGAAGGAAGGTCGAGTGCAAACATCCTTGACTACTGGATAGTCTAAGGAATGTTTGGCAAGGCTGTCAGGTTGTCCTCAAGCCAGAGTCAGATGTCAGAGGTCCTGAGTCTCCTAGGGGTCCTAGCATCATATCTGCCTTAGTTTCCCTGGCCACTATCAGTTGCTTGTTCAGTGCCTCTTCCATGGTGGGTATTTTCCTCTGGACATTAACATATGATATAGAGATCTTCACATTTGATGCTCACTTGAATATATCAATTCACATTTCTCTACTCCAGACCCTGGAAAGTCTCTTCAACCTTTTTTCTTCCATGACCTAACTAGATGGTCAGGCCATTGGGATTACCCAGTAAGCTCTCTCTTCCCACCTTGGGCCACTTCTCTTTCCACAGGTCCACTATTAGTCATTTCCTCAGTTCCCAAATTAATAAATAAAACAGAACTGGACTTTAGCCATCGTTCCATGTGTCCCCTCTACCCCCACATTCTGATAGAGAGCCAGGATGGTGATTTGGGTCTCTGGGATCAAGATAAACTCACACCTTGTGTTTGTTAAGTCCTCAAAATATTTGGTTATTCCACCTTTCCTCAGTGTATAGTCACCCAAGAAATAGGTCCCTTTGTGGAGAGTCTGGGGAACTATCATGGTATAAACTTGTCATAGTGTTGCAAGGTCCTTTCTTCTAGGGACTTGAGCATCTTTTTAGTATTGATCCATATCTGGGAACTGAACAAGGGATTGTGACTTTTTATTGGGTGATCACCTTCCATTACCTTAAGCACCTTGTTATGTGCCTGTCTATTTTGCTATTAGTTCCACATTCCTTGCTGGTTACCTCCTTGGCTATACCTCTGACCTTGCTGGTCTTTATGGAAGTTATGGCCTCTTGACTTCTGAGAGTAAAGCCCCACGACTTGGCCTTGATTATTTCAGGACCCAAGATCCCCATGAGTGTTAATGAGCTCAGCTTTGTCACCTACCATCCTAGGTCTTGGGACCAGGGCCTGCAGAGGATAGCTACTAAAAAACTTCTTAGTGATGCTGGTGCCCTTTCACTGTTGCATTCCTGATGGCCTTGGTGAATGCATTGTCCTTTGAGTCCTCTTATAGAACATAATCCTCTGATGTGTCATCTGGCCTTCTGTAGCATATTCATTGTAGCATGCCCATGTCCTTCAGCCTCTTTATTCCTTTCTCTACATCTACCAGGGCAGGGGAGTCATTTCTATCTCACTGTGATTAGCTGTCTTTTTTTCAAGGCTTCTAAGAACCACTCCAGCAGCAAGATTTCTCCATCCTCTTGGTTCCTGTGTCCTGAAAATGGCCCTCAAATCAATGAATTTCTGCAAGCCAGTCTTACGTTCTAGCCCCTCAATCACACACATTCCAAGTCCAATCCCAGGAGCACTCGTCTGGCTCCTGCTGGTACATGTGGCTAGCTTTTTTGCATTTTTAAAGTGGACCCTGCAGGTCCCAGCAGGGTCTTGCTTGGAATTTAATCCTAGTTGTTGGCCTGGGAACGAGAATGGAGGTGGGAGAAGTTCCTCAGGAACCACCTGTTGCCTTACTGAGGAGAGGCTTCTTCAGCATTTGCTAGGATGGTGGAAATGCTAGCATCTAGTAAGGAAGTTTGAGCCACCTCTTCAAGCCCAGAGAATCCAGGGGTGTACTGCAAACATCTGCTCAACATGTAGAGCAAACATCTTCAAAGCTTTCCATCTAGATGTCTCCCTCCCATGTTTTGGGACTCTAGATTTCTCCCACCAGGTTCCTGACCTTTATATACACACTTGCCTTGACTGAACATTCAAATATCTTTGGAGCTCTGCTACAAACAATTACGTATTCAGTTTGCTTCTCCACTATGTCTGCCCCTCCACTGCAGGAGAGAAGAAACTCTTTTTTTTTTTTTTTTTTTTTTTGCGTTACGTGGGCCTGTCACTGTTGTGGCCTCTCCCATTGCGGGGCGCAGGCTCAGCGGCCATGGCTCACGGGCCTAGCCGCTGTGCAGCATGTGGGATCTTCCCGGACCGGGGCACAAACCCGCGTCCCCTGCATCAGCAGGCGGACTCTCAACCACTGCGCCACCAGGGAAGCCTGAGAAGAAACTCTTTGTAAGCTACCACGGAGGCTCTCTGGCTCCCACACTTAGCTATTAGGTGCTTGTTAATAGATCCTCAGACCCTTATTATCTTTCTGCATGTCATCAATACGACTTTAAAGTAATCAGCCAACTTGGCTCTCTTTGTAAGTATTGAACCTGTAATTTTCAAATGCCTGCATCATTGCACCTGGCACAGAATTCCCCTCCACCAGTACATTTTCTAGATCACCATTATAAAATCTTTAGCAAATATGCTACCATCTTGTGTCAGGTGCTATCTGTACATCACTTAACAACCAGGATGGAGTTCCCTAGGTGGATGAGCCAGTCCTAAGTCCCCATTTCACTGCCTGTTTTCTGGTACCACTCCTGGTACCACTTGTGTTAGTCCCTCTGAGAAGCAGATGCCAAGATGGGATTAAATATGCAAGAATTTTCCTAGGGGAAAACTCTGGGAGGAAATGGGGAGGGAGCCCAGGAAGGCTGGAAGAGCCTTGTAAACTGTAGGAAAGCAGGAAGCAAAGGTGAGCAGAAGTGTCCCAGTCAGCTGTGTGTCCTCCTGTAGTTTTGGCAAGGTCATCAGCAAGCCCTCGAGTCAAATACCTATGTCTCCCAGTGTCAGATCTGCTTTAGTATCCCTGCAATGGTCAGTCATTGGTTGGAAGCAGTTTCTGGGATGCTGTGTGGCCTGGGCCCAAATGTGGTAATGGATTTCAGAGCACAAGAGCTGGCCAATTTTGGTCCCTGTTGTTGGAGGTCTGCAGCTTCCATTCTTATGGCCACGCCGACCAACAAAGGTGGAGGAAAGACATCTGTAGACTGGGCCCCACTCTGATGTCCATACTTAGGGGAATCAAAGCAAGAGGGGGTGCTTTTTTCTGCAAGGGAATCCACTGTAAGGAAGGATTTCGTTCTCAATGATTCCATGCTGGAACAGACTCTCATTGAAGACTTTGGAATCATTAAGCCTGAACCTTTCTATTTATAGGGTGTTAATTTAACCAATTATGGTGTCCAAGTGGGAGTGGAGGGAGTCATGTGGTATAGAACTCATATGCTTTTACATAAGCACTAAGTTTGTCCTTTTGTAAACAGAGAAAACAGGTTTCTCTTTAACCTCAGTAATTCTCTGAGTCTTTAATCTTCAAAAAGTTATTATGCAAATTGGGACTCTCTTATAAGGTAATTAAGTGTACAATATTGGCAAGCACTACAATGATGTAATGTTTACTTAGTGCTGAAGTAAAGCTTTTTTTTACATCTTTATTGGAGTATAATTGCTTTACAATGGTGTGTTAGTTTCTGCTTCATAACAAACTGAATCAGCCATACATGTACATATGTTCCCATATCTCTTCCCTCTTGGGTCTCCCTCCCTCCCACCCTCCCTATCCCACCCCTCCAGGTGGTCACAAAGCACCACCAAGCTAATCTCCCTGTGCTATGCGGCTGCTTCCCACTGGCTATCGGTTTCACATTTGGTAGTGTATATATGTATGTGCCACTCTCTCACTTTGTCCCAGCTTACCCTTCCCCCTCCCCATGTCCTCAAGTCCATTCTCTTCCTCAAGTAGGTCTGCATCTTTCTTTATTCCTGTCCTGCCCCTAGGTTCTTCATGACCATTTTTATTTTTAGATTCCATATATATGTGTTAGCATACGGTATTTGTTTTTCTCTTTCTGACTTACTTCACTCAGTATGACAGACTCTAGGTCCATCCATCTCACTACAGATAACTCAATTTCGTTTCCTTTTATGGCTGAGTAATATTCCATTGTACGGCCAGGCTTTTTGTTTAAAACAACATGTTTCAGTAAATCTTGCTTGAGAAATGTTGGGATAGCTTAGCTTATAGCTTAGCTTATAGCTTAGAAAATTTTTTTTTTTTCTTTTGCGGTACACGGGCCTCTCACTGTTGTGGCCTCTCCCATTGTGGAGCACAGGCTCCGGACACACAGGCTCAGCAGCCATGGCTCACGGGCCCAGCCACTCCGCGGCATGTGGGATCCTCCTGGACCGGGGCACAAACCCGCGTCCCCTGCATTGGCAGGCGGACTCTTAACCACTGTGCCACCAGGGAAGCCCAGAAATGTATATTTTTAAGGGCAAGGTGTGAGATTAACAGCTTCATGCCACTGACTTCATGATTCTACAAGTTGATTTTAAAGTATTCTTTTAATACATGTCCAGAATATAAACTTTATTATTGGTAGTCAATAAGCATGTATTAGCCTCAAAACATGCACCTCTGTTAATGTCACTTTTTAAGATGACATCTTGCAAGTTCTCTAATTGTTTTTGTTTTTTTTTCTTCTAAGATGATCAGCAGTTTAAACAGCTCAGAAGTCTTTGTTAATTACTGGGAACATATGATGTCCTAGCCCCTAGTATTTACATCAAGTCTCAAGAAAAGTTATTTCCTTTTTTTCCCACTTATTTAGGAAACTACAAGTAGTTACTTAATTGTTGAATATCTGAGCTAGCAACTGGATCCTCAGCAATGACAAGTTTAAACCCTGGGAACTGAGAGACAGTTGTAAAAGGGGATTGCACAAGGAAGCAATTTCTGTGCGCTCTGAAATTTGTCTTTTAAATTGTTGGAAATAAACAATGTTGTATCTCTTTAATAGAAAGGAAAAATACCCTAAAGAATCCTCCCCTGCAGAAATCTTTCATTGCTTCAAGATTCTTTAGAATTATGGTGTCTCCAAAGTGCTTTATTATTAAGATGTACTGAACCACATAAGTCAATGTTATCTTGAAGTTCAAACACATCAGATAAGAGGAACCACTAAATAACATCAAAGCTGTTATAAAGAACAACTCAGGAGGATTTTAAAAGGAGTCTTTAGATTTGATCTATGTGAATAAACAATACTGTGGCTGCCCATTCTAATTATAATTACTATAATACACAAAAGTTGAGTAATCGTAAAGTAAAATTGTTGTCATGGGAAAACTCTTATTCCACTATTGCATGATTCTAGTTATTTTAACATGGCAGAGCATACGTGCAGCTCTGAGGATAAGAAGCACTTTGGCATACAGATCTGAGAATGAATCACTTTTTGTATATACAAAACTCTGAAAAAGCCATGTGAAGGCTGCATGATGTGTGAGTGGTTTTAAAATATTTCATCAAGAATCTTTCAACTTTGCAAGAAAAGAAAATACTGTTTACCATTAAAAGGAAAGTTGACAGAAATGACACCCGAATATGAACAAATTGAGTTCTGATTTATCTGAACAGATTTTTTAAAAATAATTTCAGACCTACAAGGACATTTCTTATACATCTCTCAGATTAAGATATTGAACAAAACATGCTTTTGTTTTCTTTCAAAATCTGGGTTCTAGTGTCAGAGAAGTTAGTGACATTTTCTGACTGCCTCCCTGTCATCTTTTTCACAGACTCAGGGCTGTTGACACTGAGCAAGGCAGAGAGCAAAAGAAACATTGATGAAGAAACTCTCTCTCTTTAAAACACTTAATTATTAGTATTCCTTACAATCATTCATACAGTCCTTACAATCAATCAAGCCGTCAAATGGTATATAATGTCTGGTATTATTTTTCTCCGTCTTCTTCACAGGTGACCTACAAACATTTTACAATGTAGATATCAGAGGTCAGATAGGAGCATGCATGTCTTAGGCTTTTTAAAAAATATTAAATCCTCCTCCAATAGGAAGTTGTCCCTGATAAGCTTTGAAAAGCCTGTTTCTTTTTAAATTTATAAGCTTTTATCTGGAAATAATTTCAGACTTACAAAAGAGTTGCATGAATAATACTAGCACAAAGAACATACCCGTATACTTCTTATCCAGATTTATCCATTGTTAACATTTTACCATTTGCTATATAATGTGCTCTTTTTCCCTGTCTCTCTCTCTCTTTATATGTATTTATATATAGTTTATATATAAATATATATATATATACACACATATATACACCATTTGATTATTTCTTTACTTTCTGTCATAACAAGATGTTCAAGCTTATGCTTATCTTATATTTAGCCTGCCGCAGCCCTGGAAACAGACTCTCTGAGGAGCCTTCATTCCTTTCAGTGGAAAATTATATTAGAGACCGAGATCTGAGTATGAGGTGTGCTCGTTTCTACAGGGTTGTCATTGCTTCTTATACCATTCAGCAGGCAGAACTAGGAAACATGTACATGTGTATAAATGCACACACATGCAAATAAACACACAATACACATACGTATGTATCCATTCTGCCCATAACCTCTTCCTTGCTTTACTCTTAGCTAGAAGTTATGAAATACTCATCAGTATATGAGATATATTCATGAAAGTATGAAATACTAAACATTAGTTGCTTTATCAACATTTTCCCAGTCATCTTTGGTTGGATGAATCTCATCCTTGTGTTGATTATCATGTTTCACTTTCATTTCTGTAAAATCTTTATTTTACCCTCCTACCTTTCTCCATTTCCTGTTTTCCTTTTACTGTTTCATCTCCAAAGGTTCACCTTCTTAATATATATGATTCTGTTCCAGAAGCAGTGCATCTTTGAGGCTGCCACTTCTGGTGCTGTATACTTTCAAGTTCCTTTCCTGTGGTCAATTCTATGAATTAGTAAGTTCTGACATATGTTTAGTATTTTATCATTTATTTTTGAGCATTTTCTTTTTGATAATGATTTCATCTATGCCTTGAAAGGATTCAAAATGAACGTCCCTAAAATGTGCCACTTTGTCATGTGGATTACTTTGAGCTGAAGTCAATCAAGGCCCAGAAGACTCAGGGAGAGCTTTTTACTCCCTGTTAACTTCCTGAAAGAATTTAGATAGAGGACCTGATTCAGGAAGAGAGCTATCACCAGAAATAACTACAAGGAATATGGACTAAGTGTGGTAAGCTTGGGGGAAGCTAGGTAGGGCCTGGAGATCAAACCCTTTTTCCCATTGTCTCTGCATGGCATAGCAAACATTTGTTTACTGAACATTTGCTCTTCCCATCTTCCTGTGGATTATCTTCCTCCCGTTTTTAAACCCAGACCCCTACCCATTTGCCTTAGTTTAGAATGGCATATACACCACAATTGCCTGACTGCCTTTGGGTCTCACAGTCTCAGCGGCCCCCTGTACATATATAATTAAGTTTGGTTTTCTCCTGTTAACCTTCCCTATGTTAATTTGATTATATCAGTCAAAGAACAAAGAGGATAGAGGAAAAATTCTCCCTCCCCTACAGCTTCATCTCAGTCCTTTGCTCTCCTCTTATTCTTACTCAAGGAGAGTTGTTAGTCTTCTCTCTTCTGCTCCCTGCATCCACAGGCTTGCAGCACAGAGCTGGCAGTGGGAAAGACATTGGAATTTTTGCTTTGTTTCTTTTCTACTTATAGGTAATTATAAAGTTGCATTTTCCTGTCTCCCCAACAAAGCTTAAAGTATTGGTTCTATGTGGCTTATTTCTTCTCCCTGTTGATTTTCTGGAGTGCTGATTAATCAAAAATAGTTTCTTGCCTTTTGAAAAACCTTAAAAATATTACAGGCATAGAATAAATATTTTTATAGAAATTTAGAAGTTAGATTTAAATATTTAGAAGTTAGAAATGTGAGCCAGACACCAAATCTTCAGTTAATTTGGGGAGAGTGAGTAAGAGGTCAGAAAGTGAAAGGGACCATGTAGGAGAGGTGAGTAGGGTAGCCAGAGGGCAGTGGGGCAAAGTGGGAATGATACAGGAGAGCAAAAATATAATGGGTCAGAAAAGCACTGGGGAACAAGAAAGTTTTTTTTATCATCTCCCGAATAAGAAGTTTTTGAAAATCAACAGTGTTTAACGTAGAGGTTTTGGGCAAGTGGTATCCTCAAAATAGAGCTATGGGGAGGGAATATTCTGTGAATAGTTGGTTTCCAGAAAATAAAAAATTGGTGAGTAGTGGCACATTCAGATTGGGGAGGCTAAGTAAGGCAGCATCAGGATTAAAGTACAATATGGAGAATGGCTAAGGATGGCTGGGATGCACCCACCCCAGGGTTGGATGAACTGTTCTTAAATAGAAATCGCATACAAAGTAGCTTCAATGGGCACAGGTAAGTCTGCAATTTGAGTCAGAAGTTTATACAATGGTCCAAGCAAAGGGCCTTAGGAGAAACAGATGTCTCATCTGTGGGCACTGAGGCAGACACAGGCAGAAGTTCCTGGTTGAGTTTGTAGGGGAGGAAAAGTATTTTTTCTTCATACTTCTAGGTTTTCAGCTGGGTTTCTGTAAGAAAAGAGAGATTAACAAGAGACAAAAAAAATTTTTGACATGTATATCTCATATACACATGGGAGAAATTCAGTCATGAGTTACTCAAAGGGATGTTTTGGACTGAGGCTTCTACACCATCTTAAGGAGGGGGTAGACTTCTGGACAAGGGGAGGTAAGTTATGGGAAGGTAACTAGGAGAAGTATAGCAAACAAGGGTAAGGGTTGTTGTGCAGATCAGAGTGGTACCTTCTCCAGTGATGAGTCTCTTGTGATTAAGAATCATCCTTCTCTTCTGGGTACAGAGAGAGAGAGAGAGACCCTTAGAAGAGAGACCCTTAGAAATGTACAAAATGTAAATTTCCTTTACAAAAGGGAGACTTTTTTCCTTTCTTCATAGCTTCTTCTGTGTCAGCTATTTCTTGAAATAATCAGCTCAGAATTATCTTTATGCCAAAGAGGCATACTTTGGGGTGGCACATTCTGGTTTACGAATCAAAGTCCTGGTATGTGGACCTGTAAGCTTATGTAGATGAAGACTGGAATGGAGCTGGAGATCTACATCTAATCTACTGAGAGCTTTAGTCCTTTCCTTTTAGCAGTCTATAAATACTGTATGCCAATGCACTCTTTTCTTGCCTCCGGTACTGCAAAAGAGATATCTAATAGTGTCATTACTTTCTCCTTTTCATGGGTTATAGTATGATACTTAGATATGTGTCCTTCATTCACAATTCAGTGAAATCTCTCAATCTGTGGACCTAGCACTTTCTTTAGTTTAGGCATATTGGTTATTATGATATAATTAAAGGCTCTCCTCCATCCTTTTTATTCTTTAGAAGCCCTCATTATTCAATATTAAGTTCTCTTTTTCCTCCGTATTCCCTTCTCTCTATACTTTGCCTCCACTCTGAGACAGTTTTCTCCTATTTTGCCTTCTAGACCGTTAAAGCGGGTTTCAACAGTCTCATCTCCAATTTCAATTTATTCACTGAATTGTTAAACTATGAACAGTTATGTTAAACCATGGCTTGCTTAACTTTAATTTCCTTAAGTTTTGTTATTATTATTGTAAATTTGGGTTTTCAGTTGCTTTTTATACGTGTTCTATGTGTTCTGACTGACATTTCAGAAGCTGAGAGGGATAGCTAGTTCTCTATATTTAGCTCATTGTAACTTAAGCATAATAGTAGGAGGGTGTGGTTGCAGTTCTACACTGGTAGATTTCCAACTGGCTGTTTCTCTTTGAGGCATGGCCTCAGATGTAGAAGCAGGCATATTCCAGTTTGTAGCAGAAATACCTGGAGGAAGTCTACCTGTTCTCTAGTTTCCTCTAACTCTCAGTCTGAGAGTCATGGAAAACCTGGTTCACTTGTCAGCTCCTCTAGGTATTGTGGGCCCCAAAGGAAAAGTCAAACCTACATAGGGTCATTGTCAAATGGTACCCTTTTCCTACTTTGAAGAGGTGTTCTCTACAAATCTCTGAGTTCCAGTGTCTTCCCATAAGATGCTACTTGCTGGCTCATGCATGGGAGCCCCTGATAATATCTCCAGGTCTTCATGCTTAGCCCACCATAAAGAAAGGCCTGTACCAGTTATCTGCAGTGAGATTCCCTTAAAGTAGGGTTACCTGATAAAATACAGGATACCCGATTAAATCTGAATTTTAGATACACTGTAATTTTTTTTAGGGACCTACTTATAGTAAAAAAAGTGTTCATTGTTTACCCAAAAATCAAGTTTAACTGAGCATCCCATATTTTTATTTGCTAAGTTGAGCCACGCTACCACAGAGCTCAAGGCCATCTTGCACATAGCTTCCTGTAGGGTCATGCAGAAGGTTGAGGCAGGAGGAGCAGCTAGATTGGTCTTGAGAGGTAGAGGAAAGAGGTTCAGTTCTTGTCACCATGTTCCAAATCTCTTTGTCTACAATTTTCTACTTCCCTTTTCACTTTGCCTATCATATATATTCTCCACAATGAACAAGACCTTATGAGCTGGCCCAGGAAATAAAAACAACTATAATAAAAGCTTTCCCCATTAGAATCATGTGCTTGTAAATACAAATATTTTGGTTTCTTTTCCAAATCAATGATTTTATTATTATGTTAGGTTGTAAAGCAAAATCTAGCTACAAACTATTTTAAAGAAACAATTTAAAATGAATAATTAAAAAAATAGTTAAAATAAAGGGACACTAGACAAAGGAAAACAAAATATTTTAAAAAAAGGGAAAGAGGAAGAAAGCAAGAGTGAAAAGTCAGTAGCAGATTATTGGAAATTTAAGTTTAAAGTCACTAAACAGGATAAAGAAGTACATAATGTAATCATAAAAGCACAGTTTATTAAGAAAATATATTAGCCAAACATCTACATCTTATACACAAAATAGATAAAAACACAAAAAAAGTAAGAATTGACTAGAAATAATTATAATGGAAGACTTCCCTACTCTCAAAATTATTCAAATTGAATGACCACAAGAATAGCAAAATAAAGTAAAGGGTACTCAGGATAGGGAATTAATTTTTAAAAAATAAGTAGTTATAACATACTATTGGTGAAGGACCTGTAGAGTAAGGAATGTTCTCATAGGGTGAAAAACTGGAGGAAAATAAAGTGTTATAAGAATTTGGAAAAGCAACGGGGAAACATCTACTAAATTGAACTTTCAAAAATCTTTTGGCCCAGCAACCCATTAATGGAACTTTTTTCCATAAAAGGGAAAACATTAGTATATGAAGTCGAGTAGACAGGAATGTTTACTGCAGTATTGTTTGCAAAGATAAAAAAAAAAAAAGGGTGGAAATCAAATGAACGTCTCTCAATAAGAAAATGGCTGAATTCTATCCTTACCAAGGGATATATGTCAGTTGAAATGGAGGGAGTTGTAGTAGTTACTAGCTGAGAGAGAAAATCATGATGCAGAAAAATACATATAATGTGATATTTTAATTTATATTATTTATCACTTAATGTATAAGTTTATATAGGGTTGAATGAACAAATGAAGAAGCATGGGTCAATATATATATATTAACACAGTTCACTTTATGTTGATGGGTAAGAGGGAGAAGGAGAAAGAAAATGAGAAGGGAAACCCAAGAAGAAAAGGGAAAAGATAAAAATTCTACCTCGCAATGAAACATTTATCTGAGCTAATCAATGAATTTGGTAAAGTAGCAGGATACAAAATTAATGCAGAGAAATCTCTTGCATTCCTATACACTAACAAGGAAAAATCTGAAAGAGAAATTAAGGAAACAATCCCATGTACCATTGCAACAAAAAGAATAAAATACCCAGGAATAAACCTACCTAAGGAGACAAAAGACCTGTATGCGGAAAACTACAAGACACTAATGAAAGAAATCAAAGATGATACAAACAGATGGCGAGATATACCATGTTCTTGGATTGGAAGAATCAACATTGTGAAAATGACTCTACTACCCAAAGCAATCTACAGATTCAGTGCAATCCCTATCAAACTACCAAGGGCATTTTTCACAGAACTGGAACAAAAAATTTTACAATTTGTATGGAAATACAAAAGACCCTGAATAGCCAAAACAATCTTGAGAAAGAAAAATGGAGCTGGAGGAATCAGGCTCCCTGACTTCAGACTATACTACAAAGCTACAGTAATCAAGATGGTATGGTACTGGCACAAAAATAGAAATATAGATCAATGGAACAGGATTGAAAGCCCAGAGATAAACCCATGCACATATGGTCACCTTATCTTTGATAAAGGAAACAAGAGTATACAATGGAGTAAAGACAGCCTCTTCAATAAGTGGTGCTGGGAAATCTGGACAGCTACATGTAAACGAATGAAATTAGAACACTCCCTAACACCATATGCAAAAATAAACTGAAAATGGATTAAAGACCTAAATGTAAGGCCAGACACTAGAAAACTCTTAGAGGAAAACATAGGCAGAACACTCTATGACATAAATCACAGCAAAATCCTTTTTGACCCACCTCCTGGAGTAATGGAAATAAAAATAAACAAATGGGACCTAATGAAACTTCAAAGCTTTTGCATAGCAAAGGAAACCATAATCAAGATGAAAAGACAACCCTCAGAATGGGAGAAAATATTTGCAAATGAAGCAACTGACAAAGGATTAATCTCCAAAATATACAAGCAGCTCATGCAGCTCAATATCGAAAAAAACACACAACCCAATCCAAAAATGGGCAGAAGACCTAAACAGACATTTCTCCAAAGAAGATATACAGATTGCCAACAAACTCATGAATGGATGCACAACATCACTAATCATTAGAGAAATGAAAATCAAAACCACAATGAGGTATCACCTCATACCAGTCAGAATGGCCATCATCAAAAAATCTACAAACAATAAATGCTGGAGAGGGTGTGGTGAAAAGGGAATCCTCTTGCTCTGTTGGTGGGAATGTAAATTGATACAGCCACTATGGAAAACAGTATGGAAGTTCCTTAAAATACTAAAAATAAAACTACCATATGACCCAGCAATCCCACTACTGAGCATATACCCTGAGAAAACCATAATTCAAAAAGAGACATGTACCACAATGTACATAGCAGCACTATTTACAATAGCCAGGACATGGAAGCAACCTACAATTTACAATTATTTACAATAGCCAGGACATGGAAGCAATGTGTCTATCGACAGATGAATGGACACATTGATGATGTGTCCATCATCATGATGAATGGACGGATGAATCGGTAAAGAAGATGTGGCACATATATACAATGGAATATTACTCAGCCATAAAAAGAAATGAAATTGAGTTATTGGTAGTGAGGTGGATGGACCTAGAGTCTGTCATACAGAGTGAAGTAAGTCAGAAAGAGAAAAACAAATACCATATGCTAATACATATATATGAAGTCTACACAAAAGTGGTTCTCATGAACCTAGGAGCAGGTCAGAATAAAGATGCAGATGTAGAGAATGGACTTGAGGACATGGGGTGGGGAGGGGAAGCTGGGACGAAGTGAGAGAGTAGCATTGATATATACACACTACCAAATATAAAATAGATAGCTAGTGGGAAGCAGCCACATAGCACAGGGAGATCAGCTGGGTGCTTTGTGACCACTTAGAGGGGTGGGATAGGGAGAATGGTAGGGAGGGATTCTGGGGATATATGTATACATATAGCTGATTCACTTTGTTATACAGCAGAAACTAACACAACATTGTAAAGCAATTATAATCCAATAAAGATGTAAAAAAAACATTTTAGACATGATCACGCCTATGAACTTATGTAAAGATACATATTGCCTTATGTGTAAATAAATTAAATTGACTAATTCTTAAAAAAGTCTTTGGATTCCTACCCAGTATATGCATATTACAGAAAAAATCTTTGCTCCAGATTTTGATCTCAGAATTTATCTTTTCTCTGCCTCTCTTTTTTGTGAGTCTTGTTTACCTATGTCTATTGAAAGTTTGTTCCCTCAACAACCCCAGGTCAGAAGTAGGCATCTACTTTTCAGCGGGGATCTCACACTAATGGTTTCTACTTTGTTGTTTCCTTCCTTTTTAAGCATTTCCTGCACAGCTCTCTGTCAGGTGCTGTGGAAGTTTAGAGAACCGTATCACTCAATCTTAGTTTTGAAGGAGCTTTCAATATAGTTGGAGAGGCATGTGTACTTAAAATATTACAATTTTAGAATAAAGCACTGCATATGCTGGTATAAGCCAGGACGTAATTAAGAAATGCATGCAGTCTAAATAAATAAAAGGCAAAATAATAGTGTTTGTTACTTAGTCCAAGCTCATACGGCTCACCACATAACAGGCCAATAAATCGAGAGATGAGTTGCTGGGGCATTGAATAGTGACTTTATTTGGAAAGCTCACAGACCGAGAAGATGGTGGACTTGTGTCCCAGAGAACCATCTTGCCTGAGTTAGAATTCAGGCTTCTTTTATACCAACAGGGGAGGGGATGCGGTTGGTTGTTGCAAGTTTGGCATCAGAATCCTTTGTTCTTCCATCTGTCCACTAGGTTAGGTCATGAAGTTCTCGTAAACTTCCAGTAAGACAAATGTTATTCTCTGTTCTGCAACTTTTTATCTCTGTATGAATGGAAAAGTGTTATACCTTTAAAGGTCAGAGCCTTGAGAATGGGCTATCCTGTATATTTCAGGCTATAGGCAACATTCTTAATTGTAGCAAAAGCAATAGAATACAGAGGTTAAAGCAAAAGAATCAGATCCAATATGGAGACAGATTTGTTCTTCCCTATTACATGTTCGTAAAAGGGAGAATTTGGGTTAGAGTGATCAGGAGAGAATTCAGTGAGGCTGTTAGGACAAGGACTAGGTTTCTGAAACATGTGGAAGTAGAAGGGTAGAAGGTATTCTACAACATGTAGAATGTAGGCATGTTTTCAGAAAACATGTAGGCATGTTTTCTGAAAAAGAAACCAACACTCTCTAAAAAGGAATGAAGAAACACCACAGAGAAAAACATAGCATCACATTATTTGATAATGAGAATATCTATCCCCCAAGGGATGACTCTTTGCTAAATAAACCTACATCCAATTGCTTACTACACTGAGGTGGGAAAATAGGTCTACTCAACACTAGCATTCCTTGAACACAATAATAGCTAATGCTTCTTGGATATTCACTACGTTCCAGACACTGTATATATTTACAGGCAAGTAAACTGAGTCACAGGTATGTTAATACTTGCTCAGGGTCACATTGCTGGTGAGGGGTAGAACTAGGATTGTAACCTGGGCTCATAACCACTATGCTGACTGCCACTTTAACAGTGGCCACGCTACAAGGCAGTGGTAGAGTGGCTATCGGACTGGATGTGGAAACAACTTCATTACACGAGAGTACACATTTTAAAACATTTATAAAAATGAGATTCTAGCTATGCAAACCAGCTTCCTACTGCATCAGGGAAATACCTTCAGGACCAATGGTAATTAGTGAAAGGAATCTTTAGATGACTTCTATAATCACTGTAGTGGGAATGTAGCAGGGTACCCATGGCATATTTTATACTTGCTATATAATTTAGACAACTGTCAGCCCATGGGGAGCTCATATTTAAACTAATTTAAAATAAATGAGTAATTAGCTTTTCATGAGCTAATGAATCAAACATTTTCCTAAATGGAAGACAAATCATGTTTGTAGCTTAGCCCTCAATCTCAGCTATGAGTCCTATAATTCACTTAAAAATAAGCTCTCTGGCCTTTGGTTAAAAAGCAACTTGGGGGCTTCCCTGGTGGCGCAGTGGTTAAGAGTCCGCCTGCCGATGCAGAGGTCACGGGTTCGTACCCCGGTCCGGGAAGATCCCACATGCCGCAGAGCGGCTAGGCCCGTGAGCCATGGCCGCTGAGCCTGTGCGTCTGGAGCCTGTGCTCCGCAATGGGAGAGGCCACAACAGTGAGAGGCCCGCGTACTGCAAAAATAAATAAATAAAAATTAAAAAAATTAAAAACAACTTGGTCTTTTTCCTCTGGAGATATCTAGATTTTCATCACCTACCAGCCACCTTAATATACACTTGATATCAAAATAATGTATTTTGATTTGTTCCATGAGTTTTTTTTAGTGAACAAGGTACATTGAATGATCTTTTCAAGATAATTTACAGTGTGATCCATGTTATAATTAAAACCTTTATTTGAAATGGTGGGGATAAAAAAGTGGGTGGAGTCTAGAATAGGAAATTTCAAAAACAAAACAAATGAATAAACATAGAAAAATGGAAACAGATTTATAGATACAGAGAACAAACAGGTGGTTGCCAGAGGGGAGGGGGGTGGAGGGAGGAAAAAAATAGGTGAGGGAGAGTAAGAGGTACAAACTTCCAGTAGCAAATATATCTCTATCTCTATCTATCTATTTATCTATCTATATATCTAATTTTTCTACATTTTAGGCCCTATGCTGAGTTCTTTACATGCAGTATCCAAATGGGCCTCATAGTAATATTAGGTGGTAGTATAATTACTATCCCTAATGTAAATAGACTCACTCACGAATTCAACATTTCTGAATGTCTATCATGTGTCAGAGACTGTGTTACACAGGACCCATCCCTTTGAAATGTAACCATCAAGAAACACAAAGCCCCTATCTCCCAGCCTCTGTGGGAGTGTAGGAGCCTAACTTCTTCCCAAATAGCAAATGCAAATGGCCTAATCATATTAACCAACTTCCCTCCTCTCCTAATGTCATCCACTACTTTTCCACTAGCTCATGCTGATGTTTAAAAACTCTCTCACCTTTTGTTTCAGTAGTAGGAATTGAGTTTAATTTCTCCTCCTTATTGCAATCATCTTGAATAAAGTCTTACTTGATGAGGCACAATTTTTTTTTTTTAATTACAGATCTATTCTCACAGAACACTATTCTCACAGAACACAGTGTGAATGGCTGGTGGCCTCCTGGAGTGGCCCAGTGTGTGGTCCTGGTCAGGCTAGAAAGGGGTGGGGGGACATTGACACATGATTACATAACAACACAGCTACAAATATTACAAATGCTAATAAGAAAACTGCAAAGTATCGTGAGAGTTTTAACAGTTAACCCAAGCTGAAGCTTCTAGGAACACTATGGAGAGAAAAAAATCACATTTAGATTCCATTTGAGGTCCCACTTGGAGTATAATTAGAATTGTGAGGTAAAGACAATGTGTATGTCTTTCAGATGGAAAGAACAAAGGACAACTATCAAATAGCTTTGGCTACAAGAGTGTAACAGAGATAAAAGATAGAGATTAAAAGATAAGTAATCACAGACTTTCCCCCTCTTACCAAGAGATACAGGACTCAAAGGGAAGTGGACTGTGCAAGCTGAGTTTCATGGCTACTCTTAGGTAGCAGCAGTGGGTGGATGAGGGATGAAGCCCAGAGACTGCATGTGTCAGGGAGGAAGAAATTCTACTCTACCCTTCTAGGTTCTTCTGGCTGGTCTAAGAATTAAATTGACAGAAGACAGATTAACAGGACAAAATCAAACACAAGTTCAGTAACATTTATACATGGGAGAGACACAGGAGGACTGAGTAACTCAACAAAATGGCTGAAGCCCTCAGCTTAAATACCATCTTCAGCTAAAGACAAAAGAGGATGTTGGGGATAGTGATTTGGGACTTCAAAGGCAAGGAAGGCAATTCACATGGAGTAGGGAAAGCAAATGTTTGGTAAACAAATGTTTGCTTGGTCAAGCAGAGACAATGGGACAGAGAATAGACTCTGAACTCTAGACCCTTGTTGGGAGGCAGAGATGTTGAATAATATCCTCCAAACTAAGAAGGAACTTTGAGACCAAAAAACAAATCAGGCAACTGCATAAAGTGCAATTATGAAGTTTACAGGGGGTAACTTACATACAGACAGGGTCAGGCAGACAACCATCCAGAGATATTCACAGCTGCACTTTGCATGGCCAAAAGGGGTACAGGGGGTTTTAAAGGGGCCAAAACTAAAAATAGAATCTGACTTCCAAGTGAAAAGCACATCCACTCCCACAGGAACAGAGGTTTTCCTCCCCCCAGGGGTCTCATGACCATTAATGCACCTTTAGGTTCTTGGGCTACAGGAAGGAAGGTATTTCACCTATTCTTAGAACTCAGAGGCAAAAGGGATGGAGCTGACCGAGAAGTGGACAGTGACTGACTGCTGAAGCGGAGCAAAATTTGCCACCAAAATACGTCTCTTTGGCATAAGGATTATTTTAGGCTGATTACCTTTAAGAAACAGCAGACACAGGAGAAGCTCTGAAAACTGCGTAGAACATGTCCTTTTGTAAGAGAAATCTGCTTTTATAAGGGAAATCTCTATTTGTAAAGATGTCTTTCTGTCTACCAGGAAAAGAAGGATGACTAAATCTCTAGAAATTCTTATCAGTGGCGAAGGCAGAACAGATTTAAATCTGCATAACATCCATACATTTGTTTACTGTGCTTTGCCTGATAATATCTTAAAACTGGCTTTTCACCAACTCCCCCCCCCAACAACATCTTCTTTGGCCATTTTGAGAGTTACTCACTTTTCCTGGGTATGTATATGGGAGTAATACATGTTATTAAACTTATAAGTTTTTTTTTCCTTTCTCTGTTAATTTTTTTTTTTTTTTTTTTTAGGGAGGCCTCAGCCAAGAACCTAGAAGGGTACAGGAAAAACTATTTTTCCTTCCTTTGATTGCCTTTTCCCCAGAGACACAGTTCCCCCATCTCAGTAGCCTCCATAAACACAGACACCCAAGCCTTGAACAACACACACTTGACTAAAAAGTTCTCAGCACCTTTCTCATGCCTATAGTCTGAGGAAACCAAATTCTAGACCTAAGTGACTTCTGTTAAAAGGAGCCCTCTTCTCAATGAGCTTGACAGTAAAGTTATTCTTTAACAGGGGCTGAGTACTCAAGGAACCCCTATTCTTTGGTCCAGGCCAACACCTGCTTCAATAGAGCTTTGTGTGTATATTCAGATAGACAGATGATAAAGTTTAAAAAAAAAAAAAATCTTAGGAAATATGCCTCCACTCTGTGGTAAATTCCCATTCATGAGAAAGAGTTAAAATATTTATTTCTGGGACAAAAAGGATCTCATCTATTAATCCTTTTTTTTTTTCTTTTTCGATTTTCTCCCTTAGTCATACTAGTTGAAATTAATTTCCAAAACAAATTTTAAAATAAAGCTTGCAAAATTTCTCACATTGGAAAGGTGAGACAACTTAGAAGGTATTTGTTATTCTTTAATTAATGTGTCAAGCACTGTTCTAGATACTGTAGGTACAAAATAAATAGGTCACCCCAAGCCCTTAGACTCCTTGGGACAAGTTGCTGTTCCTACATTTCTCTAAATCTTGCCTATGATTTCCTTTCCAGGCACACTTCATCACTTTATTTCTGGTTTGTTGTTGTTGTTGTTTTTCAATTTCTGTCCCATTCCCTCAAAGCTCATTTCTAGTTGGTCAGGAGTCAGGAAAGCCTTCATATTTAAAATGAACTTTCAACTGATATGCAATGAGTGGATATTGCTAGGCAAACAGGGAAGGAAAGGCAAAGAAGATTTAGGTAGGAGGAACCGCAGTTTCTCACACAGACGTGTCAAATAGTCTGATTTATTTGGTGAATTTTAAGCAGTTCAATATGACTGGGTGGAAAATTCAAGGAGTGATATTATAAGGATGCAAGTGTGGAGAAGGAAGCAGGGGCTAAATTATTATCTTGTGATAAAAGCTGTTTAGACTTTATTTTATAAGAAATCTGGAGAATCAGTCTTAATCTTGAATCAGTGAGTTTGGTCCTGCTCGTATATTTCAGGAAGGAAAAAAAAAACTAAGCTATGTAAAAATTAATAAACGGAAACCTCCATTAAATATATTTGAGAGACACGGTTCGGGGCTGGTGCTGGAGAGCTCTCACTCCGTGTGATGATAGCCGAGTCCAACAGAAAGAAGAAATACTCCTCTTTGTACCTGGCAAGGACTCAGCCAGTGAAACACCATAGACTCTTTTTTACTATACCCCTCTCAGCTTCCTTCTCCTCTATATAAAAGCCCGCCCTTCTCCTTTCCATTGCCTTAGGAGCTTATTACAGACCACAAATTGAAACTCTCTGCTGATCCTGAATAAACCTGTCTTTGCTGGAGAAATATGTCGCAATCTATTTGTTTCAGGTCAACACAAAAATACGAGAACATCTTGTATCTTGTATCACTTTTTTCTTTTTTAAATTGCAGTATAGTTGATTTACAATATTGTGTTAGTTTCAGGTGTACAGCAAAGTGATTCCGTTATACATATACATGTTTCTGATCATAGGACACTATTTCCCCTTCCACAGTCCTGACCTAATATCAGACAGCTTCTTCTTGAACCAGTGCTGTGATAGGGGACTCAATATTAAAAAAAAAAAAAAAAAATCAATTCACTGTTAGCCAGCCCTGGATGTCTGCTTATTCTTCATTTGGTTGAGGTAGAATTGTACTCTGTGAAACTTTACCAAACTGTTCCTCTAGTTCTGCTCTCTCAAGCAAAACTGAATAAGCATTCTTCTTCCACATGACAATTTCTCTTAAAATATTAATTTCCTTTGAAGCACGCTGTGGAAGAAATTTCCTACATTGATCTAGAGATTGGTCTGGGTGGCCTCTATAATTCTATTATTCTATGAAGCAAGTATCATAATAAAACCGTGCAAGTACAATAATGAAAATAACAACTACTTCTTTTTTTTTAATGTCTACCAAACATTTGTATTCATATGAAAACAAATATTTAAAAAATTTCATATTAACAAACATTAAGCCAGAAAAAGCAAAAGGCAAAAGTGTGTGCATAATATGATCTCAAATATGTAAATAATATACATAGAAAAAAGACTAGAAGAAAATATTCTAAAATATTAACAGGATTGCTTCTAGTTGGGAAGATTATGTTTTTTAAAAAATCATGGTTTGCACTATTTCCCAAATGCTCTGTAATTCACATACATTATTTCCTTTTTTTTTTTGGCTGCACCATGCAGCACACAGCATCTCAGTTCCCCAACCAGGGATCAAACCCATGCCTCCTGCAGTGGAGGCATGCAGTCCTAAACGCTGGACCACCAGGGAATTCCCATGTACATTATTTCTATAACAAATGTTATTGAAATCTTTTTTTTTTAAACATCTTTATTGGGGTATAATTGCTTTACAATGGTGTGTTAGTTTCTGCTTTATAACAAAGTGAATCAGTTATACATATACATATGTTCCCATATCTCTTCCCTCTTGCATCTCCCTCCCTCCCACCCTCCCTATCCCACCCCTCTTGATTGATGGGCAGGTGCCAAGTCTTAATCTTTACAATAACCCTGGAGAGTTGGCATTATTATTCTACTCATGCAGATTAGAAAATTAAGGTGAGTAACATACTCATATGTGTGTAGCTGCTAAGTGATGAGCCCAAGATTTAGGTGTAGTTCTATACTCCTATTTCTTAAAAAAAAAAAAAAAAAGAAGGATACCATACAGTGTTACATCTTTTCACACTTCGGTAGGTTAATTAACTTTACTTCTCATTTTAAAGAAGTTTTAAATGTTCATTAATGTGCATCAAACTGGAAAATATTGTGAGTTCCTAGGACATTCTTATTGTACCATTTTGATCTGAGACCCAAACCCGTAGATTCCAGATATTTTAATTAGACACAGTTTTTTTTTTTCTATGAGTAGCATTATACTCCTACATTGCTTTAATTTTTTCAGGGGAATATAAAACTTTGTTAGAGTAATTACTCGAATATTGTCAGACAAATGCTGAACATTTTGTTTATAGTACTTTAACTTTTAATTAAAACAGCTAAACAAAGCAAACTATGAATTAGGAAAGAATAAAGCAAAATTGCATTTTGGGAGGCCTTACACATTCTGGGGTTTGTTCTTTAATAAAACTTTGCATGTGCAATTTTTAATTTTTTAATTAATTTTTTAAAATTTATCTTAGAGCCCTAATATAATTATTATAATTAATAATTTGATTACTTTGTCAACAAAACATTAATTGATTTTAAAATCTGATAGTGTCTAGCAGTTTGTATACTACTAGGCTTCTTTAGTGCTCCAGAAGTATTGTTTTATTTAATTATTCCAAATATTTATATAAAAAGTATGAATTAGGTCAATTAAAAATATATAAAAATTTTGGGTATATTTGAATCAATATATTTAAATCAAAATTATTTAAAGAAATGCTTTAATTTTGAATATCAGTACATTATTATGGTATTAGAGTATTTGATAAATGATCTTAATAAAATGATGAGAGAATTCTATTCTTAACAAATGTCTAAAAGCCTGGGTTTTGAAATCTATTAGACTGAGGCACTAACTCATTGTGTGATCTCAGGTCATAACCTCCCTGCTCCTCAGTATCCTCATTACTAAATCGTGATGATAATGTTCTCCTCACAGAGACCATGAGTCAATGATATGGGACATATGTATAATGTATAGAGCAGTTAATATTGTCTGTGATTGTGAGGAGATCATATCAACTAAACTTTTGAGAATAAAGAAAGTGGATATGCTTCTGTTGTTAGGAGGGAAAGCATTCAGTCTTTCACCACTAAGTATGGTGGTAGCTGTGAGTTTTTACAGTTGCCCTTTTTCAAGTTGAAGACATTCTCTTATCCATCTATTTTTCAGAGCTTTTTTTAGACAAAGATAATGCGTTTTTTAAAATGCTTTTTATGCATCTATAGTTTTCATAATTGTCACTTGTGAACTTTATAAATTACAATGATTGATTTTTAAATGTAAAACCAAATTTACATTCCTGGGATAAATCTGATCAAGTCATGATGTATTATCCATTTTATATACTTTTGGATTTGATTCATTAACGTTTTAAGTATTTTTGCAATTATGATTATCAGGAGTATTGGTCTGTTATTTTATTTTCTTGCAGTCAAAGTATGTTATTATTCAAATATCTTTCCAAATATCAGGTTTTAATGTTAGAGTAATGGTGTTAGATGTTAGAAAGTGTTAGGAAGTATTGTCTCTGCTTCTATTTTCTGGAAAGGTTTTTTGTAGGATTGATACTATTTCTTCCTTATATGTTTGGAAGAATTCACCAGTGAAGCCATCTGGGGCTTGAGTTTTCCTTGTGGGAAGGTTTCTAACTATGAATTCAATGACTTTAGTAGATATAAGACTATTTAGTGTATGTATTTCTTCTTCACTGGGCTTTGATAGTTTGTATCATTCAAGGAATTTGCCCATTATCACATTTCTTGACAAAAGTTTTTCATAATATTCCCTTACAATCCTTTTACTATTATAGAATCTATCATTATATCCCCTCTCTCATTCCTGATATTGGTAATTTGTGTCTTTTATCTTTTTATCCAATTAGTCTGCCCAGAAGCTTATTAATTTTATTGATCATCTCAAAGAAACAGAGTTTGGTTTAATTGGTTTTCTTTTTTTCTGTTTTCTATTTCATTAATTTATACTCTTTATACATTGACTGTGATCTTTATTATTTCCCTTTCTTCTACTTGCTTTGCTTTTTATTTGCTCTTGTCTCTCTGGTTTCTTAAGGTTGATGCTAAGGTCACTGATTTGAGACATTTTCTCTTTACTGACATAAGCATTTTGTGCTATAAATTTCCTCCTATTTACTGCTTTAGTAAGATCACACAAATTTTGTATGATGTTTCAAAAGATTTTTTTTTAATTGCTTGTGCTATCTTATCTTCTCAAGACAACATTACCAAACAGTCATGCATTACAACCTTGTTCTTGTGTGTATGTGTGTGTGTGTGTGTACATTTGTGTCTGTGTGTTTCTTTTGTCCAGTTGGTCAAAAAGATCTAGAACTGGAACTGATACCATATTGAAGGAAGGACAGAGTAAGTGTTTTGTTTATAGTCTGGCATGAGCCTCAAGGAAAAGGATGTTCTAGTCATTTTTATAATCTCTCTTGTGGCAGAAATGATTGGTAGGGTTGATATCCAATCACAGGTTTCTTATCTCATTTGAGGAGGGTTAATAATCAGATACCTCTCTAACTCTTAATATCAGCATAAAGTGGCCAGGAGGCACAACTATAAACAGAGTTATCACAGAAAAGTCTTGCAAGCATTATATTCTATTTGTCTAATATGTGAACTTTATTTCTTCAAAAGGTACATACAGATTTTAATAGTACTAATTTTATTCAAACTCATTTTTTTCTCATGAGAGAGGAAGAGTCATACAACGTACAGGGTAAGACATCAAGATTTAAAGAGGAAATTTGATGAAATTTGTCCATCAATAAAATGTCCAGTTCAGATTATTGCAACCTGTGCATTATAATTGTGCTTGATTTATTTTAGTAGTGTGTTTATTTTGATTTATTTTGTGAGTGAAACCTTTTGCTAACTAAATTTCATACACGCATAGAATTTAATTTACTGAATTGTCGATTACACTCATCATAAAACATAAAAAATAAACATTATTAAGAACTTTTACATTATAAAATTACTACCAGTTACTGAGCAATGAGTGCATGTACATTATCTCATTTAATAGTCATAAGAGTTCTGCATGCTAGTTATTATTATCCCCATTCTGCAGATTAGGAAATCAGGCTCAGGGTGATTACCCTAATTGGGTCACACAAGGAGTTGAAACAACATTTGTCTGACTACAATGCCAATGCTTTCCACTTTGCAAATACACCATTTCAAAGAAATTAAATTATAGCAGCATTTATTTAACAACATTTACTAAGTTATGTACACACTTTAGGCCAAGCATTTTGGTGAAGGGATTCTAATCTCAGACAAATTAGAAATCCAGAAATGACTAATAAATATTATTGTCAGATCCCATCTATATTCTGAAACCAAGAATTAAAACTTAAAATATCTAAGATTTTACCAGTAAACTTGTTGCATAGAAGGAAAATAGGTATTTTTCAAGTCCTAATGGGTATTTTCAAGTCCTCATTAAATTAAGACACAAATGGATTTGTATCATTATTACGTATGACTATAAACTCAAACTCACATTTATTTTTTTCCTGAAAAATTACTATGCTTGAATGTCAAAAAAGGCTATGCCTGTGAATTTACTATCTCTTTACAGAAAATGCCAGGCAGTGCATATCATTTCTGAGGAAGAAAAACAGAAAAACAAAGCCCCGTATGCACGTGTGAGTGTGTTAAGGGAAGTCAGGAATCATTTGTAGAGGGTTTAAGTCAATCATCCAACTTTCTTGTCTTCCCATGGTCCCACAACAGAGACCTTGGACTTGAAGTGAACTTGGAATCTCTTAGCTTTCTCTGGTGGGTCCAAAGTGTTCAGGCCTGGGACTGCCCTTAGTTTTGTGAATAGCCATGCCAGGAAGTTCTGGAAAATTAATTTTCATATCATCCCTGTCCTGGACTTGGATATTGTAAGATCAGGTAGTGAAAGGACACGGTTCAGTAAAAACTTAAAATTAATTCATTAGATGCTTCTCTGAGCCAAAATGTTTGAAAAGCCTAAGAGAACTACCTCTGAGGTAGCTTCACAAATACTGAATAAGGAGGGATCACCATAGGTCATGAAAGTGAGCATTCTCTCAGGACAACTTTTCATTCACTGGCTGGTCTGAAAATAAATAGCCTGAAGTGCTTTGTGCACAAGAGCCATAAAAATGTTCATTCTGCAGGGTGCTTACCATATTCTTCATTAACTTCTGGGCATCTCAGCACGTTTAATTATATGCTCTTGAAACCATTGAATTAAGTTGAAAAACAAGTTGAGAAAACTTTCCTGAGTGGAATGGGGATGTTGATTTAGCTTCAAAGTAAATTCTACAGTTCTCCAAATTTTGACAATAGTATTGTTAAGGACTTAAGTTGCTGTGGAATTGTAAAACACTTGGCTGCTTGAAGCCAATTTCTTTAATAAAAATGGCAAGCAGTGTTTATAGCTTATAACTATGTGTCTTAACATCATCTCTTCCAATCTGTGTGTACCACACTGTTCAAAGGGCACATAACGATATTGTTAAGCAGTACCATCCCTCTCTGAAGGTGACATGAAGAGCTGCTTACATGGTATAATTTCTTTCTTCATGTAACATTTTTTTTTGTAATAGAAGTATATAAATTTTTTCAAAATTCAAAGAATCCTAAATAATAGAAAGAAAAAATAAATAAAAACCTCCTCATGACTCTTACAACCTAGGAATAAAATCACATTTAGAATATTTGTTTAGATAATAAACAAAAAATATATATAAGGAGTTTTTATGAAAAAATAAGGTTAATTGTATTTAATCATAATTTATATGCACTGGGGAAATGAACCAAATGCATTTTCTCAGGCTTTACTTAATCTCAAAAGCTCAGAAATTTCAGTTAGTCTTAGAAAGTTTATGAAAAGCTTTGCATGACCCAAAATATCATTAGTTTATGTACTTACTAACTCTGTGATTATTATGCAAAAAACAAAAAAACCTAATGGGAAATTATTCCCTGCTCCTTCTCTCTTTAATGTAAAACTAGTTTTACTATATTTTATGTCTTTCTTTAGCAGGTCATTCCATTACTGGAAATTACTTTCAGCACTCTTTTAAAATGGCTTCATTTTCGAGTTTCCCTGGTGGCACAGTGGTTGGGAGCCCACCTGCCAATGCAGGGGTCACAGGTTCAAGCCCTGGTCCGGGAAGATCCCACATACCGCAGGGCAACTGAGCCCGGGCGCCACAACTATTGAGCCTGTGCTCTAGAGCCCACAAGCCACAACTACTGAGGCTGTGTGCCACAACTACTGAAGCCCACACACCTAAAGCCCATGCTCCACAATAAGAGAACCACCGCAGTGAGAAGCCCCACACCTCAATGAACAGTAATCCCCGCTTTCTGCAACTAGAGAAAGCCCATGCACAGCAACAAAGACCCAATGCAACCAAAAATAAATAATAAATTAATTAATTTAAAAAATCGTATTAAAAAGATAAATAAAATGGCTTCATTGCCTTCATTTATAAGTTTTGATTTGCTGCATATATAGTATAGTCCTAGCACCAATCAATTTTTTTTACATTCATTTGTTTTAGTGAGGTTTTTTTTTTTTCAGTTATATAATGAGCATCTTCTTACAACAAAGGGAGAAAACAGTTGTGTGATTATTCACATTTGTGGGTTTTGCTCCTAGCTCTAAGACTCTAGACAGCTCCTGGGATGGATGATAAAGGACTCTTCTAACATTTGGTAGATGGAGGTGGGAATTTTAGTTTCAAAATTAAGCTTTTCTCAGTCCTAAAAAAAGAGACCATTGAAACTATCAATTGATGCCTCAATCTATTATCCTATTAAGGACTCTCCCTATAGAATGAAGAAAGCAGTGGTGGGTTTATAATGGGCTAACATCTATAATATATGAACCCATGGATACCACCTTTCATTAATTAAACATATGATGGCTCTGTCTAGACACCTAGGTTCTAGTTATCTACTCATCATTTGGACTGGTGGAGCAATTAACTTCTTTTGGTTACTCTTAGGATAACAATATTGCTTAATCTCTTGTGCCAGACACTGCTAATTGCTTAGCCAGTAATCACGTTACTCTTTTCCAAATTATTAGAGATCTGACTTTGCTCCAAATGTTATCATGATTAGTTACATTTGCCAACTTCCTTGCAGCTAGGGGAATTATTTTGCCCAGTTCTGGCCTGTGAGATTTAAAAAGAAATATTCTGGGAATTTATTTAAAAGTTTTCTTTCCTTCTATGGATTCCATCCACTCACTCTCCTCGTCACTTTTTTATGCTGGAAAGGGAGATGGAAGATGTATATGGAGCAGCCATTTTGTGACCAGGAGGAGGAAAACCATGCACTATGGATTGCAGAACAGAAAGATTAAATAGCCTGGGATGCTGATGGCATCTTGGAGCTACTATACCAAGCCTGGATGTCCTGCACCTGAGCTTCTTGTTACGTGACAAAAAATAATCCTTTTAAGATGCTATAGGTAGGTTTGTAAGACAGGGAACCAATGCATACTTTAGAGGTGGTATTGTGAGAACTAAATAAAAATATAAAAATGAACTATCCCTGAATATCACAAAAGCAGTTTACATTGATTAGAAATCTAATTATTTTTGTTGTTGTTATTATTGTTGTTTGGTGAACTATTAAGCTCCCACATGACTTTAGGAGCATGAAAATTAATTTTATTTAAACATTTATACATGGGTTTCAAATTTATTGGGTAGGCACTGGGAATATAAACATGTCACAGTTTCTTCTCTCAAGGAATTAGGTCTAGTAAGGCTAAAGATAAATACATTTTTACATAAACAAAAAAAGTAAAACACTGTGGTGAATCCAAGGAGTGCTTCCTGGAGGAGACATCTGTGTTGGTAGCAAGTGCTAGAAAGTGAAGAGATGAGAAAGGGGGGAAATATTCAGGAGCAGAGCAGTAAGTGAAAAGCAGGGAAGTTTAGCTGTGAGATGTAGTTCACAAAATGTAGTTCAGAATTGCAGAAGCAAAGGATAATAAGATGATGAGGAGGCACTGCCTTATCAGAAAGGACTTTGATGTTGTGTTTACAGTTTGGAATTTTATCCTGAAGGCAATAGAGTAGCTCTGAAGAACTTTATACCAGGAAGGATGATACTTGGCACGTTAGGCAGGGCACTGGGAGAGGTGTGGACAATACTGCTTGAAGAGGACAAGAACAGAATGAGAAAACCCAATTAGAATACAATAATTATAGTCCAACTGAGAGATGGTAAGGATGGGAAAGTGGGACAAAATCAGTAAATAGCGGAGATAACAAAGAAAGATTTCTTCACCGATTGTATGCGTGTAAGAATTTGGTAGAGGCTGGGGGTGTGGCAGAAGCAAAATGTAATAACATCTCTCACTACTATAAATTTCAGGCCTGTATTCTCGACCATTAAAATTCCTTATAAGTGGTAGCCAAGCAAAGATGATATCCAAGAAAAGAAATGCCCCAAAAGTTCCAGAACATGAGATGATTTCTTAAGATTAGGTTTTAAAAGAAATCACCATTGTTTTGTAGTTAAAAACTAACTCTTAAGTAACCAAGATGTCTTTCAATAAGATAAATTGATAAGCAAATTGTGGTACATATAGACAACAGAATATTACTCCACAGTAAAATGAAATGAGCTGGCAGAACACATGGAAGAACCTTAAATGAATATGGCTAAGTGAAAGAAGGCATTCTTAAAAGGCTACATATTGTATAATTCCAATAAGACATTCTGGACAGAGCAAAACTATAGAGACAGTAAAAAGATCAGTGGTTGCCAAGGGTTTAGAGGGAGAGGGAGTGAGATGAACAGATGGAACACAGGACATTTTGGAGGCAGTAAAACTATTCTGTTTGATACTGTAGTGGTGGATGTGTGGCATTATGCATTGGTCAAAGCCTATAGAACTGTGCAACACAAAGAGTGATCCTTAATGAACTGTGGACTTTAGTTAATAATAATATATCACTATTGGTTCTTGAGTTGTGACAAACACATCACACAAATGCAAGATCTCAGTGACAGGAGAAACTGTATTAGTGTTGGAGGAGGGAACCATATGGGAACTCTACTTTCTGTGCAATATTTCAGTAAATCTAAAACTGCTCTAAAATATAAAGTTTATTAGGAAAAAGCTTTCCCCCAAATAAATCAAGTCAGAGTAATAGTAAGTCATAGAAATATTTTTTTTTCAAGATAGGAAAATCTTTGAGCACAAGTTCCTTATCACACAATTCATCCTTCAACAGAACTTTGAACTCCTAACTTTACTTTTTCTTCCCATTTTTTTCTTTTCTTAATAACGACCAGAAACTCTCCTGAGCTTCATATTTTCAATCTAATGTTTCTCATCAGATCAAGAATAAAATTCCATAGAGGGTTCTACTGATAAATTAATATCTGACACTTTGGGGTTTTCCTCCTGACTTATGGATTCTTTAGGTTTGCAAAACTATATTTAAGCTGCTCCTCTTCAGACTCTGCAGTTCTATTGTCAAAATCTGGCAAATATTTGTTACTCCTATCATGTGCGATATGCACTGCTAGATGTTACCATGGCATCCAGTACCATTCAACTCTAAAGACCAGAGAAATTAACCTATGGGGAAGGTAACATTTCCTTCATGTATGTATTATGTGAACCACCTTATTGATTGCCTCTCACTGTGGCCCTCCACTAATGATTTTCAAGATTCCCAGGTGATTTCTGACTTAAGTGTTTGCTTCAGTGATAGCCAAAATAAATCAGTTTCTAGAGTTATTGACTAATATATGTATGAGACACCCTGAAAATCATACATGCCCATTCCTTCAAAGTTAGTTATCATATCATATTTAAAATAATGACATCATGCACCTCTATCTTGACATTGCTATTTAGAGTCGGATTCCTACCCAAATATAATTTCTTTGTAACCAAGTTTTTTTCTTTTTTTAATTAATTAATTAATTAATTTTTGGCTGCGTTGGGTCTTCTTTGCTGTGTGCGGGCTTTCTCTAGTTGCAGTGAGCAGGGGCTACTCTTCGTTGCGGTGCACAGGCTTCTCATTGCTGTGGCTTCTCTTGTTGCAGAGCACAGGCATGCAGGCTTCAGTAGTTGTGGTGCACAGGGTCAGTATTTGTGGCTCGCAGGCTCTAGAGCACAGGCTCAGTAGTTGTGGCGTGCAGGCTTAGTTGCTCCACGGCATGTGGGATCTTCCTGGACCAGGGCTTAAACCCATGTCCCCTGCATTGGCAGGTGGATTCTTAACCACTGCCCCACCAGAGAAGTCTGTAACCAAGTATTTTTAGCCAAACACAGTATTACCCAGCTAGATTAAACACTATTTTCCAGGCATAATTCCAAATGACATAGTTATTCCTTAAATAAAATATTCTCTTAAATGGAGAAAGTATGCTGCTACAAGCAGCTATATGCTAATAAAATGGACAACCTAGAAGAAATGGACAAATTCTTAGAAAAGTGCACTCTCCCAAGACTCAATCAGGAAGAAATAGAAAATATGAACAGACCAATTACCAGTACTGAAATTGAATCAGTAATTTAAAGACTCCAACAAATAAAAGCCTGGGACCAGATGGCTTCACAGGTAAATTCTACCAAACATTTAGAGAAGAGTTAACTCCTATCCTTCTGAAACTCTCCCCAAAAATTTCAGAGGAACACTTCCAAGTTCATTCTATGAGTGCACCTTCACTCTGATACCAAAAGCAGACAAAGATATTACCAAAAAAAGAAAATTACAGGCCAGTATTACTGATCAACATAGACGCAAAACCCCTCAACCAAATAATAGCAAACTGACTCCAGCAATACATTTAAAGGATCATACACTCTGATCAAGTGGGATTTATCCCAGGGTGTAAGGATTTTTCAACATCTGCAAATAAATCAATGTGATATACCACATTAACAAAAAACATATTACTACCTCAGTAGATGCAGGAAAAGCTTTTGATAAAATTGACCATCAATTTATGATAAAAACTGTCCAGAAAGTGGGCATAGAAGGAACATTCCTCAACACAATAAAGGCCATATATGACAAACCCATAATTAACATCGTACTCAACAGTGAAAAGCTGGGAGAATTTCCTCTAAGATCAGGAACAAGACAAGGATGCCTACCCTCATTGCTTTTATTCAACATAATTTTGGAAGTCCTAGTCACAGCAGTCAGAGAAGAAAAGGAAGTAAAAGGAATCCAAATTTGAAAGGAAGAAGTAAAACTGTCACTGTTTACAGATGACATGTTAATATACTTTGAAAATCCTAAAGACACCACCAGAAAACTACTAGAGCTCATCAGTGAATTCAATAAAGTTTCAGGATACAAAATTAATATACATAAATCTGTTGCATTTCTATACACTAACAATGAAAGATCAGAAAGAGAAATTAAGGAAACAATCCCATTTACTATTGCATCAAAAAGAATAAGATACCTATGGATAAATCAGCCTAAGGAGGCAAAGGACCTGTTCAGAAACTGTAAGACACTGATGAAAGAAACTGGAAGATGACACAAACAGATGAAAAGATGTACTGTGTTCCTGGATTGGAAGAATCAATATTGTTAAAATGACCGTACTACTCAAGGTAATCTACAGATTCAGTGCAATCCCTATCAAATTACCAATGGCATTTTTCACAGAACTGGAACAAAAATTTTTAAAATTTATATGGAAACACGAAAACCCCTAATACCCAAAACAATCTTGAGACAGAATAACGGATCTCAAAGACTCATGCTCCCTGACTTCAGACTATACTACAAAGCTTCAGTAATCAAAACAGTATGGTACTGGCACAAAAACAGACATATAGGTCAATGGAACAGATAGAGAGCCCAGAAATAAACCCACACATTATGGTCAATTAATCTATGACAAAGAAGGCAAAAATATACAATGGAGAAAAGACAGTCTCTTCAATAAGTTGTGCTGGGAAAACTGGATAGCTCCATGTAAATGAATGAAATTAGAACATTCTCTAGCACCATATAAAAAACTAAACTCAAAATGGATTAAAGACCTAAATGTAAAACCAAATACTATAAAACTCCTAGAGGAAAACATAGGCAGGACAGTCTTTGACATAAATCACAGCAATATATTTTTTGATCCACCTTGTACAGTAATGGAACAAAAGCAAATATAAACGTGGGACGTAATTAAACTTAAAAGCTTTTGCACAGCAAAGGAAACCATAAAAAAAAAGAACTATGGAATGCAAGAAAATATTTGCAAACAATATGACCAACAAGGAATTAATTTCCAAAATATACAAACAGCTCATATGACACAACATCAAAGAAAACCAAACAACCCAATCAAAAAATGGGCAGAATACCTAAATAGACATTTTTCCAAGGAAGACATACAGATAACCAAAAGGCACATGAAAAGTTGCTTAACATTGCTAATTGTTAGCGAAATGCAAATCAAAACCACAGTGAGGTATCACCTCACACCAGTCAGTCAGAATGGCCATAATTAGAAAGTCTACAAGTAATAACTGCTGGAGAGCATGTGGAGAAAGGGGAACCCTCCTACACTATTGTTGGGAATGTAAATTGGTGCAGCGAGTATGGAGAACAGTATGGAGGTTTCTAAAAAATAAAAATAAAGTTACCATATGATTCATCAGTCCCACTCCTGAGCATATATCTGGAGAAAACTCCAACTTGAAAAGACACATGCACCCCAATATGCATAGCAGCACTATTTACAATAGCCAGGACATGGAAGCAACATAAAATTCCATCGACAGATGAATGGATAAAGATATATATGGAGATATATATATATATATCTCCATATATATATAAAACATCTTCTATATATACACACACATACACACACACTCACAATGGAATATTACTCAGCCATAAAAAAGAGTGAAATAATGTCATTTGCAGCAACATGGGGATGGACCTAGAGATTATCGAACTAAGTGAAGTGATTCAGACAGAGAAAGACAAATATCATATGATATCACATATATGTGGAATCTTAAAAAGGGCTACAAATCAACTTATTTCCAAAACAGAAAGAGACTCACAGACATAAAAAACTTATGGTTACCAGAGGGGAAAGGGGGAGAGGGATAAATTGAGAATTAACAGATACACAGTACTATATATAAAATAGATAAGCAACAAGGACCTAATGTATAGCACAGGAAACTATATTCAATATCTTTTAATAACCTATAATGGAGAAGAATCTGAAAAAGAATATATATATACATACATACGTACATATAACTGAATCACTTTACTGTACGCCTGAAACGTAAATCAATTATACTTCAATAAAAAAAATTATTTTTAAAAAGGGACTAATCGAAAGAACTTCATATGGGGTTCTATGGTGATTCCACATGAAGAATTCTGAATAATGGGAACATTATTAAAATATATTACATTCTCTTTTATTTGAAGGAAATGACACTCATTTGTACATTACTGAGTTGGCTTGTTAAAATCATGCTCTTTATAGTCCTATCATATTAAAAAATTATAAAAATCAAGAACTACAAAGGGGGAAAATAATGGTTTTTCCCAACTAGTTTTTTTTTTCACCTTATAAATCATGCTAGAAACAACAACAAAATGTTAAAAATAAAGTGTGGATTTAAATCTTTAAAAACTTAAGTGACATTGATATTAATATGCCTATGTTATTCAGGTATTTCTTAGTGCCTCCCAGTAATTTGGTTTAATTCTGGAGACCCAAATAATAATTCCATCAGACCCCTTTCATTTTTTTCATTACCAGATATTTAGCAGTATTGGAAACTCCTCTCCAATTGGTTTCAACAATACAGTTGTTCTTTGTTATCCTTTGAGGGATTGCTTCAAGGGCATCCCTCCCCCACACCTCCAGCCCCCAGGATACCAAAATTCGCTCAAATCTCTTATATAAAATGGTGTAGTATTTGCATATAACCTAAGCACATCTTCCCCTACACTTTAAATCATCTCCAGATTACTTATAGTACTTACTGTACACTTTAAATCATCTCCAGATTACTTATAGTTCTTACTGTAAATGCTATGTAAATAGTTGCCAGTGAGTACAAATTCAAGTTTTGCTTTTTGGAACTTTCTGGAAAAGTTTGTGAATATTTTCAATCCGTGGTTGGCTGAATCTGTGAATGCAGAACACATTAATATGGAGGGCCATCTATATTTGTGACAATACTTTATCTGTTTTGACAATTTATGCCTGAGGAAAGATGAAGCCTCAGTTGGCATTTCACCTCTTCTCCCTCTCAAATTTGCCAACAAATAATGAATACACATGAGAAAGATGTTTTACCAAATCACCAAATCACAGGTACTTAGCAAGAGCTTAGCGTTAAATTCCACTTCCATTTGTAGCTGGTAGAGAATGGACGTAAGTGTGAGGTAGGTCTCACATTGCCCTCCGTTACTTCCCTGATCTGGTTGGTTGGTTTGGCTCTTAGATATGGGTTTGTCTGAACTCTTCTCGGTAGAGTTGTTAGATTTAGCATAAAAATATAGGATGCCCAGTTAAATTTGAATTGGATTTTTTGGGGGTATAATTATGCCCCAATATTGCACAGGACACACTTATACTAAAAATTATTTATCTGTACTTCAGACTTAATTGAGCATCCTGTATTTATCTGGCAACCCTCCTTCCCCGTACAGCCAAGTTGGAAGACATTGCCTAGTTCCACCATGCTGAAAAAGGTCATAGGTATTGTGGGATCTTATGCAACTTGGGGAGGATCAAATGCTGGCACATGGAGACATCGTTGCATTGGTCTTTAAGGGGCTGTGGTCTTTCAGCAATTACTGAGACATGAGAGGTCATGCAGATGCTCAGCCTGAATATGAGAGTAAAGATTTAATACTACTCTGAGTCATCATTTATAGGGTATTACAATGTGAAATTTATGTTCACCTGTTTACATCAATGTGTTTTGCTTGAGGTGTGTGCATGTGACATATCAGTGAAATGAAATTGAACACTGGGTCATTTCTTTTGCTTATATGCACCCTTTATAGTCCAAGAAAATGGAAAAGAACAGTGCTTTCTCCCTTAAGAAGACCTCCTATCTTGGTTTTATTTTGCTATGAACTGGCTACCTTGTAAAAAGAAAATCCCACCAGAGAGGTTCTTCAAAGAGTATTTACGAGCCTCAATTGATTAAAAATGGCATCAATACAGTGAGTACTTAGAAGTTACTCCATCCTGTAATTAACTTTAGTCTTTCCTTAAGGGTTCTTTAATTAATCAGGCATTTTCTAGAATGGAATCAGTATGCCAGAGGCATTTACTGAAGATGCCTGGATCAGTGCCCACTTCGCAGATTAGCAATCTCCTACTAGTCTCCTAGGGGTCCTCCTCCCCTCTCTTCTGATTATTCCTTTATAAATGAGTCATTTTATCGGGTAGCTCAGAAAGTCCGTGTCACATAACTGACGGATCCATCATCTGCTTTTCAGGACACCAGTGCTCCATCTGTGTGCTCATTATTGCTTGGTCAGGCATTCCTTGGCAGATTACTTTTTCATTTGGATAACATCGCTGCCAGGTTGTTAATTGTGTAAGTTTGTTTATTTCAGTGCTTTCAATTCTGAAGAATTGTCTACCTCATTCTGATTCAGCACATTTTAAAATTATTTGATTAAAGCAAGCTTTTTTTTTTTTTAAACTCGGTGGCAGGATCTCACTTCTTGTTTGATTCAGCGGGGCTAGTTTCCCTACCCTCTGTGCCCTCAGTGGTTTCTATAAAGCAGTTTATGGTCCTACATCAAAACACGTCCTAAATTTTCTGCTACAACAGGCTGCTGTTTACCAGTTTAATCAGAACCCTTTATTTTTTGAACTCTTTACTGAGGCGCTAATATGCACACACAAAAAATACAGTTGTAAGTGTCGATTTTTCTTTTCACAAAGAAAAAAAGTTAATGAATTTTCACAAAGTAAGCATTACCAGCATATCAGAAGTTCCCCACTCTCATGCCCCTTTAAGTCATTACCCCCCAACCAAGGGTAACTACTGTTCTTATTTTTAACAGCATAGATAAGTTTTGCCTAATTTTGAAGTTTGTATAAATGGATGTACCTTTTGTGTCTAATATCTTCTACTCAACATTGTATTTGTAAAATTAATCCCCATTGTTGGAGAAATTGTAGCTTTTTCACTCTCATTGCTGTATAATATTGTGTTTTGTGAGTATATCACAATTTATGTGTTCAAAAGTTGATAGGCATTTGGATGGTGATGCTGTGAAAATTATTTTGCATGTCTTTGGATGAATTTCACACGTTTCTTTTGGTACATACCTAAGAGAGAAATTTTTGAATTCTAATTTAATTTTATAACCAACTCATGCATAGTATATGTCCTTGAATTTCTTTCCTGCATCACATTCTGCCAACCTAGTACATCTTGTCCTCCACGTTTCTGTTTGTTTTAACTTGCCTCTTCTTAATGACTTAGCACAAACATGATTTAACCAAAATTTCATGTATAGTTCTAATACAACCTTAATTTCTCAAGGATTTAAGGTCATTGTCCCCAGTTTTACCAGCTTATGCTCCAGCTCAGGTTTCCTGTGGCATCATTCCCCACATGATTATTTCTAGCAGTCCCATAGGGATTTCTTGTATGTGCTTACTTTTCTAGATGCTGTTTATTCCCTGGTATTCACTGGGGCTCCGTGATGATATACTAGTGGAGAAATCCTAAGTAGTTCTGCTCTATCAGATATTTTCCCTTTTTGTTTCAGAAGTAACAGCTTTGAGTAAGAAAGCTTTGGTTTATGTATGTGTTTAGTTTTCTTTTGTTTCTTAGTTTTATATGTGTCTATATAGGCTCGCCATCAGACTCAGATAAGAATCCAGAAGAGATGGGTTTATTGACAAATCCAAGTAAGTGAATATAAATGCCATTATATACTCAGAGTTTATTTTTCTATCCAGTCCAAGGATTAAGTCAAGTTATCATTGTCTGGTTTCTTAGTCCCCTGAGGAAAAACAATTTCCTATTTATGCAAATTAACTCTTGGGTGACTTTAACCATCAGTTTTTCATGCATAGTCAAGGCTGTCAGAATCTCACTTAGCTTCATATAGAGACCCCACACAAATATTCAGTCTTAACCTTTATATTATCCCAAATGTCATGGTTGATTTCACCAGAATCCTTGTTAGGCTTAAGGTTATGTTACTTTCCAGTTTGGGGTAGACAGATGTAATGAATATGGAAACATGAAGTAATTAAATCCTTATTTCTCTTTTACAGAAGAGAAAAATACTTACGTGAATGAACAATTTCCAGATATACAAAATATTCATATGTAAAATCAAAATTGCAGCATTATTTTTGCAAGAAGTATGCACTCTAATTTATTGAATCTCTTTAGTTCTCAGCACCTGTAGCTCCTTTAGCATCCATACTTCTTTCCTCTCCCAGATGCAGCCCCACTTTCCATCACATACTCCTGTGTGTCCTCACTCAACTCCCTTGCCTGGCAAATACTGATGTAGTTAAGTCCAGTTTTCAGCTCTTCCCCAGTTAACCCCTTAACTGCTTGTCAGAGAGCAACACAAAGCCATGCTGACTGGTCCTACCTTAAACTTATGGCCATGATTCTTACGTGAGCTCTTACCCTGACCAGCAACTCTACTACCTTTCCCTATTTAATGTTTCTCCCTCTGTCTATTTTATACTTTATTCTCTCTCTTCAAATTTCATCATCCCATTCACCTATTCTCACTTCCAGCTGATGACCTTGAATTTTCTTTCATTAAGAATGTGGCAGCATTCAGACGAGTACTCCATTTCTCCCCACTCCCTCCATCCCTCTGTGTCTGTATCCATGCATTCAGTTTTCCCCCTTTCACCATGAATGAACACTTCTACTCCTGTCTAAGGCCAGTCTCTCCATTTGTGACCTGGTACACATCCCATTTTTCTTAAGCAAAGTTGTTGCTCCCGCGATTTCTCTTCTCTGCTGCGGCATCCGCTCTTCCCTCTTGCCAGCAGCAGCAGCAGCAATCTGTAGACCCTACTGGGAGAGCTGTCTGGACTCACTGTCTTCACTTCCTCAACTTATTTTTCATGAAACCACTCTACTCAGGTACTTGTCCACGCACAACACTGAAACCCATTTGTCAAGGTCACCAGTGATTTTATCATTGTTAAAATTGGTGGTCGGGCTTCCCTGGTGGCGCAGTGGTTGAGAGTCCGCCTGCCGATGCAGGGGACACGGGTTCGTGCCCTGGTCCAGGAAGATCCCACATGCCGTGGAGCGGCTAGGCTCGTGAGCTGTGGCCACTGAGCCTGTGCGTCCAGAGCCTGTGCTCCACAACGGGAGAGGCCACAACAGTGAGAGGCCCGCATTCGGCAAAAAAAAAAAAAAAATTGGTGGTCAATTATCAGTCTTCACCTTCCTTAGCCTCTAAGATGTTTTTGACATAATGAAACCATCGTGAAACTTTTCACTTGGCTTCAGGATCCCGCACCCTCTTAATTTTCCTCTGATCTCACTGTCTACTTGTTCTCAGTCTCTTTTGTGCTAGCATCCTCATTTTTCTGACCTATGTACATATTGCCTTACCTTTAATTATCTGTAATCCCTCATTAGATGATCTCATCCAGGTCTGTGTCTAGCTAAAGTACAGTTCAGTTCCCATGATTCCCCAGATTCTCTCTTCAGCCCAGATTTGACCCCGAACTTCAGATTTGTGCAGTGGTAGCTCCTTTTGGCTCCGACTTCACATATCACAACTGATCTTTTGACCCCTGCATCCTCAGCATGCTTCTTTCTCAGTGTTCCTTATTTCAGCAAATTTCATCACTTCTGACCCTGACACTCATAACAAAATTTGCCTTTATCCTTGCTTCCTCTCTTTTTCTTATAACCCATAGCAAAAATATTATATATGCCACCTTCAAAATAGATCCAGAATCAGAACAATTCGGACAAATTCTACTGCTACACCATTGCCCAAAGTGTTCTTTCTTGCCTAGACTTCTACTATTGCTTCTAAAGTAGTCTCCCTGTTGCTTCTCCAAGGTTTCTTCAGTTTATTCCCCAAATGTCAGCCTTTGAAATATAAAACTTGGTCTGTAACTTCCTTGCTCAAAATTATTCAGTGGCTTTTCATGACCCTTATAATAAATGTCACGGTCCTTGCCTTGGGCTAAAATACCCTGCAAGACCACGATGGCCTCATCCCCTGGCTCTCTGTCCTTTGCTCACACACCTGTCTGCAGCAATAAGGGCTTTCTTACTACTTCTTGAATAGGTTAAGGAAGTTCCTATCCTAGGGCATTTGCACCTTGTAACACTCAATCTAGAAGTATCTAGAAGTTATTTCCTCACTTACTGAGATTTCTATCTAAAAATTTCTTCCTCAGAAAAGAAAATAGTTTTCTTATCAACGTATACCTAAAATAGCTGCCCTCGTTGGTCTGCACCCCCTTACTCTGGCTATTCTTCATCCCCAAACACGTATGTATTTGTGGGGTTTTGTTTTACCTTGTTTATCTTAGCCACTAGCTTATAAAATCCATATAGACAAGGACTCTATTTTGTTTACCAGTCTATCTCTAGTACATATAACAGCATCTGATGTGTGGTAGCTGTTAGTAAATATTTCATTTATTAAATACATGAATTGGGATAGAAGAAATAATCATTCACCTGGGAATGTTCATAAGTGAATCCTATTTTTAACAAAGACAATTCTCCCCTACCCTCCACCTTGGAAAGAGGAAGGATTTTTTTTCTTACTGAAATCAGTTTAAATATATACTTTAAAAAGAGATGGATGGGGCTTCCCTGGTGGCGCAGTGGTTGAGAGTCCGCCTGCCGATGCAGGGGACACGGGTTTGTGCTCCGGTCCGGGAGGATCCCACATGCCGCGGAGCGGCTGGGCCCGTGAGCCATGGCCGCTGAGCCTGCGTGTCCGGAGCCTGTGCTCCGCAACAGGAGAGGCCACAACAGTGAGAGGCCTGCGTACCACAAAAAATAAATAAATTTAAAAAAAAAAAAAAGAAAGAGATGGATGGGTAAGGGAGAGCAATTCAGAGAGAATCTGGGTGTTGGAGGGTATTGGAGATGGAAGAGTGGACAGTACAATAGCTGCTGTGGGCTTTGACTTAGCTTGTAATTGGCCTCTCTGCATCTTCTTTGACCCTCCTTCAGTTTCCTCTCCACTATTGATAGGGATTCATAGAAGCAGGCAGGTGGGATTAGTATGGCTCTGAACTATTTAAGATTTTTCATAAAAATTGAAAAGATTTGTACTATTTTGAAATGACTTATGCTATTAGCTCTTTATTTTTCTGTTTTATTATTATTTAATATAAAAGACAAATGTAACATATGTCAAGAGAGAAATTTTAAACAGTGCTATTGAAACAAACACCTGTGAACATACTACTCTTCTTAAGAACTAGAATATTTGATTGATATACTTGAGCCTCGTTGTATGCTCTGCCTTGCTTATGTCACCTTCCACACACATACACCTTGCAGGAAACCACTTCCTTGAATCATTTAATCATTTAATTAATCATTCCCTTTGTTTCTTTATTGTTTTACTACATATTGATGAATCTCAAAAAATATAAGTTTAGTTACTTTAAATAAACATTTTATAATTTGCATTTTTCATGAAAATTGGTAGCAGGGGTGGACTGCTGATGAGAAATTTTTTTTCTAATTTACGCATTTATGTTCCCTTTTCTGACTTCCATCTTTCAAGGGCACTGGCTTTACCTCCCATCTCCTTGGTGCCTATCAAACCGCAAATTTTGAGGCCCTAGGAATCAGCATACACAACTGGGCAAATACAGGTTCAAGGCCAACTTACCTCTCTGGATTCAAGCTTTCTAGTCATTTCTGAGTCCAAAGGTTTTACCTATTTCCTTCCAGTGCAGACAGTAACATAAAGTATTTTATATGTGCATTTGACACATTATTTTAGGCGTTCTCTATTGGCTTGTCCACCTCTATGGGAGGTTAACCTATCTTATTTCTCTCTTTAATTGTAACACCACTCTGAGGCCGAACTGTGGAAATTAGTCTTTATGAGCCTACACATTATGATAGATTTAAACGGAAGACTTATCTTAGCTAAACAATGATTAGAGATAATGTAAATGTCTGAGGGATTCCATGAGTTTGAAACCCAGATATTTTACTGGGGCAAAAGCAGGTGTGCCTTTTTCCTATATTAACCTTAGTGAACGCTCACCAGGTACTTACTATGTTCTAAGCACCTTTCTAAGTATATTACTTGAATTCATTCACTGAACCCTCACAGAAACATTACGAAGCAGGTATGAGTTTTATCACATTTTATAGATCGTGACACCGAGGCAGAGAGAGCTTAAGTAACATACCTAAGTCCACACAATTAAGTAAGTGGAATCTAAGAGATTGGGAGAGAAAAGCAGTTGAATATGACTGTTCATATAGAGCATAAAAGAAGAGAGAGACATTAGAGAACAAAAGGGAGATCCTGAAAATACCAGCCCTTGCAAACTCCTGGTGGGAAAGAAAGATCATTGTTTCCTTACTCTACTTTGATCTCTCATAAGTGTCCAACTATTTGTGCACATTTTTGGTCACATAACTGACTTCCTTTCATGTTGGCAGATAAGCCAAATCAGAAAAAATATAAGAACCAGGTGTCCTATCAGATATGTTGGGTCACTTGGAATTCTAGGGTATAAATACAGCCAAAGCCCTTTAAAGACTTGGCGGGGTGGGGAGAGGGTGGGAATGGATGAATGTAGTACCATAAGCTAAGGCCAATGCAGGCTTGTGAATCTGGGCAAGGGCTGAGGAGTTAATAAGTGCTAAGTTGGCTGGTTTAATATATGTACAAAAGAGAAAGAATTGGTGGAGGTACATGAACACAGATTGAAATAGGAAAGAGGCACATACAGGAAAAAAAAAATGGGCATCAGAGGTCTTATCAAGGAAATATGTCAGAACCTTAGAAATGGTAGGCCAGCAGGAGGTGAGATGCAAGAACGGATGATGAATGGGATGCTAATCCAAGAAGGTAGGAACATAACAACTGGATGATCAAGAACATAGCTAGTCTGACTTGACACTAAACTGGATAAATACTTCACTAATGCTCTTAATATTCCCTGCTTCCCAACTAGAATTTTTCAGTACACAGGGTAGAGGTTGAATATAAAACGAGTTGGTTTAGTGGCCACATCTGCCAGGTTTAAAAGGAGTAAGGGGCAAGGAACCAGGTGGACCATTAATCAGCATAATATGTCATTAGAAACATTCTTAGCTCTATGGCCTCTGTCACTTAAGTTAACAAATACATCATTAAAAGGGTCACCTTTCAGCCTGGAAATGACAGATTATTACCTTTCTGATCCCACCTCCCTGCTCTGTGATCTCTCACTTGTTTCTAAAAACCTAGTGCTGATAGCAAAGGTAGATATAAAATTCCTTTTTTTTTTTTTTTGTCTCTGACCTAGACTGTGGCTCAAGATCCTATTTAAAATAAGAGTGTTCAAAATTATAATTAATTTTTTTTATCTTGCCAAACAAAATAATGGGAATGCTCCATTTAGAATAAGTTAATTTGAATAGTAACAGGTTCTATTACTATTTTATATGCCAAATATTTGAGAAAAAATCAATACTGACCTAAATGAGTCTTTTACAATGTATACTATTCATGTTTTTTTTGTTTTAATGAAGTATGAGAAATTTGAATCTGAAGACCTTATTATTATTTACAAGAAGTATATATAGTCACTGGAGAAGAATAAAGGGAAAAGCAAGTTCAATTAAACAAAAGATTAGAATAATTAAAGGAAGCTAATAGAATCTCAGCAGGAAGTGAATCTCATTGATGCCTACCTCATTGAACTGAGTTTGCAAGTTCATTACCCCTTCTCACTGTGTGTGTGTGCATGTGTGTGCTGGCCTGTGTGTGTATGTGCACATGTGGGTGTCCATGGCAACAACATAGTAAAAGAGTGATAAATAAACAGCAGAATCATGGTAAAATTCTAGAGCTGTAGTGTTTATTAGTCATTATATAGTCCTCTGAGTATCTCATTTTGAGGACAATGTAACCCAGAAAGGTTAAATGACATGCCTAAAATAAAACAATTTGGAAGTGGCAAAAGGAAGCAATTTGGCAAAACTATAAAAGTTTCAAGGAAGAAACAAATAGAAACTAAAGAGATTAGGTGATGGTTTATTAGGCTTGTTGGGGGGAAATGCTGTCACCAATTCCTTTTCTTTGTCTTTAGCTATTGTGTCCCAAAGTTTTGAAAAAGATAAAAAGATTAAAAATCAATAAAATAAAAATTAATGAAGTGAAACTTGTGGGACGCTTAGGGGTCTAATACTTCTGTTTTTCATACAAAGGGTCAGCTATCAAATAGTTAATATTACGCACAATTTTTTGTCCAGGAAGTGTGAAAATGGTTTAAGACATTTATGACAAAACCTTAACTGCTAAAATCATAGTGGTTTAAAGAAAAGTCAATAAATTTGTTCATCAATTCCAAGTGCCACTTACCGCCCAGTGTTCGCAAACATAATTGGACACACAGAATGTATATATAGGGTTGGCCAAAAGTTCATTCCTTTTTTTTTTGTAAGATGGCTTTAGTAGTGCTTAGTTGTCTTTAACTTCATTCAAAATAATTTTGTTAGATTGTATTGTGACAGCTGTCATATTAGCGTGCATTTAAAAAAAAAATCAAAATTGGTGAATTTTTGTGTAGCCATTCTAATATTGAAGATGGAAGAAAAAAAGGAACATTTTCAGCATATTATGCTTTATTATTTCAAGAAAGTAAAAACGCAACTGAAACATAAAAAAGATTTGTGCAGTGTACGGAGAAGGTGCTGTGACTGATCGAATGTGTCAAAAGTGGTTTGCGAAGTTTCGTGCTAGAAATTTCTCACTGGACGGTGCTCCATGGTCAGGTAGACCAGTTGAAGTTGATAGCGATCAAATAGAGACATTAACTGAGAAGAACAATCAATGTTATAACACTTGGGAGATAGCCAACATACTCAAAATATCCAAATCAAGTGTTGAAAATCATTTGCCCAGCTTGGTTATGTTAATCGCTTTGGGTTCCACATAAGTTAAGCAAAAAAACCCTTCTTGACCATATTTCCACATGGAATTCTCTACTTAAATGTAACAAAAACGTTCCATTTTTAAAACAAATTGTGACAAGCAATGAAAAGTGGCTACTGTACGATAATGTGGAGTGGAAGAGATCATGGGACAAGTGAAATGAACCACCACCAACCACACCAAAGGCTGGTCTTCATCCAGAGAAGGTGATGTCGTGTATATTGTGGGATTGGAAGGGAGTCCTCTATTATGAGCTCCTTCTGGAAAACCAAACAATTAATTCCAAGTACTGCGCCGAATTAGACCAACTGAAAGCAGCACTCGACAAAAAGCATCCAGTATTAGTCAACAGAAAATGCATAATATTCCATCAGGATAATGCAAACCACATGTTTCTTTGATGACCAGGCAAAAACTGTTACAACTTGGTTGGGAAGTTATGATTCATCCGCCTTACTCATCAGACATTGTACCTTCAGATTTCCATTTATTTCGGTGTTTATAGAATTCTCTTAATGGAAAAAACTTCAATTCCCGGGAAGACTGTAAAATGCACCTGGAAGAGTTCTTTACTCAAAAAGATAAAAAGCTTTGGGAAGATGGAATTATGAAGTTGCCTGAAAAATGACAGAAGGTAGTGGAACAAAAGGGTATAAAGTTCTTGGTGAAAATGAAAAATGTGTCTTTTATTTTGACTTAAAAACCAAAGGAAATTTTTGGCCAACCGAATAGTTTCTTGACTAACACAGAGCTTACTGAAAGAGTAGTCTTTCAACAATTTATAACTAATGTTAAAGTTTTGGTAATACAGAACTGGAAAATTAGCAAGTGAGAAAAAGAGAATCTAAGAGTATAAACTGCATAGAGGGACACAAGTAAAGGCTAAAGAAATGCTGAGAATAAATATTTAGCTACAGGAGTAACTGAACATCAGAGGAGGATGAGAAGACAGCAGACCTATTTTTACACAAGAGAGTCTCATCTCATCCTTCATACTTAGGGTAACCTACCATGGCAAGGAGTGAACAGTTCAGAGCAGCTTTTCCTTCCAGAGACGGAGTTTGATAGGCATCAATCTGGCCTTTTAATTTGGTAGGCTCTCAGCCTAAGAGGATCAAAATGCGAAATTCTGGATGGAAAAATATATATATCAAGGTTAAAATATTTGAGCTTTCAAGCTGCAGATTATCATTTCTAATAAATTTATTCTTCTACAACCCATTTTTACAAAGAAATAACTAAGAACACACTCAGGCCAGTTTTCACACCATATATGTGTGAAAATCTTGATTCATTTAACAAAACGGAGCATACTACTATTTGCGTGCAATTTCCTGGATAATGGTGGCATAAAGATGGAAATCATCTGATTCCTGTCCTCAAGGAACTTATTTTCTGAGAGCAGAGAAGACATGTACATAAATAATTGAAAAACAAAGTCAAAGCCATGGATATCACATGCGAGTGACAGACTCATGCTCTTGTAGGTCATTCGTACAGCCATTCAACAGGTATTTACTGCACACTTTTTATGAGGCAGGCACCTAGGGACACAGTGGAGAAAAACCTCTGTCTTCATGGAATATGTGTCATACTGAGGAAACACAGATAGTAAACAATAAATACCATACATTAAGTTGTGGTAAATCCTTCAGAATAAAATAAAGCAGTGAGGAAGAATGAGGGTTCTGACAAGAATGGGGTTGGTATAGGTGAGATTTGCTATTTTAAGGATGGTGATCAGATGAGAGAGAGAAAGAGAGGGAGCGAGAAAGAAACAGATAAAGACAGCAAGAAAAAAGAGAGGCCCTCAGAGAAGACACTTACACTTGTTGGATATGGAGGTTGTCAAACTCAGATTCAAGATACATTGAGGGGCTTAAACCTTGCCCTTGCCTAAATGCCTTCACACACATACATATGTACATACATATTGACATACATACAAAATAGAAAAGTAAAATATAAATATAGAATACTTAGAAAATATTTAGTGGGTTGATGAAATAGAACATGAAAGTCTTCCTTCCGCTGCAACCCCACCACGAGGACAGGACTACTACAGTTTTGTAGCACCAGAAAGCCTTGATGAGAGTATTTTAACCTAAAGAGTACTTTATATCTTGCCTCCTCTGCTCTGTTATCTTGGGGAAAGCGTGGAACTAGTTCATGTCTAGTCACATGTTAGACTGCCTGAGGAGGCACTTTTACTGTAGAGAAACTTCTTTAAATAACATGAAACATATGATAATAATCTTTAGGTCAAGTGGAAGCAAATCTTGGACAAGAAACAATACTGCATTTTTAGCCCTTCGGCTCCAAACAACAGCAAAAGCACACGACACATTCTTCTTCTGTTATTTTGCTTTTGGTTTCTTTTGGTGATCTGTATCTGTGTCCTTTTTCTTTTTCTCTCTGACGTGAAAGATTTCATGCTGTAGTCTACACATTTAGGGCAAGAACCATGTGGTGATTGCCAGCTACAATTAGCAGAGCAGTTCAGGGAATTGAGAATATTTTACTGAGGAATAAAGTCATGTAGACTGGCCCAGAAAGTGGCCTGAGCAGAAGCAAGAGACCTACCTTCAGGGCATCCATCTAGAGCAGAGCTCAGGAAACTCCTTATCTAAAAGGCCAGAGAGTAAATATTTTAAGCATTGCAAGCCGTGTGGTCTTGTTCTTAACTACGAAACTCTGCCATTGCAGCATTACAGCATTTAGAGACAATGCATAAATAAATATGGCTGTATTCCAATAAAGCTTTATTTTTAAAAACAGATGGTGGGCTGGATTGGGCCCGTGAGCAGTGGTTTCCTGACCTCTGATCTAGAGAACCCTTGGCTGCTGGCCTGGTCCTGGCCATCAATGTGTCTTACAACAGGTCCCTATCTTGTCTCCCTGTCTCCGGTTGACCTCTTACCATTCTGTCCTCCACACAGCTGCCAGAGAGATTTTTCTAAAACTCGCATGAGATCATGTCATTTACCTGATTCACTTCCTTAGTTCTTATATCATATTGTGCGTATCTGTCACTTGGCCATGCCTGCTGACTCACAGTCTGTTTCAGTCCGGTTCATCTGCTGTCCTGCTCAGACGAGGCTCCAAATCACACCTACTGTTGAAAACTGACTTTACTACAGTGTCGTTGGGGCCTCGCTTTCCCCAGCTACATCTCAGATGTGGCCAAAACATAAGCGCTATCCCCCGCCATCAACACTGAGGCCTCTTGCGCAGAGAAGAATGAAACCTCCTTCATATCAATCAGGAACTTCCTTTATAGGGATAGATCTAATGAGGCAAGATCTCAGAGGTTTTAGGTCTTCCAAGATATTATTTATTCTAACCCACAGTTTCACTGAGATTTTCATGGTGCTTCTCCTAAATCTTAGACCTTGAACAGTTTTATTTCCCTACCCTTATCAACTGCCTGGTCTTTTATCTTAAGGCTGCAATATTTGCTAAACCCACTATTACATCTCGCTCATTCACATGCATAAAGCATGCATTTTTTTAAAAAAAAATACATCTTTTAAAACCTGCATTTGATCAGTACTCTAGTTACAGTCCTCCCAATCTTGCATTAAGATTTCAGAAAGTTTTAAATTCTCAAATAATAGGTTTGCTACACTCCTAATTACTTACATGGATTAATACGTTTACCTCACAGGAATTCTTTAAAAGTAAGTACCATTATAATCTCTGTTTTTTAGATAAGGAAGCTAATGAGACAAGGGCTGAAGTACCTTGTTTATGGTATTCACTGGGGAATTGGAGTCCTTTGTCTTGACCATTTCATATCATTTACTTGGCTCAATCTCGTATTCCAGTCAAAGCTATTCCAACTTGCTTCCTTTCTAGAGATGAAGCACTCTTAAAGCTCTATAGAGATATGTATCTCCACACTGTTAGCTGGATCTTAAATGCATTTTACAATAGTAACAAGGGATTTGAAAGAATTTTACAAACCCTAAAGATCTATATAAATGTTAGAGAAAAGTATTATCTTTCAAAGATATGTATGTTTTATGGAATAACACACAAACTATATATATTATTTATGTATAGCACATATCATACTAAAGAAAATAAAAATTTAATTATTGGACTATGAACAAGAAAAAGACACGGTATGCATAATCATTCAACACAATTTCCTCATTGCTCTGGAGTTTTAGCAGGAAACTTGGCTTTTTCATGCATAGCCTTAATGATTTTTTGTCTACACCTCCATAGGTAAACAGTTAATCACTGTGTTTTCTGATATTGTCCTTGTCTTTGTCAGAAGATATTGCTATATTGCAAAGGCTTGGCTATCACCCTCTCAACACCCTCCAAAAGGAGGATAAACTCAAAAAATGAATCCTTGATGACATAATTTTGTCTAAGTAATGATAGTGGCTTACATTTATAAAACCTCTGCATCCTCCCACAAAGCATCTACATTTCCATTGTTTTATTTGATCCTCACAATGGTGCCATGAGGATCATAGTGGCAATTTTATTGTCCACATTTACCCAGGAGGAAACTGATGTTCAAAAGGGTTAAGTGACTGGCCTGTGCATACAGATAAGGATTTCCTTTAACAGTGTACCCAAGTGTTCTGACTTCCAGTCTGTGAAAACGCTCAATCAGGGTCTGGACTATCTTTCCTTCTGGAAAAACACAGCCTACCCATACCCTTCAGGGACTTATTATACTTTTCCCAACACATTTGTAGATGTGTTGCTGAATCTGCTTTCCTCATCCCCTTACCTCATTTCACACACAGTTCACCCACTCAGTGGCCAATACTTACCCACTTGCTGTGCTCCTGATTCTTAGCTTCTAGGTCTCCAGTTTTTAAGCCTATTTGAATACATCCTGCTAAGCTGTCCTTATTTCTAAATCTTAGTTCTTCCCATATGGAACACTGATTCCAGACATAAATTTCTTGGTAACCATCCCTTCATTTATCAATTGTTGGGAATCATCCCCCTTGCACTTATCTTTTTCGTCCTCTCAGAGGTAGTCCATATGGGTACATTCTGACACTACAACTAGGCATGGACAACAGCCTGCCCCATATAATGAGTATGAAAACATTGCTCAAGGATAGCTAGGTGATGTTAACTTACACATTTATTTTATTTTGTACAGCATGGATTTTAAGCGTCAAATATCTAAATCATTTTTTTCTAGACAGAGGTTAATCCAAGCTCTAATACCCTGGGGGCACATGGTTGACATTAGAAGGCTCATAAAACATTAAGGAAATGCCATATGAGAGGATACAGAGCCAAGAATATGATGGCATCAAAGGTTAGGAGGATTATAAATACTCAAATTAGGGAACTAATAGAACCAGAAGTCAGAGAGAGTGAGAGTTAAGAGGACAGCTCAGTACAGCAAGTTCATAATGGGAAGTCAAAGGTATAGGGAGAGATCTTCTGGGAAATTGCCAGAAATGGACCTTGCTAAAGGCAGTTGGTTCTGCATTGAAAAGGGACTAAAGACCAGATGAGAGCTAATGAGCATTACATCTCCTCGTTATACAGTGTTGCACATTATACCTCATAGAAACCGCAGTCTTGGGGCTATTCCAAGATTATTAATTAATAATACAGGAGAAATTACATGAATGGAAATACAGTAAAACATGTCATCTCAAAACGTTAGCCTGGCAGATTAAAAATAGAATCCCAGCTTTGATGTTTACACAAGAGTAAATCAATACATGTTAGATTTAAAGTACAAAATAGTTTACTCTCTAGAAATAAAAACACACTGTTTCTTAATATCATAAGTCAAATTTTTTCCTATTAGGAAATTTTTGTTTAGTTCACAAAAATATGTATTTGAGTCATGTACCATATTCTCAATGTTTCCATCAATTTAAAATGTGTTGCTAGTAATGCATGTAAATGCCTTAAACTTGAAAACCAAATGACACAGTGATATACAGCTCTGCCTACATTGTATACATCTTTTATGACATGTTTCCCTTGCTTTAACTCTCTATGGCCGTAAACATCAAGGAAAACTCTTTACTATTTCAACTGAACACAAACTAAAAGCAGATAAACTATTTTTAAAAAACTGTCACCTATAATATTGTGCCAATACATTATAATGGAAATTACACATATTACATGTTCAGGCATTCATTATAGAGTGTTTATACCAATGGCTAAAAAATATATATGAGCTATATTACATTATATCTATTTAATTTATGTTCTTTTTTATTTTATGTATTGGTTATAAGAAATCATTCTTGCCTGACAACAATTACTTTTTCATGTCAGATTTCAGAAAAGCTAAGGTATCCAAAGAAGTGACCCATTATATTATGAATGGAATACCAAAAATCGTCTACGCTTTGCCTAGACCATGAATATTTACTAGGGTTAGAACTGTAACTGGATCTACTTCAAAATTCTCTTAATTGGAGCAAAAAGTCAAACTGACAAATAAAAAGCATAGCAATTGCTTCTACAGATAATAAGTGTTTTAAGGGGAACGGAGAAGAAGTTTTCAGAAGGCCATGAATATCCTAGCCTCTCTGTCTCAGATTGACTGAGAACAGTAAAGAGCAGCTGAAAATAAACTGTTAGCTAAGGCTCCTAAAGGCAACTGTGGAGCACACAACGGCATTAGTGAGTAGAGGTAGAGATGCCAAACAAGGGTTGCATTGAAAGGTCTGTTCTGTAGAAAGCTATTTTTAGTAATGAATTCTTGAGAAAATATCCTCACATAGAATGTTTAGACTGTTTAATAGTTTTGTTGTTGTAGTTGTTGGAAATATTGCTTATTTTAGATTCCTTTTACTAACGACTAGTTATTAAGCCATATGTCATAAATAAACGTAATTGGGTTAAGACATTAACAGTTGGGTTTGCATTCATGGCCAAAATATGCTCTGAAAAAAGAAAAAAAGCCGAGGTAGTATGAACCACAGTTACTGAAATACACAACTCTCCCTGGTGCTGAAACCTTGTTTTAGAGGTCATAGGGATTGATCCTGATGTTTAGTGTGTTCTGCATGACAGCAAGAAGGTCTGGGAATATGCCAAAAACATTATAGCCTATATCCTAGAAGTTTGTATAAATAGAAAATTTATCTTAAGTTTCTAACTCATTTTAAAAATAAGACATCAAAAATTCAGATTACTCAGGCTATGCTGGGAACTATTTAGATGATTTCTGATATTCAGGAAAGGATATGGGTTGTTATCTCACCAGGGACAGCACCATTGAATTTATAAAGGCAGAATAATGGTGATATATCTATTTACAAAAGAAGAGACAGTATTCTACAGCACTCAGTAAGGGGTGGTGTTTACCCTGCTTACCCAATCTGGCCACAAAAGTCTTTACTATGCATTTTAGTGGTTTCCACCCCTATGTTGTCCCTTGTTGTCATTTCACTTCCCTGGAGCCAAAGAAACAGAAACATATGCATTTTCTTTTTGATCAGGCTTATAGTTCTGAACAGCTTCTACTGCTAACATGACTGACAGTGTTTTCTAATATCAATTCTTTCACTTCTGGTCCATTGTTTTTTTCTCATTTCAGAAATTAGACTGGGGTCTCTGATCCAGTGCCTAACATTCTCTTCTCAGCTAAAACCTTGGTTTCCTACACAGACCACAGTTTAAATGGTTCCTCCTATGGCTGTGCTGTTTCAGATGGACAACCAGCCTGCTCTTCTCACCACCATTTACATAAATATCCAGCTTGGGTATTTTCCTTGACCCTAAGAATGGGAACCAGACAAGTGGGGTCCATAATGTGTAAATGTCTTTGTTAAGACATTAATACATGGGAGTATTAATTTAGCCATGCTTTTCAAAGGTAAAACAACACCCAGAATATTAATTAAGTACCTGCAATATACCAGGCATATAGAAAGCTTTATCTTAATTAATATAATCACATTCATGAGAGAGTGATATTACCATGTCCATATTTATAGCTGAGGAAACCAACTCTTAGGTGAAAAAGGTTAAATAACTCAACTGAAATTGCCTACTTATAAATGGTAGAGCCAGAAAAAATTGTCTGTCTCATCCAACACCATGATGTTTAACTTCAAAGTGATTATCTGAAAATTGACTGAATTTATACAAGTAGATGGACTATGAACATTTTATCAATGGTAAACACACACACAATGCAGTCATGGAGAGAGGAATATATACTTACCACTCTAATCGGCCTCTAGTGGTAAGTCTGTCCCTTAACTAGGAGGAACTAGAATGGTGAGAATCTGGATTTGATCCAAATACTCTTCTGCTCTGTGTCTCTATTCTCTAAAGTATCATGATTTGCCACATGATTTCATGGTGGCTCAGTTGCTTCATTAAAATAGACTCTAAAGCATAGTAGTTAGCAGTATAGTTCTAGGGTCTTATGGACCTGCAGTTCGTGAGCTACATGACGTTGGGCAAGTGATTTGGTATCTTTGTTTCATCACGCTTATTTGTAAGATGAAAAAAGTAACAGCTATTTCGTAAACTTACTGTGAGGATTAAGTGAAGTATTATTTACAAGCTTTTACTTTCTGGCTTACAGGGAGCACTCAATATATGTGTGTTATCATGGTACTATTTGTTGTTACTATTATTTATTTGTAGTAGGACAGAAGGTATCATTCTCTTTGTTAGCTGCTCAAAGATGTGTTTTCCTGGCAAATGTTTAATCCATTTAACTTTTCTTGCTTTAGCTATTTCTCTTTCTGTTTGTTGTTTTACAAGTGCACCAGCATACCAAAGGCATGGCTTTCCTCCAGTGCACATGTCTAAAAACACCTTCTAGAAAGTATTTGATGCTAAAAAAATTCCTATGATTGCCCAAGATAACTTTTGCAATTGTAGAAAGTTTATAAATTATTTTGGCATAAGTAAAATGAAGAATGACTTTTGGACTGTGTGCTATTCAGATTTTTTTTTTTTTTTTTTTTTGCGGTACGCAGGCCTCTCACTGTTGTGGCCTTTCCCGTTGCGGAGTACAGGCTCCGGACGCGCAGGCTCAGCGGCCATGGTGCACGGGCCCAGCCGCTCTGCGGCATGTGGGATCCTCCCGGACCTGGGCACGAACCTGTGTCCCCTGCGTCGGCAGGCGGACTCTCAACCACTGCGCCACCAGGGAAGCCCTCAGATATTTTATAATAGCACACTCTTACTTAAAAACTTCTCTGACGGCAGTTACTTGCTGCCTATTGTGTTCCATAAATCTAGTCTCTGGTACCTGAGAGTTGAAATTTTATAATTTGGCCACCCTGTCCATACTCACAGGTGAGTTATATATTCACAATGAATCAACTAAAAGAGATGATTTCACCTAAGCCCCTCATTAATTTAAAACAAGAGGAAACAGGGAATTCTGCTTCTGGCAATGGTGGAATAGGAGGTTTTGGACCAAGTCTTCCATTGATAACAAGTAGAATACCTGGATTTAATGTAAACAAGCTGTTTGAGGGAATCATAGAGCTACCAAGGTAGCAAGAGTGTGTCTGGATAATATCTGAAAGAGAAGAGATGCCCAGAGAAGTAAACCAAATATTTTGTACCACTCTTTTCCTTGAGCTGACTATGGGTGGTTAAACCTGAAGAACTAAACAGAACTTTCTGTATATTTACAGGAATAAGACAATAAAAATTAAAGTTCAGGACTCCTAAGGAAGAGGGGCACTGTTAAGGGTAATGCAGATATAGGTCATCCCTCACAAGGACTGAAACTTAGTTTTGAATCATATCAGTATGTGAATTTAGATGATTTTCTCTAATCTAGCTGTGTATCAGAGATAAAAGTAAATTCTTCCTATAGAAGTTAATGTTGAGAGCTTCAACTTACCACTATAACAATAACTTTTACTAAGTAAGCACTTAGTAAAAAATAATCAGGCATACAATTGAAGACCAGACTGGACCTAAACTGAAAAGTTTTTAAAAAGACAATAGAAACTGACTCATAGAAAGCCAGATAATGGAGTTATTATTATCATCTTTAAGATGTTACATCGTTAACATACTCAAATAATTGCAAAAATAAGATTGGGAATTCGAATTTCATCACTTAACTAAGAACTATTAAAAATCAAATAATCACCTTAAATTTATACCATATTATATGTCAATTTTATCTCAGTAAAGCTTGGGAAAATCAAATAAAAATGAAGAACTGAATAATATCTGAAAGAAACAACTAATGGATAGGATTAACATCATATTACACATATCTGAAGTGCTAATTAGTGTACCATAAGATGTGTTAGAAATGCAAATGTCAAAAACATGACTAGAAAAAAAACAAAAAGAAAGAATAAACAGGAACAAAAGTTTTTTTTAAAAAATGATATTTGGAATATAATGGAAATATCCAGCATATGATGAAAAAGTGAAAGAGAGTGGAACTGAAGCAAAATTGAAGAGACAGTTACCAACGTATTCCAAAACAGCAAGATTGTAAAACAGCAACAGCAATCCTAGATATAATCATAGTAAAACTGCTGAAATAAAAGAATATCTCAAAAGCAATCAGAAAAAAGGCATTATCTTCAAAGGAGCAAAAATAAGTCTGACAACTGACTTCTCAACAGAGACAATAGATGCCAGAGAAAAAGACAAAATGATATTTGAAAGGATGGCAAGATAATACTGTAAAAGAAAAATTCTGTATCAAGAAAAATTATCCTTCCCCAAATGCTGGTTGGAATAAAGATAGTTTCAAATTAAAAAAAAAAAGTAGACAAAGATTTTTTCAAAAGGCAGACCTGCACTAAACAAAAGAGAAGGTGTTCTTCAGACAGAATGATGCGGTCTCAAGAGGAGGCTTACAGATTTATAGGATAATGAAGAGCAATTGAAATGGTAAATATGTAAATCTAAGAGTATGGTTGAAATGTAAATAAATCTAAAAGAATATTGATTATATAAAACAATAATAGATTCTTTGATATTTAAAATATGAGGCACAGATTACTTGAAAACAAGAATACATAACTCAGAATGATGATTAAGTTTCAAAGATCCTTGAATACTGTAAGGAATATCAATAGTTCTATTTCATTAGAGGTTAATACATCCTAGATACAAGTTGTAATCTCTAGGGTAAGCACCAAATGACACATGTAACAAGTGAGCTAAGGAAAGGAAAAAATAGTTTAACAAAATTACTTTAAAAAGCAAAGAAGCTAAAATAAATAGACAAAAACAAACAAAAGACATGAGACAAGAAGTAAATAATATGAAAGATCTATGTATCTATATTGGTAATTGCATTAAATATAAATGGGTTAAGTTTTTCACTTAAATGATAAGATGATAGGGATTATTAGATTTAGTGAAAAAAAAAAACAGATATGTGCTCCTTATAAGACACACCTCAAAATAAAATATAACCCAAAGATGATGAAAGTAGAATGATAAATAACAATGTCATTAACAATAGAGGAAAGGTTGATAAATGGAACTATACTGATATTGGGAACTTTTGTTCATCAAAGAACATTATTAAGGTAATGTAAATGTAAGTCACAAAGTGGATAATATATTTGACATACAGATAACTTACAAAGAGTTTGCAACTGTATATAACCCTACAATATAAAAGAAAATTTTTACTCGATGGAACAAATGGTGAGAAAGTTGAACAGGTATTTTACACACACAAAAAAATATCCAAATAGCTAAAAAACATACATAGGTACTCAACATCATTAGTCACCAGGAAATTAAAACTATCATGGATGTAATACCATGACATACACAACAGACAGGTGAAAATTAAAAAGACTGATACACTGCTGTTTAAAATGTCAGTTACTACAAACATTTTGGAAAACTTTGTCATTATCTACTAAATTTGGAAAGATAGGTAGGTAAGTAGGTAGGAAGGTAGACGGATAGGTAGATATTTTGCTAACTAGCATTTCTACTCTTAAGTATATTCCATAACACACACACATACTCCACATATTTGTTCACCAAAAGACATGTATAAGAATGTTCATAACAGCATTGACCAAAAGAGTGGAATCAACTGTATAAGAAGATTAAATTACAAGATATTTATGCACTGGAACAGCATAGAACAAAAACAACAAAGGCAGTGAATTACTGCCCAACACAACAACATGAATGAATATCCAAAACAAAATGTTGGAAAGAAGAAGCCAGATTTAAAAGGTGCATAATGATAAATCCTTTATATAAAGATCAAAAAGAGGCAAAACTAACACATGGTGTTAGCAGTGAGAGTAATAGTTACCTTTGAGAAAGAAGGAGTGTATAGTGATGAAGGAATGGATAAAGGTGAGAGCTTGTAATATTCTAATTCTTAACCTAAGTGACAGTTAAATGAGCTTGTTCTTTTTAAGATGATTCATAGAGCTGTACAATTATAAATTTTGCCTTGCTATGTATTTGTGTTATACTCACAAAACTTTTATTTAAAAAGTAACAGATCAAAAAAGAATAGATTTTTTTCAGAGTTATACTCCATAAGAAGAGTATACCTGATATTTTCCCAGGCTCTCTTCCTCATAATTTTCCTCTTCTTAGTTTTTTTTTTTTTTTTTTGTAAAAAATGAAACCTATAATTTCACATAACATTTGCCAGTTAATGGAGAGTTTGACCTTGCCTGTTTCATAATATGTATGTTGTGTTTAGAATCTGGAGTCTCTTAGCATGCTTTACAGATGTGAACCTTGTACTTCAACTCAATTATGTATTCCCCTTTTCAACTCTGAGCTCCTTTTCAGCAGCTATGATGTTTTATTTAATATTTGCATTCTTTTTTTTTAAGTTTTTTTGATGTGGACCATTTTTAAAGTCTTTATTGAATTGTTACAATATTGCTTCTGCTTTTTAAGTTTTCGTTTTTTGCCTGTGAGGCATGTGGGATCTTAGCTCCCTGACCAGGGATCAAACCTGCACCCCCTTGCATTGGAAGGCAAAGTCTTAACCAGTGGACCACCAGGGAAGTCCCAATATTGGCATTCTTAACCTTTAGCAAAGTGTCTCACATATCCTAATATAGTCAAGAAATGTTAAGAACTCATTCATTCTTCTAACACATAATTATTGAGAACCTTCTAGGGACTGTGCACTATTCTACTATTCTTTTTTTTTTTTTTTTTTTTTTTTGTACGTGGACCTCTCACTGTTGTGGCCTCTCCCGTTGCAGAGCACAGGCTCTGGACGCGCAGGCTCAGCGGCCATGGCTCATGGGCCCAGCCGCTCCACGGCATGTGGGATCTTAGCAGACCGGGGCACGAACTGGTGTCCCCTGCGTCGGCAGGTGGACTCTCAACCACTGCGCCAGCAGGGAAGCCCTATTCTGCTATTCTTGATGTTGAGAGCAATGATCAGTATAGAACAGGCTACCATTCTCATGGATTGGTTGTAGGTAGCTATTTTTCCCTGAACCCACTATAGAGAGGCCATTTTTTTCCCATGGTGCATTGCTGAAATACCGAAGCTCAAAAGAAAAAGAAGTTCCCAAGGCATTTCCAGTAAACACCTCCCCTCCAAGGCCATTTTGAAATAGACAGCATTACCTAGAAGATCTAAGGTACCATTATCTGATTTAGAAATGTTCCTAGTTGGAGGCCCAAAATGGAAAAAAAAAAATCTCTATAGTTAATGAGAGTTCCTTTCAGGCCAAAGTTATTAAGAGCCATAGCCTCAGTCTTCAATCTCTTATGGTTCCAGGAAGAGAACCCTAGTATTTTGGTAGCACAGACCATCTCAAGTCATGTGTGTCACTGTGTATATAATGGATTGGGACCATGGCTGCTGCTGGGGGTGGTAGTTCACAGCACGCACATTTCAGCATTAAATCAATACCATGGTGAAAAATTGAGAGTTGAGTGATATCCTGTTCAGAAAAGTAAAAATGCTACCTTGCTGTACAAAACAAAATGTTCAGTCTCTGACAACTCTTAATGGTGCAACAATTAAATCCATTCTATAGGAAAGATTGAGAAAGCTGTCTATTAAATTTTGAGTGCCCCCAAAATACTTCTTTATCCAAAAGTAACTGCTACAGCCAATTGGCATGCCTGAAAACCACTCTTAGAGTCACTTCTTGGAGTTTTTTTTTTTTCTTCTTTCTTAATACCTCTTATAAAATGTAAATACTCTTGGAAGAATCAACAATAACTCATTCACACGAAAAAATTAATGGCTCATATGATTTTATATTTTAAGATGGCAACATTGGCCCCCTGTGGAGTGCAAAAGGGAATGGTGGAGGGCTCCACAGAGTGTGGTATAGGGGGAAAGACTGTGGTTTTTGGTGTCTGGGAGACCAGAGTTTAAATTCTGGCTCTGAAACGTTTTGGTAATTTGCTGTTGAACAGACTATATGATCACTCTGAACCATAAGGTTGTATGAAAAGAGTGACAAAATACTTTCTTTGTGAGGTTTTTATGAGGAGCAAGTTAACATGCAATGTACGTAGCATTATACCTAATAGAGTGTTTGGCACCAAATAGTTCCCCAATATAGGTAATTTCCTGTCTTGGAGAGGGGGGAAAGTATAAAAAAATGGAATGGCATGTCTCTGGAGAAAAGTATAACCATTTTAAAGCATGACTTGCTGTGCTCTGGTAAATTCCTTCAGAAGATGGAGGAAGTTGTGTGTCAATAGAATTCTAATTAGATACTATCTCAGGAGATGTTACAAATATTAAAGAAGGCAAAACAACCAAAAAGAATGGAGAAAGGTTAAACAGTCTGTTGGTAAATTAATGTTAGATTGCTAGCAAAAGGATGAGCTAACAGACTGAGGTAACATGTGTTGACATGATGGGTGTGAAAAGCTGGGAAAGCAATAATGTTGGAAAAGACTTGAGGGATTGGTTGTCATCCAATTAATTAGCTGCAACACATGCTTGTGTGATTTTACACCACACAGAGGAATTTTCCCACATGACAGTGATGTGAATGCACCTGCCACATCACATTTAACAGGGCCTCTCTAGTCTCTCAACATTGAAGGAAAATGGGAATGATCAAGGCCAATGATTAAGGCTTTTTGTAGGCTGTTCTCTGATGAAAAACTTAAGTAACAGAGGGTTCAGAATTTGATGGGGATAGCCATATGCATATCAATACAAATGTATTATAACATGATCCATTATTACATAATTAGAAAATTATGAGGCTAGTCACATTCTCCAATCCTCACTCTCTGAAGTAAAGACTGGGGATAAGACTGTTAGATTATCACATAGAAATCAGTCATGTCCTGTTTTGCTGGGATCTGCTGGATTTCCTGATGGGAGCCTCTTGACAGAGTTTTTTCAATCTGTTCCCCCTTCTTGCTTCCTGATCCAAGTCTGCCTTATCTCAGACTACCACCCCAAGGTAGCTCATACTCCAAACACATCAGACTACTGACCATTGTTTAAACAGATTCTGGAATTTCCTATTTCTCTGTCTTTATTCATCCTATTTCCTTAGCTTAAGATATTCTCCTTCAATTATCAACCCTATGCTAGTTATTCTTCAGTTTATCCCTCCAGATCCACTATCTGTGCTGCTCATTGACCTGGGAGGCTGACCATTTTGGGCTGCATTACCTGGACTTTTGCCTCCCAGCTTCTCATTGGGTTTGGCCAATGGGAGGTATTGGCAGGAGATGGAAGAATGGTGGGGGGTGTGTGTGAAAGATTTAGTGTTTTTTCTACAGTGTCTATAATCCTGTCCAAAGCCACAACTCCCCTACTATAGTACATAATCCTTACTTTGAGTTACAGTTATGGTTTTCTTACCCTGACCCTTCCAGCCTAAGGATGGTAATGACATCATGCTCTTGTTCGCCTGAGGATGCTGTACTATCCCTTGTTTGTTCCCTTAACACTGCCTGCACATTTGTACTAGTCTCTTCATTGGATTTTCTTCAGTCTTTTTGAGAGTACCATCCTCATACACAAAATCTTTCTCAGTTCCTCTATTTGGGATTGATACCTCCATTTTCTGTGCTCCTGGTGTAATTATAATAGTCACTGCAACAGCTGTGGAATCACAGGTCATGTGCTCTGGTATACAAAAATATAATAGTTTTGCTATATCTCAGCTTAGTTTTTATTTTGATTTTTCTGTTCCAACTTGATGGCAGAAATTTAATTATCAATTTGAGATCACCCTACCTTCAAAGTAGTGTCAGATTTGGAGGGAGGCTGTGTAGCCCAGGTAAGGTGGCAGAGCAACCTGAGCTTCAGTCATCAGTTCATTCAGGTACATATCTATAATGGATATGGTGATGCCAGGTCCAGATCCCTCTTCAATGAAGGGCATGTAGCCCCAGTTGCTGAGATTACTGTCAAGAGACAGCCTTCAGCTGATGCCACATTACACAGTGTCTTAACCTTCCTGAGGCTGTGTAGCAATCCACGGTGATGATGTAGAGCCATAGCCATTTTGGTCCTGTGCGTGGCAGCTTTGAAAAGGCCTTTCTAGTTCCATTGTCTGTGAGGTTGGCTGATGCCTTTGTCGGTCCTGTGGCACAGCACCACTTCTCCTTCTTTCCTGACCATTTCTTCTACCTCCCTTCTACAGGTTTTGATCCCAAGGGCACTTCCTAATAAACTTTGTGCACCATAAACTGCATTTCAGAGCTTACTTTTTTTTTTTTTTTTTTTTGGTGGTATGCGGGCCTCTCACTGCCATGGCCTCTCCCATTGCGGAGCACAGGCTCTGGACGCGCAGGCTGAGCGGCCATGGCTCACGGGCCCAGCCGCTTCGCGGCATGTGGGATCTTCCCGGACCGGGCACGAACCCGTGTCCCCTGCATCGGCAGGCGGACTCTCAACCACTGCACCACCAGGGAAGCCCCAGAGCTTACTTTTAAAGAATCACAATCTGCAAAAATATCTTTGATGCTACCTACTTCTCATGTAACCAGTTGTAGCTGAAGTATCCCTTCTTCCTATCTCCTGACTCTCTCAGGTTTGCTTCCCTCCTTCCATCTGTGCTCTATTAGTTATCTATTGACGCATAACAATGTTGCCACAAACTCAGTAGCTTGAAACAACATGTGTTTATTATGTTTCATTTTCTGTGGATCAGGAGTGTCATGCAGGTTAGTTGGACTCTGTGATTGGAAAACGCACAAGGTTGCAATCAAAGTGTCAGCCAGGGCTGCAACCTTATCTGAGGCTCAGTTGGAGAAGGAACCACTTCCAAGATCATGTGGTTATTGACAGCATTTATTTTCTTGTGGCTGTTAGACAGTTTTGCTTACTGTCATCTGGAGGCCACTCTCAGTTCCTTACCATGAAGGTCTTCCCAGTGTGGCTTCTTGTTTCCTCAAAGCCAGCAAGGAAAAGAGTCCCCTAGCAAGTTAGTTTTCAATCTTAGGTTATCATGAAACTGACATTCCATCACCTTTGCCATATTCAATAGGTCAGAAGCAAGTCTCAGTTCCTGCCCTCACTCACAGGGAGAGGTTATGAAGGTTTGAATCACAGGAGATGGGAATCACTGGGACCTCCCTAAAGTCTTTTCACCACACTATGGAAACTGCAAGATTATCTACGGCCCTGTCTGTCTAGATGCATCAAACAGCAGTTTTGTTCCTGGCATCTTACTGTCTCTCTAGGAATCTCTGGAGTGTAGGGATCAAAACATTTGTCTCTCAGGGCTAGAAGAGTCTTGTCTCATTGATGCTTCCCCTATTTCAGAGGAAAATGAGGCACAGGAAGGGAAATGGAGAGAACCGAGACCCTAGCAATGCTGCTGCAGTGGTGGGCGGGGTTGAGGGTGAACTATGCCTAGTTCCAGGGTCTACTCAATAGTTTTCCCTCATTTTGCCGGGAAAGGGGAATAGGAGGGGCTGAGGAGGGTTGAGGAGAGAGGGAGGATAGAAGAAGCACTGGTCACACTAGGATGTACATTCTCCATCCCAGAGACAGAGTACTAAACAGTTACATTTAGCAACAGTTGGTATTTAAACAAATACTCAGATTGACAATTTAGTCTAGGATTTTCTACATTAGAATTTAAACCACTCAGCTTGACACTAATTCTCAGACTTACAGGGTAGAACAGAAAATTCGCTGGAGTTGTTCAAGGGAGAGAAGTCTTAGACATTCTTACTAAGCTAAGAAGCAGCAGATTCTCATACCATCTCATAAACCTAAGGACACACCTCTGCCTATCAAACATTTCATACTCTGCAGCACAAGGCAGAACATTCAGTGCATAGTTTTGTTCCGTGGTATCCATCTCTTTACACTGATCTTCATTGCAGGAGCTGACCTTAAGCATAGACGAAGTAGGGCTTCACCTGCCAACTTGGTGGGGGGCTGCCACAGCATCTTTGAGCCCCCAAATAGCTTCTTGCCACTGCCCTGCCCTGAGCTTACCTTTCATATCCATGAACTCTCTCTTTAAGTAAAGTTATGACCTAGCATTAACAATATGTCAGCAACACACTAAAATCTGTACGTGCATGAAAAGAATTCCAGGTGTATTATCAACAAAATTAATCTAACCTAGCCCAGTGAGAGTATTGAAGGTGTTCTGTGATATTCTTGTATTGCATAACAAGGAAGCACAAAAAACTTAAGCATCATATATAAAATGATTAAGTGGGAATAGGGTATTAAACATATTTTGAGCATCTTTGATGTTCCAAGAACTGTATTATATACATCACTTATGCCATTTCATTGTATTTTCATAATCACCTTGCAAGGTACATATTAAAACCTCCATTTTATAAATGAGAAATCAGGCACTTAGAGATGTTAATAAATTGTCAATGTCACAGAACTGGTAGGGATTGACCCAGGATTTAAACTTGAGTCTGTGTCTTATAAATCCAGCTTTTCACTTGCCATGTTGCCTCCTGGAATTAGTAAAACATATGTATAGCCCCAAGCAACATTTCTGGGGACAGCTGGGAGGAGTGAAAAATTTAGGAAACAGGGGATGAAAGAATGTGCTCCCAAACTTCCTCTTTTTTCAGCCAAAGATGTTTAGAGAAATTGGTCTGCTTCTATTCCTCAGTAATTTTCTGTCTGAAATTTGAAACACAGTATCCCCTACAAACAGACTCAGTGAAACACATTACCTCCCTCCCATTTCTTCTTAAATAAGGATAAATGCCCACTCTGTGACACTGGCTGAAGGGCTCCAAACCATTACAAACAATAACTGCCTGATAGCCATATGACCCTAGATAGAATCATTTCTGTCAGAAAATGTCAGAAAACACTTGTTAGAGAGTTAAAGAGAAGGGGTGTGAGGGCTGTGCAGAGGGAAAAGAAGAACCATCAACCATCAGTAAAATCTTTCCCTGGAATAGACTTACCCTTGCCATTTACTCATAAGAAATAGGGAGAGAAAGAAACCCATTTGTATGAGAATCAAAAGCTGAAACCTGTAAGGGATGGATCAGTGGAAATTGAGTATAATTAATAATTGACTTAAATGGGAAGTAGAGTAGAAAATCCCTTTCAGGTGAAAGTGATTATAGTACAAGACCTGAAACATGGGGGTGTTTGGTCAATCATAACCGTGCCAACTCCTATTATGATTCCTAAACGCATGTTGTATAAAGAGAGATGAGTGAGCTAGCCACAGCCAGTTGGTTCTACACCGATAAGTTCTAGAGAAAACCTCTCATGTATGCAATACATATAGAGGCACATGTATTTTCTTGTGGATTAGACATCAAAGGAAGTAGTTTACTTTCTAAAGTCCATAACTTGAAATGCATATGCCTTAAACTACAGAGAAGAGAAAGTTTTAAAAGCTGTTGTTTTATTCTCAGTAGCACTTTCCCTGTCATTAGCAATTCAGATGAAGTTCAAAGGTGCTTTCATATTGGCATCTATAGAGATGAGGGAAATCACCTAGCTCAGAAACATTTTTTTTTTTTGCGGTACGCGGGCCTCTCACTGTTGTGGCCTCTCCCGTTGCGGAGTACAGGCTCCAGATGCGCAGGCTCAGCGGCCATGGCTCACGGGCCCAGCTGCTCCGCAACATGTGGGATCCTCCCGAACCGGGGCACGAACCCGTGTCCCCTGCCTCGGTAGGCAGACTCTCAACCACTGCGCCACCAGGGAAGCCCCCGTTCTTTTATTAATAACAAAAAATACTGTACTTTCTCTCCTGTCAAGTTTCTTCTTTTGTAAAGGATTGTTTATCGCTTTTTCCTTTAATATCCTACCTTGAACATTTATTTTTTGTTGTTCCCTAATTTGACTAATTGCATCTTCTTTGCCTCAGATGTTTTCAGTTCTCTAACGGCATGACCAGCACTTTCAGGAAGGGCTTTTTAATCTATCTGGTCAATTAAATACATTCCCAGGAATAAAATAAATTTTACTCAATTTTCCAAACAGAGAAATATAAAAATTTCAGAAGTTTAAAATTTTTAAAAAATCTTATATTTATGTCCCTAAAGTCTCCTCAATCTATTTTCAAACCCAAACTAGACTATATAGGGAAATAAGAAAGGATTTTCTCAGAAGGTGATCTAAATTGTCCTTTGCTAATAGTAACACTAGTTTCACTATAGCCATCAATTAGCATTTACAAGGGCTAAGGTTTGTTCTGATACTTTTTTCAATTCATCCTTTTCATTATACATTGTATACAATGAAGCATAATTTAACTTGTATCATGTCAATAAAATAATGATTAATCTATAATTAAGCAGAGGTGGGCCAACAGAGATTTCTGTTCAGTAAAGGGAATAGAAATTATTTCAGAAATATTCACATTTTACCAAAAAAAAAACCCCATTGATGAGCTTGCAAATACTTTACAGCTGGAGCGGGTGAGGAGCAAAGGATCCAAAGCTATGGCCCTCTCCTTTTGTATTTTAGTAATATATTCCATCATTTCATGGTGCACACTACTAAGGTGCACAGAATCATTTAAGCAAATTTTAGTAACGCCTTTAGTGTCATATGTATTTAGTCTCTGGATAACCTTCCGAGTTCTTTTTAAAAATATATTTATAGGGCTTCCCTGGTAGCGCAGTGGTTGAGGGTCCACCTGCCGATGCAGGGGACACGGGTTCGTGCCCCGGTCCGGGAAGATCCCACATGCCGCGAAGCGGCTGGGACCGTGAGCCATGGCCGCTGGGCCTGCGCGTCCAGAGCCTGTGCTCCGCAACGGGAGAGGCCACAGCAGTGAGAGGCCCATATACCACAAAACAACAACAAAAAAATAAATACATATATATATTTATTTATTTATTTATTTAAACACATTTTTGATTTTATGAGAAGACTTCAATAACCTGGGTAAATGATACAAAAAGGAAAAATGATTATGCACTATCACAGTTCAGCAGTTCTTGGCCATAATCATGGACTTTTTTAAAAGATAATTTTAACTTTCTTTTGAGATTTTCAATAGGAGAGTTGTTTTCAAAATTTTAGAACATGTCTTAATATATAGGTATCATTACTAATAAACATTGTTAATAAACATTTGTAATATGAAATATATTAACTTTGTTTCTATTAAGAAATCTTCTTTTTCTCTGTTACAACCTTGACTTACATCAAATTAAGCAAAAGGATGTTGAAGAATTGGTGGGCAGAAGTGTTTCATAAGAAAGTGACTAATATAAGCTGAATGGAAAAGAACAGCAAATATTTTCATCTTCATTGTTATTGAAATGTGTTATTCAAGGAATTGAAAAATGTTCAATTTATCCATGTAAAAATGCAGTTATTCCTATATGTACCTCAGAAAGTGCCTAAAAGCAGGAACAGTGTTATTATATTTACAAAGCACGTTGAAATTCACAAAGTATGTCCCTCTTGATCTCTTAACTCTGTAGGGACAAGTATCATTTCCTCCATTTTTGAGCAGGAAAACCTGAGCTCAGAGAGATTCTCTGTAATGAATTTCTGGTTTCCACACATAGCCAATGTGACCAGGTGTGGTCAGGCCTTCTGCTCCATAATCCAGTGATGTTTCTCCAGAGGAGAATGAACTGGGTTGAGAAGAAGATGTATTTGGCATCTTTTATGGCCTTTTTAGAACCTTCAACTCCAACTGGCCCCCACACGTTAAAAATGGGGCTCTCTTGGGCTTCCCTGGTGGCGCAGTAGTTGAGAGTCCGCCTGCCGATGCAGGGGACACGGGTTCGTGCCCCGGTCCAGGAAGATCCCACATGCCGCGGAGCGGCTGGACCCATGAGCCATGGCTGCTGAGCCTGTGCTCCGCAACGGGAGAGACCACAACAGTGAGAGGCCCGCGTACCGCAAAAAAAAAAAAAAAAAAAAAAAAATGGGGCTCTGGATCACCTACCCAGTGTCGCTTAGTTCAGGCTAGAATTTACAGTCAGGGTCAGCAGATACATGAACATCCTTCAGAGAGGTCTGCTACAGCCAGGGCATACCTGGATACATTGTGGGTCTAAGCTCCCAGAGGGGCATTCAGGTCCTTCTCCATTTTTATAGAGCAAAAGTGAGAGCAAGCTTTTAAGTGGAAGACAAATAATATTCATTTCCACATCTAAAAGACTCCTTCAGTGCAGGAAACCCCTGGAGATGCTAACTGCCCAGAGGCTGCAGAAAAAAAATCTGCGGATTTAAAGATCTCTCCCTAACTGGCCTCCTCATAGCAGTCACACTTTATTTTTTTCCTTTCAGATGCCTTCAGGCCAGCTGTCCTTAATCCCCACTGAAGTTTTGCCAGCAAACCTTAGTGTTCAGGAGCCTGGTTCTCACCTCCTCTCCTGTAATCACCTTCTCATCCCTTCTGAAATGTCTTCACCTCCTCTTTCATAATAGGTGACCCTGCCTCTTCTTAAAGCTCTTCCTTAAGACTTCAGATCAAATTAATCACTTTAAAATGTAAATGTCATCAGGTTAGTTCTTGCCTTTATTGAGTCATTTATGTGATTCTCTGGAGGTATTGAAGAAGTTGTTCCAGGATGTCAGGAGAAGGAACTTGAAAGAGATTTTGAGCCAACAACTTGATAGCTGAAATTTGCGTCCGTGGTTATACTTTGTAAAGTCTGCAGACTCATAGTCTAAAATTATTAACAGAGAAAAAGCAAATTCCAAATATTTTATTTTCCCAGCATTATATCAAGCTAAGAATTATTGTGAAGCATGCTGTCAGTAATATGATGCCGTCAGTACTATTATCTCTCAGAAATGACAGCTCTATAACTCACATTTGTCTGAAGTGGATTAATTCATTCGGTGTGCATTTTGTGAGCATTATTCTGCTCCAGCACAGTAAAGTCACAGAATATGAGAGCTGAAAGGGACCTCAGGAATCACCTCACACCCCCTGCCCCTATTATTTTTCTATAAAAATCACTGTGGGAGTGTGACAAGTAAAATATTTGTGTAACTTCTTATTTACTGCCATGTAATAGGTGAAAAAGATAAACGTGTTGATACTTATACCGTGCCTACACCACAGCTCACAGGCATTTTTAACATGTGGGGGCCAGTTGGAGTTGAAGGTTCTAAAAAGGCCATAAAAGATGCCAAATACATCTTCTTCTCAACCCAGTTCATTCTCCTCTGGAGAAACATCACTGGATTATGGAGCAGAAGGCCTGACCACACCTGGTCACATTGGCTATGTGTGGAAACCAGAAATTCATTACAGAGAATCTCTCTGAGCTCAGGTTTTCCTGCTCAAAAATGGAGGAAATGATACTTGTCCCTACAGAGTTAAGAGATCAAGAGGGACACACTTTGTGAATTTCAACGTGCTTTGTAAATATAATAACACTGTTCCTGCTTTTAGGCACTTTCTGAGGTACATATAGGAATAACTGCAATTTTACATGGATAAATTGAACATTTTTCAATTCCTTGAATAACACATTTCAATAACAATGAAGATGAAAACGTTTGTTGTTCTTTTCCATTCAGCTTATATTAGTCACTTTCTTATGAAACACTTCTGCCCACCAATTCTTCAACATCCTTTTGCTTAATTTGATGTAAGTCAAGGTTGTAACAGAGAAAAAGAAGATTTCTTAATAGAAACAAAGTTAATATATTTCATATTACAAATGTTTATTAACAATGTTTATTAGTAATGATACCTATATATTAAGACATGTTCTAAAATTTTGAAAACAACTCTCCTATTGAAAATCTCAAAAGAAAGTTAAAATTATCTTTTAAAAAAGTCCATGATTATGGCCAAGAACTGCTGAACTGTGATAGTGCCTAATCATTTTTCCTTTTTGTATCATTTACCCAGGTTATTGAAGTCTTCTCATAATATCAAAAATGTGTTTAAATAAATAAATAAATACCCAGGTTATTGAAGTCTTCTCATAATATCAAAAATGTGTTTAAATAAATAAATAAATAAATATATATATATATATATAACTTTTTTTGTTGTTTTGTGGTATATGGGCCTCTCACTGCTGTGGCCTCTCCCGTTGCGGAGCACAGGCTCTGGACGCGCAGGCTCAGTGGCCATGGCTCACGGGCCCAGCCGCTTCGCGGCATGTGGGATCTTCCCGGACCAGGGCACGAACCCATGTCCCCTGCATCGGCAGGCGGACTCCCAACCACTGCGCTACCAGGGAAGCCCTATAAATATATTTTTAAAAAGAACTCGGAAGGTTATCCAGAGACTAAATACATATGACACTAAAGGCGTTACTAAAATTTGCTTAAATGATTCTGTGCACCTTAGTAGTGTGCACCATGAAATGATGGAATATATTACTAAAATACAAAAGGAGAGGGCCATAGCTTTGGATCCTTTGCTCCTCACCCGCTCCAGCTGTAAAGTATTTGCAAGCTCATCAATGGGGTTTTTTTTTGGTAAAATGTGAATATTTCTGAAATAATTTCTATTCCCTTTACTGAACAGAAATCTCTGTTGGCCCACCTCTGCTTAATTATAGATTAATCATTATTTTATTGACATGATACAAGTTAAATTATGCTTCATTGTATACAATGTATAATGAAAAGGATGAATTGAAAAAAGTATCAGAACAAACCTTAGCCCTTGTAAATGCTAATTGATGGCTATAGTGAAATTAGTGTTACTATTAGCAAAGGACAATTTAGATCACCTTCTGAGAAAATCCTTTCTTATTTCCCTATATAGTCTAGTTTGGGTTTGAAAATAGATTGAGGAGACTTTAGGGACTTAAAAAGAAGATTTTTAAAAAATTTTAAACTTCTGAAATTTTTATATTTCTCTGTTTGGAAAATTGAGTAAAATTTATTTTATTCCTGGGAATGTATTTAATTGACCAGATAGATTAAAAAGCCCTGAAAGTGCTGGTCATGCCGTTAGAGAACTGAAAACATCTGAGGCAAAGAAGATGCAATTAGTCAAATTAGGGAACAACAAAAAATAAATGTTCAAGGTAGGATATTAAAGGAAAAAGCGATAAACAATCCTTTACAAAAGAAGAAACTTGACAGGAAAGAAAGTACAGTATTTTTTGTTATTAATAAAAGAACGGGGGCTTCCCTGGTGGCGCAGTGGTTGAGAGTCCGCCTGCCGATGCAGGGGACACGGGTTCGTGCCCCGGTTTGGGAGGATCCCACATGCCGCGGAGCAGCTAGGCCACTGAACCTGTGCGTCCGGATCCTGTGCTCCGCAACAGGAGAGGCCACAACAGTGAGAGGCCCACGTACCGCAAAAAAATAAATAAAAAATAAAAGAACGATAGCTTTTATTGTCTCTTCTTTTTGCTAAAGCTAACTGAACGATGCCGTGATTAACTGTGGTTTCTGAATCAATCTACTACACTTTGCTGATGACATTGAAGACTTTAGAAACAGAATGCACAATCAATGGTTTCAGTGTTCACCTCCCTAATTACTACTTATAATGCTCAACTTTTTGTCTGTACTTAACCATGTGATATCTTCAGATATTAGTAAGGCATTGAGCACTAAAAAGTGATTCCAAAGTATGGGTTTGCATCAGACCTACCTAGCTGCCACAGCACAGAGGCAGGACAAAAATATGGTACTACAGACCTTCCCTGAGGCTATTCCATTCTAATACACAAGTCAGCACTATTGATTTCATTTTAAAAATGTCTGGGAAGTGTGGTATTTTGTCAAAATTCAGGTAATATTCTGAGATAGATAGGAAGGAATGGCTTGATTTTACACTATTTATTGACCTTAAAGAAGTCATTTTCCTTCTCTGGATTTAGTTTTGTATTATGTAAATTAGACATGATGAGTATCATCCCATATCTTGTAGAAATGCCAAGGAAAGGCAATTAAAAAACATGGGAGAGGACAGTGGAGGGCTATTCAGGGCACTGCCAGACAGTGTCCCCTTGTAAAGGAGGATATCTTATGTTTTAACACCTGATTCCACTGTAGTCTGTAATGCAAATGCTTTCATTGTATCTTTAACTCTGTAACTGAAAGTGGGTAACACATCTGAATCTTCCCTAAATGCAGAAAAAGTGAAAACTTGGCAGTGTTCTTTTTGCCCATCCTTCATTCAGGCTGCTTCTCAAATATAGGTTAAAATTTAAATACAAGGTCTAAGCAGTAACTTCATTTAATGCTCAGAGCTAATACAAAGTGGCAAAGAAATGGGAATTTTCTGCTGATGTGCCCCTGTAGGAAGGGAATTCCCATAGAAGACAAAGGGCTTCTCTGTTGAGTCAGGGTTAGGGGCCCCACCCTTCCTGTGTGGTCTGTACATACCTTGATCATAGCAATAATCACACTGAAATATTCTGTTCATCTCTTTGTAGAGCTCCCACATCAGGAGATCCTTGAGAGTAAGGTATAAAACACTAATAAACGGAGAACCAAAATCAATTGATCATTACAGCCTGGCTCATGGCTTTTCTAGTGAGGCAAAGGATTTGCCTAGTTGTCTTATGCTCCTTTTCTGCAGTCTCCCCATAAAAATCTCCGTTCTCCCCATAAATTCCTCCATTCCTTTTCATATATCTCTCTACTGCTCCAAAAGCCTCAGTAAGGATATAGCTTGTTCCCACAAAAAAGTTGGTGACTATCAGCTTTACCCATGACCATGGGAGGGAAAAAGGTGCATGTCCCCTCTTCTAGCACATCACAACTCTTTAAGTATTATTGCAGTTAAAAATGATGTATTGAGCAATTAATTTCTACATAAGAGTTTTGTTGAGCATCACAGTTTGACTAAGTATATTCTGTAGAATAACATAGCATCATGGAAAGAACAATCCTTGTATTAAAAATATATTTTGACCTTTATGCTCAATCCCCTTAAAATATTTTTAAAGAATTTTTCTTTCATGGATCTTTTGTAACTGTCCATTACTGAAAGAGTTGAAAAAGAAAAGATGGCAGTCTTGGGAATGTATAAAGAAGGGAATAAGTTTATACAATTGGGAAACATATTGTAGCTTTCCCACTAGAATATATCAAAACTCTCATTTTCCTGTCATTTTCGCCAAGCCAGAACACAGCTTCTGTGCCTACCTACTGTCAGCAGATTAAGGCTTGTGCTATTATTTACATCATCAAGGAGAATTCACCTGCTGCTGTGGATGAAGCATGATATTCCTGCCCATTTATGCTACTTGCTCACAGGGACATATTTAACAAGGTGACACACTGATGGTGGCCAAAAGGCCAGAGCCCCATCCAGAGTCACCATTTTATAGTGACTAAAGTAAAATAACCTAGTAACTTGGTGACTACTCATTAATGGAGTTATTAAAGATTCGTGTTCAATAATAGGTTATTATCATCACATTTGTCAATGTCATGTCTTCAATTGCTATTAATCACCCCAGGAATTTTTTATTTGTACATATTTTGAATATTATAAAAGTTACACAGAAATTAACTTTTCTAACTAAATTAGATCATTTAATTTTTTTCATGCATTGGATCATTTTATCAGTTTAGTGTGAGTAAACAGTGGTGATGATTTCTACAGTCCCTTAAAGTATTTGATTTTCTGTAGCTACAACCAAAAAGTATAGATTAAGGAGCTATACATATTTTGTTAATGGGTTGATAGATAAATAATCACTCTTAACCTAAAGCAGTAGGAATAAATATTGTGTCATAATTATACAGTTTAATCCCAACAGATTATTTTGTGATCTCCATCCTGGGTAGACACAAATAGATCTTCTGTAATAAATAGAAGTTCAGTTTAATACATCCCATGGCTGCAAGAACAAAGTGATGGCTTCACTGAGCTACCCTTCCTTCCCTTCTCCTTTTATTCCTTTCTTCCTCATAAGGAATATTTCCATTCAGTCATATCACCATAACCAGTGGACCAATTACCTCTTGATTACCTTGTCCCAGCCCCTGTTAGTTTGTGCCTTGCTGCTTGTGATGGATAGAAGACTGGCAAAAATGGCTTGGGTGAACATTGGAACACTCCTCAGCTTTCTGTGGGAAGGCTATACCCTAGGAATAGTGTGATGCATTCCCAATTGTCTCATGGAACTCAAGGCATCTGGCAAAACTTATATGTCATTCTTCTCCCTAGAGTATTATCAATCTGTTGTGAAGTACTCAGCCTCCACCTGAATGCAATTCCCTGATAAGGCTTTCCAAACAACTTTGCTATGCTATGTTTCTTTGTGCATTCCATAACTCTGAGACAGTATCTCTGTGTCCAACCTTGTTCCCTTATTTCTCTCACAAACCTTTTTTTTTTTTTTTTTGGTCTCTACCTCCTTGTTTTTGCTTTAATAAAAACCTGAATTCTCTTCATAACATCATTTCAAAGGGTAAGCATTACTCTTAATTTCAGCTTCTATCTCCAGATGAGCAGGTTATCCCTTTGCCCAATGACACATTGTTTATTGAAACTCAGGCACAATTGAAGAAGGAGTGTAGCATAGTAGCTTTTGGAGTCAGACAGAACTTATTAGCAATCCTAGTTCACTAACTTTGCTACCTAAAAGTTTCCAAATCTTATTTAATTATAAATTCCTTCCTTCTCTAAAATGGAAATAAACAATATTGGCTTGGGTTCTTGTGAGTAAATTGATATACACAATTTATATCACATAAATTGATATACATAAAGTATTTAGCACTTCCCATGACACGTAGTAAAAACTCAGTAAATGTTACCATACTTCTCTAATCATATTACCATATTTTCAGATATTTTTTGTGTGATGAGGCCGATGATTTAGTAGAAAGAATATGGACATTTAAGGCACTTTAAAGATGTTTATGTTCTGCATCCACCACTGTGTAGATGGAAGATCTTGGATAATATATTAATCTTGACATCTCAGTATGATCATGAATACCTACTTATGAATACCTACTTAACTCTATAGTGAGGATAAAATGTCATAATCAAGGTTTCTGACTAAAACACTGGCTGGTGTATAGTAATTGCTTCACAAATGATAGACAAGGCGTGGAAATGGAATATTCTTCCCATCTTTGTTCTTGTCCCTAGACACACCTGAGCACAGCCTTCTCTATTCCATAACAGTCTTAGCACTGGCCCCCTAATTTTCCTTTTCACTCTGTTCCATCATTATTTTAGATAACTTCAAAATTACCTGACATTCATACACATCACATCAGTGATCAGAATTTGGACTATATTATCATTGAGAAGAGTTCTAAGATCTTAAAATTTGAAATTGCTCTTTCTGACCACCATGATTTCACATCACACTCCATCACTTTCCTCTCCCTCCTCACCAGGACCTTCATACCTTCTATCCCTCCATATTCTTAGAGTCAGTTTGTTTCCCCCCTAACTCCACAGTCAGCCATTCTACTTAACTATTTATACTTAACAATTTCTAGTGCTTTATTTTCCTCAATATTCTGTTTCCTTGTGAACCACTCAAACCAACCACCAGTGCTGACCTCATTGCTTCATTCTTTATTTTTTGAGTGAGTTTCCATAGGATTAATCTTAATTGTTCCCTTAAATTTTGAATTGAATTCACCAGTGAACCTATGTGGGACTGAATTTTCTTTGTAGGAAGGTTTTAATTCACAATTCCAATTTTTTTGATATAGGATTATTCAGGTTTTCTATTTCAGTTTTGGTAATTTGTGTCTTTCAAGGATTTTATCCATGTTACCTAAGTTTTTTGTTTGTTTGTTTTGTGTGTGTGTGAAAACATTTAAGTTCTACTCTGGGCAAATTTCAATTACGCGGTACAGTGTTATCAACTATAGCAGGGGTTCCCAACCCCCGGCCATGGACCGGCATCAGTCTGTGGCCTATTAGGAACAGGGCCGCACAGCAGGAGGTGAGCAGCCCACGGGCGAGTGAAGCTTCATCTGCCACTCCCCGTGGCTCCCCATTGCTCTCATTACTGCCTGAACCATCCCCCCACATCGCTCACATTACCCCAGTCCATGGAAAAATTGTCTTCCATGAAACTGGTCCCTGGTGCCAAAAAGGTTGGAGGCCGCTGAACTATAGTCACCATGTTTTTCATTAGATCCCCAGACCTATTCATCTTATAGCTGAAAGTTTGTACCCCTTACCAGCCCTATAACTTGCATTTGTCTAAATTCATTTGGCATGCACTTTGTTGTGCATGAACATTTATTCTGCTCTCAAAATGGTGCCAGAGATTCTGTCCTCATTACTCCCTGAACTTACGGAAATGTTATCCATTTACAAAATCTATGTCAATCACCATTTGCTCTGGGAAAACTGACTTATTGATTTGATGTAATGCCTCCTTCCTTGGATTTACCTAACACTTTACTGGACTTCACTTAAGACTTTTACCTGATACCACTTGAACTTTACCCATGTTGGCAAGTTTCAGAGAGAAGGAAATCTGATTTAATCATCTTCATACTGCTCATCACATCAAGTACATGAACAAACTCAAAAAGTGCACTTGAATTCAATTAGCATTGTTATAGAAGAGAAATTGTAAGGTTCTTAAACTTAAGAATTAGATTCTGTCCCTTAGTCTTTAGCATAGCCTCTCATAAATTTCTAATTATTTTAAAATTACTAAACCCAGAAGCAGTTTTCTAGCTAGTCTTTTCTGAAGACACGCTGGTTGAATTGCTTAAGAAGAATGGATGGGAGAAATTAACATTAAATAAACAAATCTTACTGATTGCAGTCAGTACATTTCCTCTCACCCTTGTTCCTTCTCCTTTCCTACCACCGCGTACCCCCTGCCCTGTGTTCATAAAGAAGGCCATAGTTTTCTAATACTGATTCAAATATAACCCGTCCTGTCTTAGAGATGGAGCAAGTCTAGGGATTTTGTAATAGGGTATGTGTTAGCACTTTGCCTGGATAATTTGAAGCGTATTAGCATTTTCTTTTTTCCATCTTGGCATGGTATTTGGATAAGGGCAGCACCTCCAGCCTTTTCAGTTTACTAAAACTTTTTTTTTTTTTTAGATGTTGGGGGTAGGAGTTTATTAAAATTATTTTTTGCTGTGTTGGGTCTTTGTTTCTGTGCGAGGGCTTTCTCTAGTTGTGGCAAGCGGGGGCCACTCTTCATCGCGGTTCGCGGGCCTCTCACTATCGCGGCCTCTCTTGTTGCGGCGCACAGGCTCCAGACGCGCAGGCTCAGTATTTGTGACTCACGGGCCTAGCTGCTCCGCTAGGCATGTGGGATCCTCCCAGGCCAGAGCTCGAACCCGTGTCCCTTCATTAGCAGGCAGATTCTCAACCACTGCGCCACCAGGGAAGCCCCTCAGTTTACTAAAACTTTTTAAACTGCCGCATATTGGGCATTATTATTTCACTATCTTTCTAAAAGACAAGATGTTACCCTGCAGCTCCATACCAGGTCAATGATTTAAATCCAATTCTGTGAGAAAAGTTGAAAGTGTCCGACAATGAATCATTAGTACACATTTCCAGAAGAATCCATATCTTCCTTAGACGTTGCCTGTCTAACTTGGCCTAACTATGTTGGATGTGCAACTCACGACAGGACAATGGAATAAGTGGGTAGGATTGCTTGCCCAGAAATGTTCTCCTTTGTCCCTTGCTCTTTCTCCCTTTTTCCCCCTGCCCAATCTCAGAAGTGGACAAAAATATTGTTTTTTTCTTAGTGCTCCCATATTATGGGAAGAAAGGCAGTCTTGCAACACTTATTATAAAACTCAATTCCTTGAAGCAGGCTGCAGGGGGATGCTCATGAATAACAAAGAGGAAGGAAAGGGAAATTTGTGAGAAACAAAAAAAAGGAGTAATTTTCCTGGGATTGAAAAATAATTCAAAATGCAACAAATCAATAAAACAAACATAAATCTGTGAGAAAAAGACCTGCGAGAGAGAATATATATTATAAATGTGCAGTTTTGTTACCCAGAATGCTCACAGTGAAACCAAGAGTAGAAAACTGGAGGTTTTTGAATCTCTTATAAAGTAGAACGAGCATCTGTTCCACGAGTTCCAGGACTGAATGCTAATGCTGCATGTACGCGACAGAGATTTTTACACCATGTTTTGTGATCTCTGACCTGTGAGGTTACTTAGGTGTACCACTGCCTCCCTTACCTCACCCTGACCCTGAGTTAAAATGTGTGTTTAGTGTTGGAATGGTCTCCGGTGCATGTAATAACACTGTACTATTACTTAATAAAATATTTTATATCACTCCCGAGAATCATCAATTCAACTCACTATTCACCTGCTCCCTCCATGCCATCCCCCCAAAATAAAAGCCATATGCTTCAAATCCATATGAAATTGGGAGTAATAAAACATGATCTTTTATTGTGTTATTTATAATCCAGAATGTTGTTAAGGGAAAAGAAAAAAAAAGCTCCTGTATGTCATCATCTCTGTCATTTGTTTGAGAGGATGGAAGCTAATGATGCATGTAATACGGTTGTGGACAGTGCTTTACCTTTGGTTTTTTTCACCTGTTTTCCGAGAGAGCAATCAGTTGCTTGACGTAAGGAAAGCAGCATGGATGTGATCCCAGAGGCTTCTCAATTGCCACACAGTCATCTGGGAGAAGGAAATAAATAGCCCTCTTTAGGACTTAAAGTGGAGGTAGTCTTTCCTGTAGGTCTGCTGTTCCCCGCCATCTCAGCTGAGAGTTGCTGCAGACAAAGGTGTTGCAGGTCCCTCTTTTTCAGTGTGAGAACTGGAATACCTGACTATCATTGGCCTAGGGAATTGGCACAGTTTTGGCAACTGTGAGGACCGCTCTCCACGTCTCTTTTATGTTTTAGATAAAATGCCAAGCTGTAAATGGGAATGATGCCCTGGGGGAAGGTCTGGTCTTCAGCAGGTTCTCTGAAGTGAACATTTCTGGGTATCTCACATACATGCCCTGATTATTTTATTAAGGCTCTTCTGTTGACTTGTGCTTGTCTCAGCATATTTTAGACTTGGCTTTAGTGACCTGACTCACTCTTATTGACCCATACCCAGTCTGTGGCTTCATTCTACCACTGGCCCTTGTACCTAGAGGGTGTGAATGATACCCAGGCATCCTTTGGTACCTTTCTAAAAGAATACTGGCTGATAGGAGCAAATAAATGAATATAGCATGGTTAATATTTATGTTGAGTAGGAAGCATCCTACAGACCAGGTCTTTAGCTGTGTCCTCTTCTCCATTAGTTCAACTGTTGATCATGCCACCGTTTCTGTTTTTAATTTGCATGTTCACTTAAAATGCCAATATTTGGGGGGAAGTGAGAGTGAAATAAAACCATTATCAGGCAATAAAGTATTAATGTTAAAGCAGGCATTATTTGATGCCCAAGAACAATATTCAGATATAAGCCACTGAAAGTGGCATCACTAAGATTTGTTTGAGGAATTTGGGGAGTGGGGAGGGGGAATGGGAAGCAGATCTTCCATTATACTCCAGTGTTTTGTGTGTTCACTTTACTAGCTAGCTTTACTAGCTAGACTGTCCCTTCTCCCTTTCAACAGCTGGCTATTACCAACTCCATGCCCACCATTTGTAAATGTTACTACGTTAAGAGCCCTAGTGAAATAATTAATTTCTCTGTAGTGAGTATTGCTTTTATTCTGAGGTCAGATTTATTTGGACATGCTTCTGGTATCTCAATAAAGTGTATCCATGAACTTTCATCCATGAACTACAGTGAATATAGATATTTCCATGCAACATTTTATTTTACTATTCTTTGCTTCCACATTGTTTGGTATTGCCTTCTTGTTTTCACATTTAGTCTATTTTCTGTCCCTCATTTCGTCTTTTGTTGAATTTTTATCAACTCTATTCTGTGGGTGTTATCAGTTCCTCTAGCAATATATCCCAGGTTTACTAATAAACAGTCTCTAGTTTTGGCTATGGCTAGAAAGTCTATTAGACATGAAATAAAAAGCACAGTGGAAATTGTGCTGTCTCTTTTCTTGGAAAGGTTTCAGCATTCAGGTCAGATGTAAGCTGGTTCACACAGTGTCATAGGCACAGGAATGGAATAGCATTCTTGTGAGAGCTGAGCCTGCCATTGTTTTCATAATAATCTTCTGTTTGGGGGTTCAGTGTATATTTTATTGATACTTTTATATACAACCATTTTCATGATTATACTTCTCAAGCAGTAATTAAATTCAACAAATATTTATTCGTTTCTTACTTCATGTCAGGCACTATGTAAATACTGTAGTTTCATAGGAACAACATAGGTCTGCTGTTTGTCTCCGTGCTATTTGTAGTCTAGAAAGGATTCATAATAACAACACTTATGTGGCATTTCATAGTTAAACAAACACTTTCACTTTTATCATCTCATTTGGTCTTCATGAACTCTGGGAGTAATAAGGGTGGATGTTAACATTCCCATTTCACAGAGGAGGGAAATGGCTTAAAAAGATGAAGTGAGTTTCTCAAGGTCACAGCTAGTAAGGGGCAGGTTTAGGGCAGTGAGTAGAAGAAACTTTATTTGAAATTCTCCTATAAACATAGAAGTCCTTAAACTCCAATAACATGTGACTAAAGATATTTGCTTCATCACAGCTCCAGATTAGTATCTTTCTGATTATAATGCTCTCCATCATCCATCTTCCAAAAAATAAAAAAAAAAAGGATACGGAGAATAGAATTGCTGTAAAGGCAAGCTATTTGACACTCTCCATAAAATATTATTGTTGTTTCTCAGTCTTATCCCAGGGGGATAGTTAAATCTAAGAAACACTAATTTATATGTCAGACCAATAGTATAGTCCAACAGAAGATCAATTTAAATGGACATTTATTCCTTGATTTTTATTTTTAAAGAGATACTAGTAGAATAAAAGCCATTTCATAAAAGAAGCTAATCTTTTTTCTTTGTTCCTTCTGGTTCCTGCTACAGTGCTGCCTGGCTCTCTCATCCTTAGTACAAAGGTAGAGGAAAGACAGAGTACCTCTTTATCATTAGTAGCCAGTATTTTTCTCCTTCTTTATAAAACTTGACACATGATTATTTTAACTAAGAAATTTATTTACATGCAATTCATAGCCTGATATACTCTGGTCTTAGAGTATATCAGCAAATATATGAAACATTTCCATAGCACTTTATGGGAGAATGAAGCACTAAGAGCTTTCCAAATATCTTCCTAACCTCTATGCAGCAGTGCACACCCTTAACCACTTCCTGTATCTTGAAGTTCTCTCTTCCCTTAAATTCTATAACCCTGAATTGTCTAATTCTCTTCCTATCTCCAGTTCCCTAACTGCTTTATTTTTTTCTCATGCTTTTCTTATACTCGCAACTGCAGTAATACCTTGAAGTTCTATCCTTATTATCCCTTTTCTGATAGAGCTCATCGTTTGATAGTGTATCTATTTTCATTATTTTATCAGTCATCTAATATGAATGACTTTCTAAGTCATATATTTAGTTTTGAATTCTCTCTTAAAGCCAATTCACCAAAATATCCTCTGGATAATATCATCTTACATACTATAACTAATATTTTAGTATTTTAGTATTTTAAAAACCAAATATCTCATTTCAACCTCAAATTTATTTCACTCAGCATGATGGTCTCCCTTTATTTCTGCTGGCAATACCCTTAATCTCCTAGTGTTGAAACTCAAGTTTAAACCTGTATTCATCATCCTCCCCTTTTATTAACCTATTTAATGAGTTTCTAAAACCTGTTAATTTCCTTTTCTAAAATTACAATTACTTTTGTTTTTATTTATACTGCTACCATCAGGTACTCTATTTTCACTGCTGTCAAATTTATTTTTTAAACATGGATATCATCAGTCTGTGACCACCATCAAAAACTGTCAATATCTCCCAATGTCAAAGGCCTGACAGTCAAGTCTGCAAGCCTGCAATGGCACTTTCTGACACTTACTCACTTCAACGTATATCTCAGCTCAAGTGTTATATTCTGTCTTAGGTAGCTTTTTGTCTGAACTTGTTTTTATGGCTTTGTCCATGCTGTTTCCCCAATGGATGATTTCTCCTCTCCTTCTTACCACATCCTAAGAACTCCATGGATCATTTACAGTTTGTTCTATTTCCCATATTCTGTGTAAGTCATCACTGACCATCCAGAATGGAAATATGTCTTGGCTCTGTTATGCTATAATAGATCATTTGGCCTTTGCATATAATGCCTTAAAAATTTAATTGTCCTTGGGCTTCCCTGGTGGCGCAGTGGTTGAGAGTCTGCCTGCCGATGCAGGGGACATGGGTTCCTGCCCCAGTCCAGGAAGATCCCACATGCCGCGGAGTGGCTAGGCCCGTGAGCCATGGCCACAGAGCCTGTGTGTCCGGAGCCTGTGCTCCGCAACGGGAGAGGCCACAACAGTGAGAGGCCCGCGTACCACAAAAAAAAAAAATTAATTGTCCTTTGTACACATGTATTTCCTATCTTCCCAACTAATTTCTAAAGTGCTTATTCCAGGGATTATGTCTTATTTCTTCTTGCAGCTGCCACAATAACTATACCAAGCCACTTTAGGCACTTAATAAACAGTTCATTGGTTGCATATAAAGAAGATAAATTCTTAATGAAAATTATTTATATTGAAAAACTATATATGCATGGTTCAAGATGGAGGAGTAGAAGGATGTGCGCTCACTCCCTTTTGCGAGAGCACCGGAGTCACAACTAACTGCTGAACAATTATCGACAGGAAGATACTCGAACTCACCAAAAAAGATACCCCACATCCAAAGACAAAGAAGAAGCCACACTGAGACTGTAGGAGGGGTTCAATCACAATAAAATCAAATCCCATAACTGTTGGGTGGGTGACTCACAAAGAAGAGAACAATTATACTGCAGAAGTCCACCCACTGGAGTGAAGGTTCTGAGGCCCAAGTCCACCCACTGGAGTGAAGGTTCTGAGGCCCACGTCAGGCTTCCCAACCAGGGGGTCTGGCAACAGGAGGAGGAATTCCCAGAGACTCAGACTTTGAAGACTAGTGGGATTTGATTGCAGGACTTTGACAGGAATGGGGGAAACAGAGACTCCACTCTTGGAGGGCACACACAAAGTAGTGTGCACATCAGGACCCAAGGGGAAGGAGCAGTGTCCCCGTAGGAGACTGAACCAGACCAACTTTCTAGTATTGGAGGATCTCCTGCAGAGGGAGGGGGTGGCTGTGGCTCACTGTGGGTACAAGGAGAGTGGCAGTAGAAGTTCTGGGAATTACTCCTTAGCACGACCCTCCGGAGTCTGCCATAAGCCCCACCAAAGAGCCTGTAGCTTCCAGTGCTGGGTCACTTCAGACCAAACAACCAACAGGGAGGGAACTCAGCACCACGCATCAGCAGACAAGAAGATTAAAGTTTCACTGAGCTCTGCCCACCAGAGTAATACCCAGCTCTACCCACCACCAGTCCCTCCCATCAAGAAGTTTGCACAAGCCTCTTAGATAGCTTCATCCATCAGACGGCAGACAGCAGAAGAAAGAAGAACTACAATCCTCCAGCCTGTGGAACGAAAACCACATTCACAGAAAGATAGACAAAATGAAAAGGCAGAGAACTATGTATCAGATGAAGCAACAAGATAAAACCCCAGAAAAACAACTAAATTAAGTGGAGATAGGCAACCTTCCAGAAAAAGGATTCAGAATAATGATAGTGAAGATGATCCATCACCTCAGAAAAAGAATGGAGGCAAAGATCGAGAAGATGCAATAAATGTTTAACAAAGACCTAGAAGAATTAAAAAACAAACAGAGATGAACAATACAATAACTGAAATGAAAAATATACTGGAAGGAATCAATAGCAGAATAACTGAGGCAGAAGAACGGAGAAGTAAACTGGAAGACAGAATGGTGGAAATCACTACTATGGAACAGAATAAAGAGAAACAATGAAAAGAAATGAAGACAGCCTAAGAGACCTCTGAGACATTAAACACAACAACATTCACAGTATAGGGGTGCCAGAAGGAGAAGAGAGAGAAAGGACTTGAGGAAATATTTGAAGAGATTATAGTCAAAAACTTCCCTAACATGGAAAAGGAAATAGTCACCCAAGTCCAGGAAGCACAGAGAGTCCCAGGCAGGAAAAACCAAAGGAGAAACACGCTGAGACACACAGTAATCAAATTGACAAAAATTAAAGACAAAGAAAAATTATTAAAAGCAACAAGGGAAAAACGACAAATATCATACAGGGGAACTCCTATAAGGTTAACAGCTGATTTCTCAGCAGAAACTATACAAGCTAGAAGGGAGATTCACCTTCTAGTACAAGCTAGAAGGGACCAGATGGCTTCACAGGTGAATTCTGTCAAACATTTAGAGAAGAGCTAACACCCATCCTTCTCAAACTCTTCCAAAAAATTGCAGAGGAAGGAACACTCCCAAACTCATTCTACGAGGCCACCATCGCCCTGAAAACAAAACCAAAAAGAGGTACTACAAAAAAAGAAAATTACAGACAAATATCACTCACGAACACAGATGCAAATATCCTCAACAGAATACTAGCAAACAGACCCAACAACACGTTAAAAGGATCATACACCATGATCATGTGGGATTTATTCCAGGGATGCAAGGATTCTTCAATATACACAAATCAATCAATGTGATACACCATATAAACCAACTGAAGAATAAAAATTATATGATCATCTCAATAGATGCAGAAGAAGCATTTGACAAAATTCGACACCAATTTTGATAAAAACTCTCCAGAAAGTGGGCATAGAGGGAACCTACCTCAGCATGATAAATGCCACATACAACAAACCCACCACAAATCTCAATGCTGAAAAACTGAAAGCATTTCCTCTAAGATCAGGAAGGAGACAAGGGTGCCCACTCTCACGACTATCATTCAACACAGTTTTGGAACTCCTAGCCATGGCAATCAGAGAAGAAAAAGAAATAAAAAGAATACAAATTGGAAAAGAAGAAGTAAAACTGTCACTGTTTACAGATGACATGATACTATTCATAGATAAGCCTAAGGATGCAACCAGAAAACTACTAGAGCTAATCAATGAATTTGGTAATGTTTCCAGATACAAAATTAATGCACAGAAATCTCTTGCATTCTTATATGCTAAAATGAGCAATCAGAAAGAGAAATTAAGGAAACAATCCCATTCACCATTACAACAAAATGAATAAAATACCTAGGAATAAACCGACCTAAGGAGGTAAAAGATCTGTAGTCAGAGAAATATAAGACATGGATGAAAGAAATCAAAGATGATACAAACAGATGGAGAGATGTACCATGTTTTTGGATTAGAAGAATCAATATTGTGAAAACGACTATACTACCTCAAGCAATCTACAGATTCAATGCAATCCCTATCAAATTACCAATGGCATTTTTTACAGAAGTAGGACAAAAAATCTTAAAATTTGTATGGAGACACAAAAGACCCCGAATAGCCAAAGCAATCTTAAGTAAGAAGAATGGAACTAGAGGAATCAGGCTCCCTGACTTCAAAGCTATAGTAATCAAGACAATATGGTACTGGCACAAAAACAGAAATATAGATCAGTGGAACAGCATAGAAAGTCCACTGATAAATCTATACACCTATGGTTAACTAATCTATGACAAAGGAAGCAAGGATATACAATAGAGAAAAGACAGCCTCTTCAATAAGTGGTGCTGGGAAAAATGGACAGCTACATGTAAATGAATGAAATTAGAACACTTCCTAACGCCATACACAAAAATAAACTCAAAATGGATTAAAGACCTAAACGTAAGACTGGACACTATAAAACTCTTAGAGGAAAACATAAGAAGAACACTCTTTGACATAAATCACAGCAACATTTTTTTTGACCCACCTCCTAGAGTAATGGAAGTGAAAGCAAAAATAAACAAATGAGACCTAATGAAACTTAAAAGCTTTTGCACAGCAAAGGAAACTATAAACAAGACTAAAAGACAGCCCTCAGAATGGGAGAAAAGATTTGCAAATGAATCAACAGACAAAGGATTAATCTCCAAAATATATAAACAGCTCATGCAGCTCAATATTAAAAACACAGCCCAATCAAAATATTGGCAGAAGACCTAAATAGACATCTCTCCAAGAAGGACATACAGATGGCCAAGAAGCACATGAAAAGCTGTTCAACATCACTAATTATTAGAGAAATGCAAATCAAATCTACAATGAGGTATCACCTCACACCAGTTAGAATGGGCATCACCAGAAAATCTACAAACAACAAATACTGGAGAGGGTGTGGAGAAAAGGGAACCCTCCTACACTGTTGGTGGGAATGTAAAATGATACAGCCACTATGGAGAACAGTATGGAGGTTCCTTAAAAAACTAAAAATAGAACTACCATATGACCCAGCAACCCCACTACTGGGCATATACAGAGAAAACCGTAATTCAAAAAGACACATGCACCCCAGTGTTCATTGCAGCACTATTTACAATAGCCATGTCATGGAAGCAACCTAAATGCCCATCGACAGACATTGAATATTGAAGATATGGGACATATATACAATGGAATATTACTCAGCCATAAAAAGGAACGAAACTGGGTAATTTGCAGAGACACGGACGGATGTAGAGACTGTCATACAGAATGAAGTAGGTCAGAAAGAGAAAAACAAATATCGTATATTAATGCATATATGTGGAATCTAGAAAAAAGTTACAGATGAACCAGTTTGCAAGGCAGAAATTGAGACACAGATGTAGAGAACAAATGTATGGACACCAAGGTGGGAAAGCAGGGTGGGAGGTGGTGGTGGTAGGATGATTTGGGAGATATTGGGATTGATATGTATACACTAATATGTATAAAATGGATGACTAATAGAAACCTGCTGTATAAAAATAAATAAATAAAAAAAATTTTAAAAAAGAATTTGGTTGGTGATAATTCTTCATCCATTGTTCATAACTGCTTTAGGCACTCACAAAACTAAAAACAAATAAAAATTCATCAATCAGTTTCAATTCCTTTGGCAGTTGACCAAAGTCCAAAACAGATGATGGACAAACATAAACAAATATCGTTCCAGTGTCTGATTCTTTAATCCCAGGCATAACCTTCTCTAGGCTGTATCCATCCCTTTCTTTCTTCTAAATGGGACAATTATCAAAGCTTTTCCTACTTGATTGTGCCCAGAGAAGGTAAACTTGCTTACTGAGGCACAAAAAATGACAAGTTGAGCAGCAGTGGCCCAGTGGTGGTGGTGGGGCAGTTACATTATGTATTTACTGGATCCAATATCTTTTAGTCAGGTTGCTTTAATAGGCAGGTTCTACATTGCGTGTTAACAATTGTTTTTCCCCAATAGCGTGTAAACCCTGGAGACTGAGAAATGTGCTTTATTCATTTCTGAATCCTCAGTGCCTATCAGTTTTGTGCACATAATTTGTTTGCAAAATTTATTAATTCCTTCCTTTTCTTAGTGCACAATAGTGTTTTGCCCTCTTTTTATCCAACAATAAGTGGATCACTTGTATGTCAAGTCATCAGCTGCCATTGGGTAAAATTTTGCTTAAACAAACAGATAAACATACACAAGAAAGAGGGGAGAGACTCTCCCCACTCCTCCACACACACATACTTTCCTCCCTTTGCCTCTCCGCCCACACATTAATTTATTAGACAGAAAATAGGAAAAGACTAAAGAAAATAGTCCTCCATGGTGCTGGGATTGTGACTCTGCTGATGATCTAGGTCATGCAATTCCACACTTCATCAAATATGAAGGAGAAAAGCAGTATTTCAGGCCCATACCTATAGGTCAGTGGTTCTCCACCATGGGTAATTTTGCCACAAAGGGAACATTTGGAAGTGTCTTGAGACATTTTATTATTATTATTATGCTTTTGCGGTATGTGGGCCTCTCACTGTTGTGGCCTCTCCCGTTGCAGAGCACAGGCTCCGGACGCGCAGGCTCAGCAGCCATGGCTCACTGGCCCAGCCGCTCCGCGGCATGTGGGATCTTCCTGGACCGGGGCACGAACCCGCGTCCCCTGCATCGGCGGGCGGACTCTCAACCACTGCGCCACCAGGGAAGCCCTTGAGACATTTTTGATTGTTCGAACTGTGTGTGTGTGTGTGTGTGTGTGTGTGTGTGTGTGTGTGTGTGTGTGTAGACACACTCCTGGAATCCAGTGGGTGGACGCTATGGATGCTGCTAAACATCCTATAAAACACAGGACAATCCGCACAACAAGCAATTTTCCAGCCCCCAAAGTAAATAGGACCAACCTGATAAACCCTACTTTAGATTCTAATTCAGTAAGTAAATTGGAAGCTTGAATTTTTCATTTTTAACATATATTCTATATGATCTGATATAGATGATTCACAGGCTCTCAAAATGCAAATTTGTCCTTTGAATAATTATTTTATTTCTCTGTGATTCAATCACGTGAGAAAATTATTAGGTATACAGAACATTCAATTAAAACATTCAGTATTTTATACCAGTGCATATGATCTTCATTGATATGGAGTACTTAAAATGAGCTTCACGGACAGCCAGCGTGACTTCTTATTACTAGCGGGAAGCCAGCCAGGGTTAACACCCACACCGTTTAGTCAAGTCTGACAACCTTGTCGGCTCCATTGTCAAGACGTGCGCCTACACAATTACAGCATGTAGTCTGATCTGGTGTCCCACAAAAGAAAACTATTGTAGCAGATGACTGCTTCCAGGATCCCTGCTGTCAGAGAAAATAAACCAGTCATAACTTCTCCATCATCCTGCTACAGAGCATTTTCAGTGGTGCCTATTGCTGCTTCACTCAGGGACTACATGTTGTTTTTCTCTGGTAAATGGTCCAGCTAACTTTTGACCTTATCTCGGGTCATGTCATATTGATTCCTGTATTAAGTTACTGTTGCAAGGTAAGCCTTTTTCTCGGCATTATAAAACTTAATACTACTTGTGATATGCTAACAGCTTCCAAGTCACTGTTTGGAGGGGAATACCATTTCTTTTTGTGCAATACAGAGCGTCAGCCACCCAAGAAGATAGCTTCAGCAGGGCGTTCAGCAGGCTCTTCTTAATCTTCTTTCTCCCCCAGTGTCACAGTCTCAACCATACCCTGTCCACCTGTTCTGCCTACCACTTACAACCACAGCTGCCTTCATGGACCCAAGCAAGGAATCTTTATCTTTCCTCTATCTTTCGTTCTGACATCCAATTACCTGATAAAGTTGTTTCCACCTCCGTTGCATTGCCCATGTTCCTTCTCTGTTCACCATCTCTGCTTCAGTTTAACCCTTGAAAATCTTTGCTTCTAAAATTATAACTGCCTTCCATTTTGTTTCTCTCCCGCTTTTGTCTCTTGACTCCCTTTTAATCTACCTTCTATGGTACTGCCGGTTTTCCTTGTGAAACAACTCTTATATGTCATCTTGCACATACAGTCTGCAAAATGATTGCCTATTACCTATGGAGAAAAATCCAAATTCCTCAGATAGCCAACCAAGACCACTTATAATTTGGGCCCTACCTTCCCCAGCTGTGCCATAGATCGCCTCTCTGGTATTCTAACAAAATTGCATGACTTAGGTGAATAAGGCATATTCTTTCTTATCTCTGCTTTTTCTTGCATTGTTCATTTTACATGGAATGCACTCTGTTTCTTCCTTTCCAGTAGACAAACTCCTATTAATATTGAGAGATGTCTCAAATTATAACAAGTCTTTCTTGACCTCTCTGGACTAAGTATAACAGGTCAGTTTCCCCAGAAAGCAGACTGTAAGACAGAGATTTACCTGCAGAAAGTTTATTGGTTAAATGTTCTTAGAATCATTATCTGTGTGATCTGTGTGAGTAGGAGAGTGGGAAGGAAGCAGGGATATCCAGAGAGAGAAGTTGAACAGTCATGCAGTCACAAAAAAGGCCTCAGAAAATTTTATGGGGAGGTCATAGCTAGCATGACTCTTCAGAGTTGTCCTGAATTCAGGCAAGGAGACTTGGCCTTTATATCTCAATGTTGGAAAGTCACTGTATGCGGATTGCCCCAGAAAGAGGTGTGACATGAGGTAAAGCCCAGGGTCATTCCTAGAGAGGGACTCTGCTAAGAGCTGTGGATAACTCGTACATCATCAGCTGGGGGAATGAGGACTGACACCTTTAAAGAGCTGCTGAGGAGATGTGGATGCAGGACTACATGGCATCCACTACACCAGAGTATCCATGCCTTCTGCTGCTACCTTTATTCTAGAAACTGGCATTTTGTACATTATTTGTTTACATCTTTTGTTCACTAAACCAGGTGGGATAACACCCCAATGTAGCAAAAATAGTTTGTACTAGCCCTTTATTTATTCAAGATAAAAATGTAGCTAAAGATAAATAACATTGATCTACATACTCGGTTCTTAATTTTAAATGAGATTGGCATCTATTTTTAATAATTGAAATTCCACAGACTTTTAACAGGCAATATTTATTCTTCTCATTAATAAAGGACTTAGTTTTTCTGTAACATCAAAAGCATATTGTGCTATTGATACTGTGTACTTATGAGAACGAGAAACCTTGCCATACAAATATCTGGACAAAATGAATGGAAAATAATATTACATGAAAATTATCCAAAAAACTTACCAATGCTCATTTGCAAAGAGAACAAGCTTAATATTCCTTTAGTGCCTGGCAACATACTTAGATTCCCTCTTACTTGTAGAAGAAAACATTATTACAAGATCAAAGATACATATTGAAATAAGAAAGCTGTGGCCTTTGAAGGTAGCTCATTTAGTTCTGATCATTAGATGCTAAAATATAATTGGTTCATCATTATGAATGAAACTATTCAGAAAATGTAATAGAGAGAGCTTTCATAACAATATATTTAGCATAGCATGTAATTACTCATTTACTGTTTATACTGTTCATCATGAGTCAGGTGATGTGAACATTAAAATTTCATCTTGAAAAAAAAATTTTCATCTTGAACGTTGCCTGGCATTTCTTTGTTTAACTTGAATCTTGAAAGTTAAATTCTAGATGTTTTATTCCTAATTATTACTTATTTTATTCCTTTGAATGCAAGAATATAATGAGAAAAATAAAATTTTTTTCTCACTTGTTAAAGATATGTTGAATCTTCATAGGTACCAGACACCATTCTTTATATAAATTACTCAGATTTAGCCAAAATGATGATGTAGCTATGAGTTACCATGTCTGAGCCTGAAGCTCAGAAATAATTTTACAAACCAGTTAACAACTGGGGCCACCAGAAGCTGGAAGAGACAAGGAAGTATTCTCATCTAGAGCCTTCAGTGGTAACTTGACCCTGATTACACCTTGACACCTTGATTTTGAACTTCTGAACTTCAGAACTGTGAGAAAATAAATTGCTGTTGTTTTAAACCTTAGGAAACAAATACATATTTTGGTGCCCTCTTGAATTGTCATTTGAAAAAAGAAAAAAAATCAGTTTTTATTTATAAAACCTCTCCATTTATGATATTGTAGGTATTTAAGGCTTAGAGACTAACCAGCCCAATGTTGACAGCATTCGGGGCTGCTAAATCTCAGAGAGCTAGCTCCCTCTAGCACCCAGAACTGGAGCAGGTTGGCACAGGCTGATGCATGGATGAAACAGAGTTAGTTCAGGCTGTGTGTAAATCTCCCACCCCACCTACCCACAAGCTGTGACTCCACATCTTTCTCACTCAACAAGGTTTCCACTCTTCAGCTAAGAATGCTTAGCTCATTGTATTATTTTAGAGAGGAGGGCATTGAACCTCTAAGCTAAGACTTATCCACAATGACACAGTGAACTAATTTTTGACCCAGATCTCTTGTTCTTACTATCCTTTGCTTTCTGTTGGATAGGAGGACACCTGGACCTGAGACTGAAGCATAAATATTGGTAACTCAGTGAAGTGTAATCATTTGTATTAGGAAGACAATATTTGTAAAATATATTTGCATTTGTCTTAAATCACTTATTTCCAACCCATGTGATGCTAATTGTATAGGACTTTATTCAGATTAACCGAACATTTATAGATCACCTTTTATGCATGCCACATTTTCATTTCTATTATCATGCTTATCAGCATTGTAACTTCAGATGTGTCATTTATCCAAGGTAAGTAACACTTGTTTTCTAGTTCCTAGTCTGTTTTTCACTACTACTATTGCAAAAGGTAGTACAAACGGTGACCATATATTTTTAAGAGAGAAACAAAGCACTATTTAGAAACACACTGGACAACAGGCGTCAACCAGGACTGTTCTGGTGCAACAGGACATGAAGTATAAATAAGAACGGTCTGGGATATTACCACCATATTTCTTTTAAGTTGAATTTTGAACATGATGATTGAAGGTGCTAACTCCCCAGTATGTAATGTAGTTATGTTTTAAGAAAAAGGTATCTCTCTAAGAAGTGCATTGTAGCAGTCAAACGCAAAACTGGGATACAATGTAGTCTAAGATATAGCCTGGTGCAAAGGTTTGTAAGAATACCTAGAGTGCTCCCTGAGAAATCAGACTTAGTGGGAGTCAGCCATAATTCTTGTTTAGGTTCACTCAAGCACAGTTGGGCTCACTGTCCTCCATGCTTCTTAAATCCTTTATTCACTCCTCTTTTAGAGCATTTAATTTATTATGTTGTAACTTTTCATGGATGTGCCCCTCTCCCCCAGTAGAATGTGTGTCTTGTCACTTTGTGCTATCCTTGGTGCAGAGTGACAGTAGCTCACCATGGGCAAACTGTTTGGGGGGATATCACTGTGAACAGCAGATGGGCATACAAGAAAGCAGGCTTCTGTTTCTTAATCCTAAGACAAACACCCATCAGAGCCAAGAGCAGAGAAAGAAATGGGCCACATTAGTAGTTTGAATTGTTTATACATAATTTGACGTAGTTGATTTTAATAATAATGGTTATCAATAAACATGAAAACAACAAATGCATATATAGTGTTTAATATGTGCAAGGACTCTTTTAAGATACCTTCACACCAGTTGTACACTGAGGACCAAAATGATCTTAACATGATTTTACTATTCCAGAGTCTTCATTAGCATAACTGTCTTATTCCAGAAGACTCTTGCCCAGGATGGTGAAAGTTGGAAATAACTGCATTGCTTGTTACAGGAATTCCCAAGACCCATTACCTCTTCAACAGAAAGCACCAAAGGTGTATCGTATAAGAATTCTTGACTCTCTCTCCTCAAAATGCTCTCCCTGTTGTTTTTATCAATCCCAAACTGTTATGATTCTTAGCCAATCCTCATCAGGACCCATATTTTGTGAAAAATCTGCTTTTAACCAGACTTCAAAATTTCAATAAATCCAGCTTTGTTCTCTTCCGCTACAACATGCTGTCAGACACTGTAGAGGTTTTATTCTCCTGGATAAGCCATAAACTCAGTTTTGTCATATCAAGAGCTTATAAATTGCTTTGCTCTTCTGGGAAGCTCTCAGCAAGCACTTTACATATAACTAACTTAATTCTCACAGAAACTCTATGGTGTTTAGTGTACTATTAGTGTATTATTATTATTCCCATTTTGCAGAGGAGAAACTAAGTCCAAGGTTATTCTGTGAGTAGATGATAGAGCTGAGATCTGAATCTAGGGCTGTCTGACCCTATAGCCAGTGTATCTGCATTATATTCCTGGGAGTCATTTAAAAGCCACTTTAATTGGCCTCATTTGGAAGAAATCTCAAAGCATTAGAATAAAGGAAAACACTTAAATTTAAAAAAGGGCATAACTAGAAATGCAACATTTTAAATATTATATCATTTACATAAATTATTATTCTCCATTTAAAGGAGAATTATGACATTTTCAATGGTCATGAAAAGTATCTTAATACTAGACTCCTATCCCAGTGATTGTTCTAACTGATTTTAATTAAAAGGTTATTCTAATGCAATGTAACAAAATTCAATGGTTTACTAATATTATCTATGATGGAATCAAGACTTCATATGTCAGTAAGCTAGAAGGATATGGCAAAACGAACACAAATATATACAGGTAAATACAAATTCTGGTGTTTAGGCCTAAAAAATAAATTATGTTAAATGCTTGCTAACAACTAAAGCTGACTCACAATGAATCCTCCAATAAAGTAACTATTTAAGCAGAACACTGAAGACCCTCCTTCTGGAATATTCTGTATGACAGTTAAATATAATGATATTGAAATTTATTTCCAGTTACTAGATCCATACTACTGATATAACTGTGGTTTGACAGATCCAAAGCTTGCATTCAAGTTTTAGTAATGTGGCATTTAGTCAGCCAGCCTTCAACTGACATATTTACCTATACATATTTTTTGGTTGTTGTTGGGAGGGTTTGGGCAAAGCTTTTTTACCTACTTATATACATGTTCACATAACTTTGGCCATGACCGGATGTCCAAAAAAGGAGGGAGACCTGGAGACAGAATTTATCATAGAGCTTGAATTCTGCATGAAGGCTGGCAGAGGAAATAAACCATTTGTTTTAATTCTCTGATGTGTCTGAGGTTAGTTGCCGTCCTTCCCTAGCCTTCCCTAGAATTAGCTTGTCTGAGTGAATCCAGGAGTTCAGCCATTGAAAGTATGGCTGATTAATGTGTACCTGCCTTGAGTTAACTTGTCTCTGAGGGTAGGAGCCTCTATACTTGACCTTGAGGAACCACTTTGTTCTGAGCAGTGATTGCAGTAGTAGCAGTGTCAGGAGTGTCAGTGACTAGAGGGGGTGCCTCAGCCAAGGGATGCTGATAATGCCTTGGACCCAGGGATGCTAGGACTCCAGCACATAAAATCTCAGCTCTGCATTCAACAATGGCAATGTTGTCTAAGTAAGTTATCAGAGAACTTAGAGGGCATTAAGCTATGATGGCCAGAGCAAGGGTTTTTTCACTATAGGGCAACACAACTTTGAGGCTAAATTTCTTCTTTCCTTGACCACCAGAATCCTGAGCATCTGCCATGAAGCACTGAATGAGCATTTTTCTTTTTTTCCTTTTTCTTGAAACCATTAAAAAGTGGTCTTAAAGAAAACATTTGGTGAACACAAAAGGCTGAAACAAATCTTTTCTTGGCTTTTTAAAAAGCAAGCGTATGTTGATATAATATTTCTCTGTGGTTTTTTTTTAACAAGTTCTTTATTATTTTCATCAATATTCTTCATAATTATTTTTATTGCTATAAAGAACTATATATATGTGCCAGAGGCTCAAGAGGGAGGGGTATGGGGATATATAAATGCATATGGCTGATGCACTTTGTTGTACAACAGAAACTAACACAGCATTATAAAGCAGTTATATTCCAATAAAGATTAAAAATGAAAAAAAAAAAGAACTATAAGATTAGGAATAGACTTAGGTAAATTTTTACCACTGTTGGGGATGGAGAAATTTCCCCCTCTACGCTACTTGAGTTCTTGTGGCTAGACGAATAAAAAAATTGACCCAACACATATTAACCGGAGAAAAGAAACAAATTTTAATTCTTGCACATGGAGGTCTCACAGAAGTGGGACCTAAAAAGTGGCCAAAACAGGCAGCTTTTATACTTTAGACAAAGAAACAAATTTGTGAGGAATTGACAAAGAAACTTAGATTTGGGGTTCTTAATTAATCAAGACTCTAGACAGAGTTTGGGCTTGGGGTACTAAATTAAAGAAGTAACAGTGTTTTATAAGGCTTCTTGGCCCTGAATTCTCTATCTCTGGTGGTAAGGATGTCCTTCTACCTCCAGATGCACATTTTATATGGTAGGTTTATTTCCTGCTTTCAGGGGGACAGAGAAGGGTCACAGTTTCCTTCTTACATTGGCTGCTTCTCAAGTAACTTCAATTCAAAATAATCAATATGCCATTGTGACATATTTTGGGGTTGTCTGCCCTGAGCCCCAACACTACAGTCAGAATCCTGAGGAGTTCCATCTTGCCAAAAACTTATTCAAGCTTCCCCCTGTGGTCAAATATTCCCCCATCCCTAACCTGTGATTTTCACTGATCTTTTCTCCATTCCTATAGTTTGGCCTTTCTAGAAAGTTGAATAAATGGAATCACAGTTTGTAATCTTTTGAGACTGGCTTCTTTCACTCAGCTTAATGCTTTTGAGATGCATCAATGTTATTGCATGTCAATATTCCTTTCCTTTTTATTTCTGGGTATTATTCCATTGTATGGATATGCTGCATTTTGTTTATTCAATCACCTGTTAAAGGTCATTTATGTTATTTTCTGGTTGGGGGCTGTTATGAATAATGCTGCTATAAACACATTTGTACAGAGGTTTTATGTAAACATAAGTTTCCATTTTCTAGGGCAAATATTTAGGAGTAAAATTGCTGGGTCATATAAGTAAGTGTCTTTAACTGTAAACAAAATATATATTACTTTTATATTATATGATTATGTATGTCATAACATATTTTATACATATAATTATATATCATATATAATAGGTATAAATTTATTATAAAATTTATATATTAAGATATATATCCTTATAAGAAATGCACCATTTTGCATTTCTGTCAGAAGTGTGTGAGTGCCAGTTGTCTTGCATTGGTGTCAGCACTTGAAATTGTCAAATTTTGTTTTTCTCCCATTCTAAATAGGTATGAAGGGTAGTCTCATTGTAGTTTTAATTTGCATGCTTCTAATGGCTACTGTACTGAGCATCTATTAATATGCTTATTTGCCATCTGTGTGTCTTTTTTTGGTAAAGTATCTGTTGAAATCTTTTGTTTATTTTGTTTTTTTCGTTACTGTTGAGTTATGAGAATTTTTTATAAATTCTGTAAAATGTCCTTTATGAATATGTGATTTGCAAATATTTTTCCCACTCTGTAGCTTGTCTTTTAATTCTCAGAAACTTTCACACAGCAAACATTTGTTTCTCTTTATTTTGATGAAGTCTAATTTTACAACTTTTTCTTTTATAGATAATGTTTTTGTTTTTTGTTTTTGTTATATGTAAGAACTTTTTGTCAAAGCTTAGGTCAGATTTTTCTCCTATGATTTTTTTCTGAAATTTTACCTTTATTTGTAGTGCAATGACCTATTTTGAGTTAATTTTCCTATGAAGTGTGAAGTTTAGGTTGAGGGTTTTCTTTTTTGGTATATGGATGTCCAGTTATTCCAACATCATTTATTGAAAAAACTGCCCTTTCTGTATTGAATTACCTTGGAATTTTCATCAAATATCAATGAATCATATTTGTGTGGGTCAGTTTCTGAACTCTCTATTGTGATCCATTGATCTATGTTCCTCTCTTTTCTCCAGTGCCACTATCTTGACTACTGAAGCTTTATAATGAATGTTAGGAACAGGTAGTATGAGTCTCCCAATTTTAATTTTTCAGTATTATTTTTGTTTTACTTCCATTGCTTGTTCATATAAACTTTAGAATCAGATTGACTAAATGTATAAAAATAACTCCAGGGATTTCTTTTTTGGAATTACATTAAATCTATAGATCAACTTGGGGAGAATTAACATGTTAACTATATTGTGTCTTCCAGTTCAGGGAACATGATATGTCTTTTCCCTTATTTAGGTCTCCAGTTTCTTCTATTAGTGTTTTATAGTTTTTAAACTCAGTTATTATTAGTTCTAGGATAGTTTTTCAAAATTCCTTGGAATTTTTTACATAGGCAAGCATGACATCTCTGAATAAGGACAGTTTTCATCTCGCATTTTCCAATCTGTATGTCTTTTATTTCTTTTTCTTCTCTTATTTCACTGGCTAATTCTTCTAGCACAATATTGAATCAGAGTGGTGAGAATGGATTTCCTTTTGTTCCCAATTTTAAAATAAATATAATCAGTCTTTTACTATTAGGTATGTGGGTTAAAAGTGTGTTTTTTTGAAATACTTTATTAGATACAGGAAGTTTCCCACTATTGCTAGTTTCCTGAGCATTTCTGTAATGAAACAGCATTCTTGATTTCCTCTTGCACTGATAAGAATAATTCTAGTCAGAACTATATATTCAAGAAAGAGGTCATATTGGGAGTTGAGGGAAATAACTGAGTTTATTGCAAAACTGTGTAGTCCAAGGTCAGAATTGTGGTCTTTAAGGTGTCAATATTGAGTGACATTGCTTTGAACTCTAAACTAGTGGAACCATATATAACAGCCTCTCTATGAAATTTATTGGGTGATATCTACCAATTGAATAACCACTGGGGAAAAAAATTTATAAAAAGACTTCAGATCAGCATTTGCTTCATCAGGACTATATCTTTATCTTATATAAGGAACAGATTACCAGGTAAATGGAGGAATAGAAACTTTCTATAGCTAGTTCATTTATAATGTATGTCCTATAGTCTTCCAAAAATATTTAAATTTGCTACAGAGATAAATATGTAGGCATATTATAGCGTAAAATGTTGGTTAAATAAATAATTGCACTATTTTTCAATTAATGCCTTACTGACTACTAATTTTGTAAAGTTACATTTCTCTAGGTGTTTGAGGCTGATTAAACTCAGTCGTCTCACTGCACTTACCTTACACTTCTTTAGAAGAGTTGTTCATGTAGTTTTCTGTTATTCAATTTACATGAATAATTGCATCACGCAGTACATAGCAAGACAGATTGCATTGGCCACTACCTTGTTCCTGAATATAATTTAAGGTGTTGACATTACTTTAAAAACCTCTAAGTGTTTGCAGTTCTCACTGCATTATAAATTATTGTTCCCAACTGAAATTTCAAAATAAGGGAGATAAGCCAATATACTCCTACTGTTATTGCCTGAAATCTACCTTTGGGAAGTCAGGGCATGGTCATTTATTGGTATGATATCATCTAAGGACGATTTTGACTGTCTTTGCCTGGAAAACTAATATTTGGTCTCTCAGTAGCTGGTATGAGGCATACAGTTTTGAGATTTTCAGGTGGCATCTTAAAATTTTATAGCTGACTTTGTTACACTGCAATATAAATTGCAATGTCATGAGGAATCTCTTTTTAATGCCTTTATTAGCTGTTTCTCCCTGAAGCAGTTCTTAGAAGAGCACATTTTAAAATTTAAACAAATCTGAAGAGGGATTAAGAAAATGTATGGCTTGGCATAATTACAAATTTAGAGCAAAGACTATTTGTACACTCATTTTCTTACAAGTGAAATTTATTCATTGGGTTTTGCAGTGATGTTTTGTATTCTTGGACTGCACATCTCCAGCCAAATCTTTTTATTCAGTTTACTTTTCTTCCTTACATCTGTAATGGTATATTACTGTATAGAGATTTTACTTACACAAATTTAGAATTAAGTCTTTCAATATATGTGATAAAAATTTTAAATCCAACTGTTCTGTTGGGAGTGTTATAATAAAATATCAATCAATATTGGTTCAACCTCTTTGTACCTCTGTCTCTTCATACATCAAAAAATAAACAATTAACTAGTTTTCTTATCTCTTAGGATTATTCTTTAGGGGAGTCACACAAACATGCATACACATGCAAGTATGCAGGTGTCTAAGTTCCACAGTTTTCTGTGTGACTAACAATGAAAAGAAGACAGCCTCTGGAATCCTATAGAACTGCAGTTAAAACTTGTTTTGCCAGTAGTTGAGTAACCTAGACAAAGAGTTTAACTTTTTTGGTCCTTGGCTTCCTTAGTATGAAATAGGAAGGATAACATTTACCTTTTAGAAGTATTGTATTAAACTAGATGAATTCATGAAACTAGACTCAGCCTGCTAAGACTCAGGCTTTAAGACCCATGCAATTAATTTGCAGCACTTACTGCAAGCTAAGGACACAAATGAAGTTATATCAGCCCATCTGGACTGAGTCATTAACTACTACAGTTGCTGACAGTTGCTGACAGTGCACCCTGAAAGGAATTCAGGGTGAAGATGAGGATTGAGACTCTCTGTGCTCTGGGAAACCAAGCATAACAGGCCCTTAGATAGTTTGAGAGTTATATTTCAGAAAAAAAATTTAATAAACCCAGATTCTTGCATCTTCCCATACATAAAGAAGCACTAAAATTATTAACTGAGTTACCTGATCCTCATGCCTAGCAGTAACCTTTTACTGAGATGTATCCTTGACTGCCTGTATTTCCTAACCAAAATCACATTGGCTTTTCCCCACTTCCTCTTTGGAGCAGTTTCTCAGAGCTATCTGAGAGGCTGTATCCCTGGGTATAGTCCTCAGTAAGTCCCCAAATAAAGCTGAAACTCACAGCTCTCACATTGTGCATTTTTATTTCAGTCAGCAAATACTTCCATATGTTCTTTTTTTAATATAAATTTATTTATTTTTAATTTTTGGCTGCATTGCGTCTTCGTTGCTGTGCACGGGCTTTCTCTAGTTGCGGCAAGTGGGGGCTACTCTTCATTGCAGTGCCTGGGCTTCTCATTGTGGTGGCTTCTCATTGCAGAGCACAGGCTCTAGGTGCGCGGGCTTCAGTAGTTGTGGCGTGGGCTTCAGTAGTTGTGGCATGTGGGCTCAGTAGTTGTGGCTTGCAGGCTGCAGAGTGCAGTCTCAGTAGTTGTGGCACATGGGCTAGTTGCTCTGTGGCATGTGAGATCTTCCCAGACCAGGGATCAAACCCATGTCCCCTACATTGGCAGGTAGATTCTTAACCACTGTGCCACCAGGGAAGCCCCTTCCATATGCTCTTGTTCTTTTCCTTTGAAGCATTAATAATATGAGATTTTATATTTTTACCATTATTTGGAAAATCTCTGTATATTCCATTAAATTGTAAACCCTATGAAGGAAGGAACTATGTCTTTTTTGCTTACCGTCTGCTTTTGTAGCATTGGCAGGGTGTCTAGCACATAACAGGGTATCAATAAATTGTTGTAGAATTGTGTCTTTAATGTCATCTATCTTCCAGTGAATTATAGTGAATTACAGAGAGGAAAGTGCCCTGCTTTGCTACCTTTACTTTTTTAAAGTTTTTACAAAGATTTTATGTTTTTATTTAAATGTTCTTAATAGTTCTGTTATGTAGGTATTTCTATCCCAATTTGTCACATGAGGAACTTGTAGATCAGAGAGATTGTGGCTCAAAGTCACACACTAGTAACTGGTGAAAATGAGATATAAATTTAACCTCTACTTTTCTTTAACCCTACTTGAGATATAAGTTACATACCATAAAGTTCACCCATTTAAAGTGTATAATTTAAAAGATTTTAATATATATTTATAGAATTGTGCAACCATCACTATATTCTAATTTTAGAACATTTTCTCACACTCATAAGAGAAGCTTTGCACCTTTTAGTAATCACTCTCCATCTCTTCCTTCCCTACTCCCCAGTCGTGGGCCAACACTAATTTACATTCTGTTTCTATGGGTTTGCCTATTCTGGACATTTCATATAGGTCATATCATATAGTATGTGATCTTTGGGACTAGTTTCTTTTACTAATTTCATTACTATTACAATGATTAAGGTTTATCCATGTTGTGCCATGTATCAGCATTTGATTCTTTTCTATGGCCCAGTTATATTCCCTTGTATAGATTTACTATATTCTGTTTATCCATTCATCAATTTATCAGCATTTGGAGCGTTTCCACTTTTGGCTATTATGAATAACACTCCTGTGAACATTCATTTACACATTTTTATATGTATATATATTTTCAGTTCTCTTGGGTATCTACCTAGGAGTGGAACTGCTAGGTCATATAGTAATTCTGTATTTAAAATTTTGAGGAACAGCCAAACTATTCTCTAAAGTGGTTGTAACATCTTTTCATTTCCACTAGTGATGTATAAGGATTGCAGTTTCAATTCTTGTTTACTAGTACTTGTTATTGCTTTTCTTTTTCACTATAGACATTCTTGCAAATATGAAGTGGTATCACATTGAGGGCTTCAATCACATTCCCTAGTGACTAATAATGTTGAGCATCTTTTAATCTGCTTATTAGACATTCATATATCTTCTTTCAAGACATGTCCCTTCAAATCCTTTGGTCATTTTTTAATTGGGTTATTTATCCTTTTATTGTTGAGTTTTAAGAGTTCTTTGTAAATTCTAGATACAAATCATTTGTCATATATATGATCTGAAAATATTTTCTCCCAGTCTGTGTGAACCACAAATGTTTTTATTTCTGATGAAGTACAGTATAAGGTATCTCCTCTTTGATTGCTTGTGCAAAGAAATCATTGCCTAACTCATTTACTCCTGTGCTTTTCTGGTAAGAATTTTATAGTTTTAGTTCTTACACTTAAATCAGATACATTTTGATTTAATTTTTGTATATCATTCAAAGAAGGGGTTCAAATTATTATTATTATTATTATTATTGCATGTGGATACTCAGTTGTCCCAGAACCATTTTTTGAGAAGACTGTTCTTTCCCCCATTGAATTATCTTGGTCCCTTTGTTGAAAATGAATTGATCATAAATTTAGAGTTTATTTCTGGACTCTCAGTTCTATTCCATGGATTCTATCCTATCCTTATGTCAGTAATATACTGTGTTGATTACTGTGCCTTGCAATAAGTTTTGAAATCAGGCGATGTTGAGTGCACTCACTCAGTTCTTTTTTGAGATTGTTTTATTTTGGCTATTCTGAGTCCTTTTCATTTTCTTATGAATTTTAGGATTAGTTTGACAATTTCTGCAAAAACAAAAACCAAAAAAACAGCTGGAGTTTTGATAGGAGTTGTGTTGAGTCTGTGGATTGATTGATATGGGGAGTTTTAATAACTTAACAACTCAATTTAATAACATGACTATAATACTCATGATCATAAGGCATCTTTCTGTTTATTTTTATCTTTTTAAATTTCTTTCAATGATGTTTTTATAATTTTCAATGTACAACTCTTGCCCTTCTTTTTAAAAATCTATTCCTAAGTACTTTATTCTTTTTGATGCTATTGTGAATGGAATTATTTTCATTGCTGGTGTATAGAAATATAACTGATTTTTGTATATTGATCTTGTCTCTTGCAACCATGCTTAATTTGTTTATTAGTTCTAATGTTTTTTTGGAAGATTTCTTGGGATTTCCTATATACAAGATCATGTCATTTACAAATAGAGATAGTTTTACCTTTTCCTTTCCAATCTAGATACCTCGTATCTAATTGCCCTAGCTGGAACCTAATTGCCCTACTTGGAACCTCAAGTGCAATATTGAATAGAAGTGGCAAGAGTAGACCTCATTTTCTTATGTCTGATCTTAGGGGGAAAGTATTCAATCTTTCACCATTAAGTATAATGTTGGCTGTAGGGTTTTTTTTGTTTTTTTTTGTTTGTTTGTTTGTTTTTTTTGGCTGTAGGTTTTTGTAGATGCCTTTTATGAGATTGAGGAAGTTCCCTTCATTCCTATTTTGTTGAGTGCTTTTATCATAAAGGTTTTAGGTTTTTTCAAATGCTTTTTCTACATCTTTTCAAATGATAATGTAATTTTGTCCTTTATTACTATAGTGCATTATATTAATTGATTTTTGCATATAAATACAATTTTTATTGTTCTCCTTTTCTTACTGGAATATTCTTGACTCTAGTTCTTGCTACTCCATTCACTCCATCAATTGAAATTCTATCCACTTTTCCAGGCACATCTCTAATTAAACCTCTTTTAAGAATCTTTACCCCATAACAATTTGTATTATCCATGTGATTCTTTCATGATCTGTATTTCATCATATTCATTCATGTGTGTATCACTTTTATATCACTTCATGTTACATGTATATGTGCTATATAAAAATGCTTCTTGGGGACAGGAAATATCCCATGCTATATTACACCATAGTTTCAGCAGAATAATACGTACAGAATATACACAGAAAAGTTGTCCAATAAATGTTTGCTAAATTGCAAGGAGTTTCCAGTTTTGTTGAGGCCAATTTTCTATTAACTATGACATTGAAAGAGTTGATGTAATCACATTATACTCAAAACATGCTAAAGTTTAATAACCAGATTTCCATTTTCATTGTCTTGTAATTTACTTGGGCTTTTTGTCTTCTTGATGTAAGGTTATGGCAGATATTTCAATATACGGATGACTATTTCCAGAACATTTGAACAGAAAATCCATTTTAAAAAATGTATCCAAGTGGAAAAAGGCATTTTCAGTTTTAACTCAAAAAGTTGTAAGTGTTGAACAATGTTGACATGACATATATCCAATCTTCAGCTTTCAAACGTTGAAGATAGTTTTATAACACTAAATTTAGCAGCTTAAGAAAAAAAACAAAAACAAAAACTTATCTGTCAAGCTCATGTACTGATTGTATATGCTGAAAATCTGATCCCCATCTGACTTACTTTTTAAGAGAGCTCCCAGAAATCCAGACATTGCTTAGGATCAATAAACATTTTCTCACTTTGATTATTTTGAATTAAGCTTACTTAAGAAATGACCAATGCAAGGAGGGCAGTTTGACGCTCCTCTCTGTCTCCCTGAAAACAGGAAATAAATCTCCCATGTGAAAGATGCCCTCCCTGTACCAGGAGGTAAAAAGACGTCGTTCTCACCAGAGGCAGGGAGTTCAGGGCTGAGGAGCCTCTGAGTAAACCTTGTTACTCCTTTACTAATTTACTACTCAAACTCAAACTTTACTTAAATTCCTTACTAATTAAGCACCCAAACATAGTTTCTTTGTCCTGTCAATTCCTCTCAAATTTGTTGTTTGTCTAAAAAGTATAAAAGCCCCCTGCTTTGGCCACTTCTTAGGTCCTTTTTTATGAGACCACCGTGTGCACAAATTAAATTTGTGTCTTTTTCTCCTCTTAATCTCTCTTGTGTCAAGTCACAAAATCTCAAGAGGGGCAGAGAGGAAAATTTCCCTCTCCCTAACAATGCATTTGCGAGAAGAAAAGCTAGCCCGGTTGGTTGTGGCTCCAAGGATTAGCTCTCAGCACAGGGCTTCTGCTTTCTGCAGCACACCAGGTAAAGACAAAAGGGCTTGAGCGTGAGCCTTTGTGATGGGAAGAATCACTTTATAAAGGAAACAACCACTTCATTTTTTTCGTGGTCTCTGAATTCAGATGTTCACAGCCATTTAATTGAAACATTTAATAAGAACCCATTGGGTATAAAGGAACTTGCTAGATGTTGGGATGGTTTTGAGGTAAGCAAGTGAGAAAAAATAGAATTAATTACAATCAGTCATTTTTCCTCTTTAAGGCTATTAAGGACCAGTTTAAAAATAAATTCAAACAGATATAGTATTTTTTTCCTTCTTTTTTCCCATAAAGAGTTGTTTTAATTTTCTGTTGCTCAAAGCATGGACTAGACTGTGCTGGGAGAAATGATTTCTACCAATTGACTATGAGACCCTGGAAAAATCTTTTTACCACTTGTACTCCATCCATTCACTTGTAAAAGAGTTTGACTAGAAGATCTCCAAAGTGATTTCTATCTCTCAAATTCTATAATTCTGCCTTTGCTGTTTGCCTAAGCCCTGCCAATATGTCAGTTTAATACAGTGACTACAATCACATCATTGGGGTACTTATCCAAAGTGTGCCTGTGGCAGTGTTACTGAATACACCAGCTTACCTGGAACCTGGAAAATTGGACAGGGGCTAGCTAAGGAGAAGTTCAACTACATTCTTTTTGCGAGTAAAACATATTTAAAGCACTTATCTGTCCACATTTATCTGGACATAGAAAAATTCAGTTATGTAATTGACGATTAGCAAATGAAGAACCCTTTTCCACTAGTTTAGACAGTCACTATGAATTTGCTATATTGATAGGCTTTGACTACTCATGTGTGAAGTGGTGTATTTCCCAAACTATGTTCCGAGGAATACTGCTGTTTCTCAAGATATTTCTAAATCTTTTCTTTGAGTGTAAGGGAGAACTCCGTGGCCAAATAACCTTGGAAATTTTTTATACTCCCCCCTACCTTTGAATATTTACAACAGTGCATATTAACTAACTAAAGGTTTTGAGAAGGGCTACCGTAAAGAAAGCACACATCCTCAAACCTACAGGACCACTGTAACTTTTTTCCATGGAACGCCTCTAGGTTTTCAGAATGTAGATCCACAAATGAGAATTTCAAGAAATGTTTTCTTACTTGTTAAATTCTCCAGAGACTTCAAATTTTGTTTAAAATAGTCATGCTATATTGTTTTTGCACTTTTTCCTTTGACATCTGCTAAATGTCATCTCATTATTTATGGCTCAGTTTTTAAGAACACATTTGGTATGCTTTTCTGGTTATTGTCCCTTTCTTATTTTTTCCTCAGCTTTGTTGTTAAGCCATATCTAACATTTCCTTTCTAATTATTCTCATTAAATATTTCTGATATTTCTTCTTTCTTATATTTTAGTAAAAGTATGCTTTATAACATCCACATTTAATTTCTGCTTTGATGTTTATTGTTTAGTGAGGAGCAGTTAGAGGTATTGGGTTATTAGCTCATGTAGTATGACACAAAAATTTTCCTTTGTACCCAGAAGTTACAGGGATGGGTAAAATTCACCATTTCTACTTCACAATTTATAGAAACAGGAAATGCAAAATAGCTATGCAAAGAACTGCTCTAGTGAGCAGTTCTAGCTCAAGATTCACCTTCCATAGGAAGCTTCTCTTAGCACCTGACTTCAGCTCATTCTGATTCCTCCTTAATTGTTCCTTCAAAATGGATTCATTTTATCTTACTTTCTTAACTGTTCTGTATGTTTTTGGCTGTGGCCTCATAAGATTATAAACTCCCTAGGAGGAGGTACTGTAAATATTTTTGCATGTTTGTATATCCACAATATTATGCTTTCAAAAATTATTTTTGAATGAATGTGGGACTATCTAAAGGAATAAAAAGACCTATGTCTTTACTTGAATTCAATCTAGGACTTACACATTGAAGATATGAGGTAACATTGAAATTTGGGGGGCAGGAAAAGCTAACCTCTACAGAAGTGACTTCCTATATTGAGAGGGAAATGAGTGAGAGAAAAGAATGCACATCTGTTGATGAAAAGAATTATTCTAAGTTATTTGTATTAACCATGTCCCCAGAGCCGTGCTTCACGTCAATCAGAGGCAACACCATGCCTATTTTCTGAGTGGTAAAGGGGCTTGCTTATGTGAACTCAGCAGAGCCTCAGTGTAAAGTCCCATCTGATTCCAAAGGCCATGGCCTTTCACCATCTCATCATGACTAAAAGGCTGTGTGCTCTCTGGTTCAGGTAGCATTGCCTTCTACATATAGTAGGGCTTTACTAGCCTATCTTTTATGGATAGATATTGGGAAACATTACAATGTTGAGGTAAGAACTGTGGCTAGAAATAGTCAACAGCAAAATCAATAAATAATTTCTGGTTATTATTTCTTTCCCTATAAAATGGCTTTGTTTAAGCTGACTAGATATTAATGTATGAATTTAGTGATAATTATTTTTTTAACAAATAAAAATTTGGTTAAATGTTATGAAATGGCCAATGAAAACTCAGACTGGCAAACTTTTCTTGAAATGAATATATATAAATAGCTTATTATACTGAATATAGAAAGTTAAGGAGAGGATGAAGGAAAAAGGGGTAAAAATAAGATTGGATGTATGCTCTGAATTCCATGCAGTCTAAACACCAAATATTAGGAAGTAAATTTTGGTAAATCTAAATGATATTTTATCTGACATCTCCCTTGCAAGTCTGATATTGACGACAGCTTGCCTCTCTGTGCTCGGATACTTTTACTGACTTTTCTATTCAGTGCCTTGTCATGCAGTACCAGAGTGATTGGATGAGTATAGTTTCCATTTGAGATTAGTATTGGAATCTTAGAAATCTTACAGATACATTTATTATATTTCCAAAATTTTAGTACTTACTTAACTAACCGGGGGGGGTGGTTTGCTGCTTTATGCAGTGTGGTTTGGGGGAAGGAAACAATTTGCTAGAGCTAATACAGATAGTTTCAAAGTTATATCATAGTTTCTGTTAATGGAGCTTATAACCCTAGAGAAAAACATACTATTAAAACAGTTTGGCCAACTTGCGAGAGTGCAGTAATGAGTTCTGTGACTATGGCTGTAGTTGTTGTTTTTCTTCTCTCTAAACCATATAATTCTCCATCTCCTCCTTGCTGTTTTTGAACTAATTTTGCTCATTCCCACTGCCACCACACACAATTTCTCTTTCTTCCTTGGAAAACGAACAAAAACCATTCTGTGTTACTTTTTATATATAATATGTTGTGAGCTGATTCATTTAATAATTCTGACAAACATGAAGCCATGTCTCTATCTCACTTATAGTATTTGATGATTTTCTTAAGTGAATCTTGAAACAACGTGAGATTTTATTTTTTATGTTATTATGAGGTCACTGTACTCTGCTCTTACAGATCATACAGCTTTCACTTCTATCTTTATCTTTTTATTTTTTCCTCTTTTCCTTATCTTAGTCTACTCCCAAATCTGAGACTTTACCTATTTTATACATTTTCTGTATTTTGACCAATTCTTTAACAAATAATTGAACTTGTAGTGATTGGTCTCCATTCTAAAGAGTCATGTGTATGAGGAGTATGTGTAGGTAAAATATGAGATTTGATTATTTTACCTTAACAAAATTCAAAATCAACCAAAACTATTGTACAGTCATTTTCTGTGTTTTTTTTACTAAATTATTTTTTAAAGCACTTTACTGAGGTATGATTGACATACAAAAAGCTATACATATTGAGTGCATAATGTATACAACTTGATGAGTATACACTGGTGAAACCATTACCACAATCTATGCTGTAAATGTATTCCTCACCTCCAAAAGTTTCCCTTGCCCTCTTTATTTATAATGATGATGATGATGATGAGAAGAACACCTACCATAAGATTTAACCTCCTGGCAAATTTTAAAGTATAGTTGTCCCTTGGTGTCCTCAAGAGATTTGTTCCAGGAGCAAACCCCCATAAAACTGGCAGATGCTCGATCAAGTCCTTTTTACAAAATGGCATAGTACAGTTGGCCTTCTGTGTCCATGGTTCCATATCTGCAGATTCAACCAACCATGGATCAAAATCTGAGGCTGGTTGAATCTGTGAGTGCAGAACCCATGGATTTGGAAGGCCAACTGACACAGTATCGTATTAAACTATAGGTATTATACTGTATAGTAGATCTCTAGGACTTATTCATCTTGCATAACTAAAAGTTATGTTTCATTGCCCTTCAGCCTAGATTCACAAGTGACGAAAAAGAGACTTAGAAAGATTAAATAACTATTTCAAGTTCATAGGAGCTATTAAATAATGTATATCAGTCAGGATAGGTTAGGTTATGCTCTAGGAACAGATAGTGCCTTAAACCTCCCTGGCTTAAAACAGTAAATCTATTTCTCATTCATGTCACAGTCTGAGTTGGACTGTCCTCCATTTTATAATTACACTACCTGGAGCACATAGCCTTGAACGAGATCATTGCAAAGGAAGAGAAAGATGGTAGAGGCACGTAGGTGCTTAACTTCTTGACATGATAACAACATATTTTATAGTCCTTTGATCAGGACCTGAAACTACTCCTGTAGTTCTAACCTAAGCCAAAGGGAGGTTAGGCACATGGAAACTTCAGTAAGCATTAAATATTTCTGCCATGTAGTTGGAAAAGTTGAATTCAGATTATTAAAATTCCAAGGCCCACACTATGCTTTCTCCAGTAATTTTCATTTCAGTCAACAATGTAATTATTTTCAGGATTTGCTTAACAAATAAAAACTGAGATGCTTTTATCTCAACAATATAAATAATTAATGTTTATGCATAAAAATAATAATAATAATATACAGGGAATGGTGTGTGGCTTTTATTTTATTAACCTAACATTTTATAATGAATCATTTTCTATGTATCATTCCCCAAAACGTATTTGAATGGATATGCATTATTTATTAAAACATTTCTCTATTGTTGAAAATTTAGGTTGGGTCAATATTTTGATTATTATAAATAACACTGCATTGTGTTTCATGTATAGTTCCTTAATTTCAGAATATTTACTTCAAATAGATTTCTCAAATGGCAATTATTGAGTCAAAGAATGTTAACAACTTTAAGGCACTTTACAAATATTACTAAATTGTTTCCCAAATATGTTGCATCAGCTTGCACTTTATTAGATATGCATGAGAATATGTCTATCACATTTTTTGAATTTTATGTGTACTTGCAAATTGTTTGAAAGTAGGCCTCAATTCTTATTCTCTCATAACTGAATCATTGTTTTATCCTTCTTTGAAGAAATGTAACTTATTGCTTCCTTTATCATTGGTTTTTAATAACTTTTAGATATATTTCAAAATTATATTCTTTCCTTGCTCATGTGATTTCCTTGCCTGTCTTAAGGACTGACATCTTGAACCTCTTTATTCCTCTTATCTGCTCCCTCAGTTCTTTCGTTTATATCAAACACTCAGCAAATGCTTATTTTTTCCTCATCTCTTGTTAGATCCTTTTCTCCTCATCTGCTTTTGCTAATGAAATTACAGATGGCAGAATGTACTGAGATGGAGAGATTCTAGTAGTAAAAAGATAAAGGCATAGGAAGGATACTGTTGCAGGGACAGACATTATTAGGCTTTTGTGTTAGGATGAAAGTGCATTGAAAATCTCCCAAATGACTTCTATATAGAGTGGAATTAACTAACAGGATAAAACACCCATGACTGGATTATCAGTTTACTTCTCCTTGTATGAGGTTAAATATCATTAAAAAAAAATTTTTTAACGTCTTTATTGGAGTATAATTCCTTTACAAAGTTAATAGTTCAGTCATTTAGATCATGTTTATAAGACACTGATATTGGAAAATCCGCTCAGGAATGCCAAATTCAGAAAGATGATTTCTATTTCAGGAAACTGACCTCTGCTTCATTCTAGGAGCTATATTACCAGGCTCATACCTTCTATTTTTCCATTTGTTTTATTTAATCAACGTAAATGCAGCTTACCATACCTGTTCTATTGATTTTTGTAACAGATTTCAGTAGTACCCACAGACAGAAACAAAGACAGGTCCCTCTTATGCTCTGATTGATGCATTCTTTTACCACACATGACAAAGTGATAGATGTACTTAGTTAACTTTCTCCAAAATCGTTAATGCCACACTCACTGGTTGGCTACTCAGGGATTGGTTAAGTAGCTGTCATACATTTGTTACCTGAAACACTGCAATACTGAATAAATAGCCTATTAATTTTCTTTCAAGATCAACTCCAAGGATCAGTATGAAATACATAGAAAAGAAGTAGAAGAATATACCATGAGCTTCAGAGAGATATTAGATACTGCAAAATTACAACTTAAGCCTGAGATTAAAAAAAGAGAAAGTAAATTGATTTTCTCTGAATTTACACTTGGGAAAATTATTGAAAATGCTAACAAGTTTTCTTGCAAGCCATAATTTAGATGTTGAGTTCTCGGGTATATGTACATAGCATCTAAGTTTTAATCTCAAACCCATAAATATACACAAGCAGTAGAGGGCAATTTTTTATTTTAGAAAACTTTCTAGATATGAGATAGGAATAGAGAATATAGAAAATGTACAGATTAAGCTAAAAGGTAATAATTTCACAGTTAGCAAAGGAAACTAATGAATAAATAATTAACGCTCCAGGAAAATGGGGAGAAACGTTACTGACCTAGAAGAAATCCATCTAATACTAATACTTTAGTGAGGCAATTTAATAGTTCTCTTCTATATTTTATATCAATATTACTCCCATTGATTCTTTAAGTTATAATGAGATTTTCCCTTATGGAATAAAAAGCTATGGTTTATCTTTCTCTTTGAACCCAAGATAATTTCTCCTTTATAGTTAATGAGCAGTAACTAAAGTATAAGAACCAGTTAGTCAATTGAACATCATGAAGCTCTAAAAGCTTAAAAAGGCTGACTTGCTTTTTCTCCTCCTTATTTGTGGTTTCTATGTACAGTTGAAAAGCAAAGAATATTTTCCTCATATAGAGTATTTTCTGTTTTGGGGAAGATTAATTTTACATAGTAACTTTGTTCCTGGAATAGCAGAGAGGAAAGAGAAAAAATTAGTAATAATATCTTATATCTGTCTTATACCCACAGAGAAATGTGGCCAACCAATGGCCAAGAAAACAAAAACATAAACAACAAACACTTCTAAAATAGCAAGCCTCTTTATCCACAGAGAGTCAATATTTGTTCAAGTAATCAGAAATGGAAAAGATTTAAAGGGATGAGCTAGATTGTACAGTTTTCTGTAGGCAGAAGGGGCAGAAGAAGGGAATGTTGTCCTAACCCTGCTATCAAGAAATTTGCAATCTGATGGGGGAAAAGATTACAGACATATACTAGGAAAATCAGTTATTAAAAGATATTTGTCTATTCATTAAACAAGTATTTATTTTGAACCCACTATATTTCAAACAAAGTTCTGGAGTCTGGGGAAGACAATACTGAATAAGATAAAATATAGAGCTTACATTCTACCAAGGCAGGAGACAGACAATAAACAAAGACAAAAACAACCACAGAGAGGCTATGGAGTAAATGCAAAGAAGGGAATGGGCTAGACAGATACTGGTAAGGGATAAAGTGTAGATTTTTTTTTTTAGGTACAGTGGTTTGGCAAGTCTTCTCAGGAAATGGCTTTTGAGCAGAGACCTGAACGATGACAAATAGCTAGTAACTGATGTTCCAGGCATAAGAAACAGCAAGGTTAAAGGCCCTGAGGTGAGAACAAAGTTCAGGAATTGCAACAAATTGAGGAACTGAAAGGAAATGTAGCTGGAGCTCATTCCTGTGTGTACGTGGGTAGGGGAGGAGGTGAGGAGGTAGTGAGATATGTACTGTCAGAAATGACTGAGATCATTTTGGCCACCATGGTTTCCCAGTCAGTTCAGATAATATGTCATGTCACACTCAAATGCCTCAGCTTTATGGCTTGAGGTATTAGAATAACAACATTGTATATCTCTTATAAAACCATTCCCTTTCTATTGATTTTTGTCCAGAGAGATCATCATCGTGTTATTATGATTTCCATTTAGCACTTACTCATCCTTACTGGTTTGTTGAACAATCAATACTCTTTGTCTAGAAGGCAGAAGCCATCTTTATTTCTCTTATCTCTTTTTGGTAAGCATGAGGGAAGGATCACTCTTGCACTGAAAAACAAATTGCTGTGGAAATACGAGTAATAATATCATGTTTCTCTGGTATGTACTAGCAAATTACATTGCTTATTCAGAAAGAATCACTTCTGCTCTCAGCCAAAGCTTTGTAAAATCCAGGCATTTCAAATTGCACCCCGCAGCCTGGATGCCTTCATTCAGGCAAAGCTGAGTCCTGAGGCACTGCTACATTTAGAGTAGAGAGCTGCCCTTTAAATCTAGTCAACCAATCATTGACTTGCCTATTTATGATTGAATTTTGCTCTAAAACACCCATTTTAAAAGCAAAACCATTTGCCTAAATATCTTTCCATGATACAAATGTCCAACTACTTTCATAACCCCACATTATCATTGTTAGCATGTATTATATAACTTGCATACATGTACTGTGTGGTTAAAAATGAATTATGTCACCTCATGTTCTAACTACCTTAAGAAATAATTTCACAGACATGTTCTTATTAATTTCTAAGTGCTCATAAGTATTGTTCTATATAATTTTGTCCATTTGTCTGTCTCTACTGGATACTAAATAACTCAATGAATATGCTTTCTTTACCCCAAATTTAAAAACTTAGATCTTTATAAATTACTAAAAATACAAATATAACTTAAAATTTATATTCACAGCTAGAGCTTGGAAAAGGTAGACTCTCAGCCAAAACTCAGGGCAGATGATATAATATTAATGGATGACAGAAAATAAGGACTACTCTAGCCTAATTAGTTTCTGTCTGTGTTATCTTTGAGAATCATTCATTTGTTCTTTTAAACTATATTCACTAAATATCCATTATATGCCAAGAGAAATTTCAGGCACTTTTTATACAATTAGCTACTGCACACAGGAGTCAAAAAGCAACTAAATAATTATACTGTAATGTTATCATTGCTACAGTAGAGTGGTGTAAAAACTCCAGGATGAAAATATGATAAAGGCAGCCTAAATCTAATGATAGAGGTCAAAGATGACTTTCAGAGAAGGTAGCCCTTAAGAAGGTACTTGAAGCAGGGGTTTTCTTTTTACAATACAAGATAGTGTATTCCAGGGAGAGGGAACAAATATGCAAAGGTATAGAGTCATTACTGAGCATGATGTATATGGGATGGGAAAGATAGTTCCCTATGTTTGTATCAAAAGAAGTAAGTAGTAGATAAGTTTGGAGAGTATGCAGGAATCAAATGTGAACATTTTTACACAGGAACATAGCATCAGGGGAAGTAGGAAGTGTTTTGTATGGGGGTTCTGGGTTGAGGAATGACACCATTTTCTAGAGTATCAACTATGCTCTACCATGCAGGGATTATTTAGTATTTCAGAAGATCATGGACATGACAAATGGCTGATTCTAATGCCAATGAAGGAAAATAAAAGAAGTAAACAAATGTTACTTACACTTCCTCTGATTTTGAGGATTCCAGGAATGAGAATGGCTAGTAAATGTAGAAGAAAATGGTGAATATGGTTAGAAGGTCTTGAGATTCATCCAAAAGCCTCCTGCATTTATATTGACCCAGGGAGGAGGGGGAAGGAGAGACGGAAAGGCTAGGAGTGGAAATGTAATGAGTCAGAGTGAGGAAAAATGCCTCAGCCAAGGCACCCCAATAAGATGGTCTTGATGGAGGTACTGGAAAGTACTTCAGCTGAGGCCCTGATAAGGAAACCTTTGAATGGAGGTGCCTGAGTTAGGAATGAAGATATATGTATGAGTATGGCTGGTCCAGGGGAACCTGGGTCCTTGACTGCAGCTCTCTCTAGAGAACTGTCATGCACTGGCTGTGCACCAAGTCTCATGCGGGGAGGGCAGCTTTCCCCATGAAGCTTGCCAGGCAAAGCCTTGTAATTGCCTGTGGTCAGGCCTGAGGAATCACATATATGCCTTTTGCCCAGTGCCGGACTCTTCAAATACACACACGCGTGCACACACACACACACACACACACACACACACACACACACATATATATATATATATTTATTTATTTATCCTAGGAACTACTCATGTTATAAATATGAGCAATGCAAGCTCCTCAAAGGTGAATCTATAAGATGTTCTGGGAAGTTCATAATAAACTTGTTATTGTAGTTGTTTGATTTTAGATACTTGGCTATTCTGGATTTATTTTAATTTTACCAATTGGCAGGTCCCATCTCTCTGTTAAGGCAGAGATGTTTCTTTCCTGAAGAAGATGTTTCCTCTTGATTAAATGTACAGCCTACACCACAGTAAAGCACTATCTGAATGAAGACAATTGGAAATGTTGTTTTGTCTAAGAAATAGCTAGAGGGGTTCATGTTTAAAACTTTTTCAGGCTGGCACGTCCAAAAATAGTTTCTTTCAATTTCCTATTAAAATACATGGGAAAACAAACAAACGAAATATCCAAACCCACAACACTGATAATTAGGACAAAGAGGCAACCAACCGCCAAAAGTTGGGAGGATTTTACCCTAACTGGAGGGCTGGGGAAGAACTGGATTAAAGTGTCTTATTAGTGGCCCACATCAGATTGCCTCATCTGAAATTATTGACAATTTTTATTACTCCCCTGCCCTTTGTCATGCTTTTTTTCCGGAATAAATAAAGGTCTTTACGCACAAGAAATATGAGCAGCCATCATTCTAGTACTGTGTGCTACCCTTTGAGGCAGCCAGAGTACAATACACCCAAATACCTGTAAGTTTCTGTCTTTGTATAATTACATTTTAATATTGATAAAGCAAGTGGGCAGACAGAGGGAGAGGGATATGGTCAGTGATACACTGCATCTTGGAAGGCATAATCCTCACAATCAAGTATTGAAGATGGAAGTGGAAAGAGAAAGAGCTCTGGAAGCAGTAAGTATTAGGAAATTTAGTTTTTCATCTTCAACGCTTAGCTCAACACATCTACACTAGAGAAAGTGTGTGAGGAAGGACTGGGCAGAGTTATACACACTTACCTGCTATCCAACCAAAAAACTCAGAGCAAAGAAAAATCTATATACCCACTTTGTTGGTGTGGGCAAACACTGAGTCTAGCTAAATCTCTCCCTAGTTTAAGAATGAGTAAACAATCATATACACACACATTGTGAGGCTCACAAAAATATTGTAGAACAAGCTAACATTATTATGAAGATCAAAAACAATGTTTCTTTGGTAGTTAGATGAAAAATAACAAAGTAATGTGGCATTCTCAGTAGCTGAAAAAATGAAAATCTGGATGAAATAGGGCTAGAAATAAATATTGAGAGATCAAGCTGAAATTAAAATCAACAAGATAAAGGGACAAGGGAAAAGGGAGAGAGAAGGAAATATTAGGATGAAGGGAGCCTGGAAATGGAATTGCAAGATTACAATCTGCATAGGAGGTAAGAAAGATTAAAACTGACATAACAGATAGTCAGTGACAAGGAGAGAAAAAAATTGTCCTGAGAAAGAAGAGGAATAGGACAAAGAGATGAAATGCTAATGAAACAGTTAAGAAATGTGGAGGTCAGGGAACATATTTAGATAAATTTTGTCAACATAATAACATTGCAACGTAAAGAAAATATTCATTCCTGTATTTAAATTTATTTATAGAATACTATTCTGGATTCTGGGGATATAGAAGTAAAGAATATGGAAATGTTTTGGCTTTTATGATAAGAAGGACAGAAAATAAACAAAAAGATAAATAAATAAATAAAAGGGCATCAATATTAATAAATGTTACGATGAACAAAATATAGGTGAGCGATATGAGAGAATGTGATTAGAGGTCACTTAAAGTTGAGTGGTCAGGGAAAGCCCCTCTGAGAAAGCAGCCTTTAATCCAGGCAAGAACAATAAACAAGAACAACAACAACAAACTCTGGAACAGGAATAGTCAGGAACATTCTGGAAAGAAACAATGGCTGTTGAAAAGATCCTAAAATCGGAATAAGCTGGTATATTTCGGGAACTAAAAGGAGAAACGTATATTTTGACTATACTGAGCAAGCGAAAGAGGAAGGTCACAGGTCAGAGAAGAAAAAAGATTATTTAGGACCCTCTAAGCCAGCGTGAGGATTTAGGATTTTATTGTTACTACTATTGGAAGCCATTGGACGATTTTTAAGATCAGGATTGACAAAAATAAGACTTACTTTTTAACAAAAGATCTTCTTTGCTGCTGTGGAAGAATGGAAAATAAGGAGATATCTAGGAGGTCTTTCAAGAAGTTACTGAAGCATTCTAGGTAAGATATAATTGACAGGTGTGTTAGCAGTGCAGATGGAGACAAGTAAACATGTGTTATGCTTTGAAGGCACGATTCATATAGTTATTGAGATACTTCAGGTAGGGTATGAGGAAAAGTAAGAAACTGAGGATCCAGGTTTTTGTCTTAAGCTGCTAGATGGATGATCAGGTATGTGTGCTGGAGTATAGCAGGTTTGCATTATGTATGTGTGTGTGTTTCTGTGTGGTGTGGGAGGAGACCAAGAGTGCTGTTTTTGAGGCTGGTTAAGTTTGAGATCCATGTTAAAACTGAGATGCCCGTGTGATTTCAGAGTGGAAAGGGTAACTTAACTATTGCATATATGTCCTTGGTGTTCAGAGGTGCACTCTGGACTAGAGATATAAGTTCATGAGTTATTAATAGATAAAAATCCAGGTGGAAAAAATACGTAATACACAAGGGAGTAAAATCAGGCTGCTCTAAGAGTCTCTGCATTATTAAGTGACAGAAGCTAATGGAGCAACATATGTAGAGTATGGAAATTTTTAAAATGTGGATCAATATTTGATACTACGTCAAATTACTTATCATATATGAGGGTGAGAATAAGCAATTCCAGATATGTACATACTGCAAAAGTATACTTACCACCCATGCCTTTATAGGAGGGCACTTAAAGTCATGCTTCCAAGCAATTGAGAATGAATCAAAATTTAGTATTCAGTAATAATGATGTGGTGGGTTTGTACTCCCCTTCTAGAAATATATTCTAAGGAAATAATCTGAAATATGGATGCAAATTTATGCACAAAAATGTTCATTGTAGAGTCTTTATCAGTAATGAAAATTGTAGTCAACATTAGGAGAATGTTCATATGGTGGAATACTAGGAAGACATTTAAAATTATGTTTATGAATAATTTAAATTACATAGAAAACAATTATGAAACACAGATAAATGAAAAAAGCCGTATGCCAAATTATAGGTACAGTATCATCATTATCAATCTGTGTAGAAAAACATCCTGGAAAGGAAAAATTTAAATGTCACTGGTGTTTGCCTCTGAGAGATGGAATTACTCTTTTCCAGTTTCATTGTTATTTTTCATACTTTGTAAGATTTCTAAATCAGTATTATTTATGTAATGGAAAACTATGTTTTAAAAATTTTCAAACTTGGAAAGGCATTGTAAAGTTTATGAAAACATGGGATAATTGTTATGATATAAAGCGAAGTGAAAAAGCAGAATAAAAATTCAGTATGCATTACTGATTCAAACATATAAAAATGTAAGTAAATAGTGCATGTGGAGAAGCTTAAAGAGACAATCATACAAAAAATATCAGTATTCACAGGAGTCAGAGAATATTGTAAATTTCAAGTTAAAAGTGAGTAGGGAAACAAACAAAATTCTAACAGTTACTGTTGGAACTCCCTTCAGGGCTGCAAGCTTATGAATGCAGAGATTAATGCAGAGAAAGAGGAATCTAAATGGAGCAAAGGTAGTGAATAGAAAAGGGAAGATGAAAATGTAGACAAAGCTCAGGAAAGAAAGTCAATCCCAGGAAGAGAAAGTCCAACACTAAGTGCCAAAATCCTGGACACAGATCAGAGACTTACTAGAGTCTAGAGCAAGGGGCCTAGAGGGGCGTAGCATTGGAGGCAGACTCAGATCTAATGGGAGAGAAGAGATGCCCCTTCAAGGCATGGTAGTGTTTGAAAAAAAAAAGAAGAGGGAAAAATTAAAGGCCTTGCAGAAGCAGCATAGAACCACAAAATAAGACAATCCATCCTCAATGCCAACCCTTAATGAAACTACATGTCACTATACTAGCAGAAGAGAGCACTCATGAGATAGGAACCCTGTCCACAAATACCTCAAAATAGAAAAAAATCAGAGCAATTCCATACCAAAGTACTCAAACAAAACAAAGCAAAACAGAAAGCTTTTAATCTGTTAAAAATGTTTCTAAATATCCAGTCAAATGGAGAACAAATCTATCACAAAACAATCTCAAATGAATTAAATAAATCAAGTATATTTTTAAAAAATGACTCTAAATTCAAGAATTAAGAGCAAAAATAAGCAAAAACAAAAAAGTGTGAAGTTCGATAAGAGTTGACAGAAAACTCAGGAAAGAAATTTTTAAAAAAACTTAAAAATATAAAAAATTAAGGATAAAATTCAAGGTGCTCAAGGGAGAATAAAACTGAATGAAAATTTAATAAAGGACATTGAAAGAAAAGGAAAATAACCACCAATATAAACATTAAAAAGAGGAAAATTAATAACAGCTAGGAAAAAAAAAGTGTTTAAAATGGAGGACATGAAAAGAATATCTATATGTTTGGAACTAGAATCTCTTAAGAAGAATAACAAAACAATGAAACTAAACTAATATTTATAACTATAATCCAAAAAACTATTTTCCAGCAAAAATTAAATCTATGTCAGCATATTGAAAAAAACTCATTGTTGTATCTGGAAAAGCTTGGGCCAGGTTGACTACTCAAAAACATATCAAGGTAACATTATTAGACTTTAAAGACAAAAAATTCTTAGAGCCTACAGGAAAAATGACAAAATTATTTATAAAAATAAGAAAGCAATATGGTCACCAGATATTTCAAGAGCACATCAGCCATGGCAAGGTGATAGTGGAGAAGGATTTTCAAGAAACTCAAGAAAATGTAGTGTGGGCCAAAGATTTTATGTCTAGCCAATCTGTTCTTCCAATATTAAAAGTGCAAAACCCTCTAAAGAAATCTATTAGAGGAAGAGCTCCATCCTGGAAAAACTCAACAATGGTAAGTATTTAGTATATTTAATTTTAGATCTAGATCTAAGACTAAAAAAGGAGTGAGGACATGGTGGAAGAATAATACAGATGGCCCCAGACATAGGATAGTTTGAGTTATGACCTTTTAACTTCATGATGGAGGGAAAGCAAAGAGCATTCAGTAGAAACCATACTTTGAATTTTGAATTTTGATCTTTTCCCTTCACCTGATGCTGGGCAGTGGCAGCAAGCTGCAGCTACCAGTCAGCCACGCAATCACGAGGGTGAACAACTGATCCACTTACAACCATTCTGTACCCAGACAACCATTCTGTTTTTCACTTTCAGTACAGTAGTCAATCAATTACATGAGATACTTAATACTTGATTATAAAATAGGCTTTGTGTTAGATGATTTTGCCCAACTGTCGTCTAATGGAAGAGTTCTGAGCACATTTACGGAAGGCCAGACTAAGCTACTATGTTCAGTAGGTTAGGTGTATTAAATGCATTTTCGACTTATGATATTTTCAAGTTATGATAGGTTTATCAGATGTAACCCTATAGGAAAGTGTGGAAGATCTGTTTATAAACATATTTCTCACAAAGTAGGAGAATGCAACTAAGAAATGGAAGGAAAAGAGAAAACTAGAATATGAACACTAATTGTAATATAAGTATTGGGTAAATATCAAGGAATGCCATTTATTTATTTATTTATTAATTTAACATCTTTATTGGAGTATAATTGCTTTACAATGGTGTGTTAGTTTCTGATATATAACACAGTGAATCAGCTATACATATACATATATCCCCATATCTCCTCTTTCTTGCATCTCCCTCTCACCATCCCTATCCCACCCCTCTAGGTGGTCACAAAGCACCGAGCTGATCTCCCTGTGCTATGCGGCTGCTTCCCACTAGCTATCTGTTTTACGTTTGGTAGTGTATAAATGTCCATGCCACTCTCACTTCGTCCCAGCTTACCCTTCCCACTCCCTGTGTCTTCAAGTCCATTCTCTACGTCTGCATCTTTATTCCTGTCCTGCCCCTTGGTTCTTCAGAACCATTTTTTTTTAGATTCCATATATACATATGTTAGCATGCAGTATTTGTTTTTCTCTTTCTGACTTATTTCACTCTATATGACAGGCTCTAGTTCCATCCACCTCACTACAAATAACTCAATTTCGTTTCTCTTTATGGCTGAGTAATATTCCATTGTATATATGTGCCACATCTTCTTTATCCATTCATCTATCAGTGAACACTTAGGTTGCTTCCATGTCCTGACTATTGTAAATAGAGCTGCAATGAACACTGTGGTACATGACTACTTTGAATTATGGTTTTCTCAGGGTATATGCCCAGTAGTGGGATTGCTGGGTCGTATGGTAGTTCTAGTTTTAATTTTTTAAGGAACCTCCATCCTGTTCTCCATAGTGGCTGTATCAATTTACATTCCCACCAACAGTGCAAGAGGGTTCCCTTTTCTCCACACCCTCTCCAGCATTTGTTGTTTGTAGATTTTTTGATGATGGCCATTCTGACTGGTGTGAAGTGATACCTCATTGTAGTTTTGATTTACATTTCTCTAATGATTAGTGATGTTGAGCATTCTTTCATGTGTTTGTTGGCAATCTGTATATCTTCTTTGGAGAAATGTCTATTTAGGTCTTCTGCCCATTTTTGGATTGGGTTGTTTGTTTTTTCGATATTGAGCTGCATGAGCTGCTTGTAAATTTTGGAGATTAATCCTTTGTCAGTTGCTTCATTTGCAAATATTTTCTCCCATTCTGAGGGTTGTCTTTTCATCTTGTTTATGGTTTCCTTTGCTGTGCAAAAGCTTTTAAGTTTCATTAGGTCCCATTTGTTTATTTTTGTTTTTATTTCCATTTCTCTAGGAGGTGGGTCAAAAAGGATCTTGCTGTGATGAATGTCATAGAGTGTTCTATGTTTTCCTCTAACAGTTTTATAGTGTCTGGCCTTACATTTAGGTCTTTAATCCATTTTGAGTTTATTTTTGTGTATGGTGTGAGGAAGTGTTCTAATTTCATTGTTTTACATGTAGCTGTCCAGTTTTCCCAGCACCATTTATTGAAGAGGGGAATGCCATTTAAAACTGGCAATGCAGATAGAAAAGAGATTATTTTTAAAAGGAGGAATTCAGGGCACTAGTAAAGGTATAATACAAAGGTAATCACAGTTTTAGAAAAGTATAAATCTTCTTAAATAACGAAGCAAGGATAACAACTAACAGTGAGGGGAAACACAGTAAATATAATACACACCATAATTATGGCATAAAATGATGCAGCAGAATTGAGGCAAATCATATCCATAATTATCAATGAGCTTAACTCACCTAGCAAAGAAAAGGATTTTCAAACTGTCTCATGAAGGTAAACCTAACTCTATGTATATATGACACACCTGAAACCAATTAAATCAAAAAGGCTAAAAATAAAGAGATGGACAAAGATATACTGGGTAACTGAAAGCAATGAGAAAGCAGATACCAGACTAAGGAGAAATAAGCCAAAAACAAAAAAAAAGAGAGAGAGAGAAAAAGCACTCAATGAAATAAAGACATTTTTTTCTAATTGCTAAAAGTCATGGTTTACAATGAATATTTAACAGCTGTAAATAACTGTGCAATATATAATTAGAATCCATGAGTCCACACTGATAAAGACATACTTAGATAGATATTTTAAATTAAAGATGATAGATAAATAGATACACAGAAGATAGATAAGGTGAGGGAAAGTTCTTTCTTATGATGAAATGTCAACTAATCAATATGAAAGAAGTAATTAATGTGAAAAAATCACTATTTTACAATTATCATAGTAAAAATTGATTCAGGCAAAAATTCATCAAATTCAGCATCTTATGGGAGGATCAAGTTTGATGAGGGCAGGATATTTACATAGTCTCCAAATTATATATTAATTCTAAAAGTCAAATTATATTAATGCATACAAACTGTAAGTGCAGAAACTGGATAATCCCTTAATGCAGTCATTTAAACAACATCACAAGTAAAATACAAATGTATATCATATGTCTTGGAATGTGATACCTTAAGGATATAATATGCCTAATGTCATATTCAAGCCAAAAATCCATAGCCTGATTCAAATTTGGGGAAAACATCAAACTGTAATTGAGAGACACTCTATAAAATAACTGCCCTATATTCTTCAGCTATATCAATGTCATGTAAAATAAAGGCGAAATGTAACTGCTCCAGATTAAAGGAGGCTAAAATGATGCATCAACTAAATACAATATGAGATCCTGGATCTCTCTTGAACTAGAAAACAAATTCTATGAAGATATTATTGGGACAGGTAGAAAATGGGCTGTAGGTTAGTTAGAAGTATTTTATCAAAGTTAAATTTCCTAAAATTGAAAAATAAATAAGTTATATCTTTGAAGGTAAGAAGAGCCTATGAAAATCAGTAAAAAGAGAGGAGGGTAAAGGTGATTGGTGTTGATGTGAGTAAATTCTCACTCTTTATTACATACTGTAAGAATTCCTAGGATTTTTGGTTTACCCAGTTTCTTGACACCCTCTTGTTTGGTAGCATGGGAGGAGCTGTGGAATAGAGCCAGATTTCTGTTCCCATTATGACCCAAACCCGAAATGCAAAAATGTTCTTGGGACTTCACTGAATTGGAATGGGCTCATCAGCAAAAGGGAAGACATAAAGCCCATGGCCATTGGCTATCGGACTAAGCAGTGTAATCCCAGATATCCTGAGGGACATCTTATTACAACACAGATATTTCAAAACCAAAAAAAAAAAACAACCAACAAATCTACCAACCCGTCATAAATCTACAAATACGAATACATTTGAAATAACCCTGCTTTCAATACAGAAGAAAAAGGTGAAGAAAATATGTAAGAACATAAAATATGACTCCATTATCTTCAAAGCTCTGACAATTTTAATTTGAAATCTATTTTTAATGCATTAATTTTTTTTCTTTCTTTCAAGTGGAATTTATTGAGCCTTTTTTATGGTTGTGTGTTAGATGTTGAACTGAAGTAGCTTCTGAATAGTCTATTCTTGAATTATTTCTCTTCTCTCCATTTCTAGTGCTAGTTCAATCTCTCAGCGTAGTGACTCAAGTACTTCTTAACTGATATGGCTACTTAAGTTTATCTCCCATATAATCTGTCCAACCTGTGACCTTCAGATTTATCTTTGTCAAATATAAATCTGCCCATGCTACACCCTGTTTTAAAATTTTAATAGTTTTCTTGCTCTGTAGGATAAAGCCAGATGCCTCAACATATTACACTTTTTTTTTTTTTCTCCCAACCTCCCTTCAGTTGATGCAGTGTTACTTTCTGCTTTTGGAAAAAACATATCATCCTTTTACACTTTTGCTTAATCATGCCCTCCTTCTTGGAGTTATTTTCCTTGTGCTTCTAGGACACAGAGGCCTTAATCAAAATGTTTCTTCTCTCACCCAACAATATTTAGAGCCCCCAAGTCTGGGATCTCATGGCCCATTGTATCTGACCTCTTTTGTGCTAGCGTTTATTTCTACAGTGCTTCTTTTCCTCCTAACTGTATCATAGCATCTATGATGAAGGCATCTCATCTTATCACAGTGCTTGTGCAATGTTTGGGTTCTGTTAGTATTTTAATAAATATTTGTCAAATAGAAAGATAATGTTTACCATGACTATATAATTAAGTCACCTGGAGAAGAAATTAAGATATTAAGAGAATGGTATATACAAGAAAACCCCCAAAGACTTCAGAAGCAAGAACTCATGTTGCACAAACAGACTGAATTCATGTACTTCCCATTACAAAGTTTCAAACTGTACCTAATGATACCCCATTAACAACACCCAAGATGATTTTGAAAACATTAAAGATGTTGGACAGAATTAGACATCTGGCTTGAAATAATTCCAGTGGGATATAGACAGGCAGTCTCTTTGAAGTAAAGATATTTATGCAACACAGAAGAATTATCAAATACCCTACCTACTGCCAAAGAGTGGCTGCAACCAAATATTAAATGATGTGAAAGAGAAAATGAGGCCACAATTCTCTCAATGGGATATAAACCAAGAATAGGCCTTGTTTCAGACATGTATTTGGACACAAGCAATGCATTTGTTCAATAGTCTTGTCTTTCATACAAAACAATAAAAAATGAACAGAAAATAAAATTTTGCATTTCAGAAATTTAACTCATTTATTAATTTTTGAGTAATGCTTTGATTTCAATCAAGGGCAATATAAAAACGTAAGAGTTTAATTACTAAATGTATGACTTTTTCTACTTACATTGTTTTCATATTATTTTATTTTAAGTAGACCTATGTGAATACTTCAAATGATTCAATTATTAATAGTACTTAAAACTATGAACAAGAAAATAATTATTTTTTATGGCACAGTTTCTCTTATTTGCATACATAATGACACATTTATCGGAGGCTTTTGAGAGATAAGAAAGAGGTGAATAATGTACAGAATTTATAAACATTTCCAGGATATCTTTATACTTCCTTATTGTCCTCCTTCTCTGCTGTGGGATTTGAGTCATGGTTCCTTTCAAACTACATTATAAACAACCTGAATTTCTCTGATTATATTTTAATCCTATTTCCTCTTCTTTCCATCTTGAGGAGAGATGATTACCATTTGTAATGTTGAAGATAGTTATGAAACCATCTTCCCTTTTTAATTTCCTAGAATATGTCCAACTTCTATCTTCCTTCTTGAGAGTGTTCAACCATTACTGCTTCTGGTCCCTTTCCAGATTCTTCACAGCAGTCATTTCTCAGAAAATCATGCACACCTGATAGAGGGATAGAGAATGATGTAGGGGGATACACATATCACAAAGGTTCTGCTGGACCAGGCTCAAAAATAGAATCCATTTAGCAAAAGGAAATTCCAACATCTTTGCAGCAGAATTTTATCTCAGTGGATCAAGCAATCTCTCTGGCTTGAATTGGGTTCCTGGGCATTGAAATTATGGTAGGATTATCACTTGTATTATTTGATTAATCATGTGAATAGTATCCCGCCCACTTTTATGAGTCATAATCCAAGTTCTTCAGGGATTGATGATAATACTAATAACAACAATAATAATAATAAGCAATGATACTTAATATTTATTGAACAATTGTCATGTGTTGACACGTTGTTAAGGGCTTTAGATATATTACCTCATAACAACTGAATGAAATGAGGAATATTATCTACCTTTGATACATGAGAAAGTACAGAGTGATTACTTACCCAAGAGCCATAAGAAGGGAAAAACAAAATATGATCCCAAGCATAGTACCCAGGGCCTGAACTCTTAGGCACCATTTTATATTGCTGCTGGAAAGGAAAATCTGAAGATGGTAGGAAAAATGAGATGGTCAGTTGTTGGTAGGACATGGATAATTCAACTCAATTCACTAAATGTTGATTGTGAACCAGAGTGTAGATAAGTCTAGTGAGGTCAGAATGCATCCAGAAATATGTTAACATGCTCTGTAACAGTGGGAGGATATGATTTCTAGACAAATTCAGGATTATATGTGAGATAGTGAGGTATCTAAGGTCAGAAATCCAGGAAATCTTGGCAGACCAAAGGGTTTAGGCGTATATAAAATATGAGAGCTGACATCTATCCACTGTCCAAGAGAGCCAGGTGAACTTAAGGCACCCAATCATTCAGAAGGTGGAGCAGTAGAACATTTTGACATCATTCATTAAGGGAGCCTAATTCTGGAGCAGGAAGTATTTGTCCTTTAGACTCACATACTTTTAGAAAGACAGTTTAAGAATCTTGGGAGTAGTTTCAGTTAGAGGGAGACTCTGAAGAACTTAGGTATATACTCTTTCTGCCTATGCTAGTCCCTGAGATTACTAAAATGATTCTGTTCTTACCATCAAAGGATTTATTCTCTCTTTTGTGAGATAGCCATATACCCAGAATGAAGCAAATGAAGCAAATGATCATAGCTGACATGTATTACATGCTCAGTAGGTGCCAAGCATTATACTAAGTACACTCTGATGATAAGTTACAAATGTGAGAGTATGCACTAAATGTTAGGTGGAAGTCCAGAAAAGGTAGTGGGGACAGGACTTGGGTCATAATGGTAAGCTTCATGAGAGTAATGAATGTTGGGAGGTACTTCTACATGGGTCTCATTCATTTTTCATGTCTTATGAGCACAGGCACTGTTTATACAAACAACTTTTGTTCTGAACTATCTTTACAAGCATGTTTGTATACTAAACAGTCATGAAAGGTAGAAATAGTGTATCTTTTCTTGCAGAACAGAAGGCTGTCCAATATGGTAAAAATAATGCTTCCCTCTGGGGAAGATTTTGGGCAGGCTTGTTTGCATCCAGTTTAAAAGATTCAGGTCTCCTAATCTTGAATTCCTTGGCTGTGACACAAACCCTTGAATACATAACATCCACCTGGGTTGCTCCATGTTGCTTTCATGAGACTTGTGAGCCAGGAGAACCAGTGCAAACATGAAGTTCATGAAGCTTGCTATGCTTTGAGTAATAAAGTCTTTTGTCTCTGACCCAGGAGTTTTATGTCTTCTGTCATAAAACTGTCATAAAACTTCATGAGGAAACTCTGGTAGACTAACCTGTTAGCTTTTAAGTAGAGATCCTTTACAGTTCTTGGCAATAGACCTTAAAGAAAGGATGAAACTTATAAAATCAGGTAGGGATAGTAAGACATCTCAGAGTAAAACACTGATACATGAATTGATTAGGGTACAAAGAACAGATCAGTTTGATTAGACTTACATATTTGAGTAGGGAACTAATGTTAGACAAACTGAGGTTAGATATTGTAGAACTTTGAGCAGTAAGTAGTATGGAACTTAATCCAAGAAATTCAAAGAGCCACAAAACATTTCAAAGCAAAGGATTCTTTCCTTTTCTGTTTATACTCTCTCTTAAAAGGCCCCACCTGGTACCTTGATTTTACTAATCAGCTGTAGGCATATCTTCTTCATAATATGGACAATCCATCTGTATATATACTTAGCAACAATCCCATATTTTCAAACCTTTCTAGATAAATTACTGTTTACACATAATTAAAACTATAGTTGATTCTAATTCTGAATTAGTGATTCTCACCATTAAGTTGCTACCAATATTCAGGTGAGAGAAATATTTCATCCGCTTTTGAAAATGATTACAACTGAGATTTCTATGTTAATTTCATCTGCGATAAAGTATAATATATTATTAACTTGGCTTTACAAAGGAACTAAACAATTGATGACATTCTTATGGGAAAGCTATTTATGTGATGAGTTGCAACTGGGTTCATTTCTTTCTGTTCTTCTGCTTTTCTCAAATAGTTAAATATAGACCCTAGGATTTAGGTATGAAAAATAAAGTACAACACTGGGATGTACATGTGTATATTTACTATTTCTGCCTTTGGTGTCTCACATAAATTATCTTTTGAAAAGTTGTACATTTCAAAACAGTACTTATGAGCTTATAGTGAACTAGGTTCATCTATTCACTGTAGAAAAAGAAAGAAAGGAAGGAAGGAAAAAAAGAAAGAAAAAGAGAAAGAAAGAAAGCAAGAAAGAAAAGAAAGAAAGAAAGAGAAAAAATTTGCTCTAATTAAATGTGAAGTACATTTCATACTTTTAGTATTACATTTTGAAGGTAGTTAATTATAGGTATTGAAAAAGGATAATCCTTATTCAAACCCTAGCAATCAATATGTTCTTAATATAGTGCTACTACTTATTTTTTTTTTTTTTTTTTGCGGTACATGGGCCTCTCATTGCTGTGGCCTCTCCCGTTGCGGAGCACAGGCTCCGGACATGCAGGCTCAGCAGCCATGGCCCACGGGCCCAGCCACTCCATGGCATGCGGGATCCTCACGGACCGGGGCACGAACCCGTGTCCCCTGCATCGGCAGGCGGACTCCCAACCACTGCGCCACCAGGGAAGCCCTACTTATCATTTTAAGCCATGAAAGTTCTACTCTAGCAAGAACCATAATCTCCAAGAAAAAAAAAAATTCTCCTCATCAAACATTTGATTAAGAGAGTGAACTCTAGAGAACTTTTTGAAGATTTCTCTATTAAAAAATCAGGGCTTCCCACATGCCGCAGAGCTGCTGGGCCTGTGAGCCATGGCCGCTGAGCCTGCGCGTCCGGAGCCTGTGCTCCACAGCGGGAGAGGCCACAGCAATGAGAGGCCCGCGTACCGGAAAAGAAGTAACAAAAATCAAATGATATTTTTAAGCATGATATTTATGTTTGGCTGAACAGCTAGAAAAAGAGAATTACCTTTTGACTCCATCACAGAATGAGGCACTCTGTAGCATCCTGCTAAAAGAGAATGTTGTTTCTGCTGAAAAGTGAACACGTTGTAAATCATCATGACTCTTATTAACATGTAAACATTAGGCTAATCTCTCTCCAGGATTGGCTCGTCATTTATTTTTTCAGGGGTTCACAGGGAAGATTCTTTGCTTTCTGTTGTCACTCACAATATGTGACCTTTATATTATGAAAGCTGTATGTATGTATGTATGTATTTAGATAGATAGATAGATGATAGACAGATACAAATCTGGGGTAGAGATGGCAAATAAATGACAATGTGCTACTGCTCTCACATTCCATGCCCATGACAGATATTACTTCGTACCAAGTCCAGAAGTAACCTCAGATTTCTTCACAGAGCAGTTCTCTGGCCAAACACTAGCAAAGAATGAAAGTTAGCCTGGGAATTAAAAGAGTATTCTTGCCTAATAATATAATATATTTGATTTCTAAGCCACATTGGAATTCTGGCTAAGTGTAAAATTCTTACCCAAGTAATACATAGGCCTTCTTTAGTTGAATCCATTGCATACCTGCCTCATATATTTGTCCATTTATAAAATATTTGTCACTGCACAGCTATTATAGTGAAGCACTATAGGTTGAAAGCACTACAGGTTGAAAACCTGCCAAATTTTATGTATCTAGAAGGCCCGCAAGAGATCATCTACTCATGCTGCTTCATATTACACATGAGAAAGTTGAGATCATATAGGGGAAATGCCTTGATCAAGATCTTACAACTAGCAAGTGACATAGCCAAATCTGAAACCTAGGACTTTGGAAGAATTAATTTAACTAAAATCTGGTCCAAGTCACATTTTTGTACCTTAACTTGGTAAAGAGATGTCTCCAGACAGAAAATCCCAACAGCTGTTTGTCATTGGGATTCAAATGAAAGAATTTGAATACTTGGGCTAGTTAATAGAATAGACAAAGCTTCTTAAAAACAGTTACTAAATTTTGGGTACAGTGGTATCTCATCTGGATAATGGGGGAAATGCAAGTATCTCATAGGATTGTTAAGGAGTTTAAATGTCTTAGTATAATTAAAGCATCTAATTGAAACATTGGAAGCAGCCTTTTACAATGTATTTTCTAGTATATTATTTTTATTTAAAAAATTTATCTTCAAAAATAGCACCATTACCAAATAGTTTTATGAGTAAATTGAAACAACCCTCAGAGAACTTTGTCATTCATGTTATAGCAATCTTTCAGTTCATAGAATATTATAGCATATATTATAATATTATAGCATAAAGAAATCAATTTAAAAACTCATTTTAAAAAGTTCAAATAACTTCCAAATCACAGTTTTAAAGAATATGAACACACAGCTGTATGAGACTATATACATACACACAAACACAAATATAAATACTATAGGTCATTTTTGCTAATAAACCTAGACTTTAAAAAAAGTAAATAGAATTCAGAAATACATTTAGAGAAGTGAATAAGGTTTGTACTAGGGATATGAGTTTAGACAAAAATTAGAAATCTGCTTATTTGTTATACTATGTTAATAAATTAAGGTAAAAAAAATCATATGACCATCTCATCAGCTACAGGAATAATAATAAATTCAACACCCACTCTTGGTTAAAATACCAACATGCAAACTTACATTAGCAAACTAGGAATAGAAGAAAACTTTTAAAATTTCATAAAGCTCATTTTTAGAAACCAAAAAACAAGCATCACTGATACTATAAGTAAATCCAGGAGCAATATAAGGTGCCTGATTTCATTACTGCTATTTGACATTGTACTGAATGTTTTGACTCAGGGTTTCTACCTTTGGCACTGTTATTGTAGACCAGATAACTCTTTGTGTGGGAGACTGTTCTGTGCAGTGTAAGATGTTTACCAGGATCTTTGATTTCTAATCACTTGATGTGAATAACATCTCCCTAGTCATGACAATCAAAAATATCTCAGGGGCTTCCCTGGTGGCACAGTGGTTGAGGGTCTGCCTGCCAGTGCAGGGGACACGGGTTCGTGCCCTGGTCCGGGAGGATCCCGCATGCCGCGGAGCGGCTGGGCCCGTGAGCCATGGCCACTGAGCCTGCGCGTCTGGAGCTTGTGCTGCGTGGCGGGAGAGGCCACAACAGTGAGAGGCCCATGTACTGCCAAAAAAAAAAAAAAAAAATCCATAGTGTGAATTCCCACCCATGTGTCAGAAGGATGGAAGACTACGGTTTACCTGCAACTTCTTGAACCATGCCTCCTTACCAGCACAGCCTTTGTGCTTCCTGGTTGAGAAGTGAATACAGGTGTTTTTCTAAATGCTGAAACAAAAGGGACTCACTAGTGAGCTGACATGAGCCCAGAGCTCAGACTTTGAAAATCTAAACCCAAGGCCTATCATCATCAGGCTGCATAGAGAATAGGAAGTGGTGAACAGGGCCCACTCACAGACCAGGGAAGCTGTCCAGGGAGACATCTCTATGTGCATGTCACTTTTAAAAATGTTGCCATAAGAAAGGAAACTGACAGAGCTGTTTCTCCCAGAAAATCATTCCGTTGTTTGCACAATGCCAACACTTGTCTTAGACATTCCCATCCTACACCCTCTTTCTCCTTACTTTTAATTTCTTTTCATTACATATACAGTTTAAACTCATTGTTTTTTTTATTATCCTAAAGATAAAACAAACACAAATGGAGATGTAGGTAAGCAGGGATGGGGGAGTGCATAGAAAACCTGAGCTCTTAATTTCACATTTTTGTGTTTTAAAAGCTTTTCAGTGTTAAGAGGTACTTGTCTGGGTCTTAGGTTAAAGACTCATATAATTATGGTTTCTTTGTGTAATCAAAACGCCTGATGCATCAAAAAGCATGGTGTCACCACAAGCTGGTGGACCTCACAGTAGAGACTCTCTGCCAAAGCTTTTTGTATAAAACGTTTTACATAAATAAAATTTTACTGTACAAATTTAGTTCATGAGACCAGAGTGACCAAATCATATATTGGCATACACTGAGTATTCACAAAGATTTAATTATTATTATTTTTGTTATTGTTCTTTTTTTTTCACCAGAATTTAGGAGACAGAGGCAATGACAAGGAGGAAAGTTGTATTCCTATTTTGCGGAAGGAAATGTCATTTTATTTTTCTTCCAGACCTGGTTTCATTAGGCTCCTCTTTGTGAATTTTTTCCTAATAATAAACTCCTTTGGGCAGCATGTTTCCCTTCTCTGTACTTTTCCAGTTATCTAGAATATATTAAGTGCAAAATAAAAGTTAGCTAAATCAATGAATAGATAAGTGAATGAAAGAAGTTAGCAAGAAAATAAAATTAATCAGATCAGGTATTTCTGTTAATTTGATATTTTTAAAATATTGCTAATGCAAATACTTTGTTTTGGCCCTAAATACCCAATGATAGAATCAAAAACTTTTATTTATTTTTGAATCAGCTAAGAATTATTTCCTTTGTTTTGTTAGTGTACACTAGAACTCAGTCCTAGGCTTTACTGCCAAATTCCTTGTAAATACTTTAGATTTCAGTTCACAAGGGTATTGGGATCTAGCCATGAGAAAGAAGAAAAAGAAAACACTTAACTTGGAGTCTTATTTAAAATAATTACTCATCTTCTCTAGAAAATTTCATAGCAATGTATCTAAAAATCTAGCACTTTTTTTTTTCTCTCAGAAAAAATTAGTAACTGCTCATGCAAGTAACTGGATGTGACCAGGTTTCTAAATGGGGTTTGAGAGTTTTCTATGTATTGTTATAAATTACCTTTTTTTTTTTTTTGGTTTTGCTGTCTTCTGAATATTTATCAAGGAAAATAACAGATGCATATAGGTAATAAAATGCAAATTGTGGATTCAGTCCATGGTTATCCATGGAAGGACGCAGAGGACAACCTGGGACCTTCTTTCCCAGTGTCAGGGTTTAGTTCAAGCTCTCCCAGCAAGGACACCAAGAAGTCCTGCGCAAGAGCTGATGCAGTCACTGATTCCTCGGTTCAGAACAGATGATTGCTAACATCTCTTCCGTTACCCTGCAGGTTTTTGAGAGTTTATAATGAGCGAAATATAAAGTGCATTATTTAATATGAGTTTTAAGAAATGACCCCATTTTTAAATATATAATGTTGCATACAGAGAGCTAAATATATATATACACACATAAACATATATATATATGCATATGTGTGTATATATATATTTCATATATATGCATATATATTCCATATATATATATATATATATATATATATATATATGGAAAAAAAGAATGAGTTATCATGATGAAAAGAAACCTGATGGGGTCTTTGGAAGGAGAAAGGAGTTTATTTCTAGAGAAAGCTGACATAAGAAAGGAATGAACTGTCTTGGAAATTCTGTAAATATATGTCTTTAATTTCCAATGTTTACCAAGATCAGAAAATTCCAATATTAAAGATTATGATCATGTGGTTTATTTTGAATTTATTGTTAACATAAAAATGTTTTAATCATTAAAAAATTACAAACGTTTGCAATATTGTGAACATTGGCAGATATATAATGGAATCACTGTGTTGGCATTTGGAGTATGTGGCTTCTAAATGCCTTTTCTTTTTGTAGGATTTGTTCACACATTAATTTGGATGCTTACATTAAACTGTATAATTGCTGTTATACTCTCAGATCAGTTCTAATTATTCCAGTACTGATTATTGTATTTGTGGGCAGCTTTCCTTTGCTTTCCTTTTTTACTATACCCTATGCCACTCCCAAAACAACTTCTGATACATAAAAGAGGCATTATTCTCATAGTCCCTGACATCTAGTTCTACTTTAATGACTTGGCTGAAACAAATCTCTAAGAAGACTCACTAATGGGACAATTTAATGGATTCCTTTTAATCTCCACACTTCTTGTCCTTTCTGTAGCATTTGAGACATTTGAGTCAGTGAAGTATGAAAACCCTGTTTCTAACAAGTCTTTTCTTTGGCTTCTGTGCTGTTACGATGTTATGCTCCCTTTTGTCTCCTTTACTTACTCTCCTTTTTCACTCTCCCTTTATATAAGCACATACTAGAATTCACCATCAATATTTTCTTTTTCTTTTTTTTTGTAGTCACTCACTGGTTACCGTGTCTTTCAATTTTCCAGTTACAAGGATCGCTAAAGTTCTTTTCTTTAAGCCTCAGCATTCTCTTAAGTCTTGAAAAAATTATTCCCTGGTTATCTCAAAAATCTACATGCTAGGGCTTCCCTGGTGGCGCAGTGGTTGAGAGTCTGCCTGACGATGCAGGGGACACGGGTTCGTGCCCCGGTCCGGGAAGATCCCACATGCCGTGGGGCAGCTGGGCCCATAAGTCATGGCCGCTGAGCCTGCGCGTCCGGAGCCTGTGCTCTGCAGCGGGAGAGGCCACACGGTGAGAGGCCCGTGTACCGCAAAAAAAAAAAAAAAAAAAAAAATCTACATGCTAAAAATTCAGTTTTTTATTTTAAGCACTATTTCATACTCACCCACTTCCAAACCAACTTCTCTTCCTGGTCTGAATGTTGTCATCATCTACTGTATCTCAGATTCAAAAGTTTGATGTCAGTGTTGACTTTGCCTCTTACTTCATATGTCAAATACAATCATTTACCAAGTCCTACTGAATTTTTGAACTAATTAATTCGGCATCTATTATATGACAGAAATGACATTTAGCACTTTGCATATACTATGATTTAAATCCTCAGAACATGACAGTGAAGGCATATTACTGTCCACATTATGAAAAATTTGGAAATAAAGGTTCAGTGTGTGTAAGAAACTTGCCTAAACAAGCAGAAGTTGGGCAGGAACTGGCATTCAAATTCAGGTTTCTTTATAATAATGTCTAGTGTTCATTCCTCCAAACTATATTATTTTTATTTCCATAAAGTCTCATAGCCTTCTACTCCTTCATAGTCCTCTTAATTCCACAAAACACTGCACTTCTTCTTGCCTGTACTCTGATTCTAATTCCTTGTTACTTCAGTTTTTCCTAAATTGCATCTTTATCATATTACTCTTCAATAAATTTTAACTGCTCCTCGTTTGCAAATTATGTTCAGATCCATTAGACATGTTTGTCAGTTGGAACTTCTTGCTCATGGTCAACAGAAGGTGATTCTGATTAAGTTGTGCAAGACAAAAGGAAAAACAAAACCTTTATTACCCCCCCCCCCACACACACACACGAACAAGAAGTTTATTGTAAGGATACTAAGGGGCTTACTAAAGTAAAGGAGAAGTGGGGCCTTGGGAAGGACCAGAAAGTGGGTAGATTCTGATGGTGGGATTCAGAACCTTTGCATGTAGGTGCTGAAGTTGATTTGGCTCCAACAGTCCTTTGGTCCATGTGCCTCCTTGGTCAAGACTCAGATTCCCAAGTGACAGATTAATTGGCATACGTGGGGTTATATGTCTACCTCTTGGGGAGAAGGATGAATGGTAACATTATTTATAATCTTAACTGGACCACAAGGTAAGAGGAGTGAAGCACCCTGAAGAAAATAACTCTGCTGTTACCCACAGAAGGGAGCAGAGGCACCCACAGGCCTAAAAGACAGGTGTCCACATGCAAAGCATACAGGTGCTCCAATTCAGCAGCAGCCTTTTTCAGTGTCATCACCAACTGCCTCTTCCTACCGTGCAACCCAGGAATTCTCACCATTCTCCATACATGCTATAAGCCTTTCTGGCCACTGTTTTTCTGGAGCATTTGCTTCTCCTACATCTCTAGCTAACAAAACCCTTCCTATCCATATTGGCCCTCCCAAATGGCTTTTATTACCATTTCAAGATTTCTACAGATAGGTAATTTCCCGCTTTTTCCCTTTTTCAAAGCATTTCCTTTTGCTCATCTTTAACAGTACTTTTTAACATCTGCCTCGTATCTTCTTTTCTAAAATGTATGCGCTTTGAAGGCATGCATCATGTCTTATTCATCTCAGCATCCCCTCTAATGTTGAATATGAGTTCCTATAGCCTGTAGTGATTAATAAATATAGGTATGGTTATTTTTCTTATGTTATTTTTCTTATTGTTGGTTCAAAGTGCTAGTTTGAATCTATAATGCAATTGTATCATTTATCTCCAACATCATTGTAATGTCCTTTTTTTTTTCTTTCTTTTGGCTGCGTTAGGGCCTTATTGCTGTGTGGGCTTTCTCTAGCTGCGTTGAGCGGGGGCTACTCTGCATTGCGGTGTGCGGGCTTCTCATTGCGATGGCTTCTTTTGCTGCGGAGCCGGGCTCTAGGCATGTGGGCTTCAGTAGTTGTAGCACGTGGGCTCAGTAGTTGTGGCATGCAGGCCCTAGAGTTCACGGGCTTCAGTAGTTGTGGCATATGGGCTTAGTTGCTCTGTGGCATGTGGGATTTCCTGGACCAGGGATCAAACCCATGTCCCCTGCATTGGCAGGTGGATTCTTAACCACTGTGCCATCAGGGAAGTCCCCATTGTAATGTCCTTGATGGGAAATTACACACACAGCATTTAAAAATATTAATTTATACCCAGTAGGTAATGAATAAATGTGATGATTCAATGTCAATTTAACAAAGTTGAATGGCAATCTAACAGATTATTTGAAAAAGAAAGATCAAGTTACTGAAAGGAGAAGGAAGAGAAAATAGGCCAATAATGGTTAGACATTCTCCTAACACAGCTATGAGGTAGGCATTATTATTCTTATTTTACATATGAGGAAATTGAGGCTTAGATGGGGTTAATTTCTTACAGGAAATAAAAGTTATATCCAGGATTTTTTCATATACTGATTGTTCTTTCCATTAATTGACAGTTTTATAAATCTAAAGTAATGAATATATGAATATTTTTTTAAAAAATCAAGTAACCCAGTGGGTTTTATCATAAAAATGAGCAGTTTTCTGTCCTAACCTTCACTATCCTAAAGGCAGCCACTCTTCATCATTTCATTTTGGAGTTATTCTTTTGGTTAGCTCTGTTTTTCTAGATAACATGCATATGCCACCCTCTCTTGATGAATTATGAGTGATAGATAGCCATTCTGCTTCAAGCAAAAAAAAATTTAAAGGCTAAGAACAAGTTACAGAAGGACAAGATAAATCCAGGTAGCAAATACCCTAACAAGAAAAATAATTCTTAGAAGAGGAAATAATCATCCACTCAGTGCAGAAATTAGTAATCAAGGAAAAACAAAATCTATTAGCAAGACCCTATATTCAACCATTATATTAGAAAGAGGCAAAACCTGTAAGGATACAAGGAAATGGACCCTCAGATGCAGTGTTGGAAGGAGTATAAATTAACACAGCTATTTTGGAGGGGAATTTGGTAGCATTGCCCTAAATGCTAAAACAATGAAAAACAAACAAAAAAAACAAAACTCGTGCACACTGGCCTCCAGTAATCCACTGCACTGTATCTTAAAGAGAAGCACCTGGACATGTGAACATCAAGATGTGTAAGAGGGTGTTCACTGCAGCATTGTTTGCACTAGGGAAAACTGAACAACTTCAAAATCCGTCTTCTGCAAGGTGCCTGGTTATATACTTTGCTCTAATTTTATCTTGCTATTTGCCTTATTTTATCTCTAAAAAATTTTTCAAATATTAGCCCTTTGCTTCACAAATGTTGCACGTATTTTCAGCTACCATTTATTGTCTAGCTTTTTTCCACATTCTTTCTCCTTTCAAAATTTTATCTTAATTCTAATCAAGTTTAACTGATCCATTTTGGCTTTCACTTTATGGATAGTTTTTGGGATGGCCTTTTTTACCCCAAAGCCCTAAACACATTCTCCTGTATTTTTCCTATTGCCTCATGGCTTTAATTCTTTAGTGTCTGTGGAATTCTTATTTTTATTATGAGGAAAGGAAAAGGAATGCTTTTCCTTTTATTATGAAAGGAAAAGAGCTCTGTTTACAATTCTTTCTCACTTCCCAACAATTTCTCTAATCATGTCTTAATCAATGCACCTCATATTTGGAGCACAATTTCTTTGACAGATTTTGTTTGCCCTGGCTTTGCTGATTGCATTATATTCTTTCTTTGTAGAGAAAAAACGAAGTAGACTTCAATGAATCACTTGCTTTCAGCTCCATGCTGCCCTTTCTTGCTCATTCTGTCCTCTATGCCCTCTCAGAGATGGAATAGTACAGGAGCTGTGCTGGGCTTATTTTTTCTACAGGTCTTCTGCATGTTCTAGGCTGCAGGCTCCTCTGTCCTGCTTTTGATTTGTTCCCTCTATGAAGAAATTAATGAAATACCTCATTCCTTTTTAGTAAGGCTTTACAACATTTACATTCTTTTAGTATCATGATAATGAGCATTGTAGAGAGAGGATGCGGAAATATCAATACATGTGTATAGCTCACTATCATTAAAAAAAATCTACCGCACACTGTTTAAAGTTGTCACTGTATTACCTCTTAAGGTTAAATGAGTGTATCCACGTTCTTGCTGGAAAAAAAATGATATGAGAAGAGGTTTATTTGTGCATTTAAATAAAATATCTCCAGGTTTCAACTGTTTGAGCTCTAATTGTTCCTTATTAGCAAGATGTGACTGGATCTTCAATTATATCATTACATATTTCAGTCAGGACTCAGCTAGACTCTTTTTTACCCCCCCCAAAGCTACTTATCTCTAGTTTCTCAAGTTACTTAAAATTGACCCAAACTGTAGAGCTTTTAATAGTCATTCAGATCACCAAAAAAAGAAAAAAAAATTAAGCTCTGTTAATATAAAGGAATCATAAAAATTATTCAGACTATATTTTCTGAACTTATCTTTCTGATCTTTCTTGGATGCTTTTCTGCTGCTCCCTCCTTCATCTGCCTCAGATGCTTCTGTCTGTACCCCTTTGGGGGTGGTGATACCCTGCTGACAGCCAGAACTTTATCACTGTCATCATGTAGGACACTAGTCCAACCTAAGGCGCCTCAGCCGCCAACCACTTTTCTATTGTCATTCTCTACCAGCTGTCATTGTTGTCATCAAAGGCGTAAGTGACACTCTGACTAGTACAAGTAGACTAAAGAGGAAGCATAATCCTGTGAAAACTGCAGCTACCTAGATGTCAAAAGATTTCAAAGCTATTCACATTCATATCTTATTGAATGGCACACATATCATTGAATGGCTCCTGCAAAAAACCAGTATATTGTCTTACAAACTTTTGCTTTTCCTTCAAATAATAGATATCAGGTTGTTTGTTCTTTAGTTTACACACATAGGGATGTATATATACAAGTTTGGAATGAAAGGAGAGGATGGGAGATTGCATCTAAAAGGAGAAGAGCTGAAAGACCTAACTGATCTATTGGGTTGGCCAAAAAGTTCGTTCGGGTTTTTCCCTGACAACCCAATACATTGTTGCCAGTCAGGAGCTGTCCCTGGTACCAACCTCAGCAGTGATATCTCAACAATAAACTGAAAAGAAGAGGGAGAATTTGTAGTGGGGAGGAGATAAGAATATAAACAAACTTTTGCCTACCGAAATCAAGTTACAGATGAGGGCCACCCACGCCAGCAGTATCCCCTTCCTTTCTGTGGCTTTTTTTTCAATTTCCAACAGTTTTTCCTCCCTCATTCCTCAGGACCTGGATCCCAGTGGTACTCTCCTAATTTCTCCTGTTCCAGGGAAAAGTGAAATAAACACCTTTACCTTAGCATTGGTAATTATTTTGCTTCTTAAGGGAAGGTACACTCTAACTTAAAAAAAAACACGTTTTGGTAAAATAAAATAGAGGACCCAGAAATAAGCCTCCACATATACAGTCAAGTGACACAGGGTCAAGATCATTCAATGCGGAAAGGAGAGTATTTTCAACAAATGGTGTTGGTAAAACTGGGTATCCACATGCAAACAAATGAAATTGGTCACTTACCTTATAACATATACCAAAATTAACTCAGTATGGATCAAAGATATATCTGTAGGGCTAAAACTAAAACCCTAGAAGGCGTTTGGACTTGGCAATAATATCTTGTATACGACACAAAAAATGCAGGCAACAAAAGGCAAAAATAGATAAATTGGATTTCATCAAAATTAAAAACTTGTGTGCATCAAAGGACACCATGAAGAAAGTGAAAAGGCAACCCACAGAGTGGGAGAAAATATTAGCAAATGATAGTCTCATAGGGAGTAATATCTAGAATATGTAAAGAACTCTTATAGATCAACATCAAAACACCAAAAAAAATTTAAAATAGGCAAAGGACTTGAATGGACATTTCTCTGAAAAAGATATACAAAGTGTCAATATCCACATGAAAAGATGCTCAACATCACTAATCATTATGGAAATGCAAATTGAAACCACAATGAGACATCACTTCACACCAATTAGGATGGGTATTATCAAAAAACAGAAAAAAGCAAGTATTGGTGAAGATGTGGAGAAATTAGAACCTTTGTTCATTGTTGATGGGAATGTAAAATGGTAAAGCTGCTATGGAAACCATTAGGGCAGTTGCTCAAAAAAATTAAATGTATTACCATATGATCCAGCATTCCACTTCTAGTATTAAGGAAGTAAAAATAGAGACTCAAATATTTGTACACCTATGTTCATAACAGCTTTATTCACAATAGTCATAAGGTGGAAGCAGCCCACGTGTACATTGATAGATGAATTGATAAATGAAATGTGGTGGTTGCATTAACATTGTGAATGTATCAGTACTTAATGCCACTGAACTGTGTTTTACGTTACATATAATTTGCCACAATGTAAAAAAATGTGTATATGGAAAAAACCCACAGATTTTGGAAACAGCATATAATTACATTTTAACCTCAATAATTGAAAGACAACAATACTTAGTTTACCAAAGACAATTTAGTAATGAATTACAAAGATGGATAATTGGAGCCCTCTCATACAGTCATTCAAAATATTTAGCAAACATGCCAGGGACACTGCTATGGGCAAACCAGATACTGTCACTGCTCTCACTTGGAATCAAGGAGAAAATCAGTTAACCAAATAATGACAAAAAATCAATTTATAAATATCGAAAAGACCACGTAATCAGCTGTATTTGTATTGTATAAGCACTGAAATCTTTATCTTTTCTCAAAACTTCCTTGAAAACCATTTCCTTAATATTCTTTCCTAATACAGGTTGTAAACTCTGGTAGGATTCAAAGGACTTTTAGTCACTGTCCATTAATAATTATATAGCTTCTTTTGTTTAGGTAATAAAAACTCCAGTCTAGTAGACTATCAAAACAAACAAACAAAAGATCATACCATTTAAATCTTCTCTTCTCCATCTCAGGCCTTATTTATCCTCAGAGACCTACAGAGAGGAAGAGAGAGATTATAGATTACTTCTCCCTTCCTTGCTTTTCCCCCTCTCCAACTATGTAACTGCAGTTTGGGAACCATTAGAGTTAGGGGGTAGGTAAAAGGGGGGAAGTGGAGGAGCGATAAAGTACAGGAAAAGTCATATTTAATGAGGAAATTTTAATCCATAAATAAAACTTCTGAATTGTGGCATATTCTCTCTGGTGGATGCTTTTGTGTGTTCCTTAGAGATTTTTCTGCTAAGGCCTTCCAACCATAATTTCTTCTAATTGGTGGCTTCCCATCAGGCTGGCATAAATCTCCACTCTTTCCCCAATTCTCCCTCTCACCAAGCTTTTGCATCCAGTGGTACTTTAAGGTACTTTCTGCTGAGGTCACTTCTTTACTCAAGAAAACATCCTTTTGTGCTCTGTCTTTGGCGATAGTGCAGCTGAATTCCATTGCTTTTATTTGCATTCTTTCTCTCTCTCTTTTACTCTCGGCCTCTCTATCTCTGTCTCTGTCTGTCTCTCCTCAAGTAAATGCACAGAGTCTCAAGAACCTGCTTATATCCTTATGTAAACCACAGCACATGAAGCGTTTTTTTCCCAGATAATCAAATAATAAACTCCAAATACTGTTGATCCTTGAATAATGTGAGGGTTATTGGCAGTGACCCTCTTCAAAGTGGAAAATCCATGTGTAACATAGTCCCACCCTATCTGCGGTTTTGTAACGGTAGATTCAACCAGCCCTGGATCATGTAGTACGTATTTATTGAAAAAAAAATTGAGTATAAGTGGACCCACACAGTTCAAACCAGTGATGTTCAAGAGTCTACTTTAGTCTCCAAATTGACCTTTTCTGTTGTATCCTATAGGTGAATGATGGTCTAATGCTGGCAGAAGTAGTTTAGTAATGCCTTTCTTAAGCATTCCTTATAGGTAGGTGTATAAGTCTGCTAGGGGTGCTATAACAAAACACCATAGGCTCTGTGGCCTAAACAACAGAAATACATTTCTTACAGTTCTGGGGACTGTGAAGTTGAAGATTAAGGTGTTAGCCAGTTTGGTTCCTGGTAAGGACTCTCTTCCTTGCTTGCAGATAGCTGTCTTCTGAATTTGTCCTCACATGGTAGAGAAAGAGAAAGACCTCTGGTGTCTCCTTCTGTTATATGGACACCAGACCTATAAGATTAGGGCCCCACCTCATGACTTCATTTAATCTTTCACTTCCTCAGCAGTCCTGTCTCCAAATACAAGTACATTGGGAGTTAGGGTTTCAATATAGGGCTTGGGTGCGGGGGTGGGGGAGAAGGGGGAATATTTGGTCTATAAAATCAACTTGTATTCCTATTTACTTGGGATAATACCAGGTTACATCTGTGGTGAAAGCTGAATTTTTAATAGCATTCTATTTTATTCACAAGTTGTTCCAATTTAGATGATAAATAACAGAGTCATCTTATATATAAATGTTCTAGAACTTTAACTTAGAATGTATGAACATTTAGAACCTATTGTTTTCAACCTTTGGGGCCTCTGACAAAAGTCTGAGACAATAGGAAAATTTGAATTTGAAAATCAGTTACCATTATAAAATGTTATATAGAGGAAATATATCGGGCATGATGAGAGCATACAGTAGAGGTACCAAGTATAGCTAAAATGGTATGTCAGAAAGGAAATATTTGAGCCAAGATTTAAAGATCACCATAAAATAAGTAGGAAAAAAGGGTAAGGAGATGGGGCTGAGAGATCAGGTAGTGACACAGAAGAAAGGAGAATGTCCTGGGTAAAGAAAAAAACTAAGCATAAACTTCTGAAGTAGAAAGAGACATGAACTTTTAGAGGAACTTCAAGAAAACCATTATGAATGGAGTTCACAAAGTGAAGTGGAGAGAAGACAAGTGATGTCTCCTTCTGTCTAGGTTATAGAAAGTAGCATCTCCTAGGTTTAGTATTCTAACAGTGAATAAAAGTCAGATAAACTGAAAAATCATAACCTTTCTTGAGTCAATCAAAAGCTGAAATCATGGGGCAATTAAGTAGCCTGGATTTAAGTGAGGGACAGGCATCTCAAAAGAGAAGGATGGATGGATTGACTCACCTGTGGGAAGCACAGGAGGAGAGAGTGACTGTCATTCAAGAATATAAGAAGAAATCAGCAATATTTTAACAAATTGCCAAAAATCTAGTGTTGAGCTGGTATGCTAGACTGGAATAGTGGAGGATTCCAGGTATAGGAAGAGTTTACACATCCTTGCAGACTCCTTTCCATTTTCCAATAGCACGTGCTAATAAGCATGATTAGGGGCAAGGCAGGAGACTAGAGAGAGCACCTTAGTGACGCAGACATGCCGGAGGTGGTCAACTACTACTGCCGGAAAAGTATGAAACCCTACCCTCTGGCCAGACCCTTCACTCATGTGGAGTAAAAACCTCAAAGCTCTGTGAGAGTGGAAGTAAACCCTGTTACTCTCAGGGCACAGGCAAGGCCCATTGTGGCTGCAAAAATGGTACTAGAAAAACAACTTCTATCCCTAATGAAGGGCAGAAGTGTCCAGTCCAGGGATTAAATACTTATACCACTAGAGATATGTTAACATTGAGAGAAGGGGAAGGGTAGGAACTTCCACCTAGGACTAAAGTCAGGTATAAGGTAGGGTTTGGTGGCCATGGGAGATTATTATACAAAAGTTAGGGTATAATTGGCCTTTTGCGTTTGATATCATTTATATTTATTGAACTCAGTTTAAACAGTATGGAGTTTCCTTAAAAAACTAAAAATAGAACCCTCCTACACTGTTGGTGGGAATGTAAATTGATATAACCACTATGGAAAACAGTATGGAGTTTCCTTTAAAAACTAAAAATAGAACTACCGTACACCCCAGCAATATACCCTGAGAAAACCATAATTCAAAAAGAGTCATGTACCACAATGTTCATTGCAGCACTATTTACAATAGCCAGAACATGGAAGCAACCTAAGTGTCCATTGACAGATGAATGGATAAAGAAGATGTGGCACATATATACAGTGGAATATGACTCAGCCATAAAATGAAATGAAATTGAGTTCTTTGTAGTGAGGTGGATGGACCTAGAGACTGTCATACAGAGTGAAGTAAGTCAGAAGGAGAAAAACAAATACTGTATGATAACGCAAATATATGGAATCTAAAAAAAAAAATGGTACTGATGAACCTAGTGACAGGGCAGGAATAAAGAAGTAGACATAGAAAATGGACTTGAGGACACAGGGGAGGGGGGAAGCTGGGGAGAAGTGAGAATAGCATCGACATATATACACTACCAAATGTAAAATAGTTAGCTAGTGTGAAGCAGCCACATAACACAGGGAGATCAGTTTAGTGCTTTAAGATGACCTAGAGGGGTGGGGATAAGGAGGGTGGGAGGGAGGCTCAAGAGGGAGGGGATATGGGGATGTATGTATGCACATGGCTGATTCACTTTGTTGTGCGACAGAGGCTAGTGCAGTATTGTGAAGCAGTTTTACTCCAATAAAGATACATTTTTTAAAAATCCCTTTGGAAAAAATAAAATAAATAAATAAATAAAAATAAAGTCTTGCAATTTTCCAAAATAATTTTCAACACTAAAATTCTGTGATTTATTTTACATTAGGATGTTTTGTGTTTGTGGAAAAACTAAAAACAAATAAACAAAATAATTTAATTTTAGGTTTGCAGTTTGAATTACACTGTTTCAGATTTTTAAAAAATGTATACACTAGAGAAAACTATATTTTTAAAACAGTTTCCATCAAATTCAGATTGTATGATCAGTAGCAGTTAGATGATTAATATGTGAACTTAGTAATTGTTGTGGGTACACTATTGTTTCCACTATGAAAACAGTATGGAGGTGTCTCAAGAAATTAAAAATAGTACTACCATATGATCTAGCAGTTCCACTTCTGGGTATATATCTGAAGGAAATGAAATCATGATCACAAATAGATACCTGCACTCCCATGCTCCTTGTAGCATTATTCACAATAGCCAATTCATGGAAAAGCCATACGTGTTACTGAGAGAAGAATGGGTAGAGAACAATGGAATAATTCAGCCATGAGAAGGAAATTCTGCCGTTTGCAACATGGATGAACCTTGAGAGCATCATGCTAAGTGAAATAGTCCGGCAGAGAAAGACAAATACTGTATGTTCTCACTTATTCATGGAATCTTAAAAAGCCAAACTCATAGAAGTAGAGAGTACAATGGTGGTTGCCAGGGGATGGGGGAATTGGGGAGATGTTGGTCAAAGGGTCCAAACGTCCATTATAAGATAGACAAGGTCAGTGTGCCTAATGTACAGCAGCGTCAATATAATTCACAACACTGCATTATAAAATTGAAAGTTGTTGAGAGTAGATTTTAAATGTTATCATCACACACAAAAAAGATAATTATGTGAGGGGATTGAGATGGTAACTAATCTTATTGAGGTAATCATTTCATAATATACATGTGTACCAAATAACCACAATGTGCACCTTAAACTTACATATCTTATATGTCAATAATATCTCAGTAAAGCTGTAAAAAATTATTTGAAGAGAATTCTACCATAATACTGCTGTGATGCTCCATTATATTGCTAGAAGAAGTTTCAGTACCATGGACAGATTTAGGATAAATCCTACCTATTTTCTAACCAAGACTGCAGAGAAAATCACGGTTATATTGAGTAAAACAATGAACTGAATTTATCTAATTTCATTGAATTATTTGACTTTTCTAGATTATTTATACAATTCTATATTTAATACAATTCATTGATTAGGAAATTTTACATATTTTGTTAAAATATGTTAATTAAACATTCTATTTCACAAACAAAATGATCATGCTAAAAGTACACCCTTCAGATAACCATTACTACAGGTGAATAAACAGCAAGGTTAAAAAGATATTTCTTTGATACCATTAATAACCTAGGAGTCATTTCTTCAACTTATAGACCCAGTAACTTGGAGGAAATAGCCCCTAATGTAGGAGCCTTTCAAACTCCTGGATATAGAATGATGGTAAACATTTTGGTTAGTCTCATACCTGTGGGACTCTCTTTTAATTAATTAGTTAATTTTAGCATCTCAGAGTGTTGTGGAGAAAGTATTGATTTTGAGGAGACATAGTTTTTACATTTGAGTTTAGGGCTGGACTAGTCCTTTAATTCTCTTTAATACTCTGGATCTCAGTCTCCTCTGAGACTGTACAGTTAGGTGATCTGAGAGGCATAACTAGATAATCTCAAAGTTCCTGTAAATATACGATTCAATCATAGAGAACCCACATTTGGCTATCAGTGCTTTCCTGTCACTATGCAGTTCAGCATCTCTTCTAAAAGCAAGCCCAGGTGCTCTGCCAACTAAAGGCTTTTTTTTTTTCCAGATCTTGAAATCGTAGCAGCCACCCCTTGTGGGAGGCAGTGGTGAGCTATGGACTCATTTCCTCTGTGACAACATCATTAAAAGCCTTCTTGCAGCTTGGCATGCCTGTTATAAGCTGTGGTAAGCATTTTAACCATGTTACTAGATGTTTTCATTACCTTAAGTGATATTTGGCATCACTAGTGCCAACATAGCTTGTCACCAAGAACCACAGACCAATATCTCCCTCCCCCCAGATCTATCCTAGTTACTCAGGCAATTTTGCTTTCTGATGAGGATTATTTCAGGCTGCAGAAAACCACAATGTCTTACTCCATGGTTACACAAATCACCTCCTCAATCAAAGCAGACAGATTCAGGTAGCAGCATACACTGACTCCTGATAGAGAGAAAGCTTTGAATCTGATGAGCTGGAAACGCTGGAGTAGCATTAAAAAAAAAAAAAAAGATGTGCTAAAAATGTCTGTAAATGCCTTGCACAGAGATTGATGTATTACTTCTCATAAATGCCTTTGTCCAAATAAACATTCTCAGGTCAAGGGCAAATAGTCATAATATTTTAATAATCTTGTTTTGAATTTGTGTTGGACATATCAAGGGTAACATAAAATGAAGTGCATTGGCTAAAGGAAGGTAAAAGATAATGTGTGCTGTAGTATATTTGAAAGATTGTTGTACTTCCAGTCAGAAGTACAACTTCCTGGTTGTGACCCTCTGTATTCCTCTCACTGTCTGTGTGACCACAAAAGCCACTTACCCAGTATAGCCCCCTATTCCCTGGCCCATAATATTGGGTTGACTATACACCCTTTTAAGGTGCCTTTTCATCTAATAGTTCTTGATCTGAGTGCTCAGAGTGAGACAGCATCTGTTTTTTTTCAGAGCTTCAAGGCTTTCCCCTGATGCCACTTTACTTCTTTTGTACTTCACTATCTCTAAAACACTCCAGCTCTTATAAGTTAGCAAATTAAGATGCACACATTTTCAATATCTTCCCATAATTTATATGTATAAGAAAAATATGTGCTGTCAAAGAACCTGAATTGCTATCTGCAGAATTTAGGCAAACACTGAAATAAAAATAATTCCTTTGTGTTTTAGTCCAAATTACCATAACCCCCCAACTTTATATAGTGATGAATAGAGGCACCTTAAGTGGAGAATATAAATTTTATCTGTTATATTCATGTAATTGGATACTAGTGGTCATTAAAATTATTATGTAAATTTATATTTATTATGAAAAGATCTTTATGACATATGAATGTCAAAAAGCAGCTACAAAAAGAGTTTAGTATAACCCCATTATACTTATTTATATATTCACATATATTACAAATAATTATATATACATATATAAATGTTTGGAAAAGTATTATGTGATTACCTATTAAAGGATTTTAACTACTTTTTCACTTTTCACTATTATTTGAATTTTATGTAATGCATATGCACTACTTTAATACAAAAGAAAACCACATTGATATTGAAAAAAAGTAAATCTTTCAAATCAAAGTCCAAATTGATTTCAAATATGCTTTTTTCTAAACCTTAGTAATTATTATATTAAGGCTTACAAACATAATTAGATTGCAATTATTATTTCTTATATTTGTGGTACAAGCTGGTTATTTCCTTTTTAGACAAGAATATACACAAACTGAGGTGTATCTGTATAAATAATGTGTTTTCATTTTCAAATTCGAGCAGTTATGAAAATTATTCTCAAAAAACCAAATTGAGTAGTTTACTTTGGCATTGTCTGTCAACCTTTCTCCTGACAGTGTTTGCGAGCAGATGCCCAATAAATGTTTTTGAATGAATAATACCTTTTAACATTATTTAATTACAATAGTTAGATAAAGATAAGTCATCTTTAACCTTTAGAAAACATGGAAAGTTAAATGTTAGCCCCTCTTTTATAAATGAGAGAACTAAGACAGTTTTAAATTGCTAAAAGTCTCTGATTGAATGTCCATGGGTTTTCTTTTACATTTTGGAGAAATTTGGTGATGTGTTTTGGAGTGAAGAGTGACCTGTGTTCACAGACTTAAGCTACATTACCACTGCAAACAGTCTGAAATGATTTTACTATATTTTATTTAAAAAAATAAGTTCACATGTTGCAAAGTGTTTACTATAAAATATATTTAAATGCATATAAATTTGAAAAAAAAAGTAAAATAATTCTGTAATCCTACCCTCTAGAGAAAATCATTGATAACATTTTGGTTATATAATTTACATTTTTTTTTTAGTCTTTGTGTGTGTGTGTGTGTGTGTGTGTGTGTGTGTGTGTGTGTGCGCATGTATTTTTTAAACCAAGGAATTATACTGTACTATCTACTGTACTTTATAATGTGTCTATGTTACTAAAAATGTATGAGCACCTTTGAATCATGTTAAATATTTTTCTTCTATTTTGCTTCCTATTTTATTCTATGGATATGCTTTCATTAATTTAAACTGCTATAAGTGTTCCTCCAAATTTTGGAATGCTATTTTTTTTTTGATCTATAATTGAAGCTTCTCAGAATGGCTTATCAACTAAAGTCTTTGCTAAATTACAGAATGCTTCTAGATCCCATGTGTCTTAGTTTGTTCAGGCTGCTCTAACAAAATACTGTAGACTAGATGGCTTATAACAACAACAGTTTGTTTCTCACAGATCTGGAGTCTGGGAGGTCTCGGATCAAAGTGCTCGCCAATTCAGTGTTTGTTGAGGGTTTCCTGGTTCATTGATAGCTCTCTTTTCTCTGTGTCCTCCCACAGCAGAACAGAGAATAGATCTCTCTGAAGCCTCTTTTGTAAGGATACTAATCCCATTCATGAGGTAGGTCTCTGCCTTCGTGACCTAGGCACCTCCCTAAAGTCCTATCTCCTAATCCCATCATTTTAGAGGTTAAGATTTCAACATATGAATTTTAGGAAGACATAAACATTTATATCATAGCACCATTTATTACAAATATTCTAAATCCAGAGAAAAACAACAAAAATAGTACAGCTATCAATGATTGTAATGTTTTAACAGAAGTGAAGAAAGCTATACCTCTAAATACTTTGCCATCATATCTCTATCAAGACTGGACTGCTGTCACATTACTAAGCTGATCTCTCATTAGTACCCAAAGATGCTCCAGCCAAAATGGCAGATTCAACTGTACTCTTTTCTACAGATTCAGTTATGCAGGAGGCCATTATTTGGAAAGGAAGGTATAGGCAGAAAGAGGGATCCAGTTGCAGCTGACTTTGATGTGCATTTAATTATTTACCCTTTAAAGTAGCTAAGAAGAATAAGATATCTGGCATTTTTTCTTTCCCTCTTATAAACCTCAAGGAACTGAGTCAGGAACTTGGGCAATGTAAATTGTCAGGTCTAACTATCTGCCTTGACCTCTTTGCTTTAGTAGCAGCACCTCTTTAAGCCAACTGAGTGTGGCTTAAAAGAGTTGAAAGAAAAATGCCTTAAATGGGCAAGGCTCCCCCAGTCAAAGCAGAGCAGATAATTGAACCAATTATCTAGACAGTTTAGGGCAAGACAAGGAAGGGTTTCTGGACATATCAGCCAAATAGAAAATGAACACAAAAAAATTGAAAGCATCAGTTATCATCACAGTTCAGCTCTTGCTTTGCAAAAAGCTGTGCAAATGATGTTCCTGAGTATAAATGGGAGAGAGATGGAAAGTAACTAAATGCCACTCATTTATCCTGCTTGATTCAAACCTACCAGTCTCAAACTTTTTGCCCCAGTCAATCACCACCCTCTGCTTTGCCTCTAAGAAAGCCTAGATCCACAAAACTCTCAACCATTGTCTAATCATGTGTTTTAGGGACCTGTTCTTACAGGGAATTGGCAGCTGGTTTTCAGTAACATCCCACTCTCATTTTAATTGCCATCCTCTCTGTCATTCCTCCAGGTTCCTCTCCTTCCCTCCCCTTTCTCACCCGCCTGCAAGTACCCCATGATATATGCCCTTCCTTGGCCTCCCAAAACTTCATATTTTGCCTGGACATTTAGGTCTGTGAATTATGATATATACTTGCTTTGTCATGATGCACCATTCACTGCCATATTTTAAAAAGCAGATGTATATTTTATAGCGTGCATTATATGTGATATGTTAATATGTTAATGGGTTAACTTACCATCCTACAGGTTAGTTTTAGATTTTAATAGGGATTAGGTGCAACTGGGACTGGTAACTTCTAAAGTATTAAACCACTGGAGATACAACAGCATGGTAGTTTCAGGCACTGTGGATGGATAATGAGGGACAATTGTGGAGCAGGTGGACCTCTTATTGCCTATAAAACACACCCCCTGTGATGTCAGGCATAAAGCTGGATGCCTGTTAAATCCAACTAGTGTTTTATGTTTTTCTGCTTTATTCGGTTGAAATATACTATCATTACTATTATGTTAGGCACCTTCCTTACACCTTCCTCACCTCTTTCTCCTTTATTAACCATTTCAGTATTGCTTCCTGTAAAAGTCTAGAAAGGATGTTCCTTTTGCTTCTGCTAGTCTTACATTTTTAAAATTTCTATCCATTCTTCTGCCTGTCCAAACAAAAGTGATCAAAGAAAATCCTGTCACTTCTCCTACTCATAGGCAATGGGAAAAAGAAAATGACACCACCAATGGCCTACCCTAGTGACATTTATTTGTTTCAACAAATGTCATGAGAGGCAGATTTGGAGGGAAAAAAATCTGAAACAAAGCCTGAGCTTTGCTTTAAAATAGACCTAGGTTTGTTTTAGTTCTGTCCTTTACTAAGCATGAGAATTTTACCAAGATGCCTGATCTATCCGGACTTCAGTTTCATAATCTCTATATTGGAGGTAACATTATTTACTTCAGAACTTTATTGCTGGGACTGAATGACATGTTTATGAATTGCTAATGGTGTAAATATACTATGTTCAGTGAATGATAGAACACTACACCAAATGTTGCAGGAGTTACAGACATGGATTGGATAGACTTGCTTTCTCCAAGATACTCACAGGCTAGTAGTGAGTTAAACTGATGTCACAATAGCTATAATTCTGAATATCAAGTAAAATCTGATGTTACTGACTAAATTGTATCTCTACAAAAGTCATACATTTGAAGTCCTAACCCCCACTGTGACTGTATTTGGAGACAGGCCCTTTCAGGAGGTAATTACATTAAATGAGGTCATAAGGGTGAGGACCTAATCCAATAGAACTGGGGTTCTTAGAAGAGGAAGAGATACCAGGAGTACACACACACAAAGGAAAGGCCATATGAGAACATCTTGAGAAGATGGCCTTCTGACAGAGACCTCAGGAGAAACCAATCCTGCCGGCACCTTGATCTGGGACTTCCAGGATTCATAACTGCTTGAAAATAAATTTCTGTTGTTTAAGCCACCCAGTTTGTGTTATGGAACACTCACTGCCTAAAATACCTGATATCAGAGAAGAACAGTGGGAATTCAGAGAAGGGAGAGAAGTTTTCTGTTTGTTTCTAGTTGAAAGAAGTGTTACTGAGTCCAAGCTCCTACCTCTTGCTGCACTACAGGCCAATAAATCTGGAGATGAGGTGTTGGGGCAAATAGTGACTTTATTCAGAAAACCAGCCTACCGAGAAGATGGTGGACTAGTGTTCCAAAGAACAATCTTACCTGAGTTAGAATTCAGGCTTCTTTTATACTAAAAGGGGAGGGGGTGTGGCTGGTTGTTGGACACTTCTTGGGGCAGAAATCCTTTGTTCTTGCAGCTGTACATGGCAGGTCTGATCACAATGTTACTATAAACCTCCAACAAGACAATTGTTATTTTCTGTTCTGCAACTTTTAATCTCTATCTGAATGGAAAAGTGTTATACTTTTAAAGGTCAGAGGCTTGAGAATGAGCTATCATGTATATTTCAGGCTCTAGGCAACATTGTTTTACAAACGTGCAGAGCCAGCATGACTAAGCACAAACAACAAAGTACAAGGGTTAGAGCTAAAGGAATAGACCCAATATGGCATCAGGTTTGTTCTTCTCTGTTGCAGAAGCAGAGAAAGTCTACATGGAGGTAAGCCTAGGAGTATAGGTGGGTGTTGCATAAAGGAATTTGGGAGGTGGGAGGGGATACATGTAAATACAGGGAAGAGTCCGCAAGCCTGGTTGGGGGAGATTGGAGACCCAGGGGCAGAGCACAAGGGACAGAACAGGGTAGCTCAGGGGGTTCCTTCAGACATAGTATTATTTCTTCACCTTGGGAAGTTAAGCACATAAAAAATAAATGTGACTATATGTACACATGACTTTTTGGCATTAAAATAATTAAACGTACAGCTTGCTAGAAATTGCATCTTGGCCCAGAAAGGTCTGAGGCAATTGTCCTCCATAGTTGTATAATCCATTTCATCCATTGTGTTAGTATTTTATATGTAAAGGACATGTTTTGAGTAATAGAATTAGGTATCTTTTGAAAACACTTTCTCTCTCAACCAAGGAAATAACAGAAACAATGCCTATTTTACACATAAGAGCTTTTGAATCAAACAATTTGGATTAGATTCTTGGCTCCCCAATTTGTTAGCTGTTTGCTTTTGACAAAATCCTTAGTTGCTGTAAACCTCAGTTTCCTTATCTATAAACATACTAATAACCACTACCTCCTACTTCAGGGGGCTAAGTTGTGAGAATGAAATAAAGTTGTGCACATAAGCAGTTAGTACAGTGCTGGGAACACAATAAATATTAACTATCATTTTAATTATTATGCTCTCGTACTTACCAGGAAACAGGATCACACAGGTTGCTGTCTTTATATAGCAGCCATCAAATCAAAGGGGGTGGTGTGATCTGATGGAAACCACTTATTCACCTTCACTTTTATTTTACCCTGCATTGAAGTTAATTCCTTTGTTCCTAGAATAAGCATTACACACATCCTTTGGGCAAAAATAATGATGGTTCTAGGAGTATTTGGGGAAAATATAAATACTTTTGTACTAAATTGTTGGCAGTCTTTACCTTACAAACAGATCATGTTTTTCCACAGCCAGCTAAAACAGGACTCTAAGGAAAAATACACTTTGATGAGGTTTAAGTTGAAGAGATATATTTGTCATACACTCAGGAAAGTAGATTCAGGTTAAGGTTTGAGTGTAGTGTTGGGCAGCCCTGGGTCACTGTCAGCATCATAGCCCCAGGAAGATGGGGTTATCAAGAAGGAAAGAGATGGATGCAGATTTCGATAGTCCATGCATCCTGAAAACAAAATGTACATAGCTTGTCATTTTCCTAGAGCAGTTATGCTCTGGTCATTTATTAGATATAAGTTTATAACAACAGGCTGTTTGTGGTACAGTATAACACATCTGCCCAAATTCTCATCTTTCTTTGTAGAAAACAGACCAAGCCTCCCTATAGCTTTGCATATGAAGTTCTAGGGATCCATGCATTACTCTTTCATCAGTTCTAGAAGAGAAAATGCCCCTGATTAAACCTCTAATCTCCTGAGAAATGTTGCTAATGTTCTTTATACTTTTAAATACCAATGAAGGGCTGGCTTTTTTTTTTTTTTGGAAACATATATTACCTATTATGTGTCATGGATGTTTAAAGAGTTTATAGATACTAACTAGTTTAAACTTTGTGACAACTTTATGATGTAGAAACTATTATTTCCATCTCTCAGAAAAAGAATCTGAGACACAGATAAATTAAGTATATACAAGTTCACAAAGTAGATAAGTGGTGAAGTCAGGATAGCAAGGAAGTTTACTGTCTTTTTTTTTTTTTTTTTTTTTTTTGTGGTACGCGGGCCTCTCGCTGCTGTGGCCTCTCCCGTTGCGGAGCACAGGCTCCGGACGCACAGGCTCCGGACGCGCAGTCTCAGCGGCCTTGGCTCACGTGCCTAGCCGCTCCGCGGCATGTGGGGTCCTCCCAGACCGGGGCACGAACCCGTGTCCCTTGCATCGGCAGGCGGACTCTCAACCACTGCGCCACCAGGGAAGCCCAACTGTCTTAATCATTAAACTTCTATCAGTAACTACTACCAGACACAGAAGTACAATACTTGGCCTTCCCCCATCCATTTTCTAATCTCTTTGGATCCCAGTGACAAAGTTCATGGTGCCATGTTGGTAAAATACAGTACCTACCTCCACATAAGCTATTCTATTTTGGTCCTGGATATTGCTTAAGTTACACTTGCCTAGCACAACAAATAGAAGTTGGATGCTGATATTAATCCAGAATTGATACTATTCTTAAATGGATAATCTTCCAATTATCTCAAACAATAGCGTATTTTCCAAGTTTCTCAAGCTATCACCGTTTTTCTACAAACAAATTATAAGTAGGAGTATAATTTATTACCCCAAATCCTAGGAATGTAATATTTTTTTTAAATCCCAGACCTTTTCTTTTTAAGAAGAAAATAATTTAATTTTTTTCCAAAAATCAAATTGTGTAATAAGAATGGATATACATATACTCATTACACACACACGGTATGTATATATACTCTATATAGATATATGTACACTCTTATTTTTAAAAATCATTTGTATACTCCAAAATGCATACATAGCCTAGAAAATCAGATCAGTGATCTAAGGTTGTATGGCAGTTCTCTTCATCCAGAGGGCACTACTGCTTGTTTTTATTGTGCCCTGTCTCATTGATCTTGGATGAGCCTTGATTACATATCAGTCACATGAGCTTTTTTTCTGTCAACATTATGTCTTAGATTTTTTGGCTGCTATAACAAAATACTACAGACTGGGTGGCTTATAAACAACAGAAATTTATTTTTCACACTTCTGGATGCTGTAAGTCCAAGATCATGACACCATCATAGTTGTGTTCTGGCGAGAACCTGTTTCCTGGTTCATAGACCAAGCTTTCTGACTGTGTCCTCACATGGTGGAAGGGGCTAAGGAGTTATCTGGGGGTCTGTCTTATAAGGGCACAAATCCTATTCAGTTGGCCTCCACCCTCATGATCTAAGCACCTCCCAAAGGTACCACCATCACATTGGGCATTAGGATTTCAACTTTGTGAGGACACAAACATTCAGACTGTATTATCTTATAGCTGATTTTCTTACCTAAATACTATGTCCCGGCCCTTGGCACCAATTGAGGAAAACGAAGACAAGGGTTTGAGAAAGAAGGAAAAGGAGTTTATTAATTTGCCAGCAAATGAGGAGAGTAGCAGACTAATATCCAAAGGCTACTGTCTTACCTCCTTAAGATGGCAGGACCGTTTTACAGGCAAGCTATTTAAACATGGATCGTGAGCTACCTGACTGGGACTGCACCAGCTCATAGTGTTGTGATGTCTTTATCTTGATATATGTTTTCTATAATGTGAGTCCTGGCCCTTGACGTTGTCTGCCTCTGGTCATGATGTCCCTGATAACAATCCCAAGTTTCTGCAGTTCTGTGAACAAAAGGGGAACAAAGATAGGAAAACAAGATACAATGCTTACATTAATTAGTAACATAATTCTTAGAACTAGGAGTACAGTTTTGAGGAGAGGGAAAGAAGAAAGCAGGAGGAAAAAAATCCCCATCTCTCCCTGGTCTGCATCAATTTCTTCATAAAAATGTGGAGAAGGTAGTGAGAACAGGTGTCAAAACTTGAGACAACAAATGGCCTATTTTAAAGATCTCTCACAAAACATTGCCACCTTAGACTCATTCTCATTCTGTTTTTGCATCCTTATCACTAGCATAGGTAGTAGAGCATTGTGGGTAAGAGTACAGCACTGGACCCCACTGGCCCTGGACCTGGGAGTAGACCTTGGGCCAACTTGGCCAAGTGATTCAATCTTTCAGTGCTTCAGTAGTTTTCATCTGCAACATGCAATTAATAATAATAATAATAATAATAATAATACTCCTGCCTCATAGGGTGATTGTAATAATCAAGTGAATATATTACATAATATATAATATATATTATATATAATATATGTATATATATACACACATCAATATGTATATATAAATTATATATGTAAAATATATTCATTGTATACACTTATTATAGTAAAATATACATGCAGGTGTGTGTGTATATTACATATATGTAATATATATATATTCCTTAAGATACACACATACACACATAAGTGAGTGTCTGCTATTATTATGTGTTTACTATCCTTCGCTATCAATGAGTTCATGATACATATTGAAAGAGATAGGGAGCATATTGTATAGTGATTAAAGATATAGCCTCTGAAGTAAGATCACTTTTGACAATTTATTCAACCTTTAAAAGAATTTGCTTCCTCATTTGGAAAATTGAGATGATAATACTATTTACAGGATCATTACAAAGATTAAATGATTTCGTACCTATAAACTATCTGGCCTAATACCTAGCATATACTAAGAGCTTAGCAACTATAAGCTTCTTTTATTATTATCATTTTTAATGTTATTATTATTAGATCAATTACAATAAATATTTGACCTGTTATTATTAGTATTAGTCTTAATTTTAGTATTAAATCAAGCACTCATGGAACTTTTCCTAATACAGAATATGTGTTCCTATATTGCCTATTGTATGTGGTATAAAGCTGACTATTGCAATTTGAAGTATGACCACAGAATATTCATTAAACATCCTAAAAATTAGAATTTAACCATTGCCCTTTAAAATTCCTCTTTGATTATTTTCTGCAATGTTTTTTCTTTCCCTTTGGAAATCCTAGGCTTCTGCCTTGCACTGTGTCTCTTATGGAGTTGAGCATACATTATTAGCACAGTCAAGTTTCTGTGTAGTAATAGAAGATAGCAGTTCTCTAGAAGAGGACTTCAAATTAATTTTTAAGCAGCAAGGCTGCTGTTGCACTCTCCATCATTGTCAGACACTCCATTCTTCCTACGTGACCAGGAATAACAATAAATGCTTTTAGCAAGAAAACCCCCTGCCAAAATCCACATCTTTAAAAATGGAATCTAAACAGACATCTCATAATAAGCCTGCCATCATCTCTGATCTCATGAAATAATCTATTAGCTAACTGTCAGGTTGTTCATTAACTGTCCCTTCTTCACACCTTAGTTAGATATAATATGAAATTTGCTTTCTTTAATTCACTGTTAAAAATAAAACAATTACATTGCTCTGTGTATCCTTTTAAAGGACTATGGTCTTTATCTCTATCAACTTTTGTCCAGTCCAATGATATGGTGTTGTAGCAATCCTAAACCCTTCTATGTCTTTGCATTTAACTACAGTAGGGCACACGGACCAGTCTCTAAACGTTAACTTCAATGAAGTAGGCATATTTTGAATGTAACTCATCTTTCCAAATAGTGACCCTTCACAGACCATTTGGTCTGTAGATTTTTTCCATTTTGTAATGGAAAAAAAAATTGTATGAATCTGATCAGAAAACAATGTGTGGCTTTACCTGCCAGACTCAATGTGGTCTGAATCTCACTATGTTATCATATATTCCATAATTTTTACCATTATGAATATGTGAGATCTAAAAACCAATTCTCAAAGGTGTGAGACTGTTTATATTCACAACTCACTTAAAATTCAGCTTTTTCCTTCTGCATGACCTATACCTGGCACACTAACCTCCCAAAGCCTTAATTTTCTCATTGGTAAAACAGGGATAATAATATTACCTATCCCAGAGGGTTTCTGTGAGGATGAAATGAACAATCCTTGTTAAGTGGGTGACCAAGTTCCACGCATGTGGGAAGGGCCCAGAACACGTTTTCTGTCATTTTTGTTGTTAATACCTTAGAAATGTGAAGTGAGGTCTCTTCACAAAGGATATGATGGTTCTTCAGAGATTGAGAGCCAGATAAATAAGCACAACATTGGTTTCCCAAGAAGCATATTTAAAGTAGGGTTATATGTTAATAAACACACACAGGATTTTGAACTTGCTACCCAGGCCCGGGTTAGACTTTTAGCCCCGAGGTTGTGCTGACTATAATGGGAATGATAAATCAGACATCCTTAGTGGGAAAATCACAGTTGAATTTCATATACATTGACAAGAGTTAGGAGCCTGAGAAAAGAGATCTATGGATGGCGTGTGCTGATTGCCAGAAGGAAAAGAATGACCCTTGACTTACTGTGCTTGACTCCAAATATTCTACAAAATAAATGATGAACAATCTTAGAAATAAACAATCTCAACCTTTTCTTTCAAATGTCTAAATAGTAAGGAGTGACTATAGAATGCGAAGGTCTACATCTACAGATAAACAAATACAAAATACTGGATGAAGGCATATATCATCAGATACACAGTTTTCTTTAGCTGAGTTGTAATGTATACCAGATGGCAAACAGGTCTAGGCTGATTTCAGGCAACAGACATATTTTTCTAGGCTTGCACAGTGTTGGATGAGATAGTGTCTTAAACATTTTGAATTATTTTTGAACATTGGGAAAATAGGAAATTTTATGTAAAGTCCAGATACACATATAAATGGCTTATTTAAAAATATGTGGCAAATAAAGGGGTAGCGCAAGGGAGCCCCATGGTAACGGAACCGTTTTTCATCTTGAATGTGATGCCGGTTACACAAAGCTACACCTATGATAAAAATCATATAAAACTATACATACCCTGAAATAAGTGCTTTAAAACTGGTGAAATTTGAATAAGCCCTGTGAATTATACTAATGTTAAGTTCCTGGTTTTGATAGTGAACTATAGTAATGCACCAGGTTATGATTAGGGGAGGCAGAGTAAACAGAGCCCAAGACCTCTCTGCACATTTTTACAATTTCCCTGGAGTCTATAATTATTTCAAAATAAGGAAGTTAAGAAAATATGTACAAGGTAAGTGAATCTGGCAACAGATTTCCATATGGTGATAATTTGGAATTATATAGCAGGTGCCCCTTTATACAAGCTTGGAAGGAAAAGAAGGAAGGAAGGGATACAAGAAGGAAGGAATGAGGGAGAGGGGGGAAGAATGAGGGGGCTAAGAAAGGGGAGAAAGAAGACAACGTATAAATTCTAAAGACACAGAAAAAATTATATATGTAAATAAAATGAAAAGCAACTGATTACTTCAAAAGAAAACAGGAAAGACAAGCAAAATAGAATTGACCAGTAGAATAAAAGGAATAACAAAATATGATGTTAAAATGAATCAAAATAATCAGAATGTGAGATAAATGGCTGATATCAGAATTAATATACAAATATAGATTTAAGCCACTGATAAGATAGACATCTAAAATATAAGAAGATAAAATATTGAAAGTTAAATTATGGAAAAATTATTCTAAGCAAATATTAACCAAAAGAAAGGTGTTGGACCCATATTAATAAAGATTTTACAGTAACTACATAAAAATTATTGTTTTAGTTCACCAGATATTATATTATGTTAATTTTTATGTACCTAAGTTGCTTTAGCATATTTAGAGCAAATTTGACAAAAATCCCAAGAAGAAATTTACAAAACCCCTATCAGAGGGAAACATTTTAGCATATCTGTTTTTGTAAGTGATAAATCAAGTAGATGAAAATGAGAAAATAAAAGGAATATTTGAACAACCTAATGAATATGCCTAGTTTAATAGATACATATAAAAACTATATCTAGTAGTTAAAAGAATCACATTTTTAAATGTACACATGGAACATTTGAAAAAACTAACGACCTATTAGACTATAAATGTTAAACAATTGATGTCATTAGACCAAACAGTTGGCAAATGGATACATATAATATGATATCACGTATATAAATTTTAAAAGATGAAAAACAATTATATTTATTATATAAAGGTACCTAATTATTCAATAAGTACTTACAGAAATGCAAGGAACTAGTAAGAACCAAAATGAATATAATGAACATGTAGGAAGGTGAGGGAAGGATAGGGGTATAAAAGGGAAGTTTGGGTACTCAAGAGTCTCTAAAAGCATTTGCAATGTTTTACTTCCAAAATTAAATAATGGGTACATACGTTTTACTTTAGTATCTTTTTTCCTTCCAGTATATCTGCAATATTTCACAGTGCATTTGAAAACAACTAAACATACCAGGCTTCTATTCCCTGATTCTCAACTGCTCCCCAGTCTGACACTGAGTTTGAGCAAACTAAGACTGTTGCTTTTCCCTAAAGTAGTACTAAAGAGAGAATAAAATGCTTACTTTTAAAAATTAGTTTATTTTTTAATAGTAACTCCCAAACAGTCACTTATTTTACCCTCTAGCACCCTGTAGGTATTTGAATTTATGAACACTAATCAGTACGAGTAAGAGGAGACATCCTATGGACATTTATTATTATTATTATGAACACCAGACAATTCTCTGCATCTCAGGCTTAGAAACTTGTCTCATAAATATACAAGATCAGTGTAAAAAGATCTCTAAAACCAAAAATCAGACATCCAGTTTGTAATGGTTCTAAAGTGCTTTGAACCCCTTTGTAATGAGCAGAATTGCTGCTTCTCAAGAAATTATAATTATTTTTGCTTATAATTAACATTGCCTTATTAATAAGTGCTATACTTCCAGTTAGAACCAATGTTGAATAAATTAAGATAATACTAAAAGAGACCATGTTTAAAGCAAGCAAAAACTTTGGTGGACATGTTATTATACTCATTATAGAGTGTGTTTATTATGGAGGGGCTTCGTCTCTTATGTGACACCATAAAATACGTTTTGATCACCAAATAGCTTTTTCAGCCTAAGAAGTATGTGCAATGACTAGCTACTTGAACAAACAGTAAGGAACTGTTATTATCAAATCAAATACTGAGATGTGATACGTATATCTATGAATTCAACTCAAGTGCACTGAGGTATACACATTAATATTTCCTTAGATAGGAGTTATCAGTGCCACAACTTGTGTGTATTGCTGACAAAATGGTGAGTGGATTTCAGGTAGGAAATTAGAAAATTTATTATTCATACATAATGGTAGTACCTACCCTTACCTATTGCAACTTTGGCAAATGGATATTGTTAAGGCAGTGTGTTGGTTGTGCTACAGTTCAAGGTGGCTAAGTATGCACATGTATCCCACTTCTCACCTCAAGTTTCATGAAATGACAGTGAAAAAGCACATTAAACATTGACCAGCTTAAACTGGTTTTGCCTCCTTAAATAGGCTGTTGATTAATCAAACATCAAGTTATTTTATATAGACAGCGCTGCATATGTGTAAGATGGGACCCATGTCTCTAGGATGACCCTGGAACCAAGACTCTTCAGTCTACGGAACTCAAAGAATAAGAAATGTTGCCAGCGGAGCCTGTTACAAAATGGAAAGTCCTTCAAGAAGGAAAATCTGGCTTCTCACAGCATGAGTACCTTATATGGATTAATTCAAGATCAGCTTCCAAGTTTGAAATTCCCCTAACCCTTTAAATTTGACCCTGAACCCTGCATCAAGGAGACTGATTTAAGAGCCTTGCCTCTTGTCTCCTGGCCAGCTGACCTCTCAATAAAGCTCTTTCTTTTCTCAAAAGCACTACTGGGCATATACCCTGAGAAAACCATAATTCAAAAAGAGTCATTTACTAAAGTGTTCATTGCAGCTCTATTTACAGTAGCCAGGACATGGAAGCAACCTAAGTGTCCATCATCGGATGAATGGATAAAGAAGATGTGGCACATATATACAATGGAATATTACTCAGCCATAAAAAGAAACGAATTGAGGTATTTGTAGTGAGGTGGATGGACCTAGAGACTGTCATACAGAGCGAAGTAAGTCAGAAAGAGAAAAACAAATACCATATGCTAACACATATATATGGAATCTAAGAAAAAAAAAAAAAAGATCATGAAGAACCTAGGGGTAAGATGGGAATAAAGACACAGACCTACTAGAGAATGGACTTGAGGATATGGAGAGGGGAAAGGGTAAGCTGTGACAAAGTGAGAGAGTGGCATGGACTTATATATACTACTAAATGTAAAATAGATAGCTAGTGGGAAGCAGCCGCATAGCACAGGGAGATCAGCTCGGTGCTTTGTGACCACCTAGAGGGGTGGGATAGGGAGGGTGGGAGAGAGGGAGACACAAGAGGGAAGAGATATGGGAACATATGTATATGTATAACTGATTCACTTTGTTATAAAGCAGAAACTAACACACCATTGTAAAGCAATTATACTCCAATAAAGATGTTAAAAAAAAAAAAAAAGCCAGTGCCATAGTGTTGGCTTCTGTGCACATTGGGCAGTGAGCCCTTGCACAGTAACAACAGTGAGGGTGTATAAAAGGAAATGAATTTGTTCTTATAATACAAACGTTTCATCAATGGATTAGAGACTTCGAAACATGTATGAAAAGTTGGAGTGTAAATGAAAGTGGAGGAGTCTAGTAGCATTTTAGAAACAGATAGGAGGACACTGCAGCAGAAAGAGAAAACACATATTTCATCCGAGCCCTAGGGAGTCTTCAGGCTTAGAGAACAGGTGTAGGTTACAAACCAGAGTTGTCCATTTATGCTTTTATTCATAATATCAAAGGCAAATGACCCCATCCTCCCAGAGTGCACATTTAGCAAGACAAGCCCCTAGATGAAGACTGGAGATCTGCTTGCTAAAGAAATTGAACAGTCTACTCATGAGGGGCAAGAACTCGAAACAAACATCTTATTTTGGCATAAGACAGGTGGTTTGATAGTTACAGGATGCCTACATTCTCCCCACTCATAAAGGGCAAACTGCATGTGTCCACTGACATATCCCTATCCATGAAATAGAACTCCTGGTCAGTTCTTCTACATAGGGAACAGAGAACTACACAACACCGTAGGAATACAGGGTCAATATCTAATGTTTAACACTCATTCCTCAATTCATAGATACGCTGTGAGAACAAAATATGACCAGACATTTTCAGGAAGCCAAAAACAGAAACAAAGAAGCATCCTGGTGAACAAATAGTAAAAATGATGTCAAAAGAAATAGAATTCAAGGATCAGAAACATGTCTTTTAAAATCCGTAGTTAAATCCTTAGATTCCAGAAGATTCTGCATTCAGTAAAACAACATTAAGCTTCCATAAAAAAAAAAAATTATCAGAGGATAAGAAAGTGCTCCTGGAAAGAAAAATCATTAAAAAAAGTTAGAAAATAAAATCAAGAGTATGAATTAAAAGATAGAGCAAAAAGTCAAAAAAGCAGGAAATTATGAGAGAGACATCAGAGATACGGAGGCTCAAATTCCTTCATGCAGCTAGTAAGTATTTTAGAAAGAATAAACAGAAAACATGGAGGTGAGACAGTAGTTGAAGAACTAATTGAGATTATTTCACAGCATTTAAGACCAAATATCAGATTGAGAATATCCAAGGACTGCCTGGAACAGTACATGGACAAAGTCCTATTGCTAAGACACATTGTTACGAAATTTCAGAACGTCAAAGGTGAAGAGATGGTCTTAAAAGTGGTTGTGGAAAAATGCCAGTTTATAGACAAATGAACACAAATCAGATTTGCATTAGAAAACTGGGTTAGAAAACTGAGAAAATTGTATGTTCTTGCCAAACTATCAATTTCAATAATGTGTGAGGAAAAAAATTTTTTTTTTCCGATTTGTAAGGTACACTCTGAAGTAAAAATAAAATAAAAATCAAGAAGAAAAATGCACAGGATTTTAAAAATGCACTTAATTTAGAATGACAGAATAACAGCTATGCTGCAAAATTAAGAGAAACTAGTCCTAATTGAAACAAGAAGTCAGAGCCTTCATTTTAACAAATGCTACGGTTAAGAACTTGGATGACCTTAGAGTCAGGCTAAAGGCATATTCTTCTTCTATAGGTGAGCAAAAGGAAAGGCAATTCAAATCTCCAGGAAGACAAAAAAAAAAAAAGTTCTTTAAATCATAACCTAAATTTAAAGCAAACAACTGATTCATGATTTTGACTAATTGGTGTAAGCCATTTGACTCTGACAGTGTTGTTCAAGGAGATGGAGAGAGAAGATATTATATCCCTGTGCTATTTGAGTTTTTGTACTATGTATACAATTTAATTAGTAGGGGCAGTACAATAATAACTATAATGAAGTTATTCACAGGCATTTTGTGAGCACAGTGCCAGGGTAGGTAGCCCAAACTAGAAGTACTCAACCACATCTTTCAAGAGGAGATACATGAGTGGTACATTTTGAGTTCAGAAGTAATTCAGCAACAATTGAAAGGATGGTGGAAAGAAGAGTATGAACAAAGAAACAGAGGTATGAATCAATATCCATCTATTTACTTAGGTTAGATCTTTCTGTATACTAGTCTTTGGAGATACGAAGTTAAATAGGAAATGACCAAATCCTAAATAATTTACAATTAATTGGTGGAGACAGATCAGCAAGGCAGACCTGCAATACAGTGCCACAAGTGCCACTATTTGGTATTTTGGATGGTGAAATTAGCTATTGAAAATGAGGAGAGCAGGAGCTGAATTGTGTGAAAACATGAGGAAAACTGTTAATATTTGGACAGTCACTGAGGGGCATAAGAGAAAGGTCACCAAAGAACATTGAGTGATGGTCTAGCAGTGTGAGGTCCTTTCTAGCACTGAACTGTCACCCAATCAGAAGATAGTACTCATCTACAGAGACACTTAGCTGAAAATATGTATTATCAGACTAGTTTGGGAGTTGATCCAATTAGTGTGGCAGAAATACAGAGGTATACCTGGGATTGAGGGGACGAATAAAGGAGTAGATCAATTAATTAATATGGCATCCAGGACCAAAAGATAAGTGAAGATGAAGAAGTATGATATAAAGACTAAGGAAAATGGAGGGACTGTGGTCCTTTATATTTCTTTAAGGATTAAAGGATCAATAAGTAGGACATAGCAGAGGTTGCTAAAGGTTGAGTGTCATTAGCATAAGAACCATGTGCTTTCCTATTTGCATATAATGTGCCTTCCAGCCATCCTTGTCTAAAGTAAACATTCTGATAACCTAAAGCCCTTGAAATTATTGAGCACATCATTTAAGTGTGACATGATGGAAGTAAATGACAGGGGAAATACCATTTACCACAGCTAGGATTTGGTTGAAAGCACTGAAATGAGAGTCCAGGAGATCTAATGTATAAATCTGAAAATCACACTTGACGTTTCTGAGACTCATTTGCTTCTCTCTCTGTAATATTCGAATTATCTGTTGTATCATCTATTCCTCGAATTGTTGTACATAGATTATAATTCAAAATGGAGGAATGTAAAAATGAGCTTTTAACAAATCATTCCATATATCAATATAGAATACTGCCTCACACGTATTAGGATTATTTTTCATTACTCTTCTCTTTTGTTGTTGCAGTTATCACAGAAAAAGAACTAATCCCAAACACATAATTTGCTCAGGCAAATGATCAACAAATGCTCTAATTTGTCTGATGTCTATAATCAATAGGCTTCAATAATATAAAGATATTTATTTTGTTAGTTTCCCTTTATTTAATCACTAGGATAAAATTCTGGTGCAATGAGATGTTTCAAATAATATAAAACAGATCAAACTTTTAATGGTCTACAACAGACGGACTTGGTCATCATGCAAATGTCTCTTTCCTCTCCAATATTTTCCTGAAGAAAATGTACTCATATTCTTTACAGAAACAAACCGGATGGTGTCCTCTGTGCACTTTCTATTTTCTCAGAGTTTCAAGAAAATTATTTAAATAAAAAATTTGAGCTTGGATTTTTAGTCTAATAATGCTGAACATTCTAACTCCAGGGTGTTCATTAAATCTCTTTATTCTGTATGACTAAAGCCTTTCTCTCTTTTCTTCTCCTCCTCCTTCTTCTTCTTCCTCTCTCTCTCCCACTCTCTCTCTCTCTCCTCTCTTCTCCTCTATCTCTAATTCTCTTTCTATCTCTATCATCTCTTTCTCTATTTCTTTGATTTTCTCTTAACACTATTGGAAAAAGTCACCTTTCTTCTATTTTAGCTTTAGTTAAAAATCTGGAGATCTACCTTTACGATTGGATGCTAAACACTGACTTCTGGCTTTATCTGATATTAGCTTTATCTGTTTATATATTGATACATTGCTATTTGGATATTCTGACAGATTAATCCAAAGACCTAGGATCAGCATGAGGTTGATAAAGCTTGGAAGTGAAATGTGGATGAAAATGTTCTAGACCATGTACATCTTACATGGACCCAGAAGATATTGTTACATGTTTCTCTATACAATATTACATTCAGTATGACGTATTATGATATTCTGGTATTCAGTCATGCTTACTCTGTGACAGCATCAAAGCAGAGAAAGATGTGGAATAAAAAAAATATGTATTTTTTGGATGATATGAAAAACTCACATTTTATCTACTACTCAAGCCAAAAATAATTGTTACTTATGTTACTAAGGATTTATTTCCATCACTTCATTAGTTAGCAATTTGCATTGTATCAAATAGGTTTAACTCCTTTAATAGATTCCAAATGGGTCATTAGGCTAATCAATTCTGGTTAGCTTTATACTTATTCATGAGAAGAAAATGCACTAGAAGGATTTCCTGAAGGAAGTCTTGTTTGGAATTTAGCGTTTAAACAATAAAAAGAAAAAAGTCAACATTGCTAACTGTGAGAGATGTATGAGTGGTTTTCCCTGAAGATCTAGATCCTTAACAGATGAGTTCTTGTCAGTCTGTTGTCTTACAAAATTGGTTCACAGAGAGCAGAGATGAAGCTGATTGGCCTGCTTATTATGCCACTGTTAAAAATCAGGATCTGAGTAAATGCTTGTGGAGGTGGTGATTATGAATAAAGAGAAAAGTACTGTATCCTTGTTACTGAATGCAAGTTTGTGTGCCCAATGTACAGTGAGGCCAGACAAACCTAAACATCGGAGTTTGGAACAGAGAAAGGTTTATTTCAGGACCAAGCAAGGAGAATGGGTGGCTTGTGCTCAAAAACCCCCAAATCCCCAAAAGTCTTCCAGTAAAAGTTTTTGTGGGCAAGATTTGGGGTGAGGGCTGGAGCGTGTATGACTTTCTTCTGATTGTTTGGTGGTGAGGTAACAGGGTGGTGTTCCAGGATTGTTCTCAGCTTGAAGTTACCATCTTCCACCTGAGTGGGGCCTTAGGTCCTGTAGAAGAACTCAAAAATATTGTTATGTATATTCCTTGAGGAGGAACCAACTCAGGTTTAATCGCCGCACTATTTTTTCTTGATTGCTCCTCCTTTGTTTCTGCATTCCCTTACTCCCCTGATTAGCAATTGCTTGGATCTACACTTTGGAGCTCGGGGAAGGTCTTAGGAGGCTAAATGAAGACTATTTCCTATAAACAAGAAACAGGGGACATGGAAAGGATTTGTACCCCGGAGGCCCCCACAGGTTCCTGCTCTGTCTCATTCCTTGTATATGCCTTTGCACAAGTTGTCCCTTTTGCTTTTTGAATAACCCTTCCCTACTTCATCTCCCAATCTCCATGTCAAATTTTCCAGGCCAAACCCAAATTTCTCCCCACCCATTATCTGTAGGGATGACTTTCTCCTTCTCTGCAATAAGCTTGAGTATTGACAACCAAAACTGTCTACCTCTACACAATGCTTAGAGGCTGAAACTGAAACTACCTCCCCACCCACCCAACTTACAGTCTGCATTAGGGGTTGGCAAACTTTTTCTCCAAAGGGCCAGATAAATATTGTAGGATTTGCAGGCAACATAAGATCTGTGCTGCACATTCTTTTTCTTTTTCCTTTCTTATAATCCTTTAAAAGTGTAAGGAACTTTCTCGGCTTTGCCCACAGGACTGGATTTGGCACCCGAATCCAGGCATAGTTTGCAGATCACTGGTCTACATTAACATAACTTTACTATTCCATTGTCTTCATTAGCATGACTTTACTATTCCAGAAGAACCAATGATTCTTCAATGAAAAGTATCCACAGACATTTTTTGCCTTAAGATTCTATGCATCTCTTGACCCAGAATTCCTCACCTTGCTTTTTGTATCAATGCTACACTGTTATATGATGATCTTTATCCAGTCATAATCAAGCTTTCATCCCCTCTTCCCCACTCTCTCACTCTCATTGAAAGCTGTCCTTTAAACCAAACTTTCAATTCTCAGTTTCAGTTCTAAATTTCAATCTTGCCTTCCCCACTTTGAGATAGGACCAAAGCTCTGTGGAGGAAGTATTTGCTCTCACCTGTGCTAAACTAAACCTTCTCTTTTGAATAGGTTATTTTGGTGAATTTTGTTTTGGTAGATATTTGGGGATCCAGCATTCAATATTCAATAGAATGGTGTTGATTCTATTATAGTGTCTTTCATAATTGGCTTTTTATCATAGTTATTTAAGTTTGTGCCTGCCTTGACTTTAAAATTTAGGTTATCAGGAATAGTTGCAGGAAGGGGTACCCCTTCCAGGGCCTGAGAGTGGGCTCTTGTCTAACACTCACAAATGAATTGTCCGAGGAGACACACGTGGTGACAAAGCAAGAGGTTTTTTTGGGAAGGGGCGCCTGGGCAGAGAGCAGCAGGATAAGGGAACCCAGGAGTACTGCTTTGCCATGTGGCTCACAGTCTCTGGGCTTATGGTAATGGGGTTCGTTTCTGGGTTGTATCTGTCCAATCATTCTGACTCAGGGTCCTTCCTGGTGGCGTGTGCATCACTCAGCCAAGATGGATTCCAGCAAGAAGGATTCTGGGAAGTTGGTAGGACATATGGACTGGCATTTCCTCTCTCCTTTTGACCTTTCCCAAATTCTTCTGGTTGGTGGTAGCTTGTTAGTTCCGCCTTCCTTACCATGGCGTCTTGTTGTAAGATAACTCATGCAACTTGTTACTATTGGCCTGGCCAGGGTGGGCGGTTTCCATCAGTTGTTCCCCTAACAGAATCATATATTGATTATATTTTGTTATGGATTTTGCACATAGTAAGTGATTAATAAGTGTCCTTTGCTATATGGCAATTTAGTGGATCTTTACTGAACCACATTTATTCAATTTAGCCCTTTCTCTTTCTCATGTAGGGTTTGCTGTGTGAAAGCATCTTTCCCTTCTATTCATGTAAAACACAAAATGAAAAGGGAAGATGTTCCAAGAGCCATAAATACGCCTCCTTAAAACATCCCCAGGAATAGTCAATGCTGTTTCTCCACAGGATATTTTCTGTGAAAGTAGCAGCATTTTGTGTCTGGATTTCCTTATATATTCAACTATTCCCGTGACTGCGGATCAGGACATCCCACAGCGCAGGTCCAATCAAGGGAGCACTGTGTTTTTTCAGTTTGACAAGATACAGAGCAAGGAACCAAACAGAGAACAGGTCTCACTAAAAAGTAAAAAAGTCTTCCTGATGTGTGTTGATGGAGGCAATGGCAGGTCAGGCTGTTCTGGGATTAATGCCTAATTACACAGGTGTGTGCTTCCACAACACACACAGATGGCTAAGCACCCAATTAGAATTTCTTAAGTAAAATGGAAAAGATGGGCTTCTTTTTAAGTAGAAAAACTTGTCAGAAATCAACCTTTGAACTGTTGATCTCTTGGGGAACATCGTATGGGTGTGCTATTATATGTCTCTCAATATTCTCTTATATTTTTTCTTAAGTTGTAGGCAGGTAACTGTGCTGTGTGAGTTATTGACTCTGAAGATAAAACTAAATGCACTGGCTTCCCTCGTGGCGCAGTGGTTGAGAGTCCGCCTGCCGATGCAGGGGACACGGGCTCGTGCTCTGGTCCGGGAGGATCCCACATGCCGCGGAACGGCTGGGCCCGTGAGCCATGGCCGCTGAGCCTGCGCGTCCGGAGCCTGTGCTCCGCAGCGGGAGAGGCCACAGCAGTGAGAGGCCCGCGTACCGCAAAACAAACAAACAAACAAACAAAACTAAATGCACATAATAAAAGAAAAGGTTGGAAGTTAAATACGACAAAAAAGAAAAAGGTGTGCTGATAACATGTTAAATCAGTATGCATACTTATTAGTTAAAAAGGCATGTCATTCATACGAGCTAAAGTAATTAGTCTATGCTTATCCATAGCACCATTTCTGGAACTACCTAAGGGAAAGTTGTTACTTTAAGGAAGAGTATGTTTAGAGGCCCTTCTAGTTTTGGGAAGAATAGCCCTTTTCTGCTATCAAGCCAGATTTTAGAGATGAGCATGGCTCTGTGATACATCTCACTAGAGTATAATCTGTACGTTACCCTACAGCTCTTAATACACACAGTTTGTTAGTTTCTCCTATGCAATTCTTGTGAAGAAGAAAACAAATAAAACACACACAGCTGCCTTAGAGAGAACACTGTTTGATTTCATGGGAGGTGGAGGTGACGGTTACACTTCTGATAAGTAGGCGCATCTGCTGCAATTTCTCCAGTCTCAGAGTCAAGAGAATTGCCATTTCCTTGCCAGAGTCTTTGCCCTGACCTTTGCCTTGCTTGACCTGGCACATCTAGGTAGGGAAGAAGGAGGGACACAAAAGGCAGAAGCAGGATGCATCAGACTCAGACTACGGTCAGTATGGGATCTTTTATTCCCTGCCTAGCCATCGTCATATAGGGCTTTGCTCTGCTAAGAAAATTGTCTCCAGATGAAACAAAGCATGCTGTTTAAATAAACACTGGGTTCCTACAGTCACCATCTTTGGAGTAATAATACCTAACAGAACTTAAAAAGGGAGACCATCCTCCCTGTTGAAACTACTCTGATACATCTGTCTTTGCTAGATTACACACCTCTTTTTTCCAGAACATCACCTGAGACACCCACCCGTACCCTATTATGTTTTAAAGAAATCAGTTACACAGACAGCAGTCTTATATGATTTGTTAATTTCATGAAATATATAGGTTTAACTGAAACCGTATTGATAGATGTCTTCTATATTTGAAGTATGAAATTCTGATTGACAAATTTTTTTTTTCTCTGCACAGTTTTGCAAAGCTTATGTTTAGACAGTATGACAAGGGTGATCTTTTACCTGACAGAGACATTTTAAATCACTTTTTGCATCTGAAATAATGACTTGTACCTCATAGCAAATCAATGAATATTGCTAAATTTTGAAATAATATGGAGGAAAAAAAACCAAATTTCCATCGACAGATGAATGAATACATAGATTATGGTATTCTAGTATAATGGAATATCACTTGGCCATAAAAAAAGAATGAACTATTTTAGATCCATACAAAAGGCTGGATGAATCTCAGAATAACTTTACTGAGAGGAAGAAGCCAGACTTTCACCCCCAAAAGGAGTACATACTATATGATGCCATTTTATAACTTTCTAGACAAAACAAACAAATCTCTAAGTACAGAAAAGCGTATCAGTGGTTGACTGGGAGCAGAGAGTAGGATAGACAAAAAGGAGGGAATGAAAAAGCACAAGAAAAATTGGGGCAATAATGAATATGTCAGTATGTTGATTGTGATAATTTCACAGGTGTATATAAAGATCAAACCTTATTAAATTATACATTAAATATGTGCTGAGCCATTCCTTATATGTCAAGTGTACTTTAATAAGTCTATCATATGAATATTTTAAATATCATCAACAAATTCTTAATAGGAGTAAATAAAGCAAGTGAGGTAGAATCTCTCTTTGCAAGCTGTGTAATTTTTGAACTTTTAATATATACAAGATAAGAAGAATCCTGTGGGTGGAGTCTTGACACAATGCTTATGGGTAAGAAGTAGGAATGGAGGCCTTTTCCTTATCAGTAATAGTACAACAAAGCAAGCAAATAAGGGCCACATAGGTAAAAAGCAACTTATGTTTAACAGACATAAAATGGTTCAAAACATGATATTTGCAATAAGAATGAGAAAGATAAGATTATCTTTAATAAATAAAACATGATTTGTATTTATATTATTTCACAATACATAAAGACACAAGAAAAAAGGGGAAGCTAAGAAAAAAATAGAGATATGGAAAAAGAAATTTAAAAAATGAATATTGTCCATTCATCTCATGGATATTGTCAGGTAGATACACAAAGATAAATAAACATGGAGCAAATTGATAAAGACATTCATAAAATATTTCCATCTTGTAAACATTCAGAAAACATTCCTTAAAAGACATACAGGGCCCTCCTTCAGTAGAGTCATATGTGCCATTGGGTAGAATCAGGGAAAAATTAGATCTGGCTCAAAGGTCCTAGTCTTCCCAGGTCCTCTGAGGTCAAAAGAAGAATGGAAAAGAATTTAAAATGTTGTCAATTAGGAGACCATGTAAATTCAATTTAAACTGTCATTTAATTGCATGATATTTGAAGACTTTTATTTTTCAATAAAATGAGCTGAGAAAGGGCAATGAACTAATAACAAGGTAAAGAAATTACTAATTGAGCAATTTGGGGTAATAGCAAGCGAAGTATTTTTAGGCTGAGTTTTCTTGGTCTCTTATAAATCACATAGGCTAGGCCTATGTGTGCAGCCAACTGTGTTATGAGAATATCCAACAAATTGAACATTACTTCAATGCAATACTGATTACAAGCAAAAGAACCCCACCATTAAATGTATAACCAAGGAGGAAGTGTTTAGGAATAGCTAATTTGTTTACCATTTCATTTTTTCTTACCAAGGATATTTAAGAAGAAATCAGGGGCATCCAATTTACTTTCATAACTGTCATGGGCAGTGTTTTTCAGCAATCAAGTATTTGTTTAAAATATACCTGGTCTTTGTCCTTAGTCTGTATTGACTACATAGATACAAAAAGCTGTCGTGTCTATTTTTCTTCTTTAGTGAATTGTTAAGGCATCCTGCAGGTTTATGCTTTAGCAGGACATTTTTGCTAATCAAGCTATATAAACATATTAAAAAGATCCACAGTGATTTCTCAGTTATCAAGGAGATTATTCTGCCCATTATGTTCATCTCAATTTCCAATAGCATATAGATTATTTAGACCCACCTTTTGGAAGTCAGCATGTAAAGGTTCATTAGATAAAACTCAGATCAGTCACCTTGGAATTTTTCTGGTAGAATTTGGTGGGAGAAAACACAAGTGAAGTTTGGTGAAATCTTTAGTACGTATCAGTTGTCCTTGTAATATGCCATGGAACTGATATTTAAGAATGGGTATGTAGAGACCTGTGAAGGAGAAATGAGATGGTGAGCTTTTGAAGCAGTGATAAAACATTATAAGAATCTCTATGTTCATAATTTTTATGTGGAAGCTGCTCAACAAATAAATAAGTCAAAACAAAAGAATGTGGCATTTCATTGCAAGAAATTGTATCCCAGTCTCTGCTGAGTTGAGGAATTCTCCCCTAATGGGCCACTGGCAGGCCAGCTTCTCTGTGTCTCAGGTGACTCTGGGCTGGATGGCAGCAACCCTCATCCCTGCAAGGATTTTTGACTCACTGTGTAAGGGGCATAAGGAAGCCCAGTAGCAATGGCCTCAGCATAATATGATTGTCTCTTTTGTATAGTCAGGAAAAAAAGGAAAGTTGTCCAAAACACCCACAGCAAGATGCACTGCAAATAAGAAACTATCATTAGCAGAATGAGACACTAAATGAGAAAAATCCTTTGCTAACATTTGCTGATAAGTACAGACAGGATGAGTCAAGTGCTCACTTTAGCTTCTTCTGCTGCAGGGGCGCTTCAGGCACCAGTGCTTTCTCCTCATGCCTGGCACACGACTTGCCTTGGCAGCCACAGGTAGCCTGGTACTTCAGAAAATACAAACCTACCTTCTTAAAGTAATAATAGAAATTTCATCCAGATGCAATTTTATCAAGGAGGCAAATAATATAGTAAAAATATGAAATTTTAAAATATTTTTATGTAATATAGGGAAAATTTAAAAACAACTACATTGTGGAAAGAGAAAATTTGTTTCTAAGGTGAAGGAAGATTCAAGAGAAAAAAAGAAATATCTCCTAACAAAATCTATTCTAGGTAGACTAAAACATTGAATGGAAAAACGTTAGCGAGATGCCTGAGGAAGCCAGAATACCTACTATATATGTCATCTATATATATAACGTTTTGGTATGTTTGAAGAAGTTTTTCTTTCTTGTGTTTAGAATAGGATTTTTTCAAAATGATACTGTAGAACAAGAAGAAAATTGTCTTTTGCTGTTTTCTACCTTTAGGTGAGGTAGTTTTCAAAGCTGCTCTTCTCAAATGCCTCCATTGGTCCTACCATGGTGCCCCATACCGTATCACTTTTTTAGAAGCTTCATTTACAGTGTAAATATCATATAGAAAGTGTCTTAGTCTGTACAGGCTGCTATAACAAAATACTAGTGGCTTAAATGACCCGTACTTATTTGTCATAGTTCTGGAGGCTAGGAATCAGAGATCAAGGTGTCAGCATGGCTGGGTTCTGATGAGAGCATGCTTCCTGTCTTGTAAACAGCTACTTTCTCTCTGAGTGTTCACAGAGTGAGAAAGAGATCTCAAATCTTCTGTTTTTATAAAGGCACAGATTCCATCATGAGGGCCCTACCCTCATGACCTAATCTAACCCTAATTACCTTCCAAAGGCCCACATTGAAATACCATAATATCAGGGATTCGGGCTTCAACATATGGATTTTGGGGGGAACTCAAATTCAGTCAGTAGCAGAAGAGATAGGGTCTAAGCTTAAAATAATTCATTTGGTTATTTATGTAAGCAAATAGCTGGGTTCTAAGGGAAGGGATGTTGTACAGGTACTGTTGAGTGTGTAGCAGGCAAGGAGAGATAGGTAGATAGCCAGATAAAGGGAACTGCAAAGAGGTTGGGGAGGTGCTAGGAATATCAAGAACCTCGGAGGTTGCTGAAAGAGGGAAAATTGGATGGGAAAGGGAGCAGTCACTGATGATAAAACATTTTGTTTACTTACTAGCCTTGCTTAGGGAAAGTCCCATCATACGCATATTTTTAGATTTTTCAAAAGCTATTTCTTTCTCTGCACCCGGGCTGCCTGAGGTATTATTTAGAATTTTGGTGTTAGTCCTAATCACCACAGATAGACAGATACTAAATGTTCTCGTTGTAGATAATGAAGCCAGACTAGTCTCTTCTGTGAACTCATATTCTGAATTTTCAAATGTCTAAAGAGCTGGGTATCAACAAAGCCCAGAATGAATAAATGAATGTGTGCATATGTTAATTAATTTTTTAAACATACAAACAATAAATACAACTCCCAAAATATTTTGAAACACAGTCTGCACAGACAGTTTGAAATTGGTTAGCAGAAATTAGTTTAGCTTAAAAGTCTTATTTGAGAAATGAAAGTGAGAAGGTTCAGAGACAATAGCTGTCACTTTCGAACATAAAGTATTAGAAGGGAAGTAGAAAGTTATCTAAAGTTCACAAACGTCTCCAGTCATCTACAATAGATGTTATTAATCATTTCCTAATGTTTGAAAAGGTGCAACTCATCTGAATTTTATGGGGAAAACTGACCTGTAAACAAACAAATAAATAAACCTGTATTGTAACTAGAAGAGAATAATCGTGTGTCCTAAAAGTTAAAGAATTATTACTACGAAGCTCTGTTTATTTTGTTAAAATTTATCTAATGTATTTCTTATGCACATTAAGTATTTTGACAGGCATCAGTTAATTTTGATGTTTCAAAATATTTCTGTTAGACTTTCAGCCCATTTGAATATGCTAGAAATCATGATATTAGGATACAGCAAATTTTGTTTGCTTTAAAGGAAGGGAAGAAGGCTTATTTTTACATAAAAGCTCTCATTTAGTATTTATTTTAATATTAAAACTTCTTACCACATTTTCCAGCACATGGCATTTTCTCAATAAATGTTGAATGAATGAGGTTAGGTCACATGTCACATATTATTTTCAGAGAATAGCAGCACCATGGCTTAATGACAGTGTTTTTCTAGTTTTTAAATAAGATGTGGCACTTCTATAGGCACTTGTTCTGAAAATTGTGTCATTTTGAAACTTACAACATCAAAGTTATTTGAAATCATTTCCCAAATAAACCAATGACAGAGGCAATGACACTAAGATGGTACCCAACTCTTTAACAAAATAATAATATTATAATCCTTCAGTCTGTGCTCAAGCAATCTCCCTTTAAAGGGAGATGTGTGTTGTGTATGAGTACCCTATAATGTCTCTTAAATTAGCATTGAGGTATGGCTAAAGCTACCATTGGAAGGTATTAATATATAATATATTGCTTCCAATTTCTAATATATACTATGAATATAGAACAATAATTGTAATATAGAAATCATTTGAGAAAAAAATTTAAACTCTTTTCCTCACCATTAAAATCTGAATGTTTACTCAAGAAAATGTTTTGAAGATGGCCTAAAAACCTTCAGTTCACCAGAACAGGCAGCTTTCTTGTCTTCTATAAGTTTGTGTTTGAGTTATGCCATAGATAGTTATTGTTATTGAAGAAGGAAGGAGAGGAACGATTAGATCAGTGAATATTGTTATTATAAAATATGAGAAAATCAAGGCCTTGTTTGAGAATTCCTGCCCCTTGAGAAGTTATAAAACACCAAAGTCAGTTCTGTTCATCAAACTGAAATTACTGTGATGTAAAACTCTTCTTGAAAATTCCTAGCTTGTAGTTGAGATGGAGTCAGCATGATAAAATCAAAAATTAATTTCACAGATTCACCTGATAAAAAGTAAGGAATGTAGCCCACGTACTGATGTCCCCCCAACAGATTTCTTCTTCTTTGATTTCTTCTTCGTCTCCTCATTTCTTTCTTCTTTCTTTCTTTCTTTATTTTTGCCATTAAGAAATTACTAACAGTTGTGTGTTTTTAGAAGATACGGGGAAGCCTGAGGGGAGGGCTACAGGGCTCTCTCACTCATTTCCACACAATAGGAATGAAAACAGAAGGAACAGCCATTCCAGTTTCTCCCTCAGAATCTTGGAGAACAGCAGCTACTTGGAGTGTCCTCTGTTGGTGGCACCTATGGGGAAGCGAACGCAGCCTCCCACATCCTAGGGAGCCACTCTCCTGAGACACAGCATGAAAGAGGTGGCGCTTATAAATGTGCTGTGGCACCCAGGGGAGGAATGGTGAAGCCAGACGAGGAAACCAACTACTGTTGGCAAGATGGCAGCTCCGGGGACAGCAGGTCAGCCTAAGAGAAACAAGAGGGTCAAATGAGGCAGCCCCGGTGCAAGTGGATCCAGCATGGACTTTGGAGTCAGGTGGACACACATTTATGACCCTGTTGTGTATCTTCTGAGTAGCAACTTACATGAGTTTCCTAAGTTCTCTAAACCTTAGTTTCTTCATTTGTAAAACTGAGATTACCATACCTATCACTCAGTGTTATTACTTGATAACGTGTATTTTTTATGTATCAGTGCATGGCAAATCAGCTCAAAATTTAGCAGCGTAAAATAGCAATCTCTGTTTATTAGCTTTTGTGATGTTGTGGGCCAGGCATATGAACGTGGCTGAGCTGGGCTATTCTCACCTGGGGTCTCTCACTTGCTTGCAGTCAGTCGGTGGCTAGAGCTGGGGTCATTTTGAAGGCTTTCTCATTCATATTTCTGGTGCCCGGGCTAGGAGACAAACAGCAGGGACTGGAGAAGCTGGGACTCCCCAGGCATCTCCCCTACCCCCAGGGGGTCTCCCCACCTCACCCTCCTGCATGGCCCTTGCAGGGTCACTGGATTTCTTACATAGTGGATCAGGGCGCTGAAGGAACACTTTCTGAGACAAAGAAACAGGTGCAACTGTACCACGTTGACTGCTCTGGGCCGAAAGTCACACAACATCACTTCCACTGCCTTCTGTTGACTAGAAGTGAGTTGCTACTACCAACCCATAATCAATAGGAGAAGAATTAGACCCCGCCTCTTTTTGAAGGAGTATCACAAATTTGTGGATGTGCTTCAAAAGTACTGCACTATGTGAAATGCATGGTCTTCAATAAGTGGTGGCAATTTTTTTTGTTTTGGTTGAAGTGTAGTTGATTTGCAATATTGCATTAGTGTTGGGTGTGCAGCATAGTAATTCAGTTTTTCTTTTTTTTGTAGATTATATTCCATTGTGGGTTGTTACAAGATGTTGGATGTGGTTCCCCATGCTATGCAGTGGGTCCTTGTTGCTTTTCTAACAAAAAAAGAAAAGAAAAAAGAAAAGAAATGACTAACAGGGTCTCTATCAGTCTATTATACAAAAAATAATAACTTGTATTAACAGAGGGATATTTTGCCTCAAAATCACTCACAAACATTTACCAATATGCTGCTGCAAGATGACCATTTCCACTGAGGTGGAACCACCTCTGGTGAAACACAAGAGTGTATTTACTAGCAACTCTCCCTTTCTGGTGTGAACACAGGAAGGTGTCTACAACAGGAAGGGAAAATGCAGATATTCACGTTTTCCTTCAAAGAGTTAAACCAGATTCTTCTCTTGGCTATAACTGTATTTTGAATTGTGTCTGAAGTTTTTTAAAGACTGGCTGTTCAGAAATTTCTCTTTGCATTACTTCAAGTAATACTTTACATAACTGGAAAAGTACTTTTACATAGCTGATAAAAATGCTCAGTTACTTTCTACAGTGGTTTCCAAATATTTTACCTTCATTACTGCGTTGGCATGTGGCAGGGCTGGCTTCATGGGTATGCAACCTGTGTAGTAGCACAGGGCCCAGTGCTCAGAAGGGCCCTGTGTTTGGTTTAATGTTCCATTGTCACAATTTTGAGATTCTTAATAGTTGTTTAACCAGGAATCCTGTGTTTTCATTTTGCGCTAGACCCTGTAAATGATGTGGCCAGTCCTGGCACCTGATCGGAATTAGAGTGAGTTAAGGGTCTGGATGACCTTCAAAGACACCAGAGTAAAGTTCCCAGCACTTGGGTATGTTTGTCTATTTTGACAAGGCAATTAAGGATGGTATATGCAGCCAGGCTTCTTCAGAGCAATGTGCCACCAGTTTTCCTCACTGAATGCAAAGTAGGGTGGCTAGAGTAACCTGCAATAGGATGTGCAATTTTATGTTATACCAAAAGTAAGGACCTCTGGAGACTGTGCACCAAACGGTACTAAACTTCTGTCTTATACTCTGCTGGGAGAGGGAAATGACTTATATGCAGAAGAAGCTAGAGAAGCTGGGTATTACATGTAGCCGCTATATCTTAACATATGCCTGTCCACAGAGAAAGCCCACCAGTCCACACATACTGAGGGCAATGATGGTAGAACAATCCTGAAAATTATACTAATAATACTGCTTAATATTTGTATGATTTCTATAGATTATCTCACAGTAATGATCCTAATTGAGGTTTACTATAATTCAATATTAAATTCATAGAAGTTGAGTTGCCAAAAGTCATATAGTGAGTAAGTTGAGGTAAACTTTAAATATGGGTATTCTAAATCCATGCCCAGTGCTATGTTCATCTGTCTGCTTCACTGGTTATAAATCTTTGAGCCTCTAGCTAGAAGGCTGCCCACATAATGGGATTTTATTGAAGCAGATGAAGTAATCTTTTGGCTGCCAGTGAGGGCCTCATCTCTAAAGAATCCCAAGACAGAACATCATGTAGGTAGTGGGAAGGGAAACAGAGCACCAAAAATATGGCAGGAAAAGAAGGGCAGAAGGGAAAGACATGGTAAGGAAGGCACTGAAAAGTGAAGTTGAAAGAAAAACTTACGGTCATCTTGTCAATCTCATACTTCTCTCTCTATCCGACCTGATGAAAAATCCCCCTCAACAGATGCTGAAAAGATGAATTTTCACTTCAGAAACATGTACAAATGAGCACTTTATCTCAAAATACCAGATTCCATATCATTCTTAAAGACCTCTATTTGTTTGAAAGTTCTGGCTTAAGTTAAACTGAAATTTGATTTGATGTGAATTTGAATTAAATATGGTCTCTGCTCTCAACTCTTCAGTCATAAACACGTAATTTCAATACACATGATAAAAGTCATAGCAGTGAAATCCACAAAAACATTTTAGAAAAGCATATTGCTGGAAATGCTTGACAGAGTTTCACAGAGCTCTTTCTCTTTGTCATAGGCTGTGAATAATGGCAAATTATAAAAATGGAGAACACAGAAGTTTTCTACTAACCCTAACGACTTTTGTCCCTAATCCACATATTTTTTTTAATGTTTAAAAACTCTAGCATATGGGGCTTCCCTGGTAGCGCAGTGGTTGAGAGTCCGCCTGCCGATGCAGGGGACACGGGTTCGTGCCCTGGACCGGGAAGATCCCACGTGCCGCGGAGCGGCTGGGCCCGTGAGCCATGCCCGCTGGGCCTGAGCGTCCGGAGCCTGTGCTACTTAATGGAAGAGGCCACAGCAGTGAGAGGTCCAGGTACCACAAAAAAAAAAAAAAAAAAAAAAAAAAAAAAGGCATATACTTGGAAATCTAAGACAAAAGTTTCATTTTCTCTCCTTAGTTTTGACCTAAATAAAAAAATGTTGACATTGTTGCCTAGTAAATTAAAATTTTCCCCATCTTGTTGCACTTAAAAATTAGATAACTCTGCCTTCAATGTTTTTTTATGTTTATTTATTTTCTTATTAGTCATCCATTTTATACACATCAGTGTATACATGTCAATCCCAACCTCCCAATTCATCACACCCCCACCCCCACCCCACCACCGCTTCCCCCCCCTTAGTGTCCATATGTTTGTTCTCTACATCTGTGTCTCAATTTGTGCTCTGCAAACCAGCTCATCTCTACCATTTTGTAGGTTCCACATATATGTGTTAAGATACGATATTTGTTTTTCTCTTTCTGACTTACTTCACTCTGTATGACAGTCTCCAAATGCATCCACGTCTCTACAAATGACCCAATTTCGTTCCTTTTTATGGCTGAGTAATATTCCATTGTATATGTGTACCACATCTTCTTTATCCATTCGCTTGTCAATGGACATTTAGGTTGCTTCCATGACCTGGCTATTATAAATAGTGCTGCAATGAACATTGGGATGCATGTGTCTTTTTGAATTACGGTTTTCTCTGGGCATATGCCCAGTAGTGGGATTGCTGGGTCAAATGGTAATTCTACTTTTAGTTCTTTAAGGAACCTCCATTCTGTTCTCCATAGTGGCTGTATCAATTTACATTCCCACCAAGAGTGCAAGAGTATTCCCTTTTCTCCACACCCTCTCCAGCATTTGTTGTTTGTAGATTTTCTGATGATACCCATTCTAACTGGTGTGAGGTGATACCTCATTGTAGTTTTGATTTGTATTTCTCTAATAATTAGTGATGTTGAACAGCTTTTCATGTGCTTCTTGGCGATCTGTATGTCTTCTATGGAGAAATGTCTATTTAGGTCTTCTGCCCATTTTTGGATTGGGTTGTTTGTGTTTTTAATATTGAACTGAATGAGCTGTTTATGTATTTTGGAGATTAATCCTTTGTCTGATGATTCATTTGCAAATATTTTCTCCCATTCTGAGGGTTGTCTTTTCATCTTGTTTATGGTTTCCTTTGCTGTGCAAAAGCTTTTAAGTTTCATTAGGTCCCATTTGTTTGTTTTTATTTCCATTACTCCAGGAGGTGAATCAAAAAATACCTTGCTGTGATCTATTTCAAAGAGTGTTCTTCCTATGTTTTCCTCTAAGAGTTTTATAGTGTCCAGTCTTACATTTAGGTCTCTAATACATTTTGAGTTTATTTTTGAATATGGTGTTAGGGAGTGTTCTAATTTCATTCTTTTACATGTAGCTGTCCAGTTTTCCCAGCACCACTTACTGAAAAGACTGTCTTTTCTCCATTGTATATCTTTGCCTCCTTTGTCATAGATTAGTTGACCATAGGTGCGTGGGTTTATCTCTTGGCTTTCTATCCTGTTCCATTGATCTGTATTTCTGTTTTTGTGCCAGTACCATATTGTCTTGATTACTGTAGCTTTGTAGTGTATTCTGAAGTCAGGGAGTCTGATTCCTCCAGCTCCTTTTTTTTCCTTCAAGACTGCTTTGGCTATTCGGGGTCTTTTGTGTCTCCATACAAATTTTGAGATTTTTTGTTCTAGCTCTATAAAAAATGCCATTGGTAATTTGATAGGGATTTCATTGAATCTGTAGATTGCTTTGGGTAATATAGTCATTTTCACAATATTAATTCTTCCAGTCCAAGAACATGGTTTATCTCTCCATCTGTTGGTATCATCTTTAATTTCTTTCATCAGTGTCGTATAGTTTTCTGCATACAGGTCTTTTGTCTCCTTAGGTAGGTTTATTCCTAGGTATTTTATTCTTTTTGTTGCAATGGCAAATGGGAGTGTTTCCTTAATTTCTCTTTCAGATTTTTCATCATTAGTGTATAGGCATGCAAGAGATTTCTGTGCATTAATTTTGTATCCTGCAACTTTACCAAATTCATTGATTAGCTCTAGTAGTTTTCTGGTGGCTGTGTTACTGTCAATTTCCTCTTTTAGAGCTGTTAGCAGTTGCCTTATGTATTGAGGTGCTCCTATGTTGGGTGCATATATATTTATAATTGTTATATTTTCTTCTTGGATTGATCCCTTTAACATTATGTAGTGTCCTTCCTTGTCTCTTGTAACTTTCTTTATTTTAAAATCTATTTTATCTGTTATGAGTATTGCTACTCCAGCTTTCTTTTGATTTCCATTTGCATGGAATATCTTTTTCCTTCCCCTCACTTTCAGTCTGTATGTGTCCCTAGGTCTGAAATGGGTCTCTTGCAGACAGCATATATACAGGTCTTGTTTTTTTATCCATTCAGCCAGCCTGTGTCTTTTGGTTGGAGCATTTAATCCATTCACATTTAAGGTAATTATTGATATGTATGTTCCTATTACCATTTTCTTAATTTGGGGGGGTTTGTTTTTGTAGGTCTTTTTCTTCTCTTGTGTTTCCCACTTAGAGAAGTTCCTTTAGCATTTATTGTAGAGCTGGTTTGGTGGTGCTGAATTCTCTTAGCTTTTGCTTGTCTGTAAAGCTTTTGATTTCTCCATCGAAACTGAATGAGATATTTGCTGGGTAGAGTAATCTTGGTTGTAGGTTCTTCCCTTTCATCACTCTTAAGTATATCATGCCACTCCCTTCTGGCTTGTAGAGTGTCTGCAGAGAAATCAGCTGTTAACCTTATGGGAGTTCCCTTGTATGCTATTTGTCATTTTTCCCTTGCTGCCTTCAATGATTTTTCTTTGTCTTTAATTTTTTTTAATAGTTTTTTTTTTTTTTTTTAGATGTTGGGAGTAGGAGTTTATTAATTAATTAATTTATTTTTGCTGTGTTGGGTCTTTGTTTCTGTGCAAGGGCTTTCTCTAGTTATGGTAAGCGGGGGCCACTCTTCATCGCGGTGCGTGGGCCTCTCACTATCGCAGCCTCTCTTGTTGCGGAGCACAGGCTCCAGACGCGCAGGCTCAGTAGTTGAGGCTCACGGGCCTAGCTGATCCACGGCATATGGGATCCTCCCAGACCAGGGCTTGAGTCCGTGTCCCCTGCATTAGCAGGCAGATTCTCAACCACTGTGCTACCACGGAAGCCCTGTCTTTAATTTTTGCCAATTTGATTACTATGTGTCTCGGCGTGTTTCTCCTTAGGTTTATCCTGCCTGGGACTCTCTGTGCTTCCTGGACTTGGGTGGCTATTTCCTTTCCCATGTTAGGGAAGTTTTCGACTATAATCTCTTCAAATTTTTTCTCGGGTCCTTTCTCTCTCTCTCTTCTCCTTCTTGGACCCCGATAATGCGAATGTCGTTGCATTTAATGTTGTCCCAGAGGTCTCTTAGGCTGTCTTCATTTCTTTTCATTCTTTTTTCTTTATTTTGTTCCACAGCAATGAATTCCACCATTCTGTCTTCCAGGTCACTTATCCGTTCTTCTACCTCAGTTATTCTGCTATTGATTCCTTCTAGTTTATTTTTCATTTCAGTTATTGTATTGTTCATCTCTGTTTGTTTGTTCTTTAATTCTTCTAGATCTTTGTTAAACATTTCTTGCATCTTCTCGATCTTTGCCTCCATTCTTTTTCTGAGGTCCTGGGTCATCTTCACTATCATTATTCTGAATTCTTTTTCTGGAAGATTGCCTATCTCCATTTCATTTAATTGTTTTTCTGGGGTCTTATCTTGTTCTTTCATCTGGTACATAGCCCTCTGCCTTTTCATCTTGTCTGTCTTTCTGTGAATGTGGTTTTTGTTCCACAGGCTGCAGCATTGCAGTTCTGCTTGCTTTTGCTGTCTGCCCTCTCTTCAATGTTTTTAAATTTAAAAAAAAATCATAAAGAAAAAATTTGTATGTCTCTTTCCATCTTACAAAGATTTTGAAAATCTGAGATTCTCTCTACTGTAGTGAACACTTTCTATAGTTTTATATTTGCTAGCATTGGTCACATATTTAGAATTTTGTTTTTTGAAGCTTCAATCTTCAAGTCATACCCAGGGGAAGTTCCAGGTTTTATGGGACTTGAAACTTGTACAGCTGGGGATGGGTGTCTTCTTTAAGAAAAGTAACATAAAAAACCTTACTTTAAAAAATTTTATAGGACTGTGAAAATAGCCCATTCAGGGGCATCTGAAACTTGAGATTAATTAGGTTCATGGTGATTACACTTCTGGCTATGCTCCTTTCAGATTCTCTAGCCAAAAAACCATAGCTGAGTTTTGGCTGACCGTTTTGAAAGTGCCCAGATTGTCTAGCATATATTATCTGTTCGGTATGGCAGTCTGAGCTGATTCAAAAGCCAACTTCAACTCATGGACATGATAGAAAAAAACAGACTTAATGTGTTTTAGATTGCATCAGCCATCTTGAAACTAACAAAAGAAAATTGTCTTATGGTTGAGATGAAGATGGAAATCAATTCACAAACATGTTTCAAGAGTCACAAAGGCTGCCACTTGAAAGAAAGTTAGGCTAAAAACAGTACCAATCAGTTCTGGGAAGCAGCATGAAAGATTGCCCCCACTCAGAACTCAGTGTGTCAGAGAACTAGTCCTCTGGCTCATACTAATCTTGAGACTAGAATCTGAATTCATACCAACCATGTGTTTCAGGTATTTTTAAGACCAAAAACCAAAACAACAAACAAACAAAAACAAGCAAACAAAACAAACAAGCAAAAACAACAAAACTTGTCCTGTACCAGTGATATCTGTGATATTAGGCAAAAGCATCATGGTTTGGCTCTATTGAGATGCTTCCACAAACCTGGACATATGAAATCCTCAGAAAAATCATTGCAGTGAGATAGAGTCAAAACTTACAAATCAACCAAGGAAAGAAACCACCACAGTGGGGCTCAGTACATAAAACACATGAGAAAATTTGAAGCCCATGCATGACCTTGAGACACTAGAATAATCGGAGTGAAAGGTAAAATATCCAAATGATTAAAAAGATGAATATTGATCATAGGACAAGAGTAGTATGAATAAAAAGAAATAGGAATAATTGAGAAAAGACCCAATATATAGTATACAAATAATATAGTTACAGAAAATGTAATCTCAATAGATGGGTTGAACAATAGACTGAAAAAATAATTGTGTCTGAAGATAGACCTGAGCACTTCTGCAGTATAAACAAAAAATTAGAGAGAAGGAAAGCATGAAAAAAAGAGGCTAAAAAATCTGGGCATATAATACAAGGAAAGCATGAAAAAAGAGGCTTAAAAATCTGGGCATATAATAAATTTTAGCCTGCATCTAGTAGGAGTTTCAAAAGGAAAGAGGAAAAATTAGAGAAGTAACATTTAAAGTCACAATGATAATGGTAAGAGCAGATATACTTGCTTTACGCCTCATGTTGATGAAAAAGCTTCTAAATGTTCATCATTAAGTATGTTGTTGGCTATAGAGTTTTGACAAATAACATTAAGAAGTTTGTTTCCTGTTACTGTTTGCTGCCTTTTTTATTTTAATGATGATTGCAAGCAAAATTTATTTTAAGATTTTTCTGTCCCTTTTAAGGTGATCATATGCATTCTTTACTCTCTTAATGAGCTGTGAGAACAGACTGTTTTGCAATCCTGATAAGTAAATTTTTAAACATTGTTAGAATCAATTTACTAATACAATTTAATGTATCTCAGATTTTGACTCTGTGAGTGAGATTACCCTAGAATTTTTTTGTACTGCTCTTGTCCAATTTTAGGGTTTTAGTTACATGAGTGTCATAAAATGAATTGGATAACTTTCCCTCCATTATATCCTCTGGAAAAGGTTGTAAAGGTCAGAGATAAACTGTTTGGGAAGATTTGCTGAAACTTGCCTGTAGTAGCATCTAGACTCGGTGTTGCTGGAGAGTGGAGAAAGGGGAGAGAATTTGACTACCTATTCCATTTATTTAGTGCTTGTTGATCCAGAGTTCCAATTGCTTCTTGAGATAATTTGGTTATATGTTTATTTATTAATTTTTAGAAAATATCTACCATATATACATTTTATAATTTATTGGCATTAAATCATTCATTGTTTAAAAATAATTACTATTTTATTATATATAGAGAGACATACAGTCACATATACACACACATGCACTATAGTACATATGCATGCATATAGGTATAGTCCATATACAATGTGTGTTTGTATAGATATGTGGGGGGTCAGTGTTTCTCTCTTTGAACAGTTTTGCTTGAATTTTGTCTATTTCATTTCATTTTTAAACAAAATTTGATGTTAGACCTCAAAATCAATTTTCCACTTGTTCTAGAAAATCATCATCCATGTCCTTTCTCTGCCCATGTGTTTAGAAATGTACATGCATAATACTACTACTTGTGAATTTCTATTCACTGCTTCTCAACACCCCACCCCTCACTGTGCTTCTACTCTACTCCTCTGGGAAGTCCTCCAGACTCATCCTTGCCCAACTCTGGGAGCTCCATCCACTATGCTGTCATTACCTCCTGTCCTGGACTCCATTACCATAAACAATGTATTTAACTGGCTTGCTTTATCTAAATGCATGTCTCCTTATTACATTGTAATGTTCTTGGGACAAGTGCAGTAACTTTTGTTTGTGGACTTTAAATCCTCACAATGTGTTTAGTATAGAGTAGGCACTGAATAAATTAGTTTGAATTCTTAACAGTAACATGTTAATTCTTTTCACAAGAATCAGGAGAAAAATTAGTGTTTTGAATATTTTTTGACAAGTCGGAAGAAGTTGACTTATTCTTCTAAGAAGATAGAACACTTTCCAATTTGACATATCAGGCCCTTTTACTGATTTATAATTTATCATTTTCTAGAAGAAATTTCAGCAGCTGTATCACACCTAGATATGTCTACTTCCAAAGCCTTTATAAGAGATTCCTCAAATAGTATTATAAATTTCCTTCTATGGTGGTGACAGTATTCCTGCCTTTCCCTGTGAATACAGAGATCATACTATATTCTCTGAAGCATGAAATAGGGCTTCATTGTTCATTGTTTAGACTCATCATCTTTAAGAAGAGACTTAATGCTGTTTAGAACCCATCAAAGTCTCCTATTCATTGTCTCATTAAGTCATGTTCTCCTGCTTATACAAGTTTTATATCTTTGATTTAGCACTCTTTTTCCCCTGATGAGTATCGATTTAGTTAACAGAAAATGTACAGTTGGAAAAGTCTTTTCTTTTAGGCATTTTCTCCGACTATGGGGATTTGCAAATCCTCTCTATGGGCTTCCCTGAAATTAAAGTAACAAGACCAATTTCACTTACTTTAACAAATAGATATTTTAAATGCTTAATTAAATTCACTTATTTAAACAAGAACATATGATCTGATTCTGAAAAAAAAATTAATCGCGTGATGTGATGGTCTGAGCAGATTTTCAGTCCATCTTCCTCTTGCTGCCTTTGCTGAAGAATTGCCAAACTGATCTTGATCTCCAGACTGAGTCCAAGAAGCAGACCAGAGATGTGGTTGGCATTCTGTGATGTGGTGGTGTGCAGTCTGCCATCTCGAACCCATGACTTCCACGTGGTCTGTGTCTGAGGCAGTTGTACAGGTTTTAGAGGCTGATACTTAAGATGTTCCTCTAGGCCAATGACTCATTGGTTAAAGCTCTAACAATTAATAAAGAAGAGATGAAGCAAGCTATCGCCTCAACTCTAAACAAAGAACGTGTGGGATTTGCAACTACCACTTGTAAAATTGGGTGCCTTTCCAAGTGGGCCTAGAGAGCAAAGGATTAAGAATAAGAGAAAATATATCACATATAGAGACCCAAAATACTCACTTTTATATCTTTTTCTTCTATAAAAATATTTTATATATTTTTCATCATTTTATATTTATACTGACACTTTTGCTGCTCCCTAGGTCCAGAACAACATATTTAAATGGTGTGTGTGTGTGTGTATACGTGTGAGTGTGTATATACTTACATGTACAAAGAGTCTAAAGCAGACCTTGCTGACTACTATATTACCCCTCCCTTTTTGCTCAAGCAGGGAAACCAGTTTCAGAAGCTATGAATCGTTATCACATCAGACAGGAGCACAGACATAAAACATGCCCTTCAGTTCCTTCTATATCTACAATTCTTTGCTCCTTCATGCATTCAGGAACATTTCCTGGAAACTACCATAGAATATCTTTTTTCCAGACAGCTGCTGGTAGCTCTCAAGAGCTCCTAAAATGCATGAATTTAACATTCCTAGCACTACCTTTCGTGCACCTAGAGGAGCATTCCAAGAATGATTCTGTTGCTGACCACTTTCTCTTACAACTTATAAACAAAGAAAATCTAACACAATTCAGCTGTCCTTTCTCAACTGTTTTATCAGACAGAGCAAGCCAAAAAAAAATTAGATATGTAATCTTTTCACAAATTGCTATGCTTACATCTAAATTACAGTGTTGCTTGGGAAAATGGGGACAAAACACAAAAAGAGGAAAAGGAGAACAAAGGAAGTAAAATGTGAGAGGAATCATGAAGGATACTTGAATAACATCAGATTGGAAGTAGGTTTACTAAGAGCCAAAATCATGAGAGTCTAATGTGAGGATATAATTTATTCAATTTAGAATAATTTCTTTCAAATACATGTGAAAAAAAGGGTACGATCAAAATTTGATACATTTATGAAAGTTACAATGGGGATACAGACTGACTTAGTCATTACATCCCAAGATACTTGAATGAGGGAATAAGGTTTGACGTTTCCAAGAAGAATATTTGGGAAAGATAAGAGGATGTTCAAAATCTACTGGTATTTAATAAATGTATTGAGTGATTAAAAACTAGAATAAATAAGAATAGACATTAGAACTATTTCAAAAAAGTAATGATCAATATTGTTATGGTTTGGTTGTGTCCCCTCTCAAAATATGTTGATATTCTAGCATCTGTGAATGTGACCGTATTTGGGAACTGGGTCTTTACAGATGTAATCAAGTTAAGATGAGTTCATCCTAGGCTAAGGTGGGCCCTAATCCAATAACTGATATCTTTATAAGATGAGGAAATTTGGATACACACACAGAGAGGAGTATGTCATGTGAAGAAACAGAGATACACATGCCCAGGGGGAAGATGATATAAAGACATACAGAAAGAAGGCCATGTGATGATAGAGGTAGTATTGAAGTGATGCATCTATTGATACAAACCAAGGAATGCCAAGGATTGCCAGCAACCATGAGAAGCTAGAAAGAGGCAAGGGAGAATCATCCCCTAGAGCCTTCAGAGAAAATATTGACACTGCTGGCATCTTGATTTTGGACTTCTAGCTTCCAGAGCTGTGATGCATTTCTGTTATTTCAAGTCACTCAGTTTGTGGTAATTTTTTACAGCAGCCCTAGGAAACTAATACATATAGATGATATTTAGAAAATTTAGGTACACCTATGATTTAAATGCAATCTCAAAATTGAGATTATAAAAAATTGACATATTTCTATGCTAAAGAACAGGTGCCTTGGGGCTTCCCTGGTGGCGCAGTGGTTGAGAGTCTGCCTGCCAATGCAGGGGACACGGGTTCGTGTCCCGGTCCGGGAAGATCCCACATGCCGCGGAGCGGCTGGACCCGTAAGCCATGGCTGCTGAGCCTGCGCGTCCGGAGCCTGTGCTCCGCAACAGGAGAGGCCACAACAGTGAGAGGCCCGCGTACCGGAAAAAAAAAAAGAACAGGTGCCTTTTTCTTTTCTTTTTTTTTTTTCAACATCTGATTTCTCACATGCATCTTCTCCTTCCCTTTTAAAAGGGGGGTAGAAGGCTTGAGAAGTAGGAAGAGGGAAAGGAGAGAGAGAGAGACAGAGTTTGGGGAAGGAGAAGATGCATGTGAGAAATCAGATGTTGATTGAGGGTTTGCTGAGAAAGCTCAGGCAGGTTGATGGGTAAATAAACAGGATGGGTAGAAAATATGTTTCCAAAGAGCAAAAAATAGACCCTGATCTGATTCCTTACACAGCCAAACAGAATGAATTATTATTTCCCTTTATTTCATTAGTGTTCATTTTGCTTGTTTTTCTGTATTTTTAAATCATCCATGTAAACCTTAGGGAGGGAGATACTATCTCTTTATCAAGCTTCAATTTCATGCAGACCCACCATGGCCACTTGAAGGAGATAACCAGGGCCAACTCTCTATTCTAGCCAAGGAAGGCTCTGGTTCAGGGAGAATGACAAAGGAATATAATTTCGCTAATTAGATTAGAATCTTATCACTTTTTGGAAGCTTTTCCTCCAGGTACAGCAAATAACTTTGCTTATCCAGAAATTTAAGACCAATTAAAAACAAGTTGCTTGAATTACCACTTTAGTTATTTATTCCCTTGCTCCTTACAAGTTGCCAGGAATGTATTTAGGAACTCAACCATTGGACTATTTATTGCAAGTTACTATCTCTGGCAGCTGATCTGTGGCAGGTAGAAAGAGGAAAATCATTGGATGTTAAAAAAAAGTTTGATTCAAGGCAAAATTGTGAATATTTTTATTTTTGAATATTCCTTAGAAGTTAGGAAGTAGACTAGGCAGGGAGGTTCTTCTTTATGCAGTTAGTCTCCAGTTTTTATTGAGAAGGCCATGGGGGAATTTTAGGCCCACTCCCTGCTCCACAGACTCCAAAAGGCTTCTGGTCACTTTACATGAGGAATGAGACCTCTGCCAGGAATCACCAACAGGAGCACAGAGTGAATCAAAATGACCAGCGGTCACTTAAAGCCCATTCCCTTTGCACCATAAGAATTCTCTTGATGTCATCGTGTGTGTCCTCAGAGGCGAGTGGTCATTACTTCTTGATTTCTTTCTCTCTTGGCACATAGTTTCAAAGATCACTGAGCCCTCTCCTAGTCTATACCATAATTATAGTGAGGCTTCTCAGTAAAAACTTAGAGGTGAATTTTTTGGGGGCCCCAATAAATGGGTATTTTTTTAGATAATTTCTTAGACCTTTCTAGCCATGCTTCTTAATACATTTCTCTTCTTTGACTGTACATCACATGGCCTTTCTTCTTTGAAGTCATGAAACTCATCTGTCTCAGGGTCTCATACACGACTGACCTTCTGTTCAACACACTCCCATCTAATCTTCTACTCACCTTTCAGGTATCATTCTCATCCCTGTCACTATCCCCAGCCCAGCAAAGTTATAACTCTTATGTGCATTGGACCATTTCAAAATGCTATTTTAAAAATGAATAAATACTTATTTGTGTAATTGTTGAATAGATGTCTTCGCCACAACATATAAGTCCACAGCACAAGGACTGAGGGTCTTTTCTAATTTGGGCATCCTGTCTGATGGCAGAACTGTCATAGGCAATCAATAATGCTGGGGATGGCATGATCTCACCTTAGAGAGACCCCCCACAGAGATCTCTAGTTTAAAGATGCTTCATTGCAGTTTAGGGCTTCAAATTCCTAGGTCCTCGTGCTGTCAGTGGGTGCTGGGATGATGGGTGTGTGCATTAGAATGCTACCTACGAGTTCTGGACCAAACACAATAATTTTTTTCTGAAAAAGGCCAGGTAGTAAATATTTTAGGTTTTGCAGTCTCTGCTTCAACTGCCTTTGTAGTGTGAAAGCAGCTGCAGATAAAACCTAACATGAACAAGTGTTGCTATGTTCTAATGAAGCAATTTATAAAACAAAAAGGCCGGGGACAGTGATCTGTGAGCCGCAGTTGTCCAAATCCCGTTCTAGATGGTAATTTCTTCACTAAAGATTTTAATACCTGAAAGACACTATACAGAGCTATACCTGTTCTGGTCTATTCCTGTTCTCTAGTATAACTACATCTCACTATGTTGTAGAAGAAACAATACAGACATTTGTTTATGTGGGAGGAATGCAGTGATGCTCCTTCTATCAATTTTATTCATAATAACAATTTGTTTCAGAGAGTCACATAACTCCAAAATACTTTCACACGTGTCACTGCAAAACAGCTTTGATAAGTTTTCATTAGACCTTTTCTTTATTCTATTACTTTTTATATTACATCCTATGCTATTTATTGCTTTCCTATAAAGATCATCTGTTGTTGCTTATTCCAAGTGTTAGGTAGAATTTATAAGACTGATAGGAAATAATTTTTGACAGATATGGGATCAAACAGAGTCATTCAAAACCATTTACCTTCCCTATAAATTACAGCTGGGTGGCTACTGTTAAAGAATTGCTCCCATCTGCATTAACAACCTCCATCTCCTACTCAGTCAGCTGTGTACATTGTGGATGTTTTGAGCCAAGCTCCAACATCACTTACAAGGCTGATATGTCAGACTAATGTGAACGCTGACCATTTGCACTCACAACATGCCCACAACACATGCATCATCAAGGGGAATTAATTGTTAGCAATGAATTCAACATTCAGCCTTTAACATTTTTATTCTGCCAGGGAGGCCAGAGAATAAATCTATTCTTTCAAGCAGGCTGTTATTAATCTCTGGCTTTCACAAACGGCGAACAGTCACCGAATCCAGCTGACAGCACATATTCATTTAAAGACTAATAAGGGGAATTACCCATATTAGTTAAAGTGTGTTCTTCATCATGGGTAAATCTTTCCAGAACTATTGCAGGAATTAGATTGGAGTACGTGGAACAAATTGACTTGTTCTAATTGTTATCTAAAGGTGAGGCATTGAGAAAAATTTCCAAAATACATTCTGACAATCATTTCAGCTTCGTTTTGGGAAGAACATAATCTTGCAATAGATATTATTTAACTTTTTTTTTTGTAAAGAAATACATTAAAAAACCCTTCAGTCTTTTGTGTGGTCAGATTCAGAGATGTCTCTTTACTTTCTATGTGTTTATGTTAGGATTTTAACTGTAATGGGTTCAAATGCATGAAGGAGGAATAGAAATAGGAAGCAGGCTTCAAAGAGCAGAACCTGAGAACATATGATGGAGAAGTAATTCTAGGGGGCTTGTCCTCTACACTCCAATTTCATCACCTAGGGAAAATGCTTCCCTTGCTCTGTCCCTTTTTAATCGTACCAATCTGGTTGTCAGCATTCCTCAAATTATGCAAACTTAGAAGAATCCATTATTATAGTGTACTTCTGAGTGTCTTAAAAGAGAAAAGGGATATTAAACCAAAGACATACTATATCAAATATCACAGCTGCTGAATATCTACAAAGCCATCTTAGGAATCCCATCATACTTTTGAAGTTTTTATTGGTAGACACTTTGTTATGTTTCTTTGGTTGATTGGAGAAATGATCATTGCTTCATGGTTGTGACATCTGATTTCCCTCATGTCTAGTCTAGCATCTTCCCCGAGTTCTAACCTTCCTTTCACAGTATTTTGTGGAAATTATTGAAGAGTTGATGCTTCAGGGGCAATTTTGAAATTGGCTCCACTCTTCAATGACTGTGACGTGGAAGCTACAGTTGACGTGCACCTGCAGTTTGCCACCAGCAGACATATTCTGCCATTTCTAAGATGCAAATCGCATTCACAGGTGGTAAGATCAGAGTGAAGTTCAATTATTTCTGAATTTCTGTGCTCCTATTGGATGCAGGAACTGTCAAGTGATACAAAAAGACTCATCTTGCTCAAAATGAGGGGTGTGACAACAGCACCAAGGGCTATGAAATGAAATTCTCCATCTGACATTGGTTTTCACAGATTCACCTTTAATAGTTTGGTATAGTTTTATTAAATATTATTTTATGCTCCTGAGCATTAACCTTCTGCATTTCTCTGAGACTTTATTGCTAGTTTACATAGACTCAACTAATACTTACTGAGGCTTTCTTATATTTGTTTGTTTAAATGTATACAAATAAAAAATGCAATAGTCTAGAATAAAGAAAAGTCATATGTTAAGAAACAAGGTAAAAGACTATACTTAAGTAACTTTAGAATATTTAATTATTATTCAGTCAAAGCTTCATTATTGGTACTTATTTGAATTTGCACTTTTGTTTGTGAGGAAATTAAACAGCTAAAATGTTCAGTATGTCAGAGAGTGGACCAGCCTTGGATATTATATGGTCTTGACTCTTCCACGTGTTTCCATGGTCATCATGCTTTATGTGGTCCCAAACTCCTTAGCTCATCCAAATTAGCTTTCTCAAAGTTTTCCCCAAGCACTTCATTTTTTCTCATAACTTCATGAATGTAGAGGGGCTGATTTCTTACAATAATGTGTTTTTCTTCTCTCTTTCTCCTATTCATCATTTAAAATTCATATTTAATGTCACTTCTTATGAGCAGTGATTTCTGCCTGCTCTAGCTGAGTTAGGGATCCCCTCTTTGTTCTCATTATGTCCTATGCTTATGCTTTTCACAGCACCTATTTTGCTGTATTTAAACACTTTTTCTTGCCTTTCTCTATACCTGACTGTGATTTCCTTGAGGGTAGATATTGTGTTGTTTTTATTTCCAGATACCCAGTGAGTAATATGTAGAAACATTTATTGTATACATGGCTTATGGAGTTCACCACAAGGCTGTTTAGTTGCAGGGAAAGAATCACCTAGGGAAATAATGCTTTTTCTTGACTATGAAAACCTAGTGCCACATTTTTGTCCTAGAGTGATAATAAATCTTTATTCTGGCTTATGTTTGAGATCTCAGGCTCTCTTAGAAGTGTGGGTTTTTACATGAGACTCAGATCTGTCCCATGGCTTCCCATACAGGGATCCTATGCAGTAAAAGATTAACTCAGGAAGTCTGGATTGTTCACACTCTGCACATTCCAAAGAAAGAGCCTTTGCTCTGCTTCTGGAAGGTAACCTTTAAGCCCTTAGAATATCCTCTCTGATGAGAGTGTCACTGTTCACATGGAGGCCTTGGGCCACACCAGACAGTCTGTGCTAATGTTGTGATTTATGGTGGGGGCCCTGAGCCACTGAGAATCAGCTTGGGATTTTAGGGGGCCTGGAGACTAAGGTAAGCCATGCTTTTGTGATGGTCCACACCAAGGCTCAGGTGAACTGTCCTGGCTGGCAATGCTCTGTGCATATTGTCACAAACTGTTGCTGGGAGAAATAAGTGTTATACACATGACTCCCCTGTGAGAGAAAAATTGGAAGCTTGTGCCTAGTGTCTCCTGGAACTGCCCTATGAGTCTTTTCCATTTTTGCTGTAATAAACTGTAACTGTGCATAATAGATTTCCTGAGCTCTCTGAGAACCTGTAGCAAATCACTGAACCTGAGTGAGGTCTTTTGTACCATCAAACAAATAACCTGAAGGATTAAAACAGTTTAGAGAAGCTTCTGAACATCTGTGGTTATCTTATCTTAAAGTGCCTTATTACCTTTGCACAAATAGGTCAAGGTTTGGAAATTGTATTATATGACTTCAATTAACATTTCCTTACCCCTAACATCCTGTGGAATTTTCTGGACATTTGATAATAATGTATGTGAGCTTGTCACTGAACTCCACTTTTAGGATAAATAGTGAAACTTAATGTATATTAAGTCACACTAAAATCTGTTCTCTTCTTTGGGACAGATTAGACTAGAAACTTATTAGTTTCTGAGAGTTCATTACATTCTTTGTGGTGGCCTTAGTGGTCAAAATATTTCCTGAAATCCACTTTACTGTAAATAATTACTTATTTAGATTTTGTTTAGGGATGGGCTTATAATGTATAAAGATACAATTTGTACTGAAATAACTCATGGAAGGGAGAAAGTTATAGAGCTAACAGAAGAAAAAGTTTGTATGCTATTAAAATTAAGTTGGATTTAATTCAAACAAGATTGTTGTAAGTTAAGATGCAAAATGTAATTCCCAAGATAACCACTAGGAAATAATCCAAAAATTAAAAGCAAAGAAAACAAGAGAATAAGAATGGTGTACTAGAAAATATCTATTTAAAACAACAGAAGGAAGTAATAGAGAAATAGAGACATTCCTATTAGTAGGGAATGGAGGCAAAAAAGACATAAAATATATTAAAAAACACATAGCAACTTGGCATACATAAAGTGAATGAATTAAACACTTCAATCAAGAGGCAGAGATTGGAAGAATAGATAAAAAGCAATATGAGAAAAAGTTTAGTCTCAAAGATGCAAATAGATTTGAAGTAAAAGGATGAAAAAATATATACCATTCATAAAGTACCCAAAAGAGATTTGGACTGGCTACACTAATATCACACAAAAATAGAATTTAAGACAGATTGTCGCTAAAGAGGAAAAAGGATTAATTCATCTTGGAAACATAACAATTATAAAATTATATGCACCTAACAAAAGATCTCCAAAATATATGAAGCAGAAAGGGACAGAATTGAAGAGAGAAATAGATAATTCTATCATATACTTGGAGACTTCAGTACTCCACTTTTAAGAATGTATAGAGCAATAAAGCATAAGGTTAATAAGGTCGTATGGTAGTTTTAGTTTTTTAAGGAACTTCCTTGTGGGTTAGGGAGGATGGGGGGGAGGGAGAAGCAAGAGGGAAGAGATATGGGGATATATGTATAACTGATTCACTTTGTTATAAAGCAGAAACTAACAAACCATTGTAAAGCAATTATACTCCAATAAAGTTGTTAAAAAAAAGATTAATAAGGAAATAGAGGACATAAATAAACCAAATAGACTTAGTAGATATCTATAGAACACTTCATCCAAAAAGAGCATGATACATATTCTTCTTAATTGTATGTGGTCCATTATGCATTACTGACCAGATATTAGGTTAAAAAACAAACCTTAATAAACTTTAAAATAATAGAAATCATATGTAGTACATTTTCCTACCATAATGGAATAAAACTAAAAATCAATAAAAATGAAATCTTATTTTTTTTAATTATGGAAGTTAAAAACACTCTTCTAAATATCCAGTGGGGAAAGAAAAATCAAAAGGGAAGTTGGAAAATACTTTGAGATAAATGAAAACAGTGACAAAACATACCAAAACTTATCAAATGCAGCTATAGCAGTGTTCAGAGAGAGGTTTATAGCTGTAAACTCCTATTTTTAAAAAGAAGAAAGATCTCAAATCAATAATAAAACTTTAAATTTTATGAAAATAAAAAAAAGAAGAAGAACATACTAAACCTAAAGCAGGCATAAGGGAGGAAATAATAAAAACTAGAATAGAAATAAATGAAATGAAGAATTTTTTTAAAAATGAAGAAAATCAGTCAAGTCAAAAGTTTAAAATCCTTCCTTTCCAGTTTCTACAGGAAGGGGAGCCCTTGGAGGAGCAAGGTAAATAAAATTGAAACATATTTATTGGGTTGGCCAAAAGGTTCCTTCAGTTTTTTCTGTAAGATGGCTCTAGTAGCACGTAGTTGTCTTTAACTTCATTCAAAACAGTTTTGTTAGATTGTATGTGACAGCTGTCATATCAGCGATCAGCATGCATTTAAAAAAGACTTATGAAAATTGACGTATTTTTGTGTAGCCATTTTAATATTGAAGATGGACGAAAAAAAGCAACATTTTTGTCATATTATGCTTTATTATTTCAAGAAAGGTAAAAATGCAACCGAAACGCAAAAAAAGATTTGTGCAGTGTATGGAGAAGGTGCTGTGACTGATGGAACATGTCAAAAGTGGTTTGCAAAGTTTCATGCTGGAGATTTCTCACTGGACGATTCTCCATGGTTGGGTACACCAGTTGAAGTTGAGCAGTCAAACCAAGACATTAATTGAGAATAACCAACATTATAACACGCGGGAGATAGCTGACATACTCAAAATATCTAATCAAGCATTGAAAACCATTTGCACCAGCTTGGTTATGTTAATCGCGTTGATGTTTGAGTTCCACATAAGTTAAGTGAAAAAAACCTCCTTGACAGTACTTCTGCATGCGATTCTCTACTTAAATATAACGAAAACTTTCTGTTTTTAAAACAAATTGTGACGGGGGATGCAAAGTGGATACTGTACAACAATGTGGAATGGAAGAGATCGTGGGGCAAGTGAAATGAACCACCACCAACCACACCAAAGGCCAGTCTTCATCCAGAGAAGGTGATGTTATATATATGGTGGGATGGGAAGGGAGTCCTCTACCATGAGTTCCTTCTGGAAAACCAAACAATGAATTCCAACAACTACTGCTCCCAATTAGACCAAATGAAAGCAGCACTCGATGAAGAGCATCCAGAATTAGTCAACAGAAAACTCATAATCTACCATCAGGATAATGCAAGATTACATGTTTTTTGATGACCAAGCAAAAGGTGTTACAGCTTGGCTGGGAAGTTCTGATTCATCTGCCGTATTCACCAGACATTGCACCTTTGGATTTCCATTTATTTCGGTCTTTACAAAATTCTCTTAATGGAAAATATTTCAGTTCACTGGAAGACTGTTAAAGGCACCTGGAAGAGTTCTTTACTCAAAAAGATAAAACGTTTTGGGAAGATGGAATTATGAAGTTGCCTGATAAATGGCAGAATGTAGTGGAACAAAAGGGTGAATACGTTGTTCAATAAAGTTTTTGGTGAAAATAAAACTGTGTCTTTTACTTTTACTTAAAAACCAAAGACACTTTTTGGCCAACCCAATAAAATATACATGATGATTTGGTGTACATGTGCATTGTGAAAGGATTCTTCCTCATTGAATTAATTAACACATCCATCACTTCACTTATTTACCTTTTTCTGGGGGGAGGGGGGTGGTGAGAACATTTAAGTTTTGCTCTCCTAGCAAATTTCAATAACTCCATTTTTATATCATCACAATCTACATAGCCGCAATGTTAAAAAGTTACATACTAACTATGTAAGATCAAGTACTTTGATTTTTGGCAGGGAGATGACCGAGAAGATACACATTCTAGATAAGTTTCCAGAAGCAGAGAAAATGGTGTCTTTTAAATGTTCCATATATTTCTCTTTACTTCTTAGACTTCTTTTAGTAAGATGGCTTCATTGTTGCCATCAAAGAAATGTGAATGAAAGTGAGTGTGCCATTTTAGGACCAAATTTTTAAAAAGCTTATATACCTTTCGTAGCTCTCACGTCTTTTCCTTGGCGTCCCTGAAAGATAGTTTTTAGATGTTTGGAACTTGAAGCTCTGAACCACAGGCTGGTAGGGAAATGGACTGACTCTCACTAGACTTTTCATAAGCAAGAAATAAACCTTTGTTGCACTAAAATACCACAACCTATTTTAACCTAATCTCAGAAGAAATAAGTCAACAAATGATGTTAACATTTTAATCTACACAAAATACAGCCTTAACTAATACAGGCAGAGTATTATAAAATGGATTTTTGAGGAGACAAAGGAAGAGTCCCTTTTATCAATTTTGTATTATTTGATTTCTATAAGACTTAAAAATATGTGTATGAATATTACTAAAATATTGGTCTTAAAACATGATTGAAATCTTCCCTCCAATTCTGACATAGAGTCCTCTGGTTATGTCACTGATTAGCAGACTCTTCATTTATAAACTTGTTGGAAGTACAGTTTTTAGAAGATAAAGAATCATTTATTGTCAACCAATTGAGCTCCCAAATATGAGACAGACAAAGAGGGAAAAAAGGAGAAGAAAAAAGAGCATTCTTCCAGTTGCTCATGTAAAAACCTTGGAGTCATCTTTGACCCCTTTTTGACTCTCACACTCCATATCCAATCCCTCAGAGAGTCCTGGCTATGCAGCCTTCAAGTTAGATACAAAATTTAGCTACTACTTATCCTCAATTACTACCACTCTAGGCCAACTGACCTTCATCTTTGACCAGAATTAATAAAAAGCTTTTAAAGTTGTCTGCCTACTTCTCTACTTGTCTCTGTCTATTCTCAAAACAGCAGCCTGAGTGATCCTATTAAAAAGTACGTCAGATCATGTCACTTTTCTGCTCAATATCCTTCAGGCATGTCATCTCCATCAGAGTAAAAGTAAAGTCCTGACAGAGACCTACAAGGCTGTACATGGTATTTCTGACCTCCATTTCCCACTTCCACCCTCGCTCCCTCTGCTTAAGTCAAGGTTTCCTTGCTGTTCTAGGAATAGGTCAGGCATGATGTTGCCTTAATGTTTTTGTATTTTCTCTTTCTTCTCTTTAGAATGCTTGTCTTCAACATCCGCACAGCTAGATACCTCCCTTTAGTGCAGTGTCACCTTTTCATGAGATTGTCCTGTTCTTCGGTCCATCCTGTTATTCCAAATGTAACCCTTTCTATCCCTCTTCTATAATTTTCTCTTTCCTTTTCATAATCTCCTGTTCTTTTCACTCTCTAATGTACTACACATCTCACGTATTTATCTTTTTTATCCTCGGTTTCTCTCACTAGAGAGTATGTCCCACGGAGCAAGGATTTTTGTCTGTGTGCCTAGAACAGTGCTTGGCACATAAGAGTGTTCAATAAATATCAGTACTTCTGAGTGACAGATGCAGTGTTGGACTGTTTACATATATTTTTCACTTAGTCTTCATAATGATCCTATTATATATATACTTTCGTCTCCTTTTTTTTTTTTCCTTAAATGAAGACACTGAAACTGAGAGAAGTTAAAATATGTGAATGTAGGTCTTTCTGACTTCAAAGCCATTGTTCTTTATTATATCTTAGTTACTTTTACTCAGGAAAATAGGTCTTATGTGACAGGTCCTTAGGTCTTTATTTCCTTTTTATCTGGGACTCTCTTCAATCTTCCTTTCGCTCTCTGACTTTTCGTGTTAACACAGCAAAGACAACCCATTGTGAAGCCTGGCTTAGCCACACTGTCACCCCCTCCTCTAAAATCTCACCAGTTGGAGTAGAGCTGTCAGCCTTTTGTGAACATGGTAAGCCTCTCAGTGAAGTAAAAGGCCAATATTACTGTGTACCTTGTAAAAGCTATCATAGTAGAAAAGAACATGCAGAAATGTTCACATGATGAAGAGAAATGTCACCAGATGCATATAATCTTGAAATTCTTACCTATATATATATTTTTAATATCTTTATTGGGGTATAATTGCTTTACAATGGTGTGTTTCTGCTTTATAACCTATATTTTTATATACACTACTTGAGTTAACAGTTCTGAGACAATAAAAGACACAATCATTTTGTTCAGTTCAAGTGCTTGACATAAAAAAAAAGCACTTTTTATAAAAGTGAATATCAGCTGAGTAATCGCTGAAAAAAAATTGCCTATTGATCTAATCAAAAGAGAGCATTCAAAATGAACATAGTCCAGGTTTATGTAAAATTTAGGATAAGTCAAATGCTTAGTACTTTTGAGGTAAAAATTTTATGATACCTGAATACTAGTGGCAGAAAACTCAAGGGCAGAAAAGATAAAGTTGGAATAAAAAGTGTAGCTAAGTGGAATTGCTACAAGTTGATTCATTAGGAATAAAGGAAAAGCAGAGTAGAGAGGACAAAACAGTGTAATGATTAAACAGGAAGCTTTGCTTCCTATGTCGGTCCAATATTTATGTGAATAAGAGTATTTAAGAATTCAGAGTAAAAGGAGAGCAACAAGATGAAAAGGTCTTTTAATTCTTACCTTGAATTTAAATTTCTTGATCATCTTACAGTGGACAATAATGAATGCCATTAAAAAGAATATTTGTTGAAGAAAGTTAGCAAAACATATATATTTTTATATATATGCTTCAATATATGTGTGTGCACACACATTCACACATGTCCCAAGCAGCTTATTTCTGTGATTCCATATATCAGAGAAAACTTACTTGGGGTTTTTACTTCTAAAGGTGCTAATGTAACATTGGATGTATTTACAAATAAAAGCAGCTAAACCCTCATGTTTCAGGACTTGCATTCTGAAGTTTCATTTCTCTATCATGTAATAGACCAAAGTAGGTGCTCTTAGCCAGGTAGTTCTTCCTCAGGCAGAAATTCGAGGATCCGTGTCACCCTGGAATCATCTCCATTCCAGGCAACTAGAAGGGAAACAAACCAGACAGATCATTCCTGGGGAGGTTTTCATTGGCCAGGCTGGGAAATATACATTTCTCTTTCGCTCACATTCCATTAGCTAGACCTCCATTACATGGCCACACTCACCTGTCCAGCCATGTGCCCAGGAAGAAGAGGAATATGGCTTTGAGAACGGATAGCAATCTGCCCCATCAGAATAGCACACTATGTTGGGCTGCTATTATGAGTAATGGCATTGTTCTAGACACTGGCACATTTGAATATTGGTTTTTTGCAGACCCTAAATTAGAATACTAATTGTACAATTTCTGATGAAATAAGTTGTTTCATTTGGACTAAAAATACATAATAGTATATATTTAGGTTTATGTCACATGTCTTATTAACATGTACTTTTTTTGGTTTCTATCAAATGACAGAAAACTTAGAATTCTAGAGTTTCAGAATAGTTTGAACTTAGAAAGCTATTCACTGCAGATTATTTGTGGCATTAATGGAGTCCTGTAATTGAAATGCTGAAAATATAAATTAATTGGCTTGTAAATGAGACAGGTATAACAAGTAGATGAGGTCCCCGGGTCTGTTTTCATTCAGCTACCGAGTTGCAGGAGAAAGTGAAAATGTTTACAGAGGTTAATGGAATAATTATGTGGGATTTATCAATTCTGTTTAAACTGCATTTAAAACATAAAGCCAGGGCTTCCCTGGTGGCGCAGTGGTTCAGAGCCCGCCTGCCGGTGCAGGGGACACGGGTTCGTGCCCCGGTCCGGGAGGATCCCACATGCCGCGGAGCGGCTGGGCCCGTGAGCCATGGTCGCTGAGCCTGCGCGTCCGCAGCCTGTGCTCCGCGGCGGGAGAGGCCACAGCAGTGAGAGGCCCGTGTACCGCAAAAAAAAAAAAAAAAAAAAAAACATAAAGCCATATTGTGCACCTGAAATTATAAAACGGGCTTTCTCAGAATTCAGAATATTTAGAACTAAAAAAGAGGCATTTTGTATTATTGTGAAAAGGTAACTGTCTATTTTAAAAGTAGGAATTTATTTATAATTTTCTCTTCCAATCCATTTCTAGGCTTTTATACAAAAGACACATCTGTCTTCAAAGTTAGTTCATTTAAGTCATAGAGAGAGAAGCAAGTGCAGAATAAAAAGAAAATCACTGCCATAATGCAGAGTTCTGAAATACCATCACTTAGAAAGAGATATCTCCAGACAGAGACTATTTTAAATATTAACATTTGTAAGCTTCTTATTTCACTCCCTTTCCTTCCCTCTCTCTCTCCTTCCTTCCTTCCTTTCTTTCTTCTTTCTCTCTCTTTTTTTGTTTTTTCATTTTTATCAAGTTTTTAGATTGCTTCTTCAGGAAGATTCTTAATTTACTGGCTGAAATGATGGAAGGGGAAGCCAGGTACATGATTTCACCTAAGCAAGAATCTCCACCTCTAAGGAATAGTGATAACTAGATTATGCAGCTAAGATCATCACCTTCATTCCTCCTTATTTGGGTAGGTTCCCCTATACACTCAAGAGGAGTTAAGCTCAAACCACTTTACAAAGCATATCAAATTAATCTTTTCAGTATCCCATCAGTTAGTTTTATGCCTGGATACTCATTTAAGAAAGCTTCAGACATAAATAGCACTCATCTCTATTCACCTAAATTACTGATTTTTTCAAATTCTTTTCTTGAACTTCAATGGGTCAATAATTTTATTTTTGTTTTAAGAAACATCTTTATTCACAATCATTAATTTAAGCATTTTTAAATAAAAATTAAAATATATCTAAAAATGAAAAGTATGAAGAGTAAATATATTAACTCTTAGTTGGATGTTTACAAACTGAATGAAAAAAAGGTATTTTCAACAACAAAAGGTATAGAGTATATAGCAGAGTTTTTATTTTTCTTTTTATAATTGAAGTATAGTACAATATTGGCTTCAGGTGTACAACATAGTGGTTTCACATTTATATACATTATGAACTTACCTCCATGATAAGTTTAATAACTGTCACCATACATAGTTGTTATTATCATATTGTTGACTGTATTCTCTATGCCATACATTATACCCCCATGACCTATTTATTGTATGAATAGAAGTTTGTACCTCTTAATCCCCTTCACCTATTTCATTTGTTTTTGTATCCCTTTCCTCTCTGGTGACCACCAGTTTGTCCTCTGTATTTTTGAATCAGTTTCTGTTTTGTTTCATTTGTTTGTTTTATTTTTTTAGATTCCACACATAAGTGAAATCATACAGTATTTGTCTTCCTCTGTCTGACTCATTTCCCTTAGCATAATACTACCTAGATTCATCCATGTTGTTGCAAATGGCAAGATTTCATTCTTTTTTATGACTGAGTAATATTCCATTGCATATATATATATATATATATACCCCACATTTTCTTTATCCATTCATCTATCAGTGGGCACTTAGGTTGCTTTCATATCTTGGCTCTTGTAAATAATGCTGTGATGAACAAAGATGTGAATATCTCTTCAAATTAGTGTTTTTGTTTTCTTCAGATAAATACCCAGGAATGGAATTTGCTGGATCTTTTTTTTTTTTAACATCTTTATTGGAGTATAATTGCTTTACAATGGTGTGTTAGTTTCTGCTTTATAACAAAGTGCATCAGCTATACATATACATATATCCCCATATCTCCTCCCTCTTACTTCTCCCTCCCACCCTCCCTATCCCACCCCTATACGTGGTCATAAAGCACCGAGCTGATCTCCCTGTGCTATGTGGCTGCTTCCCACTAGCTGTCTGTTTTACATTTGGTAGTGTCAATGCTACTCTCTTACTTCGTCCCAGCTTACCCTTCCCCCTCCCTGTGTCCTCAAGTCCATTCTCTACGTTTGGGTCTTTTTTTTTTTTTTTTAACATCTTTATTGGGGTATAACTGCTCCACAATGGTGTGCTAGTTTCCACTCCACAACAAAGCGAATCAGTTATACATATACATATGTTCCCATATCTCTTCCCTCTTGCATCTCCCTCCCTCCCACCCTCCCTATCCCACCCCTCCAGGCGGTCACAAAGCACCGAGCTGATATCCCTGTGCCATGCGGCTGCTTCCCACTAGCTATCTACCTTACGTTTGTTAGTGTATATATGTCCACGCCTCTCTCTCGCTCTGTCACAGCTCACCCTTCCCCCTCCCCATATCCTCAAGTCCGTTCTCCAGTAGGTCTGTGTCTTATTCCTGTCTTACCCCTAGGTTCTTCATGACATTTTTTTCCCTTAAATTCCATATATATGTGTTAGCATATGGTATTTGTCTTTTTCTTTCTGACTTACTTCACTCTGTATGACAGACTCTAGGTCTATCCACCTCATTACAAATAGCTCAATTTCGTTTCTTTTTATGGCTGAGTAATATTCCATTGTATATATGTGCCATATCTTCTTTATCCATTCATCCAATGATGGGCACTTAGGTTGTTTCCATCTCCAGGCTATTGTAAATAGAGCTGCAATGAACATTTTGGTACATGACTCTTGTTGAATTTTGGTTTTCTCAGGGTATATGGCCAGTAGTGGGATTGCTGGGTCATATGGTAGTTCTATTTGTAGTTTTTTAAGGAACCTCCATACTGTTCTCCATAGTGGCTGAACCAATTCACATTCCCACCAGCAGTGCAAGAGGGTTCCCTTTTCTCCACACCCTCTCCAGCATTTATTGTTTCTAGATTTTTTGATGATGGCCATTCTGACTGGTGTGAGATGATATCTCATTGTAGTTTTGATTTGCATTTCTCTAATGATTAATGATGTTGAGCATTCTTTCATGTGTTTGTTGGCAGTCTGTATATCTTCTTTGGAGAAATGTCTGTTTAGATCTTCTGCCCATTTTTGGATTGGGTTGTTTGTTTTTTTGTTATTGAGCTGCATGAGCTGCTTGTAAATTTTGGAGATTAATCCTTTGTCAGTTGCTTCACTTGCAAAAATTTTCTCCCATTCTGAGGGCTGTCTTTTGGTCTTGTTTATGGTTTCCTTTGCTGTGCAAAAGCTTTGAAGTTTCATTAGGTCCCATTTGTTTATTTTTGTTTTTATTTCCATTTCTTTAGGAGGTGGGTCAGAAAGGATCTTGCTGTGATTTATGTCACAGAGTGTTCTGCCTATGTTTTCCTCTAAGAGTTTGATAATTTCTGGCCTTACATTTAGGTCTTTAATCCATTTTGAGCTTATTTTTGTGTATGGTGTTAGGGAGTGATCTAATCTCATACTGTTACATGTATCTGTCCAGTTTTCCCAGCACCACTTATTGAAGAGGCTGTCCTTTCTCCACTGTACATTTCTGCCACCTTTATCAAAGATAAGGTGTCCATATGTGTGTGGGTTTATCTCTGGGCTTTCTATCCTGTTCCATTGATCTTTCTGTTTTTGTGCCAGTACCATACTGTCTTGATTACTGTAGCTTTGTAGTATAGTCTGAAGTCAGGGAGCTTGATTCCTCCAGCTCTGTTTTTCATTCTGAAGATTGCTTTGGCTATTCGGGGGTCTTTTGTGTTTCCATACAAATTGTGAAAGTTTTTGTTCTAGTTCTGTGAAAAATGCCAGTGGTAGTTTGATAGGGATTGCATTGAATCTGTAGATTGCTTTGGGTAGTAGAGTCATTTTCACAATGTTGATTCTTCCAATCCAAGAACATGGTACATCTCTCCATCTATTTGTATCATCTTTAATTTCTTTCATCAGTGTCTTATAATTTTCTGCATACAGGTCTTTTGTCTCCTTAGGTAGGTTTATTCCTAGATATTTTATTCTTTTTGTTGCAATGGTAAATGGGAGTGTTTTCTTGATTTCACTTTCAGATTTTTCATCATTAGTATATAGGAATGCCAGAGATTTTTGTGCATTAATTTTGTATCCTGCTACTTTACCAAATTCATTGATTAGCTCTAGTAGTTTTCTGGTAGCATCTTTAGGATTCTCTATATATAGTATCATGTCATCTGCAAACAGTGACAGCTTTACTTCTTCTTTTCCGATTTGGATTCCTTTTATTTCCTTTTCTTCTTTGATTGCTGTGGCTAAAACTTCCAAAACTATGTTGAATAAGAGTGGTGAGAGTGGGCAACCCTGTCTTGTTCCTGATCTTAGTGGAAATGCTTTCAGTTTTTCACCATTGAGGATGATGTTGGCTGTGGGCTTGTCATATATGGCCTTTATTATGTTGAGGAAAGTTCCCTCTATGCCTACTTTGCTGGATCTTATGGTAGTTCTATTTTAAATTTTTTGAGGAACTTTCATACTGTTTTCCATTGTGGCTGCACCAATTTACATTCCAGCCAACAGTGCACAGGATTCTTTTTTATCCATTACCTCACCAACACTTGTTATTTGTTGTTCTTTTAATTATAGACATTCTGACAGGTATGAGGTGGTATCTCATTATAATTTTGATTTGCATTTCCCTGATAATTAGTGTTAACAACTTTCCATGTGTCTGTGTTCTTTGGAAAAATATCTATTTACTTCCTCTGCCCAGTTTTTAGTCAAATTGCTTATTTTTTGATATTGAGTTGTATGAGTTCTTTGTATATTTTTGATAATCACCCCTTATCGGATATATAATTTGCAACTATCTTTTGCTATTCAGTAGGTTTTTATCAGAGTCTTCTGACCTTGGCATTATTGACATTTTGGACCAGATAATTATTTACTGTTGGACTATCCTTATATTGTAGGATATTAGCAGGATTCCTGAATACCTACCAAATGCCATCCAGCTGGCACAACATAAATGTCTCCAGATTTTGCCAAATGTACCCTTGGGAGAAGCACAATGCTTCAGTTGAGAACCATTGAGCATTATAATTATTTTTTTATTATTTTAATCACAAATATGGCAAATATTCACATGTATGCTCTTAATTTTTGATGAACTATAACATTCTTCCTTGCAGTAACTCACCACTCAGAGGGCAGAATTGTTCACAGTATTTTAGTACAGCTGTTAATCAATGTGGGGCTTTAGGCAAGTCTATACTGAATGAGACTCTGGACTAATTCATCGGTTTTAGCTTTCATAATGAAGGAGAAACTAATATGTTTTTAGTGTAATTGAGCCAAAGTGCTAAAGTGTCAATAAATCATCATGATAGAACAAATTGAGTTAATGGATTTCTTAATGTTTTGCCTTTAGAATGCGAGGCAGAGGACGAAGTCACTGAACGAGAAACCTCGCAGTCATATAGCTTAGTTATATCTGAATATTAGAGTATTTAAGATTATTCACTAGCTAGTTCAATTCTGTTTTTATTCAGTGTTGAAAAATGAACAATTATCTGATGAATTTCAATCTTGCAAAAAGTGCTTTAGGATAATTTTGGCCTAAAAGACATTATACAGTCTGTATAGATCTCGGGTTTGGGATTGGGTTTATTTTGAGAAGTACCTAAATTCTGAAGCTCTTACAGTTTGTGTGCTGACTTAGCCTTAAGGCCACTTCATTGCTTGGAAAATTCTAGATGTGAATTGAAACATCTTATTAATGTGAGGCTATTCAAGATAATGACTCTATTTGGATAGTGAGAAGGTAATTCTGGGATATTCACATTGGGATATTCAGTAGCAGGTGAGAAGCACTTAACTGGAGCATTGAAAAGAGAAGAATAAAATCTTTCTATTTCTAATTCTCAGCAGTTTTGAGATCTACCTTTCCTTAGCTACTCAGATCACAAATCGCTCTGATAGAGGATATTTTGTACATGTGGGTTAAATCCTCAAGTATACCTTACATCTTTCAGGTACCCCAAGTATCTCCTAGGCCCTGGTGAAAGATATGAAGCAAATGTATCTTACTTATCCCTTTGCATGCTCTGCAGATTTTACTATAGAACCCATATGGAGGGACTCTCATCCCACACTTATCTTTAGACAGAGTATTGACTGAAAATGGGAACATTTTTTTAAAAACTACTTTTGTCAAACCTATACCGTCGTCCTAAATAAATTAAATCATCTTCAAAGTATGAATTTTGTATAAGAATAAAAACACATAATTTTCCTGGAAATAAGTGATACAAAGCACATCTGAAAAGCTACCTCTTCCATGAACTAGTTCGTGACTCCAAAATTGGTACATGTCCTGTCTCAACCTTCATGACCATTATGATGTTATGATAACACATTTTAAAAACATATTCTTCTGTATACTGTAGAGACTTATGTGCTCATCTCATGCTGCTTTACTAATCTGGGAGCTCTTTCAAGAGATATTTCATAGTTTCATTTCAGAGTTACTTTGCCTCACACGGTTGTATTGATCTTTCTAGTCATTATGTCAAGATTAAAAAATCAACCCCTAAATTAGTGGCTTAACACAACAAAAATATTTTTTATACTCGTCCATCTGCAGTTTGGGCAGGGCTCCAGGGCTCAGTGGAGAGAGCTCATCCTTGTTCTACTAGGTGACTAGCTTCTGAGACAACTAGAAGTCTGGGTTCTGAAATCATCTTGAAGACTTGATTGCTCACGTATCTGGTGGTGATACTGGCTGTTAGCTGAGATCTTAGTTGAAACTATTGACCAGAATATCTATCAATCACTGGTCTCTCCATGTGGTCGGTGCTTCCTAATAACATGGTGACTGGGTTCCCAGGGTGACAAATTGATGTGATGGGATTTAAAGGATTTCAGGCAGCCTCTGATGCAAAGTATAGTCCATCCCTTTGGACATAAAGGGCCAAGTGGCATATAAAGCTCACACTACACATCTTTATATTACACTGACTATAGCCAGAGAGGGCATTACTACCTGGAGAGGAAGTCCTGTCCCAACAAGTTTATCACGTCAGTGAAAATTTCCCAGATCTCTTTCCCTAACTCTACCATCCCCTCTACTCTGCCACCCAGCATTTATTCGTCCCTTCAAGAGCTCATTTTTAGCTCTTATCACTTTGTTTGGAAAGTGTTTTCTTGTTTGTTTTGCCTTGATCTTTGTCCAGTGCGTGGCATGTCATTTAAGACCACAGAGAGGTCATCTTTGTTAAACTGATGGAGGAAATAAATTTTGGATCTTGCGTTGGCAGATTTATTAGGTAAAGAAAGTGGCATAAATTTACCTGTGGTCTTATGCAAATGGAATGCTTTAGGAGCTGACCTTGGATGGAGAAGAAAACCTGGAGCTAAAGAAATGAATGAATGAGTAGATGAGTGAATGAATGGCAGAGTAGAAAATAACTTTTAACTGCTAATTTGGCTAAACTATCAAAATAAAGTACTGTATGATAAAATAACTATCACTTACTAACCCAGAAAGCTTCACTAGTGCTAGTCTAGAAACTCTTCAAGCCTCTAGTTAGCACCTGTAGTAAGACAACTGAAACATAGTATAATTTTTGCTCTATATCAGTCCCATGAGACAAGAAACTGTTTGAGTTCAGGGTCCAATTATTGCTTGTAATAAAGTAGTTTCTCTATAAATGTTGAGTGAGAGATCAGTTAATCAAACTAGATTTTATAAACATAAATGTATTTTACATTTTTGGTAAAGATTTGGTAAACCAAATTTCATAATATCTACATGACCTTGATATTAACATGGAAAGAGTCATTTTTCATTGTCTACTATTGGCACCTCTCCCCGTCATTATAGTCAGTCATTCAAATCTCTAACAAGTCAGAATATTAAATAAAATAAAGTTTATCATTTGATGTTAAGGTATGAAGAGAAGAAATTTTTGTCCTGAACTATAAGAGGAACAGTCAAAAGAACAAAGAAGGAGGTAAGAGGATAATAATGAGAATGTAAGTATCCAAGAAATATTTTCTGTCTGTTATGATTTATATAATGAAGTTAAAAAGTTGAAAGCCAAAAAAAAAAAAAAGTTGAAAGCCAATTTTAAAGCATTTCAAAGTAATATCAAGAAAATTAGTTTGAAGGATACATTTAATGTTTTGAATCTGAATCTGTCAAGCCTGTCATGAATTTTAACTGAGTTTAAAAAGTATTCTGATGCATATTATATGTTGGAGTTTCAAATACCACAGAACTACACAAGAAATGATGATACAGTAGGAATCAATTACCTGGCAGTAATAAAGTATTTCAGCTGAAACCATGATGAATGTCAAAGGAAATATTTTGATGTATTTAAATAATGAACTCTACTATTTGTAAAACCTTGTTGTGTCAGATAACTTCTAGAACAGTATTCTGATTTTTAACCTCATCTAGTTTTACTTCTTATTAACACACACATACACACACGCAAGTACACATATTATAACTGTGAAACTTATTAAATTTTCACAAACTGAACACCTCTGTGTAACCAATACCCAGATCAAAAAGACAGAATATTGTCAACACACCAAAAGCCCTCCTTATATCCTCTTCCTATCTATCTCTACTTGTCTCCCAAACTAATTACTATCCTGACTGTAGCATAGATTATTTTGCCTATTTTTGTATTTTATGTTAATAGAACAAAATTAGAGTATGTAATTTTTGTGTGTGTGACTGACTTCTTTCACTCAAGGTTATATTTGTGGGAATAATCCATATTATTGCTAATAGTTGTACATTGTTAATTTTTATTGCTGCATAGTATTCCATCAGATAACTATTCTACAATTTATATATCCATTCTATTAGTCATGGAACTTCGGGTGTTTTAAGTTTGGTGTTATTATAAATAGCACTGCCAGAAGGAACATTTAATATATTTAATTGAATATATCCTAATGCCAACTGCTTTTTTGCATGTGCTGTGTAAATTATCATATAAAACTATACAATTAATGTTAATTCTATCTATTATTCAGGTATAAGTATAAAATACCTTTTTTTAGGCTGTTATTCATTAAAAATTATATGTAACGTTAAAGAAATGCAGATTATTTAAAGAGAGTCCAGTATATGCCATATATAACTGAACCAGATACTTTATTACTGATAAATGTTCTGTAAAATAAATATTACTATACCATTTTACAGATGAGGAAACTGAAGTTATTAGAGGCTAAGTGACAAATTAAAAATTCTCTAGCTAATGTTATGAAGAATTTATCACTGTGACGTTGCAAAACTGAATTATGTTCTAACATAAGTTTGGTTTGTAAAATGAAGGAGGGAGAAAACAAGAAGAAGGAAGAGAAGAGGGGAAAAGGTATTACAAAGAGATGTTTCCAAACAAAATTTAGAAACCCAGTCAGTTTAATCTCAAAGTCTGTCTGTTTTAATTTAGATTTTCCCACAGGCAGACTTTGAGACAAGGATTCAACCAAGCAAGTTGCTATCATAGGCCACTAGGAGTCTGGGAAACATTGTAGATTATAGGGCTCAGATGTTTCTTTTAGGATCATGGGAGCTGGGGTATTTTAAAATTAACTCTCAGAGCCAATGGTTAAATTCTAATCCTGAAAGTATTATTTTTCTGTCACATCCTGCCTGCTGTGTGCAAGGGCAGAAAAGGTCCCAGATAAGCCCTTGGGCAATGAGATACTAATGATGGCAGTTGGAAATCAATTAGTAGGGACTTAAATGATAAGGCTTGAAGGGATTTGGGTGGGCCACCCAGAGCATCTGCAACAGTCTACTCTTTGCCCTGGCCAGATCCGCCCTGTCCCATGTTAAATTCATTCAATATTTCAATATTATCACTGCTTTTTCATGTGATGGCCAGTCACAGTTTTATTTTAAAAATATAATAGAAGAAGTGGGACAAACTCCTGCCCTCCCCCTCTTCAACACTTATTCTACATTGTCTTTGCTCTCAGCCAGGCTTTTCACTGGTCTGTTTCTTGCTAAACAGGTGAATATAGACCTTCATCCCTCAGGGTTCTGTGCCTCTGAATAACATGCCTTTGTAAGGCCATCCTTGCTGTAATTAACTGTTAATGAATATCTCTCAGCATGGAAGCAAAGCCCCAGGAGACTCCCAGGTGAATATCTTGAATTCTGGATATAACGCTCCCTACCTCCATCACCTGGCAGCAATCTTATCTCTTCATGATAATTAGATTCTGTTATTCCTGCTAGCATAGTAACATTTTGCTTGTTTGTTTTGCTTTCTTGTTTGTTTTTTCCATTATGTTTGGAAGTCCAAAATGATCAGGCAGCAATCCTGCATTTAGGTTTTCTGGAACATTTACTGTGTTACTTGTTATAAGAGTGCTCTCTGGGAACCAGGACCTCTGGTCCAGCAGAGCTTAAAGTTACAAGCACAGGAAGTACAAATTCCCTATGTGAGCACCTGGAAGTGTAGTGAGAAGGACCACTGTTTTATCACCTGTTTCTTAGATTTATTTATTAGGGCTATAACATCATATAAATTAGTTCAACTATATTTCATGCCTCAAAGGATAGTACTCAACCATGAATAGCATCATCCCCAAGCTAGTATCTCAGCTATGTATTTAAGAGATCATATTAACATTATATTAGGCTGGTGTCTTCTAGCGATGAGGTGTATTTAGGACTGGAGGATCCCACACTCATATGTTCATTGTTCACCTCATTTTTTGTCTTTTGATCCAGGGTCATATTATATGGGATCTACTGACAACAAATCAGGCGCTCTGAGCTCTACCAAGAGAGCCTTAACATTGATCTCAGATTCAATAAACTTTGGACAAGTTTCTTTCTAACTATAACCCCCAACCTCCCTTTTCTTAGAACACTTACTTTAGAAAACTTGTCATTTTAAGTACTTTGCTTCTTTGAGATATAAATTTTCTCTAGCCTCTTGACTGTTTTACAACCCAAGACTGTCTTTCTCAAGGTCCTGGGAGCCATCCTTTTGAAATGTGATAATCAAGGAAGATAGTGCCTCTCTCTTCCAGTCTCTGTGGGACAGTAGGAGCCTAACTTCCATAAGCTAAACATTGAGCAGCCTCCCCTATAAGACCCTCTTGTGTTTTTCCACTAGCTCATCCCAGCACTTAAAAACTCTCCTGCTTTTTGTTTCAGTGGAGTTGAGTTCATACTCTTTCACCTATTGCAGTAGTCTTCAGTTAAGTCTTCCTTGTTTAACTTGTTCTGTGAAACTTTTCATTAGTGTTATGGTCCAAGACAAGGAAAAGAGGAAACACAAAACTTAACCTGGAAAATGTAAGAGTCCCAGTAAGGAGGAATCAGTGTTCTTCCATCATGAAAGGGAAATAACATGGTCAACTAGCCAAAAAGTATTCCGTTAGTTTCTCTGAGGGATGGCATGTGTATTAATCAGGATCCAGTCAGGACACAGAAACCATACTAGTAATTTAAATAAGGAAAATTTAATGTAAAGCATTATTAACTACTAAAAAGAGTAAAAGAGGACTTGCTACTATATGTAGGGCTGGGAGAGTGAACAAAGAGGGAACTAGGAACTTAGGAGAGAAAGTATCCCCCAGGCTAAGACTCAAACTTCATTAGAGAAAGTGTGGCTACCATATACATATGAGGTACAGTGAAGAAGAAATTTGCCAGAGGGTGTGGTCTTGAACTGTTGGGTAGGAAAGGCCTGTGAGGTTGCCAAGAAACTACTGGAGGGTGTTTACCACCAGGCTTCTGGCACACTGACTTCTTGGCAGCTGCATCATAAGAAAATAAAAGTACACCAGTACCAAGGAGAGAAGTCCCTCTCGTTATGGTATTGCAGTGACTCCAGCACCGCCTATTGACAAAGCTAAACATTGTATTAGCTGGCAAAGGAGAAACAATAGGATTAAGTTCCAGTTTGACAGAGCAGGTTAAAGAAGGGTGAATTAGGAGCTTCGAGTTAATAAATTGATAACTAATATGATATCCAGGGGTCAGCATCAGTCTAAGCTGCTCATAGGTCAAACATTCTGTAGCAGCAGTAGCTAGGTTTGTCTTAGTGGGGAAGGAGCCCAGGGTGAAAGTCAGATACATAGCCTCCCTCTCTCTCATTCTGGGAACTCCATTCATGGGATTATTATGCAAACACTGTGGTGACTGAGTCTGAGGGTAGCTAACCACCATTGTATGTCTTTCTATCTGGCTAGTTGTCTGTTTACTTTCTCTGTGATAAATATTCTTAGTGGGCAGTGCCACGAGACACAAAGATCCCTGTATTTTGTTTACTTTCTCATCGAACAATTTACATGCTTTTCCTCAAATCTCTGTCTTGCTCTTTCTAGGTTCTTGACCAACAAACAAGGTCATTTGCCTCTGCCTGGGAATTTATTAATCTGCTTATTTCAGGCATCTTCTTTTACATCAAACTGATGACCTAGGGCATCTCTTCTGCCCGTTAGAAAGATTTCCTTTCATATTGTCTTTGGAGGTCATTCCTGTGATAGTCTGTTTTTGACTAACATAAATGTATTGGCTTACAGCAACTTAGCTTTCCATGAATTTGGACCATGTTATATCCACACCTGGGAATAAGGAATTCCCTACCATGTTATAAATGTGAGCTGAATAAAAGAATTTTATTGTTGGAATAAAAGAATTAGGTAACTTGGAATCTGGTCCAGCTCTTTTGTAAATTATTTGTTGTCTTTGATGTGCTTCAAGCCTAATCTTAAATGTATCCTTTTCATTATATGATGGAATTCTGTTGTGTCTGTACAACTTTATTACTTGATAGGTTGATAATTCCCAGCTCATGATGAGTAGCACCAGTTGTAGTCCTGGCCCTTAATAGACACTAGCATCGCAGTCTCTATTAGGGTCCAGTAAATGCCAGAAGCTGCTTTTCTAATGGCTAATAGTTCTCTGCTTCAAACATCTTCTATGCTAGAGATTCCATATGATACCCTTTTCTAAGATGGATACCTCCAGCATCATGGAATACACCTGGCCATATAGACAGAGTTGCAGGGATGCTTTATGGCAGCCTGAAAGTAATGCAGAATCCTCTGGGCCCAATCAAAAATGACAGATTTCTGAGTCACCCAACAAATGAATGTGACCAGTGTTACTAAGTCTTTATGTGCTGTCCTCAAAATCTACATGGGGCTACCAAGTAAAGGGACTATTTAATAATCATAAGAGGTTCAAGGTACAATAACCTGTCCTTTAATTTGGTGGGAATGTCCTGATATGCATCAGTTACTAGAATTCTAAAAATTTCCCTCATTTTTAAGGTCCATAAGTCTAGGTTATACAATATGGGTTTTTCTCCCACTCTCTCGAGCATGTGACATGCAAAGTACTTGGTACTTCCTACTTATTAGGCCCAATTAATAGGATGACATTATTATAAAGAACCAGCTATGCATTTTATATAATAGTCAAATGATACTTTTTTTTTCTCACTATATTTGGCTAAAATCATTAGGGTTAATGTTTTAGGGAAAGAGTGTGAGCGTATGGTACCATCAATTCCAGGTAAGTGTACATTGCTTCGAATCCTCTTTCCTGATTAGTACTGGGGGGAAAGGCACATTTGCTAGATCAATAACTGTATATCAAATGCTCAAGGCTGTATGGATCTGTTAAAGTTACACATCTGGAAAAGCAGCTGCAATTGGAAATAACACCTGGTTAAGTGGATGCTACTTGCTGTTATTTGCCATGCTCGATTTTTCTTCATTTTTTGAGTGGGTAGGAGTACAGACTGGTCAATTAAAATAGGGTTAAAATAAATAACACCACCCCTATATCCTTTAGGTTTCTGCCAGTTTGCTCTTCCATCTGGGATGCAATATTGCTTTTAATTTACTAACTTGCCTGGAAGGAGGATGTTTCAGGTGCTTTTACTTGAACTTTCCTACCATTGTTGCACTCCTCCACAGGTCAGGTTGCAAGAACAAGAGCTCTGCCAATTCAAAATGTATATTCATCCTGATTATGCATTCATGGACTGACAAATGCCCCTAGGGCCAGAGGTGAGGGCTCTGTGGAATCACTGAATCTACAGTAAGATGACTGAAGGCCAGTATTCCATATATCACCTGGCCTCCATGTGCTTGCATTCTGACTGAGGGTCTATGATGGCATTTTGGTTTCCCCAGGATATTGTTAGTCCAGACTCTGAGTCTGACAGTTTTCAATGTTAGAATTAGGTCCTGGTAAATTTCTCTAGACATTTTGAGGAAAGATCATCGTATTGTTTATACTCGCTTTGTTTTATGGAGTATTCCTCCAGAGGAGGCAGTGTCTTCTGGAACAGTCTCCCTGGAAATTGGTGCATGGTTATGATTTTGCCTTGGGTAGCTGACATCAGCATCTTGGTTATCTGTTTCTAAAGTTTCTGTAATTTTGTGTGTGTGTGTTGTTATTTTATAAGTCAGACACTATCCGTAGGAAACTATGGTTCAACAGCCTACAGGATCTGAATGCTTCCCCAAACTACATGAGCTTGGAAGAAATTTCTGCACCAGTTAGGCCTCAGTTGAGACTGAAGCCCTAGCTGACACTTTGATAGCAGCTGTGTGAGAAACTAAAGATGATACAGCTAATCTATGTCTAGACTGACTCAAAGAAGCTATGCTATATGTCTGTTGTTTAAAGCTGCTAAGGTTGTAGTAATTTGTTATGCAGCCATAGATAACTGATATGATAGGGATAGTACTTCCCCAGTTGGGCCATGCTGAGTCATAATCATAATTACTGGTATAAAAGCAATGAAGGAAATTAGGAGCAACTCTGGAGGAGAAAACAACCAAACAAACAAACATGATTGTGCAAGACATCCGCCTCAGGTGAAGTCTTTTCATGGTGTCCAGAAAAAGGAATACAGTGTTTGTCTGATAAGAAGAGTGTGCCACTTCTGCTAGCCTAGAACATTCTGGGAAATCTCAGGTCTCAAAGTTCTTAAACATTTTACCTAGATATCTTACCTAAGGTCTTAAAGTCCCACTCTTTCCTTGTCAGGGCTCTGACTTGAGTATAGAAGACCTGACAAGATGTGAATTTAGCCTCCTTTATAACTTGCAAGAGATGAGAATCTCTTTAATGCTGCTGTAGCCTAGTGGCTTGACTAGTCATATCTTGTGTTGATAATGTCATGAGTTAACTTGTCATGTTTTGTTCGTTTGTTTGTTTGCTTTTTAATTACTTAATGACTAATAAGCTCCAAGGTTCTTATTAACAATTATGGCCCCATACCTCTAGAGATATTGCACAAGCCAGTGCATTTCATTCCACTTTTATCCTAATTCACCACAGGTAAGAGTCTTGGTTATTGTAATGCTGTAGCATTTGGGGTGTTATCATTACCCTACTCACTACTAGTAATGGGCTCCTAGAGGCCTCTGGCCAGTGAGTGATCCAATTTCAGAATTTTATCCTGAGGATCTGCTTTCTAAAACCACTTCTAGTGACAATTATCTTAATTTGGGTTCCCCCAGAAAGTGACTCCTAGAAAATCAAGTGTCAGTAGTTTATTTGTGAGTTATTTCATGAAATACAAATAATGAAGTAGTCATTGAGACAGGGAGGGGGTTGAGACAATAAAGGATACATTATCAAAAAAATTGTCTTTTTGGGCAAAGGGAGCTTAAACTACCTGGGAAATCTCAAAGTCACTGCCCCTGATGGACGAGGAAGCCGGGGTATTTATATACCAAGTCAAACCAATTTGGTAGATATCTGTTTTGGTGAGCCATTACTTCTCTGTGACACCAAATCTGCAGTGCACAAAGCAATTTAAACTTCAACGGTCAGAGACTTACCTTCAGGTAAAGCGATTCAGATGTTAGCCGTTGGAATTCTACAGAAATGCACCAACATGCTGAGGTAGAGAGGACACAGGCTGGACCACAGCAACATCTGCTGCACTGTACTGTTGCCTCTTCCCACAAATCATATTTTACCAAGATAATCTTTTCAGGAAAATTAAAAATATACCGTGAACTGTACACCAGATTACATGGTGATATTACTGGGAGTTTCCTATTAGCCTCCTTGAAAACTATGAGTTAATAACTAAAATGTTACCAAAGCCTTTTTTTTTTTTTTTTTTTGCGGTACTTGGGCCTCTCACTGTTGTGTCCTCTCCTGTTGCGGAGCACAGGCTCTGGACACGCAGGCTCAGCGGCCATGGCTCACAGGCCCAGCCGCCCCGTGGCATGTGGGATCTTCCCAGACTGAGGCACGAACCCGTGTCCCCTGCATCGGCAGGCGGACTCTCAACCACTGCGCCACCAGGGAAGCCCTAAAGCTTTTTTTTTTTAAACTAAGAACACTTCTAAAAATCATTCCTTATGACCACATAAGAGTATTTTCTTTAATAATCTTCAAAATTATACTTATAATCATTTAATGGAATGTTAAATCTCATTGGGATTGTGTCTTCTTATTTATCTTGGAATTAGTGACAGGTTACTGAACTTTCATATAAAATATGAAAATTAAAGTCATGTTTTGATATTTTACAGTTATTAAACAGAGCTCACAGTGCTCTGCTGAGAGACAAAAAAAAAAGTAGATCTAATCCTGGCTTTCATGACGATTTATCTTTCGTAAATTTACTCTTAAATACAGATATCTTATACTCTAACTATTCATTTCCAACACTCAAAGATTTTATGTTAAAATGATAGCTGTATTACACATCAGCCTGAAACCCCCAATCAGCTTCCTAAAATATAACTGAAACATAGTAAAATGCCTAATATAAGTAATAAACTATTGTTAAGATGTTAAATGCTTTAATAAATCACATAATACTCAACAAACAATTAAAGTATGGTAAAGTTATCAGAACTCAATAAGTCAAAATTTATAATATAATTTCTAGGATAACCATAGAATAACAATAAAAGCAAATGAATAACTATCAAGCAAAGAAAGGAAAAATGGAGTAATGAAATTTAATCAATATAAAAGAAGGCAAGAAGGGCTTCCCTGGTGGCGCAGTGGTTGAGAGTCCTTCTGCCGATGCAGGGGACGCGGGTTCGTGCCCCGGTCCGGGAAGATCCCACATGCCGCGGAGCGGCTGGGCCCGTGAGCCATGGCCGCTGAGCCTGCGCGTCCGGAGCCTGTGCTCCGCAACGGGAGAGGCCACAACAGTGAGAGGCCCAAGAACCGCAAAAAAAAAAAAAAAAAAAAAAGAAGGCAAGAAAAGAGATAAAAAGAAACTTTGCTCAGACAAGACAGAAAATTATAAAATAGTAGATTTAAACCCAATACAATGATAGTTGCACTAAATACAAATAGGCTAGTCAATTAAAGGTAAGAAGAGGTTTAAATTTAAATAAAATCCAACTATATAATACATATAAGAGACAGAGTTAAAATAGAAGGATACAGAAAAGTTACACAACACAAAAAGATTTAATATGCACCACTAGCCAAAAGAAGACTAGTTTAGTTATATTAATATTTTTATATCAGGTTAAGTAGACCTTATTTAAAAGACATTAGTATTAATTAAGAAGGATGTTTTATAATAATAAATATTAAGTTCACTAGGAGATTATAATTCTAAATTTGTATAGACCTAATAGCAAATTAAATACATTTTTAATAAGAATCACACAAAAAATTCACAATAATTGGAATAGGGGAGTTAATTTGCCTCTCTCAGTAACTGATCAAACAAGTAGAAAGAAAAAACAATAAAAGATATAGAAAATATGCAAAAACATTAACAAACTTGACCTAATAGAAATATATAAAGCACCCCTCAATACAATTGCATAATAAACATTCTTTTCAAGTACACATGGAATATTTACCAAAGTTGACCGTGTTCTGGGTATATCTCATCAATCTTCAAGACATTAAAATCAAAGGGGGTAGATCTTCTGACTACAATGAAATTAAGCTAGAAATCAATAACAAAAAATGACTCAAAAATTCACATATATTTAGAAATTAGGAAATACACTCTGAAATAACCCATAGGTCAAAGAAGAAGTTGTATGGATATTAGTCAATAAACTGAATGATTATGAAATAAGTTCCATAAAGAGAAAGGCTAGGTCTGTCTCATACACTGAAGCCTGGTTATCTAGTATGTAGTACTAGATATACTACATATATCTACATATACTACATATATACTACATATATTGGCATATAGCAGGTGCTCAGTAAATACTTGTTAAGTAAATTAATCCTAGAGTAACTACATGCAGTTCCTTTGATGATGGCACTTACTGGGTATGGGAGATTTAAACAGTGCAGAGAAATCAATCAATAACAAGGAAAGATTCTTCAAAAAGACAGTATAAGCTGAGCTCAGAATTCAGGTTATCCTGTTTTGCAGCAGCAGCAGCAGAAGGAAAAGAAGGAAAAAGGAGAGGAGGAGGAGACTGGGGGAAAGTTGAAAAAACAGGTATTATCTTTCATAATTAAAACTGAGACTCCTACCTGCATTGTTCACGGAATGATGTGAAACACAATAATTATGGATAAAGAATGGGTTAGCTTATTTTATCTAAGCTGTCAGTACCATCTTTTTATGAATCAACTTGTTACTTATTAGAATATAGAATAGTTCCTTTGTCTTAAATTTATATTGCTGGTCCAGAAGTTCTTGAGAATTATAAAATGACTATTACTAATTGTATAATCATTTTCAGATTGTGATTTTTCAGCTTCTCATCCCAGAAAAGGAATTCTATTAAACAAACACTACTAATTAAAGATTCAGTTGTCATTATTGATCTAAATTCATCAGTTATAAGGATATTAGCATGAAGGTTTACAATATTTTTATGAAACAATAATCTTTGACAGTGTAAAGGTGGGGCTGGGAGATAAAAGCCAATATCCTTTCCATTTCACTTGTGAAACTGCTTTACAAGGTTTCAATTAGATCTGTCTTTTACCCCTGAGAGAAGCTAACGGATGTATTGCATTAATTATGGTTCCCAGAGGCAGGTTCAGGGAGTCCAAAATTATAAAATTACAATCATTGCAGTTTTGCAGGCTCTACTTTTTCTCTCATTTCATGTGCTTGCAGAGTTGAGATGTGAATTTACAACCAATGGCTTCAGAGGAAGTGCCAGTGTCAGACTAGCACCAAAGATTCTGTAGAACAGGAGAAAATGGAAGAGATGAAGCCATAGAACAATGTCTGCTTAACCAAATATATGATTGAGTGTGGTTTATGATAGTTAAAATGCAAGATTTTTAACCTATTGAATATCATTTAATGTATATTTATAGTTCTATTAAATTTAATTTTAAATGTTTACATATGTGCATATTGCTTATACACACACACACATGCATACATTGAGTGGGAATGAGCTATCACTGAATATATATATATATCTCTAAGTATTCTTAGAGATATTTGTTCTTAGAGATCTTAGAGATCTCTAAGAGATCTTAGAGATATGTGTTTGTTCTCATGTGTATCATGTATGTGTGTGTGTGTGTTTGGCATGTGGGAATAGACAGAGATCTTAGAGATCTCTAAGAGATCTTAGAGATATGTGTTTGTTCTCATGTGTATCATGTATGTGTGTGTGTGTGTGTGTGTGTGTGTGTGTGTGTTTGGCATGTGGGAATAGACAGAGAGAAAGGAATGGAAACTTTTTACTATCAGCACACAGAACTGTCCCAAATCACAATGCAGCTATTTGAAAATATAATGGATTGGAATGGTCATTAATAATTTCCTTTAATATTTTTTAAACTAAAAATTAATTGAATAGCTCCCCTGAAAAATATATCATGCCAATAATACACCTTTTGACTAAGGCAATTACTGGTGTAAACTTCCACATTATTTTAAAAGCTACAGTCTGTAGAAGAGAAAAGCCGGGGATAAGAATTTTATCTCCCTTTATAAAGGTAGCATTTTGAAGAAAGTTGTCACAACATTTTCTAAATTTGAAGAGTAAAATTTGCTTGAAATGTCTGTATTTCAGAATATTGTCTAAAAACATGATTAAATTTTAAAAATAGAATTTATTAAGTGATCCAGATCCATTTAGGTAACTAAGGTCATAAATCAAAAGCACTTGCATGCAGAGGTAACAGGTACTGGGTTGATTTTATATGTTCAAAAGGAAAGATTTTATTTTTGCTGAAATAAAAAAAAGAATAGACAGTCAATTAAGAGTCATAAAAAGTTAAGAGACAGATTAGATAGTATTAAATTTAATTTAATAATGCAAGGCAACGCTTTCTAAAATATCAAACTTGTAGAATAACTCATATTTATAGCCTGAATAAATAAATAAGTGGCTGAAATAGTAGGTTAATTAAAATTAGTGCATTTTTTTAAACTAGCAAGCCAGATAGCTTGGTGGGCTAATATATCAAAGGTTGGCAATTATTTCAGATAAAATATTCTGAGCAGATGGGCATCTAGACATGGCCTGAAGAGACTTAAGGTTTTATAGTCTTATACTAGGTCATAGAACTTACCACATTAACTTTTTTTTTTAAGCATTATTATCACATGATGAATATGTCTATAGCCTAAATGTTAATTGTATTACTTTCTGACTATGAGAATTTGTCAATTTCTCTTTCATCCCATTTTCCGCACTTATGAAATAGGGATAATAAAAGAATCTATCACCTAGGATTTTTCAAAGGTTAAATTAATTAATGTAGAAAACAGGACATTGACACACACTGAGCTTTCAAGAAATGAAAGTTAGTGCATTTAAAAATTTTTCCTCTATTTTGACATTCATGGTATAACCCACACTGAAGACATTTCTAGATGTAGACCTCAGTTTAAATCACAGAATTGTTCATATTCTAGTTTCATTTTGTGGTGTTTGGGTTTATATCAGCTTTGCAAGCAGTTAAATAGACTACAACTAAGTAGACCATGCCAATCTAGTCAAAAGGCAACTGAACTAGGCTTCTATTTTTCTTTCCTTTAGCCATTTTATCTATATGAAAATTATCCTCTTCAGGATCTTTCAGGAAAGCTTTTCCATGATTGGACACTTTTAATAAATGGGATTCAGGCTAACGGAAAAAAATTAACAAGACATCTCAAAGAAAATTCACTTCAAAAAGAGTATAGCCTTTTAAATGACATAGTGCCTTACAGAGAATTTGGAGATGGAGGAGAATCGTTCAGGAAATAAAAAGGGAGGTTTTTATAATTCAGGGACTAAAAATGAGATCTGTAATTGGATAAAGTCTACAAGATCATGATGCCTTTTGAACTGCAAACACCAGGTTAAGAACATGAGAGATATTTTGAAAAGTGTGCTTAGAGAGCAAATGACCTAATGCCTTCTATTTGTTCCCATCTATCAGGGGTCCCATTGCACACTACTTGTCTAATCAGACAGAAGATTTTCAATTCATTGGCCTTACTGCTGACCTTTTGTTCTCTCAAAACCAAAGAATCCCACATACTGGTGTAGCACAATGGAAAACTCCCTTTAGAATTAGGTTTGATTTCAATTATTCCATGTGGCACTTTGTGTTTTAATTTTTTTTGATAGGGGGTGTAGGAAGTGGGAGGAGGGTGGTGTAAAATTACACAAAGAGCAAGGATGTTGAGTCATACATAGACAGCCTGGTTCAATTCCTCCTAGCTATACATGCTGTGCAACTTGGGGGCCATACTCCTTAATGGAAAGGACCATTTCTTAGTTGTCATTTAACCCCTAGCACCCACTATATAGTGTATGTAAAACAAGTACTCAAAAAGTGTTTATTGAAAATGTGCTTTGTAAAGCAAGTATTTTTTTAACTTCATATTTTCCTTCTTATTTTGTAAAATGGGTGTAACTACTTTCTAAGCTTGTGGGGATTAAACAATGTACATAAAATGAAATAGAGAAAGCACCTGACACATAGTAAACTTTCCTCAATCAATGGCAGTTCTGGTATTTGTATTAAAAAATATTCAACTTCATAACAAGATTTTTTTCTTTTTGGTACATTGGGAATTATTATTACTTTAAATGTTAAGCCTACCAAGAATTCATATCTTTTATTATTATTTTCTTCACATGCAAATTTGAATCAATTATTTTGATATATATCCATTGAAAATAAACTTTTTCATTAACTAGATAACTAGACAGAGATTTAGGTGAACATTTTTAAAGTTAAATAGTCAGATTTGGAACAGTTTTTTTTTTTTTTTTTTAACCTTTTTATTGGAGTATAATTGCTTTACAATGGTATGTTAGTTTCAGCTTCACAACAAAATGAATCAGTCATATATATACATATATTCCCATATCTCCCCCCGCCTGCGTCTCCCTCCCTCCCACCCTCCCCATCCCACCCCTCCAGGCGGTCACAAAGCACCGAGCTGATCTCCCTGTGCTATGCGGCTGCTTCCCACTAGCTATCTACCTTACGTTTGGTAGTGTATATATGTCCATGCCTCTTTATCGCTTTGTCACCGTTTACCCTTCCCCCTCCCCATAGCCTCAAGTCCATTCTCTAGTAAGTCTGTGTCTTTATTCCTGTTTCACCCCTAGGTTTTTCATGACATTTTTTTTTTTTTAAATTCCATATATATGTGTTAGCATACGGTATTTGTCTCTCTCTTTCTGACTTACTTCACTCTGTATGACAGACTCTAGGTCTATCCACCTCATTACAAATAGCTCAATTTCGTCTCTTTTTATGGCTGAGTAATACTCCATTGTATATATGTGCCACATCTTCTTTATCCATTCATCCGATGATGGACACTTAGGTTGTTTCCATCTCTGGGCTATTGTAAATAGAGCTGCAATGAACATTTTGGTACATGACTCTTTTTGAATTATGGTTTTCTCAGGGTATATGCCCAGTAGTGGGATTGCTGGGTCATATGGTAGTTCTATTTGTAGCTTTTTAAGGAACCTCCATACTGTTCTCCACAGTGGCTGTATCAATTTACATTCCCACCAACAGTGTAAGAGGGTTCCCTTTTCTCCACACCCTCTCCAGCATTTATTGTTTCTAGATTTTTTGATGATGGCCATTCTGACTGGTGTGAGATGATATCTCATTGTAGTTTTGATTTGCATTTCTCTCATGATTAGTGATGTTGAGCATTCTTTCATGTGTTTGTTGGCACTCTGTATATCTTCTTTGGAGAAATGTCTATTTAGGTCTTCTGCCCATTTTTGGATTGGGTTGTTTGTTTTTTTGTTATTAAGCTGCATGAGCTGCTTATAAATTTTGGAGATCAATCCTTTGTCAGTTGTTTCATTTGCAAATATTTTCTCCCATTCTGAGGGTTGTCTTTTGGTCTTCTTTATGGTTTCCTTTGCTGCGCAAAAGCTTTTAAGTTTCATTAGGTCCCATTTGTTTACTCTTGTTTTTATTTCCATTTCTCTAGGAGGTGGGTCAAAAAGGACATTGCTGTGATTTATGTCATAGAGTGTTCTGCCTATGTTTTCCTCTAAGAGTTTGATAGTTTCTGGCCTTACATTTAGGTCTTTAATCCATTTTGAGCTTATTTTTGTGTACGGTGTTAAGGAGTGATCTAATTTCATACTTTTACATGTAGCTGTCCAGTTTTCCCAGCACCACTTATTGAATAGGCTGTCCTTTCTCCACTGTACATTTCTGCCTCCTTTGTCAAAGATAAGGTGACCATATGTGCGTGGGTTTATCTCTGGGCTTTCTATCCTGTTCCATTGATCTATCTTTCTGTTTTTGTGCCAGTACCATACCGTCTTGATAACTGTAGCTTTGTAGTATAGTCTGAAGTCTGGGAGCCTGATTCCTCCAGTTCCTTCTTTTCGTTCTCAAGATTGCTTTGGCTATTCTGGGTCTTTTGTGTTTCCATACAAATTGCAAAATTTTTTGTTCTAGTTCTGTGAAAAATGCCAGTGGTAGTTTGATAGGGATTGCATTGAATCTATAGATTGCTTTGGGTAGTAGAGTCATTTTCACAATGTTGATTCTTCCAATCCAAGAACATGGTATATCTCTCCATCTATTTGTATCATCTTTAATTTCTTTCATCAGTGTCTTATAATTTTCTGCATACAGATCTTTTGTCTCCTTAGGTAGGTTTATTCCTAGATATTTTATTCTTTTTGTTGCAATGGTAAATGGGAGTGTTTTTTTGATTTCACTTTCAGATTTTTCATCATTAGTATATAGGAATGCCAGAGATTTCTGTGCATTAATTTTGTATCCTGCCACTTTACCAAATTCATTGATTAGCTCTAGTAGTTTTCTGGTAGCATCTTTAGGGTTCTCTATGTATAGGATCATGTCATCTGCAAACAGTGACAGCTTTACTTCTTCTTTTCCGATTTGGATTCCTTTTATTTCCTTTTCTTCTCTGATTGCTGTGGCTAAAACTTCCAAAACTATGTTGAATAAGAGTGGTGAGAGTGGGCAACCTTGTCTTGTTCCTGATCTTAGTGGAAATGCTTTCAGTTTTTCACCATTGAGGATGATGTTTGCTGTGGGCTTGTCATATATGGCCTTTATTATGTTGAGGAAAGTTCCCTCTATGCCTACTTTCTGCAGGGTTTTTATCATAAATGGGTGTTGAATTTTGTCAAAAGCTTTCTCTGCATCTATTGAGATGATCATATGGTTTTTCTCCTTCAGTTTGTTAATATGGTTTATCACATTGATAGATTTGCGTATATTGAAGAATCCTTGCATTCCTGGAATAAACCCCACTTGATCATGGTGTATGATCTTTTTAATGTGCTGTTGGATTCTGTTTGCTAGTATTTTGTTGAGGATTTTTGCATCTATGTTCATCAGTGATATTGGCCTGTAGTTTTCTTTCTTTGTGACATCCTTGTCTGGTTTTGGTATCAAGGTGATGGTGGCCTCGTAGAAGGAGTTTGGGAGTGTTCCTCCCTCTGCTATATTTTGGAAGAGTTTGAGAAGGATAGGTGTTAGCTCTTCTCTAAATGTTTGATAGAATTCGCCTGTGAAGCCATCTGGTCCTGGGCTTTTGTTTGTTGGAAGATTTTTAATCACAGTTTCAATTTCAGTGCTTGTGATTGGTCTGTTCATATTTTCTATTTCTTCCTGATTCAGTCTTGGCAGGTTGTGCCTTTCTAAGAATTTGTCCATTTCTTCCAGATTGTCCATTTTATTGGCATAGAGTTGCTTGTAGTAATCTCTCATGATCTCTTTTATTTCTGCAGTGTCAGTTGTTACCTCTCCTTTTTCATTTCTAATTCTATTGATTTGGGTCTTCTCCCTTTTTTTCTTGATGAGTCTGGCTAGTGGTTTATCTATTTTGTTTATCTTCTCAAAGAACCAGCTTTTAGTTTTATTGATCTTTGCTATTGTTTCCTTCATTTCTTTTTCATTTATTTCTGATCTGATTTTTATGATTTCTTTCCTTCTGCTAGCTTTGGGGTTTTTTTGTTCTTCTTTCTCTAATTGCTTGAGGTGCAAGGTTAGGTTGTTTATTCGAGATGCTTCCTGCTTCTTAAGGTGGGCTTGTATTGCTATAAACTTCCCCCTTAGAACTGCTTTTGCTGCATCCCACAGGTTTTGGGTCGTTGTGTCTCCATTGTCATTTGTTTCTAGGTATTTTTTGATTTCCTCTTTGATTTCTTCAGTGATATCTTCATTATTAAGTAGTGTATTGTTTAGCCTCCATGTGTTTGTATTTTTTACAGATCTTTTCCTGTAATTGATATCTAGTCTCATGGCGTTGTGGTCAGAAAAGATACTTGATACAATTTCAATTTTCTTAAATTTACCAAGGCTTGATTTGTGACCCAAGATATGATCTATCCTGGAGAATGTTCCATGAGCACTTGAGAAAAATGTGTATTCTGTTGTTTTTGGATGGAATGTCCTATAAATATCAATTAACTCCATCTCGTTTAATGTATCATTTAAAGCTTGTGTTTCCTTATTTATTTTCATTTTGGATGATCTGTCCATTGGTGAAAGTGGGGTGTTAAAGTCCCCTACTATGAATGTGTTACTGTCGATTTCCCCTTTTATGGTTGTCAGTATTTGCCTTATGTATTGAGGTGCACCTATGTTGGGTGCATAAATATTTACAATTGTTATATCTTCCTCTTGGATTGATCCCTTGATCATTATGTAGTGTCCTTCTTTGTCTCTTCTAATAGTCTTTGTTTTAAAGTCTATTTTGTCTGATATGAGAATTGCTACTCCAGCTTTCTTTTGGTTTCCACTTGCATGAAATACCTTTTTCCATCCCCTTACTTTCAGTCTGTATGTGTCTCTAGGTCTGAAGTGGGTCTCTTGTAGACAGCAAATATATGGGTCTTGTTTTTGTATCCATTCAGCCAATCTGTGTCTTTTGGTGGGAGCATTTAGTCCATTTACATTTAAGGTAATTATCGATATGTGTGTTCCTATTCCCATTTTCTTCATTGTTTTGGGTTCGTTATTATAGGTCTTTTCCTTCTTTTGTGTTTCTTGCCTAGAGAAGTTCCTTTAGCATTTGTTGTAGAGCTGGTTTGGTGGTGCTGAACTCTCTCAGCTTTTGCTTGTCTGTAAAGGTTTTAATTTCTCCATCAAATCTGAATGAGATCCTTGCTGGGTAGAGTAATGTTGATTGCAGGATTTTCTCCTTCAACACTTTCAATATGTCCTGCCACTCCCTTCTGGCTTGCAGAGTTTCTGCTGAAAGATCAGCTGTTAACCTTATGGGGATTCCCTTGTGTGTTATTTGTTGTTTTTCCCTTGCTGCTTTTAATATGTTTTCTTTGTATTTAATTTTTGACAGTTTGATTAATATGTGTCTTGGCATATTTCTCCTTGGATTTATCCTGTATGGGACTCTCTGTGCTTCCTGGACTTCATTAACTATTTCCTTTCCCATATTAGGGAAGTTTTCAACTATAATCTCTTCAAATATTTTCTCAGTCCCTTTCTTTTTCTCTTCTTCTTCTGGAACCCCTATAATTCGAATGTTGGTGCGTTTAATGTTGTCCCAGAGGTCTCTGAGACTGTCCTCAGTTCTTTTCATTCTTTTTTCTTTATTCTGCTCTGCAGTAGTTATTTCCACTATTTTATCTTCCAGGTCACTTATCCGTTCTTCTGCCTCAGTTATTCTGCTATTGATCCCATCTAGAGTACTTTTAATTTCATTTATTGTGTTGTTCATCGTTGCTTGTTTCATCTTTAGTTCTTCTAGGTCCTTGTTAACTGATTCTTGCAATTTGTCCATTCTATTGTCCATTCTATCTCCAAGATTTCGGATCAACCTTACTATCATTATTCTGAATTCTTTTTCAGGTAGACTGCCTATTTCCTCTTCATTTGTTAGGTCTGGTGGGTTTTTATCTTGCTCCTTCATCTGCTGTGTGTTTTTCTGTCTTTTCATTTTGCTTATCTTACTGTGTTTGGGGTCTCCTTTTTTTTTTTTTGCAGGCTGGAGGTTCGTAGTTCCTGTTGTTTTTTGAGTCTGTCCCCAGTGGCTAAGGTTGGTTCAGTGGGTTGTGTAGGCTTCCTGGTGGAGGGTACTAGTGCCTGTGTTCTGGTGTATGAGGCTGGATCTTGTCTTTCTGGTGGGCAGGTCCACGTCTGGTGGTGTGTTTTGGGGTGTCTGTAGACTTATTATGATTTTGGGCAGCCTCTCTGCTAATGGGTGGGGTTGTGTTCCTGTCTTGCTAGTTGTTTGGCATAGGATGTCCAGCACTGTAGCTTGCTGGTCGTTGAGTGAAGCTGGGTGCTGGCGTTGAGATGGAGATCTCTCGGAGATTTTTGCTGTTTGATATTATGTGCAGCTGGGAGGCCTCTTGTGGACCAGTGTCCTGAAGTTGGCTCTCCCACCTCAGAGGCACAGCACTGAGTCCTGGCTGCAGCACCAAGAGCCTTTCATCCACAGGGCTCCTTAATTTGGGATGATTCGTTGTCTATTCAGGTATTCCACAGATGCAGGGTATATCAAGTTGATTGTGGAGCTTTAATCCGCTGCTTCTGAGGCTGCTGGAAGAGATTTCCCTTTCTCTTCTTTGTTCTCACAGCTCCCAGGGGCTCAGCTTTGGATTTGGCCCCGCCTGTGCGTGTAGGTCGCCGGAGGGCGTCTGTTCTTTGCTCAGACAGGACGGGGTTAAAGGAGCCGCTGATTCGGAGGCTCTGGCTCACCCAGGCCGCGGGGTAGGGAGGGTCACGGAGTGCAGGGCGGGCCTGCAGCGGCAGAGGCTGGCGTGACGCTGTAGCCTGAGGCGCGCCGTGCGCTCTCCCGGGGGAGCCGTCCCTGGATCCCGGGACCCCGGCAGCGGCGGGCTGCACAGGCTCCCCGGAAGGGCGTGTGGCTAGTGACCTGCGCTCGCACACAGGCCTCCTGGCGGCGGCAGCAGCGGCCTTAGCGTCCCATGTCCGTCTCTGGGCTCCGCACTCTTAGCCGCGGCTCGCGCCCGTCTCCGGAGCTCTCCCAAGCAGCGTTCCCAATCCCCCCTCCTCGTGCACCAGGAAACAAAGAGGGACGTAAAAGTCTCTTGCCTCTTCGGCAGGTCCAGACCCCTCCCCAGACTCTCTCCCGGCCAGCCGCAGCGCACCAACGCCCTGCAGGCTGTGTTCACGCCGCCAACCTCAGTCCTCTCCCGGCGCTCCGACAAAAGCCGGAGCCTTAGCTCCCAGTCCCGCCCGCCCCGGCGGGCAAGCAGACAAGCCTCTCGGCTGGTGAGTGCCGGTCGGCCCGATCCTCTGCGCTGGAATCTCTCCGCTTTGTCCTCCGCACCCCTGTTGCTGTGCTCTCCTCCGCGGCTCCCAAGCTCCCCCACTCCGCCTCCCGAAGTCTCCACCCGCGAAGGGGCTCCTAGTGTGTGGACACTTTTCCTCCTTCACAGCTCTCTCCCGCTGGTGCAGGACCCGTCCCTATTCTTTTGTCTCTGTTTAGTTTTTTCTTTTGCCCTAACCAGGTACGTGGGGGGGTTCCTTGCCTTTTGGGAGGTCTGAGGTCTTCTGCCAGCGTTCAGTAGGTGCTCCGTAGGAGTTGTTCCACGCGTAGATGTATTTCTGGTGTATCTGTGGAGAGGAAGGTGATCTCCGCGTCTTACTCTTCCGCCATCTTCTGGAACAGTTTTTATCTATATTAATTATGAAAGCCTAAATTAAGAAAGAAAGAAATTTACTGTCAGAAAATACCTTTTTTCTGACATTTCCTTTCTCAAATGGGATTTTAGAAAGACATGCTAAACACAGTCCCATATGTGGTGGTGGAACTGCCTGAAAAGATGTTGATTTTCTTCCTATCAATAATTTTTCCCCAGATTTCCATCCATGAAAAGTCATCCCAATTTTTCATTCTTTATAATACTGTCATACTAATTTAACTGAAATATAAACTAGATTTAATAGAATTTATTATGAAACTGCTATCAAGCATTGGATTCCTCCTATTCCTTTTCCTTCAATTGTCCATATAAACTCTAAGTGCCTTTAAGTATTAAAATAGGAAAAGCCAGGCAACTTTAAAGCTTCCTTGTAAGGATTTTCTTTATCTACATATTATATAAAGTGCAATTTGTAGCTAAGTTGTCCTGTGTTTCTTTCCCTATAGCACTTTTTCAGCCAGTGAAACAGTGCAGGACCATAACTTGACCTAATACCCACTGATTACCCAGTATGGGAAGATGCTTTTAACCCCAAATCAGCACTAGCTCCCTGCTGACTCTAATTTCAATTATAGCAATATTCCTTTAAAGAAAGATGAAGGACAACCTGAGACCTTCTACATTTATTCTTATATATTAAATCATCCTGAATTTGTTTACATGTTTTTCTTGATGGAGAAAAAGCAAGAGATAGAGTTTTTATTTTTATTAAACTAGAAGTACATTCAGATGTCCCCTTGCTGGCTAATGGAAGGGTAGGGGGAAGATTCATTAAGATTTACTTTCATTGGTAATTTTGGATACCAGTAGAAGAATGGGTGTGGCTTCTATTCTCTGGGAGCAGAAGTCTGTATTCTCCCTTGGGCAAGAGAACTGCTGGCAGGGAGTAACGCCTTTTCCACCATGCATATTTGCATTATTTATTTTGCTCTCAAGACAGACCAACTTTCTTCACATGGCCTCTGAAAGCTGTGGAGTTATAGATCTTATATCTTTCCAGCTTCAGATACCTAAGAGACTGCCTTGAATCTTTAAAAATTCTGAGTCTACAAATCTTTGAGAAAAGAATTATTATTCTAAGAGAAAGATTGGGTCAGATACCCTCCATTGGATCCATCAGTTTTGGGTAAAGAAACCTGATTATATAGCAACATGACACCTCCCATAGAAACGGAAAGGGAGGAGGAAGATGCTGGAAAAATGGAAGAGAAGGAGAGCAAATGTCTTTTTGCAGTTTGTCATGTCTCATATATTGTCTCACTTGAATACCCACTCCAAACTAGAATTTTCCATATCCACATAAAATGTAAACTAGTATACTTTGGACTTCCAGAAAAGTACTGTCCCTTCCTATCACACCTTAATGTGACCCTGTTTGTTAAAGTCCCGAGTTGTGTCAAGGAAGTGATATCTGAGTCCTTAATCATTCAGATTTCTATGCTGTATTTTAAACTGCAAATCCTAAAAGGCATTCCAACAAGTTTTCAGATACTGATGTAATGACTTTCTGGTATTAATTCTCTGTACTTTGTTTCTCTGGATCTCATTTTACAATTGATCTTTAATTGAAAAAGTGATATATTGTAGCTCTTTGTTTATAAGTCTTCATATAATCTTCATTTATCTAACTTTTCCCCTTCTTTTGTAACCATGGTAAGAGAAATCATTGCCTACCAGCAAACTATAAAGAAATATATATGTGGGAAAGGTTAAAGACAAAATATACCAGAAACCTTTTATTAAAATATAGGCAGATGAGCTTTGTACCAAGATTGCCGTAGAAAACCAGCATGTACTTTAAAACTCTAAATTTAAGCTGTTCACTTATTTTAAGTTACTGGAATTTATTTCTAATTAGATTTAAGGTATCTACACAATTCAGTATAGATTTTAAATAATATATCCAATGGAACTTGCTTAAAGTATCTGGACAATTAAAACAGAAATTGATTCGATTATTTTTTTCAAGTTTAGTACATTCTTTTTGTTCCATATATAGGTAACATAAATGTCACATGCTAGCAGTTATTCAGTTAATTCAACCAGTAGAGTCAGTCTTGCTTTTTGAGGTTCAAAACTACATAGAAACCAAACAATACCCAAAACAAAATTTTTTCATCAGTAGCAGCATATTTTTTCCTTCGCGTGTTATAAAAATACCAGCGGTTATAAACCACATTAGTTAGTTTGAAATCACAGTGTTTGATGACTCATTTCTTTTTTCTCTTTTTAAAATTTTGGTCTCATTCCCCATGTTTCCAAGCCTCAAACTTAAACTTAGCAAGAAAAGTTTAATTCAATGATAAAAAGATAAAAATATATTTCATGTCCTCTGTTCTTACTCATCAGGGAATGTTATATAAAGCTTATTTAAAAGAACAAAGTATTACCCCTCTAACTAGGTGATAAGATACAGTCTCAGACCTGAATAATCTGGAAGTTTATCACTCATACTTTAATACAGGTTTTGTTACCAGTTGAACCAATGTACAGCAAAGCTATATTAACAAAAAGATCCATTAATGTTTTCTGGCTCACTGAACCATATGAAATTTAAATTAGCAAATCTATAGAAAAATTGATTCCTTCATTTGCAACTTTTCAGAAAATCAGCTTCTTCCTCAGAATCATACAGTGATACTAAATCAAGCTATGGTCAGAAAATACAGAGTGAATGTTCAAAAAAAAAAAACTGAGTTATAATAGATTCTGTAACTGAATATTGCTTTATTTTTAAGTTAGTAGGTACTCAATAATCAATCTAAGTTAGTCAAGTGGATTCTTTACCTATTGTTCTATCACGTGTGTTTAATTATTTCATTGTATGTCAGTTTATTAGAATAATAGTTAATTAAAAAAAATCTCCCTAAAGCTTGTAGATATAAATACTAAAATTCAGAGTTTCCAGAAGTATTTAATTTAAACAAACTTTTTAAAAAAATGTATTTTTTTCATTTTTTTTCCACCGCTTTATTTAGCTTTGTTTGACAAATAAAAATTCTAAAGATCTTCCTCAACTTACAATGGGGTTACATCCTGAGAAACTCATCATAAGTTGAAAAATTATAAGTTGAAATGCATTTAATATGCTAACCTATCAAACATTACATTTAAGCCTAGCCTATCTTAAACGTGCTCAGACACTTAAATTAGCCTACAGTTGGGCAAAAGCATCCAACACCAAGTTTATTTTATAACAAAGTGTTGAATATCTCATGTAATTGATTGAATACTGTACTAAAAGTGAAAAACAGAATGGTTGTCGATTGTTTACCCTTTTGATCACATGGCTGACTGGGAGCTGCTGCTTGCTGCCGCTGCCCAGCATTATGAGAGCATTGTAGGGCATATCGCTAGCCTGGGAACAGGTCAAAGTAAAATCCAAAGTATGGTTTCTACTGAATGTGTATCACTTTTGCACCATCATAAAGTTGAAAAATCTTAAGTCAAATCATTGTAAGTTGGGACTGTCTGTATATATTTAGGTTGTACATATTGTATATTGTAGGTGTATATTTAGGTTGTCCAATGTGATTTTTTTAAAAAGATGTATGATATGATGACTTAATATATGCACATATTATGATGTGATTGCCACAATCAAGTTAATTAACACATTCATCGCCTCATATTATTACCTGTTTGTGTGTGTGTGTGTGTGTGTGTGTGTGTGGTGAGAACACTTAAGATCTACTCCATTAGCAAAATTCCAGTATACAATACAGTATTATTGTCTATAATCACCATGCTGTACTCTAGATCTCCAGAACTTATTCATCTTATAACTGAAAATTTGTACCTTTTGACCAACATCTCCTCATTATGTACAGGTTCTAGAGATGAGGTTAATTATCAAAAGATCCACTGTGACAAAAGCCCCGTGAGGACTGGGATTTTAGTTTGTTGGATTCGATGTTGTGTGCCTATGATCCCAAACAGAACCTTGGCATCATTGCTCAACACTCATTTTAAAAAGAGAATGCTTTACAATATATCCTTGTTGCCTATCTAACATTAAGTGGAGAGAAAAAAAAGGGAATGCTTCTAACATTTCATGGTAAACATTATGTTTGCTGTGGGTTTAGGGAGCTTCTCTTTGCTTATCTTTATATTAAACATACATGTCTTTTTAAATATATATTAAACCTTTCTTTCTTTTACACACCTTCTCCCATTCTGTCATCCATCTATTTATTTTGTCTCTTGTGTCTTTCACTGAAGAGTAATCCTTATTTTGATGTAATCACATTCATCAATTTTTTTGTCTTATGATTTTTGACTTTGAAGTTTTATTGTTAAAGTATTTTTCCACCTAGAGATTATAAAGATACTCAGTTTTGTCTTCTTCAACTATCTAATAGTTTAGCCTTCACATTTAGATCTTTAATCCATTTAGACAATTTGAATGTGCTGTTAAGTAGGCATCCACTTTCATTTTTCTCCTTGAAATTGTTTAACTTCTTCTACTAAATAATTTGTCCTTTCGCCACTACTTTTGATATGCCCATTGTCATATATGTTTCCATATACAGTAACAAATTTGAAAACCTAGAGAAAAATATATAAATTCTGGAAAAATATATAATGGCAAAATGTCCTGAGTAACAATAAGGTTTAAACAAAATTAAAATAGTAGCTAAGATTTCCCCATTAGAAAAAAACAAGCAAACAAAAAAAACAAAACGAAACAAAAGCTAGGGCCAAAAGTTTTTGAAGTGAGTTCATACAAACTTTCAATTACCATTTGTCTCTGAACCAAGAATCATGTCTCCTGCCAGCATCCATGAAACTGCAGTAGGCTAACTTGTTAGCTTGCAAATCAGGTAAAAATCTTAGACCATTCACAGTTCTTGACATGAACTAGAATATATAATACAAAATAGGGCACCATCACACCAGCAACAAAAGGTTTAATTCATATAGTAATTTATCTCGAGTGCAATATGGAAAAAAAACTGTAGAAATAAGGGTGTAAAAGAAGATTTTAATTTTTCAAGAGACATCTCATGTTTTTAGGAGAAATGGGTAAATATTACAAATGAGTCAGATGTTCTTAAATTAATCTATAACTGTGATGCAATCCAATGATATTTCAAATTTGATATTTTGATAAACGTAACAAACTTTATCTACAACCTATATGGAAGAATAATTTATGAATAGCTAAGCCAGCCATACATAAGTAAGAGTAAAGCAGAGGTATTTGTCCTAACAGAATTAAGAAATATTGCAAAACAAAGTTATACATGTGGTGTGATATTTGCTCAATAACATTGGCTCAAATGCATGTACTTATAATTTAAAAATTGTCAATGAATTTTTTAATTAATTTCATGTGTTATTTTGACAATGTAAACCATACTATTCAGTAGCCTTTTAGATTTATTTGGTATGCAAAGAATATGTGTTAGCTCATGCAACTTTAACCAGGGGGAAAATTGCCCATGCTGTCCTGATATTATTTCAGGAACATGGGTCTGCTTTGTGAAACACATTGATTTGAACTTGCATGTAGAATTCCTCCATCAAGTAAACCTGAATATCCAAGGCTACATTGGCATATACACACACATATATCTATATACATGTATTTATATATGTATATATACACACATATATATACATATATATTTTACATAAAATAAAATTCAGAAAAAGCACATGTGACCTCAATATATATATTTCAAATTCATCAGTAATGCCAATGCCAGGTTATCTTAATAATATAATATGAATAGAAATAACAAAATTTTCTTTTAAAAAGTGATGTTTTGTGAGTAAAGGAATGTGCAAATTATAAAACACTAGCTCTGTTTTAAAAGCAGATTTTCCCATGGGTCTGCATTTAAATTGAATTCACTGTTCTGAAGGACAAACAGCTGATTTACTCCAAAGAGTGTCCTTTAAATCTCTGAGGTTAACATGAAACTTGGTAAATTGATAGTGTACAACCTAGTGAAATATTAGAATATAAATAGAGAGCCTCAAACTTTACTGCTGACTTTGAAATTTGGAAATAATATTTGTCACATTATTATAAAGCTATTGCTTTTTCAATGACAAATTGTCATGAGGGATTGTAGTCATTAGACCACATTTTGAATTGTATTGATTGTTTGCTCAAACATGAGATCTGGCCACAATCCTACTATAAATTTCCCACCCCAGCATCCCTGCTAGCTCATACAGTGCTTTAAATATCTTTAATAGTGGACAACAGTAAGAAGGAAAAAAGAAAAAAAAAAAAAACAAAACAGTAGCATAGTAGCATAAGAGTTGATTTGTTATAACGTACAAAGTGTAACTTTGTAAATTAAATCACCATGGTTCTTTGAATCTATTTAATGACTCATAAGACTTGATGACAAATGTGTTACTTACTATATAGTTCATCCATGATAAAAAGAAAATTAGCCTCTAAAAATCCAGAACTTGCTTCACTCTTAAGCTAGCTCTTGGTGTTAGAACCTGCCTGGCACCCACAGCTTGGACATAGTGATTTCACAGAATCTCAATTTCAGAAAAGGTCACTGTGTGACTGTTGAAGTGAGATAACAAACAAGAACAATTCATGATGTTGACTAAGTAAAAAGAAAGACAATATCATTTTGTAAACCCTAAAGTATCAAACATCCCTCTATCCCAGTTAGTATGAATGATGACTACTACTTCTTTAACAATTAACAGCTCTAGCCTTGCTCTAGCCTTCTCTCTTGCCAAATAAGATTTATTTTTTACTTAATCACAGAATTATCCACAGTTCCTGAAAGTATCCAATTCAGACCAGAGACTTGCTTGTTTGAACCCTCCCTCAAATCACCTAAGCAAAGCCTGAATCCTGTAATAAGTCTTTTCTAACACATTCTTACTGAGATGCCCCATGGTTCCTCATGGTGTGCATTCTCCTTCCCGGTAATGCATAATAAACCCAACTCATTCTACTAGTTTGTTTCTGGTTATCTTTTTTTGGAGGACATTGTGGCCTATTAATTGTAACCTTGGTATATATCTTTGGAAAAAACAAAACAAAACAAAAAACAAAACAAAGCCAGTGAAACAACAATCAGAAAACAGCATCAACTAAAACTTACCAAGGTATATAATTAACTTCAGAATTTGTACCTAGTTATGATCGTGAGTCCCAATCAGTGCTGAGCAAATTATTTCTGGCATACTTAGCATTCCGTCTCTGTAGGCACCAGGAAGTTACATTCGAAAACAAAAGTATAATTCTAGCTATTGTCTGCAAAACAACTTTTCTAAAACTGTTGAAGAAAATAAAAAGGAATCCCAATATAAAATAATAGGATTGTTGGTATTTCATCCAATTTGGAAAAAAGCTTGTCAAAAACAGCTTTGCCTAAACTGTATTTCATAAAACAGTAATGATTCTCAATTAATTACCTATTAATTCATGATTCTTTCCAAATTTTTCCAAAATATATAAAGAGGAGGAACACTTTCTAAATCATTTTATGGTGCTAGTACTTCCTTAATATCAAAACAGGACAAAGACATCATAAGATAAGAAAACTATGGAGCAATGTCTCTTTATACATATGAATGTAGAAATACTCACAAATACTCACAAACCAAATCCAGTAAGATAAAAAGAATTACACACCATGACTGAGTAGTGTGTATCACAGGAATGCAAGGTTAGTTTAATATCCAAAAATTAATTAATGTAATACATCATGACTACAGAATAAAAAACAACTCACATGATCATCTCAATAGACAAAGAAAAAACATTTGACAAAACCCAACAACTTTTCATGGTAAAACACACTGAAACAAAGCTAGGAATAGAAGAGAAATTCCCCATCAACATAAAGCGTACCTACTATAATTCCACAGTTAATATCATGCATGATGGTGAAAAACTAGGAGTAAGAATAAGACAAGGAGGTGCAGTCTTGCCACTTCTATTCAACACTGTAAAGGACTCAGGCCAGGGCAACTTGGCAAAAATAAGAAACTAAAGGCCTCCAGATTGGAAAGAAAGAACTAAAATATTTCTGTTGAAGAAGACATGATATTGTATATTAGAAAATAATCCAGTAAATAACCATAAGAAATAATAAATGATTTCAACAAAGTAGCAAGATATGAGATCCTTATACAAAAGTCAATTGTAGTTTTATACACTTCTAATAAACAATCTAAAAATTAAATTAAGAAAATAATTCAAATACTAGCAAATAGAAGCCAACAGCACATTAAAAAGATCATACACCATGACTAAGTGGGGTTTATCCCAGGAATGCAAGTATTCTTCAACATATGCAAATCAATCAATGTGATACACCATATTAACAAATTGAAGGAGAAAAACCATATGATCATCTCAATAGATGTAGAGAAAGCTTTTGATGAAATTCAACACCCATTTATGATAACCCTCCAGACAGTAGGCATAGAGGGAACTTACCTCAACATAATAAAGGCCATATATGACAAACCCACAGCCAATATCGTCCTCAATGGTGAAAAACTGAAAGCATTTCCACTAAGATCAGGAGCAAGACAAGGTTGCCCACTCTCACTATTATTATTCAACATAGTTTTGGAAGTTTTAGCCACAGCAATCAGAGAAGAAAAAGAAAACGAATCCAAATTGGAAAAGAAGAAGTAAAGCTGTCACTGTTTGCAGATGACATGATACTATTCATAGAGTCGTAAAGATGCTACCAGAAAACTACTAGAGCTAATTAATGAATTTGGTAAAGTAGCAGGATACAAAATTAATGCACAGAAATCTCTGCATTCCTATACACTAATGATGAAAACTCTGAAAGAGAAATTAAGAAAACGCTCCCATTTACCATTGCAACAAAAAGATAAAATACCTAGGAAAAAACCTACCTAAGGAGACAAAAGACCTGTATGCAAAAAATTGAAGACATTATAATTTTAAGACATATATAATTATAAGACAAATTGTAAGACATGTAGATGGAGAAATATACCATGTTCTTGGGTTGGAAGAATCAACATTGTGAAAATGACTATACTACCCAAAGCAATCTACAGATTCAATGAAATCCCTATCAAACTACCACTGGCATTTTACCACATTTTACCACAAAACTAGAACAAAAAATTTCACAATTTTCATGGAAACATAAAAGACCCCAAATAGCCAAAGCAATCTTGAGAAAGAAAAATGGAGCTGGAGGAATCAGGCTCCCTGACTTCAGATGATACTACAAAGCTACAGTAATCAAGACAGTATGGTGCTGGCACAAAAACAGAAATATAGATCAGTGGAACTGGATAGAAAGTCCAGAGATAAACCCATGCACATATGGTCACCTTATTTTGATAAAGTAGGCAAGAATATACAATGGAGAAAAGACAGCCTCTTCAATAAGTGGTACTGGGAAAACTGGACAGCTACATGTAAAAGAATGAAATTAGAACACTCCCTAGCACCATACACAAAAATAAACTCAAAATGGATTAAAGACCTAAATGTAAGGCCAGACATTATCAAACTCTTAGAGGAAAGCAGGCGGAACACACTATGACATAAATCACGGCAAGATCCTTTTTGACCCACCTCCTAGAGAAATGGAAATAAAAACAAAAATAAATCAGACCTGATGAAACTTAAAAGCTTTTGCACAGCAAAGGAAACCATAAACAAGACAAAAAGAGAACCCCCAGAATGGGTGAAAATATTTGCAAATGAAGCAACTGACAAAGGATTAATCTCCAAAATATACAAGCAGCTCATGCAACTCAATATCAAAAAAACAAACAACCCAGTCCAAAAATGGGCAGAAGACCTAAATAGACATTTCTCCAAAGAAGATATACAGATTACTAACAAACACATGAAAGAATGCTCAACATCATTAATCATTAGAGAAATGCAAATCAAAACTACAATACGATATCATCTCACACCAGTCACAATGGCCACCACTGAAGAGGTATGGGAACATATGTATATGTATAACTGATTCACTTTGTTATACAGCAGAAACTAACACACCATTGTAAAGCAATTATACTCCAATAAAGATGTTAAAAAAAAGATCTACAAACAATAACTGCTGGAGAGGGTGTGGAGAAGAGGGAACCCTCTTACACGGTTGGTGGGAATGTAAATTGATACAGCCACTGTGGAGAACAGTATGGAGGTTCCTTAGAAAACTAAAAATAGAACTACCATATGACCCAGGAATCCCACTACTGTACATATACCCTGAGAAAACCACATTTCAAAAAGAGTCATGTACCACAATGTTCATTGCAGCTCTATTTACAATCGCCAGGACATGGAAGCAACCTAAGTGTCCATCGACAGATGAATGGATAAAGAAGATGTGGCACATATATACAATGGAATATTACTCAGCCATAAAAAGAAACGAAATTGAGTTATTTGTAGTGAGGTGGATGGACCTAGAGTCTGTCATATAGAGTGAAGTAAGTCAGAAAGAGAAAAACAAATACCATATGCTAACACATATATATGGAATCTAAAAAAAAAAAATGCTCATGAAGAACCTAGGGGCAAGATGGGAATAAAGACACAGACCTACTAGAGAATGGACTTGAGGATGCGGGGAGGGGGAAGGGTAAGCTGGGACAAAGTTAGGGAGTGTAAAATAGATAGCTAGTGGGAAGCAGTCTCATAGCACAGGGAGATCAGCTCGGTGCTTTGTGGCCAGCTAGAAGGGTGGGATAGGGAGGGTGGGAGAGAGGGAGACACAAGAGGGAAGAGATACGGGGAAATATGTATATGTATATCTGATTCACTTTGTTATAAAGCAGAAACTAACACACTATTGTAAAGCAATTATACTCCAATAAAAACGTTAAAAAAAAAAAAGAAAGTTAAAAGACTTTCCACAAGAAAATATTTGTAGGTTCTGATAAGGAACCTGTATCTAGAATATATAAAGAACACTTACAACTCAACAACAAAAAGGCAAGCCAATTTAAAATGAGGAAATTATCTAAATAGTCATTTATCCAAGGATTTTATGAATTTATGTTTACCTAATGAATAATGTAAATATCATCATCTAAACATAAATTCTGGACAACAGAAGTCACAGAAAAATGCGTATGGTATTATTCCATTTTTATAACATGCAAAAACAGACCATCTTGTACTGTGGTGATAGAAGTCAGGACAGTAGGTAACCTTAGTGGGGCAGAAAATGGAAGACAGGACAGGAGGGCTTCTCAGGGTGCTGGTTTTTTGTTTGTTCGTTTTTTCCTTTTAGACATTTATAGAATCTCACTCTACAGCTTTCCTTTCCAGAGACCCAACGTTTGCTGGGGTTTTTTTGTTTTGTTTTTTGTTTTTGCCCACACTGCAAGGCTTGCAGTATCTCAGTTCCCCAACCACGGATTGAACCCAGGCCACAGCAATGAAAGTGCAGAATCCTAACCACTAGACCACCAGGGACCTCCCCACAAAGTTCTTTTTTTTTTCCACACACTGTATTTTACTTTTACAAGAGATAAATAAACTGACGCCAACCATTGTAAATGGATGACCACAACAAAAGCAACAATGATTGCAATTACCAGACATGAAACACACTCATGCTATGTCATAATATTGACATTCAGTCCAGTAATCCTCCACTGTAACAGCTCCTTTACTTTGCAGTGAAAATTGATTTGTATATTTTTTGCCTTTGAGTCCTTGTGGAATTTTTTTTTTATTCAAACAGAAAGTCACAAAAATTATAAGCATCCTCATCAGTTCACTCAGTCCCATGTAATTAATTTTTTTCATCTTGATCTTTGTTAGCACTTTTGTGAATTCATCAGTTTTCCATTAGAGTTCTGAAAATGCTTATTCATTCAGTTCAGCAGTATAGTCAGTTACCAGAAACCTGTACTTGTCAGAGTCTTTTCCATGAATTCCTTGAAGATCAAACCCTTTTATAGAAAGATTTTTGCAAAAGCATCAGAGTACACCCAGGTATTCTCTTTTTTCTTGATGTTGGTGCTGTTAGAGAGATGTTTATGTCATGAAAATTCATTGAGATGTGCATTTATAATATGGGCACTTATCTGCATAGATACTTGCTTCAATAAGAGCATTATAAATGGACGCTGATTGAAGATTTTTAAAGCATTTTATGAGTTAAATTAAGCTTGAGAGAGACTTCCCTGGCAGTCCAGTGTTAAGACTTCGCCTTCCAAGGCAGGGGGTGCGAGTTTGGTCCCTGGTTGGGGAGCTAAGATCCCACATGCTTTGTGGCCAAAAAACCAAAAGATACAAAAGAAGCAATATTGTAACAAATTCAATAAAGACTTTAAAAATGGTCCACATCAAAAAAAAATCTTAAAAAAAAATAAGCTTGAGAAACAGCAATACATATATCACTGTGTTTTTCAATATGGTTATCTTTTGATTAAGCGTCTTTTTCTTATTTTAAATTTGTATTATGCCATATTCTAGAAACAACTGAAGTTGGGTTTAAGAGGATTAACCGAAGTATAGCAAGACATAGATGAAAAAGAGGGAAAGAAAAGTAGAGGTAGAAAATAGAAGCATATGATCACAATTATTCCCTATATTTATAAGCGATTTGCATTTCTTTCATCAGCCTTTGTCTTGTTTTGCATGCCTCATTAACTATCCTTATCTTTCCTGATACTTAATCAGGAAAGTAAAGGGGGCATCCTTCATCTGTTCACTGTTAGAATTTTACTTATATTTGTCCAAGTAAACTACAAAGTGTCTCCTCTGAGAGGTTCCAAGGGGGACAGTGCGAGTCCTTAGTGAGGGGAGAGGTTCTGGGAGAGGGTGTCATGCTTTATCCCCCAACACACTGCAGTCCTTGCCACCCCCTATTCCTCTGAGCCCTCACAGCCCTTGCCTGTGTCATCAACGTTGATATTTATTACATACAGTCTGAGTATGATAAAAAATTGTCTAGATTTCCTCCATTTGCCAGTTTTTTGTTACTATCATGAGTCTCAAATAATATGCTATTAAAGAAAACTTCCTCAAAACCATGTTGGTATCTTAGACTGCTAAATTGTGATTTCTTTCTTTCCAAGCTAAAAGTTCACAGCTTTTAGAGTTTACTTACAAATAGTTGTGACATATAGACAAGACTGAAAGTGTATTCCTGTAACTGTAGACTCATCTTTAAACAGAGAAGAAGTAAAAATATTTCAATAGTGAACTTTTTTAATTGAAAAAAAAGTATGTGAGATAAAATCCTTTATTTACTCTTTTGTGGTTCAAAGGACCACAAACATAGATTTGAAAGGTGTGGCTTCTACTCTTGATTTGGCCACTGACAACATGATATAAAATTGGCCATTAACCCCTTTGGGCTTCAGCTTCTTCACGTTTTTTTTTTTTAATTAAGGGCTTGGAGTAGATTATTTTTAAAGTATGATTTCTGCTCTTCCTCTACAATTATCATTTATTCATTGCCTAATGTGCAATGAAGTAGGCTTAACTCACTTGAAACTGCTAATGATCCTAGAAAAAGGGCTTTACTAGCATCTCCATTTTACAGGTAAATAAACTGTGGTAGAGATGGGGTAAACCTTTTGTTCAGAATAATACAGCTGGGCAGTGACAGAGCCAGAAATCCAACTGATTCTGTGTGACTCCAGAGTCCCTTGCGGTTCTTCTCCATTATGTAATCCTACTTTTATGAGAGGCGGTATACTTTCTTCTTTAAATGCATTCATTCTGGAGCTAGCCTGCAGAGGCAAAACCCAACTCTGCTACTTACCCACTATGCAACCTTTAACAAGTTACTTATTCCCAAGGTCTCAGTTTCAGTCTAAAAAGAGGGATAAAATAATTGTTCCTTCTGTTATGAGGTTGGAAAAGTTGTATACATAAAGGCTGTTATGACGTTGGAAAAGTTGTATCATAAAGTACTTAGGACAGTGTCTGATACAATAAGCATTCCTTCAGTGTTACCCACTGTTATCAGTGGGTAACGCTTATCCTTACTTATCCTTACTCTTACATCAAAAGTAGAGCCATGGGATTAAAATCAACCCATGCATAGATGTGGTTTGATTGTATCAATTTTTCTATGCATACTACTGTTCACTTTGTATGACAAAATATTCAGTTCTTTTAAATTGAAACTCTGCAAGTCAAATGGAATTTCATTTGTCCCATAATATCCTTGCCAATTTGATTTAAAAATTAATATGAAAAATCTCTTCATGCTATGCATGACTTTACCAGGGCTTCTAACTCCTATCAATTACACAGCAACGTCCATTTTCATGGTGAATCATTTATGAGTAGACATTCAGTTGGATGGTAACACTCGATGAGACCCATTTCAAGGCAGACTGCACAGTATGCCCAGATGTGTGCAGACACATGTACACCCAACTGGAATTAGATTCAGAATGCCCATGTTCCAGTCCTAACTGCTGATCCTTGCTAATAAAGTAGGAAAAAATCTTTTAATTTCTATGGGGTTAAATTTCTTCATCTGTAAAATAAACATAATACCTATTCCTTTATTTGGGTCTATTTTGAGGATCAAATGAGATAAAAGCTGTATATAGTGCTCTGCAAAATTCAAACTTCTCTTCAAAACTAAAATACATTATTATTGAAACTTAACTTTTAATTTTTTAAAACTTTGCTTTATTTTTTTTTTACATCTTTATTGGAGTATAATTGCTTTACAATGTTGTATTAGTTTCTGCTGTATAACAAAGTCAATCAGCTATATGTATACATATATCCCCATATCCCCTCCCTCTTGCGTCTCCCTCCCACCCTCCTGATCCCTCCCCTCTAGGTGGTCACAAAGCACCGAGCTGATCTCCCTGTGCTATGCGGCTGCTTCCCACTAGCTATCTATTTTACATTTGGTAGTGTATATATGTCATTTCTACTCTCTCAGTTCGAAACTTTGCTATAAATTCAGCCTGATTTGGCAATGGCCTGTCACACTACAACAGTTTCTAAATCTGGGTGCTCATATTTCTGTGCTTATCTCTCATAAGAGATCAAATACTTTGATGTTTCTTGGGTTACACAGATTATCTTCTCCAAGGGAGGTTTACTGCAAGGACCCACAAGAATAAGGGCAAAGGGGAGTCATCTCACAAATTACATACTTCTCTCATCCTAGTTATTCCAGACTGTGTAATGCACTTAGAATAATACAATGAGGTCCAGTGATCTATCTTTTCCTTGCTCACTGAGCATTCCAAAAGAGAGTATTAACAGGCTGTTGCTCTGTACAGAGCTCCTCTATCAGGCAAGAATTTGCTCTTTAGCAATTTGTGTCCAATTTGCAGATTGTAATTCCCAGCTTATACACCTGCCCACAACCTAGCTCGGTATAGCTAGGATCACAGGATTGATAGACCATGTTGTACCAGCTTTAGGAGCTTATGCCAAATAGCAACTGTTGGCCACTTTCTTTTGAGTGTGTATCCAAGACTTGAAGATCATGGATTACTTCTTCAGTTTAGCTGGTATTCTCCTTTTGAGGTTTACTTTTCTGAATCGTGTTTCTTAATCTTAACTCTTCATTCTACTGTTTTTTCAGCATTGTACATTAAAACAAGCAAGCATGCCACACTTGATTGAGCAATTAAAAACAATTTGGCCACACTTTCTTTTAATGCTGAATGAGCAAGCTATCTAAAAGGACTTTGGGAGTTATTAAGCTTCATACCTACTAGGCAATACCAAACTTAGGGAACCAAAGAGGGCCCAGGATAACCTGGACACAGGTTTGTTCCACCAAGTTCAACTGGAAGATTTTATGAAAAGAGAGAAGATAACCACTGGCCATAGGCCTGCCCATCACTCATAGCTGCAGATATTTTTCCTCTTCTTTTCACTACATTTTAACATACAATGCATAACAGTCACTGAGCCTGAAGCTGATGCTAGAGGAATTTTTCTCTTAAATATGTGTAGACCATTTTTACGTAGAATTCAAAGTCATTCAAGGTGGAGGCTTATTTATTTATGTATGGCAACATCTCTCTCTCTAGATATATCTAGCCTTGTTTCAGTTTTATTTGGTTGCCTTTTTTCTGACTTTCCCTGATTTTGCCGTTTTAATATTAGTGGTTTTTTTTTAATGCAGTCCTTGGTGAAATTGTAAAAGCAGGACATACTGAGAAACATAAAATCATCAAATGTTTATGCTATGGACCAAATATAATTACTCAGTTTGGGATACAGCCATAGATAGACATTTGCTGTTGGAATTTTAATGTCAAGTGGCAAGAGATTTCCATCTACTTTCATTCAAAAAGTTCATGGGCATGTGTCAGTCATCATATTTGTTTTTAGAAATAACATTACAGTGTTCCAACTTGTTTTTCCAATTAATTCTTCTCCACCATTATATTCTCAACATAATTCTACAGTAAATATCTAGATATGATCCCTATTCAAGAGCTATTTCTTATTTCTCTGAAAATTTCTGGAAGAAGGGATGTAGCTTTGTGATTTAATTGGATTTTTTTCCAATACAATCATAGCATGCTTCTAATTGTCAGATATTTCAAGAGAAAGTTAAATAAACACATTTTATGAACTGAAAACAAGTTTTATTGACCATTAACTTTTATAAGCTAATTTCAAGGTAGCACCTTGTACATTCAAATATGTTGCATCACTTTTTATTTATGGGTAATTATATCACTACATGATTTTGGAAAAATAGTGAAAACTTTTGGAGGGATCATATACTTAAAGTCACATAGGAAATTTATTAATGCAATTAATGTTTATATGGTTATAATGCATATTCTATTGACTTTATAAAATTCATTTAAATACTAGCTGTTGAGAAGTCAGTAAGTAATGAGAACTTGGTTTTAGAAATGCACTTTTAATCTGGTAAATATTAAAATGAACTATTATTGTTTTGACTGTTGTGGTTGAGTGACTAATATGTAAATCCTAAATAATGTTTTCTTTTTACTAACATTCAACCTTGCAATGGGGGAAAAATTCTAGATTATATGATTGAGTTTGTCATAATCACATCTCTTATGTAATCCAGATTTGCTACCCCCACGCTGAGGCTGGAAAGCTTCATCCAGTGCTGTTCTCTGCTACTCAGCCTAGAACCGTGGATGCTTTCCAACCAGCCCACTTACCTCCAATGGCACTGTTCCCCTGGAACTTATTTCAGAGTCTACCTTGCATGCATTTTTGCTGCTGACCCTGAGTACATTCTCCTAATACCTTTCTCTAGACCTTTTTCTCTTATGGCCACCCCTATAATTGTCTCAGGTGGCTTGAAAGAATTATAGGGGAAAAGTTATAGAAATTGATTAGGGGAAGGCCTGACTCATCAGTTTTCCAGACACACCAGATGTATGTGAATTATAGTTTAGGCTTGAGTAGAAAGAGATACCTGCTACTGTTTCCAAAGAATTATTAACCAATCTAAGGGCAGGCAGTGCTATATTATGTACCACACAAATAGATAATGGTCCTTACCAGGCCTATTTAAAATTATTCCCCATGCCTAGTAGAGTTTACTGTCCAAATGTGATAAATAAACCTTTGCTGGATGGTTCAGTGAAAATATTTTTGAAACTGTAAATGTCAACACTACAGTGTATATCACTCATTTACACATTCAATAGACATTTAATCAGGACAAATTTTATGTCAGCTGTTATATACAAATCATGTTATTGAATCAGCACTATAAAGCTTAAAGAGGGTAAGACACTTAAAGTCACACAGCTAATAAGTTTTAAGTCTGTTAGATTACTAACAGATCTGTTTAATTTCAAATCCAATGACTATTTCACTGTATCTCAGTTTATTTTACATCTCCTAGAGATGTTCAAAAACAGCAGAATAATAAAATTATTGAGAATGAGAATGGTTAACACCTATTCAATTCTTTCAAAGTGTTAGGCATTTAGCAAAGTGTCTTACATTATTTATGTTATTTAATACTCACACAATACTCTGTAATAAATACTGTTGTTCCTATAATGCTGATGCAAAAACTGAATTTCAGAGAATCAAGTCACACACTCAGAACTAAATTTTATACTCTAGCTGTCCTACTCTAAACTCATGTGTTTTACTATGTGGGGCAGGGGGCTGATAAATGTGAATAGGATAAAGGACTATCAAAATAAAGACTGGAATAAGTTATTTACAAAGGGAGGTTTTAGCTGGATAAGTGCATAAACTTAGAGAGCTCATAGAGTTTAGCTGCAAGAGTGATGTACTAAACAGGGTTAGAAGAAAGAAGTACTCAAGTATACCTTGATAAATCTGAACGAGGTTTTGGGGTGAGGTTAAATTGTGGAACCATTTATGGAAGATCAACTCGTGGGAATACAAAAAGAGGAAAGTTGGGTAACCTGGGCATGCAGTACTATGGAAAATCCACTAAGGCAGAAGGGAAATGAATGGATAAAGGCATTTTTGATTACTTTCTGTCAGGAAGTTGGCTAGAACCACAGTGAAGGAATAGGGAGTTTGAATGAAGTAATTCAGACATAGATAATGATTTTTGAGGGATTTTAATGGCAATAGGAGTCTATCGCACACTTTTAAGAAAAAGGCATATGCTTTAACTCATACAATCACTTTTATTGGCATAACAAAATGGCAATATTGGGCTTCCCTGGTGGCGCAGTGGTTGAGAGTCCGCCTGCCGATGCAGGGGACACGGGTTCGTGCCCCGGTCCGGGAAGATCCCACATGCCGTGGAGCAGCTGGGCCCGTGAGCCATGGCCGCTGAGCCTGCGCGTCCGGAGCCTGTGCTCCGCAACGGGAGAGGCCACAACAGTGAGAGGCCCAAGTACCGCAAAAAAAAAAAAGGCATTATTGTAATCAATAAGAGTTTCAAACATTTCCTACATTTTTCCAATATGTAACGTAAAGGCAAATGTAGAAAGGACAAAAGAAAACAGCTGTGTATGGCTCGATTTCAATTTATTTATTTGATTAGTATCTCTAACTTAAGTTCACATTAAAATAGAGGAGAAAATTCTTCTCTATGCATAGAAATATATCTCATTGTAAAGGTTAATAACTTAGAAACTATGACAGCAATTTTCTTCAGTACTGGCTTGATGTTAAATGGAAGAATATTCCACTACGGCTAACTTTGAATTTTATCACTATAGACAATTGAATGCTATTGAGCTAAATAAAAGGGCCCTGGCAAATTTCTGTAATGAGAATTTTCTTATTCATATTACTTACACTTGGATGAAGTAATTTTCCTCTTTTTACCAATAAAAAAGATAACATTTGTGGAAGTTTCTTTTGAGAGGTCATTTGCAGATATAAACACTTTTTTGAAAGATAAGAAAGAATGGCTTTTCTGTTTCTAGAGATTCTCATGTTTCAATAGACATTGAAACCTTCACAGAAATTATACCAGCAATGTCAACTTTGAAATACCTCCAACATTGTCAACTATGTTAAGATATGGGGATTGAATAGAATAAATAACATTGTTCTGAAAGAGTCTGGAGTAGGATTAGAATAAACTTTTTAAATGAATATGCTTGGTTTCAGTTTCAACTATTTTTAAGCTTGAGCAACACTTTTTTTTTCAACAAACACATGGTTCTTTAAAATCCCCAGAGATCCAACCTGCACTATTTTAAAACATTTGCCCACTTCTTTGCCCACTGTTTCACTTTTTTAAAAAAAAATCATAATTACATTGGAGTGTTGATTACGAAAAGTATTGATTAACAGCATTGCAAGATATTTCAAAAGACTATCAGATCTAATATTCACCTTCTAGGGAAGACTTTTAAATGGGTTGTTATACTTGGAATGGACAGGTATAATACCCAGAACTGATCATCATGCCATCCTCATTAAAGCCAACCCAAAGTTACCAACAGAGAACCCAAGGGGTGACCTACATGTGATTCCACAGATCTAACGTGGTATCAAGATCTGGCTCATGGCAGTTAAGTAGCTTAAGTTCATCACCGCAATTTTCATCAGCAGCCCTCCACACAGTCACCCCTAATGAAACACAATCCCCAAGCAAATACCAAGTGCTCGTGGAAATACAACCTCAAAAAATGTTCCTTAGCCTTCTGTTTCAACTAGAATGCTACCTATAAGCTTCCTCTATATAGAAATTCTGAAGTTTCTGGAGATTATATGTACATGTATATATATATATATGTATATATGTGTATATATATAGTTATATATAGTATGTTATTATATATAACACGTACATATATATAATCTTAAACACTTTTCTTATAATATATAATACATTCACTTCTGGTTATCAACTCCAAAGATTGAAAACACTGTCCAGGTAGATTATACATGTTTACAAGTAACATGTGACCCTTATAAGGAACCCCAATTCATGCCCACTTCCTCAGGCAGGTTAAGTCATCATACTTCTGTCAGTTTACACATAGAGGTCTTATTAACTAAATCTTCAATCCATTCAGTTTCTCTTTTCTAGACTTTATTTTATTTTCCCCTTCCATCAGATTTTGTGGCACCATTTTCCTTACTTTCTTAACTTTTCTAGTTATTGTTTAGTTTCTGGGTTATTTTTTTGAACTTGTGTCCTAAGGCTTCTGCTCTTTTGCATCCACAGCTTCCCAAACAACCCTAACCACTCTTCGACTACTACGTGTTTGCTAATGAATAGTAGTCCTATCTCTTTTGTAATCCAGATCTATATCTCCAACAGCCTACCAGATATCTCCTTTCATGTTTCATATATGCAAAATGGAAATAAGTAAATCAATCAATCCAACAGAATACAATAACAAATCTAGCCCCTTCAACGTGTTTAGTTTTTAAAGTGACATCATGACTAGATTTAGTCACCGAAGGCAAATTTGTATTTATTTCCTTAACAGCACTATCCTCTACTTTGCCCCTTCTAATAGGTCATCAAGTCTTGTTGATCTCTACAGCTTTGGTCTCTTTAATCATGTGTGTTTTATACATTTCCTCTGCCCCTTATTTAGTCTAGTCTCCTATAATTTCTCATATGACATAAGGAAAATAACCTCCTATATCGCTTGGTTGTAATCATATTCTCACATCCTTACCATAGAGATACACACATTGCTTAGATAGTGAATCATGTTAGTAACAGATGTGGTGGTAAAAAATGTGCTCTCTGTGCTAAAATAACCTATATACCATGTAATTTTTAATAAACTATTTGTTTTTAAGTGGCTCAGATATCTACATTGCAGGAAATATTTAATGTAAGGTTAAGATGAAAGGAAAAATGTATGGTAAATTTCAATAGATTAACAGGTGCTAGATGGTCTGGGAGATCATAGGCATCAGGGGTAAGGGTGGTTATCAGTTCTGCTATATGCATTATCCAAAGTCACAAACACAAGAGAATCATTTCCTCTTTTAAAAATAATCTTGGGCTTCCATCTTTGACAAACTTGTCACATATAAAACTTGAATTGGAGTTATAAAAATCCTGTACCTTTTTGAGTTTAAATAACTCAGTTGGATCAACACTTCATGTCTAGAGTGGCAGACTAAATTAAATTCAGTTGTAAGGGGAATGAAAAAAGATTGCAAAGGTAATGGAAATATAGTACCCCATCAGTACAAGGACAGGAAAGTCAAGAAGGTGAAATGGTGGAGAAAAGTCCTCTTGAAGGAAATGAAATTAGAAAAGAGATTCCTTTGGACTAATTGCCTATCTACTGTATGGTAAGTAATGTAAGCCATTTGAAATAAAATTCACTTAAAAAAAGTTTTGGTGCCGCTGGGAAGGGGAGAAGCTGCTGCCGCCGCCACCATTGCTGGCAGCTGCGGAGACAGGTCACTACCTTTCCATTTCTCACAATTGGGCTGAGCACGACTGAACCATGGGGGAACACAGTCCAGACGACAGCATCAGCTACTTTGAGGTAGAGGAAGATGAGCTGACCCCTGATGACAAGATGCTCAGGTTTGTGGATAAGAACGGACTGGTGCCTTCCTCATCTGGAACTGTTTATGATAGGACAACTGTTCTTATCGAGCAGGATCCTGGCACTTTGAAAGACGAAGATGACGACGGACAGTACGGAGAACACTTGCCTTTTCTAGTAGGGGGTGAAGAGGGCTTTCATCTAATAGATCATGAAGCAATGTCCCAGGGTTATGTGCAACACATTATCTCACCAGATCAGATTCATTTAACAATAAACCCTGGTTCCACGCCCATGCCAAGAAATATTGAAGGTGCAACCCTCACAACTGCAGTCGGAATGTCCAGAAACGAAACATAACGAAGTAAAGCGGTACCAGTGCACCTTTGAGGGCTGTCCCCGCACCTACAGCACAGCAGGCAACCTGAGCACCCACCAGAAGACCCACCGGGGAGAGTACACCTTTGTCAGTAATCAGCAGGGCTGCAGCAAGGCCTTCCTCACCTCCTACAGCCTCAGGATCCACGTGCAGTGCACACAAAGGAGAAGCCGTTTGAGTGCGAAGTGCAGGGCTGTGAGAAGGCGTTCAACACGCTGTACAGGCTGAAAACACATCAGAGGCTTCACACAGGGAAGACGTTTAACTGTGAATCTGAAGGCTGCAGCAAGTACTTCACCACGCTCAGTGATCTGAGGAAGCACATTCGAACCCAGACAGTAGAAAAGCCATTTCGGTGTGATCATGATGGCTGTGGAAAAGCATTTGCAGCAAGCCACCACCTCAGAACTCACGTCCGTACACATACTGGTGAAAGACCCTTTGTCTGCCCCAGTAATGGCTGTGAGAAAACTTTCAGCACTCAATGCAGTCTCAAAAGTCACATGAAAGGTCACGATAACAAAGGAAATTCATACAGTGCACTTCTAAATCACAATGGATCCGAGGATACAAATCACTCACTCTGAGGAATTTAAGCCTTCTGTCCACAGATTCCGAATTTCAAGAACATTCCAATACAGGCCAGAATGCTCACTTTCAGCACACTTTCACCAGCCATCATTTTTGAACCAATGTTCCGGAAGTCAGCTGACCCAGCAATCCAGGAAGATCCTCAACAGACAGCCTGGCATCTCTGAGCCACCCCCGTCTCTACTACCAGCCTCAGCACCGTCTACTCCTCTGCCTGCTCCCTCCCTAGGAACTGGCTCCCAGCAAGCTGCATTTGGCAACCCACCTGCTCTCTTACAACCTCCAGAAGTGCTTGTTCTCCACAGCACACAGTTTGCTGCTAATCATCAAGAGATTCTTCCGCACCCTCAGGCACCGCAGCCCATTGTGCCGGGACTTTCTGTTGTCGCTGGGGCTTTGGCGTCAGCAGCGGCAGTGGCGTCAGCCATGGCAGCACCGCCTCCACCACAGAGTACTACTGAGCCCCTGCTGGCCATGGTCCAGACTCTGACCGTGGATGCCAACTCCGTTAACTAGTAATCCCACTATAACCATCACCCCGACTCCGAGCACGGCTCTCCTGCAGCCCAGCCTCGTCACGGGAGAACAGAACTTACAGTGGATACCGAATGGTGCCACCAGCTCACCACACACCCAAGAACAAATTCAGCAAACATCTAAAGTTGAGAAGGTGTTTTTTACCACTGCAGTACCAGTAGCCAGTAGCACAGGGAGCGCTGTACAGCAGGTTGGCCTCAGCGTCCCTGTGATCATCATCAAACAAGAGGAGGCCTGTCAGTGTCAGTGTGCGTGCCGGGACTCCACCAAGGCGCAGGCAGCCAGCAGGAGGAAGGGCTGTCCTTCCCCTCCTGCTCCAGCGCTGAGCACCCAGCATCCTGATGAGCCCAGCCTGAAGCTACCACCGCAGACTTTTTCCCCGCCCCCGATCCCCCTGTCGTCCTCCTCCACCACATCCTTTTCCTGTGAGCAAAGCAGACAAGCAGTGACTCCTTCAGACCCTCAAGACAGAAACGTTACGTGCCATGGATACGTCAGAGTTTCTGTCCCTCCAGAACCTGGACACGCCGTCCAATCTGATTCCCACTGAAGCACTACTGCAGGTGGAGGAGATGGGCCTGACCAGCAGCTTCTCCAAGTGAAAGACCCGGAGGTGCTCACCTCCAGGAACAGAGGCTGAGCAGGAGGTAGAAGGTGCGATGCCTACCATCGTAGGGTCAGCAGTTTGAAGGAGGAAGAAATCTACTGTTTGAAATCCTCACCTTTCAGACTCATTTTCTTGGTCACAAGACACCTATGGTCACATAATCTATGAAAAAGGAGGCCAGAATATAAAATGGAGTAAATATAGCCTCTTCAATAAGTGGTGCTGGAAAAACTGGACAGCTACATGTAAAAGAAAGTAATTAGAACACTTCCTAACACCATACACAAAAATAAACTCAAAATGGATTAAAGACCTAAATGTAAGGCCAGACTCTATAAAACTCTTAGAGGAAAACATGGGCAGGACTTGCTTTGACATAAATTACAGCAAGATCTTTTTTGACCCATTTTGTAGAGTAATGAGAAGAAAAACAAAAATAAACAATGGGACCTAATGAAACTTAAAAGCTTTTACACAGCAAAGGAAACCATAAATGAGATTAAAATACAACCCTCAGAATGGGAGAAAGTATTTGCAAAGGAAGCAACTGACAAAGGATTAATCTCCAAAATATACAAATAGCATGCTGCTCAATATCAAAAAAACAAACAACCCAATCCAAAAAAGGGTAGAAGCCCTAAATAGACATTTCTCCAAAGAAGATATACAGATGGCCAACAAACACATGAAAAGATGCTCAATATCAGTAATTATTAGAGAAATGCAAATCAAAACTACAATGAGGTATCACCTCACACCAGTCAGAATGGACATCATCAAAAAAAAAAACTACAAACAATAAATGCTGGAGAGGGTGTGGAGAAAAGGGAGCCCTCATGCATTGTTGGTGGGAATGTAAATTGATACAGCCACTATGGAGAACAGTATAGAGGTTCCTTAAAAAACTAATAACAGAACAATCCCATTACTGGGCATATACCCAGAGAAAAGCATAATTCATAAAGACACATGCACCCCAATGTTCATTGCAACAATATTTACAATAACTAGGACATGGAAGCAACCTAAATCCCCATCAACAGAGGAATGGATAAAGAAGATGCAGTACATATATACAGTGGAATATTACTCAGCCGTAAAAAGGAACAAAACTCTCATACAGAATGAAGTAAGTCAGGAAGAGAAAAACAAATATCGTATATTAACGCATATATGTAGAATCTAGACAAATGGTATAGATGATCTATTTGCAAAGCAGAAATAGACACAGACATAGAGAACAAATGTATGCATACCAAGGGGGAAAGGGGAGGGGTGGGAGGAATTGAGAGATTGGGGTTGACATATATACGCTATTGATACTATGTATAAAATATAATAGGTAACTAATGAGAACCTACTATATAGCACAGGGAATTCTATTCAATGCTCTGTGGTGACCTAAATGGGAAGGAAATCCAAAGAAGAGGGGATATGTATATGTATAACTGATTCATTTTGCTGTACAGTAGAAACTAACACAACATTGTAAAGCAACTATACTGCAATAAAAACTAATTTAAAAAATTAGGAAGATATATGAAGTGATTTATTTATATCAAAGTTAGTGGAACAGAGAAAAACACAATTTAAAATGAAATAATCAGGGACTTCCCTGGTGGTCCAGTGGTTAAGACTTTGCCTTCCAATGCAGGCGGTGCAGGCTCAGTCCCTGGTCGGGGAGCTAAGATCCCACATGCCTTGGGGCCAAAACACCAAAACATAAAACAGAAGCAATACTGTAACAAATTCAATAAAGACTTTAAAAATGGTCCACATCAAAAAATCTTAAAAAAAAATGAAATAATCAATTTTCCAGCAAAGATATTTGATCATGGAATTGCCAGTTATATAGCATCTTTAATGTTTAAGACTAATACATGTAGAGTCTGAGTTATAAACTGTGAGTAATATCACTGCCCAACTCAATCCAAAAAAAACCCAATATAACAGCATCCACAAATTCTTAAGTTTGTTACATACACACACACACACACATACACACACAGAGCAAACCATATACTTCCTTATGTACATAGGTAATTATATTTCATAACCATGAAACATAGATATATTAATTCAAATTTTTCTTTCTTTCTTATTTTGTCTGTGACAACAACAAAACGAACAAAGCCAGGTAGAAAACAAGAATGACCATGAACTTTGAGGGCAAGGGTATAATTCAACCAAATTCAAATATCTCTAACTCTGTAATAATAGAAATAGCACCTAGGTATACAACATATGAGCAACAGTCAATTTCATACCCTTCTACCTTGTTAAGTGGTATCAGATGTAGTCAACATTGGTGCTTCCAAAAGAGACACAATATTTTTATTCACATTGGAAAAATAAGAAACACTCCCAAGAAGAGGATATAACTCCTTATATGTTTACTGAGAATTTCATGTACTCTCTTGATATTTACTCATGCTGTAATCGCTACTAGGTCACAGATGACTGTGGTAAACTCAATCAGGCACTAAGAAACAATACTCTTACTTCAACTAAATGAGTGCAATAGTTTGTTTGTTCTTCCACTAGTAGATTGTTCTGATCTCTTTCAAGTGTAGACCCCCCATCTCAGCACACACCCCCCTTTTTTTTTTAATTAGGATCCCAAGTTCAATAAGCATAAATAGTAAGTTACAAGATGTAAGGGCAGGATCACAAAAGAATAGTGTTCTCAGTCACATTGTCACCTGTTTAAAGAAACCAATTAAGCAACTGCCCTGATATTTCATTCTATCACTCTCTTTCTTTTTATATGTGTAACATGTATTCCATTTGCCAAGAGCTGTGATCAATGTTTCAGAAGTGTTATCTTCTTTTAATAATGACCCAATTCTTAAAATTTTTTCAGTGAGAAAACTGAGGCAGAGTGACATTAAGTAATTTGTCCAAGGTCACCTAACTTGCAAGGGGTAGAGGTGGGATTTGAACTCCGACCATAGGACTTTAGAGCCCATACTCTTAACCACTACAAGGTACAGCCCCTTATATTAGCTTGGAAGAAATCTTTTAAAATAACTAATGATGTTTGATGCAAATGAGATTCCAGATCCAAAATTCATCATTCATGGAGTTGAAAGGAGATCTCCAAATTTATCCTAATCCCCCATACACACACCTGCTAAAGCCTAGTATATCTGGCAAATATTTGGTACTCATTATATATTTGCTGAATCAACAAATGAAAGAATACAGTATGAATATCCAAGTCAACTCAGACAGGAAGATGTCATTATCTAAGGCTTATTATTTTTTGGAATAGTGGCTTTGACTCTATTTCAAGGTGATAGCACTATTTTTGACACTGCAATAGCTCAATCATTACAAATACTATAGGCACTGGGATCATTATAATTGGTCAGTTCAATGATATCCATTAGATTGGGAGTTGATCAGAAAGAGATAATATATAAACTTGGATAAAGCATTATATATTTTAAAATTTTTCTTCCCAGCTTTATTGAGATATTATTTACATATAGCATATGTAAATTTAGGGGTGTACACTGTGATGATTAGATATATGTATATATTACAAAATGATTACCACAATAAGGTTAGTTAGTATCTCTATCCCATCACATAGGCATAGTTGTTTTCGTGTGTGGTGATAACATTTACTTTCAAGTATATAATACAGTATTAATAATTATAGATACTATTATATTGATGATTTTAGGTGTTGATCCAGTCTTTTTTTCCATTTTTTTTAGTTATCTATTTTATACATATTAGTGTATATATGTCAATCCCAATCTCCCAATTCATCCCACCACCACCACCACCACCAAAGCATTATATATTTTTAAAGGAGAAAAAGAATGTTGACTGCAGGAAACATAAAATATAAATGAACATAAGTTGGACTTATGTTCTCCATAAGGAGGACTAAAAGTAGGTGCTGTAGGAGTACTTGTTGATTGATGTCTTGGATCAGTGAATTATAGCAAATTTAGATTTCTTTATATAACTGACACTTTTTAAATCATACCTAAGTAAACCAAATCCACTCTTGGAAGTCTTCAGTTGTTTCATTGTGCCTTGTTTCATGACCAAATGTTCTTCTTAATTTCAGAAGGCAATATAATAAGCAATTATTTAAATACAAACTATGTGGTCAAAAGCTATTGACTTATGAGAGATCAGACTCAGGCAACATTAGGAGAATTAATGAAATTATAGTGAGTAAAGAGACAAATGCCAATGGGGGAGTAATCTATAATATCTGTACCTTCGGTAATGCATGTGGAAAATTTCCAAGAGGGCTCCTCTAAGGAAAAAGCTAATTATTTCAGATGTCTCCTCTGTAAAGTCACAGGTCTATAATCTCTTGTCAAAATGTATAACTTTTAGAAAAGAGTAGAAAACAGCTATGGATGAGTGGAAAAGTGCCGGCTCCCAAGGAGAAAATGATTGGGCTCTAGATGACAGCCTATCCTGGAGGAAGACAGAGGAACCCCATTGAGACAGAACAAACCATAGCAATTTCATCTTTAATATATTGGATTAAAAAGTCCAGGGGAGAAAGCAATTGTTCATGATTTTCTCATTAATATACTATTTAAGAATGTCAGAAGCATCATGACTACTCATGGAAAGATTTTTCAAAATGAAAATCTTAATTATTACCCATAATATTATCTATTTAAATAATAATCAACACCTAAGCCCTGAAAAGTTGACCAATACCAGGAATATGAATAGTTGTATTTCTGTTTCAGTCAGAAAACAGAAAAAAATAAAATACCAGTGAATCAATTTTTCCCTCCCCAATTTTTCATTTGCTATATTTGTCAAAAAAAATTAAAAGATAGTTTAGAAAATAGAACAAAATTAAATCATTGAGTTTTTGTCTGTAAAGCATTTTAGGTAAACAATATTTTCAAAAGGTTCTATCATCTAATTTCCACCTGAAGGTTTTGAATCATACACAGTCCAGGAAGTCTGGCAGTAGAGGAAAGCAGAACCATAGGAATTTGAGATATATTAGATTTAGTACCCAGGAGGCTACTCATTTCAAAATAAAATTTTCCAAATTTTTAAAGCAGTTCTCTTCTCTGAGCATACTTGAATGCCCTTCTTTTTTCCAATGGCTATCACAACATTCTCAAATCTATATCTACCCCAAATTTCATCTTTCTTTCCATACTTCAACTATATTTTAATTTTGCTGTCCCCCTTTTCATTGCTTTTTTTCTGTGCTTAATTCCCTGAACATAGAAACCACAAAATATTGAGACTAAATAGAAAAATGTAATTAAGAAATCCATCAAAAAAAAAAAGAAAAAGAGGGCTTCCCTGGTGGTGCAGGGGTTGAGAGTCCACCTGCCGATGCAGGGGACATGGGTTCGTGCCCCGGTCCGGGAAGATCCCACATGCCGCGGAGCGGCTGGGCCCGTGAGCCATGGCTGCTGAGCCTGCGCGTCCGGAGCCTGTGCTCCGCAACGGGAGAGGCCACAACAATGAGAGGCCCGCGTACCGAAAAAATAAATAAATAAAAATAAATAAATAAATAAAGTTATTAAAAAAGAGAGAGAGAAAATGTACATTAGAGTTTATGCAAAGAGAAGGAAAATTCTAGATAGAGGAATGTGTCTCAGCCTCTTTAACTCACATGCCCCTTAAGTATACAAAAGAAAAAAAGAAGCGTTTACTTAATGTTATTTAACATTTCAGGGTACGTTTTATGTGGTGTAATGAAAACAAGTCATACTATAAGACATAATTTTTATGTTGACTATCTTTTATCTTTTTTTTTAAACGTCTTTATTGGAGTATAATTGCTTTACAATGGTGTGTTAATTTCTGCTTTATAACAAAGTGAATCAGCTATACATATACATATATCCCCATATCTCTTCCCACTTGCATCTCCCTCCCTTCTACCCTCCTTATCCCACCCCTGTAGGTGGTCACAAAGCACCAAGCTGTTCTCCCTGTGCTATGCTGTTGCTTCCCACTAGCTATCTATTTTACATTTGGTAGTATATATAAGTCCATGCCACTCTCTCACTTCTTCCCAGCTTACCCTTCCCCCTCCCCATGTTCTCAAGTCCATTCTCTATGCCTGCATCTTTATTCCTGTCCTGCCCCTAGGTTCTTCAGAACCTTTTTTTTTTTTAGATTCCATATATATGCGTTAGCATATGGTATCTGTTTTTCTCTTTCTGACTTACTTCACTCTGTAGGACAGACTCTAGTTCCATCCACCTCAATACAAATAACTCAATTTTGTTTCTTTATATGGCTGAGTAATATTCCATTGTATATATGTGCCACATCTTCTTTATCCATTCATCTGTTGATGGACACTTAGGTTGCTTCCACGTCCAGGTTATTGTAAATACAGCTGCAGTGAACACTGTGGTACATGACTCTTTTTGGATTTTGGTTTTCTCAGGGTATATGCCCAGTAGTGCTATTGCTGGGTCGTATGGTAGTTTCTTTTTTAGTTTTTTAAGGAAGCTCCGCACTGTTCTCCATAGTGGCTATATCAATTTACATTCCCACCAACGGTGTAAGAGGGTTCCCTCTTCTCCACACCCTCTCCAGCATTTATTGTTTGTAGATTTTTAATGATGGCCATTCTGACTGGTGTGAGGTGATACCTAATTGTAGTTTTGGTTTGCATTTCTCTAATGATTAGTGATGTTGCACATCCTTTCTTGTGTTTGTTGGCAATCTGTATATCTTCTTTGGAGAAATGTCTATTTAGGTCTTCAGCCCATTTTTGGATTGGGTTGTTTGTTTTTTTGTTATTGAGCTGCATGAAATGCTTGTAAATTTTGGAGATTAATCCTTTGTCAGTTGCTTCATTTGCAAATATTTTCTCCCATTCTGAGGGTTGTCTTTTTGTCTTGTTTATGGTTTCCTTTGCTATTCAAAAGCTTTGAAGTTTCATTAGGTCCCATTTGTTTATTTTTGTTTTTATTTCCATTTCTCTAGGAGGTGGGTCAAAAAGGATCTTGCTGTGATTTATGTCATAGAGTGTTCTGCCTGTGTTTTCCTCTAAGAGTTTGATGGTGTCTGGCCTTACATTTAGGTCTTTAATCCATTTTGAGTTTATTTTTGTGTATCGTGTTGCAGAGTGTTCTAATTTCATTCTTTTACATGTAGCTGTCCAGTTTTTCCAGCACCACTTACTGAAGAGGCTGTCTTTTCTCCATTGTATAGTCTTGCCTCCTTTATCAAAAATAAGGTGACCATATGTATGTGAGTTTTTCTCTGGGCTTTCTATCCTGTTCCATTGATCTATCTTTCTGTTTTTGTGCCAGTACCATACTGCCTTGATTACTGTAGCTTTGCAGTATAGTCTGAAGTCAGGGAGTCTGATTCCTCCAGCTCCGTTTTCCTTTCTCAAGATTGCTTTGGCTATTCAGGGTTTGGTGTTACCATACAAATTGTGAAATTTTTTGTTCCAGTTCTGTGAAAAATATCAGTGGTAGTTTGATAGGGACTGCATTGAATCTGTAGATCGCTTTGTATAGTAGAGTCATTTTCACAATGTTGATTCTTCCAGTCCAAGAACATGGTATACCTCTCTGTCTGTTTGTATCATCTTTAATTTGTTTCATCAGTGTCTTATAGCTTTCTGCATACAGGTCTTTTGTCTCCTTAGGTGGGTTTATTCCTAGGTATTTTGAATATCTTTTTTCTAACTACCCAAGACTCTCTTCTAACCTTTCTCTCAATATGATGTGTCATTCCAAGGGGTCATGATGCCATTTCTCAGGGAAGAAGCACTTCACCAAGTTTTACAAACAACTGAGCAAAAAATTCCTCTTCCATATGTGTGTCCATGAATTACAGTTTAGAAATCCCCTTGTGGACATTTGGAACAAATATTTTGTGTTGTAAATCAGAACATCAGATCTGTAGGGAGATTTTACAAAATTGTGGCAGACTGAAGCCACATCCATGGCCAAGCAGTCAGCTTAATAATCACAAGCTCATATGAAATTGTATGACATGTGCAGGGACACATAGCAAACAAAACATTTACAGGCACTTCTTTATTTGCCAGATAATTGCTCTGGTGCCTGTGAACCTGTTGTACTATAGGCATAGACACAGAATAGGTAAGGATAAAAATGTGAGAAGGACTAAATAAAACAGTCACTCCAAATAAAGCAGAGGGCTTTTTGTTTGTTTGTTTGGGGTTTTTTTTCCCCCCTTCTCTCACTTTTTGATAGTCTGATTTGTTTACATTGCATGATTGGTTTACATTACAACAAAAGCGTCTGAGAAATTCAGCTTGTCCAAGATGCCAACTCAAAGTGTCTCAGACAGGCTTTCTGCCATGGGCCAGGTCCAGGCTGCAAATGCTGGGACCAGGAATACAACATACATGGGCCCTAGGGTTAGACTTAGTTATAATTATAGGGCAGGAATATGTTCTTTCCATGAGAATGTGGAGGATTGCAAATGAGGAGAGTGGGGAAGGACCATGGGCTCAGAATCCATAGGTTGATGAAGAATTTCTATATTTCACTATGAGAAGGATGCTTGGTTGTAAGGAGACTAATCGGCTCTAAAGCTAGAAGTTCAACACAGGAAAGAAGGAAATGTTTCCAGCCAAAGGATTGGGTTTAAGGACCCCAATTTAAACAATGCAAGTGGAGAGGATCCAAACTGTTAAACCAAATTCAAGTGCAGAAAACATGAGAGATCAAGTGAAAGAAATGCCGGTATAAGAGCTACCTGAAATAGCAAGTTCTCAGACATGGGCTAGGATATATCAAATGGCAGGATCTAATAGGTTCCTAGGTATGGGAGGCTGAAAAATTGTTCCCAAAGATGTCCATGTCCTAATCCCCAGAATCTGTCAGTATGTTTCTTTAACTGGCAAAAGGCTCACTAAAGAAGGGACTAAATTAAGCATTTTGAGATGTGGAGATTATCTTGGATTATCCTGGGCTCAGTGTAATCACAAAGTCCTAATAATAAGGAATCAGAAGGGTCAGAGTTAGAGAAGATGATGTGACTAGGAAGCAGAGGGAGAGAAGGGTATTTGATGGTAGAAATAGGGGTCAGAATGATGCAGGATCATAAGCCAATGAATATGGGGAGCCTCTTGAAGCTGGAAAAGGCAAGTGAAATGATTCTTCCTTAGCACCTACAGGAGGAATAAAGCCCTGCAAAGTCATTTTAGAATTCTGATCTCAAGAACAGAAAGATCATACATTGATATTCCTTTAAGGCTTTTTATTTGTGGTAATTTATTACAGTGGCAATTGGAAGCTAATACAATAGGAATGATGACACGAGTGAGAGACCCAGGAAGGGAGATACTATACAATAAAGGTTAGAAATCACATATTTACAGAGAGGTAATAAGAAGGTAAGAACCTAGGAACAATAGGGTCTGTACAGAAGGTCCAAGAAAAACCAATAAAAAATGAGCTATCCTTACATTTGTTGCAAGAACTGCCTATATTTTCCCATTCCATGGACAAGACAAGGCTAAGTCGATAGACACACCTCAATGGAGGTAAGGTTTATGAGTATAGAAGACAAGCAAAACAATACCATGGTCCAATAAAACACTAGCAGGGAGAATATCAGTGCCATCCATGATGCCATCTTTAAAAGTTCAGGGTGCAGTAAGTTCAAATATGGCTGCTTTGTGTGTCATCTGCTATGGATATATCCATCATCCACTAATTTATGAGAAAGATTGCTTTACTTTCCCATAGGGATAGAATGACTCATTACCCTTCCTTCTCACTTTTCTTTTCCTACCTTGAACAGCTTTTTTTTCAGGTAAGTTTCCACTAAAATGCCCTTCATTATTCATTTTATATCTTAACAATTGAACAAGAACACTGTCTTAACATAGCTTCACTGCAGGTTGCTGACATGTATAACTTTCAGTAAGGGCTCACTAACCACACACTAATAACCCCCATATAAATAATTAAACATACCCAGAGCACTGACACATTGTTATTCTAACTCTAGAGAGAAAGGAAATAGGATTTTCTCACACACAAGTGCTGCTTTTTCTGTAATCTTAGCATACCCTAGGACTAGCTTCTAACTCACCCCACACAGTGTTTCTGAAGTCCTCCACTTATAGCTAAGGTACTTATGATGCCCCACTGGAAAAGAAAGGCAGAGGGAATAATTGTCAGAGTGAGATTCTAAATAAGATTAATTGTAGAAGCTTGTCTGACTTTTGCCTCTAACTCACTGACCTTGAGCGTTAAGCCTTCCCTTTAATCCTACTACAGGGTTAGTCCAGAATTGGGAAATATACACATGCTGCGAGTCATGCTTCTTATGTCTATGATGGATATTACCAATCAATCAGAGTGCAATTTCTTTCTAAACTATCACAGTTCAATTTTCCACTAAAGTAGGTGCAGCCTCACAATTTTCATTATAATAAACTAGACAGCTGTTGCCTTGGTCATAACACCTATTCCACACGTAGCCTATTTTCCTTGGTGGATTTCTCTCCGTATTCAAATCTAAAACTAGTGGACAACTTTAGGAAGCGGGGAACTATGTGTCAGTTGTTCTCAAGCACAACCCATTTTTGTGTCTAGGTCTGGGGTGACTTTGTTGCTCTTTTCAATTCTCGGGTATTTTTTAATTGCATTCTTTGAGGTTTGTCTCTGAACCCCATTGCTGGATATTACCAGTGCTAACCCTATCTTCTATTTTGAATCCACTATTGGTAAAGGACCACTATTAACTAATCTGTTGAAACCAACATTTGTCTTCTCCACTAGACCATCTCTATTGACCTTAGAAGCTCTATCATCTTTAGCTTCAGACTTGGTAAGAATTAAGCTTATAGTAGCAACGTTCTTCTACCATTCTCTCTTACGCTGACTTCCCAGGAGAATCTGGGTTGTTCTAAGACCTATGTATAACATTTTAATTACTCCCAAATTCCTAGCTCAGTCTCACCTTTCCTAGAGTGTCCAATGCTACCACTATCTGACACGCATGATCTTTTCATCAGCACGTATAGTTGACATAGTTCAGCTAACAATCCCTCTGTGGTTTAGAATTACTTTAGTGAGATTAAAGGGAAAAGGATAAGAATGAAAGGAAAATGAACAAGTGGCAACACTTTTTCTGTGCTGTTGAAAAATCGTGCATCCATGAGCTGCAGGTCCTTTTACATCTGAGTAAAAGTTTTCTCAGAGCCTACCTCTGAGTATTCTCCAGTATTCTGTAGTTTCTCTGATGATTAAAGATCTGTGAAGGTGCTGCTGAATAGCAAGCAATCATCTTGTATTTTGCTGTCCTAAGAACATAAAGTTCAACTCTATATAGTAGCATTTAATTATTTTAATGCTAGTTGTGGTATGTGCATTGATGGTCATCAACTTCATTTTTGTGTGAAGTAAATTTAGCAAGTCAAATGGAATTTTGCAGAGTTAAAGGCTGCTGACATCTATTTACTTACAGGAGAAAAGATACCTTTGCCCTAGCTTACGCAGAACATCTTTATTTGATATTGATAGTAGCCAAGGAGCAGTTGGCCTGGAAAGATGGTTCCTGTCATATGCTTTGAAGTTCCAATTGCTGTCTCACCAAACCTGTTATGAAAATTTTCAAGGAAGAATGAATGGATAAGGAATCTTAATGATCAAACTAATATTTAGGACCATCTGCCTTAAATTATTTTTGAATGTTTTGTCATATTTAAAGAAATCTTACATGCATACATGCATGCATAGTTATATATAAAAATATAATAAGAACCTGATGTATAAAAAGAAATAAAATTCAAAAAATATATATAAGGAGTCCTTGCTTTGCATGTTTTAATATCCATGAATTTCAGTTACCACAGTTTAGTGAAATATACCAGTTTCTCAACAGTACAGTTTAAATTTCAGTTACCAAGGTGTATTAACTCTCAGTAATTACATAAAGTTGAAAATTAATTGCTAGCTTTTCAGTCCACAAATCATTACGTGAATAACAGACGTCCATCATGATTAGTGGCTAATCACATCATTTCTTTCAATATCCTGAAATAATTATTTAGTGCACATTTGTTTGTTATTCAGTTCACACACAGCAAAATGTGGTTTTGTGTTGCCTCCTTGTCCTCCAGTGATTTAAAGTCACATAAAATTTTACAAAAATGAGTAAAGAGGGAATTGGCCCAAAAAGATGAAAGTGCAGCAAATAAATGAAAAGTAATGCTGAAAGTGAAATTCAAATAGAACATTAAGGATTTGGAGAAGAAATGCCAAGTATGGAAATGTTCATATCACTACTGTTCTAGAGGAAGTTTGTGAATGCAGGCTTATCAACACAACTGAGAAACATAGTTGTGATGGGAAGGGTGAAGATATCCTAGAGGAATCAACACTGACAAAAAACTTCACAGTAAAAGAACTCTGAGAGCTATCTCGCAATATTAAATACACAAAGAATAAATGTTAGAAATTGATCCCAACTTAGTAAGGAATATGATAATTTACCAAGTCAGAGAAATGATGCTTGTTTTGTGCTGTAATTGTGTAATGAGAAGGCACACGTTACTCAAACTATCTTTGATAGCTCATTTCTTTTCAAAAAGAAATGACACAAATTCTCAGTTTCTAGTGTTAAAATTACAATGTACTAAATAAATATTAGTTTTACTATTCTTAAAATTTCTTATACATTTATAACCAATAGTAAGAGAGTTTTCATGTTTGGGGGGAAAATCTATAAAGGTCACAGGACTTTTGAAATTTTTCTATTGATTTTTGAGATCACTTTGTACAGTTTCAGCTTTCATAATCATTTATAGTCCCGTATTACTGGGCTAAAAAACAAGGACTGCTGCTATTTACACCATAATGTATGTACTCACTTGGAGATCAGATCATTTAAATAGGCTTGCTTAAAGGATGCTCAAATCTTGAGTTGATGGTAAGATTATAAATTCATTCAAAAATAAATAAATACCGAAATTTTGTGTTCTGAAGGGCAGAAACCATGTAACCTACCATGAATTATGAGATAGGAATTGTGTAAAAGCCTCTGCCCTATAAACTAGAGAACTGAGATCTGTAAACTTGATTGGATAGTGAGGAAGCTGGAATCCCAGTAATGAGACTATACTTTTATGGAAGTTTGTGGAGTAAAGGAGAGACTCATACAATTATCCTGGGGCCCTCATTCTTCCCTTTGCTTGATATAATCTGAGGAAAGAATTTATGAAACTTCTCCTTCTCTCTGTCTCTCTCTCTGTCTCTCTCTCTCACACATACACACACACACACACACACATGCATGCAGTCACACACACATGCACACATACACATTCACAAACACACTTACGTGTTACCTACCTAACTTCATGCTTTATATATTGAATGAGTTTTATCTACCTGGGCACCTTAAAATCAATTCATTGATTTTGTGTTCTTATTTATTTAATGGAAAATTAGTTTTGAATTTGGAAATATACAGTCAGTAAGAAAGACATTAGAAACATTTTACGTTGAATGAAGTTCTGAAAAATTGCTGTAATCACACCCACAGTGAGTGACTTATTATCTCCTAATCTTTTGTTAGGCTTCATTTGTTTGTCCTCCCTTTACTACACAGTAAAAAATAAGACAAGATCTACCTTTGTTTTGTGAGTCACATTATGTTGAGTATTGTTGAGGGTTTTTTCAAAAACTAATTTATGATGTATGCTGAATAACTTTCTATGTGCATCCAAGGGAGTAATCCATATACCTTCCTTTTAAATTAAAAGCTGTGTTCAGCAGCTCTCACAGTTCTATTTATCTCTGAATTCAAATAAGAAGCAAAATCTTATAAGTGGACACAATGTGCAGAATAATAAATGACCTGCTAAAGAATGTTGTTTGTGATGAGTATTCTGTTTCTCATGGTTTGAAGGTGAAGCAGCCTATGGTAATCATTCCCACCTGCCCTTTCAGAATCAACTACCTGATTTATTCTCCAAAGTGAGTGGTGTGATGTGATAACTTGTGGGTATAGTCATTCTTTTGTTAAGACAGCCACCAGCAGGTAATGTAGGGGAGAGTAACTTCATCTAGAACTTTAGCACAATAAAGACACTGTAGTTAATACTCGCTCCAATAGGACTCATGATAGCTTTCTCCCAGTTCATTCCAAGCCTGTCAGTGTTGGGAAGAAGAAGGTATTGCTTCTGACCTCATCTGTGATCTTGGAGTCAGACAGTTGTCTCTGAGTCTCTGTTACTTCAATAGTGAAATAAATGATTGTTGTATTTTACCTGTGAGGTGAACCATTCTCTGATTCTGGATTTCATTCAGGTCATATATATACAGATATGTGGGTATGTATGTATATACATAAATATACAATTTTTTTTTGAAGTTTACTTTTTTACTTAGTATTTTTTAGACACACTCTATATCAGTTCACAGAGGCCCTCATTATTTTTCTAACTGCAGAGTGCTTTACTGTGTCTATGTACCATTGTTGATTCACCTAATCTCCCATTTTGAACATTTAGGAAGGTATCAGTATTTTATAAGTTAAAATAGTACTGTAGTAAAGATATCCATTCCCCTTACCAAATACACACATAAAGACCAAGAATGTAATAGGTACACAATAAATGCTTGAGGGAAAAAATCATTAAAAGTTGATGATTAGCTTCTTTAATAAGAATGAATTAAAATATATTTAATAATGACATCATTACTCAAGTTTTCAAGATAACAGCTCAGATTATTTTCTTTCTTAGTAAACTTTAGCTACTCTGGAAATATTTTACTCACTGTAATAGTTAATTTTTTGTGTCACGTTGACTGGACCATGGGGTGCCTAGATATTTGATCAAACATTGTTCTGTGTGTCTCAGTAAAGGTGTTTTTGGATGAGATCAACATTTGGATAGATAGACTGCGTAAAGCACGTGCCCTCCCTCATGTGGGTGGACCTCATCCAAGCAAGCAAAGACCTAAATAGAACAAAAAGTTTGAGTAAGAGGAAGCTCCTCTTGCCTGACTGTTGAGCTGGGACATTGATCTTCTCCTGCACTTAGACTGGAACTTACACCATTGGCTCTCCTGATTCTCAGAACTTTAGATGAGGACTAAAACTGCACCATTGAGTCTCCCTCCCTCATCTTGCTGCCTACAGATCTTGGGACTTCTCTCTCTCGATTTTATATATATATATATATATATATATATATATGTATGAATATAAAATCATATATGTAAATACAATATATAATGCAGTTTTATATAAATGTAATATATATTTGATATCAATATATAATATAGTCTCTCTATGTGTGTGTGTATATATATATATATATATATATTCCTATTGGCTTTGAAGAACCCCTGACTCATATACCCACCTGGACCATTTTAATGGAGACTGTGTTTAAAACAACAACAACCCAAAACAGCAGTAATAAACCAAATCTTCTTTACTTTAAATTATTTTTATTTCTGATGTTGTTTGTTTCTTTTCTTTCTTTAAAACTTCATACATTTTTTAAAATAGAAATAGGTATACCAGAGATTAAATCATGTGTGTCTCAATAAAAAATAATTGCCTAGTATCTCATTTGGGCTTTGCATACAAAAATATCATTGACTTTTATTTTCAATTTCCAAGACAGTTACTATAACATATATTATATATACATATATAGTATGTATACATTTATTTATATATATCTAAAATAATAAATATGTTTGTGGATAGATAGATAAATAGGTAGGTGGTGTATTTGTCAGGGTTCTCCAGAGAAACAGAACCAATAGGATGTATATTGATAGATAGATAGATAGATAGATAGATATAAAAGAGGAGATTTATTGTAGAAATTGGCTCATAAGCTTATTGAAGCCAAGAAGTCCCACAGTAGGCCTTTTGGAAGCTGGAGAATGAGGAAAGCTGGTGATATAATTCATTCCAAATCTGAAGGCCTGAGAACCAGGGGGCCACTGGTGTAAGGGGGTCACTGGTGCTAATTTCCTCCAGAATCAACCTCACAGACACACCCAGAAATAATGTTTTACCAGCTGTATCGGTATCCCTTAGCCCAGGGAAGCTGACACATAAAATTAACCATCACAGATATATGATTGATGATACATAGATGAATAGATAGATAGATTTTTTTCATGTTCTACATATATACTATCAATACTACTCAGAGTAAGAGAAACGTACAAAAACTTTTATGTGAGACTAACCTTTAAACTCAATGATGTATCTAGTTCTGAAAATTTGAGGGTAAAATGGATAGCACCTATCTTTAGATCAACAGAGGAGAAACCCATTAATACCACTTTTTAGGAAAAGAACCCAACATTTTTGTCTGAAAATATCAAGGAAGTAGAGAGGAAAATGAAGAGCAGGGAAAACAATAAATTTACTTGATGCAACCAAATGTTGGCAGATACAGGGAATTGTAAGGCAAAACTGACAAAAATGTGAATGCAAGAAAAGAAAGATGTTAACTTAGAAATGAAAGAAAATCAACCTCTGCTGGTGCTTTTGCAGAGTGAACAACCCATAAAAGAATCTCATGCAGCGTTTTTTTATTACTGGCTCTGTTTTCAGAGTGGCACATCAGTCCCTGTGTTTCAGACTGTGCTCATCCAGGCAAAGTAGAAAAGATATGATTGAATGATTAGCCAATAAATGAGATTCATGTAAGTGGCCTCTTGGAAAATTCTCAAGTCAAAACAAATAAGTATTTTATATGCTGGGTAAATTTTGTCTAGCTAAATAATGCCTACATTTTGCTTCATCTATCTGCACATACACACATAAACATGACTAAGCCAAGGCAAAGTGGACAAGTACATTTCTGATGTTCCCCTTCTTTTTGGTACTCACATGCATTTTTTCATCCCTCTCCCACCCTAAACCTTAGCAAGCACTGATCTTTTTACTGTCTCCATAGTTCTGCCTTTTCCAGAATATCATATAGTTGGAATCACACAGTATGAAGCCTTTGCAGATTGGCTTCATACATTTATGTTTTCTCCATGTCTTTTCACAACAGCTCATTTCTTTTTAGAGCTGAATACTATTCAATAGTCTGGATATACCACAGTTTATTTATCCATTCACCTATAGAAGGACTTGTTGGTTGCTTCCAAGTTTTGGCAGTTACAGAAAAAATCTGCTATAAACATCCATGTGCAGGTTCTTGTGTGGACATAAGTTTTCAGATCCTTTGGGTAGATAGATTGGAGTGGGATTTCTGGATGGTATGGTAAGAGTATGCTTAGTTTTGTAAGAAACCACCCACTATCTTCCAAAGTGGCTGTACCATGTTGAATTCCCACTATCGATAAGTAAAAATTCCTGTTGCTGTATGTTCTCACCAGCGTTTGCTCTCTTGTTAGTGTTCTGGATTTGTCTATCCCAACAGGTATGTAGTGGTTGAACCTCACGTGCACTTTTAATGCCCTTTTGCTGGTTCCATTTCATGGAGACCAACTTTCAGCTTGCTGTCAATTGCAATATTCTGTTCCTCCACAACCTTAGGTGTTACTAGTTAAGATTTTTCACGTTCTAAGGTAGTTCACATTAAAATCAGAGGCTTTTGAGAATCAAAAGCCAAGAAAAATAAAACAGAGAGAAAGAGCATGCTAGGGGAGTGGGATTTCAGGCAGGCATGTTGATTTTTATTTTTCAGGCAGACATATCATCCCATGCAGAGAGTCTGCCTACTCCATCGACATTTCAGAACAGTTATGCACCAGGATGTGTTGAGGAAGAAAGTACAGATGATGATATCAGACAGGGCTGAGTTTGAATACTGACAATTCTTTCCATCAGTGGCTGTATGACCTCAGACAAACTACTTAATCTTTCTGAGCCTCTGTGTTCTATAAAATAGGAGTAAATATCTACCTTGTGATATTGTTTGAGATTACGTTTTAAATGAGATAATGCACTTCAAACACATAGTAAGTGCCTGAAATGAGTATTTGAGTGACAGTAAAATGGTTGCTATTATTATTATTATTAGCTATTGGGAGGCTGAGTGTTAACATTAGGAGTGATATTTTCATTTATATGGGTTATTTGAGGATTAAATTAATTCGTATTTGCAAAAATTCCTGTCACAGTACATGGCAGATGCACCCACTGAAATGCACTTTTCACTTATAAGAAGTACAGGATGAGATTGCTTTTATTTTTTTGAGTTGGATACTTTGTAAACCAGTTTCTGAGAGCTGAACTGCAAACCAAAATAGCCCTTTTACTACAGGGTTGCATATTATTATGACAAGCTTTTAGATTTACCCCGTTTTGTTCTTACAGTTCCTCAAATCTTTCAGTTCTATATATTAAAAAAAAAAATCAGGTATTGAATTTTTACAGCGCTTTTTTTTTTTTTTTTTTTTTTTGGTGGTACGCGGGCCTCTCACTGTTGTGGCCTCTCCCGTTGCGGAGCACAGGCTCCGGACACGGCTCACAGGCCCAGCTGCTCCGCGGCATGTGGGATCTTCCCGGACCGGGGTACGAACCCATGTCCTCTGCATCGGCAGGCAGACTCTCAACCACTGCGCCACCAGGGAAGCCCTTTCAGGTATTGATTTTTTTTTTTTTTTTTTTTTTTTTTTGCGGTACACGGGCCTCTCACTGTTGTGGCCTCTCCCATTGCGGACCACAGGCTCCGGATGCGCAGGCTCAGCGGCCATGACTCACGGGCCCAGCCGCTCCGCCACATGTGGGATCTTCCCAGACCGGGGCACGAACCCGTGTCCCTTGCATCGGCAGGCAGACTCTCAACCACTGCGCCACCAGGGAAGCCCCAGCTATTGAATTTTTGAATGGTAATGACTTCCTCTCAGCTTCTGTTGAGATAAAAGTTGCTGCTTGAGTCTAAATCATAATGGATTTATTCTTGAGTCCTTTAAAGACAACATAAATTTGGGATCTCTTTGTATTAAAACCTTAATTTATAAGGAAATGCCTATTACTTACATTTAAATGAAAAAATGGAAACAACCTAAGTGTCCATCGACAGATGAATGGATAAAGAAGATGTAGCACATATATACAATGGAATATTACTCAGCCATAAAAAGAAATGAAATTGAATTATTTGTAGTGAGGTAGATGGACCTAAAGGCTTTCATACAGAGTGAAGTAAGTCAGAAAGAGAAAAACAAATACCATATGCTAACACATATATATGAAATCTAAAATAAAAAAAGGTTCTGAAGAACATAGGGACAGGACAGGAATAAAGATGCAGACATAGAGAATGGACTTGAGGACACAGGGAGGGAGAAGGGTATGCTGGGAAGAAGTGAGAGAGTGGCATGGACTTACATACACTACCAAATGTAAAATAGATAGCTAGTGGGAAGCAGCCGCATAGCACAGGGAGAACAGCTTGGTGCTTTGTGACCACCTAGAGGGGTGAGATAGGGAGGTTGGGAGGGAGACATAAGAGGGAGGGGATATGGGGATATATGTATACATATAGCTGATTCACTTTGTTATACAGCAGAAGCTAACACACCATTGTAAAGCAATTATACTCCAATAAAGATGTTAAAATATATATATAAATGTATTGTATTATTTTAACTGCATTCAAAGACCTTAAAGTATAAAAGTAAACTATTAATAGTGGCTGTCTTTAGTTAAAGAAAATGCATAATTTATTATATCTATATATAAATGTTCCAAAATGGATCTTATTGCTCTTATAATTAAGGAAAAAATTGTGACATCATACATTTTCAGGAGATGCTCTGTTTTTGCTGTAGAGTTTTGAGTGATTTCTGAAGCAGAAGGAGTCCTGAACACTCTCCCAGGATGTAAACATTTCTGAAACCTCACTAGATGAAATGCTAAATTTTAATATTTAAAGGCTATGCTTGTGGTACAGATATTCATGTTTCTGAATGTTTTATTAAAGTGATTCAAAAAATATTTACCCTGATACTTGTTAATAATTGCAGTTCAACTATATCTAAGTACAATACTTGAGAATTAGTCTTAATTTAGTCTATAATGTGTATTTCTAATTTTCCCAAAATATTAACAGCAATATTATATGCTCCTTTTCTATACAGTATATTCCCTGTCCCAATATCTTCAAATTGTTTCCCAAATTGCTAGCTTTCAAAAGTGGACAAGTAAACATTTGTCTTTTTCATTTTCTTATTTTGTGTTCAGAAGATTATCAGACATTATAATCTTAGACATTAATGTCTAAGGGAGGATTCAGGGAAAAACCATTTATTTAGATATTCTTATAAAGTTTTTTAAGATGGAGATGATAGTAGTTTATTTTAAATAGTTGAATTGGTCTCTGTTTTTTTTCTTTTTCTTTTCATATTTATGTGTGATCATGATAACATTACCAGTGACTAAACAAATCAGGTTGATCCTCATATATCTGTATTCCAGAAAGGTTATTGAATTGTCATTGTACAATTAAGCATTCAGGAAACATGACCTTGGGAGTCCCTTTTTCCTTTCTTTGTGTGAAAAAGAACAATTTGGTTCATACTGTAAAAGGGCAAATTTGCATATACTCAATATTTTGGTTTTGGGTTAAGATATTAGGCCTCCCCTCACCCACTGCTCCTTAAAGAAAAAGCAAGGCATTTTCCTCTTCAATTGCTCTAGTTTAATAAAAGCAAAAATTGTAACTGCTGTGAATCACTGAAGAGGCTCTTAACACTGCATGTATTCTAAACACATCTTCAAGTCTGCTGGCAACATTGTTCCATAACCCAAATCCTGCATACTAATCATGTGAAAACTCTGACATTATTCAGGCCACATAGGGACTGCTTTTCTCCTAAAATACCACAAAGATACCAAACACAGTAAGTTGTATGTAAAAGGTGAAAATTAAAAATAATGCCAGTGTGTCACATAGGAAGTGGGTCAGTTGTCGGGATCAAAATTTAGTTGATTGCAGGTGAGAATGACATATCACATATCAGAGTTAGTTAGCCATATACATAGATAAAAATAAGTGGATGTCACTTGAGGGATGCTATGTTGTTAACTATCTATACCAAACCTCTATAAGCAACATGTTAGAGTTCCTGAAATTCCTTCTTTTGGAGTTATTCATCTGAGTTATTATTTTCTCCAGAGAATTCTTATTAAAAAGCAATTGTTAGCTTGCAAAGAGGGTTCAACATTACAATAAATTATTTATGAGATTGGTTAGGTTTTACTTTGGGGAGAAGGCATAAAGACGTGAATGATATGAAACAGAATCACCAGGAAATTAGAGGTTGTGTACAAGACAGCTCTTCCACTAGACTGTAACTCTTTGAAAGCAAAGCCCTAATCTTCCTTATTTTTATATCCTCCATTTTGCTCAGTGGAGTGCAGTATACCCACTCAATATAGAATTTTAAAAAGTGATTTCAGTTGATAGAAGTATTAACAGGAATGGAAATTTCTCCAAGGAAGAACTACTTAGGAACATCTTGAAAGTGGAGATGCCTAAGTTCAAGTGTAGGCAAGAATGAGGCCATCAACCATACAATCAGTTGATCTTAATTTGGTTTTTTTCAGGATCCCACCCAGATCCTCAAATAATCAACATCCAGTTAAGAAAGAATCCAATTCAAGGGGAAACCAAATTAGCCTCTTGCTCCGCTTGCAGTCATACTGCAGTAGAAGAAATGTGCCTAATCCCTTTGCAAATGCTCAGGAAAATGTATTTTGGAAGTAAGCAAATCAGCGTTGAATGCGTTGACAAGAGCTGGATAGAGATGAGAACAGTGCCTCATGATGGAGTGTTAGTGGGGTAGCAGGAGAAGCATAGGCTCTGGAATCCCAAGATCTGGTGTTAATATTTTGTTATTTTTATTAATGTAATAATCTAAAATTTTATAAGTAAAAAAAGTTATTTACTTTGTTTAATTCAGGTTCTAAGGAAACCAGAGTAAAGAAATTTTTCTGTTCCTGTCCTGATGATTCCCTGTAGAGAAACAGAGGACTATTTCATAAGTATTTTAATTACATGAAGCACCTTCCTAAAATAGAGTGAACTTTAGCAGGGGATTTATCATGACTTTCCCATTTATTTAACCATACTGATTTGTTGAAAAACATGGCAGTGTGAGCTCTCCCCACCTCTTCATCTCAAATCCACCACCTAGTCTTCACATTTAATTAAGTTTGTATTTATGAAGCCCTCCTGTCCTCTGAGCAATTCAAAGGAGACATAACTAATACAAAATTGCTAAATGTCAGCCTCCGGAGAAGTGAGATTTCTTCTAAAGAACCAGGCTCTCTGCCCACATTCCCCAACCCACACTGATACACAAAAGGACACCAGTCATATTGCTGATCTTATGAAATATGTCTTAAAATAAATGCATACAAGACCTTATTTCTATTTCTTTTCATCTATTTCTTTTCATCTTTTCATCTATAAAGAAACAAAATTGCCAATTTTCAATTGTGCATTTAAAAAAAATGTTCGCATCAATCCATATACAGATTTATGTTGAAAAATATATCATTTTCATTTGAATATAAAAGAGTTCAGGAAGAAGCAACTTTTAAGGCTATTTTGGCTAGCCATATAATACCCCTCTTCCTGTGACTCTAACTCTTTATTCTATTTCCCATTATTTGCATTCTCCTACTTTTCTTCCCCTTTTGCCCTCATTTGCTCACTTTCTTTTATTTACCTATTGTTTTAATCATTTCCTGCTCACCCATTTGGTGAGGGAGAGATTCCCATTCCCACCCTATGGCTATGGCGATGGCCATGGTCACACACACACGACACCAGACACTAGACAGATGAGATAGACAGCAATTTATTAATCACATAGACTCACAGCATGGGGAAGAGGACGGCACATGCCATGCATGGCCACATGGGGTTGCACTAGGGAACAAAGTGAACAGGTAGGCAATGTGGGAGGCAGCATTTGTAGAACCAAGAGGATGAGGTGACCCCTTATTCCCACAGGGGATGTAATCAGCTTGCTTGATATTTCAAAGGGCTGGCAAGGAACTGAAACCTGCTACTCAGAGATAAGCAGGAACTGTACCTTGTCCCCATGATAAGAAGGATTGTTGGGCTAGAGGACCTTATCCACAGAGCAGAGTGGGGAAGACAACTTGCCATTAGGCCATTTGAAGCCCTTCCATATTTACCAGATGTCAGGACAGCACATAACATAGGGCCTTAAATTTAAGCTTTATACCATGTGCATCTTCCCTTTTAAGTTAGCAAATATTTACTGTGTACTCAGTATGTCTTAAACAACAAGTTATACCATCTCAACCGTGGCTACAATCTTGGGCCATATGTTACCCAATTTTAAATAATATTTGTCCTCAGCTGAGTAACACCAATAAGGCAAGTATTATTTCCCCCATTTTACAGATGAGGAAATTGTATTTTGAGAAACCATGCTTTGTCTAAGATTCCACAGTTAATAACTATGTGTACTTCGGTTTGAAACTAGGTCTTTATTCATTAGATTACTATACTTCTTTTTTTCCTCTATTTGGGCTTTGAGTACCCCTGTGATATTCAGTGGACTTAATAAGCTTGTTGAACTCCGGGCTAAGAACATTCTCATGTAATCACGCAAACATGGAGAAGGACTGACCAAGCTACCTTTCAGGGGATGCTGCTCAGGGTGCCCTGATCTCTTTTTTTCCAACAAAAAAAGTCCTTTGTTCTACTAAACAATTAGACTGGAATGGGTGGGGAAGCATACACTCTCAGAGTTGAACGTGCCATCATGTATTCAAAAAATTTGCTGGCCCACCCAGGGATTCTGGTAGAAGCAGAACTCCAAGCGACATTAGACAAACATATTTTGTTTCAATTTAAAAAATGGATTGGTGGCCTTATGCCAAAACTAAGGACAACATGCAAACATAATTCTGGCTGTCTGTGCAGAAGCCTACATGAACCTTGGATGCCTGGGCAAGATGTAAGTTCTCCCAGCACTGCAGTTGCCCATGTTCCTTGGGACAGTGATTTGATGTAAAGATAAAGATGAACGAACATAACACTTATAAAACATGACTTAAGATCATCTGAAAGTTTCAGTGTCTCTAGCATCTCTTGAGAAATTCCAGAATTTATAGGCCAGCAAATGTTGACCCCTTCACTTATATAATCTGGAAAGATGGCTTTCTGTGTCCTTCAGTGGACAAATCAGATACATTAAAAGGGAATATACCATGAAAGTGTAAATTTTCAGGTTTACCCAACACTGGTGAACACTGGTGAACATGACTATCTCTAGGGGAAAGGCTCCTTTCTCTTGTATACTTTGTGTGTGTGTGTATATATGTGTCTGTGTGCTTATGTTTTCCTTATGAGGTAAATAGAATTATCTGGATTTATTGCTGTGACTTCTCCCCAAGCAGCAATTTTTGTGGCTTCTTGTACTAAAATCAAATGGAGAAGACAGTGGAAAGCTCTTCCAAAACTGCTGATGGGGGAGAGTAAATAGAAAAGATTTGCAGCAGATTTATTATTTTTTGCTGGTTGTGGACTTCCTTTTGAATGTGATGAGAAGAAGCACATTCTTAACCAATCGTTTTTCCCGTTTTGGATGTGAATAAGAATACAGGAATTGACAGATATATTTTATCCTGAGCATTTTAATAGGTCCCAGAAGAAAAATAAAAGCCCAAATAACTATAATATGTAATTCTGATTCAAATACAAATAACTGAGTTCAGTTTCCTTTAGGATTGTTAATCACCTTGTTAAAAATAACTTTTGGAAATGAGCTGTCCTCCTGTATGTACCATTTTCATGTAACATGTATGAATACTAATACATAATATATTCAGATATTTCCCAATACACAACAAATCCATATGAGCTTTTTAAATTAACACAACTTGTAATTTTCAATTTTAAATAGTATACTTAATGATGTTGTGAGCTAAAACCAATCTCAGAAAAGTAAAGAATTAGGACTTAACTTAGGTTGCTCTTTCATCACCTGCACCACTAACTAATCTCAGTTGTCCCTGCAAAGACTATTTTTCTTTTTAACTGATAAAAGTTTAATAGATATGTGTACTCCAGAGAATGTTTATGTGGGGTGTGTGAGCACATGAGTGTGTGCGTGTGTGTGCACATATGTGTAGTGTGAAAAGTAGGGTGGGAAAACATAGTTACATTGAATAATAGTGTATGTACTGAGAATCCCCTTGCCAATACTACTTCTGAAAACACACACATGCGTGCACGTACACACACACACTCACACACACACACACACACACATCCCTAACATCAAAAACAAACTTTTTTTCTGTGATGATCAAGAAAATTGATTTCAAGGTAATCAAAGATTTTCATTAAATCATAAAAATCAAGCTTTCCTCAACCCTAAGACATAGGCAATATAATCAGTGAAACTACAGGTAAGTATCTAAATTAATCCAGGCTTAGTCCTAATTCTTTTAGTTTTTATTTTTAAAATTTTTTTATAGTTACTCTTCTGAGATTAGTTGCAGCTCAGAATAGCACTATGTGGAGGCAAGATATTTTTCCTTAATTCTTATTGTGAAATAAATTTTTTATGTGCTAAATCTTTTTTCTCCAGAGAACCTAGTATACCTTTTCTCATGGACAATAACCTCTTTAACTAGTCTTATTTTCCACTTAATTTTCCTGCCAGGTAAACTTGGAAACGTATCTGCTGCCCAATATCAGTTACTGGATTGAGTCTCATGGTCTACATGCTGACTTTACATATTTGGTCTTATCTTTTATTCTAACCATATTTTAATGCTCTGACAATATTTATAAATCACCCTAATTTTATTTTGGAATGTGTTAGTTATAATAAACAATCAATGGTATGTCTCTCATTTCTCTATCCTAAAGACATTGGGTCTCAAAACATATATTTGTACTTTATTGTGAATCAACTGAAATAGCTGCATTGATTTATGACATTTTGTTCTTTTCTTGATCATGAGACTTGGGTCTGGATAAGATTGGTATTACTAAAGAAAGTCATTTTTGCTGTGAGATATAGAAACGTTTAATTTTTCCTCCAGTACAATGGATCCTATAATCCTCACAGATATACAGTCAGCCCATATGCTTTAAAAAGCAAATGAATAATTTATGTTTCTTTACTAGAAATCTTTAAAAAATTCCCTGAGTCTTCATTCAAGCAATGGGATATAAGGATTATTATGTCTACAATAAAAATAGCAGCTACCATTTATTGAACACTTACTTTGCATCAGGCACAATCCTAATTGATTTTTCTAAATTATTTAATTCTCACAATAAACTTGTATAATGAGTATTCGATCTTTAGTTTAAAGATGAGAAAACTAAGGACCATGTGCTAAATTTAGGTGCATGTTCATAAAATCAATAAATGACAGAGCTTGCATTTGAATCTGTATTTGTTAGAAATAATTTTGTTCATGGATATTACAAAATCCCCGAGTAATAAAGTTTTAAACAAGATATAGGTTTATTTCTCTTTTTTGAAAAAGTCTAATATCATGTAGCTCAGAAGTCGGATGGAGGATGTGCTCAAATCATCCTCAGAGATCCAAGCTCCATTAGTCCTCACCTTTCTATCATCTCTAGGTGTAGGCATTGTCCTCATGGTCCAGGTGGCATTTTGTTCCAGGGAGCAGGACTGAAAAAGACAAGAATAGATTAAGACAGGGCAATGGGAATACTCCAGATGTCTTTTAAGGAAAGTTCCAGAAAGCTACCTAGTGACATGCTTATAACCAGTGGCTGTAATTGGCTGGATAACCAAACTACTGACTGAGCAGATTCTCGCCAAGTAGACATGTACCTCATGTAACATCATGAGAAACAACCCTTGTCAAAATGACATTCTCTAGGAATGCTGCTTCGCTAGATTTCCCACTCTGAACATCAGAATCTTAACTAGAGGAAACTGTATGTTTCTATAATAATATTTGGAGTTGTTCCTTATTTAACCTTTTATGAAGACAGCAGAAGAGCCATTTGAGAGAGAATGCTTGTTGCCCAGTGGTGCTCAGTAAGTGTTTACCAAATGAATGTCTGAATGCATTCATGAAATGAGAACTGTATGAATTTATTTACAGTCAAATTAAACCAAATAAATACAAATGAAAAAGAATGAGAAGAAACATTCAAATATAAACCGCTAGTTTATCCACACTAAGTAGAGAGTTAAAGCCACTTCATATATTCATTTATTCATTCATCAAATTTTATATATGTATATATATAATATATATGTATGTATAATATATATAATATATGTATGCATAATATATATGTATGTATAATATATATATATATGTATATATATACATGTAGTTGTCTTAGACCAGTTGGAGGATGGGGCACAGGAGCTAGAGATCCAATTCTGCCCTCACCCTCTCCCCCGCTATGAGCTCTAATCAGAACGGAATTCTCCCTAATCCCAAGCTTCTCATTGTCACCTTCCTTTCCTCCCTCTGCTTCTCAGGCTTTCAGTACCCTCGTGATGCCCCTTGGCTCCTCAGGGACAAATACAAACATCCGCTATTATATGGTCCAGAAACTATGCCAATTGTTTTCCTTTGCAAAACCCTTTTGACCATTATACCTACCTGCATGTGCTAAATACTACTGTCTCCACTTTGTAGAAAAGGGTACAGAGTATGACAAATTTAAGGACGATTCATATCCTGGTTCCATAACTTCTTAGCTGTGTAATTTCTGCCTCAACACTTACTCTGCCTGAGCTTAGTTTTTCCTCACCTATACAGTTAGAATAATAATGCCTCCTCTTCTCTGGATAATTGACTCAGTGTAGAATTCTAGAAGAGTGCCTGCTCATAGTAAGTGTACAATATATTAATATTGTCATGTTTATTCTATAACATTATACTGCCAGTAATTTTCTTACATTTCCAACCTTCTTTATTCTGTTTATTTTCTAACATACTCAATGGTGGGTGTTACTTAAGTCAAGAGTTTCTTGACTAAGAAAGTTCTTAGTGTCATGATTTTTTTTTTATTCTGTGTTTGCTCCTCCATTTGGAGAACTCATTTGTTATCATAATTTTTTGTTGTTTTTTTTTCGGTACGCGGGCCTCTCACTGTTGTGGCCTCTCCCGTTGCGGAGCACAGGCTCTGGACACGCAGGCTCAGCAGCCATGGCTCATGGGCCCAGCCGCTCCGCGGCATGTGGGATCTTCCCGGACCGGGGCACGAACTCGTGTCCCCTGCATCGGCAGGTGGACTCACAACCACTGCGCCACCAGGGAAGCCCCTCTTATCATATTTGTTTGTTTGTTTGTTTGTTTGTTTGCAGTACGTGGGCCTCTCACTGTTGTGGCCTCTCCTATTGCGGAGCACAGGCTCCGGACGCGCAGGCTCAGCGGCCATGGCTCACGGGCCCAGCCGCTCCGCGGCATGTGGGATCTTCCCGGACCGGGGCACGAACCTGTGTACCCTGCATTGGCAGGCGGACTCTCAACCACTGCGCCACCAGGGAAGCCCCCTGTTATCATATTTTTAAACATCATTTCTAAAAGAAGTTTTTTCCTCCCTCCTTCTCACTTTGATTTAACCAGATGCAAATTGATATAAGTGGATACTTTTTCTCCCCTCTTTGGTTTATTGAATAACTCAAGTCTTTGACACTGCCCTATAGCAAGGAAAATAAACAAGGACAAGGAGCAAACTGTCCTAGGATCAGATTAGCCCTTTTAACTTGGGAGCATCTGTCTTGCTCACTGTGAAAGTCTGGTGTCCAAACCTGCCTCCTCTGAATGATGCGGCTTTCTTTGAGGTAAAACCTTTTACTTACCTGGGTTTACTAGCTCTCAGTCCTGTTGACCCCTTTAAAATGAAGATTTGCTAGTACCATTTCTTGTACTCGTCTCTGCCTGTGTGTTGCTCCAATGTCCCTCCTCCCCTCCCATGGTAAAATTTGTCCTAGTGTCACCCACAACCCATCTTCTGATAATTACCCAATTTGTAGCACAGGTCTTATCCTCTCACAGGAGCTCCAATCATACGACTTCAGAATGATGGAGGGATGTCTGGACATGCAAGTTTGCATTCAGTCAACTCAGACTTCACACCTTCCCTGTCTTCCTTTCTTCTGAGGGGATCCCATGATTCCAGTCAGCCAGTTGCAAAATCTTGGCATCATTTTTGGTGTAGGCTCCTTTATGATGGTCTAATTAGTATCTGTCACACTGCTGATTTTGCTTCCTAATTTCTAATCAGTTCTACTGCTGGTACACCCATCTCAGAGTGAGATCCCTGCAAAGGCATCTGCTCTAGCCTCCATCCTGCTTTGGCCTCCACACATCCAGCTTCCTTAAGCCCTGATCTAAAAACATCTCTTCTCTTCTCAGAACCTTTTAGCAGCATTCAGTTTTCAACCATTCAAAGTCCCTGCCTTACTTTCAATATCTTCTTCAAGCTGTTTCTACCTATGCAGCATTAATTTTCACGATTACTCAGCATATTTCTTCTACTTCTGCCTATTCAGTGTTATTTTGTGTACTATTTTATGCTATTTCATAAACTCACACTACTTCCGTATCTGTTTTAATTCTCCTTTCATCTTAAATGTTCTGTTCTCTGCCTCCCCAGTTTGAGCCAACTTTCAAATCTCATTGCAACACTCACTCATCCCTGGATGATAGATAGTCTCCTGTTCCTCAAAGTTTTATTTATCCTTATCCACTCTGACCTAGCATTTACTATTGGTAAAAATGCTTTAGCATTTAAATACTGGCACCTGAATATACTCAAAATGTATGCGTTTTAAGTTGCTGATCTCTTAATTTCAAATGCATTTTAACAACCCTGCATACTTAACTCTCCTCCCCTCATGATTACTGTTTTTGATATCATATTTTATATCTGATTGTTTTGTGTATCCCTTAACTGCTTATTGTGGATACATATGATTTTACTACTTTTGTCTTTAGCCTTCCTACTAGCTTTGTACATGAATGGTTTACTACCTTTACTGTATATTTGCCTTTACCAATGAGAGTTTTTCTTTTCATAATTTTCACATTTCTAATTTTGGCCTTTCCTTTTTCACTTAGAGAAGTTCCTTAAATGTTTCTTGTAAGGCTGGTTTGCTGGTGCTGAACTTTTTTAACTTTTGCTTCTCTGTAAGACTTTTGATCTTGTCATCAAATCTAAATGAAAGCCTTGCCTGGTAGAGTATTCTTGGTTATAGGTTTTTCCCTTTTATCACTTTAAATGTACCATGCCACTCCCTTCTGGCCTGTAGAATTTCTGCTAAAAAGTCAGCTGATAACCTTATGGGAGTAGCCTTGTATATAACTTGTTGCTTTTCCCTCTCTGCTCTCAATATTCACTTTTTATCTTTATTTTTTGCCATTTTAATTGTAATGTGTCTTGATGTGGACCTGTTTGGTTTCATCTTGTTTGGGATTCTGTGCTTCCTGGTCTTGGATGTCCTTTCCCAGGTTAGGGAAGTTTTCAGATATTTCTTCAAATAAGTCCTCTGTGCCTTTTCCTCTCTTTTCTCCTTCTGTAACTCCTATAATGCAAATGTTAGTAAGCTTGTTGTTGTCTCAGAGGTTTTCAAAAGTATCCTCATTTTTTCAAATTCTTTTTTCTGTTCAGCTTGGATGATTTCTACCACTCTGTTTTTCAGTTCACTGATCTGTTCCTCTATATCATCTAATCTACTGTTGATCCCTTTCTAGTGTATTTTTTATTCCAGTTACTGTATTCTTCAGCTCTGTTTGTTTCTACTTTATGTTTTTAAATTCTTTGTTAAATTTCTCACTGTGTTCATCCATTCTTGTCCTGAGTTCAGTGAGCATCTTTATGTTCATTACCTTGAACTCTTTGTCAGGTTGATTGCCTGTCCCCACTTAGCTTAGTTATTTTTCTGAGGTTTTGTCTTATTTTTTCATTTGGAACATTACTCTGCCTCCTCATTTTGCCTAATCCTCTGTGTTTATTTCTACGTATTAAGTAGGTTGATCATGTTTCCCAATCTTGGAGAAGTGGCCTTATGTTGGAGACATCCTATGGAGCCCAGAAGCACACTTCCCTGTTGGCTTCCAGGACCTGCCTTGTGTGGTGGCTGCCAGTCCTCTGGTGGGTAGGGCCTTGTCCTGTTATAGCTGGCTGCATGACCCAGGGGATCCTGGGCTGGTGCCAGCTTGCTGGTGGGAGGAGCCAAGTCCCAGGGTGGCTGGTTGTTGTGGCTGGGGGTCTCAGAGCTTGTGCCTGCCAACTCTGGGTGAGGCTGGGTCTCTGCATGGCTGGCTGCTTGGCCCAGGTGGTCATAGGACTGGTGCCAATCCACTGACAGGGGGTAAGCTCCTGGCGCTAATACACTAGAAGGAGGACTTCAAAATGGTGTTTGCCAGCACCAGTGTCCTCATGGTAGAAAAAGCTCCCCAAAATGGCTGCCACCAGCATCTGTGGTAGGGGGAGTCCCCGTTGCCTCCTGTCTCTTGGGAAGGCTCTCTGAGATCAGCAAGTGATTCTCACCCAGTCTCCTTTCAAATTACAGCCTCTGTGCTGGGTGTCAGGACGTGTGAGATCATGCACACACCCATTAAGAGCAAAGTCTCTGTTTCTTGTAACTCTCTGGCTTTCTTACACACAAGCCCTGCTGGCTTTCAAAGCCAGATATTCAGGGGACTCATCTTCCCAGTGCAGGACCCCTGGGCAGGGAAGCCCAATGTGGGGCTTCAGACTTCTTACTCTTTGAGGAGAACTTCTGCAATTGTAATTACCTTCCTCCTTGTGGGTCACCTCTCCAGGGGTGTGGGTCTTGACTATGCCAAGTCTCTGTTCCTCATACCCATCTCATTGTTATTCCTTCTTTACACCTTTAGTTGTGGAAAATCTTTTCTGCTAATCTTCAAGTCATTCATGTTGATAGTTGCTCTGTAAATAGTTGTAATGTTTGTGTGTCTGTGGGAGTTGGTGAGCTCAGGGTGTTCTTACTCCACCATCTTGGACATTTCCCTTGTCTATGCTATTTTCTGTATACCTTTCTGAATAAATGATAGCTAAATTCACACATCAAAAAAAAATTGCAGATTGCATCTAAAAAAGTGCCAAGTATAGGTGCTTGATGGATGGTTTTATTGATTAACATATGTGGCACACACAATTTTTCATCAGGGAATCTGATGCACATAAATACGTCTCATTTTTAATCATAAATAAATTTGATATTTAAAAACATTATCTTTCATTAACTAGATTAAATAGTTTTTATCTTTGAGACTACTGGTTGGGAGGGGCCAGAAAGGAGCCTTCTGTCCCCTCAGTTCTAAATCTTGATCTGTATGGTTATTACATAGATGAATATATATGGAAGATCAGATTTACTTAAAATTTGCACTCTTCATTGTGAGAAATGCCTCAATAAATACATTTAAAAATATTTAAACCATGTGAGTAATTCACCTTAACACCCACCAGGGAAAACCCTTAAATTTGTGGTAGAGAATGTGATACTGTGGAAATAATGACACTCTACAAAATATTTTATTGTTTAAGTTAGAATTACCATTTCTATGACTTTTGAAGCACCCTATAATCACTAAATAAAGATTTAAATAAAAACTCAAAAGACTAAATGTAAATGTGTATGTAGCTTCTGGTAAGAAATATTCAAAAAGGTAATAGTATAAAATATGGAATGCACTTCTGGCAAAAAGTGAATAAGAAGGTAATGATGCTATCTTACTTTATACAGTGCTCTAAGGCATAGGCAACCCTTTGATATTTCTAATTGGGTGCGTAAAACTGTTCTATGAACTAGTTAGAGCAAATAGTTTCATCCTTATTTCAAGGAGAATACTGAAGTCTAAAGAGGATAGATTATTAGCACAAAGTCCTGTAATATGTTAATGGTTAACTCAGATTATAAATTTATAAATAAATTTCTCCAGATTATCCTTTATTAGATCTTACATACAATTTTATAACCATTTAAACTTGTGTAAACCTATGTAAACTCATGTGAGGAGGTAGGAATAGGAACTAAGCAGAATGGTGTTATTTTAAATTGTCTTATGCCCCCTTTCCATTTTTCTACCCCTCCCCCTTGTTGCCCCAGTGCTACCTAGAGATCTGTTCTGACAGTTTTCCCTGAATATAATTCAGGGAAAATAATTTCACCAATTTCACCAATTTCTCATATTTCTGACTCTACTAGTCTCTATCACAATTTGACTTCTTGCATTTGTGTTTGAGGCCAAGATTGTTTAAAAACCATTTTGATAAGAAACTGTTATGAAACACCAGAAGTTAATAACAGCATATTGTGCTATGTTTTCCATTAGGGTATCTTGTTCTCCTGCACTTAAAACCATATGCTAAGGTTTCTGAGAATCAGAACATAAGAGATCTCTAACTTCAGGATATGCATCATTCCTAGAAAGAGTTCCTTTCCAGAGCTCCTGATCCCTATATTATCTTGGAATCAGAGTTAAAGAACCAATCCAAAGAAATGCTAAATATCTTTGCACCCACTTGGATACCATTAGCTCTCTGGAATCTAAGATGAACCCGAAGTAAGCAATACTGTTACGCTGAATGAAATGAGAGGGAGAAAATAGGAGAGGGAAGACAGGAAAGAGTGGAAGTGCAAACTTTTGCATTTAATCTGTTACAACATCACACATCATGTAGCTTCTGAAAAACTCCACTGTAAATTTGTGAGAGAATAAGAGTGAAAATAATGTTTTAATATCATTATGAAAGTACTTTTAGCTTTGTGAACCATTGAAAGGGGCCACACCTTGAGAACCAATTGTCCATAACAAGTATTTTATGTGTGACTAACAATTCTCATAATATATTTTCATATAACCATAAAAACCTTAATCAAAAAAAGAGTAAGACTTTAATGCATTTTGATATTCCATGAGTATTCATTTTATGATGTGGAGGAGTCCTCATCTACCACCACCCTTCCAAAAACTCACAGTAATCATTGACACACAGAGCCAAGTCTGCTGAGCATAGAAATAAAGTGCTACAGAAATTTCTTTAAACCTCACATATAAAAATAATGTATATATATATCTAGAGGAAGAATTTAGGTAATAGGAGGTCTTGGGTGTGAATGATTAGACAGCAATTTATTTTTAATTTTATAGGATGAATGAATTTTCTAACTTCTTTCTGTACATACATAATCACAAAATGAGAGCATTCTTATAAAAAATGAAGTCCAGGAGAGAGAAAGGCAGAGGGGGGTGCTCAGGAAAAAGAAAATTACTTGGACTCTCCTTAAGGATAACTTAATTCCAAAGGCTAGAACTACTTTTTGCATAATGCTGAAAAGTTGTCAAGATATATTTTTTTTTCTGCTGAGACACGTTCACTGTTATTTCAGACTATGATCTGTGAGTGCCAAGTGTCTGCATTCCTCAGTTGCACACCAACAAATGTCTGTTCTTAACGGATGTTTTACCCAGCAGGAGCCATTATAGCCCACAGCTCCAGATTGCAGACCAAATCTGCAGAGCATATGGCATTTGGGTAAATGAATGCGAACTGTTCTTCATTTTTTCTCTATGGGAAGCTTATTTCCCTTTCCTCTGCATTTTTTACTTTGATGTGAAGATTTCAGAAACCAAGAATTGAATTTGAGTTAAAAAGTCATTCTTTGTCAAAATAAATCAATGAAATCATTTAGAAAAATCATTGTGCTGCTGTTGTACCAGAACAGGGTTGACTGAGAAATTGATAATGTATATACACCAACACATAGAAAATTGGAGTGTAGAAAAGTGTAATCAGACCCTGAGCTTAGCCAAGGCAATATCATCTTGTTGACTAATCAGTTATCAATATATTTATCCTTTCATCATTGGTCTAGCCAAACTAGAGTAAACAAGATTTCTTTATTTGTTTATTATCCAGATAATCTTATACTTGTGAAATCTATTTTCCTTAAGCCATAAATTATAAAATCTACACTGCTTAAAGAAGGCACATGTCACTTCCTTTCATACTATGGATGAAAGTCTTTGATCGTATTTTTGAGTGAAGGAAAGCGTAAACTTTACTTCTTACCAGCATAAGAACAGGGTTTTAATTTTCTACTGTCTGTGCTGGTACTAGATGAATGTCTTTAATTTTATTGTGGTAAAAACATTTAACAAGAACTAGCCTCCTAAAACTCTTTAAGTGTACAATGCAGTATTTTTGACTATAGGTAGTATATTGTACAGCAGATCTCTAGGACTTATTCACCTTGCTTAACTGAAACTTGATGCCCATTGACTAGTAATTCCTCATTTCCCCTTCCCCAACCCCTGGCAACATTCATTCTACTCTTCGATTCCATGAATTTGATTATTTTAGAAACCTCATTTAAGTGAAATCACGTAAAAAACACAAACACATGGAGGCTAAACAATACATTACTAAATAACCAAGAGATCACTGAAGAAATCAAAGAGGAAATCAAAAATGACCTAGAGAGAAATTACAACAAAAATACAATGATCCAAGACCTATGGGATGCAGCAAAAGCAATTCTAAGAGGGAAGTTTATAGCAATACAAGCCTACCTCAAGAAACAAGAAAAATCCCAAATAAAAAATCTAACCATACACCTAAAGAACTAGAGAAAGAAGGACAAACAAAACCCAAAGTTAGTAGAAGGAAAGAAATTGTAAAGATCAGAGCAAAAATAAATAGAAACAAAGAAAACAAAAGCACAGATCAATAAAACTAAAACCTGGTTCTTTGAGAAGATAAACAAAATTGATAAAACTTTAGCCAGACTCATCAAGAAAAAGAGGGAGAGGACTCAAATCAATAAAATTAGAAGTGAAAAAGGAGAAGTTAAAATGGACACCACAGAGATACAAAGCATCATAAGAGAACACTACAAGCAACTCTATGCCAATAAAATGGACAACCTGGAAGAAATGGACAAATCCTTAGAAAGGTATAACCTTCCAAGACAGAACCATGAAGAAATGGAAAATATGAACAGACCAATCACAAGTAATGAAATTGAAACTGTGATTAAAAATCTTCCAACAGGGCTTCCCTGGTGGCGCAGTGGTTGAGAGTCCGCCTGCTGATGCAGGGGATCATTTTGAGAAACCTTCCATGATTATTTTGAGAAACCTTCCTTCATCTCAGTTTGGAGCCTCTCATCATTTTCTGTCTCTCTCACATCTCAAATCCAACCTACATTGATTCCCATTAATTCTGTTTTCTAATTTCTTAACTATCTCTTGGCTTGACCATTTCTAACTGTCTCTAGACTAGCTCTTCTCTCCTTTCCAGTACTGCTATGCTCAAATATTACTGGTTTAATGCAATACCTCTTATAGTTCTATACCTCTATCTATTTCTCTTCCAATCAATTTCCATCTGTACAACCCACTAGAATTGATTTTTTCTGAAACACAACTCCAGTCAAATGCTTCCCATATTTAAAATCTTTAATGATTTACCAGCATGCCAGGATAAAGGGGGGGGGGATCTTAGTATATACTATAAATTCTTGTCTGAATTTTTATTAAGTCTTATTTTTACCTATGCTCCTCTGTCTCACCATGCTTTAGCTACTGTGACCTTCTGTCAACTTCATAAAACTGTGTTGAACACTTTTGCCACAGGACTTTTGCACATGTTCTCTCTGGCCAGATTATACTTCCCTCTCTTCTATGTCTGATTAACTTCTAGTCATCTTTAAATATCAGAGAGAGCTTTATTTTCCCAGAGAAACCTTCTTTTACTATTCTATTTCAACTCCTTTAGAAATGTTATTTATTTAGTAATTATACGTTTATTAGTGTTATTTGAATTATGTTGGTTTCTCTATTAAGACTATGACCTCCTTGAGAAGAAGGAATAAATCATGTTTCGTCCATCACTATTCTTAGCACAGAGCCTATTGCTGAAATAATAAATGAAAAAGAAATACTTGTCTTGACAATTCTTATGCTTTCATATATTTTTATATTCTTCCACCATGTGCCTTAGTACAGATAGGCTACATCTTTGCAGAGTTCCAGGGAGAATACTCAGAACAGTAGAATCATGGCATGTGACATATACAGCCAACAAATAAAATAATGCCCATATATATAATCTGTAAATTAGGAAGGGCTATTCAAATATTTCTTATAATTACTATAACTACTTACGGATGCTCAAATGAGGATTAGCCAAGGAATAAAAATGGTTGTTACTTCTTTCAGAGTCTTTTATTAGTAATTCAGAGGACACCAGAGCCATTGCTACCCTCAAAGTCTCATTCTACTGTAGGGCAGCTCCATGTCTAAACGTGGATGATTGGGAGGAATTCTGAGATGGCCTCAAGAATAGGCTCTCTAAATGTCCTGAGGTTTAGAGTGAATTGTATCTATAAGTCAATTTGAGGAGTATTTTAATCTTAATAGCAATGAGTCTTCCAGTAGATGAAAATGGGGCCTCATCCCATTTATTTGTTTTACTTAATTTCCCTTTGCAATGTTTTGTAGTTTTCAACTTCAGCTCTCAACTCCTGGTTAATTTTTTGAGTAAATTTGTTTCTTTTTTAATGTTACTGTGAAACTTAATTTAAATTTTCTAATTGTTCCTAGTACAAAGAAATAAAAATAGTTTTTGTATGTTGGCATTACATTCCAAAACCTTGCTAAATTCATTTATTTGTTCTAATAGCTTTTGTTTGAATTTCTTAGCATTTTCTACACATTCATGGTTATTCATCTATAATAAGAGTTTTACTTGTTCTTTTCCATTTTGTATGCCTTTTATTTATTTTTCTTACTGGATTTGTTAGAACCTTCAGTATGATGTTAAATAAAAGTGGTGAGAAGGTTTATCCTTGCTTGTTCCTTATCATAGGTTGAAAGCATAGAGGTTTTCAGGATTGAACATTCTGTAGGTTTTTTGCAGATGCCTTTAATCAGGTTGTGAAAGCTCACTTCCAGCTCCTAGTTCGTGGTAGTTTTTACCATGAAAGGGTGTTGAACTTTTCCAAATGTTTATTCTACATCAATTAAAATTATCTTAGATTTTTTCTCCTTTATTCTATTAATATGATTTATTACATCTATTGATTTTTGGATACTAAAGCATTCTTGCATTCTTGGGTAAAATTCCATTTGGTTATGATGTATTATTTTTTTTAGATCATTGGATTTAATTTGCTAATAATTTCATAAGGATTTAAAAAATCTATTTTCATGAGGGATACTAATATAACTGCCTCAGGCTTCTTTTGTTTAATCTTTGCTTGGCATATTTTCTGTCCATTTATCTTCAACTCACATGTGTTTGTGAACAACACAGATTGTTCTTTTTTTAAAGTGATCTATTCTGACACCTTTTTCTTTTAATTGGTGAGATTTGTCCACTAACATTTAATGTAGTTATTAATATGTTCAGATTTGTCTATGATTTATGTTTTCTACTCACCCTCTCTATTTTCTGTTCCTTATGCCCTGCCTCTTTTTCTTTTTAATATTTGCTTTTTTTTTAGAATTCTATTTTAATTTTTTTGAGGGGGTTTAGCTATTGGGTTTTTCCCCATTAAAAAAAAAGATTCCCTCAGAAATTACAATATACATCCATATATCCTTAATTTTTCATAGTTCACTTATTAATAATAACATATTATTTCATGTAAAACGTACCATGATCCCTGACTTTTATCATGACTGCAATCTTTACAGAACCACAGAAGTATGTTCAAGGAAGTTGCCATTTCAATTAGCTTATCCTGAAGAGAAGCAATGAATTATCTGAATTAAGTGAAGTCCATTCATTCTTTAATAACAAAAGTGTAGTGCCAGATAAATTTAAAAAGCAATTTCAGAATAACACTTTAGGAGGACCAAACAAAGCATCTCATTTCTGTTGCACGTCGTAGATAATTGAATGTTATACTTCATAATGAACTAATGGGATTTGTCAGACAAAATGATAGTATTTTGTACTTACATAGCATCTTTCTTCAAATGAGCTCAATACTGATTCAGTGGTCTGTTTTTCCCTTGCAATAATTTGAAAGCATTTACATGAGCAGTATATTTTTATGCAAATTTCTCCCTACTGATGAGAAACTAGATAGTATCAAAGTAAGATGAAAAGTTTGTTTTGCAATTAGAGTAGCTAGCCAAGCTGGAAACAATTGTTGAAGTTAATAAGGGTACATGTAATACCATCTATAAAAAACAGAACATAGCAACAAATCAACAAAATAGGTAAAGTATAAAAATTTTCCTTAGAGAAGCAATGTAAGTATTTTCGTTAGTGACACATAAAACCATAGAATAAAATATCTTATATAAAATATTGCAATATTTAATTATCTGTGTTAATTATTTAACTGTATTATTTGTTTTTTATGTAGTTCTTTATTGAATTTTGATCAGGTATCTTCTCCCTATACATGATAATGCATAATGTGATTTCTTAAATATTATTACTAAAGTTGTCTAGATACAGATTTATCAAGTAGGGTCCACAAATGATTTGTTAAAAAGAATATACTGATGTAATTTCAAATACTGAGTATTTCCACAGTATTTTTCTAATTACTCTTCCAATATTTCATCACTTCTCTAGTAACTAATAGGTCCTTGGGAGAAAAACACAAAGAAAAGTCATTTCTATTTATGGATTGTTATTAATTATTCTCTAAAATAATATACTAAATGAATATTTTGGCCACCAGTTCTGTGACCTTGTGTAAGTCACTTAAACACTGCTTGGCTCTATTTCCTGGTTTATAAATGACAACGATATACTATCCTTATCTGCCTTAGAGCAGTATTAAATATCGAAATCATAAGAGCAATTTGAAAATATAAATAAGAAACATATAATCAAGGTATTATCAGGAATGCCCTGGTGGTCCAGTGGTTAAGACTCCACGCTTTCACTGCTGAGGGTCTGGGTTCAATCCTTGGTAGGGGAACTAAGATCCTGCAAGCCACGTGGCATGGCCAAAAAATAAAAATAAAAAAGATATTATCAGTAATAATTTTAGTAAGATATTCTTAATTATTTACCAGTGATGATATTTAACAGAACTTGCTTCTTGCTGGATGAATGTAGCTTGATCCCATGTGAGTTCATTCCCAGTTTCTTAATATCATTGATAATATATGGAAATCATTCTTGGAGTGCAAAATAAAGAAGAAGAGACTGTGCCAGTGTGGTTCAATCACTAGGACACAGTGACCCTAAAAGGTTTGCCAAATTGCTGATTTTAATTAATTAGTTAATTAATTAATATCCACGTATAGAAAATCTACTATGTCTAACTTCCCCTCAATGTCTCAAGCATTCAACAGTTAACTTGACAGTTAACTATTTTGGTGGGCTTACTGTTGTTTGTTGTCTGGACTGAATAGCCCTGATTCTACTTTGAAGAAGAGCAATGTACAAAAAGAAACTAACATGAATACTATGCATGTATAATATTGTTCTGCAAGGATGCCTATGCTGAACAAGTAAGAGGAGGAGGAGAAGAAGAAGAAGAAGGAGAAAGAGAAGGAGAAGAAGAAAGCAGTAACATGAAAGGCCAATGACAGATAAAGAATCATCATTTGAAAAGAATTATTTTAAATATTTATCTTAAATTAAAGGAGATCAAGGAGCTTATATCATTATTATCCATCATCATCAACAACAACAAATGCAAAGAATGAGAATTGAGCTGGAACAGTTCAGGAAAGAAAAGAAAAAAATATTAAGCCATTATAACATTCCTATTTGAATATGTAGTCTTATCTGTGATCATTTTGAGGATGTGTTAAAGTTATTCTTATATAGAAACATCTCTATAAACATGTTCCCCACAATGCCAGATTTGGATGGGTTATGTCCTAATCTGACAACTTTCAAATATCTTATTGTGATTACAAGCCTTCTGAACAATAGTGAGTTTTAAGGAAGTATTTTTCAAAGTCAGAACTAATGAACCGGTAATTGTGCTAATGAGTTGTTAACAAAGCATGAAAACTTCCTGAATAAGTCATAGTCACTGAACTAGCTCACTGCTGAGGTACAGAGATAATTGTTTCCAATGATCTGTACATAAATAAATAAGCTTTGGCATCATGTCTGTGTTAGAAAGTTTCATTCTCCAGGTACATTAGGGTTTTTTTGTTTGTTTTTTGAGTTTTTTTTATTCCAGAGATTCCAGGCAATTACTTAGGCTATCTAATAAAAAACTGCAAAGATGACTTAAGTTGGTCCATAATCCTGGGAAATTGGTATTAAGAAAAATTAACATTTTTAACTCCCTCAAATTCCCTTTCTTGACCCAACATCAACTCTTGTTTCTACCTAATTCCTTACAAGAAAATTAGTAGAAGAAAGAAGAAAAGTTTAGAAGTAGAGAGCCAGAGAAAATGACAATAGATATGAATTTAGGACCTACATGAGGAAAAAGAGCATATGGCTTAGAAGATGAGAAAAGGTTACACGAACTATCAAAAGGGAGCAAAGGATATAAAATATGGCAAAAGATATGGTGAAAGAGTCCAAATGAAAATGGTCAGAGAGAAAAAAGTGGGCAGAGACATTTTTTTTGTGACTGTATATTGTGATAGGGCTTTAAGAAGTTAATTTAGGTTAAATGAGGTCATATGTGTGGGGCCCTAATCAAATAGGACTTGTGTCCTTATAAGAAAAAGAAAAGATACCAGGAGTGTACACACACAGAGAAAAGGTCATGTTTCGAGAGAGGCCCCAGGAGAAACGAACTCTGCTGGCACCCTGATCTTGGACTTCTAGCCTGCAGACTGTGAGAAGATAACTTTCTGTTTTTTAAGGCATCCAGGATGTGGTATTTTGCTGTAGCATCTCTACAGACTAAAACGGAGGGTGGAAGCGACAGTACCAAATCCTCAGATCCCACTTCCCAATCTTTCTATTTCCCTCCAGTACATTTCCAGGACTACTGCCCTTATTCTGAAATCATCTTCTCTCAACCTGCTTTTGTAGTTGTTTCCTAGTTGATCTTTCTGCATTTAGTTCTGTACCCTTCAAAGTATTTTCCACTGCAAGAGCAGACGGATTTCTCAGACCCATATATATGATCATTCAGTTTCTAATTGAAAACCATGCAGCAATTTCCACTGCCTGTGATATCAAGTTCAAACATTTAATATTGATGTAAAAGTCTTCTAAGATTTCCTGTCTTCTCTGTCTGCATGGAATAAATTTTCTTTCAGACATTCTTACTTGCTTTATCTGTTAAGATTCATTTTAATCAGGCAGTTTCTCTGTGAAGGATTTTTGGGGAATCCCTGGCAGAACTCTATCTAGTTCCCTCTGTACTTTGTATTGGGTTTTATCCTGTCCTCTAGCAGGTCAGGTCAGTGACTTTTTGTACTTTTGTCTGTATACTTTGTGTCAGAGAAGACATCTCTTAAGGGAGAAAGACTATGTTGCTTTTCATCTTTGAATCCCCAAATTGAGAGTATACATACATATATACACACACACACATATGTGCCTGTATATATACATATATATATGTATATATATGTACGTATGTATACATAAATAAAATAGGTATTCATTAAGTGTGGAGTGAATGCATGAGTAGAAATAATTGTACCTAACATATACTGAGTAAATGAAATGCTCTAGGAACTATTATATTGAGTGATTTGTATTTTAATACAGCCACATTATACAATAGTATTTTTTGTAAGCATTATTTGTTGTAATTATTTTAAAGATGAAAAAAATTGAGATGTAGAGAGGTTTAGTGCAGTCCAAGTTCACTCATCATGTAAACAAGGGAGAGAGAGTTCTGTTCCAGGTATTCTGACCCACAACGAAATCTAAGTTGATAAAGTAGACCCAGAGATAGGAAAGGTCATGGGGGTTTTCTCCTTGCTCAGATTTATATCTTAGATAAGAAATTTCCATTTCATATTGAGGTAAATTTGTTTAGGATTTGGCTTTTTTGTTTCATTTTTTTTCTCTAAGTTGGTAACTTGAACTTAAGTGATAGAAGTATTTCTAAAGTAGATCTCCTGTGATAATTATTATTTGCTTCAATAACATTAATTCAGCAGATATTTATTGAGTATGTCAGACACTTTTTTCCATTTTTAGTTTCAGAAATGTAATGTTGGGCATGGGAGAGCAAGGGGCCAAACGGTACTGGCAACTGAAGCAAAAATAAGTTTTTCCTAAGAGCTAAGGGAAGCCATTGTATTTTCTAAAGCAGGAGATGACATAATAAAATTCATACTTTGGATAAATTATTTGGTTGACAGTGTAGCAACAGTCAGTATAAAATGGACATAGAAATTTAAAAGTCCAGACTGTATGGGTGAGGGATGTGAGGAGTTTTCAAATCCCCTTTGGTGGAAGGTATGTGTATGTGGCGGTCATCTTTATGTTCGTTAAAATGAAACATGAATTTTAAAGCTTGAGAAACATGGTTGTAGAGATTCCTTTAACATTTACCATGTCCTTACTGTATATTTGACATTCCTTATGGTGTACTGAGGAAATTAAAATAAAGTAAAATAAGGAAGACAAAATAATCTCCCTGTCTAAAGGATTCCAAAGTCCAATCAATTGGGGAGGTAGATATGAAATAAATTATGTGAAATTACAGTAGAATCTTGCTATTTGGAGGAAGGGGTACATCACGAAAAATTTGGAAACTGACTTGTAGAATCCCATTTGTTTAGGCATCAGCCTTCTCCTTTTATTTTTTTCTTTTAAGATGGTCTTTAGAACTAAAAACAATCCATAAGTGAAACCTGATACAATGCCAAGGAGCCTTGCCATTTTTCCTTCTAAAGTAGCCTTTTCTGTTTGCACTACCCATTCAAAATTATTTTTTTTCTTTCCTAAATTCCTTTGATTAACTTTTCTTCCCTGCACTTTCATGATTCCTGTGAATATTTTTGCTTCTGGACCTATTCTTGATTCTCTTTTTGTTTCACATTTTGCAGCCCATGAGAGTCCTGCTACATATCCGGATCCACTTTCAGTTTTGAGTTGTATTTCAGATAAAGCCCCAGGATACCAGCTTGATAGCTGGGCAATTTGCACAGTTAAAGTGGTACAATTCAATTTTTCACTGATGTTTTAAGGATTTTAAGGTATCAGGGAAAAAAAAGCAATTATTGAAAGGGAGAGTTATCCCATTATTAAAATGAAAGTTCCTAGGAAACTGTACATAATATGAATTATGAATGTTCATTGTGTACGTGTGTATGTATAGATACATATGTTATATATTAAATTTTTAAAATGTGTATAATATACACACACATTTATAAGGAATAATAAAGAGAAAGCAAACTCCTTTATTTTATAAATTTCTTGTTTCTCATTAAAGCAAATAATGTCTGCAATAATAAAAATGTTTTAATGGGAGATAAGATTTTGTACATTATATAAATGAAACTGCAGGGAGGACTGCAATACACTTTAGGCTTAATTCTTCATATTCTTTCTTTCAAAGGACTATGTAATGTGTTCCCATTTATTGCTTAGTGCTCTAGTTTTTATGACTTTCTAAAGCACAAGGGGAATTTTATATGTTCATTTTTATGTGAGGAGAAACTCATTTTCGTATTATATTCTCTAAATTTCAGGTACTGTTGTTGGACTTCTTTGAGTGTTCATATGTTTGTGGGTGATTTGGTATGAATCTTTGGTAATTTTACTGTAAATCTTCTCTGAGTTAGATGTGTCACTGAATAACATATCTGGGAACTACGGGAGATTGGATAATCACCAAGAGTTAATTAATTATGTGTTTTCTGACTTCATGTCAAGGGAAGTATTTCCTTTTAAAGGTCTATAATCATAAACATTCCTTATAATGGTAGTTGATCATGATTTGAACATTAAACATACAAGCATATGTGATTACTGGCATGTGTGTTCAGTATTATTAAAGTTCTCTCTCTTCAGAATAAAGACTAGGTTGGGGAAAGTGAGGCACCTCATATTAGGTGCAAATTTTACAGGGGTCCAGAAAAATTCAGTAATCCAGACACTTTACATCAAAATTGTTTTGGTATTTTAAAATATCAAAATGTAAACATTTTGTCAGCCCAGGGCTAAGCCATATTAAATCCTGAGGCAAAAGAGAAGATGTTTTCGGTATATGTAATTTTAGTCTCTTTTACTGAAGGCACACTCGACAATAAAATCTTCAAAATCTACTTTTGAAAAAAATTAACCGTGAAAAATATATAAAATAATAATAATATTTTTAGTATAAACAAAAATTTTAAAGTTAAAATAATCTTGTGAGCTTTAATATATCTCATTTCCATTTAAAAAATATTTTTCAACTCCTTTAATGTTCTGGAGAAATTTATCGTTTAAAAAAACACAAAAGTATGTATATAGGAGCATGTTTTCATTGTCATTTGTTTCTAGGTATTTTTTGAATTCCTCTTTGATTTCTTCAGTGACCTCTTGCTTATTAAGTAGTTGTGGTTTAGCCTCTATGTGATTGTATTTCTTACAGATTTTTTTCTGTAAATGATATCTAGTCTCATAGCATTGTGGTCAGAAAAGATATGTGATACGATTTCAATTTTCTTAAATATACCAAGGCTTGATTTGTGACCCAAGATATAATCTATCCTGGAGAATGTTCCATGAGCACTTGAGAAGAAAGTGTATTCTGTTGTTTTTGGATAGGATGTCTTATAAATATCAATTAAGTCATCTTGTTTAATGTATCATTTAAAGCTTGTGTTTCCTTATTTATTTTCATTTTGGATGATATGTCCATTGGTGAAAGTGGGGTGTTAAAGTCCCCTACGATGATTGTGTTACTGTCGATTTCCCCTTTTATGGCTGTTATTATTTGCCTTATGTATTGAGGTGCTCCTATGTTGGGTGCATATATATTTACAACTGTTATATCTTCTTCTTGGATCGATCCCTTGATCAATATGTAGTGTCCTCCTTTGTCTCTTGTATAGTCTTTGTTTTAAAGTCTATTTTGTCTGATATGAGAATTGCTACTCCAGCTTTCTTTTGATTTCCATTTGCATGGAACAGCTTTTTCCATCCCCTCACTTTCAGTCTGTATATGTCCCTATGTGTGAAGTGGGTCTCTTGTAGACAGCATATATACGAGTCTTGTTTCTGTATCCATTCAGCCAATCTATGTCTTTTGGTTTGAGCATTTAATCCATTTACATTTAAGGTAATTATTGATATGTATGTCCCTATGACCATTTTCTTAATTGTTTTTGGTTTATTATTGTAGTTCTTTTCCTTGTCTTGTGTTTCTTGCCTAGAGAAGTTCCTTTAGCATTTGTTTTAAAGCTGGTTTGGTAGTGCTGATATCTTAGCTTTTGCTTGTCTGTAAAGGTTTTAGTTTCTCCATCAAATCTGAATGAGATCCTTGCTGGGTAGAGTAATCTTGGTTGTAGCTTTTTCTCCTTCATCACTTAAAATATGTCCTGCCAGTCCCTTCTGGCTTGCAGAGTTTCTGCTGAAAGATCAGGTGTTAACCTTTTGGGGATTCCCTTATGTGTTATTTGTTGTTTTTCCCTTGCTGCTTTTAATATTTGTTCTTTGTATTTAATTCTTGACAGTTTGATTAATATGTGTCTTGGCATGTTTCTCCTTGGATTTATCCTGTATGGGACTCTCTGTGCTTCCTGGACTTGACTAACTGTCTCCTGTCCCATGTTAGGGATGTTTTCAACTATAATCTCCTCAAATATTTTCTCAGTCCCTTTCTTTTTCTCTTCTTCTTCTGGGACCCCTATAATTCGAATGTTGGTGCATTTAATGTTGTCCCAGAGGTCTCTGAGACTGTCCTCAATTCTTTTCATTCTTTTTTCTTTATTCTGCTCTGCAGTAGTTACTTCCACTATTTTATCTTCCAGGTAACTTATCCATTATTCTGCTACTGATCCCTTCTAGAGAATTTTTAAATTCATTTATTGTGTTGTTCATCACTGTTTGTTTGCTCTTTAGTTCTTCTAGGTCCTTGTTAAACGTTCCTTGTATTTTCTCCACTCTGTTTCCAAGATTTTGGATCATCTTTACTATCATTATTCTGAATTCTTTTTTTGGTAGACTGCCTATTTCCTCTTCATTTGTTAGGTCTGGTGGGTTTTTGCCTTGCTCCTTCATCTGCTGTGTTTTTCTGTCTTCTCATTTTGCTTATCTTACTGTGTTTGGGGTCTCCTTTTCACAGGCTGCAGGTTCGTAGTTTCCATTGTTTTTGGTGTCTGTCTCCAGTGGCTAAGGTTGGTTCAGTGGGTTGTGTAGGCTTCCTGGTGGAGGGGACTAGTGCCGTGTTCTGGAGGATGAGGCTGGATCTTGTCTTTCTGGTGGGCAGGTGCACGTCTGGTGGTGTGTTTTGGGGTGTCTGTGGCCTTATTATGAGTTTAGGCAGCCTCTCTGCTAATGGGTAGGGTTGTGTTCCCATCTTGCTAGTTGTTTGGCATAGGCTATCCAGCACTGTAGCTTGTTGGTTGTTGAGTGAAGCTGGGTCTTGGCATTGAGATGGAGATCTCTGGGAGATTTTCGCCATTTGATATTACGTGGAGCTGGGAGGTCTCTTGTGGACCAGTGTCCTGAACTTGGCTCTCCCACCTCAGTGGCACAGCCCTGACGCCTGGCTGGAGCACCAAGAGCCTGTCCTCCACATGGCTCAGAATAAAAGGGAAGAAAGAAAAGAAAGAAAGAAAGAAAGAAAGAGGATAAAATGCAATAAAATAAAGTAAAAGAAAATAATTTTTTAAAATTATTAAGAAATTTTTTTTTTTAATAATTTAAAAAAAAGGTAAAACGGACAGACAGAACCCTAGGACAAATGGTAAAAACAAAGCTATATAGACAAAATCACACACAGAAACATACACATACACACTCAGAAAAAGAGAAAAAGGGGGGAAAATATATATATATATAGTTGCTCCCAAAGTCCACCTCCTCAATTTGGGATGATTCGTTGTCTACTCGGGTATTCCACAGATGCAGGGTACATCAAGCTGATTGTGGAGATTTAATCAGCTGCTCCTGAGGCTGCTGGGAGAAATTTCCCTTTCTCTTCTTTCTTCGCACAGCTTCCGGGGTCAGCTTTGGATTTGGACTTGCCTCTGCGTGTAGGTCGCCTGAGGGTGTCTGTTCGTGGCTCAGACAGGACGGGGTTAAAGGAGCCGCTGATTCGGCGGCTCTGGCTCACTCAGGCCGAGGGGGAGGGAGGGGCACGGAGTGCGGTGCGTGCCTGCTGCGTCAGAGGCCGGCGTGACGTTGCACGAGCCTGAGGCGCGCCGTGCGTTCTCCCAGGGAAGTTTTCCCTGGATCACAGGACCCTGGCAGTGGCGGGCTGCACAGGCTCCCCGGAAACGGGGTGTGGATAGTGACCTGTGCTCGCACCCCGGCTTCTTGGTGGCGGCAGCAGCAGCCTTAGCGTCTCCTGCCCGTCTCTGGGGTCCGCGCTTTTAGCCGCGGCTCGCGCCCGTCTCTGGAGCTCCTTTAAGCAGCGCTCTTAATCCCCTCTCCTCACGCACCAGGAAACAAAGAGGTAAGAAAAAGTCTCTTGCCTCTTCGGCTCCCCGGACTCCCTCTTGGCTAGCCGAGGCGCACTAACCCCTTCAGGCTGTGTTCACGCCGCCAACCCCAGTCCTCTCCCGGCACTCTGACCGAAGGCCAAGCCTCAGCTCGCAGCCCCGCCCGCCCCGGCGGGTGAGCAGACAAGCCTCTCAGGCTGTTAAGTGCTGGTCGGCACCGATCCTCTGTGTGGGAATCTCTCCACTTTGCTCTCCGCACCCCTGTTGCTGCTCTCTCCTCCGTGGCTCCGAAGCTTCCCCCTCCGCCACCCGCAGTCTCCGCCCGTGAAGGGGCTTCCTATCGTTTGGAAACCTTGCCTCCTTCACAGCTCCCTCCCACTGGTGCAGGTTCCGTCCCTATCCTTTCGTCTCTGTTTTTTCTTTTGCCCTACGCAGGTACGTGGGGAGTTTCTTGCCTTTTGGGAAGTCTGAGGTCTTCTGCCAGCATTCAGTAGGTGTTCTGTAGGAGTTGTTCCACGTGTAGATGTATTTCTGGTGTATCTGTGGGGAGGAAGGTGATCTCCGGGTCTTACTCTTCTGCCATCTTGAAGCTCCTCCCCAACTATTCTTCTTTATCACATCTATGATAGGTTAACTTCCTGTCAGCCACATGGACATCATGAGGACGTTTCAAGTTAGTTCTCCTCTACTTCAGTACTTTACTCACAGCTCATTCACACATGTAGGCAGCAGCATTCCTTAATTCGACGGACTCTGCAGTGCTGGTTGTGATCAGTCTCATGAAAAGGAAAGGAAAGGAGGAAAAAGCCTCCGCATTGGCTTGGTGGTCTTGGGATGAAATGGATGCAGAAGACAGCTTGATTGTCAAACGGGAAACTTTCCTTTTCCTTTTCTTTTTATCTTTCCTATCAGGTCTTCTGTCCACTTCTCACCCCTTTCGCCCCACCCTAGTCTCGAAGCTCCCACCCCTGCTCCTCAGGCCGGGTCCCCATGCAAAAATAGTATGTATCTTAACTACTGGCTTTCTTTGTTGTTGTTTTGGCACTCTCTTAGTTTTGTGACCAAGGTGAGCACCATGCTCTCCTCACCCTGATTCTGATATTATACTGAATTGATGATTCATCTTTCTATCATTTGATTCCATTAGCCACTGTTAAGTTTGGTAAATTTAACAAGTGGCTGTCTTTAAAAGAGAAAACATCTTTCATATTTCTCTACAAGGAACCAAAGGAACTTAGTGAATAACAACTCCTTTAGTCTGTTATAGTTCATTTCAGGCAAAAGGATCTCACCTGAAAGCTAAGATTTTTAATACTTGTCCTGTTATAATAAATAATGACTTATTTAAATAAACATTTAATTCAGTAAACCAAAAATGCTTTCCACAACTTTGAAGAAGATATGTCTTGATTCTTAATCCTAAAATACCGGGTTTCCTAGCTCACTTATTATGTGTATCTTTGGCAGTTCCAATGAGAGTGTGAGCTCCTAAGGTTAGGTCCTGGACACTACTGTTTTGACTACTGCTATCCCTCAAGAAATACATTCAAAATTTCTGGGTTAAAGTTATATCTGAAATAAAGAACATTTAAAAGCATCATTTAACTTTCTTCCTTCCTACCTACTTACCTTATTTCCTTCCTTCTTCCCTTCTTTCCTTCCTTCCTTCATGTCCTGCTCTGTTTCCACATTTAAGAGAGGGTTTTTTTTTTCCTCCTTATTGTTAGGACTGTCTGAGAGCAGAAAAAGCACATCATATTAGATTAGATTTTCTTTGTTTAGGGAAAGGCACCAGAATGGCTAACTAGTCACTCAGAGGTGGTGGAGAAGTGAAATAATTTTTGTGGAAACCCAAGCACTAATGAAGTAATTAATCCAAATTAGTAAATATATTTGACCAAATTTTCTGAGATATAATGTGTAGTTGTTGGGAAGAATTCTTCTGGTTCTAAAGACATCTTGAGGAGATTTTTAGTAAATATTGAGCTGCCTTTCATCTCTTGCATGAAAACAAATGTGAATGAGACAGAGACAGAGAAACAGAGGTAGAGATAGAGAGAGAAAAAGAGGGAGAAAGGAAGAAAGAAGTGGGAAGAATAGGACTAAGGAGTCAGCGGATGAGGGGAAGGGGAGAGGGGAAAAGAGAAGAGGGAAGAGAAGAAGACTGGAAGGCAGCAATCTGAAATGGCTAAGTGAAAAAGGACAAAGTTCAGAATTGGGGAACCTTAGTATTCAGCATGAGGACAGCAGGTGTTGGCAAAAAAAAAATATCTTCTAGACTGAATTTATGGATTGTTATTTCTCTTTTTTGATCTCCTATAATTTTCTGGGGTACCTCTTGCAGGGTGGGTGCTAATGTATTGCTATGGAAATGAGTCTATTAGCCAGTAGATATTGTGTCATTGTAAATGCATACCATTATATCACAGTGAATTGGTAAATCTAGATAAACTTTTTCACATAAACCATACACTAGCCACAAACAAGAGGTTTTGCCTGTAAGAGAAGTAAAGCTGATGCACAAACACATACAAACACAAGCGACATACATAAATGCATATAGTTTTTATTTTAAAAAAAGAATTGAGGCTTAAATTAGTGTATTACATTTAGAAAGACACATCTGTTTTCCAACCTAGTCAAATAAGTGAATATACTCTATGCCACATTTAAAATTTTCTTGATTATTTCCTATATTTTTTTTCAAACAAGCACACATTCATTCAACAGATATTTATTGAGGAATACTGTGAGATCGACACATTTCTAGGAGCTGGAGGTTGAATGGTAAAGTAGGCAAGCACCTAACTTGTGTGTTATTTATTCAAAAGGGAACTGGCTAGCAAAACTCAGATGTGATAAGTATATTATTTTAGCAGAAAATATTTTATTGTGTTCAACCAGATAGCAGAATTCTTTTCATGTATGTCTGAGAATATACATGTTTAATAAAGTAAATTTCTTGATGCCTGCTAATATTCAGTTATTGGCTTAAAGGATAATAGCACAAAACCAAACAAGGCCCTCCATGCGTATTATTTGCATGCATTGTGGTAGATGGAACTGGAGAATGAAAATTCAGAAATGATGCAGGCCCTTTCCCCAGATGCCTACTGAGAAGTACCCATTAATGTTAAATCTCAGAAAAATATAAAGATCAGAACATAATACTAATAAGATATTTTCAAAAATTGGAATGGCAAATAATGATTTGAGTTCTGAAAAAGAAGGAAACCTAGAGCCCAGAGGGTGAATGTTTCATAGAAGAATAAAAACTTAGAACATTTTTAAAAGTTGAGAGGACTTAGATTGGAAGAGAGAAAGTCTAAAGGAAAGAGAGAAGACATTAAGAAGAGAAATGGAATGAGGAATGAGCAAAAGGTGTGTTTGTTTATTTACTTTAATATTATTTTTATTTTCTTAAGTAATAGCCCATTTAAAAACTGGTAACAATTAAATTCCCAATTGTTTGGGTATTGTTAAGTAAATATGGTATATCTCCTCGATGAACAGTTCTTTATATGTTAGAAGTGGTGGATATTAAGATAGTATTGCAGGAAAGAAAGTTTATTATAGAATGGTTTTGTAAATGATTTTTCATTTTATGTGTATGTTATTTTTAAATCTCTCTTTACATGTGTAATTATTTTTATTCTATATAAACATCGATAAGTTGACAGTACCAACTAAGTTGATCATTCACTAGGTATTCCATCAGACAATTCTGGTTTTCACCCCCAAACCAACACTTACTACTGTGTGATTTGAAGCAAGTTATTTTACAGGTCTGTGTCAGTTATAGGTCCGTCAGCTATTAATTAAAGCAAATACCTCTCCTTACAGAGTGGTGGCTGTTAAGTGGGTTAGTGTGTGTGTGTGTGTGTATATATATATATATATATATATATATATATATGTATATATACATATATATATAAAGCACTTTGTTCAGTATTGGTCTCTCCAATCAGAGGAATGTAGAAAAGTAATAGAGTGGAATATGAGCATGAAATGGGGGGGCGTGTGTGGCAGGCAAACTAATAGCCCCCCGCCAAAGATACCCATGTCCTAATCTCCAGAACCTGTGAATGTGTTAGGTTCCATGGCACAGGGGAATTAAGGTTATAGATAGAATTAAAGGACATGATCCTGGATTATCCAGATGAGCCCAATATAATCACACAGATATTAATAAGTAAATAAGAAGGGCAGAAGAAAGAGAACCAAAAAGATAGCAGAGTGAGAAGGACCTGTCCTCAGGTTGCTGGCTTTGCAGGTAGAGGAATAGGGTCATGAATCAAGGAATGTGGGTGGTGTCTAGAATTTGGAAAAAGCAAGGGAACATTCTCCCCTAGGACCTCTAGAAGGGGCATGGACCTGCCTACACCTTAATTGTAGCTCAATGAGAACCGTTTTGGACTTCTGACCTTCGGAACTGTAAGAGAATATATTTGCATTGCTTTAAGCCATTAAATTTGTTACAGGAAATTAATATAAAATCTTAGGGAAAAAAGCCCATGTTCAGCAGGAGAGAAGGGGAGTAAAGAGAGGACCCCTTAGTGATGCTCCGTATCCCATCCTCTCCTACCTACCTCATTAGAAACCTAGCTCCTGTTACTCTCTCTCTGTTATCTTCAACTTTCCATTCTGCTGGCACTTTCCCATTAGCATTCAAACAAGCTCAGACCTCTACAGTCTTAAAGGCTTCCCCACAACTTGTGTCTGCCTTATGGTTACCACCAGTTTCTCTCAATGATTTTACACATAAGATTCTGGAGTAACCTTCACTTAATTCCTGATTTTTCAACTCCACATTCATTCATTCACCCTTGAACCTTCCCCAGCCCTTTAACCTGACTTCTGTCCCTACCATATCAATGTAACTGCAAGATAGTTGCTGAATCTGAAGAAAATGTTCACTCCTTAGTCTGCTTTGCCTCTGCCCAGCATTCAACACAATTCACTAATTCCTTCTGGGAACACTGTCCACATTTTTCCCTGTTCTCTCTATCTGTGGTTTTTACTTTTCTTCAAGGGTTCCTCTTCTACTTTTGTATTAAATGACATTTTGCTCTAAGGTTCTGCCATCATTCTCTCTTTCTGGATGATACTGAAATTTAATGCACCAATAATATCAGAGTTCTTTAAATTGGGTCAAACACAAAACTTTTGTGTGTTATTTCTCTAGGAAGGGTTCAGAGCATTCAATAACTTTCAGAATGGGTGAAATTCAGTGCTGTACTGGTGCTCAGCGGCTCTCCAGAAAATAAAATATAACAGCAACAAAAAAAATGAATGGTGACATTTGTTGACTATTATGGTATAAATAGTCTCACCTTGGCTGAATGCAAGCTAAAGATGGAAATTTCAGACAATTTCAAAAACTATCTTGTAGAAAGGAAGGAAATGTATTTACTGTGTGGTTTCCATTGTCACCATGGTATCAATGGGTAGTAGTAGGAGTTATAAAAAAAAGTTGTTATGAGAAGAAATTCTCTAATTATTAGATTCACCCAAAATTGGAATGACCATTCTTGTAAAGAGTTATACATTCTCTCACTGGAGGAGAGAGATTGGGATAAGTAACTTTAAGGATATTTATATAAGTGCTATTCAACAAGAGACTGGACTAGAAGAGATACTGGTAATTTTGCTTTAATTTTCATCAAAGGACATAGCAATATGTTTTATAGATTCATGTACTCAGCAACACTGTAGAAAACTTCTCATCTGAAGCATCACTGCTCTATGCAATTCAGAATTATGTTACTATTGGTGATAACACACTAATAAGAGTTAGGGCAATTTAGTTGATTGGTTCAATATATTGCACTGTCATCAATTATGTGTGTGCTAAATTAGTGAGGCAGTCCCAAAGTATAAAGACATCTCATTCAGTTGTATTGATCTTTTACTTACATCATGTTTTGTTAATTATTGGATTGTCGTATTCTCACTTAAACATGAAATTTGTATTTTAATTTGCTTATGTAATATTCAGAAATAGTGAAATCTGGTCCTAGTCTCTCTTTTTTGGTACAAATCCATGTTTTTTTCTGCTATCAACTTTCTTAAAGTTTCTATGTTTTCACCTTCAGAACCATTGATTCCTCCAGGACTCTATTAATGGTGTAAGAATGAAAGTGTATAAAGAATGAAAGATTCTCTTATAATTTATGCCCTTGGACATATATGAAATTTGTCAATAACCTTTCAGTGCATTAGTGAAGCCTCTCAGAACATTTGTTTTCAAGTACCTGATCAGTGAGAATAGTATTTGAAATTAAAATCTGAGTCAATAAAGCATAGAGCTTTTCTGCTAAGTACTCGAAAAACAGTTTCTCAGCAGGCTACAACCAAGGGAGCAACAGAATTCCAGTGCAGTGAGGCTAATAGAAGCATCAGCTGCTGAAATAGAATTAAATTGAGGGTCAGGAATTAGACTTGACAGAAAGATTAATAATTCAACTGGGAACAGAGAAAGCAACATGAATAGTTTCAGCGTTTGCTTGGTGATTGTGTCATCGGAAATAAATAAATAATATAATATAATGTGAAATAAAATCAATTACACTTTGGACCTTGATGCTTTTCCAAGTGGAATACTGACCATCTGACTGAGCCCCTGAAGTTGATATCATGGGTCCTTCAAATGATGGTTTCACCAGGTTTTCTTTTGGCTCATCGACAGAGTGGCCATGGCTCACAAGCATCTGAAGGAAAAAGGAACTTAGGGGCAAGTGTTTAATAGGGATGAAGCCAAAGGAAAACGTTACCATTTTCATTTGTGCAATTCTGTTACTCCTTATCAAAATGGTGGTCAGATGTCTCTGCCTTGGATTATATTAGACTTCATTTTCTCCCTGTTACAGTCTGTGGGAAAATTAGTTGCAAATGAGCATATCCAGTATCAGCTGATAAACTGTACCAGACAAGTTTAAAATATGTAACCAAATCCCAAAAACAACTATATAAAATGTGTAGCTACAAGTTGAATAACGTGCGTTAAGGTTATAAGGATATAGGAAATGACTAATATATGCAAGCAAAACAGAACACTACAGGATTCTCTCCCCAACTCTCACCATTCACTAGTCAGTATTTTATAGTTATTGCTACTAGAGTGCGTTATACATTGACTCACCTTGGAGTGTATATGAGTTTGCTAGTGCTGCCATAACAAATTAGCACAGCCTGTAATGGAGCAGGACCCTATGGCTCTTCCCTGCCATGTCCTCAGCCTGCCTTTTGACTGTGGAAAATCTTTAGCCAACAATAAGTTTAATCAGAGAAGTGAGAAAATGCAGAAACAAAGGGAAACAGTCAAACGAGACCAAGTAATAATAATTTAGTCATTAAGCAAAGTTAAGGACCTTTAGTTCCTCCTCAAAGGCTATAGATAATATTCTGAGCCACGTCCTTTGAGCTGTCCTATATATACTGAAACCCTCACCAGGTAGAAGAAGTTAACTACATGATGACCAGACTATAGCCATGACATAAGATGGTCATCTACAACCCAAGCTGCCACAATTCTGAGAACTGACCTCAAAGAAATGGGAACAAACTGACCCTGGAACTAAAGACTAACTGTACTTAAAACAATCAAGATGATGCTGATCAGATCACTGCATGACCAATTTCAATATGACTGTCAGAGCTGACTGTGCTGTTTCTGCATGTAGCCCCTCCCTCTGTCTATAAAAGCTGTTGCCCACTGATTGTCAGTGAAGAGCAGTAACCCTTTGGACAGGAATCCACCCTCCTCCTCAGGTTGCCGGGCTCCAAAATAAAGCAAACTTTCCTTTCCACAAACCTTGCCTCTTTATTGTCTTTTGAGCAGCGAGCAGCTGGACCCCCACTTTTGATGATTACAAGACCACATAGCATAAACAATAGAAATTTATTTTTTCACATTTCTGGAGGCTAGAAATTTAAGATCAAGGTATCATCCAGGTTGATTCCTCTGAGTCCTCTTTGGGTTGTAGATGACCATCTTCCTCTGTCTGCACATGGCCTTTTCTCTGTAACCATATATGTTCAAATTTCCTCTCCTTATAATGAAACCAGTCATATTTGATTAGGCCTCACCCTAGTGACCTCATTTTAAGTTAATTATCTCTTTAAAGACCTATCTCCAAATGCAGTCACATTCTGAGGTAAGTGGGGTTAAGATTTCAATATATGAGTTTGGAAGGGGGACACAATTCAGCCCATAACAGGGCATCTTGTGTTTGTTCAGGTAAAAAAGAAGGCTTCCAACATCTCAGTTGGAATCTAGTTTCTCTTCCCCCAAGACTTAGGCAGCTGAGTGTCCTTAAGTGCTGTGAGCATTTCCCACACAGAATAATTGTAAGCGGATCGATCTTTTTTCCTGGCATGAGTATTATTCACTCTAACTGGACAGTCATGAGTTTGGTGCTAGATGTTGATGTTTACACTTTTATATGTCATTGAAGAGAGGAACAATTTGTGTATTCCCTGGGCTCATGGGCAGTTTATAGGCACACAATGACAACACTTTTACAAAGCTGTGGTGTTTATCTTTCTGTCATCTGACATTTACATCTCTAATAAGAATTCCTCTAGTGTTTAAAGTTTTAACATCGAAAGTGAGAGATAAGTTAACTTGAGACAATCTAAGGTAGAAAAAATGGGGAGGTTCTAAGGATATCATAATGCATACATAACTGTGGCAAAGCTGTATCTCAATAGTTTCCACTTTTACTACAGACTTGGAAGAATGGGTTTCTATGATCTACATATACCTGAGTCACAGTATATTCTCTTGAACCAGCTTAAAGAATCACTTTCTCTTTAATACAGTCTCTTGACTTAGTTGGTGTAGTAAAAGTTATTACTCATTACCTTTATCTTTTTCTAGCTTAATACAAGACTTTCAAGAAGCTGTGGTTGTTAGGGTAGTCCTAGAACGTAAAAATTATCAAGTTTTATCTAATTATCTGACATTTGAAAATATAATATAGTAGACTAAGAAAAATTTTGGGGTATGCACAGGAGTAGAGAAGGCAACTAGAATTTTTGAGCATCTGTTATGACGATTAACATAACTAAGTCTTTGCACATAGTATCTTCATCTTCACAACAAACTTACAGGTAAATGTTACCATCTGCATTTACAAATGTGGAAAGAGCTGCCAACAGCAATTATTTTCATGACTCAAGAGTAGTAAGGAAAAGAAAGGGAACAACTCTGCTGTTCTTTAAATCTATGCTCTTTTCATTACACATTCAGGCTGGCATTGCTAGTGAATCTATCTGCCAGTGCAATGTGTTATGGTTCTCCAACAATTATATCCGTAGAAATAGGGTAACATTGCATTGATTGCTTATTGTGTGTCAACTCCTTTCCAGGTTTAGAGACAGAGTTAGGAGATTTTAGTTATCACCAAGGGGTAATACCCACATGACTTATTTTTAATTTCATGTTAAATATTCTATCAAGAAAATAAATTTAAACTCAAAGATGATTTAGGATTGCCATCAGAACAATGACTTTTCCTTATACTTGGGTTCTTGTATCATCCATTTTCAGGAGTTGGACAAAAAAAATTATATACATCATCTCTTCACATGGGACAGAAATTCAAATCAATTTAATCCTAGCACTGAGAATATAATTTGTTTTTTCATAGAGACATATGGAAGCTTAAGGGATGTCTTAGATACCTGCCACAATCACAGGTATTTTCAAACCTCCCTCCTGACAGAGCAACGTCTATTCTTGGGATGCCTACTACAAATCTAAGCAAATATGTCAGTTAAGTAGTTATATGAAAATGTGAAAAATGGGGAAAAAATGATTAAATATCTGCATTTGAGTCATCAAGTGGAATATGGAAAAGATACTTTTAACATCACAATCTTAGATGAGATCACCAACGGAGGCAGTGTAGATACCAAATAGATGAAGTTTGAGGATCTAGCTCTGGGATTATCCAAGGACTGTAGTTTGGGATAAAAAAGAGATGTCAACAAAGGACACAGGGAAGGAATGACCAAGGCAATACATGGAAAACCACAAAAGTGCAGTGTCTCAGAAGCCAGTTAAAAAAAGTGATTCAAGGTAGAGAATATGTTCAACTACATCAGATATTACTGAGGAGGTAAGACGATGACTGAGACTGTGGCAATGTGGAGGCCTTTGGTAACATTTGCAATAACAATTCCAAAGGACAAATGGGGACACAACGCTGACTGGAGAGAGGTCAAGAGGTAATAAGAGGAGAATAAAGAGAATAATGACTAAAGACACCTCCTGTGAGGGGGGACAGAGAAATGGAGCAGTTCATGAAAGAGGTTATGGGAATCAACACAATGTGTCTGTTGATTGGAAAGACATAGAAGAGAGGAAAATGTAGATTTGGGAGAAAGAGATAGTTTTATTATCCAAATCCTCATGTAGACAAAAGGGGATGGGATTCAGTGTACAAGGGTGGCGTTCCTTTGATAGGATCAAAGCGATGTTATCCATCACAACTGGAGAAAAAGATAGAGTTGTGCATTCAACTATTGTGAAGGTGTCAGTAGATTTAATCATGGGGACATGTTGCAGTTCTCTTCTGTTTGCTTTTCTGTTCCTAGAAAATGAGAACAAAGGTTATCAGCTGAAGTAAGAAATAGTTGCTGGGGACAGGAGGAGAATGGATTGACAAGAGAAGTGTAACAGGAGTGTCAGGCAGCACTGATTCTCCATTTGACATTTAAGACATTGATTTGTAGTGAGTCCAGTCAGGTCACTCTAGTTAAGTGAAGCTGTTGGATTTGATTGCACAGTAGTAAAAGGGTAGGCTATAATCAGAATTAGGCTTTGCCAGAAGAATAGGATGGAGGAAGAAAGAAATCGAGAGTTGGATGTGTCTGAAAATACATTAGTATAGAGATGATTCATGAAATCGAAATGGGTATAGATGAAATAGAAGACATGAAGAGAACAATGGACAGTGAAAAGTTGGTAGGTTTAATGAATCTGGTAGCACTGGTAGAGTTGGTGACTACGATATTAGAGTGGTGAGTTAGAAAGATAGATTGTGCCATAAGATGAGATACTTGAAATGAATATTATGAGGTACAATAGAAACTGGAAAAGATACCATCTAGTCAATGACCATGAGAATGATCAGTTGAGGTGGGATAGAGGATAAAATCATTGGCAGTAAGGACACAGGATGAGAGACACAGGGAGATGGATGAATTATTTAAAAGCACCAAGAATAATGAAGGAAGTCAGGGTGGAGAAAGAGCAGTAAGCTAGGTGCAAAAAAAAACCTTCAGTGAAAGAATACATGCCCAGGAAAAAGAGGTGACCTCAAAGGAGCACAGATGATGTATCTGGTAGCATATAATTTAATGTTTTTTTATTCTATTTTAGGGAAGAGACAATAAGAAGTGAGGAAGAAGCATCTCCCTTAGGTTTAGCTGTAGGTGGGTACTGGAAAAAACACACCAGCACTGTGAGACTGTATCTTCTTGAGTAGTACATTCAGTAGAACATCTACACTTCATTAGAGAAATATATATATACCGAGAGGCAGTTGATAGGAGGTTTTACTGATAATAGGCACTTGGTTCCAGAGAGCACAATGGAAAGAACAAGATTTTGAATCAGGTGATAGTGAGTATGCAGTCTAATGTATATGAGAGTCTTTGTGATAAGGGATGACCTAAAAAGCACAGGCTTATAGTGTTGACTTAGGTATAGAGGGATCAGCTTTAATAGTCTCTAAAAGAGTTGTAGGTACTCCAATCTAACAGTAGCTTTATCTTGGGACTGCTGGGAGGTTGACTGCAAGAGGAGCAGATTTCTTTGGGCCTCCCTTGAACTCCCACTGAAGGCACGATTGAGAGACATGGAAATACAGTTCAAAATCATAATTACCTAACCTTCGGACAGTGCTTACCCACCCCATTCCATTCTGCCATCATAACCACACAGGAAAATCTGCCTCCTTTCCTTTTTCTTTTTGTGGCCATAGTGCCTGTGTCAGAAATGATTGAAGTATATGGCTCACACTTTATCCAGAGAAATAGGTTATCACCACTACAGGTACCTGATAGAGAATTCAATCATGAATTTACTGCAATTTAACACCTGCCAAATGCTTGCTTAAGACATAAAATATCTGAGAATAAGAATAGCTGGATGGAGACACTTCATGCCCATTAGGCTCTCTCTTAAATTACAATTCTTATATTAATTTAGATCTACAGAATGCAACAGAACTGAAGGCATAATTGTCTCAGCCTCTCACTGAGCTACATTTATAATATGCCTTCTCCTTTATAAAGATTCAGTAGTAGATGCATGCATTTGAACAGCAGTTCTATCTTTTATTAAACCATAGATTATCCATTGTGTTAATCTGTGTCTCTTAAGCAGAGAAGCTTGCCGTAAATTCCTCCTTAACTTTATTTCAAGGAAATCACTTAACTCTAAGGGAATTTGCCTCACAGATTATGCCTGAGTGCAAAATTAACGAACTGTTGTTCTCTTTTTTCCAGATCTTAGAATACCTGAGACCTAAAAAGCTTAGGATCATTTGCAAAGCCTAACTCTATACCATGTGTCTGGAAATAAAGTGTATGCCATGTGTTTTTCTTAGATGTTCTTTTCTGAGCTTCAACTATACTATTAAGCCTTATAACAAAAGTTCAAGCTTTCTCCAATTTTTTAAGAAGTAGGCTGAGTAAACATAGTTAGATTATATAAAGTGTCTCTATTCCATCAATTTTTCACTGAAAATTAAAAGAAAAATTGCACTTTGTTATGTAAGCACAGATTATCTGTGTTTCCAGGTAAATCCAAAAAGAAACATATGCATTAATGAGAGTACATAGAACTTAGAATAGCAGAGAAGGGGATTAATAATGTTAACAATACTTTGAAAAGCAGATGCAATTAATCAAATTCTGTGTACTTGTTTTTCTTTGTTTTTTTCTTTACATCTTTATTGGAGTATAATTGCTTTACAATGGTGTGTTAGTTTCTGCTTTATAACAAAGTGAATCAGTTATACATATACATATGTTCCCGTATCTCTTCCCTCTTGTGTCTCCCTCCCTCCCAGCCTCCCTATCCCACCCCTACAGGCGGTCACAAAGCACCGAGCTGATCTCCCTGTGCTATGCGGCTGCTTCCCACTAGCTATCTACCTTACATTTGGTAGTGTATATATGTCCATGCCTCTCTCTTTGTCACAGCTTACCCTTCCCCCTCCCCATATCCTCAAGTCCATTCTCTAGTAGGTCGGTGTCTTTATTCCTGTCTTACCCCTAGGATCTTCATGACATTTTTTTTTTCTTAAATTCCATATATATGTGTTAGCATACGGTATTTGTCTTTCTCTTTCTGACTTACTTCACTCTGTATGACAGACTCTAGGTCTATCCACCTCATTACAAATAGCTCAATTTCATTGCTTTTTATGGCTGAGTTATATTCCATTGTATATATGTGACACATCTTCTTTATCCATTCATCTGATGATGGACACTTAGGTTGTTTCCATCTCCGGGCTATTGTAAATAGAGCTGCAATGAACATTTTGGTACATGACTCTTTTTCTTTTTTTTTCTTTTTATAAATTTATTTATTTATTTATGTTGGCTGTGTTGCGTCTTCGTTTCTGTGCGAGGGCTTTCTCTAGTTGTGGCAAGCGGGGGCCCTCTTCATTGCGGTGTGCGGGCCTCTCACTGCTGCAGCCTCTTTTGTTGCGGAGCATGAGCTCCAGACGCGCAGGCTCAGTAGTTGTGGCTCACGGGCCCAGTTGCTCCGCGGCATGTGGGATCTTCCCAGACCAGGGCTCGAACCCGTGTCCCCTGCATTAGCAGGCAGATTCTCAACCACTGTGCCACCAGGGAAGCCCGACTCTTTTTCAATTATGGCTTGCTCAGGGTATATGCACAGTAGTGGGATTGCTGGGTCATATGGTAATTCTATTTGTAGTTTTTTAAGGAATCTCCATGCTGTTCTCCACAGTGGCTGTATCAATTTACATTCCCACCAACAGTGCAAGAGGGTTCCCTTTTCTCCACACCCTCTCCAGCATTTATTGTTTCTAGATTTTTAGATGATGGCCATTCTGACTGGTGTGAGATGATATCTCATTGCAGTTTTGATTTGCATTTCTCTAATGATTAATGATGTTGAGCATTCTTTCATGTGTTTGTTGGCAGTCTGTATATCTTCTTTGGAGAAAGGTCTATTTAGGTCTTTGGCTCACTTTTGGATTGTGTTGTTTGTTTTTTTGTTATTGAGCTGCATGAGCTGCTTATAAATTTTGGAGATTAATCCTTTGTCAGTTGCTTCATTTGCAAATATTTTCTCCCATTCTGAGGGTTGTCTTTTGGTCTTGTTTATGGCTTCCTTTGCTGTGCAAAAGTTTTGAAGTTTCATTAGGTCCCATTTGTAAATTTTTGTTTTTATTTCCATTTCTCTAGGAGGTGGGTCAAAAAGGATCTTGCTGTGATTTATGTCATAGAGTGTTCTGCCTATGTTTTCCTCTAAGAGTTTGATGGTGTCTGGCCTTAGATTTAGGTCTTTAATCCATTTTGAGTTTATTTTTGTGTATCGTGTTGCAGAGTGTTCTAATTTCATTCTTTTACATGTAGCTGTCCAGTTTTTCCAGCACCACTTACTGAAGAGGCTGTCTTTTCTCCATTGTATAGTTTTGCCTCCTTTATCAAAGATAAGGTTACTATATGTGCGTGGGTTTATCTCTGGGCTTTCTATCCTGTTCCATTGATCTATATTTCTGTTTTTGTGCCAGTACCATACTATCTTGATTACTGTAGCTTTGTAGTATAGCCTGAAGTCAGGGAACCTGATTCCTCCAGCTCCGTTTTCGTTCTCATGATTGCTTTGGCTATTCAGGATCTTTTGTGTTTTCATACAAATTGTGGAAGTTTTTGTTCTAGTTCTGTGAAAAATGCCAGTGGTATTTGATAGGGATTGCATTGAATCTGTAGATTGCTTTGGGTAGTAGAGTCATTTTCACAATGTTGATTCTTCCAATCCAAGAACATGGTATATATCTCCATCAATTTGTATCATCTTTGATTTCTTTCATCAGTGTCTTATAATTTTCTGCATACAGGTCTTTTGTCTCCTTAGGTAGGTTTATTCCTAGATATTTTATTCTTTTTGTTGCAGTGATAAATGGGAGTGTTTTCTTGATTTCACTTTCAGATTTTTCATCATTAGTGTATAGGAATGCCAGAGATTTCTGTGCATTAATTTTGTATCCTGGTACTTTACCAAATTCATTGACTAGCTCTAGTAGTTTTCTGGTAGCATCTTTAGGATTCTCTATGTATAGTATCATGTCATCTGCAAACAGTGACAGTTTTACTTCTTCTTTTCCAATTTGGATTCCTTTTATTACCATTTCTTCTCTGATTGCTATGGCTAAAACTTCCAAAACTATGTTGAATAAGAGTGGTGAGAGTGGGCAACCTTGTCTTGTTCCTGATCTTAGTGGAAACGCTTTCAGTTTTTCACCATTGAGGAAGATGTTGTCTGTGGGTTTGTCATATATGGCCTTTATTATGTTGAGGAAAGTTCCCTCTATGCCTGCTTTCTGCAGGGTTTTTATCATAAATGGGTGTTGAATTTTGTCGAAAGCTTTCTCTGCATCTATTAAGATGATCATATGGTTTTTCTCCTTCATTTTTCAATATGGTGTATCACGTTGATTTATTTGCGTATATTGAAGAATCCTTGCATTCCTGGAATAAACCCCACTTGATCATGGTGTATGATCTGTTTAATGTGCTGTTGGATTCTGTTTTCTAGTATTTTGTTGAGGATTTTTGCATCTATGTTCATCAGTGATTTTGGCCTGTAGTTTTCTTTCTTTGTTACATCCTTGTCTGGTTTTGGTATCAGGGTGATGGTGGCCTCGTAGAATGAGTTTGGGAGTGTTCCTCCCTCTGCTGTAGTTTGGAAGAGTTTGAGAATGATCAGTGTTAGCTCTTCTCTAAATGTTTGATAGAATTCGCCTGTGAAGCCATCTGGTCCTGGGCTTTTGTTTGTTGGAAGATTTTTAATCACAGTTTCAATTTCAGTGCTTGTGATTGGTGTGTTCATATTTTCTGTTTTCATTCTTGGCATGTTGTGCATTTCTGAGAATTTGTCCATTTCTTCCAGGTTGTCCATTTTATTGGCATAGAGTTGCTTGTAGTAATCTCTCACGATCTTTTGTATTTCTGCAGTGTCAGTTGTTACTTCTCCTTTTTCATTTCTAATTCTATTGATTTGAGTCTTCTCCCTTTTTTTCTTGATGATTCTGGCTAATGGTTTATCAATTTTGTTTATCTTCTCAAAGAACCAGCTTTTAGTTTTATTGATCTTTGCTATCGTTTCCTTCATTTCTTTTTCATTTATTTTTGATCTGATTTTTATGATTTCTTTCCTTCTGCTAACTTTGGGGTTTTTTTGTTCTTCTTTCTCTAATTGCTTTATGTGCAAGGTTAGGTTGTTTATTCAATATGTTTCCTGTTTCTTAAGGTAAGATTGCATTGCTATAAACATCCCTCTTAGAAGTGCTTTTGCTGCAGCCCATAGGTTTTGGGTTGTCGTGTCTCCATTGTCATTTGTTTCTAGGTATTTTTTTATTTCCTCTTTGATTTCTTCAGTGATCACTTCGTTATTAAGTAGTGTATTGTTTTGCCTCCATGTGTTTGTATTTTTTACAGATTTTTTCCTGTAATTGATATCTAGTCTCATAGAGTTGTGGTCGGAAAAGATACTTGATTCAATTTCAATTTTTTAAAATTTACCAAGGCTTGATTTGTGACCCAAGATATCTATCCTGGAGAATGTTCCATGAACACTTGAGAAAAATGTGTATTCTGTTGTTTTTGGATGGAATGTCCTATAAATATCAATTAAGTCCATCTTGTTTAATGTATCATTTAACGCTTGTGTTTCCTTATTTATTTTAATTTTGGATGATCAGTCCATTGGTGAATTTCCCCTTTTATGGCTGTTAGTATTTGCCTTATGTGTTGAGGTGCTCCTATGTTGGGTGCATAAATATTTACAATTGTTATATCTTCTTCTTGGATTGATCCCTTGATCATTATGTAGTGTCCTTCTTTGTCTCTTCTAATAGTCTTTATTTTAAAGTCTATTTTTTCTGATATGAGAATTGCTACTCCAGCTTTCTTTTGGTTTCCATTTGCCTGAAATATCTTTTTCCATCCCCTTACTTTCAGTCTGTATGTGTCTCTAGGTCTGAAGTGGGTCTCTTGTAGACAGCAAATATATGGGTCTTGTTTTTGAATCCATTCAGCCAATCTGTGTCTTTTGGTGGGAGCATTTAGTCCATTTACATTTAAGGTAATTATCGATATGTGTGTTCCTATTCCCATATTCTTTTTTCTTTTTTTTTTTTTTTTGGTACGCGGGCCTCTCACTGTTGTGCCCTCTCCCATTGCGGAGCACAGGCTCCAGCCACACAGGCTCAGTGGCCATGGCTTACAGGCCCAGCCGATCCGTGGCATGTGGGATCTTCCTGGACCAGGGCACAAACCTGTGTCTCCTGCATCGGCAGGTGGACTCTCAACCACTGCGCCACCAGGGAAGCCCCCTCCCCAATTTTTTAATTGTTTTGGGTTTGTTATTGTAGGTCTTTTCCTTCTTTTGTGTTTCTTGCCTAGAGAAGTTCCTTTAGCAGTTGTTATAAAGCTGGTTTGGTGGTGCTGAACTCTCTCAGCTTTTGCTTGTCTGTAAAGGTTTTAATTTCTCCATCAAATCTGTATGAGATCCTTGCTGGGTAGAGTAATGTTGGTTGCAGGATTTTCTCCTTCATCACTTTAAATATGTCCTGCCAGTCCCTTCTGGCTTGCAGAGTTTCTGCTGAAATTTCAGCTGTTAACCTTATGGGGATTCCTTTGTGTGTTATTTGTTGTTTTTCCCTTGCTGCTTTTAATATGTTTTCTTTGTATTTAATTTTTGACAGTTTGATTAATATGTGTCTTGGCATATTTCTCCTTGGATTTATCCTGTATGGGACTCTCTGTGCTTCCTGGACTTGATTAACTATTTCCTTTCCCATATTAGGGAAGTTTTCAACTATAATCTCTTCAAATATTTTCTCAGTCCCTTTCTTTTTCTCTTCTTCTTCTGGAACTCCTATAATTCGAATGTTGGTGGGTTTAATGTTGTCCCAGACGTCTCTGAGAATGTCCTCAGTTCTTTTCTTTCTTTTTCTTTATTCTGTTCTGCAGTAGTTATTTCCAGTATTTTATCTTCCAGGTCACTTATCCGTTCTTCTGCCTCAGTTATTCTGCTATTGATCCCATTTAGAGTATTTTTAATTTCGTTTATTGTGTTGTTCATTGGTGTTTGTTTTATCTTTAGTTCTTCTAGACCCTTGTTAAATGTTTTTTTGCATTTTGTCTATTCTATTTCCAATATTTTGGATCATCTTTACTATCATTATTCTGAATTATTTTTCAGGTAGACTGCCTATTTCCTCTTCATTTGTTAGGTCTGGTGGGTTTTTATCTTGCTCCTTCATCTGCTGTGTGTTTTTCTGTCTTCTCATTTTGCTTATCTTATTGTGTTTGGGGGTCTCCTTTTTGCAGGCTGCAGGTTCGTAGTTTCTGTTGTTTTTGGTGTCTCTCCCCAGTGGCTACGGTTGGTGCAGTGGGTTGTGTAGCCTTCCTAGTGGAGGGGACTAGTGCCTGTGTTCTGGTGGATAAGGCTGGATCTTGTCTTTCTGGTGGGCAGGTTCACGTCTGGTGGTGTGTTTTGGGGTGTCTGTGCACTTATTATGAGTTTAGGCATATGGGTGGGGTTGTGTTCCTGTCCTGCTAGTTGTTTGGCATAGGATGTCCAGCACTGTAGCTTGCTGGTCGTTGAGTGAAGCTGGGTGCTGGTGTTGAGATGGAGATCTCTGGGAGATTTTTGCCATTTGATATTATGTTGAGCTAGGAGGTCTCTTGTGGACCAGTGTCCTGAAGTTGGCTCTCCCACCTCAGAGGCACAGCACTGAATCCTGGCTGCAGCACCAAGAGCCTTTCATCCACATGGCTCAGAATAAAAGGGAGAAAAAGTAGAAAGAATTTATAGAGGTAGAAATAAAGAAAGAAAGCAAGCAAGCTGGAAAGAAAGGAGGGAGGGAGGGATGGAGGAAGGAAGGAAGGAAAAAAAGAAAGAAAGAAAAAGTAAAATAAAGTAAGATAAAATATAAAGTTATTAAAATTAAAAGTAATTATTAAGAGAAAAAAAAAGAAAAAAACAAAACGGACAGATAGAACCCTAGGACAAATGGTGGAAGGAAAGCTATACAGACAAAATCTCACACAGAAGCATACACATACACACTCACAAAAAGAGGAAAAGGGGAAAAAAATCATAAATCTTGCTCTCAAAGTCCACCTCCTCAATTTCGGATGATTCGTTGTCCAAAGGAGGGAAGGAAGGAAAGAAAGAAAGAAGATAAAGTAAAATAATTAAAATAAAAAATCATTATTAAGAAAAAAAGTTTAAAAAAAAGGGTGGGTAGAACCCTAGGACAAATGGTGGAGGGAAAGCTATACAGACAAAATCTCACACAGAAGCATACACATACACACTCACAAAAAGAGGAAAAGAGGAAAAAATCATAAATCTTGCTGTCAAAGTCCACCTCCTTAATTTGGGATGATTCGTTGTCTATTCATGTATTCCACAGATGCAGGGTATATCAAGTTGATTGTGGAGCTTTAATCCACTGCTTCTGAGGCTGGTGGGAGAGATTTCCCTTTCTCTTCTTTGTTGGCACAGCTCCCGGGCTCAGCTTTGGATTTGGACTTGCCTCTATGTGTAGGTCGACTGAGGGCGTCCATTCTTTGCTCAGATAGGACGGGGTTAAAGGAGCCGCTGATTCGGCGGCTCTGGCTCACTCAGGCCGGGGCGAGGGAGGGGCATGGAGTGCGGTGCGTGCCTGCTGCGTCAGAGGCCGGCGTGACGTTGCACGAGCCTGAGGCGTGCCGTGCGTTCTCCCGGGGAAGTTGTCCCTGGATCACAGGACCCTGGCAGTGGCGGGCTGCACAGGCTCCCCGAAATGGGGTGTGGAGAGTGACCTGTGCTCGCACACAGGCCCCTTGGTGGCGGCAGCAGCAGCCTTAGCGTCTCCTGCCCGTCTCTGGGGTCCGCGCTTTTAGCCGCGGCTCGCGCCCGTCTCTGGAGCTCCTTTAAGCAGCGCTCTTAATCCCCTCTCCTCACGCACCAGGAAACAAAGAGGTAAGAAAAAGTCTCTTGTCTCTTCGGCAGGTCCAGACTTTTCCCCGGACTCCCTCTTGGCTAGCCGTGGCGCACTAACCCCTTCAGGCTGTGTTCACGCCGCCAACCCCAGCCCTCTCCCGGCGCTCCGACAGAAGCCCAAGCCTCAGCTCCCAGCCCCGCCCGCCCCGGCGGGTGAGCAGACAAGCCTCTCGGGCTGGCGAGTGCCGGTTGGCCTTGATCCTCTGTGCGGAAATCTCTCCGCTTTGCCCTCCGCACCCCTGTTGCTGTGCTCTCCTTCGCAGCTCCAAAGCTCTCCCCCTCCGCCACCCGCAGTCTCCGCCCGCGGAGGGGCTTCCTAGTGTGTGAAAACCTTGCCTCCTTCACAGCTCCCTCCCACTGGTGCAGGTCCCGTCCCTATCCTTTTGTCTCTGTTTATTCTTTTTTCTTTTGCCCTACCCAGGTACGTGGGGGGTTTCTTGCCTTGTGGGAGGTCTGAGGTCTTCTGCCAGCATTCACTATGTTTTCTATAGGAGTTGTTCCACGTGTAGATGTATTTCTGGTGTATCTGTGGGGAGGAAGGTGTTCTCCGTGTCTTACTCTTCCACCATCTAACAGATAACAAGTACACAAGTACCTGTGTACTTGTTCATATGTTCTTTAACCATCATGATGTTATGAGTTATGCATTATTATTATAATTATTATTGAAAATTGCAGCCTTGAGAAAGTAATTAAGATTTCTACTCTCACATTGCCCATAGTTACAAGAATAGGGATAGGAACTCATGTATGTCTAACTTTAAATCCTGTGCTCTTAACCCCACACCTACTGCCTCCTAACAGTAGATTCATTACAGGGAATCTAGACTTTGCTGCATTCACATTTTTACTGCTTCAACTTCCAGTTAAGGTTCTGGTAAAGAGCTTGTTGCTCAGAGGCAGAGCAAGCCCATATTACATTGCAGGCTGTTGTGATTACAGAACAACCAACCAAAATGGCCAGGGGAAAATGTAAAACCTATAGTTAGTGGGAAGCAGCCGCATATCAGCTCAGTGCTTTGCGACCACCTAGAGGGGTGGGATAGGGAGGGTGGGAGGGAGGGAGATGCAAGAGGGAAGATATATGGGGATATATGTATATGTATAACTGATTCACTTTGTTATAAAGCAGAAACTAACACACTACTGTAAAGCAATTATACTCCAATAAAGATTTTTAAAGCAAAACAAAACAAAACCTTCTGCATTGATCAGTCACTTGAAAAGCTATATCGATCAGTGGAAATTCCGTGTGGTTTGGAGCTGTTACACCTGAGTTTTGAGTTCTGACTTGGGTAATGATTAGTTCTATCAACTTGGGTAAGCCATTCAATCAGTTAGCTTTCTGATTCGTGTGTAGAAGGATGATTATAAAATAATAATTATAATAGCTGTACTGAAGATCAAATTAGATTATATTTGTAAAAACACTTTATTAAGTGGTTTGTGGTCCATTTCTTTGCTGTTTTAATATACTATGTGAATAAAATTTTTTCTCCTTTAATGAATTTTTTAACATTGTGATTCCATAGATTTAAAAAAATTAATAAAATGTTACATTTTTTTAACATTTTTATTGGAGTATAATTGCTTTACAATGGTGTGTTAGTTTCTGATTTATAACACAGTGAATCAGTTACACATATACATATTTCCCCATATCTCTTCCCTCTTGCGTCTGCCTCCTTCCCACCCTGCTTATTCCACCCTTCTAGCTGGTCACAAAGTACCGAGCTGGTCTCCCTGTGCTATACAACTGCTTCCCACTAGCTGTCTATATAAAATTTGGTAGTGTATATTTGTCCATATATACACTACCACTCTCTCATTTTGTCACAGCTTACCCTTTCGCCTCCCCGTGTCCTCAAGTCCGTTCTCTAGTAGGTCTGCGTCTTTATTCCCGTCTTGCCCCTAGGTTCTTCATGACATTTTTTTTTTTAGATTTCATATATATGTGTTAACATACAGTATTTGTTTTTCTTTTCTGACTTACTTCACTCTGTATGACAGACTCTAAGTCCATCCACCTCACTACAAATAACTCAATTTCGTTCCTTTTTATGGCTGAGTAATATTCCATTGTATGTATGTGCCACATCTTCTTTATCCATTCATCTGTCGATGGACACTTAGGTTGCTTCCATGTCCTGGCGATTGTAAATAGAGCTGCAGTGAACATTGTGGTACATGACTCTTTTTGAATTATGGTTTTCTCAGGGTATATACCCAGTAGTGGGACACTGGGTTGTATGGTAGTTCTATTTTTAATTTTTTAAGGAACTTCCATACTGTTCTCCATAGTGGCTGTATCAGTTTACATTCCTACCAATAGTGTATGAGGGTTCCCTTTTCTTCACACCCTCTCCAGCATTTATTGTTTGTAGATTTTTTGACGATGGCCATTCTGAATGATGTGAGATGATATCTCAATGTAGTTTTGATTTGCATTTCTCTAATGATTAATGATGTTGAGCATGGTTTCATGAGTTTGTTGGCAGTCTGTATATCTTCTTTGGTGAAATGTCTATTTAGGTCTTCCGCCCATTTTTGATTGGGTTGTTTGGTTTTTGGTATTGAGCTGCATGAGCTGCTTGTAAATTTTGGAGATTAATCCTTTGTCAGTTGCTTCATTTGCAAATATTTTCTCCCATTCTGAGGGTTGTCTTTTGGTCTTGTTTATGGTTTCCTTTGCTGTTCAAAAGCTTTTAAGTTTCATTAGGTCTGATTTGTTTATTTTTGTTTTTATTTCCATTTCTCTAGTAGGTGGGTCAAAAATGATCTTGCTATGATTTATGTCATAGAGTGTTCTGCCTTTTTTTTCCTGTAAGAGTTTGATAGTGTCTGGCCTTACATTTAGGTTTTTAATCTATTTTGAGTTTATTTTTTCTGTATGGTGTTAGGGAGTGTCCTAATTTCATTCTTTTACATGTAGCTGTCCAGTTTTCCCAGCACCACTTATTGAAGACTGTCCTTTCTCCATTGTATATTTTTGCCTCTGTTTATCAAAGATAAGGTGACCATATATGTGTGAGTTTATCTCAGGGCTTTCTATCCTGTTCCATTTATCTATTTTTCTGTTTGTGTGCCAGTACCATACTGTCTTAATTACTGTAGCTTTGTAGTATAGCCTGAAGTCAGGGAACCTGATTCCTTCAACCTCGTTTTTCTTTCTCAAGATTGCTTTGGCTATTTGGGGTCTTTTGTGTTTCCATACAAATGTGAAATTTTTTCTTTAGTTCTGTGAAAAATGCCGAGGGTAGTTTGATAGGGACTACATTGAATCTGTAGATTGCTTTGCGTAGTATAGTCATTTTCACAATGTTGATTCTTCCAACCCAAGAACATGGTATACTTCCCCATCTATTTATATCATCTTAAATTTCTTTCATCAGTGTCTTATAATTTTATGCATACAGGTCTTTTGTCTCCTTAGGTAGGTTTATTCCTAGGTATTTTATTCTTTATGTTGCAATGGTAAATGGGAGTGTTTTCTTAAATTCACTTTCAGATTCTTCATCATTAGTGTATAGGAATGCAAGAGATTTCTGTGCATTAATTTTGTATCCTGCTGCTTTACCAAATTCATTGATTAGCTCTAGTAGTTTTCTGGTAGCATCTTTAGGATTCTCTATGTATAGTATCATGTCATCTGCAAACAGTGACAGTTTTACTTCTTCTTCTCCAATTTGGATTCCTTTTATTTCTTTTTCTTCTATGATTGCATGGCTAAAACTTCCAAAGCTATGTTGAATAGTAGTGGTGAGAGTGGGCAACCTTGTCTTGTTCCTGATCTTAGTGGAAATAGTTTCAGGACCATGTTGGCTGTGGGTTTGTCATATAAGGCCTTTATTATGTTGAGGTAAGTTCCCTGTATGCCTACTTTCTGGAGGGTTTTTATCATAAATGGGTGTTGAATTTTGTCAAAAGCTTTCTCTCCATCTATTGAGATGATCATATGGTTTTTCTCCTTCAATTTATTAATATGGTGTATCACATTGATTGATTTGCATATATTGAAGAATCCTCACTCCTGGGATAAGTTCCACTTGATCATAGTATATGATCCTTTTAGTGTGCTGTTGGATTCTGTTTGCTAGTATTTTGTTTAGGATTTTTGTATCTATGCTTACCAGTGATATTGGTCTGTAGTTTTCTTTTTTTGTGACATCTTTGTCTGGTTTTGGTATCAGGGTGACGGTGGCCTCGTAGAATGAATTTAGGAGTGTTCCTTCCTCTGCTGTATTTTGGAAGAGTTTGAGAAGGATAGGTGTTAGCTCTTCTCTAAATGTTTGATAGAATTTGCCTGTGAAGTCATCTGGTTCTTGGCTTTTGTTTGTTGGGAGATTTTTAATCACAGTTTCAATTTCAGTGCTTGTGATTGTTCTCTTCATATATCTACTTCTTCTTGGTTCAGTCTCAGAAGGTTGTGCATTTCTAAGAATTTGTCCATTTCTTCCAGGTTGTCCATTTTATTGGCATATAGTTGCTTGTAGTAATCTCTGCAGTGACACTGCAGTAATCTCTGCAGTGACACTGCAATTTCTGCAGTGTCAGTTGTTACTTCTCCTTTTTCATTTCTAATTGTATTCTTTTGAGTCTTCCCCCTTTTTTTCCTGATTAATCTGGCTAATGGTTTAACAATTTTGTTTATCTTCTCAAAAACCATCTTTTAGTTTTCTTGATCTTTGCCATTGTTTCCTTTGTTTCTTTTTCATTTATTTCTAATCTGATCTTTATGATTTCTCTCCTTCTGCTAACTTTGGGGGGTTTTTTTGTTCTTCTTTTTCTAATTGCTTTAGGTGTAAGGTTAGGTTGTTTATTTGAGATGTTTCTTGTTACTTAAGGTAGGATTGTATCCCTCTTAGAACTGCTTTCTACATCTCATAGGTTTTGGGTCATCGTGTTTTCATTGTTGTTTGTTTCTAGGCAATTTTTGATTTCGTCTTTGATTTCTTCAGTGATCTCTTTGTTTTTAAGTAGTGTATTTTTTAGCCTCCATGTGTATGTATTTTTTATAAATTTTTTCCTGTAATTGATATGTAGTCTCATAACGTTTTGGTCAGAAAAGATACTTGATATAATTTCACTTTTCTTAAATTTACCAAGGCTTGATTTGTGGCCCAAGCTATGATCTGTCCTGGAGAATGTTCCATGAGCACTTGAGAAGAAAGTGTATTCTGTTGTTTTTGGATGGAATATCCTAAAAATATCAATTATGTCCATCTTGTTTAATGTATCATTTAAAGCTTGTGTTTCCTTATTCATTTTCATTTTGGATGATCTGTCCATTGTTGAACGTGGGGTGTTAAAGTCCCCTACCCTGATTGTGGTACTATTGATTTTCCCTTTTATGGCCGTTATTATTTCCCTTATGTATTGAGGTGCTCCTATGTTGGGTGCATAGATATTTACAAGTGTTATATCTTCTCCTTGGATTGATCCCTTGATCGTTATGTAGTGTCCTTTTTTGTCTCTTGTAATAGTCTTTGTTTTAAAGTCTATTTTGTCTGATATGAGAATAGCTACTCAGCTTTCTTCTGATTTCCATTGCATGGAATATCTCTTTCCATCCCCTCACTTTCAGTCTGTATGTGTCTCTAGGTCTGAAGTGGGTCTCTTGTAGACAGCATATATATGGGTCTTGTTTTAGTATCCATTCAGCCAGTCTATGTCTTTTGGTTGGAGCATTTATTCTATTTACATTTAAGATAATTATCAGTATGTATTTCCCTATTACCATTTTCTTAATTGTTTTGGGTTTGTTATTGTACGTCTTTTCCTTCTCATGTTTTGTTACATTCTTTTACGTGGTAGTATTTGCATATGTTTTAAACTTAATATTAATAGAAAATGTGGTATATTTTATCTCAAAAAGAAATTCTCTTACATGAATTGTATATTTTTTATCCTTAAGGAACATATGGGCTCAGAAATTCATACAGGGCTATTTCTGTAGTTTTAATTTTTTTTTTTTTTTTGGTCAAGCCACGCGGCTTACAGATTATTGGTTTCCTGGCCAGGGACTGAACCCGGGCCATGGCAGTGACAGTTCTGAGTCCTAACCACTGGACCACCAGGGAACTCTCCACTAGTTTTCATTCTTCTTTCTATCTATATCCTGGAGACTTTAGGAAAGGGGAAGACCGTGATGCAACTCAGTAGCTTCTGAGGGCATGTGGCTTATTTACTAAGAAACCCTGGGAGAGCCAAGCCTTGGGGAGCTAGTTTCTCCTGGCACATTTTACAGACACATTTTAGTTCCACTCTACAACTTTCTCCTTCTTCACATTTCTCCTGTACCAATGTAAGGCCTTTCTTATCTTTGTACTGAAAGCAGATACTGAAAAATTTTAGACATCCAAACACAATCTTTGAAAATGTAATCAGTTTTTTTTCTGCAAAAAAAATAACTGTTAGTCCTAATAGTTAACAGACTAGCTCTCTGTTAGTCTTAAATTTTTAATATTCATATGTAGCTGTACTTGAGTCTGAAATGTACATTCATTATAAAGTAAGTTCCAGCAAGGTAGGACTTTTTGTTTGTTTTGTTTGTTTGTATGTTTGTTTTTGGTTTTTTGGGTCTGTTTATTCACTGCTTAATACCCCAGAACCTAAAACAGAGGTGTTTAGCAAATATTGCTAATTAAATGAGAGTGTTTTAATTTCAAAAATAAACTCTACGACAACTACTTCTCAGAATTTTTCAGCCAGACAATAAAGAGCTCATACAGAATTTCAACCCAGAATGAGGAAATGCAAGCAATTTCCCGAGGGAAGCAGGTAACAGGAAAGTGCAAAAACCTATAAGAATTCTACCTTTTTATTTGACGTTAATGGAGATTAGTTAAAAATAAAAGCAACTGCTCTGTAATAATAAGCAAAACATTTCAACATTCCTCTTTCCATTGCCATTCTCTCACTCTAGTTTTATCTTTTAATTAAACCTGAACTTTAAAATAAATGTGTCTGGCTTGCTTGTTTATTAAATGGAGTATCAATGGAGAGCTTCTAGATTCAACAATTAGTATGCTATAGAATGCCTTTTAAAAATTAATGGCCACATCAATGGCTCTGATATTATTGAAGGTTCAAGTTTATAGTTCTCCTATTAGAAAGGAGCAAAAGAAAAATGTAGAAATTAGAGTGGTTTGATTTTAACTCCTTTATAGTATGTTGAAGTGCTCACATAGCTTTATTTAAGGAATGATTAACTTTTATTAACCATGGAAAGGTTTCCAAGAAATGTAAAGTTCATTATACTTTATACAATGCAGACCATCTTGAAACTTCTGAATTTATACCTGCTGAATTTTGCATGTATTTGTCACTTCTATAATTGCTTAAAATCCAACATAATCAAATTCACTATATACTCTCTCAGTTAATCACATAACATTTGAGCTAGCAGGGGACACTGTTTGCTTTTGAGGTCTTATTATTATTATTTTGGAGTATAATTGCTTCACAATACTGTGTTAGTTTCTTTTGTTGTTATATTCATACACATGTCCCCATATCCCCTCCCTCTTGAGCTTCCCTCCCATCCTCCCTATTCCATCCCTCTCGGTCATTGCAAACCACCGAGCTGATATCCCTGCTATGCTGCTGCTTCCCACTAGCCAATACTTTACATTTGGTAGGGTATATATGTTGATACTACTCTCTCTTCACCCCTGCATTGCCCTCCCACCCCATGTCCTCAAATCAATTTTCTATGTATACCTCTTTATTCCTGCCCTGGAACTAGGTTCATCAGTAACTTTTTTTTTTTTTTTTTTTACATTCCATATATATGCGTTATCATACAGTATTTGTTTTTCTCTTTCTGACTTACTTCACTCTGTATCACAGACTCTAGGTCCATCCACCTCACTACAAATAACTCAATTTCGTTTCTTTTTATGGCTGAGTAATATTCCATTGTATGTGCCACATCTTCTTTATCATCTGTCAATGGACATTTAGGTTGGTTTCATGTCGTGGCTATTGTAAATAGTGCTGCAGTGAATACTGTGGTACATGTCTCTTTTGCAATTATGGTTTTCTCAGGGTATATGCCCAGTAGTGGGATTGCTGGGTCATTTGGTAGTTCTATTTTTAGTTTTTTAAGGAACCTCCATGTTTTCCATAGTGGTTGTATCAATTTACATTCCCACCAACAGTGCAGGATGGTTCCATTTTCACCACACCCTTTCCAGCACTTGTTGTTTCTAGATTTTTTGCTAATGGCCATTCTGACCGGCATGAGGTGATACCTCATTGCAGTTTTGATTTGCATTTCTCTAATAATTAGTGATATTGAGCATCTATTGTGCTTCTAGACCATCTGTATGTCTTCCTTGGTGAAATGTCTATTTAGGTCTTCTGCCCATTTTTTAACTGTATTGTTTATTTTCTTGATATTGAGCTCCATGAGCTCTTTGTATATATTGGAGATTTAATCCTTTGTCAGTTGGTTCATTTGCAAATATTTTTTCCCATTCTGAGGGTTGTCTTGTGGTCTTGTTTATGGTTTCCTTTGCTGTACAAAAGCTTTAAGTTTGATTAACTCCCAATTTGTTTATTTTTGTTTTTATTTCTGTCACTCTAGGAGGTGAGTCAAAAAAGATCTTGCTGTGGTTTATGTCATAGCATGTTTTTCCTATATTTTCCTCCCAAGAGTTTTATAGTGTCTGGTCTTACATTTAAGTCTCTAATCCATTTGGAGTTTATTTTTCTGTATGGTGTTACGTCATGATCTAATTTCATTCTTTTACATGTAGCTGTCCAGATTTCCAAGCACCACTTGTTGAAGAGGCTGTCTTTTCTCCACTGTATGCTCTTGCCTCCTTTGTCATAAATTAGATGCCCATATGTGCGTGGGTTTATCTCTGGGCTTTCTATCCTGTTCCATTTATCTATATTTCTGTTTTTGTGCAAGTACCATACTGTCTTGATTACTGTAGCTTTGTCGTATAGTTTGAAGTCAGGGAGCCTGATTCCTCCAACTCCGTTTTTCTTTCTCAAGATTGCTTTTGCTATTTGGGGTCCTTTGTGTTTCCATACAAATTGTAAAGTTTTTTGTTCTAGTTCTGTGAAGAATGCTGTTGGTAGTTTGAAGGGGATTGCCTTGAATGTGTAGATTGCTTCGGGTAGTATAGTCATTTTCACAATATTGATTCTTCCAATCCAAGAACATGGTATATTTCTCATCCGTTTATGTCATCTTTGATTTCTTTCATCAGTGTTTTGTAGTTTTCTGAGTGAAATCCTTCGCCTCCTTAGGCAGGTTTATTCCTAGGTATTTTATTCTTTTTGTTGCAGTGGTAAATGGGTGTTTCCTTAATTTCTCTTTCAGATTTTTCATCATTAGTGTATAGGAATGCAAGAGATTTCTGTGCCTTAATTTTGTATTCTGCAACTTTACCAAATTCATTGATTAGCTCTAGTAGTTTTCTGGTGGCATTTTTAGGATTCTCTATGTATAGTATCATGTCATTGGAAAACAGTGACAGTTTTACTTCTTCTTTCCCAATTTGTATTCCTTTTATTTCTTTTTCTTCTCTGATTTCTGTGGCTACGACTTCCAAAACTGAATAAGAGGGGCAAGAGTGGATATCCTTGTCTTGTTCCTGATCTTAGTGGAAATGCTTTCATTTTTTCACCATTGAGTATGATGCTTGTTGTGGGTTTGTCACATATGGCCTTTATTATGATGAGTTATGTTCCCTCTATGCCCATTTTCTGGAGAGTTTTTATCATAAATGGGTATTGAATTTTGTCAAAAGCTTTTTCTTCATCTATTGAGATGATCATATGGTTTTTATTCCTTAATTTGTTAATATTGTGTGTCACATTGATTGATTTGCATATATTGAAGAATCATTGCATCCCTTGGATAAATCTCACTTGATCATGGTGTATGATCCTTTTAATGTGCTGTTGGATTCTGTGTGCTAGTATTTTGTTCAGGATTTTTGCACTATGTTCATCAGGGATATTAGTCTATAATTTTCCTTTTTGTGGTATCTTTTTCTGGTTTTCATATCAGCGTGATCGTGGCTTTGTAGAATGAATTTAGGAGTGTTTCTCCCTCTGCAATTTCTTGGAAGAGTTTCAGAAGGATGGGTGTTAGTTCTCTAAATGTTTGATAGAATTCATCTGTGAAGGGACTGGTCCTGGACTATTGTTTGTTGGAGGATTTTTAATTATGGTTTCAATTTCATTACTTGTTATAGGTCCGTTTATATTTTCTGATTCTTCCTGTTTCAGTCTTGGAAAATTGCACCTTTACAAGAATTTGTCCATTTCTTCGTGGTTCTATTTTATTGGCATATAGTTGTTTGTAGTAATCTCTTATAATCTTTTGTATTTCTGCAGTGCCAGTTGTGATTTTTCCTTTTTCATTTCTAATTTTATTGACTTGCATCCTCTCCCTTTTTTTTCTTGATGAGTTTGGCTAAGAATTTATCAACTTTGGTTATCTTCCCAAAGAAACAGCTTTTGTTTTATTGATCTTTGCTATTTTTTTTATTTCTATTTCATTTATTTCTGCTCTGATCTTTATGATTTCTTTCCATCTACTGACTTTGAGTTTTCTTTGTTCTTCTTTCTCTTGTTGTTTTAAATGTAGCATTAGATTGTTTATTTGAGATTTTTCTTGTTTCTTGAGCTAAGATTGTATTGCTATAAATGCTTTTGCTGCATCCCATAGGTTTTGAGTCATCGTGTTTTCATTGTCAGTTCTTTCTATGAAATTTTTTATTTCTTTCATTTCTTCAGTGATCTCTTGATTATTTAGTAACACACTGTTTAGCCTCATTGTATTTGTGCTTTTTTCCTGTAATTGATTTCTAGTCTCATAGCATTGTGGTCAGAAAAGATGTCTGATAGGATTTCAATTTTCTTAAATTTTCCAAGGCTAGATTTGTGACCCAAGATGTGATCTATGGTGGAGAATGTTTCATGTGCACTTGAGAAGAGAGTGTCTTCTGCCACTTTGAGGTTGAATGTTCCATAAATTATCAATTAGATCTATCTGGTCTATTGGGTCATTTAAAGCTTGTGTTTCCTTATTTATTTTCATTTTGGATGATCTGTCCATTGGTGTAAGTGGAGTGTTAAAGTCCCCTACTAGTATTGTGTTACTGTTGATTTCTCCTTTCATGGTTGTTAGCATTTGCCTTATGTATTGAGGTGCTCCTATGTTGGGTGCATAAACATTTATAATTGTTATATCTTCTTCTTGGATTGATCCTTTGATCATTATGTAGTATCCCTCCTTATCTCTTGTAACAGTCTTTATTTTAAAGTCTATTTTATCTGATACGAGTATTGCTACTCCAGCTTTCTTTTGCTTTCCATTTGCATGGAATATCTTTTTCCATCCCTTCACTTTCAGTCTGTTTGTGTCCCTAGGTCTGAAATGGGTCTCTGGTACACAACATATATATGGGTCTTTTTTTTGTAACCTTTCAGCCAGTTTGTGTCCTTTGGTTGGGGCATTTAATCCATTTACATTCAAGGTTATCATCAATATGTATGTTCCTATTACCATTTTCTTAATTGTTTTTGGTTTGTTTTTGTGGATCTTTTTCTTCTCTTGTGTTTCCTGCCTAGAGAAGTTTCTTTAGCATTTATTGTAAAGCTGGTTTGGTGGTGCTGAATTCTCTCAGCTTTTGCTTGTCTGGAAAGCTGTTGACTTCTCCATGGAATCTGAATGAGATCCTTGATGGGTAGAGAATCTTGGTTGTAGGTTTTTCTCTTTCATCACTTTAATTATATCCTGCCACTCCCTTCTGGCCTCAAGTACATCTGCTGAAAAATCAGCTGATAACCTTATGGGGATTCCTTTGTATGTTATATTTTGTTTTTTGCTTGCTGCTTTTAATATTTTTTCTTTGCATTTAATTTTTGTTAGTTTGATTTATATGTGTCTTGGTGTGTTTTTCCTAGGGTTTATGCTGTATGGGACTCTGTGTGCTTCCTGGACTTGGGTGAGTATTTCCTTTCCCATGTTAGGGAAGTTTTCAGCTATAACCTCTTCAAATATTTTCTCAATCCCTTTCTTTTTCTCTTCTTCTTGGACCCCTATATTTCGAATGTTGGTGCATTTAATGTTGTCCCAGCGGTCTCTGAAATTGTCTTCAGTTCTTTCATTCTCTTTATTCTGCTCCTCAGCAGTTATTTCTACCATTTTGTCTTCCAGCTCACTTATTTGTTCTTCTGCCTCAGTTATTCTGTTATTGATTCCTTCTAGTGTATTTTTCATTTCAGTTATTGTGTTGTTCATCTCTATTTGTTTGTTCTTTAGTTCTTCTAGATCTCTGGTAAACATTTCTTGTACTTTCTCAATCCGTGCTTCCCTTCTATTTCTGAGATTCTGGATCATCTTTACTATCTTTACTCTGAATTCTTTTTCAGGTAGATTTCCTATTTCCTCTTCATTTATTTGATCTTGTAGGTTTTTACCTTGCTCTTTCATCTGTGACATATTTTTTGGCTCTCTGGTTTTGTTTTTTTTTTTTTAAGAGTGGGATTGTGTTCCTATCTTACTGGTTGTTTGTCCTGAGGCTTCCAAGACTGGAGTTTGTAGGTTATTGGGTAGAGTGTGGTTTTGGTGCTGAGATGAGGAATTCCTTGAGACCCACTCTGATGAATATTCCCTGGGGTCTGAGGTTCTCTGTTAGTCCAGTAGTTCAGACTCAGAGCTCCCACTGCAGGAGCTTTGGCCTGACCCTGGGCTCATGAACCAAGATCCCACAAAGCACGTGGGATGGCAAAACAAACAAACAAAGAGAAAAAAAAAACAATAACAAAGTAAAAAATAAATTTAGACTAGGAAACTAACAGATACGTTAGAAAGAATATAAAACTAAAAATATAGATGAATCAACAACCAGAAGGTATATCAGTACCACAATAGTAAAAAAGTGGAGGGAACAGAAAATAAAAGGTGGGGGAAAGCCTTGGCTGTGGAGGGCCAGGGCCTAAGCAAGGGTAAGTTTTGGGCAGTGGGCTGGGCCAATGCTCAGGACCCACTGGGCTGGAAAAGGCCCTGGGGGCTGTGGTGGGTGGGCCTTATGCTCAAGGAACAGAAGGATCTCAGGTGTACCCCCCACCCCTGGTCTCAGACAGCAAGGGACCTCACCTGGGAGCCCAGCAAGATTCCTGAGCTTGAGCGGATGGGGCAAATGCCATTCTCTCCTCTCCTGCTCCTCCAATATGGGAGGGCACCTCCAGCCTGCCTCTTCTGACCTCCCTGGCCTCCCACCTATGACCCCAAGGACCCATGAGGCCTGGAGTGGGTTTTGGAGGGCAGGGGATCAGCTGGGAGCTCAGCAGGCTTCCCAGGTCCAAGTGGGCAGGGCAATCACCCTCTGCTCCTCTCCCACTCCTCCTGCAGGATCCCTCCTACCTGCCTCTCCTGATCTCTCCGGTCTCCCTCCTATGCCCCCAAGGAACCATACAGCCTGGAGGGGGCTTTGGAGGGCCTTGAGCTATTATTCTATCATTAACCAATGGCATGAAATTATCAATAATAAGAAAACCGAGTGTAATGATTTTGCTTATAAGCGTATAATCACACATACTTGAAATCTGATTATGCTATAGTATATTTAAAGTCCACTGGGTGTCAGGAGTATGGTTATTAGTCTTGGCTCTACTACCACTCTGTGTGACTTTGGCTTTTTGGTATTTCTTAGCTCAGCTTTTATTTATGAAATAAGAATGATAATATTTGGCTTCAATTAATCCCATGGATAGGTAGAAGGACAGAAAAAAGCTATGTGGAAATGTTTCAGAAAATATTTTTAAAATATGAAGGCAAAGCATTAAATATTAGTAATAATCTTTTAGAAATCAGATTTTTAAAACATGATAGAAAATAGCTTCAATACTATTATTTACCTTTGTTTTTGTTATTATCATTGTTTCTATCAATTTGATCTTTTAAAAATAATCTGTATCTACATATTTGTGTATATATTCAGGTATGTGTGATAATGCCATACTTAGGTCTTCAAATGTTCATTGTACTATTTATAGACACTGGGTAGAAACAAATGTTGAAAAAGAAAGGCAGGGAGGAGGAAAAAATGCAAAGATTAATTGTGGGACTGTAGGTCTTTAATCTTACAATAGATAACATCATGGAAGGTATTATTGGCCATTTAAGAATGAAATATATGATTAATATGTGGTATAATAGAAGATAAATGTCAAGTTGGTTGTATTTCTTGGCCCAAATCCATATGACAAACTTAAACAAAGATAGATGTTATTATCTAGGATTTGGATTTTAACACATAGTATAATACATGTGTGGCAACATAGATTTTGTTTTTATTGGAGTATAATTGCTTTACAATGTTGTGTTAATTTCTGCTGTACAATGAAGTGAATCAGCTATGTGTATACATATATCCCCTCCCTCTTGGACTTCTGTCCCATCCCACCCCCATTCCACCCATAACATAGATCTAATTGGATAAAGGTTCATATGAAAAAAGGCACTATTATAAAAGAAAAGTAACTTTTTAGGCCACTTCACTAAAATATATTAGGGTGTTCAGTTGAGGTAGATAGTACGTCCACATTGCAGTATTAGATTATTTTTAACTACTTAAAAGGGACAATTGACAACTTAGAATGTATCTGGAGAGGTAAGAGATCTATAAACCACATACGTGAGGAACATGTGAAGTGCTAGGCCTAAATAGCTTCCCCTCTCAAGTGCTTATAATAGCACCTAGTGCATTTTATCATAATTTACAAAACTGTTTACTTCTCTGTAACCACATTAAGCCATAAACTGTGTAACACACCATGTCTCTTATTCACTGTAGTAGCCCCAGTTTCTACCACACATTAATTCTACAATAATCTTCTTCTTAAATGGGTGAATTTTGTTTTTGGAGGAAAAATCTAAAGGATAATATGTCTGGTGCATTCAAAGTAGGAATAGATAAAGCACAACAAACTAAAGTTAATATGGAATGCTTAGAAAGAATTAGAACTGATCAAATGAATGTTTCAGTGACATGAATTTCTACTCAGTTTAAGGGAAGATGTTATAACCATTAGACAAACCCAAATGTTGGAGAGGATGCTTCCAAAAGTAAAGCTGACTCATCAACAACAATATTTAACCAGATACTGGATAAGATTGATCAGCATTGTTCTGGAAAGAGATTTCTGCCCTGGGGTTGAAGTTTGAATTAAATAACTGCTAAAAGTCTCAAAGCCTGTCTCTAATTGTTATGTGGTTCAATTTGTAAAAGAAAAGTAGATAGAATTAAGCATTATCCAAAAGCAATGATTACAGATTTTCTCCATCAAAGATGAGTCACTGTATTGACTGGCCCAGGGCTACAAAAGATGCCTGCCAAGAAAGGTCATTTCCTGATCCACTTGGTTTCCATACTCGGTAGAAGACAGGGAGCTGCATCCAACAAATCCTGGCTTATCTTGTGCTCACCAGCTTCATGTTCTGCTTCTAAGGAATGTCACACTTGCCTTTCCAGATCCCTTTCCTTGTTCTGCACTAGCATCATATCTCATTCTCTTTTATAGGATCATTAAAACGAATAAACAGAGTAATTACATTGCCATCAAGTAAGGCTAATCTCATTGCATGTATCCTAAATGTCTTAACTGTTTTGAAAACCAGCTGGTCTGTGTCTCAGATGCAGACAACAAAGGTAATGGCTTTTATACCTAGACAAGCTAGTGGTTTTCTTCTATGGGTTTTTAGATTTGTCACAGGGAAAAAAAAATAATAACTTCTTTCACAATGATAATGGCCTAATGTACATCAATTATTGTGAGACAGCTGAAGCAACTGTGTAGTTCAGGACTGTGTGTTATCTCTCAGGGCCAGAGCAGGATTGCCATTTTTGGTGAGAAACAGCTAGCTACCCATTTACGGCCACCTGATTCAAATAATATGGACAATCATTTGCTTGTCAGAATTTTTTTGGCTGTGAATTCTAGGAAATGTGCTCTGTGTTACTGCTGTGATGCTCATTTGGGGTCCTTGGGTTTTTGTTTTGTTTAGTTTGTTATCTTTTCAGTTCTTTTTTCTCACCCTTTTACTTAACCTATAACCTCCAAGGGACTGCAGGGAAATCCTTGGGTTTTCCCACCTGAACTGGACATTGAAACATCTTTTGTTCCTTATGTGAGAACAAGATGGAAATCATTCAAAGGGGAATTATGTGAATTCAGCTGCTTCATACTTATTTGTGACATAACTGATGCCCTGTGGATTCTGGCTCTGGGGTTCTCCAGAAGCCTCCCACCTCTATTATGGAAAGGCCTACATAGCCATGACAACACCCATGAATATACTCAAGGGCAGATTTCTACTTGGCATTAGGAAAGTCTGCTTTCTCTCTGTAGGGTGAAAGCTGCATTCTAAATTGCTAAGTTAAAACACCAAAAGTAAAGAAAAAATTACCAAGCTTATGGGTGAGAGTCGAGGGTATTGTAAGATATAGTTATTTCCATAGTTTAGTTTAGATTGAGAGTGTATTTTCCAACCAGATGGGCTGGGCTTGAATCCTTGTTCCAGTTCTTGTTAGCTATGTGACTTTAGGCAATTTAATAAATTCCCTCTGAAACAATAATAAATAGGACTAGCATCAAAGGATTGATATAAGAATTAAATGTGATAGTGTCTATAGAGGATCTACAACAGTGCCTATTTCATCATGTTCAATAAATTATAACACATTTTTATTGTTACTACTATGACTACTACTATTATTGTACTGCAAAATTATTTAACTCCTCACTGATAAGTGAGATAAACAGCCTTATAAAGAGATGGAGATGCAGGAAATGAGCTATCAAACTCATCCATAGTAAGCCCTCAGTTAGATTTAAACTGATTCTTATAAGCAGATTTACTCTTAATCAGCTGGCAACCCAGCATAGGCACAGCTGTTTGGACACTTAAATGACAATTTTAGCCAGGACAACATGAGAAGAGAGGAAGGTTTATCTTTTTCCTCATTGTTGTAGTTGGTTTTATTTGTTTTAAATCCCTTGTCATAGCTCCAGGGCTTCTCAAGTGCAGAGCCAGCTGGGAATAAGTACTTATTTATCCGCTCCCACTGCATAACATCCTCAATATGCTGGAGGATACAGGGAAAATAAAATTACAGGTTACATTTGGCCAAATATTTCTGTCATTTCACATGTTCATTTTGGCTTTTCTTGCCATCAATCTGATGTATCTAAAAATATGGCTAAATTGTCCCTGAACAAGGCCACTCAGTTGGAGCTGTCTTAGTTAGATTTTGGAGCCTACCCAGATTTCAAAAGTTCATCTAGTTTCCATTCTCAGGAATGGATTTTTCAGTGTCATTCATATTGAAATGTGTCTGAAAAATGGATGAATTAGGGAGTTTGGGGAAGTGGCATCTCCTCTAGGGAGCATTCCTTTTGCAGGAGCACAGTCACAGTCTGGAAAGAATTCTACTTGTCTTACTATATGATAATAACCTGTTTGGAACCTTAACCAAAAATTGCCTTTATGTGTTTGTGCTCTTTCTGATGTATATATCAGAGATCAGTTTCTGAAATTGGGAAAAATAAAACTAAACAAAAGGTATATAATGCTTTTATTAAGCCTTAAAACCAACTGACCCATATTTTCATGGAGAAAAATGGATAAAATAATACAGAACTGAGAGTTAGGGGAACTACATCAATTAATAATGTTTACAGCAGACAAATATAATGATAGTTGAAAGCAGCGGGTCTCTTAAAATTAACAAATGCGTTAGAGAAGGTTGTTACCATTGAAAACATAGAGGGTGGTAGCAAGAGGTGAGAGGGAAGTGAAAAGATTTTCATTGGGGTTAGACATATAAGTTCAAAAACAAAGTGATTTGTTGATACAAGAAAAATAATAATATTCATTTCAATTTACAAACTGAAAACTACTAAAAGGATATAATTGTGGAAATGTATGTACAGTTGACCCTCTGTACCTACAGGTTTCTATCTGATATAATGGAATACTATAGACTGGGTGGCTTATAAACAACAGAAACTTACTTCTCACAGTTCTGGAGACTGGGAAGTCTAAAATCAAGGCACTGGAAGATCTGGTGTTTAGTGAGGTCCTGCCTCCTGTTTCATAGATGACCCTCTTTCCTCTGTGTCCTTACATGGTGGAAGGAACAAGAGAGCTCTCTGAGGTCTCTTTCATAAGGGTACTAATCCTACAGTGAGGACTCCACCTTCATGACCTAATCACCTTCCAAAGGCCTCACTTCTAAATACCAGTCCTCATAACCTGCTATTGCTTTATTTTAACCCATGTCTCATTTGGAGTATTTATCTTGTTTGAACACTGATATTTGGTTTATGGTTTTAACCAAAACCAAACTTTATTTGGTTTATGGTTTTAACCAAAACCAGCTTTAACTATGGTTCTTTATTAAAGGTAGCAGTGAGGGTGGGGCTGTGAACCTTTTTCTCTCTTCTAACTTAAGTAAAACTTGGAACTTACAATTATTTAAACATGTATTGCATCGTACAAGCAATGCCTGATGAGAGGCATAGTTTCCTTCAATATCCCAGAGCAGTTACAGCCTTAGCCTTTCTTCCTTCATCTGTAGACAGATTTCTCTTTCCTTTGTGACTCTTCCTTCTGTCATCAGAGCCCTATTATCACAACCCTCTGTCCCTTTAGTATAGTCCCCCTTTTCATTAGGGAGCCACCTGGAAGTCTTACCCCTACTACAACCTCATTCCCCACACTCATGCTGTTTAGACCCAAAGCCACAGAAACAGATATGCACATTAAGAGACCCTATAAGCGCTAACTAGCAGATAGTATAAATGCAAACTCACATACAATATACTCAAATAAAATGTTCTTTTAATTCAAGAGATTTTTCTGTGTGTTCACGATATGTTCAAAAGTAAAGCTGCGGGGCTTCCCTGGTGGTGCAGTGATTGAGAGTCCACCTGCTGATGCAGGGGACACAGGTTCATGCCCCGGTCTGGGAAGATCCCACATGCCGCGGAGCCGCTGGGCCCGTGAGCCATGGCCGCTGAGCCTGTGCGTCCGGAGCCTCTGCTCCGCAACGGGAGAGGCCACAACAGTGAGAGGACCGCGTATCACACACACAAAAAAAGTAAAGCTGCAAACGAGGCAGAAATAATTTCAAATTTATTCTTTACTGAGAAGATTCCCTACCTTTGTAAAAATAAAAATAACAACCATAGTAAAAAACATGGATCAGCAAATGCTCTGGTCTAAATATTTCTCTGGTGTTCATGCCACAAAATGCCTCCCTGTTCTGGCATTCAATTTTTCCTATAATAGCACACAGAGAAGCAATGCCAGCTTGAAGTGCCAAATAAGGTATCCCTCCTAGGGCCTGGTAAGAATGGGACAATGCCAGCTCACGGGGCACCACATAGAGTTATATTAGTGCTAATATCTTGATGTACAACTCTGGGGAAATCAGAAAGCCAAGGTTTTGGGCTGTACAAATATGTCTTTCCGGGACTCTTTTTGACTAGTGAGGAGTATTTCAAGTATAGGAAAGTGTTGTAGCCAGACCAATGCCTAGGATAGCAGATTATTTTCTATGAAGTTTAATAATTCAAAAGACAAAATGAAGTTCAGGGACCAAAGGTTGAAATGAACCAAAGATCTCTAATAAAGGCAAGTTATATTATTTAGAAGGATATATGTGGAAGTCCTAAATATTTTACAGGTTGAAATAAAATTCAAGGCTATGCCAATTCCCACCCCCACCCCTATTTCAAATATAATTGCTGAAGTCCTCTAAATATTACTAAAAAATAATGGAGCAACAGGATATGACATTTGAAAGAAATCCCACCACCTCTGCAAAGGATCCTCTCATGTCTCAGCCCCCTGCTGCGTCTGCTTCTTTCGCAATTGGCACTTAGACTCTCTGGTCTCAGCAGCATCAGGCTGCCACTCTCACGGATGCAGGGCTTTAACAATATCTGCTTTATAGGTTATCCCTCAGGGAGAAAGGGTTGCTAAGAGAGTGGAAGGAGGTAGGTAATGAGATAAGAGGCACCTTCCATTCTGCTGAGACCCCATCAGTCAGCCACAGAACACATTGTTAAGACCTGCTGTGCTGACAGAGGCCATGATTTCCAATGAGATGCAAAACAGAGGTTCTGACTTAGCATGCCTGAAACAGATTCTTAGCACTTTTTGACAGAGAAATGATCCTGGTTATCTTGGCAAGAATCCAGTGTGGTAATTGTATTTCTGTTCACCTATTCTCTCCCAGAATTTTTACTATTAATGGGAATTCTTCTAATACATTATGAAGTGACATGTTTAGCCACCACATTCCAAGCAGAGTATGTCCCCAAGATAGGAAGAGGAAAATAATAATAATCAAATGTTTTTTTTTCTCCATGTACTCATCTTTTGATATTTGTAATGTACTTTGTGTAAAATTCTTATGAGAAAATTCTATCATAACTAAGAAGGAGGGTATCCCACTTTACTAAGAAAAAATTAAATAATATGAAAAGGTATTTATGAAAATCAAGTGGGTAATCAGTAAAGAACCAAGAAAAACAAGGTCATTCCAGAGGACTGAAAAAAATGTGAGTGCTTTCGGTTATTTGGGGGAAGTGCATTATTTATCTAAATGCACTTTTTTTTTTACAACTTAATTGGAGTATAATTGCTTTACATTGTTGTGTTAGTTGCTGCTGTATAACAAAGTGAATCAGCTATACATATACATATATCCCCATATACCCTCCCTCTTGCGTCTCCCTCTCAAGCTCCCTATCCCACCCTTCCAAGTGGTGACAAAGCACCGAGCTGATCTCCCTGGGCTGTGCGGCTGCTTCCCACTAACTACCTGTTTTACATTTGGTAGTGTATATATGTCCAAGCCACTATCTCACTGCATCCTGCTTAACCTTCCCCCTCCCCGTGTCCTGAAGTCCAGTCTCTACATCTGTGTCTTTATTCCTGTCCTACTGCTAGGTTCTTCAGAACCATTTTGTTTTTTTAGATTCCATATATATGTGTTAGCATACGGTATTAGTTTCTCTATTTGTGACTCACTCTACACTACAAATGACTCAATTTTGTTTCTTTTTATGGCTGAGTAATATTCAATTATATATATATGCCACATCTTCTTTATCCATTCATCTGTCAGTGGACACTTAGGTTGCTTCCATGTCCTGGCTATTGTAAATAGAGCTGCAATGAGCATTGTGATACATGTCTCTTTTAGAATTATGGTTTTCTCAGGGTATATACCCAGTAGTAGTATTGCTGGGTCATATGGTAGTTCTATTTTTAGTTTTCTAAGGAACATCCATACTGTTCTCTATAGTGGCTATATAAATTTAAATTCTCACCAACAGTGCAAGAAGGTTCCCGTTTCTCCAACCCTCTCCAGCATTTACTGTTAGTAGATTTTTTGATGATGGCCATTCTGACCAGTGTGAGGACATACATCATTCTAGTTGTGATTTGCATTTCTCTAATGATTACTGATATTGAGTATCCTTTCATGTGTTTGTTGGCAATCTGTATTTTTTTTGGAGAAATGTCTATTTAGGTCTTCTGCCCATTTTTAGACTGGGTTGTTTGCTTTTTGATATTGAGCTGCATGAGCTGCTTGTAAATTTTGGAAATTAATGTTCTGTCAGTTGCTTCATTTGCAAATATTTTCTCCCATTCTGAGGGATGTCTTTTCCTCTTGTTTATGGTTTCTTTGCTGTGCGAAAGCTTTTAAGTTTCTTTAGGACTCATTTATTTATTTTCGTTTTCATTTCCATTTCCCTAGGAGGTGGTTCAAAAAGGATCTTGCTGTGATTTATGTGATAGAGTCTTCTACCTATGTTTTCCTCTAAGAGTTTTATAGTGTCTGGCCTTAAATTTAGGTCTTTAATCCATTTTGAGTTTATTTTTGTGTATGGTGTTAGGGAGTGTTCTAATTTCATTCTTTTACATGTACTTGTCCATTTTCTCAGCACAGCTTATTGAAGAGGCTATCTTTTCTCCATTGTATATTCTTGCCTCTTTTATCAAAAATAAGGTGACCATATGTGCATGGGTTAATCTCTGGGCTTTCTATCCTGCTCCATTGATCTATATTTCCGTTTTTGTGCTAGTACCATACTGTCTTGATTACTGTAGCTTTGTAGTATAGTCCAAAGTCAGGGAGCCTGATTCCTCCAGCTCTGTTTTTCTTTCTCGAGATTGCTTTTGCTATTCGGGGTCTTTTGTGTTTCCATACAAATTGCAAATTTTTTTCTTTTAGTTCTGTGAAAAATGCCAGTGGTAGTTTGATAGAGATTGCATTTAATCTGTAGATTGCTTTAGGTAGTATAGTCATTTTCACAATGTTGATTCTTCCAGTCCAAGAACATGGTATACCTCTCCGTCTGTTTGTATCATCTTTAATTTCTTTCATCAGTGTCTTATAGTTTTCTGCATACAGGTCTTTTGTCTCCTTAGGTAGGTTTATTCCTAGGTATTTTATTCTTTTTGTTGTAGTGGTAAGTGGAAGTAATTCTTTAATTTCTTTTTCAGATTTTTCATTATTAGTGTATAGGAATGCAAGAGATTTCTGTGCATTAATTTGGTATCCTGTTTCTTTACCAAATTCATTGATTAGCTCTAGGAGTTTTCTGGTAGCATCTTTAGGATTTTCTATGTATAGTATCATGTCATATGTAGACAGTGACAGTTTTACTTCTTTTCTGATTTGGATTCCTTTTACTTCTTTTTCTTCTCTGATTGCTGTGGCTAAAACTTCCAAAACTATGTTGAATTATAGTAGTGAGAGTGGGCAACCTTGTCTTGTTCCTGATCTTAGTGGAAATACTTTCAGTTTTTCACCAATGATAACGATGTTGGCTGCAAGTTTGTCATATATGGCCTTTATTATATTGAGGTCAGTTCCTTCAATGCTGACTTTCTGGAGAGTTTTTTTTTTTTTTTTATCATAAATGGTTGTTAAATTTTTTTCAAACTTTTTCTGCTTCTATTGAGATCATCTTATGGTTTTTATCCTTCAATTTGTTAATATGGTGTATCACATTGATTGATTTGTGTATATTGAAGAATCCTTGCATTCCTGGGATAAACCCCACTTGATCATGGTGTATGGTCCTTTTAATGTGCTGCTGGATCCTGTTTGTTAGTATTTTGTTGAGGATTTTTGCATCTATTTTCATCAGTGATATTGCCCTGTAGTTTTGTTTTTTTGTGTGACATTTTTCTTTGGTTTTGGCATCAGGGTGATGGTGGCCTGGTTGAATGAGTTTGGGAGTGTTCCTCCCTCTGTTATATTTTGGAAGAGTTTGAGAAGGATAGGTGTTGCTCTTCTTTAAATGTTTGATAGAATTCTCCTGTGATGCCATCTGGTCCTGGGCATGTGTTTGTTGGAAGATTTTTAATCACAGTTTTGATTTCAGTGCTTCTGATTGTTCTGTTTATATTTTCCATTTCTTCCTGGTTCAGTCTCAGAAGGTTGTGCTTTTCTAAGAATTTGTCCATGTCTTCCAAGTTGTTCATTTTATTGGAATATTGTTGCTGTAATAATCTCTCATAATATTTTGTTTTTCTGCAGTGTCAGTTGTTGCTCTCCATTTTCATTTCTAGATCTAGTTGAATTGAGTCTTCTCCCTTTTTTTTCTTGATGAGCCTGGCTAATGGTTTATTAATTTTGTTTATCTTCTCAAAGAACCAGCTTTTAGTTTTATTGACTTTGCTATCGTTTCCTTCATTCCTTTTTCATTTATTTCTGAACTGATCTTTATAATTTCTTTCATTCTGATAACTTTGGGTTTTTTTGGTTCTTCCTTCTCTAATTACTTAAGTATAACTTTAGGTTGTTTTTTTGAGATGTTTCTTGTTTCTTGAAATAGGTTTATATTGCTATAAACTTCCCTCTGAGAAATGCTTTTGCTGCATCCCATAGGTTTTGGGCCGTCTTGTTTTCATTGTCATTTGTTTCTAGGTATTTTTTGATTTCTTCAGTGATCTCTTGGTTATTTACTAGCGTATTGTTTAACCTCCATTTGTTTGTATTTTTACAGTTTTTTTTCCTGTAATTGATATCTAGTCTCATAGCGTTATGGTCAGAAGAGATACCTGATACGATTTCAGTTTTCTTAAATATACCAAGGCTTGATTTGTGACACAAGATATGATCTATCCTGGAGAATGTTCAACGAGCACTTGAGGAGAAAGTGTAATTCTCTTGTTTTGGGTTGGAATGTCCTATAAATATCAATTAAGTCCATCTTGTTTAATGTATTATTTAAAGCATGTTTCCTTATTTATTTTCATTTTGGATGATCTGTCGATTGGTGAAAGTGGGGTGTTAAAGTCCCCTACTATGATCGTATTACTGTCAGTTTCCCCTATTATGGCTGTTAGCATTTGCCTTATGTATTGAGGTGCTCCTATGTTGGGTGAATAAATATTTACAATTGTTATATCTTCTTCTTGGATTGATCCCTTGATCATTATGTAGTGTCCTTCTTTGTCTCTTGTAATAGTCTATTTTGTTTGATATGAGAATTGCTGCTCCAGCTTTCTTTTGATTCCCATTTGCATGGAATATCTTTTCCCATCCCCTCACTTTCAGTCTGTATGTGTCTCTAGTTCTGAAGTGGGTCTCTTTTAGACAGCATATATACGGGTCTTGTTTTTGTATCCATTCATCCAGTCTGTGTCTTTTGGTGGGAGCTTTTAATCCATTTACATTTAAGGTAATTGTCAATATGTATATTCCTATTACCATTTTCGTGTTTTAGGTTTGTTATTGTAGGTCTTTTCCTTCTGTTGTATTTCCTGCCCAGAGAAGTCCTTTAACATTTGTTGTAAAGCTGGTTTGGTGGTGCTGAATTCTCTAGCTTTTGCTTGTCTGTAAAGTTTTAATTTCTCTCTCAAATCTGAATGAGATCCTTGCTGTGTAGAGTAATCTCGCTTGTAGGTTTTTCCCTTTCATCACTATAAGTATGTCCTGCCACTCCCTTCTGGCTTGCAGAGTTTCTGCTGAAAGATCAGATATTAACCTTATGAGGAACCCCTTGTATGTTATTTGTTGCTTTTCCCTTGTTGTTTTTAGTATTTTTTCTTTGTATTTAATTTTTGATAGCTTGATTAATATATATCTTGGCATGTCTCTCCTTTGATTTATCCTGTATGGGACTCTCTGCACTTCCTGGACTTGATTGACTATTTCCTTTCCCATATAGGGAAGTTTTCAACTATAACCTCTTCGATATTTTCTCAGTCCCTTTCTTTTTCTCCTCTTCTTCTGGGATCCCTATAATTCGAATGTTGGTGTGTTAAATGTTGTCCCAGAGGTCTCTGAGACTGACTTCAAGTCTTTTCATTCTTTTTCCTTTATTTTGCTCTGCAGTAGTTATTTCCACTATTTTATCTTCCAGGTCACTTATCCATTCTTCTGCCTCCGTTATTCTGCTCTTGATTCCTTCTAGAGAATTTTAAATTTCATTTATTGTGTTGTTCATCATTGCTTGTTTTCTTTAGTCATTCTAGGTCCTTTTCAAACGTTTCTTGTATTTTCTACATTCTATTTCCAAGATTTTGGACCATTTTTACTATCATTATTCTGAATTCTTTTTCAAGTAGACTGCCTAGTTCCTCTTCATTTGTTTGGTCTGGTGTGTTTTTACCCTGCTCCTTCATGTGCTGTGTGTTTCTCTCTGTTCACATTTTGCTTAACATACTGTGTTTGGGTCTCCTTTTTGCAGGCTGCTGGTTCATATTCCCATTGTTTTTGGTGTCTGCCTGCAGTGGCTAAGGTTTGTTTAGTGGATTGTGTAGGCTTCCTGGTGGAGGAGACTGGTGCCTGTTTTTTGGTGGATGAAGCTGGATCTTTTTTTCTGGTGGGCTGGCCCATGTCCAGTGGTGTGTTTTGGGGTGTCTGTGAACTTTGTTTGATTTTAGGCATCCTCTCTGTTAATGGGTCAGGTTGTTTTCCTGTCTTGCTAGTTGTTTGGCACTTTTGCTTGCTGTTCATTGAGTGGAGCTGAGTCTTAACATTGAGACAGAGGTCTCTGGGAGAGCTCTTGGTGATTGATATTATGTGGGGCCGGGTGTTCTCTGGTGGTCCAATATCCTGAACTTGGCTCTCCCACCTCAGAAGCTCAGGCCTGACACCTGGCCAGAGCACCAAGACCCTGTCAGCCACATGGCTCAGAAGAAAAGGGAGAAAAAAAAGGAAGAAAGAAAAAATAAGTAAATGAAATAAAGTTAATAAAATAAAAATAAATTTTAAATTATTAAAATAAAAAAGTAATTAAAGAAAAAGAAAAAAGAGCAACAAAACCAATAAACAAATCCACCAATGATAACAAGTGCTAAAAACTAAATTAAGATAAACATATAAATCAGAAACTAGTCAGTCGCATACAGCACACCCCATGTCTACAGTTGCTCCCAAAGTCTACCACCTCAATTTTGGTATGATTCATTGTCTATTCAGGTTTTCCACAGAAGCAGAGTACATCAAGTTCATTTTGGAGATTTAATCTGCTGCTTCTGAGGCTGCACGGAGAAATTTCCCTTTCTCTTCTTTGTTTGCACAGCTCCTGGGGTTCAGCTTTGGACTTGGCCCCGCCTCAGTGTGTAGGTCACTTGAGGGTGGCTGTTCTGTGCCCAGACAGGACGGAGTTAAAGAGCGGCTGATTAGGGGGCTCTGGCTCACTCAGGCTGGGAGGAGGGAGGGGTACGGAATGTGGGGCAGGCCTGTGGCAGCAGAGGGCAGCATGACGTTGCAACAGCCTGAGGCTGGCTGTGTGTTCTCCAGGTGAAATTGTCGCTGGATCATGGGACCCTGGCAGTGGTGGGCTGCACAGGCTCCTGGAGGGGAGATGTGGATAGTGACCTGTGCTTGCACACAGGCTTCTTGTTGTCTCCAGCAGTAGCCTTAGCATTTCATGCCATCTCTGGGGTCCGTGCTGATAGCCACAGCTTGCACCTGTCTCTGGAGCTCATTTAGGCGGTGCTCTGAATCTCCTCTTCTCACGTACCCCAAAACAATGGTCTCTCAACTCTTAGGCAGGTCCAGACTTTTACCCGGACTAGCCTCCCTGTTAGCTGTGGCACACTAACCCCCTTCAGGCAGTGTTCACATGCCAACCCCAGTCCTCTCCCTAGGATCTGACCTCTGATGCAGGAGCCTCAGTTCCCAGCCCCCACCCACCCTGGCTGTTGAGCAGACAAGCTTCTCAGGTTGGTGAGTGATCGGCACTGATCCTCTGTGCAGGAACCTCTCCGCTTTGCCCTCTGCACTTCTGTTGCTGTGCTCTCCTCCGAGGCTCCAAAGGTTCCCCCGCCCACCCCCTGTCTTCACCAGTGAAGGGACGTCCTAGTGTGTGGAGACATTTCCTCTTTCACAGCTCCCTCCCAGAAGTGCACATCTCATCCCTATTCTTTTGTCTCTGTTTTTTCTTTTTTCTTTTGCCCTACCCAGGTACGTGGAGTGTTTTCTTGACTTTTGTGAAGTCTGAGGTGTTCTGCCAGCATTCAGTAGATGTTCTGTAGGAGTTCTTCCACATATTGATATGTTTTTGATGTATTTTGGGGGAGGAAGGTGATCTCCACGTCTTACTCATCCGCCATCTTGAAGGTCCTCTCCTAAATGCACTCTTTAATGCCAATACTTTTAATTAGTTTAGATTACACATGAAATGCGCACATCCATTTTTCTTATAAAAATAAGTGTTACCTCTATTCTATTACATTTCTCAGAGAAAACCAATACTAGTAATTTGATTTGTTTCCTTTCAAAAAACATATGTGTGTGCATAATTACATATATGCACCTGTAAAAATGTATGTGCGTAATTTTTGTTTGCACAAATGCTACCATACTTTATTTAGGCTCTGTGTATTCTTCTCACTTAACAGCATTTCTTAAAAATCTGCCACGTCCTTGCACCTACCACCTTGTATATTGAGATTAGTGCTTCTCAAGATAGTTACTGAAACAGAATTGCTGGGTCAATGGAAATGCACAAAGTAATTCTAAAGTATCTTCCAAATTATCTTTGTAAGCATACCCACTAGGATTTTTTTTAGATTTCTGTGCTAAATGCCTCTATAACTTTGTAGCTGTTTATGTAGAGCACCGTGACCAAATACTGCTACAGACTCACCCGTCAAAGCTCAGCTCAAAGGCACCTTCTGCTGAAGGCATCACTATCTCCCAACTATAATCAATCTTTCTCTCATGTGAAATTGTACAATGCTTTACCTGTAATCTTACCCTGGCATTTACTATGGGTTCATTGCATTTTAGCAATTCATATGCAGAGTTTATCCCCTCCTTGTCCCCCAGTAAGCTGTAAGCTCCCGAAAGGCAATATTCATGCCATCATTTTTATATTTGCATCCCCACATTCTATAGTTGTGTGCCTTGCTTAGGTTATTCTTCTATAAGTTTCTATTAAATGAATAAAAAGATGAATAAATGAATGCATGGTATAGCACTTCATGTTAGATCAGTGCCTTAAAAATTCCAGGATATATCTGTTGTGTCTATTGTCAATTCCTTGGAAGCTTGAGCTGAACTCGAGTGGTCACGTTTTAGTCTATTATCACATACTTGCTCCTTTATGCATCATGTTTTACAGCACTGTTAATGGAAATGATCCTGTATATTTTCAGGGTAGCCCTTGTCATACCTGAAGAAGAAAGCTTGTGAACCCTGTCTGAATTGCTCCCTTTCACCAGCACTATTCTTAGCTACAGTGAGAGATACATTTGTTATAAGTATTTTGAGTATGTACTTGATTCTGCCTGATTTATATGTCATCACAAAACCTTGACCTCCACCTCCATTCCCCAACCCAGTCAGCAACTTGGACATCAAAAATCACTCAGGCTCTGGGTATCAAGATGCTATATGTCTCAGCAGATGCATGGAAGCCATTTCTTCTTCCTTTCCTCCCTCCTTCTTATTCTTTATTCCTTCTTTCCTTCTTTCATTCTCTCTTTCTCTCAGAACTGGAATCATCAGAGAAAATGGTGTGTTTGGAATATGTGAAAATATACTTGCATTAAGCCAGCGATATTATGGGGAACTTATAGATTTTTAAGGAAAAAATATTTTAGCATTCAAAAACTCATATAAAGTATCTAGAGCTGATTCAAATTAGTTTTAGGCAGACCAGCAGTCTGGCTTTCAACACCTCCCATCTGTCTCCCATTTGCAGTCTCTACTAAACCTTTTCATTTTAAGATTTTATTTTTAATGAATTTCCTCTCTTTAGCCTCTTCTATCTCTAGTAATGATAATAACTCTTTAATTATGAAACAGCCTATATTTGTGTAAAGACCTGTGTTAATTCTAGTTTTTATTCTTAAAGAAATTTCTACATTGTAATTCCAATAATATGTTTTATATCTTCAATCTCTGTTACTAAACCTCGTTTAGACAGTAGATACATAATGGTGACTTATCAATGCAGACTGATTTAATTATTCTAGACACTACAGTCTGAATTTACTACAGTCAGCAAAACTCATTCAAGTTGAATGGTTCTTCTATAATGTTGAGTATCTTGATTACAAAATTGTATAATATTAATTATAAAGTTGTATAAAATTTAAATATTCTATAAATAAGGGTTAGTCACAGACATGGTCCTGAAACATATCATACATTGAAGATTTGAATAGCACATTCACTTGTGTAAAATATATTTATATGTTTTCTTCAAAAGTTGTAGAATTTTATTTTTGAGTAAGATTTTAACTCAATAACTGATGATACTAATTCTGTTTTTCATGGTGCTATTTAAAAATATATAAATTTCTCTAGATTCTTATTTCATTCCTATTTATGTACCAAGCTCTTCAATTTATTTTTACTTTTCCTAGGAAGTTTTGAAACATTTTTAACTTAACTAATGATAATATTAGCCTCATAACACCTTGTTACAGAAAACCTTCCCTGTACGAGCATTATGATAATTAGATCTTCTTTTAGATTGGCTCTAAAATTAATATTGTGTCAGTTTTCTAAGTTGTTAGATTTAGAATCACAGTATTCTGCAACAAGTCTGCCTTGGGATAAGTTAAAGTCTAAAAAAAAAAAAAAATGACCCAACACAGCCATAAATAAATAAATAGAAATTTATTTAAAAAATAAAAAATAAATTAAATTAAATAAAGTCTAGACATACACTATGTGCAGAATGCTATGAGTAATATATATTAATTTTATCTTTAATATCAGAAAAGGAAAAAATAATAAACCTTGGTCATTGCTTTAGGAGACTAGCCTTGCTATTTGAAACACTTCTGGACATTTCTTATTTTGAAAGAATTGACTATATGAATATATATATATATTGCCCTCTGCCTCCAGTTCCTGGCACAGAGCTCCTAAAATCATGGTAATTTTCTAAATGATAATAACACCAGGGTAGTCCTTGTCGTACTTGAAGAAGAATCCTTGTGAACGCTGTCTCAATTGATCCCTTTCCTGAGCACTATTCTTAGCTGCAGTGAGAGATACATTTGTTATAAGTATTCTGAGTATGTACTTGATTCTGCCTGGCTGATATGTCATCACAAAACTGTGACCTCCACCTATTATTCTAATATTTGGTTCTTTTACCCTGCACTCCAAAATCCCTTGGAATTTCCTGGGTGACAGGAGTGTCTTTTGTTCTATTGAGGTGACTGTTGGTGGACTCCTGGATAGTATCCCCAGAGAGACCAAGCCATGATTAGAACCTTGGAAATATCTGCCCCACACCCCCATCCTCCAATGAGGAGGGAGAGCCTGGAGACTGAGTTAATGATTGATCATGCCTCATGATGAAGCCTCCACAAAATTCCCAAAAGTGAAGAGTTCAGAGAGCTTCTGGGTTGGTGTATACATGAAAGTGCTCACAGAGAGGGTATAGAAGCTCCTTCCCACATCCCTTGTCCTATGTATCTCTTCATTTATATCCTTTATAGTACAGTGGTAAATGTAAATGTTTCTCTGAGTTCTGTGAGCCATTCTAGCAAATTATTGAACCAAAGGAAGGGGTCGAAGGACCCCTAATTTATAGCCTGTTGATCTGAAGTACAGGTGAAAATCTGGGACTTACAATCAGTGTCTGAAGTGGGGGGGGGGCAGTTGTGTAGAACTGAAGTCATAACTTGTGGGATCTGACGCCAACTCCAGGTAGATAGTGTCAGAACTAAATTGAACTATAGGACACCAAGCTGGTGTCACAGAGAATGTCTTGTTGTAGGGGAAAACTCCCCATACTTGGTGACCAGAAGTGTCAGAAGTGAAGTGTTCTGTGTGAACAGTAAAGGAGGAGAACACAGGAGTGTGTTTTCCCTAGACATCTGTTCAGTGTCTTATAGGAGGTGAGCAGGGGTCTTCAAGTCAGCTTTTGTGCCACTCTCTCAAGAACCTCATCTTTCAGATTCTTGACTTGGAAATTTGATTGAACAGTAAACTCAACACAGGTCTCCATTTATCTTAATAAAAAACTTCCTTTAAATCAATTTCTACCCTTACAGCTGTCAGAAATATTTCTCAAAAATATTTATTTTCTGCTTTATAAGGTTAATTGGAATGAAAGGATGATACGTTTTCCCTTGAAAAATATTGGGCTTTTGACCTCTGCTTACAAAACAAATAACAGATATTTTATGCTTTCTTAATTTATTAAACAGATGAAACTGTCTTCCTTTTTTGAACCATACTTCTTTCTTTTCTGGTGAATTCTAAGCTTTGGACTATGTATCTGCTTTTCACTGCTTATTGCCTTTGCAAGACAATTCTGCTCCATGCAAATATTGAATACTAGCCTTGCTGCTATTCTTTAGAGACAAAGAGGATTCTTCTGAGGGCACTAATGTCTACCACTAGCTTAAGACTTCTAGAGAAAGGGGCTGAAGCATGTTTTTCACTACAATAATGGTAACAGAGACTTTGAAAATTAAGTAGATTTATTCCAAAACATTAAGCTACTTGGACCAACACTGGTAAAACACAAAGACTGTTAAAAAAAAATACACACACACACACACACAAAGAGGGCATCAATGCAAGTGACATAGAGGGAAATAATTTGCATTTTCGGGATGGTTGGAGAAAAGTCTTTGCCTTAGAAGAGATAGAAGAATGAGGAGAAATTGCTAGAGTAAAGCATTCTTTCCACATTAAGATTTAAATAAAGTATCACCTATTTCCTTTCCATTAGTTTTTTATTCTTCTTTTCTCACTGTATTCCATCCACTGAATGGCTACTCTGGTTTAGTTATTCCATGATATAATCTCCTCTTCTTCCTTCCCTTCGCTTACTTTATCTTGCTTTCCCCTCTAATTCATCTTCTTTTCTTCCATCCATTCTCCTCTGGTCCTGTGTTGTCAGGTGAGATCTGATATCCTTGCATGCTCCAACTCACTAAAGCAACTATGGTGTCATGTCATGACAAATACTTTATAATAATTTACTTGGTCATAAGTAGTGAAAAAACTAACTTAAAACTCTAAATCAAAGCAAAGTTCCTTTTGTTTAAAAGGCAGGGACCCTATAATTTTACTGAGTTATAACTCAGTTTTTGTATAATCAACTAACTAAATATATTGGGCTTCTTTTGTTAGCTTTTCCTTTCTTCTCAGCTATGTTATACCTTCTTATTCATGGAAAAGATAAAATAAAATATGGTAGAGATATTAAACAGGGAGAACTATAACATCTGTATTGGGTTCTCATTTGAAAGTTTTTCACAGTTATATGTTGAGTTTTTTATTAAGTATTTTAAGTGGTGACTTGCCTAACTGTGTATGGGATATTTGATACCACTTATATTTAATGTTTTTAAATGAGTTCTAATTTAATATAGTCAGTGAGGTTATGGGTGTTGATTTGATTCAATATGAATAGCTCAAGTTTTGAAACTATAGTTGTATTCAGACTACTTACTTGTAACCATCTGTATACAGGAGATGAGGCATCTCATTTCCTTTTCAAGCAGTTAATGTGAAGTGCTTTTCATTTGGTATTAAGTTATATATTTCAAGCTTTTGGGCATACATTTTTCATAATTTTTTACACAATGATAGACTTTAGCATTTGATACCCAAGGAAGCTGTCAACACTAATAATTTCTGGGAAAGTTTTGCAGACTGGAAGCATGAGTCTCATTGAGCCAAATTATCCATTTTGTTTTTGAGTTTCTGTATCTTAGATATATAGAAATGAATTGCCATGTGAGGAGAATCTCCAACGCATTATTTTAGTTCTTAATCTAGCAACACGTCTTTTCTCCATTTGGGAAAGATGAATTTCCCTGCGGCCGCATTCCTTGAGGAAAACCAGAGCATTGGATGTGCTTTGACCCAGCTATATATCTTAAAATAGTCACTGCTGATTCACTGTACACAGCACCTTCTTCAATACTTAAACATATTTAAATATAGGCCTTCCCTGAGTTTAGTGACACTGCTATCCAAAGACCCTATTTTCCTCCTTATTTCTCACTAATCACTCCTTGAACTGTGCTCTGGAACCACCAATTAATGTTCAAGAAATGCTAGTATGACCAAGTGAATACTAACAGCTTGCATAAAATAGCTTATTTAATCTTTTAAACATATGGTATGAAGAAGAAAGAAATGCACATAGAATTTAAAGACTAAGGTACTAGGTAGACTCAATTTTATGCACTAGAACGTTTTTATTTCCTGTTTTCCTTCTCCACCTTCTTTTTCTTTTTCTTCTTTTTCAAATTTCATACCACAAATATCTCTAACTTCACGCCAGTGCCTTTGGAGCAGCGTCCTCTTTAGAGTCCTTCGCAGGACACTATCAGGAGTAACTGAATTTGCCTGGCTAAACAGATGCATTCTTGACATCTCAGCTTATATAAGCAGACTTCTCTGTACATCACCCTTATACATACTCAAGCACACATGGCAAATACTGGGTAGTGCTTCTCTTTTACATGGACTCTAATGCTATTCTCTGTTACCCACCAGTAGCCATCATTACTTTATGTCATTGTTGACCTGAAACAAATAGACTGCCATACATTTCTCCAGCAAAGATGGGTTTGTTTGGGGTCAGCAGAGAACTGCAGTTTAGAGTCTAAAATCATGGTGAGTCATGTGCAATTCTCCTCCCAGCAAGAGATGGAGAACACTTTATAGAAAGGAAGAAGAAGTTGGGAGGGCTGTAGTAATCAAAGAATCCGTGGCTTTTCATTGACTGAGTCCTTTTAAGGAAAGAAGAATAGTCTTTCTTCTTCCTGTTTGGCTCTGCTATTGTCACAGAGTATGACAGCTTCCCCTTCTGGTCTCTTAACTCTAATTGAGGTTTCCATTTAATAATTTTTTACATTATTATTTCCTATTTATTCATCTGGATCCCTCGCTAAGCTCTCAGGGTAATGAAGCAGGCATAGTTTTGACCCTATTCATTCTAGTAGGTAAGGGTATCTAGTACCATGCATAGCATATAGTAGAGTTCAATAAATGTTTGTTGAATGAATAAATGAATGAAGTAATTAGGCAGGTGTTATTTCATATAACAGTCATAATTATGAAGATAATTTGAGAAACTAAAGCAAAATGGTCCTATATTCTTAGGAAAAACTTTTAAGATAGAGACGCAGGTGTAGGAGAATGAGGACACATAATTAATTTTTGATTCTCAGAGCAAAGTCCAAATATATGTTAACCTCTTCATGTAATTTGTATGGTAACTGTCTTCCAGTAAACCCAAACTCAGCCCTCCATTTCCTTATACCACAAGATATACTTATTTTGTTTTCTGGTTTAAGTATTTTGTGAAAAATTGAAGCATTAATTTTTATAACAGCAAAACTAGGTGATAAGCCACTAGTACTATTATCAATTAATGAAACCTACAAATAAACAAGCAGTGAAAAACTTAATAATGAAAGTGTTAATCTACAATTGCCTTGAAAAGTGCCTGTAAAATTTTTTCCTTCAAATTTTGCCGCCAAAAACATTATGGTGGAAGTAACATGGTGTTACAATAAGAAAGGTTAAAAAATGTCATAGCCCAATATTTTAGAGTGTACTGCGTTGTAAAAAGGTATAAGGAATTCTCAAAACTTTTCACTGCTATATACTGGGAGCTCTGTATGAAATTGCTAAAGAAAAGAGGATAGTTTCATTTTTTTGTATGCTGTTTGTATGATTCTGTCTGTCATGTGTAATTCAGATGTACAAATATAACAAATGAATTAGAAAAAGAACCATACTCAGTTTCCGGTTAGATTTGCTTACCGGGACTTTGCAGTAGGATATTACCTGTCCTTCATGCTCAGAGTCTGTCATGTTCACATTTTAGTTCTCAAAGTTCCACGTATATTTCTTTCTATATGATACGTATCACTATATGTTTGTTAAATGAGGTTGAAATCAAAAGACATTTGGAGTATATATAAAAAGAATTTAAAATATTTCTAAAGTGATTTGCAGTCTTTTAAGTATGTATTTACCAAAATATTTAGAAAATCTGACCTCTGTGGCTTATATGACCCAGCAATCAAAATATAACAAAGTGGGGCTTCCCTGGTGGCGCAGTGGTTGAGAGTCCGCCTGCCGATGCAGGGGACACAGGTTCGTGCCCCGGTCCAGGAGGATCCCACATGCCGCGGAGTGGCTGGACCCGTGAGCCATGGCCGCTGAGCCTGCGCGTCCGGAGCCTGTGCTCCACAGCGGGAGAGGCCACAGCAGTGAGAGGCCCGGGTACAGCAAAATAACAAACAAACAAAAAATATAACAAAGTGTCATCTGAAACTGTGTAAATCGAGACGATGTATAAATTTAATTTAGCTGCTTCTGCAAACCAAAAAAGGCAAGTGTATTGAAATAGTTCAGAACATGGGCTTTGGTGTTTGATGACCTGGATTTTAATAACAGATCTGCCACTTAATAGGCAACTTTACTTTTGTAAGCATCAGCTTCTTCATCTAAAATAAGAGTATATTCCTGTCCTGCCCCTAGGTTCTTCAGAACAATTTTTTTTTTTTTTTTAGATTTCATATATATGTGTTAGCATATGGTATTTATTTTTCTCTTTCTGACTTCACTCTGTATGACAGTCTCTAGGTCCATCCACCTCACCACAAATAACTCAATTTCATTTCTTTTTATGGCTGAGTAACATAAAAAATAAAAATATAAAATAAAATAAGAGTAGACAAACACCCGCCCTATAGGCTTGTTTTGAGTATAAATACAATAATAAATGCAAAATGTTTAGCACAGGACCTATCACTCAGTAAGCTGCTAGATACAGTTATCTCTTTTTTCCTCAACTTGTAGAAGGAAGTTGTTGATAAACAGGAAAAACAACATAAAATTACTCTGAGCATGCAATTTAATTTTGAGGTAGCCAGTGTCCTTATTAATGTAGGCTTTAATATCAGAAAGTTTGAAGCCCAAACAAACTAGGAAATCTAGCATAAGTCACTTAAAATTTATAGATTTCTATCTGTTAATTGGGGAAAACAATAGCTACTTTGCCTAATTTAAGTAATTGCTGTTAAAGGAAATTTTAAAATACAAAGTATTAAACAAATGAAATGGACACAAAACACACTCCAGACTGTGCCAGTTTGTACATAGTGACTTGCAATTTTAAATTACTATGAGACATCACAGGATATTGAAAATATGGAACACAAGAGCCTGATAAGTAGAAAATTAGTTCTGGAAATAATGTTTGTTCAGATTGTTAGGGCAAGTCCATTTTTTCCCCTCAGGCAGATATTTTGAAGGTTGTACTAGCTTCATTTTCCAGAGAGAAGGGTAGAGAAAGGAAGTTAATCTTATCTCTTCATGTGTCATGTACCTTAGGACCTGGTCAATAAATATTAATTGATGAAGATGATATTGCAAGGACTATGTTTTGTGAGATTGATTCATAGAAGTGAGCCTTAGGCAGTTATACCAGTGTGATTGGATGTTTCCAACATCTTTTATTTAACTCTCTCTTTGTAAGATCATGTCGAAGTAAATATGTTTAATTGGGATCCTGAGCATCTATCATTTTTTCTTCCCCTTTCCGCCCCTCCTTCCCTCCCTCCCTTTCTCTCCCCCTCTTTCTCTCCCTTCCTTCCTCCCAGCTCTCTTTCTGTCTCCTTCCCTTGCCTGTTTATATAGTATACAATTAAACCATAACCTTATAGGGTGGGGATAGCAATTAGATCAATTTCGATCTCTGTTTATCGTCAGCCCTTGAAAAGTCTTACCTAACAAACCTAGAAAGTAGAGGGAAAAGGGACTTAAGCTAATGTTTTTTTCTTCCTGTTGCCATTTACCATTCACAGAAACTCAAGGTTCAGCTGGTCTTTCTGAAAAGTCCATTTTGTGGAAAGTTGTATGAATGTCAGGACTTGTACATACTGGCACTGGACACCCTCAGCTTGGAGAGAACATGGCCCAGAGACTGGTCTGAACTTTGTTTTGAAAAATAGTTGCTTAAATCCTTGGAACACTATCTCAGCCCAACCTGTGCCTGAACCAGTCCCTGGAATAAATTCCTGCATTGTCTGCTGCCTCATTATTCCATACCCCTTAGGTCCACACACAAAGGAATACTTAAGATCACAAAACATCAGGATCTCAATAACTTATTTTCAAAGTTTTTGTTCATCCCAAGAGTTCTGTTTTTCACGAAATGCAATTAATTAGAGAGGTAAGTCATGGAATTCCAGATTATAATGTCAAAATATTTACCATGGGGCTGCAACCTTGTGTAGTGGACAGAAAGCCCCTGCCTAGTAACATATTTCATTTTTATATAATTTAATACTGATTTTTCATGTTTTGTTTTCCCTGAAGCCTAACTTTTGGCAGGTTTCTTGAATTATCAGCAGTTATTTTTGAGATTCCTACAACCACATAGTAAATCAATTCAACAGACAGATTTGAGTCCGATCTATGTGCAAGGAAGGGGCAGGAATGAACGGGACATCCTGTGAGAAGCTCAGGTGTGATGGAGAAAGTCAAGCTTACACATAACTAATATACCTAATAAAAAGCCTTAGACTATAGGAACAATACAAGTTTTCTGGAAGACTAGAAGGAAATATTGTTTTTGGCTTAGTGAGACTAGTGCTTTTTGTGCTTTTTCGAGTGCTTCTCGAAAATTTTCTTCATTTCCTCTGTGGTAGTTTGGCTTAGATTTTCTACCACTCCATCTTCTAGCATGGGATTTTTTGTTTACGTTGTTGAGAACTGCCTGTTTTTATTATCTCTTCCTGGATATGCAAGAATTTGTCTTTGTTTTCATCTCCTGCTCTCTCTCTCTCTCTTTCATGTTTAAAATCATAACAGTTTACCAGGAAATGTCTTGGAATTTATGGTTTTGTATCAGTTATTCTGGAGACATGGTGTACTCCCTCCTCTAGACTTGGATTCAAGTTTTCTTTTTATTTCTGAACAATTTTCTCACTTACAAATTAAAATACTTTTCGTTTTATTTTTTTCAACTTTTGTCTTCGTGAAGGCCACATCTCTCATTATATGTATTTTTAACTTCTTATTCATTTCAGTCATTATTTAAGTTTTTTTCTTTGTCTTATCCTCTCTGGCATTTACCATCTATTCAATTGTATAGACTCTGCTTTTCTTAATCTCAGCATGACCTTCATTTTTGGTGCCATTTTATTTTTTTTTTCTTCACCTTTTTTCCTTAGAAGCAATGTCAATTTATTTTTCATGTCCTTCCCCTCCCTGCCATGCCATTTTCCTGTGTGTGTGTGTGTGTGTGTGTATGTGTGTGTGTGTGAGAGAGAGAGAGAGAGAGAGAGAAAGGAGAGGGAGAGAAAGAGAAAACATGAGTGCTTTGGTTTGATTTTCCTTATTCCCAGATTTTCCTTATTCATACAGATACAGGCCTGCTCACAACTCAGTCTTCTCCAATGGGCTTCACCTTTGGATAAGTGTTTCAGTGATGGGACATCTATAAATTCTTTTATTTATCCCAGCATCTTTAATCTGTAGTATCTTAACAGGGTCCAAAGATCTTCATTCAACAACCCATGCCCTTCAGTGTCATTGCTCCTAACAATGGTGTTGGTTCTGTCCCTCAGGGTGAGGCACCTGGCCTGGAACTCTCTGAGTTTTTCCAGTCTTGTCTGCATCTGCATCAGCAGGCATGTCTGCTCTACCCTTTACTTGTTCTGACAACTCTCCTCATACATTGGGCCTGTGGTTATAGTGTGCCTTAGATTAACTGAAGAGTTTATGTGTCTATTTCTCATCCTCCCTCTAAGCTCAGAGAGGAAAGGGGGATACATGTCCTGATCCTGTCATCATAAATGTAAAGTCCCCAGAGTCTTTCTTTAAAGTTCTATCTGTAATTTTATGACATTTTTTGGGATAAAATGGTAAAATAGAGTTGTCAATTTTTGTAGTCAGGGATCTTCCCTGAGGATTATTGATTTGTCTTGCATACTCTTGACAACACAAACACGATGCAATAAAAAGAATAGTAGCTAAAGTTTGAGTGTGCTTACATAAGGTACTGTCCTAAGCCTTTACATGTATCAACTCATTTAATTTTCACAGTCACCTTATGAAGTAGATGCTATTCTAGGCCAAACTATCATTCAAGATTATGGAAATACATAGATTGGGGTTTGCAATGTGCAGTGTAACAGATATTATGTTGTATTCAGCAACATAACCTGGCCAGATTTATGATTTAACTTTTATTATCGCTAAATCTGTTTCCCTGAGTCAGGTAGAGTGGTGGAATTAATAACATATACATAACTTTCCTTACCAGTTGGTTTTGTAAAAAGAAATATGCTAATAAGTAATGATCAGACTTGAGAGCAGAGGGACCAGGGAAGAGCTAGGCCCTTTGTAATTTACAGGAGCCACAGGGGTAATGTTGGATGGATCTGGCAAGAGTAGCTGAATGTATGCTTTGCTTTATCAGAAAAAGCTTTGATGCGCAATTCAGTTACTCATTATCTCCTTGATGAGAAAAAGGTAAATAACTGAAACAAAAGCCTGGATCAGTAAATTTCTGATCTCATATATATGTATAACATCTGATCCTTACCAGCTAGATCCCAGGGTTCTCAGTATGATAATCTTCTACCTCGGGATGCAGAATGAGCAGTGAGGCAAAGAGATTTGGGCCATTACCATGTATTCTTTTTAAATATTTTTCATTTATTCACTGCACCTGGTATGGAGGCCTACCCCTTATTTCCTAATTTGATGCCTGGTGATTACATGTGCTTAACTTAGTTGAAACATTCAGGTGGTCCAGGAAAAAATAAAATTGGCTGTCTGTCCATGAAATTAGCCCAGAAGCCATTCTATAATATTTCCTTTCTGCATTATTTTTAGTGTCAAGTTCACATTGATTCATATGGTGCCTAACACAATAACTCTTACATAGCAGAAAATCTATAAATGTTTTTTGATTGAATGTAAATTCTAGTGTGGGTCAATTTAAAGTATTACCTTCTTTGTGGTATTTTGCCTGATCATAATTCTTGAGCAAGGTAAGTATAAGACTGACCATCATTATATGACTAAAGAAAAGAAAATCCATTAAGAAAAGACCCATAAATAACTTCTTAGACTTCTTGCTGTATAAAATATTGTAGCAGTTAAGATCACAGGCTTTAGAATCAGCTGAACCCTATTTGAATTCCAGATATATTACTATTCCTTATTGTGAGAATTTAGATATGTTACTCAAGTTCTTTGAGTCTTATTTTCTTCATCTCTGAAGTGAGGTTAATAATTGTATTTCTAAGAACTTTGTGAGGATTATCAGAGAAAAAATGAATTAAAGCACCCATCCTTGAGGTCTTATATTTACTAAAGAAATAAAAGAGAGAATACTATCTCAAAAAACTTAAAGTTCAAAAATCTGAATATTCAAGTTGAAAACAGAATTCCTGAACTTCTACTAATGCTCTCTTGCTTTTTATAGGGCTAAAAGTGTTACCTAGTCCAAGCCTGTACCACTTGCCACAGGACAGGCCAATAAATCGAGAGATGAGCTGTTGGGGCCAGGAGTAGTGACTTTATTCAGAAAGCCAGCAGACCAAGAAGATGGTGGACTAGTGTCCCAAAGAACCATCTTACTGAGTTAGAATTCAGGCTTATTTTATACTAAAAGGGGAGGGAGTGTGGCTTGTTGTTGCAGACTTCTTGGTGCCAGAATCCTCAGTTCTTACAACTGTCCACATTGGTCTGGTCACAGTGTTCCTGTAAACCTCCAAAGTAGGCATTTCTAATTGTGAATCATTTATTAATTTGTTATATAAGAGTAAGATGAGAGAACACAGTAAACAGAAAATTTAATTAAAAATAAATATTTTGAATAGGTATATTTTTACTTCTATCCAACTTCCTGCTCTTTAAAAGACTTCCAGTCCTAAATTTTACTTGGAAGAATTTAGTCAACAAAGCTAGTGGCTGCACTGCCAGAAACACAATTGCCTTATTTGGTAAGCAGCAAGTATTTCTCTTTAAGTGTTCACCAAACAGCACCATTTGGAGTGAGGAAGTATTGACACTGCTTTTAAAACATGCTCTTAAATATATATTTTTAAAACAATGTCAATTTTAGTAAACTAGGTTGTTTTTCTCTTCCTTTTGCAGAAATTGAAGTTCAAAAGATGTCAGTTATTTTTAAGTTTCATGAAGGAAAATGCCTGTGCTCTTTATAATAGAAAAGGCAGATGTTACCCAAACTCAAAGCAAACTAAACTGATTTTGCTGCAAAATTTTCAGGCTATAGCAACTTACTTGAAATAATCAGTTACTTATGATGCACTTCTTTCCTTTAACCAAATTTTTATCAGTGATTTAGAACACATTTATTAATGCTTCACTTCATAGTATGTATTAATGTTTTACTCAAAATGTTATTTTGTTTGAAAATAACAAAAAACCTGCCCCAGAGAATAAGACACAGTAAATTTTAAAAACGAGAGGGTAAAAAATAGTATGGTCACTGTTTTATTTCTTTAAAAATCTGTGGTTTAGGGGAAAGAGTACAGTGAATCATGAAACCCAATCTACAAATCAGGGCATTGAGACCTGGTGAGAATCACAAAGTATGCTGGACCATATTATGACTCATATAAAATGTGAATCCCTATCAAACCCTCTGAAATTGTGTAGCATCTGGGTCAATTTGAACCTGTGATTGGAGTTTCAACTTCATCATTGGAACTTTGTTTTCCTGTTAACTAACATATTAGTTAAGGGTATAAGAATTATAATTAAATCCAGGTGTGACCTTCATTAGTTGCAGGTCCCCAAATTCCTAAAGCACCACTTTCCTTATCTTTACAATGGGAATAAGAAAATAATAAGTAACTCTCCCAGGGTTGTTATAAGCTTTATATTTTTATTGGAGTATAATTGCTTTACAATGTTGTGTTAGTTTCTGCTGTGCAATGAAGTGAATCAGCTGTATGCATACCTATATCCCCTCCCTCTTGGACCTCCCTCCCACACCCCCATCCCACCCATCTAGGTCATCACAGAGCACCAAGCTGAGCTTTCTCTGCTTTATAGCATGTTCCCACTAGCTATCTAATTTATGCATGGTAGTGTGTATATGTCAATGCTAATCCCCCAGTTTGTCCCACCCTCCCCTGCCCCTCTGTGTCCACATGTCCATTCTCTATGTCTACGTCTCTATTCCTGCCCTGCAAATAGATTCATCTCTACCATTTTTCTAGATTCCACATATATATGCATTAACGTAAGATATTTGTTTTTTTCTTTCTGGCTTACTTCACTCTGTATGACAGACCCTAGGTCCATCCACATCTCTACAAATGACCCAATTTCATTCCTTATTATAGCTGAGTAATATTCCATTGTATATATGTACCACATCTTCTTTATCCATTCATCTGTCATTGGACATTTAGGTTGTTTCCATATCCTGGCTTTAAATGAGTTAAATAGTAGAAAATGCTTAGCACAGTTGCTTGCACATTCAACTCTCAGGAAGTGTTAGCAATTGTGATATAGCCAGGGCAGGAGTCTTAACAGAGAGATACTCTGCCTGTTGTGGGACTTCCAACACCCGTCCTCTCATACTTATGGGAGGATTTTCCCTTCTACCACCACAGGATAGATAGCTTACCCCTCCCTGGAATGGCCAATACTCTCATTAACTAAGAAAGGAAATATAAAAGGAAGAAATTTAGGGTTCATTTCCTTAGTTTTTATTGAAAGAAAAATGTTGCCTTTGGCTGTATTATTTTGGCAGTCCTTGCATGTGAAAAGAAAGGGAGAGCTATGGGTTCCTAAACTGAATGTTGGAAGTGAATTTAACCACTTGAAAAATAATTTCCATGGCAGCAATGCATTAAAAATGAATAGTAACAATGAGCATCTACAAAAAAAAATTCTTTCAATTTATAAATTGATTATCTCATGTATTATCTTTTTTAATTCCTATATTCTTATATTTAGATATTATTATCATTATTTAACCAGGTAAGAAATAGTGTGATTCAAAATATTAAGTGACTAGCTTATTATCCCAGAGCTGAGGCTTTTAGCAATGTTTATATATATATATATATGTATATATACACACACACATATTTGTGTATATATAAAATATATGCATATATGTACATATTTCATATGTGTATTATATAATGTGTATGTACACACATGCATACATATATTAATATATGTGTATATATATATTCATATGAATATACACATAAATGTATAAAGTGGGAGAGAGGATATACTATGTTTGCAAATGTATTGAATATATATACTGAATATATTCTGGCAAGTATGAACACAAAATTGAGATTTAACATGACAATGTTAGTTGTAAAAGTAAAGAATTCACATATACAAATTATACTTGAAGAAAAACTTAAAATAATTGTCCTAGCTCCCTTTACTGAAATGATTTATAAAATTTCTGATATGTGATTCAGGTGAGTAAATAAATATACTGCTCATATAGGAGCAAATGACTTATTAGATTCATTTTATTCATATCTGATTTTCTCAAAGAATATAAGCAATTTTAACAAATTATATTCATTACTTACTCTAAATTGAATTAAAGTGATTTCTTGCATTTCTTATGTGGAAGAGGTCACTGGGGTTTTCTTTCCTCTCAAATACAAGTTATGATTTTCTTTCTTGGATTGATTATGTGTGTAATGAAAGGCTTTGAACAGAATTCAGAAAACATCTCAAAAGAAAATTAATATTTAGACATTATTTAAGTAAAAAAAATGAAATTTTGTGTTACACTATAAAATGAAAGTACAATTACTGAGCACTAATATGTGAGGTGCTTTCATTTATATTGCTTAGTTTAATACTAACAACATAACAATGTGGTAACTGTTAACCTCTTTTGAAAATGAAGAAATCAAGTCACAGATAAGTTATTCACTGAGCATAAGATTGCACAATTAGTAAATGGCAATTCTGCATTCAATTCCATATTTTTCTGACTCCAAAGAACACGTTATTCTCTTTTACAAAATTACTCGTTTTCTTTTTTTAATTGAAGTTGTCAACCCATTACCATTTTAACAAACCAAACAGATGAAGGATTGACATTCTCATGTGGCCACTTCTTTATTCTTTCCAGGTTTCCCACTCTCTGAGTTCTCAGCTCTCTAAGAATTTCTGAGTGAGTGTTACTCAATATTACAATCTTATGTGGCAGTTGGAGACTAAATCCCCTGTTATGGAATTCCCTGGCAGTCCAGTGGTTAGGACTCCATGCTTTCCCTGCTGAGGATGGGGGAACTAAGATCCCACACAAAAAAATGTAGACTTAAAAAAAAAAAATCCCCTAAGTTACATTCTGCCTCTGCCATTTATTAAGTTGATGACCTTGAAAACTTTAACAGATTTCTGACCCTCATTACTTCCAAACTGTGGTATTTCCCAGAGTCTAAGTTCATCCATCAGTTTGTCCCATATCCACTGAGAGTTTTATGTTTCTCACATGCTTTGCCTGGCCACACTTTATAAAGTAGATCTACCACCAACACCCAGAAGTTTATTATTCTATAATGTATTACATTTTGAAATTCTTTCACTTACTTTATTTACTTTTTTTTTTTTTGTCTCTGTGGAATTAGGGACCTTGTCTGCATGATCATTATTTTATGCCCCGTGCCTAGTACTTTCCCTGGCGTGAAATCAATACTCACAAACTATTGACCGAATGCAGAAATGATTGAAATTATTAGTGTTCAGTTTGAGTCAAACTAGAAAAAGAATAACATTAACATATTGTTTCCTTAATCTTATTCTGATTGGTATGTGGGACATATTATAACTCATTTGTCGCTAAGTGAGGTGGAACATTTGTATTGATTTAGTGTTAAGATCTGCTGTTTTCCTGGTGTAAACCTGTTTCTTAATGGTGTGACCACACAAAATATTTCTAAATATTCCAAGAAAAACTGAAATAAGACAAAAAGTGATGTGTAATAGTGTTGACATCTCTTAGAAGCATAAAGTAAAGAGAAAAAACAATAAAAAAGACACAAGTTCTGAATAAAACTTGTTATGATGGATTGACACTCTCCTTTGAGAGTTTATTTCTAAACAAAACTAAGTATTGTAAACTCTTCAAGATACAGTAACAATTGGAATATTAAAGCACTTAACACTTTAAGACTAGTGTACAGACTTATTTTTATGTGCTTAACTGTCAAATGTCCTGGGAATTATGAAGACAAGTCCTTCAGCAGCTATCATGTATGAATTATACAACATGATTTTATTAGATTTTAAAATGTTTATTATTTTCTTTAGACTCTATAATAAAGACTGTTAAGTAATATTTTCATATAAATACAAAATAAATAGTGTTACTTCTTTATAAAATAATATAAAACATCTTTTTGCAAATTAATACAGGCTGGTATAATTCTGCTCTAATCAATATTTAAATATATTTACATTTAGTCACCAGGCCTTCCCTGTTTTTAATGTTACTATCATCCAAAAGCCATATCAAGTTGGGAAGAACTGACATGTTGACAATATTGAGTCTCAGTATTCATGAACGTGGACTACTTCTCTATTCAGTTAGTTCTTTGAATTCTTTCAGCAAAGTTTTATAGTTTTCCTCATAGAGATCTTGTGCATATTTGTTAGATTTATACCAAAATATTTCATTTTGGGGGGTGCAAATGTAATGGTGTTATGTTTCTAATTTTAAATTCCACTTGTTTACTGCTAGTATATAGGAGAGTGATTAACTTTTGTATGTTAATATTGTATCCTGCAACCTTTCCATACTAACTTATTAGTTCCAGGAGGGTTTTTTTTTTTATGCCAATTTTTTTAGGTTTTCTAAAGAGATGATCGTGTCATCTGCAAGCAAAGACAATTTTATTTCTTCTTTCTCAGTCTGAATACTATTAATTTTCTTTTCTTGTCTTATTGTATTAACTAGAACTTCTAGTATGATGTTGAAAAGCAGTGGTTAGAGGGGATATCCTTAAGTTGTCCCTGATTTTCATGGAAGAGCTTTTAGTCTCTCACCATTAAGAAGAAATGTTTTGGATAACCTGGAAGACATATTACAAATGATTTTGAGGAGGCATTTTGAGATAATTGAAGGTACTGTTGACCTCTGAATTCCATGCAACAAACCTTATAAGGTACTCACTAGGTCAGAAAACCAGTGAGTCTATAATACTCAATCTGTTCTTTTTTTTAAAAAAAAAGTTTTGCATAATTTTGAGTAGTCAACAATTTGTCCTTAGGTAATAATAGCTAACATCATACTCAACACTGAAAAGTTGAAAGCTTTACCTATCAGTTCATGAAAAAGATAACAATGCCCACTCTCACCACTTTTATTCAGCATAATACTGGAAGTCCTAGACAGAGCAATTAGGCAAGACAAAGAAATAAAAGGCATCCAAATTAGAAAGGAAAACAAAATTGTTGTTATTTACAGATAATATGATCTTATATATTAAAAATACCAAAGACTCAACCCCAAAACTATTGGAACTAATCAACAAATTTAGTAAATTTGTAGGATATAAAATCAATATACAGAAACCAGTTGCATTTCTATAAGTACTATCAACAAAATATCCAAAAAGGAAATAAAGAAAACTATCCCATTCACAGTAGAATCAAAAAAATAAAATACTGAGGAATAAATTTAACCAAGAAAGAGAAAGATCTGTACGAATAAAACTACAAGGCTTCAATGAAATAAACTGAAGATGACACAAACACATGAAAGCTATCCCATGTTTATGGATTGTAAGAGTTAATATTGTTAAAATATATATATAGTATGAGTCTTACAGCTCTAGAAACAGGTGTCAAATAGTATGTGAGTTCTTGTGGCAAATTTCTTATCTATGCTTTTGATTGTTTTTGTCTTCTAACTTTTTAAGCAACTCTATAAGGCATAAATTGTATACTGTAAAATTCATCCATCATAAGTGTATTATTCAGTAACTCTTACTGCAAAGAGTTGTACAACTATTACCACACTCCAGTTTTAAAAAACTAACATCACCCCCCAAATTTTCATCATGTCCCTTTGCAGTCAGTCTCTGCACCCTCCACTAGACTAAAGTGACCACTGATCTGCTTTGTGTCTATAAATTTACCTTTGCTAGTAATGTCACATAAATGAAATCATACAACATGTAGAATTTTATTTCTGGCTTCTTTCACTTAATACAACAAATTTGAGATCCGTCCATGTTGCACATGTATCAACAGTTTGTTCATTTTTATCGCTGAGTTGTGTTACATTGGATGGATACCCCATATTTTGTTTATTTACTCACTTGTTGAGGGGCATTTGAGTTGTTTCCAGATTTTGGCTAACATAAATAAAATGGTTACAAATGTTTGTGTAAAATCCTTTGTATGAACAATCTCCTTTCATTTATATGGCTAAAGACAAAGGATTAGAATAGCTGTTTCATGTGGTAGATGAATGTTGAATTTTTAATGAACTGCCAGTTTTATTTTCCAAAGTGACTGAAAGCTTTTACATTCTAAAAGGCAATGTATGAGGGTTCCAGTTGCTCCACATCCATGAAAAATTTGGTCTTGTCAGATTTTTGGTTATAGCCATTCTAGTGGGTATGGAGTAGTCTTTAATCTTGGTTTTAATTAGAAAATTAGTGGATCATCTTTTCATGTGTTTATGAACCAGTCATATATATTCTTTCGTGACATGTCTATTCAAAACTTTTGTCCTTTTTTCTTCTTTCTTCCAGTTTTATTGAGTTATAATTGACCTACAGCACTGTACAATTTAAGGTGTACAGCATAATGATTTGATTTACATATATCATGAAGTGATTATCACAATAAGTTTAGTGAACTCCCATTATCTCATATAGATACAAAATTAAAGAAATAGAAAAATTTTTTTTCTTGTGACAAGAACCCAGGGTTTAATCTCTTAACAACTTGCATATATAGCATATAATAGTGTTATTTATCATTCTGTACATTACATCCCCAGTGCTTATAACTGAAAATTTTTACCTTTTGACTGTCTCTATCCAGTTCCCCCTCCCCCAAACACCCTCCTCTGGTAACCACAAATATAATCTCTTTTTCTATGAGTTTGTTTGTTTGTTTTTGAATTATAATTGACCTAGAAGACTATGTTAGTTCCTGGTACACAACATACTGATTGAATATTTCTATACATTTCAAACCAATCAACACAGTAAATTTAATTATCATATGTCACCATACAAAGATATTACATAGTTATTGACTATATTCCCCATACAGTTCATTTCAGACCTGTGGCTCATCTATTTTTGCAACTGGAAGTTTGCACCTCTGAATCCTCCTCACCCATTTCTTTCCTCCCTCCATCCCTCTCCCCTCTGGCAACCACTTGTTTGTTCTCTATGAGTTGGTTTCTGTTTTGTTATGTTTGTTCATTTGTTTTGTTTGTTTAGATTCCACATATAAGTGAAATCATACAGTATTTGTTTTTCTCTGTCTGAGCATAACTTAGCATAATACCTTCTCAGTCCATCCACATTCTTGCAAATGACATGATTTCATTCATTTTTATGGCTGAGTAATATTCCACTGTGTATATATAGGCAGCGTATATATGGGTCTTGTTTTTTTCCTTTTGTTTTTGTTTTTTTTAATCCATTCAGCCACTTTATGTATTTTGACTGGAACATTTAGTTCATTTACATTTAAAGTAATTATTGATAGGTACTGCCATTTTGTTAATTGTTTTGGGGTTGTTTTTATAGTTCTTTTGTTGTTGTTGTTGGTCCTTTCTTCTTTTGTTCTCTTGCTTGTGATTTGATGAGTTCCTTGAATATCTTTGTGATCAGTACCTTGAACTCTTTATTAGGTAGATTGCCTATCTCCACTTTACTTACCTCTTCTTTTGGGATTTTATCTTATCTCTTCATTTGGAACATGTTTCTCTGTTGCCTCATTTTGCCTCATTTGCTGCTTTTATTTCTATGTATCTGGTAGGTTGATTATGTTTCCCAACCTCAGAAAAGTGGCCTTTTGTAGGAGACCTCTTATATATCCCAGCAGCACACTCCCCTCTGGTCAGCAAACCTATATGCTCTAGGGATGCCCCCATGTGGTCTGCATGGGTCCTTCTGTTGTGGTAGGCTGACTACTGTGCATGGTCTTAGAGGCATGGCTGGCCCCTATTTCGGTTGGTTGCCAGGTCCTGCCTTGTGTGGAGACTGCTGGCCACTGGTTGGTGGATCCAGTTTACAAGGTTGCTGGCTGCAGAGCTCCAGAGGTCCTTGGGGCTAGTGCTGGCCCACTGGTAGGTGGAGCCAGGTTTTGGGGTGGGTGGTTGCAGAGCCAGGGTCCTGGATCTAGTGTTGGCCTGCTGGTGGGTGGGGTCACCTCCTGACATGGCAACTGCAGGGTCTGGAATGTCCCAAAGCTGGTGCTGGCCTGCTGTTGAGTGGGGCTGGATCCTGGGGCCTCTGGCTGAAGGATCTTAGGTTTCTTGGTGCTGGTGGCAGCCTGCTGGTGGGTGGGGCTGGGGTCAGGGGGGTCCTGGGACTAGCACCTTCTCACTGGTGAGCAGAAGCCCATAGCCTCTGGCTTCAGGACCCTTGGGTCCCAGAGCTGGTGTCTACATGCTGATGGTTGGGGCTGGATTCCAGGGCTGCCGGCTGAGGGACCCAAGGTGTCCCAGAGCTGGTGTTAGCCTCCTAGAGGGAAGAGCCAAGGCACAGGGGGTACTGGGGCGGTGCTGGCCTGCTGGTGTGTGGCTTGGGTCCTGACACTGCAAGCTGTCTGGCTGAGGTGTTCCTAGAGCTGATGCCTACCTACTGGTGGGTGGAACCAGATCCTGGGATCTCTGGCTGCAGGGCCCTGGGCGTCCTGGGGCTAGTGCTGGTGCAGTGGTATGTAGGGCTGGGTCCTGAGATATCTGGTAGACAGGCTGGGTCCTGAGATGGTTGTGGGTTTAGGGTGGTTCTTAAGGCAGCAGGCCTACTGGTGGGTGGGGCTGTGTTTCTGCTAGCTAGTTGCTTGGCTTGAGGTGTCCCTGTACTGCTGTTGATGGGCTGGTGGGTGGGGCCATGTCCTAATGCTAATAAGGTAAAGGGAGCATTCCAAACTGGATTTGCCAGCACCATTGTCCATGTGGTAGAAGGAGCTCCAAAAAAGTCTGTGTCCCTAGGGTAAGCTCAGTTGCCCCCTGCGTCTCCAGGAGACTCTTCAAGATCAGCAGGTGGGTCTGATCCAGGCTCCTTTCAAATCATTGCTTCTTCCCTGGGTTCTAGAGCATGTGAAATTTTGTGTGCCAATTAAGAGTAGAGTCTCTATACCCCACTGCTCTCTAGCTCTTCCAAAAGTAAGGCCTGCTGGCCTTAAAGGCAAAGAGTCTGGGGACTCATCTTTCTGGTGCAGGAAACTGAGGCTGGAGAGCCCAATATGGCACTCAAACCACTCACTCTTTGGGGAGAACCCCTGCTATTATAACTATACTCCTGTTTGTGAGACTCCCACCGAAGGGTATAGGCTTTTTTTTTTTAATACCTTTATTGGAGTACAATTGCTTTACAATGATATGTTAGTTTCGGCTTCATAACAAAGTGAATCAGCTATACATATACATATATCCCAATATCTCCTCCCTCTTGCATCTCCCTCCCTCCCACCCTCCCTATCCCACCCCTCTAGGTGGTCACAAAGCACAGAGCTGATCTCCCTGTGCTATGCGGCTGCTTCCCACTAGCCATCTATTTTACATTTGGTAGTATGTATGAGTCCATGCCACTCTCTCACTTCGTCGCGGCTTACCATTCCCCCTCCCTGTGTCCTCAAGTCCATTCTCTACGTCTGGGTCTTTATTCCTATCCTGTCCCTAGGTTCTTCAGAACCTTTTTTTTTGGATTCCATACATACGTGTTAGCATACGGGATTTGTTTTTCTCTTTCTGACTGACTTCACTCTGTATGACAAACTCTAGGTCCATTCACCTCACTACAAATAACTCAATTTAGTTTCCTTTTATGGCTGAATAATATTCCATTGTATATATGGGCCATATCTTCTTTATCCATTCATCTGTCGATGGACACTTAGGTTGCTTCAATGTCCTGGCTATTGTAAATAGAGCTGCAGTGAACATTGTGGTACAGGACTCTTGAATTATGGTTTTCACAGGGTGTATGCTCAGTAGTGAGATAGCAGGATCATATGGTAGTTCTATTTGTAGTTTTTTAAGGAACCTCCATACTGTTCTCCATAGTGGCTGTATTAATTAACATTCCCACCAACAGTGCAAGAGGGTTCCCTTTGCTCCACACCATCTCCAGCACTTATTCTTTGTAGATCTTTCTGATGATGGCCATTCTGACTGGTGTGAGATGATACCTCATTGTAGTTTTGATTTCCATTTCTCTAATGATTAGTGATGTTGAGCATTCTTTCATCTGTTTGTTGGCAATCTATATATCTTCTTTGGTGAAATGTCTATTTAGGTCTTCTGCCCATTTTTGGATTAGGTTGTTTGCTTTTTTGATATTGAGCTTCATGAGCTGCTTGTAAATTTTGGAGATTAATCCTTTGTCAGTTGCTACATTTGCAAATATTTTCTCCCGTTATGAGGGTTGTGTTTGGCTCTGGTTATGGTTTCCTTTGCTATACAAAAGCTTTTAAGTTTCATTAGGTCCCATTTGTTTATTTTTGTTTCCATTTCACTAGGAGGTAGATCCAAAGGGATCTTTCTGTGATTTATGTCATAGAGTGTTCTGCCTATGTTTTCCTCTAAGAGTTTGATGGTGTCTGGACTTACATTTAGGTCTTTAATCCATTTAGAGTTATTTTTGTGTATGGTCGTAGAGAGTGTTTTAATTTCATTCTTTTACATGTAGCTCTCCACCTTTCCCAGCACCACTTATTGAAGAGGCTCTCTTTTCTCTGTTGTATATTCCTGCCTCCTTTATCAAAAATAAGGTGACCATATGTGCATGCTTTTATCTCTGGCCTTTCTGTCCTGTTCCATTGATCTATATTTCCATTTTTGTGCCAGGACAATCCTGTCTTGATTACTGTGGCATTGTAGTATAGTCTAAAGTCAGGGAGCCTGATTCCTCCAGCTCCATTTTTCTTTCTCAAGATTGCTTTGGCTGTTCGGGGTCTTTTGTGTTTCCATACAACTTGTGAAATTTTTGTTCTAGTTCTGTGAAAAATGCCAGTGGTAGTTTGATAGGAATTGCATTGAATCTGTAGATTGCTTTGGGTAGTAGAGGCATTTTCACAATGTTGATTCTTCCAATCCAAGAACATGGTATATCTCTCCATCTGTTTGTATCATCTTTAATTGCTTTCATCAGTGTCTTATACTTTTCTGCATACAGATCTTTTGTCTCCTTAGGTGGGTTTATTCCTAGCTATTTTATTCTTTTTGTTGCAGTGGTAAATGGGAGTGTTTTCTTAATTTCTCTTTCAGGTTTTTCATAATTAGTGTATAGGAATGCAAGAGATTTCTGTGCATTAATTTTGTATCCTGCTACTCTGCCAAATTCATGGATTAGCTCTAGTAGTTTTCTGGTAGCATCTTTAGGATTCTCTATGTATAGGATCATGTCGTCTGCAAACAGTGACAGCTTTACTTCTTGTTTTCCAATTTGGATTCCTTTTATTTCTTTTCCTTCTCTGATTGCTGTGGCTAAAACTTCCAAAACTATGTTGAATAAGAGTGGTGAGAGTGGGCATCCTTGTCTTGTTCCTCATCTTAATGGAAGTGGTTTCAGTTTTTCATCATTGAGAACAATGTTGACTGTGGGTTTGTCATATATGGTCTTTATTATTTTGAGGTAAATTCCCTCTGTGCCTACTTTCTAGAGTGTTTTTTGTCATAAATGGGTGTTGAATTTTGTCGAAAGCTTTTTCTGCATCTATTGAGATGGTCGTATCGAATTTGTTAATATGGTGTATCACATTGATTTGTGTATATTGAAGAATCCTTGCATTCCTGGCATAAACCCCACTTGATCATGGTGGATGGTCCTTTAATGTGCTGCAGGATGCTGTTTGCTAGTATTTTGTTGAGGATGTTTGCATCTATGTTCATCAGTGATATTGGCCTGTAGTTTTCTTTCTTTGTGACATCCTTGTCTGGTTTTGGTATCAGGGTGATGGTGGCCTCGTAGAATGAGTTTGGGAGTGTTCCTCCCTCTACTGTATTTTGGAAGAGTTTGAGAAGGATAGGTGTTAGGTCTTCTCTAAGTATTTCATAGAATTCACCTGTGAATCCATCTGGTCCTGGGCTTTTGTTTGTTGGAAGATTTTTAATCCCAGTCTCAATATCAGTGCTTCTGATTGATCTGTTTATATTTTCTATTTCTTCCTGGTACAGTCTTGGAAAGTTGTGCTTTTCTAAGCATTTGTCCATTTCTTCCAGGTTGTCCATTTTATGGCATATACTTGCTTGTAGTAATCTCTCATGATCCTTTGTATTTCTGCAGTGTCAGTTGTTATTTCTCCTTTTTCATTTCTAATTCTATTGATTTGAGTCTTCTCCCGTTTTTTCTTGATGAATCTGGCTAATAATTTATCAATTTTGTTTCTCTTCTCAAAGAACCAGCTTTTAGTTTTATTGATCTTTGCTATCGTTTCCTTCATTTCTTTTTCATTTATTTCTGATCTGATCTATATTGCTTTCCTTCAGCTAACTTTGGGGGGTTTTTTGCTCTTCTTTCTTTAATTGCCTTAGTTGTAAGGTTAGGTTGTTTGAGATGCTTCTTGTTTCTTGAGGTAGGATTGTATTGCTATAAACTTCCCTCTTAGAACTGCTTTTGCTGCATCCTGTAGGTTTTGGGTCGTCGAGTTTTCATTGTTATTTGTTTCTAGGTTTTTTGGATTTCCTCTTTGATTTCTTCAGTGATCTCTTGGTTATTCAATAGTGTATTGTTTAGCTTCCATGTGTTTGTATTTTCACAGATAGTTTTCCTCCAATTGATATCTAGTCTCATAGCATTGTCATCAGAAAAGATACTTGATAAGATTTCAATTTTCTTAAATTTACCAAGGCTTGATTTGTGACCCAAGATATGGTCTATCCTGGAGAATGTTCCATGAGAACTTGAAAAGAAAATATAATCTGTTGTTTTAGATGGAATGTCCTATAAATATCAATTAAGTCCACCTTGCTTAATGTGTCATTTAAAGCTTGTGTTTTCTTATTTATTTTCATTTTGGATGATCTGTCCATTGGTGAAAGTGGGGAGTTAAAGTCCTCTACTTTGATCATTTTACTGTCAATTTCCCCTTTTATGGCTGTTAGCATTTGCCTTATGTATTGAGGTGCTCCTATGTTGGGTGAATAAATATTTACAGTTGTTATATTTTCTTCTTGGATTGATCATTATGTAGTGTCCTTCTTTGTCTCCTGTAATAGTCTTTATTTTAAAGTCTATTTTGTCTAATATGAGAATTGCTACTCCAGCTTTCTTTTGATTTCCATTTGCATGGAATATATTTTCCATCCCTTCACTTTCAGTCTGTATGTATCCCTAGGCCTGAAGTGGGTCTCCTGTAACAGCATATACACAGTCTTCTTTTTGTATCCATTCAGCCAGTCTGTGTCTTTCAGTTGGAGCATTTAATCCATTTACATTTAAGATGGTTATCAATATGTATGTTCCTATTACCATTTTCTTAATTGTTTTGGGTTTGTTATTGTAGGGTTTTCCTTCTCTTGTGTTTCCTCCCTAGAGAAGTTCCTTTAGCATTTGCTGTAGAGCTGGTTTGGTGGTGCTGAATTCTCTTAGCTTTTGCTTGTCTGTAAAGTTTTTAATTTCTCTGTCAAATCTCAGTGAGATCCTTGCTGGGCAGAGTAATCTTGGTTGTAGGTTTTTCCCTTTCATCACTTTAAGTATGTCCTGCCACTCCCTTCTAGCTTGCAGAGTTTCTGCTGAAAGATCAGCTGTTAACCTTATGGGGATTCTCTTGTATGTTATTTGTTGCTTTTCCCTTGATGTTTTTAATATTTTTTTCTTTGTATTTAATATTTGATAGTTTTATTAATATGTGTCTTGGCATATTTCTCCTTGGATTTATCCTGTATGGGACTCTCTGCACTTCCTGGAGGTGATTGACTATTTCCTTTCCCATATTAGGGAAGTTTTCAGTTATAATCTCTTCGAATATTTTCTCAGTCCCTTTCTTTTTCTCTTCTTCTTCTGGGACACTTATAATTTGAAACTTGGTGCATTTAATGTTGTCCCAGAGGTTTCTGAGACTGTCCTCAATTCTTTTTTTTTTTTTTTTTTCGGTACATGGGCCTCTCACTGTTGTGGCCTCTCCCGTTGTGGAGCACAGGCTCTGGATGCACAGGCTCAGCGGCCATGGCCCACGGGCCCAGCTGTTCCGTGGCATGTGGGATCCTCCTGGACCGGGGCACGAACCTGCGTCCCCTGCATCGGCAGGCAGGCTCTCAACCACTGCGCCACCAGGGAAGCCCCTCAATTCTTTTCATTCTTTTTTCTTTATTCTGTTCTGTGGTAGTTATTTCCACTATTTTATCTTCACAGTCACTTATCTGTCCTTCTGCCTCAGTTATTCTGCTATTGATTTCTTGTAGAGAATTTTTAATTTCATTTAATGTGTCATTCATCATTGCTTGTTTTCTTTAGTTTTTCTAGCTCTTTGTCATACGTTTCTTGTGTTTTGTCCATTCTTTTTCCAAGATTTTGGATCATTGTTAGTCTCATTAATCTAAATTCTTTTTCAGGTAGACTGCCTATTTCCTCTTCACTTTTTAGGGCTGGTGGGTTTTTACCTTGCTTCATCATCTGCTGTGTGTTTCTCTGTTCTCATTTTGCTTAACTTGCTGTGTTTTGGGTCTCCCTTTTGCAGGCTGCACATTCATAGTTCCCCTTGTTTTTGGTGTCTGCCCCCATTGACTAAGGTTGTTTCAGTGACCCATAACTTGGGTCACAAATCAAGCCTTGGTAAATTTAAGAAAATTGAAATCATATGAAGTATCTTTTCTGACCACAATGCTATGGGACTAGTTATCAGTTACAGGGAAAAGTCTGTAAGAAATACAAACACATAGAGCTAAACAATACACTACACAATAACCAAGAGATCACTGAAGAAATCAAAGAGGAAATCAAAAAATACCTAGAAACAAATGACAATGAAAACACAACGAACCAAAACCTATGGGATGTAGCAAAAGCAGTTGTAAGAGGGAAGTTTATAGCTATACAAGCCTACCTTAAGAAACATCTCAAATAAACAACCTAACCTTATACCTAAAGCAATAAGAGAAAGAAGAAAAAAAAAAAACCCAAAAGTTAGCAGAAGGAAAGAAATCATAAAGATCAGATCAGAAATAAATGAAAAAGAAATGAAGGAAATGATAGCAAAGATCAATAAAACTAAAAGCTGGTTCTCTGAGAAGGTAAACAAAATGGATAAACCATTAGCCCAAAAGACAACCCTCAGAACTGGAGAAAATATTTGCAAATGAAGGAACTTATAAAGGATTAATCTCCAAAACATACAAGCAACTCATGCAGCTCAATATCAAAAAAACTAACAACCCAATCCAAACATGGGCAGAAGACCTAAATAGACATTTCTCCAAAGAAGATATTCAGATTGCCAACAAACTCATGAAAGAATGCTCAACATCATTAATCATTGGAGAAATGCAAATCACAACTACAATGAGATATCATCCCACACCACTCAGAATGGCCATCATCAAAAAATCTACAAACAATAAATGCTGGAGAGGGTGTGGAGAAAAGGGAACCCTCTTGCACTGTTGGTGGCAATGTAAATTGATACAGCCACTATGGAAAACAGTATGGAGGTTCCTTCAAAAACTAAAAATAGAACTACCATACTACCCAGCACTCCCCCTGCTGGGCATATACCCGGAGAAAACCATAATTCAAAAAGAGTCATATACCAAAATGTTTATTGCAGCTCCATTTACAATAGCCAGGATATGGAAGCAACCTAAGTGTCCATCAACAGATGAATGGATAAAGGAGATGTGGCACTTATATGCAATGGAATATTACTCAGCCATAAAAGGAATGAAACTGAGTTATTTGTAGTGAGGTGGATGGACCTAGAGACTGTCATACAGAGTGAAGTAAGTCAGAAAGAGAAAAACAAATACCGTATGCTAACACATATATATGAAATCTAAAAAAAAAAGAAAATGGTCAGAACAGTCTAGGGGAAAGACGGGAATAAAGATGCAGACCTACTAGAGAATGGACTTGAGGATACGGGGAGGGGGATGGGTAAGCTGGGACAAAGTGAGAGAGTGGCATGGACATATATACACTACTAAACATAAAAAAGGTAGCTAGTTGGAAGCAGCCACATAGCACAGGGAGGTCAGCTCAGTGCTTTGTGACCACCTAGAGGGTTGGGTTAGGGAGGGTGGGAGGGAGGGAGATGCAAGAAGGAAGAGATATGGGGACATATGTATATGTATAACTGATTCACTTTGTTATAAAAGAAACTGACACACCATTTTAAAGCAATTATACTCTAATACATATGTTTAAAAAAAAGAATTCCTACAATTCAATATTAAAATGCAAATAATTCAATAAAAATTGGGCAAGAGATTTGAATAGGTGCTTCACTTAAATAGATGTATAAATGATGAAGAAGCACATAAAGAAATGTTCAAATATATTAGTCATAGTGTAAATGAAAATTAAAATCATAATGATACACATACTAAACAGAATGGCTAAAATAAAAAAGATTGACGACACCCAATGTTGGTGTGCATGTGAAACAATAGAGCTCTCAATCTTGTGCTTTGTATGAGAATACAAAAATCATACAACACTTTGCGAAGTGTTTTCGGAATTCTTACGAAGATATACATACACCAACCCTCTCACCCAGAAATTCCACAGCCAGGTGTTTACCCAAGAAAATTACAATGGGTATCCTCAGAAATACTGTACAAAACTGTTCATAGCAGCTTTATATTAATATTCAAAATAGAAAACAGTCCAGATGTCCATTCCTCGGAATATTTTGTAAATATACCTGATACACAAATTCAGTAGAATACTGAATATTGTATATACAATATACAGTAATAAAGTAGAGTACATCACTGATATACTTAGCATCTTCAAAGAACGTTAGACACATTTCACTAAATGTAAGTAGCTTTACCCTAAAGAACATGATTCTATTAATGAAAATCTGCAGTGGGCAAAATAATGCCTGACACAATAAAAACAGTGGTTATTTCAGGAGGATATTGGGGTTGGGATTGACTGGAAAGGAGGATGAGGAAACACTAGGGTGAATTTAATGTCCTGTAAGTTGGTAGGAGTTTGGATTGCATAGGTATATGTATGCATTTGTTAAAATGTAATGGTAAATGGTATGCTTGGTAAATGTATGCTTAAGATCTGTGTGTTTTATTTTGTATAAATTTTACATAAAAAAACAAGAAAAACTTTAAGAAAAATTTAAATTCTTGTCGCTAAAAATCCATGCTGAAATATTTAGGACGAATATTTTTTTCTGAGCACAACTTACAATGATTTTATTGGTATACCTTTCTCAAGTGAGGGCTCTCAAGATGGGGTTCCCAGTTGTGTAATCATATGTCTAAGGGCATATGATACTTTGCTATTATAAATAAAAACAAATCTGTCTATATAATCAATTTCACTCAATACTGAATAATTTAAAGCATTCAATTTATTTTCAGAAAAGAGATACTTTATAGAATAGAATGCAAATTTCCCAAGAAGGTTTAAGAGAAAATGTGTGAGTTCAAAGACAGTTGTTTGTGTTGAGATGCTTCAGGCTCTGCCTTTGCACTCCCTGAAGGTACATGTTCAATCTCCTGTGCTTTTTGGGACGTTGTCATGGAAAAGTTAGAGAAAACCTGCAACTGAAACAAAAAATCAAGAATGGAATTACATGAGAATTATGTGAAAATCTTTTAGTACAGATTTCATTTTAGCAGCTACAGCTTGATAGGAAAAGACAATTCTCCTCAGTCTCAGACTGTGTTCCTGCAGGGGGTACTTTAATGTTAGACTTATTCATTGTAGTTAAAACCATCCAAAGAGGTGTTTAACATCTGGTTCCAAGTAACAGCCACAGAGTTCTGTTATTACAGATGGTAAAATATCATTGTTGCTCTGTCAAGAAATACATAAAACTCAGCAAGAGAATCTGAACTAATTTCAGCATATACAGTTACAGTAATTGCTTTTGAAGCGAAGAGCTATGGTGGAAATACATAAATGGGTTGGATAGGTTTTACTCTCTGAGCTCAGAAAGTATAATTCCTGAGGTCAGTAATTATAGGAGAAAACTAAACTTGTTGCAGTTTTCAAGAACCAAGCTTGTTCACCTATTCCACCCTTTTTCTAAGTGTTTCTGGTTAAGAGCATGGGTGGACTAGCAAGATAAGGAAAGGAAGATTAAATGCATTTTTTGACCGAGTTGAGTTTGTGTTTATATCCAGAAAGAAGCCAAAATAGAGTTTTATTTGGGGGAGACATATATATATATATATATATATATATATATATATATAATTGCATATATAAGTGCAATTTTGTATATATATCTATGATATATGTTTTGTATATTTTTATACAGTATTCTATTTATATCTTAAAATATTTATGTATTTTATATAATATGTACAACATATATACAATATATACATACTTATGTATGTATATATAATATATATACACTAGCTATATGTATATTTTGTCTGTACTATATATATATATTTATAGTAGTTAAGTATATATCAGCAAACTACCTTTCACAGGAATAATTACTGGTAGCAAAACAGATTCTTATGGTTTTCTAAGATTTAAGCACTATGCAATGTAAGTGGAAATGAAAAAGAATCAAAGAATAAGCTACTCATAAGTCTAGAAGAGAACAAGTAGAATGAAATATCACTGCAAACATATAGATGTTCCATGAAATTAGGGGGAGAAATAAGAATAGGTCAAACATCGTAAAAACTACAGAGATATGAAGGAGAAAGAGGACTGAGAAAGAACGATTAAATTTGAAAAAAACTACTTACTTATTGACTTGGGCAAGAGGAGAATTTTTAAAATAATTATAAATCCTCAATTATCAATTCATGTTACTTCAGAACTTTGCTCTGCTGGTTTTGGAATTGTGCTTAAAGCTATCATTCCTAAATCATTAGACTATGAGAATGCTATTCTCATCCAAGGACACACGCTCAGTTCTGCCCCTAGAAACAAGGGAAGAGAAGAGCTGTTTGCTCATTGTGTAGTATGTCATTTCTCCGTGATTAAATTCAAGCATGCATCCCTAAAAAATAGTTAATTTGGGCAATGACACTTCTTAGATTTGTGTCAACCAACTATCCCATCCTAGATCTCCATACTATTAATTTAATGAATTTGAGCTTAAAGCAGAGGGGAAAAAACAAAACAAAATCACACTGACAAATATCCACCTAGTAGTACTTTATCTGAAACAGCCCCATGTAACCAGCAAAAAAGAAAAACTTTAAAGATGACTGCTGTAACACATATCCTTTTTATATTATAATAAAATGGGAGACCACTTGTCTACGGAATTCAACAGTTGCCTATCAGAACAATACAGTTCATTTTAGTTGTTAAAGCAGATTTCCTCGAGTGTTCCAGATGAATGCCCATGTCAAGGTTTCCCAAGTCTCCCCTCAGTACACTCTCAAAAAGCAAGTCTGTGTTTGACAGATATTCCCGTTCGTAGCAAACTCTATACTAACAAATATAAAACTAATGGCTGTATCGAAAATTGTTACCATTCTAAAAAAATAGATAGGCTTGCAGAGGATAGATTTCCCAGCATGTCTTTCATATAATGCAAACCATGTATGCCTGTATTCAGTTGCAACAATAAACAGAATATAGTGAGGCCTAGAAGATTGTCTATTAACATTGTCTTCAACTTCCTTGTAAAGAAAAACAATTTCTTACTTTCTTAAGGCTTTGTGATAAAAGTAGACCCTGACAAAGACATCATTGGGTGTCATGGAAGCAAGGCAGCCTGCTTTATTATGCTATGCATTCATTCCACATTTGAGCCATAGACTCAATTGTTTTATAATATGATCATCTAGTTCTCTTCAATCTTTCTTTTCTTTTTTCCTTCTTTCCTTTTTCTTTTCTTTCAATAAAGTTACTAAGCATTTAATAAATGCTTAAGGAGTGCTATCTGCCTTGTCACGGGCCCACAAAGAAACCAAGAATAATAAGTTAAAAAACAAATTAATAGCATTTGGTCAGAATTAAATGCTTTCCAATTATGCAGAATTTTAAAATTCACTAATAAAATGTCCCTAATTTTCTCAACCTATAGTCAGATTTCGTTGGGCTTCATGTGTGCTTGGCTGCAATGGACCAAGGATGGGAGACATTCAGTTTCCTGTATATCCCTTTATATATTCCACTTTAAGTTCAAAATCAACACTTTAGAACTAAAACTCATCATCTTTTTTATACAAGCCAAAATATTTTATTAAACCAGACTTGTTAATTTTGATCAGTATTTAATTTCTATACTTTCATTATTCCCTATTTTTCAAATACTACATATATTTCTAGTTCCTTCTTACCTCCTCCACTTTTCTGCCTTTTTTAAGGCATTCATCATTTCATACCAAGATGACCAAAATATTTTGTAAACTGATCTCTCAAGAGTCTCCTCCATTTCTACCTCCAAATTAGTTTATATATCATCTATGGCATATATTCTAGAAAAAAGAATCATACCATTGTTTTATATATTTTTTGTGACACTCCTTTTGTTAAAGAAAACAATTCAAACACCCTAATTTTGTGTTTAATACTCTACTACCTGGCCCTCAATAATTTAATATAAGAAAGAGAAATCCTACTTTAAAAAGCAAAAACAAGAACAAAACATGGTTCCTGCTCAAGTAGTTATACCCCCCAACCCCATGGAGGTCTTCAGAATAATCAGAATAACCTATTGTTCAGAATATTAAAGCTATCAAAGAGTTTCAAAGGATATCTACATTGGACTGGAATTTGAATTTGATATTCTCTCTGACCTTTTCCTCACCTTTGATTGTTTGATTCCATTTCTACATCTTTATCTCCCTTGACTCCCCTAGAGAACTTTCTTATCACTCTCAGACTCAGAAACTCCTCATTTCTGAACATGTTCTGTGCCTTGCTGCTTTCATGCATTTGCCCTCATTTGGTACCCCTACCAGAAAAACCTTTTGCCTCCACTCTACACTGTCTAAGCCCTTGCTCTCTTTGAAGGGATAAGGGGAAGGGCCAGTGGCTTTTATATCTCATCCAGTTTATCATCAGAGTTGCTGATCTTGATATCTAGAGAGCTGCCCTCGCATACATCTCACCTCACTGCTGTACAAGAAACAGCACAGCAGTTTCTTGTTCAATGAAACTATGTTCAGTGAAAGGCACAGCTGCCTTCAAACTCTGCCTCCCACATGAAGCTTTCGTTAACATATTCACCTTCTAAAATCTTGACAGAAAATTCCAACCTCGGGTCTTTCTTAGCAAGGTAAATAATTGGATAAGTGAGAGAGAGAAGTGCAGGGGGTGATATAGGACATGTGATTCTTTTTTATTGATGCCTCCCACCCAAAGGCTATTGACCCTGGTTACTCACTTAGCAGTAATGTCCCTAAATTCACATTCTGTTTTTTTTTCTTTAAGTGTAAAGATCTCACTCAGATACCCCTTAGAGATGGTGAGTTGAACACATTCATTAGCTTCCATTCCTTTGTGAATTATAATTTCACCAAAGGTACAATATAACTCTTTGGAGGATGGCAGAATGGGAAACAGGTTTGCATGATGAGTGAGCATATATCTGTGTGTATGTGTGGAGGGATAAAATTTACAAAAGAAAACAAAGTCTCAAGTTCCATAGATAATGACTAAAACTGAAAAGTAAAGAAGTAGCAACATAGGCATATTATTTAGAGAGACAGAGACAAATACCAACATAATCAGTTAAAAGATTAAAGGGAACAGCTGACCTCTTGGCAGCAGCAAATGTATGTGGGGCACAGAAAATGACTTTTGAACTATATTTATGCATAAGTTTCATGAAAAACAAATACTAAATATAAAGTTAATTATAGAATAAGATATATCATTTTAGAAAATTATAACAAAGTTTGAAAAGCATACACACATAAACACATACAAAACAGAAGATGTGATTTCTGATTGAGTAACACTGGCCAGCTGGCTGTCTTCTGAAAGCCTGATCATATGGCATAAGTGTTGTCACTGTATCATGGTTTAAGGTTTGACCCTCAGTAGTGTAAACTCAGATATGATTCTTCAGCATGCCAAGAGTGGATACCTCTTTCAATAGCAGATTCAGGCAAAAGAGTTTATGAAACTGATGTACATAATCAAAATGTTCCTTTTAAAATATTCAGTGATAAGTATAGATTGTGAAGGAACCAAACATTTAAATCCACATGACCAGCTGCTCTCATCTTATAGCCAGATCTACCCATGAAATTATCTACAGTAAGAATGCCACTTAACTAATATACAACACAAAATGTAGATAGTGTAGGGAATAGATATTACTGCTCTCTGTTCATACGGACAAGTGCTGTCCAAAATAAATATAATGCAATCCACAATGGGAACCCCATATGTAATTGAAAACTTTCTGGAGGCCATATTAGAAAAATAAGAAGAAACAGATGAAACAAATTTTAATACTATAATTTACTTAACACAATATATACAAAATATAATTTTAACATGCAATGGACAAAAACATTACTAATAAGATATTTATGTAGTGTTTGTACTATGTCTTTGGAATTCAATGTGCATTTTACACTTACTGCATGTCACAACTTGGACATCCACATTTCATGTGGTCATTAGCAACATATGGCTAATGACCACCAAATAGGATACTGCCAGGCAAGACTCTTGTAAGCATTCAATAAGAATTTAACAGCAGAAGGCTGCTTTTCAACCTTGGACTTAGAGCCTTGGTTGTTAGTTATATAATTTAGATATTTCATTGTCTCAGGCTAAGATAACCAAGTATATGTTATGTCTACAGTAAGCATATACATTTCTGGGGGCAATACAGGCTAAGTCCTTTGACTTAGAGCTGCGTCTTTCTTCTAAATAATGCCTGCTTGGATTCAGCCCATGTTTACCTCAACGAAATTTCCTTTTTGTTTTCTAAATAAGCCAGCTGGTCTGGTGGATGACACATTCTTTCTTTAAATATGCTACTCCCTAATGTCTGCTTACCTAGAGTTTGCTTCTTTTTAGTGACCTTGAATATCTTTCCTATATTCTACTATGTTTCAGCCTTAGAGGAGAAATTTCCTTTCCCATTATTTTCATATATTTGGAAAATATTTTATTGCAGCCCTCAGGTGCAGGAAATTGAAGTCCATATTCCATGCACATGATGGGTGCATTCTCATACACCTTCCTGCAGATAAGAATCAATAATTTAGCAGGTTAGCAAGCTGAAGAATATATATCATCACAATTCTTATATTTGAAAATATAAATTATATTTTAAATATGCAAATAACACTCAATATATAAAAATCATGCCATAGCAATTACTTTTTCTATTTATTAATAAAATGTTATATATTCTTTGGATGTTTCAAATATATTTTATTTATAATCTGTAGAAACTAATAATTGCTTTCTACAAATGTTCTAGGAGTTCAACTGTTAATGTGCAAGACATATATGTTATAAAATATTTTAAATGGATTTATTATCTATACATTTTCCTTATTTTTATGAAATATGTATGAAATCATAACATAAAAAACAAGTGCCATTGGCATTTGTCAGCAGAATGTTTATAGGTTAGGAATAAATATACCATAAATGACAGTCATAAATGTACAAGAACCTCCTTTAAAAAATGGCAAACACTTGCAGGAATAAATATGTAAAGTTATAAACACAAGTAAAATTTTTCCATAACACAAGTAAAATTTTTTCATTAGACTCCATTTCTCAATTTCTTGTCAGTTGTTTTCTTGGCAAGTTATTTCAGCAGGACCTATTTTCTACATTATATTTGACAAATAATATAGAAATTGTGTAGTGATAAGATTACTAGTTAGAAGACTGGTCTTAGGAGATCTCCGACTGCAAATTGGGAAAGACATTTTTTTTAATCTTATGCAAAATAAGAGATGCTTCTGAGCTCTAACATACAGGAATATATATATGACTGGGCTCAGGTGTGAGTGATCCCAAGCAGAGGATCGTGGCACTTTCTCTTCATTAAAAGTTAATGAAGAAACAAAAATAGTTAATGAAGATTTTCTAGCCCCACTGAAAGAATGCCCCAATTTCTTGGAGGAATTCAACCTCAAAAGCCTATCCATGAATCTAAGGCTTTCAAGACCTCAGAAAATCAGAAGTCCTGGGTTTGAGTTCTGTTTGTATTATTCAGCATCAGACCCTGGACAAATTGCTTATTAGCATCCTTGTACCTTCAATGTCCTCTTGTGTAAAACAGTGATAATAACTCCTGTCCTGCCTCTTTTACATGTTTTTTGAGATGTATGTATGCATGTATGTGTGTATGTATGCATGTATGTTTGTGTTCATATGCATGTTGTATTAACGCTGCTAAACATAATCAAATGAACAGTATTCGTATATTTTATCCAAATAGAAAAACATTCCTTCTTTTTTACCATCAGCTCTGAGCCAGATGTGATGCTAAGACTTTACTTTCATTGACTTTTTATCCTTATGAGGTAGAATTGCAATTCTCATTTCCCAGATGAAGAAATTGAGAGTTAGAGTTGTTAAATAATTGCCTAAAATTACACTGACAGTAAATGGCAGAGTAGGGATTTGAAAATGGGAGTCTAGTCTAACTTCAAAGTCCTATTTTTTAAAGACATTTTCTTACTTCTTTAAGTACTCTTGAACTGATTTCAAAAAGCAGTTACTCAGTTCAACAATGAGCTAGTTTTGTCTAAAATAATTCTGAAACTGTCATAACAATTTAGGGTTTGGGCTGGTAATAGGTAATGCTAAAAAATATACTATTACTCAGGATTCTGTGACCCCTTTTATCCTGGGTATCCTTTAACTTCTTTGACTGCCTGTTTCATTTATGAATCTATGAGCTTCTGTTATGTCATCTGCTAAATTGTATAATGGGATTAGAATCCCTCCTTTGGTCCTTTGCTGATGTAAACATCTATTTGTCTTTTCCCTTGGTTGGTTTAGGTTCCTATATTACTCCCTTCTAGCAGTAAGTATTTTCTGAATTTAAGCTCTGACATTATTTTCATATTTCTTTTTTCTCTAACCTTCTGTCTACTCTTTCTCCCTCCAAATCCACTCCAATCCAATATCTTCATCTCTCACCTGTATAGTAACAATACCTACATCTTTGTGCTACACCATCCTAAAATGACATTCTAAGGTCTCTGTCTTGTAAACTCTCTAACTGTTGTTCTATAAGCGTTTCTACAGTTAATGACTCCACACCTCCATGACATTATACTTAGCTTGCATTCTGCCTTCCCTCTCTACCACTGTACTTGAAATTGCTCTTCATGTTCAACAACAGCCTATGAAATGCTAAATCCAATTGGTTTTCTCCTCTTTCAGTTTACTAACTTTTTTGTGGGAATCAGCACTGTTAATCTCCCTCTCCTTTTTAGAAATCTCTACTTTTTTTTTAACATCTTTATTGGAGTATAATTGCTTTACAATGGTGTGTTAGTTTCTGCTTTATAACAAAGTGAATCAGCTATACATATACATATGTCCCCATATCTCCTCCCTCTTGCGTCTCCCTCCCACCCTCCCTATCCCACCCCTCTAGGTGGTCACAAAGCACTGAGCTGATCTCCCTGTGTTATGTGGCTGCTTCCCACTAGCTATTTTACACTTGGTAGTGTATATATGTCCATGCCACTCTCTCACTTCGTCCCAGCTTACCCTTCTCCCTCCCAGTGTCCTCAAGTCCATTGTCTATGCCTGCATCTTTATTCCTGTCCTGCCCCTAGGTTCTTCAGAACCTTTGTTTTTTAGATTCCATATATATGTGTTAGCATATGGTATTTGTTTTTCTCTTTATGACTTACTTCACTCTGTATGACAGACTCTAGGTCTATCTACCTCACTACAAATAAATAATTCAGTTTCATTTCTTTTTATGGCTGAGTAATATTCCATTGTATATATGTGCCCATCTTCTTTATCCATTCATCTGTCGATGGACACTTAGGTTGCCTCCATGTACTGGCTATTGTAAATAGTGCTGCAATGAACATTGGGGTATATGTATCTTGTTGAATTATGGTTTTCTCAGGGTATATGCTCAGTAGTGGGATTGCTGGGTCATATGGTAGTTCTATTTTTAGTTTTTTAAGGAACCTCCGTACTGTTCTCCATAATGGCTGTATTAATTTACATTCCCACCAACAGTGCAAGAGGGTTTCCTTTTCTCCACACCCTCTCCAGCATTTATTGTTTGTAGAGGTTTTGAGGATGGCCTTTCTGACTGGTGTGAGGTGATACCTCATTGTAGTTTTGATTTGCATTTCTCTAATGATTAGTGATGTTGAACATTCTTTCATCTGTTTGTTGGCCATCTGTATGTCTTTTTTGGAGAAATGTCTATTTAGGTCTTCTGCCCATTTTTGGATTGGGTTGTTTGTTTCTTTAATATTGAGCTGCGTGAACTGCTTGTAAATTTTGGAGATTACTCCTTTGTCAGTTGCCTCATTTGCAACTATTTTCTCCCATTCTGAGTGTTGTCTTTTCATCTTGTTTATGTTTTCCTTTGCTGTGCAAAAGCTTTTAACTTTAGTTAGGTCCCATTTGCTTATTTTTGTTTTTAGAAGTCTCTACTCTTTTGACTCTTGCAATTTCCTAAATCTCCTCCTAAATGTCTCACTATCTTCGTTGAGCTTTTCTATAATCTTCATTGAGCTCTCAGTTCCTACTTGCTCCTTCAGATAAAGGAGAAAAGAAGGCAAGGGGACACCTATGTCTTTATGTTGTCCCTTGTGGAAGTAAGCAAAGACCACCTGAGAATGTGCATAAGCTATTAATTCAGAGCTTATCTCAAGAAAATCAGCCGCCATCACTTGTGTCTGACAGAGACTCAAAGGCAGGCAGGGGAATAGGAAAGCTTTATAGTAAGGAAAAAAAAGAACCCTTCAAGTATGCCCTGATTACAGGATGTTAGCACAGATAACCTGGAGGTGGGCTAACTAGAAATCCAGCATCCTATGTCATGAGTTTAGGGAGCATATTTGGCTTTCTCTGGTTGATCTTGAGTTGGAAGCAAGGATAAGGGGATAAAAATTTGGGAAGCTGGCAGTCATGGCCTAAGTACTGACTAGTTTAGGCCAATTACTGCAGAGGCTGCGCTTTGGATTTCCAGAATGGTGGCTATAAGATTGTGGTCAGAGTTCTATTTTTATATACAGTCTGACCATTGTTCCATTGTCTCTCACTCTAAACTCATAAAAGAAGCTACTTTAAGAAACTAGCTCCTACTTCTGGTCATGGTTTTCTACCACAGACCATATGTCTACTAGTGTGTACTCATTTATGTCTGACTTGACTTCTTTCACTCAGCGTTTTTTGACATTGATTTATTTTTTGTGTATATCAGCAGTTCTTGTTATTGCTAAATTTTCTAAATAGGATTCATTTGTATTAATATAACACACTTTGTTAACTATTCTGATGGAAATTTGGCTTATTTCCATTTTTCCCACTGGATAAAACTGCTATGGACATTCCTTTAACTCTTCCTGTGTATATATGCCCTCATTTCTCTTAGATATATACCTAAGAATAGAATTACTGGTTCATGGAATAGGTGTATGATTAAGAAGATAAGAAACTGTCAAAGAGTTTTTGCAAAATAGCTGTACCGTGTCACATTCCAATAAGCAATATATGAGAATTTCCATTGCTCTACATCATCACTAACTCTTGGTATTGTCTATCTATAACCATTGTGATGGGTGTGAAGCGGTATCTAGTTGTGGCTTTAATTTATATTTCTCTGTTGACTAATGATGTTAGATACCTTCTACATGTATTTAGTGACCATTCCTATGTCTTCTAAGTGTGTGTTTATTTGTTCTGCCTAGTTTCTAATGGGTTGTTTGTCTTTTTTATGATTTATTTATAGGTTTACTTTATATATCCTGGATACAAATATTTTGTCTTCAATGTTATTTTTGACCCATATCTCTTCTAGATCTACAACTACTTTAAAATATTTTGTTTAAAGCTAAGGAATATTTAAACAAACAAAAATTCATTAAGAATAATATTATAAACATCCATAATTGATTTTCTCACCACACTAAGATATGACAACCATTCATCTTAGAAAGTAAAATATTACAAATACAGTCCAATTACTCTATTATACCATTTCCTGATTGCATTCTCTTTTAGCACCTTCAGGAAAACAAGTGGAAAGTATCTTGATGTTGGTATTTACCATTCCCTGTGTTTATACTTCTTTCATGCATATATATATCTAAATAATATATAATATAACATTTTTCTATATTTTAAAACCTGATATATTGGTATCATGTTATATGCATTTTTTAATAAATGGCTTTTTGTTTAAATACTATTGTTAAGATTCAACTATATTGGCATTTAACCTATAAATCAAGGCACTATACAAGCACCCTCTGATGCAAATTTGTGTATGCGTTTTGGCTTCTCTGTAGAGGCAAGATTTCTTGTAAGTTTGGTACCTGGTAGTTTTCATTTGATGAAGTTGTAATCGTTATTAAAAATTATCGTTTCTTGAGTGCTTCCTGATGGGAGGGACTGGTGCCTGTGTTCTGGTGGTGGAAACTCTTAAAGGAAAACATAGGTAGAGCACTCTTTGACATAAATCACAGCAAAATCCCTTTTGACCCACCTCCTAGAGTAATGAAAATAAAAACAAATAAATAAATGGGACCTAATTAAAGTTAAAAGCTTTTGCACAGCAAAGGAAATTGTAAACAAGATGACTCAGAATGGGAGAAAATATCTGCAAACAAAGCAACTGACAAAGGATTAATCTCCAAAATATACAAGCAGCTCATGCAGCTCAATATCAAAAAAATAAACAACCCAATCCAAAAATGGAATGAAGACCTAAATAAACATTTCTCCAAAGAAGACATACAGATGGCCAACAAACACATGAAAAGATGCTCAGTATCACTAATCATTAGAGAAATGCAAATCAAAACCACAATGAGGCATCACCTCACACTGGTCAGAATGGTCAGCATGAAAAAATCTATAAACAATAAATGCTGGAGAGGATGTGGAGAAAAGGGAACCCTCCTGCACTGTTGGTGGGAATGCAAATTGATACAGCCACTATGGAGAACAGTATGGAGGTTCCTTAAAAAACTAAAAAGAGAACTACCATATGACCCAATAATCCCACTACTGGCCATATACCTGAGAAAACCATAATTCAAAAAGATACATATACCCCAATGTTCATTGCAGCACTATTTACAATAGCCAGGCCATAGAAGCAGCCTAAATATCCATCGACAGATGAATGGATAAAGAAGATGTTGTACATATATACAATGGAATATTACTGAGCCATAAAAAGAAACAAAACTGAGTCATTTGTAGTGATGTGGATGGACCTATTGTCTATCATACAGAGTGAAGTAAGTCAGAAAGAGAAAAACAAATACCATATATCAATGCATATATATGGAATCTAGAAAAAAAGGTACTTATGAACCTAGTGGCAAGGCAGGAATAGAGAAGCAGAGGTAAGGAACAGACTTGTGGACACTGAGGGGGAAAGGGAGGCTGGGACGATTTGAGAGAGTAGTATTGGCATATATACATTGCAATGTGTAAAATAGATAGCTAGTGGGAAGCTGCTGTATAGCATAGGGAGATCAGCTCGGTGTTTTGTGACGACCTAGTGGGGTGGGATGGGGAGGGTAGGAGGGAGGCTCAAGAGGGAGGGGATATGTGTATACATATAGCTGATTCATTTTGTTGTACTGCAGAAACTAACACAACATTGTAAAGTAATTATAATCCAGTAAAGATGTTAAAAATTTTATGATTTCTTGGATTTTATGCATTTCTTGTATTTTCTGTTTATGTAGGAGGTGTCTCTGTTTGTGTTACCATGTTGTAGCACAGACCAGAACCTTCAGTTATCCTTAAATTACAGTTAAGTCATGAACACTGGATTCATGAAACTGGAAACTATCTCACATCTGACTGAATAAATGGAATTATTTTGTAGTTGTACCTTAAAAATACCCACATAATTAAGTGCTAGGGAAATGGCATCTGCAATGAAGGAGCAACTTAATTATCCATTAGTGCGTGATTGCTGATCTGTCCTGAGTTCCAGAACCAAATATAGTCAATTGTCAACTTGTCATTTACTCTTGATGATGTAAAATTAATGAGACTATCCTTCACCAATTTTATCCTTCCCTATTTTTCCCATTTCACTAAATGACACCACCAAATTCCCACTTGTTTAATTGAAAACCTTACAATTCATCACTGATTTCTCTCATTACATCTACTTCTATATCTAATTAATTAACAAGTCCTGACAGTTCTACCTCCGAAAAATATCCCAAAATGGACCACTTTTTCTCAACTTCATTGTCACCATCTGGTCTATACTATCTTCATGTCTCTGATGGATTACTTCAGTAGCCTCCTAACTCATCTCCATATGTCTAATCTACAATTATTTTCTATAAATGGCAGCAAGAACAATTTCTTTTAAATAAAATAAATAGTTTTTCTCTTTTGCTTAAAGTCTTCTAAATTACATATCAAGGCTATAAGGTCCTGAAAATAAGAATTTTTGCCTATTTCTATAATATTATCTTGTACTCCTCATCTCATTGCTTCAATGTCCAACAAAGCTTGTATTCTTCCTTTTTCTCAATCACTTTAAGGTTGTTTCTGTTTGAAGATCTTTGTTCTTGCCTTTCTTTGCATGGAGAGCTCTTCTTCCAGATCTTCTCATAGATGCTTCTTTTTTTGCCAACCATGTTCAAACTCATTTGTTACTTCCTCAAAAAAGACATTCTTTATATTCTCTTTTAAAACAACATGTTCTCAACCCAGTTTGCTACTACAGCAGCCTCTTTTATTGTCTTCATGGATTTTCATTATCTGGAACTGAGCTTTTTATTTGTTAGTTATCCTCATTTTGCCTATTGTGTTTCCACTGGAATTTAGAATCTACTAGAGCAGTAAGTTCATTTTATTATCACCCTATCTCTTGTGTCTAGAAGTGTACCTGTTATATAATGGATGCTTAATAACTCTGGGAGTTAATTAAACCACATACAAGTTTAGATGGAATTTTGGTTGTTCTGAGTGTGTGTTTTTTGTTGTTTCTTAGATAAAACCCTTTAACCAGGCAATTTTTCTTGATTTTAGTAGAGAGCAAGAACTAGATCGAGTTATATCCGAGTTTCTTTTTGGAATCTCAATATAAACAAAACAAAACAACAGTTCTTTCTACTTGCCTCTGTCAAGACTCCACACCCATGTTCTTGGTACAAATGGGCTGGAGGAGGGGTTGTGGGTTCTGTAATGACATACTTTCAGTACTTATTTAAGTTTTTTGAGATGATCAACAAAGTCTTCAATTGAAGTTATATTATACAAAAAAAATCACATTAACAACAAAGCCATAAATTTCTGCCTTAAGATTGGTAAGGTATGTATTGCAGTCATGCAAAATAAATAATAAATCAATACTGAGAAACATGATAGCAGAAGACAAATAAAAGAGTCCTATTTCTGACGGAAAACTGAATAATGTAAGTCTGATACATCTTCAAAATTTCTTTTAGGTTTAGTGTAATCTCATAAAACTATCAATGGACATTTAAAATAATTTGATCAAAAGATTTAAAATTTTTATTTGGAAGAATTAATAGGATGGGTCCAATATTATAACAAAAGTCAAAAGGGGAAACTCATTATATAATTGGAAAATGTGAATCACTCATACAAATAAAAAATAAAGCACTAAGGTATCAAAGAAAAAATGTTAAAATTACAAAAGAGGAAATAGTAATAGCTAATAAATATATTAAAATATTAAACCTAATAAAATTAAATACTAATGAAAAGTTAGGTTATCAAATTATTATATTAGTTAGGATTTTGAGTATTAATATAAATTATTTATCACTTTTCCATGATGATTCTTTTATGTCTACAACTATAGATTTTTTACTTTTTGAAATATACAACTAAGAACAAATGTACTGGGTCATAAGTAAGGTGACTCATACTTTCTGCTTTCTTGGAACAACTTGGTTTAAGTTTATTGTCTCAGAGTAAACATAAATGGCATCCTCTTTCACTCTCCAAATTGTACATTCACCCTAACCATAGGTTATGTGTATATTTAAATGATTAACTATTTCCAGGCTCTCTTCATAATGGCTGCATCAGTCTACACTCTTTTCAGCACTGTGTCAGAATTTCTATATACCAACATCATTGCTAGCACAAGGCACTACATAGATTTCTAATTTTTCTGGCCAAATCAATATAAAGGAGGGCTCACTGTGGTTTTAATTTGTATTTCTGTGATTATTAATAAGCTTGAGTACATCTTGTTATGCTTGTTAGCTTCATAGATTTCCTGTTTTATAAATTGCCCATTTATATTATCAACCATCTTTTTACATGTGTTCTGCAATATTCCTAGTTGATTTTCATAATTGGAAATAAAACTTCTAAGAAGCAGCTGAACATTAGGACCATAACAGCACTCAAGTCAATTTAAAAAATATTGGTTTGATAATAGAATTCTACTGTAGCTTTTTTAAAAAAATATATTCAGTAAATGATTGTTGGTTCTCAAGTATGACCTATATTCACCTTCTACCTGATATTAATTTTTATCCTTTTTTCATATATGCATATATTTTATTTTAGTGCACCAGAAAACTTCCTTCTTACCTGGTTCCATTATCCTTTTGGCATTTCACTCGAAGTTAGGGAACACAACAAATAAGGAAATGGGAAAGATAGCTACAGCCTTATCTTAGAATAGATAGACTAATTTTGGACATGGCATAAGTGACAGAACTATCTATATCTAGCTGGATTTGGTCATCTATTGGATGTCCTTGTTAAAGTCAGCTCCTCACAAGAGATTTGAGTTAACCTCTAAGAAATGAAGTGTAATTTCAAGCTATCCCATTCAGACTCTAAGATACTAATTTTAAAAATAAGGTTCCATAAATTTTGTATGGTTACCAAAACAAAGGGTATTTCTTGTCCTTATATTTCTTTAAGTGTTAATTATAAAAATCACCAGATAAACTATTTTTAATCTCTCAACTCGGACAATCAGAACCTTCCAGTTTCCTAAGTCTTTTCCAAGAGATGTTACTTTTTTGAGAAGATGCATTCATTTTTTCAGGGGTTAACTTAAGTTTAGTGCACAATGCATTTAAATATCTTTTGTACTGAAAGCAATCCTATACTTCAAATTCAAAAAAGCACTTCTAAATGAGTTATCATTAGCATATTTGACCATTAGGATTATATTTAATAGATGTAAATGAGAAATTGGCATAAATAACTATATGTAACCTTTCTTCATTTGACCATCAACTGGAAAAATACCTACTTATTCTATTTTTCATTATGTCACATCTTGATAATGATTTTTACCTTTGCATTAAAAAAAATCTTAACAGACTGTTGCATGGTCAGTTTATAAGTTTAGCCATCTTAATGACTTATTAATATTACTTCACTGTGGGCTAGATTTATTGCTGAGCAATCAGTCTTCAGTATGACCTCAAATTCCAAATCAAGCATGTTATGCTCAGTTTGGTAGGGCAATTTCAACACTGTTGGTGTGGATACTAAATTTTTGTCCATCTCACTCTGTGTCCTGGGTCAGTTCATTAAATTTTACGGTGGATGAGTATCTTCCTCTATAAAGTTGATATTCTACTTGTCAAAAATGGAAGAAGAAACAGCTAATTAAAAATATGAAAGGGCTTTTAATGCTAACAAGTATAAAATAAATGGTAAGTTGAACAGTTAAACTTTAATGTTTGTACTACACGACTAACAAATATAATTAGTTATAATATTAATTTTACATTTTACCCAAAAATATTTGTAATTTGATTATACAAGGCAAATAATAGGGATAAAATTTTGATTCAGGATATAAACCAGGTTATTTTTAACTTTAGCCAGGAATAAAAAGGGAAGGAGGATAGTTGATGAAAACAACTTTGGAGGAACAATTCAAGATATAAGATGTAATTCATTAGGCTAATGACAAAAATTACAAGCATATGAAGTATGAGTTTTTGACATCTTTTAAATACCCAGGTGAAATTCGTATAGTTGGTTGCTTAACCAATTTACACTTTCTGTAAAATAATCGGATTTTTGTTCCTGTTGCAATCTCTTCTCCATTTAAAATATACCCACTACTTCCAACCCACAGCTCCAGGTTTAGTTCAGACTGGTCTAAGAGTACATGTAAAAGGTGGTAAAAGTAATGAGTTCAGGAACTCTAAAAAGTTCCCGTTATTTTTAGCTGTCTCAGGATATCATGGTGTATAGTTGTGAATCTTGAAACAATTACAGATATTTGCCATGATGAGAGATGCTAGCTAGAAGCTGAAAACCATGCATGGGAAGGATGATGCAGCACAGGCAGAGCAAAGAGTTGGAGGCACAAACATTGGAGTTAAGCCAAGTGTGAATTTGTTTTACCTTTGGCTTTCCAGTTAGATGAATCAGTATTATACTTACTATTTAAGATAAAGCCCCTATGCCTGTATGTACAGGTTGTATATATTCTACAAAACCCCAGTGGGTGCTATTCACATAGAACTCAATTTTTTCCTGGGTTGTTTAACATGATGGTCCTGAAGCAGTTATGTTACCTCAGGGAAAAGCATCCTAAAGTATGCAATGATTAATGATCAACTTACAGATAAGGCTCTTTACAATATTTAACATGACTAAATGTTTAATATTGCTAAAAGATTAGGACTATGTGGATAATGGTGAGATTAGCAAAAGTTTAAGTAATAACCATAATATAATAACATAATTATATTTAGCTTGAAGTAAGCTTTTTGCTGAGTAGCTTCTATACACAAAACAATATACTAGATGATGCAAAGGATACAAAACAGGAAATATAGTTCTTGCCATCAGAGATTTTACATCATTTATAAAAACATACCACAACAAAAATAGCCAAGTTCTTGGTAGGAGACTCAAAAAAGTGATAAATCATACTAATTTAGTGTAGAAACAGCTTGACTAAAGAGGTAAGATTTAATTGTGCCTTGAAGAACAGAGCTTGATAGATTTTGATAGATATAAACATGGCAGTGGTATTTTGCAAGCAAAGAGGTAAAAATGCAAAAACAAAACAAACAAGCAAACAAACACACACACACACAAACAACCCAGGAAATTCTACAGATTAAAAGTATACTAAGTTATGTGAAAAAATCATTAGAAAGTGTCAACAAATTTGAGGTACCAGGAGAAAAAATTCAGTGAATTGGAATATAAATCAATAAAAAATATATATTCTGAAGAGAAAGAAAAGAGATTAAAGAAAAATAAAATACTTAGAGAGCCATAAGACAACATCAGCATTGTAATATACATATAATGGGAGTCTGAGAAATAGGAGGGAACAATAGGTAAATTTTTTGAAAAATAATGGCCAGAACTTCCTAAATGTAGTAAGAAAAATCACTAATCCACAGATCCAGATAGGATAAACACAAAGTAATCCACATCTAGGTACATCACAGTCAAACTGTTAAACACCACAGCAAAGGAAAAATCTTGGAAGATGAAAGAGAAAACACATCACTTAGTGGGGAACAATAACGCAAGTAAAAGCTGATTGCTCATAATAACAATGGAGACTGGAAGTCAGAGGGATGACAAATTCAAACTGTGTATGGTAGAGGAAGGAAGAGGGGAAACACTGTTAATTAGAAATTATATATCTAGAAAAACTGTATTTCAAACCTAAAGGTGAAAAATAGGCAGTTTCAGATGAACAAAGCTTGAGAGAATGCATTGCTAGCCAATTTACCTTACTAAATACTAAAAGAGGAATATTACTCAGACATAAAAAAGAACAAAATAATCCCATTTGCAGCAACATGGGTGAATCTAGAGATTGTCATACTGAGTGAAATAAGTCAGATAGAGAAAGACAAATATCATATGATCTCACTTATATGTGGAATCTAAAAAAAATGGTACAAATGAACTGATTTACAAAACAGAAATAGAGTCACAGATGTAGAAAACAAACTTATGGTTACCAGAGGGGAAAGAGGTGAGGTGGGGGGAGGGAGGGATAAACTGGGAGACTGGGATTGACATATGCACACTGCTATATATAAAATAGGTAACTAATAAGGACCTAATCTATATATAAAATAAGTAACTAATAAGAACTCGTCTCAATACTCTGCAATGACCTATATGGGAAAAGAATCTTAAAAAGAGTGGATATATGTATATGTATAACTGATACACTTTGCTGTACAGCAGAAACTAACACAACATTGAAAATCATCTATACTCTAATAAAATTTTTTTAAAAAAAGAAGTCCTTCAACTTCAAATGGAATGGCATGCAATATAAGTTAAATCCACAGGAGTATACGGGAGTAAAACAACATTATATTCTTGAGTTTATAAAATAAAAATATATAACAGTAATAGCAAAAAGGAGGGAAGAGAAAAAAGCTGTATTTAAGCAAAGTTTCTACATTGTACTAAAATTAAATTAGTATTAATCTGAAGTAGATTGTGATAAATTAGCTGCATATAATCTGCAGAGAAATCTCTAAGAGAATAAATACAAGAAATATAGTGAAAATATCAACAGAAATTTTTAAATGGTTTGATAAATTCTCCAATAAAAAGTAGACAATTCCAAATTTCAAAAAGACTAATTTTGATTCCTGTATTTTGTTTGCTGCCTTGCTTTCTAATCATTGGCTATTTCATTGCATAAAATGAGTATTAGTAAATTAAAGAAAGGAGGTGAATAATTATGGTGATGGCCATTTTAAAGATGAATCTAGAATCTCTAAATTTAGTATAATCCAGAACAACAGGATTTCTCTCACTGCTGTAGTGACAGGATACAAACTTCTGTAAGGACCTGCATAAGTCACTGAACAAATGATTTGACCATATCACACTTTTTCTCTTGCCTACTTATTACACACAGTATGATGGACCGCTCTACTTACTGAGTAAATTTGAGTATCATGTGTGTGCAAGAACAAATTAATGCTTATGTTTTCTCAGTCCATTTCAAATTAATGTGGTATGGAGAGGTCAGAAGAGATTTCACTGTCCCTCTGCTGGTCTTCCTTCTGTTCAATGAGTTCTGTTAAACGATCCCTGTAAGAGACATCCTTCATTCCTGTCTCACAAAAATTGAGTTCTGAATAGCATTGTTTTTTGTATGGAATTCAACAGATGGTACCATATGGACAATATTTTAAACTACTTCCCAAGAGTAGATCTTAATCTGAGCCTCCCTATCACCCTCATTCTCATCGAGTTTAACTGTGTGTTCATTCATTTCAACACTGTCATGTGAGCAGTACTCACATTTCCCTAGAAGAAGATGTAATTATGCATATTAGCAAATATAAAGTTTAAGTATGAGTTTCATAATGTCTGCTTTTATGCTTGTATTATCTTCGGTGTCTTATTTTTAAATGACTGTGTTCCATTTTAAATTCCAAATGGTGACTACTTATCTTTTTGTAATTCAGTTCACCAAGGAATAAATTATAGGTAGTGATTTTGTCTTAGCTATCAATAGATCTTTGACAGACACTCTCATCTTTGTTGTCAGGATGAAACATTCTGTTCTGGAACAGAAGAAAAAACATTCTTCACACAGTGCTTATGAGTCTCTGAAGTCTTTACTGGTACTCAGCATACCTTCACACCCTCACGGTAAGAAAAAGTAGATTTATATTAGAAACTGTATTGAAAAATGTCTACTTCAAATGCACTCAAGGACCTTCCAGTAGTTTTATTGCAATTCCATAGTACCTTCATGTCACTGAAATAACTTGGGCTAAGCAAGGTGGACACTTTTCTAAATTTGTGGGAGGCTACCTTGAAAAAGATGATGGGGAAATAAATAAGCTATATCCTGCTGTTGTTATTCATGTTAGAGCTTTCTAGTAGTAAGTTACTACTAAATAGATGTAAATATTGGAGTCACAATAAAAGATGAGTACCTACCATATATTTGTAACCTGTAACTCCACACTTGTAATTCAAGTACAAGGTCAATACAACCAAATACATAAATATTCACATTTTCTACATAAAATATATGTATAAAAATTTTAGTAAACAAACTTTTGGTGCCATCTTAAAGAAATAAGGTCTTACCCTATATTTAAATAATGGTAAAGCTAAAAGCTACTTCCAACAAGAAATGCTGATTTGAAAACTTATAGAAGATATTAACTTTATATTAAAATTAAGATGAAAAATCAAAAGTAGTTAATTATTTTCAAACGGATCACCCATTGCCATACCTGAGTTCTGAGTCCCTTCCTCTTTCTTCTGTTGGTTGTTATCTCTGAAAAAAAATAGCTGTAGCAGGCTTTACCTAGGTATATGTTCATATTTCTTACTAAACTACCTGCCTGCATGAGAATGAATGCTCTAAAATAAGCATAGATACAGTCTCAAGCACCCATGACCAAACATATACATATACATAACTAGTCTATAGCACATACTACAGGCACCATACTTTTCAAAAATAAATTCAGTTTTATTTGCTCATTACAACAGATATAGCTCTCTGCAACAGTTGGGAGGTTACAGTGGAAATGACTTAAGGGGCTGCTGGCTGTAGATCTGAGCAATGAAGTTTGGATGATCTGAATCTTTTGTGTTTGGTAAATGAAAAGGGGGCTTTATATTGTGATTTAATACTAGTTGAATCATTCCACCTTAATTTGCCACAAAAGTTTCTTTTGCTTAAAGGGAATAACATAATCACCATATCTGGCTGAGGATATCTGGTGACCTCTTTTCATTTTGTCCCTTGGAAGAGAAAAAAAAATATTAGGCCAGGATTATGTGCAACTGTAAAGTAGGGAAAGATTGTTCTTGGTGTCCTGCTCCACCTGTTCTTAGATCAACCTCTGAATCTTTTACTGGCCTCTTCTCATGCCAGTGTGCTGGATCAAGGGGAAAGTTCAGTAAAAGGAACCAGAAATAATGCCAGGATAAAGAAAACAGGGCATAGTTGGTCATTTAAGTGTTTAGGAAATAATGCTGAGGCTATAGAGAAATGAGAAAATTATCAGAAACTCATTCCAAGTTATAATAATAGCAAATGCTTCCCTACAGCTTATTACTTGTCAGGCAGCATGTCAACTGTTTGGTTCAGAAGTGCAAAGGTAAGGCAACAGGCTGTGCCCAGGATCTTCATTTTGCAGCAAGGCTTGTGCCTGAGTTGTCCAGTTTCAAGGACAATGTTAGTTACCAGGTGGAGTTCCTGCTTTAAAAGTGTATTGGCTGCAGCAGCAGCTAGAGGACTGTCCCAATTTCTGACAGCAGTGCAAATGGCAACATTAATTTTGGTTTCCTCATTATATCAGTTCTCTGGAACGGTTTTTTGGATGATTTTTCAAAGCTTAGATTCACACCTATATCTACAACTCTAACAGTCTGCGAGCCCAATATCGTTTTCTGTTTAATCAGAATTGGATTCCACAGCTTATTATTCATAACCCCCCATGGTAAATGTTTGACCTGGTTTAGGAACAAAATGAATGTCAGTGTGGCTTCTGGTTTCTCTTTAGTTAGAGAATCCTACCTAGTTCTGTTTTTTTCCTATAATTATTTGTGATATGAATTTACTTTTTCAACTTTCCTCTCCACTAATTCCTTCAAGGCTCTTATTTTCAAAGTGAAATTCAGATAATGGTAAGGAAACTTAATGTAAAGAGACCTCCTACAGGTTTTTACATTTTCCCATAACACCTCCATTACAAATCTAATATAAAAAACCTGCAGTTCCTTCTGTATTAGTCTCTCTTAGTCTCATTGTGCCCTAGACTGTAACTTTTATTCACATTTCCATCTTAAGTGGACAGGAAATGGATTCATAAATGTCCCTTTCTCTTCTATACACCCTAAGTTACCCAGGGTCTGCAGTGGAGGCTAGAGAGCTGCACTCAGCTGGTGGCCTCTCATATACCTGCCTAGAACTTCCTTTCCTAAAGTCCAGCATTCTTAGTGAAATGTTTCTAGCCACACTAGAAAACATGAAGTTCTTAGGCAAAGCAGAGCCAGAGAATATTCTTAACTCCCAACACCTGGAGAAACATACAGGTATGACCTATTAGCCAGGATGACTTATTGCCAAAAATTTCACCCCTTTTGGAGAAATGGGGATTTCACACAACTGAGCCCTTGAATTCACAAAGAGTGATCAAAAATGCCTCATTCCCACAGACATCACCCCAACCCCAGAAATGTTTGGTTTAATTGTTACTCAAATGTTTAGTAAAATTTATTGTGTCTATTTGCTTGAACTACTTGCCATTGATGTCTAATTACCACAGAGCGAAATGACAACTATTTTTAGAAATACATATACAGAATTAATTTTGTTGAAATTTTTCTTGGAATGCAACTCCAAATGCAGTTCATGTTGCTTATCTAGTGAAGCCATAGACTCAAATGTTTAAAAATAGTTTCATAAACACAATTTTTTTTGGACTGTGTCAGTGACAGAATATAGACAGAGATAGTTATTGGCTTTTATAGAATGCTTTAACCCATGATTTTCAAACTTTTGGCTGTGAAACCCCTTCAGTTTCACAAATCAATATAGGCAAAACTTTAAACATATATGTATGTATATATATATATATATATATATATATGTATATATACACACATAACATAGACATATTTATAAAAATTGTCACAAATTCATTCTTATACTCAAAAAGCAGAATTTTATTTGATATATTCTATTATTTTCATTTATGAAAAAATGGTCATTCCCTATTTAATTAATTCAAAACCCATTAGTGGTATCTTGCCCTGTAATCTGAAAAACACTATTTTAAAGTCAGGTTCTGTTACAGTGTGGGTTACATCTATTTTCACACCGGCCAAGGATACAAATCTGGTGAGTGTGATTCCTATGGGAAAGAAAATTTCTTCCAAGTTTTAAACAATCAACTTGCAAACAACTTTCACAACTCAGTTTATTCATAACTTGTGGTCTGGCTGTATTTTCTTCAAAATGCCCTTGTTTTTTGACTGATGTATATCCATAGTTCTCCACCTGTCCACATCACTCACACTTGGAGAGTAACTCAAAACAGAAGGTTTAAACTTCTCTATTCAGTGTCACACTAAGGTGAACAATTGTGTATGTCTCCGTTCACAACATTTCTTTTCTGGGGTGTAGAAAACAGAGAAAGTGAATTCTAACATCTGTGGATACACTGAAGGAAATTAAAAAACACTGTAGGAAGACATTTTTAGAAATTGACTTACTTCTAAAGTATAATTTATTTTCAAATAACAATTTGAATCACATTTAATGACATTTTTGCACTACTTTACACCTACTCTTGGGCAGCCAGGGAGTTAACAAAACATTTATTTTTACCTATACAATATTCTTTCAGTAAACCTAGTGAAATGCTCATTAAAAGACTTACATGTTTAGGGCTTCCCTGGTGGCACAGTGTTTAGGGCTTCCCTGAGCCTGTGCTCCGCAATGGGAGAGGCCACAAAAAAAAAAAAGGTATTTTAATCAAACTAGAAAATAACAGCTATTATTTTTACAACAATTTCAGATTAATGAATTGTGGATAAATAATAATTACCCTTTTCTTAACAGAAGATAGAAAATCCTAAAAGACAAAATGTTTGGGATTGCTTTCCATAAAACATGTCCCAGGCTGTTTTAAAGGGTTCATCTTAAATACAGTTCTTCATCCCCACAGTGTAGGTAAATGTTTGTTTTTGTGTTAATTAAGAAGTCATTTAAACATCTGCCTTTATTTTATGGACTGCCTTTAAAGTGTAAAATGTGTTTTTCTCATGAGAACACTTTATGCTCCCAAGTGACAATTTTAAAATAAAGTGTCTCTCTTTCACATATAAAGTCTAATGTGCAAAGGTTTTGCCATCTGTTCTATGTAGTTGTACTTGTGAACTAGTTGTTTGATTAGAAGCAACAAAGTGCATAGAAAATGTGTCTTCACTCAAAAAAAAAAAAAAGCACAAATAGTATACTGTCTGCTTTTATGATTCCCTTTATAGATTGCCATTTTAAATTTCATTCAGGATTAACTGGATCTCTTAAATCAGAAAGATCATCATTAAATTTAATTTTATGTAATTTAGAAAGAAAGAGAAAAAACTCAGTTTTTCAAAGCACAAAGAGTCCCTTACTTCAATACAGGGTAAAAAAATAAATCAGTGCTGCTCACCATGTCTATTCAATAAAGAGTTATGAATTCAAAAATAGTTTATCAGTTTATGATGCCCTAAAAGTAAGTCATATCTACTAAGATGTAAGCCAAACTCTTTTGTTAGAAATAGTCTTTAAGAATACAGGGAAGTATTATTCAGTCCAAAAATTGATAGAGTAGCTATCAGTGACTTTGAAATTTATTAGTGATTCACCAGTTTAGATATTTGGACAGAAGTTATTTTTTTAAAAATAGGAAAATACAACACTTTTTTGTGTATTATATACTCACTAATTGCAGGGCAAATGCTTATTCATCCAAACACTTTGCTGCTATCAATAACAAAACATTTACTCTTTTGGAGAACAGTATAGAATCTGTACTAATTCTAGAATCCTTTGAAATGTTGCGATTATTCTGAAGATACTGGTTTTCCCAGAGTTCTCTGTATCTTTACTGAGAATTCATCCATGTTTCAGGCATGGATACTAGAAACATGCAGAATAACACAGATGATTTCTATACTGAAAGGCATTTAAAATAAACCAAGTGAGCTACTGTAAGGCCTGAAAACACCAAGAAACTTTTACACTCACTTCAGGATTTCCTGTGCTTAGGAATTTTAAATAACTATAAAATAATATGAGATAATTTTTGCTAAGCAGTACTTAACAATGTTGATTGAAACAATGGCAATATTAAGCCTTATATAGATGGCATGTATGTGAAATGTATAAACAGTCCAGGAAGTCAATTCCAGGACATATTCTGATTTTATAATCAAGAATATCTTTATAGAGATGTTGGATAGTTTTTTTAACTGAGCTTTCAAGTTTGGGTAATATTCTGTTAACATTGAAAGAGGGAAGAAGAACAGTTAAGAAGAATGATAGTGACTCCCAAACATGGGGAAAAATAGAGGAACAAAACAAAAAATATGTTTAGAAGATATTAAGGAAAATAAACTAGCTAAAATGAAGGTTTCCACCCATTAAATCATAGGAGGTGAGTTGGAAATACAGGTTGGAAGAACACCTTAAATTATAGTCTAGGAATCATAATTTTTATTTTTTCAAATTAAATTCTATGTCATATCTTTGAGCAGCTGAAAGATAAGATTAAAGCAGTAGTTTTGTGAAAATTAATCGAAGAAGCATGTCTTTTAATTTACCAAGCACGTTATAGATTTTCAGTAAATATTTTAAAGATGTAATTATCATATGTTAATTATTAGAAAGGGGAAATACTCAAGATAATCAAACCTATTAGAACCTTATTACAATATATGCTTTTTGTTGATGAAGATAGAGATGGAAATATAAAATCAAATATGAAAGAAAGTGCAAAGCTTTGGGACTGAATAAGTGTGTGAAAAAGAGAGAGGGAGACTTTGAGACACTTAACATGCACTGAGCACAGTGAGAGGAGTCAGTTTGTCTGGTCCAATTGCAGCTCCCCAACTCCTACATATGGAGCCACGGACAAACCCTGTACTTTCTTTCTCCCTGGTATAAAATTAGTTATTATACTACCACCAGTTTTGCCCATTTCACACAGTTTTCATAAAAGAAAAATCATATACCTATATTTAGGCATACATGTGTATGTATCTTCTTTGTAAAGTTTCTCACAAACAGATTATAACTAATTAATATGATAATAATAAAATAGCCAAAATTTACTAAAGCACAATGAACTGGGCATAGTGCTACTGACTTCGTATATATAATATCAAGTTTCCATATGCACATAAGTGATAACATCATAAAATGAAAGTATTTCTTCCCCCAAATATGTGTAAAATATTATAGAATAGGATGGAATATTATATGTCTCAAATTAATATTACAGATAATTCAAAGTGCTTATTTGTCAGCGACAATTTGTCAAAAAAGAATACTATGGAAGAATTTCCATCGATAGTTTAATTATGAGATTCTAGGATATATGCTTTAGGGCCCAGTCACAACCAAGTATCAGTCAGTTTGGTCCCTGATAGCACATATTAAAATAACAAACCTATGTTCAAATAAGTTCATCAAGCTTCCATGCAGTTAAGTTTCAACAAGAAATATATGCCTAATCCTATGGACTGCACCAACCTAGAAAAATCCACTTATACAGAGCCCTAGAATAAACTATTAAGGAATTCTGTTAATGGGAGGGCCATGATGAAGTGAACATTTTCTTTGATCCTCCAACTTTGCCTCCAAGTTGTTGAAGGCCCCTACTGACTGCTGGGACAGTCCTCATACAGTTGGATTACCTCAAGCATAACCTGTCATGGACCTCATGATGAAACATGGACTCTGTCTTCCCTAAATAATTGATTTTTTTCCTGAGTGCTTTTATCTTATCTTAGCTCCTTGCAGTCAAAATGTGCCATACCTCTAGTTCACACCATTTTTGTTTCCGCTATTTCAGATTTCTCTTTCTTAAATTAAGATTTTTAACTGTCTCTTTTTAAAAAATCATTTGGGACTTGATAAACTAATTACGGAGAAAAATATATATGGTTGTTCTCATCAGAACAATATCATCATTACTTTGAACTATTTGAAAACAATTGCATGAAAAAACTTTTCCAAATGAAAGGAAAACAAAATAATAAACAGAAGAAAGTAAACAGAAACTGAAATCAGGTGAACTGTTAGAAATGTTATCTAAACGTAATCTTGCCAAGTTTTCATTATATTCTTTCAAAGATTAAAAACAAAACAAAACCTAAAACTCATGCACTTTTTAACATCAAATAATTAAAATGTAATAGGCAAGTTTACTCTATTTATTGTAATCTAACATGTTAATTTCACTGAAGAGCATTGAAAGATACTGAATGCTATATAGCATGGTTATGACTTAACTTACTGAAGAGCAGATACAAAGCTTCCAGGAGGAAATAAAACAGGGGACTTGAAGCAAGATATGGCACATTCAAGGAACTCAAAGAAGCTGAAGATGACCTGTAGCATAAGGAAAAATAATAACTCATATAAGAAAAAATAGTATTTATGTTTTAAAGGGGTAAAAATGATGCTATTCAACCCAGCAAATAAATATATTTAAGGTGCTAATTTAATATGACAAAAGAGTTTATAAGTAAATGTAATAAATTAGAGAAAAATTTCAGAATACTTTATCCTTTAACAAGAATATAATCAGGTAGTTAGTTAAACTGAATTTTCTTTCACAACTATTAATTTGACCTGAAATTATATGTTCTAAGAGTAATGGTTTTATAGAATGTTAATAAAGCATATTTTTTAAAGTTTGAAAAAATGATTAAGTATACCACATTTAAGGAATTCATTTAGAAAAAAAACAAGTATATAAAATTGTATTAAAATTACTAATTTATAATAATATTGATAGCACAATCCTATTAGTTTATATCTCTCAATGTTTGTTGAAAATCAAGTCAATCTCTAAAGCACTGACTTGGAAATGTATTCACCCTGAATAGAGTGAAGTATATAGTCTTTAAGATAAAATATTACCGTATTTGACAGATAATAATCAGGAGTAGGTTAGGCTTTAATTATTTAGAGAGAAAGATAATAATGATAATGACAATAGCATTTACCTACTGAGTACTTCCTATGTGCCAGGCATAATGCTAACTTCACCTGCATTTTCTCATTTGCCGCCCCATGCATCCCCCACCCACACTGAGAAATATCAGATTAATTCTACTAGAATGGCATGGAACACTCTAATAAAATTAGATATTTTAAAATGTATTTATTTTACTGGAACTGGTGATATGAATTTATTACTCTTAAAATCTGTACAATTCTGGGGACAATGTCTCTGTAGGGGGTTGAGCATAAGTCACAAATTACCAGAAACTGGAGATTTCAGTATATCCAGTATGATTACAGTGCCAAAGAAACAATGGTTACAATCAATTATGACACTGCTCTTACTTTTAAAACATTGTTTTCATTATTACATTTTTAACTGCTCAAATCCCTTTCAGTTCAATTCTAAAGCATTTATCAATTGCTTTCTATAAAACAGATGATTACAATTTTCATTGGAAAAAAATAACTGATATTGATTGAATTAATGAAAATAGAATCATGAAGTGAATTAAATGGATTACCATCAAGTCAGTTGTTATGCTATACCTTTTTTTTATACACAGATTTTATTTTTATATGAATAAGTTTATGGAACACAACTGATGTCCTTTTTCAAAGAGACCAAGGGAAAAATGTAGCCTCAGCAGTCATGGGTATTAATTTTATGGTTCTCATAAAGTCTCAGACCATGTCCCAGAACTGTAAAGTTTATGATATAGAAATGAACCTGATATCAATCACTTGTATCAGACCTTGGTGTAAGACAGTAACAGTTTGTTGGTGGGTAGAAAATATTTCCAGTTGCTGGTTTAAAAACCCTCAATATTTTCAGGCAAAAGTATTGAACATAACATCTTTGTATGCTAATATTTTTGGTAAGATACAAGCAGTCTATCAATATTAAAACTTTATTTTCAGGTAGCATTGTATAACTTCACTTTTTGGGCTTCCATCTTAACAAAAACACAAAGTAGAATTTGTCCTTATTTGTAGTGGAAAACTAGCCCTCTAACAAAGAGTAATAGATTATTATTATTATTTGCTTTGCTTTTGCTTTTCGCTCCCTCTAAGTCCTAGGGTTGCTTCAATGAAATTTATATAGATGAATGACAATATAATTGTAATAATCTACATCAGTGGTTTAAATTGAAAGACTTATTTTCTCTTCTTCATCATTAAATTGCATAATTCCATAGACTTTCTACAGCTTGTCTGTGTGTTTTATGAAAATGACACTATATGTAATACAGTAAATCCTCAGCCTTGATTTTAAAATGTTAATCACAAATAAATTATTTATGATAATTAACTGCAGAGAATTATAACATATTAAAATAAAACAACTAAAATGATATCAAAATGGTTATCTATTCCATCTACACAGAAGTCAGAAGTATTGGTTGCATGGGAACCAAAGCACCAATATTTATAAAACTGTATTAGTTAAGGGGAGCAATTATACCTTTCATGGCCTGTAGTTGTTATATTTATCTAAATAAGAAAAATACAAAAAGGTCTTCAGTTGGATTAAACTGAATAATTGAGGTGGTGATGTAGTTTTAATGAGAAATCTATAGTATTAGCTTTAATACAACTTAAAATATACCCAGCAGAACAACATTTTTCTTAAATGTTGAAAGAGGAGAAACTTCATGAAAAAAGTTGCCTAGAACAATGAGACGTGCTTTAAAGAAAGCAACAACTAAATTGTTACTGTAGAACTACTTTCATAACCAAAATAAGAGTATCTAGAACACTGTATCTAATTAAGAAAGAAATTTGTGAGGCTTGATTATAGTGACAATGGTGATATTAAAATGTTTGAAAATATATAATTTGATCAGCAATTTAAATATATTACATCTGAACATTTTCTATGATAAAGGTGTTTTGCAACAACAATGGATGAAAGTTTTAAGGATAATAATTTTAGCTATTAAAAATGATAATGTCAGGACTTCCCTGGCGGTGCAGTGGTTAAGAATCCACCTGCCAGTCATGAGGGAAAAAAATGAAGCTGGAGGAATCAGACTCCCTGACTTCAGACTACACTACAAAGCTACAGTAATCAAGACAATATGGTACAGACACAACAAAAACAGAAATCTAGATCAATGGAGCAGGATAGAAAGCCCAGAGATAAACCCACGCATCTATGGTCAACTAATCTACAACAAAGGAGGCAAGGATATACAATGGAGAAAAGACAGTCACTTCAGTAAGTGGTGCTGGGAAAACTGGACAGCTACATGTAAAAGAATGAAATTAGAACACTCCCTAATACCATACACAAAAATAAACTCAAAATGGATTAGAGAACTAAATGTAAGACTGGACACCATAAAACTCTTAGAGGAAAACATAGGAAGAACACTCTTTGACAAATCACAGCAAGATCTTTTTTGATCCACCTCCTAGAGTAATGGAAATAAAAGCAAAAATAAACAAATGGGACCTAATGAAACTTAAAAAGCTTTTGCACAGCAAAGGAAACTATAAACAAGACGAAAAGACAATCCTCAAAATGGGAGAAAATATTTGCAAACGAATCAATGGACAAAGGATTAATCTCCAAAACGGCTCATGCAGTGCAGCTCAATAATAAAAAAACAAATGGGCAGAAGACCTAAATAGACATTTCTCCAAAGAAGACATACAGATGAACAAGAGGTACATGAAAAGCTGCTCAGCATCACTAATTATTAGAGAAATGCAAATCAAAACTACAAGGAAGTATCACCTCACACCAGTTAGAATGGGCATCATCAGAAAATCTACAAACAACAAATGCTGGAGAGGGTGTGGAGAAAAGGGAACCCTCTTGCACTGTTGGTGGGAATGTAAATTGATACAGCCACTATGGAGAACAGTATGGAGGTTCCTTAAAAAACTAAAAATAGAATTACCATATGACCTAGCAATTCCACTACTGGGCATATACCCAGAGAAAACCATAATTAAAAAACACACATGCACCTCAATGTTCATTGCAGCACTATTTACAATAGCCAGGTCATGGAAGCAACCTAAATGTCCATCGAGAGACGAATGGATAAGGAAGAGGTGGCACGTATATACAATGGGATATTACTCAGCCAGAAAAAGGAATGAAATTGGGTCATTTGTAGAGACGTGGATGGATCTGGAGACTGTCATACAGAGTGAAGTAAGTCAGAAAGAGAAAAACAAATATCGTATATTAACGCATATATGTGGAACCTAGAAAAATGGTACAGATGAACCGGTTTGCAGGGCAGAAATCGAGACACAGATATAGAGAAAAAACATATGGACACCAAGTGGGGAATGTCGTGGGGTGGGGCTGGTGGTGGTGTGATGAATTCGGAGATTGGGATTTACATATATACACTAATATGTTTAAAATGGATAACTAATAAGAAACTGCTGTGTAAAAAAATAAATAGAATTCTAAAATTCACAAAAATTAAAATAAAAAAATAAAACCTTCTTGCAAGAAAAAATAAAGTACATCATCTACAAGGAAAGGAAAAAAAAAGAATCCGCCTGCCAATGCAGGGGACATGGGTTCGAGCCCTGGTCTTGGAAGATCCCACATTGCCATGGAGCACCTAAGCCTGTGCACCACAAATACTGAAACCATTGCGCCTAGAACCCCTGCTCTGCAACAAAGAATAGCCCGTCTTGCCACAAGTAGAGAAAGCCCACACACAACAATGAAGACCCAATGCAACCAAAAATAAATAAATAAATATATTAAAAATAATGAAAATGTCCATATCATACACTGTTGTTATAATCACAAACCATAACAAATGTCACAAATCTGGATTTTTATTTATTTAATGTAGTACAAATTTATCGTGTTTTGTGAAATGATTATAATTACCCCATAAATGATTCTGTTGTTGAATTTACCACTATATTTATAATTTAGAATTGCTTCACTAAAACAGTCAACTGCTTTCTCATATAATCAAACCACTAGATGAGTGAATGAAAACATTCTATACAAATTTGAACTAACTATTCTAAACAGGTATTGAATAGGAATTTCTTAATATTATAATATATAATTATTAGTTAATAATTCTATATTGTGTATTTAAAGATTTGTTCAGAGGGTAGATCTCGTTTTCTGTTCTTAACACACACCACATACATAAGGGGCATTGACATGCTTGATTTTTACATCTTCTTGACAAATTTACACCTTTACCATTGTAAAGCGTATTCTTTTTTTTTGGATATAAATATAGCAACTTTACTTTCTTATGATTAGTTTTTCACAGTGGAACATTTTCCATCTTTTTACTGTCAGATGATTCGCAGCCCTGGGGAAGGTTTGGGAACTGTTCAGTTTCACTGTTCCCATGTTGTACTTTGCTCTTTTCATAGTGTTTCATTCTACGCATTCACTGCTAGGTATTCAGCAAAGATTCAGGAGAACATTTATTCAGATTTTGAACCCTTTTCCTGTATCTTGGGAACTCTGTATAGCAACTTCCATCTACTACAGAGTCAGTGACTGATTCCCTAATTTGACAAGATCATCATGTTCTGCTTGTGATCATGCTCCCTGATCAGCAGCGAGAAATATACCTTTAGTGAAAAAGCTGGCCTTTCATAAGTTCCTTTTGTTTGTTGACCATCTCTTAGGGATATAAATCCAGAATTATCTCTTGTCCAGAATTCAAAGACAGTTGTTTCATATATTTTGTGCATTTTTTTTTCTGGTGGCTTAAAAGTAGGAAGCCCAGTCCCTGTTGCTCCATCATGGACTCTTACATTGGAAGATTAAAATGCAAATTTTTTTCTATCAAAGTAATATATTTTCAACATAAATGCTCAATCCTTATTTCTTTTCTGGTCTATAACCCATGTCTATTATGTTCTATTTTTGAGCTTTACTCACTACTAACATGTAGGCATGGGGATCCATGATTTAGGTGTTAGTCATAGATGTTGTGTGTTTTGCACATTCCTCTATGATTAAAAAAACTGAAATTCAGTAGCAATGACTCTTTATGTCTTATCAAAGTGTTTCCACATCACGATGTTTGCATGAAAGTAGCCATACCATTGTATACTTACCAGAATGCTACATTCAAAGACATATTTTGTAAGTGTGCTAGCAGTGCAGCATAATTGTCTCAGGATAAAATATGATTTGCTTCCAAATTAGTGCTAATGACTGTTATTAGCCTCAACAATTTAGTTGTATTAACCTAACTTTACTCATTTGGCAATTAAATCTAGAATAAGTTGTTTGAATACTATTTTCTAATTGTACTTTGTTTTTAAATTTATTACAGAAATAATGGAATATAGAAAAATATTTTAAAATAAAAGCATATACTTCCTACAAAAGGTAACAACCACTAACATTTCAGTGAATAGTGTGTTTTACTTTTTCTTTCAGCAAAATTGCCAGTGCACTCTACATATTTTTGGTGACCTATACTTGTCATAAATATGTCCTATGACATTAAATATCCATATGTAATATGATTTTTATAGTCAACAAATTCATTTAATTAAATTACTTTATTCCATTTAACCAAACTGTTAGACACTTAGATTTCTTTCTGATGACCAAACCCACATCTCACTAATGAGTCATATAATATGTACTCAGTAAATAATTGTTACTTTAAAAACAGAAATATATGAGGAAAATTATCTACTACCCTCATTTCAAAGCCAAATGCTGTCATGTGTATACAGTTTTTAGTTTTATCTTTGAAATATATTTATATATATGTAGTATCTTAGTTTTGTTGATATACGTAGGACACATTTTCTAGCAATTCACTTTGCTGAAAGTTGACTGTGGATAATAGTAAAAGTGTTATACTAGTACATATATATTGAGTGCCTTCTGTGTGCCATGGACTGTTTCATCATTAAGGATACAGAATAAAACAAAACACATTCTCATCTGTTAAAGACCTATACTCCAAAATCTATTCATTACTAAAGACAATGATTACTCTTATTGCTCTGGAATGGCTACTACAGACTCAGAATTAAAGTAACTTCCTGCCTAGCAAAGAGTTAGAAGATTATAATTTTGCACTTTAATTAACTTCAGTAAACAGAAAATCAACCTTTTTTTTCCTGAGGGGAGATTGAGTTGCCTAATTTTTAAAATGATAACATTCCTTGAATGCTATATAATTTATTCAAGCATAACACTAAATTATGGCTGTCGTTCAAAACTCAGCTTGTAGTTATGAATTTTTTAAGTATCAAGTGGTATGATCTGCACACTTTCCCTTTAAGTTGATTAATTCATGAAAAATTTAAAAAAAGAACTACACAAATTATATTTATGTATTCATGTCAAGCAAATTTGTCATGGTCAGACCTATCAATAAAAAAGTTTTAAAGTAGTTTTAGTTTTAAAATAGTTCCCTAAAGACAAATTAAATAATTTTTTTAAAAGAGCCATGAAACATTAGGAGGAAGAAAGACTATAGTAAGTAAAAGGATGGGAATACAATACTTTCCTTCTTCTCTTGAGTTTTCTAACACATAACATGTTCATAGACTGGAAGAATCAGTATTATTAAGATGTCAATTCTGCCCCCAGTTGATGTTTAGAGTCAATATGAGCCCAAGCATAATTTGATTTTTAAATCTCTTTTATTTTAGAAATTAACAAGATAATTCTAAAATGTATATGACAAAACCCCAATAGATATATAATAGCCAAAACAATTTTGAAAAGAACAAAATTGGAGGACTTACACTACCTAGTTTTAAGATTTACTAGAAAGAGTAGTTAAGACAGTTTTGTACTGTGAACATAAGTTCAATTTATCAGTTTTCTTTCGTGGTTCATGCTTTTTGTGTACTATCTAAGAAAATGTTTGCTCTTTGGAAGAAACTTTTAAGGAAATGAAAACATATATATTAGGATAAAATATTTTAAAACACATAGAAGATAATGAAATATTACCTAGAACATCTGAAACAACTCAATAAGAAGAGGAAAAAACTCATTCTTTTTTTGGAAAAAAAACCAAGATATTTGTACAAATATTTTCCTAGAGAGACTGATAGCAAATAACCACATGAAAAGATGCTCAACATCAGTAGTCATTAGGGAAATTCAAATTAAAGCCCCAAAGAGATAGCATTACACAGCAATTAGAATGGCTTGGAAAAATAAAAGCCAGTATCAACCGTTGGTGAGGATACCCGGCAACTGGCTCTCTCATATAAGTCTGGTGAGAATGCAAGCTGCTACAATCACTTAGGAAGAGTTTCTTTAAAGTTAGCATGTTATTCACACACTACACAGCAATGCCACTCTTGGAGAAATGAAGACATATGTTCATACAAAAAGTTTTTATGCAATTGCTTATAGCAACTTTATTCAAAATTACCAAAAACTGGAAGCAACTGAAATGTCCATCTACTGTTTAATGAATGAACAAGCTGTGGTCCATCCATACAATGGAATACTATTTAACAATAAAAGGAATGGGTTACTGTCACCTGAAACAACATGGGTGAATCACCAAAGCATTATGCTAAGTAAAAAAAATCCAGACTCAAAAGAATATGTACTATGTGACATTTCAATTATATGAAATTCTGGAAAAGGGAAAATTACAGCAATAGAGAAGAGGTCAGCAGTTGCCAGTGGTCAGAAGTGAGGTTGGGAGGGTGACTATAATGGAGCATAGGGAAATTTTTTGAAGTGATGGAAATATTCTATATCTTGATTGTGGTAGTGGTTATGCAATGGCATATATATATATATATATATATATATAATATAACTGTATATATGTGTGTATATACATAGCATAAATATATAGATATATATACATGGTTACATATATATGCATTATATATATATTACATGCAACTGTATATATATTATGCAACTGAATTACATATACACAGATTGTACATAAAATCTGTGCATGGCTTCACTTTGTTCTCAGATGTTCCTCTATCCCATAAGCAAACACATTTCTTTTCTGATTTTGGTTGTACATAGAAAACTAAATTGATACATTATAATTTTTGAGTCTGAGATATCATTAAATTATTAATATTAATTGCCAATTTTTATTCTGGAACTTATTTGTGTCAACTCTTCAAATTCTTCTATCATTTTTTATTAAAAAAGTTTTTAATTTGAGATTTAGAGAGTTTTCACTTGTTCACATTTCCATCTAACTCATAGAAAATAGAAAATATCTATTTTAGTGTATAACGTATGTGCCTTACAAAATATTTAGACACATCTAAGTCCATAAATCGTATACTAAGTTTTTAAATTAAGCAAGGATTGGGGTACAAAGGAAAAGAATTGTCATCCTTGTACATTATAAAATGTAGTTATCTTGTACCTCTTGATAAATCATGAAAAATAGGTTGATGATCTTATTTCAAAGATTATCTTTTTGTTGTTTGCAAGTTACAATAGCTTTTGTGTTCATATGAAATAACCAACTCTTTTCACAGTTTTGTAATATGATTTAATATAATACTTTCTGGCACTTATTATAAGTTGGAAGAAAATTTCTAACACAATTAATATCCACACTCTGTTTTGGTACAGAATGAAAATACACAATGCTATATCTTTTACTTCTTTCTTTTTGTTAAAACACCTAATGCAGAGTTTAATGAATACTTAATGATTGATAGATATCCTCATATTATTAATTTTTTACTTTTAATTGATAAGTGTATTTTTCTTCCTTAGTGCTCTTGCTATATAGTAATAGTAATTAAAGGCATAATCTCATAATTTTAATTTGTAAACTATAATCTCCCAACATGGACAAGTTGATTCAATTATTTCTGTAAAGATAAGCATAGAATGCTACATATTCCTTTTTGCTTCCTCTAATCAAAATTATCTTCTTCTAAATAGCTAGTCAATGGTAGAATCCACTTATTTTCTTCACTTTGCTTAGCAAAAATTATTTCAAAAGTAAATTACTACTGTTTCATTTGTATGTATTTTAAGCTTTGTGTAATCCTTTAGATCAGTTTTTCACTGAGAGTTATTTTTTCTGGGAATAATGTTCATATTTAATGAATAATAGAACAAGTTGTGTTTCTAGCTAATTAGTTAGATAATAATTACATTAATTTGAATAAATAAGAATATAGTACTCTCAGTTAAATTACAATTCTCTCACCTAACCAATCTCTATACTCTACAAAGAGGCAATATTTGCATTTGAACTTTCTGGATAAAAGATTGTTACATAATTATATTCTAATATATTCTGATTAATTTTGAGAAGATTCAGTATTGAAATTCAAGTAGAAGATTTGAAAGTTCTCAGAGGTGTAGAATTTCATTTTGACCCCAATTCTATCTGTGATTATAGATAACTCTATTCACATCATATAATGAGATTGAATATTTTTAAAACCCCAAATGATATTAATACTTATTCCAATAATTCAACTAATAAATTCTTCCTTTATGTGGACTAAGGCATCTCAATTCTTATAAAGTAAGTAACTTACACAGATCACCTTTGAAAGATACAGATATACACCTTAAAAGGGGCTTTAGCCCACCTTGTAGGTGCATTAACAAATATAGCATTCAGGGGTATAGTGTTAACTATTAGACATAATTTCAACAAATTATTACTGATAAATAACTGGATATGAAACCAGAGTTAGGTGTATGAACTAAGACCACAATCATCTAGAATAAATTGTAGCATGCAAGAACTCAGGATAATTATGGAAGTTTAGTTCAATCAATATTAGAATATGCCCCCCAAGCTAACAGTGCAGCTGTCCAGATCACTCATTAAAAAGACCATTAGCCAACTGGACTAATTGGTTTGACTGTTTTTTCCTCTGTTTGCTTGGCTACGTATAAATGCTTAATTTCCTCTCACAACTTGTCCTTTTCATTGTGTTTCCCAGTATAACACTTATTTTCACATTACTAACAGTGTAAGTCAAGAAAATTGTGTATACAGCCCTGGAAAAACCTCTTCTAAGCCAGAATTTATCAGCCTTTTAAAATATTCAGAAATAAACAGTAAATACAGAAATTGAAACTTGACTAACACTTCTATCTTCAACCTAAAGTTTTGCATTATTTAACTGGTGGCTGCTACTCAAACTACTAGCTGCCTCATCAAAGCAAAATAAGAATAGACCTGAAAGGAAAAGAATAATGAGTCATTTTGATTTACAAATAACTCTTATTATAAAAAGGACAAATGGAAACAGTGAATAGATGATCCAGGAATCTAAGAAATGACAGTGGCATATTTTGAATCTGGCAACCCAGAATCTGTTCAGTGTATTTGTTTGTTTTACTTTGTAGAGGAAATAGAATGGATTCCAGAAACATTTGAGCTAATCGATAAAAGGCAGAGCCATAAATAGCTATTAAAGGAAAATGGAGTATCCTAACTACTAAGGCCTATGTCTTGCCTTTTAGAAATCCTATTAACAAAAGAATATTGTACTGGATAAGCCATGGGTGTAATCTAATATATCAACTCTGTATCTTTATAAATGTAATTACCACTCTCCATTCTCAGGATTAATAATATATTTGCTCCTAAGAATTTGTTCCAATAACCCCTATTGCTTCTAAATGGCTTTTTATCGAGGTCATACTTCCTACATTACAAGTCCTTCAGAGAACTTCTTTTTCCACCTGATTAACTTTACTCATTGTGAAGAATGAATGAAATGGTAAGGAGGAAAACATATGTTAGCTTTGGGCAGTGCTTTATACCTTTATGATAGTGCACTAGGAAATGAGGCTTGTCAAATCTGGAGCATATCTTCACAATGAAATTAACAAATGGAAGCACACACCAAAAAACCCTATGAATATTAATTTGCCATAGTGTTTTAAAGGTCACATGTTAATTTCAGCTTTGAAACACTCTGGAAAACAAAGAATACATCATTTTATCATGATAGTTTAAAAAACCCCATTATTTTCTTGACATATTTATAAGCTATCCTGGATATAATGTCTATGGCATAATCCTTGTCTTCATGATAGTTATAATTAAATTTTGGAAGATTAAACATAAGATCAGTTAAAAAGTAAGAAAGCTTTGTCACAGTTTACCCTTCCCCCTCCCCATAGCCTCAAGTCCATTCTCTAGTAAGTCTGTGTCTTTATTCCTGTTTCACCCCTAGGTTTTTCATGACATTTTTTTTCTTAAATTCCATATATATGTTAGCATACGGTATTTGTCTCTCTCTTTCTGACTTACTTCACTCTGTATGACAGACTCTAGGTCTATCCACCTCATTACAAATAGCTCAATTTCGTTTCTTTTTATGGCTGAGTAATATTCCATTGTATATATGTGCCACATCTTCTTTATCCATTCATCTGATGATGGGCACTTAGGTTGTTTCCATCTCTGGGCTATTGTAAATAGAGCTGCAATGAACATTTTGGTACATGACTCTTTCTGAATTATGGTTTTCTCAGGGTATATGCCCAGTAGTGGGATTGCTGCGTCATATGGTAGTTCTATTTGTAGCTTTTTAAGGGACCTCCATACTGTTCTCCATAGTGGCTGTACCAATTTACATTCCCACCAACAGAGCAAGAGTGTTCCCTTTTCTCCACACCCTCTCCAGCATTTATTGTTTGTAGATTTTTTGATGATGGCCATTCTGACTGGTGTGAGATATCTCATTATAGTTTTGATTTGCATTTCTCTAATGATTAATGAAGTTGAGCATTCTTTCATGTGTTTGTTGGCAGTCTGTATATCTTCTTTGGAGAAATGTCTATTTAGGTCTTCTGCCCATTTGTTTTTTTATTATTGAGCTGCATAAGCTGTTTTGGGATTAATCCTTTGTCCATTGATTCGTTTGCAAATATTTTCTCCCATTCTGAGGATTGTCTTTTTGTCTTGTTTATAGTTTCCTTTGCTGTGCAAAACCTTTTAAGTTTCATTAGGTCCCATTTGTTTATTTTTGTTTTTATTTCCATTACTCTAGGAGGTGGATCAAAAAAGATCTTGCTGTGATTTGTCAAAGAGTGTTCTTCCTATGTTTTCCTCTAAGAGTTTTATAGTGTCCAGTCTTACATTTCGGTCTTGAATCCATTTTGAGCTTATTTTTGTGTATGGTGTTAGGGAGTGATCTAATCTCATACTTTTACATGTACCTGTCCAATTTTCCTAGCACCACTTATTGAAGAGGCTGTCCTTTCTCCACTGTAAAGGTGATTTTTTCCTGTAGAGGAAATCCTGAGGGTCTAACTGGGTTTCAAAATAGCTCCTAATCAAGCAACCATGCATCTTAAGTTTCCATCTCCTGATCTGGACTCAGTATATTCATGATACTCCCTGTGCCACAGTTCTTACTTATCAGGGCAGGATCTTGGCCTCATGGGTTTCTTTCCCTCTGAATCTTATATGAGAGAGGAGACTTTTTTTTAATGGTGTTTCTACCCATTATATAATGTGTAATAGGTATCATATATTCATATTTATTCAAAGTTGGAAATTGAATTATTGGCTCAATTGCTTTGCATTGCTTCAGAAGCAAGTTATAGTAATATCAAGAGATAGAAGCAATATTAATTCCAGTTCACTTTACTGGTAAAAAATTGTTTCCAATTGTATTTTACGTATTGTGTCACACACACAAAAAAAACAAAACAAAAAACCCTCACCATGAGTAAACTAAACATTCAGTACAATGCTTAGTTCTTTTTTTTCCAAAGCAAACTGATTAAAATATAGGAAATGTCCCATATACAAGTTTACACTCCTTGTCCTTCCCACACTTCCAAAATGAGGCCACCACAACAGAATTTAAGGCATCTATTCTGTATTGAATAAATTAATGCTTTAGGTCTCTTCTGTGACTGGAGTAAGTATCTAAAGATCAATGAACTGTTTAGTTTCATTGGTAGCTCTTTGGAATGCTTTAAGGTATTTGATTTTGAAAACCAGAGTAAGGGAATGAAGAGGTGACCTCCTTTCAGCTTGATCACATAGCATACTTATCTCAATCAACAAGAAGCCTCCAGGTCTGGGAACATTTCTCAAACACTAAAGTCCTCTCACTTCAAAATACCTCTGTTAAAATTCTATCATGACACCAAAGCTACAGGTTATTTGCTATAGGATTAATATATTACATCAGTTTAATTACACCATGTGAATTAAATTCAGAAACTCTGAAGGACAAATGTGCACAGACAGTTGTCTTGAGGGAATAAAAGTTTTGTTTGCTTAGAGGAAGGAGGAGTCATTATTAGAACATGAATCTCTCTTTAGGGACATGGAGGTATTAATTGCAATTCTCAGCAGAAAAGGACAATTTATGTCTTGATCCCCTCTCACTCCAGCAATATATCAAGAGGCCTAAAAAATAAAGATCTTTTCCCATTTATTGACCAGCTACAAATAGATGAAAGTGCTATTTAAAACTTAAAGGAAATGCAAAACTTAAAGGAAAAGGAAATGCAATACAAAGCAATACATTATGTGTATATATATATATATATATATATATATATATATACACACAGATACATGTATATAGTATATAGGTATATTGTCATGTACATTTACATGAATTTTATGTTTGAGGTGAGTCAGTGGCTTCTAAGAAATTCTTTCTCTTTTTGAAGTTGATACCAGAGTACACATGCTATTTGGCACCCCAGGACAATACTAGCATCATGGTAGATTGATTACACAAATGACCTCAGTTGCAATGCAGCCGTGTCCTTCTACTCTCACTGTGGGCCCTGCCGTACAACCTTTTTTTTGCCAATATGATGCTAGCATATCTGATGCAGAGGCTTGTAAAAACACTTGCATGTTTCTGCTCACTCAGGCCCTCTGCCATCACCAATGAGACCATCTCCACCATAGCTTTCTGGATGATGAGGAACAAATTGCAAAGAGTGAATGTTCCCAGTCACCTCAGCCAAAACCACATTAGGTCAGCTGAGGTCAGAAAAATCACCCAGTTGATCTTAGAGTAAAATTCTCATCTTATTAATAAATGGTTATCATTTAAGCAACAGAATTTTCGGGTAGTTTGTTATGGAGCACTCTGGTAGCAAAAGATAACTGATAAAAGTATTAAGTAGAGGAAAAGAGAGAGGACACACCGATAAACCAAGATAAAGGCCCTCAAGGCATTGATGCTCTCCTTTTTTTCAATGAGGGACTATTTTCATGTTCAGAATTCCATTAGTCTATTCTTATCACTCAAAAAACAATTTAAAAACCTGTTCTCAGTAGAACACAGAAGCAAAAAATGAGGTATTAAAAAATGAAGTGTTTTGCAGCAGCCCCATCCCGCTCAGGTTCTTCCTTTTGCGAATAAAACATACTTGACATAACACAACAAACAAATAAAAGAAAGTTCTGAAAGTTGCTGTAGTTAGTTGAATAGTGTCCTTCCAAAAGATTTTAATTTATAACGTTTGGAACATGCAAATATGACTTTATTTGGAAAAAGTATCTTTGCAGATGTAAATCATTAAGGATATCCAGGTAAAATCATCCTGGATTAGGGAAGACTCTAAATCTGATAACCAGGGTCTTTATGGAACATGCAGAGAGGAGAAAGCCACGCAAGATGGAGTAGAAGTTGCAGTTAAGTTGCCACAAGCCAAGGAACACCAGGAGACAACAGAAGCTGGAAGAGGCATGGAAAAAGATTCTCTCCTAGTAACTTTGGAGGAAGCATGAAATTGCCAACAACTTGACTTTAAACATCTAACCTTCAGACCTGTGAGAGAATAAATTTCTGTTATTGTAAGCGGCCAAATTTATGGTAATTTGTTGTGACAGTCTTGGGAAACTAATATAGGTAGAACGAAAAAAGACTGCACAGACACCTTGGGGCTTGAGGAAAAACGGTGGAAAATTACCTGATTTTTCTTCATTGCCTCCCAGACAAGGAGCTGCAGAAAAGCCTCCAGCCCAGAACCAAAAACAGGTACAGAAAAAACAAAAAGCACAGAAAAAACAGAAACAAGCAAACAAAAACTTCAAGGAAAGTGTGCTCCCCCAGCCAAAAGGACATGGAAAGAGAAGCCTAACAGTACAGAAAATTTTTCTGATGACAGGTGCCCTACTTTAGTAAAACACCAATGGAAAAACTGACCTCCTCATCCCTGCAGTTTCAGTAAGCCTGAGTGAGGAGCTGATTTTCTACTCACTGCTTGGTGGAAGCAAGCCACGGTGCTCAAATGTCCCTAGCAGGATGGTGTTGGTAGGGCCAATGGAGAGCTGAATTTTAACAGGTGCGGGAGGCAGGCTGCAGTACTCCCAGTCTTCTGACCTGGTTTCTTTGCCTAGGTAGTGTTACTGAGGATCCGCAGAAGGCTGAGCCTCTATCACCATCCAGTAGCATCAAGCGTGAAGGAGGTAGAACAAAGGGAGTTAATCTGCACTCCGTTAAACCCAGGCCCTTTCCCCCTCCCCATGTCATCAGAGCCCAGCAAAGCTGAAACTCCATCCCCCACCAGACATCAATTAAATGAAATGAAGTGATATGAGATGAGCATTCTATTTCCACCCCCTTTTGTCAACAAGGACTAGATGGAAGCACAGATTACATCTCCACTCAGTGGCAGTGAGGCAGTGCTATTTGACACTTTGCTTTTGCTGGGAATGTGTTCATGAAGCTGAGAAGACAGCTGCACTTCCATCCTCATACACAAATCCCGTTTCCTCTTTCCTCAAGATTCATTTAGCTACCATCTTTTTTTTTTTTTTTTTTTTTGCGGTACTCGGGCCTCTCACTGTTGTGGCCTCTCCCACTGCAGAGCACAGGCTCCGGATGCGCAGGCTCAGCGGCCATGGCTCACGGGCCCAGCCGCTCCGTGGCATGTGGGATCTTCCCGGACCAGGGCACGAACCCGTGTCCCCTGCATCGGCAGGCGGACCCTCAACCACTGCGCCACCAGGGAAGCCCTAGCTACCATCTTTATCTAAGCTGCAGTAAGCTCTCCTCAGAATTACTGTCCTGACATTCTCAGGGATTGCCTTTGACTTTGCCACCTATTCTATGTTCTCAACAGAGAATAACAAGGATATTTAAAAATGTGAGTCAGATCTTGTCATTCTTCTGCTTACAGCCATCCAATAATTTACCTTCTCATTCAGAGTAAAAGCTAGGTTCTTACAATGTCCTACAGTATGTTACCTGGCGGTCGGCTACCTGTCAGACCACCTCACCTCCTATAACTCTCTCTTGATGATGCCATTAAGCCATATCAGCCTCCTGACTGTTCTTTAGGACAAGACTGCTCCTGACTCAGGACCTTTGCACTTGCTATGTGTTCTGCTTGGAACCTATTACCTACAGAAAAATGGATAGCTCTCTCTTTCACCTCCTTCAGTCTCTGCTCCAAAGTCAACTTATTGTTGATGCCTTCTCTGATCATACTATTTAAAATAACTCTATCACTCTTACACTGCCACTTTTTAAAAATACATGACATCTAACACAAGCTGACATATCTTACTTGGTTATTGTTTTACTGAATGTCTCCCATATTCTAGAACATTAGCTCCATAGGATGGTAATTTTTATGTGCTTTTTTTTTCAATGTTATCCTGAGTTTACAAATGAGTTTCTGACATATTATATTTGCCAATAATTATTTGATGAGTAAATAATTTGCTGAGTCTTTACAGAGGCAATTTCTTCCTTTAATACTAATCCAAACTCTGAGCCAATGCAATTCCTTGGATATAGATTTCTAAAAGCATTTGCTCTTTACCTAATGATGTACAGCACTTAACATGCGTGGAGATCCACCTAAAGTGCAGATTTAAATACAGTAGGTTGGTGTGGAAACAATATTCTGCATTTATAAAAAGTTTCCAGTGAAAACAATGCTGTCATTCTTCAGACACACTTTTTCAGTAACAAGCACACAACAAATTGTCTGCCATGGCCAAGTTTCCTCATTAAAAGTACTGGATTGGTTACAGAGACTTAGGGCTTATGTGAAATCCTGTTTTGTTTTGTTTTGTTTTAATTTCCTCACTAGATTCCATGGAATTGCCATTTTAAAATTTTTTATTAAAACTTTTTTTTTTAAAGTTAAAGAATTAAATTTGTTTCAATCCAGTAAAATTCTGAGTATGGAAAACATGCCTCTGAAGTTGCTTTCCTTTCTATATACTTACTTGCTTTTAAACAAACACACCAAAAAAGCATACCAATAAACCTAAATATTCACATCACTTCTTGTAGCATTTTGCTTCTTGGATGGATCAAAATTGAGTAGGAAGTCATCAGTCCCATTAAATTTGTCTTCAAAGGGGGTAGTCACCTTGAAACCAGCTCTTACTTTACCACACCCAACTTCCCTTTAAACACCTGTCTTTTTCCTCTCCTCCACCTACACTCATTCCAGAACATTGGGATACATTGCAGACAAAGCCAACACCAACTATTTATTTAAAGATCTTGAAAATTTAGCAACCCCTAAATGTAACAAAGCAATTAGAATTCATTTGAAGATATAAAGCCAATATAAAATTCTCAGAAAAATTGCCTAATTTGAAAATTTCTCTGTAATAAAATACGTTATCTCTATATACTGTCATAAGACAGAAATTTATGTTTGTTTAGAGCTTTATCTATATCATATATATCACATATATATCATATATATATATATCTTACATTTTAGATACACAGAAATCACAAAGATTTTAAAATATTATCACTTCAAAGATGAGAAATGTGAGGCTCAAAGATGTTACAACTGTAGTCATGTAAGAATCAGGGCTGGAATTTGAACCCCAAGTCTTTCTGTATCCAAAGTGCTTGCATTTTGCATTATTCTTTGCTACCTCTTAACAATGATTTTTGAAAACTGGGGGTGGTGGTGACAATTCCATAATGCATCATAATAAAAAAGAAAATAAGTAATTTTATTATTGTTCATACTGAAAAATTAGAAGAAGCAAATAAACAAAACTGTACAGTCCCAATACTCGAAATAATTCAAATTTAAGACACCAGATACATTTTTAATGATAATATTCAGTGTTGGCAAGACCGCAGTAAAAAGATAGCTTCTGCTGCTGCCAGGAGTTATGAAAAGAACTGTCTCTTTAGAGGATAAATTGGCAACATATATCAAGAGTATTTTAAATGTTAACATTTTTTTTGACTCAGTAAATCAACTGCTGGGAACTTATCCTAAGGATAAGCATAGAGTTCTACATAAAACATGTTCACTACATTTAAAAAATAAAACCAAAAATATTGCTGACATCTTCAAAGGAAATGAATAAAAAATTACCATCACTGAAATGCCATACAAATAAATTGTATTCAGTCTTAAAGTCATGATTTCAAGGCATTTTATTGACATAAGAAATGTTTTAAGTACTGTATAATATTAGGTAATAATACACTTTGAAATTATATCTCATTTTTGTTGCTACTCCTGTTCCTAACTATGTGTGACTGGAAGTCAAGGAGTTAGTTTTACAATCCCTTTGTGTTGATGGTATTTACCTCTGTTGTTGCCTCTAAGCAGTGATGACTTCATCTAGTCACAGGGTAGTGAGGGGGAGTGGAGATTGATGACTGTCATCTTTGGCCCCACCAGAAACCCTATAAGAAGACTGAGGAGTAGTTATTGTTCTAATATAAGTGACTCTACAAGGAAAAGTATCCAAGTTATTTACTAAAATTCTGGTTGATCTCAAAGCAGCAGTAGAGTATGGAAGGGGCATAAGCTGTAATTTCACTTAAAAGCTTAAGGCCACTCTTTTGTTTCACTCTATCTTCTTAATGTTCCTCACCCCCTTCCATGGAGCCCTATCTCTGAGATCTATACATCTACATGAATTCTCATGTCCTCTGTTTAAGATTAGACTGTGATGTGAGCTCACAATAATTGTGGTTTTTTGCCAGGGTAATCATTATTTTGTTATTCTTTGGTGATATCAAATATAATTCAAATGAGAATATATATATATATATGTCAGCATCATTCTAACTTTTTCCCATGAGGATTAAAACAATAACTCTAATATTAGTGTGCTAAGAGCGTCTGACTCTTCACTATGCTTTAAATAAAAGTCACTTAAATAGTTATAAATGGCTGCATATTTGCCATCTGATAGAGATTGGGCCAGCTCCAGTTGGTTTCTCTTATACTCTGAAATATATTAAAAGTTAATGTGGTGATGCTGAACAATTAATCTCATGCAGACATGTTCTCAATAGTAACTCTGGTTGCCTCTCAACAATAGGTTTATCAATGAATTATAAATTATACTCTGTGTAAAATGTTCTTTTAATTTTACTTTTTTATATTCTATTTTTATACTTTTCTGTATTTTATAATTTTTAGTGAAAGTACACTTAAAGTTCTTTTATAAGCAAATACATTAACATTATGCCAAAGAATTCATGAAATTTCAGCTGTAATGCTTACAACAATTACCTACAATTTATTTGATGTCTACTCAGAGTGTCTTCTCAAATATCTATGGTTCACTGATAGTGTGATGTAGCAGAAATAACATGGGTTTGGGGGTAATATATATATTATCTCAGTCCAACAATTAAAATCTGTCTGATCTTGACCAATCACTTGACCATAAAGCACTTCTACACCTCAAAAGCCCAGATTAATAATATCTACCTTACAGGGTTTGGGTGAGGTTTAAATAAAATAAATTAATATGAGAAAATATAATGTACAATATTTAGTTTATGTTAGGTTGCTAGAAAGGAAATTTATAAGCTCCAAAAGTAATTGTTTTTCTTTTGAAAAGTAGATGATTGATCAGAGTTCTTTTTTCCTGTGTTTGGCATGAAATATCAAATTCTTGGAGACAGACTGCTTGAATTCTAATATCTTCTGCTCTGTCCCTGCTAACCCCCTATCATCCACTTCCTTCCAAATATTGATTTTATTGTGCATAGATGTAAATGAGCAGTTATAAAGTATGTCCTAAATTCCTGGAAACCTGCAGGGCTCAGGCTGTTTGAGTATTTTAAAGCAAGTAGTTTTTTTTTTAAATCATAAATTCCTTGAAACATAATAAGACTACGATTCCTGGCCAAACTGGTGAGCCCGGAAATCGAATCACTGTTCTGAATGTCATTGTGGTAGTAGACTTGTTTCTAAGGTACCTACAGTAAATAGTTAGCTTAAAAGGCTAATATATAAATGAAAAGTTTGGTAATATTTGACAATTTGAAGCCCAAAAAAGCTTTCGAAAGAAAAAAAACGTAAATATAGTGGTTCAAGTGGTTTAAGTTTTTCCTACACAAATGTAGGAAAAACGTGATTTGACAGTAATGCAACTAAATAAGTAGATTCATCGAAGCATCATGGAAGTGTTTATTCTATTAATTTCTATACCTGAATTTGTTGTTGTAATTTTGGAGAGTTTTTTGGGGTTTTTTAACTCAAAAATACAACAACAACAAAAAAATCAGATTTCTACCACCCATAAGCAGTTTGCAGAAATATCTCAGAACATGTAATTGCATATTGGCACAAATTGAGAAAATCTGCATATAAATGTCCTTCTTTTATATTTAACATGACATTATATCATAAACATTTTCCATGCCATTATCATTTTTGTAGTAATTTAGTAACTATATTATATTTTATTTTGCATGGTTGCCATAATTAATTTATTCATTCTGAATTAAATTCATTCTGAATTTTCACCACCATAATAAAATTCAACAAACATCTTACATATAAATATCTGCCTGCAATTTTCAAAACCTATCTACTCTCAGTTAAAAAACTGACTCTCGGGGCTTCCCTAGTGGCGCAGTGGTTGAGAGTCTGCCTGCCGATGCAGGAGACATGGGTTCGTGCCCTGGTCCGGGAGGATCCCACATGCCGCAGAGCGGCTGGGCCCATGAGCCATGGCCGCTGAGCCTGCGCGTCTGGAGCCTGTGCTCTGCAATGGGAGAGGCTACAACAGTGAGAGGCCCGCGTACCGAAAAAAAAAAAAAAAGACTCTGTAAGGTTTTGAGTCCTTTTGGATTTCTAGATTTAAATTGCCAAAATGCTTTATTAAAAATTGCACTCCCACCAGTAGAGTAGGAGTATGTCTCCTTTCTACCACATATTAATGTCGGATTTATATTTTTTTAAGAAATTCTGTTCAATTGGATAGAATATTTTCTCATAATCACTTTATCTGGCAATTTTTTTATTATTAGTGAGACTGAGCATTTATTTTTTTCATGTGTCTGTTAACCATGTATTATCAAGGAAAACATTTAGTCCAAAGAAATCAAAGTGAGCATTCAGTTAACCAGGGCAGGGTCTGACAGGTTGGCATCACACTGCTGGCAATGTCTATAACAGAACAGAATATTTGGTGAGGATCCCTCCAGACTAAGGTGAGATTTCAGCCTAATGATTAGAGGAAGATTGGACTTGCAAGTGGGGCATTCTTGGCATCCGCAATGGGAAGATTTGGGAGGCAGTCTAGGAAACCAACCAGACATTTTCAAAAGGCCAAAAATGCACTTGTGTTTGCATTTATTCTAATGACTTGATCACTTGACCAGTCAGTTAGTATTTATTTTTGTACTTATGCAAGCTATCAACTGATCTAATGGATAAATATGCAATATCCTGGCACTGGAGCAGAGTAAAATGGTTACAAATTTATAGTTCTTAGAAAATTATCCCCTTTGTAAAAAGGGACCTGTTCTCACATTAGTTTAGGAAATGGCACATAATCTATTTCTCTCTTGGAAATTTGCATTGCTTATTTTTTTAAATAAATTTATTTATTTTATTTATTTATTTTTGACTGCATTGGGTCTTCTTTGCTGAGCGCAGGCTTTCTCTAGTTGTGGTAAGCAGGGGCTACTCTTCGTTGTGGTGCATGGGCTCTAGGGTGCAGGCTCAGTAGTTGTGGTGCATGGGCTTAGTTGCTCCATGGCATATGGGATCTTCCCGGACCAGGGTTTGAACCTGTGTCCCCTGCATTGGCAGGCGGATTCTTAACCACTGAACCACCAGGGAAGCCCTGCATTGCTTATTAAAGTATTAAACATTCTGAGAAATCTTATAATAAAGCAACCTGTTTAATTTTAACCCAACGCTTACAAAATTTATTGTCAATTTTGTGGGGTAAGACAGTTGCTCTGTAATATCTGTTTCCACTAAAACTGATATTTTTCACAAAACAGTCAAAAAAGGATGATTAAACAAACAAAGAAAATAATCAGTCTTCGGAGCCACTTAGAAATAGGTTTAAATCTTGATTCTGCTACCCATTAACTACCTAATAACCTAAAATCTCTTGGGTAGATTATTTATTTTTCCTGAAAATCTATTTTCTTTTTTTTTTTGCGGTACACGGGCCTCTCACTGTTGTGGCCTCTCCCGTTGAGGAGCACAGGCTCCAGACGCGCAGGTTCAGCGGCCATGGCTCACGGGCCCAGCCACTCCACGGCATGTGGGATCTTCCCGGACCAGGGCACGAACCCATGTCTCCTGCATTGGCAGGCAGACTCTCAACCACTGCACCACCAGGGAAGCCCATGAAAATCTATTTTCTTATCTGCAAAATTGAAATTAAATAATAGTTGATTTGCATGGCTCTTGCTAGATTAGCAATCCTATATCTCTATATTATGGATATAGTGGAAATTTAATAGATTTTAGCTATTATTGTTAGTGTAAATGCCTTTTAAGACATTCAAGTTTTACTGGAAAATATAAAATAATTTTTCAGAGAAATGCATGTTTTGTATTAATTCATACAGTTAGTCATGCCCATGGAAAGCCTGGTTGTTTGAAGTAAACAGCCAGTGTCAGGCATAGTTGTTTACTTTTTATTGTCTGTGTGAATTAAAGGTATTGGTTTACAAGAAGATATGTACCACATTTAGGAACAAAAAATGTTTTAACATTATTATAAATGAATTAAACAGTCCAACTGCGCATATGTTTTTCACATATTAAAAAACTTAATACAATTACAATTACCTAGTAGTTCTTAAGACTTCAATAATTCAATGGATACCTAGGTTTTCTCTTATAAAGTTGAAAAACATGGTTTCTACATGTATAATATTTACTAGATAGTGCTTCATCTTCTTAATCTTTAAATATACAAATAAAAGAGGACTTATTTGTGAGTATATATGTATACCGTATTATAGTTGTGGCCTTCAGAATTTACGGACACTTAAACACAGGAGTACTAATACCAACTCAGTTTTCTGTGCATATTTTTGAGAAAACAACTAAAGGGCTAGTAATAGCTAGGGAAAAAAAGCATAGGCACCATCTTTTACTCATGCACACACAAATTCTTGTATTGAATTACATGCACTCATATTTCATTACTGTGCATCATGTTAGAAATTCAAATTGATCATGATGTCTTTCAGCTGCTCTTGATGACAACAAAATTCCCTGGGCATTTCTCTCCCTTGAGGCAAAAAAAGGTGAAACTCACTTGCATTCAAAAATAACATCACATCTAAGATTTATATTGTTTTTAACTCTTTCCAGCTCTTAGGTGCTTAGTCAAGAAATTGGGTCTGCTTTATCACTGTTTAATTTAAGACTAAAATAGAAAGTGATTATAGGGTAGTGAAAGACTTATACACTAAGTGGCTCTCAGAACTTACTGTTTTATAGAATTTTTATTACATTAGTTACAGAATATACCAGGGAAACCCCCTTCTTCCTCAATACTGGATTACAGCTGTCTTCACTAGGGTGTATTTAACTTTTTGCTTTCACTCGAATTGGTATACATGGACAATTGTGATTGGTATTTAACTGTGCTGAAATAAATGAATTTGCGTTGCTGTGGGTTTACTTGATTAAAATAGTTAGAATATATAGATAAAAAATTTTAATTTTATAAATTACAAGTATCCATAAATGTCCTTTTCTTAGGCTACTAAATAATAGGAAACCCCTCATTCTAAAAGACTGACAGAAAATAATCACAGAAATGTAACTCAGACCAGAACAAATAATTAATCCACTGTTTGATTTGGCCACTCTTTCTTGTGATAAAAAGTCATATTATATTAAGGAATTCCCTAGACACTTTTGTGATCCTTTCCCCTCCCTACATTATTTGCCTCCAGCAAACTTCTTAAAATCCGTATCTTTGTCACAGGTTCCAAATCTACATATTCACCTTCACTGAATATGTGCTCTTGAGCATGGCTCAAAACCAGACTCTTTATTTTCCCCCTACTGAATACTATTTGTGACTTCCTATTGTTGTTAATAATATTGCCTTGGTTATTTTTTCAATAGATGCAAAACATCATTTTTTCAACCTGCAAAAATCTACTTACAAAGATTTGTAAAATAGAGGGGCAATGAGCCCTATTTCACACTAGGGAATAAGAATTTCTGTGGCAATGACTGGGGAAATGTGCTTTTTAACAAGCACCTAAGTTACCCATAAAGTTTGAAAATCATACTAGTTTGTAAATTTCTAAACAAGAACTGGCTACACATCAGCATCATATATCAAAACATCAAAATCATAATCATAGAGTTCCGGGAAGATGGCGGAAGAGTAAGACGCGGAGATCACCTTCCTCTCCACAGATACACCAGAAATACATCTACGCGTGGAACAACTCCTACGGAGCACCTACTGAACGCTGGCAGAAGACCTCAGACCTCCCAAAAGGCAAGGAACCCCCCACGTACCTGGTTAGGGCAAAAGAAAAAACTAAACAGAGACAAAAGAATAGGGACGGGTCCTGCACCAGCGGGAGAGAGCTGTGAAGGAGGAAAAGTGTCCACACACTAGGAGCCCCTTCGCGGGTGGAGACTTCGGGAGGCGGAGTGGGGGAGCTTGGGAGCCGCGGAGGAGAGCACAGCAACAGGGGTGCGGAGGACAAAGCGGAGAGATTCCAGCGCAGAGGATCGGGCCGACCGGCACTCACCAGCCGAGAGGCTTGTCTGCTCGCCCGCCGGGGCCGGCGGGACTGGGAGCTGAGGCTCCGGCTTTTGTCGGAGTGCCGGGAGAGGACTGAGGTTGGCGGCGTGAACACAGCCTGCAGGGCGTTGGTGCACCGCGGCTGGCCGGGAGAGAGTCTGGGGAGGGGTCTGTACCTGCCGAAGAGGCAAGAGACTTTTACGTCCCTCTTTGTTTCCTGGTGCATGAGGAGGGGGGATTGGGAACGCTGCTTGGGAGAGCTCCGGAGACGGGCGCGAGCCGCGGCTAAGAGTGCGGAGCCCAGAGACGGACATGGGACGCTAAGGCCGCTGCTGCCGCCGCCAGGAGGCCTGTGTGCGAGCGCAGGTCACTAGCCACACGCCCTTCCGGGGAGCCTGTGCAGCCCGCCGCTGCCGGGGTCCCGGGATCCGGGGACGGCTCCCCCGGGAGAGCGCACGGCGCGCCTCAGGCTGCAGCGTCACGCCGGCCTCTGCCGCTGCAGGCCCGCCCTGCACTCCGTGACCCTCCCTACCCCGCGGCCTGGGTGAGCCAGAGCCTCCGAATCAGCGGCTCCTTTAACCCCGTCCTGTCTGAGCAAAGAACAGACGCCCTCCGGCGACCTACACGCACAGGCGGGGCCAAATCCAAAGCTGAGCCCCTGGGAGCTGTGAGAACAAAGAAGAGAAAGGGAAATCTCTTCCAGCAGCCTCAGAAGCAGCGGATTAAAGCTCCACAATCAACTTGATATACCCTGCATCTGTGGAATACCTGAATAGACAATGAATCATCCCAAATTAAGGAGCCCTGTGGATGAAAGGCTCTTGGTGCTGCAGCCAGGACTCAGTGCTGTGCCTCTGAGGTGGGAGAGCCAACTTCAGGACACTGGTCCACAAGAGGCCTCCCAGCTGCACATAATATCAAACAGCAAAAATCTCCGAGAGATCTCCATCTCAACGCCAGCACCCAGCTTCACTCAACGACCAGCAAGCTACAGTGCTGGACATCCTATGCCAAACAACTAGCAAGACAGGAACACAACCCCACCCATTAGCAGAGAGGCTGCCCAAAATCATAATAAGTCTACAGACACCCCAAAACACACCACCAGACGTGGACCTGCCCACCAGAAAGACAAGATCCAGCCTCATACAACAGAACACAGGCACTAGTACCCTCCACCAGGAAGCCTACACAACCCACTGAACCAACCTTAGCCACTGGGGACAGACTCAAAAAACAACAGGAACTACGAACCTTCAGCCTGCAAAAAAAAAAAAAAAAAGGAGACCCCAAACACAGTAAGATAAGCAAAATGAGAAGACAGAAAAACACACAGCAGATGAAGGAGCAAGATAAAAACCCACCAGACCTAACAAATGAAGAGGAAATAGGCAGTCTACCTGAAAAAGAATTCAGAATAATGATAGTAAGGTTGATCCGAAATCTTGGAGATAGAATGGACAATAGAATGGACAAATTGCAAGAATCAGTTAACAAGGACCTAGAAGAACTAAAGATGAAACAAGCAACGATGAACAACACAATAAATGAAATTAAAAGTACTCTAGATGGGATCAATAGCAGAATAACTGAGGCAGAAGAACGGATAAGTGACCTGGAAGATAAAATAGTGGAAATAACTACTGCAGAGCAGAATAAAGAAAAAAGAATGAAAAGAACTGAGGACAGTCTCAGAGACCTCTGGGACAACATTAAACGCACCAACATTCGAATTATAGGGGTTCCAGAAGAAGAAGAGAAAAAGAAAGGGACTGAGAAAATATTTGAAGAGATTATAGTTGAAAACTTCCCTAATATGGGAAAGGAAATAGTTAATCAAGTCCAGGAAGCACAGAGAGTCCCATACAGGATAAATCCAAGGAGAAATACGCCAAGACACATATTAATCAAACTGTCAAAAATTAAATACAAAGAAAACATATTAAAAGCAGCAAGGGAAAAACAACAAATAACACACAAGGGAATCCCCATAAGGTTAACAGCTGATCTTTCAGCAGAAACTCTGCAAGCCAGAAGGGAGTGGCAGGACATATTGAAAGTGTTGAAGGAGAAAAACCTGCAACCAAGATTACTCTACCCAGCAAGGATCTCATTCAGATTTGATGGAGAAATTAAAACCTTTACAGACAAGCAAAAGCTGAGAAAGTTCAGCACCACCAAACCAGCTCTACAACAACTGCTAAAGGAACTTCTCTAGGCAAGAAACACAAAAGAAGGAAAGGACCTACAATAACAAACCCAAAACAATGAAGAAAATGGGAATAGGAACACACATATCGATAATTACCTTAAATGTAAATGGACTAAATGCTCCCACCAAAAGACACAGATTGGCTGAATGGATACAAAAACAAGACCCATATATTTGCTGTCTACAAGAGACCCACTTCAGACCTAGAGACACATACAGACTGAAAGTAAGGGGATGGAAAAAGGTATTTCATGCAAGTGGAAACCAAAAGAAAGCTGGAGTAGCAATTCTCATATCAGACAAAATAGACTTTAAAACAAAGACTATTAGAAGAGACAAAGAAGGACACTACATAATGATCAAGGGATCAATCCAAGAGGAAGATATAACAATTGTAAATATTTATGCACCCAACATAGGTGCACCTCAATACATAAGGCAAATACTGACAACCATAAAAGGGGAAATCGACAGTAACACATTCATAGTAGGGGACTTTAACACCCCACTTTCACCAATGGACAGATCATCCAAAATGAAAATAAATAAGGAAACACAAGCTTTAAATGATACATTAAACGAGATGGAGTTAATTGATATTTATAGGACATTCCATCCAAAAACAACAGAATACACATTTTTTTCAAGTGCTCATGGAACATTCTCCAGGATAGATCATATCTTGGGTCACAAATCAAGCCTTGGTAAATTTAAGAAAATTGAAATTGTATCAAGTATCTTTTCTGACCACAACGCCATGAGACTAGATATCAATTACAGGAAAAGATTTGTAAAAAATACAAACACATGGAGGCTAAACAATACACTACTTAATAATGAAGATATCACTGAAGAAATCAAAGAGGAAATCAAAAAATACCTAGAAACAAATGACAATGGAGACACAACGACCCAAAACCTGTGGGATGCAGCAAAAGCAGTTCTAAGGGGGAAGTTTATAGCAATACAAGCCCACCTTAAGAAGCAGGAAGCATCTCGAATAAACAACCTAACCTTGCACCTCAAGCAATTAGAGAAAGAAGAACAAAAAAAACCCCAAAGCTAGCAGAAGGAAAGAAATCATAAAAATCAGATCAGAAATAAATGAAAAAGAAATGAAGGAAACAATAGCAAAGATCAATAAAACTAAAAGCTGGTTCTTTGAGAAGATGAACAAAATAGATAAACCACTAGCCAGACTCATCAAGAAAAAAAGGGAGAAGACCCAAATCAATAGAATTAGAAATGAAAAAGGAGAGGTAACAACTGACACTGCAGAAATAAAAGAGATCATGAGAGATTACTACAAGCAACTCTATGCCAATAAAAAGGACAATCTGGAAGAAATGGACAAATTCTTAGAGAGGCACAACCTGCCAAGACTGAATCAGGAAGAAATAGAAAATATGAACAGACCAATCACAAGCACTGAAATTGAAACTGTGATTAAAAATCTTCCAACAAAGAAAAGCCCAGGACCAGATGGCTTCACAGGCGAATTCTATCAAACATTTAGAGAAGAGCTAACACCTATCCTTCTCAAACTCTTCCAAAATATAGCAGAGGGAGGAACACTCCCTAACTCCTTCTACGAGGCCACCATCACCTTGATACCAAAACCAGACAAGGATGTCACAAAGAAAGAAAACTACAGGCCAATATCACTGATGAACATAGATGCAAAAATCCTCAACAAAATACTAGCAAACAGAATCCAACAGCACATTAAAAAGATCATACACCATGATCAAGTGGGGTTTATTCCAGGAATGCAAGGATTCTTCAATATACGCAAATCTATCAATGTGATAAACCATATTAACAAACTGAAGGAGAAAAACCATATGATCATCTCAATAGATGCAGAGAAAGCTTTTGACAAAATTCAACACCCATTTATGATAAAAACCCTGCAGAAAGTAGGCATAGAGGGAACTTTCCTCAACTTAATAAAGGCCATATATGACAAGCCCACAGCAAACATCATCCTCAATGGTGAAAAACTGAAAGCATTTCCACTAAGATCAGGAACAAGACAAGGTTGCCCACTCTCACCACTCTTATTCAACATAGTTTTGGAAGTTTTAGCCACAGCAATCAGAGAAGAAAAGGAAATAAAAGGAATCCAAATCGGAAAAGAAGAAGTAAAGCTGTCACTGTTTGCAGATGACATGATCCTATACATAGAGAACCCTAAAGATGCTACCAGAAAACTACTAGAGCTAATCAATGAATTTGGTAAAGTGGCAGGATACAAAATTAATGCACAGAAATCTCTGGCATTCCTATATACTAATGATGAAAAATCTGAAAGTGAAATCAAGAAAACACTCCCATTTACCATTGCAACAAAAAGAATAAAATATCTAGGAATAAACCTACCTAAGGAGACAAAAGATCTGTATGCAGAAAATTATAAGACACTGATGAAAGAAATTAAAGATGATACAAATAGATGGAGAGATATACCATGTTCTTGGATTGGAAGAATCAACATTGTGAAAATGACTCTACTACCGAAAGCAATCTATAGATTCAATGCAATCCCTATCAAACTACCACTGGCATTTTTCACAGAACTAGAACAAAAAATTTTGCAATTTGTATGGAAACACAAAAGACCCTGAATAGCCAAAGCAATCTTGAGAACGAAAGAAGGAACTGGAGGAATCAGGCTCCCAGACTTCAGACTATACTACAAAGCTACAGTTATCAAGACGGTATGGTACTGGCACAAAAACAGAAAGATAGATCAATGGAACAGGATAGAAAGCCCAGAGATAAACCCACGCACATATGGTCACCTTATCTTTGACAAAGGAGGCAGAAATGTACAGTGGAGAAAGGACAGCCTATTCAATAAGTGGTGCTGGGAAAACTGGACAGCTACATGTAAAAGTATGAAATTAGATCACTCCCTAACACCATACACAAAAATAAGCTCAAAATGGATTAAAGACCTAAATGTAAGGCCAGAAACTATCAAACTCTTAGAGGAAAACATAGGCAGGACACTCTATGACATAAATCACAGCAAGGTCCTTTTTGACCCACCTCCTAGAGAAATGGAAATAAAAAGAAGAGTAAACAAATGGGACCTAATGAAACTTAAAAGCTTTTGCGCAGCAAAGGAAACCATAAAGAAGACCAAAAGACAACCCTCAGAATGGGAGAAAATATTTGCAAATGAAGCAACTGAAAAAGGATTGATCTCCAAAATTTATAAGCAGCTCATGCAGCTTAATAACAAAAAAACAAACAACCCAATCCAAAAATGGGCAGAAGACCTAAATAGACATTTCTCCAAAGAAGATATACAGAGTGCCAACAAACACATGAAAGAATGCTCAACATCACTAATCATGAGAGAAATGCAAATCAAAACTACAATGAGATATCATCTCACACCAGTCAGAATGGCCATCATCAAAAAATCTAGAAACAATAAATGCTGGAGAGGGTGTGGAGAAAAGGGAACCCTCTTACACTGTTGGTGGGAATGTAAATTGATACAGCCACTGTGGAGAACAGTATGGAGGTTCCTTAAAAAGCTACAAATAGAATTACCATATGACCCAGCAATTCCACTACTGGGCATATACCCTGAGAAAACCATAATTCAAAAAGAGTCATGTACCAAAATGTTCATTGCAGCTCTATTTACAATAGCCCAGAGATGGAAACAACCTAAGTGTCCATCATCGGATGAATGGATAAAGAAGATGTGGCACATATATACAATGGAATATTACTCAGCCATAAAAAGAGACGAAATTGAGCTATTTGTAATGAGGTGGATAGACCTAGAGTCTGTCATACAGAGTGAAGTAAGTCAGAAAGAGAGAGACAAATACCGTATGCTAACACATATATATGGAATTTAAAAAAAAAAAATGTCATGAAAAACCTAGGGGTGAAACAGGAATAAAGACACAGACTTACTAGAGAATGGACTTGAGGCTATGGGGAGGGGGAAGGGTAAACGGTGACAAAGCGATAAAGAGACATGGACATATATACACTACCAAACGTAAGGTAGATAGCTAGTGGGAAGCAGCCGCATAGCACAGGGAGATCAGCTCGGTGCTTTGTGACCGCCTGGAGGGGTGGGATAGGGAGGGTGGGAGGGAGGGAGACGCAAGCGGGAAGAGATATGGGAATATATGTATATATATAACTGATTCATTTTGTTGTGAAGCTGAAACTAACATACCATTGTAAAGCAATTATACTCCAATAAAGATGTTAAAAAAAAATCATAATCATAAAAGAGAAAACAATTGTATATATGTATATGTACACAAATATGTCTAGATGAATCAATATTAATATACTCCCTGACTTCAGACTATACTACAAAGCTACAGTAATCAAGACAGTACGGTACTGGCCCAAAAACAGAAAGATCAATGGAACAGGATAAAAGCCCAGAGATAAACCCACGCACCTATGGTCAACTTATCTTTGATAAAGGAGGCAGGAATGTACAGTGGAGAAAGGACAGCTTCTTCAATAGTGGTGCTGGGAAAACTGGACAGGTACATATAAAAGTATGAGATTAGATCACTCCCTAACACCATACACAAAAATAAGCTCAAAATGGATTAAAGACCTAAATGTAAGGCCAGAAACTATCAAACTCTTAGAGGAAAACATAGGCAGAACACTCTATGACATAAATCACAGCAAGATCCTTTTTGACCCATCTCCAAGAGAAATGGAAATTAAAACAAAAATAAACAAATGGGACCTAATGAAACTTCAAAGCTTTTGCACAGCAAAGGAAGCCATAAACAAGACCAAAAGACAACCCTCAGAATGGGAGAAAATATTTGCAAATGAAGCAACTGACAAAGGATTAATCTCCAAAGTTTACAAGCAGCTCATGCAGCTCAATAACAAAAAAACAAACAACCCAATCCAAAAATGAGCAAAAGACCTAAATAGACCTTGCTCCAAAGAAGATATACAGACTGCCAACAAACACATGAAAGAATGCTCAACATCATTAATCATTAGAGAAATGCAAATCAAAACTACAATGAGATATCATCTCACACCAGTCAGAATGGCCATCGTCTAAAAATCTAGAAACAATAAATGCTGGAGAGGGTGTGGAGAAAAGGGAACACTCTTGCACTGCTGATGGGAATGTGAATTGGTACAGCCACTATGGAACAGTATGGAGGTTCCTTAAAAAACTACAAATAGAACTACCATATGACCCAGCAATCCCACTACTGGGCATATACCCTGAGAAAACCACAATTCACAAAGAGTCATGTACCAAAATGTTCATTGCAGCTCTATTTACAATAGCCCGGAGATGGAAACAACCTAAGTGCCCATCATCAGATGAATGGATAAAGAAGATGTGGCACATATATACAATGGAATATTGCTCAGCCATAAAAAGAAACAAAACTGAGCTATTTGTAATGAGGTGGATAGACCTAGAGTCTGTTATACGTATGAGTGAAGTAAGTCAGAAAGAGAAAGACAAATACCGTATGCTAACACATACATATGGAATTTAAGAAAAAAAAAATGTCATGAAGAACCTAGGGGTAAGACAGGAATAAAGACACAGACCTACTGGAGAACGGACTTGAGGATAGGGGGAGGGGGAAGGGTGAGCTGTGACAAAGCGAGAGAGAGGCGTGGACATATATACACTACCAAACGTAAGGTAGATAGCTAGTGGGAAGCAGCTGCATAGCACAGGGATATCAGCTTGGTGCTTTGTGACCATCTAGAGGGGTGGGATACGGAGGGTGGGAGGGAGGGAGACGTAAGAGGGAAGAGATATGGGAACATATGTATATGTATAACTGATTCACTTTGTTATAAAGCAGAAACTAACACACCACTGTAAAGCAATTATACCCCAGTAAAGATGTTAAAAAAATTAATATAAATATATACATATTTATTGATATATCTGTACATATATCTATATATATTCTACCCTGGATTGCATTCCCAAAAGTACCATCTCAGTATGCTTGGAAACCACTATCTAGACTATAAGATTACAAAATAACAGAAATTTTACTTTGCTAAACTAATGCTCATAGAAGTAAGACTTTACACAGGGAATTCAGAACTCTTTTCCAAAATGTGACTCAACTCTGTATAACTTTGTGCAGAATAATGTGAAGCTACTATATAGGAGTTAGATAAAAGTATCCCATATCTGTGGAAAATATGAAAGAGAAAGTATTCCATACCTGCAGATTGCCTGCCAAAAAGTGTTAACAGTACTTCCAGAATTAATAAGATTTATTATGATATACGAGCTATATGATATTTAAAATACAATTTAATCATTTAATCATTTTATTTAAACTTCAGCTACAGTCAGCCATTTGTAATTGCGGATTTCACATCCGCAGATTCAACCAACCTCAGATCAAAGATATTTGGAAAAAAATCTTCCAGAAAGCTCTAGAAAGTCAAACTTGAATTTTCTATACCCTGGAAACTATTTACATAACATTTACATTGTATTTATAACTACTTACATAGCATTTACATTATATTAGGTATTATAAGTAATCTAGAGATGATTTAAAGTGTATGGAAGTACGTGTATAGATTGTATGCAAATACTACGTCCTTCTACATAAAGAAATTGAGAATCCTTGGATTTTGGTATTCCCGGCTGGGAAGGGACAGGATGCTGGAACCAATCCCCCATGGATACTGAGGGATGACTGTATTTATAAGGAGATACGAACTTTATAAAGTTTATTGTTTCCCTTGTTATACCCAATAAGGTTAGTTGCTGTCTAGTATCCTATTTCCTATTGTTTAAAATTACTTGAGCATGTGCTCTCTTTACTCTCTTATATAAAAGATTGAAAAATTGTAATTTCCAGGCCTCCTCTGGCTATCAGTATCAAAGGGAACATGAAGCATACAGAAGCCTTCACTGCCGGCTGTTCATTTACAGTAACGTCAACATACCCCATGTTGATAAAAACATGCTTTCTGTGGGAGAAAAGACTATTCTACTGTTACCCTCTCTCCTCAGGCATACTGCTTTCCAAATATCATACCAGTGCAACTGAAGAAAGAGAAAAAAATCTTCCTCTGCAATGACCTTTAGAAAGTATGGTTACTCTTCTCCACTCATTTGACCTAAGCTATGAACCCTTCATCGTTAAAAGCAATAAAATATCTTATTTGGAAGACAGAATTATTTTCTTAAATAACTTAGATATTCTCTTTATGAAGTTCAGTTATCTATACTTCATGCTCTTTGTTTATTCTTGTTGATCAAGCAGTGACTAATTAATGAATGTGTCTTGCGTAGCATGCCCTGTATTGAAAAAGCAAATCGGATAAAGTGAGGGTTAAATAAGCCCTTAGAGTTAATCTTATTCAGCTCCTTTTATATTACTAATGAGAAACATCATACCACAGGCGATCTTGGTCTCCAAGCATGCTGGAACACTTCAAGAGGCTGCTGGGATGGGAGAAGCTAGAGTTTGAATGAAGTAACAGCTGGTCACACTCTAGGGATTCCCTTGAGAAAATTAGACAGATTGACACTTGAAAATATCTCTCATCTTTTTGTTGATATAGAAAGACACGCATGATAATGGCTAAGACAGAAAGCAGATTTCTCAGATAGTGACAGTACTTGAGGACAGATGTGTGGCAACATCTTGGTTCTACATGACCAATTCTTTCTTGGAACAGACTCTCATTAGGGTTCATGACCTCAGGGAAAAGGATCATTGTAAGTCATGGAAGAACAAAACTAAAAATAGCAGAATTGTAGTAAGATTTCCTAAAGTAGTTAACATGTGAGTCAAGATCCTGCAGTAAACTTTAAATTACATGAAGTACCAAAAAACAGTAGGGATGAGGAGGAAATGGGGGGTTCTGTAAATACCTAGAACACAAAGCTTAATCCAGATTCACTAGCTATCTGACTTTATTAATTCCAGCCTGCATTTATCGGCAGGAATAAACCCTTGAAAACCTAGGTATGGCTGAGATTATAAGACAAAAGTATCAGTGTCTATAGATGATGAAAATGGCAAGACCTAACAATCAAGTGAAACTCATAAAGAGAAAACGATTCCTCCAAGACCATGAAGATGATCAATAACACATGTAGGAAAAAATCCCAGATCCTTAAATTCCAGGACAATGATTATGAAACTACATCCCTGTTCTCCTAATAGAACCTAAGAGAATCTTCAAATTAATTGGGAAGATAGAAAATAAACACAAACATTAGATATGGAAGTAAGCAGAATAAAGACTTAGGTCACATTGTCTGTATAAAAATGCAGTAGAGAAGGAAGATACTACAGACATTACATGGGAAACTGTTTCCATGGCTGCTCTCTCTCCACCCTGCTCTATCATACATTTGTAATAGGATATCTAGAATGCACTAATGCCAGGTAGACCTATCCTATATATTTTTGTTTCAATTAAACTCAAAATTTTTGTTTTTCTCAGAAATCGTTTCTTAAAGTATTTCTTTTGAAGCCTGCTGTCATTGAAAATTATGGTGGCCAATATCTTAGGAAGATTAAAATAACAGAATGGGCATTTATGTGAATATAAACAATAAACTATGTGCAGTTTTACAAGGCAAGCTAAAATTACAGGCATCATCAATTGTGTTTCAAATCATAAAATGATAACCAGCTAGAATTAGGAAAAAATTTCCCCTGTGGTATAATATTGAACAATTGGACAGGTGCATTATGAAAGGTAATTTTTTTCTGGCCTTCTGCTGAAGCATCTAGTCTAGGTCTTTATAAAATGCCAGTCTAATATACCATTGACCTTCTCAGATAATGCAATTTGTAGGAGTCTCACTTTTGCAGAAGTAATCAATAAGAATCCTAAAAAACATACTACTGATTTACTAGAAGACCTGTCTAGCAAAGAGATAGATTATATTGAAAAAGAAATTATACTATAGTCACCAAAAAAGCAATAAAGGAATGATCATGTTATATATGAAAGTACATTTATAGTGATAACATTGGAAACATTCACGCCTCGATGTGTAACATCATTCAGAACAGAAATGATTGCACTTAGAGATGTACAAGTAGAAATGTGCCTGTCACATTTCTAGGGCATTTGATATAACTTGCACCTATTAAAAAAAAACAAAAGAGCTTATAAGTTTACTTATTAGAATCATTCTGAGATCTTCTAAGAATTTTCTATAAGGCTAAAAGTAAGAGTTTATTTCAAGAGTTTATTTTAGCATTTAAAACTATTTGAAAATCTAAGACTACCAAACATCCATCGATAGGAATTTAGTTAATTGTATTATGATATACACTTGCAATAAAATAATATGCAGTCATTAATTTTTTTCCTGTAGTAAAATACACACAATTAGGCAACTAAATTACAAACCATATGAAGACATTGAGGAAGGAAGGCAAATGCCCCTTTTAATTAGACTTTTTTTGTTGAGAGATTTGGGTATAAAAATGTGCATGTGTGTAATGAGTAAGAAAGAGAATGCTAACTAAGTCCCTCATGAATTGGAGGCTAAGAGAGAAAACAAAGTGTGGGAGAAGAGAGCAGGGAATAGTTATGAGATGGAAAAGCTCAATGAGTAATCTTTGAGACATTGCACTTACAAATGGAGCATTGCACCAAAGTTATTCCTTATTAAATTCACCTTTTCACCTGAGTCCTAATGTGACACCATCTTAAAACTGAGCTAGACAGAGCTGTTACAAGAATAAGCAATGACTATTCACAATAAGCTTGGCATAAAATAGGTTCAATAAAAACTGTTCTGCAATAACACTCTTTATAAGTTTATGGAAACAATAGAATAAAACTGATGGAACATTTTATGTATTATTGCATTTTACATTATTCTATGGCAGTGTGAAGGCATTAATACATGAAAATCATCAACATTTTACAATGAAAATAATTACTGAAGTTACTCATATTACCACAGGAATACAAGCAAAATGAATTACCATTAATTGGCCATTACATCATCATCGTTGGAATTATTTAGTATTAATAAAATATTTCATTTTGTAATGGTCACACAGTTATTACAGAGAATAACACTATCACAAAAAAACACCTGTTTCTTGAGTTGGCTATAAAATCTCTTAGCTCAGCAATTTAAAATAAGCTGATGTTGCTTTTTCAGTAGCATTTGTAATTTTCTCATTGACTTCTTAACAACTGCAAAAACAATATACTATTTGGGACTTTTTGGAACTAAAAACAGGGTTTTTCCATTTATTTTTATATCAATATGAGCAGATAGATCTATTTGCTAAATGATGTGCATCTAAAATGGTACTATTCTCTTTTGTTTCTCATGGCTCATGTATACATGTATAAAACTGTCAAAAGAATTTAAAAGATACTCTAGATTTTTTAAGCCATTTAACTTAAAATCTAACAATAATAACAAAGAATAAATTTGATGTGCATCATCACAGGATTTCTTTATTTCTTCTATTATGTATTTTTAAAAAGACTATTTAGTGCTTTTTACATGTAGTTATACGTACCTGAACTGTTTCTTGTTGTCACATGTATCCAACCTAGCTTAGCTTTATAGACTTCTGTAGGACCACAGTATCATATTCCCCATCAAAAATTATGAAGCCAAGTTTAGTGTTTTCTACACAGATCAAATATTCTATAATAACAATGACCCCTTAGGGCTTATAAGAACCTTAACTGCAGTATTTTGTTTAATTCTTACCCAAACCTTGGAAATTGACATTTTATATCCTCTAACATATAAAAAAAGGAGGATCAGAGAGCTAAGGGGACATACCAGAAATTATGCAACCAGTAAATAGCAGAGCATAAATTTGAAATTATGACTTTTAGAATCAAATCCATCACTTTTCCACCATTTAATTTCTGCACCTTTATTCACCATTTTAGAATTATATATTCAAATAGCCAGCAGATGTGTACACTTTTTTCCTTTTTAATATATTTAAAATGCCCATTTTATCTACTCATGCAACCAACAAAATATATTTATTCTGCCTTATAAAGCTTTAAAAATGGATTATCTATCAAAATGGCTAAAATATAATACAAATAGTGGTAACACTGAATGTTGGTGAAGATGCAGAAAAACTGATTACTCTCATGCTTTGTCAGTATGAATATAAAATTATATAACCACTCTGAAAAATAGTTTGGCAGTTTCTGATGAAACTAAACGTGCACTTACCATATGACCTAAGAATTGTACTTGGGCATTTATCCCAGAAAATGAAAGCTTATGTTTATACAAAAATGTCTGCAGGAATATTTATAGCAGCTTTATTTGTAATAGCCTCAAACTGGAAACCAAATATCTTTGAAAAGTGAATGTAATGTTTAAACAAACTTTGGTATATCTGTATCATGGAATAATATCAGCATTAAAAAGGAACAAATTATTGATCCATACAACAACCTGGATGTAGTCTCAAGGGAATTATGCTGAATTTAAAAAGACAATTCCAAAAGATTGGAAGGGATGGTGTGGTTATGAAGAGACGGCATGAGGGAATCTTGTAGTGATGAAATAGTTCTGTATCTTGATTGTGGTGCTACATAAATGTACACATGTGATAAAAATCGCAAAACACACACACGAATGTATAAAAATTGGTGAAATCTAAATAAGCTCTGTGGATTGTACTAATGTTATTTTTCTCGTTTTGATATTATAAATCATTTTTGAAGGCAAATCTGATACTACCTCTAAGATTCAAAATACCCATATGCTTTGACTTAAAATGTCAGTTCTAGAAATGTAACTAAAGAAATAAATGAACATAAGCTACAAAGATTGTTTATATCTAACTATATTCATGTTAATATTTATAGTGAGTATATTTATAATATTAGTAATTTTAAATCTTAATAAAATAAGGGTTCAACAATAGAGAAATGATTGAATAAAAGCCTCAGCCATGCTATGGAATACCAGGTGTACACATAAAATTTGAGGTCTATCTACACTTAAGTACAAATATCCAAAGATAACCATGTGATTAGGTGGAAAATAGTACTGTAATATACGCAGTGTAATGTAACAAAACTGTCAATAAGAATTGCATCAGAGATGGGGAGTGTCAGTGGTTGGGACTTTCATATTTTAATCTGTGTACACTTAAATTTTTTATTCTGAAAATGAATTCATGTATTACATATATAAAATTTTTGAGAAAAAATATTCATATTCATTATAGAAAACATTAAAGGTTGACTTGGGAAAGATATTTGCCCTCAACAATAAGATGTGCAAGTATAGCTCTTCCCTCTTTGGATTTATATTCAGGCAAGAATAGTTTCTATCCCAAGGCAAGTACTGCATAAAGTTCCAATTGAGGTTTAATAGAGGCAGTTCTAACCTGCAGAGATGTATTTTTCTGAGTAACTGATAAGCCAAAGTTGCCACTTAGAAAAAAAATGAGTTCATCCGTACAGTCTTTTGTAAGTGCACAGCTTCAAATTGTTAAGAGAAATAAAAGAGTTGAAGTGATTCACTTGGTCTTACTGTTGGCTCTGAGATGGTCCATAAATTCAGCAAAGTCATTTTATGTTCATCTTAGCTAAAGGAAATAATTCTAAAAAAAAAAATGCACATAGATGTTGATGATGTTATGAGTACTGAAGTCTAAAATGCTAGATCATGATAAAGATGATGAGGAGAAGAATGGAGAGGGGAGGATTTTATATATAGTCTCAAAAGAACTTCTTACTGAAAGAAAAGTTATGTTGGCAGTTTGTAGAATATCACATTTCCCCAAATCTATAAATATATTGATATGGAATTAATATTTCTGCATAAAATTCCAATCTAAAGCAAATGTTTCTTCTTTATTACCTTTGTAATCTTTATTTTTTCTTCCACTCACATCATTTTTTTCCTATTGCATTTAATATAAATTAGAGAGTCATGTCTTCATTTTCTCTTCACCAATCCATTTCATGAATGCAGAGAGAAACATATATCCAGCAGTTGATTTGCATCTACTAACTACTCAGTTCCACATTTCTAATCTTTCCAAACATTGGAAGTACTGGGATTGGTTGTCTTTATAAAAATGTGATTTTTCAATTTACCCAGAGGTTGTCATTTAAAGCAACTTTAGTTTCTTTCTTCTTTTTTTTTTTACATCTTTATTGGCGTATAATTGCTTTACAATGGTGTGTTACTTTCTGCTTTATAACAAAGTGACTCAGTTATACATATACATATGTTCCAATATCTCTTCCCTCTTGCGTCTCCCTCCCTCCCACCCTCCCTATCCCACCCCTCTAGGTGGTCACAAAGCACCGAGCTGATATCCCTGTGCTATGCGACTGCTTCCCACTAGCTAGCTGTTTTATGTTTGGTAGTGTATATATGTCCATACCACTCTCTCACTTTGTCACAGCTTACCCTTCCCCCTCCCCACATCCTCAAGTCCATTCTCTAGTACGTCTGTGTCTTTATTCCTGTCTTGCCCCTAGGTTCTTCATGACCTAAGTGTCCATCATCGGATGAATGAATAAAGAAGATGTGGCAACTTTAGTTTCTTAAGAGCCAATCTTGTACTACTTGCATTTGATTAATAATTAGCAAAGCACCTGCCACATTCTAAACAAATAATATATTTTTAGATTAAATGCTAAAATTTGAACAAGATTCTGTACTGTCCAAAATGATAGTTATCTTTGCTTAAGAGATCAGGTGTAGACCATGTGAAGTTCTGAGCTTTGGATGCATGAAACCTCTCTTCTCATTAGGCCAAAAGCCTTGGAGGCATGATTGATTTCTCCCTTTTCCCTACACTTCACATCTAGTCTTTCAGCAAATTCTAAAGGCATCACCTTCAAAATATATTCAAAATCCATCCACTTATCTGATCCCAAGTGCTACCAGTGGTGTCAGGCGCCATTGTCACGTGCCTGAATTCTTCGCTCAATTCCTAAAGTCTTCTTTTTTCTACCCTTGTCCTCTTACGGTCTCTTCTAACACAGGAGCCTGAGAGGTTCTTTTTAAACACACAAGAACTCACATCATTTCTCTTCTCAAAACTCTCCAAGGCTTCGCTCTCAAGCAGTTAATGGGCTAAGACAATACAATGTGAAACAGGATCTATATGACTTGTATTCCACATTCCTTCCTTCTTTTATCTCTTAATTCTTACCGCTCTCATCTCAGTCATGCTGCTCCAGCCACAATACACTTCTTTCTGTTTCTGAAACACACCAGGCATGATCCCACCTTAGAACTTTCATGCCTGCTGTTCCATTTTCCTGGCTATCCCTTACTCCAGATATCCAAATGCCTAATTTCCTCAAACCTTTATTCAAACATTGCCTTCTCAGGTAGTCTTTCCCTGTCATTCTCTCTAAAGTTTCCATAGCGTTGTCTCACTTTTTAACCTCTTTCTTGATCAGTTTCTTCTGTCTCTTTAATACTACCATACTAATGTGAGGATGAGGGGAGTACAGTATAACCTATTCATTTTGTATATTGTCTGTTTCCATCACTAGAATGTAAACTTCATGAAGGCAGAAAATTTTGTCTCATTTGTTCACTGCCCATCCCTTGTGCTAGAATTGTTGCTGGCAATTAGAATTTGCTCCATGTGTATTTTATAAATGAATTTGTTCAAAGAATGCTATACTACTGGAAAAAAAAATAACTTCATTCTTCTCAGGTGGCTTTTCCTCAGAATATATGTCCTTCTTGATGAAAGCATTGTACAGGGAGAGCAGGGAAGTATCGAGCAGTTACAATTACTGACTAAATCACTTCTTCCAAAATGGCCAAGAAACACAACTCCCTTTGCCAGCCCAGGATTCCTTCCACATTGCATTGATATAAGGCCAAGTAGGTAGCCACCCCATTGAGTTTATTTGCACAAACCAGAGATACATATAGTTTCACAGAGTTCACAGCTTCTTAATCTCATGAGCTCAGTACAATCTCTTTTCTCACCAACTTCTTGTGATAGCATCTTTTCTTTGAAGGCAGCACAGATCTATTCCAAATTTTTATCCAAAATGTCTGTGGCTAATTACTGTTTATTTCATTTGCATGTAGTTTTTTTTTCATTATATTTAGCTAGCTAGAGAAGGAAAACCTGTAACCATGGCAACCTGGAGAAGTGCCTCTGTGTTTCAGTTTTAGCTTTGCCCTCTGCTCCATTTCCTTGAACTCTAAAAGTGTTCCTGGCTTTTCTTATTTCTGGGGTTGCTAACACATACTAGCTCTTTAGTCTTATCTTTCTTAATATATAATTTTTATTAATATATCTCCTCCCCAATTTCATTAATTTAATATTTTGTTTCTATTTATTAAACTTAATGTAATTCTCTTTATCAATACGCTTTCTATTCTATTCAACATTCTTTTTATACAATATTCTAAGCCTCTTTTTCTTTCTCTACATAAACATAAAGTCAATGTTTTAACAAGAATAATCTTTCAGATTCCTTCAATCTAAAAGTCCATGGTTTTTCTAAAATATAAACCCCAAGGGCGCTGGTCAATACACAAGAATACAACACTTTAATTGTCCATTTTCAATTAAAGTTATGGGAAAATTGTTCTTTCTTCTATATAGGAAGTACCTGGTAAGTTTGAATTATAACAGTCTTCCAGTATATTGTACATATATTTTTCCCCATCGTATTCCATGGCCACAACAACTATATCCTATAGAGAAATTATAAGTAACACATTGCAGATAAAACAGTATGATTCACTGCAACATAGAAATGTGAAAAAAGTATTGTGGTTTTCCAAATCCAAAATAACAATTTGGTTTTTAAGCCCTGGCTAGACATGTTGATTCATTGGGAATTCATATTAGCCTGAATAGACAACAGTGAAGCCAATTAAAATGTGTTCCTTGTTGCAAACCTTTTAGTAATAAGAATGGCGATGTATCAGCAGTGATAGTAGTAGTGGTGGTGGTTGTCCGGTCATGGACATGAGGTGAAAGCGATATTGTTGATGGTGGTGATGATTGTTAATATTTACTGAAAATATATTATAGATCAGGCACTTAGCTAAGTGCCCTACATGCAATACACCACTTAATACATAAAATAATAATATAAAGCAGAAATTATTAATATTCCCATTCTATAGAAAGGCACACTGAAACAGAATATTCCAGTAACTTGCTCAAGAGACAGCTGGTGAAAGGGACTTCTGTGACTCAAATTTAAATTAGAATGACATCAAAACTGAAGCTTGTAATCAAACTGAAGAATCTAAAATAGATTTATCTTTAGGGAACAGTACAAAGAATAGAAGCAAGTGCTATTCTGCTAAATAACTGCATGGCTTTTTGCTTTCCCCATTAAGAAAAGAAAAAGCCCTTTCAGATGACATTAGAGTTATTGCTACCAACACATCAGTTATTTTCTCCTGTACCCTCCTACAGTCATGGAGAAAAAGACATTGATAATTTCAGCATCAGTATCATGTCATAATTATTTTAGTCAATATTTTCTTTGTAAAATTCTTAACATGGGCTATATATAGATGATTCCCCAAGAATCCCATAGGTTTCTTAATTAAACTGTAGTTGGATAATTCAGTGTAAAGCCAAAATTTTTGCATAGCACTTTACCATTCTGCATTCCAGGCTAAATGCTTCATAATCTTACATTCAAATTCTGATATAAATATTTATATTTATACATATTTATATGTACACATTTTTTTTAGTGTGGCACATGGAATTCTCTCTACTTGGAAAGAATGGCCTTCATTCTTTTCACATAGCATTTTATATCTGCCTCTACTGTAGTTCTGAGACACATAAACAACTAACAATAACATAAAGTAACATCACCCATGTTAGATTATGTTTGAGATAAGAAACCATGATTTTATGCATCCCCATAACCATAGGATCTATCTAAGTACCTTGTAGATAGAGTAGGTGCTCAGTAAATGAATAAATTAAAAACAAACATTTCAAAAAGATAATCTGGGTTTAGTCAGAAACACACACAAAACATACATCTTTCTCTAGTGAAGGAAGGAAATATAATTAGTTACCTTTTAATTCAGTAAAATTGGAATATATATAATGAGTAAAGGAAAAGTAAAGAGTATGATGGTCATGCTGAGTAGATGGAAAGATGTTTGCCTGATTCTTTGTTGTAAGTACTATATTCAAAAGTTGCTTCATTTTAAATAACATTAATTGGAAAAACTGAGTTATGCCTTTATATACGATAAATCAGTTAATATTGGAAACATACTATTAAAATTTTGAAATTATGTTCAATAAGCACATACTGTACTCCATTTACAAATATGTTAAATGAACATATGCTGTCTTCCAGACCCTATTCTGGATTTGGGGATTCAGAAATAAATAAAACAGGTAAAATTCTTGCTTTTGAAGCCTAAATATTGTAGCACAAACCTAATTATAATACAACTTAGACTTTAGAAAAGACTAATGGGATTCCAATGTTAAAGTTTTTGTGATGTTGGTTGTGATGTGTGTGTGTGTGTGTGTGTGTGTGTGTGTGTGTGTGTTTTAAGTGTTAGGGTTTCTTTTCTTAATGCTATAAAGCATGAACAGCTAATGTGTGCAATTCACTAACCAGACATATCTGCAAAGTGATTTATACATAAGAACATAATATTAAAGGTGAAAAAATACTCTCTTGTTAATTATATTATTCAAAGTTATTTATTAGAATTCCAGGCAAAACCAGAGGGCAACATAGAATAGACATTTACCAGCTTCCTTTTAACATTAAGAATTAAATTACAAAGGGAAATGACTTTATAGGTTCTAAGAAATACACATTTTAGAAACTTCAAAGTGGATGGTATAAATATAAAGAGTATAGAGAGGATAGATGATATATAGTTGTAAAGATACAGAACAGTTGGGATTGCATTTTTGTACCCTACATCTTCAATGTTCATGTTAAGCAAAATATCCTTATTTATTTTTAAATGATTATCATATTTCCCTATTCTTTATGCTTTGTAATTATTGCATTTCATGGCTGTATAATACTCTACAACATGAGGGTGATAATATTTTTAATCATTTCCCTATTGTTGGACATTTTACTTGCTTTGAAATTTTTAGTATTATTAATGACAAAGCAATAAATATTAGTAAAAAATTATCAACATTAGGTTCTGATTTTTTACCTATAATGTAAAGTTTTTCTGAGAAAAGAAATTAATTTGTAATGCTACTGAAGGCAATGAGAATGAACACTCAAAGTAGATTCTTGGAGTGCAAATTGAAAATGATTTGATTGGATAGGAATTAGAAGCTAGAAACATTAATAACCATTAAAGCAATTGCAAAAGTTATCAAACTATATTCAAAAGTGACCCCCATGAGCTAGATGATTTTCTAACAATTGTTTCAAAAATTTAGTAAACGTGAAAAATATAATCCAAAGTTTCACCTTCTGAAATTGTTTTCTTCCCCAAAGCCTCAAAAATAAAAATATGAAAAATAGTTATGAATTACTAGATATTGATTTAATAGATGAGAGTTGAATGCTAGATACATAGAGTACAACAAAATGTTGCTTTCCTTACTCTCACAAGCACTCTCATCCCCGTCTTTTTGTTTTTCATTCCAGTTCTGCCACTGTGTCACCAAAGACAAGTGTCAAATCCTATTAGTATTGTTAGTTGCAAACAGTAGAAGCCACTCTGACTAGTTTAAGTTGTAAAGGGATTTATTAAAGTTAATTAGGTTGCTTACCAAATTACTGGGACAGTTGGAGAAACAGGACTAAGCAGCAGGAAAGGTCTAATGAGATAATTCCTTCCACCAGGGTCACTGCCTTTCCTGAGTCAGAAACTTGACCGTGCATTCTTACTACCCCTCAAAGATAAATGTCTGTCTCCACAAACGCCAGTGAGATGAAAGCTCTGCACAGCCTCATTCCTTATGTTTCTCATTTCAAATAGGAGCCTCTCATAATGTGCATCTGATTGGAAGGGCCTAGCAGCAAGGGAGCCAGGTAATTTGAGTACTAATATAAGTCAAGAAGACAAGATATATAATAGTAACATATTCCCTAAATACGGTAGGGCTATTAAAACGTTAGGGGCAGTGATGGAAAAGACCAATATTCATGACAAGGCCTTAGTTTTCTAATCAGCAAAATAAAGATAACAGTCTATTGACTACTTCACAGAGTTGTTAAAAATGTCAAATGAGGGCTTCCCTGGTGGCACAGTGGTTGAGAGTCCGCCTGCCGATGCAGGGGACACAGGTTTTTGCCCCAGTCTGGGAAGATCCCACATGCTGTGGAGCGGCTGGGCCCGTGAACCATGGCCGCTGAGCCTGCGCGTCCGGAGCCTGTGCTCCGTAACGGGAGAGGCCACAACAGTGAGAGGCCCGCGTACTGAAAAAAAAACAAAAAAAAAAAACAAAAAAAAAACAATGGTAATTGAGATTTATGCCACATGGATTAGTAACTTATCTACTTGCCACTGTCTTATCTCACTTTATTCTGAATGATTACCCTTCTTTCTAAAGTGTATCCATTAGTGTTTGTTTTTCTGAAAATGTCTTCACTTTGCTCTCTCCCCTCTGGGGTAATTTAGGGTGTGTAGAACTTTTAAATAGGAATAATTTTCTTTTAATATTTTGTACTTTTTTTAAACTACTTCATGAGTAAGAAATCCACTGTCATCATAAATGTGTGGTATTTTTTTCTCTGTTTATTTTTAAGATCATTCTTTGTCCTTGGTGTTGTATACTTTCACTAAAGTCTCCAGGTGTGTGCTTTGCCAGTGTAAAGATGTACAAGTTGTCTTCAACTCTTTGAAATCATCTGACATTACATCTTTTTGAATACTGCCTCCCCAAACAATTCTGATTACATTCTGTAACTCCTAGCGGTTGTCTTTGGAAACATCTTATACTATTTCCCATGTCCCTTAATCTCACTTCCACAGGTCTCTGTAAAGTATTTAGGATATTTCCCTCAGATCTTTTTCCATATCATTCATTATCTCTTCAGCTGTGTATAACCCAGTGTTTAACTCCTGTGCTGTGTTTTTAATTTCCCTGAGTATTTTTACTTCTCAAATTCATTTGATTTATTTTAAAAACAGGTTTTTTTCATCCTGTGATTCCTCTTATAGGTTATACTTCCTTTCATAAATTTTCCACCCATAGAAGTCCTGTATTATCTGGTTTAAGTTTCCTCAGAGTAAGTTTAATTTAGTTTAATTACCAACTAGTGTTTTCACCAGTATAATATCAGTGTATCATTTCTCAGTTTAAGACCACTCAATCACTAGGGTAGAGAAAATTTGGATGCCACATGCATGAAGGAGCAAGGGTTTAGAATTTTAACTTCTCATAAGGCACTTTTCCTCCATGTTTAAAAGCCTGAGAAGAGACAATCTTTCTTGCTATATACCTGGCCTAGAGAGTGAAGTTTTCTAGCCATCAACATAGACAGGGCAATTCTTCCAGAGCCCCATTTCCTGAGGAGCTATGATTTCAATGCTTTGAGTAGATTGTTTAATATATCTTACATTTTTCAACTAAGTATAAGAAATAGTAATAATAACACTAATTATAATTTAGTTTATGGAGTCAGTTGACCAATATTACATAAGGTTAATTTCTCATAATTTGAAAATTACTTTGTGAACTATAGAGAACTATATTTATATTAGTTATTTTGTTAAGCCTCATAAAACAAAACATTTAAGAAAATTTTAATGATGTCCTTTCTGCCCCAGTAAAATACTTAGATGTTCAAATCTTATGATATTGTTGGTATCTTATTATTTACGTGAATTATATTATAGAAGAAGTGCTAGAAAAAAGTTTCTAAATAAATAGTCATTTCGTTTTATACAGTGGACTATACAAAACAAAACAAAAATACCTTGAGAAATAGGTAACCTAGTCTTATTCATGCCACAATGAAATGAAAGAAATATTTTTAAAAATCGAATGGTTTTCTTCTAATATTATTCATTCTAATTTTTCTATATTAAAGCAATTATTTATTTATTTATCAGGCCATCATTTTCCTCTTTAATTATGCTGGTCTGCTCCAACATGTAAACAAGTTGATTTTCTTTTTTTTTAAAAATCTTTATTGGAGCATAATTGCTTTACATTGTTGTGTTACTTTCTGCTGTACAACAAAGTGAATCAGCTATACGTATATATATATCCCCATATCCCCTCCCTCTTGTGTTTTCCTCCCATCCTCCCTATCCCACCCGTCTAGGTGGTCACAAAGCACTGAGTTGGTCTCCCTAAGCTATGCGGCTGCTTCCCACTAGCTATTTTATATTTGGTAGTGTATATATGTCAATGCCACTCTCTCACTTCGTCCCATCTTACTCTTCCCCCTCCCCGTATCCTCAGGTCCATCCTCTATGTCTGTGTCTTTATTCCCGTCCTGCACCTAGGTTCATCAGAACCTTTTTTTTTTATATTCCATATATATGTGTTAGCATATGGTATTTGTTTTTGTCTTTCTGACTTAATTCACTCTGTATGACAGACTCTAGGTCTATCCACCTCACTACAAATAACTCAATTTCATTCCGTTTTATGGCTAATATTCCATTGTATATATGTGCCACATTTGCTTTATCCATTCACCTGTCGATGGACACTTAGGTTATTTCCATGTCCTAGCTATTGTAAATAGTGCTGCAATGAACATTCTTTTTGAATTATGGTTTTCTCGGGGTATATGCCCAGTACTGGGATGGCTGGGTCATATGGTAGTTCTATTTTTAGTTTTTTAAGGAACCTCCAAACTGTTCTCCATAGTGGCTGTATCAATTTACATTCCCACCAACAGTGCAAGAGGGTATGTTTTTCTCCACACCCTCTCCAGCATTTATTTTTTGTACATTTTTTGATGATGGCCATTCTGACTGGTGTTAGGTGATACAGCATTGTAGTTCTGATTTGCATTTCTCTACTGATTAGTGATGTTGAGAATCCTTTCATGTGTTTGTTGGCAATCTGTATATGTTCTTTGGAGAAATGTCTATTTAGGTCTTCTTCCCATTTTTGGATTGCATTGTTTGTTTTTTTTGATATTGAGCTGCATGAGCTGCTTGTCTATTTTGGAGATTAATCCTTTGTCAGTTGCTTCACTTGCAAATATTTTCTCCCATTCTGAGTGTTGTCTTTTCATTTTGTTTATGGTTTTCTTTGCTGTGCAAAAGCTTTTAAGTTTCATTAGGTCCCATTTGTTTTTGTTTTTACTTTCATTTCTCTAGGAAGTGGGTCAGAAAGGATCTTGCTGTGATTTATGTCATAGAGTGTTCTGCCTAGCTTTTCCTCTAAGAGTTTTATAGTGTCTGGTCTTACATTTAGGTCTTTAATCCATTTGAATTCATTTCTGTGTATGGTGTTAGGGAATGTTCTAATTTCATTCTTTTACATGTAGCTGTCCAGTTTCCCCAGCACCACTTATTCAAGAGGCTGTCTTTTCTCCATTGTATATTCTCGCCTTCTTTATCAAAGATAAGGTGACCATACGTGCATGGGTTTATCTGAGTTATTTCTATCCTGTTCCATTAATCTATATTTCTGTTTTTGTACCAGTACCATACTGTCATGATTACTGTAGCTTTGTAGTATAGTCTGAAGTGAGGGAGTTTGCTGCATCTCATAGGTTTTGGGCCATCGTGTTTCCACTGTCATTTGTTTCTATGTGTTTTCTGATTTCCTCTTTGAATTCTTCGGTGATCTCTTGGTTATTCACTAGTGTATTGTTTAGCCTCCATGTATTTGTATTTTTTACATTTTTTCCCTGTAATTGAAATCTAGTCTCTTAGTGTTGTTGTCAGAAGATACTTGATACAATTTCAGTTATCTTAAATTTGCCAAGGCTTGATTTGTGCCCCAAGATATGATCTATCCTGGAGAATGTTCCATGAGCACTTGAGAAGAAAGTGTATTTTGTTGGTTTCGGATGGAATGTCCTATAAATATCAATTAAGTCCATCTTGTTTAATGTGTCATTTAAAGCTTATTTTCCTTTTTTATTTTCCTTTTGGTTGATCTGTCCATTGGTGAAAGTGTGGTATTAAAGTCCCCTACTACTATTGTGTTAATGTCGATTTCCCCTTTTATGGCTGTTAGCATTTGCCTTACGTGTTGAGGTGCTCCTACGTTCACTGCATAAATATTTACAATTGTTATATCTTCTTCTTGGATTGATCCCTTGATCATTTTGTAGTGTCCTTCTTTGTCTCTTTTAATAGTCCTTATTTTAAAGTCTCTTTTGTCTGATATGAGAATTGCTACTTCAGCTTTCTTTTGATTTCCATTTGCATGGTATATTTTTTCTATCCCCTCACTTTCAGTCTGTATGTGTCCCTAGGCCTGAAGTGGGTCTCTTGCAGACAGCATATATATGGGTCTTCTTTTTGTATCCATTCAGCCAGTCTATGTCTTTTGGTTGGAGCATTTAATCTATTCACATTTAAGGTAATTATCAATATGTATCTTCCTATTACCATTTTCTTAATTGTTTTGGCTTGTCATTGTAGGTCTTTTCCTTCTCTTGTGCTTTCTGCCTAGAGAAGTTCTGTTAGCATTTGTTGTAAAGCTGGTTGGTGGTCCTAAATTCTCTTAACTTTTGCTTGTCTGTAAAGGTTTTAATTTCTCCACTGAAGCCAAATGAGATCCTTGCTGGGTAAAGTAACCTTGGTTGTAGGTTGTTCCCTTTCATCACTTTAAATATGTCCTGCCACTCCTTTCTGGCTTGCAGAGTTTCTGCTGAAAGATCAGCTGTTAACCTTATATTCCCTTGTATGTTATTTGTTGCTTTTCCCTTGCTGCTTGTAATGTTTTATCTCTATTTAATTTTTGATAGTTTGATTAATATGTGTCTTGGATAAATGTCCTTGGATTTATCTTGTATGGAACTCTCTGCACTTCCTGGACTTGATTGACTATTTCCTTTCCCATGTTAGGGAAGTTTTCAACTATAATCTCTTCAAATATTTTCTCAGTCCCTTTCTTTTTCTCTTCTTCTTCTGGGACCCCTATAATTTGAATGTTGGTGCGTTTAATGTTGTCCCAGATGTCTCTGAGACTGACCTCAAGTCTTTTCATTCTTTTTTCTTTATTCTGCTCTGCAGTAGTTACTTCCACTATTTTATCTTCCAGGTCAATTTCCATTCTACTGACTCCGTTATTCTGCTATTGATTCCTTCTAGAGAATTTTTAATTTCATTTATTGTGTTGTTCACCATTTTTTGTTTGTGCTTTAGTTCTTCTAGGTCCTTGTTAAATGTTTCTTGTATTTTCTCCATTCTATTTCCAAGATTTTGGATCATCTTTACTATCATCACTCTGAAATCTTTTTCAAGTAGATTACTTATTTCTCTTCATTTGTTTGGTCTGGTGGGTTTTTACCTTGCTCCTTCATCTGCCACGTACCTCTCTGTCTTCTCATTTTGCTTAACTTACTGTGTTTGGGGTCTCGTTTTTGTAGGCTGCTGCTTCATAGTTCCCGCTCTTTTTGGTGTCTGCCCCCAGGGGGTAATGTTGGTTCAGTGGCTTGTGTAGACTTCCTGGTGGAGGGGACTAGTGCCTGTGTTCTGGTGGGTGGGGCCGGATCTTGTCTTTTTGGTGGGCAGGGCCACGTCTGGTGGTGTGTTTTGGGGTGTCTGTGAACTTAGTATGATTTTAGGCAGCCTCTCTGCTAATGGGTGGGGTTGTTTTCCTGTCTTGTTGTTTGGCATGGGGTGTCCAGCACTGGAGCTTGCTGGTTGTTGAGTGGAGCTGGGTCTTATCATTGAGATGGAGATCTCTGGGAGAGCTCTTGCCGATTGATATTACATAGGGCTGGGAGGTCTCTGGTGGACCAATGTCCTGAACTCAGCTCTCCGAGTTCAGGTGATGCTCAGGTGTGACACCCGGCCGGAGCACCAAGACTCTGTCAGCCACACAGCTCAGAAGGAAAGGGAGGGAATAAAAAGAACGAAAGGAAAATAAATAAAGTTATTAAAATATAAAAAAATTTAATTATTAAAAGTGTTTAAAAAAACAGAGAAGAGAGCAACCATACCAATAAACAAATCCACCAATAATAACAAGCACTAAAAACTAAACTAAGGTAAACATGTAAATTGGAAACTAGTCAGTCACATACAGCAAACGCCTAACCTATAGTTGCTCCCAAAGTCCACTGACTCAATTTTGGGATGATTTGTTGTCTATTCAGGTATTCCACAGATGCAGGGTACATCAAGTTGATTGTGGGGATTCAATCTGCTGCTCCTGAGGCTGCATGGAGAAATTTCCCTTTGTCTTCTTTGTTCACACAGATCCTGGGGTTCAGCTTTGGATTTGGCCCTGTCTCTGCATGTACGTTGCCCTCTGGCATCTGTTCTTAGGCCAGACAGGAGGAGGTTAAAGGACTGGCTGATTAGGGCACTCTGGCTCACTCAGGCCAGGGAGAGGGAGGGGTACAGAATGTGGGGCGAGACTGAGGAGGCAGAGGCTGGCATGACGTTGCACCAGCCTGAGGCACGCCATGCGTTCTCCCGGGGAAGTTGTCCCTGGATCATGGGACCCTGGCAGTGGCGGGCTGCACAGGCTCCCTGGAGGGGAGGTGTGGATAGTGACCTGTGCTTGCACACAGGCTTCTTGGTGGCTGCAGCAGCAGCCTTAGTGTTTCATGCCTGTCTCTGTTGTCCATGCTGATAGCCACAGCTTGCGCCCGTCTCTGGAGCTCATTTAGACTGTTTTCTGCCTTCTGTGGGCAGACAGGGAAGGAATCCCCTCTCCTCGCACAACCCAAAACAATGGTCTCTTGCCTCTTCAGCAGATCCAGACCTTTTCGCAGACTCCCTCCCAGCTAGCTGTGGCACACTAGCCCCCTTCAGGCTGTGTTCATGCAGCCAACCCCAGTCTTCTCCCTGGGACCCGCCCTCTGAAGCCCGAGCCTCAGCTCCCAGCCCCGCCTGCCCCAGCGGGTGAGCAGACAAGCCTCTTGGGCTGGTGAGTGCTGGTCAGCACCAATCCTCTGTGTGGGAATCTCTCCACTTTGCCCTCTGCACCCCTGTTGCTGCGCTCTCCTCTGTGGCTCCGAAGCTCCCCCCTGCCACTGCCCAGCTCCACCAGTGAAGGGGCTTCCTAGAGTGTGGAAACCTTTCCTCCTTCAGAGCTCCCTCCCAGAGGTACAGGTCCCGTCCCTATTCTTTTGTCTCTGTTTTTTTCTTTTTTCTCTTGCCCTACCCAGGTACGTGGGGAGTTTCCTTTTGGGAAGCCTGAGGTCGTCTCCCAGCGTTCAGTGGGTGTTCTATAGTTGTTCCACATGTAGATGTATTTTTGATGAATTTGTGGGGAGGAAGGTGATCTCCACGTCTCAACCCTCTGCCATCTTGAAGATCCTCCTCCTCAATGATTATTTATTTAGTCACCTTTCATGAAGATGTGTCTCACAGTCTGTTTCCTCTAAGGCACCATATTTCAACGAGGCATCAAGATGAACTCCTATATTAAGGAGTTAGGGGAAGTATCGTATGTGTACACATCATGGATATAGTGTCAGAAACCCGAGTTTAGAATCCTCATTCAGTAACTACTGGCTGTGACCTGGGACTAAATTACTGAAACATCTTCATTTGCCTCATTTACAGTAGAGAAGATTTAATTGTTACTGAGTACCTAAAAAGTGCCGACAGTGTGACAAGTGCTTTCAATACATGGACATAATTAAATGTCACAATACTACTACTGAGTTTTATCCATACTGTGGCAGCATTGAAATAAGAAACTAAGTTGATTTTAAGTCAAATTCATATGTTCATTGCTCAGTAACACCCTGACTGCAAAAACAGTATTATATTAATAATTCCAATAATTCTATTGAGACTTTAACTTGGGTATAAAATCACTGTAATTTTCTAAGCTTTTATTTTCAGTGTCAAATATAAACAACTAAAAACAATGGGATTCTATTTTTTGACAAGATACATAAAATATAAGGTTTAAGAATATCCCGTTATGAAAAATGCATTAGTACAACTTATGTAGACTAAGAATAAATGTCACTACTAAATTTTGGCAATTTTTTCCAAGTCAGATTTACTAAGGCTGAATTTACATAAAGCAAAATTCACGTTTTGTGTATTGATATATGACTTATGAGAAATACATAGTTTTTTAACAACTGCCATGATCAAGATAACAAGAAGTTCTAAATCTCCCAACTTACTTTCAACCCTTTTACCAGTTCCAGCTCCTTAGCAAACACTGAGCTGTCTTCTGTTTAAAATGTCTTGGCTTTTCCAGAATGTGACATAAGTGGAATCACACAGTGAAAAGTATTTAGCATAGAGTATGAGTATGGCTTCATTTGATTTGCATAATGCATTTGAGATTCATTCACAGCACTGTGTGTATGAATAGTTGTTTTCTCACTGTTCAATACTTTTCTGTTCTTTGATATACCACAGTTTATTTTATCTTGACCAGTTGAAAAAATATTTACTTTGTTTCCAGTTTAGGGAGATTATGAAAAAAGCTGCTGTAGAAAGATAAGTAGCAATTTTCTTTGCTTTGGGGCAGAAAACTAGGAGTAAGTTTGCTGGTTAGTATGATAAGTCTATGTTTCACTTTATAAGAAACTGCCAATCCAAAATTCCTAAAGGATATCACATTCCCACCAGCAAATATAAGCATTCGATTCTGTAATATGTACTCCCCAGGAGTTTGTAATTTCATTATTTTTGGTTTTGGTTTTGATTTTTAATTCTAGCCATTCAAATATATGTAAAATGGTGACTCGTAATTTTAATTTGCATTTTCTAATGAATAATCATGTTCAACATCTTTCATGAATATTCATATATTCACTTTGGTGAAGTGTCTATTCATATATTTTCCAAATTTATAGTATGTAGTTTGGTTTTTTAATAATCTGAATATAAGTTGTTTACCAGATTGTGTTTTACCTATGTTTTATTCAAATATGTAGATTGTCTTTTCATTTTCTTAACAATATCTTTTGAAGGGTAGGATTTTTAAAAATTCTTTATTATGGTAAGAAAGCTCAATATGAAATTTATGCTCTTGACAAAATTTTAAGTGTACAATACAGTATTGTTAACTATAGGCACAATGTTGTACAGCAGATATATAGAACTTATTCATCTTAATAACTAAATAACTGAAACTACACACAATAGATTTTGTATGCTGATTTTTATCCTGCAACATTACTGAATTTGTTTATTAGTTCTAACAGATTTTTTGTGGAGTCTTTAGGGTTTTCTACATGCAAAACCATGTCATATGCAAATTTTACTTATCCCTTTCCAATTTAGATGCATTTTATTTCATTTTCTGCCTAATTGGTCTGGCTAGGACTTCCAGTACTACATTGAATATAAGTGATAAGAATGGGCATCCTCGTCTTGTTCCTGATCTTAGAGAAGAAGCTTTCAGTTTTTTTATTGTTGAATATTATGTTAGCTGTGGGCTTTTCATATCTGGCTTTTATTCTGTTGAGGTAAATGTCTTTTTTTTTTTTAACATCTTTATTGGGGTATAATTGCTTTACAATGGTGTGTTAGTTTCTGCTTTATAACAAAGTGAATGAGTCATACATAAACATATGTTCCCATATGTCTTCCCTCTTGCGTCTCCCTCCCTCCCACCCTCCCTATCCCACCCCTCCAGGCTGTCACAAAGCACCGAGCCAATATCCCTGTGCCATGCGGCTGCTTCCCACTAGCTATCTACCTTACTACGTTTGTTAGTGTGTATATGTCCATGACTCTCTCTCGCCCTGTCACAGCTCACCCTTCCCCCTCCCCATAACCTCAAGTCCGTTCTCTAGGAGGTCTGCGTCTTTATTCCTGCCTTACCCCTAGGTTCTTCATGACATTTTTTTTCCTTAAATTCCATATATATGTGTTAGCATATGGTATTTGTCTTTTTCTTTCTGACTTAACTTCACTCTGTATGACAGACTCTAGGTCTATCCAACTCATTACAAATAGCTCAATTTCGTTTCTTTTTATGGCTGAGTAATATTCCATTGTATATATGTGCCACATCTTCTTTATCCATTCATCCGATGATGGGCACTTAGGTTGTTTCCATCTCCGGGCTATTGTAAATAGAGCTGCAATGAACATTTTGGTACATGACTCTTTTTGAATTTCGGTTTTCTCAGGGTATATGCCCAGTAGTGGGATTGCTGGGTCATCTGGTAGTTCTATTTGTAGTTTTTTAAGGAACCTCCATACTGTTCTCCATAGTGGCTGTACCAATTCACATTCCCACCAGCAGTGCAAGAGGGTTCCCTTTTCTCCACACCCTCTCCAGCATTTATTGTTTCTAGATTTTTTGATGATGGCCATTCTGACTGGTGAGATGATATCTCATTGTAGTTTTGATTTGCATTTCTCTAATGATTAATGATGTTGAGCATTCTTTCATGTGTTTGTTGGCAGTCTGTATATCTTCTTTGTATTTAGGTCTTCGGCCCATTTTTGGATTGGGTTGGTTGTTTGTTTTTTTGTTACTGAGCAGCATGAGCCGCTTGTAAATTTTGGCGATTAATCCTTTGTCGGTTGCTTCATTTGCAAATATTTTCTCCCATTCTGAGGGTTGTCTTTTGGTCTTGTTTAAGGTTTCCTTTGCTGTGCAAAAGCTTTGAAGTTTCATTAGGTCCCATTTGTTTATTTTTGTTTTTATTTCCATTACTCTAGGAGGTGGGTCAAAAAGAGTCTTGCTGTGATTTATGTCATAGAGTGTTCTGCCTATGTTTTCCTCTAAGAGTTTGATAGTTTCTGGCCTTACATTTAGGTCTTTAATCCATTTTGAGCTTATTTTTGTGTATGGTGTTAGGGAGTGATCTAATCTCATACTTTTACATGTACCTGTCCAGTTTCCCCAGCACCACTTATTGAAGAGGCTGTCCTTTCTCCACTGTACATTACTGCCAACTTTATCAAAGATAAGGTGGCCATATGTGCGTGGGTTTATCTCTGGGCTTTCTATCCTGTTCCATTGATCTATCTTTCTGTTTTTGTGCCAGTACCATACCGTCTTGATAACTGTAGCTTTGTAGTATAGTCTGATGTCAGGGAGCCTGATTCCTCCAGTTCCTTCTTTCGTTCTCAAGATTGCTTTGGCTATTCGGGGTCTTTTGTGTTTCCATACAAATTGCAAAATTTTTTGTTCTAGTTCTGTGAAAAATGCCAGTGGTAGTTTGATAGGGATTGCATTGAATCTATAGATTGCTTTGGGTAGTAGAGTCATTTTCACAATGTTGATTCTTCCAATCCAAGACATGATATATCTCTCCATCTATTTGTATCATCTTTAATTTCTTTCATGTGTCTTATAATTTTCTGCATACAGGTGTTTTGTCTCCTTAGGTAGGTTTATTCCTAGATATTTTATTCTTTTTGTTGCAATGGTAAATGGGAGTGTTTTCTTGATTTCACTTTCAGATTTTTCATCATTAGTATATAGGAATGCCAGAGATTTCTGTGCATTAATTTTGTATCCTGCCACTTTACCAAATTCATTGATTAGCTCTAGTAGTTTTCTGGTAGCATCTTTAGGGTTCTCTATGTATAGGATCATGTCATCTGCAAACAGTGACAGCTTTACTTCTTCTTTTCCGATTTGGATTCCTTTTATTTCCTTTTCTTCTCTGATTGCTGTGGCTAAAACTTCCAAAACTATGTTGAATAAGAGTGGTGAGAGTGGGCAACCTTGTCTTGTTCCTGATCTTAGTGGAAATGCTTTCAGTTTTTCACCATTGAGGATGATGTTTGCTGTGGGCTTGTCATATATGGCCTTTATTATATTGAGGAAAGTTCCCTCTATGCCTACTTTCTGCAGGGTTTTTATCATAAATGGGTGTTGAATTTGTTGAATTTTGTCAAAAGCTTTCTCTGCATCTATTGAGATGATCATATGGTTTTTCTCCTTCAGTTTGTTAATATGGTTTATCACATTGATAGATTTGCGTATATTGAAGAATCCTTGCATTCCTGGAATAAACCCCACTTGATCATGGTGTATGATCCTTTTAATGTGCTGTTGGATTCTGTTTGCTAGTATTTTGTTGAGGATTTTTGCATCTATGTTCATCAGTGATATTGGCCTGTAGTTTTCTTTCTTTGTCACATCCTTGTCTGGTTTTGGTATCAAGGTGATGGTGGCCTCGTAGGAGTTTGGGAGTGTTCCTCCCTCTGCTATAATTTGGAAGAGTTTGAGAAGGATAGGTGTTAGCTCTTCTCTAAATGTTTGATAGAATTCGCCTGTGAAGCCATCTGGTCCTGGGCTTTTGTTTGTTGGAAGATTTTTAATCACAGTTTCAATTTCAGTGCTTGTGATTGGTCTGTTCATATTTTCCATTTCTTCCTGATTCAGTCTTGGCAGGTTGTGCATTTCTAAGAATTTGTCCATTTCTTCCAGGTTGTCCATTTTATTGGCATAGAGTTGCTTGTAGTAATCTCTCATGATCTCTTTTATTTCTGCAGTGTCAGTTGTTACCTCTCCTTTTTCATTTCTAATTCTATTGATTTGAGTCTTCTCCCTTTTTTTCTTGATGAGTCTGGCTAGTGGTTTATCTATTTTGTTTATCTTCTCAAAGAACCAGCTTTTAGTTTTATTGATCTTCCTTCATTTCTTTTTCATTTATTTCTGATCTGATTTTTATGATCTTTCCTTCTGCTAACTTTGGGGTTTTTTTGTTCTTTCTCTAATTTCTTGAGGTGTAAGGTTAGGTTGTTTATTCGAGATGTTTCCTGCTTCTTAAGGTGGGCTTGTATTGCTATAAACTTCCCCCTTAGAACTGCTTTTGCTGCATCCCACCGGTTTTGGGTCGTTGTGTCTCCATTGTCATTTGTTTCTAGGTATTTTTTGATTTCCTCTTTGATTTCTTCAGTGATCACTTCATTATTAAGTAGTGTATTGTTTAGCCTCCATGTGTTTGTATTTTTTACAGATCTTTTCCTGTAATTTATATCTAGTCTCATGGCATTGTGGTCAGAAAAGATACTTGATACAATTTCAATTTTCTTAAATTTACCAAGGCTTGATTTGTGACCTAAGATATGATCTATCCTGGAGAATGTTCCATGAGCACTTGAGAAAAATGTGTATTCTGTTGTTTTTGGATGGAGTGTCCTATAAATATCAATTAAGTCCATCTTGTTTAATGTATCATTTAAAGCTTGTGTTTCCTTATTTATTTTCATTTTGGATGATCTGTCCATGGGTGAAAGTGGGGTGTTTAAGTCCCCTACTATGAATGTGTTACTGTCGATTTCCCCTTTTATGGTTGTCAGTATTTGCCTTATGTATTGAGGTGCTCCTATGTTGGGTGCATAAATATTTATAATTGTTATATCTTCTTCTTGGATCGATCCCTTGATCATTATGTAGTGTCCTTCTTTGTCTCTTTTAATAGTCCTTATTTTAAAGTCTATTTTGTCTGATATGAGAATTGCTACTCCAGCTTTCTTTTGGTTTCCATTTGCATGGAATATGTTTTTCCATCCCGTTACTTTCAGTCTGTATGTGTCTCTAGGTCTGAAGTGGGTCTCTTGTAGACAGCATATATAAGGGTCTTGTTTTTGTATCCATTCAGCTAATCTGTGTCTTTTGGTGGGAGCATTTAGTCCATTTACATTTAAGGTAATTATCGATATGTATGTTCCTATTCCCATTTTCTAAATTGTTTTGGGTTCGTTATTATAGGTCTTTTCCTTCTCTTGTGTTTCTTGCCTAGAGAAGATCCTTTAGCATTTGTTGTAAAGCTGGTTTGGTGGTGCTGAACTCTCTCAGCTTTTGCTTGTCTGTAAAGGTTTTAATTTCTCCATCAAATCTGAATGAGATCCTTGCTGGGTAGAGTAGTCTTGGCTGCAGGTTTTTCTCCTTCATCACTTTCACTATGTCCTGTCACTCCCTTCTGGCTTGTAGGGTTTCTGCTGAGAGATCAGCTGTTAACCTTATGGGGATTCCCTTATGTGTTATTTGTTGTTTTTCCCTTGCTGCTTTTAATATGCTTTCTTTGTATTTAATTTTTGACAGTTTGATTAATGTGTCTTGGAGTATTCTCCTTGTATTTATCCTGTATGGGACTCTCTGTGCTTCCTGGACTTGATTAACTATTTCCTTTCCCATATTAGGGAAGTTTTCAACTATAATCTCTTCAAATATTTTCTCAGTCCCTTTCTTTTTCTCTTCTTCTTCTGGAACCCCTATAATTCGAATGTTGGTGCGTTTAATGTTGTCCCAGAGGTCTGAGACTGTCCTCAGTTCATTTCATTCTTTTTTCTTTATTCTGCTCGGCAGTAGTTATTTCCACTAGTTTATCTTCCAGGTCACTTATCCGTTCTTCGGCCTCAGTTATTCTTCTATTGATCCCATCTAGAGTACTTTTAATTTCATTTATTGTGTTGTTCATCGTTGCTTGTTTCATCTTTAGTTCTTCTAGGTCCTTGTTAACTGATTCTTGCATTTTGTCCATTCTATTGTCCATTCTATCTCCAAGATTTCGGATCAACCTTACTATCATTATTCTGAATTCTTTTTCAGGTAGACTGCCTATTTCCTCTTCATTTGTTAGATCTGGTGCATTTTTATCTTGCTCCTTTATCTGCTGTGTGTTTTTCTGTCTTCTCATTTTGCTTATCTTACTGTGTTTGGGGTCTCCTTTTTGCAGGCTGCAGGTTCGTAGTTCCTCCTGTTTTTGATGTCTGTCTCCAGTGGCTAAGGTTGGTTCAGTGGGTTGTGTAGGCTTCCTGGTGGAGGGGACTAGTGCCTGTGTTGTGGTGGATGAGGCTGGATCTTGTCTCTCTAGTGGGCAGGTTCACGTCTGGTGGTGTGTTTTGGGGTGTCTGTGGCCTTATTATGATTTTAGGCAGCCTCTCTGCTAATGGGTGGGGTTGTGTTCCCTTTTTGCTAGTTGTTTGGCATAGGTTGTCCAGCACTGTGGCTTGCTGGTCGTTGAGTGAAGCTGTGTGCTGGTGTTAAGATGGAGGTCTCTGGGAGATTTTCGCCGTTTGATATTATGTGGAGCTGGGAGGTCTCTTGTTGACCGGTGTCCTGAAGTTGGCTCTCCTACCTCAGAGGCAGAGCCCTGCCTCCTGGCTGGAGCACCAAGAGCTTTTCATCCACACGGCTCAGGATAAAAGGGAGAAAAAGTAGAGGGAATTAGTAGAAGTATGAGGAAAGAAAGAAGGAAAGGAGGGTAGGAAGGAAGGAAGGAAGAAAGAAAGAAGCAAAGAAGGAAAGAAGGCAAGAAGGGAAGGAAGGAAGGAGGGAAAGAAGGAAAAAAGACAGATAGAAAGAAGATACAGTAAAAATAAAATAAAGTATAATAAAGTTATTGAATTAAAAAATTCTTATTTAGAAAAAAAAAGGGGACAGATAGAACCTTAGGACAAATGTTGGAAGCAAAGCTATACAGACAAAATCTTACACAGAAGCATACACATACACCCTCACTAAAAGAGGTAAATGGGGAAAAATCATAAATCTTGCTGTCAGAGACCACCTCCTCAATTTGGGATGATTCGTTGTCTAAACGAGGGAAGGAAGGAAGGAAGGAAGGAAAGAAAGAAAGAAAGAAAGAAAGAAAGAAAGAAAGAAAGAAAGAAAGAAAGAAAGAAAGAAAGAAAGAAAAGTATAATAACGTTATTAAAATTAAGTATTAAGAAAAAAAAATTAAAAAAAAAAAAAAAACATGGACGGATAGAACCCTAGGACAAATTGGTGGAAGCAAGACTATACAGACAAGATCTCACACAGAAGCATACACATACACATTCACAAAAAGAGGAAAGGGGAAAAAATCATAGATCTTGCTCTCAAAGTCCACCTCCTTAATTTGGGATGATTGGTTGTCTATTCATGTATTCCACAGATACAGGGTATATCAAGTTGATTGTGGAGCTTTAATCCGCTGCTTCTGAGGCTGCTGGGAGAGAGTTCCCTTTCTCTTCTTTGTTCTCACAGCTCCCAGGGCTCAGCTTTGGATTTGGCCCTGCCACTGCGTGTAGGTCGCTGGAGGGCGTCTGTTTTTTGCTCAGACAGGATGGGGTTAAAAGAGCCGCTGATTCGTGGGCTCTGGCGCACTCAGGCCGGCGGTGACGGAGGGGCACAGAGTGCGGGGCGGGCCTGCAGTGGCAAAGGCCGGCGTGACTTTGCACCAGCCTGAGGCGCGCTGTGCGCTGTCCCGGGGAAGTTGTCCCTGGATCCCGGGAACCTGGCAGTGGCGGGCTGCACAGGCTCCGCGGAAGAGGGGTGTGGAGAGTGACTGTGCTCGCACACAGGCCTCTTGGTGGCGGCAGCAGCAGCCTTAACGTTTCCCGCCCACCTCTGGGGTTCGCGCTTTTAGCCGCGGCTCGCGCCTGTCTCTGGAGTTCCTTTAAGCAGCGTTCTTAAACCCCTCTCCTCACGCCCCAGGAAACAAAGAGGGAAGGAAAAGTCTCCCGCCTCTTCGGCAGGTGCAGACTTTTCCCCGGACTCCCTCTCGGCTAGCTGTGGTGCACTAACCCCTTCAGGCTATGTTCAAGCCGCCAACCCCAGTCCTCTCCCTGCGCTCCATGCGAAACCGAAACCCAAGCCTCAGAGCCTCAGCTCGCAGCCCCGCCCGCCCCGGCGGGTGAGCAGACAAGCCTCTCGGGCTGGTGAGTGCCGGTCGGCACCGATCCTCTGTGCGGGAATCTCCCCGCTTTGTCCTCAGCACCCGTTGCTGTGCACTCCTCCGCGGCTTCGAAGCTCCCCCCTCCGCCTCCCGCAGTCTCCGCCCGCGAAGGGGCTTCCTAGTGTGTGGAAACTTTTCCTCCTTCACAGCTCCCTCCCACTGGTGCAGGTGCCGTCCCTATTCTTTTGTCTCTGTTTTTTCTTTTGCCCTACCCAGGTACGTGGGGAGTTTCTTGCCTTTTGGGAGGTCTGAGGTCTTCTGCCGGCCTTCAGTAGGTGTTCTGTAGGAGTTGTTCCACGTGTAGATGTATTTCTGGTGTATCTGTGGGGAGGAAGGTGATCTCCGCGTCTTACTCTTCCGCCATCTTCCACCTTCCCCTGTTGAGAGTTTTTAATCATGAAAAGGTGTTGAATTGTGTCAAATGCTTTTTCTTCATCTATTGAGATGATCATGTGATTTTTACCCAAGGTTGATCATGAGGAAATAGAAAATCTGAACAAATAAAAAGTAAAAAGATTAAATCAGTAATCAAAAATATCCCCAAAAGTAAAAGCCCAGGACCACATGGTTTCACTAGTGAATTCTAACAAATATTTAAAGAATTAATACCAGTCTTTTGCAAAACTCTTCCAAAAAACTGAAGAAGAGGAAGGCTTCCCAATTTATTGTATGAGACCAGCATTACCCTGATACCAAAGTCAGACAAAGACCACTACAAGAAAACTACGTGCCAATAATCATGATGAGCTTAGATGCAAAAATTCTCAACATTATAGACCAAGTGGATCTCACAGACATATTCATAACATTTCATCCAATGGCAGCCGAATGCACACCCTTTTCAAACACACAGAACATTTTCTAAGATCATATGTTGAAGTCTCAACAAATTAAAGAAGACAAATTATATCAAGTATTGTTTTTTTGAGCACAATGGTATAAAACTAGAAATCAATAACAGAAGGAAAGCTGGAATTCACAAATACATGGGTATTAAACAACACACTCTTGAGCAACCAATAGCTCAAAGAAGAAATCCAAAGAGAAATAAAATCTTCAGACAGATGAAAATATCTTAAGACAGATGAAATACAACATAACAAAACATATGACGTACAGAAACAGCAGTTCAAAGAGTAAAGTTTATAGTGATAAACACATACATCAAGAAAAAAGATACATCTCAAATAAACAACATAAATTTATACCTTACAAGAAAAAGGACGAAGTCCAAACTTAGCAGAAGAAAGGAAATGATAAAGATTAGAGCATAAATACATGAAACAGGAAAACAGTAGAAAAATTATCAAAACTAGGAACTGGTTCTTTGAAAATATAAACAAAATTGACAAATCTTAGGTAAAGACCAACCAAGAAAAAAGAGAGGACCCAAATTAATAAAATTATAAGTGAAAGGAGAGATATTACAACTGATACCACAGAAATATAAAGGATCATAAGACTACTATGAACTATTATGTCAATAAATTGGATAACCTAGAAAAATGGATACATTTCTAGGAATATACTACCTACCAAGACTGAAAAAAGAAGAAACAGACAATCTGAACAGACCAATAATGAATAAGGAGAATGAATCAGTAATCAAAAGCCTCTCAAAAAAAGAAAAACCTGTGGCCAGATAGTTTTACTGGTGAATTCTACCAAACATTTAAATAGAGCTAGTGTTAATCTTTCTCAAATTCTTCCAAAAATTGAAGAAGAAGGGACACTCTCAAATATACTTTATGAGGCCAGCATTACTCTGATTCCAAAGCCAAATAAAGACACTACAAGAAAACTACAAACCAATACACGTGATGAATATAAATGTAAAAATTCTCAACAAAATTCTAGCAACCTGAACTCAACAGCACATTAAAAGGATCATACACCATGAACAAGTGAGATTTATGCCTGAGATGCAAGGACAGCTTAATATACACACAAAATTAATGTGATACACTACATTAATGGAAGATTTTAAAGTCCAATGTAGCAATTTATTTTCTTTTCCTGTTAGAAAATATTCCAAGGAAATGTTGCCTAATCCAAGGACACAAAGATTTTTCTACTGTGCTTCTTTAAGAAGATTAATGATTTAAAATTTTACATCTGGGTTTATGATTTAATTTCTGTATATGATACAATGTAGGATTGACATTTATTTATTTATTTATTTATTAGTGTTCAATGTTTCCAGCACGAATTGTTGAAAAGACTATACTTTCTCCACTGTGTTGCCTTTGTATATCTACTGAGGATAAATTACCTGTAGATATGATTTTATTTTGGAGCATTCTATTCTGCTCCATTGATCTGTGTGTGTCTCCTTTTTCCAGCTCCTATATTTGTTACTATATTCGTCTGTAGTTTACATTTCATGTTATCCCATTGTTTGGTTTTTATGTCAGGATAATACTAGCCTTATAACATGAGTTAGAAATTGTTCCCTCCACTTCCATTTACTGAACGTTTGTAATTTTTTTGAGACTAAAGAAATGGGTGATAGAAGCTACTTCAACATATTGGAAAATCAAAGCAGTGAGTACACTTAGGATCTAACCCCTTAGCAAATTTCAAGTGTACAATAGAGTACTGTTGACTATAGTCACACTGTAGTACATTATTTCTCTAGAACTTATTTATTTTAAATAACTGAAACTTTGTACCCTTTGACTAACATCTCTGATTTCCCTACCTCCCCATGATGGATGTAAATTAGCTTGATTGTAGTTATTACTTCACAATGTATACGTATATTGAAACACTAAATTCTACACTTTAAATATACACAATTTTTTTTGTCAATTATACCTTAAAAATCTGGATTTTTTTTAAAGAGAAAAAGAAAATCAAAGGGGAATTGTTTTCATTTTTAAATGAAATGTAATATATTACTTCAAATATATGTTTAACATATGTTTAATGTATATGACTTCCTACTTTGATTTAGGAAGCAGTTAGAAATTATTCTAATAAGCCTGGGTGTAATGATTTCATAGCTTCCAGTTTCTACACTAATATCTCTCCAATTTTTCTTTGGAGAGTAAAAAAAAAACGTAAATATAGCTGTTAATGAAAAACCGTGTTTAAGTACCACATGCAAAGCTCCTACGCACTTGTAAATTGGTGGTGGTTGTGAGAAGTGTCCTCAGAAAATGTGAAAAAAAAAGAGATTACCAGCTTTATGCAATTTTTCTCCTTTACCAAGAATTGAAACGTTAAGTAAAAAGTAATGTTAAAATTGAAGAAGTTCTTTTGATACGAAACTATGGGGAAATTTATTTTAATTGGAATGGCTCAGACATATCCCTTAATATTCTTACCAGCATATTATTATTTATTTTAGGGATTTAACTCTTAAACAATTAAGGCAAATATTCATAATCATTTGCACTCTTCTAGACATAGTTACTTTCTCAACGAACATGAGAATAATAATCATTTTATTAACATTTGATTTATTCATGAGTTTACTAAAAAGCACCAAGCATAGTGCCTCCACTATAGTAAGTTTGCAAAATGCACTAGCCACCTTGCCTCTCTTAGCAGATTTCAAATAATTTTCACACACTAGGCACCATTTCTTACAATAATCTTTTGGTGTAAGGAAGAAAGGAATAATTAACATAATTTACAGATGATAAAATGTCTAGATATAGAGAGGGATACATATTCTGGCCAATGTTAAATGACTGATAACTATATTTTAATATACAATAATTCAACTTATTAATACATTAATACTATTAATGTATTTTCTCAATTCCAAGTGAAGACTAAAATATTAGGCAATGTGAAAACGTTAAGACACTGAATGATAAACTAGAAAACATATATAATTACAGAACATAACAACAGTTTAAAAGACTGATCTTCAAATCAGCACGTGTGAACCCCAGAGGGTAAAACATATGTTCCATTGGGATGTGATGATAATAAGAGCAGCTAGCATTTGTTGAATTATTATTCTAGGCATGAGATACATATTTGCTAATGTAATTCTCACAACCCTAGAGTATAGGTACTTTATTTCAGATGAAAAAAAAATTGAAGCACAATAGACAAAATTAAAAAATAGAATTTCAATGAATATTTATTACCAATAAGAGTAACATATAGTTTTAATTATATTCAATATTTGTGTCTATAGTAAAGCATGTGACTTTTAAGTAGTAAACATTTATAATTCATAAATTTATAAAATGTTTTCTTAAATATGTGATCAAAATTTTGGAGACTACTGATGAATTATTTTGGAAATGCTAGTTCCATTTAACCTAAGGGAAAAATACTTAACCTGTCTTCCTCACATCTAAAATTGCTATGACTATTCTAATCAAAAACTAAATGAGTTTAAAATGTTCTCATGAATACTATTTTCACAAGGTTCAATGGTAACTTAAAAAGGCCAAATTAAGAAGCTCTAAGATGCCGGTAAGAGTTTTATGGGCTTGGGATCAAGAAACTAGTCTTAGTTTCAGTTTTGTTGTGTCTCTATTTTGCTGAAGTTATTCTTAAATTAGAGTGCATTCACTATGGCTCCTCAAAGGTGATAGGAAAATAAAATTCCATAGTTAAAATGAAGGATTTGGGGATACAGAGACTATTTTCTCTCCCCAAGAATTTAATGGTCTGCTGTATTCAAAGTAGAATCGCTTCCTACTCTTCCAGTAGTCAATCTCAAAACATGCCTCCCTTTTTTTTAACAAATATTTATTGGGGGCCTACTATGTGTCAGGTAATTCTTTTTTCCCCAGTTTTATTGAGATATAATTGACATTTGTAATTTGTAACTATGTGAGGTGACAGATGTTAACTAAACATCTTGTGGTAAACATTTTACAATATATACATGTATCAAATGTTGTACACTTTAAACTTACACAATGTTATAAGTCAATTGTATCTTAGTAAAACATTCCCATTTTTAAGGTTGACTATTCCCAGTATGGATAGATTACTGCAGTGGTTAAAATATTCCAGTTATTTCCAAATTTCTTCTATCTGAGTATAGTTCTCTATGTATATTAAGTATCCTTATGTATATTAAGAATTTTTCCATTGCTGATGAAATCGAATATTCCTGAGGAAGGGTTATATTTTAAGGAAATTCTCTTTTATTCATAAAATTATATTTGCTTAAAAACTTCATTCAAAACCCTAGTAAGTGCTGTGGGGAATAAGAAAGAGAAAAAACTTTGTCCTGATATCTAATAAAATTATAATCTTGTAGGAATGGTAGGTGGATAATATGAGATTTTTCTCTAATGTGGTATATCAGTAGAAGTAGAGAGTTATGGGAGGTTTCCCAAGAAATCAAGCACAAGATTGAGGAAGGATTCATGTGGAAAATGTATCTGAGTTAAAGGAAAAGGGTAATTGGACAGAGAAAAAGGGGATGGGATTTCAGAAGAAATGAAATGAAGTGGGACATGAAGGTAGGAAATTAGAACGTTTCACTTGATAATAACAATATACACTAATTAATTTCCTTGCAATTTGTTAACTTACTTACAAACATATACATTAACTGTAACCACTGTTCATGAAATTTCAAAAACATTAATCTTATCATTATAGCAGCCCTATGAAGCAGATATTAGTGAATATATTAGCTTTGCTTTATAGTAGAAGAAATTGAATATTTTAACTAATTGTCCCAGGTTACACAACTAGGAAGTGTGTAACCTCGCACTGAAGTTTGATCCCAGTTTGGTTTCAGATTCTGTGTTTATAGGAGTGACCATATAATTTATCTTCCAAACTGGGACATTTTGGAGAGCAAAGCAATCCTTTACTAACAATTAGCAAGGCACAATAGGTGTAAATCAGGACTGTTTAAATAAACAAGGATAAATGGTCATCCTAACTCTAAGACCAGTAGAGCAGATAATATGAAAAATGTATTTTCTCTCCCTCATATCTCTGGTGTAAATGCTAATTCTTACATTAAAACACAAAGGCAGTCCAATCCTTTTTAGTTTTTCTTGGGTCAAATATATATTTAAAAATTTAGTGAAGTCTCTTACCAGAAAATGAACATGTGTATATGCATGCATGTGTATTTGCAAATATACGTGCATAAAATTTCTGGATATCCGGACTCCTCAAGTCCATTCACTCTTGTTCCTCAGAGGGGCTCCTGACTTCACACAGAGGTTATGATTTAGACACAGAAAGTAGTACAGTCTTGTCTATTAGTTTATCACTTGTTAACTGTAAGATTGCTGAATTATGACTGAAAAGTTTTGACTTGCAGTTTGCACAAAATATATTAAATATTTCAGATTAAGGTTTTTAATGAAGAATTGTAGTCAGTGAAAAATACATAACAGATTTTCTTCCTTCAAGATGTGTAACATTTTGTAAGTCTGAACTGTGTACAGAATAACAAGAAGATGAAGTTTAAAATGAGTATAAGCTTCTATGATTATTACCCCAATATTTGTTCTAAAAAGCTAACAGCTTTTATATCCCCAAAATTACCTTCATTTTTCAGGGGTGAATTTTTTTTTCTGCATATTGAAAGAGATCCATAGTGGTGCAGAAAACAAAACAAGACAAATTAGTATGTCTAAGAAGAAATGAATGCTTGTTAAACCAATTCATTGATTTGTAGTAGACCATCAACTTGAGATATACTGTCAAATTTTACAAGCATATTTATTAGTTATATCCATATACAGCCACTTTTAAAGTAATGCAAATACAATTTAAACTGGCCGATATGACATTTATAGACCTAAATAAGGATCAAAAATTATTAATGCCAAACTTGAAGGTTATCTTTCAAAGTTGATGGAGAATATCAATGCCTATGTGGAAAAAATGGATTAAGATCATTGGATCAAACTAAGAATCAGTACAACTCAGTCAAAATAGAGATTGAGATGAAATGGACTTTGCATAATTCTACAAATCTGAAGGCAGTGTTACTGTTCAGGAGCACCAACTCTGAATGAGGATGTGGCTTTTCTGATGCCGAGTTTGGCTTAAGAGGGTCATGGATACCTCTGAACATTCCCTGAGAGTGTCAATGCATAGGCTGTTTGTGACAGTTCTTCATGAACATGAGTTGTTTAGCTCCATGTTTCAAAGGACAATGGCACACTAGGACCTATCTTGCATTTATGTTTTCACTGACAGCTGCTACCCCTCCTTAGCAACTCCACTGAGAGACGCTCCACTGAGAGATATTGCCTCTGCTCCTGATACATGTGGCTATTTCATTTCCAGTGGAAGTGTATACATTTAGGCTTGAAAGCTTAATATAATTTTACATAGATAGTTGCTTATGGTCCCTTTCTGTCAATATATTACACTTGGAAAGTATAATAGTTCCAAATATTGAAAACATTTTTTAAAAACCTATATTTCTTTTAAAATCTTGTTGATAAAATAATTTTGAAATTGAGAAATCCTTTAAAGAAAGACTGTTTTCACCATAAGATAAAAAAATGCTTTTAATTAACCATAATGCTGTTGAAGTTCTTAAATAATTTCTTTTATGTATGCTAAACATTTCCCTTGAAAACTCATATGCTCCAGTGCATTTTAAGGTTTTTATTTTTTAAAAAGTACAACAGTAAACATATACTCAATCTAGATTAAATTTCAGCAGTTCCAATTCAGGAGAATTGAATTGCTGACTTTTAATATACAAACTCCACGATTACTAGAAATGTTTGAGAGAAATTACATCTCCCTATTTATAGTATTAGTTGTCACTACAAAATAATGAAACTACTTTTAAAATATATTAGAACTTGAACATTTCCAAAGGTACTGGTCCATTTCACTTACCTTGGAACCATGCTATCATTGTACAAAATAGTTTAATAAGTGCTCTTGGGGACTGCTGCTTCCTCTTTATGTCTAGAATGATAGCAAATCTTTACCATTTAAGGATTCATTTAAACTTTGAAAATAGTCAGAAAATCATTTAGAATTAATTATGCTGAATGAAAATTGTGATCAAGGAGAGTAAAATTTCAGTGTTGTTTAAAGAACAGTTTTAAAGACAGCATGTCATGAACTAGAGTGGTTTTAAGGTGAAAACACCAATCTATCAGACCCTAAACAAGACTGAAAACGCTGAACAGGATGAAAGCTAACAGATCTCAACTCAGGCTGCACTTAAGAATCGGGTGAGTAGTATTTAAAACACATAGCTACTGTGACCATTCTTGCTTTTGCTTTTGTTTCTTTCTTTAAAATTTAATCCTAAGGGTCAGTATATTTTTGAAAATTTATTATTATGGATAAAATTGCTACACAGTGGTTACATTTATGAGAAGTTTTGTTTGGCTATGTGATCTCAATATTAGATGTGAAATACTAGGAGTTAAATCTCTTTGCTGCACTGAGATGTCTGAGCACAGCAGTCAATTACTACATGGTTCAATTTCAGGCACAAAAAGGGCCCTGATGCCAACATTTCATTCTACTTGCTTTCCTACTTTTTAGAGGATGCTTAAACAATCATTAACATTTTACCACTTCAGTCCTTAGTATTTTGATCCTGTTTAAGAAAACATATCTTTGGGGTTGGGACATGCCGTTTTCATGTATTATTAGAGGACACATACAAAACACAATCACCCATATAAACCAGCTATCTGAGAAGTGCTTTGGCTGGGAGAACATATGCAGAGATAAAGAACAAATTAAAATGAAAATCTAATAAGAAGAAATTGATAGTTGGAAAATTTTTCACCTCACAGAGAGGAAATTATAATAGGAAGTTTTGAACTCCCACAAAAAATATGATTTAAAATTCTTCCCAACTTTAGACTGTGTATATAACTTATTGATTTTAAAACTATTAACTTAGGGGACTTCCCTGGCGGCACAGTGGATAAAAATCTGCCTGTCATTGCAGGGGACATAGGTTCGAGCCCTGGTCTGGGAAGATCTCACATGCCGCAGAGCAACTAAGCCCATGCGCCACAACTACTGAGCCTGCACTCTAGAGCCTGCAAGCCACAACTACTGAGCCCACATGCCATAACTACTGAAGCCCACGCACCTAGAGCCCATGCTCCGCAACAAGAGAAGCCACCACAATGAGAAGTTCGCTTACTGCAACGAAGAGTAGCCCCCGCTTGCCGCAACTAGAGAAAGCCTGTGCGCAGCAACGGAGACCCAACGCAGCCAAAAATAAATTAATTTTTTAAAAAAAGATTTACTTAGAAAGGATTTTGGAATATGATCAATAAATATTTAAGAAAGAAAAATATTTGTTCAGAGTTTAACAAATTCTCACATCCTACAGATGACAGATTTCTGAGAGTACACGTTTTACTTTTTTGTCAAAATTTAGTCACTTTATTCTCCATGTACCCTTTTAAACGTTTAATATTTTTGGTTCATGTTTTTATTATTTAAACTTTCCCTTGCATAAATGAAAATTCACTTTTACTTTACTATTCAATATCTCTATATTTTATATTTGTAACTAAGATATTTTGAAGGTTATAGGCCTGATAATAGTCATTTAATTTACAAAACCATTCTTAATTATTTGTTTCTAACTATGAATTTTTGTGACATTCTATTTCACTAATTTCTATCTTAGATGACAATAAAAATATCCCCTTTTATTCAATTCCTGCAATCTCTGCCTTATATACAGAGGAATTATATCTACTTGGAGGCACAAGAATAAAATATTTCAACGTCACTTCCACTTCTACACATACTTGAGTAGCTGGTAACAAACTTGCCCTCCCACCATAAATAATCAGATATTTGGACAAAATGTTCTCAGTCACAGGACAACAGGTAACAAAGACTGTGATAATGTGCTTTGTATGTGTAGAGCTGGTTTATTTTGATGTTTTAAAGAAAATCTTACTCCAATTCAATGAAATTCAAACTTTCTAATGTTAAAGACCTTGTAGATATCTCTTTTCTTTGGACTATGTACTCCTTTCTTTCTAGTCCATCTTACTGGCCTGAAGAGCTTTGGTATCAGTATGGTTATGGTCGTAATAAACTCTAAACATTTACTATGTCTTTGGAATCATTGTTCATAAATACTAGAAATTGCTTTTCTAATCATAATATTAGAACATTATACATCTAGAATCTTTAGCAATTAGTTTATTATTTTCTGTTTTATATTTGGAGTCAAATACATTTTAGGTTTTATACAGGATTTACTCTTTAACTATGTAATGAACACCATGCTGACTGACACTTTCACAGAAAGTAAGCTGATATTTATCGCATTTTGGCACATTTTCGTGCCCAAATGATAACGTGTACAGGTTTTCCCCCATGAAGATTTTAAAGAGAACCATAACAAGATGAAAAGACCCTCAGAATGGGAGAAAATATTTGCAAATGAAGCAACTGACAAAGGATTAATCTCAAAATATACAAGCAGCTCATGTAGCTCAATATCAAAAAAACAAACAAATCCGAAGATGACATACAGATGGTCAACAAACACATGAAAAGATTATCACCATCACTAATCATTAGAGAAATGCAAATCAAAACCACAATGAGGTATCACCACACATGGTCAGAATGGCCATCATCAAAAAATCTACAAACAATAAATGCTGGAGAGGGTGTGGAGAAAAACGAACCCTCTTGCACTCTTGGTGGGAATGTAAATTGATACAGCCACTATGGAGAACAGTATGGAGGTTCCTTAAAAAACTAAAAATAGAACTACCATATGACCCAGCCATCCCAGTACTGGGCATATACCCCAAGAAAACCATAATTCAAAAAGATACATGTACCCCAATGTTCACTGCAGCACTATTTACAATAGCCAGGACATGGAACCAACCTAAATATCCATTTACAGATGAATGGATAAAGATGTGGTACTTATATACAATGGAGTATTACTCAGCCATAAAAAGGAATGAAATTGAGTCGTTTGTCGTGAGGTGGATGGACCCAGAATCTGTCATACAGAGTGAAGTAAGTCAGAAAGAAAAAAAACAAATACCAAAAATTAACGTGTATATATGGAATCTAGAAAAATGGTACTGATGAACTTGGTGGCAGGGCAGGAATAGAGACAGACATAGAGAATAGACTTGACACATGCTAGTGGGAAGCTGCTATGTAGCATAGGGAGATCAACTTGGTGCTTTGTGACAACTTAGAGGGGTGGGATGGGGAGGGTGGGAGGGAGGCCCAAGAGGGGCGTGATATAGGTATACATATAGCTGATTCAGTTCGTTGTACAGCAGAAACTAACACAACATTGTAAAGCAATTATAACCTAATAAAGGTGAAAAAATATTTTTAATTTAAAAAAAACATTTTAAGGCAAAATTAAAATGTCAAATGGTATTGTTTTTAGAAAACTAGAAGAAAAAATTTTGAATTTACTTGTTTTTGTATCATCATATATATCTAATGTCTGGCATGTACCAAAGGCTAATCTTGAGCATTCTGGAGTGTGGAGCTATTACCTAATAACTCTGTATTTAAGACAGGAGAAACCTGTATAAGTTAATACAGTTAATCCGAATCACTGATATTGTAATGTTCTCAAATTCCACCCCCCCAGAATATTTTCAGTATTTTTTTAGAATGAAGTGCATTTTATTTAATGTTAATTCTTTGAAAATGTTTGCCTCTCAAATAACTGGCCACTCTGATTAATTAAAATACCTAACATTATTAACTCTTACTAACAGAGTTTATTCTATATTTTTCAATAAACTAGTGATTTAATGTATTATTTAGAGTTTTTACACTTTTGTAGGGATATTATAATTTATAACTAATGATTATTTATACACATATACATGTGTAGACATGTTTGCTTTTTAGCTCATGTAAGCATATTTATCTTCATATATGTATATAAATGTATGTATATATGTATGTATGTGTGTATATATATCCATGTGTATGTATGCAAGTGTGATTGTATGTATATACAAATATATACACAATGATGAAACACAGGGCATGATATGTTCAGTATGCCTTTAGAATCAAGTGTATATTATTAATACATATATTTTATTATAGTTTATATAATGCAATTCACTGGCCAGACACATTTAACAAACCATAAGAATAAACTATAAAACTTTGATTTTTAAAGAATTGTGTATGTTACAGAGTCCTACTACATATTTTTTGTCAGTTAACCATGTCTTGATATTTCATAAAACAAAGTTGATGAAATGAACGTTTCCAATTACTGATGCAGTTATTTTTGTGCTTTAGTATTCTTTTGGAAAGAAAAGTGGCACTCTGGGAAGCCTCATGACATATGTCAGGTAACAAAGAGATAATTTAGTAATTTAGAGCATTTGTTTTTCAGTCTGTGTCACCATCTATCCTGTGAACCAAGAAACAATATAGTTGATCCAAAATTAGCCATCCTTTCTCTCTCTACTAATTTCCACATCCAAGTCAAACATAAGATATTCTACATTACTTATAAACATATCTCACAGGAGTGCATCAAGTGCACTGTGATCACTTCTGAAGCACAGAAATTATAATTGGATTTATCATGTCCCTATAATTGGCACTTCTTTCTCCAATTATCTGTCCTAATCTAGTTTTCTGTTGGTAATTCTAATACAATATTTAAGAATAGTATGAAATAACTAGCACCATCTGCAGTCTCAAAAAATTGGACCAGCAACCCCTCATGGTTTTTCTGGGACGTCTTTTAAAATATGATGGAAACTATATATCTTCCCTCCAGAAACATATTACAAACAAGAAGTTCCATAAACTACAAGGAGTTTAAAAATGCCCTGAGACCCCTGTAATAATGGGAGGGTCCTTCTGCCCAGGGCACTTTCAAGACAGGTCGATTTACCTGCTGTGCTATATTTAGCCAGTCAAGTAATGCATCAGAAATATGTTCCTCTCAGAAACTTTGATCTATCTTAGGCCAAAATTAAAGTATATTATTTGATGACTTTCTATTTCCTTTTCCCACTCATGTTTGAACATGAGGGGAAACCTGAAAAAGAAGAAGTGATTCACCTACCAGTGTTTTGCAAGAATTAAATCACTACCAAAATTACTGGAGATTTAAGAAGAATGGAAGTAAAAAATAGAAAACTTTATAAAATATCTGGTGAGAATTGAAAGTTTAACTTCTAGGGAAGAGTTTTATTTGTGGGACAGCCATTGTTGTACTAAAATTCAAAGGCAGGTTGCGTAAGAGACCCCAGCAAAGAAAAAGTGATAGGGATTCCATAAGTATAATTTTGCAGAGAGATGGTAGTTACTTCTTTTTTTTTTACTTGTGTGTGTTTTGTTTTGTTGAGGAATGCATAATACAGAAGAAAGGAAAATATGTAGATTTTGAAGAATGATTATGAAATAAAAATTCTTATAATTATCCTACTGAATTAAGATATTGATTATTGCCTCTATTAGAGTTCTCCAGAGAAACAGAACCAGTAAATTTAATCAACAGACCTATACTCTGAAAACTTTGAGAGACAGACAGACAGATCATTATAAGGAATGGGCTTACTCGATTATGGTTGCTGACAAGGCCCAAGATCTGCCGTAAGCAAGCTGGGTATCTAGCAGAGCTGATGGTGTAGCTCCAGTCTGAAGGCTAGCCAACTTGAAATCTAGGAAAAGCTGATGTTTCTATTTGAGACTGAAGGTAGGAAAAGATCCATGTTTCATATCAAAGACATTCAGGCAGGAAGAGTTTCCTCTTAAAGTAGATCAGCCTTTTTGTTCTATTCAGGCCTTTGACTGAGTGGATGAGGCCCACTCATGCTAGGGAGAGCAATCTGCTTTACTCAGTCTACCAACTCAAATGTTAATCTCATCCCAAAACACCACACCTTCACAGACATACCCAGAATAATGTTTAATCAGATTATCTGGACATCCCATGGCCCATTCAAGTTGACATATAAAATTAATGATTATACTCCCAGAAACTTAGTTTCCCTGTGTGTTCCTTTATGATCATAGTTCTCTGGCTAATGCTGAGAGAAAACCACTATCAGATGTTTAAAAATAATTTTGCCTGTTTAGTAACTTTATAAAATATATATATTCTTCTATAAATTTATTTTCCCAATATTTGTAAGTTTCATACATACTGATTCTTGAAGCTGTTATTAATTTTCATTGCTATATAATATCCTATTGCATTAATGTACCACCTTTTACTAAGAATACTGCTGTTGATACACATTTGAAAAGTATCCAGACTGGGGCTAGTATGAATAAATCTGCCATCACTATCCTTATACCTTTCTTCTGATGCACATGAAATTATAAGAATTTTAAATAGAAATAAAATTACTGCATCATAGGATATATAAAACTTTAATTTGTATACATGATGTCTATATGTGTGTAGGTCTTTTTCTGGATTATTTGTTAAAATTATCTGTTTGTATATTATTGTGCAATACTACACTGGTTTAACCACATTTTCTATAGCACATATTTATAGCTGAAAGTATCAATATTTCAAATTTGTTCCCATTAAAGATTATTTTGGCTATTGATCATTTATGTTTTCATATACATATTAGAACAGTGTTAAATATTTTGTTAAAATTTTGATTGTTGTTTGACAATGTATAGATTTACTTGGATACAAATGATATTTACAGTATTAATGCATCAGTCCATAAACACAATACATCTGTCAATTTTTTAATGTTTGTCAAAATTCCCTATGCAAATATTCTTAGATTTGATCCATGTTGTTTCATTGTTTTCGTGATTTTATACAGTTTAATTTTTTATTTGTGAGGCTTAATAATATTGACAAATCAAAGATTCTGTATATTCATGTTTATGGAATAAATTTAACAGACTTTATTATTCTAATAATTTAGCTTTTGATTCTTAACCTTTCCTAATCTACTACAATCCTATTATCTGAATGCTATCTCCTTTCTTCATCTCTTTCCTTCTGGGATCCCACTGACATGAATTAATGTTAGACCTCTCATTATCCCACAACGTTCGACACTTGTTTGTTTGCTTGTTTTCTTGTTTTCCTTAAAGTTTATATTCTCCAAATTTTTGCTTCTCTATCCTAAATTCACTGTCCCTCCTGTCTTCTCCACTGTGCCATTGAGCGCATAGAATGAATTTCTTATATTAGATGTAATATTCTCCATACCAAAACTAGCGATCAGTTCTTTATATGGTTTATATTCCCCCATGAGGACTTCCATACCTTCATCCATTTGAAGAGCACAACATTATCTTAGGCAGCATAGTTATACCTGCTTTATAGTCTTTAATACTTCCAATATCTGGATTATCTCAGGGTTGGCATCTATTGATTACTTTTCCTTGGAAAAATGGTTGCTTTTCCCGTTTCCTCTTCTTAACATTGTACTGATAATTTGCAAGTCACATAACATTTTCTTTTTAACATCTTTATTGGATTATAATTGCTTTACAATGTTGTGTTAGTTTCTGCTGTATAGCAAACTGAATCAGCTATATTTATACCTATATACCGATATCCCCTCCCTCTTTCTTCTCCCTCCCACCCTCCCTATCCCACCCCTCTAGGTGGTCACATAACACAGAGCTGATCTCCCTGTGCTATGTGACTGCTTCCCACTAGCTAGCTATTTTATATTTGGTAGGGTATATATGTCAATGCTACTCTTTCACTTCGTCCCAGTTTACCCTTCCCCCTCCCTGCGTCCTCAAGTCCATTCTCTACGTCTGCATCTTTATTCTTGTCCTGCCCCTATCTTCATCAGAACTTTTTTTTTTCAGATTCCATATATATGGTATTTGTTTTTGTCTTTCTGACTTACTTCACTCTGTGTGACAGACTCTGGGTTCATCCACCTCACTACAAATAACTCAATTTCGTTTCTTTTTATGGCTGAGTAATATTCCATTGTATATATGTGCCACATCTTCTTTATCCATTCACCTGTCGATGGACACTTAGGTTGCTTCCATGTCCTGGCTGTTGTAAATAGTGCTGCAAAGAACATTGAGGTACATGACTCTTTTTGAATTATGGTTTGTAAGGGTATATGCCCAGTAGTGGGATTGCTGGGTCATATGCTAGTTCTATTTTTAGTTTTTTAAGGAACCTCCATACTGTTCTCCACAGTGGCTGTATTAATTTACATTCCCACCAACAGTGCAAGAGGGTTCGCCTTTCTCCACACCTTCTGCAGCATTTATTGTTTGTAGATATTTGGATGATGAGCATTCTGACCATGTGACATAATACCTAACTGTGGTTTTGATTTGCATTTCTCTAATGATTAGTGATGTTGAGCATCTTTTCATGTGTTTGTTGGCAATCTGTATGTCTTCTTTGGAGAAATGTCTTTTTAAGTCTTCTGCCTATTTCAGGATTGTGTTGTTTTTTTTCATATTAAGCTGCATGAGCTGCTTGTATATTTTGGAGATTAATCCTTTGTCAGTTGCTTCCCTTGTAAATATTTTCTCCCATTCTGAGGGTTGCCTTTTCATGCTGTTTATGGTTTCCTTTGCTGTGAAAAAGCGTTTAAGTTTCATTAGGTCCCATTTGTTTATTTTTGTTTTTATTTCCATTTCTCTAGGAGGTGGGTCAAAATGGATCCTGCTGTGATTTATGTCAGAGAGTGTTCTGCCTAGGTTTTCCTCTTAGAGTTTTATAGTGTCTGGCCTTACATTTAGGTGTTGAGTTCATTTTGAGTTTATTTTTGTGTATGGTATTAGGGAGTATTCTAATTCATTCTTTTACATGTAGCTGTCCAGTTTCCCCAGCACCACTTATTGAAGAGACTGTCTTTTCTCCATTGTATATTCTTGTCTCCTTTATCAAAGATAAGGTGACCATATGTGCGTGGGTTTATCTCTGGGCTTTCTATCCTGTTCCATTGATCTATATTTCTGTTTTTGTGTCAGTACCATACTGTCTTGACTACTGTAGCTTTGTAGTATAGTCTGAATGCAAGGACCCTGATTCCTCCAGCGCCGTTTTTCTTTCTCAAGATTGCTTTGGCTATTCAGGGTCTTTTGTGTTTCTATACAAATTGTGAATTTTTTGTTCTAGTTCTGTGAAAAATGCCATTGGTAGTTGATAGGGATTGCATTGAATCTGTAGATTGCTTTGGGTAGTATAGTCATTTTCATAATGTTGATTCTTCCAATCCAAGAACATAGTATATTCCTCCATCTGTTTGTATCATCTTTAATTTATTTTATTAGTGTCTTATAGTTTTCTGCATACAGGTCTTTTGTCTCCTTAGGTAGGCTTATTACTAGATATTTTATTCTTTTTGTTGCAGTGGTAATTGGGAGCGTTTCCTTTATTTCTCTTTCAGATTTTTCATCGTTGGTGTATAAGAATGCAAGAGATTTCTGTGCATTAATTTTATATCCTGCTACTTTACCAAATTCATTGATTAGCTTTAGGAGTTTTCTGGTAGCATCTTTAGGATTCTCTATGTGTAGTATCATGACATCTGCAAACAGTGACAGTTTTACTTCTTCTTTTCTAATTTGGATTCCTCATATTTCTGTTTCTTCTCTGAAGGCTGTGGCTAAATGTTCCAAAACTATGTTGAATAATAGTGGTGAGAGTGGACAACCTTGTCTTGTTCCTGATCTTAGTGGAAATGCTTTCAGTTTTTCACCACTGACAGCGATGTTGGTTGTGGATTTGTCATATATGGTCTTTATTATGTTGAGTTAGGTTCCTTCTATGTCTACTTTCTGGAGAGTTTTTATCATAAATTGGTGTTGAATTTTGTTGAAAACTTTTTCTGCATCTATTGAAATAATCATATGGTTTTTTATCTTTCAATTTGTTAATATGGTGTATCACATTGATTGCTTTGCATACACTGAAGAGTCCTTGCATTCCTGGGATAAACCCCACTTAATCATGCTGTATGATCCTTTAATATGCTGCTGGATTCTGTGTGCTAGTATTTTCTTGAGGATTTTCGCATCTGTGTTCATCAGTGATATTGTCCTGTAGTTTTCTTTAATTGTGACATCTTTGGTTTTGGTATCAGGGTGCCGGTGGCATTGTAGAATGAGTTTGGGAGTGTTCCTCTCTCTGCTATATTTTGGAAGAGTTTGAGAAGGATAGGTGTTAGCTCTTCTCTAAATGTTTGATAGAACTAGCCTGTGAAGCCATCTGGTCCTGGGCTTTTGTTTGTTGGAAGACCTTTAATCACAGTTTCAATTTCATTGATTATGATTGGTCTGATTATATTTTCTGTTTCTTCCTGATTCAGTCTTGGAGGGTTGTGCTTTTCTAAGAATTTGTCCATTTCTTCCAGGTTGTACATTTTATTGGCATATAGTTCCTTGTAGTAATCTCTCACGATCCTCTGTATTTCTCCAGTGTCAGTTGTTACTTCACCTTTTCATTTCCAGTTCCGTTGATTTCATTCTCCCTTTTTTTACATGATGAGTCTGGCTAATGGTTTATCAATATTTTTTATCTTCTCAAAGAACCAGCTTTTACTTTTATTGATCTTTGCTATCGTTTCCTTCATTTCTTTTTCATTTATTTCTGATCTGATTTTTATGATTTCTTTCCTTCTGCTAACTTTGGGTTTTTTTGGTTCTTCTTTCTCTAATTGCTTTAGGTATAAGGTTAAGTTGTTTATATGAGATTTTTCTTGTTTCTTGAGGTAGGACTGTATTGCTATAAACTTCCCTCTTAGAACTGTTTTTGCTGCATCCCATAGGTTTTGGGTCATCATGTTTTCATTGACATTTGCTTCTAGGTATTTTTTGATTTCTCTTTGATTTCTTCAGTGATCTCTTGGTTATTTAGTAGTGTATTCTTTAGCCTTCATGTGTTTGTATTTTTTACAGTTTTTTTTTCCTGTAATTGATATCTAGTCTTATAGCTTTGTGGTCAGAAAAGAATGTTCCATGAGCACTTGAGAAGAAAGTTCATTATGTTGTCTTTGTGTGGAATGTCCTATAAATATCAGTTAAGTCCATCTTGTCTGATGTGTCATTTCAAGCTTGTTTTTCCTTATTTATTTTCATTTTGGATGATCTGTCCATTGTTGAAAGTGGGGTGTTAAAGTCCCCTACTATTATTGTATTACTGTGGATTTCCCCTTTTATGGCTGTTAACATTAGCCTTATGTATTGAGGTTCCTATGTTGGCTGCATAAATATTTACAATTATTATATCTTCTTCTTGGATTGATCCCTTGATCATTATGTAGTGTCCTTCTTTGACTCTTGTAACATTCTTTATTTTAAAGTCTACTTTGTCTGATATGAGTATTGCTACTCCAGCTTTCTTTTGATTGCCATTTGCATGGAATATCTTTTTCCATCCCCACACTTTTAGTCTGCACTTGTCCCTAGGTCTGAAGTAGTGGGTCTCTCATAGAAAGCATGTATACCAGTCTTGTTTTTGTATCCATTCAACAAGCCTGTGTCTTTTGGCTGGAGCATTTAATCCATTCACATTTAAAGTAATTATCGGTATGTATGTTGCTATTACCATTTTCTTAATTGTTTTGGGTCTGTTATTGTAGGTCTTTTCCTTCTCTTGTGTTTACTGCCTAGAGAAGTCCCTTCAGCATTTGTTGTAAAGCTGGTTTGGTGGTGCTGAATTCTCTTAGCTTTTGCTTGTCTGTAAAGGTTTTAATTTCTCCATCGAATGTGAATGAGATCTTGCTGGGTAGAGTAAGCTTGGTTTTAGGTTTTTCCCTTTCATCACTTTAAATATGTTCTGCCACTCCCTTCTGGCTTGCAGAGTTTCTTCTGAAAGATCAGCTGCTAACCTTATGAGCATTCCCTTCTATGTTACTTTTGCTTTTCCCTTACTGATTTTTATATTTTTTCTTTGCATTTAATTTTTGATAGTTTGATTAATATGTGTCTTGGTGTGTTTCTCCTTGGATTTATCCTGTATAGGACTCTCTGTGCTTCCTGGACTTGATTGACTATTTCCTATCCCATGTTAGTGAAGTTTTCAACTATAATCTCTTCAAATATTTTCTCAGACCCTTTCTTTTTCTCTTTTTCTTCTGGGATACCTGTAATTCAAATGTTGGTGCATTTAATGTTGTCCCAGAGGTCTCTGAGACTGTCCTCAATTCTTTGCACTCTTTCTTCTTTATTCTGCTCTGCAGTAGTTATTTCCGCTATTTTATCTTCCAGGTACTTATCCGTTATTCTGTCTCAGTTATTCTGCTATTGATTCCTTCTAGAGAATTTTAAATATCATTTATTGTGTTGTTCACCATTTTTTGTTTGCTCTTTAGTTCTTCTAGGTCCTTGTCAAATGTTTCTTGTATTTTCTCCATTCTAGTTCCAAGATTTTAGATCATCTTTACTATCATTACTCTGAATTCTTTTTCAGGTAGACTGACTATTTCCTCTTCATTTGTTTGGTCTGGTGGGTTTTAACCTTGCCTCTTCAACTGCTGCATATTTCTCTTCCCATTTTGTTCAACTTACTGTGTTTGGGGTCTCCTTTTCACAGGCTGCAGGTTTGTAGTTCCTATTGCTTTTGTTGTCTGCCCCCAGTGAGTGAGGTGGGTTCAGTGGCTTGTGTAGGCTTCCTGGTGGAGGGGACTAGTGCCTGTGTTCTGGTGGGTGGGGCCGGATCGTGTCTTTTTGGTGGGCAGGGCCATGTCCGGTGGTGTGTTTTGGGGTGTCTGTGAACTTAGTATGATTTTAGGCAGCCTCTCTGCTAATGGGTGGGGTTGTGTTCCTGTCTTGCTAGTTGTTTGGCATGGTGCATCCAGCACTGGAACTTGCTGGCCATTGGGTGGAGCTGGGTCATAGCATTGACACAGAAATCTCTGGGAGAGCTCTCACCAATTGATATTGTTTGAGGCTAGGAGGTCTCTGGTGGTCCAATGTCCTGAACTCAGCTCTCCCACCACAGAGGCTCAGGCCTGACACCAGGCCGGAGCACCAAGACCATCAACCACATGGCTCAGAAGAAAGTGGAGAAGAAAGAAAAAATTAAAATTTAATAACTTTAAAAATTATTAACATCAAAAGAAATTTTTTTTTTAAAAGAGCAACCAAACCAATAAACAAATCCAATGGTAAAAAGATCTATAAACTAAACTCACAGAAACGTAAATATGAGAAACAAATCAGTCACAGACAGGAAACCCCAAGTCTCCAGTTGCTCCCAAAATACCGCCTCAGTCTTGGGATGATTCGTTGTCTATTCAGGTATTCCATAGATGCAGGGTACATCAGGTTGATTGTAGGAATTTAATCCGCTGCTCCTGAGGCTGCTGGGAGAAATTTCCTTTTCTCTTCTTTGTTTGCACAGCTCCTGGGGTTCAGCTTTGGTTTTGGCCCCACCTCTGACTTTAGGTCACCCTCAGGCATCTTTTGGGAAGTCTGAGGTCTTCTGCCAGCATTCAGTAGGTGTTCTTAAGAGTTGCTCCACTTGTACATGTATTTTTGATGTATTTGTGGGGAGGAAGGTGATCTCCACATCTTATTCCTCTGCCATCTTGAACGTACACCCTGGTTCTGTACTCCAAACTCTCGAACTCCACACTCCACGCGTGCTGCCTCTCCCCTTCCACGCAGGTCCTCACATAACTTTTTTTAAAGACAATTTTTTTTTTAAGAGCAGCTTTAGGTTCACCACGAAAGTGAGGGAAAGGTACAGTGATTTCCCATATACTCCCTGTCCCCACACATGCTTAGCCTTCCTTATTATTAACATCCACCACCAGAGTGGTACATTTGTTACATCTGATGAACCTATATTGACACATCATAATCACCCGAAGACCACAGTCTTCATTAGGATTCACTCTTAGTTTTGGATATCCTATGGGTTTGGACAAATGTATAATGACAGATTTCCATTATACAGAGTATTTTTACTGCTTCAAAAAGGCTTTGTACGCCACCTATTCATCCTTCTCACCCCCAAACCTGGCAACCACTGATTGTTTTACTCTTTCTATAGTTTGCTTTTTCCAGAAAATTATATATTTGGAATCATTCTGTATGTAGCCTTTTCAGGTTAGCTTTTTTCACTTAATAATATGCAATTAAGTTTTAAGTTTCTTCCACGTTTTGTCATTGTTTGGTAGCTCATTTCTTTTTAGCTCTGAATAGCATTGTCTGGATGTGCTGCAGTTTATTTGTCCATTCCCCTACTGAAGGATATCTTGGTTGCTTCCAAATTTTAGCAATTATGAATAAAGCTGGTAAAAACATCTGTGTACAGGGTTTTGTGTGGACATAAGTTATCAGATCCTTTGGGTAAATACCAAGGAGCAAGATTGCTGAATCATATGGTAAGAGCATATTTAGTTTTGTAACACATGTCCAAACTGTCTTCCAAAGTGTCTGTACCCACTTGCATTCCCATCAGCAATGCATGAGAGTTCTTGTTGCTCCACATCCTCAAGAGTATTGAATGTTGTCAGAGCTCACTAAATTCATTCACTTTGCTTTGTAATAACCATTTTAACAGTCATCTTATAGTAGGTTAACTACAATTAGGTGAGTTGCCTCAATTCTTATAATTGATTAGAGACAATTTGTTTTATTTGATAAATATTCAAATGAAACAATCGTTCTTCATGGAATGCTTCTTTCTAAAATCAAGGGCCTGACTCCAATCAGATTCACATTTTAAAATTAAACCTGTTTGGAATCTCTATTCTGGGCCAACGGCACCCTCCTCAGATGTAAGCCTCAGAGTCCAGTTAGGCTTGGCCTTGACTATTCCTTACTCACTTTTTATCTGTAGCTATCTTTATCACAGCTAAACCTTTATACAAAAGGATAAAGTGAGAGTGAAAAACTAACACTTTTTAATGTTCTCTCATCTCTGGATGCTTTGTCATTGTATTGCATAGGAGTCATAACAGTTCTTTTTTTCCCCAAATTATCTCTCCTATTAAATTAGAAAGTCCTGCTTGCTCCAGTGTACTCAGAATCCTGAAATTAACCACAGTGTGCAGATTAACAGTCATGACTATATCTAGGTTACACAATCTGCATGTAGATTAGTCAGGAAGAGTTGAGAGAAAGGGACAGGTGAAGATTTTTTATCCTAATTTGGTGAAACTCTTCCTACAGAGTCCCTGAATACTCTAACATATGCACCATTTTCTTTCTCATGGTTACATACATTATATGTTATGTAAAATTTATATGATATATTTTACGGCTGGCTGAATTTTAATACCATTTAATCAAGTGTTAGAGGGTGAAATAAAAGCATTTGGGAAGGATTGGGATAGGAACAATTTGGTAATTATTCAGCATATTGAGAGGGACTTTCCTAAAACACCAGACAAGTGTTCAAACAACAAATTAAAAATCTTAAACCTGGTGAGAAGGATTATATTTGAGCTATTGACACATAGTTGGTCTTGGGTTTTGAGAAATGAATTTTTATGTACAATATTTTCTTACCCAGAGTTTACTTTTCCCCTTGAGTTAAAAATAAGGAATTGAAGGATGAAAATGAGTCTTCATCATTTTCTTCCTTTCCTTTTCCTGCTATCAACCTTTATATTATTTTCTAATATTGTTCTGGGCTTCCTGGCCAATAATCAAGATTTTGAAGTGAATAGGTCATTTTAATGTCAGTTAGTTCCTTACTAAACCTTTATTACAATTTTTTTTCTCCTTTGTCTCTTTCCTTGAGTAAACCTGACATGAAGCCTTTCCATAAGAGCCTGTACCCAGAGAAATTACGGTCGGCGAAAGGCCAAATCAAATGGTAGCAGATTTAGAAAGAAGGATGAATGATGCACTTCTTAACTATACCAGGGGAAGTAAGTTGCATTATATTATACTTTTTGGTTTTTTACTTTTACAGAATATTAGAAAAATACAGTGTTTACATATAAGAGGATGTAAATAATCATTCATCCAGTACTCTGATTTGTTTTAGGATACATATATATTAACTAATAGATTTAAACTGATTAGTTTATTTTTTCTGTTCTAAGAAACATAAATGGCAGACCACAAATTTGATAGAATCAGATATGAGTAATCAAATGATTAACTTATTGGATGATAAAGTTCAAACAGAAACCAAATTAGATTATGAAGTAAAGTGATGACCATATAAACAGGAACCTCCTTATTCCCTAAGCATGGCACCCCCTCAACCAATGATATCATCATCTTATAGTCACTCAGTTTTGAAACCTAAAGTCTCCCTTGACTCATCTAACTTCTCTACAGTCCACCTAGTCCAGCTGATGCAGCCGCAAAGCTTCTAAGTCATGAATGTTCTTCCATGCTCAAAATCTTTCAGTATTTCCAAACACTCATAGCCGAGTTTCACCACCTATACTCTATGTAACTATCACCAGGTACTTGATTTAAATGCAGATACCAGACATTCTATTCTGTTTGAGGTTTGGAATCAGGGTCAAGATTGTGTTTTAAGTAGTACTCCCAAGTGATTCTAAAGCAGGTGGTCTAAAGTTTATACTTTGACAAGTGTTTTTCTGCAAGATAAAGTTTAAGCACAGCCTTCTCCAACTTGAGGTACAAAGGACCTCTCTAACCATACCTCTTAACCCAGCCAGGCAAATTTTTTACTTGCTTAGTTATTTTCTTCACTCTCCCCAAAGCACCACACCTTGTGATCCTAAAAATCTGCTGCGTTTAGCTTTAGTTGAAGTGCATATCCTCAGCTATTTGTCTGCTAAGCTCCTATTCATCTTTATGGGTACAGAACATCCTTACACCACCCATAGAAGGCTTTATTGACATCAGGTCCTACAGATTTATTCCTTTTACATCCTTCTATATACTTATTGTTTTACATCCACAGTTGTCATAGTGGTATGTGCATCACAGTCAGGTAAAGAAAAGCTTTCTGAGGAATATGCAGCAGGAGGGATTTTATAGATTCATTGCTTGGATCCATAACATACTTATGCTTTTAGTAAGAACTGATCTTATTAATGTCCTTGTGTTTAAGATTTGTGTTGGTTCTATTTCCATCTCCTTTTTCATAATTGTCTTTCCTCTCTGTGGGGAGAAAAGTATGACTCTTAGTCATCAAGAATCTTTCTACAGTGTATTGACAGGCAAACAGACAAACAAACAAAAAAAAGGTTAAGTTTTGTTATCTGAGAACACTTGGTTAATGAAGGCACCATGAATGGGAAGACTTCATGAATTTCCTGGCTTATGCAAATAATTGTTTAGAGTGAGGCATGGTACATGAAGTGGCATATGTGAAATGCAGTTAGGATGTTTTGAAATCAAATTCATGTATACAGTACTGTAGAGTGGGGTGAGGGTGGGGGGAATTGACAGTTCTATTTTCATGACATTAACTACTGCATCTCCCAGGAATTGTTGAACGGGTAATTTATGAGAGAGCACCTCAAAGTTACTAGAAACTAATTCCTCCTCTTTGAAACTTTTCATCAAAGGCATCTTTTTGTTACCATCTACAAAGTAAAGTTGTACTCCTGAAAACAGAATATCCAACCAAGTCACTTAGTCAAACTTCTAAAACAGTGAGTATTTGGACTAATTTCTATTCCACAGACAAAGTACTTTACAAGAAGGAGTAGTAAATATGGCTATAAGATATTTAATTAGGAACGAAGAAAATAATAACTTTAATGTCTGGAAACAATCCTTCTAAAAGCCACGGTTTAAAATCTTTGATGTAAACAAAAATTGAAGGAAAATCCAATGTGTTTTCAGATGAACTGCCATTCCAATATTTGTTTTTTATAAATTTATTTATTTATTTTTGGCTGCATTGGGTCCTCGTTGCTGCAGAAGGGCTTTCTCTAGTTGCAGTGAGCAGGGGCTACTCTTCATCGCGGTACGGGGGCTTCTCATTGCGGTTGCTTCTCTTGTTGCGGAGCATGGGCTCTAGACCGCAGGTTCAGTACTTGTGGCTCATGGCCTTAGTTGTTCCCCGATATGTGTGGTCTTCCCCGACCAGGGCTTGAACCCATGTTCCCTGCATTGGCAGGTGGATTCTTAACCACTGTGCCACCAGGGAAGTCCCCAATATTTGTTGATTGCAAAAAAGTCACATGACTTTTAGTATATAATGTGAAAAGTGTTCGAATATTTGAGTGACATTGCCATATCAAAAGTCCTGTCGTTTTTCTCTATTTGTTTATGTATAGAAGGTTTTCCAACACTTCAAATATAAGTGCCAAAAAAAAAAAGAAAATTAAGTCAATGCTAAACTATTCTCATTCTAGCAGTAAAACATATTCCAATATTGATATAAAATACTATAAAAACATTTTTAATCTCAAGGAAAAGCATTTTCAATATTTTATTTTTTATGTTTAATAACTAATTTTCTAGTAAAGTGTTTTTGATCAGTTCTATTTTAAAAGCAATTGTAGGGCTTCCCCGGTGGCGCAGTGATTGAGAGTCCGCCTGCCAATGCAGGGGACACGGGTTCGTGCCCCGGTCTGGGAAGATCCCACATGCCGTGGAGGGGCTGGGCCCGTGAGCCATGGCCGCTGAGCCTGCGCGTCTGGAGCCTGTGCTCCGCGACAGGAGAGGCCACAACAGTTAGAGGCCCGCGTACCGCAAAAAAAAAAAAAAAAAAAGCAATTGTAGTAACAATTTAATTTTTTTAGCTTAGAACTTTGTCATAGCAAATAAAAAGTTAAATTTTATTTATGTACACATAAACATAAAAGTTTAAACCACTTTTTAAAATTTCGATGTCAATTAAAAATGTGTAAGGAAATGCATCATTATCAAAAGTCTTTTTTTGAATATCAAGCAAATATATTAAAATCATTACTTTACATTTTTCTTTTAACATTTATTCATATGCATGTCTCCTTTAACAGTTATTCATATCCATTTTTCTCCATTATGCTCTGTTGCCACAGTGAACTGTAAGCTGTTGTTGGGCATAGATTTTCTTTCATATTTTAGTTTATTACTTTGATAATGAAGAATGTGTATTCAATAAATTATTGTTAAATTACAATGAATATTGACTTTATTTCTAAGAGCAAATACAGCTCTTCTTTATCTACATTGAAGACATAAAATACTGAAAATAGACCCAAACAGAAAAAAAATAATATTCAGAGTAAAAGCATACTTTCTCACTAGCGGGAGCTAAATTTTGAAATAAAGCTCTGGTGAAGAAAGTATTTACTTCTTTCTAGCAAATTTTACATTTAAACTATAGAGAGACTTTCAGAATAAAGAACATTATGAAACAGGAAGCATGAGTTTAAGTCCTGGTTCTACCACTTATTTTCTGTGACCTTAACATATTCACTGTTCACCTTGTTTCCTGAATTAAAACAAATGAATCATTATATGTAATTCATCACACATCTCTTAGGTTAAAATGCAATCAGGAAGTGTCTTGACAGTAAGGATTTCTTATTATTACAGTGTGAAACAGAACACACAGACCCTTCCTAAAGGCAAATCAATTTCCTCGACATATTTGAAAATAGGAAGGTAGAAAAAAATGGGAGATAGATGGGCTCAGAATGCATCTACAAAATACAGAGCTGGGAAAAGACCTTGTCCATTTCTTCTAGTTCTTAAGAAATGAATGCATTCCAGATCCAAGTGTATGTAATGCAAAGTAACATAATTATGGTTGTTTTCACATTTGATACGTGGCATATCTGGTATGAGCAGTGAATTTACATTGACCCTGAAGATTGCCAAATGAGCAGATCTTCTTTGTCTCTGACTATCCTGGAAGCTTTTATTAAAGTTTGGAGTCAACACAGGACAAACTCTGTGCAATTCTATGCCAAGTTGTAGTCAAAAACATGTCATCTCTAATGTGCCATCATTTAGACATTTATAATTATTCTGGTAAATTGCTATTGGAACTGATGCCATTTTCATTTCCCCTACTGTCCCTACTGCCACATGACCAAGCAAGCTCAAGCAACCTCAAATTCACCACAGCATGGAAGCAGAAAGATTTGTTCTCACATGTGTTCAACTATCATTTCCTGATATCTCAGTGAGAAATTAATAACTTTGCCTATAAATTTTTGGCAATATCATCTCTCAAACGTTAAGCAACTACACAGTTCTTTGGCAATATGAGCAGAGAGAAAACTTAGCAACTTGGATGTTACCCATATTCAGTTTAGGGTCTTTTACCCTCTTGACACAGAGCTTGGTAAGATTCTTCTAAAAGAGGCCAACACTAAAGTGTCATTGGAATATATTTGAGTTTGGTTCAATATACTCATAGGATTCTGAAATAATATTAACCTTTAGTGATATTTACCAAAGTGGTTAGAAATTTACATTCGTTAGAGTGCAATGAATCCTCGTGCTTAAAGGGGAGACAGAACATGATATCTGTAAGGTTAAAAAAGGGAAATTACTCATTATCTAACTTTTATAGTTGTTAATAATTCATTCCTGTTCTGAAGAACACCATTTATGAGAATAATCTCTGAATATTAAGGATAGGAATTTTTAAGAACTCTACTAGAGTTCAACCAGCTCTACCAGAAAGTCACAAATTTTCAACAGCAGAGGGCAATATTCTCTAGCAATAGTCTATAGGGCAAAAATACTGTCTGTAGTTTCTTCTCTGATAATATGTTTTTGTCTTTTTGCTCTCTCTGAAATTGTATATGTATATATAAATATAATAACTTTTTAAATAGATTATCTTCTGCTCTAACCTTTTGTGTTTGAAATATTATTATTATTACTATTTTAACCAAACAGTTCCACAGTAAGCCATAAGAGGCAAGATAAACAGATCTGTTATCAAAATATCATAAGGATAGTACAGCATATAATGAATGTTCAGTGAATGGGAGACAAGATATGCATCAACTAGAAGAAAAACACTAATAAGGATAATGTAGCATCAGTATATTCTGTATTATGTTATAAACATGTTTATTTAAATTGGAATAAAAACTGATCCACTATAACCAGAAGATGACTGACAATCTGATAAAAAATGAATGAACTAAGTAATTGCCTGCTACTAATAGCAAGCATCTGTCTTTAGTACGATTTGATTCTAGGTTTTAAAAGCCAAAATGATGGATGAATCAAAAGTAAAAGTAATACAGCCAGGAGAATGCTTGGGAATTCAGGTTGAGCCTGTTGATCCATAGGAGGAAGATTTCAACATATAACCTGAGCTGAACTCAAGCTCTTTTTGGCAGTTTTCAGCAAATAAGAGTGAATTTGCTGCAATGCAGCTCCATTTACTAAAACATGTGGAAGCTACTACTTTTATTGCCTTTATTAGAATTTTATGTAATGTCCTAAAAATGTAGGAACACTCTCTTCCTGATCTTTAATGGGCTAATAGTTTTCGTAGGTTTTTATGTCAAGTATCAAAATATTTTAATTAATTTTTATTTATTTGTAGCCCTCTTCCATGTTTAAATTTCGTATTAGGAAACTGAAAATTTGCATTTTCATTTGTAACTAATGAGGCTATAAATCCCAACAGGAGAGCAAGCCTAATCTGAAAGGAGGCAATTGAAAGACTGAGAGCACATGACCTCTTAAACCTGCAGAAGAATATCAGGATTTAGGGTCAGTCATATTTCTGCCAGACACATTCATGGATTGCCTCTTGGTATTTCTCAGTGTAGCTCAGCCCAGCATTGAAAGTAGAGACTCATGGCAAATAGCTTTAGTGATTTCTATACATGCCTGAAGCTAGTCTCCCATCTCAGAAAAATGCGTTTTCTCAGACACTCCATAGAGGTTGGTTAATGGAGTCTCTGAGGATAAAGGAAAAAAACCTCTCAGGATCAAGCAGTAGGGAAGAAAGGCCTCATATTCTGCACATCCCTGGAAGAGGCAGATTCCCTCTCGATCCAAAGGGAGGACCAGACTCCCTGTGCATTAGTAATTCTAATAATGACAGGCATTTTTGTGAAATAAGGAAGTACAGAATTAGAAGCCATATTATACTCTTTTGATTTATTACATTTTATAGAGGCAAAATCTATTTTAGTTATAAACTAATTTTATATAAATATAATTGCACACTCTTTGTAATGTAGTAGGCATACGGAGGAAATGATTATATTCCATACGCTATGATTACATCATATATATAAATGCATAAAATGTAATATTATTCTCTAATATATATTATTTATTAGCATGTACGGTTTGCAGTACTTCAGCATTCTATGGTAACGAAGAAGACAAAGCCTGCTCTGGCCACTGCATCTTAGAGAAGTTTATTGATCTTTTATTGTTACAACTATTACGGGAGCAGAGGCAGCAATTTCTCAAGCCTAGTTCCAAAAGGATTAAACCTGACCAAGATTTATACAAGTCAAAATCTCCATATTTTGTTGCAACCATATAAGAGCATCTTCTCCAGCTTTACCTTATCTCCCATCACCCAAATGGAAACTACTGGGGCTATCACTGTGTAAGGAAATAAAAGGAGGCATGCTTGCCCTGTCACCTTGACTCCTAAACTGGAAAAGAATTTCCTTGGTTAAGGCTTCACATAGCAATTGATTGTTTTTATGGGCTCTGGCATACTCTATACACAAAATAACCAGAAATTTTCCTTAATATATTCAGTTATTCTTGCTGTTTCAGCAGCAAGGGTGACATTTGAGTTTTCTTACATGTCCTATATCTGGGAACAGATGAATATCAATATTAAATTTAAAATATGGAAAAAGGTTAAAGGAAATTTAGTTTTATGACAAGAGAATGTAATTTCTCTGACTCAGAATCTTTATCACTATTACCCTAAGCCTGTACCACCATTGTATTTTGGGAACAGAAGATTTGTTTCTTGAGTTTCATGTGTACACAAATTGTGCCCCAGAATGGATCATACCCGAAGTCTCACTCATCCCTGGTATACTTGATGCAGATGATATAATATGGGGCTGTTGAGCTGACGAAATTTAGATGAGTGGATTTTGAATTGGTGTTGTAATGGATTGAGATTTTGGAGACTTTGGGATGAGATGAATGTAGTTTGCATGTCTGAAGAACATGAATCTTTAGGTTCCAGAGGGCAGATTATGGTAGACAGGATAATGACTCCGAATAATGTCCATGCCCCCATTCTCAGACCTAGGAATGTGTTACTTATTTGACAAAAGAGACTTTGCAGATGTGATTAAATTAACAACTTTATGTTGGGGCGATTATCTTGGATTATTTGGGTGGGCTCAATGGGTCCTTAAAGATCAAAGAACTTTTCCTGGCTGGAGTCAGAGGAAGATGTGATGATGGAAGAATGGTCAGACAGATACAATGTTGTGGGCTTTGAAGATAGAGGAAGGAGGCCATGAGCCAGGGAATGTGGACTGGACAGCTTCTAGAAGTTAGAAAAACAAGGAAATGCATTATCCCTTAGAGACTCCAAAAAGGAATGCAGTCCTAGTGACACCTTGGTTTTAACTCAGTGAGACCCATGTCAGCCTTCTAATCTACAGAACTTTCAGAGAATAAATTTGTGTTGTTTTAAGTCACTAAATTTGTGATAATTTGTTACAGCAGCAATTAGTAACAACTACAAATAACATTGACTAGTTGTAGAGATTACACGTATAATACATGCAAAGAGTTGCCATGTACAATCATTTTTTTCAGTTATTGACATTCCTTGACTTATCCCAATGTATTTTTAATGTATTTTTATTTTATTTTTTCTAATTCCTTCAGCAAAATATGGTTTTGCCCTTCCATGTACTCCATCTATCAATACTTTATTTATAATAAATTTTGAACAGACCTTAACTTCCCTATTGAATCATATACTTGTTAATGGCAGAATTGAAGCTTATTCATCTTTGTATCTCCTTTAGCTTCTGGTATATATTGCTCACTCAATAAACATTTGGCAGAAATATATTTTAGACTTTATATAATCTATATAGTCTATTCATCAAACTACTAAAATCTTCAATATATTAAATTCTCTGTCAATCTGCACCCATTCATTCTGTATGGTAAGCCCATAATTTACTCTTGAGCAGTTGTTCTCAGAGGGAAAACTGCTTAAAATTTTATTCCCATATATTATTGCTGTCATTGTTAACTATTATTATTATTGGCACTGCTTTATTTTAGAATCAGAAAATATTATTTGTTCTAAGCTTACTCTGCTTTGATTTTATATATTTGCTTTTAAGAATAACAGCATTAGATTTACTGGAAAAATATACATGAGAATTAAATAAACATTTAAGAATATAAAAAATAACAAAATTAAAAGTCAACCCTATATCCATAATGAAGAAACAAACATCCATCATTACCATTTGGTGAATGTCATTTCAGATACCCTAAGTATCTGAAGTAGAGATCTTGGATAAGTCTAGGTTTTCTAATTTGTGTTACTAGATGACTATTGGTCACGTTTACTAAAATAGGCAATGAGAAATAGAAACAATAATTTGGTGAGAAAAAATAATGTTATAAAACATATTTCAAAATCCTCTAACTAAAACAATATTGATATGAAAAACACACCTAATCCTTGTGGTTTTTCTTTGCCACCATCCTTTTAGGACCTTGTATTTATTTTTGTGTAGCAATGTGGTACAGCAACCAAGAATACGGACTGTGGAGTCAGGATGCCTGGATTCAAATCCCAGCTCTATTGATGCCTAGCTGTGTGATCTTGGGCACATCACTACGCTTCTCAGTGACTCTATTTCCTCATTTGTAAAATGGGAATAGTCATCGTATCATCCCAGAGAATGGCTGTAAAAATTAAAGGAGTTAATATTTTTAAAGTGCTTAAAAATAATAATTTTACCCTTTCTGCATCTACATGAATTTGAAATTTCCCAAGGATGCCTCTCTGAGCTCTTTCTAGACTTCTTACTTATTTTGTTCTACTCATGTGCTGTCAAGTCAAAGTGTGTAAAACAACTTTTTAGGGTTAACCACTCTTTACCTCCTCACACTATATCTGGTTATCAGAAACTTTGCTTGTATAGGCAGAAAAAGTCAACAATACTGGGATGAGTATTTTTGAGTTTGTTGCTACTGGAAACAGCCTATCACTGTTACTTCTGGCTGCTGGTTAACTCTCAAAGGTTGAAACACTGAAGAAGGATAAATAACCTCCTGTGGACACTAAGGCCACTAGACAATAAGAACTACAGTGATTCAGAACAGACTCTGTGAAGCACTTGACTTCAGATGATTAATTCTCTTCTGCTGATCTGCACCAGCCAGCAAGACTGAAAAATATGTCCCCTCCTTTCTCAGTAAAGTGTTTGAAAGAATAATATCCCTTAAAGTTTCAAGAGATTAGACTGCCTTTCTTTTCAAGAACATAATTCCATGCTCATTCACTCACCCATTTACTCATAAAAAAAAATATTGAGCACTTAAAGTATGTCTGCTATTATATAGACACTGTCAAATAGGAGGCAAACAAGCAAGCAAGGTACAAAAACACTTGCCTTCATGGAGCTTACAATCTAATGGGAAATAAAAATAAGCAAGATAAATAAGTTGTTGTCTATATGAGATAGTAAGAAATAATAAAAACTCAATGGGACAAGAAATAAAAATGAAACAAGAAAAGAAGATAGCTTAGAGGATTTGTACTGTTTTTAATAAGGTAGCTAGGGATTTAACTATTTAGTAGAACCCTGTAAATATGGTTTGTACTAATCTGATAAATTAATCTTAACACTAGCTCAGTCATTAAATGGCTTGTCTCTGGAGAAAATTTTCCAATATTTTCTTAGGATTTTAAGTAAATTCAATACCAGACCATATTTGCTTGTTTCCTGTGATGAAATTTCCCAGGTAAACCTTAACAAAGTGTCTTCCCTCTACTCATCTGAATATATACAGTTTTAAATATACTATGTATAATATACAGAGTATACATATAATACATAATATATATAGAGAGAGCATATATAGGGCATATATTTAACATATGGTGTATATATGTGTGTGTGTGTGTGTGTGTGTGTGTATATATATATATATATATATATATATATATATATATATATATATAGCAGAGAGAGAGAATGAATGCCTATAATTTCTTTTGTGTTTTGATATGCTCATCAATTCAATCAATTCAGGCCATCACACCACAGAATGCTACTGGGTGGCAAGACAGAAAAGCTGGGTTTGAAGGTCTTTTTGATGCTAGCTGCAACAGATTGAGTGAGCTACTTAACCTCATTGGGTTTCAGATCCTTTTTTTTAAAATGAGTAAAACATCGCTTACTTCACATGATTGTGATGGGATTAAATGAAATATGTAAAAGCACTTGATCCGTAGGAGGTAGATCATAATGTTTACTGAACCTGAAGCTGTAGTTAACAAGCACTTTTTAGACTGCTGAGTATCAATAGGGGCACTATTCTTAGACAATACTTCCAGGTCTTCTTGGGTAAAGACATGAGTATAAAACTTGAGATGTATTTAATAAAAAGAGCTTAAAAGTATAATTTATTAGGTCATCTTTAATGGTGAATTCCTTTATTTCCCAAAACAAGTTAAAAAGACTTTTTTAAAGGTGGTTTGGCTGCTGATCTCTGATCAATTTTCTTTATGTAATAGCTCAGATTGTCAACATATACTGAAAACTGGAGTTACTGCTATAAGAAATATGAAGACAAAAGTAAACTCATCCATTACACTTGATAAATTTACAATTGAATCTGGGGGAAAAAACAACATAAGAAAAAATTTTATATAGTAATATAAGGTGAATAAAATAAAGCCAACTAAGACATACTGGTTTCAGAGACAAATCTAAATCTTATTAGACATTTGTTAAAACCAGTCATATGTATGACATATTGCATGAACTATGTACTAATCATAATTTTATAGCAGCTAAAATTTCTAGATCTCTATTTTCATGTAATGAGTGACGCCTTTTAAGATTTGGCAGGGTTTTCTTCATGATTAGTCTAGACAGTGATTTTGCTTGGTTAATCTGTTTTGCTCAGTGCATTTCATCATACTTATTTGTCAGGAGTTGAGATTTTAATTTTCTGTGTACTTTGCTGCAATACTGTAATTTCTGTCTTCATTGAGGACGCACGACAGGGTTATGCTGGTGATACCTTATGATGGGCTGAGGAATTTCCAAAAATGCCAAGCCAAGAGGCAGCATGTCAGGGGAGAATCGATTCATGGGGGGGTGAAGGGGGAGTAATCCAAAAAACCCTATACTAAAAAAAAGTACATTCTGGAGCAGAAATAAACACTGGGCCCATGTGTACCTATAACCATGTGTACCTATAACCCTCATGGAATTTAGCGTTTTACTTTGGAGACACTAGCACCTACCAAACTTAAAGCACATTCAGTTGGAGATGGAAACCCAGAGTGTTAAATGCAATTTTAAATAATAGCACATTCATCAGTTTGGGTAAATGAGTAGCCACCTTTTGTCACTATGGATGATATAGTAAATGATATATACATTTAGTTTCCAAATGTTCATTGCTATCACATAGAAATGAAATTGATTTTTTTTTTTTGCGGTATGCAGGCCTCTCACGGTTGTGGCCTCTCCCGCTGCGGAGCACAGACTCCGGACGCGCAGGCTCAGCGGCCATGGCTCACGGGCCTAGCCGCTCCGCGGCATGTGGGATCTTCCCGGACCGGGGCACGAACCCGTGTCCCCTGCATCGGCAGGCGGACTTTCAACCACTGTGCCACCAGGGAAGCCCAGGACAAGTTTTAATAACTAATCACCCACTGAGGCACTGCAATGGCAAATTTTACTGACACATCAATCCTGGTTCTCATAGCCATTTTGGGAAAAAGCTGCTTTAAAATAAAACCATTCTCTCTGTTTTCCCATGAAAGTAGTGCACACGTGTGCAACCAACATATGTACAAACATTGTCTCTCTCTTTCTCCCTTCTTCCTTCTTACTTGACTGTGATTTCTCATTAATTTCTTACTTGACTGTGATTTACCTTGTGGTTGCTTGAAAGATTAATTGCAGACTACACTGACAGAAATATAAAGTCCAGTCTATGGAGGAGAGTATATCTACTATCTGGTGCCAGTCAGCACACACAGCTGTGCTGGGGAATTCTTAAAGAGTAATAATACTAATGAATCTCAGAGTTATAATGACCTCTTCTCTTAGTGCAAAATTTGCTCTTTAGAATGTCTGTCTTTCTATTTTTCAGGATTAGCAATATTTCAGCTCCTTTTCTTATTGCTTTAAGTAACATTAAGTCTCTTTCATTATTATCTACTAGATTGAGCCATCCTGTAATAAACTTCATTCCATTATTTTCTCAGATTTTTAAATATTTTAACTATTATATAGGATTTGTATAATTTTGCTAATTTTAATCTAAGTATCCTGAAAATTTGGGAGAACTCAAGACAAACTCACAGTGTTTATACTTGTGGTAAAGAAAAGAATAATTATTTAGTCCTTAAGATGGGGATTCAGTACTACTTCCTGTCCTGTCAATACAACTTACAGAATAATTTAAGAAGACCTGTAAGAATCCCATCCCCTTATCTGTGGCAATGCTCAACAGTCAAATCTTCTTTTGAAAATGATATCCTCATCCTCATCCCTACCCAATTCTTACCCATCCAATTTCTTGAAGTGTCAAAAAGTGAAGAGAATAAACTTGGGAGTGAGTCGTAAAATTCTGCCCAGTAGAATGGTTGCCACAACACCATACACACCTTTTTTATTCATTTCTGCATGGTCTATAAGAAATTTATCTTTTTTATTTGATGAGACTTTCTTTTTGGAAAGTATAAGGTCAATTTTTTGAAAATGTTTCATACGTTTTAGTACAGTTAAAGTAAGTGTTTAAGTATAGTTTCTTAAATAATTGTTGGGTACTGGATTGTCTAAACATTCATTAGATCAAGTTTGATTATTTTACTGTTTTAATTTTCTCTTTCTTTCCTAATTTTTGTCCATCAGCTTCAGATAGGTATGCTAAAAGTCTTCAAAAGTGATAATGGATTTATCACACTCTACTTGTAGTGTTGTCGTTTTTTGCTTTGTATCTTTTGGGTCTTGTGTTAGTACCTGTTATCTGATAGTAACATGGCTACACTAACTCTCTATTGGCTATTATGCATTTGTTTGGTATGTATTTTCCCATTCTATAATTTTCAACTTTGCTCAATCATTATGCTTTAGGGTAAAAATATAAATTTGGACTTACAATCTCTAGTCTAATATATAAAGAGCTTAGAGGTTATCATTTCCATCCTCATAAGAATTAAAAAACTGAAGATAAACAACTCATATCCATCAGATATTTGAAGTAGCATGGGTAAGTATAGCTTTTATTATATCAGAAGACATTATTAAATTAGAAAAGACTGCCCTCTTTTTGGCCACATCGAGAGGCTTGCGGGATCTTAGTTCCCTGATCAGGGATTGAACCTGGGCCCTGGCAGTGAAAGTGCTGAGTCCTAACCACTGGATTGCCAGGGAATTCCCAGAAAAGACTGCTTTAAAAGGGTACAATTAGAAAAAGTTCATGGCAATTAAAAATATGTTTCCCTAAAGGTAAAATAATTGTACTGATAAACAGGATAAGAAAAACAGAGATAGCTAAGTTCAAAGTAGGTATGTCAAACATAAAGATAAAAAAGAATTTCCAGAGTTGAGCAAAAATTCAAGACGATCAAAAATGTTAGGATAACATTAATCGTGTACAAATTCTAATAAAAATGAAGAACGGAGGCAACGAGCTCTCCTCAAGACAAAAAAACAACAGAAAGAAAACAAGGTATTTTAAAATAATGAATTCCTTCAATTTCAATATATGAAGACTATTAAGATTGCTGAAAGTGATGAATGAAAATGCACACACACACACACGTGCGCTTTCTCTTTCCAAGCTTCCTGCTGTTCAACATTAAGTGTCTTTTTGATCCTCAACATGAAGATGACTGTTAAAGCTCAAGCCATAAAACCCAATTTTCATCCAATAGAAGAAAAAAAAAATTCATTTTTAAGGAGAAATCCCTGAAATCTAATTTCAACGGCCAATCCTTAGTCTCTTGACTAAGAAGAATAACTGATGTGAGCAGATTTACAAAAAAAATACATGATTAAAATATTAGACATGTCCTAACTGTAACCACAGAAACAACAAAACTCAATCCTAGTTCAACTCCTAATTAGACTTTCAACAAATGACCTGACAGAAAAAGAGACATTTTAATTTATAAACCTGTGTACTACTTAATCTTAGTCTATGCTGTTATACATACGATGTCCCACATTCAATAAAAAATTAAAGACATGAGGAAAACAATCCATTGTCAAGAGACAAAATAATCAGCAGAACCATACTCACAGATGACCAAGATATCTGAAATATAAGTCAAGTACTCTAAAGTAACTTTGTTATGATATGTTAAAGGATATAATGAAAAAGATAGATTACTTGAAAAGATATAAAATAGAAAAAGGAATGAAATAGAAATAGAAAAGCATGATATCAGAAATGAAAACTTTTTGATGGACTCATCAGTAGACTTAAGAAATCGGTGAACTTGAAAATAAGAGATCAACAAAATTGAATCCAAAGGAAACAACAACAAAAACATGGGACAGAATCTAAGAGCTATGGATTGTGGGACAATATCAAATGACTGAACACAGGATTATTTGAAGCTCCAGAGGAAAACCAGCGACAGAATAAGGCAGACAAAACATAATGGGAAGGAATTTTCTAAAATAGTGAAAGCTATCAAACCACAAAATCAATAAGTTCCAAACAGGAAAAAAGTAAAACAAAATGCATCTAGACATGCCATATTTAAATATTTAAATAAAGGAGAGATCTTGAAAGATGATAAAGGAAAAAATATTACACAGGAAATAACTAAGCTAAGAATTACAGCAGATGTCTTGTCAGAAAATATGCTAATTACAAGAAGATATATGGTGCCTTTCAAAATCTGAAGAAAAACAAACCTGTTAACCCAGATTCTATGAAAATATGCTTTAAAATTAAGGTGAAATAAACACTTTTTTAGAAAACACAAAAGACAAGAGAATTCATGGCTAGGAGACTTGTTAAAATAACTGTCAAAGGAACTTCTTTAAAAAACAGCAACTAACACACCATTGTAAAGCAATTATACTCCAATAAAGATGTTAAAAATAAACAAAACTTGAATCTCCACAAAGAAATGAGGAAGCCCATAAGTGATAAAAAATTAATACAGATATAAATATATTTTTCATTATTTTTCTCTGGCTTACTTCACTTGGTATGAGGTAAGGTCCATCCATGTTGCTGCAAGTGATATTTTATTCTTTTTTATGGCTAAGTAATATTTCAATTTTTATGGCTAAATAAGATTTCACATCTTCTTTATCCATTCATCTGTGGATGGATATTTAGGTTGCTTCCATGTCTTGGCTATTGTAAATAGTGCTGCTGTGAAGATTGGTGTGCATGTGTGTATCTTTTCAAATTATAGTTTCCTCCAGATATATGCCCAGGAGTGGGACTGCAGGAATTAGTTATTTTCAATCTTGTCACAGATTTCTTCTACAAATATATATAATTATATTAATTGTATAATTGTATATAATTACATATTATATATCTATTAAAAAACACAATATATATATGCCATACTATATATATATATATATATATATATATATCACTTTCCCAAAAATATCTCTAGTTATTACAACTTTACTTATTTTATGTGATAGAATCAAGTGCACAAGTGTTTGGTGATTCAATATGGCCTTTAACTCCAATAATTTGTCTTCTTTCACAGCAACTAAGTTGTGAAGTTACTGCATAGCAAGATCCTAAATCAGTGATTTAAAAGTCATTAATCTCTCTTTCTCTATCAGAGGAGATTCCAAATAATCAGTGTTAGTAAATTAGCAAAGTAACAGTGATTATGTGTTAATTTTATTAAAATTCGAGGTAAAGCTCTTACTGTCTTTTCTTAGAAATTCTTATTTTTTGTTTAAAATTATCACCTATTTTATGTCCCATAAATATAACATTCATTAAATTTTGTCCAGTCATGGAAAGGTCTTATGGAAATGTTGTCTGAAAAACTTGGCAACCTGGAGAGTTGTTCTTACCTTGATGGGTTGTGATTATAATGTTAGTAAATCTGAAAAGGTACAACTTGTTACTGAAGTATTTTGATTAAATTGAGTGTTTAGTTTTAAGTGTATTTCTTCCACTAAGATCTAACTACCAAAAAAAATCAAATTATAAATTTGATTGAGGTTGGGGAAAAGCTCACAATAAAAAGATAAATGTAAATAAACTTGCAGTTTTGTGAAAAGAAACCATAATGTTTCGAAGGAAGAAAACGTATCTTAGCAGTTTTCAAATATCAATGAATGGATATGCCACTAGAATTTTTATTAATAATTTATAAGACTTCCATAGATGACAAAAAATTAGAATTCCACAGAGAACTTTAATCTTTTATTTAATGTGAATATTTATTTATATTTGAAATGTACTCAAATCAAGTTTAGTGGATGGTGACACTCAGTGCTCTAATGATGGGCATGGGATCTAAAAACTCAGTATGGCCTCATCAGCTGCACTATAGAATTTTTCAAGACATTTTAATTCACAAAGTTTTGTAGGTCTTATTGTAATCATCAATATTAGGTGTTAAAGGGTTGTGAATTCTATATCTTACTTTGAATTTTATTGAATGTTATATTTGTATTCTAGCATTAGAATGCAATTAATTGTATTTCTGAATGAAGCATATTGTGACTTAAAATTATAATTAATTAATATATAAAGCATTGAATTTGAGATGTAATTCTAAATATTATTTATAATAAATACACTAGTCAAAGCATTTGAAAATATATTAAATATATAAAGTATTTGTTTCAATGTTATTTTATAGTAGGAATTTTGACACATATAAGGAAGGATCTGTTTTCATACAAATGCACATATTAAAATATATCCTTTTTTCCCATTTGTAGGGTATTTGGTTCATAGATATTTTAAAGATAGTGAAAGATCCTGCTCCCTCTAGTAATCTATTACATATTACTTCATATAGAACTCTTGGGCGATTTACTATGTCTCAAGGCAGGTAGTTCTTTCATTGGATGAATGTGACTATGACCAATAACTTCCTTATAATGGGCTGAGAGCCATGTCTTTCTAAGTCACACATTAATCCTAATTCTGCCCTCAACAGTGACAAAGAATTATTCTATGCTTTTTCTCTGTCTTTTGACAGTTCTTCAGATATTTGAAGACAGCTGTCATGTCTCTCCACTAAGACGTCTTTTCTCTGGAGAGAAAATCTCTAGGCTTTTTTTTTTCCTCTTTCCCTCTTTCACTTTTCTTTTTTCCTACTGTGCTTCACACAACATTTCCATCAGCTCACCATTCTGGTTGTCCTTCACTATACTCTCTCCTTTTTGTCCATTCCGCTTTGAAAATGTGGCACTCAGATTTTAACACAATACTATTACACTTGGAACACAAGTGATTTTAATACTAGGTTACACCACTGGTTTATTTTAAGGTTGCATTTAAAATATCAGAAAGGCGGTGATAAAAAAATGTTGATAATATTGGACAAGGTGAAGCAAGGATGGAGTTGTTATAGTTTAGGCCAGTACTGATGTGCAAGGTGGACTACATGGCCTATCACAAAAATCACAGGAGCAGAGAAAATTGTCAGTGGCAGAAGCTAGACAAGGGATAGCAATAAAAATGACAAATACTGAAGAGAGCTAGACCATTGGAAAGCCAACGTTTTGCCAAAGAGTAATCAAGAAATCTTCAGGTACCAGAGAATCAGAATACTTTTAAAACATTTGGGAAAAGGGCCCTTCTTGGAGTAATCTGATGAACGAAGTATTAATCATTAGTGTTCAAGCCCTAATTTGTAGTGTGAATTTTAATACCTTACTTGGATCCATTTTATTAACAAATAAAATTGGAGATAAGTTAATATAACTGATGATGGGTTTTTTGTTTGTTTGTTTGTTTGTTTGTTTGCAGTATGCGGGCCTCTCACCATTGTGGCCTCTCCCGCCGTGGAGCACAGGCTCCGGATGCTTAGGCCCAGCGGCCACGGCCCATGGGCCCAGCCGCTCCGCGGCACGCAGGACTCTCCCGGACCAGGGCACAAACCCGCGTCCCCTGCATCGGCAGGTGGACTCCCAACCACTGCGCCACCAGGGAAGCCCTGGGTTTTTAATTTGTATAACCATTTTTGGCAGCAGCCTAGTGATTGCTACCAAAGTTAAAGATGTACAAATTTGAGCCCGGCAGTTGTCAGTGTCTACCCAAGATTTCTCTCACATATGTAAACAAAGAGGTGTGTTCAAGCATGTTCAATACTACCCTATAATTGCAAAAAAAAAGTGAAAACAATTTCTTTCTCATAAGGGAATAAACAAGAGATTATTAATTGGAGTTAAAAGGACTGTATTGTATCTTTATGTGTCATCATAGTAGTATGGAAAAAAATGTTGGCCAAAACATGATAAAAATAGTACCAAATATATCCATAGCCTGTACAGAGTACATAAACTCATCTGTTACAGAAAGAGGGACTCTCAGATTACAAAACAACAAAACACCTAAATGTAGTTTAAGAGAAACATACCTAAAATATAACAACACAGAGTTTAAAAGTAAATGGGAAAAAGAACATGTACTAGTAAATGATAAAACAAAAAAAGTAGAATAGTTATTTTAACAATATCAGAAAAAATACACTGAAAATTAAAGACAACAAGGATAAAAAGAGCTGTCACATATTGATGAGAAGCAATCTGCCAAAAATATATAATAATTCTGAATGAATGGGTAACAGATAACAAAAGAGCTGCAAAATATTTAAAGCAAAAATGATGAAATTGTAAAGAGAAATTAAGACAACCATATTATATCAGACAAGTTTTAAGACATCTATCTCAGTAATTGAATCATTAAGCAAAAAGAAATGATAATGAATGACTAAAATAGTAACACAGAGCAATGAAACAGCACTTTCTTTTAAGTGTGCATACATAGAATCCTTCAACCAATGACATCTTCCTAGATACTTACGTACTAGCCCATAAAGAAAGTAATAAATACCAAAGAATCAGAAACATACAATTTTCTTTAAATACAAATCAATAAAATTAGAAATCAATAAAACAAATTATAAAATATAATTTTGGAAACTTAAAGGGAATGCTGCCAAATAATGATTTAATTAAGAAATCATAATGCTAATTAGAAAATATTTAGAACTGAACAATCTGCAGAATATATTAGGGCTAGTGGATAGGAAGACTCAATATCTTAAATTGGTCATTTGTTACCTAACATTTAACTTCAATGTAAATGTTAAACACCTTTTCCTGAAACTTTACAAACCTGTGTAGAAAATAAAGGTCAAAACTGCCTATGCAATTTTGAAGATATGTAAAGGGATACTTGCTCTCCAGATATCAAAACCCGATGTAAAGCTAAACTAATTAAGATGGTGGAGTGTTGGCAAAGAAATAATAAAGGTAATAGAAAAAATGCTCAAAAACAGCTCATTTTAAAAATTGGAAATTTGCCTGTGATGGAGGAGGCATTGCTTTTCATCATTTACAGATGAAAAAAAACCAAGCATTGAGTGTTTAGAAACTTGTTCAAGATTCTGTAGCAAGCAAATAGCTCAGTCTACTCTGTCCCAGATTTTCCAATGTGAGGATTTGAGATGTCAACCTCTCTGCTGCTGGGAGAGAAAAGGAAATGTGTGATATAATAAACATGTGATAGTCACTGGTGCTGATCATCAAACATTTCTGGTGCTCTACCTTTCAGTGAACATGGTAAGTTGCACTTCTCAATTGATTTTGGAGTTAGGCACGGTAATGAGAATTGCTTTGGACCACAAAATGGGAGATTAAATCGGGTATGTCACTGCCTTGTAGAGAGATAAGAGTCAGTGCATGATTTGGATTCTGTGTTTCTTTCCCACTGCTGTGTTGATTTGGGTCTCTGACTGAATTTGCTGAACCATGTTGTTTATGTAATTTGAGCAAAAAATACACTTTTGTTATGTGAATCCACTGATATTTGGCAGCATAATCCAGCCCTACCTGACAAAATACAATAATTATAAGAAAAAAAGAAAAGGATGGTGAGACTGAGAGATGTATCACCCAATCTTTTTACCTAAGTTAAATCATGAAATTTATTTGTGTTTCTTTCAAGGCCATACTTTAAGTCACACAGACCACAGCTAATCCAGCAGAAGAATCTGTTGAATTTAAAATACCAGGAAGTAATAAATTAGTCCCCCAGATTCAAAATGTCACAGAGAGAGACTAGCCTAATGGTTAAAGTTCTGTATGGTTCAACTTGTGTTTCAATTCACTATAAGAAAGACCTTGAACATTTAAGAACCAAATCAGAAAGGAATCAAATGGTGTTAGTATATTCTTTCCAACTTGTCTGAAAAGCCATACCATGGAGTAATGCTGACTTACCTCATTTCGATGATCTCCTGGGAAGAGGATAAATGAAGTGTTTAATTCCTGCATATGATTCAGAACCAGGAAGCCAAATCCCAACCTGTGTTTTCAGAGTCAACCGTCAGGATAATTTCTGGCAAGAGCCTTTCTTTTTCTGTTAATACAAAAAGTGTATGAAAGATTCAGATTAGCTGCCTGGCTTGATGCAAATAACAGGAAATTGCTTAAATTTCTACTATTCCTCTTCTACAAAGAAACTGCCTGTGAGCAATTTACATTTTTTATTCATAGAACATAGAAAATTAGGTTGGTAATTTTTTTTTATTATCAAAAGCCATAGTTTTATCAGATATGTAAAGTGCTAACTACCATTTGTAAGTATCTAAGTGAAACGAAGGAAATATTTTAGGGCAGTACATGGAAAGACATAAAAATATAAACTACTGCATGTCCTAAGAGAAAAATTATATCAATAAAAGTTTTATTTTTTTTCAAGTTAAGAAATAGGAGTCTTCCTATTTGATGATTTGAAAAATATTTATTCATTCATCCGTTTAAAAAATAGTTATTGAGTCTTAGAAGTTAGCCGTGGAATTTGATATGGAGGTAGAGAAATGCACAGCACCAGTGCCTGTCCTCAGAGAGCATAGTTCTTTTGGAAAATATAAGACTTTAGATAGAAAGGAAGAAAATAAAGGAGCTATAAACCTAGGGGCAGACTCTCAAGTAAGTTTTAAGTCTTGAATGGTCCCACCACAAACAAACAAAAAAACCCATCAACAACACTCTTCTACATTTTCTGAAATCTTTATTTTCATTTTGCTACATTTACCATAATTTTAGCTATTAACACAATTTCCTTTTTCAACTTCTTTTAACAGAAAGAGTATAGGATTTGAAGTCAGACAGAACTAGGTTGGAATGCCAAATCTAATAGTGACCCTCTTGGCCTAATTCCTTAAACTCACAAAGCCTTAGTTTCCTAATCTAAAAGCTAGAATTATATTTACTCCATAGATTTTACTTTAATCTGGGAAAATTTATATGAAACATCTAATGTGCCTAGGGCATATGAGGTGCTCAATATATGATAGTCCCCTTAACTTAAATAAGCCAACTTCTTTAAAAATGAGAAACCAGTTTAAGGCAGGAATCTATAAAAACATCATTGTTATTAGATAATAGATATTATTTGAGATTAATGCATTTTATTATAGTATAAATATTTTTATGTATTAAAAAATGAATATATGCTAAGTACTATCTAAGTACTATCCTAAGTAGAAGACAATAAAAGAATGAGAGAGTACAGTATCTTCTTTAAAGTAGTTTATATCTATGCATCCTTCACAGCCTAACTGAAGTGAATTTGACTTCTTTCATCCCTTTGCTGAATTATTCTTCTTAAAAAGACAAAATGTCCTGATTGAGGAGGATAGAGATTTCAAATTGGAGTGGGAAGCATAATGCAAAAGAATGGGGTTAATATAGGGCAGGCTGTGGCAGTATAGTAGTATGTACGGGTCTGGGAAAATGGGTTTGAAGAGGTGAGGGTAAAGTCCTTAAAGGAACAGAATGAATTACCATAATCACAGTTCTCTGTTTTCAAAATTCTATTTTGTGTTTATTCAAGGCAGAGTGGATCTCTCCCCTTTTTCATTCTCTTGTACATTTTAATGTCACTGATCACAGGATATATAATTTACATTAGTAAAATCCAACTGGAGAACCAAAATTTGTTACATTGATTATATGGGAAAATTAACTTCTAGACAACCAACTTATAAATGAATTTTCGAGACTGCCTTTACTGACTGTCCATATACTATGTAGACAGAAACTAAACGTGTGGAAAGAGTTATAAATCCCTGCCATATTATCTAACTAACACAGACATTTCTTCAACAGTAACAAAAAATGAATAAAAGAAATGATAACATGTACTGTGAGTGTGAAGAAGTTAGATCGTCTCAAATATTTAACTTCGAAAGTATCGCAAAATATACTATATGACTGAGGTCTCGAGTGATGATAGAATATGCTTATTTCAGAGGACCATTAGTGGCTGTGGAATATTTATACACCTTTATGACATCCACAGTATTGAATTTGATTTAGAGCAAAAGCATTTGGTTAAATAAGCTGTAGAAGTTAAGGATAAATTACTGCATGCCTTCAATATAGGAACATGTAATTTCTAATTCATCTTCCAGGAACTGTGATGTGTTTGTCAGATAGGTTTTGCATATCAGCAGTGTGGAAGTATGGCAGAAGTTAGGAAAAGGAGAGTGGATCTCAATTTTTCTCATCTACAAATCTCCTGTTCAAAAAGGAATGCCTATTAAGGCAGAGAACCACAAAAATAGATCAAATTTACGTGCCTTTATTTTTTTTCCTTTCTACTTCCTCTCAGTTTATCCTATTGCCTTGGCCAGGATCCAAGATAGAAATCATAGCCCTAGATAACTTTATACCCAAGAAGAAATATTACCTAAGTAAATATTTTGGAGATGATCCTTCTGAGGATGAACTTACTTTCTCGATTTGATTACTCCTATCACCAAAAAGGAGACACTTTTTTTCCTACTCTGAGGTTCACCATGAGTTAGATAACTTGGCACAGTCCAATCTGGACTGTCTGTCCCAGGCCCTCCTTTCAAACAGAACATAGAAAAGCTTAAGCTGTGAGCTCCATTTTATGTGTTTTAACACAAATACTACCCAGGATGTTTAAAACCTGTTAGAAACAATTGAATTGACTACAACATTTGCCCTGGTGGGGCAGAGAACAACAGCTTGCTATCTGGACCATAGGTTTAATAAGATGAGGGAAAATGACTAGGGGCCTTCAAAGGTGGCCTGTGCAAATGCCTTTTCAAAGACTAATGGTAATAATCATGGTAGAAGCTCACACTTAATAAAATACAACAATAGCCTTTATGATAAAGAAAAAGAGAAACCTATGTAGAATTATTATTTTCCTGCTCAGTGTGACACTTGTCAACCTGCAAGTATTTCCATCATTACTTGGGGGTTGTTGTTATGCACTGGAAACATATCCATTGTGTTCAGTCCCCTTGAGTTAGATTAATATGTGTGATATCTTATGCCAAAAGGCCTTTTTGATTGTCATGGGGAGAGTTATTAGAGCCTGACCTTAACTCAGTAGTGAATAGTGACATTAGTTTAGTCGTCTATACCAACTTTTATTGGCAAAATGACAACCTATTCTTATTCACGATCTGTCAGCTTCTTCTGAAGTCATTTAACTCAAGCTCTGTATGATAGAACTTAATATTAGAGGCATTGACCTTCAGCAATTTTGTATGAACATGGCTGACAGGTATAACGGTCATGGGAAGTGCAGATAATTGGATCAAAAAAATGAGTTTCACTGTACAGCAATATACTCTATCCCCAGTTTTACTGTTGATGGGTTAGATATACATCGTGTCAATTTTTAAAGGCATTTTGCCATCTTGAAATGTTATAGAAGTACTTATCCAAAATCCCTCAATGACTGGAGAATGACTTCTTATGTTTATTATTTTCTTTTAAAAGGAGGTTAACAGCAGAGGGCTCAGGAAAGAAAAAAAACACTTTCAAGTGACAATTACATAAGTCATACAAAGAGCCTTTTACTTCTCAGAGGAAAATACTCTTGTGTGAAGCACACAACGGTGAAACTTTTGCAAAATCTTTGTTGTAGTTATGGAAATATTCAACCAGATTTTGCACTAGTTTATAATTTATGAGTATTAGTCACTGAGTAGTGGAGAAACAATTATCATCATTATATCATCTAAGAGTCCTCATTCCACTTTACACAGTTGGATTATTCTCTCTATATATAGATCACTAAAATATTTCTGGTTGTTTATTTCATATATCCTAGGATATTTAATAAACTAATTATATGTAATCATGTATTGAACTTTTGTTAACTAGATTAGCAAAATCATTACTTAACAGCTGAGTGTGAACATTGTAGTTCGACAATATACATTCAGATGCCAGCTCTAGCACTTTCTAGCTGTGTGATCTTGGAAATGTTAATTAGCAAGTTTCAGCTTGTTTCCTCACCTACACAATGGGAATAATTTGTTACTATACTGCATCACATATTAAATAAACTCATGCTTATAAGCAGTATGTTACTTTGCTGCTGCTGCTAATAATGATGATACTATTGTATGTAGTATGTTTACCCTTTGGTATTTCAACTTCAAGGCTAAGAAATAGTGTAAATTAAGTAGGTTGATCTAAGCACATTGAGAAATTCAGATTTGGTTTTCAGAGTTTTGAGGAATGTAAATTCGCTTCAGTTAGAATTAAACGTTCACAAATATGTGAAATCAGAGTTATCTTTGAAGATGCAAAATGTCTTTATTTGGATCCTTACAGACTTATCAGTCCCTCTCCTTTCAGAGGCTTCTGTATTTAAACTTTCTGTTTCCTATACACTACGATGTTGAGTATTTTGTCTGTTACAATTTCAAAGAGTGGAATGGCATAGTATGGAGAAAAATCTAGATTTCAACTCTAATTTTTCCAATAAATAGCTGGATTTTCATTCTATAAGTTATTGAGTCTTGTTAATCCTCCCTTCCCTTACAAATGCAGAATTATTTGAAGAATTCTTTTTATACGTTTAAATCATTATGTCCTGAACTCAGACAGATTGGGTTTGAATATATACTCCACCATTTCTTGGAAGTATGACAATGGGTAAACTAATTGAACTCTGTAATCACCAGTAGATTGCAGTGGTATATGTAACTACTTCATTCCTTCATAAAGGTTTTTGTTTTGTTTTTTTTTTAATTCTTGAGCATATACTTTTTTTTTTTAAACATCTTTATTGGGGTATAATTGCTTTACAATGGTGTGTTAGTTTCTGCTTTATAACAAAGTGAATCAGTTATACATATACATATGTTCCCATATGTCTTCCCTCTTGCGTCTCCCTCCCTCCCACCCTCCCTATCCCCCCCCTCCAGGCTGTCACAAAGCACCGAGCCAATATCCCTGTGCCATGCGGCTGCTTCCCACTAGCTATCTACCTTACTACGTTTGTTAGTGTGTATATGTCCATGACTCTCTCTCGCCCTGTCACAGCTCACCCCTCCCCCTCCCCATAACCTCAAGTCCGTTCTCTAGTAGGTCTGCATCTTTATTCCTGCCTTACCCCTAGGTTCTTCATGACATTTTTTTTTTCTTAAATTCCATATATATGTGTTAGCATATGGTATTTGTCTTCATAAAGGTTTTTTGATGATTAAATAACACCCAAAACAATTTAGAAAATGGTCTCATAGAAATATATGTTCAATAAACATGTATTATAAATATCAGAAAACTCAGCTGGAAGTACTAATTGATTTTCTTCCTTTCTTTTCCCACTTAAAAAAAAAGCGCATATGCTATGAGAATGTTTAAATCTAGATTAATGAAATCAAATCTTCCAATAGTCAAGATATTCCTAGGAAATGCTTCAAATTAGGGCCATAGACAGTTGACGACTCTACTTGTATATGAAGATAGCCCTGGATAGAAACACTGGTTATTACACATATTAGAATTGACTTTCTTTGTATGTTGTGCCCCTTCCCTATGAAAAGACACTTTTGATAACTATAGGTATCATTTCTGCCAAATGAAATCCAATAGAGTCGCTTCTCATTTTTAATCATTATATACATATTTCTGACAAATGGAGGATTTTTTTGCTTTCTTTTTTTTGGGGGGGTGGTGTTAATGAGGCACTTCACATGTTACAGAGTTGGTTTTCAATCACTGTTGTTAGTAAACTTTAAAGAAAAAAACAAACAGGTTTATATTAAGCATTTTTCTATATGGTCAAAAGAGTGTTTTAATTGTACATATCAATTTATCAATTAAAGCTATGAAGGCTACATTCAAACTAGTTTAAGACTTAAAAAACAGCCTCAGTGTCACTCAGCATGTCAGAGTGACCCATTACAGGAGTCACTGACCTCCCTGTGACAAGCATCTTGAGGTCCCATGCTATTGATACTGGCTCAGGAGAAGTAAACTTATCTTTTCCAGTTGCCCCCGTGGCATCTCAAACTATAAGTAAGGCTTCTGGGAGACCATAATAGGTTGCAAGCCTGACTTCTCAAAACAATTTCAATTGAGTTTTAAATTGCTCAAATAATATGTTCATTTGGGGGTAGGAAATCAAACTTCTAATGCCAATTAATTTATCGCATAATTTCAAGTGCCTGATTTCAAATTGATATTGTTTGACATTTCTCGCTACTGAGAGAAGAAACAAATTATACAAGTACTTTAGACAATTCTATTATTACATTAAATAAAATGAATACACAATTAGTGGTTTAGCATCATTAAATAAAATGAATGCACAATTAGTTGTTTAGCATCATAAACTCATATATAATTAGAGGTATGATACCGTTTTCTGGAATCTCAAACAAGGTAATACTTAATTTGAAGTAAAAGTTAGAACTGTGCACTGACAGATGAATTTTTGAACCCTTTTGATTGTGACAGTTATTCTTCTGTAGCTGTTCCTAAATTTCCCCTCCCGTCAAATAAAAGATGGTAGCATCTATCCACAGGGTTTTCTGGTTATCTTCCTATTTGCTCTCAGATCCATTCTCAGCCCTTTCCTGTCCTGCTCTATATTGCAGAAAAGTATATTTCCCATAATCTCTTGCCTACTGGCTTTTAAGAAGTTTCAGTCAATGAGAGTCTCTAGCAGAATACAAAGTTAGGAGGTGGGGAAAGATGGTATATTGTCCTTCTTTTCTTTCTCTTAGAGCAGCAGAATCTCCACTAGACAGCTTTTACCTTCGGTGATCTCAGCTCCAACCAAGAGAAGCTAATACATTTCTAGCTTCCACCTGTTGACAGCAGCTCCTGGGATCTAGTTACATAATTTACTCTTTCCCCTCTAGCCTTAGAGATGAAAATTTCTTGCTATTTCTTATCTTTTGGTGGGCTCATTGTCCTTAAATCTAGAGCCTGTGTATTTTCTGACTGAATCCGAACTAATACACTTAAGTTAAAAGAGAATAGGGGCTTCCCTGGTGGCACAGTGGTTGAGAGTCCGCCTGCCGATGCAGGGGACACGGGTTCATGCCCTGGTCCAGGAGGATCCCACATGCCGCGGAGCGGCTGGGCCCGTGAGCCATGGCCGCTGAGCCTGCGCGTCCGGAGCCTGTGCTCCGCAGTGGGAGAGGCCGCAACAGTGAGAGGCCCGTGTACCACCAAAAAAAAAAAAAGAGAGAGAGAATATATCTGATCTCCACCCACAAGAAGCTAGCTCCTTCTTTCTGAAATCCTCTGGAATTTAGCCATAATGGGTCAATTCCATTATGGAACCTGTCAGAACATTTTCCAGGAGAAGAAAAGCTTAGGAGCATATTTTACTGGTTATCTCAGGTAGACCTAAACAATATGCAAATAGTGCATATCATTGTGTTAACTGATATACAAAGAAGGAAAAAAATCATATGATTATCATGATTCTAAAGAACATTAAAAAAATTCAAATTCAATACCCATTCATAATTGAAAACACATACACACACACACACACACACACACACACACACACACACACCTGGAAATCTTAAGGCATAGTATAAACTTTAAAGCATTAGAAAGATTAAGGCTCAAGTCATAAAGCAAAATACTTTTAATGGTAAAACAATGAAAGTATTTCTACTGAAATCATAAGAACCATAAAAATGCCTGCTGCTATATGATTATGTAATTTTGTTTTTAATCAATCCAGTAAGACTTGAAACAGAAATAAGAGTTTTAACAATGAATAGAATGAAGATAAAATTTTGACCATCTGTAGATGACATAATTACACGCTTTGAAAACCCTAAAAAAAAAATCAACCAAAAATAATAGGAATAGTCAACTAAAGTCAAGGCAAATATATGTAAAAACAATTAGTAGAACATTTTCCTAAAACAAGCAGTCAGAAATATAAATGGAAGTAGAAGTAATTCACAAAAGTACAAAATATAAATTTTAAAACCATTCTAACAAAACATATGCAAGATGTGTGTGTGTGTGTGTGTGTGTGTGATTAAATGGGACTATAATACATTCTGAGTGTATAATTTAATATTGTATGCTAATTATTCCTAACTGTACCCTAATAGTGACTAAGATATATTTCAGAGCCGTAATAAGTAAAATGATATAATAGACAAGTAACATACAGATTGAATAGAGTCTCAAGTAAAAGAACTTAGAGTCTGTGATTTCAATATCTGTTAAACAGATCTTCCAGAATAACTTGAAGGAGTGAAATATTTAACAAATAGTGTCATTATTATTTAATATAAAAGATATCTTAAGCTTCTACCTCCAGATTTTTCTCTTTAAATGCTGCATTTCCTTTTGGGTTATCTCTTTAGTTTTAAAAGTTTAATCTATCACCTCTAAGAATAAGGCCACCAAATCTCTCTCTTTATTCCTGTTTTCTCTCTCCTGATAATGAGATGCATATCTCCAAATGTCCCAACTGATCTAAAACAAAGCAATTACCAAACTATGCTCAACCTTTTTCCCACTTCTTCAAATTGTAGACCCATTGGAGACCAACTATCTGTTCCATTCCTGCCTCTTCTGTAGTAGTGAAAACAACTGAGAAATCTTAGATGATCAGTTAACACTCATAGTGTTACACTGAAGTACTACATCAACATAAATTTTTCGATGTAAAATTAATTTCTATAGAAATATGGCTTACTATCAGTGTTTACAAACTAGATAATGTGATTTCTTATAAAGGTTTAGAAACTACACTTAAAAACTACCTTCTTTAGACACAGTATTTTTAGAATTCTTGCAGACTTTTAAATAATGAAGAATGTTGCCTCATTTGATAATCAAGCAAATTAGAACTTCTACTTAGAGGTAGGATGAGGTAATGAGCAAAAGACTCAAACATAACAAGAACAGTAAGTACATTTGTAAGAAAGATCAGTTGTCTCAGGGACCAAATATTCAGCAGAGCTTTTGGTGGAGACAAGGAGCTTTAAGCATATGGTCACTTTGGCACTCAGGGCATTTCCCTTATTTTGGAATTACATGGAGTCAGAGTGAAAACGTATGCATACAATGTTGGGAAAATAGAGTGAAGATTTCAGAAGCATGGGGAAATAAAGAAAAGAGATCTAAACCTGTCAGAGGAAGGGATCACAAAGAATATATCAAGATTTCAGGTGAAAACCCTGGAAGGCAAGTGGTAACCTAGAGGTAAAGTAAGCCTCATCAAAGATGAAACCCAGTCTCAGCACATCACATCCCTAATTAAGTTAGGTGATCAGTCATCACTGAATCGGCTTAGCAGCGGAAGAAGTAGCAAACTCATTTTTCCAAAAAGATAGCATCAACTCGAGTACAAGTAACATACAAGCAATCAAAAATTATTAGGTACGCTTGGAAGGAGATGGCAGCATCCTGAAATCTACTCTATATCTTTAGTGGGGACATCTCAGCTAAAACAGAACAAACGCAAACATGCTATCAACAGACCTCCTGGCTATTTATTAGCAAGAGAATTCTTATATGTTGAATCCTATTAATAGATAGTACTTGGTCTGTGTAAGTTCTATATGGTAAATAATACTGGAATTTGTGAATGTGTGTCTAGGCTCATTTCAGAATGTCAGGTAAGCTATGTAATTTTAAAATGTAAAGATATTTTATAAATTAATTGGCTCACTCTTTTCAAGCAATATGCCGTATGAGTTTCTCATCTTTAACTTTCTGGTTAAATCTAAAGCAGAATGAATCTTTTAGTGGGAAAAGAAGGACGTTTTCACTGCTCTATTTTATCCCAGAGATATCTGATATGTATAAACATATAGACACATACAAATATAAACATACATATATGTGCACTTATTTTGACAGTTCCTTTCTCTTTTCATTATCACGTAAGTTCCATGAATATTTTTTTGTTCTCTTTTGTTCTCTTCTGTCCTACAGTGTCTAGAATCTTTCCTGGTACACAGCAAGCACTCAATGAATGTGTATAGAATGGATAAGTAGATAAGTAAATAAGTGAGTGAGTGAATTTGAATTTGAAAATAAAAACTATATCTGAAAATTAAGATACCCCTCAAATTTATGATGCAATATAAATTACTGCATGGAATAAACTTATTACAGTGTCTCTTATTTAATATTCACACTATGTAACTAGCTTGATTACACATGTGAAGTACACACAAGTTTATGAAACCTCTGGCTGAAGATACAGCAGAGTTGGTGGCAAACTCTAGAATACGGACCAACTCCCATTAACTTTGGAAAACTAGAATAGACAAATCTACAAGCCAGAATGTGTCTATGTGCATGTTAGTGAAGGAGTCCCAGAGCCACTTCCAGCTATTACTTCTGTCCAAAGGGATTAATTGCACTCATCGCCCAAAAGACCAGCTGCTGTTATCATGCCATCATATTGAAAATTATCCTAAATCATACGATCAGAAGTTACAGTCTTTTATAATCATAGAATTGGGAATTCAGGACATGTGTCAGAATTAATTTAGCCTAATTATCTACTTTTATAAGTGCAGAAAAAAGACCAAGAATTGTGAGATTTGACCAACATCTTGTAACTATTTTCAGACAAAGCAGTATCCAAAGCCAAGATTTCTAAATTTTTATCCAAAATATTGTATTACACTATTTTTCTGTGACACTGTTTTTACAAGTCCATCTAATTAAAAGCAATAATACATACTTTTGTGATCTATCTTACAATGGACTGTAAGAAATCGATGAGTTATAGTTGTTCCCTATACACATTTTTTTGAGCCCTTGAACGAAAACTACTGCAGATATCAAAATCAATTCTTGAAACCAAAGATACTTATTTTGTCTTTCTTTGCTTTTGCAATTGGTGAAACTTTTTATAGTTGAGGTTTTCCTGAACCACTTTAAGGGTACAACTTTTTGAAGTGAAGTGTTCCAACAATTTATTTGATATGCTCTGTACACAGGTGAGACATGAAGATTCTCTCAACAAAATAAATTTTTTTAAATGTTGGTTCATTTAATGTATAACATATATAGATAGTCACCATAAAATCTGGAGACATATATGAATATATTTTTGTTTCATAAATAATATAACATTAAACTTGTAAACAGATCCATATTTTGAAATGTTACAGCCAATCTTACCTTTCCACCCAATATCACAAGCCAAAAATCTAGGAGTGATTCTTGACTTGATCCTTTCTTTCACTCCTATAATCAAATGGAGGATTTTCTCTTTATATTACCTAATAAATATCTTTAATTTGTCCATTTTTTAATCTCCTCTACCACCATATAGTTCAAATTAACAAACTATCTCACTTGAGTAAATGGCACAGCCTTAAAATGCAAAATCTATTATGTTCATTATGCTGCTTCTATCATTTCAATGGCTTCCTAATGCTCTCAAAGACAAGTCAGAACCCCACCCTCCCAACCTTCCAGCATTGGCTGGAGGGGAGGCTGCAGCCAGTCCTGGTGCCATGAGCTGGGCTTCCTAGGCCTCTGGCCTAGGAGCTTTTTCTCTGCCCTTTTAGGTTTCCATTTTTTGGTGGGGGGGGGCGGCGGGTATTGATACTAAATTTATGGGACTTTTGTGTTTTTATTTTGACTCTGAAGCCAGGTCCTGTAATGAAGCTAGGATACACCTTTGCCTTTGGTGCAGCTAAAAATAATAATAATAATGCTGCTTCTTTTCCTTGAATACAACCAGAAACAAAAAGATATGCCATCTTCATTCTATTACAAAAAATTATATTCAGATTGATTTCATGATTGCATGGATAAAAAGTAAAAACTTGTCACCCTTGAGTTCCATCAATTTATGGCTGCATCTCTCAGTCTCATACATAACAAATCTAGTTCCTCCTTCATGTGACTATTTTTCAATTGTTTGGAAACATTTACTAGGCCCTTACCAAGGTATATTCTATTTTCCATGCTAAGCATTTTCACTTATTTCTTCTTTTCTTCCATAATGATAGTTTAAGAACCATCTTCCTCCTCTATAATCCTCTATAAATTCACATGTTGGTATACATTATAAATTTGGTGTCTAAAATTAAATACAGCAATCAAGATGTGGGATGGTGAGATTGGAGTATGCCTAGAGCTGACTTTATGCCAAAAGAGCCATTAAACTCTCTTCAGCAGTATTATTGTAGTTACTCTAAATCTCCTCATATGTTTTCCCGCTGAGGTAAAATTTATATATACTGAAATGCTCACAGATTAAACTGTACAATTCAGTGAGTTTTGATACATGCATACCTCCAGACATCCACTACCCTGTTCAAGGCTGAATATTTCCCTCACCTCAGAATGACCCCCTTCAGTTCCCCTCTAGCAAATTCCTACTCCACATAGGGCCAAAAAAACTCTGATTTCTGTTCCCATTTATTAGTCTGTTTTCTCTGTTCAAAAAAATCATGTAAACCAAAAAATATAATATGTACTCTTTTGTGTCTGGCTTCTTTATTCAACATAATCTTTTTGTGATAATACATATCACTGTGTGTATTCATTTCTGTTAAACTTTTATTGATGTAGTGGTATTCCATGGCTAAAGCATACCACAATTTGTTTTTACATTCACCTGGATGGTTGATGGATATTTGGGTTATTTCGGTGTTTGGTTTATGAGTAAATCTGCTTTAAACATTTCTATACAAGTCATTTTTGTTTCTTTGTTTGGTTTTTTGGACATAACTAAAATAGACAGTTAGGAGTTGAAAGCCTGTCTCAGAGGTTAATATTTACTTAGCTTTGGGGGAAACTGAAAAATAGTTGTAAAAAGTAATCATATCATTTTACATGTCCACCAGCAATGTGTAGGTGTTTTAATTGCTTCACGTTTCACCAATGCTTGATGTCAATCTTTTTCATTTTAACCATTCTATTGTATGTGACTTGGTAACACATTGTAGTTGCAAAATGAATTTTCTTGATGACAAATAAATTGAGCATCTTTTGCCCATGTTTATAATATTTTTTAGCTTCTTACTATGTGTTGATTGTCCCTGAAATATTCTGGATATGAATTGGTTTGTATTCTGAATTGTGTGAGCTGTGTATTCATCTGTTATGAATACTTTTCTACTCTATAACTTTTTTACTCATTTTGTCTTTTCTTTGAAGTCAAAATATATATATTTCTATGTTTAAAGTTGTTGGTTCTAAGAAATCTTTCCTTATTGCAAAGTCACTAAGGTAGTCTCCTTATATATTTTTTAGACTTTGTTTCTTGCTATATTATATTTAGGACTATGATTCATCCATTTTATATGTGAAGTGATATAGGTAAAGTTATATTTATTCATTTTTTACATATAAATATTGAATTTTTCCAACACCAATTGTTAAAAAAAAACACTTTCTATTGAATTAACTTGACTCATACTTCAAAATCAATTGACAGTGTAAGGATAAGTGTATATCTGAATTTATCAATACAGATACCTAAAACATCTATATCAATTCTGGGTCTGCTCCCACTAACTTTCTTCTTTCTTGATCATGGGTCCTATTTTCATGCTTCATTAAATGCCTTACAAATTTTTTTATTATATGCTAGACATTGTGGAAAAAAACTGCAGAGACTGGAATTCCATTTATCTACTTGTCAACATTTAAAAAAAATACTACACTGCTATGATCATTGTAGCTTTATATCTAAAAAAAGTTATACTCTCTATTGCTTTTCATGCATCTTTGAAGTTATTGGTCTTCCTCATATGCCTTTAGCTTGAAGAATTTGTTTTGGAATTTCTTGTAGTGCAGTCTGCTGCACATAACTTCTCTAAAGAATTGACTGTCTGAAAATGTTTTTACTTTGCCTTCATTTGTGAAGGATATTTTTTCTGTATATAGAATTCTAGGTTGACTATTTTTTCTTTCAGCACTTTAAGTCTATCTTTCAATAATATCTGGCTTCCATTGTTTCAGATGAGAAATCAGCCATCATTCTCATCCTTCTCATCATTCTCACCTTATGTTGTCTATAATGTATCTTCTCTAAATCAGTTTCTCTCTCTTCCCCTCTCCCTCTTTCTGTCTTTCCCTCCTCCTTCCCTCTCTTTCTCTGCTTTTAATAAGTGTTCTTTCTCTTTGGTTTCAGCAGATTGACTATAATGTGCCAAGGTGTGCACCCCCTGCCCAGCCTTAATCTCTTTAAATATTTCTTCTGTCCCGTTTGTTCTTTTTCTCCTCTTTTTGAAAATCCAGCTGTGACTCTATTAGGGTATTTGATATTGTCCCATAGGCATTGAAGTCTCTGCTCATTTTTCACTTTTTTCTTCTCTTCTTATATCAGTTTGCCTTCTGGTGTATTCATCTTTTCTCATGTTGGATCCAGTCTTTTATTGAGCACTTCAAGTGAGATCTTCATTTTTATATCATTTTTTCTTTAGCATTCCAATTTTGTTCTATTTTAAACTTCTGTCTCTCTGCTGAATATGTTTTATAAGTTCATTAAGATTTTCCATTTTTATAACATATCCTTTAATATTTTTATCAGTTACTTTAAAGCCCCTCTCTGATAAGTAGGATATCTGTATCAATTCTGGGTCTGCCTCCACTAATTTTCTTCTTTCTTGACCATGGATCCTATTTTCATGCTTCATTAAATGTAAATGTTTTATTGTATGCTAGACATTATGGGAAAACTGTAGAGACTGCAGTAAATAATATATATCCCCACTAAAAGCATGTCTTCTCTTCAAGGCTGCAAGTTTGGAGTGCTAAGTCAATCTAGTCTCTAGTTGAGATGAGTCAGCTTTTTGGCATATTTACTTTGGATTAATTTCATTATTAAGTTCAAATATTCTGAAGACAGAATTGTGACATTTTATTAGATCTTGAGATATAAACATGAACAATATTCTGGAGACTTTTTCTTTTTCAATTAACAACTCAGCCCTCAACTTTATAAACTGTGGAGGATTTCTCTCTGCCTTTTAGCTTGGCTACCAGTTGTCTGAACTTCTGCTAATTTCTTTCTACTCTCCTGTCCCACCCATTACTTTCTGCACCTAAAGAAATTACTTCCTTACTTTAGTTTCAAAAGGCTGCAGCAATTCAGTGAGTAGGCTCAGAGTGTCTCAGTGATATTTCTCTGATTATTTCTGTCCTGAATCCCAACTTGAGAAGAACTTTGATTCTCATGGAGGAAAATTCATTTTGCCTGAGAATGAATTCTGTCAGCTGTCTTACTATGCATCCCGTCTTCATCACTTCATTATACTATGTCATGCATGTGGAAGGCCTGTGATAGAAATGTGTCAGGTAGATAAAAACTTTTTTCTATGGTACTGCTCAGGATACTAATCCATCATGCTAACCAACACACAACTATAACAAATTCATTAGATATTTGTCTTTATTTCTGTTTATGACAGGTTTTTCTTCTTAACAGCTCTCTGACAAAGATGGAAGAAGCCATGGTTCTCTTTTCTCCAAGATAGGGCTTGTCTCTTTCTGTAATATAGTTAATTTAGGTTTCTTTGTAACCTAAGCTCTTTGATTTTCTTATCTCAGATTTTGTATCTTATCTGGCAAGTTTCTGTGATTTGAGTGATGATGATGTACTCTTGTGACTTCCTTCTTTTAAGCAGTAGTGAGAGTTTAACCTCCATGCTTTTGCTTCCCCTCTGTTTTTTTTTTTTTTAACTTGCTTTCAAATAACAAACATTTTTTCTTGATTTTTCCTCTTCTTGAACTATGGACTTGGTTTATCTGTATCAACAACCCTTAGGGAATTTGCTTTCTAGTCATCTTTGCATCTTTGTATTTTTGCCACATTAAGACTGACCCTTGAGTTCCTGTCCTATTGGCTTTCAATTTTTCTTGCTGGGAAATTTTTGAATAGTTTCTGAGATATTAGATTTTCATCTGGACACATCATAGTTTTTATTCATATTGTGCTTAGTATTGTAAGTCACCCTGAAGGTGAGCCCTAATACTACTTGAAAAGCAAAATTAGTATTGGTACATTAAATGTTCTTGAATGTTATTGCTTTTGGTTGCTTGGTCATATATATTATATTTTCTTATCAAATCTGATCACAGCTTTCATACTACAACTTCTAGGTGAGTGATTTTAATTAAACTGAGCATCTCTTTTTACATTTCAAACTTAGACCTCAAAATGATATTTGTGCTTTTATTGTTGTACTAGTAAATAATCTATTTTTCTGCATGAGATAGAAAACAAAATTATAGTATTGTTTTTAAAACACTAAAAATGTTGTGACTATGTTACATTGAAAATTAAATCATGCAGAGAAATCACTAGCAAAATCGTGTTTAATGACAGTGTATTAAGAATGAAAGTCATATATGCCATATTTTTCTATTTTACCTAAGCCTAAACTTATTGTTATATTTCTTGAGACAAAATTTTAGATTCATGTTTTTAAAATAATCAGTACTTTCAAGACATAAGAAGAATTACAAAATTACTAAACACACACAATTTTATTAAATTATTAAACATTCAACTTCGTGTATTTTGTAATTCTATATTGTATACTTTGCTCTAAATTAAAAAAGAAGTCTAAGATTTCTCTTTATCTAATCCCTCTTCCTTAGGGAATTCACCAACTTCACTGGATATTCATGGGCTGCAATGATGACCTTTTAAAATCTGTATCCTATGAATTATAATGATATAAGCATGATTAACTGTGTATATATTTTTTTCTACTGTTCAGGTATACTGGTGAAAAAGGCAGATATAACAGTCATCAAGAGGTCAGGTTTTGATGAATAATGTACCTATGTATGCCTTTCCATGCATCTGTCTGGAGTTCACTGAACTTCTTGGGTCTGCTGATTTTTTAATCACATCTACCAAATTTTCAGTCAATATTTCTTTGATTGTTTTCTATGCCATTCTCTTTCTCTCTTCTGAGATTCCAATTACATTTTTGTTTGTCTCCTTGACACTGTGTCATCAGTTGTTAAAGTTCTGTTCATTTATTTTGGAGGTGACCATGCTAGCTTTATCACAGCTATTAGGTGGCATTGAGAGGAGTAGTATTGCAAGACTGAGATTATTCTTATATCTGAGTTTGTACAAATAGTATTACATACATTCAACTAAGGTATAGTTGTGTGTGTATTATTCAATTTTATTGAGGTAGAATCTTAATAAAGTAGGAGACAAGTCCTTTGACAAATAAATTCATGGCAAATATTTTCTCCCGGTCTGTGGTTTATTTATTTCCTTAACAGTGTATTTTCAAAAATAGTATATTTTAATTTTTATTAAGTTCTATATGTTGACTTTTTCTTTTATATTTAGTGTTCATTCTGTCCTAACAATGAAATTTTCATATTTCAATTTTGTCACTTTGCTTTTAAAACATCATTGCCAGGGCAGATGTTTCAATACTAAACTGTTCATTGCTGATGTCTGTTTCTTTAAATCAGCATTGCAGATAGCAACAAACTATATAAAATATTATGTAATCCTTCCCAGCTTTACCGGGATCTCAGAAACGCTGTTTCTGACAGTATGGAGCATTGTGGCCTAAGGGAAGTTCTGAAATTGTTTGGCAAATCTTATTTTCCATTTTGATGGTACTTTTATCTTGCTAAAAGAAGCTATACAAAGAGCGATTAGGCAGCAAGACTGCAGATTTCTAACTGATGCCCTGGCCTTTAAATCTGCCTTCACGTGAGCTGTGATGTCCTAAAGAAACACTTTACTCAAGGGGCCATTAGGCAGAAATGCTCTTTCCTGATAAATGATGTCTTGTCCTTTTAATTTGTCTTTCTCAAGGTAGTTCTTTATTTAAGGGGTAACTTGAAGAAGGCGAAATGAGGAGTGGGAAAGACTAAAATGTATTCCTCACCATTATCTCATGCCTAATAACCGTGTTTTACATTTTTCTTCATCAAAAGTAGGTTCTTAAAAAGGAATCTATTTTATCATGAGAAATTTCAGACTGATGATGTCTGTACTCAATGCATTCTCCTATGTATTTTTCTTTTCTGAAGGAGAAGGATGGGTTGTATTACGCTTATCTCAAGTTTAGTGAGGCTAGCTTCATGGAGGCTGCTCAGTGAACTTGATATACAGCCCCTGGAGGTGGTGTGTTAGTGTTTGACATGGACCTGAGGAATCTAAAGGTGTGAATGTATAAATGTATGGCAATGAATCTGAGCTGGCAGGAAGAAGAGACAGAGACACAGAGAGAAGGCTGATTCTAGTGCACTGGGAAATAGCTACACTTCTCATGGCAGGGGACATAGGTGTGTTTCACAAAATAGAAGTGGCACATGCAGTAGAAAGAGCCTGAAAGGAATCATTTATTATGCTGCCCGAAGGACCAACTGTAATGGTATTAGTGATCCATTTGAAAATTTAAGAAAAGAAGAAAATGAAACCAAGGAAGAACCAGGGGAGGAGTGGTAGAGCAGTAAACACATTACTCATTATCACAAGGAATGAAGTTGAATGCTGCAGATAATGTCCTCTGAAGCACCCATAGAAGTTTCCCTCAAGAGAAAGACTCAATTTTAAACACCTGCCTGGTCCAGAGAGCACAAATCCAGCTATAAATTTTCCCAGTCAGGTGTGACCCTCACACTCCCATTACCTTCTCTCTTCTCCCATTTAGACACTGGTGGGATCACAAACTTTGGGTAACTAAATGAAGGAAGAGAAGAAATAATAAGAGCATAAAAGAGATAAAGATCAACTATATCCTTATCCCTGAATGGATTACAAGAGTACCTGCATACCTATAACGAGCCCTAGCTAACCGAAGTGTTATCTGTGCATAGAGATTAAAATTGATGTGTATTTTGGACAGGACTCTTGAAATTACTGACTTGTGACCTAGAAGGGTGGTAGCATTTCCAAAAAGTGACAGAAAAATCATAGATCCATCTGAGTTTTTACACACTGGCAAAATGAGAACTGACACAACAGAATAAATGTACAGGCAGAGGGAAGCAAAAATGAAACTGCATTCTGCATATATCCCATGAGTCCTGCTGCTTCACCATAGCAAGTTAGTATCTTATTTCCAAAATCTTTATCTCTAGTACAATGTTGAAGAGTGGAGGTGGTAGTAGGCATCCATCATTTCTTTATGATAATTTCCAAAGGTCTTCTAAAGTTTTCCCATTAGGTATATTTGCTATTGAATTTCCATATATCCTCTTCATGAGGTTTCTTAATAAAGTTCCTATCTATTTCTAGTCTGATAGAGGATTCCTTTTTCATTGCAAATAAGAATTGAACTTAATTAAATGCTTTTTTCTGCATATATCAAGATGTTTTTATTTCCCTTTTTTAATATGTTAATAAGATGGATTTTTTAATTGCTGAGATAAACCCAATATGGTTCTAATATATGACTAGAATTTTTATTCACTGATATTAATCTTTATATTTTTTGTATGATTAAGTGTTTTCTTTTGGTATGTTTGGTATCAACATTATGCTATTCTTATAGAATACAGTTTAGTAAGATGTGTATATATTATTATATAATATTTATGTGTATAATTGTGTACATATGTATATGCAAAACTTGTATATAATTGCTTTACATATATATAATTTGTATATGATTTTTATGTGTATGTATATATGTGCACACACATATATATAATATATACTTTTTTGTTTTCAGTTTTATGTACGCCATTTCTTTTTCGTCATACTTTCCCTCTCAGTGTGCTTTTTTCTGTTTAAATAAATTCTTTAGTAATTCATTCTGTGATGGTTTATGTGATACATTCTCATAGCTTATGTATGTGTGCAAATGTCTTTTTTTTTTAGTTTCTTCAGAGATAGTTTAGCTGACTATAGAATTTTAGGCTGACAGATGAGTTACCTTAGCACTTGAGGATATTTCTTTATTTTTATCCATCAGAAGTCTGTTTTCAATTTAAATTTTATTATAGGCTCTTATTCCTGAGAGTTTTCATATCTTTTTTTTATTCTTAATGTTACGTATTTTATTATTATGAGTCCAGATATGGAGCTATTTCCTTTATCCTAATAGATATTTGATAGACTTTTCAATTTCAAAATTCTGATCTTCCCTTCTATAAAATTCTCTTCACATAATGGTTCTCCACTTTCCATTGTCTTCTATTCTTCTGAACTTTTAACAAGTGGTGAGCCTTTCAATCTGCCTGTTCTTCAGATCTCTAAACCTTGCTTTCATATTTCCCATTTAATTTTATCCTTCTATGCTAGCTTCTGGATGATTTCCTCAGTAAATTTATCAGTTCACTAAATGTCTTTTCAACGTGTTCAATCTGGAATCAATCATATCTACTGAGAATATTTTTAAACTAAATGACAATTTGTTTTCACTTTGAGATGTTATACTTGGTTATTTATTATAGCAATTTGTTCTTATGTTACCAACATCTGAAAGACATATTTTTTTTGTTTTTGTTGAGTATTATTCTAAATTTATTCCCTTTGAAAATTATTTTTAAACTTACTTAAAAGTATTTTATCTTCTATATTATTAAACTTACGTATAGCGACTTGAAATTATGATTGTTAATATGCAGCTATATTTCTTGTTAATGTATTTATATTTGTTAGTATTAGATTTTATCATGTGTTTCTTCAATTTTACTTGTAAGCTTAGGTTAGACAGGAGGTACTTTTGTTTATTTGTTTGATTTCTCTCTACCTGAATTCATTCCATATATTCTAACAAACTTGTGTTGCTCTCCACTAGTGTCTTGGCTAACATCCCAGAAATATGAATCTTATATTGATTTTTTGGATTTCTGTCCATTATTGAATCACTGATAATGCAATATTTACTCCAAGGCTGGAGAAAAGTGTGTTTCAATTTCTGGTCACTGGCTATGTATGTATTATCTCACTTCCCTACACCTAAGAATTATTTTTAAGCCATTGATCCCAATAATGGTTAGTTGTAGCCTTTTAAAATAATTTTTTTAGGAGCAAAGCATGTCACTCCAGTCCTTCACTTATATCAAGGAGTCAGCTCTAGCCACCAAGCAAGGATGGAGTACTTTGGGGAAGTTGAATATCTGGTCAACACTTTGTTTCTGTGGTTCTCACCCTTGCTTTAAAATAGAAATATCTGGAGAGCTTTTTAAAAAACTGATGCTCAGACCACACACACCCCTTTTCCAGCTTGTTATTTATATTGGTCTAGAATGGGGAACTATCAAGTGTATTTGAATGTTGCTGGCAATTCTTAATGTGCAGCAAGGATGGAAAACATTGGCTAATCTGGGACCTGGAGCCCAAGTCTTAACTCTAGCGCCACCCATTGCTTTGTATTTCACTTTCTTTTCTGCTCCATAGAGGTGTTTACAGTCATGAACTGTCTAATAAATTGTCCTTTAGTGAATGCTGAAGCCACAGTAGGTGTCCATTAAATACTTCATTGTCAGGGACTAAAGAAAACTGGCCTATTCTCACATTCCCTTCCAAAAATGTTCTTAAGATTCTCATTAATATGACACCATTTATTGACTGTCTAATGTGTGCTAAGAACTATATTAGGACTAACAGAACTGAATAAGCTTTAAAATTAGAGGGCAAGTTAGGCAAATAGGTAAACAAAATAAAGTTGGACAAATACTTAAACACTAGGAGCTGTAATAAGAAAACTGTAAGTGCTTTGTTAATCATGACTTAAGAAAAACTGGAGGAGGAATTTTATTTGGGCATAAAATGAAGGTAATCCTGTCATATACTACAACATGAATAAACCCTCCCTGTGGACATGGTGATAAGTGATATAAGCCAGTTACAGGAAAGCAACTACTGCATGATTCCACTTCTCTGAGATATCTAAAGTAGATGAACTCATACAGGTTAGAAGCCAAGAGTAGAATGGTGGTTGCCAGGGTCTCAGGAGAAGAGGACATGGAGAGTTGCTGTTCAACAGATATAGAGTTTCAATCATGCAAGATGCAAAAGTTCTAGACCTCTGCAATACAACATTGTGCTTATAGTTACCAACACTCTACTGTACACCTAAACGTTGGTGAAGAGGCTATGTCTCATGTGATGTGTTTATTTTTTTAAATTTTATCTTTTTTTTAATATAAAGCAGGTCCTTATTAGTCATCAATTTTATACACATCAGTGTATACATGTCAATCCCAATCACCCAATTCATCCCAACACCCCACCACTTCTCCCCCTTGGTGTCCATACCTTTGTTCTCTACATCTGTGTCTCAATTTCTGCCCTGCAAACAGGTTCATCTGTACCATTTTCTAGGTTCCACATGTATGCCTTAATATACAATATTTGTTTTTCTCCTTCTGACTTACTTCACTCTGTATGACAGTCTCTAGACCCATCCACGTCTCTACAAATGACTCAGTTTAGTTCCTTTTTATGGCTGAGTAATATTCCATTGTATATATGTACCACATCTTTACCATTCGACTGTCGATGGTCATTTAGGTTGCTTCCATGACATGGCTATTGTAAATAGTGCTGCCATGAACCCTGGGTGCATGTGGCTTTTTGAATTATGGTTTTCTCTGGGAATATGCCTAGTAGTGGGATTGCTGGATCATATGGTAATTCTATTTTTAGTTTTTTAAGGAACCTCCATACTGTTCTCCATAGTGGCTGTATCAATTTAGATTCCCACCAACAGTGCAGGAGGGTTCCCTTTTCTCCACACCCTCTCAAGCATTTGTTGTTTGTAGATTTTCTGATGATGCCCATTCTAATTGGCGTGAGGTGATACCTCATTGTAGTTTTAATTTGCATTTCTCTAATAATTAGTGATGTTGAGCAGCTTTTCATGTGCTTCTTGGCCATCTGTATGTCTTCTTTAGAGAAATGTCTGTTTCGGTCGTCAGCCCATTTTTGATTTGGGTTGTTTGTTTTTTTTAATATTCAGCTGCATGAGCTGTTTATATATTTTGGATATTAATCCTCTGTCAGATGATTCATTTACAAATATTTTCTCCCAACTGAGGGTTGTCTTTTTTTCTTGTTTATGGTTTCCTTTGCTGTGCAAAAGCTTTGACGTTTCATTAGGTCCCATTTGGTATTTTTGGTTTTATTTCCATTACTCTAAGAGGTGGATCAAAAAAGATCTTGCTGTGATTTATGTCAAAGAGTGTTCTTCCTATGTTTTCCTATAAGAGTTTTATAGTGTCTGGTCTTACATTTAGGTCTCTAATCCATTTTGAGTTTATTTTTGTATATGGTGTTAGGGAGTGTTCTAATTTCATTCTTTTACATGTAGCTGCCCAGTTTTCCCAGCACGACTTATTGAAGAGACTGTCTTTTCTCCATTGTATATTCTTGCCTCCTCTGTCATAGATTAGTTGACCATAGGTGTGTGGGTTTATCTCTGGGCTTTCTATCTTGTTCCATTGATCTATGTTTCTGTTTTTGTGCCAGTACCATATTGTCTTGATTACTGTAGCTTTGTAGTATAGTCTGAAGTCAGGGAGTCTGATTCCTCCAGCTCTGTTATTTTTCCCTCAAGACTGCTTTGGCTATTCGGGGTATTTTGTGTTTCCATACAAATTTTAAGATTTTTTGTTCTAGTTCTGTAATAAACGCTATTGGTAATTTCACAGGGATTGCATTGAATCTGTAGAGTGCTTTGGGTAGTATAGTCATTTTCACAATATTGATTCTTCCAATCCAAGAACATGGTATATCTCTCCATCTGTTGGTATCATCTTTAACTTCTTTGATCAGTGTCTTATAGTTTTCTGCATACAGGTCTTTTGTCTCCCTAGGTAGGTCTATTTCTAGGTATTTTATTCTTTTTGTTGCAGTGGTAAATGGGAGTATTTCCTTAATTTCTCTTTCAGATTTTTCGTCATTAGTGTGTAGGAATGCAACAGATTTCTGTGCATTTTCTATCCTGCAACTTTACCAAATCCATTGATTAGCTCTAGTAGTTTTCTTGTGGCATCTTTAGGATTCTCTATGTATAGTACCATGTCATCTGCAAACAGTGACAGTTTTACTTCTTCTTTTCCAATTTGTAGTCCTTTTATTTCTTTTTCTTCTCTGATTGCCGTGGCTAGGACTTCCAAAACTATGTTGAATAACAGTGGTCAGAGGGGACATCCTTGTCTTATTCCTGATCTTAGAGGAAATGCTTTCAGTTTTTCACCATTAAGAATGATGTTTGCTGTGTGTTTCTCATATGTGGCCTTTATTATGTTGAGGTAGGTTCCCTCTATGCCCACTTTCTGGAGAGGTTTTATCATAAATGGGTGTTGAATTTTGTCAAAAGCTTTTTCTGTATCTATTGAGACGATCATATGGTTTTTCTTCTTCGATTTGTTAATATGGTGTATCACATTGATTGATTTACATATATTGAAGAAACCTTGCATCCCTGGGATAAATCCCACTTGTTCATGGTGAATGATCCTTTTAATGTGCTGTTGGATTCTGTTTGCTAGTATTTTGTTGAGAATTATTGCATCTATATTCATCAGTGATCTTGGTCTGTAATTTTCTTTTTTTGTAGTATCTTTGTCTGGTTTTGGTATCAGGGTGATGGTGGCCTCATAGGATGACTTTGGAAGTGTTCTTTCCTCTGCAATTTTTTGGCAGAGTTTGAGAAGGATGGGTGTTAGCTCTTCTCTAAATGTTTGATAGAATTCACCTGTGAAGCCATCTGGTCCTGGAATTTTGTTTGTTGGAAGATTTTTAATCACAGTTTTAATTTCATTACTTGTGATTGGTCTGTTCATATTTTCTATTTCTTCCTGGTTCAGTCTTGGAAGGTTATACCTTTCTAAGAATTTGTCCATTTCTTACAGATTATCCATTTTATTGGCATAGAGTTGCTTGTAGTAGTCTCTTAGGATGCTTTGTATTTCTGTGGTGTCTGTTGTAACTTCTCCGTTTTCATTTCTAATGTTACTGATTTGAGTCCTCTCCATCTTTTTCTTGATGAGTCTGGCTAAATGTTTATCAATTTTGTTTATCTTCTCAAAGAACCAGATTTTAGTTTTATTGATATATGCTATTGTTTTCTTTGTTTCTATTTCATTTATTTCTGCTCTAATCTTTATGATTTCTTTCCTTCTGTTAACTTTGGGTTTTGTTTGTTCTTCTTTTTCTAGTTCCTTTAGGTGTAATGTTAGATTATTTGAGATTTTTCTTGTTTCTTGAGGTAGGCTCGTATAGCTATAAACTTCCCTCTTACAAGTGTTTTTGCTGCATCCCAAAGGTTTTGGCTCTTTGTGTTTTCATTGTCATTTGTCTCTAGGTATTTTTTGATTTCCTCTTTGATTTCTTCAGTGATCTCTTGGTTATTTAGTGATGTATTTTTTAGCCTCCATGTGTTTGTGTTGTTTATGTTTTTTCCCTGTAATTCATTTCTAATCTCATAGCGTTGTGGTCAGAAAAGATGCTTGATATGATTTCAATTTTCTTAAATTTACTGTGGCTTGATTTGTGACCCAAGATGTGATCTATCCTGGAGAATGTTCCGTGTGCACTTGAGAAGAAAGTGTAATCTGCTGTTTTTGTATGGAATGTCCTATAAATATCAATTAAATCCGTCTGGTCTGTTGTGTCATTTAAAGCTTCTGTTTTCTTATTTATTTTCATTTTGGATGATCTGTCCATTGGTGTAAGTGAGGTGTTAAAGTCTCCCACTATTATTGTGTTACTGTCGATTTCCTCTTTTATAGCTGTTAGCAGTTGCCTTATATATTGAGGTGCTCCTATGTTGGGTGCATATATATTTATAATTGTTATATCTTCTTCTTGGATTGATCGCTTGATCATTATGTAGAGTCCTTCCTTGACTCTTGTAACATTCTTTATTTTAAAATCTATTTTATCTGATATGAGTATTGTTACTCCAGCTTTCTTTTGATTTCCATTTGCATGGAATATCTTTTTCCATCCCCTCACTTTCAGTCTGTATGTCCCTAGGTCTGAAGTGGGTCTCTTGTAGACAGTATATAGATGGGTCTTGTTTTTGTATCCATTCAGCAAGCCTGTGCCTTTTGGTTGGAGAGACAAGGTAATTAAGATAATTACCTTAAACATTTAATCCATTCACGTTTAAGGCAATTATCAATATGTATGTCCCTATGACCATTTTCTTAACTGTTTTGGGTTTCTTTTTGTAGGTCTTTTTCTTCTCTTGTGTTTCCCACTTAGAGAAGTTCCTTTAGCATTTGCTGTACAGCTGGTTTGGTGGCGCTGTTTTCTCTTAGCTTTTGCTTGTCTGTAAAGCTTTTGATTTCTCTATTGAATCTGAATGAGATCCTTGCTGGGTAGAGTAATCTTGGTTGTAGCTTCTTCCCTTTCATCACTTTAAGTGTATCATGCCACTCCATTCTGGCTTGTAGAGTTTCTGCTGAGAAATCAGCTGTTAACCTTATGGGAGTTCCTTTGTATGTTATTTGTTGTTTTTCCCTTGCTGCTTTCAATAATTTTTCTTTGTCTTTAATTTTTGTCAGTTTGATTATTATGTGCCTTTGCGTGTTTCTCCTTGGGTTTATCCTGTATGGGACTCTCTGCACTTCCTGGACTTGGGTAGTTATTTCCTTTCCCGTGTTAGGATAGTTTTTGAGTATAATCTCTTCAAATATTTTCTCAGGTCCTTTCTCTCTCTAGTCTCCTTCTGGGACCTCTATAATGTGAATGTTGATGCATTTAATGTTGTCCCAGAGGTCTCTTAAGCTGTCTTCATTTCTTTTCAGTCTTTTTTCTTTATTCTGTTCCACAGCACTGAATTCCGCCATTCTGTCTTCCAGGTCACTTATCCATTCTTCTGCCTCAGTTATTCTGCTATTGATTCCTTCTAGTGTAGTTTTCATTTCAGTTATTGTATTGTCCATCTCTGTTTGTTTGTTCTTTAATTCTTCTAGGTCTTTGTTAAACATTTTTGCATCTTCTCAATCTTTGCCTCCATTCTTTTTCCGAGGGAGGTCCTGGATCATCTTCACTATCATTATTCTGAATTCTTTTTCTGGAAGGTTGCCTATCTCCGCTTCATTTAGTTGTTTTTCTGGGGTTTTATCTTGTTCCTTCATCTGGTACATAGCCCTCTGCCTTTTCATCTTGCCTATCTTTCTGTGAATGTGGTTTTTGTTCCACAGGCTGCAGGGTTGTAGTTCTTCTTGCTTCTTGATGTGTTTATTATAAAAAAGGAAAACTTGGAAGCGAAGGAGGTAGCCAGAGGAAATGTCACAGATAAGACCAGTCCAAGTAAAGAAAGTAATGATGAAAAAGAATTTCATCTCAACAGAGCACTAGGGAAATACAGGTACTTTAGTTCAATTTGCTGGGAGCTTAGAATGCAGGCACTGGAGGACACAAGTTGGCTCCTTTAACCTCGATAAAGTATTCAGATTGTACTCATAAACACAAAGCATTTAGAGATTTTTAAGAAAAAGTCAATATAGTTAACATTTGGATCACTGGTTTTCAACACCATTTTGGTAGTAGCGACATTTCCAATAAAATCTTACATGAAATTACAATGTATAAAACAGGTCAAATTCAAGGTGCTCTACTTTAAACTCAAAAGGGCTGCCACTTATTCTTTCTGCCCCAAAGCCGCCTCTGAGCCTACACCAAGGAAGTTCCATGCTCACAGAGAGACCAGACTGAAAACCTCTGATAAAGAGAAGTTTTGAGCTGATTTTTGTATCCAGCTTTTTTAAGGTAAATATTGCTCAATTATGTGTAAATCCCCAAATTATCAGCCAATACTATCTTACATATGTCTACTGTCTTCTGACCCAAGGTTGGTGGTAGCTCATGCATGATAAAGCAATTACTAGGAAAGTTTTCTAATATTTAGCATAACATTGAACTTGCTAGTGATTATGTACATTATTTAAAATATCTTGTTGGAATTATGGGGATAATTAGTCCCTAGTCTATTTATAAATGATTGTATTTTTATAAATTGCGTATTAGTTTGTTCCCCCCAAATAACTCCCACAGTATTATTTATGACATTATCATAATTATTTTTCCTAGACATTTTATTTTTAGGAACATTTGATCAATTATATTTATATGTAATGTATACAATATATATGTAATAAGTATATATAAATATATTTTTAAATGTATGATACATATTTTAAAAATCAATATATGTATATATGACATTTAATAATAATTATATATGTAGATATATACCTAGATATATCTATATATATTGTAGATATGGCATATAATTATATGTAATTAATATATTTAGCTTAATTGCACTTTTGAAATTAATTGTATACTTGTTTTAAATGTAAATAATGTTTTATGTCTTTTTGATACAGTTGGAAGCACTTCAAAGGGCTGCATATAAAGCTGATATGAAATTATTCTGTACATCAAAAGAAAAGGATAAACACCATAAATATACTTTTAGGGGAATATGTTCATTGTATATGTGTTCACTGTGAGTGTGAATTTTTAAATTTTAGTTATTTTCTGCAAACTGGGTTAATAACATATACACTTTAAATTATTATAAGGTTATTGGGTGGAGCTGGCAAAAGTTTTTTCTTAAATAAAGTAAAATAAATTTTCTCTAATGGATTTCAGATCTTTGATTCTGGGTAATTAGAACAGCTACCATCTAAACTCACTGCCACAGAACATTCTGAAGTTTCCAAAAGAGGGAGAGAGAGATTGGGAGACGGAAGAGAGAAGAAGAAGGAAGAGAAGGAGGAGGAAGAGAGGGAGAGAGAAAGGGAAGGAGGGAGGAAGAGAGGGACGAAGGATGGATTGAGTGTTTAGATTCTTAAACCAAAACAAAAAAATTTTTCAATGGCATTGCCCCCACTGTGTAAGGCAATTTTAATACATAAACTAAACAGTTAAAACACTTGTATGAATTTCCCCAGAGAAACAAAATCTCAAACCTAGTCTGTCAAAAATAATAAAAATAGAACTTTGTCATTCAGGCAGCAAAGGCCCCAAAGGAAGTTATTGGGTTGGCCAAAAAGTGCCTTTGTTTTTTAAGTAAAAATAAAAGACACATTTTTCATTTTCACCAAGAACTTTATTGAACAGCGTATTCACCCTTTTGTTCCACTACCTTCTGCCATTTTTCAGGCAACTTCATAATTCCATCTTCCCAAAACTTTTTATCTTTTTGAGCAAAGAACTGTTCCAGGTACCTTTTACAGTCTTCCAGAGCACTGAAATTTTTTTTCCATTAAGAGAATCTTGTAATGACCTAAATAAATGGAAATCCAAAGGTGCCACATCTGGTGAATAAAGTGGATGGATCAGAACGTCCCAGCCAAGCTGTAACAGGTTTTGCTGGTCATCAAAGAAACATGCGGTCTTTCATTATCCTGATGGAAGATTATGTGTTTTCTGTTGACTAATTCTGGACGCTTTTCATCAAGTGCTGCTTTCAGTTGGCCTAACTGGGAGCAGTACTTGTTGGAATTAATCACTTGGTTTTCCAGAAGGAGCTAATAATAGAGGACTCCCTTCCAATCCCACTATATATACAACATCACATTCTCTGGATGAAGACTGGCCTTTGGTATGGTTGTTGGTGGTTTATTTTGCTGGCCCCATGATCTTTTCCTTTCCATGTTATTATACAGTATCGACTTTTCATCATCCATCACAATTTGTTTTAAAAACGGAATGTTTTCATTACGTTTAAGTAGAGAATCTCATGCAGAAATACGGTCAAGAAGGTTTTTTTCGCTTAACTTGCGTGGAACCCAAATATCAAAGTGATTAAAATAACCAAGCTGGTTCAAATGATTTTCAACACTTGATTTGGATATTCTGAGTATGTTGTCTATCTCCCATGTGGTATAACATTGATTGTTCTCAATTAATGTCAGATTTGATCGCCGTCAACTTCAATCGGTCTACCCGACTGTGGAGCATTGTCCAGTGAAAAATCTCTAGCATGAAACTTCACAAACCACTTTTGACACATCCAATCAGTCACAGCATCTTCTCCATACACTGCACAAATCTTTCTTTGCGTTTCAGTTGTGTTTTTACCTTTCTTGAAATAATAAAGCATAATATGCCAAAAATGTTGCTCTTTTCTTCCATCTTCATTATTAAAATGGCTACACAAAAATTCACTGATTTTGATGTCTGTTTTAAATGCACGCTGATATGACAGCTGTCACATACAATCTAACAAAATTGTTTTGAATGAAATTAAAGACAATTAAGTGCTACTAGAGCCATCTTACGAAAAAACAGAACAAACCTTTTGGCCAACCCAATAAATTAAAGCGACAGATGAATGCATTGCTCTTGGCTGAGAACATTTCTGACAATGCTAATTACCGTCTTGAACACAGGCAAGGCTAGGTGGTAAAAGATTGGTGGAAAGGCTGCTAGGCTCCAAGACTGTGTCTGTACAGGCCTCTGGAATCTGACATGGTTGAATGGTTTGCTTCTTCCAATTTGCTACAGACCATTGACATGACTGAATAGCAGTGGAGTCCCAGAATATATGTTCTGACTCTTACTTGATCACAGGATCATGTGAAGCACAATGCTCATCATTGTTTTCCTTACTCAGAAATTACACTGTGATTTAGATTCTTTTGACAAGATAAATGCTCTGCTTGCGAATTGTCCACCTTAAGCATCCTCCTTGAATTTATTTTGAAAAGCAAACTCTCCAACAAGGTAATGTGTCTGAATATGTGCATGCAAAGTTGTGGAGGGCTTAGTCCTTAAGGCATAAAAAAGCAAGAGAAAGCAAACGAAGTAAATTAGTTCTTTACTTGCATTTATGTGGGTAAATATTGATGTGGATAAATACAGATTTATTGTGTGTGTATGTGTGTTACTTGTAAGTTGTTTTTTATTTGTCTACAGGAAAAATGAAAAAGAATGCTCACAATTAAAAATTATGTATACTTTAAAGAACCCTATGCTGGAGTCAAGAGGCTGGTCCTGCAGTCCTTATCCTATTAATAACTAATTATGGTTTATCTGATTGGATTTGAGTGAAAATAGAGCCTGGACTTGACCCTAGATCTTCTGATTACAGGCTATAAAGTAGATTTATACTAATTACCCAACAATTCTATAGCTCTGAATGGAGGGCTAAAAGTCAGAAAATAAACCTTGTGGGCCTCTGGATTAGGAATAGCTCAGGTTCATAGCTACTTCTCAATATGTATGATATCAGATAAATCATATAGCTCTGTTGAGTTTATTTGATAATCAATAAAATAGTGATGTCACAAAATATGTCTCAAGGATTGAGGGATATGGCTCATATAATTATGGCAATGGCTAAATATTGGAACACCAGTGTAAAAGATACCCACAAGCATTTTGGCTACTATCTCCCCAGTCCTGACTAGGCTTTGGGGTGGAATTTTACAAGTTATCTTGCAAATTACACCATAATACTACAGTGTAGAAAGCTGCTTCCTCTCTTTAACCACAAAGTTGGCTTTGTTCATTGGTGATGTTAAAGACTAACAAAATAGAATTAGATCACAATGTGCTCATTATTTCTCTTCCTATGGACCAGGAAACACTTTAAGGGCTTTACCTGTACTAACTAATTTTATCCTCACAATAACCTATAATATAGCTGCTATTATTATTATCCCCATTTTACAGATGAGTAAACTCCAACAAGGAGAGATATAACTTGCCCAAAGACCCCAGTTAGCAAATAGTGGAATAGGAAATTTAAATTCAGGTAGTCTAGCTTGTAGTAATCAAGATCTCAAAGCTTGGAGTAATATTTAATTCTACCTTATGCATTATTATTATTTTTGAACTTGTATAATGCCTCCTATTTATAAACTGTTAACTTTTGGTAAACACCTTGACTTGCAAACCATCATAAAACTTACTTAAGTAGCTGTCTACTTGATTTGTCTCCTCACCTTCATTGTCCCTCTCACAATCAATTTCACACAAAGCAACCAAGTTGATGTTTTAAGAATCTGGTCTCCTCTACTCCAAAACCTTTCAGAGTTCTACTCAATCTTTCAAATAAAGTCTGAACGTTTTCATCTGGTACTCAAAGCTTCCCCATATGTACTCATCCTATAGTTTTCCCTTCTGCAAAGCAACCAAATTATAGTTCTGAAATTTAAGTGCTTAGCAGTCACTGAAAATGCCTTAATCTTTCACACATTGTCTCTGCTCATGCCACAGAGATATCTTCTTTTTTCATACCCTGTTTCTGCTACTTGGACCCTATCTCTGATCCAGGATACAATTTACATGTAATTTTGACCATCATATTTCCCTGATTCCCTCAACCAAGAAGTTGTTCCCTCTTTTCTGAAGAAATTTTGGCATAGAGTTTTTTTTTTTATAGTGTGCTTATAATAGATCAGTAAAGCCATGGCAAATGTATGTGTGCATGTGTGTGTGCGTGTGTGTGTTCCAGTGAATCATTTCTCTGATATTTAGATTTATATCCTACACATGTTTGCACAATTTTTGGTGCATATCAATATGTTTAGATCAACTAATTATCAATAAATATGTGTTGTGTGAGTGAATGAATGAATAACAACATCAACTATGCTAGCTAGTACTGACAGTTTTCTGCCAGAACAATTTGATTGTTCATTTTACTGATCTCGTAAGGATCTGATAGCACATTGTAAAGGTACTAAAAAGGTAAAAAAGACCTTGGAAAGAAGAGTAAGCTAAAATGGAATTTATCATTGATTGTTACTGCAGAAGCCAGATATCTGCAGAGACATTTCCTTATCTGAGTTCTACTGAAGCATTTTTGATATATTAACAGACTTTAATAAATACAGTCACCAACAGTTAAACAATCAACTGTAATACTGAAAGCAAAAATGCCAGGCATAATCTATAAAGTCATTGATCTTTAAGTGAGATTAGTCACTGGACAAACACTTGTTCCAGTGTGTGAACTTTTCCCTTTTTCAGAAAGTGAAATCCAGAATTCTGTGTCCTCTGAGAAAGTCAAGATCTGAGATTAATTAAGGAGCTAGTAATTAATTTAGAAAAGTATTATATTGTAAGTGTCTGTTATGACATATGCATAAATGAATTTATCTTCGTGTCCACAAAATATTTGTAATCAAAAGTTTTGTTCAAATACTAAAATGTAAATAAACACCCACTCTGTTGCATGTAGACAAGATGAGAACACCTGAGACAGACAAAGGGAAGCTCAGGAGGCACCCCCTCACTGGCACCTGACTCCTTTGTTGGTTTGTTCTGAGCCCTTCGTGACAGGCACTTTGTCTAAGGATGACAGCATTTCATCACCTTCAAGAGATTAAAGCTCCCTTTCAAATATTGGTTCCAACACTGTTCAAATGTGTCAGCAGAGTAAAAATTCAATAAAAATCCCTGAGGGTGAGATGCCAATTAGGTATAAAGTTGCCAAGATTTGCCCAGGAACAATGGGGAGGCCACAGAGACCATTCAAATGGCACAGGTTTCCAAGCACTCATTTATTCTCTAGTCCTATCGACCTTGGGGCATTTAAAAATTTCTTTGCTCTCTTTTTGAGGAGTGAGGTGGGTGGAGAAGGGTGCATTGGGGATGTATAACTCATCCTGGGTCACAGACTAAAATTATTCAGACAATTTATGGCATTGCTTCTATTGAATAATGTGTCAAAATCATAATCAGGCTTAGAAAATCTATTTCTACTTATTTTACTTGGGTGTTAAATTGAAGAATTCACAATTGAAACTGTCCATTAACCTTTGTTTGAAAAACAGTGGGGGAATTTAAGCCTCTTACCACAGCTCAACAAAAGAAATATATAAAATGTTTGTGTGTGTGTGTGTGTGTGTGTGTGTGCGCGCGCGCGCGTGTGTGTGTATCTGGGGGGAGTAATTAAATAATCATTAGCTTTTGATGAATTATATAATAAAAATAGCTATGTTTTGATCTAGTTTAATAGATGTAGACAGTCCTGTAGCAGGTATACAAGGGAATGGAACCAATGGCAGGTGAGTTCTCATGGGAAGGAAAAAGGAAAATCTCTGCAGCCAAGCGTGCTAGAGTAGCAAAGCAAAGCACACTGAAAACACGGGTTATTCTCAGACAGTTCTGAGGATAGCTGGGATGCAGGAAGGGAAACAAAGATGCAGAAGACCAATATCATGTTTCCCCAAATGAAAGCAATCAAGATACACACACACACAGATACACACACACACACTTACATGTCTTGTAGTGAAACAGTTAAGGAAAATAGCACTGAACAAGTCCCCATTTTCAGGCTGACACTGTGCACTGGGTCTTTACATGTATTATCTTACTTAATACACAAGCACAGTGAGAAGTAGGTATTTCAATCCCTATTTTACAGATACCCTGGAACGTGAAAAAATTTTCTCAAATTCATATAGCTTCTCAGATAGCAAGATAGTGAGCTAAAATTCTAAATGGAAAGATAATTATCTATCTTTCTCTCTCTCTCTCTCTCTCTCTCACACACACACACACACACACACACACACAACTTGTAGAATGGGACAAATATTAGTTGACACAATCAGAATTTTGGTAATGTATGTCAGACTGATACCATGTGTTTTATAAATTTAAAATGGAGTTTAATCAATATTAATTAAATAAATATCAATGCATTACATTACAGGAAACTTCATAAGAACTGGAGGAGGAAGGTGTTGTTAATAGTAGACCATTAAAAAGGACAAAATGATTTTAATTATCAGAAGTTCAAAATGAATCAAGTGTGTAATATGACTACTGAAACACTGAAATTTTGCCTGCATGAAGAGCAATACAACATCTGAAGCAAAGGAAGAATCAATCTGTTATATATTTAATAAATCAATCGTAACAATGTATTGGCATATTCTATTTGGCATATTCATGAACAGATATAGAAAAACTGAGAGCACTCTAAGGAAAGCAATAGAATATTAAGTACTAAACACTCTATAAGGAGGAGTTTTTAGTCCAAAAGAAGGAAGAATCAAGGTAATGTGATAATTCTGTATTTGAAAGCTTATCACATAGATCATTACTCAGGGAAATTTCTTTTGTCCATATAAAAAGGGAGAAAAAATCCTTACTTCAAATTATTATAGGTTAGAAATTACATTAAAAAGACGTGTAAAGCAAATAAATGAAAATATATGAATATCTTTATGATTTTGGAGGAAAATAGTTTCTTAAAACACATACATAAAAGCACTACATAAAATATAGAATAATATATTTGACTATGTAAAATTAAAATTAATTAATAATAAAATTTCTACAGTCAAATTCTAAACAAGTGACAGATAGTAAGACATCATTTATACATCTTAGCACTGAGAAAGGATAAGTATCCATATGTAAACAGTACCTCCTTAATCAATAAGAAAATATTCAACAACTCAGTATCAGCAATGTATATGAAATAGCATTCCACATAAAAGGAGAGGCATTTAGAAAATAAACAATAGGTCAGACCTTCATGATGGCAGAGGAGTAAGACGTGGAGATCACCTTCTTCCCCACAAATACATCAAAAATACATCTACATGTGGAACAACTCCTACAGAACACCTACTGAATGCTGGCAGAAGACCTCAGACTTCCCAAAAGGGTCTTGGTGGTCTGGCTGGCTGTCAGGCCTGAGCCTCTGAGGTGGGAGAGCCGAGTTCAGGACATTGGACCATCAGAGACCTCTCAGCACCACACAATATCAATCAGTGAGAGCTCTCCCAGAGATCTCTGTCTCAATGCTAAGACCCAGCTCCACTCAAAGACCAGCAAATTCCAGTGCTGGACATCCCATGCCAAACAACTAGCAAGACAGGAACACAACCACATGCATTAGCAGAGAGGCTACATAAAATGATAATAAGTTCACAGACACCCCAAAACACACCACCAGACACAGATCTGCCAACCAGAATGACAAGATCCAGCCTCATCCACCAGAACACAGGCACCAGTCCCATCCACTGGGTAGCCTACACAAGCCATTGAACCAACCTTACCCACTGGGGGGCAGACACCAAAAATAATGGGAACTACAAACCTGCAGCCTGCAAAAAGGAGACCCCAACACAGTAAGTTAAGGAAAAAGAGAAGACAGAGAAATATGCAGCAGATGAAGGACCAAAGTAAAAACCGACCAGATCAAACAAATGAAGAGGAAATAGCCAGTCTACCTGAAAAAGAATTCAGAGTAATGATAGTAAAGATGATTCAAAATCTTGGAAATAGAATGGAGAAAATAAAAGAAACGTTTAACAAGGACCTACAAGAACTAGAGAGCAAACAAACAATGATGAACAACACAATAAATGAAATTAAAAATTCTCAGGAAGGAATCAATAGCAGAAAAACTGAGGCAGAAGAACGGATAAGTGATCTGCAAGATAAAATAGTGGAAATAACTACCACAGAGCAGAATAAAGAAAAGAGAAGGAAAAGAATTGAGGACAGTGTCAGAGACCTCGGGGACAACACTAAACACAACAACATTCAAACTATAGGGGTCCCAGAAGAAGAAAAGAAAAAGAAAGGGACTGAGAAAATATTTGAGGAGATTATAGTTGAAAACTACATTAATATGAGAAAGGAAATAGTCAGTCAAGTCCAGGGAGTGCAGAGAGTCTCATAAGATAAAACTAAGGAAAAACACGACAAGACACACATTAATCAAACTGTCAAAAATTAAACACAAAGAAAAAATATTAAAAGCAGTAAGGGAAAAGCAACAAATAACATACAAGGGAATCACGATAAGGTTAACAGCTGATCTTTCAGCAGAAACTCTGAAAGCGATAAGGGAGTGGAAGGACATATTTAAAATGATGGAAGGGAAAAAGCTACAACCAAGATTACTCTACCCAGCAAGGATCTCATTCAGATTCAACAGAGAAATTAAAAACTTTACAGAAAAGCAAAACCTAAGAGAATCCAGCACCACCAAACTGTCTTTACAACAAATGCTAAAGGAACTTCTCTAGGCAGGAAATACAAGAGAAGGAAAAGACCTACAATAACAAACCCAAAACAATTAAGAAAATGGCAATAGGAACATACATATCAATAATTACCTTAAATGTAAATGGACTAAATGCTCCCACTAAAAGACATAGACTGGCTGAGTGGATACAAACACAAGACCCATATATATGTTGTCTATAACAGACCCACTTCAGACCTAGGGACACATACAGACTGAAAGTAAGGTGATGGAACAAGATATTCCCTGCAAATGGAAATAAAAAGAAAGTTGGAGTAGCAATACTCATATGAGATAAAATAGACTTTAAAATAAAGACCAATACAAGAGACAAATAAGGACACTACATAATGATCAAGGGATCAATCCAAGAAGAAGATATAACAACTGTAAATATTTATGTACCCAACATAGGAGCACCTCAGAAGATAAGGCAAATGTCCACAGCCATAAAAGGGGAAATAGACAGTAACACAATCATACTAGGGGACTTTAACACCCCACTTTCACCAATGGACAGATCATCCAAAATGAAAATAAATAAGGAAACACAAGCTTTAAATGACACATTAAGCAAGATGGACTTAATTGATATTTATAAGACATTCCATCCAAAAACAACAGAATACATTTTCTTCTCAATTGATCATGTAACATTCTCCAGGATAAGTCATATCTTGAGTCACAAACCAAGCCTTGGTAAATTTAAGAAAATTGAAATCGTATCAAGTATATCTTGCGACCACAATGCTATGAGACTAGATATCAATTACAGGAAAAAATCTGTTAAAAAGTACAAACACATGGAAGCTAAACAATACACTACTTAATAACCAAGAGATCACTGAAGAAATCAAAGAGGAAATTAAAAAATACCTAGAAACAAATGACAAGGAAAACACAATGACCCAAAACCTATGGGATGCAGCAAAAGCAGTCTAAGAGGGACGTTTAGAGCAATACAATCCTACCTCAAGAAACAAGAAACATCTCAAATAAACAACGTAACCTTACATTTAAAGCAATTAGAGAAAGAAGCAAAAAAAAACCCCTCTAAGTTAGCAGAAGGATAGAAATCATAAAAATCAGATCAGAAATAAATGAAAAAGAGGAAGAAAACAATAGCAAAGATCAATAAAACTAAAAGATGGCATTTGAGAAGATATACAAAATTGATGAACCATTAGCCATACTCTTCAAGAAAAAAAGGCAAAAGAATCAAATAAACAGAATTAGAAATGAAAAAGGAGAAGTAACAACTGACACTGCATAAATACAAAAAAATGATCATGAGAGATTACTACAAGCAACTATATGCCCATAAAATGGACAACCTGGAAGAAATGGACAAATTCTTAGAAAGGCACAACTTTCCAAGACTGAATGAGGAAGAAATAGAAAATATAAACAGACCAATCAGAAGCACTGATATTGAGACTGGGATTAAAAATCTTCCAACAAACAAAAGCCCGGGACCAGATGGCTTCACAGACGAGTTCTATCAAACATTTAAAGAAGAGCTAACACCTTTCCTTTTCAAACTATTCCAAAATATAGCAGAGGGAGGAACACTCCCAAACTCATTCTATGAGGCCACCATCACCCTGATACCAAAACCAGACAACAATGTCACAAAAAAAGAAAACTTCAGGCCAATATCACTGATAAAACATAGATACAAAAACCCTCAACACCACACTAGCAAACAGAATCAACAGCACATTAAAAGGATCATACACCATGATCAAGTGGGGATTATACCAGGAATGCAAGGATTCTTAAATACAGGTAGATTAATCAATGTAAAACACCATATTAAAAAATTAAATGATAAAAACCATATGATCATCTCAATAGATGCAGAGAAAGCTTTTGACCAAATTCAACACCCACTTATGATAAAAACCCTCCAGAAACTAAGCATAGAGGGAACTTAGCTCAACATAATAAAGGTCATATATGACAAACCCACATCCAACATCGTTCTCAATGGTGAAAAACTGAAACCATTTTCACTAACTTCAGGAACAAGACAAGGTTGTGCACTCTCACCACCATTATTCAACATAGTTTTGGAAGTTTTAGCCACAGCAATCAGAGAAGAGAAAGAAATAAAAGGAATCCAAATTGGAAAACAAGTAGTAAAACTGTCCCTGTTTGCAGATGACATGATACTATACACAGAATCCTAAAGATGCTACCAGAAAACTACTAGAGCTAATCAATGAATTTTGTAAAGTAGCAGGATACAATATTAATGCAGAGAAATCGCTTGCATTCTTATACACCAGTGATGAAAAATCTGAAAGAGAAATTAAGGAAACACTCCCATTTACCACTGCAACAAAAAGAATAAAATACTTAGAAATAAACCTACCTAAGGAGACAAAAGACATGTATGCAGAAAACTATAAGACACTGATGAAAGAAGTTAAAGATGATACAGATGGAGAGATATACCATGTTCTTGGAATGGAAAATCAACATTGTGAAAATGACTATGTTACCCAAAGCAATCTACAGATTCAATGCAATCCGTATCAAACTACCAATGGCATTTTTCACAGAACTAGAACAAAAATTTCACGATTTGTATGGAAACACAGAAGACCCTGAATAGCCAAAGCAATCTTGAGAAAGAAAAATGGAGCTGGACAAATCAGGGACCCTGACTTCAGACTATACTACAAAGCTACAGTAGTCAAGACAGTATGGTATTGGCACACAAACAGAAATATAGATCAATGGAATAGGACAGAAAGTCCAGAGATAAACCCATGCACATATGGTCACCTTATCTTTGATAAAGGAGGCAAGAATATACAATGGAGAAAAGACATCCTCTTCAATAAGTGGTGGTTGGAAAACTGGACAGCTACATGTAAATGAATGAAATTATAACACTCCCTAACACCATACAAAAAAATAAATTCAAAATGGATTCAAGACTTAAATATAAGGCCAGACACTATAAAACTCTTAGAGGAAAACAGAGGCAGAACACTCTATGACATAAATCACAGCAAGATCCTTTTTGACCCACCTCCTAGAGAAATGGAAATAAAAACAAAAGTAAACAAATGGGACCTAACGAAACTTAAAAGCTTTTGCACAGCAAAGGAAACCATAAACAAAATGAAAAGACAATACTCAGAATGGGAGAAAATATTTGCAAATGAAGCAACTGACAAAGGATTAATCTCCAAAATAGACAAGCAGCTCATGCAGCTCAATAACAGAAAGACAAACAACCCAATCCAAAAATGGGCAGAAGACCTAAATAGACATTTCTCCAAAGAAGGTATACAGACTGCCAACAAACACATGAAAAGATGCTCAGCGTCACTAATCATTAGAGAAATGCAAATCAAAACTACAGTGCAGTATCACCTAACACCGGTCAGAATGGCCATCATCAAAATATCTACAAACAATAAATGCTGGAGAGGGTGTGGAGAAAAGGGGACCCTCTTGCACTGTTGGTGGGAATGTAAAGTGATACAACCACTATGGAAAACAGTAGGGAGATTCCTTAAGAAACTAAAAATAGAACTACCATATGACCCAGCAATTCCACTACTGGGCATATACCCTGAGAAAACCATAATTCAAAAAGAGTCATGTACTACAGGGTTCATTGAAGCACTATTTACAATAGCCAGGAAATGGAAGCCACCAATTGTCCATCGACAGATGAATGGGTAAAGAAGATGTGGCACATATATACAATGGAATATTACTCAGCCATAAAAAGAAAGTAAATTGAGTTATTTGTAGTGAGGTGGATGGACCTAGAGTGTCATACAGAGTGAAGTAAGTCAGAAAGACTGAAACGAATACTGTATGCTAACACATATGTATGGAACCTAAAGGAAAAAAAAAAGGTTCTCACGAACCTAGTGGCAGGACAGGAATAAAGAGGCAGACATAGAGAATGGACTTGAGGACATGGAGAGGGGGAAGAGTTAGCTGTGACAAAGTGAGAGAGTGGCATTGACATAAATCCATTACTAAATATAAAATAGATAGCTAGTGAGAAGGAGCCGCATAGCACAGGGAGATCAGCTCGGTTCTGTGTGACCACCTAGAGGGGTGGGGAAGTGAGGGTGGGAGGGAGACGTAGGAGGGAGGGGATATGGGGATATATGTATACGTATAGCTGTTTCACTCTGTTATACAGCAGAACCAACACAACACTGTAAAACAATTATACTCCAATAAAGATGTTAAAATTTTTAATTAATTCAAAATTTAAAAAAATAGAAAATGATTTTAAAAAGAAAATAAACAATAAAAAGATGCTAAGTTCACTATTAATCAGGCAAGCAATAGGGTGATGTTTTACCACATGTATAAGGATGAAAAATTTACAAATTGCCAATTATTGTTGACAGTGTGAGATAAGAGGAACTCATATGCTGTTGAGGGAAATATAGTTTACTACAAATATTTTTTAGGAACTTTCACAATTTCAAATAAACTGAGAATACTTCTACCAGTCCAGCAATTTCATGTCTAAAATACTTGAAATCTGTTATCCATAGCACAATTGTTAATTTGAAACATAATTGTAGCTACCTAAATGCACACTGATTATGAAATGGATAGAAAAGACACGCTATAAACACACAGTACACTACTAGATAAGAGTTAAAATGAATAAATGAACTAGATCAATATGGGTCAACATTGATGAATACCGAAAAACAAACTAGATTTGCAAAAATATACTTATGGTGTGAGAGGATTCACATTAAAATCAAAGTAAAACTATATGTTCTGGATTTATACGTATTTGTTAAAGTATACAAACATGGACCAAAATAATACACATCAAATTTATAGTAATCTTTTCCTCTGGGAAATAAGTGAAGGGAATGGGTTGGGGAGGACTATAAGGAAAATTTCACTTTTTCTCTTGTCTCATTTATGTTAAAATTAATTTGAAGTGAATACAGACTTTAACACTGGCTAATTCTGAGTGATGGATACAAGGATGTTTGCCATATTATTTTCTTGACTTATTTGTTATTTAATTGTGCTCTATAATCAAAAAAGAAAATATATATCTATATATAGTTTAGAAGTGATCTGTCTAATCTTGAAGAGATGATTACATTTAAAAGCTTTCAGGTAAAAATTTCTCAAATATTAAAAGAACGGCCAAAACACATCATGAATCCTTAGACTGAAATTTTCAATGCAAGTTTGAATAAGAAAGTTTTGCAAAAGTAGTAGAATTGGATGGCAGGTTAAACTAAAAAAATGTTGAGGTCCCTACTAACTCTGAGAAAATATAATCAAAATATGTGATGGGTTCTAAAATATCTTGTTTAACTATTTATTGCTTATTTTTATTATCCAGCATTAATCTAGGTAACATTAAACTAAAATTTTCATTTTATAAATGATAATTAAATTTGTATCTCAATATAAGGGAAACGTGAGACTTCAAATTTTGAACAACTAAAAACTACCTTGGCCTTTTTATTTTCAGCCGCACCATGACTTAGATTCAGCTTCATCAACTGCCTCTGAATTTACAGGTCTCAGGGAGGGAGCTGCATTGTGGTAGAATTGAGAATTTTGTATTTCAACACTTAAATATGGGCAAGCAATCAGACTCAGGATTACTTGTCTGTCACTCTTCGCTGAGTTTATTTGCCTTTTCCTACCCTGAGCCCTTTCAATTCCCCTCTGAACACCTTTGGGAAACGTTGCTGTGGCATTTAGCCAACCAGGATAGCTTAACTAACAAAAGAGTTGACCAGTTTTATTCATAGAGATGGAAAGCAGGGAGCTGCATCAATGCTCATGATGTGAACAGTCTAGCTGGTGGGAGGCCCTATCCTGGACTCATTTTTCAGAAGGCCCATGGAGAGTGGTGGGAGTTTTGTAGGCTTGGAGGTAGAAAGTGAATGTCAGTTCAGCTACTGGGTAAGATGTAACAAAAGGGAGAAAAGGCCAATTGAGGTGTTCTTTAAAATCTTTGAGTGTCTTTTACCCTTTTCATCCCAACTGCTGCTTGTACAAGCTTTGTCTACCTACATCTATGTGGGCAGAAAGGAACAAAGAATAAATGAGAGAATATACTGGCTAAAGAGCTGCATTCAAGCCCCTGGACATGGAAAGCAGGGCACAAGGGTCAGATGCCTGATGCTGTATCAGCACTCAGCTGGAGGGAAAGCGTAGAAGAGGTGGAAGGGATGACGCTTCTCATTACAAGGGGCACTGACACATGTCCTTGGAAGGACTCATGTAGTGTATTTTACCTCCTCAATGAGGCAGATGCAGGACACATGCTACCAGCTCATCTTTAATTCATTTGATGTGAAAATAGTCTGGCTATAAAGTGGAGTGGGTGGACAAAACCCTAGAATCAACTAAATGAGTACCCTTAGAGGGAAAAAAAAGTAGTGGATTCATTTTCTATTTTTACATATCTTTGCCTTGCTCACCAAATATCAGACTGATTATTTGTTCAGAAAGATGGAAATTTCCTTACGCTTGCATTTTATTATATAGAAATCTTCCTAGAGTTGTATGAGAATAGAATGGTACCTATGATTTGTGTAGGGCTTTATCATCACATTTCCAATAATCTGGATATAGTGGAAAATGTAGGTGATGTTATTTTTCAGAAGAAGAAATTGAGACAGTCATACAAGAAATACTATTCCCATTGCCATGGACCAAATGTTTGTGTCCCCCCTAAATTCATATATTGAAGCCTTAATTCCCGAAGTGATGGTATTTGAAGGTCGGGCCTTTGAAAGGTAATTAGGTCATTAGGGTGGAGCCCTCATGAATGGAATTAGTGTTTGCTATGGTCTGAATGTTTGTGTCCCCCCTCAAATTCATATGTTGAAATTGTAAACCCCAAAGGTATTACTAAGTGGTGTCTATTGGGAAGTGCTTAAGTCATGAGGGAGGAACCCTCATGAATGGGATATAAAAGAGGCTCCAGAGAGATACATAACCCCTTCTACCATGTGAGAACACAGGGAGGAGGCCCTCTGCAAATCAGGAAGAGGGTTCTCACCAGGAACCTAACTGGCCAGCCCCTTAATCTTGGACTTCCAGCCTCCAGAACTGTGAGAAATAAATGTCTTGTTTCAGCCACCCAGCTGACAGTATTCTGTCATATCAGCCTGAACTAACTAAGATACCCATGGTCAACAAGCTAATTAGTAGCAAAGTCTGATCCAGAATTCAGACTGTAGTCAAAGACTTTTTTGTTTCTTTCATTATACTGAATTTGAATTTTTTACTAATTTAAATGTTAAACATTTGTCATTTGTCACAAAGAAATATTTGTAAGAACCAGATAGATAATATAAATATCTTCATTGACTACGCATAGAGGGGTGAGGGAGTTATATGAACAACTAGAGACAATGGGCTTCATATAACTCAAATTATTAACAATGCATGATTTAGATAAATCATATTTACATATATATACCTATATTCATATACATGATGCTTCTCATATAGCAAGCTGAATAATATGTGATTGTCATTATGATTTATATTTGCTCTTAATATATGGTGGGAAATTAGTCCTGAATCTGTGATGACCAAAAACAAATAAACATCATTAACAACAACAAAAATATATCACTTGGTATAACAAAACAAATTTTTGTTGAAAAGATCTGAAGTCTCTCCACATTAGAGGAACTTAAACATTTTTAACTTAATGAACATTTTTTAAACAAATGTTTATTATGCATCTCTTGTGGGCAATATGACCTAAGTACACACAGAGCAAGAAACAGAATGTAGACAAACTAGAAAAAAGGTGAGTGTGGTTAGTATTTGGAAATGCCAGCCTCAGTGTTCCTAAATATATAGTGACCTTATTTTCCAAATTGGAACATGATTGAAAGTGAAGGGGGAGCTCTTAGTAAGCATTCTGGGACCACAGATGTGTCCTGAGAAGTATGGTTCATGTCCTCAAAATAGACCATTGGTAGTGTCTTGAGATGGAGACAATTTTGAGAATAGTCCTTTCTGACTCGATACTAGAATAATAGGTCAAATAAACTTTTGTAGCAAAAATCAGTGTTGAAAGTCACCTTTATTTTTATTTTAATGATTTCACTCAAGTTAGTAGACTAAAAACAATACTATGCTTGATTTTTTTCAGGCTGTATCAAAATCAGTTCTTGAATCCAATATGAAGCATACAACGATTTCTCCCGACTTATTTTCTTAGATACCTGAAATTCTTTATTATTCCCTTTATCATGTGTCCATTGTCATTTTGACAACCTATAAAATATTCTACATTGGTCCTGCTCAGTGGCTTGTTACATTCCTTGTTAGCCCTAAATCATTCCTATCTCCATTTCATACAATTTTCGATTCAATGAGAAAAGCATTTCTTACCTTTTGGAGAACTTCAGCTACTATGTTTTCCAGATGCCTTATTACATTGTTTGTGAATGAGTTTCATTTATCACTTGAAGACAACCTACCAAAACAATGCAAGGTCAAAAATTCTCTAACTTTCCATGTTCAACCTCTATATAATTTCATTTAAAAAATATAAAATATCATCATTTTGTCATCATAATAAAATTGACAGTCATAGCTCATGAATGAAAGTTGGATTATGTCTTTTGCAATAGTAATTCATATTCTGAAGAGTGCATCATTTTACAGTGTGAAAAAAAATCCTATTATGATCTTTTATAATCCAAGACAACATATTGTTGAGACTTACTGAGACAAAATATGCTCTTCAGTTTACACCGATAAATTTGATGTAAGGATTCATTTTATTTCTATTTTATAAGTTATGATATCACATTCAGTGTTTATATTCACAACAGCCTATCACATTTAGTGTTTATATTCACAACAGCCTAAACAGTTTTGTTCCTTTTATAAAGACATACTTTCAAACGATTTAAGTGCATTTTTAGAATGGGACTCCTTAATCTATGTCTAGCTTATGGCCACTTTGTCAGTATGGGAAAAAAAAAAGTTGAAGGCAAGAATTCTCATTTTACTTTCTTTGATTTCATTTTTTTCCAAAGGAAGTTATCCGAGTTACTTTTTCCTGATTAACACATTTCTTCATCAACTCTAATTGCAAACCATTAAATTAGATTGCCTCCTTTTAATCTTTGCTGGCTTCGATTCTCTTATAAGCAGGAATATTATAAACTTTCAGATTTGAAATATATACATCTTTCTTAGCACTGAGGGAAAAAAATATTGTTTAATAAAATGGCTTTTCATCACAATGCACCTTAATGTGTACAATTATGATAATTTGAAAACTGCAGACTTGCATAGAAGTGGAAAATGTTTTCATTAAGGAAGAAAAGCTAAATATCATATTAAAGCAGATGGAATTTTCAAATGCAACCCTCTTAAATCTTTATAGAGACTTTCGATTTAGAGAAGGCTTCAGGCAAAAATGCTGAAAAGCAAATAGTATCACTTGAAAGGCCAATTTATATTCCAATATAAAGTTTATAGAGATAGATTTCAAAAGTGGGTAGTAGAATCATCATGAATAGATTGTATCATTTGAAAAATAATGTACATTATGACAATTCTGGTCTAAATTTTTAAAAGAGCAGTATTAGAAAATCTTGTACTCACGGTAGATTCCATTTCTGTTTTGATTTACTATTTGATAAGGAACTGGCAATGGCTACTGAATAGGAAAAATGTGTACTCTGTTATTATTATTTTTATTTGTAGTATATTCCCCTGATAGAACTAACATCTGAGTATATAGTGTATAATAGATAAAACAGCTGGAAATATTACCTAATTTTTTCTCATTTATTTTGGTGTTCTGCTCTCACATGGAGTCAATATAAGAGACGTATCCATAAATTCTTGCTGGCTCTACAGGAAAACACAGGAGGCCTAGATTAATAAGAAGGCTTGTACAAAAGGTGATCATCTCATTGTAGTTCTTGTAGTTAAATTTGTTTACACAGGAGGCTGGGAGGGAGGCGCAAGAGGGAGGGCATGTGGGGATATATGTATATGTATAGCTGATTCACTTTGTTATACAGCAGAAACTAACACACCATTGTAAAGCAGTTATAATTCAATAAAGATATTTAAAAAATCATTGTGTACACATATAATCACACAGCCACCATGAAATTTTCCCCAACCAGACCACTTCTGGTCTGGTCATCTTTGGCATCTAGGATTACTGCCTTGTAGAGTTTTCAGTTATATGTGTATGCAACTCAAGCGCCAGCATGCTTCCTTTCCCACCCCCACTACCTTCAGTCTGGCCAGGATGGTCTTTTACCCGAGCATCTAGGAAAGAAGAACAATTTCTCACATCCTTTACTGAGCCATTACCCAGTTTCTGTGCTTCCCCACTGCTCACAGTTCAGCTCTGGGCCACTTTTCACTTTGATGATTACACTTATTGCAACTACTGGGCTTCAGTCCCTGTACTGGCTCTTGATCCTTACACACTAGTATCAAGAGTCGGGAGTACGTTAAGGGAACCCATGCAACATGGACAAAATAAAGAACTGTATGATTCACAGGACAGTTTCCACAGACTAGATAAAAGCATACAGACACAAATGGACTTTGTGCAGGGAATTTGTTTACGCACACCGCAGGACATACTTAGTGCCCTCAGAGTTTTTATTCCTATGAGCGAGTGCCTCTTTCAAACCTCTACCACGGCGGTCCCCAACCTTTTTGGCACCAAGGACCAGTTTTGTGGAAGACAGTTTTTCCACGGACGGTGTGTGTGTGTGGGGGGGGGGGATGGTTCAGGGTTCAGTCGGTTAAGGCGAGCGATGTTGGGGGGAGGTTCAGGCAGTAATGCGAGCGACCGGGAGCGGCAGATGAACCTTCGCTCGCTCTCCGGCCACTCACCTCCTGCTGTGAGACCGGGTTCCTAACAGGCTGCCAACTAGTACCAGTTCTCAGCCCAGGGGTTGGGGACCCTGCTCTACCAGACAAGTATCAGCATCTTTTAGAAAATCCCACCTCCCACATTAAGTGCTGGTTATGCAAATGATCCAGCCATTTCCTTTTGTTAAGGCACTTGAAAAGCAATAATCTTCAGTGTCATATTTTGCAAACCTGAACTGTTCAGTCTAGATTATTATCTGAGAAAGCGGGAAGAACAGTCCAATATAGGAATTGTCAATTTAGGTATTTCCTCACTGCGAGGGGTGTTACATATTCTTCTTGGTCATCCAATTGGGAACATCAGTGTTGTTTCAAACAAGTACATGGACACACACACACACACATCTCAAAGACTGACCACTTTATCATTCACAGAGAGTAAAAAGAAGAAAATATTTTCCTAAATACAGTATCTTCCCTTTATCACACTACAGAAATTCGGAATATTGCTTCAATATAACCAGTGGCAGAATACTTATTCTTCTTTGTTCTCAACACAAGATCAATGTTCATTATAAATCTATTAATGTTTTACTTTGTAAAGACCTGGTAGGTGTCTTAACTTAATACTTTTCTGTACCTAAAGCCAGATTTCAATGTTAGGGTAGGTTTTCTCCAAGGTAAATTTTGTAATAATGAAGGTAAATGAGGATTTATTAATCTCATATAAAAACAATCCTCTAGATTTTAGTAGAGTATGAAAGTTTGCTTTCAATTCCATAAAACACCCTATTTTCTCTACAACATAAACTTCATCTTTTAGCCATATTTGTATCTCTGGTGATTATTGTATAATTGCTATTTACCAAATGCTGGCTTATTTGACTCATTTTCATAAACACACATACACACACACACACACACACACACACACCAGGCACGTACACAGGACAGAATGAAAATGGAGGGTATACTGCAAACTATTTCCCTTCTATGCCATGAAGTAATTAATTAATCCTCTCTATTCATCCAGTTATCTCATGTCAAACACCAGTTGAACCAAACAGTTTGAAGTTTAGTGGTGAAATCATACAGGTAAAAAGTATTTATATGATAATGGGAGAAACTTTACCATAGCACTAAGTATCAGGTACCAGGGGAGAATGGGCAACAAATCTGTCTGGGGCAGGGCGAAATTTCTACAAAGAGAATTTTTGTGTCAAAATCTTTCTGCTGATCTCCCAACCATCAAAACATTCTGTCAGGGCTTTTGATAAATATATGTTATTCACTGGGTATCTTCTATGGGGTTGATGGACTCCAGTAGGTAGGGGAACATTTACTGAACTTTCAATATTGGGATCTTTAATATGAACTCAAGGTTTATTCTATACTCCTATAATTTTTTTTTTTTTTTTTTTTAGATTCCTGGAGAAGGTGTTCAATTATCAGATGGTTTCTTCCTTGGTTCACTTTCTGAGGGTCTCCCTCAGAAACTCTTCTCCATTCAGTCACCTTTCTTTTTCTGTTACTGTAGTTGAATTATATCCAATTAAATTGTTTGAAACCTCCACAGATGACCCTTAAATGAAGCCTCTGCTTTGATACACTTTAAGCCTCAAACTAATATATCTTATTTGAATTTCACAAATTAAATAGTTTTTTTTTCTTTACATTTGATTCATTCAGCACTCTAAAAATATCAAGATTCTGAGTGCCACAAGTTGCTTTCCCTGGGTTAGTTTTGCATTGGAACTGTCGTATAATTACACAGATACATTATAAATTGAAATACAACAAAATCTAAAAATAAAATTAAACATAAAATGCTCTTGTAGCACGGACTGGTTGAGGCACTATTTAGGCATCAGTAACCCCCAGTGGGTAATTAGGTTCATATGCTTAAAACATTTGTAATAACAGAAATTCCCATAGGACCCTTGCAATTATTTAGAAGCTGTCATTCCATGCTAAGATTGTGGTTACACCTCAGAATGCTTACTTTAATTAACAAATAAAATTTGTTTCTAGATACTGTTTCTTGATGAGGAAATTATAGTGGGCTTAATTGTTATTATGCTATTTGTTGTAACAGATTATCTAATGCAGAAAGCAGCAGACTTGCACTGATATCTAAGACAGAGTTCAGCTATACAAGGCAAATTGGGCCATGCACAGCATTTGCAGAGCTTCAATTAGCTAATCAGTGGATTGAAAATGTACCATGCTAGTCCCCATGGGGAAGAAATGTCACACCCAAATAAATTCTTCAAAGAACACTATATGTAAAGCACTATATTCTTTGTAAAAGGTGCAAGGCTAAATCAGACATAATCCTTGTCTTTTGCAGATGATTCCCCGGCAATACAGAGATAGTCATATATAAATAAATAACTGTGTCAGGTAGAAAGAAATTTGTGCTATCATGGAGGATTAGCAAAATGATGTAGAGGGAGTTAAAGTTGACTTGATCCAAGAATAGCATTTGACTTGAACCATTAGTGGAATCTGGAAGTATTGAAACATATAGCCATTGAGAAGACTGAAGGAAAATCCTCTGGCTTTTTAGTATGTATAAAATGAGGTGAGGCTGGAAAATTAGCTAAATGTTAGAGGGCATGTAAGACCAGTCAAAATAGTTTAGATTTTATTCTACAGGCAATAAGTAGATGTTGAAGAGTCTTAACAAAATGAGTGTTGTTATCTACCTTATATATATTTTTAGGAAGAAAAGGAGAGTGGGCATGTCAGTAACTAACTGCAGAGACAATTGCAATAGAGCAGAATAAAGATGATTAGGGCCTGGGGCAGCTATGGTGAATATAACGGGGCAGAGAAGAGACATATTAAACTCAATAGAGTAGGATGTGATGAATTACTGAATGTAGAACAAGACAAAAAGGAAGTGCTAAAAGTATTTTTAAATGTACTAGCATAGGTATCTGGTAAGCCATTGGTCAAACTGGGAACCCAGAGGAAGATCAACTTGGGGGACAAAATGACTGGATTCCAACTGGGCCTTGTTGAAATTAAGGAATCTAAAATTAGATTCAGAAGGAAAAGTAGATCCCACCTGATGCTCATAGGAGAGGGATGCAGAGAAGGCAGAGAGGTGGAACCGATTTGCAGAAGAGATTAAGTCATGAAAATAAATGATCTCAAGAATAAAATGTCTGGCTTCCGGGAAGATGGCGAACGAGTGAGATGCAGGGATCACCTTCCTCCCCACAGATACACCAGAAATACATTTACACGTGGAACAACGCCTACAGAACACCTACTGAATGCTGGCAGAAGACCTCAGACTACCCAAAAGGCAAGAAACCCCCCACGTACCTGGGTAGGCCAAAAGAAAAAAGAATAAACAGAGACAAAAGGATAGGGACGGGACCTGCACGAGTGGGAGGGAGCTGTGAAGGAGGAAAGCTTTCCACACACTAGGAAGCCCCTTCGCGGGCGGAGACTGCGGGTGGCGGAGGGGGAAGCTTCGCAGCCCCAGAGGAGAGCACAGCAACAGGGGTGCGGAGGGCAAGGCGGAGATTCCCTCACAGAGGATCAGGGCCAATCGGCACTCACCAGTCCGAGAGGCTTGTCTGCTGCCCCGCCGCGCCGGGCGGGGCTGGGAGCTGAGGCTCGGGCTTCTGTCGGAGCGCCGGGAGAGGACTGGCGTTGGCGGCGTGAACACAGCCTGCAGGGGGTTAGTGCGCCACGGCTAGCTGGGAGGGAGTCCGGGGAAAAGTCTGGGCCTACCAAAGAGGCAAGAGACTTTTTCTTCCCTCTTTGTTTCCTGGTGCGCGAGGGGAGGGGATTAAGAGCGCTGCTTAAAGGAGCTCCAGAGACGGGCGCGAGCCGCGGCTAAAAGCGCGGACCCCAGAGACGGGCAGGAGACGCTAAGGCTGCTGCTGCCGCCACCAAGAAGCCTGTGTGCGAGCACAGGTCACGGTCCACACCCCACTTCTGGGGAGCCTGTGCAGCCTGCCACTGCCAGGGTCCCGGGATCCAGGGACAACTTCCCCGGGAGAACGCACGGCACGCCTCAGGCTCGTGCAACGTCACGCCGGCCTCTGACGCAGCAGGCACGCACCGCACTCCGTGCCCCTCCCTCCCCCCCCCCCCCCCCCGTCCTGAGTGAGCCAGAGCCACCGAATCAGCGGCTCCTTTAACCCCATCCTGTCTGAGCGAAGAACAGACGCCCTCCGGCAACCTACACGCAGAGGCGGGGCCAAATCCAAAGCTGAGCCCCTGGGAGCTATGAGAACAAAGAAGAGAAAAGGATCTCTCTATTCGCCCGTTTTCTTGTTGTTGTTTTAAAAAAATTTTTTTCTCTTAAAAATTATTTTTTATTTTAATAACTTTATTATATTTTATCTTACTTTATTTTATTTTACTATATCTCCTTTCTTTTTTTCCTTCTTTCCCTCCTTCCTTCCTTCCACCCTCCCTCCCTCCTTTCTTTCCTTCTCTCTTTCTGCTTCTACTGATTTTTTCTTTCTTCTTTTTCTCCCTTTTACTCTGAGACGTGTGGATGAAAGGTTCTTGGTGTAGCAGCCAGGAGTCAGTGCTGTGCCTCTGAGGAGGGAGAGCCAACTTCAGGAAACTGGTCCACAAGAGACCTCCCAGCTCAACATAATAACAAACGGCGAAAATCTCCCAGAGATCTCCATCTCAACACCAGCACCCAGCTTCACTCAACGACCAGCAAGCTACAGTGCTGGACATCCTATGCCAAACAACTAGCAAGACAGGAACACAACCCCACCCATTAGCAGAGAGTCTGCCTACAATCATAATAAGTCCACAGACACCCCAAAACACACCACCAGACCTGGACCTGCCCACCAGAAAGACAAGATCCAGCCTCATCCACCACAACACAGGCACTAGTCCCTTCCACCAGGAAGCCTACACAACCCACTGAACCAACCTTAGCCACTGGGGACAGACACCAAAAACAAGAGGAACTACGAACCTGCAGCCTGCAAAAAGGAAACCCCAAACACAGTAAGATAAGAAAAATGAGAAGACAGAAAAACACACAGCAGATGAAGGAGCAAGATAAAAACCCACCAGACCTAACAAATGTAGAGGAAATAGGCAGTCTGCCTGAAAAAGAATTCAGAATAATGATAGTAAAATGATGCAAAATCTTGGAAATACAATAGAAAAAATGCAAGAAACATTTAACAAGGGTCTAGAAGAACTAAAGATGAAACAAACGACGATGAACACCACAATAAATGAAATTAAAAATACTCTAGATGGCATCAATAGCAGAATAACTGAGGCAGAAGAACGGATAAGTGACCTGGAAGATAAAATAGTGGAAATAACAACTGCAGAGCAGAATAAGGAAAAAAGAATGAAATGAACTGAGGACAGTCTCAGAGACCTCTGGGACAACATCAAACGCACCAACATTCGAATTATAGGGGTTCCAGAAGAAGAAGAGAAAAAGAAAGGGACTGAGAAAATATTTGAAGAGATTATAGTTGAAAACTTCCCTAATATGGGAAAGGAAATAGTTAATCAAGTCCAGGAAGCACAGAGAGTCCCATACAGGATAAATCCAAGGAGAAATATGCCAAGACATATATTAATCAAACTGTCAAAATTAAATACAAAGAAAACATATTAAAAGCAGCAAGGGAAAAACAACAAATAACACACAAGGGAATCCCCATAAGGTTAACAGCTGATCTTGCAGCAAAAACCCTGCAAGCCAGAAGGGACTGGCAGGACATATTTAAAGTGATGAAGGAGAAAAACCTGCAACCAACATTACTCTACCCAGCAAGGATCTCATTCAGATTTGATGGAGAAATTAAAACCTTTACAGACAAGCAAAAGCTGAGAGAGTTCAGCACCACCAAACCAGCTTTACAACAACTGCTAAAGGAACTTCTCTAGACAAGAAACACAAGAGAAGGAAAAGACCTACAATAACGAACCCAAAACAATTAAGAAAATGGGAATAGGAACATATATATCAATAATTACCTTAAATGTAAATGGACTAAATGCTCCCACCAAAAGACACAGATTGGCTGAATGGATACAAAAACAAGACCCATATATTTGCTGTCTACAAGAGACCCACTTCAGACCCTATAGAGAAACATACAGACTGAAAGTGAGGGGATGGAAAAAGATATTTCATGCAAATGGAAACCAAAAGAAAGCTGGAGTAGCAATTCTCATATCAGACAAAATAGACTTTAAAATAAAGACTATTAGAAGAGACAAAAAAGGACACTACATAATGATCAAGGGATCAATTGAAGAAGAAGCTATAACAATTGTAAATATTTATGCACGCAACGTAGGAGCACCTCGATACATAAGGCAAATACTAACAGCCATAAAAGGGGAAATCGACAGTAACAGATTCATAGTAGGGGACTTTAACACCCCACTTTCACCAATGGAGATATCATCCAAAATGAAAATAAATAAGGAGACACAAGCTTTAAATGATACATTAAACAAGATGGACTTAATTGATATTTATAGGACATTCCATCCAAAAGCAACAGAATACACATTTTTCTCAAGTGCTCATGGAACATTCTCCAGGATACATCATATCTTGGGTCACAAATCAAGCCTTGGTAAATTTACGAAAATTGAAATTGTATCAAGTATCTTTTATGACCACAACGCTATGAGACTAGATATCAATTACAGGAAAAGATCTGTAAAAAATACAAACACATGGAGGCTAAACAATAACTACTTAATAACGAAGTGATCACTGAAGAAATCAAAGAGGAAATCAAAAAATACCTACAAACAAATAACAATGGAGACACGATGACCTAAAATCTATGGGATGCAGCAAAAGAAGTTCTAAGAGAGAAGTTTATAGCAATACAATCCTACCTTATGAAACAGGAAACATCTCGAATAAACAACCTAACCTTGCACCTCAAGCAATTAGAGAAAGAAGAACAAAAAAAACCCCAAAACTAGCAGAAGGAAAGAAATCATAAAAATCAGATCAGAAATAAATGAAAAAGAAATGAAGGAAACGACAGCAAAGATCCATAAAACTAAAAGCTGGTTCTTTGAGAAGATAAACAAAATTGATAAACCATTAGCCAGACTCATCAAGAAAAAAAGGGAGAAGACTCAAATCAATAGAATTAGAAATGAAAAAGGAGAAGTAACAACTGACACTGCAGAAATACAAAGGATCATGAGAGATTACTACAAGCAACTCTTTGCCAATAAAATGGACAACCTGGAAGAAATGGACAAATTCTTAGAAATGCACAACCTGCCAAGACTGAATCAGGAATAGAAAATATGAACAGACCAATCACAAGCGCTGAAATTGAAACTGTGATTAAAAACCTTCCAACAAACAAAAGCCCAGGACCAGATGGCTTCACAGGTGAATTCTATCAAACATTTAGAGAAGAGCTAACACCTATCCTTCTCAAACTCTTCCAAAATATAGCAGAGGGGGGAACACTCCCAAACTCCTTCTACGAGGCCACCATCACCCTGATACCAAAACCAGACAAGGATGTGACAAAGAAAGAAAACTACAGGCCAATATCACTGATGAACATAGATGCAAAAATCCTCAACAAAATACTAGCAAACAGAATCCAAGAGCACATTAAACGGTTCATACACCATGATCAAGTGGGGTTTATTCTAGGAATGCAAGGATTCTTCAATATAAGCAAATCAATCAACATGATACATCATATTAACAAATTGAAGGAGAAAAACCATATGATCATCTCAATAGATGCAGAGAAAGCTTTTGACCAAATTCAACACCCATTTATGATAAAAACCCTGCAGAAAGTAGGCATAGAGGGAACTTTCCTCAACATAATAAAGGCCATATATGACAAATCCACAGCCAACATCGTCCTCAATGGTGAAAAATTGAAAGCGTTTCCACTAAGATCAGGAACAAGACAGGGTTGCCCACTCTCACCACTCTTATTCAACATAGTTTTGGAAGTTTTAGCCACAGCAATCAGAGAAGAACAGGTCATAAATAAATCCAAATTGGAAAAGAAGAAGTAAAGCTGTCACTGTTTGCAGATGACATGATACTATACATAGAGAATCCTAAAGATGCTACCAGAAAACTACTAGAGCTAATCAATGAATTCGGTAAATAGCAGGATACAAAATTAATGCACAGAAATCTCTGGCATTCCTATACACTAAGGATGAAAAATCTGAAAGTGAAATCAAGAAAACACTCCCTAGAATAAAATATCTAGGAATAAACCTACCTAAGGAGACAAAAGACCTGTATGCAGAAAATTATAAGACACTGATGAAAGAAAGATGATACAAATTGATGGAGAGATATACCATGTTCTTGGATTGGAAGATTCAACATTGTGAAAATGACTCTACTACCCAAAGCAATCTACAGATTCAATGCAATCCCTATCAAACTACCACTGGCATTTTTCACAAAACCGGAACAAAAACGTTCACAATTTGTATGAAAACACAAAAGACCCCGAATAGCCAAAGCAATCTTGAGAACGAAAAACGGAGCTGGAGGAATCAGGCTCCCTGACTTCAGACTATACTACAAAGCTACAGTAATCAAGACATTATGGTACTGGCACAAAAACAGAAATATAGATCAATGGAACAGGATAGAAAGCCCAGAGATAAACCCACGCACATATAGTCACCTTATCTTTGATAAAGGAGGCAGGAATGTATAGTGGAGAAAGGACAGCCTCTTCAATAAGTGGTGCTGGGAAAACTGGACGGCTACATGTAAAAGTATGAGATTCGATCACTCCCTAACACCATACACAAAAATAAGCTCAAAATGGATTAAAGACCTAAATGTAAGGCCAGAAACTATCAAACTCTTAGAGGAAAACATAGGCAGAACACTCTATGACGTAAATCACAGCAAGATCCTTTTTGACCCACCTCCTAGAGAAATGGAAATAAATCCAAAAATAAACAAATGGGACCTAATGAACCTTCAAAGCTTTTGCACAGCAACGGAAACCATAAACAAGACCAAAAGACAACCCTCAGAATGGGAGAAAATATTTGCAAATGAAGCAACTGACAAAGGATTAATCTCCAAAATTTATAAGCAGCTCATGCAGCTTAATAACAAAAAAACAAACAACCCATTCCAAAAATGGGCAGAAAACCTAAATAGACATTTCTCCAAAGAAGATATACAGATTGCCAACAAACACATGAAAGAATGCTCAACATCATTAATCATCAGAGAAATGCAAATCAAAACTACAATGAGATATCATCTCACACCAGTCAGAATGGCCATCATCAAAAAATCTAGATACAATAAATGCTGGGGAGGGTGTGGAGAAAAGGGAACCCTCTTGCACTGCTGGTGGGAATGTAAATTGATACAGCCACGGTGGAGAACAGTATGGAGGTTCCTTAAGAAACTACAAATAGAACTACCATTATGACCCAGCAATCCCACTACTGGACATATACCCTGAGAAAGCCATAATTCAAAAAGAGTCATGTACCAAAATATTCATTGCAGCTCTATTTACAATAGCCCGGAGATGGAAACAACCTAAGTGTCCATCATCAGATGAATGGATAAAGAAGATGTGGCACATATATACAATGCAGTATTACTCAGGCATAAAAAGAAACGAAATTGAGCTATTTGTAATGAGGTGGATAGACCTAGAGTCTGTCATACAGAGTGAAGTAAGTCAGAAAGAGAAAGACAAATACCGTATGCTAACACATATATATGGAATTTAAGAAAAAAATGTCATGAAGAACCTAGGGGTAAGACAGGAATAAAGACACAGACCTACTAGAGAATGGACTTGAGGATATGGGGAGGGGGAAGGGTAAGCTGTGACAAAGCGAGAGAGAGGCATGGACATATATACACTACCAAACGTAAGGCAGATAGCTAGTGGGAAGCAGCCGCATAGCACAGGGAGATCAGCTTGGTGCTTTGTGACCGCCTGGAGGGGTGGGATAGGGCGGGTGGGAGGGAGGGAGACGCAAGAGGGAAGAGATATGGGAACATATGTATATGTATAACTGATTCACTTTTTTATAAAGCAGAGACTAACACACCATCGTATAGCAATTATACTCCAAGAAAGATGTAAAAAAAAAAAAAGAATAAAATGTCTTTCTAAATTGCCTTCATTTAAGAGTTTAATCAAGATAGAGCCACGAATATGAACTGTAGAAGAAATGATACAAGGTGTGATCTTTTTAATTCAAAGAAGATAATAAAATCACTTATTTTTTCATTAAATTCATATTATTTCACCTACATTAATAGGCATTTCCTAGATCTGATAGGGAAAAAGTAGATGACCATATAGTTAATCCCACTAGGTGATTGTAAGTAAAGACAAAATATGGGAGACTCCTGTAAGTTAATGATCAGTGAAGAAAGCAGGTTTGCTTAACCACAAAACCAAGCTGGCTTGGTTAGCAACAAAACCATGCAACAGAAGCATGAGAAATGCCCCAATACAATGAAACAATGGTGGCATGAGCCCCACATCCTGCCCAGTGAGCCCAGTTAGTTACTGATTCCTAGGATATGCTCCTCTGGGCACATCAAGAACAAAAATATAAGGAAAGGGTGACACTATATTGCAACCTGAAGTGATGTGTCATTTTTAGCATATGTTACCACCTTTTTGTTCATTTCCATTGCGCCATGACAGTCCTGGCTTGACCATGTAGGGACAACTCCCCCGCCTGACGTGGAGGAGGAGCTGATGATGGAAGTGTGACATCTACTCAAGAATGAGGAAGAAGGTGGTCTTTTCCTCTGATTATAAAAGTGTAGCTCACTAAGTTCTGGGGGTGTGGCACCCTCTTGCCTGCCTGCTTGCAAGCCTTGGAAGAATCCTGTTCTAATAAATCACTTCTTATCTATCACTTTGCCTCTCGCTTAATTCTTTCTGCATTGAGACATAAAGAACCAGAGGTCTTTGGAGCCCCCTGAAACGCCACCTAGCAGTTTCAGATCCTGGGTATAGAGTAGTAATCGGACACACAAAAAAAATCCCTGCCTTAATGGAGATTACTTCCTCCTTCCATGAAATATAGAAGAGATGAAATTTATAACCCTCAAACCAAAGGAAGGTTGAAAGAATCTAATGATCTACTCATTTTTTGTACTTAGTAGGATATTTTTCTACTTTCTATATTTCTATATTTTTTGTACTTAGTGATATTTTTCCTTCTTCGTCATAGCTGTGCATTCACTTGTCAGGCAATCCCATCTCCCAATTCTATCTCGAATAAGCAGCCTAGGAAGGTTTACACATGGAGTATGTAGACCTCAGTTGCAGAGAGTATTCAGTAACATTCCTCAATAGATCTATTTTATCAGTCTATGATAAAAGAAAGTGGGGAAGCCAAGGTTGTGGACAGACATTGTCCCCATTCTGCACAAATCCAAAGACCAGCTCTCCTTGGAGTTTTCCAAGGAGTTTTCTCCTTTAGTCAAAAAAACAAAAACAAAAACAACTGAACTGTTGTCTTAACTTCCAGCCATTTCCTAAAACTGATAAACCACATTTCAGCAAACATGAAAGCACAAAACAGAAATATTTAGAAATAATTGCTTATTTGTAAGCTACTAGTATAACGTAAGGGAAATATTTAAAATGTGTTTAATTTCATACATGATTTACATCCAGTAACTACTTAGAGAACACATTCTACTATATTAAAAAATCCATGAAATTTATGGAAGCATCAAATATGTTTTCATTTTGAATTTGGTTAGAATAACATTATTTCTAGAAATAATCTTGTGTTTCATTACTTAGAAGTCAAATAATGCTGTCTTAACTACTCTGTTGGAATTTTAAGAGTGGGAAAAAAGTGCTGGGAATTATTTGGTTATTATCATTTTGCTTTGGTTGCTGAATTGGGTGTGGTTTACTAAAAGAGGGGATTAGAGTAAGAATAGAAAAGACTAAAAAAGATTAACATAAGTTACTGCTTGATGAAAGACTAATGAATATTTGAAAATATCATTTATAATTTATTTCAACTTGGATTTAAGCAATTCATTGGAAATAGTGAGACATTAATCCGATACATATCTTATATATTTGAAACAAGTTATTTCATTCCTTCACCAAATATTTATTGAGTGTCCAGTAGGTTTCTGGTACATACTGAATACTCATGTAGTGAGACATGGTACCAGATTTCAAAGAAAGTTAAGTGTAAGGGAACAGACAGGCAAGCCAACAACTACAAATTACTCCAGAGAAGTGGAGGTGAGGAACCAGAAGCCTCAGGTGCACAAGGGAAAGCACTGTAATCAAGAGAGGCAAAAAAAAAAAAAAAGTATAAAAAGATATTTCCTTAGACTATTATTGTTCAGTTACTAACTCTGTGTAGTATTAGCTAAATGTTATCTAAGATCCATTGCAGTTCTCAAAATCTAAGAAGTCTAAGATAATTGCAATACATTATTTTAAAAAAAAACAACTTAACTTTAAAAGAAATCAGACAAAGCAGAGCAATTATTATTTTTTTCACAGTATTATACAATTAACCTTTCATGAGTAATTAAATATTTCATTTTTTAGCATGAGAATTATTCAGGGGGAAATTTCTGAAATCTGCTTGTGGTAAATGCTGGCTGAAAAGATAATGAATTAATAGGAGACACAATAAAATTAAGAGATTCATTGTGCCATTGGCAAGACACATTGTGGTTACAGATTTTTATATTGTGATCTGGTTAGGAAATATTGTACTTTTTTTTCCTAGTTAATATATTGTTTTCTTTGAGAATATTTTCATTTTCCTTAGACCATATTTTGAAGAGAATTAAAGACAAATAACTATTTTGAAATATGACATCCTAAGAAGGATAAAGTTCATTTTATTTTTACCCCATTGACTACTATAAGAGCAAACACAATACAACTGGACAGAAAGAATGAAAGTCAAGTCATCTCTGTTCAACTCATCATAATTTTGAAGCACAAGCAATATAGGGGCTTTTGTTCTAGTCCCTGTGAATTAGAGAGACAAGTAGAATTAGGGTCACTTCCCTAAAAAGCAGATAATCACTTGAGAGAAGAAGATAAGTGTAGAAGTTACTGATACAAGACAATATATGATTACCGAAAGACACTGTCGGGGGAAGAGAGGTTTAACCATGTATCACAGAAAATTTGCTGGTGAATAAGGCATTCTGGCCAGATCTTAAAAGATGGGTGGAGTTTTGTCAGAGATAATGAGAAGAGAGAAGAATTGGAAAGAGCTAGAGCAGAAGGAGCTGTGTGTGTGTCATGAGCTATTATTTATGGATGCATTATCAAGTAATTGTTTTGAAATGAATAATGAAACATGGAATTATAACTTGAGATAAGTCTAGAAATTTAGGTTAGTAGAGGAAAGATTATTGATAATGTAGATTCTAGTATTCCCTTTTCTTCTGACTTATGAAGATAAGCAGATTATCATTGGTGGCATCTATGTTCCCGTCCAGTTTTATGAGTGTTCTTCTGAAGTGTAGTAATTGGACTTTGGTTTCTACACTTCCCAGTTTTTTGTCCCATTGCCTGATATATATATATATATATATATATGGGTTACTGCAAGGAGTTATAGGGGAACTAGGAACCATGGGGTTATTTTATTCACAACACCATAGTCACCTTGGTCCCAGAAATTTAGCAACTGGAATATGTCAGAATGTCAAGGATGACAGGAAAAGTTATTTATTGTTCTTCAGGGTATATTAACAACTCTAATGACCCAGGTTTTTTTTTTTTTTCTTTCAATCTTTTCAGAAGAGGGTGTATTTTCCTCTTGTTATCTTTTCTGTGTGGATCTCACTTCAGTATTTCCTGATTTCATTTTTTACCATCTATGATGGTACACCACTATTGGGAGATCTTACATCAGATCACCTCTGGATAGCTGAACTTTTTTTTATTAACAGTGAATCCATGATTGCATGGATTCAATGAATCCATTAAGTGCATACTGCAATTAATCCTACCCTGTGCCCATCTAGTTACAAAATACATCTGATTGTCTGCGAAAAGAAAACTTCTGACAAAAACTTTCACACAAGAACTAGCAATCACAGTGGGAGTCTGGTGATGAGTGGAGAAGATGCTCAAGCCCTTACCTGTGACACTGACTCTGGGCAAATCACCTCTCACTTCTAATCTTCAGTTTTGTTAGCTGCCTTGTGTGAATAATGGTGCCTTTCTCTTCCAGTCAGATTCAGGGAAATCTCATCCAGTTTTTCTCAAAGATGTGTAAAATGGTTGAAATCTTCCTTGGGGATTAACACCATATAAAGACAGCAGTGTGTAGTTGTTTGATGAGGAAATGGGGCAAAGGTATCTCATCCTAGTCTGCCCATCGACTAGCTATTGGACTTTCAACAAATCACTTTACGTTTCTCTTTCCCCATCTGTAAAATGAGTACGTTTGGTCAGATGTTCCTTAATATCTTGCCTATCTCTAAAACTATGATTTTAAATGTATATTAGTAATCATTTTTTTAAATACTTAAACATCTAATGATCTCTCTGCTCCTGAAATTCTTCAGGTATCAGACACATATTTTTGATATGTGCAATAAGGAAATGTTTCATGGCCACATGACTGAAATAATCGCGTTATTCTGATAATCAAATGAAGACATAAATCCACCTACTTGCAAGTAAACTAGGATGGGGATGTTCTGCAAGAATTTAAAAATAGGCTGACTTTAATCTCACAGATTGGAGGTTCTGAATGTGACTGAAAACGTAATGATACTGAACTCTGTCTGCCTCATCCTCAAAGCTGAAAATCTTAAAATGTTCTAAAACATGCTGGTTTTACTCTGCTCTCTTAACAGAAAACTTTTGCAATTAAAAATCATTCGCTTATAACTGATAAAAAGATTTGAGTGGCCATAGAATTTTCAGTGTGCCTCAAGGTGCTATTTATGATAAGGCTGACTTGGAATGTGCTTTAGGAGACTATCTTTATATTAGGTCTTATGGGTGAGTGCACCGTGTCCCTATGATTTATGGTAACTCAGCTCTGCCTGGAGAGAACATGGGTCTTCTGAGGAGCTGCAGTCTTATTTTGGAGAATCAGTTTGGGGTTGCTAATTAGAAATTGTCAAAATGTGTTGTTTCAGTCCCATGAGAACTTACCAGGCTTACTTTATCAAACCAGCAGTAAATAGGATAACACCTCTGATTCATTCACACCTGCTCATAATTTTCCAACTAGGTTTTAACTTGACTGAAGATGTAGTTTGACTATGAGTGATGTTCTTGGTCAAAGTGTCCATCAGGGTAATTATAGATGGTTGAATAAATTCATTATAAAAATATCAGATGGTGTTAAACCTGAGACAACTCATTCATCAAGTATTTGAAACTTACTAAATCTCTGAACAACTTACACTTTAGTACAAGGGTCTGTAAAGGGCCAGAATAAAAAGAAATATTTTTGTTTTCTTGGGCTATATGGTTTCTGTCACAACTATTCAATTCTTTATTATTAGCCTGAAACAAGCATAGACAATATGTAAAGAGTTGGTGTGGTTTTGTAACAATAAAACATTATTTTGAAAAATAGGCCGTAGGCCAGATTGGGCTCATGGGCTGTAGTTTGCTCTAGTAGTTTGCCTTTACTATAGATACTAAGAGTCACATATGACATGCATATAAATCAAATAAAGAAGAAAAGTTAAGATAGGCACAGAAAATAAGAAGACAATATAAATGAGAAATGTTATAGGAATTCAGAAGTGCAAGATTTCTGTGGATGGAAGAGATTCCTGAGATGATATAATTTACAGAAAATGGTGCAAACTGTAAATACAATTTCTATTTCTATAAATTTCCTTTACCTGATTTCATGATGAGTACCTTGACCATGATCCTGTCAGTTTCTTTCTTTTTTTTTTTTTTGCGGTACGCGGGCCTCTCACTGTTGTGGCCTCTCCCATTGCGGAGCACAGGCTCCAGACGTGCAGGTTCAGTGGCCGTGGCTCACGGGCCCAGCCGCTCCGCGGCATGTGGGACCTTCCCGGACCGGGGCACAAACCCGTGTCCCCTGCATCAGCAGGCGGACTCTCAACCACTGCGCCACCAGGGAAGCCCCTGTTAGTTTCTTTTATAATTCTTTATTTTTGCTGCATTATACTGTAGTATAATTTATGTGTGGTCTGGAATGGGAGTAACTATTTGATGGCTATATTAGATAGTTCTCTGTGTTAGGATCAATCATGAAATCATAAAAAAATGACTCTTACATAAAACGCTTTTCACAGATCCATCATAAACTAAATTGATAAGCCTATTATACTCAAAAAATGGCAAGTTAAAATGGCTCAACTTGGGAAATAGGGATGAATAGATTCCTAATCCATTTATTTACTGCTTTCAGCTCTGGAAAGGATTTCATCACATTCTGTCTCAACACACAGGTGTAATTCACAGTTGAATGAAAACAACTATCATGTTGTGGAAAAGAATACCTTTCTCAGCAACTGAGTCACTTGCATCAAGTATTTGTCTGCCTACTAAGCACAGTTATTCGTATCTACCACATTGAAATCATATTTTACTGTCAAAATAATAGGTTAAAACGCTTCAAGAAATCAATTATATTACTGAACTATTCCATTGGAGCAATGCATTAGAAATTATATAAATACTCTTTACTGGCACTATTTATGCCTTTAAGAAAATTTTATCCCATCCATTATTTACAATGCTTATCTGAGTGCCTTGCCTGCTTGTTATTGGCTTGTTTTGCTTTGGAAAAGCAAAGTCTTTTGCTTACTGCCAATTTCTCCAAAGAGTACACTGAAAACGATGACTGCTCTATGGCTGTGATTTGACTGTACTTACAATTTGCACTATTTTCTTTAATACAGAACCAAGATGAGATATTTTGTTATCTTCCAACTGTTTTCTGTGGTTAAAGCAGTGCATACACAGGCACTCAGGTGCAAACCTTTATTCATGTCACAGCACCCTTCTTTGCATCTCTGCTCCATCAGCCTTTATTCCAATAAAACTGTGTATAGCTACATACAGGCTTCAAATAATAAATGTATACTCATATGTGCCAAGAATAGATTCATACACTGCAGTTTTAGCAAAATGTAAATTTAAATATCTGCAATTCTGTACACAAGATAGTACTTGCATTTCCCATTTAAAGCACTTAATATTTGATGGTCAAAAATGTCATTTGATTAAGGATTATGACAATAGTTCATTTTGTTTCTCTGCAAGGACAACAACTTTGTTGTTATTTCATAAACTACTGTGCAAGCAATTGACTAATTTCTGTCATAAAGAAAACAACTTCAAATGATGCCTTCATAGATTCGTTATCTTCTCTACTTTTAGTGACTGTATATATCAAAATCATCCTGGACAGGATTATTCTACACTTGTTCGGGAAAATCTATTGACACAATGGAGAGGTTACTATGCTTTATTTGAAAATGTCAGGAAAATAATCTATGGCTTCAAGCCTTTGGCCAAATTTTTAACAGACAAGACAGTGGTAACTAGGGGCACAATGGCTGCCTTTACCAACAAAAGTCTAATTTTTAGAAATCTGTATTGTACTTCTCATTCACTTTCTGTTTTGGACATCTGTATAAAGCCACGCCACTTGGAGATTTACAGTTTTGAACACACAGAGATGATGTTCTATTATCAGATTAATAGAATTTGTGAGCTTTTATCATGCTCTTGCTATTTTTGTGCTCCAAAGTATTATTTTTGAGTACCAGAGCTCTATTACAATTCAGGATAGAAGATAAGAAAAACAACAAAAGTGCCAATTTAGGAAACAAAAACAATAGTACTTAAAAGATGGGAAAATACTTTGGTTGAGATAAGGAGCAACCTGTAAACTGAAAGTTATGTAAAAGAAACTGCCCAAGTGGTCCTTGATAAAAACAAGTGCTGTTTTTAAGCTTATGATGGTATTTTGGTGAAAATCTGACTCTTACATATAATAAAATTTGTGAAATAATTGTGGACAAATTACTTCATCATTTTTTCCTCCAAAACAACAAGGTGCTTATAGATCTCTTATAAAAATATGTTTATTATTCATCTTATTATTATTTATTATATATCTATTTTTATTTTATATTTCATTGTATGTAAAATATATTTTTTATATTTTATAATACATATAATATTATAGATATAAATATAAAATATTGAAAGTCTACCAGTAGCCCACAAAACACACTGTGGAAATTCCTGCCTTACAGCCTTCATCAAATCCCAAAACCTAAAAGATTTCAGCAGCTCAAACTGCTCGTGTCTCTTACCTATAGCAAAACTTCCACTCTCTTGACTAACCAGGTGGAAGGCAGATGGAAGTCCTTAATATTCCCTCTTTCAGGCTCTCAAAGGAGAAAAAGGAAAGAAAAAGAAAACCAGTATATTGACTAAAATCATAACCTGAGCCAGGTGGAAATGCACAAGGCCTGGAGGCACAAGGTTATACAGTGAGGAAGTTTAAGTCCACTTTTCTACCCTGTGTCTGGTCTCCTTGCACTTCCTACTGTCCTCTGAAGTCACTTTCATTTCAGCTGGGCAGGGCTTTGGGAAAGGAAAGGTTTGAATAGTAAATAACAATGCTCACATTTCTCCCTGGGTAACACTCTCATTGTTTTCTCATATAATTTGGACAATTCTACAGTGAGCATTAACCACAGAACTTCTAACAAAAAATTTAGCAAAATTGTAATGAAATAATTAAGTGGCAAGGATCAGTCCCTGTCTCATCAGCTAAAATTAGACACTTTCCCTGTCTGGTCCATGGTGTGAGAGCTGACTGTTCTTACCAGTGCATACTGAGAAGGAATGCTGACTTTGATAATCAAGGTAAGTTTGATTAAATGATTTTACTCAGTTACAATTTCTTCAATCAAACAATGCATAATACATAGATTATATTTTGCCAAGAAGAATCCTTAAATTGACAAATTGCAATAAATTCTAAGATTCATGATTTGTATTTGTCCATTCACTGTGAACACCCTTGACTGAATTTCAATATTTTTATAAAGCCTCACTGTGCTTCCAACAGTAAAAAGGCCAAAATATTTAATTTTAATTCTAAACTGAATAAATAAACTATAACAGGCAGTTTGTTTATTTTGAAAAGGATTTTGTTTTAAAGCTAACTTGAAACAATAAAATTAGTAATGTATCTGAACAACATATGTAGTTAATGCTATATTATTGAATTTGCAGATGGACAATTGGTTTAAATTGACAATTAGATCTAAATTGCATGATGGATGTTCTGTTATATAAAGTCCTTGACTCTCAAGTACTATTTGTATGTGTAAGAAATATAGCTTCCCATAGTTGAAAATCATAACTAGAAGATTGAATATCTCCTTCCTTGTGCATTCTTAACCCCCTACATTAAAATTCTATCTATAGGAGACAGATATAATGTTATCTTTCCATGAAGATATATCTACAACAGCATATCTACCTGCAAACTGTGAACTTTTAAATTTCCATAATACTCATCATCATTTAATCAGTGCTTATTCTGCTCCAAGTACCGTGCTTATTCTGCTCCAAGTACCGTGCTAAGGATTTACATGGGTCGTTCCAAATTCTTAACCAGCCTAATAAAATGGTCACCATTAATACTCCACAGGTAAAGGTACTGAGTCAGAGAAAGGAAAAATAACATGTCCAAATTCACACAGAAAACAAGCATCTAAGATTACTCTTTAAATCAGTGTTTGTCTGATTTCAAAGTATGTCAGGTTGTGTCACACATATTGACATGTGTCACGTGGGCACTTGTATTGTGGTATAATTGTTTCTACATGTATTTTATCTCCCCTATTGGACTAAGTTCTAGAAAGCTTTAAGTAAGTTTTCTTTGTCTCCCTCAGATCTAGCCATGTGAATTACCTGGAGAGCTAGTTAAAATGCAGATTCTGATTCAGTAAATCTGAGGTTAGCCCTGATAATCGGCATTTCTAACAAGCTCCTAGGTGATGCAGATGTTTCTTATTCCTGGGAAACATGTTGAGCTGCAAAGCCTTACAGACTTAGTAACACAGATATTCACATAAATATTCACTCAATATATGTATTTGGATGCAAGAATGTACAACTTCATGAATGAACAAATAGCTTTCTCAGAGTTAACTAGGCAAATTCCCAACATGTGAGTAACTAAGAAAATTTCCATGGGCAACTGACTACAAGTACTTCTTATCTTGGTGAAGGTGGGAAGTCACCAGAATACTCCCTCTGCACATTTGCAAAATGCCTAGGCAACCTCTGGGTAGGCTTCCTACCAAATGTAAATTCTGCAATGTACCCTTCTGGGTCTTTGGTCAAATACCTTGTGCCTGTAATGTTACCCTTCTCTGTGCTCACCAGTGATCAACTCCTGCATTTTTTCTATACAAACTTCCTCTAATAAATACTTCCTAAACCTTCCTCAGATCACATAACTGTCATTCAATTTGCCAGGCACATACTTGCATCAGTTCTACTATTTGTTTTTAAATAAATATTTATTAAGTAGCTATTACGTCCCAGGCTTTACACCAGCTATTGATACTTGCTTCTATATCAATAAAAAATTTCATTGCACTTATTTGATTATTGTCATTCTTATTTAGATTTTAAGCCTACTGAAGACAAAGATTATGACTCTATTATCTCTGTAACCCTTGTACTATTAGAGTGCCTTGGACACAAAAATTCACACTTACTAAATAAAGTATGAGTTAATTCTTCAAAATGCAGTTATCCCAGATATGACCTACCAAACATTTCAAGAAGAGTTAACACCTATCATCCTCAAACGATTCCAAAAAATTGCAGAGGAAGGAACTCTTCTGAACTAATTCTATGAGGCCAGCATCACCCTGATACCAAAACCAGACAAATATATCACAAAAAAAGAAAATTACAGGCCAATATCACTGATGAACATAAATGCAAAACTCCTCAACAAAATATTAGCAAACAGAATCCAACAATACATTGCAAGGCTCATATCCTACAAGGAATCAGAGTTTCTAAAGAAGAGAAATGAAGAGACTCTAATGAAATAATTTTCATTTTGATTGCACATTTATAGAGCTCTATCTATTAGGAAGCCTTTGACTGCAAATAACAAGATGCCCAGCCAAAAGTGGCTTAGAAAATTAGGTCATTTATTATTTCAAATAATATTCCTAGAAGCAAATGTCAATCCCAGAGTTGGTTTCCATCAGCTCAGAAGTGTAATCCATGAGTCATGTTTCTATTGTTACATCAGCAACCCTAATCATGGCCATGACTCCTCTCTAATTGCCACAGGATGGTTGCTCCATGAGATATAAGAAACATGGCAACATCTGGGAAGATGAAAACAGGCATTTTTCTATGTTTCTTTTAGGAGAAAAACTTATTTCCAAGAAAAATCACAAGTGAACTTTCCTTATGATCCCATTTTCCAGAATGAGGTCAGTATAATATAGGCTATGAAAACAAACAAAAGCAACAATCCTGAATTTGGGGCTCTACAGAGATAGATAGGTTCTAGCAGAAGATACGGTAGTGGGCCTGACCTAATGAAAGGCCACGTATTTCAGAGCACATACAATTATTCATCTTGAGGGCTACCAAAACTCAAATATTGTCATCAGTAATGTTCAAGAGATGTGTTAAACTTTAACCAACTCAAATGCAGACTTCTTTTTTCTATTTTTTAAGAAAATATTCTTTTATTTTTTTAATAGATCTTTATTGGAATTGCTTCACAATACTGTGTTAGTTTCTGTTGTACACCAAAGTGAATCAACCATATACATACATATGTCCCCATATATGCTCCCTCTTGAGCTTCCCTCCCATACTCTCTATCCCACCCCTCTAGGTCATCGCAAAGCACTGAGCTGATCTCCCTGTGCTATGCTGCTGCTTCCCACCAGCCAACTATTTTACATTCGGTAGTGTACATATGTCGATGCTACTCTCACTTCACCCCAGCTTCCCCCTCCCACTCCATGTCCTCAGGTCCATTCTCTATGTCTATGTCTTTATTCGTGCCCTGCAACTAGGTTCATCAGTACCATTTTTTTCTTTTAGATTCCATATATATGCATTAGCATACGGTATTTGTTTTTCTCTTTCTGATTTACTTCACTCTGTATGACAGACTCTAGGTCCACCCACCTCACTACAAATAACTCAATTTCATTTCTTTTCATAGCTGAGAAATATTCCATTGTATATATGTGCCACATTTTCTTTATCCATTCATCTGTGAATGGACATTTAGGTTGGTTCCATATCCTGGCTATTGTAAATAGTGCTGCAATGAACTTTGTGGTACATGTCTCTTTTTGGGTTATGGTTTTTCAGGGTATATGCTCAGTAGTGGAATTGCTGAGTCATATGGTAGTCGTATTTTTAGTTTTTTAAGGAACCTCCATACTATTTTCCATAGTGGTTGTATATCAATTTACATTCCCACCAACACGGCAGGAGGATTCCCTTTTCATCACACCCCTTCCAGTATTTATTGTTTCTGTATTTTTTGATAATGGCCATTCTGACCCGTGTGAGGTGATACCTCATTGTAGATTTGATTTGCATTTCTTTAATAATCAGTGATGTTGAGCATCTTTTCATGTGCCTCTTGGCCATCTGTATATCTTCCGTGGTGAAATGTCTATTTAGGTCTTCTGCCCATTTTTAATTGGATTGTTTGTTTTTTTGATATTGAGCTCCATAAGCTGTTTGTATATTTTGGAGGTTAATCTTTTGTCCGCTGTTTCATTTGCAAATATTTTCTCCCATTCTGAGGGTTGTCTTTTCACCTTGTTTATGGTTTCCTTTGCTGTGCAAAAGCTTTAAAGTTTCATTAGGCCCTATTTGTTTATTTTTGTTTTTATTTTCATTACTCTAGGAAGTGGGTCAAAAAAGATCTTGCTGTGGTTTATCTCAAAGAGTGTTTTTCCTATGTTTTCCTCTAAGAGTTTTATAGTGTCTGGCCTTCCTTACATTTAAGTCTTTAATCCATTTGGAGTTTAGTTTCTGTATGGTGTTAGGGAGTGTTCTAATTTCATTCTTTTACATGTAGCTGTCCAGTTTTCCCAGCATCCCTTATTGAAGAAGCTGTCTTTTCTCCATTGTATGTTCTTGCCTTCTTTATCATAAATTAGGTGACCATATGTGTGTGGGTTTATCTCTGGGCATTCTATCCTATACCATTGATCTATATTTCTGTTTTTGTGCCAGTACCATACTGTCTTGATAACTGTAGCTTTGTGATATATTTTGAAGTTGGGGAGGCTGATTCCTCCAGCTCCATTTTTCTTTCTCAAGATTGCTTTAGCTATTTGGGCTCGTTTGTGTCTCCATACAAATTTAAGATTCATAATTTGACAGGGATTGCATTGAGTCTGTAGATTCCTTCAGGTAGTACAGTAATTTTCACAATATTGATTCTTCCAACCCAGGAACATGGTATATCTGTCCATCTGTTTGTGTCATCTTTGATTTCTTTCATCCGTGTCTTATAGTTTTCTGAGTACAGGTCTTTTACCTCCTTAGGTAGATGTACCCCTAGGTATTTTATTCTTTTTGTTGCAGTGGTGAATGGGATTGTTTCCTTAATTTCTCTTTCTGATCTTTCCTTGTTGGTGTACAGGAATGCCAGAGATTTCTGTGCATTAATTTTCTATCCTGCAACCTTACCAAATTCATTGATTAGTTCACGTAGTTTTCTGGTGGCATCTTTAAGATTTTCTATGTATAGTATGTCATCGGCAAACAGTGACAGTTTTACTTCTTCTTTTACAATTTGTATTACTTTTATTTCTTTTTCTTCTCTGCTTGCCGTGGCTAGGGTTTCCAAAACAATGTTGAATAATAGTGGTGAGAGTGAACATCCTCATCGTCTTCCTGATCTTAGTAGAAATACTTTCAGGTTTTCACCACTGAGTATGATGTTCGCTGTGGGTTTGTCATATATGGCCTTTACTATATTGAGGTAGGTTCCCTCTATGCCCATTTCTAGGGAGTTTTTATCATAAATGGGTGTTGAATTTTGTCAAAAGCTTTTTCTGCATCTACTGAGATGATCATATAGCTTTTATTCCTTAATTTGTTAATGTGTTGTATCACATTGATTGATTTGTGTATATTGAAGAATCCTTGCATCCCTAGGATAAATCCCACTTGATTATGGTGCATGATTCTTTTAATGTGCTGTTGGATTCTGTTTGAGAGTATTTTGTTCAGGATTTTTGCATCTATGTTAATCAGTGATATTGGTCTATAATTTTCATTTTTTGTGATAACTTTTTCTGGTTTTGGTATCGGGGTGATGGTGGCTTTGCAGAATGAATTTGGGAGTATTTTTCCCTCTGAAATTTTTTAGAAGAGTTTGAGAAGGATTGGTGTTAGCTTTTCTCTAAATGTTTGATAGAATTTGCCTGTGAAGCCATCTAGTCCTGGACTTTTGTTTGTTGGAAGATTTTTAATTACGGTTTAAATTTCATTACTTGTGATAGGTCTGTTTATTTTTTTGAATTCTTCCTGGTTCAGTCTTGGAAAATTGTACCTTTCCAACAATTTGTCCATTTCTTCACTGCTGTCCAATTTATTGGCATATCATTGTCTGTGGTATTCTCTTATAATCCTTTGTATTTCTGCAGTGCCAGTTGTGATTTCTCCTTTTACATTTCTAATTTTATTGATTTGCATCCTATCCCTTTTTTTCTTCATGAGTCTGACTAAGGGTTTATCAAGGCATAATACATCATGATCACATGAGTTTGTACCAGGGATGCAAAGTTGGTTCAACATTAGAAAATCAATCAATGAAATGTATCACATTAGCAGAGTAAAGAAAAAAAGAAAATATAGAATTATCTAAATAAATGTTGAAAAAGGATTTGACAAAATTCAATACCTATTTATGACCCAAAAAAAACAGCTAGAAAATAACAAATGGACATTCAAGAGAATCCTACAGATTGCATTTTACTTAGTGATAAAAATGTATGCTTTCTCTCTAAGATTTTAAGAAGGCAAGATTGTCTAATTTATTAAACATAGTATTGTAGGTCCTAACCAATACAATTGAAACTCATAAATGAACTCTGCAAAGTCACCACATCCAAGGTCAATACAAAAATCAACAGTGTTTTTATAGTTTAGTCACAAACAACTGGAAAATGACATTCAAAAATAATTTATTTTATAATACAATTATTATAAAAACATAAATTAAAATTATTAAGAAACATAAATTACTTAGGAATACACTTAACAAGAGACTTGCAAAATCTCTACACAAAAACTAAGCAACTTTACTGAGAGAAAATAAAGATAACCTAAAAGAAAAAGAAAGATACACCTGCTAATAGATTGGAATACATTATCATGTTAGAAAGTTGTTTCATAAATTATTTTATTTGATGTGCTCCTCTTTTTACCCCATGCATTATGAGTGTTATCCTCCTCACCTATAGTTTCAACTACTACCACATTCTGAAAATTTCCATAACAAGACCTTTTACTAGACACTTTCTTCTGAGGTCCAGACTGTTTACCACATGGCCTAATGGATCTCTTCATAGCTGGTCAAGAAATTTTCTCTGAGGAGGTGAGATTTATATGGTATTTACTCTGCGATTGCTATTTTTGATGAAAGTTAGATCTAGTTAATCAGATGTCACAGGTGTTGACCTTAAACAAATAGACTGCCAGTTACTTCTCCAGCAAAAATGTGTTTATTTGGGATTGGCAAAGAATTGCAGGTTGGGGTCTGCAAGCCATGTGCAAGCCATGTGCAAGTCCCATGCAACAAGGAGATAACTCTTTTAAAGAGGGGTAAAGGAGGTTGGGAAGGCTATAGTAAACAAAGAGTCCATTAGAGGAATTGAGAGTTGGAAATATAGTGGCTTTTCATTGGCTGAGGTCTTGCCAGGTAAGAAGAAGAAATCTTTCATCTTCCTGTTGGGCTTTACTCTTGTTGTAGGGCATGAGAGCTTCCCTTTCTGGCCTCTCAACTCTATTTTAATTGAAATTTCTATTTATTAATTTTTAATAAATTTTATAAATAAAAATTTAAAAATAAATTTAATAATAAAAAATAAAAATTAATAAATAATTTTAATTCTCAAAAGACTCTAAAATAAAAGAAATCAAAGAAATTTTGGTCAATTTCTTGAAATTAAAAAATGACTCAGAATAAGCTGCTTGTGGTAGGAAATGAACTTCATTCTTCTATGGTTTCTCTTTCACAGGTCATGAGTAACTTCAAAACTCCCCAAAACCATTGCTATTTTTGTTGCTAATAATATTAAGATATTAATAATCAATTATATCTGGAAGACAATTCAGCAAAGTTGATTTATGTCTATATTATTTAGGATAAGTTGAGAAAGGTAGGAAGGGGGCAGGGCACAACTGTTAAAAAGAATGACACAGCCATTGAGGATATGACAAAACTAGTTAGAACCAACTAGGCCCAAGATGGTGGAAGATTCAACTTCCAGTAGACCTTGAGCCTCATTATATGCTCATTATAATATGTTAGCATCTAAATGACACACCTACAGGTGCCATGACAGTTCCAAGGCTGACCATAAAAGGCCAAAAGGCCAAAATCCAAAAGGATTTCCTAGCCATCCCTGCCCCTTCCCCAAAATAGTTGGAATAATCTTCCCACTTGTTAGCCTATGAAATTACTCAGCCCATAAAAACTAACCACCTCCACACCCCGGAGCCACTTTTGCCTTCTGAGCTGGACCACATTCTGCCTATGGAATGTGTATCTCTCAAAATACACATTTTGCACTCTCTTTTACTTCACTATGGCTCCCTCTTGAATTCTTTCCTGTGCAAAGCCAAGGACCCTCACTTGGCAGCCCATCCTAGGAACTCGCCAGAGACCTAGGACATGACAATTCTCTCTTGCCCCTTTCTCCTGCAACAAAACCACCAAGTTTCAAACTTGACTGAAGGTCAGTTTCAGTCCACAAGTTTTTGAAACCAAAGCATGAGGTGAAGAAGCTAATACTATAGATCAATTTTTCTCCCACCTTCCCAGCCACCTAGCTTCAATAACTTTAATAGTTTAGTTAAAGAAGAAGTTTGGAAGACAGAAGCAAAAGACTAATTTTTCACTCACAGGAAGAACTATTATTTAGATGGAGGAGCTAAGATTTATTGGATGATAAGAAAAAACACCATATGGGTGTTACAGAGAGTGTACCTTCAGGGCAGACACTGGGAGATTGAAACATTCTTAGGATAAACCTGCGGTAAAAAAGTATCTGCCTGAAAATTCATAACACATTAATTCAAATTAAGAGAATCAGAAAATTTGTTTAAAAATGATAAAATGCAGGAAAATGAACAACCAACAGCAAAGAGGGCTGATTTAATTCATCATATCATCCAATTTTTGTAAATTTTTAACATACAAATAATTATATGAACTAACTTGTAAAACATTTACTATAGCATTGAACTGGTTTGAGGCTGGGTTGAAAATAAAATGACCCTCTGTCCACATATTTTCCAGTGATCTCGAGTGCAAAGTCTATCATGTGTTTGTTGTATAGTCCTCCCTTCGGCCAGATTATCTCTCTCAAGTGCCATGAGACTGAGGGAAATCTCTTGCCTTTTAGACTCTGCCTTCCAGACTCTTGTATTTCTCAATCTCTCAGAAAACTTCCCATGAGGTAAAATAGCCACGTGCTTGGGTGTACTCTTGATTTCAACCTATCATAATAGTTTCCTCATGAAGAGCTCTTCTGTGCTAGAGATTTGCGAGCTGTTACCATTGGGGGAAACTGAGTAAAAGATGCATGGGATCTCTCTGCATTACTTGTTACAACTACATATAAACTTACAATGATCTCATAGTAAAAAGGTTAATTTGAAAAAAAGTATGAATAAAATGCAGATAAGAAATTTTAAAACAAAAAACAAGGTTAATTTTATATGTGTTATATAAATATATATCACATATAAATGATTATATATGTATCCGAAAATTACCCTTAAGGTTTTCTCTTACTAATGATTTAAATAAACATTATACATTTCTTTTAGTTGGGCCACTATCCTGTGCACAGTTCATTGAAATGGACTAGAGTTTAATGTTAAAATAAATCAGAGAATATATGAATGAATTTGGAGCTTCTATATAGGTAAATATTATGTAAAAATTCAATAAATCACCTTTGCATTATTTACCTCTTTTTTAAATTTAACAAATTTTTAAAATTACAATGACTACAATCAATTTCCATTGAGATATTATAATAAAAACACATAAAGTCACACTACTGGGAGGTTAGAAACTCAAATTGCTAACACACCATCTATATGCTTACTAGCAATATATTGCATGTGGCGCCTATAGTGTGAACACAGATATCACGGCAATCTAGGCAAGACACTTAAAAAAAATATGTCTAATCCTAGCTATGGCAGGCCCAGGTTGAATTGACATATTAACCGCTTGTCTTCCATAGTCCCCCCTCTTACTTGTCCTTGTGACTATTAGCCCCTTAACTCTTTCCCAGTGAAACCTGAGCCTCTTCCACTAGATAACTAAAATCCATGCCATCCCCTGGTGACACAGAGTGCTCTAGTATCTTCTGCCTAAGCCATTTCCTCTTTCTACTAACTTCATTTCTTTGATGGTTTGAATGTCCTCTAATTTGCTTGTGTGCTTCAAAAATGTGGTGTTCAAAATTGAACAAAATAATCCAATTGATGAGACCAGTACAATGTACTGTTAAATTATGATTATTTGAAATCTGGATGCCTGTCTTGTATTTGTATTTTCAAAGCCCTGATGCTGGGATACAATTCTCCATGACTCTCACATTTCTGCACGGCTTGCAAGCAAAGGCGCTGACTGCCTTTGTGTCCAGATTACTTTTTCAAAGATGTTTGTATAGCAAATAGCTGTGGGAGATATTATATATGCTTCACAGCCAGGGCAGGTTTGTTTACTGTTCAGTGTAATAAAAATAGTTTCCCTCTGTGACAAAGGGCAAGTTTGCTTACTGTGCATTACAAACTTGGTTTCTCTCCCAAAATGCAACCCATTTCATATGCAACTGTCACCTACCCCTCTTTACCTCACCCTGTGGGAACTGGACCTCAGGGAACTTACAAAAAATGATATTCGAGTCATTGCTTATTAATGAGTAATAAACTACTCTTTGTTTCTGACCTAGAAATCTCTTGTCTTCTGTCAGAGTTCATGAAACTGTGGCAAGTTAACCTGTTGCTTGCAAATAGGTTACAATATTAGAAAGTTCTTTTTGTATTACTTTTGACACTGTTAACTCTATACATAGTCTCATTCTAAGTTTCTTAGTTATTTTTGTAACTTTCTATGTGAATAACTATGTGGTGAAGGTTCTTTCCATCTTAAGTGTTGCTCACTGATTACTTTAACACCTGTTAACCTGCTTCTATAAAATCTCATCTTGTTGATTTTAACCTGTAGTTTCATTCTGTACACTCAAAGTTTTTTTTTTCACTTATATATACTTACTGCCTCTCAGATTTCTGGCTGACAAATATGAAATCTATATTTATGCCATTGGCAAAAAGAACTGAGACATGCAGAGAAGTTGCTCTAAGGCATGTTAATCAAGAACTTTCTCAGGGATAACAAATAAATAAATTGATAATCTTCAGATGTGGCTGTGAAACCAGCAACAAATCCCTCACACAGTATCATCATCAACATTTTTTGGTCATCTTTTCTGTAAATATGTCATGTAAAACATTTTTACTTGAAGTTTATATGTATCTAAACTGAAGTTGAGATACAATATTTCTAATTTATTATTCCCTTCACTTAGAAGATCAATAAACCTATTTTAAAAGAAAAAATGAGGTTACTTTGAAATGCTTTGGGACTTCCTTGGTGGCACAGTGGTTAAGAATCCACCTGCCAATGCAGGGGACACGGGTTCCATCCCTGGTCCAGGAAGATCCCACATGCCACGGAGCAACTAAGCCCATGTGCCACAACTACTGAGCCCACATGCTGCAACTACTGAAGCCCACGCACCTAGAACCCATGCTCTGCCACAAGAGAAGCCACCGCAATGAGAAGCCCACGCACTGCGATGAAAAGTAGCCCTCACTAGCTGCAACTAGAGAAAGCCCGCACGCAGCAACAAAGACCCAAAGCAGACAAAAGTAAATAAATAAACAAACAAATAAGAAATGCTTTGTCCTTATTGAACTCCTTTTGGTCTCAATGTTCACATTATTTAATGCTAAATGAAAACAAAATATTTGTTAGTACACTTTTGTACAGTTTTTAGAAACTACAATTTTCTCTTTTAAGGAAAGAAAATAAGTATATGCCTGTACTATCCTGGTTATTTTCCTTTTCTCTATGATTTCACAAATAGCAGAATGGTAATTTTCTCTAGAAATGCTGAGATTCATCTTACTGAGATTAAAAGTGACTAAATTAACTAAATATTTTCATCTCTCACTGGATACCCCATTATTTGGGCCTATAATTTCTTCTTTTTCTTTTTCAGCTTTATTGAGATAAAATTGATATATAACATTGTGTAACTTTAAGGTGTAAAATGTGATAATTTGATATGCATATATATATATATTGTGAAATGGCTACCACAATAAGGTTAGTTAACACATCCATAACCTCACAAAATTACCATTTTTTCTGTGTTTTTTTCTTTTTTGTATATTTTTGGTGATAAGTACATTTAGGATCAAGCCTTTTAGGAACTTTCAAGTATATACTATAGTAGTGTTAACTCTAGTCACTATGATATACATTAGGTCCCCAGAATTTATTCACCTATAACTGGAATTTTGTATGCTATGACAAACCTCTTCCCACTTCCCCAACCCCCAGCCCCAGACAACCACTGTTTAGATTCCACATATAAGTAAAATCATATAGTATTTTTATTTCTCTATGTGACTTATTTCACTTAGAGGAATGCCTTCAAGGTCCATCCATATTGCCACAAATGAGAGTACTTACTTCTGTTTTATGGATGGATAATATTCCTTTGTGCATATATGACCCATTTTCTTTATGCACTTATCTGCCATATATTGGCTTTTGTGAATAATGCTATAATGACATTGAGATGCAGATACTCTATTAAAGATAGTGATTTCATTTCCTTTGGATATATACTCAGAAGTGGGATTGCTGGACCATATGATAGTTTTAAAAAATTTTTTGAGGAAACTCCATACTGTTTTCTACCGTGACTGAACAAATTTACATCCCTACCAATAGGCACAAGGGTTCACTTTTCTCCACATCTTTACCAACACTTGTTATCTATTTGTTTGATAATAGCCATTCTAACAGAGATGAGATGGTATCTCTTTGTGGTTTTGATTTGCATTCCCCTGAGGATTCATGATGCTGAGTATCTTTTCATGTATCTTTGGACATTTGTATGTCTTCTTTGGAAAAGTGTCTATTTAGATTCTCTGCCCGTTTTTAAATCAGATTGTTTGGGTTTTTTGTTTTTGCTTTTTTTTTTTTTTTTTTTTTTTGCTATTGAGGTGTGTGAGTCCGATGTATATTTTGGGAATTAACCCCTTATCAGATATATGGCTTGCAAATATATTTTCCCATTCTGTAGGTTGCCTTTCTATTTTATTGTTTCTTTTGTTGTGCAGAATCTGTTTAGCTTAATGTAGTCCTGCTAATTTATTTTTGCTTTTGCTGCTTATGTTTTTGATGTCATATCCAAACTATCATTGCCAAAACCAAAGTCAAGAAGCTTTTTCCCTCTTTCCTCTAGTTTCATGTCTATGCTTACGACTTTAATTCATCTGGAGTTATTTTTTGTGAGTGGTATGAGATAGGGGTCCAATTTCATTCTTTTACACATGAATATCCAAGTTTCACAGCACACCTCACTATTCCTTTTAATCATCCAATTTTGGATTTATTTTGCTCCAATGATCTGAAATTTCTTTGCTGGGCTCCTTGACTTTCACAAAGTACCTCTTGTCCATGGGTGATTGTCTAAATCAGTGTTCTTTGAAGGGAAGACAGTAGAAAACTCTTATTTCAACATGTTGATGATATTGCTCTGCAATTCCTCCTTTAAATTATTTATCTTTAAAAATTTGAAGATCATTCTTCTTGTTGAAGTAGATGAAAGCCAAGTAGGATTTGGTACTCTTTGGCATTCATTAAAAATATGTCATCCTCTCCCAGTAATGAGATTTCTTGCTCTTTTACTTTGGACATAAATTTAAAATACTGAGTGCAAAAATTTTCACAACCTACATTTTATTATTTTCTTTAGCCTTATTAACCTTCTCTTATAGAACTTTGTATTTGTTGAAAATGTTTCCATCTCCCAATCATTTGTAATCTTGTTTGGAAGTTGACTATCAGAGTTCTTTTAATATCCATTCTGATTTCATCATATACATACTTATTCTTCCTGCTCTTTAGCTTTATTCATAATTATACTCTAAGAATTTCTCTTTGAGCTCTCCCATATTCTTGAGTTATAGTTTACTGTATTGTTCATTATCATAAAAACATACCTAATTTTTTACAACTTTGTTGTTTTTGCATGATTGAAAAAATGTATATATAATGAAAAATTCCACACTTCTGTTTTTTCACTTTTGGAACTTGAAATGATGTGCTGTTTATAAGCAAATGAACATGTTTTATTGGTCAGAATGATAAACAGTATTATTGAAAGAGACTGGGCTTAGATTCCAGAAATTCTGTTAAAAATCACTGGGTAGCAAGTATGTATAAGGCACCCAGTCCCTTTTCTGATACATAGTAAATGCCCAACAAATATTGGTTTTCTACCTCTCAGAGTCTTAGTTTCCTTATTTATAAAATAATAATGATCTTATACATTTTTATAAATAAGAATGTATCTGAAAGACTCTATAAAATGAAAAGATATCTTAGATTATTGTTTTTCATAACATCCAAGGAAGAAAGTGTACACAATTGAAGTAATAATTTGTCAAATATATTAGTTTTTACAGACTGAGGCTTCCAGAAATGAACTGCAGAATTCAAGCCTCCTATCTGCAACAGTGATGGTAATGATGATTATCCTAATGATAGCAGCTCTCATTTATTAACCATCATGTGCCAGATATTTTGGCAAGTGATTAGATTGTAGCAACACATTTAAATCTCAAAACAACTCAATGAAATAAGTAGTTAATATTTTTATTTTCCAATTGATAAAACTGTGTTATAGGACAATGGGATACTTTTGCCCTGGTCATATAACTAGCCAGTGGTTGATCTGGGTTTTGAAATAAAAAGTCTGACACCAGAACCCCTGCTCTCAAGCACATAATTGTTACCACAATTATGGTAATATATTACCACAATATATTTTGTCTCTTAGTCAGTTATAGGAAGCATAAGTTCTGCTCTTTCTAGACTACAGCAATATTTATTCCTCCTGTCCTCTGTTTTTATCCTAACCAACTTTCTAGTAAAATCAGATTCAAGGATTTCTTTTCAGGCAAATTATCTCTTCTACAGGCTAGCTTCTATTTCATATTATAAAGTATATAATTTAATGTATAATATACCATATAATATAGTATAAATGAAATGTAATTATGTATTAGTAATCCCTTGCTGTGACAAATTACCCCAACATTCAGTATCTTAAAACAACAAACATTCACTATGTCATAGTTTTTCTGTCTCATGAATTGGGGATGCCTCCAGCTCAGAGTCTCTCACAAGGCTGCAATCAAAGTATCAGCTGGGGCTGCAGTCATCTCAAGGCTGGCTGGGGGAGAATTTACTCCCAAGCTCACTCCTGTGGAAGACTTCAGGTCCTTGCTGAATTTTACATTAATTTTACTCCAAAAAATTTACTTTAATGCCTTTTTTGATTATTCTAATAACCTCTGATAAACTCCATTAGGTGAACTTAATGGAATAACTACTTATTGGAATATGCCATGTATTAAAAATGTATTTAATTATGCAAAAACAAGTCTGGCATCAAGGTATGTACAGTAAAAGAAAATAAGTAAAACAGGTGCACAGATAATTATAATATAAAGCTGACTTTAAGAAATATCATAAAAGATGTATACCTGAAATAAAACAGAAGTTCAAAGGGATTATTTCCCTTTTAAGGGAAATGAGAAAAGGTATGTGAATGGTCTGTAATAGACAGATATTGATCAGGATATTATAAATATTTGGAAGAAAATTGGATATATCTGCCAAAACCTTATCCATTTTCTTCTGTTCCTCTATTACTCCATTTTTCCTCCTCCTCACTCTTCTTTAGATTTCAACGTCCAATTTACAATATTAATGATGCAGTGTTTCTAATAGTAAATCAATGATTTTTCTAGGCTTAGAATGTTTAGTGAAACAGCAGACTGACTTCATTCAACTCTAATATATCCTCATTATCAATATAAAAATGTACTTCCATTTTTAAAAAGCATGCCCATTGTCATTTAAAATTTGCACTTTAATAAGTGGGTTTTTGCCATTGAGATTGTTAATAAACTAAAAATTGAAAATCTCTATCTTCACTTAGAGCATTACAAATTATTATATAGCTTTAATTTTCTTGTATGGTATTGTAATTATGTGACTATAAATGTTTAAGGGGGGACCTTCAAAATGGCAGAGGAGTAAGACGTGGAGATCACCTTCCCTCCCCACAAACACATCAAAAATGCATCTACATGTGGAACAACTCCTACAGAACTCCTACTGAACTCTGGCAGAAGACCTCAGACCTCCCAAAAGGCAAGAAACTCCCCACGTACCTGGGTAGGGCAAAAGAAAAAAGAAAATACAGAGACAAAAGAATAGGGACGGGACCTGCACCTCTGGGAGGGAGCAGTGAAGGAGGACAAGTTTCTACGCACTAGGAAACCCCTTCACTGATGGAGATAGGGGAATGGGTGAGGGCAAAGCCTCAGAACCACAGAGGAGAGCACAGCAACAGGGGTGCAGAGGGCAAAGCGGAGATATTCCTGCCAGAGGATCAGTGCCGACCAGCACTCACCAGCCTGAGACCCTTGTATGCTCACCCACCAGAGTGGGTGGGGGCTGGGAGGTGAGGCTCGAGCTTTGGAGGTCAGACCCCAGGGAGAGAACTGGGGTTGGCTGCGTGAAGACAGCCTGAACGGGGCTAGTGCGCCACAACTAGCCCAGAGGGAGTCAGGGAAAAAGCCTGGAACTGCCTAAGAGGCGAGAGACCATTTTTTTGGGGTGCGCGAGGAGAGTTGATTCCTTCCCCATATGCCCACACAAGGCAGAGCACCGCCTAAGCGAGCTCCAGAGACAGGCGCAAGCCACGGCTATCAGCTCAGACACCAGAGACAGCCTGAATCGTTAAGGCTGCTGCTGCTGCCACCAAGAATCCTGTGTGCGAGCACAGGTCAATACACACACCCCTCCCTGGGAGCCTGTGCAGCAAGCCACTGCCAAGGTTCCGAGATACAGGAACAACTTCCCCGGGAGAACACACAGCACGCCACAGGCTGTTGCAATGTCAAACAGGTCTCTGGCACCGCAGGCTTGCCCCGCATTCCATCCCCCTCCTCCTCCCAGCCTGAGAAAGCAAGAGACCTTAATCAGCCACTGCTTTAACGCCCTCCTGTCCAGGCAGGGAACAGATGCCTTAGGGCGGCCAACACATAGAGGAGGGTCAAAACCAAAGCTGAACCCCAGGAGCTGTGCAAACAAAGACGAGAAAGGGAAATATCTCTGTGCAGCCGCAGGACCAGCAGATTAAATCCCCACAGTCAACTTGATGAACCCTGCATCTGTGGAATACCTGAATAGACAATGAAATATCCCAAAATTGAGGCAGTGGACTTTGAGAGCAACTGTAGACTTGAGGTTTGCTCTCTGCTACTGATTTGTTTCTGATTTTTATATTTAACTTAGCTTAGTTTTTAGTGCTTGTTATCATTGGTGGATATATTTATTGGTTTGGATGCTCTCTTCTTTTTATTTTAATTTTTATTTTATTTATTTATTTTATTTTATTATTTTTTAAATTTATTATTGATTTTATTTCTTAATTTTATTTTATTTTCCTTCCTTTTTTCTTATTCCTATTCTTCTGGACCGTGTGACTGACAGGGTCTTGGTGCTCCAGCCGGGTATCAGGCCTAAGCGTCTGAGGTGGGAGAGGAGAGTCCAGGACATTGGACCACCAGAGACCTCCTGGCCCCATGTAATACCAATCGGTGAGAGCTCCCCCAGAGATCTCTGTCTCAACACAAAGACCCAGATCCACCCAACGGCCAGCAAGCTCCAGTGCTGGATGCCCCATGCCAAACAACTAGCAAGCAGGAACACAACCCCACTCATTAGCAGAGAGACTGCCAAAAATCATAATAAATTCACAGATACCCAAAAACACACCACTGGATGCAGGAAGGACCACCCAAAACACAAGATCCAGTCCCACCCACCAGAATACAGGCACCAGTCCTCTCCAACAGGAAGCTTACACTAGCCACTGAACCAACCTTACCCACTGGGGGTAGACACCAAAAACAATGGGAACTACAAACCTGCAGCCTGCTAAAAGTAGACCCCAAACACAGAGAGTTAAACAAAATGAGAAGACAGAGAAATATACAGCAGATAAAAAGCAAGGTAAAACCCCACCAAACCATACAAATGAAGAAGTAGGCAGTCTACCTAAAAAGGAATTCAGAATAATGATAGTAAAGATGATCCAAAATCTTGGAAATAGAATGGAGAAAATACAAGAACGTTTAACAAGAATCTAGAAGAACTAAAGAGCAAACAAACAATGATGAATAACACAATAAATGAAATTAAAAATTCACTAGAAGGAATTAAGAGCAGAATAACTGAGGCAGGAGAACAGATAAGTAACCTGGAAGATAAAATAGTGGAAATAACTGCCGCAGAGCAGAATAAAGAAAAAAGAAAAAAAGAATTGAGGGGGTGGGGCTTCCCTGGTGGCACAGTGGTTGGGAGTCCACCTGCCGATGCAGGGGACACGGGTTCATGCCCCGGTCCAGGAAGATCCCACGTGCCACGGAGCAGCAGGGCCCGTGAGCCATGGCCTCTGAGCCTGCAAGTCCAGAGCCTGTGCTCCACAACGGGAGAGGCCACAACAGTGAGAGGTCCGCGTACCAAAAAAAAAAAAAAAAAGAATTGAGGGTGGTCTCAGAGACTTCTGGGACAAGATTAAACGCACCAACATTCGAACTGTAGGGCTCCCAGAAGAAGAAGAGAAAAAGAAAGGGTCTGAGAAAACATTTGAAGAGATTATAGTTGAAAACTTCCCTAACATGGGAAAGGAAGTAGTCAATCAACCAGGAAGTGCAGAGAGTTCCATACAGGAAAAACACACCAAGACACATACTAATCACACTTTTAAACATTAAATACAAAGACAAAATATTAAAAGCAACAAGGCTAAAGCAACAAATAACATACAAGGGAATCCCCAAAAGGTTAACAACTGATCTTTCAGCAGAAATTCTGCAAGCAAGAAGGGAGTGGCAGGACATATTTAAAGTGGAGAAACAGAAAAAACTACAACAAAATTACTCTACCCAGCAAGGATCTCATTCATATTCAACAGAGAAATTAAAATCTTTACACACAGGCAAATGCTAAGAGAATTCAGCACCACCAAACCAACTCTACAACAAATGTTAAAGGAATTTCTCCAGGCAGGAAACACAAGAGAAGGAAAAGACCTACAATAACAAACCCAAAACAATTAAGAAAATGGTAATAGGAACATACATATCGATAATTACCTTAAATGTATATGGATTAAATGCTCCCACAAGAAGACATAGACTGGCTGAATGCATACAAAAACAAGACCTATATATATACTGTCTACAAGAGACCCATTTCAGACCGAGGGACACATACAGACTGAAAGTGAGGGTATGGGAAAAGATATTCCATGCCAATGGAAATCAAAAGAAAGCTGGAGTAGCAATACTCATATCAGATAAAATACACTTTAAAATACAGACTATTACAAGAGTAAAAGAAGGACATTGCATAAAGGTCAAGGGATTAATCCAAAAACAAGATATAACAATTGAAAATATTTATACACCAAATACAGGAGCACCTCAATACATAAGGCAAATGCTAACAGCCTTAAGAAGGGAAATCGACAGTAACAGAATAACAGTAGGGGACTTTAAAACCACACTTTCACCAATGGACAGATCATCAAAAATGAAAATAAAAAAAGAAACACAAGCTTTAAATGACATATTAGAAAAGATGGACTTAATTGATACTTATAGGGCATTCCATCCAAACACAGCAGCATACACTTTCTTCTCAACTGCTCACAGAACAGTCTGCAGAACAGACCATATCTTGCATCACAAATCAAGTGTTGGTAAACTTAAGAAAATTGAAATTGTATCAAGCATCTTTTCTCACCACAACGCTATGAGATTAGATACCACAGGAAAAAAACTGTAAAAAAATACAAACACATGGAGGCTAAATAATACGCTACTAAATAACCAAGAGCTCACAGAAGAAATCAAAGAGGAAATCAGAAAATACCTAGAATCAAATGACAATGAAAACACAACGACCCAAACCTATGAGATGCAGCAAAAGCAGTTCTAACAGAGAAGTTTATAGCAATAAAATCCTACCTCAGGAAACAAGAAAAATCTCAATTAAACAACCTAAAATTACACCTAAAGCAATTAGAGGCAGAAGAACAAAAAAAAACCAAAGTAAGCTGAAGGAAAGAAATAATAAAGATCAGATCAGAAATAAATGAAAAAGAAATGAAGAAAACGATAGCAAAGATCAATAAAACTAAAAGCTGGTTCTTTGACAAAATAAACAAAATTAATAAACCATTACCCAGACTCATCAAGAAAAAAAGGGAGACGACTCAAATCAATAGAATTAGAAATGAAAAAGGAGAAGTAACAACTGACACCGCAGAAATACAAAAGATCATGAGAGATTATTAGAAGCAACTATATGCCAAAACGATGGACAACCTGGACGAAATGGACAAATTCTTAGAAAAGCACAACGTTCCAAGACTGAACGAGGAAGAGATAGAAAATATGAACAGACCAATCACAAGCACTGAAATTGAAAAAGTGTTTAAAAAACTTCCAATAAACAAAAGCCCAGGAAGAGACGGCTTCACAGGCAAAATCTATCAAACATTTAGAGAAGAGCTAACACCTATCTTTCTCAAACTCTTCCAAAATACAGCAGAGGGAGGTACACTCCCGAACTCATTCTATGCAGCCACCATCACCATGATACCAAAACCAGATAAAGATGTAAAAAAGAAAAAAAACTACAGGCCAATATCACTGATGAACATAGAAGTAAAAATCCTCAAAAATATACTAGCAAACAGAATCCAACAGCACATCAAAAGGATCATACATGATGATCAAGTGGGGTTTATCCCAGGAAGGCAAGAATTCTTCAATATACACAAATCAATCAATGTGATACACCATATTAACAAATTGAAAGAGAAAAACCATGTGATCATCTCAATAGATACAGAGAAAGCTTTCGACAAATTCAACACCCATTTATGTTAAAAACCCTGCAGAAAGTAGGCATAGAGGGAACTTTCCTCAATATAATAAAGGCCATATACGACAAACCCACAGCCAACATCGTCCTCAATGGTGAAAAACTGAAACCATTTCCACTAAGATCAAGAACAAGACAAGGTTGCACACTCTCACCATTATTATTCAACATAGTTTTGGAAGTTTTAGCCACAGCAATCAGAGAAGAAAAAGAAATAAAAGGAATCCAAATCAGAAAAGAAGAAGTAAAGTTGTCACTGTTTGCAGATGACATAATACTATACATAGAAAATGCTAAACATGCTACCAGAAAACTACTAGAGCTAATCAATGAATTCGGTAAATAGCAGGGTATAAAATTAATGCACAGAAATCTCTGGCATTCCTATAAACTAATGATGAAAAATCTGAACAGTGAAATTAAGAAAACACTCCCATTTACTATTGCAACAACAAGAATAAAATATCTAGGAATAAACCTACCTAACGAGACAAAGATCTGTATGCAGAAAATTATAAGACACTGATGAAAGAAATTAAAGATGATACAAATAGATGGAGAGATATACCATGTTCTTGGATTGAAAGAATCAACATTGTGAAAATGACTCTACTACCCAAAGCAATATACAGATTCAATGCAATTCCTATCAAATTACCACTGGCATTTTTCACAGAACTAGAACAAAAACTTTCACAATTTGTATGGAAACAAAAAAGACCACGAATAGCCAAAGCAATCTTGAGAAAGAAAAATGGAGCTGGAGGAATCAGGCTACCTGACTTCAGATTTTACTACAAAGCTACAGTAATCAAGACAGTATGGTACTGGCATAGAAACAGAAATATAGATCAATGGAACAGGATAGAAAGCCCAAAGATAAACCCACGCACATGTGGCCACCTTATCTTTGATAAAGGAGGCAAAAATATACAGTGGAGAAAAGAGAGCCTCTTCAATAAGTGGTGCTCGGAAAACTGGATAGCTACATGTAAAAGAATGAAATTAGGACACTCCCTAACACCATACACAAGAATAAAATCAAAATGGATTAAAGACCTAAATGTAAGACCAGACACTATCAAACTCTTAGAGGAACACACAGGCAGAACACTGTATGCCATAAAACACAACAAGATCGTTTTTGACCTACCTCCTAGAGACATGGAAATAAAAACAAAAATAAACAAATGGGACCTAATGAAACTTCAAAGCTTTTGCACAGCAATGGAAACCATAAACAAGACCAAAAGACAACCCTCAGAATGGGAGAAAATATTTGCAAATGAATCAATGGACAAAGGATTAATCTCCAAAATTTACAAGCAGCTCATGCAGCTCAATACCAAAAAAACAAACAACCCAATCCAAAAATGGGCAGAAGACCTAAATAGACATTTCTCCAAAGAAGATATACGGATGGCCAACAAACAGATGAAAGGATAATCAACATCATTAATCATTAGAGAAATGCAAATCAAAACTACAATGAGATATCACCTCACACCAGTCAGAATGGCCATCGTCAAAAAATCTACAAACAATAAATGCTGGAGAGGGTGTGGAGAAAAGGGAACCCTCTTGCACTGTTGGTGGGAATGTAAATTGATACAGCCTCTATGGAGAACAGTATGGAGGTTCCTTAAAAAGAAACCAGAAGTACCATACAACCCAGCAATCCCATTACTGGGCATATACCCTGAGAAAACCATAATTCAAAAAAAGTCATGTACCACAATGTTCATTGCAGCTCTATTTACAATAGCCAGGACATGGAAGCAACCTAAGTGTCCATCAACAGATGAATGGAAAGGAAGATGTGTCACATATATACAATGGAATATTACTCAGCCATTAAAAGAAACGAAATTGAGTTATTTGTAGTGAGGTGGATGGACCTAGAGTCTGTCATACAGAGTGAAGTAAGTCAGAAAGAGAAAAACAAATATCGTAAGCTAACACATATATATGGAATCGAAAAAACAAAAACGGTCATGAAGAACCTAGGGACAAGACGGGAATAAAGAGGCAGACCTACTAGAGAATGGACTTGAGGATATGGGGAGGGGGAAGGGTAAGCTGGGATAAAGTGAGAGAGTGCCATGGACATATATACACTACCAAATGCAAAATAGATAGCTAGTGGGAAGCAGCCGCATAGCACAGGGAGATCAGCTAGGTGTTTTGTGACCACCTAAAACGGTGGGATAGGGAGGGTGGGAAGGAGGAAGATGCAAGAGGGAAGAGATATGGGGATATATGTATATGTATAACTGATTCACTTTGTTATAAAGCAGAAACTAACACACCATTGTAAAGCAATTATACTCCAATAAAGGTGTTAAGAAAAAAAAAAAAAATCTTCCAACAAAGAAAAGTCCAGGACAGATGGGTTCAAAGACAAATTCTATCAAACATTTAGAGAAGAGCTAACACCTTTCCTTTTCAAACTCTTCTGAAATATAGCAGAGGGAGGAAGAGTCCCAAATTCATTCTACAAGACCACCATCACCCTGATACCAAAACCAGACAAAGATGTCACAAAAAAAGAAAACTATAGGCCAATATCACAGATGAGCATAGATGCAAAAATCCTCAACAAAATACTAGCAAACGGAATCCAACAGCACATTAAAACGATCATACATCATAATCAAGTGTAGTTTATCCCAAGAATGCAAGGATTCTTCAATATACACAAATCAATCATTGTGATATACCATGTTAAAAACTGAAGGCTAAAAACCATATGATAATCTCAATAGATGCAGAAAAGTTTTGACAAAATTCGACACATATTTATGATAAACTCTCCTGAATGTAGGCATAGAGGGAACTTACCTCAAATTAATTAAGGCCATATATGACAAGCCCACAGCCAACACTGTTCTCTATGGTGAAACCCTGAAACCATTTACTCTAAGATCAGGAACAAGACAAGTTTGCTCACTCTCACCACTATTATTCAACATAATTTTGGAAGTTTTAGCCAGGGCAACCAGAGAAAACAAAGAAATAAAAAAAATCCAAATCACAAAAGAAAAAGTAAAACTGCCATTGTTTGCAGATGCCATGATATTATACCGAAAGAATCCTAAAGATGCTACCAGAAAAGTACTAAAGCTAATCAATGAATTTGGTAAAGTAGAAGGATACAAAATTAATGCACAGAAATCTGTGGCATTCCTATACACTAAAGATGAAAAATCTGAAAGAGAAATTAAGGAAACACTCCCATCTACCATGCAACAAAAAGAATAAAATGCGTAGGAATAAACCTACCTAAGGAGGTAAAACACCTGTACTCAGAAAACTATAAGACACTGATGGAAGAAATTAAAGATGATATAAACAGATGGAGAGATATACCATGTTCTTGGATTGGAAGAATTAATATTGTGAAAATGACTATATTCCCCAAAGCAACCTACAGATTCAATGCAATCCCTATCAAATTACCAATGGCATTTTTCACAGAACTAGTTCAAAAAGTTTCACAATTTTTATGGAAACACAAAAGACCCCGAATAGCCAAAGCAATCTTGAGAAAGAAAAATAGAGCTGGAGGAGTCAGGCTCCCAGACTTCAGACTATACTACAAAGCTACAGTAATCAAGACAGTATAGTACTGGCACAAAAACAGAAACATAGATCAATGGAACAGGATAGAAAGCCCAGAGAGAAAACCACACCCATATGGTCACCTTATCTTCGATAAAGAAGGCAAGAATATACAATGCAGAAAAGACAGCCTCTTCAATAAGTGGTGCTGGGAAAACTGGACAGCCATATGTAAAAGAATGAAATTAGAACACTTCCTAACACCACACACAAAAATAAACTCAAAATCGATTAAAGACCTAAATGGAAGACCAGATTCTATCAAACTCTTAGAGGAACACATAGGCAGAACAGTCTATGGCATAAATCACAGCAAGATCCCTTTTGACCCACCTCCTAGAGAAATGGAAATAAAAACAAAAATAAACAAATGGGACCCAATGAAACTTAAAAGCTTTTGCACAGCAAGGGAAACCATAACCAGACAAAAAGACAACCCTCAGAATGAGAGAAAATATTTGCAAACAAAGCAACTGACAAAGGATTAATCTCCAAAATATACAAGCAGCTCAAGTAGCTCAATATCAAAGAAACAACACAATCCAAATATGGGCCGAAGACCTAAAAAGACATTTCTCCAAAGAAGATATAGATATTGCCAGCAAACGCATGAAAGGATGCTCAACATCACTAATAATTAGAGAAATGAAAATCAAAACCACAATGAGGTATCACCTCACACCAGTGAGAATGGCCAACATCAAAAAATCTACAAACAATAAATGCTGGAGAGGGTGTGGAGAAAAGGGAACCCTCTTGCACTGTTGGTGGGAATGTAAATTAATACAGCCACTATGGAGAACAGTATGGAGGTTCCTTACAAAACTAAAAATAGAACTACCATATGACCCAGCAATACCACTACTGGACATATACTCTGAGAAAACCGTAATTCAAAAAGAGACATGTACCCCAATGTTCACTGCAGCACTATTTACAATGGCCAGGACATGGAAGCAACGTAAATGTCCATCGACAGATGAATGGGTAAAGAAGATGTGGCACATATATACAATGGAATGTTACTCAGCCATTAAAAGAAACGAAATTTGAGTTATTTGTAGTGAGGTGGATGGACCCAGAGTCTGTCATACAGAGTGAAGTAAGTCAGAAAGTGAAAAACAAATACCATATGCTAACACATATATATGGAATCTAAAAAAAAGGTTCTGAAGAACCTAGGGGCAGGACAGTTATAAAGATGCAGATGTAGAGAATGGAGGCTACATCTTGAGGACACGGGGAGGGGGAAGGGTAGGCTGGGACGAAGTGAGAGAGTGGCATGGACATACATACACTACAAAATGTAAAATAGGTAGCTAGTGGGAAGCAGCTGCATATCATAGGGAGATCAGTTCAGTGCTTTGTTACCACCTAGAGGGGTGGGATAGGGAGGGTGGGAGGGAGGAACAACAGGGAGGGGATATGGGGATATATGTATACATATAGCTGATTCACTTTGTTATACAGCGAAACTAACACACAATTGTAAAGCAATTATACTCCAATAAAGATGTTTAAAAAAAAGTTTAAATCCATGTGTAGTATATTTACTTCTTATTTTTAGTATCCAGGCTGTGACTGGATATAAATGCTTTAAAATACTTAAAGAATTCAAGAATAAAGTTATTAAAAGAAATTTTGGAGCACACTTCAGTAGGAAGCTCATTCACTGAAGACTAAAAAAAAAGTTTTAAAAATTATTTTGACAGGGCTTCCCTGGTGGCGCAGTGGTTGAGAGTCCGCCTGCCGATGCAGGGGACGCGGGTTCGTGCCCCGGTTCGGGGGGATCCCACGTGCCGTGGAGCGGCTGGGCCCGTGAGCCATGGCCGCTGGGCCTGCGCGTCCGGAGCCTGTGCTCCACAACGGGAGAGGCCACGGCAGTGAGAGGCCCCCGTACCGCAAAAAAAAAAAAAAAAAAAAAAAAATTATTTTGACAAAATTAAATATTATACGAACATTTGAACTTCGGATGGGAAACAAAAAGTTACAGTTGAGGTTTTCAGTTCATCATCCAGCTGACTTTTGTGAGTACTCAGCACCCACCTGGTAACATACAAAGAATTAAAGAATATTTGCGTTTAGGGGTCATGGTCTTTGACTCTACAGTAATGACATACTGAAGAAGTATTACCTATATTGGTCCAAAATACAGCCATGCAGTCTGCCAGAATCAATCTCAGTTCCAGTGGCTATTAGTTTTGTGGCCTTTGCCAAGTCATATCACCTCTCCAAGCTTCATTTTTCTCAGCTATAGTAAAAACTTATACTCATAATGCTATATGAGACAATACAGGTAAAGTTTTTGCAAAATATCTAGGACATAGAAAACGCTTAGTATATATTAGCTGCTATAATTCACCATTAACAAGGTATTTTGTGTATCTGTTAAACACATGCCCTTTCTCATCACACATTCTTGTTTGTTTCCAAAAGAATATTTCAACTTGAAGAGAATAAAAGGTATATGTGTAATATTAAAGATTGACTCATAAATATTAAATTATTGCTTGAAACAGTATATTCAGTTTAACTACTGAGCTATAATTATTACATTCCCAATCTTTTATGCATATAAATGTGTGTGATAATTCTTTCCTTTATATAAAGATATGCATGTAGTGTGCCTGAAAATATAGAATCATCATTCAGTGGTGTTCAATTTATGGAGAACTCAATTCACAGTTTATTTTAAAACTCTGATTTCTTTCTTCAGGTGGCTGGCCTTATGGACAATATATTATACACCATACATCCCTACCATTGCTGGATGGCCTGGTTCACCAACAGTTCAAATTAAGATAATGCAGTCTAAGAGTTAAGAGAATGAATTGATTTGATAGTGCTCTATTAAATCAATTTAGGCTACCATAAAAGTAGCTGTAAAAGAATTTTCAGTACTTTATTGTTGTTAGAATTCTATAACCAGTACCTCTTGTGAAAACTGCAGTTTCCTCTAGATCAATATATAAATCTGTGTGTTATTCCAAATTGTTTCTGCCAGTTTCAACTTAGATGCTATAGGCTTTCCTTGAGCTAAAATCCAATAGAATATGATGTTTTCCCTATCCAAGATTCTCAAGGAATGCACCTTCTGGAGAACTGAGACATTTTGTTCTATCCATTTTATTTTAGCAGGTGTTCAATAAAACTTTTCTGAATTATTCTATTTACATTCCAATTCACAAATGACTGTATTAAACTAGAGATTTAGCTGAGATTGTAGATTTCAATAATGTAGGCTGCAAACTCAAATGCCAGGTCCAGGCAGGTAATATCCATGATTAAATTGTTCTCTCTTTTTAGATGATTTGGGGAATTTTTATTTTTGCCTCATTTAAATGGTGATAACTGCTCTTCAACTTATTTCAAGTATTATCAGTCAGGAATATGGTTTTCTCAGATATGACATCTGAAGATATGATATAACATGTCCAGATTTTTATGGGAAATATTTAAAATGTTATCTAAATGTAACAAAACAAAGGGATGCAGTTTGTTAGTGTATTTTTGCTTTGTTTTTTGGGTTTTTTCTTTTTCCTTTTTTTCTTTTTTTTTCCAGGAGGGGAGGTTGCTGGAGCAAATCAGCCCCCAGCCCTGGATAAGACGTCATCTCAATGAATCGATGCTCTTATGAGTTTCACGATTGGCATGTTAGATATTGTTTTCCTTGAACATCCTCCCCCGCCATATTTACTCTCTTGGTTGGTATCTTGAACAATACAACCAGTAAAACTCAACCTCAAGATATGACTGTATAGTCATTATACATTGAAGACTTTCATAACCCTATGCAAATAGATCACTTAAGGCCATAAATGGAAGGAAAGAGTAGTTTACAAATAAATGGTTTTCAATGACAATCTGAATTTCAAAACCTTACTGGAAAACAAACATGGCAGAAAATATAAAGAATGTGGGAGTTTGGACATAGCAAACAGTGTTATAGCCTTTAAAAGTCAACCCTTCATATAACCGATTCACTGTGCTGTATCGCAGAAACTAACACAACATTGTAAAGCAGCTATACTTCAATAAAAATTATTTAAAAAAAAAGAAATGCTACACATGACATATTCCAATAAAAAAAAACGGTAAACCCTTCTATCACAGGTTGGAGCTTAATCAATAAATGGGAATAATTATAACATATGGCAAAGAAAACAAACGAAGTTTTTCAGCACTGCATATAAGGATCATGAGAATTCAATTTCTTGGCAACATCTAATTAGGATGCAACCTGCCGCTCAGCTCCTCCTTGAATGTGTTATGATGATAAACCATCAGAGTAAAAGAGCATATGGGTCTCATTCACTCATTTAATAAACATATATTTCTGGGCCAAACATTAGACTTAGTGCTGAAAATGTATCAGCAAACCCTCCCCGTGGCCCCAGAAAGGGTCTCTAGTCTTGAAACAGCTGATGCTGACAAAAATATAAATGTGGGTAATGTGAAGATTTGTCTTTATGTCTTCTTTCTAAGGGCTCAGTTATGGAAACAACACTATTTTTTTTAACCTCAGAATAATTTCACCTGAGAGATGGTTCAATTTTATACAGGCCTACAACCAAATAGAGCATTATTTTTCTTCTAAATTTATATACGAAGTTGGTTAAATCTAGAAATTTGTTAGTGACTATGACAAGACATTTTGTTTTTGGAAAACACACATCAAGATCAAGAATGTTTTCAGAGAGTTGAAATGGATCTAATGATTGAGAGGTTGCTTCCAGAGCTATAGCTCTTCTGAAGTTCTGGAAGTTCAAGAAATGCAAAATGGCTAGCTACGTGGATTCTTTCTGTGCTTAATATAATTCTTAATTTAGATCCTAATATAAATATGTAATAATATAATAAGCTGTATAAATATGTGACAACAAAACATGGTACAAGGTATGTCACACTAATTTTCTATGATCAGTCAAAATTTAAACCTGACTTCCATTCTCTATAGACTGGTGGAAAGGGAATCTCAGTCACTATTTCCTCCATCACCACCCCCTGGGAAAGTAAAGGCTTTTTAAGTCTTGGACCAAGAATGATGTCCCAGGTTTTTGAAGCAATGGAGCCACCAGCTTCCAGGTGATTTTTCCTTGTCAAAGTCTGTATCATCCCTTTGAAGCCAGAGGCTATCAACTTCCATATCAAGTATAAACAAGGAAGACTGTAATAAAAATGTTTGAAAATATTCCTTTATATTTTCAGTGTGTTTTCCTCCTGAATTAAGTTTTTTAGTAGGACATTATAAAAAAAGTAGATGCTTCAAATAAGCCACTATTTTACTTGGTGCATGGCACATTTATTCACTAAACAATAATTAGCACACACCTGTTTTGTTGCAAGCAGGAAAAAAACATCCTTGCACAAATGGATTTTCTGTTTAGTCAGTAGAAGCAGAAAAAACCCAATCATTAAGCAATTATATAAGAAAAAAAAATGATTTGGGCTTCCCTGGTGGTGCAGTGGTTGAGAGTCCGCCTGCCGATACAGGGGACACGGGTTCGTGCCCCGGTCCGGGAAGATCCCACATGCCGCGGAGCGGCTGGGCCCGTGAGCCATGGCCGCTGAGCCTGTGCATCCGGAGCCTGTGCTCCGCGACGGGAGAGGCCACAACAGTGAGAGGCCCGCGTACCACAAAAAAAAAGAAAAAGAAAAAGAAAATATACAGTATATATAAAGGTATATAAATTATGAAAAAAATATAAAGAACTGCAAGGAGAAAAGCAGAGCTGGGAGTGTGTGCAATTATATATAGGGTGGAAAAGAAAGATCTTACAAAAAAGATGATATTTGAGCAGAGACTAGAAGATGTGAAGGAATAAGTCTTGTAGATATCAAGAAGAGGATTCTGGCTAGAGGGGAAGTAAGAATAAAAGGCCCTAAGGCAGGTCTGTGTTGAATATAGTCAAAGAATATCAAGGAAGCAAGTATAGCTTTGAACATAAAAGGCATAGGGGAAAGTTTTGGGAGATAAGGGCAGAAGTGCTGTTGAGCCCAATCATGTAGGACTCATATGCCTCTGAAAGTACAGTGGCTTTTGTGCTGAGGAGGTTGCGGAGCTATTTGGAGGGTTTCAACATATGAAGTAACCTCTCCTGATTTGTTTTAAAATTATCACTCCGTGGACTGTGCTGAAAATAAACTACAGGTGCCAAGCATGTATAAGGAAGTCAGTCAGGCTTCTGCACTACTCCAGGTGAAATATACTGGGAGCATCTAAAAAGGATCTAACCAGCAGAGGTGGTTAAATAGTGAGGGTGGAGCTGACAGCACTTGTCAAAATACTGAATGTCAAGTGTGAAATAATGCTGGGGATGAAGGATGATTCGGCATTTTAGCCTGAGCAACTTGAAGTCGTGGCAAGGGAAGGGATCAGTTCAGGGCATATTAAGTTGAGATGTTTATTAGACTTTCAAATTGAAATGTCTAATGGGCCAAAGTTACACAAGTCTGGCTATGAGAGAAGTGGTCTGGACTAGAGATATAAACTTGGCACACAGCCAGATTTCACATGTTTATTGAATCAGTGAGTAAATATCCATATAGGGATAAGTTAATTCTGTAGTAACTTATCCAGTATTGGATAGCAAATAATAACATAGCTATGTGCCATGCTACTGCTGGCTAGAGGGGATTTTATGTTGCCGGTTTTATGTTTTTAGATGCTGGCCAAGAGTTTGTTTTAACAACATATAAGGGAATCTGCCTGGATCATGAGCAGGAAGTGAATCATTTACATCTCTGACTCTAGCCTTAGGATACAGTCTGAGAGATGGGATTAGAAAGTGAAACTGTTTTGAGCACACTGCCAATATGATTTTCACAAAAGAAATTTCAATTTATGGTCCTAGTAGGAGAGCACTCACTCCTTTCTGTACCTTAGCCAGGACTTGGTTTTATTGTTCTTGTTTTTGCTCATTTATCACTAAATTAACAAGGAAAAGTTATTCATTAAGACAATAGGTGATGAGGATACTTCCTTTACTATAAACACTCAGCAAATGTGTAATAATATATGTCTTAGTCATCTCAGGCTACCATATCAAAATACCATAAACTGGATGACCTACGCAACAGAAATTTATTTCTCACAGTTCTGGATGCTGGGAAGTCTAAGATCAAGCTGTTAGCTGATTCAGTTCCTGGTGAGAAATCTCTTCCTGGCTTGTAGATGGCCAAGTTCTCTCTATGTCCTCACCTCCTCACCAGGGCCTTTCTTCAGTGTTCTCACTTGGAAAGGGAGAGTTCTCTCTCTCTTCCTCTTTGTATAAGGCCACTAATCCCATCATGAGGGCCCATCCTTATGACCTAATCTAACCCTAATTACTTCCCAAAGGCCTCATTTCTAAATATTATTGCATTGGGTATTATGCCTTCAACATATGAATTTTGAGAAGAGGCAAATCTTCAATCCATAACAATGAGTAAAAGAAAAAAAGTAAAAAGATGAACACATTTTTCAATGATAAAAGGATAGAAAAGCAAAGAGTAAAAATGGCTAATGCATGATCTTGATGAGCTTTAGACCAGAATTAGGCAGAAGGGGCTGTGATCTGATCTCTAGAAGGGAGATTGGGGATTTAAAGGACCTCATAGACAGGGGAGAATGGAGTTTTGTCCACTTCTTGATATCAAGGGCTTGTCTGGAGTTTCTCATCCTGAAACTTCCTCCCCTACACCATACACTGTTCGTTCTCTGTGTTCCCCTTTTTCTGTTTGCTTACTTTTTTGTTTCTTTCTTTCCTTATTTTTTTAGTATGAGATGATCATTTTTCCATAAAACTCTATTTATGAAAAATCTTTGAGGTATGGGACAAAGTTGGTTTCCTGCAGAGAACTGCATTTCTTCTTCTAGGAGACAGAGAATACCAATGCTGGATCATTTAAACTAATTTCTTCCCATGAGTGTTTTTAGAGCACCACATGGTATATATTTGGTCCAAAAAACTGGCTGAGACTCACTAGTTCCAACTTCTCAGAGACTTCCCCCCATCCTCTTCCTCCTGTTCTTCTTAATAAATAGACTGGAAATAACAGATTATTCTTGTATTTCTGTTTGTGGTAGAATGGTTTTACTTTTGTTTTCCCTTTTGTACTAATTTTGTAGACTTTCTATTCCCAGCTTCATGGATCAAGACGCTTTATACATCATCCAACTTGTGTGGGCCCTCTTGCTTCCTATGTACTCTGAGACTGTGCAAACCAAACTCAAGGTCACATTGTTTAGCAAATGTCTTTAGACTGAGAAACCTGACACAAGGCTCTCTTATCTGACTATGTTCCCACCTTCGCTTACTCTTTTAATCTGAGAATTACTTTCATTCCCACTAGCTCATTAATTCATGAAAAGATTTTTAAAATTTGTATTCTAGATGTTAGTCGATGTCAATGGGACAATACAGACGTTTAGTCCATTATATTACTAGACTGAATCCTAAATTTAGAAGGAGAAAATCATTTTATTGGTATCTGCCTCAACATTTTCTTTAAGGACAAATATAGTCCAGTTTTCCTTTGGGAAAGGAATGATTACAACTCTCTTATTCTTTATTCTTGTCGCCTATAAAGCTTACCAAAACTGTAAGATATACAGATATCAAAAAGAGTAAAAAATGATGATGACTATTTTATGATGTGATGATGATAATAAAAAGTAGCCACGGGGCTTCCCTAGTGGCACAGTGGTTGAGAGTCCACCCGCCGATGCAGGGGACACGGGTTCGTGTCCCTGTCCGGGAAGATCCCACATGCCGTGGAGCGGCTGGGCCCGTGAGCCATGGCCGCTGCGCCTGCGCGTCCGGAGCCTGTGCTCCGCTACGGGAGAGGCCACAACAGTGAGAGGCCTGCGTACCGCAAAAAAAAAAAAAAAAAAAAAGTAGCCAGTTTAAAATTATAATAACCTTTTCTATTGTTATAGCTTTCAGGAAGAATACAGTAATATGGTTTGTAATCATTGCAATAAGTGCATGTGTTTTAACAGATTTTTAAGATATTTGAACTATTTAGGCCATCAGTACATTAGACTTGTAATTTTAGTTCAGTTTTCAGAAGAAATTAAATAAAATTATAATTTTTTTTAATATTTGGGAAAACATGAAGTTTTTGCATTTGTCTTGTACTACAAGTAAAAAAGCATTTCAATATTTAGAAGAAAATCATTTATTTAATGTTTAAAGAAGTCTTAAATTTTTACTAGTTTTGTGAGATTAATATGTTGAGCACTAAGCAGTGCATAAATAATCATGAATGTTCCTTTGTTGGCATGAAAACCTTTGGATGTTAAAGAAGCTAACAGGACTCAGGAAGACCAAGTCCTCTGGAATATCTTCAGAATGTAATGGTTGATCTTGGTGATTTATGAAATCACTGTAAAATTAATATAGCATTCCAGTCCATAATATTGATAAATGTCCTTGTCAATCATCTTCCCCTATTGAACTCAAAATATGGTAGTCTACCAGGGCTCTATTCTTGATTTCTATCTCTTCCTAAGACTTTCTTAAAACAAGCTCTCTAATTGAATCCATTATATCATTATATGTTATTTATTTATCTGAAGATTATCTCCATAATAGTATCTGTAATTACAATCACTACCATAAGTTCCACACTCACATATCTAACTTGCTTTTGGACAACTGCACTTGGATATCTAACAGGTATATCAAATGAAATATTTCCAGGAAAGAACTTTCAATGTCTACTCTATCCCTCACCACCAGTTTTAAATGACTACTTCACAATACATATTTTTGGGTGTTGGGGAAGGGGAATGTATCAAGCAGCCAAAAATGAGGTGGTAACTTATTTTTAATTTTTTTATTCTGGTCCATCTATGTTCTCAGACTCAAGATAATCATGCCATGATAATATTCCATTTATCTCACTTTGTTTGTATTTAATTGGATGACATTTCCAGGGGAAGAATTCTCAATTTCAAAGACAATAAATTAGAAACTGCTTAGAAATTCTCCCCTAGAATGAATCAGTTCTCTTTTTCAATGGATAGTATTGTCCTTGCTACTAATCTTAAAGTATTGCCAAAACAGAAAAATAAATATGCTTCAACAATAGTTAATATTTCTAGAGGGAATTTTCCCTGAAAACTGCTTTTGTCTGCATCCTACCTAAAGTGAAAAAAAAAAAGAAAAAACCAACCACATACTTCTTAAGGAAGAGAACTTTCAAAAAGTGCAGAAAAATAAAAGAAAAAGGTCAGTTATTTGAGGATAGCTACTTTTAAAAAATAGGTAATATTTTATTAAGCACAGAATTCTGGCTTCAGTTCTTCATTTTGAGAGCTGAGTAAAATCACAAGGGAGCTTTAGAAAATATGTGTCACTTACTGCTTTTTCAGTCAGTTCTTAACTTGGTACAAAGTGTAATCTTTGGCAAGGGAAAGAGAATAGAAAATGCTAAGATTCAGAATCTTAAGAACATCTGCACAAGGTTTCTTAATAGTTAATTTTCCTTTCCATTATTTTTGGTTTTCTTCCAAAGGGCACAGCAAGATTTTGCAGAATACTGTTCAGTTCAGCATTAACAGAGTACCTGCTGACAAGTCTAAAACATTAAATCTTAAACTTTGAGATTCTACAAGTAATTATTAGCAATATTAAGTTTTCTTTCATTTTTAATACAGTATAGATGCAAAGTAAGTGCATGTGTATGTGCATGTACATGTGTGTGTATGTGTGCATATATAACTTAGTATAAGAACAGTGGGTAGTCCCCTGTGCTTTTGCTATTATAGATTTAACAATAATTTACTAAGAAATTGAAACCACAGAGATTTCTAAACAGCTGTATTATTTAATTCCATGTTAACAAACTGAAGAGTATTGGTACCCTATCTTAAGATAGTTCATAAATCAGCAAGCACAGATGGGCACATTATGGAGGACAGCATCCTGTGAACTTTTAACTCTGTTCTGTGACTCAGAAAAAAAAATTTATTCACCAAGCTGTTTTTTGTTTTTTCTCTGAGATAGCCTAGTACATGACAGTACTCAGCTGAATCACAAAGCAGAGTACATGGCATAACGGAGATCCAGACACAGTGTGGATACAGGATCCTAAAAAAGGATAAATTTGAGGCAAATCTATGGTTTGAGGAAAGAACTAAAAGGTTCTAGGATTGAGAATTTCTTCGTGCTAATGGGATGGTAGTTCTGGTAACTCTTCAAAAGCTAAAAATATTGCATCACAATAAAAAAGAAAAAGTAAGAGAGAGAGAGAGAGAGAGAGAGAGAGAGAGGGAGGGAAGGAGAGAGGGAGGGAGGGAGGGAGGAAGGTTCTATTATTTATCATGTGAATTTTACAGAATACCCTGAAACTAAGAGAAATGAATGACTTACCTAAGGTCACTCAGCTGGTTAAGTGACAGAACGCATGTTCAATTTGGGTCTTTTGGACCAAATTTCCTCTCCTTTCTACCACATTATACTGAATATCCTAAGTTTGTGTTCAGAGAACTAAGGTCTGTCTCATCTTGCTGAGTTTAAAATATAAAGAGAAATATTAGGTAGTTCACTAGGATTTTTTTTTCATCCTGAATCAATTTAGCTGTAGTATCTTATGTTATATCTATATATGGCATCAAACCATTAGTTTTCCAGTTGATGCCTTTCTCGCTGCTATCAATGCTCTGCCAATCAAACTTAGAAAATAGTAGGGTTAAAATAGCTGCATGTGGCCATTTTTTTCACCTGCCTTGAGAACAAAAATAGATTAATTTTGTAACAACTCAATCCCATCATTTCACAATGTCACAATCAGTCCAAATGTTATATATAAATAAGTCCATGAAAGGATCTTGGGTTCCTCTTTCAAAGATAGCATGGCAAGATTAATTATAGTCAGGACATAGCCCAGAATCAGAAAAACTAGTGTAAAACGGTGGAACAAATGGAGCAACCATAATCCAGGATCTGGGCATGAACAAGGGCCTGAATCAAGGAGCCTGGGAGCCCAGGGTAGCAGAAGGGGAACAGAAGAGTCAGGGACACTGAACTCTGCAGATTATAAGAGGCAGAAGGGCAGAATGAAGAGCTGAGAACAGGGAGAGGGATTATCTGGTGGCTTAGAACTCTTGCAGCTGACTTTCATCCCCTAGACTGCTGGCTAATCTCTAAGTGGTAAGAAACACAGACCTAGGTAAGAGGTTTTTTAAATTAAAAGCAGAAATAATAACATACTAGTATCATTAATTTTTCATATTTACATTTCCGAAGGTTTCAGAAAGCAGCAGTTTCTATTTTATTAAAAATCTTTGGATTCAGTTTTTTCTAAGTTATCTGATATTTCAACCCACGTTAAATAAATGCCTAAATGAACAAGTGTTTATGAAAAACATCCTACATGCATAAACCCACAACAGCCATTGTGAAGAATATAAAAAGGGATTAAGACAAAGTTCTTGCCTTTAGAGACCCACAGACTTTGGAGAATGAGAGCTCAACTATGTGATACTAATTATGAAATGCAGTAAGAACTAATAAAGAGATTTGATTTGCTTAGATATAATAGTGTTTTCGCATACTCTTGGAACTGGGGCTCAGCGAGGATTAGGTAGGCAATAAAGTAAAGGCAAGTCCAACGACTGTATCTAAAAACAGCATCCTAGTAAAACTGGAACATGTAGATTTTACTGTCCCATATTATGCTATAAGTAGATCTTGGTGAGCTTCTCTGATGTTTCATAGATGTGAACCTGAGTAAGGAAGGGTCTTCCTCTATTTGGCGGGCCATCATCTTCAAAGAGACACATGGGAAGTGATGAGGTAGGAAGTTCACCACGGCCCAGCAGCCACTTAAGCAGACTCTACTGTGGCAGAAATCACAGGAGAGAATTAACAGACATTGCCCTCACTTAGAGGAGAACATTAGAACATTTCCACAGTGCTGAAGGGACAGGAAGGAGTCAGACCTCCAAGGAATTAGGAAGTGTTCGATTAGAGTAATGAGCATGTTATGCAATAACTTGAAGGTCAGGCAAAGGAGTTAGGATTTGATGCAATTAGCCTCCTGTCCTCTACTCTGAAACAAGGAAAAAACCCAAGCTTTTGAAGAAGAAAGCCTAGACTTGTGTAGGGGGTAGGGGCAGAGGGGTGATTGTTGTAGAATCCATCCTACTCTCCTTTACCTGAATGGATCTATTTATGTCTCAGTGTTCAGCAAGGAATATCTCAAGGCTCAATATATTATAACCTCCCTTTTTCATTTTAAACTCTCTGATTAGGAGACACATCCACCAAAGTCTTCTATTATTATCTTTACAAAGATTTGCAAAAACCATTCTCCTGGATGGTAGATATGCAGCAGCCCTGTATCTCTAGCTGCAGCTGAACAAATCCATTTAAATATCCTGACATTCCTTCAAACTAATAAATTTCAAACTAATAAATTCAGACTGTGGAAATACAAACATAACATTTTAATTATGCAAGAAATTCCTATCAATATTCCTCTTTTTTTCCTCTTTCTTTTTATTTACATTTTTCCTCAATCCCCTGGTCTGAAAAGTTTGAGGTCCTTTTTAAATTTTCCTTTTCTGTCATCAAATCTAGGACTTCTATGTTAATGTCTCATATATTTCTTTTAATTCAAACTGCTGTTACTCTAGAGTGAGTTTTTCATTTTACTGTTAGACTAACGATGTCTTGTCAACAATCAGTGATTGTAAATGTTGAACACTTGCAATAATCTTCAAGTTCACCTCTTTAAGACAAGCTCCCTCCAGTTAAATCTATCCTGTGCTGTTCTGTTGGATTTCTCCTATCAGTATATTGCTCTACACTTATTCCACATGCTTCTTTCCATAATTCTTCCTCTTCAACAGAGCTTTTAAAATTCTTTTACCAAAGCACACCTATGTTCACAGGAAATCCTACACGGGGTTGCTATAGGCTAACAGATGAAAATAGTTGCTGTGAATAAGGTGGGGGATGAGGTAGGGAGAGCGTTGGTAACCAGCCTCTCACTTATAGCCCTCCTTTCTACTATAGTTCGCCAGGGGGGTAGGAGAGAGAATATGCTATGTGGTCCCTAAGGAGCAGAATTTGAAAACAACTAAAGTTACATGTCTAGTCAAATCCATTTCACCTCTTCTTACCTATACATGCCTGGTACTTACCCACCTGAAAACTTTTGCTCATTTCTCTGATTCTTTTTCTTTTTTTTTTTAATCCTTTCTCTTACTCTCTGACCTACCTTTTCACCAAGAGTCACAACTTTCCTCCTCTATGAAACTGACTGAGGCCATAGAAGCCTTAATGATAACTTCCTCCTCTCAAACCTGTATTTGCTGCATGCGATTCACTTGGAGCGTGTGCTACTTTGCGTTGATACATGTAAAAATGATAGAGAGATAATAGATGATAGATATGATAGATGACAGATAGATAGACCCTATCTCTACATTTAATTTCCCGCTGCTTTGAAGGCTGGCAATGCATCTCTCAGTTATTTGTAAGCCTAAGATTCAAAACAACATCAATATAAAAAGTGTTTAAAAATTATGGTACTGGGCTTCCCTGGTGGCGCAGTGGTTGAGAGTCCGCCTGCCGATGCAGGGGACACGGGTTCGTGCCCCAGTCCGGGAAGATCCCACATGTCGCGGAGCGGCTGGGCCCGTGAGCCATGGCCGCTGAGCCTGCACGTCCGGAGCCTGTGCTCCGCAACGGGAGAGGCCACAACAGTGAGAGGCCCGTGTACCACAAAACAAAACAAAACAAAATTTATGGTACTGATATTTTAATTAAGATTAGACTAGCAGGAGTGGGCATAGTTTTTGAAATGGAAAATAGAAGTAAGGAAGTCTGGACAGATGTAATATTTATCTCTGTAATGAATAACTGATAGCAAAAGATACAGTTTGATGATATCTACTGTACACCATGATCAGCCCATCATAAAACAAAGTATTAAAGCAAAGTTATATGCAGTTGAAAACAAAACATAGGAAAACATGAAAAATCATCAAATACTCTAAATTTAAGGAAGTGTCACTTTATGTTTCTCAAATTAATCTGTGTTTTAATTAATAAGTCATGCTGGAAAGGGTGTTATGAAATGGGTAATCTTATATACTGAAGGTGGAAGAGAAAATGTATTGGAAAGACTCTTGACAATATACACCTAGAACCTTAGAAAAACTGCCATTTCTAAAACCTATAGTTCTATATTTAAAAGTCTATGTAATAAATAATCAGAGATATAGACAAATGTTGAAGCACAAAGATGATAGGCTAACATAACAAAATAACTGAAATATCCAACAATAGAGAAACAGTAAATTATGATGCATCCAGTTAATAAAATAGTATGATAAATAATAAAATAAAATAAATATTACTTAGGAAATTCTAACAACTTGGGAACAAGTTTATAACAAAATGGTGAGTGATAAAACCAAATGATAAATATTTGTTCAGCATCTTCATGACTATATAAACTGAATAGAAAGAAAATTGGAAGGAAATAAATAAAAATATTAACTGTGATTGCCTCTAGGCAATAGCATCCTGTTTATTATATTTTCTATACTTTAAATTTTTTGTATAATGAGCATGCATTTATTTATATCAAGACTTTCTGAATTCAATCGATGCTTATAAGACCAAGGTCTAAGGTAAATTTGAGACTCTCCTTTACTATACTCCCACACTCCAAATAATAAATCATATTACACGAGAAAAGGACCAGCTACAACTTGGCAATGATGTAAGAGACCTGGAGAAGGCTCTGCTCTGCCGCCTGCTGGGAGGGGGTTCAACTCCAACCCAAGCTTCTTGGCTAAGCTGGACCAGCTGTTGCATGAGGGGCTTTGGAGTCTGTCAAACTGGCAAAGTGTTGTAGTTCCCAGAAAGCTCCTCCACCCCTAAGACATACTATCTAAGAAAAAAACTGCTGAGAAAGTCATGCGTGTGGCCTTACCAATAACCAGATGTGAAGCTGAAAAATACTTTTCTAAACTTGTAGTAATAAAAAGTAAATTTCTATTCGCCAACCTAAAGGGAAGCCTGAATTAACTGTTGATTTTCTCCAGAGGAAAGTTTACAAAATATTTGCCTTAGGAGAACATGATCATTAGAATGCATCCAAAAATATAGAAAAAAATATAGATGTGTACCAGGCAGTTAATTAGTAATAACTTTGTTTCACTTGGTGATGTTTATAGTGTTTGTCAGCTTTTCAACATTTATAATTTGTTCAGTTTCTTTTCTCCTTCTAAATACATACTTATTTACATACTAAATTTGGTATCTGTAATGTTAAATTATTTTTCTTAAAGAGGACCCTCCAAAAAGTATAAATACCCCATAAAATCTGAATCCATTCCTACTACAGAAAGAGAAATTATAGGGTTGAGGTCAGAGACCTTGGACTCACTCTTATTTATACAAATACAGTCTGCAGGAGTCAGGGTTGGGACAGATATAAGGTTAGACACTGGGAAATGTCAGAAGATGTCAAGATGTGTATGCTCTTTTCTGGTTGTGTATTATACTTAAAATGGTTGAAACAAAATGCACAAGGATTTCAGGGAATATGTCAACAGTGCGATCCATGTGGTATCTGAGGGAAAGAACATACAGGATATTTTAGACATCTGTATGTCTAAACAAACATCTGTATGATGTTTACAGATTCTTTGTACTTACATGGAAGTTCTATGGAATTATTTAATTAATGGCTTTTAAATCTTTTAAACTTTGTTTTCCTATAGAGAAGTCATCATTGATGGTATTCACATACATAACATATTGGGATGGGAGCAGTCAGGGTTAGACTCAGTGTTTAGAACAGTGCCTGTAATTCTACCCATTTATTTTCCACTCCAAAAAAAAAAATCATACTAAATGATAAAGATAAAATGTGGGCCTCTTCTTCTGTGGTTATATGACTATAATCTTTTTTTTTTTTTTTTTTTGCGGTACACGGGCCTCTCACTGTTGTGGCCTCTCCCTTGCGAAACACAGGCTCCGGACATGCAGGCTCAGCGGCCATGGCTCACGGGCCCAGCCGCTCCGCGGCATGTGGGATCTTCCCGGACCGGGGCACGAACCCGTGTCCCCTGCATCGGCAGGTGGACTCTCAACCACTGCGCCACGAGGGAAGCCCCTATAATCCTTTTTTTGCATTGCTTCAATTCAATTTACTTCTCTCTGCATTGGCCAGAATTTTTGAAAAATGTTATGTAAGTATAGTGATTATAGGGAAACTTTATTTTCTCTTGATTTTAGTAGAGATGATTTTTAAGGAAGATGTGATAATTTTGTTTTAGAAAACCATTTATTTTTATCATTAGAGGTGTATCTTTCCATTCTTAGATATCAAAAGACTTTGTTTTTTCTGATACAAAGGCTAAAATGTTATTAGTATTTTTGTAACATATCTTTCAACAATCATATGCCTACTATCATATGCCATTATATATATATATACTATCATATATTAATACATGCCATATGCAATTATCACATACTCATGTCAGCCAGGCATTGTCAATGCTACATGTTAACCACATTATGCCATTTAATATACTGATTTTATGGATTAAACAGTATTTATTCTTCTGTAGTAGTTTCAAATTAAATTGTATAGAAGTATGTTAATATGTTTTCCTTATAAAAATCTAAGCTATGTCAGATAAGCTCAAGTCCTCTCTTTCTTCCAAACTTCTCCTTCAAATCCTTAATTAGTTACATAAGCTTATACATATTTTCTATGTGCTTTCTATATATTTACACATATAGCCATAGAACATATTTTATCACTGTGGTTGTTTATATTTTACATAAATGATTTTATATCATATACGTTTTTCTAAAACTTTCTTTTTTCCCAAAAATATGTATTTTGGAAAACTTTGATAACATGTAAATCTTCTTTATTCTTTTTAATTGTTGCAAAGTATTCTGTAGTATTAATCACAATAGAGTTTATTGAGCCATTCCCCTTTTTAGGCTGTTTCATGTTATTATATCATATTAAATGATACTACAAATCAACTTCCTTGTTCATGTTTTCCATGCACTCTATCCGGGGAAACTAGAATAGGTATTAGGAAACGGATTTAATTAGATCATAGGATATACTCAACTTTAAGGTTATTAAAATCTTCCAAATCACCTCCAAATATACTGAACCACAAGCTGTGAATGAGAGCACCAGTATTGTATATCCTTGCCAAAACTGGCATAATGAGACTCTAAAACCTTTGCTAGTCTGGTGGATTGAAAAATGATATTTCACTGATATAATGATTAGCAATATAATGATTACTACTAAGTTTCAATCATATTTTGATTGTCATTTGCATCTTCTTGTCTGAATTGCTTATTCCTATACTTTGCCTATTTTATTTTTTTTTTAGCATTTTTATTACTTTAATTTTTTAATTTATGGATAAATAAGGTCATAATTCTTTCATTCAGAGAATGGCAGTGGCATACTTTCTATATTATTCATGTATTTCTACTTTTTTTTGAGAATTGTATGCAGGTGTTTTTTAAAAATTTTTATTGGAGTATAGTTGATTTACAATGTTGTGTTAGTTTCAGATGTACAGCAAAGTAAATCAGTTATACATATACATATATCCACTCTTTCTTAGATTCTTTTCCCATACAGGCCATTATAGAGTATTCAGTAGAGTTCCCTGTGCTATATAGTAGGTCCTTATTAGTTACCTATTTTGTATATAGTAGTGTGTATATGTCAATCCCAATCTCCCAATTTACCTCCCCTGCCTTATCCCCTGGTAAACATAAGTTTGCTTTCTACATCTGTGACTCTACTTCTGTTTTGTAAATAAGTTCATTTGCACCCTTTAAATTGAATTATTTGCCTTAGTAAAATTTTGAACACTAATAATTTGCCTGATATATGTTTCATGTATTTTCTTCACATATTGCATACAGATAAATTTATCTAATCTCATCCTTCATGTATTTAACCTCTTTTTCTTTAGAAGTTCTTTCCTTCCATAAAGGCCATGAGCATGTTATCCTATATATTCATTTGTGTATTTTTATAAATATGTTTTATTTAGGGTTTTCATATTAATATTTTGTTTGTTTTTATTATTAGTTTTTAAAGTTGTTTATATATCTGGAATCTTTTATGAAAGTTTACAGAAATAAACTAACTTAACCTTTTCTAATGGAGAGACAATTTTCCTAACTTGATTTATTGACTAATTCCTCTTTTCCATACGAATACTATATGTGATTTTTATATTAAATTGCCTTATGTTTATGAATTTATAAGCTCTAAATTATATATTATTTTAAATGGCTATAGTTGTTTATCTATGAGTATAAATACTAACAGTACAACTTTACTTACTATAGATTTACAATATATTTAATTACTAGGAATAATAAGTCTCCCTGCTTTCAATGAACCCATGAAATTGCTCTCCCCATCATTTCTCCAAAAGCTTTTTTAGCTATAATTGCACACCTATTTTCTCATATATTTTTTCAGGTTACATGAAAAATCTTTCTAGGATTCTTATTGAGTACAGCCCACCCTGAAGGGACTGGGGCGGGGAAAACACAAGATGAGCAAGGAGTATCTTGCCTTTCTGCTGGAAAGCAGAAAACAAAAGGATGTGGACATGTCAAAGGGACTTAGGAGTCAACCTGAAAGAGGTCTCAAAGGTAAGGCTGGAAAAACTTGAGCAACAAAATAAATAGCATAGTACTGAACTATACTCAATGTATAAAATAAATGTACATGAGCCAACTTAGACATAAATAAATGAAAAGACACATAATTAAATTGACACATATATCTTACAGAATAATCTCAAATAATATATGTAGGTATGTCCCCCTCGAGAATGTTAATTCTCTATTATTCTTGAGAAAAATATAGGCTTTGTCATTTTAGGAGGTGATTAACTTATTTGGACTCAAACTGCAAACTCTGTGCTTTGGGGTCAGTTCAAATCGCAGTTATCTTATTCTTAGATGAGCTGTTGAGAATCTGCCAACATGTGTATGGTTCAGGGTTCATCCAGAGATTTGGGCAGAGTTTATATTAAAAAAATTGGAAGCTTTCCTTCCAGCTCTGTCCTTTGCAGGATCTTCCCTCTCCCATTACATTCTAGCAACTATGGTTTCCTGAACCTTGTCCTTTGTTTCTCCAAGGCCAGAAGGAAGTGACTAAGAGTTTTCTACTGGAGTGTCAGTCACACTGCATTGTGTCTGTGGCCTGGCATCAGGCTGAAAACTATAAACCAGTGAGTCATCCCCTTTTCCTAGTGTCAATGTGTCTCTAAAATTTGCTTTATTTGTTCATCCTCCAGTGCCTTCAGTGGTCTTTACTTCTTATTAATTTTGTACAAATTAATAGTTATTTGCATCAATCATACTGGGAACAGTATGATCAATACATATTTTAAAATAAACTTTTAACTTAGTTGCAAAGAAACTACAGAAAGTTCCCATATACCCCATCCCAGAAGTTGTTAGCTTCTTATATTAAAATGATGCATTTGTCGCAACAAAGAAACCAACATTGGTACATTATTAACTGAAGTCCAGAATTTATTCATATTTCACGTGTTCATCTAAGACATTTTCTCAGCCCTAGGATTCAAGCCAGGATCTCATATTGCATTTAGTCATTATATTTACTTAGTTCCCTCCAACCTTTGACTGTTTCTAAGTTTTTCCTTGTTTTTTCATTCTCTTGATAATTTTGAAGAGTACTGGTCAAGTGTTTTATAGAATGTCCCTCAATCTGGATTTTATGTGATGTTTTCCTCATGGCAAATTGTGGTTATGGGTTTGGAGGAAGAATAACACAGAACTGTTCTTTTCATCATATTGTTTTAGGGGTACATACCACTGACATGACATCACTGATGACGTTATCCATGATGATACGGCCAAGGTTTCTTCACTGTAAAGTTAAAGTTTTCCCTTTCTATATGCTAGTCTTTGGAAGTAAGTCACTAAGTGCAGTCCCCACTTGGGGAGAGAAGGGAAAAAGGGGAATTAATCTTCACTTGGGGTTGGAGATAAGAAGCTACATAAATTAATTTGGAATATTTTTATAAGTAATATTTGTCTCTTCTACATTAACATATCTATTCAATCATTTAGTCATATCATAAGGACTCATGTATATTTATTTTATACTTTAGGTTATAATTCATTATTATCTTGTTGCTCAAATTGTCCTGCTTTAGCCACTGGGAGCTCTTCCAGGTTGACTTTGACATGCTCCCATCCTTTTCTTGTTTTTAATACTTTCTTACTCTCTGATGCTACCTTATCTATGAAATGGGCTAAACCTTTTAAAAGATTTTATAGCTTATAGGAATAACATACTTAATACATGTGAAGTACAAAGAAGAATCCCTCACTAAACATCAGCTATCATTAAGAATGCATGTCTACTTCATATCTAATATTTGCTGAAACACCATTTTTATCTTTATATTTTTCAGTTGTAGGACAGCTTCTCTAGTGTATCAGATAAATCACTATTTACATGTTCCACAAGGTAAATTCCACTTCTTTACCTCTCCAATATGGATTTTAGTTGTATACCTGCATTTTTTTTATATTTCATGGGAATCTCTTTTTCTCACCCATATTTCTTTTTGCCTTTATTGATGTTCTTCTTTTATTTCATAAAAATATCCTTTTGAAGATGGCAGAAGATTTCTATACATTGTTTTGCTCATACCTAAAATAAATAAAGTTCAGCTTCTGCTATTCTTCCAAGCTGTTCAGAAGGATATTTCCCTTGTCCTGCAATATTTTCTTTCCATAGGTCCCACAATAATTTTATTATACTAAATTACCCTTGACTCATTTTCAGTCACAGTGTATGGTTTTCTCTTGGCTATACTTAACTGATGATTTGGATTTTCTTGCTTTCTCTAACTGGATTAACACCAGCGGGTCTAGTGGATGTACACTGGTTCCAGCCCAAGTTCTTGTGCCTAGCTAACATTTGTCTCCTGTGGCTGTCCTAGGTTAAAGTGGGCTACATTTGGCTGGAAGCACTAAGTGGTATTAAAAACTACATCTCCAATGGACATTGCTTATGAAAACTTTTCAATCTCTACTGCTGCCTTTATTCTTTAACACACATAATAACATAAACCAACCCCCTCAATTCTTCCCTAATTGCCTGCTCTTTCATTTACTGACTTTCATTTACTGACTTTTTCATTTACTGACTTTCAGAATGGATATAGAGTAGAGAGTATTAATGAACTGCGGGGTTTGAGGTAGAGGGAGGAATGAGTGATAATAATATACAAGTCTCAAAAAGCTGTACCTGTAGAATAAGGGGGATAATGTTTGCTTTTCAGTTGAGTCTATTGGGAAGGTAGGCAGCAGGGAAGGTATATGACAAGAAGTGTCCTTATATCCAATCATAGGTCTCAGGTTTGTCCTACTTAATGACTTAAATACTAGATATCAATACAGCACAAGTTTCTTAGTTCAATACTATTTGGCATATGAAGAATTATTGGCACTATAGTGTTGTTGCTAAAGAACTAATATTCTTATTGCATATTTGAAAATTTTAGTAATCTCAAAATAATGTGCAAAAGTCCAATTAAAAATCAATAGAGACCATGTTAGACATTGGCAGGTCTCTGGTACATGACATTTGGGGGAATGATAGACAATAAAGCATAGAGAACAGATATTAAGTCACACAAATACACAATGGTATTATAATTTTCAAAAACACAATGGCAGAAATTCTAGCACGGGGTTTCAAGAATTATGGCCTAATCCAAAATTCCCTCACAGTTCTTTAATGATGCTCATGTAGAGTATAGAATATGAACTGATTAAGGGAAATAATATTTTAATGTAGAGAGTCAATAAAGCTGGAGACATTTATATAAATTTAACACATTTTACCTGAAAGCATTTTTATCTCATTGTCTCTTGAATATATTACATACTATAGTGAATTATATTTTATGTCTTGTATATACTGTCCCCATAAGCCTTGAATGCAATGGTGTCAAATTTAGGAAAGCACTGTGTATTTTGAAATTTCTAAGTCATAATAGGTACAACAGAAATCATGAATTAAATTCTTAACATCTAGATATATATCCAGTTTTCCAAAATAGTATCCTATCATTGAATTCCCAGCATCTTCACAACCCTACTAGATTGACTAATTCACTAACCTTTCAAATGCATTCAAAATTAACTGTTAATGACTGATAATAATAACAGTACTGTGTCATGTTGCAAGGATTAAATGAGCTAATATATTTAAAGTCAGTTTCAGGCTGGATATGTAGTTGCCATATATATACTTAAATTAAAAACTGCACTCTCTTGCCTTTTTGTCACCGGATATTTTAGTGATAAGTTAATGTGAAAATTTTAACAAAAAAAATATTTTGGGATGTGAAGGAAACATTTTTCTGAGGGCCTTTATATTACATTATGTAGTTAGCAACCCACTGCATTTAGGTATTTCATCAAATAGATAATTGTATTACCACTTACATGAAGAATGTTAGAAAGTGTTTAGTTAAGTCCTAGTCTATGCCAGATATGACACTTGGCACAGTGTCTACCAAGCAGCCCTCCAGAAAGTTACATTTGATTGATATGTTATTTCATTCTATTGTGCAGATAAGGCATAATCTTGTCCTGGTAAAGTCCTCATTTTGCAGAAAAAAAATATATATCTTAATGCTTGTTTCTGTTGTACCACTAAGGTCTTATAATAAATACTCCTATTAAAATGCAGAGTGTCTCCTTCAATGTAATGATAACATCAGCAAATTTCATAAGCATTGGGGCAGCTAAAGCTAGAGAATTGATTAACTCTTACAAAGTGACTCTAATTCAACTAATTAGATGTTGAACAGGTGTTAAAGTACAGCTCCAGTGATTCATTATTTTCTTCAGGAGCTCTACCTATCTAATTTAAAGTTCCAAAAATTTAAAACAGTCCAGTCCATATGAATACTTAAAAACACGAGGTCTCTTTGTACTGGAAAATCTATCTATAATAATTCTAATATACATGCAGGAAGCTATTTGCTAGATTCAAAGCTCAGTAAGCAACTCAGGCAGACCTGTGGTCTTTGTCACTAATTTATTGTCATTTGGAGAGGCCATTCTCACTACCATTTATCATTAAATACCAGTACCTTGACCCATATTAAACTGTAATTTGAAAATAGAGAAAGCTCACAGTACTCTGCATGGATGAGGGACTCCAGAGAATCGACTTTCAAGTTTCCACACTAAAAAATGTCTTTGGGTCAGTAATCACTATGAGATAGGAAAGTAGATACAAGCTTCTCACTATTTCTATTTCTTGTTGTGTATTTCTCTCTCCTGTGGTGGAGTCCTACAATAAAAGATAGAGATAACAATGTTTCCACAATCAGATGTTTTAATATCGATAGACTTGGCCATTGAAGAAAATGGGCATCAGTTACAGTATTGTTATCAAGAATAGTACTTTAGTAAAAACATACTGTTTAAATTCATGTTTCTTATGTGCCAGGGAATGTCCTAAGCCTTTTAGGCCTTTTTATTCATTTAAACCTTATGTGAACTCTCTGTTGTGGGTGTTATTATCCTCATTTACATAAGGATAAACTGAAATTCAGTCTAGTAACAATATGTGAAAGAACAGTATGTGAAGGAACATAATCACGTCTAAGTGGTTCTAGAGCACATACTTTCAAATAACGTATTATGAGTCCCTCCTTTTCATGACTCTATGTCACAGGTCAGAGTTGAACACTGGGAAAAAAATAAAGGAATCTGGACTGGAAATCTAAGAGTAAACATTTATATTAAAGTGCAGGTGTCCATGTTGTTCCAATTAGAAGTTCATATAAAATTGCCAGGAGCACTGCCTGTGTATTTAAATAATGGAGTCAATTTTGCATATTTCTACTGTTACCATTCCTTGTTCTAAGCTTTCCTGCTTCCTTAGATTTTCCTTTGGATTCTCGCCTCTATTTATATTTTACACCTCTCACCATGCTCCTGAAAAATACTCTTATTTACTCGTGATTCCCAGGGCAGGTAGCAGCAACCCACACTTCTATTAACAGTACTTCCTAGTTTTCTCTTCATATATTTATTAATATGATTCATTCATTTATATGGTTTAAACTAAGCAGATATAACAAAGAGATTTCCAAAAATACAGTGACTGAGGGAAGACGGAAGTCTAAGGAATGTCTCATCCTTGAGACATAGTATTGCTCTCTGGGTTTATTTATTTCCTGGAGATAGAAAAAGGATAGAGGAAGTGGAGGGCAAGCAGCTTCCTCTAAGGATGTGACCCAGAAATGAACTTTTGCACATATACTGAAAACTGATAGCAAGGGAGCCTGGGGAATATAGTCTCTAATTGCTAATACTATCTAGGTGCATCAGAGAGGGAGCCAGGGTCTTAATTATAAGTTGAGTAACTGGAGAATGAATACTGATATCAATAACTGTCTCTTCCACAAGATTCAAATATTTTAGTTGCAGATCAGAGACACACTTTGCCTATTTATTTTCTTATCCCATTGCATTCCCAGCTATACATGTTTCTTATCCAGTTCCCTCAGCCTGCATGTCCCCAAATCAAAGGATAATTATTAAAAGTTCAAGAACAGCAATCACAACACTCAGCAATCACAATTCTATTTAAAATGAATAGAGTTGGAAGCCAATGTAATGGTCATAGTTGCGCAAGAGGTCAGACCATAAGAAATAAACACAGAACAACATAGGCAGAATAATCCGATTGTTCAGTGTTTCTATGCGTTTTAAATGGAGGCTGACCAATAATCTGGCCCACATATTTATTTGTAGTTTAGCTGATTGTTCTGACCTCACTTCTTACAAAATTTGATAGTTGTAAGACAGACTATGTCAGACAGGCTGTGAAATTACATAGCACCAGAGAGCTAATACGGCTGATTAGAAAATAATGCTAAGGACCAAAAATACAATTTCAGTTCTTTACTATAGTGAATTGCTTTTTTTTTCAGGGGCTTTGCCACAGAAATTATCCATATGCTGTCTCAGCGGAGTTGTTTCCAGATAGTTCAGGATCCTTTTTTCTCTGTCCTGATTTTAAAAGGCCCTTTTTCAATGTGATAGCCTAATCTGAACACAGCAATCTTGATGGGAAATAAATAGAAAATATTATGTGTCTATTTGCACAACAGGTTTTGTTTGTTTTTAGCAGCCATGTCAAGGTCACTGTTGAACCACATGAGGTCCACGCCAATTAAAATTCTCATAGGGGTTGTGACCAGGATGGTACAGTAGGAAGACCCTGAGCTCACCTCCTCTCACAAGGACACCAAGATTACAACTACATCTATCTATGCAAATGACCTGCAGACCAGCAGAAAAGATTTTCCATCACTAAGGATATAAAGAAGCAACCACAATGAGATGGGTGATGGGGCGAAGGCATGTTATAGTCAACACCCATATCCCGCTGTTGGCAACCCACACATGAGAGGATAATCAAAATTGCAGAGGCTCTCCCCAGGGAGTAAGGGGTCTGAGCCCACATCAGACTTTACCAAGTGGGATTTACCCCAAGGATGCAAAGGTAGATCAATATTTGCAAATCAATCAATGTGATATACCATATTAACAAACTGAAGAATAAAAATCATACTATTTCAATAGATGCAGAAAAAGCTTTTGACAAAATTCAACATTCATTTATGATAAAGACTCTCAACGAAGTGGGTAGACAGAATGAACCTCAACATAATAAAGGCCATATATGAGAAACCTAGAACCACCATCACACTTAACATGAAAAGCTGAAAGTATGTTCTCTATGATCAGGAGCAAGACAAGGATGCCCACTCTCACCACTGTTAGTCAACACAGTATTCAAATTCCTAGGCACAGCAATCAGAAAAGAAAAATAAATAAAAGAAATCCAAATTGGAAAAGGAAAATTCAAACTGTCACTGTTTGCAGATGACATGAGATTATATACAGAAAATTCTGAAGATGCCACCAAAAAATTATTAGAATAAATGAATTCAGTAAAGTTGCATGATACAAAATTAATTTACAGAAATCTGGTGCATGTCTATACACTAATAACTATCAGAAAGAGAAATAAAGAAAACAATCTCATTTACAATTGCATCAAAAAGAATAAAACACCTAGGAATAAATCAAACTAAGAAGGTAAAAGACCTGTACTAAGAAAACTATAAGACACTGATGAAGGAAATTGAACATGATACAAACAAATAGAAAGATATACTGCATTCATGGAGTGGAAGCTTTATTATTATTAAAATGACCATACTACCCAAAGCAATCTACAGATTCAGTGTAATCCCAATTAAAATATCAATGGCATTTTTCACCGAACTAGAAAAAAACAGTTCTAAAATTTGTACGAAAATACAAAAGATCCTGAATTGCCAAAAAAAAAAAAAAAAAAAATCTTGAGAAAGAAGAACAATGTTGGAAGTAACACAGTCCTGATTTCAAACCTCACTACAGTAATTAAAACAGTATTGTATTGGCACAAAGAGTAAATCACATAGATCAATGGAACAGAATAGAGAGCCCAGAAATAAACCCACACTTTTATGGGTAATTAATCCACAACAAAGGAGGTAAGAATATACAATAGGAAAAAGACAGCCTTTTTAAGAATTAGTGCCAAGAAAACTGGACAGCTACATGCAAAAGAATCAAACTGGACTACTTTCTCACACCATACACAGAAATTAACTCAAAGTGGATGAAAGACTCAAATGTAAGATCTGAAATCATAAAACTCTTAGAAGAAAACATAGGCAGTATGGTCTTTGACAACAGTGTTAGCAAAAATTTTTTTTGGATCCCTATCCTCAGGCAAGGGAAACAAAAGTGGAAATAAACAACTGGGACCACATTAAACTAAAAAGCTTTTTGCACAGTGAAAGAAACCATCAACAAAATGAAAAAGCAGTCTACTGAATGGGAGAAGATATTTGCAAATGACATATCTTATAAGGGGTTAATATCCAAAATATACAAAGAATGCATATAACTCAACATCAAAAAAATTAAAAAATCTGATTAAAAATGGGAAGAGGACTTGAATAGACATTTTTCCAAATGGGACATATAGATGGCCAACAGATATATGAAAAAAGGTGTTCAACATCATTAACCATCAGGGAAACCATGACTTTTAAGCCTAGAGAACCCAGAGTCACAGGGGTGAAAGGAAGCAATCCTCCAAAAGATTCACGTGGAAAGAGCTTTCAGGGTTCACCAAACCATCTGCTCTACCTATCGTGGGTGCAGAATAATATAATGACCATTGTGCAAGTGCTGCTATGAGTATTTTGCCTTGTCTTCAGAGGATATTTTCTTTGACTTGGGGCTTCAGCTGCACCATTGACAGGTCATCCCATTGCTGTTTTGGATTTGACAGTCATGGGTTGTATGGTATGTGGCAGAACCACAGGATTCCATGGTGATGTGCACATTGCTGCACCTCCTTTGCTACAGAGTGAGTCCCTTGAACATAATACTCTTTGGGATGCCATGTAAACGTATCAAATACTTACAAGTCCCTAGACAGTGGTCCTGGATGGGGCCCTTCAAGCAGGAAGGAAAAACCTATACCTAAAACACGTATGCTATTCCAGATGTCCTCACCAATTTTCTGATTTTTCTCTTTTCAGCTTCTGATGAACTTGCCAACCCATTTCTTTTTCTCTGTTCAGCTTCTGAGCACTCTCCAAGCAATCTGCCACTGCTCATGAATCTACATACTGTTGGCCCCCTGGCATTTAGTATCTGTGAATGGAGAACCGCAGATATGGAGGGCCTACTATGGGAATTGAGTATTCATGGATTATAGTATCGGCAATGGGTCCTGGAATCAATCCCCATGGATGCTGAAGGACAACCGTACTGACTCAGCTTATTTCTAGCTAACTAAAGTGGATTACCAGCTTCAATACATATTCAGCTTGCAGTCACTTTTAATAAGCACCCAGATCAGAGAAATGACATGGCCTTGTTTTCTGCCTCTATCATTTGGTCATAAGGAAGTCACCATGTGGGCATAGAAGAGAGCTGAGGAAGAGAGCTGATTCAACAGTTGTGTATTACATGGAGTCTGGGTAACCTTGCTTGTGTGACAAACTTATGGTTTCTGGCACTGCTCATGCTTAGTCCCAAATGCACAACTTCCATCTTACAATGGATTTCTAATGATCCTCTTTGATTTCATGATTTGGTAGGTGCAACAGAACCAAGCACATAATAGTCACATGATAACTTGGTAACAGTCACTGTGTCTCTACCAGGTCATGTTAGCCAGCTAATTTGAACCAGAGGCTATCTATTCTCCACCTACCACTGTGATGGGTTTTTCACTGCCAGCATGATTTGGGTGCTCTGTCTCCAAAATTTTATCTGAATATGCACTTTCTTAGACTACTCCAATCACTGACTCTTACAGGAAACAGGACTGAGATGGAGATTAGCATGGTGGATGGTAATTCAAGAGTGCTCTTGGGATCAATGTTATGGGGAAGAGAAGGAAGAAGATTGGACAGAGGGATAATTTAGGTTGTTGAGCAGTCACAGTAAGGCTTCAGCCAACCCTACATAGAACTCTGAAGCCAGAATAGCCCTTCAGAGTTGTCACAAGTTGTGACAAAGGGTCCAGTCCTTTATACAACTTATTGACCAGTCACTGGATGGGGGCTGTCCTGGGAAGAAGGTGTGACTTTGGGGGAGGTGACTCTCCTTAGCTAAGGACAATTCCTTGAGAGGACTGACAGTTGACACCTATCAACCTTCCTTCCTTGGGGGCTGAAAGGGAGGGTGAGCCCTTTGAAGGATCTGAGCCAGCACCACATCTCTGACACTTTCAAATGTTACTTCACCAGGATGGGTCAGAGATTTTAAGCCAAGTTTTTTGTCTGCTTTTGCAAATTTGGTCTTAACTCTAAACCCTTTGCTTTCTAATATGACAAAGTTTTGTCTGTCATTCCATATAGTATTTAAAAATGTCAAAATGTTGTCTGAGGGTAGATATATACAGCTATAATCATTATTTAAGTGCAATTTTTATTCCACTATTTTCACCTAAAATGATATTTTTCAATATATCTTTTGAAAAAACTGTTGCCTGTATTTTCCTCCTTGATATATTTTGAAAGTTGAGATTGTAGAACACTTTTATCATGTTTGCATTATGACTGCAGGCAGGTAATTCTGTGAATTATGTTTAAACTGCTAAAGAGATTATAACTCCTCTGTAGACCTAATCAAAACAAATCAGTAATATTCTAGTCAATATGTTTCTGGTTTTTTTTTTACTATAATTGCAGATCAATGAATGATTGACTAGATTGCTATACAATCACTTTGATTTGGTTATTGGATTGACTAAAATAACATGGATCACCGAGGATTCCCATAACTCCCATACCAATCATCTACTCTGAGGGATACACAGAGTGAGGGTAGTTTTCCACCTGAAAGAGTAGGACCAACAGCCTCCTTCTTACCTGTGACTCAAGAAAACAAAGCATTCACAACCACTGCTTAATCAGGATCAGGCCAAGAATGAGCAGAAGAAACTAAGTTTTGTCATTTTTTATCTCTAAGCTAAGAGGTCAGATGAAACTACACCTGATCTGCAACAACTTCTGATTCTCTGAGTGTTGAATAGCATTTAATTTGAAGTGTTTTCCTGAATATGAGTTTACTTTTCTTCATTACCAACACACCAATCCCTGAATTGTCTTTTATGACTGCTTTGAATGCCATTATTTACCTGTGTTTCAGTGGCCAGAGGAATTTCAAATTTTAACATAGGACGTAACATTCAGCATTACTTTGCTTTATTTCTTAAGAGACCTGAACAAAAGTTTTGCAATTTACTCTAGATAGAACATGGGATTGTAAAAGTTTTCTGTAAAGAGCCATACAGTAAATATTTTCAGCTTTGTTGATCATCTGGTTTCTGGTGAATAGACCTAGTTCTGCTGTTATAGCAAGAAAGCAGCCATCGATAATGCCTAAATGAATGGGCATGGCTGTGTTCCAATAAAATTTTATTTAAAAAAATAAGAGTCAAGCCAGATTTGACCTGTGGGCTATAGTTCACCAATAAGTCATTGTCTGCCAACCCTTCATTTATACAATTCCAAAGAACAGACCCAGGTGAAAAGTGAGTCATTTCGCTAAGTGAATGTTTGGTTTACTGAAACCCCCAAATTTTGATGCTTGAAAATACTCAACAGATGGAGTGAATATCCTTAGCTTAAATCTGACTGTCTGACATCGTATAAGCAGAGCCACCCAATCCATCACAGGCTGTGGTAGAAAGATGCAGGCAAACCAAATCTTTTGACCTTCTATGAGTCCCTATGAAATTTAGCAGTAAGTTCCACTGAACAAAAATGTAAGATCTAGATAGTGTTCTAGACACAGGGGTCAAAAAATATAAGTACCCACTTTTTGTAGGATTCTATATGCCCCACCATTATATATTTATTTTTAAACATATCTAAAATCAAGTTAAGAACACAATTTTCATCCTTCTAGCCTCTCCCCCAGATAATTAACTTGCTTTTCTCTTGTGGTCATATTTCTGGAAATATACATTTGTTAAATGTAGCTGAGTTAATTTTTTATCATGAAAAATCATTTCCTTTTATAACATACTAGCTTTGCATGGATTCTTTTTTCTCTTCATAATTACCTGATCTAACGGATCTGAGAATTCAAGAATTTTGTTATACCTTCCTAAAGAAGTCACGTGATGATCTATCATTTCTCTTGTTGAAAAATGCGGGGATTGCTTTGGAGATGGAATGGCTCTCAGGTTTATTCATTATTATATTTAATTTCATACTTTTGGCACAGAAAATTCCAAGCTAATGTTTTATGCTGCTTCACACACAACTTGCCATTCAATTGATGCCATTAGTATATCATTTCTCTCATCTGCTAAGTGTATCTCAGAATGTTATATGACTTTTTTCTAGATCTGTGAAATCATCACTGTAGTTTATGTGAAACATGAAGTTTATCCATTTTTGACTAGCTCTCCTCTGGAATGTAAAATTTGCTGCTAGACAGCAAAGTCTGAGACAAAATTTTATCTGACAGTTTACAGTGCAATCCATCCCATCCTTATGCTTTACATATTTTTCTTTGTTTCTGCTTCTAAGTATAATAGGTTACATATATTGAAATCATTATACCTCTCTAATGTACATTCTGTCCACATCATGATTAGGGAATGCCAGGCATGACACTTAATATAATTAATAGTAATGGTTGATCGAGGACTCATCCTCACCTACATGTTTGTGTACTATACCTAGATCTCTTGGGATTTTATTTAACTGAAATTCCAGAAATGATTTACATGTAGACTTTCTTACAGTTCTTCACAGTTATTTTTTTCATATTCAGCAGTGCACAATAACTCCATGTAAGTTTGGTAGAGGCTGGAAGAGCCACATCATAATCTCCCTCTGAGAATAAACTATTTAGACAATATCAATTGATAATCACAGGAACATTTTTTTAAACAATTAGATCTCCAAAATTTGACATAACTCTCTTCGCTAAGACTAAAAATTTAATATGACATGGAAAACAGCTACAGAAAATAATTCAAGTTTGCCTATTTGTTTAGGAGAGTTCTGGGGACACTCAATAAAACACACTGAGAGTCTGGGCCAGTAGATTTGTTATTGCCCTCAATGAAGTAAAACTGTGGCGGCGCATAAAATGAGCCATCTTTGTCATCCTTATCATCTACAACAGAGGTCAGACATTGAGCAGAACCTACCTATTAGCTATAGAAAAAAGACAAAAGATAGAGGGAAAGATGGATTTTTCTTAAAACCTACCAGTATTAGTTTCCTAGAGCTGCCACAAACTGGGTGGCCTAAAACAAGAGAAACTTATTCTCTCAGTCTGGAACCCAGAAGTTCAAAAGCAAGGTGTCATCAGAACCACACTCTCTGGAGGCTCTACAGGAAAATCCATTCCTTGCTTCTTCTAGTTTCTGATGGCTGTTGGCATTCCTAGACCAGTGACCACATCATTTCAGTCTCTGCCTCTGTGGTCACATTACCTCCTTCTCTTCTGTTTGACTGTGTCCCTCGGTGTTTCTTGGTCTAATCTCTCTATCTTTTATAAGGTTACATGTGATTGTGTTTAGGGTTTAGGGCCCACCTAGAAAATCCAGGATAAACTCCTCTCAAGATCCTAAACGTAATCACATTTGTAAACACCCATTTTTTTTCCAGATAAAATAACTTTCAGAGGTTCTGAGGATTAAGCCATGGACATATCTCTTTAGGGACCACCAGTGTATCCAGTCCATACACTATCTTTCTATAGCTTGGCTATGCAACAAGAACTTTCTCTGTCTCACCCCTTAAAATTTTTTTTTACTTATTAGATTAGTTAAAATTAGATTTTTCTTTCTTTTTTTAATTTTTTTGTCCAAGCTGTGTGGTTGCTTGTAGGATCTCAGTTCCCCGACCAGGGAATGAACCCTGGCCATGGCAGTGAAAGCCTGGAATCCTAACCTATAGGTCACCTGGGAACTCCCCAAAATTAGATTTCTGATATTAACATATTAGTTTTCCATGTTTCAAAAGTAAAATGGTGAAATAATAATTATATCTAGTTTCCTATCTTGTTTTGCTGGCTCTGTATAATTAGTAAAACTTATTTATGGTCAATTTATCAGTACAAAATCAAGGGTCTTAATTATATGCATGCTATTTAGCCAATCATTTCATTTACTGAATTATTCTTATAAATCTATTTAAAGATGTGCACAATGACTTAGTAGTATTTATAATAAAAAGTAAAGTAGTATTCCAATAGTAGAGGAACAGACTTCCATCACTGGTAGTTTAGGAGACTGGATATATTGAATGTCTCTCCTGATTAAAACAACAAAACATGTTGGATGTATTCTAAGCTCTATTTTAAAATACATCCTTTGGCCGGGGCTTCCGAGAAGATGGCGGAAGAGTAAGACGCGATCACCTTCCTCCCCACAGATAAACCAGAAAATATCTACACGTGTAACAACTCCTACAGAATACCTACTGAACCCTGGCAGAAGACCTCAGACCTCCCAAAAGGCAAGAACCCCCCCACGTACCTGGGTAAGGAAAAAGAAAAAAGAAAAAACAGAGACAAAAGGATAGGGACGGGACCTGCACGAGTGGGAGGGAGCTGTGAAGGAGGAAAGCTTTCCACACACTAGGAAGCCCCTTCGCGGGCGGAGACTGCGGGTGGCGGAGGGGGAAGCTTCGCAGCCCCAGAGGAGAGCACAGCAACAGGGGTGCGGAGGGCAAGGCGGAGAGATTCCCTCACAGAGGATCAGGGCCAACCGGCACTCACCAGTCCGAGAGGCTTGTCTGCTCACCCGCCGGGGCGGGCGGGGCTGGGAGCTGAGGCCCGGGCTTTGGTCGGAGCGCCGGGAGAGGACTGGCGTTGGCGGCGTGAACACAGCCTGCAGGGGGTTAGTGCGCCACGGCTACCCGGGAGGGAGTCCGGGGAAAAGTCTGGACCTGCCGAAGAGGCAGGAGACTTTTTCTTCCCTCTTTGTTTCCTGGTGCGCGAGGAGAGGGGATTAAGAGCGCTGCTTAAAGGAGCTCCAGAGACGGGCGCGAGCCGCGGCTAAAAGCGCGGACCCCAGAGACGGGCAGGAGATGCTAAGGCTGCTGCTGCCGCCACCAAGAAGCCTGTGTGCGAGCACATGTCACGGTCCACACCCCACTTCTGGGGAGCCTGTGCAGCCCGCCACGGCCAGGGTCCCGGGATCCAGGGACAACTTCCCCGGGAGAACGCACAGCACGCCTCAGGCTTGTGCAACGTCACGCCGGCCTCTGACGCAGCAGGCACGCACCGCACTCCATGCCCCTCCCTCCCCCCTGGCCTGAGTGAGCCAGAGCCGCCGAATCAGCGGCTCCTTTAACCTCGTCCTGTCTGAGCGAAGAACAGACGCCCTCCGGCAACCTACACGCAGAGGCGGCGCCAAATACAAAGCTGAGCCCCTGGGAGCTGTGAGAACAAAGAAGAGAAAGGGAACTCTCTCCCAGCAGCCTCAGAAGCAGCGGATTAAAGCTCCACAATCAACTTGATATACCCTGCATCTGTGGAATACATGAATGGACAACGAATCATCCCAAATTAAGGAGGTGGACTTTGAGAGCAAGATCTATGATTTTTTCCCTTTTCCTCTTTTTGTGAGTGTGTATGTGTATGCTTCTGTGTGAGATTTTGTCTGTATAGCTTTGCTTCCACCATTTGTCCTAGGGTTCGATCCATCTTTTTAAAAATTTTTTTCTCTATATAATTATTTTTAATAACTTTATTATATTTGATCTTACTTTATTTTACTTTATCTTCTTTCTTTTTTTATTTCCTTTCCTCCTTCCTTCCTTCCTCCCTCCCTCCATCCCTCCCTTTCTTTCTTTCTTTCTTTCTACTTCTACTAATTCTTTCTTTCTACTATTTCTCCCTATTATTCTGAGCCGTGTGGACGAAAGGCTCTTGGTGCTGCAGCCAGGAGTCAGTGCTGTGCCTCTGAGGTGGGAGAGCCAACTTCAGAACAGTGGTCCACAAGAGACCTCCAAGCTCCATATACATCGTCTTCAGTGGTGAAAAACTGAAAGCATTTCCACTAAGATCAGGAACAAGACAAGGTTGCCCACTCTCACCACTCTTATTCAACATAGTTTTGGAAGTTTTAGCCACAGCAAACAGAGAAGAAAAGGAAATAAAAGGAATCCAAATTGGAAAAGAAGAAGTAAAGCTGTCACTGTTTGCAGATGACCTGATACTCTACATAGAGAATCCTAAAGATGCTACCAGAATACTACCTAAAGATGCTACTAGGAATAAACCTACCTAAGGAGACAAAAGACCTGTATGCAGAAAATTATAAGACACTGATGAAAGAAATTAAAGATGATACAAATAGATGGAGAGATATACCATGTTCTTGGATTGGAAGAATCAACATTGTGAAAATGCCTCTACTACCCGAAGCGATCTACAGATTCAATGCAATCCCTATCAAACTACCACTGGCATTTTTCACAGAACTAGAACAAAAAATTTCACAATTTGTATGGAAACAAAAAAGACCCCAAATAGCCAAAGCAATCTTGAGAACGAAAAACGAAGCTGGAGGAATCAGGCTCCCTGAATTCAGACTATACTACAAAGCTACAGTAATCAAGACAGTATGGTACTGGCACAAAAACAGAAAGATAGATCAATGGAACAGGATAGAAAGCCCAGAGATAAACCCACACACATATGGTCACCTTATCTTTGATAAAGGAGGCAGGAATGTACAGTGGAGAAAGGACAGCCTCTTCAATAAATGGTGCGGGAAAACTGGACAGCTACATGTAAAAGTATGATATTAGATCCCTCCCTAACACCATACACAAAAATAAGCTCAAAATGGATTAAAGACCTAAATGTAAGGCCAGAAACTATCAAACTCTTAGAGGAAAACATAGGCAGGACACTCTATGACATAAATCACAGCAAGATCCTTTTTGACCCACCTCCTAGAGAAATGGAAATAAAAACAAAAATAAACAAATGGGACCTAATGAAACTTAAAAGCCTTTGCACTGCAAAGGAAACCATAAACAAGACCAAAAGACAACCCTCAGAATGGGAGAAAATATTTGCAAATGAAGCCACTGACAAAGGATTAATCTCCAAAATTTATAAGCAGCTCATGCAGCTCAATAACAAAAAAACAAACAACCCAATCCAAAAATGGGCAGAAGACCTAAATAGACATTTCTCCAAAGAAGATATACAGACTGCCAACAAACACATGAAAGAATGCTCAACATCATTAATCATTAGAGAAATGCAAATCAAAACTACAATGAGATATCATCTCACACCAGTCAGAATGGCCATCATTAAAAAATCTAGAAACAATAAATGCTGGAGAGGGTGTGGAGAAAAGGGAACCCTCTTGCACTGTTGGTGGAAATGTAAATTGATACAGCCACTGTGGAGAACAGTATGGAGGTTCCTTAAAAAACTACAAGTAGAACTACCATATGACCCAGCAATGCCACTACTGGGCATATACCCTGAGAAAACCATAATTCAAAAAGAGTCATGTACCAAAATGTTCATTGCAGCTCTTTTTACAATAGCCCGGAGATGGAAACAACCTAAGTGTCCATCATCGGATGAATGGATAAAGAAGATGTGGCACATATATACAATGGAATATTACTCAGCCATAAAAAGAAACGAAATTGAGCTATTTGTAATGAGGTGGATAGACCTAGAGTCTTGTCGTGTTGTTTTCAACTAATCCTGTATGGGACTCTCTGTGCTGCCTGGAACTGTTTGACTATTTCCCTTACCGTATTAGGGAAGTTTTCAACTATAATGTCATCAAATATTTGCTCATTCCCTTTCTTTTTCTTCTGGGACCCCTATAATTTGAATGTTGGTGTGTTTAACATTGTCCCAGAGGTCTCTGAGACTGTCCTCAGTTTTTTTCATGCTTTTTTCTTTATTCTGCTCTTTGGTAGTTATTTCCACTATTTTATCTTCCAGGTCACTTATCCGTTCTTCTGCCTCAGTTATTCTCCTGTTCTTTCTAGAGAATTTTTTATTTCCTTTATTGTGTTGTTCATCATTTTTTTTTTCTTTAGTTCTTCTATGTCCTTGTTAAATGTTTCTTGTATTTTCTCCATTCTGTTTCCAAGATTCTGGATATCTTTACCATCATTACTCTGAATTCTTTTTCAGGTAGACTGCTTATTTCCTCTTCATTTGTTTGGTCTGGTGGGTTTTTACCTTGCTTCTTCAACTGCTGTGTGTTTCTCTGTTTTCTCATTTTGCTTAACTTACTGTGTTTGGGGTCTCTTTTTCACAGGCTACAGGTTCGTAGCTCCCATTGTTTTTGGTGTGTGCCCCCAGTAGCTAAGGTTGGTTCAGTGGGTTTGTAGGCTTCCTGGTGGAGGGGACTGGTGCCTGTACTCTGGTGGATGAGGCTGGATCTTGTCTTTCTGGTGGGCAGAACTGTGTCTGGTGGTGTGTTTTGGGGTGTCTGTGAACTTATTATGATTTTAGGCAGCCTCTCTGCTAATGGGTGGGTGGGGTTGTGTTCCTGTCTTGCTAGTTGTTTGTCATTGGCTGAACAGCACTGAAGCTTGCTGGTCGTTGACTGGAGTTTGGTCTTAGCATTGAGACAGAGATCTCTGGGAGAGCTCTTGCTGACTGACATTACATGGGGATGGGAGGTCTCTGGTGGTCCAATGTCCTGAACTTGGCTCCGCCACCTCAGAAGCTCAGGCCTTACATCTGGCCAGAGCACCAAGATCCTGTCAGCTACACGTCTTAGAAGAGAAGGGAGAAGAAAAAAGAAAGAAAAAAATAAAATAAAGTTATTAAAATAAAGAATAAAAAATTATTAAAAGAAAGTAATGAAAAAGAAGAGAGCAATCAAACCAATAAACAAATCCACCAATTATAACAAGTGCTAAAAACTATACTAAGATAAACATAAAAATCAGTAACGTCTGTTGCATACAGCAAACCCCAAGTCTAGAGTTGTTCCCAAAATCCACTGCTTCAGTTTTGGGATGATTCATTGTCTATTCATGTATTCCACAGATGCAGGGTACATCAAGTTGATTGTGGAGATTTAATCTGCTGCTCCTGAGGCTGCTGGGAGAAATTTCCCTTTCTCTTCTTTGTTTGCACACTTCCTGTGGTTCAGCTTTGGATTTGTCCCTGCCTCTGCATGTAGGTCACCTGAGGGCGTCTGTTCTTTGCCCACACAGGAGGGGGTTAAAGGAGCGGCTGATTAGGGGGCCCTGGCTCACTCAGGCCGTGGGGAGGGAGGGGTATGAAATGCGGGGCAAGGCTGCAGTGGCAGAGGCCAGCATGACTTTCCAACAGCCTGAGATGCGCCGTGTGTTCTCCCAGTGAAGTTGTCCCTGGATCATGGGATCCTGGCAGTGGCAGGCTGCACAGGCTCCCAGGAGGGGGGTGTGGATAGTGACCTGTGCTTGCACACAGGATTCTTGGTGGCTGCAGCAGCAGCCTTAGTGTTTCATGCCCATCTCTGGTGTCCATGCTGATAGCCATGACTCGCGCCCATCTCTGAAGCTCATTTAGGTGGTGTTCTGAATCTCCTCTCCTGGCGCACCCTGAAACAATGGTCTCTTGACTCTTAGGCAGTTCCAGACTTTTTCTGGGACTCCCTCCCAGTTAGCTGTGGCACACTAGCCCCCTTCAGGCTGTGATCACGCAGCCAATCTCTGTCCTCTCCCTGGGATCCGACCTCCGAAGCTGGAGCCTCAGCTCCCAGCCCCTAGCCCCCACCCCCCCCACCCCTCTGCAGGTGAGCAGACAAGCCTCTCGGGCTGGTGAGTGCTGGTCGGCACCGTTCCTCTGTGCGGGAATCTCTCCACTTTGCCCTCCGCACCCCTGTTGCTACGCTCTCCTCCGTGGCTCCAAAGCTTCCCCCCGCCCCCACACCCTCCGTCTCCGCCAGTGAAGGGGTTTCCTAGTGTGTGGACACATTTCCTCCTTCACAGCTCCCTCCCAGAGGTACAGGTCCCGTCCCTATTCTTTTGTCTCTGTTTTTTCTTTTTTCTTTTGCCCTACCCAGGTACGTGGGGGAGTTCCTTGCCTTTTGGGAAGTCTGAGGTCTTCTGCCAGCGTTCAGTAGGTGTTCTGCAGGAGTTGTTCCACACGTAGATGTATTTTTGATGTATTTGTGGGGAGGAAGGTGATCTTCACATCTTACTCCTCTGCCATCTTGAAGGTCCTCACTCATTACTTACTACACACAGGATAGTGAGTGTTTTCAGACCTTATACAAGGATCAAGTGTTACTCCAAGTTAAGAATGGTGTTGGACTTAAATCAGTTGAAATGTATTTCTGTACCACAATTTAAGCTACAATAAGGGTTTGCTTAATTCAAAAAAACGAAAATAACGACAAGCAACTCAGGGAGTCTTTATAGTCTAATAGAAGAGCAAACACTGTTACTCACTCAACGGATTTTATTTAATATTGGAAAAGTGTAAACATCAATTCATTGGATCTTTACAAGTCTAGTATTCTACCCATCTGTTAGGCTCACATTTGATATATTTTTACATGCCTCTCATGCACTGCATAAGAATTTTGCCATAAAAATAGTTTATAAATTGAAAAGCTTTCAGCAAACTACAAAGGAAAAAAGACAAAGAAAAATGCCCAGTGATTGTTTCAGCATCAGCAGTAAGTCAGAGGTCAGCTACCTATATTAAATGCTTAAATATTTATATTAAATAATGAATATTTAAAGACTACAATCAAATTGAAAGATTTCTGTGAAATAGAACCTGGAATGAGATTTCAACACAAGTACACAGAGAAGACAGTGTTTCTAGTTCAATGGGAGTTTTACTGAATTCTTCAAAATATATCCTTATTGTATTTGCATGTACACAAAAAAAATTTGACCAAAAAACTGTTCATGTAAGTAGGTGAATGAGCAAACCATTTGTATGTCATCAAATAGTGCTATCATGGAAACTATAATGATTGACTATGCCTGATGAAGCTTAAACATTTTTCAGAAATATTCTGATATTGTTCATATAATAGTGAACGGCCAACATACAAAATTTTAAAGAAACGTATGTTTAACATTTGATGAGGATGAAACCTGAGGACTAGAGAAATATTTTCAGGGTTATTATTTTTGGCCTTACTTAGAAATAAATAGTTCTATCTTCCCTTATTTCAGTTATTAATGCATTTATTAATTGTTTATTCAATATATATTTCAATATTGTAGTTATTTATGCTTGAAGGTTTGCTTTTCCTTCAGATAGAAAAAAGCAAAAAAATCTCAATTATACATCTTTTCATATATCATTTGCTCCCTACAATAAAAGTCAAAAAAAGTCAGCTTATTGATAGTATATTTCTCCCCATTCATGTATTTCAATGTATTATAGTTAAATAATCATATTTCTTCATATGCTCTCCAACATTTGTAACTTTAAATAATATTGCTAAATCTTTATTTCTTAGTTTATTATTTTTCTAATCTTTACTCTCCAGTCTATAAGATAAGCCTAATAGAGTGGCTCCTACTCTAATTTCTAAATCCTTTCATTTTCTAATCCTCCCATCTTACTATCACCAACACTGTCATCATTATTAATAAATATTCTTGTCATCTAAGTACAAATCTAACAGATTGGTTTCAGCCACATATTTTAGGGGGGAAAACCCCACTATATTGGATTAAAGAAAACAGAAGTGGATTTGGTTTTCTTTATAAAAACTCTGGAGGTAGACAGTACAGTTGGTTATCCCTCGGTATCTGCAGGGGATTGGTTTTAGGACCTCCATGGGTACCAAAATCTGCAGATGCTCAAGTCCCTTATAAAAATTATGTAGTAAATTGCATATAACCCACACACATTCTCCTGTATACAGTTGGCCCTCCTGATCCATGGGTTCCACATCTGCAGAATCAACCAACTGCAGATGAAAAATATTTGAAAAAAAATTCCAGAAATTTCCAAAAAGCAAAACTATAATTTGCTGTGCACCAGCAACTATTTACATAGCATATACTTTGTATTACATATTACAATTACTCTAGAGGTGATTTAAAGATTACATGGGAATGTCCAAAAGTTATATAAGGGACTTGAACATGCAAGAACTGTAGTATCTGAGAATAGGTCCTGGAACCAATTCCCTGTAGACAGAGGGATGACTGTACTTTAAATCATCTCTAGATTACTTATAATACCAAATAGAATGTAAATGCTATATAAATAATTGCCAGCATGCTTCAAATTAAAGTTTGCTTTTTGGAAATTTCTAGAACTTTTTTTTGAACACTGTCAATCCACAATTGGTTGAATCAGTGCATGCAAAACCTGAAGATAAGGAGGGTCAGCTACTGTGTTCAATGCCAGATATCCTCTCACCAGGGTCCCAGGCTCTTCTATTCTGCTCTACCATTCTGGTGCACAGATGCCATCTTCAAAATCAACCATGGCCTAAAGCAAGTAATGTAGCTCTAACTGTCAGAGAAGAATTGCAAGCAAGAACTTCAAAAAAAAAAAAAAAAGCCAAAAGGAGAAAAAGGAGTGGGCCTTTTTTTTTTTAAGGAGACTTCCTGAAGTTTCATCACATCATCCCTGCTTTCATCTTACTACTTGGTCACATGGCCACACTCAAATAATTGTATTCTGTGATGGGCAGCCAGCCTGATTTATCTAGCAAATCAGGTTCTATTAGTAAGTAATTATTTATTTAATTTAATTTTTCTATTTATTAAGTATAGTTGACTTACAATATTGTATTCATTTCAGGTATTCATTTCAGGTGTACAACATAGTGATTCACTATGTTGAATATTCATTCGTTGTATTCATTTCAGGTGTACAACATAGTGATTCATTATTTCTATAGATTACACATCATACAAAGTTATTATAAAATATTGACTATATTTCCTATGCTGTACATTACATCCCTGTGACTTATTTCTTTTATAACTGGTGGTTTGTGCCTCTTAATCTCCTTCATCTATTTCATATGTAAGTAATTAGTAAGTAATAGAAAAGAATAAAGTTGGGAGGCAAATAACATTCCTTGATCCAACAATCATCATTAGTACTTGGTTCACTGGTTAAGTTTTAAAATTGGGAATCACTAATAACATTTTCATTCTTAACTTGGAGTAACATTGTCCAGTGCCAGGTTAGATAGTTTTCTAACAGTATATTTTCTTCTTTCTGAGTTCAGTGTCATGACTCCTAGTCCAATCAGAAGAGAATGGTTCTAATGTCATATCAAATAGATGCTCTTATATCTAAACAACTCTCTAAAATTATATCATACCTTAGTTTTCTTGTATGATTTTCATTTTTTTGAATTAAGCAAACCCTTACTGAAGCTTAAATTGTGGTACAGAAATACATTTCAACTGATTTAAGTCCAACACCATGAAGAGAGAATTTATGGCACCAAAATTTTCCCTCCTCTATCATACACACTAGGATTAATTTATATTACTATTCAATCTATAGTTTTCATTTTTCTAGGCTTTGTTCCATACAAATTTGCACAGTTTTTCAACATTAAATAGAAATCTTAAATCTGTTAGGGGTGAAAAAAAATCAGACCTCAAGACAATAAATGTTCATCAAATCTACTGGGACACTGTCCAAGAACAAAATCCACTTTGAGCACTGGTCTTCATAGTAGCATCAAAACATTAGCAATAAAACTGTGTGCTAATTACAGAATCAGACCCATCCATTGATTGAAAGCTTCTTCAATAAAGCTTTGAATCAACAACGTGTTTAAAATAAAAGTTAGAAGTGTTTCAACCACTTGATTTCTAACCAAGTATATTTTATGTTTAGAAACACTAAAAACAAAAGTTTCATTTATAAATACAGAAGGAACAAAAACATCACTGCATCAATCCAGAAAGAATCAAAAATTGTTTGAGGACGAGAAGAAATACAAAATTGAGTCAACTTTGCTCTTTTCTCAGCTGCTTAAATATCCATGTTAGCAAATACAGCTAAAAGATGCCAACTCTTCTTAGCCTGTATTTCTAGTCATTTCCCATTGACCATTTTGGAATTTTGTATGTTATGCTTTATGGATAGCATTCTGCTTCACTGTGTATGTCTGAATAACCTGAACAGTTCTCATTCATCACTTGATGTTACTCCATGGTGAAAGAAATACCAGTAAGAGGAACCGTCAGAACACTATCACATGCATCACAAAGTCACAGAAATTTTTAAGTCACAAGATGGCCAAGACTCCAATTCTGCTTTGAACCAAAATTTATATCATTAATAGAAATTAGTGGAAATGGCTACGAAAGTAAAAGTTAAGGTGAATCATCTGAGGTGACTTGACTTGTTGAATCCAATATAACCTTCATCTTAAATCTCCTTGCTAACAAATTTAGTGATAATTCTTTTATACTACTACTTAGCAAGTTAATAAAGGCATGGTACTCATGAGAAGCTAATCTCATTTAATGGGGGGCACAGAATGGCATATGGTTTCCATACAGTTCTGCCAATATTCCCTAGTATCAACCTACACCTTCTTTGCTAATCAACACCAGCTTATTCCAAAAGAGATCATGGTAACGAAAAATGCCAAATTCCCTTGACCTTAAAAGAAAATTAATCCCAGGGTCCATCCCCCCATTCCCCCTCTGGGGTATAAGATTAGTATAAACCCACAGTGTAAGAGTGTATTGCTTTAAGGAAGGGGTATGGTTGGGAGGGGAGACACCATGGTGAGGAACGAATCAATTAAAGTCATACAAATATAGGAAGCAGTGAGATAATAATACACAAAATGGATAACTGCAGTCATTTTCTTAGAGGACTCGACTCGTGGAAGAAGAACTTTGATTGGTGCTGCAAAAACATTTGTATGAAGTAGAAATTGGCTTCAATAACATTAGTACAGAATATGTTCTAGAAAGTGGAGGTAACTGGATGTAAAATCCTGGTAGCAATTAAATATAACAGTCCCAGATGGTTAGGCTAAGGCCAACACCTAATGAGGATGAAAGCCTTGGATGATACCTGGAGAAATATTACACTGTGCACAGACCAAATTGAACTGTTTTCACAAGTGTTATAAAGTTTCATATAGTAAAAGGTTTTTTATACATGCACTTCAATTTCACAGCAAGAGTGTCATAGGATACCTAAACACAGAAGACAGCATTCATGCAAGATATCTAACTCATTGATATAATAATGCATAAAATTCAAAATGATTACACTATAATTACATCTAGAGTTTTCTGCAACTACAAGGTGGTGGTTATGGAAAGCATGGCCCTTGCTATCAATATCTAAAAAGCAGCCACCACCTTCTTCTATGTGTGTTCTCTTTTTGTGTTTTTTCTTCATTTTTCTGAATCAACTCTGCTGTTGTTGCTGCTTCTTAGCAAAACTGGTAAAAACAAAATTGTAATCATTCAACATAGCACTCTGGCAATCAAGACATTTAAAACCTTCAATCTTCTGGGGCAAAGAAAGCACTGTGTGGCATTTAGAACTCTGATTTACAAACAGGTGGTCACAAATTTTCCTGGCTTGAAGACTTCCACAACTTTCCTGATCAGGTCATCATAGGAGGTCTGACTTAAGTTTGTTTCAAAGCTAACATAAGAAAATTATGGTTCTGAAGTGATGTGAATAGTCCAATAAGTTCCATCAGATTTCATTCCATTCATTGAATACCCGCAAGGATTGAACAGTGTGGCATCAATGACAGAACTTGGTATCAGGTCATGAATTCCACTCTCACGAGTGACATCCTTTGCAGTAACACCATCTTTCATGTAGAACTGGTCCATAACTGCTGGGTCAAGCTCACTCATCAGAATTTCCAGGGTTTGATCTGGCTGATTGATTACCCAACTCTCTGGTTAATCCAAAGTATACAAGTACCAACAATCAGAATTCATGCGTCCCATACAACATGCTGTCCCATTTGGGAAAATTGCATTAAGAAACTCTATTTCTTCCTGGAAATTCCGGTGTACCCTTGGTGAGAATGCTTCATGAAATTCTTACCAGAATAAAAGAAGTTTTGAATTGAGTCAAACCCACTGTAATCCCTAGCAAGTTTCAACAGGGGAATCAGTGCTTTCAGAAGTGGGTGGTACCACATGTCTTCAACATGAAACGTCTCTTGGAGACAAATATGCTACTCTCACTGAGTACATACGCTTCCTGCTTGTCAGTTTTTGTCACACTTATGATTGAGCATTGCACATCCTTCAAAAGTATGTCCCACTTGGATCTTGGGATGGTGCCAAGATCGCCAGATCCTTGGTTTGCGTCGGGTTGCTGCCTGGAGAACCAAACCTCCAGCAGCTTCTCGGTCCCTTGGAAAAAATGTGCAGCAATGAAGACCCAACGCAGCCAAAAAAATAAAATAAATGAATAAATTTTTAAAAATCCTATCTGCATATTTAAGAGATCAACTCAGACACACTGAATCATCTCTTTTTTGTATGATTACAAGGCAAAGGTCCAGACACCAAACGGTAAATTCACAAAGTTAAATGCTACTAACATTGAAGCCATCCTAGTTCCTCAAATACCCTCTGTAAATGTGAGCTCTCCACCAAACTCTCCTTTCCAAAGGTGCCCTTAATGTATCTCAAACAAACCAGGGAAAACACTTTTGCAAAGTCACAGCTCTGATTATAACAATCCACTACTAAAACAAACAACATCTTATTGCTTTTAATTGACAAAGAATTAAGTGCAGACACATAGATTAAGGCCCATCCACAGTGCCTACATCTTAAGCCTAATCTTCCTCTGTCACCACCACCCCCAATTTGTATAGATTGCCTGTTATACACATTCCTGAACACAGCCCTCACTTTTCTGTCTCTTCCTTTATCACGCTATTCTCAGCCCCTAGGAGTCTCTTGCCTATTGTTTGTTTTGTGAAATCCTATTCATTTTCAAGGTCATTCTCAAATGTCACACTCTTTATAAAACCCTTTTGATCCATCCTCCACCTAATAAAACTATAACTGCTTACTCTTGTGAATTTCCATAGCACTGAATTGTTCCTCTCCCAGAGCAGTTATCGTTTGCCCTATAATATCACTATTTATTCTTTAGCTGTATTTCTTCCACTGGGAACAAATAACATCTTAGTATTCTAGGTGCTCACTAAAATGTCAGGCATAATACTTCATGGAAAATAGGTGTCCAGAAAATATTTGCATAAGAGAAACTAATTAGGGATTTGTTTATTTTACCTATTTGTCCTCTCCATATGTATTGCTGGTGATGAAATCTAGAATATATTCAAAACGTTAAAGTGGAAAAAAAAACAGTGTTTCATAAACCTCATGTAAAATTAGGTATATAACAAAGATCTTGATGTTCCTTCAAATCTTTCTTATCGGAGAACAAAATATACACATATCTTCAAACCATGTTAAAATGAACTATGTACAGTTTTACTACCTGAGGGTGTCACACTTACATCAACAAAAAGAATCAGCAAATCCTAACTTAAAAATATATGCAAGATCATCAAAGTTACAAAAATGCTAAAGGCTAAAACTTTTACATTCAGAACTCATTTAAAGTAGAACCTCATAGCATTTAACATAGATAAATTTCCAATGTTCAAGCCTCATGAAAAATTCTTTGGTTGAATTGTTGCTAACATGAAATATAGCCTTTCCCCAAGAACGATAGTGAAATGATGGTGACAGTGATCTACTCCAAAAATGCTACTTGCATTCATGTTAAATCAGAGTTTAAATTTTCATCTCTTGATTTCTTGTTTCAACAACTAAATTATTAAACTCCTGCTATGTTCAAAGCAATATATATAAAACCTTAATATATTAATTAATTAATATAATAATATATATCACCTTAAATATAGTAGAGTATGTGTGTGTATATATTATATATATGTAAAATCAAATTTGCCCATGCAAATAGGTTAAAAAAAGGTTGTGTAGCTGCTCTATGATAGGACAGATTAAAAATCTCATTACCTGCTTGAACAATTATTTAAAGAAGCTGAAAAGTAAAAAGATTAGTAATGATCAAATAACTAAACTGATATTTCATTAAATATCAAAGTAATCAGACTTTATCTTATTCCATTTTATGAATCAAATTAAGCCACCCAAGCAGTGTCCCCATTGTCAGATAGTAAACCAACTAGAAAGGAAGATTTCTTTCATCTATGTGTTTAATAATCTTTTTAGATCTATATGTAAAAATTACAGTCTAAGAAGTACCTACTGAATTGAGATATTCAAAGCTTTTATTGTACTTTAAAAAATATTTCCAGTTCTTTTTTATCCTCACGTAACCACTCAATTTCCATCCCATTATAAATGTCTTTCCTCATCCTCCACGCACATCCATTGTACAACTATTCCTTCATTGAAAAATGCATCAAGATTAGAGACTGTACATAAATAATTGATACCATGATAGAAATATAGCATAAATGACATTCACAAGGGTTATGTTCTCATGCTTGATCTAAAAATTTTGCAAAGTAATTGCCTTCAGTGTTCTTGATTATCTCAAACTATAATGCTGCACAGTTACAATGAGAAAGTGGCACATTTAAGAACTATGAAAGATTTATTTTTGAAAATAACAGAGGGAAGAACTGTGGGCTGCTGAACTATCATATAGAAAAAAAAATCCATCCCACTCTTTTTTCTATTATATTGTTTGAGAAGTTGTAGTAAATCTTCACTTTGGCCATCATCCTATTTTATTTTACTAAAACTATCATCACTTTTACTGTGGAATGCTTTATGGGGCACTTTAGCCCCCAGCTCTTTTGCTAAGCACTGGCACTGATATCGCAGGATCTATCAAGCATTTTAACCAGTTTATTCTTTGCTTTCAGACCATGATGAGAAATCATTATCATGACTTTAAAAGAGAATATTTGGCCATCGTCTCCCAAGAAAAATCCATATTTTAATCATATTTTAAAATAGCTCTCCCCATTGTATCATAATGAAATTTTCTATGAGAATAAAACAACCAAAAAAGCAGGTAAGGAAGTTCCTAGCTGGAGAGAGCCCCTCCCTTTTCTTTGCTGTACCAGCACCAACTGAAGATCAGGAGCCGTAACTGACCATTTCCTGTTGCTTAGGACCTGACTCTGCAGTTAGACCTCACATGAGTCAATGAGAGGAGTGCACACAGAAATGCTCTCTACTCAGACTCCCCTTCCTCAGTTCTTTATTTTTCAAGATATGTTCTTTCCTGAGTGCCAGGGGAAAAGTTTCCAGGGAATTTCAAGACGTCATTTTTCATGTTCACCTATTAAATCACAATTCCAATAAACTGTAACTATCCTTGACAACAGGAACTTGTATCTATCTATCTTGTTTGTTCCTATATTCCTAGTACCAAGGACTAGGCTTGGGGCAAAATAGAAATCCAATGATTATTTGTTGGGCGAATAAATGAATGAATATATGTGATGAAAATTACTAGAAAATTTGAAGGGTTATTTGTAGTTGTAACTGTCTTAGAACTATCTTGTATTTGTCCAGAAATATCCAATCAAATGTGTAGAAATCAGTGGCTTTAAATAGAGAGAAAAACTACTCTAAATTAAACATTAGGTGATTGTTAGCATCTCTTGAAACAGCAGCAACTTCATCATCTGTAACAGGGTTCGGCCAACTATAGCCCATGAGCAAAATCTGATTCATAACCCATTTTGATAAATAAGGCTTTACTGGAATAACTCATTTGTCTCCACATTTTTAATAGTTGCTTCTGCACACTACTACGACAGAGTTGAGTAGTTGGGACAGAGACCCTAGAGCTCACTCACATAGCTTAAATGTTTACTATCTGGCTCTTCACAGAAATGTCTGTCAGCTCATTATCTATAAAAAGGACACAGGTGAGACAGGCTGGGACCCGGAACCCTTTGCTGCAGTGCTTGCACCGGGGCAACAAAATACAAAGAAATTATAAGGGACTAAAAATAACTGCATGCATATATAGTTGGGGCAAATTATGAACAAAATACAAAAAGACTAAAAACCCAACTGCCACTTCTGAAGAGCTGGGAGCAAAAGCAGGGTACTGCACATGCCCCCTGCACACCCACCACCAAAGGAGTGGGCAGACCACCTAAGCCACTCCTCCAGCCCAACCCCTGGACCTGCTCCTGTCCTCACCCCATGTAAGGGACCAGCTCACCACCATCGGCCAGTGAGCAAGGGAACCTGTTACTTGTTTTCACTCCCTCCTGCTTCAGCAGGGGCCCTAGTAAAGCCTTGCCTGAATTTCTTGCCTGGCCTCTTACCAATTTCTATTGATTATGGAGGCCAAGAACCCTGGTCGGTAACCTAGATATGTCCCTAGGAGGTAGGTCGCAGACCGCCAAATATTTTGTAGATATGAATTCCTGTGCCCAGTGAATTATCATGCCAAACTTACCCTAAACGTTGATTTCACACCCTGTGTCTACTGACCTGGTTCCACTTTGTGTTATCCATCCACTATTTTACCTTTCAATCACTACTGTGTTGTATTCTGCTCTTAGCTCCAACAATGAAACACCAACTTCCTCTCCATGCATTTTGAAGTTTGATGTCTCTGTCCTTTCATTCTAGCACACCATTCCCACACTCATCTCCTAGGACTTGGGTAGGGAAGGCACTCTCTGTTTCTCTAGGTTCCACCACTCCCTAATGTCACATATCAGCCAGTTTCATTCATTAGTATATCTGCCTGATCCCTGAATATATTTGGGTCTGTGCCCCTGTCTTATGACAAAGCTTACCATACAAATTTAAGGTTAAAATCCATTAAGTAAAAGTCTCACACAAAACTTATTTATTCTGAAAATCTATTCACCCCTAAACTATTTTATAAAGTATTATGCATTTTCAGTGTGAGCCCACAAACTTTTTGCTCAAACTGCAGTTTAAAAGGAAAATGTTCTACCACCTGTGGGAAAATCCAGAAGACAAGAGTCAAGGGAAACTCCTGTAGTTTTACAGGGCAGGGCAAAGACTCAGACTAATTTTTCATGCTATGACAAGTCTGCCTGGGGCACTTGGTCGGGGGTTTTCTGAACCCTTATGGTAAATGCTTTGTGAAGTTCTAGTTTTTTCTTTTTTAAATAGAATAGAAACACATAGGATTTGATTGAAAGGAGATGAAAGATAAAACATTGGGAGGAATAAAAAAAAAACTGAAAGTAGTTGGCAGCCCTGGATGTATTTATTTGTTTATTTGTTTTTTGTTTTTTTAACTTCCTTTTATTTTAATCTGGTTCTTAAATCTCTATCTGGCCTGGTAGCTCACAGAGTTTTGTTTTTTGTTTAACATCTTCATTGGAGTATAATTGCTTTACAATGGTGTGTTAGTTTCTGCTTTATAACAAAGTGAATCAACTATATGTATACATATATCCCCATATCTCCTCCCTCTTGAGTCTCCCTCCCAACCTCCCTATCCCACCTGGAAATAAAAACAAAAATAAACAAATGGGACCTAATGAAACTTAAAAGCTTTTGCACAGCAAAGGAAACCATAAACAACATGAAAAGATGTATTTGTTCTTCAGAATACATGGAGAAGCTGGAAAACAGTGCTAATGAGGCCAAGGGCACTGCCTCCAACCCTGTGTGAGTTTATTAGTTTTGCACAAAGAATGATGCAGCTTAATCACTATCTGCACTCCTGACCTCAATCCATCAGCCTGTAGATATCTGCCGCTGCTCAGGAAGGAGACTAGTGTCTTGAAATGACACTAGTGAGACACTAGTGAGACACCCAACCGTCTCCACTATAAGAAAACTACCTCACCCTGTTGGCCAGCATTGTGTCACATATAACAAGCTAGTTAAAGTTAACACAGCCAAGTAAAAATTTAATTTTTAACGGTGACACAATATAAAAAGTTATCTTGTCTTCTCTGGGAAAATTGGTTTACGCTTTCAAAACATCCTGTGCTTATCTTTTGAATGGCCCATTGGAAAAGCCTCCCTCTGGGACTCTGAGGCTTGCATCACCCTTTCCAACCTTTCTGCCACTTGGCTTGCAAAACATCTACCAAAAATTCAAAACAAACCACTATATTTTCCTGAATTAATTATTTCCATGGCCCTTGACCCCTTCAAGATCGCATCCATACTATTTATCACAACAAATTTGTGAAGATTTTCTTTTTTGTTTCCTCCCCTATGACTTCTCCATTTAGACATTTGCCCCCAACATTTCACCAAAAATCTGCAGTTTTAGAGGATTTAGCAATGTCGTCACTCTTGCCTTACCTAATGGTCATTTCAGGCAACTTTTACTTGACCTATTGATGACACTGGGCACAAGTGACCCACACCATCTTCTTTAAAACATTTTCTTCAGCTGACTTCAGGGCACTCCTGGATCTTATCCTTCCTCTCTGAGCATGTACGGAACCCTGTCAAAATGTAGGTCACATTGTCCCATTCCTCAGCTCAGTATCCTTCAGTGGCCTCCCACTCCATCATTGTGAAAGCCAAATCATCATTATGCCCTATAAGTCCCCCTGGGCTGTGGGGCATCATTGCCTCTCTGACCAAATCTACACTCTTCTCTCTTACCACACTGTCCAGAAATACTCCTGCCTCCTATGTCTTTGCATTGGTTGTCCTTCACACCTGGAATTCCCCCATCCCCCCACCACATTCAGTCCTATCCACTTGGCTCATTTCTCTCTTCTTTATGATAGTATATAAATGTCATTTTCCCTGACTGCCCTCTGATATTTTCTATTCCTCTCACTTGCTTTATTTTTTTCTTAGTGCTTACATTTTGTTTATCATGCTATACATTTTTTTTTCTTTTTTAAGGTCTGTCTTTACTACTAGAATATAAGGCCCATAAGGGTAATGATTTGTCTTCACAGCTTTATTGCCAGAGTCTAGAATATAACAGACTCTTTAGAAATGTGCATTGGGTATATTTATAAGGCAATGACTAAAAGGCTCCAGTCATCGGAGTTCAGTTTGTTTCTTTTGCCATGCCTGAGACTGAATATGCCAACCTGTTACCAGAAACCCTAAGGAAGGCCAGCTTTTCCTGCCTGCTGGATTGCTTTACAAATATCTAGTCATCTAACACCTTCCTGAAGCACTTCTGCTATTCCTTGCCTTCCTCAGAACCTAAGCAGATTTCTATCACTCAGTACAAAATGTTATTGCAGGTATTTGTTAACCGGTTTGTCTCCTCCCAGAGTCCTAAGCTCTCTGAAGATGTTTAGAAAGTAGATAACAAATGCTAGCCAGAAGCAGAGACTTTTTAACCTGTAGCTAATTTCTGCTCAAAGAGATAATATATATGCTAAAAAGTCTGAATGCCTAAGTGTTTAGAGCATTTGGAATATATAAACAAATTAGGAGGAAAAACTGTGAAGGCAAAAAACAGAGAGAATAATTTAACATGAATTTGCACTTCTTGGGAAACAAAGTTACTCACTCATTCAAATATTAATTCACCAAACATTTATTGATGGCCTATCCTGGGCTGGACCCTATTGTCAGGATGTTGACATGCGAAGGAGAATAAACCCCAGCCACCAATCTTTGTGGCACTCACACTATGATCAGAAAGACAGCCTTGTAAGAAGTATGTCCAGGCCAATCCCCATACCTCGACTCCATCTGAAATCATTGCCATAAAACTAAGAAGAGCAGTTAAATAATGGAATCTTTTTCTTGGGCTTCCCTGGTGGCGCAGTGTTTAAGAGTCCACCTGCCGATGCAGGGGACACAGGTTCTTGCCCCGGTCTGGGAAGATCCCATATGCTGCGGAGCGGCTGGGCCCATGAGCCATGGCTGCTGAGCCTGCGCGTCCGGAGCCTGTGCTCCATAACGGGAGAGGCCACAACAGTGAGAGGCCCACGTACCGAAAAAAAAAAAAAAAAAGGAATCTTTTTCTTTTTTTTTTTTACCTAAGTTTGACAGAAGTATCTTAAAATACTCATTAACAATTTTACATCTCCCAAGAATACTTGAATCCCACAAGTTTTCACAAAATGTTCAATTCTAGCTTATATATAGAAGTGATGTAAAACATGGACAGCCAAAGTTAAATGGCAACTTCTTTCCTTTCTACAACCTGTTTTACAAAAATGTGTGAGTTATTTTAACAAATATTTACTAAGTGCCTATAATATACCAGGCATTTTTCTAGCATGGAAATCCCAACAAAAGACAAAACAGTCAGCCTTTTTGCCCTCATGAAGATTACCCCAGTGATTATCGGGGTGGCACAAAATATGCATTTGTAACTAATCTTCTGGGTATGGGATGCAGTGCCCTCTTTATATTCTCTCCTGGGCATCCACCTGTCTGTTGCCTGCTGACTGAGGTGTAGTAGCCTGTCTGGTTGTTTCTCTTACAGGTACCTGGGCCATAACCCTGATGGCTGCCTGAGAGATCTCCCTGCTTCCTCAGCTGCTGCTTCTAAGCAAGTAGCTGCTTTCATCATTTACACAAACCCACTCCTGTAAAATGTTTAGTTCCTTTTGCCTCTCAAGATATGTTCAGACTTTGAGGTCCATGAAGTGTACGTCTTGTGTTCCAAATCTGTAATTAAGTATTTTTTCTGCCTTTCCTAGAAATTTGGAGCAGGAAGGAGATGCATGTGCTCATTCAGTTGTCCTGATCTGATCACACTAAAAAAGGCTTTTGCTAAAGACCATAGAAGGTACCTTATAAATTAAATTTAGGATGAATGAAACCAATCCAGAAGACATAATAAAACACTATATATATACGTATTTGTACATACAGAAAAATATGCTAAACAGTATATTCTCTGTGATTACCTATAATTACAGAGATAAGCTAGAGTTAAAAATCAGTGAGTTTTGTTAGGAAATTTCAATAACCTTACATCATTTTATATGGTGCATTTGTTTCTTTATCACTCTTTTCCTGCAAAAGGGATTTAATCTGAAATCTCTCCACATTAAAGTATTGTAAAAATCCTTAGTTAAGTTGCACCTAAGGAAACTCCTACTGGGGCTTCTTTTTAATTCTTTGTGTTTCCCCAGTCATCCAGGGATTCTCTCTGTGTTCCGTGCTGTCCATATCTCTCATGAATCCTGTCAGGGTAGCCCTTCTCTTAGGTCAATCTTCTTTTATACTAATTTTTGAAAATTTATTCTCTTTCTGCAGTTGCTAAAAGTTTTCAGTAAAGGTGAGAACAATGTAAGAATCACCACTGCATATTCAATTACTGATGCCTTACACTTACTTAGCACCTTCTATGCACAAATCATAATTACAAAATCTAAGTGAATTTTACACATGCCAGGCACTTTTGCAAGCATTTTACATATATCCTTTAATCCTCACCACAGCCACGTGAATTAGGCACTATTATTACCTTTCACAGGTGAGGTAACTCATTCAGAGAAAGAAAGGTTAAGTAATTCATCTAGATCATATACTAGAAATTACCAGAGCTAAGATACAAACCAAAGCAGTTGTCTTTAGCATCCCTGCTTTTAACACTCTACTCTGCTTCATGATATTAGGTAATATGTGGGAATACGGAGTACAGCATGACACAGGTTTTGTACCATAGAATTTTATAATATAAGTTGGAACTATCAGTTCCTTAAAGCCTTCTCTCCTGAAGGTCTACATGATATGCATACTGATCTGTATTGAAGTATTAAGTGGCAAAAAATGTTTGCTAAAAAGAACTTACAGTATGGTCCTTTCCAGAAGGGTTTACTAGAGCAGCATTGCCCACATTGTGTTTTATAGAACAGTGGCTCTGTAGGATTTAAGAAGTTAACTACAACAAAGGAATTAATGGTGAAATGATAAGGGGTGGGGTTAATATTTTAGGGTAAGGAGCTCTTTAAACATTGTGTAGTGAAAAGTATACTCACAATGTCAGCTTGAGTGCAGGGACTAATTTGGAATTAAGGTTTGAAACACTGAAGAAGAAATGACTGACTCTAGGCCAAAGAGTTGACACAATTTCATAATTTGAAAGAAAGAAAAGAAAAAGAAAAGATAAATATGAAAACGAAGTAAAATGGCATTGTTTCTAGTTAATTTGTGTCAGGTACAGGAAAACTTTCAGCATTCTAGGTCGTTGGTCTATTAGAATGCAGAATGTAGTAAAGCTAATACCTTGTATGGTTCCTTTTTACCATTTTGTAAAATTACATTTCAAGATATCAAGTAGATGGAAAATGGTTTTCATTATTTCACAAAACTATTAGGATCACAGAATAAACAAGCTCTAAAATAAAAACAATTAATTTTGATTCTTTATATGCAAAAGTTGAGAGAGTAAATAGTCTTTTATTTGGATGGTATAATAGGATGATAATATTCATAAATATAAGTGGAAATTCCCTACTAGAAACTAATTATGTGCCTTTTTTCCCAATATAATAAGAAAAATGCGAGGTGCAATAATAGGGAAATAGTAAAGCACTTAAATCCTCATAAGGATCATTTGAGAGGCTATAATTATTTTACTTTAATATCTGAAAAGAAAAAAATCTGCATGTATAATGATATCAGTGTCTAAAGATAGAGACTGTAATATTTCAATTCACACAAATTCTCAAGTAAAATTTGTTGTTCATGCCTATAAATAAACATATCTGTTTGATAATATCAAAATTTTCTTTTAGCACCCAAAATACAGACATTATTTTAAATTATTTTACTTACAATCTAAGATAGTAAAATATACTGCACCCCTAATTAGTGTGTTTGGATGATCTGGGAGACCCATGCACTGTGGCCATCCATCTATCTGACTTGAGCTGCTAGATCTGTATTCAGTACGACAATTACTCAAGGTGGTGATGGGAGGAAGGTCAAGCAGAAATAGGAGTTGCTCTTTCCCAAGCTCAGGTTCCACACTTCAACTGCACACACTTACAGGATTACTTGCCAACTCAGCTGCTAAGCTGCCTTTCTCCTGATGGAAACTACTGTTACCAAAGCAAAGTTGGATCTGCTCACCTGCATGCAGTAAAGCCAATCTACTGAGACTAGGTTGGGGAGAAGGAAAGTGCAGCATTTACTGCAGGGCACCAAGCAAGGAGTCCAGGCAGCCAGTGTAAAACAAATACCATAGGTAGAAGTATATTTTGCCATGCAAACATTTTTGTATCCACGTACATTAATCTGCCTAGAAAAGAGAAAGGAGACAATATGAAATAAAGAAAAATAAAAGTCCAGTGGTGTTGGATTTAACTGGAAAAACCCAGCTGGATTTCGGCCCATAAAATGTACTTAGAGGTAATGATACCTCGGTAACAGTAAGCACACAGAATGCTGAGATCTTGATTTCTAAGTGACATTTCCCAAAATAAGGACACTGTCAAATAACTGATCTCAGTTCTAGGGTAGAAAAAGCAGAAAGGAAGCCTAGAAATGTTTAAGGCTAAACGAGTTATGTCAAAATTATACAAAGAAACATGAAGGCTTTCCCAATGGCCAAATTTGGGGCAATTTGAACATCAGCTAAAACAATTAAATAGGGAGGAGCTTCAAGATGGCAGAAGAGTCAGACATGGGGAACACCTTCCTCCCCACAAATACATCAGAAATACATCTACATGTGGAACAAGTCCTACAGAACACCTACTGAACACTGGCAGAAGAACTCACACCTCCTAAAGGCAAGAAACTCCCCACGTACCCGGGTAGAGCAAAAGAAAAAAGAAAAAACAGAGACAAAAGAATAGGGATGGGACCTGCACCTCTGGGAGGGAGCTATGAAGGAGGAAAGGTTTCCACACACTAGGAAGCCCCTTCGTGGGCAGAGACAGGGGTAGTAGGGGGGGAAGCTTCGAAGCCACGGAGGAGAGCGCAGCAACAGGGGTGCAGAGGGCAAAGCAGAGAGATTCCCACACAGAGGACCGGTGCCGACTGGCACTCACCAGCCCAAGAGGCTTGTCTGCTCACCTGCCGGGGTGGGCGGGGGCTGGGAGCTGAGGCTTGCGCTTCGGTCGGAGCGCAGGGAGAGGACTGGGGTTGGCTGCATGAACACAGCCTGAAGTGGGCTAGTGCGCCACAGCTAGACGTGAGGGAGTCTGGGAAAAAGTCTGGAACTGCCGAAGAGACAAGAGACTTTTTCTCGCCCCTTTCTTTCGCTGTGCATGAGATTCAGAGCGCCACCTAAATGAGCTCCAGAAACGGGCGTGAGCCGCGGCTATCAGCGTGGACCCCAGAGATGGGCATGAGACGCTAAGGCTGCTGCTGCCACCACCAAGAAGCCTGTCTGCAAACACAGGTCACTCTCCACACCTCCCCTCGCGGGAGCCTGTGCAGCCCGCCACTGCCAGGGCCCCGTGACCCAGGGACAACTTCCCCGGGAGAAAACAGGGTGCACCTCAGGCTGGTGCAATGTCACGCCGGCCTCTGTAACTGCAGGCTGGCCCCGCATTCCATACTCATCCCTCCCCCTGGCCTGAGTGAGCCAGAGCCCCTGAATCAGCTGCTACTTTAACCCCATCCTGTCTGAGCGGGGAACAGACGCCCTCAGGCAACCAGCATGCAGACGTGGAGAAAAATCCAAAGCTAAACCCCAGGAGCTGTGTGAAAAAAGAAGAGGAACAGAAATCTCTCCCAGCAGCCTCAGGAGCAGTGGATTAAATCTCCACAATCAACTTGATGTACCCTGCATCTGTGGAAGACCTGAATAGAAAACGAATCATCCCAAATTGAGGTGGTGGACTTTGGGAGCAACGATATATATATATATATATTTTTTCCTTTTTCTCTTCTTGTGTGTACGTCTATGCTTCTGTGTGTGATTTTGTCTGTATAGCTTTACTTTTACCATTTGTCCTAGGGTTCTGTCTATCCATTTTATTGTTTTGTTTTGTTTTTTAAGTATACTTTTTAGTGCTTATTATCATTGCTGGATTTGTTTTTTGGTTTGGTTGCTCTGTTTTTTCTTTTTTTATTACTTTTTAAATTTTTAAAATAATACATTTTTATTTTAATAACTTTATTTTTTTCTTTCTTTCTTCCTTCCTCCCTCCCTCCCTCCTTCCCTCCCTCCCTCCCTCCTCTCTCTCTCTCTCTCTCTCTTTCTCTCTCTCTCTCTCTCTCCCTCCCTCCATTTTATTCTCAGCTATGTGGATGACAGGGTCTTGGTGCTCTGGCAAGGCATCAGACCTGTGCCTCTGAAGTGGGAGAGCCAAGTTCAGGGCACTGGTCCTCCAGAGACCTCCCAGCTCCATGTAATATCAAATGGCAAATATCTCCAAGAGATCTCCATCTAAATGCCAAGACCCAGCTCCACTCAACAACCAGCAAGCTCCAGTGCTGGACACCCTATGCCAAGCAACCTGCAAGAAAGGAACACAACCCCACCCATTAGCAAAAAGGCTGCCTAAAATCATTACAAGGTCACAGACACCCCAACACACCACCAGATGAGGACCTGTCCACCAGAAACACAAGATCCAGTCTCATTCACCAGAACACAGGCACCAGTCCCCTCCAACAGAAAGCCTACATAACCCAATGCACCAACCTTAGCCACTGGGGGCAGACACCAAAAACAATGGGAACTATGAACCTGCAGCCTTTGAAAAGGAGACTCCCAAAACAGTTAGTTAAGCAAAATGAGAAGACAGAAAAACACACAGCAGATGAAGGAGCAAGGTAAAAACCCACCAGAGCAAACAAATGAAAAGGAAATAAGCAGTCTACCTGAAAAGAATTCAGAATAATGATAGTAAAGATGATCCAAAATCTTGGAAATAGAATGGGGAAAATACAAGAAACATTTAACAAGGAACTAGAAGAACTAAAGAACAAACAAACAATGATGAACAACACAATGAATGAAATCAAAAATTCTCTAGAAGGAATCAATAGCAGAACAACTGAGGCAGAAGAATGGATAAGTGACCTAGAAGATAAAATAGTGGGAAAAAATACTGCAGAGCAGATAAAGAAAAAAGAATGAAAAGAATTGAGGACAGTCTCAGAGACCTCTGGAACAATATTAAATGCACCAACATTCGAATTATAGGGGTTCCAGAAGGAGAAGAGAAAAAGAAAGGGACTGAGAAAATATTTGAAGAGATTATAGTTGAAAACTTCCCTAATATGGGAAAGGAAATAGTTAATGAAGTCCAGGAAGCACAGAGAGTTCCATACAGGATAAATCCAAGGAGAAACATGCCAAGACATATATTAATCAAACTATCAAAAATTAAATACAAAGAAAAAATATTAAAAGCAGGAAGGGAAAAACAACAAATAACATACAAGGGAATCCCTGTAAGGTTAACAGCTGATCATTCAGCAGAAACTCTGCAAGCCAGAAGAGAATGGTAGGACATATTTAAAGTGATAAAAGGGAAAAACCTACAACCAAGATTATTTGACCCATCAAGGATCTCATTCAGATTCGACAGAGAAATTAATATCTTTACACAAAAGCAACAGCTAAGAGAATTCAGCACCACCAAACCAGCTTTACAACGAATGCTAAAGGAACTTCTCTAGGCAGAAAACACAAGAGAAGGAAAAGACGTACAATAACAAACCCAAAACAATTAAGAAAATGGGAATAGGAACATGCATATCGATAATTCCCTTAAGTGTAAATGGATTAAATGCTCCAACCAAAAGACATACACTGGCTGAATGAATACACAACAAGACCCGCATATATGCTGTCTACAAGAGACCCACTTCAGACCTAGGGACACATACAGACTGAAAGTGAGGAGATGGAAAAAGATATTCCATGCATATGGAAATCAAAAGAAAGCTGGAGTAGCAATTCTCATATCACAAAAAATAGACTTTAAAATAATGACTATTACAAGAGACAAAGAAGGACAGTAAATAATGATCAAGGAATCAATCCAAGAAGAAGATATAACAATTGTAAATATTTATGCACCCAACATAGGAGCACCGCAATACATAAGGCAAATATTAACAGCCATAAAAGGGGAAACTGACAGTAACACAATCATAGTAGGGGACTTTAACACCCCATTTTCACCAATGGACAGATCATCCAAAATGAAAATAAATAAGGAAGCACAAGCTTTAAATGATACATTAAACAAGATGGACTAAAATGATATTTATAGGACATTCCATCCAAAAACGACAGAATACACTTCCTTCTCAAATGCTCATGGAACATTCTCCAGGATAGATCATATCCTGGGTCACAAGTCAAGCCTTGGTCAATTTAAGAAAACTGAAATTGCATCAAGTACCTTTTCCAACCACAACGCTATGAGACTAGATGTCAATTACAGGAAAAAATCGGTAAGAAATACAAAGACATGGAGGCTAAACAATATACTACTTAATAACCAAGAGATCATTGAAGAAATCAAAGAAGAAATCAAAAAATACCTAGAAACCAAAGACACTGAAAACACGATGATCCAAAACCTATGGGATGCAGCAAAAGCAGTTCTAACAGGGAAGTTTATAGCAATATAATACCTTAAGAAACAAGAAACATCTCAAATAAACAGCCTAACCTTACACCTAAAACACTTAGAGAAAGAGGACAAAAAACCCAAAAGTTAGCAGAAGTAAAGAAATCTTAAAGATCAGATCAGAAATAAATGAAAAAGAAATGAAAGAAACAATAGCAAAGATCCATAAAACTAAAAGCTGAGAAGATAAACAAAATTGATAAACCATTAGCCAGACTTATCAAGAAAATAAAGGGAGAAGACTCAAATCAATAGAATTAGAAATGAAAAAGGAGAAGTAACAACTGACACTGCAGAAATACAAAGGATCATGACAGATTACTACAAGCAACTATATACCAAAACAATGGACAACCTGGACCAAATGGACAAATTCTTAGAAAAGCACAACGTTCCAAGAGTGAACCAGGAAAAAATAGAAAATATAAACAGACCAATCACAAGCACTGAAATTGAAACTCTGATTAAAAATCTTCCAACAAACAAAAGCCCAGGACCAGATGGCTTCACAGGCGAATCTTATCAAACATTTAGAGAACAGCTAATACCTATCCTTCTCAAACTCTTCCAAAATATAGCAGAGGGAGGAACACTCCTAAACTCATTCTATGAGGCCACCATCACTCTGACACGAAAACCAGACAAAGATGTCACACACACACACACAAAAAAAACTACAGGCCAATATCACTGATGAAGATAGATGCAAAACTCCTCAACAAATTACTAGCAAACAGAATCCAACAGCACATTAAAAGGATCATACACCATGATCAAGTGGGGTTTATCCCAGGAAAGCAAGGATTCTTCAATATGTGCAAATAAATCAACAGGATACACCATAAAAACAAATTGAGGAATAAAAACCATATGATCATCTCAATTGATTCAGAAAAAGCTTTCAACAAAATTCAACACCCATTTATGATAAAAACTCTCCAGAAAGTAAGCTTAGAGGGAACTTACCTCAACATAATAAAGGTCATATATGACAAACCCACAGCCAACATAGTTCTCAATGGTGAAAAACTGAAACTATTTCCACTAAGATCAGGAACAAGACAAGGTTGCCCACTTTCACCACTATTATTCAACATTACTTTGGAAGTTTTAGCCACAGCAATCAGAGAAGAAAAAGAAATAAAAGGAATCCAAATAGGAAAAGAAGAATTACAGCTGTCACTGTTTGCAGATGATATGATATTATACATAAAGAATCCTAAAGATGCTTCCAGAAATCTACTAGAGCTAATCAATGAATTTGGTAAAGTAGCAGGATACAAAATTAATGCACACAAATTTCTTGCATTCCTATACACTAATGATGAAAAATATGAAAGTGAAATTAAGGAAACACTCCCATTTACCATTGGAACAAAAAGAATAAAATATCTAGGAATAAACCTACCTAAGGAGACAAAAGACCTGTATGCAGAAAACTGTAAGACACTGATGAAAGAAATTAAAGATGATACAAGTAGATGCAGAGATATACCACGTTCTTGGATTGGAAGAATCAACATTGTGAAAATGACTCTACTACCCAAAGCAATCTACAGATTCAATGCAATCCCTATCAAACTGCCAATGGCATTTTTCACAGAACTAGAACAAAAAACTTCACAATTTGTATGGAAACAAAAAAGACCCTGTATAGCCAAAGCAATCCTGAAAAGAAAAACGGAGGTGGAGGAATCAGGCTCCCTGACTTCAGACTATACTACAAAGCTACTATAATCAAGACAGTATGGTACCAGCACAAAAACAGAAATATAGATCAATGGAACAAGATAGAAATCCAGAGATAAACCCACGTACATATGGTCACTTTATTTTTGATAAAGGAGGCAAGAATATACAATGGAAAAAAGACAGCCTGTTCAATAAGTGGTGCTCGGAAAACTGGACAGCTGCATGTAAAAGAATGAAATTAGAACACTAACACCATACACAAAAATAAATTCAGAATGGATTAAAAACCTAAATGTAAGGCCAGACACCATAAAACTCTTAAAGGAAAACATAGGCAGAACACTCTATGACATAAATCACAGCAAGATCCTTTTGACCCACCTCCTAGAGAAATGGAAATAAAAAGAAAAATAAACAAATGGGACCTAATGAAACTTAAAAGGTTTTGCAAAGCAAAGGAAACCATAAACAAGATGAAAAGACAACCCTCAGAATTGGAGAAAATATTTGCAAATGAAGCAACTAAGGATTAATCTCTAAAATTTACAAGCAGCTCAGGCAGAAGCCTGAGCTCGAAAATGGGCAGAAGACCTAAACAGATATTTCTCCAAAGAAGATATACTGATTTCCAACAAACACATGAAAGAATGCTCAACATCCTTAATCATTAGAGAAATGCAGATCAAAACTACAATGAGATATCATCTCACACCAGTCAGAATGGCTATTATCAAAAAATCTACAAACAGTAAATGCTGGAGATGGTGTGGAGAAAAGGGAACCCTCTTGCACTGTTGGTGGGAATGTAAATTGATACAGCCACTGTGGAGAACAGCATGGAGATTCCTTAAAAAACTAAAAATAGAACTACCATACGACCCAGCAATCCCACTACCTGAGAAAACCATAAATCAAAAAGAGTCATGTATCACAATATTCATTGCAGCTCTATTTACAATAGGCAGGACATGGATGCAACCTAAGTGTCCATCAACAGATGAATGGATATCAAAGAAGTGGCACATATATACAATGGAATATTACTCAGCCATAATAAGAAATGAAATTGAGTTATTTGTAGTGAGGTGAATGGACCTAGAGTCAGTCATACAGAGTGAAGTAATTCAGAAAGAGAAAAACAAATACTGTATGGTAACACATATATATGGAATCTAAAAAAAAAAAAAAAAAAGGTCATTAAGAACCTAGGGGCAGGATGGGAATAAAGATTCAAACTTACTAGACAATGGACTTTAGGATACAGAGAGGGAGAAGGGTTAGCTGGGACAAAGTGAGAGAGTGGCATGGACATATATACACCACCAAATGTAAAACTGATTGCTAGTCGGAAGCAGCTGCATAGCACAGGGTGATCAGCTTGGTTCTTTGTGACTACCTAGAGGGGTGGAATAGGGAGGGTGGTAGGTATGGAGATGCAAGAAGGAAGAGTTATGGGGATATATGTATATGTATAGCTGATTCACTTTGTTATAAAGCAGAAACTAACACACCATTATAAAGCAATTATACTCCACTAAAGATGTTAAAGAAAAAGAAAGAAAAAAAACAATTAAATAATTACAACATACAACCACAACAGAAAGATTTGTGGGTCCACAATTGTAATAGTATTTTTTTAAAAAGGAAAGAGAGAGAGAGAAAGGGGGGAAAAGAAAGAATGTGAGAGAGAATGGCAGGGGCGAAGGGTATAAATCATCTTTGTACAGAACAATACTTATTAACTATCAAATATAAAAGAAATGGTAGAATTAAAAATTATCAATTTCCAGTCACCAGTGTAATAACTGAAACAAGTAATAATCATCAGTGGATCTTAAAGGCTGTTGGAATAAAAAATGTTTGTAGGTTCTCAGAGTAGCTGCCACTGAATACTTATTATGAAGGAAAATATTATTTTACATTGGAACCATTTGGTGATCATCAGCTAAGTGATAACGCTCAGCATTAAACAGAAAGAACCCTTAGCGTTACCACCACAAGCATTGCCAGTATTCGAATGGACAATGCGTTTCCCGAAGTGATGCAATAACATTGTTTATTCAATTTAAAAAGTACACGAATCAGAAATGGTTCTTCTTTTCCTATTGGACTTGTCTTATTTCCACTTTGAAGATGAAATCAACACATGGCAGGAGCCCAGAGCCAAGAGAGTTGCATCAAATCAGGGCCAAAGCCCAATTACATCATGACAGAAACATCCCACATATGGAGTTTCTGTTATTTGAGGTAACACATCCTTTTATGTTTGGACAAATTGAGTTGGAGTTTACTGTGATCAACTGCTTGATTCTTCACACAGAAAAAAAGTTAAAAATTCCCAATCTTCTGTTGCATAGGTTGCTCTTTTCATATCTCAAAGAATTCATCATTTAGTATATATCTCATTTTTTTAAATGTGTGAAGGGAGTTACCATTTGTTCACAGTGATCTTAGTATTATATTTTAAAACTACTTAGAAGTTCTCTATGACATCAAGGCTAAAGTGACACAGATCTTTGCTTCATTGTTCTTTGTCTAGCCAAATACAGTGACAAATGGGCACTTTTATTGTATACTTCTAAATAATAGCTTATTCAAATATTATAAGAATTAAATGGACTTTAACCTTCCCTAGCTCCCAATAGTTAGTAATATGACATCACTAACACTTACAGGTAAAATCAGGTAAAATCAATTTACCCTGGAATTAGATAATTAAACAAATATGATAGCTCCAGATGTCAATATATTTTGAAACTGTATAATATTGTAGCCAAAAACTTTTAAGAAAATGATTTTGAATATAGACACACACATACTTTAAGATTCACAAAGTACTACAGTTCTGTTAGCATTTATTTTACTAAAAGTTGTGTTTAAGATATTGTTAATATAGTCTACCTTAGCATATCTTAAATTTTCTTGCATAAAATATTCATGAAAATTGAAAATAAATACTGAACAAAAACGTCACAAGTCGGATATTAAAGGGCTGAAATTATACCTTCAATTTGAAATATGCATGACCACAAATTATTCATGGCTAGAAAGGTAACAAAATTTTTGGAAATCACTAGAAATATCTGTGAAAACAGGTGTTATAATGGGCAAGCCAAACAGACAAATTAGTGCTGCAAAGAAGCAAAGCCGAAATGTATTACTTCCAACTGTATGTGGAATAATAAGATACCTGACTACCTAAGTCTCTTATTATAATCAATACAATGACAGAAACACTTGTGACCATAACTATAATTAATTTGGGGCTTATGCTGTGTAGAATACAATATGTTTCACATGAGTTTTAATTATTCTTGTCATAAGAAAGGAAGAAACAGTAGTATATGCTCACTTTGCACATACGTGTAGCTAAGGATGCATTATTACCAATGAAGATATCTAATTTGAGTTCAACACCTTACTCATACAACCCAATACAAGAACTTACTTCTGAGAAAAGCCTCGTTAATAGTAATGATTTGACCTACTATTACAAAGTAACAATAACCTTCATTAGACATTTGTAAAACACAGAAAAACAAAATCACACGAAAATACCATGCAGGGTCCAAAAATAATTGAGTCAAATTTTAACGTGTGCATGTATATCTTTCTAGTTTATTAAAATAATTTAACTTAAAATACTTCAAATTTATGATGGTAATACCAACATAAACCTGTTTTTTCACTTATTAGTTTTTCACGTAATTTCCTATTCTAAGGTAGCATAATCAATGGCTGCAGAAATTTAATTCTCCAGCTATGTTATTATTTTTCTCTTTATTCTATTTTATTATACTAATAATTCATGTTCCTTATAGACAAATTAGAAAAGACCATAAACTACAAGGAAATTAGCATAAATTCTTCCAAATTCTAACCCTGCTAAACTTAAGTATATATTGCTTTATTTTCTTATGAAAATATATTAACACACATGATTGATAAAATGGACATTCAATAATACTTGAATTTTTTTCATTTAGCAAAACATTTTAGAATTATTTGCAATTCAACAATACATTGTGTTGAGCACAATGTGGGGCCAATGTCTCTGAAGTTATTAAATCGGTCTCAAGTGATGATAATTTCCCTTCTGACCCCATGACGATCCTAACTTGATATCCTGTAACTTAGAGATCAACTTCAAGGTTAATTATCATCAACATACGTTATAAAATATAGTAGTTTAAAGGGAGAGCAAAACAGATGAAATTGGGCTAGAGATACAGACATATGCATGCATTCTTTCTACAGATCAAATAAAATATAGAAAGCTATTACAGACCTTATTTTTTTCTTTCTTTACTACCCAATTCAAGTTCCATTTACCTTCAGCACATACCTTCACTGGTTAGGGTTTTTTTTTTTGTTGTTGTTGTTGTTTTCACTTTGTGTTGGGACCCAAAACCACATTCTTGAAAAAAATAAAAGCCCTTATAGCACATATCTGCATTGAGTTGTTATGGTTGTTCATTCACTGTTTGTAGTGCATTTAGAAGTACTAGGTTGTGTCTCAGAGGATCCCCTGTGTTCTACAGGTACCACTCCAGTATCAGCTCTATTTCCATTTAATAATCAGAATTAATATCTCTAAGCAATGCTGTAATCCTCTCTATTGCATGTAAATTCAGTGGCATGAGAATTCAATGGCTAAGCAACATCTTAATGTCCAAGACAATGGAACCATTGTTGAGTTCCCTGGTGGAAGTTCAAGCCCGTGTAGAAGACTGAAGTCTTGAGGCTAGGAAACAACAATTTAAGAGCAGGTTATTAATTTCTAACTTTCTCTCCTTGATTCCAACTTCCTCTCCTTGATTTCTAGAGCTTTGTACACTGTTTCACAGGAGAAAGTGTATAGAATGGTAACTGGTTCAGGTAATAGACCACATGCTTTACAACAGAACACTAAACTCACAAGGTTTTTCTCCCACCTAGAATCATCATTTTGTTTTAAACAGATCTCTTTGTTGGCTTCTAAGTCAAGCTATTTCTAGCTGATGGGGAGCATGGTAAGACCTGTGAATTACATAGGCTTGAGCCTGCTACATTACTTCTTTTGCTATGAAAGAAATTGTGTGATCAGAAACAGTGCTTACTATAGCAGGCTCATTAAACCCGGGGAGAGTGATAGTGCCATATTATGGTTTCAGCAGGAAAGGTCAATCCATATTCATAGTAAATGACCATTCTAGTGAAAACACATTTCTGCATCTCCCCTCATAAACGAGGTTCAATATAAACTTCCACCAGGTGGCTGGCTGATATACTCAGAAAAGGATGTTATTTGATTGAGTGTAGAGGAAATTTTTAAGAGTAAGATAACATTATGGCCAAATGGATTTTTCCTAGAAGAATACAAATTTGCAAAACTGATCCTTTAACCAGTTAGGAAATTGTATCAGTAATGCAAAATATTCCCTCAAAGGAGATACCAGGCTCAGATAACTTTACATCAGGAGCCAACAAACAAACAGGAAAAAGGTAATTCTGATTTTATACTGATTTATACATATTTCAGAAAATAGAAAAGTAGGGACACTCTGCAACTTTTATGAGTCTGATATAGCCTTGATATAAAAATAAAACAAAACAAAATTCAGCATAGATTATAATATAACTACATATGAGTCTCAGTGAATTTAGATACAAAAATACAAAGAAAATATAACCAAACTCAGCAATATATAAAATATACTAACCAAGACGGACTTATACCAGAGTAGTTGGTTTGGTTTATTATTAGAAAATATACTAATAAAACAAACCAATAAAATGTTTTTTCAATAAAATGTTGTTTTTCAATAGAAGAAAAATAATTTTACGATTCCAACAAATATTTATAAAAAAGAAAAACCAAGTTAGAAATAGAAGACAATCGGGCTTCCCTGGTGGCGCAGTGGTTGAGAGTCCGCCTGCTGATGCAGGGGACGTGGGTTCGTGCCCTGGTCTGGGAGGATCCCACATGCCGCAGAGCAGCTGGGCTCGTGAGCCATGGCCGCTGGGCCTGCGCATCCGGAGCCTGTGCTCCGCAATGGGAGGGGCCACAACAGTGAGGGCCCCGTGTACTGCAAAAAAAAAAAGAAAAAAAAAAAAGAAATAGAAGACAATCTTACTTATTTTAATAAAGGATATCTACAAAAACTTATAGAAAACAATATGCTTAGTTTTAAAATGTTAAACGAATTTCCTTGCAGCTCTATTTACAATAGCCAGGACATGGAAGCAACCTAAGTGTCCATCATTGGATGAATGGATAAAGAAGATGTGGCACATATATACAATGGAATATTACTTAGCCAAAAGAAATTGAGATATTTGTAGTGAGGTGGATGGACCTAGAGTCTGTCATACAGAGTGAAGTAAGTCAGAAAGAGAAAAACAAATACCGTGGGCTAACACATATATATGGAATCTAAGAAAGAAAAAAAAGTCATGAAGAATCTAGGGGTAAGACGGGAATAAAGACACAGACCTACAAGAGAATGGACTTGAGGATATGGGGAGGGGGAAGGGTAAGCTGGGACAAAGTGAGAGAGTGGCATGGACATATATACACTACCAAACATAAAATAGATAGCTAGTGGGAAGCAGCCACATAGCACACGGAGATCAACTCGGTGGTTTGTGACCACCGAGAGGGGTGGGATAGGGAGGGTGGGAGGGAGGGAGATGCAAGAGGGAAGAGATATGGGAACATATGTATATGTATAACTGATTCACTTTGTTATAAAGCAGAAACTAACATACCATTGTAAAGCAATTATACTCCAATAAAGATGTTAAAAATAAAAAAGGATACAATGAAGACCATTATTAACATTTTATTCAATATTTTACCAGATGTCTTATATAACAAAAGAAAAATTCATAATGACTTAAAAGGAGAAACACATTATGTTATTCAAACATGATGTGTATATGATTGTTTATAAAAATATACAAAATTATTTAATAATTATGCAAGTTAAAGCTACATGTTAATAATTATACAAGATGTAAAACAAATAAACACAAATAAATTGCATACTTACACACTAGCAAACAACAGAAAATTTAGTTAAAATAGATTCACCATAGCAAGAAAATATACAAATTACATCAGAGTTCATTGTTAAGTGTTTTAAAACTAGTTCAAGATATTTTAAAAACTTAAGTAAGTGGATAGGTACACAAAAATCTTGGCTAGGAATACACCCTACCTTACTACCTTAATGATATCTCTTCTATGAAAGTCTGTTAATTTCATGAATCTTAAAAGTGATCCTAAAGTTTACATGGAAGGATAAAAGACCAAGAACAGCTAAGAGAGTATTGAAGGAGAACAAAGAGAGGTTAGGACTTCCTTGGTAACAAATATGATCATAAAGCGATGGTAATTAAGCCATCATGCTGCTGGCCCAGAAGTGGACAAATAGACTAATGGAACACAGCTAAGGGACTCGAGGAAACTCACACATATATGGACACCTGAGCTATCATAAGAGGTAGATATACAAATCAGTGGGAAAATATAGGAGAGTTTTCAGCAAATGGCAGAGGGAAAATGATTTACCTACTGAGAGACTGAAAATATGAAAAGGCAATGGCCAGATCACGTATAACAATAGAACTCTGACTCAAAACCTTGCAGCAACCAGTTAAGCTTGATAGTGGATATATGTGCTCATTTTATTAGTATACTCAAAACTACATATAAATCTAATGCACTGTCTTTTGTATATGTGATATATTTCACAATAAAAAGTAAAAAAATAATGCCTCTTCTTTATGTAGTCCCCCTAAAGGGCAGAATTAGCAGCTATGAAAGGTCACGGACAAAAAATATACTCAAAGATAGAACCAGCAACTGGAGTTTAGCCAAACAAGACACATCATTTTCTGTAAAAACAGAGAGGTCACCCTAATTTGATCCATGGATTTTACATGAGCCATGGATCAGTTATCTACTATATGTTTGTATTTTTTTCATTTTCCAAATGGGGTTTTTATTGCAGTTAACCCCTGTTCTATCATCGTAGAGTATTTTGGAAGCAAATAAATTACCTTTCAGCTTATGTATAGGTCACTGGAACATGAAGTGTCACATCTGGACCTCATAGAGAGGAAAACATAGATACACACTTCTAGCTGAGTACAGAAACTGGTTTAATGGAACAGAGGCTAGTGTGTTTTGAAGTACATTTATAGATGTTAGGTAGTCTGCAGAGTATTCTATAGCAGTCATAGTAGAACGAATACTTAAATTACTCCCTTGCCATTTCCCACCATGGAGGCTTAAAAAAATTAAACAATGAACAATATATCAAATTCCAGCTTCCCTTGCATCTAGGAATGGCAAGGCAATGCGATCTAGTTCTTGTCCATGTGACCTACATTGAAGTAAAGCTTATACTTTTCTTATCAAAGACTCCTTTGTCATTCCCCTTTGCATTCTTCCTTGAATGTGATATCTGGATGGGAAGGATACTAAATAAGTCAAACACATAAGTCAAAATTCATAAGATGGTGGAAGAAAAAGAAGAGCCGGAGTGGGGGACAAAAACTTGGTCCTTGATGGCATCGCTGAGTAGTCGATGTCAACAGCCATCTACTTAATGTATTTTTTAACAAATGCAAACTCCTAATTTTTAGAACTGTTATGTTCTGTGTTCTTTTGATTTAACAGTATTCCTAGCTGAGATACAACAAAATTTTTGTCTAGTTCCATTTTTAATAACTCTGCCTTACCCTCACCACAAGGAATTTCACCTCCCGTTATCACAGTTTGCTGCTGCTCACTACAACCACCCCCCAACCCCATCCGCACACACATGCTCACTGGAGGGATGTTTTCTTAATTTAATGTAGATGTAGATACACATGTGAAACAACTGAGATGTGAGAGTGTTTCCAAGGAGTGAGAATATGACATGGCTACCACGAAAATAGCAACTTTCTATTTTTAAAGGCAATGGATGTTCATTATGATCCATCTCAATTCAACCCCATTTATTCTATATAGAGTCATAATTCTTATTTTCTTGGGTTTTTTTATTAGTCTTTATTTGTGGCATTTTTCCCTAGTGCTTTGTGGTATGTTTTTTCCTAACTTTTTTCCTGTGCCTTCATAGGTGTTATAGAAAGAGCTGAGGAAGGATGCACTGTGGGCTACTAGCCCCTAATTGTTTACCAGATGTTATATCTACATCTTTAGATCCACATATATCCTCACCCAGGGCTTATGTAATATATAGTTGAATTATGTTCACCGAGAGTGAAAAGTTAAAGATGTGTTTGTTCAGTTTTACTGTTTGCATATTTCAGTAACAACTGGATTTTATCTTCCTATTAGCTTAAAACAATTAATTCAATCAATTGTAGCAAAATAATACAACTATTGTGGGTTTTTTTTGTTTGCTTGTTTGTTTTTTCCTTATTTTCCCTTCTTTTTTTTGCGGTATGCGGGCCTCTCACCGCTGTGGCCTCTCCTGTTGCGGAGCACAGGCTCCGGACGCGCAGGCTCAGCGGCCACGGCCCACAGGCCCAGCCGCTCTGCGGCACGTGGGATCCTCCCGGACCGGGGCACAAACCCACGCTGCCCGCATTGGCGGGCGGACCTCTCAACCACTGTGCCACCAGGGAAGCCCTGGGGTATTTTTTTAATGATTAGGTCACTCTAAGTGTTTTCTGATGATCTCTTATAACATTGCAAATTCCTCAGATTGACCTTATTTGAATTTCTCCATTGGAATAACCAAGACAAAAACCATCTTTAAGCACCCAGTTAAAGAGTTATTTTTGTGACTAATAAATTAATAAAAGTTTGTAAAAAAATCATTTACTTAGCTAAAATCATTTAAAAAATTATCCTATACTTACATAAAAATACAATGCCAGTCTTAACAAGCCATCTTTAGTTGTATTTCAAACCTATCTCTAGTCACAAAGAAGTTGGGAGTGAAGATGTAAATTTATTGTAAATAAGTATTTATAACTGTTAAACATCTAGAATCAGAACAAGTGAATGCAAACATAGGTTCCTATGTTATCAAACTATAAAACTATACTAACCTAAAGAAACAAAAACACTTTGAAGAAAATATTACATGCACTTTAGTTCAAGATGAGTATTAACAGCAGAATATGTTGATACATTTTTTTTTCTTCTATGTTTAAACAGCCTTAAATATAACATTAGTTCTTAGTGGTAATTATTAACATTAGTTCTTAGTGGTAATTAGTGGTAATTATCATTCTGTGTGGCTGAACACCAAAATAATGTTTGTAAACCTTGGATAACAGTCATTTCCCTTGGATAATAGTCATTTCACAGTGCTAAAAGTAACGTATTTATTTGGGATTGTTTATTAGCAGGCATTTTATATGGTTCAAAAGAGTTAAGCGTTGTGTCATGACAGATTATAAACGTATTTTGGAAAGTATGTTAGTCTCTCTGCAGTAAAAAGCAAAATTTTGATTGTTATTCAGTCAGAATCTCACCACGGATAGTCAGGAAGGAGTATAGGTAATGTGAGACAGGTTTTACCTCAGAAACTCATTCTTTTATGTCCTCTTCCTGCATTAAATTTTGTTTTAATAGGTCATTTTGGAGCAATCGCTTTATGACACCAAATTGTAAACATAATGATTTTCTTGGATGGGAAAGAGATGTTTGGAAATGAAATTTGTCTGAAGGGTGATGGACAGATAAGAAATAACATCATTAACAAATATTTATTGAGCACCTAGGACACACAGGGCTGTGTGCCAGAGAGACGTACAGATGTGCTTTTCTGGAATGAAGCCTGAAAAGGCCTGGGTAACACAGGTAAACTTGGACTCAAGCTTGGCTTATGTCCTCATTACTTCCCCTTTCATTTCTTCCTCCTGTCCAGTTTCCTGTACTGTTTTTATTTTTTCATGTGACCCTCACTCCTCTTATTCCCTTTTCAGCTTTGTTGTTCTCTTACAAGATTTAAACATAATTTAAAATGCATATGATACCTAAGCATCTGAAGTTTATATGGTGACATAGATCATTCTACCTTCTAATGTTTCATATCTTCAATATTCTACTCATGTGACGTCCCTACAGAATTCTGGACTTTGTCCATTTTTTCTAAGAAAGTAGGTCAAACTTGTTAATTTTTTTTCTTTCCTTCACTTTTCCATAAACGTTCAAGGCAGATCACAGTAAACATGTTGCTGAAATATCTTGCCAGTACAGTGAAGTTCTGTCTCCATTCTGGACATCCTGTCTATTCTTGGCTGACATCAAGTACTGCCCTTGAACAGGAAGAGGCTCCATTGTCTTTTCACAGTAGATTGTGCAGGTCTTTATTTTATGTTGAACTTCCTTTCCATTTCCTTTCTGCTCGATTCTCTCTCTAAGGCTTTTCCATTTTAATTAGACTAGTCAATTACACAAGAGAATATTTCACATACTTAAAGCCAGTAGAGTTTTCCATCCATTTTTACAAATGTAGCCTTTTAACTCAGTTAAGAGCTTTTCAAAATCCTGTCTTCTTAAAAGCACGGGTAAGGCATTTATTAATGCTTGAGATTCTCCATTCATTCCCATTATGTCTCTGGCAAGTTATTTCTTAGTATCATAGTTAGTTATCTTCACTTCCCTCCATGGTTTCCTTTTCCATTTCCCTATTTACAGTCTCTATTTTCTCTTTTGTTTAGAAGGCAGAATCCCTGAATGATTCAAAGTGCATTCCAAACAATAATTGGAAATTGTACTTGCTGCAAAAATTCATTAGTTTTAGTTCTTAAACCATAGGTCTAAAATCAAAGGAATTTAAGATATAGTTCAGGCTGGTAAAGAAGTCAATGGCAGAAGAATTGTGACAATACCAAGTCATAAGTTAAGGCAAACCCTCAGGAGTACTGTGCAGTCAGCTTTTTCATAAACCTAGCTAATGACCAGCTTGCTATTACCTGGAATCATATATTAACAGAGAATGTGACATGAAAAACCTCCAGGTCACCCAGAGGATTCCCTGACATGTCTGGGTTGCCTCTACCATTCAAAACAATGCTGTACAACTCTTTCAAGTGTCAGCATGGTGTGGTGTTGAGTACAGCCAAGGAGCGGTCAATATTGACTCGTTTCCTCACTGTAGTTGTCCTTTGTATCTTAATAATGTGGTGTTCATCAGTAGGGTAATTCATAAAATTGTCCCAGAGACAGTGTCTAATTTGGGGTCCTTCCCTTTGTCATGCACGACTACATACACTTAAAAGAAAAGGATATTTCCGTGTTCTCCTGACATGAATATTGAGTTTGACTAAAGATGAGTCCTTGCCAGAAATAACAACTGTGAGCAATCTAGGCTGTGAGCAGTGGGAATGCACGTTGCTTCGGCTAACTGCCCAGTGCTCTTTGAGAAGTTATCCAGCATGGAGGTTTCGTTGAAGGAAGAGAGGTTGAGGCCAAAATGAAAAATACCAGCAATTTATTTCTCCAAAACCAGAAAACAAAAATGCTCTTAAGGATTCCCTAGGAAATATGTCAGCTATTTTGGCGTAGCTTTACTACTTATACTAATGTTTCTTCTCCTGTTTCTTAAATAGAAGGATCCTTCTTCTATTTTCTTTTATATTTACACAGAGCACCTCAACAGTAAATAAACACGGTATTAAATTTTGCATGTTAACCTACTGCCAATAAATGCATTTATATATAACTAACCTTTGTAGGAAGAATGGAAATTTACAAAGTTGAGAACTGTATACTCTCCCTGGAAGTAGTCAATCAATGGTGAAGTGAGTAAAAAGGATGTTAGGAATATTAGAAATTATATCTTATATTCCTAGGTATGCCCCTACATTTTTTTCTGGTTGAAATTTTGGCAGGCTCATTTTTCTACTACACTAAAATGTTCTGTGATTAAATAGAGATTTGGGAAACTAGAAGAGATAATGAAAAAAAAAAAAAAGGATGGGAGCCTTCCAGAGGAAGTTTGCAAAAACCAGGTCATCTCATGCATTATGGGAACACTAACAACATTTTCACACATCAGTTATAAGGCCAGAAAACAAACAACAAACAAATAAAAAGGGTGAAAGATCTCCAGAGCCAGTATATTAATTTTTCTTCCCTTCTCCTTAGGAGACAAAAAATAAAAGATGAGAGGGATTTGTGCTAATAGTGACTAGCAGTTACTGAGCAACATAATAGGGGCTAGGTGCTGTCTTGAGCACTTTATACAGTTATCTTGTTTAATCATCAAAACACTGGCGTAATATTATTAAGTTTGGGTTCTCATATAGGTCATTATATGAAGCCCATAATGCAAATGTAATTTTTTTTGTAATAGGCTATTTTCCCAAATATTTTATCTTAAACAAGAGCATGATACAAATACAATTTATGAAATGACACATTTTATATTGACAATGAGAATGACCACAATGGTGGCATTTGCAAAGCTTTTTCATAAGTTTATTTGTTTATAATTTATTTCTCAAATACTTATTAATTATCTGCACAAGCCAAGCTCCATGCATAGAGCTGTGAACAAGACAAACATGGTCTCTTATCCTCCTAAAGCTTTTCTGGCCATAAAGAGAATACAGAAATGGTTATAATTATGTATGCTATGAAAGGAACATATGAGATGTGGAAGTATATGTGGGGTGGGGGAACTAACTCAATTTGAGGGTCAGGGAAGGTTGTCATCAGGAAAAGGCATTTAAACAGAAAACTAAAAGACAGAAGTGACTGGCTGAAGCTCTGTTTTGCAAGGACAAAAGGGCAATAGTTGAGATAGGAATTGGAAACAAAGACAGGAACCAGAATGTGTAAGTCTTCTCAAACTATTACTTAAAAGACTGAGATTTATCCTAAGGGAATGCAGAAATGAAAACAACCTTAATATGGTAAAAAATAATTAATCACCATTAATTAATTAGCAGAGTTTTCACAATGTTGACCTAGGTGCCCAGAGGAGAAATATTGATTCAACCCACATTCCAAAGCTCAGCACTGATCATAATCTCTGGCTATGACCACTCTCCTGATTAGATCTTCCTCTTCTAACCACAATTTCAGAGTGTAGAGGCTTAGAAAATTGAATTGCAACTTTTCATTTTAGATTTCCCATTTTTGATGCTTCTTTAGAGAGTTATGCTTTCTCCAGTTTGAATACCTCAATCATCAGGTTTTCCCAAGTGAAAATCTTATAGCAGGCAATTTCTCTTCCTACACCACTCATCAGCCCTTTATTTGGTCATGTTCTTGTTCAGGGGTCAGAAAACTTTGTAAAGGGCCAGAGAGTAAATGTTTTGGGCATTGTCATCCATATGATCTCAATTCTGACACTGTAGCAGAAGCAGCCATAGACAATGGGCAAATAAATAGTTACAGCTTTTTGCCAATAAAACTTTATTTGTGAAAACAGGCTGCCAAATTTGGGTAGTAGTTTGCAAACCCCTACTCTTGACTAATTTATCTGTCCCCAGGCTACGTAGGTCCTCTCAATATGTTTCTCTTCAGAGCACCCTTCCAGGCAGTATACCCTACCATATCTCAGACTTCATTGTTCCTATACAATTTACCCCTACAGGAGTCACCTTGCCAGTGTTGTAAATAGTGGATTAATATTTGAGAACAGGATGGTTATTATTGGGTTGACTATGCTTTCGCACTATTATTCATGACAAAGCCCCAAATTTCTATCCAGTCAAGATTTTATGGCAGACTCCCTACCTAGTGTCTAATTGTCTTTGGTTCTGGCTTCTACTTTCCATCCCAAAGGCATTCTTTAATTCTAGTTCCCATGGTTTCTCAATCTTCTTCAATTTATTCAATTACCTATGGTTGGTTGAATAAAGTATTGCCTTTAGCTGTTCTTTCTGAAAAAGATAATATAGGTATTTTATGTATGTAAATTTTGGTATTTTACCTTAAGTTGGCATGTATTTTCCCTGAGAATTTTGAAACTACTATTTTTTGTTTATTTTTTCTAGGTCTGCCTATAGTATGAAGTCTTAATCTGATTGCATTTGGATTAAGCTCCGGCCTCTCTAGGAACTGTAACAAACTTCACTGCACCCCAGAAGGCAATTCCTAATGCTTCAGCTACAGACCATTGGTACCCCAGAAAATTCCTCTCCCATACAGTGGACTATATCCACACCCTCTCTGATGACGCTTGAAAGTCAGCCTCCTGGATGAGATGGAGAGGTTGAGGCCCTTCCAAATTTGTTCCTTCCTTGAATACTCTCCTTTATCTTAAAAGTAGTATAGTCTCCCTTTATCCTTAAAAGTAGTATAGTCTCCCTATGTTTGCTATTCCTATGATCTTTGGAGTCCTCTTTTACATGTTTTTGTAGTTAACCTCCTTTAGCTAGTTAATACAATTTTATATCAGGGGTCAGCAGACTATGGCCCATAGGCCAAATCCTGACTGCTACTTGTTTTGTAAATAAAATTTTACTGGAACACAGAAAATTTTGTATGCTTGATAGTACACTTGTTACTATATACTGCAATAGCTCATTTAACTCTTATGACAGCCTTTGAAGTGAGTAGATACTGTTTTCATTTTATATGAAAGGAAAGTGAGATAAATTATATAACCAAGTATTAGTGAAACAACACGTAAAACATTGACCAGCTTAAACTGGTTTTGCCTCTTTAACTAGGTTGTTGATTATTCAGATTGAAATAGCACCAGCTGAAACTGGTTTTGCTTTCTTAAAGCAGGTTGTCCATTAAGCAAACCTTTAGTTATTTTTTCAGAGACAGCACTGTGCATGTGCAAGATGGAAACCCAACTCTCCAGGATGACCCTGGAACCAAGAATCTTCAGTCTACAGCACTTAAAGAATAGAAATGTTGCCACCAGAGCCCTTTATGAAGTGTGAAGTCCTTCACTGAGGGAAATATGGCTTCCAGTAGCAGGAATAACTTATATGGACTAATTCATGACTAGCCAATCAGCTTCCGAGTTCTAACTCTGAATCTAGGAGACAGATTTGAGAGCCTTGCCTCCTACCTCCTTGCCTGTCCACCTCACAATATAGCTCTTTCTTTTCTCAAAAGCTGATGCCACAGTATTTGCTTCTATGAGTGTTAGGCAGTAAGCCCTTGCTTGGAACATAAACAAGTATATACCTATACTTAAAGCAAGTATAAGAGTAGGACTGAACTCATTGGTTTATAACTCAAAGAGTGAAGTGTTATCTACCACAAGAATTTTGCCTTCCATATTTCCTTTGATTATTTCCCCCACTGGCATAGCCTAATATGACCTGATAATAAAGACTGCTATGTAAATTTATTTTCCAAAATGAGCACCTCCATATCTTATATAAAAATAAGGTAATTTAAAGGAAATTCATGAATTGTTCAGATCAGAATGTTAATAGGTTCCTAAGTAAAATGAATTTACTGTCAACTCAGTTCTCTAATAAGCATTGAGTAAGCTTCTTAGAATGCTCAATGTGAAACTGTGAAAAATAAATACTATAGTATATGGTCCATGTTGTAAGGCAGTTTACAATCTGATGATGCTACTTCTGGGGTGTTTTCCAACATCAACAACCAATTCTCGCCTGCCAGACACCAACTTGGTGTTCAACAACTTCACTCAATTCTGACTAACTACCTAGAGTTAGCACCGACCCCACAGTGTAAGGGTTCAGTATCACAGGATTGACCCCCACTTCAGACACCAATCACAAATCCTGGGCCACCCACATTTCTGGTCAACTGACTGTAAGTCGATAGTCCCTAGGATTGCCTCCTCAGATTCAATAATTTGTTATGGAACTCACAGAACTCAGAAAATCACATTTCTTACTTACAAGTCAAGAGTAGCCAGATGGGCTTCCCTGGTGGCGCAGTGGTTGAGAGTCTGCCTGCCGATGCAGGGGACACAGGTTCGTGCCCCAGTCCGGGAAGATCCCACATGCCGCCGAGCGGCTGGTCCCGTGAGCCATGGCCGCTGAGCCTGCGCGTCCGGAGCCTGTGCTCCGCAACGGGAGAGGCCACAACAGTGACAGGCCCGCGTACCGCAAAAAAAAAAAAAAAAAAGGAGTAGCCAGATGGAAGATATGAATAGGGCAAAGTATAGGAGGGGAAGTGGGAGCTTACATGTCCTCTCTGGGCATCCCAGTACCATGAGTTCATGGTACCATGAGCTTAATCTCCAGTCCCTCCCCCTCCATTAGACTATACAGGGGCCCCACCCTAAGTCACATCATTAGCATAAACTTAGTGTGGTCTGAAGGGGTGCATTATGAATAACAAGACTCCTATCACTAGAAAAATTCCAAGGCCAGGGGCAAAGACCAAATATATTTTGTATTATAGCATACTACTTATGTGTATTATGTCTATATTCTGACTTAGAGGTCTTTTGACCCTTCCTTAATGTAGGGGTCATTTTTATGTTTTAAATATACCAGTAGGAAACCCAGTATCCTGGGCTAAATGTTTGATTGTGAGGATAATAACTTGGCACTTTAAAAAAAGGCTAAAATTATGTTATTAAGTCAATTATAATACATTAAACAATAAATGTTAATTTTAAAAGATAATGTTATTAATTTGTCTGACCTCACCTTCTAGATCTCAATGTTTTAATTATTTAGTTAACTATGTTTTAAAAGTAATTTCAGTGGTATTTCCTACTAAACATAGTCTCACCTCCTATCTTCAGGTTATTGAATTTGTCCCACCTACGTGCTGCAGAAGATAACAACCTATTCACAAAAAGCCTAGGCTTCTTCAAGTATTTCTAATTAACAGGTAAGTATAAACCAGGAAAAAATGTCCCAAGGAAAATATGATTCAAATAAATATTTGAAAAATATATTCTCAAGGAATATATACATCTGACATATAGTAAGAGCCCACAATAAGTGGAATAGATGAGTACAGTAAGTTTTACATTCATAAGGAAGAAAAAAAACCACAGTCATATTTTCATTAAAAGACATTTAATTTCCATTTTGGTACATTATATTTATAGTAAGGGCTAGTAATTATTAGTAAGGGCTGTAATTATTAACTCAGACATTTTCTATGAAATAATGAAATATTTCTGTTTTTATTTCTACGAAATAACACATTCTAGAATGATATAGATTATTGAATGAAGAAGGAAAAAAATAGTAAGACATTCAACACACGGATATGCTTACATGTTTCTGATAATTATAATAATCTAATTGACTTCTTCCTCAGCCCTCACAGGAGGGTGCCAATTAAAATAAACTACAATTTTGCTATTCAGTCTTTAGTATCAGGCAGATGATATTTGAGTTTGTGAATAGTTTTCTCAATGTGTTCTCCAATTAACCTCAATGGGAATGATTTACAGAAAATCCCTGGGGTTCTCTATGAAAGGAAAAGTCAGACAGGCTACTAGAGGGGAAGGAGCTTTTTATTTGTGCTCTAAAGATCACCTGTGGGCTACTCTGGGGAAAAACTGGTGCCAGTGGAAACATTTAGCTATTGAGGTTAACCCCACTCCCCACCCCCGCCCCAGAGTTTCTTTGTAGTGATTACCAAGGTCAAAGAGATGAACAATAACCAAGACAAATGGAAATTGGGTACAATCCTATAGGGATCTATTCTGCTAAGAGGCTGAGAAAATGTATACAATTCCACACAAATTAAAAAGGATCTGGAGGGCTCAAATTAGAGAATGTGTAAGACTTTCTGAGGAAGGACATTTAAAATGGACTATTCTATCAGATATGAGGCAAATCATTTATCAAAATTAAATACCTGCTTAATTTCTTAATGTATTTTATTATATATACTCACAGTCCAGTGCAGTTGTGTGTTTCAGCCATCAGGATTAGCTAATAAGTAATTACAAATATTAACCAAAGAGGCCAACATTGACTATGAAGTAAAACAACAGAAAACATTCATTTATAGAAGTTTTGATTATTGTGTAATATCAATGAGGTAAATTCATATATTCACATCAACTTGAGACGGAGATAATATTTTTGTGTTAGTTCACACCAAATACTAGATTATTGAAACTCTTAATTCTGAATATTAACCAATTAATGAATGTTTATTCACTCAAGAAATAGTATTAAGAATTATTGTGAGCCACACATTTATTGGACACTGGGGAGGCAGAAAACCCTTGCTTTCAATTTTGCATGTTATAAGAAATGATTAAAACATTGCAAAAAATAAAAATAACAGAAATTGATGATAAAAAGGAATGAGAAAATGTAATCTATAACATCAAATCTGGTTCTTGGAAATGTTCAATAAATTATACTGTTTTTTAAAAGTCTTAAAAAAACAGATATTTCCTTTGTTTATCCATCCTAGATAGAGTTAAAACATGGCAAATATGACAACTTATTTTTAGAGTCCAGCTTTAACTTCAGACAAAACTAAATTAGAAAAGTGAAAAAATAACTCTAAGAAAATCTAACCTGTGAATATAAATACAAATATTTCAAAGTAAAAAATATAACAAATAAATACAGCAGTCTTAAAGTAATTTTACCTTTTGACCAACCAGAGTTCACCTCTGATATTAAGGAAAGGTAACAATAAAAAAAAATCTAACCGTAATTCAATGTATTAGCCACACTGGGAATATATCAATTAAAAAACTCCTTCCCTAAGGCACTTCTACCAAAATCCATAATATTATCTCAGATCCAGTTAAAAGGTAGACTTATAAGAATTGTTACCATTAATCAACTCTTAGCTAGTTAGAGGAAGATGATAACTCCTTAGTTTTGTAAAGGAAATCATCCAAAAACTTCATCACACTAATAATGAAACTTCTGAAGCACTCTCATTAAGTTGGGAGCAAGAGAAGGGTGCCCTTTTTCACAGTCTCTATTCAGCATTGTCTTGTAGGATCTCGTCATAAAATAAAGAAATAAAATGTTACACATATTTGTAATAAATCATCCACACTTATGTATTTTTCAAAAAAAGGTATTTTTTATTCCAAGAGCTGGAAAAGGTATTTTTTATTCCAAGAGCTGGCATAATCAGTTGTGATATAAAGAATTTATAAGAAAGTTCTATAAGGTATCTAGGACCAGAACACAACAATTTTCACATAAATGCCAGCTATGATCAATAGTTGTGGGAAGAAGGGGGTCTATTCATAAAGACAAATGATGATTTTTAGCTTTTCATTCTGTTTATACTATATTAGTCTTAAAATACACACAATACATACATATATATATGTGTGTGTGTATGTATATATCACTCATGTAAGAAATCAGTCTGGCTGCTGTGTGGAACACAAAAACGAAGGAGAGAAAATGAAGACAAAGAGATTATTAGATGGTTCTTTTAGAAGCCCGTGGATTGGACTAAAGTGAAGACATGACGAGAGAGACAAGTAGATATGTTTTACTGTCAAATTAGAATTGACATTTTTTATATAGATGATAAGCACAAATGAATTATTAAAGATAACTCATATATTGGGAAGAAAACAACTGTATGGATGTTAAGGTATCAGATAGGCAGCTGAATACAGAATTGTAATACCCCGAAGAGAAAACTAGAAATGTATTAAATATCTGGGAGTAGTTGGCACACAGATAGAAAGCAGAGCATAATTAAAGGAATTTGGAATAGACATGCGGAAAGTCATTCCTTCTTTCATGACATGTAGAAAGTAGGGAAGGATCATTACATATTTGTGTCATATTCCAGCAATGTATGTACCCATAAAAGCCATACAGTTGTGCATTACAACTGAGATGTTAATTAGTTAGAGTTACAGGTTTCAGAGGCAGAGAGACCTGGGGTCCAGTACCGACATTGCTACTTAATAGCTGGGTAAATGACTTGGGGCAAGTTATTTAAACTCTCCAAGCTCCCATTTGTTCATCTTTAATAAGGAAAATAATGCTATAAGTATTTTTCTTCTCCATCATAAGCTTGTTGTGAAGAGCGCTAACCATATTGTATGAAAAGGACAAAGTATGGTCACCGGGAATCTCTCATAGGGATGTTTCTTTTTGGGAGCATGGAGTCTTAACCACTGGACCTCCAGGGAAGTCCCAGGGATATTTCATAGAAAGGATATTTTCATTCATTTATGCTTTCTTTCATTCATTTAGTTGATTTGTATTCTGAGTAACTTATTTTGGAATCTCAATTTTATTTTTCTGCTTCTCAAATTCCATTAGTTTTCGTAGATTTACAATGTAAATGCTCTTATATTCTTAGTAAATAGATCTAGCTGTTTAGGTCTGTTTACTAATACAATGGTCAATATTCTGTTTCACAATGCATTCTCTCACCACATGTTATACTCTTGCAGGATGTATATTTTATTATGAACGTTTTACAGATGAGGAACTTCCTCAAGGAAGTTCAAATCAAGATAGCACTTTTTTATTTACAAAAAAACCCCTATGTCAAATTTCTGGTTCATTTCATATAGGATTGGTCTGTACTATTTAATATTCTTTTCTTTCGATTTTTAAATTATTATCAAAGTAATTTGATAAACTGATCTCTTCTTTCTTGTGATTTTTTTTCATTTTAGGTAAAATCATTAATTAATATCAATACTTCTTAAGTCATCAGTTATAATATTCAGAGCACTTCAAGTTTCAAGTGGAAAGCAGTGGGTGAATTTTAGTATTTTTTCAGATTTAAAGAAAAGTTTTTGTTATTGAATAGAGTAGAGAACGATTTTGTTATAAGCGTGGCTAACGTGGCACTCTAAATAGAAGTAAGTCTCATAAAAATTATATTTGTTAACTGTCAGCTTTTAAAGAATAAAAGTTCTTTGGAGGCAGAAATTTCACTCCTTTTTATAATGCTCTCAGTTTTCCTTAGTAATTTTTTTCTCAGAATTTGAAACCAAATTATTTAAGGAGGATTCCATTATATATATCTATATATAGATAGATAGATAGGTATAACCATGAATATTGTCCTGGAAGACAGAGACATGGAAGAGACATGGATTATAGTCCTATTTTTACTGTCATTTAGTCACATGTCCTTCCCAAAAGCAATGTCTGGAAGGCAGTTTTCTCATTTCTAAAGGCTTTGAATAGCTGGCTTCTAAAATTCCTTTCATATCTAAAAGCCTCTAATTATTTATTCAAGAAATTGCTTGCTAAGTACATGAATTTTACCAACTTTAAAAAAATGATTTAGAGATCAAAATTATTATAGTCTTTGTTATAATAATATCCTACTTTGTGTATATTATCAATCACGCTATTCTTTCTGAATTATTTAAATTGTTTCTATCTTGGTTATTAAAATCTACTCAACTTTTAAAAGATTTTTTGGATCACTTACATGAGTATATGAGTGTTTCCACCCATGATTTGTTAGTATAAATTCTAGATAAGAGCAGAATCTCTTATAATATATATAGGGAATCCCATTTCCCAGTGTAGTTTTCTTAATGAAAAATTTTTGTACATATTAAGAAATTAAATATGCTGTACAAAAGGGAGCACAGTTTACTTATATTAAATACCAAAGTAAAAAATATGATATATCATTATCCGTAATAATTAGAGTGGTTATTATTTTCTCAATTAAATTGTATTTCTTAAATCTATAGTGTAATGAACATGTAGCTGTATAATTCTTTGACTGCTTTATAGAATATACTCGTATGTCCAAGAGAATTATGTATGCTACAATAATACATCCTACTTTATGGGGACTTTTTGCCAAAAAACAAAGTTTATGAAACAAAAATCTGGAAAAACTTCTTAAAATTTTGTTTTGAATGAGATAATATATAATTAAATGAAAGATAACTGGAAGTCAAATAATGTGGAGTGGTTAGGAATGAGAAACTTCCACTTTTTAACTTTCTCCTCTGTTAAGGATTTCTTCGTTATTTAATCTATGAAACTGGGCCATGGTTATTTCATCTATAAAATTGGAATACTAATATTTATTTTGATTACTTCACAATGTCATTTTGAAGAATATATGAGCTAATAGATTGAAAGGCATTATGGAAAAACTTAAAATGTTATGCAAATTGAAATCAAATGCTTAACTGTTATTGGCATACTGCAAACAATTCAGATGAACTCTAGTAGATTTAGGTGATACATATTTATTTTAAATCTACTTAAACTATTTTGTTCCTTATTATCGTTAATGGATTAAAAAACATGAAATATTAGTTTCTTACTGAGTTGTTTGAATTTACAGCAATTTACATTTGTATGACAAGTCATTCCAAACTTTATATCATTTTATATATATATATATATATATATAAAGTTCTGAATATTAACTGTAACACTAGGTAAAATGTATACCAGAAAGTCTGTCACAATTTATTTCTGCATATACTTTATGTTAAAAAATGAACTACATGCTAAATATCAGAGTAATTATTTCCAAAGACTTAAGTTTTCATGTAAAAACATCCTTCTGAGCTTGTGTGTATGTAAGTTCCAAAAGGGACAAAACATCATCTCTAATATTTAAGATCTCAGATAAATTTTTTTTTTTTTTTTTTTTTGTGGTATGCGGGCCGCTCCCTGTGTGGCCTCTCCTGTTGCAGAGCACAGGCTCCAGATGCTCAGGCTCAGCGGCCATGGCTCACGGGCCTAGCCGCTCCGCGGCATGTGGGATCTTCCCAGACAAGGGCACGAACCCGTGTCCCCTGCATTGGCAGGCGGACTCTCAACCACTGTGCCACCAGGGAAGCCCTCAGATAAATATTTTATATTACTATTTTTCATTGTTATTAGGGCCCATCTCTACCTCCATGCTTTCAGTTGAGATAGCCTGGCTTATTATATATTTTTCTCTGTGTCAACTGTGGTCTGTTTTTTATTTGTTTTTCCACAAAAACTCATTATTAGATAGGAGCAAGATGTTTCCGTAGTATTTTTCACAATTTTAATATGACATAGATAAAGGGTTCTTTTCATGGTTGTAATATTAGGGTATATGCCTCATTTACCCCATTTTTCATAGCACTACATTTAAAAAATACTTTAAATACTTTATCTTCTCATAATAAATCAGCTTTTTATATTTTTACCATAAAAATTTAAATATAAACGTGTATACAGAAAAAAAATGTATACAAAGTAAAATGGCTCTCATGCACCTATGCTGAAAATAAACAAATGTTTACAAATTGCCATATTTGCTGCAGCTATTAAAAAAAAGATACTCAGCATTAGAGATTCTGATAAAGACCCACACCATTCCTTTACACCCATTAGTTCCCAGAAATTAGTAATATCCTAACATTTATATACTTTATAACTACATGTGTTTTTGAACTTTTAACTCATTTGGTAATATTCTTAATTAAATATTCGTATGATATACATTTAAACATATGTAAATGATACCACACAGTATACTTACTACTTAACCATTTCACATAACAGGGTTCTGAGTTATATACATGTTTAAACATCTAGAATAAGTTTATTTCAACTTTCCCTTATTATTCTTTCTTATATGAAATTTTATGTACTCCTATTACAGAGTTGGGTGGTATCTATGTTTTCACTATTTCAAATAGTGATTCAGTTTTCATCCTGTGTGTTTTTTTGTGCATATATGTCTATAGCATACGTCTAAAAGTAGCATTACTAGGGGTAAATAAACATTCTTAAGGTTTAATAGACATTATCAAATTATTCTCCCAAGTGGTTCTAAGAATAAACATGTCCTCAACAATACCTAACAAATCATTTTTTTTAAACAAGCACTACAGCACTTGGTAGTTTCAGACATTTACATTTTTGCCAATCTGAGGGGTATGAAAACACACCTCATTGTTATTTTAATCTACATTTCTTTGACTAGAGAAGTAAATATTCTCTCCTGAGTTTACTGCTGATCCAGCTTTCCTCCTTTGAGAATTTTCAAGTTATATGAGGAAACCTGTTGGATTTTTACTGGACTTGCTTTCAATTTAGAATTTTACTTGAACAGAATGTTCATCTTTATGATATTGAGACTTCCTACACATGGGCCATGCTATCTCTCCAGACCTTCTTTTATGTATTTCAATAAACTTTTATCATTTTCTCTATAAAGTTCTTATATACCTTTTTAAAAAAGTGTATTTTTAGTTTTCTATTTATAGTTTCACTGCTCAAGCAAATGGTATATGTTTATTATAGTTTAAAGTTTGTTGCAGGTATAGGAATATAATTGCTTTCATTTTTTATCTAGCAGTTTTGTTGAACTATTATTAGATTTTCTTCCATGAGGGATAATTCTCTATTTTTCTGATTTTGACGGGGAGGAATTTTTCCTAAAATCTCCTTGCTTCTTATGCCATCACTTATTTTCACAAAGGAGTGAATGACAGCTATTGGAATACAGTTTTCCATTGACTGGACTCTACCAAAAGACCTAAGCACAGCTGCACCTCTCTCTCCATCTTTTCTCCATCGCAGACTCTCTCTCCATCCCAGATTACTGAAAGTAGGGAGCCTAGGCCAGTGTGTCCATTCAAGAGAGTCAAACTTTTCCTTGCGCAAGCCATCTAGACAGAGAGTGGGTGATAAGAGTAAAAGCAGATTCTTTTTCATTTCTTTTTTTAAAATAAATTTATTTATTTATTTTTTTGGCTGTGTTGGGTCTTCGTTGCTGCACATGGGCTTTCTCTAGTTGCGGTCAGCAGGGGCTACTCTTCATTGTGGTGCGTAGGCTTCTCATTGCAGTGGCTTCTCTTGTTGTGGAGCACGGGCTCTAGGTGTGCAGGCTTCAGTAGTTGTGGCATGTGGGATCAGTCGTTGTGGTTCGTTTGCTCCAGAGCACAGGCTCTCACTTTTAGTCATTAAAAACTTATCAGTAACAAAACAGGCATCTTTGACTTCTGTCAATCTCTTTGACTCTCCCAATTGATTCAAAAGTTGTATCTTCACAAACATGAAGAACACTAGAAATTAGTTAGAAAACTTTCCTGGAATTTTCTATTTAGAAATATCCCACCATCTGTCACTAATGAGCATTTTGTTTCTCCTTTTTGATCACTGTACATTTTGTTTCTTCTTGACTAAGACTTCCGGGTAAATGATGAAGAAAAACAGTTAAAAGGATTTTCTACATCTTTTTCCTTACCTAAAAATGAATCTTAATGTTTTTCGTTAAGTATGAGGTTACTACTATTTTTGGTAGCTAAACTTTACCTGTTTAAAAAAGTTCTTGTCATTTCCTGGTTTTCTAGGAAGTAATGAATTTTGAATACTGCTGAACTTTATCAAATCATTTGTGTTCATTTGTTGACATTGTCAAAAGGAAATTCTAGTTTAAACTTTCCATATGAGGAGTTATATTAAGGGATATTCCAATGTTAAAGCAGCTTTGTATTCCTGGAATAAAGCCAATGTCACCAGGATGTATTTTAAAATAATGGTTAGATTCAGTATATCAAATTTTTATTTAGAATTTTTGTATCTATATTTATAATCAGGATTATCCTATGATATCTCTTTGTACTGATTTAATTTATAATGATTTTTAGTTTATTATATTTTTCTTTCTACTTGGATCCTTAAATTATCTAGAACATCCATTTTATTTGTGTATTTAATTGTGTGATTTATGTCAAATTTATTAGCATAATGTTATTCACAAGACAAATTGTTATTATATCTGTAGTCAATATTGTATTATTCATCTAATGTTTCTTTCTTCTCTGTCTTCCTCCTCTTTCTTGATCAGTCTTGCTAGAAATGTATAGATTTAATTAGTCTTTTCATAAAGCATACTTTTTGTTTTGTTGGCCTTCTCTATTTTTCATGTATTTTTTATTTTTAAATATTCTGCTCTTATACTTTCGCGTTCTTTTTCTATATTAATGCATTATTCCACTTGTAACCTCTTGGCTTACGAAGGTAACTACTAATTATTGTCTTCTTAACGTAGCACTATCTCTCCATAAATACTCCTTTATTTACCTAGTATGAGTTTAGAAATGTACTGCTTTGTGAGTGTTGACATTTCAAGTCTTTCATGGATTACTTCTGACTCACAAACAATGCTAAAATATATTTCTAAATGTCAAGTTTATGCAGGGATTTTTAAATTTTTATTTGATTGTATTTTTATTCATGGATATCAAAGAATGAGGTCTGAAACCAATAATACTGATTCTCTGATCATTATTAAGGTTTATATTTGCTTCATGATATAGAAATGGTTATTTTCTCTAAATACTCCAAAATATTTTAAAGCATTTCATTCTCTAATTAGCAGATCTATGTATACATATCATTTTATATCTGTTTTATTAGGTCCTTGATGTTTGTTCTTCATTATTTTTCAATAACAGAAGCTGGAGTGTTAATGCTTTATACTATGATTACATAACTATTTATTTCTGTTTGAAATTCTGTTATATATGTATTTTGTAGGGATACACAAGCTCAGCATTTTTATAGCTTACTGGTTATTTATTTATTTTATTTCCTCTGACAACTTTAATTTGTTTGCATATAACTTCCATTATTGATGTCTGTGGATTTACTTCTATCAACATATTTTGTTTTATGTATTGTTACTATTTTCTTCTTTTCATCATTTGGATTAATCCAGTTTTATTTCCAGTTTTATTTATTCTCCTCCTACTCTACTGTTTTGATAATCATGCATTCAATTTCTTTTGGTGTTTATTCACATTAATTGTTCAACATGCATAATAACAACATCTAAAGTTGATTAACATTTTTATCTTTGCTCTGACTACATGGAATTCAGTATGCTTCATTCACCAATAACCATTTCCATCATCCATATTCTGTATAATTTGGATCATTATTATTATTATGAAATTAAAACTCATTTAGAAATAGCCTCTATTTGCCAATTTCTTTGTACAGCTTTATATACGGTATTCCACTAATTTATTTTCTACAATGAATATACGTGTCTAAGTAAAAACAATGAAACTGTTTCCTTTGATGAAAAAGGTGGCAGTTTTAAAACATTCCCCCAAATTCTTCGATACTCCTTTTGTCCAGCTTAGTGGTCTATGTTCTTTTCCCTCAAATCTGAGCTCTGTGACGACTGCCCAATAGAATCCAGCAGAAATGGGACTGTGTCAATTTCTAAGCCCAGGACTTGAAAAAAAAATAAAGATAAAACAAAAAACAATAAAACCCAAAAAAACTGCAGCCTTTTTCTTGGAACACTTGCTCATGGAACCCAGCTATCATTCTGTGAGGAAGTTCAAGTAAACTTACAGAGGGGCCCAGAAGAACTAAGGAAAAGAACTAAGGTCCCTGTCCTTCAGCTCCTGTGAAGCTTCCCACAAACAGTCAAAAGCAATTTGTGAGCCACGTGAGTGAGTCATCCTAGAAAAGGATCCACTAGCCCCCAGTCAAACGATCTCAGCTGACACTGTTTAGAGCTGACAAGAGCCTTCTTCTGTGAGTCCTACAGCTATGACAGCCAAATAAATGACTGGTGTTGCTCTAAGGCAAAAGCAACAATAAGAAATACTGCTAAGGGAATTAAAAGACAACCTATAGACTGGGAAAAAACAATTTGAAAATCACATATCCAACAAAGGACTTATATTCAGAATATATAAAGAACACTCAAAACCATACAAAAACTAGTAACTATATTTTTTAAACAGAAAAAGGTAACAGACACTTCAGTAAGTGAGATATATGGAAGGCAAATAGGCTCATGAAAAGATGTTCAACATGTTTGGTCATCAGGGGAATGCAAATCAGTCACAATGAGATAACACTGTACAACTGCTAGAATATCTAAAATAAAACATAATTAATTAATACATATGACAATTCCAAGTGCTGATGAGGAAGCAAAACAATTACTGTAGAAACTCTGATTTTGTTACCTTCTTCTTAAGAGTATTGATTTTGATTTTTATATAGGCAGTTAACTTATTGTACTCAAACTGTGCAACTCTGCCTCCCTATAATAGGCAGCAGCTCAAATTTTAGTATATTTCTTTTAACCTTAGCTGAGTTGATTAGAGTCTTACCTATACCAAATGGTATAGGGGTCCTCCAGAGACTGGGGGAGAGTTCAGATACAGAATTTGTGGCTCTACCTTTCTGACTCTCTCCTTCCTGGAATTTTCCTCTACAGATTTTCTACTGAATTTTTCATCACCTCAAATGGTGCAGAATGGCATTCACCTTTGTTTAATAGCCAAATAAAAATTTAAAAATCGTATTATAGCAATGCCTTCTTCAAAGTATTGACTTCCATCCATTATCTTCCAGCTTCTATTCATTCTTCAGATAATTTATTTTCTTTTTATATTTTGTTCTGCATTTATACTTGTTAACTCTGGGAGATTTGGTTTGCTAGGCACTATCTCAGCAATACTAGAAGTAAAATATCGGGGCTGCTTTTTTCCATAGCTCAGCCTTTCTCTCTTGAGTCACATAATCTCATTGCTTTTTATGCCAAGTGTCTAAGTAACATAACATTTCCATCTAAAAGAATTGCATCTTTTTCAACTAAGAAGATCTGTTAGACTCTAACAACATGTCTCTGCTTTGTATATTTTTAAATCTTTTAACAAATTACTTGAGGGATTTAAAAATTTTATATAAACTAAAACTTTTCTAGCTTATTTTCTGGCACTCCACATCATAAATGCTATCTTTGAGAAATCACTGCTCCTGGAATTCACTGTAAAATTTTATGCACTTCCACTTCTTTGGTGATTAATGTCTCTCTACTTAAAATAATCTTTCTGTCAACCTGATAAAAACCCATTTGTTCAGTTCAGATATAAGTACCCCACCAGCAAAAATATTTTTTCTCATACATGCCCCCAATTAATATTTATTCTTTCTTCAGTAGGAACTTTTCATATTGCTTGATGATTTGTAGTAAGTATGTCTGACTTCTTTAATAAATTGTCTCCTCCTTGAATAATTATTCATCTTTGTGCCCAATGGTACCTCGTAGTGTTTGTGCCGTATATCAAGTGCTTGATGAATGAATATTTCCACATGTATTCCGACATATTTCCTCCCACAAGTCTTTTAGCTAGATTTTTTTTTTTTAATCTTCTTCCCAGACATGGCTGATGTCCTTTACTAGATACTCTGATATTTCAACTACTGGCTTGCAGTTTGCTATTCTGGCTCTGACATAATGGTTTTTTTTTCTTTGTTTATGTGCTTATACACACATCTAGCCTCTGAAACTAACCAATACATGATTCTTCCCTGGCTCCTGATATATACCAATTCTTCTAACTTAGAACTCAGTTTCCTCTGATCCAACAAATTTTATTCATAATGTGGTTCAACACCTCTCTTATCCCTCCAAAAATAAGACAGGGCTCAGAGCACTCTGACACAATCATACCTCCAAGTATTGACAAAGAAAGAAATCCACAGCTTCTCTCAGCTTATTACAGGGTGGTGTTATTAAGTCACCAAGGTGTATTAACAGGATTATAGTAATTACCATGCTCAGTCATGTCTACTCTCTCAGTGGTTTACTGATGTTCACACAGCCAGATAGTTTCTAATTTTTGGTTGGTGTTTATCAGAGGTATTAATTGAATAATCAATGCTTTTAATGAAAAAGGCCTGCCTTTGTGTCATGTGAATTAACATCTAGAATGTAAAAAGAATCATAGATACCTAAATCTCTGGATGGAGAATTACTCCCATGGTAGAAATTGATTCACCTGAAAATTCTGAGCAATAAAGTATTCTATCTTCCATTAAGTCATTTGAAGGAATTGTTGTCATTGACACAAATGGACCTTCTCAGTACAGTCTGGGTAGTAGAGTCTGGGTAAGTAAGAAAAGACTCTAGTATACTTCAGATTGGGAAGATGCCAGAATAGATGGCAGGACTGAGTTGGTGCCTTGAGGCAGGAAAGTCAGCTAATATAAGAGCTGTCTAGTCCTCAGAGTGTAAGTCCATCAGACAGGAGTAAGTTGAAGAAGTAAATTGATTGCAAATATGGTCCTAACTACTCCTCATCTTTGTCCACATATGTTACAATGTAACTTGGTAGCTCTTTCTACTAAGAGGTAGGGCTGTTTACCTACCCATTCCATCTGAACTGGCCCTGTAATTACCTTTGGATAATAAAATATGGCAGAAGTAATCATTTTCCAGCTCTGAATTCAGTCCCTAAGAGAGTGTACGTGCTTCTCCTCACTTTCTAGGAAAGCTGACAAGCCACTATGACAACAACAGGCTAACCAACTGGAGGATTAAAAAAAAAAAAAAAAGTAAAAACAAACAAAAAAAACAAAAAACCATATGACCCAGTCACCCCTGGACCCTAGACAATAGCCACTGAAACTCCAGAACTCTGAGGCCAACCTAGACAAGCCATCCCCTCAGTCATACTGCCAGCTGACCACAGATGTATGAAAGAGCCTAAACAAAATAATCCAAGTCTGGCCCAGATTAGCATAGACTACTAGTTGGTCTGAATAATTGGAAATTAATTAATTAATCGGTATTCTATTAAAGTTTATGATTCTTTTATGTTAAAATAATTAAACAATTTAATTAGACGTATTAGGATATAGAAGAAAGGAAGAAGAGTACTACACATCTAGGCAGAATTTGGAATTTCCAGGTAACATCTAATAAACAAGATGTAAGGCTTTTAATAATGGACCAAAATTTTTCCTCTTTGTCATGTTTAATTTACTTAATCAGTAGAGGGAGTTCCGGTGTTCAAGGTGATCATATGCCTGCTAGTGGAGACCTGACTACTTGGGCAAGTCCAGTTACATTTGATAAGGCGAGTCTTTGAGGACAGTTTACAGATGTGGAAGCCTAGATCCACACCAAATTCAGGCAGCAGGGCTGGTGGAGGCAGGTTACCATACTGGGTTATTAATCTAAAGAATTACAGTGATAGTGGGGTGAATATATAGTATGGTAAAGAAGCAAATCTGGCATACCTCAAGTTGGAAGTGTTGATTGAGAAGGTTACTTAAACTGGTAAGAACACCAACTAAGGATTTCGAAGAATGTAGTGCATATAATAAAGAGAAGAACAGATTCAGGAACTGGGTCTACACGCATTGAAAACTTTCTGGTTTCTTTTACTGTTAACAACATGTGCATGGAACCAAAAATTTAACAAGATTTTAAAATAAAGGCATATATTGATAAGGTATAATTAATGATAATGAAGTAGGCAAAGCTAACAGAAATTCTTTTAGTGTGATAAAATTTTATAAATCAAGATCAAACTCAAGATAACTGTAGAATATTGTCCTTCACATGAAGATAAGATTTGCTAACTTTGCATAGTACCACATAAGAGTTGAACTGATTCACAGCAGTGGTGATGGTTTTATATGATTCCACTTGGATGTATCTATTTGGTGTTCCTTTCAATACATGTTATATATTAGCAATGTGAGCTGGTCATTGTTAAGGAACTCTTTCTGACTATGGGATGTCTCTTCTCCTTGCTAGCCACGCAGCAAATCTTACTACTTCTCCTCTCAGCAATTGATCTCTCTTTCTTGCCAATAATGAGATTGGCACCATCTGCAATATTCATACACATTTCAGTATATCTGTTTCCATAGAAATTATTCCAGTCTTCTTCCTTATCTGAAAGGAAGAGAGATGTTACTTCCTACAAAAGAAAAAATATCTACCTTTACTCTATATCCTATTATTTTCATGACTCCTGATAAAATGGATTTTTTTAACTCTACTATTTCTTTTTTCATCATCTTCAAATGTGCAGCATAATGTAGGTGAGGGAGAGAGATTATGTCATGTGCAAACTAAATACCTTTGGAAAGTAATTTAACATTTATGAATCTCCCTTTTTGTGTATAAATGGGGGAAGGTGATAATGTCTACCTGACATGATTGCTTTCTATCAGTCAGAGAAGAAACCCTACAGGAAAAGGATGGCACACTCAAATGAAGTAACTAAGGAGAATGTAATGAGGACCATAAATTCCTGTAAATTTACATTCTTGTAAATACATTTGCAAGAAGGTAGGCAGAGTAAGGGGAAACCAAGAAGAAATGATGTCACTTAAAGGCTAACAAAAGCAGGATGTTACCACACTGAGAGTGAAGGTGAGAGAGCAGTTACTGAACCCAAACTTAGAGCTGTAGCTCTCAGACAGTGCTACCTAAAGGGAGCAGATGGAACAACTTTCCACGTTTACAGCTCTCACCAGGTATTACCTGTTTTCTTTCATAGTCCATTCGGCCAAGGGCTGGGGATGGGGAAAAAACTACTTCTCACAGCTGCTAATCTCTAGGTAACTCACCATCTCTTGTTTTGTTCCCTAACTCTACTCAGATGTCTGTAAATATTCACTTCATTAATATCTCTTCCTGTGAAATGTCTGGGGGTAAATTCTGTAAATAAAATGTCTTATTATATGTTTGAGGATATTTCCACTTTACTTGTTCTTATCTATTTGAAGCATTTTTTTTTCATGGCTTCTAGGCTTTATCCTGTTTTGGTTTTATTCTACATTAGCTTTTCTATATATAGCCAATTAAATTGGCAAGATGATCCTAAAATTTATATGGAGATGCAAAGGGCCAAAAAGAATCAAAGCAATAATATTGAAGGGAAGGAACAAATTTAGAACACATAATAATAGATGCCATATCTTTTTAAAAGCTACAATAATAAAAACAGTGTGATATTAGCACAAAGATGGGCAGATAGACCACAAAAACAGAAACTAAATTCTATAAATAGACCTATGTATAAAGTGGTCACTGAATTTACGACAAAGTTTTCATTAAAACACAGTAGAGAGACTACTCTTTTTACAATAAATCATATTTAATATCTCATCATAATAGTTATACATATAAATATTACAATAATTATAAACTGTATATATAACTTACATAAATATATAATATTTAAAAGCATAAATTATACGTATAAAGTTATAACAATTTCATAATTAATATTCTATTAATTATTAATATTTTAATAAATAATACGTGGAAAAAGAACCTGGACCTACCTTACAGAACATGACAAAAAATAAATTTCATATTAAACATAAAAGGTAAAAAAATTTAAAAGCTTGCACTTAAATTAATGAAATTAGAACACTCCCTCACCCCATAGACAAAAGTAAACTCAAAATGGCTTAAGGACTTAAATATAAGACATGACACCCTAAAACTTCTAGAAAAGAACATAGATAAAACATTTTCTGACATAAATCATAGCAGTGTTTTCTTAAGTCAGTCCTCCAAGGCAAAAGAGATAAAAGCGAAAATAAACAAATGGGACCTAATCATACTTATAAGCTTTTGCACAGCAAAGGAAACCAAAAACAAAATGAAAAGACAGCATACAGAATGGTAGAAAATATTTGCAAATGATGCAACGGACAAGGGCTTAATTTCCCTTGTTTGTAAAATATACGAACAGCTCATATAGCTCAATAAAAAAAAAAAAAAAAAACAATCAAAAAATGGGCAGAAGACCTAAACAGACATTTCTCCAAAGACATACAGATGGCCAACAGGCAAATGAAAAGATGCTTAACATCACTAATTATTAGAGAAATGCAAATCAAAACTACTATGAGGTATCACCTCACACCAGTCAGAATGTCCATCATCAAAAAAGTCTACAAATAACAAATGCTGGAGAGAAGGGAACTGTCCTACATTGTTGGTGGAAATGTAAATTGGTACAGCCACTATGGAGAAGAGTATGGAGGTTCCTTAAACTAAAATTAGAGCTACCATATGATTCTGCAATCCCACTCCAGGGCATATACCCTGAAAAGACCAAAACTTTACGAAAAGATACATGCACCCCAATGTTCATAGCAGCAATATTTACAATAGCCAAGACATGGAAGCAATCTAAGTATCCATCGACAGATGAATGAATAAAGAAGATGTGGTATATATACACAATGGAATATTCGCCATAAAAAGAATGAAATAATGCCATTTGCAGCAACATGGATGGACCTAGATATTATCATACTAAGTGAAGTAAGTCAGACAGAGAAAGACAAATATCATATGATATAATGTATATGTGGAATCTAAAAAAAAAAAAAAATGATACCAATGAACTTATTTACAAAACAGCAACAGACCACAGACATAGAAAACAAACTTATGGTTACCCAAGGGGAAAGGGAGGGGGGATAAATTAGGAGTATAGGATTAACAGATTACCACTACTATAAACAACAAGGACCTATTAAATAGTACAGGGAACTATATTCAATATCTTATAACAACTTATAATGGAAAAGAATCTGAAAAAGGTATCCCTCTCTCTCTCCGTATACATATAAACTAAATCACTTTGCTGTATATCTAAAGCTAACACATGGTAAATCAACTATACTTCAATTTTTTTAAAGTTTTTAAAATTAAATATAATTTAAAAAACTTTAAAACATAGGAGACTATCCTTATATCCTTAGCCAAGACAAAATATTCTTAAACAAGATGCAAAAAGCACCAACCTTCAACAAAACAAAAAAGATTGACTTCATCAAAATTAATTTCTGTTCATCAAAACACACAGTTAAAGAAAATTCAACCTAAATGTAGATTTGGAGGGAATATTTGTAATACAGATATCCAACAAAAGATTCAAAACATCCAGAACTTTCTATCTATCTAGTCCTCCAGAATATATAAAGAACTCCTACAAACCAAGAAAAAGATAAATAACCAACTCCTCCCTCCTCAGAATCATATGGTTTTTGCTTCTGTGAGAAGAATTAAGTTGGGAATGAGAGTTATGCTGGTTTTTAACACCTCCTTTAAATGTATAATTGACTTTTAAGCTAAAAGTTTCAAGAGAAGGAAATTTTAAGTTTAAACATGCTTTTATGGTCATCTTTCTTTCTTTCTTTTTTTTTTTTTTTTTGTCTTCTGATAGCACTTAAGTCATCCAGGCCTACTTACAGCAGTTTTCTACTCTACTTAGAACTCTCACAAAGATGGAACACAGCTACTTGCAGAAAAGTAAAAAAAGAAAATGGAGGGGGAGCATAAGAGGGAGGAGGAGGAAGGGAGAAGAGTTGAAGAAACTGGCTTAAAAAACCAAGATGACTGGTATTTTCTATTTTCTGTGAAATTCCCAAATGTTAATTTCAGGAAAAAGAAATGATTATGCTTATGTGAGTAAACTATCTTAGCAAATTCAGGTTCAGTCTTTAAAACCTTGTAATACACTGCACTAAACGCCTTCATTACTTGCTATTCTTTTCTGGCAACTTGCTGTTATCTAAGTTTCTTGCTAGCTGCTGTTACTAATTCATGAAGCTGAATCATCACACATCCTTGTCTAATGTTATCTCCAGGGAAGTCTAATTGTTTTTCAAGTTCACTGTGACACTTTTAACCTCTTAATCATTATATTCCCTTATCCTTTCTTAGTGTTAATTTTAGTTTATCAAGTAACTGTCCAATTCCTACCTGCTTTGGCATTTACAAGTCTTCCTTATTTTGTACATATTTAACTGTTTCATATTTCCCACTGTTCTTCTTTTACCAAAAATATACCACAACCAATTTGTTCTATAATATCATTAGATTCATAAGGCTTTACTATGTGTTAAATACTTTACTAGTGAAACTTAAAAGAATGTATACATCATTATCCTTAACCATTGTTTATTCATTTAAATATTCTATATTCTGTTTTTCAAGGTTGTTAGCATTTAACATTTCAACTTAGCTTTCCCTGATACATGCAAGTACATACAGTCTTTCAATAAGACTTATTGAATCTGTACATTGAATCTGTTGATTTAAGAACGCTTAATCAAAAAAATAAAATGATATGACGTTCATTTAAGTTTCTGTGTCAACGAAACACGTTTTTGAATGTTCTTGTACAGCAATATTATCCCACTTGTTTTACTCCACAGTTCAATGCTGAATCGTTTATTTCCAAAAGCATTCCTCCACATACATTAATTGGCCTATTCTTAAATGTAATGTTCTCAGGGACCTAAATCAGTCTTCATTTTCTCTACTCTCTTCTCACATAAATTTCTCTTTTTAAAAATGAGATATATTTCTCTGAGAACATTTCCTCTTTCTTTATTAGTGGCAGCAGAGTGCCCTTCACATTCTTTATCACTTTTAAGAATTGCCAACTCTACATGTTACTATGTTCACTAAACACCCAAGACCCAACACAAAACAAAAAAGCTTCTCCCTTATCCAGTGTTTGACAGTTATGAGACAAATATACATATTAAATTGAACTGCAAGTTTTCATCTGTGGAGTTTACATCTTATAAACTTAGATTACACGCCCATGGCATGAATGAAAGTGACAGGGTGTGGATGTGTGACAGCCTTTTATAAAGTGGCATTTCCATAGTTTCTATATAGGAGCACGTTGGGAGAATAGCTTAGTCCCCAATCTTAAATACCTCTTTCTATGTTGAGGGAGCACAATTGTTAAGACATATTTGTCATTTTTCCATCCCTTTATGTTGCCTGGTCTTGGGGAGGTGGGTTACTTATCTGAATCGTTAATTTAGGGGAAAGACTACCTGGACATGCTCAGGTCTGCCTTCTTTCTTAGGAAGTATGCATTTTATGAGACATCCTCACGTAGGAAATGCCTGCTCTCATCCACAGTCACCTCTGAGAGATGCATGACCTGTACAATTCTGAGGCTTAGCCCATTAGCTCTCTTACTCTTACTTCATGCTCAAAATTAGATCTAATCAGTCATAAAAGTAATTTACCCTATATCTACCATTCTAGTGTTTTGTTCAATTTTGGAACTTTTCTTGAAGTTACATCAGCATAAAAATCAGATCACATAGTTTTCACTTAGATTGTACTTTTATTTGTTGTGGCTTACATGTGTAATAGAGGAAGGCTATAACTACAGATCTGGGGACAGGGGCTAAAGTCCACCCCTAGTACCAAAAACCTTCCCCCTCAATTCTATCACCAAAAACAGTCATAGTGCTCTGATTGCTAATGTATTCCATGACAAATCCCTATCAAAGCTTATTTTGATGGAGAATCCTATATAAGATTTTCCATTATATGGAAAAAAGAGCAACGGCTTTTATCAATCATTCATTTGAACTAAAGACAGAGCCAACATTTGTCTTTGGGAGCTGTGGGCACACAGATGCCCTCAAATGATGTTTGACTAACTGTTCTTCAACTCTTTAACAGTTACTTTCACAGTGAAGTCTTCCCTGATTATCCTATTTAAAATGCCAGTTCTCCACCCCACCTTAGCAATCAGATCATCTATCCCACTTTTATTTCCATAGTACTTAACACCTTCTAAAATAGCTCTTTAAATTATTTATTTTGTTTATTGTCTCTTTCCCTTCACTAGAAGGTAAGTTAGCACAAATGTCTACTAATTAATAAGTCTTTAGTAAGTGTTTGCTGAATAAATAATCTTGAAGTGAACCCAATTTGGATAAAACCCTTTGGGCAATGTGTTAAAATTGTCTCAACTGACTGCTGCAAATCCATTTACAAACAAGGCACATAACTAGCCAGGTCTGGTTTGTCATGCCTTACAAAGAATTTGAATAATTTTTCAGAAGGCTTTGAGATTTTATTGGGCCTCAGATTCCTGCAGGTCATATGTGAATAAGTAGAAACGCCAAGTCATCTCCAGGTAATTCAGAGTTCACAGTTATCCTGACCTGAGATGACTGAGAACTAGTTGAGCTCTTAAACACACTAATTAGTGAAATGTTCTGTACTTTATACTATCAACAGATCCTTTCAAGAAGCCAAACTGGTTATTACAAAAATAATTAGCCTCACCTAGTGTTGAATATGTAGTAGAAAGTCACTATTTATAATTGCCCTGCCTTTCATACATGGATTTTGAAATAGGGAACAAATTCTATGAGTGTCTAGAAACAGGCCTTCCTCAACCTAAAACTTTCACTTTCTTTAGGGTTAGAAAGAAATCTGTGGTGAGAGCCTAAACCTCATTCATGTCAGCAATATGAAGATTAGCAACTCCTTGAAGACCACAGAGGGGTAGACTCTTAGCTTTTTGAGGAAAAGGACCTTGCTTCCTCACTCAGAACACGCATATCAAACACTGAGAAGATGGCCCAGATAAATCTCCTCACCTAGTGATTATACCACCCATGCTTTTGTTTTAAGAGCTGGTACTTTTCGCTTTATAAATTTACCCTTGAGTTTGGGGTCATTACTTTTACTTTACTGCTTTAATTCCGTCTGCAGTATTAGATATGGGAATCAATAGCTTGAAAAATATCTTTTGAGAAAAAATGATTCTCAGTAGGAAAATGTGGTTTCTAAAGCTCACTAAACCCTCATGAGTTATTATTACATAAAGTCCCACTAGTAAATGTAGAGACAATAAAAACGTATTATTTTAGTCCTCATTTTTTTCATTAGTTTTACTCAAGGTCTCCATCAATAGCTTTAAACTTTTAATTATTATGAAGTTATGTGGGATGAGTGACCCAATGTTTCATCTACCCTATTCATTCCCACCTCCAGTTAGAACAGAGCTCAAATTATAAGGAACAAATGAAGTAAGTTGCAGGAAACATGACTAGCAACATATAATTCACTGAATTATTTAAAAATCAAACAAAAATAACTGCATATATAACAGATTTTATAGTCTATAATAGGAGTTGGCAGACTTTTTCTTAAGGGCCCAGAGAAAAAATATTTTAGATTTTGTAGGTCACGCAGCCTTTGTGGCAATTACACAAATATACTGTTATAGCACAAAACAGCCATATACAATATTTAAACAAAAATGGCTCCATTCCAAAAGAGAACACCCCACTTTATTTATACAAGCAGGTGGCGGTCTGGACTTGGTCCATGAGCCATAGTTTGCCAACTCCTGGATTAAGAAATTATTCTAGAAAGGAAAATTATGGTTTAGTGATAATTCACCTACCTAAAGTGTATTGAGCTAACACATACAGCTCTAATTATGTGGCAGCTGTATATTATATATTCATTCCAGTGCTTTGTGAATATTAACTTATTATTGCTCAGAACTATTCTACTTGTCCCATTTAACAGATGCAGAATTAGTTATATAGAAAAGTTAGGTGACCTATCTGTATTAGTTTCCTAGGTCTGCCATGATAAATTAACCATATAAACTGGATGGTTTAAAAAGAACAGTAATTTATTCCCCTACAGGTCTGGAGGCCAGAATTCTGGAATCAAGGAGTTGGCAGTGCTATGCTCCCTCTAAGGCTTCAGAGAAGGATCCTTCCTTGCCTTTCCCTAGCTTCTGGTAGTTGCCTGAAATTCTTGGCATTCACTCCAATCTCTGTCTCTGTCATGACATGGCATTATCTCATTGTGTCTCTCTGTCTTCTCCTGTTCTTATAAGGACATCAGTCACATTGGATTAGGGCCCACCCTAATGGCCTCATCTTAACTTGGTTACACCTACAAAGACCTATTTTCAAAGGTCAGGGTATTGGGGGGTAGAACTTCAGAATATCTTTTGGGGTATGTAATTCAGTCCACAGCACTGCCTAATAATATTTCACATTATCTTAGTAGTACACAGTCACGGGCACATAACATCAATGATATTTTCCGTATAAGCACAGTTGGAAGACTATTTAATATCTTAATTTTTATAAAATATTATTGGTTCATATTTTCACAATATATTGTTTAATAACAAATATATTTTATTGAGAAATGAGGGGCCAAAGTTCACCTGTGGAGTTAAGTAAATAATGCACCACAAACTTTATTGATATTAATTTGTAGAGTAATTTTTCAATCAGGGACAATAATACCCATTTAGACAACAGTTGGGAATAGTTGGGAATGATTTGGGGGCTTTAGTGTGTCTGGGAAGCATTGTTAGCATTCAGTGGCAAGGAGGGTAGGGATGCAAAAGTCTTTGCGATGCAAGGGACAGCTAGCTATGCCCAGCCAAGAATAGTCTTTCTCAAAATGCCAAAAGAAACAATGATAAACTAATCATACATTATCATTCTAAAGAAAAACTAGTAGCTGACAGAAATCAGGGAAGCACTGATAATTCACAGACATTCAGAAGAATTCCATTATATACACAAGTGTGTAGGAGGAGCTTTGTAACTGTGTATTTTCATAGAACACTAAATCACCATCTCATCAAACTCTACTAACAAGCTAATATTAGCTCATGCACACCAACTTGCCGTATCCGAATTGTGCATCATTTATCTATACTAAGAGCAGGTTCTATTCCTTAACCAAACAGGGCCTTAGAGATTAGAGGTCTTGAAGAATTATCAGACAGGCATGAAACCAAAACAAGTTTATTACCACCTCCAGCCTCACTGATAACAAAATCTAGTAGAGAGAATGCAACAGAAGGTCCCTGTACCATATGAGATAAACTTACAAACCTTTTCTCTCCAGACAGTGCACACTGAAGTTTGTAGGTAGAAAAAGGTGGAAATAGAAGTCATCTGTATCCTCCAGATTCTCAAGGCACTCTAAGCTTAACTTTTCTGGTCAGGAGAGAACTTTTTTGTAGTCAGGCGATTAAAGCAGGTTAATAGCAATGACATGTCATCGCATAGCATGCCAGAGGGCATGTTGTATTTTGTCAGGTTGCCCTGAATAGAAAGTGAATATCTGTCTTCCTTTATGGGTCTAACTGGGAGTATTCAGGGCTCTCACTTAGAGTGGCCAGATTTTCATAGTGGAGGCCACAAATGCACAAGAAACCTTCTGATCTGCTCAAACTGTATCTCTGTAAACCAATTACACTCATAATTTAAACACTGCATTTGCATGTAAATTTATATCACTGTGCTGAAGTAAAGTTGCATATACTTGGTTATAACTTTGGGCCAACAGACTTCAAAGAATTTATGGGCGCCATCTGCTCACTGGATGAAAGCCCCATTAGAAAGGCAGCATTTGCTTGGAGGGTCTAGGATTCTTAAGAAGAACTATCACAGGGACCATCATAAACATATCTGAACAACGATGAAAGAGGGTATCTGATTGTCCTTGAAAGATCCTTCAAAAGCCAAATCAAAACCAACAATACCATAATGAATACTCCTCCCCTATATTTTCACATACACATGTGCTTGGACACTTGTACACAGAGTCTAAATCAGCAGGAAATGAAAAAACTTAGCTCACAATGAATCAAGCCATATCTTACTTTCTGTCTTCTACTCTTCCCAAATCTTCCCAGATGGCCAATGCAAGGACATGTGGGCCTAATTAAAATACTTGGAAGTTTGGGGGGAAGAAACTCCTCTCATACAGGCTCATCCTATTAATTCTCTAGTACAAAGAGGACTGTTGAAATGTCCGGTAGGGCAGGGCAAATGTTGAAAATGTGCTGCCATCAACTACTACTGAGTGATGATCAGTGTCTTAAAAACCTTGTGATATAGAATAACCTGTTTATCAACCTTAGCAGCACCATTCTTTCTTTTCTCACAATCTGTAGCCATTTTCTTCAGTTTTTGTTTTTCTGTTTCAGAAGAACAGAGGGTGAAGATTTGCCCATTAATTCAGCGTTAATAAGGAGTATTCTGTGTTTTAACATATCCTCCATGAGCGCTGATGTTCCTGTTTTCTTTGCTTTCTTCTTAGTGGAAAGCGGTCTTCCTCACTAATTAAAATTCATTACCTCCTCCTCAAATGAAAAGCCTGAGAAATTGCTGACTGACTCCATCATGCTTAATAAATCCCCGGAGAACAAATAATGTCTCTTTTGCCAAGAGGTTCTTTTTTAGCTTCTGATCCCTTTGGGAACACAGTAGCCTCAGCTACTTCATTTGGTTTGCCATTTGTGGCACCCAGCTATCAACATGAAGAGGTTGGACATTCACTATTTATAGCAGTCCCTCATATCCTTAACAAGCACATGCTTTCTAACATCCTTCACCTAGATCCTGCATCCTAGCTCCAAAATTCTAACGGTTTATCTCAGTGAGTGAAAACTCTTAGTGAGCTATGATCTTATTCTCTGATGGTAATAATCCTAAATGCAGGTTTTTAAACAGGAGGTGGACCAACTCATGGAATCCTGCCTCTTCTTCAGTTGATATAAATTCATTCATTGCACTTATCTTTATTGTTTCTTCCTTGCTGCCTCCTATAGATCTCCTGTGAAGTTTCTTAATCTGTTTGGTCTGCATCAGCTAGGTTTAAGTGTGAGTGTGTGCTTAAGATTTTGTGGGGAGGAAACCCCTGCAACTCTGAGGCTATTAAAGCTGCAGGCAGGAGCTCTTTTTCTGGTTACCCGCCTGTCTTAATCCACACCCTTCTATTTTTGGGTGGTTAAATTATCCACTATTTTTCACTTTGTCACATTGTTAATATTGTTAACTAAGTAAGAATTTGCAAGAGATATAAAGTAAGAAAGTTTAAGAGCATGGCTCTGAAGTCAGATGAAGCAGTTGCTCTGCTTTTTATAACCTGTAAAACCTTCAGCAAGTTAGTTAACTATTGGATCTCAGTTTCCACAGTTGCACTGTGGGAAATATCTTCTCGTTCAAAGGACTGGTTTAAATCAATTTGAATGATTATGTAATTCACTTAGTTTAGTGGCTTGAATAGGTTGTAAAATGATAATACTCTTTTCAATAATAGTTGATTTTGAGTGACTATTGTATTTCTAATATTCAGTGAGTTTTATGCCTTCCATATACATGAGGAGAAAGCAAGTTAAATATATAGAACTCTTCTGAATGTCCTGGGAGACACACACACACACACACACACACACACACACACACACACACACACAAAGATGTGGCCTAGGCATTGATAAATGATGACTCTATATGGAAAGAAGAAATCCATATATGGGAGTACTGTCTTCTTTCTACTTCTCAGAGATATCACTATTAAACTGGTAGCTTTGTTTTCCACTATTCTTCCTAGTTTCTGTCTCTCAATAAAGCACCTGAAAATTTATTTATTCCCTAAAAAGTGGATGAGATTTGTCTTTCAAAGAGATGCTTCCACATTAACTTGTGTCTAGGCATATCTGGCTGTCTGGTTCAGTGTCTCCAGCAATCTGGCTCTAACCAAACAGTGTGTTGAGAAATTTTATTTACATATAATTTAAAAGTAATTTGACAGCATTTCATAACCTATTCCTTTATACCAGCTCTAAAATCAACCCATTTTTGTCACTGTCACTGTTATTTTCTTGCTGTTTTTTTCTCAAAGTCTGTCCTATATAACTTATATTTTATATAACTTATATTTCCATGATTATCTGTTTTTGTCATATTTGTCCAGTGAAACAGTGAGTGCCAACTTAGTACCTGACATTATGGCAAATGTAATACTGTCTTTGTGGGTATCTGGATGCCCACACCTTTGAACCAGGCAAACAGGGTCTACAGTGCTAGCTGTTGTAGGCCTGTTCTTGAAGGGATTTCATGCTCTGATAGCCCTTTTTCTCCATTCCAAACCCAGTGCTACCAATCTCTTACAATATTTGACCCCCTCTCTGTCTGGAACTTTATCTTTGAATGTATGTTGGGAAAATGAGGAATTATGTATGGTAAAAGTAGACTCTTCTTTGTCATGACATGGCATTATTTTTGGTTTTCTATCTTTGTTTTGATTTTGTTTTTAACCAGTATTTGGAATAAACTAGTTGTGATGCCAGAGCACTGGTTCTCGTTCTTGGCTGCCATATTTCCCTGGCACTCCTCCTCACTTTTGAGGCTCTGCTGACCTCCCAAAGACGAATGTTCTTATTTCTGCCTCTTCTCTCCTCAGTTCCTAAAATCCCCTGTGAGCAATTTCATTCACACAGCTTCTAGCCTCAGCTTTACAATGATGATGTCAACATCCCTACCTCTTTAGGGATTTTAAATGTTAAATCACAAATTTTCCCCTTGAGATGTAGGAGGAACTAAAAATGAAATCCCTCCAGGAGTTCATTAAGGAACAAACTTTCAGTGGTGTTGCTGGTAAATTTGGAATACTGAAGCACCTTGGTCCTGAGTTCAGATTGAGCTGTCTACTTTTTGTCACCTTAAATTGAATGGACTCACCCATTTCCAGATGGAACAGCCAGAGATCCCAGGCATCACCAATGTGCAGAAGATCTGCCCTAGTGAACAACCTAAAAAAAAAAAAGAAGCAGTGATGAGTCTAGTACACATGGACCAAAGTCAGAAAGAGAGTAGGCATAGAGGAAAGAGAGACAAACAGAGAGACAGGGAGAGAGAGAGAGAGAATGAAGAATAAGAAGAGAACGATAGGAGAAAGGATGGCCTGAGCTATACTGGGTTCCCATTCCTCTATTCCATTGACTTGGAGGAATGAGTAAAGAGAGATCTGGATGAACCCTTCTAATACTCTTCCCTCATAAAAACGGAAGCCCATTTCTCTCTATGAGAGATGAGGAATAAAGGAATAAATATTCTTCAAGAAAGAACCTTCAGATCAGTTTTATGCATTCCACACACCCACAAATCCAGATGTCTATGGGACATCTCCACCTGACTGTCCCACAGGCAATTCCAACTAAACATGCCCCAAATTGAAGCTATCCCCCCTCAAATTCTGCTTTTCTATAAGTAAGTGGTAGACATCTTGGCAATTTCTTCTTCCTCATCCTCTATTCAAGCACAATGCAATACATTCTATACTACAACTTAAATACCAATTATTGAAAATGCATTTTTTTCTAGTTACTATATCAAGTTCTTTACAAACACCATCTTGTTCATTTTTTCCCCCACAACTCTGTAGGATAAGTAGTATAATCTTCATTTTACACATGAGGAAACAGAAACTTAAGAAGGTTAAGGGTATTACTGGAGAAATGTGTTTCTCAAGTACATGATCTTAATGAGTATGGACAAGCACCACCCACAGGAGGGCCCTTCTCTTTATACCTTCTACCATCCTTTGTTATCTTTTGCTTGGAGACTATTGCAATAGCTCAGAAAATGGACGCTCTAACTTCAGATTTGACTCCTTAGAATTCATCCTCCACATGCACTGCCTCCAGAGTGCTATTTCTAAAATCAAATCTGATGAAGTAAATTTTCTGCTATGAAAGTTTCATAGACTCCCCATCATGAGGCAGCTGCTGCCTATCTGTCGAATCCAATCTTCTACCCTTCTCCCACACACATCCTAGGCTCTGCTGAGGCTGAACTAATTGTCATTCCTGGGAAATGTCAGGCTCATTTCTAGCTCCTTACTTTCATATGTATCATTTCTCTCCTCTGACTAACATACAATTATTTCACCTACCCCGACCCAGCCTTTGAAAGGCAAACTCTAACTTCATTATGAGCTTAAATTTTACCCTTTATGTGAACCCTTGCTTAAGCAGACTTCAACACATACCTGCCAGATTGCAGCCATTTCATTACATTGCATCATAACTGCTATGTAGCAGGTCTAATAATGAAATCCACCTTGGAGAGTAAAGAATCTTTACTTTTGTGTACTTCAAGTTCAGCAAAGTAACTACTAACACATTATAGGTGCTCAATACACACTTGTTTTCTATTAAATAAGGCACTCTATCTTTCCAGAACCATATTTAAGATACTTCTCTTGGGAAGGAAGAAAGGGAGCACAATGTGGCTTCTACCTACCAACAATCTGCAGATGACAGTGTGGGCTTCAAATAGTTATTTATTTGAGGATGCTAAATAGAAACTAACAACAACAAAATGCCTTGACTCTCCTCCTTGATGCAGAAACCCTCCAACAAGAATCACCTTCCAGGGCAAATGCCTCTTATTTCCATAAAAGCAAGAACATACTAAAGAAGCACAAGTATATAAAATTATTAAATTTTGCCTATTTTAGGAAGAGATAAAAGAAGTGACAATTTGACTAACTAGAACTTGAGGAATTATGGGTAGATTTTTTCAGGGAACACTGAAGAATAAAATCATCAGCAAGCAAAATTTTCTAAAGGACTGAAGTGCACACTGTATGACATAAAGTCATACAGGACAGAAAGAAAAGAGGTACCAAACTGATGATACCACAGGAATTGTATGTATTTTGCCTCCTTAACCTTCACAAGTGGATAGGACATTGAGTTTCAAATCGTTTAAATAACTACCCAAAGTCACAAAGCTAGTAAGTGTTTTCCAACCTAACTTGAAACTCTATGTTCCTTCCAGTTCACTATCTGTTCTTAAGCTAGTGCCTCTTGCCTTAAAACCAACCCAAAGGCTTTTGTATTTAGTGGTTGACAGAGGAAGATACGCACATAAGCCACCTAAGCAAAATGTCAAATTATAACTTCCCTAAGTGAACACATACCAAGAACAGTTAAATGACCCTCATTTGCTCACAGATTCATGCCTCAGGCATGAATGTCAGATCAAAAAATGCCAGATTCACTCTTGCTGAATAATAAAGTGGAATTCAGAAAACCAGGGTACAGAGTAGGCTGACCTAGGACTTTTAGTTTCTTACAATTCTCATTCTAACGGTGCTCCCAGTTCACCTTTGTTGCTCCATTTAGAATCATAGAAAATGTTTTTAGTTAGAGATCTTTGGGGAATAATTCAATTTCTGTATTTAATGGCTGTGATCATTCAAAAGCCAACTAACAGAAGCTGTAAGATTTGTCAGACTAATGTGAAAATATATTTGTGTCAATTGTGGAACAATTTATATCATTATTAACTACAAAATATACCATAGGAATGTTTTATGAGGTCATTCTGTCCCTGACTTTTTCAGTAAGATGTTAATAATCAGAAAATAAATCAGCATGCTTAACAATAAAATATGATCCAAAATGTTCTACTGGTACTTTAGTAATAACAGAAAAAAATAGCAAAAATACTACTATTACTACACTTAATTGTTCCCCCAATTCTCCTTATAGCCATAAAATATCTATACAGACAAATCTTCATTCAAATATTTCACTCCAGTTTAGACACAGCTTTCCTTACAAATACACACACCCTGTTTGTAATCTGGAGAAAATAACTAAAAGTTATTGGATTACGAATAACTGCAATTTAGCCACAGTGATTAAGGCAAATGAAGGCTTCTGTTTATTTCTCAGCTATGTTGATCTGTAAGCCAACTTGTGATGATGCTTTCTTCACTGTTTCTATTCAGTGATCTTCCTTTCCATCCATCAAACAGACATTATTACTAGGTATGTTGGCATTCACTGTGGTCCAGGCCAAGCCTGTCAAGCCTCAGGATTTAGAACTAACTCATAAAACACATTTGCAAAAATATGAATGTAACACTTTAAGTCCAAGTAGATATTTTTTCTGCCCATCTCTCTGGTAGCAGATGAATAGATCTGTTCAAAGCCACAAAAGAGGCCATAATTTTTAAAATTTACTTTTATTTTTTAATTGAAGTGTGGCTGACTTATCATATCATGTTATGCAATAGTTTTAGGTGTATAGCAATGTGATTCAGTTATATATATATTTTTTCAGGTTATTTTCCATTATAGGTTATTATAAGGTATTAAATATTGTTCCCAGTGTTAGAAAGTAAATCCTTGTTGTTTATCTATTTTATGTATAATAGTTTGTATCTGTTAATCCCATACTCCTAATTTACCCCTCCCACCCCTCCCTTTCTCCTTTGGTAACCATAAGATTGTTTTCTGTCTGTGAGTCTGTTTCTGTTGATCAACAAATCTTCTAAAAAGAGAAGAGCAGCTCTCAAGAGAAAATCTTTTCCTTTGATCAAAGATTATCTGCACAATCTCTTATGAGATAGGGGTAAGAAGAAAAAAGAAAGAAATTAACTTGATTATATTAACAAGACTGTTAAAATATCCAGTATAATAGTTTTCTTCTTTTGGAAATTAAATGTTTTTTGTGGACTACCCTGGTTTATTAACCATGACTAATAGTACTACTTATAGTAGAAAATGTGTTCTATGTTCTAAGTACTTAATACATACAACTATCAGAAATCAACTTCTGTTTGAAATTTTATTTGGTTTCTTGGAGTTTCTAAACAACTCTATGAGTTCCAGCTTTATGACAATATAAACCAATGCTTTTATACAAGTTAGTTTTTCTAAGGTACACTAGAAACTGTTTCTCTTTTCTGCTAACTTAGCATTTTGATTTTGTACATAGGCACACACGATTGACAGGTTTTATTAAAAATTTTAATTTGGTTTCATAAACATTTTTAAAGTCTACCTTATGGTAAGTAACCAAATTGTGGCTTGTGGGTTGTTCTTTGTTTTGCTGGGGGGATGGGGTGAAGAAAGGCCATTTACATTTGGATACCTGCTGGATTAAAAGATCCAGTTGAATTTTTAAAATGAAGTTTCTGGGACTTCCCTGGTGGTCCAGTAGTCAAGACTTCGTGCTCCCAATGCAGGGGGCACAGGTTCGATCCCTGGTCGGGGAGCTAAGATCCTGCATGCCACCAGGCACAGCTAAAATAAAATAAAATAAAATATAAAAAAATAAAAGAGAGAGAGAAATGAAGTTTCTATTCATCAATAGTTGTGTAATTAGAATCTTCAAGAATATTTCATTTACCAACTCAAGAGATTCCTTGCCCTCTCCCAGGGTTAGGGTCTTTATTTATTTATTTTTTAAATTTTTATTGGAGTATAGTTGCCTTACAATATTGTGTTAGATTCTACTGTACAGTGAATCAGCTGTATGTATACATATATCCCCTCTTTTTGGGATTTCCTTCCCATTTAGGTCACCACAGAGCATTGAGTAGAGTTCCCTGAGCTACACAGTAGGTTCTCATTAGTTATCTATTTTATGCATAGTATCAATAGTGTATATATGTCAATCCCAATCTCCCAATTCATCCCACCCCCCCTCCCCCCTTGGTATCCACAGGTTTGGTTCTCTATGTCTGTGTCTCTATTTCTGCTTTGTAAATAAGATCGTCTAAATGCCATTACATAGGCTGATTGTTTCACTGTGGGAATTTCTACAATTTCTTTGCTTTCAAATTGCTCAATCTCTATCATTTCCCCTGTTCTTATTTCTCAGCCACAAACCTGGAGTCTACTTCAGGGAGATGTTCTGCCTAGATTTTGATGCAACTTCTCTCCAGAAAAAATGCACTAATGCTGATTTACATCTCCCGGGCTTTTACTCAATTCCCAAGTCACATACTTAAATTTCAACCACAACCTAATATATTATCCCAATGTATTGCCTTTATATATGCATGTGTCTCTATAAAGCCTCCTGTATCATAGGTTCTTAACTGCTATCAATGGTGTATCAGATGCATAAAGCAAAGCAGTAAATAAAGCTAAACACACAAACTTCTTCAGAGTATTATGAGATAAACAGTCTCAATACTACTGACAGGAATCTACATTGATACAAGGCTTTTAGAAAAACAATTTGGCAAATATATATCAAATCCTTGATCTATCGGTACTCTTTGTGCAACTGTACTTATGATAAGCTATCTTACAATAGAATATATTACTCCAAATATATTTTAGCACAAACATGCTCCCAGAAAAGTTATTTATAAAAGGGATCTAATTAATTTCAAGTGGACAAATAATAAAAAAAAGACTCTCAAACAATCATAGGACACATTATCATTTAATTTTAAAAGGGTTTAGAGTGAATTATTACATCTTTGAGAAAATCTTGTATTACAATGTTGAATTGTGTGGTAGACTACCAAATTGAGTATTTACTCAAGTACTCAAGAACGAAACTTGCAAATTATACATAGTTCAAGAATGCTTGGTTCTTTTTTATATATTTTCCTCTTTGTTGATATTCCAATTTTGTTCATGCATCATTTTCCTGAGCTTGTTGAGTACCTTTATGATCGTTATTTTGAATTCTTTGAATTATCAGATAATTCATATACTTTCATTTCTTCAAGGTCAGTTTCTAAATATTTATTTTATTCCTTTAATTAGGCCATGTTTCCTTGTCTCTTCGTGTGCTTTGTCACTTTGTTTTGGGATCTGCACATTTAAAAGAATAGCCACCTCTACCAGTTTTTATGGACTCGCTTTGTACAGAGAAAGACCTTGACTAATCAGCACAGTCAGAGATTCTGCCAGCCTCCTAAATCTTTCCTGTTGATGCATCTTCTCTGGACTAGTGCCTGTAAATGCCCACGTAGAGGGGTTTGCAGGTTTCCTTTTTCAGGAGCTCATAATCTCCTGCTCCCTCTTGTGTCTACATGAAGTTCTGCAGGTTCTCTGAAGCTGTTACAGGCCACCCAGCTCTCTCTCGTTCTCAATAGCATCCAGACTTCCAGAGTATCTTGGGTACTATCAGTGCACGAAGTCAGGCAAGACAGAAACCAGTTCCTCAGGTAGCCCCCCTGAAAAGCTAGAATGTTGGTCAGGTGCTCCACTTTTCTTTTTGGGGGGTTTTCTCCCACTCATTCTGTACTGAGCTGGGGAGAGGAACTATGGAACGTGTGTGTTAGTTCAAATTGTTGCCTTTGTAGTCAGTTACCCCAACCTAACGCCATTTCCGGTTAGCACTTAGATTCAAGAAAAACCGAAACAAGTCCCTCAGGCAGACCCCTTAAACGTTTGAACATTGGACTTGCGTTTCAATATTTTCTTTTCCTTCTCAGGGAGAAACAGGAGTTGGGAGTTTTCTCCCCATTGCACCATGCTGAGCCTAGAGGAGGAACTATAGCAAGTGGGTGGCATGACATTTCCTACCAGTTTCGATATGGCTGGTTTCACACTTGTCTTGAGTGCAGGAGCCTCTCCACTGGTTTCCGGATTTATCACTAAGTGAACTGGTTCATGTATGGCTGTTGAGCTGGTGTCTCCATTGGAAGAAGGAGGGTCTGGGGTTTACTATCCCACCATCTTGCTGGTGTAACCTTCCTATTACTAATTTTGCAAGTAAAATTTTAGAAGCTTCCTCTCTAAATCCAGAATAAGGAAGATAAAGATGAGCTTTTCACTACTTTTCATCTACATTGTGTCTTATTGGAAGGAACAAAAATAACTTCTTATTTGAAGAAGAAAGAATTGTCTATGTAGAACCTCCCCGCAAATCTGTAAAAACAAAATATTAGAAGAAGGAAGTTTGGAAAAATGGACAGATATACAATTAATCCATGAAAGTTATTTGCATTTCTGTACACTATCAACCACAGTTACAGCACGTAAACAAATCAGATATTTAGGCTGCATAACAAACCGCCCTAAAATTTAGTGGCTTAAAACAACAATAGTATTTTTTTTGTAAGTCTATAATTTTGGCAGAGTTTTCTGGGGAGAGCTTGTCTTTTCTCCATCTGGCAACTGTTGAATCAGCTTCATTGAGATATGGAGGATCCACTTTCAAGATGACCATTTGGTGCTCAGTGCTCACCCTAGGCTATGTACTGACATTCTAATTTCCTCTACACGTGGCCCTTTCTGTGGGCTGCCTGGACTTCCTCATGAAATGGTGGCTGGGCTTCAAGAGTGAGTATCCAAAGAACACAAGACAGAGAAGAATTGCATTTTTATAAAAACGTCAGATGTTATTTAGTGTCATTCCACCAAACTTCATGGCTTAAGGCAGTCCTCTCTGTTTCAAAGACAAGGCACATAAATGCCAATCACGATGGAGGGAGTGTCAAAGGAAGAGTATAACACTGTAAGAAAATCAAGTGGTCGTTTTCGGAAAATACAACCTTCTTTGAAAAAAAAATGGTATCATTATAAACAGCAAAAAAAATGGAAAGTTATACCATGCTTATAAATGAGAAGATTCAATATCATAGAAGTATTCAGTTTCTCCTAACTGAATTCTAATTTCACTATTTGAAATTGCAACAGGATTTTGAGGTTCATGTAGAAATGATTTTATAATTTTTTTGGAGGTGTGCTAATCTGCAAATGGCCATGTCTGAGAAAGAAGAGAGGGAGATTTGCTCTACATATATAAGAATTTATCTTAAAGTTGTAGAAAAGAAGATATGACATTCAGATGGAAATATATTAACAGATTTAACAGAAAAGAAAGCCCAGAAAGAGTCCCCAATGTGCATAAAAATGTATATACAATTAACATGGCATTGAAGATAATTGAGGAAATAAAGAACTAAATGGTCTTAGAAAAAATTAGTTATCCATTTAATAAAATATTATACCCAAACTTCCAACATTTTATAAATGTGATTTTGGATGGATCAAATACCTGTGAGAGGCATAGTATTAAAAATTATAAAAGAAAATATTCTAATGACTTCTGGAATAAAAAATATTTCTTTAAAAATTTTTTATGGAAGTATAGTTGACTTACAATGTAATAATAATTTCAAGTGTACAACATAGTGCTTCAATATTTTTATGTTACACACACCATAAAAAGTTATTATAAAATTACTGACTATATTCCCTGTGCTGTACATTACATCCCTGTGATTACCTATTTTATAATTGGTGGTTTGTACCTCTTAATCCCCTTCACCATTTCCCCCAATACTCTTCACTAGTTAGTTCTCCATATCCGTGAGTCTGTTTTGTTATGTTTGTTTGTTTGTTTTGTTTTTTATATTCCACACATAAGTGAAAACATACAGTATTTGTCTTTCTCTGCCCACTGTGAGATATCACCTCACACCTGTCAGAATGGTTATCAACAAAAAGACAAGAAATAATAAGTGTTGGTGAGGATGTGGAGAAAAGGGAACCGTAGTGCACTGTTGGTGGGGAGGTAAATTGGTGCAGCCACTATGGAAAAAACTATAGAGGTTCCTCAAAAAATTAAAAATAGAACTGCCATATGATCTAGCAATTCCACTCTTGGGTATATATCTGAAGAAAATGAAAACACTAATTTGAGAAGATAGATGCAGCCTCATGTTTATAGCAGCATTATGTACAATAATCAAAATGTGGAAGCAACCTAAGTGTCCATCAACAGATGAATGGATAAAGAAGAAGTGTACACACACACACACACACACACACACACACACATATACAATGGAATATTACTTAGCCATAAAAAAGAATAAAGCTTGCCACTGTGACAACATGGATGGCCCAGGGGGGTATTATGCTTAGTGAAATAAAAAATATCTCTTATATAAGATTTTTTAAATGCTTAATGTGGAAAAAGTTTAATAATTTTGCTACCTTAAAATTGAGAATTACTCTTTAGCAATTAAAACAGTTAAGGGAGTGCCAAATACTCTGAAAAGACAACTGACAAAAGATTAGAATCAAGAAGATATTTTTAAAAACACCCAAAATCAATAAGAAAAGAAGAGTTACCTAAAGAAACTAAAGTATACGAATAGCTTTCAAACATAAGAGCAAACTGAATGATGAATAAAAATATGAAACGGTTATATTTGATGTTAATATATATTTAATGTTTTAGTCTAATTATATTTAATGTTCAGCTATATATTAAAATATATTTATTATATAAATAATAAATATATATTATATATTTAATGTTAAGTTATATAACTTAGGGAATGGCTTTCATATGTGTACCAGGAAACATGTTCAACAATGTTCATTTATATCAAAAAAAGAAAAAAAATAGAAACAATCAATAACTTATTAGCATAGTACATAGCAATGAAAGTTAAAGAAACACCTCCACATGGCAAAGTATGCTTGAAATTTAGATGCATTCTTGAATATAATAAAGAAATGAACACATAATTAAATGCATAAATAAAAGTAATCTTAGAAGACTAACTTCAGTGTGATACCATATTTATAAAACTCAAAATCAATGAAAGCCTAACTATGTGTTGCTTACAGCTAAATCGATAAAGTTAGGTAAACTCAATATTTAAAAAGCATGTGAGTGATAAGTAGACGATACAAGGCAATGATTACTTTGGGAATGAGGCAGTGTGATAGTATTGGAAAGAAGCATGGAAGTAGCTTCCCTAAATTGCAATTTTTGTCTTTATAATTTGTGTGATAGGTTTATATACATGTTACATACAGTGTGTATGTGTGTGTGTATGTAATAAATTAAAATTTTACATGTTTGGAGAAAAGCTTCCAAACTTGTACACAGGTGAGTAGAAATCCCCAGCTTTCCTATATTTTATATTTAACCTTATATCTGTCAAGGCTCAGAGAAGCGTGTGGCAAAGTAGAAAAGAAGATTATTCGGTTTACTGTGAACTTCTTTTATGCATCTGTTCATACCAACAAAGAACACACAGGGTAAAGTGGCCACAGAAATTTCTCAATGACTTAGCATTATAATCACAGTCTTACCCAGATAAAATGCATGGTGCCCACCCATTGAACAAAATATCGTATTAGTTACTGGGAAAATTCTAAAGATATAAGAGAAGAGCATTTGTTCTTAGATAACTTACAGTTTAGTTGAAGTAATGATGAAAATACTCTCCAGTTATCCACCCTGTTACTGGAATTAAGTGCACAACCAACAGGCGGCATCATTTTACTTCTGGTTGTTCTGCAGTTTCCAGAGTCAACCAGCCCTTTCCAAAAAATCTAGCATTGTGCCCAAGAGTGGGATTCAAGAACAGTGTTAAAGTTATTAGTCATTGGAGTGCCCTTTGCTGTTCTGTGCTTCTTAGATTTCTGCATGAATATGCTGCTGGAAGTTGAGTAACTTTCATGATACAGTTCTTCACAGAAATAAAATTCTACATTGGAATACAGAATCCTCTAACTTTCATAAATCAGACAAGATCAAATGTATACAAATATTTAAGATTTATTCCAAGGCAGTACAGTAACAGGTGAAATTAAAATACAAGTATAAAACAAAAAGTAATATTTCACTCAAAATATCTGCACCAAAATGCAGGTAGGATTCCAGAAAAGATTGTGAGCAGGGTAAAGCAGAATTCTTTTTCACATTTTTTGCAATGCAGCATGTACTTCATGAGAGCACACCATGTGCAAGTTACTTAAGAAGATGTAAAGGCAGATTAAACATGAACCCTGACCTCAAGAATCTTATAGCTTTGTACATGTGATAAGAAGCACCGAAAATCACGCAAGTCATACAAGAAACACCATAGAAGACAATGCCCACTGCTGCCATTTCTGTACCTAACACCCCAGCCCCACCCATGGGCTTTTAACAGCCAGTTTCTATGATTTTTATTGATGGACTGCTCTTCAGCTACTGGAGCCACTTGGTCCAGACAGATGGAACTGAGCCGACTGTGGGACATCTGCCTAGGATCCCACAATTGCTTGGCTTCTCCCTTTCCCTGGCCCAGTCTTCCTATCCCTGGTCTCCCCTGGAAGCACTTCTTAGTATATAAATGACTTCCACAAGTCTTTATCTCAGGATCTCCGTCTGATAATGCATCCTAAGTCAAGTTTAGGATAAATCTGTAGATCCTGAGAAGGAGAAAAGAAAGCTCACTGGGAAGCAACCCTGTTGTTTGATTTTGCATGTTATATGGAGCAAAATCATCTTGACTTTGCTCAAATGGTTTCATTACTTTCAGTGTACTATTGCTTATTAGTTTATGTTACAGAGAGTATTTGATCAACATACCTAATTTTAAACATGATCTTTCCTTTCCTTAATGTAGTATAGTCTCAAATGTACTGTAATCATTATATTCAATTACTAGAAGAATGAAGCACATGGACCAAATGATTAACATTCACAGGAAATTGCCATTGTTTTTTTCCACAATGATATTTAGCTTGTCCCTGTGAAATGCAATTCAGGAGTCTTTCAGCATTTTTGCTATTTTAATTACAGTTTACAAAGTTTAGCTTGATTAATTAACACTAGATTGATGTAAACTAGATTCATGTTATGTTTGCTGCACTGATAATGAATTTCCATTTATCAAAAAAAGGAAATCAGCTCTGTCCATTGGAAGGAAGTTTTTCTTCTTCTTTCATTTTTCCTCATTTTCAAAAGTATGAATTGACTTAAACTCTATAAAATAGTTCAGGGAATTATATCACATACTTAAATATTTTAAATGCCACAGGAAAACCCTAGTAACCATCACTTAATACGTATAAAACCGTTATATTTAAAATTGATGATAGAGTATTTTTTTAAGTGAAAAAGGAGAAGTTGTTAAATGAAAACTGAATTAAATCACACTCTTACCACAAGTTAGCCAGACTGAAATACATTTTAAAAGGATGGAGTTCACATATCGGACCTGAGGTTCAATATACATCCTTTGAAAAGGACTATTCACTATTCCACTATTCACAAGGATGGCAGACCTCGGATAATAACATCAGTGTTCCGTGAGATGCTGGTTGATCTTCAATTTCGTGCTGTAGCTCCAGCTAAACTCTAGTAATTGAACCTAGGGTGTAAATGTTGGTAAAGTTCCTGAGGCAGAGAGCTAGGCATATTATTTTGGGTTGCCTACAGCCAAACTAAAACAGATTAATCAGACAGAAATTCCAAGAATGAAATATGGTTAACTGGCCTGATCTGCACAAATCAGAATGAAGTCAAGTGGATTAAGTGAATTGCAGCAGACCAGACAGACTAGGATACTTCTAGATTATATTTTGAGATCTGAAATATTGGTGGTCTGAATCTTTTATGAGGAGAAATCTGGGACTTTTTAAGTTAAGAAAACTCTATTTATAAGCCAAAATATTGATACATTTCAGAAAGTTTTGCATTTACTTTTCCCAAATGGTAGCAATATTCTAGTTGCTCTAAATTTGCATTTTATCATATAACAGAAAGCCTGCCAGTTGTCATATCAAAGCAAAAGAAACATAGGAGGGAGAGAGGGCACAATGTAGCCAAATGTGGGGGTGGGGTGGGGAGGCAATAGGCTTTTCTTTTTCTTTCTTTCCTTCCCTCCCTCCCTCCATTCCTCCCGCCCTCCCCCCTCCCTTCCTCTCTCCCTTCCTTCTTCACTTCCTTCCTTCCTCCCTCCCTCCCTCCCTCCCTTCCTTCCTTCCTTCTTTCTTTCATAAAAGAATAAGAAGTTGTGTCCCTGTACACAAAGGAACTAAATTTCCCCCAAAAGCAGAAGAGGATGATGTGAGACAGTAGAGGTGAGGGATAGTAGAGGCCAGTGGATGGTATAGAGGTAAGACATGTTAGTAGCCAAGGGCTTGTCACACAGGCAAGACAACCCTCAGTGTGTATATAAGATAGGGCTTTCCAACTCTATTTAAGAAATCTCAAACTGTTAATAAATTCAGCATCAAACTCGTTCTTGGCCAGACTTCTACAAACATCATAGAAGCTTTTTAATTCACCCACTCATTTATTCATTCATTTGAAAGGCATTTGAGTATCTTCTATGTGCAAATTTAGCTGCCTGGTATGGGGAAAAGTGCATAGGCAGAACAAAATACATATCTCTGTGTGTTAGATACGATCCCAGCTTTCCAAATACCTGCAACAGGTATGAGTAGGAGCAATATTTATTTTATAAAATCATAATGACAGACATCTATGGACTTGAGTTGTCAGTGAAATTTTTGAAGTAAGAACTGGAAATTCAAATGGCTTTCTGAAAGATGGCAAGAACTCCTTCAGTTAGAACCCCTATGAATAATTCCTAAGCACTGAAGACACTGATACTGAACAATGCTGGTAGAAGACGAGGGGGGAGAAGACAACTTTCTACATGATGCCAGTATAGTACTTTAAAAAATAATAAAATAACTCATTCTTCATATCTGAAAGCAACCTAATTTACAGAGTAAGTAATCAGTATTTATATTAGTCACCTCTAACTACTTACCTATTTAATGAGTGTCCTTTAATTATGCATTACATTGAATGCCTACTTCTAATTACAGAATAACATTATTTTGGGTACTGGATACATATGTCTTTAGTTTTGCAAAACCTTTTGATTACTCTTTTTTTGTGATGTGCCTCTGAAATCCTACTTTGGGTGAGAAGAAATCCTCCATGGGTAGGTCTTTGGCCAAGTGTGTTTTGATAAAGTTCTTCACGTGGATTTGATGTCCTTTTCAAACTGAGAAACACTGTTGTAGAGGGAGCCTTCCAGTCTTACCTTTACAGTCTAAATGCATTTCATTCACCCCACAAGACTGCTTTTTTTTTTTTTTTTTTTTTTTTTTTTTTTTGCGGTACGCGGGCCTCTCACTGTTGTGGCCTCTCCCGTTGCGGAGCACAGGCTCCGGACGCGCAGGCTCAGCGGCCATGGCTCACGGGCCTAGCCGCTCTGCAGCATGTGGGATCTTCCCAGGCCGGGGCACGAACCCGTGTCCCCTGCATCGGCAGGCGGACTCTCAACCACTGCGCCACCAGGGAAGCCCCCATCCAGTCTATTTTTAATCTACTTAATAGCAACAATTATACTTACAGTCAGTGTGGCCTAACATGTTACCATTACAGGCTTCCATGAAGATTGATTTTCCGTAAGACTAACACTGGCTTCTTTCCATTTCCTTTTTCACTCTGCTAGTAAGGAGTAGAGTGTCTTGGAGAGCCTATGTAGACATGCTTTATATCACCTTGCTCTTCGTTCTCTTGGGAAGATGTCTCCCAAAGAGAATACTTCATGGAGTAAGTCTTACCAGTGCAGGCCTACTATATAACACATACAAAAACTATCATGTAATACAAACAGTAACTCATAATATTAGCATTTATATGTATTAGTATATTGTTTGAATTAGGCATGTATAAACTGATCAGAGGCAAAGTAAGTTGCCACTTCTCGATCATCCCTCTATAAAAGCTGTAACATCCTACACCCAGGATGTGCATTATCAATTGCTCATTAAAGTAATTAAAGTTCTTCCTCCCTAACAGTCATTATAAGATAGGGAAAGAAATAGTAATGGGAACAATAAACAAATAAATAATTTGCTCACACGAGAGCAAGTTTACATAATTTGGATGAGTCACAAACTGCATTTAGGTAAGTAAAAATTATCTATGCAGTTTTTAATAAGGAGCCCTTAGAGAGAAAAGTGGTTTCTCACCATGGAAGTTTTTTTATACTACAAAATAAAATAATATTAATAATGTACATGACCAGAGAGCTCTCTGAAATTAATGTTCAGGCCCCAAATTAAAAATTGCTCCACTGAAGGTACATGGTATTACCCAGGACCCTGCTCTTCTGGGGGAAAGCTTGTTTGATAGACATATGGTGCAAAGGCTATTAGACACTGATAAATCCAGTTAACAAGAGGAAGAGGCACAAGAAAGCCTGATGCAGAAGGGGTGCTACAGGAAAACAAATTAGATTGAACCAGTTGCTAGGAAACAGGGCAAACTAAGTGCATTGGAGCAGTTAGATGGTGCAACTCTGAAGGATTAATAGCCCTCCATTTCCATGCAGAGACCAAAGCAGACCAGTTTTGCAGCCTATGTCAGAGAACAACACAAGCTGTGTAACCTGGCCTTGTAGGTACAGAAAAATCCTCACTGTACACATTTCCAGAGCCAAAAAAATGGGAAAATAATCAAAGTACCTTATTAGCCCACATCTATAGTCCATTACCAAAGTAGATTTGAATGTGGCTCAAACTTTATTTCAGAGTAATATCATTTACCACAAGATCCGCTGTAGACAGATTTATGTGTAGGAACAACTTATACCCAGAGCATGAATAGACAGAACCTTGAATCAGGATTTAAGAGAGTGGACGGGATGGGAGGTATTTTCTGGGTCATGAACTGACATTGAATTTTCAGTTTTTATGAAGGTTGTCTATATTGTCCAGACAAAAAGTCCTGTGCCACCTACTTCTTGAATTTCATCTTTAGTATCTCTCTCTCATTAGTGCTGACCACTCTTTTCTGTTCAGTGGATTTAGCGCATTTAATTAGAATATGACCTCATATGGGTCAGTCTCCTCCCTGTTTATTTATATGCATGACATCTAGATTAGGCTGTGAGTGACAGTAACTGCCCAGAAAAATATGTTGTATATCTGAAAGAATGATTGAATATTTATTTTATCATTCAGGCATTTAAAAAATTTCTTTACATGCATAGTCTAGCTTCCTAAAAAAATATTTAAGCTCTTTGAGAGCAATATATAGTATTCATATTATTTATCTTCCCATCAAAGAAGTAGGTCAATACTAAGCAGATAATAGATATTCAAAGAGTACTCCTTAAGTTAAATCAAATATCTACTGTCAGGCGATCCACTTGGAGAAAGGGCAAAGCTATGCTAGCAGGATATGAAATAGATTTTGTTATGAGATTACAGTACTTCATAACAATGACAGCAACAACAACAACAAAAATAAACACAGTAATAATAAACATTCATTAAATACTCAAGTAAAATTCTAAGGACCAGGAATATAAAAATAAAGGAAACAGACAAGAACCTCTGCCTTCATTGAGTTTACATTCTAGTCGGGCGAAGCAGACAATAAACAACCAAATATATAGTTAGATGATGACAAGTGCTATAGAGAAAAAGGAAAAGGGAATATGGAGCATTGGGATGTTGCAATCTTTATCCTGACGACATAATCAGGTGAGATGGTAATATCTGAATAGAGACCTGCACTCAGTGAGGAAAGGAGCCCTGAGACTAGGCAAAAGGAACAGCAATTCTGAAATGGACTGTGCCTAGTGTTTGACAAGCAAACACTAGCAAGGAGGGCAGTGTGGCTAGAGCTGAGTGACCAGAAGGGGAAGCAACAGGAGAATTAACAAGAGGCAGATGCTGTACAGCCTTGCTGGTCAAAGTAATGTCTTTGGCTTTTTCTTTCAGTGGGGTGGTGGGTAATTAAAAGGTATGAGAACAGCCACGTCATGTTCTGACCTTGTTTTAGTAGAACCACTCTAGCTTTTGTTTTAAGAAAAGACTGAAGGAAGACAAAGAGAGAAGCAGCTAGACCAATAAACAGGCTGCAGCAATAACCTGGATTTGGCTTGGATCAGGGTTTACCATGGAAGTGATAAGAAGTGGTTAGATTCTGGATATATCAATATTTCAAAGGTAGAAAAATTGTATTTTCTGCCAGTGTGAATGTAGAGACTTTGGTCTGAACAATGGGAATGATGACATCATCTTTGACAGAGAAAAGGAATACTGAGGGGTAGGTTTAGTGGTACAGGTGTTGGGGCTTCTCGAGGGAATTAGGGTTAGGGTTAGGGTTAGGGTTAGGGCTAGGGTTAGGGTTAGGATCTCGGTTGTGGTCACTAAAAGACTGCAATGCTTATTATGCAACCAAGTGGGCATGTTCAGTAGGCAGCTGGATATAAAGGTCTGGAGTCCTGGGAGGAGCACTTGGCTATAGATACAAATTTGAGCAAAAGAAGAGAATTAATTGAATTATGTCTTTGCTGATGTAAGAGATGATGAGATCTATTAAGTGGAATTGTTTGCCTTTATTAGCTGCACAAAGAATTTATCTATACTATCAGCTGAAGAAAAGTCAGGGTAAATGGGAATGAATTTAAGTGGGTATATGTGAGGCTGAGATTCTGGAAGTTCTCTTTCAACTTCCTTTATTTTCTTAATGAAATAGAGAACAAAGTTAATAACAAAGAGCGATGATTAAGGATGAGGGCTAGAGTTGTTAGGTGTCCTCTATATAAAGAATGTGCTCTGTATCTTATCATTTTACCCTGTTCCAAAAATAACTCTGTTAAGATACCCTAAATGTCCTATACTCAGCTTTTTTCAATAAATAACAAAAATTCCAGAGTTAGACCTATTTTTCTATCACACTAATTGGCAGCCTGAATCAGTTAAATGGCAACCTAACTGAAAGCTATTCCTCCACAAATAAAAACTGGACAGTACCTTATGGTCTTTCCTGCAGGTTTGGCTGGAAGAAGGCCAAATGAGAGAACTGAGAATCAAAAGTACTTATTTTTCATATTCAGAAAAGATCGTTCTTTAGAGAAAGTTCCAAGTTTTGAAAAAGTAACCATTATTTGGGATAACTTGAGCTTATTATGCATGTTTTGAAAATCAGCCAATCAACAACAGCCTTACTCAAGTAACTGTGACTTGTGAAAGTCAGTCAAGCAATGATAAAACGCCAGTCTTGAAAGTCAGCCAATCAGTGACAATCTCATGTTAAACAGTGGCCAATCAGCAAGTGCCTCAGTCACTTTCTGTGTTCCGACACAGAAAGGCAACCAGACAACACCAGCCTTATTTCAGTGACCATGCTACCACAGCTGGAAGTTCTGTATTCCCTGAAGACTCCCTCTTCTGAAAGTCTGCCAATTTCTGAAACCCAGACTTCCCCAAACCTTACATACCGTTATCTCTGGTTTGTTCACAGAGACAATGCATTACAAGTGCTCACTCATTTGCAGGTAAACTGAAAGTCCACATTTTTGCATCAGATAGTTTGATATAGTGTTTGTAAGTTCACAAACTTTTCAACAGCTGAACCCCTGTTTATGATTACTTAGGAGTTTGGACTTGTGAATTTGGACTTGAATTACAAACTTTTCAATTCTCGTGGTGGTTTCTAGTATCTATTTTTTAAAAATGTAAACCCCCAAATGTCAACACACAGGTGTGAATTTTGTGATGAATTTTCTGAACAGTGGACATTACTAAATAAGGAAAAAGGTTGTTTTTTTGAGCTCTTTGTGCAGAATGCAAGTATTCATTCAATATTAAAAATGGTAGACAGTCATATGTAAACCAACATATTGATATAAGATAGGTATGATTTCCTCAACTGGTACCAAAATAGTGATAAAATAACAAAAATTTTGAGTGAAATTCAGATGAAGAAAAAATAATTGCAGTAGAAGTTGTAATGGCCTTCCACATTGTATAGCAACATCAGTCTTTCAGCTCAAATGTCTTTTGAATGTACATCTACCAAAAGTATTTTCTGATTGTAAAATTGCAAGCAATTTTTAAGTTCCAGAATTAAATTTACTGCAATGATAGTAATAATAAATTGTTACATTTACTATTACAGAGATTATCAAGGATCTAAAAGCTTTACTTTTCAAAATAGCTGTGGTGCAAATAATCACAATGCAGAGAAAACTTTGTTTGCTTGTGCAATATTCTCATGAAAAAGGCTTCTTTACAAGACTATGGGGAATAAAATTCCTTTCAGCTGAGACTTCAGAAACAATACCAAAATTTTTCAGAGACTCTCTTTTTAAGTCAGGAGGTAATGAGGAAAATTGTACTGCTTTTGGTAGGATAAAAGTACAAGTTTTGGTAAATGTCTGTGTAAAAGTGAAAATAAGATTTATTTAAACTTGAAGCAAAGCATGATTCTATGGAAGATGTTGGCTACTCCGCCCATATTCTGCATGATGCTGCTCAAAGAGCACCCCTTGTCCTTTCTTTTAGCAATGAAGTGATTCTATGAAATTGTTCTCTAATTTCAGCATTTACACTGTCAAACTGAGTGATTAAATGATTTTTGTGATTTTGTTGGAATTCAGTTTTCTTCAGTTCTCTCACATTCAACAACTTCATTGGCTCTCTTTAACAAATACAGTTGAAAGCATTTCCAACTGTATTTGGAGACTGTTTTGAAGTCCTGAAATAAAATGTTAGTTCTGAATAAGAGGACGCCCCCATTTTGTTGACTTTTTAAATAATCCATTGACTGATTTCTGACTTCTACTTTTTTTCTTATTTATAGTTTCAGTACCTCGTTAGCATTAGTATTATGCAAATTGAAAAAAGAGCAAACAGTGTTAAGTAATTCATTGCTTAAAGACATCTGTGGAATGCATTAAAGAATCGATGAAAAGCATTATCCCTTTAAGTATCCCTCAAAGCCGTTTTTCAAAGGGAAAACATTACCATGAATGGACAGGAATTCTATCTTTAAATGTATAATTATTATGGCACTTGCCGTGACTACCTACTGAAATGTACATCATACCTTGAAGAATTGGATTCTTTCATATGAATGTTACATGGAAGCAAGTGGAATTATCATATGTAGTGTTGAAGAACAAGGAAATGGAAATTGAGGATAATGCTTCTTCTATTCAAGGCACAACATTTGAAAAGTTATCTATCAAGGGATGCCACATTATCCTGAAGAATGGGAAAGCAAACTATGCCAGGCAAGATGGCATTATGTGTTTCAACAAACATAATTTGAAGAGCAGTTCTTGGACTTAACTTTTTGCCATACATAATTGTGCATTGGCTTATAATGCCAATGTCGAGTGTGTTTTTTCATTAATAAATTTTCAGTGGACAAAAGAACAAAATAAGTTGGATGTGACCACTGTCGATGCTATGTTACGATGTATATGGGACATAGACTGCAAAGAATTTTATAAACAAATGCTGTGAAATAAGGAACTGTCAGAAGAGCCAAATCATCAGGGAAAAATAATTTTTAAAAACAGAGGTATATTTCAGATAAACAATGAATAATATTTTAGTATAACTATGCCCAGTGCAATCTTTTTCTTTTGTCTTAAAGTACGTATGCACAGCAATTAGAAATAATTCAAATGTACCTGAGAATCTTGTATTTTCATTTTCTGGCAACCTTAATAAGGGTTGAGGTTTTGAGGAGAAATTAGGAGATATGAGCCACCTTAGAGACTGCCAGAATCAATGAGTCAAGAAAATACAGTATGATTGTCAGACAGCATTTTAGGGCCCCTTGAAGTTTGAAGTCACAAATTCAAAGTGACACTAGTTAGCATGGGTATGTGTTTGTCTCTGATCGCCTTCAGTTGTAAATGTGGAGTAAACATAGAAATATTTTCAGTAAAAATAATTGCTATTTTATTCCAGTCTGCACTTTTAACCAATATGCTAAACTCTCTCCCAATGAGAAGTGATTACTTAAGATAAACTGTCACTTCCTTATGATTATGAGATCTGAAATTACATTTAATTTAAAAATGTTTATAAATCAGGTATGCCATAAATGGTAATCTCCAACACTGAAAGATGGCTGATGTCTCTTATACCTTGTTTCTATCTTTGCTCTTATTTTTCTCAAAGAATGTAAGGAAAGTCACATTTATTAGGATATAATAGAGGACAAGAAAGCTGAATGAGCTTTACAAGAGGCAGAAACGGCAGATAGCTAGAAGCAAGGATTTAGGAAACGTAGGTCCTAATTCTGATCAATTCACCAAACACCATATCTCTGTGATCACACCTGCAAATGTGGTGTCATTCCCAAAATAGCATGAAAATGCTGAGGAGATACATAGGATCTTACTCGACACAACTTGAGCATTTCTGAAGGTGGAACAAGTCATCTACAAGCAGAAAGAATCACTGGGCCAAAAGGCTTCCCCTCAGAACTCTATCTGGGGTTGTCATTTCTTATTCTTATGATAGCAAGGTTGGAGGCCTTTGTTATTCTTTAATTAATTTTTTTATTCTTATATATCTGAGTTTGTATTTCCCAAAGGATCTTGACTATAAGCAATATATATTTCCCATCAAAAATGCCTCTGTTGTATTGCAGAAACAGAATATATTCTCCATTTTTCTACTAGTCCCATATCACAAATGCTTTTAGACATCCAATGATCTATTTTTTTTTAGTAAGTCTCTTTCTATTTCAGTGTTTATGCATGAGATTGATCTAATGCCCAGAGGAGAAATATCATCATCAGCTTTTACGGCATTTTCAGAAAGGCATGTATGCATTTTGCTTCTCCTGTTTTATGAAGCTCTTTTTACTGCTTTCTCTTAAGAATATATTATGAAAAATCCAATTTCCTTGCAGATATGTCGGACTGTGCTGTTTCTTGAAAGCTAGAACAAAATCTGCTTTCCAGATGACTTATGCAATTTGGAACCAAATAGGTGGGTGTTCAGCTTGAACAAATTCTCATAGAATTATCATTTGTAATATTTCCACAGCCTGGAACAGGAATTCACTGATTGTTTTTAATCTGATGTACATCCAGTAATAAGATGCCAGGCACCACGCTGAGCAAAGATTTGAATAACCTCACAAATCGTTCTGTACTAAATGGCTCGGTAGGCCAAAGAGGAAGTCTTAAGGAAATAAAATGGCTCTAGAATGGATCTGTGGAAGAAGGAAAGGGAAGATGGTCGAAGAGTAAGGGGAAGGTGCCAAAGAAAAAGCAACTGTCATCTTTGTCCTCAACTTACAGTTTGTGTGCTTGATTATATATTTACTTATTTTTAATGTAGTAGTATTTGATATGGAAAAGAATAAATGTAACCTAAAGAAAACTAAAGCAAAATCATAAAATTAATATCCGTGAACCCACTATCCAATGTAAGAAGTAAAATTTTGCAGTACCATTCTATCCATCCTGTGTCTTCCTCCCTGTTCAGTGACTCCCCCACAAACGTGACTACACCATGAGTGTTATTTTTATATCCTTCTTTTTTTAGCTTTACATTTTTACAACTTATATATTCATTTATAAACATTCAATTGTCAGTTTCCCTTCTTTTTGACCGTTATAAACACAGCATCAAAGTATAAGTAGATTTCTTGGATTGCTTACTTATGCATATTGTGGCATATAGCTTTATTTCCATATGCAAAATATGCAAGTGAGTGAATAAATCATTCTACTTATCCATTTTTTTCTGTATATTTGAGGTCTTTCTGTGCTTCTTCCTTTTTCGCCCTGCCCCCACTTTTCTTTCCATCTCCTTCTTTCCTACCTCTCTCCCTCCCCTCATCCCTCATCCTTCCATTATTTTCTTCCTCTTTCTCTTCATTTTCTCCCATTCCTTCCTCCTTCTTCCTTCCTTCCTTCCTTTTTATTTTCTATTTCAGTAGTTTTGCCACAGATTTTTTTCAAGATTTTATTTTTTAAAGCAGTTTTAGGTTCACAGCAAAATTGAGAGGGAAATAGAGAAATTTCCTATACATCCCCTGCCCTCACACATGCATAACTTCCCCCATTATCAATATCCCCCACCAGAGGGGTACGTTTTTACAACTGATGTACCTACGTTGATGCATCATAATCACCCCAGGTCCATAGTTTACATTAGGATTCACTCTTGGTGTTGTACAACCTATGGATTTGGACAAATGTATAATGACATGCACCCATCATAAGTATATCATACAGAGTATTTTCTGTGCTCTGCCAAGTCATCCCTCCCTGCCATCCTCACCTCGACACAAACATTTCTATAGCTCTCTCTTGACACTTGACAAAAAGAAAGCACCTAATATATTTACGTCGAATTGAAATTGTTGGATCATAGGTAATGCAAATGTTCAACCTCACAAAATAATGCTAGTTTATTTCCTCATATTTTCACCAGAAATTGATTGATTCATCTCTCTAATACCCAAATTTGTCTGACTTCTTTGTTGTGGGAATTATCATCCGTGGAAATAAAATCATATCAATAGGTTTAAAATGGTAATTTGTTCCTTATTACTAATGAGGTTAAACATCTTGTCATGTGTTTTTTCTCTTATCATGTTTCCTCTTCAGTGAGATGCCTGTTAGTCTTTCCTCTAATTTTCTATTGAGTTTTGCCCTTTCTTAATTGATTTGTAAGTATGTTAATAATCCTTTGTAAATTACATGTATTGCAAACATTTCTCAATTTGTGTCTTGTCTTTTCGCTGTCTCTAGGCTGTCTTTTGTTGAACAGAAGTTTTTAATTAACAAGCAGTTGAATTTATCCATATTTTAATGCATGTATTTTAATTTATCTTTCCCTAGCTCAAATTTGGAACAAAAATAAATATTACTGCTTATTTTCTTCTAAGGTCTCAGAGATCCTCCTTGAATTTTTAAGTCCTCAACCCATCTGGAACTGACTTTTGTATATGGTGGAAAGCAAGAATCCATTTTAAGGATCCAATTTGTGAGGGCAATTAATTGTTCAATCACCCTATTGAATAGTCCCTCCATTCCACAATGATCTTAAATCCACTTCTGTGATATATCAAGTTGTAAAACACAGTCTATTTCCCAGATCTTTATTTTGTTCTATCAGTCAATATTTTTCAATCCCTGTGCCAATTCCATACTGACTTTATCATTACAGCCTTACAATATACCTTGATATCTAGAGAGGCACATCCTTTACTCTTCTTCCTCAGAAGTATTTTAGCTATTCTTATTCTTTTGCTCCTCCAGATAAATTTTAGAATTAGCTTGTCAAGATTCATGAAAAATTCTGTTGGAATTTTGATTGAAATCGTACTGCATTTCAGATAAATTAGAGGACAATTGATGTTTGTATAATTTTGAGCTTTCATATCTGTAAGAACAATATAGCTCTCCATTTATTTAGGTCTTTCAGAAAAACATTGATTGGATGTGGAGGCTCATCTTCTTCCCCAATTTTGAAGCTTAGCAAAGTGCTGGCTCAGCTGGTCCAAAATGAGTGAAGCTCTAGACCAGCACTGTACTCTCCAATAGGTATATAATGCAAGCCACAAGTATAATTTAAATTTTTCTATTAGCCACATTAAGAAAAGAGTAAAAAGAAAAGACTAAAAAGGAAGTTCATTTTAATAAAATATTTATTTAACCCAATATATTATAATTTTGACTTGGAAGCAATATAAAAATTATTGGGATCTTTTACATTTTTTCACACCTTGTCTTCAAAATCTAGTGTGTATTTTACACCTAAGACACATCTCAACTAGGACTAACCTCACTTCAAGTGCTCAATAGCCATATGGGACTAGTGGCTACGATACTGGAAGCAGAGCTGTAGAGTTTCCCCATGTATTATTGAATGCATAGTTACCTACATGTGCTTTGGGCCTTCTTTAAACTACAGATATCTAAAGCAGTACTAGGAATGTCTTGTACCAGAACTCTTCATGAAGCACTCACCCCAGTGATGCCTGTGCTTGGAAGGATGTGCATTTTCCAATTGTTGGATGCTGATTTACATATGTCTGTTTAACCGTGCTGATTGGTTACATTGTTCATATCACATATAGTTTTGAATATTTTGTCTGCTTGATCTATTAATAATTGGGAGAGATGTGTTAAAATCTTACTCTATGATAGTGGAGTTATCCTGAAATTGTTTTAGGATTTTTGGTGCTATCAGCATTTTTCTACAGAACCACCCTACTTGTTCTTTTCTCTCAGTTCAAAGCATCCAGCATCAATTTCAGTCCCTTTTTTTGGTTTTACCTTTCTAGGGGATTTATTGGTATAGGAAGTGGGATATCATGTGTTTGAAATTTCCCTTACTTCAGCAAACCCAGTCTGTACTACATTAAAAGTATGCTTTATTCAGGATCCACTAGTTTTGTAGCAGGAGTTTCTTTTAGTATCTAGATATTTCTCCAGGAGTAAAACTTCTTTATTTGTATTTTTAAAAGCACTTTTACTTCCATTATTTTTTTCATTATCTAAAAATTCTTCAATAATTTGTCTGTATGTTTGCTCAATTGTTTTTCAAGTTGTCTTTTGACATATTTTTTTTATACTGAGAATTTTTCATTTGCTTGTTTTGCAAATGTTTTAAATGTATATGTGGCCAAAGCTACTCACTATAACTTCGTGTTTTCTGACTATTTTCTTATTTACAAATATATTCTTCAGCACAAGATTCCATAGATACCTATCAATCTTTTCCTAGCATATTTATGGTTTTTCTGTTAATATTTTCCTCTAATTTATCTGAAGTTTATTTTAAAGAAATGACTGTGTAAAAATCTCATTTAATTTTTACTTCAGTGATTATCCAATTTTCCTGAAGTAATTAATGAATAATCCATTCTTTCATTGCTGATTTGAAATGCCACTTTTATCATAGAATAAATTATCTTGATTTCTTGGTCATTTTTCTGATTCTGCTATTCCAATAATCTCTCTATATCTCAGATTTCAGTGTTTTACTGTTTTAATTAATTCAGGTTTAAAGCAAGGCATAATAAGTATTAGCATATGTATTTCTTTATTGCTTTTATTATGTGTGGATTTTTCTAGCATGTTTGTTTTCTGTTATACTTTACACATCCTTCAATGAAGATTAAAAGATGTGCTGAGATTATAATTGTTAAATTTTTATATTAATTTTGGGATTTAAAAAAATTTTTAACATTCCTATTTGAGCAACGGCTTCTTACTCGATTTACTCAACTTGTTAGTGTCCATTGTTGAAATTTTAAACTTATTCTCAAACGGTTCCTATAAAATTATTACTAAAACAAGCAATTTTATATTTTAAACTTTTGATTAGAGAAAATTGCAAACATAATTGAAAGTAGAGAGAATAAAGAACATCTGTTTATCTATTACCTGGATTCAACAATTATCAACCAATGGCTACACTTGCTTCATCTATGCCTTCACCCAGGTCCAAATCACCCCTTTTATTTTGAAGCAAATTCCAGAAACTGTGCCAATATTTCGGTAAGCATCAAGATATAAGGACTCATCGTTTTAAACATAATTACATTACTATTCACAGCTCAAAAATTAACTACAGTTCCAGAGCAAATCAATTAAACTTTACAAACTACAATTTCCTCATCTGCAATGTGAAAAACAGTAGTACTGTCTCTTAGGTTAGAAAAAAAAAAAACTATTGCTATTATTAATAATAATAATTTAAATGATTATATTCATTTATAATTTGATCTATTATATGATGGGTTTTATTGACACACTTTTATGTTAAATTGTCATGCATTTCTAGAATGAAAGCTCTATGGTAATTATATATTGATATTTTAATATATTTTTGGAATTGAATGATGAGTATCTTACTTTGAACTTTTGCATTTATTTTATGTGAGATTATTTTCTAGACCTTTAATTCATTTTCTCAGCTGTTTAATAGGTTTTACTAGCTCATTGTATTAATTTTCTTTCTTTCTCTATGCCCAGGAATGGTTTGACTATTACCAGAATTTGTTACCAACACATTTGAAACTACGTCATGGAGGCATCTGGACTTGACAGCATTTGGGGAGGTAACTATTTTTCAGTTTTTTCACCTGGCTTTATTTCTTCTCTTTCTTAAAGTCAGATCCAGGTTACATGCCTCTTTCTAATCTCCTAAAGGATATTATGCATTAATATTGTACTTGTTTTATAATTTTTCTGTATGGTCTTTCTTTCCCATGGAGTGTGAATCTTTCAAAGGTGAGAACCATTTCTGACAATAGATACTCAACAAATGTTGACTCGATAAATGAGTGAATAAATTAATATATATGTAAAACACCTAATACACTAACTGATATAGATATAAGTTACTCTTTTTAATATTCGCCAAGAAGAAAAAAAATTTCAATCATAGGTTTTGGGGGTGACGATAATAATCCCATTGTGCTCTACAAATCACTCTGTCCTTTTGGAGCCTTTACATAAAATAGTGTCTATAGAGGCAACTGTCCTCCCAGAGTGCCCAGGATATGTGAATTGCCTGTGTTTGGCTTTCTTTTTCTATAATCTCTATTTCCTGTTCTAGGTTTCTCAAGGAATATAAATTGATTAAAAGAGACAAAATATTTGAAAGGGTGAGAAATAAACTTTCTCAAAATCATAAATTATATGGTAATGCCATTAAGCATTCTTCATGCAGATAGAAAAAGGATAAACTCAGCAGGTGATGATGATAAAGGCTATAAACATTCATTTTTAGTCTGCAGGAGACTTGCTGTCATTCCTTAAGGAAAACATTTAAAATGTGTGGGACTCAGTGTCTTTATCTCTTACTCACTATGATCACTTGTTTTATAGGAATTTAGTCTAAGAACTTAATAATAATTAAAACCCCAAAAGAAAATGAAAAACAAGAACTATTAAAAGAACTGTAGATACTGAATAATAATAATGTGAGAATTTTAAACCATATAAAAGCTGTGCTAGGAAAAAAGTACTTAGCTTTGATCATGAAATTGTGAAATGTTTCAGATTTCTGTTTTAAATCTGAAAATGAATTTATATACACCAGGAGTTTTTGTCAGCCTTATGGCTCAGTGTAAAAATTAATCTTGGATAGGCAGGGCTGTTCCTCAATTTCAACTGTCCTGGAAAGAAAACAAGTTTTTTTTTCAATGAATTATAAACATTTTGCTTCCATTCAATGTCAAACACTAGCTCATGTCCTGCACATTTGAAACAGGTACTAATTTGGATGATGTTCCGGGTACTTCTCTCATATTTTGTTTCATTTCATTGTGTTTAATGCTTTTGTTTGCTTTTCACAAAATATATATTTTAAGTTTGTACTTTGTTGGATTTTATTTCTCTGTCCCAATTTGAGGCAGTTGGTAGAAAGGATGGAGCCTACTATGTATACAGAACAACTATTAAAATATTTCAGAGCAAAAATAAAAGTTTCCAAATTGCACTGAAAGCAATTTTATTTTTACTGAAGATTCTACATTGTATGCTTAATCTCTACAATTCACTTTTTCAAAATGCTTTGTCTGAAACAGCAGTCCCTCCCCCCCAACACACATACAATGTGCATATACAAATTTACTAACATCTTTTGACCTTCTGGACATGTTAAAGAGAGCCCTGGAAGGTTGACTGAATTCAGCTCATCAAATTGTAATCATCTAGTGTACATCTGTTCATGTCAATGTAATAGATATTCGCAGAACACATAAAGCAAAATCTACCATTTGCTCACTACGGTACTAGAGAACAGTGGGATTATAACAGCAGCCAATATCACGTCTCCACTAAACTTAGTTCTGTGTTTCACTCTGAAAGTTTAATAAAACGAAGCCCTCTTCCACATTACCCAATCAACCCATTTTTAACACCTATTTTATTTTCTCTTCACAAGCATTTGTGCCTTAAGCCCAAAGATGCAAAATATAACACTGTATTTTCATACACTGAAAATACACATTAATTTCTTAATTCATCCACACACAGGCACTGTGAAATGTAGATAACTCTTCTTTGGAAGATAAAGTTTTCCTCTTGTCAGTTCCTAGCAGTTTTCCTGACATAAAATATAAACACACAGCTGGAGGTCCTTGGTGACCTCTTAGGGAAAGAGGAATCAAAGCTAAAGCAGGTATCATATAGGTCAGAAACCTGGGTTTTTAAAAAGAGCCTCTCACCTGTAATTGGCCTTTCTTCCATTACTGTATTACCATCAGTAATACTGAGATTTTTTAATAATTTTGAGGGTTTTTTTATATTAGGAGAGACTTAAATTATAAAAACTTGTTAATTCACAGATAGCATCAAAATTAGACAAGATGACTGTTGATAGAATTACTATCATAACTGAAAACATGTCTGAAGATCTTGAAATAGTTATTCCTGTTTTTCAACCATATTTGACTTCATCAATGAGATTATAGTATTATCAAAATTGCCCAAAGACCAATTACAAGATTCAACAGTTAAATACAACAATTATAAAGGAATTAACTATAGAAAAGTGTGTCAGTCCTTAATATCAATTTCACAGGGCCATTATTAACTTCGGAGGAAAGATCAGCATACTCAAGTGATCTCTAAAGTCCAGTGTTTTTAGATATTAGGACATAGGAAGCAAAATCATAGACATATGCTTGAGAAATACTGCCGTATCTCAAATTGAAAGGACAGAAAATGACGACTTCTTGAAATGATGTACAGGTTAGTTTCCCCAGGAAGCAGATTTTGAGATGGAGATCTGCCAAAAGACGTTTACTGGGGAGTGCTTTCAGAATCAACACCTGTGGGGAGAATGAAGGAAACTGGATTGGGCAGAGGGTGAAGCTGAAATACAATGCAGTCACAGTAAAGGCTTCAGCTAATTTTATGAGGAGCTCTGGAACCAGGAAGACCCTTCAGACCGCGGAAATCAAAAGGATATTTTGCCAAACTTAACTGTATTGAAACTCATTAGATAATGAGTGACTTTACAGCATTCAAACAGCATTTAGTCTTGGCATCACCAGGTCCCCTACTACTGTAAATTGCCCTGGATTACAATTTGGAATTCACTTGTGTTGTGGTTCTAGAAATTACATGAAACTTGACTGGGTATGTATAATAGTGGTTTAATAACATTTTTCTTCTGTTCACATGGGATTTTTGTTCAAAGGTTGTGTTAAAATACTTGGCCATATTTCCTTATTTTTCAAGCCAGAATCCTGTAAGTCACTGTTCTTACCTGTTTCTTTCTCACACCACCCTCTAGAGCCTTTTAAGTTCAAAGCCTTTCAAATTTAACTAATAAATCTCTCTTGAATTCCCTTTTCTTTGTCCCTTGTTACTATTTCTTTAATTCAAGTCATTAGCTTTCCTTGCTTGGGTTACTGAAATAATGTCCTCACAGGTTTCCCGGATTTGACTCTTCCTGGATATAAGCAATGGCTGATTATCATGGTAGTTTGCCCAGCTGGAGGTTTCGAAAATAAAACAAAACCCACTTTTGTAGGGTTTTTGGAAAAAACTCCCTTCTGATGTGGCATTTAGTCTCTTTATTTTTTAAAGTAATTTTATGTTTTATTGCAATTATTAATAAACATTTGCAAACAGAATAAAAGAAACACCCTATACCTCAGTAGTTAGAGATGTATATTATTTATGAATTTATATTGTATAATGTATTAACTAATATAAATAAAAGTGCTTAATGCCATGACAAGAAAATAGGGATCTTTAAATCAATGCTAATTGAATTTGATTTCCTTTGGTCCTTAGGGATACTAATACAGTCATTCTATAATTAAAAAAATAAATTTAAAACATCTTAAATATTTGTAGAGCCCTAACTATTAATTGTATTTTCTTTTTTTTTTTTTTGCGGTACGCGGGCCTCTCACTGTTGTGGCCTCTCCCATTGCGGAGCACCGGCTCCGGACGTGCAGGCTCAGCGCCATGGCTCACGGGCCCAGCCGCTGTGGGGCATGTGGGATCTTCCCGGACCGGGGCACGAACCCGTCTCCCCTGCATCGGCAGGCGGACTCTCAACCACTGAGCCACCAGGGAAGCCCTAATTGTATTTTCTATTTAAGATAATTGAACTGTGTGAGATGTTATGGAGTGTAAATTTGCTTAAATTCCATAGCAGTCAGGGTCAAATCAGGAGACAGAAACCACAGAGTAATTTGAACAATAAATGCCTAATATAAAAGGTTATTAACTAGTAACAGGGGATTAGCTATCAAGAGGATAAAGGGAAACATAAAGAATACAGGAGCAGCAGATACAGGGATCAACTACTACCCTACCCATAGGACTGAGGTAGAGTACCAAAGAAGAGGCAATTTGGGAGAAGGACCCCACCCCCAAGGCTGAGTTGCAGACCTTGTCGTAGCAGATATAGCTGTAGCCTACTTGTTCATAGAGTAGTTCATTAAGATGCCGCAGTATAATGTTTGCACACATGCAAGTACCCAATGGAGTGCTAAAAAAAAAAACAACTCACCTAGAAGCTACCTGGGGAGGTGCTGCTGAAATTACCCGTGTACTGTCTAGGACACCAGGAGTATTCATCAGGACCTGCCTGGATGCCCATGAAATTCCCCTGGAAGTTGTTCATGGGGAAAATGCTGAAGCTCTTTGGGAGTGAGTACCATTAAATGTCTGCCTTTACACGTCCTTTACGTGTCTGCCTTTATGTTGCAGCCAAATGCTGCAATAGCAAGAAGAAAAAAGATACACTGGGACAAGGAAGACAAGCCCCTTTATCCTGCATTGTGCCTCAATGCAAATTTAACAGGGTTAAACTAAGGAGAAATGTTTAAAAGGTTTAGCTGAAGTATCACAAGCAGGGCAATAAAGGGAGAAGTTGGAGGTGAGAGGCACCAATTTTACACATAGGTATACATATCTATACAGTGTATACATATCCATCTTTTGGGGAAATGGGATATCGTTTACTGTTTGTTGGCTCTTTCAATTCAATATCGGAGGGCTGATACTCATTTAGGAAATAGAATATGACCATTTATCTTTAGATAGCATTTACCATTTGGAGATTATGAGCAAGTGTAATTCAGAAATTACACTAGAGATCCATCACTTATCTCCTTCCAGATTTCTTTCATGGTATGACATTAAGATCTCAGTACTCTAGTTGAAAAACTTTACTGAACAAGTAGATTTTATTACAATGAATTGCATCAGTTCAGGAACTCTAGGTAGATTTTATAGCATCTGTAGCCATGAGTCAGGTATTATAGCAACTGTGAACCCTTCAAGAAAAGTTTCATGAATAAATGTACAAATAGGTGGGTAGATGGTTGGTGGATGGATGAAAATGTAATGTTAGTTAAGATGTAGCTCAGAATATCAAAGTATAGAGAAAACACTTACATATAAGTACTTTTCTTATATTTTAGTTATCAAAAACCAAAGTACAAGTTTCAGAAAACATACTGTATTAAAAATGTTATTTTAAAGTTATTCGTTGCTTTAAAATCTCTGTGTAGCACTCCTGCAGGTAAACTACGTCATGGCTAAAAATACATTTTACTCATCCTATCTGAAATAATACCATTCAAGCCACAGAATTTGCATTTGGTTTACCAATACTATCAATGCCAAACTTTGCTGGTGGGCATCTCAAACTCCCTTCATTGCTCCCCTAGTGACCAGGATTGATTTCCATAAAATTCAAGGCTATACATGAGAACGGGGTGAGAATAACATATTCTATCCTTTGTACTATTTTCTTACAGTGTTTACTATTATACTGGTACTACTTGATTTCTTAAGTCTTTTCTTTCCCTACTCCTAACAAATTAAATTTTGAGTACATACTTGCTTAATAAATGAAACACTTAGGATTGATCAAGAAGTAAAATTAAGAGTAAGCAAGAAAAACTTAGCTATATATTAAAGTAGAGTCAGACCAAAATAAAAACAATTATCCTCTGTCATGAAATTCAGGCAAACCTGACTTGCTTACAGCAAAAAGGGAATGAATTCTGGAGATGAATGTTCTTCCCTTAAGATATTAAATTCATGGCCTAGAGATAAAATACAACATTAAAAAAAATGTAATCAGAGGAAGAAAGAAAATCTTGGGCTGATTTCCTAATAGTATAAGGAGGGGAGAAAAAACCCACAAAGAAATGTGGAAGGACTATATCCACTAAGAAATAGAGATGCTCAAGGACCTTACTCACCAACTTCCACCCCACCACAGCCCCACCCCAACGTGGCCCTATGATCAAGTAGTTCAGCAAGGTGAAGAGAAGAAATTTTGCACACAGTGGGTAGCAGATTTTGGTGGGAGAATTGCTGGGCATATTGTTAGCAAAACAATTAATTTTGTTTATACAAAATGTAAGCATTATCGGTTAGGCACTTTCCCTGATTTGTTCATTGCTGTGTTCCATGCAAACATAACTGTGTCTGGTACACAGAATATATATTAAACGGTTGTTGAATGAATGACAAGAGTCAAAATGTTTGGACCCAACCCACTATTTGACCTTGAAAAGATTTTAAATGCACTGTAGAGGACTCTCGTAAAGAATTAGATTAATCTAGTGGATACTATTCCCAGAAAATATTTCACAATGAAAATGTGTTCTGTTCTGACTGTTTTACTTCAAATTTTCATATACACAAACCTTGTTAAGGTCAAAATACTATGGCCCAAAACAACTGTGTGATCAAAAAAGTATAATCAGAATATTTTGTATTTCAACAGTGTGATTATTTTAACAAGAAATATTTGGTCTCACTGTTAAATTATGCTTAATTTAACAAATAAAAAATATACTCAAATTTGAGACTTGACCGAAAACACGTCAGAAGACTAAAAACTAGAACTGATAAATTGAAAATGGGTGCAAAAATAATAACTAGATTTCTGATGGCAAAAATATAATGCACAGGTCACACTATAGATATGCTGGAATGAAAGTCTCAAATGGCAGATATATTATAATAAAATAGTTTACACTTAAATTATGAATAGTTCAAAACTCTTTTCTAAATGATTCATTGTAAAGATTATTGTGGAAGGACTTCAACCAAGTACTAGACAATGCCAAATTTCTTTGCTATGTAAGGTATGTAATTAAGGTTCATTTTCTATTAGATTCACACCTTTTTTTTTTTAAATACAGCAGGCAAAGACTTGCAAGTTCAAGCATTAAATATTTCTTTGCTTATTAAACATACACACTGTGAGTTCTAAAAGAAAAAAATAGCATAATGCAGCATCCAAATGCTTATAGTAGGCATCAAATAAAGGTAAGTATTCAGCTTAAATGCTACTTTGTGCATTGCTGTTTACTGACACAGGAGAACACAGAAAATCTAAAATTGTCCTATGAATAGGAATTTAAGAACCGAAAGAACACATAAAGTATCCTCTCTCTTCAAAAGGTAGATATGAAAAACACACAATGGAAGTATGGTATATGGACACAGAAACTGAATGAAAGAGTTCCCAAAAGCCAACGATATGAGCAACAAAATAAATAATGTAGTATTGGGTTATAAACCAAAGCAGAAAATACATTTCCATGAGTCCACAATAATATAAATAAATGACTGAATGAATGAATGAATAAGTCAATAAATCAATAAATAAGGAGACAAATCTTCCATGCAGAATTCCAAAAATTTGTGTAGATACTCCCTATCAAGGAGGAGGCGCATAACCTAAATTCCTTAACTGAGAGTCTACCTAGTGACTTCACTCCAAAATTTATGATAGGGAAAGCGGGGAATAGAGTAGCTTTAGAGAGGAGAAACCTGACAAACACTACCTTAGACAAGTGATCAAGGTCCACATCAACAATGATAAATTATGCTGATAGTATATACCCTTGATATGATGTGGTGAGAATGGCATTTTACTTCTGTGGTATTCTTTCCAAAATCCATAACCCCAGTACAATAATGAGAAAAACATCAACAAAACTAAGACATTCTACATTCTATGAAATACATGACCAATAACTTCAGAACTGTCATAAAATATAACGAAAGACTGAGAAACTGTCACACTTTAGAGGAGTCTAAGGAAACATGATGACTAAATGTAATGTGGAATCCTGGGTGGGATCCTAGAGCATTAGGTAAAATTAAGGATATCTGAATAGACTTTGAACTAATGTACCAATATTGATTCATTATATGTGACAGTTGTACTATGCTAATGCACTATGTGAACAGTAAGGGGAAATGGGTGTGGGATATACAGGAACTTTCTGTACTATCTCCACACCTTTTCTGTGAATTTAAAATTTTTCCAAAATTAAAAGTTAATTTAAAAAAAAAATGATGAGGCTTCTCTGGTAGCGCAGTGGTTGAGAGTCCGCCTGCTGATGCAGGGGACACAGGTTCGTGCCCTGGTCCGGGAAGATCCCACATGCCGCGGAGCGGCTGGGCCCGTGAGCCATGGCCGCTGAGCCTGCGCGTCCGGAGCCTGTGCTCCGCAACTGGAGAGGCCACAACAGTGAGAGGCCCGTGTACCGCAAAAAAAAAAAAAAAAAAATGATGATACGGCTGTCTAGTCTTCACCTTCACTTTGCAAGTAGTAAGTAAAAGAAACAACCTGAACATACCTTTAGTGCATTTGTAAAATGAGGGCAATAATACTACTTTCCTCATAGGGTTGTGAAACTAAATTATGTTAGCATGGGTAAAATACTAACAATTGTACTTGACTTATATACAATGGGATCAAAATTATTACTATTAATTATAGTAGCAGTAATAGTATTACCACTCTTCCACAATCTCCCAAAAGACTGGCATTTGCTACAAATATCTGAGGTAAGTGTTTTACAAGAGCATAATGTCAGAGTAATGGCCCATCAGTTGATAATATCAGAATGACCATCTCCTGAGCAAGGTTAGAACACTCTTAAAAGTCTGAGGTATATGTGTGTGCTAGAAAACACATGATTATCTGATTAAGAAGCATTTGAAACTTATAAATAAGGTGAAGATAGATAAAAATGTAAGTAAAATTCTGAACTTCAAAGCATATAAAACATGGGAAAATGACAGAGTTTCATTCAATGTAATTATTATTAATAATTATTAAATGTTATTGAGTTCCCAATATATTGTTCTAGACTCTGAAGAACACATAAGGATGTGGTCATCCCACATGGAGACTTTTACTACTGGTGTGTTAGGTGGTAGTCCATGAAATCTCAACTTTTCAGCACTAGAAAATTCAAAAGATACATTGCATCCAATATATCTGGTCAATAACGTACCTTTGAGGCATGTGAAATGATGCTCAACATTGCTAATCACTAGAGAAATGCAAATCAAAACCACAATGAGATATCACCTCACATCTGTCAGAATAGCTATCATCAAAATGTCTACAAATAAAAATAATGTTTGTGAAGATGTGCAGAAAAGGGAACCCTAGTACACTGTTGCTGAGAATGTAAATTGGTGCAGCCACTGTGGAAAACAGTATGGAGATTCTTCAAAAAACTAAAAATAGAATTATTATAAAATCAAGCAATTCCATTCCTGGGTATATATCTGAACAAAACAAAAACACTAATTCAAAAAGATACACGCACCCCAATGTTCATGGCAGCATTATTTACAATAGCAAGATATGGAAGCAACCTAAGTGTCCATCAACAGATGAATGGATAAAGAAGATATAATGGAATATTACTCAGCCATAACAAGGGATGAAATTCTGCCATTTACAACAACATGGATGGACCTAGAGTGTATTATGCTTAGTGAAATAAGTGAGACAGAGAAAGACAAATACTCTATGTCATCATTTACATGTGGATAAAAAGTAAAACAAACAAATGAATATAACAAAAGAGAAACAGACTTATAGATATATGGAACAAACTAGTGGTTGCAGTGAGGAGAGGAAAAGGGAGAGGGGCAAGATCAGGGTAGGGGGTTAATAAGTATAAACTACTATGCATAAAATGAATAAGCTACAAGGATATATTGTACAGCACAGGGAAATATTGCCATTATTTTATAATAATTTTAAATGGCGTATATTCTATAAAAATATTGAATCACTGTGTTGTACACCTGAAACTAATATAATATTGTAAACCAACTATACTTCAATTAAAGAAAATAATGTACCTGAGGAATACTTAGAGACTGGAAAATATTGGTTCCAGGAATTTCCATAGTTTGAGTGATTCATGTTTAGATTGTGTCAATGCAATGTACCTCTGTCCACATTAAAGCTGTCTTTATCTTAATCTGTTTGCCTATGGACCATTTTTTGTCCTTCCTTCATTATTCCTTCTTAATGCATCTGGAGATCTAGCTGTAGATGTAAAATTCCAAGATCAGGTATCAACTTCTCCTTCCCTTTTCTCACTCTCATAGCTTGATTTCCTTACAGCATTTGTCCTATCACTATACCCAGTTTCAAAACCCTATAGAGAATAAAAAGTTGAAGTTTGTATGTAAAGGAAACTTATAACCAAACACTTACCAGTAATTAATGGCAAATTGCCAATCACCATTAGTCTTTCCTTGCTTACCGTTCACTGTAAAGTTTTCACTCTAAAATTCTCTTGCTTCTACTTCTGCATGATGACAGATGAGAGATTAAGAACTCTCTTAAGCATAAGGACTCTTATGCTCCATGGAGTTTTGATCCCCAGTTGTCTTCTGACTCTCCCATCACTACCTTTCTGACTCCCCTCCAATCTCTCATGTTGTGAATGAGGACAATTCCATTATAAGCACCCTTTTCCTTCTACCTTTTGCCCTGAGCAACCTCCTCAACCTGCATACTTTCATTATCACCTCCACCTTTATCTCTCAGAACACAGCATTTGCTGATGTCAAACTGGACTACCTGGTATCCTGGAGCAGACACTAAGCCTTTAAACCTTTGTCCCCTTGCTCTTTGTATTCCCCTTCCCTTCTATTTTACCAACCCAACTTTCATCTCACTAACTTTTCTTCCTAGGAGCTCTCTTTGATTATCCTAACAAGAAGAAATGTCGACCCCCTCTGATATTCCATCGTACTTTATCTATACCTCTCCCTTATATTTTTATAAGTAACTATGCCGTATATCAATCACAACATCTTGCACATTGTAGCCACTCAACTGGGTGAGAGTAAACTGAAAACAAGTTAGGAAAGAATGATATAAAAAGTGGTATAAATGAAGACATATTTCAAAGGGAAAGAGGCAGGTGAGTGATATTGGTAATACTAAAATCTAAAAGTCACATCAGCTAAGTGGAAAATGCTCTATTTTTTATCAAGATACTAAAGGAATATCGGAAGGATGTCCTCCATTTGAATTTTTTAGGGTAACGTCAACAGAGGAGAGGAAAGTTATAATTTATTGGGAGTGTTAGTGGGGATTCAAGACAAGGAAGGAATAAGACAGTATGATTTGGGAAATGACATAAACTGTCAGAATGGAAGAAGATTGTACTTTGGGAAACCATGAAATAGGGGTATATGGATGGAAGAAGCAAAGCATGAAATTGTACCTAAGATTGGGGAAGGACTGCTAAGGATTCTATTTCAAACCTTGAAAGGAAGTTCCCTAGACTAGAGGAAATTCATCCTTCAATAATGAAGAAGCAGGAGGAAGAGTGAAGGAGACCGGCTGAAGAGGATGGTGTTTCTAGTTGCTAACGACTTCACTGTTCAAACTAGCTTAACCAGTTTTCCCCTTTCTTTTCAGGTGTTGGTTTCAGCTGTTGTTTTCAGAAGTTTTGTGCCTCCTCAGGGGAAGTTTCCAGATAAATTCCTCCTGATGAGCTGCCGGTGGGTCAGGTTTACATCCTGCCTTATCTGTGGCAGAACAGATAATAACTTTTGAAAAGTGAAAAATATTTGCTTCTTGCTAAGGGGAGCTGTATCTCTCCCAGCTGGAAACATAGCTACGGGCAAGAGCCAGAAAATTCTCGGGTGCACACAGATCTAAGTCCATGCAGGAAGGGCATGGATGGAACCTGTCCTCCTTTCCATACCTGAAAGGTTTAATTACCAGCCTCCTTTCACCTGTAACCAGAATTGAACTCCATTCCATTATCTAGAATGAGATACATTGAGTACAGCAAACGAGAACTTAAAAAATACTTTCCTTTATACAATGAGTAAAAAAACTTAAGATGAGCATATTAAAACACGTTTATTGCTATGAAGCAGAGACAAACATGCAGTAGCTCTTAGAGCAGTGGTTTTTTAATAATAAAAAGATGCCAGAATCACTACATTGTGCTGGGGTACTTCTGTCAGCATATGGGGTGTGTTTGTACGCTGTGTGTATGTGGGTGTGGGCAGTGTTGGTGGGAGATATTTGTAATTTGACAACGTTTCTCAAAAGACTCTGTTGTTTATAAACACCACTTGAGAACCACTCTCCTAGGAGTAGGGAATATTTTCAGAGACTAAGTGGGACTGGACACATAAGGACAGCATTTATCTTTGCCCTGTGCCCTAAGCACCAATATTGCATTAATAAGAAATGGATATTTTATTAAATCTTTTCAAGTTGTGTAAAGTTCCTCTCAGAAAAATCCTCTTCAAACATGTCTTCTGGGAGTGATGGCTCCTTTTAACCTATTTTTCAGATCCCCTATAACTACAGGACTCTATCAACCCCATCTTGTATGCCCTTTATATTCAGAGCAATGTAGTTGTCTCTCTGCTTCATCCATTTTTCATCCTCACTTATTATTCAGTGACTTAGAACCTTTCCAATGAGATGTCAAGGTAAGGTACATTATAATGCATATATTATATAAATTTTAAAATATTAAATATGAATATTAAATATACATTAGAATACATTTTATATAGAAGAGAGGGATCATGTCAGAATCTTCCATGTTTCCCAACCCACTTCCTCTGGTCTCTAACAAGACATGCCCTCTGCAGTTTAGGACTGTTCACCCTCTGAGATTACTCCTGACTTTGGGCTCAAAGCCCTAGCCATATCATATACTTAGTTGCTGAAATATATCCATTCTGGATATGCAGACTTCTCGAGACCCAGATTCCTGTTCTATTCTCTTGTTTCACTGGCCTCTGAACTTCTTATCCACTGGACTCTTTACGTGCTGACTTGCCTGGGCTGCCAGGACTTGACTTGATCTCTCTCTCACATGCACTGTTCTTGGTACCAACCATATTCATCTTATCTAATTGCCTCCGAATGTTGGCTGCTCTTGGCTTGCCTAGCCGTGCTGACGCCCAAGTTTAATTCTTGTATTTCTCTCCATTTGACATTGATCCTCTAAGCCCTCAGGAATGTAGTCATTAACTACACTTTTGAATTCTAGTGTGACTTGGTCTTCAAATTTTTGACTTAAATTGGAAGGGAACTGGAAGATTATACAACCCATCTCTTTTGTTCAAGAGATAAGAAAACTGAGGTATAAAAAAATATTTGGCATTGCTAGAAATAAAACTAGAGCCTTCTAATTTCCAAGCCAGTGGTCTTGCCACTTAATCTTGCTCCTCCTTGCCAAAGTATCTGAAGGAAGACACTTGATACCTTGGGGCCTTAGTTTTTCATCTTTATAATAGAAATAGCTTCTAAGATCTCTCTTGAATCAGATTTTTGTGATTCATTACCACTACTCTTTTTTACTTCCAAATATACAGAGATTGGTTCTGTGAAGAAGAACTGTTTGCTTTTTTTAAAAAAATACTACAGAGGATTAATTGCATATTTATTTCAAAATATTTTTACAAAAAAAGATTAAGATGAAAATAAATTTAGTCAATTTGTTTTGGTGATTATTGAGAGCCTTAGATGGAATTTCAACATCTCTTTATATGAATACTTTAGGACTACTAGTGTTTATCAACAAATATAAGTGATATAAGTATTGGGGAGATTGGTTCAAATGGCAGAGTAGAAGGATGTGTGCTCACTCCCTCTTGCGAGAGCACAAGAATCACAACCAACTGCTGAACAGTCATTGACAGGGAGACACTGGAACTCACCAAAAAAGATACCCCACATCCAAAGACAAAGGAGAAGCCGCAATGAGATGGTAGGAGGGGCACAATCACAATAAAATCAAATCCCATAACCACTGGGTGGGTGACTCACAAAATGGAGAACAATTATACCACAGAAGTCCACGCTCTGGAGTGAAGGTTCTGAGCCCAAAGTCAGGCTTCCCAATATGGGAGTCTGGCAACCGGAGAGGGAATTCCCAGAGAATCAGACTTTGAAGGCTAGAGGGATTTGATTACAGGACTTCAACGGGACTAGGGGAAACAGAGCCTCCACTCTTGGAGGGCATACATAAAGTAGTGTGCACATCAGAACCCAGGGGGGAAGGAGCAGTGACGCATAGGAGACTGAACCAGACCTACCTGCTAGTGTTGGAGGGTCTCCTGCAGAGGCAGGGGGTGGCTGTGACTCACTGAGAGGACAAGGACACTGACAGCAGAAGTTCTGGGAAGTACTCCTTGGTGTGAGCCATTCCTGAGTCCACCATTAGCACCACCAAAGAGCCTGTAGCCTCCAGTGCTGGGTCACCTCAGGGCAAACAACCAACAGGGAGGGAACTCAGCCCCACCCATCAACAGACAAGCAGATTAAAGTTTTACTGAGCTCTGCCCATCAGAGCAACACCCAGCTGCACCTACCACCAGTCACTCCCATCAGAAATCTTGCACAAGCCTCTTAGATAGTATCATCCAGCAGAGGGCACAGAGCAGAAGCAAGAAGAACTACAATCCTGCAGCTTGTGGAACAAAAACACACTCACAGAAAGGTAGACAAAATGAAAAGGCAGAGGGCTATGTACCATATGAAGGAACAAGAAAAAACCCCAGAAAAACAACTAAATGAAGTGGAGATAGGCAACTTTCCATAAAAAGAATTCAGAATAATGACAGTGAAGATGATCCAGGTCCTCTGAAAAAGAATGGAGGTAAAGATTGAGAAGATGCAAGAAATGTTTAACAAAGACCTAGAATAATTAAAGAACAAACAAACAGAGATGAACAATATAATAACTGAAATGAAAAATACACTAGAAGGAATCAATAGCAGAATAACTGAGGAAGAAGAATGGATAAGTAACCTAGAAGACAGAATGGTGGAACACTGTCACGGAATAGAATGAAGAGAAAAGAATGAAAAGAAATGAAGACAGCCTAAGAGACCTCTGGGACAACATTAAATGCACCAACATTCTCATTATAGGGGTCCCAGACTGAGAAGAGAGAGAGAAAGGACCCGAGAAATATTTGAAGAGATTATAGTTGAAAACTTCCCTAACATGGGGAAAGAAATAGCCACCCAAGTCCAGGAAGCACGGAGAGTCACAGGCAGGATAAGCTCGAGGAGAAACACACTGAGACACATAGTAATCAAACTGACAAAAATTAAAGACAAAGAAAAATTGTTAAAAGCAACAAAGGAAAAATGACAACACACAAAGGGAATTCCCATAAGGTTAACAGCTGATTTCTCAGCAGAAACCCTACAAGCCAGAAGGGAGTAGCATGATATATTTAAAGTGATGAAAGGGAAGAAACTACAACCAACATTTCACTACCCTGCAAGGATCTCATTCAGATTCAACTGAGAAATCAAAAGCTTTACAGACTAGCAAAAGCTAAGAGAATTCAGCACCACCAAACCAGCTCTACAACAAATGCTAAAGGAACTTCTCTATGTGGGAAAGACAAGAGAAGAAAAAGACCTACAAAAATAAACCAAAGGAACTTCCCTGGTGGTAGAGTGGTTAAGATTTTACCTTCCAATGCAGGGGGTGCAAGTTCAATGCCTGGTCAGGGAGCTAAGATCCCACAAGCCTTGCAGCCAAAAAACCAAAACATAAAGCAAAAACAATATTGTAACAAATTCAACAAAGACTTTAAAAACTGTCTACATCAAAAAAAAAAAAAGAATCTTAAAACAAAAAAAACTCAAAACAATTAAGAAAATGGTAATAGGAATATATATATTGATAATTACCTTAAAAGTGAATGGATTAAATGATGCTCCAACCAAAAGACACAGGCTCACTCAGTGGATACAAAAACAAGACCCATATATATGCTGTCTATAAAAGACCCACTTCAGACCTAGGGACACATACAGACTGAAAGTTAGGGGATGGAAAAAGATATTCCATGCAAATGGAAATCAAAAGAAAGCTGGAGTAGCAATACTCATATCAGATAAAATAGACTTTAAAATAAAGAATGTTACAAGAGACAACGAAGGACACTACGTAATGATTGAGGGATCAATCCAAGAAGAAGATATAACAATTATAAATATATATGCACCCAACATAGGAACACCTCAATACATAAGGCAAATGCTAACAGCTATAAAAGAGGAAATTGACAGTAACACAATAATAGCAGGGACTTTAACACCTCACTTACACCATGGACAGATCATCCAAACAGAAAATTAATAAGGAAACACAAGCATTAAATAACACAATAGACCAGATAGATTTAATTTATATTTATAGGACATTCCATCCGAAAACAGCAGATTACAATTTCTTCCCAAGTGCATAAGGAACATTCTCTAGGATAGATCACATCTTGGGTCACATATCAAACCTCAGGAAATTTAAGAAAATTGAAATCATATCAAGCATCTTTTCTGACCACACGCTATGAGATTAGAAATAAATTACATGGGAAAAATTGTAAAAAACACAAACACATGGAGGATAAACAATATGTTACTAAATAACCAAGAGATCACTGAAGAAATCAAAGAGGAAATCAAAAAATACCTAGAGACAAATGACAACGAAAACATGATGATCCAAAACATATGGGGTGCAACAAAAGAGGTTCTAAGAGGGAAGTTTATAGCAATACAATCCTACCTCAAGAAACAAGAAAAATCTCCAATAAACAATTTAAACTTACACCTAAAGGAAGTAGAGAAAGAAGAACAAACAAAACCCAAAGTTAGAAGGAAAGAAATCAAAAGATCAGAGCAGAAATAAATGAAATAGAAACAAAGAAAACAATAGCAAAGATCAGTAAAGCTACAAGCTGGTTCTCTGAGAAGAAAAACAAAATTGATAAACCTTTAGTGAGACTCATCAAAAAAAAGAGGGAGAGGACTCAAATCAATAAAATTAGAAATGAAGAAGGAGAAGTTACAATGGACACTGCAGAAATACAAAGCATCATAAGAGACTCCTACAAGCAACTCTATGCCAATTAAATGGACAACCTGGAAGAAATGGACAAATTCCAAGACTGAACCAGGAAGAAATAGAATATATGAACAGACCAATCACAAGTAATGAAATTAAAACTGTGAGTAAAAACCTCCCAGCAAACAAAAGTCCAGGACCAGCTGGCTTCACAGGTGAATTCTATCAAACATCTAGAGAATAGATAACAACCATCCTTCTCAAAGTCTTCCATAAATTTTCAGAGGAAGAAACACTCCCAAACTCATTCTACGAGGTCACCATCACCCTGATATCAAAACCAGACAAAGATACTACAAAAAAAGGAAAATTACAGACCAATATCACTGATGAATATAGATGCAAAACTCCTCAACAAAATACTAGCAAACAGAATCTGAGAGCATATTAAAAGGATCATACACCATGATCAAGTGGGATTTATCCCAGGGATGCAAGTATTCTTCAGTATGTGCAAATCAATCAATGTGATACACCATATTAACAAACTGAACAATAAAAAACAGATGATCATCTCAATAGATGCAGAAAAAGCTTTCGACAAAATTCAACACCCATTTATGATAAAAACTCTCCAGAAAGGTGCATAGAGGGAAACTACCTCAACATAATAAAGGCCATCTACGACAAACCCACAGTAAACATCATTCTCAATGGTGAAAAACTGAAAGCATTTCTTCTAAGATAAGGAACAAGACAAGGATATCCACTCTCGCCACTATTATTCAAAATAGTTTTGAAGTCCTAGCTGTGGCAATCAGAGAAGAAAAAGAAATAAAAGTAACACAAACTGGAAAAGAAGAAGTAAAACTGTCACTGTTTGCAGATGACATGATACTATACATAGACAATCCTAAAGATGCCACCAGAAAAATACTAGAGCTAATCAATGAATTTGGTAAAGTAGCAGGATACAAAATTAATGCACAGAAATCTCTTGCATTCATATACACTAACAATGAAAGATCAGAAAGAGAATTTAAGGAAACAATTCTATCCACAATTGCAACAAAAAGAATAAAATCCCTAGGAATAACCCTACCTAAGGAGGTAAAGACATGTACTCAGAAAACTATAAGACAATGATGAAAGAAATCAAAGATGACACAAACAGATGGAGAGATATACCAGATTCTTCGGTTGGAAGAATCAATATTCTGAAAATGACTACCCTACCCAAAGCAATCTATAGATTCACTGCAATCCTTATCAAACTACCACTGGCATTTTTTATAGAATTAGAACAAAAAATTTCACAATTTGGTTGGAAACACAAAAGACCCCGAACAGCCAAAGCAATCTTGAGGGAAAAAAACAGAGCTGGAGGAATCAGGCTCCCTGACTTCAGACTATACTACAAGCTACAGTAACTAAGATAATATGGTACTGGCACAAAAACAGAAATATAGGTCAATGGAACAGGATAGAAAGCCCAGAGATAAACCCACGCACCTACGGTCAGCTAATCTTTGACAAAGGAGGCAAGGATATACAATGGAGAAAAGATAGCCTCTTCAATAAGTGGTGCTGGGAAAACTAGACAGCTACATGTAAAAGAATGAAATTAGAACACTCCCTAACACCATACACAAAAATAAACTCAAAATGGATTAGAGACCTAAATGTAAGACCGGACACTATAAAACTCTTAGAGGAAAACATAGGAGGAACACTCTGACATAAATCACAGCAAGATCTTTTTTGACCCACCTCCTAGAATAATGGAAATAAAAACAAAAATAAACAAGTGGGACCTAATGAAACTTAAAAGCTTTTGCACAGCAAAGGAAACTGTAAACAAGATGAGAAGACAACCCTCAGAATGGGAGAAAATATTGGTGAACGAATCAATGGACAAAGGATTAATCTCCAAAATATATAAACAGCTCATGCAGCTCAATATTTAAAAAACAAACAACCCAATCAAAAAATGGGCAGAAGACCTAAATAGACGTTTCTCCATAGAAGATATACAGATGGCCAAGAGGCACATGAAAAGCTGCTCAACCTCACTAATTATCAGAGAAATGCAAATCAAAACAACAACGAGGTATCACCTCACACCAGTCAGAATGGCCATCATCAGAAAATCTACAAACAACAAATGCTGGAGAGGGTGTGGAGAAAAGGGAACCCTCTTGCACTGTGGTGGGAAAGTAAATTGATACAGCCATTACGGAGAACAGTATGGAGGTTCCTTAAAAAACTAAAAATAGAACTACCATATGACCCAGGAATTCCACTACCAGGCATATTCCCTGAGAAAACCATAATTCAAAAAGAGTCATGTACCACAATGTTCATTGCAGCTCTATTTACAATAACCAGGACATGGAAGCAACCTAAGTGTCCATCGACAGATGAGTGGATAAAGAAGAAGAAGAAAAAATGTTTCTGAAGAACCTAGGGGCAGGACAGGAATAAAGACGCAGGTGTAGAGAATGGACTTGAGGACACAGGGAGGGGGAAGCGTAAGCTGGGACAAAGTGAGAGAGTCGTATGGACATATATACACTGCCAAATGTAAAATAGATAGCTAGTGGGAAGCAGCTGCATAGCTCGGTGCTTTGTGACCACATAGAGGGGTGGGATAGGGAGGATGGGAGGGAGACGCAAGAGATATGGGGATATATGTATACGTACAGCTGTTTCACTTTGTTATAAAGCAGAAACTAACACACTACTGTAAAGCAAATTTTAATTATAATTTTTTTACCCCAATAAAAATTAAAAAGAAAAAAAAAAGACACATGCACTGCAATGTTCATTGCAGCACTATTTACAATAGCTAGGTCATGGAAGCAACCTAAATGCCCATCAACAAACGAACGGTTAAAGAAGAAGTGGTACATATACACAATGGAATATTATGCAGCCATAAAAAAGGAACAAAACTGGGTCATTTTTAGAGACGTGATTCCAAAAGAGAAAATCAAATATCGTATATTAACGTCTATATGTAGAATCTAGAAAAATGGTAGAGATGAACCAGTTTGCAAGGCAGCAATAGAGACACAGAGGTAGAGAACAAACGTATGGACACCAAGGGAGGAAAGTGAGGGTGTGGGGTGTGGGATGAATTGGGAGATTGGGATTGACATATATACACTAATATGTATAAAATAGATAACTGATAAGAACCTGCTGTATTAAAAAATAAAATTCAAAAAAAACTATAAGCATCGACTATACTGTAAAAAAATCAAATATAAGTATCTAATAAAATAAATAAAATTAGTTTCAGCAGCAGACACTTTCAGTGATAAGTTATATTGATCTAAAGTTTCAAATAATGTCAATTTTATCAGTAAAACTGAAAACATCAAAGCAGCAGGAACTAATGGATGAAGCTCAGCTAAATGCTATGTTGAGTGATTAGGTGGAATTCTTGTACACTGAGGGCTTAAAATTTAAAGTGGTAGTATAAAAACTGACATGACCATGAGTAAATGGCATGAAGAAAGCAGGGCATAATTAAGTCAATTCCCATTTCATTAAATAGCATTACTATAAAGATCCCTGAATGACATATTTCTGTGTCATAAATAATGGCTTGTTTATTTCGACTAGTACTTCCACCATCAAGTGTACTGATTTTAAATGTCATCATGCAAGGATATGGTCAGAAATGAGATTTATTAAATTCATTATTTCAGAAGTGTGATAATTCTGGATGACAATAAAATTCAGGATGAGTATTTGAAAATGGGTGATTCAGAATGAACTGGCATGCAGGTCATTGCAGGTAAGGACATATTTTTTGCTAGACGTGTGAAATAGTTCAATGTCAATATATAGACACAAAAGAGAAGAAAGCCCAGGGTTCTGGGATATATCAATAAAAAAGTCAGAAGTTGGCATGACTCCACACTCTAAGGTTGCAATGTTCTCTGTGGCATTCTCTTAATAGTGTTGCCTATCAGAGCACTTAAACTTTCACAGTCGTTCTTTACATGTCTGATTTTCTGCTAGGTTATAAAGTACTTACAGGTAGAGATCTTATATCTTTATGTTTTTCTTCACAGTACAGTTCCCAACAGATAGCAGCCCCCATCAGTGGCCATGTTGATTTCTACCTCCTAGTGCCTCTCAAATCCATCTCCAATGTCAGTGTTTGGTGATGTGCTTCACAATCACATCAGCTCCTGCCTAGACTTCAATACCCTACATCTCATTTCTCTCAAATCCAGTCTCTCTTTTCCCACAAGAGTGATTTTTCCAAGACTAATATTATCGCTTTACTCTTCTACTTAACACCCTAGAGAATTCCTCCTTTCCTATGAGAAAAATTCCAAGTTCCTTAGCATGGGATTTAAAAATTCCCAAGTCAACTCTTAAAACATTAAATCCTGTCTCTTTTCCCCTTCGTGTTGTGCCATTTCAGCCATCACTTATCCCACCTGGATATCCATTTCCACTTGACAAACGCCTAATCATTCTTTAAGGTAATTCCTTCTCTAAGCTGTCCTCCAAAACAATACCTCCTCTGGCTTTTACAATATTTAAAAAAAATTATTTGCACCGCTTTTGGCACTTTATTTGTAATTATTAATGTGACAGATATTATTAGTGAACACCTGCATCACAGACCCTTTCCTTTTGGACCCATGATTGGAATGTACTTCCCCTCTCACTTTGAAGGTAGGAATGGTCATAGGACTTGGACAATGAACTACGTGAGGGAGAAACTATATGAAGCATTTATTTACTAATGCTGAACTCTATTTTCCTTTCTTCTCTGCTGAGACAATAGTGGAAGCACATTTTGATTAGGAATTGCAATACTGAGCCAACTCATGGAGGACAGTTGCCCTACAGTGTACACAGCCCAGATTCTCAGCAGACTGCGTTTAAGCCCCTGGAAGTTAGGGCTTGGTTTTTTTATTGGTATTATGTATCCTAAATGGAACCATTAATTTCATTTCCTTCTCCCACACTAGCTGTGAATTTCTTGAAAACAAGTACCATGCTCACGGTATTCCATATAAGGAAGAAGAATAAAGGGAAAAAATGAAAAATTAACAGAATGATATAATAGCCTGAGTGTGACTAATGTACATATATCCCTTGTTTCTCTTTAGAGGCTATAAAACCTCTTGTAGTTTTATTCTTCTCTGTCCCCACTTGTTCCTGATGATGTCAATTCAGTCTGACCGATACCAAAGTAAAATATGCAGTTCTTCATTTCCTGAGTTGCTATCAATACTATTAGTTTATTATGTTATTATGAAATAAGTACGTAAGGAACCAATTTCACAAGACTGACTGAAGCAATATGTGTGCATTTTAAAAGAGTAATCAAGGTAAAATTGAGTTCATTTTCTATGAAAATTTCATGTACAGCTACTGAAAGAAATCACTTCTGGCAGAGGCATTTTAAGGGCAAAAAGTTGTAGGTGCAAATAAGCCGAATGTTAACTGTACTTGTTCTCTCATCTTGAAGGTAAATTTCATGTTTTCAACACTAAAAATTCATTAGCACTCTATTTTCCCTCCTCCTTAGCTCAAGTGGACACCAGCAAACATTTGCATAAAATTTTGAACCACTGCCAATGCAAATGCATCTTTGATTCATTCCCAATTCTGCTTGGTTCAGGATTCCTCATATAGTGGATTTGGGGATTCCACCCTCAAACCAGTTTCAGCGCTGGAACTCATTAATCTAAAGATACTAATTGGGGCCTCTGTGCCCTGTTTTTAACCACAAATTCTTACCATAAATCCATACCTCACTTAGAGGCCTTGTGTACTGTATTTTGGCAATTTGCCAAAGTTTTAAATGCACAGTAAAAATTTCTACATGTGAAAATAAGTAAAGGCAGTCTTGAATTAAGTTGCCAATCCTAAAGTACATTCTAATTTTCTGTGAAATCTTTTTAAAAAAATCACATAGCTTATTTTTTTCCATCTGTGGAATAAAAAATTTATCTGAGAAAATTTTTCCTAGTAGGATAGAGATACTGAAATTTATAATAGGCATCATTTCTTTGCTATACTGAAAACAAGACTACCTGTCATAATCTACTGAGTTTCCCATTAAGAATAATATTAAGTAAATCACACTAAATGTTGGAATACCCTTCAATACATGTGACACCAAGGACTATGTTTTAAGGACAGTGACTGTATTTTTCATTTTCAGTACATATATTTGAAATAGCAATATAAGTTAAAAAATTAAATTTCACTAGTTATTATACATTAAACTGGTATATACACTAGAATTTGAAATTCTATGATTTAAAAATGGTTATGTTTATTTTGATCTCTGATGAAACTTTTAAATACGTTTTAAATTATTAGCTCATTCAAATATCAGTAATAAACAGTTGCAATCCAGGGAATGTGTTAAAGGAACTATAGCAGTTTATAACTTATTTATAAGTTAAATGGAATTGACTTGTAAAGCAGGACTTGGATAAGTACAACTTTAGATTAGTTCTAGGGCTTATATTTGGATTTCAAATGATACCTTGTCATCTTTTAGCAGAGAGTGTCTTTCTTTTTTCTGTAAAGGAAGAATAAAAAGTATACTTTTAAAAAGTAGAAAATATAGATAAGTTGATTTAAGTGACTTGTTTTCTTGCTTAAATCTTATTAAATATGCATATTCTTTTTATGTTACAACTATAAAGAAATGAAAGTCAGAAGGAATGGCAAAATTAATTTGTTCTTCAAAGGACTAGAAGCACCAACTAAGTCCATCTCTTTAATTTTTCTAGAATTTTAGATGTGGGAAAGAGCTACCAGTAGTTGTATGGAGGAAATACATTGGGTCATCCAAGCCTGGGTCATCCATCCTCATGGTATCTGATTGCAAGATAAGGCTATGGGTGTGTTATAAATTCCTTCAGTCAGGCCAAAGGATTAAGCCAGGCATAAATAAGTTAGATTTTTTAAAAGTGAAATGAGTTAGATGTGAAAGTATGAAGGGAACTAAATTTCACTTGGGTGTTTTTAAATAGTATTCCGTAAGTGTATTTTTACTAAATTATCATTTGGCAACCTTCATAAAGGCAACTGCTTTGAAAAAGATATTTTGTTTAACTCTTTGTATAACTGATTTGGAAAACATACACGAAATCAAGCAAACAACAATTTGCATTTATATATAAAAGAGAGCTAAATTAGAGGCTCAAATAATTATATTTTTCTTTCACCTATATTAATGATTAGCAGGTTTTTTGAATGTGGGATGTTTGAGACATTTCTTTTTCTGTGATAATATACCCTTAAATGCAAAGAATTAGGAACGATAATAAGAACTGGAAGATTGCTTTAAAACAGTTTTAAATATGTCAGAAAACCTATCCTAGGAAAAACTGCCCATCAGTAAGTATAATCTACCATATTTATTCCCTATTTACAATTTATGCACCGTTACTTCATTTTTTTATCTTTATGATTTACTTATTTTGGCAAAGTATTAAATTCAAATAGTCTGAATTTCTAAATACTATTTTTACACAAGTTCTCTATTTACTGTTTATCATTAGACATTATAAATTGACTCCATAACATGGTGGGTGAGGATCCAATTTCACTGACTTCCATTCTTCCCCCTCTTCCCATCCCCTGCACATGATTATATTTGCTTTTGATCAAATCTGTATTCAGTGTCTCTATTTTTACATCTCTGTAAATATTGTCCACACAGAACATCTCGTAGAATATATATTGTTCTGCAGTTATTTTTTTCCTGAAGGTAATTATTGTTTCACTTTTTTACATTTTGTTTGTACATCTAAATAAAATGTCCAGCCTCTTCTAACAGTTCCATTAAAAGCCTGTTGATAATTTATCAATTCTATTTTTCTTCTTTTCCCTAGAGATACCCTTTCAGGTGCCCTCCAACTCTCCTGTTCCCATCTGGATTCATTACTCTCTTAGGTTTCAGCACAGGTACCACTATGGGCTTTCCCTTTCCCATGGTGGGAAAGGAATCTTCATCATCCCTCCTCTGTGTTGACTTTCCTCTTTTCTGTTCTTTCTTGGTTTACTGCCTCACTTTACTAAAACAAAACCTATACTACATCTCTGAAAAATACTAAAAACAGAAGTGAATTTTTAGGGACGTACTACTTGAATCCTTGGTTGAAATTCATTTTAACTCAGAATTTTGGCATTGCTTCCAATTTTGCTCTGGAGGATACACTGCTCTTGTTATGTCATATACTTTTGCCTGAGATTTTCAAAAATAAACTTATTAATTTGCTCTTTTCTTTGGAAGCTTTTAGGAGTTTCTCTCTGTACTTTGTGTCCTAAAATTTCATGATTATATGCTTTAATGTGAATCTATTGTTTTTATTTCATTTTGCTGAACTTTAGGTGAACTTTTTGTTTTTGGAGAGGCATGTGTGTTAGTTATGAATAATTTTCTTAAATATTCCTTAGATGATTTTCTCTTTCTTTTTCCCATTTCACTCTCTTCTTTCATGAATTCCACAGTTTTACTCTATCTCTTAGCACATTAATTTTATTTTTTGGACATCTCCCCATGCATTATCTCCATTTCCTTTGTATATCTTTCTCTTTTTGTTTTCTGCCATCCATGGTGGAGGTTTTCTTCAAATATCTGGTGATCTTTGTTCATTCACATTTGAGAGTAAGGTACTAAAAACTTCTTGATTCATGAGGATCTATGTAAATCATGGAGCTTCATTCTAGTGACAGGAGTACACCAGCAAGGTTTTTCATTTCAAGTCACTGACAGGGCAGGATCTGTGGATCTTTTCTCTGGTACATGCAGTTTACCAGACAAGAATATGACAATCTCCTCTTTAGAGATGGGGTAGGAGTGTTAAGGACACAACTCTCTGTTGTTGCTGAAGAGCTATGCTGAGGAGTAGACTGGAAATTCTCACTCTTCAGCATAAAGATGTTCATAATGACATCTTTTTCCCACCCTCTTTTGGGCCAGTTGTCTTAGAATCAGAAAGCTCTTTAATTCAATTTTCCTGAAAATAGACTTCTTGTGGCCTATGAACATGGAAAGTGAACAGTGATCATCTGCAACCATCTATATGCTTTAATGGGAATAACACAGAGATGAGAATAAACTGAGGATTTGTGCTTCTAATGACACGATAGCCAAATATTCATTTATTTTTCCCTACGAGAACAGAAATTATTTATTCAATGCAGAAGAGAAAACAAAAAAATGGAAAAGAACTTTGAAAAATACTTGAAAAAATAAATGCACAAGAGTTTTGTTTGGTTTTTTATTTTTTGATATTTATATCATTTATCCTTAGAAAATAGAAGCAAGAAACTGACAGAGCAAGCAAGACTTCACTGGAGTTTCTTGAAAGAACAATTCTTTCTGTAAAAATGAGATGGTACTAGATTGCTAGTTTTTACATTTGTTCAAATAGCAAAATGCCTGGATGTCATGATGTTCTTTGAGGAATAATGTGGAACATTAATTTAATACATTTTATTTTATGAAATTGTGTGATTTTTAAAAAGTGGCAAAGTTATTTTTCTTCCAAGTTTACTAAGACTTTTATATAAATGAGTGTTGAATTTTTCAAAAAATTTTGTTCAGCCATTGAAATGATCATATGACTTTTCTCCTTTACTTTGTTAATCTGGTGGATGATATTTATGAACTTTTTAAAGTTAAAACATCCTTTCATTTATAAAATAAACCAAAAAAAGATAAAACTCTTTTTATATATTATCCTGGATTTGGATTTGAAAATATTTTGTCTTACGTCAATATGCTTGAATTGAGTTAACTGTAGTTTCCCTTTTTTGTACAAAATTTGTATTTGTTATTAATTTAATTGGCGTAATCTCTCTATGCCTACCTTTTTTTGTTTGTTTCCTACAAGAGGTGGTGTACATCCAAATTAAGTTTCTCAAATTTTTGATATAGTGAAGCTATCCAAAGTAAATTAGTGGGAATATTTTTGATCATTGATTAGATTTCCCTAATATTATTCAGGCTTGCATTTCTTCCTGAATCAGTTTTGATGTTATTTTTCTGAATAATGTATCTGTTTTTTCTGTATTTCTAGATTTATTGGCCTAAAATTATTTTGAAATACTGTTACTATCTTTTTATTCTGCACCATCTATTCTGATTTTCCTTTAGTTTATTCCTAACACTGTTAATTTGGGATTTATCTCTTTCTTGATTACTCAAAGTGTCACTGAAAGTCAATTTTATTCTTCTCAAATGATTAATTTTTCTTTCAATTGATTATTAGAATTCTAGTTTATTAATGTGTATTAGTATCTTTTTTATTTCCTTCTATGCATTCTCCTTGCGTTCATCATGAGTGAGTGCATGCAATATGAAAATTATAAGTTAATTCCATTAAATATATAGTTTTTCTTTGTACCGTGCTGATTAATTTAACCATTTCTACTTTTCCTAATATACTCATTTAAAATTATATGTTTTTCTCTAAGTATTACTTTAACGGCATTCCAAAACTTTTGAAATGTGGCATTTTTCTTTTCAGTTATTTCAAAGATTTTGATTTCTATTATGAATCTGTCTTTAACTCACCTATTCTGAAGTACTAAATGTTGTCATTTCTTAGCATATCATAATTTTCTAATTATCTCTTAAGTATAGATTTCTAGCCTAAATGCACTATGGTCATAAAAATTAATTTATATTATTTCTATCCTTTGAAATTTCTTGAGACTTTCTGTGTAGCCAGTAAAAGATCATTTTGGGAAAACAATTTATGTATGCTGAAAAACATGGGTCTTACTTTCAGTGAAGTCCAAGTTACCGAGTTTTCCTTTATGGTTAATGCTTTCAGTGTCCTTCATGAGAAATTATAGCCTACTCTAAGGGCATAAAGATGTTCTCCTATGCTTACTTTGAGAACTTTATTTTTTTACCTTTCATATTTAGGTCTGTGATCTATCTGGAATTGATTTTTCTATACTGTGTAAAGTGAGGTCAAAGTTTTTTTTTTCCCCAAATTGATGCCCAATTTAGGAACACTTATTAAATATTTAGGAACATTTATTAAAGAAGACATTCTTTTACCACTGCATCACTGTGTCACCTTTGTCATAGTCACTTGACTATGAAAGTTCTGATTTGTTCCTGAATTTTCTATTCTGCTTCATTGGTCTATTTGTCTATGTCTGTGGTAACAAAACACTTTCTTAATTATTAGCCTATATAATACATCTTGATAGATAGTAGTGCGAACCTACCAACTTTTATCCTCTTCATAAGCTTTTCTTTTTCAGTATTTTCTTGGCTATTCTTGGCCCCTTGCATTTCTATATACATTTTAGAATTAACTTGAACCAACCTGTTAATTTCCACAATAAAATATGTTCTGATTTTGATTGGAATTGCATCTGTATATTGGAATCTATACTATAGATATGTTTGGGTAAAACCACAAATAACAAAAGCCATATTTTTTATTTTAAATTCTTAAAACTGTTTTTTCCTGGCCTTATGGAATAGGCTGAGACATCTAGTAAAATGCTTAAGAGAAGTGATTGTAGTAGGCACCTTTATGTTCTCCTAATTTTGGCCTAATAGTCAGTATTTCACCATCAAATATGATACTTAGTGCAGATTTTTTTTTTTTTTTTTGCGGTACGCGGGCCTCTCACTGTTGTGGCCTCTTCCATTGCAGAGCACAGGCTCCGGACGCTCAGGCTCAGTGGCCATGGCTCACGGGCCCAGCCGCTCCGTGGCATGTGGGATCTTCCCGGACCGGGGTACGAACCCATGTCCCCTGCATCGGCAGGCGGACTCTCAACCACTGCGCCACCAGGAAAGCCCAGTGCAGATTTTTATAGATAGCCATTATCAGAGTAGAAAAGTTTTTTTTTTAGATTCCTGCTTTGCTAAGAGTTTTATCATGAATGAATACTGAATTTTTAATTTTGTCAAATGTCTTTTCTGAATTTATAAAGATAAGTGTATATTTTCTTTCTTTATTCTATATGATGACTAATATTAAATAATTTTAAAACTTTATGCCAACCTTTTTACTAGATAATGTCTACTTGATCTTGACACATTATCCCTTTTAAATATTCCTAAATTTTGTATGTTGACATTTGGTTTAGAATTTTCCCATTTTCACATCTATTTCTGTGAAAGGAATTGACCTACAGCTTTCCTTTCCTTTCTTATAATATCCTTGTCCTATTTTGGCAAGAAGGTTATGATAGCAATTTAAAATGATTTGTAAATGATTCCTTTTGTTCTTTGCTCTGGAAACTGTTGCATAAGATTAGTGTTTCATCTATCTGAAATATTTGGAAAAATTCATCATAAAGCTGTATGAACTGAGATTTTCATGAATTTAATACAGTAACACTATATGATTTTTAAAATTTCTTCTTGTCTCTGTTTTGGAATATTTTATTTTTCTAGGAGGTTATCAATTTCATGTAGAGTTTCTAATTTACTGTTAAAACATCATTCATCATATACTTTAATTTTATTTTCAATACCTGTAGGATCTTTATTCATGCTCTTTTATTGCTGCTAGTAAAGCTAATTTGTGCCTTGTCTCCTTCTCTCTCTCTCTTCCTCTTGATCAATCTTACCATTAGTATGTCAATTTTATATATTTCCAAAGATAAACCTTTTTTACTAGTCAATTTTTTATTATGCATTTACTTTCTATTTCATAATTTTGCCCTTATTTATATATTTTCTTCCTTCTACTTTTACTGAATTTAACTTGCCTTTCCATTTTTAACATGCTATAGTGAATATTTAAATATAATGGATACTTATAAACATTGTTTTAATATATTAATTTTACAGTATGAATTTTTATTTAAGCACAGATTTAGTCACATCCAAGTTTGATATATTATATATATTATTAATTAATTTAAAATATTTTCTCACATCCATTAATACTTTAATTATCTTATTGATTTTTTAGAACTACATTTCTTAGTTTCCAAATAATAATTGAATACACAAATACTTCAACTGCACATGAAACATTTTCCAAAATTGGGTGCATATATATTCTACATACACTGGAAAATGTGTGTTCTGTCATTGTTGGAAGCAATGATCTATGCCTGTCAACTAGGCAATTTTGTTTATCACAATATTTATATTCTCTATATACTTATTGATTTTTTTGGTCTGTTTATACTATCAGTTATTGGGAGAGGTCTGTTAGTCTCTCAGTATAATTTTTGATTTGTCATTTCTCAAGTAATTCTTTAAATTTTTATCTTATATATTTTATATCCCTGTTGTTAGGTTCATACAAGTGTAACATGGTTATATCTTTCTAGAACACTGACCCTTGTAACATTATGAAGTTCTGCTAATTGTCTCTTGTTATATTTCTTGTCATTGTGCCTACTTTGCTTCTATTATTGACGGACCAGCTTTACTTTTGTCTGATAGATCTTTTCCCAGCCTTTTTCTTATAATGTTTCTATCATTGTATTTAAAGGGTCTTTGTCAGTAAATTTAAGTGTTTTTAAAAATTCAGTCTTTTAATGGGAGCATTGTGTCCACTTATACTAAATGTATTGTCTGACATATTTTGGTTCATATTTACCTTTCACTATTTCTATTTGTCCCACCCATTTTATGTTCTTTCTTCTCTCCTTCTTGTGAATTAATTCTTTCATAATTGATTGATTTTCTTTTAGCTTTATGATATACATCCTTTACAATAATTTCAATGATTACAATATGCAACTTTGACTCATTACAGTCAGAAATAAATTATTTCTTTACCTCTCACCTAAAAATACAGTTACCTTAAAGTACATTTACTCTATTTATTCCCCTCTCTCTTATTGTGTTATTTTGTCATTACTTTAACTCCTCATCTATTTTATGCAACTGAATACATTAATATTTTTGTTCTGTAAAATCAATATCTATTCATATAATTAGTCTTTGTAGAGCTTCAATTCCCTCATGAACTTCTTAGCTTCCAACTGTGATTGATTACATTTCTAAGAAATTCCATTATCTCTTAAAAGATTGCTTCTGCCTCTATCTTCTCTTCCCTTTTATAACACCAAGGACATGTGTTTTATTTGTCTTCTCTGTGTTGCAGGTGTCTCTTACACTTTCTTCTGTACTTTCCACATACGTTTTTCTCCTTCTTTAGCCCAGATTATTTTTATTCACCTATTATTTTACTCATCATCACTTTAATCACCTATTCAGTTTTGTCCAATCTGTAAGTAACTCCATGTGCTGAATCATCAATTCCCATTATTGTTTTTTTAACTCAAGAATTTCCATTCATTTCTTTTCCACTAGATAACATTTCTATGATGAAATTCTTCCTGTTGTTATCTATGTTCTTGGACATATTACTCACAAACATAAGTCTAGTCTCACAGCTATAGAACCTGGATAGTCTATGCTTTGTTGCTACTGTCGGTTTTCCTGTTCCTTTATTGATTTATTTATTATTTATTTATGGCTTAGTTTTTATTTTTTTGATTGAGTGCTGGATATTGTACATGAACTATTTAATGCCACTGAACGATATTCTCCTACTTTAGATAGAACCGATCTTGTCCTTTCTTAGGCAGCCTATGAGGGAGCAGATCACTGTATTCAATCAGGGAATGAGCTGATTCAAGGATATTGCACAGTTTGGGGGAAGCATTGGATACCTCTCTTTAGATGAAGTTCTTTGGGTTAGCTCTTACAGATCTCAGCCAAGAGCCTTTGAGTGTTTACAAAATGCTGTGTTCTTTTGCTAGTCAAGACCTCCCACTGTTGTCTCCTGTTCACCAAGAGACCCATGATAACTGCAAGATTTTTCAAATAATCTTTCAGTTTCTTAGTATTCTTCTCCAAGCACCTTAAAAATTCAGTAAGTGCTAAAAAGGGAAAAGAAGAGCATTTAGCTCACTTATCAGGACCTCCCTTCTCTCCTGGATGTTGGCCTCTCAAATCCTGCCTGCCTCTGGATGTTCTTCCTCCAGTGTGGTCAGACTGCCAAGGCTCTGCTCACTTCTCTGGTTCTTGGCAGCTAGCCACTCTCTGCCTGGTTTTTCAGCTTCTCACCCAGCACTAGGATTTGGCAAATTCTTTGCAGGAGAAACTATGACAGACAGTTGGGTTCTTCTCTCTATGGCTTCTACTTCTCCAAGAGCTTGGCCTCTTGGTGTTGTTACTTCAATAGCCATAGTCTTACTGACTATGAACATATCTTAAAGTTTATTTTACCTGGCTTTGCTCATCGTTTTTAGTGGCAATTCTGGTCTACGGTAGCCTATTCAATCAAAGCTTACTTCTATGCTCTTAAGAAAATTATTCTTATCTTTTGGAGCTATTTAAATTGTCTTTAGGCAGTGAGTTGGTCCATATACTCTACACTGTCCTATTTATTCTAATGCATTTATATGCATACATAAATTACTTTATGCCAGTTCCAATATAATTTCTTTATTTTATGAGGCTCAAGAATTCTAAGTGAGTTACCTCTTTTACATAGTAAGCAACAGAATTTAGAGCAAGAAAATCACTTCTCTCTGACACCAAGTCCTAATAGTATGAAAAACTGACAAATACCCATGTTTGCCAAAAAAAAAAAAAAAAAAACCACACAAAACAACAAGCAGTTGAGGGAGATTGGTTCAAGATGGCAGAGTAGAAAGACATGCTCTCACTCCCTCTTTCGAGAACACTGGAATCACAACTAACTGCTGAACAATCATCAACAGGAAGACACTGGAAGTCACCAAAAAAGATACCCCACATGCAAGGACACAGGAGAAGCCACAATGAGATGGCGGGAGGGGGGCAATCACAATAAAATCAAATCCCATAACTGCTGGGTGGGTGACTCACAAACTGGAGAACACTTATACCACAGAAGTCCACCCACTGGAGTGAAGGTTCTGAGCCATACGTCAGGCCTCCCACCCTGGGGGTCTGGCAATGGGAGGAGGAATTTCTAGGGAATCAGACTTTGAAGGTTAGTGGGAGTTGATTGCAGAACTTTGGCAGGATTAAGGGAAACAGAGACTCGACCCTTGGAGGGCACACACAAAGTAGTGTGCACACTGGGAACCAAGGGAAAGAGCAGTAACCCCATAGGAGACTGAAACAGATGTACCTGCTAGTGCTGGAGGGTCTAATGAAGAGGTGGGGAGGCGGGGGCTGTGTGTCACCGTGAGGAAGAGGACACTGGCAGCAGAAGTTCTGGGAAGTACTCCTTGGCATGAGCCCTCCCAAAGTCCGCCATTAACCCCACCAAAGAGCACGGGTAGGCTGCAGTGTTGGGTCACCTCAGGCCAAACAACCAACAAGGAGGGAACCCAGCCCCACCCAGCAGGAGTCAAGCGAATTATAGTTTTACTGAGCTCTGCCCACCAGAGCAACACCCAGCTCTTCCCACCACCAGGCCCTCCCATCAGGAAACTTGCACAAGTCTCTTAGATAGCCTCATCCACCAGAGGGCAGATAGCAGAAACAAGAACTAAAATTCTGCAGCCTGTGGAACAAAACCACATTCACAGAAAGATAGACAAGATGAAAAGGCAGAGGGCTATGTACCAGACAAAGAAACAAGATAAACCCCCAGAAAAACAACTAAATGAAGTGGAGATAGGCAACCTTCCAGGAAAAGAATTCAGAATAATGATAGTGAAGATGATCCAGGACCTCGGAAAAAGAATGGAGGCAAAGATCGAGAAGATGCAAGAAATGTTTAACAAAGACCTAGAAGAATTAAAGAACAAACAAACAGAGATGAACAATACAATAACTGACATGAAAACTACACTAGACAGAATCAATAGCAGAATAACTAAGGCAGAAGAACAGATAAGTGACCTGGAAGACAGAATGGTAGAATTCACGGCTGCGGAACAGAATAAAGCAAAAAGAATGAAAAGAAATGAAGACAGCCTAAGAGACCTCTGGGACAACATGAAACGCAACAACATTCGCAATATAGGGGTCCCAGAAGTAGAAGAGAGAGAGACAGGACCCGAGAAAATATTTGAAGAGATTATAGTCGAAAACTTCCCTTACATGGAAAAGGAACTCGCCACCCAGGCCCAGGAAGCACAGAGAGTCCCATACAGGATAAACCCAAGGAGAAACACACTGAGACACATAGTAATCAAATTGGCAAAAATTAAAGACAAAGAAAAATTATCGAAAGCAGCAAGGGAAAAATGACAAAAAACATACAAGGGAATCCCCATAAGGTTAACATCTAATTTCTCAGCAGGCACTCTACAAGCCAGAAGGGAGTGGCATGACATATTTAAAGTAATGAAGGGAAGAACCTACAACCAAGATTACTCTACCTGGCAAAGATCTCATTCAGATTCGATGGAGAAATCAAAAGCTTTACAGACAAGCAAAAGCTAAGAGAATTCAGCACCACCAAACCAGCTCTACAACAAATGTGAAAGGAACTGCTCTAAGTGGGAAAAACAAGAGAAGAAAAGGACCTGCAAAAACAAACCCAAAACAATTAAGAAAATGGTCATAGGAATATATATATTGATAATTACCTTAAAAGTGAATAGAATAATGCTCCAACCAAAGACACAGGCTCACTGAATGGATACAAAAACAAGACCCATATATATGCTGTCTACAAGAGACCCACTTCAGACCTAGGGACACATACAGACTGAAAGTGAGGGGATGGAAAAAGATATTCCAGGAAAATGGAAATCAAAAGAAAGCTGGAGTAGTAATACTCATATCAAATAAAATAGACTTTAAAATAAAGAATGTTACAAGAGACAAGGAAGGAAACTATGTAATGATAAAGGGATCAATCCAAGAAGAAGATATAACAATTATAAATATATATGCACCCAACATAGGAACACCTCAATACATAAGGCAACTGCTAACAGCTGTAAAAGAGGAAATCGACAGTAACACAAAAAAATAGTGGGGGACGTTAACACCTCACTTACACCAATGGACAGATCATCCAAACAGAAAATTAATAAGGAAACACAAGCTTTAAATGGCACAATAGACCAGATAGATTTAATTGATATTTATAGGACATTCCATCTAAAAACAGGAGACTACACTTTCTTCTCAAGTGCACATGGAACATTCTCCAGGATAGATCACATCTTGGGTCACAAATCAAGCCACAGTAAATTTAAGAAAACTGAAATCATATCAAGCATCTTTTCTGGCCACAATGCTATGAGAGCAGAAATCAATTACAGGGAAAAAAATGTAAAAAACACAAACACATGGAGGCTAAACAATACATTATTAAATAACCAAGAGATCACTGAAGAAATCAAAGAGGAAATCAAAAAATACCTAGAGACAAATGACAAGGAAACATGACGATCCAAAACCTACGGCATGCAGCAAAAGCAGTTCTAAGAGGGAAGTTTATAGCTATACAAGCCTAGCTCAAGAAACAAGAAAAATCTCAAATAAACAGTCTAACGTTACACCTAAAGGAACTAGAGAAATATGAACAACAAAACCCAAAGTTAGCAGAAGGAAAGAAATCATAAAGATCAGAGCAGAAATAAATGAAATAGAAACAAAGAAAAAAATAGCAAAGATCAATAAAACTAAAAGCTCGTTCTTTGAAAAGATAAACAAAATAAATACACCATTAGCCACACTCATCAAGAAAAAGAGGGACAGGACTCAAATAAATAAAATTAGAAATGAAAAAGGAGAAGCTAAAACAGACAGCGCAGAAATACAAAGCATCCTAAGAGACTACTACAAGCAACTCTATGCCAGTAAAATGGACAACCTGGAAGAAATGGACAAATTCTGAGATGGTATAACCTTCCAAGACTGAACCAGGAAGAATAGAAAATATGAACAGACCAATCACAAGTAATGAAGTTGAAACTGTGATTAAAAATCTTCCAACAAACAAAACCCCAGGACCAGACGGCTTCACAGGTGAATTCTATCAAACATCTAGAGAAGAGATAACACCCATCCTTCTCAAACTGTTCCAAAAAATTGAAGAGGAAGAAACACTACCAATCTCATTCGATGAGGCCACCATCATCCTGATACCAAAACCAGACAAAGATACCAAAAAAAAGGAAATTACAGACCAATATCACTGATGAATATAGATGCAAAAAACCTCAACAAAATACTAGCAAACAGAATCCAACAACACATTAAAAGGATCATACACCATGATCAAGTGGGACTTTTCCCAGAGTTGCAAGGATTCTTCAATATACGCAAATCAATCAATGTGATACATCATATTAACAAATTGAAGAATAAAAACCATATGATCATCTCAATAGCTGCAGAAAAAGCTTTTGACAAAATTCAACACCGATTTATGATAAAAACTCTCCAGAAAGTGGGCATAGAGGGAACCTACTTTAACATAATAAAGGCCATATAAGACAAACCCGCAGCAAACATCATTCTCAATAGTGAAAAACTGAAAGCATTTCCTCTAAGATCAGGAAACAAGACGAGGATGTCCACTCTCACCACTATTATTCAACATTGTTTTGGAAGTCCTAGTCACGGCCATCAGAGATGAAAAAGAAATAAAAGGAATACAAATTGGAAAAGAAGTAAAACTGTCACTGTTTGCAGATGACATGATACTACACATAGAGAATCCTAAAGATGCTACCAGAAAACTACTAGAGCTAATCAATGAATTTGGTAAAGTTGCAGGATACAAAATTAATGCACAGAAATCACTTGCATTCCTATATACTAATGATGAAAAATCGGAAAGAGAAATTAAGGAAACACTCCCATTTACCACTGCAACAAAAAGAATAAAATACGTAGGAATAAACCTACCTAGGGAGAGAAAAGACCTGTATGCAGAAAACTATAAGACACTGATGAAATAAATTAAAGTGGATACAAACAGATGGAGAGATATACCATGTTCTTGGATTGGAAGAATCAATATTGTGAAAATGACTATACTACACAAAGCAATCTACAGAATCAGTGCAATCCCTATCAAATTACCAATGGCATTTTTACAGAACTAGAACAAAAAATCATAAAATTTGTATGAAGACACAAAAGACCCCGAATAGCCACAGCAATCTTGAGAAAGAAAAGTGGAGCTGGAGGAATCAGGCTCCCTGACTTCAGATTATACTACAAAGCTACAGTAATCAAGACAATATGGTACTGGCACAAACACAGACATATAGATCAATGGAACAGGATAGAAATCCCAGAGATAAATCTACGCACCTATGGTCAACTAACCTATGACAAAGGAGGCAAGGATATACAATGGAGAAAAGACAGCCTCTTCAATAAGTGGTGCTGGGAAAACTGGACATCCATATGTAAAAGAATGAAATTAGAACATTCCCTAACACCATACACAAAAATAAACTCAAAATGCATTAGTGACCTAAATGTAAGACCGCACACTATAAAACTCTTAGAGGAAAACATAGGAAGAACATTCTTTGACATAAATCACAGCAAGATTTTTTTTGATCCACCTCCTAGAGTAATGGAAATAAAAGCAAAAATAAACAAATGGGACCTAATGAAACTTCAAAGCTTTTGCACAGCAAAGGAAACTGTAAACAAGATGAGAAGACAACCCTCAGAATGGGAGAAAATATTTGCAAATGAATCAGTGGACAAAGGATTAATCTCCAAAATATATAAACAGTTCATGCAGTTCAATATTAAAAAAACAAACAATTCAATCCAAAAATGGGCAGAAGACCTAAATAGACATTTCTCCAAAGAAGACATACAGATGGCCAAGAAGCACATGAAAAGCTGCTCAACATCACTAATTATTAGAGAAATGCAAATCAAAACTACAATGAGGTATCACTTCACACCAGTTAGAATGGGCATCATCAGAAAATCTACAAACAACAAATGTTGGAGAGGGTGTGGACAAAAGTGAACCCTCTTGCACTGTTGGTGGGAATGTAAATTTATACAGCCTCTGTGGAGAACAGGATGTAGGTTCCTTAAAGAACTAAAAATAGAATTACCATATGACCCAGCAATCCCACTACTGGGCATATACCTAGAGAAAACGATAATTCAAAAAGACACATACACCCGAATGTTCATTGCAACACTATTTACAACAGCCAGGTCATGGAAGCAATCTAAATGCCCACCGACAGATGAATGGAAAGAGAAGATGTGGTACATATATACAATGGAATGTTACTCAGGCATAAAAAGGAACGAAATTGGGTCATTTGTTGAGATGTGGATGCACCTAGAGACTCTCATATAGAGTGAAGTAAGTCAGAAAGAGAAAAACAAATATCGTATATTAACACATATATGTGGAACCTAGAAAATGGTACAGATGAACCAGTTTGCAGAGCAGAAATTGAGACACAGAAGTAGAGAAAATACATATGGACACCAAGGGGGGAAAGCAGCAAGGGGAGGGCATGGTGGTGGGATGAATTGGGAGGTTCAGATTGACATGTATACACTGATGTGTATAAAATGGATGATTAATGAGAAAAGAAAAAACAACAAGCAGTTGAATTATAAATTATTGGCTATATTTAATCTTGTTAATTAATATTAATTTGGTACTTTTTCATTCACAGGGTAAGCTACTAGCACTCACTAGAGGATAAATGATAGCAGACACTTTCATTTTAAAGTCGAAATAAAAAGAATAAAAACTTTAAATGAGAAAATTCTATCCATGTATTCTTTTCTAGGAAGCAGAATTTTCTTTGATATAATTAATGGATGTTATCTGGCCAAATCTTACAACCCAGAGTAGAAATAATTTTATGACCTCTTTGTTATATTACAGCAAGAATCTGCATATTCAATTTACTATGTGTTTTATTTTTTTTTATTTTTGGAGATAATGACATCGGGATAAATATAAAGTTACATAGCTGATTATTAACAGACATAGGATTAGAATTTTTCATGCCTCTTTGGATTTGATAATGAAATACCAGAAATGCCATAATAGTGAAAGGTATAGTTCCTGCTCTCTGGAAACATTCTGTTTAGTGAATTAAGTGCCATATGAGTGGTTCAACCAAAAGATATATGAGGCCTTATAAGAATTCAGAGAAAGAACTGATCAATTTGCACTGGATTTGTCAGTAAAATAACAGATATTTTTTAAATGTTGCAGGATTTAAACATGTCAGGAGAAAGAGGGAATGAATTTCAAATATCAGCAAAATGCCTTCACTATCTCAATACTTAGCACTGTGCCCATTGCCTAGAAAGTAACCATGAAAGGCTGAGAAAAATAAATACCTCCTGGGTTCTCTAGACTTGGAAAAAAGTTTCATGAAGATTTTAAACAAACTTTTAAGGTGGCTTCTACTTTAGAGGGAATACCACACTCCATGTTCTTTGCCATAAGGAAAGAAGTGAAAAGTATATCAGTCCTTCTGACCATTTTTTGGCTTCTCAATGTCTATTTCCATTCCAAATCTCACCACACAATAAGAAGAGAAACTGTTTGGACAAACAAGAGGGTGGTAGCAGTAATGTAGGAATGATGGATAAAGACAATTTCTAAAAATCTGACACAATGAAGTAAACTGAGTGTCACCTAAAGTTGTTTGGTTTTTTTTTACAAGCAAAATACCTGTAATAAAATTTATTTTGGAAGAGAAGAAATAGCCTAATTGTTTATAATACTGCAGAGCAGATTTCCTTGATAGCAAGGACCATCTTAGTTTTCAGGAAGAGTACATGAAAGTGATTTCTTTCCTTTAGTGAGACACTAGGCATTTACTGTGCAACAAGACTGTGCAGAATGTTGGAGACTAGTTCTGAGACACATGCTAAAGAAGGAGCTAGTATCATAAATACGTGAGATCTGTTACTTATGTACTTGAAGAATTTTTATGTCTTAAACAATAGGATTTTATTGATATTTTGATAGTTTGTTTGCCTTCATACTCTTCAGCAATGCTGCACTAAAAACAGAAATATAACCAACTATTTTTGACTAAAATCAGAAGAAAACTGAGTCTTTAGTTATAAAAAGCTCTACATGTAGAACACTGTAAATCTCAAGAAATAAACAATAAAACCTGCATATTCACATCTTAGCCACTAAAACATACATGGATTACAAATGACTTATTCTTGGAAAGAGTGACTCAAATCCAAATTGTAGCATAACTCACCATCCAAATAAACATGAAAAAGATGTCAAATATGGCTCTAAGTCCCAAAGATCCCGTCATCTGCATTAAAAATGAATGAACTGAGAGAAAGGGAAAAACCATCTGCAGTTTAGATTTGTCATTCTTTTGTTATCTTCATGTATTTCAGGATAAAGGGGCTGGCAAAGTGCAGAAAAACCTTCAGGAATTCCAAGGGGATTCATGGTTGCAATTTTAATATTTTAGAGTAACCCATATTTTGGACTAGACAGCCATTAAAATATCTTGTTTCCTAGTAGTCATTTTTCTTTAGACTACAATCTTGTTTTTGCTACAGCTAAAAGAGCTGTTAGAGGTTACATACTGCAGATGAGAGGAGAAACATGAAGAAAATTTCATGATCATTAGTCAGGGACCACTGATCAGAGTACTACTGGGAGTTCCACGTATTTTCCTTGAAATTTTTTCAAAACTAACATGTTCTGGAGCATTTAGAAGAGAACATTCAGTTTAGGTTAAAGTAGACCTCAGTCCGACCCCATTGAGCTGTATGGTATTTTTAACATTTTTCTTGAAAATTCCTCTATTAAAAAAATTCTCAGCTTTTTACATTTTGCAAAATAATGGCACAATTCCCAAAAGGAAGACTTTCCTAATACGTATGAGACTCTGTAATATAGTTGTCAAGGGAGCCTATAAACCAAGCACCTGGTTCAACGGGAGAGCTAACATACTCCCATATAAGCAGAGCCCTACAGCTCTTAAATCAGCTCTGTGGCAGACAGAAGTATGTGCGTGCATGTGTGAGTGTGAGACACTATGGGTCCCCTTGCTTCTACCACCATTGTTCTGGCTACTCAAAAAATGGTTTCATCCAGTCTGGCTCACTGAGAATAGATCTCTTATTCAGCGACTGTCTTTAATAAGAAAAGAAGTACAAGGAAACCTGGAATATGCTCAATTACAGGCATAGGAGCCATTGGAACCTGTGCCACAACATGCCCACAAATGAAGAGCATTTGTACAATTGATTGCACAAAGCCAGGGGAGAGACAGCTGGAGGTGATGCATGTGTAAATATCATTTAGTGCTGGGTTTAAATTAAGCAGTCTTGTAGAGGAACTCAAATTGTTTTTGACAGACTATAAATATATCCTTGGCTATTGATTGTAATAGAAGAATACACTTACATTTCTTTCTTCCTATTGGTAATGGAAATTTAAGCACTGCCATTAACTATTCTCCCGAGGACAACAAAAGGAGTGTGCAAAGGGCTGCAATTAAAAAGAGAATTATTTAGGTTAGATATGTGTACAGAGGCAGGTCTCCAAAATTTGCCACAGAATTAGAGAAAACTCTGATTACAAAAATTTCCATTCCAGGGCAGCTTAATGCTCCCCTGTCTAACACTACAATAAGCCACAAAGAGAGATGTAGACTCTAGTTTCTGAAGAATGTTACAGTTAATTTTCTCATTGCTTTGATCCTTTTTAAGCCAGTAAAGAGAGGAAGGTGTTCTGACAAAGCAAATACCAATAAGTCTGTATACAGAAATAATTAGTAGCGTGGGATGAGGTAAACTTATCAGCATGTTTAGAAATATACCAAGAAATAGGCCCATGGAAAGTCATGTATTTAGCGAGAACATTGCGAAGTAAACACACACAAAATATCAGCAATCACGCCATGAATCAATTAGGGAAAGCCATAGATTATCAATACGCAGCATCCACACTCAGAATGCTAATGAAATATATGTATCGTTGAAACGAAAGAGCTCCTTTGACAGAAACTTCTTACATTAGTTCTGCTAGGTCAGCAGCTACTCCCAAGTGTGAAGTACTTTTGGCCTGCAAAATCATGGACCTGAAAAGTGGCTGAAGTTGTCTAGAACAAATACAAAAAGGAGCATCAGCTAAGCGTGGATGCTGACACAGCACTGGAGTAGCATAACAATGGGAACATTTTGAAAGGAAGCCCCACTGATTTGTCTAGGCCAGTGATTCTGAACTCTGGATGATTTTGCCCCTTGGTGGGCATTTGACAATGTCTGGAAACATTTTTGGTTGTCAAAACTTTGTGACACTGCTGGAGTTCAGTGAGTAGAAGCCAGAGATACTGCTGAAGATCCTACAGTGCACAGAACAGTCCTTCGCAACAAAGAATTATCCAGCTCAAAATATGATTAGTGCTGAGGTTGAGAAATCCTGGTCTAGCCCAAAGGCAATGTTATCACAATGGGAAAAGAATGCTTTTCCCATTCTATTTTGTTGCTATTTTTTTTGTCTACTCTACCAGAATGAAAACTTCTTAGAGGCAGGGAATTTGTCTGTATTGTTCATTGCTCAGAACATTGTCTGGCACGCAGTAGGCACATAATAAATATGTAATGAACGAATGAAACAGTAAGAAAACACAGCAGGAGACAAGTTGGCAGTTATGTGGTTTGACTGAAATGGGAGAGAGACAATAAACGCTTACAGAGTCAGAGATATGTGTGCTGTTACCCTAAAAATCCTAGCATTGTCTGATCATCTCAGGAAACTAGTACAAAGAGCTAGTGCTCAAAGAATAGAATTATTAATACTATTATTAATTACTAATACTAATAATAGTATTATTCTTTATTTATGTAATCTTATTCAGTAACAGAAAAGAAGATGTTGATATTCATCAAAAATGTTTAAGTCAAAACATTCCACTGTGAACTTCTCTCTCGGAGGGAAAGTGTTATAAAGGAATATTTTAACATCACCTTGACCTTCACAACCAGAAGTTAGCTAGTGACTAGGATAGCATTCAACAGGCATATAATTCTTAAAGTTTGCAGATTCTTAGCTGAAACATCTAAAAACCTCCATTTTTAGGAACTGTTTGTTCACTTTTCTCTCTATTCAGCCTTGAATTATGTAAGGAAATGCTTTTTTAATCAGTCTGCTTGTGTTAAAGAAAATCATTTTACAGAACAATAAAAACAAATCAATGAAAAAATCCCCTATTTATACATCTATTTACCTGTTCAAAATGAGGTAAATTTGTTGCTTCGTATTTACATTTTATTTGATTACTTAATTTCTCAACATCTATCACTTTCATCTAATTTCTTTTGATATTATTCTGTTTTTGGTTATCTAAAATATAAAAGTGTTTTTCCTCTTCTCAACGAATACAATGCCTGAACTGAATGTATTTTTGACTATGATTTTTCAGAGAACTTTAAATTATTATCCTTTTTATGGTGGAAGTCAGTGAGTGATTGATAAAGAAATCATCTGGTCATATTGCTGCCAATTGACTAAGTCTGGTTTAATTTCAAAGAGCTAAAAATGGGCATTATTTAAAGTTAAATGGCTTAATTTAAATACTAATTTTACCACACCGTTAGAGATATTTTAAAAATAATTCCTTAGTCCATCTTTGTATTACCCATCCATTTTATAAACTTTTTGGAAAATCACTGGGGCTTGGAACAGAAGCACCGTTATCTCTATGAGACCAGAACCCAGGTCTGCACGCCCAACATTCATGGTAGAAAAAGGATAGTGTAGCCCTGTGGTGCCAGCACCTGTGTTAATATGAGGGCTGATTTGGCGCCATCCACTCTTCTTTTTCTAATCATGATTTGTGATCATGGATGTATAGTCTTTTAAATATTTCAATGATTTCGTATATTCTACTGGTCCTTCTAATATAGTTTTCTCATTCTTGAGTGTTCTACTTTGATTCTAGCTCTTAATTGCTTGGATATAGTTGTTGAGTAGTTTTATTTTGTTTGTCTTTGTTTTTCAGTAAGGACTCAAGGACTCAATTTTATTCCCTAAATGATTTTGTATTTCAGAATGTCTGTCTGTAGCTTTTACACTTGTATATTATGTTGTGTGAGTCTATCTTCTAGCATTACACTTTCTTTTGTTTCAGAATTGTGTAGGTATTGCTTCATTGTCTTTTGGCATTAAATGTGTGGAGAAATCTGAGACCAGTTTGATTTTCTTTCCTCTTTATAGAAAAATTGCTTTCTTCCCAGAGTTCATTTTCTTCTCTTACAGTTTGCTGACAAATAATATATGTCTCTGTGTTAATTGTTCTATATCTACTATAACCAGAACACAACTTTTGCTTTTGACCAGCATATTCCATTTAGTAAGATTTCTTCTGTTGTATCTCAGCATTTTTCAGTGTTCCATTTGTTTCGTTTTCTACTTCTGGTATATTTAAGATAGGTTATTACTGTTCCATAGATTTATTATATATCTATAGTTTTTTGTGTCCTTTTCCTCTGTGTTTACCTTAATTAAAATAAGCTTTTCTTCTGTATCATTAATTAATTTTATAATTAGCTATATCTGGTCTGTTCTTTGACCTTTTAAATGTATTAGGTAACTTTTTAATGTTGCGGTTTTGATCCTGGTTCTTTTCTGCTGCACTTAAAAATTTCATTAATTTCAGTCTGTGACTACTGTTTTATGTTTGAGCTTCTATATCTTGATTTAATATACTTATTCAATTCTTCCCTAATGAGGAGCTCTTTTGGGAAATTTTCTTCTGTTTCTTGGACTTTTTTCCAGATTGGACTCTTCATCTATTTTGTTTGCATATTAGGTTTCTTCCCCCCTCCACCTCCCATGCTGGTGTGTTTACCTGGTTGCCATGCTTTTCTTTTCATTTTCCTCATGTTTCAAATGGAATGATCTGTCAAGATCATCTATATTCTCCGTAGATAGTGAGTGGATTCTTTTTGACCTCATCTACAGCCTGAGACCTGGCCTACTTTCCCTTCTGTCTATAATCTTTGGTTTGAGAATCTTATTTTCTATTCCCCACCCCTTTTTTTCAGTAGCCTCAGGATATGTGAGCAACACAGAGAGAGCTCAACATTGGTCATGTGCCATCTTTCTTTGGAATTTTTCTCCCTTAAATAGGATTATATGGTACATACTTTTTGGTTGACTTTTAAAATTTTTCGTATTTCACACAATGTCTTAAAAATCATTCCACATCAGTGCATCAAATCTACCTCATTCTTTCTTTGATAATTAGTTGCATTAAAAAAACTTAATAAAACTTAATAAAGGTGTATGGATATTTAAGTTGTTTTTAAAAGGATTTGGTAATGTTCATAAGCATACATGATAAAAATTATTGGAAAACACAAATTCAGAAGTTATGTTCAGGGGAAAAAACAGAATACAAATAGAAGACTAGGAATTATATAAAAGAATTAAGAATTAAAGACATAGTCATACCATCATCTCAATTATCTTGTTTTTATAATATATTTCTAGGTACCCTAATTTCCTGACAAAGATATTTCAGTATGTATTTTTCATTTATAAATGTATTACTATTTTCTTAGCAGCAACTTTTTATTGATATTAATAGTGACTGAAGGACTCTAACAAATTTGAGATTATCATTTATATTTTATTTTAAATAAATGATACTTCATTTAATACTTTAAAATGTGTCATCCTCTCCCTTTGCATAAACTTATTGGTTTGCATAATCCAGTTTTTTCCATGGAGCTCATCTGTACAGCATACATATGCAGACATATAGGCACTCTATCAGCCTTTCCTCTCCAGATTTTACTTATTGCAAAACTGCTTATTTGCCTTCAAATATCTAAATAGTGAGGACAGTCATGGATTGTCTAATCTTGAGGGCAAAAATAAGGCAAATAACTCATCAGTAAAATCTTACTGATGATAAAACAACAACAACAACAGCAAAAATTAACATGTCTTTAATCATATACTTAAAAGCTTCAGTTTTAAAGAGGATTTGACTGTAAGTTGAGGCCACATGCAGCCACACAGATGGGTCCCTCTTTGTTAATGGACCTCACAAAGTTTTCTATAGATTTTTCCTTGTCATAAATTTCCACCTTGTAAGCCCTAATTATCTCTAACTCTTCCTATTCACTACAAACAAATCCATCTCTTTTTTTCGTCACAAACCTGGTAAAACCTTTGGCCAATAGTTATAACAACTGACGGTGTTAAACTGAAGCATATGAAAATGTTTAAGAGTTTATTTGAGAGCGTCAAGACGGTGGAAGAGTAAGACATGGAGATCACCCTCCTCCCCACAAATACATCAGAAATACATTTACATGTGGAACAACTCCTACAGAACACCTGCTGAACGCTGGCAGAAGACCTCAGACCTCCCAAAAGGCAAGAAACTCCCCACATACCCGGGAGGACAAAAGAAAACAGAAAAAGACAGAGACAAAGAATAGGGACAGGACCTGCACCAGCGGGAGGGAGCTGTGAAGGAGGAAAGGTTTCCACACACTAGGAAGCCCCTTCATGGGCAGAGACTGGGTGGCGGAGGGGGGAAGCTTCGGAGCCACGGAGGAGAGCGCAGCCACAGGGGTGCGGAGGGCAAAGTGGAGAGATTCCCGCACAGAGGATCGGTGCCGACCAGCACTCACCAGCAGGAGAGGCTTGTCTGTTCACCTGCCGGGGAGGGTGGGGGCAGGGAGCTGAGGCTTGGGCTTCGGTAGGATCGCAGGGAGAGGACCGGGGTTGGCTGCGTGATCACTGCCTGAACGGAGCTGGTGCGCCACGGCTAGCCAGGAGGGAGTCCGGGAAAAAGTCTGGATCTGCCGAAGAGGCAAGAGACTTTTTCTTGCCTCTTTGTTTCCTGGTGCAGGAGGACAGGGGATCCAGAGCGCCGCTTAAAGGAGCTCCAGAGACGGGCGCAAGCCGCGGCTACGATCACCGACCCCAGAAACGGGCATGAGACTATAAGGCTGCTGCCGCCACCAAGAAGCCTGTGTGCAAGCACAGGTCACTCTCCACACCTCCCCTCCCGGAAGCCTGTGCAGCCCACCACTGCCAGGGTCCCGGGATCCAAGGACAACTTCCCCGGGAGAACGAACGGCGCGCCCCGGGCTGGTGCAACGTCCCACCAGCCTCTGCTGTCGCGGCTCACCCCGCATACTGTACCCCTCCCTCCCCCCAGCATCAGTGAGACAGAGCCCCCGAATCAGCTGCTACTTTAACTCGCTCCTGTCTGAGTGAAGAACGGATGCCTTCAGGCGACCTACACACAGAGGCGGGGCCAAAACCAAAGCTGAACCCCAGGAGCTGTGTGAACAAAGAAGAGAAAGGGACATCTCTCCCAACAGCCTCAGAAGCAGCAGATTAAATCTCCACAATCAACTTGATGTACACTGCATCTGTGGAATACCTGAATAGACAACAAATCATCCCAAATTTAGGAAGTGGACTTTGGGGGCAACGATATATATATATTTTTCCCTTTTTCTCTTTTTGTGAGTGTGTATGTGTATGCTCCTGTGTGTGATTTTGTCTGTATAGCTTTGCATTTACCACTTGTCCTAGGGTTCTGTCTGTCCTCACTTTTTATTACTAAAATTTTTTTTTTCTTAATAATTATTTTTTATTTTAATAACGTTATTTTATTTTACTTCATATTATTTTATTTTAAATCATCTTCTTTCTTTCTTTCTTTCTTTTTCTCCCTTTTATTCTGAGCCATGTGGAGGACAGGCTCTTGGTGCTCCAGCCAGGCGTCAGGGCTGTGCCACTGAGGTGGGAGAGCCAAGTTCAACACACTGGCCCACAAGATACCTCCCAGCTCCACGTAATAACAAACGGTGAAAATCTCCCAGAGATCTCCATCTCAATGCCAAGACCCAGCTCCACTCAACGACCAGCAAACTACAGTGCAGGACACCCTATGCCAAACAACTAGCAAGACAGGAACACAACCCCTTCCATTAGCACAGAGGCTGCCTAAAATCATAATAAGGCCACAGACACGCCAAAACACACCACCAGACGTGGACCTACTCACCAGAAAGACAAGATCCAGCCTCATCCACCAGAACACAGGCACTAGTCCCCTCCACCAGAAAGCCTACACAACCCACTGAACCAACCTTAGTTACTGGGGACAGACACCAAAAACAATGGAAATTACAAACCTGCAGCCTGTGAAAAGGAGACCCCAAACACAGTACGTTAAGCAAAATGAGAAGACAGAGAAACATGTAGCAGATGAAGGAGCAAGGTAAAAACCCACCAGACCTAACAAAGGAAGAGGAAATAGGCAGTCTACCTGAAAAAGAATTCAGAATAATGAAAGTAATGACGATCCAAAATCTTGGAAATACAATGGAGAAAATACAAGAAACGTTTAACAGGGACCTAGAAGAATTAAAGAGTAAACAAACAGAGATGAAAAACACAATAAATGAAATTAAAAATTCTCTGGAAGGAATCAATAGCAGAATAACTGAGGCAGTAAAACAAATAAGTGACTTGGAAGATAAAATAGTGGAAATAACTACTGCAGAGCAGAATAAAGAAAAAAGAATGAAAAGAATTGAGGACAGTCTCAGAAACCTCTAGGACAACATTAAATGCACCAACATTTGAATTATAGGGGTCCAAGAAAAGAAGAGAAAAAGAAAGGGACTGAGAAAATATTTGAAGAGATTATAGTGGAAAACTTCCCTAATATGGGAAAGGAAATGGTTAATCAAGTCCAGGAAACACAGAGAGTCCCATACACGATAAATCCAAGGAGAAACACGTCAAGACACATATTAAACTATCAAAAATTAAATACAAAGAAAAAATATTAAAAGAAGCAAAAGAAAAACAAGTAACACGTAAGGGAATCCCCATAAGGTTAACAGCTGATCTTACAGCAGAAACTCTGCAAGCCAGGAGGGAGTGGCAGGACATATTTAAAATGATTAAGGAGAAAAACCTGCAACCAAGATTACTCTACCCATCAAGGATCTCATTAAGATTTGACGGAGAAAATACAAACTTTACAGACAAGCAAAAGCTAACAGAATTCAGCACCACCAAACCAGCTTTACAACAAATGCTAAAGGAACTTTTCTAGGCAGAAAACACAAGAGAAGGAAAAGACCTACAATAATAAACCCAAAACAGTTAAGAAAACGGTATAAGGAACATTCATATTGATAATTACCTTAAATGTAAACGGATTAAATGCTCCAACCAAAAGAGATAGACTGGCTGGATGGATACAAAAACAAGACCTGTATATACGCTGTCTACAAGAGACCCACTTCAGACCTAGGGACACATAGAGACTGAAAGTGAGAGGATGGAAAAAGATATTCCATGCAAATGGAAATCAAAAAAAGCTGAAGTAGCAATTCTCATATCAGACAAAATAGACTTTAAAACAAAGACTATTAAAAGAGACAAAGAAGGACACTACATAACGATCAAGGGATCAATCCAAGAACAAGATATAACAATTGTAAATATTTATGTATTCAACATAGGAGCACTTCAATACATAAGGCAAATACTAACAGCCATAAAAGGGGAAATCAAAAGTAACACAATCATAGTAGGGGACTTTAACACCCCACTTTCACCTATGGAAAGATCATCCAAAATGAAAATGAATAAGGAAACACAAGCTTTAAATGATACATTAAACAAGATGTACTTAATTGGTATTTATAGGACATTCCATCCAAAAAAGCAGAATACACATTCCTCTCAAGTGCTCCCGGAACATTCTCCAGGACAGATCATATCTTGGGTCACAAATCAAGCCTTGGTATATTTAAGAAAATTGAAATCATATCAAGTATCTTTTCCAACCACAACGCTATGAGACTAGATGTCAATTACAGGAAAAAATCTGTAAGAAATACAAACACATGTAGGCTAAAAAACACACTAGTTAAAAACCAAGAGATCAAGGAAGAAATTAAAGAGGAAATCAAAAAATACCTACAAACAAATGACAATGAAAACACAAAGACCCCAAACCTATGGGATGCAGCAAAAGCAGTTCTAAGAGGGAAGTTTATAGCTATACAAGCCTACCTTAAGAAACAAGAAACATCTCAAATAAACAACCTAACCTTAGACCTAAAGCAATTAGAGAATGAAGAATTAAAAAACCCCAAAGTTAGCAGAAGGAAAGAAATCATAAACATCAGATCAGAAATAAATGAAAAAGAAATGAAGGAAATGATAGCAAAGATCAATAAAACTAAAAGTTGGTTCTTTGCAAAGATAAACAAAATTGATAAACCATTAGCCGGACTCATCAAGAAAAAAAGGGAGAAGACTCAAATCAATAGAATTAGAAATGAAAAAGGAGGGGCTTCCCTGGTGGCGCAGTGGTTGAGAGTCTGCCTGCCAGTGCAGGGCACACGGGTTCATGCCCCGGTCCGGGAAGATCCCACATGCCGCGGAGCGGCTGGGCCTGCGAGCCATGGCCACTGAGCCTGCGCATCCGGAGCCTGTGCTCTGCAATGGGAGAGGCCACAACAGTGAGAGGCCCACATACCGCAAAAAAAAAAAAGAAATGAAAAAGGAGAAGTAACAACTGACACTGCAGAAATACAAAGGATCATGAGAGATTACTACAAGCAACTATATGCCAATAAAATGGACAACCTGGAAGAAATGGATAAATTCTTAGAAATGCACAACCTTCCGAGACTGAACCAGGAAGAAATTCAAAAAATAAACAGACCAATCACAAGCACTGAAATTGAAACTTTGATTAAAAATCTTCCAACAAACAAAAGCCCAGGACCAGATGGCTTCACAGGCGAATTCTATCAAACATTTAGAGAAGAGCTAACACCTATCCTTCTCAAACTCTTCCAAAATATAGCAGTGGGAGGAACACTCCTAAACTCATGCTACTAGGCCACCATCACCCTGATACCGAAACCAGACAAAGATGTCACAAAGAAAGAAAATTACAGGCTAATATTGATGAACATAAATGTAAAATCCTCAATAAAATACTAGCAAACAGAATCCAACAGCACATCAAAAGCATCATATACTATGATCAAGTGGGGTTTATCCCAGGAATGCACGGATTCTTCAATATATGCAAATCAAACAATGTGTTACACCATATTACCAAATTGAAGGATAAAAACCATATGATCATCTCAATAGATGCAGAGAAAGCTTTTGACAAAATTCAACACCCATTTATGATAAAAAGCCTCCAGAAAGTAGGCATAGAGGGAACTTACCTCAACATACTAAAGGCCATGTATGACAAACCCACAGCCAACATTGTCCTCAGTGGCGAAAAACTCAACCATTTCCACTAAGATCAGGAACAAGACAAGGTTGCACACTCTCACCATTATTATTCAACGTAGTTTTGGAAGTTTTAGCCACAGCAATCAGAGACGAAAAAGAAATAAAAGGAATCCAAATCGGAAAAGCAAAAGTAAAGCTGTCACTGTTTGCAGATGACATGATACTATACATAGAGAATCATAATGATGCTACCAGAAAACTACTAGAGCTAATCAATGAATTTGGTGAAGCAGCAGGATATAAAATTAATGCATAGAAATCTCCGGCATTCCTATACACTAATGATGAAAACTCTGAAAGTGAAATCAAGAAAACACTCCCATTTACCATTGCAACAAAAAGATTAAAATATCTAGGAATAAACCTACCTAATGAGACAAAAGACCTGTATGCAGAAAATTATAAAACACTGATGAAAGAAATTAAAGATGATACCAATAGATGGAGAGATATGCCGTGTTCTTGGATTGGAAGAATCAACATTGTGAAAATGACTCTACTACCCAAAGCAATCTACAGATTAAATGCAATCCCTATCAAACTACCACTGGCATTTTTCACAGAACTAGAACAAAAAATTTCACAATTTGTATGGAAACACAAAAGACCCCAAATAGCCAAAGCAATCTTGAGAAAGAAAAACTCTGTGCTCTGTGGCATGTGGGATCCTCCCGGACCCGGGCACGAACCCACGTCCCCTGCATCAGCAGGCGGACTCTCAACCACTGCGCCATCAGGGAAGCCCAAAAAGTAGAATTTTAAACAGGAAAAAGAATCTTAACAACTACATTTAGTCTAAAAATCTGTCAAGTAGATCTTGAATAGCTGCATGGATGTAGCATGATTAGTTCTAGGAGAACGCAAGAAAAATAACATAATTCATCTAGGCCATGTATCATGTCCCTTTACACTGGACAGAGAGACAATAATAATGTGTTTAATTTAACTGAGGAAAATTAAAGAGGGCATATGTTTTTAATCCCATCCTATATTGCAATTTTATACTTGAGAAAACACTTCAATATATATTATCATTTTTAATTCTCACAGCACCCCTGAGATAAAGAGTATTATACCCATTTTACAAGTGATGAAGTTCAAAGACGTGTTAAGAGGTTTGCCCAAGTTTATACAGTTAGTACCAGCAGAGCTGGAAGCCGAGCTAAAGAAGTTTGACTTGTAATTCAGCTGCCATTTATACCATCCTAATGCTTAAAAGCCCTGAGTCTGAGGGGAAATTAAATCAGTCACTGATCTTTACCTTACCTAAAATATTAATTTGAGTAAAATTTTCATAATGTTCTGTAATAACATTAATTCATCGATATTTATAAGGAGCAATATTATTATTTTAGGGGAATTCACAAACCTCTCAAAATAATCCATTGCCAACTTGACCATGAATGTATTGAAACAGTATGAGGAACTCAAAAGAACCATATGTCTACATCTGGAAAATATCATTTTGTCCCAGAAGGAATTAGTCAAAAAAAAAAATCAATAAATGGGTCTATGAATTTCATTCAGTTTCTGAAACAGACATAAAAGATTTTGCAAAATCACTTGGTATCAAAACATCAATTGCTCCTTATAATCAGTAAAAGAAGTGCAAATGATCAACACATTTTAGAAATTTATAGCTTTTTCATTTGCACATGGTTAATAATGGCTTCAGTTAAAACATAATTTCTTACTTCAAAGAATGAGTCTGAAAACAGATGCCATCACTGATAATGGTAAATTATCAGTGAAATTCCTTTAGGGAAATGAGTATTTTTCTTTAGGGAAATGAGTATTTTCAGTTTTCTGATTTCATTAGTAAGATATTAAAAGTTGGAAGCTATATCTACATCATCTTTACAAACAACATCTTAAATGCAAATGGTGTTTCATAAATGTTAACAATTTGACTAAATTACGAAGAAGCCTACCAATAAGAGAAAATTTAGTGTAATATAGAGAAAAGAGTATGATTGTAAACTATAATAATATTGTTTAATTAAAGATAAAAGTTAAAACTAAATTTAAAAACAAATAAATAAATTAAAAATAAAACTCCCATGGGTATTAAGAAAGAAAGATCTTACATAATTTTCAAAACTTTATTTTACTATTGAAGGTACAGATTAGCTTAGGCATTTTGTGTGCATGTGCGTGTGTGCACACTTAAAAAGGATATTATATCTAAAACAGTAATTACAATGCAATAAGTTCTATAGTTCTATAACAGAACTAAGTACAAAAGTCTTTAGATGTACAGAGAAGGATTATGTAATCTGTACTAGATCTTGAAGGACTAGAAGAATTTACTATGTGGAGAATAGAAGGACATTTCAGGGAAGGATATCACAGGTATAATCACATCAAGATATGAAAGAACATATTGATAATATTGGTTAAAATACTTTTCACTCAGTACCCCCACACGAGCCAATTATACTTAAAGTGTGATTTCATGAGATAAGTAAGCATTTCCTAACAAAATTGTGGCTTCCCTATATTTCTGAAGGAATCTTTCTAGGTATCAACTCAGATGATGAACCCTGAAGTCAACTCTAAAAATTTACTCTACCTTGGTGTCCTACGGAATTAATCCATTTCACATTATAACACCTTAAATTGAATAATTTTGTAACTTTCTGAAATAGCATAGAAAGGAGCACAGGATGAGAAAAGAGAAACACAAAGAGATGAGTAGGTAGTTCCCTAGGCAGTCACAGACATCATGAGAACTCAAACAAGAAAAAAATATTAGCGGTGGATGGTAGACATTTTGAAACAAGCTTGCTATGCTACAAAATATTCTTCATACTGGGTTTAGTTCTGAGCTGTAGCTTCTTTTTCTAGCTCTTCTGTGCACTTCCCCGTGGGAAATACTTTACCTTCAAGCTTTGGCAGGGAGCAAAGGGGACAGATCTATGTTAGAGTGGAAATTTTGAAGAGGACTGAAGAAACACAAAAGAATAAGAGAGGTACAAGATGAGAAATAGAGAATGAGCACGATATTGAAAAGGTCACAGATTCTGGAAACAGGAAAAGAATCCAATCTTACTAGTCATTTACAAGCTCTGACTAATACTGGACAAGGTACTTAATTTCTCTGTGCCTCGACTCTAAGAAATAAAGGTATTTTCTCCTTTGCTGAGCAGTTTCGAGAATTCTCTAACCCCTTGCTTTAATTTTATCGTAACATTAATCATTACTTGGCATGGTAAATACTTATTCAATTAATTATTTTCTATCTCTTGAACTCATGTAAGCTGCTGAAGTCAGGGGCTTTGTTTTTTTTTACCACTGTTGCATCTCCAGTGCCTAAAACAATCCCTGGTTGGAGTGGGAGTTCAGTAAAGAGCTGTTGCAGGAATGAATTAGTTTAATAAATAAATAATGTAAACATATGAGTGCAAAGCCAGACACAACATAGGCATTTAATAAATGCTAGAGAGATGCAGACAGACTTAGATTCAAACTCTGGCAGTTTCATTGCTAACTGTATGATCTTGGGCTTCTTTAACTATAAAAAGGGTGTGAGAAAGAAGAATGCTCACCTCTGATGACTGTCATCAAGGTAAGACAACATACCTTGTAAAATTCATGGTAGCTACTACTACCATAATTCAGAGTAAGGGGTTTGTCCAATAAGATGAATGCTAAATTTGCAAAAAGCCAAGTTCCTCCATAAAGAAAATAGCCTAGTTTGAAAATGCCCAGGTAAGGAGACAAGAGGTCACATTGGTACTCGGTGTTTCCCTGGAGCTAGGATCTGTACAGGACAATTAGAAATAAATTCAATTCATGGTTAGAGTACAAGTACAGGAAGCTAATACTGAGATTCAGAGGGTTATGCATTGGTTTTTATTCATAACTACGTATGAGAATTCTTGTTTTTCCAAGTGTACTTTCCCGAGGGGCTCCCATAGATCAAAATGATAATGTTGGGCTTCCCTGGTGACGCAGCAGTTGAGAGTCCACCTGCCGATGCAGGGGACACGGGTTCGTGCCCCGGTCCGGGAGGATCCCACATGCCGCAGAGCGGCTGGGCCCGTGAGCCATGGCTGCTGGGCCTGCATGTCCGGAGCCTGTGCTCCACAACAGGAGAGGCCGCAACATTGAGAGGCCCACATACTGCAAAAAAACAAAACAAAACAAAAAAAACCCATAATGTTGAAGGCAAAGTAATTTTCATAAACCAAGGTGATACAGTATGAGATGACTTTTCATTTCTTATTTTCTAACAAGGTAGTATCATAGCATGCTGGATTTTTAAATGAGACATCTAAAGACAAGAGTTGAGTTAGCCTTGGTCCTGAGAAAAGAAGGGAGGGACTTAGTCATTTGCCCAGTTTGGCCCTGATAATAATCTCCCAAGGCATCTGTTTTTCCTAATTTTCCATGTTCAAAACAATATTTGAAAAAGATAACAAAAACATGAATTTGTTCAACCAGTGTCATGCAGGCAGTGCATATAAAAGAACCACAGAACAATTTAGAAGTAAATAAGTTATGTTGAATTTTAGTAAAATGCTCAAATTTTACATGATTGAAGATTTAATTTTATTAATGTAGCAAAATTGCGTTACACAAAGTTGTTTTACTTTGTGTTACTCTCTCACGTTCTCCAAATACAGTGGGATGAGCTGAAGTATATGCTGAAACTGTATCACTGTTCAACTTCTCTCTCTGCCCAATCCTGCTTCCCTCTCTCCCTCACAGTTTTTGTCCCCAACAACATGCCACAACAAACCTCTCATATGCAGATCTCCATCTGTGAATCTATTTCCTGAGGAACACAATCTAAGATGGAAACTAAGAATAACCTGGCTTCAGACAGAAGCAAAGGCAAATCCTTTCTGGAAAAAAAATCATGCCCAGTTTAGGCCTATAAAGATTAAGGTCAAGAAATATTAACTCAGTATTGAAAAGAAACCCACAAAAAACAAGCCACCATGAATGAGAGTTAGAACAAAAAACAAACCTTAATGTTGAAATTACCAGGAAGAGAATATAAAATAATTTTGAGAGCAGCAAAACAGAAGTGACTCATCACATACAATGGTACACCCATAAGGCTCAGCAAATTTCTCAGCAGAAAACTTGTAGGCCAAGAGAAAGTGAGATAAATTAAATGTGATTTAAAAAAAAAAAACTGCCAAGCAAGAATACTATACCTGGTAAAGCTGTCCTTCAGAAATGAAGGAGAGATAGACTTTCCCAGACAAATAAAAGCTGAGGGAGTTCATCACCACTAGATCTGCCTTACAAGAAATGTTAAATGAAGTTCTTCTAGTTGAAATGAAAGGATGTTAATTAGCAACATGAAAACATATGAAAGCTAAAACTCACTATAAAGGTAAGTATATAATCAGATTCAGAACACACAAACACTGTAATAATGGTAGATAAATAACAATGAATGAAATGCTAAAAAGTAAAACATAAAATCACAATATGAGAAAGCAAGAAGTGATTATCAATTTGACTGGGAAAATGAAAAAAAGGTCATTAAACTTTAAAATTAATTTGACTCAGGGCTTCACTGGTGGTGCAGTGGTTAAGAATCTGCCTGCCGATACAGCGGACACGGGTTCAATCTCTGGTCTGGAAAGATCCCACATGCCGCGGAGCAACTAAGCTCATGCACCACAAATACTGAGCCTGCTCTCTAGAGCCCATGAGCCACAACTACTGAGCCCGTGTGTCACAACTACTGAAGCCCACATGCCTAGAGCTCATGCTCCACAATAGGAGAAACCACCACAATGAGAAGCCTGCATACCACAATGAACAGTAGCCCCCGCTTGATGCAACTAGAGAAAGCCTGTGTGCAGCAACACAGACCCAGCACAGCCAAAAATAAATAAATAAAATATTTTAAAAATTAAATTAATTTGACTCAATGAATAAATGTAAACATCAGATTAGTCCACCTAAGAGAAAATTACTGAACTGAAACTTAGCACTAAAGAAATTAACAGAATGTAGCACATAGATAAGGAGAGTCAAAATATGAGAGCAAGGCTTAAGTGATGTGAAGTATAGAATGAGAGGATCTAAAGGTATCTAATCACAGTCCAAGAAAGAGAATAGAGTGGTAAGAGGAGAGGCAATATTAGAAGATACGGGTTGAGAAGTTTTCAAAGCCACTGCAACACTTGAACCTATAAATATGTAAATCATATTATATTCTATGCAGAATAAATAATTAGAAATCCACACCTAAGCAAATTCTAGCAAAATTGCAGAAAGCCATTAGCTAAGAGGATTAAATCAGCCCAAGTGAAAAGAAAGATCAATTAGGAAGGAATGACAATTAGACTGGCAGAAATGCTGAGGAAAAATGAATGTTATCCTGGAATCCTGTCCCCAGTAAAACTATCTTTCAAGTGTAAATAAATGCACTATATTGATTCAATTGAGGAATTTGGTTTTTTGTTTTGTTTTGTTTTTTTATTTAGTCAAGGCACATATCTTGAGTGTGCAGTGTCCTTCTTACCCAAAAATTGAGAACTTGATTTCATTGTAATACAGTACATTTAGTCCTTTGATATCTGTGCATTCTGTTACTCTATTTAAATTCACATAATTAAAAAAAAATAAACATTCACACAATTATGTTTACTCAAAGAGGTAGTACACCAGGATATTGCTGTGTTAAGAATAATGCCTTTAGGACAAGGTCTAGGCATAGTTTTTTTCTCTATGCTTAGCTCTCTAAAACCACTCTCAAGTGTATGCTTCTCTACCTAGGCACAGAAATAACCCCTTATCACCTTTGTCCCAATTACATCCATACTAAGCAAACCAGAAGCATGTCTTCATCACTCACTCATTTATAAACAAGTGGTAAGCTCCATTTATAGTCAAGCAGCTTATCCTAATTATCCTCCTCACTCTTTCTCTCCTCAGTGCCCAGAATTTATCAGACAAATATTCAAATAACAGGTATTTGATAATTTTTAAAATTTAAGAAAAGATAGGAAATTGCTTTAATAGAGTTTTTGTTTTATGTATACTGCCTTAAATAGGCTCATTAGATTGAATGGCAGCCTTGTGATAAATTGAGATTTATACCTTCTAAGTATTTAACACACTATTTTCCCATGGCAAATATTTTCATAATTAGGCCTCAGAAATAAAATTTAAATTAAAAGAGAAAGAGTGAAATCATTTGTGTATAAATTAAATAAGCATCCTCAGATATCCCTCAAACTATAATCTTTGTCAATACATGCTTGCAAAGGTTTATTATATAAAGAAGTCCACGTAAATTGATGGCAGTTTTCCCAGAAGAAATCAGATAAGCTAATGTAACTTTTTGGCAATATTCTTCTATTTTCTCACCTAGGTACATCATTATATTAGTCATGGGGAAACAATGAGCTGTACCAAACTGAAAAAAATGCAAGTTCCCCTGTGAGAATTAAATGTGGTAAACACTTAATTACAAACCAAAAAGAAATTATCAGCTTTTCAGATGCTTTTTGAAATGGCTTTTTCAGATGTCTTTTAGAATGGCTGCCAGAAATATCTTAGATAGACAGATGATAGCTAGCTAGCTATATAATCTAATGCCCAGAGACTACTAAGCAACACAGGAGTTGATATGTAAATTGGAGTTAAAAAGTTCTTGCTACAGATGACTCAGAGAATTCCTTCCATGAAATTGAGTATTGATGCTTTAAGATGGTAAACATAGTTGTGGTATAAAAATAAACTAATGCTATGGTCTATAGACAACCCACAAAGTCCACTCTAAGGAATCCATGTAATCTGCACTTCTGATCACTGCTACCCATGAGTGCTTATAAAACTCTGGTTTTAGCCTAACCCTAACACCACATTAGTCAATGTCAACAAATTGTACCTTGGGAAAAAATATAAACCCCAACCCTCAATTTTTTTCCAGTGGAATCTTGAAAATTCGGACATGTCTTCATTAAATTAAAACTACATTAACTCATTTATTTACTTATTCTTCAAACATTTACTCTCTACTGACTATATTCTGGTACTGCATTAAGTTGTGAAAACACAGAAATGAATGGAACCCACCCTCATCTGTTCAAAATCTACCAGGAAAGTCAGAAAAGTAACAAGATGAGACTGAAGTTTCACTAGAATTAACTTTAAATTATGATTAGTCATTTATTGGTTGGTTAGTTTTTCAGTTTTCCAACCCGAGACACACATATTTTTGTCCTCAGCTTTTATATTCACAGATGGAGTCAATAAGCAAATCTAATCTAATATTTATTATGTTAAAATAAAGATTTTTCTCAAAATTCTTGTGCTAATTAGGCAATGCAATTTTAACATTAGATAGTCTGAATGTCATCTATGAATTAGTCATCAACTTACAACACTTTCTTTTTTTTTTGAATTTTATTTTATTAATTTTTTTATACAGCAGGTTCTTAGTAGTTATCCATATTATACATATTAGTGTATATATATCAATCCCAATCTCCCAATTCATCACAGCACAACCACCACCAACCCCCACTGCCACTTTCCCCGCTTCGTGTCCATACGTTTGTTCTCTGCATCTGGGTCTCAATTTCTGCCTTGCAAACTGGTTCACCTGTACCATTTTTCTAGGTTCCACGTATATGCGTTAATGTACAGTATTAGTTTTTCTCTTTCTGACTTACTTCACTCTGCATGACAGTTTCTAGATTAATCCACGTCTCTACAAATGACCCAATTTCGTTCCTTTTTATGGCTGAGTAATAATCCATTGTATATATGTACCACTTCTTCTTTATCCATTCATCGTTGATGGGCATTTAGGTAGCTTCCATGACTTGGCTACTGTAAATAGTACTGCAATGAACATTGGGGTGCATGTGTCTTTTTGAATTATGGTTTTCTCTGGGTATATGCCGAGTAGTGGGATTGCTGGGTCATATGGTAATTCTATTTTTATTTTTTTAAGGAACCTACATACTGTTCTCCATAGTGGCTGTATCAACTTACATTCCCACGAACAGTGCAAGAGAGTTCCCTTTTCTCCACACCCTCTCCAACATTTGTTGTTTGTAGATTTTCTGATGATGCCCATTCTAATTGGTGTGAAGTGATACCTCATTGTAGTTTTGATTTTCATTTCTCTAACAATTAGTGATGTTGAGCAGCTTTTCATGTGCTTTTGGCCATCAGTATGTCTTCTTTGGAGAAATGTCTATTTAGGTCTTTTGTGCATTTTTGGATTGGGTTGTTTCTTTTTTTAATATTAAGCTGCATGAGCTGTTTATATATATTGGGGATTAATCCTTTGTCCGTTGATTCGTTTGCAAATATTTTCTCCCATTCTGCGGGTTGTCTTTTAGTCTTGTTTGTAGTTTCCTTTGCTCTGCAAAAGCTTTCAAGTTTCAGTAGGTTCCATTTGTTTATTTTTGTTTCTATTTCCATTTCTCTAGGAAGTGGGTCAAAAAAGATCTTGCTGTGATTTATGTCAGAGTGTTCCTCCTATGTTTTCCTCTAAGAGTTTTATAGTTTCTGGTCTTACACTTAGGTTTCTAATCGATTTTGAGTTTATTTTTGTGTATGGTGTTAGGGAGTGTTCTAATTTCATTCTTTTACATATAGCTGTCCAGTTTTCCCAGCACCACTTATGGAAGAGGCTGTCTTTTCTCCATTGTAAATTCTTGCCTCATTTGTCATAGATTAGTTGACCATAGGTGCGTAGACTTATCTCTGGGCTTTCTATCCTGTTCCATTGATCTATAATGGCTGTTTTTGTGCCAGTACCATATTGTCTTAATTACTGTAGCTTTGTAGTATAGTCTGAAGTCAGGGAGTCTGATTCCTCCAGCTCTGTTTTTTCCCTGAAGACTGCTTTATCTATTCGGGGTCTTTTGTGTCTCCATACAAATTTTCAGACTTTTTGCTCTAGTTCTGTAAAAAATGCTATTGGTAATTTGATAGGGATTGCACTGATTCTGTAGATTGCTTTGTGTAGTATAGTCATTTTCACAATATTGATTCTTCCAATCTAAGAACATGGTATATCTCTCCATCTATTTGTAACATCTTTAATTTCTTTCATCAGTGTCTTATAGTTTTCTGTATACAGGTCTTTTGTCTCCCTAAGTAGGTTTTTCCTAGGTATTTTATTCTTTTTGTTGCAGTAGTAAATGGGAGTGTTTCCTTAATTTCTCTTTCAGATTTTTTATCATTAATGTATAAGAATGCAAGAGATTTCTGTGCATTAATTTTGTATCCTGCAACTTTACCAAATTCATTGATTAGCTCTAGTACTTTTCTGGTGGCATCTTTAGTATTCTGTATGTATAGTAACATGTCATCTGCAAACAGTAACAGTTTTACTTCTTCTTTTCCAATTTGTATTCCTTTAATTTCCTTTTCTTCTCTGATTGCCATAGCTAGGGCTTCCAAAACTATGTTGAATAATAGTGGGGATAGTGGACATCCTTGCCTTTTTCCTGATGTTAGAGGAAATGGTTTCAGTTTTTCACCACTGAGAATGATGTTTGCTGTGGGTTTGTTGTATATGGCCTTTATTATGTTGAGGTAGGTTCTCTCTATGCCCATTTTCTGGAGAGTTTTTCTCATAAATGGTGTTGAATTTTGTCAAAAGATTTTTCTGCATCTATTGAGATGATCATATGGTCTTTATTCTTCGATTTGTTAATATGGTGTATCGCATTGATTGATTTGCATATATCGAAGAATCCTTGCATCCCTGGGATAAATCCCACTTGATCATGGTATATGATCCTTTCAATGTGTTATTGGATTCTCTTTGCTAGTATTTTGTTGAGGATTTTTGCATCTATATTCATCAGTGATATTGGTCTGTAGTTTTCTTTTTTTTGTAGTATCTTTGTCTGGTTTTGGTATCAGGGTGATGGTAGCCTCATAGAATGAGATTGGGAGTGTTCCTTCCTCTGTAATTTTTTGGATGAGTTTGAGAAGGATGGGTGTTAACTCTTCTCTAAATGGACTTTTGTTTTTTGGAAGATATTTAATCACAGTTTCAATTTCAGTGCTTCTGATTGGTCTGTTCATATTTTCCATTTCTTCCTCATTCAGCCTTGGAAGGTTATACCTTGCTAAGAATTTGTCCATTTCTTCCAGGTTGTCCATTTTACTGGCATAGAGTTGCTTGTAGTAGTCTCTTAGGATGCTTTGTATTTCTGCAGTTCTCTTTTAAATTCGCCTTTTTCATTACTAATTTTATTGATTTGAGTCCTCTCCCTCTTTATCTTGATGAGTCTGGCCAATGGTTTATCAATTTTGCTTATATTCTCAAAGAACCAGCTTTTAGTTTTATTGACATTTGTTATTGTTTTGTTTCTATTTCATTTATTTCCGCTGTGATCTTTATGATTTCTTTCCTTCTGCTAACTTTGGGTTTTGTTTGCTCTTCTTTCTCTAGTTCCTTTAGGTGTAACATTAGATTGTTTATTTGAGATTTTTCTTGTTTCTTGAGCTAGGCTGTATTGCTACAAAATACCCTCTTAGAACTGCTTTTGCTGCACCCCATAGGTTTTGTATCAGTGTGTTTTCATTGTCATTTGCTTCTAGGTATTTTTTAATTTCTTTTTTGATTTCTTCAGTGATCTCTTGGTTATTTAGTAATGTATTGTTTAGCCTCCCTGTGTTTGTGTATTTTACGTTTATTTGCCTGTAATTGATTTCTAATCTCATAGCATTGTGGTCAGAAAAGATGCTTGATATGATTTCAATTTTCTTAAATTTACTGAGGCTTGATTTGTGACCCAAGATGTGATCTATCCTGGAGAATGCTCCACGCACACTTGAGAAGAAAGTGTAATCTGCTGTTTTTAGATGAAATGTCCTATAAATATTAATTAAATCTATCTGTTCTACTGTGTCATTTAAAGCTTGTTTCCTTAGTAATTTTCTGTTTGAATGATCTGTCCATTGGTGTAAGTGAGGTGTTAAAGTTTCGCACTATTATTGTGTTACTGTCAATTTCCTCTTTTATACCCGTTAGCAGTTGCCTTATGTATTGAGGTGTTCCTATGTTGGGAGCATGTATGTTTATAATTCTTGTATCTTCTTCTTGGATTGATCCCTTGATCATTATGTAGTGTCCTTCCTTGTCCCTTGTAACATTTATTTTAAAGTCTATTTTATCTGATATGAGTATTGCTACTCCAGCTCTCTTTTGATTTCCATTTTCATGGACTATCTTTTTCCATCCCCTCACTTTCAGTCTCTATGTGTCCCTATGTCTGAAGTGGGTCTCTTGTAGACAGCATATAGATGGGTCTTGTTTTTGTATGCATTCAGCAAGCCTGTGTCTTTTGGCTGGAGCATTTAATCCATTCACATTTAAGGTAATTATCAATATGTATGTTCCTATGACCATTTTCTTAATTGTTTTCGGTTTGCTTTTGCAGGTCCTTTTCTTCTCTTGTTTTTCCCACTTAGAGAAGTTCCTTTTGCATTTGTTGTAGAGCTGGTTTGGTGGTGCTGAATTCTCTTAGCTTTTGCTTGTCTGTAAAGCTCTTTCTTTCTCCACTGAATCTGAATGAGATCCTTGCCAGCTAGAGTAATCTTGGTTGTAGGTTCTTTCCTTTCATCACTTTAAATATGTCATGCCACTCCCTTCTGGCTTGTAGAGTTTCTGTTGAGAAATCAGCTGTTAACCTTATGGGAATGCCCTTGTATGTTATTTGTCGTTTTTCCCTTGCTGCTTTCAATAATTTTTCTTTGTCTTTAATTTTTGCCAATTTGATTACTATGTGTCTCAGTGTGTTTCTCCTTGGGTTTATCCTGTATGGGACTCTCTGTGCTTCCTGGACTTGGGTGGCGATTTCCTTTCCCATGTTAGGGAAGTTTTCAACTATAATCTCTTCAAATATTTTCTTGGGTCCTTTCTCTCACTCTTCTCATTCTGGGACCCGTATAATGTGAATGTTGTTGCGTTTCATGTTGTCCCAGAGGTCTCTTAGGCTGTCTTCATTTTTTTTCATTCTGTTTGCTTTATTCTGTTCTGCAGCTGTGAATTCTACCATTCTGTCTTCCAGGTCACTTATCCGTTCTTCTGCTTCAGTTATTCTGCTATTGGTTCCGTCTACTGTAGTTTTCATTTCAGTTATTGTATTGTTCATCTCTGTTTGTTTGTTCTTTAATTCTTCTACGTTTTTGTTAAACATTTCTTGCATCTTCTCGATCTTTGCCTCCATTCTTTTTCCGAGGGAGGTCCTGGATCATCTTCACTATCATTATTCTGAATTCTTTTTCTGGAAGGTTGCCTATCTCCACTTCATTTAGTTGTTTTTCTGGGATTTTATCTTGTTCCTTCATCTGGTACATAGCCCTCTGCCTTTTCATCTTGTCTATCTTTCTGTGAATGTGGTTTTTATTCCACAGGCTGCAGGATTTTAGTTCTTGCTTCTGCTATCTGCCCTCTACTCACAACACTTTCTAATGACTAAATGCCTTTCATGGTCTCAGTATCTTCTGCAATGGAAACACGGAACCTGATAATTAATAGCATATGCTAAACCTAACCCCTTCAAGTGCCTCCTTAACGTTGTACTACTGTAATTGACCAAGAACAAACACATTATGCATTGTCACTTTCCTCCATTTAATATAGGGCACAACGGACCCATTTCTGCCATCATGTCAACAAGGTATCATTAACCTTCTTCAAGAAGCCAGTCCTGCTGTGCAACAGCTGCTTTACAAACAGAGAAAAATAGGTAGAGATATTGAATTTGAAGAAAATTGTTGGATGAATTTAGAAATAAAACTGCTATGAAGAAGAGGGCATGACACACCCACAGTCTGAAAGAAAATAGGTTAAATAAAATAGATAAGGCTTAAAAGAAATTTGAAATTGATTTCAAAAATGTAAAAAAGAAATATTGTCTATGTAGACTGAGTCAACTACCAATATTTAAGATAACCATTTAACTATGTGATATTTAAACAGCTTTTTTTGTGTGTGAGTTTTAATTAGGAACGATATGTTAGACAATTGTTTTTTTAAAGATTGTCAGCTTTGCCAATTGCTACTTTTGAGTCACTGAAGGGGTTACTGTTAGTTCTAATTATTCTCCAAGGTTAACAAGAAGCACTAAGGTAAATGTGTGCACTTACAGGGTTTCAAGTTCATAAAGTTGCATTAATACTGACACAATATTTGTCAATACATAATTAACCCCATCCCCAAATGACAGATGGATTTTTAGGTGAACAGGTGTCTGCTGCTACTGAAAGTATTTTCATCTATTTGCTGATTATAAACATATTGTCATCAATAGGAAAAAACATTCGTGTTTGTTTGAATCCATGTATCTAGGGTTTTTTTTTTTAAGTGATTCATAGCAGGAAATTGACTAGAAGATGGTAAAAATCTAATATCTTTTCTCTATTCTGGCATGTCTCACCACACTGACAAATATTTACCCAATTTACTAGATTTCTATAGAACTATGCAAACACTTTGTTTTTTTCCCTTTTTCTATCATCCTGATTTAATTTCACAGGTTGTATAACATCATGAAGGTCAGGAATATCGCTTCTATTTCTGACAGCTACTGCTGAGAAACCAGAGAAAATCAATTATATCTCTTTGTTTTAAAGGGCAGTGGATGGTAATTGAGAAAAATAATCTCATTTTTCTGCTTATTAGTGTGTTACCAATCCACATTTGAAGTGGTAGAAATTAAGAAATAGCATCCTGCACTCATTCACAAGGGATAGGATATCTTGTCTCACTCCTCACATGGCTCCAATTTGAGGGCAGATCAAGGAGTGACGCACCATAGAGATAGAATGTGGGTATACCAATCACAGTACTTGATGTTTAGATATCACTTTACAGTTTAAGATTCATTTCCATTTATGCCATTTAATTTCAACTTCAATAACCCTGTCACACATTAAGCATAATATTAACATCGGGTGTTCCCATTACTACCAAAATCTACTTAAGAAATGGCAATATTGACTAGATTACAAAATCTATTTTTGTGTCTCTTCACACAGAACAAAACTAGATAGAGTGAATAGCAAAGGAGAGATACTGAAAGGAGATTTAATTATGTAACAGGAGGTTATATTTTTATATCTGCTGAATATAAAGGAAGTATTTACTTTCAGTTAAATTTAAATGTATCAAGTATTAGCTTAATATAATACCTACTAGGTACACCGCACTACACTATATACTCTGGGATGTGCAAAAAGGAGATGATAGAGTTCTTACCAACAAGGAGCTTATAATCTTCCAATGATATAGGAGGTACTGTATGTAAATTAGAAAAACTATGAGAATAAATGAAATCCCAAGATGAATACACAAAGATTAATAATGAAACAAAAATATCTTGAAGTAGTACTTAATATTTGAACTTGACCTAAAAGGTTTTCATAAGATTGAGGAAAAGCAGAAAAGTACAGTATTCACTGTCTACTATGTTAGGAGAATAAGACACAGGTCCCCCCTTGAGTTCATACTTAAATGAGGAACTCATAGTCACTTTCAATATGCCAAAAGAAGATAGTTGGAAAGTAGTATAACATATCTTTGGCTAGATTAAGATATATGAAGCAACTGAAGTTCTCTGAATAGACAGCTATGTAAGGGGAGTGAATATTCAGAATAATTAACTTGGCAGCTATCTCCCTGTGGAGTTTTCTCATTTATCTATAAGCAATGAAAAGAATCTGTTGAACATCTTCGCATCTTTTGTATATATTTAATGGCTATAAAGAAAACCCATGCAAACTAATGCTGAGAATGTTAAACTGTCTCTCTGTAAAGTCTTATTTTCTGCTCTTACCCACGATCAATTATATTGATTTCTAATAGTCTTTATTCAAAAAGTATTTCATTATCCCTTCTTATTCAGTGGTGAAGACGAGTAGGAATGTATTACTGAAATTATGTATACATAGCTCAAATCATACCATCTCATGATTTTTTTCAATAGTATATTTTATTCCTCAGACTGACCTCAAAATTTAAGTCATTTCAAATGTGCTTGAGTGTACAGCATTGTGAAGTTAGAAATCAAACACACACTTCAATGGAGAAATCCACTGGGGAAAGACTGGTAGAGAAAATTAGTGTGGTCAGTGCCAGTAAACCCATCAGCACAGTAATAGTTTTGGATATTTATGGCAGGGCACACAAAATTACAGTAAGCTATTTGATTTAACCATCCATATTGCCTTCCTTAAGGCAAAGTGATAAAAGTCAACATTTTATTTACATCTATGTGACATAATGTCACTGGGGGAGCTGTTTGTAAAGTAGCTATAAATAGCTTTTTCTTTTTATTACTTTGCTGGCATAGCTCAACAAGGACATGAAATTTTCCAACTTTAAAGGGACTTCTTTCTAATTATTTCTCCAATTTCCCGTTTTGTGTATAGAAATCTTAATGAAATATTTAAATGGGTGAAAGAAATTTGGGTTAATATAAGGTTTATATTGGGATAATTAAAGGTTTACTTTAATCACTGATTTCTAAGATATTTCTCCACGTTTTATATTTATACATTTACCTAAAAAACAATATGGACGAGATATGTTTTCTTTCTCTTTTGAAAGGAAGTAAAAGAGTTGAAAGTCTGGTGACCAATTACTACTTCTCCAATTCATTCTTCTAGTCTGGGCTTCAGAAGTATACATCTCATTGCTTATTTTATATCTCTACTTAGTATCCTCTCTAAAAGATAATTCAGATGATTTTAGGCTGCTGTAAACCTGCTATAGTCCATCTCATCCACTCAGTATAATTAAAACTCTAGTCAGAATACAAAAAACAACCCCACGGGGACATTGAAAAGTAAACAATAACATAGTACAATAAGGAGAGAAGTCAACACTTAGAAAATGGCCTGTACTGAATTAAGATTTATTTTCCCTCTTTACATTTTTGCTTTGATCCAAGAGCAACCCAGTTGTAGAATGGATAGAGGAATAACTCTGAGAGAAACCCCCTGGTTTTGTCTAAGGGATCAGGAAAAGGGGACCCTGTAGCTGGAGAGTAGAAGGAAATTTCTCTTTTTTTTCTTTTTTTGTTCTATTTCATTCCTGCTCTAATTTTAGTCTCAGTCACAGAGCTGTACTGCAGCAGCAAAAACTCCAAGAGAAAACTCTATATGTCTGGACAGAAGAACTTGGGAAATGAGCCCCTGAAGTTCAAAGAAAGAGAAGGGAATCCTCTTTTTCTCTGTCTCTCTCTTTATTCCCTGCTTACCCTGAAGGCGACACTAATTACACAGAACAACATTACATACAAGGGGCTAAAATTCTAAGAATGTGTTTCTGGCCAGAACTGGGAAAAGGGACTGCTAAGTTCCAGAGAGTGTAGCAGGGACTCTACTTACCCTAGGTCTGTGAAATAACTGAGAAAAGCTCTGGATCACTCACTAGCAAATACGTGGAATAAAAACAAAGAAACATAGCAAAGGTTTTGAGAACTGAACTACCATATAAACCATTGGAAAGAACTCAGTCTACTCCTGAGTGTCATAGGCATGGGACAGGCTTAAACATCATGGAAAAAGGTGAAAATGGAACTGACACTGGAACAGAAGGTGACACAGACTTGAAGTTTGGTTGGCTGCCAACTAAAATACAAGACAAAACAAAACAACATTCTTCAGTTGATCTTAATAGGATCCTGAGCCACATAATATAATATTCAAAATTCCCAAGAAACAACCCATGATCTCTACGTACAAAGAACCAAGAAAATCTAACTAATTCTCATGGGAAAACATGTTGAAATTATCAGACTTTAAAGCATGTAACATAAGTGTGCTCCATGAGGCAAAAGTAAATACTCTGGACATTAATGGAAGTTCTCAGCAGAAAAATACAAAATATATATAAAAGAAGTAAGTAGAAATTTAAGAACTAAAAAATACAATAAAATTAAAATTTTAACGATAGATTAAATAGCAGACTAGCGGTGACAGAGAAAAAAATTTGTAAACTTGAAAATGGAGTAATAAAAATTATCCAATCTGAAGAACAGAAAGAAAAAAAAAAACTAAAACACAAATGAACAGGACCTCCTCAGAGACCTATGACACAATATCATAAGATCTGACTTCTATGACATTAGAGTCTCAAGGGATAGGAGACAGTGATGAAAAAAAATTAAAGAAATACTGGCTGAAAACTTTCCAAATTTGGTGAAATATATAAATTTATAGATTCAAGAAGCTCAACAAACCATCAAACAACAGGATACACTTATAAAACCATGCCCAGATACAACATAATCAAAATGCTAAAAACCACATATATATAATTATGAGAGAAAAATGACACATTACATAACTACCTAATGGGAGCAAAATTTCTAATGACCATCAATTCTTCATCAGAATCCTTAGAGGCCAGAAAACAGTGGAACAACATTGTTAAAGTGCAGAAGGAAAATAACTCTATACTCAATAAATACATCCTTCAGCAATAATATTGTAGTAATAACAATTTCAAATTAATAAAACTAAGAGAATTTGTTGTGAGATGACCTGCTTTAAAAGGAAATTCTTCAGGTTTATGGGAAAGGATAAAAAAGGTGTCTTGGAACATCAGGAATAAGATAAGATGGTAAATAACTTCTCAAATACAGTAACTTTTTCTCTTCTAAATTACTTAAAATATGTATGAATATTAAAAGATATACATATATAAGATATTACATATATTATGATATAAGAAGCTATTATACTAAGATATATTTTAAATAATAATAAAACATAATATATACTATTATATATGACATAATATATAATAAAAGATATTATATATGTATATGTAATTGATGTGATTTTCAATGTATATAAATGTAGTACAGGTGGCTATACCATAAAGAAGAGAGTTTGAAAGGATCTATGTGGTTGGAACCCTTCCTCATTTTACTTTAAGTTGTAAAATATTAACTAAGTAGTCTATAAAAAAGTTAGGTAAGGGGCTCCCCTGGTGGCACAGTGGTTAAGAATCCGCCTGCCAATGCAGGGGACATGGCTTCCAGCCCTGGTCTAGGAAGATCCTGCATGCCATGGAGCAACTAAGCCCATGCACCACAACTACTGAGCCTGCACTCTAGAGCCCGCAAGGTGCAACTACTGAAGCCCTTGCGCCTAGAGCCCATGCTCCGCAACAAGAGAAGCCACCACAATGAGAAGCTGCGCACCACAACAAAGAGTAGCCCCCGCTCTCTCCACAACCAGAGAAAAGCCCGTGCATAGCAAGGAAGACCCAACACAGCCCCCAAAAAAAAAAAAAAGTTAGATAAGTGCATGATAATCCCCAGTACATCCAATAAAAATATGATGCAAAAGATCATCAAAAGCTAACAGATAAGTGAAACTGGAATACCAAAGAATATTTAAATAATCTAAAAGATTTCAGGAAAGATGACATAGAATAATAAAATAAAATAAAAAACGTTCTATGGCTCTCCTTTTTGCTTTCCTTTTTTTTTTCTTTTTCTGCAAGCATTCTCCAGATCCTTATAAGTTCCTGAAGTACCTATTTGTCTCTCCCCTGCTGATCTCTCCTGGTTTGGGTTATACCATTTTTCCTCCGGTTCACTGTGTTCAAGCTAGATGATATTGGTTCCATTTTTCTAACATTATTGACCACTTTTTTTGGTACCTGTGTACATGCTGTTAACAGGGCCTAGCATAATTTCCCCACCCCAACCCATATACGCCACATTCTTCACCTAACTCCCATTCATCTTTTAGGTTTACTTTGATTTCTTATTTCAAAAAGTCTCTCCCGACCATCTCGTCATCTAATTGTGTTGCCCCTTTAATACGCTTTCATGCACTCTGAAATTTTCATAACATTTATCACAAGCTTTAATTATAAAAAGGCAGTTCTAGAAATTCCATATTCAAGGAAATTTAAAGTGAAAATCTGGTCGGAAGAGAGCTGGGGCAATTATCTGGAAATTGTTCTTGCACGCAGTGTTTTCATTGAAATAATGAAGTAATATTTGATAATATTACATTATTTCCTCACTATCCAGACTTGGGCATGTGTCTGCCAGGATATGTGTAGGGGACGTGGAAGATGAGATTAGGATTGTTAGAGAAAGAATGCAAAGAAATAGTTCATATATATCTTCTGACACCTACATGAATGGTCATGTGTGTGGGTGTGCAAATGAATGTGTGTTAGAAAAAGAGAGAAAGAGAAAGAGAAAAGAGACTTTTTTCCAAGTCCCTTGGAAAACTTAAAGCACATAATGTCTTAGATAGTGCTGCAAAACTACTCCTTTTCCTAGGAGGATAAGATATAGAAAGATAAAAACGGCCCATGCCACACTCTCCCCTCCAACTTCTAGCACTGAAAATTGCAAAAAGAAGCAAGAGTGGGGAGAAGAAGGACAGGAGAAGCCAGGATAATCATCCTCATTTCATTTTCATTTTCTGTCCCACCTACTAAGATGCAGGCTCCACAAGAGCAGGAATTTTTATATGTTTTGTTTCTCACTGTATCCTCAATGCGTAGAATAGCACACATTGTAGGAGTTCAAAACTATTTGTTGAAAGAAGTAAATGAGTATACCTTTACCCACTCCATGAGAGCAGAGGTTTTATCTACCTTAATTCTCCACTTATTTTATCTACTTTAATTCTCCAGTGCATAGCACACTTTCTGACACTTAACAGACTTTCAAAAATATGCTACATGAAGAGAATATTTTTCAAGTACAAGCAAAGGAAATTAGCAACCATTATGAGAGAAAGAAGTTTGTTGTTGGTGTTTTTCCAGTCACAATGGGGAATAACTTTAAAGAACTCAAATCTTTTGAGCACATAAAAATAATCATTTTTCTCATTTACATGCTGATGTCAGCGGCAGGGAGAGCAGGATGCTGGGATTGCTGTCTATACTAGCTGTTTTATATAGATCATTTATTATGGTTTCCAATAATGGTATGAAAGAGTTATTATTATTCCCATTTTCCAGATGAGAATACAGATTCAGAGTGATGAAGCAGCTTGTCCAAGTCATTAGACAAGCAAGTGGTGGAGTTTGACTCCTGGTCTCTCTGACATTATAACCTTACTTGCTTTTCAACTTTATTTTGATTGTCCACTTAGGCATATACTCACATGGCAGATGAAGAACGTCTTCTAAACTAGATATTGGTTGGGTCTCAGTGTCCAGCCATTTGCTCATAAAGCATGGCCTCTATAAAATCTGGGAGGACCAGACTTAAGACCCATTTATTCATAGTGAACCAGTGGGCCTACAAAGACACTCAGTCTTGAAAGCACAACTTGCTTTCCCTGAAAATTTCCTAATATGTTGCATGAACATGTTGCACTTTTTCCTTATAAATCTTTCGCCCTCCCTTGAAATTAACTTCAGTCTGACCTAAAAATTTACTTAATACTTGTGTACTCCACTTCTCTGATTTGTAAACTGGAACTATTACTTATCTCATATGGCTGTGCTAAGGATTAGAAACAAGGTTTTTAAAGTTTCTGTCCAGTAGTAAGTTCTCAAAAATTGGTAGTTATTTCAATGAAATGAGGCATCTTTTGTACTTTATGGGCAGGGCTGTGTACAAACAAGTACATATAGAATATAACAAATAAAGCTGCAAAAGGCAATAATTCTCTCACTTTCTCAGAAAAAAGAAGTGAATGAAGGAAGTTCCATAAAAATAGAATGGACTCTTCTACAATGGACAAAGGATTAATCTCCAAAATATACAAGCAGCTCATGCAGCTCAATAACAAAAAAACAAGCAACCCAATCCAAAAATGGGTAGAAGACCTAAATAGACATTTCTCCAAAGAAGATATACAGATTGCCAACAAACACATGAAAGGATACTCAACATCACTAATCATTAGAGAAATGCAAATCAGAACTACAATGAGGTATCACTTCACACTGGTCAGAATGGCCATCATCAAAAATCTAGAAACAATAAATGCTGGAGAGGGTGTAGAGAAAAGGGAACCCTCTTGCACTGCTGGTGGGAATGTAAATTGATACAGCCACTATGGAGAACAGTATGGAGGTTCCTTAAGAAACTACAAATAGAACTACCATACGACCCAGCAATCCCACTACTGGGCATATACCCTGAGAAAACCATAATTCAAAAAGAGTCATGTACCAAAATGTTCACTGCAACTCTATTTACAATAGCCAGGACATGGAAGCAACCTAAGTGTCCATCATCGGATGAATGGATAAAGAAGATGTGGCACATATATACAATGGAATATTACTCAGCCATAAAAAGAAATGAAATTGAGTTATTTGTAGTGAGGTGGATGGACCTAGAGTCTGTCATACAGAGTGAAATAAGTCAGAAAGAGAAAAACAAATACCGTATGCTAACACATATATATGGAATCTAAGAAAAAAAAAAAAGGTCATGAAGAACCTAGCGGTAAGACGGGAATAAAGACACAGACCTACCAGAGAATGGACTTGAGGATATGGGGAGTGGGAAGGGTAAGCTGGGACAAAGTGAGAGAGTGGCATGGACATATATACACTACCAAACGTAAAATAGATAGGTAGTGGGAAGCAGCTGCATAGTGCAGGGAGATAAGCTCAGCGCTTTGTGACCACCTAGAGGGGTGGGATAGGGAGGGTGGGAGGGAGGGAGACGCAAGAGGGAAGAGATATGGGAACATATGTATAACCGATTCACTTTGTTATAAAGCAGAAACTAACACACAATTGTAAAGCAATTATACTCCAATAAAATGTTAAAAAAAAAATCTACAAACAATAAATGCCAGAGACGGTGTGGAGAAAAGGGAACCCTCTTGCAGTGTTGGTGGGAATGTAAATTGGTACAGCCACTATGGAGAACAGTATGGAGGTTCCTTAAAAATCCAAAAACAGAACTACCATACAACGAGCAATCCCACTCCAGGGCATATACCTTGAGAAAACCACAATTCAAAAAGAGTCATGTACCACAATGTTCATTGCAGCTCTATTTACAATAGCCAGGACATAGAAGCAACCTAAGTGTCCATCGACAGATGAATGGATGAAGAGAAGATGTGGCACATATATACAATGGAATATTACTCAGCCATAAAAAGAAACTAAATTGAGTCATTTGTCGTGAGGTGGATGGACTTAGAGACTATCATACAGAGTGAAGTAAGTCAGAAAGAGAAAAGCAAATACTGTATGCTAACACATATATATCGAATCTAAAAAAAAAAAAATGGTTCTGAAGAACCTTGGGGCAGGACAGGAATAAGGACCCAAATGTAGAGAATAGACTTGAGGACACGGGGAGGGGGAAGGGTAAGCTGGGACGAAGTGAGAGAGTGGCATTGACATATGTACACTACCAAATGTAAAATGGATAGCTAGTGGGAAGCAGCTGCATAACATAGAGAGGTCAGCTCGGTGCTTTGTGACCACATAGAGGGGTGGGATAGTGAGTGTTGGAGTGAGATGCAAGAGGGAGGAGATATGCGGGTATATGTATACGTATAGCTGATTCACCTTGTTATACAGCAGAAACTAACACACCATTGTAAAGCAATTATACTTCCAATAAAAATGTAAAAAAATAAAATAGAATGGACTCTTCTAAAGCCAAATGGAGTCACTCTGATTAATGTTTTATTACCTGGAATGTATCAAGTAGTTTTCTCAACGACTTCAAACAGTTCATATACACCCAGTTTCTGTTACTTTGATACAGGTAAAGAACAATCATTACTATCACTTGATTAAAGCTAAGACAAAGTTGTTACGTGACATTTTAAAAGCTACATTTAGGCCAGGTAGAATGAAGCTTCTAATCCTGGATTTCAAATCTCTAGGTATAATGCACTTTCCATTAAATTATATTATATAACAAAGTAGACGGTGTTATGGACACATGACTTAAAGACATAAGGAAGAAAATTCAGTCAACCAAGTGTTTACACACATCCATATGTTTGGCATTGGGGCAAAAAAATATTTTTTTAAACCCTATTATGACTTACTTTTTGTTGTTGAGATTACTTTTCATTTATATGCCCCAATATATGAGATCAGCTCGGTGCTTTGTGACCACATAGAGGGGTGGGATAGTGAGTGAGTGGGGCATATATTTCATATATTGGGGCATATGGTCACAATCACTTGGAACCATCAAATTCATCCAACTCCTGTAACTCATATTTTTCTGTGACGTCTGACTTTAACTCTTCAGACTTATTTATGAAAAATGTTTATGTGGTCATCTAATTATATATTTCTTCTATATATAAATGCTATTTGAGGAAATGATCTTAGGTTTATGTCTGATTTTTATTGTTTAAACCCTTAAAAACCAAGACCATTATAATTAATATGATTTAAAAGTCATTTGGGGAGTGTAGTCATTTTTGCACATACTATGTAAGTTCGAAATTTTAATTCTAATAGTTTTCAGGTGGATTCCTTAAGAATTTCTGTATGCAAGGTGTTTTTATCTATAAAGAAAGATAGTTTTACTTCTTTCTATCCCAACTAGATACCTTTATTTATTTTTCTTGCCAAATATCTCTGGCCATAACTTCTAGTACAATTTGAATAAAAGTGGTGAAAGCAGGCATCTTTGTATGTTCTTGATCTTAAACGGGGAAAACATTCAGTCTTTCACCACTAAGTATGATGCTAGCTATGTGTTTTTGTAGATGCCCTTTATCAGATTGAGGAAGTTTCTTTATAGTCCTACATTATTAAGCATTTATATCATGAAAGTGTTGGATTTTTTTCAAAAGCTTTTTCTGGCGCTATGGAGATGATCATATTTTTTTATTATTATATTCATATGGTGCTTTATATTCACTGATTTTTGGATATTAAACCAACTTTGCATGTTTGGGACAGACCCCATTTAGTCATAAGGTGCTATCCTTTTTATATGTTGCTGGATTTGGTTTGCTAGAATTTGTTGATGATTTTTTATATGTTCATAAAGGATATATAGTCTGTAGTTTTCTTTTCTTGTGATATCTTCATCTTTATATTAGTGTCTTGTGGCTGTTATAAAAACCTATGACAAACTTGGTGGCTTAATACTGCATAAATTTATTTTTTAACAGTTCTGGTGACCAAGAGTCCAAAATCAATTTCACTGGGCCAAAACTAAGGTGCTGGCAGGGCTGCACTCCCTCCAGAGACACTTGAGGGAGAGTTTGTTTCAATGTCTTTTCCAGCTTGTAGAAACTAATTCTTTTGCTTAAGGCCCCTTTCTCCATTTGCAAAGGCACCTTTCTCTATCTTCAAAGCCATCAGTGTAACATCTTCAAATCTCTCTGCTTTCATCATTACATCACCTGTTTTCTGTTTCCATCTGCCTCCCTGTAAGTACACTTGTGATGGGTTTAGCACCCACCCAGATAATCCAGGAGAATGTCCTCATCTCAATAACCTTAACTTACTCATATCAGAAAGTCTCTTTTGCCATATAAGGTAAAATGTACAAGTTCCAGGGATTAGGAGCTTGATCTATTTGGGAGCCATTATTTAGCCTACCTAGACTTTTTGGGTATTAGCTTAACACTGGCCTCAGAGTGAATTGGTGAGGTGAGGTGAGGCAAAGGGATTGACTGCTAGTGGGTACAGGGTCCCCATTAGTGGGGACAAAAATATTCTAAAATTAGATAATGGTGATTGTGGCACCACCCTGTGAATATACTAAAAAATTATTAAATTGTATATTTTAAGTGGGTGAATTGGATAGTATATGAATGATATCTCAATGAGGCTGTATTTTGTTTAAAAAATACAAAATATACAAACAAACAAAAAACAATAAAGGAAGTAAGGGTTTTACTTTTTTTGCTTCTGTAGCATACTTGTAATGGGGACTTCCCTGGCTGGTAATCCTCTGAAAAATTACATTCAGTTAGTAGCACCAGGAAATAACAGTAACAAAAAGAAAATAATTGAGTGAGACCAGGTTATTTTGGCAACCAGTAGTGAGATTTGGAGTTTGTCAAACTCCTAATCTCCTGACAAATCTCCAGCTCTCTTAATATTCTATGAATACATGAAGTGAAGATTACAACATTACTTATATTTTGATTAAGCTATTAAATATATTAAGTTCTTATTTAGTGTGCATGTCACGGTATGTATTGACTTAGTAAATTAACAAATACAATTCAGGATCCCATATAATGGGAGTGCATGGTTCGTATTGCAGGTAGTATTCTTGATGTGCCTAAAGAGACGGTTTTAATCTGGAAACAAAGCTAGAAGTCGGGTACCATAAACAGAAATCCTGTTTTGAAAAAGCCCTAGAAAAGAGGGGGAAAAAAGTGAAAGGCCTGGATGCAATAGCATTGGTCTTCAAATGGATTGAAAATCTATGTGACTAAAAGACAGCATGTGAGGAGAGTGGGAAGTAAGTGGGTTGGGAGGTAAATGAAGGCCATGGAAGAAATGTGAAGATAACTTGATTTCATCCCCAATGGGAATGCATTGAAGAACCTTGAGCGACTGAGTGATATAATAATATTTGAATATTAAAATATTACTCTTGCCATACGTGGATGGAAAAGAATGCAATAACTTACTTAAGGACATCAATTTTGAGAGTATTTTAGCAAGATAAGTAAGAGAACATAGTCTTAATTACTCTAGTGACAAGAGGGACTAAGAACGGTAGGAAAAAATTAGGAAATATTTAGGAGGTAGATTCAAGTAGAATTGGGAATGCATTAGGTATTGCAGAAGTGAAAGTACTTCAGTCATGATGTCATTATTATCCTTGTTATAACTTGGTTAACAAAAAGGATAATGGTGTTATTTCAGTAAGAAAATATGTTTGTGGAATTTGGGAAGTAAATAAATAGTTCAGCTTAGGTATAGAGAGTAAGGTGCCTGCAGGGGACATACAAGTATGCATTATGGAAAGGAAACTCAGAAGAGAGATTAAGGCTCATTACAAAGATGGAGAGGGAAGGACGGCCATCACAATATGGACAATTTAAACCATAAGAGTTTTGTAAGATACCAGTGAGAAGAGAGGTAAGTCCTGATTAACATCAACACTTCAGGATAGAGATGAGGTTCAGAATGGAGAAACAAGAATTAGTCTGTGACAGAAGGGAAAACTCTTCCACTGCATTTTTTTAATCTGAAATAATATCAAAATTACCAAGAATTTTAAGAATAATTACACATAGTTATCAGAGCTTTGTTGAACTGATAAATCTGTGTCTCAAGATAAAGGGAATCCTCAATAAATTATGTTGTAAGTTGCTAGCATACAACTAAGTTTACTCTTGGCTGTACTGTGCTTCATTTTCTGGTCCTGTAACTAGTGAAGTCTTTAGAGAGCTGGTCAGTGAACTGTTCTTTTACAATCTGTGATGAGATAAGGAACTTGTGCCAAAATGAAATCAACTAAGGCATGCAAGGAACAGAAATCAACTGTTTGGTTCAGCTGACGATATACAAGACTTTCTAAATGAAGGAAGCAGTGTTGGTATATATTCTGGCACAATCATCTGATCTCATCAGTAAGATAGAGTTATCAGATTGCCATTTGAGCAGCACTGCTGAGAAGTTTCCTTTCCAGTCTTGACTGAACAGCTTGGATCAGACCAAGTCTTCTACTCAGAACTGTTATGAAACTGAATAAAAAAATATTTTAAAAAATAGCTTTGCACACAACAGAATACAGCCAAGGCAGCTAAAACTTGCAAGATCAAGATCCCTAAGAGAAAGGAAACACAGCAAAGTGAGTCTTATATTTACCACTTTACTCACTCAGAGAATTTGTTGATTTCTAAGCTGTACACGTGTTGGACAAGAGAGCAAGAAAGCACAGAAAAACCAGTTCCTAGGAGATGATAGTCTAAGCAAGAGTTTATAGCAATGTTACAACACTAGGGAAACAAACACTTGAGTTCTAGAACTCCCTATACAGTTGTAAGAATGAAATGAGATAATGCATCGAAAGTCCTGGAGGAAAGCCTTCCCAGAGAAGAAAAAGAAAGCATGCTTACTTGGGAGCCTGGAGGATCAGGGAGATGGAAGGACAATGCCATGTACTATTCTGGAGGGTTAGGGAGAAGATATTTTCCAAAAGGGCAGAAAAGTTCTAAGTCCCCCAGTCACAAAAATATTAAAGACAATAAAGAAAATAAATGGGTCCCTAGTTCAGAATATTAAGAGTTCTTTGGTAAGAAGTTTCAGTGAAGTAATAGAGATAGCATATTATTAGGACTGAGTGGGAGCATAAGTAGGAATACTGGGCACTCTTGAAAAAGGTTGATACTGAAAAAGAGTAAGTATTTGTAACGTGTTGAGTTGTCGATCGCTTGACATTTTTTTTTAACTACTCTGAACTTACTAGCAAACAAATTAAAAAGTTCTTTTGATTCCTTTTTACATAAAGAAGAGCCATGCTTACTATTGGGTTAAAAAGTATGAAACTTTCTGAAGTAAATGATAAATTATCTTCCAGAAAGTCGATCCCAATTTACATTTTTCTAACCACTAAATGATACTGTCAGAGATGAATATCTTAAAGTTAGAAGAGCTTATTCTCTATTTTGTAGTTTAAAAAAAAACACCTTTCAATGTAAATGCATTGCTTTTACAATAAAAAATATAGAGATTTTAGCTAGGGAAATGATTTTTTAACATCCAGTATCAGTTCCTTTCCAACAGAATACTGTGTACTTTTTGAGCTCTTCAATGTCAAAAATATAATGGGTGACTAAAGAGGTTTCATTCTCACAAAAGAAGACTTTTCCAAAGGACTTCAAAAGCATACACATGTATTTACTTGCCTGCGATTAATGTTTATAGAAAGTAAATGGATAATTGTCAAAGGTACAAATGTATGTCATTGAAATGACATTGTCACATTTAAATAAACAAAACAGACTTGTAAGAGTACAATTGTTTTTACAGAAATAAGAATTTTTCATTTTATATTTTAGCCTAGATTAAAGAGGAGCCTTTGATCACCTAGCACATTAATTAACAAATTTTATTAATGATATTTCAATCAAGCATACACAATGTTAAATAATTAACATAGTAACACAGTAACAACACTACCAACAACTGACATGGGAAAGGAAATTTAATGTCTTAACTTTTTGTTGACATAATTGTACATGTGAATGATATTTAATTGGGGTGATAATTTGGAAAGGTGGATTGACATATGGGTGTGCCGCCCTTTTGTAAACCCAACAGCAGCGACAACAACAAAAAATAAGACCAAAATAAGTCAAAAGAAAATCAATTTCCACTGTATTTAAGGAAATTGTTCATTTCTGTTTTTTTTCTATGCCCTAATTTGAGCTTTGTTAGTAGCCTGGAAATTATCAATGCTCCGGAATTATCAATAGTGATTATTCTTTTTGTAAGAGGTTGTTGGTACACACTTTCTGAATTATAAAAATAGAAGTTTAATTAGGGGAAAATATTTCAGTATTTTAATCTCTGGCCTGGCAAATTCCTAGTAAAACCAAGGCCTCAGAATTTTCAAATAGCTTTGAAGTATTTCCCATCTCCTTTCATTTTTGACTCCCAGCTGTTTCCCAGTTCTGAATATCTCCTGCCACACTAAGGATTTTAAAAGCCACTTATGGAAATACCTTCTCTGAATCTGAGCTCAGATATGTCTACATGAAGCCTATAAAAACTTACCAGTTCTAGTCTCTTTCTCCAGGCATACCTTGTTAGCTAATCTATTAAACTAAATCTTGTTAAAAGCATTACTGAGGGATCTCAGATTCTTTAATTATTCTTTCACTGCATTTAATTAAGCACACATTAATTGTGAATTTCATATGCCAGGAATTGTAATAACATTCTGAGCACATATAGATAAGTAAAATGAAATTTCTGTCCTCAGTAGTTCTCAGACTAGGAAGCTATTAGTAAACAGTGTGACATATGCTAAACATTATCCAGGAAAGCACTAAAAATATGGCTGCAAAGAGGAAAGATTACTCAGCTCCCTCTGTCAGAAAGCTTTTACTACTATTTTGACAGGTGTACTCCTGGAGATAAACTACATAGCCCAAGGGTATGAGACAATACTAGTCCAACAGAAGAAAAACTAAGATTTTGGGGGGGTTTGGACGGGGTGTGGGTAGAAGGCATTTCTGTGGTCCTCAAATCACACCACATGCAGTATAACATTCTGTCTACTCCCTCCAGCCATGAGTATTCTCAAAAGCTTTGAAAATAACTAAAATTTGGGTATGCACAGCTTATTGACACATAGATAACATGGAAGAAGAATATGCCACATTTACAACTTGAAGACATGATGCTTGTCAGAAATGGTGTGTGCCAGCATGATTGTGCTGTTTGTAATGACTGCCCAGTTCACTTTTTGTAAGGGAAACTGATTCTTCCTCAGGCTACTGCTGAGAAGAAATATCCTATACCCTGTTATCCTGCTGCATAAAGGCAGCTGACAGACAAGTGAGGAGACCCTCATTCAAGGACAGTCAGTGTTCAGGTGGGCTGTGGACTATGTGCTGTATGCACTATCTCAGAAAGCTTACGTGTGCCATTACCCCTCTCCCACTTTCTTACTTTCAAATAAAAGAAGATAAGGAGATTTTGCCAGTTGGTGGTAAAAAAAGAAGCTGGGAAATGCTGTGAAGAAAAATCAGGGTCTGGGCAAGTCAAAGCCATGTACATGGCATGAGATAACTAAGCTTTAGGGTAAGATGAGGAGGAAGTTGCTTGTCAATGAAACTGAATGAAGTAATTGTGTTGATAAATCTTGAATCATGCTATATCCAATACCAATCCTATTGTCAAAATTCCTTAGAGGTCCTATGAATCCAGAACCACCTTCCAGCTGTAGTTTCCTGAAGACTTAATTTATTAATTTCCATTCCAACAGTTCCATGATTCTATATGTGTCTTTACAATAAGCTATTTCATAAACTACATATGTGGATTTTTTTGTGCCATGGTTCCACAAATGCTGGAAACAGGTTTATGTGCACTGGTAAACTATGGGGAAGTTACTCAGAGCCAGGGTCAAGAATACCAAACCATATGGTCACACGTAAGAATTAGGTTCCTAAATAGGGGTGATAAAAATGGAAATCAAGGTCTAGAGTCTTAAGAAATGAAACTAAAACAGCAACAACAACAAAAATACAGCCAAAAACCAGGGTAAAAGTACAAATCAGGATATAGGATGGCACTGGGAGATGTGCTCTACTAGCCAGTACACCAGAGTTGTAAAGGAGAGGTTGCAGAAACACCAATGTAGAGGGAGGTTGCACAGTGAGAGAGAAAGAGAACCAAGAAGAGAGAGAATGAGAGATAACTGCCTTTCAATTTTAAATAGTCCAAGAATCCACCAGTAACAATAAACTAAGTACTGCAAAAGAGCTTTGATATGCACACCTTAATTACTATAGACACATAAATTATGCAGTACTTGTGTCATGACGTGAAACACTCAGAATTTTCATCATTCTTCATTTGAGAAAATGGAGCCAAGAATTCAAATAAAAATGTTGTTCATGCTATAGAAGAAAATGCACAATTTATTTTTTATTTGTTTAATGAACTGAACCTCAGAGCCACCAAACTGGATTATTTTGATGAAATCCAGTCCTCAGTAAAATTATTCTACAAAAAAGAATTGGTTTTTGTACTTATATCCTCTAATTGTTGATGCATTCATTGTTTTCATTATCTTGAGTTAAATACATATCATTCATTCAAAGACATCTTTTTAAAATTATATGTCTTCATGAAGACTATATCGTACTGTGTTGTGTACTTTTAAATTTATACATAAATAAATGTTATTGCATCCCTCATTCTAACTTTTTTTTTTTTTTTTTCCTGTACGCGGGCCTCTCACTGTTGTGGCCTCTCCCGTTGCGGAGCACAGGCTCCGGACGCGCAGGCTCAGCGGCCACGGCTCACGGGCCCAGCCGCTCCGCGGCATGTGGGATCTTCCCAGACCGGGGCATGAACCCGTGTCCCCTGCATCGGCAGGCGGACTCTCAACCCCTGCGCCACCAGGGAAGCCCCTAACTTTTTTAAAAACTGCAATATGTTTTTTAACTCAATCGATGTTAATTATATGGATTTCTTCTTAACTGTGACTGCCTATAATACTTCATGGTATGAAGATACTATAATTTACATTCTCATAGTTATGGGCATTTAAATATTTTCAACATTTCCATTTTACAAATAATCTGGCAATAAACATCCTTGTACAGGTCTCCTGGTCTAGAGGAATGAGAATGTAGCTAGAATATATAACTGGAAGTTGAGAATCTTTTCATGTGCCTATTGGCCATCGCATGTCTTTGGAAAAATGTCTATTCAGGCTTCTGCAACATTTTAATTGGGTTGTTTTTTTGATACTGAGTTATATGAGCTGTTTATATATTTTGGATATTAACCCCTTATCAGTCATATCACTTGCAAATGTTTTCTCCCATTCAGTAGGCTCTCTTTTCATTTTGTCAATGGTTTCCATTGCTGTGCAAAAGCCTTTACATTTAAATGGGTCCCATTTGTCTATTTTTGCCTTTATTTCCATTGCCCTAGGAAACAGATGCAAATAAATATTGCTATGATATATGTCAAAGAGTGCCCTGCCTATGTTCTCTTCTAGGAGTTTTATGGTTTCAGGTCTTACATTTAGGTCTTTAATCCATTCTAAGTTTATTTTTATTTATGGTGTGAGGACATGTTCTAATCTCATTCTGTTACATATAGCTGTCCAGTGTTCCCAGCACCAGTTATTGAAGAGACTGTATTTTCTCCATTGTATATTCCTGGATACTATGTCATAGATTAACTAAACATAGATGTGTGGATTTATTTCTGGGCTTTCTATTCTCTTCCAGTGATCTATGTGTCTGTTTTTGGGCCATTACCCTGCTGTTTTGATTACCATAGCTTTGTAGTGTAGTCTGAAGTCTGGGAGGTTATACCTCCAGTTTTGTTATTTTTTTCTCAAGATTGTTTTTCTCAAGATTGTTTTGGCAATTCTGAAGATTTTTTCTCAAGATTTTTTTCTCAAGATTGTTTTGGCAATTCTGGGCCTTTTGTTGTTCCATATAATTTTTAGGATTATTTGTTCTAGTTCTGTGAAAAATATCCTGGGTATTTTGATAGGAATTGCATTAAATCTGAAGATTGCTTTGGGTATTATGGACATTTTAACAATATAAATTCTTCCAATCCAAGAATGTGGGATATGCTTCCATTTCTTTGTATCATTTTCAAATTCTTTCATCAATGTTTTACAATTTCAGAGTATAGGTCTTTCACCTTTTGGCTGAGTTTATTCCTAGGTATTTTATTCTTTTTGATGCAATTTTAAATGGGATTTTTTTTTTGCTTTATCTTTCTGATAATTATTAGTGTATAGAAAAGCCACAAATTTCTATATATTAATTATACTGTAACTTTACTGGATTCATTTATTAGTTCTAATAGTTTTCTGGTGGAGACTTCAGGGTTTTCTATGTATAGTGTGACCACTGCAAATTGTGACCATTTTATTTCTTCCCTTTCAGTTTGGATGCCTTTTATTTCTTTCTCTTGTCTGATTGCTGTGGCTAGGACTTCCAATACTAATAGAAGTGGTGAGAGTAGGCATTCTTGTCTTTTTCCTGATTTTAGAGGAAAGGCTTTCAGTTTTTCACCATTGAGTATTATGTTAGCTGTGAGTCTGTCCTAAATGGCTTTTATTATATTATGATATGTTCCCTCTATACTCACTTTAATGAGAGTTTTTAATCATGAATGGATATCAAATTTTGTCCAATGCTTTTTCTGTGTCTATTAAGACTATCATGTGAATTTTATCCCTCCATTTGTTAATGTGGCATATCTCATTAATTGATTTGAGAATATTGAACTATCCTTGCATCCCTTGAATAAATCCCACTTGATCATAGTGTATGATCCTTTTAACGTATTGTTGGATTCTGTTTGATAATATCTTCTTGAAGATTTTTGCATCTATATTCATCAGAAATGTTGACCAGTGACATTATTTTTTTATAGTGTCTTTATCTGGTTTTGGTTTCTGGGTCATGGTGACCTCATAGAATGAATTTGGAAGTGGCCCATCTCTTCAATTTTTTAGAATAGTTTGAGAAGGATAGTTATTAGTTCTTCTTTAGAAGTTTGGTAGAATTCCCCTGTAAAACCAGCCATTCCTGGACTTTTGTTTGCTGGGAATTATTTTTTTATTCCGAATTCAGTTTCATTACTAATGATTGATCTGCTCAGATTGTCTATTTCTTCCTTATTTAGTCTTGGTAGGTTGTATGTTTCTAGAAATGTGTCCATTTCTTCAAAGGTTTTCAATCTGTTGGCATGTAACTGTTCATAGTATCAGTTTTTATTTCTCCTCTTTCATTTATTATGTTTAGTTGCATCCTCTTTCTTTTCTTGTTGATGAGCCTGACTACAGGTTTATCAATTTTATTTAACTTTAAATAAAAACAACTCTTGCCTTCATTATTTTTTTCTTTTTTTGGGGGGGGTCTCTAATTTATTTATTACCTCTGATCTTTATCATTTCCTTCTGCTGACTTTGTGCTTTGTTTGTTCTTCATTTTCTAATTCCTCTAGATGGGAAGTAAGGTTGTTTGTGATTTTTCTTGTTTTTGAAGTAGGCCTGTATTGCTATAAAATCTGTTAGTACTGCTTTTGCTGCATCTCACAGATTTTGGAAAGTTGTGTTTCCATTTTTGTTTGTCTCAAGGTCTTTTCTGAATTCCACATTGATTTATTCACTGACCCACAGATTTTTCAGTATCATGTTGTTTAGTCTCCATGTGTTTGTTCTTTTTTCATTTTTTTCTTTCCTTCCTTCCTTCTTAAATTTGTTGAGGCTTGTTTTGTGACCTAGTATGTGGTCTATCCTGGAAAACGTTCAATGCATGCTTGAAAAGAATGTGTATTCTGGATCTCTTATGTGTTCCTCTGTATCACCTAGTCTGTTATTCATTCCTTCTAGTGTGTTTTCATTTCAGCTACTGTGTTATTCAGTCCTGACTGGTTCTTTTTATATTTTCTAGTTCCTTGTTAAAATTCTCACTGTATCCATCTATTCTTTTCCTTAATTCAGTTACCATTCTTATTACTAATGCTTTGAATTCTTCATCTAGTAAATTGTTTATTTCTGTTTCATTAGTTATTTTTTCAGGGGTTTTCTCATGCTCTGTTAATTGAGACAAATTCCTCTGTCATCTCAGTTTGCTTAACTGTCTCCCTCTCTATGAAATTAGGTGTAACAGCTATCTGTTGCAATCTTGAAGAGGTGTCCTTATGTGGGAGTGTCCCTATAGAGTCCACATGTGCCCAGTGGCTTTGATGGGAGAGCTGAATTTGATGTGAACATAAGACGCATCTTTCCTCAGGATGTGCTGATAGCTATCACCTTGGTAGGAGGTGGGGCTGGAGATGAAGGGGGTAGGGCCAGAGCCAGGTGTGAACCAATGCTTCTCCTCTGCTCACTGGCCATCACAACCCTGTTGGGGACAGGATTGGGTCCCAAATTGCTGTAGCAGAAGCTCTAAGGATTGGATCTGAACTGGCTCCATTTCTTTTAAGTGTGTGCTCTCCCTATTCCCAGCACTGGCAACTTGGCCCCAGAGGGGAGCAGTGCTGGAAAGAGAAGGGCTAGTATGTGCACTCAGCATGGGTTGCGGTGTGGGCTGTGGTGGTCCAGCTAGGTCTGAGACCTGGACTCTTTCTGATGGGCTGCCTGTGTAAATGCCAGTGATGACTTCCCCTGCTCTGCTCAGACGCCACTTCAAGTCTGATCCTCCTTTGTCCCTCACAGCTGAGCTTTCCCCCTGGCCTCTACTCCCCTCACCCCACTGAGAAGCTGAGTTGTGAAGCAACCAGGGCTGGAACATTTGTTTGGATCATGCTGGGGTGCATGACCAGGTGGTAGCAAGAAACAGGTGAGCTGCTCTTGTCTTTTTCAATCTGCCCTCTCCACCCAGCTTCAGAAGGAAGCAAGCACATGTGCACTCCTCAGGAGTGGAATCCAGTCTTCCCACAGACCTCCTGTTAGTCTCACCATCCCTCCAACCAGCCAAGGGGGCTTGCCTTCCCTATGTCCCAACCCAGGCCTGGGGTGCCCAATATGTAGCTTGAACTGCTCACTCCCCAGGGCAGTTCTCTGCCCATGTAATTTCCCTTTAACTCTCAGTCTCCTCCTGTGGGCACAGGTCACGACCTGATCACTTCTCTTCCCCTCCTACCCAATTCCATGTGGCTCTTACTTATAACCTTGGTTGTATAAGAGTATTTCTGCTAGTCTCCAGTTAGCTTTTAGTGAGAATTTTTCCAAATGTAGATTTATTTTTGATGTGTTTGTTGGGGGAGGTGAGATCCATGTCCTGCTACTCTGCCATCTTGATCTCCTCTCTGCAATATGTTAAGTAGCAGGAGTGTTTTTGTTTATCTTAGCTGCATCATTGGAATCCTCCTAAAGGTTTAGAATGAAACTGAACCCTCCATGCTTTTAAAATTTTTAAATGGCTACACAAAAATTCACCAATTTCAATAAGTTTTATTTCTTTTTAATTCATACTGATATGACAGCTGTCACAATACAATCTAACAAAATAGTTTTGAATGAAGTTAAAGACAACTAAGCTCTACTGGAGACATCTTACGGAAAAAAAAAACAAATTAACTTTTTGGCCAACCCAATACCTATATCAGTGTTCATTTTGACAAAGAACTGTAGTAATATTAGGTGTTAACAATGGGGGAAACTGGGTGAGGGGAATACGGGAACTCTGTACTATCTTTGTATGTTAATGTTATCAAACATTATTCCAAAATAATGAGATTATTTAAAATGAGAGATTTCCTGGGGATTTTTTCTTTAGTTTTTTGTTTGATTTTGCATCCTTTATCTGGTTTGGTTGTTCCAGATTTTTAAGATAAAGAGATACAGGAATTGTCATTGTCTTACCTCCTTAATCTTCTTCTAGTAATCAATTAGCTTTTCTAGATATCAGTTTCCCAGTATGTGCCCCATTATATCTTCTAGATTAGACAAGAGGCTGGAATAAGGGTAAAACAACAGCAGGATAAATTCAGACCCCACAGGAACTGGACTGTGCATTCACTCTCATTCCCAGGAAACCATTTCTACCACCTATAACTTGGGATTGTAAGCTATGACACAGCCACAGATCCTAAAATTCCTATAAAAAATGTTTTACTTGTGCATTAAAAAATAAGAATAATTAAAAGATAAATAGCAGACTGTAGGCCATACACCTATAGTGTCTGCCTTTGTGTACTGCTTGATAAATCTCTCTTACAGTATTTAAATCATGCTAGCTATTCAACAAAATACTCTAACAAAGAAGCAAGCTAAAATTTAAAATATATATAATCATAAATCTTTGTTTCATGACTCCTACTTCTAATTAAATTACTTTGTTTTGGAAACCTCTATGCTGCACTTTTTATTCTTGATAGGCTGTCCAGCTGAAAGATGGTTGCCAGGACTCCCAAGGTATTCATGAAACAGATGCTAGTCTATGTTACTATTCTAGTTACATCAGGGCACAGTCGAGGAAGTACCACCTCCCAATATGTTCTATAATTTGGATCAAAAGCCTTCAATATTTACTGCCAAACCCAGTATGGCAAGGAAATTCATGTGCACCCTTTGGCAATGCATATAGTGGAATCAGAATAGTCAGAAACCATCCTTCTTCCACTATGGCAAGTTCCAAATTTTTGTGCCTTTTTTTCCCCTTGCAATTTGCTCTTTGAAGAAACTGGGTCATTTGTTCTTTGGATTTTACACAGGCTGGGTTTTGCAAATTGCAATCCATGGTGCTGTTTAACATGTTTATCCAAACTACCCAACTATCTGAATTGCTTCTGTAAAAATAAACTTCCCAATATCAGCTATTTTGGTTATCCCGAGCTACAGTTTGTACAGTAAAGGAAAACTAGACAAATTCTCGATTCTTTCTCATTATTTATCAGGTTTTCAAAAATAATGAATTGGTTCCCTAGCATCCTTCAAATGTGTTCATGAGCTTTTTCTTTTTTTATTTATCATTATGAACTCATGGATTAAAATACATTTGAAATATTTCAATCAATTTATATTGTTGTTGTAATTATATTCAAATTGACCCAAATTTGGTCAATGGATTCTAAATAAGTTGGCTCCTGAATCCTTTGACTCAGTTTAGAATTCTTTGATAGCTTCCTTTTTTCCTGGTAATGGCAAAATTCTCCAGATGCATTTTGGAATTTTCTAGATCTGGAATGAGATATGTCTTCAGAGTCTTAGTTCCTCTTAGTGAGACATATTTAGAGACCATAATCCAAGCATTATGGTTAATCCTTTTTTCTAGACCTTTTCAGTGAAAAAGGTCCTGGAAATAGCTTTTGATAAAATACTTCTTGAGTTTACATAGGTATTCCTAATTTAAACTTAGGACTGTTGGAATTTTAACTTAATTTCTTTAATCTTGTATATATTTCTTCTTTTTCCCATTCTGAAAATCTCATTTCTCAATGGCACCAACCTAATACTTTTTTTGTTTGTTTGTTTCACCACATGCTACAAACATAACAGTCTCAGAATTGCAATACCAACATTATACCAACACAATCATTGAAGAAAACATTTAAAGATTTTTTGTTCTTTTTGTCCTCAAGTTTATACCACCTGGGATGTGGTAATTTAAAATAATTCCTGGTACACAGTTATGGTTATCTATTACTTTTTCCATTTAATTTTTATGAATTACTGTAAATTTTGTTTTATAATTATAATTATGTAAAATATGTACAATTTTCAAAAATAAAATCTGCAAAACAAGTTACCTTCAGGAAAATCCAGCTCCTTTTTGCCTTCTCCTCTACTATACTATTTTCCCTTATAATTTATTTAAGTCTTTTAATTCATCTTTGCATTTTAATTTTTAAAACGCATACATATATTCATCTATTTTTGTTAGATGAATATATGGTAGATATATGAATATATGTAATTTTCTACACCATGCTGTTTTCACTTAATGTAATTTGGAGATACCAGAGTAGGAGTATTTAGAAATGTCCTTTATTGCTTTTCCAACTGCAAATTACTCCATTCAGCATTATATCAACATTTTGGATATCTTCATAAGGTAAATTCTTCCTTCAAAAACATGGTATGTCTTTTCATTTGCTCAAGTCTACTTTTGTGTATTTCTAGAGTCTTTTATGTTTATTTTTTTTTCACATAGGCTAGCTCCTGTTAAATTTAGGCTAGGTTCTTCATTTATTTAATGGCTTGTTGATTTGTTTTGTTTCATTATATTATATGAGGTTTTTACTTCTATATATCTTCTAGTTGAACTTTGTTTTATTTTTGAAAGTTATTGATTTTATTATGTCAACTCTATAACTTGCTAACTTTTCTACTTCTCTTCCTGTTTGTAAGAGTTTTCCATTGATTCTGCTGTGTTTATTGATTATATCATATTATGAAACATTATCATATCAGTTGCAAATAAAGGTGACTTTACTTCTTCCTTTTCAATATATACCTTTAATTTTTTTGCTAGTCTAACACTTCCAAAGCAATATTGAGTAATACTCCTTACACAGTATTAAAGAGAGGTGGGATATTTTTCTCGAGTTTATAAGTAAAGCCTTTAGTATTTCCACAGTAAATAAGATGCTGGTTTAGGGACCGCAGTTTATATATTTTATCATGTTATTGAAATATCTACAAATTTACATTTTTCAACATAAATGGGTATTTAAATTTGTCATATTTATAATATACAATGAGATTACTTTAAAATTTTCTCCTGATACTATATATAATAAATTATCTTAACTGGTTTCCAATAATGAACTACCCTTGCATTACTAGAATTAACCCTAGTAACTCATGATGTTTTACTTTTAATGGGTCATGGGATTCTGTTTGCCAATATTTAATTTATTTTTTCATCAGTATTTATAAATGAATAAAATTTGCCTATAGTCTTCTTTATAGTCCAATGTTTGTCAAGTTTTAGAATTAAAATTACATTCACATCATAGAAAAACTTGGAGTTTTCTTGTTGTTTTTTTCCTACTTTTTTGGTGAAAGTATGTTAAGTAGTATTGGGATTATTTGTTGGGAGAAATCCCTTGTGGAATTTCCTGGAAATGATGAATTTGATGTGAAGTACTCTAATTTTTATATTTTCTGAGCTAAATGTCTTTTTAAAATTTCAATGTCAATTAGAGTCCTTTGAGTAAGCATATTTTCCAGAAAAGTATCCATTTCATGGAGACTTTCAAAAGAGTCTGCATAGGATTGTGTAAAGTAGCCTTATATTTTTAAATAGATTTTATTTTTGTACCTTCTCTTTTCTCCTGATTCTTTGGATAGGTTTTTTATAGTTTAAAAATTCTGTCAAAAAAGTGATTTTTGGTTATATTTATTAGTTCCACAGAGCTTTATTAGGTGTACTAGTTTTTGTATAAATGATATGTTTTTATATTTATTAATTTTCTCTGTCCTCTTTTTATTTAAATTTATTTCATTGTTCTTTTGTTATTTTGCTTTTTGGATTCAGTGTCAAGGCATTTATTTGAACTCTTTAATTTTTATTTATAGGTTTTAATGTTATAATTTTCTCTGATAATTCATTTATAATGGTAAAGGTTATAATACATTCTAAATTTTACCCTATGTTCAAGAAATTCTGAAATCTTGGTCTAAATTTTCTCTGTAATCCAAACATTCGTTGAAAATAAATCTTTAAATTTCCAGGAAAAAAATCTTTAAAATGATTTTATATTAACTAATTATTTTATTGTACTTTAGTAATGAATGATGCTTATATTCGATTATTTGGAATTTCTGAGGTTCCTTTTCATGCCTAAGACACAGCCAATTTTTATGAATAGTACCTGCTTATTTGCAAAGGACGTGTGCTGAGAATTATTTTTGTCCACTTGACTTTCATGGATTGACGGAGATATATTAAAGTCAGTTTCTACCATTAGTGTGCTATTGTCTCTTTCTAATTACATATTTGTATCTATTTTAAGAAAGCTGTTGTATTGTTTTGGGTGCATAATTATTAATAACTATTATGCCTTTACTGTGTTTTATAGTAAACAGCACTATAAAGTTTTCTTTCTGTATGTATTGATCTGAATTCCACAATGCTAAACTCAAGGTTGTGAACCCTGTTTTCTTTTTATTGGGTTGACCAAAAAGTTCATTCGGTTTTTTCCATTACATCTTACAGAAAAACTCGAACAAACTTTTTAGCTCACCCAATATTTAGATCTATATATATATCTTTTTCTTTTTTACATTTAATCTTTCCAAACTTGTTTTATTATGTATCTTTCCTAAATCATATATTTGCATTCTGCTTTCTTAGTCAATTGAAGTCTGTTTTACTTTCTTATAGGTGAGTTAAACTTATTTATATTTACTGATATGATTGATGTATTTCATCTCAGTTTTATTTGTCTGATACATATATAGAGAGTCTTTCTATATATGTACCACTTCATTTTATCTTTTTTATATTTTGGAAGATCTTTTGTTCCTTAAATAAGTTGCTTAACATTTAAAAATATGTTTTTAAAAATAGGGCACTTTTGTCCTAATGGTCACTTTTACTGTTATATCTTTATTATAATGTCATTCTTTATGCCAATTCTGTCTGGTTCCCTGCTATGAACAATATTGAAATTAGCTAGTCATCTGAGTCTTTCTTTTCCCTTCTCTCATTCAGTACCTAATCTGGAGCAATAAGTGAGCTTAATCTACTTGCCATATAGTTTCCCATTTTCCCCTCATTTAAAAAAATCTATGTTGGGGCTTCCCTGGTGGAGCAGTGGTTGAGGGTCCGTCTGCTGATGCAGGGGACATGGGTTCGTGCCCCGGTCCGGGAGGATGCCGCATGCCGCGGAGCGGCTGGGCCCGTGAGCCATGGCCGCTGAGCCTGCGCGTCCGGAGCCTGTGCTCCGCAGCGGGAGAGGCCACAACAGTGAGAGGCCCGCATACAGCAAAAAAAAAAAAAATCTATGTTGAATATACATTATCAAAGAATATACTATTATAGTGTAGAGTACATATTATACAATATATATTATACAGAGTATACATTACCTGAGTGCATATCATTACATACTATCTTCTCATATCCTTCATTTTATTTCATTTACAAGGAAAAGTATATATTGACTGCTAGCAGTCATTAGGCTAATACATTTCTAGTCTTTTAGTTGTCTAAATTTATTTACCAGAAGTAGATTCCTCATTATGGGCTCATGAGAAAAATATTCCCTAACATCTTGCATGTTCATTGCACGTCATGCATGTCTTTATATTTGAAGGTTTTTCTTTTTTTTTGATATCTCAATATGTTACTTCATTGTCTTCTGGTGAAATTTTTGTTCTTCAAAAACCTCATGTTAATCTCATTGTCCTTTCCCTCATAGGTGACTTGTCCCTTTTGTCAAATTTTTTTTCATTGAAGTTTTTCTGGTGTTCGTTGTTCTGAATACATCTATCCAGTGTGATTTTTCAAAAAGTAAGTTTGTCTTCTTTATGTAAGTTTATTTCTTGAATTACAATTTTAATATTTTTAAATTTGTTTCTTGGGTTTCAGTTTTGTATTCAAAGACAAATATGTTAGATTTTCTATTACATATATATATATGTGTGTGTATATATATATATATATACACACACACATATATATATACACAGAGAGATAGATGAGATATAATAGAAACATATTATATTTCCCACTTTCCCTCAAAACCTTTTATCTATTTATGTAATTCATTTTGATTAACTAAAAATACATTTCCTCCTTTTAATCTTCTATTTATCTTTTGACAGTATGTTTGTTTTAGTGTTTCTCTAATTCAGTATTTATTTCTGAAGTAATCTTGCTTTGATTTTTAATCTTTATTTTTATTGAAGTATAGTTGATGCACAATATTGTATAAGTTACAGGTGTACAATATAATGATTCACAATTTTTAAAAGTTATATTCCATTTATAGTTATTATAAAATATTGGCTATAGTCTCCATGTTGTACAATATATCCTTGTAGTTTATTTTATACCTAGTAGTTTGTACCTGTTAATACCCTACCCCTATATTACCCCTCCCCCATTCCCTCTCCCCACTGGTAACCACAAGTTTGTTTGCTATATCTGTGAGTCTGCTTTCTTTTTGTTATATACACTAGTTTGTTGTACTTTTTAAATTTCACATATAAGTGATATCATACAGTATTTGTTTTTCTGTGTCTGACTTATTTCACTTAGCATAATGCCCTCCAAGTCCATCCATGTGGCTGCAAATGGCAAAATATCACTCTTTTTATGGCTGAGTAGTATTCTATTGTGTGTGTGTGTGTGTGTGTGTGTGTGTGTGTATAAAACATCTTTATCCATTCATCTGTTGATGGACAATTAGGTTGCTTCCATATCTTGGCAACTGTAAATAATGCTGCTATGACTACTGGGGAGCATGTGTCTTTCTGAATTAGTGTTTTTGTCTTTTTTGGATATATATACAGGAGTGGAATTGCTGGGTCATACGGTAGTTCTATTTTTAATTTTTTGAGAAACCACCAATCTGTTTTCCACAGTGGCTGCATCAATTTACATTTCCACAGTGTACCAGGGTTCCGTTTTCTCCACATCCTCATCAACATTTGTTATTTATGTTCTGTTTGATGACAGCCATTCTGACAGGTGTGAGGTAATAACTCATTGTGGCTTTGATTTGCATTTCCCTGATGATTAGTGGTACTGAGCATCTTTTCATGTGCTTGTTGGCCATCTACATCTCCTCTTTGGAAAAATGTCTATTCAGTTCTTCTGCCCTTTTTTTAATTGGGTTGTTTGGAACAAGACAAGGATGCCCCCTCTCACCACTTTTATTCAAGACAGTTTTGGAAGTCCTAGCCACAGCAGTCAGAGAAGAAAAATAAAAGGAATCCAAATTGGAAAGGAAGAAGTAAAACTATCACTGTTTGCAGGTGACATGATACTATACATAGAAAATCCCAAAGATGCTGCAAGAAAACTACTAGAGCTCATCAATGAATTTGGTAAAGCTGCAGGATACAAAATTAATATACAGAAGTCTGTCGAATTTTTATACAATAACAATGAACTATCAGAAAGAGAAATCAAGAAAACAATCCCACTTACCATCACAGCAAAAAGAACAAAAAAGCGGACTCCTCTGGTGGCTCAATGGTTAAGAATCTGCCTGCCAGTGCATGGGACACGGGTTCAAGTCCTGGTCCGGGAAGATCCCACATGTCACAGAGCAACTAAGCCCGTGCATCACAACTACTGAGCCTGCACTCTAGAGCCCGTGAGCCACAACTACTGAGCCTGCGTGCCACAACTACTGAAGCCGCATGCCTAGAGCCCGTTCTCTGCAACAAAGAGCAAACCACCACAATGAGAAGCCCGCACACTGCAACAAAGGGTAGTCCCCACTCACCACAACTAGAGAAAGCCCGTGTGCAGCAATGAAGACCCAACACAGCCAAAAATTAATTAATTAATTAATTAAAAAGAATAAAATACCTAAGAATAATCCTACCTAAGGAATTTAAAGACCTATACTTGAAAAACTATGAGACACTGATGAAAGAAATTGAAGATGACACAAACAGATGGAAAGATATAACATGTTCTTGGATTAGAAAAATTAATATTGTTAAAATGACCATACTACCCAAGGCAATCTACAGATTCAATGCAATCCCTACCAAATAACAATAATGTTTTTCACAGAACTAGAAAAAATAATTTAAAAATTTGTATGGGAACACAAAAGACCCTGAACAGTGAAAAAAATCTTGAGAAAGAAGAACAGAGCTGGAGGAATCATATGCCCTGACTTCACACTATACTGCAAAGCTACAGTCATGAAATAGTATGGTACTGGTACAGAAAAAGACACAGAGGTCAATGGAACAGAATAGAGAGCCCATAAATAAACCCAACACTCCTACAGTCAATTAATCAAGGCAAGAATAGACAATGGAGAAAAGACGGCCTTTTCAATAAGTGGTGCTGGGAAAACTGGACAGCTACATGTAAAAGAATGAAATTAAAACATTCTCTAACACCATATATAAAAATAAACTCAAAATGGATTAAAGGTTTAAACGTAAGACAGGATACCAAAAAACTCCCAGAGGAAAACATAGGCAGCACACTATTTGACATAAATCACAGCAATATATTTTTGAATCTGTCTCCTGAAGCAGAGGAAACAAAAGCAAAAATAAACAAATGGGACATAATTAAACTTAAAAGATTTTTCACAGCAAAGGAACCCATCAACAAAACAAAAAGACACCCTATTGAATGGAAGAAACAACAAAATGGGAGAAAATATTTGCAAATGACATAACTGATAAGGGGTTAATATCCAAAATATATAAACAGCTCATACAACTCAATATCAAAAAAACAAACAACCCATTTATCAACTCTCTTTAGATGTCTTTTTATATCCTATCATATCATTTCAGAATTCATCTAATTATGAATTAAACTTTTTTCATTATCTCTATCATTATCTTGAATTTTATGTCTTTTTTCAAAGAACTATGTTAAAATTTTCATCTTTTGGAGTGCATGCTGTTCTTTCATACTTTCATGGTCTATAAACCAGTCTTTTTCTCATTATTATTACTGTTTTTAATAATGAATTTTTGTAGGATTCAAACATAATCCTTTTATGTTGTTTGAGATGAGTTTTTTTTAATTGCTATAGGAGAGGGAGATTTAAGACAGCATTTTTGATTATTTTTCTGAATATTAGAAGCTATCAACAATAACTTGGCTACCTTTATAGCTACCCTGCAATAGGGTCTTTTACCTTCTGAGATTTTCTCGTCTTTCTTCCATGTACCTTCTTTTATCTGGCTCTTCTTTTTTGCACATATATCTCTATTACTCAATCCAGATTCTACTAGCGATTTCTCTTCAATATGTGGTTTTGTCCTGGAAGTAAGCTTACATTATTAGGTTCAAAAAATCAATTGGAATCACACCACCTATCTTTTTTTCTTAGCCTTATGTTTAGATGTATTCTTAGATGCAATCATAAATAAAATAATTTCAATACACTAAGAAATAAAAAATCATAACTCTTAGAAGTCTGGGAACACACCTAAAGAGATACTATCTCTTTAACTTCCCATGTTCGTGATTATATAGTCAGAAAATTTTCCAAGGATGTATCACACAGAAAGGTTATTCCATCCATTTTTCTTCTTTTGCAGGCCATTATTTTATTTTATTTTGTTTTATTTTAACATCTTTATTGGGGTATAATTGATTTATAATGGTGTGTTAGTTTCTGCTTTATAACAAAATGAATCAGTTTAAAATAAGCAATCTGCTCTGAATTACAGGTTAGGCTTTGTCACCACCTGGTTTTATTCAGACTTTTCCTAGTCTCTTTGCAGCCACCTGTGAATTAGAGCCTGCACTGCCACATAGTTTGCTATTCTCATGTCAATTCACCCATGCTTTCCACACTGAGAGGGAACCCCTCAGTTTGGGGAAGATAATTTGTTGTGACTTAGTTGTTAGATTGTCTCTCAACGTCATCAGAGTCCCCTTTGCCCTTCACATTTCCTCCTGCACAATTGTTCATACAATAAGTTGGTCTTAAAGCTATTAGTGGTTTGGCCCTAAAAACTATTATTTGGGAGTTTATTTTGTCACTTAGTTTTGTTTTGAATGCTATCTATGCAATTTAGTGTTCTGATTATTGTTGGTTTTGTTTTTGCCATTTTATAAACTGAAATGCTGTTTTTGAGGGTGAGGGTAGAAATCAGGGAGATTTCAAAAACTTTACTAATTCTGCCATCTTCTTACTATGAAGCTCTTCTACTTAAATTTAGATTAAATATATTAGACTATGAAAACTAAGAAAATTAAGTATCTTCTTTTTGCCACAGTATAAAACAAATGTTACTGCATTTCATGTTTTCAATGGATTCCTAGAAACAGATTATTGAGAAATGACAAGCATGTGGAACCGGAAAATATATGTCAAAAATAATTGATATGGACAGATATTCAAAGCACTTCTAAGAAATTTTAATTGAAACAGAAGGCAAAAATTATAGGTTAAAAATGAACTACTTGGGTTGCCTGATGTTTTTATTTAGACATGCTATTTTGCCTCATTAATACTCATCATAAAAACTCACATTATTCTTTTCCAATAGTAAGGTCCACCCTATAAAATTCAAAATAACCAATCATTTCCAACCATCAAGCCATGTTCTACTTTCAAGAAATTATTTTGTTCAGACTAAGCTAATTTCTAAACAATGAGTTAGAAATAAATGCGTTCAAACCTCTCAGGACACGCTTATCATTTTCTCAAGAATCTATCAAATCCCATTACTTGTTAATAGAGTTTGATGTAGACTGAAGAAAGATAAGTGTATCATAAATCACTTAGTGATGAGATCTCAAACTGAGCCACTTATTGATTCTTAACTCCTGTTTACCCTGCATCATGTTTAATTATGCCAATTTCACTCTATTTCTTTGGTGAGATTTATCTGAATGCTAACACTTGAATTGAAAGAATGATTAAAGTCTATTTCCTTGAAAATAAATGGTATTCTTTTCCAACATGAAAGTGATTCTTAAATTGAAAACCAAGATATTTTTCTACATATGCCTACACACATGGGATATACAAAAGTGGCACATGATTTAATCTGTGTTCATTCTAATGAAAAGTGATCTGCAAAAACTATCCTATTTTTCTATTTAGATTGTAAAGTGAGAAACAGTTGAAGTGGTAAATGAGTATAGGAGCTAGTGCTCCTACATATGATATATATACATATATATATGAGAAAGAGTACTCAAATCCAAAAAATATGTAAAAACATAAAAATTTGGAATAGAGGAAGGTGATATATTAATATATACCTAATAGAGTAAAATATAAGATATTTAATGCAAGAATATGTTAATAAATCTGACATTAATAATGAAATGGATCATTTCTATAAACAAAAATTATCATAGTTTAATCAAAATCAGGAAGCTCTAATTCTAAACATAAAACTTCCTAAAAAGCATAAAATTTTTCATTTAGAGTGACACATGGCCAACATGTCATAAAAGGATCTCTTCTAATTTTCTTATAAGTAACTGTAAAAATTAAAAAATCTTTAAAAATTAATGTGCTACATAATTGAAAAGTAAGTCTAAGAGACAAACTGTTGCTAGGAATATTTTCTCCACCTTCAAAGCTTTTGGAGTGGGATCATAATCTTAAATGTAAAACTTTCAGGAGAAAATGAAGGGAAAAATCAGCATGGTATTATGACTCACAAATTGGTCTTCACCAAAATTAAAACTTCCTACTTTTCGCAAGACAGTTAAAAAAATGAAGAGGTAAACAACGTATTTGAAGAGTATATTCTCAATGCATACGTCAGACTAAATGACTTTTATCCAAAATATATAAATAACTTACAATCCAAAATAAAAGACAAAAGACCCAATTAAAAATTGGCAAAAGACATGAACAGATACTTCACAAAGAAGACATACAAACAGCCCATAACCATGTGCAGAGGTGCTCAACTTCATTAGTCATCAGGTCAGGGAACTGCAAATTAAAACCACAAAGAGATACTACAACATGCCCACTAGACTAGCTAAAATTAAGAAGCCTGCCAATGCCAAAGGACAGAGGCTCCTTTAGATGATTCTAGTGCTGCCTGAATCTCAGTATTTGGCTTCCAATTAAAGAGGAATTATGTGAGAAAATTCACTGGCTCATTAATAAAATTAAGCACTGATTTTCAAGCATTGGTAATACTGGGAAAACTTCAATCTTTGGTTCCTATCCCTCACTGATAACTTTGAATGATCTGGGATGTTTTACATGGTAAGAGAACCAGTGGATGTTTTTAAAACCAGAGATAACAGTGAGATGAATGAGAGTTTTTGAAAAACAAGGAATTCTTAGAGAAACAAGATTATGAGATCCAGCCACTTTTTCCACATGGAGATTTTCCCTCCATTAGTCATCTTGGTTGTTCTTTGTTTAGCCTTCTTAAAGAAGTCAGTAGATTCCGAGTCCATAAAGAGTGTCCCCAAATTTCACACATTTAAGAACTAGAAAAAATGCTGTCAGAGAGAATGGTCATGAGATTCTTAGGATAGGCAATGATCATAAAAAAGCATTCCCTGAAAAGTCAGAGTGATGGTTTATTTGGGAGAGATGTTTCCTTACATGGATAATTTTTAAGTCTTTGTATCCAGAAACCACATTCAGAAAGTCATCAATGTGAAACTCTTAAAAAATAAAACAATACAAAACAAAACTACGTTTAGAGATTCATGAATCCATTAGATCATATTTTGATATTTTCTTCATGAAAATAAGTGTGCTGAATAAATTCTGAATAAAGATACACTGGGAAACTATTCAATGACTTGTGAGAGGCTTTTAAGTAAAGAAATCTGAACTAAATAATGCATGAACATGCGAACTTGCCACTGTCTCCTTGATTTTGCTTAAAAGAGTGCCTTGCAAAGAATAGTTGCTTATTAAATATTTACTAAATATGAAGGGTATATATTTATATTCATATTTACTAAATATGAAGGGTATATATTTATATTTATATATATATAAATATATATATATATATATATTTATATATATATATATATATAAATATATATATATATATAAATATATATATATATATTTATATTCAAATAGGTAGATTTTAAAATGACAGCTTCAGGGTAATGATACATAGAAGGGGAATAACGCCTTCAATTTTTAATAGTCAAGAAAAGAGATTCAACTGTGGTATGCCCAACCCAGTTGAGGAAATTGATTTGGATAAAAAATTATTCCCTGTGTACGTTATGATTGAAGGGGATGGAGAAGAGAGGATGTGTAACATTTATACAGTTTCTGGTTATTTGTGGGGGAAAAAAACTAATCAAATTCATAACCAAACTGATTTTTTAAGTATACTTTAATCAAGGGCGTATCTTCTTCCTCCAAAAAGCCATCATTGAACCATTCTGAATTCCATATTGCCAATTATGAAAATTATCATGCTGATTGGTTGAATGGATTTTTTAAAGTGACCATTTTGCCTCCAACTTACCACATGCCACTGAATCTATAATGCCCTTATCTTAAATAGAGACATAAACACACTGACATTTTTTTAATTGAAAGTCTCTATTCATTCACCTTCTAGAATTGTTGCAAGTGCAACCAGAAATAAATTTTTTTTTTTTGGCCACTCTGCACATCTTGTGGAATCTTAGTTCCCCAACCAGGGATTGAACCCACTCCCCTAGGCAGTGAAAGCGCAAAGTCCTAACCACTGGACCACCAGGGAATCCCCCAGAAATAAAATTTTCTGAATTGTTCGGCTCCACACTGATTACTGGTAAAAGAAAGAAATCAAGTTTTTCAAGAACTCAAGTATATTAACTTTTTAAAATTTTTTTCTATTTTTCTCCCCAAATCCAATTATTTCTTTCACACTAGCCCCTGAGTAATGATAACTATTGAACTCTGAGTGATAAGATTTACAAGGGAATTGAGAGAAGTGTACATTCACGCACCATAATATGTGTGGTCTTGTGATGCTATAAACTCCTTTCAGGGGACACAATCAATTCGTATCTATTTAGCACTAGAATTTAGTTCCAAAGCATCACAGCCATGTTAAAGTCATAGACCCTTCCTGGTTTTCAGACAGGATTTTCTTTTTTTTTTTTAGAGATACAGGCATTGAAGAGCATTTCTTACAAATATATGTGAGTCCTGGCCACCTACTTCTGAGGACCCCATTTGTTCTTGCATACCATTATAAAATGTTTATTTTTAAGAGTGATAATAGGCAAGTCAGCTTCATTTTTCAGTGCAGTTCTTATTCTGTCTTTACAGAAAATCTTGTCATTCTGTTGCCCCAATCTCACAATATCTTGATTCACTGTTTATATTTTTCTTTGCTGCTTAAATGTTTTTACTCTTTATTCTGTCAGCATTGTCAGAAATAATCTATAGCTCAGCATACCTAAATTTGACATTGAACATCGGCTATGTCTCTTACCCATTTCTTTTCTTATATTTTCTGCCAAAGCCTTCCCATCATTTCATACTTCAGAACGCACTGTCTTCTTCCTTTCCCTTACAGATTATGTTTCACAAAGGAACTTCCGCTCCTCCTTCGGAGCTTCTCTCAAACACAACTGACCTCTTCCAATTCTAAGTTTGTATTAACAGATTGGAAAGCCAAACTTTTTACTCTTCTACTCCAAAATGTTTCTGAACATAAGTTGTCAACCACAGTGCACAAGCCCCCAACCTTGATATCTGAACTCAATTTGCTGGTAGGTCTCTTTCAACCTATTCAACCAGACATTGTTCAATGTAATGAAATATTTAATTTGCTTCCAATAGCTTCCTGTTTTCAAGTCACCTTACATAAAAACATAAAATTACTTTCCAAATTATTTTTGGAGTCAAAATGACATTATTGTTTTTAAACATATGTAATAATCTACTCTGACATGCTTGATTCACACTTGAACTTAAAGCACATTTTGGAAAACTACATCTACTGTTTCAGAATTATAGAGTGTTAAGAAATCACTGAAACAATAGGATTAATTCATCATAAGGATACTAAAAGTATTTAAAAGGTCATGTGGCAACTATTTTAGAATGACAGAAGTGCAAGTAGCAAATAGTTTAGCTGGACTTAAAGTTGCAAAGTTCTTTTTAGAATCTTGCTTAATTACTGACTTCTACTGTCACACCACCATTTTACAAAACAAAAGGCTACTGCAGAATATTGGGGTCAGTATGTTAACTAGGCAGGAATTTGTGAGTTCACCTTCAATACTGTTTTCCTTTCTTGTCATTTGTCTATATATAATTTTATTACTCTTTTGTTTTGTGATGTGGTTTAACACCATACAATTTAGTAACACTGAGGAAATTTATAACACTGTTTTCCTCCCTCCCCGATTAATTAAAAGCATTTAATAGACTAAGCTTGATGTGAATCCCTCTGATATCATCTTAAACACCTCCACTGGTCCCCACAGTTCAGTGAGCATACATTGCTGATAAGCCACATCCATTTTGTTTGTAAATGTAAATGAAATATCTACACCAACTGAGAGTAAAGGAAGATAACCGGAAAGCTTTCTGGCAGGAGGAGAACAGAGGCAGGCAAATACTCTATACAGAGGATTACTCTGAACAGGAACATGGTTGTTTTTGATGCATCTGCTGCAAGAGTGGCAGACTTTCACCAGCTCCCAACTGCCCTGATCTCCTCAACAGCCCTGATGCAGAAAACTCTACAGGTAAAGCTCTTTGTCTTTCATATATTTTAAGATATTTTAATCTTGGCAATATCTATCTGATAGATTTTACTGTTGTTGTTCAGATCAGTGATCAGTTAACTCCGGGAGCATTCTAAAAGAGCCGTTTAGTCATTTTCAGTCTTTAATCCAAATTATTCCAGTTGACTAAATTTAATGATTTTTTTTTTCCACCCATGGCTGATTAAGTGAGTTGAATTGATTTGAACATTTTTTACTCTCATCCTCACTCTATATATGCCACATGATTGCCTTCTTCCATCTCTTTTTCCAATGGATGGACAGTTGGCTTTTTCCTTTGAAGTCCACTTAACTTTGTTTTGTTTGGGACCAGACTAAGACAGGGATTACTGACTCTAATTTTTTTGTTGTTGTGTGAAGCAAAGACTTCAAAGACAATCAGGGCTGCCAATTCTTCAGTGCTATGACAGGTTTAGGCTATCAACTGTGGCAACATGACAATTTGTTGCTGTGTATATGGGCAACTGAGAGCCAGCTGGGAATGGAATTATTTTACATGTTTGTGCATACTCATGTCACTTAACAAGGTTAGTATAAGGATCTGACTTTTTGCCAGATCATTTGCCTATCAAGTTGCAGAACTGCTGACTATATTTGAAGAATATGAACAGAATGAGATGATGGCCTTTACTCCTAAGCAGCTAGTTTAGTATAGGAATCAGCAACACACTTTCCCTGAGGGTCTGGCCGAGCAGCAATATTCAGTAATGTCCATGGGATAACACAAGGGAAATAAAGAGAAGAAGATCATAAAAGAGAAAGATTAGAAAGTAAGAGATACTAAAGGAAGGTGTAAATATTGGCAAATTGGTGATATTATCAATACTGACATCATGTAGAAGAATATCTTTCCCCTTGAATCTTTTCAAGCTTCACTTGAAAGTATCATAATCTACACAGGCCATTTTTAACACCTCAACTCTATTCTATTCATTTTAGTCTTGTTCATTTAATATAATTCACAACAAAATGCACTGAATAAGTTTATTAATGAGTTTTTAATATTTGAAGACTTTACACATACTTTTCCCTCTGCTTGAGTGTCTCTACCCTGCTTGCTGATTGCTAATTGCTAAGCTGAAGGCTTTTTACCTGGCCTCTCCTCTAGGGACAGTTATCTATCTCCTTATCTGTCCTGCCATGCATTCTGCATGTGTGTGTGTGTGTGTGTGTGTGTGTGTGTGTGTGTGTGTATGTCTATATATATATATATCTCTCACAAACTGAAGTATATAGGCTTGTAGGTTTATTCTCCCACTAGTACCCAACTCCTAATAGCAGACACTTGATCTTTTTTTCTCTTTTTATCATTCAATAAATGTTTGAGGTAAGAATAAACGCTGAAAAAAAATTGTTTCAAATGTAGACAAGCTCTTAAAGCAAGCATGCAAAAATAAAAGTGATAAACTAGATAAAGTGGCATTTTTTTCTGTTTTTTTCTCTACTAACAGTATTAGTAAGACTGATAGCTACCATTTACTGCATGCATACCATGCACAAATCCCATACTGAGTTATTTATATTCATAATTTAATTTGAATTTTACAAGAACCCTGTGAGGTATTATTTATGCCATTGACAGGTGGTAAAACAAAATTTTGAGAGGTGGAATTTATTTCCACATTACTAAAGTGGCTGAACCTGAATTTAACTCCAGGCCCTCTATGCAGAGATCATACCCTTACCCACCACTCTTGGCTGCCTTTTGTTTTATTTCTATCTCTTATTGATATTATGTGTATTAAAAAATAATAAGGCCCATTTAACAATAAATGTTACATGTTTTATCTAATCAATTCAGATATTTTTGATTTTAAGATTGGTATTCTAATTCAAGATGGCATTATCTTCTTACCCTCTCAGGACCATTACAATGATAAGAAAGGAATAGAGAGGCATGTGCTCAGAATAATGAGGAAAGTAGAAGAGAGCCAGGTGAGGCAAGAGATTTCAATTTTTTTTTGCAATTTAAAAAAGGAGATAAATATTAATATAAAAAAACCCAGAATATTAAAGCAACTTTCCAGAACACCCATAGACAGACAAGAGCCATGTGCAGACCTTGCTAGTCATACCTTGGAAATATTTGAAACTTGGAAATCCATGTACTTGGAAAACAGAAGGGAAAGGTGGTGTGGAAAACAAGACTATTAATTGAGTCTTCAATGGAGCTTTTACTTTCCCTCTACCACCAGGAAAAACCAACTTACAGACTGCTGTTTACACTGCAGGTTAAATAGTAAAAAAAAAAAAATTCTTCTCCAAACAAATTGAGGAGACTATCCAGAGGAGAATCAGGACAGGTAATACGGGTTTTGGTATTCAAGACATTTGGGGGTATCCAAGTACCTACACCTCAAACAAATTTACCAGTCAACAAGGATTCACATTTATAAATCTCAGGTTATTGATTCATCCTTAAGTATGAATAGAAAACGAACTGCATTTGTTTAAATCCCGAGCATGGCAGACCATGTTCAAAGTTTAAAGAGTGAGAGATAATAGATGAAAAAGGAGGAAAATATGTAAAAAAAAATTGGGGTGAAAATAACTTTAAAACATTAGTATTTTAAAAAAGATTGCAGTTAATGAAGCCAAAAATAATGTTCATAGGAATTATTCAATGATCAAGTCAAAAAAAAAATCTTCCAGAATGCAGAACAAAAATACACATAAAAATGTTAAAGAAAATATAATCTAGTGAGTTCAGTAATTGATAATGGGAATTCTAAAAAGAAAGAATGCAGCTAAAGAATTACATTTTTAAAATAATAACAATAATAAGGAATATGACCCAGTTAAAGGAAAACAGGAATCTTCTAATTAAAATTATACACAGTAACTAGCACGGTAAATAAAAAAATCAACACACTTAAAAATCTCATTGTAAAATTTCTAAACCCAAAGAATAAATAAAAGGTAATAAAACCTAGAGAAAAGAAGAAAAAAGGTCACCTACAAAAAAAATTTTAAAAAGGGGGGGATCAAATTGGCAGCACACTTCTTAATAGCAATATTGTTTGCTAGAAGGCAATGAAGAAACATTCTCCATGAAAAAATTCTTTGAGTTTTGTATTCACCCTAGCCATCAATTAAAGATGAATGCAGTTTTTTCAAACATGAAGAAATCAGAAAGTTTAACTGATAACATATCTTCTCTTGCAAAGTGACTTGTAGATACACTGTAATAAAACAAAGATGACAATAAATAAAGACATACAGTCCAGAAAATAGGTGAAGGGAAGCTGCAACTTTGCAAAAGACTTAGTAAACATATAATTCAGAGAGGAGAACGAGCAGAATTTCAGAGAGAAGTCTCCAGAAAGAATGAGAGGGGAACAGATGAAATGGAAAAAGATTTTACAGACAAAATTCACTGATTAATAATTTGTAAAAACTTAAGGTTATAATAAAGGTGTATAATGCAAGTAAAACAATAATAACAGAATAAGAAAGACTGCCAGTAATTTCAAGAAAATTTTTCAAATGTTGGGCAAGAAAATCACGGTATAGAGCAAATGGGCCACACTGAAAAACGTACCTTCAAGAAGGATGGTTGGAGTCACCCAAAGTTTGAATGGGTAAGAAGCTGGAAGCTATCAGGGATGTGAGGAAGGAGCCATATTTCTCCCAAGAAGAAAAAGGGATGGCATTCAGAAACTCTAACAAGATATTAAAAGAAAACTAACACTGTGCATTGAAGGCAAAGTTTACTTTGGCATGGTTTGGAGTAACACTGGCGAAGTGCAAGGAAGAATAATTGATATTAATATTCTTTGAATGGCACAAAAATCTTATTTGTAGAAAAGGAAAATAAAATAATAATAGTATTCTACTAAGGATTTTCAGTGAATAATATGTACACTATCATCATCATGTAAACACATTTAACTGGAGCTTTGGGGGGTAGGGAGAGAATTAACCTAAAGTTAAGCATGATGCCTTAATTATAGTTATGGAGTAAAATGTAAATGCAATCAACCTTGACAATGTAAAAGCTAAAGTAAAATGACAGAAACTGAGGTGGGAGGAAAGCTGGGCAACTAAATTGAAAAGAGGCTGAGAGTCTAAACAACAAAACTCTCATTTATAGCAGGGAGTGTGTAGATAATTTAATCAGTTCATAAATCAATAAACAGAGAGGAAAGTGTTTTTTAAAGATATAGATAGAAATCCAAAAACAATGTTTTTCAGACTTCCCTGGTGGCGCAGTGGTTAAGAATGTTTGATCCCTAATCCGGGAAGATCCCACATGCCATGAAGCAATTAAGCCCGTGCGCCACAACTACTAAGCCTGCGCTCTAGAGCTTGCGAGCCACAACTACTGAACCCACATGCCACAACTACTGAAGCCCACGCGCCTAGAGCTCGTGCTCTGGAACAAGAGAAGCCACTGCAGTGAGAAGCTCGCGCACCACAACGAAGTGTAGCCCCCGCTCTCCGCAACTAGAGAAAGCCTGCGTGCAGCAACGAAGACCCAATGCAGCCAAAAATAAATTAATTTTAAAAAAACAATGTTTTCATAATATAACCTGTTATCTGATTTGATTTTTAACCCATGTGTATGTATTAATTTGATAAGAATTTAAGAAGAATAAGGAATAGTCTTTAGACTTAGATTTTAGATTTCACACAATCTAAAATGGTTTGGTGCTTCCTTGAACTTGTACTTGTCTCACCAGAAGATTTTCACATACTTTGACCACAGCTTCTTCCTATTGACAACGATTGTAAGACATCATCAACTGTGAGATATTAATACATCTCAATTTCAGAGATATTATAGTGTGAAAATAAAAATAAGGGCCTTAGATCAGTGCAATAAGGTAAATCAGATTTAATTCAGACAGATGGCCCTATTCACCTACAAGAAAATGTAACAGAAACCACTACAAAGTTGAACAGCTGATAGTGAAAAACACTGGTTCATTTCAAAGAACAGCTCATCAGCATGTTATCAGAGCTGCAGTGGGTAACAGAGCATCAGTACACAACCTTAGCTCTGGGCAATAATATGCAAATATTACTACTGAAAAAGGCCTCATTCTCTAAAGTGCTGCTGTAAGAAATCTATACATATTGAATCGTTAGTTCACAATTAAACAATAAAACAAAGGAGCTTAATTACCCACTTACTTAAGAGAAAGATCAGCCTCCTGTGAGCGCTCCAGAGACAATTACCTGAAGTTGATCACTGCATGATAAATTCCCAATCAGTAAAATGATTTTGCTACACTAAATTAAGCTGATAAATATTTACAACTGGAAAATAACAACATATGACATCTCTTCTGTTCATCGCAGGCATGCTCTGATTAACAAAATTTGCCTCAGTAAAATAGGCCACATACAGATTTTTCCATATAATATTATGCTTGTTGCCATCAAGAACATGGGTGATGAAGTATTTCTTAAGGAAACCCCCAAATAACCAAAAATCATTGGTTCTGGGCTCTTAAGTTGGCTTTGCAATTACGTATAAAAAGTCTATTTTTAAACTCTGTTTCAGGAATATTGCTAAAGATCTTTGATTTCTTACCTCCTCCAACCACTCTTCATAATCATTTTGCTTTTCAGATAATAATGAGTTCTCAATTCTTTGAGGCTACTACACCTATTCTGCAAATTTTGATGCTGTACTTCTGTTGTTTGCATATGTTCAGGCAGAGACATCATAGCACAACTGCCACCTGGCCTATATTTATCATAAGATATCATTAACAGGATAGTGATACAAATGTAATCTAGGAAAATATGTCAATGAATATACCAATTTCCATATATCTATATCTGTATATATTTAAAAACACCATCTTTAATATTATACAATCCAACAATTTCTAGTTTTTTTGCTTTAAAAAGGCAACAATGAGCATTCATGTCTATATCACTATATATGAATATTTGTATGTGTCTATAGCATGAATGCCCATAAATTTAACTGTTGAGTTAAAAAGTACAAATCATTTACTATTACAACTATTGTCCTCTAAAAATTTTTCCTCTTTCCTATTTACATCAGGCGAGTTCCTGTTTAATTTTGTGACTGTTAACTCATGATATTATTGAGCTTAGTTTATACACCTTTGAAAAAGCCTATCTTTAAGTATTTATATCTTCCTGCAAAACATGAGTGTTAACGTTCTAAACTGTCTAGAGATATGGTACTAGAAAGACGTGAGAATTTCTGGACATATTTCTGATAAAATTCATCTAAAACCATGTAAACTCTTCTTTCACTTCACCATTGTACATGTTAAAGTGTTGCCATGTACAAAATAAACAATGTGATTCCTAACAAACAAATAAACAAACAAAAAGACAAGGAGAGCATGTGAAGAGAAATCTAGTGGACGCTTGGAGATAAAGTCTGCAAATCTGCCAATAGAAGGATAACCACCAAAGGACTGGCCCTTGTCAGAGTGTCAGTTAATGTTGCTTAGGACACACTGTGAATATTTCAACAAAAAAGTGTTATTTTAATGCTCAGTTTTTTCCCACTATACTATTAATTCTTGTGTTAACACCACATATATTATTACACACCAATGACAGAAAGTTTTGCTAACAATATAATTTAAAGAGCACTATCAAAATCAACAATAGAAACACCGGACTTCTATGCTAAAAAGATTTTACTGTAAGGCAAGGTTATTTCAGCTAATTGAGTTGTATGTATATATACATATACATATTCTTATACATATACACACACAGACAGCTCTTGACTTAACATTTTTTGACTTTGCAATGTTGCAAAAGCGAAGAGCATTCAGTAGAAACCATACTTCGAATTTTGAATTTTGATCTTTTCCAGGGCTAGTGATATGTGGTCCGATCCTCTCTTGTGATGCTGAGGCAACGGCAGCAGTTCCAGCTCCCAGTCAGCCACATGATCACAAGGGTAAACAACTGATACACTTACAACTATTCTGTACCCAGACAAACATTCTGTTTTTCACTTTCAGTACAGTAGTCAGTAAATTACATGATATGCAATCATTTATTTTTACAAAGTTGGCTTTGTGTTAGATGATTTTGCCCAACTTTAGGCTAATGTAAATCATCTGAGCATGTTTAAGGTAGGCTAGGCTAAGCTATAATGTTCAGTAAGTTAGATGTATCAAATGCAATTTCGATTTATGATATTTTCAACTTATGATGGGTTTATTGGGACGTAACCCCATCATAAGTCAAGGAAGATCTGCCCATGTATTTTACATATAATCCTTGGTCTCTGATTAAAAAAAGGTTACCTGAAAATTCATTTTTTTCTGCTCTTCAAAATTGGACTGACTAGTCAATATTTTTAAATCTTTTAACCCATTGTCCAGCTTATCTCAAATGCATCTTTCTTCAGACAGCTAATAATTGATCCCATAAGGTCAATTTCTAGCTTCAGGTCAGTAAACAGGGTTTAAGGTTATCTATGACTTGGCATTAACGATACAGATTACGCCTTTCCTGCAGCCAGATACACAGAAAAGATAAAACAAATGCACAGCTAAAAGCAGCATGTTATAAAATATTTACCAGTTTACTGGCAAGAAATGTGGTCAAGACATAAAAGTATAGCAAAAAACCACAGCTATTTTCCATCACCATGCTTCTATCCTATAATTCAAGTGTACCATTTTGAAGGTCAATATTTTTTTAATAACTATGACAAAATAAAAAACAAACCTCAGCCTATCATTCAACAGTTCCTGATTCATTTACATTTTTATTTCCTTCTATTCTGAAAATAGACTTTTCTCAGTAGGTTAACGTAAATGTGTTTTGTTTTACAAATCAATATCCTCCTCCAGACAACTTTCTCTTCTTGGAATATGTCTTTTCTATCTGACTTCCATAACTCTGTCTCTATTTAGAGGTCAAGATAAAAAAAAAGAAAAAAGCTAATAATAGTAGTAATCATACTGTATACAAGCACTATGATTTAGGTAGCTTAACAAGTTCAATCATCACATCAACTTACAAGTTATACATTTTCCTTATTACAATTTTAAAATGAGGCTCTTAAGACTTAGAGAAGTTTCATTACTTGCATTAAAACCCCATTAACATTAACTGAAGAAATAGGAATTCTAATGAAAATTACTGTGATGATCCCAGACATTAACTTCTTGCTTCTATGTACTGCTTTTATTTACTATATAATATCCTTCCTCATTTTTCCCACTGGAAAGTCTTTTAAATGCATTAAATAATGTGTTTATTAGAAAGTATTTATAGTGGTCACAAAATTAACATCAAACGAGGTTAAACTGTGTCCAAATAAATGAGACAGATATGAATATAAAAATATAATCCACAATGAAAATGAATCTTTATGTAGCAAATATAGTTAGCATCAAAATAAAGAAACCTAGGACTGCAAGAAATATGGAAAGAAATTTTTTTAATTATCAAAGTATTTATTATTAATTTGTCTTACCACTCTATCACAAGACATATGAAGGAAAAAAAGTAAGGACAGAGAGGACTAAAAATTATAATTAACATATCACTGGTTTAAGAATTGATCTTCTTGAAACAGAGAATATATCTAGTTTTCACGGGCTGAAGGAATATAAATTGACCACTGAGGCAGAAAGATTCTCAATACATTTCTTAGAGTAAATGGTAAAATTGTAATATTAGAAATTTTTAATATTAATTTAGCACATTAACTGGTGAAAAGAGACAAAATGTATGATCATCACAGCAGATACAGTAAAAACATTTCAAAACACTCAATACTTTTTACATACAAAATGTAAATGATTAGTAAGTGAGGAATAAATGATATAATAAAATGATTAGTAAGTGAGGAATAAAAGGAAATATAAACACACACACACAGCAAATGTCATCTAAATGTTAGAACTATTTCCTTTCAAATAAGGAATAAAAGAGAAATGTATATTATTATATCTTATTGGAGATCCAAGCCAATGTAATAGGATAAGAATAAATTTGAGTTTCAAGGTAGAAAAGAATCTAACACCATACACAAAAATAAGCTCAAAATGGATTAAAGACCTAAATGTAAGGCCAGAAACTATCAAACTCTTAGAGGAAAACATAGGCAGGACACTCTATGACATAAATCACAGCAAGATCCTTTTTGACCCACCTAGAGAAATGGAAATAAAAACAAAAATAAACAAATGGGACCTAATGAAACTTCAAAACTTTTGCACAGCAAAGGAAACCATAAACAAGACCAAAAGACAACCCTCAGAATTGGAAAAAATTTTTGCAAATGAAGCAACTGACAAAGGATTAATCTCCAAAATTTATAAGCAGCTCATGCTGCTCAATGCCGAAAAACAAACAACACAATCCAAAAATGGGCAGAAGATCTAAACAGACATTTCTCCAAAGAAGATATACAGACTGCCAACAAACACATGAAAGAATGCTCAACATCATTAATCATTAGAGAAATGCAAATCAAAACTACAATGAGATATCATCTCACACCAGTCAGAATGGCCATCATCAAAAAATCTAGAAACAATAAATGCTGGAGAGGGTGTGGAGAAAAGGGAACCCTCTTGCACTGTTGGTGGGAATGTAAATTGATACAGCCACTATGGAGAACAGTATGGAGGTTCCTTAAAAAACTACAAATAGAACTACCATATGACCCAGCAATCCCACTAGTGGGCATATACCCCAAGAAAACCATAATTCAAAGAGTCATGTACCAAAATGTTCATTACAGCTCTATTTACAATAGCCCGGAGATGGAAACAACCTAAGTGTCCATCATCGGATGAATGGATAAAGAAGATGTGGCACATATATACAATGGAATATTACTCAGCCATAAAAAGAAACGAAATTGAACTATTTGTAATGAGGTGGATAGACCTACAGTCTGTCATACAGAATGAAGTAAGTCAGAAAGAGAGAGACAAATACCATATGCTAACACATATATATGGAATTTACAACAAAAAAATGTCATGAAGAACCTAGGGGTAAGACGGGAATAAAGACACAGACCTACTAGAGAATGGATTTGAGGATATGGGGAGGGGGAAGGGTAAGCTGTGACAAAGTGAGAGAGAGGCACGAACATATATACACTACCAAACGTAAGGTAGATAGCTAGTGGGAAGCAGCCGCATAGCACAGGGAGATCAGCTCGGTGCTTTGTGACCACCTGGAGGGGTGGGATAGGGAGGGTGGGAGGGAGGGAGACTAAAGAGGGAAGAGATATGGGAACATATGTATATATATAACTGATTCATTTTGTTGTAAAGCAGAAACTAACACACCATTGTAAAGCAATTATACTCCAATAAAGATGTGAAAAAAAGAAAAGAAAAAAAAGAATCTGCAAATTATTGAAAAAATAATAGGAGAGCTTAGCAAAAGAAATACAAAATTATTGTACAAAATCATTTATATTTGACACAAGGAGCAAACAACTAGAAAAATAATTACATATAACATCATTTAAAATAGCATGAGGGAATTTTAAGTACTAGAGAATAAATCTAACAAAAGCATTCAAAATCTCTAAGAGAATGCTATAAAATTTTATTGAGCTGTTAAATAATACCTAAAATATGAAAAAAATTGTTTTTCTCATTGTTATGTATTTATATATATTTTATATGTGTATGGAAGATTTTAGGCAAATATTAGGCAAAGCTACTAAAGAACAGAGAAATGGTACTTGCCCTGTTGTATACATGGATTTGTTATTCATAATTAAGAGAGTGTGGTCTTGATATTAGGATAGTCTGATAAATGAAGTATGGAGAAATAACCTGAGTCATAATGCATGTTTTATATCAATAATCAAATTAACATAGGTACCAAAATTAATAATTCAATCTAAATTATCCAGCTAACTACTTTTATTCTTTTTCCTTACATCACATAACACTTGCATGCAAAGTGCTGGAAATATGACAACTACAGTGTTTAATGTTTCTTCAAAATATCCACTACATTAAAAAAACCCCAACATATGTATAAACACATAACTGTTGACAATCACAAAAATAATTTTTTTTTTTTTTTTTGCGGTATGCAGGCCTCTCACTGTTGTGGCCTCTCCCGTTGCGGAGCACAGGCTCTGGACGCGCAGGCTCAGCGGCCATGGCTCACGGGCCTAGACGCTTTGTGGCATGTGGGATCTTCCCGGACCGGGGCACGAACCCATGTCCCCTGCATCGGCAGGCAGACTCTCAACCACTGCGCCACCAGGGAATCCCCACAAAAAGAATTTAAAAGAAAAATATATAACCTTCCTCTATTCGCCCTCTGAATTTCCAACTTCTTTCTCAAGTATGTATGTATGTGTGTATGTATATACACATATATAGTATTATATATTATAAACATTACTTTACTACTTATTTTTCTTATTTAATTCAACACAGAAATTCTTCCATTAAGACATACAGATCTAATTTATGTTTAATTGTTGTATAATATCCCTTTAATTGTTGTATAATATATAATATTATATCTAATATTATATTAGATATAATATCTAAATAAATAATATTTAGCAAATATTTCAAAAATTCCCTATTCAAAGATTCAGAATTTTATTTTTCAAGATTTGATCCTATAAACAAGACTGCAACATTGCAAACAAGACTAAATTTCTCTAAATTATTAGAGAAATGCAAATCAAAACTACAATGAGGTATCACCTCACACCAATTATAATGGGCATCATCAGAGAATCTACAAACAAATGCTGGAGAGGGTGTGGAGAAAAGGGAACCCTCTTGCACTGTTGGTGGGAATGTAAATTGATACAGCCACTATGGAGAACAGTATGGAGGTTCTTTAAAAAACTAAAAATAGAATTACCATATGACCCAGCAATCCCACTACTGGTCATATACCCAGAGAAAACTATAATTCAAAAAGACAGATGCACCCCAATGTTCATTGCAGCACTATTTACAATAGCCAGGTCATGGAAGCAACCTAAATGCCCATCGACAATGAATGGATAAAGAAGATGTGGTACATATATACAATGGAATATTATTCAACCCTAAAAAGGAACAAAATTGGGTCATTTGTAGAGATGTGGATGCATCTAGAGACTTCATACAGAAAAACAAATATCGTATATTAACACATATATGTGAAACCTAGAAAAATGGTACAGATGAACCAGTTTGCAGGGCAGAACTAGAGACACAGATGTAGAGAACAAACGTATGGACACAAAGGGGGAAAAGTGGTGGGGGGTGGTGGGGGGATGAACTGGGAGATTGGAATTGACATGTATACACTAACATGTATAAGATAGATAACTAATAAGAACCTGCTGTATAAAAAATAAAATTCAAAAAAAATCATTATATGAGTTTTTACTTTAATAAATGTTGCCAGATTATTTTCACATATATTACAGGTTATTTACAATCCCCATTAGTACATTTTCCCTCCTCTTGTCATCACTGGAAGTTATCATTCTTTATTTTGCTGATTTCACAGAGAAAAATAATATCTTCTTTGCTTTTATATATTTCCCTGAATATGAGTAAGACTAAGAATTTTTTCAAGTTTATTAAACATTTTAATTTCCTTTCCTAACTATTGATTCGTATCTTTTCTTCAGTGTTCTATTGGGTAGTTTCTCTTTTTCTCATTAACTATAGAAAGTTTTTGTTTATTACTGTTAATAAATGATTACATATGTTTCATAATTATTTGGATGCCAACCTAGCATTCATTATTTTTTGCTTTGTAGTGAGTTTCTTCCCACCCCTATGTATACATTTTAATTTCTTAGTCTTATTTAGGAAGATCCCCCTCCAAATTTGCAAAAATATAATCCTTATTTTCTTTTTCATTCTTTTAAATTTTTCCTTAGAAAAATCTCTCTACAATTTATTTGGCACATTATATTGTATATATATCTGATTTTTTTTTTACAACCAAATCTAGGACCAACTATGAAAGTACCATGGATTATATATGCCACATTTTCCCCCACTTAATTAAAATGCCATATTTTCATTTACTTTATTCCAGAATATATTTTAATCTCCTTCTGGACCTCAACTCTACAGTCTGATTCACTGATCTGTGTCTTTTTCTCCGTTATTTTCTTATATCTGTGAATTTTAGGCTTTATTAAAGGACACACAATCTGGTAAAGCAAGATCTCCATTACTCTTTTATAATTTTTATAATTATTCCTTTCTCTATCACGGCAAAATTTGAAGCATCAATGTATTTGTACACTTGTAACCCATTATCTCTAGACTCAAATTTCCAAAAATCTATTCTTTTGACCCTGAGCAGTGCTCAAGACCATTTCAGGAGTCCAGAAAGTAAGAAAACTTTTCATAATTAAAGGTGTTATTTGCCCATTTTACTGTAATGATATTTGCACTATTAAAGCAAAAGCATTGATGGGTAAAACTTCTGGCATCTTAGCATGAATCAAGCAGTGGCACAAAACTTTACTGGTATTCACTGTATTTTTCACCACAACACACAGGAAAAGAGAAAAAAATCTAACTTACTTAAAAATGTCCTTGATGAAACAGAAAAATTATTTTATTAAGTATCAACCCGAGTTTATATTTTTAATAGTCTATGTGACAAAATAGGACATACATATAGAGCACTTCTTCTTCATATGAAAAGTACAGTGGTTGTCTCAAAGAACAACATTTACATAATTTCTTGTTTTGATTTACAGGCTGAATCCTTGCTTTTTTCCATTAAACGTATTTTTACAAAAAAGGATAACTGACAAACTGATTTTCCAGGCAGAGTTATTTGGCAAACATTTTCTCAAAAATGAATGAAGTAAGCATACCATTTTAAGAAGAACTCACAGTATTTGTTGCCAATGATGAAATTCAAGCTTTCAAGCAAAAATTAGAATTTTGGAAAACTTATATCTTCTATAATAAGATTGAGAGCCTTTCACAAGTTACAGTCTTTTCTGATGAAATGAGTGGTGATATTAGCAAGTGTTATTTTTATATTGTATAATGAAAAGCATCAACATTTGGAAGATCTGTATAACTCAGGAAACCAATAGTTTTTCCATTTGACTAATTCATTATATCACAACGTTTTCATGAATAAAATATTCATTCAACATCTAAGACCAATTTAACTGAATATGAAAGGTTTAATTCAACTAAAGATGAAAAGTTTTTATAGGTTTAAGATTCCACACTGAAACTAAACTTTAAGAAACTGCCATCTGTCAAGTTTTAATGTAGTATAAAAAAATATTTGCAATTATGTGAAGACTATTAAAATGTGCTTCCTTTTTCCAACTACATATCTGTGTGAGGCCAAAGTTTCTTTTTATATTTCAATCTAAACACCATATTGCAACAGATTGAATAAAAAATCATATATGATAATCAAGTTATCTTCTATTAAACTAGACAGTAAAGAGATTTTTTTTAATGTAAAACAATAATACTATTCCTATGACTTATTTGGAAAATGTTATTTTTCATTAAAAGTATGTTTTAAGCTAACATGAAATGTATTTATTATTATCTTTAAATAAAATACTTTTAAAATTTCTCACTTTTAATTTCTAAAAGTAAAAATTGATAGACACAATTCACATAAACAAAAGCTCTTTGGAGGAATTTCATTAATTTTTAAGAGTGACTAAAATTCCTAGGACCCCAAAATGCTGATCTAGACACACCAGTATGTCACTAAACACTGTTTGGGAAACTTAGCTTTAAAGGTTTTGTAAATTCATATGTGAAATCTGCACTTGCTAGATTTTGAAACTACCATTCTATTTTCTTACGTTAAGTTTTAGCCTTTTTACTTACAAGTTTTTTGTAAGTTTATAGGATAAGTTTTTTACTTACTTTGCATCAGTATGGGCAGTTTTTGTTTTGGTAAGACAGTATTTCTCCTAGATTTTCAAATATATAACCATAGAGTGACATTCAATGATCTTTGATATATTTATTTAATCTGTTTTATACCTGTATTCATATACTCATCTCAGTCTGAATACTGAATATCTTTTTTACTCTTTCTTTTATTAGGCTTTCAGAAATTTAACTATTTTATTATTATTTTATGGAGCTGCATCTGGAATCTTTTTATTGCTTCCATTCATTCATTTACTTCAGTTTCTAATTGTTATCTTTATAAATGATATTCTAATCCTTCTAGTTGTTTCTTATTTTACTGCTTACTTCATAATTTGAAGACGAATACTAAGTTAATTTTTCCTTTTATTGTTATCATGAGAACATTTAAGGCAAATTTATTTTTTCCTAGGATTACCTGTGTATGGTTTAAATAGGTCCCATTTTTGAAGTATAAAATCTTCGCATCCTTGTTTCAGTGGCTTCATTTGGTTTGGCTTGTTTGTTTTTAGAAGGATTCTTAGTTTCTTATTGATTAAAATTTTTCCTATTCCTTATGGTTTTAACTATTTTTGATATAAAAACTATATAGAATACAACAAACTCTTGGATACCCAAAACGCAGCATCAAAAATCAATTTGAATATGATTGACGCTTCTTCTTTACTTAACCCCAACCCCTATGTCACCATCCTCCACTTACCAAAGGTTCTCAGTTATCCAGACTTATATAATTTTCATTTCTTTGCATGGCTTTATAATGACCATATTTGTCAAACATTATCTTGTTTCATTTGAAAAGTTGTGAAACTTTATGTAAATCATATTTTTTTGTATTCTTCTATTTGCTTTTTAATTGAAACCTTGTACTTGAAAGATACATGTGGCTGTATTTTAATTTTCTCTGTACATTAATTGCACTGTGTAAACATAATACAGTTATCTCTTTTCATAATAAACACAAATTATTTCCTGTTTATCACTATGTCAAGGAATACTATTTCAAACTATTATATGTTGTGCACTCTTCTTTCATTTGTCCTTGAGATAATGTGTGACCATTAGTGATTGTTAGAAAGGATGAGGATCTTTTTATAAGCTTATTGATGATTCTTGTTTCATTATCTGTTAACTTCCAGGATATGTACTATATATAGATAGGTAGAGAGATAGATAACTGAATTGTTTGTTTTAATTTATAAATGAATGAAAGATAGAGAATGAATCATCTTTACAAATCCAAATTTTAAAAATTCTATATGTTTGTAAATATCTTCTGTTCCAGAATGTGAGCTATCTTTCATTTTTCAAATAATGACATTGATGAAAAGAATTAATTTTCCTTTTATTGTTTAGGAACTTTGTGTCTTTTTAAAGAAACCCTTCTCCACTTTAAATCCTAAAGATATTCTCTTATTTTATCACCTAAAAACTTGAGGGTTTTTTTTCCACTGAAATTTTAATTGATTGCTACATATGGTATGAGATAGGCATCCAATTTTATTTTTATTCATATGGAGAGCCAATTGTCCTACTATCATTTACTAAATATGCTTTCTCACAGATCTAGAATGGCACTTCTGTCATATATTAATTGTGGATTTTTTCTGACGTTTGTATTCATTTCCCTTGATCTAGCTGCCTACCGCTACATCAATAATAGAATATCTTAATGTTTTATTGAAGCGGTAGCATTGTCTATGTTTAAGTACAGAGGTTCTGGAGAAAGTCTGCTGATTTGAATCCTACAACCCCATCCACTAGCTAGATAGCAAAAGGAAAGTCATTTAATCTCTCAGCACCTCCTGTTGTCTTATATGTAAAATTGGAATAATAATATTGTCTGTTTCATATGATTGTTATGGGAATTATAAGAATGAATGTTATGGGAATTATAAGAATTATATGAATGAATGAAGAATATGGGAATTATAAGAATGAATTCTTATTATAAGAATAAGAATGAATTATAAAGCATTTGAATACTGTTTATAACATAATAATATAGAATTTTTAACCATTATCATTTCCTGTAAAATTCTACATGTATTTAGAACTTCTAAAATGGGTTTCAATAACATGTATACTTTTCTCCATAAAGATCTCATATCTATTTTGTTAAATTTATTCCTTGATAACTTTATTGCTATTACAAATGCTGTCTTTTTATCTTTATTTTTGTTCATTCTATTATTTTCATCCAGTATTGAGATATAATTGACATACAGCACTGTATAAGTTTAAGGTACACAGCATAATGATTTGATTTACATACATCATATAATGATAATCACAGTAACTTTAGTAAATACCCATCATCTCATACGGACACAAAATTAAAGAAATAGAAAAAAATTTTTCCTTGTGATGAGAACTCAGGATTTAGACAGAAAAATGCTGTCTTTTTAAATATTAAATTTTCCAAATTTATGTTGCTAGTGTATAAGAATTATTCTTGCTGTAGCATAATTGCTGCACTCGATAATTCTAATAATCCATTGGTAGGTTCTTTTAAATTGTAGAAAATTCTAGTCTGGAATAATGACAATTTTGTTTCTTTTCAATCTTAATATCTATTATTTGTTTTTCTCATCATATTGCACTGGCTAGAGAAGCTAGCCAGTCAGCAGGTATCCTGGTGTAATTTCTAAAATTACCCCCACTAATTGTGTGTTTGATTTGGAGTTTACTAGATTCTCATTATTAGGATTAAAAAGTTTTATTTAATTCCTAGTTTGATTAATATTTGAGTTTTTTTGCCTACTGATATAATCATTTGTTCTTTCTCCATGATCTCTTATAGTGGTAGATTACCTAAACAGATTTTCTAATGGTAAAACATTCTTGTATTCCTAGGATCAAACCAACTTGGGCATGATGTCTATTTTAATAATACAGTGCTGGATTCATCTTGATGATATCTTATTTAGGACTTTTACACTTACGTTCATGAATGAAATTGTCCTGAGATTATCATTTATATTGTAATCTTTTAAAGGAATTTGTATGAAAGTCACACTGAGTCCATTAAAAGAGATTTTTCCTGTTTTTCTATTCTCTAGAAGAGTTTACATAAGCTTGGAATCATCTGATCCTTTAATGTTTAAAGCTTGTGTTTCTGTATGAAGACAACTTCCGATTCAATTCTTATAATAAGGTTAAAACTTTAGATTTTATAATTCCTCTTAATTTCATTTTTGGTAGTAGTTTCATTTTATCTGCCTAAGAAATTATTTATTTCTTTCTGAGATTTCAAATTCCTTAACATGAAATTGCATATAATTTTTAAAATTATTTTAAATTTGTTTTGTCTGAGATCATATTCTATTATTCATTCTTAATATTAATTACGCTCTCTCTTTTTATCTTTAATCAATCTTGCCAAATATTGTTTCTATTTTATTTTCTTTTTATTATGTATTTCAATAACTTTTAAAATTTTTTCTTATATTACCTGCCTTGTAGGTTAGTTTTTTTGTTGTTGTTTTGGTTTTTATGATTTATTTCTCAATTCCTATTTTCAATCCTTATGATAGATATTTTTGTTCACTGATTTTCAACCATTCTACTTTTCTAATATAAGCAGTTAAGGATATAAATTTCCTTCTGAATACAATATTCCATAAATCTAGACATGTGCTTTGTATTATTCTTTAGCTCTAAATATTCACTAATGTCAATTATGAAATATACTTTGATACATGAGTGGTTTGTAAGTTGGGTTCCTTTTCCCCCACTAAAGGTAGAGATTTTTTATTTTGATGTTAAATTTAATAATATAATCGTTTTAACCACATGTGTTCTCTATAGTGGGAATGATTTGAAATTTGCTGAGACTTAGTTTATGGCCTAATGTGTGGTCAATATTTCTTAATTTATGTGATTTTGAGGGAAAAAATATGTATTCTTTTTTTCTGGGAGCAAAGTAAATGTGAGGAACTGAATGATCTCCAAGTATAGGTCTCAGATCACTCTCTAATATCCAACCATTTCCTTTATTTTGTTTACAGTATCCAACCTTGGTTCTGTCTTATGATAAAGACTATCTCTACATCAAGAAGAAATTTGTTAACAAGACAAAAAAGAGGTGGAGAGTTGGATATTGCTTTTCTCTGTCTCTAAATACCTCAGGCATTGCAAAAATTAAAAAAAAAATTATATGGTAGTTCCCAGCCATGCCATTAGAATTTGCTATAGCCACCTAATTCTCTGAGCTCCATGGGGTCTGGATGCTGAGCATAAAATTCATCCTCCTTCACGCTCTCTATCAGTTGTGTTCCAATGGAAAAACACGAATGCAACGGCAAGGACTGAGAAGAAAATTAGTTAATACTGAAATCGTATTCTCTCCATCAGTATTATACTTCCATCACCTTTGCATATTTTGACTTTTTAAAAAAATTTTTGGCTGTGCACAGCCTTTCTCTAGTTGCTGCAAGAGGGGGCTACTCTTTGTTGCAGTGCACTGGCTTCTCACTGAGGTGGCTTCTCTTGTTGCAGAGCACAAACTCTAGCTGTGTGGGCTTCAGTAGTTGTGGCATGTGGGCTCAGTAGCTGTGGCTCACAGGGTCTAGAGCACAGGCTCAGGAGTTGTGGCACGTGGGCTCAGTAGTTGTGGCTCACAGGGTCTAGAGCACAGGCTCAGTACTCTGCGACATGTGGGATCTTCCCGAACCAGGGATTAAACCCGTGTCCCCTGCATTGGCAGGTGGATTCTTAACCACTGTGCCAACAAGGAAGTCCTATTTTGACTTACTATTGAATACTTTTCTAATTATATTTAATGAGCAGCATATAGACTCTAATATTCTATTCCCAAAACTAAAACAAGTATTTTAGTCACTTTAACTTTGCAAGAGATAATTCAGAATACATTTTACTCAATTATTTTTGTAATCACTTTTTTTCACTAATCACTAATCACATTTTTTTTCACAAATCACTGATCACTTCCCCTGGCCTGAAATTTCCTAAATAATACTTTAAATTTACCAGTATCTGTACCCTCAATGTACTTTGCTCTTCCATGTTCAATTTGTGTAATTCAATAAAACAATATGCTAAAATTGAACATGTGAAATTTGGAATCCAGTAGTCTTGAGTTTGACTTCCAGCTTTGACATTTGCTGGTTTGGTGGCCCTGGGCTAATCAGTTTATCCACATGGGACTCTGTTCTCTTGCCCATAAAAGGGGGAAATAAAAGATTCTTGAGAGTATTATTCTAGGGATTGGAATTAATACATTAATTTTTTTTTAACATAGAGGTACTTTTATCATAAGTAATTAAAAAATAATAAGTATTGTTTTGAGTCACACATATGCAATGTCTTTCTTTTAATTCATATATCCACACATGCCTAGAGATGGAAAAAGAGAGAAATTTGTTTTTCTTTTCATCATACTGTGAGTGAAGACCAACCTGAGAAACAACTCTAAAAAATCAAGTTTTAGTGTAGAAGGCTATCTTACTAGCTCTGGTTGTTTAAAAAAGTAGAATTTGGAAGTAAAATAATAGATACAAAAGTAAGCCCCTAATTATTTTCAATGGAAGACTTTAGAAGTCATGAGGATTAGAAATTTTCCTTCTATACCTATTCCATTTACCACAGATTCATGAGGCTCTAAATTATAGCTAGAGGTCAATTTCATTTTGCTGCAATTTTTTATATGGATTTTTTCCCCAAGTAGGATTGGAAAGATAGCATTAGAAAGTATAGGAAGGCTTTAATTATAGAGGTTCCATATTCAAATTATGGGTAAACGAAATCTACAATTACTTTTTGCATTATACCTAAATCTGAATGCATAGTGTGTTTCTAAGGAGTGGACCAGTTACAAAATTGAATTTAATATGAAGTATTGAGAAGTGGGAGAATAATTGGCTAAACCTCCAGACTTCTAAGGTAAGCCTGGAAAAGCACTAAAGAGAAGACAGTCATATAATACAGAAAAAAGAAAAAAAACAAATTTAAGTGAGCATGTCTTTAATTTGGTTACCTGTTTGAAGAAGAACTTTTGATTAAGGATACTTCTACCTTTCTGATTGAAAGCAGAGCTGGCAGTAGGATAATAGATACAAAGTAAGCCCCTAATATCTTTAATGGTAGGCTCTAGAAGTCATGAGGATTAGACGTTTGTCTTACAAACATATTCCACTTACCACAGATTCATGGTGATCAAAATTATAGCTAAAGAACATTTTCACTTCTGATAGAAAGGAACTCATTCACTGCCTTTTACCCATATGGTCAATAACTATGAAATAATATAGTCTCATTTTCTAAGAAAACTAATTCTTATAGTGGCTCAATAATTCTTCAAGAGGCAAGAGAATGTGTATGGCACTCAAATAAAGGATGCTTTGTTATCTTTCAAGGTCTTCAAATCTTACCTTATAAGCAACAGAGTTCTGAGACCACTGAAGATCAAACACGTCAAAGCTTAGTTTAGCAGCTTCATTCACATCCCCTGGACTCTTGTACCAACTTACATTTCATCCAACTTTTTTCTCTTTGTTCCTTTACATACATATGCCTCATTCCAAAGATATGTGTCATTCCAGAAACATGGTTTGCAGTTTTACAATAGTATTGTATATTTAATGTGTTAAATAATAGATGACATTTATTGAGGCTTTACTATTTCTCAATGACTGTGTTAAGAATGTCTTAAGCACTGTTTTACAGAAACTCACAGCAACGTGAAGAGACTAGCAATATTTTAAGATCAGGGCTAATCTCTAAAATATGACTACCTGGAAAGCCTGGGAATTGCAGTGGCAAACCTAGAACATCATCTAGAAGGAAGCATACTTAGGGACTCAAGAAAGAGACTGATATGCTAATTCATACAGAAAACCAAGGGTCCAGGCAACAGAGAGTTCCAGGTTATCATGTATACAACTCTGCATCTTTTTCCACTAGAATACTGAAGACAGGAAGTAAAAGACTGCAGAATAATAAAATCCAAAAATCTCAGTCAAAAGGGACTTCTGGGATAATTTAGTTCAACACTCCACTTAATGTAAGAATCCTCTCTGTGAAAAGGAACACAAGTAGTTTAATGGATTAAGTGGAATGACAAAGGTTTAGTTTAAAATTATGACCAACCATACAAACAAAACAACAACCATACAAAGAGCAAATAAAACATCAAAGAGTGGATGGGAAAGAGATCCAGTAAAGATGTTGACTCTTGAAAAGACTCTTCAAGGAGGAGTTCTGTCCCAAGATGGTGAGTTTTAATCCATGGCTCTTCTGGTGATCAGATAAATTAAGCATACATGGAAGTGAATGGTACCCAACAGGGTTGGAAGAGGAAATCTAAATCACGGCAGAATAAGGAACAGAATCCCAGAAAAATGCTATTGACGTTAGTCAGTGGAAGGATAGATAGACATTACTGGCTAAAAGAGTCATAGGGGCAAAAACATGGAGGCAGAAAAGAGCATGAGGTTTAGACTGAAAGTGGCTTCATAAATGTCCAGGCCTTGTGTAACAAGCATAGAGCAAAGCCATGCCATGAAATATCTGGCATATTATATATAAAAATTTATATTTTATTCTGAAGGCAAGGTAGAAATGTGAACAATGGATTGTACGGACACTCATTTTAAACAAAAGGGACTAATTTGGGGTTATTTCTGAATTTTAAATGATGAATGTTGAAAGCCTAAAAGCAGAGAGTAGTGGTGAGATGGAGAGAATTATTTAATCCACTTAATAGAGAGAGTGGGTGATGTAAAAGAATAGAGTTTCTGTCTTGAGCAGCCAGGGAGAGAGTAGTGTCATTCATGAATCCCAGGCTCTAATTCATTGGGTATCAAGAAAGATCAAGCACTTAACTTATCAAGGATGTTCTGTGGAGGGATTCAGTATTAGACGTGTTGAACTTGAGCTACCCCAAGGACATTTATGAAGAGATGTTTAAAAGTCAATTGGATATGGACTTCTGCAAGGCCCAGGTGAGAAAGAATCACCTGAGTCCTGGGTAAGAACCTTCAGAGTTCTTTGGGACTAGAGGAATCCTGAAACCATGGATCACCTATATATGCTTTGAGACATGCTTTAGATGTTTTTTATGGAAGCCCTGCAGCTGCCCTAAAAATTGAATGTATCGTGGAAAAGACCTATGCCATGTGGCTGACAGGGTCTTGGTGCTCTGGACAGGTGTCAGGCCTGTGTCTCTGAGGTGAGAGCCGAGTTCAGGACATTGGTCCACCAGAGATGTCCAGGCTCCACGTAATATCAAACAGTGAAGGCTCTCCCACAGATCTCCATCTCAACGCTAACACCCAGCTCCACTCAAGGACCAGCAAGCTAAGGTGCCCAAAACCCTATGCCAAACAACTAGCAAGACAGGAACACCACCCCACCCATTAGCAGAGAGGCTGCCTAAAATCAAAATAAGTTAACAGACACCCCAAAACACATCACTGGACGTGGTTCTGCCAACCAGAAAGACAAGATCCAGCCACATCCACCAGAAAACAGGCACTAGTCCCCTTCACCAGGAAGCCTACACAACACACTGAAACAACCTTAGCCACCGGAGGCAGACACCAAAAAGAACAGGAACTACGAACCTACAGCCTGTGAAAAGGAGACCCCAAACACATTACGTTAAGCAAAAGGAGAAGACAGAAAATACACAACAGATGAAAGAGCAAGGTAAAAACCCACCAGACCAAAGAAATGAAGAGGAAATAGGCAGTCTACCTGAAAAGGAATTCAGAGTAATGATAGTAAAGATGATCCAAAATCTTCAAAATAAAATGGAGAAAATACAAAAAACGTTTAACAAGGACCTAGAAGAACTAAAGAGCAAACAAACAATGATGAACAACACACACACACACACAAATAAAAATTCTCTAGAAGGAATCAATTGCAGAATAACTGAGGCAGAAGAACGGATAAGTGACATGGAAGATAAAATAGTGTAAATAACTACTGTAGAGCAGAATAAAGACAAAAGAATGAAAAGAATTCAGGACAGTCTCAGAGACGTCTGGGACAACATTAAATGCACCAACATTCGAATTATAGGGGTCCCAGAAAAAGAAGAGAAAAAGAAAGGGACTGAGAAAATACTGAAGAGATTATAGTTATAAACTTCCCTAATATGGGAAAGGAAATAGTCAATCAACTCCAGGAAGTGAAGAGAGTCCCATAAAGGATAAATCCAGGGAGAAACAGGCCAAGACACATATTAATCAAACTATCAAAAATTAAATGCAAAGAAAAATTATTAAAAGGAGCAAGGGAAAAACAACAAATAACATACAAGGGAATCCTCATAAGGTTAACAGCTGATCTTTCAGAACACACTCTGCAAGCCAGAAGGTAGTGGCAAGACATATATAAAGTGATGAAGGGGAAAGCCCTACAACCAAGATTACTCTACCCAGTAAGGATCTCATTCAGATTTGATGAATAAACTAAAACCTTTACAGACAAGCAAAAGCTAAGAGAATTCAGCAGCACCAAACCAGCTTTACAACAAATGCAAAAGGAAATTCTCTAGGGAGGAAACACAAGAGAAGGAAAAGACCTATAATAACAAACCCAAAACAATTAGGAAAATGGTAATAGGAATATAAATATCAATAACTACCTTAAATGTAAATGGTTTAAATGCTCCAACCAAAAGACATACACTGGCTGAATGGATACAAACAGAAGACCCGTATACATGCTGTCTAAAAAGACCCACTTCAGACCTAGGGACACATAGAGAGTGAAAGTGAGGGGATGGAAAAAGATATTCCATGCAAATGGAAATCAAAAGAAAGCTGAAGTAGCAATCCTCATATCATAAAAAACAGACTTTAAAATTAAGACTATTACAAGAGACAAAGAAGCACACTACATAATGATCAAGGGATCAATCCAAGAAGAAGATATAACAATTGTAAATATTTATGCACCCAACATAGGAGCACCTCAACACATAAGGCAAATGCTAACAGGCATAAAAGGGAAAATTGACAGTAACACAATGATACTAGGGGACTTTAACACTCCAGTTTCACCAATGGACAGATCATTCAAAATGAAAATAAATAAGGAAACACAAGCTTTAAATGATACATTAAACAAGATGGACTTAATTGATATTTATAGGACATTTCATCCCCAAAGAACAGAATATACTTTCTTCTCAAGTGCTCATGGAACATTGTGCAGCATAGATCATATCTTGGGTCACAAATCAAGCCTTGGTAAATTTAAGAAAATTGAAATTGTATCAAGTACCTTTTCCAACCACAACGCTATGAGACTAGATATCACTTACTGGAAAAAATCTGTAAGAAATACAAACACACAGAGGCTAAACAATACACTACTTAATAACCAAGAGATCACTGAAGAAATCAAAGAAGAAATCAAAAAATACCTGGAAAAAATGACAATGAAAACTCGACGAGCCAAAACCTATGGGATGCAGCAAAAGCAGTTCTAAGATGGAAGTTTATAGCAATACAATCCTACTTCACGAAACAAGAAAAATCTCAAATAAACAACCTAACTTTACACCTAAAGCAATTAGAGTAAGAATAATAAAATAAAGCCAAAGTTAGCAGAATGAAAGAAATCATAAAGATCAGATCTGACATAAAGGGAAAAGAAATGAAGGAAACAATAACAAAGATCAATAAAACTAAAATCTGGTTCCTTGAGAAGGTAAACAAAATTGAAAAACCATTAGCCAGACTCATCAAGAAGAAAAGGGAGAAGACTCAAATCAACAGAATCAGAAATGAAAAAGCAGAAGTAACAATGGACACTTCAGAAATAAAAAGTATCATGAGAGACTATAGCAAGCAACTCTATGGTAATAAAATGGACAACCTGGAGAAATGGACAAATTCTTAGAAAAGCACAACCACCCGAGACTGAACCAGGAAGAAAGAGAAAACATAAACACACCAATCAGAAGGACTGAAATTGAAACTGTGATGAAAAATCTTCAGGCAAACAAAAGCTGAGGATCAGATGGCTTCACAGGCGAATTCTAACAAATATTTAGAGAAGAGCCAACACCTATCCTTCTCAAACTCTTCCAAAATATAGCAGAGGGAGGAACACTCCCAAACTCATTCTAAGAGGCCACCAACACCCTGATACCAAAACTGGACAAAGATGTCACAAAGAAAGAAAACTACAGGCCAATATCACTGATGAACATAGATGCAAAAATCATCAACAAAATACTAGTAAACAGAATCCAACAGCACATTAAAAGGATCATACACCATGATCAAGTGGGGTTTAACCCAGGAATGCAAGGACTCTTCAATATACACAAATCAATCAATGTGATAAACCATATTAACAAATTAAAGTAGAAAAATGATATGATCATCTCAATAGATGCACAAAAAGCTTTCAACAAAATTCAACACCGATTTAAGACAAAAACACTCCAGAAAGTAGGCTTAGAGGGAACTTACCTCAACGTAATAAAGGCCATATATGACAAATCCACAGACAACATTATTCTCAATGGTGAAAAACTGAAACCATTTTCACTAAGATCAGGAGCAAGACAAGGTTGCCCACTCTCACCACTCTTATTCAACATAGTTTTGGAAGTTTTAGCCACAGCAGTAAGAGAAGAAAAAGAAATAAAAGGAATCCAAATCAGAAAAGAAGAAGTAAAGCTGTCACTGTTTGCAGATGACATGATACTATACATGGAGAATCCTAAAGACTCTACCAGAAAACTCCTAGTCAATGAATTTGGTAAAGTAGCAGGATACAAAATTAATGCACAGAAATCTCTTGCATTCCTATACATTAATGATGAAAAATATGAAAGAGAAATTAAGGAAACACCCCATTCACCATTGTAAGAAAAAGAATAAAATACCTAGGAATAAACCTACCTAAGGAGACAAAAGACCTGTATGCAGAAAACTATGACAGTGATGAAAGAAATTAAAGATGATACAAACAGATGGACAGATATACCATATTCTTGGATTGGAAGAATCAACATTGTGAAAATGACTCTACTACCCAAAGCAATCTACAGATTCAATGCAATCCCTGTCAAACTACCAATGGCATTTTTCACAGAACTAAAACAAAAAATTTCACAATTTGTATGGAAACACAAAAGACCCTGAATAGCCAAAGCAATCTTGAGAAAGAAAAACGGAGCTGGAGGAATCAGGCTCCTGGACTTCAGACTATACTACAAAGCTACAGTAATCAAGACAGTATGGTACTGGCACAAAAACAGAAATATAGATCAATGGAACAGGATAGAAAGCCCAGAGTTAAAACCACACATATCACCTTATTTTTGATAAAGGAGGCAAGAATATACAATGGAGAAAAGACAGCCTCTTCAATAAGTGGTGCTGGGAAAACTGGACAGCTACATGTAAAAGAATGAAATTAGGACACTTCCTAACACCACACACAAAATGGATTAAAGACCTAAATGGAAGACCAGATTTTATCAAACTCTTAGAGGAAAACACAGGCATAACACTCTATGACATACATCACAGCAAGATCCTTTTTGACCCACCTTGTAGAGAAATGGAAATAAAAAAAAAATTAACCAACTGCACTTAATGAAACTTAAAAACTTTTGCACACCAAAGGAAACCATAAACAAGATGGAAAGACAACCCTCAGGAGAAAATATTTGCAAATGAAGCAACTGACAAAGGATTAATCTCCAAAATATACAGATAGCTCATGCAGCTCAATATCAAAAATACAAACAACCCAATCCAAAAAGGGCAGAAGACCTAAATAGACATTGCTTCAAAGAAGATATACAGATGTCCAACAAACACATGAAAGAATGCTCAACATCACCAATTATTAGAGGAATGCAAATCAAAACTACAATAAGGCATCACCTCACACCAGTCAAAATGGGCATCAGAAAATCTACAAATATCAAATGCTGGAGAGGGTGTGGAGAAAAGGAAACCCTCTTGCACTGTTGGTGGGAATGTAAATTGATACAGCCACTATGGAGAACAGTATGGAGGTTACTTAAAAAACTAAAAATAGAACTACCATACGACCCAGCAATCCTACTACTGGGCATATATCCTGAGAAAACCATAATTCAAAAAGAGTCAGGTACCACAATGTTCATTGCATTTCTATTTACAATAGCCAGTACATGGAAGCAACCTAAGTGTCCATCGACAGATGAATGGATAAAGGAGATGTGGCACATATATGCAGTGGAATATTACTCAGCCACAAAAAGAAACGAAACTGAGTTATTTGTTGTGAGGTGGATGGACCTAGAGTCTGTCATACAGAGTGAAGTCAGAAAGAGAAAAACAAATACTGTATGCTAACACATATATATGGAATCTAAAAAAAAAAAAAAGGTCTGAAGAACCTACAGGCAGGACAGGAATAAAGATGCAGATGTAGAGAATGGACTTGAGGACATGGGGAGGGGAATGTGTAAGCTGGCATGAAGTGAGAGAGTGGCATGGACTTATATACACTACCAAATGTAAAATAGATAGCTAGTGGGAAACAGCCGCATAGCACAGGGAGATCAGCTCAGTTCTTTGTGACCACCTAGAGGGGTGGGATAACAAGGGTGGGAAGGAGATGCAAGAGGGAGGAGACATGGGGATATATGTATATGTATAACTGATTCACTTTGTTATAAAGCAGAAACTAACACACCATTGTAAAGCAATTATACTCCAATAAAGATGTTAAAAAAAAAAAGAAATCAATTGGATAAAGAATACTGGACCTCCAGAGAGAGAGCTGGGTCAAGTTCAGTCCTTAACACAATACACAACATTTAGTAGAATGAACTAATGACGCACACACACTCACTCACTTCTGCATAGAAAAAAAAAAATGTGTTTGAGATACTTTTTAAAGAAATCCCCAGTGGCAAAGATTTTAAATAGTAAATCACAACTTTATCTGCTTTCTTTAAGAGATGTATAGAAAACCCATGCCCTGGCTGCCTGCATATCAATCATGGTTCTCCATTTAAAGCTATCCTTATATTTATGTAAGGAAATATTTTAGGCTATTATTATTAATTTAATATATCCATTATTAAAATGTGTAGATATAACTGAATACATATTTGTTTCTTACTCTAGGCATCTAAAACTATAGTTTGCTGTTGTTACTGCTGTTTCTGCGGGACTCTAAGATATATATTTATATATAAAATTCATAATAACAGTTGCACTTACTATTGCACTGGAAACACATCAGGCATAAAATCAGCAAGTAAAAGAAATGCTGAGCTTTCTGGTTCTCACAGCAATAGGATGCTCATAGCCAAACTGAAAAAGGCTTATCTAAAGTTATGTGCCTTGCACTGTGAGTTGAAATTCAATAGGCTGAGGTTTTTATTGAACCGTGAGAAAACAGAGTATCCAAACTTCCATAAAACATGCTTTTTCTTAAGGCACATGTGTTTTTTTTATCTAAGAACTGTAGCTACTGAACTGTACAATGTGAATTTAATCGGTGACATTTTCCTTCAAACTAAAGACAATCAATAAATTAAATGTATAGATCAAAGTAAAATCTTCAGATTGTAGCAGTTAATATTTAAGTGCTCAATTTGAAGGTATCCAAACTTAAAATAGAGACAAAGAGTATATACAAGACTTTCTTGGGTTTGGCATTAAAGTTATCTTCTATACTTTCAACACCAAAACCAAAATGCCCATGACATTAAAAATTGCTCCAGACTACAGACAAACATAAGGATCTCAAAGGAGGAGATTAAGAATTTCTAGTTATGAACTATATGCTGTAAACAGACTGAGACAGAAGAGAGCTCATATTTTCATCTTTGTATCCCAGTACCTGGCATCACACACCAAAGGTGGCCTATAAATATCTGAGGGAGAATGAAGAACTTGAAAGAAACAAAGAACATTTTTGGTTGTCCATAGTACCAACCCAGCAAAATAATAATAATGACAAAAAAAATAAGCTATCAATCTGTTCAGCATGTCATCAATACTATAAATGGAGAATCTTCTTTACCACAAAATATCCAAGAAGAGCCTTTATCCAATGTGGTAGTTTGTACTGTGGGATGCTTCCCATCTCTTCTCAAAAAGAAAAAAGAGGTGAGAACATTTGTATACATCTGTCCATTTTCATCAAGACAGAGTCAACTAAGTAAAACAATTAGGTGAACATCAACTCTCGCTAAGAAGACATAATGATCCTATATGTATATACTCCTTACAACAGACCTTAAATTTACATGAAGGAAAAAAAACGACAGACTGAGAGGAGAAACAAACAAATCTATATTTATAGTTGGATAGTTTAACACTCCACTCTAAGTAACTGATAGAACAAGTTGGCAGAAAATCAGTAAGGAAATAGAGGATTTAAGCAAGACTATTAACCAACTAAACCTTGAACTTTATAGAACACTCTACCCAAAAACAGCAGAATCAGAATATACTTTTTTTCAAATGCAAAAGTAATATTCTCCAAGATAGACCATATTATGAACTATCACACAAATCTTAACAAATTTAAAAGAATAGAAGTCCTATAAAATGTTCTCTCTCTATAATAAAATTAAGTCAGAAATAACTGCTGGAATGCCCTCAAACTATTTAGAAATTAAATAAAACATATCTAAAAAGCTCATGGATCAAAGAAAAAGTCAAAATAAATTAGAATATTTAGAATTGAATGAAAATTAAAATACAGCATATCCAAATTTGTTGAATGTGACTAAAGCAGCACCGAGAGAGAAAATTATAGCATTAAGTGGTTACATTAGAGAAGACGACGGGTCTTAAATCAATAAGCTAAACATCTCCCCTAAAAAGCCAGAAAAAGTAGAGCAAATTAACATATGAGTTAATATTATATAACTTACATTTTACAGATTTCAGGATATAAGGTCAATATATAAGTTAATCTTTATCCTATACATCAGCAATAAACAATTGGAATTTGAAATTATAAAAAAGAATGCCACTTATAATAGAACCAAAAAATGAAATAATTAGATATGTATATCTAACAAAATAGGAGCAGGATTTTTATGATGAACACTACACACCACTAACAAAGGAAACCAATGTATATCTGAATAAATGAAGACTTATATTGTATTCAAGGACTGGAACACCCAATACTTTTAAAGTATTAGTTCTCCCCAATTTTTTCTATAGAGTCAATGGAATACTAATCAAAATGCCAGCAAGCTGCGGTTTTTTTACATATTAAAAAACTGGTCCTAAAATTTCTATGCATAGGTAGACAAATCAGAACATATTTTAATATATAATATACTTATAATGCATTTCAAATTAGGAAACTTACTCATTTATTGATATATTCAAGGCAAATGGAGGGTAGCTGACCCTGAAAGTTAAGCTTATGCATGTGCTCTTGTATATGTGTGTTTTTTAGATGCATAATTTTTGTAATTTTATAAACACCCTCTTGATAAAACTAATTTTCCAAATGAAGAAGTTTCAGTGATGAATTTCAAATGTGATGGCTGATATGATCTTAAAAGTTCAGATGCTACAAAATGAGGGTTTTTTAATGATCAAAATTCCCAAAAACAATTTTCTAGGGTCAGTAAATATATACATTAGAGAAGCAACATGCCTATTTGAGCATTTTATGACATTTTGCAATGTGTTATAGGAAACACGTGGAATATTATTTCTCCATCAACTTCATGGATATTTTCTCTGAGTTCTTGAAGAGTCACATTAAAGGGTAAGTCTTTTTTTAAATTAATCTGTATTATGATTCAATTGGGATTTCTCAATCAGCAAGATAAAAACACCAAAGGTAGCCTAAAATGAAAGTTTATTGTCTTGGGTAGTATTAATTTCAAAGGTAAGTAGTTATTACAAAATTGGTTCAGTGGCCCAGTGATCTTAAAACCGTGAGTTACCTTCTCAGTGATTCTTTTGAGTTTTACGATCACATGGATAACTACAGGAATTCCTCTAACAATTGCAATCCAAAGCAGGAACAAGGGGAAAGATGCAAGTCTGAAATTCTTTATGCCCATCTCTTTCTTTTTATTAAGGAGGAAAGTCTTTCTCAGAAAATTCCCCTCAGGTCTCATTAGTCCTAAAAGGTTATTTGCCCACCTTTAGAAACCAGGGGAGAAATGGATTGTCTAAGGGCTGACAGACCCTGAAAATAGTGCCACTCATATCGCAAAAAATTGGGTTCTGAAGAAAAAAAAAAGTGGTAATCAGACATGATTTCACTTATATTCATTATAATCTTTTATTTTTATATATGCTTCTCCCTCCTGCCATTGATGATTCTATCCTTAAAAATAAATGATATATGAATATGTATAGATGTGGTTTTATGAATAAGAGATATTGGAGCAATTTTGTCACTACAAAAAATCTGAAAATGCTGATTATTATCTAAACTTTTTGCCAAATAATGCAGACTCCTTTCTTAATTTTAGGCAAGTTTATTAGGGTTGAATTAATAATAACTTCTGTAATCTGTTTTCATCTGTAACACTATTGTCCTCTTTCTATTGTTAAAACCAAGACAATAGACCTCAAATGGAGTTACTTATGCTAAGCCTCATGTCATGAAACTGAGAGGAGACTTAATTACAGTTTCTGCTCTCCCAAAAATGGAATCTTAAACCAGTCAATTAGGAATCACCTAATCAGCACTAGTTGGGAAATCTGCCATCCCCTAAAGGAAAGTGACCTTGCCATAACCATTCTGCTTTTTGCCTAGTGTAACTCCCTTGTTCCCATTCCCTTCTGCATATTAAGTCTTTTGCATTTTGGACAGCTCCTCAGAGCTCTCTATCTGCTAGATTGGATGCTGTTCAATTCATGAATCATTGAATAAAGCTATTAAGATCTTTAAAATATGCTCACTTGAATTATTTTTAACATTATCCTTCTCTCCCTAGTATTCTGCATCCTTTAATACTTTTATTTTAGTCTCCTTTCCAAATTTTTTTGGCCTTTTATTTGTCATTTTTCAATTTTGCCTACTTTCCTTCTTTTTTCCCCCTTTCCAGACTTTCACTTTCTCTTTCCTTCTTTTGTTTATAATCAGTAGAAATCTACCCAAGCACATGGAAGACTGAAAGATAAAGTATATCGTAACAGTAGAATTCTGACTAACATTTATCCCCCTATTATACCCAATTAAATAAGATTTGAATGATATCAAATCTTGTGATTCAACTGAATTTTCAGAACACCTTCTCAGTATCTCTTGTAACACTTATAATTCTACCATGTGTCATGAAAATACAGCAAGTAGCATATAGTGAATTTATTACAAGTAATTTGTTATTGTGCATATTTGTGCATATTCTCTTGTAATTTGTGCATATTCTCTTGTCTGATGGCTACAGTGACCACATGAGAAGCTATTCAAGTAAGATCTTATGGCTTATCCAATGATTCAGTGTATACATGGCAGATCTGGAATCAATACAAAGTATGAGTTAGATACTGTTTATCATTCCTACTAGATCATAAATTCATTAAGGGCAGATACTGTTACCAGCTGTCTTTTTCATAACTACAATATCTAACACAGAAATCAATAACTGATTTTTGAACAGATAAAGGAGTAATTGAATGAAAACAGTAAGTCCCCTACATACGAACCTTCAAGTTGCAAACTTTCAAAGATGCGAACGTGCATTTGCATGTCCACTCATGTAAGTTAGTTCACATGTCTGGCATACATTGTCACATGCATGTATCCTCTACCAGTGGTTGTGCTTTTGTGTACTGTACAGAGTACAGTAGTCCAGTATCTTTATTTCAAGCCCAGGATGTCTGGAAGCAAGCATAAAAGCAGCAGTGATGTAGCTGGTACTGCTAAGAAGCGCCAAGTGATAACGATGGAAACAAAAGTGATAATAATTGAGAGAGTAGAGTGAGGCGAAAAGATGGTAGATGTCGCTTGTTCTTAACATGAATCATTCAACCATCAGCACGATTCTAAAGAATAAGGACAAGATCGTGGAACATGTAAAGTCTGCTGGGCCGATAATGTTGACAATAATATTGAAGAAGTGTGGAAAAGTGATGGAGGAGATGGAGAAACTTCTCAGTGTGTGGATGCAGGATCAGCATCAGCGTCAAGTCCCACTCAGCTTAATGCTGATTGAAGAGAAAGATAAAAGCCTTTATGAAGACTTGAAGAAGAAACACGGCGAAGGATCAGAGGCCACATCTTTTTTTTTTTTTTTTTTTGCGCGGTACGCGGGCCTCCCACTGCCGTGGCCTCTCCCGCCATGGAGCACAGGCTCCGGACGCGCAGGCCCAGTGGCCATGGCCCACGGGCCCAGCCGCTCTGCGGCATGCGGGATCCTCCCGGACTGGGGCACGAACCTGTGTCCCTTGCATCGGCAGGCGGACTCCCAACCACTGCGCCACCAGGGAAGCCCGAGGCCACATCTTTTAATGCCAGCCATGGCTGGTTTCGTCAGTTCAAGGCTAGAGCCAACCTTCACAATGTAAAAGTAAGTGGAGAGGCAGCAAGTGCAGATATGGTAGCTGCCCGGGAATTTACTGAAACACTTCAAGAAATTATCGATGAAAGCGCATATTTACCTGAACAGGTTTTTAATGTGGATGAGACAGGACTGTATTGGAAGAGGATGTCAGACCAAAGTTACATCAGTAAGAAGAAAAAGTTGATGCCAGGCTATACAGCAGCAAAGGATAGGCTAACTGTGTTGTTTGGCGGCAATGCTTCTGGTGATATGAAGCTGAAGCCTCTCTTAGTTTATCATTCAGAGAAACCAAGAGCCCTTAAAAACATAGCCAAGGGCTCTCTCTCTGTTGTGTGGAAGAGTAACCCCAAAGCCTGGGTTACACAGGCTATTTTCCAGGACTGGTTTTTCCACCACTCCATCCTGGAGGCTGAGAAATATTGCTTGCAGAAGGATGTCCCATTCAACATTCTTTTGCTGCTCCACAATGCTCCGGGCCACCCCTCATTCATGGACGACTTTCATCCCAACGTCAAAGTAGTGCATCTGCCACCGAATACTATGTTGCTCATCCAACCTATGGACCAGGGAGTTATAGCGACCTTCAATAAATATTATTTATATCACATTTTTCGTCAGGCAGTAGAGGTGAGTAATGAAACAGGAACAACCTTGCAACAATTTTGGAAGGACTATAATATCTACAAGGCCATAAAAAACATTAACTTTGCTTGGCGTGAGGTTACAGCCATCACCATGAATGTGAAGAACCTTTGCCTGCAGTTTGTTCATGATTTTCATGGATTTGAGAAGATGGATGAAGAGTCCAAAATGTCTTCAGCAACGTAGTGACCCTCAGAGAGAAACTGGAGCTAGATCTGCAAGAGGACGACTATATTGAACTCCTTGCTGTGCAACACGAGGAGCTTACTAATGAAGACCTGATGGAATTGGGAGGCCCAGAGAAAGGACGAAGAGAGACAAGGGGAAAAGGAAGTAACTGAAGAACTGAAGAGATTCATGACGCAGGAAATGGCAAGGGGATTTTCTTTATTTGAGGAGGCACTGCTAGGTTTCGAGACACAGGACCTGAATGTAGAATGGTACACAAAGGTTGCAGCAGAAGTTCAGAATACAGTCCAGTGCTACCAAGTCATCCATGATGAGAAAAAAAGAGCTACTACCCAGACATCGCTGGATCATTTTATCAAGAGGGTAGATAGAACTGAATCCAGCAAGGAACCAGAACCTGTGCCATCAACATCAGGCGTGAGTGAAATGGCAGCTTGCCCTCTGTCTCCTATTGCTGACGATCCTTCAGCTCTACCATCTCCCACCTCCTTGCCCTCCTCCAGTCAGTAACTCTTCTTGCTTGTTCACTCGATGCCAACCCCTGTATGCCAGATGTTGTACTGTACTGTAAGATTAAAATATTTTTTAATTTTTTGTGTTTGTTTTTTATGTAGTATTTGTGTGAAAAGTATTATAAAGCTATTATAGTACAATACTATGTACCCGACTGTGTTAGTTGGGTACCTAGGCGAACTCTGTTGGACTTAGGAACACATTGGATTTACGAACGCACTCTCAGAACAGAACTCATTTGTATGTAGGGGACTTACTGTAATGTAAAGAATTTTTTGTTATTCAGAAGATAGACATATATGTAAAGCATAAGATGTGCTCTACAGTTGCAAAGCCTAAATATAAAGTTATAAATATGAACAAAAGATAGAAAACAGTATTAAACTTCTGAAAACTAACGAGTTCATTTTCTGGGAAGAAATTATGCAAATCACAAATGTTCAACAGCAAAAGACCCATGGAAGTAATAACCTAGAAAAAAACTACTGATCTTAGACAAGCCACAAGAAGAGACAATACCATGGGTTATGGACTGTCTTTTAATGAGTAAGCCTGATGAGATGACCTGTGATGTTCTAGTCACGGAGTCTGAGAAATTTGAAGCTAGAAATAACCTGAGGCAATTCTGGTACATTTCTGAAGTAGAAAGTTGTCTATGTTCCCATAGCAGAGAGTGTAACAAAGGGAAAAAAATTTAAAAAAAAAAAAGATAACAAGCTAATTAAGCAAAAGAGGGAACTGATTGAACTAAAATGATCAAAATAGAGTTTGGCTAAGTTCTTGATGAAGAAAAGACAGCATGCCATTCCTAGGGAGAATAATTATATTGCCTTGTATAGCAGAGAGCAAAGGAGCCTGAAATTAGATATTGTAACATGATATTAAACTTTTAATAATGAGCATAACTTGGCTGTGTCACACTGCTTATGTAACATTTTAACCTTTTCAGGTACATTTTCAAATATTACTGGACAGGCTAGATGAATATTTTTTACATATACAATGTTCCTCCAAACCTCAAAACCAATATATAAAATATATTAAAATACAAACTTAAAACTCTCAGTTCAGAGTATGACTCTGAAACACAGTGCATTTCTTTGCTGATGACGATATTCATAGAGCATTATTTTAAATATTTACCAAGAGTACTATATTGAAAAAAAAAAAAAAAGAGTACTATATTGGACCATTCTAGCTCCTTTGCCCCCAACATCTTGTACATTCTTCTGTAATCCAGCATTTGATATTTGTTCTGATAGGCCCCATTATAGCCTCCAACATATCTCCCTTTTCTGTATCAATTAAGTGCAAGCTGAGCTCCTAACTAGAGATCACATGATCATACACAGAGATCAGAGTTTTATGATCTGGGAAATAGAAACACTCAGTTTTCCTCCTAATGTTCTCTGTATCACAGCCTAACTCACAGAGAATTATGCTTACTGCATCAGTATTTAAGTAACAATTTTTTAAGAAATTAAAGACATCATTAATTTAAGAAATTAATAATTTGTTGGGAAAACAAGCACACTTAAAACAATATCAAGCATCACAAGGTCCCTCTCCTTGAAGTAGGTTGTGGTAGCAGCGTGGGATGAGCATCGGCCAAAATTTCAAGCTCACCTCTGCCAGTTGCTAATTCCCTGACCTTGGGCAAAACCCTCAACTTATCTGAGTTTCAGCTTCCTTGGTTTATAAATGAAGATTGTAACATAGATGGTGTTTCCTGTGGCTGCAGTTTTCTTGGTTGTGTGGTATCCAAGATTGGTCCCCCATTCTCCTGGAAATTCTTCAAGTTACCTTAGGTATGAATTATAGTGACAGTGAGAATAGAAAAGCAGAGAAAATATGAGTATAAGAGGCTTTTTGAAAGAAAAGTGACAGAACATAATGACTAATTAAAAAAGAGAATGGGTGTCAGTGAAAGAAATTGACCCCAAGCTTAAAATTACTACTCTAAGTCTAGGAGAATCATGTCTCATTGACAAAGGCAGGGAAGTTATATATAAAGGATGGTAAATGGGGATTCAGGAAGGAAGAAGATATGTTCTAATATGAGTCTATTCATTTGAATAGGTTTAATTTAAAATATAACATGAAAGTTTAGGAAAACATTTGCTGAAGAGAGTTAAACCTGTGTATAGCAATTTCTTTTGTATAGCCATTTCTTTTGGATGAAGAAACATCATAATAAGAATAGTCACCACATAATTATTCTCTCCGAAAGTTAAATCAAGAGTATACAATTTCCACCTACATTGTAACATACCCCTAGTTAGGTAAGTTTATTTCTCTTTATTAAATTGACAATGATTGTCCTCAACTCAGCTTTGGAAACACAATACATTGATTAAGGGAGAGAGTGTACAAATATTGTTAAAATACATAAGGTAACTCTGGTTCATATACATGAGGCAGTAAATTTTTGCGAAATGTATTTGTTTCATGGTGGCATATGAAAATAAAAATATATATTATCACTATTGAATTTGAATGCAACACATTGATTCATTAGAGTTTGTGATATTAAATTCAATGTAGGGTGTGGTACAGGGACAAAATACATAATATTTAAGACATGAGATGCAAGGAAGGAAAAGATTTAAGAGACAACTGTATTCTGCCAACTAAAATACACATCCAGGCTTTCTGCTTCCTTTGTTGGCATTCAAATTCCAACAGGGGCCAAATAAAATTACTCTTTGATTAGCCACGTGAGAATTCATTTTTACCCATAATTAGGTGTTCGGATGTTGTAAAACTGGAATCTGAGAAATGTCAATACTGCTAATCAAGATGCTGAATTCATATTGATCCACTTAAAATAATTTAAGATTTCTCATTACAATAGATGTACCACTGTATGCCCTTTCAGGAAACCCATAAAGCCATGGTTTTAAAGTTTTTGAACATGCTGCTTTTTTATATAGAATATCCTACACACCCACCTTCTTCCTTCTAACTTGCAACTACCTTCACATCTCAAGACATAAATCCTCTCCTCTAGGTAGCCTTCCCACACACCTGCCATGTGAGGTAGTAATTCTCCCTAATTACTTACATGATTCCCTGTGTTCACAAATATGGGGGCACTTACAATGCTGCTTTATAGCATTTATTTTTTTGGTCCAGCTATAAACCATAAAATCCTCAAACACGGACAGGAATTTGGATCTTGCTATGCTAAAGAAAGTAAATTAATATAATGAATTAGTGGTTGATCAGAGTAACTATTGGAGTAGTGAATAAAGAATCAACAGGTTTTGTGCATGACTTCAGACACTTGTTTTTTCTGTTCACATCATTGGTCCCCATATCTAGAAGAGTGCCCATTATTAATTATGTTTTTTCAATGAATAAATGAAGCATGAATGAATGGATATGAATAAGGAAGAGGGAAGAGCTATGACTGATATTACCACCTTCTTTTATACTGCCAGGAGACACAGGTGTTTAGAATTTACATAGAAATTGTCAATCCCAAAACTCTTTGGAAAAGAGGTTTATTAGTTAATAGATTGCTGTGTTTCAGTCTATTTAAACCAGGAGGAAAATTTTTTTTTGAGGAAGCATTTTATTTTATTTTTTATTTTATTTTATTTTTTTACATCTTTATTGGAGTATAATTGCTTTACAATGGTGTGTTAGTTTCTGCTTTATAACAAAGTGAATCAGTTATACATATGTTCCCATATCTCTTCCCTCTTGCATCTCCCTCCCTCCCACCCTCCCTATCCCACCCCTCTAGGTGGTCACAAAGCACTGAGCTGATCTCCCTGTGCTATGCGGCTGCTTCCCACTAGCTATCTATTTTACGTTTGGTAGCGTATATATGTCCATGCCACTCTCTCACTTTGTCACAGCTTACCCTTCCGCCTCTGCATATCCTCAAGTCCATTCTCTAGTAGGTCTGTGTCTTTATTTCTGTCTTACCCCTAGGTTCTTCATGACATTTTTTTTTCTTAAATTCCATATATATGTGTTAGCATACGGTGTTTGTCTTTCTCTTCCAACTTAGGTTGGAAACAACCTAAGTGTCCATCTCCTGGCTATTGTAAATAGAGCTGCAATGAACATTTTGGTACCCAGGAGGAAATTTTTAAAAGAGCAACACGATGATCTTTTTACTGCTCCTGTTCCCTCCTTCCTCTCTCATTGGTCAAGAATATAGTTCTCAAGCATTCAGTTTAATTAACACTTTGCTCAAGGGCTTGATTTTTTGAAGTCCCTTGTCTCATATGGGATTCCTGATTTACCTTTCTGTTAGGGACCAATTTAATTTACCTGAAATGTTTACACAGTTAGTGTGTATTTCAATTTCTGTTTGCTTTGATAATTAAATGTTACCTACCTGTAAATGCTTCTATTCAAAGTACTAATTTGAATAGCTCCTCTTAATGCAGTACTTTAGGTGTTTTGCTTTCAAATACCACTTATACACAGTATTGTATGTTATAAAACTTGAATCCAGCATTCTGAGAGCTGGTTAATCCTATTTATTTAAGAAACTTCGATAGCTTGCATTTAAATTACTCTTGATTTACTGCTATTTTGATAAGGCTTTGTAATGTCAAAAGTCAGAAGCTTTTAAGCTTGTTTTAAATGAAGTTCAATTTGAGGAAAAATGGACAATTAGCTTAACTATCCCATATTCTTCAGAGCAATGCTTCCAGTTTTCAGTAACCCAGCTCAACCTTATGAGCCTGCAAGATGATATTTGACCTTCAGTAAATAAAACTGCACCATAATCAAGACTTCTGAAACTTTACAAGCTAGTTTTTATTGTATTTCCAAGTTATCACAGGTGACTGGAGTTAATAATCAAATGATCTCTAACGGTTGTTGTGAATATATCTCACTTCATACAAGTCACACTGCCTCATACACAGTTGCTATTTTGAATGACTTTCTTTCTAAGTCAAACCTATTTGGTTCATTTTTCTCCCAATAACGTTTGTTTCCTTTATTGACTATGTATCAACTTCCCTACAAAAATTACCATCTGAAGCTTTGAATCTTTGAGTTTAATGTTTGCTTCATGTAGCATCTGTTGACATTTGATTTATGATTTGCACATTGAGAACTTCAAGCCATAATAGATAAGACATTCATTTCCTAGGTCTTCCCAGATTGGTCAGTTAGTTTAAAATGCCCTTAAAAAACACAAACAAATGTTTGTGAATCAAAAACAAATGAACTAGCTTGAGATAATAATGTCTGTTCCACCTCAGAAGCAAAAGTTACAATTTTAAAAATTGCCTCTAGCCTGCAAGTTTTAAAATTTTAACAAAATGCCTGGAATCCAGCTGCATGCTTAACTTGCATCTCTCTCCACATTCTTCCAGCTGAATATGTTCCACATGTAAATATATACTTCCTAATGGAAGCACCAAAGAAATACTAAGTATGGAAATGTCCATAGGTCTCAGTAAGGATCACAACATTGCTTAGGAACTTAAACACTTTAAATAGCTGGTTTCTACTCACCTTAATTCTGTTTTTCAGGGCTGTGAAACTACTTCTGAATAGAGTAGATGATTCAATTTATAAATAAACTAGGGTGCAGTTTATACCTGAGTATCTTCATGACACTCAAAATCACATCCATGAAGAAAGAAACCAACCACTATGATTTCAATAAAGTTTGGTCATCAAATGAAGCTCAAAGAAAGCAGAGTGAGGAGTGGTAATTTGTGGCCAGTAGTTCATTTGGTTAAAGGTTGAATAAGAAAAGTCAAGGTTGCCATTTCAACGTCCTAATTATTTGAGAGAATTATGCAGAGAATAAACTTGAAGTCTGACTTTCAACTGAATTCCTATCTCAGTCGAGTTACTTGAAAATTATATTCTGACACCTAAGGAGAAACAAACAAAAGGGTCTGTATTATTCAACATAAACTACCTTTAAAAAAAAAAAAGAGGCCAAATTTTTATTTCTGGCAAATGAGCACACACATATCCTCAAAACTAATCTTCCTGCTAGAAACAGCTACAAATACTGGATTTAGAAAAAGAGTTTTGTTTTACTTTACAAGAATGCAAGGGATGTCTTCAGAGGCCAAAACCAAAATGAAAGCAGTAATCTAGAGAGTTAAGCAAACTCTAAAGCTGCTGGCTACTTTGAAGTCACCTGATAATCTTTGGTGACCTTGAGTCTCATTTTTGACAGCTGCACAGGAGATGGGAGAAAGGAAACAAAGCAAGTCTGGGGCCTACCCTTGGAGTGGAGGCTGTTAGATTAGAAAACTCTCAAATAATAAAGTGTTGCGTCTTTAGGGAAAAGCACAGCAGTATCTAGGTTTTATACATATTCCTAGTCTGTTAGAAGACAGAGTGTTTCACATTTTTCTTTACTTCACTATCCAATGATTTAATTTTAAGGAAAATGCTTTATTTAGGGAAATTAATGAAAAGGACAAAGCAGCTATGTCTGCTATAATTATATTGTATCATTATTGCTTATTAGAAGGAAAAGCTGCCTTTGCTATAGACTAGAATTTCGTCTTCAGAATATAGGTTTTTCTTCTTTCTTCCTAGTCTGTCTACTGCTCTGTAGCATACGATCTCCAAACTTAGTGTTTTAAAGCAACAACATTTATCTTCCTTACAAATGTGCAATTTGGGCAGAGCTTGTCAGGGACAGTTCATTTCTGTTCCACTTGGCATCAGCTGGCATACCTCAATGGCTAGGTACTAAAATCATCTGAAATCTCATTCACTCAAACATCTGGCAGTTGATGCCAACTGTTATCTGGGACCTTATCTGGGGCTGATTGCCCTAACACTTATACATAACCTCTCCATGCAGCTTGGGCTTCCTGACAACATGGTGGCTGGGTTCTATGAGCAAGCATTCTGAGAGAGACACACACACACAGAAGCCGTAATCCATTTTGTGACACAGCCTTAGAAGTCAGGTGGTGCCATTTCTGCAACACTGTATTCACCTAGGAAATCAAAATACTCTTCTAGGTTCAAGAGGAAGGGAGAAGAAACGTACTCCACCTCATAATATGAGTGTGGCAAAATTCCAGGACAGTGGGACTTCACTGGTGGCACAGTGGTTAAGAATCTGCCTGCCAATGCAGGGAACATGGGTTTGAGTCCTGGTCTGGGAAGATCCCACATGCCGCGGAGCAGTAAGCCCATGCACCACAACTACTGAGCCTGTGCTCTAGAGCCCATGAGCCACAACTACTGAAGCCCACGTGCCCAGAGCCCATGCTCCGCAACAAAGAGAAGCCACTGCAATGAGAAGCCCGCGCACCACAACAAAGGGTAGCCCTGGCTCGTGGCAACTAGAGATAGCCCGTGCACAGCAACAAAGACCCAAACAGCCAAAATTTAATTAATTAATTTTTAAAAAAAATTTCCAGGAGAGTAAGAGTACACAGGACCAAAAATCTTGCTAAGGCCATTTTGAAAGAAATGTAGTCTGGTATATTTCTCAATCTTATTACAGAATAGCTATTATATTTGTTCAATGCATAAACAAAACAGAGGAGGAAAGAAGCCGAGAGAGAATGTTTGTTGGGAAATGGTTAGCCAGAAAGTTTAAGTTCAATACTTGCTTAACTGGATGCCCCAGAAGTGGCCCCTCATCTTCCTCTTCTTAGCACTAACACTCTACAAATGTTCCAGCCAATATCTAGCTTCAGAGGGAGGAGTTCTTCCTGTCATCTTTGTTTGCTGCCAGGTGGGCAGAAAGTGCAGGGTCCTGTCAGGGAGTAATCATGAATGCTTCATATGTTCTTTCTGAGAGTCAAAGGGGAGTTCTTACAATGTGATGAAGACTGTAACAGGAAAATTTCACCATTTATGTTGTTTTAAAACTAGTTTAGAGGTTTTTTTTAAAGACTAGGCTAAGGCCATGATAATCAAGAAGAAGGGGTGCAGAAAAGAAAGATATAAAATGTGGGGCAAGGGATTATCACAGGGACTGAAACTGTGAAAGCCCAGATAGATCACATTCCCCTATTTAAACAACTTTCCGTCAGCAAACACACTACATAACAGCTTCACATTCCTGTGTCTCTTCATGTCTTGTTAGCCTAGCATTCTGTGAAGCTTTAAGAGGAAACAATAAGAAAGTGATCTTAGTCATCTTAAAACATGAATATTCTCCATTCTAAATTTATTTCCATGTTAATCAATTTCTAAATAGAAAAGAATTTACCCTTATTAAAATATTTTATGGAATTCTCACAGAGGTAGAAGAAACATTTGAGGGAGGAGACCATAGTAATCCTTCCATTACCTCCTGAAATGGTACCTAAAAGGCAGTTGCCCCAGAGTTAGTGTAGGGGGTCATGGGGAATGAAGAGGAGTAAGCTCATTCCTGATGACACAGAGGGCAACTATGAGAACATTTCCTGAATCATCACATAGCAACTTCAGCACTGGAGACTAAAACAGCTAATGGCCTAGGCTTTTCTGCTATTTACAATTCCATCTGAGACAAAGCATATCCTATCTGCCTAGTATTTTTCCCTTTCCGTTTCTATATTTCTTAGTTGCTTGTTTTAAAGTATCAGGCAGACAAACATGCTTCTCTGCCTAAAAGAGCCTTTTTAGAATGACTGGTTAAAAATGATTTTAGCTCAAAACCCAAATAAGGGGACATTCCAAAATGACAGTGAGAAGATGGACTGGAGGAGCATGGAAATGTTAAGGATAAGCCTCGTGTTCCCCTGTTCCACTGGGTAAAGCTTCCCTGGTTCCTCATGCCTCAATCCATGACGCTTATTCTGCTCTGGTTCTTTTAAATTTCAGTCCCACTCATGGAAACTCTCTTCTCTTTTTACCTTTCTTCCCTTCTCTTCAGTAAAACTATCAAAATTAGACTAGTGTTACTGTCACCAAAGATTTCCTTCCAATAAAGAGCTAAAGCAATTTTCCACGGAAGTGTTTCCATCATTGTATTACATAATGCATCTAATGAAATCAAGTAATCAGCTGCAAGCATAAAGAAAACACACTGTACATGAAGCATTCCAGCAAATGTTGATGCTAAATGAGATTTCATCTGAACACATGGGTGAAAGCTTCTTCTAGCACTTGGGGTGCAAGGAAGCCCTAAAACAGAAGTGTGAATTAGGTGGAGTTTCTTTTAGCTAATTCACCGCAACCACTCTCAGTGGCTTCAACCCCTCTCAAGCACTCAAAGCTGTCACCTCATGGTTGGTTGCTTTGAATTGTCCATAGTGAAACTTACAATACTATTCCTCTCATCCACCAAAACTTCACCTCTACATCCTCTTCTCTGAAGCCCTACCCCTGACCTTAACAGCCTAATATATTATTTCTTGCTGGGATCTTAGTCCCTATTAATGATTAAATGATTTCTCACCACCATTAAAATAAGGATTTCTAGAACTGATATTTTTATTCATTTAAGCAGACTGGAGTTTGGAACAATTAGTTAGAAGACCATGTGGCACAGTTCAAATCACATTGGGCTAAAAACAGCCTGGTCTCTAACAATAAGTGCAGTCCTATTCACACTTCACTGTATCACAGAAAAGTGAATAAACTAGTCTTTACAAGCACACTGTCCCATTACTACTGACTCTGCACTACTGTAAATCAAGTAAGGTGTTGCTTTTGACACATTTACATCTATATTGCAGTCACTTTGGCTACTCTGCCAGTATAGAAATTTCCATTATTCTTGTATTCAGCTTGACCTGGCATTACTGTCTATGCCACTAACCAGTCTCTCTGTGTCTACCATTCCCCATTACACTCCACTCAACACAGCAGCCAGAGTTTTCCAGATGAAAATGAGATCATGTTACTTCTCTGCTCAAAGCACTACAGTTGTTCCCATGTCATCAGAGTCAAAACAAAGCACACAAAGCTACAAAATCTAGCCTCTCCCACTCCCCACCACACCCCACCATTTTCTTGCAGGTCTTATCCCCTTGCTCACTTCCCTCCAGATAACCTAGCTTCTGTACTGTTTCTGGAACTATCCAGGCGCACTCCCATCTCAGGGCTTCTGCACTTGCAGCTTTCTCTTCCTGACACTCCCTTCCCCCAGATAGCCACATGGCTCACTTTTCCTCCATGGACATTTTGCCTTCTCAGAAAAGTATCAGATTACCCTATTTAAATATGCAACTACCTAAGCCCTCTTACCTTGCTCTAGTTTTTCCCATAGTGTTTATTTTCTTCTGACATACTATAGATTTGGTTTATTTAGTATGTTTATTTCTGGTTTTCCTCTACTTGAAAGTAAATTTCAGGGAAACAAATTTTTGTCAATTTTCTCCTCCAGTAACTCCAGTGCCTATAAAACAGCCCAACAAATAGTTGGTACACAACAGATTTATGTATAATTAATGGATAAACAAAGGTTTCGGTATATCCTTTTCTTATTTCCTATCTTCAAGTTCCCTAAGAAAGGAAGTAAGCCCTATTTGTGTTGCAAAATTAATGTCAGTTATACATATGGACTGTGGTCAGTTCTATGGTTCAAAACAAATCTTGCTCCATCATGTGGTAAGAGATTTGAAAGTACATTATTATCTCCCCAACAGCCTGTGCTCACCCAGTGCAATATGAATATATTTTATGTCCTGGGCTTACCTAACATGATAACACTATGTCTGGGCACGTCTTCTCTCTAAATGCCAATGCAATTTATGAGTCCGGCAAAGCTCAATGGATTTGGGTCATAAGAAATTATTTGAAAATAAGCATGCCTGGGTGATTCAGCCCCTTAATATCTTGTTTAAATATTTGCTTCATAATATACTGACATGAAACTGTGACAACGCAGTCACAGATGTGCAAACAAATGTGGATGTGGATATATACTGTGGTCCTCTGAATCCTTTTGGTATCATAGTCCTGTAGTAAAATCTTTCAGTCATATTGTTCATTGGTTGCTTGTTGGGCTTTAATTCACAAAATCAAAGAGTTTTATACAAACTTGCACTGAGTGGTATGTAGGATTGTGAGGAAAGGCAGAAGACCCAGAATTGTCCATTGATATTCAGGGTTTCCAAGGTGAGTCCCACCATGCATTTCTGCCTAATTACAGGAGGCACTTCTTTATTTCGCTGAGTTCAAAGACCACTGTCACAGGGATCAGTCTTGCTCGTACAGATTTTCAAAAGCATTCACTCTGGATATATACACTGACATTACACACATATAACAGAGCTGTGATTTGCTCTCTAGGCCATTCACACCTTATTCTACTGCTTTTTCACAGAAATGGATTAAGAGGGCACAAATCTATACCTGCGCCAACACATATAAAAGGAAATCAAAGGGGAACTGAAAGCAGACACTGAATATATCAGATTCCTTTTAGGCATGATGCCCAAATTCAGTAGAACCACTCCTTAAATTCCTTTAGACCTGCACTGAGGATGCCTTCCAGCTCAAAAATTCTACACCTCACTGATTATTATCAGACCCTCAGGATACTGATGTAAACTAATTTGCGTAGCTGAATTAGGATGAGGTTTCTGATGCTTAAACAGTGACAATTTAACGGTACAGGAAATATAGGACAGGAGGACTAACCTGGTGGGAAAGAGCTTATTCTGTCAGGAGTTTATTTAAAACAAAAAAAAAAAAAAAAGGAGCAACTTTGCTCAGGTCCAAGCAACTCAAATTTCCCGAGGCTGCCAGCCCTGCACCATCCAGAGGGCATGGTCACAGGAACAGAATAAAAGATCCAAGGAAGAAACAAGGAGCACAAAAGATAGTAGGGACAGGCCAAGGGAGAGAAAATAAAGGGTGATGTTCCACTACTACATGGACATTAGTACCTACTTCAATTGCTTTATCTAATTAAGTTAAAAGTTAGTGTGGTCCAGCGCAGAAGTATTGGAAGCCAGAAAACTTACAACATGTAATCAAATAGTTTATGCAAGTAACTTAATTTATCTGAGCATTATTCTCCTTAACTGTGAAATCAAAGCATTGGTTCTGAAGAGTTAAATGGGTTTTGCACATCAGACGAACCTGGACTTGAATCATGCTATGGATATGTCTAATGTGTGTGTGATTTAGGGCATATTCCCTTTCCCTCTAAGTCTCAGTTTCATCGTCTGCAAATAGGGAAGAAAGAACATCTAGCTCAAACTGTAGTTATTTGGCTACAACAAAAAAGAAGACATCAAATGAAGAGGAAATAGGCAGTCTACCTGAAAAAGAATTCAGAGTAATGATAGTAAAGATGATCCAAAATCTTCAAAATAGAATGGAGAAAATACAAGAAACATTTAACAAGGACCTAGAGAACTAAAGGGCAAACAAACAATGATGAACAACACAAAAATGAAATTAAAAATACTCTAGATGGGATCAATAGAAGAATAACTGAGGCAGAAGAATGGATAAGTGACCTGGAAGATAAAATAGTGGAAATAACTACTGCAGAGCAGAATAAAGAAAAAAGAATGAAAAGAACTGAGGCCAGTATCAGAGACCTCTGGGACAACATTAAATGCACCAACATTCAAATTATAGGGGTTCCAGAAGAAGAAGAGAAAAAGAAAGGGACTGAGAAAATATTTGAAGAGATTATAGTTGAAAACTTCCCTAATATGGGAAAGGAAATAGTTAATCAAGTCCAGGAAGCACAGAGAGTCCCATACAGGATAAATCCAAGGAGAAACACGCCAAGACACATATTAATCAAACTATCAAAAATCAAACACAAAGAAAACATACTAAAAGCAGCAAGGGAAAAACATCAAATAACACACAAGGGAATCCCCATAAGGTTAACAGCTGATCTTTCAGCAGAAACTCTGCAAGCCAGAAGGGACTGGCAGGACATATTTAAAGTGATGAAGGAGAAAAACCTGCAACAAAGATTACCCTACCCAGCAAGGATCTCATTCAGATTTGATGGAGAAATTAAAACCTTTACAGACAAGCGAAACCTGAGAGAGTTCAGCACCACCAAACCAGCTCTACAACAACTGCTAAAGAAAATTCTCTAGGCAAGAAACACGAGAGAAGGAAAAAACCTACAATAATGAACCCAAAACAATTAAGAAAATGGGAATAGGAACATACATATCGATAATTACCTTAAATGTAACTGGACTAAATGCTCCCACCAAAAGACACAGATTGGCTGAATGGATACAAAAACAAGACCCATATATTTGCTGTTTACAAGAGACCCACTCCAGATCTAGAGACACATACAGACTGAAAGTAAGGGGATGGAAAAAGATATTTCATGCAAATGGAAATCAAAAGAAAGCTGGAGTAGCAATTCTCATATCAGACAAAATAGACTTTAAAATAAAGACTATTAGAAGAGACAAAGAAGGACACTACATAATGATCAAGGGATCAATCCAAGAAGAAGATATAACAATTGTAAATATTTATGCACCCAACATAGGCACCTCAATACATACGGCAAATACTAACAACCATAAAAGGGGAAATCGACAGTAACACATTCATAGTAGGGGACTTTAACACCCCACTTTCACCAATGGACAGATCATCCATAATGAAAATAAATAAGGAGACACAAGCTTTAAATGATACATTAAACAAGATGGACTTAATTGATATTTATAGGACATTCCATCCAAAAACAACAGAATACACATTTTTCTCTAGTGCTCATGGAACATTCTCCAGGATAGATCATATCTTGGGTCACAAATCAAGCCTTGGTAAATTTAAGAAAATTGAAATTGTATCAAGTATCTTTTCCGACCACAACACTATGAGACTAGATATCAATTACAGGAAAAGATCTGTAAAAAATACAAACACATGGAGGCTAAACAATACACTACTTAATAACGAAGTGATCAGTGATGAAATCAAAGAGGAAGTAAAAAAATACGTAGAAACAAATGACAATGGAGACATGACGACCCAAAATCTATGGGATGCAGCAAAAGCAGTTCTAAGAGGGAGGTCTATAGCAATACAATCCTACCTTAAGAAACAGGAAACATCTCGAATTAACAACCTAACCTTGCACCTAAAGCAATTAGAGAAAGAAGAACAAAAAACCCCAAAGTTAGCAGAAGGAAAGAAATCATAAAAAATCAGATCAGTAAGAAACAGGAAACATCTCGAATTAACTACCTAACCTTGCACCTAAAGCAATTAGAGAAAGAACAAAAAAACCCCAAAGTTAGCAGAAGGAAAGAAATCATAAAAATCAGATGAGAAATAAATGAAAAAGAAATGAAGAAAACGACAGCAAAGATCCATAAAACTAAAAGCTGGTTCTTTGAGAAGATAAACAAAATTGATAAACCATTAGCCAGACTCATCAAGAAAAAAAGGGAGAAGACTCAAATCAATAGAATTAGAAATGAAAAGGGAGAAGTAACAACTGACACTGCAGAAATACAAAAGATCATGAGAGATTACTACAAGCAATTCTATGCCAATAAAATGGACAACCTGGAAGAAATGGACAAATTCTTAGAAAGGCACAACCTGCCAAGACTGAATCAGGAAGAAATAGAAACTATGAACAGACCAATCACAAGCACTGAAATTGAAACTGTGATTAAAAATCTTCCAACAAACATAATCCAAGGACCAGATGGCTTCACAGGCAAATTCTATCAAACATTTAGAGAAGAGCTAACACCTATCCTTCTCAAACTCTTCCAAAATATAGCAGAGGGGGGAACACTCCCAAACTCAATCTACGAGGCCACCATCACCCTGATATCAAAACCAGACAAGGATGTCACAAAGAAAGAAAACTACAGGCCAATATCACTGATGAACATAGATGCAAAAATCCTCAACAAAATACTAGCAAACAGAATCCAACAGCACAATAAATGGATCATACACCATGATCAAGTGGAATTGATTCCAGGAATGCAAGTACTCTTCAATATACGCAAATCAATCAACGTGATACACCATATTAACAAATTGAAGGAGAAAAACCATATGATCATCTCAATAGATGCAGAGAAAGCTTTTGACAAAATTCAACACCCATTTATGATAAAAAGCCTCCAGAAAGTAGGCACATAGGAAACTTTCCTCAACATAATAAAGGCCATATATGACAAACCCACAGCCAACCTCATCCTCAATGGTGAAAAACTGAAAGCGTTTCCACTAAGATCAGGAACAAGACAAGGTTGCCCACTCTCACCACTATTATTCAACATTGTTTTGGAAGTTTTAGCCACAGCAATCAGAGAAGAAAAGGAAATAAAAGGAATCCAAATCAGGAAAGAAGAAGTAAAGCTGTCACTGTTTGCAGATGACATGATACTATACATAGAGAATCCTAAAGATGCTACCAGAAAACTACTAGAGCTAATCAATGAATTTGGTAAAGTGGCAGGATACAAAATTAATGCACAGAAATCTCTGGCATTCCTATATACTAATGATGAAAAATCTGAAACTGAAATCAAGAAAACACTCCCATTTACCATTGCAACAAAAAGAATAAAATATCTAGGAATAAACCTACCTAAGGAGACAAAAGACCTGTATGCAGAAAATTATAAGACACTGATGAAAGAAATTAAAGATGATACAAATAGATGGAGAGATATACCATGTTCTTGGATTGGAAGAATCAACATTGTGAAAATGACTCTACCAACCAAAGCAATCTACAGATTCAATGCAATCCCTATCAAACTACCACTGGCATTTTTCACAGAACTAGAACAAAAAATTTCACAATTTGTATGGAAACACAAAAGACCCCGAATAGCCAAAGCAATCTCGAGAAAGAAAAACAGAGCTGGAGGAATCAGGCTCCCTGACTTTGGACTATACTACAAAGCTACAGTAATCAAGACAGTATGGTACTGGCACAAAAACAGAAAGACAGATCAATGGAACAGGATACAAAGCCCAGAGATAAACCCACACACATATGGCCACCTTATCTTTGATAAAGGAGGCAGAAATGTACAGTGGAGAAAGGACAGCCTCTTCCATAAGTGACGCTGAGAAAACTGGACAGGTACATGTAAAAGTATGAGATTAGATCACTCCCTAACACCATACACAAAAATAAGCTCAAAATGGATTAAAGATCTAATGTAAGGCCAGAAACTATCAAACTCTTAGAGGAAAACATAGGCAGGGCATTCTATGACATAAATCACAGCAAGATCCCTTTTGACCCACCTCCTAGAATAATGGAAATAAAAACAAAAATAAACAAATGGGACCTAATGAAACTTCAAAGCTTTTGTACAGCAAAGGAAACCATAAACATGACCAAAAGACAACCCTCAGAATGGGAGAAAATATTTGCAAATGAAGCAACTGACAAAGGATTAATCTCCAAAATTTATAAGCAGCTCATGCAGCTTAATAACAAAAAAACAAACAACCCAATCCAAAAATGGGCAGAAGACCTAAATAGACATTTCTCCAAAGAAGATATACAGACTGCCAACAAACACATGAAAGAATGCTCAACATCACTAATCATTAGAGAAATGCAAATCAAAACTACAATGAGATATCATCTCATACCAATCAGAATGGCCATCATCCAAAAATCTACAAACAATAGATGCTGGACAGGGTGTGGAGAAAAGGGAACACTCTTGCACTGTTGGTGGGAATGTAAATTGATACAGCACTATGGAGAAGAGTATGGAGGTTCCTTAAAAAACTACAAATAGAACTACCATATGACGCAGCAATTCCACTACTGGGCATATACCCTGAGAAAACCATAATTCAAAAAGAGTCATGTACCAAAATGTTCATTGCAGCTCTATTTACAATAGCCCGAAGATGGAAACAACCTATGTGTCCATCATCAAATGAATGGATAAAGAAGATGTGGCACATATATACAATGGAATATTACTCAGCCATAAAAAGAAACAAAATTGAACTATTTGTAATGAGGTGGATAGACCTAGAGTCTGTCATACAGAGTGAAGTCAGAAAGAGAGAGACAAATACCGTATGCTAATGCATATATATGGAAATTAAGGGAAAAAAATGTCATGAAGAACCTATGGGTAAAACAGGAATAAAGACACAGACCTACTAGAGAATGGACTTGAGGATATGGGGAGGGGGAAGGGTAAACTGTGACAAAGCGAGAGAGAGGTATGGACATATATACACTACCAAACGTAAGGTAGATAGCTGGTAGGAAGCAGCCGCATTGCACAGGGAGATCAGCTCAGTGCTTTGTGACCGCCTGGAGGTGTGGGATAGGGAGGGTGGGAGGGAGGGAGATGCAAGAGGGAAGAGATATGGGAACATATGTATATATATAACTGATTCATTTTGTTGTAAAGCAGAAACTAACACACCAGTGTAAAGCAATTATACTCAATAAAGATGTTAAAAAATAAATAAATAAATAAAATAAAAAATACTCAAGAAGGAATCAATAGCAGAATAACTGAGGCAGAAGAAGCGATCAGTGACCTGGAATACAGAATAGTGGAAATAACTGCCACAGATCAGAATAAAGAAAAAAGAATGTAAAGATTTGAGGACAGTCTCGGACACCTCTGGGACAATATTTCACACACCAACATTCGAATTATAGGGTCCCAGAAGAAGAAGAGAAAAAGAAAGTGTCTGAGAAAATATTTGAAGAAATTATAGTCAAAACGTTCCCTAACATGGGAAAGGATATAGTCACTCAAGTCCAGGAAGTGCAGAGAGTCCCATACAGGATAAACCCAAGACAAAACATGACAAGATACATATTAATCAAACTATCAAAAATTAAATGCAAAGAAAAAATATTAAAAGCAGCAAGGGAAAAGCAACAAATAACATACAAGGGAATCCCCATAAGGTTAACAGCTGATCTTTCAGCAGAAACTCCACAAGCCAGACGGGAGTGGCAGGACATATTTAAAGTGAAGAGAGGGAAAAACCTACAACCAAATTACTCTACCCAGCAAGGATCTCATTCAGATTTAACAGAGAAATTAAAACCTTTACAGACAAGCAAAAGCTAAGAGAATTCAGCACCACCAAACCAGCTTTACAACAAATGCTAAAGGAACTTCTCTAAGCAGGAAACAAAAGAGAAGGAAAAGACCTACCAAAACAAACCCAAAACAATTTAAAAAATGGTAATAGGAACATACATATCGATAATTACCTTAAATGTAAATGGATTAAATGCTCCAACCAAAAGACACAGATTGGCTGAATGGTTACAAAAACAAGACCCATATATATGCTGTCTACAAGAGACCCACTTCAGACCAAGGGACACATACAGACTGAGAGTGAGGGGATGGGAAAAGATATTTCATGCAAATGGAGATCAAAAGAAAGCTGGAGGAGCAATACTCGTATCAGACAAAATGGACTTTAAAATAAAGACTATTACAAGAGACAAAGAAGGACACTACATAATGATCAAGGGATCAATCCAAGAAGAAGCTATAACAATTGTAAATACTTATGCACCCAACATAAGAGCACCTCAATACATAAGGCAAATGCTAACAGCCATACAAGGGGAAATTGACAGTAACACAATAATAGTAGGGGACTTCAACACCCCACTTTCACCAATGGACAGATCATCCAAAATGAAAATAAATAAGGAAACACAAGCTTTAAATGACACATTAGACCAGATGGACTTAACTGACATTTATAGGACATTCCATCCAAAAATACCAGAATACACTTTCTTCTCAAGTGCTCATGGAACATTCTCCAGGATAGATCATATCTTGGGTCACAAATCAAGTCTCTGGGACATTTAAGCCTCTGGTAAATTTAAGGAAACTGAAATCGTATCAAGTATCTTTTCTGACCACAATGCTATGAGACTAGGTATCAATTATAGGAAAAAACTGTAAAAAACACAAACATATGAAGGCTAAACAATATGCTACTAAAAAACCAAGAGATCACTGAAGAAATCAAAGAGGAAATCAAAAAATAACTGGAAACAAAGGACAATGAAAACAAGATGACCTAAAACCTATGGGATTCAGCAAAAGCTGTTCTAAGAGGGAAGTTTATAGCAATAAAATCCTACCTCAAGAAACAAGAAAAATCTCAAATAAACAACCTAACTTTACACCTAAAGCAATCAGAGAAATAAGAACAAAAAAAATCCAAAGTTAGCTGAAGGAAAGAAATCATAAAGATCAGATCAGAAATAAAGGAGAAGGAAATGAAGGAAACAATAGCAAAGATCAATGAAACTAAAAGGTGGTTCTCTTAGAAGATAAACAAAATTGATAAACCATTAGCCAGACTCATCAAGAAAAAAAGGGAGAAGACTCTAATCAACAGAATCAGAAATGAAAATGGAGAAGTAACAATGGACACTGCAGAAATACAAAGGATCATGATAGACTACAACAAGCAACTATATGCCAATAAAATGGACAAACTGGAAGAAATGGACAAATTCTTAGAAAAGTGCACCCTTCCAAGACTGAACCAGGAAGAAATAGAAAATATGAATAGATCAATCACAAGCACTGAAATTGAAACTGTGATTTAAAATCTTCCAACAAACAGAAGCCCAGGACCAGATGGCTTCACAGGCAAATTCTATCAAACATTTACAGAAGAGCTGACACCTATCTTTCTCAAACTCTTCCAAAATATAGCAGAGGGAGGAACACTCCCAAACTCATTCTATGAGGCCACAATCACCCTGATACCCAAACCAAAGAAAGATGTCACAAAAATAGAAAACTACAGGCCAATATCTCTGATGAACATAGATACAGAAATCCTCAGCAAAATACTAGCAAACAGAATCCAACAGCACATTTTAAAAGGATCATACACCATGTTCAAGTGGGGTTTATCCCAGGAATGCAAGGATTCTTCAATACACATATATCAATCAATGTGATACACCGTATTAACAAAGTTAAGGATAAAAACCATATGATAATCTCAATAGATGGCATGGACATATATATACTAGCAAATATAAAATAGCTATTATGAAGCAGCTGCATAGCACAGGGAGATCAGCTCGGTGCTTTGTGACCACCTAGAGGGGTGGGACAGGGAGGGTGGGAGGGAGATGCAAGAGGGAGGGGATATGGGGATATATGTATATGTATATGTATAGCTGATTTACTTTTAGCAGAAACTAATACAACATTGTAAAGCAATTATACTCCAATAAAGATTTTTAAAAAAGACATAAAACTATTTGTCACCTATTGGATTCTTAATATTTGTTTTTAAACAAAGAGATCTTACACAATCTTGGGGAGGGGTCAGAAAGAAAATAAACTAGAATTAAATTAAGATATAAGAAAACTGTAAAATTCTACTTTTCTTTTACTTTATTATTTATTGCTTGTGATGCTATTAATCCATGCTAAATTGTACATTGTAGCAGGTGATTTTACATGCATGAGAAACATGCTGGAAGATCCCATCAGCAAGAAACTATGAGCCAAGGACAGTTTTGAAAATGGATGGGGATAAGCAGGCAGAAATAAATGGCTGGTTCACTACAGAGAGGAGCCAAGAGTATAGATTACCAAGTCCAAGAGGTGTGGTGCTCTTGATTTCAATATGAGCCAGTCTTCAGGCCCAAGAGATCTGCCCTGTGGGTGCAGGGCAGGGCATAGCTTCAGCTGGCAGAAGTTTTTAGTACAAGGAGAAACCCATGCCACAGCTGTGAATACACGTGGGTGGTTCTAAAAGAGGTAACCAAAGCAGAAGCCACCCTTGGGGTCCAAGAGCCAGGCCAGGAATTTAGGACCCCTAAGTGAGAGTCACGGCCAGACCCAGAAGGTGGCTGGATTGGGAGCTAGTCACCAGAGTCCCAAGAAAAAGTCAAGCCAGGAGACTGGGCTGTCCGTGGGGAGAAGAAATCTTTTATGGCGCTCACTTATCCAAAAAGAAAGGAACTACAAAATTCCATCAGCCCAGGCTCTCATTGGTTTAAGGATTAGAGTTCTGAACCTGCAGGTGAGAGAGTTTCAGGGCCCACAGCTGTGGAAAATGGCACTGGCCCTAATTGGTAACATCTGCAGATAGATCTGAGCTCTCATTTTGCCACCAGTTGTAACACATCCCTAACATTCAGCAACCACAAATATTACCTATGACCCAGAAAGCAATCTAACCCTCTACAGTAGATGCACTATGTCAGTGAGCAGGGAATTCACCTCCACAAAGACCCAACTGAGAGGCGAAAACAGAAGAAGGAGGAGGTGAGGAGGAGATATGCTCTCAAGACATTTGCTCCTGTAAATGTGCACAAGGTATCTCTCATACTACCTCCCCTCAAGTGTCCCCCTTTGTAAGGTTTTCACAAAACTTTAGATAAAGAGGACATCTAGATTCCAAATCCAACCCACAGGCATGTGGCAGAACCTGAAGGCAGTATTTGGTCTTTCAGGCTCAAATGGAAGAGTAAATGCAGATGGAGGGATTTCCTCTGCCAATCAGAAAGCAACAAGCAGTACCATTTCCAACCAGGCAGAGGCAGCACTTAAGCCATCTTATTAAGAATCCCACTCAAGAGGAGACAGTATCTAGGCAGATACAAGAGTCCTGATTTTATCAACAATAGTTCCCCTGGCAGAGGGTGTGAGTGATTTGCTTCTAAATGAGATTAAATATTTCACAAGCACAGTTAGAAGAACCTAGCTGTTTACGCTGGCAGTTTTAAAAATTCGAACAATTAAATGTTTGGTTAGAAAAAAATTTAGAAACTTCATTTAGGACTGAAGCCAGCTTTGGTAGTTTGAATCAAACATTGCTTGTTTCATTATGGGGCTCAGGAAGCAACATAAAATATTTTCCACCAAATTTGCCCCCAGGTAGTTGTAGTGAAATTCAGTCAGCAATTTCAGTATAATTTGAAAAGAAATAGCAGGAAGTTCCTTTAGCAATTAAAGACACATCTCAAAAGATAAATAAAATGGAGTTAACTCAACTCTAAAGGTAATCAATCTTGCATGGTGCTGAAAGCAGAAAAAGTAAAGTAGTAGAGGAAACAATCCACTCTAGCTCTTATATAAAGGAGTCAAGTTTCAGTGAGGGTGAAGAGTAGGGAAATGTTTGGAAGGGATGACAAAACTATAATAATTGATCAGCAAGCTGAATTAAAAGCAGGGTAAGTGACTGGAAACTAAACTGGGAAGAGTTAAGGGAAATCAACAAGTCTACACACAGATGAGAAAATACTAATGAGACTGATCGTTGCTGGTCCAGAGATGACCCAAGAGAGTTTATTTTTAAGAGGTTTGGACATAATCAGACCAACTCTAGTCATTATAACAGAGAGAAGTTCATCCACTCCCTATATAACGTCTTGCTCCAAGATCCTTAAAGTGGTATATGCTCATATTCCCCTGATGCCCCAGACATTCACTTCTTAACAATGTGTAGATATAAGGCAGAGATTTGAAATCAGAGAATTGGGGTTTAAACTTAATTGTGTAAATTCCCAGTTATGTGACCTTAGGCAAATCCCCTAACCCCTTTAAGCTTCAGTTCAGGCAGGTGTTTTCTAAAGGAGACAAGATCTCCTTCATAAAGAATGTTCTCAGGATTAAGTGAGGTGTAGTCAGAGATAGAAACCTATGAAATACTCATATGGACTGTTGAAAGTTCTTGAGGATATTTTATGTGCAAGTGAAAATGCTGAGCGTTTTATATATTTTTTACATTCAATTAATAAAACTGTTCTGAGATTGAGATATGTTGTCTGATTTCACATATGAAGAAAGTGAAGCTGATTTCCCAAAGTACTCTTTCTCTTTCCAAATAATAACATCCAAATCAGACAAAGACACACACACACACACACACACACACACACACACACACACACACACAATCTGTTCAGGCATGGAGTCATCAGTTGTGTATATAATACCTTTAATTGTCAACAAAGGACCTCAAAATCACTAAGAATTATGAGGAAAGGAAACCAATATCCTGAGAATCTCTTTTTAATCTTGGGGCAATTCCCAATTCATCATTGCTTTTGATTTGCTTGCTTGCTTATTTATTTGTTTTTCCCTAGGAATTTGACCAATTTTTTCTCTTTCACCGATACCACCAATTTTACTGATGACTCACTTCAGTCTGTGTATAAAATAGGAACAGCCTACTATTTCTTTGCTCCTATGGAATAATTTCTGTTTCCTGTAACAGATCTAGAAAGTCCAGGAAAATAGACAAGAAGGCAACAAATAAACACTAGACCCTCAATGTAGAGGCAGAACGGATCAAAACCCAAATCAGCCATTACAATACCCTGTGAAATAAAATAATCTTATTTTCAGAGATCTCGAGCTGTCAAATTTCCTTACAGCTGTTAAAAAGGAATCTCCAGTTTTTAAGACATTCAACTTTCAGATTCTTCCTTGTGGGGACAATCATTGCAGTATCTCTGGAAGCAGAGAAAACAGAGTTGAGTATGCTGACAGTGTCTTGGAGGAAAACCAGCTGGCTGCCCTGACAGGCACTAAGCAAGTGATAGTAAATTGGGGGAATCAACATGGTTCATGACTTGGCTGTGACCCAACCAGAGTTATTCCCATCTCACTTTATTTCTATCCTGTCTGCTCTGCCTGAAGGATATTCCCTAGCCAGTTATTAAAACGGAGCCACCATACACTGAAGTGAAGCATCTTCATTTATTACTCCCAGGAGACCAGCATTACCCAGTCTCATCAGAGTTAGTGACCTCCATGCCACCTTGAGGTCCTCAAACAGAGTAAGATGATCGAACAGAGTGGTTTAGATTCTACATCCACTCAGACACACAAGCCTTTGTTTTTGCTTTTAGTTGTATGTTTTTTGGGGGGGTTTTTAGAATGTGGTACATGAGCACAATTCTGAGGAATACCTCCTAGATCAACAACAAAACAAAAACAAAAATTCTTAGTGAGGCATGTGAGCTAACACCATCAACAACACCTGGGAGCTTTCTAGAACTAGAAAACCTTGAGCCCAGCTCAGACCTACTGAATCTGAATCTGTATGTCAGGAATCAGATCTTAGGAGATACTATATGTATCAAAGTTGAGAAGCTCTATGCTAGAGATTCAGACTTTAACTTAAGTCCATTGAGAATCATGCTACCAAGTTCAAGTCAAAAGGGGAAGAATGAGCTGGGAAACGATGTCAAGAGTGTCTAATACCATGGGACCCAATTAGCAGTTAGTGGGAAGCTGTAAAAAGGAAAGAATCCCCTTGATCTGATTCAGCTGATGCACTATGGCTTTTTAGTTACTGTTGCAGCCTAGGGTGGGAGGCCCTCCCTTGTGCCCTTAGCTAGGAGGCACCGCCATAAACAAATCTAGCTGCTTTTTGAAAAACATGCTTCTATCCATGCAGAGGAAGTGACATGCTACTCCTACTGCCACAGAAGGTGCACATACTCCTCTTCTACAGAGAGAGCCTGCTCCTGATGACCAGCTCCAGGATAAATCTCTTTATTCTGGCTCCCTTCATGGAGGATTTGCATCCTATCAGGATTTGGTGTGGAGGTGACTATGTTGACAGGAGTTGTGGAGGAATATTCTGGAGCAAGTGTCTTCGGTTTATAGTCTCCACAGCTGATTAATCTGAGTTGGGGCTGAGAATCAAATACGTGGCCAACCAGCCTGGAATTTAGGATAAGAAGATTCACTGAAAATGGAAGTGAAGGATTCTGTGAAAGATGCCCTGTATTCACTGCATCAATCAGTTAAAACTTTTCCTTTTCATGTTCTTTGTTACAGGAAACTGACCCCTGCAAGCTACATTTGCTAGGATTCTTTATCCACTGACTTCTAGTTAAATTTGACCAGTGGGAGGCTCTGGAAGGGAATTAGATAGGACAAAGGGGAGGGAAGCTACAGACTTTCTCTCATGGCTCCAGCATTGACTCTGGCATGGTCTCTGGCATTGACTATATCTCTTTGTGGATCAAGCACATTCAAGAAGCGCTTCTCAACATGTTTCCATCTCACTCAAGGGACTCCTCCCACACTGATTTTAGCACTTACTTAATAAAGCCTCTACTATCAGGATCCCAACGCTTTCCTGGTAGCCCTGTCCTTGGGTTCTGGGAAAACCACCTCTTCCCTTTGTCCCTCCTTCACTGGAGCTGGAAGTATCATACTATTATTGCCTCTTCAGCTCTTCCCAAACCTTTAAAATGTGTTCCTCATATTAAGTTTCTTCTACTGAACAATTTAGAATAGGTTCCATTTGACTGGCTTCACCCTGATACACTGACCTTATATTCTATAAGCTTAAGCATCAAGGGCCTCTTTGGGAAATTAGACCCAGTGGGAAATGTCATTGAAATTAACCTTCAGGTGTAGAATGAGGAATTTAGAATTTTATTGCTAGAAAGAACTTTAGGCATCATCTAAGTCTGTCATTTCACAATAAGGAGCTGTTCCAAGTGCCATGCCTAGTCTCACACAGTTCTTAAATGGCAATGCCAAGGCTAGTTCTGTCCATGTCCAGAGTATTTCCATTATTCCATATTTCTTCTGTGGTATGTTTACCTGTTTGATACCAAACTCTGCACACAGATATATATTTCAGTGCTACTGGCCAAAATTATCTTAGAGGAATTAATAAGCAATTTTATGGCTCTATCCTTTCTTTATATATATACAATTTTTTACCAAATTTGTAGAAGCCTATTAAATATAGTGGAAATTAACAATGGGAACATATATGAATAATATGAGAGGTATTTATTTTCATATAAATGAAGATAGAAGCAACTTATAGAAGAGGTCACAAAAAATGACATAAGAGTAAAAAGGAGCATCAGGATTCTAAGATAGCCTAATTAATGATAATTCTCTAAAGGTGGGGTTGAGGAAGGAATATGACTTTATAATTGACTAAATATGACAGGCAAGAATTTAGCAAAGCAATAATATCACAATGTAATATAAGATTTTCAAAAAATAATGCAAGAATATATTTTTTTAAGAGGGAAAGACATTGGTGAATGAACACCCTAAGTTAATGGAAAATAAATATTTACATTCTTGTATTAGACATGATGCTCTAAAAGTTGCATAAAATCACCAAACTGAAGGGCTCAATTTAGGGCAGAGATCAATAGACAATATAAGAAAAAAGCAGGATAAGATCCTTTGAGTAAATTTCTGGCATCTGCAGCAGTTCCAGACAGGTAATACAATGTTAAAGTTAAGAGTATAGAATCTGAACTCTTAGGCTACCTGAAATAGCCTAAACTACTAAGGCTAAACTGTAAGCCCTGCCATTTACTTGTATTTATTTGTTAGGGTAACCCAGACTGCAGCAAAAAACAGACCCCCAAATATATTGTGATTCAAACATGGGAAGTTTATTTCTCACTTAGGGAACAGTCCAAGTTGAGTTTTCAAGAATGGATTTTGGTATGCAGCCAGCACCATGTGACGTAGGACTAGTTACTTCTCTGAGCTTCTGAGATTTTTCTCCTGTATAATATTGGAATAGTAACAGTGTTCCTGTAGGGTAAGTAGGTCAATGCATGTAGAATACTTAGAGAAGTAGTTAGTACTCAATAAGAACCAGCTATTATTATTATTAGTCCAGTCTTGCTATTTTTTAAGTCCTGCCTGATCTTGATGGCTCCATCTACTGCACGTCAGTTAAGGATGCAGAAATATCTACCATATAAAATTTATTTCCCTAGGATGGTTGTTCAGCAGTGCATCAGAATCACCTGGAGAGCTTCTTAAAATCCATTTTTGGGGCCCACCCACGGAGCTTCTGATTCAGAATCTGAGAGGGAGACTATTTGCCGCTCTAACAAGTTCCCAGGTGATGTTGTGCTGCTGGTCTAGGGACCACACTTTGAGAACCCCCACCCTGGAACAAGAAGCTGAAAAAGTCTGACCCTACAAAGGCTGAAAAAGATCCAAATGGTCACGCTGGCAAAAAGAAGAGGAAGAAGAAGAAGGAAGAAGAAAGAAGAAGAAAAAGAAGAAGGGGAAGGGGGAGGGGAGGAAGAGGGGAAAGGAAGGGGAAAAGGAGGGGGAAAAGGAGGGGGAGGAGGAGGGAGCGGGGAGAAGAAGAGGAGGAGGATAATTAACAGCCCCATCCTCTGGTACCCTACTTTGATCATATCTCATCAGGTTTGTCCCTGTATTACTCTGGTTATCTTGCCCTAGACCAGCTTTTCCTTTTCAAAGAGATCCATGGCATCAGCATACATCTTTCCCTTTTTTCCCACTTTGAGACCTTGAAGTTCTACCAGACAAAAGAAATCTGCCTTTTGGAAACTTAGGTATGTATGAAACAATGTTTGTTTATTCCCTATGGTCTGCAAATCATAAAAGAGACTTGTTTTCAAAATTTTATGAGCACATTACCCATATTGTAAAAGGGTCACTTTAATAAGGTATCATATATTGTTTAGCATATGTTTGGCTACCTCTCCCAACTCTTATTTTTTATGTGCTCATGGAATGCAAAATAAACTTTGATATGCGTTATGAAAATCAACTATGCTAAGAATAATGAAGTGGACTGCAAAGGAGGGATCTTGTACCACCTACCCCCCCGCTGAAAAGACAAAGTCTGAATGACTTAATCCACAGGTGGCAAAATAGCGGCCAACTTGAATTTAGTCAGCAGTTGTGGTTTTTGCCAGAATGTTATTTGAAAGTTTTAGAATTTGAAGATGTTTAGCAGAGTATGCCTGCCCCAGTTAGAATCTCCTCACCACTCCTTTTGTATTATAATATGGTGACTGCCATTGTTTCTGGCCTGCCTCTTGAATACATTTGAATCTGTACCTCACCTCATGCCTTGATGACTCTTATAACCTACATTTATCATTCCCCACCACCCTCCTCACCTCTAACTTCCTATGTGACTTCCTTGGGTTCACCTAAATTCACCTACTTATTAACAGGCAAATATAAAATGTGCTTCAATAATATCAATTTTGTGCCTCTAACATGGACTCAGCTGACCCCAACCTCCTCTATCTTCATCAATAAAATGGGAATAATGATAAAATTCTCTAAGTCCTCCAGAAAAGATGGTGATCTAGGCAGATATAGACATCTCTTCATCTTGCTAGAACTATGTAGTACTTTTGGATGAAATAAGCTTTAGAAATCCAAAAACAGTAGCTGACCTCAAAAGGAAAAAGGGAAAATTTTCCTTAGGAAAAGTCATAAATGAGGGAAATATGAAAAGTGCTAAGCAAGAGGGAAATTCTTCACCACCCACAGGGATACCAGGATCAGATACTAGGGGCTAGAGTTCTAATGTTTGGGCAGAGTCAGGAGTTATGGCCATAAGGCCCTGTACCTGAAACTGGGATTGCTACCTAAAGCTAAGAATGAAGAAAGGATTTCATAGTCTGTGAGCTGGAACCAGAAAAAAAACGAAACAAAACAAAAAACTGCATCCAGAGGCCCAGGATTATGTTGAAGATGAGCCAGTCAATCTGGGCTCTAAATAAAACTGGAGTCCTTACCCTGTGCCCAATATGGGCAAGGTGACCAAAGTTAGACTACCAAAATGATGAAGATATCCTGAACCAAAGACTAACTTAAGAATTGATCTATGATCAGCAAATCTCATAGGATATCCCAAACCATCCAATTACGGTGTCTACACAGCTCAAGGCATATGTGGGATGCCCATGGAAGACAAACCCAGTAAGGATGAACTCATTAACAAAATGTCCAAAAATGTAAGAAAACACACCACCATATACAATAGGAAGAAAGTGCAACAAAATCAGAGAATCCATATCTGACCAACTGAAGGAAATAGAGCAAGTTTAAAGGACCTTAAAATATACTTTAAATAATCAAAAAAAGAAAAAGGGAAAGGAGAGAATGCATAAAACAAGAATATAACATCATGCGAAAAAGAACAAACCAATCTGAAAAAGAATAATACAGATATTCAAATATAATCTTCAAAAATTTTAAAACATTCAATAGATGCATAAGTGGAGACTAGATACAGGTGAGAAGAAAGTTTATAAATTTAGAAATACCTGGGGAAACCATCCAGAATGTACACAAATAAATTAGGAGATGAAAAATATACAAGGAAAGTTAAATGACATAGATGATAAAAAATAATAAAGCAAAGTGGTAACTTTGGTTAAATCTGTAGAAGTGTGTCAACCTCATGCATATGTGCCCTATTTCCAAAAGATAATCAGTAAGTATTTGATGACCATTGTTCCATGAGGGGTTAAGAAGACAAGCAAGAGTCTCTGATTTCAAAGGCATTAAAATAGCTAGCAGAACAATAATGGTAGTAGTAGTGATCATATTAAAATGGCAATTTATGGAATTTTAATTATGTAAGGTGAATAAGTCCTAGAGATCCATTGTACATCATGGTGCCTACAGGTAACATTACTGTATTGTATCCTATTAGGTTCTCCAGAGAGAGAGAGAGAGAAGGATCAAGATGTGATCATGGAGGCAGAGAAGTCCAATGATCTAACATCAGCAAGCTGGAGAAACAGGGAAGCTGAGGGTGAATTCAGTCTGAGTCCAAAGGCCTGAAAACCAGGGGAGCTGACAGAGCAAGTCCCAGTCTGAATATGAAGGCCTGAGAAACAGGAGTACTGATATCCAAGGGCAGGAGAAGACAGATGTCCCAACTCAAGCAAAGAGAGCAAATTCACCATTCTTCCATCTTTTTTGGTTCTACTCAGGCCCTAAATGGATTAGATGATGTCCACCTGCACTGGCAATCTTCTTTATTTATTCTACAGGTTCAAATGCTAATCTCTTCCAGAAACATCCTCACAGACACACCCAGAAATGTTTTACCAGCTATCTGGGCATTGGCAAGTCAAGTTGACACAAAAAATTAAGCATCATACATCCTTAAATTTTGCTAAGAGGCTAGATTTTATGTTGTGTTCTTATGACAAATTAATAATAAAGAGGGCAGGAGGAAACTTTTGGAGAGGCTGGATATATTTATGGCATATATTTTGGTGATGGTTTCATGGTAGTATACTTATCTCCAAACTCATCAAGTTTTATACATTAAACATGTGCAGCATTTTGTATGTCAGTCATTCTTCAATAAAATGACATTTTTTAAAATGCAAAGTAATTACCTACAGAACAATCGAGCAGCTGACAGTGCTTGAGAAGGTATAGCTTCAATTCTGTAAGGTTAAGCTTTGCAAAATTGATGACTTGTATTTTTGATAATAAAATTGAAAAATTGTAAAAACAAATAATATTTGGATATTTAAAAACTTCTAACTTATGGGCTGAAGTTAAGGAAACTGCTGAAAAAATTAGGAAGTGTTAAAGAATTTTGAAATTTAAAAAGGTATTCCAAATTCTACAGTGTTGTGTCTGTGTTTAAGATTTTTTTTACCTATCCCATTGCATTTGTCTTCTACCTCTCTAGCCTAGCAAGTTTTGGTGCCCCAAGCTTGCTTTCATCTTATGCCACATTTTTTTTTTTTTTTACTGAGAATGGCTTGTTACAGCCAAACCACAGAATTCTTCTTTTTCTGAACCTACAATTCTTGACTGTGTCCATCTGCATCAAAACCACCAGAGATGATTATAAAAAATATCTGAATTAGAGTCTGTGGCAGGTCCCAGAAATTTACATTATTATCAGCTTACCTGAGTGGTCCATAACCGCATTATGTTTAATGAAATACTCTTCTCAGTTGTTCCCAATATTCCCCTCTTAAGTCTTCCCAGCTCCACTCATTCTAAATTATACCAGCCACCTGGAGACTATAAATTCTTAGGTAGCTGGAACAGTCCTCATTCCCTCCACATTGCCAAAGGATACCTAACACCACGATTTATAAACACTGACACTCAAGAATAGAATCACTACCAATTTACCCACTTCCCCAGAATGTAGACCATTCCCCCAATTTCCAAAGAATGTGCAATAGCTAACTTTAAACTTTCCTTCCCAGATTTCATTGATCCTATTTAGACTATCCTTTCTTCTGTGAGCTTCAAGAAAAGTAGCCAAGGAAGACCCTGTGTGTATATCTGTCAAGGAGAGTGTTATGACTCTGACTAATCTCTCCCTAAATACTTAGGCTTGGGATATTATTTATAATGAAGAAAAATTAATAATGCAATTGGCAACCCGGATGGTAATTTTTTTTTTAATATTAAATCTGTTAGGCCCATTTGTACTTCAAGGCCCTCACAGGCACTTGATTAAATTTCCTCCATTTGCTTGTCCACACTGGGAAACATTCAGTCATGCTCATAAGCCAGTATGAAACTGTGTGGTCTTTACCAATCAGGAGGATGAAAGTACAGAACCGCAGCAGGAGCAAAAGACCTGCTGGGCGTATTGAAGCTGTGAAATTGCAGTTCTCTCTAGATACCCCACCTGCCTCTGCATCACCATCACCGAGGGCTGCTCATTTCCTCCTGTCTGGCCACCCCCTGCCTTTGTCAGTAGGTGTATCTCTCCTGCCCATTCCAACCTTCTGCTTGTCTGTATGGATTTCAGGAGACAAGGATATCTGTAAAGCTGTAATAACAACAATTACAGGTATACTCCAGAGGGAAAGCAAAAAAACCTAACCACACTATTTTCACTGGACTCAACCCACACTGTCTCCTTTTTTCCCATACTGTCCACAACATGTTTCTACATAGCGGATTCAATTTAATGAAGTTATGTCCAAGACACTGAGACGATACCAGGTATAGGGCAGGGCAGTGGGGTAGACAGGCAGGTTGTAAGAGAAATTTGAGCTCAGCTTAGGTTCATCAAATCTTCCTAATTCTATTTCTTCATCTATAAAATAGGGGCATTTTCAGTGTAACACAAATGTGGGGCTTAGGTAAAGCACTACTGTCTATTATGCATAAAAGAGCCAGCTACTGCCCACAAGGCACTTGTAATTTAATAGTTTCCATAATGATGAGGTAGCATGAGAATACAGAGCATATCTTGGTCTTCTTGGGCTGCCATGACATAATACCATAGACTGGGTAGCATAAACCACAGAAATTTATTTTCTCACAGTTCTGGAGGCTGGAGGTCCAAGATCAGGGTGCCAGTATAGCTGGTTTCTGGTGAGAGCTCTTTTCCTAACTTGCAGATGCCTTCTCACTGTATTCTCACATGGTGGAGAGGGAGCAAGCAAGCTCTCTGGTGTCTCTTCTTACAAAGTTTCACCTTATAAGACCTCTTCTAAACCTAATTAGCTCCCAAAGACTCCATCCCCAAAACCATTACATTCGGAGTAAGGACTTCAACATATGAATTCTGAGGGGGACACATTCAGCCCTTAACAGCACACCACCATGACCCAGCTCCCATTTGACCCTAACCCTCGAGACCAGCGCTAGATACTTTTAAACTGAAACTAGAACTAAAACTTCTCAGAGCAGAATTGGAAAAATCTGAAAATTACCCTAAAAACATATTCCCTTTTGTAGTATCATATAACTCTCCTAGACTGAGAAGCAAGCATTATTAGTGTCTCTAATAGAAGGGGGTTGGTGAGATGTTCCTTCACTATGGATTCAGGGTGAACAGTAAGAGGTGGTCATGTATCCTACTATTGTAGAATGACCTCAGTTCACATTGGATAAAAGTCCTGTGAAAGTAAAATCAGTTCTTTTACCCTCAATTCATGTAATCCAATTCTAGTGTTGGGGCTACTAGGGCTGAAACCAGAGTGCTTCCACAAATGGCCAGAAAATTCTCACATAAAGTGTCATGTGTTAAATTGTGTCCCCCCAGAAAGGTATGTTGAAGTTTCAACCTCTTGTACCTAAGAATGTGACCTTTCTTGGAAATAGGTTCTTTGCAGATGTAATTAGTTAAAATGAGGTCATACTGGAGTAAAGTGGGCCCCTAATTCAATACGACTGGTGTCCTTATAGAAGACGGCCATGTGAAGACAGGGAGAACATCATGTGAAGACAGAGGATTGGAGGGATCTGTCTACAAGCCAAGAAATACCAATGATTGCCAGCAATGACCAGAAGGTAGGAAAAGGCAAGGAAAATACCACCCTTCTAAGTTTCAAAGGGAGCATGGCATTTCCATCATCTTGATTTTGGACTTCTAGCTGCCAGAAGTGTGAGCCAACAAATTTCTGTTCTTTTGAGCCACCCACTTCGTGGTACTTAGTTAAGGCAATCCTAGGAAACAGATACATAAGGAAACATGTCTGTGGGCTGAATGCAAGCAAAAGGTTTCCTGCCTTACATTGGGTAATAAATCTACTGGAAAGCAGTCAAAATAACTCCTTTTCTTCTTTTAGGATATTCTGGGTAAAGAGCAATACTAAAGACAAAGAAATAAGGCTCAGGATTCTTCTAGTGGGTTCCGAGGTTTTGTCTTTTAGGAAGGAAAGCTTTCAGGAGGTCAGGACAAATCTCAGTTCAGTAGGGTCACTCACTGGCACAGGTCCTTCTGACTCTGAGAGTCTCTGATTCTCAGATATGGGCAGTTCTGTGGGACACTGCTCATATTTGTTTCTGGTCTGGCAGAATGTTCTGATCATGCAGCATTCCTTCAGGTAGTGCTCCTGGTATCTAAGAACTGGTGGAAGGTGGAAGGGATATGAGGTTACCCCTGATTTGGCTACATAGAACATCAGGGTTTACCTCCCAGCAGCTGTCCTCTGGATACCCGCCTCTCAGCCTGGAGACACCTAGTACCCTTTCTCCTACCACTGGGTATTGCCTCCTGCCAAAAGAATGACCTGGGAAGTCAGTTAAATAAACCCCTCTCCTCAGCCCTGGTTCATGTTCTTATTACCCTACCTGCTCATCTTCTGACTTTTCCATCCCCACTAAATCTCCAGACCCCTTTTGTGAGACCTCAGACTGGCTTTGGGCTTGCCTCTTCCCCTTCCTTGCTTGGCAGCTCTATTCCAGTTTCCTGGTCCCTGCTGCTCTGTGCTGTGGGTACCAGCAACTCTACTGAAGCTGCTTGTTCAGCTCACCTCTCCCACAGCTGAAACCTACCTCCCCAATCTTACCAGTCTAATCACCTGCTCGCTGCTTAGAGGGTTCCTGGCACTCACATCCTGGCTCCTTATGTTGTGTCCTCCAGATCCTCTTACTCATTCACTTATGCTGACAGTAAAAAAGCATCCACATTCTTTAAGGAAAGTACTCATAAGGTGGTATTGTTTACCTCTTCAGAAGCAGAATAGCTGACCTCTGGCGGGGAAGTACAGGGGTTTAGTCTATTGCAAACAGTCACCTTGTCCTTGCTACAGCTACCTGCTAGTGTAGTTGGGCACAAGGACAAACAGAGAATCCATCTTTTTTCATGAGATGGAAAAGAAGATGTCATGCCTTTATTGACTGAACCCTACATATCCTGGACCAGCTCCAGACAGAGGTGAATGGTAAAAACATTGAGAAGAGGGCTAAAGATCTGGCCACTGCTAAACTATCTCCCTTATTTACTCATTTATCTGCCCCTACCTGCTATATTGCTATGACAACCTACTGGAGAGACTTTAATATGTTGCCTTAGAAAACGATAACTCATACACTGATTTCTATGGACTGAATGGTTGTGTCCCATGAAAATTCATATGTTAAAGCTTTAATCCCAAGTGTGATGATATCCAGAGGTGGGACTTTCACAAGGTAATTGGGTTTAGATAAGATCATGAGAGTGGAGGCCCTGTGATGATGGAATTAGTATCCTTATAAGAGAAGGAAGAGAGGGTCCAGTGGTTGAGTCTGCCTTCCAGTGCAGGGAATGAGGGTTCGATCCCTGGTTGGGGAACTAAGATCCCACATGCCATGGGGCAACTAAGCCCCGGTGCTCTAGAGTCCTTGTGCCACAACTAGAAAGCCTGCATGCTGCAACTACTGAGCCCACGTGCCACATTTAGAAAGAAGCCCGCGCACCGCAATGAAGAGACTGCATGCTGCAACTAAGACCCGACACAGCCAGATAAATAAATAAATAAATATTTTTTAAAAAGAGAGAGGGAGAAGGAAGAGAGACTACAGTGTACATTTTCCTTGTTTGTCTCTGTCTGTCTCTCTCTGCCATATGAGGATATAGCAAGAAGGCAGTCATCTGTAAGCCAGGAAGAGAGCTCTCACCAGAGCCAGACCATGCCAACACACCGATCTTATATGTCTAGCCTCCAAAACTATGAGAAATAAATATTTGCTGTTTAAGCCGCCCAGTCTATGGTGTTTTGTTATATCAGCCCAAGCTAAGACACTGATAGACTACCTTTACGTATGATCAATTTATTAAAACCTATTTCCACCTAAAAAGCACAGTAAGGAGAGAGTGGCACAGATAACCAACAAGTTTGTATGGATGGTGGGGTTGACAAATCCTATAATAAAGCAATGGGTTAATGAACTGATGCTACAATCAAGAAGCATGATCATACTCTGATCACAAGAGCACAGGGAATGCGTGGGAGGCTGAGAAAGAACAGATGCCACAAGGACAGTGAGAAGATAAAGAAATTTTGAATCCATCATAATTTTGCCTAGGGAACTCTCTTCCTGTGTTTTTTTGCACAACTTTGCTCCTCCCCTCCAGAATAAATAGAATCAACTCAGGTGTTTTATAGGCCTGCTGGCTGGGTGAGGGCAGCCAAGCTCATACAGCCAAGGACTTCTGAAAGTTTGACTTGTGGCTGTAAATCCAACTCACTCTTGAGATTAATGGTGAGCATACAAAAAGATACAACTTCAAAAAGAAGTCACAGATTTAAAATCTTTTCAATCAGATGCTATTCTGATTTAAAATTTCATTATTTATCTCAAAGTAGTTTTGTTTCCAAAAGTTTGAAGAATCAAAATTACAGTTGTGAATTGTTCCTCAGTCCAATTCAATCTATTTGGTTATGTAGCTGAATATCTGTTTTGTAAGCATTTATCACTTTAATAGGAAAGGCCTGAAGGGAAAAAAAGGGTACTTGTTAGGATTTTATTTATTGTAAAAGGTTCTAGCCTCTCGGTCCCAGAAATTGTCTCTTTAGCTCATTCTCCTAAGTCATATTTAATTTACTTCAAAAGCAATACATATTTTGTGTCACATAGTCTATATAGCAGAGTTGGATTTTTTTATTACCCAAGACTATTTCCTTCTGTGATATATACTCACAAAATTTGAAGGACTACTCTTGTTGTACGGTGTTTTCTATGCAATCTTTTTTCATCCACAATACCTCTCTTAAAAATAAAATATGCATTAGATGTTTACTCCTAAAAGAATTACTTTACATCCAAATGATGAAAAATATAAATATGATAATCATAGGCCTCATGCCTTTTATTTGTAAAAAAAAATTTCATACACTTTCCAAGCATATGATTTCACTGAGTTTTTATCACACACCTTGTGATAGATATTATACTGTTAAAGAACCTGAGACTGCCGTTGGTACATGACCAAAGATCATGTTGGCAATTAGGTTATACTCTGTGCTCCCCTATCTTCTCCCTACCTTCTAGAATCTTGGACTCTTGGGTTTCCACATTGGCTGAGGCTGTGGTAGTTTTGTCCATTGAGTTACAAACACTAGTTCATGAAGAAGTGTGTGTAGACTGATGATGTAATTAGTGGGATCTTAGAAATTGTGGTCTTACAGACAGACCAAATCACAGGAGATATGCAGAGTCCAAGTGCAGGTCTTTTTAATATCCACAAAATTGCTGTGGTCATAGAAAAAGAATATAAAAACAATCTAGCATTCAATTAATCAGAGAAAGATTGGTTAAAGGAAGCTGCTACTTTTCTGGGATGTTGCAAACTCGTCAGGTGAAAAGTATTTGGTGAGATGTGACTGAAATGCAACAGAAACCAATTGAATCTAGAGAGTTTAGACTAAGAATGGCTGTTGTAAAAACAACTAGAAGCAAGAGTACATGTTATCTCAGTGGTACAAAATGAATTGGCTTCATTCAGCATCCGGGCAAAAAACGCTCTAGTCAACAAGCTGTCCAAGTTCTCGTGGAATGGGAAGCTCCAACTTACCTGGAATAGTAAGGCTACTTCATTAGTGAGAAAGTGTCTCTTAACCCCCGCAAACCTTAGAATTAGGTATATAGATGAGCAAATTTACTTTGTACTTTGTAAAATCAAAGAATGAAAGAATTTAAACATATTTTTAAAGGTTTAAAGGAATGTAATAGACTAAGTTTAAAATGAACCTGATTACTTAAGTTTATTCATTTCAATTTGAATTGATGGAAAATTATCACCCATCCCCCATAGTGATCCTTAAAGTTTACTAGATTAATAATAGTATAATCACATGTGGACATTGAGTTTAAAGGCTTAATAAAAACCGGGTTTTAAACTATTCCTTTAATAAACTGAATTCTAACTTAAAGTGTCAAGTAACATTCATTTATTTTCTGCTCACAAAAGCCTTTCCCCATCAACCCCAGGAAAAACAAAAACATAAACAAAAACAAAAAACCTCACAGAGGGCTTCCCTGGTGGCACAGTGGTTGAGAGTCCACCTGCCGATGCAGGGGACACGGGTTCGTGCCCCGGTCCGGGAAGATCCCACATGCCGCAGAGCGGCTGGGCCCGTGAGCCATGGCCACTGAGCCTGCGCGTCCGGAGCCTGTGCTCCGCAACGGGAGAGGAAACAACAGTGAGAGGCCCACGTACCGAAAAACAAAAAAACAAAAAACAAAAAACCTCACAGGGACACATGACATCTCAGTCAGGAAAATACCTGTGCCGTGTTGAGTAAATAACAGTTACCACAGGCTGAGGGTCCACTGTCTAAAGGACCACCTGGAGCAGCAGGAGACAGACTCCCTGCCCGCTTCTGTTCTCTTTTGGCAAAGAGAAGGAACAAAGCAATTGCAACTGGACTTTTCTGAATCCAAAGAGAATGCTGAATTGATTACATCAGAAATGGTGAGGGGGAGGTGAATGAGGTTGGATATTTTCATTGTGAAAGACAAAATGCACCAGATAATTAAGATGATTTTACTCAGGCTCTTGCATTAGGGGGAAAACATTCATTAATAAGAAATGTCTAAAAGCAGAGAGGGAAAACCTGGCGTTTTATAAAACAAGGGAGTTATTGAGGAGGGGTCGGGGTGTGTCTTGTCTTGGAAGATGCTGGGGCAGGGTGGTCTGTTGTTAAGCTAGAGTCTGTCAGAACAGAGAAGGGGGTGGGAGGAAATTTTCCAACCATCCTTACCTTACTTTAAGGAAGCATAGGACTCAAATAAAGTTCAACATTGTCATCATAAATACATTTACATGAAGAAGCTAGATTTTTAACAACGGTTGTGACTTTAGTATCCTGGGAAAAAAATGAACATTTGGTTTTCGTTTTTACTTCCTTCCTTTTTTCCTTCTTTTGTTTTTGTTTCTATGAAACTATGTCAATTTGAAATACTTTTAGCACAAAAGCACACACAATACAAAATTTTGTGTAAAATTTCTGCATTTAAAATTAACAATGTATGTTCTTTCCTGAAAAATACTGTCCTTGATTTTGAGATGATGACCTCTCTACTTTTTTATTAAAATTTCCCATCATATAGAAACTGATGATTTATGATACATTTTTTAAATGGCATTCTTTTCTAAGATAAAAATGTTAATAACTATACACTTATTGTCTTAAGTTTTTGTTAATCGATTTAGTTATATGAATCCAAAAGCACACGAGATAATTTTCTGTAAAGTAATGCAGTTGGAGGGGGCCACAAAGTCTTAAAATCTACTCTCAAAGATCCTTTCTGTGGTGCTCTTTTATCATGCAAATATTCTAGAAGACTTAACATGTTATCATTAACACCTAAAGTTTGCTTATCAACTTCCAATTGGGATAACCTGGGGCAGCTAAAGATTAGAATTTCTGAAGAAAAAAGGAGAAAAAGGGTCACCTTATGAAGAGGTGGAAAAACACTCTTAAAACACTTGACTCACATTACAGTTTTGCCAAAGGCCACTTTGAGGTATTGTTTAGCTACAGCTTACCATTTTAAGTCTTTTACTCTTTGCTGCACAGAAAACAAACCATCAAATTAGTCAAGCTCATTATCCTCTATCCTTACTACAGGACATTAGAGTACCAACTTGAAAGTCATAGGATCCAGTCCAGGAAAATCAATTAAGGCAGAAAAGTCAGAGCAGCAGTTCAGTCATCAACAATGTGTACCAAATTAGAGGGAGATTGCTTGGGGGACTGGGCAGGCAGGGAAGATGAGCCTTACCATCAGCCATAGCTAGAGACAAGTAGTCAATGTCAAGTATATTCATGGTGAGCAAGAGGTGGGCTCTAACATCTTACAATAAGTATAAATACAGATCAGAAATCAGTGCTGGGTAAATGTCACCTCCCAAGTGAACTGCACAGTATGTTCAGTATGTCACCTCCCAAGTGAACTGCACAGAATCCATTAGACTTCTAAAACTAAGAAATGCACTCAGGTCAAATGTCATGAAAAGGAAACCCAGTTAACTGTAGTATATGGCCTGATAATTAGAACCACGTTACCAAACACTGTAAGACCAATAACACAGCTGGCTTCATATAGAATCTATAGGTCTAAGAGGAGTTATTTTATTCTCATTGGGAACCAAACTATTTCTATAACCTAGAGTGGGGCTACAGCTTTAAGTAAAGGTGACTGAAGTTGTAGAGAATAGAGGAAATTGTAACAGAAATGAACAAGTGGTTTCAAAGTCAGAACCGTGAGGCAGTTCATTTGGGTCCTGGAATAATGATCTAGAGAGGATACACAGATGGATTTTGAGGATCATTAATCCAAAATAAAAGATTACTATATATTACCCAAGTCACAAATTCTTATAGACTTCCTATCCAGGAAAGGAATTGACCTCAAAATATAGAAAACTCTGAGACCAGGGTGGGGAAGGAAGAGGAAGGATCTGTATGGAATGGGGAGATGTGATATATTCTATGTTCTGAGCTATACCAGGAGAAAGAAAGTATATAGGAAAAAGTATATATATATATATATATATACACACATATATATGAAATATTTTGGAAATATCCAAATGTCCTAATCATGTTGACTAAATGGCTAAGCTAGATCTAAGAGTAAGTATATATTTTTTTCCATTGGGTGCCAAGCTGTTTCTATAAAATTTTTCTATAAAAAGATTCAAGTGAAAAAAAATTCAGTTGACTAAGGTTAAGCATACAGCCTTTTCCCCAGGATACTGTAAAGAAGTTCCTTCTTGTATTAAAGGTTTCCACTTAATACCTGAAAGATAATATACCCTTGAGCTGGTTGAACTAAGCAGGCACCAGAAGCTCTATTTATTCCCCTAAAGCAAGTATCCTTGTTGAAGCTGTAATTTAAACACACAAGGTTGGCCTTTTAGTGTATTACAACATGATGTGCTACACACAGCAAAACGTAAAGACAATCTGCTTTAAGAATTACTTCCTTCTCCCACCAAAAGTCTAAGTTCTTTGACTTACTTGATTGCAGAAGAAAAATTGATAGATGAAAGAATGGCAGGGAAATGACATTTATTGACTATCTGCTACACAAAAGGCAGATGTTAAGGCACTTTTACTTATATTATCTTAATTTATTCCTCATATCTCATTTGTACTTCAGTTATTCTTAGATGAACTATCTCATTTATTCCTCATTTAGCACTGGTGCATGTACTATCTCATTTACTCCTTGTAAGAGCCTGGGTGTCAGATGTATTTATTTAAATTTTATAGATGGGAAAATTGATGCTCAGATATATTAGGTAACAAGTCACAATACACAGTTAATAAGTACCAGAGAGAAAACATTATAAACTTGCTGGACCTCAAAATCTGTGCCTTTCTAACATTTGGCTGTCATGTAGGAATCGACTCTCCAAAGCAGGCATTTGCACATGACAATCAACATGAACATGAGATAATTTTCCATATTACCCTAGTAGTTGGTATCAGTAAGGTCACCAATAAATATTACGATAATATAAATGAACTTAATTTGGGGTGCTTTCCCAATCCCATTTATTCTTTTCTTTTCTTCCCCCACTTTAAAGATCTCTCCTTCCATGAAGCACTTCCTGAAATTTGCCACCTGCCTCCACCCATGAGACTCCTCTACACTATACTTAACATCTGTTTGAAGACCAGTATATTAGTTAGGATTAGTGTGGCTGCATAAACATGAAGTCCAAATGGCACACTTAAACCACACAGAATTTTATTTAAATGTCATATAAAAGGAGGCCAGAGGTAGGGCTTCCAGGACCAGAAAAGCAATTCACAATACCTCCATGTCCCAGACTTCTTCTAGAGCTCTTTGCCACCATCCTTAGTGTGTGCATCTCATCCTCAAATATGCCACATGGTTCAACATGCCAGCTGGGGCTCAGGTTATTATGTCCATCTTTCTAACTAAATGTACAACTTTTTAAAAGGAGTATTAGCAGAAATCCCATCTGACCATTTTTGCTTATACCTCTGTATTAGTTTCCTAGGGCTTCTATAACAAAGTACCACAAACTGGGTGTCTCAGAAAAAAAGAACTTTATGTCTCACAGTTCTGGAGTCCAGAAGTCTGAAATCAAGGTATTAGTAGGGCCATGCTCCTTCTGAGATCCTGGGGAGAATTCTTCCTTGCCCCTCTCTAGCTTCTGGTGTGGCCATCAATCCTTTATGTTCTTTTGTTTACAGCTGCGATTCACTTTAATTGCTATCTCTGGTGTCACATGGTGTTCTCTTTTTGTGTTTTCCCATGTTATTTTCTTCCCTTTGTCTGTGTGTCTTCTCTTCTTATGAGGATATCAATCATTGGGTTGAGGTCCCTACCTACTCCAGTATAAGCTCATCTTAACTTATTACATATGCAACAACACTATTTCCAAATAAGGTCACATTCTGAGGTACTAGGGTTTAGGAATTCAATATATCTTTTTAGGGGAAATAATTCAACCCATAACAATCTCATTAGACAGAGCTTAGTCACATGTCCACAACAATATGCAAGCATCAGGGGAAGTGTCATCATTGGCTAGATATTACCATCTCAAATTAAACTGATGCTGTTACTATGAAAGAAGAGAATCAATATTGACTGTCTGTCTTATCAAATAGTATTTGTCATTGAGCATCTACACAGCATCCAGTATGTTGTGTGGCAGGTAGCAGACCCTCACTAAATATTTTTTGAAGAAACAAGTGAATGAATGACCTAGAATTATATTGATGAGAAGAAAGCATATGGTAATGGGACAACTTTATAAAGTACAATAAACTGTAAAGTCTTATCTAAAACTGGAAACTCTAACTTTATCCAGAGAGGACATGCTTTACAATTCTTGGAGGTATCTTAACAACCTAGAATGAAACTCCTGTCACAGAATTTGGATGCATTTGCTCACAATATGGAAATACTATAAGCCCTAGGGAAGAAGGAAAGGGGCTTTCTGCCCACATCCTATCAGCAGGCCTTAATTACTAGAAGTGGTTGAGCCTAGCCAGCAGGGCACACAAGACCAAAAGGCAAAAAATGCAGACGGGAGGCCCAGGAACAAAATCCAACTTGCAGAGACCCTTGGTGGGCACCAGTATTTTTCAAATTTTTAATTTATTGCCAGGTTTTAAACATGGGGGTATTTTAGATAGAAATATGTATTTCCAACATTTTTTTTGAAAACCTGAAGATCTGGTGTTATTGATTTCAAATGAATATATAGCAATTATTGACTGAATCTGAGTACCAGGTATCCACTTCAGATGGGGAAAGCATTCCCTATTTTTCCAGTTGCTCTTCTTCACAAATGTATGCCTCTTCACTGAACTTTCAAGGCATTTGACTTTGTCACTCTTGGTCTGTCACCATTTAGAAAACCTAATGTAGGTGACTGCATGTACATAAATGTCTTCAGTTTTAAAGTATTAGTATTTAGAACAAATAATAAAAGGACTGTAGCTATGGGTATGTGACACAGGAAAATAAGCTGATATCTCTAAATTGTATAATATACTGCTCAGGCTTCTTTCTCGCCAGACTGGTGACAGCAGAAAGATGTGCCTTTCCTTCCATCTCCTGTTTCGGTGCCATGAACTGGGAATTTGACCAATGAATAAAGGAAAACTAATGTGTTGGTCTTAAAGAAACAGTATGTGGAGATATAGATATAGATATAGACATATATATATATATATATATATATATATATATATATACACACACACACATATGTATACACACACATTCACCAAAGTGTTGAAAAAAGGCTTGTTGAATATATTGCTAAGCATTATTCATAATGTTGGATTTTAGCAGGGAAAAAAATAGACCCATATCCCTGCCCTCAGATCTTCTTGTCTAGTGTTAGTGTTTAGGGAGAAAGGGGGAAGAAGAGAATAAAAAATAAATAAACATTTTAAAATATAATTGTCAAATTGTGATGACAGGTTTTAAGAAAATTAAAGCAAGAAAAGGGAATAGGGAAGTCTGGGTCAAAACAATTTTTTAAAAGGTACTTAGGGAAAGTATCACTTAAGAAAACAATACTTGAAGGAGATGAGAAAACAAGCCATGCAATACCTTGGAGAAGAACCCTCAAAGCACAGGGTAAAACAAGCGCAAAGGACTTGAGACGATGGGAGCATCACTGGCATGTTCAACAGATATAAAGGACAACAGAGTATCTGGATGAATGAGCAAGAGGGAGAATAGCAGAAGGTGAGGCCAGGGAAGTTATGGGAGAACAAATCATGTAAGCTGCTGTATGTCATTTTAAGTAAGTTGGATCTACTCTGAGGGGGACAGAAGCCAAGGAGTGTGTAGAGCAGAGATATGATATCACCTGATATTATATTTCAAGGCATCATTTTGGCTGCTGTGTTGAGTTAGAGTGTAGGAGGGAAAGGGAGGAAACAGGAATATTACTTAAGGAGGCTATCCAGGGAGGAGAGAATTGACTTAGGCCAACATCAAAGCAATTGAAATGGTGAAGAGTCCTCAGATTTGTAATATATTTTAAGGTAGGATTTGCTAATGGATTGTATGTGGCATGAAGAGAAAGAAGAAGTCAAATGTGTGACTCCAAAGTTTTTTGGCCTGAGAAACTGGAGGGTAAAGTCAACATTTACTAAGATGGAGAGGACTGAAATGATTCCATTATGGGTGAGGCGGGAAGGGGGCTTGATAGAGAATTTAAGTTTCAGATGCTTTTTATATATTCAAATAGGCTAAAGATGTCTGGGCTAAAGATAAATTTTGGGATTCTACTGTATAAAAATGGTAATTAAAATCATGAAACTGGATGATATTAACCAAGAGAATGTGTGAGAAATGTAAGTAGAGTTCTGAGGATTGTACCAGGGGTACTCTAATATTTAAAGTTTCAGGAGATAAATAAGAATAAGCAAAGCGGTGGCAGTGACTTAGGAGTAAAACCAGAAGAGTGGTGTTCTAGGAAGCTGGTGTAGAAGGTATTTCAAGGAGGAAGGTTGACAACTGAGTCAACTGCAGCTGATAGGTCAAGAAAGATCAAGACTTAGAACGGATTATTGGGTTTACAAAGGATTAAAATTTGGTGCTTTGAAAAGAACAGTTTTGATAGAGTAGTGGATGGAAGCAAAACCTAAATGAGAAGTTTTCAAGAGAGAAGGTGAACATAATCAGAGACAGCAGGCATAGACACTGATTTCAGCTATTAGTTTCTAAAAGGTGACAATGAAATTATAAGAGACTAGAGAAAATGAGGAGACTAGGAAAGTTTTTGGTGTTTACTTTTCTTGTTTAAAGATGGGAGAAACTGTACATATTTATAAACTGTTTAGTATGATCTAATAGAAAGGGGAATCAGGCGAGTAGGAAGAAAATGTCTACACTGGTAGTTTGAGCAGGTGAGAGGAAAGCAGTTCAGATGCACAAGTGGATAGTTCACCTTTACTAGGAACATGGTCAGTTTATCCATGGGGAATGGAAATCATAATATATAGGTGCAAATGTAGGTAAATAGGTAGATGTGGTGGTGAGAGTCTATACACATTGTCTTGCAATTTGCATTATTTTCTCAGCGAATTAAAGCAAAGTAATCAGTTAAGAATGAGGATAGAAAACTGGAAGTTTGGTGCTTCCCTGGTGGCGCAGTGGTTGAGAGTCCGCCTGCCGATGCAGGGGACACGGGTTCGTGCCCCGGTCTGGGAAGATCCCACATGCCGCGGAGCGGCTGGGCCCGTGAGCCATGGCCGCTGAGCCTGCGTGTCCGGAGCCTGTGCTCCGCAACGGGAGAGGCCGCAACAGTGAGAGGCCCGCATACTGCAAAAAAAAAAACAAAAAAGAAAACTGGAAGTTTGGAAAAGAGGGAAAAAGTAGGAAAAATTGGCCTAGCAGAGTGAGAGTGAATGAACTAGGGCAGTAGAGGAGAATGACTCCGCAGCACTGAGAGTCCATTCAAGATTAGACATCACGAATTTTTTTGTTTGTTTGTTTTGTTTTTTTTGCGGTACACTGGCCTCTCATTGTTGTGGCCTCTCCCGTTGTGGAGCAACAGGCTCCGGACGCTCAGGCTTAGCGGCCATGGCTCACGGGCACAGCCGCTCCGCGGCATGTGGGATCTTCCCGGACCGGGGCACGAACCCGTGTTACCTGCATCGGCAGGCGGACTCTCAACAACTGCGCCACCAGGGAAGCCCAGACATCATGAATTTAAAGTGAGACCTGAAAGTCTGGTTTTGTATGTTGCTCCAACTACATTTGCTGTGTAGGTGCAGAAACAATGTAGGTGGAAAGAGGTATTTAACCAGGTCTGGAATTTTGTCAGGCAACTATGGAAAAGTGAGATGGGTAAGGAAGTGAGGATGTATGTAAAGGAGAGATTTAATGCCCAATGGCAGAATCTAACTTGGATAAAGAAGCATCTATAGACATAAGAGGGTGGTGAGGGAGGGCAAAAAACTGGAAGGATCTACAGATTATGCCAATAAGCTTAAAGAATGTTGAATTGGGGGTATTAGAAAAGGTGAGATGGAAAGATAGGAAGAGCTGCTTGGAAAGTGTGATGCTTGAAATTAAGACTACAAAGATGCTACTTTTTATAATGAAGATGATGTCATCTAGGGTATGGCCCCAGGACTGAATGACTGTGGAAGGGTGAAGAACAAGATCATTGGAGGGGATGTGGGCAAAGAAGTTTGAGGACAGTTTACTAGAATAATAATCTAAGTGGATATTGAAATCACCAAGGAATTTCACAGTTGGCAAGGAAATAAAATCTTCCAGGAATTGATGTTGGGGTCCACAGATAACTGCAAAGGAAAGGGTAGTTTGTGGTATGTTTTGATCACATGATATTCAAACCTTAGTGATTATAGGGAGAAAGAAGGTGGAAGTGTCTAGAAGCAGTTATAGTGAGCAAAGACTTCTATCCCATCTCAAGTTATAATGAGCAAAGACTTCTACCACATCTCAGTGTTATAAGGAATGTGGGAAAGAAAACATCTACCACTTGAGAGCACAACAATGGAAATAGGAGAATCAGGGCAAAAGGTTAAAGAAGCATTCAGAGAACATCTTGAAAGTATGAGAGATATAAGCTCTTAATATAACTCTTATAAGCTCTTAAATAGCCATGAGTTCCAGAAGGCAGGGTAATAGTAAAGGAAAAGTTGAATGGAGTGAGACAAAGGAAAATCATATAAGGTTGACACCCAGAGGATGAGACCTAGTATTCCTGGGGTAACTGATATAAACTGGGGCTACAGTCAGGGGAGAGTAAGGCACTGACTTTTGGGGGCAAAATTCAAGGGTGTGCCAAATAAAAAAAAATTATGATGGGGATTCCCTGGTGGCGCAGTGGTTGAGAGTCCGCCTGCCGATGCAGGGGACACGGGTTCGTGCCCCGGTCCGGGAAGATCCCACATGCCGCGGAGCGGCTGGGCCCGTGAGCCATGGCCGCTGAGCCTGCGCGTCTGGAGCCTGTGCTCCACAACGGGAGAGGCCACAGCAGTGAGAGGCCTGCATACCACAAAAAAAAAAAAAAAAAAAAAAAAAATTATGATGAACAAATGATCAGAATTTTAAATAAAAACAATATTAATGTTGATTGATTTTTCCTTTTGCCTCAGACTCCAATATGGCTAGGCATGGCACTTTATTAATCCATGGATTTTTACATTAAGTTTGATTTTTTAAAAATATTATATTCAAATAGTGTTTATCTTGATTACTGAGATTTTCTGGGGTCTCCTTAATTTTGACCCTTGAGGTCAGTGCTTCACTGGCCCCATTTTAGTCCTGCCCTGAGGTTCAAAAAAGTGGTGGGGGAGGGGACTGTAAATGTGTTCAGAAAAGGTGAAAGCAAAGCATGCTGCGTTCTGGAGTTCTTTGCTCATCTCTGCCAATGATGGTATAGTGGTTTTAGCTGGAATCTGCAGATCTTCCTGAATTCTGACAATGAAGGGGTTGTCGCCAGGGGAGGGCCCACGCCACCACTACTGCAAATTCATTTGTCTTCTTTAGGAATCAAGGATCTGAGACCTGGATTCAGAGGATATGATGTATTTGATGTGCCCTGACAAGATAGATGCTGCCTGACTGTCCATCAAAGGAAGAGGGAAAAGATCATTGAGTAATGGCCTAAATCTACAATACACCACTGCTTCTTAGATGTGACTCATTGCTTATAAGTGGGACCAAAAGAGCTCTTAGGAAAATATAATTGCAAATGTGTTCATCTCAGACTTAACTTATCCAAAACTGCTCCTGTAATTTCCCATCCCCACCCCAAACTCCTGCTCCTGCAGTCTTCCTCATCTCAGTAAATGGCAACTCCACTTTTCACTTCCCTTAGGACACACTCAATGTAGTACTGTTTCTCTAGTACCTATAATGGTGACTCAAACATAACAGGTAAACAAATGAATACACTATGTATTATAAGCAAGAGAATGTGATTATCTGACACAGAAATAACGTGATTATGATGTGAAGTTGTCATGGGAAAGCTTAGAATCAAGTAGAGTTGGTAACAATAAGCATAAAATCATAAAGTATTTATATCTCCATCCCATTCCAAAAAGATACAAATCATTCTACACAGATATATGCAATAAAACTAGCTTAAATTTTTGAAGAAGATTGGGAAACGGTAAAATAAATTTAGGAAAAAGAAAATGAAGCTTGAAGTATATTAAAGATATACCAAAAGGTCTAGAAGGTTTTATAGAGATCAGTGGCAAATTTGACTCTGCGCTTGCTGGTACTCAGTGTGAAGTAAAAGCATATTTGAATCCTCAGTTTATAGTTCTTGTAGTTCTTGCATTTAAAATACTTAACAATGAATAAAAATACATCTTTCTTTGAAGAAAAAACAACAACTGCACTTAACAGTGAGACCTGAGGGAACTTCTTCTCATGGGTCCTGCTAAAGGGAAAGTGTGATTATAATAAATCAGGTTCTCAACAACATTCCTGAAGTACACTTAGCAATGATTTTCAAAGGTCTGTTCCAGAAGATCCCTCAATGAAAGACAATGGTTATCACCAAATTACAACTCAATGAAAGCCAAAATATTGTGCTCCAAAACCACAATGCTTTAATATCCTAAATTAGTCAAGATTGAAATTCAAAGGAGGTACAGCAGCAACTGTTTTCTCCTTAAAGTTTCTGAACACCTTATTAACTCTTGAGGAACACTGTGACTCAGGAAACCTAGTGTGAGAAACACTATTCTAACACCACACATATATACTATATTCTCCAGACAACCTTTCACAATCAGTCCTTCAGTAATCATTCTTCAGGACAATTTTCTCACAACCAATCTTCTCATAAATATCTGGCAGCAAAAAATCTGGGTTGTACTCTGAAAAATATGTGGATTACCATATTCTGTATTACAAATTTAGTATACTTTTATTTGACAGTAAGCTAAAATGGGGGTAGAATTGATAGCCTCTTATGATCAGTTGAAGAATGTAACCAAGGCTTGGGCCTGCATAATTGGTCATCCCCACTTCCCTGTAATAATTACTATAATACAATATGATCAATACGGAGTGTCATCTTCAAGGCTAAAAACCACCCCACAAAAAGCCTACATTTAAAAACAGTCATATAGTAGGTCTGCGTCTTTATTCCCATCTTGCCCCTAGGTTCTTCCTGACCATTTTTTGGTTTGGTTTTTAGATTCCATATATATGTGTTAGCATATGGTATTTGTTTTTTTCTTTCTGACTTACTTCACTCTGTATGACAGAAGCTAGGTCCATCCACCTCACTACAAATAACTCAATTTCATTTCTTTTTATGGCTGAGTAATATTCCATTGTATATATGTGCCACATCGTCTTTATCCATTCATCTGTTGATGGACACTTAGGTTGCTTCCATGTCCTGGCTATTGTAAATAGAGCTGCAATGAACATTTTGGTACATGACTCTTTTTGAATTATGGTTTTCTCAGGGTGTACGCCCAGTAGTGGGATTGCTGGGTTGTATGGTAGTTCTATTTTTAGTTTTTTAAGGAACCTCCATACTGTTCTCCATAGTAGCTGTATCAATTTACATTCCCACCAACAGTGTATGAGGGTTCCCTTTTCTCCACACCCTCTCCAGCATTTCTTGTTTGTAGATTTTTTGGTGATGGCCATTCTGACTGGTGTGAGATGATATCGCATTGTAGTTTTGATTTGCATTTCTCAATAATTAATGATGTTGAGCATTCGTTCATGTGTTTGTTGGCAATCTGTATATCTTCTTTGGAGGAATGTCTATTTAGGTCTTCTGCCCATTTTGGGATTGGGTTGTTTGTTTTTTGAATATTGAGCTGCATGAGCTGCTTGTAAATTTTGGAGATTAGTCCTTTGTCAGTTGCTTCATTTGCACAGGGAGATCAGCTCGGTGCTTTGTGACCAGCTAGAAGGGTGGGACAGGGAGGGTGGGAAGGAGGGAGACGCAAGAGGGAAGAGATATGGGGATATATGTATAAGTATAACTGATTCACTTTGTTATAAAGCAGAAACTAACACACCATTGTAAAGCAATTATACTCCAATAAAAATGTAAAAAAAAAATTGACCAACTCAATGAAACCTTGTGAATACAATGTTAAAAAACATAACTATGAATCATAAAATTTAAATTTAATATGAAAAGAATGGCAAATTATATTGAAGCTATGTGGAATTATGTTTGTAGACAACAGGAAGAGAAAATAAAATGTAAATATTGCTTAATAAATAAAAACAGTCATATAGTTCACTTTCAAGGAAATGCCTGTGGCTAAAGGAAGAAAGCTTTATAAATATACTGATCTATTCCCAGAGGTTGGTTATTTTTATTTTTTAATATCTAAAATTAATGCACTTATTTGGTAACAAAGCAATCTCCAGCAGCTGAACAAATACATAAGCTAGTCAGAACTCAAAGAACCCAAAACTTCCCAGAGTTTCAACTCACAGTTTGACAGTCAGGCAGCAACTGACAAGCTCTACTCATTAAAAAAAAAAAAAAAAAAAAAAAGAACATTTACTTCATTCACTTTTGTGTCTTTATGACAGGTGAGGTGACTGTGACATAGATGTTATGAATGAAGTGGGAATAGTTCATGGTCTATTCACTGAAAAATCAATGAAGCAAGAGCAGATAAGTTAGTACTTTCCTTTGTGCACCTGCTCTCCTAGAGAGAGACATGAACTTAAACATTTAGCACCAGGAACCTGTCCCTCCTGCCACCTCCGTCAGCTCTCACCAGCTCCTAAGATACTGGTTCAAAAATGAACAAACAGCTGCTTTTTCTTCCATTCCACCTAAACTCTCCTACATATTTTCAAGCCATGTCATGTGGCTGGGACTGGCATTAGGCAAATGCTACCACTAAAACTTTCTGAAAAATCCATGTTAACACAAGAAACATTTGGAGCAATTTATAATGGTCATGATTGATGTTCGTAATTGATGCTCTGAACTGATACGTTAAAGACAATGGAGAATTTATTGAAATGACATTCAACCTGCTTCTTAAAAAATATTTTGGTTTCTACTCAACATGCCAAATCATTTAAGAGTACTAGTTAGAAGTAAAATATTTGACATATAGATCGAGTCTCAATAAATCATTCATGGAAACTCCCCCACACTAGCAAAGTATTTTTTTAATTGAAGTATAGTTGATTTACAATATTATATTAGTTTTAGATCTACAGCACAGTGATTCAGTACTTTTACAGATTGTACTCCATTGAGAGTTATTATAAGATAATGGTTATAATTCCCTGTGCTGTGTAATATATCCTTGTTGCTTATCTATTCTAAACATAGTAGTTTGTATCTTTTAATTCCATACCCAAAATATCTCATAGTTGTGGGCCATATGAGCATTGCCATTTACTTAAGAAGATATTTTAAGAGAATTTGCAAACACAGAGTCTGTTATCTATGGGGCCTCATTTCCTCCCTTAGTATTTAACTTCTTTTTACTATTTTAGGGCAGCCATCATTCCTGTACTTAGAAGTCCGCTTTCTGTCATTAGCCTATTGTGGCCTGATCCTCTTTGTTCTCTTACTTATTCATAAATAACATCTCTTCAGAAGGCCTTGCTCAGAGAGAGAAAGAAGTACCTTCAAGGAGTGTCCCTAACCATCCTGTAGGTTGGCTTCTTAAGTTTAAAAATAGTCATAATGGAAGTAAAAAGTTTAAATTGCTACTTCTCAGAATTTGTTGTTGTTCCTTTCTAGTACTTCTTAGTTGGAAATATTAGTCATAAGAGTAATTGAAATGTAAATTGTTGTGGCAGTGGGATTGCCAGAGGATATTCATTCTTACAAAGCCCGAATTATGCCAGGTACCCACTAATTTAAACTATAACCATTTTTCATGTAATTAAAATGGTCATGTGGCACAGACACAGGAATCAATCATATGGTCTCACTTTCTTGCTTCTCAGAAAGAAACAACAATAATTAAAGGACGCCTTCAGCATTTCATATGACAGGTATTTACAAAGTTATAAATGTAAAATAATAATGTCCCTTTGGGGCAAGATTGTGTTTTGCTATTGTGGTCATAATAAAAGTAATGGATGACTATCAGAATGAGAGAAGTCTTTCTTAATGGTTTAAGAATAGTATCCCAACAATTTCTATCTTTGCTAGGAGGAGCATAACATATGAATAATATATTCAAGTAGAGCCTAACCATCTGTGAGAAGCAAGATAAAATACTGAAGATGCATAGAGTAAAATAATTCAGACTTATTTAAGGAAGATGCTCCAAGGTTAGAACTGACTATATGAGAATACTATGTGGAGATGTAAAACAGTCTTCCTGAAGCAGAAGCCTCAGAAAATGGAGCCGTAACTGTTCACAGAGCTTCTCTCATCATGCTAAGATGTCCTTCATTCATGTTCAAAGCGATATTGAAACCTTGGGCTGAATGCTGGGAGGGGCTAGATTCCTGAAGAAAGCCATGTATTCTACATACAGAGTTAATCTGAAGGGTACAATGAAAAACAAAGGCAGAAGTACAGCTGTGTCAGATACAAAGGGGAAAGCAAGACGTCATCTGGCAGTCACAGATGACTGTCACAGGTCCATCAATAAGTGTCTTTCTTATCTCCAAAATTAGCATGACTGGGAACCCAGGAACAATTGCAGGAAAATCCCAAACATGTGACTTCCCCTTTCCTCCTATAGCCTTGCCCTTGCCACGGCATGCAGGATGGCCCATGAGAATGGTGGCTTCACACAGTCTAAACCAATCATATTGGAGAAAATGTTCTGCCCTTCACAGATGTCTGAAAGTTCATCTTCCTCCTTCTCAACACTCTCGCTACACACTGTGAGGCCAAGAGAGGTTCATTCTATTCATTTGTTCCTCTGACAAGGAAGCTACATCCTCTGAGTACAGAGGACAGAGGAATTCCTTGGCCCTTTTATCCTTCCTTCTTCTATTGAAGCCTGAGCCCTTGTTTATAAGCTTAGCTCCAAAAGCTGGTTTCTTTCAGGTACTTGACAGCCTGCTTTCCTTTAATCTTTCACTTTTTAAAGAGTCATTTCAAAAGCAGCTGAATGAAAAGTCAAAGACAGTAGGAAAGAGGCTGCTATTCCACTAGCTGGAGATATTTTCATGTTTCCTGGGAGGTGCGGACATGGATGGTTCCATGTGGAATATAAGAGAAGAAAGAGCAGGCTATTTCCCCTCAAACTCTCACTCCCACAACAAACTCATCACAGACGGAAGTGCATCTAGTCATCCAGTCTCAAGTGATGCAGATTCTCCCCCTCCTTTTAGTTCTTAAAGTCCAAAATGGCTTTTTCTTTTTTTTTTTTTTAGATGTTGGGGGTAGGAGTTTATTAATTAATGTATTTATTTTTTTGCTGTGTTGTGTCTTCATTTCTGTGCGAGGGCTTTCTCTAGTTGTGGCAAGCGGGGGCCACTCTTCATCGCGGTGCGCGGGCCTCTCACTATCGCGGCCTCTCTTGCTGCGGAGCACAGGCTCCAAACGCGCAGGCTCAGTAGTTGTGGCTCACGGACCTAGTTGCTCTGCGGCATGTGGGATCCTCCCAGACCAGGGCTCGAACCCGTGTCCCCTGCATTAGCAGGCAGATTCTCAACCACTGTGCCACCAGGGAAGCCCCAAAATGGCTTTTTCTCAAGTCATTCTACCCAGCAGCCCTCAGGTCCAGCCTCATATGGAGGCCATAGGAAGTTTATAAGGATATGCGACAGGTAATTCACTTGACCTTCTAAGCTTATGTTTAAAGGATAGACAGAAGACTATTACAGTAAGGCTATCCATGCAGTGTCCCATGATGGGTCAGGTTTTGATGCTTAGAAAGACACAGTCATATTGTACAGGACACAAAATAACTGAAGACAACTGATCACCCAGTTTCTTGCAAATTTACAAAGATGACAGAAAAAAACTGGTAATAACTGTGAAATGTACAGAAACAAAAACAAAAACCCTATTTCTAATGAAATTGTTTATTGCTTGCCTTAAAAGAGATTTCCTAGTTAAGATACTTTTCCAAGTGGAGAATGCAATAGTGGTGGTAACATTATTTGCAAATCATTGTAATGGGGTTCTATAGGCATATAACCACACTCCAAAGCAATTTCCTGAAGGTACCCAAAAGTAGATTAAAATATGCCAAGACGCCAGACTGCAATGACAACAGAGTAAAAAGTGCTAAATAGAACTTAATATAGATTGTACACAATTTAAGTAGATATAGATGTGTGGATATATTACTTAAAGTTTAAATATGCTGCCATTAGTCTTTACAAATATTAGATGCATCACTTACTTGCATCACTGAAGATATTATTGTAGATATGTAATGGATTTTTCTATTATATTTGATGTAATATTATCAGTTCTGTATCTAGAACTCCTATAATGATTAACTCTATATTTCACCTTCAAAACTTTTCTCATCTGAAAAAAATAAAGGCTATTTAGACCAGGGCCTAACTCTCAGTAAAAGAGTCCCTATAAATTTCCTATATTACAGAAAATGATTCTCACATCAACACCATCAAACACGAACATAATAAAATTCATGTGCAGGTCCCTATCAATAGGTTATTAAGCCACAAAAATGCTCACTGAAAATTAATAGATTCTGTATATGGTCAAACTGAGCCTAAGAGATTATCAAGTTTTTTTGCTTTCCATGAGGGATGGCAAGATCTAGGACTGAGGATATGGTGGTCTTGAAATGTATTTCAACAATTGATTACACACCATCAAAAATTTGATGGTCACATCAGTGCCACGTAGCAGACATTGTCCACTGCTTATCCAATTTCCCTCTCTTTTTCCTTCTAACTAACCCCCATTTTGTTCAGTATCCTCCAAATGGCCATGATTTTCAGGGACCAGCTTCCAACAATAATTGGAGAGAGTGAATCTGCTGATTGGTTTAAGCCTATTGTGGGGTCTCACTCCTCTTCCTGGAAGAGGGGTTCAGGCATGAGCATGGAATATCATTTTGTGATTTTTCTCCTCTCACAGTCTTTGGATGCTGATTTCTCTGATGCTGGGAAATCAACAACCATCTGGGACATGAGGACAGATGATGGCAAATTAATAGCAATTGAGCTTCAGATAAGGCTTTGAAGGAAAGGTTGCATTTGAATCAGAGGTGATAGACTCCCTAAGATAACACTTTCAGAAAAGGGCTTCTTATATTTTGATCATTAATAAAGACAAAAGGAATAAAGCAAAATCTAGTTAATAATAGGAGGGAAAGAAAAAGAGAGCCAACAGATGCCACCTCCAGCTTTGGCTGCAATTCACTTACCAGTGTCTTTGGCAATTTCCTCAATGTAAACCAGAGCTACAGAAAAAGTAATATTTAATATCTGAATTTATCTCAGTTGAGAGAGGGATGGCAGTCATGTTATATTTAGAATGCCAAGTCTAATGAACTAATCACAACTTCTAAAATGCCACATTAGGGGGGATGCTAAGGTCCAGCCCCAGCTCAGTTGAAAGGAGATCTGTGTTTAAGGATTTTTGCCTGGAGCCCAGTAGAATGGCAAGCCAGTTACCATTCTTCTAAGAATGGTAAATAGCTTTCCAAGTATTTGCCACCTTTGGTTTTGTTGATTTAACTAAACTGCATAACATATGTACATTGTACCTCTGCTGACTCCAAAAATATCTGGTAACAAGTATAAATATTTCTAAGTTGAATTTCTGCTCATTATTCATTTACATATTGAGTGAATATATCAGGAGAGGACAAAAACAGACAACCAATTATTTATAATGCAAGGCAAGAAGTGATAACTGGTAAGCGCTACAATAAAGGCATGAAAAAGGAACATCATTTTCTAATTAAAATTAAACAATTTACAGCCTTCTCTCTGAGATTCGATTGTTGACCCCTCAGGGTATCTTCAGCATTTTAGACTCATTTGCCTTTTAAAAGCAGATAAAGTTGCAATTTTGCCTAAGCCTAAGGCACAGTCAGAAGAAAGTAAAAAAAGGAAAAGAAGGAAATAGAGGAAAGGATACAAGAGAAAACTTGAGAAAACTGAATGAAAGAGGCAAGAAAGAGGCAGGGGAAACATGGGAAATGGTCACCAACAACTCTTAATGTGCCATTTAACAACCATCCTGGAAGTCTCAGCAGGGTCTTCAAAAAGTTAATCATAATGATCTTTATTTATTTATTTATTTATCTCTAAGCTTCCTGTGTTCTTGATACTTTTTGGAATACAATGGTTAAGACTGCACAGAAAAATGATTCCTACCCCAAATGTCATTTACCCTAACCTGATTCATGTTACCAATATTGTTGCTACTAAAGTCAATTTTGAAAACTTAAACATAAGACAACTTCTAGTGCAGTGGGGAAACCATTGGTGATTCAAATAATTCATACTAAAGATTAATTCTTGAAATGGTGATGAAGTCCCCTTTGATTTAAAATTTCATTATTAGATGGTATCATCTATCAGTTTTAAATCTAGAATATTTTACTCTTTTGCTGTAACATCTTAATTAATGAAATAAATGTGATTGAAGTTGAAAAGAATATTTTAAATGATCCTTCTTTATATTTCTATTTTCCAAACTAGATCATAAAGCTAACTTTTAACTCAATAGGAAAGAATAAAAATACCAGAATTCATAGTCTTTGCTTTTTAGTGCTTTTGCTTCTGCTATGTGTTGGTATTTTTATCTTGATTTTACAGCATTTCTTTTTATGGGTTGCAGTTAAAAAATATTGAAAGCTACTGCTTTAAACTAACTTCCCTAATGCTATCGACCTATTCTATTTTTTTTTAATTGAGTCACTGTAGATGGATATAAAGGGAGGCAACGGTATGACTGGGAACAATGTGCACGCAGTCTAATCAACTGGTTTGATAAATGTTTGCATTTGAACTATTTTACTTTTCTCAGACAAAATCTCACTGGGAACCTTCAAATAAAAAAATGGAGAAAACAGAACCAAACAAAACAGAGTTTCTCTGGTTCGAACAGGGTCTGCCCCATCACCCCTTTTATCCTCCTTCTGGAGAAACAGTGTTCAAAGCATCAGTGCCTGGTCTTGTAGCACCTCCACTGGGTTCTCTGTCACTTTGAACAAGTTACTCAACTTTTCTGGCCCCAGTTGTTCCACATGTAATATGAGGAATTTATAACCCCATTATGCTCACAGACGTATTGTAAGTATAAATTACATAAGAGATCTCATCTCCCAAACTCCTAAGTTGCTTCTCAGCCATTGTTTTGTGCCAACTCAGTGTTTTCCAATCATCACAAAGTGCCTTAAAAATGTATCAAGGCCAATTTAATTTGAAATAACCCTAGCACATTTAGGTACTTGCAACTCTTCCCCCAAGATATTTGACAATTGTTAATGTTATAAATTAAACTTGGTTCAGAGACATGGAGAAAAATATACTGTATCCCATCTCTAGGAGATGCCTTATCCTACATGAAATTCTATTATTTTAGCCTTGTTCCTTTGGATCAATATCTGTATTGCATTAAAATGTGAAAAATTTTAAAAAAGAATTGTATGGAAGAGTAAATCATAGTCACCAGAGTGTAACTTAGGATTTTTTTTAAATATGTGAGTAAACGTTTGGATACCAGGTGCCTGAAGATTGAATTCTAATTGTTATAAGTAATTCCAATTCTGAAAATCGAATTCCAGTTGTTATAAGTCATAATATATAAGTAATAATACCCTGCATTTGAATGCATTTGAATTTTTCTTGGTAGTTTACAAAACTACCCCATCCTAGATCCCTGTAATATCCTTATGGAACACTTAGATAAGCCTTTATAAATTACTTTTTAAAAAATAGTTAAGTAAAATAAAGCTAAGAGTAGGCTTAGTAAATTTCCTAATTTTAAAGTTAGTAAGTAGTAAGAAAATAACCTGGGAAAGGAATCTACCTTCTATGCTCCTTTAGGTATTGATATATCTGCCCTTTCACTTTGCAGTGTTACAAAAACCAGACTTGAATGTCATGAAACAAACATAAGAGGTATTCCAACCCTGATCACCAGAAACAGGACCTCAGAAAACTTTTTGAAGAATTGCAGGATATACCTCTTAGCGTTACATTTGCCATTAAGTTTGCAGTTCTTTAAATTGTCATCCAGTGGCCTTAGGAAGTTAACATAGCATACTTGGTCCATAGAGCCAGGGTAGGTCTCTCTTCAAGAAGAACTGAGTTCTTCAAGAGAAAACACCTCTAAACACAAAGTATCAATATTATTGCATGCAATTGATGATAAGGGAAGCACTGCAATCAACACTCAATAGAACAGCATATGTATCATCAGTGAAAATCACTAAATAAACAAGCAGTTTACGGCTTTGTAACATGAGGTAAAAATTTATCTCTAATTTCGGTGCAGTATATTTACTTCCCTGGTTGAAGAGCCGCTACAACAAAAAGATAATGGACATATTTAACCATTAGTTGACACTACTGAGAATGACAGAGGAAACATGAAAATGAATAAACATGGTTCTTCTTTAAATAACATTTGTGAAGATGAAACCTTGTGAATTAAGTACAGTTTACTCAAGGGTACTGTTAAAAATGTTTATGAAGTTGCTTTTGTTTTCAGTCCAGAAGGAAGTTTACCTATGGGCTACATTCACTGTTATTCAGTTTGCTTTATTAATTTCACTTAATTTACGTTCTTCTTTTCTACTCTGATTTAGCATTGTGAGCTTTCTGATGTACTCTGTTAGGACTACCAAGAGTGCTGTCTCAACAGCTCTCAAAAATCAGTACAGAGTGGGTGGAAAGATAATGTGCTGAACTGAGTTTCTGAAATTGAGGCAACTTTCGTTCTTAAAGCAGTAAAATATATTTTAGAATTTTTAAATATTATAAAGATTATCTAAACTCAACACAGCTGAGTACACAACTATCAATGTAATTTGATTTCAGGGGTGTAACTCCTGACTTGGAAATTAGCTTTTGGTTTTGGTCATTGTTTTGTTTAAAATTTTCTTTTAAGATAACTTTAGACTTACAAAGAGTGGAAAAAATAGTCCAGAGAGTTCCCATATACCCTTCACCCAATTTCCCCTATGTTAACATTTACATAGCCATATAGCAGTAATCAAAACTAAGAAATCAAATTTGATATAATAACATAAAACTAAGGTACAAAATATATTCATATTTCACCAGTTTCTCCATCCATGTCCTTTTCTGTTCCAGTATCCCACACTGCACTCAGTTGTCATATCTCCTAAGTCTCCTTCAGTGTGTGACAGTCTATTCTCATCTTTCACAACCTGGGCATTTTGAAGTAAACTGGTCTCATATTTTGTAGGATTTCGTTCAATTTGAGTTTCTCATAACGAAATTGAGGTTATGTGTTACTAAGAAGGATACCACAGGGTGATGTGACCTTTTCAAGGGGCACATAATGTTGATATGTATTACTAATGATATTAACATTAATCACTTAACTTAAAGAAGTGTCTACCAAGATTCTCCATTGAAAAGTTAGTACTTTTTGCTCTGAAATTTATAAATATTTGGGGGGAGATACTTTGAGAGTACCCAGAAATGTTGTCTCTGCTTAAAATTTTGCCCACTAGTTTTAGCACCCATTGGTGGAACTTGACTGTGGCAGTCATTACTGTGATGTTCTAATGGGGATATTCTGTTTTCTTCATTCCTCTTCATTTATGAATTGTAATCCTTGCATAGGAGAAGTTGTCATTTCTCCTCCATTTTTTATTAATCTGGTAATTTATTTATATTAGTATGAACTCATGAATATATATTTAACTCTTTGGGTTATAATACAATACTGTTGTTATGTATTTTATTGCTCAGACTGAACACAAATTTTTAATTTTTATGACATCAAAATTATCTCTTTTTTCCTTTCTTTTATGGTTTGTGCTTTCTGTGTGCTAAGCTTTCTTCTGGAAGCATTACTGTTTTAACTTTAACATTTTTGATTTATTATTTAACTCAAGTCAATTTTTTTGCATGATGTGAGTCAAGGGTTGGGATTCTTCCTCCTCTCCCCCCATCCAATTAGTCCAGCAACTTTTTCTGAAAAGACTTTCTGTCCCTTCACCAATTGATTGTTGATACTTTGGTCACAGTTATTTGATCATACTTGCGGGAATATTTCTGGACCCTCATTTTGTATTTTGATCTATTTATCTGTGCTTTCACTAATACCACACCCTCTTGATTACACTGCTTAATAGTAAGTCTTGAAGTAAAAATAAAACATTCAAATTTGTTCTTTTCTTTCAACTTATTTTTGTCACTTTAGGTTCTTTTCCTTGCAACTTAGATTTCAGAATGTGCTTACAATTTTTTATTAATTTGTATTGGAGTATAGTTGCTTTACAATGTTGTGTTAGTTTCTACTGTACAGCAAAATGAATCAGCTATACATATACATATATCCCCTCTTTTTTGGACTTGCTTCCCATTTAAGTCACTACAGAGCATTGAGTAGAGTTCCCTGTAGGTTCTCATTATTATCTATTTTATATATAGTATCTTTTTTTTTTTTTTGGCCATGCTTCACAGCATGTGGGATCTTAGTTCCCTGACCAGGGATCAAACCCATACCCCCTGCATTGGAAGTGCAGAGTCTTAACCACTGGACCACCAGGGAAGTCCCTTATAATTTTTTATCAAAACAAAGGGAAAAAAAAACCATTGCAGTTTTATTGGATTTTCATTGAATCTTTACACCAATTTGTGGAGAACTGATACCTTAACAGTATTGCTTCATCCAATCCATGAACTTGCTATGTATTTCCCATAGAGTTTTAATCTCTCAAATGTTTGGTAGTTTTCAGTGTACACATCTAAAGTATCTGTCTTAGATTTATTTCTAAACACTGTATGTTACTTCAAAGGGAATATTTAAAATTTTTATTTCTCAATTATACTTTGAAAATTTAAAGAAAACAACTGATTTTTGTATATTGACTTCATTTGGTGAAATCTTACAAAATTCCCTTATTAGTTCATAGGACAGATACTATAAGTTCCTTTGGATATTTTATGTACGATTGGGTTGTCTATGAATAATGATAGCTTTATTTCATCTTTTCCAAACTTTATTTCATTTTTTAATTTCTTTTAGTTCTTTATCTTTCCTTATTAAATTTCTGGAATCTTTAGTACAATGCTGAAAAAAAAATGAGAGCAGGTTTTTTTTTTGTCCTTGATCTAAGAGAAAAGGGATTAATTTGAATGCTTTACTTCATGACTTACTATAAAGCTTTGTAATCAGAGGGTGTGGTATTAGTGAAAGCACAAATAGATCAAAATACAAAATGAGAGTCTAGAAATATTCCCGCAAGTATAATCAAAGAACTGTCAACCAAAGTACCAAAGTAATTCAGTGAGTGGACAGAAAGTCTTTTCAGAAAAAGTTGCTGGACTAATTAGATGGTGGGGGGAGAGGAGGAAGACTCTCAACCCTTAGCTGACAATTAAATTTGATACTAGCTATAAAGTTTTCATAGGTGTTCTTTATCAGGTTGATTAAATTTTCTTCCATTCCTGGCTTATTGCTGGGATTTTTTTTAAATCACAAATTCAATTGTCACTGAATTTAGCAAATACTTTTCCTGCTCTATTGAAATGATCATGTAACTTTTCTCTCATAATCTGTTACTCTGGTGAATTATACTGATTGATTTTCATATGTGAACCCATCTTGAATTCCTAGCATAAAACCTATTTGGTCATAATGTATTATTCCTATTATCTACTGGTAATACTTTAAGGATTTTTGCATTTATACTCATGAGAGATATTATCCTGTGCGTTATTTTCTTGCAATTTTTTTGTAATATCCTTGTCTTATTTTGGTATCAAGATTATGCTGGCCTCATAAAATGAACTGGAGGGTGATTGTCCTTATCTACTTTGTGAAGAGTTTCAGTAATACAGGTATGATTTTTTTCCTTAAGTATTTAATAGAATTTATTAGTGAAGCCATTTGGACCTGGAGTTTTCTTTGTGGGAAATTCTATTTCTTTAACACATATACGACAATTTAAAAATCCCACTTCTCATTGTAAAAGTTATAGTAAGTTGTGTCTTTAAAAGAATATCAATTTCCTATAAATTGTTATATTTAATGTTAGGAAGCTCTTCATTATATCTTCCTATTTCCTTTAACATCTCTAGTGATGTCCCTTTTTTTTTCCTGAATGTAGTGATTTGTTTTTTGAGGGTTTTTTTCTTTTTTTCTTGATCAGTCTTGTTAGTAGGTTTATCAATTTTATTAATATTTTCAATGAATTAACTGACTTTGTGATTTTCTCTATTATTTGTTAATTTTCAATTGCATTGATCTTTAACTCTTTTATTTCCTTTTGTTTGCTTTCTTCTTTTTAGTGTCTTCTGAAGGTAGGAAACCAGATCATTCATTTCATACCTTTTTTCTTTCATAAAATAAGCATTTAAAGCTACACATTTCCTTTAATGGATTGTTTTAGTTGCATCCCACTAATTTTGATATGGGGTGTGTGTGTGTATGTATGTCTGTGTGTCTGTGTGCTCGTGTGTGTGTGCATTTTATCATTCAGTTCATAATAGGTCTAAATTTATCTTTATCTTGTGGTTTATTTTTTGATGCATGAGTTATTTGGAAGTGTTGTGTTTAATTATGAAATACTTTGTGAAATTTATCAATTTTTATTGATATTGATTTCTAGTTTATTACATTTATGTTCAAGAGTTCACTTTGTATTATTTTCATTCTTTGAAATTTATTGGGTTTTTTCACATGGCCCTGAATATGATCTATTTTCATGAAAATTCCATAATCATTTGAAAAGAATGCATATCCCATTTGTAGGCTTGTTTTATTTATTTATTTTTGTAGTGTTCTGAAAATATCATTAGGTTAATTTGGTTGACAGTCTTAATCAACTCTTCTATGTAACTATATGAACTCATACTATCAATTTCTGAAAGCGGGGTCTTTAAAATCCCCAAATAATATTGTAGATTTGCCCATTTTCTTTTTAGTTTTGACAATTTTTGGCTAAAAAACCTTTAGAAATTTTTATGTTAGATTCAGACACACTTAAAATTAATGTAGATTCTTGATTATTTGACACTTTTATCTGATATTAACACAGTCACATCAGCTTTCTTCTGCTTAGTGTTTGCAGGAAATGTATATATTTCTGTCCTTTAACTTACAGCCAGTGCCTGTGTGCCTCTGTTTTTAAAGTAATTCTTATAAGCAACATGTAGATCATTCTTGCTTTTTTTAATCCTGCCTAATAATCTGCGTCTTTTTAATCAGGTTTTTTAAGCTATGTATATTTCATGTAATGATTGAGAGGTCTATATTTAAGCCTATGATCTTGGTGTTTTCCACGTCCTGTATTTCTTGTTCCTTTGCTCCTCCTTCCAAGCCTTTTTATTGGGGGGGGGGCGGTACAGTACGATGTACTAAATCAAGTATCTTTTAATATTCCATTTATGTCCTCTATTGACACTTTAACTATGCTTCTTTGTCATATTTTTAGTGTTTACTGGATAGGTTACAATGTGCATCTTTAACCTTCCAAAAGCATGCCTTTGCACATACATGAACAGCTTGTCTTTGCACATGGTGTTCCCTTTTCCTGGAATGCTTTCTCCACAGATATCTTTAAGATTTTCTTTCTCACTTTCTTCAGGTCACTGCTCAAATGTCACTTCATCAGAAAAGCCTTGTATAACTCCTTTATATAAAATTGTAACCCACCTCTCTGAGTTGCTTTTTGTATCATGTTTTATTTTTTCCATTACATTTAAGGAAATTCGATTCACTGAAGTAATAAATGAGACTGATTACTTAAGGGGGGCTTGGTGTGTTCAATTTGAGTTTATTCAAATTAGTAAGCACAAGTCAATATGATTATTGATATTTTAACATATTCCTCTAAACTCTTTCAAAATTTATAAATTGAATTTAAAGGCTTATGTTTTGTTTTATAAATTTATTACTTATTTAAAAGTCAACTGCGCTTCCCTCCTGGCTCAGTGGTTAAATATCTGCCTGCCAATGCAGGGGACATGGGTTCGAGCCCTGGTCCAGGAAGATCCACATGCTGCAGAACAACTAAGCCCGTGTGTCACAGCTACTGAGCCTGTGCTCTAGAGCCCATGAGCCACAGCTACTGAGCCCACGAGCCGCAACTACTGAGTCCACGTGCCACAACTACTGAAGCCCGTGCGCCTAGAGCCTCTGTTCCGCAACAAGAGAAGCCACCGCAATCAGAAGCCCGTGCACTGCAACGAAGAGTAGGCCCCGCTCACCGCATCTAGAGAAAGCCCGCGCGCAGCAACGAAGACCCAATGCAGCCAAAAATTAATAAATAAAATAAATAAATTTATTTTTAAAAAGTCAACTAACTGTAAATAATCCTTTAAATATTCAAAATTTCTTCTTCAACCCTCTTTGCCATCTCTCATTCTTCACATTTCCACTTAAAATTAACAGAAGTTAAAAGAATTGGAATGTTTTTCTCATCCCTCAAGTCTGGGTTGAGACTCCTCCTATATACTTCTAGAAAACTCTTTTTTCAGAATATTTATCACATAGTATTATAACTGCCATTTTGTCTCCCAGCACCTAGCACAGTCCCTGGCACATAGCAGCCACTCAATAAATACTTGTTGAAGGAAGGAAAGGGTAGAAGGAAGGAATAGCTGGGGAGAGGGAGGAAGGAAGGAAGAAGCCCTCCTCTCCTACTCCTGGTCAACGCACCTTCAATATCCATCATTCTTTTTAACCTCACAAAATTTCCAAATTTTCAAAGTAAAATATATCAAAATAGAAGCACTTTTTCACTGCAGTTAGATCCAATATAATTTAAGTTTTGCGTTTGAGCTTATGAAAGAAAGGGAAATTATTCTTTCTGGCTGTCAAGTAACGCTTGGGCAAACTCTTACTGATTTATTAAGGCTACATACACACAGAGTAAATTTTCAGAATACGAAATTCTGTTACTTTTGTATGTTCCATATAGTCTTAAGCACAATATATGCTGTTATGAAATATTAAACCAAACGCCACTATTTCTTGACTTAACATGTTCCATCTTGTTGCTTAGTTACTTTGTTCTACAAAATTTTAAATTCACACTTGCCACTTGAAGCAGAAATTTTAAGGCGATAAAAGCTTTGAAGATAATGACTCAGTTCTGCAGTCTATCCAACTTTTCCAGAAGATCCCTGAAGATATTTATACATACAAAAGCAGAGTGACTCTTCCTAGGTATGACAGTCTACCTTTTTAGCATTTCACATCAATCCTCTTCTCTTTCTCCTATGCTTTGTTTCAGTACCACTCTGTTCATATTTCTTTAAATACATCATAATCACCAATGCCTTCACACCTACTGTGCCCATGTCCTGGATTTCCGATCTCACTTTTATTTCTTCAACCCAACTTTCCACATGAGAATCAGTCATCTATTCCTCTGTGTTCCTAAAGCCTATACATCACTCATATCTACCATATGTTATTTGGCATAAACATAATTATATCTAGTGAAAAAGATAACTTTTTCTCCTTGTAATATCTTTCCAGAAGTACAATGTGTTTGTTCAGCATAAATTAATGCACAAGCTCTTTTCAAATACAAAGGGAAATCTCGAGGGGCCTGAGTATGAGCAGAATCATTCCACAGCCTTTTCTACAGATGAAAAAGAATTTGCTTGTTCCTCATCTGGGATAGGAAGGAGCAGATCAAAAGACAAAGAAATGGTGATGGATAATGGAGGGCCCCATGATTTAAAATGTGATCCCACCCGTGTGTTGCTGAATATCTATGTAAAGATACAAATTCATGAAATGCTTGCATAACAGTAGATTTTGTGAGAAACTGGTGAAAGTTGGAGTTTTGCACTCTTATGGCAGGGGTGAAGTTATGACTAAAAGGATAGACACAGTCAGGTGATGGCCAAGACAAAGGTAAGAAAACAAAAGTAATAAAATGCTGTGGATTTGAAGCAAGTTTATAGAAATCTCTCATACCTGGAGTCACTCAGGTTTTATTTTTGACTCTCTAAATTAGAGCCTGTGATCTAGCATGCCTTGGTCAGCTACAGTTTGTATGTAGTCATCCACCCTCAAACCCAATCAAGGTTGCAGACAGTGTTACCTTGACTCAAGCCTGGTGAACAAGGAGATAAGGATATAGAACTTGTCCAGGCACAAATCCTTATTGCTCTAGGAATACACCTCAAAGTCAAAGCAAAGTTTTGAAAACTACTACCTACACTGTTGAATGGCATCAAATGGAAAGGTAGGCATACAGGAAGTGGGGTGTGAACTTATTAGCTCAGCAGTTTTAAGAAACTCCCACATGAAGCATCTGACTAGGGGTTATTTTTAACACAGCTTAACTGACACACCATGCTTTAAGAAATTGAAGAAATATTTTCTAGAAGGGGGGAAAAAGTCTGTTGTACATATATTTAAACTGACAAGTTGTTCTCTCCTATTTCACCCATTGAGAGCAGAATCCCTGGACTGGACTGCTACTATACCATTGCCTAACAGGCAGGTATTGGAATCTCTAAATCAGGCCACAAACTACGAGAAGCAATGGACATTTTAAGGGTGCATATATTTAGGGTTTGCAGAGGACGATTCAGTGATGTGAAGAAAACAAGCTCTTGAAATATTACAGTATAGCCACAGATCTTGAGAGTGAAAAAGTGACAGAAATTAATAGAAAGTTGGGAAGATACAGCATATGGTACTAAAGCCACCAGTGAAACTATCTTCCCAATAGAAGAGTCTGTAACACTAGAATGGGTATTCCAAAAAATGGAGAAATTCCATGATTGAAGTTCAAATTTCTGACCACCAGCAGGAAGGGAATGGGGCAGAAATATTTCAAGATATGTGAGACACTTTAACTAAACCATTCAACAAAGTGCTTGGAAATCAGACCCAGGGAGCAATTTATAGCAATGCTTTACTATAAAAAATTTTGACAGCATGAGCAGATTATGAGCCCCTAAATTCTTACTATTAGTGAATCTATTTCGGAGAAAGAGAGAGTGATGTGACATTAGCTGCCCTCTGGGATCAAGAATAAACAGGCTGGCACACTGAAAGTGAGGGGGAAATTTGAATTGAGGTAAGTACAGTGCAGACCCAGAAGTCAACTGCAGGCACTAAGTGAGCTTAAGCGGCCCCCCACTTTACTAAGAAGGTTTGGCAGTCATGAGTACTGCTTGACAAGTATTTCTTTTTCTTCTCTCTTTCTGGCACATGGTGCAATTGTGTTTCTCCATCCCCTTTGAACTTAGGCATGGCCACCCAACTTGTTTGGAAGATGAAATGTGAGCAGAAGTGACTGAGTCACTTTCAAGCAAAGACATTCAGAGTCACACACAAGTTGTCATATCCCTTCCCACTGCTGCAGTGATTAAGGAAATACATGTCAAGATGGAGTCTCCATCATCCTGGCTCCCTGACTGTCCCCAATAAACATGTACATATAATATGATTGAGAAGTAAACCTGTATTGTTGTAAGCTCTATTGGATACACCCTACAGTAATCCCCAATAATGTTTATCTGCTGGTGTTCACACTTTTGTGTAATTCCCTCCCCTTGAGTGTGGGTGGGACTTGCTTGTATGGCTTGCTTCTAACCAACAGAATATGGCAAAAATAACAGGAGGTTGTTTCTGTGATTACATTATAATACATATAAGACTGTCTCACTAACAGACACACTACAGACTCCCCTCACTGGCCTTGAAGAAGTAAACTACCATAAAATAAGGACGTGTGTTGGAGAAGCCAGTGACAAAGAACTATGGGCAGCCTCAAGGAGATAAATATGGCCTCCAGCATGAAAGTAAAGCGTCAGTCCCATAGCCAATATGAGATAAGTTCTGCCAACAAAATGCGGGAGCTTAGATGTGAATCTTTCCCTAGTTCAGCCCCCGCCAACACCTTAAATGCAACCTGTTTGAGACTCTCATTCAGAGAACCCAGAACCCCAACTTCTAATCTGTAGAGACTGAGATAATTAATGAGTATGTTTTAAGTCACCAAAGTTTCTGATAATTTATTATATAGCAATATAAACTAATACATCAGCCATTGAATTTTGGAAGTTATTACCACAGCATAAGCTAGCTTATTCCTTCTGACAGAAGGATCCAGAATAAGCTGAAGATTTATGTTCAAGATTGTGCCTACGAATTCCTTTACAGTTTAGGTAGCCCTAGCCCATAACAGACTCCCAAGATCCAGTGGTTTTACTTATATAAGCATCTATTGTGTGCTACTATATGCAGTAGCATTGTCCCCATATGTGTGGGACTGAGCCAGAAATTCTGTGAGGTAGAAACACTTACCAGTTGACTGAGATCACAGTGATCATGGGCCTCTTAAAACAGCATTCATGGAGTAAATGCTATCTTTATATCCCAGGATTTTCAAAGAAAATTTATGATTTTGGATTATGTGCCATGTTTATTTGTAACACTCTATACTCTCTGGAACACGATCACATATCTCCAGATTTATATGCATCCTGGTTTGAAATGTGTAATCTTATAGGAGCCAATTTATAGGAATTAGCTATATGAATTAGTGAATGCATGGTAATGATGACAATAGAGGATGGATCTAGAATTATAACATCTAATACCTTTTTATAAGGCTGCTATTTGGCATTTATACTAAACCTTCCTAGTGCCTTACACAACTTTGCATTTGGTTATTTATTTGCCTCTGATCTTTTATCAGTTTTCTCTTATGTCACTTTTCAGAGTCTGCTATGTACTACATGTAAATAACTTCTGTGTAAGTATCTGTCTTTTATAAAAGGCTCTGAGAACCTTCAGGGAAGGGCCATGTCTTATTTTGCTTCCTACATGCAAAGTTTAGCACAGTGCCTGGCAGTTGGTTCTTGGTTACTGAAAAAGAGAGGAAAGGAGTGGAGTGGAGTGGAGTGGAGGGGAGAGGAGGGGAGGAGAGGGAAGGGAAGGGAAGGGAAGGGAAGAGAAGGGGAAGGGAAAGGAGAGGGGAGGGAAAGGAAAGGGAAGGAACACCTTGGTTATCTGGTTGCCACTAATAGACCAAGTTCTTGGTGAATCCGTATTTCCAGGACATGATCTATGGTAGGCAAAGGGTGAGAAGACATGACACATGAACATAGTTCTAGCAAGTCTATGAGGATTGACTCAGCCATTCTAAATTGAAATTTGAGAGCGGTTAGCCCATCCCATAAATATACTTTTCTGAGTACTTTTAACACCTCCTGTACCTCAAAAGCAGTTGACCCAGAAGTTATGGTTATATTTCATGACCCTGTCCCTCAGTTGCTACTGAAAAAGGAGAGAACAGACTCAAGTTAGACTAATTAAATTTTGTCTCTCGAAAATTTGGAATTAAGATTCATTGACAACAGTATCTGCTAGATTGAACTGAGGAGGAAAAAATTCAAAAGCTGCATGGGTGGCCATATGCATATAGAAGGAGAAAAAGACACAATGTAGAGAGAAGAATAGAGAAATCACAAAGGAAGTGCAGAAGTAAGAGACCAGGTAGGAAGTAGGAGGGGGAACAAGAGAGGGAAACTAACTGACTAACTTGATGACTGAAGACTTCCCATTGCCATCCTTGGGTTTACTGTAATTAAATGTGTCTTTTACACTTATCACAAATTGTGTCTTTTGCTTAATTTGAAGTATGATATTTATGAAACATATTTCTACTAAGATATGCTCCTTTTCCCAAGGTCTCTTTTCCCTTTTTTCATCCTAAATTAACATACTAGGTGGCATGAGAAGGATTCTCTGATAGAGGCTAAGGGAAAAAATAAGGCACTTTGGAAATTATAAATAATTTTTATATTTATAATATAAAGATGAGATTGCACTTATCACCTGTTACTAGAAAGCAGTGTGTTTCTCCAAGCACCCTGGATTCCCAAGGCGGCCATGGATAGAATTCAGGCAGTTCATGATGGGAAAAAAGATATACTTAGCTTTACTAACCTCTAACTGAAATGAGAATTATTTTCAGTTATGGATGTAGGAAAATAAACAGTAATATATAACAATAACTTTAATTTTGTCATCAATAGAAATCAGAAATGTTCACATCCTGTAACAAGTTGTCCCAGAAATCCTGACATATTGATCGCAACTTCAAAATGATGGTACTTATTAGACTCACCACTAGATAGTATTATTTAATGCATTAATAAGAAAGCATGAAATTACTATATCACAAAATTGTTTTTAATACTTTGTTAATTGCATTTCAATGTAATTGGTTTCCTTTGTGATCCTATGTATTTTATTATATGAATTTTAGAACATGATTCTGAGAAGGGATACACAGACTTCATCAGAATTCCAAATGGGTGCAGGGCACCTAAAAGGGTTAAGAACCCCCTACTGACAAATAGAAAAGATAAAAATTTTTGTTCCTGCTATAGCTGAAGTCTTTACATGTTATGGCTGATGAAAGGGTAAGTGGTATTATCATGCTGAGTCAAATTACTCAACTTGACTACCAGTTAAGGAACATAAGTACAGGTTGTATTGAATCTGGAAGGTATAATGAAAAAATATAAATCCCATCACTTCCATCATTTTTTGTCTTATAAATATGTTCCAATCCTCTTTCAGTAACTAAAGACCATGTAAATAAATAAATAAATAAATATAGATATATAGATATATATATACACACACACACATACACATATTCTAGTGATGATTTTAAATAAGCATACTGTCAGCCCCCAGTTATTACCTAAACTAATTTGAGAAAGAAAATCCATGGCTAGAATTACAAACGAGTGGGTTTGCAATTTATGGCACTTAGGAAGTGAAGGACCATTGACAGTAATTACTTCTTTTCCTCTTAAGGCCCCCTAAGAAGGAAGGTATAACATTTTCCTACTGAGGAAATTCAATGTTCAGCAGACCATACACAATTATAAAATTAGCTAATTGATAACTTATTAACATTAGAAGCATGCATGTTCATCAGTAGATATTTTTAAGTCAACTTCTACTCTAATTTCAAATCAATATTTCAAATGAGACCCACCAAGAAACTTTATTTTATTTCATATTTATTCATTTGCATTTAAGTCTGCTACATCTGATCAATTCTAGAATCTTTTAGAAGTTTAGATATAAATAGAGAAAACCACTTACTATGAAGTCTATGAAGTTTGCTATAATTAAAAATTAATCTACGGCATTATTCTAAAAATACTCAGTAACTGGTCCACATAAAGAAAAGCCACCTCTGACTGTTTCCTTAACATAGGAAAAGACCTACACCTTGATTCTTGACTATGTGAGAGCAAAGAACAGTATATAAAGGAAGAATGGCTGATGAGTGCATAAAACTTGTTCTCAATATTTTCTGAAGACCCATTTTATGAAAAAGGCTTAGTTTTGAGCCATTCTGCTTGATCTACAAAATTCTGTAGTAAATTTTAGTCTCCTGAAAAATAGGAATAGAGAGAAAAAGTACCTTATGAAGGGGTTGGTTCTATGTTGTAATGTTCAAACAAAGGTTAACTAAATAATGAACAGTTTTGATTGTAACAATCTCTTAATGCCATAGTTAGTGGAGGTGTTTGAAAGCTGCATAGTGGCAGGGTAAAGCTTGAGCTCAAATTCTAATTCTGTCACTTTCCACCTGCATGTCCTAGGGAAAATCATTTAATGAGCCCCAGATAACTCATGTGTAAAAGGAAGAATATAACAATTCTCCCACAGAGATGTTGGGAGGATTTCATGAAACAATAAAAGTGCCTAATAAAGTGCCTGCATATAGTAGGTACTCAGTAAATGTTGGCACCGTGCCCTCTTCTGCTGGTTTCATATCCCTACTGACCATCAGGCTGAGCAGCAGATGCAAATTCAATGCTTGTTGGCTTCAGGTGAGATGGAATCAGGGAAAGAAGAAAACATAAATTTACAGTGATTGAATCCGAAAAAGGACTAGACCTGAGGAGAAACAGGGCAACAAAGCAATACATCTCAAACAGGTAATGGAATAGCTCAAGCTTACATGTCTTTAATTCATGTAGTTTGACTCTCTGAGGGCCTTTCTTTAGCATTCTCCATTGCTTTCTAGAAAATGTGTGCCTTTTATTTTGATTATTTATTTTGATGCTATATATTTAAATTAGGCTTATTATATTTTCAATAATTTAAAGGAAGTGGACTTACAGTGATAGTACATAATAATATTTCTTATTGTTTAATATCTTAAATTGAAATTTAGGTAATAAATCACTGGGGGATGGGTTGTCCCATTCTAAAACTCCACAGTCTAAGTGGTTGGCTTATTTAAGCAACAATAAGTGAGAAAGGAAGGGGAATGAAAAAGAGAGTAGAAAGGAGAGAAAGAGGGAGGCAGGAAGAGAAAAAACAGAAAGAGTAAATAGGACATTTTTAAAAATCGAATTTCAGTTAGGTAAGTAGTGGGTACCTCGTTGAGAACACAGACATAGGGTGCTTCTGTAACCCAAAAGTCCAGCCAGGCATGACTATTGGCAAAAATATAAGACAATACATTGCCTTTTCCTTCTGCTTCTCCCTTTATAACCCTATATATTTCTTTGTTTTTGCACTTTCAGAAATGCCAAACAGACACGGTAAAATTTCAGAAAAGGAAAGCTAAAGCAATCACAAGGATTCAAAGTGGCAATAGTGCTAGGGAAGAGAGCCAGCAATGCAAGAAGGAACTGAAAGAGTAAAACTTTTCAACCTGGGAAGACAAAACCAGAGGATGCCAACCAGATTAAGAGCTTAAAAATATAAAAAAGTGGTGACTGATATGCCTAAAACAAGCAGAGACTTAACTTTCAAAATCTAAAATACTAGGGTGAGTCTCCTTTAGGGAAGGTCCTTTTTAAAATTGAACAAGGTAAACTTAGGACTGAAAAAAAAAGAAGTACTTAAGCACTCTTTATACAGCAGACAATGATCTTATGAAACTCTTAACCCCTAAGAGGTGAGTACTAACAGCAAATGTAAGTGAATTTTAAAAGGGATTGGCTGGATTTATATACCACAGTGCCATCACTGGAGATTACGAGGAGCTGATGCATGCTTACTTAAGGTTGAGGTCAAGATGAAAAATTACAACCACTCACAATTCATTCCCCAGGGCCATTGTTTGCACAGATTGGGGGTCTGGATGGAACATTAATCTAGACCAGTCCTGGTTATTTCTCAGTTTCTAAGCTTTATCCTCCTAATTTAAAATGGATAAAATCATAAAATAAGCTGGAAGAAAACTTAGAGCCTATCCAGTTTAACTTCCTCATATTAGTCATAGGAAACTTGAGTCCCAGAGTCATGATGACTTACCTCAGGTCAACCAGTTGGTTGACAGAAAAATAAGAAATATTTAAAATCAGTTTTCTGATTCCTAGTCAGAGAATTCTCCAAAATTTGCAGATAAGAGCATCAAATTCCTTCTCTCTGCACTGAAAAGTATAAATAAAATTATAGAACACAGCAGAGCTGCATCAAGATGCATATGCAGAGCAGGAAATCATTGTGGTTCTCCTTCGTCAATCAGGAAATTAATTTCTTAGTAACAGTTTAAGGTGTTCTATTGATATCTACCCCGTCTCTCTATCTCCTCCATCATGTGCCTTGAAATCCACATAAATTTAGATTCTTTACTAACTTCTTCAGTTCTCATTTTTGAAGCCCAAACTAAGGGAAGAACCTTGGAGATAATTTTTCTGTTAAGGGAAATTGAAATTATGGAAATCAACACCTTTATGGCTTACTTGATTTTAAAATTCATCCTGGTGAGCTGCTCTACAGAAAGTAAATGGTATGCCTACCTAAGGTTTTGCATATGTAGATGTTTCCCCAAACCACTGACCTTGAGGTAAACCATAGTAAACATCCCTCCTGGGCTAACTTGAGGAAGTGGAACTGCTCAGTCATAGCTGGTAAGCATGTTCCCTCTTCACTAATGTGTGTGCACATATATTTAGCCATTCTACAGAGAATTGCACTATTTGGTATTGCATTTGCAGACTCCATTGAAGTAGATGGTCTCAGAAATGTACTAAAAACAAATTAAAACTATTATTTACTGTGTAAAATGTAAGATGGAGGAAGCATTACCTCACTGCAAGGATATTGCAATTTTATTTCACTGATTGATACTCAGAGAAATCAAACCACAAGTGAAATTAACCAGTCAGAACCCAGTAAAGTTCTGGTCACTCATGGAATCCTTTGTTAATGCCGGTTATCAGAACTTAGTAATCAAAAGGATATACAAAATATAAATAGTACAAATTAATTGAAAACATAAACTACACATTATAGCCAGCACATAATTGCCCATAAGTAGAAAAGAATATGAGAAGATTATGCAAAAAGAGAAAAGCCTGTTATTCCAGATGAATGGAATCTATCCAGGGTATAAGTTTTGCCTAAGGTCTCACCTGCTCTCAGGCACTTCTGAGTAAGCCACTACTTGGTTGTAACATGGAACTGTTAAGTGATTTGTCCATAGAACTACTCTTAGAACTGCCAAATGTTAAAATCTGGTCATTGGAATTCTCTGTATATACCACCCAAGTGTTCCCTCTCTAGACTCTGAAAAATTCTAGTACTTCACTAAGGATTATGTTTTATGTCTTGACTTGTTTTTACTAGATTATAACCTGGTCAAGAGAAACAATAATATTTTAAAATATTTTAAAACTCACTGTGTCCCACATATTATCTGACCTGGCCCCATTGATTGACTGAGCAATCATAGATCATTGATAGGCAATCAAAATGGAGCAGGCAAGGAAAAAGGAGGTCATATTTCAAAGTATATTTATATTCATGATCTAACCTTTAGATTTCTCACAGTTTTGGAAATGATTTTTTTTTTGATAAGATAAAATTATTGTCTCTATGTGTAGTAAATCTGCTAAGACTGACATTTTGGAATAAACAGAATTTTTACACAGCAGAAAAACATATCAAAATATCTTTAAAAAGAAATTCAATTCCTGCCTGTTCACAATGGAGCAATAGCACAAAAATAATTCTTCCACTGTAAATAAATTAAAAATTGGAAAAATATATGAAACCACTCTTTTCAGTCACTGGAAAACAGATAGCACAGACGTGTGCTGAAAACAGAAGCCCTTGGCTTTCTTCTTGCAGGCAGGTTTAGGACTGAACAATAGGGAAGGATAATTCAAATGGAGCTGCCATCTGTCTCAATATAGGAGACAGAGATTGAAGTTCAATGAGGCCAAGGAAGCTCAACTTGGTTGGGGAAAGGGACTGTAGAATACCAAAGAGGAGAAAGTTATGCAGAGAAAGAGGCCCAGATATGCATAACACTCCCCTTGAGTCATTAGCTAAATAGGGATCTGTACATGTTTGCTGTGGGCCAGGCAAAGAACAACTTTCAGGAAAAGGAAATTTATTGGGGATCTGTATACAAATAACTCTCAGGGCTTATTCAGTGATAGAAATAATTTGTGTTCCCACCAGCCAGAATGGAAAAACCATGTTAATATATGGGGCAGTCAACAGATGTCCCAAAAGAATCATGCTTTAGTAATAAAGCTAGAATGAAGGCTACTCTATACCTGCCCCAATCCCAGAAGCTTGGAAACAAACCACAAAAGCATCAAAACAATCTGTAAGTAACTTTGCCTGCCAAGACACACTTTAAATAGACTTAGTAAGTCCAATACTCAAAAAATGTAAAATCATAATGCCCAACAGCCTATCAAAGTGACTAGATATGTGAAAAGGCAGGAAAATGTAACCTATAACCAGGAGAAGAATCAATTAACAGAAGCAGACATAGAAATGACAAAGATGAGGGCATTACGCTAAAATAACGTTAAAGCTATTATTACCACTATGTCCAAATCCTCAAAAATTTAAAGAAAAACATAATGAGAAGGGAAATAGAAAATATAAGAAAAAATCAAATGGAACTTCTGGAGATGAAATATACAATATCTGAAATGAAACTATCGCTGGAAGAAATTAGCACCAGATTAGACATTGCATAAAGAATGATCAGTGAGCTTGAAGATAAAACAATAGCAAGTACCCAAAATAAAGCAATGAGAGAAAAGAAAAGAAAAATAATTTTTAAAAAGAAGAATCTCAGTGACTTGTGGTTAATTGCAAGCTATATAACAAACATGTAATCAAAGTACCAGAAGAAGGAAAAGAAAGTGAGAGATAGAAAAAATAATTTAAGGAAATTAAAATTCCAAAGTTGTCTAAAAGTTTTCCAAATTTGGTGAAAACATTAAACCCAAAGATTCAAGATTAATGAACACCAAACATAATGAACACAAAGAAAACACATCAAAGACGCAGTGAGCCCAAGTTAATGAAATGAAAGAAAAAAACCCATTAAACTAGAACACAGTTAGTGAAAATAACTTACAAAAATAAGCAATGAAGACTTTTTCAAGCAAACATATAAGAAAGAATGTTTGCAAGCAAGTGTGCACTAAAAGAAGTGTTGAAAGAAATTTTTCAGGTTCTATAAAATGATACCAGTTTTAAAAGTAGATGATAACAACAACCAAAAAAAAGAAAAAAGAAAGAAAAAGAAAAGTTAAGAAAGAAAAAGGACAGGAAAGGTAAAAAAAGCACCAAACATAGTAAATATAAACACATGCCAATTTCATTTAAAATTTTTTTAATTATTGGCTCTTTAAATCAAAAATGTTATAGAGTTTAATATATACATATACACATATATGTATACATATGTAAAATGTACCAAAACAAAAGCACAAAGGATTAGAAAGGAAATGTTATAGGGAAATATTTTAAGGTTCTTAAGTCATACATATAATTTAAATGTTTTGTTAAAGATATATTATATAAAATCTAGAGTAGTCACAAAAAGATACAGAAATAAATATAGCTAATAAACCAATAGAGGAGATAAGGTGGCATATTAATAAAACAAAATAAAACAAAACTGAATTAATCCAAAAGAAAAATGAGAGAAAAGGAAACAAAAATCATATAGCATGATGGTAGATTTACACCCAATGATGTCAAAAATTACTTAAATATAAACAGTCTAAGAAACTCTAATTAAAAATCAGAGATTATCACACTGGACCAAAAAAAAAAGCAATAATGAACTATATCCTGTCTACATTTTAAGAATACTTATTTTAAGTATAAAGATACCTAAGGATAAAAATAAAAGAATGTAAACAAACAAACAAAAACGATGTTCTATACAAACACTAATATTAAGAAATCAGTAGTGGCTACAGTTAGTTAAACTAAACTTCAAATCAAGGAATATCCATAGAGATTAAAAAGGGACATTTCATACTGAATAAATGAGTCAATTCCTAATGAGATACAACAATCCTATATTGTATGTGCCTAAACAGAATTTCAAAATTCATGAAGCAGGGCTTCCCTGGTGGCGCAGTGGTTGAGAGTCCGCCTGCCGATGCAGGGGACACGGGTTCGTGCCCTGGTCTGGGAAGATCCCACATGCCACGGAGCGGCTGGGCCCGTGAGCCATGGCCACTGAGGCTGCGCGTCCGCAGCCTGTGCTCCACAACGGGAGAGGCCACAACAGTGAGAGGCCAAGGTACCGCAAAAAAAAAAAAAAAAGAATTCATGAGGCAAAATCTGGAAGAATTGAAAAGAAAGAGACAAACCTATTATTATTATTGAGTATTTCAACACTCTTACCTTTGTAATGATAGAACATGCAGACAGAAAATCAGTGAAGATGCAGAAGATTAAACAATGCGATCGAACACTTGACCTAAGTGACATTTATTGATAGAGAACTTAACCAAAGAACAGCAGAATATACATTACTGTCAATCAAACGTGCCACATCCACCAAGATAAACCATACGTTGTGCTGTAAAACAAATCAATGAATTTTAAAAGATTCAAATACATAGCATGTTCTCTGACAACAACAGAACTAACATAGAAATCAACAAGAGAAAGCTATCTGGAAAAATCCCCAAATATTTGCACATTAAACAATGCACTTCTAAATAAATATGTCAAAGAAAGAATCACCAAAGAACTTGAACTGAATGAAAATGAGATTATCAAAATATCAAGATTTGTAAGATTCAGCCAAAACAGAACTTATTTATAGCTTTACATACTTATATTAGAAAAGAAGAAAGATCTAAAAACAAATGAGGTAGACTTTTTACTTAAGAAACTAGAAAAAGAAGAGCTAATTATACATAAATTAGTATAATGAAGGAAATAGACACACAATTTAAAATCAATAAAATAGAAAACAATACAGAAAAATTAGTAAAAACAAAAGTTGTCTCTTTGAGAAGGCAAACAAAAGTGGTATCTAGCTAGCCTGACCAAGAAAAAAAGAGAGAAGATACAAATGACCAGAAACTAAAAAGAAGGCATCACTAAACATCCCACAGATACTAAAAATATAACAGAGGACAATTTTCATAACAACAAAAATATATGGTCCTTTCAAAAAACATAAATTCCTTGAATATCACAATGGACCAAAACTAACAAAAGAGAAGACAGAAAATCTAGTTTTTGCAATATTTATTAAAAACATTGATTTTTCTATCAAAAATATTCCACCCCCCGCAAACCTGCAGGACATTATGATTTCAGTGATGAATAGTGTCAGACATTTATGGAAGAATTAATATCAACCACATATATACTCTTTCATGAAACAGAGGAAGGCACACTGAAATCATTTTATCATCCCAATACCAAAATCAGACACAAATATTACAAAATAAGGAACTACTAGACTATATCCTCATGCATATAACTGCAAAAAACCTTAACAATTTATAGTAAATAAAATCTAGTAATACATATGGATAACATATGAGGTTTACCCTGGAAATGCAAAGATGATGATGAAGACTTAAGATCCACAAATGGATCTTACCTGGGGAATGTAAAGACTGGAAAAGGTAACTCCTTCGAATGCAAAGACAGCAATACAATACTTCAAGGAATATGAAAAATCAAGGAAACATGACTCCACCAAAGGAACACAATACAGCCTTTTCAAAAATGGTATTGGAACAAGTGGGTAACCATATGGGGAAAAACAAACCTCAATTCTTACCTACATCTTAAAAAAAAGTCAAAATGACAGACTCAAATGTAAAAACTAAAATTATAAACTTCTACAAGAAAATACAAGAGAAGGCTGTGTGATCTTGGGCTAGGCAAATAGTTCTTAAGTCACACACACACACAAAATAAACTATAAAAGAATAAAACCTAATCAGAATTTTAAATTACTGGTTTTCTAAAGACACTGTTGGAAAAGAAAAAAGAAGTCACAATCTGGAAGAAGATATTTGCAATAGACACTAACGTGAAGGAGATCCAATTTAAAAATGGGGAAATGATTTGAACATACACTTCACCAAAAAGGAATATTCAAAAAACTAATAAGTACAGGAAAAGATGCCCAACATCATTAATTATCAGAGAAATGCAAATTTAAATGGCAATGATATAACACTATACACTCACACTCAAATGTCTAAAGCTTAAAAGGCTATTGTCCAAAAGGTACAATGTTCCAGTTATAAGATAAATAAGTACCAGAGATGTAATGTACGACATAATAAAACATACTGAACACCATTGCATGTTACATACAAAAGTTGTTAAGAGAGTAAATCCTAAGTGTTCTCATCACAAAGAGAAAATGTTTTTCTATTTCTTTAATTTTTTATCTATATGAGATGATGGATATTCACCAAACTTGTAATAATCAATCAATTAATTAATTTAAAAGTAAAATTAAAAAGACTATTATCCTTGCAGTAGAGCAACTGGAACTCATACATGGCTGGTGGGAACATGAAAAGATTAAATCTTTGCAAAATTTGATTCTTCAAAAAATTTAAACATATAGTTACTTTATGATCCAGCTATTCAACTAAGATATTTACCCAAGAAAACTAAAAATATATGTACAAAAACACTTGTATGGGAATGTTCATGGCAACTTTCTTCATTAGTCAAAAACTAGGAACCAGATGCCTGTGTTCAAGAGGCAAGTGGAAAAGGATTTGTAGGATACTACTCGGTGGCGTAAAAGAACAAACAACTAAGACAATGAAGTGGTGGAATCCAAAAACGACATGCCGAGTGAAAGAAACCAGACACATAAAAGTATAAGCTATGGGCTTCCATGGTGGTGCAGTGGTTGAGAGTCCGCCTGCCGATGCAGGGGACACGGGTTCGTGCCCCGTTCCAGGAAGGTCTCACATGCCGTGGAGTGGCTGGGCCCGTGAGCCATGGCCACTGAGCCTGTGCGTCCGGAGCCTGTGCTCCGCAACGGGAGAGGTCACAACAGTGAGAGGCCCGCATACCGCCCCCCCCCCAAAAAAGTATAAGCTATATGATACTATATCTGCGAACCTCTAGAAAACCCAAATCTTATTTAAAATGACAGAAAGCAACTCAGTGGCTACCTGGGACCCAAGCTGGGGTGACAGAAATGTTCTGTATATTGATTTTAGTGGTGGTTACACAGATACATACATTTATCAAATCACATAAAACTACATTTAAAATCCCATCCTTTCTGCTCTTTGGCCACCATAATGAAAGACTCCCATGTCTGGGAGCCGTGTAGAGCTTGCTTTTCATCTACACATCTATGACATTTACCAGCATAATGCAAATGATGCCATCATAAATGCAGGCATGCACAGATTGTATACAAATATTTGTTAATAGGCTATGCTGCCATGGAAAAGTATATGTACTTTCTGAGTGTTGACTGCAGGGTCCTTTACATGTCCATAAGTTGAGGTTGTTTATTAAATTGTCTGATTATCAGTGTATAAAAACACCCTATCAAAATTCTGTTTTGGCAATTTTCCTAGATAATTCTGTCAATATTTATCTCATATGTTTGGGGTTACAATGGTTGATGTATTCAGGTTTCAGAACTGTGATATTTTTATGGTAATTTTTTCCTTTTATCATTAAGTGATAATCCTCATTATCCCTAGCAATACAATTTGCCTTTGAAGTCTACCCATTTTGATAATATTGCTACCTCAACTTTCTTTTGATTGAAGTTTTTAAATTTTTTTAACATCTTTATTGGAGGATAATTGCTTTACAATGGTGTATTTCTGCTGTATAACAAAGTGAATCAGCTATACATATACATACATCCCCATATCTCCTCCCTCTGCATCCCCCTCCCACTCTTCCTATCCTACTCCCTAGGTGGACACAGAGCACCGAACTCCAAGCTGATCTCCCTGTGCTATGCAGCTGCTACTCTCTCACTTCGTCCCAGCTTATGCTTCCCCCTCCCTGTGTCCTCAAGTCCATTCTCTATGTCTGCGTCTTTATTCCTGTCCTGCCCCTAGGTTCTTCAGAACCTTTTTTTTTTGTAGTTTCCATATATATGTATTAGCATACAGTGTTTGTTTTTCTCTTTCTGACTTAGATTGAAGGTTTTTTTAATAGATATTTTCCATTTCTTACTTTTCAACTTTTCTATATCTTTATATCATATGGCTGTCTCCTAAATTAGTTTATAGCTGGATTTAGTTTTTGTTTGGTAGTAAGTCTCTCTCTCTCTCTCCAGGTAAGACATTCTCATCAAGGAATTTTCTTATATTTACAATTATTGTGCTACTGATATATTCAAACTTATTTTAATTTTTTATTTTTCATGCTTCATTTTTATTAGTATTCAGCCTTTAATATCGAATTTGCAATATTTATCTGTAGTTAAATTTGTTATAGGATTATAATTTTTCAGTTGAAACTTGCCAGGCCTTTTCTAAATATAATTATCAAAAGAGGGGAGAAGAGGCACCAGTTCATGTCTATTTCTTAGTTGAAATGATCAATCCTTCCCTCAATAAGAATGATATATTTGTGAGAATTTTGGAGTTGGGAAGAGTCTTACAAAAGTGGTCTAATCCATTGTACATGTGAAAATCGAAGCCTGGAGAATTTACATATGTTGTTCAAGGTCATAAAGTGAGTTAGTATGACTGAATTGAATTCTACTGATTCTTAGTCTAGTGTTCTTTCCATGCTGTGCTTTCAGATTTACGTTGTACAGGCTGTTGAATATCATCATTTCTGCAGTACAATAGTAGCATGTCTTCCTCTTAAGGAGCTTGTAAATTGAATCAATTCTGAGATATGCATATTAAATTAAGAAGCATGCAAAGCAGATGGTAAAATGCAAATGAATTAAGAGCTCCAAGGTTATACAGATTTGAATCTATTTTAAAAAGTGACAGTCTGTTTTAAGTCTCATCAGTGACTTTGAAAACAATAGGCTCAGCCATAAATGGGAAATAGGAAACATTTTCTAACTTGCAGTTGTCCTTTGTAAAAAATGTTTTATTTCAATACCTAATTTATTATTTCTCACTTATGTATACCATGCAGCATTATTTCTCTACAAGCTTTACCTTCCCATTGAGTATTTGAATTTTCCTATCATTTATTTTTCCTCAAAGGCATTAACCTGCTTTTCTAAGTCATATTTCATTTTCTTTGTTACTTTTGCAAATACCTAAAATATTAAAACATTATTTCCAGTTAATCCCATATGCAACACAAAATGAAGAGCGAGTGTAGAGAATAATTACTCTGTATTTCAAAATACAGAACTGCTGGGGTAAATTAAATGATGGAGAATTATGGCAACAGGTCTCACAGTACTGACAATGGAAAAGTGGAAGGCATACCTGGAAAAAGCTTACACTTTTCTCTACATGAGAAAAAAAGGGAAACACTAAAATGCAATTTTAAATCACACTTCAATTTCCAGGTTAGTGTTCTCTTCTCAAAATATACATTGCCAACCCCCCAGGTTCAGCAGATCTTTCAAAACCAGCCTTGGAGATTTCAGTCTAGGGCTGCATTCTTAGTATATTCTTCAGTGGATAGACCAATTAGGCTTGTTTTCTGACAGCAGCCAATGTCATGGGGCCCTTGCTGAAACTTCTGTCACATTTTGTGTCTATGAAAATGAACTGCATCCTTAGGAATTTCAAAAGGCAATGAAGCAGGGCCTTCCCTGGTGGCGCAGTGGTTGAGCATCCGCCTGCCGATGCAGGGGACGCGGGTTCGTGCCCTGGTCCGGGAAGATCCCACATGCCGCGGAGCGGCTGGGCCCGTAAGCCATGGCCGCTGAGCCTGCGCATCCGGAGCCTGTGCTCCGCAACGGGAGAGGCCACAACAGTGAGAGGCCCGTGTACCGCAAAAAAAAAAAAAGGCAATGAAGCAAAGGCCTGAGGAGTGCACCAGAGGGAGGGAGAGCAGAGTGTATCATTGTGAAGTTCTGATGGGGGTATTTGGTTTCTAAAGATAGCGATGATTCCCTATGGTATGTAGGTACAAAGAATCAGAATCAAAACAAAACCTCATGAGTCCTCCTATCTAGAAAAAAAAAATCTAATTTTGATTAAATTTATATGCACTATAAATTAACTCTGAGAAAAGATAGGTTTGAAATTTTGTATATTTTCTTTTTCACAGAGACACATTTAAACCTGAGAAAGGGCAGACATGAGCGGTCCACAATCTATTGGGCATAGACTACATTGAGTCTTCCTCATGCCTTTCTTCCAGATGGCTGAAGGGTTTCCTCTAAGGTTGGCTTATCCTGAAGTCTACTCTTAAGCTCTGGCTAGTCCCATTCCACTTTTATTATTCTCCCTCTGTTATTCTTCGTTCCATCACAGTCTCAGTCCCACATTTATCTGTCCATCCCCAGAATACCTGGAACTTCGCTTTGGGTGACCAAATCATCCCACTTTGCCAGGGACTGTCACAGTTTTAGCCCTGAATGTCTCACATCTCAGGAATGAGTCCTTCTTTCTAAGTCGTTCTGGAAATTTACATCTTTCTCCTCCAAGCCCAACCAAGGGACTACCTTACTTCATATTCATTCCCTCAACAGTTTCCTTCATCTAAAAAAAAAAAAAATCACTGCCCAATCTCTTCCCAAACACACACACGAGTTTAAAAATATATTGAGAATGAATGCCAAGGTTTTGCTTCATTGAGATTTGGCCTAAATGCCACCCTCCTCCTTGCCCTTTTGATATAAGCTAGAACTTTACTGGAAAGATTTGCTTCAATCTGCTTGGTGTCTGTGTCTTGCATCTCTGTGTTCCCAGGTCAGCCTTGTGCTTAGTAGGTGTTACACTTTCTTTGGCTCATCTTACCAAGTTTTTCACACTCTCAGATAACATTCACTTGCTGGCTCAGGCTTGCCTTGGATACTGAGCCAAACTAGGAGTGAAAGTACATATTTCAATAATGCCTCTCCACTTGATTTCCACGTAATGGAACATGGAATTAAGTCACACTTCATATTGTGGAATATACTGGTCCAATGATAATTGCTCACCTTTTGTATGTGACCTGCTTTCTCCTCCTTTAGAAGATTTAAAAAGATATTTCCTTTGTCCCTACTATTCTGAAATTTCACAACTATGTCCTTTGGTGTGGGTATTTTCCCATTCATTGTGCTGGACACTCAGTGGGTCTTTTCATTCTGAAAAACCATGTCCGTTGATACCTTTTTATACCAGTTTCCTAATCATTTACACATTCTGTAATATCTCTATGCTTTAGAATAGTTTATTGTTGCTATACTCTTTTCATTATATATGACATCCTGTTCTTTTTAATGGATGCAACATTTTCCCTTATTAAGATGACCATAAAATATAATGCATTTATTTAATGTTCATTTTCATCTAAGTATCAAAAAACTTTATTAGACTACACCTCACAATGCCCTTAATTGTTTTAGTTATAAATTATCAACTGTACAAGTTAAAACATAAAAGATTCACTTTATGAATGTTGAGACTAAGGCAACATATAATTAATTAAATGAAATTTACTGAAGTTGTTCAAAGCACTGTGGAAAATCTTCTTTCTGGCCTCTGATTGTCCAGCTTCGGAGTACTGGTAAAAACAGAAAGCAAACCTAATATATTATATGTTTTGTATCTGCCAAATCACAGATCATCCTGAAAGAGCCAAACTTTTTTTTTCCCAGTCAATGGAAGTCAGTTGAAGAACTGACATGCTTTAATCCTAATCAGTGTTTGAATGAAAATACAGAGAAAAAAAAAAAAAAACTCCATATAGGAAAACTTTTTAAAATAATAAAAGAATAAAAAGTGATCTTAATCAATTAGAAGTAAGCCAAAAGCCAAATGAATTTTAAGTAAAATAAGTCCTTGGGGATAAAACCAAATTAAAAAGTTCTTAATGGCACAAAATTTCTTAGACATGGACAGGAAAACAATAATGAGTTATCATCTGAATTAATAACAAAATATCTTCTCTATTAACAAAAATATACCACACTACGACTGAATGACATGAGAAGTCACTTCTACATCAATGTTCAAGCTGAGAGTAATAGTATAGAACAATTAGTCCAAACCTTATTTTTATAGAGAGGCAACTGAGATCAAATGAAAGAAGGAACTCACTCAGCTCCTCACAAATAGTTAATGGCCCACGCAACAAGTATGTTGTTGTTCCACAATCAAAATCTTTAGCCTTTTTATTCCTACAAACTCCAACGTTTTTTTCACTATGGTAATTGGTCCTATAATTGAATATTTAATTCATCTACAGTTAAACTCTCTAGGTGAGAAATAATTGACAAATTCTAGTTATGGCCCACATAATTTAATCTTCAATACAACACAGTTTCAAAAAGAGAAAAGAAGGTTCTAGATCTATATGTTTTAAATAAAACATCATTTAAAGTAGAACACGAGGTAGTACAGAAATGAACAACAGAAACAAGAATTTAAAAAAAAAGAAAGCCAAATATTTGTGGGATAATTAGAGGAATTAGAGTTGTAAGATCTACAGAAGAGAATATTAAGGGGTGGCTTTCTACGGTTAAAAGACAGATCTAGCCTATTATTCACCATCTTCATTGAGATAAAATATAGTTAGAGCAAGGAACAGATGCAACCAAGAAGCAGTTCTTGAGTACAGAGTGACTAATGTCTGGCCCAGCACCTAGTGAGTGAAATAAGAGGGTATGGTAGATGAATCCCTAGAGTTTGGGGGTAAAGAGACTAACAGTTATCATCCTACTCTTACTTGAAATTTGTTGGCCAGAGATCTAGGAGCTAAACCAAGTGACCGATTTGATATGTTAATACCACAAGGCAAGCTGCCTCTCCCAGTGAGAAAAATAACATGTTCAATTCTTCCAAGTTAAAGGCTTACTGTAATGATTAAGCACACAGACTTAGGGGTCAGAGTGCCTGGGTTCAAATCTCAAGCTTCACCACTAATTATGTAAATTTAGACAAATTACTTTAAGGTGACTTGGGGTTTCTCATATGTAAAAGGAAGAGATTTTGGTACTCATTTTTTTAACAATTGTTAAGATAATACTTAGGAAATAGCAAATTAATATTATCTTCCAAATATCTGAACTCATGTCATCTGACAGATTCCAATATTATTCTTTAAATAATTATTGAAAATATCAAGATAAAAATACAGATGTTAAAATTATCTATTAAGGGTATCACCAGGTTAATTTAAGGGAGAAAAATGTAGCTAAAGTTATTTAACAGCTTTGAATACATCTGAATGTCACATCAATTGGGCAGTGGTCAATACTTTGACTAAATTCTACTCAAGAGGCTATTAAGTTAGTGAAATTTTGAAATCTCATAATTGGCATTTGTTTGCTCTGAGTAATGTTGTACTCTATTCACATGAACATTGGAGAGGCAGTTTTCCAGTCATTTTTATTAGAAAACATGAGGCAAGACCATACCCCTCTAAGCATAAAGTTCTACAAATACTCATAGTATAAAATCTCAAAGTATAACTTGTTTCCAAATAGCTGAGTCTGTTGGCTGCCAAATGAACTTTCAGTTGAAACAATAGAAAAAGCACAAAGAACATAGAATTTAGACACAAAAAAGAGAACATCCAGCAAAATGACTTGGTAGCTAAACTCACAGTAATGAAATGCGAAAGTCTTAAATTTATTTATGGCAAGCATCTCAGTCAAGACTTCAATCTGTAAGTATGGTGAAAAGACTATAGAGCAAGAAAAACAGAGAGCAGAGTCTCAGCTAATAAGATATCCCAGTCAGTTCTGTGATAATGAGATATATGTGTTTCTGAAAATCACTTCATTCAGAGAAATTCTGCAATAAAAACCATAGGTCTGAGAACACCTTCAAGATGGCAGAGGAGTACGATGTGGAGATCACCTTCCTCCCCACAAATACATCAGAAATACATCTAAATGTGGAACAGCTCCTACAGAACACCTACTGAATGCTCGCAGAAGACCGCAGACTTCCCAAAAGGCAAGAAACTCCCCACGTACCTGGGTAGGGCAAAAGAAAAAAGAGACAAAAGAATAGGGACGGGACCTTGCACCTCTGGGAGGGAGCTGTGAAGGAGCAAAAGTTTCCACACACTAGGAAGCCCCTGCACTGGCGGAGATGGAGGGCGACGGGGGGAGAAGCTTCAGAGGGCAGCAGTAGGGATGAAGAAGGCAAAGCAGAGAGATCCCTGCACAGAGGATTGGTGCCGACCAGTACTCACCAGCCTGAGAAGCTTCTCTGCTCACTTGCCAGGATGGATAAGGGCTGGGAGCTGAGGCTCTGGCTTCAGAGGTCAGATCCAAAGGAAAGAAAGGGAAAAATTCTCCCAGAAGCCTCAGGAGCAGCGGATTAAATCTCCACAAACAACTTGATGTACCCTGAATCTCTGGAATACCTGAATAGACAACAAATCATCCCAAACGTGAGGCAGTGGACACAGGGAGCAACTGTGGACTTGGGGTTTGCTTTCTGCATCTAATTCGTATCTGGTTTTATATTTATCTTAGTTTAGTATTTAGAGTTTATTATCATTGGTAGACTTGTTAATTGATTTGGTTGCTCTCTTCCTTTTTTTTATATATATAGATATATATTGTTTTTTCCTTTTTCTCTTTTTGTGAGTGTGTATGTGTATGCTTCTTTGTGTGATTTTGTCTGTATAGCTTTGCTTTTACCATTTGTCCTAGAGTTATGAATGTCCATTTTTTTTTCATTTTATCATTGGTGTATGTTTTTTGGTTTGGTTGCTCTCTTCTTTCTTTCTTTCTTTTTAGTTATTAATATTTCATTTTTAATAATTTTTTATTTTGATAACTTTTATTTTATTTTTTCTTTCTTTCTATCATTTTCTACCTTCTCTTCTGAGACGTGTGGCTGACAGGGTCTTGGTGCTCCGGCTGGGTGTCAGGCCTGTGCCTCTGAGGAGGGAGAGCCGAGTTTAGGACACCGGTCCACCAAAGACCTCCTGGCACCACATAATATCAAACTGCGAAAATCTCTCAGAGATCTCCATCTCAATGTTAAGACCCACCTCCACCCAACGACCAGCAAGGTACAGTGCTGGACACCCTATGCCAAACAACTAGCAAGACAGGAACACAACCCCACCAATTAGCAGAGAGGCTGCCTAAAATCATTATAAGGTCACAGACATCCCAAAACACACCACCAGATGCGGTCCTGCCCAGATGAAAGACAAGATCCAGCCTCTTCCACCATAACATAGGCACCAGGCCCCTCCACCAGGAAGCCTACACAACCCACTGAAACAACCTTAGCCGCTGGGGGCAAACACCAAAAACAAGGGGAACTATGAACCTGCATCCTGCGAAAACGAGACCCCCAAAACAGTAAGTTAAGCAAAATAAGAAGACAGAGAAACACACAGCAGATGAAGGAGTAAGGTAAAAATCCATCAGACCAAACAAATGAAGAGGAAATAGGCAGTCTACCTGAAAAAGAATTCAGAGTAATGATAGTAAAGATGATCGAAAAGCTTGGATATAGAATGGAGAAAATACAAGAAATGTTTAACAAGGACCTAGAAGAACTAAAGAGCAAACAAACAATGATGAAAAACAAAATAAATGAAATTAAAATTCTCTACAAGGAATGAATAGCAGAATAACTGAGGCAGAACGGATAAGTGACCTGGAAGATAAAAGAGTGGAAATAACTACCGCAGAGCAGAATAAAGAAAAAAGAATGAAAATAATTGAGGACAGTCTCAGAGACCTCTGGGACAACATTAAATGCACCAACATTAGAATTAAAGGGGCCGCAGAAGAAGAAAAGAAAAACAAAGGGATTGAGAAAATATATGAAGAAATTATGGTTGAAAATTTCACTAATTTGGGATAGGAAATAGTTAATCAAGTCCAGGAAACACAGAGATTCCCATTCAGGATAAATCCAAGGAGAAACACACCAAGACACATATTAATCAAACTATCAAAAATTAAACACAAAGAACAAATATTAAAAGCAGCAAGGGAAAAACAACAAGTAACATACAAGGGAATCCCCATAAGGTTAACAGCTGAACTTTCAGCAGAAATTCTGCAAGCCAGAAAGGAGTGGCAGGATATATTTAAAGTGATGAAGGGGAAAAACCGACAACCAAGATTACTCTATCCAGCAAGGATCTCATTCAGATTTGACAGGGAAATGAAAACCTTTACAGAAAAGCAAAAGCTAAGAGAGGGCTTCCCTGGTGGCACAGTGGTTGAGAGTCCACCTGCCGCTGCAGGAGACACGGGTTTCTGCCCTGGTCCGGGAAGATCCCACATGCCATGTAGCGGCTGGGCCCTTGAGCCATGGCAGCTGAGCCTGCACGTCCAGAGCCTGTGCTCTGCAACGGGAGAGGCCACAACAGTGAGAGGCCCGCATACCAAAAAAAAAAAAAAGCTAAGAGAATTCAGCACCACCAAACCAGCTTTAAAACAAATGCTAAAGGAACTTCTCTAGGCAGGAAACACAATAGAAGGAAAAGACCTACAATAACAAACCCAAAACAATTAAGAAAAGGTAATAGGAACATAGATATCGATAATTACCTTAAATGTAAATGGATTAAATGCTCCAACCAAAAGACATAGACTGGCTGAATGGATACAAAAACAAGGCCCATATATATATGCTGTTTACAAGAGACACACTTCAGACCTAAGGACACATACAGGCTGAAAATGAGGGGATGGAAAAAGATATTCCATGCAAATGGAAATCAAAAGAAGGCTGGAGTTGCAATTCTCATATCAGACAAAATAAACTTTAAAACAAAGACTATTACAAGAGACAAAGAAGGACACTACATAATGATCAAGGGATCAATCCAAGAAGAAGATATAACAATTGTAAATATGCACCCAACATAGGAGCACATCAATACATAAGGCAAATACTAACAGCCATAAAAGGGGAAATTGACAGTAACAAAATCATAGTAGGGGGCTTTAACACGCCACTTTCACCAATGGACAGATCATCCAAAATGAAAATAAATAAGGAAACACTAGCTTTAAAAGAACATTAAACAAGATGGACGTAATTGATATTTATAGGACATTCCATCCAAAAACAACAGAAGACACTTTCTTCTCAAGTGCTCATGGAACATTCTCCAGGATAGGTCATATCTTGGGTCACAAATCAAGCCTTGGTAAATTTAAGAAAACTGAAACCATATCAAGTATCTTTTCTGACCACAACGCTAAGAGACTAGACATCAGTTACAGGAAAATATCTGTAAAAAATACAAACACATGGAGGCTAAATAATGCACTACTTAATAACCAAGAGATCACTGAAGACATCAAAGAAGACATCAAAAAATACCTGGAGAAAAATGACAATGAAAACACTATGACCCAAAACATACGGGATGCAGCAAAAGCAATTCTAAGAGGGAAGTTTATAGCAATACATTCCTACCACAAGAAACAAGAAACATCTCAAATAAACAACCTAACCTTACACCTAAAGCAATTAGAGAAAGAAGAACAAAAAACCCCAAAGTTAGCAGAAGGAAAGAAATCATAAAGATCAGATCAGAAATAAATGATAAAGAAATGAAGGAAACAATAGCAAAGATCAATAAAACTAAAACCTGGTTCTTTGCAAAGATAAACAAAATTGATAAATCATAAGCCAGACTTATCAAGAAAAAAAGTGAGAAGATTCAAATCAATAGAATTAGAAATGAAAAAGAAGTAACAACAGACACTGTAGAACTACAAAGGATCATGAGGGATTACTATAAGCAACTATATGCCAATAAAATGGACAACCTGGAAGAAATGAACAAATTCTTAGAAATGCACAACCTTCTGAGACTGAACCAGGAAGAAACAGAAAATATAAACAGACCAATCACAAGCACTGAAATTGAAACTGTGATTAAAAATTTTCCAACAGGTCTTCCCTGGTGGCGCAGTGGTTGAGAGTCCGCCTGCCGATGCAGGGGACGCGGGTTCGTGCCCTGGTCCGGGAAGATCCCACATGCCGCGGAGCGGCTGGGCCCGTGAGCCATGGCTGCTGAGCCTGCGCGTCTGGAGCCTGTGCTCCGCAACGGGAGAGGCCACAACAGTGAGAGGCCCGCGTTACCATAAAAAAAAAAAAAAAAAAAAAAAAAAAATTTTCCAACAAACAAAACCCCAAGACCAGATGGCTTCACAGTTGAATCCCATCAAATATTTACAGAAGAGCTAACACCTTTCCTTCTCAAACTCTTCCAAAATATAGCACCAGGAGGAACACTCCCAAACTCATTCTATGAGGCCACCATCACCCTGATACCAAAACCAGACAAAGATGCCACAAAGAAAGAAAACTACAGGCCAATAGCACTGACAAACATAGATGCAAAAATCGCAACAAAATACTAGCAAACAGAATCCAACAGCACATTAAAAGGATCATACACCTTTTAATGATCAAGGGGTGTTTATCCCAGGAATGCAAGGATTATTCAATATACGCAAATAAATCAATGTGAAACCCCATATTAACAAATTAAAGGGGAAAAATCATATGATCATCTCAATAGATGCAGAGAAAGCTTTTGACAAAATTCATCACCCATTTATGATAAAAACCCTGCAGAAAGTATGCATAGAGAGAATTTTCCTCAATATAATAAAGACCATATATGACAAACCCACACCCAACATCATCCTCAATGGTGAAAAACTGAAACCATTTCCACCAAGATCAGGAATAAGACAAGGTTACCCTTTCTCAAGACTATTATTCAACATCGTTTTGGAAGTTTTAGCCACAGCAATCAGAGAAGAAGAAGAAATAAAAAGAATCCAAATCGGAAAAGAAGAAGTAAAGCTGTCACTGTTTGCAGATGACATGATACTATACATAGAGAATCCTAAAGAGCTACCAGAAAACTACTAGCGTGAATCAATGAATTTGGTAAAGTAGCAGGATATAAAATTAATGCACAGGAATCTCTTGCATTCCTATACACTAATGATGAAAAATCTGAAAGTGAAATTAAGGAAATATTCCCAATTACCACTGCAACAAAAAGAATAAAATATCTAGGAATAAACCTACCTAAGGAGACAAAAGACCTGTATGCAGAAAATTATAAGACACTGATGAAAGAAATTAAACATGATACAAATAGATGGAGAGATATACCATGTTTCTGGGATTGGAAGAATCAACATTGTGAAAATGACTCTACTACCAAAAGCAATCTACAGATTCAATGCAATCTCTATCAAACTACCAGTGGCATTTTTCACAGAACTAGAACAAAAAATTTCACAATTTGTATGGAAACACAAAAGACCCCGAACAGCCAAAGCAATCTTGAGAAAGAAAAACGGAGCTGAAGGAATCAGGCTCCCTGACTTCAGACTACACTACAAAGCTACAGTAATCAAGACAGTATGGTACTGCCACAAAAACAGAAATATAGATCAATGGAACAGGTTAGAAAGCCCAGAGATAAACCCACGCACATATGGTCAACTTATCATTGATAAAGGAGGCAAGAATATACAGTGGAGAAAAGACAGACTCTTCAATACGCGGTGCTGGGAAAACTGGACAGCTACATGTAAAAGAATGAAATTAGAACACTCCCTAACACCATACACAAAAATAAACTCAAAATGGATTAAAGATCTAAATGTAAGGCCTGACACTATAAAACTCTTAGAGGAAAACAAAGGCAGAACACTCTGTGACATAAATCACAGCAAGACCCTTTTGACCCCCCTCCTAGAGAAATGGAAATAAAAACAAAAAGAAACAAATGGGACCTAATGAAACTTCAAAGCTTATACACAGCAAAGGAAAACATAAACAAGACGAAAAGACAACCCTCAGAATGGGAGAAGATATTTGCAAATGAAGCAACTGACAGAGGATTAATATCCAAAATTTACAAGCAGCTCATGCAGCTCAATATCACAAAAACAAACAACCCAATCCAAAAATGGGCAGAAGCCCTAAATAGACATTTCTCCAAAGAAGATATACAGATTGCCAACAAACACATGAAAGGATGCTCAACATCACTAATCATTAGAGAAATGCAAATCAAAACTACAATGAGGTATCACCTCACACCAGTCAGAATGGCCATCATCAAAAAATCTACAAACAATAAATGCTGGAGAGGGTGTGGAGAAAAACGAACCCTCTTGCACTGTTGGTAGCAATGTAAACTGATACATCCACTATGGAGAACAGTATGGAGGTTCCTTTAAAAACTAAAAATAGAACTACCATACGACCCAGCAATCCCACTACTGGGCATATACTCTGAGAAAACCATAATTCAAAAAGAGTCATGTACCAATATGTTCATTGCAGCTCTATTTACAATAGCCAGGACATGGAAGCAACCTAAGTGTCCATCAACAGATGAATGGATAAAGAAGATGTGGCACATATATACAATGGAATATTACTCAGCATAAAAGGAAACGAAATTGAGTTATTTGTAATGAGATGGACAGACCTAGAGTCTGTCATACAGAGTGAAGTAAGTCAGAAAGAGAAAAACAAATACCGTATGCTAACACATATATATGGAATCTAAAAGTAAAGAAAAAAAATAGTCATGGAGAACTTAGGGGCAAGACCGGAATAAAGACACAGACCTACTAGAGAATGGACTTGAGGATATGGGGAGGGGGAAGGGTAAGCTGGGACAAATTGAGAGAGTGGCATGGACATATATACACTACCAAATGTAAAATAGATAGCCAGTGGGAAGCAGCCGCATAGCACAGGGAGATCAGCTCGGTGCTTTGTGACCACATTAGAGGGGAGGGATAGGGAGGGTGGGAGGGAGGGAGATGAAAGAGGGAAGAGATATGGGGCAATATGTATATATCTAACCGATTCACTTTGTTATAAAGCAGAAACTACCACACCATTTTAAAGCAATTATACTCCAATAAAGATGTTAAGAAAAAAAAAAGATGAACCCAGGGGCAGGACAGGAATAAAAACGGAGACATAGAGAATGGACTTATGGACACAGGGCAGGGGAAGGGTAAGCTGGGATGAAGTGAGAGAGTGGCATGGACATATATACACTACCAAATGTAAAACAGTTAGCTAGTGGAAAGCAGCCACATAGCATGGGGAGATCAGCTCGGTGCTTTGTGACCAACTAGAGGGGTGGAATAGGGAGGGTGGAACGGAGACGCAAGAGGGGAGGAGATATGGGGATATATATTTATGTATAGCTGATACACTTTGTTATGAAGCAGAAACTAACACACCATTGTAAAGCAATTATACTCCAATAAAGATGTTAAAATACATCAATAAATAAACCAAAGGTCTTATGCAAAAAAAAAAGAAAAACAATGAGGCTAGAGGCACACTACTCTAAAACTTCCTCAGTGAAACAATGAAAAAAGAAAGATAAGGATCTAATGAATTTGGTAGAACCGTTTTACACATGTTAAATAGTTACACATGTTAAAATATATAAATAAAAAGGGTATTTTACTTTGAAAAGGACCTGACTTGTGTACAGGGGCAACAGAGAGGTTGCAGCTTGTGTATTATTGTGAAGAGGTAGGAGGAGGATTAAGAGAAATTGTAGGAAACGTTGCAGTACAAGATTCAGTTGGGTGTGGTGGAACTTCTCTTTTTTGTCCCTTCCTTCATCCTAATGCCTGGAATATGGCTATCCTGGCCAACATTCTAGATTGGATTAGAGTCTGGGTCCCTGAAGAGCAAATCTCTGGGTGGCCTCCCTGTGGACTTTTACACGACCAATAAAAAGCTTATTTTTTTAAAGTCACAATTATTTTTGTTCTCTTACTTGCAATTAAGGTCAATCCTAACTGATACAGACTTCCTAGATAAATCCTATTTCTGTTTTTTCTCACTTTTAATACATGTTCATCCTTTTTACCACATTCTATAAGAATCACATGAGGTGGGGGACAGAAATCGAGTGATGTGGGTCAAAGAGCACAAATTTTCAGTTGTAAGAAGAATAAGTTCTGAGGATCTAGTGTACAGCATGGTAACTATAGTTAATAATACAGTATTGTAAACTTGAAACTTGCTGAGAATAAGTCTTAAGTAGTCATATGCACACAAGAATATAGTAAGGAAAAAGAGTTACTTATGTAAGGTGATGGACATGTGAATTATCTGGATTTTGATAATCATTCTACAATCATACATATACAATTGTATATGTATATCAAATCATTACATTGTATAATTTCAATATATACAATTGTATTTATCAGTTAAATAAAGTTAAAGAATCACTTGGATCAATCTTCCAATGCATGATGTAATTTAATTTTAGCTGTATCCTTTCTATTTAATCCCTCTGTTTCCTTTTTAATTTCATTATCATGTTTTTTTAATTCCCAAGACTTCAAATTTTCTTTTTCACTGAAGTCTGTTATTTTATTCTCTCACAGAGAATACTAAGTATGCTTAAATTTTCTTCTTTTCCTATGTTGAACTTTTTGTCTATGATTATTTCTTAATTTTGTTGAATTTATTTCTCTTAGGTTTCCTTACATGCCTGGTAGCTCTTACTGAATGTTCCAATGTTTAAAATATCATCTCAGAAACATTAAAAAACATTAAAAAACATGAAAAAATGTTCTGATTTAGGAGTCCTATCTCCAGAGGCTATGCAGTGGGGTACAAGGCAGAACTTGTGGCTGGTTTAGCATTTTGTAAGTGCATGAGAATATTTTGTCTGCCCGGGAAGGGGAGGCTCCCGTTCTTCATGGTAAGCATAAGTTATCTGGAAACTTTCTCCATACCAACTCCATAACTCTTATAATCTCTTGTGAGAATGTCTAAATTAGAATGCCTTATTCATGCCCCCACCCCACCCTGAGGCCAAAATTAGGAAAGCATGGGAAAGATTAATGAATGGACATTTGTCGTTTGTTTTGCTTCACCTAGCATCTGAACTCCTATGTTAGACGTTTCCACTCAATGAGTCTTGCGGAGGCAAAGAATGCATCCCTCTATAAAATCTGAGACTGTAGGGATCTGATTTTCTAGTTATCTGACATAAGCTCTGCCAATCAAAATGCATCTGTGCCGGATCTGATGCTCTAAAAGCAAAAACCTGTGCCCATGCCTGAGTGTCATAGAACAGAAGTGGCTCAATGGCAAATCATTGTGATTTCACCTGAATGAAGGATGAGAAATTCCATAATAAGACCACATCTGTGGCTTGGATTTGGTTGCTGCTCCTGGCAGCCCAGCCTTCAGTCTAATTCTCCAGCCTTCCTGCAGTTCTTGAGCCACCCAAGCCCTTATCTGCTTCACCCAGAGTAGGCATTTTTTGCTTACAGTTAAGAACCTGATTAATACAACTGGCATGACTATGTCACAGCCCTTTAATTACCAAGCAAACCTCATATGGCCTCCCTCTCTAAAACCTACTACCTCTAGGGAAAAAAAAAAAGTAGTTTGGAAAGCACCTCTTCTTCCCCAGTAGCACTTTTCATCAATCTTTCATTTCATCATCAGCCTGATATCACATGTTCTATTTCTTAAAAAAAAAAAAAATGCATCACTGTTCTGATTTTCTGATGGTTCTTGCCCAGCTTTCTAAATTCCTTTCTATCCCATTTTCTTTTCTGTATGTTTCAGTGAGATTTGAGCTGGTAGGAAAAGTAAATCATGTATTTAGGAAGCCATATTGAACTGAAAGTTTACTTCCTACATTTTCTTCTTGCTTCATTTTTAAGATAATGACTGCTATATGTGTATTTTAAATATCCATATGTTTATATCTCTGTGTGTGTGTTTGTATGATCTATAGGTCATTTGAAGAGTTTCTAACTTAATGATGATGTTAGGAAACAAGCAGGGTCCTCAGTAACACATCTTATTGCACACATCTGCAAACCTTTATCATCTTTATGGATGTAGTCAGGTTGCCTTCTACTTGTATTCATTGTCAATCATCAAAGTAAATATTCCATCTCAACTTATGCCACAAAGCTCCTCATCTGCTTTCAACCGAAATAATCTACAATGTGTTTATTCTCTCTCTGTTTGTGGTTTCGCCTAAATACCTGTTTGAGATGAAATCATGAAGTTTATTATGGTGTCTGTTTACTATAGTAAAATTGATCTTTCCTGATTATCAGGCCCACCAATAAAATCATTACCTAGCTTTATTCAACACTGTCATCCATTTAATTTGGAATCATGTGCTATGAAAAAGCTTGAATAAAATGAATGAGTTGTAAACTGGACCCTACTTTGAATGTAGTTAAGTCCATTTTAAGTGGATTTACTTAAAGCTGGTAAAAAGAATCTATACTTGCTAATGTAAAGTTGTCAACACATAGCAGATGCCCAATCATAACTCTTGTGTGACTGATGTTCTCCCTCTCCCGTCCCCCACACACAAAAAAACCCCTCTAATTTACTTTTTTTTTTTTTAATGTTCAGTGCTTGTACTGGGTTTTCATAAGATAGGGCACACCTGCATATATTTATAACAGCTGAATTTTCCAGCTGCCTCAACATCACATTCCCTAACGTTGCCCCTAAAAGCATTCTCTGTTTCTGTTTCCTTTACCTTTGCTGATTTTCTTCTGGTGAACTAACATTTCTCAGGCACTTCTTTCAATTTATTTTAAACTTCTGACTCTACTCTCTGAATTTTCCTGCTTCTCTTTAAACTCAAGTCAGGCTGTCAACACCACTTACTGAATGCCTGCTGTGAAGAGATACAAAAGGAATCAAGGCAACATTTTCTTTCCTTGAAGAATGTAAAAATCTACTGGGTGAGGCAGAACATACATTCCCATTAAAAGTGTCAAAGTATCCTAAAATAGCCTGAAATAAGCATGTATTAATTTAGCATAACCCTTATGTGAATTCTGAAAGAATGCAATCTTATTTAGTACTAAGCAAGATTGATTAAGAAATTCCTTCAGGATCTGAACTTTGAGTCACAAGCCTTTAAGACATCATGCCTCGTTTTATAAGAAATATTGTATGATAGCCCTCACTGTCCTGAAATAAAATTAATAGATGATAAACTCTTCCAATACACATAATTTCAGAGAAATTTATACAATGCCTTATCTGCAACATAAGGGAGGATACAGCAAAAATAATTTATAATCAAATATATATTTCAAAATATAAAATCAAGCACATGTACACTAGCAGACAAAATGAGATAGAGTCAGATGCTGGTCCTATATGTGACAACTACAAATGTGTCAGTGACTTGAAAATCAGGAGAGACATGGCTGTTTGAAGAGTGGTTTTCCACAGTGGTGACCAACTCTTGGTCAAATTCCAAAGGAAAATAAATCTTCCCTTGGTTTATATTGTGGGTTACACTCATGTAAAAATTTAGTGTGTATCAGAACTGTACAAAAACACTTGTTTCCTCTATGTAAAAGAGTTAAATTCCGGTCTCAAATAATTAGAAACAGGCTTTTCATTTACATGAATTACCAGTGGCTAGTCAAATATGGTGAGGATTAGGGACAATTCTTTATTGTGCAAGACTGTCCTCACCCTGAAGGATGTCTAATATCTTCCTGCTCACTACCCTGTCCAATCATGTGACAACTCAAAGTTTCTCCTCATATTTGCCAAAGCATCCCCTGGGGATGGCACTACTTCCACTGAGTATAACTAGAAGTAGAAAGAGGACAGATCTTCATTGAGAAATGGGCCAAGCATTTCAGTGCCTTCTTTGTTCCATCCCACTGGTTCTTAAACCTTATTGGTGCCAAAACCATATGGAGAAACTTCTGATTTATCTAGTTAACACACACTTAGGTAGTGCTTACTATGCCTAAACTGTTATAAACACTCTCCAAATGTTATCTCATTGAATCTACTTAACAACCATTTAAGGTAGGCACTATTACTACAGATTACAGATTAGGAAAGTGGCGGTGGGGGGGGGGGGGCATCAAGAGCTAAGTGATTTACCCAGGTCACACAGTTAAGAAATATAGAAGGCAAGATTCAAATATATTGATGTTTTTGGTTTCAGGGTAACTGGTAAGCACTATGCTATACAATAGACATAATCCCATCCTTGATGATTTTTATTCAGTACATCTGGGATAATGACAGAGAACTCTGTCTGTATTTGAATAAGACTTTCACACATAGTGAGAAAGGCACTGACTGGCATTTGGAAACCACAGCACTATACCACCGCTCAACTGGGAGTGACAGGAAAAAGCCTTATCTGGTCAGAGTCAAATCTTTGTGTCAGAGTATAATGAGAAAACAAGGAAGAACATTAAGTTGAGGACTATTCATGTGGAACCTTGGGAGCCAAGCTAAGGTACATCACTTTTATAAAATGGTCAGTAGGGAGCTATGTATTGTTCAGTAGAATGAAATATATTAAAAACACAGCATCGGAGGAAGAGTATAAATAGCATTAATAAGCATAATAATGTTGTAAGTATAACACATTCAGCAACACATAAAGATAATAAATCTGAAGCTGGAGAAAGCACATTAGTTTATACACACTATGTGAAAAAAAGTGACAGTATCATCTAACTAGCTGTTGAATACCTTTTAATTATGAGCCTTACAAACCAGTTAGATAATTGTGGGTCACAGATGGATAGGCACTGGGAGTTAACTGAAAGTTAGAAGGTAACTTTGAGAGCATTAAGCCTAGAGACCACAAACCCAAACACCTATAGGATCAGGCAGACAATGAAGCAGAACAGTTCTAGCACAACAGGGAGTAGTGGGGAGGGTGTCAAACTAGAATGTGCATGGAGGACATCAGTCACTCTGTTACGGGCAATTACTCATATAATTATGCTAATCCGATATTGGCAGATGCTCTCTTTTAAAGAGAGGCAAGATATTCAGATTTTTAATCAAATAATTCACATTTTACCATGTTATGCTCAAAGATATTTTGAAAGTTTTATCAATTAATTTGTTGAAATGTGGATGGAGTGTAACTTTTCACCTCTCCTAGATTTTATAATGTAACCAAAACGACTGATAGTGCCTTTAAAAACATAGGGACTTTAAAGTATTGCTGGATGCTCTTTTACTAATTTCTCACCTATGCCACGTTCAAAAAAAAAAACTGGTTGTTCCACCTACGGTGACCCCTGCACTTGTAATGACTGGTAATAAAGTACATGATCTAGGAGTCATAGTTTAGGTCCAGAGCCATGTTTCCCATTTATTAGACACACTACATTCACCAAACCACTTAAACTTCTGTGCCTACTCTGTAAATTGGAGATTATTTCCTAATCCATATTTCTCAAGAGATTGCTATAAAAACCAGATGAAATAAATAATGTATATTAAACCTATTGAACCCTGCACAAAGGCAGTACAGTGAGAATATCATTGAACTAGAAATTAGGGGATCTAGTCAATTAGTAGTGGTTTTCTAAACTTCAACTGAGAAGGATGATCTAGAGCAATGACCTTTAATAGAAATGCCATGTAAGCCACATATGTAGCTTTAAATTGTCTAGAGTCCACACTGAAAAAGGAACAAATAAAATTAATTTTAATATAATTTATTTAACCCAATGTATCTAAACTATTACCATGTCAATATACAATCAATATGAAATTATTATTGAGATAGTTTACATATATCTTCACACCAATCTTTAATGTGTATTTTACACTTACAGCATGTTTCAATTTGGATTAGTCACATTTCAAGTGCTTGATGGTCACAGGTGGTAGTGGCTACCGTAGTGGACAGCACAGATCTAGATAATTACTAAGGTCGCCTTCAACTCTCAACGTTGTTACCTGTCTCATTATTATAAAGCTCATTATGCCTCAGTCTTTTTAAATGGCTTAAGCATAAACCTACATCATGATGAATTAAATAGTCTTTAACATTTTTTTTAATTAGTTTAAAAAGTTTATCTAAGCCACTCTTCTCTAGTTCCATAGTAAGAGAAGATACTAAGAATTACAGTATATAAACAACATCCTTTGGTATATTTGAAACTGACACAGTCAAAAGTAAAATTTTATTACACAGAAAATCTATTCAGCCCTTTCATTGTATAGAAGGGGCACACACAATTTCATTCATGTGAGCAGCTTGCCCTATTTGTTATCAAATCAACTGAATGCCAGACATATAATTGAACTTTGAAATCATCAATCTGCTCTAGGAGATATCCACCATTGCACCTGCACAAATAATTTGTTTGGTGCAGATAAATCTATCAATATGGTGATGAAGAAAGATGCGTGGAAAAACGTTCCAATTTTTTTTCAGATATACTGAACTATTGCCTTCCTTTTTGAACATCTTAGGGAATTTCTTATAACATATGGTGAGATCTCATCAGATTTCTTAGATAACAGAACCTTAACCCTAAATGCAGGCAGGTAGTTACTCATTAATTCAACACTTCAGCTTTCAGCCAGGAAAGTAAGATGGAACTTCCTGATGCCTAGAAGATATGATTCCAGAGATTTCCCCTTGGCCTTCTTTAGGGGAAATTCTTAAATCTATAAGCATTATATCTGAGTTACTAACAATGCTCTAAATTTAACATGTCACACACAGAATGCTGCAGGACCACAGCATTAGCACCAATACAAAGGGCACTATTTACATTTTATTCCACTGAGCCCACTGCCAAGAGGGGCAGAGCTGGGTGTTTGCAACTTGGCAGCCTTAATGAGCTGTGTTTCTCCTAAGAATAAACGTGTCTCAACTTACAATTAATCAACATAAGTTATTCAGTTTAGCCATCACCTACACATATTTTCTTCTGTAAATTCTCTAAGTACACATTTATAACCACTTGTTTTGCATTTCCTATTTCTCCATCTGAGAGTCCTCTTTCATTATTTAGCAAAGAAGCTCCCACTCATCATCTTCTACAGGTTATTCAAATAATAAAGCATCTTCTTTCTTTTCCCTGCAGATGCTGTTTGAAATATAAATATCAGAAAAATATAGCTGGAGATAAATTATCCATAAAATGACACTTCTTAGCTAATCACATATTTGCAAATTTTATTATACTGTTTCTATTACAAGTAAATGAAGCAATCTTGTAGAAATTTATTATGTGTGTTCTACCAAAGAAAACATAAACTTCACTTTAATTATCACTATTATTAGCATTATTAAAGTCCATATCATTTAATTATATAAATTACATATGTTTTCTTTGTATATTTACCATAAAGAATGATTCAAAGTTGAGTGTGTGTATAGTCTACCATTAGTCTAAAAAACCATAATTAATTTGAAGTTGAAAACCTCACCCAAAGTTATATAAGAAAACAATAGCAACATTAAGGATCGAGATTGGATCTAAAATTTCCATTAAGAAAGCCTCACTTCATAGAATGTGAAAATTCTTTAATAAAGGCTACGTATGTGTACAAGAGAGTGAGGGAGAAGACACAGAACAAAAAAGATCCCCTACCTCATTCTTTTGCTATAAATCTCCACTTGCCCATGTTGAATTCAGAACTGAGCCCAGTTCTATACTAACATCTCTTTTCCATCATTGTTATTGCTCTTGAGTAAAATATGCTTTATTGCTTTAACCACTACCCAGTTCCGGATTTTTTTTTTTTTTTGACACAAGGAGAAAAATTAAATGCATGTTATAAAGAGAAAGGAATCAATCTGAAAAGGTTACATACTATACAATTCCAACTATATGATGTTCTGGAAAAGGCAAAACCATGGAGACATTGAAAAGATCATTGGTTGCCAGGGGCTGAGGGATGGGATGGATGAATAGACAAAACACAGTGGAATTTTAAGGCAGAGAAATTATTTCTGATGATACCACAATGGCAGACACACGTCATAATACATTTGCCAAAACCCGTGGAATGCACAACACCAAGAGTAAACCCTAATGTAAATAATGGAGTTTGGGTGAAAATGATGTAATGTATGCTCAACAATAGTAACAGATGTACCACTCTGGGGCCAGATGTTATCTTTTTTTTTTTTGCATCCCTTCACTTTCAACCTATGTGCGTCCTTAAAGCTAAAGTGAGTCTGACATCACCAAAAGCTGCTTTTTTAGTGAGCTTCTGACTGCAGGATCAGCTTTTATGATGTAGAAAAAAGTTGGGCAATAAGAGTAAAATCAGGTAAAGTCATTTTCTTGCATATTTTTCAGGGAAGAATTTGGGATAAAGAAAGTAGGACAGATAGTAGCTGAGCATTAATTCTCTGTTTTAGATGGCTTACACTGACGTATAAAAAGCCCATAATAAAGTATTTTTTTAATATTAAATATAGTTTAATTTTAAGGTCTTTCATTTCAGTCAAAAATCCATAAACGTAGATTAGTTTGGACTTTATGACAGAGGAGACAATAAAACGTGTTCTCAAATACATGCCAATACATTTTCTTGAAACAAAACCTCAGCAAATGAGAATTTCCATACTGTGCATGGGAATAACTAAAACCTTTATTAGATATGGTTTCCAATAACAATGTGAAAATTGGAATTATCAATTCAAAGAGCAGTGAAGTTTGAAATTTAAAAAAGTAGACTAGATATTAGGTAGGGGATAAAAGGTAAAGGAAGACAAAAATGTTTAATACTATTCAGTTTTGAAAAAGTTTTGTTCCTTTCAGATTTCTCAGAAGCCTCATATATGTAGTCTCTAAATAAAGAAAATTTTGCATTGTGTGTCATATAATAAAAATAAATTTAAGGATGTACTCCAATTTTATATTATATTTAGACATAAAGATATGAATTATATACATATGCTAGCTTCTAATACACCTTCTTCATCCTCTGGGTTGCATGCTTCCCATTCTGGAAACAACTGGCTTATCCTATCACGTATCCTCTCTCTACCCTCTTAATAATAATTAAATGAATTATTCCCATAAGTATTTAAATATACTCAAGACTCTCTTACCATTTAAGAAATGAGACCAAATTCCTTGATCCAAATATTCCCCTCCAGCTACAATAAGTTTTTTTTCTCTCTTGAGTTATCTAATTTCACTGTGTCCGTTTCCTTATCTCCCATCCACTCTTTATTCCAATCTGTTCACCATATCAAAACCACTCTCATCAAATTAATGACTTTCAAATTGTTCAACTCAATGAAATTTTTGATTCAAATAACACTTGATCTCTATGCAGCATTTGATATTCTTAAGAATTCTTCTCTTATTCTTTCAATGATCTCTTTATTTGGCTTCTAATATATTTCATTCTCCAGGTTTGCCTTCTATCCCTCTGGTTACTATGGTTCAGACTTCTTTGCAAATTCATCATTCTCTAACTGAACTGTACACATGGGAGCTCCCTAAGGTCTAGTTCAATGGCTTCCAAATTTATATCTCTAACTAAGACCCTCCTCTGAGACTAGATACTCATATTAAGCATCCTACCCATCTTTTGCTCTTGGGTATCTTAATAATACCTCAAACTTAACATCACTGAGGCCAAATACAAAACCTTCAGTGTAAACTAAAATCTGCTTGTCTTTTAGTGTTCCATAGCTCACTAAATGAGACTATTGGTCATCTGACTGAGCAAGTCTGGATAGAAGAGTCATCTTTGAATCGTCCCTAAATTTCTCTTGAATTCATTTATTTGCTCCTCTCTATACCCATTCCATATGCTCTAGTCCCACCTAACCTACTATATAAGCATCTTTACCGATGTCCCACCATTTGCTTAGCCCATGCCACCATGTCTCAGAGATTTTTTACCCTGAAGCTAAAGCAAACCTAATAACTTCAATGTAACCTGATTATATTCCTGCTTAAAATCCTTCAGTGGTTCCCCATCACACCTAGAATAATGACCAGACTCCTCAGTGAAATCTCTAGTCCCTGTTTGTACTGGGAAGACAATCTTTCAGCTTCATGCTACATTCTTTGCCCCTAATATTCTGTTTTTTAGTAATCCTGTCCTTTTATTTCCTAGACATCACCATACAACCACCAGGCACAGAGCCTTTTCACATGCTGTTCCCTGTACCTGGAGTGACAAGTCTTCCTCATTCCAACCCACATACTGCTTTCTGAACTCCAATTCATCCTCTAGACCTCAGCTCAATAATCTCTTTCTTGGAGAAAGTTCTTTGATCCCTGAGTCTACAGGAGGTTCCTTGGTTGTACACCTTCATGAGATTGTTTCTTTCCTTTAGAAAATTTATCAAAATTTCTTATTATGTATTTGTTTTATGATCATATTTTTAATTGCTGACTTCCTCAGTCTACTGTAAGTTCCAGGAATGCATTTCTGTTTCTACTCACCACTGTATCTCCAACGTTCAGCTCATAATAAGGTTCTTATTTGCTTTTAAACTGTAATATGTAAATTTGTAGAACATGAGTAAATGATATGTGAAAGAACACAAGTTGACGCTACGTAAAATTACATGCCAACACACCATCTTATGCAACACTACATAATGTTTTATTGTTTAGAAACACTTACTAAGCAAAAACAAGTTCAGAAAGGTAAAGGTAAACCTATAACTCATAAAGCTGAAGTTAATAATAGCTTTGGACCAAATAAGCACTTTCCTTTATTCCTAGGAGTGTAGATTACTTCTATTGCACCTAAGTTATAAAAAATTTTTAAATTGCACAAAGACAATGAAAACCTAGCCAACAACAAGAAAAAATTGTCTAATTTAAATTCTAGTAGGGATTTAGCTTAACTCACAGAGTTTTCCTTTACCACTATAAATATGGGAAAGTCATTCTAGCTAGAATTTACCACTGGGTCCAGAAAATTTTTTACAAGAGCTATCAAATATATGTTTTGAGTAAGTTTTCTTTCAGGCTCTGTTAGAAAAGAGCCTCCCAAAACAGTGGTGGGCTAAAACTCTTTCTCTTACTTTGGTTTAATTAGAATCTCACAATTGCCCACCCTCCACACTTCCAGAGGTAACCCTTGCCAAAAGCAGGTGCTCTAAGTTTAGTGTTAAATGTTAAAGATGGACCCTCGAGTCCCTTAGCATTGAATACAGAATAAAAATAAGTGCCACTGGTTAAACAATAATTTGATTGTTAACCAATGAATGATTCGATATATATTTTTTAACACTGTCTGTAGTTTACACAATAATCACTGATAAAGAGTTCAGTGTACAGGTGAGAGATTCTCCAAACATAGGGAACTCTACCTGTGGTCATACAGCAGAAATACAGCCAGATGGATAGATAGAATATGAGTTTAAAATGGATTCAAATGTCAACAGCTAATAAAAATAGACAACATGAATATCAGACTAGAGAAGAAATGAGGATCAACATTGGCGAAGGCCCAAAACAAGCAGATAACAAAAGAATAGCACTGTGAATCCTAAATGAGGTAGACTCTACAACTGCCCCCCTTCCTAGTGACAGCATTATACAGCCCCACAGATTGCACTGAGCCTTTAGCATCTCTCTGTGGACACATCTACTTTCTTGTTCCATTGTCATTCTGGGCCATTTGACTTGCCTTGGCCAATGAAATATGAGCAGAAGAGACATTTGCCTATTCTAAGCATAGGCTTTACCAACCACTGCATTCTTTTGCTGGCACTCTTGCTCTTTTCTCTGCCACGAGATGGATAGGTCAAGATTAGAGGCTGCTTCTTCAGCCTGGATTTTGGAATGAAGGCAACAGGACCACACTAATCTGTGACCAACAGAGCCACAGTAGTCTACAAGCACCATTAATAAGAAATTCACCTCTGCTCTGAATCAGTGAGATTTAGAAACTGTTACTGTAGCCTTACCTAGTAGTGAATGCAAATGATACATTAAGCATCCACCAGTATTACTTTTTGGTGTCATCTGGAATCTTCACATCAGGATTGGAATCTTAAGAAAGTCAGGTAAGGATGGAAGAGTATTTGCCATGAACAAGATTTTGTGCCAAAGGCCAAAGGAAAGATGACAGTTTTTGCATCGAAGGACTTTAGCTTCTATTAGAGAGAAATTTTATGAGGTCACACTGTAAATGGAGACTGCTCAAAGTAAAGGGGGAAAAAATGCCAGGGGACCTTAAGACTCACTCTTTCCAGAAAGAAATTATCAGAAGATATTTCATAGGAAAGTTAGAATTTACTTTGAACTTTGAAGAAGGGTAGGATCACCTCCTATAAGCAAATAGGAGGAATATTCACATTTCTGTAAGTGTAAGCACATAAGCAAATGTACATTAGGAGGAAAGCATAGGTAAAAATGTGTAGGAGTGAAGCTTTCAAATAAGAGAGGACATTAATACTGGAAAAAAAAGGTCACACCATATTGTGTAGAGCCTTGAATGCCAATCTATAGAGTGCCAACATTGAGTCTTACCAATAAATTCTTATAGACACCTGGAAATGACATCAAAAAGTGATGGTTGTAGCCCCTACAATACCTCTAGACAGAAGTCTAAATAGAATGGTCAGATTTCACTTTCCTTGTCTAGAGCCACTACCCAGAAAGGAGAAACTTAGCTCAGGAAACTCATACACAGCATCGTATTGCAAGAAATCTATTGTGTATTTCTTTAGGCAATCAGCTAATGCTTCTTCAGAATCACAAAACTCCACTCTCCAGTGTAGTTCTCTTTGGTAACCTGCTGTTTTAAATGCCCAGGAAGGAAATGTAGCAATATGAAACCATTATATACAGCACCTAGACTAGATGTGACTATATATGTTTTTAAATGGAGAATTTTAAGTAATATTTGGCAAAAATATATACTTTTTTATGAGTTACTTTAAGTTGTAATTTCATAAGGCAATTATTTGATTTAGTAAGCCTTTCTCTACTGCAATTATCTTACCTTCTCTCTGGAAAATAAATTAGAAGGAAAAAAAAAGATTGTAAAAGTGCAACTTTATGGATGAGGTTTCAAACTCAAAGAGTATTGTTATTAAATATTATGGTTACAATTTCTAATGCTAAAAGTGTTTTCCTCAATGGAATGCTCAATGAGTGTTGAAACAATATTGCAATGCTAATTTAGGCTGAATACTTCTTGCATTATTTTTATTTGAGGTCACAGCTTTAATACTTCATTAACATTCTAATAATATTTACATGTGTACATTATAAAAACCACTATAAGGGCTTGAGTTACTATGAATTTTCATGCATCTCTTATTTAGAAAATCTCCAGACTGACGCTAAAATGTTAGCTCGGAAATAACTGATTTGAAGGCATTTCCTAGATGAGAGTGCTTGGAGGACTGATTCAAAACCATTTTATAATCAAGCAAATCTGTATCTACATATGCAGTATTAAATGAAGAATAAAACAATTTTCCAAATAATTCAGGCAAAATTTCATTTGAGATGTGTTGTTTGTTAGTTTGGTTTGCTGGTTGGTTGGTTGGTTATTTTTTGTGCTAAAATAACATTTAGCCTGAATTCCGCCAAAGGTACTAATCTATAGTCATCATTTTGCATTAGATATGTAGACACAGTACCTATGCTAATTATATTTGTGTGTAGAACAGGAAAACTTACAAATATAATCTCAGTAATTTTCAGGAGGCTCTTATCATTATACCTGTATTACAATGCCAAACAAAATATTTTGTCCAGATAAATACAGTATTTACAAAGGACCAATTTCTTAGGAAATTCAATTCACAAATAGTTATTGAAGCTGTACCATGGAAAAGGCACTATACTTGGAACTATAACCAGAAAGAATCTAGAAGCATTTAATATCTATTTAAGAGGCAAAGCCTTAGCACCTCAAGCCAAGTTAAAATTAACATTTTTCAAGCTAAATCCAAGACTGATCAAATCACTCATGTATTTAAATCCCTTCAGTGAAATTCTGCTGTTCTTGTCCCCTGCCTCCCTCTTCACTTTCACGTATAGCCACTCCAGGGGCTGGAGAATCTGTAGATTTTGAAAATTTTTCTACATACACAATCATACATCGCCCCCTAATATTAAGATTTATATTTCTTCCTTCTCAATCGTTATTCATTTTATTTCTTTTGTCTTCCTGCATTGCCTTATTTTAAAATTATAATATGTAAACAAAACATTCAGAAAATCCAAAAAGACAAATAACTTAACAAATGGCCAGCATCTGGAAGCTCCAAAATTCTTCTTCTGGATAATATTGCCCTTCCTATCCTCAATGGTAATAATGTTACTGAATATTCTGCAATTCACTTATTTGCCTTCCCTTATGGTTTTACTATCAAATTGTTCATCTCAAAACACTGTGGTTTACTAAATGGGAAAAGAATTTGAAAAAGAATAGATATATGTATATGTATAACTGAATCACTTGGCTGTACACCTGAAACTAACACAACATTGCAAATCAACTATAAAATCCAATATAAAATTAAAATTAAAAAAATAAACATAAAAAAACACCGTGGTTTAATTTGTTAATTTGTTAAATGGAATCAAATAGTTATTTTATACCTGGCTCTTTCATTCAACATTATGATAATTATTCATTTTTTTGCATGTATCTGTATATATTGAAGTCTAATATTTTTGGATGAATATACAATAGTTTGTCTACCCATTCTAATGTTGATGGAAATTTGAGTATTTCCAATTTGGAGCTCTAGTGAACAGTCTTGCTATGAACAATCTTCTAATTTTTCCTGGGTGACTTATGTGCATATAGGAGTGGAACTGCCAAATCACATAATATGAATGTTTTAAGCATCTTCCAGATAGTGTCCAGCTGCATTCCAAAGTAGTTATTACCATTTCATATTTCCACCATCGATTTATGAAAGTTTTTGTTGCTCCACATCTTTACCTATACTTGATGTTTTCAAATTTTAAAAAAATTGCCAATCTAGTAGTCATAGAGTGCTATTTAGGTTTTTTGTTTTTACTTTACATTTTTAATTCTTCTTTCAGAATAATTATGCATTTATTTTGCTGCAATATTGGAAGTACGGGATGACAGCATGCAGCCTTCTCTTTTCTGACCACCAAGGAAATGCTTTTCAGGTTTCTCTGATAAGTAGGATGATTGCTCTAAGTTTTCTTAAATCAGTTCTCTCATTTCCCTAGTTCATGAATTTCTAGCATAACTAGATATTAAATTATAGCAAATGCTTGCTCTGCATCTAATGGGATAATCATATGATTTTTCTTCTTTGTTCAGCTAATGTGGTGAATTACATTACTTCATATGTTAATATAAAACCAACACTGTACCCTGGAATGAATTTAACTTAATTGTGAAATATTATTCTTTTTAACTATAGGCAGATTTTAATTACTAATATTTTATTTAGGATTTTAATATCTATGTTCACGAATGAGATTTATCTATAATTTTTCATTTTTGTAAATTTTCTAGGTCTTAAAACCAAGATCATACTGCCTTCAAAATATGATTGAGAAATTTCTGTCCGTTTTATGCTGAAAAAATTTGTATAAGAATTGGAATTATTTCTTCCTATTCCTAAAATATTTGGTAGAATTTGCTGGTGCCTGTGTGTGTGTATGTGTGTGTGTGAAGAATTTTAAATCAAGGTTTCTTTAAAATATATGATTCATAATATTTATTTCTCATTGTGTCAAAGTTAAGTTGCATTTTTCTTGGAATGTGTCCATTTCATCTAAATATTAATACATATTAGCATTAAGTTTTCATAACATCCTTATGTTATCTTTGAAATTTCTTTAACATTTCTAATAATATCCTTTTTTTAAATCTCAGTTATACAAATGTATTATATGTGATAAGTTGTGCTGTTTTATTTACTGTTATTTTCCTCTTATTTTCTCTGAATTTATTTTATTACTTTCTATTTTTTCAGATATTTCATTTGTGTTCCTTGTAACACCACACAGCTTGAGTTTTATGTTTCTGAATCCAGTTCAACCATATTTGTCTTTTATAGAGAGCATTTAGGCTATTTACATGTTACATAATTACTAGTATATGTGAGCTCATACCTACCACCTTACCATCTGGCTTCTATATGTAATGATTGTACTATGTTCATTTTTCTCTCTTTTCTTGCATTTACTTAGCATAAATGACTAGTGTGTCAGTCAGAGTTCAATTAGGGAAACAATACCACTAGGAATGGTGATGATAAAGATGGATTTAAAGGTATTTATTACACGAATTTGACCTTATGCAATTATGGGAGGTGGTTAAGCAGTCTCTGTAAGGCTGTCATTTTCACATCTGATGCTAGAGCTGAAAATACATAGGATAGGCAATTGGGAAGAAAATATGGAAGTAGAGGAGAGCAAGAACAAGCTGAAATCCAGAAGAATGAGCTGGAGTCCACAGTACAGAATGAAACCTGGGTCAGTTTTTGTTGTCTTTAACCTTGATAGTATGGGTTGCTGTAGAAGCCAAGGACCTTCGTCCTATTGCTAAACACACATTTCCCTGGCTCAGGAGTCAGAGAAGCTAAAGAAGGATCCAAGGAAAGAAGGAGCAGTTTCAGATTTGGCCACTGACTCAAGTCAATAGGTAAGGGAAAACATGTATTTTCTACATGTTATAGAGTTACATGCTACAGAGTGGCTTTTCTATAGCATTCTGTAGCAGTGGCCTTTCTGTAGCTACATAACTACATAGCTACAGAAAGGCTGCTGCTTCACTCCCGACTTCCAAATCCTCCACAAGATTTCTCCTGTAGATCACTCTAACCAGAAATTTACAGAATAGAAATTCTGGGAAATGTAGTTTAGCCTAGCCAAGTTGACGTTTTGCAAAGCCACCACAACTAGTGTGTACTAGTCCATGTTTTCCATAATCTGGAAGTTATACACACTTTGGTTTTCTGCACTTTGGCTGTATGGGTCTAAATGTAAATTTCCTTTAAATTATCCCATTGGATAATTGTTGGTCTTATTAATCAGTTTTAGAAAATTGTCAATATAATTATCTCATCATATGTTTCTTTCTCCTAATTTTTCTTTCTCCATTCTTCTGGAACTCTAACTGATGAATGAATTTTGGACATTCTTATTTTATCATTTATATTGATTACTCTCTCAACTATATTTGTGTCTTTCCAACTCTCCATTTCATTCTGAATTTCTTCTGTCCTATCATCCTATTCACTAATTCTCTCTTCAATTGTATCTTATCTGCCATAAGCGTCATCTGTTAGATTTTAATATGTTATATTTTTCAGTGATATAAGTTCTAGTTGAATTCTTTTCAAATGTGCAATATCATATTTCGTGGTCTCCAGTGTTTTGCCGAAACTTTTTACATTTAGGTTTTATTTTTAAGAATATAATGAACATAGCGCTGTTATATTCTGTTGGATAATTTCCATGTTTTTGCCCTTATAAGTTTGTTTCCATGGGTGATTATTTCTGCTGACATTTAGTTTATATTTTATTGCCTCCTGTGCCTCATAAACTTTAATTGCTTTCTGGATAATTTATTCAATAAGCCTTTTTTAGAAATAATTTGAGAGCTAGGGTTTTATTAGCTTGTGTCAGAAATAATTTTATTTAATTTTTTTAATCTTTCTTCCAAGTTCCTGGGAAGCTAATGTCCAAGACATCAGGATTTTGGGTGATACCTAGATGATCAGGATACTATTCCTATCCCCACTCTACAGTGTAGCATTTTAGGATCCCTGCCCAGAATAGGGGCCATTTAACACAAGGTTTCAATCTTTGGAGGGGACTGAATTTTGATCTTTTCCCTTCAGTTCTAGGAATTTACCTCAAAGTTCTACTTGTCTGATAACAACTTTCCTAGAATTGGCAGACAAAGAGAGGGAACAACAGACAATTCTCTGACAGCTTTGCTCCTGGTGGACAGAGAACTTTGATTCCTGTCTTTTAGTTATCTCTCATGGAGACCTAGCTCTGATCTGTTTTAGAAAAATGTTTCTGGGTAGGAACAGCTCTGGTTTAACTCATTGGCTATTATCTTCCTTTTTTTCTTGGTCTGGTAATATCTTACTATCTTATAGATTTTTGATCAGTTCTTTTAGTCATCATTACTGCAATAACTGGTCCAAATCATCTAGTTAGCCATTTCTGGAAGTCAAAGTCTCTCAGGATGCTTTTCTTTCACTACCTAGAAGTCACCATTTTTCCCTAGGATCTTCAAAAATATTTCAACAGCATGAAAAGTTTCCACCCATCTTTAGTATCTTTGAATCTCAAATTGGGGCCTCAGATATATTCTCAGGCTCTTTAAATTCTCTCTTAAATATTAAAACAAATTAATAATAAAAACTAACTATATAAATGTTTAAGGTCATTGACTCTTACTAGCATGTAAGTCATAATAATAAAGTACTGATAATAATTAACATTTATTTAGTGCTTACTTTGTGCTAGATACTCTTCTCAGCAATTCTATTTGTGAGATTCAAAGGGTTTAAGTAATTTGCCCTAGGTCAGTAGTTAGAAACCGATGGAACCTGGTTGAAAATATAAACAATCTGGCTGCAGATTTCCTCCTATAAACCATCACACAAAAAAGTCCTTGGAAACCTCCACTAACACAGTGACTTACACACAGTAAGTGGTCAATAAATATTTGTTGGATGATTGCATGAATGAATTCAATAATTCTCACATGTATTATAAACATGATAATTTCTATAACAATAAAAAGATAGAAAGATTATCTCAGGTTGGATTGTCAGAGAATGCTTTACGAAACAGATTCTGAATTAAGTCCAGAAGGCTGAATCAAGCCATAATCTTGCTAATTATGATTCAAATAGGAAAATAAAAATAATAGCAAAACCAAAGAGGCATAAAAGAACAAATATATTCAAGACTTGCTTGTAAATATGTTTGGATGGAGTAAAATTTGCGGGAGTCATAATATATATCTCAATATTAATAGTAATTAGCATTTTGAACAAGTGTTCTAGACTAAGTAGTTTATATAATTACTTCATTAATATTATAAATATAATGTTTGTTGTTCTGTTTCTGATGTTGCAACAAACACATATCCAAATGTACTCTGTGTCAGGTACTGGGTTTGTTCCCAGGAACACAAAGATGAAATGGAAACAGAATGTGCAAACAACTTGCACACAATATGATGTGCGCTATTCATTTAAGAAGTAGGCATAGGATGTCGGAGAAAGCTTTCTAAGAAGGTCATACCTAAGAAAATTTGATGGGTGTAAAATTTAGCCTGAAAAATATGGGAAGATAAGTCCATTCCCAGCTAGAGAGATAGCACAGGGAGAACAGAAATATGAAACAGCCTGGTGTACAGGGAACTAGTTCTCAAAGGTAATGACAGAAGAGATGTCCAGAGCTGGAGCACAGATATCTTGTCACGCACATCATGACAAGATACTTTATTTTTATTCTATAAGGTAGCTGGAGTCATTGAAATATTCTACCCAGGGCTCTGGCATGGATAGCTGTCAGCATTTTAGTTCATGACTTGAAATTTGTCCTTGATGTGTTCTCATTAAGAATTTTCTACATGCTCTGTGTGTGGCCATCCCACTTCCATTAACCACACAGATTTCAATTTTGGAGTCCAGATATTTTTAAATTTAGAATTGCTTCTCTTTTCACAGATGCTGCTCAGAAATGATTTAATTTACAGTAATCCGAAGTGAATGTGATTGCAGAGGGATCCATAACGGGATAAACCACTCCAAGATATACTTCATTAAGGAATGAAAAGTACTGAAGGAGAAAATCCTGATATAAAAATAAGACATTAAAAAAACTGTATGAAAAAATTACAAGGAAGGAATTTAGGGTTAGCAATGTAGATATGAAAAAAACTTCCTACTCTATCACTGTCAAATGTTTTATTTGTGTCAGATATTTTCAAGTTCAGACTAACAAAGCCATAGCCAGTGAAGCAAGTGGCTTCAGAATCAACTTCTCAATAAGGTTCCCAAGGAACTCTGAAGAAATTCATAAAACATTATCACTAGAGTCAGGGTGAAGCAGCAATAGCTGCAGATTCAAGGGCAACTGTAAACAGAAAACCTCTCCCCAATCATTTCTCCATGGAATGTGTGCCCACAACTGCTCTCATAGCATGAATTGGAAACAGGCAGGAGGATACAGATAAAGAGAATAAAAAGCTGGTCACGGAGTAAGTGACTGTATGATTCGTGGACCAGTACCCTCGTGTTTGAACACTATCTATTTCCACTTTAATGAATGTGGAATATACTTAACATGCTTACTTGTTCATATAATTGAGTGAAGTTCATTCTCTTGACAGTAATTCCATTATCACCTGTCTTCCCTCCCCAAATGTTTATATCAATTTTTTTATAAAATACACATTCAAGTTAAAACTTTGATTATAAAACATTGGCTTGTATGCTTTGATTCATTTATATAAAATGTGCCAGATAAACCCTTTAGGAAAAAAGTATCCCTCAAAGGGCACAGATTTTATTCACCTTGGTATTACCTAGAGCTCAAAGCAGCTTTCTAAAAACACCGAACATGGAATATTTTAAATAAAAGATGTTTGCTTTACAGCTGCATAGATACTAAAAATTCTAGTTAATATTGTTTGAATTTGACAGCATAATTTTATCAATTGCATTACCTTTCCATCAACCCAATATGTAATCAGAGAAATGGGGCTTAAAAGAGGAAAATAAAGAGGGAAAGCCCCACATTTAAAGATTTGAAATCCCTATTAATCAATCTCATAAAATAAATTCGAAAGCAACTAAAACCTCATGCAAAAACAATAGCAAATTTTAAAATATTCAGCCATGGAACTTCAAGGCCAATTCAATGTGTAAGGTTAAAAAAAATTCTATTCCATATGTTACTGGATAAGTTAACAGAGGGCTTCTCACACTAAAGCTATGTTTCTGGTAGACAGTCTTAACTAAGCTCAGTAACTTCTGCCTTTTGGGGGTTCTCTGTCATTGCTTCATGAATTGTGTGAGGGTTTTACCAAAAATAACCAGCTCGTCTCTCTTCGGTGCCATGGACAGTAGCTGTCTGCATCAATACTATATGCCTAAAATTAACCTCAGTGCCTGTTACTCGAGCATTTCTGCTTCTATGCTTTGTGCCCAACCAACTCCTGTTAACCATGAAGGTGCTACTTGATGTCCTGCCATCAGACATGCTTCCAACAAAACCAGTCCACCAGAGGGGAGCTGGCCAAGAATTAAGTTTACATGTAGCAACTTATTGAAAGTACAAGTCATTACAAAATAAAACCCAACAAAACAGGGAGATGATCAAATCAAAAGAGAAATACTAGAAGCATTTGGCACCACCAAATTATAATATACTCCTCCTGGTCAATTTAAAGCAAACCATAAAAGGCAACAGAATCTAAAGAGGAAGTATTACTACTAAGTGGTTCAACCAATTTACAGATGTAGGAAAAGGTGCTTTCAAGATGCAACTTTAAAAGATGGAAGGTATTACTGCAAAATCTAACACAAACAGACTGGATTTTGTCCCTAGAGAGACTGAAGTTGAGGAGAGTCACAGTGTAAACCAGAAATGAAGAATGTGGAAAATTGTCACCATCGATTTCAGTGGCTTTGGAAGGAATTTGGCAGCCTGTGCAGGAAGACCAAGTATTACCAAGTAATACCAAATGATAGATTTAGCCCTGTTGTCAACTGCTGAGCTGATGGATACAAATCACTCCCTTTAAACTCCAAGTTTTGGAAATAGGATGCATTGAGCTGTAAGGGGATCAAATGGATGAAAGTCAGATACCAACAGATCAGAAGTAGTCTGATCCAATGTAGTCTGGATCAATTTTCTTAAATTGGTTACAGTAAGAAAATTAATGTTCTCACTGAATTCTAAGAACTGGATTCTCTTACCCAGCAGTTTTATAATAATGCTGGAAGGGAAGGTGATGTGGTTGATGTTTCAGGTGGGGGACATTCCTAGCATCACTTCCAATCACACCAGGTGGGCGGACCTATTTCAACTCTGCATAAACCTCTGAGTGAGAACAGAGTGTGAGACATGGAAGCTGGGACCATTCACCAGTCATGTGACCCTGAGACAGCCACTTCATCTCTCTGAAGTTTGTTTTCTTTATAAGGGATGTGAAGATTTCAGAAAAAAAAATTCTACTTCACAACGTTGTCTGAGGGTTAAACGAATTAATTCTGTGGAAATGCACTGAAGTACACGTTTAAGGAGAGCTACTAAAGGACAATCAACTAATCTTTTCCATCCCAAAACTGATTTGAAAAGTCCAAAATGAAAACAAAAATTTTATTTAAAAATTTTATCAGAGCTAGAAAATGGGAAGATATTTGTCATTAAGATAAAAATTTTAAAGGATTTCTTTAAGGTAAAGGTAAGATCAGATTATGAAAAGCAATAAACAGCTGGCAAATCAACAGAAGTGAAATATGTGATGAAGGGACCCACATGGGTAATAAGTGTACAGGACTTTCCAACAGAGCCCTGAAAGTACTACTCTAAACCCAGCATAAGCCAATTGAGAAGGAACACCCCTAGGGACATGTGGAAAACTAGCAAATTGAACAAATGGAAGCATTTCAGAAACTATATCTCAGCCCTCAGATATATATAACAGGCTGTGGCACTCATTGCCACTCCTCCAACTAGGGGCCAGCCCACAAGGTAAGTCATGAGATTTAATACTGCAGGCTCATAAAAAACACAACCATGTCAGTTAAAGAGTGATGAAATGACACTTCCTTGAATGGAGGGGAACTAAGGCAAAATAACAGCCTCTCTGATGGCTCTTTCCATTCTTCCCTTGAACTTAAGAATTTTTGATGAATCTTAGGCATCCCAACTTTCCATCTGGGGGTAGTGAGTGAGGACAGACCATAGGTCAGTTGGCAGAAAGAAAATTCCTTGAACAAAGTTGGGAACTGCAAGCATAAATACGGATACATATATAAAAACTTTGTAACAAAGTAAATTTTCTTGCCAAAAAAGTGCCTTCTCCAATATCCTATTTCCCACTCTCTAGCACTAAGGATAATATAGGGGGAAAAAATAGACATAAATCCTCACCTTCATATGCTCACATTCTAAAATCAGATATTTTCTTTTCTACTTGAAACCTGCTCCTTCATTTTTATATTACCAAAGAAAGAAGGGCTGCATCTAAAAAATAAAATTATTGAATCTATCAAAAAGAAAAACCAAAGATGAGGAAAAAATTCTTTTCAGATGAAAAAACAGGACAATTTAATTAAAAATTGAGTTGAGGCAGTAAAAACAGATTGGATAACTGCAGCAAACCAAGTATTTGATTTAGACACAGGGATTATCATATTTTGTCTATAAGAATAAGATAATAAATATTTTAGACTGTGTATTCAACATACAGTCTGTTTCTCCATATTCATACTATTATTTCTCAGTAACACTTTAAAAGTGTAAAAACCATTTTTATCTCATGGGCCCTAAAAAAACAGTTCATGGGTCATGAATCTGCCAATCCCTGATTTAGAAGATCAGCTTATTTCTTTAATGACATGTCAGAAAAATACTAAGATTAAGATAATTTAGTGGAGAATAGATGCAGGAAATTTCCCAAAAGTGACAGATCAAACAGAAGGAAGGTTTTACCATAATTAGATAAATATCAAAGGAGTATTTTTCTGAAATGAAAGCTTAAATCTTCAGATTAAAGGAGCCCAGAATGATAGATGAAAAATGAATGTAGAGAGAATTATTCATATATGTATTTTAGTACAGATTTTGAATTCCAAGAAAAAATATTTTTAATCCTTCAAACATTCAGGCAGAAGAAGAAGAAGTTTACATACAAAATCAGAATAAAAATTATGTTCACATCAGAGTTCTCTTCCATTTATTAATCATCAGAGGATAGTGGAGCAATGTCCACAGTTGCCAAGTTATGACATTCAGGTGCCAGAGCAACAGAAAGGGTTTCCAATGTCCAGTGACTCAATAGTACACCAGCTATTTATCCCTCCTGCATAAAAATATCTGAAAATGTACTCAGTATGATAGAGAAATACATTCTTTAAAAAGTAGTTCAAGAGGAAAAGTAAGGCTAAAATATGGTGACAAAACTTCTGAGAAGGGCTTCCCTGGTGGCGCAGTGGTTGGGAGTCTGCCTGCCAGTACAGGGGACGCGGGTTCGTGCCCCGGTCTGGGAGGATCCCACGTGCTGCGGAGCAGCTGGGCCCGTGAGCCATGGTCTCTGAGCCTGCGTGTCTGGAGCCTGTGCTCCGCAATGGGAGAGGCCGCAGCAGTGAGAGGCCCGTGTACCACAAAAAAAAAAAAACTTCTGAGAAGACACTGAGAAGTGTAAGTTTAGGGGGAAAAATTATATTCTTTGAAATAGAAAAATGATTAGAAATAAACAGAAAATAAAATAGAAATAAATAGAAAAGTTAAAAGGCTAGAGTAACAAAGGTAAACAATTAGGAAATACTTTAGGTTCACATTCTGGCTTAAATACAAAACAACTTTTGTCAAATTTAAAGAGAATATTGGATCTCCAGTTTCTAAGTACAGCAGAGGATTGGCTCAAGCCACTTCCTCTGCATCTCCTGACACACCAGACTGGGACTTTTATAGCTATTTTTTAGTGCACCTATAGTTACGATATTTCTGTGGGAAATATCCCAGAAATACTCCCCAGCTTGTAGGGACCAGCTTCAGCAGGGGCACGCACTACCCGACTTCATCCACTTACTCATATAAGATACATAGTGTGCCAGGCACTTTCTAGCACTAGGGAGAAACAGGGAAAAAAACAGACACAAATTCCTGCCCTCATGATGCCTATATTCTAAAATAAGCTTACTGTCTTATCTGAAATCACTCCCCATCTTATATTGCCAGGAAAAGAAAGGCTGAATGAAAAACTATTGCACCAACCAGCTTTAATGTTTTTACCTTTTGTCTTTTTTTTCTAGTTTCCTTTCTTCTCCTTTCTTTTCTTTTTTATACTCTTCTTTTATTTTCTTTATTCCTAATTTTGTTTCTTAAAATGTGATGTGAGATCTGTAAGCAACCCTGCTTTGCTGCTGAGGATCAGCAGTGATTGTGGAAAGAGGCAGTCTATCAACTAAGGATGAGAAGTGTGGAGTCAGGACACCTGGCTTTGAACTCTGGCTTCATCACTTAGAGCTACTAGTCATGAGAGCTCAGACAAATTCCTAACTTCTTGGTGCTTCAGTTTTTTTGTCTATGTAATAAAGTGAACAATAAGATTTACCTTGGGAAGTTGTAGTAAGGATTAACTAATATAGTGATGAAAAGGTTGTTAAGTGTCAGGCTTAAACTGTAAAATGTGCCCGACAATCCCTACACTCACATTTAATCCTTATAGCCAATAAGGAATAAATGATGTATCCTTTAAGGTATAGCAGTACTAATACTGGTAATGAAAATAATGGCTGTTCACTAAATCTTTATTTCCTTTTTTTAAATGGAAATAGTAAAAGTAACCCCACACACACAAAGTTGTGAAAATATAAACATGAAAAGAACACATATAAAGTATTACAAGTCAATCCATAGCTCGAACTCAGTAATTCTGACTTCAACACTTTTCCGTTCTGCTTGTGCCACTTCCTTAGAAAAAGTATCTGAATCTCTATTCATCCAAATAAGCCAATCCAAGGTACTCCCCTTGCAATAATACAAAGGCTTTCAGCACATTGAGCTGAGTGTCATTTTGTCACTCTTCTTACGACAAAAGGTTTTTTTAAAAAATTTGTTTATTTTATTTATTTTTGGCTGCATTGGGTCATTGTTGCCGCATGCGGGCTTTCTCTAGTTGTGGCTAGCGGGGGCTACTCTTCATTGTGGTGCGCGGGCTTCTCATTGTGTTGGCTTCTCTTGTTGCTGAGCACGGGCTCTAGGTGCGCAAGCTTCAGTAGAGGCGGCGCACGGGCTCACTAGTTGTGGCTCACAGGCTCTAGAGCCCAGGCTCAATAGTTGTGGCGCACGGGCATGTGGGATCTTCCTGGACCAGGGCTCAAATCCATGTCCCCTGAATTGGCAGGCAGATTCTTAACCACTGCACCACCAGGGAAGCCCAACAACAGGCTTTATAAAAAGAAAAGTGCAGCTTAGAAAATGGCATTATGACATTATTGGATATAAAAATAAAGCAGAATGAGCCCTTTGAGGAGAACCCACTGACCTCAGAGACAAGCTTCATATGCTGCTCTCAGAGAAAAGCAATCCTCATGAAAAGGGTAAGATGGATCATCTAAGAAGAACCTCACACTTGATAGATGTTGAGTTACCAGCTCAGGGGCAGAGAGGGAGAGAGAGAGAGCGCACAAGTTTATGAACAGGGTCATGAAGATGAGCGACACCATCAGAAGGGTAACTGGCCTGAAAACACCCTCCGCTGTTTTAATGCTAATTGTAGCAAGAGTAAGCATTTGTAAAATGCTCACTCTGTGAGGGGTACTGTGCTGATTGCTTTACATGCTTTGTCACATTCAGTTCTCACACTAGTAAGGTTGGTTCTATGGTTACTCTGATTCACTAGATGAGGACAGTAAAACTCAGGGAGTTCAGGAAATTTGTCCAAGATTATGAAACTAATAAGTAGAATTCCTAAGACCTGGAAAATAAATTCTTAAGAAACAAGTTACTAAATTGAATTAAACAAAATTAACCATTTTCTTATTTAATTAAAATGATCATTCTTCAAGGAAGAACGTATATTCTGCCACTGATTTTAACAAAGATAATTTATCAATTTAATTGTTTGCTTATAATTATGCATGGATGCATTTACCCAATGTTTCCAAGAGGCCTATTAAGTACAAATCACTTTGCTTGGCACTGTAGGAAGTTGGGCTTTATAATACTCAAAAAGTATAAGTTTACAATAGAAGATGCTCCTAATAATCCCAGAAGCTGCATTATGTACACCAAGAGTCAGTACTGGCCACCATGATGGGATCTAGAAGCACTTGGTATAGCCTGGTTAACCCTGCCTCAATGCCCCACCACAAGATAAAACAGCCTCATGCTCTCTCTTTGCTTTTACTGAGTCATATTAGGATATCCGTTTTCTAATTCTGTGCCATGATATTTGAAAATATGCACAGAAGTTTAAGAAAATGTTGTTACCTACTAGAGGGTGATTTTGCAGGATGTAAAGATTAAGGGAGGAAAAGAAAACTGGATTAGGATTGAGCAGAGGGAAAGTGGAGCTGAAATGCCATCCCAACAAAATCCCAGCCAACACCACGGTAAGCTCCAGTGCTGGGATGGTCTACTTCCATGGACCCAGGTGGCTCTTGGAAGGACCTTGGGTGAAATTTTTCTTTCTCACCCAATCCTCCAAAGGAAATTCTTGAAGAGGGATGATAACTAACAGCCATCTTTTGAGTCCTCAGGAGCTGGTGGAATAAATTCTTAGTTCATAAATGGGATTCAAGGCAATATACAATAACGACCACAACAATTCACACCTTGTGCCTCTGGGATACATTTTTTTAAATATGTTATGGGCTTTTCTTCCTGGGGGAAATGTAGAAGGGGAAAATTAGTGGGATGAACTGCAGCCTCTGTCACTATTGGTCCTGGAGCTACAGCTAATATCATTGCTTCTCTTTTCCATCTAGATTCCCCTCACCCTCATCTCACACTAAGGCTGATCTCACTGAGTTATCTGGCAGTGTGACCTGGACCCACATCCCTATGGGTCCAAGTCCTGGTTCATTATTCTTTCCTCAGGACAGGTTTGTTGCATTTGTTCTTTTACTATCAGAATTAGTCCAAGTAGTATACCAAGAGATCCCAACTGATCACTTGGGTGATGAAGGTAATCCTCCCTAAAGCCATTCAGTAACAGCGGCCTTATCTCCCCATGACGATTAGGGTCAGTTACTCCAGCATGGTGACTCTAGTCTTGCCTGCCGCTCCCTTAACAGTAGAAACCCAATGTGCCAAGGCAGCAACCATAGCTTATGGTTGAATTGAACTCTTGCTGTGCCCCCTGGCAGAACTCTTTGCCTTTCTGGAAACCTTCACTTATATACACTTGCAGCCTAGAATTTCAGGATGAGAAGTATAAATTCCTTAACTGGGTCACTGGGAGTGATGGTAACTGATATCTGTGAATCTATGTATTCTGCCTATCATTCTATCTAAAAGTCTTTTAAAATACTTAGGAATAAATTTACCCAAGGAGAGAAAATATCTCTACACTGAAAATTGTAAGACAATGGCAAAAGAAATTGAAGAAGACACAAATAAATGAAAACATATTCTGCATTCATGAATCAGAAGAATTAATATTGTTAAAGTGTCCGTACTACCCAAAGCCACGTATAGATTCAGTGCAATTTTATCAAAATTCCAATGACATTTTTCACAGAAATAGATAAAAGAATCCTAAAATTTGGATGGAATCACAAAATAACCCAATAGCTAATGCAATCTTGAGAAAGAAATTAAAAAAAGAAATTAAAAAAATCACCACACTTCCTGATTTCAAACTATACTACATAGCTATAGTAATCAAAACAGTATAGTACTGGCATAAAAATAGACACATAGTGGGCTTCCCTGGTGGCGCAGTGGTTGAGAGTCCGCCTGCCAATGCAGGGGACACAAGTTCATGCCCCGGTCCAGGAAGATCCCATATGCCACAGAGCGGCTGGGCCTGTGAGCCATGGCCGCTGAGTCTGTGTGTCCAGAGCCTGTGCTCCGCAACAGGAGAGGCCACAACAGTGAGAGGCCCGCATACTGCAAAAAAAAAAAGACAAATAGACAAATGGGACAAATTTGAGAGCCCAGAAATAAACCCGCACATATACATTCAAGTGATCTTTGACAAGGATGCCAATAATACACAATGGAGAAAGAACAGTCTCTTCAATAAATGCTGTTACAAAAACTGGATATTCACATGCAAAAGAATGAAAATGGACCCCTAATTTACACCACTTACAAAAATTAACTTGAAATGGATTAAATACTTAAGTGTAAGATCCAAAACTATAAAACTCCTTGAAGAAAGCATAGGGGAAAACTTGTTTTACATTAGTCTTAGTGACTTTTCTTTGGATATAAACCAAAAGCAAAAATGTTTAAACAAGTGGGACTACATCAAACTAAAAAGTTTCTGCACAGTAAATGAAAAGGTAACCTACTTAATGGGAGAAAATAGTTGCAAACTATATATCTGATAAGGGATTAATACCCAAAATATACAAGGAACAAGTAATATGATTAAGAAATAGGCAGAGAACATGAATAGACACCTTCCAAAGAATACATATGAATGGACAACAGGTACATGAAAAGATGACTAACATCACTAATCATTAGGGAAATGAAGATCAAAAACACTGAGATAGAATTTCATACTTGTTAGGATGGCTATTACCAAAAAGACAAGGGATAACAAGTGCTGGCAAGGATGTGGAGGAAAAATAACACTGGTGCACTGTTGTTGAGAATGTTAAATGGTGCACCTATCATGGAAAACAGTATGGAGGTTCCTCAAAAAATTGAAAAAAGAACTACCGTATGATCTAGCAATCCCACTTCTGGGTATGTATCCAAAGGAAATGAAATCACTATCTCAAAAAGGTATCTGTACCACCATATTCATTGCAGCATTATTCACAATACAAGACATTGAAACAACCAAAGTGACCATCAACAGGTAAATGGATAAAGAAAATGCAGAAGAAATGTAATATATATATATATAATTCAGCCATAAATATGAAGGAAATCTGCCACTTGCAACAACACAGATGGACCTTGAAGGCATTATGCTAAGTGAAATAAGTCAGACAGTGAAAGACAAATACTGTATGATCTCACTTATATGTGGAATCTAAAAAGGCCAACCTCATAGAAACAGATAATAGAATAGTAGTTGCCAGGGGCCAGGGGGTGGGGGAAATGGAGAGATGGTGGTCAAAAGGTACTCTCTATTGTGTATTAACATGTGATATGATGATCTTCAAACTCCGTGCCCACTCCTAGGTGTCCATTCACATGCCTCTAACCCAGACTTTCTTGTCCTCAATCTTCTAATATTTCTTCTTACAGGATCTTGATCATGGTAATCATTGCATTATATTCTAACCTTGGACAATTTTCTTTCCACACAAAGCTAATGACAGATGCATCAACAAAAGCTCTGCTCATTTGAGGATTTCTCCTCACCGCTCTCATCTGAGTTTATACCAGAGAGGCTTTAGTGAGCCCTACCAAACATTTTTGGTTTGCACTCCCGAACTAGCCCATTTGTGAACCATGCTCAGACTTTTCTCTGTCTCTGTGAGACTGAGGTCAAGGATCATTCATATGGCACTAGGAGATGAGGGTGACACACTGGTGGAACTGTGGTAAGTAACATGGACCTCTGGATATCTGCTCATGCAACTTGCTTCTTCATACTCATACTTGATCCCTGCCCACTCAACATTATGACTTAGTGGGTCTAAGAATACCAAGTTTATGATAAATTATGACTGCATGGTTACTTGGTATCCCATGATCAGTTGGTCTGTCTCTATTGGGAAGCAGGAACATACCAGGACTGTTTTTCAAAAGGTATATAACATTACACAGTATATGACATGGTCTTGCTCCAAAACCCTAGGGGTCTGTGTAGTGGTTTGCCCACTGAGGCAAGCCATAAACTCCACATGGCATCTTTTCCCCAAAATGATCCAACTGATTGCCTCTATTTGTTTAGATGTCTAACCATCTCCACTTCTATTAGTGATCCCAGTTCTATTCAATATAATGGAATTCCCTACTTTCAGCCCTGACCCAGAGAACAACTTAATGATGATGCTGCCCCTCTCACCAGCACATTCCTATCACTCTGGTAAACGGCACAGTCTCAAGTACCTCATATGGACCATTTGGTGGATTTTCTTGGCATAATTATTACATGCATTCTATAATACCCATTTATCTGAGCCTTTTCATTCTTCATTATATTATCCTCTATGGAATATCTGACATTTCTGCCTCACTTAGTGTAGGTCAATGCATTTTCCATGTATTTAGGAGCGATACTAGCAACTTGTTCACCCGGTTTTCTTATACCTTCATATCCTTTTGTGAAAGTCCGCAAACTGTAAGAGTGATAACAAAAGTAATCATGATTGATCAGAAATTTCACCTACAATCCAGGATGGAAGGAGTAAATGGAGATAAAAAACACTGAGGTTACTATGTGACAACTATTATAAAAGATACATTAACACAAGGGGAAAAAGAGTTCATTAGTTCAAATAATTGGTTTGCCAAATTTCTATTATAACATTTCCGTCTGGTTTTTCCCTCAATTGAAGACAACGCATTTAACAACTTTAACTTACTCTTAGAAATTACTCACAAGTTTTTAATAACATAGTTAATGCCCATTGAGACCCTGTCTAACTTATTTTATTGTCAACATGGACAATTTTTCATTGTCACTTTTCTAAAAATAAAATGGTCTCTATGGGTCTGAGAATATGTCTTAGGGATAATCTATCACTCTAGCAGGTTAAATTTTGCTCTGCTATTTTTCTTTCAAATTTTATGCTCACCAAGAAAGAATAATTCCAGTTTACCTGTTAAAGATCAATTCTGATTTATTCAAAGAATAAAAAGCCATTGTTTCTTTTTATGTTTGCTTATTATCATCAGAATAGTTCAATTATTGTGTAATTATTCTGGTGTGGTAAGTAAACAAAACAAAGAAAAAAATACACAGAGGTTTCAATGAAAACAAAGATTTGCTTTATAAATGAATATATACATATATAATTTTAACCTAAAGAAAACTTCTATGAGTCAATGCATGACTACAACTTAGTTTATGGCATGGTTAGGGTTAACACTAATATATACATGCTGTGGATTTGTAGATTTCCAATATTCACTGTTTGCAGTATGAAAGGGTAGTTCTTCGTGGGAATATAAATCGGTGCAGCCACTATGAAGAACAGTATGGAGGTTCTTTAAAAAACTAAAAAAAGAGCTACCATATGATCCAGTAATCCCACTCCTGTGCATATACCCAGAAAAGACAAAAACTCTAACTCAAAAAGATACATATGCCTCAATGTTCATAGCAGCACTGTTTACAGTAGCCAAAACATGCAAGCAACCTAAATGTCCATCAATAGATGAACGGATAAAGAAGATGTGGTATATCTATGTGTGTGTGTGTATAAAATAATATATATATTATATATATATATATAATGGAATATTACTAAGTCATAAAATAGAATGAAATTATGCCATTTGCAGCAAATGGATAGACCTAGAGATTATCATACTAAGTGAAGTGAGTCAGAGAAAGAAAGACAAATATCATGATATCACTTATATGTGGAATCTAAAACAAAATGATGCAGATGAACTTATTTACAAAACAGGAACAGACTCATAGACACAGAAAACAAACTAATGGTTTCAAAAGGGGAAAGGGGGGAGGGATAAATTAGGAGTTTGAAATTAACAGATACACATTACTATATAAAATAGATAAACAACAAGGACCTACTATATACACAAGGAACTATATTCCATATCTTGTAATAGCCTATAATGGAAAAGAATCTGAAAAAAATGTATCTGAATCACTTTGCCGTATACCTGAAACTAACACAACATTGTAAATCAACTATACTTCAATTAATTAATTTACTTATTTACATGGTAATTCAGAGGATTTTAAATCGAACCAATTTTTAAAAGAAACACTGTTGGAGGACTTGTACCATATGATTTCTATACTTAAGATACACTACAGCTACAGTGTGGTATTCATATAATGCCAGGAAAAAAAATTGATAGAACAGAATAGAGAGCCCGGAAATAGACCAACAGATATGGTCATTTGATTTTTAATGAAACTGGCAAATTAGCTGAATGTGGAAAGGAAAGTCTTTTCAACAAATTGTGCTGGAACAACTGAATATCAATATGAAAAAAAAGTAAACCAAGACCCCTCTCTCACTCCATATGCAGAACGAACAATTTGAGATAGATCATAGACCTAAATTTAAAACTCAGAACCATAAAGCTTCCCAAAGGAAACATAGAAAACTACCTTTGTAACCTCAAAGTAGGCAAAGATTTCTTGAACAGGCCACAATAAACATAAACCATAATACTTTAAAAAAAAAAGATAAATTGCACATTATCAAAATTTAACATTTTGGCTCCATTAAGAATATGAATAGATAAGCCACTGTCTGGGGAAAATAAATTATAGCACATATATCTAACAAGGAACTTGTATCCAGAATACATGTACACAGAAGCACAGATACACACAGACATACACACACAAAAACATAAACAAAAATTCTACTCAATATAAAAAAAGCAAGATATATAAATGGCAAATAAATGCTTGAAAAATGGACAACCTCATTAGTTATCAGAGAAATTCAAATTAATATCACAACGAGATATCACTTTTACCTACTACAATGATTAAAAGTTTTTTTAAATACTGACAAAAACGGGTAGTTCTTATTCTGCTTTGAATAAAGATATCAAATTCTTATTAAAATTTTTGACCCTATAGGCCATAAATGCTCTTAATTTTGAAACTAAAGTAAATTGACTTTTTCAAACACAAGACTCCATTGTTGCGGGGTTTTGTTTTGTTTTGGTTTTGGTTTTGTTTAGTTTTATTCTCAAGGCTTTTAAAAACCAGTTTCAGGAAGTTAAGTGGTTAGCTACTGTTTGCTTCCAGAACCCATCACCCTGTTAGAAATGGTAACCATCCACCCAAACCACCCCTTCTCCATTCCTTTTTCCCTCAGATCCCTTGTGATTTTCTCCATGAATAGGCTCTGATAGATTTAAATAAATCACAGGAACCAGTCCCCTTGGCCAAAATGATCTGTTCAAGAATGGATAGGTAACCCAATGAGGGCTAACTAGATACACAGGTATGTTTGCTCAGGCTGCCAGAAATCTTTTTTTTTCCTCCTCTACAACTCAGCCCAACTGCATCCATCTCACAATGTCAAATGGAACCAACCTAAAAATGCCAGCAACTCACTGAGGAAAGCAGAGACAACAGACTCAAAGAATCTGATCCTAACAACTTTATTTAAGCATCTGAATTAAACCATGTTGGAAGGATGCTCATCTTAATCCTACACTGTCAGTTACATGACCCAATAAATTTCCCTTTCTGTTTAGGCTGGCTCTGTTAAATTTCTTTGGCCAGGAGCCAACTGAATACTAACTAGAACCTGAGAGAAATCTGTCATTGATCCAATGAACAACTGTTGTAGAATTAGATCTTCATTACAAACAGACAAATGGGAAATTCCAAACACCATGTTATTCTTTCTATCTTTTCTGGAATGTTTATGTATCACCAGTACCTCTTCACCAGGAATGAAGTGAATAAAAATATGTACAAAGCAAGTTAATTGGGGAATCATTAGGGAAAATATATTTAGTCTTCAAAAGTGAAATTACCTTGTTAAATTCACCAAAATCCAGGTTCTAGTTCTCATTCTTGGATATCTAGAAAATGAAATAAAATGTATCAGTATATGCCAAAATAATCAGTCTTTCAATGAGCGTCAACATCAAACAAATTCACACAAGGCTAATATATGAAATCTAATACCAATTTTGTAATGAATAACTCCATTCATCTAATTTCCAGATGGCCAACTTCTCTGCTCAGGGCATCTCTTTCCCAATATTAACACAACTGTAATGCCAAGATAGTACTCTTTTTTTTTTTTTGAGAGCATGGAATGAAGCTAAGGGATGGCATAATCTTCAAAGGTTCTCAGCCAAAGACAGTAATTCCTCCTGAAAGTATTTAAACTGAACAGCGACTGGCAGTGTTCGTGGGGTATTACTGGGGCTTAGTGACCAGGACTTAGCATGCTGTTCATTGAGAAACACTTAGGTCTGTCCTGAATGAAATACAAATAAATATCTGGTCAGTAGTGAGGCCTGTCAGAATGCACAAATCCCAAGATCAGTGTCCTTTTTTCCTTATAATGCTGGCCCGAGAGACAACGACAATCTATAAAGAATGAAGAACCCTAGCACACAGTTTGTGGTCTGTGAATATCATTTTATATTAACAGAAACTAGAGGTCCTAAGAGAAATGGCTGATTTCATATCTGGTGCAGGAAATGAACAAGATTAATCTTGACTATGTTTTGCCAGAGAGCAAGAAAACTATCAAAGACTAATGAGCCCATGCCAAAGGGACAGAGGAGTCAAACTAAACGGGCTTCCACTGGCCTAGGATAGAGTAAATGAATGACCAAAAAAAAAAAAGTAAAAAGTAATTACAATGGATTGCAACACATCAAATATATAAGAACCTATAAATTCATGATGATTTTTAAAAAGTAAATGTCATTGTTCACTATAATGGACAAACTCAATATTCTGCAAATTAACAAATAAAAGAAAAATATCAAATATTTATCCTGATTTTCCTCTAAAACTTTATTTCAGGGTTACCAAATATTTGATAAGGGTAAGTTCTTTTCCACTGAATGCCTGACAAAAGTAGAGGAGAAGTGATAAAATTTAAAACATCACCATTTTGCAATTCCAATTTTATTAATAATGGATCTAAGCAATATTCATCAGAGGATTCAAAAACCTAATGGTGCTGTAGAAAATAAGCAGCACCACCTATGTATATTTTGAACTAAAATACTGAAGTTAAATCAAGTCTTAAGAAAAAATTCATTTATAAAAAAATAGGAAGGTAGAGAGTGATTTTTAAAAGTCCTCTCAGGAAAAGAGAATCAGCCAAATTCACAATGTGGGGCGTCTACAGATAAAAAAATCAGAAACAGAGAGAGAAAAGGAAAAAGACTATTATTGAATAAAAGAGAATTAAAAGGCTTAACAATCAAATGTGATGTGAGGCTCTTGTTTGCATCTTGCTTGGAACAAACCCATTGTTAGATAATTTTCAGACAGGGAAACTTGAATATGGCTTGTGTATTAATATTAAGAAACAGTTGCTAACTTTTTCAGGAGTAATAATGTCATGATGGGTACATAAAAATTCATTGTCAATTAGTGAAGCATACTGAATGATTTAGGAGGGAACTAACTGTTGGGTCACAATTTGGGGAGTTTCCTGTGTGAAATATAAAACTGGACCTGGTACACAGAAATATAAAACTGGACCTGGAAAAGAAGAGACAAAAGAAAGAGACAGGCCACTCCAGATTTGTAGGTGGTGATTTTAATAAGCAAGGGAATGTACATACGAGGCTTGTCTTGGGCGACCTCAAGATGAGTAGGTCTACACACCCACCTCCCAGAATCTTAAGTTTATATAGAAGCCTTAACTGGTTTAGTCACGTATTTAGTCCTCCTAGTGTAGGCGTGGTGGGCAGAACATACACTCCAAGGTCAAGGCAGGGCATGAGGAGGCTCCAACTGAGCCTCCTGCTCGCCAGTCAATGCGTGGTCATGTCTTCTCAATGACCTCCTCCAACAATATCATGATGGCTAGCATGCTCTAAAATACTCCAGAAAAATTAGAAATGTGTAAACGGGGAATAGAAGGATTAGAACTGGCAAAATGTTGATCATTATTGACATCAGTTTATTATCTTACTCTCTATACTTTTGTGTATATCATTCTTCATAAAATATTTTTTAAAAGAAGAAACTACTAGAGACACATAGCCACAGTTATTTCTCTGAGTTCTATTTCGATAAATAATTTCATTAGGTTTATACTGATTAAGCTCTTCATGGCAGTGTAATTCTTTTTTTTTTTTTTGCGGTACGTGGGCCTCTCACTGTTGTGGTCTATCCCGTTGCAGAGCACAGGCTCTGGACGCGCAGGCTCAGCGGCCATGGCTCACGGGCCCAGCCGCTCCGCGGCACGTGGGATCTTCCCAGACCGGGGCACGAACCCGCGTCCCCTGCATCGACAGGCCGACTCCCGACCACTGCGCCACCAGGGAAGCCCCAGTGTAATTCTTTCAGCTGCTCAGGACAAGAACCTAGAGATCGTCCTTGACTCCGTTTATTCTTTCATGCCCCACATCAACTCCATCCACAAATCTTGGCTCTACTCCTCCTCCTACGCACTGCATCTGTCTTTGTCACCGGCAAAGCCCATTAACAATTCCCAGGAAATTAAAATAGAATCTGGGTAATAAAATAAAGTCTAACCTTTTTATTCTTCCTTTGTGCTTATTCTTGTTTCACTTGCCCACAGGGGGCTGCATCCAGAGGCCTGGCACCCATTACTTCAGACCAGAGATCCTAGTGAGAAATGGCTGCCCCAGCCTTTCAGCTCCATGGGCGGTATGCAGAAGCGCTGCACACGACACCTTAGTTCAAGACGGCAGCCATGGGCCGTGTGCATAAGTGCCACCCACGCAAGACACCTCACTTCTTCATGGCAGCAGCGGGCTGTGCGCAGAGACACTGTACCCAGTACTGCAATCTGGAGCCTAAGCAGTGCGGCTGCGCGGGACTCTAAGAATCCGCCCCTTTCCGGCTGCAGAGATCCCCGTAAAGCAGCCCCACCCATGGCCCTTGGGGAAAGCAGGTACTGTAGAGCCAGAGCCTGTACCTCTCCATTCTTTGATCAAAGAATAAAACTTGCCTTTGCTTCTGAACCGAACTCAGTCTCACTTGATTGCCTTGAAGGGCATCAGGCAGAAGGACACTTGTTGTGGCCCAACTGGAAAGGGTTGGAAACATCTTTTTCCAAGTTACACTAACCTCTCCTCTGAATTATTACAAAAACTTCCTAACTGGCATAGTTGCTTCTATCTTTCTGCTCTTTTGGTTTATTCTCAACAGAGCATCCTGAAGGTTTCTATTAAACCTCGGTCAGGTCATTCCTTTGCTTATCACCTCTGCCATGGCACAAACCTACAGCCAATAATCTCATCTCACTCAGATTAAAAGGAAATGTCTTTAATAAGCCTACTGGGTTCTACGTGATCTGGACCACCACTGTCTCCTGTCACTCTCCTCTTCACTCACTTGATTCCAACCAGACTGTCCTCCTCATTATTTCTCAAACATAACAGTACATTACAGTCTCAGGGTCTTTGCATTTGCTGTTCCCTCTACCAGGCATACACTTCTCCCACATATCTGTAGGGCTTGTTGCCTCACTTCTTTTAGAACTTTGTTCAAATGTCACTTTCCCATAATTCCTTTTTTTTTTTTTTTTTTTTTTTTGCGGTACGCAGGCCTCTCACTGTTGTAGCCTCTCCCGTTGCGGAACACAGGCTCCAGACGTGCAAGCTCAGCGGCCATGGCTCACGGGCCCAGGCGCTCCGCGGCATGTGGGATCTTCCCAGACCAGGACACGAACCTGCATCCCCTGCATCGGCAGGCGGACTCTCAACCACCACGCCACCAGGGAAGCCCCCCCATAATTCCCTTTTTAAAAGGGAATTCCTTTTCAAAAGGAATTTAAAATTCCTTTTTAAAAGGGAATTCTATTCCTCTTCAATTTTCTGACAATCATGCAACATATATATATTGAACTTATTTATATTATATATTTCTGCGTCCTTTATTTTCCATGAGAGATTTATGACTCTTATGTTCACTGCTAGATCCCCAGCACTCAGAAGAGTGTCTGGCACATAGTAAGAATTCAAAAATTATTTGCTGAGTAAATAAATTAAGCTACTATTCCAATAGCATTACTGGCCTTAGAGGTTCATTATCCTCCCAAGTGTGTTACCTTGACTAGTTTAAACCATCAGGGGGAAAACTCACTTCTTTCATTATTCACTCAGTCTTTCAAAATACATTTACTGAGTTCCTTCTATGAATTAGGAACTGAAAATACAATAATTAATAAGATAAATGTTATGCACTCTCCTATAATCATCTCCCAGCTCTTAGGGAAGGAGGGACACTTCACTGTCATCCTTTGTTTAGTCTATATAGATATTCAATCAGTTATTACAGACTCTAGGGCAAATCTTCATAAAACAGAGTTATAGGGGTACTATGAGATATGGATCCCCTCTGGATTTGGGCAGGCTTTGAGGGAAGTGTGGGGCTGGTTGGGGTCTCAAAGCCAATTGCCTCTGGTCACTAGACTGCTCTTCTGAGCTCTTCCAAGAGCAGCCCAAGAGGAGTGGGGTATGACAGTATTCCACATGGTCTTCTCAGGTGGTGAGCACTCCCAGCACTTACTGTTGTGCCCTAATGCTCTTGTGTGGAGCCCAGGAGTAACTCTGCAACCTGGACAAAAGGGAGGTATTACTGCTAGAGGCACTTAAAGAGAACCACACAGAACAGCAACCCAACCTACAGCCAATTGGGGGAACTCCTCGTGAGTATAGGTCCATGCAGTGGCTAATAGCTGAAGTCTTCATAAAATCCAGGTACTTCTGACTGTTTGTGCCTTTCTAGTGATGTCCAGGCTCACAAAGGCCGCTCTAACAATGTATGCACATTCTGAAAATGAGAGCTCCATCATTATTTTTAAATATTTAGATTTGAGATAATTTTTCATTATCACAAAAATTTCAGCATTGCATTTTTCAATGGAAGAAAAGATATACTGGTTATATACTATAAATCTAATTTTAACTGTTATAAATTTTTGAATTGCTATAACAATGGTATAAAATTTATTACATATTTGTGGAAAGAAATTTTCTTGTTTTAAATGACTATCAAAAATTTGAAGACATCATTTAAAGTCTTAATCAGAAATTGTTGGTGGTCATTTCAAGTATAAAATCCAAATAAAACTTATAGTTATGTTCACTGAAACAAGATCAAGTTTCTTATTTGAAATTTCAAGATTTTATATGAATGTTTTCTTCCAATTAAAGATCTAGCATTTTTTTCTAACATTTTGCTTTATAAAAAGATGTAATCAGGACTTCCCTGGTGGGCCAGTGGTTGAGACTTCACCTTCCAAGGCAGGGGGTATGGGTTCAATCTCTGGTCATGGTGCTAAGATCCCACGTCTCGCAGCCAAAAAACCAACAAATAAAACAGAAGCAGAGGACCTTCAAGATGGCAGAGGAGTAAGACGTGGAGATCACCTTCCTCCCCACAAGTACATCAGAAATACATCTACATGTGGAACAGCTCTTACGGAATACCTACTGAAAGTTGGCAGAAGACCCCAGACTTCCCAAAAGCCATGTGGCTGACAGGGTCTTGGTTCTCCAGCCAGCTGTCATGCCTGAGCATCTGAGGTGGGAGAACCGAGTTCAGGACATTGGACCACCAGAGACCGCCCGGCCCCACATAATATCAATCGACCACAGCTCTCCAGGAGATCTCCATCTCAACGTTAAGATCCAGCTCCACTAAAAGACCAGTAAGCTCCAGTGCTGGACACCCTATGCCAAACAACTAGCAAGACAGGAACACAACCCCACCCATTAGCAGAGAGGCTGCCTAAAATCATACTAAGTTCACAGACACCCTAAAAACACTACCAGATGCAGTCCTGCCCACCAAAAAGACAAGATCTAGTCTCATCCACCAGGAAGCCTACACAACACACTGAACCAACCTTACCCACTGAGGGCAGAAACAAAAAAACAACAGAAACTATAAACCAGCAGCCTGTGAAAAGGAGACCTCAAACACAGTAAATTAAGCAAAATGAGAAGACAGAGAAATACGCAGCAGATGAAGGAGCAAAGTAAAAACCCATCAGATCAAACAAATGAAAAGGAAATAGGCAGTCTACCTGAAAAAGAATTGAGATTAATGATAGTAAAGATGATCCAAAATCTTGGAAACAGAATGGAGAAAATATGAGAAACGATTAATAAGGACCTAGAAGAACTAAAGAGCACACAAACAATGACGAACAACACAATAAATGAAATTAAAAATTCTCTAGAAGGAATCAATAGCAGAATAACTGAGGCAGAAGAACAGATAAGTGACCTGGAAGGTAAAAATAGTGGAAATAACTACCACAGTGCAAAATAAAGAAAAAAGAATGAAAAGAACTGAGGACAGTCTCAGAGACTTCTGGGACAATATTAAACACAACAACATTCGAATTATAGGGGTCCCAGAAGAGGAAGAGAAAAAGAAAGGGACTGAGAAAATATATGAAGAGATAATAGTTGAAAACATCCCTAATATGAGAAAGGAAATAGTCAACCAAGTCCAGGAAGTGCACACAGTCCCATACAGGATAAATCTAAGGAGAAACATGCCAAGACACATATTAATCGATCTATCAAAAATTGAATACAATGAAAAAATAATAAAAGCAGCAAAGGAAAAGCAACAAATAACATACAAGGGAATCCCCAAACAAATATTATTTGGTGTAAATATTTATGCACTAAACATAGAAGCACCTCAATAAATAAGGGAAATGCTAACAGCCATAAAAGGGGAAATCAACAGTAACACAATAATAGCAGGCAATTTAACACCCAACCTTCATCAATGGACATATCAACCAAAATGAAAATAAATAAGGAAAAACAAGCTTTAAATGATACATGAAACACGATGGATTTAATTGCTATTTACAGGACATTCCATCCCAAAACAACAGAATACACTTTCTTCTCAAGTGCTCATGGAACATTCTCCAGAACAGACCTATCTTGGAGCACAATCAAGCTTTGGTAAATTAAATTAAATAAAATTGAAATCGTATCAAGTATGTTTTCTGACCACAACGCTATGAGACTAGATATCAATTACAAGAATAAAACTGTAAAAACTACAAACACATGGAGGCTAAACGATACACTACTAAATAACCAAGAGATCACAGAAGAAATCAAAGAGGAAGTCAAAAACTACCTAGAAACAAATGACAGTGAAAACACAACGACCCAAAACCTATGGGATGCAGCAAACAGTTCTAAGAGGGAAGTTTATAGCAATACAATCCCACCTCAACAAACAAGAAACATCTCAAATAAACAACCCAACCTTACACCTAAAGCAATTAGAGAAAGAAGAACAAAAAAACCCCAAAGTTAGCCGAAGGAAAGAAATCATAATGATCAGATCAGAAATAAATAGAAAAGAAAAGACGGAAATGATAGCAAAGATCAATAAAACTAAAAGCTGGTTCTTTGAGAAGATGAACAAAATTGAAAACCATTAGCCAGACTTATCAAGAAAAAAAGGGAGAGGGGCTTCCCTAGTGGCACAGTGGTTGGGAGTCTGCCTGCCGATGCACAGAACATGGGTTCATGTCCTGGTCCAGGAGGATCCCACATGCCGTGGAGCGGTTGGGCCCATGAGCCATGGCCGCTGAGCCTGTGCTCCGCAATGGGAGAGGCCACAGCAGTGAGAGGCCCGCGTACCGCAAAAAAAAAAATAAAGAAAAGAAAAAAAGGGAGAAGACTCAAAGCAACAGAATTAGAAATGAAAAAGGAAAAGGAACAACTGACCCTGCAGAAATACAGAGGATCATGAGAGATTACTACAAGCAACTATATGCCAATAAAATGGACAACCTGGAAGAAATGGACAAAGTCTTAGAAAAGCACAACTTTCTGGCACTGAACCAGGAAGAAATACAAAATATAAACAGATCAATCACAAGCACTGAAATTGAAACTGTGATTAAAAATCTTCCAACAAACAAAAGGCCAGGACCAGATGGCTTCACAGGCAAATTCTATCAAACATTTACAGAAGAGCTAACACCTATCCTTCTCAAACTCTTCCAAAATATATCAGAGGGAGGAACACTCCCAAAATGCAGGACCACCATCACCCTGATACCAAAACCAGACAAAGATGTCACAAAAAGAGAAAACTACAGGCCAATGTCACTGATGAATATAGATGCAGAAATCCTCAACAAAATACTAGCAAGCAGAATCCAACAGCACATTAAAAGGATCATACACCATGATCAAGTGGGGTTTATCCCAGGGATACAAGGATTCTTCAATATATGCAAATCAATCAATGTGATACACCATATTAACAAATTGAAGGATTAAAACCATATGATAATCTCAAGAGATGCAGAAAAGCTTTCCATAAAATTCAACACCATTTATGATAAAAAAAACTCTCCAGAAAGTAGGCATAGAGGGAACTTACCTCAACATAATAAAAGCCATATATGACAAACCCACAGCCAACATCATTCTCAATGGTGAAAAACTGAAACCATTTCTTCTAAGATCAGGAACAAGACAAGACTGCCCACTCTCACCACCATTATTCAACATAGTTTTGGAAGTTTTCACAGCAATCAGAGAAGAAAAGAAAGAAAAGGAATAAAATCAGAAAAGAAGTAAAACTGTCACTGTTTGCAAATGACATAATACTATACATAGAGAATCCTAAAGATGCTACCAGAAAACTACTAGAGCTAATCAATGAATTTGGTAAAGCAGCAGAATACAAAATTAAGGCATGGAAATCTCTTGCATTCCTATACACTAATGATGAAAAATCTAAAAGAGAAATCAAGGAAACACTCCCATTTACCAATGCAACAAAAAGAATAAAATACCTAGGAATAAACCTACCTAAGGAGACAAAAGACTTGTTTGCAGAAAACTATAAGACATTGATGAAAAAAATTAACGGTAATACAAACAGATGGAGAGATATACCATGTTCTTGGACAGGAAGAATCAATATTGTGAAAATGACTATACTACCCAAAGCAATCTACAGATTCAATGCAATCCCTATCAAACTATCAATGGCATTTTTCACAGAACTAGAACAAAAAATTTCACAATTTGTATGGAAACACAAAAGATCCTGAATAGCCAAAGCAATCCTGAAAAGAAAAACGGAGCTGGAGGAATCAGGCTCCCTGACTTCACACTATACTACAAAGCTACAGTAATCAAGACAGTATGGTACTGGCACATAAACAGAAATGTAGATCAATGGAACAGGATAGAAAGCCCAGAGATAAACCCTCGCACATATGGTCACCTTATCTTTGATAAGGCAGGTAAGAATATACAGTGGAGAAAAGGCAGCCTCTTTAATAAGTGGTGCTGGGCAAACTGGACAGCGACATGTGAAAGAATGAAATTAGAACACTCCCTAACACCATACACAAAAATAAACTCAAAATGGATTAAAGACCTAAATGTAAGGCCTGACACTATAAAACTCTTAGAGGAAAACACAACCAGAACACTCTATGACATAAATCACAGCAAGACCCTTTTTGACCCACCTCCTAGAGGAATGGAAATAAAAACAAAAATAAACAAATGGGACCTAATGAAACTTCAAAGCTTTTGCACAGCAAAGGAAAACATAAACCAGACGAAAAGACAACCCTCAGAATGGGAGAAAATATTTGCAAACGAAGCAACTGACAAAGGATTAATCTCCAAAATTTATAAGCAGCTCATGCAGGTCAATATCAAAAAAACAAACAACCCAATCCAAAAATGGGCAGAGGCCCTAAATAGACATTTCTCCAAAGAAGATATACCGATTGCCAACAAACACATGAAAGGATGCCCAACATCACCAATCATTAGAGAAATGCAAATCAAAACTACAATGAGGTATCACCTCACACCAGTCAGAATGGCCATCATCAAAAAATCTGCAAACAATAAATACTGGAAAGGGTGTGGAGAAAAGGAAATCCTCCTACACTGTTGGTGGGAATGTAAATTGATACAGCCACTATGGAGAACTGTATGGAGGTTCCTTAAAAAACTAAAAATAGAACTAACATACTCCCCAGCAATCCCACTACTGGGCATATACCCTGAGAAAACCATAACTCAAAAAGAGTCATGTACCACAATGTTCACTGCAGTACTATTTAAAAAACCCAGGACATGGAAGCAACCTAAGCATCCATCGACAGATGAATGGATAAAGAAGATGTGACCCACATATACAATGGAATATTACTAAGCCATAAAAATAAATGAAATTGAGTTATTTTGTTTCGTATTTGAAGTGGATGGACCTAGAATCTGTCATACAGAGTGAAGTAAGTCAGAAAGAAAAAAAATAATAACATATGCTAACACATATATATGGAATCTAAAAAAAAAAAATGGTTGTGAAAAACCTAGTGGCAGGACAGGAATAAAGACACAGACATAGAGAATGGACTTCAGGACATGGGGTTGGCGAAGCGTAAGCTGGGATGATGTGAGAGAGTGGCATGGACATATATACACTACCAAATGTAAAATAGCTAGTGGGAAGCAGCAACATAGCACAGGGAGATCAGCTAGGTGCTTTGTGACCACCTAGAGGGGTAGAATAGGAAGGGTGGGAGGGAGACGCAAGAGGGAGGGCATACGGGGATATAAGTGTACATATAGCTGATTCACTTCGTTATACAGCAGAAACTAACACAATGATGTAAAGCAATTATACTCCAATAAAGATGTTAAAAACAAAAAACAGAAGCAATATTGCAACCGTTTCAATAAAAGACTTTAAAAATTGTCCACATCAAAAAAATCTTTAAAAAAAAAATAAAGATGTAATTATTTTCATCACCATGCCATACATAGTTACTCCCAAATTTTTTCTGATTTACCCCCAGGAAATATTATCATTTTCTACATGTGCTTTGACATTAAAAATAAAATGTTGATAAGTACTCCACTTTGGAAACTTGTATGCCATGGGTGAATCAGTTGTCCTCTTATATACGAACCTTTTCAGACAGTCGAGATTTCCAAATGGCATTTCAAACCTCATTCTCTCATGGTTGATTCCTGTGCAGATAGACACAAGCACTGGTGACAGGAATAGCCTCCCTGCTCTATCACTCAATTCCTCAGTTCCTCAGAATGAGATCAATAAGAATTCATTCTTCTGAAGGAGAAATTATACCACTGTTTTGGAATGTCATTAAAGACAGTACGTGAGTTCACTAAGAGGATGTGTTGATGGTACAGATTTCCAGTCCAAGTTAGAATGACTGCTTCAGGGTCGAAGAAGTGAGCTAAAATTATCCCAATTTATACCAGAATGACATTTGCCACAATTATTATAGTATATAATCTTAAGCCATAGGAAGAGAGTATGGTTAAAATCACCATTGCCATCTTTGATACGTTGAATATCTTTTAGGCTCATTTACCTTTTTTTCTAAAGAACTTAGAACTTTAGCCCCTAAGGGTTACCTTTATTAATAATGGGTTTGACTGCGTAATTATCAAAACAGTGTATAATCAAAGCTGTGGCCTCAGCATGATCAGACAGCTATGCAATATACTGCCTATGTGACAGCAGCTGTCTTCCCATTTGTGTGTGTTTCTTTTCTATTCAGCAATGGAAGGGCCTAGTGCAACCATAAATGAGGCTTTATCGGCTGCATATCCATCATCACTCTGGCTTATTCAAAGAAGAGATCTATGCATGGCATAAAAGGATATTTTTCTAAGTATTAAGACAAATGTTAACACTTGGAAAATAATAATTATATTTGGAAAAATTAAAATCATGCAAATGGCTGATGATCATGGCTGTGGAAAGTGGAGGTCAGGACTCTGTTTCCATTGCCTTCATAACGCCCCCTAATATAAGGTTAGGCTTTATCCCTAGAAAAAAATCTAATAACTGTTTATTGGTTTGAGTGAATAAAAGATATAAAATGTCTTTAATATTCATAGCATTCATCACTGGTACATTAAGAAGAGCACAAGGCTTTATTGATATTGAATCTTTGGTCAGGCATGAGGAACAGGTGTGAACAGTAAGTATGCTATAACTCTATGATCTGATGAAACCTTAGCTAAAAGCCTGTTCTCCCAGACCTATGGTTTCCATGCAAAGCTATATGCTGTGGTTTCATTTTTAAAAATTATTTCCTGCTGCAGAAATTCATTGAGAAGTTGAGTTTTTAGGGAGAATATGTAGCAAACTGTTGAGTGCTTCAGTCTGGAAGCATCATAGATTGTAAACACTATATTTATAATGATGCTGATGCTAGCCCTGTTGTGTCTGGATAGAGGAAGGCACTCTGTTACTCTGTCAAATGCCTTACACACATTCTCATTTAATCCTCGGAATGCTTTTACTATTGTAACCCAATCTTACTAATGAGGAAAATAAGCCTTAGCATCTGAACCAAGTATGTCTGACTCCAAATGCCATGCTCTAACCCCTTGGCTCACTGCTTCTTAACAAACACACATTAATGTCCCTACATTTTACACATCAGATCTAGAAAAGATTTCTCATTTCTATGATAATGAAAAATGATCTCAAATCTAAATTTCAAACCATTTAGGAAAAAAGTATCATTTTTGTTGCTTTATAGGCTTGAATTAATTATTTGTTAAATTATAAAATCATTTTTTTCCCTTTGGAAACCTGCATACTAATATTTAGAGCCAACCTGAAGACAATGAAGATTTCGGTATTCTAATATATATTTGAACAATTATTAAACACTGATCACTGTGATTGTAACCACTATGAGAAAAGAGGATACCCACAGCCAGACAAGTCAAGAATGAGTTTTCCAGGTCATTGGCTCTGCCCAGAACTGCCTTGGTGAATCATGTTTCACACAGCCTCTCAATGCTGAGTTAGCATCTATGTACATCAAAGCTGTGGTCAGAATGGCTAATTCATGCGCTAAGCCCAAATGTCAAGATTTGTTAAACACGTATTCCTTTAGAAAACTACCTAACCGAACCCACTGGAAGAAAAGTGATAGAACAAATTATTTGTCTACGTTCGGATTTAGGTGTTTTAATTTACTGCTGTGAGTAGTAGCCAAACTTTTATTGTTTGGATATGGCAGAGCAATAGTCTACCTGAGGAAAGGATGACGGTCTATTCCTGAAAGTCTTCAAGTACAGGCATGTAAAGAAATGAGTGAGATTGATAAAGTTTCTAGTAGTATATGATACAGAGGCTAATAAGGGAGCCCTCCAGTCTTCCCTAACCATATTGAATAGGAATGCATTATGAATGAATAAATCAGCAGCTTAATGATATAAAGGCTTTCAATGTATCAACGCTGCTGTTCATTATTAATCTCTCTGCTCCTTTTCCCCACGCTTCTTTTTCCTTCTCTTCACTCTAATGAGGAACGTCTCATGACAAGTGTAATAACCCCCACCACTACCACCGGAACATACACACCTTCTTTTTTTCTTAGAGTGGAATAAGGAGACTTATAGATCCAAAGGCAAAAATCTGCCTCTCACTCTCTTCGTCTCTTTTCTTCACCCCCAGTTCCACTCAACCAACAACAAGAGAGCACATGCTGGACTGCTCACAGTGATGTGCATTTGCTGTACCAACAAAGTCATTCTTCACACTTTTTATAGTCCCATAAAAATTAGTAGTGTTTGGACAGTCATTACATGACAGCATGGGAATCCTGCTACCATCTCTCCCAGATTTTACTCACATAAGGAAAGGGAAAAAAAATGACAAACATTAACTAAAAGGATGCTTATAATATGATAGAGTGTCACTTATATGTACCACAACATATTACTGGGGTTAACGTGAGACTCTCATATAAAGTTTATGCAGCTGTCATCTTTGCCTTCCACATCCTTTCCACAGTCAGTGGCTTCTATGTACTCTGGATAGATAACCCCCACATAATTATATTTGAAATGTTCAGAGACACAGAAACTGATATTTGGCTACAATCCTTGATTTTCCTGAGACCTAGAAGCTCAGTGAGAAAAACTCAAATCCTATACCCTTCAGTTAAGCTGAAGCCTTATACAGACATGTCTGATGGAACAAGATAGGCATGCAAGGTCATGGCAGAAAAGAACATAAGGCCCCAAGATAAAATCATTGCAAGTTGTAAATGAGTTAGAAAGACAGGACTTCACAAGAGCGCTTGGACATTGGAAAGAACTAGTTAAGTGTTCGCATTTTTTCATAGAACTCTTTCTAAAATAGACTTACATAAAGCTGCTTTTGAAACAATGAATTCACTGATTTTTGAATGGGGTTTTAGTTACTTTGATGTGTTTTTGTTCTGAGAACACCTCCAGGACTCTTCTGAACTTTGGAGCCCATGGATGTTTTTCCGTTTACTTAGTGCTAATATACGGGCATTTATTGGTTAATTAATTAATTGATTTCTACTTTTTATAGGTGTTGGACAAGGAGTTATTTAACTGACCAATCTCTTACTCTATTGAGGAATCCATCTCTCTAATTCTGATCACTCACTGGCTCTCTCAGCCCATATTTAAAGAGGAAAAAATGAAATGACCTGTGTAGTTACATTTGAAACTGTTCTTTCTAGGGGTATGATTTGAAGACATGTGATACAAAGCAAGTAAAGCATTGAGGACATTGTAAGCACATGAAGTAGGGTATAAAAACACTGGTTGGATTATTATAATATTAGCCTAGCTTTGAGTCAGTTTCTTAAGTTCCCGTTGGATCTTGATGGAGTTTCTCCAGGCATGTAAACTATTCCCTGGGTACAAATTAAATACTCTCAAGGCCACATTCACTTTCTCAGTCTTCTATGGAAGGAATTCATTAAATTGGACTTCTCCACTAGACTGAGAGACTGAATGTAGTTTCTTTAAATGCTCTTTAAGTAAAGGAAAGATGACTTTTAAAAAGTGTATTGATTCGGCAACCAAAATCAAAACCATTTCTGAATCTGTTTACAGAAAGAATAAGCAGAGGGCCCTTTGTCTGCTGAATATCTCATTCTGGCTCCAGATTTCTAACCTACAGTCATATAGCTCTGGAGAAGGCAAGCCTGAGTAAAGAATTTTAAGAAGAATTTGATGGCATGGAGCATGATGATGTTTACCTATCCTTATTTTCCTATGTAACACATCCACAATGGAATGGTGCCTGGATAGGGCAGAAAGAAGCTGAAAAATAAGGACACAGAGCAGTTATGAGGAAGTCAGTAAAATACATGGAAACAAGACTATTATGGGTTTCCAAGTTAGTTGCAAATCCACCAATGAATAGGTAGGTCTAGCAAAATATTAAACCCAGGTTAGGAGAGTAGCCATCCTCTAATTACAAATATACCTCTTCTTCAAACAGACTTTAAAAAGAGAAAGAAAAGAGGCATACAAGATCTTGAAAAGAAGGCAAAGACGGTAATGAAAAAAGATGGTAAGCAGAGCTTCACTGTATCTGAAGAAAGGCACTTAGAGGCCACTGGGTGTTGAAACAGGGCTGTGACCAGGGGCCACTGGGTGTTGAAACAGGGCTGTGACCTTCCAACATGAACATGGAAGTAAATTGATGAGGGCAAAAAGGGAAATGTGAACACTGTTGAAAAGAGAGTTGCAAAGAAATCTGAGGACTTTTAGGACCAATAGTAATTACACGTAAAAACTCCTGAGGTTCTGGTCTTGCACCCAACTTCCTTTCAAAGTAACCTTTGAGGACCTGCATATGGGGAATGATACAGGCAGTACTAGCAACTTAGAGTAAGATTAGGCTTGGGACAAATTTTAGGAAAATTTGCTGTAAACTTTAGTAGAAATATAAACAGGCAAAGAAAGAAAAAGAAAGGAAAGGAAAAAGGAAAGGACTGAAAGTTAACATAGGATGGTCTCCTGAGTTAAAGTTCTGTGCCTTGGAAATAAGTGGGGCTTTGGCAAGATAATGCCCAAAATCTAACCAATAAAAGCATCTTACAGTCTAAACATCTACTTTGACCCAAGAGGTCTACTTACAGGATTAGTGACTAAGGACACATTTTAAAATGTAGAAAATGTTTTATACACACATATATTTACCAGAGGATTATCTATAATTGTGAAACCCAAACATCCAACCATAGGCAGATAGTTAAATGAATGAGATTTTTCTGAAGATTTGAAAATGAGATTTAAACATCCAGGCAATAACATAAAACAATGTTGTTACAATTAAAATGCAGGTTGTAATATATAGATATATATTTTTTAATCAGTATTGTGAAAAATCCTAAGCATAAAAAAAAAATTTTAAAGAAAAGTCACAAATAGTCAAAATTCTTGCATTTGGGTGTGTAGGATGATGCCAACATCATTCTCCTCTTTCCCTTCCTCTTCTGATTTCTCATCTTCTACTTCATCAATATAATCTCCAAGTTTTATTTAATAAGCTTATATTATTCTTTAAATGATTAAAAACAATAGGGTAGAGGTAAAAGCCCATCTGAGATTTTTCCTACAGGAAATAGTTTAAGATGGTGATTCTCAACTTAAGCATGTGTCAGAATTAGCTAATGTCCAGGATTCTGTAGTTCTGGGGCAGGAATGAAAATTTCGCATTTTTCACACGTTCCCAGATGATACTGATGCTGCTAACACAGGGACAACACTTTGAGAACTACTGCTCTTAGAGAAATGTTAACATTCATTCATTATGAATCTCAAGATTTTACCCATCTATCCAATCACTTCACCAGAAGGCTCTACTCATGTGATACACTGTAGCGAAATTGACTCTACAATAATATGACTGAATATTTTGCCCTTGACTTTTATCCAAGGTCAAATTAAGTATGACACTTTTCTTTTTCTTGGAGAGGGCAATTGAGGCCATTATTTTATGTGTTCCAAGTTGCCTTGTAAAAGGCTCATGTTGAGACAGCCTCATCCATCAGAGGGCAGACAGCAGAAGCAAGAAGAACTACAATCCTGCAGCTTGGGGAACAAAAACCACATTCATAGAAAGATAGACAAGAAGAAAAGGCAGAGGGCTATGTACCAGATGAAGGAACAAGAGAACACCCCAGAAAAACAACTAAATGAAGTGGAGATAGGCAACCTTCCATAAAAAGAATTCAGAATAATGATAGTGAAGATGATCCAGGACCTCGGAAAAAGAATGGAGGTAAAGATTGAAAAGACGCAAGAAATATGTAACAAAGACCTAGAAGAATTAAAGAACAAATAAACAGAGATGAACAATACAATAACTGAAATGAAAAATACACTAGAAGGAATCAATAGCAGAATAACTGAGGCAGAAGAAGGGATAAGTGACCTGGAAGACAGAATGGTGGAATTCACTGCTGCTGAACAGAATAAAGCAAAAAGAATGAAAAGAAATGAAGACAGCTTAAAAGACCGCTGGGACAACATTAAACACAACAACATTCACATTATAGGGGTTCCAGAAGGAGAAGAGAGAGAGAAAGGACCCGAGAAAATATTTGAAGAGATTATAGTCAAAACCTTCCTTAACATTGGAAAGGAAATAGCCACCCAAGTCCAGGAAGTTCAGAGAGTCCCACACAGGATAAACCCAAGGAGAAAAACGCCAAGACACATAATAATCAAATCGGCAAAAATTAAAGACAAAGAAAAATTATTGAAAACAGCAAGGGAAAAATGACAAATAACATACAAGGGAACTCCCATAAGGTTAACAGCTGACTTCTCAGCATAAACTCTACAAGCCAGAGGGGAGTGGCATGATATACTTAAGGTGATGAAAGAGAAGAACCTACAACCAAGATTACTCTACCCAGCAAGGATCTCATTCAGATTTGATGGAGAAATCAAAAGCTTTACAGACAAGCAAAAGCTAAGAGGATTCAGCACCACAAAACCAGCTCTACAACAAATGCTAAAGGAACTTCTCTAAGTAGGAGACACAAAAGAAGGAAAGGACCTACAAAAACAAACCCAAAACAATTAAGAAAATGGTCATAGGAACATAAATATCAATAATTACCTTAAATGTGAATGGATTAAATGCTCCAACCAAAAGACACAGGCTTGCTGAATGGATACAAAAAGAAGACCCATCTATATGCTGTCTACAAGAGACCCACTTCAGACCTAGGGACACATACAGACTGAAAGTGAGGGACTGGAAAAAGATATTCCATGCAAATGGAAATCAAAGAAAGCTGGAGTAGCAATACTCACATCAGATAAAATAGACTTTAAAATAAAGAATGTTCAAGAGACAAGGAAGGACACTACATAACGATCAAGGGATCAATCCAAGAGGAAGTTATAACAATTGTAAATATATATGCATCCAACATAGGAGCACCTCAATACATAAGGCAACTGCTAACAGCTATAAAAGAGGAAATCGACAGTAACACAAAAAATAGTGGGGGACTTTAACACCTCACTTACACCAATGGACAGATCATCCAAAATGAAAATAATAAGGAAACACAAGCTTTAAATGGCACAATGGACCAGATAGATTTAATTGATATTTATTCCATCCAAAAACAGCAGATTACACTCTCTTCTCAAGTGCACATGGAACATTCTCCAGGATAGATCACATCTTGGGTCACAAATCAAGGCTCAGTAAATTTAAGAAAATTGAAATCATATCAAGCATCTTTTCTGACCACAATGCTATGAGATTAGAAATCAATTACAGGGAAAAAAAGGTAAAAAACACAAACACCTGGAGGCTAAACAACACGTTACTAAATAACCAAGAGATCATTGAAGAAATCAAAGAGGAAATCAAAAAATACCTAGAGACAAATGACAATGAAAACACGACGATCCAAAACCTATGGGATGTAGCAAAAGCAGTTCAGAGGGAAGTTTATAACTATACAAGCCTACCTCAAGAAACAAGAAAAAGCTCAAATAATCTAACCGGGCTTCCCTGGTGGCGCAGTGGTTGAGAGTCCACCTGCCGATGCAGGGGACACGGGTTCGTGCCCCAGTCCGGGAAGATCCCACTTGCCTCAGAGTCGCTAGGCTCGTGAGCCATGGCCACGGAGCCTACGCGTCCAGAGTCTGTGCTCCGCAACGGGAGAGGCCACAACAGTGAGAGGCCCACATACTGAAAAAAAAAAAAAAAAAAAAAATCTAACCTTACACCTAAAGGAACTAGAGAAAGAAAAACAAGAAAACCCAAAGTTAGTAGAAGGAAAGAAATCATAAATATCAGAGCAGAAATAAATGAAATAGAAACAAAGAAAACAATAGCAAAGATCAATAAAACTAAAAGCTGGTTCTTTGAGAAGATAAACAAAATTGATAAGCCATTAGCCAGACTCATCAAGAAAAAGTGGGAGAGGACTCAAATCAATAAAATTAGAATGAAAAAGGAGAAGTTACAACAGACACCGCAGAAATACAAAGCATCCTAAGAGACTACTACAAGCAACTGTCTGCCAATAAAATGGACAAACTGGAAGAAATGGACAAATTCTTAGAAAGGTATAACCTTCCAAGACTGAACCAGGAAGAAATAGAAAATATGAACAGACCAATAACAAGTAATGAATTTGAAACTGTAATTTAAAATCTCCCAACAAACAAAAGTCCAGGACCAGATGGCTTCACAGGTGAATTCTATCAAACATTTACAGAAGAGCTAATACTCATCCTTCTCAAACTCTTCCAAAAAATTGCAGAGGAAGGAACATTCCCAAACTCATTCTATGAGGCTACCATCACTCTGACACCAAAACCAGACAAAGATACTACAAAAAAAGAAAATTACAGACCAATATCACTAATGAATATAGATGCAAAACTCCTCAACAAAATACTAGCAAACAGAATCCAACAACACATTAAAAGGATCATACACCATGATCAAGTGGGATTTATCCCATGGATGCAAGGATTCTTCAAGATACACAAATCAATCAATGTGAAAAACCGTATTAACAAATTGAAGAAGGAAAACCATATGATCATCTCAATAGATGCAGAAAAAGCTTTTGACAAAATTCGACACCCATTTATAAGAAAAACTCTCCAGAAAGTGGGCATGGAGGGAACCTACCTCAACATAATAAAGGACATATATGAGAAACCCTCAGCACATATCATTCTCAATGGTGAAAAACTGAAAGCATTTCCTCTAAGATCAGGATCAAGACAAGGATGTCCATTCTCAACACTCTTATTCAACATAATTTTGGAAGTCCTAGCCATGGCAATCAGAGAAGAAAAAGAAATAAAAGGAATACAAATTGGAAAAGCAGAAGTAAAACTGTCACTGTTTGCAGATGACATGACACTATACATAGAGAATCCTAAAGATGCCACCAGAAAACTACTAGAGCTAATCACTGAATTTGGTAGAGTAGCAGGATATAAGATTAATGCACAGAAATCTCTTGCATTCCTATACACTAATGATGAAAAATCTGAAAGTGAAATTAAGGAAACACTCCCATTTACTATTGCAACAAAAAGAATAAAATACCTAGGAATAAACCTACCTAGGGAGACAAAAGACCTGTATGCAGAAAACTATAAGACACTGATGAAAGAAATTAAAGATGATACCAACAGATGGAGAGATATACCATGTTCTTGGATTGGAAGAATCAATATTGTGAAAATGACTATACTACCCAAAGCAGTCTACAGATTCAATGCAATCCCTATCAAATTACCAATGGCATTTTTTACAGAACTAGAACAAAAAATCTTAAAATTTGTATGGAGACACAAAAGATCCCAAGTAGCCAAAGCAGTCTTGGGGGAAAAAAGCGGGGCTAGAGGAATCAGGCTCCCTGACTTCGGACTATACTACAAATCTATAGTAATCAAGACAATATGGTACTGGCACAAAAACAGAAACATAGATCAATGGAACAAGACAGAAAGACCAGAGATAAACCCACACACCTATGGTCACCTAATGTATGACAAAGGAGGCAAGGATACACAATGGAGAAAAGACAGTCTCTTCAATAAGTGGTGCTGGGGGCTTCTCTGGTGGCGCACTGTTGAGAGTCTGCCTGCCAATGCGGGGCACACGGGTTCGAGCCCTGGTCTGGGAGGATCCCACGTGCCACAGAGCAACTGGGCCCGTGGGACACAACTACTGAGCCTGCACGTCTGGAGCCTGTGCTCCACAACAAGAGAGGCCGCGATAGTGAGAGGCCCACGTACCGCAATGAGGAGTGGCCCCCACTCGCCGCAACTAGAGAAAACCCTTGCATGGAAACGAAGGCCCAACGCAGCCAAGAATAAATTAATTAATTAATTATTTTTAAAAACGTGGTGCTGGGAAAACTGGACAGCTACATGTAAAAGAATGAAATTAGAAGACTCCCTAACACCATACACAAAAATAAATTCAAAATGGATTAGAGACCTAAATGTAAGACAAGACACTATAAAACTCTTAAAGGAAAACATAGAAAGAACGCTCTTTGACATAAATCACAGCAAGATCTTTTTTGATCCACCTCCTAGAGTAATGGAAATAAAAACAAATGGGACCTACTGAAACTTCAAAGCTTTTGCACAGCAAAGGAAACCATAAACAAGCCGAAAAGACAACCCTCAGAATGGGAGAAAATATTTGCAAATGAATTGGTGGACAAAGGACTAATCTCCAAAATATATAAACAGCTCATGCAGCTCAATATTAAAAAACAAACAACCCTTTGCAAAAATGCGCAGAAGAGCTAAATAGACATTTCTCCAAAGAAGATATACAGATGGCCAAGAAGCACATGAAAAGCTGCTCAACATCACTAATTATTAGAGAAATGCAAATCAAAACTACAATGAGGTATCACCTCACACCAGTTAGAATGGGGATCATCAGAAAATCTACAAACAACAAATGCTGGAGAGGGTGTGGAGAAAAGGGAACCCTCTTGCACTGTTGGTGGGAATGTAAATTGATACAGCCACTATGGAGAACAGTATGGAAGTTCCTTAAAAAGCTAAAAATAGAATTACCATATGATCCAGCAATCCTACTACTGGGCATATACCCAGAGAAAACCATAATTCAAAAAGACACATGCACCCCAATGTTCACTGCAGCACTATTTACAATAGCCAGGTCATGGAAGCAACCTAAGTGTCCACTGACAGACAAATGGATAAAGAAGATGTGGTACATATATACAATGGAATATTACTCAGCCATAAAAAGGAATGAAATTGGGTCATTTGTTGAGACGTGGATGGATCTAGAGACCGTCATACAGAGTGAAGTAAGTCAGAAAGAGAAAAACAAATATCGTATATTAACGCACATATGTGGAACCTAGAAAAATGGTACAGATGAACTGGTTTGCAGGGCAGAAATTGAGACACAAATGTAGAGAAAAACGTATGGACACCAAGGGGGGAAAGTGGCGGCGGGGGTGGGGTGGGCGTGGTGGTGGGATGAATTGGGAGTTTGGGATTGACATGTGTACACCGATGTATATAAGATGGATGACTAATAAGAACCTGCTATATAAAAAAATAAATTAAATAAAATTCCAAAAAAAACAGTAAAAAAAAAAAAGGCTCATGTTGAAAAAGCTTTCACAGAATAGGAAAGAATTTAATCTTACTTTGTTAATTACTTTTAATAGACAATAAGAACTGATTTTAACTTTACATTTATATCTCTGCTTTAGTTTTGAATTTAAGATGGTTTCCAAAAAATATAAGGCATGAGACAGAAAAAAGCTGCAAATAAATAGGTGAGGAAATCAGGACAAACCACCTGCATGACCCGGATGGCAAAACCCTAGCCTCCTCACCTTGGGAAGGTGTGCATTTACCATTGCACTAGCTTCCCTCAGGCTTGGTTTTCTGTATTTTTTTCTGTATTAATTTCCTACTCCTTCAGTAGCAACTTTGAGACCTTTCTTGAAGATATATCTTCCTTTCTACCCCAAGTCCCCAAACAGCTACATCAAATTGTAGGAAGATACTTACATTCCTACTCCGCACATAATTAATCTTTGACTAAATATCAACAAATACAAATATTAATTTCACAGCTGAAATTAATATTTAAGGACAAGAATATTTAAGTGTACTGTCTCAAATATAGTTTTAAATATTTGTTTGAATATCTCAACAAAGCCGTGGGAAACAAAAGCTTCATTGAATATGAAATCCTCTCCGACTGGAGATCAAATAAAAGTGCTATAGGATTGTAATGAACTTCACTCAACATCTCACATTTAACCAGCTGAAAATGTTTGTTTTTCCTTTGTAAGCAGCATTCTATTCATCTTTTAGAAATGATGATCCTGTCTTACAATGGAAAACCAGTGTATTGTCCTATTGATGGAACAAAATGTCCTTGGCTCACTTATCCTCTGGGAAAACACTGCTTTTTGGTACCAGCTACTTAGCATATATTAAAGGAGCAGATTCCAGTAATTTCACTTTAGGGCTTAAAAGTCCAGAGGCTTCCTTTTGTTCAGCATAAAGGAAAATGTTGCTCCTATTTCCGAAGTACTGGCTTCTGCTTAACTAAACTCTGGCAATACTAATTTCCTGCTCCAAAAGATATCCAAAGAGCACAAGAGAAAGAAGCAACTTTAAAATAAGTGGTTGAAGTAATTAACCACATTTGGAAAGGAGAACATTGTGATCCAAGAGCAAGTAGGTCAGCAGCAAGTTTAAGTGAGACTCAATGTACTACAGATACCTGCCTGCTCTTGCTGATTTGAGGAATATATGATAACCCAAATGACACACGAAAATTGCACACTGGCAAAAATCAGCGAAATAACAGAAGCCTCTATTTAAGGGAGAAGGTTTTTTTTACTTTGTTTTTTAAACAGCAAACCACATGATTGGCATTTGCTTACCTAATAAGGCTGTCAGGGATAACATTTTCAGGGTTGACACGTAATCAATTCAAATCGGTAGTTCAAGATTCAGATGAAACTTGTCAGTGATATTGATATGGTTCAGAGTTGTTTGGAATCAAAGTAAGCTCAGAATGATGGGTTGATGGAAATTATTTTTAAGAAGTACTTATTAGGTTCCTCCTGGGTACAGAGTCTTGAATAAGACTCTGGAGAGACAGATAAATTATAAACATCTCTGAGAAATATTGTATACAAGGATAAACTGACGGAACTGCAACATGGAAAGAATTCAGTGTGTTTGTATTCCATTTTTTAAGGGAAACGTTATGACATAATTGGTTCAGAGTTTGCCCACTAGGGAGTACTGAGCACTCACCAGGGGTCAGATGCTTCACATAAACATTACCTCATTTAATCCTCACAACAGTCTAGGGAAGCAGGAACAATTGCACCATTTTACAAAGGAGGGGAAAATGAAGCTCAAAGTGCTTAAGCAACTGTCTCAAAATAGCATTGTTTGTGGGAATCAGAATCAAAGCTTGAAGCCAGGACTGGCTGACTTTAAAAACCTGTTTCCTACAACACACCAGGCTGCCATACAGCAGTCTCTTCCATGTTTTGGAGATGCCTTCATCTGGTTCCACAGCAACTTCACATTTTAAATCAAAGATCACTCTATTCTTAGGAAACACCACAAATCATATTCCCCTGAAACGTTAAATGTACCTCAGGCAGATTTCAGATCAAGAGGCATTTCTTACAGGTACTTGGACACCCTCAGGAAGCCATCAATTAGAAATTAAAACCTACTCACACATTCCCTACAAACAAAAGCAAAAAAGTATGAAATAATACTGGAGAGATACATAAAACCAGCTTAATCTTAAATATCTCAGTAAAACTATTTCACGAGACCACACAGTATACTGAAAAACTCTTTTGAAAGATCACTGTTTATGTCTAAACAAGCTGAATTTTGGCATGATGGCATAATAGAACACATGTGTGTACTTATTCAACATTCACTGCATACTCACCTTGTGTGAGTACTCATCCACTCATACCTTACACAGCCAAATGCATTCTGAACCATTCCATTTGCCAGTAGCCATTGTGCATATTTGCATCTCCCCGGGCAATGTCACCACCTCACTTTAGCATCTCTACCTATTTTAGACCTTTTCAAGATTCAATTCATGCAGTACTTTTTCCATTGAAGCCTTTCCTTTTATCCTCAATCATGTATAATCTTCCTTCCTCTGTTATTGTTCTCAATAGCACTTTGTTTATAGTTCTATATAGTAATGCATTATATTTATTTATGCATATTTATTGATTCAACAAACATTTATTTAATGCCTTCTAAGCGTTACTCTATCTAAATCGCTGCCTAATGCTAGTCTACAGAAATTAGAATTACGCGAAGACGCCCCAGCTTGAGTTCACAGCCTGGTAGAAGATGCTCACTTCACGCCTTGTATAAGACTGAAAGTTCTTCGATGTTTCAACTTAGGTCTTGTTCATTTCTGAAAATATAAACTAACATAAGACATAAACACATAGATCATGTGTTGCATAAACCAACACATGGTCTTTCCCACAGCTGCTTTCAAACATGGTTGTTTATTTTAATTAGATTAAAATAACATGCAATATTTGCAGTGAAAAATAATCAATGTATAGTTACGTATAGGGAGAATAAAGCATTTGTATCACTATCTTGTTATTTCAGGGTACAGGAAAGTAAGATTTTTTTCTTCTCCAGAGTATCAAACTAGGAACTGACTAAGTAGATGGAGTTCCATGTTTATACTTATATGCCAGGACTCACTAGACTCTTAAATGAACATAATCTGACATTAAATGGATTTTAAATGTATTACTAGTCAAATTAAATCCCAAGAAACATTAAATAAATTACATAATGAAAATGCCTGAGGCCGCATGCTCACAAGGGGAATACCCACATACAACCATCAACAGAAAGCACACAAAATTGATGTCCATTTCTTTCTCTCACTATTACAAATGTGCTCTCCTATATTTTCCTTCAAAGGAAAAATGATGGAAGAGTGAAGCTTATTCCAATGTTGATTTAAATTTTTTGTAGATAAGTTGCTCCATATTTTAGCCAGCCTAAGTCCCATTGTGTTATAGCTCCTAAGTAGATGATTGCATTTTTTTTCCCAATTCTTATCATTTTAAGTGTTACTTCTTATAGCTGATTTCTAGATCCAAATGACTTGTACCTTTAGCATCTTCTTCCACTAGTCACTTAAGAAGGCATGTGTATATTACTCCTTGAACAAGTTTTGGCCCATTAGCAAAACTTGGGGCAGTGTAGAAGGTCAAGAAGCAATTTATGCTTTATTTTTTAAAGCCTTTTCTAGTGAAGGGTCATTACCCTCCACAATTCAAGTGGACTAGCAGTTTCCTATGTTGATACTTTGTAGAACACTGGAATCTCACATTTTGTATCCCACTTACTCCTGATATTTCTCTAATAAAGAGAGTAAGTGCAAGCGATTAATTTAAGCTTGGTTAGCCTCCCAATAAAATTGGGGGAAAAATCAGCCAAATAGTGCTGGTGGCATAGTCTGATGTAAGTACTAAATGGCAAAAACCTAAAAAATAATGAGAATTCTACTGCCTGATAGAAGATTTTTTAAAGGAATTTCCTGCAATCTTGGAGGCAGAGCCAGAGTAAGAAGTGAAAAAGAAGGAAATGGAAACAGACGGAGCTAAATTTATTTATTTATTTGTTTGTTTAGACATTGAGATAATCCGTTTATTTAGATTTCTTTCATTGTACTTGTGCTCACTGTGTGTGTATTTAGTCCAATGGGAATTTGTCATGTGTGCCACATGTGTAGGTTTGCATATCCACCGCCACAGCCAAAAAATTTTGGATGAAAGAAAAGTTAACCCTCTAATTTGGAATAGATGATAACAAATTATATATGAAGTGGTCAAAACAGAGCTAAATTTAAAAAGAGCAATGAAGTGGGATGTAGAAAGGAAGCTAGTGCTATTCGCCCAAGAGACGCCGTGAGAAAGCCCCCTCTTCAAAGTGGCGTATGAGTCCTTACTCAGGTTCTAATATTAGAATGAATGACAGCATAAGTTTCTCTAGCTTTCTAAACTCCAACTGAAGGTAAGCAAGAAGGGGTGGAAAGGTCGTGATGCATTTACTAGTGGTCAGACTAAAGTCATTTCTTTGATATCCTGGGAACCCTCTTCACAGCACAAGGGAATGTATTTGAAAGCTTCTAATCACCCCTCCTGCTGAGCAATTCTGAACTGGGTAAGTTCAGCAGGTGTGTCAGTCAACAGTTTGGGCCAATACATCTCGTCAAATGTCTTCCTCATTACATCTGCCTCTGGCTATATACATATATTTTTTAAATTTTAATTTTATTGGAGTATAGTTGATTTACAATGTTGTGTTAGTTTCAGGTGTACAGCAAGGTGATTTAGTTATACGTACACATATATTCATTCTTTCTTGGATTCTTTTCTCATATAGGTTATCAAAGTAGAGTTCCCTGTGCTATACAGTAGATCATTCCTGGTTATCTATCTTATATATAGTAGTGTGTGTATAGTAGTGTGTGTGTGTGTGTGTGTGTGTGTGTTCATTCCAAGTTTCTGATTTATCCCTCCCGTCCACGTTTCTCCTTTGGTAACCATAAGTTTGTTTTCGATATCTGTAAGTCTGTTTCTGTTTTGTAAATAAGTTCATTTGTATCTCTTTTTAAATTAGATTCCACACGAGTGACATCGTATGATATTTACTTACTTCACTTAGTATGATAATGTCTAGGTCCATCCATGCTGCTGCAAATGGCACTTCTTCACATATTTTTATTCCCAGATTCATTTTTTGAAGTTTTTCAAACTGACAGAAAGGTTAAAAATCTAATACAATCAACACCTGACTACCCTTCACCTATATTCACCAGTCCTCTCTCCCCCTCCTTCTCCCTGTCTCCACTGTCTCTTCCTCTCTCTCTCTTCATGTATCTCTCTCTCTGTTAAGCAATTTTTTATGTATTGATATGCCTCCACTGGAGTAATAAGTTTTTTGCTATTATTATTTTTAAAGACTATTTTTAGGTTTACAACTTTATCCATATTCTAGGGTAAATGAAAAGAACAAATAAAATAATACATACCGTGCCTTTTGAAAGATACAAACTGCTATAAATTGCAAATATTGGGCATTGCAATATTATTACTCCTATATTTTTATAATTTATCAGACATTTTGGTGTTAGAAACATGGCCTAGGAATGTTCTTAGTCTCTATTGATAGATGTTTATGCTCTTTTGCTCTCAGTTAAAAATAGTTGAGAATTTAACAGTGTAGTAGGTTCAGTCTTGCATGCTTCTTATAAAGTTAGAAATTCAAAGTTTTGGAAGCCTCTAGTAGGCTAAGGAATAGTCTGGCATTGACATATTTGGAATATAAAGGTTTTCCCTTTAATGCTGGCCCTCACTCCAATCAGCAAAGTAAATTCTTTATCGCATTTCTTACTCCCAGTGAATTCCAATGTGGCAGGGTACTCTCAAAAGGCATTTAATCATATTACAAGTCATAAGACAGGTTATTAATAAGTGATTACTTCTCATAACAAAGAAGCTTGTTATAATCAAAGCTACTGTTTATACTTAAAAGAAATGTTCTGCTTAAAATGAAGTTTGTTCCCATTTTTAACTGAGTTTGAGTATGTGTGGATAATCAGAACGTAAAACTGGATGAAGTGACAAAAACAGCACATCTCTGCAATTCTGGCTGATGTTTCAGACATGGAAGGAATATTCTCCAGATATTTCATGTAAATAACCTAATACAGAGGTTGACTGTTGCCACCAAGACTACCAGTCTCTAGACACTCTGCTGACTACAAAATTATCCTTATCCTATTGTGCTTAGGTGCTTGGACAAGGGTGATGCCATTCCCAGATCCTAGAAACAAAAGCATAAGAGTGATGTGGTCCCTTGAGGTTGGCTTTCGCAGCAAACACTTTCTTGTTCTTCAGAAAATGTGGACATGTTGAACTCCTAGGAAAAGTCAGTAAGAACTGAGCCTCCCTTTCCTTTTAGGATTATTAGGAGTCCCCAGAGCAGGAAAAAAAAAAAAAAAGGACTTTTGTATAATAAGAACACAAAACAATCTAATAAACATTTTAGAAATATATATTTTTAATTTTTTATTGAAGTGTAGTTGATTTACAATGTTGTGTTAGTTTTTGTGTTGTGTTAGTTTACAGCAAAGTGATTCACTTACATTTTTTTTTCAGATTCTTTTCCATTATAGTTTATTACAAGATATTGAATATAGTTTCCTGTGCTATACAGTAGGACCTTTTTTTTTTTTTTTTGCGGTACACGGGCCTCACTGTTGTGGCCTCTCCCGTTGCGGAGCACAGGCTCCGGACGCACAGGCTCAGCGGCCATGGCTCACGGGCCCAGCTGCTCCGCAGCATGTGGGATCTTCCCGGACCGGGGCACGCACCCGTGTCCTCTGCATCAGCAGGCGGACTCTCAACCACTGCGCCACCAGGGAAGCCCAGTAGGGCCTTTTTGTTTATCTATCTTATATACAGTAGTTTGTATCTTCTAATCCCAAACTCTTAATTTATCCCTTCCCCCACCTTTCCCCTTTGGTAACCATAAATTTGTTTTTTATGTCTGCGAATCTGTTTCCACTTTATAAATAAGTTCATTTGTATCATTTTTTATATAAAAAAAGTTTATATAAAAATTTTTATATATAAAAAATTTTTATATAAATTTGTATATATATAAATTTATATATAAATATTCATTTATATAAATTTTATATAAATTTATTTTAGTTATTTATTTTTGGCTGCATTGGGCCTTCGTTGCTTTCTCTAGTTGTGGTGAGCGGGGGTTACTCTTCGTTGCGGTGTGCGGGCTACTCATTGCGGTGGCTTCTCTTGTTGTGGAGCATGGGCTCTACACACTCAGGCTTCAGTAGTTGCGGCACGCAGGCTCAGTAGTTGTGGCGCACGGGCTTAGTTGCTCTGCGGCATGTGGGATCTTCCCAAACCAGGGATCGAACCCGTGTCCCCTGCATTGGCAGGCGGATTCTCAACCACTGCACCACCAGGGAAGCCCCCATTTGTATCATTTTTAAAGATTCTACATATAGGTGATATCATATGATATTTTTCTTTCTCTGTCTGACTTACTTCACTTAGTATGATAATCTCTAGGCCCATCCATGTTGCTGCAAATGGCATTATTTCACTACAAGGAATATCAATTTATTATACACCACATCACTTGACCTGACTACATAAAGAACTCAGATATCAAAGTTGTTAAGTCCTTGGTACAAATTTGTGCCAAAATGTCACATTCCACGGTTTTTATAAAAGTGTTCTGTGAGGGCTCTATTAAAGTGCAAAGCACCATAAATGACTGCTTTCAACCAAGAGAGCTAGGAGAGACAGAGAAAAAAAAATGCCAATTGAAACAAAATGTTGGGCCAGTTGGGTTTAGTTTAACTTATAAGGTGTCACAGGTGGTTGTTAAATGATCAGTATGATTTTCTCTTTATAATCAGCTACCAAGAATATTAGCATAATGACAATTGTATGTATGGTTCAAGCGGAAAATGAGGCAGAGAAGAGAAGGAAGAAGCCCCAGGAAAATGAGGAGGCCCCTAAAATTAAGCCTAGGGTTGAACCCTGAAAAGTATATGGAAAGAACAAAGACTGATGCAAAAGGAACCAGAAAGCCAGACAGCAGAGACTTTCTGCCAACAAGGAGTGTTTTTCTTTGCAGGAAGAACTTATACCTTTAGGAAATTCACCAACAGGTTTAACTTTTAAAGTGACTATTTAAAAAATAAATAAAACATGGGAAATAGTCATACCCTTCAAATATATATGTCCCTTGGAATCCAAAGGAGGTTGTCATAAAATGTAGAACTTAATGCAACTGTCAACAAAAGTTCTTATTTTTTACTGCTCCCCCTTCACCCACACTCCATGAATAACCTGTTTTCAGCAGTTTTCATTTCTGTTCATACATAAGGTATTAGTTCACTTACCTTTCCCTTGGACTCTGGCTTTGAGAGGGACTCTAAGTAGATAGTAATTCAGGAAATAGAGCAATACAGGGAAACCCTTCAGTCTTTCCAATTCCCCCGTAGATATCACACAGCTCACCCACCAACTCTTCATTCAAGAAACCTGGTGCAGAAACCAGAGGATCATGGGTCGCGTCATGAGCCAAGAGGTTTGGCTAAATTCTAAACTATTCCTGGCACATAATGATAACCACCTTCTCAGAGTGGCACTAGAGAAAAGTAAGCTGTCTCCAAGAGACTTCTTAACAGTATGGAATAGAAGTCGAGGAGTCCCTCTGCACCATGGTTGCACATTAGAATCACCTGGGGGGGCTTTAAAACAATACTAATGCTCAGGTTCACCCCAAAATAATTAAATCAGAACCTCTGACGATGGGGGTTGGCCTAGGTATTATTAAATCCTCTCAGGTAATTGTAATATGCAGCCAAGGGTGAGAATGAGTGTTCCAGAAGATCCAAGGAACAGATAATTAATATAATCTAGTTGCTTATTAAGGGCGATTTTCTAACAAAACATTTAATTAGTGGCTAAACAAGGCAGCTGAAATGGAGAATTAACCCCAGGCTTTGTCTTACTGTATTTTTCGAGATCACAGCTGAGTGCTAATTTATAAAGGGACAGATTGCAGAGGCTGAGAAGAATGGAACAGAATGAGGAGTGTAAAGAGGTGGGTGGGAGTCAGAAAGAGGGAAGTACCCCAACTCCTGAGAGCGGGTACTGGGTCTTATTCATCTTTGAATTCCCCTCACTTAACAGAGCGAGAGTCTGCACAGAGTGGGCTCACAATAACTACCACATGGGACTGAATTGTCAGGATAAACTTCTTTTTGTCTGGGCTTGTCTGATGCATCTAGATTCTAGAGGGTTTTCCTCCTGAAAACCAGTATCCTTTAAGTAAGCAGCTCCAGACAAGGCTGGAGGACATGGGCACATGGGACTGGGTAATAATTTGGTGCCGCTTAAAATAGACACTTTTATGTAGGCTGGCCACTTTAAATATGGGCTGGACATTGTTTAGAGGAGAGGCCAAAGGCTCTGTTGGGGAAAGGACAGGACAGAGAAGAGCCAGTGGTAGTAATCTAGCTTTTTTCCAGCATATGAACAAATCAGTTCTGGACTCAATTCTGCCTACGACATTTTGCAAAATAAAAGCCCTTCAGTTAGCCAGTCTGCCCTTCTCAAAGTAATTTTAGTGGTGATCTGTCATCATTTAAGCTTGTTGCTGGCAATGTCACCTGAACCATCCCTAAGTACTTTATTAATATTCCTACTAATTGCATTTGTATTTTCCCTCAAAGGGACTATGGGAGATAAAACTGGATCACTATTTTAACTTTCCACAGTTCCCCAGGAAAACTGGATCACTATTTTACCTTTCCACAGTTCCCCAGGGATTTACATGTGCCCTGCATAGAGTGGTACCCTGTGGCTGGCACATCTCTGAATCCACCTTATTTTCCTGATTAATTGTCAGTATCATCACACTGTATGGCAGTATCTCAGACATTTCCTAGGTCCTACTGGAAATCTCAATTTTATTGCCAATCCTTCTGTTCACCTTCAAGTTTTCCAACCTGAGGCTTTACTCAGATTCTTCACACTGATTCCAGAAAAATCCCCCACTGTTCTTTGAAAACCCTATGCCTCTTTCATACTGTGGTATTTGACTATACAGAAAGTCAGCCCACTATTTGCCATCCATGAACACTTTATCATGCTGGCTCTTATCTTCCACCTCTGCTACAAAATTATAACTAAGAAGTTTGCTTCAAATGCCATCATTTAATAAAAGTTTTTCAGAACCAATTATGACTCTTTTCTGAGCCTCTATGATATTTGGCAGTTCTTTTGTAACACTCATGCTATTTTACTCCGAGTACCTGTGAGTCTATATCAGTTGGGATCTTTCAGTTACACGTAACATTGAACTCAAACTGGCTAAGAGAACAAAATATTTAACTGAGAAGTCATGAAGTAGGACAGACTTCCAGCATGGTTATAGAAGAGCTTGAGTTCCGAATATGTGACTCTTTAGTTTTTTCACTCTGCTCTCCTCCATGTGTTGGTTTCATCCTCAGAACTGGCTTCCTTCATGGTGGTAAGGTGGCGGCTGGCAGCCACCATAACTTTCTCCTTCACACATGGCAGACACAGGAATACAATATCCCATGATAACTGAGAAGAGAAATCTGTGTTTCCTGCTGACTGACCCCATTTCTCAAGAATCCCTTTAACTAAGGAAATATGCATTGATTGCCTGATGCCTGAATCAATAGTAACAGCACTGGAGTTTGGTTTAGACCAGGGGTAGGTACTGCCACAAACTGTAGCAACAGAGGGCAACTGGGCCCACAGCCTGTTTTTGTAAATAAAGCTTTATAGGACAAATGTCTATTTAGGTCTTCTGCTCATTTTTGGATTGGGTTGTTTTTTTGATATTGAGCTGTATGAGCTGCTTGTAAATTTTGGAGATTAATCCTTTGTCAGTTGCTTCATTTGCAAATATCTTCTCCTATTCTGAGGGTTGTCTTTTCCTCTTGTTTATGGTTTCATTTGCTGTGCAAAAGCTTTTAAGTTTCATTAGGTCCCATTTGTTTATTTTTGTTTTTATTTCCATTTCTCTAGGAGGTGGGTCAAAATGGATCCTGCTGTGATTTATGTCAGAGAGTGTTCTGCCTAGGTTTTCCTCTTAGAGTTTTATAGTGTCTGGCCTTACATTTAGGTGTTGAGTTCATTTTGAGTTTATTTTTGTGTATGGTGTTAGGGAGTGTTCTAATTTCATTCTTTTACATGTAGCTATCCAGTTTTCCCAGCACCACTTATTGAAGAGGCTGTCTTTTCTCCATTGTATATTCTTGCCTCCTTTATCAAAAATAAGGTGACCATATGTGCGTGGGTTTAGGAATCTAAAAAAAAAAAACTGGTTCTGAAGAAACTTGCGGCAGGACAGGAATAAAGACGCAGACGTAGAGAATGGACTTGAGGACACGGGGAGGGGCAAAGGTAAGCTGAGACGAAGTGAGAGAGTGGCATTGACATATATATACTACCAAATGTAAAATAGATAGCTAGTGGGAAGCAGCCACATAGCACGGGGAGATCAGCTCGGTGCTTTGTGTCCCCCCAGAGAGGTGGGATAGGGAGGGTGGGAGGGAGACGCAGAGGGAGGAGATATGGGGATATATGCATATGTATAGTTGATTCACTTTGTTATACAGCAGAAACTAACACACCATTGTAAAGCAATTATACTCCAATAAAGAAGTTTAAAAAAAAAAGTTTTATAGCAACACAGACACACCCATTTGTTTACTCTTTCCCTGTGGCTGGTACAAGGGCAGAGGTGAGTGGTTGTGACAGAGGCTGTCACAACCTAAAATATTTACATCATGGCCCTTTACAGGAAAAATTTGGTAATCCTTGATGTAGGTCATTTTAGACCAATCCTTGAAATTGGGTTTAGGGTCAATACCAAACCATATGGTTGCTACATTATGAAAGAGGGGAGTATCCCAAAAGGAAAACTAGATCTTATTAGAGAGAAAAAAGAGGAGAGAATTCCTTGAGGGCACTGACTAAACTTACTTATTTTCATTCTTTGCACAATGCTTTGAATTGAAGGCAGCTCGACAATTATATGTAGAACTGCTGAGTTGAAATGAATTGTTGCATTCTCTCCTTTTAACTTCCTCTTCCCTTTCCTCTGGGAATGTAGACATTGAATACACCAGAAATTCTCTTGGGTGTGACGCAAAGTTTCTCCAGCTTTCTTCCTCCATTACTTTGCTAAAGGAAATTATGGAATGTGACATTGGATTTATAATCACCACCTCTGTTTATGTGCCCAAGTCATCTATAAACCCTAAAAATACTCCAGAAACTCCAGTAAGGGAGAAGGACATCATGTTGTATTTTCTAGACAAAAATAAGCCTGAAAATTCTATAATTACATTCAGTAAGATTTTCTCTTTTTTTTTCATAGAAATTTTACAAATATGGGTCAAGGTTTAAAAGTGTTTTCTTCCTTTTTTGTAGTACTAGAGTAAATCCATATTTTCATGGCATAACCAAATTGTGTCTGTAAATTTTAGTTTGGAAGATTTCTTGGGTTGCTAATGATATAATTATCATTATTTAAAATAATAGAGCAAAAAGTACTTGTAATGGTTTAATATTCATAGCTCTACCATGAATAAATCATACATCTGACTGGAATATTTTTAATATAAATTAGGTAGGTATTCCCAGTTATTTAACTTATTAAAATGCCAATTGTATTATGAAATCAGTTTGTCAAATATCATCCTGTTTGGTTATTAGCAGGTATATTTTAGCTCACTGATCTATCTTTCTCATAAAATACTGATTTTGAAAGGGAAGAGGTTGGAATAAGGACAGAAGATGTAGAGCTGCAAAAATTGCCTACTAATTGCAATGAAAAACAGTATAAATAGTATACAACAGTATTAAAAATATATATGTTATCCTAGGACCCCAAATATTCAATATTGTTTGTGAATATCAAGTTGAAAAATGCAAAGGAAAATACTCTAATTTTCAAAACAAACTGCATAATTTCATGCTGAAAGCAGAAATTGAATAGATGGGAAGTTAATGCCATGACTTACTCTTGAGTTCAGAATCCTGAAATTTTTAAGGATTAAAATATAAGGGATTCAAAGCTGTGCAATTCTGTTTGACATTTGGATTGTCATTTACTATTCCTTTCCTTTTTTCATCCCTCTAAGGAAACAATATTCTCCAATCTCAATACATGTCTCAATGTCCTGCCTTATAACACTTAATTTCTTGCCTTCCTGTTTGGATTATGCATTGCCCATAAGGGATTTCAATTCAACTTTGAAATATTGTGATATTAGAATCTCATTACCTGATATTTACCACTGATTTCCTTCCACCCAAAATATAATTTTATGTCCTTAATTTCTTAGCATAAACAAACCACTTCCAATACTCACATCTACTTGCACACTGTGAAATTGGTTATAACTCAGATTCAATTGTTCTGATTCAATATGGCCCTTTAAGGCTGCCCCCAGAGAGGAAAATATTCTATTTCTTCCTTGCAAAGAGTAGCCCACTGTTGCCTGAAGGCTGTGACTAATTTGTCTGACTTCACAGACATATGCAGCCTGTAGCGCTACAGACTTTATTGGAATATAGAAACGTTTTCTTTGGTTTACACATTCAGTTTCCTCGGAAAACACCTTTAGACTTCTAAAACCTTTCACCTCCCAGTAATTTTCATGGTTCTAATCCACATTTGTCTGTAGTTTCCAACTTCCCACACATACACTCGATTTCCCACTCTTTATTATTGAGAATAAAGGTTCCAGACAACAGAACTGGGGCTGTTTCACTTATTATATAAAACATCAAAAGCTAGGATACAAATTGTCATTTTTTTTCTTCCTCTGCTGCTTTTTGTTCCCATTCTACCTCACCTGATCTGGTCTTCAAGTCGTCACTCATGGACTAATTTGAAAGGTCCTTCTAAGTTCATCTAGTATTTCCTCATCAAGACTTGCTACTTTCTCACTCCCCTCCACTGTTTACCTCAGTATACACATTTATTTTGTCCTCAGAATGAATAATCAGAATCGATGTGTGTTAATACCACTTTGCAATTTGGATGTCTCTTTGTAGTAATGTTCTGTTCTATCACAGATAAAATAATAGAGTGTATGTATTTTTTAATAATCCCCTTCTCAGATGGATTATTTTAAGACCAAGGCTGTGGTGCATTGTTGTTTAAAACTTCACCCACACAAACCAGGAAAAAGAGAGAGCAATGGCATGGGACTTTCATAATTGAAGTTACACTGAGATGCAGATGAGGGTTTGGACTCTGTGTATGTGTGTGGCTGTCTGTCTGACTATGTGTCTATGTGTCAGTGTGGGCACATCTAAGTGGATTCAAGTGACAAAGAAGGTAGAGGATAAAGGATGTATCAATAAAGGATGTATCAATTAAGCATGGAAAGGAAAGGACATATACGATTTAGCCCCACATATATGTTGAATGAGTACTGAATGAAGGAATCAACCAGATAAGATAAAGTGGAATTTATTGCTTACTGCAGTAAATGCCTGATAATTCTACTAAGAGTCTTGAAAAGAGAGGAGCAAAGTCTGATTTACTAAGATTTTCAAGTCTGTTTTAAAGGCAGGTCTTTCAGTGGGTGTGTGGATGGGGGCAGAGGGGATTGATTAGGATTGAGTAAAGATCTCGGTATAATAGTCTAGGAGTGGTAGAAAGACCAAGGTGAGGATTTTGAGATGAGGGTTCAAAGAGTGTTAGAGAGTTAGTAGTTCACTGATACTTTCTATTGAAGAGTCAATGAATCTTTCAAGAAATTCCTGAATGAGTAATAAAGTTATTTGCAACTTTTATATCTCTGGGAAAGAATCTTCTGGAATAGTAAAGTCATATTGATATAGACAGTAAGAATACTAGATCCTACATTCACAATTTCCATAATCTGGCAACTTACTTACATTCTGATTCATTTGCTCTCTCTGTCTCATTTTCCCCATCTGTAAAATGGGAATACTATTTACCTTTTAGTTTGTTGTGATGACTATATGAAATATTTGTTAAGTTCCAACATAGTACCTGACATAAAACAAGTCTTCAACAAATACTAATGTTCCTTCCCTCTTCCCTAGTTTCTCTACTCTGGTTCCAAGAATTCAACCAGTTTTATTTACTTTTTGTATTTTATTTTTTATAAAACTGTAAGCTTGTACCCTTTGGCCACCTTCACTTATTTCCCCCTTCACCACGCCTGCCCCTGGCAACCACCATTCGACTCCCTGTTTCTATGAATTCAGTTTTTTAGATTCCACATGTAGATGAGATTGTTCAGCATTTGTCTTTCTCTGTCTGACTTATTTTATTTAGCATAATTCCCTCAAGTTTTATCCATGTTGTCATAAGTAGCAGGATTTCCTTCTTTTGGGGCTGAATAATATTCCATTGTGTACATATAAATATATACCACATTTCATTATCTCTCCATCTATTGATAGACACTCAGGTTGTTTCCATGTCTTGTCTATTGTAAATAATGCTGCATTGAACATGGAGGTGCAGATATCTCTTCACAATAGTGATTTCATGTCCTTCAAATGTATACCCAGAAGTAGAATTGCTGAATCATATGGTAGTTCTATTTTTAATTTTTTGAGGAACCTCCATACTGTTTTTCATAGTCGCTGCACCAATTTACATTCCCACCAACAGTGAATAAGAGTTCCCTTTTGTACCCTTTTGGTTCAGTCAGCTTTTAAATCTTACCCAAGAGTTCCTCTATCCGTTTCCCTGCTTCCCAACTAACACTGGGAAGAGCTAACATTAGTTAGGTCTGCTGTAACTAATGACACAACCTTCCCAACTGCTCTTTTACTGGATGTTGGGGGAAAGAAGTACATGAGATCTTTTCATTTTAAACTCTTAGTTCTAATCACCTTGGGGGAAATAGACATGAGGAAGTTGTACAAGTTCCAGATAGCTCAGGAAATTCGTGTCATAGTTATTCCCAGATTTACTGAAACACTCAGCCTAGGCCTTTCTTTTATTTTTCCTGGCCAGCTCATTTCTCGAAAGTGTTCCAAGGAGATTTTATTCACATATTTTTTTAAAGTTACTGATAACAGCTTAATATGTTACCTGTAGCATGGGAATGTGCATACCAGCTGAGAGACTGAATATACAAATAAACAGTGACCAGACCATATATGACAATAGAAATCTGACCTACAACCTCTACAGCAACCAGTTCAGGAAGCCAAATTACAAATTCTCTAATAATTCTTTGCCCCAAAAGGTCAGGACTTAGTTAATGACTGCCAGTTTACCTAATTTTTGCCTTTGCCCAAATCAGAACCAATCAAAGAAAGCCAAATATGATCCCTAAACCAATCATATGGATGCCACGCTTCTAATTTACCCAGTTCCCATGCCAAAAACCTCCAATCAGAGCACACCTAAAGTACCCCCCGCTTTTTTTAACTATAATGCTTTCCCAGTCCCCAGCATGTCTTTGAGTTTCTGCCAGACAAAGTGACTCCCTTGATATAGCAAACTCTGAATAAATAGCCTCTGCTTGTTCTCATTTAGGGGATCTTCATTTATTCCTATACAATGAGCCTTCTATAAAATCCAGAGCCCCCAGTTACTTCCAAAGAGCCACTGACTAAACAGATCACTCTAGTGTGAACCCCTAGTTCCCTCTTGTCCTTCCATCTTTCATTGACCTGACTGCACTCAACAGGGACAAGCCATATTCCTCCCCACTGGATCTCACCTGAAGTCAGTGATTAACATGCAAGGCTTTCTTCATCATCCCAATCAGCAAAGTTCACGTTGAAGTCCCACTGATGGATGCCTTTGAGATCAAAAACATATCTCCAAGGAGCAGGCCTCAGGCATCAGAGCACAAGTAGGTGGAAATTTAGCTGATGAAATAGAGCAGTCCATCCCCTGCTTACTAAAAGTCAGGCCCTAAGTTTTATGACAACATACCTGATTTATGTCCCCATTTTAGTTGGCCAGAGGAACACCCAAGCGCCTTCTTAGGTTTGAATAGATATTTTTATGAGATTAATTCTCAAATCTTATGACATCAATAGATGAGAAAACTGAAGTTTTCAAATACATGAGCATATCCACAGCCAACTAAAACTTATCTGGATGATTACTAAAGACAAAAACCAGGGGTTCAAGTTCAAATTGTCTGATTCTAAGTCTAATGCTCTTTCTGTTATACCCTAACAAAGTACATAATGTGTTTCCCAAAGAACAATTTCACATGAGAAGCCAAAGTCAAGCTCATAGAAATGTGGACATATTAAGGTAAAGCAGAAGACATACAGATGGCCAACAAACACATGAAAAGATGTTCAACATCACTAATTATTAGAGAAATGCAGATCAAAATTACAATGAGGTATCACCTCACATGGTCAGAATGGCCATCATCAAAAACTCTACAAACAATAAATGCTGGAGAGGGTGTGGAGAAAAGGGAACCCTCATGCATTGTTGGTAGGAATGTTAATTGATAGAGCCACTATGGAGAACATCATGGAGATTCTTTAAGAAACTAAAAATAGAACTACCATATGGACTTCCCTAGTGGCACAGTGGTTAAGAATCCACCTACCAATGCAGGGGACACAGGTTCAAGCCCTGGTCCGGGAAGATCCCACATGCCACTAAGCAACTAAGCCTGCGAGCCACAACTACTGAGCACACGTGCCACAACTATTGAAGCCTGGGCACCTAGAGCCTGTGCTCCACAACAAAAGAAGCCACCGCAATGAGAAGCCCACGCACCACAGTGAAGAGTAGCCCCCACTCACCACAACTAGAGAAAGCCCACATGCAGCAACAAAGACCTAATGCAGCCATAAATAAATAAATAAATACATAAAATTTTTCAAAAAACAAACAAAAAAGAACTACCATATGACCCAGCAATCCCACTACTGGGCATATACCCAGAGAAAGCCATAATTCAAAAAGACACATGCACCCCAATGTTCATTGCAGCACTACTTACAATAGCCAGGACATGGAAGCAACCTAAATGTCCATCAACAGAGGAATGGATAAAGAAGATGTGGTACATATATACAATGGAATATTACTCAGCCATAAAAAGGAATGAAATTGGGTCATTTTTAGAGACATGGATGGACCTAGAGACTGTCATACAGACTGAAGTAAGTCCAGAAAGAGAAAAACAAATATCGTGTATTAACGCATACATGTGGAATCTAAAAAAATTGGTATAGATGATCTTATTTACAAAGCAGAAAGAGAGACACAGACTTAGAGAACAAATGTATGGATACCAAGGGGGAAAGAGGTGGTGGCTGATGAATTGGGAAGTTGGGATTAACATATATACACTATTGATGCTATGTATAAAATAGATAACTAATGAGAACCTACTGTATAGCACAGGGAACTCTACTCAGTGCTCTGTTGTGACCTAAATGAGAAGGAAATCCAAAAAAGAGGGGATATATGTATACACGTAGCAGATTCACTTTGCTGTACAGTATAAACTAACACAATATTGTAAAGCAACTGTACTCTAAAAAATATATATATGAATTTAGTTAGTTCTTCCACAGTAGTAGATAGAGCAAAGGATCTGTATGATGTTTTACTGCCATCACAGCCCTTACCATATTGTTCTGTAATCACGAGACACTTTTTAGTCACTCCTTGAGGTTAGCGACTCTGACATTTTTGGTTTTGTGTCTCAAATTTTAACACAGTTTGTAACACATCACAGATATGTGATGTTTGCTGAATAAATTTAGAATTTTTTGAGTAAGTCTAGAGATTTGAGACCAAGAGCTATATCTGCAATAACTAGCTGTGGAAATTGGTCAGGTCAGTTAAGCTACCCAGGACTTGCATTGGATCAGTGTTTTTCAGCCTTTTTTCATTATTATTTCCCTAAGGAGCTATTTTAGCATATTTTTTAAAAGCTTTTTTTTTAATATAAATTTATTTTATTTATTTATTTTTGGCTGCGTTGGGTCTTCGTTGCTGCACATGGGCTTTCCCTAGTTGTGGCGAGCGGGGGCTACTCTTCATTGCAGTGCGTGGGCTTCTCACTGTGGTGGCTTCTCTTGTTGCAGAGCACGGGCTCTAGGTGCACGGGCTTCAGTAGTTGCAGCACGCAGGCTCAGTAGTTGTGGCTTGTGGGCTTTAGAGCACAGGCTCAGTAGTTGTGGTGCATGGGCTTAGTTGCTCTGCGGCATGTGGGATCTTCCCAGACCAGGGATTGAACCCGTGTCCCCTGCATTGGCAGGCAGATTCTCACCCACTGCTCCATGAGGGAAAACCTTTTGCATATTTTTTAATAGTCACTCTCCCATGAAATTTTACCACATTTTGAATGCATATTTGTTGATCTAATATATATATATGTATATATACATATATATATCTGTATTTTATACATAAAAAGATTAAGATTTTTTTTCCCCACCAAGAATCAACATCACTCAAAGTAATACATTCCACGGTTGATGTTTATCCCAGCTACAAAATATTGTAATTACATAATTTCCTAAGTTTTACAAATTAGTGCAAATGATGCTTTAGTCTTCAGGGAAGTGAAGAGCTGTGTGAGGTTCATAAGAGGTGATTGAAAGTGAAAATTATAGCATCAGGGCAAAGACGAAACTTAGTCTGACAACATATAATCAGACTCTTTCTAGTCTAAACCTGGACATTGTCTTTTGACCAGGGATCAGGGTACAGGTAGAAATCTTCTTACTGTGTTGCTTTCCGTTTTGTGCCATCTGTCTCCCAGAGGCCCATGTGCTTCTAACCCTCATTCAGAAATGATGCACATTAAAGGAGAAACTTCCAATCATGAATCAGGTCCTGGAGTGAGCAAGCCAAAATCTTTAAATGTGAATTTCTCAGCAGGGATTCTAACATGGCATCTTTAATCCGAACATGATGATTTTTTTCTCTAAGTATTTATGCACATCTTGGGTAGTATCTTGGCTCAAAATCAAGGAACAAGCATATTCCTGACAATGGATTTAATTGTGCCTGGATTTATATTGCATTACAAATGAACAAGGATTAAAAGAATAACTTGTCCCCCTCAACAAAACATGCTATTCTGAAGTTATATAGGCTTGTTTTTATTTTCTTATACAATATTATCATTTTCTGTATCTCCTTCTCTCCCTCTCTTTTTCTCTCTCCCTCTTTTCCCACTCCTCACCCTCAGAATTCTCTGGTATGACTGATGCAAAAATGAAGTCTATAACAAATCCTAACTGTATCATAATAGGTCACAGTGGAACATTAGAGTGATACTGACTTCAAAAATATTGCCATGGTAACTAGCAAAATTTGGATTTGAATGCAGTGAAAGAAAATGGCTGTCTCTCAACAAACAAAAGAAAATATGTCAGTCCAGAATGTACGTAGAATGATTTTGCCTTAGTAACCTGATTAACAAAGCTCTCTGTAAGGAGTATCATTCAGTGGTAATATCGTCCTTCATTTCTTCTGAATTGAAATGAATGAACAGTGGGACAAAGAAAACAAACTATAGCTGGGTAATAAGACAATAAATACTCTGTAAAGAAAATGTAGTGTTTGGTGCTGTGTTGCCAGTGCACTGTACTTTGAATGAGTAGATTTCAGTAGGGGTTTAATGTTAAAGATGTACTATTTAAAAACAGAGAAACGTCAAAATCCAGGTTTAGTCTATCTCTGTTAAATCTAGATCACGAAGGTCACAGGTCTCTGCTAAGCATAATTTCAAAGCCTAGCTCTTCTCACCAGGCTTTCCCAAATATGTCAAGTCAAACTGATTCCCAGAAGTTTTCTGCAGAGAATCACTTCATCTCCCACTCAATCAGATGGGCTTTCCACACATTTTGCCCTTTTTTTTTTTTTAATGTTCAGGTTTTCAGACTTGGTTGTACAGATCATTAGAATACTCTTACCATTAAAAGATCTATGTGCTGTTGCATATTCGATGATATTGTTTTGAAGTTGGAACCATTCTGTTTGAAAACAGCAGTTTCCATAGGAACAGTTTTTCCTACTAGATCTTACAAGGAGAAGTATGTCATAAATAATTGGCAATGCCCTGAGGGAGCTGCTTAACACCCAAAGAAAGGCAAGCAAAGGAAAAGAAGAGAGATGCCAGAGGACAGCCACACAGAGACATTCCACAGGGGAAAAGCAAATGCTGTCTAAATATCCTAGATTCCGATTAAGGCAATAAATTAAACTTCCAGATTCCAAATCAGTACCTGAAATGCAGTGCTGAGTTCATTCTAGTGCAAAGTTAAAAGAAAAGTGGTCATAAATAAAAGAACAGAATCGCATTCGGTATTAATAACTCTCCTATCCAGGACTGAATTAATGGCACTCAGTTCCCCATTACATAAAAGTAATAACATAACTCAAAAAAAAGCATATATTATTGTTCAAAGACTCTCAAATGCAAAGATTTCTCTGCAGGAAGAGCAGCTCAGCCGTAAAGCACTTGGCAGCTGGGATGTAGGAATTAGCCTGGTGGTGTGATGGAGAAGTGGAGGGAACAGAGGTTTAGGCCCTTTGCTCCAGGCTCTTTCCTTTTTTGCCTAGAATGTTGGTTTTTAATCTTATCTCTTCCTCTCATTTTCTCTCCAAGCCCTCTCCTCCCACTTTAACCTCTAGCTCTAGGTCTGGTTATACCCCTGCTATTTTGCATAGGGAAAGTTGTCTCTTGGGATTTAAATCTAGTTGGAGGGGAACAGTAAGAAAGAACTAAGGCCTGTCTCTGGGAGTCCTATAAAATCAAAAATGTATATTGGAGACCTGGAGCTCCTATGGAAAATGGAAAGCTATTTTCAGACGTATTTATTTAAGACATGGCCCTGGGACTTCCCTGGTGGCCCAGTGGGTAAGACTCCACGCTCCCAATGCAGGGGGCCTGGGTTTGATCCCTGGTCAGGGAACTAGAGCCCACATGCCTGCCACAACTAAAGATCCCTCATGCTGCAACGAGGATCCCACATGCTGCAACTAAGATCTGGCACAGCCAAAATAAATAATAAATGAATAAATAAATAAATATTTTAAGACATGGCCCTGTAGGGACTCTCTTTACACGGACCATGCCCTGCCTTTAGTTGAAAACTGAAAAGCAAACCAGACCCTGACTCTGCATCTGGAGTTTCTCCTTCTCAGTCGGGCTTTCACTGGTTCCACAGCCTCTCCAGGGGTGGGCTGCTCACTGGAAAAAACAATGGAGCCAACTCACACAAAGTCCCTTTCCTTGGCTCCCCTTGCCATGACTGTGACAGGCTGGCTTTTTGTCACACATAACTCTACCATATATTAGGGGAATTCAACAAGAAAATTATTCAGGAAAATGCAGACCACACATTTACAGACAAGTTTCCAGTCCCTGATTTTAAGAATACCCTGGAATCCCAAAGTTGTCAGAACGTACGTACCCTAGCTTCATGTGGTGGATGTAGCTTCTACCGGAGCCAAGATGCAAAACTCTGAGTCTTAATCCAAGAACTATGCTTACTGTACTGCGCAGAAAGGATTAATAAGCCCAAAGATTCTGGCAGCAATAGGGCAACTTTTTTTTATCTTCTAGCCAGAGAAAGAGCAGGCAAGAATAGTCCTTCGAAATAAATTGCATTGCTTTAATTACAAAGAGGAAGAAGAAAAAAGGGGGAGGAGGAAGAAGAGGAAGGGGAGGAGAAAAAATGTGGGAAACTTTTGGTAAAGTGTTTTGTAGAAAGACAGAACTTCCTTAAATTCTCCATAATAAAGCCCAGGATACATAGTGATAAGGATTCTCTTTCAAGGTCTAGATGCTCTCTGACTGCAGACCATGTGGCTGAGAATTCCCCTAATGTACCAGTGTGGATGTGTTCAAAAAAGCAAACAGATACAACATACACTGATCTCAGGAAGAAGAAACCAGGACAAATCAGGACCAAGATATTGCTTTCAGCCACCTATGATTAAGGATTTCATGAATTCCCAGAAAGAAAAGATTTGAAAATACAATATATGTTAATAAAGAAGATATGATATATATTATTAAAATAATTTTAAATAATAGTGTTAAACTGTATATAGTTTTTATTCTGTTTCATCTGTTTCTTTTGCTGGGCCCAGCCTGAAGCCTGAGGGCCATGGGATCCTCCTAGGGCCTGGAGCCAGCAGGCTTCCAGGCTGAGCCCTGGGCCTGGGTTTGTGGGAGCCTACTAGCAGCCCGATGATGGGAAGCCACCTGGAGCTATAGGAGCTGCCTGAGGTCACTGGAGCTGACAGACACCAGGTGAGCTAGGGGTCTGGGTTTGTGAGAGCCTGTGGGGAGCTGCCTTAGGCCATGGAAATCAGCCTGGTGCTGGGGTGGTCTGGCTCTAAGGTCTGTGGTGAAGTTGAGGCTCACTTCACTCTCCTCCTTCACCAGGAGGGTATGTGTCTCTGCAGGGTACTCATGTTTAGAGGATACATAATGGAGGTATGTGGATCTATTATTCCTACCCTCCTCAATATATCTTCTTTATTTCTGTGCTTCATCCAGGTGCTGTAATACCTCACCTGAATCTTTGGTTCTTATGAAGGTATTTTTGTACATATATAGTTGTTCAAATGATTGTTTCTGATGGAGGACAAGCATTAGAAATTTCAATGCCATCATTTTGCTAACATCACTCCTCCTAATTTCAAGACTTTTCAACAGAAATGAAAAATGTGAGGTTTAAAGGCAGAGTACAAAAATGTATCCCTGAAAGTTTATGACTTAATGTAATTTTTAGGTGCAGTGGGTAGATACATTTGTGTTTCTTTCAATGTTATTAAAATGGTTTTCCACAATAAATAACATTTTGAAGGAAGTTCTAGTACCAAGTAACTACAAAATCCCTAAGTTTGAAATTCAACAGAAATCAATTAAATACCTAAGAACAGCTATCAGGGACTGTTTTAATGACTTCCATTCATAACATAGAAAAAGAAGTTACGAAGAACATAAGTAAAATTGTAAAAATTAAAATGTGTGTAGAAATTGGAGAAGTACATACAGATGACATCTATCTTCTCTGCTTAAATACTCTGTGGTCATTTTACAAAATATATCAGACAATAATGACCTAACTGGTATGTCAGTGGAATGAGACATTTTGAAAAAAAAATGTAATGTGATATAGTTATTAAAAGATGATAGAATATAAGTTGATTTCAAGGTTTTTTGAAGCTACACTATTAGTGAAAATGATAATTCCATTAATAGACAAGGGAGAATGGAAAGGAAAATTTGTTTGGGGCAACAGAATAGTTAAGTCAACCTTAGAAATGTACCTTCTGAGGTGACAAGAGACTTAAATAGAAGTGTGCATTTGGGAGTACCACAGCACAAAAGAGGGCGGAGCTAGAGTCATAACTTTTGAAGTCATCATTAATATAGCTAAGGGTAGGTAAAGATGATTTACACTTTAAGGCAGCATCTTAAAAGCAGAGACTGTACAACAGAATAAATAAAATTGTTTGAGTTTTTAGTTTAAACAAATATTTCTCTTGTAGACAACATAGAGAGAGTTGTGGGTTTTACCCAGTCTGACAATCTGTTATCTTCAAATTGTGTCTTTAATTTTAGTCCATTTTCATTTAATGTTATTATTGATATGACCGGATTTTGATCTATCATTTTGTTTTTGCTTTCTTTGTGTCCCATTTGGCTTTTGTTCCTCCATTTCTCTTTTCCTGCCTCCTTTGTGGTTAACCAAATATTATTAGTATTTAGTTTTGATTCCTCTGTTAGCTTTTTAGCTATACTTTGTATTTTCCTTCTTTTTCTTTTTTTATGATTGTTCTAGGATTTACAATATTTATCATTTATTTATCATAATTTGCTTTGAGTTAATATTGTTTTACTGCATATAAAACATGATACATTTTTAACAGTATGGTCATTTACTCCCTGCCTTTATGCTTTGTCTTATGCTTTACATGTATATCTATAGATTCTACAAATCCCACAACACGGTATAATTTTTGCTCAAAACTGTCATGTGTCTTTTAAGAAATTAGGAAAATAAAGGAAAACATATAGTATTATATATTTATTCACATGATTACCATGTATGATACTCTTCATTACTTGCTGTAGTTTGAAGTTTCCACTTGATGTCATTTTCCTTAAGTATAAAGAACTTATCTTAGCATTTCTTGTAGTGCAGGTCAGCTGGAAATGAATTCTTTATGTTTTACTTACCTGAAAATTTCTTTGGTTGCCTTTATTCTTGAAGAATATTTCTGATGGATATAGCATTTCAGTTGACAGTTTTTCTTTTTTTTTCTTTCAACACTTTAAAGATATCATCCCCTGATTCTGACCCTTACTGTTTCTGATGAGAAGTTTGCCATCATTTTGTAAGTAATGGATAATTTTCTCTCTGGCTGCTTTCAAGCTGTTCTCTTCATCTTAGGTTTCTGTTAGTTTACATATTATATTTCTAGGTGTGGTTTTCTTTGTTTTACTTTGATTGGGGTTTGCTGAGCTTCTTGAGTGTCTAATTTTATGCCTTTCACCCTACTGGGGAAAATTTTGGCCATTGTTTAAGTTTTTTTCTGCTCCATTATTTATTTCCTCTCTTTCTTGTCCAACTACACATATATTTGACTAATGAATATATCCTATGGGTCACTGAGGATCTGTTTATTATTTTAATCATCTTTCTCTCTCTTCTTCAGATTGGATAAATTCTAGTGATCAATCCTGAAGCTCACTGACGCTTTTCTGTGCAATATAAATTTTTCTTCTCAGATACTGTATTTTAGTTCTAAATTTTTCTCTTTTTTTTGGAGTTTTTATTCTCTTTTGACATTCCCTAGCTGTACATTCATTATAACCATATTTTCCTTTCAGTCCTTGAATATATATATATAATAGTACTTTAAAATCTTTGTAAATTCTTGGATTTAGTTTTGATTATTTTTCTTGACTATGGGTGATATATTCCTGTTTCTTCTCAGGTCTAGTAATTTTTATTGTATGCATTAGATTGTGGATAATGGATTGTAGGTGTCTAAATTATGACTTCATCCTTTAAAGTATGTTGACTTTTGTTCTGGGAAGCAGTCAAATTACTGAAGGGTTATTTTGGTTCTATCAGACTCTATTATTTGTTGTGGAAGATTTCTTTTGGTTTTGAATTTAGGACTGTGGTGTGTCCTTTACTGTAAGTTGTGACAATTTTCATAAAGTGTAGGCATTCTAAGTTCTGTATCATTGCAAGCTACAGCTGCTTACCATGGTCTCTCCACTCTGACTGGGCTGCAACTCCAATGTCTTCCAGAACTGCATGACCTCTAATATCAGCTGACCTCTTTCACCTCTCAGCTTTTCAGCAGTCATATAGGCAGCTCAATGCTTGGCCAATTATACGTGAGAAACTCCCACACAGACTTCTGGGTTCCCTCTCTGTTCAACTGCCTCTTGTTAGGTATGCTGCCCCACAAATTTCAACTGTTTCAGCAGCTTGGAACCTTGATCTTCTACTTCCTCAGCCCAGAAGTTCAACCCACTCTTTTGCTTGGGCTCCATCTCCCTGCTTTACAATAGCAAAGTATCCTAGGTAGAAATCCAGGGATATCTTTGTTAATCACTGGGCTCATATGTGCTTACCTTATCCAAAGGATCATACTCCTACACTGTCTTTTGCTCAATGATTAAAAACAGTTACTTCATATGTTTTGTTCAATTTTATAGTTATTTACTGAAAAGGCAACTTTGTTATTTTTTCTCGTAATAGCTGTCAGCCCTTGACATATCATATATCTGTTAATTTATTTGCTCCTTATGAGTCTTCCCCATGCCATCTTTTTTTTAATTTCATGCACATATAATTGAGAAAGCTGAAATTTATAAATATCTTTTATGAATCACTAAGGTAATCAAATAAACAAATGAGTAAATGTTATGAATATCAATTCACAGGGGAAGAAATTCAAATTGCCAATGACCGTGTAGAGGTCTTCCCTGGTGGCGCAGTGGTTGAGAGTCCGCCTGCGAATGCCGGGGACGCGGGTTCGTGCCCCGGTCTGGGAAGATCCCACATGCCGCAGAGCGGCTGGGCCCGTGAGCCATGGCCGCTGAGCCTGCGCGTCCGGAGCCTGTGCTCCGCAACGGGAGAGGCCACAACAGTGAGGGGCCCACATACCGCAAAAAAAAAAAATACAATGACCGTGTAGAAAGATGTTCAAATTCATTAGCAATCAGGAAGGAACAAATAAAAAAAAAAAAAAAGACATCATTTCTCTCCTACTAGATAAGAATTTAAAACTGACAGCATCTAATGTTGAAGCAATTGGATTTCACATACACTGCTCATAGGATCGTCATTTTTAACCTCTGCAGAGCAATTTACCAATAATTTTCTATCAAAATACAAACTCTGGTAATATTCTTCCACATTTTCACAAAGAGGCCCATACTAGACTATTTGTTTAGCACTTTTTAGAAAGAAAAATTGGAAACAATCTAAATGGTAATTAATAGGAAATGGATAATTATATTTTGCATGTTCACAAAGGAATATTATATGGTAATGAATATTCATGAAATAAGATTATTGATATCATCAAGAAAAAGATCTTGAAAAAATGTGGAGAGAAAAAACGTACATAAATATCTGTACAATAAAATACTATTTACTTAAAGTTTTAAAATAATCCAAACATCCCCATGCCATCTTGATTGAAAGCACTAAGAGAGCTAAGATTTTGATTATTGTTTGATACTCTAAACACTGCATGTAGAGTAGTAACTAACATATATGAGGTTCTCAAAAAAACCATTCATTATTCACGGAATGAGTGAACAAATTCCATAATCTCACTTTATATATTCTTAGTAAAATACTTGCTCAGTAAAATGCCCTGAATAGTAGCAGTATCCTTGTAGAGTCTGTTTATGTCATCCATTGTTTGCCACATCCCAAGCTGATCTGTTTATTATAAAATATATCATACTTATGAATATGGATGCATGTATACTAGTGTATACAGTATTTTGTATAGTTACAAAATTAATAGTAAAACCAAACCTATTAACCTACTACCCAAATTATGAAACTACACATTACCATTAACTTTGAGGACCCATGTGTGCCCTTCCTGATTTCATCACCTTTCCCCTCCCCTACGTAGATTTAACAACAATTCTAATTTTTTGTTAATTATTCTTTTGTTTTTCTTCCTAGTTTTGTGCATTATACAAAAATACTTATATGTATTTTTTTCTGATTTTGAACTGAAATATTTACTGTATGTGGTCTGGGATTTTCTTTTTCTACTAAGTACTATTTTTGAGCTGATTCACATATCTATGATTTCATTTTCTATAATACACCAACATTTGAGTACACTAGAATATAATTACCTATCTTACTGCTGATGAACATTTGGGCTGCTCACATTTTTTGCTCTTACAAGACTGCTCAGGATGATCTTACACATATCTTCAGGTGTATACATATATAAGTCTTAAAAGGTAGAAGTAGAATTTTTCTGGAAGTAGAATTTTTGAGGTCTTTGGATGGAAATGTTAAAATCTAAAAGATAATTTCAAATAGTTTTCCATAGAGTCTGTTCCAATATACACTCCAAAATGCAGCCTGTGAGAGTTACCATTGCTCGATAAACTTATCAATATTTAGTACTGCCAGACTTATAAATTATAGTCATTCTGGTAAGTGAAATGTTATTTCATTATGCTTAATTTGCCTTTTCCTGATTACAAATGAAGTTGAGCATATTTTCGTGTTTGTGAGCCACACATATTTCCCCTGCTGCAAAATGTCTCTATATACCTATTCGTCATTTTTTTCTATTATCTTGCCTTCCTCTTGTTGATTTATAGGAATTTTTATATAGTATGGATACTAATAATCTCTTTATTATGATACTTATCAAATGGCTTCTCCCACTTTGTGACTTTTCTTTTTCTCTTCTTAATGGTTGCTTTTGAACAATGGAAGTTGTTAAGTTGAATGTAATCAAATTTCTCAGTCTTTACTCAGCTCTTTTGCAATGAGAGCTACTGGTATCTTGCTTTAAAATCCTTCTATACCCCAAGAGTGTAAGTTCCTTCTTTCATATTTCTGTATAAAATTTTTATAATTTTACCTTTCGCATTTAAGTCTTTGTTCCAACTGGATTTGGTTTTTGTATATGATAGGAGGTAGAGATCCATTTTCACTTTTCCATATGGATAAACAGTTTTCCCAGCACCATTTATTGAGTAGTCCTTTATTTTCTTCTCTGTTTTGCAACAACACCAACTTCTTTGTTGGTGATTTCCACATATGAGCATGAGTCAATTTTTAAGCCCAGTCAATTTAAGCATGAGTCAATTTCCACATATGAGCATGAGTCAATTTTTAAGCCCAATATTCTGTTCCATTGTTCTATTTGAGCTAATGGATCACCTTTTTAGGGTGCTGCTACAAGCATAGTTCCACTTCTAAAAGAGAAGTCTCTGTTTTAGTCTCTTTGGCTTTTTAGATTTTTAGATTTTCTGGCTTTAAACCCAGTTTTATATTCATAAGAAAGAGAATCTAATGGGCCCAAATCAATCAGATACCTATTCTAAGTTCCATCATCTGTGGTAGGATCAGGGTCTATACATAGCATGAATATGGCCACTAGGGGTCTACCTCTACCTCCAGAGAAGGTAAAATTTGTGAGAAAGGGAGCTGGCCCAGTGCTTACTGCTCTAGGAATAGTCAGAAGCATGATACTATAGCCATATGCAAGTATAAAAGAGTTTGACTAAATTCTTTTCAGAAACTGCTCACCAAAGAGCCCCCAAATAATTATGGCAATGAAATATTCTTTGCTTACCAACAAGACAAAGACTTATTCAAATGATAATTGATAATATTCCAGAGGACGTACTGGAAGGAGCATGCATGTATTCATTGACGGTTGGAACTTAATTCTATACACATTTTCTAGATGGCAATTTAACAGTACCTGTCAACACTTTAAAAAGTTATACACCCTATAATTGAAAATTTCTAAGACACTATCGTATGAGAATAAGCATAGAATAAGCAAAGATATCTTAGGTCAAGTTCTTCATAAGTAGATAACAAAACAAGGATTTATTGCAAGTGATTTGTTAAGTAAGTGCACCCAAGGGAAAGTGATCAACAAGTGAAAGAAGCAGGAACAGAAAAAGAGAGGAAGCAAAGCAAGGGTGCAATTGCAGGTAAAGCTTCAGGCAAGCTGCAGCTAATCCCTCAGGGAAACTCTGGAGTTGACGTCACATCTCAAGAGTTGTCCCACTGAAGTTCCTGTGCAGTCATATCTGGACACCTGCCAGTTCAAGCACTGAATTTTTCAGGCACTTATGATGTTGTTACAACAAGTTATTATTATTATTATTCAGAGTTAATTATAATAGCAAAACAAAATTAAACCTAAACAACTTAATTATTTCACAGTAAAAAGTGATAAAATGATAAAAATAACACATGATCATTAAATACTTAATTCTTAAAGATTTAATAAAATGTCAAATGCTTATAATACATTTTTAGACATCATAATATAAAACTAGATATATTTAGTTTGAGACAAATTATATAATAGATAGATATAGCAAGATTAAAAGATAGGAATAGACATGTACAAATAGGTATATTTTCTACCCTATACTCTGTATTTTCATAATTATTTACTGTTATAAGTACATATTACATTTTTGGAGAAAGAAGAGATGGAGTGAAAGCAAGTGAGAAAGCAAGAGAAGGAGGGAAAGACAGATCTACATTAACATGAATGAATGAATGAATGTAAATATGTAAATTATATCAAGCTCAGTGCCAAGTCCCTCTTAGGCTACTGTCAACTGGAAACTATTTGGGAAGTGCTTCTCCCACCTCACTCCCATTTTGTCCAGCCAGCCTCTAGGTACTTGTTCCCTGTATCACGGGTCAATGCTTATACTGTAGCCTTTGACTTAGGTGCCCTGATGATTCCAAATGCTGTGGCCATGAGTGTGTGTGTGTTTAAGTCTACATGCCTTCATTTCCACAGCATAACTCAACGAAACTTTTTGGTGTGGTACAATGGAAATTGTGAGTGAGAAATGTTGCCATAGGTGATGCTGGAGAAAACTGGACAAAAGTTAGAAAGCCCTGAGTGAGCTACTGGGAGAAGAACTGAGCTGCTTCAGGGAACTGTTGGCCATAGGAAGGGCATTTGAGTTGCCATTGCCCATGGATGGGTGTTTCACAGCTGCTGGTGCACATCTCCCAAAGAGAAACACTGGGGAGGCCACTGGGACAGCACCACATATGAGCCAGTACCCACCCCCATGATCAGGACATGGTTTTCAAAAGGCCATATATTTGCCCCTTCCAATCCAAATTAATTCAAGTAAAAGCATTTCCAAGCCCATTTTGAACATCAAAATCCTAAAATTAATCTGTTTCAAAAACTTCCTCTAACTGAAAAATGCCCTTTCACATTTGGATGTCTCAGAATCGGCCAAATGAATTTTTGTGTAACTTCACAATATGTGGCTGAAATTGAGATGAAGCATGAGAATTCAGTGAATGGGAGTTTAAAAAAATATATGAGGAAGAGAAAATAGGAGTTTTAAATGGAAATGACTTTTTCAACCTTAAATATAGGATTGGCACTTTCACATTACTGTACAATCCATTTAACATCCGTGGGTAACATAAAAGAACTTTATCATCTGTGGCTTATATCTATTTCAAACTGCATTTTTCTGATCTCTTTTTGAAAAATGAATTCTAGATTGTACCAGAATATGTAATAACATATACATATATACAAGACCACATCACATCACTTACATTAGGATATATTTTACTATATTAATAGTCCTTCAGGAAAGCAGCATCTTAAAGTTCATGTGAAACTATAAGTTAGCATTAAATATCGTATTTTTATTTTATTGACTACCAAAAATTAATATTATTTATTTTAAAGTTATTTAAAGATTATTATCCTAAAGATGTGTAGCGAGAGCATTATCCTAGCTATTGGTTAAAGATTTGATTTGAAAGATTAATTTCTACTCTTTATCAGTTATCAGTTTTCTAGGACTGCCACAATAAAATACCACAAACTGGGAGGCATAAACAACAGAAATGTATTTCACAATTCTGGAGGCTAGAAGTCTAAGAACAAGGTGTCATCAGGGTTGGTTTTTTCTAAGGCCTCTCTCCCTGGCTTGAAGATGGCTGTCTTCTCCCTGTGTCTTCACATGGTCTTCTCTCTATACCTGTCTGTATCCAAATTTCCTCTTCCTCTAAAGATACTAGTCATATTGGATTAGGGTTCCCCCTAATGACATCATTTTTTTTTTTTTTTTTTGCGGTACGCGGGCCTCTCACTGCTGTGGCCTCTCCCGTTGCGGAGCACAGGCTCTGGACGCACAGGCTCAGCGGCCATGGCTCACGGGCCCAGCCGCTCCGCGGCACGTGGGATCCCCCCGGACCAGGGCACCAACCCGCGTCCCCTGCATCGGCAGGTGGACTCTCAACCACTGTGCCAGCAGGGAAGCACAATGACATCATTTTAATTACCTATTTAAAGACTCTGTTTTCAAATACAGTGAACATTCTGGAGTACTGGGGTTAGGACCTCAACATGCAATTTGGTGTGGGAAAAGACACAATTCAATTCAGTCTATACAATCACCAACTAGCACATGACATTTTTCAAGGAAAAATAAGTAGATCTGTTCCTGACTTGCAGTAGTTGACAACAGAAGGTTTAAACCATAGGGCCCTACTTGATTAACAGGACAGAACGAGAGAGATGCTTCTGTAAAGTCATAAGAAAAACAAACACTCCACCCATCTATCTGCCTATGTCTTTCAACCAGCATCCAGTACCCCACCTCTGAAGAAGGGCACGCCTTTGCAATAGAGCAGGCAGAGTATGGTTTTGGCCCATGGAACTAAGGCAGACTGCACAGAGATTGAAATGAAGACACTGGTTTCATCAGCTGCCCCTAACCACCACTAGTAACCAAGTTAAGTAATAGTTACTAGGGGGAAAATTTTACAAATAAATGTTACTTTGTCTCCCTAAGGCAGTTGAAACCCCAAGCAAGGTTAAAATTTCTGCAAGTTTACTGCTTTTTTATCCAAAAAAATATTTGTTTTAAATTTTTTTGTATTTAATTTTTATACAATATTCTCCTTCTGTGAAATAGATTATATTCTTCTTTCATGTTCTCAAATTCTACTTATTTTCTAAGACCTAACTCCAATCCCATCTCTGGCAAAATTTCTTCAAATATTTTAGCTTGGATTTCTCTCTCTTCATCTCTTCACTTACAGGCAGTGCTACATAATTTATTCCTGAATGGTTTTTGTTTAATTCACACCTTAGTAGTTGTCTTGCTCCCAGCCAGACAATAAAATTAAAGAGGGAAAAGGTTACAGAAACCATTACAGTGGAGAGAATATTGCAGTTTGAATATATACACATTAAATAGGAGACAGGAATATATCCATCACTACCACTGTACACAGGATACTATCTTATTTGGTTTCTATTCTATAAAAAATAATTTATAGCCTGGTAGGATAAAGACCCAATGAAATGAGCAATTACAATGTGTTTGATAGTACTTTTAGGGTGAAGCATGGCCATTATTATCACAGAGAAAATATGGAACGACTGATGATGGGTTTTATCCATGAGACAGATGTGATTAGGTCACATTTTAAAAAACCACTGTGTAGGGCTTCCCTGGTGGCGCAATGGTTGGGAGTCCGCCTGCCGATGCGGGGGACGCAGGTTCGTGCCCCGGTCCAGGAGGATCCCGCATGCCGCAGGGCAGCTGGGCCCGTGAGCCATGGCTGCTGAGCCTGCGCTTCTGGAGCCTGTGCTCCGCAACGGGAGGGGCCACAACAGTGAGAGGCCTGCGTACCACAAAGAAAAAAAAACCACTGTGGGCATCGGTGGAGATGGAGAAGCTACAGCAATAGGCCACGCTAGAATTTTTGGTGGCCTGGACTTGGCTAACAGCCGTGGGAATGGAAAGAAGCAAAGAAATTATATAAACATTCAAGAGGTATAATCAATAGGCACAGCCCTGGACATAAGAAGAGGAATCTTAGATAGCATGCAGTTTTTAAGCTTGAACAGCTGAGTGGAGGAACATAACATTTATGAAAAAACAAAAAGAATAGATATGGGGAGGAAAATGATGACTTCATGACCTCATGATCCTGTTGAGCCTGAACTACTGAATGTCCAAGTAGAAATGCTGAGAAAAAAGACAATCCGAATCTCAAGAGGGAAATTTTGGATGGAGATAAAGATTTGGAAATACCTGCATACAGATATTAAATGTAACTAAAATCATGGAAGTGAATAGACTTGCCCCAATAGAGAGGGCGTAGTGAAAAGAGAAAAAGACCTAGAAATCCAAGAAGATCAAAATTAAAAATTTGAATAGAATAGGGTTTCTCAAAGTAGACTGAAATGAGCGACCACAGACACAAGGAAAATCAGTGAAGTAGGGCATTTGCGAAGACGTAAGAAGAGAGAGTTTAAAGAAGCAGATAGTGGCATATAACGTTAAACGTTCCCAAATGACCAAACAAGAACAGACCTGAAATATATGTGTTTAATTTATAAATAAAGGTCATTGGTAACTCTCTTAGTCAGTTTAGGCTATCATAACAAATTACCAAAGGCAGACACAACAAACATTTATTTCTCACAGTTCTGGAGGCTGGGAAGGTTGGATTCTGGTGTGGGCCCTCTTACCGGTTTGCAGATGGCCATCTTCTTACTTCTTCATATGGAGAACAGCACAGAGAGGGAAGCAAACTCTCTTGTGCCTTTTCTTACAAGGGTACTAATCCCATTCATGAGGGCTCCACTCTCATGACCTAATTACCTCCCAGCGGTCCTACCTCCTAATGCCATAACATTGAGGGTTAGGATTTCAATATATGAAGTTGGGGGGACCACAAGAATTCAGTCTGTAACAGTGACCTAAATGACTGTGATGATGTAGGGAAAGCAGAGCTAAACCACAAGTGAAGGAGTGAATGGAAGGTAAGAAAGCAGACACTCAAGTGGAGATGATTTTCAACTGATGTATCCATACTTTTTCTAGAATCTATGTTGTAGACTCTAATCCAGAGTTAGTTGTTTCTCTAAGACAGTATAAATCCCAATCTAAGATGAAAATTCATGCAGATCTACTATTTTTTTATTTATCAAAAAGTGGCTACAAACATACTTTAAAAATCTTTAGAACTGATTATAAGAACCTCTTTGATTTGTCCCTTATGAGGCTGAATTCCTTCATCTTCAATTATTCTCCCCAGTACTTCATCATGTTTTCATTCATTTGCCCGAAAGTACCAGAGTCTTTCATGCTTCCATGTTTTTATACACAGTGCTTTCCTCTGTGTATACTTCATTGCCCTCCATACCTTCTCCACTTGGCAAACTCCTCCACATCCTTTTATGATCCATTCAGGTCACCTCTGCAAAGGCTCCCTTGACATTGTTCTCCTCCAGTGTAGGAGAGATGCCTCTAATATTCACACTATGCTTTATATCTGTCTCTTTTATGGCAACCAAATCTCAATACCCTGAGGATTTTCTTAAATGACCTCACTACATTGTCTTTCAATAGAGACAAATTTCTCAGGAAATCATAGTTAGCAAAGCCTTATTTCATTATAGTTCTCATAGTATCTATGCGAGATAAAAACCACCGGGATCCTACATTTTCCACCAAAAAGAGGTCTCAAAAAGGCATTTTATATTACAACACCTAAAAACAATTTTTAGGTTATTGCTGATATTAAGCAGAGAAGACTTATAATGCCATCAGTATTTGAAATGAACTGTAGAACTCACTTCCTTAAGAGAAATAGTTCTCTATGTCAGTTTAATCAACTGCTTTGATTTTTTCCCCATGTCTCACAAATGCTATCAGCTTTCTGCAAGTAGTGAGTGTGTTAGCCCCAGATGAATTTTAGAAGTATTATGAGCTAGCATGTTGGAAATAGAGTTCAGGGAAAAGAAGCCCTATAGGAAAGAAGGATTTGGAACACAATAAAGAATGATTTCTCTGTTATTCAAAGAAAGAAACAACTCTAATGGTGATGCTATAATGTTGCAAGAGATTAAAAATAATAATCATCTCCCAAACTATCAGCTTTCATTGAATGGATAATAAAAGTAAAAATAAATAAGATAAATTATACAATCTCCAAATTCTGCGAAATGAAGTACTGACAAACTAAAATGAGAGGGTATAAGATTAAAAAATATCGTTAATAAATATGCATAAAAGTGAAACTGTCCTGAATAAATTACAGATACTAGTCAGATATCAGAATTACAGAGAGAATTATGCAAAATATAACAGCTCTGGAGGAGAACAATATTATCAAGTTTGTTAAAAACCTATTCAAACCTATTTTGCAGCTCGTTATGGAGTTGAGAAAAATAATTAAACATGTAAAACTGTCTCAAATTCAGTGTTCAAAGCATTAAGCCTAGGAGTACTTATATTCCTTTTTTAAAAGAATAAATCGAACACAGAACAGATTCAGAGAGTAAGAAGCCGAACAGAATAAATAATTCATCAGATTTAGCTAATAATTTTTCTATTTTATCTCTGAACTGAATCCCTGCTCAGGCCTGGAAGCAAATTGCTTCAGAGATTATGAGAAAGGAAATCTAGTTAGTAATATGGAATTGGACCAAACGTAGACTATGATGTCAAAGGAGTTTTTCTTCAGAATCAATAGGTGATGAAAAACATAAAAATCATCCAGAGATTTATTTGATTGAAACCATATGCTTCCTTACCAAGGCAGCTTTATAGTAAAACTAGTCAAATTTTATACGGTCAGTGCTCAAAGCATGCCTTTTTCACCACAGAAGTAACTGCCTTTCAGTTTCCAAAATATAGCATGTTTATACTATTTCTTAAAATTTTGAATTGGTGATACATTCACATTGTTCAATATGAAAGCTATATTAGTGAAAATTCTTCCTACCAGGGCTGTCTCTCACCAAGGTACAACTTTTATGAGTATCCTGTATATCCTCTCAGAGTTTCAAATAAAAGTATCCTTTCAGAGTTATCAGATATACTACGAAATGTAAAATAGATAGCTAGTGGGAAGCAGCCGCATAGCACAGGGAGATCAGCTCAGTGCTTTGTGACCACCAGGAGAGTGGGAGGGAGACGCAAGAGGGAGGAGATATGGGGATATATGTACATGTGTAGCTGATTCACTCTGTTATAAAGCAGAAACTAACACACCATTGTAAAGCAATTATACTCCATTAAGATGTTAAATAAATTAAATTAAATGCTATTCCATAAAATGTAAAAAAAAAAAAGTTAATATGAATATACAATCTTGTTTTTTCTGCCTTTGACAAACCAAAAATTATAGTTTTTTCAGTTCTTCACCTTGCTTTCATCAATAAACACATATCGTGATAATCTTTTCATACCAACAGCATTTTCATATATATGTGAATAAGTTTGGGGAAAAAATTAGTCTCTTATGAGTCTTCTAATTTCCACTGTTCCTCAGAATACTTCTCCTTTATTTCCTGTGTTTTATATTTGTGCTTTTTCTTATTCTTGATAAAGTTAGATTGTGGTTTATCTGTTTTGATTTATTGAAATAACACCAATAAGCACACATGTTGTATATACGTATGTATACATACATACATATATGTATATACATATGTCTGTAAGGGTGTGTGTTGTGTGTATACATGATTTTGATGAGAATTAAACTATAAATTAATTTGGAAAACTGACTTCATTATAATTTCAATCTTCTCATCCAAGAACAAAGACCTGATCCTTAATTTGCCAAATCTTCTGTTTTGTCACTTAGTAAAGTTTTTTGTTTTTATATTTGTTCCTCACTTTTCTTATTTAAAATTTTAAGTTTTTTTGGAGACTTTGACTAGAAGTCTAAAAGTTGAATTTTTTAATATTTAGAATGACTCAAAACATCATTTATTTTTCTTTTCCTTTCTTTGTTTTTGCAAAACTCAGCTGTTAAGTGAAAATGTTTTGGAGTCTACCAGGTTGTCTTTAGAGCCATATTTCACCATTTCCTAGCTGTATCCCTTGGGGCAAGTTATTTAACCTCTGTGGGCTTCATTTTCCTCATCTGTAACATAAGAATGATTATAATAATAGTACCTATATCATACTTAACTGAGTAATAGATATAATGGGCTAGTAATATTACCTGGTATAATATGCACATGAAAATGCTGCTGCTACTGCTGATGCATTAGAACAGTAAGTTGACTTGATAACCCTGGCAAGTGATAGGCAAGGGAGGTGAGTGTGTGTTTGCATGTGTTTCAATAAACAACTGCTTAAGCAAATTTGATTTACTTCCTTTTAATTGTCTTAAATCTTGCTTATTATGATCAGTTATCCTGTTGCTCAGGCCAAAGATGAAGAATCATCCCTGATTTATCTTTCTCACATACCCCACAACTCACCAGCAAGTCCTGTGGTTCTTCCTTTAAAATGTAACCCAATTCAGACCTCTGTGCACCAGCCCCACTGCTAATGCCATGTTCCAAACCATCATCTCTGTCATGGTCTGTTTCAGCAAGTCTTCCTGCTTCATCTCTTGCCCTTATAGAATCTGTTCATATAGCAGTCAAGTGGTCTCTTTAAACTTAAATTAGATCTCATCATTCCTCACCCAAAACTTTCTAATGGCTTTCCATCAAGTGAAACCCATATTATTTACCATGGCTTAAAGTACCTCTATGATCTGACTTCTGCCTCTATATCCATCACAGCCAGCCATTCACTTCCTCCTCAATCCTCCTCAGCCACATTGGCTTTCCTGCTGTTTCTTGAACAGTCTTGCTAATTCCTGCTACAAAACTTTGAACTTACTGCTTCTTTTATCTTGAAATCTATCCCTTTGGATCCAATATTTAGACAGTTTCCTCACTATTTTCAGATTTTGGCTTAAATGTAAGGTTGCCAGATTAGAAAATAAAACTGCAAGATTCCCAGTTAAATTTGAGTTTCAGATAAACAATGAATTTTATACTCTAATTATGTCCCAAGTATTGCATGGGACGTAGTTATACTAAAAAATTATTTGCCATTTATCTGAAGTTCAAATGTAACTGGTCATCCTGTATTTGATCTTCCAACCTTACTATTAGCTCTTCAGAGAGGTCCTCCTGGTACTCTCTGTCAAATAGACCCTTTTCTTCTTTAGTTGCTCTCTAATTTCCTACCCTGCCTTGTTTTTCTTCATAACACTTATCACTCCCTGAAATATTATTTAATTGTAATATGTTTAATTGCAATGTTTATGGAAAAATCTTTCTATCTAAAAATGTAGATTTCATAAGGACAAAATATTTCTCTTTTATTAAACCTTATTCCCAATGTCCAGCATGTAATTGATGCTAAAATATATGTATTGAATGGTTGAATGAAAGGCACACAGTTATGTTAAAATGAACATAACCTGCATTTTTTTAACTTTATTTTTTGGTCACGCCGCATGTAGGATCTTAGTTCCCCGACCAGGGATCGAACCCATGCCCCTGCATTGGAAGCTCGGAGTCTTAACCACTGGACTGCCAGGGAAGTCCCTATTTCTTACATTTTTTTTAAATATAGAATATTCCTAGAGGACTACAAAGCTATTTCCATCATACTGTCTCAGACAATTTAAAACTAGATGAGACTCTTCTGTTTCTCGAGATACCTTCTGAAAGAGATCACAACAAGAGGTTCTTTTTTCCACTATATGTTATCCTTATGCAACATTCAGGCTCAGTCAAGATTCTTAGATGATTAAAAAAATTTAAATCAGAACATTAATTTATGGCTATAAAAATTAAAGCTCAACATACTAATCTTACACATAGAAAAGATGAGTCTCAGAAATATAAAATAATTTTCCCAAAGCCATGAAATTAACATAAGTTAACATATCTGTTTGTATAGTTTACTACCTATTTTCTCCCCACTAGGTTATAAGCTTCCTGAAAACAGAAACTTTATTTGGTTGACTGATTGCTTACATGCCTTGAAGAGTGCTTGACATATAGTAGGTACTCAATTAATATTTGTGGTTGTATGATGAGTCAATGAACTAAAATCTAGCTCTTGTAACTAGATCAGCCAAGTGATCTCCCCATAAGATATGGCAAACTGTTTTATTTAACCATGATGGACATTGACTGAATTACATCAATTCTTCCATTTAAAAAACTAAAGAAAAATTCATTTACCATATTATAAAGAAACACCAAATTGTCAACATTTAATTAAGTCATAATATCCATGTATAAAAAGAGAACCCTGTCTTTAGAAAGTGTTAATTGACTCAAACTTCACAGAATGATACATGAGAAACTTAAAGCTTTAAATTTTCTTTAATTTGTCCAAGAGTACATTTACAAGATAGAACACTCTAAATTATCCCTACTAATGAGAGTCGCTGGAATATATCAAATAATAACTGTCTTTCATGGATTTCAATGGTTGTAAAACTTGTTCTCACTCTTCTGTAAAAAGAACAACTATATTCCAAAAGGATTTGGTGACAGAAGAGGATTTAATGAAAGAAGAACAGAGAAAATATTATTACCTTCAAAGATAAGCCCTGTGTCCAGAAGTATAAGTCAGTGGATTTCTGAGTGGACTAGAGTCTTATGAGTGACAGAGGGAGAATGTGGTATACCTAAATGCTTATAGGACCTGAAGGATAAATGAATAAAACAGGATAGCATTAGAATACATGTCCTATCTGAAATGTGCAATGTCTACTCACCAGGAAAAAATCATGGCCCCACTTGCCAGATCTCTCAATTTTTCAAAAGAAGCCAAAATTACTGATTTTTTAATAATGTGAAATATGTTGTTTTATAAATAGCACACAAGCCAAACAAAATTGAGGGTCAGACTCAATATGTATGTCAGAGATAAAATAAACAAACAGAAGAAAGAAGTTGGAAGTCATGAATAATACAAAAAGAAAAATAATCACTTTAAGAATCTAATTAACGTAAGTGGAAAGATAAGAAAAGTATTACATCCATAAAAAAGAACAAGATGCTATTAAAATATTTTTAAACATGAAAGAGCTTTGAAATGTAAAATATTCAAACAATGTAAAATTAATCATATGGGAAAAATTAAATGAATGGAGGATAAGGTCAAAATAATCTTTCAGACATTATAATAAAAAGGCAATAGGAAAAAAGATAAAAGAATTAGAAGATTATTCAAAGATGTCTTTCTCCCATATTATTAGAGTTTCAGAAGAAGACAAAAGTGAAAACGGAACAGAAGATATTATCAAATAAATAATACAGGATAATTTCCCAAAAGTGTTGGAAATGGGTTTCCAGTTTGAAAAGACCACTGAATGCCCAAGAGAATAAATTCTAAAAGATCTACATATCAATGTAAAATTTTAGAAGACAAGGAATAAAGAGAAGATCCTTAGATCTTCAAAAGAACTTCAGTCGCCCTTCATAGAATTACAGGGCATAAACAGTGAAACAGATAACAGAATGATATTCTGAGGAAAACTGATTTTCAGCCTATAATTCTAAACCAAGTCAAAATATCATGGTGGTAAAATAATCATTTTCACACAAGCAAAGATTTAAAAACTCGGGGCTTCCCTGGTGGCACTGTGGTTGAGAGTCCACCTGCCGATGCAAGGGACACGGGTTCGTGCCCCGGTCCAGGAAGATCCCATGTGCCGTGGAGCGGCTGGGCCCGTGAGCCATGGCTGCTGAGCCTGCACGTCTGGAGCCTGTGTTCCGCAATGGGAGAGGCCACAACAGTGAGAGGCCCGCATACCGCAAAAAAAAAGATTTAAAAATTCACTTTCCATGCTATTTTAAGAAAGAAGAATATATGTGATCCAAGAAACAGGAGATCCAACAAGAAGAAAGCAAGTAGAAATTCCAAGACAACAAGTGTCCTGGAGAGCAAATCAGTTCAGACTGGAGCAGAAGAAAGGTTATGGGAGAAGGAGGTGTGAGGTACAGATGTCAGGAATGAAAAGAGTTTAGGTTTTACTAGAGTAAGGGTTTTGTTTTGCTAGACAATTAAGTTATCAAGAGAGAGACAGACACAGAGAAGAGTTGAGGTTCGGGGGTTATTTATAAGGAAGTTTTGATAATTATGAATCATAGAATCTTCAAAGGCAGAATAGAAGTGAAGATCAGAAGTTGTCATACAAAGAAAATTTTTAAATTTTGTATCTAGAATCCTCAACAACTCTCTCTCATAAATTCCAGATTGATTCTCGTAGATATTAGAGCATATCTACGTAGGTACTCTGTAGGTACCTTAGGCAACACTTCCAAGAAAGGAAATATGTATACAGTCCAGAATCCTGGAAGTTATGATTCTTATCCTCCAACCAAAACATACTAAATATTTCCAAAGTATATTATTTCTCCCTTATCTTCCCAGATATTGCCTTAGTTGAGGTTTTCATCAATTCTCTACTGATCTCTTATAATAGCCTCCCACCTTTCCCCCCTACTCCTAATTTCTCAATCCTTCACTATATCTCTACATTGATTTTATTATTCTCCAACAAAAATCCTTTAATAGTTTTTTTTGTTCCCATAGAATAATGTTCATCATATCTGGCAAAGTATTTAAACAGAATTTCAATCTATTTTTGAAGCTTCATTTCCAGTTGTTCTAATCACCCTAAAAGGTTTGACGTTACCTAATATACTCTTTCTCAGCTCCATATCTAACTAAAATACCCCAAATGTGAAAAGGATCGAGAAAATGATTTGGAAAATGACTTATTCATTCTTAGCTAAAAAGAGCCAATTCTTGTGATTCACGTATTAAATAACTGAAATAATGGTTATTTGACCAGTGTCAGCACACGTATTCCTCACAGCAACTATGGATTTTGGAATTATTATTGTCATTTTATAGACAAAGAAAATTATTCTCATGAAAGTTAATCAGTTTGATCAAGATAGTAAAGCAATTAATGATACAGAACCCATGTTATTCAAAACTCCACGTGAATTAAAAGCCCATGTTTCACAGGTGGCATAATGTTGTATATGGAAAATACTAAGGAATTCACTAATAAATGAATTCAGGAAAGTTTCAGGATAAATCAATATACAAAAATCAATTGTATTTCTATACATTCGTAATAAACAATCCAAAAATGAAATTCAGAAAACACTTTATTTCAACAACATCAAAAAGAATAAAATATTCAGGAATAAATTTAACAGAAAGAGTGCCAAATTTATATACTGGATATAAAAAACATTATTGAAATTGCATAAAGAAGATCTAGATGAATGGAAAAGCCTGTCCATGTTCATGAAAAGACAGTAATATTAAGAGGACAATACTCCTCAAATTTATCTACAGATTCAGTGCAATCCCTACCAAAATCCTGACTGCCTTTTTTGCAGAAATTGAAAAGATGATACTAATATTCATATGGAAAAGCAAATGACTCAGAATAGCCAAAACAATTTTGAAAAAACAACCCTCACACTTCAAGTTTTCAAAACTTACTATAAAGTAATATCAGGACACTATAATACCAGTATAAGTTTAGACATAGATCAATGGAATGGAATTGAGTATTCAGATAAATCCTCCTTTATTTATGACCAATTGATTTTCAGTAAGGATGCCAAGACAATTCAATCGGGCAATAATAGTGTCCTGAATAAATGGTGCTGGTACACTGCCACATCCAAAAGAATGAATAACTCTTACCTCATACATGTACAAAAATTAACTCAAAATTGATCAAAGACCTAAGTGTAAGAGCTAAAACTATAAAACACTTAGAAGAAAACATAAGCAAAATCATCATGGCTTTGGATTAGACAATGGTTTCTTAGATATGACACCAAAGGCACAAGCAACAAAAGAAAAATAAATTAGACTTTATCAAACTTTAAAAAATTTATGAGTTGAAAGACACTATTGAAAAAGTAAAAAGACAATCCACAGAATCAGAGAGGATATTTGCAAATCATATATATGATTAGCAATGTGTATTCAAGATATACAAAAAACTCTTACAACTCAATAATAAAAAAAAATTTTATAACCCAATTTAAAATTTAGCAAAGAATCTGAATATTTTCCAAAGAATATTTACAAATGGCCAATAAATACATGAAAAGATGCTCAATATCATTAGTCATTAAAAAAATGTAACTCAAAACCACAATGAAATATCACTTCACATCTGCTAGGATGGCTGTAAAAATATATAGAGAGAGAAATAACAAGTGTCCATAGGATGTGGAGAAATTGGAGCCCTCATACATTTCTGGTGGGAATGTAAAATGGTAGGGCTACTTGGAAAAACAGTTTGGCAATTCCTCAGAAAGTTAAACATAGAGTTACCATATGGCCCAGCATTTCCATTCCTAGGTGTATACCCAAGAGAATCAAAAACATATATCTTAACAAAAACTTGTACACAATGTTCATAACAACATTATTCACAATGGTCAAAGGTGGAAATAACCCAAATGTCTATCAATAGAAGAATGGATACACAAAATGTGGTATATCCACATACTTGAATATTATTTGCCAATTGAAGCAAATGAAATACTGATAATGCTATAACATGGATGACTCTTGAAAACATTATGCTAAGTGAAAGAGGCCAGACAAAAAAAGGCCACATATTGTACAATTCCATTGATATGAACTGTCCAAATAGCAAATCCATGGAGACAAAAAGCAGATTAGTGGTTGTCAGAGGTTTTCAAGGTAGGGATGAGGAATGGCGAGTGATTTGCAATATATTAATATAAAATATATTAATATAAATGGTTCTTTGGGGATGATAAAAATGATAAATGATAAAAACATTACCATTATCTGGAAATTAGATAATGGTAATGGTTTTACAAATTTGAGAATATACTAAAAATCAGTAAATTTTATACTTTAATAAAGTGAATTACATGGTATATGAATTATATCTCAATTGGAAAAGAAATGATTCACTTGGTTCAGGAGATGAAAATCATCTTTGCTTTACCAGATGAGCCCAAAATTTAAAACCAAAAACTGCAACTTTGTTGGGGATTTCTAAAGGGGTATGAATCTGGGAAAGAAAATATTTTTTAACATCTGACTTCAACCAAAACAAACAAAAATTGGCCTCTATTCAAAGTTCAGAGGTGCACAAAGCACATCCATGAGAGAATGGAGCACTAGGAAACAAGGCAGGTGTTTTGCATGGTTGGAGTATAGGATACAAATGGGGGTTGGGGTGGGCAATACTTTAGGAAAGACATGGAAGTGAGTGAATGGTCTTTCATGAAAGGACAAGGAATTTAGATTTTTTTTTTTTTAACATAGACCAAGTAGTTCCAAAAACTAGCATTACTTAAGAATCACAGGAGAATTATGGTTTGCTCTGGGTATATGCCTAGGAGTGGGATTGCTGGGTCATATGGTAGCTCTATTTTATTTCCTAAGGAACCTCCATACTGTTCTCCATAGTGGCTGTACCAATTTACATTCCCACCAACAGTGTAGGAGGGTTCCATTTTCTCCTCATCCTCTCCAGCACTTATTGTTTGTAAATTTTTTAATGATGGCCATTATAACCTGTGTGAGGTGATACCTCATTGTAGTTTTGATTTGCATTTCTCTAATAATTAGTGATGTTGACCATATTTCATGTGCTTTTCGGCCATCTGTATATCTTCTTTGGAGAAATGTCTATTTAGATCTTCTGCCCATTTTTTGATTGGGTCGTTTGTTTTTTGATATTGAGCTGCATGAGCAGTTTGTATATTCTGGAGATTAATCTCTTGTCCATTGTTTCACTTGCAAATATTCTCTCCCATTCTGAGGGTTGTCTTTTTGTTTTGTTTACAGTTTCCTTTGCTGTGCAAAAGCTTTTAAGTTTAATTAGATCCCATTTGTTTTTTTGTTTTTATTTTCATTATTCTAGGAGGTGGATCAAAAAAGACCTTGCTGCGATTTATGCCAAAGAGTGTTCGAAAAGATACATACACCCCAATGTTCATTGCAGCACTATTTACAACAGCCAGGACACGGAAGCAACCTAAATGTCCATCAACAGAGGAATGGATAAAGAAGATGCGGTACATATATACAATGGAGTATTACTCAGCCATAAAAAAGAACAATATAATGCCATCTGCTGCAACACGGATGGACCTAGAGATTGTCATACTGAGTGAAGTAAGTCAGAGAAAGACAAATATCATATGATGTTGCTTATATGTGGAATCTAAAAAAAATGGTAGAAATGAACTTATTTATAAAACAGAAGTAGAGTCACAGATGTAGAAAACAAACTTATGGTTACCAGGGGAAGTGGGGGAGGGATAAATTGGGAGATTGGGATTGACATATACACACTACTACATACAAAATAGATAACTAATAAGGACCTACTATATAGCACAGGGAACTCTACTCAATATTCTGTAATGGCCTATATGAAAAAAGAATCTAAAAACGAGTGGATATATGTATATGTATACTGATTCACGTTGCTGTACACCTGAAACTAACACAACATTGTAAATCAACTATAATCCAATAAAAAATTTTTTTAAAAAAAGAATCATATGAGAAACTTTTGAACGTAGTCCACTTTCCTCTACACTATCACTTCAGAGCTGCTAAGCCTATATACCTCATAGAGGCCAGGAATCCATAGTTAAAATTTCCCCAGGTGATTCTAATGTATAGGCAGGTTTCAGAAATGCTTTTAGGCAATGGCTGCTTTGAGAAGATAGGTGATGAAGAAGTCCTGAATTAAAGCTGTGGCAATGAAGGTGTTAAAGGAAGGGAAGAATTAGAGGAACTTTTAGAGACCTAGTAAAATTCATTCCACAAATTCATTTATTTCAACAATTTTTATAAAGTATGTACTCTGTATGAAACGCAGTGCCTAAAATGTTAAAATCAATCCTCTTCGAGCCTTTATTCTATTTAACAAAATACAGCACGTATGGAAGCATAAGACTTTAAGTGATAACACTAAGTGAGATAAATGGTTGATGTTGACATCATTTGTTGAGAGAGGGAATTAAATAATAGCATCAGCAAACCTTTATGTGCCAGGCAAAGACTTTACACATATTCATTCATTTACTTTTCACAGTAACCATACCTGTGTCATCACCCTCATTTTAGAAATGTGGAACCATGCCATGGTGAAGGGAGGGAAGCCCACTACCTCAAGTGTGACAGCTGAGGAATGGGGAAGGAGGCAAGATTTGAACCAAGTAGTCTGGCTCCAGAGAGAGGCTAGAGTGAAGTCAATGCTTTATTCAACCAAAGCCTGATTTTTATTGAATTACCTATCCTTCCTTGACTTCCATCTCCAGGTCCTGCCATATTTATTCTGGAGCAGACATACTTTGCTTGGGGTCTACAGATGAGTTTCCGGAGGTCCATGAATCCTTGGCATGGTATGGAAATTTTTCATGTGTATGCCTAGTTACATTCTTCTTGGAGAGAGAATCTATAACTTCAGTAAAGTGATATATGTCCAAAAAAAAAAAAAAGATTAAAAATCTCAGGGGCATTCCCTGGTGACCCAGTGGTTAGGACTCGGCACTTTCACTGCAGGGGTCCAGGGTTTGACCCCTGGTGGGGGAAATAAGATCCCGCAAGCCATGCAGCTCAGCTGAAAAAAAAAAAGACAAAACAAAACAAAAAACTGTCTTCTGGCACTCATTTAACTCATGTCGTCACATGTATGATGAAGTCTGTAGCAGAAAGCTTTCTGTGGAAACCCATATGGTCATGATGCTTTAGAGTAGAATTCTCTTCTTCCCCACTCTCAGACACACACTGCTGGGTACCAATCAGCTAGAAGTCTCCTTGCACACTGTTTCCAACCTCAGTGCTACAACTAGGTCCTCCTTAATACAGGAGGGGAAAGCTTGGATCTGTTCCTTTATCATGTACTAAAGTTTTGCTTGTCTCTAAACAAATTATTATAAAATTTCATTAATTAACTAATTTATTGGATGTGCCTGAATGTGACTTCTCTGATCCCCTCTGGTCACACCTCCCACACTCACACTGCTCTCTGGCACAATTCCAACTGACTTCAAAGAGGGCTCTCCCCCTGAATGAGCACCAGGCTTAAGGAAGCAGCATTAGTTGGTCCTTGAGTATTTCAGTGGTGTCGGCTTTTCCCAGGAGAGACATGTTCCTTCCAATAATAGCCCATTCTTCCAAGGCAAATCTTTAATTTCAGAACATGACCAGTTAAGTTTAATTTTTAAAGAGAATTTCTCAGCAATTATTCAAAAGTAGCATCTACCATTTGCTGCATGTCTTGGGAGTTCGGAAAAAGAAAGGAAGAGAAAGACATTACGACAGCAATCCTGGTACTTAGAGCAGGTTTTTTAAAATGTAGTTCCTACACCTCCTGCATTAGAATAGCTCAGGATGCTTGTTGAAAATTGCTGATTCCTGGGCCTCATACAAGTGCTCTGAACCAGACTATTCCAGGAATCTGTACTGTTAACAGGCACTCCAGGTGATTCTTACACAATCTTAAGGTGACTAAGATGGCTGGGAGTGTCTGAAGCTAGTGCTTCATAGTGAACTACTAAAAACATGGGACTCCATATCACATTGCTAGAGATTATTCAGCCAAACTGCTAGTTCCCCTTAGCTCTGACACAACCTTGGGGGCAGAGGGAATGATGCAGACAGGAGGCATGCACTGAGGTGTCCCCTGCTGCCACATGCCTTTCAGAGTCACTGACTAAATCCTGCCTTGAAGCCAAGGCTGGAGAGCTCCAGGTTACACTTCTTCACACTCCTGCCTTCCTTGCAGTAGGTTTGGCAGTAGAAGCTATTCAAACCAAGAGACTCCATTGGATCAACATTATTTCAAGAGCTTATGGAGAAAAAAAGGTTTCAGGGCATAGAGATGAAAGGAAGAACTGTTTGTAAATCCTCCTCCTTGCACCATTTCACTCCCTGTTATTTACCCTGGACTGAACACAAAAATGAAAGTGAACAGGAGAGATGCAGACAATTTGGACAGTTAAGTAATGTGGAAATATCCTCTCCTATTTTCCCCAATTGCCAAATATTATTTTGATCTCCTTAGTTTTCAGTCAATTTCTCAGAAACTCTTCTAAAGCAATCTTTTCGGTCATCCGACTCTCAGAGACTTAACCTCCTGCTTACCTCCAGAGGCCCCCGTATCTTGCTCAATTCCAGAACCACCCACAATCCCCATTTTAATAACCCATCCCAATGTGCCCAATTTCCCACAATGTTAGCCTTTAGGCTCTCTTCATCCCCAATGAACAGCTGTCTCTGAGTCTTCCTTTGTTCTTGAATCTTCTGCAGCAATTAAAGAGGGAACTACAGAGCCATTTTGTGTATGGAATAGTGTTGATCGGGGCAGGCAAGCCAGAAGAGAGTGCTTACTTTTCTCTAACTTGCTTTGATAGAGCTGCCATAGAGCTGCATATGTTAGTCACAGCCTCTTAATAATAACCAAAATAAACTCTAATTAAAAAATAGAGGGCTTCCCTGGTGGCGCAGTGGTTGAGAGTCCGCCTGCTGATGCAGGGGACACAGGTTCGTGCCCCGGTCTGGGAAGATCCCACGTGCCGCGGAGCGGCTGGGCCCATGAGCCATGGCCGCTGAGCCTGCACGTCCGGAGCCTGTGCTCCGCAACGGGAGAGGCCACAACAGTGAGAGGCCCGCGTACTGCAAAAAAAAGAGAAGCCTAAACATTAATATCTTGTTGGGCTTAAGAATATTAATCAGTTTAAAGATGTTAAAAAAAAAAAAATAGCTAACTTCTGCTGTGTGTTCACCATGTGGCCAGCATTCTGTTAACTCCCTTAAATGCAGTGTGCAATTTAATCCTCTCAAGAATCCAGTGAGCTGGATTCTATTATTATGTTCATTTTAGAGATGAGAAAGCTGAGACTCAAAAAGATAAAATATGATCTCTAAAGGTCATATAAATATTTATTGATAAAGCTATTATTCAAATTCAGGACTGCTTGATTCCATGGTGAACCCACATTAACAGGATTGGGTCACTTTTGTATCAGATAGTATAGTTTTGCCCTCAAATAACAAAAAACCTTAGATGAGATGGGTTAACTATTTCAAATAACAAGAAGACTTGACTTAACATGTTTCCAGGGTTAGTTAAATCATGAGCTCTCCAATGACAGGGCTCTGGGTTATATTATCTGAGATGCTTTGGCTTTTCTCCTCATGATCATAAGATGGCTGCCATGGTGACAAATATCATCTCTTCATATGACAACATCCAAAGACAGAAAAGAAATGGGGAGGGTGCTCTTCCTACCTGTGTCTATTTTTATCAGGAAGAAAAATGTTCCCCAGAATACCCCAGCAAACACCCTTTTCTAAGTCATGAGTCAGAACTGAGTCACATGCCCCATCTCCACCCCAATCAATCACCGGCAAAGGACGACTCTGCCTTGTTTAGTCTAACCATAATTCAGCCCATGGAGCCTGAGAAGGAACCCACCTACCCTGAGGACATTGCCACGCACCTGAATTCTGGAACAGAATCAGAATCAGTTAATAGGGAAAAGCAGGGTATAGGCTGTTGTGTAGACAACCAACAGTGTCGCCTACACATTATCATTTAACTTTGTGCTTCACCTCTCCTCGATTTTCCAGGATTTCCTTCACCTATCCAGACTGCTGACTCTCCAGTGCCAGTATGAAAATACACCATATATTCTGTACTATTGTAACCAATGAGGAGAAAAAAAATTAAGTATGAAGATTTTAGTGTATTTTAATCAGGTAGAAAATGTGAGTCAAATGATAAATATATTTATCATCCATATTTTTAGGTTAAGGGGAATATTAGAAGTGACCTTGCCAATCTCTTCCATTTTGTAGACTAGGAAACTTGGTCCTGGATGGAATGAGGCTGCTTGTTCATAGTCATGCATCTCCTTAATGCTTCAAGAGGGTTTCTGCCCCACCAAACCAGATAAGAGTAGGGATAGGAGGAGGGTGTAAGAGAAACAGGTGGGGGCAGCAGTGAAGGAGGAGAGTAACAATCTGGAGTGTCTGGGAGTCCCAGGAGGGGAGTGGGGAGAGAACTTCCATCTGGGGGCCAATGAAACTGGGTTGCGTGGACTCAGTGTTTACTTCCCCTTGAGTGTAGACCTTCCTCTCACCAACCTGTGGATAATTTGCCTGCAAATAGCACTCAACACTTTGAACCTCCACCATTTCCAATTTAGTGTTGCTAGCTAATTTATTACTAAATCCTGCAGGGTAAGCAATTTTGTTTTCTGCCAAACTCATCTCAAGAAAAATAAAGCTAGGTCGGAGATTCCATTACTTGAGTCTCCTTTGGTTGCAAGTGACTAAAACTCATATTTCAATTGCATGTTAAGCAATGAGGCTCAGGTAACCAAAAATATCACCAGGATTCTCACCATCATTTATCTCTTCTCTGTATACCAGCCTCCTTATCTCATACTGCTGATGAACTTGGTAAGAACCTCACAGCTTCATCAGCAGAAGGAGACTACTTTCTCTAGTTCCAACTTCAAAACTCTCCAGGCCTAGTGACAATCATGGGCACACTCATCCACCAGGAAAAAAAAAATACAAGAAGTTGGAGAGGACCTAGGTTGTGTAAGACCTCAGCGGCTGCCATTCCACTCCTGGGGACCTTCTTAGTAAGGGTGGGGTTCTGAGCAAATAAAGTAGGGCTGAAAAAAGGTCAAACTACCTTTCAACTTACAGCATTAAAAGTATTAATTGTCCACTACAGGCTTGTATTTGGGAGAAAATGAGGAGAGGGTTCCATTCAGTAACTATTTTCTTTAATTTCATGGGACTCTGACAGTTTTTCAGTGCTTCAAAATATATAAGCATATATAAATAGATATCAGATTACATTAACCAAACAATTGATAACAAATCTGATATAGAGAACCAAATATAACAAATGTAAAATTAGAAAAATAAAATCTTGTGAGTCTTTTCATTTCAGCATAGACATGTCACATTTTAAAGTTGTGACATTCACTACAAGATGAACTTTGAATTCCTATAGGATGTCAACAGTAACTTAAATAAATATAAGTAGTTGTATTTATATAAGTTGCATTTAGATGAGTTGCATTTGACATAATCTTCCAGGATTTTGAATATGGATATACACTTAACAATTTATCATTATAAATTTTAAAATTTGTTTTTGTAATTATTAGAAATCCTGACTCAAAATAACAAACCAAAAGAAAGTGTTTATCATAAATAGCCATGAGTCCTAGAGGTAGTGGCAGCTCTAGCCCTGAGTGGCTTAAATTTTTCCTGACGGGTTTGGACCCTGACTGAAATAGAAATAAATTTCCCTTCCTCTTCTACTTCATGCTACCTGTATAACAGTTTTATCTCTATATTTCCCATTTGATTAATATTTACATGGGTATATCTAAATTTTACATATCTTTATACTGAAAATATATCAATATCTTTGTATTGAAAATGAAACAGAAACCTTAGCCAATAATGTACTTTTTACAGTCACAGATCATACATTATTGGCTAAGGTTCTTAATAACTGAAAATGGTATCAAATCTAGCTTGTTTAAGCAAAAAGGGATTTATTAGGGGGCATTAAGTATTGTACAGAATTTCTGGCAAAGCCACAGAGACAGGTTTGTATTATAGGCAGTCCAAAATAAAGGGAGCCAGGAGAAAGACTCGTCTACACCGCAGACTATTCTCGCAGAAAGTCTACAGCTGAGACTACACAACTGGGTGGCCAGAATAGTGGGACTTGATACTTGAACCAATACCAGAGCTGCCCCAAAAGAGCCAAATGTCTCCAACATTATGCATTAGAGAAGAGCTGACCTTCCCACATACCTGAGCCTGTGTCTCACCTTGCTCTTCCTTATCTCATTATGTCAGCCCAGGAGAACCTTGCCACATCTGGAACTTAAGCTTCACGGGAGCTTGGAAAGTACAGTTTCTGCCTTCCCAGTCTCAGAAGTGCACAGAGGCATGCCAAAAGAAAGTCAGAATCGAACTTAAACAAGCCAACCCAAAGTACTTGCCTCACATTTTGTACAATTTGTTGGCAATCTTCTCTTTCTGCTTAACAACAGGACGTTTTTCTAAGTCACTACACATAGATCTATGTGATGGTTAATTTTATACGTCAACTTAGCTAGGCTATAGTACCCAGTTGTTTAATCAAACACCACTAATCAAGATGTTGCTGTGAAAGTATTTTGTAGATGTGTTAACATCTACAATCAGTTGACTTTAAGTAAAGGCTATTACTCTTGATATTGTGGATGGGACTCATCCAATCAGTTAAAGATTTAGAGCAAAAATGACAAGTATCTATTATAATAAATAAACTCCAAAATCTCAGGTGCATAACCCAATAAATTATTTCTTGATGGTGTAAATTCGACCCAGGTCAGGCAGCTCTCCTCCATGTTGTAACTAGGCCATCTGGGACACATGGCCTCCAAGGCTTCTTGGCAGAGGGAGAGAAGGATGGGAGGAGACACACCTCTCCTAGCTGCCTCTATGGACTGTCCTTTCACATATATCCATTGGCCAGAGGTAGCCATGTGGTCCCAAGCTAATGCAAGGGAGTTTAGGAAATGTAGAAGAGAATATGGGTATTTGAAAGCACTAACAGTTTCTACCAAACAACCTTTCATCGCTAAAGGACATTTAACTAAACCATGTTAAACGCATGTTTCTTTTTTAAAAATTGTTAACAGGAAGGAAGGAAGGGAGGAAGGGAGGGTCGGAGGAAGGAAGGAAAGAAGAGATATCCTTCCCAGTTTAATTATTTTATTCCTATAGGATATATTTCTAAGTGGAATTATGGGACAAACTATATTCACATTTTAAACTTAATAGATACTTGAAAAGTAATTTCTGAAAATATGTAGTTTTACTCCTACCAACAGTAAGTAGAAAAGCACTTGTTTTTGCACACCCTCATCATCACTAGATGTTACTAATATTTTTAAAGTTTTCCATTCTGATGATGATACTTTCAAGGTCTAAATTTTTCTATTATTTAGTTTTAACATGTCTTCATATACTTATTATTTATATTTCCCCTTCTCAAATTGCCTATACATACAAGTGGCCTATTTCTGTTTGATGATATGACTTTTTCTTATTTTTAGGGAAAAGCTTTATTTTATAGGAATTAATCCTCTGTGTATTATTTTGTTGCAGATACATTCTTGCTGTCCTGTGTCTTTGTTTTGTTTGTTAATTCTTGCAATCCAAACTTTATTTTTATCTGCTCAAATCCAGTACATTTTTTCTTTATGACATGTCCTGTCTTATTTAGGAAATATAATCGAAACCAAAGTTATAGAAAAATAGTCCATTATAGTTTCTTCAGATCCATTATATTTTTCTAGTTTTTTCATTAGTCTGTAATTTATCTTTGTATCATGAGTTGAATATCAACTTTATTTTCTTCCAAATCAATGGTTAAAAAATAGTTTAAAACTTTTATCAAATAAGTCATTCTTTCCTCTACATAATGGAATAGAATCTCTAATATATATTCAGTTCCCTTACATACTCAAGCTTATTTTGGGCTCTCTGTTCAACTCTGTTGCTTTGCTTGCTTTTTCCTTTTCTCAGTCAGTGCATTTATTGAAAATTTTAAGATCTGGGATAGGACAAGTCCTCTTTTATTACATGCAGTTTTCAATATTTTCTTAGCAATGTTATACATGATTCTTTAATATAGTCCTGGACATCTGTACTTGCCTCTCCAGATTCACTTGCTTCTTTATCTTGGGAGACTGGCATCTGTGGATTGCCTCACCCTGAATCTCTTGCCTCTTGTTTCCATTTGACTTTGGCTATGAGAGGCACCAACGGATATGACATTCATTCACTCAGCTCCTTCCCAGCAGGGCTATGGTCCACGATCCTCCGTCCTCAGTGGGCCATAGCTCTCACTGGTGGTCCTCTCCTACAGCTAGAGTTGGAACTCTCTGTTCTCCACTCATTTTCCTTCATTCACCTTAAACCAAATATTGCGTGGGACATACTCATACTGAAAACTAGTTCATTTATCTGAAATTCAGATTTACCTGAGCATCCTGTATTTTGTATGGCATCTCTCCACCAACCCCTTTGAAAAGGGCTCGTCAGCCTCTTGACCTGTCTGCCTTCTCAATAATCAGTACATTACCCCACAGGATAAAACATTCCCAAATGCCAGATGTTTTTTCCCTAAGTTTCTGTCCTCCTCAGGTTTCTGGTTTGGTAATTCATCATTAGATTGTACCTTTGTTTGTTTTCAGTACCTTTAAGCAGATTTTTTAAATATATATATTTTTTATCTGTTATCTAGTTGAGTTCAGTGAGAGAGCTGACATGAACTGCCCACCATATCTGGAAACAAAAGCCCCCTTATTTATTTTTGACCCTGTCCTGTACCATGGTCCACAAGGTGCTGAACAGTTGCTGTCCAGGTGAAAGCAGGTGGTTTAATTTTGATCAAAATCACCATCCTGGAAGCAAAGTAAGGTGTGGGCCCCACCCACAGCTCAGGACTGGCTATGGAAGTCTTCTAACTGGGGGAGGTAACTCCCAGGACCTATTTGGTGTGTCTCTCAATCTCAAAGGGGTGATCACCTCTGGACTACTTCCAGCAACTCAAGTGAGCTCTGAAGCTTCAAAGACCAAACCCACTACACAGTTCTGATGCCCAGAATAATGAGTAATGCCTCTCTCTCTCTCTCTCTCTCTCTCTCTCTCTCTCTCTCTCTCTCTCTCTCTCTCTCTCTCCTCTCTCTCTCCTTCTCTCACAGTGTTTCAGTAATAGTGAGAATTTGAGGGCTCCTTCATTTTCTGGGAAAGTACAAATTTTTCCAATAAAGCTCTGACCTGCTCTAACCAGACCTAAATCTCCAAGTCACACCCATATACTTAGAAAAATGACTCCATACAGAGTCCTACTGATATCTGATATAGTTAAGGTGGGCAGTCTCCCACTTTATCATATAAACTTGAAGAAAGGATAGGCATTCAGCCTCAGAAACAAAGGAATATGATGTTATGAAGCCATGTCTAACTTCCAAAGTTGCAGCCTGTCTATCTAATGCCCACAGACTGGTAACACTCCAGGGGTATGTTTTAACCACAACTTATTCACAAAAGAGAGAACTTATTGCACGTACTATGTTGCAATTGCATTTAATATCACTATGAAATCCTCCTATGTAAGAACATATAGTCCTTCCTTTCTTATTCCTTTTTAATATGTACAGCGTTCAATTGCATTGATATGTCACGGTTTATTTGATATTATTTTAAAATTCAAAATTAACAAAGATTTTCTTACGGTCTTGTAGAAAAAGAGTCTTATTATACATATTTAATTTAATAGAGTAGTATGAATGAGAAAATGGCACTTTTTTAGCCTCCAAAATTAATATCTGGGCATAGTTCAGAATTGGTAGCCCAGAGGCAGCTTTATCAGCATTCATCCTGAAATAACATATTGGCCATATTGCAAACCTGCAGAGGCTACATGGGTCTGGGGGCTTGAGAATTACTTATTATCGCTTACCTTGTCCATAGTCAGCCCCCTTCACATTCTCTGTAGCAGCTGTTCTAAGATGTTATGATCCCTTTTAAGCTTGCTTTCCCAGATCATCACCATAAGTCATAATATTGCCTTGTGTTCCACAGAGAAAATTGAAATATTTGAGTGGAATTCTTCTCACCTTTCTATACTACAATCTCTGACTGACCTAAAACATTCTCATCCTGCCTTCTAGCATCTTGCCTCACACAAAGATATTTCTCTTCTCCACCTGGACTCCACGAGATGGTCAGATGCCTTGTGAGTACCCAAATAGCAATGCATTCAGCATTTAGGGGATTAAAGAACATGAACGTGTAACACGTGCGCCTGACCTAAGAGGTATGAAATAGAAGAAAACTGAACATTGAAAGGAGAAAGGAGATAAAATGTGCAATATCTTAAAGCTTGGTATTAAATATGAAGCTTCATGATATTGTAGAGTAAAATAAAGTTATAAAACAGTACACTGGGTAAAAATTCAAGCATAGCACTCTCAATGCCTATTAATACTTAGCATAACATTCCTGACAAAGTTGTATGACACTGGCAGTAATCTTACAAAACTGACACAATTGGAGGACTTCACTGACAGCAAGAAAATCCCAAATTTTAAATTCTCATTAAGCCTGAATCAGATTAATAAGCATATAAATTTTATATTATTTGGTATTAAAATAATTTTGGGAGCTTCCCTGGTGGCGCAGTGGTTGAGAATCTGCCTGCCAATGCAGGGGACACGGGTTCGAGCCCTGGTCTGGGAAGATCCCACATGCCGTGGAGCAACTGGGCCCGTGAGCCACAATTACTGAGCCTGCGTGTCTAGAGCCTGTGCTCCGCCACAAGAGAGGCCGCGATATTGAGTGGGCCCCCTTGCCACAACTAGAGAAAGCCCTCGCACAGAAACGAAGACCCAACACAGCCATAAATAAATAAATTTTAAAATTCACGACATATGTCAATATTAATAATAATAATTTTTGTAGGACTGAAAATAAATGGGTCCTAAAGAGAACGGAAAATGTAGAATCATAAACTTGGAAAGAATCACTATTTTCAAATACGTCAAAAAACATTTTTAAAAAATTTTGCCAATGTGTATCACTCCTTTTTATTATAAATCAATTTTATGGTCTCATAATAATTGTTTCATGTTCCCTTTTGGCCATTAGCTACTCACTAATGACTGTCAATGGTCATTATCACGCTATTGGAGGAAAAAGTATCTCCTTTTTATAACTACTTGTTTCAATTTATTAAAGACTATTTCTCCTTTTAAATTGATGTGGAATATTTTTAAATGACATTGATTATCCAAATAAGGCACAGGTAAACATTTTGTAAATTTTAGCCGAACATTTAGCCAAGCACGTGATTACAAAATCATGTATATTTTTGAATATACAGACTATATATTACAATCTTTATATACGAAAAGACTGGATTTCATGAAAGCATCAAGTATTTAATAACTAGAAAGTTCCATCAAACAGGTAAAATTATGAATTATAAAAAAATTGAGCAAAGGGTATTAAAATAAATAAAGTTTTAACTTTATTCAGTGACTGTCTAGGCAAAATGTAGTTGTGCACTTAGCACCTGTTCGAACAGTTTCTAAGAAATCTCTTTGCGGACTTCCCTGGCGGTCCAGTGGCTAAGACTCCACACTTCCACTGCAGGGGGCACAGCTTTGATCCCTGGTTGGGGAAACAAGATCCCACGCCACTCTGCGGGAGCCAAAAAATAACAAAAACAAACAAACAAACAAAAGAAATCTCTTTGTAGATTCTTAGGGAACCTTTGTGAGGAGTCATTTGGGCTTAGTGTTCAAGAAACAGAACTTTGTAGCCAGTCCAACCTGGATTCTAATCCAAGTTAGAGCACTATATAATCTTCTGTGGATTACCTGAATTACTTAATTTATTTCTGCAAGCCTCAGTTTTCTCATATATAAACAGGGATGAGAATACTGATCTCATAGCATTGGCATTGAGAAACTGAAAGAAACACATATATGCCACATAGCTTCACATATAATTCCTTCAATAAAGAGTAGTTATTATGATTAGTATCATAACTTATCATTTAAAACTAATGTCATTCCTATATACTTCATTTACATGTGTTCCAACATATTTAAAAATTTGTTTAAATTAAAGGAAGCTCTTGAAATATTAAACATGCTCATACTTTCTTCATTTGCTAAATGTAAAATGTATATTTTAGCCCTATCCCACCTGGATGATGAAAATTTATACATTTATTCATTTATTTTTATTTTGGATTTTTATGTAATTTTGTAATTTTTAATATAATTTCATTTTGAATTTCTCTGCACTGTAGATACAGAGAGCTCTGGAAGCCCCAGAAGTTAGCAACAGAAGGTAAGGGGAGCTAGAGGAAGAATAGGAGCACCCTAGAATAGCACAAGCCATGCCAAGGCTGAAGGAACATTCATTTGGAGGCAATTATGTTTCCTCTCATTTTGTTTTACTTTTTCATGCTGCCATCCCTGGAAGTATAAAGAGCTAATAAGGCTTTCTAAATGGCTGGTGCTGGTAAGTAGTCAAATATTTAGAAGCCAAGGGTCTTTAATCACCTAAGTGCTTTACAATGAATACTGATGTGACAACGGTACATATTTAATTGATTCCAAAGTGACTTTACGCTAAGTAATGGTTCACTAAAGAACTTGAAAACGTAGTTACTTTCAATTAAAAAGTATACATCTTCTTTTTTGTCAGAGTTGTTACCAGATGTGTCAGAGCAAGTCACCAGGTCACAGAGACTCTGTGGACAGAAACAGTAAATAGCAGCATGTGTGTGTGCACTTGTGCACCTGTGGGAGGAAAGATGGAGGAGGAGGGACTTGCAATAATTTTAAATTTGTCTTATAAATATAAGTGAATTTCCCTTAAAGAGCTCTAAAGACACAGCTAGTAGACCTGATCAAAATACAGCATTTTGAGAAGGAATACAAGAACACCAGAGTAAGCTAAGTTTACCAATTGCCAGTACTGGAAATACATGTCTTGTTGCAGCTAAATAAATCTCAACAAGGCTTGTGTAGATCTCTAATTTTGCTAGAAAGCACATCTATATTTCAAATATTCATAAATATTTCTTCTACTATTAGAACTTTTTTTATTATTGCAAGAGCTAATGTAAATCTAAGAAGCTCGATGAGCATTAATGTATAAAATTACCACCTGCTCACATAGACTTACTACTGCAATCATTATTCTAATTAGAAGCATGCTAGAATAGTTTGAAAGCCAGAAGCAGGTAATCAGTGATTTAAATCACTGGTCTTATTACCTACTAACAGAAATCACCAAGAGAAGTTGATTTTTAGGAGAATCAGAACAGCTGGAAAGAAAGATAAGGGGAAGGGAACTTGCAGTGAAAGCCTATTTTCACTGAGCCCTTCTGAGAAGTTTAATGAGAAGAATGATGTATTTATTCTGTAAAGACATTTTAATTCTGCTTTCATAAAGGAAGAGAGCATTTACAATGACATCCCTTTAACAAACACTGTTTATTTATGATAAATATTAAGTTCAGCCAGTGTTGCCAAGAAATCATCCACATGGGTGATGCATTACTATTGCACTAAGCAAAGTTAAGAGATTTAATTTTCTTGGAAAATAATGGATTTAAATTATCTTGAATCACATACCTGTTGTATGTTTCTCATCTAAGTATTGCTTTGATAATTACAGTAAGGAAATTTCTCCTCTCACCTCCCCACACACATATAAACCAAACACAGACAGAAGAACGTGTATGTACACCCCAGAAGCACACTACCATAGCTACAAAGTTTGGTTTGCTGTTTACATATGAATAAGAGTAGTTTTTGAAATGCATTATTCTAAAAGAGACAATGCATGATACCAAGATGGCAATCATATATTTTGAGGACCAACTGCATAAAAAAAAGTGCTCACTTTCTTTAGTCTTATTAAATTTTCTAACCATACAGAAAAAAAATAAATAGGTACGAGACAGCTGGAACTCATAAAGTCAGTTTCTCTGTTAAGAAAAATGTTTTTATTTCATTCAGTCCAATATATGAGTTTCATACACTTAAAATGTACTTGACAATACAGTAGTCTCCCTTTACCTGTGGGGTCTATGTTCCGAGACCCCCAGTGGATGCCTGAAACCAAGGATAGTACTGAACCCTACAGATGCTATGTTTTTTCCTATACATACATAATTATGACAAAGTTGATTTTATGCATTATGCACAGTAAGAGATTAACAAAAATAGGTAATAATAAAATAGAACAATTATAACAATATACTGTAATAAAAGTTATACCAATGTAGTTTCTCTCTCTCTTATTGCACAAATTTAATTCCTGTTCTGTCTTAACTAAGTACATGTCACACACTGTGGCAGTAACTTTTGAAGTGTGACAGCAAAACTAGCATGAATTTCTTTTTCCTTCTTCACAATTTCACAAATGGAAGATTCGTTCGTACTGCAGATCTTAGCAACCTCACCACACAATTTTTTTTCCTTATTAATTCGAGAACTTGAAACTTTTCACTTAAAGGAAGCGCTTTACAGCTTCTCTTTGGCATATCCAAATGCCAGCATCACTATTCTTGTGTTCGGGGGCCATTATTAAAGCAAAATAAGAGTGACTTGAACACAAGAACTGCTATAACATGGCAATAATCTGATAACTCAGATGGCTACTGAGTGACTAATGGGCAGGAAATGCTGGACAAAGGGATGATTTATGTCCCAGGTGGGACTGAGTGGGACAGTGAGAGATTTCATCACTCTACTCAGAATGGCCGCAATTTAAAGCTTATGAATTGTTTATTTCTGGAATTTTCTATGTCATATTTTTCAGACCACAGCTGACCATGGGTAACTGAAACCACGGAAAGGGAAACCACGGATAAGGGGGGACTACTGTTTTCTCACTGGTACACAGGGTACTAAAGATCTCAGCCTTTAAGAGCCTCATAAAAAAAATGTAATAATTGAAGCACAATAGAAAACACAGTATTCAGGCACCAAAATAATCCCAAATGCCTTACAATTAGAAATAAGAAAGGTTACCATGAAGACTGAGTATGTTAGAACTCTTTAAGGAAAGGGCTGGCTTCAAACAGTGCCTTGAAGAAGATTTAGGATTAAAAAGTTAGAAAGAAAAGATGACATACTTCCTTCCCTTAAAATTACTGTTTGTAATATATTTTCCATTTCCCATCAAACTTATATTCACAATATCAGTATCAACTAGAAATAATATACCCTTGACATTTGAAAGAGGTACACCAGAGAAGTTTCTAATTCTCAATTCACAAATGCTGCACCATCATAAAATTTTTCCCATGAAATAAAACTGATTAAACATTTTAAGTTGCCCCTTCTGACCCTTAATAAGATTTACTATATACGAGAAAACTCTGGGAGATACTTCTGGGGGCAAGAAGAGTACCTAGACTCTCTTCTTAGCACGCAGAGAATGGAACATAGTGACACCAGTGAGATGATAAATAGCTGGCCTTTGGGAGTGATGGACAGTTCAGGAAAATCTCTACTTCCTCAGGGTTTACTACATAACTCAAGGTGAGGAAACTTTTGTGCACCCCTGAACCACATCTAGAGCTTTTTAAAAATACAAATGCTGTGACTCTCTCCTGTATATTTTAAGGAACACCAAGACATCTGCAGTTTTTGTTTCCTATAGGATTCTGATGTACACCTCCTACTAGAACCACCTACTAGAAAATTTACCAGCCCAAAACATCTCATTAAGTCATATTAAAAATCTGTAATTAACTCCACTCCCAACATGTCAGAATTTCCTTCTGTAAATATTTCTGAAACATAGAGAAATAAAGTTTAATGTTTACACTGAAATAGTAACTTGATTATCAAAATAAGGACAATAAAAAAAGCAAATGCTAACCAGAGAAGATGAGTATTTATAAAATGCCAGAAACCTCAGAGTTATGATGTCTTGGTGAAAAACATGATTTCAGTCTTTAAGAATGATTTTGGGAATAGTCTGACGCAGTGTTGGAGAAAAATGTTGTATTTTAGAAAGATAATGCAGCTTAATATTTCCATTTATTCATCATCTATAATCATACAGTGAACAAAACCTGTTTACAGAAGAACCTTCCAAAAGAATAATTTGGGGAAAATTGTAAGTTTATTTCTTTAACCTAGTCTCTTTTAAGGAACCAAATTGTTGCTCCTTACATAAAATTATAGAAATTGACCTGTTAAATGCCCAGCTCCTGCCAATCTTAATGATGCTCATTTACCCTCTATGTTTACCCTCCAGAAAATTTCTTTATAAAAAATATACTGCTGATTCTCTGAAAAACAAAAATCTTTTTCATTGGAAATATCAGTGTAAGACACTTCCCCAAAAGCCATATATTTTACTGAAAAATAAAAAATATATTTTCTTGGAAGGGAATATTGAATATTTAAATATGTCAATTATTCAAATATTAATGGATGACATTAATAAAAATTCACAAACATCTCAAGCATTTTTTTTTCTTTTTTTTTGCGATACGCGGGTCTCTCACAGTTGTGGCCTCTCCCGTTGCAGAGCACAGGCTCCGGACACACAGGCTCAGCGGCCATGGCTCACGGGCCCAGCCGCTCCACGGCATGTGGGATCCTCCTGGACCGGGGCACAAACCCGTGTCCCCTGCATCGGCAGGTGGACTCTCAACCACTGCGCCACCAGGGAAGCCCTCAAGCATTTTTTATTAAATTGATATATTAGTTTCCTATGGCTGCTGTAATAAGTTACCACTTGATGCTTTAAAAGGACACACATACAATTCATACAATTCTGGAGGTACAAGTCCACAATCAGTTTCACTGCACTGAAATCAAGGTGTAGGAAAGGCCATGCTCCCTTGGGAAGTCCTAGGGGAGAATCCTCTTCCTTGCATTTCCAGCTTCTAGACCTGCATTCTTTGTCTTCCTTGGTTCATGGCCTCTTGCTCCATCTTCAAGGCCAACAGATAGAATCTTCAAATCTCTCTTTGCTCCATCTTCATATGGCTTTCTTCTCTGTAGTTAAATTCCCCTCTGTCTCCCACTTTTAAAGTCTCTCATGATTACATCTAAGACTTGTCTAGATAATTCAGGAAATTTTTCTCATCTCAAGGCCCTTAATTTAATTATATCTGTAAGGACTCCTTTTCCATGCAAGGTAACATTCACTGGTTATAGGGATTAGGACCTTGATACCTTTGAAGGCCATTATTCAACCTACCATAATTGACAATATGGTTATTTATTCATTGGAAGTATAATATAAACAAGTAATAGAAGGTGAAAAAAATTTTGGAAAAGGAGAGTGAGGAGGGGAAAATTGTCTTACTAGATAATAAATTACAATTTAAACCTACAGTAATTACAGAAAAGAAAGGCACCAGTGTAGGTATCCAGCTAGCCTTCTTGTATACATGAGAACAGAATATGTGATAAAACATCATCAGCCAATGAAGAGGAAATTGATTATTCAGAAAATATGGTTATTTTTCTTTAAAAAAAAAAGACAAATTAGAATATGTCATGTGACATCACACCCCAGGATAGAAGGCCTAAAAAGCTGAAATCATAAAAAAAAATTAAAATATATTTTGAGAAAATAATAGATATTTAACTGATCTTGTCATAGGTAAGGACCTTCTAAATATGAAGAGTGAAAAAAGAACATAAAGGTAAAGTTCAGTCAACTTGAGTGTATAAAAATTTTTAAAGCATATCTATCAAAAATATAAACAAAATTAAAAATCAAGCAAGAAATTGGAAAAATATTTGCAATAATAATGTAGACAACTGGTTAATATTCTTAATATAAAATTGGCCATATTAATAAGAAAAATGTAAAGCTAAAATGGAAGAATGAATAAAAAGCCCATTTCTAGAAGAAGAAATACAAATGTCTAATAAACATGAAAACCTGATTACTTCTGAGTAATCAAATAAATACACGTTAAAATAAGGAAATGTTATTTCTTGCCTGTAAAATTGCATTATTTATGAAGATTAACATTCAATGCTGCTCACAGTATGTAAAGCAGGTGTTCTCAAACACTGTCACAGAATATAAATCGTTATAATCTCTACAGAAAGAAATTTAGCACAAAGGTTTAAATAGAGACTTATGTACAAACATAGCAATGTTTCTTAAAATAGTTTTTAAAAAGTGAAAAAAACATGTACAATAAAACAAAAGTGAACAAATAAGCCAGTGTTATCCATGTGACCAAATAAAACACAAACATTAAAAACTTACGTTATAAGCATATTTTAATCACCAGAAATTATCCACAGCAAAATGCTAAGTTATTAAAGCAGAATGCAAAATTAGATATACCTATATTCAAACACAAACCTACCTTATATACAGTTCTCAGAATATTGCTGGGAAAATCTTATGTGGACAAGTGAATCAAATCAGTCAGTAATAAAAATTTAATAAACTGTGATATTGGCTATGAAGAAGCAGAGGCTAGTAATAGGGTATAATTGGAGGATAAGAGGGGTGGTCTCCTTAGATGGGGTAGGCATGAAAGGCCTCTGTGAGATGGTGACATTTAACCTGAGACCAGAAGGGAGGAAAGAAGGATGGAAGGAAGGAAGGAAGGACCCAGCAAAGAGCCTGTTAGACAGCATTCTGGACTGAGAGACCAGCCTCTGCAAAGGCTCTGTGGAAGGGAAAGAGCTTAGCAGTTTCAAAGTTCTGAAAAAAGAGGCTAATAGGGTTGGGAGGTAGAGGGTAAGAGGCAGAGAGGCTTGGGTTGTGGTTGGTGGAGAATATAAGTGCTCAGATGGTAGTCACAGTGGTGCTTATACCTAATGTTTATGTCCCCAGTTATTTATTTATTTAATATGCCATACTTGTAAATATCTGTATTCTTCAATTACAATTATGATTAATAGTTTAATCCTAATGTAAAAAAAAAATCTCATTTAATTATTATTATTTCCCCTTTTAAAAGTGAGGAAACTGAGGCTTTGAGAGTACCTTGGCCAAAATCACACAGTTAGTGACAGGCAGAGTGAGATTTGAACTGGGACCACTGCACTCAGAGCCTGCACTGTTAGCCATTCTTTTATACTGCTTTTCTGGAATATTATTATTTAGCACATAATTTACAAATTGGGAATTCATGATAAAAAGGGACAAGTACTTGTCTTGGCACAGCTGTTTACTAATTATGTAATCTCAAACTAATATTTTTCTAGACCTCACTTTTTTCATCTCTAATATAGGGCCAATTACACAATCCTTCCTACTTTATAAGAATATAATAATAGACAAATCTATTTAATTCTTCTTTGTAAGCTGTATGTGTAGGACCTATGATATTCCTCTAAATGAAACCAGATCTATTCAGTGTCCAGTCACTATATGAAAAAGCTCACAGATGAAACAACATGCTTGAATTAAATAAAAATTCAGAAATAAGTTAGCAATACTAACTCTAAAACTTGCTTCAAATTACAGAGCTCCATTAAATCAATTGTAACATTTCTGTTATTACCACATTATATGACTATAATGAAGATAATAAATACCTGTCATTTACAGGGTTTCTCTCATCTAAATATTCCCATTGAGCTCAATCAACATTATGTGCAAATTGATTATGAGCTCTATACAGGTGAGACAGAGAAGGCAGTGTAAATCACACTAACACTGCGGCTCTCTCTCCATCAACTCTTTAACCCAAGCTTACAAATTGGTGCAAGAACAAGAGTCAAATGCTTTTAAAGATAATGAAAATGGAAGATAATTCCAAGAAGCCTCTTATCAATGGTCCACAGTCTAGCAAAAGGACTTAGAAAATAGGGGGAATAATTTGATAATATAGGTCTCATCACTTGCATTTAAATGCTTAAGGTGGGGCTATACTTTTAGAAGAGTGGTCAGCTTTATAAATCATCTGAATATGAGAGAAAAACACAGAAACTTTCTTTGTGACAGGTTATGGCTATGCTGTTATAGGTACATCTCCTGGCACTTTCCCAAACAACAAGAATCAGATGCTCCACTCTCATGCCTTCGTGGTTTTATTTCCCAAAGGGCAGAGTCCAATTCTCACTTCTTAATCTCGATAAAATACTACATAACTTCCCAATAATGATCAATAACCACTTAATAACATTAGCAATTACCCAGTGTGCTGGGCCGTGCTACCCGATGCAGCAGCCACTGGCCACAAGTGGCTACTGGGAACCTGAACACAGCTATGAGACTGAGAAACTAAATTTTTTATTTTATTTCATTTTAATGAATATAAATTTAAACTTCAGAACTTCTAAAATTTTAATTATGTTTGGAACAACCTGGATATGTGAATCTACTTTGTCAGCAGTAAATTATATGAAATCTAAGCACACGGCAAGTATTTCTAATAAAAATTTAGCATACAGATTGAGATGTGCCGAAAACAAATAATACACACAAGATTTGAAAGACTTAGAAAAAAAGAATATAAAATATCTGAATAATAATTTTTATATTGATTATGAGTTGAAATGATAATGTTTTAGATATGTTGGGGTAAATAAAATGCTCTTTACACGTGCTTCAATTTATTTATTTTTATTGTGACTATTAGAAAAATTTTAAACTATCTATGAAATCTACATTATGTTCCTATTGGACAGCTGTTCTGGGAATTTGACTATTTGCACCTCTCTGCATTTCCCCTTAATGGCAGGAGTCACTGAGATAATTCAAAGAGCTGAATGAAAAAGCACAAAATATTTCTAATGTTGACTTCAAGAGTGGAATGAAGTCCTAGACTTTCATTATTTTCCCACTCTTTAAGCACAATTAAGTCCATCCTTCAGCTTCTGGACCTTGACCTTCTCCATCTCTTGGCCCTTTCCCAGCCTCCATCAACTACCTCAGCTACCCTCACTAGCATTTCACATTCCTAGCTCTTTGCTCACATTCCTAACTCTTTGCTCATGAGTCCTGATAACCCACTTATAAGCACACCATTGAATGTCCCACAGAAACTGTTGAAAACATTTTTCAGTTCTTTCCAAGTTCCCAAACCCTTACCCACATCAACAGTTTGAGAGAAATTCAAAGCCAATGGTTCCCTTAGCTCCTGCTCCCTTCCTTTCAACCTCAAAAATTTCCTAAATCATCCCTTTGTATCTTCTTTGATTTGTTCTGCTTCATTCCAAATCTAATAGCTTTCTCTTTACCCATATTTTTGTCTGAATCTTCTAAGTAGCCTGGCTTAATCAGCCATCTCCCTTCGGCCTCTCATAACTTCCACTTCTCCCCATCTGTTGATTACCTCTCCTCCATCCCCTTCAGATGGATAAGCCCCAACCCTCCTGGACTCTGAGTCAGAGCAGGGAGAGTGCCCTAAGCAGGCTTTTGTGGCTTCTCTGAGCCAGATCCCCTGTCAAGGCTGCCTGGAGAGTCCCATGTCCCCATCCTTTGGTTCAAGGTTTACTCCAGTCAGTAATGCTGATGAGTAAAACAGTGAGTAACCCGGTTCACAATTATAAAATGTCTAATTTAATACTGATATAGACTAAAATCAGAGAGTGAGGTGACAGGCCTGCAATACCAGATCATCTCAGAATACCAGCTTGGATTTATGTACTTTTGCAAAATTCCAGACCCCTCCCTCCTTTGTTCTCTCTTTACTCCATTCTAGGCTCCTACCCAGGACTTCCTCCAAGTTCCTGCACTGGAGCAAAATCAGGCCACACTTCCTGTCATTATCATGTCATCATAGTCTGGGGAGTGGCTGGTGCCCAGGCTCCCTTGTTCATCCCTCCTTAGTTCTTCCTTGGAGATAGCCCTATTGTTAGGTCACCATATGTGACCAAAATCGCTGTGATCAAAACTGCTTAAGAGCCAAATATCCTTTTCCTGCAGTTCTCTGATATCCCTGGTATTAAACTGACCTATCTATTTTCCACTTTTCTTATCCTCTGGTCTGTTTTCTGGCAGAGGCCTACTTTCATTTGCTTCTATCTACGTATTTCTACAACATGATTAGAATTAACTTTAATTGTAGCTTATTCCCCGTGATGATTCTTTCATTCCTTCTCCTTCACCTACAAACACATTCAAAGCATATTCCAAGAATCAGCCCTCTTCCTTTTCCTCCTCAAGCTCCTATTCCATCTCTTCCCTTTTATGAACTCCTCAACGTTTTGCAGTCTGAGTTCCACCCCTCCCTGTTTCCTCTAGGGAAATTACGTTTTTAGATCATTAATATCTGCCTGATTAGCAAATTCAAATCTTCACATTCTTCATCTACTCATTCTGTCTGCTTTTCATAACTCCGTCTCCTGGCTTCCCTGGTAGGGTATTTTCCTGGCTTCATGATTGGGCTTAGTCAGCATCTTTTCTTCAGCCAGAGTCCATGGGTATTTGTAAGGATCTGAGGCTCTTTGCCTTCCACTCTCCATGACTTATGTAGTAATGATTCCCAAATAAGCTCTCCATTCCTGATTCAGATTATGCATCTTTAATCACCTGTGGGAACCCCTTTCATGGAAAACCTACAGGCATTTGATATTTAATATATGCACCACTAAAGGTACCATCTTTCCCCACTAGTTCTTCCTCTCTACCCCCAAGTTTCCTTTATCTGTTATATTCTTTATCTCAATAAATAGAATCACTATCTCCCCAGTATTTTAAGCTCAAAACTTTGTAGACATCTTCAAGTACTTTATCTTTCTGTTTAAATATTTTCTTTCTCTATCCCATCCAAGGGGTATCAAATCCAGTCAGTTGGTTCTTGAGGTATCTCTCACCCTCAGTCCTTCAATCTGGTCTCCTTGCCATTGCCTGAGGTCTAGTCATCATTAAAGCTTGTCAGGAGCATTCCAACAGTTTTCTAAGTGTTTTTTCCTCTTCTGTCTTGTCACCAAAATTAACTCCAAACACAAGCCTTATCACATCATATCATTCCCCTTCTCAAAACATTCAGTGGCCCCCAGCTGCACATAAAATCAAATCAAATATCCTGTATGAACTGGTTGTAGCAAATTTTCCATGTTACATCTTATATGCCACCCCCGTTGTAACTGGTGTTATGGTCACACATGTGATTTACTGCATCACAAACATTTCCTACTATTTCCTGACTCTGTGCCTTTCCCATGATGTCCCCTGAGCCTTCAATACTCTGACCTCATTTCCCCCTATTGAATTTCTGCACAGTCTTTAGGCAGCGCTTCCTCTATCAGGTCTGCTAGGGATCCCTTCAGACAAAACCAACCTCTCCCCCCTCTATTTGCTATTACACTTTCTACCTCGACTCTAATTCTTACCATAGGCTGCAGTGTTTGTTCTCCTTGTGATGGTCTCTTCACTAAAATGTGAGTTACTAGAAGCAGAAATCATGCCTCATTCTACTTCATTTCCCTTATACTTTTCAGAGTAGGTAGATGCACAGTAAATGTTTACTCAGTTGTTGGAAGAAGACACTAGATTATAACAAAAGGCAACCTTTCCTTAGAAATTATAAAATTCTAAGAAGAGCTCTAATATTTGCCATACTAGTCAGGTGTCTTTCTTTAAGGCTAAACAGACACTCAGGAGTCCTGAGTATGGCATAACTCTTAGAGATTAAAATTGCTTTCCATTGAAGGAAACTACAGTCGGCCCTCCATATCTGCAGGGTCTGCTACTGTGGATTCAAAAAACTGCAGATCAAAAATATTTTTTTTTAATTCCAGAAAGTTACAAAAAGCAAAACTTGAACTTGCTGCACAATGGTAATTATTTACATACCATTTACATTGTATTCAAAACTATTTGCATAGCATTTGCACTGTATTAGGTATTATAAGTAATCTAGAGATGATTTAAAGTATAAAGTATAGAGGAGGATGTACATAGGTTACATGCAAATACTATGCCACCTTATATAAGGGACTTAAACATCTCAGATTTTGATATCTGTGGGGGGTCCCGGAACCAATTCCCAGGGATACTGAGGGATGAATATATTTAGCTTTTCCCTTTCCAATTCTTTCTATTGTTTTATAAAATGAAATTGTATAAAATCTCCAAAAATAAGATTGAAAAATGAGAATCTGTATGCTTCCTATAGCTGAACTCACAGGGGTTTTCCTTCAGATAACTTCCCAGCTTCTTTCATATTTTGTCCTTTTACATACTCATTCAGTCAACAAATATCTACTAAGGATACTAACTATATGAAATGAGTTATGTGCAACATTTTAATTAAAAGAAAACAATTATAGACTCAGGTGAGAGTTACTAAGGAAGCTTCCATGGAATTGAACCTTGGAGGAGGGATCTTCTATGAGCAGATACATGGTAGACAGGGAAACTGTACAGCACTTTCCAAGTTGGAAGAAGGAAAGAGGAACAGTGAGCCAAGGCACACAAACAATTGCTACATATATTACTAAGAAGTGGAAACAATCAAGGTGAGCAGTCTAACTAGAAGAGATGGTTTACCCTATAATCAAAATTTTCAAGATGTATTAGGTATTAACTCCTTCCAATGAAATCAGATGAAGGGGCACAACATGTAAAATAAACAAAACTACTACAGTAAAAAGTGGAGGGGAGTGAAACATGGGAGCCCTGCCTGCTGAGTTGCCTCTTGACAACACCCTCCCCACAGTCCCAGAGTTCCCTCCCTGGAGTTCCTTCCAGTAAATGTGGAAAATCACTAGCAAAGTGAAAAACAGAAAATAAGATCAAATAGAATGGAGACCAAATTATGGAGCACGATGTTACCTGACCTCAACGCACACTTACTAATTGAGGCTTCTTTCTCACAGTGTATAAGCCACTGCACATGTAGGTCCTTTATAATTTGTAAGCTAAATAAATCATTTTTTATGTCCACATGCTAGTTTCACACTTGGCACATAACTGGTGCCAAAAAATATTTTAGAAATTTTGAAGCGAACTGACAAATCGATGGCTGAGTGAATGCCAGCCTCCGCTGAAATAAACAATGTCTTCCCAAAGGCTTTGTCAGTAGTTCTCTACAACCCAGTTTATCCCCACCCACTTCCAGTAGAGAATTAAGTTTTGAACATAAATGCACAGCCTCAGGCTAAACCAGCCTTAACTAGAAGACTTCATTGTGACTCCATCTATATCAGAGCTTAAGACTGCATATCCAAAGCCTTCATGATGATTCGTAAAAGAAAAGAAACATCCCAAAGCACACTTCTTTCTCATTGCCTTAATTAATAATTCACAGACTTCCTTAAGGTGCAGAGGCTTGTGCCGGCTATTTTGCAGATCTCAGAGGAAATGCATATCCTTTATTTAGCGTGAGTAATACTAAAAGGCACAATGTGGTCCAAGGTTTAGCCAAAATCTCATCACATGCAAATAACCTTAGTGCATGGAAAAGACGTCTGGGAATGGGCTTGAAAGGATGACAATGGGCTGTTTTCTATTATGTTCTTGTAACCTGTTGGGCCATAGACATACAAACACTTGTGTTCTTTTAACGTGGGGATAATACAAGTAGAGAAACATCATGATTAAGGGAGCATTAATGCATATGGACAGGGCCAATTAAAAACAACAGATTCTGTATTTCATCCAAATAGAAAAACTGAAAAACCTCTTGGGTTTATAGGATAGAGGGAAATAAAAGCAGTAGTTTGATTATTTTTAATTGAAGATATTTTTTTAATTGCCATTATTTTTAAGATCCCTGAATCTTCCCCTAAGCAGCTGTTACCCCCCTATATGTTCCTTAAGTGTGAGAAGAAAAAGAAAACACTATGCATCTAAAATGACAGCTTTCTCTTTCTCCCCTCATTTTATCTTTTGCCTTATATCTAATTGCCAGTTAGAGTTCTCTGGCTATGTATCTCATAAGCCCCTAACTTTTGATTTCTGACTAATAAATCTCATTATTATCTAGGACAAAGAATTTATTCAACACTTTTTTATGAGGCGTCTAGTTGGTTCCAGACAGTGTGTTAGTTGCTGAGGATGTACTGATTTAAAATAAATGAATACAGAAATAAATGAACAAACATGCAAAAAAAACCCTCCTCAAACTTAGAACCTAGTGTGGGAAACAGACATCAATCAAATAATCATAAAAACAAATGTAATGTTACAACTTTCACATAAGATATATGGTATCATGCAAGGATAACAGGAGAACCCACCTGTTTGGTGAGCTCAAGGGTATCTTCCCTAATGTATATCTTTTGTGCTTACAGTGGAAGGATGCATGGGAACAAGCTAGGCAAAGGAAGTGGCGTGAAGTGGAGCTTGGTGGGGATGAAGATCAGAATTAGCAGAAGAAATGGAACATCATAAGAAGTGTTTTCAAGATTCTCAATAGGACCAGTGGGGTTAGTGCAGTGAGTACAGAGGCATGATTCCAGATGAGCCTGAAGAAGTAAGTAGGGGACAGCCATACAGAATATTGTAGGTCATGACAAAAATATCTGGTTTTATCTAAACACAATGTGAAACCATTGGGAAGTTTCCACCAAGATTTGGGATGATTTGATGTGATCAGGTTTGTTTTTTTTTAAAGATAGCTGTGGTTGCATTATTTAGGAGGCAAGAGAGCTTTGAGGGAAACTAGAGGTAATGACAGATTGGACTAGGGTAGCAGCTATGGAGATGGGAGTGGATAAAGTGGAAAGATATGTAGAAGGAAAATCTGCAAAAGAGATTGCTGATAAGAGCTAAGGGAGAGAAAGGTGTCAAAGAGGGCTAAAGATTCTGCTTTGTAAAAGTAGATGGATGGGGGACGTGGAGTCAAGACAAGTGTACTAGGAGGATGGGGAATTCGCATCTCCACAAAACTGGGGCACCTACGAGGCACCGGTGGGGGACCACGGACACGTAAGGGGATGGGAGGAACCCCCAGCTAGCGGGTAGGACGTGGGGCTTGGTGGGGTGAGGGGGGAGGAAAAGTGGAAGCAGGATGGGACTGGTGCCCCTGAGGGGTGGCTGGGGGAGGGGAAGGGATCCCACGCCCGAAGGGGGAACCACTGCGAGGGCAGAGGATCAAAAGGAAGCATGGCCAACTTTCTCCTGCCCACTTGGACCCCCAGGAACCTGTTGAGATCCCAGGCCTGATCCTCTGCCCACCTAGGCCCTCTGAAGCCATATGGGTCCTGAGGAAATGGGAGGGAGGAAAGGGGGAGCAAAAGTAAAATGGGACCTATGGGACCGGCACCCCTGAGGGGTGGCTGGGGGAGGGGAGTTCCTACACCCAGAGGGACCCACCAATGGTTAGGGGTCCAGCGGTGACAGGGGAGACCCTGGAGGAGACCCTGGGAAGGGGCCCAAAGGAACAGAAGGGAACATGGCCAGTGCTTTCCCTGTCCACTTAGGTACCAGGGAGACTACTGGGCTCCTGGGTCTAATCCTCTGCCCTTGGAGCCTCCCTCCTGCCATACAGGCCCAAGCCCCACCCCTAACCCCCACCCAGGGCCCCACCTCTACAATCGGAGAATCCCTCCAATGCGCCGGGCTTAAACCCCATCCACACACCCTCACTCAGGGCCCTACTTCCAAACTTCGGAACCACACACTACAGACACCCTCCTTTCCACCTGCTGCCTCTCCCCTTTCCCGCAGGTCCTAAGCAGAGGCCCCGCCCCACACTTGAATGTCGCCCTGCCTAGGCCCCGCCCCCAGGGCCTTTTCCGGCTACATGGGTCCTAAGCTTAGCCCCCACACACACTCAAACATCATCCACCCACCTGCCTAGCTCCCACCCCACCCAACCCCCCCCCAGCCTAAGTACCAACCCCTGCCTAAACTCCACCCCCAGACCCAAGGGGTTTTTTTTTTTTCCCCTCTTTTCTTTTTTTCCTCTTTGAGACTGGGGTTCTGTTTTACCTTGTTGATTCATTGTTGTTGATTCTTTTATATTTTTGTTTTTCCTAATAAATCTCTTATTTTTCTAATTTTATTTTATTCTTTATACTTCGTCAGTGATCTCTCCTTCTGGCTTGTTCCCTCCCTAACACCCTTTCTTTTCTTTTTTCTGTCTTGCTTTTATTTTACCTGATTGCAGTTGTTTCAAATATAGTTTTATTTTTCCTAATATATTTTTTACCTTTCTAATCTTATTTTGTTTATTCTTTGATATTGTACTGCTCCTTTTTTTCTTTCTTTCTTCCCTCTTTTTTTTTTTTAACCATGCCACAAAACTTGCGGGATCTGGGTTTCCAGGCCGGAGGTCAGGCCCAAGCTCCTGTGGTAGGATCTCTGAGTCCAAACCACTGGACTAACAGAAAACCTGAAACCCCAGGGAATATCAAATGGAGTGAGGCCTGCTGGAGGTCTCATCTCAGCACCAAGACCAGGCTCTATCCAACTGCCTGCAAACTCCAGTGATGGACGTCTCAGGTCAAACAACCACTAAGGCAGGAATACACCACCAACCATCAAAAAATAAAATGAAACGACAAAAACATTACTTACAGATGAAGGAGCAAGGTAAAAACCTACAAGACCAAATAAATGAAGAAGAATAGGCAACCTACTTGAAAAAGAACTCAGTGTAATGATAGTAAAGATGATCCAAAACCTCGGAAACAGAATGGGGAAAATACAAGAAACATTTAACAAGGATCTAAAAGAACTAAAGAGCAAACAAACAGTGATGAACAAAACAATGACTGAAATTAAAATACTCTAGAAAAAATCCATAACAGAATAACTGAGGCAGAAGAATGGATAAATGAGCAGGAACGTAAAATGGTGGAAATAACTGCAAGGGAGCAGAACAAAGAAAAAAGAATGCAAAGAATTGAGGAGAGTCTCACAGACCTCTGGGACAACATTAAATGGACCAACATCAGAATTACAGGGGTCCCAGAAGAAGAAGAGAAAAAGAAAGAGTCTGAGAAAATATTTGAAGAGATTATAGGCAAAAACTTGCCTAACATGGGAAAGTAAATGGTCAATCAACTCCAGGAAGCACACAGAGTACCATACAGGATAAACCCAAGAAGAAACACACCAAGACACATTAATCAAACTATCCAAAATAAAATACAAAGAAAAAATATTAAAAGCAGCAAGGGAAAGCAGCAAATAACATACAAGGGACTCCCCATAAGGTTAACAGCTGATCTTTCAACATAAACACTGCAAGCCAGAAAGGAGTGGCAGGACATATTTAAAGTGATGAAAGGGAAAAACCTACAACCAAAATGACTCTACCTAGCAAGGATATCATTAAGATTCAATGGAGAAACTAAAACCTTTACAAACAAGCAAAAGCTAAGAGAATACAGCACCAAAAAACCACCTTTACAACAAATGCTAAAGGAACATCTCCAGGCAGGAAACACAAGAGAAGGAAAACACCTACAATAACAAACCCAAAACAATTTAGAAAATGGTAACAGGAATATACATATCGCTAATTACCTTAAATGTAAATAGATTAAATGCTCCAACCAAAAGACAAAGACTGGCTGAATGTACATAAAAACAAGACCCATACATATGCTGTCTAAAAGAGACCCACTTCAGACATAGAGATACATACAGACTGAAAGTGAGAGGATGGAGAAAAATATTCCATGCAAATGGAAATGAAAAGAAAGCTGCAGTAGCAATTCTCATATCAGATAAAAGATACTTTAAAATAAAGACTATTACAAGAGACAAAGAAGGACACTACATAATGATCAAGGGATCAATCCAAGAAGAAGATATAACAATTGAAAATATTTATGCACCCAACATAGGAGCACCTCAATACATAAGGCAAATGTTGACAGCCATAAAAGGGGAAATTGACAGTAACACAATCATAGTAGGGGACTTTAACACCTCAGTTTCACCAATGGACAGATCATATAAAATAAAAATAAATAAGGAAACACAAGCTTTAAATGACACATTAAACAAGATGGACTTAATTGATATTTGAAGGACATTCCAACCAAAAACAACAGAATACACTTTCTTCTCAAGTGCTCATAAAACATTCTCCAGAATAGACCATAAATTGGGACACAAATCAAGCCTTGGTAAATTGAAGAAAATTGAAATCGTATCAAGTATCTTTTCCGACCACAACGCTATGAAACTAGATATCAATTACAGGACAAAATCTGTAAAAAATACAAACACATGGAGGCTAAACAATATGCTACAAAAAAACCAAGAGATCACTGAAGAAATCAAAGAGGAAATCAAAAAATACCTAGAAACAAATGACAATGAAAACACAATGACCCAAAACCTATGGGATGCAGCAAAAGCACTTCTAAGAGGGAAGTTTATAGCAACACAATCCTACCCCAAGAAAGAAGAAACATCTCAAATAACCTAACCTTACACCTAAAGCACTTAGAGAAAGAAGAACAAAAAAACCCCAAAGTTAGCAGAAGGAAAGAAATCATAAAGATCAGATCAGAAATACATGAAAAAGAAATGAAGGAAACGATAGCAAAGATCAATAAAACTAAAAACTGGTTCTTTTGGGGCTTCCCTGGTGGCGCAGTGGTTGAGAGTCTGCCTGCCGATGCAGCGGACACGGGTTCGTGCCCTGGTCCAGGAAGATCCCACATGCCACGGAGCGGCTGGGCCCGTGAGCCATGACCACTGAGCCTGCGCGTCCGAAGCCTGTGCTCCGCAACAGGAGAGGCAACAACAGTGAGAGGCCCGCGTGCCATAAAAAAAAAAAAAAAAAAACTGGTTCTTTGAGAAGATGAACAAAATTGATAAACCATTAGCCAGACTCATCAAGAAAAAAAGGGAGAAGACTGAGGCCAACAGAATTAGAAATGAAAAAGGAGAAGTAACAACTGACACTGCAGAAATACAAAGGCTCATGAGAGATTACTACAAGCAAATATATGCCAATAAAATGGACAACCAGGAAGAAATGGACAAATTCTTAAAAAAGCACAACCTTCTGAGACTGAACCAGGAAGAAATAAAAACTATGAACAGACCAATCACAAGCACTGAAATTGAAACTGTGATTAAAAATCTTCCAACAAACAAAAGCCCAGGACCAGATGGCTTCACAGGCAAATTCTATCAAACATTTACAGAAAAGCTAACACCTATCCTTCTCAAACTCTTCCAAAATATGGTAGAGGGAGGAACACTCCCAAGCTCATCATACAAGGCCACCATCACCCTGATACCAAAACGAGACAAAGATGTCACAAGGAAAGAAAACTACAGGCCAATATCTCTGATGAACATAGATGCAAAAATACTCAGCAAAATACTAGAAAACAGAAACCAACAGCCCATTAAAAGGATCATACACCATGATCAAATGGGGTTTATCCCAGGAATGCAAGGATTCTTCAATATATGCAGTCAATCCATGTGATACACCATATTAAAAAACTGAAGGTTAAAAATCATACAATAATCTCAATAGATGCAGAAAAAGCTTTTGACAAGATTCAGCACCCATTTATGATAAAAACTCTCCAAAAAGTAGGCATAGAGGGAAACTACCTCAACATAATAAAGGCCATACATGACATACCCACAGCCAACATCATTCTCAATGGTGAAAAACTGAAACCATTTCCACTAAGATCAGGAACAAGACAAGGTTGCCCACTCTCACCACTATTATTCAACATAGTTTTGGAAGATTTAGCCACAGCAATCAGAGAAGAAAAAAACATAAAAGGAATCCAAATCAGAAAAGAAGAAACAAAACTGTCACTGTTTGCAGATGACATGATACTATACATAGAGCATCCTAAAGATGCCACCAGAAAACTACTAGAGCTAATCAATGAATATGGTAGAGCAGCAGGATATAAAATTAATGCACAGAAATCTCTTGCATTTCTATACACTAATGATATAAAATCTGAAAGAGAAATTAAGGAAACATTCCCATTTACCAATGCAACAAAAAGAATAAAATACTAGGAATAAACCTACCTAAGGAGACAAAAGGCCTGTATGCAGAAAACTACAAGACACTGATGAAAGAAATTAAAGGTGATACAAACAGATGGAGAGATATACCACGTTCTTGGATTGAAAGAATCAACATTGTGAAAATGACTCTACTACCCAAAGCAATTTACAGACTCAATGCAATCCCTATCAAACTACCACTGGCATTTTTCACAGAACTAGAAGAAAAAATTTCACAATTTGTATGGAAACACAAAAGACCCTGAATAGCCAAAAAATCTTGAGAAAGAAAAACGGAGCTGGAGGAATCAGGCTCCCTGACTTCAGACTATACTACAGAGCTACAGTAATCAAGACAGTATGGTACTGACACAAAACAAAAATATAGATCAACGAAACAGGAGAGAAAGCCCAGAGAACCCACACAAATATGGTCACCTTATCTTTGATAAAGGAGGCAAGAATATACGATGGAGAAAAGACAGCCTCTTCAATAAGTGGTGCTGGGAAAACTGTAAACATTTTACAGCTACATGTAAAAGAATGAAGTTAGAACACTTCCTAACACCATACACAAAAATAAACTCAAAATGAATTAAAGACCTAAATTAAGGCCAGACACTATACAACTCTTAAAGGAAAACATAGGCAGAACACTCTATGACATAAATCACAGCAAGATCCTTTTTGACCCACCTCCTAGAGAAATGGAAATAAAAACAAAAATAAACAAATGGGACCGAATGAAACTTCAAAGCTTATACACAGCAAAGTAAACCATAAACAAGACGAAAAGACAACCCTCAGAATGCGAGAAAATACTTGCAAACGAGAAACTGATAAAAGATTTATCTCCAAAATATACAAGCAGCTCCTGCAGCTCAATATCAAAAAAACAAACAACCCAATCCAAAAAAGGGCAGAAGACCTAAATAGACATTTCTCCAAAGAAGATATACAGATTGCCAACAAACACATGAAAAGATGCTCAACATCACTAACCCTTAGAGATATGCAAATCAAAACTACAATGGGATACAGAGTGAAGTCAGTCAGAAAGAGAAAAACAAATATCGTATATTAATGCATGTATGTGGAACCTAGAAAAATGGTACAGATGAACCGGTTTGCAGGGCGGAATTTGAGACACAGATGTAGAGAACAAACATATGGACACCAAGGGGGGAAAGCCACAGTTGGGTGGGGATAGTGGTGTGCTGAATTGGGCGATTGGGATTGACATGTATACACTGATGTGTATAAAACTGATGACTAATAAGAACCTGCTGTATAAAAAAATAAAAATAAAAGTCAAAAATTAAAAAGAAAAAAAAAACTACAATGAGGTATCACCTCACACCAGTCAGAATGGCCATCATCAAAAAATCTACAAACAATAAATGCTGGAGAGGGTGTGGAGAAAAGGCAACCCTCCTGTACTGTTGGTGGGAATGTGAACTGGTACAGCCACTATGGAGAACAGTATGGAGGTTCCTTACAAAACTAAAAATAGAACTACCATATCATCCAGCAATCGCACTACTGGGCATATACCCTGAGAAAACCAAAATTCAAAAAGAGTCATGTACCACAGTGTTCACTGCAGCTGTATTTACATTAACCTGGACATGGAAGCAACCTAAGTGTCCATCGACAGATGAATGGATAAAGAAGATGTGGCACATATATACAATGGAATATTTCTCAGCCATAAAAGGAAATGAAATTGAATTATTTGCAGTGAGGTGGATGGACCTAGAGTATGTCATACAGAGTGAAGTAAGTCAGAAAGAGAAACACAAATACCATGTGCTAACACATATATATATGGAATCTAAAAAAAAAAATGGTTCTGACGAACCTAGGGGCAGGACAGGAATAAAGACACAGACGTAGAGAATGGACTTGAGGACACAGGGAGGGGGAAGCATAAGCTGGGACGAAGTGAGAGAGTGGCATTGATAATATATACACTACCAAGTATAAAATAGATAGCTAGTGAGAAGCAGCTGCATGGCACAGGGAGATCAGCTTGGTCCTTTGCTACCACCTAGAGGGGTGGGATAGGGAGGGTGGGAGAGAAATGCAAGAGGGAGGGGATATGTGGATATACATATGCATATAGCTGATTCACCTTATTATACAACAGAAACTAACACAACACTGTAAAGCAATTATACTCCAATAAAGATGTTAAAAAAAAAAAGAAAAAAACGTAGATGGATGTCAACAGTGAGATAACCACTGCACACCTACTAGAATGGCTAAAATTCAATACATGTCAACACCAAAAGCTAGAAAGAATGTGGAGCAACAGGAACTCTCATTTATTGCTGATAGGAATGCAAATGACACAGCCACTTTGGCAGACAGTTTGGTAGTTTCTTACAAAGCTAAACCTAGTCTTAACATTAGATCTAGCAACTGTGTTCCTAGGTATTTATCGAAATGAGTTGAACAATTATGTCCACATAAAAGCCTGCACACTAACATTTATAATTTTATATGCTTTATTTATAATTACCAAAACTAGAAGCAACCAAGATTACCTTCAATAGGTGAGTGGCTAAACAAACTGTGGTACTTCCATACAACAGAATATTATTTTAACAATAAAAAGAGGGCTTCCCTGGTGGCGCAGTGGTTGAGAGTCCGCCTGCCGATGCAGGGGACACGGGTTCGTGCCCCGGTCCAGGAAGATCCCACATGCCGCGGAGCGGCTGGGCCCGTGAGCCATGGCCGCTGAGCCTGCGCGTCCGAAGCCTGTGCTCCGCAACGGGAGAGGCCACAACAGTGAGAGGCCCAAGTACCGCAAAAAAAAAAAAAAAAAAAAAACACAATAAAAAATTATCTATCAAGCTACAAAAAAGACATGGGGGAACCTTAAATGCATATTGCTGAGTGAAAGAAGCCAATCCAAAAAAGCAACATTTTCATATCTTTCATCCCCATTATATGACATTCTGGAAAAGGTTAAGACTATGGAGACAGTAAAAAGATTAAATCAGTGCTTGCGGGAGGTGGGAAGGAGGAGACGGGATGGAGGGATACATAAGCAGAGCACAGGGAATTTTCAGGGCAGTGTAAGCATTCTGTATGATACCACAACGGCGGATACATGGTATCACACATTTAGCAAAACCCATGGATTTATACAATACAAAGAGTCAACCCTAATGTAAACTACGAAATTTAGTTAACAGTAATGTATCGATATTAGTTCATCAGTTGTAACAAATGTAACACATCACTGCAATATATTAGTAACAGGATAAACTGAGGGCAGGAGGAAAGGGAATATATGGGAACTCTCCATATTTTTCTGTTCAGTTTTTCCTTAAATCAAACACTGCTCTAAGAAATAAAGTCTACTAATTTTTTTAAAACTTCAAATACATTTTTAAAAAGGAAATGGACAATAATGATATTTATTTAAACATGAATGACTGGAAAAGAGTGAGGTTTGGGAAAATATTATTTTGGTTTTAGATATGTAGAGTTTAAAGTACCTGTGGAATACCTAAAGGATATGTCAAGGAATAGATGAATACACAGGTCTTTAGTTCAGAGGAGAAGTCTAACCTGGAGATACAAATGTTAATCATTTGCAAAATAGGCAGTAATTTACATTAAAAGCAACAGTGGACTCTCCCAGATGAGATTATACTAAAGCACTGGATGCTTCAGCTTCTATCCATGCTTTGGCGCTGGCTACTAAAAACATTCAGACAAGAAAGGAAATAAATGAGAATGGTTGCGTTTTGTATTAGGGTTTTTTGTTTGCTTGCTTGCTTGCTTGCTTTGTTTCTTGTTTGATTTTGTAATATGTGGATGCTGGAGAAATTTTGGAAGTAAGGGTCTCAGAGAACTGGCCAAAAAATAAAGAGCAGATGATAGTGGGGACCAGTAATGTCTTTCTTGGGTTAAGTCAAAGTCATAGAGGAGAGAGAAACAAGGTGGTAAAGGCCAGTAAGAGAAATAGTTGCCCTCTCTTCTGATAAAATTAAATAGAATGTTGGTGATTTATTTAAAACCAGAGTAGGCAAGCAGTGACTACTGCGTTATCTGTGAATTCTTAGAATGAAAAAAAAAAAAATTGAGAGTTCTATAAGCCAGTGGGGAGTTAGACTCAGTGAGAGTAGAAAGGAGACCAAGAAGGTTAACTGGTATAGATTTCAGTGGATATTCCTATGCTAAGATTTATTACATATATGAAGGCTAGCCCTGAAATAGTTGTGCTATATGTTCCTTTGAGGATGTACTCAGTTGGACTTCTGAGGGGAACAGAAGTCAGTGCACATAAAGGGATCTTTGGAAATTTGGGAAGATGGGCAACCTGGAAACATAAACAAGTTGCACCTCCTAGTTTGACATACCAGCTTAAGAGGGTTTACATAATCACTTCAAGGTGAGGTGAGTTAAGCTTAAAGTCTCTGATTTCCAGGAATTCTCAAGTATCTAGATGCAGACTATAGCACTTATATCTCATATCTAAGTTTTTAATATGAGAATAAAATATTAATATAACTCTTGGTAAGAGTATGCCTAGTATTTCACATATTCCTAGTTATACTAATAAAGGGAGTGTGACATTCCGGGAAAGCCCATAAAATAAATTATCTGGGCAAAAAAAAATATATATATATATAATCATTGAGACAGCCACCTCTGGTAATAGCATACTAAGTAATTCAAACCAACTTTCCCACTTGGAATAGCTGAAAAAAATAGACATCAGAGAGGTAATGAAATAGTGAACCATGAGGACTTGACATGGGAGAGTACAGACGCCCAGGAAAGTGAATCCAGCTTTTAAAGCTCCTTTTCTTTAGTAACACTTGTTAACTTCAGAGAACATGGCTGAGAAGGTGAGAAGTGTTTAGATCATCCTTGGGGGCTAAGGGGATAGAAATCAAAAAATGTACCTACTAATGGAAGCCCTGGTCATTCTTCCTTCCATTGGATTGGAACCACAAAAGGGTTACAACTAGGAGTAAGAGTGAACTAGAAGGAGAAAGTAGACAGGTCTTCACAGGGACTACAGCTCAGTTTCAAATCATTTTAATCTCTAACGCTGGATTAAAATGTTCCTAAATTAGCAGTACCCTAAGGTATTCAGCAGCAGCAAACTATAAATCCTTCTCTGGAAGGAGATAACATTACCTTAGGTCACACATTATTTCTACAAAAATTTTTTCAAATATAATGTCTAGTATATAATCATAAATGACAAGCCATGAAGAGATAGGACACCATGAACAAAAACAACAGAAAAAATAGACAAGAGAAAAAGACCCAAAATAGCTCAATATACTCAAATCATCATAGACAGACTTTTAAAAAACTATACTTACTGTGTTCAAGAAATAAAAGACTAGATTTAAAATTTTAGTGTAAAATTTAAAACTATTGAAAGAGCACCAAATGTAAATTTTAGAACTGAAAAATAAAATAACCAAAATAAGGAATCAATGGATGGGTTTAATAGCCAGATTAAACATAGCTGAAGAGATAATTGGTTAACTAGAAGATAGATCAGGAAAAGAAATACTTCAAAGGAAATATAAAGAGAGCAGAGCACTTAAAAAATAAAAAATAGACATAGCATATAATTATAAGGTCTAATGTACATATATTTGGAGTGGCAGAGAAGAGAGGGTGAGACAGAAGAAGCAGTGAAGAGATTATAGCTGAAATTTTTCCAAAAATAATGAAAAACATAAAGTCACAGAATCAAGAAACACTGAGAACTTCAAGCAAGATAAAAAAATAAAATAATAAAATAAAAATAAATATAGACAATCATACCAAAATTACTGAATACCAAAAAGTAAATCTTAAAAACAGCTTAAAAGAGATGAAAGAACAAGAAAGAGAGACAGACAGAGAGACAAAGAGATTATCTTGTAAGGGGCAACAATTAGAGTACCCACTGACTCCTCAACAAAAACTATAAAATTCATAATACATAGAATATCTTCAAAATGCTGGGCAGGGAGAACTTAGATAATGTAAAGTTCTAGTCCAAGTAAAAATATTAAGGTTACCATAAATAGAATTTAGAAAAACAAATATGAATGTATCTTCATCAAACCCACACTACAATAAATACTAAAGATATTTTATAGGTAGAAAAATAATGATCCCAGATGGAAGATCAGAGATGGAAAAAGGAAAAAGAAATATTAAAATAACAACATTCAGGAAAATATAAATTCATATTGACTGACTAAATCAGTATTAATAATGCCTTGAGATTAAAATATAAAATGAAATAAAACACAAGAAAATGATAACATATAAGTTGGAAGAGGATAGAGAAAATTAAAGTGTTCCAGTGCATTTTATGGGTAAGGGTGCCAAATAACATGCCATTGATAAATTAAGGATGCATACTATACTCTCTATGAAACCACTGAGGAGATGGTAAAAGAATGCATATCTTATAAGCACACAGAAGAAAAAGAATATATAAATAGATAAGAAAGAAAAGGAAAATAACATAGAACACTAAGACTGCTAATTGAGACCAAAATACATCAGTGATTACCTTGTGAATGAACTAATGTTCCAATTCAAAGACATATATTGCCAGATTGCATTTTAAAATAACTTTATATGTTGTTCATAAGTCAAAAAGGATATAGTCAGCTTGAAAAGCAAAGAATAGAAGATCTTGAAAACACTAACTGAAAGAAAGCAGGAGTCACTACATTAATATCAAAGCAAATTTTAAAGAAAAGAAGCATTCCTGGAGAGAAGGAAGCACATATCATAAAGATAAAATATTAGATTTACCAGGAAGATATAAAAATTTTATACTTTTGCCCTTAATAAAGTAGCTGCAAACCTTTAAAGCAAAATCTTCACAGGAGTAAAAGAAGAAATAAACAACCACAATCACATTGGAAGTCTTTTAAAACACATCTCTCTCAGTAATTGTTATAAGAAGCAGACAAAAATTCAGTAAGAATTAAAATATCTCAATAGCACAATTAATTTTACGTATTGAATATATAGAGAACAATTTACCCAACAATTGCAGAGTAAACATCCTTAAAAGCACACAGAACATTTACAAAATTTAACCATATTCTGCGTAATAAGCAAGCATCAACAAATTTCAATAAATTAAAATTGTGTAGTATATGGTCTCTGACAACAATGCCATTTAGCTAGAAATTAATAACAAGAAGATAACTAGAAAATCATCATAGCCTGAAATTTTAAAATATAGTTCCAAATAACCCATGGTGATAAAACTATCATCATTTTCCTTAGAAAAATATTTTGAAATGAATGGTAATGACAAATACACTATATATCAAAACCTGCATAATATAACTAATTGTTGGTGTAGGGAATAATTTAGAGCTTTAAATGTATATATTAAATGGAGTAAAAAATATGAATAAATCTCACACAAAATATATATTGAAAAATCCTAAACAAGATATATGCAAACTAAATTCAGTAATATTTTAAAAAGAAAATAACATACCAGACCAAACTGCTTTATTTTAGGAACTCAACAGAACTTAACATTCAAACTGCTATTAGTGTAACTCAAACATCTATAGAACAAAGACAGAAATCACATGATGGTCTCAATCACTGCAGAAAATGGTTTGATAACATTCAGTATCTATTCATGATAAAAATGTATATAGCAAATTAGGAATAGAAGGGAGCATCCTTAATCTGATAAGTCATGTCTGTTAAAAAAAAAAAACCTCAGCAAGCATCATATTTAATCATGAAATGTTAAGAATCTTTTCACTAAGACTGCTAATACCATGTCTATTAAACATTCTACAGGGGGTTTGTGTCATTCAGATTCCTGACAGGAAACAGAGCAAATGCAAGCCGTTTAACTGAACAGAGGTGAATAAAGAGGTGCCAGCAGGGAGACGGGAACCAAAAAGGAATGGTGAAGGCTCATATATGGAAACAGTGGCGCCCCATCACCATCCTGAGCCAGAAAAACAAAGGGAGCAAACAATGATGGGGGCATTGAATCGGGGGGAGGGGCGGTCACAAGTTTCCTTTCTGGAATTCTGTCAATGTTCTACTTCTTGCACTGTGTGGGGTTCCATGGATGGCCGCTTTGTGACAAATTCATTGATGCATACGTTTTTGCTCTTCACGTAAGAAGGTTAAATAATTAAAATAAAATTGCTGATGCAGATGTTGCATCTACATGCCAGTGAAAGCCAGTAGATGTGACAAGCAGAGAAAAATGATTAGAATGAAGACAATTATATATTCACAAACAAGTTAATTCAAGCAATTATAAGGTGAGCCATGGAAGCAACTTCCTAGGACTTAAGGAACCCAAAAAAATTTAAAATGAAAAAAATGTCACGAAAGTGAAAACAAAAAAACTTTTGATGTATCCCTTAAGATCTTATTCACAGTTTTAATTCTTCCCTCTCCCTCAGGAGTGTTTAAGTGTACTCCCCTGAAGCCCATGGATTTTGCAGCAGAATTTCAAAGGCTGAGACAGGATTTAAGAGAAAGACTCAGTGGCAGGGTTTGGGGATGACCGTCTGCCTAATTTTAAGCAGAGTAGATCTGCTTTCATCGGTCCAAATATATGAGGTTTCTCTATAAGATTAGATTCGAAGAAAGAAATCATTCTTTAAAAAAAAAAAAAAAGCACCAATTTTGTGAATAAGTACACCAAGCCCCAAGGATGGAGTAACTAACTAACCCAAGGTTATTATAAAGAAATATTAGCAGAGTCATTTATAACTAAACCAGGTCTTTTGAATCCCAGCACATGCTAGTTCTATTGATCTTACAGAAAAACTTGAACGAACTTTTTGGTCAACCCAATAAAACCAGCATGTGCTGAGATTCAAAAGAACGATACTACAAGACAGATCACTCATAATGTTCTCTCAGGGTATGAAAGTCATCCTAAAATAAAATAAATCAACAAAGGAAACAAAAAAACATTCTGTTAGTTACCACAACTTGTGCCTATGTTAGTATGCTACACTTTTTGTCAGGAAGATCTCCAAAGTTTTACCTCATCAAGTCTATAGTGATTGCCTGTGCTCCCAGAACTTGATCCCTAATCTCTCTAAACCTGTTGGACCTCCAGGAAGCCCAACTAGCCAGCTGAAATTTGCTGATCATTCCTCTCTGACTCAGAAACTAGAGAATCGAAATACTATCCTATTCTATGGGCTTTTGGAAAAATCATCCACGTAATCAAATAGCTGAATACCATATACAGACGGTTCCTGACTTACCATGGTTCAATTTATGATTTTTCAACTTTATGATGGTGCAAAAGTGATATGTGTTCAGTAAAAACCATCCTTTGAATTTTGATCTTTTCCCTCGGCTAGCGGTGTGCAGTAGGATGCTGTCCAGTGATGCTGGGCAGTGGCAGGAAGGCACAGCTCCCAGTCAGCCTTATAATTTTATTTTCATTTAATAGAAATATTTCTAAAATATGACATTTCTTCCCTTATTAAAAATAATAGGTTAGATTTTTTTACATTTGTTCCCTAATGACTCAGCATCACATTAAGATATGAGGTTAAGTTTTTTCTAAATTATACCAGCCAGAAATATTTATAGCCAGAAATATATATAGCCAGAAATATTTATAGCCAGAAATATATATAGCCAGAAAATAACATTTCTACTGTCACATCCTGTGCTGGGACTAGGGTAAGGCAAATGAGGTACTCACCTTGGCTGCAAAATTTAATGAAGGATCAAAAAACTCAGTAATCCAGATAGATAATATTTTAATAAAGTATCTTTAAATATCAAAGTTAATGAATAAAATCCATGATGAACAAAATATCAAATTTTTTTTAAAAATCAGAAGCAATATTACTAATTTTTCCTTTTTTCTCAGCCTCCAATATGGCTCAGCACAGCACTGTTCTCCCACTACTACCATTTATTTCTTAATAGAACAAATATCTTTTCTTCCCTTGAACCAAAAGAATTGAAGATTAAGAGAGAAACTAAAGACCAAGTTCTTTAATTCAGTGATTTTAACACCTTGTCTTCTCCTGTATGTGCATAGTCTTAGTGACAGCTTTTTTCCCTTTCTGCTGTTATATAGAAGTCTGTTCATTTACATAAGGAATTCTGGTTGTGCTCCCAGATGGTTATAGTCACCAGAATTCTCTACTCCATGGAATAATTTATTAATTCAGTGGTGTCCTAATCAGACTCCCCCAAATTCATGAAGTTATCTAAATATAAATATGCCTTTAAAACCCCCAAATATTTACAAATATTTTTGGAATGACAATCTCTTATGATTTTGCTTTGGTTCAGTAAATACTTATTGAGCACTTACAGCCATCAGGTGCTGCAGGTTTTGAGGATGCAAAATTTGAGGGGAAAAAAGATCCTTATGTTGTTTACAATATTTTAAACACTCATTTCTCAATTGCCTCTGGGACTGAAATGTAAAACTGTCTTATGATTAAATATCGGGTGAACTGACGATGGAATAGCTAATATATCCAAACCAAAGAGAACTTTTGCAGTAAATGTGGAGTTTACACCATGGTTAGTTAAGTCTTCTAACAGTCCAATGGAATAGCAACAGAGAGCAGGTGCAAATGTGGAGCAAATGTCTGGGAGGATAATGATGGAGCATGGTGTCTGGGTATTCTCCAATCCATCAGTAATAAAATTGACTGGATTAAAGCTTTTGTAGAAAGGAGGTTCAGAGAACAAAGCCACTTTCCTTTCTGTCCCTAGGCAAGTCCATCCAGTTCAGAAAGGGCAGAGTCAAGCTCTGTGTGTCAGTTGTAGGCCTTTTCATGCCACCAATCAGTGAGATAAGAGGCTCTTTATGTTCCCTATAGGATATCAGTGGAATTAGTGATGAGAGGCAACATGCATCAGGGAAAACTCATTATGACTCTTCCCCTTCTCAATTATCTAAGAGTCTCCCTCTGTGATAAAGGAATCATCAAAGATGGAGGACTTAAGTGATTTTAAATTTTTTTTTTTTTTAAGTCACAAAGAATGGTAGGTTCCATAAAGTTGAATCTCACTGAAGATGAGTCACTTGTCTGTATCGCTCACAAGCCTGTTTTCCTGTCAGTGGAATCAGAGGATCACATTTCTCTGGCTCTAAAATGGTAAACGCAGGCAGAGCAAAAATAATCACCACCTGGATTTCAAATGTGGGTAAACGCTGTATTGGAATCCCCAGAGAAGGCTCAGCTAATGTTCTGTAGATTGGAAAGAGCTGTACAATCATTAATTTAATTTAGAAGCAGCCTGATAATACGGAAAAGCATGGACTTTGGTGTCTGAAGACCTATTTTTTGTTCTGTTTTGTTTTGGGATTTCTCCCCCACTGCCATACTTCTTATCTTCCTGCCTACCTTCCTGCCCTTCACTATTTTTCCCAAAAGACCAAGGAATTTTTAAAGAGCTAGTTTACTTCATCCTAGAAGCCCTGTAGGGATTGTGTCCATGGTATCCAGACAGTGCCTCTTTCATCTTCACCTATTATTTCAGATTTTTCTAATCCATCCATTATCAACACCCATTAAGAAGTTTACATATCTATTTTAATGGTGCCTCAATTCTCCAATTAACTATGATTCCCCAATTTTTATAGTCAATTAGGATTATATCAAGAACCTATTGTGCACACTGCAGTGATGAGAGCACATAAGGAAGCTGCTGACCGTGGTCCTAAACCTGCATACAGACTTGTATGTTTGGCCTATACCATGTTTTACCAAAAATCAAATAACTTATCTTTTTTTTTTTTAAGTCAGGAGATTAAACAAAATTTAAGTTTCTACCTTCTTGAGAAACTGGACAGTGTGGCAAGACTAGGACTGTATTCCTATATTCCTACATGGCAACACTGTCTGGGGCTGAGGAGGAGCTGCTGCCTTTAGAGGTGCAAGCTGTTCAGTTTGCCACAGTTGCCCCCCGTCACGTTGTATTCATTTATATTACAGCTGGACGACTTTAGAATTGGAGTTTATACCACTTAAGGTTGATAAATCACTGGAACTACTATAAAACGGCACTAGGAACTAATACATTTATAATCGCCAAACCACTAAGAGGAAATAATAACCAAAATGGTAATTATAATAGACAACTATGACAACATGATTACTAAATGTCTTACATAGGTTAACTCATTTAATCTTCACACAACCCTTCGAACAAAATATTCATATGATCCCCATTTTTCAGATAAGGAAACTGGGGCACATAGAGGTTGAGTGACTTGCCTGGTTATGCAGCAACTAAGTGGCATTGCTGGAATAAAGTGAGATAACTGTGAAGCTGCTCTGAAAAAAATGGAATGCTATGCAAATTTAAAATGTATTATCATCATTATTATTGGTGTTATAACGTATCTGTTCCATCAATTTATCCAGCAGGAAGACACAATTTTTGTTACAAGAAAAACTAAGATTGCCAGGTAGATGCCTACTATTAAATTTCTTCCTATGATTGAATAAAGGAAGATATACAAACAGAAAAAATGAGAATTATGGAAAAAGGAGTAACTTTGGAAGGAAATAAAAATATAATTATGATAACAGATTAGAACTGTTAGATTGTTGATTTAAACTTAAAGTTATCACATTAATTGTAATTTTCAATTTACTCAGTTTTTGTTTTGTTTCTAAAATAAAGCTAAACGTTTTCTAAAACCTGACAATAGTTCTTTCCAAGCTATTCTGATGTCGACATAATGGTTGATGGTAAATTAATACCAATACATACAGCCCTCATGCTTAGCTCACTGCCTTTCCCTGGGTCTTAAAGTCTGTTTACTCCTCCTGCAGCATAAGGTCATTTTTCAACAAAAACAAAAAAGTTAAAAAAGCAATATGTATGATTTCTTCAAGTAAAATCTCCTCCTTCCCCATTTGCATTCCTTGGTTACTGACTTATTTGATATCACAAAAGCCATATAGTAAAAGCAGAATCTGGATGATAGTAATGGATATAATACTTCAGTGTCTACATGTTATTAATGGCTGACAGTACTTCACTTTACAGTTTGTGAATTTCTTTCACAGTTTCTCTTTTAATCTTCACAATAGCCCTGTAAGATATTAATGCCCAGGTGATTGGTAACCTCTCAACAATATAAATGTGACCTTTCTTGACACAGAGTATTATGGGCATATAAAAATAAAGGGCATCAGCTGTGAATTTCTGAATTATTTAGATTGTTATTATGATTTCATTACTTGGATTCAGAAGGGACTTTATGGATCCTCTGGACCAACTACTTCATTTTCCAGCGAGGAAACCAATTCCCAGTGAGTTAGTGGCAGAGCCGGGGCAAGAAACACAGTGTCCTGATTCCCATTTCAGATTTCTTTACACTCTAACATACCTTATCTTCTGAAAATAAAAAGGTAAAATAACATACCATTTCCTTCTGTTTGCAAAAATAGGTCCTATTTACAGAGATAGGCTGTAAGGGAACAATTTTAAACAACAATGAAATATAATGAGGACACCAATATGGATGAAAAGCAAATTTTTTTCCTTTGGTAGAAGAGATGGGGACTGGGAGGAGGTAATAACCCCCATTACACAGACTGTAGTTTTCAATAAAGGAATCTCACTCCTGAAAGGGCAAGTCACACTGAATATCCATTTAGTAGGTTACCACACAGATTTTTAATTGTCACAGTTTATTAACATTGCTCATTCAGCTATTCAGTCATGCTCTCCTTGACAGCAGAAGGGCAATTCCACTGGATAGTCTCCATATTCAATGTCCTTGACCATTACTTACTGGAATTTACACAGTGTTGAGTAGTATGTGGTATGTGCAGATCCAGAATAAATAGAGTGAAGTAAGTCAGAAAGAGAAAAACAAATATAGTATGCTAACACACATATATGGAATCTAAAAAAAAAAAAATGGTTCTGAAGAGCCTAGGGGCAGGACAGGAATAAAGATGCAGACGTAGAGAATGGACTTGAGGACACGGGGAGGGGGAAGGGTAAGCTGGGACGAAGTGAGAGAGTGGCATGGACATATATACACTACCAAATGTAAAATAGCTAGTGGGAAGCAGCCGCATAGCACAGGGAGATCAGCTTGGTGCTTTGTGACCACCTAGAGGGGAGGGATCGGGAGGGTGGGAGGGAGGCTCAAGAGGAAGGGGATATGGGGATGTATGTATATGTATAACAGATTCACTTTGTTATAAAGCAGAAACTAACATACCATTGTAAAGCAATTATACGCCAATAAAGATGTTAAAATTAATAAATATATGTTATATATATTCCAAAAAAACAGAATAAACAGTGCCTCTGCCACCAATCAGCTAGCATTCTAGCCTCTTAACTTTAGAGTTGCAGTATGGATGGACTGCTTGTGCTCCCGAAAACAACCTCTCCACCTGTACCTGTATCTCATCTCCTCTCACTTATTTCTCAGCAATGCTCCAACGATTGTCCCTCTCTCTCCTGAATCATCCATTTCTCCTTCTCTGCTGGTTAGCTTCCAACAACCTACAAAGATGCTGCAAATGTTTCCACCTTAAACACTAAAAATTCATTTTGATCCCACATCTTTCCCCAACTGTCATTATATTTCCGCTCTGTTTGATAGAAAAACTAGGAAGGTATGTTGATATTCACCTTCTCCATTTCATTTCCTCCCTTCTCTACTGAACCATCGCCAACCAGGCTGCTCTATCACAGCTGTTAATTACCTACCCATTGCTAAATCCAACGGCCAGTTCTCAATCTTCATTTTCTTTTAGTCCTCAGCAATATTTTATTCAATTGATAATTCCTCCATCTTGAAACACATGCTTCACATGGCATCACTCTTTTGGTTCTCCTCCTTTTCCTCTGGTCACTTTTTCTCAGTCTCTTTGCTGGATTTTTCTCATATCCTGATCTTTTAGTAGTGGCCCTACATAGAGTCATCTGAGTATTTCATGTCTTTACTTATCCTCTCGTCCTTAATGATCCCATTCATTTTTTGCATCATCTATATAATTCTCAAATTTATATAGCTAGCCCAGGTTTCTGATTTCTCTATGAAATCCAGAATCTTATAGTCAATCTTTACTTAATACTCGTTTGTCCTCTTGATGTTTGATGAGCATCTCAGAATTAACTGGTCAAAAGTCTAAGTCCTTATTCTCAGACCCCAACAAAATTTGACACCTCCCACACACTCTTCTCCAGCTCTGTAAATGATCACTCAATCTTTTTGGCCACACTGGTTCCTCACTTGTTCCTGACCACCCTTTATAGCAATCACACCCCTTCCCTTGAAAATACCTATTCTCCTTCCCAGCTTAATTTTTCTCTTAGGTACTTATCCCTGCCTGTCATATAGACACTAGAAAGTAAACTTCTGAGGGAAGCAAGTTTGTCTGTTTTGCCCACTGGAACTGTTTTGCCCAGCCTGGAACTCTGCCTATCTTATAGCAGGGACATAAATATCTGTAGAGTGAAAACTATCATTCAAAAATAAATATCCCTCAAGACACAGTTATTGGAATCCACCATCACTTCTTAACTTCTCATATGATCCTGAGTCCTTCATTTCCTCTCTGCTTCATCCACCCCAGCCACTCAAACCAATGGCCACAACTTGAACCCTGTCATCTCTCAGAAATATACCACCTCAGAAACCTCTAGCATCCTGTCCTCTACTCATAATCTCCTCTTCCTGTAGAGATGTTGTGCCTTCATCCCCTTTACAGCTTCTCCCCAGACATGGACCTTCAGTTCCTTGGTCCTCCAAGTGTTACCAGTCGGCCATCCTTCCTGGCCTCACTTCCTTTTTCAGCCTGGCTGCATGGCCATTCCCATGAACAGATCTTAAAACCCAAAAGAACAGTTCAATCCCCTTGCATTACTGAAATTTCTTGTTGTTTTGGCCTTTAACCAGAGAAGTTTCTGATTTAAAATAATATTCCTCCAAACCTAAGGAGCCCAGCATGAGCTCAGTCTCTAGTTCAGACTGCCTGGGTTCAATTAATATTGGTTTTAACACAATGGGCAAATTTCTTAGCCTCAAAGCCTTTGTTTCCTCACTGAAATAGCAGTTATGTTTATTTCAGAGGCTACCTATGAAGACTAAATGAGCTAATCTAAGAAAAGTGCTTATCACAATAAAGTACTACTATTGTTATTATATCCAAATTGTTGGGCACAGCAAAAGAATATCAAAAAACCACCATACATATTAGGGCACCTACAAAGTGTGAGTCCTCCAGTCTTGCTCAGCAATGTATTTATTGATTCTTAGTTATCTGCCCCTCTCATTTTGTTAACCCTTTTTCCAAATCATCACCCTTCCCTCAAGCACTTGACCTCAAGGAGTACCCATGTATCTACCCACATTTTCCTCCTCCTTCCGTCTCGAGGATGAAGAATCATCATTTTATTCCAGGACAACTTGTATGTCTTTGCTGTTGACCCACTCTGATCAATTACTCCTTCTCTCTCCTAATCTTCAGTCTCTTCTTCATTACTGATACTATTCCTGCTTATTAAAATAATCAAGCATATCCTTCCTATAGGCTGTTTTTTTTAAATTCCCTTTACTCTGTGATTCCATTTACATACTGTCCTTGTGATCCCATTCTTTTCAGCCAAGCTTCTTGAAAGAGTAGTGGCATATCACGTTATCAATTCTTGATTCCCTACTAAATTTTTAATTCTTTAAACTTATATTTTGAGTGTTTTCCATAAATAATATTCTGAACACATGATTTAAAGGTTACATAAAATTTTCCAAATTTCCATATTGTTTTGAAATTACTATCTCACACAATAGAGATATTTTTTGGTGTAACAAACTACTAATTATTTCCCTTGATAAGGACAGTGCAGTGATTTTAGTTTTTCTAGCCTCATTTTGGTGACTTCTTTTCACTTGAAAACTTTTACTTTTATTTTCTACTTTAATTTCAATGAAATAAGGCCAGCTATTTTCTTTTGCATTTTTCTCACAGTATTATTTCTACCCACTTTAGCTATTTATTGAATATTTGTTTAGCTTAACAAATTAGTTTATAAATAAATGTGGAATCTAGAAAAATGGTACAGATGAACCTATTTGCAAGGCAGGAATATTGACGCAGATGTAGAGAACGGACGTGTGGACACAGAGGGGGAAAGGGAGGGTGTAAAATAGATAGCTAGTGGAAAGCTGCGGTATAACACAGGGACCTCAGCTCAGTACTCTGTGATGACCTAGATGGGTGGGATGGGGCGTGGGGGAGGGAGGTCCAAGAGGGAGGGGATAAATGTACACATATGGCTGATTCACTTCGTTGTATAGCAGAAACTAACACAACATTGTAAAGCAATTATACACCAATTTAAAAAAAGAAATCCTAATTAGGAAGCCCTTATGAACAGATTCAAATAAAACTTGTGAAGATTTATAATACATTTGGTTTTGTTTATTTGCAATGCTGTTGTGTGGGACTGTATTTCATTAAACAAAAGAACTCCAAGACAGTCATCATGAAGATTCCTTTTTGGGCAGCTATGGAGTACTAAACCCATCAGTCAATTTAGCCAAGTCAAACTCATCAAGTAGTTAACTGGCACAATGAAAAAAGACTGATTGATTTCCCACCTTTTCAATAAGTTAATTTTTCTCTGCAAAATTTTTCTCTGAAAAGTTCTTTCTGAAGCTTCAGATATTGGCTTCAGACTGTTCATCATTCAACAGTTTCTAAGTTAGAAGTGGAGGCTACAAGAGACTCTTGGCAGGAAGGGAAATTACTTGGAGGAGTGGAGTGTGCCAGTCAATTTGTCACATGCTTTCTCATTAAGGACTTTAGAGATAAGGGTCAGTCTTTGAGCCGGGAACAAATTCTAAATACACACTTTCCTATTAAATGGTTTCACAAAAAGCCATATTCCAAACCATTGGGAACTCTGAAGATAAGGATACACATTGCCAAGTTCCTATCAACTGGGCTGCCATTGTTATTACTGTAATAATGGCTCACACACAAAAGGCATTATCTGATATGCATTGACTCAGTGCATTATCCACCACAAAGGGAAAAACTACAATAATAACAAATGTTGGGAAAATGTAGAAGTCCCTTTCCATCAAATGACTTTTACAATGAATAATTAAAATTTTATTCAGTCCAACTGATTTAGGTCTGAAGTTTTTTCCTTAACTAAAATGACTGTTCAACATTGTTAAAATTCATTAGATCAAACTTCTGTATATTTCTAAGAAGGAGTCCATGGGAAATGCAAAGATGCACAAATCAGGGCTCCATCCTCAAAGTATTTAATAGTCAATAGGGAAGCTACTTATAAACACCATGATACAATGTAGTATATGATTGACTTGAGAAGTAGAGAGCAACTTTGTGGATTAGAAGATGGGATCTCTTTCAGCTGAGGAAACCAAGGAAAGCCAAAGACGTCTTACTGGATGGTTAGAACTTCAGGATGGATGGTTCGAACTGCAAGAGGAAAGTGCATTCAAGTGAGAACAACTTTGAGTATAAGGTCCTTTTTGTGCATATTTAGCAGGTGGTGAGTAGACCAATTTTCCTGGAGGACAGATTTGTTTAAATGAGTGGGGAATGAGAATGGAAAGGTAATTTTGGAATATATAAGGTAAAAGAGACTAGGACTAGTGAATTGGTAAAAATCGAAATAAAACTTTATTTTCACACATGTGAAAGACAATTCTCAAACTTGTAGTATGTTCCCAAGCCGATGTAAAACCAAAGTGTTCATAGTCATTCCACAATTTTGTACCTTTTTCCATTTTGATATTTTTCTGTCTTCCTTTGCCTTTGAGTTAATACTATCACAATTACTTCCTAAACATTTTATGTCCTAGATTCAGGTTATACTCACACACACACTTCTTTTTTGTTTCTTTGTTTTTAAAATAAGTGTTTCTTTTTAGGCTTGTTTTAGATTTACAGAAAAGTTTGCAAAGATAGTACAGAAAGTTCCCACATACACAGCAACCAGTTTCCTCTAACGTTAAGATCTTATATTAGTGTGGTACGTTTGTCACAACAAATGTCACAACTAATACTAACTCATTATTACTAACTGAAGTCCATACATTTTTCAGGTTTATTTAGTTTTAACCTAATATAATTTTTCGATTCTAGAATCCCATCCAGGACACCACATTATATTTAGCTGTCATGTCTACTTAGCCTCCTCTATGTTGTGACAGTTTCTCAGACTTCCCTCGTTTTTGATGACTTCAAGGAGTAGTAGTCAGACAGTTTGTACAATAGAATGTCCCTCAATTTATGTCTGTCTGATAGTTTTCTCATGATTAGACTGGGGTTATGAGTTTTGGAAAGAAAGAGCACAGAAGTAAAGTGCCATTTTTATCACATCATATCAAAGGTACACAGTATCCACTATTGACATTAAGCTTGATCACACGGCTGAGGTAGTGTTTCTCACATTTCCGTACTGTAAAGTTCTTGTTCTTCACCTGTTTTCATACCATATACTTTGGAAGGAAGTCACTATGTTTAGATCACACTTAAGAGATCGTTGGGAGAGGGGACAGCGTTACGCTTTACCTTTTTAAGAGTAAAGTAGCTATACAAATTATTTGGAATTCTGAAGAGGAGATTTGTCTATTTCGCCTCAATTATTTATTCAATCAAATCTTTAAATCAGAATAGACTCATGGCTACTCATTTTATATTTTGGATTATAATCCAATACTATTTATTTATTTTGTTGCTCAAATTGTTCCAATTTTAGCCATTTGGGAGCTCTTTTGGTTGGTTCTTGCACCCCTTTGAAATACTCCCATCAGATTTTTTAATAAGCACTTTTTTACTTTTTGGCACTACAGTGTGGTCCAAGCTCATCCTGTGTATTCACTGCACCTGCCCTAGACTTAGCCGTTTCTCCAAGAAGCCCTGATTCCTTTTACTGGAGAATGTTATTAGGAATCAATATATGGACCCTGGGTGTGCTCATTGCTACTGGGGTGTCATTGCTTCCAGGCCCTCTCAGCAAACAGAGCTTAGAAATATATGTATATATACTAACCCATGTATACACACATATCTATAATTGTTTCTATATTTAGCCACCTGTATTTATATTAAACTAAACATGAGTCCATATTGATGAATCCCCCTATAATCCAGTACTAAATGATTTATTCTAGCCTTCTCCTTCTGCATTATCTATAACCTCTTACTCCATCAGTAGCTCCCACAATCCATACATTCATTTACGAGTTTGTTCAGTACTAGTATATATGCATACTGGCTGTTTTGATTTGCAGCTCCCTAACAACAAATGATGTTGGGCATTTTCTCATACACTTATTTTCCATCTATATATCATCTTAGCTGAGGTGTCTATTCAGATCTTTGCCCATTTTTCCTTGGGTTGTTTGTTTTCTTTTTGTTCAGCTGCTAAAGTTTTTTTGTGTGTGTTCTGGATATGTATGTTCTGGATATTCTGATATTTATCAAATATATGATTTGCAAATACTTTCTCCCAGTCACTTGTCTTTTCTTCTCTTAACAGTGTGTTTTGCAGACTTCACTTGTTTTTAAAACTTTGAGTTTAATAACTCAACACTAGTGAATTCAGCCTTGTTTTTGTACTGGTCTAAGTGTAAAATTACTCTTTGTTCACATCTTTCAATCACCAAATTTTTAAAAGTCTGTTCAGACGGAGCTGATCTCTTAACAATATCTTTAACTTAGATTGGTTCAAAATTCAGGGAAGTGAGGACTTCATTGTGGAAGACTACAATATTCTGTGATTCCCCAGCCATGTCCCCATTCCTTTCCTCTCACTGCTCATTTGGGAGTACATTAAAGCAGAAAACTTGCTTTTTCTGAGGATCATCTCCAACCACAATTCCATCAAAGAAAAACAAGAAGCCAGTGAAGTGAAAAAAAATAGATTCCAGGACCTCCCTGGTGGCCCAGTGATTAGGAACCTGCCTACCAGTGCAGGGAACACAGGTTCGAGCCCTGGTCCGGGAAGATCCCACATGCTGCGGAGCAACTAAGCCCGTGCGCCACAACTATTGAGGCTGCGCTCTAGAGCCTGCAAGCCGCAAGGACTAAAACCCGCGCACCTAGAGCCCGAGCTCTGCAACAAGACAAGCTACGGCAATGAGAAGCCTGCGCACCGCAACGAAGAGTAGCCCCCGCTCACCGCAACTAGAGAAAAGCCCGCGCGCAGCAACCAAGACCCAATGCAGCCAAAAATAATAAATAAATAGATTCCATACCATTTGAAATGATTCCACTAATTTTATGTCGTGGTAAACATCAATTTATTCAGCAGTAGATTTCAATTATGTTTCTAATTTGCAAATGTTGCCCTCCAGTAGATCTCTCAAATTAGAGGGCTAAGCACTAAGGAAAGGCAAGACAATGACATTGCAATTAGAAATTCTTCTAAAATATTCAGTTAACTATTTGGAAAAGTAGTAAATGGTTCACCTTATTTATTGGTAAAAGGCATATATGAAATTTCATTTATATTGGATTCATCACTGTGTTTCTTAGACTGGTTATGATCTATTTTTAATTTGGGGGATATCTGGTTATATCTGAATCTGCTTTGGGATGGTTGGGATTTGGATAAGTTTGAAAACTGCCATGGAAAAGTAACTGTTTGACTACTCTAAAAGATACAAAAGTGCCTAATTTTTATTATAATGGGAATTGTTGTTTGCAATAGAACACTAGAAATAAGAAAGTCATTTCTATCATATTCCTAGCATTATGAGATGATACACAAAAGAGGTCCTTCTCTAATCATTTTTTTTCCAGATTCCCCTATCACCTTTTGTAACCTCCCTAATCCCAAAGAAATGTGAGAATCAGACAGACCTGTGTTTACAGTCACAGTCTAATTTAGACAATGTGTAAATCCTTCCCTAAGCCTTCATTTCTACAACTGAAAAGAAATATGGAAAATGCATGCCTTTTAGGGTTATTGTCGAGAGCTAACTGAAATAATAAAGATGGAATTTGTACAGCCCTTAACACAAAGTTAGCTTCTCCTCTTTTGTATGTTGAATTTCTTTCCTTTGAAATATACTCAACATAAGCCTTCTTAGTCCATACAGGATGCCAGAGTCATGAACTTAGCGTTCCTTTTCATTTTTTTGTTAAGAATACCCTACTTCATGCACACAAAATGTCCAGCTGCTCCCTTGCCCACACTGTCCATGTGCCCACCCTTGAGGTTAGAGCTCTTTCACCAGGTGCTCCCACCCCCTCAACTGCCCTCTCTACAAGCCCCAGTGCACATGAAGGACAGAACACATTCAGGTCTCATTTGAACGTTCATTTGCATCATTGTTTCCATGAAGGCAGGGATTGTGTCCCATATACCTCAGATTATCTAACATCTTCACAATAGGTTCTTGGAAAATGTTTAGGAATGAATGAAAGGCAAGAAAGGAGACAGGAAGAGAAAAAGGTAAAGAAGGGAGAAGGAAGGGAAGGTTCCTTCCTAGAAGGTTCCTTCCTAGAAGACAGATATGAAAAGCCTTTTCTCTCTTTTACAAGCACCTACCTGGAGAATAAAGCAGACTCATGTTTCTTGATTAAGTCAGCAGAGATTTTAAGAAATCTGGAGCACATTAGTGTAGTATATGTAGCACACAAATCCTGTTCTGCTGTCTCTGCTCTACATAAATGCTTCCTCCTCATTTGTCTTGTTATCTCCCTAAGTGAGATTTGAAGGCAAAACTTTGAAGGCTTCAGATTTTTTGAGCCCTCAAATTTCATCTACCACTCCTCGAATCCAAAGATCCTTAGGTTCTTTTACATCCTCCCTTATAAAACCTATAAATGATCTCACAGGCATCACTTATGCATGTGGCTGCAATGAAACAATACGGCCTTCACTCCACCCAGGCAAGTTTGTTTTTGCCAGATCTTTAACTTTCATGAAGTCCTATTGAATAAAATTTAAATGCCAGAGAAAAGTTTTTCAAAGTTGCAGACATTTGGGGACCTTGCTGGAAAACTCCCCCTTGACCCTGAAATCTTATTTTTCCCAAGCCAGTGCTGAAGTTCAGGCATTATGGGGGTTGGTAGATTAGGTAAGATCCCAAAATGGATTTTACCATCAGAAAGCTCAGGGCTTAAAGAGGGTTCTTCAGAATGAAATGGGGCCAAAGGACCATCTAGGTGCTGGAGCTACTGGGCATCACGTCTTCAAGAGTCATCTTGTTTCCCACCATGAGGTTCTTGGACCTGAGCCACCTCACCAAAAAAACAAACCTCCTGGAACACCTTGCTTCCTGTATACTCCCTGCCCCTGACCTTCCTTCCTTGTTTGACCTCAGTTCCACTGCACCCTGTGATCTCCTTCCCACTCTTTTTTGGCATGTGAAAGGAATTTGTTCTGAAAGTTCCCCTAAGCAAGTAAAACATCATTAAGACTTTGGAATACATTTTATTCATTCAAAAAGTATTTACTGAATACACACCAAAGGCTAGCACTGTGGAACGTAAGAAGAGCTTAGATATAATTCCTGTTTTTGGAATACTTGTATTCACAAAAGATCTTGCAATTAAATGGAGATTTTTTTTTTCACTTAGTAGTTCATTACTCTTCTTGATAAAGGCATTTTCTATTTCCCATGTGTTATTTATGTGGGACAACAAAACAGGATTTTCTCTTTCCTCTATCTTTTGTCAAATGTTTGCTTTGTTCAAAGCTAGTACAATGCCATTTTAGTTAAATCACATTTGCTTCTATACAATATAACTGTCATGTCAAAGTTATTGTATTATTACAGAAGTTAGTAAACATAAACAAAATGTGTTTTCAGACTAAAATGACATAAAACTCATTTCCATTTTAACTTTCTACTTTCCCTAAGAAAGTATGGATCTCCCAACAAAGCACTACATTTTGAGTGGGGGAACCCTTAATTTTTCCCGCCATATTGCCTGTCTCTCCCTTCCCTATACATAAGCACAGATACATGCCAAAGGCAGACACAGAGGCCTATCTGGAATCAGAGGCAATCCAGTCGTGGACATTTTCACAGGAAACCTCAAGATTCAGGGCCATGTATGTCTTCTGCTCCTTCTCCAGAGATAGTGAGTGATATGGAGATGACACACAGTGTGAAATTCCTAGAAATGGAGAAGCTGGGCATTGCTTAATCATCACACTCTAGATGCCATGGCTTTTTTTCAATGAACTTCTTTCTAGAACATGGAATTGCATGATTGCATTGTGGGAGGGGTACAGTGCTAGGTGTTCACTAGGGTATGTATTATCCTGCTGTTGATGGGTTCACACCAAGTACATGATGTGATATCCTCCCAATACCAACCTGACCCTTCATGCTAGAGTCTTCTCTAACCCAAAGCTTATATATTTCAGAAAGCAATTCTTCTATGGGTGTTTGCTATGTAAACATTAAAAAGTACTGAAAACAACTCCCCTTCCCCAGTCTGTAGATCTACATTGTGTTTGAAATAAAACCTAAAAATTTAGTTCAGCAGGATCTTTATTGGATTGGTCAGCATTGTCTAAAATAAATGTTTCTCTTATCAATTTTTCAGCGAACTTGTCAAAACCAAATAAAGGGATTTTCAGTGATCTTCATTCTGTGTATAAACACAGCGCTATTTATTCACCAACGAAAACTGTTTCATGAAAAGCAAATTATTACTGTGCCAACTCATTTTTTCAAAGCTCTCTTTGGGTCCATAAAAGTTTTTGCAGTGCATTTTGTTTTTAGAAAGATGACGACGATTCTTTCCTGCAGGTGATATGGACGTGACCGACTCTGATCTATGTGACCACCAGGAGACATAAAGCACGGTTTGACTGTTCCTAGCCACCTCTAACTCCCATTAATATTGCAACTATAACCAAACATAATCCAATCATTTGGAGTGTGAAGACCCAGAGGATTGTGAAGGGCTCTGTAGGGGGTATGACAGCTCTTCTGATTCTCTCAGATTGACTGGGGAGCTGCCTCATCTTAACGCCTGTAATTTCAACTGAAACGGCTCCAAGAGGAGAGAAATGGGATATTAAGAGGCAGATGACCTTTGAATCTATTTACACCTCTGGGCAAACACAGCAGTGAGGCTGAGAGGAGCTGTGAAGACTATTCTTTAATAGGAATCTTGTGTCACTTGCACCTGCTTAAAAGAGAGGAAGAGCCTCAGGAAAGTTTTCACAAAGTTGGCCTTCTATCTTCCAGACCAACTCTGCCCCCAAACAGACAAACAAAAGATTGTTTACTTGGCTCTGTTTTCTTCCATTTTTCAAGAATAAAATCTTCTTATCCTCTTGCTGTATTACTGTCTCCAGTAATTAGACCCAGTATCTGAGGCCTGTTGAGAGCACTGTACTAGTTAGCCATCAAGTCACTTTGATTAAATTCAATAAATAAGGCAGTAAACATGGTTTATGGCTTATTAAAAGTACAATTGATTGCATACTAAAATATTCAGACCTCTGAATAAATCAACTAGTTAGCAAATTCAATATTTTCAGACAGGGCAAATTTATCCTTTAAGTACACTGCAAAACTAAAAACTCTCTCCTTGAAGTTTTAATATGTTCAGCCTTATGGAATAAGAGCCAAAGACTTAAAGAGGAATTCAGAGGCATTTCTCATTCATGTAAGGCTAACTTATTCCAGTTTAAAATAGCTACATCTTTACTCTTAAAACTTTCTTACAATGAGAGATTCAAAAACCCCATTAACCTATTCCTATGTCTCTTAAAAACAATTAATATATTCTTCTTATTTAACTTGAATCCTTTCTCATGTAATTGTCTGTAACCTTTGAAAATGAAGGGAGTTTGAGCCAGGATGAATGAAAATGAAAATGCTGTGTATCGATTTAGTCCTCTATTTCTGCAGTGTCTGTTCTTTTACATAAAGCCCTCCACCTCTCCACTGGAATGACTCTTGCTAAGGTCACCCATGACCTGATTACTGTCATTCCATACCATAGTTGCTTTTAAAGCCTCATCTGATTTGATGTCACTGCAGAATTTAACCAACTCACCATACCTCCTTACCCAGCTTCCCCACGCCACTCCATATTTGCTTCTCTGATAGTTTCTTCTTATTTCCTACTGCCTCTACTGTCTTCTACTCCTACTGAACTCAGGTGTCAGTCCTGTATTTTCTCTGATTTTCTTAGGTGATCTCACTACCTCCATTGGCTTCATCAGTCAAGTGACATTAACTCTTAGATCAGTACCTTGGACTAATTTCTCTTCTAAGATCCACACAGCCTTCCTGCTACCTATTGGAAGTATGAAAAGCCTAACAACTATCTCACACCTAACGAGTTCATCTTCCCCTCCAAACTCACTATGTCTTGATTAGTGACATCACCTTCCATCTAGATGTCCAAGCCAAGGACCCAGAAGTCACTTTTGGCATCTTCTACTCCCTCACCCTCCACATTAACTGGTAAAAGATTACACCTATTCTGCTTCTAAAATGCCTCTCAATATATCGACTCTTCTCTTTCCACTGCCAATGGTGTAGCACAGGCCTTTAGAGTCTCTCACTTGGTCTACTTTAATAGATGATCACCCCATCATCATTCTTATGCTCATTCACACTCATTGCATTTCTGCCTCAGAGATCAGTTAAAAGTAAAAATTCACTTTGCAAAACAAATACAGAACAGAGAAAATCTCTTTGATGGCTCGCTTTTGCCTACAGATACAAATTCAACCAACCTGTTGAGTAGATCAGACTCGTTAGACATTCTAGTGGGTCTAAAGAGCATCACATTGGAAGTTAGGAAAATTAGGTTCTCATCCCATGTATAGGTCCATAAAGTTTCTCTCGGGTCCTAAACTTCACCATCTGTAAATGTGAGTGTTGCATTAGACTATTTCTCAGGATCTTTCTATTTCTGGCAACTTTTTCAGGACAGTTAAATATAATAAGATAATGTCAAAAGACCAGTTAAGCTGCTTTAGGATATCATTACAGACAGCTTAATTCTTATTTTAGTTCTATTAATTAACAAGTGTCTATTTGAGGGGGGTCATCTTTTCTGTGTCAGGCAATTAGAGAGACAGATAGGAAAAAGAATCAGTTCTGCTCCCTTAGGAATGTTCAATCTAGTTGTGAAAAAAAATAGTAGATTGAATAAAAGTGGAAAGCACACAGAAATCCAAATTATTTAAGTAAATTACTGAATAAAGTAATAAATGAGGATAACAGATAATTCTCTCATGCAGGAGAATTTCAAATTCTTTCATACTTACCCTCAGGGAGGTAGAGCACAGCTCTCCACCCCTTAAGTGTGGGCTATACACAGTGACTTCCTTCCAAAGAGTACAGTATGAAAAGATGAGGCTGAAAAGAGTAAATTTCCAGTGGAGAAACCTGACAAACACTATCTCAAACAGATTATCAGGGTCAACATCAAGTGATAAGTCATGTTGACAGTGTGTTGTCATGATGTGATGAAAATGGTACTTAACCTTTGTGGTCTTCCTCTCAGAAGCCCATAACCCTAGACTAATCACAAGTGAAAGAGAAGACAAACCAAAATTGAGGGTCATTCTACAAAATACCTGACAGGTACTCCTCAAAGCCCTCAAGGTCATGAAAAGCAAGGAAAGTCTGAGAAACCATCAGAGTCAAGAGGAGCCTAAGCAGACATGATGAGTGTATGTAACGTGGTATCTTGGGTGGAATTTTAGAACAGAAAAAGGACATTAGATAAAAACTAAAGACATCTGAATAAAGTATGGACTTTTACTAATATCTATTGCTATCATTTCATTAAGTGTGACAAATGTAACATATTAATGTAAGATATCAATAATAGCAGAAACTGGGTGCTGGTATATGGTCTTTCTGAACTGTCTTCTCAATTTTTCTATAGATCTAAAATGAAAAGCTTATTTTAAAAACAGACTATTCATTCATTCACTCATTCAACAGACATTTATTAAATGCTCACATTGTTCCAGCCACTATGCCAAGCATTGAGAACCCAAAGATGAATAATGCACATGGAAGACCCTACACAATTTAAACTGCTGACTGAGTGCAATGGTAATTCAGAGGAACCTGAAGTTTCTTCTGGCTGGCTGCTGCAGGAGAATGTTGCAGAGGAAGGAGTTGAAACCAGGCTACATCTACTTTACAATATATGGCTGAGTTTTACTCATGTCTACAAGGGAGTGAAATTTCCCTGGGAGCAGAAAAGTAATAAAAATAGAATAATCACCAGAACAAAATCTGCACAGATCATGCAAATGGGAAAACAATATCAAGCATCCCTACTGGAACTGCTCAGCAGCTGGGGTATGACTCAGCTGGTGAATGATTTGGATCAGTCAGCTGCCTACCTGCAATGCCCAGCACGGAGTCCCTGTGCATAAGTGGCTGGGTTGGTAAGTCAGTCAGCGGAAGTTGAGAGACAGTGTTCCTCATGTCCCCAGTGAAGGCCTTTCAACTCATAATATACCCATAGTATAGTATTGCCTAAATAGTACTACAGAACAAAATCATGTTTGTCACTCTCTCCAAACATGGTGAGGCAATTAGATAAGTATCATGTTTGCAGCTAATGAGAGCAGCTTTGCAAGTGAGGGGCCCACACACTATATGCCCAGGGTTCCTTATTATTAAGTAGAAGACATGAGATAAGAACCTACTTTTCTTAGCTCCACTGTGATGCTCTCTAGATAAAATCATTTGCTGTATTTCTTCCCCTTTCTTATCAACACCAGCCTGTCCACAACTGATCTCATCCTAGACACTGAGGCAAGATCAGATGTGTGCACAAAAAAGAATTAGTAAAGCTAGGAGGATTTGCCCTCCAGGTACACTGGGATGTCAGAGTTTGAAACTAGGAAGAAGGGCAGACCACGTATGATCAGCCTGAAGAGGTGAGTAAGAGGGTCATCCACCAGCCCAATACACTTGGCTGAGTGTGGGTGAGCTTGGACTCCACAAAGTTTGGCATCAAAATCTAAGTCAATTCAATTTGATGCACAAAGTTTAAAGGCTCAAACATAGGTTCCAAGCAATTTTTGAAGACAGTAGGGATGAAAACATCATCATTCAGTGCAGGGCAAACAGGAGGTGGAGATCATTCACTGAGCTCTGGATTAGGTGATGCTGAGGACAGAGATCAGGCTCCTCACTGAGACAATCACTAGAGAAAGTAAGAGCTCCAACTACGCAAACTAGAGTTGAACCAGGCTTCCAATCCCTGCAGGGGAACTGAGATACTAAACCAAAACCTGAGTCCAGACCAACAAGCCTGGGCTTAGGGAAAGGCTGAGACCCCATGAATTTGTAGCTGTGCGCTTATATCCATCATACTGAACACCAGTCTGAATAAACATATCTAACTTAGACCCTACTCACTGCTGGAGAATGAGACTCCCCATGTGAACTTTGGTCTGTTTGGCACCAGATCAGATGCTGGGTAGGGCTGAGCCTAAGCAAAGGAGCTGTCTCTGTCCACAGTTGGGCAGGGCTAGAGAGGTCAGGTTCTGCCAAGCAGGGTCTATAGCCACACAAGAGAAGGGTGGGTACAAAGCAGAAACAGCAGGTTAGATTAGAGAGTTTCTGTGCCCACCCCCACTATAATTCTTCCTAAGTACCCACTCACATGGAAGAGATCTACGTGAAATGTATACAGTAAGATTTGGGCAAACAAAGATATAAGCTAGCTTTCCAAATAATGTGTCCTGGGTCTTTCTTGCTAAAGGACAGGATCATCTCTAAAGCATTCATCTTATAAGGAGGGAAGAAGGAAAATTGATCCTCTCATCATATAAAAGGAACTATAGAAAACTGGGATAGGATACATAGTTGCACTCTAATTTTGCAAACCTAGCCTTGTTGTTTAGAACACTTGTTTAAAATAAAAATTGCCCTCAAGAAAGAAAGAGATTTTTCCAACCATATATCTTACAGATTGTATCCTGTGTTAAAGTATCAAATAAATCCAAACAATCTGAGGGCTCATTCAGTCCTTTTAAAATCAAGCCAGTCAAATTATTTTTCAGGGTCTCAGAGTGATTTATCCAGGAGGAATATTCTCTTGAGTGAAAGTAAAATGTTCACCCCTGTGTCTAATTAGGTTTTCCAGGGCACCCAGCAGACAGTGGCAAGAGTCACGCTGTGAAAGTGACTCATTTTCTAGCAAGTGAGGTCATGCTGTGAAAGTCACATCATTTTCTAGCAAGTGAGGAGTGTAACTGGCCAACCCAGAGAGTGACCTTGTTCCCACAAGTTCTAAAATCTTCAGCAGACAATATCCATTTTATGCCCTAAAGGGAAATTCCCTGTTATGTATGACTGGGGTGGCTGTGTGATCAAAGGGATGGAGAGGCTGCTGGTAGTGCACGACAAGGATGAGCAAGACATTCCTTCTTCATCAGTCCCCCTGGGTGAGGGGCAATGACGGCAGCTGCCAGCACATGTCCCTTCTACTGAAAGTGCCTGGGAGGTACAGGGGGGACACAGGTAACAGCAGCCTTCACCTCAAAACAGACCAGTTGTGAACTCTGTCCTAAGGTACCCTGGATGAGTCGGTTAGCATCTAAAGTTCTTTCTCTTCTTTTCTTTCACTGTGAAAGACTATTTTTTTTTATTAATTTATCTCAAAGATCAAAGATGTGTGTGGTGCTAGTGGGGACACTGAGGATGGCAAATGCCCTACTGCTGATTCCCTCCATCCTACTCCCCAGTGTATAGTCATCAACTGTGTTCACATTTTCCAAAAGGAGTGCTTCCTGTAAAGGGGTTGGAGAGGAATGATTTCCTGAGAGTGGCTAAAATAATTCGAGGCACATGGATTTATCCCAGAAGAACATCTGCTTTACAGATCCTCAAAGTGGTACATAAGAATAGAAAGCTAGAGAGTCTTTGAAAGTAAGCATACAAACTCTCAATTGGATCAAGAAGATGATAAGTCTCAAGCAGCCATAGCTTGGGTGTGGGTGGTTTTTCGTTTGTTTGGTTTGATTTGGTTTTTTCTCAATGGGTCTGGAGAGTAAATATGAAAGCTAGTCTATTCTTCAACAAAGGAAACATTTACTGATTTACCTGCTGCTTAAAACATAGTTTTGTAGCTCTCTAGTTACGTGTGAATATTGCATATTTACTTCTCTCCCCTCTGATCTTTAAGAGCTAGAGCTCCTCTAAGGGAGAGATTAAGATGTTTCTGATTCTGAGGAATATATGCCAGCTCCCCAGCTAGGGACCCTGAAAGAACACACTAACCATTAGCTCAGTAACAGCATATCCCTCGCAATTGTTGCCTCCCAGAAATTAAAGACTTATATGCCCTCGTGAACATACGAAGCCTTGGATTTTATTTCCTTGTACTAGGATTTTTGGATATGGGAAAAACTAACATTTATTTCAAAAGAATGTTTACTTCCAATGTTCACATAACAACTAATAAACATAATAATTTTGACATAAGCAAATATGATTTTTACTTTGAAAGAGGTCTTAAAAACCACAGAAATGAATTAATACAAGTTCTTAGAATATGTAATAGAGCTGCAGATAATATGCATTTTCATAAATTTGTATTACAGCATGTCCTTTTTCTTTAACCTATTTATATTCTCATTTCCTCAGTAGTTCACTCTAGAGAGATCAGTTAGCAAATCTCACCTTCTAAAATTAAATTTCCGTTTCCATCTCTTTAAGGGAAGAAGATTGTGAATAATATAGATATTAATTTTCAAATTTGTTGATTTCTAGCAGAATGAGATGCAGAGAGGATCTTAATTTTCACATAATTGATTTTTAAACCACCCATTTCTACAAATAATTCTTCGAGAAAAGATTCATTGCAATTATATGGAAAGAATACTGACTCATCAGCATAAAAATATGGTGTATACCATATTTTGCACTCTTACATAAGTGTTATTCTCTTCAAGATAAAAAATTTTAAAACCACAGGTTTAATACACAATTGTAGAGTCAAATAACTATGATCCAATGAACAAAGACTCAGAGCTCTACATTGTGCTTTAGGAGGATGGGTTGTTGATCATGGGGCTTTTTTTCCTAGCCAGAGTTCACATTAAGAAAGTAGCATGAGAAAGGAAGTGTATTCTATTATGAAGAATAATAGGATGCCTCTTGAAATATCATATTTATTATAAGACATTCGTTTTTGATTTGTGACAATGGAGATGAAAAGTGCTTTGGACGAGGATTCGGGAGAAGTAACTTCATCAAGTATAGGGAAGATCAAATTGGCAATATACGTTAGCCCCTTGTTGAATCCACTTTATGTTTGTACTGCATTTTTCAGCTTGTTAAGGAAAATAACTAAAGAGTGAATTTTATCATTAATCACATATGCAAAACTATGGAATATCTGCTAAAATATTTCAAAAGAATGTACATCTAATCTTCTAAATGCTGATTTGGCGGTGGGGGGGGGGCGTGGAATTTTTGCCCAGTTGGTCTGGAAAAAGTAGTGTCCTGCTACTCACTAACTATGTGAAAAAGGCGGGGGGAGATTTGGACATGGAAGAGAGAGGATCAGGAGAGGCGAGTCTTCCCTGGGTTGCTGTAAGACCAGTCTCCCTTAAAACTGAAAAGCTAATGTTTCTCTTCAATGCATGTAGTGGCCTTTTTTGAATCACCCACATTTAAGCCTGCCCCTCCTCAGTAACACTCCAAGCTTTAAAACAATGTCTTTTTTCTGATTCTTTCTACCTGTAAGCACTGTTGTGGACTTCCAGTGTAACAATAAACATTCTGATGTATCTTCTTCCATTAAGAGCTACAAATTGGTTTCTTGGTTCATCAGTGGTAACTAGCTTTAAAAAAAAAAAAGGACTCCCTAAATCTAAAGAAATATCACTGGGATTCCAAGCACTATGGAGGTGAGATATGTCTTCATGGAAGTGTTGATGGGGGATGGAGTTTCAGAGGAATATTAGGTTCCACTTTTGGTATTTCCCATCCACCCCAAGTAGATGGCAGCCTATTTTACTTACACTCAACACCGACCCTCGATGCCACCTTGCTACCCTGGAACAAGAATTTCCCCCAAAACAACTAGAATTTTCTCTTACCATTTGCTAACTACTTTTTAGGACTTCTGAGGCACACATCCACAGTTAGTTATTTAAGTAACCAGAGAGAACAGAATACTAATCTTGTCATAAGAAGAACCAAATTATTCCTATTACCAACTGCATGACCTTGGTGAGTTACTTAAATTCTTCTGAGTCACAGCATTTCCTCCTGTAAAATCCTTAAAATAATACCTACCTCATAGGTTATATGTACTGTAGCATCTGTGAGATGGGAGGTCATTAGGCATATACAATGACCTTGTCTAAAGCAAAGAAGGCAAATTGATTTCAACTTAAGTAACACATCCAGTTAAGCTATAGTGACTAACTGTAATGCCTAGAAGGAGTGTGGGACCATATCCAGGTTCACACAGGAAAGAATGATCTGGTTGATTAGTGATGTCTATCATGAGAGCCAAGTGCAGCAGTGGAAGTAGGAACAACATATAAATGACTTCCCTGATATAAGGTATTATTTATTACTTAACTTTCAAGAGAACATCTTGGGTGTCATCACTTTCCTCCATGAAGCCTTGACTGATTGAACCTAACCAATCTGCTCCCTTAATTTGAAGGAGAAGTCAGCTCTGTAAGTTTACCCACTCAATGAGAAGTTATTTGAATAAAAATATCAATAAGTGCAAACAGCACTATACATCATTATCCTTCTTATTCTTCAAAGGCAGATAGTCTACCATAAAGCCACACAGATCAAAGACATCCAGCAAAACTCTTTTCTTAAAATGAGAAAAACATTTTAATACTTATATCTGTGGAGTTTTTTGTTATTTATGGGGAGAGGGCAACATCTGACACTGTTTTCCTTTTTTCATAATCAATGTGATTATTTGATTCAAAAGAAAGATTCAAGTGCAGTAATGATGCTATAGAAATAAAGAAGGAAGTTTCAAATTAAAGAAGAATGGAGTGGAAATTGTAAGGAAATGCAGATCAACGTGATTGGGTTGAGGGGCGAAGAAGGGACAAAAGAAATGGCAGATAAGAGCAGAAAGACCAAAGACAGGGTGAAGAGCAGTTAGAAGGAAGGAAGTCAGAGGAAAGTATGTTTTCATTTATACTATTCCGGAAGGATATTTTAAAAGGAACATGATGTCACTTCCATGTCAGTAGAGCAAAGATATTTCATAAAACATAGCTGTACTCCTTTTACCATCAGGACCAGATTATTGCCCCCCTACAGATTTAATTTTTCTTCTTTCTTTTTTCATTTTTTATTTTTTAGCATGAGTTTCACAGAGAAGTGCTGAAGTGATTTTGTTTAAAAAGAATCATGGCTTACTTAGAACGCCCTTAAGAAGATTCCTAGGACAAAAATAAACTAATCCAATCTTACTTTCAAGATATGTGTCACATGAAGATATTTACTTCCAACTTAAGTTCAATCTCTGAAATATATGCATCATATAGTGGGGAATCAGTGCCACTTCTGATCTCACACTTTTAAGAACCATAAATCTTTAATTTTTTTAATGAGCATCCAAGCAATGATGACATCCCTGACACAGAAGCAACGTCACTTTAACATATTGCTTTCCTTCATGAATTTGCAAATCTGAACATAATGCTTTTGGATCTCATTAAAGATACAAAAGGAATTTCCATTTACTTTTATTTTCATCTTCATTTCCATTTCAATATTCCAGCCTTAAATTTATACAGTGATGTATGTCAATTATTTCTCAATAAAACTGGAAAAAAATTGGAATTTTCTTGAATTATAAAATTTTACTTAGAAAAGTATAGATGTGTGATTTCCGTGCACCAAAGAATGGATCCCACCATACTTTGTAAGGTTACATCCCCCAAATGGATCTCCATAGAGGAAGCCTTCCAGACGCGATGCATATAGCTTATGTTTGCACACACCCAGACTAAGTCCTCGGTCTGCCTCCCAAAATGTGATCCAATACAGAGCACAGTTCCTTAGAGCATCTTGCAGCCAACTCTGGCCTCAACTAATAACAAGTTTTACTGGGTTAATTCATTTTCTCAGAGTGGGATCTGAGATAACCCATGATATGGATTATGTAATGGGTCTAAAAACATTTATATGAACATATGACTTGTGAAACAATGCAAATGTTCATAGTAGGTGAATGCCTGAGGAAACGTGTATCCATTAACTGGAATGCTACGCGGCCATGACAGACTGTATTCAAAAGTGTTTTTAAAGATATAATCATAATAAATGAAAAAGTCAGAATTAAAAATTGCATATATATATATATATATATATATATATATATATATATATATATATACAGTGAGGAAAAATAAAATTAGGACCAAAAAGGACCAAAAAGATACAATACCAATAACTGAGACTGAGTGGCTTGATAACAGATGATTTTTTCTTCTATTTTTCTATTTACTTTCAACATTTGCTTTAATAAGATTATGCTATTTTAAGAGTATGCTCGTATTTTAAAGTATTTAACAAGAAGGCTGATTTTGTTTCTACTTTTCCTCCTAAATTCATCTTTTACTTTTTTTCAAATGAGAGAGGACAAAGGCAAAGCATAGCAGTGGTTTAAAAAAAAAAAACGCCAGGAAGCAGAGATTTGAGTTGGGGACCTGGGATTAGGTATGGAAACTACTGTAAAGAGGTAAGAAATCAACAAGGCACAGTTGTAGGTTTATTGTTAGAGGTCAAATTTACAAACTGGGACCGGTCCACTTAGAAAAGGAAAGAAGAACAGAAACCCAGATTTAAAGCCAGAAAAAAGGAGACAGGGATAGGCAGCAATATGCTGACATATCATGGGCCATCTCATGTGTAACTACTGGAGTTCCCCATACTCTCTGACTCTGGAGTGAACTAAGCACCACCCAAGACTTATAGCCACAGAGGGGGTTAGCACCATATCCTACCCTCACCTCCCTGAGGAAGGACATCTGGCAGCAGGGCCATGCTACAGTTATTAAAGGATTCAAGTCATGGGACAGCCATACCTGGATCTCATCCCTCACTTTATCATACAGTGGAAGCCTGACTGCTCTCAGCCCTCACTCAATCCAACTTAGATGTGAGGGTGCCTCCAGGTCAAAGTGGAAGGAATAGAGGAAAGGGCAATTGAACCAAAGTAACAATTACAAAGCACAACAGTTATTTTGACTGTATCTAGAAGCTAGATACAATTTGGGTATGAAGACCAGAAGGGAGTTAACTTTTCTGTAGTGAGTGGTATGGTGGTCCATAACATTAACCTATTCTATTAGTTCATTCCATCAATTTCTTATTCAATATAAATTCTTTGAGGGCCAACTTTGGGCAGAGCACCATCTCAGACACTGAGGATGCAGCAGTGAATAAAAGAGGAAGTTCTCACACTTGTGCAGTTTACAGTCTCAACTGGGAAAGATGATTTCAATAATAATAATAAACTAGATAACTAGAGCATTTCGGGTGTTGATAAGGGTATGAAGACAATAAAATAGGATGGCATGACCAGGAAGTCTACTTCAGACAGTCAGGAAAGTACTCTTTGAAGAGGTTACATCTGAGCTGAGGCATAATGATACTAAAACCAGCAAAGGGAAGCTATACCTTTAGAGGACAATCTCACATAAATCCAGAACCTGCAGAAAGCAACACCTTCATGAAAGGAGATAAACTAGGAAAGAAATCTCTGGTGAAGGAGACAGTGAAAACACTTGGCATCTCATCTTGGCTCTGGATGGAGGAGAGGGAGAGGTAGAACCCTCCACCTGGGAATTTATATTTATGAGCCTAAACTCACATGGTTACAGCCAGAATTTACACTACTCACATGGGGGAGGGATGTAGAGCCTAAAAATTAGTTTAGAATGAGTGTTTACTTCTCATAAGCAAATGAAAATCCTCTTTAGAGGAAAACATCTTAAAACTTGTCCTCAAAAGAATTTCCACAAATTATGCTCCATAAAATATGTGCTCATAATTTAAAAAAAGAAACAGACCCAGAAAGACTGCAAATATTAGAAGTATCAAACGTTTAGCCTAAAATAATTATGTTTAATATGGTTATAGAAATAAGAGTATTTGTTTAAATATTAAAAAGAGACAGGAGACTGTGAAAATAATGAGATATACTTGGGTAAGAATTAAATAGAGCTCATAGAAAAAATTTTTTTTTTAATTTTAATAATGAAATTAGAAAGTCAACTATTGGATTAAACAGCAGATGGGACACAATTGGGAAAACACATGTAAAAGACTGTTGGACTAAATGCAAAGTACTTGATAAAGTTAGAGGTCTATAGATTATGCATATAAAGCCAGCTGTCCCTGATTACTGCCAATGGAGTGTTAGAGAAAAGAGAGGTGACCCTATCAAGCATTCTCTCAGGGCAGAAATTCTCCCTTCAGCCTTCTACTCAGAGACAAGTGTGAGCTCCAAGAAGGAAGGACCCAGTGTAACTTATTCACCAGCGGATCTACAGAATTTGAAATAATCCTTGGTAAGGGCTCAATACACATTTGCTGACTGACTTAATGAATGAATAATGGTGTATCTAATAATAGTTGGTAGAAACACTGCAGTGCTATTTGGAGGTGTTAGTCTAAATCTGGGTCTACACAACTCTAAAGTATCTGAAAAAATAAATACAAAATTCAGTTCATTCGAAAATATTTTGTGCCCAGTGCCAAATGCCCAGATGTTGCCATCTAAAGAGAGATTTGGGTTTCTGTACAACATTGGATGGTTGACAATGGTTCTCTCTTAGCATCCTCTTATTTGGATGTTGTGCTGACAAAACCCAAGGAATACTCCCATCTCTACAATCTCTGTTCCATTCTCTATTCTCCCTGAACATTTTGAGATAGTGAATTTAAAACTTTAAAATGCCAGCCAATGAGGTGCTGATGTAGTCTTCAGAATTTCAAAACTCTTTATTAATCCTCGCAGATTATCCCAAGCTTACCTTTAATGCAGTATATCAATTGAGGAAGTGGCAGGGGAAAAGCATAAGTAAATAATTTTCACTGCTAAATCTCTTTCAGCCTGTGTCACATTGCATATCACATGTGTATTCTCCCCTGTCCACAATGACTTTTTTCTGGCTCTCAGGCAGATGTGATTCCATCAATGAAAAAGTCAGCTGAAAAAGCAGCCATTTCATCTACAAGGCAATCTACAAATCCACAGATATTATGCCATCCCCACAAGATCAAATTCAAACTGGGCATTTCATCTACGAGGCCATCTACAAGTTGCGAAACGGACGAAATGATGGCTCCATGCACACGTCTCACTGGGGTCTCTGTGCTGCTCCTTTTAAGCAGGGTCATTTCTGTTCGCAGGAGTGAAATAGATTTTCTAAAACGGATGGAAGCCAAGCAAAACAAGATAATGACTAGAATCTGCCAGTCAGCTATAATCTTTATACCCTGAAAGCCTAATAGAACTATAAAACACAGAGCAATAATCAGAAGTCACATGTGAATGACAAGCTTGTAACTAAATTACTAAAAGGTTAGTATTGCTATAAGCTTTCATCTCCAGCTATAAAAGCCTATGCAAGAAACCTACACAATGTCTCATCCTTTTCTAGATACTATAGGCAGGTCATCTCTCACAAAGTTCCATCATGTGGTATAAGAATGTGTCATTTGAAATATAAATGACTCCATAGGTGCATGCAAAGGTATATACATATTGGAGATAAGTTGACCAGGTAAGCAGATGCATGCCTTATTTCTGACGGCACTTATGCTTGTATTGCAGCAAGTTCTTGAGGCAAATGTCTTCAAAGACTTGAAAATTGCTTAGATGCAATAGATATTGGGTCCTGATAACAAAGGGAATGGTTTATTACTGAACTCTACTGGGCCTAAAATTATGCTGGAAAGAGATACAAATATGTATGAGATTCATAAAGCTGTATTAAGAGAACTCTTTTGTGTAAATCTGAACATCAAGCATGACAAATGTTGAGTCCCAAGGTTGCCAGAAAATAAATTATTATAGACAGAGGACCATGTACAACATGGCAGAGATGCACACAATTTTCTACAAATACCTTTAACCATGAAGGATTATCTCCATCCCTGACACCTCCTCAACCAGTGCAATATGTTCCACTGGAATTGATACAGTGTTCTAAAATTCCTTAAATCTGCATCAGCACCCTCGAGGTTGGCATGGGTAAGATTCATTTTCTTAAGGTATATAGAGTACTTAGGGAAAGTGCAAAAGGGGGCATGGCTTGGAATTTGGCAGCACGATATTAAAGTAATGGAAAAGGAGGAGCAAATTCTGTCAATCATCTATGTGTTGGATATATTCTAGACAACCCAAACCTCTAGACATTCAGACACTTTTTTTTCATTATGAAGGCAAAAGATCCAGTCTCTAGTCCTGAATTTGTTATTTTGGAGAGGCATAAACCCAGGGCTAAATTAAAGCCTGGAATTACATTTCAAAAATCATAGACGAAGAATTTGCAACTATTTTTCTCTACATTAAAAATCGAGGGCTTCCCTGGTGGCGCAGTGGTTGAGAGTCCACCTGCCGATGCAGGGGACAAGGGTTCATGCCCCAGTCCGGGAAGATCCCACATGCGGCGGAGCGGCTGGGCCCGTGAGCCATGGCCGCTGAGCCTGCGCGTCCGGAGCCTGTGCTCCGCAACGGGAGAGGCCACACAGTGAAAGGCCTGCGTAACACACACACACACACAAAAAAATCGTGGCTAGGTTCTAAGCTCACAGAAGTGAGTGAGTTCACTCGGTATATTCTTCACCTCTGAAGAGAAAAAAAGTGACTAGTTTAGCATCATCTATAGGTTCATGCTTGAAACATCACCTAAGGTATATTCATGAACCAGAAAAGGCCTTATTACTGTTACACAATTCCATTTTGGCATCTACTCAACCACGAAAGCAGTTTCATTTTTATGCAAAATATGCCAGATGGCATATGCATTTCATGGTTAAAACAAACATGCAGAACTCAATTCTGCTGCAGGCACTTTACTGGAGGGAACATTTGGTCATGTGGTTATATTATCAGCACGTGGTGCTTTAAAAGTAACTGAAGCCCTAAGTTAGGAGATGCCTTTGTTAGTGTTTTGTTTTTGTTTTTTTAAATTTGATTTGTCAAGGGAGGGGTGTAGCTGGGGGAGCTATTGAGAATCACTCTGCTGATAACTGAAACTGCCAACTGGTGGTGATGTCTGAAGTCTGGCCCAAGCAAAGCTTTTAAAGAACTCAGATTGCTATGAAAAAAATTCTGTATCAGCTAATGCAGATAGAAAGAGCTGGAAAAGACACAGCAGATCATCTCAGGATGGAGAATGAAGTCTTGATTATTCAATTAAATCACATAGGATTAAGTGCTGGGAGAGTTCTCTGAATACAGTTATTGAAACAAAAGGAGAGGGAGATTCAAATATAACTTCCTTAAAAGAAAAATAAATGTTAAAATAATGATATTGTGATCTTTACAAGCGGTACCAACATTAATAGTATACAACATGAGGGTCACATATGTATGTGAGAGAAATACACTCTGCAGTGTGAATTCAATTAAAGTGAGCAAATATTGACCACCTGCTACCTTCCTTGCATTATGTTGGGTGAAATGGAAGATACATGACCTCAATTATAATCTTAGTTGAAGGAATCAAATTTTAAATGCATAAAACAGAGCTAAAATTGAACAGTGTATTTCCAAAATGTGAAATAATTGGGGTAATCTTAGCAGCTCTATCCAAATAAGTTGCAACAAATCCTTATGAGACTTGAGGCAAGGCTTGCCTCTCTCACTATCAGCCCCCTTTTGCCAAACCTTGGAATAGGGTCAGAGAGGATCTGGTCTTTGTCCTTAGATCAAAGGTTACCATTCTTTGGAGCTAAACTTTGAGCTTACCTGTCCTGGCTCATCTGTCCTAAATTCATGTCCAATCTGCCCACATCTCTGCCTACTTATTAAGAACTCAAGTCTTGCTTGTGCCTTACCAGTTGCACATTCCCTGTAGAGGACTATTGTTTCAAATTGTCACTAGTCATTCCCACACTGTGAAAACAGGATTCAGGTCCCACCCTATGAGTAAGGGAGCCCAAGAGCACCTGGAGCTTCAAAGAGCTGGGAAGATGGACCATAAATAAGAAAAAGGAGGATGCAATAAAGAGGATACGGCAACTGAAAACAAACATCACTCAGATCCTCGTTGCCCAGGGCAGTCTTCTACTCTGTCCCAACAACTATTCAAGAACCTACTGAGTAAATCACCAGTGAGGAAATATCTTAGCCCCAGAACCACCTGGCTGAAAAGAACTTTAGAGATCATCTGGCTATTTTGATTTTTTATAGTCAAGAGAAACTCTCAAAGATGTGAGCTTGAGTCCCAGGTGGTCTTCCTAATCTCACGTGATGCTTCCTGGGACAGGCCTGTGCTGAAAGCTGTGGGGGATGCCTTTCCTGAGGGAGAAAAGAAAGAAAAAAGGTAAACGTGGCAGCTCTGCTAATGAATCAGTTCTCTTTTTTTCTGGCTTTTTATTCATCCCACATTTGGTACAAATACAATACTGGCTAATTTTCTAATGGGACACATGTGAACATCTCCTAAACTAACTTGTAGCCTTTCAACAGGGCCAGGACAAGGTGAGGTAGGAGAGACGCCTGACACAATCCTGAGAGTGTCTCCTTGCATTTTGCACCCTCGCTGCCTCACTCATCTCACTTTAGACCCAGCCCTGCATTTCAACAACTCTAACAATGTTGACTGTGTTGCCTGATTTATTTATAATACAGGTCAAGATAGAGAATCAGGGAGCCTGTTATTCAGATAATGAGCCAAAAAAAATACACACTTATAAAATGAATGGCTAACTGAATTCATGATATTTTCCTGCATAATGATTACATTAGCAAAACAGAGATGGAGCACCTATAACTATGAAATACATATAACGTTAGTGTGCTAAAGGATTCCAAACCCAAAATAATCACAATATCTTCAGCAGACTGATTTTAGTTATGTCCAGACATCAAGATCTCTCCTATGGGTGTTTTTTGTTGGCGGGGGGGGGGGGGGGTGGTTGGCTACGTTGGGTCTTCGTTGCTGCACGCGGGCTTTCTCTAGTTGCAGCGAGCAGGGGCTACTCTTCGTTGCAGTGCATGGACTTCTCATTGAGGTAGCTTCCCTTGTTGCGGACCATGGGCTCTAGGTGCACGGGCTTCGGTAGTTGTGCCGTGCGGGCTCAGTAGCTGTGACTCGCGGGCTCAGTAGTTGTGGCTCGTGGGCTCTAGAGTGCAGGCTCAGCAGTTGTTGCGCATGGGTTTAGTTGCTCTGCGGCATGTGGGATCTTCCCAGACCAGGGCTCAAACCCATGTCCCCTGAATTGGCAGGTGGATTCTTAACCACTGCACTCCCAGGGAAGTCCCCTCTCCTATGGGTTTTTAATTTAATTCAAAATACAATTTGCTCTCTGAGTTACAGAAGTTGTAATTGTCTTAAAAAAGAGAAAAGCTGCTCAGTGTTATTGCCACATGACAAATGGAGGAGTGTAATAAGTAAGTGGGAGAACTGGCATAAATGAGTAGGACACGTCACATATGATGTTCACTAGAACATGCAGTTTTTCAGCTTCTGAAATATAGACTAGATTAAAATGCAACTTCTCTTTTGGATAAACAATGGTGTTTATATTAGGGCACTTAACTCTGCCAGCACCAAGGGCTGATCAATGGTACCCATCTTATGTTACAATGAAATGATGCTCAGGCTGAGACTGTCGGGTCTAATGCTTGGCATAGTAAGTACAACCCATCTGATGAACAATTCTGAGTCTCTCAAGAGCTTGCGTGACTATGAGAAGTCAGAGAGGACAGTAACAGTGAGAAGTCAGAACTTACTTTATTGCACTATTGGAAACCCAAGGCAAACCCAAACCAGCTTAAACATCAAAGAGAAGATGGTTGGCTCAAGAAATCCAACTTACAGTTGAATCATCAAAAAAACAAAAGGTCAAGGATGTAAATGAGCCTCAGGAAGAACTAGGGCTAGGACACAGGTGATGAATCTTTCTCTCTCTCTTTCTCTCTCGCTCTCTCTCTCTCCCTCCCTCCCTTTCTCTTTCTCCCTTTTCTTTGTGTTCTTCTCATTCTGGATTCCTTCTCTCCCCCACAAACCACCTTTCTCCAAATAATAAGAAATTTAGCCAGGAGAACAGGGTCAGGTGAGAAAATGACTGCCCCTGAAACAGCCATATGGAATCTCATGGAGAAGAGAGTAGACAAGAGAGGGGGTTGCTCCATACACACAAATAAACTCAAAATGGATTACAGACCTATATGTAAGACTAGACACTATAAAACTCTTAGAGGAAAACATAGGAAGAACACTCTTTGACATAAATCACAGCAAGATCTTTTTTGATCCACCTCCTACAGTAATGGAAATAAAAACAAAAATAAGCAAATGGGACCTAATGAAACTTAAAAGTTTTTGCAAAGCAAAGGAAACTACAAACAAGACGAAAAGACAACCCTCAGAATGGGAGAAAATATTTGTAAATGAATCAACGGACAAAGGATTAATCTCCAAAATATATAAACAGCTCATGCAGCTCAATATTAAAAAAAACAAACAACCCAATCAAAAAATGGGCAGAAGATGTAAATAGACATTTCTCCAAAGAAGACATACAGATGGCCAAGAAGCACATGAAAAGCTGCTCAACATCACTAATTATTAGAGAAATGCAAATCAAAGCTACAATGAGGTATCACCTCACACCAGGTAAAATGGGCATCATCAGAAAATCTACGAACAACAAATGCTGGAGAGGGTGTGGAGAAAAGGGAACCCTCTTGCACTATTGGTGGAAAAGTAAATTGATACAGCCACCATGGAGAACAGTATGGAAGTTCCTTAAAAAAATAAAAATAGAACTACCATATGACCCAGCAATCCCACTACTGGGCATATACCCAGAGAAAACCATAATTCAAAAAGACACATGCACCCCAATGTTCATTGCAGCACTATTTACAATAGCTAGGTCATGGAAGCAACCTAAATGCCCATCAACAGATGAATGGATAAAGAAGATGTGACACATATATACAATGGAATATTACTCAGCCATAAAAAGGAACAAAATTGGGTCATTTGTAGAGATGTGGATGGATCTAGAGACTGTCATACAGAGTGAAGTAAGTCAGAAAGAGAAAAACAAATATCGTATATTAATGCATATATGTGGAACCTAGAAAAATGGTACAGATGAACCAGTTTGCAGGGCAGAAATAGACACAGATGTAGAGAAAAACATATGGACACGAAGGGGGGAAGGTGACGGGGGGAGTGGTGGTGGTGGTGGGATGAATTGGGAGATTGGTATTGACATGTATACACTAATATGTATAAAATGGATAACTAATAAGAACCTGCTGTATAAAAAATAAATAAAATAAAATTTAAATGATAAAACAGACACAATGCACAGTCAGGCAGATTAATTAAATATGTGAAACAATGAAAAAAAAAAAAAAAGAGAGGGGGTTGCCGAAGAGACAACTCCATAGATGTCCTTTCAGCATTCACTCTAGAAGTCACCTAGTACCAAAGACTGCTTTACCCCTTAAAGAGGAGGACAACCCCAACAGATGTGTATTAAAGACAAAGCATTTCCTTATTTTATGTAATTTAAAAGTTAAAAGGAAAAGAATGAGGACATTTGAACCACTTTTAGAGACAACACAACACACCTGTGTTTATATGGCCTTTCTTTCTTGACTTGGTGAGCCTCACTTTATATTGTCAGGAGGGTAAAGCAGGAACAGGGACAGGTTGGGTCACTGATCTCTGCTTGGCCACAATTCTGGAAAGATAGACTAGGAGAGAGAGTGTGGAGCCCCCTTGGTCACACCATCCAGAGAAGCGTCATTCATGCTTCAAGAACCAGTACAGGAATCAGCATTTGAGATAGTCTTGTGCTGTTGTTGTTGTTTCTGTTGTTTTGTTTTGAGAAGTGAAAGAGCAGAAGAGACCTATTGTGTGGATCTCAACGTAATGAAATTTCCTAGAACAGCGTTCAACAGATACTTCCTGCCCGCATTTGAAGAAGTTTCCTGACCTGCAGGAGTTTGTATCAGTCAGCAATTCTCTGAAAAGGTGGAAGAGAAAAGTTGACTCTATTTTCCTGATTGTAGTAATAATAGCAATAATAATAAAACAGCCATAGCAACATCAAAACAAGTATTATTACTTTTATATAAAAAGAGCTTAACATTTGTTAAGAGTTTGCAACAGACAGGTACAGCTCTAGAAGTTTTATGTGCGTACGGTCACTCCACTTTCATTATAAAATAATGATGAGAATCCAGTTTCCAAATGAGGTATGTATTCTTAAGACCCTTAAAATCCAGCAAGGCTCATTTACTAAAATTAAGTATGCCAATTAACCCAACAGTTGGACAGGTGATAGATGTTTAAAATCTGGTATTTAAACAAATGAGACTCTCTATACTAGATCACAACTCCTAGAAACTCTATTACCAAATGTTGTCATTGGAAAGAAGGCAAGTATTTCTTTGCTCTCTCAAAAACTTTAGGGATTTCTGGAGTGGTAGTGATAGTCGAGTGGTAGCAACTTATAGGAATAAATTCATCAATTTTGTCATGAGGTATTCTTGACAAATGCACCAGTCTGTAGCTAATATCACATAAAATGAAAAAAAAAATGCTGAGTTAATCACATTCCCATAGAATCTATCAATACTTTTTGATAAAGAGAGTAAGTTCTCTTTGCATTCCTTTCCAATCTGGAAAATGGGTCTTGCCCTGTTGGGTCCTTTATGGATTTAAAAACTTAATTCAATAATACTTATTTTGCCTCTATATGGATATATCCCCTTAATGACATGACCAAATAAATGCTTCATTTAAATTTGACTACACTTTGCCTGTAGCTCTTAAGATTTTTCCCCCCTGAATTAATAAAACATACAAAATGCAGATGGTAGCATATGGTACCTTCCATGGGAACATTTCATTTAAATTATTGAGAATTCTGCAATCTGATTCCACTTTAATGAATACATGAAAAGTACCTCTTACATTATAAATATGTAACTAGCCAGATTAACTATTTTCATATGCTTTGCTGATTTTTCCAATACCTTCAGGAGTTATAATAAATATTTTATGTTTAATCAAAGGATATGATACATGCTATTTATCGTCTATTAAGCATCGGCTTAAATATTTCTAAAATATCAATGGGAGTGACAATCTACATCCAGCTACTGCAAACAGCGTGACCTGATGTTTAATACATTCCAGTGCCATTGCACATTCACAGAACTTATTAATCAAACAATCCATTAAGACATCATCCCCTAAATCTCAAGATTGACCTATACATAGGAAAGAGGGGAATGTAAATTATACAAACCTCCTGGGGGACAATTTGAAAATATTCATTAACATCCTTAAAATTGTTTACAACTTTTTGACCTAGAAATTCTACTTCTGGGAATTCATCTTAAGGAAGCAAATAAATATGTGAAAGAATTTATGTTTATCACAGCGTGATTTATATCAGTATAGTTAGCATGCCCCAGCTTATGATTTTATAATAAGGTAAAATATTCACTAAATACTCCATGGCAATCATATGCCATTTTGTCTTCAGTTGCCTAAGCCAGAAATAAGCTGACCTCAGATTTTCATTCTATTATTTCTGAGGAAAGAAAAAAAACTTTTATCTGGGAAAATATTCTTGTACACTTTAAAAGAGAAGGCAGGTTATAAAGTCCTATGTATGTACAGGATAATGCCATTCAGTGCATGGGGGGAAAAACTAACTGTCTGTCTGTCTGGCTGTCTGTCTGTCTGTCTCTCTCTCTCTCTCTATATATATATATACACCAAAATGTTGACAGTGGTTACCACTGGATGGTTAGATGGTTAAATCTAAAAAAATAGATTTTTATTTTCTTTTTAACACTTATTCTGCAATTTCCATTTCCAACACAAGTGATTATTTTTATTTTCTAACCAATTGATACAGTACATATTATAATAGCTATCAAGGTCCTAAGCATGGGTGCTGCTCAGCCTCCCACTGATGATTATCACCTCCTCCTCCAGAATATTCTCGCTTCTAAGGGCTCAGTTTTCTGCTTGCCTATGAAAGTTCCTGGGAAGCCTCTGACACCAGCTTCTTGTGCTGTGCAAAGACCCTCAGTTGCAATATTGTGACATGCTCACAAATTCCACTCACATCCCTCCTACTCGTTCATTTTATCAATGAAAACACAGATGAGATTGCTGGCAAAGGTCACAAATGCATATCATCTAAGGTGGAATTTGCACGTGTATCATTTAGTTACTGACCCTGTTCATTCAGGAGTCCAAATTTGCAGATTCCATTTCTCTCCATAGTGGAAAGCTCCACAAATCAAAAATGGAGGCTTTGAAAGGACTGGGGTCAGGACAATCCCATATATCTAGTATCCTACCCGGCATATCTACCTGTATGTACAAGGAGCAGCTCAAACTAACTTTGTAGAAACTCTTCCAATAGCACCTATTGCCTATTGAATCATGTTCAGACCCCTTACTCTGGCATTTCAGATCTTCTGTGCTCTGTCCTCAAAACTACTTCTGCCCATATTGCTTTCTATTTCCAGACATATAATTTCCTTTTTATCCAAACATTTTCATTCACAATAATTTAAATGTATAATGTGTTTTTCAATTTTTATGCATTTGCTTATGCTGTTCCCTGTTCCCTTTATACTTAAAATTCCCTGCTCTGTATGGATTATGCCTACCCATCAAATAGTGCATCTTAATTTTCCCTGCATCTATATCAGACCGTAGCCTAATGTAATTTCTGGTTCTGCCCTAACCCAGACCGGGGAAAGCAATACATTGCCTAAATTCTTTTTAAACTTTTCAAGTTTTAAAATACGTTTCCTCATTTGCTAGAAAAGCAATGCTTGCATATTAATACTGACATTATACTAACAGAAACAAACATTTGAGTGTAAACTGTGCTATAACATAAATAGATTCCAAGACAGAAAAGATAGGATTTGAGAAGGGAGAATGGGCAAGTAAATTCTCCTGTCTACTTAATTACAGAACACTCATGTAAAATTTCCTTTGGCTGCCTCCACTAATATAGCAATGATTTTCATGCCACTTTAACAGGGTAATTTCATCAACTTGGTAAAGCAAAAAGAAAAATAAAATATCATTAATCCCTCTGATTTGATTTCTCTCTGCTTTCATTCTTAGCTTATTAGATTTTATGCATTTCTAAGGGCTACCAAAATATAATGGTATAAAAATATAAACAAACCAATCAGAGAAAGGCAGGTTGTGGTCAGATGATGAGTGTCATGCTATGAAGTTCACAATGTATCCTACAGGCAAAGGGGATTCTCGTGAGTATTTCAGGCAGGAGACTAACATTATCATATTTGTTTCTTAGAAAGTTACCTGGTCAATAAAGGAAGATGGATTAGTATTGAAAGAGGGGTGAGGTATAAGGAGCTATGGCAACAATCAGACAAATACTGAACTAAAATATTGAGATGCTGGGAACAAAGGGGTAAAGATGGAGACTAGAGGTCAGATTGTAAAGTGGTTTTGAAAGGCAGCATGTTGATTGCTTGAATTTACGGAGTGATGCCCTGTGTATATTGTAAGAAACTAGATTTCAAGGAATCTTTTTGAAAGCAAACATTTATTAGAATTTTTCATGGTGTGTGTCTGTTACCACATATGGAAAAGCAGTAGATACAAACCACAGCTAGATCATGAGCCCTACAAATTGTTCCCTTGACTCTGAATCTGCCTGTCTGTGAGTCTGAAATAATGAAGAAGCAAAAACAAAGTCTCCTCCAGACAGAAAAAATTGGTAGAAATTTTTTCCTAATAGAAACAATATCAATACACAAAAAGAGGAAAATATAGAGCAGAGAGTTAAGGATGTAGTTAAATCCAAATGCCTGATGTTGAGTTGCTAAAATAGAGGAGAGTCACTGGAATTTATCCTGAAAGGAAGCTTTCGGAGTGTTTTTCAGTTCCTCCAATAGCAGTTTATCACAACATAGGCCAACAGATCGCACCATTATTTTAACATTAACTTACCCACAGCTCCAGACTCAGGTGCTGCAAAGAGTCCAAAGTCTATAGATGTGGTAAACAGGTTTGGCTGCCCAGGTTTTCTCAGCCTTGCAGATTAGCTACCAGGCCTTTGATTCATTCTCAGGACATGCAGAGGAGAGGAAAAGGAATTGCCAGAGCTGGTTTCTTGGTAAGCCCCTTTCTGCACAAATAAGATAGTAATTGTCAAAAAATTGAAGGCTGGGCACTTTAATTTTCTGCCATCTGTAATCATGTGCAAGCTGTGGCAAAACCAGAAATGAAATCAAGGTACTAAGGCATCGAATATGTCATTTTTTTGGACTATGGATCTGGAGAAAATAAGCTGTTTGCAACAGGGTAATTTAGTTATATGATGCACTCATGCAAAATCCCATTTTAAGTGACAGGGCATCATTATGGAGTAACCACATGATATGGATAGGGGCTGGCACAGATTCTAGTGAACAGCCACACTCCTTTATTTGAGCTGTTACATCATGAATCAGAATGGACCAGAATGAAGATGTACCCTCTTTAAGAGTAGAAACTCCATGCTGACATGAGAGCAGAGAGCTGCTCAGGCAAGCTGACAGTTTCTGCAGGACATGATGGGGCCATCAAGTTTCCACTAGAGAATTTCTGATGGAACAAAATATATCTAGAACAATAACTAAACAAATATTCCCCCCAATAATGCCTTTAAAACATATGAAAGTTCTGTAGAATAATCATTAAGTCTAGAGACACAGGAAAAGTTTATGTGGGTTAGCAAAATTATGCAAGATATATATAGTGCAGTTTAAATGTTTATCTAATAATGAGTAAGCCTAGTGCATTGGGTCAAACATACATAAAAAGGATAGGTAGAACTACTCTAGGCTCAAACTGGACCTGGAAAATTACCTGTTCAATGTTATTAGTAACTCCAATTATTTAAGGAAGAAATTCTAAGCACATAGTTTCTCAGGGAAGCGGCAAGAGCCAGCGGAATAAACACACGCTTAAGAGACAGATGCAAGTTCAAATCCTGCCTTTACCACTTAGCAGCAATGTGACTTCACTGGTTGTAAATTTTGGGTAATACTACTGGCTTCATTGGCTAGAGTAAAGGTAACAGGTGAAAAACACCTGACATAATTCATGCTAACTTATGTCTCCCTTCCTCCCCCTTTCCCTCTGAAGTCAAGGCTCTTTCAGCCTCCAAAGGGATCAATTATGGCAGCAGTTAGTCCTGGGCACAGCTATGTTATCAGGCATTCCACACTGTTCCTTGTTCATTTCATTCAAGCCACCTACATTGCTTCCTTCCATTTTCTGACTCTTTAGAGACAAATTTATGTGTCTGCCTGGAATACAAATGGCTTGAGTCATGCTTGTGTCCTGGTCCTGACAACTAAGATAAAAGTTTCATGGAGAAGTGGGTTGTTCTCAAGCAACAGCACAGAAAATACAACTCCTTAAATTGGTTTAATTTTACCATTTTCAAAAATTGTTGAAAATACTTCATCCTCTGTTTCATTTCTTAAAGGCTTGATAAAACAAAAACCTCTTGTTAGTCTCCTAATCCATAATTGCACAGAAGAAATCTACATGGATTTCTTTAGGATATGTTTTGGCTACTGAGCTCTACAATGATTTCATAAAAATATTAGGCATGAAAGAAATATCAATGGTGGACTCTCCCAGAGAGAAGCAAAGTTCTGCTCACCACTGCAGTCTGCACTCCAGTATGATACTAAGGTTATGCCTGATTTGGGGAAATGAAAACAACCACACTCAGGCACAAGGCACAAAGGAAGGGTTATCTCCCTCCCCAGTTCCTCCTCCCACAAATTCTTGATACCTAGGGGGCCCAGGAGATGGCAGACAGGTGATCAGGGAGCTCTTTGCTCAAGTGCTCATTGAGGCCGCTTCATCCTATAACTGAGATCTCCTCCTTTACTGGCACAGAGAGTGTTTATCTCAGCCTCAGCTAAATAAAAAAGAGCTTCATTTTATCTAGTTAACTCTTCTGGTCCCCTGATTCTGCAGGAGGGAAGCGAAAGGAAAATTTTCTCCCTTTCTTGGTCACAGATGTTAACAATAAAAGAAACAATAAATTAATAGACTCTGTTAGATATGCTTCCTGAGATTAAATGTGAACATGGTGAGTGTATTTGTTCTTTGTTCCAAGGTGGTTTCTTCCTCCTATATTTTGAATACTGGAACAGAATAATAGAGTATGCTCACAACTTGTGTTCATGGCTCTGATGAAGGTATATCACAAAAGGAGGAAAATTTACTTCCACAGTTCAAAGTAAAAGACAAAAATGTCTGTACAGGGGGAGAAGTACAGGTGAAAGGAGAGGAAGAAAGGAAGTCATAGCATATGAAACATTGCAAATGCCCAACAAATACTAACTGATTCTGTCGTCATTGTCGTGGTCATTGTTGGACTGTCATCATTTCCAAGGGCAAATACTGGATAAACTGGATGGGTGGAAGTCAAAACAAAATGGATAGAGAAGATAAATAAACAAATGTAAGGAATGATTTTTAGAAAAATTTAAAAAGGTAGAGAAGGAATAAACAAGTAAGGGAACATAAAGAAATAGAAATTAGGAATGCTTAGGAACTTTATTAGATAGGTATATATAGATCGCTGTCAGCCACAAAGCTTAAAGTGCTTTAGAAGAACGTGTACTGCATAAATAAGAGGTTTTTCTTTTTTTTTTTTTTCCTAAAAGGACCAAAAACACAGAAAATTCACAGGGTGCATGAAAATTCAGCCTATCATTCTAAATGGACCTCTCCCAGGACGCCTTTCTCATTTTTTTCTGAGCTGTACAAAACACATTTAAGTATAGGATTTCAAGTATGTTGACTTTTAAAAAAGAATGTTACTTCAAGAGTTCTTCAGGGACAAGAAACAGAACGTGGGTGCTTTCTATCTTCTTCTGAACACTCTTCTTTCACTATCACAAACATATGGTGCCCATTTTTCAGATGCTACAGTTTCATGTACATTGTAGCTGACATCTAGAAGAGAATCAAACACTTTAAGAGTCTTTTCTGAGGCTTTGGTTGACAGTCTAACTGTGAAACATTCCAACAACATCTTAGGTTTCTCAGAATTTATTCATAATTGTCCATGCCTAATATTTTTAACTACAATCCTATTAAAATAAAGTGTCAACAACTGTATGAAATTGAGCCTTTAGTTTCAATTGCCAGATCAGCCCTCCATTTTCTCCCACCAAATGCCTCAGTCCCACTGTCATGTTAATAGCAGGCCTTGAGTTTGTAGGGACCATTTCAACACATATTTGAAATTCACCCATTATGGAATGCCAAGAGTGTCTTACTGTCCAAGGTGTACCCACCATTTCACTGAACCATTTTCAAACAACTTCAAGGTTATTGTCAGCTAGTGTGCTTATTGTTCAGTAAATTAGTTCTTTCTTATACATGAATCAATTCAACTCCCTAAACAGACGGGAAGGTCCATACTTGTTCATCTGCTGGCTTCTAGTGAGAAAACATACACACATCATTGGCAGATTGGCACACTGGTGAATTTAATTGTGGCCACAATACAGGTCCAGGTCATTCATGTGGATAATGCCTCACTACATGCTAAAGAGTCATTATCTGTTTGGAGAACGAAACCCACCAACTCACTAAAGCTTCATTATTAATATACTGACAGTGTTCCAGACCACGTGGTATGTATTTTATTCTCAGAAACAGCACAAGGAAGCAAGTAGTATCACTTGGCACAATTTGCAGATGAGGAAACTGTTGCTGAGAGACTGAAGGCATTTCAAAGCCCACACAGCCAGTTGGTGGCAGTCACATTGAATCCAGGTCTTTTTGTTTCCAGAGCCATGCTCAGAAATACTCTTCACTGACTTAGCACACATAAGCATACCTGGAAGGCTTGTTGAAGCCACAGAATCCCACTCACAGAGATTCCAATTCTGATCTAGAAAGTCTGGAATGAGGCTCAGATCTCCACATATTAAAAAGCACCCCCTCTCCAGGTGATTCTAATGCGGGTGGTCTGCAGATCACCCTTTAGGAGAAGCACAGGAATCCTTGCAGTGTCTCCCTGGTTCTGCTCTGTGGCCTACTGCACATTTTAAAGATGATAGCAGCAGTATCACCGACACATGCTCCTTTCTTTCCATATTCCCACCAGGAGGGTGGAATTTATTTCTCTGTCCTCTTGAATCTAGTAGGCTTTGTGTCTGCTTTGACCAATAGAATACAGAACTGACTCTGAGCCATGTGCAGGTATAACCCTTAAGTAGGAATTATTTGCTTCCTGCCTCTTTAAACCAAGAGACTACCCTGACATCACCATGCTGTAAGAAGTCCAAGTCATGTGGAAAGACTCTGAAGGATGAGACACCATGTAGTGAAAGAGAGAGACAGAAAGAAGTTGAGAATGAGAGAGAGTTGCTAAGGCACACGAGACATGAGTGAAGATGCCACCTTGGAAGTGGAGCCTCCAGCCCCTGCCACCCTAGTGGACAACACACTCCGCAGAGATAAACCATATAGCAGAGTCCTTCCTGAATTCCTGACCCACAAAGTCATGAGCAAAATAAATGCTTATGTCAAGCCCTAAGTTTTGGACTCATCTGTTACAGAGTAGTAGAAAACTGAAATATACTACCATACAAAATTATAATTATATATATAATTATAAAATTATATATATAAAATAAAGCATTGAAACCCTTATGCAGAAAGGAGTTCTAACCAAAACTCAATGTGATTGAGTAAAATTTCTTTTCCTGTAATTATCTGAGAATTTTCTTGAATTCTCATTTTTACTTTGAATATGTAAATATGACCATACCATTCTTATTCTGTGGGAAAATTTTTATTATTGTTTACATATTTTAAACTTTAAAATATTTTATATAGTGAAATTATTGATACATTTTCTTTAATTTTGTATTTCCCCTTACCTTTATTTTATTTTCCAGCTTTACTGAGGTATACGTGACAAATAAAAATTGTATATATTTAAGGTATACAATGTAATGTTCTAATGTATGTATATATTGTGAAATGATTACCACAATCAAGTTATTAACACATGCATCACCTCACAAAATTATCATTTTTATGTGTGTGATGTGAGAATACTTAAGATCTACCCTCTTAGCAAATTTCAAGTATACAATACAGTATTATTAGTTACCATGCTGTACATTAGGTCTTCCTTACATTTAGAACAACTCCCAAATTGTGCTGTCTTCTGCAAAAGCAATGTGAAGAAAGGCACACACAAAGATCTACATTCCACTTTTTTGCACCTGATTCACCTGTTCAGAGATAAAAGTCAGTCTGGGTTATTCACTGGATTTGTATGTGTTCTTCCTCTAGAGAGCTAAATTGGGACTGAAAGGCTTCATTTTCATAAGTTCCCGGATGAACACAAATCCAGAGTGAAATTTAACAGACTTTTAACTTGCGTAAGCAACTTAAGTTTTCAGAACTATCCACTTCTGTGCTGGAGATATAATGGCATTTTATCCTTTTAACCTCATGACTAGACATTCTGCACAGAAAATCCTGTTTTGATCATGAAAATTGATGCATATACCAAATCATTGAATAACTACACTCATTCCCATCTGCTAAGAAGACACGGTACCACATAAGGTGCCTGGCCAGGACTTTTGAGGCATAACAATCAACCGAAGATGGGATCAAACATAAACCATGCTGATTGCAACAATGGTTCTGCCCAGTCTGACTTTCTGTTTAGCTCTGGGAAAAATGCTTCAATGGAAAACTTTATGGCCATCATATGTGAACATAATCAATTATAAAAGCTTAGTGTTTTGGACAACCTGATGGAAGCTGTACCTAACTTTCCTAAAATTGCTCACCATGTGCTAAAGACCTTCCTCTTCACTCTCAGGGCCACCTTACTACCATCAAACTTGGAACACAATCTTTCTTTCAACATAAATTGGAGTTCTGCTTCATCCTAACCCACAAATGTCCCCTACATGGCTTTTTTGTTGCTGTTGTTTATTCTTGAGTTTTTTACAGAATCTGTGTCAAACCCATCTCACATCCCTCAAATATTCATCTCTACTTTCTGTCCAACTCCCTCATCCAGTCTCATGGTTTAGCAATAGGCTGTAGCTGATTACCTCTCTCCAGAATTCAGACTCAGATACCCAACTATCTGTGGGGCACCATCACCTGGACACCTAAGTCTTAACACATCAAACTGAATTAACTATCTTCAGCCCACCGTTTCCCATTTTAATGAATGGCAATATCACCCATCCACTTCCGCAAATCCACTCCCTTGCTCCAATCTAGTTACCAAGTCTCCCCATGTTTAGCTCCTCAAACGTCGCAAATTTAACCCTCTGTTAGCACAACAATGTAGCCCCTTACCACAACCTTTGTTCAAGTGTTCATTGCCTTTCACTTTAACTACTGAAAAAGCTTTTCAGCCCTCTATACATTAGCCCATCAAAAATGATAATAGTCAACATTTATCGAGTGTTACCATGAGTCAGGCATTTTCCAGGGTTCTTATGTGTATAAATTCATTTAATCATTTGGTAGGTGTTTTTATGATACCTCATTTTAAAGGTAAAGAATCAAGGCAAAGAGATCGAGTTGCTTTCCCAATATCACATCTAAATATAACAGAACCAGAACAGGAATTCAAGCATCCTGACTTATTAGCCCAAGCTCTTAGCCATTCCATTCCATTACCTAAATACCACCTTCATCTGTTTCAAGTGACTGCCAGTCAGTTATAGACTTAAAACCAGGCTCCCCAGAAAAGCACTCAGAGCACTTTAATGTAATCCCGCCTCCTGCTTTCTTGCATCCTCAGCCTTTCCCCCTTTACTTGTCTCTGCTTTCTGTGTGCAGATCTACTGTATGTAGATTCTACCACTCTAGAAAAGATTTTTCTGTCAAACTTGCCACCCTTCCAGGTTCCTGGTATTAGAGACCAAGATGCAGGCTCTTGATGTTCCCCTTGCTATAGTGGGGGTTGCTGCTCCATGACCTTTCCCCTGAAGAGAGCTAGGGAATGAATCTGTGTACACAAACACACACACACACTTACATCAAATATGGACAGCCTGTAAGAGCATACTGACTGCAAAAGGAAGAAGAGATAACAAAAAATGATTGATAAAAACAATACAATTGTTTTCTCCCAATTAGGAGATTGGGATTGACATATATACACTAATATGTATAAAATGGATAATAAGAACCTGCTGTATAAAAAAATAAATTAAATAAAATTCAAAAAAAAGCACAACAATACAATTATTTCTTTTCCTTTTCCCTTACCCTTCCTAATAACTCAATCCTAAAGCCATTGGGTGGGGCAAAGCAAGAGAGCTGTCCACATGGATGGCTGACCTAGTATGGATGTCAGAGGCCAAAGAGGATGAACAAAGAGCGTGTCCACACTGGGGAAAGCCCAGTTTGAGATGTCACATGTTTGATCAGTCTTCCTGTGTGTAACCAATAGATCAGCACCATGGCCATCTTCTCCTCTCTATGACACCTTCCTCATATCCCACATCACTCTGTGTTCCTACACCATATGCTGAGCCTTCCCCAGTGTAGACTAGACACTCTGCTCCTCCTGCTCGGGCTCTGATCCCCCTCATAAGCCACTTCTCTGTGTGGACAGTGTTCACCCTGCCATGCTGTGATGCTTATACCAGACTGCCCCCATTAATGGGTGCGCTTCTCACCTCATTTGGTTCCAGCACCTCACACCAGGACTTCTTTCCCCGCCCCCTCACGTAGATACATTCCTCACCCAACTTGGACTTTCAAATTCCAGCCAGAACACTCTCATATACTGACACTGTGATGTTAATTTTATGTATCAACTTGACTGGGCCATGGGGTGCCTGGATACTTGTTTAAACCTTATTTCTGTGTGTGTCTGTGAGGGAGTTTCTGGATGAGATTAATATATTTGAATTCATTTACTGAATTGGTGGGCCTCACCCAATTTGTTGAAGGCCTGAATAGAATAAAAGGCTGAGTAAGAAAGAATTCTTGCTCTCTGCCTCACTGTCTTCAAGCTGGAACACAAGACTTCCCCTGGATATGCATTCAAACTTGGCCTGGAACTTACAGTTGTTAGGCTGTAACAACTTGGCTCTTCCAGTTGTTAGGTCTTTGGACTCAGATTGGAACTTACACCAATTGGCTCTCCTGGGTCTCCAGCTTGCCAATTGCAGGTCTTGGACTTCTCAGCCTCCATAATCACAAGCCAGTTCCTTATAGTAAATATCTCTCAGCTGTTTTATCTATCTATCTATCTCCTATTGATTTGGTTTTTCTGGAGAATCCAGACTAAGATGCCCACTTAACCTTGCTCAGCTTCCAATAGCCCATGCAGCCCACTTTTCAGCTTTGTCATCCTGTTCAGCCCCATCTTCCCCCTTGTACTTAGGACATCAAACTGGGTCCCCACACACACACAGTGTGGATGCACTCCTCACCCTGCCTGGGCTCCAGCATCTCCCACCAGCCATCCACTCATGTGGACAACTCTCTTGCTTTATCCCACCCAACGCCTTTAAAAATGATTTATTCAGGAAGGAAAAGGGGAAAAGAAAATGAAAGTGCTGTACTATTATTTTTATTGATCTTATTTTTTGTTATCTCTTCTTCCATTCACAGCCAATATTCTCTTACAAGTGGTTCGTATTTGCTGTCTTCATTTTCTCAACCCACTCCCTTCTGGTTTCAGCCTTCATCATTTTCTGATGCTACTAGGTCATCAGTGACCTTCTTATTTCTAAATCTAAGAGATGTTTTTCAGTCTTCATGCTGATTGATCTGTTTGAGGCATTTGACACTTTGACCTCTGAAAATAGTCTATTCCCTCTGCTTTCATGGCACAGCACTCCTGTGATATTCCTCCTCTCTCACTGGCTATTTCTCCTTTACAGTCTCCTCTTCCTCTGCCTAGTGCTTGTATGTTGGCACTGCCCAAGGCTCAGTCCCAAGCCTTCTGCTCTTCTCACTCATCACACTCCCACATCTCAGTACTGCTTTGGCTCTGGTTGTCATCTACATGTTATTATTTTAGAAATCATCTCTATCTCTGCAAGCCTGACTCTGAGCTCCAAACACATACACCCGACTGCCAACCATACATTCATTCAACTCAGTAATATTTATTGAGTACCTACTGTGCACTAAGTGCACTGATGTAGGTCTTAACATCTTCATTCAGGTGTTTGAGGCACCCAACACTCAGCACACAGAGAGAATGCAACTATCTTCACCTCTCCTCCATGGTCTCTGCATACGTCCAGGGTTCTTTATCTCAGGAAATGGCATGAGCATCTTCCTCTCGGCCAGAGCCAGAATCATCTGACCCTCAACTCCTCACCTCACACCCAGTCATTTACTAAGTCCAACTGATTCTACCTCTTACGTATCTCTTAAGTCTCTCCAATTTTCTACATTTCCACTAACGCTCTAGACCTGACCACCATTGTTACTGGACTACAGCCTCCTAACTGGCCTCCCTGACTAGAGACCTGCCCCTTCACACACATGAACTTTCTAGTTACTCTCCACAGAATATTCTTTCTCTAATGCAAATCTAATCACGTCACTCCCCAGATGTTACCTGTTTCATGGGAGTTCCTTGTGCCTTTGAGATAAAGAGGCATCTCTCTAACATGGCTTCAGAGCCATCCATGATCTGGCCTGCTCTGCTCTTCAGTCTCACTTCTGCTGTTTCTGCACATGGAACCTTCTCTGCAGGCTCCAAATGGAGGCTGGAGCCTGGAGACTGGCTTATAACCTCCCCCAACGCCTGCTACCTACACCTAGAAATACCTCTGCTATTGCCTCTTGCTTGACTTACTTCTAACTCATCCTTCAGGTCTCAGTGGGAATGTTACCTCCTCAAAGAAGCTCTCCCTGAGGCATAGACATGGCTAAGTCGTCTGTCCCCTGGAACATCCCTGTCATATCACACACATTATGCTACTCCCCTGCAAACACTCATTAAAAAGTCGGTGCTCCTTAACAGGCTGAATGTTCCATGAGATCAGGGATCCTATCTATTTACACCATCTATGCTTCACACAGCAACAAGCACACAGCAGGAGCTCAATAAATATTTGTTCAATGGATGAATGATTTATTGGTGCTATAACAATAAACTAGATCCTATTAGGTTTATCCTTTTACAATCTGGAAACATCATGAAATGCTTTTAATGTTTTCAATTAGTTACATTCATTACTATGTGATGCTATATGATGTAACAGTTGAGGAGAGAGTCCAGAGGATGCCTGCCTTGTTTCAAATCCAGCCTCTCCTCTTAATCACTGCATGCTTTGGGCAGCCACTACCTTCCCAGTACCTCTCTTTCTCCATCTGTCCTATGCTGTGTTGAGGATAAATCAATATGTATAAATCACTTAGAACAGCACATGACACAACTTACAGAAACACTATGTAAGACTTATTATTACTTTGTGATATTTTTATTTAAACACGAACCTTGCGGTTATAAAATCCCTTGATCATTAGGGAGAGATTCCAAAGATAAGGAATTTCAAGTACAATGGAAACATCAAGTGTGTACCATATTGTTTAAAAGCTTATTTAAAAATTATGTGGCACAGTGTTTAATGCATAAATAAAGATATTTAATTTTTTTAATGACCAAAACAAAATGAAAAGTAAGATATAGAAAATGGTCAAAAATGTTTGTAATGGAACAGAGATTTAACGATTTGTATTTTTTTTAATTATGACAAAAATCTAGTTTTAAAATACAAAAGTTTGGGCTTCCCTGGTGGCGCAGTGATTGAGAGTCCGCCTGTCGATGCAGGAGACACGGGTTCGTGCCCCGTTCCGGGAAGATCCCACATGCCGCGGAGCGGCTGGACCCGTGAGCCATGGCCGCTGAGCCTGCGCATCCGGAGCCTGTGCTCCGCAATGGCAGAGGCCCGCATACCGAAAAAAAAAAAAAATACAAAAGTTTGCCCACAAAGAGTTTTTTTTTAAAAAAACAATCTGTAAATAATACATAGAAATACAAAGAAAAGTATTTGGAAAATAACATGTATTTCTACAAAGAGAATCAAGATTTTTTTAAATGATAGAAAATGCATTTTCCAAACTAAAACTAAGCATTATTTACAAGCCCATGCAGCAAAGCTACTCGATTAATGAGAGAATTAGCATGGAAGACATTCTCCCTTATTTCCAGAAGATACAAGGGAAGTCTGGATTAGAAACCAGATTTCACTCCCCCTAGGCTAAATCAATACATAATTCCTGCCAGCATCCAAAATATGGCACTGATTCAGAACCTGGAAAGATATTAATTAAGGAAGGGAATGACTAGAACTAAAATCACTGTATCATCTAAGGGTGAAGACGAGTCCTTTGATGACACAGAATCAACTCAAAACCCAAGGATTCCCCCACTTACTAAATGTGGATGTTGTGAGAGCAACCCAATTATCTACATCTCAATTTTCTCATCTGTAATTTGGGTATAAAAACATACTTACCTCAAGCGATTTTGTGCATAAGTTGATTAATATCTGTAATGTGCTATACAATGCTTAGCTCATAATAAACCCACAAAAAAATGTTCACTATTACTGTATTTTATCCCATTGATTTCCACTGCACCCTAAGTGGTGCTTTCCTATACACTTGTAATCATGTACATCATTTGTGGAATTGTTTAACATTTGGATTTATTTGTATTTACATCAGGAAGAAGTTTCAGCTTTAGAGTTAACAAACCTGAGAATCAATTCTAGCTGCTTCATGTACAGGTAGTGAAACTTTAAGTACACAGTTTTAACTTCCTTGGCTTCAGTTTCCTCATCTTTAAGATGGAATAAGACCTACGTTGCTGGGTTGTAATAAAGGTTAAGTGAAATAATCTGTGTAAAGCACCAGACACAAAATGATGCTTCATAAACAGCAACAATATTATAGGAACGAAAGAGAGAGGAGACAAGTGTTCTACTGATCACTTACTGGGATATATTAAAATGGAAATTCAGGTAAAGAAAGAATATTTCTAACTGATGTCAGTTCACCAGCAGACAAAAATCCCTGATGAAGTGATTCTAGGTTGTCATTCCCAGTGACTGAGATAACCTTGTGTGCTAATTAGAAAATATTTTAATACTTGAAAAAAAAGGCATTTGTCTATTTCAGCAGCATAGAAAAGAAGCTCTACTTGGTATGATTTGCCATAATGATATATTTATCAGAAGCAGTTCACTTTATCTGCTGCAAAATACTCTTTGATGTCATTAACCTACAGAAATAATTATAGGCAACTCTTTGCTAGCTGTCACAAGGGCCAAGATTGCTAGTCCAGGATTTCCGCTGACCTCCTCTGTTGAAGCCATTTGATACAACGCACACCAAACTGCCGTGTGGATGACAGGCTCTTGGTGTTCCAGCCAGGCGTCAGGGCTGTGCCTCTGAGGCGGGAGAGCCAAGTTCAGGACACTGGTCCACAAGAGACATCCCAGCTCCACATAATGTCAAACGGCGAAAATCTCCCTGAGATCTCCATCTCAACGCCAAAACCCAGCTCCACTCAATGATCAGCAAGTTACAGTGCTGGACACCCTATCCCAAACAACTAGCAAGACTGGAACACAACCCCATCCATTAGCAGAGATGTTGCCTAAAATCATAATAAGGCCACAGACAACCCAAAACACACCACCAGACGTGGACCTGCCCACCAGAAATACAAGATCCAGCCTCATCCACCAGAACACAGGCACCAGTCCCCTACACCAGGAAGCCTACACAACCCACTAAACCAACCTTAGCCACTGGGGGCAGACACCAAAAACGAACCTGCAGCCTACAAAAAGAAGACCCCCAAACACAGTAAGTTAAGCAAAATGAGAAGACAGAGAAACACACAGCAGAAGGCGGAGCAAAACAAAAACCCACCAGACCTAACAAATGAAGAGGAAATAGGCAGTCTACCTGAAAAAGAACTCAGAATAATGATAGTAAAGATGATACAAAATCTTGGAAATAAAATGGAGAAAATACAAGAAACATTTAACAAGGACCTAGAAGAACTAAAGAGCAAACAAACAGTGATGAGCAAAACAATAAATGAAATTAAAATTTCTCTAGAAGGGATCAATAGCAGAATAACTGAAGCAGAAGAATGGACAAGTGACCTGGAAGATAAAATAGTGGAAATAACTACTGCAGAGCAGAATAAAGACAAAAGAATGAAAATAATTGAGGACAGACTCAGAGACCTCTGGGACAACATTAAATGCACCAACATTCAAATTACAGGGGTCCCAAAAGGAGAAGAGAAAAAGAAAGGGACTGAGAAAATATTTGAAAAGATTATAGTTGAAAACTTCCCTAATATGGGAAAGGAAATAGTTAATCAAGTCCAGAAAGTACAGAGAGTCCCATACAGGATAAATCCACAGAGAAACACACCAAGACACATATTAATCAATCTACCAAAACTAAATACAAAGAAAAAATATTAAAAGCAGCAAAGGAAAAACAACAAATAATACACAAGGGAATCCCCATAAGGTTAACAGCTGATCTTTCAGCAGAAACTCTGTAAACCAGAAGGGACTGGCAGGACATATTTAAAGTGATGAAGGAGAAAAACCTACAACAAGATTACTCTACCCAGCAAGGATCTCATTCAGATCTGACAGAGAAATTAAAACCTTTACACACAAGCAAAAGCTAAGAGAATTCAGCACCACCAAACCAGCTTTAAAACAAATGCTAAAGGAACTTCTCTAGGCAGGAAACACAAGAGAAGGAGAAGACCTAAAATAACAAACCCAAAACAATTAAGAAAATGGTAATAGGAACATACATATAGATAATTACCTTAAATGTAAATGGATTAAATGCTCCAACCAAAAGACACAGATTGGCTGAATGGATCCAAAAGCAAGACCCGTATATATGCTGTCTATAAGAGACCCACTTCAGATCTAGAGACACATACAGACTGAAAGTGAGGGAATGGAAAAAGATATTCCATGCAAATGGAAATCGAAAAGCTGGAGGAGCAATTCTCATATCAGACAAAATAGACTTTAAAACAAAGACTATTACAAGAGACAAAGAAGGACACTACATGATGATCAAGGGATCAATCCAAGAAGAATATATAACAATTGTAAATATTTATGCACCCAACATAGGAGCACCTCAGTACATAAGGTGAATACTAACAGCCATAAAAGGGGAAATCCACAGTAACACAATCATAGTAGGGGGCTTTAACACCCCACTTTCACCAATGGACAGATCATGCAAAGTGAAAATAAATAAGGAGACACAAGCTTTAAATGATACATTAAACAAGATGGACTTAATTGATATTTTCCAAAAACACAGAATAAATATTCTTCTCAAGTGCTCATGGAACACTCTCCAGGATAGATCGTATCTTGGGTCACAAATCAATCCTTGGTAAATTTAAGAAAATTGAAATCGTATCAAGTATCTTTTCTGACCACAACGCTATTAGACTAGATATCAATTACAGGAAAAAATATGTAAAATATACAAACACATGGAGGATAAACAATACACTACTTAATAACCAAGAGATCACTGAAGAAATCAAAGAGGAAATAAAAAATACCTAGAAACAAATGACAATGAAAACACGATGACCCAAAATCTATGGGATGCAGCAAAAGCAGTTCTAAGAGGGAAGTTTATAGCAATACAATCCTACCTTAAGAAACTAGAAACATCTCAAATAAACAACCTAAACTTACACCTAAAGCAATTAGACAAAGAAAAACAAAAAAACCCAAAGTCAGCAGAAGGAAAGAAATCATAAAGATCAGATCAGAAATAAATGAAAAAGGAATGAAGGAAATGATAGCAAAGATCAATAAAAGTAAAAGCTGGTTCTTTTTTTTTTTTGCAGTACGTGGGCCTCTCACTGTTGTGGCCTCTCCCGTTGTGGAGGACAGGCTCCGTAAGTGCAGGCTCAGCGGCCATGGCTCACAGACGCAGCCGCTCCACGGCATATGGGATCTTCCCGGACCAGGGCACAAACCCGTGTCCCCTGCATCGGCAGGCGTACTCTCAACCACTGCGCCACCAGGGAAGCCTGTAAAAGCTGGTTCTTTGAGAAGATAAACAAAATTGATAAACCATTAGCCAGACTTATCAAGAAAAAAAGGGAGAAGACTTAAGTCAATAGAATTAGAAATGAAAAAGGAGAAGTAACAACTGACACTGCAGAAGTACAAAAGATCATGAGAGATTACTACAGGCAACTATATGCCAATAAAATGGACAACCTGGAATAAACGGACAAATTCGTAGAAATGCACAACCTTTCAAGACTGAATCAGGAAGAAATAGAAAATATGAACAGACCAATCACAAGCACTGAAATTGAAACTGTGATTAAAAATCTTCCAACAAAAAAAGCCCAGGACCAGATTGCTTCACAGGTGAATTCTATCAAATATTTAGAGATGAGCTAACACCTATCCTTCTCAAACTCTTTCAAAATATAGCAGAGGGAGGAACACTCCCAATCTCATTCTACGAGGCCATCATCACCCTGACACCAAAACCAGACAAAGATGTCACAGAGAGAAAACTACAGGCCAATATCACTGATGAACATAGATGCAAAAATCCTCAACAAAATACTAGCACACAGAATCCAATAGCAGATTAAAAGGATCATACACCATGATCAAGTGGGGTTTATCCCAGGAATGCAAGGATTCTTCAATATACGCAAATCAATCAACGTCATACACCATATTAAAAAACTGAAGGAGAAATACCATATGATCATCTCAACAGAGGCAGAAAAAGCTTTCAACAAAATTCAGCACCCATTTATGATAAAAACCCTCCAGAAAGTAGGCATAGAGGGAACTTACCTCAACATAATAAAGGCCATATATGACAAACCCACAGCCAACATCGTCCTCAATGGTGAAAAACTGAAACCATTTCCACTAAGATCAGGAACAAGATAAGGTTGCCCACTCTCACCACCACCGGTCAGAATGGCCATCATCAAAAAATCTACAAACAACAGATGCTGGAGAGGGTGTGGAGAAAAGGGAACCCTCTTGCACTGTTGGTTGCAATGTAAATTGATACAGCCACTATGGAGAACAGTATGGAGGTTCCTTAAAAAAAAAAAAAAACAGAACTACCATATGACCCAGCAATCCCATTACTGGGCATATACCCTGAGAAAACCATAATTCAACAAAAGTCATGTACCACAATGTTCATTGCAGCTCTATTTACAGTAGCCAGGACACGGAAGGAACCTAAGTGTCCCTCAACAGATGAATGGATAAAGAAGAAGTGGCACTTATATACAATGGAATATTACTCAGCCATAAAAAAGAAATGAAATTGAGTTATTTGTAGTGAGGTGGCTGGACCTAGAGTCCATCATACAGAGTGAAGTAAATCAGAAAGAGAAAAACAAATACCTTATGCTAACACATATATATGGAATCCCCCCCCAAAAAAAAATGGTCATGAAGAACCTAGAGGCAAGACGGGAATAAAGATACAGACCTACTAGAGAATGGTCTTGAGGATACGGGGTGGGGGAAGGGTAAGCTCAGACAAAGTGAGAGAATGGCATGGACATATATACACTACCAAACATAAAATAGATAGCTAGTGGGAAGCAGCTGTATAGCACAGGGAGATCAGCTTTGTGACCACCTACAGGGGTGGGATAGGGAGGGTGGGAGGGAGGGAGATGCAAGAGGGAAGAGATATGGGGACATATGTATATGTATAACTGATTCACTTTGTTATAAAGCAGAAACTAACACACCATTGTAAAGCAATTATACTCCAATAAAGATGTTAAAAAAATTTAAAAATAAAAAATTCAAAATAAAAAAACATAATTATAGGAAAGTAATACAAGGCTATCCAAAGTGTAAGGTAACAAAGGGCTTTCCTTCAGTCCTGAAGACTACATCAATTAATTCAGCAAACGTCAGTCCTCCAGCATCCAGGAAGTAAGTAATCAGAGAGTATCTGACACAAAGGCCCTCAAAAATTCTTCTGATCATTTACATTAATCACATTAATATTGTTGCTTAGAAAGAAGACACTGGGCAATTATTTAATAATGCAACTTTTCTGCAAATCTACAAAATCCAAAGATCTAACAATCTAAGTGGTACTATAAATCATAATCAATGTGTTTCTTGTTGACTCTGGAGGAGATAGTTTGGGTTTAAGAAGAAAAATATTGTACTTGGATTCAGGCCACCCAATTTCAAAACTCCAGTCTGCCACTTAGAGCTGAATGAACACTGCAGCTCACCAGTCTGCCCAGGTCTCGATTTCCTCCACATAGAATGAGAATGCAATGACCTCAGCATGTTGTGAAGATTACATGAGAAAAAGTATGTTCATTACTGGCTCAAAATAGAAGATACAATTAGTTGAATATTAGTTCAATGAATTATTAATGAATCAAAGATTAGTTTTAACAAAATAATAATAATTATAATAGCTAACATTAATTGTTTATTTACTATGTACCAGTTGCTGTACAAAACATTTTAAATTAATTATCTCATTTTTTCTTACCATATGATCTAGCAATCCCACTTCTGGGTATATATTCAAAGGAATTAAAATCAGGACCTCAGAGAAATATCTGCACTTCCATGTTCACTGCAACACTATTTCACACTAACCAGGATATGGAAACGTAAATGTTCATCAACAAATGCATGGATAAATAAAATATGGCATAAATATACAATAGAATATTATTCAGCCTTTAAAAAGAAGGAAATTCTGGGCTTCCCTGGTGGCGCAGTGGTTGAGAGTCCGCCTGACGATGCAGGGGACACTGGTTCGTGCCCCGGTCCTGGAAGATCCCACATGCTGTGGAGCGGCTGGGTCCGTGAGCCATGGCCACTGGGCCTGCGTGTCCGGAGCCTGTGCTCCATGGCGGGAGAGGCCACAACAGTGAGAGGCCCGCGTACCGCAAAAAAAAAAAAAAAAAAAAAAGGAAATTCTGCCATATGCAACAAGCTGGGTGAACCTGGAGGACATTATGCTAAGTGAAATAAACCAGTCACAGAAGACATATACTGCATGATTCCACTTATATGAGGTATCTAAAATAGTCAGACTCATAGAAACAGAGAGTAGAATGGTTTTTGCCAGAGGCTATCGGGAGAGAGAAAAGGGGAATCTCTGTTCAATGAGTATAACATTTCACACATACAAGATGAATAAGTTCTAGAGATCCTTTGTACAGCATAGTATCTACAGTCAACAATACCGTTTTGTGCACTTAAAAGTTTGTTAAAAAGGTAGATCTCATGCTAAGCGTTCTTAACACAACAAAAAGAAAAAAAATAAAAAGACCTATGTGGAAAGTTTTATCCCTTTTCTCATTTGAGAACTAGGTTTAGAGAGGTTAAGTAAACGGTCTAAGTTTACATAGAATATAAGTGCCCAAACCAGGGTAAGACAAGTTTTTCTCACACCAAAACCTATATGTCTCCAAATGATTAACTTTCATATTATTTAGTAACAGCAGAACACTTTATTCAATAAAATATGTGTAGAGAGCCCAGATACATATAGCAGATAAAAACTGAGCCACCTGGATTTGATCATGGACTGAGAACTTTACCCTCATGGTGGCCTTAGAAACACCTCACAGGAACCCTAGGACTCAACAAAACACAGCATGAAAGTCTTTGCTACAATGATCACATCTTTTTCACATTTATGACTGTGACAGTTTGCACTGAAAGGCCTATGATAAGTAATAATTTGTCATGTTCTACGGTATTAATTTGAATCTTGCATTGCAAAACTGTCAGGAAGAAGTCATTTAGCTGGTAAGTGAGCTTTTTAGAAGCATGAGAATATATTCAGGCTACACATGATTTATGATACACATATGATCTGGGAGAAAGCCAGGTACGTGGGCAAACATTTCCATGCTCATGAATCAGGGGATACCTGAAGAATTGGGATATACTATTGGCAAAATATCTAGATTCTACAGTACCTGATTACTGCAAACTGGCAAAGTATGTCTTTGATTTTACTGTAAGGAATGTCACATTACATAGCACAGTAGTCCTTAACATTTCCTAGGGTTGCCAGATTTACCAAATAAAAATACAAAATACCCAGTTTAGGGCTTCCCTGGTGGCGCAGTGGTTGAGAGTCCGCCTGCCGATGCAGGGGACACAGGTTCGTGCCCCAGTCCGGGAAGATCCCACATGCCACGGAGCGGCTGGGCCCGTGAGCCATGGCCGCTGAGCCTGTGCGTCCGGAGCCTGTGCTCCGCAACGGGAGAGGCCACAACAGTGAGAGGCCCGCGTACCTCAAAAAAAAAAAAAAAAGGATAACAAAATACCCAGTTCAATTGGAATTTCAGATAAACAACGAATGCCTTTCTTTTTATAAATATATTCCAGAGATTTCATGGCTCAATACTAAAAAAGTATTCATTGTCAGTTCCTTAAAATATTTTTTATTTTATATGCTTACTTAGGCAGCCAGATTATTAATAGTTGATAATTACATAGTCCATACACACAGACTTTGTGAATAAATTGGTTCAGGCAAATGGCAAGACAAGATAAAACATAAATTATAAATTATAAATAAGTGAAGAATAAAATATAATAATTAAGAATAAAATTGTGTGGACAGATTAGCACATTACACACAGCTGAGAAAAGAATTGGTGTCCCAGAAGATAGATGTTAAGAAATTATCCACAAAAAGTCGGGAAATATGAAAGAGGAGTTAAAAGACCTAAAGGGCAGATGAAAATGTTCTATGCTTATTTAATCAGAGTTCCAGAAGGGTAGAACATAAATAATAATAAAGAAGCAATATTTGAAGGCATAATAGGTGATAATTTTTCAGAGCTGATGAAAGATATCAATAATTAGATGGAACAACTCACATACTCACAAGAAGGGTAAATGGAAAGAATTCATACCAGTGTTATATCAGACATATAGTACTGAAACTACAGAACACCCAAGACATTATCATATCATCTTGGAATATATTATAGTAAAAAAATGTAAATTTTTATTTGAGTCACAGGTGAATTCTAGGACTTAGAAAAATAAAACTTTCAAAGAAGGGAAAATTATAATTTTGTGGCTAGAAAACCAAAAAATAAAAATATTTGCCAAACTGGAATATTGCTAATTTTTTTAAAGCATCACTCCAATCACAAAGAACATAATTGAAAAGAAAAGGGTAAGATATTTAAAAGGAAAACATATCAGTGAAGATTAAGAACTCCTTCATGAACTCAGAGTTTAAAACATGTAGTTTTATATAAATGAGCAGACACCTGGCCCTTTAGAAAGGCTGATTTCTTTACAAAGATTTTTTTTGTTACACTTGAGTGAGTTTCTCATATCCCAACAGTAAAATAATTTCTAATTATCCCCATAATCAACATGAAAACATTTAAAAGCTTGCTGATTTTTCACCTAGTTTTGAAAGAAGGACTGGAAAAGCATGGTTCTTGAAGAATATTACTTGCTCCACAACTAAATATATTTTTATTCTTTGTGGTATGTAGCTTTAAGATTGCTTTTATTTTCCTTTTTTTTCCCTAAAACCAAAGGCATTCTCACATTTCCTTTTTTGCATATAAGTACTTTGTTTCTTACCACCACATGACTCTGTCTTTAAAGCTTAGAAATAATATGGTTTTGAGGCAAATTTTCCTCCAAAGTGAAGGCAGGTACAGAGATGGAATAATGAGGATGGGAGTATGTTTACATCAACATGCATTTACTCAGCTTCAGTTATGTGAAAGGTTCAGTGTTAAACATGGTAAGGCAGACAAAAACATACACCCCCCATAAATCAATCCTGCAATAGCTGAGCCATTGGTAAATTTACTTCACTGGTTTACATTTTTGGATCCTACCTTCACCTCTGATGGAAAACGATTATGTGCAACATTCACATGAAATTCTTTTCTGTACTGTGTAAAAATGCTATCAGTGACATTGTCTATTTCATTGTCCCATGTTCCTCTTGGGGACCCCCACATAAAACATCTTCCAGAATTTATTATCAAGAAAGTGCCTAAATGTCCAACAATAGGGGAATATGTAAGTAAATTATGGCATTTTCACATGACAGAGTATCATACAAGCATTAAAATAACTTTGAAGACTACAGAAATAGGAAAAATGTTTATGACATAAGTGAATAAATCAATACAAAATGACATTTACACTGTGATTGCAGATATATAAAATATATATTCAAACAGGACAAGAAAGAACATTCAAAGGTAATTTAAGAGTAGAATTATAGGTGCCTTTTTCCCATCTTTCAAAATACATGCTTAGAGTGGTGCAAAAAATATACATATATATATTGGTGGAAAACTCTGTCTTCATGAAGTTTGATGTTTATTTCTTGTGATTCTCTTTTTACCTTGGGAGCAAGGAAACTCAGAGCTGCATGTCATATTCAAAAACTAGTATTATATTAGCACTTATGGCTGGTATTTTTTTCTTTTTTGAAGCTTTGACTATATTCCATTTTATTTCCTTTTTAGGGCTGAAAATGAAAAATTCCACATCCTTATCTTCAAATAGCTTGTAATATGCTTAGATACAAATTTTATGTAGTTAGAGATGCTAAGAAATGCACTATGATTTGATTGAGGTCATGCTGTACTTGGAAGAATACCACTGAGGAGGGGGTACTCCCTTCAGTGCATTGTACCAGGGACTACATGATGGTGATAAACATTACTGGAGATCACTTGGCTAAGGTGGTTTTTCCAGATTTCTCCACTCTAAAGTTACTAGTTTACCCTTTTAAAGAATAAATATTTAGAGGAAGATATACTTTGAGATGTTATAAATATTCTATTTCTCCTCAAACTTTCATTCACTGATTTTTTGCACCCATCAGTGGAACTTGACTGTAGCAATTTTTACTGTGATTTTTATTGTATGCTCATGGTGATTTTTCTACTTCCCTCATTCCTTCAACATTTATTATTTGGAATTGTTCTAAAAGGGCAATTTATCACTCTTCCCTTTATATATTTATTCAGTTATTTATTTATATCCGTATAGAATCATGGATATTTACTTCATTCTTTGGGTTATAATCCAATACTATCATGATTTATTTCATTGCTCAAATTATTACAGATTTGGCCAAAAGGAGCTCTTTTGGCTCTTGTGCCCTTTTGAAATGAAACTAATTTTTTTTTCACTTCTTTGCTTTTTGACACCTCAAAATGCTCCATGATCATCCTGTATTTTCCTTGCTTCAGCCCCGAAATGGACCACTTATCTAAGGAACCCTGACTTCCTTTATTGAAGAATCGTATTTAAAAACCAGTATCTGAGCATTAGCATTAAGTATACTCATTGTTACTCGGGTGTCATGGCTTCTAGTTACTCTCAGCAAACTAAGCTTCTCAGGGATATGGTCATCTCAGTGCTTCTGCTCCTCCCCTGGCATAGTTATGGGCCCAACATATCTCTTATTACTGCCCCTCCCCTAATAGCATAGTGTTTTTACCTAGTTCCCTTCCCCCAGCTGCAATGGGTTTTCACTAGTGTACTATAAACAACTCTGTTTTCTGCCCTTCCCCCTACAGATTAAAGTTTTCATTCCCTAGTAAAATTTGGTGAGAGGGGTCCAGGTTGAATGCTGGGGCCATTCTTCAGCAGCTCCTGTTTACCCCACCATATTAGGACACTTTCTTAGGATTCTCTCCAACCTTTTCTGCAAGTGCTTAGTAGGTTTGTGGAGAAAAGATTGCGGATTCACCCAATTTCTGTGGCCCCTAGGGGCTTCACACTCTCTCACCGTGCGTACTTGGCCTCCACCAATCCTCTATTTCCCTAGTGGAACTCTTCTAACCAGCGTCCACTTGTATCTATACCAGGTAAGTCAGTGCCCATGTCTTGTCTCTCCCTGTCGTGGACTCTCTCTCCTTAGATGTTGAGCCAGGTGGTTACCCTGTGACAGATTCTTTAACAGGTTCAAAAAGGTCATGGACTTACAATCTGTGTAATTTTTTCTTTTTTCATTGTAAGAATGTGAGAGATGCTCCTTCTAGCTCTTTACATTTCTGAGTGGGAACTAGAAGAGTTTTATTTGTGAAATCAGCCCTGGCTTACTTATCCAACCTTATCTCAATACAACTGATCTCTCATTTTTTAGACATTTAACACATGTTACTTCATAATATATGTTATCTCCTTTTTAATGTCTGAAATACTCCCCATCTGAATTGTCAGCTTTGTAGAAGTTAAAAGTTTCCATGGATTAATGGAAAGAGCATGAACTTTAGAGACAGCAAAAAACAAACTAAAATCCTACTTCTATGACCTATGTGGCCATGAACAAAATAGTATGTGAGCCTCAGTTTCCTCTTCCATAAAATGTAGACAATACTCAACTAAAATACTGACTGAGAATTGAGATGGTGTGTATAAGCCCATGAAATATGTAAGCTTTCAGAAGATGCTGGTTTTTCCCATTTTCTCCTCTTTGATCTGAGTATCTCACAGAATCTCTAGATAAGCAATGAACATGGAGCAGCAACAAAACTTAATATATTCAGTTGAAGTGTTCCAGTCTTGTTTCCTTTTAATTCTCACAATACGTTACAAACCAACTTTTAGTGCTGCGATACAAACCAGGATAAATTCACCAGTAAACTCTATGAAAAACCATAGAGCTCAGAAAACAACTTAGCCCTTTTTTCCTCCTAGAAAAACATAATATCTTAATGAAGGACCAAGGAACTTAAAATTCTGGCTGGTAGGATATTCCTTTTGAGGAGGAACTAGGACAAGTTAACCACTTCTTTCATCAAGTTTGAGAAAGAAAAGTGTTGGCCTAATTATGTCTAACCTGTGGGTTAGGGCATAGAAGGGCTCAGTTAAAGTGAAGACGGTTTTCCAGAAGAAATGTCAACTTTAATTCATGAGCATCTTAGCAAAAATTCTAAAGAGATTAACCCTAGTTCTGAGACACAACAAACACATAGAGGTATGCTTTTGGAGGAAAAGAGTAGTCCAAAGTCAGCACATAGGGGAAATATCTCATAAAGAACTGGGCTCCTGAGGAAGGTGAGGTTGAAATGGAAGAGATCCCTGGAGAAAGAGAACAAAGGGACTTGGCAAGCAAACACACAATGCCCACTCTACAAATCCACTGCACAATGTTGCAGAGAACAAGCATAGAGAATGCCCTCCTAAAAGCTGTTGCTGAGAATCTCCAATAATTCAAGTTCTAAGGGAAGTATCTTAGTCTATTTGGATGCTATATAAAAAACATCAAAGACACGGTAGTTTATAAACAACAGAAATTTATTGTTCATGGTTCTGGAAGCTGGAAGTCCAAGATCAGGGGTACCAACAATGGTTGGGTAGGGATCCTCCCCCGGGTCACACACTCTCATTGTGTCCTCAGATGGCAGAAGGGGTTAGGCATCTCTCTGGAGTCTCTTTTATAAGGCACTACTCCCATTCATGAGGGTTTCACTTAAGCACCGCCCAAAGGCCCCATCTGCTAATATCATCACCTTTGAGGGTTAGGATTTCAACATGAATTTTGGTGGTAAACAAACATTCAGGCCATAGCAGAAAGGGAAAATTTTGTTTTTTTAGTTATATTTGCTGACTGCAAAGCAAAAACTACAGTCATGTAGGACAGGATAGAACCAGTTGAGAATAGGTTTGTCGGTTTTAATTTGGATCATAGACTTATGATTTACAAATGCCACACAAATGGTTTGGGAGAATGACTGAGTCCACAGTACAGAAGGAGGGGCATGAAATGTTGAGTGTTCACTTATTAAAAGTGTAATTGCACATAACCAGCACCTACACTGAGGTTCTCATATCAATTTCTAATCTTCCTTCACTACATAATTGGAGGAAACCTCTTAGCCCAGAAAGCTAAGAGAAGATGTCTTTGGTCTGGTCTCTTCCACTTAGGTTTATTTTCTTCTTGCCTTTAGTGTTCCAATCCTCTTCCCAAGGTTCCATCATTTCCATGGTTTTATTCCACAACAGCTGGGACTGAAAAGGTTTTTATGTTTCCATCATGGCACATGAAAAATTCTCAAGTCTCTCTTCATTCACTTATTTTCAAGTCTAAGATACAATTAACAATAATGCTAAGTGGAATGGCTCCCTTCAATAGAATCTTTAAAATTCATGCTTCCAATTACTTGAGAACACAGGAATGGCAGCTTTTTCTATGTGCCTAGTCCTACAGCTTTCTCTCTGATCTCGGCATTCTGAATTCTAGCCAGCTGTTTCAGAGTTAGTGATCAGCAATATGTCCACCATATCATTTGTTTCAGTCAGAGGAGTAACTCTCTGATTCAAGTGTGAACTGAAAATAGATTCCTTGTGGGAAAGAACCAATAGATAGTTATCAAACATTACTAAACATACTCCTGAATATAGTGGGATTCAAGAGTTTACCATGTCATAACCACATAAAGATAGGGCTTGAAAAAAAATTAAATTGCCACCCTTCCAATGAGGCAAGAGACTCTGTGGAAACCTTCTCCAATCTTCAGGCACCCCAACAATTAGGTAGGACTTAGTTACTCCATAGTTCAGGTAGAAATAGTTTCTTTGCCACAGTTAGATGCTAGGAAAAATACATTTTGGTTAAATCCTCTATAACAGCGTTTCTCCAATTGCAGGTTAAAAACCCAATCATTAGTGAGTTCTGAAATCATTTTAGTGGTTTGTAACCAGCATTTTCTTTTTTAAATAGAGTGGAATGGAAGAGAAAAAGAGAGGAGAGGAAAGGAAAGGAGACAATGCACATGTATGGGTAGCTATTACTTCATGAACATTTTACTTCAGTTATAAAGAATAGCCAAGCACTTCCCTCTTTTATTCAGTAAGCATATTTTAAGCAACTTCTCTAGACAGTTTAACGCGCATACAGATACAGCCTAGGTCTGAGTTCTGTATTCATTCATATTTTACAAAGCAATATTTCCTGCTTTCCTCCTGCCTGTAAATACTTTTCCTATGAATGCTGTGGGTCCCAAAGTTCAGCAAGGTCTGATTATATCACATGGCCAGATCCAAATTCAAAGTCAAGTTTTCCAAATCTATCCATGGCAGCTAAATATCTTGAGCCATTGTCTCAGCTCAGGGCTGGCATGTATTGAATGGAAAAAGAAAAAGCAAACAAAACAGAGAAGTTAGTTAAAAAGAAATGCCAACTATTTATACTATCACACAATGAAAATTCACCATCTCTGTTCAACAACATTTTGGGTTCTTTTTCAAAGCAGGAGAAAACTCTAAAGGAAGCAAGATGAAAAAGTGAATACAAATTACTTGGAGTTGGGCAAAGAGTGTAAATAGACTGACAAAAACGGCCAAGCACTGTCAGTGACATGAACTACAGAGATCCCTGGAGGGGCCTGGCTCTCAGTCAGGGATAATTAACATCCATGGGCCCCTGTGAGCTCCACCTCATGCTGGCTGCCTTACAGACCCACCCAACACAGAGTGCAGTCTTTCCATTCATCCAACAAAACCAGAGCAGACAGCAATCTCTGTCCAAGGATCAGCGACCCCTGAAATTGGGTTATGTCATCTCCCTATTTGAAGCCCTCAGTGTCTCTCTAATGCTCTGAGAGGGGGAAAAAAATCCAAATTCCTTAACATGGCCTACAGGCTCAACTTATAATGACCTTGAAATAGCTTTTCAGCCTTGCCTCCTTCTACTTCCTTCTAATGTCTATGATCAACTCCAACGAACTTCCTTTCCAGGAGTTCTCTTAAGAGCAGGCCTTTGCACAAATGCAAAATGCCTTTGCATTCTACCTGAACCACATTTCCTTCCCACTTCATCTGCCAATTCCTATTCATCCTTCAGTTCTTAACTCACGGGTCACTTCCTCTGTGAAACTTTCATTGCCCTGTTCCCTCCCCAGCCTGTGATGCTTGCCCCTTCTCTGGCTCCCCATGGAACCCTGTACTTCCCAATCATAATGCTTTTCAAACTAAAGCCTAGTCATCTGTACTCTCTCCTATGCCCACAGCCCCACAGCCCATAGGGTACAGACACCGTGACAGCAACTAAGTCTCTCTAGTTCACAGTGCTTCTTTCTTGATCTTCAGTTCTCATTCATCCCCAGTACCTGATTCAGTGACAGGCAATAAAAAACATTTTATGATCTTTGTTGCCACCATATCTGTGTTCTCAATGTGTCTTGAACTCTATGTCTCCTCTGGGGCTTGTTTCCCACTCACTACAGGTATAACTTCTTTTTTGCATAAATGTTCTCATCTGTGAAATGAGGGTTATGGTTGGGAATTATACAAAATAATGAATGGAAAACTCCCAGTGTAGCTCCTGGCACCTAGACATTTAATTTATGGTAATTATTTTACCCCTGACTCTGTTCTCTCATGCCGGTTTAGTGACACCTGTCTCACCTAATTGCAACCGCTCCCTTGCCCATCCCCTCCACCTGTCTGTGGAGAACACCTGGGCACTGAGAGCTAAAGGCTCCAATTGATGCAATTTCCCCTTTATTATCCCTACAGACTGGGGTAAAATTCTGAGAGCCAAGTTTAGCTAGGATCTTTGGAAACCACTCCCCAAAATATCATATGGATCGCTGGATTTTCAATACCTTCAGCCTCCTTACTGAGTCCCTTCCTGGAGCTGCTGATAAGATTTTGGCCAGAAGCTGCTGTAGGTAGAAAAATCTCCCTACTGGCCAACTCACTGGGGCTAACTGTCCCAGACAGACACCTTCAGTGAACACCTATTGTGATGCCCAAGACCTTCTGCAGAGGACTTTGTTGTGGGTTCTGGCCCCCAGACTGCCACATAGTATCTGGTGACTTTGGGCAAATCCCTTGACATCTCTCCACCTCAGTTTCTTCATCAGTAAAATGAGAAAGATTAAATAGATCATGTCCATTATTTGCAGCTAATATATTATTTGATTCTATGATTCTGTGTTTAGGGTATACAGTTTACCCTTGAACAACCTGAGGAATAGGGACAGCAACCCTCCACACAGTCAAAAATGTTTGTATAATTTATAGTCAGCCCTTCATATACAATGGCAGATCATGCAGTACTGTAGTATTTACTATTGAAAAAAAAAATCCCTGTGTAAGTGGACCAGTGCAGTTCAAACCTGTGTTTCCAGGGTCAACTGTATTTCAGTCTGGATCACAAAAGGTAACAGATGGCATGTTCAAAGTGGATATTTAAGGAGAACTTAATAAAGGACTGCTTACAAAGGTGTGGGCAAGATATAGAGAAACCATAAAGGATAATGTAGAGCAACCCCAAGACTGGTAACAACAGAAAACCACAACCATCCATGAAGTTTCCAGAATCCAGAGAGAAAGATGTGTGGAGAGGACCACCTAACAGGAGTATTGGCCTTTGCAGAGGCGATAACACAGGGAGGGACTTAAAAGAATATTCACTCTGCCCCACTCCATCTCCCACTGATGCCCTTCATGGACCAACCAGCTGGAATCCAGAGGACAAGAGAGCTCACTGATGCAACTCTTACAGGTCAGCCTCACTGACCACAAAGCAGGGTGTAGAAGGATAGAGAGGGAATCCAAAGGGGCAAACAGAAAATGTCCAGCCCGCATGATGCTGATGACATTTAGTTAGAACCTGAAATCAGAAAGCCTTTTTGTACACGATGAGTCACAGCTATGCTGAAAGAAACATTTTTATTGCCTAACAGAGTTTTGCTGGTCCCTTGACATTCTGGTTAGTGTAAATCATCTGCAGTCCTTTAAAGAAATGGCACTGTTACCACCAGCTCTATCAAACATTAAGACCAAAGCCACAGGTTAGTGAAATCTGAAAAAAGTTTTATGCTACTGGAGAGTGTTTCTGGAAAATAACTTATGGCAACATAAAATATTTAATGTCACCTAATAACCTATGTGCCTTATTTTAAAAATACTTTTGATTAGATGATCTACAGAGTATCCTTTTGAGAGCAGTCTAAATTATTATTATCCAATTCTTATGCAGATTTATAATTAATCTAACATCTATGATCTGACCATGAATATGACTTTGCCATCTGGTATCTTTACCCTGAATTTGATCATGAATAATACATAGCCATCTGACAGTAGAATCCAATCCATCACGTGGCCATACATGATGCAGATTCATCCATAGTATGCTAATTTGCATTCTCCATCATTTTCCTCTAATTCCTACCCAAAGCTTTTTCACTGAGTTTCAGGCACCCAGGGAACAATCTACCTACACACCAGGCCATATGGGATGCACTGCATATTCTCCAGTGTCCTGGGCCTGATCCTAATTGTCACCAGCCAAGCCAAAATGTATCACTCCAAACACGGGCAGGGGCACTGTTGGGCATTCATAAGGTGCTTAATGGGGCTTTTAGTACGGTGTTGCTGATAGTGTGTGTTTTAATTAGACTTCTAAGCGCACGTTTATTTTTCCCACTAGACCAGTCTTATATGCAGGTGAAAGAGACAGCTGTGCGACTGTAGGTGTCAGACAGTAGCTGGTGAGCATGATCACCTTAAAAGAAGTGAAGTGTGAGTGTTTAAAATTATACTCCAAATAAAATGTCACCCACCTGACCTCATCACCTGGCCTTCTCCTGCTTATACCTGCATTTTATCTCCTGAAAATTGGTACTTGTCTCTTTCTTCTTCTTTAGCTACACCCTTCTGGATTGGTGGAGGCTGTTGAAATCCTACTTCACATGCCATTCAATTTCATATGTTTATGGTACACAGTGCTCATCAAAATGAAAAACATTTCTTGGCCCATTTTGGCTAGCAGGCCATCAGGTTATAAATTTTGTTTTATGTGGTTACTGAGATATTTCTCTCTATCAATCTTGACCCTGGGGCACTCTTAGTAAGTGGAACCCAGAATACTTGCAATTCACAGCCATGATCTATTCCCCTTAACAATTAGTTCTATACTCCCTATAAAATTCCTACTACTATGGTTGGAAGTAGAGAATTTTGGAGGGTAATTTAGTGTTGGTAGAAATCTATGAGTTAAATTTTTAGGTGTTGACTTTGAAGTGACAGTAGGCCCATGACCTTTATATTTGAAAATAGCATCACCTGAACTTGAAAGTGACCACAATCTATATGCATAAATGTGATGGAAAAGTTCTAAATGGTGAACAGCATACTGTGTGCTCATCAAAGTTGGCCTTTGATTTTTTTTTTTTTTACTGCAACTGTGAGTAGCAGATCCTGCAGTTTCACTTTAATTGAAACTCTTATTTCAGTATAGCCAGAGTCATTATAGAAAAGCCATTGCATTTGTTGCGAAGGCTGTGGCCCAATTCTGTTTGCACGAATTCCCCTGCTCTGTGCTTATGACCACATCGTTCCTTCATAGCCAGCTGATGGGGAATGACCTGACTTGAAGCTACAGAGCAAGCAAACTACAAGTCAGCCAGTGACCCACAAATCCAAGTGGCCTAAGGGTTTGCCTATCAGGGAAGGAGCCATGCAACAAACTGATCAGATACCCAGTCTTGGGGAGTTTGAAAGGGAGATGTAGAGATGTGGCAGTTAATGATGCAGGAAGAATCTGAGAGAGGGCAGTAAACAGAAGCCAAGGGCAGGCAGAAGCCATAATGTCAGAAGAATGACACAAGCAGCTGAGCTGAGACAGTTTGATTCACCCCCTGGTGGATGGTCAGAAACAGAGAATGGGCACATACTGCTTGAGGGGATAATACAGCCACAGTGCTGAGCTGCATACATCCCGAATGACCTTGCAGCATTAGAGGGTAGAGTGCTGGTTAAATCCCTGATTTACTATTTCTGTTCTCTAACCCCTAATAGTACTTGAGATTACAATCCTGTAAAAAGGCCTATTTAACCATGTCATTTCTGATATAAACTGCAGAAGTTAATCAACTTAAAAATAGAATAGGAACTTCCAGGTCGGTGAACACGTGGAGATTTGGGCAGAGTTTTGGGCCTGGAGAGGGCTCGGACGCACCATGCCTTCCCCTATGCATCTCTTCCATTGGATGTTCATCTGTATCCTTTATCACAACCTGTAATAAACTGCTAAACGAAAAAGAGGACAGCAATAATAATAACAGAGAAACATTCTGCATGATAAAAAGCCATCTCTTGGCCGGCCACGACCCGAATATTCTACCCCCGGGAAGCCTGTTTTGCATTTGCAGCGAGAGGGCATTGAGCTTCCTGCATGTTACCCTTCATATACCAGGTCCTTGAAAGAGGGATGATGGTGATGAGGACGATGATGATGGTTTCTACCGAGTAAAAAAATCAAGAAAACTATTAGGAGAAGGCGGAAGATGGCGGAAGAGTAAGACGCGGAGATCACCTTCCTCCCCACAGATACACCAGAAATACATCTACACGTGGAACAACTCCTACAGAACACCTACTGAAGGCTGGCAGAAGACCTCAGACCTCCCAAAAGGCAAGAAACTCCCCACGTACATGGGTAGGGCAAAAGAAAAAACAGAGACAAAAGAATAGGGACGGCACCTGCACCAGTGGGAGGGAGCTGTGAAGGAGGAAAAGTTTCCACACACTAGGAAGCCCCTTCGCGGGCGGAGACTGCGGGAGGCGGAGGGGGGAGCTTCGAAGCTGCGGAGGAGTGCACAGCAACGGGTGCGGAGGGCAAAGCGGGGAGATTCCCGCACAGAGGATCGGTGCCGACCGGCACTCACCAGCCCGAGAGGCTTGTCTGCTCACCCGTCGGGGCGGGCGGGGCTGCGAGCTGAGGCCGGAGCGTAGGGAGAGGACTGGGGTTGGCGGCTTGAACATAGCCTGAAGGGGTTAGTGCACCACAGCTAGCCGGGAGGGAGTCCGGGGAAAAGCCTGCACCTCCCGAAGAGGCAGGAGACTTTTCCTTCCCTCTTTGTTTCCTGGGGCGTGAGGAGAGGGGTTTAAGAACGCTGCTTAAAGGAACTCCAGAGACGGGCGCGAGCCGCGGCTGAAAGCGCGGAATCCAGAGACGGGCGCGAGCCGCGGCTGAAAGCGCGGACCCCAGAGACGGGCGCAAGACGCGGCTAAAAGCGCGGACCCCAGAGACGGGCGCGGGCCGCGGCTGGAGGCGCGGACCCCAGGGGCGGGCGGGAGACGTTAGGGCTGCTGCTGCCGCCACCGAGGGGCCTGTGTGCGAGCACAGGTCACTCTCCACACCCCTCTTCCGCGGAGCCTGTGCAGCCTGCCACTGCCAGGTTCCCGGGATCCAGGGACAACTTGCCCGGGACAGCACACAGCGCGCCTCAGGCTGGTGCAAAGTCAGGCCGGCCTTTGCCACCGCAGGCCCGCCCCGCACTCTGTGCCCCTACGTCCCCGCCGGCCTGAGTGCGCCAGAGCCCCCAATCAGCGGCTCTTTTAACCCCATCCTGTCTGAGCAAAAAACAGACGCCCTCCAGCGATCTACACGCAGTGGCAGGGCCAAATCCAAAGCTGAGCCCTGAGAGCTGTGAGAACAAAGAAGAGAAAGGGAAATCTCTCCCAGCAGCCTCAGAAGCAACGGATTAAAGCTCCACAATCAACTTGATGTACCCTGCATCTATGGAATACCTGAATAGACAACCAATCATCCCAAATTAAGGAAGTGGACTTTAGGAGCAAGATCTATGATTTTTTCCCCTTTCCTCTTTTTGTGAATGTGTATGTGTATGCTTCTGTGTGAGATCTTGTCTGTATAGTCTTGCTTCCACCATTTGTCCTAGGGTTCTATCCGTCCATGTTTTTTTTTTAATTTTTTTTTCTTAATAATTAATTTTAATAACAATATTATACTTTACCTTCGTTCTTTCTTTCTTTCTTTCCGTCCTTCCTTCCCTCCTTTAGACAACGAATCATCCCAAATTGAGGAGGTGGTCTCTGACAGCAAGATTTAGGATTTTTCCCCATTTACGTCTTTTAGTGAGGGTGTATGTGTATGCTTCTGTGTAAGATTTTGTCTGTATAGCTTTGCTTCCAACATTTGTCCTAAGGTTCTTTCCGTCCCTTTTTTTTTTCTAAATAAGAATTTTTTAATTCAATAACTTTATTATACTTTATTTTATTTTTACTGTATCTTCTTTCTTTCTGTCTTTTTTCCTTCTTTCCCTCCTTCCTTCCTTCCTCTCTCCCTCCCTCCCTCCTTTCTTTCCTTCTTGTCTTCTTTCCTTCTTTGCTTCTTTCTTTCTTTCTTCCTTCCTTCCTACCCTCCTTTCCTTCTTTCTTTCCTCATACTTCTACTATTTCCCTCTACTTTTTCTCCCTTTTATCCTGAGCCGTGTGGATGAAAAGCTTTTGGTGCTCCAGCCAGGAGGAGGGCTCTGCCTCTGAGGTAGGAGAGCCAACTTCAGGACACTGATCAACAAGAGACCTCCCAGCTCCACATAATATCAAACGGCGAAAATCTCCCAGAGACCTCCATCTTAACATCAGCACCCAGCTTCACTCAACGACCAGCAAGCCACAGTGCTGGAAAACCTATGCCAAACAACTAGCAAAACAGGAACACAACCCCACCCATTAGCAGAGAGGCTGCCTAAAATCATAATAAGGCCACAGACACCCCAAAACACACCACCAGACGTGAACCTGCCCACTAGAGAGACAAGATCCAGCCTCATCCACCACAACACAGGCACTAGTCCCCTCCACCAGGAAGCCTACACAACCCACTGAACCAACCTTAGCCACTGGAGACAGACATCAAAAACAGGAGGAACTACGAACCTGCAGCCTGCAAAAAGGAGACCCCAAACACAGTAAGATAAGCAAAATGAGAAGACAGAAAAACACACAGCAGATAAAGGAGCAAGATAAAAATGCACCAGACCTAACAAATGAAGAGGAAATAGGCAGTCTACCTGAAAGAGAATTCAGAATAATGATAGTAAGGTTGATCCGAAATCTTGGAGATAGAATGGACAATAGATTGGACAAAATGCAAGAATCAGTTAACAAGGACCTAGAAGAACTAAAGATGAAACAAGCAACGATGAACAACACAATAAATGAAATTAAAAGTACTCTAGATGGGATCAATAGCAGAATAACTGAGGCAGAAGAACGGATAAGTGACCTGGAAGATAAAATAGTGGAAATAACTACTGCAGAGCAGAATAAAGAAAAAAGAATGAAAAGAACTGAGGACAGTCTCAGAGACCTCTGGGACAACATTAAACGCACCAACATTCGAATTATAGGGGTTCCAGAAGAAGAAGAGAAAAAGAAAGGGACTGAGAAAATATTTGAAGAGATTATAGTTGAAAACTTCCCTAACATGGGAAAGGAAATAGTTAATCAAGTCCAGGAAGCACAGAGAGTCCCATACAAGATAAATACAAGGAGAAATACGCCAAGACACATATTAATCAAACTGTCAAAAATTAAATACAAAGAAAGCATATTAAAAGCAGCAAGGGAAAAACAACAAATAACACATAAGGGAATCCCCATAAGGTTAACAGCTGATCTCTCAGCAGAAACCCTACAAGCCAGAAGGGAGTGGCAGGACATACTGAAAGTGATGAAGGAGAAAAACATGCAGCCAAGACTACTCTACCCAGCAAGGATCTCATTCAGATTTGATGGAGAAATTAAAACCTTTACAGACAAGCAAAAGCTGAGAGAGTTCAGCACCACCAAACCAGCTTTACAACAAATGCTAAAGGATCTTTTCTAGGCAAGAAACACAAGAGAAGGAAAAGACCTATAATAACGAACCCAAAACAATTTAGAAAATGGGAATAGGAACATACATATCGATAATTACCTTAAATGTAAATGGACTAAAGGCTCCCACCAAAAGACACAGATTAGCTGAATGGATACAAAAACAAGACCCTTATATATGCTGTCTACAAGAGACCCACTTCAGACCTAGAGACACATACAGACTGAAAGTAAGGGGATGGAAAAAGATATTCCATGCAAATGGAAGCCAAAAGAAAGCTGGAGTAGCAATTCTCATATCAGACAAAATAGACTTTAAAATAAGGACTATTAAAAGAGACAAAGAAGGACACTACATAATGATCAAGGGATCGATCCAAGAAGAAGATATAACAATTGTAAATATTTATGCACCCAACATAGGAGCACCTCAATACATAAGGCAAATACTAACAGCCATAAAAGGGGAAATCGACAGTAACACATTCATAGTAGGGGACTTAAACACCCCACTTTCACCCATGGACAGATCATCCAAAATGAAAATAAATAAGGAAACACAAGCTTTAAATGATACATTAAACAAGATGGACTTAATTGATATTTATAGGACACTCCATCCAAAAACAACAGAATACACATTTTTCTCAAGTGCTCATGGAACATTCTCCAGGATAGATCATATCTTAGGTCACAAATCAAGCCTTGGTAAATTTAAGAAAATTGAAATTGTATCAAGTATCTTTTCTGACCACAACGCCATGAGACTAGATATCAATTACAGGAAAAGATCTGTAAAAAATACAAACACATGGGCTTCCCTGGTGGCGCAGTGGTTGAGAGTCCGCCTGCCGATGCAGGGGACACGGGTTCGTGCCCCGGTCCGGGAAGATCCCACATGCCGCGGAGCGGCTGGGCCCGTGAGCCATGGCCGCTGAGCCTGCGCGTCTGGAGCCTGTGCTCCGCAACGGGAGAGGCCACAACAGTGAGAGGCCCACGTACCCCCCAAAAAAAAAAAACAAACACATGGAGGCTAAACAATACACTACTTAATAATGAAGATATCACTGAAGAAATCAAAGAGGAAATCAAAAAATACCTAGAAACAAATGACAATGGAGACACAACGACCCAAAACCTGTGGGATGCAGCAAAAGCAGTTCTAAGGGGGAAGTTTATAGCAATACAAGCCCACCTTAAGAAGCAGGAAACATCTCGAATAAACAACCTAACCTTGCACCTCAAGCAATTAGAGAAAGAAGAACAAAAAAACCCCAAAGCTAGCAGAAGGAAAGAAATCATAAAAATCAGATCAGAAATAAATGAAAAAGAAATGAAGGAAACAATAGCAAAGATCAATAAAACTAAAAGCTGGTTCTTTGAGAAGATAAACAAAATAGATAAACCACTAGCCAGACTCATCAAGAAAAAAAGGGAGAAGACTCAAATCAATAGAATTAGAAATGAAAAAGGAGAGGTAACAACTGACACTGCAGAGATAAAAGAGATCATGAGAGATTACTACAAGCAACTCTATGCCAATAAAATGGACAATCTGGAAGAAATGGACAAATTCTTAGAAATGCACAACCTGCCAAGACTGAATCAGGAAGAAATAGAAAATATGAACAGACCAATCACAAGCACTGAAATTGAAACTGTGATTAAAAACCTTCCAACAAAGAAAAGCCCAGGACCAGATGGCTTCACAGGCGAATTCTATCAAACATTTAGAGAAGAGCTAACACCTATCCTTCTCAAACTCTTCCAAAATATAGCAGAGGGAGGACCACTTCCAAACTCCTTCTACGAGGCCACCATCACCTCGATACCAAAACCAGACAAGAATGTCACAAAGAAAGAAAACTACAGGCCAATATCACTGATGAACATAGATGCAAAAATCCTCAACAAAATACTAGCAAACAGAATCCAACAGCACATTAAAAGGATCATACACCATGATCAAGTGGGGTTTATTCCAGGAATGCAAGGATTCTTCAATATACGCAAATCTATCAATGTGATAAACCATATTAACAAACTGAAGGAGAAAAACCATATGATCATCTCAATAGATGCAGAGAAAGCTTTTGACAAAATTCAACACCGATTTATGATAAAAACCCTGCAGAAAGTAGGCATAGAGGGAACTTTCCTCAACATAATAAAGGCCATATATGACAAGCCCACAGCAAACATCATCCTCAATGGTGAAAAACTGAAAGCATTTCCACTAAGATCAGGAACAAGACAAGGTTGCCCACTCTCACCACTCTTATTCAACATTGTTTTGGAAGTTTTAGCCACAGCAATCAGAGAAGAAAAGGAAATAAAAGGAATCCAAATCGGAAAAGAAGAAGTAAAGCTGTCACTGTTTGCAGATGACATGATCCTATACATAGAGAACCCTAAAGATGCTACCAGAAAACTACTAGAGATAATCAATGAATTTGGTAAAGTGGCAGGATACAAAATTAATGCACAGAAATCTCTGGCATTCCTATATACTAATGATGAAAAATCTGAAAGTGAAATCAAGAAAACACTCCCATTTACCATTGCAACAAAAAGAATAAAATATCTAGGAATAAACCTACCTAAGGAGACAAAAGACCTGTATGCAGAAAATTATAAGACACTGATGAAAGAAATTAAAGATGATACAAGTAGATGGAGAGATATACCATGTTCTTGGATTGGAAGAATCAACATTGTGAAAATGACTCTACTACCCAAAGCAATCTATAGATTCAATGCAATCCCTATCAAACTACCACTGGCATTTTTCACAGAACTAGAACAAAAAATTTCACAATTTGTATGGAAACACAAAAGACCCCGAATAGCCAAAGCAATCTTGAGAACGAAAGAAGGAACTGGAGGAATCAGGCTCCCTGACTTCAGACTATACTACAAAGCTACAGTTATCAAGACGGTATGGTACTGGCACAAAAACAGAAAGATAGATCAATGGAACAGGATAGAAAGCCCAGAGATAAACCCATGCACATATGGACACCTTATCTTTGATAAAGGTGGCAGTAATGTACAATGGAGAAAGGACAGCCTCTTCAATAAGTGGTGCTGGGAAAACTGGACAGGTACATGTAAAAGTATGAGATTAGATCACTCCCTAACACCGTACACAAAAATAAGCTCAAAATGGATTAAAGACCTAAATGTAAGGCCAGAAACTATCAAACTCTTAGAGGAAAACATAGGCAGAACACTCTATGACATAAATCACAGCAAGATCCTTTCTGACCCACCTCCTAGAGTAATGGAAATAGAAACAAAAATAAACAAATGGGACCTAATGAAACTTCAAAGCTTTTGCACAGGGCGAGAGAGAGTCATGGGCATATACACACTAACAAACGTAGTAAGGTAGATAGCTAGTGGGAAGCAGCCGCATGGCACAGGGATATTGACTCGGTGCTTTGTGACAGCCTGGAGGGGTGGAATAGGGAGGGTGGGAGGGAGGGAGACGCAACAGGTAAGACATATGGGAACATATGTTTATGTATGACTGATTCACTTTGTTATAAAGCAGAAACTAACACACCATTGTAAAGCAATTATACCCCAATAAAGATGTTAAAAAAAAAAAACTATTAAACACATAAAAAAAAAATAGAATAGGATCTATTTCTAAATCATTTAATTAAATCTTGTAAATGACCCAGAATGATACATCCCTATAATTCTTATATTTATTTTGTTCTCACCATTTGGAATCTACTCTCTCTGCCCCCTACTTATGTAGTTAGTGCTTCTAAATGGGAGCACCATTAAACTTTTGAGAGGGACAATTCTTCATTGAGTAGGTCTCTGGTGTGCATCTCAAGGCAATGCCTAACGTGACCCTCCCACCTCCCCACTGTACCATTTAAAAATCAACCTACACCTTTCCAAATGTCCACTAGGGGGTAGTACTGGTTGGTTAAAAGCTACTGAGCTAAGCCTTCCCATTCTTCAAGGGGCAGCTCAAATTCAACCTTCTCTTAATTCTTTGATTTTTCCAGACTGTATTGATTTCTGTACCTTCTCTGAATCCCAACTGCACTTGAGTCAGTAACACATATTGACTTCTTAATTGTGTTTTAATTGCTTCATGTTGGTTTCTCATCTCAGTTTGATCATAAAGTCTTTAAGAGCAGCAAAAAGTCTAAGAAGTTTTTTGTATCCCCCTATGTGGGATACAAAAAACTAACACAGTGCTGAGTACCTAATGAACTCTGGCTGTCTCCTCACCATCTGCTCTCTGGTGACGTCTTCAGCTATGTTTCCTACCACATCTCCACCCTTACTCCAGCCCTTTTTCCTCTAGCAATTAAAAGAAGCTAATCTTTAGAGCTCCCTGAACATACCCTATTGGTTCACCATTATGCCTCTATATATGCTGTACTTTTTGCATAAATAATGTATACAATTGCCCTCCTTCTAGGTGAAATCCTATCCAATCTTCAAGTTCCAGTGTCTCTGGTTAATTACTCCCTTCTCTGTAGTTTGTATGAACTTCTATTGATGTATCACTTCTCTGTTTGCCTGTTTCTTGCTCTTAAAAGGGACAGGAAATGTGTCTAATTCATTTCCCTAACACTTAGCATGATTGGTATTCAGTAGAAGCTGAATAAATGTTGGTTGATTATACCTGGTTGTACCATATTTTTAATATTTATAAGCATGAGCTACACTATGGGGAATGGAGAAGAATGTTGGTCACTAAATGGGAGCAGCCATTACCTTTTCCTGCACTGTAGCTTGTTTTATGCCAAATAACTCTAAAGGAATAGACTATATGTGTCTCACTACTGTTCAGAGCTTGATTCCATCTTACATATATTAGACAGTTTCATTAAAGCACCTGAAACAGTCAACTTGGTTATGCCTTGTTTAATTTCTCTCACTTGGTGTGCTCCCTTTTACAGTTGTGCCAATGAAATACTCAAGACTCTACATCAGCTGTTATCAGCAAGAAATTAACTCAAGCTGAACAGTCGACTGGGAGGCAAAAGAAAATAACAGTCTGCATTTTATTAGAATAGATCGTTTTATTTCTATTTAACATTTGACTGGGAGAAGCCTCCTCCATTACTTACCTATGGTAAAGAACAATAATATTCATGTGAGTATAAAAAGCATCATGCAAATCGTCATCATCATCATATGGGAAACCCTGTCAACTAATATACTCTCAAAGAAAGACACATTTGTGGATATAAATGAATCAACAAGACTTATGGATTCAGAGCTGCCTTTAAAATATAGGCCTGGTAAGAGAATGTGGAGATCAGCTATGATTTCTATTCAGCTCCACTGATAACCGATGGAGTTCTGATTGGTGAGAAGAAGGCAAAGAGCCTTATTCAATGCTAATGGACCAAAGACCCTAGTCCAACTAGGTGTTGCTAAGGCTTTCACCAGGAAGTGAAAGAGCTGTTGCCTCAGTGTCACTCTGTGAGACCTCTTCTTATCAGGGACTATTAGGTGGGCAAAAGTAGACACTAAGAGACTCACAGGGACACTAAGAGAACAAAGAAACCACAGTCTCAACATCAAGGAGAAATGGAATGAAGAATGGAAAGGTGAAGAAGTTGAATTGCAGGCCATTTCCTTCTTTATATTTCTACTAGGTTTGTAGCAACTAAATGCATTGTTGAAAAGGTCTCCAACTTAATAGACATTTTGTCTTAGGACACCTGGAAATGGCTGCACAAATGTACGAAATGGATTGGTGATAGAAATCCATTAGAAGAGACAAGTCTGCCTTTGGCAGTGCTGTTTAATATAAACGTTTCTATACTAACTACTTCTTATACATTGTTTTATATTTGACCTTGGAGGTATGGGACAGGTAAAAGGTCCTCGGTCTCCTCTTGTAAAATGCAAATATTTCCCTTCCAAAATTGTAGTGTGAAACAGAAATAATAAATGTAATATACTACTAGGCAAAGAGGAAGGGTACAGTCAATGGTCAACGTTATTATTATATATGTTCAGGGTTGAAGCAACACAGAGTACCATGGTCTCACCAGATTAACATACCATTTAACTAAATATTTTGATCATACAAAAAGTTACTAAAGGGAATAAAATAAACAATTTAAATCCTTTTTCCAAAGGACAAACCCTAAAATTACAGACAGAAAAGCCCATTTTACCTCAGGCTGACTCACTCAAGAACTGCAGCTCTTCAGAAATTCAGGGGCATAAATTACAATTCCCTGGTGCCCTGAGAAATATTTTATAATAAACCTTTGCCACTCAGCCGACTGCTTCTAGATATTCCTTCTCTCATCCTTCTCAGGGGCTTTCCCTCTCCTCTTCTCAGGGAGGAAAGCACCAGAGTATAATGGAAAGAGCTTGAGCTTTGCTATTAGGTGGATGGAGGTTTCAATTCAGATTCTGCCAATTGTTGGCCATGAAACTTTTGCAGTTTACTTAATTTATTGAGTCTCATTCTACTCATCTACAAGCCAGGAATAATGAAATTTACCTTGTAAGACTGTGGGTAGCATGTTGAGGAGGAAAGGGCAGGGTGTTTTTGTGTGTGCGTGTGTGTATGCTGTGTGTGTATGTTGTATGTGTGTGTTGTGTGTATATGTTGGGTGTGTGTATGTTGTGTGTATGTTGTATGTATGTTGTGTGTGCCTGTGTGTGGTGTGTGTGCGTATGTGTATGTTGTGTGTGTGTGTGTGTGTGTGTGTAGTGTATGGGGGGATTGTAGATAATGGATTAGGAATTAACCAGAAAATATAAGATTAATAGTCTTAGGATGTGTTACATAAATTTATTATTGTGTTATTACTGCATCTATGACTGAATTCTCCCCTCTCTTCACAAAAGAAGGTCCCAGGAGTAACGTGTGAGAAGAGTATTGGATTAAGAGTAATAAACCATTCATTTTGAGGCAGGTACTGTTTATTTTGTCTGAAATATTTGGCTATCTGATTTGTCTCTGCACTTTATTTTCCTCTTCCAAATGCACTGGTAAATTGAGATGATCTAAAATATCTTTTCTACCCTTGACATTCTGTCTCTATCATTGTTAACTTTGCTTCCCCACTCCTGCTATCATCTCATTTTTTTAGTTTTATTTATTTTAGCTATCATAATTAAATAATTTTATATTTACAGAAAATTTCAAAAATAACAGAGTTTCCATACACCCTTCACTGATTCCTCTATTGTTAACATTTTACATACCCACAGTACATTTATCCAAAATAGGAAATTGAGATGGTATATAATACTATTAACTAAACTATAGGTTTTATTCAGATTTTTCTAGCTTATTCACTAATGCCATTTTTGTTTTCCAGGATCCAATCCAGGATCACATATTACATTTAGTTATCCTATCTCCTTGATCTCTTCCATCTGTGACAATGTGTCATTCTCCCCTTATCTTACACAACTTTGACACTTTTGAGGAGTAATGGTCAGGTATTTTTGTAGAATGTCTCTCAGTTGAGGTTTGTCTGCTTTTTTCTCATGATTATATTGGGGTAATAGATTTGGGGTGAGGGGGAACACAACAGAGGTGAAGTGCCCTTCTCATTACATCACTTCAGGGGAACAGGACATTACTGATGATGTTAACACCTTGATCACTTGGTCAAGGTGGTATCTGCCAGATTTCTCTGCTGAAAAGTTATGATTTTTTTCCTTTAAATACTTTATTCCTTAGGAACAAGTTACTTAGCCCAGCCTACAGTGAAGAGAAGGGGAATAAAACTTCCCTTCCTGGACAAAGCTCTATTAAAGAATTTGTAGTCACCCAATTTTAAGCTAGCTGGATGGAGCTCTCAGACAAGAAGCAGAAACCCTCCAAATGCCTAGAGGCAATATCCAAATACATTACCCTGGGTTCCTTAATCATCTGCCATGACAAAATAAATGTTTGACTTCAATCACCCAACCTATAAATACTCTTGGTACTTGATCAAATCACAGATATGCCATATGCCTACCAGTAACAATACAGGAACAATTATTTTGAGTAGTTATGATAGTAGACCATGGTTTATACTTAAGAGCATGAATATCCCTTTATCTCAGCACCAACTTTACAAATGGAATAATCACCATACAAGAAAAAAGAAATGCTATATAATCATGTTGTTTAAGATAAGGATATATCTCTAATTGTATGGAGTATGGGGAGACAGCTCTGTGTTCACAAAACCCTGCTTTATTTTTGGCTTTTCCTCCCTGATACATGGGGAGATCAAACTTTCCATTCCACTATAGTTAGATGAGACCGCAAATTCCAGACCTGGCGTCTTAAAAACTTCCTGTGTGCTCCATCCATGCTGTCTTTCCTCCTTTCTACCAGCTGGAGTTAGGGGTTGCACTGGAAGCCTCTGAAGCCTTATGGGATGCAGCCGGCACTGGATAGATGGAATCCCAGTCACTAAATTGTTGCATGGACTACAGCCAGCCCCTACCAACCCCTGCTAGACTGTGAAATTAATGACAAATGAAATTCTGTTGTGTTAACCCACTGGGATTTGGGGCTTATTTGTTATAGCCATCAGGTTCTCCTGATCAACACAGACATGAAGTCCCCAGAGGTCAGGATTTATTTCCATTAAATCGTTTGTGTAGGGTCTAGCACAGTCTCATGCGCAGATGGGAAACTGAATGCCTTTGAAGATGGAGAAGAAGAGAATGAAAAATGGCATGGAGCTACAGGGAGGAAGTTAATTTGCAAGAATAGTACAACTAAATGTACCTGGTTTCCTACAAAGTTGTCACAAAGATTACCTGCAAAAATAAAGGGGTAGGGTGATAAAATTCTACCAGAAACGGTTGCAGAAGCAATAGGCTTGAAAACAGCCCAGATTAAGTGAAAGTTCCCAAGAGGTTTCTGGTTCACAATTTTAAGCTAATATAAGAGCAATTATTTAAAGTATTCGGGAAACTAGACCACAGTGTACATTAGTAGCACAGAAATCCTTTTATCTCAGCACCAACTTTACTAATAGAAAGTTAGATGGGAAATAAAGCATAATCAAACTTAGTGAAAAATAAATAGGGGTACTTGATCAGGTTTCTATAGCTTTCTAAGAAATTGCCTCTGGTAATTGTAAAGGAATGTATTCCAGCATGTCTATCACCTATCAAGAATTGGTGCTTTACCACTGCAATATATCCCCCAAAAGCCCCATTCTGCTATATTAACAATAGGACTTCAATTTTTTATAAACCTCAACATTTTATAACTCACTGAATATATTCTTTTCCATACTTTCAACGTATAGTGAGACTTATTTATGGAAAATCTATTTCTGTGAAGTTTAATGATCCCTCCCAGCTTCCCTCTCCCCTTGTCTACTCAAGGGAGTCCCAAAGACACAAGCTTCCTGCTCTGGCCTTAAGGGTAAGCAGTGACAAAGTGAGAGAGTGGCATGGACATATATATACACTACCAAACGTAAAATAGATAGCTAGTGGGAAGCAGCCGCATAGCACAGGGAAATCAGCTCGGTGCTTTGTGACCACCTAGAGGGGTGGGATAGGGAGGGTGGGAGGGAGGGAAACGCAAGAGGGAAGAGATATGGGAACATATGTATATGTATAACTGATTCACTTTGTTATAAAGCAGAAACTAACACACCATTGTAAAGCAATTGTACTTCAATAAAGATATAAAAAAAAAAAAAACTCATGGAGAATTTACTCAGCAAAGAAAATGGATTTGCCCAGAACTTCTGGACCTACCAACTAAAATTCTCACATTTAATAGCTCTGTGTCTTACAACCACTGAGTGAGTAGTCTTTGGTGGGCTTGAGGAGAAATATTACCGTATTCACCGTGGCAAGTTATATAAGAAAGCCTGTTGCTTCCTGCCTTCTCTGGTCTGGCACCCAGCGGATGGGCAAGAAAGGTTGAGCTTTACAGTCTAGAACATAGCTCACTGATATTGAGAAAGGCTCATCTTCATCCACGTGTTTGTAGTCATTTTAAGTGTGAAAAGGCAAAACACAGAGGATAGGTATAAATAAGGAAGGACTAACTCCTCCACAAGAGGTAATTTAATAATCAGTTCATTAATTTAATAGCTGCCATACACAAATTTAGGGATGACTAACCTCACATGTGAACTCCCTCTGAGAATTAACATATTAACTTCAGTAAAATGAATTCAGGTTCACTGCAACAAGCTGAGAACAAATTTTAATAAATTAACCCATCCCATATCCCCCAATTCCTGACATTTAGGTCTGGGTTCTAATACCTGGATAGATATTAAAACTAACCAGACATGATTGGAATTCACCTAAAATTTTCTCTGAGGAAATCAGTCTTTTATCCTAGCTTTGCCTTTGACAGAGTTCAGCACGATGAAAATGCCCTCTTTGGAGTACTTTTTAACGGAATCTAATTATGCTGTCTACTTTGAAGATTCTGCTATTTTCTATTGGGTGTTTCTATTTTATTTTTTTCCTGGGTGTGAGGGATGTTACTCCTTAGTATTCCTCCTACAGAGCAAGTCCTCCTCGACCCCCATCTCTCTCTTGTGTATATAAGAAATCATTAGCACAGCACTTCAGCTTTCTAGTGGGTTTAGTTTTGCCCAGGGATTAACCATTTGACTGTCAACACAGAGTGACAATATACTTTATCTTCCAAATTGGGACACTTGTTAAAGCACTCTTATTGATTACACCTTGACAGCCGGCATAAACCATAGCTATCTTGGACAAACTAGGACGTATGATAACGCTATTGGGAACTGAAAACAGAGCAACGTGCTCCTGTGTCTCAGATACTATAAAATCTCCCAGAGGACATTCATTTCTCTCAGAGGACTGACAAAATAGGCCCATTGATGCTGCATCCGCTGGAGGCGATGTAGTGGTTGAGCACAAGGGCTCTGGCTTTCCTCCACTTCCTGCTCCCCATCTTTGAATGATAACCTACTGTCTCGCAACTGTAGAACCAGACCACCTGGGCTTAAATCCCAGCACTTCCCTTTTAGAAACATGCGCCTTTGCAAAGACCCTTCTGCGTCTCAGTTTCCTCATCTATAAAATGATGATAATATTTGAAAATGACTCAAAAGTTTCTATAGAATAAAATGAGTTAATAGTTATAAAATAATTATTAGAGGGTCTGGTACATCATAAGCACTCAATTATCTGTTGGCTGTTTTAATAATAACCCTTTTCCTTCATGAGAATATACCCACAGGAGCTCCGCCTTCCAGCCTTGCCTACTTGTTAATACTTGGCCATCCTATTTGTGTGTCATACATCTTTCTATCTAAGCACCCTTGGCTGATGTGACTGTTTTTTTTAATGCCCTGGTGATTGCCTAGGCATTTTTGTCCCCCCATTATTCTTTATATGCTGGTTCCTTTTCATTGTCAGTATTTTCATAAGGTTGCCTCCGGCCAAATGCATTGAGGACCCTTTTCACTATTCAGAGTCACTTCCATACAACAGAGTGTTAAAGAGCAGACAAAATGAATCTGCAACTTCACTTTTACTGACACATTGCTCTGTCTCCATATCTTCTTGGGAGTTTGATGTCAGGCATTGGTTTCTCATCTATTACTGCCTGAAGGTTACAAAAGAATGCATCTTGAGAATCATCATTAGTATCTTCTGCTAGAATATGCATGGGTCTCTGTGACAATTTAATAAATCTTGCATGAAAACTGACATGGAGCCACCTTTTGTCAAAGAAATTGTGGGAAAAGGGTATTTACCAGGTCTCATAAGGAACATGACCTTCATTCTTCCTGTGTATTGTGTCCTTGGATAAGGCATCTCACCCCGTCTGAAAGCAGAAAAAACCTACCCTAATCTCTTAGCAGATTTTAGTAACTGTGAAGTTGAAATTATTTATATGAACCTTTATTAGAGGAAGAAAAGAAACAAACATGTTGTGCTGTGCTCATAAGCATTTGGTGTATTTACATTAACTGATTAAGATAGTTAGGCTTAATTTCAATATCTTATTCTTAACTTCACAGGAATGGGAGGGAGGATAGAGGAGAAAGATCCCCACATCCATAGACCACATCTTGTCCTTGTGACCATGGTTACCACCATCTTATTGTCATCAACACTAACAATTACTGAACATTTGTTCTGATTCTGACATTTCAAATGATTCTGACATTTCTAGTCTCATTTAATCATCAAAATCATACAATCAGAGAGGTTCTGTCAGTAGTGTCATAGTACAGGCCACAGTAGAAGGAAACAGAGGTGTATTAACGCTAAATGACTTAGCCAATGTCAGTGAACTGGAGCATAAAACCATTAGGCTGGATACAACACTCACCTTAACTGCTAGGTTATTATATCTGTGTCTTTCTGAGGGAAGGTATGAACTCATTGTGTCTGGGAAAAGTCCTCAAAGCACATGTTTACCAACAGTGAGTCAATAGAAACATTTTGAATTCATGGAGAGAGCACCATGTAAATATACACAAGGCTACATCACCAAAGTGAGCTATTGGTGAGAATCCTACTATGATATGTGTGCTCTGCAAGGCAGACATCTTGGAATTGGTAAGTTTAACCAGCTGGTAATCATCATCTTTCTTAAAGCTGTTTTATTCTTCTGTCCAGTGAAGCATATGTCAGAGTTCAAGACTAAGAATACTTCTTCACAAAAGTGGACCTTGCAGTTGTTTCTTTGATGAATGACTGCCATGTCAGAGAGACCACACTACCTGAGTGTTCTAGAGAGGTTCACTGCCCTTGTGCCTTAAATGTTTTATGATTGATTACATCCGTACTATAACCCTATTGAGGGAATTTTCTAAGGAGCAGATGGTATGTTCTGGAAGTTTCCATCTAAGAATAAGCATAAAAATAATTACAGTAATTAACATTTAAAGCACTTAATAGATCCTAAGTGTTTTATATGTATTAATTTACTTAATTCTCATAATAACTATAAGAAATAGTGGCATTTTTAGTGCTTTCTTATAATTAAGGAAACTGAAAGGTAGACAATGTTTCTAATTGATGGAGCCCAGATGTCTCAGGGGAAAAAATATCAGCAATAAACTCAGTGTCCTTGGTGCCAAGGACAAGGCAGGGCTAGGTCAGCACTGGAAATATGAACCAAGGCTGTACTAGCTGCCTTCTTTTGAGCATTTACTATCCCCTGGCCTCATGCTAAACCCAATACTAACAGTATCTTATTTCATACCCACATCAATGCTTCCTGGTAGGCATTGTCACTCCTGTTTTACAGATAGGAAATCAATATTCACAGAGGTTATTTGCCTGTTGTCACACAATGATTAGTGACACAATCAATGTTTGAACACAAGTTTTTTTTTAATCTCTGTGTTTTAACCTCCATGACCTAGAGCAATTCCTTGTTTAGATAAAATTTTCCTCTGCCATTTGAACTTTATCCATTTTTCTTTAATCTTCTGAATATAATTCCTAATTTTTCAAAACTTATTGTTATGCTTAGTTTTCCCTCTCAGTGTTTAAACTGATCAACATCCATGTCTCCCAAACAAGGCAAAAACTTGAGCACACTTTTCCTTAAACACGCTTTGCTCTTGCCTTGGTGGTGTATCATCTAAAGTATTAATTCTTCGTCATTAAAATTATAAATTTTTTTAAATCATTGCTTCTTTAGACATTATAAACGTGATCTACTTCTTTGCAAATGTTTTATTTCCCATTCTCATTTACCCCTCCATATTGATTTTTCTTTTTGCAGAGCACCTCTTGGGAGCATTTCAAAGACGATCTTTGAGTGGGAAACTGTTTAAACTTTGTAAGGCAGAGAATTTCTTTACTAAAATGGTAGTTTATCTGGATATAAAATTCTAAGCTCAAATTTCTTTGCCTTTAAAACCCTGAAGACATTATCCATTGCTGCTGTTAAGAGCCCTGCCATCAGCCAGCACTTGCTCGGGTCTTTTCTTACTCTCTTGAATCTTTAAAATTATTCTTTCTGTCTTTATGTTCTTCAGTTAAACTATTAGCTGTCTGGCTATTGATTTTAGTTTTCTTATCTGTTCTGTTCAGCACTCCATTAGCCTTTTTATCCTGAGCTTTTATATCCTTCTTTAATTCTGGGAAATTCTTGTTCATATTTCCTCTTCTCTGTTGGTTCCTTTCTCACCTTCTGGGAATTCTCTTTTATAGATTTTGACACTTTTATTCCTGTGTTTCATGACTCTCAACATTTTTCATGGATTCCATCTCTTCCTGATGTCTTCCGCGAAAGTTTTGTGACACAACCCTTTGGTTCACTAGTTTGTACTTCAGCTGTACCCATTCTGTGATTCCAACTGTCTCACTAGTTGGTTGGGTTGTTTTTCAATCCCAACAGTTATGTTTTAATACCCCGAATTTTAAATTAGTTCTTTTTCCTGCTCTGTGATTTGAAAAGCTTCCCTTATCCCTCTGTAAGAATATTTATTAAGACCATTTTAAAGTCATATTCTGTTTCATTAGCTCTGCTTCCTCTGGAAAGGCTTTTAATTTCCGTTCTCTTTCTCATTTGGAGCTTATGTTCCTCCAATATCTAATCTTTTTTCCCTGAGAGCACATTTTTATTACTTTAAGGGCAGTGGCCCCGGCCCCAGTCCCACTCTTCAGGGAGTAGAGAAAAATTCTACCTTGGGCAGAAAAACTCTAGTGCTGCAGTCTATGCTCACCATTCCTGCCCCCCTACCTGACTTCTCTGCTTGCTCCTAATCTTAGGGGACCTGTGCCCGGGCACTGCTCTCAGTAGCAGTGGGGCAGTACCCTTTGCTATAATTGCCAAGTGCAGGAAGATTGGGAAGGAATGAAGGGCACATAGAAACTCCAGCTTGTCCACCCATTCCCCTACCCATTAGCTCTCCACCCCAGAAAACCGCTGCCTGATCCCCATCGCCACAGGCTTCTGTTCACCTGGGCTGTGTGAGCAGGGGTGGTAAACTGCTGTGACCCACACATACTGAACTTCCAGTTTCAGGCCCACCCGGAAAAAAATGTGGGGGAAAGAAAAGAGACAGAATTATAACATTTTCTCCCATCCATCCTTCTTGCTGCTTCCTGACTCTGCTCTCCCTCCAAAAACAAGACCAATCCCCTCTTCCCCTATAAGCAAATTTCAATTTTGTATCCATTACTGATACCCATCACTGTCTCTCTGTCTCTGTGGTCATGGCCATCTTCGTGGATGATGGTCCTGTGTAACTGCACAGGACCCCATGTTCAGAAGGGTCCCCCACATGATTCAATGCTCTGCTGTCACCATCTTGAAATTCTGAATTCTTTTTAAACAAGAGGCCAAGCGTTTTCAGCTTGCACTGGGCCCCACAAGCCATGTAGCCAGTGCTGCTTGTGCCATCTCCACGTTTGGCTTCAACACTGGGGTCAGATCACCAAGTCGTCCCAAACTAACAAAAGCTAGATTTCTAGGCAACTCACTCCCACAGTTCTCTGCACATGGTCTTGTCCTGACTGTATCTTCAGATTTAATAAAATTTTAATAAATTACTTTCGATGGGGAAGAGTGATGATTCAGACCAGTATCTCATGTCTGCTATGGTAACTACAAAGCAGCAGGGCCTGTATACACCTGCTCAAAACTTCAGAAAAGCTGGAGAGTCCGAACGTTATGTAGGTGGATTCTCACCTAGTAAATGTCCAGCACCCCCCTTTTTTTACGCAGATCTGAATTTGGGAAACATAAACTTTGGTAGGAAAAAACCTCATAGTTTGTTTTAACTTGAAAGATCTATAGATGCATGCAAAATCATGCACATGCCTCTAGAAACACATTTTTCTTGGAATAAGGTCTATGGCTTCACAAAATTATCAAAGACATCCAGGGAAAGAAAAGGTTAAAAGTCACTACTCCATGGGTTCTGTGAAAGAGAAAGAATTCAGCTTCTCCTACACACACATACATATACATACAGCATAGCACATAAAAGATTTCTCAGTTGAAACTATACTCCCTCATTCTGAAGGTATGAATTATGAGTAATCACTAATTATTGGTGAGGACTATTTGAGTTAAGAATATGCTGCATATTGTGTGATCTTAACATCAATTTGAAAAAGGATCAGCAAACAAACAAATCCTGCTCAAAATGATCCAATTCCTATTAACCTTTTTAACCAGATTTCCTTTCTGAACGCCAAGTTCTAAATAATATTTTTTTTAAAATTTGCCCAATAGCGGGGCTTCCCTGGTGGTGCTGTGGTTGAGAGTCCGCCTGCCGATGCAGGGGACACGGGTTCGTGCCCCGGTCCGGGAAGATCCCACATGCCGCGGAGCGGCTGAGCCCGTGAGCCATGGCCGCCGAGCCTGTGCGTCTGGAGCCTGTGCTCCGCAGTGGGGGAGGCCACAACAGTGAGAGGCCCGCGTACTGCAAAAAAAAAAAAAAAAAAAAAAAAATTTGCCCAATAGCATGGGGACAATGATAAAAATAACAATTTATTGTGCCAGTTTTCACTTATGTTAATTATACTCTGTTGGAGATGTCTATTACCAAGCATTTCTTTAAAGTAAGGAAAATACGTACACTTTTACTGTCACTGAATCCACTGTTTCGCCTTGCAAATCACCCTTCCCCACCCACCCAGCCCCAGCACAGTTCCACCTAAGCATCAGAAAGTCCCTACCACTTCAGTTAACTGACTGCTTTCAACAAAGAGAAAAAATACAATGTGTGGCTCATATTTTTCTAGCCCACCTTGATAATTACCAGAATTGAAAGTTAGAGGTGTAGGGATGCATTCATTCCCTGGCAATAGAGCCAATACACAGCTTAGTAAAGCTCAGAAGAAAGGAACAATAGTAAACAATAGCTGATATTGATGGTGCGCTCTTTTCCTGAAAATGTAAGTTCTTTACAGATACTTTCAAAACAACCCTACACCTAATATCATCACCCCATTTGAGGAAACTGAGGCACAGAGAAAAAAAATTATTTGACCATAATCCAAAAACTAGTCAGTAGAGGAGCTGGGGACTTGACGCAGCAGATTGATTCTAGCAGTCAATACTGACAACCACTACGTGAATCAGAGCTCCTGGTGAGCACAACACCAGAGTTGCCACACATCTAGTTAATAGAATTCCTATGAATAGCAAATAAATTAGATCATGTAGTAAGTCTGTGTCAACTTATCATGGGAGAACATGGAGTCTTCTATAGGATTTTTTTTAATTTAATTTTATTTATTTTTGGCTGTGTTGGGTCTTCATTGCTGCACGAGGGCTTTCTCTAGTTGCGGCAAGTGGGGGCTACCCTTCGTTGCGGTGCGCAGGCTTCTCATTGCAGTGGCTTCTCCTGTTGTTCAGCACAGGCTCTAGGCGTGCAGGCTTCAGTAGCTGTAGCACGCAGACTCAGTAGTTGTGGCTTGTGGGTTCTAGAACTCAGGCTCAGTAACTGTGGCACACAGGCTTAGTTGTTCCGCAGCATGTGGGATCTTCCTGGACCAGGGCTCGAACCCATGCCCCTGCACTAGCAGGTGGATTCGTAAGCACTGCGCCATCAGGTAAGCCCTTCTATAGGATTTTTGAAATAATGAAAATATCCTACAGAGCCCTGGGAGGTCTGCGAGGAGTTCAGAGAAAGGCAGGTTGAGGAAGAACAGATCTACTTCTTTCCACATGAGCAGTGCCCTCATCTCTGTGCCCCTGAGCTCAGAGGCAGAGTCCAACTCACAGCTGGGACTGAATAAACATTCACTCAGTTGAACTAAATTAAGTATAACCTTGCACAAGTCAGGTCTCTAAACCTGAAAATGAAGAGGTAGATCTAGATTCATGGTTTTCAACCCTGGCTGTACATGAGCATCACCCAGGGAGCTTGTAAAAAGCACTGATGTTCCAACTCCACCCCAGAGATTTTGGTCTGAAATAGATTCCAAGCTTTGCTTCTATCTCTCTATCAATCTCTCTCTCTCTCTCTCTCTCTCTTGTTCTCTCTCTCTCTGTCTCTTCCTGTCTCTCTCTTTCTCCTTCTCACCTGCAATGATTCTAGTGTAAAGTTGGAGTTGAAAACCACAGACCAGTGTTTCTCAAAAGTTTGCTCTCTGGACCAGCAGAATCAGTCTGTAAACAACTCAAGATTACACTAAAAATGGCCCTCCTCCATCTTACAGAGAGGTGCAGAGAGATGAGCAATACTTCACATATTTCCCCAGAACAATAGCCAGATTCATTAGCATATTTAATTTCTTATAAACCCTTTGACACAGACGTTACAGTTGGTCCAAGTGCTACTGCCTGGTGGAAATCCCTGACCTAATTTCTCAAACCCCTTGCCATCTACTTCAACCAAATCCCCTGAGAGAAGGAGTTGATCAATCTGCTTAAACTGACTAGTTAAATGGCAGCTATTCTCTTTTCCCCTTTACTTCCTGGAGGCTTGTCTAGCAGCATTGCAACTGTCATCTCTAAAGACTCTTATGTAAGGAAAAATTAGAAAAGGGAGCTTCTACTTGAAGTTAATGGAGAAAAGCTTAATTTCCTTTTCATCTGATTAGATACTCAGATTTGAAAATCTATAAATGTTTCCAGGTCTGCCGGCTCCAAAATACTTTTTAAAGGTCATTTACATAATCCTGTCAAGAATGCCATATGGGTAATGGATCAAAGGCATAACCATTATTCCTGCGACTTTCATCCCGTCCTGAGATTAGCTTCCTTAGCATGTTTTGGGAGCTAATGGACACTTTCCTTTAAACCTAACACAGTGCTGGTAATGTTTTTCTCTGTGGATTTGGAACTTTAATTCAAGGATTATGCAACCACTTTTTAGGAAGCAATTTATTTTGAGGATAAAGTGCCTGTCTTAGGTTAAGCAGTTTCCTTTTCAGCTATTTTGCCAACAAGAAGAGATAAAACTCTCAAGATAAAAAATGTGGGTATCTTCCATGTCACTGTGCCTTTCTGATATTGACTCAGATGGGATCCTCAGTCCCATTTCTGAACTAGTCCTTACGGAAGGTTTTAAGTATTTTTTGAGAACAAACAAGTCTCTGGTGTCATATTTGTATTTATGACATTTTTGCCCTTTGTGAAGAAAGAGAGAAACAATCACCACAGTGGAGCGAAAAGAAGTATCTTTAAACCCATAAATGTATGTATAGATAAGAATGTGTCACTGCGGGGCAACTAAGCCCATGTACCACAACTACTGAGCTTGCACTCTAGAGCCCACAAGCCACAACTACTGAGCCTGCATGCCACAACTACTGGAGCCCGTGCACCTAGAGCCTGTGCTCCACAAGAGAAGCCACCACAATGAGAAGCCCGCGCACCGCGACGAAGAGCAACCCCCACTTGCCGCAACTAGAGAAAGCCCATGTGCAGCAACGAAGACCAAACGTAGCTATAAATAAATAAATAAATTTATTTAAAAAAAAAGAATGTGTCTGTGTGTATATTATGTGTCAGGGAGACAGTATAGCCTCACGACTGGAATCAGAGAAACCTGGGCACATGTTCAGGTTCTGTCACTTACCAGTTGTATGATCTTGGGTAGGTTATTTAACCCCTCATCAGTTTTGCTTCCTTGTTGGTAAAAATGATAGTAATAATAATAACTTCATGAACCGTTATCAGTATGAAATAAGTCATATAAAGTCCTTATTGTTGTGCCGCAATCAGTAATTTCTCAATCAAGTTTGTTAAAAGGATGGTAGTTGTGGTGGTTGTACCTGTGGGTTTTCTATGTCCCATAGTGGTACCATGTACCCCATGTACCACTATAAATCAGAATTCCCTTGATTTATTCACCTAACGATGGTGATACCTATTCACACTTATCTGGTGGTATGCTGATAAATAAATTTAACAACTGGCTCTTGGTCAGGGAGTGGAGTAGCGGGGGGGAAACCCTGATTTGTAGCACTCCCTAGGTGTAAATACTACCTCCATGGCCAATTTCAATCTACCAACACAGAGTGATGTGACTGAACAATAAGTTGGGAAGAGATACACAGGACTGGTTTTTGGGCACTGGCTCCAGCTCACGGCTGCATTTATCCAACAGCTCTTGGAACCAGCAGCAAGGGATCACTCAGTGTGACACAGATTGCTGTCTCTCAGAAGAAGCTAAATGGTTCACAGGGATTGTGTCTATGTTTGCATTATACATGAAGTAGCTGAATAGAATATCTGACAACAATGGCTAAGGCTCACTTGGGAGTGTCTTGTTTGACAGAAGAACTGTATGATATTAGAGCAGGAAGGGACCAAAGATATCATCCAGCCCCTGGTGCAAACCCTAATTTTGAAAAGGAAATTTGAACACCAAAGATTATAAAATTAGGCAATCACCCACCTTCCTCCTGCTGTTTTCTAACTAGTGCTAGGATTAGAAAGCACATCTTCTTGACTCCTGTCCTCATTCTGCTACTCCTGCCAGCAAAACTTATGCAGTCTCAGGCCATTCAGCAGTAAAACTCAATGACAGAGGCAGAATCTGTACTTATTTGCTGCAATTCATCTTTCTATTCACTTGAAAGAAACACAATGCAAAAATACTTTTTTTTAATAAATCAAGATTTTTCCCAAATGCTCACATATTGACTTAGCTCCAAGACTGGCCTTGGCACTGCCCTATAGTTGAAGTAAACTTAAAGAGAAGCTCTCGGTATAAACAGAATGGAGTCCTCTTTAAAGATAAGCACACATGGAAGGGTCTTACAGGGAAGACCAAACTATGATAAGACTCCAATGTATTGATATTCTCTTTTAAAAATTAACTTGTTTTAATTCCACAAATATTACAGCATCTTTTTATGCCAGGCACCACTTTTCTAGATGCTACAGATACAGATGGATAGATAAAGCTGTTGCCTTCATGAACTTGCTTTCTGGGTTTGGGTGGGTGTGGAGAGTGAGAAGAACAGAAAATGACTAACAATATATCTTACAGTTGCAGCAGCAAATAAATGCTCTTAAAAAAAGAGAGAGAGAATCAAATTAAGGAGAAAGAGAGCACTGGCAGGAGGTGGGAAGTCTGCTATTTGATATAGAGGTCAGAAAAAAAAAACGGCCTTTCTGACAAAATGACCTTCTAGGAAAGATCTGAAAGAAATGAGGATATGGGGGGAAAGCATTCCTGTGAGGGAAAAAGTTAATCATGATGGCCCAAAACAAGTTTGTTGTGTTTGAGGAACATGAGAGGGGCTGAGGAAAGGATAGTAAAAAATGAGAATCATGAAGGACTAGCATCGTCATGGAAATTTGTTTTGGATTTTCTTCTAATTATGATGGGAAGCCTTAAATGGTTTTAAGCAAAGAAAGAAAGTGGCTTGATTAAATTTTTTAAAAGATCATTCTAGCCACTGTATGAATACCAGACTTTAAAGCTAAGGGTAGAAGCAGGAAGGTAATTTGACCAGCTACAGCCAGGGTCCAGTTGAGAAATGATGGTGTCTTGGACAGTTGTTGTGGAGATGGTGAAAAGTGGTTGAATTCAGGATAGATTTTGGAGTATTGTTAGCAGGGAAAGTGGTTGAATTCAGCATAGATTTTGGAGTATTGTTAGTAAGGCTTTCTGGCAAACCAGATGTAGAGTATTAGTGAAAAGGAGGACTCAAAGATGACTCCTTATTCTCAGGCCTGAGTCCCCTTAGTTTATCATGCCTCTATTAATTGGATGAGGAAAACTGAGGAAGGGGTAGTTTATAAGAGGGCAAAAGTGCAGAGTACTTTTTTGGACATGCTAAGTTTGCAATGACTGCTAAATATCTAAAGAGAGACATAGATGTTGAACTAAGGGAAGAATTTGAGTCTAGAAATATTAATTGTAACATCATTAGCATTTAATTAACATTTAAAGCCAAAGGATTTGTGAGACAATTCCATATAGAAAACAGAAGAGGTCTGAGGAACAAGTCCTGGGACTCTCCAATGTTTAGAGGTCTGGAAAAGAGGAAGGTCCAGCAAAGAGCCTGACAGAGAGTATCCAGGGAGGCAGAACAATCAGGATACTGTGTAACCTAGAAGACAAGTGAAGAAAGGGTTTCCAGAAGAATGGAGTAATTACTGATGTGAAAGTCTGCTGGAATTTTAATAAGTAGAGAACTCTGAACTGACCAATGGATTTTAATAGATGGAGGTCACCGGTAAAAGTGCCAAGAACAGTTTTGGTGCAGGAGTGGGGAAGAAAGCCTGACTGAAATGAATTTAAGAGGAGATTAAGAAGTGATGATAGAAAATATTGACCACTCTATTAAGGAAGCGAACTTTTTTTTAAAGATGGAAAGTATTTCAACATGTTTGTGTGTGATGTAAGTAATCCAGTAGAGGGTTTCATGTTGAGGAAAGATATAACCACAGGAGCAATACCCTTGAGTTGATGAGGGTACATGGATCCAGCGTACCAGGTGGGATGTAGATAATAGCAGTAATAGTCCATCCACTGTGGCAGGAGGAAGACAGAACACATGTGGCAAAAATGTGGGTGGGTTGGAAAATGAGGTAAGGAAAAATGTTGAAGCTCTCTATCAATAGCTTCTATTTCTGTAATTGAAATAAGATGCAAGATCATCAGCTAAGAGAGAATGAGTCAAGGAGTATGGGGGTTGGATAAGAGAATAACTCTGTGACTACGGTGGTAATTGGATAACATAGGATGGAAGCAAGATCCTTGAAGGAGCATCTCGGGCAGAAGGTAGGGCATGGAAGTGCATTGTCCATGTCAATATTGTGTGTTATTACCAAAAACTGATGACAGAATTAGTAGGAGAAAGAAGATACACCAGGTACTTACATCTTTGAGGAATTACAGAAGAGTGTCTGGGAGGGGAACAGTTGGTTCCAACGTGGAGGGTTAGTAGCATAGAGTATAATCAAGGCAAGCATGCCAGAGAGCCTGTGTCAGGGTGGTCACACTGTTTGCATAAAATAATGTAATAAAATGGCATGTAGTACACAAATACATACACATAAAAACACATTACCCTCCACCCTTCCTATGCTCAGTATAAGAACAGATTTAAGAGCTCTGGCTCTTCAGATGACTTTAAAAATAGTGAATTATCAATAATCTGACCTCATATTTATGTGAAGAAAGTTGGAGACAACATAAAAGTAAATTTTCCTTCATCCTTTTCTTAAACACTTATCTTTTACTTTTTCTCCTTGACTTTTTTTTCACCATGTATAAAATAGAACCACATTCTACACATCCTGGATCCCTAAGAACGAGAAGACATATCCTCAGTTGAGTGCTGTTGCATCTTAGTTCAATTTCAGGTGGTTGGGAGTTCGGAAGCAGCAGTAGCAGGGCTGCTGCTGCTCCCAACACCAGCCTGCTCAAAATCCTAGCTGATCCTTCCCTGCAGAGGGCAGGGGCATGACGACAAGAAAGAACACGTGGGAGCTGGATCCACAGCGTGGTGGCTGTCAACTGCAGGTCATGCCTGATTCGTAGATTGTGAAATCAATTAAGTGAGTCTTGATCAGCACTTTTTTTTTAAATAATGGATTTTTAAAATAGAGTAGAAAATTATCAGGGTCCATTAAATGTAATGAGGGTAAAATTGAGCCAGAAACATGAGTTTATATGAAGATTATATATAAATGTATATGACAGCCTGGAGGGGTGGGATAGGGAGGGTGGGAGGGAGGGAGACGCAAGAGGGAAGAGATATGGGAACATATGTATATGTATAACTGATTCACTTTGTTATAAAGTAGAAACTAACACACCATTGTAAAGCAATTATACCCCAATAAAGATGTTAAAAAAAAATGTATACGGGGGGCTTCCCTAGTGGCACAGTGGTTAAGAATCTGCCTGCCAGTGCAGGGGACATGGGTTCGAGCCGTGGTCCAGGAAGTTCCCACATGCCGTGGAAAAACTAAGCCTGTGTGCCACAACTACTGAGCCTGTGCTCTAGAGCCCGTGAGCCACAACTACTGAGCCCACGTGCCACAACTACTGAAGCCCACACACCTAGAGCCCGTGCCCCGCAACAAGAGAAGCCACTGCAATGAGAAGCCCGCGCACAGCAACGAAAAGTAGCCCCCGCTCGCCGCAACTAGAGAAAGCCTGCGTGCAGCAACCAAGACCCAATGCTGCCAAAAATAAAATTAATTAATTTAAAAAATATGTATATGGGTACATATCGTGTAGAAATATGTATATTTATATACACACATATAACAAGTCATGATGTAAAATATATTATGGATCACAGTCAACAATGTTTGAAAGCAACTGCTCTAGGGACAATTACTGAATTCTAAATTCTTTTTATAGGAAATAGATTCCAGAAACTGTACCTCCCCATCCTATCTCCCATGTCTCAGCCTGTATGCTCACCTGCCTACTGAATATCCCACTAACTCTAAATTCAAGTTGCTCAAAACAACTAGCTATATGTTATATATGAAAATTATTAAGAGAATAAATCCTAAGAGTTCTCATCAGAAAAAAAATGTGTTTCTATTTCTTTCATTTTGTATCTATATTTTTGTATGAGATGATGGATGTTCACTAAATTTACTGTGATAATCGCTTCATGATATATGTAAGTCAAATCATTATGCTGTACACTTTAAACTTATACAGTGTTGCATGTCAATTACATCTCAATAAAACTGGAGGAGAAAAAAACAAATACAACCTTCACTCCGACCCAGAGTCTCTCCCAGACTTGACTATGTCTCTAAATTAATTCATCCATTCAATCAGATGCAAACCTTCAGAGGTAGCCAGTCAGCTGTCAGGTTATTTAGACTCTCCTCAAGTACACCTGTTTCTCTTTTACCCATGCTTCTAAATGCCACCATCCTCATCTGCCTCCAGTACCACTGTAACATCCTCACACAAGGTGTCCCAGTCTCTCCCCTAAGTTGTATAGCCAATATACCACAGTCAATTAAATTCTCTAAATCCCCATGTTGATGCCCTTAATCAAAAACATTTGTTAGCTCCCCAAAACTTATCAAATAAAACCCAAACATACCTTCACAGGCTGTTGAATCATTGATGCCTGAACTCAGAGAACATGCCATATATCTTAAGACCCTTCTTTCCACCTAACAGGGTGATTATAGATAGTAGGCACATAATAAATGTTTGAAGAATGAATAACAAATAAAAAACATTGTTACTAAACCATTAGTGTATAAAATAAAAATAAAGTTCTCCTTATTAATTAATAATTATATTAATCAGAATTTCTTCAAGTGATCCAAAACTTCAGATTTTCAAAAAGACTAAGAAAAGATCAGCTGAAATTATATGCTGAGCTACCTAAATAAATATCATCCTGTCAATGTAATATACATAGGAGCATGGCATTAAAAATGAATGAATGGATTAATTTGTATAAACAAATAAAATGACTTTTTGTCTGTGACATTAGCTAGCACTATATAGATTTTCATTAAATTATTTAACTTAAACCATGGTCAGTTCTAAAAAGGGTACAAAAGCAGGGGGTTTAAATATGTAAATAAGCTAGACTGCTTGAAACAGTTGGTTCAAGACTTTCCTTCTATATTTCTCATGTATGTGTCCAAACTGTGAGGAAATGATTGACAGGATGGCCGCAAATTACTTCTACTCCCATAAAAAAGCACATATTAAACAATAATGGGAAAATAATCTCCATGCACCAACTCTGCATGAAAACTAAGCTGAAATCAAAACTGACAGCTCAATCCCAAAATGCACATTTAATCTAATGGGAGAGAATGTCAGCAGAAAATAATTAACCCATTACTCTCACCCTGTTTTCAGTAAAATTAACATGAAAATGTCTCAAGTTGTTGGAGGAAAATTCAACACACAGGTTAATCTTATCTTTAATTATAAAACAGTGCGCACACTTTTTTTAACATGCAAATTCAATTTATATAACTCTGTGTGGGGAAGGTTTGCCACCATGGAAAAAAAAAATCTTTCTTTCAGAACAATGGTACCAGGTGCTAACAAACGCATTTCTATTTTTGGTTGTAATTTAATTCTACTCACAAAGAAATGTGAAAGACAGAAACAATGATAAAAGGAAAATTGCATGTAAGTTTTGTTTAGTTTTAGCATTAGCTAACTAGATGGATACATAGGAATATTTGTATACAAAAGAATTCTAATTTTAAAAATAGGCTGTAATACAATGCTTAATATTCACATAGCATTTTACAGTTTTCACAGGCATTTGAAAGATATTTCCACGCTGTTTTCTGAACTTGCAAAAGTTTTAGGGTCTATTACACTGATGTGATACATGATGATGTCATCAAAAATGATGTTGTAGAAAAATAGGACAGATATTGAAAATAAAGTCAATCATACAGAGGTTTAATACCAACTAGAGTAGGAATGACATTTAGAGTAGTAGAGAGCTCTCTAGTTTACTCTTTCTCAAATTTTCCTACTGCCTGCTTTGACATTGTCTCCTCTGAGCAGAACACCTTGATAACACAAGACAGTTGCAGAAGAATTTTGTTGTTGCTGTTGCTGTTGCTGCTGTTCCACAACTATAGCTTTTCATAGAATAAATTCTGTGATTTCTCCCCAAAATCACAATTTAGGTAACTGTCCCTTGAGAAGACAGTACAGCACAATGATCAAGTATTCTGGCTACAGCCACACTGCCTGGGTTGAAACTTAGCTCTACCACTTACTGTGTGACCCTGGGCAAGTTACTTACCCTCTTTCTATAAATGTTTGAAATGGGGATGAAAATATTTCCTTCCTCGGAGCATTGCTTTGCGGATTAAATAAAATGATGCACATAAAAACATTTAGTGACTGACAAGCAGTAAATAGTCATTTGGGTTTTTTTTTCCTTTCAAGTACAATGTCAAATCTATTGGTGGCATCATAAATCATGGATTATAAAGGCAGACAGTGCTCTTGTGTTAAAGCAACAAGGAACCTCTCCTCGTGCCTTTCTTGTTCTGTGAGTGTTAGAAGAGGTACAGAGTCAAGAATATATTAAAGTGTTATGAACATTAAAGCTTGTGAAATCTTTGTGATAGCTTCTGTCTTTCACAGGTGGACTGAGGTTTGGACCAAACCAAGGCCGGCAGAGCCTGCCTCCCATGATATGAAAAATGTCATATGGCCAGTACAATCTGAGATGCTGATGACCAATCACTGTCTCCCTTTAAGTAGCCAAAGGACCTGAAAGATAATGTCTTAATATGCTGACGAGTAAAAAAAGCTGGTGAACAAAAGTTATAGGGCTTAATCTCATTTTTATAAAATATTAATAGCCATTTTCAAGCAATGGGATTATGTGAAAGGTACTTTTTTCTTTCAAGACAACTTCAGATTTATAGAAACATTGGAAAGATAGAGAGAGCTCCCATGTACTTGTCATCCAGTTTTCCCTAAAGTCAACATTTTATATAACTATGGCACATTTGTTAAAATTGAGAGATTGATAGTACTACCTTACTATTAACTAAATTCCAGACTTTTTTAGATTCTACCAGTTTTTTCTAATGATGTCCTTTTTCTTTTCCAGGATTCCACTTTGCCCTTAGGCATCATGTCTCCTGAGTGTCCCTGGTCTGTGACACTTTCTTAGTCTTTCTTTGTTTATCATCACCTTGACAGCTTTGAAGTACACTGGCCAGTTATTTTGTACACTGTGCCTCAATTTGGATGTTTAAGATTTTATTTTTCATGCTTAGACTGAGGTTATAGGTTTTTGAGAAAAATACCATGGAGGTAAAAGTGCCTTTCTTGTTACATTAGATCAGGGTGTATATGACAACAACATGACATCACTGGTGATGTCAACCTCAACCTTTTGGTTAAAGTACAGTCTGCCAGGTGTCTCCACTGTAAAGTTACTATTGGTCTCTTTTTGTACCAAAATCTGGGGATGGGGTGCTTGTTGCTATTGGGATGTCACTGCTTCTGGACCTGGTCAGAAGACAGAGCTAGGAAATAATACAAGGGACTTTTATTTTATTCTTTTTTTCTTGTCCATATTTTCTAAATTTCCTGCTAACAATGTTGTATTCATTTTCTATTGCTGCTGTGACAAATTATCACAAACTGAGTGCCTAAAACAACACGAATCTTTTATCTTACATTTTGCAGTTTACAAGTACCTAATGGGTCTCACTGGTCAAAGTCAAGGGGTCGAGAGGGCTGTGTCCTTTCTGGAGACTCCAGGGGAGAGAATCCACTTTCTTGCTCTTTCTAGCTTCTAGAAAGTATCCACATTCCTTGGCTTATTGCCTCCTTTAACCATCTTCAAAGCCAGCAACAATGGGTAGGTTCCTGTCATGTTGCAACTCTCTGACCTCTGCTCCGCCTCCTTCTTCCACTTTTAAGGATCCTTGTGATTACATTGGGCCCAGTTGGACAACCCAGGAAAATCTCCCTACTTTTAAGGACAGTTGATTAGCAACCTTAATTCCATCTGCAAACTTAATTCCCCTTTTCCATGTAAAGTAACACATCCACAGTTTCTGGGGACCTGGACATCTTTGACGGGTTGAGGGAACATTAGTCTGCCTATTACAAATGTCAATTTCTTGGTAACAAGAAAAACACGTAAGTAATGATAAAATAGTTGTTCAGAAAAATTTCATCTAACCAGTAACTGTATTCTGCTCTGCAAATTAGAAAAAGTACATTTTCTCAAGGAACTTTACTCCCATCTGATGAAACGTTGTCATAATATATTGATTTCGTTACAACAAGACAGTAGTACATAAAAACCTACAATGTCTGTTGTATGGTAATAAAGATATATATAAATCCACAATGACTATTATACAACTAGCATCCCCTGAAATGTGGTATCCTCATGCTGTGTATGATCTGCTCAAGCATCCACAGTGGCCACAGGAGAATTAACTGCACTATTGCAAACCAGGCTGCATATTAGGTGCTTTTCATACATTAACTTATTCAAAGTTCTTAATACCCTGCTAGGTGAGCATTAATATCACACTTAATTTAGGTTAGACTTCAAGTAATTTGCCCAATGCCATATAGCTACTAAGTATCAAAATTAAAGTTAAAACTTGGTAGACCTAACACCAAAGTCTTTATTCTTTGTAGAGAGTAGGGGTGCTCTCTACAGCCATCACCCTATATCCTTCAAAGACAAAAGGAAGCAAAGACCACTGGGTTCCCATAAATGCTGGAAATGAAGGTTCAGGAAATTCCTAGTCTTTCTGCTAAAAAAAGGGGCTCAGCACCTCTCTTTCCATATCACCCACTCTGCTACCACCACAATCTTGATCTTATTCAAAATAAAGACGAGATTTTTTTTCTTCCTATCACACCAAAAGAGTAACTGTTCTAGTGACAAACTGAAGTAAATTAAAGAAACCAAAACTATAGGTGGCTGCTAAATAAGTCTTACTAAGGAAAAATTTAATAAACAGCATGAGGATAGATGTTTACCCTTACTATTTCAAATACATATAAATTACAGAAATATTTATGAAGATTTTAGAATTTCAAAAAGTTGGGGTATTTTAAATAGCTCTCAACATTTTCCTGTGGATTTGGGATACTCATTTACTGCTAGTGGCAATGGGACAACATTTTTGGAAAGCAATGGAAAAAGAGCAAGAACCATATGAATTTTCATGAATCTTTTGATGCACACAATCCAGGAAGTGAGACAAATAAATTGCTCAACACTGTAAAAAATCTACATGTTATTATCAAAAACCTAGAAGAAACACCCTAAATGCACAACAATAACAAAATGATTTAGTGAATTATTGTACATCAATTTGACAAAAAAAACGCAGTTATTAAAATGGTAAATTTAGAATTTTCTCAATTCTAAAAGGCACATTTTTAACATATCAACAGTTGTAACATCAGGATGCACCTTTAATCAATACTGTCTTGCATTTCAATTAGAAGCCCCCCTTTTTTTAGAGGTACATAAAATAATGATAAATCTTAGATTAATAAAAGTGATACTATTAGAAACTATGCCAATATGAAACTACTGTGTTAACATTGAGAGACTCTAGGTGTTTCATTTTGTCTACGTTCACAATTAAACTATTTTTCTTTTTTTTTTCTTTTTGTTTTTTTTTTTTGTTTTTGTTTCTTTTTGGTACGCGGGCCTCTCACTGTTGTGGCCTCTCCCGTTGTGGAGCACAGGCTCCGGACGCACAGGCTCAGCGGCCATGGATCACGGGCCCAGCCACTCGGCGGCATGTGGGATCTTCCCGGACGGGGGCACAAACCCGTGTCCCATGCATTTGCAGGCGGACTCTCAACCACTGCACCACCAGGGAAGCCTTAAACTATTTTTCAATACTAACTTTAAAAGAATAACAAATTACAAGAGCTTTGATGAACAGTGGAAAATTCTAGGGTAGATACATTTATAAAGAATTTTCATATGCAATGAATAAGCCAGATTTTAAGAGGTAGAAGACTATGGAAGGAATTCTGAAGGAAAGAATCTATTTTTAGTAAATAAGAAAGAATAATGAAGGAGAAAAGCTTTTAAGTTTAATTAGGTACCATTTGTTTATTTTTGTTTTTATTTCCATTTCTCTAGGACATGGGTCAAAAAAGATCTTGCTGTGGTTTATGTCAAAGAGTGTTTTTCCTATGTTTTCCCCTAAGAGTTTTCTGGTGTCTGGTCTTACATTTAGGTCTTTAATCAATTTGGAGTTTATTTTTGTGTATGGTGCTAGGGAGTGCTCTAATTTCATTCTTTTACGTGTAGCCATCCAGTTTTCCCAGCACCACTTATTGAAGAGTCTGTCTTTTCTCCATTGTATATTCTTGCCTATTTTATCATAGATAAGGTGACCATATGTGCATGGGTTTATCTCTGGGCTTTCTATCCTGTTCCATTGATCTATATTTCTGTTATTGTGCCAGTACCACACTGTCTTGATTACTGTAGCTTTGTAGTATAGTTTGAAGTCAGGGAGCCTGATTCCTCCAAATCCGTTTTTCTTTCTCAAGATTGCTTTGGCTATTCAGGGTCTTTTGTGCTTCCATACAAATTGTGAATTTTTTTGTTCTAATTCTGTGTAAAATGTCATTGGTAGTTTGATAGGGATGGCATTGAATCTGTAGATTGCTTTGGGTAGTACAGTCATTTCCACAATATTGATTCTTCCAACAAAAGAACATGGCATATTTCTCCATCTGTTTATGTCATCTTTGATTTCTTACATCAGTGTTTTATAGTTTTCTGAGTACAAGTCTTTTGCCTCCTTAGGTTGGTTTATTCCTAGGTATTTTATTCTTTTTGTTGCAATGGTAAATGGGATTGTTTCCTTAATTCCTCTTTCTGATTTTTCATTTCTAGTGTATAGGAATGCCAGAGATTTCTATGAATTAATTTTGTAGCCTGCAACCTTACCAAATTCATTGATTAGTTCTAGCAATTTTCTGGTGGCATCTTTAGGATTTTCTATGTATAATATCATGTCAAAGGAAACTGTAAAGAAGACAAAAAGATAACCCTCAGAATGGGAGAAAATATTTGCAAATGAAACAACGGAAAAGGATTAATTTCCAAAATACAAAAACAGCTCATGGAGCTCAATATCAAAAAAGCAAACAATCCAATTTAAAAATGGGCAAAAGACCTAATAGACATTTCACCAAAGAAGACATACAGATGGACAAGAGGCATGTGAAAAGATGCTGAACATCACTAACTACTAGAGAAATGCAAATCAAAACTACAAAGAGGTATCACCTCACGTGGTCAGAATGGCCATTATCAAAAAATCTACAAACAATAAATGCTGGAGAGGGTGTGGAGAAGAGGGAACCCTCTTGCACTGTTGGTGGGAATGTAAATTGATACAGCCACTATGGAGAACAGTATGGAGGTTCCTTAAAAAACTAAAAATAGAACTTCCATACGACCCAGCAATCCAATTACTGGGCATATACCCTGAGAAAACCATAATTCAAAAAGAGACATGTACCACAATGTTCACTGCAGTACTATTTACAGTAGCCAGGACATGGAAGCAACCTAAGTGTCCATCGACAGATGAATGCATAAAGAAGATGTGGTATATATACACAATGGAATACTACTCAGCCATTAAAAAAGAACAAAATAATACCATTTGCAGCAGCATGGATAGACCTAGAGATACTAAGCAAAGTAAGTCAGAAAGAGAAATACAAATACCATATGATATCACTTATATGTGGAATCTAAATTACAACACAAATGAACACATCTGTGAAACAAAAACAGACTCACAGACATAGAGAACAGACTTGTGTTTGCCTGGGGGAGGGAAAGATTGGGAGTTTGGGATTAGCAGATGCAAACTATTATGTATAGGATGGATAAACAACAAGGTTCTACTGTATAGCTCAGGGAACTATTCAATATCCTGTGATAAACCATAATGAAAAAGAATATATATGTATAACTGAGTCATTTTGCTGTATAACAGAAATTAAACACAACATTGTGAATCAACTACACTTCACTAAAATTTTTTAAAGATTGCCACAAGAAAAAAAAGAAAAAGAATGAGGGGAAAGGGGTTCAAAATGTTTCCTAATCTACATTATGATTTGTGGGATGCAGTTTTCTTTTATGTCTAAATTCAAAAGGATCAGGAATTCAGTGCCATGGAGTAAAATTTAGAAACTGAAAATAGCTAAGTAGCTGTCTTTTTTACCATCTTTCACTAAAAGTGGTTCTGGGGACTTCCCTGGTGGTGCACTGGTTAAGAATCTGCCTGCCAATGCACGGGACACAGGTTCGAACCCTGGTCCAGGAAGATTCCACATGCCGCAGAGCAACTAAGCCCATGAGGCACAACTACTACTGAGCCTGTGTGCCACAACTACTGAAGCCTGTGTGCCCAGAGCCTGGGCTCTGCAACAAGAGAAGCCACCACAGTGACAAGCCCATGCACTGCAACGAAGATTAGCCCCTAGAAAGCCCGAGCACAGCAACGAAGAGCCAACGCAGCCATAAATAAATAAATATTTTACAAGTGGTTCTGAATTAAGACATAAGTAAATTTGGCATGAATAATTTGAAGGTAAGTAGTTTTAATCTTACACAAAAATTCTTGCCAAAAGCAAAAAAATGATATGAATTCACATGAGGTCAGAAAGAGTCCTCATTTCTTTAACTACAAGTAAATGGTGAAGACTATAAATGCAAAAAATGGGAAGCAATATTAGGAAAGACATAAATATCATAATATTAAAAGTAAAATTTAGTATAAGCATTTTGAGATTTTTTTAATCAACTATAGTTAGAGAGTTAACAAAAGAAATGAGATGTTAATTGGTTCTTTTTCTTTTATTTTTTCTATAAGAACGTATGATATGAGATATATTTAGATCTGAGATCAATAGTAGATGCAACCCAGAAAGAGTGACCTTAGTGAGAAATCAATTGAGGTAGAAAAAAAAGTCTTAAACCTGTAATCATCAGAAACTAGAAATTCTAATGACAATAATTTATTGTGAATCATTTATGGCATCTTCCCTCTCTTACTCACATCAGTAGCAGAACTTCCACTTTCAGTGGAGCACATTGCCTCCAGAATGGTCTTAATTTTCCAGCTCCTCTGCAGCCTGTGGTTAAGCTCTCTGCAATGCGATGTAAATCAAAGCCTTATACTACCCAACTAGATCCCTCTTTAAGACCATTCTTCACAAAGAGAAATGAGCAGCCTTTCATCCTCCTTCAGTTCCCTCTGCTGCCACCTTCACTGGATGTAATGAAGACCTGGACCTTCAAAAACCATCTCAGTTCATAGTATACAGAGACTAGCAGCCGGTGCTAAGACTGGTGAAGCAGGGAAAATCTTAGAACCTGATGACACCGTGGGTCTACTCTCCCAGCTTTGGATGGCCACCCCTAGACGTCCACTGTACATCTTCTATCCTGGTTAAGCTATAATTATTTCTGGTGTTGGACATTAACAGTCGAAGCCAAGTCATAACTGATATATCAAGTAAACGTATGTTACATCATTCTTGCTTTGTCAGGAACTGTTGTAACATTCTCCATCGCATGGGTTTCTTTACCTCATCCCCCAAATTGAAGAATTAATCCATAATTACCAACACCCACTAGATGTTCTATCCTGTGCTCTACTTTTATGGATTGGTATGAAGAAAAAACAAGATGAGAAGGAACTGCCAAATAAAAATGACATAGCTGGCTAAGATGGTGAGGAGGAGGAGAGCTGGCAAGTGGAAGGTTTGCTCTTCCTTGTCTAACATTCATCAGTTTTTAAATATATCTTTCGCAGACTTGAAAGGCAGAAGACAGATCTTTTAAAGCTTTGGGTTTGAAGTCAGAAAACATTATTAGTCCTGGCCCTGTGAACCTGAGGTCTTTCTATAGCCACTCTGGGCTCTTTCCATAGATCGCAATATACTAGTCTCTACTAGGTGGGACAGCTTTGGATAAAATAAAATAATCCTCATAGAAATGTCCATTTTAATCATTTTTGTGGCCTTGGGCTTCTGGAAATAAGGTTAGAATTGCTTTCCCTACTGAATCTTTTCCCAAACACTACTCTTTGTCTAGAATATATTTTCTAACCATCCCTTCATCCTTACTTTAACATTTCCTGAAGTTTTACCTCATGGATACAATTCTTAGGACCATTATCCCATTGGCTTCCAAACTAGGTATTCCATGCTGATGCATTTGATCATGGAAAATTCTGTTTATCTCCAATGCATCTTTCATGCTTCCTTAATGGTCAATTTCCAAAGAGAAATAAACCTGGCGTTTACTTTCAACTGGCTGCTAGCGCAGTTAATTCAACTCATGTTCGTTAAACACCAACTATGTGCATATTGCTGTGGGCATTAAAAAGATACTTTCTGAGGATGGTGGTGAGGTTGGTGGAGATAGTAATAATAAAATCATTCAGCATACAACATGATTAAGGGCCAATCAATAAGTAATAATGTATCCTCAATTAATAATGAAGAATCCCTCATGGGCTTATAAAAATGCAATCATGAACTCCATGCTTTTTAAAGCTCACTTGAAGAAGGAGTTATTTATGAAGGAATTTTTGATAGTCTTTCCATTTTTCCTAGCATTTCAGGTTTTACCCTCAAATCAAGCTAATCCCTCGGAAAGGTGTACAGTTGTCCTGAGGTATATTGGCCCTTGAGATCGGTCTTGTATAGAATTGTGCCTGGCATTTACTGAGGAATGATACTAATTTCACACAGCTTTATGTAGTGTTGAGAATTTCTTCCACTGCCCTTAAGGGAAGTTCCATGTGAGCAGTTTAGTTTAGATTTTAATCTAATGAAGTATTTGTTTCTCACCAAAATTGATGATTTTTTTCCTTAGACCTTAAAACTATGTTCCAGACCAATTTTTGTTTTCACATTGGTTGCCAAGGTGAGCCCATTTCTTGTTCATCTCTAGCAACTACGAAGACTCAGATAATGTGAACACTTGTGGTTTTCTCATTCCTCTCATCTCCCAACCCCAGACTTAACTTTCCTCTGACTCCAATTCATATTTCCTCTGGTCTTATCATTCTTCTCTCCTATTTATGATATATGAGTTAACATAAGCAACTTAAAATGAGCTCTAGAAGTAGACGAAGAATAGGTAATTAAATTAATAAATAAGGGTCCAAATTATATATAATTCAGGCAAAGTGTGGACATCTGAAGTATTCTAAGGACCCTGAGTCTAAAGGCCATTTCATTCTACACCATACCTGCCTATCCAGATACAACAGTCCTGAGGCATATGGTCTTCCCAAGCCACAGTAAATCATATCCTGTACAAAAAACACTTTGTAGAATCTCCCTAACTCCATGGAGTTAGAAACATTGGTTGGAAAGAAAATCCTTTTCTCCCAAGGAAACTGGAAGGATCCCATAGAGTTCTTGGAGGTCATTGACCTCTGACTTCACCACGTCATTGCAGCAAGAAAACAAGCACACATTTGTACCTGAGCCTATTCCAGGAAGACTGTCATATACAATGTAGGTACCAGATTATAAAGTCACTTGCTTAGTTTTCAGTTTGTTAGGACAATTGAAAAGTTGACAATTGAATTCAGGTCAGTTAATAGCTGACTAAGGCCAACTTTTCCATGCAACTGTGTACTCAATCAGGTAATAATTAATTAAACATTAGATAAGCAACTACTATTTGTAAGGCACAGTGCTAGCTGCTGGTATAGGGACATAAACATGAACTAGTCAATGTTGAAAGTCTTGAAAGCATTGAAAAGTCCAATGGTTGAGAAGCTTGCAATAAAGTGAGAAAAGCTAAATTAATACTCAAAAGTCCACACATGCACACCAATGATCACAGCAGCACTATTTACAATTGCCAGCACATGGAAGCAACCCAAATATCCATCAACAGAGGAATGGATAAAGAAGATGTGGTACATACATGCAATGGAATATTACTCGGCCATAAAAAGGAACAAAACTGGGTCATTTGTAGAGATGTGGATGGACACAGAGAGTGTCATACAGAGTGAAGTAAGTCAGAAAGAGAAAAGCAAATATCGTATAATAACGCAAGTATGTGGAATCTAGAAAAATGGTATAGATGATCTTATTTGCAAAGCAGAAATAGAGACACAGATGTAGGGAACAAATGTATGGATACCAAGGGGAAAAGGGGTGGGGAGGGAGGAACTGGAAGACTGGGATTGACACATATACATTATTGATACTGTGTATAAAACAGACGACTGATGGGAACATACTGCATTAGCACTCTACCTAATGCACTGTGGTAACCTAAATGGGACGGAAGTCCAAAAGGGAGGGGATTATCTGTATGTGTATGGCTGATTCACTTCGTTGTGCAGTGGAGGTTAACACGACATTGTAAAGCAACCATATTCCAATAAAAATTAATTTTTAAAATAAATTAATTAAAATACTCAAAAGTCCATCAATATTATGCCAATAACCCATTCTCTAAATGCTATACAAGAAATACAAAGTGCTCTTATTGGGTGGAATTAAGAAAGGTTTCATGGAGACCATGAATTTTGAGACAATTCCTATAATGTCTAGATCATATTGGCAAGTAAACTGAACAGAAGTATGACTGGTTAGGAAAAAAGAATGAGCAAATGGTAAAAAATATTCAGGAACAGTGCCAAAGGTAAACCATTTGTACTGCCTCAATAAAGTTGGGATAAAAACAAAAGAAAACAAAAACAAAACCACTTGGCCTGGAATACTGTAGAGTGGTGGGCAATAACACTAGGGAAGAACATTAGCATAGGCTGATAAATTTGTCTTTAATTCAGTGGAAAGGGAGTCATCCTTGAACACTTCCAAGAAGGGGAGTGATGGCATCAGAGATTCCTTGACAGGCATAATCTGGAACCAAAATGAGGGATGGATTAGAGCTGGGGAGGAAGAGGTAGTTGAAAAACAAATAACTAATCCTGTTTACTATTAGTTTAACACCTCCTTACTGAACAGCAAATGTTGAATCTACATTATGTACACTGCAGATACAGTCACACACAGAATTACTGCTAATAATTCTTGGAATAAGTTACTAGTGAAACTTAGCTTTAATGATATGCAACCATAATGGGTTTCTGAGATACAAAAATCTATGATCACACCATTATTTAACCATCTCAATCACTTCAGTTTAAAAGAAATCAAAGAGAATGTCCAGCAGTGTCCTTGGAATTCTTTACTCTAGCAATTGAAGCAGCAAGGGGTCTGGTTTTCTGAACATTATTGAGTGGAAATGTTTATTTCTGCAAATCTTGCCTTTGTTTTCAAAATTATACATTTATTGGTTCCCCTCTAACTCACTAAGTGCTTTTGCTCCACAGCCCCCCACCTGAACAGCAGAAAAACCTTCAAAAAGACTATTTCTGCCACAATTGGGACCAATCTGAAATCTAAACTTAATGAAAAAAAAATAATTTATTTCTTGCTTATCAACTTCTTTTTCCTAGACACCAAAGAATAATTCTATTAAAAATGCAATTAGCTGTGATCATCATGCATATCCAATTCAGCAAGTGTTTACTTAAAACCTTCTTTGGGCACATTGTTTTTTTTAAAGCTTTGCTGTTCCAAATGAATTTGAATGTGTTTGCAAAGGGGTCACTTCTGGACATTGTTGCCCATTTGTAGCTTCATATTATATACACTTTGCATGCCCTTATCCCAAATGCTACTGAAGCTAACCCTCTGACTACTTCAGTACCCTCTGCTACTGAAGCTACCCTTTTCAGTTCAGGGTACCTCTATCATACGACATACAGGAAGGCAGATTTGCAAGCTTTCAAATTCCTCCAGTTGGTAAGAATGGTGATCTTCTTCATTAGTGATGTTTTTTGAGAACTTTTGAAAAATCTCAAAGGCTAAAATAAAAACCCTATTCCTACCTCATACACACAAAAATTGATATGTTGACATTTTAAATTTGTGTTTTCTAAAGAAATAATGCTTTATTATAAGTCAAGTTAAAGTTCCCTTAATCTCCTATCCTCTGACCCAGTTTTCTCCCTCCTTCTCAGAAGCAATTGATACCAGCACTTTGCTATTCAACCTTCCAATCCACTGTGATACGTGGATATATATACAACTATCCATAAATAATACACACTGTTATTTTTGTGTTGCTTTTCACATTTAAATAAACTGTATCATAAAATCATATAGTTCTGCAATATTTCCACCTAATATTATGTTTTTGAGATCTATCAACGTTTACTCTGATTGTGTCCATTTTTTACCACTGGATTGTGTTCCATTGTGTAAGCAAACCTCATTGTATTTATTCTGTTAGACTATTTCATTGTATTTTTTCATTTGGGTTGTTTCAAATATTTTACTTTCACAAACAATGCACAATGAGAAGCAGTTTGCACGGGTCTGCTTGTGCAGTTAGAAGAGTTACCTCTTTGGGGCTTTAGATTTAGAAATGAAATGTGTATACACTGTTAGTTTTTTGGGAAACTGCCAAATTGCTCTCCAAAGTGGCTGTATCATTTATACCCCACTGGTTATTTCAGTCTTTTTCATTTTTGCTAATCTGTTGGGTGAAAATTGCGACTAATTGTTGTTTCCATCTGCATCCCCAAGATTACAAGCAAGGAAGGCTAAGTGAAATTCTCCCAGCTGTGACACATGGGGGAGCTGGCCTCAGCTACAAAGAAGTGACAGCACTGTCAGCAGCCCTATCTTGGCAGGGACCTTTGCTGTGGTAGTGTTGCAAACCACCACTCACAAGGCTCAAAGAGGGGTCAGAGTAAAATCTTCAACTCCCCGCAAAAGGCCTGCACAATACACCATGCTTAGCAAGCCTTCCAGTATTGCATAATAACACAAAGCAAAATACTCCTTGCCTCTTACGTGACATGGTAAAGAGCAGCCTAAGTATGACAGAATGTTTATCTAAGAGTCACATTTTCAAAAATAGAAATTTTCTGTTCAAAGCAGTAAGGCCATAGCATGCCCCACTGAATGGGTGTAGTCTATAATTAGGGGTCTTATAATTTTCTTTTGAGTTCCTGTCTTCTTACCCTTTTTCTATCCACCTGAAAGCATCCTGAATCCTCCTCCATCCTTAGCCTAGCAATTCATGGTGAAATAATAAAGCACAAACTGGAAATCAGAAGATGTCAACTCTGGGTCCAGCATTGCTGGTAAACTAACACAACACTTTGGGCAAATCATTTTTCTGCTGAGTCTTATCTTTCTTATAGGATGATAAGTGATGCCAAAGGCCATAATCTAGGATTTGAAGCCTTTCATGTTCTAGCTTTCCCTTCCTTAGTCTCTAGTGAAGCTTAGGATTTGGCTCTGTCTGACCTCCACCCCATCTCTCTCTCTATCTGTATCTCTGTGTCTCTGTCTCTGTGTCTCTGTTGTCTCTGTCTCTGTCTCTCTCTCTCTCACACACACACACACACACACACACACAGACACACACAACCACTCTAGAGACTGAGAAATCACTTGTTCTGAGTTGCCTGTTTCATTTTATTAGCACGTCCCATGGGAGGGGGATGACCCACCAGAGGCAGCAGAGCCAGAACTGCATGCTACTCAGCCAGTGCCCTTTCCCAACCCAAACTTGCCTTCTCCTGTCTTTACAGCCAGGCTCCCTGTTCCTTCCTTGGTGTCAGTCTACCCACCTAAATGCTGATTCCCTTCTAAAGGGTGAACTAGAGAAAAACCCCTCCATCCCCTCGTCACTCACAATAGTTGGTGCTCCATCTGTCATTCATTCCACAAGGAACCAGGATAGGGGATTTCTACCAGAGGAATTTCACTTGCTATTGGGCTTCCATATTCCTCTTAGGTGGCAATAAACCAATTCCAGGGGTCTCTCTGACACAGTGAGTCAGGTAGAGCACAAAATTCACCCAGGCATTACACAGACAGTCCCTGAGTATATGTCTGTGAAGCTAGGGCATGGATAGTGTGGCACACAGACTGGTTCCATGATCCTTGATTCTTGGTGTTCACGCCCTCATATAATCCCCTCCCTCTGAGTGTGGACAGGTAGGTACCTGTGACTTTATTCTAACCAATGGAATATGGCAAAGGTGATGTGATGTCACTCCCAGGATTATATTATGTTGCACAAGACTCTACTTTGCTAGCCAACTTGCTCTAGGGTTTTGCTTTCCTTGCTGGCTATGAAGCAGCAAGCTGCTGTAAGTCCTACAGCCACAAGAAAATTAATTATGTCAACAACCAGAATGCGCATGGAAGCGAGACTTTCCTCAGTCAAGCTTCCACATGAGAATGCAGCCCTGGTCGACACCTTGATCAAAGCCTTGCTTAGGACTCAACTAAGCCGTGTTCAGACTCCTGACCTAAAAAAGCTGTGAGATAATAGATGTGTGTTGTTTCATATATACTGCTTTATATATGGTTATTTGGTACATAGCATGTAAAACTAACCCAGGCAGGTTCACTTCATATGTGGTACTTTATACATTCAGTATGGGAGAAATAATTTGAATCCTATGCACAGAAAACGTCTACACGAAGCCTATTCTTTCAGCCCCATGACAACAGTTCAGGTCACGGCCTCTCTCCTCTGCTGAGAGGCGATCAGAACCCTGGACACCTGAGCCTGCAGGGTATGAAACCAGACTAGCCAATGACAGACAAGCTTCAGGGCTTTCCTGCCATTTTCAGCATCTGGACTTCACAGAAGAGATAAGTGGGGAAAAAGTCACAGTAGAGTATTTAGAGGGGCAAAGGACCAAAGCATGGTTCTACCCTTCAAGCTAGAGAGACTCCAACCACTAGTCCCCAGCTACTCTTCCTGATTCTGATGCAACCCAATCAAGTTAGGCTACGGCAGGTGAGTCCTTTCTGTAACTAGAATAGACAGAATTTTCATTATGGGCTACACAAGACCTGCATGATCCAGTCCCTGATCATTTTGTTCCATATTTCTACACTCCTGTCACAACCTTCTTTTAGTGCTGGAATTCACCGTGCTTCCTCTTGCCATGGGGCATTTGTACATGCTGGCCCCTGACATATTATTTCCTCCAATTTTCACACAGTTAATTCCTTCCTCAGATCTTAGCTTAGGTGACATTGCCCCAGAGAAGCCTGTCCTTACCTTTGTAACAAGACCTAATACCTGATGGCAGGCCCCCAGGGTATGATAACTCTCAGCTACTCAACACTTGTTATAGCCTAACTGTCCATTGGCCTCTGTGACTATTAGTTCAATGCAAGCCTCCTTCACTAGCCTCTTTCTGAGCCACAAGGGCAGGAACCAGAGCAAGTTTTGACTTTTTGTTGACTTGCCATTAACTTGCCAGCACTGAGCCTTGAACATAGTATGGTTCAATAAACATTCATTCAATAAAAAACTGAATAAAACATATTTGAGGGAAAAAATAAAATAATTGAGGGAAAAAATAAGCCCTGGCCTGAGAGTCAGGAGATCTGGTTGTGAACCAGCTTTCCACTCAATTTCAGTGTGACGTGGAGGGGCCATTCCAACGCCTAGTTTACCTGATGCCTGGTGAGTCTTTACATCTCTGATTCACTGACAATATCATCAGCACTACTAGTTGCTTGTTACTGATGTTGTCACCACTGTACTTTGCTTCACTTTGCCTCCTCAAGGAAGCAATTATGGGAAGACATTTGAAATCCTGCTTCATTTCCTCAGAGCTCCACAAATTCTCAACAAAAAATTATCAAAAGGACTACAGGCTGCATGTAAACCAGAGAGTCCACTGGGGCCTAAAGTTAAAAGGTCATATTGTGTGGAATGGTCCTCATAGTCATCTGGGAACAATAACTAAAACATATAAATTACAAAACCGGGATGGCCGGCTGCTGTATCCATGGAAACAGATGTTGGCTTGGCCAAAGTGCTTTATAATGATTATGATTAATCATCCTTGAAATCACTGTTATTTATTGGTGTATAACTGATGGATCCACGTTGGAAGGGCTATATCGTACAGTTTTACAAATTTCCAGTTGCCAGAGCTAGCGCCCTGGCCATAAAATAGCAAAAATGTTCTTTAAAATGTGCTCATTAAATATCAGAACAGGAAAATATAAAAGCCATAGCTTGGAATAATAGTCAATAAAAACACTGTGCCAACACAAGTCACTAATGTTCAGAAGAAATTTTCTTCCATGATTCATATAAACTTAGTGCTAAAAAAAAACACTTAAATAAGCGAGAACACTTCTTTTGTACGTTTTTCCTAAACCTTGTTCACAACTCTGCTTTGTCTGTGTTTAAATCAGAAACATGCATCTGGAAAAAGTTATGGTTCATTTACTGTTGCCCCTTCCTTTCGCCAACCTTCCTTGTTACTAGTATTTTTCCACCTTATATTTTGTGTTTGGATAGACCGAAGTTGTACCTCCACCACTTAAGTGTGATTTACTTTAATTCGATCACAGGTATGATTGAAGGATGATCAGAATTTGGAAAGAATCTTCACTCAAACATGTTTTGGATGGAGCTAGGGGGCACTTTATGGAGACAGGGGGCATCTGGTTCTTTTAGAACCATCTTAGCTTCCTCATACCCTCCCATCACTCCCCATCCCCAGTCTGATCAATAAGCCCAACTGGCACCTAACAAAGCATGCACAACCTTACTCTCCCTCATGTGAGACAGAGAAATACCAAGGGATGTGACAACAGACCCAGAGGCCACCGTGGGCTTGGGTGTACTCCTAATGCATGTTTTCCCAGAACAGGTCCAACTCCTCAGAAACATATGGCATTGTTTTCAGTGGAAACAGAAACAGAGGGCTGAGAGAGAGGCCAGAGCCTCAGGTGCTGTTGATACAAGTCTTTCCTAAGCACATCCACAAAGCTTCTACCATATCACTCTTGATCTAGTGCCACAAATAAAGAGCAACCCCTGGGCCCTGGGCTGTGCTCTCTGAGCAGCTCTGGGATTGTTCTGCACAATGCTCTGATTGTCTGTGGGGCAGGGCAGCTGAGGAGCGCTGGAGTGGGTGCTGAGGGTTGCTCCTGCAGCCGTGCTAGGATATGTACCAAGCACCAGGTGTGTTAGCCACTGCTGATGTGCAGAGAGGCCCTGAGATGTGTGTACAGGTATAGTCACAGCAAACCTCCTGTCCTACTCTACTCAGCAGACCTAGAAAATGACCCAGAATGAATGCTTTGTGCCCCTGGGAAGGACAAGGCAAATATGGTAAACTGGAAACTGATGGACAGACAAAGCAAAAATGTTTTAAAGGAAGCAAGGATTTGTAACTATTCTCCAGTAATTCTGACTGGAGAGTCTTTATATAATACATCACAGAAGGGCAAACATGAAGATCGTACACTAAGTATTTAAATAGGCACATAAGCAGGGCTGCCCCAGGGTCTTGTGGGACTTCTGTATCTTCACTTCAGAGAACCGAGAGCTACCTCAAAATGTTCCAACCCTATGCACATTCCAGAGCTGAGAATTACCATTCTCTATTTTTTAATTGCCTCTGAAAGAAGACTCCATGGCCTTATTTCAAAGCATATTCCAGAAATTTACTATAAAATGTAATAAAGAGAAGCGATTATTTGTTATAATCTATCCCAGTGGTCTTCACCTGGGGATTATTCTGACGCCTGGGACACTTGTGGCAATGTCTGGAGACATGTTTTATGGTCACACCTGGTAAGAAAGGCAGGTGTTACTGGTGTCTAGTAGGTGGGGGTCAGGGATGCTGCTAACACCCTACAACGCACAGGACACTGCCACACAACAAAAAATTATCCAGCCCAAAATGTCAACAGTGCCAAGGCTGAAAATCCCTTAGCTAGACAAATAGCCAGTGTGACTAAATTATTTCTTTCTGAAACAGTTGAGCAAGGGGAAAAGATCTGTCATTTGAATAGTTGGACTAATCATTAAAGGCATCTCAGTATACAATGCCTTGGTTTCAGATCACTGCATTAATTTCATTGAAAAGGATAATATTGATAATTATTCAAGTAAAATTAACAATTTCAAACTGCCTCCCATGCAGGCAGGCCCTGCCTTTACAAGGGTTACTATTTGAGAGGTGAGGAGTGGCAGGCCTGTAAAACACTATAGAGGTGTTACAGAGAAAGAAGTAATCCATTACACTTGGGTGTCAGGGAAAATTTAATATAGGAAGATGACTTTGAACTCTCAAGCTAATTGTGCTTTACTTTCTAGTACAACAACTTGGCCATAGTTTGGAACTCTTGATTTAAATAATACCAAGCCTTTGTTATACAGCAGAAATTAATACACCATTGTAAAGCAATTATACTCCAATAAAGATGTTAAAAAATAAATAAATAAATAATACCAAGCACTCTTCTAAATACTTTACATTCATTATTTCATCATATTTTCCACACAATCGTATGAAGTAGGAGCTACTATTCTCATCTTAATTCTAGTGGGGACTTGCCTATCTCCAGAGTGAGTATGCATAACTGCCGTGCCATGTAGTCTCCGTGGGGATGGGGCTGAGTGTTTGGACCAGAGGTATCACCTCCCAATCACTGTCCCCTCACCTCCAGAGGAAGGGGCTCATGATCTTTAAGGTCCTCACAGCATCGGTATTCAATATTCTATCACCAACAGGACAATTATTTCACAGAACAAACATCTTGGGGTCGGCTCCACACTGTGGAGGGAAAACAGGTCTTCAAATACTCATAGAAATGGTAACATTTAAATAGATATCTGGGACATTAACTCTAAAAGGAATTTTACCTTAGACTATATTCTCTAAATGGGTCAAAAGTCAAGTCCCTGTCATTGTCTCCCCAAGGTCAAAGGAATTTCATCCTGATTATACAAATACAGTCTAAGCCTCGCATTTCATTCATTCATTCATTCAACTGATATGTACTGATCATCTATCATGTTCTGGTAAATGGGTTGAATCCCTGGGATACAGCAGTAATCAACTAGACACAAATTCCTTAACCTCATGGAACTAATCAATGAAAACAGAGCCTTGAGATTAGAAGATTTCCAGGTAAAGTAAGTAGGCATAATGTTTCTTAGCTTTAAATTATTTGAATTATTGCCATCATTATTCATCTGAATTTCCAATTTACACCTAATCTCACCCAAAAATGTTTAGTGTTTTCCCACTATTTTTCAAATAGATGTAGGCATGACCTCTGGAAGGCATGAATAATGAAGAATGCCACCAGGTAACTCTTTCTGAAGTATTTAAATAACATAGAAAGATGTATGAAGTTAAAATATACTAATAGAATTTTCTTATCTCAATGCCCTTTATTTTCCCAGAGAGCTTCTAGGTTTCATTCCAGTGTACAGTAACTGAAATATTTCCACAAATTTATTCCTGAAATAAAATACATCAGGCTGAAAGAGATTTTAAAAGCAATTTCATTTTTATATCATGCATCTTTTATCCATGTTCTAGTTTAGAGATCTCAGTTAAGCAGCTTTGCTACATCACGTTAACTGTAATAAGGAAGATTTTTTATCAGATCCCTTGATAAAACCATTCACTTTACCTTTATATGTTTGTTCATGTTTCTCTCTGCATCTGAAAACACCTATTTTCTCTCCACTAACCAATCTGTAACCCTCCTTCAAAACCCTATTTGAGATTATTTCATTTATGTGTATGTATTTATTTTCATATTTTTCTCTATTCTTGAAAAGATTTGAAGCAGCCTATAACAAGACACATAGAAGATGACCTAATAGCAACAATTAAAAGTGAGTCAAGAGAAGAAAGTAAAACAAGAGGGAAGATGAGGCATAGCCAGGAATGAGTTTTAAAATGCGTATCACAACAACCTGCATATGTGCAACAGGTGGGCATAAATCTGGCCCTAAATTTTCTGGCAGCCAACATGAAAAGAGAAACCTTATCAGTCACTCAATTCACAGTGTCCTTGAGATACTAACAATCCAAATTTCCCGGCAAAGTCTAATTGTTCTTGGTACTCAGACCAGACAGAAACTTTCCCTGGGATCTTCACAAATAGGTGGTGCAATGAGCAATCACTATAACTTTCTTACAATTCATACAACAAGATCCACAGGGCTGCTTATTAAAATGACTCGATGTAGGCTAGTGGCACATGCACAGACACAATACAGAGAAAAGGTGCCCTTCTGGGGAGGGAGAAAGAGAAGGCAGGGATGACCGACAGAACAAAAGCAGTGTTCCAGACTCTGCTGATCAGCTTTGACCCAGGGATTTAATTTTGAGTTTCAGGAGGTGGATAAACCTGGCAATCCTCTCTAAACATTGTTCCTCCTAGTTATTGATCAATCTTGTGTGGTGACAGCAAATGCACTGAGAGTAGTATTCTCTGTGCCACTGAGATCATCCTCTAGTATCCAAGCAGAGCCCAGAGATGGGCTAGAGTTCATTTCCTTTGCAGAAGGTGGGCACTCTGCAGACTTGCCATCAAGGCAAATGTCTGATGCATGGCCAGGCCACCCTCCCCGACAACAAGGTGAGCAGAGGAGGCACTAGCAAGAAAGGCCAGAATGATTCCTAGAAAATTATTTTGAACCCACTGTAGACACAGACGAACAGGCAGTTGAGGCCCTAATTCTACTCCGTTTAGCATGGGCAAAATAGTATTAGTCTGAATTAGCCAAAGATAACCAGACACCCACTTCAGGCAAAATAAAACAGCCACAAAGCCCTGAAAGCATTTTTAGCTTTGAGCAGACTACTTCCTACTGTGTATTCCAAGACAAAGCATTATGAAATGCACATCTACGAAACAGCAACAAGTTGTAAGGGATTGTTATTTATTTACAAGCCAGCTAGAAGACTACCTAGCAAAGACAATAACTTGTTTGGAAAAAGGAAAAAATAAGAAAAGGCAAAAGGCTTATCGGTGGCCTTTCTTTTGGACAATAATTGGCCAGCGGGGTCAGAGGCTTGTTCAGGCCACTCCTTATTTGAAATAATAGAGCCATAATATTCATGTAAGAATGTTTGTGCTTTTTTTCTCTATAGCCAGGAGAAAGAGGGGTTGAAGTCAGCTCAACCAGATCATTAAGAGCCAAGTTTTAAAGAAGGGAAAGCTAAACACAATCCTTTAAAACCCCAAAGGCTATGGTCTGCCATGTCAAAAGACTGTTCCTACTGGCTCTAATTTGAGCAGAACCATAATAGGGCCAGTTTTGTAAGAACATCCATTCCCGGAGCTCTGTCTAGATTGAGCTCTTCAAACAGTTAAATCTTACATACAAGGATAAAGATCAAGGAATTTTCAAGAAGCGCAGCAACAATTTGCTATCTCTAACATATTCCTCTAGCAGAGAATGAAGTTAGCAGTGGTCTTTAAAGGAATAAACTTTGCTTGATGTTTACTGTTCCACATATAAAACATCGGTCTATGAAAACTATACTCTTAATTTGATAATCAAATACCTGGCATAGAGTTTAGGGCTATTGTCCAATAAAGGAAGGCTATAATTTAGGATAGGAAGTATGTCCCTTTTAGAATACAGAATTATACTATTCATCCAATCAAGTGAGGCTGTACCTGTAGTATAAATAATGGTGGGAAAGTTGGTGAGAGAGATCCTTGACTAGCTTTGGAGGGGAAAAAATACTTCCCTAGAATCTAACTACATTATGTAATACAGTACCCTATCTCAGATTCTGATGTGAATTATGTTTTTAAGGTAGTGATAAATTTGAAATAAATTTTCAAGTGGATGAAGTTCTAAGTATTCACATGAGATTGTTTGTTTCATGTGATATCTCATTAACCATACAGTGGAGGGTTTAAGTTGTTCTACTCTCTGATATGCAGAAAGTAGATCCCCTCTTGAGAGTTTAAACAGTCCTTAGCTAAAAGGATGCCACCTCACACAACTGAAAACCATCATCAACCTGTGTTAGTTTCCTAGGGCTGCCATAACAAAGTAACTTCATTGCCTCTGTAATGTCACTATTTACAAATAAGGTTATATTCTGAGATCCTGGGGATTACAACTTCGACATATCTTTTTGGGGGGACACAATTCAACCCATTACACAATCCTAACGACTTATTCTGCAGAATTGAAGGTTCTTCAGAACTGGCTGCTTTAAGCAGTAATGAGGGTAACCTTGCCCGTCCAACTGTAAGTGACCTTGAAACTAAAGAAGTAAACTTTCTATTCCTCATCATGAGAAAGGGACAGTTCTCTTACTCTTTGAGGAGCCAGGACATAAACCGTGGCATATGTCCCTCTGTTGTTCTCCCCAGATGTGAGGCCGTATGGGGTGGTGCTTGACTGCACAGAACCTGGGGCCCCACTGCCTGGGTTCATATTCCAGCACCAGCCCCTGTAACTGTGGGACTGTAGACAAGTCTTTCACTGTCTCTGGTCTGCAGTTAACTAGCCTGTAAAATGCAGATGATAATAGAACTTCCTCATGGGGACGTTTTGAGATTGAAATGAGCCAATATGTATGAAGCACTTAGAACAGGGCCAAGCACCCAGATGCACTATGTTAATGTTAGGTATTTTAAGCTGTTTTAAAGTTAGATATTTAAAATAAAGGTATTAGTTTTAAGTATGAGGAGTAAAATGCTCACCATCTCAACATGAGACTGATTATCAAGGAAGCTAGATTTTCCACAAGAACCCCCTTTATGACCCTCATTGCATAGTCCCTCTGTCTAGTTGTAATTTCTTCTATTTTTAATGCCTTTCCTCAATTAATAATAATCTCAGTCTAGTTTTGGCTCACTTTGATCACTGCCTCATGTTGTTCAATTTCACCAACGTATCAATAATAGAAGGCAATTGCTTCTTGGACTATCTTCATCTCTGGACAACTGACCTCCTCCAGGTTACTATAAGCAAGTTCCACGTTTTCCATTTCTTCTACATCCTATAAAACTCAGAACAATATAACGCACATAAGCAGGTGCTGGATAAACCCCAAATGGTTGAAAGGTAAATACAAAGTAAACCTAAACACTAAGAAGAGAATCCTTTATTTCAGGCAAGTTTGCACATCCAAGGATTGTTTTTGAAAACAATTATGGTTCACAAATGTTCAGAAAATTCCAGCAAAGGCATAGAGTACACAACCTAAGGAAAGATTATGGCTGGGAAGAATTGGCTTCAGGCCTAACATTGCTTTTATCATGGTCTGGCAGGTAATCAATAGGGAATTCTGTAGCATAGACATAAATCATAACTGAATTTTCATCGGTCTTGTGCCAAATCTGTGCCTGTATGAAATCCAGAATCTCGGTGCCAAGGTGCCTAATCAGTCCATATGCAAATATGCCTTTTGATGAAATCAAAGAATAGCAGAATTCAGAGGAGATCGCCACCTTGTGCTGCCAAAGCCAGGTAGACATTTAACTCTTCACATTGGCCAATGACTAAAAACTGCCTGCAAAGGAAGGCATTTCTCATGCAATGCCACTCCTTAGATGCTCAAGGGAATTTAGAAATGGGAAAAAAATCAACTCACAGTGTTCATTCCCCCTAAGAGGCTATTCAAAAATTCTTTTACTAAAATCCCTGAAAACTTTATCAAAAATTAACCATTAACTAATATTAAAAATAAGATTTATATACAGTTTTCTCAAGGCAAAATGGGGGAAAAAATGGTATTGGAGACTACCTCCTCTAAATGTTAAAAAGAGGACAAAATTTCCAGACTTTCATCCTTCTCTCAAAAACAACACACCTGAAACTCAAGATGGTATAATCAAATAAGTTTAATGCTATGCTCACTTATTTTGAGAACTGATGATTAGATTAAATCAGGCTTATAGATTTATAAGGATCTGTGCTTTTAAAATTCTTTTGAACATCTTTTAAAATACTCTTTTTTTTTTAGATCAACCACCAGAACTTTTTTTAAGACACTGAGGACTAAATTGCCTGAGAGAATATTTTACCTAGATATTTACTCAACAATACAAACTGTTACCCACTGCTTACAACATACACACAAAGAAAAAGATTCTCTAGATTAGCACTGTCCAGTACAGTAGCCACTATCCACCTATGGCTATCTAAATTTAAATAATTCAAACATAATTAAAATTAAGAATTCAGTTCTGCACTCATACTGGCTACATTTCAAGAGCTCAATACCATGGATGGCTAGAAGCTACAGTATCCTATGCCATATGTATAAAACATTTCTATCATCACAGAAAGTTCTGTTGGACAGCTCTGCAAGTCTGCATCATTCCTTCTTATGTCCAGAGAGTTCTACACTTTGTGTCATCACAGAGGGAGGGGCCCCTTTTCTCTCTGGGTTCACCAGAGAATCTTGATCTCACTACAGCCACATCTCTTAGAAGAAAGGGCCACAATTTCCCACCCTGAGCCCACACGCATGTGGGAAGAACTAACAGGCCTTTGCTAAAGCCAGCAATTCTCAACCATTTTGGGAAAGGAGAAGCGTATCAAATTTGCTCTGGGGAAATACAGATGCAGGATGTCAGCAAGATGACAGAACAGGAGGTTCAAGCTCTCATACCCCCACCAAAACATCAATTTTAACAACCATCCACGGACAGGAATACCCCTGTGGGAACCTGGAAGTTGAGTGGAGAGTTTACAGCACTTCATTTCAGAAGACAAACAAACAAACAAACAAGAATAGATGCATTATACACACTACTATATATAAAATAGATAACTAATAAGGACCTACTGTATAGCACAGGGAACTCTTTTCACTACTCTGCAATGACCTATATGGGAAAAGAATCTAAAAAAGAGTGGATATATGTATATATGTAACTGATTCACTTTGCTGTACAGCAAAAACTAACACAACATTTTAAAACAACTATACTCCAATAAAAATTTTTTTAAAAAGAATAGATGCATTGAAGAATATGAGTCTCACTTTACCTGTGTCACCCCTCCTCCACAGCAGCACAGCTCAATGCCAAGAGAGACCCCCTGAGCCCACAATTTTTCCCACAAGGGAAAGTGAGAACCGAGTGAGTGCTCAACTTCCCCAGCCTGGTGGGACATTGCCCCCAGAAGCCTGCTTCTGCCTTACCATATCCAGAGCAGTGGGGGGATCAGCATGGCTGAATAATCTGGAGGGGGGAGTAGGAGCAGGGCAAAAGGGCAGGGGTCACAGCAACCACTGTGCAGAACTCAAAAACTGGCTTCAGATCCTACTAACTGGCTTGCAGACTTCACCAAGAGGCCTGCCCCCAAATCCCATGGGACACCTCACTGGTAGCGCCCCCCCCAACTGGATGGCACGTGCCCCCAGCACTGTACTTGTGAACGCCCAAGATGGTGGATGTGAGCCTCCACAGACAGTGTTTGGGAGCCTCTGCAGAGGGCAAGTACAAACCCCTGCACACAGCACACAGATATCCCCAGCTGGCTTGACCTGGCAGGATTGAGATCAACCTTGAATACTTCAGAGCACTGACCTGGGGGAAATAACAAAGCCAACCCACAGAACGGTAAATCACATACAGTGTATGATAAAGTATATATCCAGAATCTATAAAGAACTCTTACAACTTAACAGTAAAAAGACTCATAATCCAAATGAAAAGGGAGAGAGTATTTGAACAGACGTTTCTCAAAAAAATATATACAAATAACCAATAGCACATGAAGACATGCTCAACATTGTTAGCCGTAATGAAATTCAATTGAAAACCACGAGGAACCACTTCACACTCACTAAGATGGCTAAAAAGAGAGATAATTTGAAGTGTTGACAAGGACATCAGAAATTGGAACCCTCATACATTGCTGGTGGAATGTGGAAATGGTACAGTATGGTAGTTCCTCAAAGTGTCAAACATGGAGTTAACATATGAAGCAGCAATTCAGTCCTAGGTATGTACCCAACAGAAATTAAAACATACATGCATTCAAATACTTGCACACAAATGTTCATAATAACATTACTCATAATATCCCCAAACTGGAAACAACCCAATGTCTATCAACTGATGAATGGTTGAATGAAATGTGGTATATCCATACAGTGGAATCAGCAGTAAAAAATAATTAAGTATTGATACATGGTATAACATGGATGAATCTTGAAAACATTATGCTAAGTGAAAGAACCCAGTTAGAAAAGACCACATATTTTATGATTAGGTTTATATGAAATTCCCAGAATAGGCGCTCTTTATAGAGAGAGAGAAATAGAATAGATTCGTGGGTGGGATGGGGAGAAATGAGGAGTGAACTGATAACGGATATGGGGTTTCCTTTTGGAGTGATGACAACGTTTTAAAATTGATCGTGATGATGGCTACAAAACTCTGTGGATATATTAAAAATCATTAAATTGTATACTTTGGTGAACTTTATAGTATGTGAATTACATCACAATAAAGCTATTTTTTAAAATCTGGGATATTAAAAAAATTTTTAAACCTGAGGATGTAAATTTTTTATACAACTTAAAAATACTTGTTCAAAGAAATGAACAAAATTTGTAGTAATTTTGCAGAAGACCAAAGAAAGGAATATATATTGGCTTTATCTTTTGCAAACTGACTATAAAAATAAAACTTTAGTTTTTATTTCTTAAATATTTAAGCATATTTGACTCAGTGCATGAAAGGAGTTACATAATTCAAAGAAAACTGATCCCACAATGACACCAGCAAATAGCAGGCTAACAATAATGCCCGGTTTATGTCAAACTTCTTGTAGCTTCCTTATACCTCCATCTCGAGAAATGAATCACTTGGCCCCAGATAGTATAGTGAAAAGCAGGGCCTTTCAGATACAAGATCCAAAAGACCAGTTGGCCCATGATTAATGTTCTTAGAGGGCTTCAAAGTGAGAATTTTGACATTACTTCCAGGTGAGTTTATAACCCAGTCACAGAGGTACACAGGCATACTGTTAGCGTTTAAAAAAATGTTCATTGTGTATTTTGTGACCGTTAATTTTATGTGTCAGCTTGACTGGGCCATAGGGTGCCCAGACATTCGGCCAAATATTATTGTGGGTGAGTCTGTGAGGGTGTTTCTGGAGGAGATTAACATTTGAATCAGGGGACTGAGTAAAGCAGATTTCCCTCCCTTAATCAATTAAGGTTATGATTAGCCTCATCCAATCAATTGATGAGAAAAGAACAAAAAGGTTGAATAAGAGGAACTTCCTCCTGTCTGATTCTTTTAGCTGGGACATTGGTCTTTTCCAGCCTTCGGACTCCAGCTGAAACATTGGCTTTTTGTGGGTCTCTAGCCTGCTGGCTTTTAGACTGGAACATATACCACCATCAGCTCTCCTGGTTCTAAGGCCTTTGGACTCAGACTGGAACTAAACCATTGGCTCCCTGGGTCTCCATCTTACCAGCTGCAGGTCTTGTCACTTCTGTCTCCATAATCACGTGAGCCTATTCCTTATAATAAATCATAGATGAGAGAGAGAGAGAGAGATACTAGATAGATAGATATTCCTGACTAATACACATCTTTAATTTTGTGCTGTTCTGTCAGACCACAATCCTTACAAATTATATACTACAATGTCTGTAACCTTACTTTGCCTTCCCTAGAAGTTTTAATCTATAGGGGTCTTATGCAATAGCAATGGTTTGATTTTTTTCTCAAGCTTTGAGAAACTCTGATGGAAACACCTGCATATGTCAGAACACGTATCTCCCCATTAACTTGTATGATCCTGGTTGAACCTTGACTCCGCTTGTGTCTCAGAGTAACCAAATGGACAAAGATGGTGATAATTCCTAACTTTCCTTATTAGTAAGATTCTTATGAGGATCAAGTGAGATAAGAGGTATGAAAAATGTTTTCAAAAATAAGGCAATATACAGTAGTGATAAAATTTTAGTGTTTTTGTTGAATGTTATTAATATTTCAGTATTAATTGAAATCTCTCTAATGACAATAGAGAGAAAACCGTAATGGACAGCTGAATTAGAATAATATAGACAAGTTAGAATAAAATTTGAGCATATTAAAAGTGTATACTGGGCTTCCCTGGTGGCGCAGTGGTTGAGAGTCCGCCTGCCGATGCAGGGGACACGGGTTCGTGCCCCGGTCCGGGAAGATCCCACATGCCGTGGAGCGGCTGGGCCCGTGAGCCATGGCCGCTGAGCCTGCGCTCCGCAACGGGAGAGACCACAACAGTGAGAGGCCAGCATACCACAAAAAAACAAAAAAAAAAAAAGTGTATACTGCAAAAAAAAAATCACTAGATCATTTTCTGCTTCTTTAATTTACAGTGTAATGTGGGATGAGGAGTAAACTTGTTATACTCATGGAACAGGTGAGCTATTAAATTAATTTCATGTAAACAAACCAGATAAGAGGCAGCAAGTATACTGACATGGAAAGCCACTTCCTGTTATATAAATAACTACCATACAGATGCTTATAAGTATAATGTTTTTCATGTAATACCACCAAAGAAAGCCTATCTCACAGAGAAGAATCACATCGTTGGAAATTGCCCAAAGCTTTGAAGCCCAATGCCAGGAACAGCATAAATGCCTAGTTAATATTTGCAGACTGATTAGGGGAAAAAAGTATTTATGTATAAATAAGAATATTGACTATAGGAACATGCGGATAATTGTTTCACTCAGTATTTCAATACCATGTCCAGTTTGGAGCCTGAAACTTAAGTGAATGGAGAACTTGGAGTAGTTCCAGAGAAAAGCAATGAAAATGATTAAAAAGATGGAAAATGGGGCCTATAAATCATGACTACAAGAACTGGAGCTTATTTAACCTGAAAGAAAAAGCTACATGACTGCACCAGATTCTTGTATCTGAAACTGAGAGACGGTGAGATTTGCCATCACCCATCCATATAGCCCTGCAAGCAGAAATCCAGAAACAGCAAAGAAATTTTCAAAGTATTAGTATTATTTCTGTAAATATCAAACTCTCTTTTCTTGTGGTTTTCAAAACAACAACAGCAGGCCTGGGACAAGCAGGGTACGCACCGATTCAACCCTCAAAAATGTAGCAAGTGCCACTGTGGGCCAGGTGCCTTGCTGGGCATTGTGGAGAGAAAGGAGTAGGGCAGGGCATGACCCTTAACCTCGGGAGTGCGGTTCTAAAGAGAGCCGCAGGACGTCAGGAAATCTCTATCAAACAATATGGAAAGCCCCTACCGCCTCTAAGAAAGGCACAAGCAAGTTTACTTGGGAAGCTGGGGTAAAAAAGGAGCTTCTTTATCAGGGTCTTACTGCTGCAAATAAGTCTGTGGGCAGAAGTACGCAGGAGGGCAGTAAGGCCGCTCTGTGTGAACAGAAGAGGAAACAAAGGAAATCCAGGCTAGACACATGACAGCCTGAACCAGTTAGGAAGGCTGTAAATGTCATCACATCCAATTTGCAGATGAAGAAACTGAGGTTTGGAGGAACTTCAAGATGGCGCAGGAGTAAGACACGGAGATCACCTTCCTCCCCACAAATACACCAGAAATACATCTACATGTGGAAAAACTCCTACAGAACACCTGCTGAACGCTGGCAGAAGACCTCAGACCTCCCCAAAGGCAAGAAATTCCCCAAGTACCTCAGTAGGGCAAAACAAAAAAGAAAAAACAGAGACAAAAGAATAGGGCCAGGACCTGCACCAGTGGAAGGGAGCTGTGAAGGAGGAAAGGTTTCCACACACTAAGAAGCCCCTTCATGGGCCGAGACTGTGGGTGGTGGAGGGGTGAAGCTTCAGAGCCACAGAGGAGAGCGCAGCCACAGGGCTGCGGAGGGCAAAGCGGAGAGATTCCTGCACAGAGGATCAGTGCCGACCAGCACTCACCAGCCCAAGAGACTTGTCTGCTCACCCGACAGGGTGGGCGGGGGCTGGGATCTGAGGCTCGGGCTTCAGTTGGATCCCAGGGAGAGGACTGGGGTTGGCTGTGTGAGCACAGCCTGAAGGGGGCTACTGGACCACAGCTAGCCGGGAGGGAGTGAGGGAAAAAGTCTGGACCTGCCGAAGAGGCAAGAGATTCTGTCTTGTCTCTGTTTCCTGGTGCCCGAGGAGAGGGGATTCAGAGCGCCACTTAAAGGAGCTCCAGAGACAGGGGTAAGCCGCAGCTATCGGCGCAGACCCCAGAGACGGGCATGAGATGCTAAGGCTGCTGCTGCAGCCACCAAGAAGCCTGTGTGCGAGCACAGGTCACTGTCCACACCTCCCCTCCTGGGAGCCTGTGCAGCCCGCCACTGCCAGGGTCTCATGATCCAGAGACAACTCCCCCAGGAGAATACACAGTGCACCTCAGGCTGGTGCAAGGTCATGCTGGCCTCTGCTGCCGCAGGCTCAACCCGCATCCATATCCCTCCCTCCCCATGGCCTGACTGGGCCAGAGCCCCCAAATCAGCTGCTCCTTTAACACCGTCCTGTCTGAGCGAAGAACAGACACCCTCAGGTGACCTACACACAGAGGCAGGGCCAGATCCAAAGCTGAACCCCAGGAGCTGTGCGAACAAAGAAGAGAAATGGAAATCTCTCCCAGCAGCCTCAGGAGCAGCGGATAAAATCTCCACAATCAAGTTGATGTACCCTGCATCTGTGGAATACATGAATAGACAACGAATCATCCCAAATTGAGGAGGTGGACTTTGGGAACAAGGATATATATACTGTTTTCCCTTTTCCTCTTTTTGTGAGTATGTATGTTTATGCTGCTGTGTGTGATTTTGTCTGTATTGCTTTCCTTTTACCATCTGTCCTAGGGTTCTCTCTGTCTATTTTTTTGTTTGATTGTTCTTTTGTATAGTTTTTGGCACTTGTTATCATTGGTGAATTTGTTTTTGGTTTGGTTGCTCTCTTCCTTCTTTCATTCTTTCTTTTTTTTTATTACTTTAAATTTTTTTTTCAATTTTTTTTTTATTTTAATAACTTTATTGCATTGTACTGTATCTTCTTCTTTCTTTCTTCTTTCTTTTTCCCCCTTTTATTCTGAGCCGTGTGGATGACAGGCTCTTGGTGCTCCAGCCAAACATCAGGGCTGTGCCTCTGAGGTGGGAGAGCCAAGTTCAGGACATTGGTCCACAAGAGACCTCCAGCTCCATGTAATATCAAACCGTGAAAATCTCCCTGAGATCTCCATCTCAACGCCAAGACCAAGATACACTCAACGACCAGCAAGCTACAGCGCTGGACACCCTATGCCAAACAACTAACAAGACAGGAACACAAGCCCACCCATTAGCAGAGAGGTTGGCTAAAATCATAATAAGGCCACAGACACCCAAAAACATACCAGCAAACGTGGACCTGCCCACCAGAAAGACAAGATCCAGCCTCATCCACCAGAACATAGGCACTAGTCCCCTCCACCAGGAAGCCTACACAACCAACTGAACCAACCTTAGCTACTAGGGGCAGACACCAAAAGTAACGGGAACTACGAACCTGCAGCCTGAAAAAAGGAGACCCCAAACACAGTAAGTTAAGCAATATGAGAAGACAGAGAAACATACAGCAGGTGAAGGAGCAAGGTAAAAACCCACCAGACCAAACACTTGAAGAGGAAATATGCAGTCTACCTGAAAAAGAATTCAGAGTAACGACAGTAAAGATGACCCAAAATCTTGGAAATAGAATGGAGAAAATACGAGAAACGTTTTACAAGGACCTAGAAAAACTAAAGAGCAAACAAACAGTGATGAACAAAACAATAAATGAAATTAAAAATTCCCTAGATGGGATCAATAGTAGAATAATTGAGGCAGAAGAACGGATAAGTGACCTGGAAGACAAAATAGTGGAAATAACTACTGCAGAGCAGAATAAAGAAAAAAGAATGAAAAGAATTCAGGACAGTCTCAGAGACCTCTGGGACAACATTAAATGCACCAACATTCAAATGATAGGGGTCCCAGAAGAAGAAGCAAAAAAGAAAGGGACTGAGAAAACATTTGAAGACATTATAGTTGAAAACTTCCCTAATATGGGGAAGAAAAGAGTCAATCAAGTCCAGGAAGCACAGCGAGTCCCATACATGATAAATCCAAGGAGAAACAAGCAAAGACACATATTAATCAAACTATAAAAAATTAAATACAAAGAAAAAAAATTTAAAGGAAGGGAAAAACAACAAATAACACACAAGGGAATCCCCATAAGGTTAAGAGCTGATCTTCCAGCAGAAACTCTGCAAGCCAGAAGGGAGTGGCAGGACATATTTAAAGTGATGAAGGAGAAAAACCTACAACCAAGATTACTCTACCCAGCAAGGATCTCATTCAGATTTGACAGAGAAATTAAAACCTTTACACACAAGCAAAAACTAAGAGAATTCAGCACCACAAAACCAGCTTTACAACAAATGCTAAAGGACCTTCTCTAGGCAGGAAACACAAGAGAAGGAAAAGACCTACAATGACAAACCCAAAACAATTAAGAAAATGGTAATAGAAGCATACATATCGATAATTACCTTAAATGTAAATGAATTAAATGCTCTGACCAAAAGACATAGATTGGCTGAATGGATACAAAAACAGGACCCATATATATGCTGTCTATAAGAGACCTACTTCAGACCTAGGGACACAAACAGATTGAAAGTGAGGGGATGGAAAAAGATATTCCATGCAAATGGAAATCAAAAGAAAGCTGGAGGAACAATTCTTATATCACACAAAATAGACTTTAAAACAAAGACTATTACAAGAGACAAAGAAGGACACTCCATAATGATCAAGGGATCAATCCAAGAAGAAGATATAACAATTGTAAATATTTATGCACCCAACACAGGAGCACCTCAATACACAAGGCAAATACTAATAGCCATAAAAGGGGAAATCCACAGTAACACAATAATAGTGGGTAACGTTAACACCCCACTTTCACCAATGGACAGATCATGCTAAATGAAAATAAATCAGGAAACACAAGCTTTAACTGATACATTAAACAAGATGGACTTAATTGATATTTATAGGACATTCCACCCAAACACAACAGAAGACACTTTCTTCTCAAGTGCTCATGGAACATTCTCCAGGATAGATCTTATCTTGGGTCACAAATCAAGCCTTGGTAAATTTAAGAAAACTAAAATTGTATCAAGTATCTTTTCTGACCACAACGCTATAAGACTAGATATCAATTACAGGAAAAAATCTGTAAAAAATACAAACACATGGTGGCTAAACAATACACTACTTAATAACCAAAAGGTCACTGAAGAAATCAAAGAGGAAGTCAAAAAATTCCTAGAAACAAATGACAATGAATACACGATGACGCAAAACCTATGGGATGCAGCAAAAGCAGTTCTAAGAGGGAAGATTATAGCAATACAATCCTACCTTAAGAAACAAGAAACATCTCAAATAAACAACCTAACCTTACACCTAAAGCACTTAGACAAAGAAGAACAAAAAAGCCCCAAAGTTAGCAGAAGGAAAGAAATCATAAAGATCAGATCAGAAATAAATGAAAAAGAAATGAAGGAAATGATAGCAAAGATCAATAAAACTAAAAGCTGGTTCTTTGAGAAGGTAAACAAAATTGATAAACCATTAGCCAGACTCATCAAGACAAAAAGGGAGAAGACTCAAATCACTAGAATTAAAAATGAAAAAGGAGAAGTAACAACTGACAATGCAGAAATACAAAGGATCAACAGAGATTACTACAAGCAACTATATGCCAATAAAAGGGACAATACGGAAGAAATGGACAATTTTTAGAAATGCACAACCTCCCAAGACTGAACCAGGAAGAAAGAGAAAATATGAACAGACCAATCACAAGTACTGAAATTGAAACTGTGATTAAAAATCTTCCAATAAATAAAAGCCCAGGACCAGACGGCTTCACAGGCGAATTCTATCAAACATTTAGAGAAGAGCTAACATGTATGCTTCTCAAACTCTTCCAAACTATGGCAGAGGGAGGAATACTCCCAAACTCATTCTACGAGGCCAGCATCACCCTGATACCAAAACCAGACAAAGATGCCACACACACAAAGAAAAACTACAGGCCAATAACACTGATAAACAAAGATGCAAAAATCCTTAACAAAAAACTAGCACACAGAATCCAGCACCACATAAAAATGATCATATAACATGATCAAGTGGGGTTTACCCCAGGAATGCAAGGATTCTTCAATATATGCAAATCGATCAATGTGATAAACCATATTAACAAAATGAAGGAGAAAAACCACATGATCATCTCAACAGAGGCAGAAAAAGCTTTTGACAAAATTCAACACCCATTTACGATAAAAACCTTCCAGAAAGTAGGCATAGAGGGAACTTACCTCAACATAAAAAAGGCCATATATGACAAACCTACAGCCAACATCGTCCTCAATGGTGAAAAACTGAAACCATTTCCACTAAGATTATGAAAAAGACAAGATTCCCCACTCTCACCACTATTATTCAACAGTTTTGGAAGTTTTAGCCACAGCAATCAGAGAAGAAAAAGAAATAAAAGGAATCCAAATCAGAAAAGAAGAAGTAAAGCTGTCACTGTTTGCACGTGACATGATACTATACATAGAGAATCCTAAAGACTCTACCAGAAAACTACTAGTGCTAATCAATGAATTTGGTAAAGTAGCAGAATACAAAATTAATGCACAGAAATCTCTAGCATTCCTACACACTAATGATGAAAAATCTGAAAGTGAAATTAAGAAAACATTTACCACTGCAATGAAACGAATAAAATATCTAGGAATAATATATATATATATATATGTGTGTGTGTGTGTGTGTGTGTATATATATATATATACATATATATATATATATATATATATATATATATATATAGGAATAAACCGACCTAAGGAGATTAAAGACCTGTATGCAGAATATTATAAGACACTGATGAAAGAAATTAAAGATGATACAAACAGATAGAGAGATATACCATGTTCTTGGATTAGAAGAATCAACATTGTGAAAATGACTCTACTACCCAAAGCAATCTACAGGTTCAGTGCAATCCTTATCAAACCACCAATGGCATTTTTCACAGAACTAGAATAAAAAATTTCACAATCTGTATGGAAACACAAAAGACCCCGAATAGCCAAAGCAATCTTAAGGAAGAAAAACGGAGTTGGAGGAATCAGGTTCCCTGACTTAAGACTATACTACAAAGCTACAGTAATCAAGACAGTCTGGTACTGGCACAAAAACAGAAATATAGATCAATGGAACAGGATAGAAAGCCCAGAGATAAACCCACGCACATATGGTCACCTTATCTTTGATAAAGGAGGCAAGAGTATACAGTGGAGAAAAGACAGCCTCTTCAGTACGCGGTGCTGGGAAAACTGGACAGCTACATGTAAAAGAATGAAATTAGAACACTCCCTAACACCATACACAAAAATAAGCTCAAAATGGATTAAAGACCTAAATGTAAGGCCAGACACTATCAAACTCTTAGAAGAAAACATAGGCAGAACACTCTCTGACATAAATCACAGCAAGATCCTCTTTGACCCACCTCCTAGAAAAATGGAAATAAAAACAAAAATAAACAAATGGGACCTAATGAAACTCAAAACCTTTTGCACAGCAAAGGAAAACATAAACAAGACCAAAAGACAACCCTCAGAATGGGAGAAAATATTTGCAAATGAAGCAACTGACAAAGGATTAATCTCAAAAATTTACAAGCAGCTCATGCAACTCAATATCAAAAAAATAAACAACCCAATCCAAAAATGGGCAAAAGACCTAAACAGACATTTCTCCAAAGAAGATATACAGATTGCCAACAAACACATGAAAGAATGCTCAACATTGTTAATCATTAGAGAAATGCAAATCAAAACTACAATGAGATTATCATCTCACACCAGTGAGAATGGCCATCATCCAAAAATCTACAAACAGTAAATGCTGGAGAGGGTTTGGAGAAAAGGGAACCCTCTTGCACGTTGGTAGGAATTTAAATTGATACATCCACTATGGAGAACAGTATGGAGGTTCCTTAAAAAACTAAAAATAGAACTACCATACGACCCAGCAACCCCACTACTGGGCATATACTCTGAGAAAACCATAATTCAAAAACAGTCATGTACCACAATGTTCACTGCAGCTGTATTTACAATAGCCAGGACATGGAAGCAACCTAAGTGTCCATCGACAGATGTATGGATAAAGAAGATGTGGCACATATATACAATGGAATATTACTCAGCCATAAAAAGAAATGAAATTGAGTTATTTGTAGTGAGGTGGACGGACCTAGGATCTGTCATACAGAGTGAAGTAAGTCAGAAAGAGAAAAACAAATACTGTAATCTAACACATATATATGGAATCTAAAAAAAAAAATGGTTCTGATGAACCTAGGTGCAGGACAGGAATAAAGACGCAGACGTAGAGAATGGACTTGAGGACACAGGGAGGGGGAAGGGTAAGCTGGGACGAAGTAAGAGAGTAGCACTGACATATATACACTACCAAATGTAAAATAGATAGCTAGTGGGAAGCAGCCACATAGCACAGGGAAATCAGCTCGGTGCTTTGTGACCACCTAGAGCGGTGGGATAGGGAGGGTGGGAAGGAGGGAGATGCAAGAGGGAAGAGATATGGAGATATATGTGTATGTACAACTGATTCACTTTGTTATAAAGCAGAAACTAACACACCATTGTAAAGCAATTATACTCCAATAAAGATGTTAAAAAAAAAGAAAGAAACTGAGGTTCAATGGTCTTAGTGATTTGGGCAAGGTTAGCAGCAGTTAATGTCAGGGCTGGGACTTGAACCTACAAATCCTGATCTCGAGTCTGTTTTAGGGCTCTTTACAAATCCTTGTTACTCCTTTAGCAATCCTAACGTGCTGTGGTTTGTCAGATAAATATTTCATTCCATTAGAGCTGAAATTGTTATCAACAGAAAATCCATCTTGTTGAGTAATTTGCTGGGGGGAGGGAGAGATGATGTCATAATGGTCATATGGTACATAGTCACTGAATTCTGTACACACACACACACACACACACACACGAGTTATTTATAAAGAGTTTAATTTAGCCAAAGTGTCATTTAATAATGAATAAAGCATCTCATCTCTATTTGTTCAGTTACACTCCACGTAGTTAAGACAAGAGATATAAACTAGAATTAAACTGTTTTCAATTTTTTATTTTAAATTGAAACAAAATGCACCACCATACCTGTACTTTCTATTCTCACCCCTGCTGCATCCTTACATCTTTTCTTTTTCTTGTGTTTTAAATGAAAATGTTTCACATGCCTTCAGTCAATCTAGCAATAATCAAAAAATGATTCTGGATCAACACACACAAAATTGGGGGAAAGAAGTAGTTTATTGGAGTCCAGGCAAATCACAAGATAAAACAGAAGTCAGTGTATTGGCGAGTTAGCGATTTAGTTTATTATTTTATTTTGTTTCTCTATATTCAGAGGCTAGCAAAATTACTTCTGAATTTCTGGATGTTAAGAGTCTAGAATTATTGAAATCTGAATTTTTCTGTCTCGATAACTGACTGAAAATGAAGCAAAAATATATTTCCCTTTATTTTTGTTTCAAAGGTTCAATGGAATAAATTTCACAGAAAACAAATATTGGAGAAACTAATACAATTCTTCAAGGCATCCTGCTGTTTCTTAGAAGTTCCCAAACCTCACACCAATATTCCCACGTGATCACAGTTTCAAAATGACCTCCTTTTATCCTGCCCCATGACCGGAAATCACCTTAAAATTCAATATGGGAGGATGAACTTTCCTGGTTCAATTTCCCAAGTGTCTTAATTGTAATTTTATCCAATTTGTTGGTAGCGACTCCCAGGAGTTGCTCAAGGACACAAAAGCTGCCCTTTTTATCCCTGCCTGCTTGTCCCCCTCTCCTTGCACGGAAGCTCTGTAATAAATGAGGAACGCACAACTGTGCTGGGTGGTTACATCTGCTCATGATTCCCTCTATGCGCTTGCTTTAGGAAGGCACTGGAGAGTCACTGAGAAGCAGAGCAATTTCTTACCCATTAGTTTGTAAGAATCCCCCTGCCCTGACATGATTTAAAACATGAGCATCATGACCTTGATATTCTCAGAAGGTATTAGTCTCCCTGCCTCTCTTTCAGGGAAGTCCTGAGTTACTTTCTTAGAAAGGGTGGATGCATCTAAAAGCTAATAGTTCTGAGTATAAGCTTGAGTACATGTCTGAACTCTTGACTTCAGGTCAAGCTAACCTAAAAAAATGAGAAATTCAATCTTGTCCTATCTGTGAGCCCTGATCGGGTCTGACACCACTGAGGAGAGTTTTTAAGTTCAGAGATTGGCACTAGCTGGTACCCATGCACTAGGAAGGAGTCCACACAAGCTGGTCGCCCAGGCTGATGGTTAGAGACAAAAGCCCCTCTCTACTAAAGCTGCAGGTGCATGAGCCAGAAGAGTAGTCTAAGCTCCTATCCTAAGTAAAATGACTCAGGTTAAAACTAAAGAGATGCATCTGAATAGGTCATTGATGTAAGGAGATCCTGAGGTAGGAAGCAGAGCCTGGATTGAAAAGAGAGCAAGGTAAGCAGGAGGGTGTTCGGAGAAATTGCATAGACAGGTTGTTATACATCCTCAGTAATGCATTGGGTGGATGGGCAGGATTTATTTAAAAGTCCATGGATGGAGCTGACCTCACCACATGAGAATGCCTCCCCTAGCAGGGCTGGGTCTGAGTTTTCCAAGGCTGGTGCACTCCTAAGTTAGAGGTACATCCTCATGACTGTTCTTCAGGCTCTACCCTTTACTGCTGATACATGAAATGGGGCCAATGGAGCTGAGGAACTCTTTCAAGCATATTTGGGCTGTTTCAGGGAAATCAGCACTAATAATTAGGTTCTAGTGTAGTTGGTGGAATTTCAGCAGAGAGGCCAGGGCTGGTGTGGATACACATGAGGAAGACTGATGGAGTCGGCTGCCACAAGTTCATCCCATTGTTCTCCTCCCAGGCAGCTGGTATCCATAGGTCAGAAGAAAGAGGTCAGAGGGCAAGCTGAAATTCTACCAACTACTAGAATAATGGTGGTACCAGGAGGTGCAGAAAGAAGTGACTCAGTGCTTTAGGTGGAGGAAAGCAGTGGAGTTTTATATGGGAAATCCACAGTGGCTACTGAGTAGAACAGTTGTGTGGTCTTTAAAAGATACAATTATGAGTGTACTTCTCTCAGACCAGACTGACATGCTCACTCTGACCATTGGTCTATAAATTTTGGAAAGGTGAATGGAGCTATAGATGAACAGCCTCCTCCAAACTGGGATTTAAGTGGTCGGGTTATATTAGGCCCTAAAAGACTTCCTTGATAAATAGGGAGGGTATCAGGGAATGGTGCCCTGGTGGGAAGGATCAGAATAGGGAGTAAGCCCTAAACTGGTTTCTTATGGAGGATGCCTATATCAGTCAGGGAAGGCTAGGTTATGCTGCAGTAAAAATTACCCCCAAATCTGAATGGCTTAAAAGAAGAAATTTCATTTATCATTCAGAGTGTTTGTCCCTTAGGGATCTACTGGGGGCCCTACTCCATTTACTTTCACTCAGGAACCCACACCAAGGGAGATTTAATCTGTGTGTTGCCATGTTTGCTCTGGCAGGAAAATGAGAACACAGCAAATCATGCACCAGCCCTTAAAACTCAGCCCACAGTTGACATTTGTCATTTCTGTTATCATTTCATTGATTACAGCAAGTCACGTGGTCACACCTAACCCTAAGAGGGCAGAGAAGTGCAAGTTGTCCATGTGCCCAAAGGGAGGACTAAAAATATTTCATGATCAGCACTAATGATTACCAAAATGTCCACATCACTAAGATGGTATCATGACCATGGGAAGGGAGGGGGTTGGTCTGAAACGATGGTGTGTCTGAACAGTTCACAGTTTGCTGGATATGTGGCGCTAGCTCAGCACTGCCACCATCACCACCCAACCCCCACCTCAGTCCTCTCCTTGACCTGGGTATTTTAGGTGTCAATTTCTGTAATAGGTGAATTAATGGTGCCCAAAAAACACACATGCCCTAATCCCTAGAATCTATGAATATGTTACTTTATATGGCAAAAGTAACTTTGCAGATGTGATTAAGTTAAGGATCTTGGGATGCAGAGATGATCATGGATTATCCAGGTGGACCCAATGGAATCACAGGGGCCCCTATAAGAGGGAGACGGGAGTGTACGTTAAAGAAAAAAAAGAGATTTGAGGATGTTACACTGCTGGGTTTGAAGATAGAGGACGGGGCCACAAGCCAAGGAATGTAGGCAGTCTCTAGAAGCTGGAAAGGGGAAAGAAATAGAGTCTCTACTAGTGCTTCCAGAGAGAACATGGCCCTACCTACACCTTGATTTTAGCACAGTTAGTGTGTCTCAGACTTCTGAACTCCAGAACAGTAAGAGAATAAAATTGTGTTGTTTAGATTACCACTAAATCTGTGGTAATATGTCCAGTAGCAAGAGGAAACTAATACAATGTCCCAGAAAATGTGATGTAAGAGCAAAGTCCTCAGACAGAGTTTGGAATGGGCAAAGTTAGATGACAGGAAGCATTGTTGCAAAGCTGTAGTGTTGGTACATGATGAGTGTGAATTTCATGGCCACCACTCAAACCCGTTGACCTGGGAGGGCAGGCGGCCCCAAATCCAAAGGTATCCCTAATAAAAGAACTTGGTCCTGTCGCTTAATTATGTTTTAAATGAGTAAAACACAACCCCACATGTGCAGAAACATGAATTCCTTCTTGCTTTTCTTCCTCCTAACTTTTCCCTCTCCACACCTCCCCCGCTCTCAGCTTCAACTCCTTTCCATTTCAGCTGAACCAGCAGCAAATGCCAATACTGAGCAAGGTAGTCATGATTTTAAACACCTTCACTTGCAGAGCATAGCATCATTCCGGGACGATCATAGGGTCAACCACACACCCAAAACTTAAATCTGCTCTATAACTTCCGTTCCAGGTTAATGTCTACACGTAAAACGAAGTTAGGTTTTAGACTCCAAAAACTATAAACAGTGTTTTACTATGTGCAGGGATGTCACTTACAGCTGTACAGATTGTGCACAACACAGTCCTATGGGGACACCATGCCAACAGGTCCATGTCAATGGTGCTTCCAAAAATTCTGCAGTCCACAACTCACACAACTGTATGTGGTAGCCTTACACTCTACAAATACCCATTCAGATATGTGAAAAGTGGGTGAGATGTAGGACAGTTCTTCACTGTGTGGAACCATCCCATCTATCTAGCATCTGTGGCCTCCACCCATTCTATAACAGTAGCACACCTCAATCATTCTGACAACACAAAACACTCCACAAACTTACAAACTGCTCCTGTGGAACAACAGTGCATTCATGCTTCATTTCTCTGATCTCATCTTTTAAGCTCTCATTCTTGCACCAATCACACCAATCTTCTTGATAAAAGCTTTTAACAGTCCATGTTTCCTCCTTCCTCAAGAGTCTCTGCAACTTATTTCTCTGGGATGAACACTCTGAGGCTTAACATCTCCAAACTCTCCTTCACTCCCTTCATACCCCTGCCCAAATGTCACTTTATCAAAAAGTCCTTCTCTGGCCACCCTATATAAGATAGAAATCCCACACCTACCCCAGCACTTCTTGCCCCTCTTATTTTGCTTTATTTTTCTTAACATCATGATCACTCTCTATAGCACTATCTTTTACTGAGTTATTTATTTTCTGTATCCCTTCACTAGCACTTAAGTTTCATGAGGCCAGGAACTTGACCTGTTTCATTCACTGTTATACCCCCAGCACCTAGGACAGTGCCTTCCTTGCCCTAGTCATTCAATAATTATTTGTGCCATGAATAGTACATGGTAACAACTTCACTCATGATAGCATATGCTCAGTAACACTCCTTTTCCCATTTATCCAAGTCAATGAATTCAATCACTTCACTTCCCTCCTTCCTATTCATAACTTGAGTTGCACTGCCCAAAGTAAAAAAAGATCCGATAGTCAGCAAGTCCTATCTTAGAACATTATATCACATTGATGTTTCTTGTATGAGGGGATGAATGCAGAGTAGTTTTCAGATACGAAGTTGTGTGTTTTCACTAAGTTCATTTAACATAAGTATGCTCTCCATATAGGTCTGGAAGACAAAGATAAAGATAGAAATTGGGCATGGCATGACACAAGGAACTTGACAGGCATTATCACATTTAATCTGCACAGCCATCTTGTGAAATAGAGAAAACTAAAGCTATTTCACCTAAGAGAAAACAAAGGTTCAGTGATAATAAGTTAATACCAGAGTAGAATTAAACACCATGCCTGTCTGACTGTAAAATTTCTGGTCATTTTACCCCATCACTGGAGCGAGACAATGAAATATGCTGAACACAAGTGCTATTTCCTCAAGATTTGAGCATCATTTTAAGGGTCACAGTTTATTAAAAAAAAAAAATCCTAGATTCATTTTCAAGAATATTTATTTTATGCTCATTTATGGGCAATATCTGGAAACACTTGAGAAATGAGGTCAACTCCCCCTTATCTTTAGACAAATTATACAAGATTTTTGCTCACTCATGGCAAATTTTCATTTAAAGCCAGTTTATTAACCAACAGCACCTACTCTGCTTAATGAATTGCTTTCTTGATATTATTGGCAGTCTGTACCCTACCTACTTAATTACTGTGTTCTAAAATAATCAATGTCTTTTGTCTTACCGAGGCCAAAACCAAGACAAATTATGGGACAGAGAGATGCTTCTGTGCTCCTCCCATCCCTTCCTTGTTAGGATCTTGCTAGAGGAGAACAGAGAAACAAAAGGAAGACAGACTGCAAGGAGAACTGCTTACTCAACAGTAGGTCTGACATGTAAAGGTCAATAACCAGAATCCTAGTAGGGCATCCCAACAGCCAATGTTCAGCTGGCTCTGGACATTGGCTATTGGGAATCTTAGAAGTCAAAGAAGTATTAATCACTTCCTTGTGCACCATATTGAGTGGTTTCTACATTATTATTTAATGCTCACAATACGGGAATTTACTGTTAGCTCTAATTTACAAATGAGATGTTGAAAACCTTCACTAAGCTTAGATATAAAGGAACTAGAATCCCACCCAAGTCTATCTGACTCCAGGGCCCATGTCCTTCACCACTGAACTATGGTACAGGACAGGAGCATTCCACGTCAGAGAAGGCAGGAGTATCTCAATTTCCAGTGCCAGTCTGTAGAAGCAGGACCTTTGGTTCATGGCTAGACAGAAAAGGGCCATGATCTACACCCTGAGGTAAGAGTAGGACACAACCAAGTGCGCCCAGGCCTAGCTAAGTATACCAGAGCCTGGTAAACATATAATCTGTGATCCACAGGTCAATGGTGGTAAAGTTTACACTTCAGGTAGAGTGCTGCTCATGGCATCTCAAAAGCTTTTGGATGAAACTGTACACAAGGACCTAACTGCAGATAAAATATTGCGGAAGAAGACCTCATAGTCCAACAAAAATTATCAAGACTCTTAAACATAAAAAACATTACCTACTTCATTCATTCTACTAATATTTCTCTTTTTCTGAATAACCCCCAAATAAAATGGTTGCTGTATTCATTTTCTATGTGCAATACAGAAAATCATCTTAAACATATCCCTCTTCTAAACCTATAACCCTAAACTACAGATGAGTTAATCAAGGTGCTTTCCTGTTAGCAATCAGCTTACACCATCACCAGATTTACCCCTCAACAGGATACTTCTCTGGTTACCTCTGCTTGGGTCCTCCTGTTCTGGCCCTTGCCTCACAGATACAATTGAAACCAAGAGAATTTCAGGGAAAGCAAAGAAACATTGTGAGCCAGACAGCTCTAAGAATCAATCAAGTAATGTTCCCATGCCATTGTAAAGCAATTATACTCCAATAAAGATGTTAAAAAAATAAAATAAAATAAAATAAAGCTGATGCAAAAAAAAAAAAAGTAACGCTCCCATGGAGCAACATAACCCTCAGTCTGAACACTGAATGTACAGTCTAGTCAGTCCACAGGTCTTTAAAAAATATTTTATTTTATTAAAGGTCTTTACAGAGTAACATCCAGACTCCAGATCCAGCTGCCAAGGATACCCTATTATGCTAGGAGTACTGGCTGGGGCATGGTAAGTAGCTCCAGCTTCCCACCCTTCTCTTCAGAGGTGGGAGTGGTGGGTGTTATCTCATTTGGGGGTTCCACTATGCTCACAAGGTCAGGAAGGGGCTTCTTAAGGCCAATCTTACCACTTGGGTCCCAAGGCAGCATGACCTTCACTTTGATGCCCAGCACACCCTGACTGTGTAGCACGTGGCACATGGCAGTGTCAACATAGTGGTTAACAGAGTCCCAGATCATCAGGCCATCCACAAACTTCATGGATTTAGCGCTATATCCTCAGAGTTTCCCAGTACCATGACTATGCAGGCTTTAGCCCCACATTCCATGATGAACGGCAGCATACCACAGCAGGCCCTCCTCCACACAGCAAGTCCTCCTAGGAATCTGTAATACAGAGACTCTGCCTGGGCAATAGCACACAGACCTCTTGTGGCCACCTTTTCAGTATAAAGCTCTACACTGCCCTCAGGGAAGCTAGATCTATTCTGAACCACAGCAGTCAGTTTGCAGATCTGCTGGCCCTTCTCACCAGGAACATTCTGCATACTGGTGACCAGGATAATGATTTCTGTCATGGCTGGTATAACTCAGAACTCCATAGTATCCATCTTCAGCCAGCTCCTGACTGAGAAACCCATTCAGTTCAGCTTTGAAGATATTATCGGTGACAAACTTCCTCTCCTTGGAAATTTGCACCACCATCTTGCCGCTGTGTGCTGCCATAAGGAAAAACTACTAACACATCTTGAGTTCATACTATGTGGCAGACACTTTTTTGAGTTTAGACTTTTGAGATCCAAATTAGAGTAGTCTAAATATGTAGTTTTGTTTATCTCTATTTAACTAGTTAATTAACTAGTTAATTCCTGAGTTGCGTTCCTGAAACTTGACTGTAGTAGAAGTTTTCCAGGTAAAGGAAAGAAAGGAAATTCAGGCCAGGAAATAAGTGGCATCAATAAATGACAGGAAATGTGAAAGTCTTTACCTGATTTGGGGAAAGGTGAGAAGTATAAGATGGGTAAAATATAAGGTGATGGACATGGTGGGTGAGGATGACAAAGTCACCATCTTTATTGTACTCTGTGGGGGAAACTTCAGGAGGGAGAAGCTGTAGAAATTATTGGAGGCAGACAAGACTTTTTGTTACCTTACATTACACTTCTTTCATCTCAGTCGCTTTAGCTCTCAGTCCATCTCATTCTCAGGAGGAATGTGCTTTGACAACCAAACATTTTGATTCAGGATCTGTTTCAAGGAAGGCTTGATTTCTGTGAGAAAAATCTGGATGGGTTCCCAGCTTCTCCTCTGCCCGGCCTTCATTCACAGCATGCTTTCCTCATTCTCTTTGATGTGAATTTTCAGAACATCATTGGGTGTAATCAATATTCAAACATAATTTCAATAAACCCATCCAAAAGCAGGTTCAAATGTTTTCACAATACTTCTCACCAGCCTTGAGAGTGCTCTTTCTGGCCATCAGAGTCACCACCATAAAGTGTATGGGTTGGCCCTAAACAAGAATGGCCAACTAAGGGGACTAATAGACACAGAAATCTAGCACCAGTTCCGCTCCTGCAGTTGAAGAGCTCAACAGGAGGTGGCATCACCCCAAAAATAAAGCACTTGTTTTTTTCCCATACAAATAAACTGCTTAGGCTATTAGCGGCCTTTTGGCCCAACAGAAAAAACAGGCCTACGTAACACATTACTATTTCAGCCAGAAAGAATAATAACAAAAGATAGATAATTTTGTCTAGAAGAAAATGAGTTGAACCCTCAGAGAATAACAAAATGTGACTTTATATAAAATAATACAATACATGTAAATAAGTGCCTGTTGTACAGTAAGCAGAACAATGATGTCTACTTATTACTAATATCAGTAATAATATTTCATTTTCATTATTTATTATTTTTAGGGAATTGAGAGTGTTTATGTAATTGATTTTTAAAGTTACCAAAACACTCCATGGCTATCATTTCAGTGTACATTGAATGTAGTTGTTCTGATCTATAAAAGAAGACAAAGGCTATCAAGATATATTTTTTAAAAGCTGATGAAAATATGGCAGTGTTTTAAGTTTTGACAGAACTGAGTGAGAAAGTACTCCAGAGTTATATTATTTTTGCTAATTTTCAGGATGCTTAAAATGTTTTATAATTTTATATAATATATAAATATTCTAATCTCCCCAAATAGAAAAGACAGCCTTGATACTAGAAGTGGGGGCAAGGAAACTCTAACACTAAGTCAGGTGGCTGAGATCTGGTCCTATTTACTTCCTACATGACCTTGAGCTGATCAATTTACTGCCTCTCTAACCAAGCATTTTCTCACCTGTAAAATACAAGAATTGTACTAGAAGATCTCTCAGGTTCTTTACTCAAATTTTATGACCAAGTCTACTCTTTGACAGCTAAAAAAGATAGGGCTGATTTTAGTGCATGCTGTCTGTCCCCATATCTTGAAAATAACTGATTGCCTAGAAGGGTCAAAGATGCGCCATCTGCTTCTATTACCAATTACATTGTGAAGCTGCCTCAAGTTTAAAAAAGAAAAATTTAGTGAAAAACAGAAGTTGGCAGGAAATGAGCTGTAAATAATATCACCCCCACACATTTACTGAATAATTCATAACCAGTACGTAGTAGAAGCATAATTTTTAAAATGACATTTTCCCCAAATACCTGAATGTTCTGACATCAGTAACAAATGATTTAGTTAGCATTACCTTAAAAGTTACAGTGTTTAGAGATTGACATCTCAGATTTAAATTTATTTTATTCTTATCAATTTCCTTTAAATCAACTTTGCTGTATTATATCGGAATGAAATATTTGCCATAGTTGACTATCCCTCATTATTTTTCACATATCCTTTTTTAATATTCTTTATCCAATGTTTTTCTTTTGAAATATTCCATTTTTCCTCACCAGTGAGACCCTTCACTGGCATTCAAACTGCATAAAATAATCTTACAATTTGATAAATTAATATAAGAACATTTTATTTAATTATGCATAAGGAGAACTAGTATTACGTTAGTGATTTTTCAATCTGATACAATAAAAACACACTTGTTCCAATTTATTTTACTCACCACTATCTTTTTTTTTAATTTATTTATTTTTGGCTGCATTGGGTGTTCATTGCTGTGTGCGGGCTCTAGATGCATGGGCTGCAGTAGTTGTGGCTCGTGGGCTCTAGAGCGCAGGCTCAGTAGTTGTGGCGCACGGGCTTAGTTGCTCCGCAGCATGTGGGATCTTCCCTGACCAGGGCTCGAACCTGTGTCCCCTAGCTTTGGCAGGCAGATTCTTAACCACTGCGCCACCAGGGAAATCCCTCACCATTTTCTTTTATCCTCTCTACCATTTTATATTGGCCTCCTCAAACTGCAATTTGCTCCAATTTTTAACGAAATTGTATTGCTGTCCAAATTCTTTCTCAAATAGGATAAGATATACTTATGCCTTCTACTGCATCACCAAGTTACACCACAAAACACTAAAACAAAGTGAGATTATATGAGGAATTTTGCATAGCAGTACTCCTACACCAATTACAATTTACAAGGAGCATTAGTATCAGCTGTGTCTCAGAACTTCAATCCAATGTCAGCTGAGTCTCCCAAGTGAGCCAATCATAGCCCTTCCCACCTTTAATTGCAATCCCATAACTGCTTCCCTTTGAGAATTCAAGGTGCTTCCCTGAGAGTTCTCTAATCTGCCAACACAACCTCTAACCCATTCAGGTCATATACACTTTTTAGAAGAATGCAGGGGCATCTCCAGATTTTCTGAATAGGAAGGGCTTCTGGGCAGCTCTCTGATTTGAAGAAGTAGTTATATAACTTGAAGCCAGATACATGGAAAACTTGCTATTTTTCTTAGATTGTATGAACATTCAGATTGTTTTGGGGGTTCCCCTCGTCATAAGCCAACCCTTGGTTTCTCAGCCACAACAGTGACTTGACTTTTCATTTGACCAGGAAGTCCTATTACAATCCAAGTCCCAGAGGGTGGGAGTTAAGTCCACTTCCTTATACAGGCTTTCAGATGTTAGCTATGCTGTGGGATACTGTCTGGCTAGGGCAAATGGTTTTGTGTACAAAATGAAGTTTTCCTTTTATTCGGCCTGAAAATTTTCTATCTATTGACAACTGTCATGATTAGCCATCCTGAAGAACTCTTTTTACTGGCTCAAAAGTATATGTGTTGAATTTTTTAAACTTTTATTCATTCTTTCATTTATTCAATAAATATTTATTGAGAACTCACTACTGTGCATCAGGTATTGTTCTAGGCACTTTGTGAGTACTTGAAAATTGACTATAGATTGATAATAAAATAAAACCAAAATTAGTGCTTTTGATGGGGTTTTTGTGCTTATTTCAACCTATGAATTACAATGTTCTTCAACACTACAGCTTAAGAGTAAATAAAGAAGGGCTAAATGACAGACCTATGGATAAATAGAATAGACTAAATATCTACCTAAAAGTCTTCCTTTGAGCTCACCACCCACATGTGTTTATTCTCTGTCTCTTGTTCTCTCTCTCATTCTCTCTCTCTCCCCCTATCACACTCCTAAGGTTCCCATTCATATTTCCAACTCTATGCTTAATGACAGATACCTCCTGTCAGTGAATAATGTGTTACCACAGATGGGTAGCACACTACCCCCACTTAAACTCATCTTCTGCCTTGGATAGATCACCCACTCAGTTGTAGTACCAATGGGTCCCTTGGGAAGTGGGCACTGAGATGATGTTAGGAGTGCAAGAGGTTTATTGTGTTGTGACTGGAGAAAGGGTGGGTTAATGCTTGTGAGAAATAAAAAGGGAGAGAAAGCAGGATGGGATGGGGAAAAGATCAGATCACCACACAGATCTGACCAAGTCTTGCCAACACAATGAGGAGCAGTGGAACAACGCTTTATCAGGTAGAAACGGCCGGGTCCTAGCACCTCTGTGCTCAGTAGCTGGCTAGTCACTGCCCAGGAAGAGCATAGCTTCATCTGGAAAACTGAAGTGGGTCCTGAAGGCATTAGCAGCTGGAGGCTGTCAAGTGACCACACTCCCCATAGCTAAACATCAAGTTCTATCTTGAAGGAAAATCCAAGCCCAGGCAACCACCGTGTTCTCGAGAACAGAGCCCTAAGGAAATGGAATAAGACACTCCTAAGAATTAGACCATGAACGGGACCAAGAGAAAGAGCTGCCTAAAAGGGATGTAGGAGGACTGAGAAGAGTGACCAAAGGAGATACCCAGAACATCTCTTGGGTACCTGCATCACAGAGGACCCCAAAACACTGTGACAACTGCAGGGAGTGAAGACACGAGCCTAATGTTTTAATAATCTGACCCCAGACCAGGAATCACTCCTGGCTCCACCACGTAAGAACATGGTGATATTGGTCATTACCCAACCTCTCCACATTGCAGCGTCCTTATCTGTACAATGTATTAATGTAAGAGGAGTATTAAAGATTAGAGATAAAGATAAAATCACTATAACATATTAAGTCCTCAATATTTATTTACCATTATTATTGCCATTGTTGTTTTTGCCAGTTGTTGTTCTATTGAAGACCTTGTTAACCTACTTCAGATTTGCCCCAGATTCCCAGGGCAGGGCTGCTAGAATACAGTCTACTTGAGTGGATAAGGCAGACTCTGGAGATCAACTGCCTGACTTCAAATCCCAACTCTACTATCTAAGAGTTGTGAAGTCTTGAGTAATTATTGAACTTCTCAGTGCCTCAGTTTTCTAATCTGGAAGAGAAGGATAACAACAGTACATATTTCCTGAGTTTATTTCAGGAAATGTACTTAGTACAGAGCAAGCCACTTAGTAAGTGCTCAATAAATGGTAGCTGTTAGCACTTAAAAGTATTTTTGCTTTATTATAAAATAAATACATTTTAAAACATTTCGAAAATAGAGCTTTTTTAAACTAAAACAACACCAAAAAATTCCATTTGTTTCCTGTAAAAGACTAAATGCTTCTCAGTTTGTACAATCCCAAATAAACAGTCTACATAGAGTCCGCCAAAATTCTATATTGCTTTCTGCTAACACCTAGTATGTTTTCAACATACTATTTAAATATTCTTTAGTTATTCTTTAATGACTATCTTACAGGTCACTGTAAGGAAAAAAACCTCCATCATCTGCATAAATTCTGAACTTAACTTTCTCCTTGTTCCAGCTCAAAAAGCAAAAATGTATGCAATGGGCTCAAATGGAAAACTGTTGATGCATGTTATTCCTTGGTGTGTGTTTTTAGTTTTGATTCTAGGTACATCCACAGACCATATAACATCTGATTGGAAATCTTTTCAATAATCTAGGTCTTTGGCATCATGTTGACAAAACTGGATGATTGATTGTTCGTGACATATTTTTTAATCCAGATGTTTGGATTTCCTGAAGGCCTGGCCCAAGGGTTGGTTTGTTCTTGGAATGATATTATGGTGCAAGCATCTTGAAATTCAGAACTCTATTTTATAAACCTACTCAGCAAAATGCCCTATACACTTAATCCCATAAATGCTACTTGATTTTTTATTCAACCAAATTGTTAATTGAAAAGGCATTGAGAGGATTCTAGAGATGCAATACTCAGGAAATGTATTAACAACAGAGCACAAAAATGAAGAAACAATCACTAAATGGCATTTACGAATTTTAGGTACAAACTCCAGACTTCCATAGACTTACCTCAAGGCCTGAAAAAGACATGGTTAAGTTACTCTATCTTATGGCTGGATTGTGTTCTGAATGCCTGTTGGTAGTTAGAATGAATTTACCCATTGTCAAAAGTTATAAAGATGGTAAAGTTCCAAGGTTAGTCCACAAAAATCTATTTAACTGGCAACAAAGCTGCATACTATTAACCAACTCCCAGAGCTCTCTGCCTTGAGTCTTCTGGGTCCTGCGTGTCCCAGGACTTTAAAGCACTTAGTTTTAAATAATCCGTAAACTGCTCTAAACCAGGGAGGGCCTAAACTGTAACCCCTGATCTCAACAACTCCAGCCTTAAAGGGCTGACCAGTTGTGGAGAGTAGTGGTGACTCTGTTGCTAGGCAGCTTCCACCTCAAGAAAGCAAGATTACTGGTATGTGGACATACCAGTAATATTTACTGCCTTAATTTTCCCTCCAGTTTATACTTCCCAGAGTCTAATTTCATAACACCTGATATTTCCCACTTTTAATGTCTTTCTAGTCTTATTTTTTTCTTCTTAGTCTTTTGGCTGGTCTTTTAAAGACCAATGTGAAGAATTTTAATATGCAATTATAAACCCACAATGGTCCATAAATTTGGTTCCTCCTTCCCTAACACCAACAAATTGAGTCCTGGAACCACCAATAATTGACCAAAAATATGAAAAATGTTGGTGATTCAATATGAATTAAAGAAAATAAAAAGTAAACTCATATAATATTGAATGTGATATCATCTTGAAAATGGATATATCTCATCTTTATTCATTATTTTCTGGCTCACTATCAGCTCAGGCATTTATTCCCAGAGCCTTCCCTGATCCCACCTCCACCTCCAGCCTCGTTACACGTCTCTCATCTGTGCTTCTAACTTCCTTATGTCTTTCTCTGTGATTGCCCTCACCACATTGCACTAAAAATGTCTATTTATATATCTTTCTCTCTGATTAGACTGTAACCTTCTGGAAGCAAGAACTGTGACTTATCTGTCCTCTCATCCCCTGCACTAGCAAACTGCCTGTATCTAGTGTAGGTGCTCAAGAAGTTTTTATGAATAAATTACCCTCTATCAGGCACCAAACAATATGCAAGATGTTTTTACAAATATTTGGATTTATAACGTAATACTATAAATATTTTTAAATTATAGGTATTATCATATGTAATTCTAGCAAAAAAACCTTATGAGATAGGTAAGACTATTACCAGTTTAGAGGGGTTGAGTCACACCATCAGAAAGGGTCAGAACTGGCACTGAAAGTCAGAGGAAAGGATCTCCAAAGCCCTGTGTCCACCACTCTTTCCCATTGCTTGTATGAGCTATTGGCACTGCAGAATGATGTGTTACTCACTTTTTTCCAAAATAAACCATCTACTTGTTCTCTTCCATTAATAGGTAATCAAGAATTAGTAAGATGTGCTTGCAATTATCTTGTCTTAGACATTACACTTAAGAGTCTAGTCAAGCACACATTTTTTTCTATCAATGTCCAAGTGACAGCATTAACCATGTAGCTTCATTATAATAATTGAGAGAGAATTCCATCAGAAATCTCACAGGCCCTGGGTATGAGCTGCATGGGCTATATATGGAAAACCCTATCTTCTTTGTTAATTATAAGATCTGGTTTTCGTCAGCTGTTAAAAGGGCTTGGAGATGATGTGAAGAGCCCTCTGGCCCTTGTGGGCACCATCAACATGAATTAATAGATGAAATGCAGCCTGCACATGCACTTGGAAAACACCACCAGCTTCTATTCTTCATAGTCTTACATTTTCCACTCACAGGTTCCAGGATCAGAGAGGAAGTCGGGAATCATTAAAAACAACAGCTGAAAAAAGGCAGAAAGGCAGAGTTCACTCATTTCCTAATGGCAACAAAATGATCAGGAGAACAAGTTCAGGACCCCTATGCCTCGTTGCACAGAGTGACAAGATTAAAAAGGATAAGATGTTGCTGCCAAGATGCTGAGGAGCCATCTCAGAGAACTTGGAAGGTGACTCCAAGACCTATGGTCAGAGCATGGACTTCCAGTCAATCCCCTAAATCATATTAAAGATGAGGCCTGCCTTCAGGGATCAACATGAAGGCTCCAGATCAGCATATGAGTGTGAAACACCTGGAAAAAGCAGGGCGAAAATCAAAGCTCATCTCTTAGTGAAGAGGAAATCTAGCCTGATATTGGCTAGGGAAGGAAAGATACCCTGGATTGCTACCTAGGACAGAAGATGCTCTCATGGTGTCTGAGGTCAAACTAAGCACTTTTATCCTCAGAGACCTAGGTTTCAGTATATTTGGACCATTAGATCATTGTAAGAACAGACTCATCCACGTCTACCAATTTTAATTCCTCTGAATTTTTGCCTCTAGCATTCTCTGTGGAATATTACGTCCCATTTTGGGACTACATGAAGAAACCCATGTTCTCAGGTGACCTAGGGACCTCATCCAAATAAAAGAATGCCACCCTTCTTCTCAGATAGTTTGAACTCCATTGACAATTGTCAACTCCATTGACAATTTCTCTGCTGGTCTATGTACAGATTCAGAGCTCAGTTAGGGAAGCTGTTTCTGTCTAGTTCCCCTGCCCCACTGTAAACCTAAAACCTTGCCCTACCAAAGAATGACTGGAAAATGAACTCTTCAGATAAACAAAAATTCTTTACCTAAAATCTAATTCTTTAATGAAGAGGAAATTTTTTCCTTTAGTCCAATAGTAGTCCAATAGTCTCTCTCCCCCCATCCCTGTTATTATTTTTGCTAAGTAATATTTCATAAGTGACAACAGATTGCAGAACACTGCGCTTAGCATTATCACATATCTATAGCTTCAGACTGTATAAATTCAAACAATAAAAGAAGTTTTGTGACCACCAAGAAGACATAGTTGAAAGACCTAAAAAATGCAACAAGGTGTAGATTTTACTAAAATTTTCTGAGTGCCTATTATGTTATGCAAAGTGCTGACGCTCTGTGATAGAGAGAACTTTCTGAGTTGCAAAACATGGCAACCCAATTTAAACTAATAGATGCAAAGTCAAGGGAATTCATTAGAAGACTTCTAGAGGGTTGCACCAAAGCCAGAGTGAAGATCAGCCTAGACTCAGAAATGGAGCTGGGACCGGATGCCCTATCCCTGACCGGACCAAAGAGTCCTTTAGTCCTTCTGTAAGGAGCCAGAACAGACTCTCCCTCTCTCAGTCTACTTTTCTCTATCTGCTTGACTCTTCTTTCTAACTTCAGTCCTTCTTCTGCTCGTAAGTTCATAGCACAGACCACGGTCACCAATAGTCCCTCAGTTTTATATTCTACCATACAAATACTCAAAGGGAGACATCTCCCTGTCTTCTGTCTCTATCTCTCTCCCCTACTTTCTATCTGGGCCTTAAATGGGTCACTAATTTAAGGAGTCCCAAATTAGGCTTGAAGATAGTGAACTGCCAATAATATAACTTAACCGATTTCAGAAAAATATACAACAAAATTTCCATGATGTCATTAAGGATAAGATAGTGAAAGAAAACAAATATTACATTAAAACCACAAGGTTTACATCACTGAAAAGCACAAAGATTTGCAAACCCATGAATGGAGTAACAAAGAATTATGAAAAATAAAGACAGCGAGAAAACAAAGCTCAGATCACTATGTAGATTTGACCAAGTCTCAGACAAACTAAAAGGCAGCTCCGAAGCAAAGAGTGCCTATTAGAGGAGGTCAGGATTGGACAGAAATGGCCAGGCCCTAGTACCCCCTGCCATGCTCACTCATTGGCTGGAGGCTGGCCGAAAAGAGTAGAGCCATAGCTTGAAAACTGAAGCCAATAACAGCAGGAAATTGTCTGCTAACTGCACTTATTGCACCTGAATAGCAAATTTTTTCTTGAAGAGAGGTTTAAGTGACACAACTCCACTTCAGCAGTGTATAAAAGTAGAATGATAGCAAGGCATATAAAAGCCTGCATTCCCACCAGCAGAGAGGACATGTTCATTTTCTTGTACCCTTACCAACCTTGAATATTACATGTGGTTGATTTTTTTTAGATTTTCAAGTTTTCTGTACATAGTATTTTCTTGCAATTTAAAAGAATAAAAATTAATTTCCATAAATATGGTTACAAAAAAAAAACGTAGAATGATGTTTACCATTTTTTAGCTGCTCCGAAGCCATCCCTCTTTGTAAGAGCAACCCAGTTTTTGTTCGGGGTAAGTTGCACATTGTACTGTGTCAATGGAAGAGCAATGCCAGTATTATAAGCTGAATTGTGCCCCTCCGACACACACCCACACAAATTCATGTGTTGATGTCTTAATTTCTAGTACTTTAGAATGTAACTATATTTGGAGATAGGGTCTTTAAAGATATAAATTAAAATAGCATCATTAGAGTGAGCCCTAATCCAATATGAATGCTGTCTTTGTAAGAGGACATTTAGACACAGACACATAGAGAGGGGAGACTAAGTGAAGATACATGGAGAAGCTGGTCATCTGCAAACCAAGAAAAGAGGCCTGGAAAAGATTCTTTCGTCACAGCCCTCAGAAGGAACCAACCCTCCTGACACCTCAATGTTGGATTTCTAGCCTCTAGAACTACAAGAAAATAAATTTCCGTTGCTTAAGCCACGCAGTCTGTGGTATTTTGTTACTGCAGCCCTAGAAAATTAATACAATCAGGCTTCACTATGAAAGAAAAGAGGAAAAGATTCTTCTCCAGGATATAGCTGGGAGAAAGCTCATGATGTAAGCTTGGCCAATCAGAAGCCAACTCTCAAGACACTGAATTCCATCCCGAGGAGGGAGAGAAGACAGAGGTGCAGTTGGCAGTCATTCATGGCTGCTTCTGGTCACTCTGGCTGTGGACAGCTTGCTATGCCCCTGACTCTTTAGACAGCACCCCTACCTACCTACCACCTGCCCCTTCTCATGAATATTTCCCTCCCCACTAGTATCATTCCAGTAAATTCCCCAGTCAGGGTCTGATCCTTCAACCAGGATTCCTAATTGACACAGAAAGTTTATCTATTACTAAATAAATTAATTTGGCAGCAAAACACAATGTGGAGAAACTGTTCATTGTTCAGGTAACAAACACATAAATATACAATTTACCACCCTTCAAAAATAAATCACTCCAGAAGGCAGGTATAAAAATAATCTTCTTGAATGGTTTAAGAAGCAAATTTTGAGACATTACTAGTAAGAGAGATTTTCCCATAATTATTATGGTAGAGAAAATATGCCTGCTTTTTCAAATTTTTAACCATTTTTTATAAACTAAAATTGTACTACATTTGCCCTTGCCTTCTTCCTAATTTGACTTTAGAAAGTCACAGGTAAAGATTTGTGAAACTAAGTAGACTTTTCACAATTTGCTGTGGCATTAAAGTGGTTGTGTTTTTTGGTTCCAGGTCTTCTATTTTGAGAAAGAATAACACAAATAGACCTCTTTCTGTACTAGCCTCAGACCAGAGGCCAGAGCATAAAATCACATTATCTCAAAACCAGAGCTGATACAACTAACTGTATGGTGCCCAGATTAGCCACTATTTAAATAATTGCATGTTAACAATATTGATGAATGATGCAGTACTACCTAAAGTAAATCTCTAACAGGGTAACTACCCTTGGTCTAATTCTGGTCAATATTTTTTGCAGTGACCTATGCAAAGAGTAGGAAAGTGTGCTTTTCAAATTTAACAAGCACAAAACTAAAAAAGATAACCAATATGTTAGACATACAAGTTAAAATTTTAAATGGTATTGATTTTTTTAATTGGAGTATAGTTGCTTTGAAATATTGTGTTAGTTCATACTGTACAGCGAAGTGAATCAGCTATTCACACACATATATCGCCTCTTTTTTGGATTTCCTTCTCATTTAGGTCACCACAGAGCACTGAGTAGAGTTCCCTGTGCTACACAGGTTCTCATAAGTTATCCATTTTATACATAGAATCAATAGTGTATATATGTCAATCTCAATCTCCCAGTTCATCCCATTCCTCCTTCCCCCTTGGTATCCATAGATTTGTTCTCTACATCTGTGTCTCTGTTTCTACTTTGTAAATAAGATCATCTATACCAATTTTTTCAGATTCCACATATATGTGTTAATATATGATATTTGTTTTTCTCTGACTTACTTCAGTCTGTATGACAGTCTCTAGGTCCATCCATGTCTCTACAAATGACCCAATTTCATTCCTTTTTATGACTGAGTAATATTCCATTGTATATATGTACTACATCTTCTTTATCCATTCCTCTGTTGATGGACATTTAGGTTGCTTCCATGACCTGGCTATTGTTAAAAAAACATGGAACGCTTCACGAATTTGTGTGCCATCCTTGCACAAGGGTCACGCTAATCTTCTCTGTATGGTTCCAATTTTAGTATATGTGCTGCCAAAGCAAGCACTAACTGGTATTGATTGACACAATATAAAAACATTAAAAGATGACATTTTTAAATGTCTTGAATTCAGTATCAAAATCTTGAATTTAGTAACAAAACTGCAATGGCAATATATGTGGTTTTAAAATGCTCCGGACAGTTCTATTTTTAGTTTTTTAAGGAACCTCCATACTATTCTCCATAGTGGCTGTATCAATTTACATTCCCACCAACAGAGCAAGAGGGTTCCCTTTTCTCCACACCCTCTCCAGCATTTATTGTTTCTGGATTTTTTGATGATGGCCATTCTGACCGGTGTGAGATGGTATCTCATTGTAGTTCTGATTTGCATTTCTCTAATGATTAATGATGTTGAGCATTCTTTCATGTGTTTGTTGGCCATCTGTATATCTTCTTTGGAGAAATGTCTATTTAGGTCTTCTGCCCATTTTTGGATTGGGTTGTTTGTTTTTTTGTTATTGAGCTGCACGAGCTGCTTGTAAATTTTGGAGATTAATCCTTTGTCAGTTGCTTCATTTGCAAATATTTTCTCCCATTCTGAGGGTTGTCTTTTGGTCTTGTTTATGGTTTCCTTTGCTGTGCAAAAGGTTTTGAGTTTCATTAGGTCCCATTTGTTTATTTTTGTTTTTATTTCCATTTTTCTAGGAGGTGGGTCAAAGAGGATCTTGCTGTGATTTATGTCATAGAATGTTCTGCCTATGTTTTCCTCTAAGAGATTGATGGTGTCTGGCCTTACATTTAGGTCTTTACTCCATTTTGCATTTATTTTTGTGTATGGTGTTAGGGAGTGTTCTAATTTCATTCTTTTACATGTAGCTGTCCAGTTTTCCCAGCACCACTTATTAAAGAGGCTATCTCTTCTCCATGCCTCCTTTATCAAAACTAAGGTGACCATATGTGCATGGGTTTATCTCTGGGCTTTCTATCCTGTTCCATTGATCTTTATTTCTGTTTTTGTGCCAGTACCATACTGTCTTGATTACTGTAGCTTTGTAGTGTAGCGTGAAGTCAGGGAGCCTGATTCCTCCAGCTCCATTTTTCTTTCTCAAGATTGCTTTGGTTATTCGGGGTCTTTTGTGTTTCCAACAAATTGTGAAACTTTTTGTTCTAGTTCTGTGAAAAATGCCAGTGGTAGTTTGATAGGGATTGCATTGAATCTGTAGATTGCTTTGGGTAGTAGAGTCATTTTCACAATGTTGATTCTTCCAATCCAAGAACATGGTATATCTCTCCATCTGTTTGTATCATCTTTAGTTTCTTTCATCATTGTCTTATAGTTTTCTGCATACAGGTCTTTTGTCTCCTTAGGTAGATTTATTCCTAGGTATTTCATTCTTTTTGTTGCAATGGTAAATGGGAGTGTTTCCTTAATTTCTCTTTCAGACTTTTCATCATTAGTTTATAGGAATGCCAGAGATTTCTGTACATTAATTTTGTATATGCCACTTTACCAAATTCATTGACTATGAGTTTTCTGGTACAGTCTTTAGGATTCTCCATGTATAGTATCATGTCATCTGCAAACAGTGACAGCTTTACTTCTTCTTTTCTGATTTGGATTCCTTTTATTTCTTTTTCTTCTCTTACTGCTGTGGTTAAAACTTCCAAAACTATGTTGAATAAGAGTGGTAAGAGTGGGCAACCTTGTCTTGTTCCTGATCTTAGTGAAAATGGTTTCAGTTTTTCACCATTGAGGACGATGTTGGCTGTGGGTTTGTCATATATGGCCTTTATTATGTTGAGGTAAGTTCTCTCTATGCATACTTTCTGGAAGGTTTTTATCATAAATTGGTGTTGAATTTTGTCGAAAGCTTTTTCTGCATCTATTGAGATGATCATATGGTTTTTCTCCTTCAATTTGTTAATATGGTGTATCACATTGATGATTTGCATATATTGAAGAATCCTTGCATTCCAGGGATAAACCCCACTTGATCATGGTATATGATCCTTTGGATTGGATCTGTTGGATCTGTGCTGTTGGATTCTGTTTGCTAGTATTTTGTTGATGATTTTTGCATCTATGTTCATCAGTGATATTGGCCTGTAGTTTTCTGTCTTTGTGACATCTTTGTCTGGTTTTGGTATCAGGGTGATGGTGGTCTCATAGAATGAGTTTGGGAGTGTTACTCCTTCTGCTATATTGGTATGATTTTTTTATATTTGTAATTTTTATGTTCTTAGGTGTCCCGGTTGCATGTACATGGTACATGCATGATATATCTCTGCAAATATATATAATAACATCAGTTCACTTTCTTTGTAATCAAAGATAACGCTACTATGAAAGCAACCTACTTGTGTGTGTAGATGTGGACTTTGGGCCATCTTTCTATGAACAGCCACTTCCTGGCATCCAATGCAACAGATTATTGAGAGCTGGAATGATTCCCAGGAAAGTGTATTGGAATTTACTTTATTTTCTCATTAAATTCAGGCAATTGCAGCGCATAGTATAAATTACACCTAAACTTAAATTACATGTTTTCCTTTAGCCAAGGGAGAATTCTTTTCTATTGTAATCTTCACAAGTGTATCTATAAATCCATAAATGAAAGGGGAAACTTTCTTTATATTCCCAAATAAATATCAGTGTGAGATTTTGCAATATGCTAACATTTAATCTTGCCTCATTGAGAAATGACTGTTCCGTGTAAGTGATTTTTCTAGTTAATTGTCAGAAGCTCCTGATAGAGTTATTTATCCATGAAATTTTAACTATATTAATGAGACTACCTCATAAATGTATTACATTTGTCTGCATTCGTGAATGGAGCATAATAAATTATATTTAGCTTTCTTCCCTTATGATTTCAATCAAAAGTTACATATTTGTAATGGGCTGAATGGTGGCCCAAAAAATATATGTCATGTATGGCATGGGCTGAATTGTGCCCCCCACATTAACACGTTGAAGCCTTAACTCCCAGTATGTCAGAATGTGACTGTATGTGGAGAAAAGGTCTTTAAGGAGGAAATTAAGTTAAAATGAGGCCTTTAGGGTGAGCCAAACTGACTAGTGTCCTTATAAGAAAAGGAAATTTGGACACACAAAGAGACACCAGGGACACATGTGCAGAGAGGAAAGAACACATGAGGACACAATGAGAAGGGGGTAGTCTACAAGCCAAAGAGGGAGACTTGGGAGACATCAAACCTGCCAACACCTTGATCTCAGGCTGCTAGCCTCCGGGACTGTGAAACAATAAACTTTTATTGTTTAAGTTACCAAATCTGTGGTATTTTGTAATGGCAGCACTAGAAAATCAATACAACATCCTAATCCCTAGAATCTGTGAATAGTACCTTACATGGCAAAAGAGTGAATATTACTTTATAGGGCAAAAGGTGTGACTAAGTTAAGAATCTTGAAAAAAGGAGATTATCCTGTATTATCTGGGTAAACACCAAATGCCATCACAAGTATTCTTATGAGAGAGGCAGATGGAGTTTAGAGACACACAGAGAAGGAGGTGATGTGAAATGATGCAGCCACAACCCAAGGAATGCCAACAGGCACTAGAAGCTGAAAGAGGCAAGGAACAGAATCTCTCCTAGCGGCTCTAAAGGGAGTTCAGCCCTGCCCAACTTCCGGCCTCCAGAACTGTGAGAAAATAAACTGCCCTTTTAAGTCACCAAATTTGTGTTTAATTGTTATGGCAGTCTCAGAAAGCAAATATGATAGCACACTTGGTTTTAATACAGTGATGTTCTCATGACTCTCAGCATATGGAGTTTCTAATTGACTATTCTGTATTTGTGATTGTATTGGAAGCACTTGCTCTTTTTCTGATAGTATCAATATAAACATGTTGTTTCCACTGTTTCATTCATTTAACATAAAAACATGCACCACAAATTATTTTTGAGAGTCAAAGGCTATTATGAGCTTCCTTATCTCCCACTACCTTCCTTTCCTCAATTCTTTTAATCTATTTTTTCTAAAATTTATTAAATAACAGTCCATATGTTCAAAGTTTAAATTAAATTTGCTTTAAATTAATATTAGACCATTAAGAGCAACTCTATGTGCAATGCAAAGCTTACAGCTTCACAAGTATTTTCTTTTTCTGACATGACCTCCCTTAACTTTCAGATAAATAGTATGTTGTTTACCATATTTTTGAGGTTTCCAGAACATTTCCACAAGTTTGATCACCAACTATGAACACATTAGTGTAAAATTATCAGATGACTTCCTTAAAAAAATAATTTTTATTTTATTTTCCCAAAAGGAAATTTTATCCTGTAAGTGTGCTATTTAGTATCTTTGTTGATTCTTTCAGACCTTGTTTAAGATCTTGAAAATCTAGTACAATCATTTTGATTCATTTAAAGCCAAAGAATGGAGTTTGGATTGCCAACATAAAAGTACATTTCTTTTCATGAAAATAAACTTGCTTCAGTATAATTTTAGCTAAACACAGATTTACAATGCTTAACAAAGAAAACCTCATTTGGAAAAACCTCATTGGTAAAATTTTTAAAATTTTACTATGATAACTTAGTAACCAAGTTCATAATATAGTCAATCAACTTCAACCTTATAAGTATTTAATATGTGGCTACTTAATGTCATGCACTCTGCTAGAAGCTAAGTGCTACAGATTCATATATATATAATTCCATATAGTACACAAAATTTTGCATATTATATAAATATAATATATTAAAGAATTTCTGGTGCTTCAGAGTTCAGGAGTAGAAATTAGCAGAAGTAGCCAGTTATCTTAGATTCTGGTGAATAAAAGAACAGAAGTGCCTCATGAGTGATAGACCAAACTAAGCCTCACTGCTTAAAGCTGAGACTGGAATGAGGGTCCAATAACTGTGAGAGCAGCCTGAAAAAAAAAAAAAAAAACCTGTAGGTGAAAACTACCTGGGGCTATAATTTAAGTAAACCTGTGATCTAAAGGAGACAGATTTGACCTCTAGGTAATGAACAGGAGCAAACTATACTCTGAAACAGACTCCCTGATATAAAGAACAAACTAGTGGTTATCAGTGGGGAGAGGGTAGGAAGGGGTAAGATAGGGGTAAGGAACTAACAGGTACAAACTCCTATGTGTAAAATAAATAAGCTACAAGGATATATTGTACAGCACAGGGAATATAGCCAATATTTTATAGTAACTTTAAATGGAGTAAATCTATAAAAATTTTGAATCATGTTATACACCTGAAACTAATATAATACTGTAAATATTGTAAATCAACTATACTTGAATAAAAATAAACAAATAATTTAAAATACAATGTTAATTTAAAAAATAAATTCATTTGATATTTTTATAAACTTCGAGGAATGCAGCTATTTCCTACATTTTAGCATTTATGATATAGCTTAAACAAGTGACAATTCAAATATTCCTTTCCTGATTCTTTATTCCATTCCTCAACATTATCCATATGTTGATATTTCATTAATTAAAACAGAAACTGGATGTTTAAAGCCTGCTGCGAAGTCTGATATCAATTCCATTAGATCAACCATTTTCTAATCTCTTGAAATCTTTTCCAATTTTATGCCTTAAAAATAGGTCCTTATCCAAATTCTAGATGGCACCAGGAGACAGAAGCATTGACCAAAACGAAATGAGCCCACCACAGAAAGTTCTTTTGCTCTCTTATGAAAATTGTGAGTTATAAATAACACTATTTGAAAAGCACAAATCAAATGGTAACATTAGACTAAGGGGGTATCATCACAGAAATTTTAATTACATCCTTAGTTCTGCTATTTTGACTTCTGCCCTCTTATTAGTAAGTTTTATGACTTAAAAGCTCATCACAAGATTTCAATCCCAATTTTCTTGACTTTAACATGTCCCAGAAGTACGAAGTTCTTTCTTTTTTATTCCTACTGGGGGAGTATAACAATTATATTATTTCTTGTGAGTTTTCCCAATGTTAGCATTCAATCTGAGTCAATTCAGATAACAAATCTTTGTGCTACATCTGTGCTCAAACTAGACATTTAATTTTCAGGATACCATATTTTAATCAGTCATCAGGGGACTCTTATCTGTCTTTAGTCTGGCTGTTTCAGAGGTAATTGGCATTAACAGAGCACTGAGGTTATTCCTGCTCTAATCTCAAAGTTAGCAAATTAGTGTATCTGAAATTGCAGATATAAAATGACCCTGAATGTCTAACCTAAGAGGTGGTGGGCCAAGACCCAGTTTGCATGCACTTATGAAAGGAACCCTTTCTAAGGATAGAAAGAAAAACAATGCTTCCACTTTTCATAGGAAAAATAATAAAGAGCCATTCATATCCTCTAGATAATCACTAATCCAAAAATTCCACCTGTGATGAAAATACTACCATCATGGTCAATTTCAAGCTTCTAACATGTCATCCCATAGAGTTGGGAAGAGATGCTAACAAACAGCTCTTGTGCCGTATGAGCTGGTTCCAGTATCCCAACTGTGACCAGGACACAAAAAAAGACAGTCAAAAAATATGTAAGTGCCTGTGAAGTACCAGGCTACATCTTGACCATACTGACTAAAACAAGGACAAGAGACATGTCTCATTTGCTTCCGTTTTTTCCCATAATGTCAACTCTAGTGTGGCTTACACAACAGATGCACAAAACACATGTGTGAACAGAACTAGTAAATTCACTCAGAGTGAATGCTCAGTGTCTATTCTGCATGATTACTTCAAGATCACCCCAGAGTTCACCCAAACCTCAGCCTACATTTTTCAACATACTAACATTGATACCCAGCCAAAATTTCCATCTTCTTCTGGTCCTGCCAGATTATTACCTAATTCAATTCCTCTCAGCTTTCAATCTGGAGTCCTTCCCTAGCTACATTTTCACCTCTCTCCCAGTTTCCTGGCCCTCTGTGGCTTCCAGGTCTTTCTGTCTCATATGCTACCCTAGGTAGCTCCCACCAGGTCATCAATGCAAGCAGGCCCCAGAGCCTTAGAACACACTTAATACATCTTCTTCTGATTTTTCTTGATTTTTGCCTCTGTCTTCTTTGAGCATTGTTCTTTGGAACTAGTAAAATTTATCCAACTTTTCTTGATTCCAATCTCTGACCTTGAATCTCATTCCCCAAGACTCTTGCTGGTACTAACCACAGCTTCTTCCTGAATTCCCTTAGTGCTTCTAGCTCCTCAGGTGCATTCACTCTTTAATCTGGCGTTATGCTGAGCTACTCTTGGAAATTCCTTTTAATTAATCATATTTGAATCTGATTCTATGTGAATATTCCCGTAGGTATGATACTGATTGACTCTTTTTTTTATGAGACAAATTAATAAAATGTCCACTGATTTGATTTGCCTGTGTTACTTACTGAGCCATCCTCTTTTAAATGAGGCTCCAATCAAAGCCACATAGCTTCAAATCACTGGGTTACTTCACAATGTTACTTCTTTTTCTTAATTCAACCACTCTATTCCATTCTTTCCCAAAAATGTGAAGAGCAAGAATGTCATTCCATTCTGCAAATTAAAGCCTAGAAGAAGGACTTCCCTGGTGGCGGAATGGTTAAGAATCCGCCTGCGAATGCAGGGGACACGGGTTCAAGCCCTGGTCCAGGAAGATCCCACATGCTGTGGAGCAACCAAGCCTGTGCACCACAACTATTGAGCTTTCGCTCTAGAGCCCGCGAGCCACAACTACTGAAGCCCGCACGTCTAGAGCCCAGGCTCCGCAACAAGAGAAGCCACGGCAATGAGAAGCCCATGCACCGCAATGAAGAGTAGCCCCCGCTCTCCACAACTAGAGAAAGCCCACATGCAGCAACAAAGACCAGCACAGACAAAAATAAACAAATTTTAAAAATAAAAATAAAGCCTAGAAGAAAATTAGGAAAGAAGCTGCAATTTTCTTTAAGTAAACCCAGCAACTAATATTTAAACTAAAGACTAAGAAAACGTGTAGGTGTTATTGACTATACCAAAATTTTCACTCTAGGATACCTTTGGAACCTCCCTCTTCTGCTTTCTATAGCTCATTTCTGAAATTGCTAGACTGTTACTGTAAAGTGGTCAGTCCCTGCTCTCATGGAGTTTTACTGAAACTAGGACACAAAGCACAGCCAACTCCAAGCTTAGTCAAGTCAAGCAGTGACAAAAAAGAATTCAGGTACAGACACCTGCTGACTTGAGAAATCTAGCCTTAGCAATCTGAGGGGTAGCTGATGCAGCAGCTCAAAGACCAGTACAGGAATCCTAGAAGTCTGACACATGTCACGAAGCCTAAATCAGAAGTAAAGCCAAGGAATTAAGGGAAAACTCCAGGTCTAGCCTCAGAAAGAAGAAGATAAAATTGGAGAATCAAACCAACCACAGAGCAGGTACATGAGAGTCTCAAAAACCTGCTGTGCCCCTCTGGTGGGGGCCTTTACAGCCATATACTCGTGAATGGTTTAACACCTATTACCCATAGAGTCCTTGCAGAAACATGAATTTCTTGAGGCTAACTGTATTAATATTATTTAACTTTAGCAATAAGGGTTTATATTTTCATGTATGAATTTACTGTTTAACATTTATTAATCAGTTCATTGCTTTTGTGTGGTAGAGGCTTACATGAAATGGTGAAAATCTGATGAAATCTGGCACTCAAAATAAATTTTAACAAGAAATAGTGGGAAATAATCTCAGTGAAATGATAAGAGATTGGTGATCTTCTAAACAGGATTTTTAGGTATACTTTTTTGTTAAACAGTTTAATTTTTTGAAAAATCCATAAGATGTGAGAGACAATGTTTTAAATTGAATAACTTTAAAAACATTATATTTTTTAGTGAATGATATTGTATAATCAAAATTTAGAACTTATAATCAAGTTCCAAAGTCAGGAACATTTTTTTAATGTACATTATGATAATATTTAAGATTAAGAGCTAAGTTTTGCCAAATGCCTGAAATGTACCACACAGATGTACCAGCAAACCAAAGGGAACCCCAACAAGAGGGTCTCATATTATAGGGTTCATAAACCATCATTTATAGTCCCCATTTATGAAGTCACAAAGTTCTTGGTTACCTCATTGTTCCTGCAAGTTACTATAACTATAGGGTTTTTAAGACTCTAGTTAGAAAATTATGAATTCTGGTTTTTAATCTGTTGGTTGGCATCAAAATACTACTTCCCCGAAAGTCCATATTTTACAAGCAGATATCAAACACCAATAAATTAAAACTTAGAGGACAAAAACACCAAGTCTTTCAAGTTATAGAAATTACAAAATAGGGACTTCCCTGGTGGCACAGTGGTTAAGAATCCACCTGCCAATGCAGGGGACGTGGGTTTGAGCCCTGGTCCAGGAAGATGCCACATGTCGCGGAGCAACTAAGCCCGTGTGCCACAACTACTGAGACCATGCGCCTAGAGTCCATGCTCCACAACAAGAGAAGCCACCGTAATGAGAAGCCAGCACACCACAACGAAGAGTAGCCCCCGCTCGTTGCAACCAGATAAAGCCCACATGCAGCAACAAAGACCAAACACAGCCAAAAGAAAAAAAGAAAAGAAATTACAAAATAAAACTTTCCCACCCTGGAGATGGCATTGCCAGCCTGTATTTTTAGTCATAAACATGTGACATTTCAGCTTTTCACACAAATGTCCATAACCACCCTCTTTTTCATGCAAGGACAGAATTTGTCTGCCTTCCCTTTCTTGGAAATGTCCCTGAGAGGTCTACTATAGTTAGGCAGTGGTAAACTGTGTCAGGAAAACAAGTACCCCAAGCTTCAGTCGTGAACAAAGCATCAGGAGAGGTGAAACCAAGGATCACATGTCAAAGATGTTGCCATTTTCTACCAAGCCCATCGAAACACTCAAGAAGTCAGCACATCCCTCTTTCACTCCCTGACTTATCACAACAACTGCTTCAAGCAATTTCTACCAGGTGATCAGGCTTATCCCAGACTACCTTAGAGAAACCAGAGAAGGACAAAATAAATAAATCACTTGGACAAGAGAAATTACCATTTCCATGACCATCCCGGGCTCAAAGACGAGGATTTATCTCAATAAGTAGGGATATAATGTACTTAATAATGAGATATTGTGTTCATTTTAAAATACTTGGTCTACCTCTTTTCCCACAATCTCTTGCTTTTCAACACTCTTTAGCCACCAAGTGATATCATTAACAGTGGTAGGGCTGCAGCAATATTCTCAAATCTCAGTATCGAAGTATGTTTCTTGGGCATGTATGTGGCTGTCAGTTTTACTTATCTGTGACTCTAGCTCTGGTTAGGAAGATGTTCATTCCTGAAACAGATCTCCACTGGCCCCATGTTACCATGCAACAGACATCAGCTCTGCCTCGGGAATTTTTCTTGTTTTCAGTTTAATGTCTATGAGACATTATTTTTAAGCAATTCACATATTTTGGGGCGGATTTCACATCACCACTTCGTGAAAATTTAATGAGCTTCTATTACTAAAAGTAATTTGGAGTCACAAAGTACCAAAAAAGGGCATGGTCCACTTATCCCAATCTGACTCTGTTTGTATCTCATTGACCCTTCTTATACTCATTTGCCTTACTATCCATGGAGCAGGCATAATGAACAAGTTCCCATGAGCCAACTTCAAGCAACCTGATGTTAGGTAGGCAGTGAGAAGCAGAAAGTCTCTCTAAATTCCATTCAGCAAGAAACCACTGAGTACTTAATTTCCCTACACTATGCTAAGCATCTTGAGGCAAATAAACTTCTAAAAAAGATTCTTTGACTTCAAGTTGCTTATAATCTTGTTGTGGTAATTCATACATCAATTGGTCAAACAACAAAGGAGGTAGAATATGATTGATATAACCAAGAAATCCCCCTACACACACATGCTCCAGCTTCTGGAATGTGAAAGAATGCCAAGACTGTGAATTCCATCTTCCTTCTCTTCTTCCAAAAATGGCCCTATGCTTTCAAAATATACTGGACCTTCAAACTCTTAAGGAAAAATGCTTAACATTCCAAAGAATTATCCCCACTTTTCCTACACATCATTTGGCAGTTGGCATTTTTCTTCATATATGGAGGAATCAAGGAGGAAACTAGAAATGGGGTCAGTGTCATGGAGTTCAAGTGAAAGGACTTTGAGAAGTACGAATTCTATGCAAGAACTGTAGGAAACTGTTACATAACTGGCTGAGGGCAAAAACATGAAGACATCAGAAGGCTCGTTTTTCTGCTCAGAAAAGAAGTCAAAGGAGCACCTATCTGATGAGACTGTAATGGAAAATTGGCCCATGGAGTTACAGGATTAGTGAAACATCGATGTGAAAAAACCCCACCTCACCTATCAGTCATCCTATTTGAGCTGTATCCAACATAAACACAGCCAATATTAACTGATCATGCAAAGGGATCAAACATAATTATCATTTAATCTGTAACAGTGTTCTTCAATTTAATTATAGTGGAGAATCCTAGTATACATGAACAAATTATCAAGTTAAACTATTACATAAATGCAGCAAAGAACATAATATTTAAAGTCATGATTTTTAATTAAAGAAAAAGGTACCACCATATGGAACCCTCTCCATAAGCTACATTACTCAATAACTGTAACCATTTCTAACTTTAGTTGAGGGGAATTAATCAAAATCCAGTATCTTTAAATCACTCAGAAGCAGAATTTGGTTAATTGAAATGTTATGTTCAGGCTAACCTATCCAGATAAAATGTGTTATGAATCTATCATGTGGACAATATCTATGCAGGTAACTTAAGCATTTTATGCTAGCTTCATAACCTGATTCTGTGGAGAAGGGATATAGATGGGGCAGTGGAAGAGAGGACTACTAATCTGTAGTAATAGGTTTCTAAAACTTAACTTCTTTGTACTCATCCAGGGCTCTGAATCCATCCATACACATCACAAGAAATGTGATATCCACACACATATCATTAGATTCACTTTCCAAAATATCAGCAACTACCAGGAATTGAACACTCACTGTAGGCTTAGTTTATAAACACTAACCCTAATCTTGCAACATCCCTGTAACAGGCTTCATTGTTGCACCCATTTTATAAATGAGGAAGTAGAGACTCAGAAGAGTTAAATGAGTTGACCAAGGTTACACAGCTAGTGAATGATCAAGCTAAGACTGGGACGTAGGTCTGAGAATAAAGTTTGTGTACCCCATCCACAAGGACAAGCTATATGGCAGGTAACAAAGAAGAAAAGGATACAGAAATAAGGTTTGTCTCTATCTGGGCAATTTGTCCTGGATTACAAACTCCTGGAGGCAGGGTGGCATCTGTTCCCACCTTCTTCTCCTTGTACAGCCCTGAGCTGTGTAAGTAGGTGCTATGGGAAGTCATTTTGGTAATGAGAACAAGGAAGAAGCAAGAACACCAATAATAGCAGGAGCCTAATTCCCTGTTTTGCCTCTGAATTTATAAAAGGTCCTATGAATGATACGCAGGAAACAGAAATATATAGTCTCTGAGTCTTGGTGACAACACACAACTCTCCATGCATCTGTCAACACTACTATGTTAATGGACAAATGTCTGAACAAAGGAGGCATTAAATCATTGCCAGAGACCACTTGTCCCAACTTTCATTGTATTGTAGGAGGAGAAAGGGCAGATGTCTGAGTGTCCCACCTTCCTCAAACCCAATGCTCCTCTACGTCTCCTCTGCAGCTCAGACCTCATCAGTCTCGGAATTTTCTGTGCAGCAAAAACCAAAGGGAAAATGAATGCCGAACAGCTATTGCTGTCACTGCCTTCCCCTCAGTCATTTCCCTATCAGCTGTTGGCAGAGCAGACCGTGTAGGCTGACGAGATCTGAGGAAGGATGAGGGATGAGATGTCAAGTCAGGGAATGCAGCTGCCTGCACCCGGCGGCTTTGACACGCGCAGCAGGCAGCGCCCATCAGCTCGCTGGGTCGGAGACAGCGAGCAAACCCAACTGCAGCAACAGAGAGGAAGAGACAGTAGAGCGCGTGAAAAGATCAGCACGCTCAGCCTGCCAAGGACCTCCCTCCCTCTCTAGCCCCAAACACACGTTCCTTCGTATTAAGAGCACCGGAAATTGCAGCAGTGATCAAGTTGTCAGGTCTAACATTCCTCTCCAAAGGAGAGCCTGGTGGGAAAGCAACGCCCTAGGCATTCCCCTCGCTGTCTGCCAGGTCAGAAAATTCTCCAAGGTCAGCAGCCCTGCAGCAATGTCTTATCCGCAAGAAATGGGATTGGCATTTCCGGTTTTCCAGTAAAGCAACAGTACACCCTGGGACTTTTTAAAGTAGGAATACACATACACATACACACACACACACACACACACACACACACACACACACACACTCAAAAGAAATAACTAGGCCTAGTCTATGGCTGGGTGACATTCTCTTATTCCTCTTGCTTGAATCCCTATGCCTGTTACCTAAACCTTGCTCACCATGACCCTCTACACAAATGCACTTAATCTCACCATCACATCTTTGACATGGTTAATATCAGTTTTGATATAAGAGAAATATGTGCAGGCAGGAGAAAGAGCACTGGAAAACATTCAGAGCAATATACTGCATGGGAAGAAAAGATTTGCTGGGATGTTCTGGAGAAAGCTTCCTGGGAAATTGGCATCTGAAGCAAACAGAAGCATGGAGAATGGAGGCCCCAGAAGGGCTAGCCTTTGAACATATTCTTCTCTATTTCCTACTGTGCTAAAAAATAAGAGGAGAATCATGTTTCCACAGCAGTGGGCTTCATTAACAGGGAAAAACATGAATTCTCAGAAATTTTGGCTGGAAGAAGCCTTATGCATTTTCCATTCCAGGGACTATGAACTTTAACCTGCCACAGAATCACCTGGATGCTTGCTAAACCACAGATTTCTGGGCCTTCCAAAGGTCTAGGGTGGGGCTGAATAATCTGCATTTCTAACAAGTTCCCAGGTGATGCTGATTATAATGGTCTAAGGATTACACTGTAAGAACCACTGATCTAATCCAACATTAAGTTTTTAAAGGAGACAACTAAATTTAACAATTATTTATTAAGTACCTACTATGAGTAAGATTTTGGACCAAACATTAAAGACAAAAAGAATTTTATACTAAATTAAATTCCAGATTGATTAAAGATTTAAATGTTTTAAAAATTTTATGAAGCTACTAGGATATAATTCCAGAATGAGGAAGGACTTTTGGGAAATGACAGCAAAGGTAGAAACAATAAAGGAATAATATAAAAGAAAACTAATAAGGAATTTTTTCTATATAAAATTATTAAAAGTCAAAGCACACCAAAATAAAAATTATGACAAAATAAAAAATTGTGAAAAAGAATTTGTAATCAATATGACAGATAAAATGCTATATTCTTAAAATGCGCAGAATCCATCAGGACATACAAACACCTTCAGAGAAATATTAACAAAGAAACAACTGGGCAATTTACAAAAATAAATACAAATGGCAAATTAGTATATTGAAACATTTACTTACAGTAATAAAGAAAATTAAACATTGTTTTTCAATAATGAATTTGGCATATAAAAATATTGAATGTTGGCACAGCTGACTTTCACATGATGATGGAGCATTTATAAGCTGCTGTTATCATTCTTATGTTAGTTGAGTTTACACTAGCTGCTATTACAACAAACCTGAAAGTGAACAAAAGCTTAAACATAAATGCATGTATTTCTTGCCCACACTAAGTCCAAGAAAGTGCTTCATAGTGGCAGTAGGCTCGTCTCCAGTGATTCGGAGAGTCTGCTTCCTTTTTTCCTTCTGTCTGGTGCCTCCACCACCTTCAACATAGTGGCTTATTAGTTCACAATCAAGCCAAAAATGGGAATAGCATGAAAAATAGCTTTACAAGTGGCTATGGGAGAGTCTTGGAATGCATAAATTTCATTCACATTCCATTGGCTAAAAATCATTCATATGGTATGTGAATGATATATCAATAAAACTGTTATTCTTATTTTAATGTAGAAAGAGGATTTAGAGAGTATGGTGTTATGAAAGCAAAGAGAGCTATCTGAGAAGAGATAGGGGGTTAACTGTATCATATATTGCAAGGAGGTTGAGGAAGATGAAGCCTAAGAAGAATACATAGAACTAATTAAGAGATTATTGTCAATTCTGGAAAAAAAACAGTTTGAGTAGAATGATGAGCATTCAAGGCTAATGGAACTTCGTTAAGGAAAGGCTAGGTTAAAATTGTAAGGAATAGCAAGCAGTACTCAAAAGCTAGTCTACTGAGTTTTGCAATAAAAGGGAAGAGATATAAAACTGCAATATTAAGTGATAAAGACAGAAAATGAAGGATTATTTTTTATAAGAGACATGATGATACATGCAATGATATAGCACCTGACTCTGTAGCACTGTCTTATTGGAGGCTGGGGGATGAGATTCTATGCAAAAACAGAGGATTAGCCTTGCCAAGAAGAGAGATTTCTTCCTCCAAAATCTTAGAGAAATAGAAAAATTTGGTCAAAATGTGAAGAAATATTAAATAGAGATAGTTTATCAAATGGTCTTAATCGCTTCAGTAATATAATGCTTAATGATATCTGCTAAGGGAAAAGGAAGTAAAATGTGTTTGAGATAGTGCAGGAAATGGGGCAAGTAGGGGATAACTGTCATTGGAAACACAATCAGAAAAGAAAATAAATTATCAGGGGTTGTTTTTTTTGGTAGCCTCCAAAATCTTAAGGTGAGTATCACATAGATGAATGGACAGGGATAAGGGAGTTTGGATGCAATAAATGTGAATTTAATTGACTGGCATTGCTTTTCTTTAAAAAGTTCAAATTATCAATTATCAGAAGGTCCTCAACAGGTGATGAATACATCTTTTTTAAAGTTGCCCAAATCTCACAAATATTATCTTTTCCTTTTCAAATGAAAAGGCTGCTTCTCAATTAAAAAAAAAAAAAGGGACTTCCCTGGTGGCGCAGTGGTTAAGAATCCGCCTGCCAATGGAAGGGACACGGGTTTGAGCCCTGGTCCGGGAAGATCCCACATGGCACGGAGCAACTAAGCCCATGCACCACAACTACTGAAGCCTGCGCACCTAGAGCCGGTGCTCCGCAACGAGAAGCCACCACAATAAGAAGCCGGCGTACCACAACGAAGAGTAGCACCCACTCGCTGCAAGTAGAGAAAGCCCACGCACAGCAACAAGGACCCAACGCAGCCAAAAATAAATTAATTAAAAAATTCTTTTTCTAAAAAAAAATAAAAGGGCTGCTTCTATTCTTTGAAATATTTTCCACAAAAATGTGTGTTTTATCACAAGTCATCAACCATGTTACTCAGATGCATCAATAGATTTAATAGCTTATACAATGCCCAACATTTTTTTTCATTTGTTCTTGTTCCTACATATTTTATTCAGAAGAACCCCACATAGTTCAATAACTTCTGGGGATGCTTTTATTTATCTTGGGGGTGTTTCAATACAATACATGAGACCTACAAAATTTTCAGTATGTATTAAATATTTATTGCCCAATTTCCCTGATCAATCCAAGAGGTAGATGTAGAGACCATGGTCCTGAGGGGATGAAATAGAGGCAGGTGACTGGTCCAAGGGGAAAACTCTAGTCAATAGAGCAATAACTTAGTGTACATTGGAAGACCCTCAGTCTCTGAGAGCAGCATGGATAGCAAGTTCTTGTGGACAGAAGTGGTGGCTGAAATAAGAATAGAGGGATGCAAAAGGCTATTACATTCCAGGATGACCTTAGCTTGAAGCAGCTTGAACGTTATCTCATCTGCCTGTCTGCTTGTGGGACAAGGGAAGAACACAGGGACAAATTGTTCTGGAGCCACAGGACAAACTCAAACTAAGAACTAGCCTCCTATGAGCTGAAATTGTCCCAGCAGTAAAAATTCCAGTATCCAAAGCAGCAGGGAAGTTGGATCTCATTTTTTACCGATATCAATATTCAAAAATTCTGAGCTGGTTGAGACTCCAGTCACAAACCTGGAAGCAGGAGCCTCCCTCAGACAATGATCATGGTCACACAAAAGGTTTTGTAATGGTTCCCAGGAGACATGATCAGTTTGAAATAGCTCTGCAATTGAGGGCTGGTGGTGGGGTTCCATGCTGGCTAGTGGGCTGGCAAGGCCTGGGAAGTTAGCAATGTCCCAGCAAACAAGATAAATTTCAGGAGAAAATCCTAATACCAATCATGAACTCATCCATGAATTAGGAACTGAGTAACCATATCAGAGGTTAGAGAGAAACCAACATTTCAAGGAACGCTGGGCAACTGGGTTAGATTGTAAGACTAGTATGGGGGTTTCTAATAATTATTCATTCATGCATTAAGCCATTATTATGTGCCTACTATCTTCTAGGTTCTGTGATAATTGCTGGTAATGCAAAGATAAATAGGGTATAGTCTCTAAGTAGTTTACTATGTCTAGTGGGAGAGACAGTGAAGAGCCAATGCACTATGATTTCAGTAGGGGATGCTTCTGAAGAGGAATAAGGGCCTTACAGAATTCCAAAAGGCCAGGGTACCTACAATAAGCAGAAGCTGACAACTCCTTATTTCCAAATCTTCCTTAAATCTACCCTACTCTGAATATAATTCTCCATTTGCAAAAAAAAATGGGGAAACTTCAAAGGAAATGTGAACGAGTAATTGTATTACACAAGTCAATCCCACAAATAACAATATAAACATTTTTTTAAATTCCATAAATAGCCAAGCCCATCTGCATTTATTTTGTCTCATCCAATAGCACATTACAACTCTGTTTCCATGGCTCCAAAACAGCAAGTCAATTTGGTCAAGTCAGTCAAATAAAAGTCAAATGAGTTTTTTTAAAAAGACACAAATTGGAATAGTTGATATCTTCATCCTGTATAGGCATAGCCTAAAACTTGATATTTATTTCTATTCGTTGGCTTTTTGTTTTAATACTGATTCCCAAATCCCTTTTCACTACTATTTTATAAAATGCACCACTTTGCCTGAGTTAAATTGTATATAGTATCTTAATACATCATCTTCCAATCATTAATTTTCATCAGAGAATGTCAGCAGGGAATTATGTCAGATTAGTTGGACCTGATATCTTCTCATAAATCCATTCTAACCTCTATATAGCCTTTCATTCTATCAAACATTTTCCATCTCTCTTGGAAGCTTCTTAAAATTTTTTCTTGAAATTAAAGTTGAACTTATCCAAACTGTTCCTGTCTTTATTTTTAACAAATGTTTACTGCATTCCAATTATTTGAAAAGCACTGAAAAAAAATAAAGAAAAAGAAAGAAAAGCACTGAATAAAATGTTGAGATGGGGACAAGTATTTTCTCTAATTTATAGGTAAAGTGGGATTTTCTGTGTTATTCTGAACAAAAGGCAAAAGTTATCCCCACTGACAAGGAGCTGTCCTCAGCTGAAGCTGGAGCCAGCAAGCTCCCTGCAGGACTTCAGAGGCACAGTGCAGAGTTTTCACCAAGTGGTTGATCCCCTACTAATCCTCACATCCAAAAAGACCAGGAAGCTGTATGAGATGGGTACTACAGTGTTTGTGAAGAAAAGATATTGAAATCAGGGATGTTTCCCCTCTGAAAAGTCAAGGTTACCATTTCTGAGGACTGAGGTTTCCAGAAAGAAAAAGTTAAAAACATCTAGTTCTCTGGCCGGAGGGAAGCTGAGCTGCAGAGCCCTCAGGCCTTTGCTGACAATACTCTGGGAGGAGTATGCTAAGGAATTCTTGGGGGAGAGTTCTTTGGAGAACTCTAAAGGTTTGTTATATTATCACTTTTGTTCCATTTCCCCTACTGTGGAGGGAAGGAAGTGAGTGCTTCACAGATTTAAAGTTTAAAGCTCAATCTTGAACATAAAGAATGATGCCTCTTTCTGGCTTAGAGATTTATGAACGATGAAGACCACTGAAGCAGCCCATGCCAGTGGAGCTTAAGGTTTGATGTTCCTAGACACCTCGTCCCAACTCCCCACAACCCTCAGAGCATAAAGATAAATGTCTCAGTTCCACAGAAAAGAGCACAGAGATGGGCTGAGAATGTCTGGACAGTTGCTGGACCAGTTGATGGGATGTGCAGTCCAAAGAAGGAGTTGAAGTAGGTTCTGCTGGGAAAAAGCAGGGGAGACACATCTGCTCCTCTAAGGGATGCTTCGGTGACAGAGAGAGCTGAGGTAAAGGTAAATACCACTCAAAGAAAACCAAGTACACCATCTGGGTAGAAACCTTTATACCAGCGGATACTACCAGCATCAGCTAAAACCAGACTAAGCCTAAGGGAAGACACTGATCCACCTCTGATACATGGGCAGTCATGACAAAAGACTTACGCCTCCCATATGCTTCCTTCTTGTCCACAACACCAGAGAAATTGGTTTGGTGGGGAGGGAAGACTCAGAGCCAGGTGTCAGCCTGCACCTCCTCCACACCCAGCTGCCATGGCCACAGCTGGGGAGAAGATGACATCCCATCAAGAGTAAGAGAAAAGCTTTAAAGTAGACACATATAAGTCTCCAATTGGAAGCCGTTATTCAATAAAATAAAACAAGTTCTTGTATAGGTCAATGAGGTAATATCTATACACACAGAAACTTAAAAGTTGCATCAAATATCTAGTTACTTCTATACATTTACAAAGCTGGTATTTTTTCCCCTCATTAAATTGTTCATTACCATCCTCATTAACCACTGAATACGACTTGTAACTCAGAAAAGAGCACATAGCATATACTGGAATTACTAAAAATAAAAATTGATCATAGAAAATTGGTTTGGATGAAAATATACAAATGTATTTTATATTCAGTTTTCCAAAATTTTATGTCACTAACATATCCTTTAAAATTATTCACACTAATAATAAATGTTGTATATCAGGAAAAAAATGTATTTGCTGTAGAAGTAAAATGAAGCAATGAAATAAAGAATGTGAAAAACCATCACTTCTTGAAAACATCCCTGCAAAAATTATTTGTGTTTAAGTAAAACTGATTACTCTAGTATAGTTAGTTTAGCTGCAAAGAGAAGAAATAAAATTCCAAGTAAAGTGAAATGTATTTTAAAAATACAGTAAGTATCTTGAATCTCAGGACTGATGGTGTATTTTTAAGAGGTTTCTAGAAACTAGAAGCAGAGAAGACCTATAATCTCTCCCTTAGGGCATCTCAATTTCTCTATGGATGCTTGTTCCACTCTCGGCTCTTCACTGAAGAGAAGCCCCCATGGTTTATACTGATTCATAAGTTTGCTCCAATTCTCAGGATCATGACCATTTGACCTCAGATTCCACCACTAACTGGCAACTTCTCTTTATGTTTAATTTAAATAAACAAGTGAGAGAATTGTATTGGTTTGTGTTTTTGTTCCAAGCCATGTGATAATAGCCAAAGCAGATATGGACAATACTTAGGTCCCCATCCACCAGTCTTTTCCAGCAAGAGGGAGACACATAGTACTTGAAGAAACTGAGTTTCCAGTGAACTCCAGTCCTGGGTCCCCATGTGATATCTGATATAAAGGATTCTGACTCTTTAGTATATTATGCATAGTTTTATTGTTTACTGAATTTTTTACAAATAAATCAGCCTTTTAAAATCTTCTAACTTCACTTTAAGATAGAAATTGAAGTCTTTTAAGAGAATATTTTTATTCATATGTTGGACCATGTCATCATTCTCATCAAAGGTCTCAAAGAACTTATAGGTCATCTACCCGATCTGTTCTCACATGCTAGTTCCCCAAATTTTACCACAGTTCTAAAATTTTTAAATTGCAAGTAAATTATTTATCCATAGTAGAATCCAGAATACAGACATTTTCATATTATAGATAAAACAGTCACCTGAAGAAAGAGTGCTGGTGGCTCTATACTCTGAAAACCACTTCCCTTGTGGAAAAGAGAGCTTATAACCACAAAAGAAATCCTAGCCAGAAGGAGACTCTTTCTGTCATTTAACCTAACCACATCCCCTCACTCTCTACTCAGTGGAGACGAAAAATAATCTTTCTTGAATGAGCAAAAAAAAGCAACATCCCCTTTCTTACATAGCTATCACTTATTGAGTGCATACTAAGTTCAAACTTCTTTTGTTAAATATTGCTGGATTTGACTCAAAATATGGAGGTCATCTTGAGCTCAATTCTTCGCTATCTTAAAAAGTGCTCAAGGTCAACTACTAGCCACCTATGAGGCGAATCCAAAAAGCCTTTTCTTTTGGAGGCAACACTTTTGTTTCATGTAGCACTGTTGACTTAACCTCATGAAACAACTCAATAATAGGAAGTCAAGAATTAGTGGTTTCTAAAATTAAATGTTAAGTGCCTGGTTTCCATATGATTAGCCTGATTGTAACAGATCAACAAAAATATAAGAACGTATTTTTCTTCCTTCTAACTTTTGAGGGGAAAATGACCAAACTATCAATTACATTTAATTAGCAATGCCATGCTTATTCCATAATAATATTTACCAACTGACACACAAAATGAATATGCTGCAGGAGAATACTGAAGACAATCTATTTGGAATCTGTTTGCAGTAAGGAGGCTCAGTAGCCAAACACTGTGGGAATGAACATTAACACAAATTCTAGAATTTCTCTACCAATAGGTAATTGTCTCCAAGGGAAGAAGATACAGAGAGGGAAGACCACATTAAAGAGTGAAGAGGTAGGTTCTAGAGAAAGGCTAGACGCCAATAAGCTAAATGAAGGTCACTAACTCAGTTTTAATCAATTTCTAAATGAAATACACCTTGAGGGCAGAGCAATCCCAGGAAGAAACTGATTTAAAAAATGAGAAAGATTCTGTATTCTTTACTCTACTAACAGAGATACATTACTTTTAATGACTAAAATAAATGTGCTTTTTTAAACATCTTTATTGGAGTATAATCGCTTTACATTGTTGTTAGTTTCTGCTGTATAACAAAGTGAAACAGCTATACCTATACTTATATCCCCATATCCCCTCCCTCGCCCATCTCCCTCCCTCCCACCCTCCCTATCCCACCCCTCTAGGTGGTCACAAAGCACTGAACTGACCTAACTTACTCTTCCCCCTCCCCCGTCCTTAAGTCCATTCTCTATGTCTGAGTCTTTATTACTGCCCTGCCCCTAGGTTCATCAAAACCATTTTTTTAAATTCCATATAAATGTGTTCGCATATAGTATCTGTTTTTCTCTTTCTGAGTTACTTCACTTAGTATGACAGATTCTAGGTCCATCCAACTCAATACAAACACCTCAATTTCGTTTCTTTTTATGGCTGAGTAATATTCCATTGTATATATATGAGCCAAATCTTCTTTATCCTTTCATCTGTCCATGGACACTTAGGTTACTTCCATGTCCTGCCCATTGTAAATACAGCTGCAATGAACATTGTAGTACATGACTCTTTTTTAGTTCTGGTTTTCTCAGGGTATATGCCCAGTAGTGGGATTACTAGGTCATATGGTAGTTCTATTTTTAGCTTTTTAAGGACCCTCCATACTCTTCTCCATAGTGGCTGTATCAATTTACATTACCACCAACAGTGCAAGAGGGTTCCCTTTTCTCCACACCCTCTCCAGCATCTATTGTCTGTAGATTTTTGGATGATGGCCATTCTGACTGGTGTGAGGTAATACCTCATTGTAGCTTTGATTTGAATTTCTCTCATGATTAATAATGCTGAGCATTCTTTCATGTGTTTGTTGGCCATCTGTATATCTTCTTTGGAGAAATGTCTGTTTAGGTCTTCTGCCCATTTTTGGATTGGGTTGTTTGTTTTTTTGTTATTGAGCTGCACGAGCTGCTTGTAAATTTTGGAGATTAATCCTTTGTCAGTTGCTTCATTTGCAAATATTTTCTCCCACTCTGAGGGTTGTCTTTTGGGCTTGTTTATGGTTTCCTTTGCTGTGCAAAAGGTTTTAAGTTTCATTAGGTCTCATTTGTTTATTTTTGTTTTTATTTCCATTTCTCTAGGAACTGGGTCAAAAAGGATCTTGCTGTGATTTATGTCATAGTGTTCTGCCTATGTTTGCCTCTAAGTGTTTTATAGTGTCTGGCCTTACATTTAGGTCTTCAGTCCATTCTGAGTTTATTTTTGTGTATAGGGTTAGGGAGTGTTCTAATTTCATTCTTTTACATGTAGCTGTCCAGTTTTCCCAGCACCACTTATTGAAGAGGCTATCTTTTCTCCATTGTATATTCTTGCCTCCTTTATCAAAGATAAGGTGACCATATGTGTGTGGGTTTATCTCTGGGCTTTCTATCCTGTTCCATTGATCTTTATTTCTGTTTTTGTGCCAGTACCAAACTGTCTTGATTACTGAAGCTTTGTAGTATAAAGTCAGGGAGCCTGATTCCTCCAGCTCTTCCTTTCTTTCTCAAGATTGCTTTGGCTATTCGGGGTCTTTTGTGTTTCCATACAAATTGTGAAATATTTTGTTCTAGTTCTGTGAAAAATGCCAGTGGTAGTTTCATAGGGATTGTACTGAATCTGAAGACTGCTTTGGGTAGTAGAGTCATTTTCACAATGTTGATTCTTTCAATCCAACAACATGGTATATCTCTCCATCTGTTTGCCTCCTCTTTAATTTCTATCATCAGTGTCTTATAGTTTTCTGCATACAGGTCTTTTATCTTCTTAGATAGGTTTATTCCTAGGTGTGTTTTTGTTTTTGTTTTTTTGTGGTATGCAGGCCTCTCACTGCTGTGGCCTCTCCCATTGCGGAGCACAGGCTCCGGACGCACAGGCTCAGCGGCCATGGCTCACGGGCCCAGCTGCTCCACGGCATGTGGGATCTTCCCGGACCGGGGCACGAACCCGTGTTCCCCGCATCAGCAGGTGGACTCTCAACCACTGCGCCACCAGGGAAGCCCTATTCCTAGGTATTTTACTCTTTCTGTTGCAATGGTAAATGGGAGTGTTTCCTTAATTCCTCTTTCAGACTTTTCATCATTGGTGTATAGGAATGCAAGAGATTTCTGTACATTAATTTTGTATACGCCACTTTACCAAATTCATTGATTAGCTCTAGGAGTTTTCTGGTAGAGTCTTTAGGATTTTCTATGTATAGTATCATGTCATCTGCAAACAGTGACAGCTTTACTTCTTTTCTGATTTGGATTCCTTTCATTTCGTTTTCTTCTCTGCTGTGGCTAAAACTTCCAAAACTATGTTGAATAAGAGTGGTGAGAGTGGGCAACCTTGTCTTGTTCCTGATCTTAGCGGAAATGGCTTCAGTTTTTCACCACTGAGAACAATGTTGGCTGTGGGTTTGTCATATATAGCCTTTATTATGTCGAGGTAAGTTCCCTCTATGCCTACTTTCTGGAGAGTTTTTATTATAAATGGGTGTTGAATTTTCTCAGAAGCTTTTTCTGTATCTATTGAGATTATCATATGGTTTTTACCCTTCAGTTTGTTAGTATGGTTTATCACATTGATTGATTTGCATATATTGAAGAATCCCGGCATTCCTTGGATAAACCCACTTGACCATGGTATATGATCCTTTTAATGTGCTGCTGGATTCTGTTTGCTAGTATTTTGCTGAGGATTTTTGCATCTATGTTCATCAGTGATATTGGCTTGTAGTTTTCTTTTTTTGTTACATCTTTGTCTGGTTTTGGTATGAGGCTGATGGTGGTCTCATAGAATGAGTTTTGGAGTGTTCCTCCCTCTGCTATATTTTGGCTGAGTTTGAGAAGGATAGGTGTTAGCTCTTCTCTAAATGTTTGATAGAATTCACCTGTGAAGCCATGTGGTCTTGGGCTTCTGTTTGTTGTATGATTTTTAATCACAGTTTCAATTTCAGTGCTTGTGATTGGCCTGTTTATATTTTCTATTTCTTCCTGGTTCAGTCTCAGAAGGTTGTGTTTTTCTAAGAATTTGTCCATTTCTTCCAGGTTGTCCATGTTACTGGCATACGGTTACTTGTAGTAATCTCTCAAGATCCTTTGTATTTCTGCAGTGTCAGTTGTTACTTCTCCTTTTTCATTTCTAATTCTGTTGACTTGAGTCTTCTCCCTTTTTTTCTTGATGAGTCTGGCTAATGGTTTATCAATTTTGTTTATCTTCTCAAAGAACCAGCTTTAGTTTTATTGATCTTTGCTATTGTTTCCTTCATTTCTTTTTCATTTATTTCTGATCTGATCTTTATGATTTCTTTCCTTCTGCTAACTTTGGGTTTTTTTGTTCTTCTTTCTCTAATTGCTTTAGGTGTAAGGTTAGGTTGTTTATTTGAGATGTTTCTTGTTTCTTAAGGTAGGATTGTATTGCTATAAACTTCCCTCTTAGAACTGCTTTTGCTGCATCCCATAGGTTTTGGGTTGACATATTTTCACTGACATTTGTTTCTAGGTATTTTTTGATTTCTTCTTTGATTTCTTCAGTGATCTCTTGGTTATTTAGTAGTGTATTGTTTAGCCTCCATGTGTTTGTATTTTTACAGATTTTTTTCCTGTAATTGATATCTAGTCTCAGAGCATTGTGGTTGAAAAAGATACTTGATACAATTTCAATTTTCTTCAATTTGCCAAGGCTTGACTTGTGACCCAAGATATGATCTATCCTGGAGAATGTTCCATGAGCCCTTGAGAAGAAAGTTTATTCTGTTGGTTTTGGATGCAATGTTCTTTAAATATCAATTAAGTCCATCTTTTTTAAGGTATCAGTTAAAGCTTGTGTTTCCTTATTTATTTTCATTTTGCATGATCTGTCCATTGGTGAAAGTGGGGTATTAAAGTCCCCTACTATGACTGTGTTGCTGCCGATTTCCCCTTTTATGGCTGTTAGCATTTGCCTTATGTATTGAGGTGCTCCTATGTTGGGTGCATAAATATTTACAATTGTTATATCTTCTTCTTGGATTGATCCCTTGATCATTATATAGTGTCCTTCTTTGTTTCTTATAATAGTCTTTATTTTAAAGTCTATTTTGTCTGATATGAGAACTGCTACTCCAGCTTTCTTCTGATTTCCATTTGCATGGAATATCTTTTTCCATCGCCTTACTTTCAGTTTGTATGTGTCCCTAGGTCTGAAGTGGGTCTCTTGTAGACAGCGTATATACGGGTCTTGTTTTTGTATCATTCAGCCACTCTATGTCTTTTGGTTGGAGTCTTTAATCCATTTACATTTAAGGTAATTATCTATATGTATGTTCCTATTACCATTTTCTTAATTGTTTTGGGTTTGTTATTTTAGGTCTTCTCCTTCTCTTGTGTTTCCTGCCTAGAGAAGTTCCCTTAGCGTTTGTTGTAAACCTGGTTCTGTGGTGCTGAATTCTCTTAGCTTTTGCTTGTCTGTAAAGGTTTTAATTTCTCCGTCAAATCTGAATGAGATCCTTGCTGGGTAGAGTAATCTTGGTTGTACGTTTTTCCCTGAATCACTTTAAATACGTCCTGCCTCTCCCTTCTGGCTTGCAGAGCTTCTGCTGAAAGATCAGCTCTTAACCTTATGGGGATTCCCTTGTATGTTATTTGTCATTTTTCTTTTGCTGCTTTTAATATTTTTTCTTTGTATTTAATTTTGGATAGTTTGATTAATATGTGTCTTGGCGTGTTTCTCCTTGGATTATTGTGTATGGGACTCTCTGCACTTCCTGGATTTGATTGACTATTTCCTTCCCCACACTAGGGAATTTTTCAACTATAATCTCTTCAATATTTTCTCAGTCCCTTTCTTTTACTCTTCTTCTTCTGGGACGCCTATAATTCGAATTGGGGTGTTTAATGTTGTCCCAGAGGTCTCTGAGACTGTCCTCAATTCTTTTCATTCTTTTTTCTTTATTCTGCTCTGCAGTAGTTATTTCCACTATTTTGTCTTCCAGGTCACTTATCCGTTCTTCTGCCTCAGTTATTCTGCTATTGATCCCTTCTACAGAATATTTAATTTCATTTATTGCGTTGTTCATCATTGTTTGATTACTCTTTAGTTTTTCTAGGTGCTTATTAAACGTTTCTTGCATTTTCTCCATTCTATTTCCAAGATTTTGGATCATCTTTACTATCATTACTCTGAATTCTTTTTCAGGTAGACTGCCTATTTCCCCTTCATTTGTTTGGTCTGGTGGGTTTTTACCTTGCTCCTTCATCTGCTGCATATTTTTCCGTCTTCTCATTTTGCTTAACTTACTGTGTTTGGGGTCTCCTTTTCGCAGGCTGCAGGTTCGTAGTTCCTGTTGTTTTTGATGTCTGCCCCCAGTGGCTAAAGTTTGTTCCGTGGGTTGTGTAGGCTTCCTGGTGGAGGGGACTGGTGCCTGTGTTCTGGTGGATGAGGCTGGATCTTGTCTTTCTGGTGGGCAGGACCGAGTCCGGTGGTGTGTTTTTGGGTGTCTGTGAACTTAGTATGATTTTAGACAGCCTCTCTGCTAATGAGTGGGGTTGTGTTCCTGTCTTGCTAGTTGTTTGGCATGGGGTGTCCAGCACTGGAGCTTGCTGGTCGTTGAGTGGAGCTGGTTCTTAGCATTGAGACGGAGATCTCTGGGAGAGCTCTTGCCTATTGATATTATGTGTGGCCAGGAGGTCTCTGGTGGTCCAATGTCCTGAACTCGGCTCTCCCACCTCAGAGGTTTAGGCCTGACAGCTGGCAGGAGAACCAAGACCCTGTCAGCCAGATGGCTTTTGGGAATTCTGAGGTCTTCTGCCAGCGTTCAGTAGGTGTTCTTTAGGAGTTGTTCCACATGTAGATATATTTTTGATGTATTTGTGGGGAGGAAGGTGATCTCCACATCTTACTCCTCTACCATCTTGAAGGCCCTCTAAAATAATTGTTTTTAAAGAAAATTATCTAAGACCCTTGTTTTCCCTGGGGATATTGTTTAAGTCCAAAGGAGTATTCAGACTATACACCAGAAAGCACTTCTGAGAAGTTTCCTTCCAAGTTTAAACTTCTGTGATTTTTGTGGTCTTTTCACCTGGAGAAACAGTACCGTTGATTTAGTTTTTCCACTTTCTATGACACTTGGTCATGTCTCAGATTTAAGTCACACTTGGGTTCAACTCTTCCCTCTAAGTGATTTCTGATCTTATATCAATGTCACCCCTTATTCAGTCATTCTTAAGTCAAAGTTAACATTCTGTAAACATGAGAATTAGGCCAGCATTTCAGAAAGTCGAAAACAAGAAAACCCAGGTGGGAACAATATGGAAACATTCTCTCCCTGTGTCAACCAACTCTACTCTCCTGCTAATTCCCTGCTATCACCTTCTCCAGCTACTCTCACCTTTCTTCTTTTGTCTAGTACACCCTCTCCATCTTGTTTGGATTAAGTAATCACTTATAAAAATAAGAATATGATCTCTTTTCTGAATAAGAAGAAATATATCACTATGTATAGAACTCCTCATTTCAAAAAATAAAAATACTGCTCTACATTTTTGAGATCTGCCTACTTTTTATTCAGAAACAATTGTACCTAAAAAAATATGGGGGTCAGGAACTTAGACTGTTACCAGGTTGTCAAATACCGTGTTATAATCTAGATATAAATTGTATTCACACACATAGGCCCAGCCTACTACATGTATGTCAGTGGCCACTCCAGGAAGCAAATTGGAAGCACTTTACTTATCAATCCCCATGACCTCCATCTCACTAAACAGAGAATCTAAGCAAAAACTAAACCCTTTCTATGCAAACACATATACAGCAGACTATTCCAGGCCCACATTTAAACTATACTGCTGCTGCCCCTAAACTCTACTCACATAGAAATCATGGAGCACTTGTGGCCTCTGACCCAAGGGCATGAGAATGTCTTTCTTCAGAGCCCAAGGACCAAGGGACCATAATAAAACAAAAGGGATGGGGTGAATCAAAACCAGTAATCTAGAAGATCAGGTCACCCAAAGAAGCAGAGTCTGAGGTAGTCCTGAGAAATGAGAGCATAAATCCAAGAGATTAAACAGCCAGGGAAATGAAAAGATGATGGCAAGTCTGGTGGGAAATCTGAAGCCAGTCTGGTGACTAAAAAACACTGGAGATTTTATTCAATACTGGGTTTTTATCTGCTCTCGATGGCAAGATGCCCAGGTGATCCAACTGCACTTGGAGGACTGTGGTTGGTACAGAGATTAATCTGATCTGATCTGATTAATCTATTAATCAGATCTGATTAATCTATTAATTTAGGCGTTGGTTCTGTAACTGGTCTAATTCTCAAGTATTAAGAATCCATCTACTCCTGCATTTGTCCATAAGCTTTTTTGTGACACTGGTAGCTGTCTATCCAAATTCTTTCCACCATCTAACTTGACCATATGCCAAGATAAAAATACTCACTTTCTTGTACTCCCCTGCAGCTCTAGATGGCTATGTGACATAGTTACGGTGAATGATATTCAAACTGAGGATTTCTGTTATTGGAAAGAAATGACTCCCAGTTCCATATCTGCCACACAACACTGTTTCCTCTTCATACTGCCTGGAATGCTGAAGTGAGAGCCGCTTAGAGACCATACATCCAAAAGCATGATAGTAAAGGCTACACACTAAAAATGTGTAGGAGCAGGAAAAGAACTAGGACCCCACCAGCATCACAAGGTACCATCCCTGGACTTCTTGGTATCAGAGACAAATAAATCTCTGTGTGTTTAATCCAGTGTTTGGGGGATCTCTGTCGCTTATAGCAGAACACATTTCCCAGTGTTATAATAAGATATCACTGTTTCAGTAATAGCTATGAACTTTGAAATTCCAGAAAGTTCCACACTCATCCTTTACCATTCTACCTGTGCCCTGTGAATGACTAAGAAAACACATTACACTCAACAAAAGCACATGAGTACAGATATGATCCTAGAGATATACAGATTCTTAGTACACGAAAAAAAAACTGGAAGTTATAATTAAGAAAAAATGTCCCAAAAAACCTCAACTGACAGAGGCTGCAACAACGCTTTCAAGAAACAAATTAGCCACCTGTAGAACTGTCTTTGTCCAACATCTTATCATTAGATTCTGCAAGAATAAAATATGCTTCTTAATTATAATACCAAATAATACCAAAGGAAAAAGAAGATATAAAAAAATAGTGTAAAATCAAGAGCAGAATTCAGATAACTAAAGCAATCTGTTCTTGCCTGGCTGAACTCATCCAGGACTCTAGCCCATCTCCCCTCATTCTTTCTCACTTCTGATGTCTCTGCCAACTCCCATCCCTATGTTAGCTATCTTTGCTCCTCAAAGTCCTTTCTGCATCGACATTTCTATCTCCTGCTTTTGATCCCTCTTTGCTACTAAGCCCTCAGTTTTGGATTCTTCCTTCTCTTCATATGCAGTTTCTAGTTCTTAGATTATAACAGTTTTTCTGCCCTCCTTCTTAGAGGTCATCTTGGATTTTGGTTGATTTCTTGAGCCCAGAGGCCAAAATCAGGGTTCTACTTCAAGTGCTGCCTCCCCGTAGCACCGTACAGCCTGAGTCTCCCAGTTCTGTTTACACACACTCCCATCAAGGGAATTAAAATCCCCTTGTAAGCCCCTAACCTAGCTTCTCTTCACATACCAACCCACTGTCCAAGCAGCAGGCTTTGAATTTACTTTTTGCTAAATATAAAAACAAATGCATTACAAAATTAAGACAGAAGTTACAGTGTATGACAGTCTCTAGGTCCATCCAGCTCACTGCAAATAGCTCAATTTCGTTTCTTTTTATGGCTGAGTAATATTCCATTGTATATATGTGCCACATCTTCTTTATCCATTCATCTGTCAATGGACACTTAGGTTGCTTCCATGTCCTGGCTACTGTACATAGTGCTGCCTAGAGACTGTCATACAGAGTGAAGTAAGTCAGAAAGAGAAAAACAAATACCATATGCTAACACATATATATGGAATCTAAAAAAAAGAAGAAAGAAATAGTTGTGAAGAACCTAGGGGCAGGACAGGAATAATGACGCAGATGTAGAGAATGGACTTGAGGACACAGGGAGGGGGAAGGGTAAGCTGGGACGAAGTGAGAGAGTGGCATGGACAAACATACACTACCAAACGTAAAATAGATAGCTAGTGGGAATCAGCCGCATAGCACAGGGAGATCAGCTTGGTGCTCTGTGACCACCTAGAGGGGAGGGATCGGGAGGGTGGGAGAGAGACGCAAGAGGGAGGAAATATGGGGATATATGTATACTTATAGCTGATTCACTTTGTTATGCAGCAGAAACTAACACACTATTGTAAAGCAATTATACTCCAATAAAGATGTTAAAAAAAAAGTTACAGTGTAATTACAACTATGGGTAGTAGAAAAGGGGGGTCAAGTGACAGACTGTGTCCCCCACTGTTCAGAATTAAGCTTTTATATTTTATTGCATTTTTAAGGCAGATTTAGAGTCCCACAGAAGCTCTCACATAGTTGAATAATACATCCTCAAGTTATTTCTTTGAAAAATTTGCAGAATTTTTTGGCAACTTAGAGTCCTCCCTCTCTATATTCACTGCGAAATTAATCAAAAGGGCAAGTGGTCAAAATTTGGTGTCTTCCAGTTAGTACCTTGCATCTCTCCAAAAATGAGGGCCTAAAACCTTGCAGTAACTTCCAGAGTGGTAGTGATATTTATACTGGATTATTCTTTCTTGCAAGAGTGATTTTTTAAAAGGCACCAAATAGAAAGAATCTGCATCATTTAAGAGTCCCCTGTGTGGAAGAATCTGTCCTAGTTTATGTCTGTTGATTTGAAAGGGTGTTTGAGAAAGAATGGGAAAATGAGCCCAGGAGATCAATATTCTGAACAATTAACCTATAAACAAATAAATAACACAGTATATGGGCTACTTAATGTCACATCTCTATAGACAGACAACAATAAGTTTGCAGGCGAGGTTGACATGATGGATATCACTAGATTACTAACACTCTATGCCAGATTCAGAAACAAAAGCACATGCACTTTCTTTCATTCTCCCACATTGTAATGGATGCTTCCCCACTCTTTAAACCCCTCACCCTGATTTTCATCAATAATTTCGACATTTATATTTATTCTCAAAGGAATGGCATATAATAGCCTTGCAGATGAAAAGGCAGGGGCAAACTTAACCATTGTGAGGCCAGAGTTCAAGTCATCTCTTAGGACTCCAAGGGATATACCAAAAAAAAGGACACGTGTTGAGAAGCTGTGGTTTGCCTAGTGCCATGAAGATGCTTTTGCACCTGTATACATTTCCACAGTTTATCAATCTGATGATAAATCAATGGTTCACAATTCCAACTGCATATTAGAATCAACTCGGACGTTTTCTATAATACTCACTCCTTGCCACCTCCCACAAAGCTAACTGAAATTAAATTTTAGAGAGTTAAGCTCCATCATCTATAATTTTTGATGTGTTTGTAGGGGGAGGTGAGCTCAGAGTCCTTTTATTCCACCATCTTGATCCTCCCTCCTGGCATCTGTAGTTTTTATTTAAATCTCCAGATGGTTCTGAGGCACAGGGATAGTTGACACCAACTACACTAAATAAAGAATTTTTTTGTTATTCTGGTCCACAAACTACATCAACAAGGTCAAAATCTTACAAGTCACTAATATTACCTTTTCCCGTCTGCTAGAAAAGTCTTAACAAAATTAATACAAAGATGATTTGATTGGATCCTAGGAAGGTACAAAGTCAACAAGATATCCAGTCATGCCAGAAACAAAAATCATTAAAACTAGAATAGAAGGAATTCCCTGGTGCCACAGTGGTTAGGAATCTGCCTGCCAATGCAGGGGACAGGGGTTCAAACCCTGGTGCAGGAAGATCCCATGTGCTGTGGAGCAGCTAAGCCCCATGTGCCACAACTACTGAGCCTGCGCTCTAGAGCCCATGAGCCACAACTACTGAAGACCACATGCCCTAGAGTCCATGCGCCACAACTACCGAGCCCGAGTGCTGCAACTACTGAAGCCCGCGCGCCTAGAGCCCATGCTCCGCAACAAGAGAAGCCATCGCAATGAGAAGCCCGAGCACAACGAAGAGTAACCCCCGCTCACCGCAACTAGAGAAAGCAAGCACGAAGCAACAAAGACCCAATGCAGCCAAAAAAATAAAATTTAAAAACTAAAAAAAAAAAAACTAGAATAGAAAATTTCACTGACCAAAATTTGCCGTTAACACATTGAACACATATCTCCTAGAGATAACCCCATTGTGATTTTCAAAACAGATATTTTTTAGATTTTAGGAAATATAGTCTAATATTATTACCTACTTAAGCACTTAAGGCTAGGAATCATATCAATATATAATTAAGGCATTTATATAAAATTTGAAATCTTACACAAATGTCCTCAATAGAGAAGAAATACAACAGGTGAAATGGTGTTCTCTTCCTCACTTTTGATCTTTCTTCATTCCTTAGAATATTTTCCTTTTCTATGAGTGGTAAGAATTCACAAGATTCTAACATAGAACAAATCTTTAGAAGGGGATGACACTGCTTTTTAAATAACAAAAACTAGGACTTCCCTGTTAGCGCAGTGGTTAAGAATCCGTCTGCCAATGCAGGAGACATGGGTTCAAGCCCTGGTCCGGGAAGATCCCACATGCCACGGAGCAGCAAGGCCCGTGCGCCACAACTACTGAGCCTGCGCTCTAGAGCCCGTGAGCCACAATTACTGAACCTGTGTGCCACAACTACTGAAGCCCGTGCACCTAGAGCCCATGCTCCGCAACAAGAGAAACCACTACAATGAGAAGCCTGCTCACCACAGCGAAGAGTGTCCCCCGCTCGCTGCAGCTAGAGAAAGCCCGTGTGCAGCAACAAAGACCCAATGTAGCCAAAAATAAATAAATTTTAAATAAATAAATTTTTTTAAAAAAACAAAAAAATAGATTAACTATACAAGGGAAATATAAAGAAATTTACAAGAGAGACATTTCATGTGAAATAGCTATCTGTTCTTTTTTTTTTTTTTTTGGCTGCCTTGGGTCTTACTTGTGGCACGCAGGATATTTCATTGCAGCACGCGGGCTCTTTGTTGTGGCATGAGGGTTTTCTCTCTAGTTGTGGCATGTGAGTTTTTTTCTTTTCTTCTTTCTCTCTCTCTCTTTAGTTGGGGCGCACAGGCTCCAGAGTGAATGGCTCTGCAGTCTGCAGCACTCGGGCTCTCTAGTTGAGATGCTCAGGCTCAGTAGTTGTGGCACGCAGGCTTAGTTGCCCCAAGGCATGTGGGATCTTAGTTCCCTGACTAGGGATAGAACCTGAACCCGCGTCCCCTGCATTGGAAGGCGGATTCTTTACCACTGGACCACCAGGGAAGTCCCAGCTATCTGTTCTTTGAAAGAAAGAAAAGGTGTGGCATATTCTTTATCCACTAGTTTCTCCTCTGGGATAAAACAGAGGTGAGTGCTTTGACAATATTTACATGAGTAGGATGAAATAAAGGAGATAATGCCAGCTGCCAACAAGAAAAAATCCAAGGAAAAGAAAAATACACGTAGTAGGTATGGGGGAAAAAAAAGAAAGACATTAAAAATTAAAAGCCAGACAATAAATGCAGCAGAGATTTTTACATCTGAAAAGACTTTTGAACTACAGGTAGTGCTAACAATGGAAGATGAATTTAGGGAAAGTAAGGTAAGAGAAAGAGCAATCTAAGAGTAGAATGAAGAGTAAAAAAGAAAATAGCACAATAAAAATTACTTCATCCGGTTTTATCATTTTAATGAATATAAGCCAAAGAGTAAGGTCACAGACAAAAGTTTTTTACATCTCTGCCCTTTCATCAGTTCCCAAGTCAACAAATATCCGGGCAAAGAATAAGAAAACCTTTAAAGCAAGAAACAGAAATGAGAAGAAAGCTAAGTGTGTATGTTGTTGTCAACATTTTTAACCTTTGCTTTCAGATTTATTTCAAAATATTTGCTTCTGGTGTCTTGTGTCCTAAGCTGTAATGTACTTTGACTCAGCAGTCAGTGGATCACATTTTTGCCCAGGCTTATCCTCAGCTTCTTCAGTTCCACATGGCGAGGGGACCATTCGGAGTATCCTTCCTTGTGAAGCAAGGTCCAACACAGCAAAGTTTGCTGTTGCTTTCCAGGTTGCCTTGGGAAGGCGGGGATGGTGGGAAGGTGTTGATGAAAAGAGAATAGAAACTTCAGTAGGGACCTCATTATTCTGCAAACCAATAATAAATTAGAATGCTGCTTTCAGGTGAAATAAAATTATTGCTAAAATAAAATGATGCTAATAAATAGCATTAGCATCATACAGGAACTTGTCAGAAATGTAAATTCTTGGACCCCATCCCAGACTTACTCAGTTAGTAGTCTGATGGTAGAACCCACCAGTCTGTGGTTTAACAATCCCTCCAGGTGAGTCTAACGGATGCCACTGACTTAATCCAAGCACTATGACATAATCACTATACTATAGATAACTAATGATATGTTCTTAACTGCCTAGAAGCTAGTCCTGGGGGAAGAAAAGCACTCTAGTGCTCTTGCAGAGGCAACTTTAGAGATCTGAAAGGTAAGGCAGGTGAAATGGAGGTTGCAGGCAAAAGCAACAGCATAAATAAAGACCTATAAAAATTATTCTGCACAACAGTTTTAAATGTTTGTTGTATACTATTTAAATGTGGTTTTTTTTTACTACATCCTTAAATAAGTTGGTTTTTCGACTCCCAAGGCCTAAAACAATTTATGCTAGATGTGTGGTTGTTGCTAAAGGACTATGGGATATACCCTATAGAGCAGAAGGGCAAAGTCCAGGTAAGTTGCCTCCATGTGTTTTGCTCACTGGACAGTTTATCTGGGGCTGAGAACATTTCTAACTAATGAAAAGATTGTCATGAGTCTGACATGCCACTGATATGCAGGCATTATACTCTGTTATTCCCATCCTTTGGCTTCTGTCTTTGGAAAAAAATATGATAAAGGACCTCAGAATATCTATTTTTATGTCATACTAAGTGGTCAAATGCTAAAAGCAATATTCAGCCAAAGCCAAGGCTGATGCCAGATATCTTATCATAGCTCCTGTATTTGAGAATAAATCCTGAACTCAATCAAAAAAAATTACTACTGCAATTTTATTATTAACAGTTTAGGAGTCAAATTTTAAGCACTTGATACAGTACATGAATAATCATTTCTTAGCCTTGTCAACTGCTGAAATGTTCCTATGGTCACAGTACTGCAAATTTATGATACCAAATAGATACTTAATTTCAACTGAGGTAAGTGAAAGTACAAGATATCTCTTGGGTATCTCATTTTTCTCTAACACTTTCTTCTTTTCTTCACACTCTTTATATTCTTTACTATTCTGGATCAAAGATGATTTTTTATAGATGTTGTTGCACAAGATGAAGATGTTTTCCTTCAAAAAATATCGAGATGGCAAAGTTGACACTCTGCCTTAATTCAATCTCAGGTGATGTGAAAAATAATCAAATAGAACTTTCTCTTGAAAGACTCAGAACTAATTTACACAGCTACAAAGCTACAAGAGAGCAGAAGTTTGTTGCTCTCACTGACATTCCCAAGTATGCAGAAAGTGCTAAGCACATAATAAGTGCTCAAGAAATATTAATGGAATAAATGGAAGATTAAATGGATTTCAATAACTACAAACTAAAAATAATTCTTATTTCACTTAATGTCATAATTACAAGTATACCAATGATTCCACAAGTATTCAAATTATGGTATATAGCCATGAGAACTCTGAAAGAGAAGACGATGAGAATGGACCTCATTAAATTCAAGAATAGTCTAGAGCCACAATAATTAAAGCAGTGAAAGAGTAGAAGATTATGTGGACAGATCAATAGAACAGAACAGAAAAGCTAAGTATAGATCAAAATACATGGGATTTTGATGCATAATAAAGATTGAATCTCCAATCAATGGAAGTAAAGATGGACTTTTTAATAAGTGGCATTGGAGCCTCTGGGTAGCTATCTGGCCATTCACATACCAGGCCAAACTCCAATGGCTCAAAAATGTACTTGAAGAAAGCATATCAAATCCCTTTATGATCTTGGAATCGGGAAGACATTGTAACTGACTTAAAATCTATAAGCTATAATATAAATTCAAATGCATTTAAAAGAAAAAATGGCATACTAAGTGGTCAAAAAAATCCAAGATGGAAAATAAGAAAAAATATATATTTACAACTCATAGTCAAGAGTTCATCTTCCTAATACATAAAAAGCTCCTAAAAATCTAGAAGAAAGCCATTGACAATCCAATAGAAAATGGGTAAACATATGATCAGAACCCTCACAGGGAAAAAACCCCACAAATGATCCTTAAACATATACAAATGTTCTCAGCCTCAACCATAAGAGATACCAGTTTTCATCTACCATAGTGACAAAAATTCAAAAATATGACAACACATTCTGTTGATAAGGCTTTAGGGCAACAGGAACTCACATATCTTGGCCAGTGGGAATGCAAAATAGTAGAATCTCTAGGGAGGGAAATTTGACAGTGTACATAAAATTTACAAAAAATTTGACCAGGCAATCTCACTTCAGGGAATTTATCCTATAGATATACTTGAACACATATGAAACATATAAGGTCATAGCAGTATCTAATTTTGAAAGTTAGGAAAAAGTCCAAGTGTCCATCAAAAGAAAACCGTTTAAATAAATGATGATGAAACACTACCCAACCATAAGGAATGAGGAAGCTCTCTTTATACTGATGTGGAAAGACCTCTAAGATATTGTTTAGTAAAGAAAGAAAGTATGAAAAGGTGTTTAGAGAATGCTACCCTCTGAGTAAGGAATTAGGGAAGGTAAGTATATATTTGCATTTGCTAATATCTGCAATAAGAAATACTGAAAGTATGTGCAAAACAATATAGGGGTAGGGACTAGACTAAAGAAGCACAGAAGTAAAGTGACATCACAATGTATACTTTTAAATATAGTTTTTTAATTTGAATCATGGACTTATTTTTTTTTTTTAATGAAGTATAGTTGATTTACAATGTTTCAGGTGTACAGCAAGGTGATTCAGTTATACATATAAATATATATATATGTATTCCTTTTCAGATTCTTTTCCATTATAGGTTATTACAAAATACTGAATATAGGGCTTCCCTGGTGGCGCAGTGGTTGAGAGTCTGCCTGCCGACGCAGGGGACACAGGTTCGTGCCCCGGTCCGGGAAGATCCCACATGCCGCGGAGCGGCTGGGCCCGTGAGCCATGGCCACTGAGCCTGTGCGTCCAGAGCCTGTGCTCCACAACGGGAGAGGCCACAACAGTGAGAGGCCCACGTAACGCAATAAAAATATATATATATATATTGCATATAGTTTCCTCTGCTATACAGTTCAGGTAAGTCCTTGTTGTTTATAAAAACATATTCTTTTTATGTAAAGAATTGGAAACAATAAAAAAGAATTGTGACATAATCTAATCTATATAATTCTGCTTTGTACTATTATTTAAATGTTTCCAAACATCTGTTGGCTCAAAATGGCTGTCACTTTTCTTGAAGTTATCCTGCTAATACACTCTTTTTAATATGTCTTCACCATGATTTCCTCGATTTCAACTTTAAAACAAAAATCCTTTCATAATCATTATTAAGATTGTAGTGTGGGATGAATTGGGAGATTGGGATTGACATATATACACTAATATGTATAAAATAACTAATAAGAACATGCTGTATAGCACAGGGAACTCTAATTTACTTCGTTGTACAGTAGAAACTAACACAACATTGTAAAACAACTGTACCCCAATTAAAAAAATAAAAAAAGATTGTAGTGTTTACTCTTTTAAAGGTTGTCAATGGGGCTTCCTTGGTGGCGCAGTGGTTGAGAGTCCGCCTGTCGATGCAGGGGACGTGGGTTCGTGCCCCGGTCTGGGAAGATCCCACATGCCGCGGAGCGGCTGGGCCCGTGAGCCATGGCTGCTGAGCCTGCGCGTCCGAAGCCTGTGCTCCGCAATGGGAGAGGCCACAGCAGTGAGAGGCCCACGTACCACACAAAAAAAAAAAAAAAAAAAAAAAGGAAATAGCTATTTTCTAGCAGACTTCTATTGGTAGACATTTAGGTTATCTACAGTTTAACAATGTTTCCATTTTCATCTTATTCATACCTCTTTATCTGTACAAGCATGTCTCTAGGATGAATTATTGGTAACAGATTCACTGGGTCAAAAAGCAAATACATTATAAATTTTGAAACATGTTACCAAATTACATTTGATGAGTGTATATCAATTTATACTCACATATTCAGGGTATAGACATGTCTGTATATTATCAATTTTCTATAATATCCTCTTTATTATCACAATAAAATAAATACCTGCACATAGAAAACATGTCATTTTAATTATCGGTACTTTTACAAAATATTTCAATAAAGTATAAACACAATGTCCAAAAAGGAAGTGAAAGTCGAATGACGACTGATGACTGATTTAATTAGTTGAAAAATGAACTAATAGCTAGATGGATTAATGGAGGAGTGGATGGATGGATGGATGGATGGATGGATGGATGGGTGGATGGATGGATACTGAGTGAGTAGACATCTGGCAAGAAATGTTTTAAGAGCAGCAAATGGGAAAACAAGGTTACCTGGTTGTATAAAATGACCAAGGCAACCACAGGAAAGGAACTCAGTTTTGAGAGTAAAAAAAAAAAAAAAAAGGACTCATTCAGGGAAACAATTGGAAATCAAATTTTGTTTCTCTTCTAATTAATCTGAAGAGAATAAAATAGAATGTGGGAAGCATCAATAAAATCTTCCCCTCTCACAAAACCAAACACTCATGACTGCTTAATAAAACAAGTTAGTCTGTGTGAGGCTAACTGGGAATAAAATGGTAAAGTTTCTCAAATTAAACTGTAAACTATATTCTAACTTCCCACCTCAAGCATAGTTAGTGCTTCAAAGATGCAGAGTAACTTGGAAGATTTGAGCATGAAAAGTAATGTCTAACCTTCAGCATAGTGAACTCTAAGTGGGGGAATGTTTCCAGACATCAGAGATGATGTTTCAAGTCCTTCATTCATTCTAGAACACATAAGAACCCTCATACTAAATGATCACCCCCACCAGCACTTCTCAGAGTCCTTCTCCTTCACAGATAATCTGACCCACGGCTTAGTGTGTCTGACTGCGTACTACCTTCTTAAGGATATATGACAATATAAGATCCTCCTTGTTTCTCTTGTCTCTGTAAAAGCCCCAATTGTTTCTTTTTTTTTTTTTTTTTCGGTACGCGGGCCTCTCACTACTGCGGCCTCTCCCATTGCAGAGCATAGGCTCCGGACGCACAGGCCCAGCGGCCGTGGCTCATGGGACCAGCCGCTTCACGGTATGTGGGATCCTCCCCAACCGGGGCACGAACCCATGTTCCCTGCATCGGCAGGTGGACCCTCAACCACTGCGCCACTAGGGAAGCCCTCTTTCTTTTCTTAATCAACATCAATAATCTTAGGTAATTAAGAAGGACTTTCTTGAGTCCCTTGAACAGTATATCTCTTCAGAGAATTATGAGAGAATATTTCTTATACATTTACCAGAAAATTTTCATGGAACTATGCATGTCTGGTGGGGTAGGCAGGGATAAAAAGAACATGTGTTTTGAAATCAGAGAGACTTGAGTTTGAATATTGACTCTGCTATTTCCAGCTAAATGACCTTAGCATCTTTAAGCCTCTGGTTCTACATCTTTAAATGGAAATAATATTTACTTTGATGGGTTGCAGATTAAGCTAGTCTGTAGAAGCACCAATTACAACACATTGCAGGTAAGAATTTTTGAATAATGGTCTTCAAGATAAAACACAAAGGGGAAGATAAATGGGCCTGTGCAATCTGCCATTGTATATTGATTACTGATTTGGGGAGGTGAATAATTTGTAATTTATTATAAGAAATTTAAAGGTCAAGGAAGCAAAATACTTATACCAGTTATTGCACATGCCGAGAGCATTTAGGTGTTCTTTCACTGATGGGGAAGTGCAGGGCATCTTCTAAATTTATGAAACATCTGTTAAAGAAGCTGGTTCTTCATTAAATAAAAAGAATTTCCTTGGCAATGCTGATAAATGAGAACAGGTGATGATCCCAGATGAGATTATGATTATAAATGAACCTATTGAAATTCTTCGGTATCGTTATAGAGACATCAAAATCAAAAATATGAGAAATGAAAACAGAGTTCATGAAGCCCCTGAAATACACTGGGAACCACAGGAGAATGGCTCTCTCATGCCCCAGTCAACTTAGATTCCATATTCTAAATGGGAATTCAATAGGATCAAAACTGATACTTTCTGCTGGACTCCCTAAATCTACTACCTGAAATTCCCCAGTTAGTAACAATAGAATAATTTCTAGGATTCAAATTCAAATTATAACTACACATAAAGAAAAGGAAACATTCCCTGAAAGTCATGTTGAACAGTCTGCCTTTAACAAGTGGGCACCAAGCAATAATTTTGGACATTTTATCTGCATAACTTCTCTATGAGATAGGAAGAAGGACTATGCTAATTTAATAGATGAGGGAACAGAAATTAAGTGACCTGTAGATCTACTAAGCATTTATACAAAAATGATCACATTTGGCCAAAAACGTGAGATTCAATCTCCAGCTTCCCATCAGTCAATGTCTTTTTATTAAAAAGGTACCTTATGGGCTTCCCTGGTGGCGCAGTGGTTGAGAGTCCGCCTGCCGATGCAGGGGACACAGGTTCGTGCCCCGGTCCGGGAAGACCCCACATGCCGCGGAGCAACTAGGCCTGTGAGTCATAGCCGCTGAGCCTGTGCGTCCAGAGCCTATGCTCCGCAACGGGAGAGGCCACAACAGTGAGAGGCCGGCGTAACGCAAAAAAAAAAAAAAAAAAACCAGCAAAGTGGCAGTGAAACAGCTGGGAGATGATTTCCTGCTCTGTTCCTTATTCTTCACCTTATCAAGTGACCAATGAACTTTTCCAAAGCACACCACTCTCTAACAGGTTCCCACCATAATCATGGAACTCAAAAATCCCAAAGCCCCAGAGGGTAAAGCAAGGTCAAGAGAAGTGACAACACTCTCACTGTGAGCCTGACTCAACAGAATTGCTTTTAGAATTTAGAAGCGAGACATGCTCAACTGTTATGAGTTGCTGTGATAATGCACAATTAGACAGTGATTTAACACAGAGCTAAAAAAAAATGACAGTAATCATGGGGGGGAAGGAAGAAAATGCCAACGAAAGCAGTTAAATGAGCTGAAGTGCCTGGCATTTTTGTGATGTGTATCTGTTAGTAATTTGTCAGACTGTAACAATAGAGGTAATTTCACAAATAACAGGAATTCATCAATTCACAACAGCACTCACTGGTATTTAACATGGAAGAAAAGGATTTGTATTTGGCTTATCAACTTAAAGAAATAGTTATGGGACTTATGCCTAGCGTACAATTACAAAGTGAAGTGGAGAACTGGTAGTTAATCAGGAAAATTCAAAGCTGTACAAATCTGACTTACAATGACTTACAAGGTAGAAAATTGCTTTGGAAAAGATTTCACAAAATTAAGAAAAAGTTAATAATGGTGTTTCGTGGGTAGGGCAGACTGTTTCCCATCACCTTCAAACACTGTTTGGCTAGTGTGCTTATCTCCAGTTTCACCTGCCACCCCTCAGAGGCATCCAAAGTTTTAGCCATGGGAAGCCATGCACATTATCCCCAATGAGCTTATCTTTTCCACACCTGTGCACGTGATTCTTCCTAACTGAAATATCTTTTCTCTTTGTTCCACTCAGCTAGCAATTTATCCCCTAATGTTAAATTCAAATGACACTTCTCCCAAGACACTCCCCTGACTTGTCTCCTCAAACCCTACAATACTCATGTGCTGCTGCCCTGTATTCCATTCCACCCCATCATATTAATCACTCTATATTGTAATAACTAGTTTGCATACCTTTCCTTCTGGGAGTTTTACATGGGCAATGACTGCATTCCTTTGCTATTCCCTCCTTCCTAGAAACATCATAGATATTCAACAAATATTGATGAATGAACAAATGAATGAACAGTAGACTTAAAGCATGATCAGTGAGAAAGATATGTATTGAATCTCCTTTCTTCTCACCATTATTCTCTCCTCAGTACCCATGAAATGCACATAACAGAAGAGTCTATATGTTTCTCCTTATTCTTAACATTGCCTCTAACGCAAGGGATAATTTCAAAAAAAAAAAATCTAAGAGAATATTGACTCAAAATATCCCTGCAACTAAAATAAATGAAAAATAGGAGAGTGAGAGAAACATGAAATATGACTTATTTAAATCTGGCATTTGAAAAGATTCAGATGATACTCCATGATAAAATGAGATAGCAAAGTAATCCTAGCTAGTTGTTTTCCTTTTTTTGTTATTCAGCTGTATTACAATAGATCATAGTGTCTAATTAGGAGTTGCTATAGTTTAGAAAAAAAATCTCAAATGGCTTAAAACACATAAAAATGTGAGACTTCCACTGTTCTACTTTTCTAAACCTCAAGACATTTTTTACCTCTTTGTTGATTCACAAACCTGGACAGCTTCCCAGGTGAAATCTGAAACCAGCCCCAATACATGGAGGGCAAGGAGAAATCAAAGAAAAATTCAGACCACTCCAGATTGGTAGGTGACGGTATTAATAAGCAAGGGAACTTACAAAGGAGGCATGAGTTGGGGGACCTCAAGATAAGGAGATCACTGCACCCACCCACCAGAATCTCTCTAAGTTTTATATAGAGCTTTGACTGGGCTCAATCACATCAATCACACTGTCCAGATGGTCCCAACAACACATTATTCTCTCAAGGCTGCGTCCTTGAAAACAACTCCCACTGTAGGAATGAAAGTAGATTCTACAGACAGCGGAGCGGGGTGAAGAGCCCCCAGCTACTCAGGTCCAGCTCAAGGATCAACGGGTAGTCACATCCCTTTGATGATAATTTCAATATTCCTGTAAACCAACACAACCTTGTGTTTCTCAAAGAAAACATAAATAATGCAATGGAAACATAAGCAACATATGTAATTAAAAATCAAAATGATAAAAGTAACCCCCTTACCTTTTAAAAAGTCATAAAATAGTGTGTTTACTTGAAGAGGAAAGAATATCTTATTGTGTCACTCTCAGAGGAAGTACAACTTACGACTTATCAGTAAGGGCCCATAAAGAAAGATAAACAATCCTACACCAATGCAAAATGACTATGCAAATAGGAAAGCTTTTAAATTACTGCCCAGCATCTTTCAACATAGGATAATTGGCTTTTCCCCTTTGCCTAAGTCATCTATGCTCAAGAAACTGTGTCCTAATTTTGTCCATCTTAGTCATAACAAATTTATCTTTTCATGTTCCTTCTTAAGTATTATCATAATCTTTATACTCATTTAACCCCAGGGGAATGATGGGATGATTACCCAGGTGAATCAATTTGGGATCAAAGAAATCATTTAACACTTCCCTACGTAAGGTGAGTCAGATTTTAGAGGCTAGGGTGAGGTAGGGCACAGATTATACTCAAACAAGGAGCTGAAGCCCTGGGGGTTCCTTATACACACAATAGGAAGTACATAAAATCCATAGTCTTATAGAACAAACTGACAGTTTCTTGGTACAGTAAAATGACATTATACCACATTTACTATAACCAAGTTTCTTTTCTTTATAGGGATGGAGAACTACAGAAGGGAAATTATAATGCAGGAAGGTAAAATGTTTTATGTGCCATAACTGAGAAAGTACAATTTATCGCAGACTGCAGTACACAAAGTAAGTACTTTGTTACTTTTTTTTTTACACCTTTATTGGAGTATAATTGCTTTAGAATGGTGTGTTAGTTTCTGCTGTATAACAAAGTGAATCAGCTGTGCATATACATTTATCCTCATTTCTCCTCCCTCTTGCATCTCCCTCCCACCCTCCCTATCCCACCCATCTAGGTGGACACAAAGCACCAAGCTGATCGCCCTGTGCCATGCGGCTGTTTCCCACTAGCTATCTATTTTACATTTGGTAGTATATATATGTCCATGCCACTCTCTCACTTCGTTCCAGCTTACCCTTCCCCCTCCCCGTGTCCTCAAGTCCATTCTCTACATCTGCGTCTTTATTCCTGTCCTGCCCCTAGGTTCTTCAGAACCATTTTCTTTTAGATTCCACATATATGTGTTAGCATACGGAATTTGTTTTTCTCTTTCAGACTTACTTCACTCTGTATGACAGACTCTAGGTCCATCCACCTCACTGCAAATAACTCAATATCATTTCTTTTTATAAGAGTAATATTCCATTGTATACATGTGCCACATCTTCTTTATCCATTCATCTGTTGATAGACACTTAGGTGGCTTCCATGTCCTGGCTATTGTAAATAGAGCTGCAATGAATACTGTGGTACATGACTCTTTTTGAATTATGGTTTTCTCAGGGTATATGCCCAGTAGTGGGATTGCTCGGTCATATGGTAGTTCTATTTTTAGTTTTTGTTTTGTTTTGTTTTGTTTTGCAGTATGTAGGCCTCTCACTGTTGTGGCCTCTCCCGTTGTGGAGCACAGGCTCCGGACACGCAGGCCCAGCGGCCATGGCTCAGGGGCCCAGCCGCTCCGCGGCATGTGGGATCGTCCCGGAACGGGGCACGAACCCATGTCCCCTCTATCGGCAGGCAGACTCCCAACCACTGCGCCACCAGGGAAGCCCTATTTCTGGTTTTTTAAGGAACCTCCATACCGTTCTCCATAGTGGCTGTATCAGTTTACATTCCCACCAACAGTGCAAGAGGGTTCCCTTTTCTCCACACTCCCTCCAGCATTTATTGTTTGTAGATTTTTTGATGATGTCCATTCTGACTGGTGTGAGGTGATATCTCATGGTAGTTTTGATTTGCATTTCTCTAATGATTAGTGATGTTGAGTATCCTTTCATGTGTTTGTTGGCAATCTGTATATCTTCTTTGGAGAAATGTCTATTTAGGGCTTCTGCCCATTTTTGGATTGGGTTGTTTGTTTTTTTAATATTGAGCTACATTAGCTGCTTGTATATTTTGGAGATTAATCCTTTGTCATATGCTTCATTTGCAAATATTTTCTCCCATTCGGAGGGTTGTCTTTTCATCTCGTTTATAGTTTCCTTTGCTGTGTAAAACTTTTAAGTTTCATTAGGTCCCATTTGTTTATTTTTGTTTTTATTTCCATTTCTCTAGGAACTGGGTCAAAAAGGATCTTGCTGTGATTTATGTCATAGAGTGTTCTGCCTATGTTTTCCTCTAAGAGTTTTATAATGCCTGGCCTTACAATTCGGTCTTTAATCCATTTTGAGTTTATTTTTGTGTATGGTGTTAGGGAGTGTTCTAATTTCATTCTTTTACATGTAGCTGTCCAGTTTTCCCAGCACCACTTAGTGAAGAGGCTATCTTTTCTCCATTGTATATTCTTGCCTCCTTTATCAAAGATAAGGTGACCATACGTGCATAGGTTTATCTCTGGGCTTTCTATCCTGTTCCATTGATCTATATTTCTGTTTTTGTGCCAGTACCATACTGTCTAGATTACTGTAGCTTTGTTATATTACTTTCTAGTGCTTAGACAAGTACTAAGGCAAGGTCTTCACAGTACTTTATGGTATTAAGGAAAATACTATGGGTGCTTATGTTCTACCCAAAACAAGATCAGGCAAACATTACCAAACCAGCAAGAGCCTGTGGAGAGTGAATTGTTTTTTCTGCTTTTCGCAGCAAGTATGACATGGACACCTGCTATAGAATATGCTCACAAGCCCCTAATTCTTCCCACCCCATTCCATTCACATGGGCTCCACAGGAGCTCCTATGCTCTTACATGGCCACTGTTGATTAGCCCAAGGATAGCCACCTGAGCAAGTTGGGCCAATGAGCACACTCCCTTGGATGTTTGGACTTAGAACCCAAGAGAGAGCCAAAGCACTCTCTATTCAGGAGACAGAAACTGTCAGCACCATGTTTTCATCAATATGGGAATAACTGCCAATGATAAGAGAAATTAATAAATGTGAAATATACAAAAGAGACATTCCTTAGTTGTTCATCCACTAAAAGAGGAAAACTACAAGACAGGACTTGTCTATGTAGATCACTCTCAGATCTAAAGACAACAAAAGTGGCCTTCTTTTAGCATCATTCCATTCCTCAGTCAATAGCACCTCTGTTCATCCAGTAGTAGTAGTCAGGAACCTGGAAGTTCCTTGAACTTGCTTTTTTCTCATTTCCTGTAACCAATACAGTTACAAACTCAGTTGACCATAAATTATAATGATCTTTAGAGTCAAATTCCATCTCTATTGCTACCATTCTAATTCAAGCCACACTCTATCTCTCCTTGACTTCAACAGTAACCTTCTAACTACTTTCCCTCAACCAATATGCACACTTGAACCCCATACTCATTTGATTAACCACACACAGCCAAAGTGAGCTTTCCAAAGTATACACCTGAAATCATGGGACCTTCTGCCTCCACCTGATCACTATATCTAAAACACTCCAGTGGAATCTTTTTTTTTTTTTTTTTTTTGCGGTACATGGGCCTCTCACTGTTGTGGCCTCTCCCATTGCGGAGCACAGGCTCCGGACGCGCAGGCTCAGCGGCCATGGCTCATGGGCCCAGCCGCTCCGTGGCATGTGGGATCTTCCCGGACCAGGCCACGAACCCGGGTCCCCTGCATCGGCAGGCGGACTCTCAACCACTGCGCCACCAGGGAAGCCCTCCAGTGGCATCTTGTTCCAATAATATAAAGAAAAGAAAAACCTTAATGTGGCCTACAAAATGCTAATTTTCTGAACCCTACCTACCTATTAGCACTATCTTGCACATCAACTCCACACTGCCCAAATCTATAGATACCAAGGAAAGCATTTCTATTAGTCAGCTTTTCCATATGAGGTAGCTATGGTTTTTGTGCTTTTCTAGTTCCCTTTGCGTCAAAGAATTGTTTAGCTTGACCAGTACCACTGACTATAAAAGATACTCCAGTCCTGGTAACAAGTGGATCTGCCATACAGCTAGCTCTTCTGTTAGGTGCCATCTCCAAAACAAAGAAAAAAATACCATATAACTACTTGACACCTACTCTGCTCTGTTTAAATGCAATTCTAAATCCAGGGTTTTCAAAAGTGTTATTAGTGCCAGTGATTTCTCTTAAAATTTTTGAATTTTATAAAACCTCTAGAAGACATCAAAATTGAGCAAAGCAAAGACATTTTTGCAGGAGAAGAGACAGTAGACTAAATTCTGAGAACTACCTAAATCCACTAAGAGATGGGTGCTTGTTAAAAATGCAAACTCTTGCGTCTTCTCCTATACCTACTAAATCAGAATCTCTTTGGGAACACTCCAAAATATGCATTTTAGTAAGTTCCTCAGGTGATACTTCTCCACATTAAAGGAGAGTCAAGTGAGGGAAGAGTTCCCAGGATCGGGCCGTCAGAAATATCAATTAGAAACTATGGAAGGAAGATGGAAAGGACAAAGGAGATTATGAAGAAGGGATCAGAGAAGCAGGAAAGAAACCATAACAGAAGTATCATGGAAACCAAGAAAGCAAGCTTTTCAAGAAGGGAGAAGCCAATTCAGCTGAATGGCAAAGTGAGGTCTTGTAACATGAGGACTGAGAAGTGTCCACTCAGTTGGGCCTCACAGAAGTAATTAATGACTTACTGTCACCAGTTTCAGTCAAGTACTGGGGATGGAAGTCATGGTAGAGTGAGCTAACCACTGAATAAAAAGAAAACCTGGGAACAACCCCGTATCTATCAAAAGGAGAAAGTACTTCTATATAACATTCCACGGTGTGAATTTATTTATAAATAAAACCGAATAAATTACAGCTACATGTTGCAATAGGGAGAAGTCTTAATAATATAATGTAAGTGAAAAAACTGAGTCTCAGAAGGCTATATTTAGGAAACAGTCTTTGTGTAATTTTAAAAATAATTAATATCAAATATTATATATTTCAGGCTGCATAATTATTTGGTAAAATGATTTTTAAAGATAAAGGGAACAATATAAAATTTTAAAATTTGGTCACTTTGAGGGGTGAGGAAAGCAGGGGATGGTATAAACAAAGAGCACATATAGATTGAATGAGTGTCAATGTTCTAGTTCTCATGTGTTTATATAATTTCTATCACATGTGTTTATTATATCATTTAAAAATAAATATATGGGTTTCATTTCTGGCAGGAGAGCATGAAGAGCCCCATGGATTCACCCCTCACCCACACCCAGAGAAACTGGTGGAAAATTATGTAAAAAGAACAAACATTTAAAGTCTCTGGAAATGGACCTAAGAGCATACAGCAAATAAATTAACATCTATTCCACATATCTAAGAAGGGGTTAATATCCAAAATATGTAAGGAATTCATACAATTCAATATCAAAAAATAATAATAATAACCTGATTAAAAATGAGCAAAAGACATGTCTCCAAAGAAGATATACAAGTGGCCAACAGCTATATGAAAAGATGCTCAACATCACTAGTCACCTGGGACATGCAAATCAAAACCTCAGTAAGATATCATCTCACACCTGTTAGAATGGTTATTATCAAAAAAACAAAAGACAAAAAGTACTGGCGAGAATATGGAGAAATTGGAACTCTTGTACATTGTTGGTGAGAATGTAAAATGCTGCAGCCACTATGGAAAAGAGTATGGAGGTTCCTCAAAAAATTAAAAAGGGAACTAACATATGAGCCAGAAATCCCACTTCTGGGTATATAGTATTCAAAAGAAGTAAAATCAGAACCTTCAAGAGATATCTGCACTCTCATGTTTATTGTAGCGTTATTCACAATAGCCAAGACAGGAAACATCCCAAATGTCCATCAATGGGTAAAGAGAAAGAAAATGTGGTATACAATGGAATATTATTCAACCTTTAAAAAGGAGGAAATTCTGCCATATGGAGCAATATGGATGAACCTGGAGGACATTATGCTAAGTGAAAAAAACCAGTCACAAAAAGGATAAATACTGCATGATTCCAATTACATGAGGTATCGAAAATAGTCAAATTCATAGAAGCAGAGAGTAGTACAGTGAGTTGCCAGGGAAGGGGACGAGGAGAATGGGAAGTAGCTGTTCAACAGGTAATAAAGTTTCAGTTATACAAGATGAACAGTTCTAGAGAGCTGCTTTGCAACAGAGTACTTATAACCAACAATAATGTATTGTAAACTTAAAAACTTAAGAGGATAGATCTCATGTTCAGTGTTCTGAATCCCAATTTAAAAAAGAAAAGAAAGGAAATAAATTTAAGGATAAGTTCAAGAATTAGGAAGGAAAAAATAAAATAAGCTAAAGTCAACTTAAGCTCCAAGGGCATTTGCTGAATCCAGGGGCGCTTGAGCTTTATTTTTCAAGGCCTCCGAGAGAGCTGCGGAGAGAGAAGTCCACCAAAAGATGGGGAGACCCCTGTATAAAAAAGAGCCCTGTGTAAAGAACTATATCCTCACACCTCAGAAAAAGAGTGAAAGTAGAAATAAGTCTGTTCCCACTCTCAGCTCCAAGCAATAGCAAGTTAAACCACTCATCTTGAACTTTGGCACTGGGTGAAGAAGAACAAAAAGAAAAATTTCCTGGAAAATTCTCAACCAAAAATCAGCCCTTGTATGGGTTCCCGGCCTAAATCCATTCTTCCTGGATGATCCAAAACCCCTCAAGCCAAGAATTTAAATTCAAGTGGTGTCAGACTTGAGGATTTTAATGAGCATAGAATATAAAATAATTATGTTTGATTTATCTAAGGAAATTTTTTGTTTTGAAAATATGAACAAGCAAAAAACAAAAGAAATGAACAATGAGATTTAAAAATAAATAAAATTTCAATAAAAGAAAAATTCAATAATTGAAATCTAAAACAATGGATAATGGATAGGTTTAATAACATTTGACATAGCTAGAGAGTCACCGAATTGGGAGATGAATAATAATAAACAAACATTAGATAATGTTGAAATACTTGCTTACTATTCCAAACACTTTAAAAATATTAATTCATTTAATCCTCAAAACAATCCTATGAGGTAGGCACCATTAATTTTCCCATTTCAGATAAGAAAAAAAGAGGCATAGATTAAATAAATTGCCTAAAACTAATATTTGGAGGAGCCACCTCCCAAACAGGAGCAAAAGATTCCAGATAAATCATTTAACCTACCCTCAAAATTATTACTTAAACCCTTAGATTAATTGACAACAATTAGTCTGTTAGTCTGTTTTATATTTTAAATCATATTCTAAAAGAATAGTTTGGGTATAATTATTAATTTTTTTATACTTATAATTACCAATTAGGTTATTTTTCTAGATAAGAAAAAACTTGAATGGCATCAGAAAGATCTGATCATTGAGACCTTAAGGCTATAATCCATACATCATCATATCTTATGCATGTATTATATATGTTAATATTTATTCACACAAAGATGTGAAGTGGCTTCCAGGAAATAAAATCAAAATATCAACATATCAATAAAAAAAAGTCAAGACCAAGAAAATCTAAATTAGATTAAAAGATCAAGCCTCGAGAGAGAGGTAGAAGCTTCTAGGCTTCTTGGAGGGGTTACTTTGAACAGAGCTCTGGAGGATACACAGACCATCAGTAGCCACATTATCAGAATAAATAAGGGTACACACTATAAAACCTCATCTTAATCAGATGTGCCAGTGTGTTTTGGGGGTTTGTTTTTAGGGGTTTTATTTGGAGACTTTTTCCAAATTTTTTTTTTTTTGCGGTACGCGGGCCTCTCACTGTTGTGGCCTCTCCCGTTGCGGAGCACAGGCTCCGGACGCGCAGGCTCAGTGGCCATGGCTCACGGTCCAAGCCGCTCCGCGGCATGTGGGATCTTCCCGGACGGGGGCACAAACCCGTGTCCCCTGCATCGGCAGACGGACTCTCAACCACTGCGCCACCAGGGAAGCCCTTTCCAAACTTTTTGATGCAATTTTTAAATTGTTTCTCATTGACCACTGATAGCTGCATTCACCATTTTAAGCTTCAGACTTGCTATATCAGGTTTGCTTTTCTGAGAGTCTTTATGGAATCAATTATGACACTATCATTTCTCTGATTTAATATGCTTCTCAAAATATAATCTTTTTCTGTATTTTCAGTACATTTTTCCACTGTTTATTATCCTAGGGAAAACCAATCCTAAAGGCATTTTATACAAAATTGTCTGGTTTCTGGAACTCAATACATTTTATAGTGCTTGGAACATTTCATTGTCCATCCATGTCACTTTGCTTTCCTCAAAAATAAATTTATATTGATTCATGATGTACCACACTTTTCCATTATTCTAGTGAGGCACATTTTCAGATTATTTCTCCAAAGTTTACTCTTTACAAAAGCATTAAATATAGCATGAGATGGAGTTTTGTGACTTCATCAAAAAACGTTAAGAGTTTTCATCTAAAAATGTAGTTTTGGGTTTTATTACAGCACAAGTCTAAATATTATATTTGTAGATTTGTGTCAAATTTCCCCATGGATTTTTTTTTTTTTAGAAATGTGTTACACACAAATGTTGGCAACTTGCAATTCTAAAATTGTAAATTGTAAAAAATATTTTTGAAGAAAAGAGGTATGTCACCTTATATCATCCTTAAGTGGGGACTTGATAATAATATACCATCAGTGAATTAAACTTTAAACTTAAAGCTGAAGAACAAAGTGACAAGAATAGGAAAGAAGATATTTTTCCCAGGAAAGTAAATAATTTGACTTTAGGTCAGCCTTTTGGAGCACAGTCGGGAAAATCAAAATAAGAAAAGAGATGCAACTGGCAAGAAGACAGAAAAGACAGTAAAAAAGTGGCTCAGTGACTCCATAGTAAGAAGAGGATAAAGGAACACATTGCCCCTTTATTACACGGAGAGAAAAGCAATAACAGTGGATACCAAAAAGCCACAGGTTTAAAATTGTTTTGTTGAGGATATTATTTTTTTCCAAACTGAGTCAAAACTTCACAGCTGAGAGGACTAGAAGGGCTAGCACATTAAAGAAACTTTCAAAATGTTTTCAGTACTGTGACTTCCTGTCATACTTATCATCTAAATACCATATTTTAAAACATAACCATATATTATGCTGTATTTTATCTAATTGTTTCATACAAACACACACACAAACATATACACCCCTATCTATTAGTATATGCTAATTAGACTGTAAACTTCTTGAGTAGAGAAACTTTTATACTTACTTCATAATGAAAGTTTCCAGCTTAGAATAAAGTGCATAGCAGATAGTCTAAAAAATATTTGTTAAATTGAATTAGGATTGGTAAAATATCTGATAGAATTTATCAAAAGTTGTCTTTCAGGAGGTCTGACTTTCAGAAAAGTAAAATACAATACACTGTAGCAGCCTGAACTTAATCTTGATTATTCAGATGATACCTTAGATATTTATTTTCATTATAGTGTGTATCTCAAGCCTTTGAGGTTTTAATTTTTATCAGTGTGAGAAAAAACACAAAAATACTTAGTAACTGAGACACTTTTAATTGAAACATTATAGACAACCCAGTTTAGATGGTATCCATTGTTTTAAAATCTACATTTATTGTGTAGCTCACACAATTCGTGGACATAAAATGATTGAAGCACAGAACCAAGAGCTGCTATGTGCAGACAAGGACTATAGCTGCATTCCACAGAGCTGTGATGGCAACCATTCATTTTCAGCTATGGTCCAACCTAGGAGAGCCTCTCCCTTCAAAACATCCTCCCCAGCCCCTAAGGCAGGCAGAATGTTGACCACGAGGAATCCAAGGACAGCTAGCAGTGAGCTCAGATACAGAGAGAGATTTTTAGGACCTTGAAAACCAAAAAGAAGTCACTCCCAGGGTGGTAAGTGCTGGAAGCCAGGAGATAACAGAAAGAAAGCATAGAAGAGAAAGAGCTGCATCCCTTTAACAGGTTAGTGAACAGTATCTTTACATTCTGAATTTCAAGCTATTGTAGACCCAGAGAGTGGTCATTTTTTAATGACCACTTAGCAATTAGTAATGAGGGCCCTGATACAGAGAAGGGAGAAGCCTCATGAATTACAGCACAGGACAAGAATAGTTTAAGACACTGAAGACAATCCTAGACAAGGTCACCTAAAACAAAGATACAAATTTGAACCCAACCAGAAAAGAGATGAAAATATAATTACAAGTGTATCATCGTACATCATATATAAGTATCCTGAAGTGAGGGTAGAATAAACTGAGCAGACACTTGGCTCGGACCCTGGCATTTTCTATCTATTTGATCCTGGAAATGAACGGGAAGCTAACCATTCAGAATCTCAGTAGCACTTACTTTTATGTTTTGTGAAAACGGCCCACCAAGTGGCTTCTGGGATCTTGGTTCCCCAACCAGGGACTGAACCCCGACGCTCAGCAGGGCAGTGAAAGCTCAGAGTCCTAATCACTGGATGCCAGGGAAATCCTGTGATTATTTTAAAAGCCCCTGCTCTGGCATTAGACAGGTTACAGGTAGACAGCAAGTAGTGCCTATTTTTATTATTTCTCTCACTTGTTGTTCTAGCTGTTCTTCTTTTAAGAAAAATGAATAGGACGCTTTCATGATTCTCATACTGTAGGGTCACTTCAATTACTTTTAAATAATGCTATGATTTCTCTATATATCCAGAGTTAAAGAAACTCCTTCAGTCAAGGACATGAAGCAAAATGGATTAACAATGCCAACTCCAGAAAGGAGGCCTAAGAAGCCAGTGTCTGGGTTCTTTTTTTGGAGGGGGGGGAGGCGGGGGGGACTCTCAAAAATAATGACAGGAGCTTTCACTGTTTTTTTTCAGCTTGTATCTTGATAATTATGAGTTCACAAGTCAAGAGATGGTTGCTTGGAGGGGTAGCAAAAGTACTACTCTTTCACCACAATTTTTAGATCTGAGAACATTGGGCATCGAAATCTTTAAAATGTACCTATTGAGGGTTCAACATAAAGTATGTAACCATGCTATGTACGTAGTACATGCCATTTTGTCTTCTTTCCTTTAAAAGGAAAGGAAAAGTGACATAGGTTAATCAATTTTACTTAATCACATGTTAATTATTAAATGAAACCATGCACTTGTTTTTCTTCAGATGCTACTAAATGAATCTAAACCCAGACACTAGAGAAAACAGTATCATATCAATTACAGCAAAACATTTAGGATCAGGATTTGACACTTTCAAGTCTCTCACTGACATACCATCATTTGATACATGAAGTTGCTGAATTATTGTTACTTTCCTTGACCTGGTGCTACTTTAGAAGACATAATTACCAGGAACTTTGATTGTCTCTATCACTAAGTATGAATGATTCACTTTTTAGAAGAAGGAGAGTTGGAGGATCTGGAGCAGAGATGACAGACAGCATTGTTGAACTCCTCTCCCACCTACATTCTATCCTCACCTGCTTCCACCTCACCCTCTTCCAGAAAGGAGTGATGTTGCTGCAATGAGTCATTGGAGTTCAGTGCAGCACAAAGCTAAATTCCGGGGAGAGGTTTTTGTCCCCTTGATTCATTTGGACTAATATGTCCATCAAAAACAAAACAAAAATTAAATAAATAAATAGCATAAGGTCCAAGAATTAAGACTAGACCACAGCTATCATAAAGAAGAGTTGTTTTCCACTGTGTGTGTGTGTGCATGTCTATGTTTCTTATTGATGATTTCACTGCTCTGTCTCTAAGTACTATTCATTCAGATTAGCACAAGGTGTTCTACTCTGGGTTCAAATTTGTTTACAAACAAAAACAAGTGTTCAGATTTAATTTGTGATGTATTTTGATAAGCATTATCAAAATGATCACTAGGTTAAGTGCCAGTGGTATGATCACTTACTGCCCAGTTACTCATATTTTCAGCTATCCAAGGCAGGACCACGCTTTATGTTCCTCAAAATAGAGTTGGCTACATTATTTTTTTTTAATGTACCTATTTACAAAAACAAAGTGTATTTTATTACTATACCAAGAGTGATTTATTAGAGAGAATAATACTTGGTTTCAGAATTTCTCAAATCTAGCAAAAATATCCATAAAACCCTCCTAACAACTGGTTTAAGAGCAAATTTTCGTACACACACAAAAAAAAGTACTAAAATAAGTTCTTTCCACAGGTTTCTTGCTGAACTGTGAACTAAGAAGGTTTTCCCTGAAAATTATTCACTTGAGAAAGTTTAAACAATTGAGTGGAAATGATTGACAGAATGTTTTCTTCAAAGTAAGTGACTGCCACCTGTAGCTCAGTGCCACTCACATGGAAAGTCCTTAATAAATGCCTGTTGATGGATGTGTATGTTTCAAGTACACACTCCATTAGCATCACTGATCCACATTCTTTGTACCATGATGCTTTAGTTAAACATGAAGTGCCAGTGTTTATAATTGTGGTTTAGGGTTCATTCAGTCAGCCAGTCAACAAACACTTATTAAGTTCCTGATATTCATTTTTTTATTCCTTCATTCAACAAATTGTATTCAATGCCTACAATAGGCCAGATACTGGCCTTATCTTGGGAGGTTCAGCAGTGACTCCAATTGACAGTTTCCATTTCCTCCAGGCACTTGCAGACCAGTGAGGAGAGAGGGAAAATAAACAAGGAAGCAAATAAATATGTAAGTAAGACTGGTGCTAAGTGCTTAAAACAGAGTAATGGGATAGAGTTTGACTTAAAAGAGAGGGAAGACCTATTTTAGAAACTAAAGACAAGAAAAGTCTCCCTGAAAGATTGGCTACTGAAATAAATCTAGTTAGCCAATGAAGTACCCGAAGAAAGAAATATCCGGGCAAACAGAGAGTTAGGGTAAAAGCACAGGAATGGGAATGAGTGTAGAAATTTTGAGGAACAAAGACTAATGTGACTGAAAAAAGAATGATAAGTATTTTGATTTTATCTTAAATGTAATGAGAAGACATTTGGGCAGTTTTAAAACCAGATTTATTGAAGAATAATTAATGCAAACAATTTGTGCAAAAAATTTGCCCATTTTAAGGATGCAGGTTTTTGTTTTTTAGATGTTGGGGGTAGGAGTTTATTAATTTATTTATTTATTTTTGCTGTGTTGGGTCTTCGTTTCTGTGTGAGGGCTTTCTCTAGTTGTGCCAAGCGGGGGCCACTCTTCATCGTGGTGCGCGGGCCTCTCACTATCACGGCCTCTCTTGTCGCAGAGCACAGGCTCCAGATGCGCAGGCTCAGTAGTTGTGGCTCATGGGCCTAGTTGCTCCATGGCATGTGGGATCTTCCCATACCAGGGCTCGAACCCGTGTCCCCTGCATTAGCAGGCAGATTCTCAACCACTGCGCCACCAGGGAAGCCCAAGGATGTAGTTTAATGAGTTTGTCGAATGTTTATAATCATGTAACCATCACCCCACTAATGTAATTCAGATATAATATTTCTATCACTCCACAAATTACCTTGCAGTCAGTCCCATTCCCCACCACAAGCCACTGGGAATCACCATAAATTTGTCATATAAATGAAATCATATAGTATACAGTGTGCAGTCTTTTGTTTCTGACCTCTTATACTTAGCACAATGCTTTTGAGATTCATTCATGATGTCGCATGGTGATTTGAAATCCTATTCGGTATCTAAGAAGCAATGTTGACTTGGCAATTAGATATACAAGTCTGGACTCAGGGAAAAGATCAGATCTATTGTCTCAACATGTAGATGATATTTAAAAGCATGGGATTAGATGATACCACCAAATGGGAGAATGAGGGAGTGACACCTGGGGCCCTGCAATGCTGAAAAGAGGCAAAGAAGCCACTAGATTGCAAAGAGATATCTAATGAAATAGGAAGAAAATATGTGATATCACAGAAGCCAAGAGGAGAAGGCATTTCAAGAAGAGAATGGTCAGCTGTGTCAAATATCAAGTAGGATGAGGTCTTAGTACTGATTTGTCAAGCTGGAAATTGTTGATTACCTTGATAAGAGCTATTTTAATGGCTTTGTGCCAGACATTGAAAAATGCTTGGTATGACACGAACAAAGCAGAAGTGATATTCTCTCTTAGAATTTACTGGCTAATATGTGTGTCTTCAGTTTGGTTCTTTATTAACTGTATGTTTTGACTGGGAATTTAACATGTAACTAGCTATTCAACAGATGAGTTTAGAACTTTGGAGAAAATTTGAGTTCTTTGAGTCTTACTCTTCGTCCTCTCAACAACATTTTGATACAACTATACTAGAGAAGAATAAAACATTATAATTTTAATGCTAACCATGAGGGAAGGATATCATTTCTTTATCTTATATTTAAAGGAAAATATTTACTCTTTTATAAATTAATAATTCAGAATATGTTTGAAGACACAACCAATTAGCTGCAGTAATTTGCATTTTATGTTTTTTCATTAGTTTCCTAAGTCTTTTTCTGCTGTTTCTGTAATGAAAATGCCATCTTTCAAAGGTGAATGCCTTTTTTTGCATTTGCTTGGTAATGAGCTTTCTTTAATTATCAACAGGCTTATTTCACAGATTTCAAAGTAAACATAGCTGTTGGTGTTGAAAGACTAGCAAACCCATGTAATATTAAGTTTGCTTCTTTAACTTGGTGCAAAATTATTTCTCAACTACAAATGTATTGGGTAGCTTTTTTGTTTCTATAATTTTGTTGTTGTTGTTATTTATTTTACTGTTTTTGCTGAGTTTTTTATATAAACTGGATTCAGACCAATATTCACCAAACATCAAATACAAACTCCACAAAGTACCGTATACTTGACTTGTTTAATCCAAACCTCAGTGGTATATTCCCCCCACAGCATTATAGGAAGACAAATGAGAAGTGAACATAAGACACCACACAAGTAAAAACCCTGCATCATAAATTATTTTTTCCTCCAAATGCATACAAATTTTGATTCTCAGGCCTAACCCCCCAAGGATAAAAAGGACTGAGACAGATGTGTCTAGTATATTTTAAGTCTAACTGACTAGCTTTAAAAACATAAATCCAATATTATCATTAATAAATGTTAGGTACACTGGAAACTCCATTAACCATCTGTGACTTAATTGTTTAATTGTTCAGTAGGTGAACTTTCACCCTGAGAGGTATCTTTAAGCAACTGAAAAGTCTGGTTATTTAAAACTGGTGAAGTCTAGTTGTACATCTTTATGGATTTATTGTGACCAAAATAAGTCTTACAGTTCGCTATAGCAGCATAAAGGAAAAGAAAAAAGAGAGAAATGATGGAAAAACAACGTACAAACCAAAATAAAACTTGAAACACATTTACACAAGAGAAGATATGTTTGTTCTTCACAGGCCTGAGGAAAATAGTGATGAGTGAAGTTTGGTTTCTTAGACTCTTCCTCTTCTTATCATACTCCCTACTCCAGGTAAAAAGACCAGATCCTTATTTCCACGAACTTCCACCACAGACCATACCAGTCAGGATAGATCATGCAATGCTGCAATTACAAGCAACACCAAAATCTCAGTGGCTTAACCAACACGAAAGTCTCCTGCACAATCCAGGGCTGCAAGTCCTCAGTGGCACCTCCCTCCGTCTGTTGCATCTCTCTCTACGTGTTCCACGCTCTCTACAGCAGAGGAAGAGAGCACTGGAGAGTCAGAGACTTGAACTAGCAATCAAATGCCTCAACAGAGAAGCCACAGCCATCTTCCAACCCAAAGGCCAGAACTAATCATATAAGCCTGCCTCACTGCAAGGGATGCAGCAAAGTGTAATTCTCCCAATGTGCGCATTAAAAGAGGAGTGTCAAAAATGAACACTAGAAGTTTCTATATACTGGCTCTACTGAAACAATATCCAAGCTCTCAATCTTTCCTACTCTACAAACTCTGCTCAGAATTTGATTGGCAAAGTTGTCAGAAACCTTACTATCCTGACACTTCTGTCCCTCATGATGCACATGAGCAATGCAATGGAGGGGAAAGGCCTTGTCCTGGGTCCCTCAACACACCAGATAGGACTTCTCTGACCATTCCTGTGATTTTTTCCACCAGGTCGTGACTCTTCTACTCTGGATTGAACTCCTCTCCTCCACTTCAGACTCGTTTATCAAATGCCTACTAGCATCTCCACTTGTGTGTCCAAAAGAGATCTGAAACCAACATGCCCCACAGGGAACTCCTGATCTTTATGCAAAAATCTGCTCCATCGAATCTCAGTGAATGGCAACTCCATTTTCCCAACTGCTCAGGCCAAAATCTTGGAGTCCTCCTTGATTCTTCTCTGTCATACCCCCATCTAATCCATCAGGAAATTCTTTCCCCTCTAACTTCAAAATACATCCATGACTGACATAAACTGGCTGAGTCATCCATTTGGTTGGTCAGTGCCTCTTCCACAGGGAGAACTCCCTGGTATATGTTAACAGCTGATACAAGTATCTTTACCCTCTGTGCCTACTCTGATAGGTCCATCTGCTCTCCTCTTGTCCAGACATATCTGTCCCCAATATGCTCATCTTGCTCCTTCCAGAACATGATCAATCAGCTAAGCCATTTTGCCAGTGCCCATCGTCCACATTTATCCTTACCTCAGGCAATTTCTCTCTCCAAATAAAGTGGACTACCAAGACAACATCCAAAGTTGTGTCCACTGGGAGAATTTCCCTTCTCCATTGTCTTTCAGGGCCACCTCAGAATGGGGTTGTAGTGTACCAACAGTCGACGTGGATATTCACAGCAGTCAAAATTAATATTCACAAACATGCCAGGCCAACCCATTCATGAACCAAGCTTCGATTTTTTTCCCTCCTCTGTCAGCTATTTATAAGGAACCCCAGCCCACACCATAAGACCTAGGTGTGAGCAAAATTCAAGGTACTGGTACAACTGTGATGGGTGATATGGGACTTGGGGCTTCCGTTCTTGTAGTTTACCTGTACCCTCTATACCTGCTCAAGCCCACTTCCAGATTTACTACTTCAAGCCCTACTAAGTTAGATTATTGATGGACCCAATTTGGTGGATCAGACAGTAATTAGTTCATGATGGGCAGTTATGGCCATCCCATTCAGTCTGCTGGGGTACTAGCATGACAGGATCTGATTTTCAAATAATATATAGTTCTCTGCTGCAGATGGCACTACTTACTCCAGGAAGTTAGGACTTTACTCTCAGACTCTCCTATTGTGGCTTGGCACAGGCGCCATTGCAACATTCTTTCCTCCGACTGATATCTCCAGTACTGTAGGACTGGCCAAGTCATCTGGTCCAAGCCACAGGATTGCTTGCATCACAGTCTAGGTATGCTACAGAGTGCTTTCTGGGCCTCGCTCAAAGTTAGCAGTATTTTACAACGTCATTCAGCAAATGATTGGAGCAATATTTCCAAGTGCAAAGTATGCTGCCCACCAAAAGTTGAGGAGGTTTACCAAGTTTTATTACTTCTCCTTTAGGCCTGTGGTGGGTCCCTGAATCTATAGGGTTTATCTCCTACCCTCTGGACCCCACTTCTCTTACTAAGGCTTTCAGAGTACTCGCCACTTGTAGCTCCTCACGTGCAATTTATCAATATAAAATTATATTGATATAAAATATTGATGTTGACATATAAAAACATATTGATATCATCAATATAAAAAAACAATGTGATGTTCCACAGAATATCTAAATGTTCCAGGTCCCTTTAGACCATATTATGATAGAGAAAAGAATCACATAGCCCCAGGGCAATATCCTGATGGTATAATGTCATTGTACAAGGGAACTGCTTCTGATATTTCTTCCTGACGAATACGGAAAACACATTTGGCAGATCAATAACCACATACCACGTACCCACGGTTTTGTTAATTTGCTATAACAAAGATGCCACATCTAACACAACAATTGCAGTTGGGCTTCCTACTTGGTTAAGTTTGTAATGGACCTCTCTCACCGACCATGATCCATTTGGTTTTAGTAGGGACCAGATTATTGATTAAAATGGGGAAATAAGGGGACCACAATGCCTGCAACTGCTGTCAACTACTAGGTCCATTCCAATGCCATTTTTTGAACCTGGGGAATGACACAGTAGTCATGGACTTGGTGGGTCTATGAACCCAGTGGACCCAGGGAAGAATGATCTGGGCTAGAATTCCAGGTATTACTTGACGCCCATATTCCTTTATCCTAAAAATGGAAATATAATGCAGAGAGAAAATGTCTTTGCAGCTTCTTCAGCTACATTTATAGCTTTGCCACGTAGCTTAAAAGAAGGAAAGTGTAGTGGTTTCTGAAGCCACTGAATCAGCCATCATTTAAAAGTCAGTCATGAGATCAGCCAAGATGGCGGAGGAGAAAGGACCCTGAGTTCGTCTCCTCTCACGAGCACAACAAAACCTCAGCTATCTGCAGAACAACCATCTATAAAAAAGACCGGAACCTACCAGAAAAGATTTTCTGCAAGTGAAAACATAAAGACAGGTAAGAGGGGCGGACTCACGGTATAATCAAGCCCCATACCGCCACCGGGGTGGGTGACCGACTAACTGGAGAATATAGTGCCGAGGTCCTCCCACAGGAGTGAGAGCTCTGAGCCACACATTGCGCTCCCCAGCCTGAGGGTCCTGCACCGGGAAAACGAGCCCCCAGAGCATTTGGCTTCCAAGGCCAGTGGGGCTTAATTTCAGGAGTCCCAACAGACTGAGGGAAACAGAAACTTCACTCTTAAAGGCACACACCAAATGTCACGCGCACCGAGACCCAAGGCAAAAGTAGTAGTTTGATAGGAGCCGAGGCCAGACCTACCTGCTGGTCTTCGAGAGTCTCCTAAAGAGGCGGAGGGCAGCTTCGGCTCATGCTGGGGCAGAAATATTTAGGCGCCCGTTCTACCGCGACAAGCCGGCGCCAGCTGGCGCCACTGTGGAGGCTCCTCCCTCTCGCTCGTTTGCGCCAGGCCGGGCCCCGCCCAGCAGCCTGCAGCCGCCAGAGCTGGGACGCCCGCCTCAGGCCAGACCTGGCCCCGCCCACCAGCCTGCAGCCGCCGGAGCTCGGACGTCCTCCTCAGGCCAAACAACTAAGCGGACACGGACACAGCCCCACTCAGCAGCTTCCGGAGCCCCCAGTCACCTCTAGGCAAACCGCCACACACGGCCCTGCCCACCGGTGGGCCAGACAACAGCTCCACCCACCAGTAGGCAGAAAACCACAATCCCACAGCCGGCCAGACCCTGCCCTGGGACAAGCTGGACCCCAGCCCTGCCCACTAGCAGGCCAACACAAGCTTTGGAACAACCCAGACCCCATACCCAGCTGTGTCGGGAACTCACACACACCCCAACAATCTGACACCAGCTCTGGGACCCCTGGGCACTGCATCTGGACTCAGGACCTGGCCCTGCCTGCCCTTAGTCCGGCACTAACCCCAGGACCTGGCTTCACCCACCAGTGGGAGGGCAATAGCTCCAGAGTCTTCTAGACCCTGACTCCACCCACCAGTGAGCCTGCACTAGCCCCGGGGCCCCCTAGGGTTCTGCAGCCAGCCAACTAGTGACCAGGCCCCACCAACCAGCAAGGGCAGCAGCATCTGCTCAAGGCAGGGCCTGGCAACCCACCAGACTAGGGGCCAACCAAGCATAACGGATCACACACATAGTCAACCCGCCGCAGCAGAAGGACCCACACAGCCTTCTTAGAGGAAATCCCTAGAACATATAGCTTGGGTGATGAGAGGGAAGTACACTGCTGGGACACATAGGACATCTCCTACAGAAGGCCACTTCTCCAAGGTCGAGAAACGTAAATAACCTACCACATACATAAAAATACAAATAGCAACTTAGACAAAATGAGGCAGCAGAGGAACATGTTCCAGATGAAGGAACAAGATAAAACCCCAGAAGAACTAAGTATAGTGGAGATAGGCACTCTACCTGAGAAAGAGTTAACAATAGTGATCGTAAAGATGATGAAAGAACTCAGGAGGAGAATGGATGCAAAGAGCGAGAAGTTAGAAGCCTTTAGCAAAGAGTTAGAAAGTATAAAGAACAACCAAATAGAGATGAAAAATATAATAGCTGAAATGAAAAATACATAGAAGGAATCAGTAGTAGACTAAATGACTCAGAAGAACAAATCAGGGAGCCGGAAAACAGAGTGGTAGAAATCACAACTGCTCAACAGAAAAAAAGAAAAAAGAATTAAGAAATGAGGACAGTTTAAGAAACCTCTGGGACAACATCAAGGGCACTAACATTCACATTATAGGGGTCCCAGAAGGAGAAGCATGAGAGAAGGGGGGCCAAGAACGTATTTGAAAACATAATAGCTGAAAACTTCCCTAACCTGGAAAAGGAAACAGTCATCCAAGTGCAGGAAGCACAGAGAGTCCCGTACAGGATGAACCCAAAGAGGAACACACCAAAGACACATTGTAATTAAAATTACAAAAATTAAAGAGAGAATATTAAAAGCAGCAAGGGAAAAGCAACAAATACAAGGGAACTCCCATAAGGCTATCAGCTGATTTTTCAGCAGAAACTCTGCAGGCCAGAAGGGAGTGGCATGATATTTAAAGTGATGAAAGGGAAAACCTTATGACCAAGAATATTCCACCCAGCAAGGCTCTCATTCAGGTTCAACGGAGAAATCAAAAGCTTTACAGACAAACAAAAGATAAATGAGTTCAGCACTACCAAACCAGCTTCACAAGAAGTGTTAAAGGAACTTCCCTAGGAGAAAAAGAAAAGGCCACAACTAGAACAAGAAAATTACAAAATGAAAAATTCACCAATAAAGGCAAACATATAGTAAAGGTAGGAAATCATCCACATACAAAGCTAGTAAGGAGATTAAAAGACAAAAGTAGTAAAATCATCTATATCCACAATAAGCAGTTAAGGGATACACAAAACAATTAGATGTAAAATATGATATCGAAAACAGTAATCACGAGGGGAGGAGACTACAACTGCAGGGTTTTTTAATGCATTTGAAATTAAGAGATCAGCAACTTAAAACAATCATGTATATATATAGACTGCTATATAAAAACCCCATGCTAACCACAAACCAAAAATCTGTAATAGATATACACATAAAAAAGAAAAAGAAATCCACTCAACACTAAAGGTAGTTATCAAAAATATAAGAGAAGAGAACAAAAGAAGGAAAGGGAAAAGAAAACCTACAAAAACAAACCCAAAACAATTAACAAAATGGCAATAAGAACCTACATATTGATAATAACCTTAAATGTAAATGTACTAAATGCTCCAACAAAAAGACATAGAGTGGCTAAATGAATACAAAACAAGACTGGTATATATGCTGCCTACAAGAGGTTCAGTTCAGATCTAGAGACACACACATACTGAAAGTAAGGGAATGGAAAAAAGTATTCCATGCAAATGGAAATCAAAGAAAGCCAGACATTTGATTTTAATTTGCAGCAGTTGATTATTGGTGAGTGAGAACATTTCTACTGTGTTCGGTTACTGGCTGTGAATTACCTTCTGGTGTCCTCTGCTTGTTTAGAATTAAATTGATGGGTTGACAATAATAAAGATTGATGACCAATTTTTGTTACAAAAAAAAAAAAAAAAGAAAGCCAGAATAGCTAGACTCAGACAAAATCGACTTTAAAATAAAGACTGTTACAAGAGATAAAAATGGAATCATAATGGGATTTGGAGCTCCCAATTATCAGAATCAGTTTGGACTCTGGATTTAACAACGCTTCAGAGTTCTAGGTATTTCTCTCTGCCCAGTACATGGTTACCAGAGTAAATGACCATAAATCCCATTGAGGAAAGATTAAAGGAATCACTAGATTATACAACTTCGGTGTTTATGCAGGGTCCTTCATCATAGGAACTTTATTTCTGCTGATGAATCTGAGATTTGGTTTAGGTCTGGAAACAGCACAAGGAATTGTGACTTTTTCACTGAAGTGGCTGACCCCAATCTTCTGCTCATTCTTGATCTCTTCTGACTATATATGCAGCAGCATTCTTTTCACCTGCCCATCTATCTCGTTCTATAAATACCAAGTTATATTAGCCATCTCAATAGATCTCTCTGTCTCAGGACACCTGGCTGCCATTTCAAATTTTCTGTCATAGTACTTAAGCCCACCTTATGTCTTGCCTTTAAGTGCTGCCACGTAGCCACTGCTATTCTGAGATCTTTGTCATTCCCACTGCTGCTCAACAGAGCCAGTTTCATGGACATTCAACCAGCACAGCCCCACAGGCCCTGCACTCAGAAGTGTCCCCATATTTGGAGTTCAGTGCTCTGTTGTCACCATCTTGAATTTGCTTTTATAAGTGAAATTTGATGGGATGATGAAGCATATACTAGGGACTTGGAACCTTGGATCATATGTGGTTCCAGCTCCCATCACTTCACTCACCCTAGGACAAGTTCTTGACCAAGCACTCTTCCTGCTTAGTGACCACTGCCCCCTTCCATGCCCAGCAGGGGCCTGAATACAGATGTGGGTGACTGGGGTCAGGCATATGCACTGCACACCTGGAAGGGTCTACTGTCACCCTGCAAGTACATATCTCATGCCCAAGGAATCACACTTTAGATAGCAAATAAAAACAACAAATAAATGACAGGTCCAGAAAGACCAAAGAGGAAAGGAAGAAGCTTTTTTCCTGATTTTTCCAGATTCATTGAGACATATTTGACATATAACATTGTTAAGTTTAAGGTGCACATGTGATGATTTGATACATTTACATTTTGAAAAATGATTACCACAATAAGTTTAGTTAATACATTTATCACCTCATATAATTACTATTCTTTGCTGTGGTGGTAGTCATGAGAACATTTAAGATTTACTTTCTTAGCAACTTTCAGTATATAATACAGTATGAAGTAGAGTCACCATGCTGTACATTAGATCTCCAAAACTTATTCATCTTCTAACTGAAGTTTATACCCTTTGACCAACATCTCCTAACTTCCCCCAACACCTCCCTCCGCAACCCCTGGCAATCATCAATTTACTCTCTGATTCTATGAGTTCCGCTTTTTAAAGATTCCACATATAAGTGATATCATACAGTATTTGTCTTTCTCTGTCTGACTTATTTCACTTAGCATAATGCCCCCAAGTTGTTTCATCCATGTTGTTGCAAATGGCAAGATTTCCTTTTTTTATGGTTGAATTTTATATATATATATATATATATATATATATATATATATATATATAATGTATACATCCATTATATATCCTTCTTTATCCATTCATCTGTCGAGAGACATTGAAGTTGATTCCATGTCTTGGCTATTGTGAATAATGCTGCAATGAACAGATATCTCTTCAAGATAGTGATTTCATTTCCTCTGGCTATATACTCAGAAGTAGGATTCCTGAATCATATAGTAGTTCTATTTTCCATTTTTTCAGGACCCTCCATACTGTTTTTCACTGTGACTGCACAAATTTACATTCCCACCAACAGTACACAGGGTTCCCTTTCTCCACATCCTCCCAACACTTCCTTTTTGGCAATAGATATTCTCACAGGTGTGAGATGATATCATATTGTGGTTCTAACGTGCATTTCTCTGATGATTAGAGGTGCTGAACACCTTTTCATGTACCTGGTAGTGCTCTCAAGCATCTACATAGATATCCATCTCAAATCTGAGGGTACATCCTTTCCTTACCAAGACCTTACTTTGGTTTGGGGTTAAAAGTTTTAAAACCCTATAAAATGCAGTCAAATATCCACTTATTGGGACTGCCCTGGTGGCACAGTGGTTAAGAATCCACCTGCCAATGCAGGGGACAAAGGTTTGATCCCTGGTCCGGGAAGATCCCACATGCCGCAGAGCAACTAAGCCCGTGTGGCATAACTACTGAGCCTGCACTCTAGGGCCGGTGCTCCGCAACAAGAGAAGCCACCACAATGAGAAGCCCACGCACTGGAACGAAGAGTAGCCCCCGCTCGCCACAACTAAAGAAAGCCCGCATGCAGCAACAAAGACCCAACGCAACCAAAAATTTAAAAATTAAAAAATCCACTTATTATCAAACTTTCTGTCAGAGGATTATCCAACAGAAAATTTTATCTGCATAACTATATATACAAAATTAACTTCATTTTCTGTTCAAACTTCACTTCCCCAAAGGTCCAGAGCTGTGTGGATAACACCCCTGCCCTGGCAATAACCCAAACTCAAAACTCAAGCATCTCTTTTGACTCCTCAAGAAGTAACATCTCTCTCACAATTTTATACTTCCATGACTGCCATTCTTAATTTCTCACTTTCAATTTTGCAATTCCTCATTGTCATCCTCAGTTTAATCACCCCATCACTCTAAGCTATGTTCCCTGTTATGGAGTTTAACTGCCTAACTGCTCTCCCTGCCTCTTGACAACCTTTGTATTCATCTTGTATATGGCTATCAGATTAGCTTTCTTGCGTCCCACCTATATCATATGACAAGGCTTTTCAAAAACTGTCAATCATAAAAACCAAAGTACAACCCCTTTAGATAGCTCCTCAATGCTCTCCGTGGCCTGACTCTAAACTAACATTACATAGCCTACCTTTTTATTGTTTATGATTACCTCTCTTTATGTGCCATCCTCCCCATACCCTCCTTGTCCTTTCCTGCTGCTGCCTCTCTACTTGTTCTTCTAGCTCTGGTGGGAAACCACTCCTATCCATTCTTCCTGGCACAGGCTGGTGAATAGAGTTGTGGTTAAATGACCAGCCTCTAAAGCCAAACTGCAGGTCACTTGCTAGCAGGTTATTTAATCTCTATACCTTAGTTTCTTTTCCTGGAAAATATGTGGGGTGGGGGGGGTGGATTGCATCTACCTCACAGAGTTGTTGTGAGCATTAAATAAGTTAATACACGCTTAAGGCCTGGTACCTGGTTAGCAATTAAAAGAGGTTAGCTTTTTCTTTTTTAATAAATTTATTTATTTTATTTATTTATTTTTGGCTGTGTTGGGTCTTCGTTGCTGCGCGTGGGCTTTCTCTAGTTGCGATGAGAGGGGGCTAATCTTCGTTGCAGTGCGCAGGCTTCTCATTGCAGTGGCTTCTCTTGTTGCAGAGCACGGGCTCTAGGCACGTGGGCTTTAGTAGTTGCGGCACGCAGGCTCAGTAGTTGTGACTCACGGGCTCTAGAGCACAGACTCAGTAGTTGTGGTGCACGGACTTAGTTGCTCTGCGGCATGTGAGATCTTCCCGGACCAGGGCTCAAACCCGTGTCCTCTGCATTGGCAGGCATATTCTCAACCACTGCGCCACCAGGGAAGCCCAAGAGGTTAGCTCTTAATGGTTATTATCACCTCCTTCATGTAGACTCCCCTGATTCCTCCAGTGAAAATAACCTATTCCTCCTCTCAAATATTATGATGACTTCTCTGTCCTTCTCTAATGGTTTTTATCATTTCTTACCATGGGATATTTATTTGTATAGACATCTTATTTTCTCTATAGAATATAAGCTTCAGTTTATCATTGTATATCCCAACTCAATAAATTTCACATATTTAACATTAAATTTAATTAATGAATTGTTGGTTGTCAGATTGAATATAATTGTGGTGAGAGCAGTAGAAGTTTTTTTCACTCTCTCTTAGAGGTTATCATCACTGTCACAACCTGGAGAAAATATCAATAAAATAAAGGAGTGTCTGCATACCCCAGCCCTGCCTACAGCCTCTTTTGCATTGATTATTATTTCTCCCCAAAAATGAGCTGTTTGTACAAAATGGCAGTGACAATGAACCATTGAAATATGGCTGACAAATTCTCTCTCTGGTTCCCCTTCCCCATAAACCACAGCAAAATAAGCCAAACCTTGACCAAGATCCAAAGAGGACAGGCTTTGTGGTTGCCTTCTCCTTCATGTAAATTCCTATCATGGATTATAATCTTAATAATGGTACTTTTATTCTGCCTCACATTGTAGACATTTGCATGCAGTTTTTCTCATGTTTATCCCTTTGCCGTTAAAATGGAAGCTCCTAAGGTTAGAGGCCATGGCTCATGTAGTTTTGTATCCCCTACAGTGCCTTGCACTGTGCTGCAAGTAGTATGGTCAATACTATATATTTGGAATACAGAAAAAGGAATCTTGATCTGTGCAGAGGCTGTGCTATCTTGATTTGTGCAGAGGCTGAACAATGTTGAAATTGACTGAGCGTGTAGGAAGGATAGCATTGCCTGGCAAGAAAGCCAGATAATATAAAAACAGTGCTGGTTTCTACATGAAATAATCCAGCACTCAATAGGCAAAGTTCTTAGTCACCATAGCCTAGTGAAAGAGAGTGGACTTTAGAGTTGAACTGAATTAGTTGTGAGTGTGTGTGTACCACTCAGTAGATGTTTAACCTTGAGAACAGTATTTAAATTTTCTTGAGTTTCAGAATCTCCGATTGTAAATGGAAGGAATATCTACTTTGTGGGCTTGAGTCGAGAATTAAATGAAGTAACATATGTAAGGCTTACTGAACAGGGCTCAGTATGTAGAGCATATACAGTAAGTGCTTGATAATGGTAGTTCTGTTGAGTATGACTTGATATGTGCTAGAAGGTAAAAAAGTAAAGAAGGCAAGTTTAGCTATCCTTTCAGGAATAGCCAAAAGAGATGACATCAGCAAGTAACTGAAAAAAAGAAGACAAGATAAATCAGTACAAGACGTAATAAGCATGTGCCTTTGTGAATACGGAGGAAAGCCCAGACTTGTGTTAGATGTGATGCAACGCTTTTCAGCCTCTTCTAGGTTGTACAAAATATTTAAGATATAAAATGGAAATCAATTTTATCAAATCAATTCGCAGAGTAAATGGGCCAGCAAATACCCATTTTACTCTTGCAGAGATGATTTTTTAGAATGTTCATAGCTTATACAGAGTCCCTGGTGGAAGCAAGAGCCACCAAGGTAAAGTCTTTAGCTATAACCACAGAGGCAGAGATTGGAGGAGGAGTGAGTGCCCATTCCAATTAGTAATGTCAAGGTAGTTATATAAAAAAAATATTCCCAAGTTCCTCTAGCACAGTGGGAGAGCAAATAGGGCACAGAGAAGACTCACTCTTCTACATGTTCCCTTAGCTTACCTCCTTCCTGCCCTACACTCCTATCTATTGATTCTTGGACCTCTCCAGTCATGGAAACTGGGGATTACATCCCAAAAAAACCTGTTATAGTCAGGAAATCACCAACACTCCATTTTCCCAGTTTGAGTGGTCTAACCACCCAGATTCCCACTGACACACCTCACTTACCTTGCCCAACTTTGTTCCATGCCTACTCTCCCTCCCTATCAAGCCATGACTGCTGCAGCAGAGAGAGCCAGACCACAGAAACCACATCCGTGAAGACAGCACTGTTTCCATTCACTGCTTTTCCAATGACTTGTTGGTGCTACTGCCCAAGTCCAAAAATCATAGACCTAGAGAATTTTTTTTTAAAAATGAAAGCCTATTAATAAATGTAAAAAAATAATATTAGAAACACCATTTTAATGATGCCAAATGAAACTATATTTACCTTGTACTCTTCTCTTTATTGCTTTAGACAGTAAGCAAATATTTATTCTAGAATGATGACTTAAATACAAGGGGGTCTTTGATTTTATTAAACATGTCCTTAATACATTTACTTTTAATATCCAGTGAATCCCTAATCAGTGTATAAGATATGTTTATTCCAAAATTCAAATATTTGTTGGTTAAATTTCATTAGGTAGGCAACATAGTCTCTGCTTCATGCAATAATTGCAAAATGTAATAAGAGAACTATCCAGGTATAGCTCAGAACAGAGTTTAAATTTTGTTTGATTTTATTCTGTTTTTAGCTAATATTCATTGGGCGCTCACTCTGCGCTAGGCACTTCACATGCCTTATCCCACTTAACGTTGGAAACATCTCTCAGAGGCTGGTAATAAAATTGCCTCCGTTTGACTGATGAGGAAACTGAGGCACAGAGAACTTAGGTAGCTTGCCCAAGGTCATGCACTAGTAAATGAAAGAGTCAGGACCTGAATAAAGACAGTGTGACTTCAGAGACCCACCCCGCCATCCCTCCACCCCCCCACCCCCGCCTACCCTAATGCTCCCTCTGCTGGACTGAGTCAGAAAAGCTGGGCTATCCGCAAGTAACATAATCTCAGTTTAGTCAAGTATTTCTCCTAAATCAGGCATTATTTCTGTATATTAAAATGTTAAACGAGTTGTATAAAATTCAAAAATATTTATGAAATCCAAACTGTTTCATTTATTAATGACTGGCTAATGACTTGTAATTAAAGCACAATCTGTTAAGTCAAACAAACAAACAAAAAGTTAGCTTATTGGTTTGGAATGTAAATAGAGAAATCATTAACTGACTACTGTCTTTCCCTGCGGCTATATTTGATCTTTTGTTAGCACTTGGAGTGTATAGCAGAAATAGAGTACATTGGCTTTCCTGGTAGGAAAATGTATACTACCTTTCAACTTTGACCTTTATTAAACCCTCCAAATCTCTGATATTCCTGTCAGGGTGAGAAAATGGGCTCACTCCTTCTTAGGAGCAGAAATCTGGCTGTTTTCCTTGACCACAAAAAATACCAGAAGATCTTAGCTATCTTTTTTGGCAGATGCCTGCTACTGATTACTAGTAAGATGAGGCAAGAGGCTATGAGTGACATTGCCCAAATATATCAGGACTAATGGAAGAACACTCAGAATGCACGTCGTGTCTAATGGTGGGTTAGTAATAACATTTTTGCACACAAACAACAGACACATTTGTTATATGACTTCTCATTCATTGATGACTTATTATAGGAAGCCACTAGATACATGTGAAAATAAATATTTGCTCTCAGCTACAGTCATTTCTTCTCGCTTTTGATTGCATTCTCTTCTAACATCTGTTTCTCAAACAAGGGTAGGTTTTAGAATTATAATACAAGAAATCCATTCCTCGCAGAAAAACAAAAATAAACCCAAGGGTTCTGATTAGCATTATTAGAGTATCCGGAAATAGGACTGCGTTACTGGAAAATCACTTCGAATCACTGCTCTTTGAAGCAGAATTATTAGTATTTGAAAGAAGAGAAGTATGTTGTCCTAAATATGGACTCCAGAAATTTGCAGACAATTTTAAGACCCAAACTCTGCAGTCTTCACAGTGATGCTGGGCTGTGAGTTCAAATATAGTGTTCCTTTTTTGGAAATGACCACTGTCATTGGATGTTAAACTCCAGCTAAATGTAAGGCTCATAAGATTGATCTCCATTCAATAATTTCCTTATCCATCTCATCATTATCATCATTATTATAGTCAGTGGCAAAGACATCTGCTGCTTTTAGGAATGTACTCTGAAATTAACACATCCTAGCAAGGAAGCTTCTCAAACTTCAGAAATGCCTCTATAGAAGCAATAATGGGATTTAAAAATTAAACACAAATTGCAATCCTTATCTTGCCTAGAAACAGCACTTACACACTATGTGTTATTAACATTTATTCTGCGTGGCAATATCACCAGGCTTGCTTGCTTGGATAGACAAACTGCCCCCCTCTGAGCTTGCTAAGAAATCCTTTCAGGTGCACCAGCTTGGCCAGTCTTGGCATCGGCAAAATAGGGAGTTGACTACGTGCTTTGTGGGCTCCACTTTCTCTCCTGCCTTGTCCCCAGATCCCCTCTATTAAAGTAAATTGAAAGACTCAGATACAGAAGAGGAATGGCAATAGTAAGCTCCAAGGGGCTGTAATGCAGTCAACCCCTGGACTAAGTTAGCAGGTAGGTCCTAGAGGGGTGTCTCAGTGGAAGGTTGGGACAAGAGGGACCCATCTCAGAGTTGGGAAATGCATTTCAGGAGCCTGAGAGCTAGATGGTGGAAGGAAAATATCTAGGAAGATAACTTGAGTTACAGAGTAGCTATTATGCTATCAGAAAACTTGCAAACATGACGGCCTTGAAATAGAGTTGCCAGACTTACCAAATAAAAATGCGGGATGCACAGGCACTCCAGTTAATTTAATTTTCAGGTAAGCAACAAACATTTTTTTAAATTTAAGTCTGTCCCATGCAATATTTGGGACATACATTAAAAAGATTATTAGTTTACCTGAAATTCATATTTAACTAAGTATTCTTTATTTTGTCTGGTGATCCCTCCTCCCTTTACATGACCTGTGTTTCAGCCTGAATTATATCCTTAAGCCCAAGAGCTTTAAGCTACCAGAAAACAGTTCTCAAAGTGTGATCCCTGCCTCAGCAGCCTCAGCTGCACCTGGGAAGCTGTTAAAGTGCAAATTCTCATTCCCCACCGCAGACCTGCTCCAGCCCAGAAATTATACTGAGACCTCTAGGAGATTTTGCCACACACTCAAGGTGGAGCACCATTTCCCAGAGCATCTGAAGGCTGAGGGACTGCAGAGGTTTGGTGAGATAATGAATAAAAGAGGAGAACTTGATCTGGGGAGTCTACGAGAAAGAGTCAGGAACAATCCCAGGTACATCAACTGGGTTGAAAAACCTGAGATTCTTGATCCCTTTGCAACGTGACCGTGCTCATTAGATTTGATTTCCACCATTTCCTAGTTCCTTTTATTGATGATGAATAAAAACGGTTATAATGAAAAGAGTTTGTGTGCTTATCTTCAGGAACACTGAAGGTGGGAATACCTGCTATTTTTTAAATTGAAGTATAGTTGATTTATAATATTATATTAGTTTCAGGTATACAACATAGTGATTCAATATTTTTGTAGATTTAAATCATGCTTCAATTAAAGTTATTGCAAAAAAAGAAAAAGTTATTGCAAAATAATGTCTATATTTCCCTGTGCTGTATAGTGTATCCCCAGTGTCCACCGTTTCTGAAGGGAAAGTCATGTAATAGGGAAAAAAAGGGAGTTTTGGGCCCTGGGACTTCCAAGAAATGGCCTCCAAGGCCTGAGAAATGAGCTATGGGGGATTCCAAGCAGGAAGTTCCTTGTGTTTCCTGACAGGAGTATAGTGCTGAGCCTGAGAGACTCGTTTCCCTCACAGTTGTGCTTTTAGGGACTAAACACAGCACAGACCTGGTGCTTTCCCCATGATTCCCACAACACGCCAGCACGTTACAGTGCGATGGGAGAGGGCCTCTAACCACCATCCAGTCCAAACTACCTGATAGCACTGCTCCAGGACCACGTGCTGTTTGCCAGGCCTCTCTGTCCCCAGCACTCTTCTGCCCAGAGGCCGGCCTGGCTCCAGACCTGTCCCTTCCTCCCAACTGGCAGAAAGATCATTCAAATGATCCTCATTTAAGCTCATTTAAGCTGAAGAGGTAAAGCCCTCTCACTTCAGACCTACTCTGTGCTTAACAGTGGTGCCTACGTTTTCTTTCTGTAAAATGTAGATAATTATAATGTTTATCTTTGAGTATGGCTATGAGGATTAAAGAGTTAATGTACTTAACGTTTAGAACAATGCCTGACTCACAGGAAGGGCTTGGTAAATGTTGTTATTATTAGTATTAGTAGTAGTAGTACTACTACTACCACTACCACTACTACTACTACTAGAAATCATATTCCCTGGGCTCAGTGTTTGGGTTGGAAGGAAGAGAAGAGTTATATAACATCAGTACATCAATTATGTATGGCAGGCTGTGCTTTCCCAGAGTTGGTCTATGAACAAAAGCTTCCCTGGCTCCTTAAAAATCAACTCAGGAGCTTGGCATATATTCAGATTCTCATTCTCCACCCCAGAGGTCTTATCTGGCAAGCAGGGAATGGATAACAAGCACCCAGGGAGTTTCTGGTGGTTTCTGAGGTTTAGGAAGCACTGCTCTAGGAGACAGCACCCCGCAAGCCACAACTGCCCACAGCTTCAAGAGAGACCTTTCTTGAAGACCTTTCCATTCAATCAATTGCTTCCTTCTACTTCAAGTAACTCCTTGAAAGTTAATTGATGGAAAGTGTTAAATGATTTATTATGAGACTCAGTTCTGTTGGCGTCAGGAGAAGCTATTTTACTCCAGTGATGCATGACTAGTAATAGTAGCTGTTACAGTTAAATGCTTACAATATGCCAGGACTATACTAGGCAGTTCTTATACATGATGTCTAATCTTTCCAGGAAAATACTATTATTCTTGTTTTACAGATGAGGAAACCAGAACACCAAGAAGTTAAGCATTTACGTAAGGTCATACTGTTACAAAATGACAGCGTCAAGGTTCAGGTCTGACAGACAATAAAGCTTAGGCCTCTTTCTCTACTCCAGTAGCTCTCAAACATTAGTATGGTAGGGAAATGGAAAAAAACAGCAACAACAACAACAAAAAAAACTTAAAAAATCAACTTTAAAAATTTCTAAAAATTTGGATTTCTGGGCCCAAAAAACAAAGCTTCTGGTTCAATAGGCATGGGTGGGCTTAGAAACCTGCATTATTAACAGGCAGCCCCTATAATTTGAATGCTGGTGGTCTTAGCCCACATTTGGGGAAGCACTACTCAGTGCAATGTCTCATCTTGATTTTTTTCCTTTTTTTTTTTTAAAGACTATTTTTTAGAGCAGTTTTAGGTTCATAGCACAATTGAGAGGAAGGTACAGAGATTTCCCATATACCCCCTGCACCGCCCCCAGGTGTAGCCTCCTCCATTATCAACATCCCCCACCAGAGGGATACATTTGTTATAAGTGATGAGCCTACCTTGACACATCATTATCCCCCAAAGCCCATAGTTTACTTTAGGATTCGTTCTTGGTGTTCTATGGATTATACACAAAGGTATAGTGACATATATCTACCATTACAGTAACATACAGAGTATTTTCACTGCCCCAAAAGTTCTCTGTACTCTAACACTTAGATTTTATTTTTTTTTATATATTTTATTTTTTATTTATTTATTTGGCTGCGTCAGGTCTTTAGTTGCAGCACGCGGGATCCTCGTCGCCATGTGCCGGCTTCCCTCTAGCTGGGGCGCACAGGCTCTCGAGCCCACAGGCTTGCCCAGCAGCATGTGGGATCTTAGTTCCGACCAGGGCTCAAACCAGTGTCCCCTGCATTGGGAGGCGGATTCTTAACCACCGGACCACACGGGAAGTCCCTCTAACACCTTGATTTTAAATCTCTTCAGCCCCACTGAATATTAAGAAGTTTAAATAAGTCCCAAATATTTTCTAAAAGGATAGTTTTGTGTTGATTTTTAAATGCTTGAATAAAAGTTGTGTGATTAGCACTTGCTCCAAGGAAATCTTAAACTCTAGTTGTTCCCTCAGAGGGCAGCAGATAAATAACCAAGGTTCCTTTTGGATTATGTCTTCAATAGAGACACTGCTCTGAGGAGGATTGTTTTAAAAGGACTGTTGTTGTTGCTTTTTGTTTTCTAACCATGACACCTAGATGAAATATACTTCCTTTTAATTATCTTAAAAGTGGAAATTATATTCAGGTTCATGAATGGAAGATAGACGTTCCCATTTTTCTTTATTCTAAAGTAACTACCAAAATCCTTTAAATATCTGCAGTGTAGACAAATAGAAAAATACTGTATTTATGATATAGCATACAATAATATCAATAAAGAAATGTCTGCATGGAACCAAAAAAAAAACAATGACTTTCGTTTAACCTCAAAATTCAAACCTGACCTTGATATGACTCCCTTGTACATGGTGATAGTGGGCATGAGTTCCAGGGCACTGAACTTGAGTTCTCTTCCTAGAAATCACAGGCCACAGGTCTGACCCATAGGCCCAGGGAAGCAGAGGAGGTCCCAGTCACAAATCAGCTGAGTGAGGAAAGAACTTGAGGTGTGACAAACAGTCAAAATTGGAGGAATGTCAAAATATCCCTCTTCTGAGGTTAGCACCAAGAAACAGCCTCCTTCTGCATGTTGTTCCTATATAACTGCAAAAGCATCAAAACGGGCAGGCTGGCCAGGCCAATGGAAAGAGGCAAGACCTTAGTCAAATCTCTTCATCTTTCTAAGCCTCAGTTTCCTCCTATGTAAATTTGGGGGAGGAATTTCCTTCCTCATAGAGTTGTTAAATGAGATCATTTTTATGGAGTCCTTAACACACTGCCTGAGACAATGGCATGGAGAAAATGCTTTAAAATGTTGCCATTATTATGCCTCCAACAGTAAATAAACTCGAAAAAAACTGACAAGCCTATAGGGCATAGTAAAAAGGAAAGGGAAATAGTTAAATAGTGTTCTCTGGAAGCCTTTTAACAGTCACTACTTTGCCCACATTATCAAAGTGCCTGGGTGTAAAATCAATAGGTGCACAATATGATCAGATAGAAGTACTAAGGTCATTTACAGAGGAAGCAATCTGGCGAGTGCACCTTTCATTAACGTTTCAGGCAACACATTTTGCCTAAATATAGATGAGTTCGCATCAGGCTCATCCAAGGTGCGAATGTTCTCTACTGCAGGAAAGCTAAGAAAATCTGTTTATGTTCTTTTTGAAACAAACACCCACTAATCGAAAGTAAAAGACTCCCTGTGGCCCTGCTTCCCAGGTACAAAGCACTATTTCTCTGATTAATGATCGAGATATCTGCAAGAACTGCAATGCCAACATTCGCTGGTTCTAACAGTCAGCTACCTCTGCCCAGATGTTAAGCCCATGCCCTCATCCTGGGGGGCATTTGGTAATTAGCAGGGCCAGCAGGTGTGTGCACTTGCCACTGTTCCTGGTAGTTGAGCATATGTGTCAGGTCCCTGTTGGGGGGAAAAAAGAGGGTGAAATATATGCTTCACCCCAGCTCTGACAAGGTCAGCTCCTTAAAGAAAGAAAAAGCAAATCTGCCTTGGTATCAAGCTCTATCCTTGTTCATCTGCTAAAACCCCAGCAAATTTTGAAGTTGGCTTTGGCGCTTTCTCCGCCCCCCTTTAGCAATACTTCCTCATGTTGGCGCTCTCCAAATATCTCCCTAGGAATTTGCTGTACTCTGGGCCTTTATGACCCGATTTTCTGCAATTGGAACCTCCCTCTCTTGAATCTTACCACATTTTCTCTGCCTTTACTCCCTGACTCTCAAGGGAATGCTTAGCTAGCCTGATAAAGTAACTGCTAAGTTATAATGAGTGCCCAGGTTGTGCCTTAAAAGAAGAGAATGATATGGCAGCTCAAAAGAGAGATGGAATATTTCCAGCATTGGGGTGCTAAGCATTGGGGTGCTAAGGTTGCCAGATAAAACACAGGACACCCAGTTAAATTTGAATTTCAGTTAATCAAAAACTACTTTTCTTAGTGTAGATATAAACATGACCACTGATGGAGCTGGGTTTTGTAGAGAAGGTAGAGTCTGAATTGCTCTGGAGATTGGAAACAATGAATTGCAGGCAGAATGGGAAATACAGTTACTTATTAAATTTATGAGCTTAAATATCACCTTCCCAGAAAGGTCATTCTCACCCCTTTGTTTAAAATTGCAGCTGCCTGTTCCTGCAGGATTTTTCTCCATAGCACTTATCACCATATGGCATATTGTATGCTTATTTGTTTATTATTTATCTCCCCTTTCTGGAATACTACAGCAGGAAATGTTGTCTATTTTGTTCACTGCTATATCCTCATACCTACAACAATGGATGGCATGAAATAGGTACTCAATGCATATCTGCTGACTGAACTAAAGACAAATGAACAAGTAAATAGATGAAGAAAATAGGAGGAAACGGATTCATTTTCTTCCTCTTGTGACTGACAGCTTAGTTCATATTTGTTAAAATGTGCAAATACTAAAACAGTCCCAACCCTGAAGTAGTATTCAAACTAAATGAGGAAAGACAGTAACAAAAAAAATATGATGGTAAAGAAATATGAACTTCACCAAGAATCACATATAGTGTATGCAAAACCTACATCACTTCTGCCAAGCCAGCAGCTGTTGCAGTGGTTGAAGGACTCAAGTCAGCAGTGGCGACAGCATGGAAGAGGTCAATCTGGTCAATGGACTTCCAGGCAGAGGGGGAGGCAGAGCCTCTGGTCCCTCTGGGCCTTGAGAGCAGTCAAATTCCTTACTCTTGGACCATGTCTTCTACAGGTGATGTTTCCCCAGGAAGCAAACACACAGCCTAGCATCCTGCTGCTCATCTTCCTCCAAGGCGATGGCCAGCTCTGCAGATGGACTCCAGAGGCAACAAAGGGACCAAGTGAAAGGACAGCGTGCATTCTGAGTGGAAAGGTATGATGATTCGGAAACCAGAAATCAGGGAAACGTATTTCTGCATACCACCTGTGGTAGTCAGGGTTTATTGGGCAATTTCTCAGAATCAATCAATGTTGCAAATCATGTCCATGTTCCTCGCCACCCCCGCCCCCAGGAGAGGGCTATACAATAGCAACATCGCCTACAACTAAAGTCAGACCTGGTCCCTGTCAATCCATCTCCCCATATAACGTGCTCGCTGAAAGTAAGATGCATGTGTCTGTAGATGCTAATTGACGGGCAGATTCAAGATAGGAACATCTCAGAAAGGAAGGATCAGATGGCCCTTCCATTTAACAGCTACCACATGCCTAAGACCATTTAGATGTTTTTTACATGAGCATGCACTTGTATCCCTCACTTCCTATTTTCCTACTTTCTAGTGACATCTCAAGGCCTTAATTCTCTGTTATGAAATTGTCAGTCACTGTCTTTCATGGGCTTGTGACACTTAGACTAATATTGCCAGAAAGAGAAAAGAAGAAGGAAAGAAGGGAGAGAGGGAGGGAGGAAAGAGAAAAGTAAAAGAAAGGAAAGGAAGGGAAGGGAGGAGGAAGGGAAAACCTAAGATATTGTCAGTATTTCTACAAGAACAGTAAACAATAAGAAAATAAAGCCAAAACCCTATTACAATATAAGACCCTGCTATATTAGAGGCTACAGATCTTTTTTTATTGAAGTATAGTTGATTTACAATGTTGTGTTAATTTCTGCTATATTATACATACATATACATTCTTTTTTGTATACTTTCCCATTATGGTTTATTACAGGATATTGAATATAATTCCCTATGCTTTATGGTATGACCTTTTTCTTCATCCATTCTGCTAACCCCAAACTCCCCTCCATCCCTCCCCCTACCCAACTTTCCCTTGGCAACCACAAGTCTGTTCTCTATGTCTGTGAGTCTGTTTCTGTTTTGTAGATAAGTTCATTTGTGTCATATTTTAAATTCCACATATAAGTGCTACCATATGGTATTTGTCTTTCTCTTTCTGACTTACTTCACTTATATGATAATCTTTAGGTCCATCCATGTTGCTGCAAATGGCATTATTTCATTCTTTTTTATGGCTGAGTATTATTCCATTGTATATATGTACCACATCTTCTTTATCCATTCATCTGTCAAGGGACATTTAGGTTGTTTCCATGTCTTGGCTATCGTGAATAGTGCTGCTATGAACATAGGAGTACATTATCTTTTTGAATTACAGTTTTGTCCAATATATGCCCAGGAGTGGGATTGCTGAATCATATGGCAACTCTATTTTTAGTTTTCTGAGGAACCTCCATACTGTTTTCCATAGTGGCTATACCAACTTACATTCCCACTAACAGTGTATTTGGGTTCCCTTTTCTCCACACCCTCTCCAGCATTTGTTCTTTGTAGACTTTTTAATGATGGCCATTCTGACTGATGTGAGGTGGTACCTCACTGTAGTTTTGATTTGCATTTCTCTAATAATTAGCAATGTTGAGCATCTCTTCATGTGCCTGTTGGCCATCTGTAAGAGCCTACATATCTTTAAATAGTGGAAACTTAACTTTACTGGAATAAACCTGAATTAAAGAAATGTAAAATCTTTTTAAAGATTTGCTCACTGGCATGTTCCCAGGGCCTAGAAGAGGATCTGGCACATAGTAGGCACTCAATAAGTATGTCTTAATTGGATAAATAAATTAATTGGATTAATTTACATATCTTGATCAAGAAAAGTATCACATGACAGTGTTCCTACTTGAAATGTTTTATGTAAATAGAACTAAAAACGGAACAGGGAACTATCCATTTAATTCAGCTAAAACACTATGACACTGAAGATAAGAAAAAAGTCGGTCTTCATCCAATACTTGGCTCAGAGTGGAGCATGACACTCATAACGGGATGGCACCACTGCCTGAATACTCACATCACTGGGAAGAAAATAAAACCAGTATTGAACTAGTCAATAGTGAGTCCCAGTCAACCCCTTACGGTGTGTTCCTTCTGGAGGGACTGCCCATGTGTGCTGCATTCAGTGGCGCATACAGCCCATATGGTCCTTCCCATTGACCAACCATGTTGGCAGCATGACACCATCACAATTTTGGAAGAAGATGGACACATTTCTTATACTGATACTTTAGACTTAACTACTCCAATGAAACCTATGGGATTTTGCATGGTTATTTCACTCCTTACTCTTTCCAGCAATTATTATCTGAATTCTAGAAGGACTTCAAAGTATCCATCAGAATCAGGCAGTCTGTGATGTTCCAATGTTCTCAGAAAAGAATCAAGTTAGCGGGAGATGTAGGCTCGTGTGATGTTGAGGGAGGGAGATGACATTGAGTGAGAATAAGCAGGGTGCTCTGGTCAGGTGTCATCCCTACCTCCTGCCAGAGATTTCAGTCTACAAATTTCAGTGAGCTTGTCCCACGCAATTCACCTTGTTAATATGAAGAATGGCACTTAGAGGAAAAGGACACCAAACACATTTCAGAATGTACCCTGCCTGAGCTGCATTACCTGGTAACAGGAACCCAGCTGACGGGTAGCATGGTGTCTTCAAGGCCACACGTGGGAGCAGGTCTGAGTAGCAGCTGTTAGAGTGGAAGCTGAAAGGTGAGAAATTGAATTAAGAAAAAGAAGAATTCGGAAACCTTGCATTGTGGGATCTGTTGAGACCCTCACTTGCTTTTCCTTTCTCTTTGTCCATGAAAGTAATAATTTTATCTGAAATTCAATTTACGTGTACTCTGCCCTTTCAAGTTAAATAAAACATTGTTCATGAAATATTTCCTGAACATCTCCTCTGTGCCAGACATGGGGCGAGGCCCTGAGGACTCAGAAGTGAATAAGACACAAACATTGCCCCTCTGGGGCTTCCCAGTTGAGGATAGGAGTTCACACCCACAGTCTACAGACTAGATGAATATGAATCCAGAGCTATCAATTCTACTTTCAGAACATCCACCTGACAAATTAGGAATGGATTTTCTGTGATTCATGGAATATCCAACCCAGAAGCTTAGTTTTGGACCAGAAGCTTGAAAGACGATTAGATAAAGTTAAACGTGTCAGTTGGAGATATTAACTAAGGGTTGCCAATCAATGAGCTGGAGAAGTATAAAAAATTTCCTGATAGAAATGTAACCTAAGTTTTTCCAGGCCTCTTGAACCTATGGGTGCAGATGGCATCACTGAAGCAGCAGTAATGCACATCTCATTGGCTCTTACCCCCATCTACCTGAAAAGGGATAAATCCTTCTCTGCTTGTATCTGGGAATGCCCAAGTGTCTCTTGGGATCAGGAAGTTATCTGTGAAGTACATATCCTGCCATGTTCTTCTTATCTTCTGCCCTCCATTTGCTGCCCACTTCATTAAATGTGTCTCTTCTATCAATGGTACCGCTCCTCTCGTGAGTATATTCATGTCTGTGACACCTGTGCCCTCCCAAAGATGCCAACCCTTGAGATGCCAGGATGGCCCTAGGAGCAATGGGATGATCCTCTCTCATCCACTTATGTCAGACACCATGTGTGTCTACATAACTCACAGAGCCCTCATGGAAAGCAGTCCTTCACTTCCTGCCCCCCCTTTCATCATCATGCTCCACACAGGAGGTTTGGGGGCCATATTTTCATTCCTCTTCCTCCCATGCACATTAACTCAATAAAATAGATGTAGATTCCTGTGTGCCTCCCACCCTCCAAAAGGACAAGTCCAGATGTGTCTGAACCCAGTAACTGGCACAGCTCAGGCTTAAAATGGAGCCCTTGATGAAGATGAATTCTAGACTTCTGTGAAAGAGTCAGTAAATATAAATTTGGTTCATTTATTCTTCAAGTAATATAGAACACATGTTAAGTGTTGGATACTGGGAATATATTGATAAATTTTTTAAAAGATATACTTAGTCCTGTGCTTATAGAACTAGTAAATTCAACAAATAAATTTATAATTTCTAAGACAAAGTGTTATGAATGAAGTGAATTGTGAGGGAGAGGAGATTTTCATAGGCCTGCTAAAACACAGCCAACATCCTGGAGCCAGTTCCAGAGTTTTTGATAATGCTTTATTGTCTATTGTGTGTTGGCTAGTGCAAAGCTGTTGAGTTGGAACAAAACGTCATCCAGGTGACTCTCACAGCTCAACAGGTTCTACAGAAGGTAGCACCCTGTACTTTCGCATTTCAGTGATAAGCCACAGACTATCATCAGATCATTGAAAAGGATTTGGAACTGCTCTCCTTGACTCAAAAGATTACACTCTGCTCTTTGTGTGTGAGCTTTGAGGTGTTAAGCCCTGCCATCTTGGTGCTGTTTGCAAACTTGATAATGCTCATAATTGCATTATCCAGGTTAGTGATTAAAAAAATAAAATACTAATCCAGTGTCATCCACGGACAATGTCAATCCAGGTGGATAAGTAGTAAGTCAGTACTACTATAAAAAACACTTCTTGTTGGTATTAATACCATGAGGAATGAAATGAAACCCATCAAGATCCAACTATGCTGTCTGTATTGCCTTCTCCCTCAGTAATCTCCCCGAAGGAAACTAAAGCCTTCTCACATGATCAGCAATTCACAGAAGGACTGGGATGACCATGAAGTATTTTCAGGTCTTACCCATACTTACCAAGTAAAGTATTTATTCGTTTATGATCCCACATCACAGGCATGTAGTTTTACTGGTGCCTTTTTGTGTCAAACTGTGCAAATTGAGTTACCAGGGGCTGTTTTCACATTTAACAACACTGCAGCCTTGGTTCTGCATTATATTGCATTCAATATTTTCCTGAGACTTTATGTAAATCAATTACTATTAAAACTAATAACATATCCCAATGGCTCAATTATAATTTCCAAGAATGGTTCCCACTGGGACTATGTTGGCCACAACACATATAACCTTCACATCTAGAAAGCGGCCTGTCTTTACCAATGCATGATCTATATGCATTTAGTAGCCTGCCCTGTAATGTGTTGGGCAAATGGACAAATCAATTCACATGGTCTTTAGTCACCAATTGATAATGCATTCATTAAAATATGTCACATTAAATCACTATTGCATTAGATACTCTCACTGATCTGGAAAACCTGAGTGTTTAAGAAATCACAAAGTTCATGCTATTGTTCTAGATACTTTATAACACCCAATAACTTTCTTGTTTGAATAAATGTTCTTTTAAGCAATGCTCAGAGCATGCAACAAGATACTACTGAGCATTTTAGTGCAACTATTATGCAGTAATTTTTTTTTTTTGCGGTACACGGGCCTCTCACTGTGTGGCCTCTCCTGTTGTGGAGCACAGGCTCCGGACGTGCAGGCTCAGTGGCCATGGCTCACGGGGCTAGCCGCTCCGCGGCATGTGGGATCTTCCCGGACCAGGGCATAAACCCGTGTCCCCTGCATCGGCAGGCAGACTCTCAACCACTGTGCCACCAGGGAAGACCCTATGCAGTAATTTTTAAATTGTTAAATATTAATTGACCATTTATTTACTGATTGATGAAATCCACAACCAAATTAAATTTCTAATAAAGTGTACTGATGGATATGTTTCCATCTGGAAACAACTGTTTAACCAAAGAAATGCATTTAAAGGAACACACAGCTGATATGGAAATTAAACATGTAAACAAAAATATCTATAATTATCATACATATAATGTGAAATTTACTAATGAAATATGGATTAATTGTGGCAAGAAAAAAAGAAATATAACCAGAAATATAATTAACACTTTATCAGATTATACATCAACACAGTGGTTGCTGTACTCCCTCCTCAAATAGCAGATAGAAGAAAGGTGCAAGAAGATGAGTACTCACACACAGACACACACTCACACACACCTGCATGCACAAGAGCTACATGTGGTAAGTTCAGGACAGGAAATTCTACAGTAGCAGAGTTTGAATAAGCACCTTTCATTGCTGTTCAACTCCCTCTTCTAGCCCATGTTCATCCCAAGAAAAAATGTATTCACAGACTAGTAGAGGAACTGGCTCTGAAAATTCCAAACTCTGCCCCTTCACACGAATTCTTGAAACAAGACAGTGATCTTTTGGGAATTCCCTGACAGTCCAGTGGTTAGGACTTAGTGCTTTCACTGCAGTGGCCCATGTTCAATCCCTGGCCTGGTCAGGGAACTAAGATCCCGCAAACTGGGCAGTGCGACCAAAAAAAAAAGTCATCTGAAAGAATAGAAATGCTGTTTAAAAAAAAAAAGACAGTGATCTTTTTCATGCTAACAATACCTCCTTGTCCACCCAACAAATTCTTACTCATCCTTAACACCCCAGTCCCTCACTACCTCTTCTGTGATACATTCAGTGTCCCTGATCTGCACCCCCTAGCAAAAACAAACGTTTTATACACATTTTACTTAAATTCCTATTGCTCCCTGTAAAATATCCTACCTCCCTCAGTGCTCTTAAGAGACTACTTTGGGATTGATTATAAATCTGTCTCCCCACTGGTTCAAGAGCCCATTAGGACTATGAATTGTATCCATATATGTCCAACTTCTATCTCCAGTGTCTTACACAATACCTGGCACGAGAAGACAAGTATTCAATAAGTATTTGTTGAATTTGTTAAATAGATAAATTAAAATTGGTGAGAGTCTCATTTCTTACCTCTGCCAGAGAGAATCGAATGGAATTGATCTGATACTTTCACCCTTGACTTCATTGAGTCGTTCTATATTTCTATGTTACAGTTCTCAATTATTTTTGAATACTTCCCTTGCCATTACCATGACCTACTCATGAATATTTTTATGATAGTGTATTCCCTCTCATCTCTATGAATGAATGGAGTGAAATGAAGAGTGAGGGAAAGTATCATTACATGGCAATAGGAATGCAAAATGCAGCCCAAAGGCATTTTTCAAACCTTGGTGTCTGAATATTTACAGGCAGTTCATTTAGGTTCTGTGATCCTCAGTTTCCTGGTTTTTAAATTAGGGATGAGAATACCTCCCTCTGGGTGTGGTTGGGGGAATCAGAGCTATTATATAAAAAGCCCTGACAGAGCACCTGATATACAATAGATGCTCCATGAATCACAACACTATAATAATGCAAAAACACTTTGTAAGGCGTAGAGCATGATACTGATGTTAGTTACAGCGTTACCCCTCATCCTGGTACTTCAGTGTTCTCTAGATTCGTCATAATTGTAATATACAGAAAAGTGTCTAGCAAGAAACCATCATAAAGCTTGGTCGCACTACCATAGTAACCAAAGAAGGTAAAACAGAAAAGGAGTACAATGCACACCTGATTGCTTTTTGTTATATTCATGTGCTTTGTAGATGATCAAAAGCCTCCTCCCCTTTACCACCTAAGTGATCCTGCGATGATTTAACAAGTCTTTATATCCCTAGCAGTCCCAAGCAATTGCCTCATTCTACTTATACAATGGCTATCACTCCAAAGCAGAGACTTCCCCCATGGCCCCCACAGGTGGTCCCCAGACACATGATCACCCTGGCGTCGGCCAGCTCTTTCCACTCCTCAGTCCTCCTCCATCAGCTAGAAATGGAGCTTCACTTAGGACACTTTGGGATGCAAACAACCAAACCTAACTCCAGCTAGTGTGTCAGGAAAGCCATCGGGCCTCCAGATAGAAGTGGAACCAGAAACTGGAAATACTTTAGGAATCCAGAAGAGGTGTTGTCTTTGTTTCTCAGCTCTGCTTCTCTTTTCTTGCCTGATTCGTTCATTCTTCCTTCTCCATGACCTGCTTTCTCGGTTTCTCAATTCAGTTGCCAACCTCCCTTCCCACCCTTACACGTCTCTCTCCCACCAGTGCTCAGTTTTCCCATGTCCCTCCGTTCTGGCCACACAGAGAAATTAACTGGCTTCTCTGAATCAGGCGTGCACCCTGTTCTCATCAGTGACAGTGGGGAAAGGATTGGGAGAGTTTCACATGCTATGAACATGGGAGCCAGGCCAGCCCCTGTGGATGGGCAGGCAGTTCTCACTAGTCATGATGATTATAGAGCGGAGCGGATCAGGTGTACCCGCAGAGAGTGTGGTTTGCACAGGGTAACATATTTGAGGTTCCAGAGTATAGGCAATTAAGTAACATCAGAATCAATCAATTTAAGTTATGTAGATTTTAGTATCTTTAACTACCATCCCATTTCCCTGACCAGTGCAGCTCAGGCATATATATATATATATATATATATATATATATATATATATATATATATATATATCTTAATTGGAGTTTAATTGCTTTACAATGTTGGGTTAGTTTCTGATAACAAAGTGAATCAGCTATATGTATATATATATCCCCATATCCCCTCCCTCTTGCATCTCCCTCCCACCCTCCCTATCCCACCCCTCTAGGTAGTCACAAAGCACCAAGCTGATCTCCCTGTACTATGCAGCAGCTTCCCACTAGCCATCGATTTTACATTTGTTAGCATATATATGTCAATGCTACTCTCTCACTTCATCCCAGCTTCACCTTCTCCCCCTGTGTCCTCAAGTCTGTTCTCCACATCTGCATCTTTATTCCTGCCCTGCCACTGGGTTCATCAGTACCGTTTTCTAGATTTCATATATGCGCGTTAGCATACTGTATTTGTTTTTCTCTTTCTGACTTACTTCACTCTGTATGACAGACTCTAGGTCCATCCACCTCATTACAAATAACAATTTTTTTCCTTCTTATGGCTGAGTAATATTCCATTGTATATATGAGCCAAATCTTCTTTATGCATTCATCTGTTGAAGGACACTTAGGTTGCTTCCATGTCCTGGCTATTGTAAATAGTGGCAGCTCAGGTTTTAAACCATCAGTAAGTTGTAGGACAGGCACACTTTGCCTTTATTCTTTTTAGACACCTGTAAGATGGGGATGGTAGCATCTGCCCTGCCTACTCTTGGGATTGTTAGGATAGTGTCTACAAATACGTGTTAAAAAACATTTTGAAAACTATAAAGCATTTTATGAATGTGAATAAGCACTGGGGCTAAAACTCTGACTCTGGGGTTCCTCTGATCTTAATTTAAATCCTGGCTCTACCACTTATTAATGTGAGACTTTGTGCAAGTTATCATAGCCCTCTGAACCTGAGTTTCCTTTTTTTTTCTAGTGAAAGAATTTCTTTATTTTATAGAAGGTTCAATTCAACAGAAAGACAAAATAATCCTAAGATTATATGGACTTAATAATGTAGCCTCAAAATAGATAAAGTAAAAATTTACAGAACTACAAAGGAAAATAGGCAAATCCACTGTCATGATGGGGGAATAAGACAAGCAGACTAAAAAGTATCATCAGGATGAATAAGATTTGCATAATACAATGAACGTGTTTCCTTTAATCATAGATCATTTCCATTCATAGATGTTCTTTGTCACTAAAAACAATAGGGTTCTTTTTACAGCTGATTGATGTAGTATTCCATTTATAAGCCTCAGTTTCTTTATCTGTAAAATTGGCATTAAAAATACTATTTCATAGGTTTATTATGAGTTAAGTGTGATGATGTGAATAAAGTGCTTTGCACAGTGCCTGGTATTTTAAAATTCATTATTATAAAACATTATTTATACCTACTGGGTCTGTAGATTGAACTTTTAGCTTCTGTGAAAAATGAACAAATTTTTGTTTTCTTCTACTAGAAAATAAGTGTGGATTTTCCTCTAACTCCAGAGTAGCCCATTTTCCTATCTCCACAGACAATTTGTCTCTTAGTAGACTCTTTTCTTAATCCACTAGAGACTTGGTCTTTCTGCTTGTATCTATCTTGTCTCCTCTGGGCTCAGGGTCTCTGTCTTTGGCTATCAGATCCTGCTTTCCAGGCCCTTCATCTCAAAGTCAGTCATGTTGGCTCTTGCCTGTCACTTTATTTATCTCCTCTTTCAATTATTCACTTATTGATTTACTCAACAAGTAGTTTTTGGGTCCCTAATATGAACCAGACACTGCATTAGATGCTGATGATATAAAGTTGGATAAGAAGAGACATCATCTCTGTTTCCACAGTTTGATGGGAAGAGACATGTAATTGGGTAATAATTTTGTATAATGGCCAATGTGCTTATCACCTACTCAATCTTTTTTCTCTGTGACCCTCCTTCGTTGGGGCACTTAGACACAAGGCATCTAACTACCTCAGGGAAGTATTATCACAAAAGAACTAGAGCTCAAAAACCAAATTCTTACTCCAGTTTTAAAAGGTGAAGCACAGATGTAAGATTTTTTTCAATTAGCCAAATTGATTAGGAAGAAGTACTTTATTCTAGTACTCCCTCCCCCACCAATTCCATCCCACAAGATAGAGTTATAAGAGTAGGAGGAAGTGAGGAGGGAAAGAAAGGGAGAGGAAGCATGTTGAAGGAAAGTCAGGGATGTAGGGCTGGGATCAGACCAAGAGGGAGCTTGCAGACCAGAGGGAAGTTCTGCCCACCTTCCTTGTGAGTGAAGCACCATCTGTTGTCAGCACCAGGGAGCCAAGTGAAACAGAAGACCTTTCCATTGCACAGAGCCTGTGATCATATAAAGAAAAACTGATCAGTCCCCTTCCAACAACCTGTGAGGATAACCCCTCTCTTGTCCACAAACACACATATCAGAGGCAAAGTGAGATCCTGGAAATACAGAAAGTGGTAGAGGTGTGGAAGGGAAGAGTGTCCGTGGCCAGTCTTGGTGAGATTTTTCTCAAGCTGGGACAGTGATTAACATTTAATGGACATTAAATTAATAATCGTGCTAATACACAATTACAAACTGAGATAAGTGCTCTGACGGAAAGAAATTTTGAGAGCGCTTAAGAAAGGGATCTGACCTAAAGTGGAGGGTCAGGAATGGTTCCCCTGAGGAAATGACATTTAAGCTTAATTTTCAGTGATAAGTGGCAGTTAATTAGATAAAAAGCGGGGTGTGGGGTGGGCGGGAAGCATAGCAATGGCCCATGGTGTGTTCAAATAACTGGACAAGGGTCAGTGTGTGTACAGAGGGCAAGGGAAAGTGACACAGGGTAAATCTGGAACGATGATGCAGACCATGTAGGAACTACTAAGAACATTGGTCATTGGCCCAAGAAAAGTGGGAAGCCACTGAAGGAATTTAAGTAGAGTGATGAAAGGGATCACTCTGGTTATAACATGGAAAAGGAGTGAGGAGGCACCAGAGTGAAAGCAAGGAGGCTATTGCAGTCAAGAGGTAATAGGCAGAATGACTTTATTCCCTCTTTCTATAGATGGTTTCATTATTATTGCATTATTTATTAGTTTTTTAGGACCTTAACATTTTAATTCTGCCCTATATCACTTTTCCTTTGAAAAAAATTCTCAGAACTTCTGGGTTGGTGAACATGTGGAGGTGCTGGCAGGGTGGTGAGCCTGGAGAGAGCATGCAAGTCCCCTAGTCCTTCCCCCATACATTGCCCTATGCATTTTTTCCATTTGGTTGTTTCTGAGTTGTATCCTTTTACAATAAATGAGTAATCTAGTTTCAGAGTGAAGTTTAATGCTATGTGTGTTAAAATATCAAAACTATTTTCAGAAACATAAAGGTTTAAGTTGAATTGTAGATTTCCTCAATATCTATCCTGAGGGCTTCTGCCATTCCAGAGGCAGCAGGAGCTAAACTGAGAGGAGTCAACACCAACAAAGGGAACGTGGAGGGGCAGATTAATTAATCCTGCTTCTTAAATTTGCCATTGATATAAATCAAGCAGTGCAGAATTAGCGGCCAGTGAGTGGCCCACACCAGCTCCCTGGCACCCAGGTACCTCCCATGCCTGCCGTGGAAATCAGTTCTCCCCCAGCATCCAATAGCTGGGGCCCAGGAACCTGTTCAGCATCATGATGCCATCTACAGCCTTCCACACCCACTTTTCTTACTATTAATGTCAATAGCTAATCATGTACCTAAACATCACTATTAACATTATATTTTAAAATCTCATTCTATCTGTGTATTTATAACAACCATCTTGGATTTTGAAATACACACTAAAAGAATTTAACACCCAAGACATACTTACCAACATGCCTGACCACATTTTATTCTAGGCAATTTCCCCTTCTCCTCAATCTCTTATTCTTGGCATATTATGCTTGGTTTTGAGTGCTAAGTTTTGAGGATTATTAGAAAACAAGGTGTCCAGAGGATAATGACCAAGACAGGTTCAAACTGACACAGGAGATTCCTGAAAACTGGAAATGGTTTTTCGTTACAAAGGGAAACCTTTGGGATTGAAATGACGGAATCTTCCAAATGCTATCACTATAAATAAGCAGTAATTTTTTTCCTGTGTCATCTAAAAGTCAGAAACAAGACTAATAGGAGGATTCCAAATGAGTTCAGATATGTGCTTAAATAGAGCAAAAGTTAGATCTTTCTACTATATTGCCTACGGGTAGAATAGACAGTATTTAATCCTTGGAAATGTTGACATACAATCTGGACAGACACATGACACAAAGTTGGGGAGAATCAAGCACCAGATGGAGGCTGGAGCGGGATGATCTTCAAGGTACATTTGAACCTTCCTCTTTAGTCTACCTATTGCCTCACCACCAACACAAATGTGGGGGAGGGTGAAGGTGGGCCTTATTCCCAGGTCCCAAATGGCAGAGAGGAGACCACACCCCAGAGAGACGCAGGCTGGTGTTTGCAAGGTATGAGTCTGTGTTTAGGTGACTGCATTTCAAAAATCTGTCTACTTTTTTTTTAACCATTGGTTTCCATTACCTAAATCTTAATCCCTTCCATTACCATGGATTATAATTTAACTATAAGGCATATTCCCGGAGATTGGTTCAAGATGGCGGAGTAGAAGGATGTGTGCTCACTCCCTCTCACGAGAGCACCGGAATCACAACTAACTGCTGAGCAATCGTCGACAGGAAGACACTGGAACTCACAAAAAAGATACCCCACATCCAAAGACAAAGGAGAAGCCACAATGAGACAGTAGGAGGGGCGCAATCACAATAAAATCAGATCCCATAACTGCTGAGTGAGTAACTCACAAACTGGAGAACACTTATACCACAGAAGTCCACCCACTAGAGTGAAGGTTCTGAGCCCCACATCAGGCTTCCCAACCTGAGGGTCCGACAACGGGAGGAGGAATTCCTAGAGAATCAGACTTTGAAGGCTAGCGGGATTTGACTGCAGGACTTCGACAGAACTGGGGGAAACAGAGACTTCACTCTTGGAGGGCACACACAAAGTAGTGTGCTCATCGGGACCCAGGGGAAAGAGCAGTGACCCCATAGGAGACTGAATCAGACCTACCTGCTAGTGTGGAAGGGTCTCCTGCAGAGGCAGGGGGTGGCTGTGGCTCACCGTGGGGACAAGGACACTGGCAGTAGAAGTTCTGGGAAGTACTCCTTGGCATGAGCCCTCCCAGAGTCTACCATTAGCCCCACCAAAGAGCTGGGTAGGCTCCGGTGGTGGGTTGCCTCAGGCCAAACAAACAGGGAGGCAACCCAGCCCCACCCATCAGCAGACAAGTGGATTAAAGTTTTACTGAACTCTGCCAACCAGAGCAACACCCAGCTCAACCCACCACCAGTCCCTCCCATCAGGAAACATGCACTAACCTCTTAGATGGCCTCATCCACCAGAGGGCAGACAGCAGAAGCAAGAAGAACTACAATTCTGCAGCCTGTGGAAGGAAAACCACATTCACAGAAAGATAGACAAAATAAAAAGGCAAAGGACATTGTACCAGATGAAGGAACAAGATAAAACCACAGAAAAACAACCAAATGAAGTGGAGATAGGCGACCTTCCAGAAAAAGAATTCAGAAAAATGATAGTGAAGATGATCCAGAACCTCGGAAAAAGAATGGAAGCAAAGATCGAGAAGATGCAAGAAATGTTTAACAAAGACCTAGAAGAATTAAAGAACAAGCACCTAGAAGAATTAAAGAACAAAGAGAGATGAACAATACAATAACTGCAATGAAAAATACACTAGAAGGAATCAATAGCAGAATAACTGAGGCAGAAGAACGGATAAGTGACCTGGAAGACAGAATAGTGGAATTCATGGCCACAGAGCAGAATAAAGACAAAAGAATAAAAGGAAAGGAAGACAGCCTAAGAGACCTCTGGGACAACATTAAATGCAACAACATTCACATTATAAGGGTCCCAGAAGGAGAAGAGAGAGAGAAAGCACCCGAGAAAATATTTGAAGAGATTATAGTCATAAACTTCCCTAACATGGGAGAGGAAATAGCCACCCAAGTCCAGGAAGCCACCCAAGTTCAGGCAGGATAAACCCAAGGAGAAACATGCTGAGACACATAGTAATCTAATTGACAAAATTAAAGACAAAGAAAAATTATTGAAAGCAACAAGGGAAAAACGATAAATAACATACAAGGGAACTCCCATAAGGTTAATGGCTGATTTCTCAGCAGAAACTCTACAAACCAGAGGAAGTGGCACGATATATTTAAAGTGATGAAAAGGAAGAACCTACAACCAAGGTTACTCTACCCAGAAAGGATCTCATTCAGATCTGACAGAGAAATCAAAAGCTTTACAGACAAGCAAAAGGTAAGAGAATTCAGCACCACCAAACCAGCTCTACAAATGCTAAAGGAAATTTTCTAAGTGGGAAACACAAGAGAAGAAAAGGGCCTACAAAAACAAACCCATAACAATTAAGAAAATGGCAATAGGAACATACATATCAATAATTACCTTAAAAGTGAATGGATTAAGTGCTCCAACCAAAAGACACAGGCTCACTGAATGGATACAAAAACAAGACCCATCTATATGCTGTCTACAAGAGACCCACTTCAGACCTAGGGACACATACAGACTGAAAGTGAGGGGATGGAAAAAGATATTCCATGCAAATGGAAATCAAAAGAAAGCTGGAGTAGCAATACTCATATCAGATAAAATAAACTTTAAAATAAAGAATGTTACAAGAGACAAAGAAGGACACTACATAATGATCAAGGGATCAATGCAAGAAGAAGGTATAACAATTATAAATATATATGCACCCAACATAGGAGCACCTCAATACATAAGGCAACTGCTAACAGCTATAACAGAGGAAATTGACAGTAAAACAATAAAAGTGGGGGACTTTAGCACCTCACTTACACCAATGGACAGATCATCCAAACAGAAAATTAATAAGGAAACACAAACTTTAAATGACACATTAAAACAGATAGATTTAATTGTTATTCATAGGACATTCCATCCAAAAACAGCAGATTACACTTTCTTCTCAAGTGCACGTGGAACATTCTCCAGGATAGATCACATCTTTTTTTTTTTTTAATATTCATAATAACTTTTTTTAACATCTTTATTGGGGTATAATTGCTTTACAATGGTGTGTTAGTTTCTGCTTTATAACAAAGTGAATCAGTTATACATATACATATGTTCCCATATCTCTTCCCTTTTGCATCTCCCTCCCTCCCACCCTCCCTATCCCACCCCTCTAGGTGGTCACAAAGGATAGATCACATCTTGGGTCACAAATCAAGCCTTGGTAAATTTAAGAAAATTGAAATCATATCAAGCATTGTTTCTGACCACAGTGCTATGAGATTAGAAATCAATTACAGGGAGAAAAACATAAAAAACACAAACAAATGGAGGCTAAACAATACACTACTAAAAAACCAAGAGATCACTGAAGAAATCAAAGAGGAAATCAAAACATACCTAGAGACAAATTACAATGAAAACACAATGATCCAAAACCTATGGGGTGCAGCAAAAGCAGTTATAAGGGGGAAGTATATAGCAATACAATCCTACCTCAGGAAACATCTCAAATTTGAGAAAAATCTCAAATAAACAATCTAAACTTACACCTAAAGGAACTAGAGGAAGAAAAGCAAACAAAACCCAAATTTAGTAGAAGGAAAGAAATCATAAAGAACAGCAGAAATAAATGAAATAGAAACAAAGGAAACAATAGCGATGATCAATAAAACTAAAATCTAGTTCTTTGAGAAGATAAACAAAATTTATAAACCTTTAGCCAGACTCATCAAGAAAAATAGGAAGAGGAGTCAAATCAATAAAATTAGAAATGAAAAAGGAGAAGTAAAAACTGACACTACAGAAATACAAAGAATCATGAGAGATTACTACAAGCAGCTCTATGCCAATAAAATGGACAACCTGGAAGAAGTGGACAAATTCTTAGAAAGATATAACCTTCCAAGACTGAACCAGGAAGAAATAGAAAATATGAACAGACTTGTGAGTAAAAAAATTGAAACTGTGATTTAAAATCTTCCAACAAACAAAAGGCCAGGACCACATGGCTTCACAGGTGAATTCTATCAAACACTTAGAGAAGAGTTAACACCCATGCTTCTCAAACTCTTCCAAAAAATTGCAGAGGGAGGAACACTCCCAAACTCATTCTATGAGGCCACCATCACCCTGATACCAAAACCAGACAAAGATACTACAAAAAAAGAAAATCAAAGGGCTTCCCTGGTGGTGCAGTGTTTGGGAATCCGCCTGCCAATGCAGGGGACACGGGTTTGAGCCCTGGTCTGGGAAGATGCCACATGCCATGGAGCAACTAAGCCCATATGCCACAACTGCTGAGCCTTCACTCTAGAGCCCATGAGCCACAACTACTGAGCCCACGTGCCACAGCTACTGAGCCCACGAACAACAACTAGTGAAGCCTGTGCACCTAGAGCCCATGCTCCAAAAGAGAAACCACCACAGTGAGAAGCGTGCGCACTGCAATGAACAGTAGCCACCGCTCACCGCAACTAGAGAAAGCCCGTGCACAGCAATGAAGACCCAATGCAACCAAAAATAAATAATTTTATTTTAAAAAAAGAAGAAAAAGAAAATTACAGATCAATATCACTGATGAATATAGATGCAAAAATCCTCAACAAAATACTAGCAAATACAATCCAACAACACATTAAAAGGATCATACACCATGACCAAGTGGGATTTATCCCAGGGATGCAAGGATTCTTCAATATACACAAATCAATCAATGTGATACACTATTTTAACAAATTGAAGAATAAAAACCATATGATCATCTCAATAGATACAGAAAAAGCTTTTGATGAAATTCAACACCCATTTATGATAAAAACAATCCAGAAAGTGGGCATAGAGGGAACCTACCTCAACATATATGACAAACACACAGCAAACATCATTCTCAATGGTGAAAATCTGAAAGCATTTCCTCTAAGATCAGGAACAAGACAAGGATATCCACTCTCGCCACTATTATTCAACATCATTTTGGAAGTCCTAGCCACGGCAATCAGAGAAGAAAAAGAAATAAAACGAATACAGATTGGAAAAGAAGAAGTAAACTGTCACTGTTTGCATATGACATGATCCTATACATAGAGAATCCTAAAGATGCTGCCACCAGAAAACTACTAGAGCTAACCAATGAATTTGGTAAAGTTTCAGGATACAAAATTAATGCACAGAAATCTCTTGCATTCCTATACACTAATGATGACAAATCTGAAAGAGAAATTAAGAAAACAATCCCATTCACCATTGCAACAAAAAGAATAAAATACCTAGTAATAAACCTACATAAGGAGGTAAAAGACCTGTACTCAGAAAACTATAATACACTGATCAGAGAAATCAAAGATGACACAAACAGATGGAGAGATATACTATGTTCTTGGATTGGAAGAATCAATACTGTGAAAATGACTATACTACCCAAAGCAATCTACAGATTCAATGCAATCCCTATTAAATTACCAGTGGCATGTTTTACAGAACTAGAACAAAAAATCTTAAAATTTGTATAGAGACACAAATGACCCCAAATAGCCAAAGCAGTCTTCAGGGAAAAAAATGGAGCAGGAGGGATCAGACTCCCTGATTTCAAACTATACTACAAAGCTACAGTAATCAAGACAATATGGTTCTGGCACAAAAACAGAAATATAGATCAATGGAACAGGATAGAAAGCTCAGTGATAAACCCACATACATATGGTCAACTAATCTATGACAAAGGAGGCAAGGATATACAGTGGAGAAAAGACAGTCTCTTCAATAAGTGGTGCTGGGAATACTGGACAGCTACATGTAAAAGAATGAAATTAGAATGGTCCCTAACACCATACACAAAAATAAGCTCAAAATGGATAAGAGACCTAAATGTAAGACCAGACACTATAAAACTCTTAGAGAAAAACATAGGAAGAACACTCTTTGACATAAATCACAGCAAGATCTTTTTTGACCCACCTCCTACAGTAATGGAAATAAAAACAAAAATAAAGAAATGGAACCTAATGAAACTTAAAAGCTTTTGCAAAGCAAAGGAAACTACAACCAAGATGAAAAGACAACCCTCTGAATAGGAGAAAATATTTCCAATAAATCAATGGACAAATGATTAATCTCCAAAATATATAAACAGCTCATGCAGCTCAATATAAAAAACAAACACCCCAATCAAAAAATGGGCAGAACACCTAAATAGACATTTCTCCAAAGAAGACATGCAAATGGCCAAGAAGCACATGAAAAGCTGCTCAACATCACTAATTATTAGAGAAATGCAAATCAAAGCTACAATGAGGTATCACCTCACACCAGTTAGAATGGGCATCATCAGAAAATCTACAAACAACAAATGCTGGAGAGGGTGTGGGGAAAAGGGAACCCTCTTGCACTGTTGGTGGGAATGTAAATTGATACAGCCACTATGGAGAACAGTATGGAAGTTCCTTAAAAAACTAAAAATAGAATTACCATATGACCCAGCAATCCCACTACTGGGCGTATACCCAGAGAAAACCATAATTCAAAAAGACACATGCACCCCAATGTTCATTGCAGCACTATTTACAATAGCCAGGTCATGGAAGCAACCTAAATGGCCATTGACAGACGAATGGATAAAGAAGATGTGGTACATATATACAATGGAATATTACTCTGCCATAAAAAGGAATGAATTTGGGTCATTTGTAGAGACGTGGATGGATCTAGAGACTGTCATGTGAAGTGAAGTAAGTCAGAAAGAGAAAAACAAATATCATATATTAACGCATATATGTGGAAGCTAGAAAAATGGTACAGATGAACTGGTTTGCAGGGCAGAAATAGAGACACAGATGTAGAGAACAAACGTATGGACACCAAGGGGTGAAAGTGGGGGTGTGGGGGGTGTGATGAACTGGGAGATTGGGATTGACATATATACACTAATATGTATAAAATAGATAACTAATAAGAACCTGCTGTATAAAAAATAAATAAATAAAATTAAAAATAAAAAAGGCATATTCCCTGCTGCTGATTTGTGTAAGACAGCTATGCTTAAATCAGTCATAATTGGTAAAAGAGAAATTGCTATTTTTGAATTCATTCTTCAAGCAAAATTTGTCAGGAAATACCTATATAGGCCTTAATTTCTTTTAAATACCTGTTTTATGTGCTTCAGATAAGCAGATTGGGTGGTAACTATTTAAACCTGGCATGCTTAGCAATTAAAACATAATATTTGGTGATGAGGAGATTCTGGTTACAAGTTTCTTTTCTAGCACCTGGACCATTTAGTTGTAAAGGAAAAAAAAGCAAGGAAGAAATTGGTCATGCTGACATGACCCTAATGGTTAATTCAGTCATTGTATTCTACCTTTTCCTACTCTCCCCAAGCACAAAAGAACAATGGCACTGATTACTACTCTTTAGATGAGGTAAATCTCCAATGCTCTGTTCTATATACGGAGATGGCTTAAGCAACGGGCTGAAGCAGAAGTTGGTCAGTGGTCCTGCCTCCCCCATCACTCCACACATATATACAAGCTCATATTAAGAATTTCATTCATCATCCCCTACCCTTATCACCGTCACTTCCAATCAACATTTTAAAGAAAAAACATCACCCTTTGTTATTACATGTCACTCTTGTTTCCCTTCCACTTGCATCTCTTTCATCTCTCTTCCTTTCCCCCTTTGTGTGTGTGTGTGCACGATGTGTACACATACACACATACACATGCCTGTTTCCCTGACACTTAAGTGCAATATTTCAAACTTCCCCCTTCTCACAACCCTATTTTTCTTTCACAATCAGAAAAGAAGTCCGTGGAGAACAGCAAACAGAAGTGGACCAAAAAATATTCAAATAACCTATCTTTTAAATTTGGGTACAGTAATGTCCGGAACTTTTGAGTATTTTCATCTTTTAAAAAAATTTATTTATTTTATTTTATTTATTTTTGGCTGCATTGGGTCTTCATTGCTATACGTGGGCTTTCTCTAGTTGCGGTGAGCCGGGACTACTCTTCGTAGCTGTAGGCAGTGACTTCTCTTGTTGCGGAGCACGGGCTCCAGGTACACGGGCTTCACTAGTTGTGGCTCACGGGCTCTAGAGTACAGACTCAGTAGTTTTGGTGCACGGGCTTAGTTGCTCCGCAGCATGTGGTATCCCAGACCGGGGCTTAAACCCGTGTTCCCTGCATCGGCAGGCAGATTCTTAACCAGTGCGCCACCAGGGAAGCCCTGTATTTTTCATCTTTAAAAACATATATTTGAGGGCTTCCCTGGTGGCGCAGTGGTTGAGAGTCCGCCTGCCGATGCAGGGGACGTGGGTTTGTGCCCCGGGAAGATCCCACGTGCCGCGGAGCGGCTGGGCCCGTGAGCCATGGCCGCTGAGCCTGCGCGTCCGGAGCCTGTGCTCCGCAACGGGAGAGGCCACAACAGTGAGGCCTGCGTACCGCAAAAAAAAAAAAGTATTGGGGAAGACATGAGAAAACAAGGACCATCCTGGACCATCCTGCACTGCTATAAGTATGCTATGTGGTATAGCCATTCCAGAAACAACCTGGCAGTACCTAGTAAAGTTAATTACCATATTACATATGGCCCAGCAATCCCAGTCCTGCACATATATCCCATATGCCCACATCCCATACTGAGATGTTTGCACAGATACTCACCAAGATATCACATGTGATAGCATAGAAATAGAGGCAACTTGGGTGTCCATCACTGGTGAAAGGTTATGTAAAGTACAATGCAGTCATATCATAGAATACTAATCAACAGAAAGGAACTGAACTCATATACAACAACATGAATAGATATTGTAAACCTTACCTCCTGGGCTTCCTTAACATGGCCACCTACTTCATCAAGACTGCAAAAAGAATCTCTAGCTCCACTTTGCTAACAAAGTCTTATATTTAATGTATCCTAATCAAATATAATCATGAGAATGACAGCCCATCATATTTGCCGTATTCTGTTGATTAAAAGCAACTCACAGGTCCCATCCACACTCAAGGGGAAAGAGATTACACAAAGATGTGAATGCTAAGAGAATAATAATTAGGGGGTCACCTTAGGGTCTGTCACCACACCAGGAAAAGTTCTAGACAATGAGATTACATCAGTGAGCAAAAGGAAAGAAAGTCTGCCTTCACAGAGAATACAATTGTGTGTGTGTGTGTGTGTGTGTGTGTGTGTTTATCCTCTTTTTAAAATCAATAGGATGATACTGTATATAATCCTTTGCATCTTACCATTTCATTTTATAACCTAGCTTGGAAAAATTTCCCTTCAAGTACTTATAGAATTATGTTATTCTTTATAACAGGTGTATAATGTATCCAACCATTACCCAACTCACGGACTCTGAGATTGTTTCTAGGTTTCCCATTTAACAATGCTGCAAGAAATGCCCTCATACATGTATCATTAAGTTATTGTGCAGGTTTATCCAAACAGAGTATCCCCTTAAGGCCAAATAAAGGTTCTGCTCTGTTCTAGCCTTGGCTCTGCTTCATTCTAGCTATGGGAACTTGGGAAAATTACTTAAGCCTTTGTATTTTATTTTCCTACTCTACTACAGAAGGATAACTGAAATGCATTCATGTTCAAAATGCACAAAATATGCATCCAGAGCATGGTAGACAATTTATATATTACTTTGCTTTTCTTGAGCACTTTATCAACTACTTTATGAAATACAACTCAAACCTTTTGTATCTTCCAAATTAGATGAGAGAAAAGGGGTGTTCATGGAATGGTGATAAAAAGAGAGAAATAGGGTAGGATGACAGAGTGTCTTTTGTGTGATAATAAGGTGATTGGGAGCCTCTAGATAGCTTCAGGATGAGGGCTGGTCTCCCAAAAGACCAAGGCTTGATTAGAGGATTGGAACTTTCAACCTCACCCCACCCTGGATCTCGGGAGAAGGGAGAAGGGCTGGAAGTTGAGTTAATCATCATTGGCCAATGATGTAATCAGTCATGAGTGTGTAACGAAGATTCCATAAAGACTCTAAATGATGGGGTTCAGAGAGATCCCAGGTTGCTGAACATACTGAGGTGCTGGGAGAGTGGTTCTCCCAGAGAGGGCACAGAAGTTCTGCATGCCACCAGCCCCATATCTTGCCATATGTGTTGCTTCCATTTGGCTGTTCCTGAGTTGTATCTTCTATAACAAGCCAGAAAATGCAAAAAGAGAGAAAGAGAGAGGTAATTTTGAAACAAGGATAGATAATGTCCCGCTACGCTCCCTGATCTACTTGGCCTCAACATTTCCTGTGGCCCAATCCTGTCCAATTTGTCTTAATCAAGACCTATCCCTTCTTCCTTTTTCTTTATTATTTGAAACAATTTACCCTTAAATATACACTCTCTGTGTCTTTCAAAAGGACATATAGATAATATAATTTTAACGCAATATACTTACATAATTTAACGTTAATGTGCTTGTGAGGCGTGCCATAGAACAAATATACATCTAAATAGCAATGTTCTTACTTATATGATGTGCCCAACCCGGAGTAAGACTAGTTTAAACTGTGCTACAGATAGGAAGGACTCACTAATGAAGTGGATATTTGAGGAAGGGGAAATGCAGTCATGGCTTCAAATCGCACCATAATTGTGGCCCCCTCTCTTAAAGCTTCCTCTGCCCAAAAAGGCTGATGAGTCTCAGGAGATGTTTGATTATGTGACCCCCACCTCCACAATGCTCATAAAACATGGGATTCATTAGCTTTCAATATGTGTTTCTTCATTTAAAAAATAAAAATAAAAAAGCTTTTCCTTAGCTTTAAACTTAAGAGAAAAAGAGACATGAGGGGAGGGAACTCAAGAAAGTTTTCCTTGAGATCCAAATAAAAGAGAAGTTAAAGACTTTTCCTGATGGGAAAGGAGGAATTAAACTCCTTGTGTGCAGAATTTTTTCTCTGTCTCGTAAAGAAAAGGAGAACAGCTTTACCAAGGAATCAAGTTCTTTCTTGCCTGCATCTGCAAGTGTAGGGATCTGTGCAGAGTGACACCTAGTGGTCTCCAGAACGCCTTTAGCAGCAAGAGTAATGAAGTCTGAACGTGTGTGGATTGAGCATCTGTAAAAGAGCCTTTTTTCCTTCCCACACACACATCCCTAAGCTGTGAACAAACTGAGTCATTAACTGGTTTTGATTCCGATACCACGACTTTCTGGCCACATATCCACTTATTGTCAAATCATACAGGAAATTAATATTTAATATTTGAGGAGTGGGTAGAAGTCACAGGGTGGAAAGGCATAGTGATTCCAACGTGCAAGAAAAATGATTTGTCCAAATCTGGAATCTTCAAGGCAGCAACAAAGCACAGTATCCAACGCAACAGATATCAAAGGAGCAATGGCTTTTGTGGCTAGATTCTTCTGAGTTCATGCCAGAGTTCATTCCCACGTAGTTCCCACTCTGCCTTTAAAACCTCACCTGGGTGGACCTCTCCACTTGCCCATCTGTATTCCTGATTGGACTGGGGAACTTAGGGGGCTAAGAAGTTTATAATGGAATGAAGACATTTCAGCTTATCCTGATGATCTGTTGCTATCCAGGAGACAGTAAAATTCCTCCATGGTGCTGTAAGAAACGAGTTTCTACTTCCTCCTTTTATCAATAGATTTTCTCTGAAGTGGGCTCCAGAAAATTTTGGATTTGGACTCTTATGGCTTGAATTTACAAGAACTTCTTTGTTTTTTTTTTTTTTTTTTTTTTTGCGGTACGTGGGCCTCTCACTGTTGTGGCCTCCCCCGTTGCGGAGCACAGGCTCTGGACAGGCAGGCTCAGTGGCCATGGCTCACTGGCCCAGCCGCTCTGCGGCATGTGGGATCCTCCCAGACCGGGACACGAACCCGCGTCCCCTGCATCGGCAGGCGGACTCGTAACCACTGCGCCACCAGGGAAGCCCAAGGACTTCTTTTTAGGGAACCTGACAAGTAAAAATTGAGGGAAGCCCTTTAGAATTTATCAAATTTAAATCTCCATTTTGGGGCTTCCCTGGTGACGCAGTGGTTAAAAATCCACCTGCCAATGCAGGGGAGACGGGTTCAAGCCCTGGTCCGGGAAGAACCCACATGCCGCAGAGCAACTAAGCCCATGCACCACAACTACTGAACCTGTGCTCTAGAGCCCGCTAGCCACAACTACTGAACCTGTGTGCCACAACTACTGAGCCCACGTGCCACGACTACTGAAGCCCACGCACCTAGAGCCCGTGCTCTGCAACAAGAGAAGCAACTGCAGTGAGAAGCCCGCGCACCGCAATGAAGAGTAGTCCCTGCTCAACGCAACTGGAGAAAAGCCCACGTGCAGCAACGAAGACCCAATGCAACCAAAGATAAAATAAATAAATTTATTAAAAGAAAAAATTTTTTAAAAACCTGCATTTTGAGGATTAAAAAATGTCAGATACAATAAATATGACTGAGTTTGGCCACCAAAACAGGTAATGGCAGAAAATTCTGGAAAATAATAACTGAAGGAAAGAATTTTGTGGGAGAATTTAAAGTAGCTCAAATTCTAGTAAAACCTGGGGTAATTGGTTTTCCCAACTTATAAACTAAAGGTTAACTGGCCTCAAACTTTGCAGGTCCCAGCCTCCTTTTTTACCTGGGACCTGGTATCATTTCATTATATTTTATAGTTGATTTTTAAGAACTGTCCAAAGAGCATCCACAGAATATTTTCTATCACAAAATTGGATGATGGACCCTAATGATTTGCAAAAATGTGTTTCTCTTTGTAATTTCTACAGGTGTAACTCTACCTAATCGGACTTGGAATATACCTCTCCTAACCCATTACCTTATAAGTTGTTCAACCCCTTCCTGATGAACTTCAAACCTGTTCAATCCAAAGAGCAAGAAAGCTTTAGACACATTTCTTCCTCTACTCTCTACGGTTTTATGTTCCCTGTCACCTAAAAGTAAAATCTTTGTAAAACAACATACTATTTTGTCCTGTAGAGCACTTTTGACTCTAAGATCAGCCAATTATGGCCTATACTGCATTAGCTCAATAGAGATTCTCCATTTTAAAAACTCATATGGTGGGCTTCCCTGGTGGCGCAGTGGTTCAGAGTCCGCCTGCCGATGCAGGGGACAAGGGTTCATGCCCGGGTCTGGGAAGATTCCACATGCCGCGGAGCGGCTGGGCCCGTGAGCCATGGCCGCTGAGCCTGCGCGTCCGGAGCCTGTGCTCCGCAACGGGAGAGGCCACAACAGTGAGAGGCCCGCGTACCACAGAAAAAAAAAAAAAAACTAATATGGAACCTGCATTTGACCATGTGGTTAGGGATATGGTTGTTGGCAAAATCTTTTTAAAGAAATAATAATTTCAAATGGAATAAAATAAGGACATATCTGACCTTCCTTAATTTTAATCAGTATCTTAATAAGTTTTTTTTTTTAATGACCTGGGTGCATGCACTCCTTCACTCCCTGTTCTTCAGTTAATTAATTAATTAGGGCTTCCCTGGTGGCGCAGTGGTTGAGAGTCCGCCTGCTGACGCAGGGGACGCGGGTTCGTGCCACGGTCCGGGAAGATCCCACATGCCACGGAGCAGCTGGGCCCGTGAGCCATGGCCGCTGAGCCTGCACATCCAGAGCCTGTGCTCCACAACAGGAGAGGCCGCAAGAGTGAGAGGCCTGTGTACCACAAAAAAAAAAAAAAAAAAGGAGCGTGTGGGTGTGTGTGTGAGTGCACACACACATGGTCTGTGTATATATGTGTGTCTGGGGAACATGCATTTCCTGATGTTATTTACCTATTAAAATTCCTAAATCACAAGGCCCCAAAATACATGAACAAAACCTGACAGAATTGAGCAGAAAATACACAATTTAATAAGAATAGTTAGAGACTTAAATACCTCACTTCTAATCATGGAAAGAAAAAGACAAAAGATCAACAAGGAAATAGAAGACTTGGATAATTCTGTAAACCAACTAAAGCTAGCAGACATCTATAGAACACTTCATCCAAGAGCAGAATACACTTCCTTCTCAAATGTACATGGGACATTCTTCAGGATAGACTATATGTTAGACCATAATATAAACTACAATACGGAGAGAAATATTACAAAGTACATTCTTCACCCATGATGGAATGAAATTAGAAATCAATAACAGAAAGAAATTTGGGAAATTAACAAACATGTGGAGATTAAACAACACACTACTAAATAATCAATGGGCCAAAGAAGAAATCACGAGAAAAATGAGAAAATATATTGACATGAATGAAAATGAAAATACAACATGTTAAAATTATGGGAAACAGTGAAAGTAGTGCTTAGAGGGTTACTTATAGCTATAAATATCTTTATTTTAAAAGAAGAAAGATCTCAAATCAATAACTTAGCCTTCCATCATAAGAAACTAAAAAAAGAACAGCAAATTAAAGCAAAAGGAGGAAGGAAATAATAGAGATTGAAGTGGAAATGAATGAAATAAATGACAGAAAAATAACAGAGAAAAATCAATAAAATTAAAATTCCATTCCTTGAAAAGATCAGCGCAGGGCGTGGGGGTGGTGGGATGAATTGGGAGATTGGGATTGACACAAATACACTAATATGTATAAAATAGATAACTAATAAAAACCTCCTGTATAAAAAAAATAAACAGAAGGGAGTCTAAAAAAATATGTAAACAAATTAAAAGGAGATCTAATAAGAAAATTTTAATGATACTTTTAGTCTAACATGTAAATTCTAAAATAAAATCATATATCTCTTTCAAAAAAAAAAGAAAGGATCAACATAATTCATAAATGTTTATCTAGACTGGGCCAAAAAACAGCAAGAAGACTCAAATTACTAAAATCAGAAATGAAATAGGGAGTATTACTATCAACCTTACAGAAATAAAAAACATTATAAGGTAATACCAAAAAAAAATATATGCCAATAAATTAGATACCCAGATAAAATGGACAAATTCCTAGAAAGACACAAACTACCAAAACTGATTCAAGAAGAATTAGAATATCTAAATAGACCTATAACAAGTAAAGAAATTGAATCAGTAATAATACATACACACATACATTATAAATAAACCTTCCCACTAAGGAATCCCAGGATGAGATAGCTTCACTGGTGAATTCTACCAAATGTTTAAAGAAGAACAAACACCAATTCTTCACAAACTCTTCCACAAAATAGAAGAAGAGGGAATATTTCCTAACTTGTTCTATCAGGCTAGTATTACTGACTCAAAACTAGACAAAGATGTCACAGGAAAGGAAACAACAGACCAATATCTCTTAGGAATATAAATGCAAAAATCCTCAACAATGCTAGCAAACTGAATCCAGCAACATATAAAAAGTACACCATGACAAAGTGAGATTTATCCCAGGAATGCGAGGTTGGTTCGATATATAATAATCAACCATGTAATATACCATATTAATAGAAAGAATATAGAATAAAACCCACATGATCATCTCAATAGACATAGAAAAGGCATTTGACAAAATCAATCACCATTTCCTGAATAAGAATGCTCAACAAGTCAGGAATAGAAGGAACTTCCTCAACCTGATAAAGCTCATCTATGAAAAACCCATGGTTAACATTATACTGAATGGAAAAAGAAGGAAAGCTTCCACCCTAAATCAAGAATAAGACAAAGAGGGAATTCCCTGGTGGTCCAGTGGTCAGGACTGTGCGCTTTCACTGCCGAGGGCCCAGGCTCAATCCCTGGTCAGGGAACTAAGATCCCACAAGCTTTAGCATGGCCAAAAAAAAAAAAAAAAGAATAAGACAAAGATATCCGTTCTCTACACTTTTATTTTTAAGATTTACTTATTTATTTATTTTTATTTATTTTGGGCTGTGTTGGGTCTTAGTTGCAGCCTGTGGGATCTTCATTGATGCACACGGGCTCTTTGTTGCAGCGCACTGGCTTCTCTCTCTTTGTGGCGCACAGGCTCCAGGGTACCTGGGCTCTGTAGTTTGCAGCATGCGGGCTCTCTAGATGAGGTGTGCAAGCTCAGTAGTTCCGGTGTGCGAGCTTAGTTGCCCCGCAGCATGTGGGATCTTAATGCCCTGACCAGGGATCAAACCCACATCTCCTGCATTGTAAGGTGAATTCTTTACCATTGGACCACAAGGGAAGCCCCTGTCTACACTTCTATTAAACATTCTGCTAGGGGTTCTAGCCAGGGCAATTAGTCAAGAAGAGGAAGTAATAGGCATACAGGAAAGGAAGAAAAAAGGAAAAACTATCTCTATTTGCAGATGTCATGACTTTGTTCATAGAAAATCCTAAGAGATCCACATAAAAACTATTAGAATTAATAAATTCAGCAAGTTTTCAGGATAAAAGAGAAATATATAAAAGTCAGTTGGGGCTTCCCTGGTGGTGCACTGGTTAAGAATCCGCCTGCCAATGCATGGGACATGGGTTTGAGCCCTGGTCCAGGAAGATCCCACATGCCACAGAGCAACTAAGCCCATGCGCCACAACTACTGAGCCTGCGCTCTAGAGCCCGCGAACCACAACTACTGAAGCCGGCGTGCCTAAAGCCCGTGCTCCACAGCTAGAGAAGCCACCGCAATGAGAAGCCCGTGCACTGCAACAAAGAGCAACCCCCACTAGCTGAAACTAGAGAAAGCCTGCATTAAGACCCAACGCAACCAAAAATAAATAAATTTATTTTTAAAAAAGTCAATTGTATTTTTATACACTAGCAATAAATAATCTGAAAATGAAATTAAGAAAATAATTCCACTTACAACAGTATCAAAAACAATAAAATACCTAAGAATAAATTTAGTACAAAATAAGTGAAAAATACTGTTGAAAGAAATTAAACAATATCTAAATACACAGAAAGAAATTGCAAAATCATAGATTGGAAAGCTTAATTTTGTTAAGATTCCAATACTCTCCAAATTGATCTACAGATAAATAATCAAATTCCAGCTGACTTTTTGCAGAAATTGCCAACCTGATCCTAAAATTTACACGGCAATGCAAGAGACCCAAAATAGGCAAAAACAATTGGAAAAAGAGCAACATAATTGAAGAATTCAAATAAAATTTCCTGATTTCAAAACTCACTATAAATCTTCAGTAATCAAGACAGTGTGGTACTGGCATAAAGGTAGACATAAACATCACTGGAATATATTTCAGAGTCCAGAAATAAACCTTACATTATGGTCAGTTTATTTGGGGGAATCAATTGAGAATAGGGAACTCCACAGAGACAGAAGATAGATTAGTAGCTGTCAGGGGCTCGAGAGATGGAGGCGGAGGAAAGGATGAAGAGCAACTGTTCTTCATGGTGACTGGGTTCCTTTTTGGATAATGAACATATTATGGAAATACATAGTGGTGATGGTTGCAAACTTTTACAAATATACAAAAATTCAGAGTTGCACACATTCTAAGAAATGAATGAATGAATGGATGGATGAATATTCTTTTTTTTTTAGTTTGAAATTGGACTTATTTTTTAAAATTTTTTTAACATCTTTATTGGAGTATAATTGCTTTACAAGGGTGTGTTAGTTTCTGCTTTATAACAAAGTGAATCAGATATACATATACATATATCCCCATATCTCCTCCCTCTTGCATCTCCCTCCCACCCTCCCTATCCCACCCATCTAGGTGGACACAGAGCACCGAGCTGATCTCCCTGTGCTATGCGGCTGTTTCCCACTAGCTATCTATCTTATCTTTGGTAGTGTATATATGTCCATGCCACTCTCTTACTTCGTCCCAGCTTACCCTTCCCCCTCCCCGTGTCCTCAAGTCCATTCTCTACATCTGCGTCTTTATTCCTGTCCTGCCCCAAGGTTCTTCAGAACCTTTTTTTTTTTTTCAGATTCCATATATATGTGTTAGCATACGGTATTTGTTTTTCTCTTTCTGACTTACTTCACTCTGTATGACAGTCTCTAGGTCCATCCACCTCACTGCAAATAACTCAATATCATTTCTTTTTAAGGCAGAGTAATAGTCCATTGTATACATGTGCCACATCTTCTTTATCCATTCATCTGTTGATAGACACTTAGGTTGCTTCCATGTCCTGGCTATTGTAAATAGAGCTGCAATGAATACTGTGGTACATGACTCTTTGAATTATGGTTTTCTCAGGGTATATGCCCAGTAGTGGTATTGCTGGGTCATATGGTAGTTCTATTTTTAGTTTTTTAAGGAACTCCATACTGTTCTCCATAGTGGCTGTATCAGTTTACATTCCCACCAACAGTGCAAGAGGGTTCCCTTTTCTCCACACCCTCTCGAGCATTTACTGTTTGTAGATTTTTTGAGGATGGCCATTCTGACTGGAGTGAGGTGATACCTCATTGTACTTTTGATTTGCATTTCTCTAATGATTAGTGATGTTGAGCATTCTTTCATGTGCTTGTTGGCAATCTGTACATCTTCTTTGGAGAAATGTCTATTTAGGTCTTCTGTGCATTTTTGTATTGGGTTGTTTGTTTTTTTGATATTGAGCTGCATGGGCTGCTTATAAATTTTGGAGATTAATCCTTTGTCATTTGCTTCCTTTGAAAATATTTTCTCCCATTCTGAGGGTTGTCTTTTCTTCTTGTTTATGTTTTCCTTTGCTGTGCAAAAGCTTTTAAGTTTCATTAGGTCCCATTTGTTTATTTTTATTTTTATTTCCATTTCTCTAGGAGGTGGGTCAAAAAGCATCTTGCTTTGATTTATGTCATAGAGTGTTCTGCCTATGTTTTCCTCTAAGACTTTTATACTACCTGGCCTTACATTTAGGTCTTTAATCCATTTTGAGTTTATTTTTGTGTATGGTGTTAGGGAGTGTTCTAATTTCATTCTGTTACATGTAGCTGTCCAGTTTTCCCAGCACCACTTATTGAAGAGGCAGTCTTTTTTTTTTTTTTTTTTTTGCGATATGCGGGCCTCTCACTGTTGTGGCCTCTCCCGTTGCGGAGCACAGGCTCCAGACGCGCAGGCTCAGCAGCCATGGCGCACGGGCCCAGCCGCTCCGCGGCATGTGGGATCTTCCCGGACCGGGGCACGAACCCGTGTCCCCTGCATCGGCAGGCAGACTCTCAACCACTGCGCCACCAGGGAAGCCCAAAGAGGCAGTCTTTTCTCCATTGTATATTCTTGCCTCCTTTATCAGAGATAAGGTGATCATATGTGTGTGGGTTTATCTCTGGGCTTTCGATCCTGTTTCATTGATCTATATTTCTGTTTTTCTGCCAGTACCACACTGGCTTGATTACTGTAGCTTTGTAGTATAGTCTGATATTCAAAAGCCTGATTCCTCCAGCTCTGTTTTTCCTTCTCAAAATTGCTTTGGCTATGTGGGGTCTTTTGTGTTTCCATACAAACTGTGAAATTTTTTGTTCTAGTTCTGTGAAAAATGCCATTGGTAGTTTCATAGGGATTGCCCTGAACCTGTAGATTGCTTTGGGTAGTATAGTCATTTTCACAATGTTGATTCTTCCAATCCAAGAACATGGTATATCTCTCCATCTGTTTGTATCATCTTTAATTTCTTTCATCAGTGTCGTATAGTTTTCTGCATACAGGTCTTTTGTCTCCTTAGGTAGGTTTATTCCTAGGTATTTTATTCTTTTTGTTGCAATGGTAAATTGGAGTGTTTCCTTAATTTTTCTTTCAGAGTTTTCATCATTAGTGTATAGGAATGCAAGAGATTTCTGAGCATTAATTTTGTATCCTGCTACTTTATCAAATCCATTGATTAGGTCTAGTAGATTTCTGGTAGCATCTTTAGGATTCTCTATGTATAGTATCATGTCAACTGCGAACAGTGACAGCTTTACTTCTTCTTTTCCAATTTGGAATCCTTTTATTTCTTTCTCTTCTCTGATTGCTGTGACTAAAACTTCAAAAACTATGTTGAATAACAGTGGTAAGAGTGGAAAACCTTGTCTTGTTCCTGCTTTTAGTGGAAATGGCTTCAGTTTTTCACTATTGAGAATGATGTTGGCTGTGGGTTTGTCATATATGGCCTTTATTAAGTTGAGGTAAGTTCCCTCTGTGCCTACTTTCTGGAGGCTTTTTATCATAAATAGGTGTTGACTTTTGTTGAAAGCTTTTTCTCACTTATTGAGATGATCATATGGTTTTTCTCCTTCAGTTTGTTAATGTGGTGTGTCACATTGATTGATTTGCGTATACTGAAGCATCCTTGCATTCCTGGGATAAACCGCACTTGATCATCGTGTATGATCCTTTTAATGTGCTGTTGGATTCTGTTTGCTAGTATTTTGTTAAGGATATTTGCATCTATGTTCATCAGTGATATTGGCCTGTAGTTTTCTCTCTTTGTGATATATTTGTCTGGTTTTGGTATCAGGGTGATGGTGGCTTTGTAGAATGATGTTCGGAGTGTTCCTCCCTCTGCTATATTTTGGAAGAGTTTGAGAAGGTTAGGTGTTAGCTCTTCTCTAAATATTTGATAGAATTCGCCTGTGAAGCCATCTGGTCCTGGGCTTTTGTTTGTTGGAAGATTTTTAATCACAGTCTCAATTTCCGTGCTTGTGATTCGTCTGTTTATATTTTGTATTTCTTCCTGGTTCAGTCTCAGAAAGTTGTGCTTTTCTAAGAATTTGTCTATTTCTTCCAGATTGTCCATTTTATTGGCATATAGTTGCTTGTAGTAATCTCTCATGATCCTTTATATTTCTGCAGTGTCAATTGTTACTTCACCTTTTTCATTTCTAATTCTATTGATTTGAGTCTTCTGCCTTTTTTTCTTGATGAGTCTGGCTAATGGTTTATCAATTTTGTTTATCTTCTCAAAGGACCAGCTTTTGGTTTTATTGATCTTTGCTATTGTTTCCTTCATTTCTTTTTCATTTGCTTCTGATCTGATCTTTGATTTCTTTCTGTCTGCTAACTTTTGTTCTTCTTTCTGTAATTGCTTTAGGTGCAAGGTTAGGTTGTTTATTTGATATTTTTCTTGTTTCTTAAGATAGGATTGTATTGCTATAAACTTCCTTCTTAGAACTGCTTTTGCTGCATCCCATAGGTTTTGGGTCATTGTGTTTTCATTGACATTTGTTTCTAGGTATTTTTTGATTTCCTCTTTGATTTCTTCAGTGATCTCTTGGTTTTTTTGTAGCATATTGTTTAGCCTCCATGAGTTTGTGTTTTTTACAGATTTTTTCCTGTAATTGATATCTAGTCTCACAGCGTTGAAGTCGGAAAAGATACTTGATACAATTTCAATTTTCTTAAATTTACCAAAGCTTGATTTACGACCCAAGATATGATCTATCCTGGAGAATGTTCCATGAGCACTTGAGAAAAATGTGTATTCTGTTATTTTTGGATGGAATGTCCTATAAATATAAATTAAGTCCATCTTGTTTAATGTATCCTTTAAAGCTTGTGTTTCCTTACTTATTTTCATTTTGGATGATCAGTCCATTGGTGAAAGTGGGATGTTAAAGTCCCCTGCTATTACTATGTCACTGTTGATTTCCCCTTTTATGGTTGTTAGCATTTGCCTTATGTATTGAGGTGCTCCTATGTTGGGTGAATAAATATTTACAATTGTTATATCTTCTTCTTGGATTGATCCCTTGTCATTATGTAGTGTCCTTCTTTGTCTCTTGTAATAGTCTTTAAAGTCTATTTTGTCTGATATGAGAATTGCTACTTCAGCTTTCTTCTGACTTCTATTTGCATGGAATATCTTTTTCCTTCCCCTTACTTTCAGTCTGTATGTGTCCCTAGGTCTGAAGTGGGTGTCTTGTAGACAGCATATATATGGGTCTTGTTTTTGTATCCATTCAGCCAGTGTATGTCTTTTGGTTGGAACATTTAATCCATTTACATTTAAGGTAATTATCGATATGTAAGTTCCTATTACCATTTTCTTAATTGCTTTGGGTTTGTTATTGTAGGTCCTTTCCTTCTCTTGTGTTTCCTACCTAAAGAAGTTCCTTTAGCATTTGTTGTAAAGCTGGTTTGGTGGTGCTGAATTCTCTTAGCTTTTGAAATTAAAGGTTTTAATTTCTCCATCAAATCTGAATGAGATCCTTGCTAGGTAGAATAATCTTGGTTGTAGGTTCTTCCCTTTCATCACTTTAAAGATGTCCTGCTACTCCCTTCCGGCTTGCAGAGTTTCTACTGAAAGATCAGCTCTTAACCTGATGGGGATTCCTTTGTATGTTATTTGTTGTTTTTCCCTTGCTGCTTTTAATATTTTTTCTTTGTATTTAATTTTCGATAGTTTGATTAATATGTGTCTTGGCGTGTTTCTCCTTGGATTTATCCTGAATGAGACTCTTGGCGCTTCCTGGACTTGATTAGCTATTTACTCTCCCATTTAAGGAAGTTTTCAACTATAATCTCTTCAATATTTTCTCAGTCCCTTTCTTTTTCTCTTCTTCTTCTTGGACCCCTATAATTTGAATGTTGCTGCATTTAATGTTGTCCCAGTGGTCTCTGAGACTGTCCTGAATTCTTTTCATTCTTTTTTCTTTATTCTGCTCTGCAGTAGTTATTTCCACTCTTTTATTTTCCAGGTCACTTATCCGTTCTTCTGCCTCAGTTATTCTGCTGTTGATTCCTTCTAGAGAATTTTTAATTTCATTTATTGTGCTGTTCATCATTGTTTGTTTGCTCTTTAGTTCTTCTAGGTCCTTGTTAAACGTTTCTTTTGTTTTCTCCATTCTATTTCCAAGATTTTGCATCATCTTTACTATCATTACTCTGAATTCTTTTTCAGGTAGACTGCCTATTTCCTCTTCATTTCTTAGGTTTGATGGGTTTTTACCTTGCTGCTTCATCTGCTGTGTGTTTCTCTGTCTTCTCATTTTGCTTAACTTACTGTGTTTGGGGTCTCCTTTTCGCAGGCTGCAGGTTTGTAGTTCCTGTTGTTTTTGATGTCTGCCCCCAGTGGCTAAGGTTTGTTCAGTGGGTTTTGTAGGCTTCCTGGTGGAGGGGACTGGTGCCTGTGTTGTAGTGGATGAGGCTGGTTCTTGTCTTTCTGGTGGGCAGGACCACGTTTGGTGGTGTGTTTTGGGGTGTCTGTGACCTTATTATGATTTTAGGCAGCCTCTCTACTAATGGGTGGGGTTGTGTTCCTGTCTTGCTAGTTGTTTGTCTTAGGGTGTCCAGCATTGTAGCTTGCTGGTCTTTGAGTGTTGCTGGGTGTTAGCATTGAGATGGAGATCTCTGGGAGAGCTTTCACCATTTGATATTACATGGAGCCGGGAGGTTTCTGGTGAACCAATGTCCCATACTCAGCTCTCCCACCTCTGAGGCGCAGGTATGACACCCAGCTGGAGCACCAAGACCTGTCAGCCACACAGCTCAGAAGAAAAGGGAGAAAAAAAGAAAGAAAGAAAGAATAAAATAAAATAATAAAATTAAAACGTTATTAAATAAAAAATTTTTTAATTATTAAAAATTAAAAAGTAATAGAAAAGAACAAAGAAATAACAGACAGAACCATAGGACAAATGGTAAAAACAAAGCTATACAGAAAAAAATCACACAAAGAAGCATACACATAACCACTCACAGAAAGAGATAAAGGAAAATATATATATATGTATATAAAAAAATAGGAAGAGAGCAACCAAATCAATAAAGAAATCTACCAATGATAATAAACTCTAAGTACTCAACTAAGATAAACATAAAACCAGAAACAAATTAGATGCAGAAAGCAAACCCGTAGTCTACAGTTGCTCCCAAAGTCCACCGCCTCAACTGTGGGATGATTCATTGTTTATTCAGGTATTCAACTTGATGCAGGGTACATCAAGTTGATTGTGGAGCTTCAATCCGCTCCTCCTGAGGCTGCTGGGAGAAATTTCCCTTTCTCTTCTTTGTTTGCACAGCTCCCAGGGCTCAGCTTTGGATTGGGCCCCGCCTCTGCGTGTAGGTCGCTTGAGGGCGTCTGTTCTTCGCTCAGACAGGACGGGGTTAAAGGAGCAGCTGCTTCGGGGACTCTGGCTCACTCAGGCCTGGGGGAGGGAAGGGTACTGAGTGCGGAGCGAGCCTGTGGCGGCAGAGGCCAGCGTAACGTTGCAACAGCCTGAGGCGCACTGTGTGTTCTCCCGGGGAAGTTGTCCCTGGATCACGGGACCCTGGCAGTGGCGGGCTGCACAGGCTCCCGGGAGGGGAGGTGGGTATAGTGACCTGTGCTTGCACCCAAGCTTTTTGGTGGCTGCAGCAGCAGCCTTAGTATTTCATACCCATCTCGGGGGTCCGCGCTGATAGCTGCAGCTCGCACCCGTCTCTGGAGCTCGTTTAGGCGGTGCTCTGGATCCCCTCTCCTCGCGCACCCCAAAACAATGGTCTCTTGCCTCTTAGGCAGATGCAGACTTTTTCCCGGACTCCCTCCCGGCTAGCTGTGGCGCACTAGCCCCTTCAGGCTGTGTTCACACCGCCAACCCCAGTCGTCTCCCTGGGATCCAACCGAAGCCCGAGCCTCACCTCCCAGCCCCCGCCCGCCCCGGCGGGGGAGCAGACAAGCCTCTCGGCTGGTGAGTGCTGGTCGGCACTGATCTTCTGTGCGGGAATCTCTCCACTTTGCCCTCTGCACCCCTGTTGCTGTGCTCTCCTCCGTGGCTCCAAAGCTTTCCCCCCCACACCCTCCGTCTCCGCCAGTGAAGGGGTTTCCTAGTGTGTGGAAACATTTCCTCCTTCACAGCTCCCTCCCAGAGGTGCAGGTCCTGTCCCTATTCTTTTGTCTCTGGTTTTTCTTTTTTCTTTTGCCTTACCCAGTAGGGAGTTTCTTGCCTTTTGGGAGGTCTGAGGTCTTCTGCCAGCATTCGGTAGGTGTTCTGTAGGAGTTGTTCCACATGTAGATGTATTTCCGATGTATTTGTGGGGAGGAAGGTGATCTCCACGTCTTACTTCTCCACCATGTTGAGGGTCTCCCCCTGCATGAATATTCTAAATTATCCTCATACTTCTGGGCACTTATCAAAGTTTGTCCTTAGATGATTATTCTTGAACATATATTTTCTCCCCATATAGACTGTGTGATGCTTGAGGACAGGAATTCCATATTATCCACCTCTGTGCAAAGCAAAATGGTTGTACGTAGTAGGAGATCAATAAACACTTTTTGAATAAATTGGTAGCCTCAACACTTCAAACTTTCAGTTTTCCCAGGAGCCTTCAAGATAGACTCCCAAATCTCCAATACAGCCAATCCTGCTTTTCCCACTTACCTTTGAGATTTGCAGCTATTGCTTGCCAAATATTTAGAACCAAGAGCTTGTTCATATCAATGCTGATTGTATTAGATTTCTTGTCTAAAGAGCTACTTTGCTAGAGTGTTTTTCATCAGGAGTTCAGTCATTCAAGTCTCTGTTGTGCTGAACTTCCTGGTCTCCCCAACCTCTCCTGACCAGTATACCCAGGCTTTCCTGTTCTCCTTCCCTCCCTGCTACCTCTATCTCTCCTGTCCTTCTTCATCTCCCACTTTCTAAATGGGAAGCTCTGTAGCCAAACAATGAACACTTCCTCCATTTTTGTAGTCCCAGTCTAGTGCTAGGCTGACAGTGACCTCCACCTTCTGCTTTGGCATTCATTCATTCATGCATTCCTTTGTTCAACAAATACATATGCAGTACCTAGTACATACCCTGCGCAGTTCTAGTTGCTGTTGCTCTGATTACTTTTTATGTTCATTCAAGGATGCAGAAGTGGAATGTTTGTTTGCTTACGCAACTAAAGGAATTTTTGTCACAAAAGTAGGAATGTTAGAGGAATTTGTGTTTGTACATGCTAATACCTAGTGATAAAGTAGCTGATTCACTGATTTATAATTTCCATATTTGAAGGATCTTGGGAAATGAATCAACTCCTTTTCATCTACTATAGGCACATATTTTAATCAATTCCAATTTCAAATCTATCTTGCAATTTAAGCAAATTGCCATCTGTTGCTTGGGTTGTACTGCTTATGGCTTCAGTGTTACTGTTACCTTCACAGCTTAAGTCTGGAGAGAAAAAAAAATTGTTTAGCATTAACATCTTGCTTATATATGTATTCATGCCATATGATTACTGGCAACTCTCCAGAAAATTTGGCCTAGTTTCTGAAGCCTCTTCAGTCTGTCATATTAAAAGATGCACCATAATTTAATCAATTCAAGAATTTGATTATTTTCACCTAATTTCTTTTTCTTTTTAAAAATGCAACAAAACCCTTCATTCCCATTTTAAGGCCTCAGAAAGCTGGGGGAGGTGCTTCAGAATAAGGTGAGTTCAGCCAGCCCAGAGAGGCCCATATGTTCCCAGTGTGGGGTTGCTGGAGCAGTGAAGGATTGGACGGGCAGGACCCACAGCTCCCAGCCTGACAGATCCAGTTTCCAAAGAGGCAGCCTCTGTGTAGTGCTTGCTTAGGCCTGCCTCTTTCTCTCACTTTTCCTTAAACAACCATTAGTCTCATTTCCTAGCAGCTGCCTGCAGAGAAGAGGAACCAAAACAAAATTTTTTTTAATCAAGTCTCATTCGGTCTTGATGTACAGCTGCCTACTTTGCTGTGGTGCCTCTCAGATCACATACTGGCTCTGTCAGGAAGTGGCCTTTCTCCATCCACTCAGACCTCTCTCCAGTCTGGTAGCTAAAGTCTACCCCTGAAGGTTCAGATGTTTTTAAATCCTGAGAACAATTAAGGTAATGTTAGAACTTGAAGTCCCCTTAGAGCTTTGTTACTCAAAATTTAGTCCATAGACCAGTAGTAACAGCATCTCATGGGTACCTGTAGAGATGCAGATTAGACCCTACTCCAGATCTTTACAGAATCAGAACTTCTTGGGGTGGGGCCCAGGAATCTGTATTGTAACAAGCTGTCCAGGTGATTCTGAGGCACACTAAATTTTCAGAAGCCCTGACATGTTTATTATCTGGTGCCATTTTAAAAGTCAGTCCTCTTGCCTAAACCCTGGTCATCTCTCTCCCAGACCCTCTGGCTTGGATTCCTGTTCCATTGTTTTTTGTCTCTGTCATTTTCTTTTCTACTAGGTTAGGTTCCTGATTCCAGCTTCCATTGGCCTCTCTGGACCAGACTCCATCCCTGCCACTATATTCTGTATTCACCCACTTTGCTGGGCTCAATCGCTGACCTGTTTACTTATGATAGCCACCTTCATGCTTCCTTTCTAACCTACCTTCCTGCCTACAGCAACTCCTGACCTGACAGCAGAGGGTAAAATCTACACATGAAACCTCTAGGCATGGTGCCCATTAGCACAGGTCTCCACACTCTTGTCTGTGCCATCTGTCTTTCCCTCTTGCTGCCCATCTTCCACACAGCAGCCAGTTATTTTCCTAAAGAAAACAATTGATATTATCCTCTGCTTAATAACTCCGGAAGGCTTCCAGTTTTCTGCAGGACAAAATGCAAACTTCTTAGCATGACATTCAAAGCCCACCACAGGCTGTAACAAATCTATATCCTGAACTTCATCAACGTTGCCCATCTCAGCCCCAGCCTTACACTTCTGCCAATTTACTTGTTGACTTCAGTGCCTTTGCACCTGCTATTTCCTCTGCCCGAATCACTCTTTTTCCTGCTTCTCCAGCAGGCAAATGTCAGCTAGTCTTTCAAGACTCAATCCAACTACTTCCATGCCTTCAGTAAGGCTCTTTCTATCTCCTCCAGGCTGAGTTACCTGTACTCTCCTTTGGGTACTTTGTTCACAACTCTTATTTCACCACTTATTTCACCACAAACCAAAAGCTGTTTGTGGGCAGAGATGGTGTCTCATCTTAAATGAAATACCCAGTCTAGCATAGTGAGGGCACATTGTAGAAATGAAATAAACGCTGTCAAGATACTGTCAAATGAATATTCAGATGCTTAAGAAGTGTGTCCCAAAGAATATTGTAGACCAAGTACCTGTATCACTGTATTAAGGAAGCTTGCTTTATAAAGGTGCATAAAATAAATCCTTTTGTAAATAAGAGTTTCATCTTCTAAAGTAAAGAATTGCTTTGTGTCATAGTCAGTTTGGGCTGCCATAGTAAAATACCACAAACAGGGTGGCTTAAACAACAGACTTTTTTTTTTTTTTTCTCACAGTTCTGGAGCCTGGGAAGTCCAAGATCCAGGTGCCAGCAGATTTGATTCTTGGTGAGGGCTCTCTCCCTAGGTTGCAGACAGCAGCCTTCTCACTGGGAGTTCACATGGCAGAGAGAGAGCTCTGGTCTCTCTTCCTCTTCTTACAAAGGCACCAATTCCATAATAAGGGCCCTACCCTCATGACCTCATCTAAACCTAATTACCTCCCAAAGGCCTCATCTCCAAACACTATCACATTGAGAGTTAAGGCTTCAACATATGAATTGGGGGGTGGGGGGGAACCCAAACATTCACCCACAGTACCTTGTAGTATCAAATAATCAACCCCTTTTTTCTCTATGAAGTGTTTTCATATATATGATTGTCCTAATATGGTAATTTGCACATGATTTTTCCAAGAATATCTGAAATTCTACTGTCTTTCTAATTCAGGAAGTTCTTTGTCAAAATCTTCTGAGTACCACTGGATTTGTTTTATTATGACTTCTGATAGAATAAGGTGTCTTGGAAAAAGGCAAAAGGTGATATGTGGGTTATGAGTTTGTGGGTATGGGGCATTTTTGATTTTTAAAAAAATCTTTGATAAATGTAATAAATCTTTAACATATGCAACAAAATTTTGTAGGCTTTTATGAGAAAAGATACCTTCAAAATATTTTAAAATACTACCCAATTAAAGTTGTTTAAAGAAAAATTCATGTTACCTAAAATATATTTATATCTTTACATATGATTTTACTTTAGCCAGTCAGCAAGTTTGTGGTTTCTAGGGGATGGATGAAGAGTGCATCAGGGCTTCCCTGGTGGCGCAATGGTTGAGAGTCCGCCTGCCGATGCAGGGGACACGGGTTCGTGCCCCGGTCCGGGAAGATCCCACATGCCTCGGAGTGGCTAGGCCTGTGAGCCATGGCCGCTGAGCCTGCGCATCCGGAGCCTGTGCTCCACAACGGGAGAGGCCACAACAGTGAGAGGCCCGTGTACCACAAAAAAAAAAAAAAAAGGGTAGTGGGATCTGAATTGATAATGACCGTCATAGTTTATACTTTCTCTTTTCAAACTGTGACCTCATAAAAAATAATTTTTAAAAAGCCCTACCTTGACTGGTTCCAACTCATATATTTTTCAATTTTTGAATTGAAATTAAACCCCTAAAACTATTCCCAATTCTTATTTGAGGCTAAACTACAAGGGTCCTGAGAACAGTAGGTACAAGTTTGAATGAGGATTTGTCTGCAACCTGCCATGATAGATTATATCATTGTGCCACATGAAAATACCTTTTAAGAGTTCTCAGTTGACTGCTCTTAATGAGTTTTTTGTTGATTTTTCTAAATTTTTTTCTTAATAAATCTTGGGCCACCAATTCAATTTTAATAACCTCTTTGCATCCAATGATCTATTTCTCCATCCCCTTTCACCCACTCGCTGTCATGTTCATACCCTTCATCTTGTCATCACTATAGGTCTGAAATCTCAATTTCAAGCATTCTATTCTTTGCTCACAGCCTTCTATCCTTAAAGTCACCTGCTCTTGAACACCCATCCCAGCAGTTCATTGAGACCTCCAACCCATTAATCTTGTCCCTTCCTCACTATATCTGAGTCCCCCTTTTCTTCCCCCATTCCTCTACCCATCCCCCCACAATGCCCTCAAGTCTTCAAACTTGTTCTCAGCCTAGGAACTAGCACTAGCTGTTCTCTCTGCCAGAAATACTTTTAAGTCTCATACTTGAATGACTCACTTGTAGTCATTCATAGTTCAGTTTAAAGATTACCTATTCAAACAGATCTTCTCTAACTATTCCATCTAAAGCAGCCACTTGGTCTATCTGAGATGACCATCATATCATCTGTTTTAAGTCTCTGTAAAGCACTTATTACCAATAAAAATTTTTCTTGTGGCTTTATGATCTGTCTCCATCCATTTCAGTATATGCTACATGAAAGCAGAGAGCTTGTCTGTCTTGTTCATTGAGAAATTGTGCTTGGCAACAAAGTAAGTACTGAATAGATATTTGAAAGAGGTAGAATGAAAGGAAAGAAGATGAAGGAAGGAAGGAGGGAAGGAAGGAAGGGGAAGAGAGGAAGATAGGAAAAATACAAATCAGTGTTAATAAAGAAGCATTCCCTTTTTAAAAAGTGAATACATAAGGAGTACATGAAAAAAACAATAAAAGTAATAATGATGATGGTCGACAAGCTTTGACTTCCCTCATCCCCCTTAGAGAAAGCTAATTATCTCGCCTTTGCACCATGACAGTGCTTTCTAAAAGTCCATAGAATAGCACTCCTCATCTTGTGTTATAATTATTTATTGACATTGTTGTCTCCCCCAATAAAAGGTGATCTCCTTGTGGGCAGGGAATGTGTCTGATTCATATTTATAGCCCTAGTGGCTGGCACAGGAAAATAGTAGAAGCTTAATAAATACTGACGGAACAAATGGGTGAAGGAAAGAAAGAGAACAAAACACTAGAATAATAATGTAAGGGATGGAAATTGTGATAAATTCCTCTTTTTGGTTCTGTTCCTTCTCTAAGTCATTGAAAATGAATGCAGGAAAGCATATACTTATAAGATGTACACTTATAGGACAGCATAGCATGGAGGTTAAGGGCATGGATTCTAGAGCCAGTCTATCTGGGTTCACAACCTAGTGCAACTACTTATCAGCTAAGTGACTTTGGACAAATTACTTAACCTTCCTGCACCTCAGTTTCCTCATCTACAAAATGGGGATAAAGACAAAATCTACCTCACAGTCTTGTATGAGAAATAAAGGAGTTAACATATGTATATCAATTAGCTTTTGATGCATTAAAAACTGCCCCAAAATGTAATACTTTATAACAACAATTATTAACTCATGATTATTTGGGTTGAAAATTTGCCCTGGACTCAGCTAAGCAGTTCTTCTGCTGGTCTCCCCGGGCTCATTCATGAGCTGGCAGTCAGCTTGCAGTCAGCTGGGGCTGGTTGGCCTCACTTGCATGTCTTGTACTTGGCGTGGGTGACTCAGATGTGTATCTCTAGCACTTAGTAGGCTGGTCTGGACTTCTTCATGTGGCATCTGGGTTCTAAGGGTGGAAACGTGAGATCACACACAAATACCCAAGCACTTTCCAAGCCTTTTCTTGTGTCATATTTGCTGATATCTCTTTGGCCAAAGCAACCCACGTGGCCAAGTCCGGAATCAAGATGTAAAGAAATAGACTACTTCCTGATGAGAGGAGCTTCAACATATTGTGGTCAGTTCTGAAAAATATACAAAAACACAAAACACACTTAGGATAGTGGCTATCACATAGTAAGGAGTATGTGAGTACTAGTTACCAGAATATATGGCAATACTTGTTACAGATGGTTTAGAACCCAGCCCCTATAGCACTTTGAGTGAAAATGGTAGTGAATTACAAAGTTAGACATAGAGACAGGAAACAGAACCAGAATGAAATATTCTCAACCAGTTTTATTTTATGGAAAATAAAATGGAAATTCTACAAAACTTCCAAAGCCTAACTCCACTTATAAGAGGCTGTTCAGTATTGCTTAGGAGGCAGGATCCTGGGTTCTGGGATCAAATTGTGTACTTCCTAGCTGGGTAACTTCCAACAAATTACCTAACCACCTTAAGCCTCAATTTCAGTACCTGTAGTATTGGAGAAATGGTAAGTTTTAACTCCCGAGGTCCTTGTGAGGATTACATGAGGCAAAGTATGTAAAGTGCTTCTGGCACTTGTGAACATGCAATAAAAGTTAGCTATTATTTTTCTTATTATTTTCAGAATCAAAAATTATCTAGTACTGTTTAGAGATTTCCAACCTTGGCAACACATTGGAATTACCCAGGGAGCATAAAACAACTGACACCCGTCCCACTTCAGAGATTCTGATGTAAATGATCTGGAGAGAGAACCTTGCATGGTGGGGTTTGAAAACTCCCGAGGAGTCCTAACGTGCAACCAAGATTTAGTACAACAGGTCTACTGTAGAGGATGTTAAAGGTGATCCAAGGCGAACATCTCACTGCACAAATGAGAAAACTGAGACCCAAAGATGTGATAGGAATTGTTTAATGACAACCAGGTAGTTGGTGAGAAAACTGGAATCCCGTATACATAGACTCCCAACCATGGCTCTTTCCCTTTTGTTTGGCCACGGTGAGTGAGGACCGGTTAGCCCAGGCCAGCCTGTGCAACCCTCCTCACCAAGAACCCAGAGCTGGGAAAGGGGAAGCTGACTTCCTGTTAAGAGTACCTGATAACAAATTCAAGACTCCAGAATTAACTCCAAGGATGATTTTGTTCTCCCTTGATTAATCAATCTTCTCCCTGCACTTTCAGGTCTGATTCAAAATAGGATTCAGATTCTGCTTATGTTTGTTTGAATTAGACTTTTATTTCATTTATTCAGTTTTCCTTAGCGAAGAAATTCCATCTTAAATACACATTCATGCAAGCTCAGAGCTATATTTGGGCGGGGGAGCAGACTTTTCTTCATTTCTGTTTTTCTTCTTTCCTCCCACCCTCCCTTCTCTCTCTTCCTCTTGCTCCCCTCCTTCCACCCCTCCCCCAGCTCTACCCTATGAAGGACATTTGTCTTAGATTAACTCACCTTCCTCAGCCCTTGTGAATAATCTTTACTGTAGAGAATTTTCTCCTCCTTTTAAATTGTTTGTGGAAATAGGAGTGTTCCTCAGTTCATAATAGTGATTCTGCTGAAATGCCAAAAATTCTCAGGATCAGAGGGCTAGCCTCCCCGCAAGGTCAGGAGAGATGGGGGGAATTCTGTGACTGTTCCCTTGGTGAAAGGCTGACCCATGAGGGCTAAAAGAAATAGATGGATAGCTGGTGGTGTCAGGAATTTCTAAGGAGCGGGCAGAGTATTCAAAGAAAATTCTTTTTCTTCTTTTTTCCTCTCCAGCTTTAATGTTTACAAATATTAGCCCTCTGTCATTTTCTTTGAGTTTCTAATTACTAAGATTGAACGAAACAAATTCAATGAGCAAGGAAAAGGTGGGTATAGAGCAAGTTTCTCAGGAACCTGGCCTTTTAAAAAAAGAAGTATTCTTACATGAATAAACATGGATAAAAAATTGAATATACAATATGATCTAATTTTCTCATTTATTATACATATATATGTATATATGATTATATATCCCACAGAATGATGGGATTATAGAGAATATTTTTTGTTGCTGATCTGTAGCTTCTGATTTTTTTTTGTTTATTTTTGCTGTACGCGGGCCTCTCACTGCTGTGGCCTCTCCCGCTGCGGAGCACAGGCTCCGGACGCGCAGGCTCAGCAGCCATGGCTCACGGGCCCAGCCACTCCGTGGCATGTGGGATCCTCCCAGACCGGGGCACGAACCCGTGTCCCCTGCATTGGCAGGTGGACTCTCAACCACTGCGCCACCAAGGAAGCCCGCTTCTGATTTTTTATGATGAATATTTGTTACCATGTATCAGAAAAGCAATAAAATCATTATTTTAAAACAAAACAAATGCTAAATATTGATCTTAGAATAAAACCCTGCAGTCATTCTTTTTTCCTATTCATTATTCCCAAACTGTTTTCTTATGATGTTCAGGATCTTAAGAGAGTTATAAAATTAACTGATTTCTTTAATCACATATTGATTCGTGTGTGTGTACATGTGTGCACGCATGCTCAGGTCTGTTGTATTTTTGGCCTTTATTCCAACCCCCACTTATCACTTTAGGCCAATTTGTATCATTTCCCTGGCCTGCTCAGCATTTGTGACATTTCCAATTCCATGTGCAGATTTAATTAACGTGCTGCTTATTCACCCTTCCACATCACTGATAACAAAAGACATAAAACCTGACCCAGCACTGACTGCTACACCACCTCAATACCTCCCACAACTGGACACAACCTTCTGCTTTACCCAGTTTTGGAGTCAAGCTGACTGAAACTGATTTTGCAAGTAAAATTCACTCAGACATTGCATCAAGTGATTTATGAAGTCCATGCAGCCATGTGGTGTCCCATTAATCACAGACACTACAATAATCTATTTGTGTGCAGCAGTCCTCATAAATCGGAATAAAATAAATTCCACAAGCGCATCCTCAGCTTTTACAACAGGGCACATGGTATTATTCAGGGCACCATCCACATAATGCAATGTTAGCAGACTTGCAGATTCCTGAGCTTCATCAAGCAAGTAAAAATATGCATTCATTTACCATTACATGCCAAAGCTAAAGAAATTACAGCTTGTTCATCCACCAGGTGAGACAATTTCTTTAGGGCTCAGCTCTCTCAAATTTTTTATGAAAACTGGTGTAAATAAACAGAGTATATGAGGCACAACAATAAAAGTGGTGAGATGAGGGCTTCCCTGGTGGCGCAGTGGTTGAGAGTCCGCCTGCCGATACAGGGGACATGGGTTCGTGCCCCGGTCCGGGAAGATCCCACATGCCGCGGAGCGGCTGGGCCCGTGAGCCATGGCCACTGAGCCTGCGCGTCTGGAGCCTGTGCTCCGCAACGTGAGAGGCCACAACAGTGAGAGCCCACGCAAAAAAAAAAAAAAAAATAATAATAATAATGACATAAAAAATTGCATAAAATCCTAACACACAAAGATAATCACTCTTAATATATTAGTAAATAGCTTTTGCAGAATATTATCTATATGTGTTTGTGTCTTAAGAGATGGATAATGGAGATACAGATATAAACAAAATGAGATAAGATGAGATTCCACCATAATTGTTGTATTATTACTTGCTTTTAAAAAAATCACCACTAGTGACTTCACTGGTGGTGCAGTGGTTAAGAGTCCACCTGCCAATACAGGGGACATGGGTTCAAGCCCTGGTCTGGGAAGATCCCACAAGCCACGGAGCAACTGAGCCCGTGCGCCACAACTACTGAGCCTGCGCTCTAGGGCCCGCAAGCCACAACTACTAAGCCCACATGCCACAGCTACTGAAGCCCGTGTGCCTAGAGCCCGTGCTCTGCAACAAGAGAAGCCACCACCATGAGAAGCCCGTGCACCGCAATGAAGAGTAGCCCCTGCTCTCCACAACCAGAGAAAGCCCGCGCGCAGCAACGAAGACCCAACGCGGCCAATAAATAAATTTATTTTTAAAAAAATCAACACTAGATTGTGGATCTCTCTCCAATACAATAAAAATAGAACCACATCATCATATTAATGACTATAATTTTCCATTACATAGATTTATTTAATCAACACTCCATTCATGGACATTTAGTTTATTTTCAATATTTCAACTATGAACAAGATTATGATGGACATCCTGGTTGTTAGCTATGTGTACACTTGACCTTATTCTCTTCCTAGAAAGAGTTCTTAAAATAATAAATTTTCTTAGAATAAGAAGTATTTTCTTAGAATAAACTCAAATCTGGATCAGGGATACACCCAGCTAATACTTTGAGGTGTATTGTTAAACTGCCTTCCAGAAAGATTGTACCAAGCTATGCTATCACCAATAATTCATGAAAGTATTCCTTACTCCCATCCTTGCTAATCCTGGATATTGCCAATCTTTAAAAATATTTGTCAATCTGATTGATGAAGTGTTTTCTCACTATTTTAATTTGCATGTCTTTGGCTATATTTGGTTGAACATCTTTTCATATGTTTATTGGTTATTTATATTTCTTCTTTTGGGAGTTACCTGTCCTTATATATTTCCATTTGGGGGAGGCAACGTCATCAATTTTACTGATTTATGGCACAATTTTTATAATAAGGTAAGGCTGTTTTTTAATCAAAACCAAGGTATGAGCCTAATGAGTCTAGTTTCCTCATAGACTTTAACTGGATCAGAGGTCAGTTCCAAAAATATTTTGAGAAATGGCAACATTCTTAGAAATTGGGTTTGTTTTGCCAAGGTGACAACATGAGTGCTTTGAAAAGCAATACTCATTTGTATATTTGATTTGTCTATATTTGTTTAAGTAAAACATTATAATCCTTAGGCTTGACTAAGAGCCTGTGCTTTGGAATCAGATTGCCTATCCTCAAATTCTAACCCTTTCATTCAAAATCTGGGTGACCAAAATCATGTTAGTTAACTATTCTGTGCCTTGGTTTCCTCATCTATAAAATGAAGGTGATAGTCCCTACTGCATAGAGTTGTTGGGAATTCAATGAGAATATGTATCAATACATAAAGTATTTAGAATTGAACTGAGAACGTTTTAAGTGCTCAATAAATATTAGCTATTATTAAGTGCAATACTGTATGGTTTCATGACCTGCTCAAACTTAAACCACCAGTTCTACTTTAAAACACTTTTAAAATGTATGTTTTATTGCTCTCTTTGCAGGTAAACCGTCCTGATGATGTGCTTAGACTCCTCAAATTTCAGTTTAGGAACTTAAAACTTAAAAGAGAGTTCTAGAGTAAGAAATAAAGCAGAAGCCAAAGGAAATTCTCTTCTTAGTCCTCTGGTGGCTTTTAGGATATCGCAACAAGAGAATAAGGAAAGGCGTTCAAATCCTTGCACAGGTCTGACAGTGACATAAACAGTTTAGGCATCACTTAAGCAGGATTTAGCAAGTTGGGGAGCAGGACCAGGTGAGTTGGATGCAGAGGGACCTAGAAGCTAGGTTGGAAGGCTTGGGTAAACTCATGGCTCTGAATAGGTAAACGGCCACTGCTCTAATCTTTGTGAGTAAGGACATGGAAGCACCAAGCAGCCTAGCCGAGACTTTCTGATCCTGGAATAAGACAAACAGATCAGACTCAATGTATGATGAGTTGGTACTAGATAGAGGGTACTACAGCATCATAGTGATGCATGAAGTCACCAGGACTTGGATCTAAATCCTGAGTCAGGCACATGGCTTATGTCCTTGGGATATTCAGGTAATTTCTCTGAGCCTCAGTTCCTTTTCTATAAAAATATGTTTGATCATACCCTTTAATGAGATTGCTATGAGGATTAAAATCGTTAAGATATCAAAAGCATTTAGCATCTACTCGGTTCCATGTGCTTAATTAATAGAACCTAACAAGGAAGCAGAGGAGATGTTAAAAATATTTGGGATCTAAACTGCCTGGGCACTGATTGATTAATCAGAACAAATGCCTGACCAATGAGGACAATTAGAAGGGGTCCCCAGTGAATGGAGAAGTTGGCCCAACCAATAAGAAGGGATGCAGCCCCACACACCCTACTGGTTTCTTAGACACATCTATACTGTTTCTTAGAGATAAGAAAGTGGTTTTCATATTAAATAAGGGTTTCAGAGTTGGGGGCTTGGAGAAAAGAGCAAATATTCAACAGGTCCACCTAGCAAACACTCTAGAGTCAGATGGAGGGGAAAAAAACGGTAATGTGGGGAGTTCTGTTTTCTAGAGACTGTACTTTCAGACCAGGTGAAGCGCCTCAGGGTGGTATGGTAGTAGCCGCTGCACAGAAAAGCAGCTGGTGCCCATCAGAAACTCAGGCACCAAATGCCTAGGCAACAGAGCCCCACCCCAGGCATCATCACTCATCAGCAGAGGTTAGGATACAGACAGCCAGGTGTTTAGGCAAAAGGAATGATTGCAACTGTAGAATGAGTCAGAAGAAAAGAGAGGGGAACTGATAACAACTTTATTAGCTCTAAGTTGTGGCAATTGGAGGAAAAGATCCTCTTACACCGTCTGCTCCGTAGTATAACTAGAGTCAGAGTACATGCAGAGGTAAGTGAGTAACCTGCTAGCCCAGAGGCGTGTGGCGGAGGCTTCCACGCTAGACCCAGCATGCATGAGATGGCGAAGCGTCAGCACAGTTAAGATCATTAGCACTCAGGACCTCATTTTCCCCATTGATAAAATGAAGGAGTTGAACTTCAGGATCTCTGAAGCCTCTTCCAAGCCTCTATAACGTGCCTTTATTTCTATAAGAAATCTCAGTACTGAAGGGGCCTCCAGTTTCAATGGTCTTTTACCTTTCTCACAAAGTGTTGATGCCTAATAGATGCTAAGTAATACTATTTTTTTTTTTTAGCAGTACTCAGGCCTCTCACTGTTGTGGCCTCTCCCGTTGCAGAGCACAGGCTCCAGACGCGCAGGCTCAGCGGCCATGGCTCACGGGCCCAGCCACTCCACGGCACGTGGGATCTTCCTGGACTGGGGCATGAACCTGTGTCCCCTGCATCGGCAGGCGGACTCTCAACCACTGCGCCACCAGGGAAGCCCTAAGTAATACTATTTATACTTGTTATTCATCTGAGAAAATATAGTTTTAATGAAAAGCTAGAAGCTTGTTTTCAGGTTCTCACCATGTGGCAAAATAACAAAATGGAAAACCAGAAGCTAAGTCTAACCCATTAAACTCAGGAACTCCTAATTTATTTTGCATTTTTCAAAATCTATTGTGGCATGTTTGGCTTTGTGTCACAGCTCATTACCGCTCATTATCGCTATGCTATTTGGTACACCTCCCAACTAGTTTTCTTGCTTCCATTCATTGTTCCTCTCTTACTCTGCTGCCATAATTTCAACTTTTTATTAAGTATAAGGTGCCGTCACTTGTAAGCAACCACATTATTTTATGTACCACTGAGAAAGAAAATAAACAACTGCCAATTAATCTATGACACACCTTCAATGGTGGGCTGTATCTCACTTTCAGAGCTGTTAAAATATTTTAAAAGTGTGTCTTAAAATCAATAATAAATAGTATGTTTATAAAATAGGAATCCCATAAGGTCACTTGCCTCTGAAGTTTCCAAACACTCCCTGTAGGATGAACTCTAAACTCTCTGCTACAGATTTTGGGCCTTCACTATCCAGCCCAACCTTACTGGACTTTTCTCCTAACATATGCCACCAGCCATCCAGTTGCCTCCAACTTAATTTTTTTTTTTTTAATTGCAAAAGCATAGGTTCTCTTCCTTCCTTCAACATTCCTAAACATCTACTATATACCAAGCCCTATTCTAAGCATTTCACTGTTTTCTTTGTTTGGAATCTCTCTTAACCCCTAAAACTGGTATCTATTTTTCCTTGAAAATCCAACCCAGCTATCTTCTCATTCATGACAAAGTTTTGTGAAACTTTCTCCAATTTCCTCATGTAGGCTTAATTTTGTAAGCTTCTATTACACTGTGTTGAAACAGTTGATTCACCAGTTGCCCATCCTAGACAGTGGGCCCTTCAAGCACACAAAAAAGTGGCATTTATTTTTGTAGTTAGAATAGGGGTTAAGAATGTGAGATCCAGCTTCCTAGCTTCTAAGTTCCTATCCTGCGTAATAGGAAATCACACACCCTAAGTGGGGAGACAGACATGAAAAGTGACATTTTCAAGGTAGTACAGACTGCTAGGAAGTACAATCACTATGAGGTGAAGTTCTTGGGTTTGATCCTCACACAGGCCAGAAGTACTACTGTAAACCACAGACCAGACCCCATCTCACAAGGTTTGCAAGTAGCAAACCTTTAGTGACTATCTGAACCTATTATAGGTTAAGAAAAAAAATCCCATTATTAAAGATACTAGAAGACTTATTAAGAATTTATTATATGCTCTGAATCCTGTAGGTGCTAATTTCCCAAGTGACTGATGAGAAAAATGAAACTCTTATTAAATTACGTATTCAAAGTCACGTAGACAAGTGACGAACACAGTCCGAATTTGATCCCAGATCAATCTGATTCCCGAGATAAAGTTATTTCCATTAGAGTACTTTATGGCACAATACCTCATCATCATTGAAGACATTTCTCATTTGGTTAATAACTTGTCAAGGAAAAAAATGGATAGTCCTCTTCTTCAAACACCTGTGATTGGCATTAATGGCTAGCTCTTCTCCCTGGCAAATCTAATATGAAACATGACATGGTCTTTGGCAATAATCAGTTGATGATGAAGACACTCTTGGAATCTCTTTCCTTCCTGTGGAGTATTTTCTTCCTGTGACATTTCATGCCTCACAAGCTCAATCTTGTAGTTTTCTTGTTAATCTCAGACTAGTAGTCACTTCCTCAGTCACAGCCTACTGGCAACTAGCATGTGGTCAATGAACTTGATTTGTTCCATGAACCTAAGTTTGAGCTTGAAAAAGCTAGTGAAGAACATATAATGCAGGCAGTAAGATGATCAAGATACATTAATGATAGAGACTATGGATATGCTATCAATATATTAAATATCAAATCAAAATATTAAAATATTCCTTAAGTTCAAATGAGAAATAGAAGGAGGTGCTGATTTAAAGTCCATAATAAACCTATGGATATTGATGCAGTGAGGGTGATACTAGTGGGGAAGGCTTCAAAGGGGAGCACACATGGGCAGCCTTGCAAAAGAGGCTTGGAGAGGAAGTAATATGTTCTGAAGGACTTGGAAGAAAGAAGGAAAATGAGGGTTTGAAGAGCCTCATTCTTTTTTGAGTTGCACAGGACAGGATCTTGGTGACCCACAATAAAGTCATAGGCAGAGACTGTCTGAGACTGTGGAAGCTCAGGAAATAAAACTCACTGGGTAACATAATATAGATGGCCACCCTCTCATTTGAATAAGTGGAAAGTTTTGATATTACTTATTTTATTGCCAGTAATCAGTACTAACAAAATGCTAAGGTCTTCTTGGAACACTATAATATTGAAAATATTTTAAATGCCAGGATTGGTAACCTAATCATTATACATTCATTATATAGTCTACAAATAAGTGCAAGTTAGTTATGAGTGCATGTCAAAATTGCATCTTGTCTGAGAATGTATAATAATAGCTAAGGTAAGAATAAATGGTTAATGTTATTGCAGTTTAAGCTAAAATAGTATTTAGGATGGGTTAACTGCTGTAACAAATAAGCCCCAAATCTCAGTGACTTATCACAGTAAAGATTCATTTCTCACCTAAATTACAGTCCCCTGAGATTCCATGAGGTGAATGCGTCTGTGTATAGGAGGTCTGCTTCATGCAGTGATTTGGGGACCCAGGATCTATCCATTTAATGGTTCTAAATACTTGTAGGGCTTCAGAGTCCCCTGTGGTATGCTCTGCAGCCAGCCACCTGAGAGAGAAGAAAAAAGTACACAGGATTTTGGAAAGTACACAGGATTAGAGGCCAGTCTGGACAAGATCCCCATCACTTCCATCTATACTCTGTGGCCCCCATCTACTGAAAATAAAGTGGTAAGTGTTGTCTAGTTGTGTGTCCAGAGTAAAAGAAGGAATATAGATATTGGTAAGCACTACCATTATCCCCAGAAAATAGGTAATAAATTCTCATTTAAATGACAAAACAGCTGTATGATATATAGGCTATGAATATAAAAAATAAGTATTCTGATGAACATTATCATATCAGAATTTACATTCAAATGAGTGATGTCTCCTTGTCATCAGTTACTTGGAAAAACTATGCTTGTTCCGTGAAAACCACCGATGCCTATCACTTTTTTTTATTGAGATAAAATTGACATAAAACATTGTATAAGTTTCAGGTATACAACATTATGATTCAATATTTGTATATATTGTGAAGTGATCACCATTTTTAAAACACTTTTTAAAAAAGGTTTCCTCTGGAATATGTCTTGGTTCTTTTAAATATTCACAACAAATCTCCATCTTTAGAGGATGAATTTGATATTGTAAAAAGTAAGTTATAATATGTTGGGTCAGATATGACGATTAAACGATGTGTTTTATTTTCTCATGAGATTACACAAGGCAATTCCAAAGTAAACGTTTTAAGAATGTGTTGAGTAATGACATCATTGTTGGAAAAACTGTAACTGTATTTCTTAACATAGATGCCATTTAGATTTGGGGAAAAGCATCTGTAATTTGGATCTATGAATCTTCAGGCAATTGAAAGCAGGGAGATGAACAGGCAGCTGGGTAGACAGAGAAGACAGAGGTGGGTAGCACTATAGTAGGTGGAAATCCCCCCTCTTCTCTATAGTACAGGCCTAGGTCCTCTCTTCTCAATTTTCTTACTCTTGTTTTTTCCAGCCGTTGAGAATGCTTATAAGCACAGAATATCAACTAAAATAGACTTACCTTTTGGAGGGGTCTCAATCATTTATTCCCTTTCATTAGTTCAGTTTTATAAAAACACTCCTTTCTTGGGAGAAAATTTTTAAGTAAGGACATAACACTTTCCCTTAAAATCATACTGCATATAATTTACCAGGTTACATGACCTGATAATTTGTAAGGTTAAAATATTTGATGATTCATAGTTAAAGCCTTCAAATGTTGAACATTTTAAAAGATCTAATAAAATAATGAAAGCAAAAAAAAAATGTTTTAAGTTAAAAAAAAGAGAAAGTTTTGCAATGTAACGTGCTTTCCAAGGAACAGGGAAAGGTTTTTAACCCGAGGGCCCTCTGCACTGGGGAGATGAACACTTTCACTAAGTGTTGGAGGGAATGTGTGCTGATAAGAGTTTGTAGAAGGCAATCTGGCAACGCCTGTGAAAAAAGAGCATACTTTTGGACCCACAATTATCACTTCCAATTTAGGAATTGGCCAAAGGAAATCACTAGACAATTTGCAAATTTGGCTAAGTGGGAACCCACTGCAGCTTTGTTTATGACAGTGAAAATATAAAACAAACAAAAAATCCTAGAAGTATATTATTATGTCATGATTAAGTATAACATAATACACCCATTCAATGAAATAATATTCAGTGGTAAGAAGGATGCAGTTATTGATCCTAAAGATCAATATGCTACGTATACAGATAAGCAAAAAGGCAATTATAAATTAGGATGACTATTCCATCTTTCATTTTATACTTTAAAGGAGAAAAGTAGGCTTCAAGACGTATAACAAATGTCATTAGAGTGGTTAATATCTCAACAGTGGGATTATGGGTGGTATTTTTTTCTTTTTTAAAAAAACTTATATTTTCTCCCCCTCCCCCTCAATGGGCATGTATTTGTAAAGAATATATATTAGGAGTAGTATTGCACAATGTGGATTCTGGAGCCACACTGCCTGGTTTTGAATCCCAATTTTCCTTTTAAATAAATATGATATTGGGCATATTATTTAACCTTTCTGTGTCTCTGGTTCCCTACCTGCCAAATGGAAGTAATTTTGTACCTACCTCATCAGGCTGGAGTGAGGATTAAAAGTGCTAATATAGCCAGGCAATCAGTCAATATGCATAAAGGAAACACTACATAAATATTGTAATTTAGTAATTAGGAAAACAATGGAGCTATTTCCATTTTTAGAAAAAACACTAATCACTATTTTTCATATGCAAATTAGGGAAGAAGGCAAGATACCCTCATAGATATTAACAATTTAAAGTAGGTCCACAAAAAACAATAAAACTGCAAAGAAAAGCAACTTGCCATTCCCCAACTTACTGCATGAGGCAGTTTAACACACTAGGTTCCAAACCAGAAAGCCACTCACACAGCTCTGAGCCCTTGCAAATCACACAACCTCCTGCACCTGCGATTCCTCAACTATAAAGTGGAGAAAACATAACGCATTGGAGATACTATAAGGCATTGGCCTTATAGGGCTATTCTGTAGATTAATTAACATAAGCCATATGAAGTGCTTATTAGCAAGCACTCTATAAAGTTAGCTATTATTATTATCATTATTAATGACTACCCTTGAAAATAAGTCTTTGACTGGAATGAGTCCGAGAAAATATCACAAACGGCCCAAGATTAGACAGACTGCCGAAGTGGGACCAACTGAACGATCAGAAGAAGAAGAAAAGCAAATATCTGGTCAGGCAGATGCTACATAGGAATAGGTGCTGAGATATCACAGAGCAGGGATCCCAGCTCAAGCATAAAGCCCGAGGAGACTCTCAAGGAGAAGGACTCTAAAAATGACAACAGAAAAGGAGAACAGCAATTTTACCCACACTGTGCCCCGTGTGGTTGGTCCTCTGCATTCTGGTCTCCATGCTACAGAAGGGGAAACAGATTCAGAAGGGATGAGCAAGGGAGACAGGATCCTAGGCCAAACCTTAAAGAGAATCTCTGTTCTGTGCACATCCTTGCCAGCTCTGAAGCAGCTGCCATACATGGGCGGGGCAGATAAGACAGGAACTGCCTCCCCCCTTAATAAAAATGAGTCCAAGTACCAGGTTCAGAGCCCAAGATCAGATGCTTAGCCTCCAAACTAGGGATCCTATGTCACTGAAATGGCCTAAGCCTAGATAACTGAGAATCCATGCATAGTTGATCCCAGTTGAGGGGGAGCAGAGAGGTGGGGGGAAGAGGGTGAAAGAAGTCAGGCTTGCTGTTGTCCTGGCTTCTTCAAAGATTTTTCTAGTATGTATGCAACATCTTTATAAAATAATGACACTTTTTTTGCAACTCAATTCTAAGAGTCTGTGTATCTGACTCAAAAGATAACTTCTACATTTCTATTTTAGTTTCAGGAACAGAAAACACGCACAGCACGCACCTCCCAGAGTTGACTACAGTAGAGAGGCTGGGCTAGACATTGTATCTAAGGAGGAGGGCTCTAACACTAGCAGTCTGTCTATTGCCCTCTCATTTCCACTTACTGCTAGGCCCCCAGCTGGGCACTTTGCTTCTCAGACATTTTCAACAATTTAGCAAACCCCTCCCATCCGACCCCCACAATGGCCAATAGGGGGCGGACTTTCTCTTCTTCCAGACCTCCACCAACCACATATTCTGATTCCTTTTCCTTTCAGACCTGTGGGTTTTTTGTTTTATCCCCAGTTTGGAAGACTCCCTCCTGCCCCAACCAGCCATAGTGCTTTTTTTTTTTTTTAAAGAGGTATTTCCTAAAACCAAGAGAGAAGGGCCACAGACAGAAATGTTCAAATATCTTTTTGTTTGTAATTCTTCCATCCTTCTCTTTGTCAACTCACTCCTGCATGCATGCATTCTTATAAGTCCTGGCCTCTCGAATGAGCTGACAATCTAATGGGGGTGAATCAGAGCTATTTAGAGAAAGACTTATAATACAACATATTTATTTATATATTTTATTTATATATACATATATATATATAAACATTTGTAATATAACATGGTAAATGTTATAAGCAGAAGTACTTATAAAATGTTATAGAATAGCTAAGGAAATAAGCTCAAGATGCTTCCCAGAAGAGGAGGCATTAAACCATATTCCGTGTATACTTCTAACTCTTACATTTGTACATGCCTTTCAGGGACTATGTAATACCTCCCAGTCCTCTTTCTCCCTTGACCCCCAGTAGTCATCATGTTGGGCCCACCTAACCTCTTCTGTATCCTTAGTCTGGTTTCTGAAGATGAGGGAATCCTTTTGTGTTTGAGCCCCAATCTCATTGCCTTGGCTTCTGGCCACCTATGGTCCCTCCTAGATCCCAGAGAGGAAACAGCTATTTCGTAACTGAGCTCCTAGTTCACACACTGGTTTCAGATAAGCTGCCAGGCCCTTGCAGGTTTCTTATTTGCCACTAGTTATAGGCTTTAAGGAACTATGCTTGTTTTCTCTTTTGTTTCTCTATTAATTCTATGGCAAAGGACCACATGTAACTTGAATTTTCTCAGCTATTACATTCAACTTAGTCTGACTTGAATTCCCATGAGAAGTCAGACTATCACCTGTGTCTATCTACCTTGCAGGAGGTTCTACCTCCAGAATCCCAAGAACGATGGGTTGTCTACATTGTCCCTTGCCTGTGTTCAATCTGTAGCTTTCCCTAACCTTTAATATATTGCCTTTAAAAATTAACAGACAAAAAAGCAAGACCATGGCAATGATTATTACTCTCTTTTTTCAACCTACTGTAGCTTTCTCACTTCTGTATTTTTTTCCATTGCCTGACCTTGGCTTTTCCTGTTGAGTCCCACAATGTTACTTGCTACATTTTAATAATGTCTTTATACTTGCATTTGAACAGAAATATAGATAACCTCCTCTGCAAGAGTGGAAAGGGCCTTTTAACACAGCTCAATGATGACAGTTTGTTGGCAAATCCCACAGTGGAGTTCTGGTGCCTTGTTGGGGTACAAGAAACGATCATGTTTAACAGTGTTGTGTTTTATTTTTCTTACATTTTGCTAATAGAATACCCAGCATATTTTAAATGATTTTACTACTTAATACTTATAATTATAGAACTTTAGGGTATGAGGTACTTTGGAGGTCGTCTAACCTGATGTCCTACACAAATGCAGGAATTGTTTCTACAACCTCCCTGGAAACTAGTCATGTCGACAGCTCTTTAAATGCTTCCAGAAAATGGGGTGCTCACTCCCCCCTTTCCACTGTTCAATGTTTTCTCTATTACTCTCTGATAATCAGTGATAATTAATGAGCCTCTTCCCCTCCTCAGGACAAAGAAATATGATTGGAGAAATGTTTAGTTTTCTGATGCCAGTGACTGGGGACTATTCCACTGGTATCTTTGGCTTTTCCGTTTAGGATTAGAGTGGTTAAACCAAAATATTTATAAGAAGTATAAATTAGTTCTGCAAACATAAGATGTCAAAGGCATCTTTGTTTCTTTTCTCCTTACACTGCCCTGCTATTAACTTCGGGTTCATTAGTCACGATTTTCAGATCCACTTGGCTGCCACCTTCCTGCAGCCAGACCATCTTGGATCAAAAGGTCGGCCGGCCATTCCCATCTCACACCTGCCACAAGATCTAAATTTTTTTTTTCCCACACTGATCCAAGTCACTTTTTGTTAATTCACTAATATTATTGACCCTGTAACACATCCTGTGAATGGTGGGCCATTACAGAGCCTATCATTTCGAGAAGCTTTTCTGACAGCTATAGATGAGAAACAATCCTCACACGATGCATTTTGCATCACTTCAGCTGCTTCTTTACTTGGTTTAACACAAAGAACATCTTTATTAGCACATTCACAATAAATGAAAAAATTAAAACCCACCACTTTTGTCCATGAGCTTGGGGGAAAAAAGGGCAATGTCAGATGACATTAATGATGCATGGGATATGCAGGTCTAATCATGTCAAGACTTGTAGTAATCCGGTATTCGGCCTTACTCAAGGGAGAAAAATTCACGTCCACTTTCCATTCGCCCCCTCCCTTAACGTAGCACCTCGGCACAGACTGCAGAGCGACAAAACATACAGGATGTGGACAGTTAAAACGCAACTCAAGCTACAGCGGCCCCCAACAGTTCTCCCCACCCCACCCCCCAGAATATTTACCTAGACCATTTAAAGCACTTAATTAATTCACCAGCAGCTTCGCTGGAGGCGTCTCGAGCTTCCCGAGACTCCATTACATAATATCTTTTACAAAGTCTATTCCCAGCTCGAGTGGAAGATGGATTCTCATCCAGTTTTGCGGAGGTTCCATGCATTTGCTTCCCTTTCCCCGGGTTCGATCCGGCGGGTGCCCCAGCCAAGGGCTGCAGCAATCCCCTCGGCCCCGAGCTCCGGGTTCCCCGCCACTCTCCGAACGCAAAGCCGGCCCCAGAGGTGCAGCCGTCTCGCCCTCGGGGCTCCCAGGCCAGCCACGGTGGCCCCGGGGCTGGCGGGCGCTCGGGACGCCGCGACTCTCGCAGCTTGCCGGGTGCGCCCGGAGCCGCAGCGCGCCGGCGATGCCCGAGCCGCAGAGGCGCGCGAAGACTCGGCCACAGGGCCGGCTCTGCGCGCCGGGCTCCAGCAGGCGCAAAAGGAGGAGGGGGAGGTCTGGAGGAGGAGGCGTGCGAGGGAGGAAGGGCCCGGCCGCCGGGGAGGGAGGGCAGGGGAGGGGGGAGGGGGCCGGCCGGACCGGGCGGGGTGGGGGGGCAGCCAATGAGCGGCTCGCGGCGCGGAGTGGGGGGGGGGGCGCGGGTTGGGGGATGAGGTAGGATGGGGGAGGGCGCAGCCGGAGCGGCCGAGGCTCGAGCCATAAACAAGCGCCCGGAGGAGCGGCGCAGGAGTGAGGCGAGCCGGGCGCGCGGAGCGGACGCCGCGGACCTTCTGCTGCGCCACCGCGCCCACTCGGCAGCTCGGGAGGCGGGGACCGGCCCGGAGGCTGCGCCGCCACCGCCACCGCCGCGGGGCCGACCGACGCGGAGGAGGAGAGGGAGGAGGCGCCGCCAGCCGGGGCTGGAGCCGAGCGCAGCCGCCGCCGCCGCCGCCGCCGCCGCCGCCAGAAGTTTGGGTTGAACCGGAGCTGCCGGGAGGAAACTTTTTTTCTATTTTCCCCCTCCCTCCCGGGAGGAGGAGGAGGAGGGGAAGCCACCGCTGGCGCCAACGCTAGTGGGCTCGGGGTCGGCGCGGCCCGCACGGGGGGCGGGGGCCTCGCCCCGCGAGGGGAGGCGCGCCCCGGGGGCCCCGAGGGGGGCGGCGAGGACCGCGGGCTGCGGGTGCGGCGGCGGCGGCGCGTGTGCCCCGCGCAGGGGAGGGCGCCCGCCCCGCTCCCGGCCCGGCTGCGAGGAGGAGGCGGCGGCGGCGCAGGAGGATGTACTTGGTGGCGGGGGGCAGGGGGCTGGCCGGCTGCGGGCACCTCCTGGTCTCGCTGCTGGGGCTGTTGCTGCTGCTGGCGCGCTCCGGCACCCGGGCGCTGGTCTGCCTGCCCTGCGACGAGTCCAAGTGCGAAGAGCCCAGGAGCTGCCCCGGGAGCATCGTGCAGGGCGTCTGCGGCTGCTGCTACATGTGCGCCCGCCAGAGGAACGAGAGCTGCGGCGGCGCCTACGGGCTCCACGGAGCCTGCGACCGGGGGCTGCGCTGTGTCATCCGCCCCCCGCTCAATGGCGACTCCATCACCGAGTACGAAGTGGGCGTCTGCGAAGGTAAGGTCGCCAGCCGCTGGCCCCCTTCCACCTGGCCCGCGCCGCCCCCTCGGCGCTGGTTGCGCCGAGCAAAGTTTGCCCGAGACTTTCCCGAGGAGAGAGGGCTCCTCGGGAGGAGGGGCGCCCGCCACCCCCGGGAGCGAGCCCCGCGTCCCTTGGTTCCCGCTCGCTGCTCCCCCTGACGCTTGGTCAGCCGCGGGCGAGGTTGGATTTCGTGGGTGGGGGCCGGCGAGTGGGGGATCGCCCCTGGCCGCGCACAGACGCGCACACGTGTGGCCCATCCGGCTGGGGCTGGGTGGGGTGGCCCGGCCGTGCGCCCGGAGGTGAGGGTTCCGCGGGCAGGGGGCACTGCGGAGGCTGTCGCGAGCCCCTCGGGGAGTCCAGCCCCTGCCGCCCTCCCCGCACTAGCGCAGTGTGGAACCGAGTGCTGCACCGCGTCCGCGAAAGTCCATTTTCTGCTGGCGGAGGAGACGTGTCTCCAGCTCACACTCCCTGTGTGACTCTTTTATTATTTTTTCCTTGCGCTTTTCCTTCACCCCCTTCTTCCTCCTGCGCATATAAATCAATTTCAGCTCCGGAATATGTCAGCCCAGTGGAAGTTACATACAGTGGTTACTCATTTGTTTGCCTATTGAAAACGGTCAACGGCTTTCTTTCTTGAATGAAGGGGCGGGGGCGGAGGGCCGGCACCTAGGAGTGAGAAGTTGTTTCTATTAGTGGCAGCTTTTTAAGATCAGATATCCGCGTGTTTCCAATCGTGTTGCCGGTTCCTTCTTTTTTGTGTTCTGCTGGTTGCTGCACTTAAGTATTGTGCACCATGGTGTCTGACGGAAGGAGAAAGATTAGATTAGTGGAGCCTCCCTCCTTGGGAGAACCACTGTTGATGGGTGTCGGCCTTAAGCCCTGCCCGCCGGCCTCGGCCTCGGGGTGCCTGGTGAGGTTTGGGGTCTAGAGAGACGCAGTGAGTTCTTTTTAGTTGGCTAATACCAAATTAAAAGGACTCAGCACCAGTTAAAAGTGGGATCCCTGCTTGGGCTGATGTTGGGGCGAGATGCTGTTCTGGGGCATCCAGGTGTATGAGCAGAGCGCAGCAGCCTTACTTCTGGAGGAACGGAGAGGAGGAGGGACAGGCGCCCTCTGCCCCGTCCCTTCCTTAGTACTCAGCCTGCGCAGGAGACCAGGGAGGGGTTTATTCTGAAGCATCCTTATGTGTGTATGTATGTTTATTGTGCTGGGATACTGAGAAAGGAGGTAGCAGCCTTAAGGATAAAATGGGTCTGTTAAAAGGCTTCCATTCTGTGGTTTTCTTTACACACACGCATATTCATTGATAAGTTCAGTTTTTAAAGTTTGGACAGTTCTGGAAAGTCAGGAAGGCCTTTCTGGTTTGGAGGCTAGTGGGCAGTAATGAGTGAAGGGAACTCTTGGAGGGAAGTGCACCACTGCACCCTTAGGACATTGGATTAGAAGAGTTTGTTTGCTTCAAGTACAAAAGCCTCTCACCTGGTGTTAAGTCCCATAACGTTTTTATTTCTCACAAAAAGAAAAACGGCCAGGAGATTAACTTCTGATACCATTTTATGTGTTTGACTTTGGGAATTCTGAATGAGTTGGAGGAAAAGATGCATCTTTGAACCCTGCCACTTGGACTGTGTAATTTACTTAAGCCAGCCTCCCATAAATCTAAAAAGAACAAGCAACCTGAAACAAGGTTAAATGTGGTAGAAACTGCTCTGAGAAGGACTTGGGAAGGTTCTAAAGACTAACCCTTGTTTTGTTTCTTCATGATAGATTCCTGGTGAAGGAAATGTGGAACATTCACGGTAATCAAGTGTTTTGGCACCAACATTCTGGTATCATAGTATAGAGTTATTTTGGCAGTTTGTTGGTGAGTGTGTCATTCCTCTGAAATGATGCGATCCCTCATAGCTTCGTTTCTTCTGGTAACACCCCACGCACTTGGTATTAGCCTTGAAAATGCTTGGAAATATTTATTACCGTGATGATATCTCATTTAGTGTTCTCTAGCAACACTTTCCATCTAGCCAGACTGTTTTCAGCTACCAAAATCGTGTGCTCAGGGCATTTTTTAATTTTATTTTGTTTTTTAGAACTCTAAAAGCAGCAGTCAAGTTGCGCTCTAAATCCATGAACCCAAAGAAGGGCAGTGTTACCTAGCATGATATAATGGTTGGATTTAGACAACTATTTCAATAGGGTGTCTAAAATTCCAAGAATTTTCACTTTACTACAAGATTTATGGAAAACAGGATAAGTCAGTGGCCTTTTTTCTTCCTTCTTTTTAAGAATTAGAGGAGTCATTCTATGGCAGTAATAATCTAGAAGGTGCTGACTTTCTCTTTTGTTTTCCTGTTAATTGGCAAGAAATTTCTCAGCGCCAGTGTTTCCCTCAGTTTCCATTTTTATTCAGATATTCACACATAACTAACAGAAATAGGAATTGATACATTTTATTCATGTCGAAGTCTCTTTTGCTGCAATTTTTGCAGTAAAATGACCCCTACTGGTTGTATCTGTTAATGAAAACTCTTTTGAAAACTTACTTAATAGACTACACTGAGAAAACATATTGCATGGTATACAAATGTTACCGTGACTAATCTACCTGCTTTCGATGATATAATTTAAATACAAATTACATTGCTCTATTTACCAACTTGCAGTAATTTTTATTTGTATCATTCCCCATACTGGCTTTGTGAGGGAAAAAAACCCCCAACAAACTCATGTTTTTAACTGCAGTTCACAAAGTGAGTTAGGTAAATTGGGGCAGAAATGAACCCCTTCCAAATTGTGGCTCCCTGCCTTAGGTTTTTAAGGCACACTGGCCCATAGTAGGCTCTCAGTGAATGTGCATTGAATACATGGAAGAACAGTCGTCCCCATAGAAAGAACACTGAAGAAAAAATATTTTCTGAAAGTTAAATGACGTGAAGGGTGAATCATGTGACACATACACTTGGACTTCTTTTCAGCATCATTTAGATCATTACTAAGTAAATCCTGACTTACTTATTCCTTAAAAAAATTATTTTTGGCTACATGCATTTTTAAAGTTGATCAGGGAGCCAGATACCTACGTTCTTCTCTGCTCTGTCTATAAAGTGCTTTCTGGCCCCTGGGAAGGTACAGATCCCTTTCCCATTTCCACTGATTTGGTGAGTCTTCCTGTTGCCCTTTGCAACTTCCTAAGTGGCCTGCTCCTTGGTTAGGCTGCCTGCCTCTAGGTAAATCGTCTAGAAGCCAGACAAATAAGTTTGGATTCTGAACTCCTGAGGGCTAAGACTGGGTGGGAGATCTCTTTGGGAGATCAAAGACAGAGTTTTGAAAAACTACTGAAGTGGGATTTTTCTAGGAAGAATGTTTTGATTGGCCAGTGAGGATTATATTTGGAGATGAGGGGTGAGGACCATTTGTCCTCCTCTGTGGAATAGTTCAGTATGCTTCTGTAAGGGGTGGGGTGGGGCTGGGAGAGCATGACCAGCCTTCTCTAAGTAATGAAAAGGCAGCAATGGCCTGAGTTTGACAGTTTGTGAGAACAGAGTGATTTGGAACCTGGTGGGCACTGTGGAGTGGCTCTGCTCTGAGAACTTTGTATCAGAGCCAGGTGATCGCTATCACAGATAAGCACCAATTTTTTTTTTTTCTCCCAGTGATTATTTACTCAGTGGCTTCATGTTTATGGAACTGAACTTTCCGTGTTTTCAGTACTGCCATCTAAGAACTGTCTCTTTCAAAACACAGTCCTCCTTTGATTTCCCCCAGGTATTTTAACTTTTCTCCCCACCCACTTCTCATGGGGCAGTGAGTAGAACCAAGGATGTGGGCTGGGTACTTAGAGCAAAGAATGTAATGTTGTTTTCTGAAACTGTTGGCGTTAGAAGGTTGTGGTTTCTTTTCAGTCACTGGAGATGATGGCTCCTTGGAAGAAGGTTTGTGGAGGATCTGAGGTGAGCAAGGCCCAGAGAGCAGGCTCTAGGAGGCCAGGGAATGCACCAAACCATTGGGTTGTGCACCGGCCACAGATCTCCTCTCATCCCTCTGTAACGTAGGACTTAGAGTTAAGAGTCCATGGATTTTAATTTTTACTAATTAAATAGAAGAGGGGACGGGAAAACTTAATACTCCTGTACTGGTGTTGGAAAAATTTAAAAAACCAGGGCTCCTTGTTTTTGAGGAAGGTGTTCCAGTTTCCATCTCAGAAGTCTTTAGGTAGAGTGAGCTCTTAGATGCCAGGGACAGAAGCAAGCAGAGGGTCTATAAAATCACCTTAATACGGCATGGGAAGAGGAACCAGTGTAAGTAAACAAGGAAATAATTAGTTCTTCCCCAAAGTAAATATTGACAAAACATGGAGAGACTATTCACCGCACTTATACAAATGACAGGACTTCGTGACCTTCACTTTGACTGTCGAGCTTACAGAGCCCTCACTGTCGTTGAGGAGTCCAGTCACATAAAACACTTGGCAAAGGACAGATGAATCGCATAGCACCAGAAGGGCAAAAATAGCAAGTCTGGAGATTTTGCTGCCATTAACACGTATTTACCAGTGACCGGGAAAATCTATAAGCAGTCTGTTGGCAGTGCAGTGGTGAACATACAGGTTGATTTATTGTAATAAATAATATTATTTATTAATAATTTATGGAGAAAACTGTCTGAATAATCCTTAGACTTTACATCACAACCGGCATTACAGCCAGTCGTAGGAGGTATTAGTGATATGGTGCAGGTTTCTGTGTTTGGTATGGCTTGCTTAAAACGCAATGATCTGGATGAACAAGGGAACATTTTGGGGAGGCAAGGGACAAGAATTTTGAAGTTGGGGGGAAATAGATAAAACAGATGACCCTAAAAAGGTAATGGAGTGGGAAGACTAAAGAATGACAAATGGGAGAAGGGAAAAATATTGAATTCATCTTAGGGCAACTATGTCATCCTTTGAAGAATAATCCAAAACACATTCCAGACATTAATTGTGAAATTCCTGAAAAATGTGGGTGTGTTTAACGTCTTTCAGGCTATGGCACTAACATGAGAGATGGCAGTGCCGCTTTAGTGTGTAAATACCACTGGGTAGGAGATGGTAGATGACTGGAAGGTAAATATATTTAGTGAAGCAGGGTTCCTGTAACACTGTGTTCCGCAAGGCGCAGGCAGTATGAGGGCTTTGGAGACAACCCCCAGTAAAGCTCAATTAATTATTTGAGGAAGAAACAGTGGACTAGCCAAGCATGCATGAATAACAAATTGAAAGCCTTCCTTCTCAGAGGTTGAATTCTCCACATCTGAATTTTTAAAGCTTTCACTTCTCTCTGCATAGAAATCACTCACTCATTCATTGATCTACTCTGGGCAAGGTCTTCTGCTGGGGTCGGGGTGGGGTGCTGGGAAGCCTGGGGACCTCTCAGACCTATGCCCTACTCCAGATACTTTTTTTTTATAAACTTATTTATTTTATGTATTTATTTTTGGCTGCGTTGGGTCTTCGTTGCTGCGCGTGGGCTCTCTAGTTGCGGCGAGTGGGGGCTACTCTTATTTGTGGTGCGCAGGCTTCTCATTGCGGTGGCTTCTCTCGTTGCAGAGCATGGGCTCTAGGCATGCAGACTTTGGTAGTTGCAGCACGCGGGCTCAGTAGTTGTGGCTCACTGACTTAGTTGCTCTGCGGCATGTGGGATCTTCCCAGACCAGGGCTCGAACCCGGGTCCCATGCATTGGCAGGCGGATTCTTAACCATTGCGCCACCAGGGAAGCCCTCCAGATACTCTTTTAATCAAGATAAAGAATGAGGCAAGACCTTCAAGAGTCTACTTAAGTTCAAACCAAGTAGAACTGATTTCTCAGGTCTGTATATGATTAGTTGGTGAGGTATGTGGGTAAAATTTGTTCTAGGAATCACAGGATCTGAGATGATCTTCAGGCTCTGGTGGCAAAGCTGAAAAGGAGAATTCAAATTCCCACTAGGTTCAAAATTCGGAGTCAGAGCTCCCTTTTGGTGGGGGAAGGGATCCTACCCATTCTCAGAGCTTTTGCGATACATATCAGGTGTTTCCCAACATCTAAGAATGAGGCTGCATTCTTAACGCTGTACCAGCTGTGGTTCAAAATGGCAAGTTTCCTTTTGGGAGTGATTTTCTCTTTGTTCTAGCTTGTTCCACTAGGCAGATGAGCGTGGGCAGTGAACTGAGAGGTGTCTATCAGCATCTCCTGATTTCACCCACTCTCTGCTACTTGTCCTGGCCAGTTAGCCTAATCAAATCATGGAAAACCTCTGTGTTTGGACAAGACCTCGTCAGTCTTGCGGACAGGACAGAGGGATGGTTGAATATACTTAAAGTTAAGAATGCCCTTGAGGTAAATGCTGGTAAGTGTTCACTTTGGGCCCACATGAAAAAAAATCAAAAGAGATTCCTTTTTCTTCTGCAGTTGCTAAGTGAACAGGGTTCAATTCCTTATCTCCCTCTCCCAACCCCAGTTAATTCTCTGTGAGAAATACTTATACCTCGATCCAAGAATGTAATTGTTAGAAACTTAGCTTCTGGGGTCAAATCTGCGCTCTGCTTCCATGCATCTAAGTTTTCTCATCTGTTTAGTGGGGTTAATAATAGGGTTGCTATAAGGACTCAGTGAAGGAATCCCTATGAAGCACTTAGAAGAATGACTAGCACGTGGTAAACAGCAAAGCTACTAACCAGAATAAGTAAAATAACCTGATATGGGCTCATTGTCTAGTTCAGTTTAATCCTCATCTACCTCAGTAATTGATCGCGAGGAGTCTGGGCTGTTAGAAAGCGAATTATTCCTGAGTTCAGGTCTCCTCCTACCCCAACACCGTAAATGCATTGAGTTAAAAAACTTATTTAAAGGCCTCCGAAGCTAGTTGCTACCTTTCCTCCTGATGCCCATTTGTTACACTTGGTCTAAATAATTTCTGCAAAATTTGTGTATTTCGGGTAAAAATAAAGAGGGAGGAATCTGAAATTTTTTGCATTAAGTTGTAAGAATTGTAAATTTAACCATTTATCTGTGGACTAATATTTCATTTGGGGCAGGAGGAGCACCTAAACTCACACGTATCAGCAATGTGCATTTTCCTTCACATTTTATTCTGGAAGAAGATTTTGTTCCTAGCTCCTGAAGTGTCCATACTGCTGGTCAGCACAGGATTTGGCCTGGCTGGAGCTAAGGAAACAGCCTGTATTGCTGCAGCTGACCTGTCCTGGCAGTAGGTACAAGCTAGGCAAAACCAGAGGTCGGGAGTTTAACCAGGCCATTCCTCTGTTCTCTTTCTAGCCCTACCTGTTTCCCTGCCATCCTCTTCCATGAATATTTACTGAGCAGCTGCCTTGGCTCTGGTCTTTGTGCTGAACTCTAGTGATAGCACCTATCTTCTCTAAGCTTGAGTTTCCCAGCTGTTAATAGTAATAGGTACCACCTATGTTTTCTCTGAGGATTAAATGAGACAAAACTGTGCTTTTGAAATGTTAGTGTGCACACAAATCACCTGGGGGATCTCATTAAACATACAGGTTCTGATGCAGGAGGTCCAGATGGGGCCTGAGATTCTGCATTTCTAATAAACTCCCATGTGATGCCAATGCTGGTGATCCCAGGACCACACTTGAAGTAGCAAACGGCTAGTGCCTGTAAAGCATGTAGCACGAGTAGGGCGTGTAATAAGAACTGATAATGTTACCTGCTAGTCTAATAATTAGTTTTCCACCAAAATAAATAGGAAAGGGGCCCTGCTTTCACAGAGGCTGTGGTCTGAAGGTAGATAGTGACAACTGGGACAATCCATTGTAGCCCAAGACAGTTCCTTACAGCTGGTAAGCCCTGAGATACGAAGTGCTGAGCATCTTGGGGGCAACCAAGAGGGGCCCTGACTCCGGCAGTGACTACCAGGAAGGATTTAGGGGGGAGCAGCAGCAAGCCAGGCCTGGAGGTCTCTTTTCTTCCTTCCTTCTCACTCATCTGTGCAGGATGTTGTAGGAAAAAGAAAATAGGCCTTGGGGCCGGACAAACCTGTGTTGTTGTTGTTGTTTTTAAATATTTATTTATTTATTTGGCTGCACTGGGCCTTAGTTGTGGCACGTGGGCTCTTTGTTGCAGCACGCAGGATCTTTCGTTGCAGCCTGCGGGCTCTTCGTTGCAGCACGTGGACTTTTCTCTAGTTGTGGCGCGTGGGCTCCAGAGTGCACGAGCTCAGTAGTTGTGACACGCAGGCTTAGTTGCCCCGCGGCATGTGGGATATTAGTTCCCCGACCAGGGATCGAACCGCATCCCTTGCGTTGGAAGATGGATTTTTAACCACTGGACCAGCAGGGAAGTCCCCACACAAACCTATGTTTAAATTAACTGTGTTCAGCTGTGAACAACCAGCTTGCTTAATTGTTTTGGGCTTCAGTTTCCTCATCTGTGAAAATGGAATATTAATAGCTTTTATCAAGTAATTACAGTTAGGGTTGGAGAGAATTATTACCTATATTAAATATACATATGATTACATGTATGTGTGTTGTATATCTGTGTATATACATGTATATACACACAAAAATATGTGTAATGGCCAGTATAGTACCTGGTACCAAATAGATTTTTTAAAAGGTAGTTAATATTCTAATTTCCATTCTATTTTTTGTCCTTTCTCGTTTTTTTCTTTGTTAGCTTTCTCTCTGTATAAGTTTAACAAAAATCTTCTTTGTGCATTGACCACACTTAACTAAATCTCTTCGACAGGGGACTCCAAGAACTATGGTCTCTGGTGTTTGTCAGAGAGAAAGGGACTGTGAAGCATTAAGAATGAGGGGTGTGAGTCCAGGGTCTCTGGGCCAAAAAAACCATCATTGGTTTGATCCAGTGTGACTGTAATTCTCAGTCCCTTTAGTCCTTCAGGAGAAGGTGGACATCTGCTCTATTTTGCAGTTTGAATCCTTACTTCCGGAGAGCTATTTCAAATAAATATTTTTTTAAAGGTGACCTATCTTAATATGGATGGCATATGGTTTCATGAAAGTGCGTTAAATTTCATTTTATTGTTAGAAGTTTTGTGTGGGTTTCCAGATGTGGCTGGAGTCATCAGAGACCCCACGGAGCATCGCCAAGGCAAGGCAAGTTGGGATCCTGAGGTTCCAGAAGGAAGCAGCAGCCAGCCTGCCAGCTCAGAGACCAGGGCAGGCATGGGAATGAGCAGGAGATGGTGCGCAGCCTAGAGCGAATCTGCGTTGCTTTTCTTGATCCAGTGTGTCCCATCCATCTTTCATGTGGACTAATACTGCAGCTTTACTGTGGATTTGCATTGTGGTTTCTCTGGAGAGTCTGTGCTGCAGTGGAAGGCTAGAAAAGAACGCCTAGAATGAAAACACCTGACGTTCTTGTTTCTTTGGTTCCTAGTATAGGTGTGGTCCCACTTCAGGAAGACAGAACTGTGACTTTTCCTTCATACCTGGTACTAAGTATCATGTTCATCCAGTAAATATGGGCTGAGAACTCATAAGGCAAATGCTTTATATTGGCTGTTATGGAATAAGGAGAAAGAAACATAATGATGATATAGTCCTTGGAATCAGTAGTTTAAAACTCTTTATTTTCTTCTTGACAACCAAACCTTATTATCACACAGTAGAAATTGAATTGTTTTTAAACAGAAACTCTCTAGTACCTTTCATTGTAGTGCTTCATCAAGAGTGTTGATATTCAAACATGTAACCTACAAGATGAGATAAACTTCCAAATTTCAGAGTTTTGTGTAAGTATGTTTGTCACATCCAAAAAGAACACCTTCGTTTTGAAATACCCTGGGAACACTTGTTTTATGAACATTTAAGAAAGAAGATTAAGTGTTCATTGTATTTTAAGGTGTTGTCTTTTACATTTCAAGTTCCTCAGAAGAGAATCTGAAGAGTCTGCTCTTTGGAAATTTAAGCGAAGTCCTTAGCAACCAGCCACTCTGGCTATAGCAAGGTTTAAAAAAAAAGGAAAAAAAAAAGTATAGGCTGTAACTAGAAACTGTGCCTATCTTGTTTAGCATTTCAAAACAAAAAACCATAAACAAACATCTCAGATTCAAAACAGAAAGGAATTTCTGGCAGGGCACAATGAAACCTGAGCCTGCAAAGTCCCGGTCTACAAGAGGTAACTTATTATCTTATCCAAAGGCCACAAGCAAAACAGTTCACAACTGTGATAAAACAAAAGGCATCTCAATATTGGAGACTTGTGATACCTCTTTTTTTAAGACTCCAAAAGACCTGCCAAAATAAGGTAAAACTGTCTTGAGAAAGTGTGGCCTGAACTGGACTTTCAGTATTAAGAATTAGTTGGACTACTTCAGACCCATAAGGTGTGAGGACTCGTGCATACAGGATGTGTGGGCTTGGTCCCCTCAGAGTGTGTGTTTATAATTGTGCAGAGGCAGGGCTTTCCATAATCTTGTCAAATGCAGATCTTGAAAACCTTCCCTCACTTTCCAGAGTTGGGAGCTTTGCCTTTTTAAAGGCAAGGGCATTTACATTCTGAGGGAGGAAAAGGAGATAGATTTTAGACAGTTTTATCTCTGAAAGCCAAAGTCTTTGAAGGATTTTTAAATGTTTTGAGAAAGATTGGGTATGCTGTGTGTTGTCCAGAACTACTGAGTTCTTAGGTTTCAGACAAATTTTAGGAAAATTTATTACCATGTCTACAACCTTAAAATGAAAGACCAAATAAATTTCCATATTTTCATCAAAAGAATGAATGGATTTATATAGATCCTCACTTGTTGCAGGAAGGATTTAGGGCTGCTCAGAAAAGTAAACTTTGCAAAATTCATGTACATGAGAGTAGTATGATTAAGGAGAAAAAAATAGCCGTGGCTTCCGGATCTTCCTTCATCCCCTAATAGCCCGGTTACTGAAATAAAACCTCCTCAGCTTCCCTTGACCTGACTTTGCCTTAATTTGTCAAAAGAGAATTAAATAGTTACCTACCTAAAGGCAGGGGAACTGAACCAGATGATATCGTAAGGCCCTTCTAGTCATAAGATCAATGTTTTTATGACCTAGAAGTGCTGGGCAGGAGTCAAATATTACCTTGTGTTTGCAAGCCAGAGAAGAAAAAAGTGGTAGTGTCTACATGACTCTTTGCCAAGTGCCCTAGACGGAAGGGCTTGGAGGAAAAGATCCAGAGTTCTCCCGCAGTTATGTTTATTGTGAGGCAATGGAGACAGCAAAACATAGTTATCGGGAAGTTAGTAACATCTTTCGAATGCCAGCGATCTTTAAGCCTTATGAACTGTGGCCTAGTCTGGATTCAAGGTAGAGTTTATGCCTCTCTTCCATGTCTTTGCTGACCTGCTGCCTTCACTCTTTCTCCATTTTCTCATTTACTTCATTAGTTATTATGACTGAGGGAGGGAGGTGACAGATACTACAAAGGGAGAAGCTTGAGCAAAGACAGGCCAAAACTTGCCCAAATTCACATGCTTATTTCTGCCTCTGACACTAAGAGAGAGTTGAGTAATTGCTGTTCTTCCTAATACTGCAGGCAGCAGCCAAATTCTCAGCATTCTTTTACCTTTGCTGCTGTTTTCACTTGCCAGGGAGTTTCCTTAAGGAGCAGCTGAATTTAAAGAAACATAGCAGTGATCATGCATGAAGGGAGGGGCCCTGGCCACATGGACACTTGGGTGCCTTATGTTGGGAGGATGAAACAGATGAGGCTCTGCAGAGGGACCTGCTGCTACCACAGCTCCCTTCCCTCTGTATCCCTGAGCCATGGGACCAGAAAGCGCTCTGCGTGTGTGCAGGATGGCAGATCTTCCATAAAGATGTTTCAGGTTCAGGCCAACCACGAAGCTTGGAAGGTTGTCTCTTGGGGTCTAGAAACTTCACCCTTCCTATGCACGTTGTCCAGTGGCAGGGTGTTGTGCTGTTAGGTGGTGTGGACCTGTGGTTCTGAAAGTTGATGCAATACGTATGATTCTAAAGAATGCGATACTCAGCTCAGCCCGCAGTGTGCACCAGCAATCAGCTTGCTCTGCCTTGTGGATATTCCATTTTTGCCAAGAGCAGCCTTCCAGAATGAGGTGCTAGTTAATTCCAGTCGGGCATTTATTCGTTAATAAGTCTGCTGAACACTAAACACTCCATTTGGGAGTATGTGACAGGAGAAAACTCAGCAGCTAATTATTATGTAGATCTCTTCCATGATTCTCAATTTCAATTACCTAAGCCACCAATCCCTAGCAGTGAACTTATTTAATTTTTAGTTTTCTATGACATTTTGCTTTTTGCTCCCAAAGATTATTTTTGCTCTAATCTGTAGAACTTCTAAAAGTTTATTAATAACTGGGTAGACATTTTATATTGTTAAATGGAAAACACTTCTAGTGGAGTACTATGGCTTGCTCTGTCTTTCCTTCTTTTTTCTTTTTTAAAGATAATATTGGGCTTCCTTGGTGGCGCAGTGGTTGAGAGTCCGCCTGCCGATGCAGAGGACACGGGTTCGTGCCCCGGTCCGGGAAGATCCCACATGCTGCTCCGCTAGGACCGTGAGCCATGGCCGCTGAGCCTGCGCGTCCGGAACCTGTGCTCCGCAACGGGAGAGGCCACAACAGTGAGAGGCCCGCGTACCGCAAAAAAAAAAAAAAAAAGAAAAAAAGAAAAAAGATAATATTAAAACTTAAATCCTGTTCCAGGTCGTCTCCTCTCCCAGGGTAGATTTCTAGATAGCTAGCTAGTGGTGGTGGCGTCTGAAATAGCCATTGAGGGGTGCGGGGTATTCATTTACTAATGGGAGCTTTTGCCTAAAGAGCTTCTGCTTTACTCTTCTTTGCTGTAACAATAGGTGTTTCTTGGTTTTCTTCCTGCTTGGTTGGTGCATATTAGCTTAAGAACTTTTAAATTGTGGGGACAGGAAGAAAACTCTGAATGCCTGGGGCCCATCACTTCTCTCTGGGAAGCAGCCGGAGCGTTCAGTGTGCATTTGCTGCCGTGAGAGTGTTCTAGAAGGTCCATTTTGTATCTCCCATGCCCAGGTCTTTGTGCCGTGGTTTGGCCCTCCTCCTTTCCTGGTGAATCCCTGCCACGACCCAGTGCGGCTGGGTCTCACGTGCCCTGAAAGCCATTGGAAAGGCATGCGTTCCAGCATCTTCCCATTTGCCTCCACACCCTCCCCAGCATGGCTGCATGCAGCTCTCTGTACATAATCCAACTATTAAGAGAAGTTGGTACCAAGTGTCACTTCCTTGGTGAGGACCCTTCCAATGATGGTGTCTGTGCTAACAGACTGGCAGAGGAGTCTGTAGCAATGTTTGGAGGGGGAGCAATGTTTGCTAGTACATAAAACTCATTTGACACCGTGGAATATGATGCTGTGGATCAGAAAGTGATAAAACTTTATAAAACAAGGCTCTTTACAAAGTTGTGGTAGACCTGCTGGCTTAAAAAGGTGTGCCCAGGATGGTAAAATACATCCGTAGCATCAGCAACTGGCCCCTGGTCCAGTTACAGACGCGACTTTGAGAGACAGGAAGTTGTGATAACTCCTGTATGCCTTTGGATGTAGTATGTGTGCACGTGTGTGTGTGTTCAGTTGCTGAGGGCACAACACAAAGAATACTTTACACTGTATTATGGATATGCTGAGAAGAGCTTCCATGCTTCAAGCAAATTAAGTGTATTATCTACTTTGTAGATCAGCAAACTGAAAATGACTTCTTAATAAATAAAGATGGTGCATTGTTTTATGACATTAAAAAAACAATTTTAATTAAAATGCTTTGGCTTTTAGATGGCCTGGTTAATTGGGATAGCTATCTGTGGACAAGTGGAGCTCAGGAAAATGACTGACTTCATTTCTCGGTGATTGGGACAAAAGTTTTATTATCCGTAAGGCAATGTGGGGTGATTTATAGTAGATTATCACTAAACATAGTTTCTGGCCTTACACAGCAAGTTTAGGTGAAGGAAGGAAAAGCAGAAATTTAGGGTAAGAAATGGAACACCTCTGTAGGGGAAAAAAAAAGGGAGATAAAGGAAGCCAGAGGTGTGTTTTGTTGGAAGGAGATGAAATTATATTTCCAAAGGCTACGCTGGGAAAAGGTGAGCCCTCAGAAACCAAGTTTGACTATCTCTTCAGGAAATTGTATTCGATGCTTTGGAAAGAGAAAGGAAAAAGACTCTCTGCCAATAGAGTTCTGGAAAACTTGAGGGAGATAAAGTATTTACATGCTTTAATAACATAAAACACGTCCAAAAGAAATATATAATTACAGCTGCATTTGGCACTGACAATAGTCCATGTATTATATTTTTTAAACTGTGTGCGACTGTGTGAGCATGTACCTTTGCGTCAGAAATGCCTGGGTGATACTATATTTCTTGAGAGAATGGAAAAGTAGAAAGTATCAAGAGCTACCAAGAGAGAAACCATGAAGGATGAGTACCAGGAAAGAAGGAACAGTGAGCTCTTTTTTTTCTTGTCATATGCATAATGATGCCAACTTTACTTTTTTAAAAAAAATAATCTTAGTATAATTAGCATTTAACTTCCCATAGAGCCTTAGTAATTTGCATGTTATTACTAAAAGCCCACAGGTAAAGGAAAATTAGACTCCTAAATTCAGTACCTGGCTATAGTTTATTTCAAGTTTATCTTGGACAGGGACCCTTTGAGAACTCAGGAAATTAGGAGGTATGTTTGACACATACTTCCTAGTATATATTGCCGCCAAAGGTGTGGAGGCAAAGCAGCCACTGGAAAATTGATGTGGTGTCGGCTTTTGGATTCCCCAGAGTTATCTTAACATCCTTCAGAATGTGTTCTTATCCTCAGCCTCTACCATTTCATGCTGCTGCTTTTGTGAAGCCTTCCTGCCCTGCCCAGGAAAAAACAATGCCATCCTCCCAGCCCTTCCCCCCTGCCCAGGGCCTGTAAATAGCACTTTCTCCTTCCCTTGTTATAGCACTTTTCACACTGTTAGAGTTCAATTTCTGTCTCCCGGCCTCATTTTGATCCCCTTGAGTGCCAGGATTGTGTGTTATTCTAGCGCTTGGCACACAGGAAGAACTCAATGAGCATTTGTTGACTAAATCTAGACTCAAGGTCATCCAAGATATTCTGTAGAAACTTTTCTATCTGAACTATTTGGTCTGTATTGTGGAAACTGAAATAGATGACACTTACCTGTAAAGAGACTCCCAGGGGGAAGTCATATTATTGGCGGAAGGCAGCTTGAAACTGTCCCATGTCCTCTCCTTCCCCTCTTCCCCCAAATCATTCTTAGAATTTATTTTTTTAAGTTTGCTACGAGGGGTTAGTTTCAGCTGTATTTATTTTGGCAAATACTTTAAAGTAATTTTTATTTGTGGGGACTTTTCTTCTTGCCAGTTTGTCATAAAGGTGTCATCTTTCATTCACCAAACCTTCATCCGCTTGTAAGAATTTTCCTCATGGGTGGCTGCTTATAACCTTCTTACCGCCAGGGATCTTGTGCGTGGAGCAGTTGAGATGCTGTGGTGATCAGCTGCTTGTAAACAACTGATAAACAATTATGAATTACTTTATAGACACAGTTCAGGTGACCATATGAATAATTGATGATGATAAAACAGACTTCCGATTTCTCAGCGAATCCAGGATTGCGTCTAAGACGTGGATGTTGACGAATGAGGAGGGAGTTTAATTTAACAAACATGTATTGAACACTTAGTCTGTGAGCTGTGCCAGTGCATGACACAGCCTGTTTACTGCCCCAGGTGATCTGCACATGTCCTCAGGAATTTAACTGTACAGCTTCTTTGAGGAAGGAACTCCCAAGCCAACAACATGAGGGTGGAAGTGTGTGACTGTGAATAATAAAAATGCCTCACAGTGGTTTGCACAGGAAGTCCGTAGGAATGCAATATAAGGAATTTAAAAAAGCAGAATCCCATTTGGATTTACTCCAAACCCTATGACTTCAGGGACTGAGGAATTCTTGATGACTAATGGCTGGAGTCCCAACTTGTTATTGAGCAGTGTGGAGTTGTTTTTTCCTTCAGCGCTAGCCATGAACTCATTGTTTGTTTGTTTACTTTTCTAAAGGTCTGAAAGTGGTTTGTAAATTCAGACAGTGCAACAGGAGACACTTAAGGATACAACAGCAAATTATAACCTTTGGGTGATACATTTGGCACTAAGCTTTTCAACTGGGAGAGAAGAGAGGTTTGGCTGAGATAAAGTATACAGGGTCCTAGACAACATATATACAGAATTATCTTGGGTATAAGCTCGGGCCCCCAAACCCTTTTATCACTTTAGTGAATGTGCCCAGAGAGCTCCATTCTCTGAGGGCAGGTTTAATTTTGATGTCTCTGCTGTGGCGTGTCCCTTCAGCTTTCCTGCCTTTAAGATTTTCATCTCACAGCCTGATGGTAATTGTTCAGAATGCGGGTGTCATGAATTGGTGGCTTTCCAGTAACTCACTTTAGAGCCTTTTGTTCTTCACCACTGGTTGTTATACAGTGGTGGAACAGGGAGGAGGGCAGGCTGGAACTGATTGCTCAGTGAAGTTAGAATGCTTAGCTGGCAGTGAAAAGCAAAGATTCGAAGCAAGGTAATTTTTTGAGGGTCCACTTGATTTTCCTCTAACTCTTTAAAAATATTCTTTTTAACTTTCATATGGCTTCATTACTGTTGAAAGTTTAGAAGTCGCTCCCAGACCCTGGGGGCAAGTCTGCTCTCCTTGAGTGTTGTCTTCTCTTCCACATTATCAGCAGGGGGAGTATTTGACCTAATGGTGGATGCAGCTCAAATCGGAGATGTGTGCCTCTCAAAACCTGTGGTTCCTCAGTTCATTTGAGGTGGTGGGTGAAGGACCCAGAGCTGTTCTTGATGCTAGAATGACACATTTACCCTCAGTCTTTATTAAAATAAATGAATGGAGGCAGAGGACTAGGAAACACACTTGAAGGAGGGGAGTGCCCCTCGGGTCATAAGCCAGGGTAAACAGTCCTTGTAACTGAAAAGTAGGCTTCCTGGAAGGCAAGAACCAGAGAAGAGGGTGTGAAGTGCAACCAGCAAGTACCATTTTCAGCTATATAGATAACTGTGTTGCTCCGAGTCCTGAAAAGAACCTCACAGAGCTATTGGAGAGAAATCAGTTTCTTGAACCAGACTCTCACCGGCTGTCATGCCTATAGCTGGACCCAGAGATAGCACTTGGGGAGAAAAGGTCACATTTGTGCTAGAGGAAGCAAGCAGATGGGGCTCTTTGAGGGGTAGAGACTAAGTCGTCCATGACCTAGGGAAGCCTTGCAGGGGAGCCAGTGGACTGGCGGCATTCAGTGGGCAGGCTGCTAGTGTGAGTGTAATTTAGTGTTAATGGAAACAGACTCTTCTTGTCTTTTGTTACAGTAGAAAACTGTCATTGCAGTGGACAGCTGTGCACACATTGCAAATTATATGTGCATATACATCCATATATGCAACGTGCAAACATGTAAAAAAAATCCTCATGGGGTCAGTGTTCGTGTTCTGATAGTCTCTATGTCCATTCTCCTGTGATGATAGCATTTTCTTCTAATTGGAGCTGTTAGGTTCTGTTAATTCCAACAGAAAAAAGAAATTCTGTGTGTGGCCATTATTAATTAATTTATATAAATAAATATTTGTAGATTGACTCCTTAGCAACTTACATAAAGCTGTGGGCATCTCGCTCCTGTGTCTTCTCTTCTGCAGTTAATAAGGTCCTCATCAGGTTTATGGTAGCTGATGGCCTGCCCTTGCCATGTGTCAAGAAAGGTTAGACCATCAAAAGGACTAATGCAGAAATTCCCTAGAACTTTTCATACTCAGAGATTCTTGGAGCTTAGTTACATGTGGGAAAAGGTCTTGTCTTGTAAAAAGAGACCCAAATCCCTTTAATGATCACTCAGAGGTGTTACCTAAATTTCCTCTCTGTAGTTTTATTTCTTGAACATCTTATTTCCCATAACTAAGCTATGTGTGTTGGGACCAAATATCAGGTCCTTTGCTTTCTTTTTAAGAAAAGTATTATAAAGGCAACATAACTTTACTAGACAGTTGGGAAACAGAAGAGAAACAGTGACCCAAAATGCTCTTATTCCAAATAGAAGAACTAGTTGTGTGGTTTTATATGTATACCCTGTCTAGGGTATATTCCTCTCTCTCTATATATATTTTATCACACATCTTATATCTTGCTTCTTTCTACTTAAAACCCAGTCTGGTATTCTTCTATATACATAATTTTTTAATCACACATCTTTTTTAAAATTTTTATTGGAGAATGGTTGCTTTACGATGTTGTGTTAGTTTCTATTGCACAACAAAGTGAATCAGCTGTACACATACAGATATCCCCTCCCATACAGACTTTCCTCCCATTTAGGACACCACAGTGCACTAGGTGGAGTTCCCTGTGCTATACAGCATGTTCCCATCAGTCGTCTATTTTATACATAGTATCAATAATGTATACATATCAATCCCAGTCTCCCAGTTCCTCCACCCTGCCCCTTTCTCCCTTGGTATCCATACATTTGTTCTCTATGTCTGTTTATCACACATCTTATGTTTTGCTTGTTTCTACTTAAAATTATACCAAGTATGTCTTCCTATGTTGCTGTATAGACCCTATTATTACAGTGTCAGCAGATTAATCAGATACACTGACTACAGCTTTCTTCTTCACTTCCTTTTCCCCCTTTTTTTCAGGACTATATAAAAGGCAAGAAGGAAAAAAAAATAGTCATTCAAGGTGAATTTAACGGAAAATTCTTTGTAGTCTTAATTTGTTTTCATGAGTGCCTAGGCTCTCCAAGCAGATGACCACGATTGCCTCCTGTCCCCTTACTAAGGATCTGACCACTTGCTCCCTGTGCGTCCGGTCCTTTGTTGTCTCAGGCTCGTGGCATGAGGACCGTGGCCCTTCATTTTTCTGTCTTAGATCCTTGCTGCCACCAGGACTGTGCTGCCTCTGAGGACACTGAAGCTCTGTAACGTTTAGTAATGACTTGGTTTTGTGCAAATAACCAGCCCACTGGGTAGAGACATTTTAATTCTGTTGCTTTTTTGGTAGTGCATTATTGGATTACAAATGTTTATTTAGTGTGAAAAATGGATATAATTAACTATGCCCTAAGTAGGGACTAGGTATTTACTCCAAGATGAATTTGCAGCCTTTGTGCTTTGCCTGCATGTGACATAGGCTCTTGTTACTGACGATTTTATCTGAGGATTTGAAATAGTTGCCCACTTCTACCAGAGGTACTAGAAGTTATTCAGCAAGGCACACATATAACACTTCAAAAAACTTGGATCATTTTCTCAATTAAGTTTGTTGAAATTCTATCAGGGAAACAGACTTTTTTTTCCTTGTATTATTACTGATGATATAATATTAATAAATAGTTTTTGCAACTCAGATACTGGTTTCACATTCGAAAGGTACAGGTAACACCTGTCATAATATTTCAGATTCATTTCTGTGATTTTTTAAATTTAAAAATACAAATTTTCAGTTGTGCAAGCAGTATGCAGAATCAAATCACCAGGCTTCAGATATATTTTATATAAATTTTAAGTGCTTCTTAGATCATCAAAAGGAAGACAAAAATTGGATTACTTCTTTAATATTAAATTACAGTTTCTGAATTACAAATTTTTGAAAATTTGTAAATCATGGTTGATATATACCAGTCAACATATTTCAATCCAGAAAGCACTGGACATTTACCTGACTGCTTGTTAGTTGGAGAGAGTACCTGTTCAGTCTTCTTTAAGCCACAACATATAGCAAAGCAATGCATGTGCACAACTAGAATTTAACAAATACTTTTTGTATGGTCACATTGATTTAAAATAAGAGAGTACACTTTGTACTGAAAAAGTAATTTGAAGGTGAAATCACATCAAATTTAATAGTTTAACCTTGGATATTTGTGGAATTCTAGTTATATCATGGGACAATAACATTAAAGTCAACAAGTGTGTAAAATTTTTTTAAAAACTAGAGCACAAAGTTTAATAGATATTTACATTCAACAATAATAAGCAAATACTTGACGTCTGCTGCGACCACCAGAATATGTGTGCTGAAATCGTGTCTCCAGGATGAATATAAAGAGGTGTGGGGAGGCTGACTACTCTTGGGGGAGAGGTTTGGGACAGGGGAGGGGGCCAGGTAGCTCCTGTCATAACCAATTTATAGAACTTTATTTGAAGGTGTGAATCAATAGATTGCCTCCAGGGCTAAACAGTTAATCATTAATCAGTTGATCATTATTATCAGCCAAAACTGCTTGTGTTTTCTTTTCAGAAGCTTTCTAACAGTATGATTACAAATGTTTAAATCAGTGGATAATGAAATTGACGTGTGTGCTCCTTGTCGTCATATGGTAGAGAGTAAGCCTCTGTGTTCAGAGGAATGTTCCAGCAGTGTGTGAGCTGGGCTGCGTTTCTTTGCTCACAGAGCCCTGGAGCTTGGCCAGCTTGGATGTGTGGGAGGAGGACAGGTTTGGGTTTGAGAGCCCTGGGTTTATTTCTGGCTATTGCCATGTGAGACTGTGGGAGAAGTCATAAATAGACTTTGAGGGAGGTTGTAGACTCAGGTGTTCTCGTCAGCGGTAAACACTGGATATGTTTGTTTATGGATAGGTCTGTTTATAGCTGCTTCACGCTTTTACCTCTCAGAGTTGGTGCTTCCAAGGGGCGAAGCTCAGTGTCTGGATCTCGTTGGGTGGGTGTCTCGAAAGTCTCCCCCAATGCACCAGTCATGGCCACTCTGTTCCCTTTCTTTCTGTGCTTGTAGTGAAATAACTAACTTCCTGACCTGCCATGTGACTTGATTTTTTTTTTTTTAAAGTAAGAACATTAAGCATCTTGGGAAAAGATGGTTGTGTAAATACTAGACACATATAGCGTTTGGGGCAGGAGTGGTGGGATGTGGGGCTTTATGGCTCTGTGTGTATGTCTCTGTGTATATATCACCCAGAGAGAGCAAGGGCGGCAGCTCCAGAGCCCCTGAGCTCTTCCTGAGTCTTTTGTCTCTTTGTGGATTGGTCACTGATTCCCTCCGTGCAGGTTCTGAATCCTTTTCCCTTTCATCCACCCATGTGGGTTCAGGAAGGCTCACATCCAGCTGCTGCCCTGGGTCCACCCCCAGCCTTGCACACAGGTGCTCTCTGCTGTCAGGAACTTGGGGACGCTGCCCAGCCAGCCTGACCACAGCCCTCCTCATCCTGGGGCAACTTGCCTGCCTTCTCTGGTGGCACTGGCCTCGCTCCCTGTTCTGGCCCCGCCTCCTTGGCCCTGTTGCTTGCTCTCCAGACTGTGAATCACCCTAGACTTGGGGCGTTTTACCCGCCTGAAGGGCTAGCATTCCATTTGTCAGGGAGCTTTAGGGATGCAGTCTTAAACAGTGCCCGGAGGAAATGACTTCCTCAGGAGAAATTTAGGTAATAAGTTCCTTAAGGAGAAACCATGTCTTATTAATGAGAGGCAGTATTGTATACTAGAGGGAGTTCTTGCTCTGAAGTCAGTTCATAGTCCCGCCTAGGGGCTTGCCTGATGCGTTACCCTGGCCAAGCTACTTGACCTCTGTGCACAGTTTCCATCGGTAAAATAGGATTGTTACGAGGAATCCATAGGGTTGTTATGAGGAACAACTAAGTAGACTCATTTGTGTAAAGCACTTGAAGAGTGGCTTATATATAGTAAGCACATACTGAATGTTAGTTGTCATTGTATCATCGGCATTAAACGCGGTGGTTTATACATAATAGGTGCTCATTAAATATTTTATTGAATAGTTTTAGCATTCAGAAAGAGGAAGAATGATTTCCTCATCTCTTACCATAAAATAAAAGTAGTAATGTTTGGTTGCAACAAAGCATTGTAGGCATGGAGACATTGATCCTCTGGTTGGGGATAGAGTAGTAGAATGTTCCAAATTCATTTTCAGTAACCATATACCTATGATATGTTCATCAGACCTAACACGCTCAGTACGTTGAAGTTTGATTCATGTTTACTGACTCCCAAGGTAATTTTGAAAGGGTAAAGTAGCTTAATCAGGTGATTTATTTCCAGAAAGCATTGTCATTGGAAGATTTCAAACTCCAGCGTATTTGATGGCTGTATTAAAACAAGGCTCTGCTCCTCCTTTATGGGTTCACTCTACATTCTAACTTACGTTTGCTTTTAAGGTGGAGATGGGTAGCAAGGTGCTCTTTCATTGATTAGGTTCTTACCTCTATGTAGCCCACTCAGCACCTAGCACGGAGCCATGCAAGTGGCAGTTGTTCAGTAAATAATGTTTTCAGTTAATAAGTAAATCATGGGACATTTTTCTGTACCTTATATCACACTGATGCCTGGAAGGTGCTTTTAAGGAGATTTTGTTTATGATTTTCCCCCTAGGCTGTTGCCACCTAATATGAGTGTTTCTGTCTTATTGTTGGGGTATTGAATTGAGGGCTGCTCTCAGAGTTCCTGCTCATCATCTACTATGAGAGGAACAAATGGTTCCCAAATGGTCTCGATGAGATGGTGGGGGAAAGGTCACTGCCACTCGTCTTTGATGAGGTGTCTGGGCTGTCCTCAGGATGAAGATCACAGCTCTGACAGAAGGAGGTGAGTCCTTGTTTTTTAAGTTAAAAAAAGTTGGTTTTCAAAGTTTATGCTGATAGTATGTCCTGTGGCGGGGACTAAAGAATATATATCCTTGTGCTAGTAGGGACGGTGATCACAGGACAACAGTTTTTGACCCAGGACCTGGAGATTACAATTTGGAAAAGATGGTTTCAGAAAACCGGTCATATCCATAAAGGTGACAAGAACATGATCCTGAAGTTCTTTGTCAGTGGTTTGTAAGTGCATCTTTTCATTCTAAAAATATTTATTGATTCAAAAAACGATTTATGCAAAAAGATTGCAACAGTCCTTTTTCCTTATGGAGAAATTGGAAGAGCTTTAAACAGACTTTTAAAATGTCATTTCTGTTGTCTGTTGTCATTTTTAATAACGGTTCTTCCCCCACCACCCTCCCCCTTTTTTTTCTTTTTTTTTGGCTGTACACGGGCCTCTCACTGTTGTGACCTCTCCCGTTGCAGAGCACAGGCTCCGGACGCGCAGGCTCAGCAGCCACGGCTCACGGGCCCAGCCGCTCCGCGGCATGTGGGATCCTCCGGACCGGAGCATGAACCCGTGTCCCCTGCATCGGCAGGTGGACTCCCAACCACTGCGCCACCAGGGAAGCCCCTCCCTTTTTTTTAATGTCTCAGTGTATTCCAGAATTTTTTTTCAACTGTTAAACCCTCCCCGGTACCCAACTTAAAAAAAAATAATAAATTTATTTCAGTGTAAATGCCTGCAGTATGTTTCTTGTGTGGCAAGATTATTTCACAGTTGGGTCATCAGGATTCATAGTTTTATGAACTATGGTGTGGGGCTTCCCTGGTGGCGCAGTGGTTGAGAGTCCGCCTGCCGATGCAGGGGACACGGGTTCGTGCCCTGGTCTGGGAAGATCCCACATGCCCGGAGCGGCTGGGCCCGTGAGCCATGGCTGCTGAGCCTGCGCATCCGGAGCCTGTGCTCCGCAATGGGAGAGGTCACAACAGTGAAATGCCCGCGTACCGCAAAAACAAAAAAAAACAAAAAAAACAAAAAAAAACAGGTGTGTATGATTGCCATCCCTCTGTCTCTGTCTCACCCACATTGAAGCCGCCATTCATAAAACCTGATCTTCGTGAAAGGACGCATTTTCCTAGGGCACACTTTTCTGGACCGTCTGAGCACTGCTGCTGCAGCTCCGCACTGAGCTCGTGTGCGAGCATCAGCCCTGGCAGTGGAGCAGCCCCAACAGTACAGGGAGAGCAGCACGTGGTGGTGACGTACAGATTGTACTGAGCAGAGCTCTGAACCATTTTCTTATGAACGGTAGTGTCTACGTGGGGGAGAAGAAGTCCAAATTCTGGTTAGTTCCAGATGATTCACCACACAGAATGCATATTCTCTCACTAGTGTTTGGGTCTTAGTGAATAAAGGGAGTGTTCTGTGTTGAATCTTGGCTTGACAGGAAGGAAGTGATAATTGATCAGGGATTCTGGGGGGGGGTTGTTATTTTCCCCCCACTAAAAGCTATAGCTTAGAATGAGATGACTCTACATCAGGATACCTTTCGCAGGATCGTTTTTTATCATCTTATCTGCCAGACTTAGTCTTTTCCGTCAGACTTTACTCATAGGGATTTATTAAAAACGATGGTTGGTTTCAAAAAAGGGGAAAGATAGACATTTGGTTGAAATACAGTTGGTGGATTTTGACCATGTGGGAGTGTTTTTGTCCACAGAGCATGTTATAGAGGCAGAACCTGGCTAACGAATGCTATTTATGACTTTGTCTATCATATGAATGGCAGCCCTAAGTGGGTTCCTCTTTTGTTATTTCCCCTCCCCAGTCTCCTCAGCACCGTATGTTTTTTTCCTTCCCTCCCAAATTCTGTTCCCATCAATCAGGTAGCTGATCAGCAGGCTGACTCCTGTCCCAAGTAGGTCAGATGCTAGCCCTGCTCCCCCGTTCTCCAGGAGAGGAAGTCATCTTGACCGTCTTGGGAGGGAGTCTAGGAGGTCCCAAGCCCAGACTGAAGTCGACGTATTTCATCTGTTCACACAGTGTTGCTTTGGGCTTCCAGGTCTTCATTCCTGCACAGCTTCTGACAGCAGTGGAGTGGAACTTCTCTGTTTGAGGGACTCAGCACTGGGCACCATGCCTCCCAGCGCCCCCCACCCGCTTAGGTCCAGGTGGGGCCTGAGTTTTCAAGTCCCATGATAATGTGGCCCTTAGATCTCTGGGATGGGATGGACATCCAGGAGGCTGATTTCTCTTGGGGCTCTGATTTCCTTGGGCTCTACAAGCAGGGGAAGTTGGGAAGCCCTTGAGAAGCCAGGCCTTGAGGGTTTGAGTTAAAACCTGAAGGACACAGAGATCACAAGAAAGACATGAAGAGAATCTGGGAGGCACTGAGTCGGAGACAGAGGAATCCGATATTGCAAGAGGAGAATTTTGCTTTGGGAGGTTAAAGAGGTTTGGTTGCCTTCTGAGTGAGAATGGCATTCTGTTTGTTAGCCAGAAATACATCAGACCCTGGAAATGTCTGAGGCCAGAGAGCTGTACCAGGAGTGAGAATTATGGAGTTGGAAGGGCCCTTAGAAAAGCATCTCTAGGTCAGCCCCTCGTTTTACAGATTAAGGGACCGAGGCCCATAACACTTTGTCATGTTATCTTAATGCATTTTACAGTTTCTACAGCACCTGCCTCTTCCTTCCAAGCCCAAAGAGAGTGAGGGGCTTCTTCTTGCCCACTCTGGAGGGAGCTCTTGGGACCCCCGTTGCCCTCCCCACGCCTTGACCTTGGTGTCAGAGTAGTGGGCACAGTGGCCGAATCAGCCTCTGCTGAACTTTTCGGTCCCTGCCCGCTTCCCTGCCCCACCCCTACCCCCCATGCAGGAATCCGAGCCCTCCCTGTGAGGTGGTGAAGGCCCTGGAATGTGGCACTCTGACCTCTGGCAGTTGAGTGTCCTGGATGGACCTGGCCTGGGAAACAGGAAGGACTCAGGGGAGGGGGGAAGAGTGCTCCTTGGCCTTGTGGTGGGACGGAGGGAAAGGAAGTGCTGGGCAGTGTCGCTTCCCCAAGTAGGCCCAGTCGACTCCCCCAACATGGGAGGCCGGGCAGCAGGGGCGCTGGAGGGTAGGCTTCCTCAGTGCTGGGTCAGGGGGTACACTGCCAGAGCACTTGGGGTGAGGAGGAAAGGGTTTGAGGGGAACAGGGAGGAGCAGACCAGAAGGCAGAGGAAACTGTTGCAGGAGATGACGGACATGAGGGTGGTGGGTGGAGAGAAGGGATGTCCAGCCCCTGTACAGATGGACAATTCTCTGGTTGCCCGTTCAGGGCTGACTGGCACTTAGCTGTCCCTTTCTGTGTTCTGTCAGTGATGGAACCCCCGCCCCCGCCCCGGTTGCACATGCTCTGGTCCGTTACCTCCCTCAGAGAGATTTTCAAAGACCGTGAGGTCGAGCCTTGGTCATGAAGTCCATACCAGCTCCTTGCCTTGTTCCCGGATAAGGGCACCTTGTGTCCTCAGCTTCCTCCCCGTTAAAGCACTTTGCAGGATGCACAGCAAGGGCTTGGAGCTGCCTCGTGCCGACCCTTGTGAAACCATGAACATCTTGCCAGACTGCACTTGAGGTCTGCCAGGATGGCAAGCCCAGCTATTCGGGGGGGGGGGGGGTGGTTTACAGGTAAATTCCATGCTCGTGGGAAAGGAATAGAAACGAGAGGTGGCAAGAGTGTCTTTGAGACACCTGTTTAAGAGGAGAGCTGCCGCTGTACCTGAAGGGGTTGGGTTTCGTTTGTAGCTGGAATCTCTCCAAGCTGAGTCAGTTCATTCTTCCCGTGCCCAGGGTTGTCTTGAATGATAATTAGTGTTCCGTGGTCATGCTACATCCCACTGAAGTGAGGGTGCTCTCTCTTCTCCTTTCTCATGTGACATTGTACACAGTCCTAGGAGTAGTGGCCCTGATGCTAAGTGGAAATGTCTTGGTTATCAGACTCATTCACTGGTCCTGCAAACCAGGGTATGTGGCGCCCTTCCTCCACCTAACTGATACCAAAAGCCACTAGGTGAGGCCCATAGGGATGCTGCAGGCAGTGCAGGAGGTAAGCATCTTACTCAAGGTGTGCATCTTAGGACTTCCCTGAGAACCTAGCAATCCTCTATAAACTTGAAAGTTTATTTATTTATTTTTCTACGACTGAAAAAGCCATTTATTTTCATTAAACGTGACTTTAGACTATTAGATCGAAACCTAAACATCTCTCCAAATGATTTAATTTTCGCCTTTCCTCCAGTCTTTGATGATATCAAGACTGTACCCAGACAATACCTTCTCCTAGAAGCCATCCCTCCTCTCTGACCCCCAGCACATTGGATATGCCTCACATTTAAGCACCGATCATATAGCCTGTTGTGATGATTTGTTTCAACAAATATTAATCAGGCACTTGCTACATGGCAGTCACTGTGATGTGGTTAAACCAAAGAAACCCCTGCCTCAGAGAACTTATAGGGGGAGTCACTAACCAAAAAAGCCAATAGTTCTATGATACACTGCTAGATAGATGAATGTTGTAAAAAAAATAGAGCAGGGTAAAGGAATAGAGAGTGATGGAGTGGGGGCACTCGGAAGTTTAAAACAACAGAATTATTAAAGAGTGTGTTAAGTGCTTGTATATATGTTCAACACTACGTATCTCTGTATATTCTAATCCTTCGAAAATTGGTGATCCTTGTTAGCTAAATAGGATATGGATTTGAGCAGAGCATCCTTTGGAAATGGTCTATATTTGGTATTTTCTTTTGTATCCTGACAACCATTAGTTCTTGAAAGGTATATTGAACCTGATAAAATAGATGGTAATTTTTAACCTTTCAGTTCGGAGTTAAGGTAGCTATATTTCCAGAAATTGTGAGTTTTATCATTTGAACCATTTATTGATGACTTCTTTTACACTATAAAGACTAACTTTGAATAGAATAACATTGCAGGGTCGAGGTCTTGCAAAATTCACCTACCTAATTGCATGTGGGAATACATGCTGCTGTAGCATGTGGAAAAAGGACTGGGGTTATTCATGTGCTGTTTATTTATGTTTCTTTTTGGAAGCAAATTAGTTATTCTCTATATGTGTATGTTCATGCATGCGTTCAGATTTGAAATGTAGACATTTATCAACTGTTTTCTTTAACTTTGAAAGAAAGGTAGTTTCTTTGCAGTGTTTTAAAAATACCCAAAAGGTACTTGCTTCCTAAACCCCTGGTAGGCATGAATTACTATAAAGTATATTTTTTTTGCATCTCAAACATCCCGGAAAGATGTTAAATATAAATGCATAAGTATTGAAGAACGTAAGTAAACCTAAATCTTAGATACCCACGGAATATCTTTGAAGCTGCTGCTTTTTTTCCCCCACAGGATATTATTAATGGAGTAGTCTCCTAGTCCAGTTTCACTTTCATTTTCTCCATTCAGCAAGTGAGGATTGGGACCCTACCCCCCACCCCCCAGCAGCTCAGAATCCAGCTGCAAACAAACAGCTGCAGTGTCGTTGGATAAGTGAAGTGGGTGGGAGAAAATCAAGTTAACTTTGAGGAGAAAACATTTAAGCCACACACAGTAAGATGGTAGCAGATTTCCAGTTAAACAGTGCAAGAAAGCTAGTGCCTCGCAGAGGACATGCAATCAGCAAAATACTCAGAGAATTGATTCAGTAAATATTTATGGAGGACCTACTGAGTGCTAAGCCCTGCTCTAGGTGCGAAAGATAGAGCTATGACCAAGACAGACAAAAATCTTTATCAACCTGGAGCTTTCCGGTAGAGAGAGACAAAATGAACAGTGTTAGTAAGTAAAACATACCGTGCCAGAGGGATATACAATCTGTGCAGAAAAATAAAGCCGAGAGGGGGAAGTGGCTTGCAGTTTAGAGTGGTCATGGAAAGTCATGCCGAGAAGTTCAGATTGATCAGAATCCTGAAGGGGTGGGGGAGTGAATGGGCGCAGAACTGGGGTGGAGGGAGGATGTTCTGGGTTGGGGGGACGTGGGTTCCCAGGCCCTGAGGCTTTAGTGCTGGGGAGGGAAGAGGTGCTGGCCTCGAAGTGGGACGTAACTGGGAGGCTAGTTGGGGCCAGGCACAAGCCTCATTTATCAGCATGAGGGGTTAGACTAGACTGTGGAGGCAGGTGGGAGCCATTGAAGACTGTGGGGTAGTGTTGATGTCATGGCCGAGACCCCCAGGGTCTCAGAGCTTGGCATCTGTTAGGTGTAGTTGTTTGATTACTACACAAAGGAAACTCCAGTGTTGTGGGAAGTGTGCAAATGTATTTTTCAAACATGTTCTTAAGATTGCTTAATCTTTTGTTTTTAATTATTACTTTTATTTATTTACTTCTGGCTGCGTTGGGTCTTCGTTGCTGTGCGCGGTCTTTCTCTAGCTGTGAAGCACGTGGGCTACTCTTCGTTGCTGTGCGTGAGCTTCTCATTGCGGTGACTTCTCTTGTTGCGGAGCACGGGCCCTAAGCGTGTGGGCTTCAGTAGTTGTGGCTCACGGGCTCTAGAGCGCAGGCTCAGTAGCTGTGGTACACAGGCCTAGTTGCTCCACGGCATGTGGGATCTTCCCGGATCGGGGCTCGAACCCGTGTCTCCTGCATTGGCAGGTGGATTCTTAACCACTGAGCCACCAGGGAAGTCCCTGCTTAATCTTTTTATGTCTCGTTATATTTGCTTGTATGGTCTATATCACGTGAATCTCAGGGATTAAATCATTACTGTACAAATCAAAGTTCTCCCAAGCGATAATATTCATTTCTTGACATACCCTAAGGCAAGAGTCCTGCTTTTCATTGTCCCCTTATCTACATTTGCTTCTAGGAGGAGAGTTTCAGGTTGAATTTCAAGGACTTGATGCCTTTAAGAATCAATGTATCAGACAAGCCCTGTGTGGCATGAGGTTTCTAAATAGGCCACAGCTCTCTGATTCTCATTTCTACCCCGCCCCACCCCGGTACGCGGGCCTCTCACTGTTGTGGCCTCTCCCGTTGCAGAGCACAGGCTCCGGACGCGCAGGCTCAGCGGCCATGGCTCACGGGCCCAGCCGCTCCACGGCACGTGGGATCTTCCCGGACTGGGGCACAAACCCGCGTACCCTGCATCAGCAGGCGGACACTCAACCACTGCGCCACCAGGGAAGCCCTCTTTTTTTTTGGGGGGGCGGGGGGGCCATGCCGTGTGCCTTGCGGGATCCTAGTTCCCTGACCAGGGATTGAACCCCAGCCCCTGCAGTCACCGAGTCCTAACCACTGGACTGCCAGGGAATTCCCTGATTCTGGTATCTAATTTATAACACTTCTTTCCATATAAACATACAGTAGCAATGTGGATTTTAATGATGTTTTAAGAAAAAAAAAGATCTGGACATACCCATCAAACTTTCACTTAACCACGAAACTGGGCACATAAAAAAAATGTTCATTGAATATTGCTGGCAACTTGTACTTTGTTGCCAGGACCAGATAGCAGGAGATCCATGGAGTGTGTAGGGATAAATAAGATCACACATAGAGATAATCTTGCTTCCCCCCAAAATTTAAAGGTTTGGGATTGAGGGCTTGATATTTGGGGATGATATTTCTTTGTAGAACAGTATCAGAGTTAGTGGTAAGGATCAGTTAGAAATATAATTGTTGGAATTAAAGGTGATCACTCTTTCACTTCTTACCATCTTCTACTTTGTTTACTTTGAAGAATTCAGATAAATTACTAAGGTGAGGTTCACAGCAGGGCCCAAGTTGATTTGCAAAGACATTTCCTTCAAAATGATTGCTAACTGATTTCACTAATTCATTATCCTGAAAAGATTCCTTAGTGCTACTTACAGATCATTACACCTTTTAGAAATCATTACTTTCGCCTCAGGAGTATTGCTTTATGTGGAGGCATTATTGCTTTCACAAGGAAACCTTTGTTTCCTGGATGATAGAATAGTTGAGGTCATGTTTAGATTGTTGGGTTTTCTGTTCTTGGATGTTTCCAAAGGTTCTCCAGCAACTCCATCGTCTTGGCTGAGAAGGTGTCAGAGAGGCTTTGCCAGCCCTTGTGGTGATGACCGTCCGCCATGGGTCTCTAGGCTATATTCACTCGAGATGGACATCTCCAGTGTGAGATGGAAAAATAGCAGTGTTTCTCTCTTTCTTTTCCCTGGTGCTTGGGTTCTTTAGACTCACTTGGACTTGACATTTTGTCCAACCATTCGACCACCTTACTTCCCTATTTCTTCAATTCCTCTTGTTGCCTGTTTGGTGATATAAGTCTGTGTGGAATTCAGACCTCGTTGCTTAGCTTTCTTCCTCAGCTAAATGTGTAAGTCTATGGAAAGCACCTAGTAAGGTCCCTGGCTCAGGAATTGTTAGCTGTTATCAGAAGATTTGACTGGCGGGGTAGGTATGAAATGTGCTTCATTATCTGTGCTAACTGTTCAGCTAGTATAATGAAAAATGTATATCTTTCAAAGTGGTTATTTTCAGAATATCATGCTCATTTTGTTGTTCTTGTGTGAAATTCTGGTCACATTTCTTCTTCTCCCTGTCGTGATTTACACTGTTGGATGAGTACAGCCAAGAAAAAAAGGCATTCCCACATCTAGCCTTCTGTTTGACTCTTGGTCATTTGACTAACAGATTTTAGGGTAGAGCATACATTAATATTTATAAAATGATACTGTGTGTTATATCCACAAGTACCTTTCTGGCAAGAGGCATTAACTTGCGTCACATTATCTAATTATGGTCATGATAGACAAAAGTGGTAGGAAGGGAGATAATAGAGTTTATTATTTAAGTTATTATTTATCCAACATGGTTGAGGAATATTACACTTGTTCACTCATTTGACATGTAAATGTTTGATATGTGGAAGTGTTGGGTAATAAAATGTTGAGGCTAAAAGAAAATGTGAGTTAGTATTAATATTTCAGAAGTAGGAAGACCGAGATCCAAAGATGTTTCTCAGTTATTTCTGAATAATTGACTTTCCTCCTACCACCAAACTTACTTTCCAGAAAAAGTTTGGCACTTAAAGATTCAGATTGCTTTGCTTAAGTTCAGGTCCTCCTGTTCCTGTTTATTCCTTCTGCAGATGTTTATTTTGCTAAGCTACTATTTGCAAGCCCTATGATAGCCCAGTGATAAAAAGAACCCACTTTCTGGTGGAGATTAGATGAGCAATTTCATTATACTGCCGTAAGCGAAATAATTTTAATGGATGTATAACAGAACTCCTACAGAGGAGACAATTCTTGATTTAGTCCCTATATAGAGCAGATGAAACCTGGAGAAAGTATTAAAGACTGAATAGGAGCTTTCAAAGCAGGTGAAGAGAAGCAGCTTTCTAGCCAGAGAGAACACCTTGTGCGAAGCCCAGGGGTCAGGAACAGTATGGGTCATTTGGGAGCACATCATTATGAAGTATTGCTGTAGTTAAGTGGGGAAGAGTGGAAGAGATGAGGGTGAAGAAGTGGACTGGGACCTAAACAGGCTTTGTGTTCCATGCCAGGGACTGGAATGGCCAGATGTTGGACTTTCTTTGGAGACCGTTGCTTCCCAATTCTGTATCCTTAAGAAGTTTGATAGGCATATTCTTTTTTTTTTTTTTTTTTTTTGCGGTACGCAGGCCTCTTACTGTTATGGCCTCTCCCGTTGCGGAGCACAGGCTCCGGACGTGCAGGCTCAGTGGCCATGGCTCACGGGCCCAGCTGCTCCGCGGCATGTGGGATCTTCCCGGACCGGGGCACGAACCTGTGTCCCCTGCATCGGCAGGTGGACTCTCAACCACTGCGCCACCAGGGAAGCCTGATAGGGCTATTCTTATAACACCCTCACTAGGTGTTATTTACACCAAAGCACCTCTGTAGGAGAATAAAACACTGTGAGCCAGGTACCTAAGGGATGGATAATCCCCTGGCTTGAAGGACGGCTTTTAGAGGATCTAGATGAAGAGAGGAAATGTGAAAGAATTAGGTACTTCTCCAAGATAATTTTTCCCTCAACTAAGATGTATCAATTTTTAAGCAGCAGTACATTTGATAACAAAATCAATATTCTTTGAAGCTGGTTAAACAAGGGGTTACATGTTTTAGTGGACATTCATGCTCAGAGAAGACTTTGTTGCTTAATAATGACATGTGCCTGACCAGAAGGCCAGTCCAGCACTGCGGAAGCATGGGCCAGTGGAGGAGGCCTGAGATTTTCCTTTTAAAATATTGAGATTCAGTCTCAAAGTAGGGGAAATGTAAGGGGGTTGAGTTCTACACCATTGGGTTCAGTCAGACTAGTTGTAGCTAGGGAAGAGTTTCCATGAGCAATCAAGTATCCTGTTCTGATTATTTTAAAAAATTTCAGAAATGTAACCATTTAGTGTCTGACTTTGAGTAACTTCCTGGTAAAACCACACCAAAGAGAAACTGGTTGAAAAAATATATTTATATGTCCAAGTACCTGGATGAGGCGACATGCTATATGGGACTGTTAGTCATAAGCCATTTATGAGATATCTTAATAATCTTTTTGAAGAATTAGTTTTTATTATGTTAATCACTTCTATTGCTTTTATCTCTGTTACATTGATTTTCTCCATGTATTTATTAACTTCATCTTTCTTGTTTCTTTGGATTTGCTTTGTTGAATTTCAGTTGAATGCTTAGCTCATTTTTTTTTAACCTTTCTTATTTCCTGTGAAATTTCCCTTTAAACACTGCCTTAGCTGTGTCCCATCAATATTGACATGTGACATACCTATTGTTCTTCATTTTTAAGTATTTGATTAATTTTCCCATAATTTCCTCCCATTTAAAAAGAAACCTTTTTATCATAGAAGTTTTCAAATATATACAGAAGTAGAGGCAACTGTGTAATGACTCAGTGCTTCAGTAGTTATCAATTCAAGACCAATCCTGTTTTAATCTGTTGGGACCTCAGCCAGTAAGTCCTCTAGGATTGGAGGTGCTAGAAGGGTCCTGCAAAGCGATGTTTGTTATATTAAAAGCACCTTTGGCTTGCCTTACTCTGCACAGTGATTGTTTTACAGACCTTAAACTGGTCTGATAAATGGGAAATTATTTTAAATTTAAATTGTGACCACCATAAGCGTGTGATTCTCTGACACTGTGACCAGTAAATTGTTAGCATTGTACAGTTTCAACTAAGATGCCAGAATCAAGGAAACAAAAGGAGGACGTCTAAAGGGACCTCACAGATTACCCATCCCACCTCCGTTTTAGTGATGAAATGAATTGGAGCCGAGGGGGCCAAATGCCTTGTTCAGGGTCACTCTAATGACAAAGCTAAGGTTGTGGTCCCCTGGGCCGGGGCCTCTCCACGAGAACAGACCTCTGGGCTATCTGATTTTCTATATGCAATTGAGGGTAGATAGTCCCTAATTTAGGCAGAATTTTGAAATAGGAGAGTTGTGTTCTGTAGCCCTGGTTTCTCCTCTTCTCATCTTGCTTCATGAATTCCTTCTAGAAATACTGCTTATCTTTTCTTAAGTTCTTCTCTGTCCCCACCAGCTTCCTGTTATCAGAAAGGAAATTATCCTTCCCTTACTTAATCTTTTCCTCTGTTTCAAGATTCCTAGGAACATTTTATTCACATACTTGGTATGATTTTGGTTAGAGTAGTGGGAAATTATACTGTAAACTCCTCTTTCCTAGCATTTTAAATCCTTAGTACCTTGCTCAGTTCTTGATGTATAATAGATACCAATAACTGATTGAGGAATGAATGTTTGAAAGAAATAATGAACGAATGACTTTACATGCTATAGTTCGTCCCTGGTCCTCCTCTGATAGGTGTATTGCTGAGGTGTTGACAACGGTTACAGCAATGGAACATTTGCTTATCATTCATAAATGTTTTACTATAAATTGATTTAGTAAATTGGTTCAGTACTGTTTGTTTTTCAAAGACTTCCCCACTTGGACATAATATGAATCAGTGGTCATGTTTGTTTGTTATATATTTAGAGGTTTGCATCAGTTTAAGAGTCCTCAAAAAAAAATTGTGTGCATATTTTAGTATTTCCATTGTTTTAGATTAAGGCTTGGTCTACTCTGATACATAGTTACATATGCCTAACATAGTTTTACTTTGTGGAAATGCCTATAAAACAAATTTTTATGTCATGAATCATTTCTACTGATAACCATAATTTTGCCCTTCTTGCTTTGCACTGATTACAGCATGAGGAAGAGAGGGAAAGGGAAGCACCAGCTTTTGGATCATCCGTTTTAAGCTGGAAGGAGAGAGAATGAAAGCTCACTGCATTAGATTCCTCCTTGAGCAGGGCTGAATGCACGATAACAGCCAGTCGGGAGCTGGGGGAGTTAAGAGCAGCAATTTTACATTACACTGGAGTTTCTAGGCTGGCATGGAAAGAGATGCCAGTACTAGCTATTTGTATCTTACTGTAGCCACAGGGATATGTGAACAGCTGGAGAATTAATTTGATATATATTCCCAGCAGCCTCTCTTCTGCCAACAGAATTCCATTACTGTGAGGTTCTGAGTGTGTACTGTGAATCCGTGTCTTGCTTTTTTTTTTTGCGCTACGCGGGCCTCTCACTGTTGTGGCCTCTCCCATTGCGGAGTACAGGCTCCGGACGTGCAGGCTCAGCGGCCATGGCTCACGGGCCCAGCCGCTCTGCGGCATGTGGGATCTTCCCGGACCGGGGCACGAACCCGTGTCCCCTGCATCGTCAGGCAGACTCTTAACCACTGCGCCACCAGGGAAGCCCTGTGTCTTGCTTTTTAATATCTGCTATAGCGTGTTTCTGGTAAGTGGAATGCCACATAATGGGGTGTAGCCGTATCTTGGTTTGGAGTAAACTCCATTACCCTAAGCTGATATGAGGTAGAAAAAGGTAAGGCTCTGAGTCTACAAATGCCTTCTGCCTTCAGGAAGTTGGACATTTCAGATGAACACACAGTACTTTGTCCAATAAGTACAGTCATACCTGAAACATTTTATTCCATGTTACTGGAATTTCAGACACCAGCAAGCAGATGGAAATATATTTTGACAAGCAGAGAGGTGGAATCTGGGACCAGTTGGGCCAGGGTTGCCGTGGCTGGTTCCTTGAGCTCCTGGGCACTGAGCGGGTGTAGCCCCCGGGGCTGCTGCTTCCCAGATCTGGAGCTGGCGGTCTTTGTACATCTTCCAAGACTCCTCTTCTTTCACATCCTTTTCCCCTCTCCTACCCTGAGGATCACAACTGCTTTCTCAGTAGTCTTTGCACTTAGAATCTTTTATATCAACTGTGGAAAGAAGGAATTTCAGGCATCATCAAGAATATTGGAGAGTAGTCTGTGGAACAGAAAGACCAAGTCCAGGGTTAGACTGAAGGTGACTATTGGAAGTACAGGTGTTTCAGGTGTTTTTGCTTTGGTACCACATGTACACTCTTAAAAATTTTTTTTTTTTGCAAAATCATTCACTACACTAAAGGTAAGAGAGCTGTTGGGAAAAATAGGGATGGGGCAGATCACTCAAAACCTATGGAACTGTGAACACAGAGGATAAATATAAACAATAAGACTCCAAATAAAGCTCCTGACTTAGGTAAGCTGCTCCTAACATTTGCATCTGGAGCCTGGACAGCCCATCCTTTGCAGCCTTACACACTCATGAGCTCAGGCTGCTTCCTTCAGGGCATGGGAACCTCACAGATGTTTACTCTGAATGGAGACTAGTTTCATCAGAATTAAATATAAGATCCAGGGGTAGTTTTTTGTTTTTTTTAGTTTTTTTGGCTGTGTTGGGTCTTCATTGCTGCACGTGGGCTTTTCTCTGGTTGTGGCGAGTGGGGGCTTTTCTTGTGGAGCATGGGCTCTGGGTGCATGGGCTTCTGTAGTTGCAGCACATGAGCTCAGTAGTTGCGGCACATGGGCCCTAGAGCAAGCGGACTTCGGTAGTTGGGGCGTGTGGGCTCAGTAGTTGTGGTTCATGGGCTCTAGAGAGTAGGCTCAGTAGTTGTGGCACACAGGCTTAGCTGCTCCATGGCATGTGGGATCTTCCCGGACCAGGAATCGAGCCCGTGTCTCCTGCATTGGCAGGCAGATTCTTAACCACTGTGCTACCAGGGAAGTCCCCAGGGGTAGTTTGTTCATCATGAGTTTTTAAACACGGGAGAATATCTCTAGTTTTTTCATTTGTACATTGAACCTCCCTGGACAGTTAAATGTAGTGGAAAGTTCAACCACTAGAGCAGCCATTTCTTGCGCTAAAGGAAGGAATTTAAACAAGATTATAAGCCTTTTCTTAAGGTGTTCATTTAACTGCGAAGACTTTTCCTTTTATTGTGAGAAAACTTTCTCCTGATGTTTTTATAACATTAATGTGCTGGGGGAAGTCACACATGAGCCAACACACCTTCTGCATTATACTGACATCATTTTGTTCCAAATTATGTATAACTAAAATCACGTTAGAGAAATGTGTTTTTATGGTTCAGTAGTAACTGTTAGGGGAAGAGGTACCCAGTATCTTTTGTTATTTCTCAAACCTGGGTCCTATGCTGTCTTGGCCTAAGTGTACCAGCAAGACATGATCTTTAGAGCAGCAGTTCTCAAAATGTGGACCACAGACCCCTGGGGGGCCCTGAGACATTTTCAAGTAGTACATGAGGTCAAAGTTATTTTCACAGTAATATTAACATACTATTTGCTTTTATTCTGTGTCGACATTTGCACTGCTGGTGCAAAAACAATGCTGGTAAAACTGCTGGCATCTTAGCATGAGCAGAGGCTATGGCCCCAAACTGTGTTAGTCAGTCACCGCTCTGCACTTGCAGTAAAGTAAATACTAATAACCAAATAACAAACCAAATAAAAAATCAGTTTCCGGTCCACTTCTCTGGTGAGACAGGGCCGGGAGATGCTCTCCTCAGCTCCTTGCCTGGGTGGGCAAGTCAGGCTCTAGGGCTGGCAGAAATCCTTGTTTAGGGGTCCCATCAAGTTCTCCAGAGTGCTACAGCTGAGCAGAGCGGGTTCTTGGGACTACTGCTCTGGTGGTGCAGAAAGCCTTCTTGGAATCTGACATGACATCACTTTCGGACTGTTGGCCAGCTGCTCCTGACTTGGCCACATGGAGGCTCAGACTGTCCCAGTCTCTGAACTGAAGGGAACCAACACTATTAGCATATCTCTCACCACCATGAATGCAAGGTATTTCAATGAGGAGTATCAGGAGGACATCTACAAATCCCAGACTGGCATGTGTAAGTTCTGAGGAATGGTGGAATAACCCAATGTATCTGGGTGGCCTTTGGAGACAGCTGAGACAGAGCTACAACAGGGAAGTGGCTGGCAATCAACTCATAGCCCACCTTCTGCAGCCGTGTGACTGACAAGGTCTTGGTGCCCTGGCCGGCTGTCAGGCCTAAGCCTCTGAGGTGGGAGAGCTGAATTCAGGACATTGGTCCAACAGAGACCTCCGGCCCCACGTGATATCAATCGGTGAGAGCCCTCCCAGAGATCTCTGTCTCAACACTAAGACCCAGCTCCACTCAATGACCAGCAAGCTCCAGTGCTGGACACCCCATGCCAAACAACTATCAAGACAGGAACACAGCCCCACCCATTAGTAGAGAGGCTGCCTAAAATCATAATAAGTTCACAGATACGTCAATACACCACTGCACTCGGTCTTGCCCACCAGGAAGGCAAGATCCAGCCTTATCCACCACAACACAGGCACCAGTCCCCTCCGCCAGGAAGCCTACACAACCCACTGAACCAACCTTAGCCACTGGGGGCAGACACCAAAAACAAGGGAACAACAAACCTGCAGCCTGTGAAAAGGAGACCCCAAACACAGTAAGTTAAGCAAAATGAGAAGACAGAGAAATACACAGCAGATGAAGGAGCAAGGTAAAAACCCACCAGACCAAACAAATGAAGAGGAAATAGGCAGTCTACCTGAAAAAGAATTCAGAGAATTCTTTTTATGAATGATAGTAAAGATGATCCAAAATCTTGGAAATAGAATGGAGAAAATACAAGAAACGTTTAACTAGGACCTGGAAGAACTAAAGAGCAAACAAACAATGATGAACAACACAATCAATGAAACTAAAAATTCTCTAGAAGGAATCAATAGCAGAATAACTGAGGCAGAAGAATGGATACGTGACCTGGAAGATAAAATAGTGGAAATAACTACTGCAGAGCACAATAAAGAAAAACGAATGAAAAGAATTGAGGACAATCTCAGAGACTTCTGGGACAACATTAAATGTGCCAACATTCAAATTATAGGAGTCCGAGAAGAAGAGGAGAAAAAAAAGGGACTGAGAAAATATTTGAAGAGTTTGTAGTTGAAAACTTCCCTAATATGGGAAAGGAAATAGTCAATCAAGTACAGGAAGCAGAGAGAGAGTCCCATACAGGATAAATCCAAGGAGAAACACGCCAAGACACATATTAATCAAACGATCAAAACTTAAATTAAAAATATTAAAAGCAGCAAGGGGAAAGCAACACATAACATACAAGGGAATCCTCATAAGGTTAACAGCTGATCTTTCAGCAGAAATTCTGCAAGCCAGAAGGAAGTGGCAGGACATATTTAAAGTGATGAAAGGGAAAAACCTACAACCAAGATTACTCTACCCAGCAAGGATCTCATTCAGATTTGATGGAGAAATTAAAACCTTTACAGACAAGCAAAAGCTGAGACAATTCAGCACCACTGAACCAGCTTTACAACAAACACTAAAGGAACTTCTCTAGGCAGGAAACACAAGAGAAGGAAAAGACCTACAATAACAAACCCAAAACAATTAAGAAAATGGTAATAGGAACGTATATACTGATAATTACCTTAAATGTAAATGGATTAATGCTCCAACCAAAAGACATAGACTGGCTGAATGGATGCAAAAAGAAGACCCGTATATATGCTGTCTACAAGACACCCACTTCAGACCTAGGAACACATACAGACTGAAAGTGAGGGGATGGAAAAAGATATTCCATGCAAATGGAAATCAGAAGAAAGCTGGAGTAACAATTCTCATATCAAACAAAATAGACTTTAAAATGAAGACTATAACAAGAGACAAGCAAGGACACTACATAATAATCAATGGATCAATCCAAGAAGAAGATATAAAAATTGTAAATCTTTATGCACCCAACATAGGAGCACCTCAATACATAAGGCAAATGCTAACAGCCATAAAAGGGGAAATCGACAGTAACACAATCATAGTGGGGGACTTTAACACCGACTTTCACCAATGGACAGATCATCCAAAGTGAAAAAAAATAAGGAAACACAAGCTTTAAATGATACATTAAACAAGGTGGACTTAATTGATATTTAGAGGTCATTCCATCCAAAAACAACAGAATACACTTTCTTCTCAAGTTCTCATGGAACATTCTCCAGGATAGATCACATCTTGGGTCACAAATCAAGCCTTCGTAAATTTAAGAAAATTGAAATCCTATCAAGTATCTTTTCCGACCACAATTCGTAAGACTAGATATCAATTACAGGAAGAAAACTGTAAAAAGTACAGACACATGGAGGCTAAACAATACACTACTACATAACCAAGAGATCACTGAAGAAATCAAAGAGGAAATCAAAAAATGCCTAGAAAGAAATGCCAATGAAAATACGATGACCCAAAACCTATGGGACGAAGCAAAAGCAGTTCTAAGAGGGAAGTTTATAGCAATACAATCCTACCTCAAGAAACAAGAAACATCTCAAATAAATAACCTGACCTTATACCTAAAGCAATGAGAGGAAGAACAAAAAAACCCCAAAGTTAGCAGAAGGAAAGAAATCATAAATCAGATCAGAAATAAATGAAAAAAAAATGAAGGAAATGATAGCAAAGACCAATAAAACCAAAAGCTGGTTCTTTGAGAAGATAAACAAAATTGATAAACCATTAGCCAGACTCATCAAGAAAAAAAGGGAGACGACTCAAATCAATAGAATTAGAAATGAAAAAGGTGAAGTAACAATTGACACTGCAGAAATATAAAGGATCATGAGAGATTACTACAAGCAACTCTATGCCAATAAAATGGACAACCTGGAAGAAATGGACAAATTCTTAGAAAAGCACAACCTTCTGAGACTGAACCAGGCAGAAATAGAAAATATAAACAGACCAATCACAAGCACGGAAATTGAGACTGTGATTAAAAATCTTCCAACAAACAAAAAGCACAGGACCAGATGGCTTCACAAGTGAATTCTGTGAAACATTTAGAGAAGAGCTAACACCTATCCTTCTCAAACTCTTGCAAAATATAGCAGAGGGAGAAACACTCCGAAACTCATTCTATGAGGCCACCATCACCCTGGTATCAAAACCAGACAAAGATGTCACAAAAAAAAACCTACAGGCCAATATCAGTGTTGAACATAGATGCAAAAATCCTCAACAAAATACTAGCAAACAGACTCCAACAGCACATTAAAAGGATCATACACCATGATCAAGTGAGGTTTATCGCCAGATTGCAAGGATTCTTCAATATACACGAATCAATCAATGTGATAAACCATATTAGCAAATTGAAGGAGAAAAACCATTATCATCTCAATAGATACAGAAAAAGTTTTTACCAAAATTCAACACCTATTTATGATAAAAACCCTCCAGAAAGTAGGCATAGAGGGAACTTACCTCAACATAATAAAGGCCATATATGACAAACCCACAGCCAACATCGTTCTCAATGGTGAAAAACTGAAACCATTTCCACTAAGAGTAGGAACAAGACAAAGTTGCCCACTCTCACCACTATTATTCAACGTAGTTTTGGAAGTTTTAGCCACAGCAATCAGAGAAGAAAAAGATATAAAAAGAATCCATATCAGAAAAGAGGAAGTAAAGCTGTCACATTTTTGCAGATGACATGATACTATGCATAGAGAATCCTAAAGATGCTACCAGAAAACTCCTAGAGCTAATCAATGAATTTGGTAAAGTAGCATGATACAAAATTAATGCACAGAAATCTCTTGTATTCTTATACACTAATGATGAAAAATCTGAAAGAGAAATTAAGGAAACACTCCCATTTACCATTGCAACAAAACAAATTAAATGCCTAGGAATAAACCTACCTAAGGAGATAGAAGACCTGAATGCAGAAAACTGTAAGACACTTGTGAAAGAAATTAAAGGTGAAACAGACAGAAGGAGAGATATACCATGTTCTTGGATTGGAAAAATCAACATTGAGAAAATGACTATACTACCCAAAGCAATCTACAGATTCAATGCAATCGCTATCAAACTACCACTGGCATTTTTCACAGAACTAGAACAAAAAAGTTCACAATTTGTATGGAGACACAAAAGACCGTGGATAGCCAAAGCAATCTTGAGAAAGAAAAACAGAGCTGGAGAAGTCAGGCTTCCAGACTTCAGACTATACTACAAAGCTACAGTAATCAAGACAGTCTGGTACTGGCACAAAACCAGAAATATAGATCTACGGAACAGGATAAGATAAACCCGCACACATATGGTTACCTTATTTTTTCTTTTTTCTTTTTTGTAGTACGCAGGCCTCTCACTGTTGTGGCCTCTCCTGTTGTGGAGCACAGGCTCCGGACGTGCAGGCTCAGCAGCATGGCTCACGGGCCCAGCTGCTCTGCGGCGTGTGGGATCTTCCCGGACTGGGGCACAAACCCGCGTCCCCTGCATCGGCAGGTGGACTCTCAACCACTGCGCCACCAGGGAGTTACCTTATCTTTGATAAAGGAGGCAAGAATATACAATGGAGAAAAGACAGCCTCTTCAGTAAGTGGTGCTGGGAAAACTAGACTACATGTAAAAGAATGAAATTAGAATACTTCCTCACACCATATACCAAAATAAACTCATAATGTATTAAAGACCTAAATGTAAGACCAGAGACTATAAAACTCTTAGAGGAAAACATAGGCAGAACACTCTATGACATAAATCACAGCAAGATCCTTTTTGACCCACTTAGAGAAAGAGAAATAAAAACAAAAATATACAAATGGGACCTAATGAAACTTAAAGGATTTTGCACACCTAAGAGAGCCATAAACAAGATGAAAGGACAACCCTCAGAATGGGAGAAAATATTTGCAAACAAAGCAACTGACAAAAGGTTAATCTCCAAAGTATACAAGCAGCTCATTCCGCTCAATATGAAAAAAACAAACAACCCAATCCAAAAATGGGTAGAAGACCTAGACATTTCTCCAAAGAAGATATACAGATTGCCAACAAACACATGAAAGGATGCTCAACATCAGTAATCATTAGAAAAATGCAAGTCAAAACTGCAATGAGGTATCACCTCACACCAGTCAGAATGGCCATCATCAAAAAGTCTACAAACAATAAATGCTGGAGAGGGTGTGGAGAAAAGGGAACACTTTTGCACTGTAGGTGGGAATGTAAATTGATACAGCCACTAAGGAGAACAGTATGGAGGTACATTAAAAAACTAAAAATAGAACTACCATATGACCCAGCAGTCCCAATGCTGGGCTTATATACCAGTGAGAAAACCATACTTCAAAAAGAATCACGTACCACAGTGTTCATTGCTGCACTGTTTACAATAAGCAAGACATGGGAGCGATGTAACTGTCTATCGACACTTGATGATGAATGGATAAAGAAGATGTGGCATGTGTATGCAATGGAATATTACTCAGCCATAAAAAGAAATGAAATTGAGTTATTTGTAGTGAGGTGGATGGACCTAGGGTCTGTCATACAGAGTGAAGTAAGTGAGAAAGAGAAAAACAAATACCATATGGTAACACATATATATGGAGTCTAAAAAGAAAAAAATGGTTCTGTAGAACCTATGTGCAGGATAGGAATAAAGACATAGACGTGGAGAGTGGACTTGAGGACACGAGGAGGGGGAGGGGTGGGCTGGGACGAGGTGAGAGTGTGGCATGGACATACTCTACCACATGTAGAATGGATGGCTGGTGGGAAGCAGCTGCATAGCACAGGGAGATTAGCTCGGTGCTTTGTGACCACGTAGAGAGGTGGATAGGGAGGGTGGGAGGGAGACACAAGAGGGAGTGGATATGGGGATATGTGTATACATATAGCTGATTCACTTTGCTATACAGAAGAAGCTAACGCACCATTGTAGAGCAATTATAGTCCAATAAAGATGTTGGGGAAAAAAATCAGTTTCCTTTAAGAATGCCCTTTATTGAATCAGTACAAGTTATTAATTTTATTAAATTTCAACTCTTGATTATACATCTTGTGAACGAAATGGGAAGAATGGATGAAATAATTCTGCCTACTGAAGTCCCACGGTTGTCTCGAGGTAAAATATCATTTCCTGGTTTCTTCTAAATATCCAAGTGGAGATGTCAGGTTAGCAGTTAGTTATAACTGACTCTTCGCTGGAGTACTCACATATTTGCATATATTTGAACATGCATGAATTCTAATTCATACATGAAATTATTACATTTCTTTCATTTTGTATATAGAGAAAATCACATTCGGATTTGGTATCTTGCAGAAGTTACAAACTTAAAAATACATTTGCAGAGGTATCTCAATTATCTTGACCTTTCAGCCTTGGAGACTACATCTTGTCGCATGGAGAGCACTAGGAAAAAACTACTTGATATAAATAGTTAAAGGGCAATACTCTTGTTTTTATCCCCCCGCCCCTTGTTCTTAAAGTCCTGACTAGTCCAAGGAGAAATCAGAAACTATATCAGAATCAGAATCTTGATCCTTGTGCTGTATATGTGGATTTACTTAGGAAAAGAGATTTTAAAACATCAAATTTGCCAAGTGCTGTCAGTGGCACTGTTAGGCTCAGATTTGATTTCTGTATAATCAGACTTTACTAAATGTTTGCTTTCAATCCCTGTTGGATGGCTGTTACAGTAAAGTATAATGTTCTGTAATAGAAAAACATAAAAGCATTTGTCTCATAAACATGTTGTACTTGATCCTATAAAGCAGTGGTTGCTAAGGGAACTATTTGCCAAGAAGAAAAAGTATTGATTAGGATGAGGGCATAGAAATGAAAGGGTTTCCTCTCAAAAAAGAAAAGAAGAGCATGTAAGACATTTTTGGCTTTAGAGTCAGATGCCTCCTGACTGGACAGGGTGGCCATGACATTTCCTGAGGGGGTGGTCAGGCTTACCTGTGCACGATCAGGTGCAGCCTGTCGCTGTTGCCAAGAGGCTTCTGCTGAGAACAGTAAGGAGCTGGAGAGGGCATTAAGGGAAGTTGCCTTTTAATTCTGATTCCACAGTCAGGGGATATGGTCTTCCTGTGGGGAGGCAGAGAAAAACACCTGGCAGTGAAAACAAATTGGCCCTAAGATGGACTTCTTGGAGGGGCTGTTGATGCCAGCCAGCTGATAAGAGGCTGAAGTCTAGAGCTGAACTGGGAAAGAGACTAATGACAGTTGATGCCTAGAGAGAAAGGTACCAAAGTATGTCTGAGCATTTCTTCAAAATGCCTGCCTCATTAATGCTTCACTAATAAGGTTTTTGAATAAGATTTTTATTATGTAAACATGTTCATTATAATGAAACATGTTTTCCTTGTTATACATCTATGCATTTGTTTCCAAGACATTTTCTGTTTAAAAAAAAAAAAGGGCTTCCCTAGTGGCGCAGTGGTTGAGAGTCCGCCTGCTGATGCAGGGGACACGGGTTCGTGCCCCGGTCTGGGAAGATCCCACATACTGCGGGGTGGCTGGGCCCGTAAGCCATGGCCGCTGAGCCTGTGCTCCGCAATGGGAGAGGCCACAACAGTGAGAGGCCCGCGTACCGCAAAAGAAACCCCAAAAAAGCATAGTCAACAGCATTGACCATACCAGTGCCATGGAAAACTAGATAGAGTTACTGAACACTTGTACTAAGTCCTGGGGTTAAGGGGGTTCAAAGTTGGATAAGACCTGGCTCCTCCTGCACATGAGGACTCTTTGTCTAATGGGGAAGTTAGACTTGCGTGAAACCATTATTGGAAAGGGTAAGAGGTGTGCACAGGTGTTTGTAGGAGCGTGGAGGATAGAGCGCTCAGAGTTGGAGAAGACTTCTCAAAGAGGTAACATGTGACTTGGGTCTTGAAAAATGAATAGGAGTTATCGAGAGGAAGGAGAGAAAGAGGTGTTCCAGGCGATGACATTCTGTGAGCAAAGGCATGGGAACATTTATTGAGGGTTTGTAGTGAGAATCTGTGTGCTTATTGGAGCATTAGGATGTTTGGACTTTTTCTTGTTAGCAAGAGAGAACCAATGAGCAGGCTTGTCTTTTTTTTTTTTTTTTTGTGACACGTGGGCCTCTCACTGTTGTGGCCTCTCCCGTCGCGGAGCACAGGCTCGGACGCGCAGGCCCAGTGGCCATGGCTTACGGGCCCAGCCGCTCCGTGGCATGTGGTATCCTCCCGGACCGGGGCACGAACCCATGTCCCCTGCATCGGCAGGCAGACTCTCAACCACTGCGCCACCAGGGAAGCCCCAGGCTTGTCTTCTGAGGAAGATGATGCTGGTTGACAGTGTGGGAAATGGGGTAGTGCAAGGAGACAGAGGATGCTGCAGTGGTTCAGGAGAGTGATGTCTTCAGGGAGTTCCAGTTACGATGGAGGGAAGGGATGTTTATTGTGGAAAAAAAAATCTGCCTCAGAATCCATTTGATTTGGTGATACATTAACTGCATATATTTACAAAGATAGTAATAAGGATTTCTTGGAATATGGGACGGGAAAGAGGAGAAATACAGTTTTTCAGTAGTTCAAATGTTACTTGAGTTTCTTACTGATTTTTAGGTTCCTAGGATTGAACTAATTTTGAATTACAAATTTGAATATACAGTCAAAAGAATTTCTTTACGGTAAATTTTGCTGAACTATATTAGGCTGGTGGTACTAATAACATGTCAACAATTAAATATAGAGGTAAGAAATTGTTTACGTGAGCCATTTTGTCACGTGTTATAACCAAAGACTAAATTATCACCTACTTTACTGTGTTGAGTTGTTTCAGTATATTCTATTCTGGTTTTCCTTTCAAAGTAATTTAGTAATTTCACTGTTGTCTTGAAGATAGGAATGTCCCTTTGTGTGTATACATGTTATATACCTGTCATTTCTAAAGACCAAATACAGGCTAAATAGGAAAATAAATCTTAAAACAGATACCTTGTGTTTTTGTTTAAACTTCTAAAATTGTTTTACTAAAAGATGAAGCTTTGATCAAATAAGAGAGCCTGATCTTCTGAAATCAAAACACAGGAAATTTTCTACTCTCCCTTTTCAAATAATCACCCTGAAGCTCTTTATTTTGTAAATGATATCCTTCTAAAGACCTCTTGACAAGAAAATTATTTATCTCAGTGAGGGAGAACAGTCTTTTCCTGACTTAGGCAGTAAGTCTACGATGTCACCAGAAGGAAAAGTTAGCCTTATAAAAATTATAGCCATTTGTTTGCGCTGTCTTTTGTGAAAAGACATTCTTAAGATGTCTTTATACCTGCCTTACTTTGAGCAGCAAGTTTAAGGATCTTAAATTCAAGCACTTTTGAAAGATTCTCTCCAGATATGGTTATCAGAAACATGTTTACTATTTAATAGTCAGTGCCCAGTTAAGGTGCGATAAAGTATCTATTAAAGATAATGTTAAGAGGGGGGAAAACTCATAACATCACAGAGACTGAGAGAAATAGTCTGGTTTCCTACAAGAGGCATTTCAACTATGAGGAATATTATTAAGGATTGAGTCTTGCTGTGGTTCTGTCATGTTTGTTTCATTTGTCTGAACTTGTTCCCGTGAAAGTTGGTTTTAAAATCTATTTCTTACAGTCAACTCCATTTCATGACCCCGGACCCTGATATGGTCTCAGCCGCAGACTTTGACGACCTCAGCCTCTCACTAGGCTGTCGCCCTTAGTTTTGTTTGTTGTTGTTTCTGGCTTTGGTTGTGGGCAGTAATGGACATTAGCATTTGTACTGAAGTGCATTGGAGGGCACCTCCTCCGTTGTATCCCATTCCTGACTCCTTGGGTGGTGTCTGTTTACATTTATTAGCACTGCCTTGATATATGAAGTTGCAGAGCTGTTTTAAACCTGAAGCTGGTCTCTACCAGATGGGGTAAAAAATTTCGGGGTTTTTTGGAATAATTTTGTAGATTGACAGATGTAGTTTTATTGAACATGGGAAAATCCTGGAATCTTTGTTTAAAATGAAGAAATTTAAAGGAATCTCAATTGTTTCTGTAATAACACATCAGAGGAGTAGTGGTTTTTGATCAGAAACGTTTGTATATATAGCTAGTTAATGTTGACGTGTATGGGTATATTTCAGTCTTCTCTTTTTTTAGGAGGTTGGGTTTCATTCATTTGTAAAACTGCAGCCAAACTGTGTTTCGTAAATTGAGGTGTCAAAATCGGATGTTAATCTTGACATCCTCGCACATTTTTGCTTTCAGACAGGCCTTTTTTTTTTTTTTTTTTTTGGCGGTACGTGGGCCTCTCCCGTTGTGGAGCACAGGCTCCAGACACACAGGCTCAGCGGCCATGGCTCACGGGCCTAGCCGCTCCGGGGCACGAACCCGTGTCCCCTGCATCGGCAGGCGGACGCTCAACCACTGCGCCACCAGGGAAGCCCTCAGACGGGCCTTTGAATGAAGCTAACAAGCAAACATTATGTGGTTGTTAATTGTTTTACAGATGAGAACTGGGATGATGACCAACTGCTTGGTTTTGAACCATGCAATGAAAACCTTGTCTCTGGCTGCAATATAATCAATGGGAAATGTGAGTGTGACACCATTCGAACCTGTAACAATCCCTTTGAGTTTCCAAGGAAGGATATGTGCCTTTCAGCTTTAAAGAGGATTGAAGGTAAGTACCCATTTTCAGTCATAAGTGTTAGCATTGTGTAACTCTGAGCAGTGATGATATTTGAGCTGGAAAAGGCAAAGACAAGCTTAGAGCGATTGGTAGCTTTGATGATCTCAAACAAGATGCAGAATGTTGACTAGGTACGGACGTGATGGCATATGTGTGTCTGTGTGTCCACGCACGTGTGTGTTTCCTGAAAGCGGTGGGATGGTCATGCTGCGGTAGTATGGCCAGGATCGTTTGTGCCAGCCTGCCTAGGTCACCTCTGCATAGTGGATGATTTCACATGTGGCATGCTTGAGGTCAGCATCTGTTGTTACCACGTCCATTCCGCGTGATTTACCATAGGATGGTGCTCCATGAGGAGAGCGCTAATTAGAAATGCAGCTCATCTGGCAAGAACGTGCATCTCTTTAGAAGAGGTGGGAGATTTGTGCAGTGGCGATCGGAGGCTGAGATTGGCTCAAAATCATATAGGTGTGGATGGGTCATTGGGTGCTTCCCCTCTGGAATGAAGTCAGAAATCACATTAAAATAACAAAATAACATGGCCCATAACTTTTATACATTCATGCATAAAACCTAGAAAAGAAATTTAGGAATTGAAAACATGAAGTAATCAAGTAATTAGGGGTGGCATGCCCAGAGCTGAGTGCCGTGCCTTGCCACCAGAATTAACAGGGGATGTGGCATGGGCTTGAGTCTCAGCCCTGCCCCTGATCAGCATTGAACTCTTGCTGAGCCCCAGGTTCTGCTCAGGGAAAAAAGAAGACTGAACGAGACTTTCTTAAATATACCTTTTGTCTCTACAATGATGCTGCTCAAAGATGGAGAAGTTGGTAATATAGTTTGGAATACCCAGGATTTTCCAAGTCCAAAATCAAACTTATAAGGGCAGTAGAGCAAGTGCTGAAGTTTTTGAATTGTATTAAATTTCTCAGACATATTAAATGGTAGTAAAGAATGGGAAATGTGCAGTAGCCTCTAAAATAGCATTTCTCTTTGTGTTTACCAATGCTGCTGAATCTTTAAAAGAGAGTACAATAGAAAACAACAGAAATAAAATTTTGGGAACACAGAGAGTCCTAGATAACATTTATTCTAGTCCTTGAATTTGAAAATTGAAAAACTCAGCTCTACACAGTGGATGACTGACAAGCCAAGTTCTAACCGTGTAAAGTCTTTTTTGAATCACATTATGCCATAGACAGCACAGTTACCAAACTCGTTTTTATTGTCTTGCGGCTCTTTGCTCCCCCGTCTTCACCCCCATTGTCCACTGAAAAAATAGTAAATTTTGCCAACTTCAGTGTATAAACTTTCAGGGGTAGAGTTGAAGCAGTCAAATGTCTATTAAATTAATTATTCATACAGATTTTATCACGTCATATAAAATAATACAGCAATTTAGAGTATTACTTTTTGCTGTTCTTATATTTCACAGAACTGTTTTAGTCATATTTCAGATGCCTCACCGTCACTGTCATTGTCTTTGCTGGAGCTGATTTCCGTGTCATTTGACACTGTTTTCTGAGCACACCCTCTTTATTGCCATCTAAGTTGTTGGAGATGCAGCAGATTTTGAATCCAAGTTATCACAAGAAGTTTTGTTCCAAAACACGGTGTCTTTTCACATAAAACTAGGACGGTTACATTTTTAATTAGTGAGGTGTGTATTTTTGATCTTTACAGTGTGGAGATTGACTATTGATTTTTCAGGTGTTTCTGAAAAGGCTGTTTACAAGATCCAGCACTTCCAATTTTGACATCATTCCCTCAGGAATAATTACTGTGGCTGATTAAATTTCTCTATGCCCCTCCTCCCCTTGTTTTTTTTTAACAGATTCTGTCTGATGGCCTCTTCATAATCCAAAAGTAGGATTGGTTGAGGTCATTTGAGGTTTATGTATCTTCCACAAATCGTACTTGTTTTTTTTTTAAATAAAGCACTCTGTGATATTTGGGGCCTTGTAAGAAATCAATATTGGGGGATTTCCCTTGCCTGAGAGATAATTTTGAAGAAAAAGGTCTACTTCTATTCAAGTATATATTGCAAATGAAAGAGTTAGTGATGGTGTACCACTGTATATGATTAAATCATTAATAAATGCAATGAAGACTTGGAATGCTATAGGCATTTAGGGCCAAAAAATTGTGACCTGGCATTATATGATAAGGTATTGTAGAGGAGGAGGAGTCTGAACAATTTGGAATTTGGATGGTGATGGATTCCAGGAAGAAGAATGATACGGACAGAAGAATAAAATGTACAAGTGAGAGTTGCTTGACTTACATGAAAGACACTTGGGAAATGAATCTAAAAGAGCAAGTTTATTTTTTTTGGCCATGGCGATGAAAGCGCCAAATCCTAACCACAAGACCACCAGGGAACTCCTGTAAAAGAGCAAGTTTTTATGTTGATAGGTAATAGGAACTAAAAATGGGGAGGCAGGACCGGACCAGATGATGAAATGTCTTCCACGTGGCTCAGGAAGGTTAGGCCTGGTGATAGGAGCTGTCAGGAATCACTGTAGGTTTATGAGCCGACAGCAGCAGAGCGTGGAGAAATCAGTGTTAGGCAGATTGGGGTTTTGGGGCGTGGAAGGAATTTGCAGGTGGAGCTTCTGTTGGAGAGCTGTTTCTGTTATTTAGATGTGGTGTCACAAGAGACTGGTCTAGGGGATGGCCGGGGAAAAGGAAGAGATGGAAACACGCCATTTTGATGGAAGAACGTCCAGTATCTGCTAACAGACAAGGGAGGGATGAAAATACAAAGATGATTCTGGGGTTCCTAACGTGAAAGAGTAGAAGAATGATAGTACGAGAAACAGAAATGGGAAAACCTCTCAAAAGGTGGAACTGAAAAATGAGGTGGTTGTTTTAGAGGGATTTAGGGTCAAGAGACACTTTAAAAATACGGAAGATATTACAGCATGTTTGAATGATGACAAGAATGATCTAGTAAAAAGAGAGAAACTGATAATGTAAGAAAGATGATGACTGCAGGAGCAAAGTCTTTGAGGAGGGAGAGGAGCAAAATTGTTCCTGTTTCTCAGAGATGCATAAAACAAGGTCATCAGCTGACATTGAGGTGGAAGAAGGGGTGTGAAAAATTGGGGAGGGAGAGGAAATGGAAAATAGAAATCTCAGAGGGAGGACGAGTGAATTAAGTAGGGAAATGTATTAGGGTGGCCTGCTAGTGCTGATGGCTTACTTGAGGTTATAAATTTGAAGGGAGACCAGCCAGCACAGTTGTGCGCTTTTCCCCAGCTCTGGTGCATGCAGTGGAGGTGGAGGGTTAGGATTAACCAGGGTTAGGATTTTTCCTGATGAGTCTGATATAAAGAGAAGGGTACTGAGATTGAGAGTTACGCAAGAGAGCGCTTATGGTGACTGGCCATGCCATTGCTGCTGGGAAGGATACAGCAGCAGTCAGTAGCGAAGGAACAGAGGCAGAAGTTCTGTAGATAAATGCAACACCTGCGTGTAGTTGGTACATCATGTGATTGCATGTGCTTTAGGCAAACAACGTGTTATTTTTTTAAGGAGAAGAGGAAGAATGATCTGAAATTAGTGATGAGAACAAAGAGGACCCCTACCCCACCCCCAGGATTTATGGCATGTGGGCGGTGAAGCTGTCCCCACTTGAGAGGACTTCAGGGGATAGAGAGCAGTCAGGGAGGAGTACCCAGGTTTCCATTAGAACACAGAGGTGAAGGGAACCATCTGGAGGGGAGAATGACAGCAAAGGGGATTTTGGTGATGACGGTCCACGAGTTCTAGAAGGCACAGTAGAAGGATTCAGATGGCAGGGTTGTGCAGAGCGTGGGTGATTTTGCAGAGCCAAGGAAGATGGAGTCCAGAGATGATGGATGACCTGGTAAGTTTAGACTTAGTTCTTGAGGTTTGTTATGAGAAGGTGAATAGTTAGTTCTAGTTAAAGCCTTCCTTTGAGGACTGTTCTCTGGGGCATTCTGTAATGTGAAGGTATGTATGCAGTTGGGGATGGGGCAGAAGGACTAGTGTTCTTGCCAGAGCATAATGAGATAATGTGGGTCCCCATTACTATGTTTTGTGAGCGAATTCTGAACATGAATTTTAAGCATAATTACAACAACATTTTTAGAATGTGTGGAAGTCATTGCAAGGCATTTCAATACCATATTTATAGATTTATGGAGAATAATGGCAATTTCAGGGTATTTAAAAAAGTTCTTGTGTATTATATTTGTTTAAAAGGGAGGGTATTGGTCCTGGATTTTAATGAACACATCATCATAAAGTCAGTTTGTCACAGATTTAGAGGAAATAGGATACTGGATAAACAGGCAGCCAGGCCTTTGTACGGAATAATTTGTCAGAATTATCTTTGTTTCTCTGAGGAAGAAGAGAAAGACTGATAAAGGGAATGAACTGCAAGTCATCCCACCTTGATCTTAACAAAGCTTTTAGTTTTATGCCATACTACCTATTTATCATCGGTTTGGTACCTGCTGTACCGAGCTCCACAAAAGTTAAATTGATACACCATCAGAAGAGGGGACCACATTAACAAAAACAGTACCAGCCTCTGTGGCTGCCACAAGGGTTTTCTTGAGGGGCCTCTCTGGGCTTAGTAATGGTAGTTAAAGTTGATACGAAAGACTGCCATGATACAGGGAATAAGTTGGACTTTTAAGTTTGCATCTGACTACAGGTTGGGGTAAGTAGCTTTTGTTTTCTAAAAAAATTACTATAATTCAGAGTGGTTGTAATAAAGTCGAGAAGTAATCAGAAGTATGAAATCATGCCAGATTCAGGGAAGGATGTAAAGCACCCTAGAAAACACTCGTCTGTCGATCCATCCATCAGATATTCATTGAGTGCCAAACATGTACTGGTCACAGTTCCAGTTGCTGAGGATACAGCTTTTGTGGAGCTCAGATTCAGAAGGGGAGGGGTGACAATAAACACAAAAGTGAGCAGGAAAGTATCATGGAGTATGATAAGAGCTATGAAGAGTAATCGTCAGGATGATATGATAGAGAATTACTGCGTTGACTGGGGAAGTTGTTTTAGATAAGGATGTCAGGGAAGTTTTTCATGAAGGAAGAGCATTTGACCTGAAATCTGACTGTAAGAAGGAGTTGAACTTGTGCTGATCTGAGGGGAGAGAAGTCCACGCAGAGGACACTGCAAGCGCTAAAGGTCTAAGCTGAGAGAGAGCTTGGTGTGTTGAAAGAATGTCGAAAAAGAGCAAGAAGGTCAGTGTGGCTGGAATGTCATGGGGGTGGGGGGTGAGTAAGGGCCAGGTCACACAACACCTTGTGTTAGATAACGATGAGGTGTGTGGATTTTGTGATGAGTACATAGGAAAGCTGTTAAAGGATTGTGAACAAGGGTGTAATGTAATTTGGTATGTGTTCTAAAAAATGAACATGGTAGAGAAGAGACTTGGGAGGAGGCTAGAAAGATGCAAGAATGGGAACTCGTCCACAGGTAGTGTTCAAGTAAGAGATAAGGGGGACTCAGACCTGAGAGCTGGAGATGGAGAGATGGGTGGGTTTGAGATGATTTGGAACTAGACTTGTTGATGACTTGTTGACTTGATGACTTGTTGTAGACTTGTAGACGTGGGGGTGAGAGAAAGAGGAATCCAGGAGAACTCTTAGATTTAGGGTTTAAGCAAATTGTAGTGCTCTTTACTAGGAGCAAGAGCAGATTTAAGGAGGACTGAAGAGCTTTGTTTTGGGTAAATTAAATTTGACACCGAAGTAGAGCTGTTTGTCATTTAAGTAATTTTTGATGTAATTAACTCATTAAGTAGCATTCATATACATAGCTTCATGATAAGTATACTGAGGGCTACAAAGACAGACATACATCCTTGAGGAAAAGTCAGCCCTTTCCACAAGGAGGTCTGACCTTGTTGGGAGATTCTAGAGAAAAATAAAATCAACCCAAATTCACACTGATATGTCACCAGGCAGAGTCTAGCCAAAGGGATATCTGTGTGGGATCCATAAAGTATGTTCTTAAATATACTTGTTTGACATCACACATCACATGGATTACTGGAATAGTTTGGGTGCTGTGGAACTTATTCCTGTTGGGAGCTACGCAATGAACATTTTGCAAAAGGAAGAAGACACTTGGGACTTAAAGTCCTCCTTTGTTTTAGCTGAAAGCACTTAGAGGTAATGTTTAAAGTTTTCTAATTTCAGGCTGTATTTAATTATTTTTTCTCTATAAGATATTTTAGAGAAAAGATAGTCAAAAATTGTCATGAGGTATTTTATATCGTTGTCTTACGTTGAGTGGACAAATAAGAACTCCTATACATTCATAAGAGAGGGGTAAAGCAAGGAAGGCTTTGTGGAGGAATTGGGAACCAAGTCCAACTCTGAGAAATGCATTGAGTGGTTCAACAGAAGGGAAAGGAGAATTGAAGAGCAGCATTGGGGATAAACAAGAGAGGATGGACAGAGGGAGCCAGATGGAAGGGATAAAGGTGGCAAGTCAGTGGGCTTTAGTGGCTGATTGAATTTGGAGGATGGGGAAGAGGAAGACTCCCAGATTTGGGGGGTGAGGGGTGATTGTCAAGATAGATGCTTGGCAGGGGCGTGATAGTCAGGCTATGTATAGTGGTGTCATATACTAGGATGTGGAATACAAGGAAAGCAGCCTTACGGGAGGCAGGATGAGCTGGATAGTGAGTCTGTTTTGTTACGTTTGAAGTATCTGTGGAGAATCATGGGAATAATGGGAGTTATGGGTCTGGAACTCAGAGATCTGGGCTGGAGATAAGGATTCATGAGTTATCCTCCCAGGGAGAGTACGGTGCTGTCAATGACCTTGGAGTTTATAAGTGATGGGGGGAGTATGAGCACTTTTAGGAAGATTAACGTGACAGTAATGTGCTTAATGGAGGAAAAAGAACGACTATAAGTGTTAACACACCAAAATCAAGATGAAATGACCTGTGCAGCAACGGTGGTGCCGGAAGCGTCGAGTGCTCTGTTAGTATAGTGGAAGGAAGCCTCAGAACTGTTAATGTCAGCGGACTGAAAGTTAGCCTGAAACACAGCTGTTGGCACCCAACGTAGTGGGATGCATAAAACAGAATATATCATTTTAATTAACTGATCGGTTATTTCATTGATTTGTGCCCCCTTATTCAAGAAAGACTTTACAAGTGTTTGAGTCTAGGAGAGCTGGTCAGACCCACCTGAGATTAGAGCCATCCAGAGTAGGAGTGCTAAGATGATTAAATAATGGGATAGGAAGGTGAAGAGATAGCGTTATAGTCGTAGACTCTTTGAGTCCAGAAGGATCCTCTACTCTGCATTCTCTACAAGTGCCTTCTGAGGCTGGTCCTTTCATTTTAGAGCTGCTTTAATTCTTCATTCATTCATTTGTTCACTCAAAAAGTATGTATCAAGCACATGCTATGGGTAACTGAACCTCAGATGCCACCGGTTTGACTTTGTTTTGCCTTTAACTGAAAGACCGTTTTCTAAATTGCCTGAAAGGTCAGGTGCTTAAATTGACTCGCATTTTAGATCCACTGTGGAAATTGGCTTTTGATTTTTTTTCAAGATATTTTATAAATGTCTTAAATGATATTTATAAGCATTTGTCCTTGATATTTATAAGCATTTGTCCATACATGATATGTATGCTGAAGCAGAAATTAAGGATTAGGAAGAATATGTTTATATGGGCTTTCGTATCTGTATTTTTTCTGCTGCTTAAAGCAAAGGGAAGTTTGATTTTAACATTGTAAGGTGGTATCCTCTGAAGCTAAACTAATTATGACACAGAGACAAATGGCTTCTGTTTAGTACACTTTTCTTTCAGTTTTAAAAAATCCAAATAGCAGTTGCTTCAGAGCCTTAAGTTTTATTAATTATTCTGTGCCCTAAATTTACTATTTCAGTCCTCCCTAAGGAAATGTTAACTATTACGTGAGCTTCTGACTCTATTTTTAGTTTTCTACATTGCACTTATTTTTTTCACACAGGTAAAGTGTAAGTGCTAAATGTTATTCTTGGTTGTTACCTTTTTCTTGATCTGTAGCCTACAGTACAACCTGTGCTGTGTGGCCTCATCAGATATTCTAGATCTTGATGCCATCTGTAATGTTTGTCAGTAGACACACATTTAATTAGTATGTAGAAAGAATTATGATTCTCTCTGCTTTTATTCACAGAACTTTTTTACTTAAAAGTTTTTTGTTGGGCTTCCCTGGTGGCGCAGTGGTTGAGAGTCCACCTGCCGATGCAGGGGACGCGGGTTCGTGCCCCAGTCCAGGAAGATCCCACATGCCGCGAAGCGGCTGGGCCCGTGAGCCATGGCCACTGAACCTGCGCGTCCAGAGCCTGTGCTCCCCAACGGGAGAGGCCACAACAGTGAGAGCCCCGCGTACCGCAAAAAAAAAAAAAAAAAAAAAAGTGTTTTGTTTTTTTGTGGGGGTGGGATGCTCACAAAAAAGTACCCCAAGAAAATATGATCAAAGAGAGCTGGGCATATTACTCAATATCCAGTCCATCTTTGAGGTGGTGCAGCAGAATTCCCTCTTGACCCTCTCGCCACTGGGGCAGTGCTGGATGGAGACACTTTCATCTGTAGCAAGAAATCTGCTGCCATCCCATAATACAAGTACAGAGATGACAGATACACCCAACTGTGTCGCAACCCGAATTCCCACATGGGGCTTGAGGTCCACGGTGAGCCCTGGGTATCACGCACAGGAAATCGCATAGGTTTCTTAAAGTTGAGAGAGCTTGACCGTCATACAGAGATTTTGATTTACCGGGACTGGACCAGGATGGGCGAGTCTGCATTTCCAACCAACCATCAGGAGAAGCTGTTACAGCTGGTTTTTCACCACACTTTGGGTAGCAAAGTCGTAGAGGGTTTATGTGAATCTGCCTCCCTGGATTTGCTGTACTGCTGTGAGAGAACATCTTGTCTTTAAGTAATCATTGGACTTACTTTCTAATACTTTTTTGTTTTTAAAGACAGAGCCTATGTATAAATTGCTTTACTTCAAATATTAATACATAGTAATGGTTTCATTATACGACTTTAAAAACTTTTTTCCAAGTAAATATTAAAAAGAAATTAAAACCCCACTGAGACATTTCATACTGCCTGTGTAAGATCAAATGGTGAGGAACAAACCAATTCCCAAACTTTGGATGCTGGGGAAATTGTTTTGTTTTTAGTAGAGATGATTCTCTATATAACTTTACCTTTTTGACCTTTGCTAAACTTTAGAAATATGTCTAAGACCTTATATCTATGAATTTTTTTAGTTATATTTATCTGCATGGTATTAAATATCACTATCCCCAAATCTTTCATAATATAGTATTGACTATAGTAAAAATGATCCAGTGTAATCATTAATTCAGAGGCTTAGACATACTGAGAGTTAAATTAAATGTTCTCTCAAAATATTAACTGCTGTGTACTGTAAGATTATGATATAGCAGCATTAAATTTATAAGGTCCTTACAAATTATCAGTACTTATAATTATTCCATTAGAGGGCAGATAGAAATGGAGATAGGTGTTGTACATTTTACAGGGTTTATGAAGTTTAGGGAACTTTGGGAAGCACTGGCCCTTCAAAACTGCTGTAACATAATCCTCGATAATAAAATATATGTACTGAACTACCAAAAAAAAAAAAAGAGAACCTCTCAAACTCTGATTCTTACTTATTTTGAAGCCAGGCATTCTGTGTTGCAGGGACTGTGCCTTCTCTGCTTCCAGACATTCATATGCACCGATTCACAATTCTTAAGTTAGTCATTTACTTCATTAAAATTACTCATCACAGATTCTATTTTTCTTAGGCTAGGTACATCTGAAATCAGTGTTATGCTTGTGAATATATTGCTTTAGATTATCTAAATTGTTTTAAAGATATATTTTTGAGGAATTAAGTTAACACTGTTTACCAAGTTTAGAAACACTAACCCTTCCCTTGACCAAATAAAAAAACACATTTAACCTTACCTTCACCTCCTTACCTGGTCAAGGTCCCCCTGATTTTGATTTTTGCTTTAGCTGCCCAAGTGCCATTAAGGATACTTGTTTAATTAAGGCAGTAAGGCTTTTATGCAACTTTAAATCTGTATTGCTGTTACCCTTTATAAAAAGGGACAAGTTGCTAATGTGATTATCTTTCCTTTTTTGGTTCATATATGTAAAATGATTTTGAAATCTAAATACACGTGTTTCACTTTAAATTCCAGCAGCATCCTGGGGAAAGTGTAGACAAAGTTATTTATTTTCATAAGTGTTTTATTTAGGTTGACAACCAAGTCAGTATTTTAGAGTTTTATGTTTTGGGTACAAATTGTTATTTTGATGTCTTGATAACTGGTACAGAGGGGAAAAAAAAACCCAAAACAGTTACCAAGAGGCGGAAACCAGTTTCGAGTATCTGGGAAATCAAAACAGGAAACTCGGGGAACTTGGATAAGCCCAGTTGGAGAGGAGCAGTTGGCTGAATAATTATATAATTATACCTGCATTTTAACTGTTGGAAGTCATACAGTAACCTTCTGGTGGTTGTGATTTCTTGTGCCTAGCAGAAAAAAAAGTCATGATTAAATATGTTATATCCTTGTGCTAAGAGAGGAGAGACACAGAGAGAGAGAGAGAGAGAGAGAGAGAGAGAGAGAGAGAGAGAGTGTGTGTGTGTGTGTGTGTGTGTGTGTGTGTGTGTGTGTGTGTGTGTGTGTGTGTATGTATGTGTGTGTGTTTAGAGGGGCATTTCATTCAGTCATTTTGGGGTTACAATAAATGGTGTAAAATTTTTTTCAATCTGACCCTTAGAAGATGCTTGCTGTACAGTTACAGGTAAATAGCCAGTACTACTTTGTTCTGTTTATTGATGTCCTTCCCCATTGTTTGCTTTAGCTCTTTATCTGTACTTTCAGCCCATCTCTTCTGTCCCAAGTTGTGTGTAGCTCAACCATCTGTCTGTCCTCTTCCTATACCTTCTCCCAGGTTAGTAACAGGAGTACCAGAAATTGTAGGTGAACAATTTTTTTTTGCTACAAGTGTATGCTTGTTTCAAGATTAAATACCATATGCTTAGTAATACTGTTTTAAAAAACACACTCACTGTTAAAAGGCCAAAAAACAACCTGACACCTTTAGCCAGAGAAATGGTATTCTTTGGGGACCATGCTGAAAACTGTATTTCCACCTAACAGGGATGCTTAAGAAACATTCATCTAAAGCTGGCCTTTAGCAGGTTAACGTTTTAACTTCTGGGTAGCGCTGAGTAGTCCCTTGCGGATTTGTGGTTTCTGACTTGGCTGTAGGTGACCTCTCAGTTATTCCCAGGGCTTGGCGTTTGCTCTATCACACAGAGCTGCTGAGTTGCTGCTTTGCCCAGCTGTGTCTGTCTAAACGCTGGCCCCCACAAAGGCTTTTCCTGACATGAGCAAAGGGTCTGGAATCCCAGCCCAGGAGGCCTTCCGAGCTGCTGCAAAGGGAGCCGAGTGGGATCCACTTCCCAGAGCAGGGCCTCTCTGAGAGGAGTTACAGCTGCCCCTTCTGTGTCCTCAGGCCTCAAGCCAGCTGTCTCCATCAGATCGGCAGAGGGTGTGGACCATCAGGAGTTGTCATTCCCAAACTCAAGCCATTAAAACTTCATTAATTAGTGTAATCAGTATTCCCAAACCATAATCTGGGGTTTTGGACAACTCAGGCAAGCTTGGTGGATTGTATTTGTTCTGCTTATGCAAAAAAAAAAAAAGTCTGTTCAGAGGGAAGTTCAAGAAAGAGTTTGGGAGCATGATCACTTTAGCAGGAATTTGCATTGCATCAAAAAGTGATCATTTCAGATGTTCTTATAATTTTATCAATATAGGTAAGGATTCTTTGGTAGGTAGTGTGTTTTTTCCATTTCCCAGTCTTGCCAGTATTTACCTAGTACCTTGATTAAGAGATCCTCCAGGGAAAAGCAACAACAACAACAAAAACTTTTTTGAATAAAGAGGGTTTTAATTTTAAAAAAAAACATGAAAATCTTTATGAATGGAAGGAGACAGCCACGAATGCATATAATGACCCATAAAGATATACCTCTAGGCAAAGCTACAGTTTCCTCCACTTCTTCCTGTAGGCTAACAGAGCTAATTTAGGAGAAAGTGGTGAAGACTGCCCAATTTGTCTTTTCTCCCCTAAGGCCACCCCATTCTGTTCTTTCAGGTTTTTCCCACCTCAAAAGCCCAGCATCCTTTCTGTCTTTACCACCAGCACCAGTAATCTAGGAAAATGTTTAAATACTTACCTCTTATTGATTGATTACACTCTAGAATGTTGTTTCATCCAGCATTCGCATTATAATCCTTTCTAATTGTGAAATTCCTATTGAAGGAATTCAGCCCAGAAGGAGGAGAACTCTTTAGGATGGGGCAAGAATCCCTAAAGTTAATGCTGTCCCTTCCTGACTGTGTCCTGCACACCTGGGGAGCATGGACCTGGGTCCAGCCCAGCTGTACCAGGGCATTCAAGGCGACATGGAAAGGATGTTGCCTCTAGTGGGAGAGATGAGATGGGCACACAGGCAGTTGTAATAAGGGCAGAGTGGCCATTCCCAGTCTGAATAGTGTTGTACATGGTTGGCATTCTAGAAGATACTGATAAAAAATAAAGCTTAATCAGTTTACAAGCTATTTTGTGATTTATAGAACTACTATATTTACTTCCAGAGCTGGTGCTATATCTTCTTTGTGAAATGTATACTTTCTCAGGAAAGGTATTTAAGAGCACTAAAATTCAATATTGGGGTTTTTTTTAAAATTGGAAATGCTCTAATAAAAGGAAAATTTGACTCATTCCTTAGTTCATATTGACCACTAAGATATTGTTCTGAGCATTTGAATAATTTATTTTGAAACTTATGAGACCATTCTTCTAATGGTGCATAGTCTCTAAGATAAGGATAGTGGATTCACATTGGTTGTTGAAACATCTAAAGCTGGGGATACACCTTTTATAGGGTGCCTTCCTGCTTTTGATTTTTGGTCTCTGTTTCTAAGTGTTCTTTGCATCAGGAGGAAGTAACAGTATAAGTAGTGCCTGTAAAGTTGGAAGAGGGAAGGAATTAACATGTAATGAATTAATATTTGTGTGAGTTTTTCAGAGACTGGAATGTTCCTTTAAATTGTGGATGTGTTTTTCATTTCTGGCTGATAACTCCCTGGTTTTCCTAACACTTCATTATTCTTTTCTCTGTTGCTGGGATTTTTTTTTTTTTTAATTTCCCGAAAAGCAAGTAAAGTGCTTTCTCCTTATCAGTAGCCTTTCTTTTCCTGTTGCAATAACAAAAGAACAATACAGGAATTTAATAATGTTAAAAAATTGATACCCCTTTTTCTGAATATATCCACATATTTGTCTGTAGATAAAATCCAGGTTTTATAGACATAGAGAAAAGCTGCGTGTTGGTAAAATGAACTCATATTTTATCGTGTCCTTCTTATGTTTTTTTCCTTTTACCCAGTTTGGAAAATGAAATAAGGGATTTTTTCCCTCATCAAAATCTGTTCCCATGGTCTGTTGTTAAGAGTCAAAGTCCTCTGAAAGTTAGAAAGATAGGTAAGACCAGTTGTTGTCCCCTTAATAGAAGGACGTTTCAAAGGTGTCTGGAAAACATTCTGATCTTGTTTATGTATTTAAGTATATAAAAGATTGTTATTTACTCTCTTTGCTGTTTTGGCAAAAATAAAGTCCAATCTGCTTCACAGAGCTTTTATAAATATCAGGGGTGTGTTTTTGCAACAGTGGACATGAAAGGAAGCTTGTTTCAGTGTTTTGATGCAGTTTGAGTTTATGGCAGAGGTGCATTTAAAGTGGCTTCCTCAAGTATCCTTGAAACCACATTGAGCAAAGGCACTGGTGACCTGTCCCATGGTGGTCCTGCTATGGCCTCAGAGGACGTGGCTGGCTTAGTTCTAAAGGATGAAACAAAATCTAACAATCTCAGTTGTTTCTGACCCAGATCTGGGCAATTAGTGAGGTTTTTAAACTTTCTAAATACCTTACCTATAATATATAAAGTGATATTTATCTCTTTGGCAGTAAAAGGAAAATATAATACGATCCTATTTATATGTTCCCGGTGCCTTTTGGTGTTTGGGTTGCTAATCACAGTGGAACCTTCTGAATGTTTTCTAATTGAGAGCCAACTTATTTTTGTTCCATCAGGAAATTTTCAGACAAATTAGGCTGTGGTGTCACACCTCAGTGTGACATGGAACTCCCCGAAATTTTATGTGTTCTTTCATGCCTCCTGGCCAGACTTTGTGTCTACCTAAATTCAGGCTGTATTATAGTGTTTTCCTCGAGGGTCTTCTAGATATATCAGTAACTAAGCTAACATCTTTAATCCAGAGAGTATATCCCACATGGATCTATAATAGTGTGTTTATGTGCATAGGAAACGTGTTTTTTCTATAAAAAAAATTATACATGTCACATGTGCATTTGTGTATTTTCTGTGCCAGAAAGTGCAATCTATATACATATGTCCCATGTGCATGTATGAATCTACAGCTAGATGTATGTAAGCACATGTACACACATGGTGGCGTAATAGTTAATACATGGAAATAAATGCAACCGTAGGATTATTTTTTATCTTACCTGATATGTATATGTCTACATTTACTTATATGTTAGTAAATATGACAGTGCTGATAATGGTGTTACCTTCTCTCATTAAGAGTTTTCTGAAAATTTTGCTCATCTTTGATGGTAGAAATTAGTCATAGAATCTAAGCCCCAGCTCTACATTCCAACAGTTTTTCTTAAGAATTGGTGTAATATTATGCACTTTGTGAATAGCTTATAGAGGACAAGGCAAGAGTCTTCCAATAAATATTATTCAGACTCCTTCCACTTTCATTTCCCTTATCACCATAACAACCACACCCAACTTTGCTATTAAACCGTGTTGTCTATCTGCTTCCCACACGCTAGTTGAAGCTGACCCTTTGAACAGCAAAGGAAATATGAGAGATAACGTTGAAAATTGTCTTCCTTTTGTTGACATTTCTAGAGCAACAAGTCAGAAAGCTTGTCTCCCTCTGGGTAGACAAGAGGCTACGGGTCATGATTAGATGGTATGTCCATTAGTAACCGTGATGACTCCCAACAGAATTATTTAAAACATTCCAGTGAATAACTCAGAATTCTGGTAAACAAAAGGGGAGTGGTTGTTAACTGACAAACATTCAATTTTCTATATATGGGAAGGCGACTACTAGGGAAGAAGGTAAGGATCAACAGAAAATAGAAGTCTCCACGTTTCTGAGGTTAGGTGATTCTGGGTCACCCCACGTGAAATAGTGTTTCTCAGGAGCCTCCATATATGGCCGTTCAGAGCTCTGCAGTGGGAGCTCTTTGCCGTGTTTTACTGCTCTCTTGATTGATGTGAGACCTCTATACCATCTTTGCCACATCTTATAGTTGTATCACTGCTCAGTTCAGAGAGATTTTAATTAAAGCACATACTGAGTTGATGCTTCATGGTTTTGAGTTACTCGTCTATTCCTCAATCATATTAACCTTTCCATCAAGATTTTTTGCCAGCTCTTAAAAGAATTCCTTTCTTTCAGATATGTTTTGAAGACTTTGACTGATATGAGTGATATCACCAAATGCGGTGGCCCTTTGATAAACGTTTTCTGGACATAATGAAACATGGTTGATTTTGTTGTATTTCCCATGGGCTGAGGTACTGTTTTCTATTACTAGAAAACACATTTGAAGTCTTTATCAAATCTGATGTTAAGTACCTCCTTAAAAGAGAAATAAAGTGATTCTATCCTGCATTTATTTACTGTTATCTGTAGCATTAGAAATAAATGAATGTCTCCAGAAAAAAGGGTTGTGAAATTACAGCACATAGACATATTGAGGGATTGGGAGGTAGTAACTGTGAAATGGGCTTAAAAATGACTTTATTCACTTAGTGGCATTTTGGAAAAACTTAAGCAGTCAGGGAAATGAGCCAATCTGTATTAATAGAGAGCATTAGAAATTTAAGGAAATCGTGTTTGAAAGCGATACCAGGATTTCCCTTGAATGCTTCTGAATAAATTCTGCTCGTTAAATGTCAGTTAAACGTGTGTCAGTGGCATGCAGAAACTGATAGGGCCACAAAAATATCCACTTCGGGCTTTAAAATATTGAAGTCCTTTAATGTTCTTTTGACCTTCAGTTAAAGGACATAGTCACACAGCAGAGGAAATGCCTCACATTCTAGCATCTGGGTTTGTTTCTTTATACTTTCTTGGCACAGTTACAACAGTAGAGCTTTTCTTTCCTTAAATTTTTTTCACAGTACAGTCAACACAGGCTTCTCACACAAGCGGGGAAGGACAGTTGTGAGGCCAAAAGCAATGTTTCTGCTCTGCCGTCCGTGGCAGGGCCTCATTGAATGGCTTGTTGTTTCATGGAGGGAGCCTAGAACCAGAAAACAAACAAACAGAATCCCACACAAATACAAATTTTGTATAAAGTTAGGTACCTCCGCATGTGCACATAAACGTATGTATACATACTCAAGACTTCATGTTAGCAGTCAGTGTCCTTTTTTTTTGAGCTTCTTGAGTCGTTGCCACTGTTCGAGATATTTCATCTGTATATGGTTTGAGGATCTTCATCTGGATTTTTTAGCTGCTCGAAGCTGTTTCTTTCAGAAGTTTCTTCGGTAGCTTGAGAAGAGAACCTAGTTTAATTAAAATTCTTATAAAGTGTATGTATTTTGACATGGGTGCTTTACTTCAGCTCTGTTAGTACTCTTCAGCCATGTGTATCATTTATCACTAAGGAAAGGTCACTTAAAACTTTAGGGAATGAAGCAATGGCATCTGATTTCCCATTGATATAAATACTCATATCAAAACAGTAAGCTGTGGACATCTTCATATTTTCATGTTTTCTCAGCTTTACATCCAATAAGCTTCTGTGTGTGTGAGCTTTTCTTGAGATCTTGAATAATACGAAGCAGCATCCCCTAGGTGTTCTTTTCTTCACAGGAGATGAGTTTGGTAACATATGTCTTTCTTCACAGTGGTCACCTTAGCCACTCACTGCTGAAGACCCTCTGGCTTTGGCATCGCCAGTGCTTGTGGGCCATTTGTGTAGTTCTGAGATGGAAAAGTTAGGAAGCAGCAGTAGTATGCAGAGATGTTAACAGATTTAAAATTAAAAGTAGCCTTACTCATACTCCAATAAAAAGATGTTAAAAAAAAAAGTAGCCGTAAAAGTAGTTTTCAAAGCCGTCTGACTCACAAAAGTTTGTTTTGTCTGAAGTTTATGTATTGAATATATTTATCCTATAAACTCAAGTTGAAGGGGATAGTCATCTGCCCTTAGCAGATGCCTCTGTAGTTTCCCCTAATGTATTCATTCATGCATTCATTTTACAAATATTTGTGGAGTACTCACTCTGTGTCAGACATTGTGGTAGATACAGGGTGAACAAGACAGACAAGGTCCCAGTCACACCGAGCTTCCAGTCTTATGGGGAAAATAAATAAAAGCCATAAACAAAAGTATAATAAGTGCAGTTGGATAACAGAATGCTGAGACCAAGATAGGACGGCTTGAGAAAAGTCTGAAGAGATGATGTTTAAGTGGTACTGAAAGTTAAGAAGGAAGTAGCTGTGCAAGGAGCCTAGGGAAGAACATTCTAGGCACAGTGAACCCATACGCAGCAAGCCCAGTGAAGGAACGAGCTCTGTGTGCTGGGGGATGAAAGGTTTAGGGGCTGAAGTGTAGCGAGTGGGGTGGTGGAAGATTAGGGAGGGACTAACTCACAGAGACTCTAAGATAAGGAGTGTGGATTTTACTCGAAGTGTGATCAGAAGCCATTAAAGGGTTTTGAGCTTCAGGTGGAGATTGATAGGATGCCCTTTTTAAGAAGGTGAACTCTGGCTGCTCTGAGGAACGTGTCTTGTAGCAGGAGGTAGGTGGAACCATGGGGCTGGGGAGGGCACTGAGGGAGAGTCCAGAGGATGCTGTGTGGCCAGGTGGGGTGTTGGCAGAGGAGGTGGAGAGAAGGGGGTGGATTCTGTGTGTCATTTAGAGGTACAGTTAAAAAGTCTGAAAGTGATTGGATTTGAGGGTCAGGTTAAGAGGTGGGCTCCAGACTCACCCCACGCTGCTGGCTTCAACAGTTGGTGCCATTTCCTGAGATGGGGAAGACTGGGCAACAGCTGGGTGGAGTCAAAGTTACCCTTTGAAATGCAGCAAATACACGAAAGTAGGGGTGATTTTGAGCCCTTCTCTTCATTTAGTGATGGTGTTTGGAAATTAAGTCATTGACGTGTATCACTGCAACACAAGAGCAAAATTCTAAGACTCCATCTTGGTTGTGGTTCTTTGGCTTGGTCTTATGCTGACTATCTAATCCTCTGGCGCTGCCATAGGCAGTGTTTCTCTCTGATCTTTGGTGAATGCTTCTGTTTCTTCCCCAGGAGTGTCGACACAACCCACACCCCAGTTTGCTTAGCTTCTCTTTAAAATTGTTCACAGATTGTTTCTGTAAGTTTCTGACAACACGCATCTCTTGTCTCAGGCATGATTTATCTGACGCTAGGATCCCAGAGGGAACCAAGGCCACCTAGGGAAATGCAAGTGCACGTGTGTTCCTTTTCATGCACACTCGTGAGCTCAGGAGGAGGCCCCATGCTGTTCAAACCATTCTCCCAATACCCTAGCTGAGGACCTGTATTTGAATGTGGTAGGACCTTGCTATACTTTCTTAGGCTGTGTACTTACACCATATTTTGCTCTCCTGCATGCCTGCCCATATCCCCTGAAGGCAGAGACAGTGCTTGGCACCTAGAGGGTAATTAATAAATGTCTGATGATTCTGAAAAAATGGATGAAAACTAAGATCACTCACGACATACTTTTAAAAGTTAGACTTTATCTTGTAGTCATTGTGGATCCATTGCAGGCTTATAAGGAGAGGGGTTAAGAATAGAAAGTTAATAAAGAGATAGTGGAAACAGGTTGGTTGTCAGAAAGTATCCTCAAGTATAAAACATATTCAGAATTTGGAAAAATTCAGGGTCATGATCATGAATATTAATTGCCATTGACCTGATAAGGAGAGAAGTATGTAATTACTAGGGATATCCAGGTGATAGAAAAGAGGACACCGAGACGCATACTCTAATACTCTGTTTATCCTTTGAAAGGAAGAGACATAATAGGTTTAGTATTTATTGACCTGTCACTTGATTTTACTTATGCCTAATTTCATTTAAGCTTACCCTTTTGGCCCTAGTCACATTTCTTTTCGGTATTATTGCTGCCAGTTTTTTCAAATACAAAGGCAAAATCAGACTTGCTGTATGTAGTTGGAAGAAACCCTGGCACAGATCCTCCAGAAACCAAAGAGAGAAATTATTAGCAATATCCAAACCAGTAGCTGACTGGCTCAGATTCTTCCTCCCATGACCATTCCTGATTAATGGGAGAATCTGTTCTGTAGCTGAAAATCCTCTTTCCTGAGCCCAGTCTGTCCTGGCTTCAGAGCATGGCCAGCTGCACAGCGAAAGTCATTGCCAGGGCTCTGTTTCTGATTCCACCTTCAGCATGTCAGACATTGGTGGGCGGGTTAGGGAGCAGAGAGGTAGGAAGAGAATCCAGATCAATTTAGACATGGCAGCTGATAACAAAGACACAACAGCCTCTAATCAGAATCCCTTCCCTCACGTTGGACACTGTGTCCCCTGCAGAAGCATGTCATTCTCCTCGATGTAGATGTTGTAATTCTTCCTTTATTCTTTTGTTCTTGACTCCTATCCAGGCCATTTAGCTCCTGTGTCTACAGTGATTAATTTGCTCTGTAACTTTTCCTGACAGCCTTTTCCTCACCCCTCTTCTTTCTTCCCTTATCATCTCTTCCTCCATACTTCTAATTTGTTTCTCTTCTATCTACCTCTATCATTGCATTTCCGCTATTACACTGAAATAGCCTTGTATGTTGGCCTATTTCCAGCAATATTAATGCACCTCATTTTTTTTTTTTTTTTTGGCTAACCTAAAATATTTACCCATTTAACAAAGTTAATGCAGTTCATGGAAGAATTGGTAGCCTGAAATAATAAAATTCTGTTACAGCAGATCATATATTTAATTTGCCTTTCTCTCTTGTTTTCCTTACTCTGGATTCCATCTAGTTTATTTCAGGGGTCTGTTATTTAGGTGGTTGGAGTTTGGGATCCTTCCAGGGTCTTCAAAGGTAAACAGTCTCCACTGCATCTGTGGTATCTTAAAAACAGTAATAGGAAGACCCAGAATAAATTTGTCACAAATTCTTACCAAAGAAGATTTTACTGCAGTGAACATTCACATACACAACAGTAAATAACATGTAGCTCTAGCTCAGATGCTTCCAGTTTTCTCGGGGAGGCAGGCATGAAAACAATTCACTAGAATAGAAAGTGGAATGAAGTAAGTATTTTCATAATTTGGAGGTGTAAGAAAAAGTCTCTGAGGGTGCTGAGTGATATTCTGACTGGGGAAGTCAGGGATAAGATTCCTTCCCAGAGAAGGTAGCATTTTATTTGAACCTTGAAGACTGGACAGGATTCAATAGATGGAGAAGGACAAAGGGCCCTCCAGACCCAGGAGGTGGGGTGGGAATGGAGAAGCATCCCACGTGTGCAGGGGGAGTGCGGATCTTCCTGTGGGGCTCGCAGTGGCCGGCACATTGCTGTGAGTGAGTACCAAACAGTGACGAAAGGAACAGGAGTAGGTTAGAATTGTCGCCAGAAGGTAATATAAGATCTAAAAGAAGAGTGGTTTCTACTTTCCCAATTGTAGAAATTTAAGCATGCTTATAAACAGAAGGGAGGGAGAAATTCAAGGCACAAAACAAGAGTGCGGGGCCCCAGAGGGCGCAGCAGACTTCAAGTGCTGATGTTTAGACTTTCCACGCGTTGGCTCCTGTTCTGCCGTGTCCAGGCCCCCTTTACTATGCGAAGGTGGTAAAGCTGCTAAACCAAGGAATCAGCCCCCAAATGAGGTAAAGTTACCTTCTCTCGAGAGGAAGTCACATCTGCAACTCTCTGCAACTAAGTTGAGAGGATTCAGAGAACTGCGGTAGATTGCCTTCATTGAAAGTTTTGTTTCTGTTGGGTCTCAGTCCTCAAGTCGTCATGGATTTGTGACCTTGGGTAAGTCATTTATCCTCTCAGAGCCTTCCTTGCCTTTATCTGTTAAAGCAGGATGGTGATCCCGGACTTGTGTCCTAGACCATCACTGTTTAAAGTTGGATACAAATCCAGGCTCTCCTTTCTGTCTTTTCTCCTCCTCACTTGCCTTCCTCTCTCCTGTTGTAATTATTAAGCTGATTTATCCTGACATTATCCCTGTGATAAATATAAGTGGATGTTGCTAATTCAACACTGACATGTTTAAGGAAATTTTCTGACGATTCAGTAAAGTGGTTGATAGGCTTCATGTCTAAGAAGATATCCTAAAGTTTAAAATTAGACTTCTGGCCATACATACAGCTCTTTGTTATTAGGAGGCATGGTAATTTTGTTGAGAGAGGCCCTGTTGACTCTTGCAATGTCGAAGCGTACATATACTTTAGTCAGTTTCATTAATAGCTTTGTCCTTTTGATTTACATCTAGTGCCTCTTCGGAAAGTTGAGATTGATGTCAGGATGAGCACGTGATTCAGTAAAAACTGCAGCTCCTTGAAGTACTTAGGTTAATGTTATAGTCCCCTATTTGCATTATTAACATGAGTACATTTTATTGCCACTTAAAATAGATTCCCTGGCATCCCAGAAAATGTAGTTTTGATATTGGCAACTTGTTAAGCTGCACTCAGGGCATTGACAGTCCATGTTCTCTGTAATGTGCCAAGTTCTTGGTCTACTTATTTATCATGTTGAAGAGACTGAATGCACTGATTTTAAGACAGAGGTCTCATGCCAGGGGAGCGGGTAGCTCTTTTAATATTACTTTTCTTATTCCTGAAGCTTAAGTTAGAATCTGAGCATAAGGTTTCATTTTATTTTCTCTGGAGCCAATTATTATTTAAAGATGAGAAATGCATGAGTAAATAAATCAAAGAAGGACTTCTAGAAATACTCTGACACGGGTGCTCTGTGCAGCACATCTAAAATACCTCGGATGTGGTCATATACAGTGGTCATATCTGGTGGTGAGATTAAGACATGATGACAGCTCATAAATAAATTCATACCAAATTGATAGCGTTAAGGCCCAATGAGGTGATTGTTTTCTTTGTTCTACTGACCCTGCAACTTAAAAATCCTGTTCCATTCTCTGCTCATTTTCAACGTTCATCTCTTACTTCTGACTCTTATTTCCTCTTAGTCTTGTCTCCTGTTTTTGTATTTGTTTGAGCTCTTAACTCACACATGTTTAATTCTCTCTCTAACTTCCTGCCCTCTTTCTCCTTATATCTCATTTTTCAGATCTTCCGTGGTTAAAATGTTCTCTTGCCAGAAAACTATATTAGCTTAATTCATTTGTTTAAAAATAAGTCTCTTGGGAATTCCCTGGTGGGCCAGTGGTTAGGACTCCCATGTTTTCACTGCTGAGGGCCCGGATTCCATCCCTGGTCAGGGAACTAAGATCCCACAAGCCACGTGGAGCATCCAAAAAAAAGAAAAGAAAAAAAAAAGTCTCTTATTTCTGAGAATGGGACTGTGGTGTAATAATAACTAACGTTTCTAGCATGCTTATCATGTACCGGCTGTCACCAGGCATTTATATGGCTTATTTTATTTAATAAACACAAGAACCCCATGAAGTAAGTTTTAAAGAGGTGAAGTAATGTGCCCAAGGTCGCACAGCCAGGTAGAGGTAGAGCTAAGATTGGAACCCAGTGGGATCATTCTGGAGCCCATGTACTTAATTAGTTGTTACTTTGTCTCAACTATTCAGTCCATCAAGATTTAAAGGTTACCAGTGATGTCACTGCACCACACTAGACACATAAATGCTAGAACTGTAGCAAAGACCCCCCTTCGTCTTGCAGGACTGGGTCCCAGGTGTCGTTCGAGAGGCAGGTGTAGGTACTTCCATTACACTTTTCCTGCCAGTGCCTGACTCTTTTCGAAAGTCAGGGAAGTCTTCACGTCTAAGGAGCTGAAGTTCGAAGGATAAGAAAGAGTTTGCCAGCTAGGAAGGAGGAGAAGGCGTATAGATATGAGAAATGAGAGAATATGGGACAGTTGAGGAAGCAGCATCTCTCACTGTAACTGGAACATGCATGGGTCCTACGAGAGTGGAGAAAGGGGGCAGATGGTGGCAATGAGTCATGGGATTGGTCAGGCCCAGATGCCGTGGGCTCCGAGTGCTGTGGTACAGTTTGGACTCTATTCTTCAGTCCCTAGGGGGCTGGTGTGCCCATACCATGTTTCCCTTCTCAGATCCCTCCTGCATGTGCTACCTCATTCCATAGAAGCCACTGGAAAGCCTGGGAGCTCTGTGGTGTTTAACATCAGTAGCTGAGAGCACTGAGTGAAGAAGCTAGAGGAAATTTTATTGCCATAGCACTGTAAAAACTAGTGTTTCATACAACCTTTTGATCCTTGGTCCTGTGCAACTATGAATTAAATTAAATCCAAAGCTATAAACAGCTTAATTTCAGTGCTTATATTCTTAACTGGTAAGATTAATACAGAGATATTTTCCCAAGAAGTTTTTATGTAAGCTTAAAGGTATGGTTTTTATGCAACAGTGGTTTGTTTTTCATAATTAAATTAAAATTTGGGGGAAGAAATTACACATTTACATGATGCTATATGAAGAAGCATTTGGACTTTGTTGAAGAGTTGTAATCAATGCCGTTTAAAATGCTTATTTACTTCTGTTAAATACTGTTTAAAATTAACCTTCATAAAGCAAACAGCATATTTCTTGATGGCATTTTTTTTCCAAAAAACATTTTTATTAGTCATTTTTCTGGTCTTAACAAGATGAGTAGATGTGGACCCAGTTGCTGTTTTTTCATTTAAAACCCATTTTTCTTTTCTATTTTCAGTCAGAAAACTAAAGAGAATATAATAACATTTCAATCAGGTTGCAAAAGTATTGTCTTACGTTACTCAGGGAAAGGGAATTACCTACTGGCCAAAAGAGTAGAATACAATGTAATAGTAAGATATACCTCATATTAAGATTCTTAGGTGGGGACTATTTGAACCCAATTCCAAACATATTTTAAAATCTAGAAGATGTTCACAGTCATTACCTTAGAAGCCCATGTGCTTGTTTTAGTGAGGCTGCCCTTGAACAAGGATGAATGTTTTCCTCTCTCCCTTTTCTCCTTTCCTTCCTCCCTTCTTTTGTTTTTAGTTGCCTTCAGCATTTGTAGCACTTTTCTTTTGAATGCCTTTGGTAATGAAAAACTTTCATTTTTTTTAAGTTGGACTTGATTTGGGGAAATAGCCAAAAGGCATATGGAGTCATAGCTGATTAATAAAATAGGTGAGCACTTTGGGGAATTCGGTTTTTGTTAAAATATAAGGTAGAACCGTGAGGCACCAAGGCAGATTTTGTTGTAAATCTTCTGAACGGCCTTTAAAGAAAATGTCACAAGGAACATTACAGAAAGGTGTTGAGAAATGGCAGAATTGGAATAACTATATAACTTCATAAAGGTGACTTCGTAGAATAACATGATTTGAATGTGTTAAGTTCTGTTATTTTGTTTCTTGGGGACTTTGTTCCCTTTTTTGCTGTCATATCTTATACATTAAATATAATTAATATCTTTTAATTCAGAAAGAACATTAGTTAGTATATTACTGTATATGTGGGAATATATACTTGCACCAGTTAATAGAGGTTCCAGCAAACAGAGCAAATAGAATGCAGTAAGGCAAACCTTTTTTCTTTCCCCTGTGTAATTGAACGGTTGCATCATTTGGAGTTCTGAATATCCAAAACATTGTTTCTGAGAAGCTTTGCTCTCAGTAACTGCCAGGGTTTATTCTATACAAGTTACGTCACTACTTATCCCTCCTTCAGTTCACCCTTAATTGAAGTAGTAACTTCCCCATCTGGAAAGGGGTAAGTTCTGCTCCTGAGGCTGTTATTATGATACTAAAGGTGTGGTTTGTCAGGGACTATGATGTGATACCTGTGGTTAAAAATTTGAAATACTGTGGTATATGTCAGCTGCTTTCTTGACTTAAATTATCTGCTGCCCCTCCCTACCTCCTCCCCCCAGATGTAATGATGCCAGTTTTATTTTTGTAATGTTCTCATTGCAACTCCCTGAATGCTCCATTTAATCCCTTGGAAATGGTTGTTCCCACCAGGATCTATCTGTCCTGTTATTGCTGAGTCAGTGATGGGTCTGGGGCTAAAGTTTGTTCTCTTGATTCTTGTCCATTGTCTCTCCTTGTCATATTTTCTCAGCTGCCTTAAATATGTCAGACCCAAGGACTAGTTACAGAAATACCGCAATACATTATCCAGTCTAAAGCCTTTTTTCTTTCAAATGGACTTTCAAGAATATAAATAGTATATATAACAGAAACAATATTTACAGTGCTGGGTGAGAAAGGAATTACTTCCATGCTAGAGTATTTTACAACTCTCACCATGGAATCTCTGAATTGTCTACATCAGAGATTCTTGAGTACTTTAGAATTCAGTTCAACGCTCTTTAGCCTTTTAAAAATTACAAATAAATTTAGGTCCTTTATTTTCAGAACTGATTTTGAGAATTTCATTGTATTTCTTAAGGCAACTAGTGTCATACTGGGGGGCCCCTAAGCCACAGTCAGCCAGGACTCACTGAATTGCACATCTATTTGAGGCTTTTTGTGTGTGTGTGTGTGTGTGTGTGTGTGTGTGTGTGTGTGCGGTACGCGGGCCTCTCACTGTTGGGGCCTCTCCCGTTGCTCCGGACACGCAGGCTCAGCGGCCATGGCTCACGGGCCCAGCCGCTCCGCAGCATGTGGGATCTTCCCGGACTGGGACACGAACCCGTGTCCCCTGCATCGGCAGGCGGACTCTCAACCACTGCGCCACCAGGGAAGCCCCATCCATTTGAGGCTTTTGATAGAACATGTTTTTAATGCTTTAAAATAATTATCAGCCTAGATCTGGAGACCTTTGAAAAGTCCGTAAAGTTAATTATAACTTGAGACACAGCCTCTGCTCAATTGCTTAAGCACTGTATCAATTTTACAGTGTTCCTTTGTTAACAAAATCAATGTGGCTGAAATACAGTATGCTAGGAATATGCAGTTCATTGTATGCAGACATTTTGAAAGGAAGATAATAGTAATAATTACACAGTTATTAAAGAGTCCAGACCTTTGCTATTGTATAGCTAAGATCAGAGGCTTGTGCTTTGCGTTGGTGCTACTGACTGTTGTGCTAAATTATTTGAGTCCTTTGCCCTTGTATCATTTGATGCTTTGACTTTCCGTTGTTGGTTTGGTTCCATGACTTCTAAAAGATCCCAGAACCTTTTGTAACTATTTTAAGATCAGCAGCTAATGATAATCAGAGCTAACAAGAGGGTGCTTACTTATGTGCCAGGTATTAGTGTAAGCTCTTGACACGTGTTACTTAAACCTCTCAACAAACTATTGAGGTAGAAACTTACTATCCTTATTTTACAGATGAGGAAACTAAGGCTAAGAGAGGTTACCCAGGGTCATACAGTAGTAGTAAGTAGTAGAACTCAATAGGTAGGTAGGTGGGCAAGTAGATAGACAGATGGGAAGAAGTAGAGATACTAGGAGTAGTAGAGGATATTAGTGAGACATATAAGAGTTAATTGGCTAACTGCTGTGGTCTAGGCATTATTTTGGTTAGTAGGAAAACAAAGAAGTACAAGAATCAAGTCCAGCCCTCATTGAAATCACAGTTGATCGTAGAATGCCAGGGTATAAATATAGGTAATTAATGATACAATGTGAACACTTTGTAAACCTGATATATGTACAAGGTCTGTAAAAATAGAGGAAGGAATCAGACTTGTGGGGGAAACAGAGGTGAAGGGATATTTCACAGAGGAGATGACTTGTTTGAAAACAACCAGGTTTATCTGTGAGAACAGGGACCATGTATTTTCACTTTGTAACTCCGAATCCTTAGCAAAGTACCCAGGATGTAATGAGTGCTCAGTAAATGTTGGATGGGTAGATAGTGGCTTCTGGCTAGCGGTGAGTATGGGGAAAGAGCACTGGAGGGGATGGCTACCCCAGGTGAGAGCACAGGGGCAGGTAAGGGCATGGGGTGCTCTTCAGCAGTGGGGCGGTAGCTGTGTCTCTGGGAAGTGGAATGGATGGGAGTGTGGCTGGCTGCTATATCACACATCACTCTCCTTTGACCACATCCTGGGCTAGCAGTAGGCCCTGTGCCCAGCCTCCCTGCTACACCTGCATTCGATCCTGCCCATATCTCAAGGCCTTGATAAAAATGACACTTCCTCCAGAGAGCTTTCTCCACAGCTGCCAGGAGCAGTACTGTCTCCTGTCTCTAAAGTCAGAGTCCTCCTTGTCTCTAGCACTCCTTTGACACTTAATAACATACTCCCTTGGGTCACCTCTGATTACTGTTTTGTGTTGTTGTTTAACTTCTCCTGTATTGTTCTCTGCTTCTTAGAGTGGAAAAAACCTTGGGGATCATCTGCTGATCTTCCCGTTGATAGAGGAGGAAACAGAAAGCCCATAGAGATGCAAAGAATTACACAGGATCACACAAGCAGTCAGTGACAGGCCCGTCTGTGGCCACAGCCCGGTCTGTGCTTGCTGGTGCTCCGTTCTTTCTCCCAAACCCCATAGTGAGTTTGTGGAGGTGAGGAACCGTGTATCACACTTAACTGTGGGTCGCATAGTTGCTGCAGAAACTTTTGTAAGTGAAAGAATGAATACCACTTTGGCATTCTGGCTAACGTAAAAATGGTGTGGTTCTCAGCTTTAAAAGTGGCAACTAGGGCATTAAACATACAGAGAATAAGACCTCAACCATAAGATACGTTCATTCAGAATTAGTTTGGGCAGGGGTTTGCTGTTAATTTCACCAGGAATACTGTTAAAGGTGGCTGTTCTATTCATTACTTAAAACTCACTTGAACTAAGTCAGCTTTATGTATTTCTGGCAGCTTAAACTTAGGTTGCTTATGTTTAAGTTGTGATTGTAAGTTAGTCTAAGTTATTTTCCAGTATAAAAAAAGTAATTTTCTTAATTTAGGAATATTTGCTTCCTATTGACATAATTAAGGATGGAAATTAGACCTCACGGTGCCCTTGAAATTGCTAAGTGAGAAATTCTTCTCTGACTCCAAAGGAGGCTTACTGGGACAAACTCTGTTGTCCCCAACATTCTCATTAGAGGCTCAGATGAGGAGAAGCCTTCTGAATGCGTTCTTAAGTGGGCATTGGGGAGGGGGAGAGCTAGGTACAAGGTTATTGCTAAATAGGAACAGCCATGACTTACGCAAGATTCATTACAGAGAAATCAACACAACAGACCCTTGCGATTCATTGATTTAACATTCATGAATTCAATTATTCATGAAACAATGACCCAGAAGATCCGTGACATGTAATCATTTGTAATTTGAATCAGGTGTGCTTGAAATACCTCTGCAGGAGCAGATCACTTAGCTGGTGACAAGCCAACTGCCCAGTTGTTTTTAGCTCATTATCACATATGTAGCAAGTCATGAACTGGTCAAAATTTTTTTCTTTATGAAGGAAAGCAGCTTCTAGGGCTGGTGATAAAGACTGAAGGGGAGTGAAGAGGTCCTAGAGTGACAGCTTTTTCTTTTTTTTTTCTTTTTTTTTTTTTAACCAGAAAACAGAAATCTGGGACAAATTAAAAAGCTGGTGTGCTGTGTTTGGCAGTAGATCGAATCTCTAAAATACATGGTTCAAAAACGAACAATTTCTAGAAATACCTCAGTGAGTCTACTGGCCAGCGTGTAAGGTTGCACTTTCTGGGGCACCTGTAATCTGTGGCATCGTGCACCAATTAGACTGTTTGCAAAGACCTTGGGAACGCTCTTGTGGAAATTCTGAGTCTACTATATTTCCATCTGTTTTTTATAGGAGGCCCAGTCATGATATGGTGACTAAACAGCCTTTTTAAATTACACCATTAATCTTGCAGGTCAACTGCGATGTTCTTAAATCTCTTGTTGTTGAAGCCTTTAAGATCAGGTAAAACTCCTAGCATATATTAGTAGCCACTTGTATCAAACACAGGCTGTGTTTTTTAAAAGAATATCTGGCTGATCAGATTCTTCTAGCCTCCTAGGAGGAAATCATCTTGAATAGGGAGGGCAATAAAATGGTGCCTCTCCAAGTAGACCTGGAAATTGGGGCAATAGTCTCCCTAGATCCTGGAGGTCCAAGATTGGGCATCAAGTCAGGGAGAAAGGTAGCATCTTACTCTGTTGCTGAAAAATACTTAGAATAGAAATTCACGTACTGCAAGCCCACAAGCTCCCAGTATCCCTACAGTAAATGTGTGGGATTACCTCCCCTCCTTGTTCATATCCAGTCTCCTTCCAAGGCAAGTTTTTAAACTCTCAGTTATAGCATGGACAAAGGATAGTATTGACATAAACCCTGAATTTTAAAAAGTGGCTTTCCTGGGGATAAGGATAGCTGTGACTTCTAAACAGGAAATTAGTAAGGAAAAGAAGAGGAGAAAAGGGGAGGGAATAGAGAACCTGGCTCTGGCCTCGTTGCTCGACAAGGGATCCGCGGTGCTGTGACAAGACTGGGCAGGCAGAAGCATAAGACCGAGTCTCAGTATCGTGGGATATGCATCAGTAGGATTTCACCAGGAGCAGATGTCCAGATAAGTCTGGTCGATCACAAAACCAGGGAGCAGAACAAGAGCAGAGAAGCACTGTTGAAAATGTGAGGAAGCCATGGCAGCCTAAAGGGATTTTACAGACGGAAGAGCTTCCAGAGGTGGAGGCTACACTGGGCCAAGGCCCTGGAAGTGATCTCTAGCTTCCACGTGAGGCTTTCTACCATCTCTAATGCGAGACACCCTGTCTCGTATCACCAGCTCCTCTGGTCTTAGAGTTTCCACTTTTTTTCTGGCTGGGCCTCATCTTCTGAATGAGCTGGGGGAAATTGCCAGAGTTCTAAGTTTCCTAGGGATTAGATTGTTACAGAGAAGTCCCTGTGGTATAGAGGCACTAGGGTGTTCCTCATGGGAGCCAGCTCCGTCCAGGGCCCAGTCCCAAGGCCGTTAGTTTGCATGCAGATTGTCCTTGTAGTCCATCTTGGCAGGCCTGCCATCCCTCCCATTCCCAGCATATTTGTTCTCTGTGTCTCGGAGGGCGAGGCTCTGCCTGTGTGGGTGTGTAGCCTATCAGCACCTGGGTGGTGGACAGCACCCCAGCCACCCTGTGACCAGAGGTTGCTCTTCTGACCTTTCTTAGCCATTCCACTTATAAAGGTTACTTTCGGTTTGGTTTGATTTGTATATTTAGCTGAGTTCATGATAAAGTTTTGTGATCAGACTTTTTAAAATTAATTATTTATTTATTTTTGGCTGCGTTGGGTCTTCGTTGCTGCATGTGGGCTTCCTCTGGTTGCGGTGAGCAGGGGCCACTCTTCGTTGCAGTGCGCAGGCTTCTCATTGCGGTGGCTTCTCTTGTTGCGGAGCACAGGCTCCAGGCGCACGGGCTTCAGTAGCTGAGACACGCGAACTCAGTAGCTGTGGCTCGCGGGCTCTAGAGCGCAGGCTCAGTAGTTGTGGCACATGGGCTTAGTTGCTCTGTGGCATGTGGGATCTTCCCAGACCAGGGCTCGAACCTATGTCCCCTGCATTGGCAGGCGGATTCTTAACCAATGCGCCACCAGGGAAGTCCCTGTGATCAGATTTTTAATCTAGAATCTAAGCAGTCTTAAGTGTTGTGGAAGAGATGAATATCAGACTGCAGACTGAAGGATGAGGAAGCTAGGATGATGATTGTGTGTCTTGGTGGAGCCAGTGTGAGATTCCCCAGTAGACCTGGCTTCTGGCCCTTCCAGGTCGAGTGGCCTGGGCAAGTCGCTTGGCTTCTCCAGGCCACTGTTTTCTCTACTTAACTCTAAGAAGAAAACTTTTCTTCTCCTTTGGCAAGTAAGTCCTGTGGATAAAACCATTCCCATGGAATGTAAATTGATACAGCCACTATGGAGAACAGTATGGAGGTTCCTTAAAAAACTAAAAATAGAACTACCATATGACCCAGCAATCCCACTACTGGGCATATACCCTGAGAAAACCATAATTCAAAAAGAGTCATGTACCACAGTGTTCGTTGCAGCACTATTTACAATAGCCAGGACATGGAAGCAACCTAAGTGTCCATCAGCAGATGAATGGATAAAGAAGATGTGGCACATACATACAATGGAATATTACTCAGCCATAAAAAGAAACGAAATTGAGTTATTTGTAGTGAGTTGGTTGGACCTAGAGACTGTCATACAGAGTGAAGTAAGTCAGAAAGAGAAAATCAAATACCGTATGCTAACACATATATATGGAATCTAAAAAAAAAAGGTTCTGAAGAACCTAGGGGCAGGACAGGAATAAAGACGCAGACGTAGAGAATGGACTTGAGGACACAGGGAGGGGGAAGGGTAAGTTGGGACAAAGTGAGAGAGTGGCATGGACATACATACACTACCAAACGTAAAATAGATAGCTAGTGGGAAGCAGCCACATAGCACAGGGAGGTCAGCACCGTGCTTTGTGACCACCTAGAGGGGTGGGATAGGGAGGGTGGGAGGGAGACGCAAGAGGGAAGAGATATGGGGATATATGTATATGTATAGCTGATTTACTTTGTTATACAGCAGAAACTAACACACCCTTGTAAAGTAATTATACTCCAATAAAGATGTAAAAAAAAAAAAAACATTCCCGTGTTTTTATGCAAGAACAAGCCTATTGATTCCTCCGTCAATTAAACCTTCAAATCTCCAATCCATCTTTTTTTTCATACCTTAGTTGTAGAAAGGATTAGATTGATTTGTTGAAAATTCTGAGTTATAGAACATTGCAAAAGAAGCCCAGGCTTTCTGCTTAAAGTTTATATGTATGGAAAATCTAGGCTCACTGATAGCTAAGGGGTTTCTATTTATATATCTCTCCTTGCTCTTATTAAAATATACAACTTACTGCAGTGTCTTATACATGGTAGTTGATTATTAAATATTTGTGGATTTGCTGAATGAATAAGAACGTTCTTGGTACTTTTAACACCTAGATGTGGATCTTTGGTAAGAAGCTCATGTATTGCTTATTTGAGTGTTTCCCAAGTGATTTTTCAGAGTGCTTTTTTTTTACTTTCATTCTTCAAGGGGCAAGACACTTCCCTTGTTTATACAGTTTACTTTCATTGGAAACTTATTGTTGAGGTTTCTCGTTGTCCTCATGTCCATGTGTCCATTCCCCTGTTCTCCCACAGATAAACAATTTTAACTAGAGATATGGCCACCCAGAATAAAGACTACATTTCCAGACTCCCTTGCAGGTAGGTGTGGCATGTGACTAAGTCCTGGCCACATAAAGGGAGCAGAAGCAATAATATAACTTCTCACATTATGCCCTTTAGGGTTGTGACTCCCTTCCACTTTCTTCTCTTCCCACTGGTGGGAAGACTCTTTGGACAAGGGCTAACACAGCAGGTTTTGAAGAGCCAAAAAATAAAAGGAACTTAGGTCCTGAGCAACTTTGTGGAGCCCGGGCCCCATAATACACGTAAACTTAAATTTCATGGCACTCTTATTCCTAATTGCCACAAATTCCCAATTACTGGAGTGTGAATTTGTGAGAGTTGCTGCATCATAAACTGCTGTGTCCCCTTTAATTCGTTCTGCTGAGTCTTATTAATGGAATCATTGTGTTCTGTGTTGTATTTGAAAATATTTGGAAATAAGCTGTGTCCCTGAAAGGTGGGAGCAGCCCCAGCACTAAGCACGGTGTTCACTTTGGCAGCAGCCCTACCCTCTCTTCCCATCCACCATATAGGCCTGAGCAGTGTGTCTGCTCTCTCCACGAGCGGCTGTCTGAATTCTGCCTCAGGCCTGAGATGGTAGCTCCATGCGGGTTGCTATTTAATATGGAAGAGAGTGAGATTGGCTAGGACCTCTGTTGTTTAGATCCATCACGTCCATCTAGTGTATGTCACTATCCTCTTGTACCTAAAGCCAGCTCTACCACATATCTATATAGAGACAGCCAGAGACAAAGGTAGAGAAATAGCTTGGCCTAGGGGCAGGAGAAAGGGCGGCTGAGCTTACGGGAGACTAAAATTTCCAAACAGATGTGATCCAAAGCAGCGGTACCCAGAGAGCAGCATCAGTAAACTGTGAATTTGTTAGAAATATACATCCTTAGGCCCCAACCCATCTGAACTAAATCAGCAGCTCTGGAGATGAGGTTCACAGTCTGCTTTCAAAAGCCCTCTAGCAGGGCTTCCCTGGTGGCGCAGTGGTTGAGAGTGTGCCTGCCGATGCAGGGGACTCGGGTTCGTGCCCCGGTCCGGGAAGATCCCACATGCCGCGGAGCAGCTGAGCCTGTGAGCCATGGCCGCTGAGCCTGCGCGTCCAGAGCCTGTGCTCCGCAACGGGAGAGGCCGCGGCAGTGAGAGCCCCGCGTACTGCAAAAAAAAAAAAAAAAAAAAAAAAGCCCTCTAGCAGGTTCAAGTGAGAATCAGGGGTCTAAAGGGTGTTGAAAAGCTGAGAGCGGTAGTTACAATGGCTGTATCCCAATGAGAGTTACCGGGTCCAAAAAAAGCGTGGCTAGAGGAAAAGGACCAGGTGGGGAATGAGGTGAGGAAGCATTCTCTTAAGAGAGAGGAGTAAAACTAAGCTCGGATTCATGTGATGCTCCTGTAAGGGGTCTAAATACTGTACATCCTGAGTTTGGTACCAGGAGCCCATCTGGCCTCCTGCTTCTGGTTCAGGAGTATCATTAGCCAGATGTGCAGAAGTGCCTTTGTATCACCCTATGTACAAACTGTGCTTCTTAAATCGCCGGTATTTTTGAAGTGGAAAAAGGTGCTATAAACCCATGCTGACTGCAATGAATAGGGAAGGCTCTTCAGTCACTTACCTCTCAGCCCGGCAGGCTGAGCCCCACCTTAGCCTGGAAGAGGTTTTGAACCAAGACCTAAGCCCTTTAATGGCTATGAAGAAAAAAAAGTAGAATTTCCATGTAAGGGCTACCAAGAATATAAGTGCCTATTTAATAAATTATTTTTTGAAATGCCTTTTCCATTTTGGTAGTTGAAGTTGGAAAAATGTTTGGAGTACTATAATTATCATTTCTGGGAAAAAATACACACTGCAGTATTTTTGTTTTTGCTGCAGGTCAAGTTGTAGTTCAGGATGGAAAGTAAACACGTCCCTTTGCTCAGCTGCAGCTCACATATTTGTAGTCTCCGGGTGCCCTCTCAGCGGTTGCAGTGGATGAGGGTTTACGCCATGGGTACACAAAGGATACAAAGACAGCATAGAAACGTGGGGCCCTCTCAGGGGCTCGGCCTGGCGCATATCTGATTAGAAAGTTGGTGCTGGAGCCGAAGGAACGGTCAGAAAGGTGGAGAAGCCTTCAGAGAAAGTCATGGGGAGGGAGTGAGGCTGTTCAGAGAGGTGCTGGCCATCAAAGGTGGTCTGCAGGGAAGAGGCAATTTCTCACCCGGGAGGGCCTTCCTTCATGGTACAGGGGTAAATGTCAGGAGGCCTTTGTTTGGGCGAGGCACTCATTACCATATATGCCATCCCGTCAGTCTGGTAGCTTTGTCGGCAGGCCCATCACACATCCTGAATGCAGAAATAGCTGGGAAGACTCTCCAGGGAAAACTACCTGAATAAGGTAGCTTCCTTCCTTCTCTCCAGAGTGAGGACTGGTCTCTCAAAAAGCAGCATTTTAAAAAAAGGAATTAAAGGAAATGGAAGCTGACAGAGAAACAGCACTTGAGCACAACTTTTAGCATAGTAGGGTGACGATGTGTGCTGGGCATGTTGAGATATGTATGTGATATAGGGCATATTTGTGTGTGTTTCATAGTCATCTTTTTTTTTAAATTTATTTTATTATTTATTTTTGGCTGCGTTGGTTCCTCGTTGCTGTGTGCGGGCTTTCTCTAGTTGTGGAGGGCGGGGGCTACTCTTTGTTGCGGTGCACGGGCTTCTCATTGCGGTGGCTTCTCTTGTTGCAGAGCACGGGCTCTAGGCGCGTGGGCTCAGTAGTTGTGGCTCGTGGGCTCTAGAGCTCAGGCTCAGTAGCTGTGGCACACTGGCTCAGTTGCTCCGCGGCATGTGGGATCTTCCCGGACCAGGGCTCGAACCCCTGTCCCCTGCATTGGCAGGTGGATTCTTAACCACTGCACCACCAGGGAAGCCCCTCATAGTCATCTTTACCTTTGTCAATAATAGCAAACATTTAATGATCACATCTGTGTTCATTATGCCCAGTTCCCATGTTGGGCATTAGGTTTAAAACAAACTGAGAAGGAAAGTGAACTAACAAGAGGGCCTATGAGTGTCCTCTGTGTGTGTGTGTGTGTGTGTGTGTGTGTGTGTGTGTGTGTGTGTTTATACACATACACATATAAAATACGTGAAATATTCTTTTACATTTATATAATATTTTATATATGAAAGAATGTGTATATACTTTTAGTCTCCAAACAGACTTGTAGAATAAGTATTTTTATGCCCTGTTTAACACAATGGTATACTGAGTATTCTGAGGTCTGACTCAAAGCACAGACTTTTTCTAATAATTAATGATGGTGATGATAAGAACTACTATCACTTGGGCACTTAGATGTACCAGGCACGGGGCTACTTGCAATATTTATTATCTCACTTGACACTTAAAACAACCCTGAGGCAATTATGACCCAGAGAGGTCAAAAAACTTGCCTGAGATCACACAGCTAGCTGTAGAAGAGCCAAGATTTGAGCATAGTTCTTTCTGGCTCTCAGATCTTTGTGGTAGACCAGTAGCTATACTGACCCCCATGTAAGAGTGATAAAAAGCAACCACTGTTAAATGACAAGTAAGTGTTACAAACAAGTAGTTTATGTTTAGCAAGACAGAAATAAGAAAGGGAGGAAAGGGAAGAAAAAAATAAATGGCCAAAATATTTTTTCACAACTCTCTTTCTGTAATTTTAGCCACACGTTCCCCCCCCCCATAATGTGCAAACCCTCATGAGAACTACCAGTTAGTTGAACAGTAAGAGAGCCTGCTGTTCTTTATTTGCACTGCTACTGTCAGCAAAGACAGAGCAGCAGCCGTGTTCTGCAGACTCTACCCGTCCTTTATTCATCTGCCTTTTATTGTTGATCATTTTAACTGCATAAGTGTAGTCACTAAGAGGAAACTTTGAAGACGTTAGGTCAGCACATAATATTTTTTTGGGTCCTTCTGGAGACTTGAGATCCATATGCCACCTCTGGGACTCAGAAAGTTATTGACAGTATTACTGACAGAACCCCTGGTTTACTGTTCTTTCTTTTTTAAATCATATAAGATCACATTTCCTACTATATTGCTAAAACTCTACAGTGGTAACAAATACTGGAGTTCTAAAAGAAAAAGACTGGCCCCTCCTTTAATGTAACAATCATTTGTTGGTCTTCCTTAGCTGAGCAGAAGCCAGGAGCCCCTGGAACCTGACTGCACAGGAAGGGCTCACAGGGCTTCTGGCTGGAGTATGTTCATAAGTCACCCACAGGGACCAGCCCCTCATTCTACAGATGAGGAACACCAGACCCTTCATTTCACCTCTTTCACATCTGACATTTTAGTACATTTTCTTATATCTATGTCACGATTAAAGAAAGTAACAACCAAGTTAGTAGCAGTATCCTTTCCTCTGTGGAGGGAAACTTGAAGTATGGAAAGTGACCCACCCAAAGACACAGAATCATTCAGCACAATAGAGGCTTTGTTTGTGTTCTATAATGGATGTTGCCTTCCATTTAAACGCTGCCCTGGGGAATTCTTCATTTCTAATGTTTATGCCTCTATGACATTTTCAAGCTGTTACGAAGATTCCTCTTAAGATGTTGCTGAACTGACTATACAAACTTTAGTTCATTTAAGTCTTCATCATCTGTCATTTGTCCCATTCTTTAATAATTTTCATTCTTTTTTTTTTTGGCTGAGTTGGGTTTTCATTGCTGTGTGCCGGCTTTCTCTAGTTGCGGCGAGCAGGGACTACTCTTCGTTGCAGTGCGCGGGCTTCTTATTGCAGTGGCTTCTCTTGTTGCAGAACACAGGCTCTAGGCACGCGGGCTTCAGTAGTTGTGGCACTCAGGCTCAGTAGTTGTGGCTCGCGGGCTCTGGAGCACAGGCTCAGTAGTTGTGGCACATGGGCTTAGTTGGCTCTGCGGCATGTGGGATCTTCCCGGACCAGGGCTCGAACCCGCATCCCCTGCATTGGCAGGCGGATTCTTAACCGCTGTGCCACCAGAGAAGTCCCTTCACTCATTTTTTGTGGGCTTGTGTTTATGGCAAGGAGGGGACACGAGGTTTTCAGAGGTAATTTTATTAGGTAAAATTAATCTTTTTGAAACCAATCTTCAGGTCTTTTACATTTATCCAAACTATCCTTAGGCCTTACTTTATTGCCAGATTAAAAAAAAATAAATTCATTGTTACATATTGAAAACTTGTTACCGTGTATGAAAACATGAATATAGTTATTTGAATGGCAAATCCTTCTGGGAGTAAACTGAATACATGTTCCTGGTGTGAATTAACAGATGATGAGATAAAATGTCTCTGGACTCAAAATTCTAATAAACTTTCATAAGTCAGGATTTTAAATCCTGGAGGATGCACACAGGTCTCGTTTGGGAGCTAATCTCTCTCCCACTCCCTACTCCCTCTACCCCAGCACCTACCAGAGGCAGATGCTGGACACCCCTTTCAGCTTTTCTCATTTCTCCCAGGAAGATTCCAGAGAACTTGTTGATTCAGATGTCCTAAGATTTAAAGCGGCTTCCGATCCCTTGGGAGTATAGGGGACTGCGGGGGTGGCGGGTGGCTAGAACAGTGAATAAACCCTTACTGTACATTGGAGTCATCAGGGAGACTTTAAGATACTGATGCTGGGGTCCCACTTCTAGTAATTCTGATTTAATTTGTCTGGGATGTATTCTGAGCTTTTGAACTTTTAAAGTTCCTCAGGGGATTCTAATGTGCTGCCAGGGTTGAGAATCAAAATTCTAGCATTGTGGTTCTCAAACGATAGTATGCATGAAAAATCTCCCGGAGGATTTGTTCAAGCACAGACTCCTGGGCCCCACCCTCAGAGTTTCTGATTCTGCAGGTCTGATGTGGGCCTTAGAGTTGCCACTCTAGCAGGTTCCCAGGAAATGGCTGATGTGCTGGTCCACGGACTGCTGTTTGAGAACCACCAACCTAGAGCAGTTTGTCTCATCTGGGAATCTTGCTAAAATGCAGATTCTGATTCAGTAGGCTTGGCATGGGGTCTACGCTTCTGCAGCTCCAACAGGCTCCCGGCGGATACTGATGCTGATGCGGCCAGTCCAGCAAAGCTCTAATGGAAAGCATCGTTTCAACCCAATTCAGTAACATCCTGCCTAGAAAAGATGTGTGGTCTGTGAGATTCCTGGAGGTACCATGGGCTCAGCATACAGCTTGGACCACTTGGAGGCAGGCAGAGATCTGGAGGGCTTAGTGCTGCTTTGGCATTTGGCCAGCTGCCGTTTGCCAGGATGTTTGAACATGCCCCTGGTGAAGCTCTGTTGTCAGTAGAGAACTTCATTGTAAAGATTCCCATTTTGCTTGAAGGAGTAACACAGTGGTCCTCAACCCCAATCACACAATAGAATCACCTAGGGAGCTATAGAAACAGATATTAATTCCCAGGCTCCTTCCCCAGAAATTCTGCTATAATTGATTGGAGGTGGAATCCAGACAGTGGCATTCTTAAAAGCTTTGTAAGTGGTCCTAATGCACAGCCAGGGTTGAGAACCACTGAGTTCAAGGATCGCATGTTGTGGTCTTACAGATCATTTAATTATTTTTCTTTATATTGGGCTAATTTATATCCCACTCTGGTACAAACTAACTTTATTAGGTTTTTGAAAACAATTTAATGTGACACGTTTAACAAACCACCAGGGAAAGGCTCTATGTAGATGCCATCACTGTTAAATCCTAAATTCAGAGTAAAAGAAAGTGCTGGGAAAGTACAGCTGGTGTTTCCGAACAAGCTGAAATATGAAATATTTCTGGGACTGCATCAACAAGCCTAATTTTTTCCCCTCGGGGTTATGGTTGTGTGGAACAAGTCTTCACCACGAAGCTTGCCAAAAAAGGTTATGATAAAATCATGGAATGTGAATGAAAAGAATTCACAGTGTAACTTTAAACGAGTCAGCCTCTAAATTTAAAAATGCAGGGATGACATGTGTCTTGCACTTGTAGTAGAAGTCTTCAGAACCAAATAGTGCTGGGTATAAGAGAGCTCCTCCTTTACGTTTGTATGGCCAAGAAGCAAATGAGATGGGGAGGATGGCCAACCAGAAAGTGATGAGGACACAGCCAAAGACCCTGAACCTCTTTATCTTTGCAAATGACTTTATAAAAAATTTGTTTTTGTCTGCATTGGGTCTTCGTTGCTGTGCGCAGGCTTTCTCTAGTTGTGGAGAGTGGGGGCTACTCTTTGTTGCGGCGTGCAGGCTTCTCATTGCTGTGCCGTCACTTCTTGCAGAGCACGGGCTCTAGGCGCGTGGGCTTCAGTAGTCGCAGCACACGGGCTCAGCAGTTGTGGCTCACGGGCTCTAGAGCACAGGCTCAGTAGTTGTGGTACACGGGCTTAGTTGCTCTGCAGCATGTGGGACCTTCCCGGGCCAGGGCTCGAACCCGTGTCCCCTGTATTGGCAAGCCGATTTTTCACCTCTATGCCACCAGGGAAGTCCCTGCAAATGACTTTTGCATTCTATACTTGAGCAAAAATGTAGCCATTGACTCAACATACAAATACCAGGAAAGCTGAAGTTACTTTTGCTCTTGGCATTGTGGACTAGTGTGAAGTTCGTGCTTTGGAGGCTCTGCCACTTACTTTGTGACCTTGGCCAAGTTTCTTAGTCATCTGCCAAGTAGCAATGCCGATTTCATCTCTTTCACACAGGAGTGGGAAGGGGTGTGAGCACGAGGTGAGGCATGGCACCTCACGGAGAAGGTGCCTAGCTGGTAGATATTCTTTCACTGCTCTAGCATGATCATGAGAATTGAATCCTTAATAAGAAACACCATCCAGCAAAATGTTTTTCTTATAAGTCTTTACTAGTATTTTTTACCTGTGAATTATACTAATTCAGATTTCTTCTTAACAATCATGAGACAAATATTTTCTATGTGGCGAGTAGGTTTGTTCTTGCCTCGGAGACTTTATTCTTGCTGTTTCCTGCATCTGGGACACCCTTGCCCTGCAGTTTGCCTGCCTTCCCCCTTCTTTCATTCAGGTCTCCGTGCAGGTGCCATGTCCTCAAGAGAGACCTGCGTCACCCACCTGGCCAGTGCATTACAGTCGTATTGTCAATTCTGCTTCAAAGAATTTGTCACCGTCTGGCATTATGCTGTGTAGTTCTTTGTTTATTATGTAACTCCTCTAGAATGGTAAATCCAAGAAGGCAAGCAAGGACTTTGTTTTATTCCCTGCTCCAGGCCCTGTGCCTAGAATCCTTGGCACATGGAACTCATTCAGTAGATATGTGCTGAATGAATGGGGGAAGGAAGGATTCATAGATTGCATCTCAGCTGGTACCATGAGGTATGTCTCCCAGGACCACCTAGTGGCCACTGTGATACCCTAGGCTGATGCCATAGCTACTGCAAGACTTCAGATTCTAAAGGAGTGAGGTTTTAAAGGAGGGAGATTACCAGAGTAAGGTATGGGGAAAACAGTGATCCCAGACTCTTCTCCTCTTAACTCTGTGTTCTATCTGCTAAATTCTGTGATATTAGTTCTAATCCAAATTTGGGTTCCCTTAAAATAGCTCCATAGTTGGAACTCCCAAGAATTGTCTCAGAATGATGATGGGTTGCCTGTGTGCATGTATATTGTATACGTGAGAATTGGGATAGATTTCAGCAAAGCACAGAGTACCCAGCAGCACTGACTTTGTGTTTGCCTTTCTAAATTTACTGGTCCATTTTACGTGGCCTGTTTTTCCATTAATAAGTGTGCAGCATATCTGCTGTTATTATTTTATTTATTTATTTATTTTTGCGGTACGTGGGCCTCTCACTGTTATGGCCTCTCCCGTTGCAGAGCACAGGCTCCAGATGCGCAAGCTCAGCGGCCATGGCTCACGGGCCTAGCTGCTCCGCTGCATATGGGATCCTCCCAGACTGGGGCACGAACCCGTGTCCCCTGCATCGGCAGGCGGACTCTCAACCACTGTGCCACCAGGGAAGCCCTGCTGTTATTTTTTAAATGGCCATTTTAAGAGGTTTTGAAAGAGGAAGAATGCTTCAGTGTCAGATGTGGGAGACTCTACAGAAATTAAATAGCTAGAATGAGAATCTGGCCGTATAATTTTTCTTTTTTTTTTCTTTTTCCATTTAGTAGTTTTTCATTCGTCTTTGGTTTTCTTTAAATCTGTGTTTAAAGCAGAAAACCCTTGAATGCATTTGCTGCTTGTAGATCATGATTTTACTTTTCCTGTTGACATATGGACCTGGAAAAAGTCTACAACTGGCCAAGATGCACGTTAAAGTGACTAGGATTGATACAGACTTGCCATTATTATTGTAAAGTCCCTTTAATACTGGGTGACCCTGTCAATATTTTGAGGCTAACCTCTTAAAGAGAGATAATTAATATGATGAAACTAGCTTATTTCCCTTAATTACCTCTATTGCAAGTGATCCTGTCACTTTAGTCTTTCTATATCTGGGGCAGTTGTTTTTTGTTTTTGTTTTTTTTTTTTAAGATGCCAGTTGCAAAGGGACAACCAGACTGAAGAGGTTGTTAATTAAGTTAAGTACTATATATAGACTTGTTAGACATCATAGGGAAAGAGTAAGGAGAGGCTTCTCTTCAAATGGATAAAATTTAAAATTCAGAGGTAATGTCAGAAAAGCCTTCTAAATGATAGAAAATATATGGTGTGTCTGTAGTTTTCTCCTTATTTTCTCCATGGAAGAGAGATGGAGTAGAGACACAGATGAATAAATGAAGTCGACTGCAAGAATTATTTAGAAACAGGCTGAGAAAGAAGGTTTTAGAAAAACAATTCCTGATGCTATGGTAACCATAGTTGGGTTCAAGTGACGGGCTGATGATGGGGGAAGGGAAGGATGCTGGGTGAGTGTTCTAGATAATCTGTTGAAAAGTGAATAGAGGGTAGAATGAAGAGGAGAATAAAGCTAAGACACTTAACGATTACAAAATAAAAAAAAAGATTTAGATCTTAGAAATCTAAATTCTTTGAAAGCATCACTTTACAATTTGCCAAGTCAGTATAACAGGCTTGAATCTTCTGCCTGCTAGTCATGAACTTAACAACACATCCTTGAAAAATTAAAGTAAAAACTGTTAGAAATATGAGGAGAAGTTGCTGGTTCATAGTGGGAGATTTTTTATAGATCCTTCTTGGAAATCAGGTAAAAAATGTAAGATGTAAGTGAGCTGAATGTCATAATTAAGCTTGATTTAATAGATTTGCAAGTTTGGATTCAATAAACAGAGAATACATGTCCTTTCCAAATACTTGTGTATTCAAAAAGTTGGCCATAGGCCACATGTACATACATGCATGCCAAAAAAACAAAAACAAAAGATAAACTCAAGAAATTAACAGAAGTAGAAAATTGTATAGCCTACATTTTCTGGCAACAGGGCAGTGAAACTATAAATTAAACTGAAAAGGAAAGCCAAGGAGAAAGAAAGGGAAAAGGAAAGCCATGCAGAAATTTATTAGCGCTGTCCTAAAAAGTCCTTAGTTAAAGAAGAGATCAAAACTGAATTAGAAATGAGTTACATTGAGAGTAGTACGTATCAAAAATTAGAATATAACCAAAGCAATATTTGGCTAAAGTATTAAAATCATAATTAAAGTTATTCACACTTCTGAGAAAGTAGAAGAGAAAGTGAACTAAGCATCAATTTTAAACCTAGAGAAAAGCCAGGTAAACAATCTGAAAGACAAAGAAGGAAGAGATTCAAAAACTTGAGAGAACCCATGAACACATAAACCACAAAAAAGAAAGCTTGCTCCATAAAGCCTGAAATGAATTTGTAACTCTAGATGGATGAGGTATTTCTTAATGTGTATATTTCTTAATATATATAAATGTTATATATATTTCTAACATATGTTAGTATAGATAATTCTAAAAATGGTGGAACACCTGAATAATCTAATAACCAACAAAGAAATCTGTCCTTTCCTCCTTTAAAAATATACTGAGTTCAGATAGGTTCATGAGTTATATGAAAACATCAAAGAATAGATAATTCCTGTGGTATATGAACTGCTTCACAGCCGAGAAAGAGGTAGAATGATAAACAGGTCATTGAAAAAGTTAGTATAACTCTGGAACTAAGACCAGATGAGGCCAGCACACACACACGAAAAGAGAGAGCTCCGGGCTAATATTACTCAAGCTTATTAATCTAAAAATCTTAAAATGTTAGGAAGTCACACCCAGCTGGATCTTTAGAAAGAGGGTTTATTCTAAGAAAACGAGGCTGGTTTAAAATCTACTAATTGATTATATCAGTAAATTAAAGGGAAAGCCGATATGAATCTTGAGAAAAGTTGAAAAAGCATTTATAAGATTTAATCCTCTTATGTGGTACCTTATGTGGTACCTTATGCCACGTGTGTTACTAAGGCAGGTCTTCAGAAGTAAATAAATCTCTCAGGGCTTGAGCTGCAAAATACATATCAGTCAGTGACAATGTTGGGACTGTTAAAAGAAACTTAAAGAGCAGAATAACTAGGAAGATCTAATATGTTGGGTTTTAATGAAAACATCTTTCTTTGAAGCTTATGTTTTAAAAATCTGATTATACATACCAAATATTTTCTAGAATGAGAATGTAATAGAATGTGATACAGAATAAGTTAATTACAGCACATTAACAAGAGCAGAAATTAAGTTCTGTTTGCAGTTAAAGTCATAGCACTCTTATTAATTATGAGACCATGTGTTAGTGTTTGACAGATAAGAGATCTACTCAGTGTGCTTTACACACTCCATCACCCATACAGCCACGATTTGCTTTCTCCTCCTCAGCTCTTTGATTTGTTCTGCCCACGCTGATGGGGATCCAGGAGTGGAATTCCTCTTAATTGTGTTCTCTTCTGAAGACAGTTGCTTGGGCTTGTAATATGAAAATTGGATATATGTATCCTCTGTATATCCTGCTGCAGCCACACTGGCCTCTTGCTCCTCTTGGGACGTGCAGGAGTGCAGTAGCTGTGCCCTCTGCTGGGATGCTCTTCTCCCAAGTATCTCCATGGCCCACCCTTCACTCCTTCAAATCTGTTCAAACATCAGCTTCCCAGTGATGCCTGTTCCAACCAAATTGTTTTTTGTTTGTTTTTTAATTTATCTTTGGCTGTGTTGGGTCTTCATCGCTATGCTCAGGGTTTCTCTAGTTGCAGCGAGCAGGGGCTACTCTTCATTGCAGTTTGCGGGCTTCTCATTGCAGTGGATTCTCTTGTTGCAGAGCACAGGCTCTAGGTGCGCGGGCTTCAGTAGTTGTGGCACGCAGGCTCAGTAGTTGTGGCACACGGGCTTAGTTGCTCTGTGGCATGTGGGATCTTCCCAGACCAGGGCTCAAACCTGTGTCCCCTGCATTGGCAGGTGGGTTCTTAACCACTGTGCCACCAGGGAAGTCCCCCGACCAAATTGTAACTGCCCCCCACTTCTTCCATGCACTCTAATTCCCTCTTGCTCTGTTCTATTCCCCCACCCAGCACTTATCACCCTCTGCTACTATATAGTTTGCTTATTTATAATATTTATTGTTTATTTTATATCACCCTCCAGTGCATTGCAAACTGTATAAGGGCCAGGATCTATGTTTGTTTTCCTTGTGGTGTATCCCAGGCTGCTGGAACAGCAGGCACTCAAGAAATATTTTTTAATGAATTTACTAGAACTATGAGTATGAAGGCTCTCCTGTGCTATCTTTTGATTAGACAAGAAATAGTTACACAAGGAAGATGGATGGTGAAATGAAAGATACAGCAATCAAGGTAGAAATGACCTGAGGGACACTTGATTTTGGAAATAGACCTGCTTTTGTAATATAAAGAGCTAAGTGGACTGGAAGTAAGGAAGCTTGGATTCTTGCTTTAATTTTACCACTGACCTTAGACACATCGCTTGAATTCTTGGGCCTCAGGTTCTTTATCTACAAAATAGACTAAAATTTTTAGTTTAGAAGGCTGAACTAGGAGACCTCTTGCATCTAACCCTGCTTTGTGCTTCTTTGTGGATTTTACTTTAGGAAAGACAGAGCTTATGAACGTACCCCAATACGACATGGCATTATTTTCACCCAACATTTTCCGAACTCTTTCCACTCAAGGTCATGAGGCCATGATGATGTGCTTTTGGTTTATTTCAGACTTCTCTTTTCTTTTTGTTTTTTGACTTTAAAAAGGTATTATTATAAAATAAAGGTATCTTTATTTTAAAAAATAGTGATAAAATATGCATAATGTAAAACTTGCCATCTTCACTATATTTAAGTGAAGGCATATTAATGCCACAGTTCAGTGGCATTAAGTACATTCACATTGTTTGTGCAACCATCACCACCATCCATCTCCAGAACGTTTTTTTTCACACACACACACACACACACACACACACACACTATATTTTATTTTTACAAGAGATAAATAGACTGACACCAAGCATTGTAAATGGATGACCACAACAAAAGCAACAATGATTGCAATTACCAAACACGAAACACACTCATGCTATGTCATAATATTGACATTCAGTCCAGTAATCCTCCATAGTAACAGCTCCTTTACTTTGCAGTGAAAATTGATTTGTATATTTTTTGCCTCTGAGTCCTTGTGGGATTTTTTTTTTATTCAAACAGAAAGTCACAAAAATTATAATCATCCTCATCAGTTCACTCAGTCCCATGTAATTAATTTTTTTTTTCATCTTGATCTTTTGTTAGCATTTATGAATTCATCAGTTTTCCATTAGAGTTCTGAAAATGCTTCTTCATTTGGTTCAGCACTATAGTCAGTTACCAGAAACCTGTACTTGTCAGAGTCTTTTCCATGAATTCCTTGAAGATGAAATCCTTTTATAGGAACATTTTTGCAAAAGCATCAGAGTACACCCAGAACTGTCTGTAAATGACAAAAGACTTAAAAATGACCACGGTTAAAGATTTGATGACAGTTCATAATAATGCAATTGACAAGGGCCTAATGTGGCTATAAGTTTCTTAAAAGCTTAAACCAAGAACCTGAGCTATGGACTGGGGCTCCAGAAGCTAGGGCTTTGCTTGATTTAGTTTTCTTATCTGTAAAATGGAAGTGCAGCAATAGGTTGGTGACATAATACTGTAGAAAGGAGAATGAGGTCCATTTGATGGATTTCTGCTAGGGATAGAAACACACCAGATGCCATTTCGGGAAATTACATGGGAATTGGGCCTCAATATCCATCTTGCTAAAGCTTTCATATCATCTTAATCTGTTCATCTCCTCAAATTTCAGAGCTTGGAGGTCGAGTTCCTCCGTGGTGACTGTCATGCATCTTGTCTTCAGTCCCCATAGCAGCCATGAGGTATTTGTGGGCCTGTTTTGGTGTTAAAATGTACACTGTTTTCAAAGAACGGCCCTTAAAACTCCTCTTAAACTTAAAGATCTTTCCATTGGTCAGTGACTGAGTCCGGTTTTCAGAGTCTCTGCGTCACATAGGCATCTTCCCTCCGCCTTTCTTCACCTGGTCTATGTGCTGGACATGGATTGTTCAACACAAGGGAGGGGAACGGGCCGATGGAGAAGGCAGCTTCCACCTCTTGCTCTGGTGTCATGAGCAGGTCACAGGAAAGATTTCCATGGGCGGCTTAGCTGTGTTTGAGGGTTCTCACCAGATTTCTGTCCCTCCTGTACTCTTTGTTAGTTAGTCTATCATCAGGGCTGCCTGCACTTATGGGGAAAGTGCCCCATGCTGCCCCTGGGCCTGTGCTAAACTCTTTCTCTCCCATTTAGAAGAGAAGCCAGATTGCTCCAAGGCTCGCTGTGAAGTCCAGTTCTCTCCGCGTTGTCCTGAAGACTCCGTTCTGATCGAGGGTTACGCGCCCCCCGGGGAGTGCTGCCCCCTCCCCAGCCGCTGCGTGTGCGACCCCGCGGGCTGCCTGCGGAAAGTCTGCCAGCCAGGATACCTGAACATACTTGTGTCCAAAGCCTCAGGGAAGCCGGGAGAGTGCTGTGACCTCTATGAGTGCAAACCAGGTATGCACGGGCTTGGTCCCAGCAGCCTCGCTGCTTTGCATCAGAGGGCAGCAGCAGCCAGCCTTCCCCCGCCCCCCGCCCCACCCTGGCCACTTGACAGTGGGACGCTGCAAACTTGCTACTCTGGGCTAACAGCAGCCTGGCTTCTGCCCTCCAGTCAGAGAACCAGATAATCCACTGGTACAGAAGTGCCTTCAGAGAGGGACCCTGTCTTTTTCTCTTCTTCTTTTTTCTTCCTTCAAAGTATGCTTGATGGGGGCCGTAGGGTTAAAACTTATGGTACTGTGGTTGCCTGCTTCATTCCCCCAGAGGAGGTCGTCGTCCTCATTTGCAGATATATCTGTCACTTTAAAGTATTACATTTAAAAACAATCATCATACATAAAACAAAGTTATTTTTAGAGAAATATATGCATCAAAATGCCAGACATTTTATAATGAAATACTCAGCCCCAGCCTTCCTCCTTGCCAGCTCCCCACCATCCGTCTGTTAGCTTTATAGCATGTGCTAAGTCATCTTTGACTGTTTACTCAACTTCTTTGCCACATTTGTTTTGTAGTCATGTCCCAGCTGTTTCTGGATCTATGGTATTTCTAACATCTCTGTTCTTGTGGCTGCATTTCTGATGTGGTCTGTGAATAGGTCTGGACTGCAGAGGTTTCCTCTTCCAAAGTTTCTAACCATGGGTCAGATTTTTTTTAACTGCTCGGTAAATGCTCAAGCCAAGCAAGCCCTTGTTCGTCTCTTGAGCTGTTTCATCAGAAATGCCTTGGGCTGGTCGTCACCATCCCCAGAACCACCACTGGTTTAACTCTCTGTCTTTCTCTGTGTCTGCATCTTAACTCTTCAGTGTCTTGTTCCCTTCTTTTCTTGAACAGAAGATTTGGGTCATATTACAGTTCTCTAACGTTGATGGAAATGAAAATACCAGTGCTAAGACAGGGTTTCCAGGAAGCAAGGAGACTACAAAAGTTTGAAGAGCCAGTGTTTCGTTTGGGGACTCAAAATGCAAGGAAACGTAACGGTGAATGGTGCCTCTGTTTGCCCCCCAGTTTTCAGCGTGGACTGCAGCACTGTGGAGTGTCCCTCCGTTCAGCAGGCCGTGTGCCCCCTGGACAGCTATGAAACTCAAGTCAGACTCACGGCGGACGGTTGCTGCACCCTGCCAACAAGGTCGGTCCGTCATTCGTTTTTTACGCTTTCTCCTCTGTCCTGTGTGTTAGCATCACGAAAGGCACAGTTTCAGGCATGCCGTTTGTTTTCTCCAAGGGTCAGAGAACCCTAATATCCTCCTGTTTCTATGGAGAAATCACTGAACGGTTACTATGACTTGGTAGTTCCATGTATCGTTCCTGGGGCCAAAGTCAACTGTCCTCAGGTTAAGTCCCTAATCCTTAGAGGTTCCTCAGGTTGGGGTGCCTGTGCACTTTTGCAGGCTGCAAACTAAACAGGCACGTGTGTCCCTCAGTCTGGAGCCGGGGAGGCAGCAAGGTATCGATCCATGGTAGGCATGTCATTTTATCCTGTGCAGTGAATCTTACAGGTGTTTAACCATTGTTTCCAACGGGGTGAAACACTGCATGCGTCATAGAATTGCTCCCCAGGGATCCTTGACGTTTGCAATCACACCTCTACCCAGACCTATAACTTGCTGAGGCAACGAGGAGTTTAAATTCCTATAATGCTTTCTGGAGGAACAAGCACATCTCTCTTTGGCTTGATGGGGAAAAAGCTGCTGTCAGTTTAGTCTTAGTAGCCGGACATCCCCTTAACCCTGCAGGGCCAGACTTACTCCAGAACGCAAGGGTCCCCAGGCCCCCCATCCTTGACAGTCTTCATAGCACCACCGTAGAGCTGGTACTTTGTGCTTTGCTTTGGGAAAGACCGTGCTTGGAATCATGGGGTTTACGTTCTATTTCCCCTGTTGAGTGCCCTCCCCTCTTCCCTACCAGGTCCTCCCCTCCATATTTCCCAGGTCACTAAGTCATGATTTTGACTAAGCCATCCCATTTCTTTGAACTTTTGCTTTACATTTAATATCCAGAGTTAACATGGTACCTTCCTTAACCCCATATCTAAGCTCTCTCTCCCTCAGTCCCTGTGCCAGGCACTTAGCATCTGTGTTTGTTGCATGAGTAATTGTGATTAAACAAATAGTTTGCTAAGGTAGGAATGTGTATGCTCTGTAGTTAAGGAAAGTATCAGTCATTTGTCCATGATTGAAGTAGACATCCAGAGTTTGTTCTGATAACTACTTTTTTCTTCTTCCTTCTCTTAAAACATGTTAATTCTTTGACATTTACTAGCCATTGTTGACATTTACTAGCCATCCTTTATAGTGCATCATAAAACAGGTGCAGAAATTTTTGTGAAGGTAACATACAGTGGCGTAGCACTTTCTTACGACACTACGTTGTGATAATTTATGTGAAGATGTTTGGAAAGGGTTGAAGTATTGTGCAAACATAAGGTATTACTAATCAGTAAGGGAGGAAGATGGAGTATTACTAACAGTGACAGATGTCCCTTCAAGGTCTTCATGAAAAGGAAGGTGGCACATGATATTAAGACCACCTAATTAATCAAAACTAAGCCAGTTGTCAATTAACAAGACCTTTATAGAGCAAAAGGGACATTTCTCAATTCACTGTTATAAATGTAATGTAGCACCATTTGTACGTAGGAGGCACAGCAGGCTATTTTTTTCACTCTAAGGGGTCGAAATGGATAGAAGCAACAGGAAGACATACTTAATTTCAATTTAAGGGGAAAAAATTTCTTACAACTAATGATGTACAGTCATGCACTGGGCTGCTTCCTGAGATAAACTGAGCTCCCTGGGGCCGGAGAGACTTCTTTCCGTCTGGATGGCCACCTTCCAGGAATGCTTAGAAGAAACGTTACCTTGGAAAGGAGGTTCAAGTAGAAGCCTTCCGTTTTTATCCCCAAGCTTCCGTGAGTCTGGTAAACATAAACCTTAGGGTGATTATTACGTATTGACCCAATTTTGACTTTGGCATTCAGAACCAAAGGATATTCAGTTAAAGGGCTCTAATGAAGAAATTGGAAGCATGGAGAAGGAAGCCATCCAAAAATCCCAGGGTAAATTATTTGCAGGGAGGGATAAGTTCTCACAGCTCTTTGGTTTCCTGTATTTTAAATAGTCAGTGACCCTTCCTCCCCTGCTGCCCCTTCTCCACATGCATCCTGTGTTCCCACCTGAACTGGATTCCCTCCATCCCCCAAGCTGTCTCGAGCTCTGGGCCTTTGCATTTGCAGTGGGCTCTTCCCTGATTGCCTTCCCCTTCTACAAACTTCTCCTCTTTCAGGACTACATTTCCTTCTCTTTGAAGTGTTTTTCAGTCTTCAGCCCCTAAAGATGACTTAGGTGTCTCTCCTCTGCTCCCTTGTAATCTAATTCCCATGTATCTCTTTTTTTCCCCCCCCCCCCTGTATCTCTTTATCATAGCCCTTTTCATAATACATGGAAATCATTGATTTTTTTTGGTCAGTCTCTCCTACTCTCTGTGCTTCTCAGGGAAGGGAGTATTTTATAGCCTCTGGTACATAGAACAGGACTTGATATAAAATGGTAACCTACATTTATGAATGAGTGAATGAATGAATGAATGAATGAACAGGCCCACTATTGGCCATGATGACTTATATGTTGAGGAAGAGAAAAATTATCTTCCTGCCATTAGGTGGTAATACTACTCCTTGTCTCACTATAAAACCCTTGCAGTTTCCCCCCAACCCCCTTCTTTATGGCCAGTTCTCAGTATTGCAGAAATCCTCCACTCCAAGCACTGGGCTCACCTCTCAAAGCATGAGATGTCTTTATCTCTCCATTCTACCTTTTCTAATAGTATTGTTCATCCTGCAGGACTCCCAGTTAAATTCTACTTTATCCACAAGGTCTTTGTTCTTCAGCCAACACCCGTCTCACTCCCTAGGTACTCCCAACATATCCTGTCCATGTTGCCAATTAATCATATACTTCCTTGCATTGTTATGTAACTGTTAACATGGGTAAAGTCTTGTCTCACCAGCTAAAGGACATTTCTACAGGTCAGGAATTGTGTCTTCTTTCTTTTCCTCTGTGTATGCATTAATTATGAATGAATCAGTAATGCAGAATACAGTCAGACTGTGACTTAACCTAGTTGAGCATATTAAATGGGTTCCCACTTATTAAGGAGGATGACAGACAGGTCATACTTTGATAAGAGAATAAAAACCCAAACAATCACGTGAAAGTGGAAATAAAAAGAAGAGAGCCTAATATGTTGTAATACTGGTAGTATTTTAAGAGAAGAAAACTACCCAACTTTATCCTTGTGTGTGATCCACGTCAAAGGTTTTCTCTTTGAGACCATGATTAGGTATAAAGAAGAGCATTTTAGAATATGCAAAGCCCTGTTATGATGACTTGACCTTTACCAGCATATTTATAAAGAGCACTGTTAAGAAATTAGAGCCATTTGAGATCAAAACTGATTGTGTGGCGAATTCAGGGGGAAAAGCCCTTTATAGTCAGGACAGAGTAAGGTAAAATATTGGAAACTTTAGCAGTAGAGGTTTACCTTAGGTGGAAGTCACAGCCCCTTTTTTGTAGGACTTATTATACTTGCATAGACTAAAAGAGGAATTTGTGGACATTCTGCCCTCATCTTAAAGAATAAATCCCTCCCTCCTTCATTACCATCCAAATGGAATTGCCATTCCCAGTGAGACTGCGTCACCCATTAAGGCCCCTGACTGCCCTGTTTGGGTGTAAGTACTTGCTCACTTGGTGAATTTTCTTTTGAGTTGCCTGTTCTCAGTTCATTTATTCATTCAGTTATTCATTCATGCATGGAACATGAGCTGAGCTCTTCCAAGTGATAGATACTCCCCTCCAGATGTCCTTATGGTGCATGGATATCTCTTTCCACTTCCATGCCTGACAAGTACTGGTTCTCCCACCCACCTCTGCCCTTTCTAAGGATACGTTAGTCCTTCTCCCCTTGCTGAGTCTCTGTGTTTTCTTAATGGCCCATCCTTCATTGTCCCCTCTTTTGCTGTCTTTTCTCCTGAACTTCATCCTGTTTAGATATAATTCTTTGTGATAGAATTATCATTTTAAAATCTTCCTTCCCTCAACTTGGTTTAGGTGTCCAAGCACTCTGCTAATTCTTTTCATCCTCTTCTCTTCTGTTGGTGCTAGAATATGTTGTGAGGTGTATGGCAGCTCATCATACCTTTCAGGAGATAGTGAAAAGGAATGAGACTTAGTGGCTCTGGGCCTTAAACTGGGCCTGAACCCTGCATGATGACAAAAAGGAAAAATGGGACTGTCCATGGGGCTCATGACACCTCATGGTCTTTGCAAGACCCTTTGTACATGTGTGCATGCCAGTGCCTCCATGGAAAAGGAAACTTACAAAGAGAAAGTTATGTCAAATCAAATGACGTCTTTGCAGGGAAGGAAAAACAGGAAAGTCTTTAAGTAACATATAGGTGTCAGTAACAGTGACAGCTTAAACTTGTACCTTGCTGTTTACAAAGCATTTTTTACTTTTGCTGCCCTCATTTTGTCATCTTTCTGACTCCATGAGAAACTTATGGATATGAAAACAGAGGTTGAGAGAATAAGTGACTTGTGCAAGATCACAAATGTTTTTTGGTACAAGGGACAGAGCAGGTCCAAGTCTTCAGCCCAGGTTCTTTAATTCAAAGCCCTATACTCTCCAGTGCAGTTTTTTTTTTTTTTTTTTTTGGTACAATGTTCTGTTGTTGTTTTTAAGTTCAGGAAATATATTAAAGAATATGAATTTATATCTCACCATCATGTTTGTTTATATCAGCATAGTACATATTAACACAATATACCCATGTTTCAGTTACACATTGCTGTGTAACAAGACACCCCCAAAAGTAGTTGCTTAAAACAATGAAGATTTATTATTTCTCACGCCTCAGTGTTTTAACTGGGAGGTTCTTCTGTAGGCAGCTGGTGGGTCATCTGGGGCTAGATGGTCTACGGTGGCATCATTCTCACATATCTGGCTGGAAAGGCCTGTCACCCCCTGTGTGGTCCTTCATCCTGGCTCCTCTGTGTGATGGCAGAAGCAAGGGAGAAAGCAGCAAAGCCTTAAAAGAGACCAAGAACTTGGAAGTCACACAGCATGACCTCCACTGCACTCTGATAGTGTAAGCAATTCACAGGGAGAGCCTTGGTTCACAGTGTGGGCCAGTGGATTCCACCTCTTGATGGGAGAAGCTGTGAAGAATTTGTGACTTTTTTTTTTTTTTGCGGTACGCGGGCCTCTCACTGTTGTGGCCTCTCCCGTTGCGGAGCACAGGCTCCAGACGCGCAGGCTCAGCGGCCATGGCTCACGGGCCCAGCCGCTCCGTGGCATGTGGGATCTTCCCGGACCGGGGCACGAACCCATGTCCCCTGCATCGGCAGGTGGACTCTCAACCACTGCGCCACCAGGGAAGCCCTGTGACCATTTTTCATCCACCATAACATACATGTCATCAAAATAGGGGCCTCCTTAGGTTTCATTTTCTAATGGTCGAAAGTTGGTGGAGTCTTGCAGCTCTGCGACCTTCTTTCCAAAGACTAAATGTCCTTCTGGCCCTGGGACTCAGGGCCCTCCTTTCTCTCAGCTGCTCTGTTTCTGCTTCTCCCTTCACTTGCCAGTCAGCAGTTCACCTGGGAGTAGATAAATGATTGAGGAGCCTCTGAGCACCACCTCAACTTTAAGCATCATTTAGCCAGTCATTATTTTTAACTCCTCTCCTTATGGAGATGTTGTGACTATCTAGTTAATCTTGGTTTTCTCTCATCACTCACCAGGGAATGCCATTTTTGGACGCCATAAGATCTGCCTGATAAAACCAGGTCAATTTTTAAAACAAACAGGAAAAAAAAACCAAACTTTCAAAGATGTACATAGTAATTCCCTTGGTAATGGTTGATTCTGGCATGGATAGTTGTCTGAGAGAAATATACCCACCAGGTGTGGTTGGAGGGTAGATCCAGCCTGCGCTGTACCTGTGTGCATCCCATGTCCTCCTGTGTCGGCCAGCTTAGACTGTTTTGTTTTTTCTCTGCACTCCTCACCCTTTGCGATCCCAGATGTATGTGCTGCATTTTACAGAGTTTTCTCTTTGCCTCTAATTTTTCACCAGGCTTTTTAGATACAGGTTCACAGGGGAGAAATTAACTAGTTAAAAATCTAAAAAGTAATACCTTTACTGTATTCCCTTTTACCGTAAATCAAATGAGTGTTTCAATATCCTTATGCCTTTTGCTTTGTTATGTAACTGTTCTTATGTTTTTATTAAGAAGATGAATGAATATAATATGTTATTGACAGTCACCCATTCTAAATTTATTTTAATGAGATTTGTCCCCAACTTTTTGTTCTGAAACATTCTGTTTTCAATTTCTGTCTCTAAATATCCATTCCTTAATAGTTATTTAGAAAAGTCCAATCCAGTTATTTTGAGGTGGAAATAAATTAAGTCAGTGTTTATAACGTTGAAAAACTTAAAATAGGGTTTCTCCTGGGTTGTGTGCAGTGTATCAAGCCAGGTTCCCAAGCTCTCTCCTGTCTGCAGCCTCTCTCTGACTAAAGGGTCTGATTCTCTTCCAGAACCTATATCCAGAACATTTATATCTCTTGCTTTCTGAGACTATACTGAAAATCCTCTTTCATTTTTAAATCAAGATTTGGAAGCATTTTTAACTTTTTCTTCTTAGTCCAAAGTAATTAAAAATTTTAGATTATCTGTAGACTAAAATGTTGACTGTTATGTGACTTTGGTTTTCTCTAAAACGTTTAATAGAATGTCTTGAGCACATTAGATTCTGAGTACAGTTCCAGTGAAAATGTAGCTGAACCTGAATCCCAGCACTGCCCCACCCACAGGAGGCAGGTTGTATGGCTCTCCCGTTTCAGGAAGGGTCCTGCCCGCTGAGTGGCAGAGCCAGGCTTTGTGAGCACAAACCACCAGCTAGCACCGCACTGCTGTGGTCCTGAGCTCACTCCCCAAAGCCCCTCTCCGGCCCCACCACTCAGGACACCTAACATTCCATGTCATACACTTGCTTTTACAGTGTAGTGTGTGGGCAAATGTGTACATGTGAGTAGACCGTTCAGCAGCTAAAGAATACTCCTTCACACGTCACCTGGTGCTATGCAGAAAAAACCTGTGCCTGGATACTGAGTTCTAGAATCCAGGTCCACTTCTGCATGAATCTGGACAAGCTTCACAACATCTGGGTCTGTTTTCTTACCTGAGAGAGAAGGAGGGGAGGAGGGATTTGATGATCTCAAAAGTAGCTTCTACTTAAATTTAAATTTTTTGACTTTTCCCAAACCCTTTAGAGAGGGGGAAAAAAAACCACCCCAATCTGCTGGTGATAGGAGACTCCTGAGAAAGAAATGAGAAGGGAAATTTTAGAAAATCCCAGAACGCAGAAGATAATGGGAGAGATATATGGTTTTCATCATGAAGGGGAGAAAGTCCAAAGGAAGTCATAAAAGAATTACGGTTACTTTTTCTTTTTTTTCCATTTTCTTTTAAAAAAAAATAGGAAAGGCAAAATGAAATAATAGTAATAATTTTTTCTTAGACTAATAATTTAAACCAGGATGCTCAGAACTGGTTGAATTGTGAAAACTGAGTGGTAATCCAACAAAATAGATTGCCTGTTGGTTAATGGCTAGTTGAATATTGCTAGTTAGTTGTTGTTGTTGTTTTTAATATCTGTAAATAGATAGCCCCTTATATAGCAGGAGCAGAGACTGTGTGGCCAAAGGCTGAATCCATAAGATAAGGACTTACTGTGTTAAACTGCTTTCTCATAGAATGTGGATATCTCTGCCTGTCCGCCTGCCTTTCTGGGTACGTTGTGGGGAGCGTGCTGGGTGTGGCATCCTCGTACCCCTGCATGCTCACCACCATGAACTCCCATCAGCCTGTGCATGGCTGCTGGCTGGCTCCCACACCAGTATTTGTACCTGTCTTTCCCCAGCTATTGCTACCCCATTTCCCTTAAGGTAAAGTCTGTCTTTGTCTCTCTTCCCTGTCACTCCTCTTTATGCAGCGTCTCCATATTTTTATTGCATTTTTATTTATTTCACACTAACTTGTATATACACACAGAGAGCATTATATTTGTGGAAGAGGTTTAGATTCTGTTCCTAACTTTATGATTACACCATTTCTTTCTATGTCTCTTAAAATAAAAAATGGTCTGCTGAGTTAAGTTCCCTTTTCTTTGTTTGAGCCTCAGTTTTATTTCTGTCTTGTAAGACATTGACCTTAGAAGACAATTTCTCACTCATACTGTGTCATATTTTAACAGCTACAAACACTGTAATTCCAGGAAAGGAAACAAGAAAAAAGGAAGGTTGCCTAACCCTATTGTATCAGAAAGATACATCAGATATACAGCCCATGACCAGAACGAAGGTCATGAATTTTTTTTCCTTTACCACAACATCTAGATAGTCATACTCTGCTGCTTCAGGTTGAAAATCTAGGATGCTTAGTTCCCATTCCTCCATCCTGATTTCTCTGTGCTCTCAAGAAAATTTGTCTTGTTGGTACTGTATTGTATTACAATAATAGAGTCTTAGCAGATTGCTGCACGATGTTTCTTGTGACTGGATGTAGATATTTAGAAAAGCTTTCCGGGGTTTCAGAATTTATAGCCTGAAATTGACTCATCCCCGCTGAAGCCAACAGAAAGGAATCTTTGGCAGGTTGTCTTTTCCTTTCAGAAGCGCTTGAGTTACAGCAAAATTAATCTTACCACGGGACTTCCCTCGTGGCACAGTGGTTAAGAATCTGCCTGCCAATGCAGGGGACACGGGTTCGAGCCCTGGTCCAGGAAGATCCCACATGCTGCAGAGCAACTAAGCCCATGCGCCACAACTACTGAGCCTGCGCTCTAGAGCCCGTGAGCCACAACTACTGAGCCCGTGTGCCACAACTACTGACGCCCACGCGCCTAGAGCCTGTGCTCCGCAACAAGAGAAGCCACCGCAGTGAGAAGCCTGCGCACCGCAACAAAGAGTAGCCCCCGCTCACCGCAACTAGAGAAAGCCGGCGCGCAGCAACAAAGACCCAACACAGCCCCCCAAAAATTAATTAATTAAAAAAAATTAATCTAGCCACAAAGCTACAGTGAGTGAAAACAAGGTGCAGATTTGGAAATGCTCAGTTAAATGGCCAAGACTCATTGAGAACCTCATGGAAGACAGAGAACACTGGGCTTGGTGGTAATGAATAAGATAGGGACAAGGCTTGAAGGAACTCATTACCTTACAAATATTACCTCCGCCAGTCTCAGAAAAGTCGCAGACCTTTGGAAGGTAATAAGAAGGGAACACACACACACACACAGAATCACTGATGATCATTTTTCATATCCCTCCATATTTGCCTGTAGTTTCAAAGCTTGGAATCTACAGGTATGATCTTACAGAGAAGTCCCATTGTATCCCTCTGCTCCATTAACATCTCTCCGCTTTTGAGTAATAGTCTTGGAGGGACAATGTCAAGACTTTGCTGCTACACTTACACTTGGGTGATTCAGCTTTCCAGAGCTCCCCAGTCAAGTCTTGACTCCAGAGCCTCAGCCTATCATTCTGCTGCTTGACGCCTTTAGGAGGGTGTTGAGGGGCCAGAGGGTGGGCGGGAGGATTACACAAGGGTCAGGAACACGGAGGACAAGACTGTCATCACAGGGCACATCAGCCCAACCAGACACGGATGTCAAAGCCAGAAACTTCCTGCATGTGGCTCAGAAAAGGCAGGTTCCTTTTCAAAGCTCAGGGAGCCCCCCCTTAGTTCTTTGAGATGGTGGTAAGTTCTTTAGATCATCAAATAACAGTTATTGTAGATCCCTATGCTCTTAACAGTGTGTGCTAGGTAATTAAGTTGCATGTATCATGCTTATGGAAACTAACCAGTGGAAATTATCCCTGAATATTCATTTTCAAAAGTACTTTATCAAATTAAGAATCTTGTAATGAATTATCATGTCCATCTGTTCCCAAGACCTTGTCTTGAAGAAGACGGCACTTAATAACAGTTTTGGGGTTTTTTTTGGTAAGATTAATCTTTTAGTAGACAAATATCTCTAATTCAGTTCACTTTTTGGTTGTTCCCTTTAATTTGAATAATTATCCAGCTGCTTTTGGGGAATAAATAAAATTAAGTTATCCAATATGTAAAATATGGATTAGCATAGCACAGGTTTAAAACATTCCTGACTCTTGACATGCTGTCATGGTAGCATTCTCTCTGTTTCTAAACACATGCAGAAAAATTTGGAAATATATTTGAAGCCCTTCTTTCTCAACTAAGAAAAGAACATCTATTCTGTTGCCCTCTGTCACAGTAATTTTTGGCCCAAAAGAGCAAGTCAACTCATGACGAAAAAAGCCAGAGTCTATATTAAACTCCGATGTTTTTAAAACAAAATAATTGTAGGAATTCCATGTTATTATTGGACTTATCCCCAGAATGAAGAAAATATGCTTTCCTAGAAGTAAAGCCCTTGCCCATTGGAGATGAACTATCTCCCTAGTAGAGAGTTTAATTTGTCAATAATTCACTTCAGATGTGGAAGCCCTGCACTTCCTATACTAGTGCCTTATGTCTTTGGCGTTTCACCATACATTAGACCAGTGTCTAGTCTTAGTTTATATTTGTTTCAGTCCTGAAACAAAGCTCAGGGCTCTCACTCAGAGGCTTTCAGTTTGATCTGAGTGAGCCTGGCCATCACCAGATGATAAAGACACGGCCTTCTGACCCTCGCTCAAAGAGAGTAACTCAGCTGAATTCCATAAGACTTTCGATTAAGTTGGAAAGTGGAATGCACAGCCTGGATAATATTGAACCTCAGAGGGCTTTCCCCACCCACCCTCATTTGAAATCATCATCATCATGACACAGCTGAACGGGAGAACAGCTCCAGACAGTTCTGCAAAAATGTTTTGTGAAGCTATTTACGTAACTAATAAGCAAATCTAGCATATTCAAATCCTACCTCTTCTGGAAATACCAGAAGCAACCCCAAATTTGATGTACTATATTTTACTCTTCATCTGCACCTTTACATGGGATGTAAGTGATAAGACTCATTACTGTGTGGACACAGAGTGCAGAGGGTTCAGGGTTATATTTGCCCAGCAGATGTTTAACTGCTTGACTGCAACCCTGAAGGTGGAGGCAGCTGGTTTCTCTTGGACTTGATGCTCAGTTAGTCTCTTGTGAATGTATCACACAGACAAGTGCAGTTTAAATGAACCTTTCCTGATTTTGCCTTTGTTTGTATGTCATGACTCTTACGATAAGATGATGGAGTACTCTGATCTCCATAACTAGATCATGGATTCTTGAAGACTCTTATGACACTTCCTAAGACATTAGATTGTGTACTTTTTTGAGGACAAGGTTGCACCTTGTAAGTCTCAATCTCATCATTGCCTACCACAGTATATGCTTTTGGTTAAATTTATAGATAGTTAAACTGTGGCAGGTCCTAGCATCAGAATCCTACAGTGTTTTTAGTCTGTGTGGAGAACAAATATTCGAGTGTTTATCATGTGCTGGATGTTATGCTAACCTTGTAGGAATAAGATGTAGACACTGATGTCAAGGAGCTTACCATCTAAAGGAAAGGCATATACATGCCACATCTTCTTTATCCATTCATCTGTTGATGGACACTTAGGTTGCTTCCATGTCCTGGCTGTTGTAAATAGTGCTGCGGTGAATATTGTGGTACATGACTCTTTATGAATTATGGTTTTCTCAGTGTATACGCCCAGTAGTGGGATTGCTGGGTCGTATGGTAGTTCTATTTTTAGTTTTGTAAGGAACCTCCATACTGTTCTCCATAGTGGCTGTATCAATTTACATTCCCACCAACAGTGCAAGAGGGTTCCCTTTTCTCCACACCCTCTCCAGCATTTATTGTTTCTAGATTTTTTGATGATGGCCATTCTGACCATGTGAGGTGATACCTCATAGTTGTTTTGATTTGCATTTCTCTAATGATTAGTGATGTTGAACATTCTTTCGTGTGTTTGTTGGCAATCTGTATATCTTCTTTGGGGAAAGAAGATGTGGCACATATATACAATGGAATATTACTCAGCCATAAAAAGAAACGAAATTGTGTTATTTGTAGTGAGGTGGATGGACCTAGAGTCTGCCATACAGAGTGAAGTAAGTCGGAAAGAGAAAAACAAATACCGTATGCTAACACATATATATGGAATCTTAAAAAAAAATGGTTATGAAGAATCTAGGGGCAGGACAGGAATAAAGACACAGACGTAGAGAATGGACTTGAGGACACTGGGAGGGGGAAGGGTAAGCTATGACGAAGTGAGAGAGTGGCATGGACTTATATATACTACCAAATGTAAAATAGATAGCTAGTGGGAAGCAGCCGCATAGCACAGGGAGATCAGCTCGGTGCTTTGTGACCACCTTAGAAGGGTGGGATAGGGAGGGTGGGAGGGAGACACAAGAGGGAGGAGATATGGGGATATATGTATATGTATAGCTGATTCACTTTGTTATAAAGCAGAAACCAATACACCCTTGTAAAGTAATTATACTCCAATAAAGATGTTAAAATTAATAAAGGAAAGGCAGACATGTAGAAAACAATGCAATTTAGAGGGCTACGTGCTTTAGAGATAGCAGTGTGCAAAAAACAGTAAGCTCACAGAGCAAAGAGATCCTATTTGGAAAACTGTTGGATTTGACTTTTGAGCTCAGTCTTTAAGAATGAGTCAGAGTTCACCAGATGGAGAAAGAGGAAAGGGCATTCTAGGCTATTGTGGTCATTGATTTTTAAACTTTTAATGTGTCTTGCAACTGAAAACATTACCACTAGAAAAGGGAACCCTCTTGCACCGTTGGTGGGAATGTAAATTGATACAGCCACTATGGAGAACAATATGGAGTTTCCTTAAGAAACTAAAAGTAGAACTACCATACAACCCAGCAATCCCACTACTGGGCATACACCCTGAGAAAACCATACTTCAGAAAGAGTCATGTACCACAACGTTCATTGCAGCACTATTTACAATAGCCAGGACACAGAATCAACCTAAGTGTCCACCGACAGATGAATGGATAAAGAAGATGTGGCACATATATCCAATGGAATATTACTCAGCCATAAAAAGAAACAAAATTGAGTTATTTGTAGTGAGGTGGATGGACATAGAGTCTGTCATACACAGTGAAGTAAGTCGGAAAGAGAAAAACAAATACCGTATGCTGACACATATATATGGAATCTAAAAAAAAAAAAGGTTCTGAAGAACCTAGGAGCAGGACAGGAATAAAGATGCAGGCATAGACAATGGACTTGAGGACATGGGGAGGGGGAAGGGTAAGATGGGACGAAGTGAGAGAGTAGCAATGGCATATGCACACTACCAAGTGTAAAACAGATAGCTAGTGGGAAGCAGCCGCATCGCACAGGGAGATCAGCTCGGTGCTTTGTGACCACCTAGAGGGGTGGGATAGGGAGGGTGGGAGGGAGACGCAAGAGGGAGGGGATATGGGGATACATGTATACGTATAGCTGACTCACTTTGTTATACAGCAGAAACTTAACATTTTAAAGCAATTATACTCCAATAAAGATGTTTTAAAAAAAGAAGTCAACTACACTTCAGTAAAAAAAAAAAAAAAAAAGGAAAAAATATTACTAATCCTGCCTATCTTTATGATTCAAGAAAAATGGAATTCATGACAGTGTTGGTTTTTTTCTTAGATAATCATCCCTTGGCAAGACTCCATCACTTGTTCAAGATATTTATTACTTTCTTATTGCTTTCAATTAAAGATACTTCTTAGTATGGTATGCAAGGCCCCTTGTTAACCAGCTCTGGCCTATCTCACTAGCCATGTCTCCTGCAAGTTCCCCCACAGTATCCTCCAGTCCCAAATCCCAGCACAGCATATGCTCCTGGTGGCTGAACCATTTGCTCCAACCTAAAACACTATATTCTTTCTTGCCCTGTAGATGTGAGTAGGTTCTTTCCTCTTCCTGGAATGTCTTTCCCTCCATCCCCTCTTCCCCTTGTTTGATGGACACTTCCCATCTGTGCCCACTCACACTCCCCTACTCACACATATACACACAGCATCAACGCTTTGTGCCTCTAGTTGGCAGAATGATCCTTAGGGATGAATGGAGGTCTTTGGACAGGTGAGGGACTCCAGTGTTGAAGAGGTGGAATAGCTACTGCTGAGTGTGCACCCTTTTTTTTTTTCTCTCCACCAGTCATCAACAACTTGGGTATTTGCAGTTGGCAGCCTTTGGGCTGAATTTGACCCCAAGACATGTTTTCTTTGATTTGCCTTTTTTTTTTTTTTGCCATCTTTAAATTAGTCATCAGCATTTAAAACCTGGGATGCTTGACTTAAAACTCTGGCTTCTCTTGAGCAGTTGAAAGGTGTAGCAACACTGTACGTTTCTGCATGGAGTGAGTAGTGAAGCCCCTTCAGAGGGCACAGACCCTCTAGAGTTGTCTGCAACATCCCACTTCCCTTTGAATGAAGACAGGTTTGCCGTCTCTGGGTGTAACTGACTTGGGGTTGGTGTTGAGAGACAAGATATGGATGGAGGTTAAAGGGGCAGGAAATTTAGAAGTATCATGAAGGTGGTGACTCAGGTAAAACGCCATGGGTTTGGGCTGTATTGTTAAGGAGTTACCATCAGGATGAGGCCCACTCTAAGAAGAAAAGGGAGAGATTTGGGAGTAGATGTCTCCGGGAGGTTGAAGGGTTGGTGCAGTGGGAGCTTGGGCCTGAGAGACCTGGAAGGAGGGATGAACCGTTGTGCTCGGCGACTAGGATATCTGACTTGAAATTTGAGATTGCTGTGGCTAGTAAAGTAAGTGGCCGAAGTGGAGGGGCAGCAAGGGTCACTGGATTCCAAAAGATCAAGCGGGGTCAGGATGTTGAAACTGCTTCCTCCACATAGACCCGGAAGCTTCCAGTTTATAATGATATACGTAAAATAGCTAACAGGTGTTGAGGGCTTCTGTGTTCCAGGCACTTTCCTGGGTACTTCTCACATATCAGTTTATTTAATCCACACAGCAGTTCTGTGAGATATGGGTACGTTAATCACCCTCATCCTACAGGCAGTACAAGTGAGGCTTGGAGGGGTGACGTGTTGCCCAAGGTCATACAGCTCCTAAGTGGCCAGAACTCAAACCTAAGACTGCCGGATGTCAGAGTACATTCTCTGAACCTCCACCCCCGTAGGAAATGGGCAGGAGGCAAAGTCACAGAGAGGGAGGGCCTGCATGAGGGAGGAAAGCAGTAGCTTTCCGTGGGCTAGCCCACGGCGGTCAGCTTGGAGACCGTCTGCCTCCCTTCCACCCCAGGTGAAGGGTGAGTGTGGGGAAATTCATGGTCTCACTGTAAGGAAGTAGTGTTTTCAGGCGAGCCAGGTTAGGACAGATTTGAGTGGTATACTCTGTGATGATGTTCAGATGCTGAGAGAGGAAAGGGTGGGGAAGGCAGAGCAGTGGGCCTGGGAGGATGAGTCCCTGGGAAGCAGAGCGATTCTCTGCGGGGATGTGCATTCCCTTGAGGACGGGAGACCAGAGGACCTTGCACTTTGCACTGATGACAAGGATGAGAGGTCTGGGAATCGACAGCCCACAGGGAGCCCGTGGACGTGTGCTCAGAGTCAGCTCTTTCAGCAGCAGCTCAGGCTGCAGGCAGCTCCGAGGAGGTGAAGGAGCATTAGCCACCCAAGCAGTGGAGGATTTGTCCAGATTTTCAAATAGGTTCAGTCCTGATGTCATTAGTGTTTGTGCGTCACGTGCTCCGGGGAGGAGACAGAATAGTCCCCATCCGATTGTGTTCTGGTTTGTGATTATGTATATCTGACACCTCCCTAAACCAGACTTCCTAAATGGAGGGTCAGGACCCCGCGTATCCCCAGCCCTACCCAGCTGAGCGCCTGCCACACGCACACACTCGGCAGGTAGTTACGGGACCACTGCATGTTCACCAGCAAGCTGATTCCACGTTCCAAAGCATCCGTTTCTAATACGGTCGGCGAATCCAGCCCGGAAATGGAAACACCTGACGTTTCTCTGATACAAGGTCCTGTCCCCACCAGACCCAGTCCTCCTCCTTCGCGGAGTGCCACGTGCCAGTTTCCCCTCCTTCCTGCTTTTCCCGCCTGGGTCTCCATGCGCCTCTCCTGTCCCCCTCTGCCGCCGTCCTGCCCACCATGGGAGCACACGCCAGTGTCTTTCCCCCGGGCCCAGGAAGGTGAAGGCAGAGAGCCTGCCTGTCCTGGGATGTGGTGGTTATCAGCTTGTTGGGCTGAAGTGAGTGCAGTTCAGGATGCCTGCCAGATCCCAGCTCTCACGATTCAACAGGGGCACGGGCCCTGGGGGTGCTTCCCAGCCGTGTGTCTGTGCCTCTGGCTCCCTTGCAGGAGGGAGTCTCTTGGGAACTGCCCCAACTCTCCTCTCCTTTAAGCAGTCATGTGGAGGCGGTAACCGATGTGAAGTGCCCTTGCTTTCTCCTGACCTCACCTGCTTACTGTGGGGCTTGACTCTGCAAGATAATTTATGGATCTTCCAGGAACCATGCGGGCCCACTGCCTCTATTTTCTTACAATTTATACCACTTTTCTCTCAAAATTAGCACCTAAGGATAAGTTTCTTGAGCCACAGGCCAGCCTTGAGGATCCAGCCATAATCATCTGCTCCTTGAGAAAGCTGGGAAGAGGGCAGCTAAAACGACTGTGTCATTAGGGGCTTACAGTGGACTTTATCATTATTGCCAGTACCGCGTAGTAAGAAATGAAGAGGAATATCTTACCTGCTTGCCCTCAATTGATACTGTCCCTATACTGGAGCATATCCTTCAGTTGCTCCCCGCAGAAAAAAGCAAAACATGACAACAGCAACCAAAAATGCAGAGTGAGTTTGCTGTTGTCTCTGAAGGGAAAGTGGTGAAGAACATGGGGTTTCTGGTTTTACAGGTGAAAAGAGGAGCGGGGAGGCTTCTGGAAGGAGGCACGTGTGATCCTTAGAGCTGGGTGGTGTGCTTGCTGCTGCAACTAAGGCACATGCCTAACCCCCTGGGTGGTGGAAATGTAAGGCATCACAGGAGGAATGAGCAGGAGAAAGGGTGAAGGAGGGTTTGTTACTTAGCAGTAAATCTTACAATGAGGCAGGAGAAGCATGGTGGTCCTAAGAAACTTCCGTAGGGAGGAGTGCAGGATAGTTGGACCCTCAGGTGGGAAACCCATTTCCTTTTGGATGTTTTATTTGCAGTCTTCTTTTCTTTTTTAAACTTATACATACCTAGAAAGAGGTAAGAAATTTAATCCGTAGAAAGATAGTACATCAGATATAATTAAAGTTGAAAATACTTTTTACAGGATAAGAATATGTTTTATGTGTCATTGTAACTTCCTTTGCAGACAGTTTCATTGTTACCCTGTGTGGAATCCTAGTAGTACACGTGCTTTGCCCTTTTAATTCCACATTTATTCTTGTGTAAAGGGAGCCTTCCTTCCCACCTGAATAGAGTTGGTTTTGATTTATAGACAGTGATTCTCCCCTTTCAAAGGGCTCAACACTGAGTTTGGATGTGGAATAAATGCAGGGTTGGGAGATATGTTTGCAGGGGCCTCACTGAGTTGTTTTCCCTCCAGGAAGGCGCAGGGAATAAGGATCTGCTTGGGGAAGATGAGGAGTCTGACAGTTTGCTGCTTTGCTGAGTGGTGGTGGGAGTGGCAAAGAGGATTCCTCTCCCCACGGTGTCGTCTTCTAACTCCCTATCGTTTAGCATCCTTTACAGTTTCTCTAGTCACTCTGGTGAAACAAACTGTTGATTCTTCCAACTTGTTGAGTATATTGTTTCTTTTCCTGCATTCCCCTCCAAACCAAAACAAAACAAAGCAGTGTCAGAGACAAGACCTATCTTGAGCCGGGCCTGAAGGTTGAGGTGCTTGGTAAGGAGGAGGTGGGTGTGGAAGGGCGAGATGGTGATGTGCTCCAAGGACAGGGTGCAGGCGAGGAGAAGCCGCAGAAGGGGATGAGCCGGGATCAGACTGTGGCAGTGATGGGAATGACGGTAATGGAATCACAGGATTTTATAGTTTGGAGAAAGCTCATTAAGGTCCAACCATCTTGTATTATGGACAAGAAAACTGAGCATCCCAGAGTTCAAGTGGCTTGCTAGCAGTCATCCATTTTCTGGTGGATGATGGATGGTATTGGATAGTCAATAAAGTTACTGTTTTCTTCACTCTATGTGTCTCTCACTCATAGGCAACTGTATTCAGGCAGGAGCAAGTGCTACTAATCAAAATGTGCTACTAATTAAAGTGATAAAATTAGTTGTACATAGCTTCTTCCAACGGCAAGTGCAAATTAAACTGTGACGATTGAGACACTGCACCTTTAGGAGCAAGTTGTTCAGAAAGTGGGTCCCAGATTCCCTCCAGTGGAGTCTCCTGGAGAGCTTATTGTACAGGCAGATTCTGGAGCCCTGCCCCAGACTCTGAGAAACAGTCCATGACTGTGGTACCCTGGAATCCGCATTCTAAACAAACTCCGTAGTCTTTCCCTCCACAGACTGATTTTGAAAAGCACTGCACCAATTAGCCCTGAGTTTAAAATTTATAAACATAAAAACTGTAAAAACAATGCATGGCCTAACCTCTGACTTACTAGCCATGAAAAAAAAAAGTTTATTCTAGATTATTGTTTGCATGTCTTTATGTCATTCATTTTTTCATTTGCAAGACAAATAAGACATGCCCCTGCACTAGGGGAATTCACAGGAGAAAGAGTAGGATTTTGACTTCATAGGAGGAACAGGTCCACTCCAAGAGGAGAGAAAACTAATCCTGGTTGCTTTTCTGGTCAGAGAAAGCCTTGTAGGGCGGTGGCCTTAAGGCTGTGTGGAATTCACCTGGGGCAAAAGAGAGGCAGGGATTTGAGGAAGAGTGGGCGCTGAGCTGTGGCACTGAGTGACGGGAGTGGACGCTGAGTGACGGGAGTGGACGCTGCGCTGTGGCGCTGAGTGACGGGAGTGGACGCTGCGCTGCGGCACTGAGTGACGGGAGTGGACGCTGCACTGTGGCGCTGAGTGACGGGAGTGGACGCTGCGCTGCGGTACTGAGTGACGAGAGTGGGCGCTGCACTGTGGCACTGAGTGATGGGAGTGGACGCTGCACTGCGGCGCTGAGTGATGGAAGTGGACGCTGAGTGACGGGAGTGGATGCTGCGCTGCAGCACTGAGTGACGGGAGTGGACGCTGAGTGACGGGAGTGGACGCTGCGCTGTGGCGCTGAGTGACGGGAGTGGACGCTGCGCTGTGGCACTGAGTGACGGGAGTGGACGCTGCACTGTGGCGCTGAGTGACGGGAGTGGACGCTGCGCTGTGGCACTGAGTGACGGGAGTGGACGCTGCACTGTGGCACTGAGTGACGGGAGTGGACACTGAGTGACGGGAGTGGACGCTGCACTGTGGCACTGAGTGATGGGAGTGGACGCTGCACTGTGGCGCTGAGTGACGGGAGTGGACGCTGCACTGCGGCACTGAGTGACGAGAGTGGACGCTGAGTGACGGAGTGGACGCTGCGCTGAGGCGCTGAGTGACGGGAGTGGACGCTGCGCTGCGGCGCTGAGTGACGGGAGTGGGTGTAGGGGTTCAGTGAATGGCAGATTGCCATTGTTACTCACGTGTGCAGGAGCATGTAGAGGGGCCAGTAGAATGTGGAAGCTAGAGGAGAAGTAGAGCTAGACTTGGGAGCACCTTGTAAGCTGTACTAGGACTCTGGGACTGTCTGTGTAGACCAGGAAACAAACGACGGGAAGGGAATGCGTGAGAGTGCACTGCCTTTGAGCCCGCAGAGCCAGCCAGCGTGGGCCTCCTAAGGAGGGGAGTGCCCTCTAGGGGCTTAGATGATTTTTCTGAGTGCTGTTCGTCTTTGTACTCCGCCACCCACATGCCCACTAAGCTGAATCCATTACCTACTGGAGAGAGAAAAAAAGACAGCTTCACCAGCCTACCTGGCTGCAGCTGTGATTACATTATGCAGACATTTATTAGTTTGGTACCTTGACTGATGATTATCTTAATACTGAGGATAACATTAAAGGCTTGATTTTTCAGGCAAATGGCAAATGCAAGTTGCTTCTTGTTGGAGGTTGAAAAGCCCTTAGCCCATGATTCTGTTTATGTGAACTGACCAAAATAGGTAGGTCCATAGAGAAAGAATAGAGATCCGTGGTTGCCAGGGGCTGGGAGAGGATACATGGGAAGTACAGGGTTTCTTTATGAGATGATGAAAATGTTCTCAAATTAGGTAGCAGTGATGGTAGCACAACCCTGTGAATATAAAGACCATGGAATTGTATACTTTAAAAGGGTGAATTTTACAGTATGTGAATCGTATCTCAGTAAAATTGTTATTTTATTTGTTTTCTTTAAAAACCCTTAGCACTTCTGCTTCAGATGTCCTAAGAGAAGTATGGTATTTGGGGTTTCAGAGAGGAGCTATTATCTGAGGTTGGCCTGGAAAGGCAGATGGTATCTAGACAGACAGCTGGAGATGAGGGCTAGATAAGGAATGTTCAGGAGAGAGTAGGGTGAGCAGTGGAAAGACAGCAACGGGAGGGCTTGTTTGGAGAATAGAAGGTGACTGTAGCATCAGGAGAATGAAGAGAAATACTGCGAGATTGAATTCGAATAAAGATCTGTGGACTTGAGAGTGTTGAATGCTAGGCTGAGAAGTTGATCAGTTAAATGAAGAGTAACTGAAGGTTTTTGACTACAGAAGTACAAGAACTGAGCCATAGGATGGGCGTGGCATGAACTGGGAGAAGGGGAGACTTTGGTGAGAGGAGACCAGGTCGGAACCTAGAAGTTGGAGGAGGGAAGGTTTTAGAAGTGAGGGGTAAGTGTGGACATCGATTTACTCATAAGTTAGTCTGTTTCCTTAGCTACCAATCCACATGTTTTCTCCATTCCATTGCTTGTTTTTTATCCAGGCATTGGGGTAAAGGGTAAGAGGGAGATTGGGAGGAGGGACCAAAAAAATAATAAGAATGAAGAGAAAAGGTGATGAGGGCAAGATTCTGTCTGAGTGCTTCAGTTGTTCTGTAATTCAGTGACTCACTACAAGAAGACTCTAGGGGAGTGCCCTCTAGGCTCTTCTAGTGGAAAACACAGGATAGGAAACCTTGTTTGATTTTATTATGTATAGACATAATAAATTTCCTTGGCAAATAAGGGTCCTGACGAGGCCCCCGTTTGTAACCTGAGAGTGTGTGTAGACTATCTGTCGAAAAATAACTCACGTGAGCTGTCTTACGTTGAACTCTGTGAAATTGCTATTTGACTATTTTTGATCTACAAAGAAAGCAGTTTCGTGAAGTCTCAAGCTAATAGATACTTGCTCGATAGGTATCTGATGACAGCCCAGATTTTAACCTTTTCTGATTCCTTCATAAGTTCCTTCTTTATTAAGGTGCTAATGGTCTTGAACCTCTGCTAGTCTCAGGTTCGGGGAAGCTGTGAAGAATCAAAAGGTGGCAGTAAGTAGGGAGGGCTTTCCAAGGGGCTGGTAGAGAAGGGAAAGGAGCTGGGAGCAAGCCTGCCGGCCAGAACCAGGGCATCTGAATCCTTGGGTCTTTAGTGTGCAGTCATTCTGGGTTTAGAAATAAAAATTCAACCTAAAGGGTTTTCCTTTCCTAAGTGGGTCACTAGGCAGTTGTGCAGTTTTAGATCTTCTGCAACATGCTGGAGACAACCTGTATGGGTCTCTGAGAAAACAAGAGAGATGTTTCAATGTTGGGAAATAGATCAAATGTCAAAAGCGGGAAAAAGGGCAAACTTAATCATGGTTTTCAGGTTGGTGTGACTTCTGTCGGCCCAGCAGAAAGCCTGGCACGCAAGTGTTGAGGAAAGGTCTCTGAAGGGTTGAAAGGCATCAGAGGAGGTATTTATTGGTTGATCGTATGCTCCCTGGTGTTTAACCTAAAGTAATTTCCTCGAACACGTCAGTGGGAGAGAAGGGGAATTCCCAAAGATGTGGAAAAAGGTTAGTCAGCTATTCTTGTAGGATGCTTTCATTGTAATGACATCCAGATATTGGGATCAGGGTGGGGCCTCTCAGTACTCTACCCCCATTAATCTGTAAACTCTGAGGAGTTTAAGTTGTACAGAGTGTCAAGTGCAATAAATATTGTTACTGTAACGTCACAGGGATATGATCATCTGCTTAAAACTGCAGTGCCTAGGCACATAAAAATGAGAGACTGTGGGATAACCTTACCAGGGACTAAAAGCTCAGTTCACATTTACTCAGCTGTAGAAGGTGATTGTCGTGTAGGAATAGAGATTATGAATCAAGAGCTCCCGGCTTTGCTCACACAAAACAGCCAAACATTTATTTTAAACCATAGTCAGAAATACCATTGCAGCAAAACTTTAATTACCTAACACCCTCTTCTCCAATATAATCTGTATATAACCATCTCCTCACATGGAAGAAGCCTGAGAGGGGATATTCACACCTTTCCAGTGGCTTTAATGGAGTTTGGTGCAAATTTTAACTTAATTCGTTTCCTTTTTAGTTCCACAGTTAACTATAAATGTCATTAAACCTCTAGGCCTGATTATGGAAGTACTTGTGGACAACAGTCATATTTTAATTTATGAAAGATCCAAAGAAAAATAGAACAAAACAATCAAATAAGAAGAGGGAAAAAACAGAATTAATGTGCTAATGGTTCTTCCTTGCTGGGAATGTTACCCTCCCCTGATCTTGGCCTCTCTGGTACATAAATACCCACATACTTCCGGCAAGGATGTCTCTTTTTAGGATGTCTTCCTTTCACTCCTGCCAACCTGGGAACTCCCTTAGTCATCCTCTCTACCCTCTGACCCACGCTTCCATTGCCAGGGGAGTCCCAGGGCAGAGTCTAGCTGCTCCTTCCTTGTATTACAGTTACATCCTGACACCCTCCTGCCCTGAGCTTCTCATTTCCTGCCTCTTATTTCATTACGACACATCAACATCAGGCAGTTGACAATATCTTTTTCTCCTCTTATATTTACCTGCCTCTTATTTTCCTGTGGTCAGGCAAGTTTTGCAGCGGAGTTGAAGTTAAGGGTGAGAGCCAGCAGAGGTAGTTTGCATTCAGAGAAATGCACACATGCAGCTTAGAAGATCCAAAACATTAAGACTTTCAGCTTCCAGATAGCTGTCACAAACTCCCATTTGCTAAAGCTTATGCCCTTTATTTATAAAGCTCCTCGGTCTTCAATCAGAATCTATTTCTTTTATTATACACAATTATAAATTAATTAATGTAGCTCCAGAGGAGGATGCTACTAGACACAATCACAAAGATTAAAAAAAAAAAAAAGAAGCCAAACTAATAACCTGTTAGTTGAAAGAAAAGGCAGAAAATTTGCTGAAAAACACCTAAAGGTCAACAGCAACCAAGTAGCAACACAGAATCATTTAACGCAGGAGCATCATTCTGTGTCAGACCGTGCAAGCATCACTGATGTCTGGAGTAACAGGATAATGTATGCATGTAAAGATGGCCCTGAGTCATCAAGAAGATGTTTGTTATGCTCAATACCAGTCTGGTTAAGTAAGAAATGAAGTAATGCATTTTAGGAATATTTCTGTCAAAATGGTTAACGTTAAATATCTGGGCGTATACTAAGGAGATGAGCCTTAGTTATTTGGAATGCCAATTATGTTAGGACCCGCTCCCCATTCCCCAGCGACACCAGATAAACAGAACAGTGTCACAGAGAGGGGTGAATAGTTTTCCAAAGCCACTTTGTTTGTGGTCTCCCGACTTCTATGTTGTTGTTTATTCATGGGGTTTTCCTTCCCTTTTCTTTGGTTTCAGATGCGAGTGTCTCTCTGGCTTATGTGGTTTCCCCGTGTGTGAGGTGGGATCCACTCCCCGCATAGTCTCTCGTGGAGATGGGACACCTGGAAAGTGCTGTGATGTCTTTGAATGTGTTAATGGTACGTGGGGTTTCTCTTGTTCTCAGAGAGTGTACATTTGTGCAGGAGGAGGAGGGAGGGTTCAATCTAGCTGTTTCTGTCTTATAAAAGGCAGAGAATATACTCAGGGACTTGATGAAACTCAGAAAGAATATTTGTTTAAGATCCCACTAGGCAGTAGAGAAAGTTAGGAAAGGAATCATCATTCCATCCATTAGAAAGAGCATTTTGGAAGTGTAATCACAGACTGCACGTAGCCATCATATTCTGCTGTGTTTCAGTAGTTCAGAAATTTTAGGATTGCAAGAAAAGGATCATGGAAAATGTGGTCGTATCCCTCGTATCATTCAAGATCTCATTGCATTATTGTCAGAGGTAATCTTTGTAACTAACACCACATCGGAGTGTCCACAATTTGAAAGAGAAAAGACACTGTTCCTTTAGTTTAGCATTTTCCTACTTAGAGGAAACACCTCTGGCCATTACTTGGTCAGTAGTATTGGCCTAGTTGGAGCTGGAACCTTGTGGACCAGAAAAACGATCCTTCAGTCATAAGATTACTTCAGATAGAATCCACCTTTCTCCCTTGGTGTGTGATGACCTGGCGTTTATTGAATTTAGATGCTAGAAGGGAGGAGAGCCTAAAACATGTCCCTCCATCAGAATTTTCAGAAGAAAAACAAAGAATAAACTCAAGCAAGTGAAATGTCAGTAATTTTAGAGGACATTATTTAGTCAACACCTAGACACACAAGGAAAATGATTTTGGATTTGGACAAATACAACAAAATTACGCATATAGAAGCGTCCATATTTGCCGCCTACAGGAAGTCGGGGTTCAGAAGCTTTTCTGCCCTCCTCCCAAGCTGCCCCTCCCCCACAAGAAAAGGTTATATTAAAGTCCAGACCTGTTTCACCGAGTCCTGTAGTTTTTAGTCCAGTGGCTGCATATTTTGTTTTGTTTTGCTTTGCTTTGCTTTGAAGAAACACTTGTAGTATGGCTTTGTGGTTAAAAAAGAACATAGACTACAATTAAAAGACTTCAGTTTGAAAACTAGTTCCTCCACTTAGTAGCTGTGTAACTTTGGGCATCCCTTGGTCTCCCTGGGCCTCAGTTGCCACATCTGTCAAATGGAGTGAATAACAGTAAATTAAATGAGGTTTTATATGTGAAGCACTTGAAATTGTGCCTCAAGAGCAAATAGTCTTTATAATTTTGTGTGCCCACATATCCAAAGATGCTGTTCTGGACATGGCAGGGGGATGGAGAAGGTGAGGGGAGGCTCCTGACTTAAAGACCTTTATAAATACGAGCATGCAGGGAGAGGTGCGTTAAAAGTTCCACGTGCATAAATCTCTTCTCAGTGCTTCTCCCCACCCGTGTTATTATCCAGCCGGTAGTAATGTCTGTTAACCACCAGCAAATGGCCAAGTCTCTGGTATTGCTGAAGTTAGTTGATTGTAGGTGACATTTTGTGAATATTTAACTTGTACCATTGAGACAGAAATAGTTGGTCCTTGTCCTGGGCTCCCAGCATCTCAGTTGTGCTTCCTTCCAGTATTCATCCCTCTGCATGTCTGTCTCTCATGCTAGAATCTGAACTGCCAGAGAACAGAGAATCTATCCTTGTGTCTGTGTTATTAGCACATTGCCTGCCTCTCAGAGTGCACCCAGGTTCTGATGGGTAGTTGGGTGGGTGAGTGAGCAAGTGATCTGATTCATACCATCTTAGTTCCCTCTAGAGTGGCTGTTAATTATCAGCCCATAGAGGGCTTACTTTGTGGGAATTCGCCATCTTTACTGCCCTACACTTTAATCTTAGGTCTCTTGTCCCCAGGAAATTTCAGCTCTAGAGGAGTGCCTTTCTTCTTTCCTTGCTTCTTGATTATAGAAACCCAAGTGTCGTGACTTTCTCATCAGGACATTAACTTTACATCTCTCCCCAGTGTGATACGGTTTGGACAGCTGATAACTGCCCCCCGCCCCCTCAGTGCCCTTGCCCCCATTTATAGAGCCCATTTATAGAAGTCACTTCAGGAACAGGACTTGCCTTCAGCTGTGAGAAAATGTTGAGATGACAAAGCAGTCACAGGATTTCTGGTGTTTGCCTCTTTCTTGCCACCATAAATTGGTTGGGTGATCTTTGCTTTATTTCGTGTCCTGCTACAGTGTGTCTATTTCTATATTAGTCATTCAATTGTAGATGAGACTAGAAACTGCAGTCCTCTGAAGATTCAAAATCCCACAGAATAGCGTGTATGGAATTCCGTCTCAAAGCCTGTATTTCACTTTTTTTGGTCATATACATACACACATACGCACACCTCCCCTCCACACATACATATATTCGTATGTAAGTGTATGTGTTTGTTTGTTTATCTGGCAACTGGTGCCCTGGGAAAATCTTACTGTTGTCATAAGGTCACCATTAGAGGATATTACATATCAAAAATTCATTATCATTGCCCAGATGAGCAGAGGTCTATTTTATATATACATATTTCAATAAGCCATATATATATATATAGCTTTAAAATATATATAAAGCCTTGCTTATGCACAAAGGATTTGAGGCAACTTTACACTGAGAACAGATACAATAACACAGTGGTAGAATATTAATGAGAAAAGAGAATCAGAACCGTAGAGTTGTATGTAAAAGTTGAAAATGAAAAGCAAAAAGAGAGTGCCTACAGGTATGCAGGCCATAGCATCTGTCTGTTTAATTGTTGGAGTTAAATGTCAAGTTAGGCCCCCAGCGTCCTGGCCATCAAAGTGAAAAAGGAGATAGAATCAGATCTGCAGTTCTTATTTTTAGAGACAAGAAGCCTGCTGAACAGGGCAACCCTCTGCTCATATGGAAGCTTGAAAAGAGAGCGCTGGATGACACAGTAGATCCTGTCCTTAGTTGCTTTAATCCCTTAAATGTGGAAACAGATTTCCTCTGGCTGCTCTTCTCAATAAAAAGCAAAAGCAAAACGTTAAAATACACCTCAGCGAAAGCAGTTTTCAGAGGTGAGTTTGACACCCGGCTGGAACCTGGGTGCTTAGAGGACTATTTATTGATTTTGAGAAACCCCCAAACATGTAGGAACATGTCGGAATGGATCTGGGAACCCCAGTTCAGGAGACAGTGGGTTGCATGTTAACTAGCCCCATGTGCAGAAACAGAGATTGCCTGCCAGCGCTCGGCTCCTAAGCTCCCATCCAGGTGATCCGTATGCTTACGTTACTTTTTTAAGATAAGCGTTATCGTGAACACAGAAGGTTAAAAAATATTCACAGAGAATTCAAGAACTCTTGAGTTTTGAAAACATTAGCCTAGATGAATAGATGGAAAGAACATTCTCCATAAATATTCGTTCTCTTTTCTGTTGGGTTTGGTTTTATTTGGGGGGAGGAGGGGAGAGTTGCCCATCGGCTTGTTATGGTCTGTGACTGAGGACTGAAAGGAGGACCTGTGAGGTATTGGTTGAATGAGAACCCTGTTGTTTAGAAACCAAAGGAACAGGTGGTATGATTGAGCTCCTTTTGTGTAAACTAGAAGACATCAGTATCATCCCCTAGAAGTATGACCTCCACAGCAGTGTTGAATAATCCCAGATCTTCTTCAAGAAACAGTTCTGTGTCTGCTCCTGCCCATAAGCAAAACTTTTGTCATTAGTCAGCTGGAGCTGAGTGATGGCCTCTACTTTTATTTTTTTATTTTTTTGCAGTACATGGGCCTCTCACTGCTGTGGCCTCTCCCGTTGCGGAGCACAGGCCTCAGACGCACAGGCTCAGCGGCCATGGCGCACTGGCCCAGCCGCTCTGCGGCATGTGGGATCCTCCCGGACCGGGGCACGAACCTGTGTCCCCTGCATCAGCAGGCGGACTCTCAACCACTGTGCCACCAGGGAAGCCCTGGCCTCCACTTTTAGATCGACATGTGTTCTCCATTTGGTTACAGTACACCTTATTGCCTTACACTGGCCCAGCTCACTCATTTCTAGAGGCATTTGGGTTTGAATAGGGAAGTCATCCACATACAGAATATGGAAACAGTCATTTGGTTGCTTAGATATGCTCAGCTGTCCAATGTACTTGCACAGAAATCCAAACTAGAACATCATGGTTTGAGTGTTGTAGCCACTAACTGACTCTTCCAGCATCAGACACACTAACATGTCAAATCCATCAGTCACAGGAGAGCCATACCCAAAGTCAGCTTGCTCCTCATGTAAAATTTGGGCCTGGAAAACTGAGACCTGCAGTTTGTTAAGAAAATTAGTACAAAAACTTCTAATGATAACCCATTGTCTGTTTAGCAATAATACTCAGTAATATTTCTAGGGACATAAGGTCTACTTCTACAGTGATGGAGAGAATATGGCACTTTGAAAGAAATATTCCACTCAGTATGCATTTATTGAGCATCTATTGTGTTCCTGGGGTCTTGTCAAGCTAATTTTGCTTAACAGTGATACAGTCTTTTGCAGTCCTATTTTGTAAGTATTGTTCCCCTTCCCTTATCCTGAAGTAGTATCTGCCTGGTATTCTCTAGCACACACACCCTGCTTCCCCCCCATAGAAAAGGTGTTTTCCTCCTATAGCTATCTGGAAGCTCATGTACCCTGTCTTTGTGATTACATCAGTTTGTCTCTGATTTATGGAGAAATTTTCAGACATTTCTCATCTGTCATACAGTTGTCTCTCTTTTGACTTCTTAAGTCTGCCCACTTGCTTCCTATATAGCTTACCCCCAGTGAAAGGAGACCAGAGGCAAGACATTAGCCATTTTCTACTGAGATATTAAAGAGAAAAAGCAACAGAAGTATACCTATTTGGATTTTTTCTCCATTTTCACATTTGATGTGAAGTTCTACATTTTAGTCTTTTCCTTTGCTAAAATTATATACCTATCACTGTCTGCCAATCAGTGTAATTTGGCAGGCAGTAGAAGTTATTAACAGTCTATAAGATTCTTTTTCAGGAGTTCTGGAATATGTTAAAGAGGGAAGAGAATATTCCAGAACTGAGAAACATAAAATTTAATTGGGCAGACACAAAAAACGTGCAAAAATACCTAAAAAGACACTTTTGTGCATCTCAATGCATATGCAGTTTTATGCATTGATAGGTACAAGTTACACAGTAAATTATTTTATTTGTAATATTATTCTTTTCTCTGTCCATGGAAAATGTCCTGTTATAGAGGTAGTGATAAACTCCATAGGGTTCTAAGATTCACATGTATCCCCAGCAGGTGAAGAAGTAATTGGTCATTGCTCCTCAAAGACCACTGCCAGCCATTTTTATCATGCATCTTTCTGAAGAGCTTCTGTAAATTTGTCTTGGCATCAAATAGGGATTTCATTATGTCGTGTGATTTTTTTTTTTTTAATCCTAAAGAATCGATTGTGTTTTCAAGGCTGTGTTTTCTGGGACTCTCCATCTCTCTAAATTCCATTCCCTTGCTCTCTGTGCCTTAGCTAGTGAAATGTAACTCTTGTCAATCCCATCCCCTCCCGCTCACGTTTCTGCACAACCCATGGTAAAAGCGAGCTCATCTGGAGCCGCTTTAGTCATAACCACAGCCTTCCCTTCTCACCCCTTCAAATCTCACACCAAGATTTGTGGCTTCACCCAGATGGTAGCTGTGGTTGATTAAGGCAAATAAGTATTGATAATTAATATTAATTGGTTTCTAAAATACTTCTTTTTCTTCAGTTTGAATGGAAGCTCAGCATTTTGTTAGAATGCAGTATTTTGCCTCCTTCCACAGCATGCAAATTTGATTGATAAAAAGCACTCCATTTTCTACACTTTAGAACTTGTGGTCCAGCTGCCCAGTTTCTTCCAATCCCAGCTCAGTTTAGTATGTTAGCTAAAAGTATAATAAATTCTGAGCTGTAATAAGATGATTCTTTCTGACATGAGTTTTCTGAAAAAAGAAACAGTATATCCAGCCAACACTACGGAAGAGGTTCAGACATGCACATTTACTGCCTGTGTAAATATATACACACAGCTCATCTCACACTAGTTATGTGACTTTAGGCAAAAGTCAATTTGCCTAAAAATTTCATTTTCCTCATTGAAGAAGTGGCTGTTAATATTTGTTCTGTCTTCTTGACAGGATTGTTATAAAATCAAATGAGAAAGTACTTGTTTGTCCAGGTACAAAACAAATGTAAATATACTCAAATTAAAATGCAGTGAAAGTCTCAAATATTTCGAATATCCAAGGTGACATGGAGAAATGACGTTAGGACAGAGGAGCCCGTGAGAGTTGTGTGTCTCGTGATCTGGTTTTTCCCATCTTACTAAACAGGGTGCATTAGCTCAGGGGAACTTTCTTTAGCTTGGAAGTACTTTTATTTTACCAGCTTTATTGAGACGCATACCATGCACTTCACCAAGTGAAGTGGCACAATTCACTGTTTTTAATGTATTCACAGAATTGTTTGATCCTCACAACCAATTTTAGAACACTTACATCAGTCCCCCCCAAATTCCCAAACTCATTAACAGTCACTCCCCATTTCCCCCAAACCCTCCAGTACTAGGCAGCCACTACTCTACTTTCTGTCTCCGTACATGTACCTATTATGGACATTTCATATAAATAGAATCATATCCAATATGTGGTATTTTTTGACTGGCTTCTTTGTCTTAGCAATGTTCCCCAGGTTCATTTATGTTTTAGTATATATCAAAATTTCATTCCTTTTTTATGGCCAAGAAATATTTCATTACATGGATATACTACATTTTGTCTATTCATACATCAGTTGATAGACGTTTAGGTTGTTTCCTTTTTTTTTGGCTATTATGAATAGCACTGCTATAAACATTTGTGTACAAGTTTTTATGTGAATAGATGTTTTCATTCCTCTTGGATAAGGTTATACCTAAGAGTAGAATTGCTGGATCCTCTGGTAACTCTGTGTTTCATTACATCCTCACCAGCGATGTATGAGAGTTTCAGTTTCTCCACATCCTCGTCAGCATTTGTTATTATCTATATGTTTTTCATTTTAGCCATCCTAGGATATGAAGTGATGTCTCATTGTGGCTTTGATTTGTATTCCCTTAATAAATAATGATGTTAAGCATCTTTTCATCTGCTTCTTGGTCATTTCTGTATCTTATTTGGAGAAATTTCTATTCAAATATTTGCTATTTTTCAATTGGGTTGTTTTTATTTGTTGTTCTTTATATATTCTGATACAAGTCCTCTATCAGATATTTACAAATATTTTTTAATCTTTGGGTTATCTTTCTTTATGGTGTTCTTTGAGGCACAAAAGTAGATGAACTCCAGCTTAACTATTTTTTCTTCTGTTGCTTATGCTTTTGGTGTCATATCTAAGAAACCATTGCCTAATTACAAAGTCTCAAAGATTTACTCCTGTTATCTTCTAAGAGCTCTATAGTTGTAGCTATTACGTTTAGATCACAGTTCTGTAATTCATTTTGAGTTATTTTTTGTATATGGTATGATAGTGGTCCATTCTTATTCTTTTGCATGTGGATATCCAGTTGCTCCAGCACCATTTGTTGAAAAGACTATTCTTTTCCTCAGTGAATTATCCTGGCACCCTGTTAAAAATCACTAAATATGAGAGTTTGTTTCTGAACTCTTAATCAATTCCACTGAACTGTATATTTATCCTGATGTCAGTACTACAGTGTCTTGATTACTGTGGCATTGTAGTATGTCTTGAAATCAGAAAGTGTGAGTCCTCTAGCTTTGTTCTTCTTTTCAAGGTTGTTTTGGCAGTTCTGGGTTCCTCACATTTCCATATGAGTTTTAGGATTGGCTTGTCAGTTTTTACAAAAGAACCAAGTAGGATTTTGATAGAGATTGCAATGAAAATATAGATCAATTTGGGGAATATTTTCACCTTAACAATATTATCTTTCAGTCCATGAACATGGAATATATTTTCATTTATTTAGGCCTTCTTTACTTTCTTTGAACAATGCTTTTTAGTTTTTAAAGTACAAGTTTTGTGCTTCATTTATTAAATTTATTGCTAAATATTTTATTCTTTTTAATGCTACTGTGAATGGAATTTTTTTAAACTTCATTTTCAGATTGTTCTTTGCTAGTGTGTAGATATACAATTTATTTGAGTTGCAGTTGTACCCTGAAATCTTGCCGAACTTTTTGTTCACTGGTTTTTTAGTAGATTTTTTAGAATCTTTTAAAATTCAAGATCATGTCATCTGCAAGTAGAGAGAGTTTTCCTACTTACTTTCTCATATGCGTGATTTTTTTTAAAAATTTATTTATTTTGGGGTGTGTTGGGTCTTTGTTGCTGCGCGCAGGCTTTCCCTAGTTGCAGCGAGCAGGGGCTACTCTTTTTTTTTTTTTTTTTTTTTTTTTTTTTGTGGTGCGCGGGCCTCTCACTGTTGCGGCCTCTCCCGTTGCGGAGCACAGGCTCCGGACGCGCAGGCTCAGCGGCCATGGCTCACGGGCCTAGCCGCTCCGCGGCATGTGGGATCTTCCTGGACCGGGGCACGAACCCGTGTCCCCTGCATCGGCAGGCGGACTCAACCACTGCGCCACCAGGGAAGCCCAGGGGCTACTCTTCGTTGTGGTGCGCGGGCTTCTCATTGCGGTGGCTTCTCTTGTTGCAGAGCACGGGCTCTAGGTGCATGGGCTTCAGTAGTTGCAGCTCGCGGGCTCTAGAGCACAGGCTCAGTAGTTGTGACGCACAGGCTTAGTTGCTCCGCGGCATATGGGCGCTTCCCGGACCAGGGATCGAACCCATGTCCCCTGCATTGGCAGACGGATTCTTAACCACTGCCTCACCAGGGAAGCCCGTGTGCTTTTTATGTCTTTTTGTTGCCTAAGTGCCCTGGCTGGAGCCTCCAGTACAAAGTTGAATCGAAGTGGTGAGAGTGAACATCGTTGTCTTGTTCCTGATTTAAAGGGAAAAGCATTCACCCTTTCACTATTAAGTATGATGCTAGCTGTGGGTTTTTCATAGATGCCACTTATCAAGCTGCTGTTTAACAACTTCCACTCCTAAGTTGTTGAACGTTTTTATCATGAAAGGGTGTTGAATTCTGTCAAATATCTTTTCTATGTCAACTGAGATGATCCTGTGGTTTTTTCCTTTATTCTATAGACATGTTGTATTACATTAATTGATTTTTGGATGTTAAACCAACCTTGCATTCTTGGAATAAATCCCACTTGGTATATAATCTTTTTTATATGTTGCTGGATTCAGTCAGCTAGTATTTTTTTTTTTTGAGGATTTTTTTTATCTCTGTGTTTATAAGAGATAGTTTTCTTTTTCTTATGATATCTTTGTCTGGTGGGAGTTCTTTTAAGTCAACCAAAATTAGAGTTAAGAAATGGATTTAGTGAGAGTGTTTTAGGGCAGAGAAACAATTTAAAATCATTGGTGTCATTATGAGAACTGTTAAGTGCAGGGCTTTGAGTCCTTAGCAGAACATAGCCTTGAAACACAATGGAAGGAGTACAAGGTTTTAGTTGAAGAGCTACTGTTTTTGCTTCTATCATTTGCTAAATGTGTGACTTTGAGCAAATTACCCAGGATTTCCTCACTTCTGCACTCAGGATAAGTATTTCTACATCAGACCTTTGTTATTGGGATTAAGTGAGGTAATGCATGTAGAAAGTGTTTTTTTTAAAGGCCAAGCACTATTATAATTACAGATTGTTAAACAGGATAGAAAAAAGAATTTAGGAGAAAACACTGGAGAAACAGAAGAACATAACCTCTTAAAAGGCCTAAATAAATTTTTTGAGGCAGAACAAAACCTCATGTGGAGGCAGGATCATTTACTTGAGGGTAGAGAATGATTTAACAAAACAAACGTTTTGTTTAACAAAAAATCTTTTTAAAGCACAAATCAGAAATGTGTTTCATGGTCACATGGTTACTTTTATTTGGGATAAGGGGACGCCAGTATAGATTTTACTAAGAGGAATTTCGATTCCTTGGTATAATGAGAATAGTGATGTGTTTTATTTATTTTATTCTACTTTACTTTGCATTGCTTTGTTGCTTCTGTTGTAAAAAATTATACTGAGTGTAGTAAATTTCCATCAAATTTTAACCTGCTGTCAGACAGTATTTTCTAGAGGCTGTTTGAAAAATATGAAAGGGCACCAGAGAAATGACTTTGAATCTGCCATGTTTGTTTTAACTCCTTTAGAAACAAAGCCAGCCTGTGTATTCAACAATGTGGAGTATAGCGATGGGGATATGTTTCGAATGGACAACTGTCGGTTCTGTCGATGCCAAGGGGGTGTTTCCATCTGCTTCACCGCCCAGTGTGGTGAGCTGAACTGCGAGAGATACTATGTGCCCGAAGGGGAGTGCTGCCCTGTGTGTGAAGGTAAGGACAGGTGCCAATCAGAGAATAAGAAGAAGAGACATGGTTTAGGGACTTAATATCACAGTTGACCTACTTCAGTCTCACTCCAAAATAGAGGAAGATTGAAGAAGTTCCCGTTTTTTGTCACCATGGTCTACCTTTTAGGACTTCGATAATGCTAGGTAGACTGTGTGAAACTGTCAATACTTCCCTGAGGGAAGTTACACCCTGGGTGTAGACAGCGGTCACCTGTTTCCACAGATGGACGTGAGGTTTCCCGGAGGTGCTTTCTGTTCCTCCTCTGTGGTTCCAGCAGTTCCTTGGCAAGTCCTGGGACTTTCTCTCCATCCTGACATCAGAATTCCACCCACCCTGCTCCCCTCAGATTGCTCAGCTAGGACAGGGCCGCCCTAGTCACTGACCACCTTAGCCAGTCAGCTCAGAGAGGAACCAACCCTGCTTCCTTTCCGATACCCATGCCAGTCCAGGTGAGAGCAGGGCTCCCCGTCCTTTGAAAATGTGTGGTAGTGAGAGTAGGGTCATGGTGTGGCATGGTGGTGACACCAAGGCAGGGCTCAGACAGTGTCCACTGTAGCCCTGCGCAGAAGGATCCCCAGGGCCTGCTTTCTCTTTATTCCCCATTTCCCTCCAAGAAATAATAGGTCCATGTTCCTCCAACAGGCTCGACCCTCCTGTCTCTCCTATGCAGAAATAATAAACATTTCAGAATGATAACTCTGAATATCATATACTACAATCCACACATTTTAAGGATCAGGATAATCAGAAAAGTAGTCACTTGTCTGAGTTTCCAGTGAAGCCAGGAACAGTGAGTGCCTGACTGTGTCTCTGGCCTAACTGCACTACACTGTTTCCCCAGAAAAGAGGATCACGTGAGCTTTCTTGTCCTGCCCGGACCACAGACCTTCAGTCTGGAGTCAGGCACATCCGTCTCATGTCTGACACTCACCCTGCCCTTACCTCCACACGTGAAACGGGAGGACAGAATTTCATGCCATGTTCCATAACTTTTTCTGTTTTCTAAATCCATTTCTTTTCAATATTTGAGCTCTGTTTGCCACATAATACTGAAGATACGAAATTGCTTAGAGTGTGCGAACTACATTCCTAACATTGAACAGTGGTTCATGACAGGGAGGCCACCTTCCCTGTTAGAAATTATTTTTGCTAACAGGGGAGAAAGGTGGTTCCCTTCTTAGGTGTCATCAGGGATTTTAAGAAAGTCACATCAAACTTTTAACCTTCCCAATTGATTTGTTCCCTAGCTACTACCCCCGGTGTGTAAATAGTCTCTGAAACTATGTAGCAGTTGGTCATGTAAAAACATAGATATGGACCTCTGTGTAATAATCATAATGAGTTGTCTGGGCATAGATCCGGTTATGTCTCACTTCCTGGAATTCAGATCCAGGCTCAAAGTAGAAATGAAGTATGCAGTGTAATATTTTTTATAAAGAAATTTTATAAAGTCTTATCTAACTCAGGTCTCTTGGCTGCTTGCATGTCTGGCAGACTGCCCTTCTGAAGCTGTGGCTGCGTGCTTTTCAGTTTTGGCCCTCTCACTCTCTTGTAATGCCCTACTACCTCTTTGGAATAAAGAGGACCAAACTCGGAACTGCCTGGACTTTGCTTCCAGCACAGCAGCGCTTGCTTCTTGAGGCCAGATTTTATGTTTCTGAAAAAGAACATTGAGTGATTTATCTAGTTGCTTTCATTTATAAGGATATTTGGGGATTTTTTATTTATGTGCTTGTCAGCAACCTCAGAAAACTTTTTTACACTATCCTTGGCTACCTACGTTCCCCAGCCTCAGCTGCTGCCTGACTGCTCAGCTTGGGGGAGAAAAATGGAGTAGGTCCACAGCTTTCCCTCCAGGGCACAAGCAGTGCCATGAATGGTTTAGAGAAGCTGTGTCAGTCCTGTCCTGAATAAGGCCACAGCAGGGAACTGTATACACCTCACTGTGCCTCCAGGCACCGTGAGATAGACTTCAGTTAGTCTTAGAAATAACAGGCTCCCTATAAGTTAGATGGGGCATTATTCTTTCCACTTTACAGGAGGTAAAATGGAGGTATAATGAACATTTAAGTTGGCAACTCAGAAGGCATCGTCAGAGCCTAAAATGGATCAGCATTTTTTTCTCACAACCAACCCACAGCTCCATCCACAAAGTTTTGCACCTTTATGAAATGATAACACCTGCACATTGGTTTTTATGCCTCAGATCCCCTGCCCTGTGTGCCGTGTCAGGATGGGTGGACAGAAATTCAGCATGACAGCTGCTTTTGCATGTCCCCCCTAGAGACACCTCCTGTGGCCCTGAGCTTCTGCTGAGCACAGCTGGAAAAGAACTGCTGATGACGAGAACCTGGGGAAAAAATGTCTCTAGGTGCAGGCAGAGATAAGATGTAGAATGCCCTCAGTCTTACTCTGAACTCACGTTTTAATTTAGATCCCGTGTATCCTTTCAATAATCCCGCTGGCTGCTATGCCAATGGTCAGATCCGTGCCCATGGGGACCGGTGGCGGGAGGACGACTGCACGTTCTGCCAGTGCATCAACGGAGAACCCCACTGTGTTGCGACGGCCTGCGGACAGAGCTGCATGAACCCCGTCAAAGTGCCTGGGGAGTGTTGCCCTGTGTGTGAAGGTAACCCTTGTAGATTCTAACGAGCCCCTGGCGAATATCTCGTGTTGGATAAGCTTCTACCAGTATGTGCTTGCTTGTTTTCTGTTTCCTCAGGCATAATGTCTGCTTCATGCTGTTACCAGTTGCAGATGAATTTATTATACAGCCCAAACTAATCATTTGGGGGAAATGTTACACATTTACAGTGAGAATAGTGTGGGCTTTATTTTGCCACTGCAGATAATGCTTCTCTGAATACTTTACAGTCAAGGAATATATACATTTTAAATCAGTTCACCGCAAGCCTGATTAACATCCAAAGGTCAACACGATGAAATGAAATGAAATTGGAAATAAGACCCATGACTCAAAGCATAGCTTGTTCAACTTGTAATGCTTACATAAGCCCAAGAATCCTGGCAACTAGATGAAAAACCTGGAGCCATCAAAGGTGGTTTTCACTGCCTGGAGTCCTCACCCTGAGCGTCCATTCTGCTTCTAATATCACGATGGCTGTGGCTTTGCAGTTCCTTTTGGGCTTTTTCTTATGTCTTGGTTACCTGCATTCACTACCTCTCTTCCTGTTTAATGGAGAGAGCCTGAGATATCCTGGACTAGTCTTTCCATCCCAACCGCTATTCCAGGCCATTTCCCCCATCCTGGGAAGATTCTTTGCACACTTACTCAAGTCAGCCTTAATCCTTGGTCCATGTCTGTTAGTACAGACAAGAGATTGAGTATCTATACTGACAGTTCCAATAGAGAGTGTCCGTCATTAAGAAGCATATTTGCATAGTGAAATGAACTAAAGTGGGTCAAAAATTAGTCCTTGTGGAAGATGGATCCTTCTAGAATTTTTTAAAACAGCTATTAAGGAACTGACGGGTCTTTTCAGAAATTCAGTCAAGTAGACTGAGTCCTCTGTCAAGAAGTCTTTTTGCTTCTACCGAAATTTTAATCAACTCAGACTTCAGAGTTTGCCTGACTGGCTTCATTAACTTCTGAGGGGTTAGAATTATTAAAGACCTTAAAAATCATATAAAAATTTAAGCTGGAGGATTCTGGTTCTATTGACATCACCAATTCCCTCACCATTACTCTACTCAGAATGCAGCTGCCACACTCCAAAACTTTATAGCTTCCAGATGACCAATTTTGTGGAAATCACCCACCCACCTCGCACATATACTCCTCCTGTCCCCTGAAGGCAGCGTTTCAGTGCTGGAAAAAGGAGTGTGCAATAATGTTTGATGATGTACGGTCAGCTTTACAAGGAAAGATGCCCTCTGAAGCTGATGAAGATGGGAATATCTATCCCTAGGAACTAGGGGCAATCTGTTATTGGTTTGAAATATTTAAGTATATGTATGTGCATGATAATGTAAGAAAAATTAAAAACATATATAAAATCCAGTAAACAGTAACTCTTTAACTTCATGAGTCTTGAGTCTAGATTGAAAATAAGACTTTGAAAAACTTGTTAAAAAAAAGTAGGGCCTTTTTTCTAAAAGTAAGAAAGGCAAACCCTTTGCCCTCATCTTTGGCCGTCATTAGCATATCCATTGTGGTGAGTGGAGAAGGGAAGCAGTTGGTGAATAGACAAAAATATATATTATATGTATGAGAAACTGATTTATTCTTATGTCATATAGATGTTTGGGTAGGAAGTAGATGTTAGTTTGATCACTTAGAGTTTGGTCTCTGAAACAGCTGGGTCACGTTGTAATCTTCCACTGTTTGAGAAAAGAGTGACAGTTTGGGTCAGCCATTAATTCCAAAAAATTTATTAAGAACCTTCCGTAATCCAGATACCACATCGGACACAAAGCTAAATAAGGGATAACTCCTAGTAAACTTCAAAGAAACTATTCAGGCTGTTTTAAATTAAGCCAGGAAAAACAGAATGTCTGCATTCAGGTGCTGTGGGGTAAGTGCTTTTTATTTGTACCTGATTTCATTTAATCCTCACATTAACCCTCTGCCAAAGGCCTTATTATACCATTTTAAAGATGAAGAAATTAGGGTTTAGAGAGATTTAGATAATTTTTCCCAAGGTCAGTTGCCAGTATGTGGCTGAGCTGGGATCAACTGAAGTCTGTCAGATTCAACTACATTTTTGTCTGCTTCCTCTGCTCCCAGAGGCCATCTCAGTTTCCACCTGCCCCTATTTCTAGTTCCCTTCTATCTCTCTTCATCTCTGGCTTTTGGCCCTGTGTTGGGACACACAGGAGTGTGATGACAGGGGAGGAGATCATTTGCAGTTTGACAGCTACTCCGGGTGTTTCTGATGTGATCTCCCACCTGCCCTCGCCCCTGAATTTGAGGACCTCGGGGGAAGGATGCCTTTGAGACTCATCCTCGATTTGCTTCTCAAGCCTCACATCCAGGTTGTCTCCTTCACTTCACCAGACTTGGCATCTTCATTCCAAGCTGTTAGGCTCTGCTGGTCTCAGCCTTGCAGAAGGTTCCATTGTTTAGTTCTCAGAGAACTAATTTATCTTCTGTTTCTTGTTTTTGTTTTAAAGTCAGTTAAGTAATAAGTTTCACGTAAAACTGTGTTTACTCTCCAGTGACACCCTCATTTTAAGATGTGTTCAGAAGACAAAAGATTCTTTTGGCATGGGGATAAAAAAAACAATGTACAGCTTAGGATAATGATCATAAAAGTTTATTATTATCTATGAATAATATTGTAATAAACTTATTTATTAATAATAATAAACTTACAAAATAATGCAAGGCAAATAAATCTTACTGCTTAGTTTTCAGGATCCAAGAAAGACTCTGGAAGTATTCAAAAATATTTTTCTCAGCAATCATTCAATAGCCTATTTAAATAGAATTTCAGGTGATTTCCGAAGAGCCAAAGGATTAGACAGAATAAGAAAAAAGCAAGGCATTGTTGTGTAATAAATAATCAGCCAGAATTATTTGGAGGAAACAGAAAGACTGGTATTTATGCAGTTTATACACAGTAAATTCCTCTGTGCATAATTGCGTAACAAATGTTGGCTCTCACCTTTATTAGCTACAGTCCCAAGGTACATAGTCAGAGTCTGAAATTTGATGAAAGGGACCCCACACAAGGATTGTGGGTTTAGATTCTTCCTAAATAAATTACTGCATCACCAAATATAGTGTGTTTGGACCTTCAGGGAGGAAGAGCCTTGTTGTGACTGCTGTTGTTATTAGAGATACATACCTTCCAAATGACAACATAATGTGCTTGGTTACTCCTGGAGGACTGGGAATGTGAACCTGGGGGCCCTTAAAGACTATGTTGTTACTTGACAGCTAACTCAATTCATAAGTACCTGAGTGCTGTTTAAATTGGCACTTAAGTACTCTCTTGATTAAGTCTTAGCAAGTTAGTGTCAACACCCAATTCAGGTACACAGATAAGCCATCCCAGTCTGTAAGTCTATAACTGACTGTATTCTTATGGTTTGTTCTGTTGGCTTTTCTCTACATCTCCTCTTGCTCATCAATTGCATTATCTTTATTTTCTGGCCCTTGTAAAAAGCTAGAATGGAAACACATGGAATAGCAGATAAAGTTTGCAGTTTAAGCATCTATATGGGAGATATGTCCTTATTTTCTTACAAACTAAAAACAAAAAAGGAGGGCAGCAGAATTGTCTTCCTCGGCATCTAGCACCATTTGCATCATCTTGTTTGTAGCCCTTAATGAGAGTAGCTGACATTTTTTGCACACTGTGACTGTGAGCCAGGCCTCAGTGCTTTAAGAGCATCAGCCCATTTGATCCTCACACCTACCCTCTTGTGCAGGTACTGCCATCCCAATTTATGATCACAGAACCCAAAGTTCAGAAGTCATGTAACTTGCCCAAGGGCCTACAGCTCGGAAGTGGCAGAGCAGTGTATCACCAGAGCCCTGGCTCTGGACCCCTGCAAGGATACTGCCTCTGAGACAGAGTGCACTTATTGACCAGTAGCCTAAAAGAGGCTACGTCCCCCATGAGCTAGGATTTACCGTATGCTTTTGAATCCCTAAAACAGCACCTGTCATGTAAGTAGGTGCTCAAAAATGGTTGATGAATGGATGATGAGTGAGTGAGTTAGCGAAGGGGGAAAGACTGGAATAAGACAACAGACCCTGATAGAGGGTTTCCTGAACCAATGCTGTGAAAGGGGTCAGATGCTGACCTCTGGTGAACTGAAGAACGATTAATGTATAAATGCTTCTATTTGAAAATGCACTTTGAGAACAGAAAGCAGAGTGTTATATGAAGTATGTTTGGCACGCGGTGGGTCCAGACGCCTACAGGTGAGTTGGACCAGTTAGCTTCAGATTGACTGCTCACCCTCCTGATTGAGCACGTAGCTCTCGACTCCCACCCAGGGGCAGCCTTCCAAGACTGGTTTGTAAACTGTGGTTTATCCTCTCTCAGTTCAGCCCCTGAAGTCCAGAATCACAGAATTAAAGTGGGCCTTCTCCAGACCTTCCAAGGCTAATGCTCACTGTCACATTTAACGTACTGCTTTTAAGACCTGTGCTGAGAGTATATAAGTGCCACTGCCTTGTTCTCAGCTAGACTTTTTTTTTTTTTAATATCACAGTTAGGTATTGAGAATAATTTGCTAGTTGATTTCCCAGTAATGCCAGGTGTAAATCCTGTCTAAGTTGATTCTTAATGTCAGAGGGACCCTAAGGACAGGGTGCCATTTTCCATGAAAAAAAATATCCGTTTGTTTTATAATTAAAAGTAAGATAAGGGGGCTTCCCTGGTGGCGTAGTGGTTGGGAGTCCGCCTGCCGATGCGGGGGATGCGGGTTCGTGCCCCGGTCCCGGAGGATCCCACATGCCGTGGAGCGGTTGGGCCCATGAGCCATGGCCGCTGAGCCTGCGCGTCCGGAGCCTGTGCTCCGCAACAGGAGAGGCCACAACAGTGAGAGGCCCGTGTACCGCAAAAAAAAAAAAAAAAAAAAAAAAAGTAAGATAAGGTGTTGGGGAGAGAAATACTGGCTTCATGATGTAATGACATGACCGTGATGACGCAACAAGAAAAATGCAAGATATGTGGACAAGTATGAGGCCATCTCCACCTGATGCAGGAGATAAGAATTTCATCATCCCTGATTAGTCTTGATGTCAGATCTGATCTGCTGTCTCATCTTGGGCTGTGGCTGGACCCTGCCCAGGTGGCCACTGTGACCTGAGTGTTCTTTAGGCCCAGTATGTGCAGAGTCTCCAGCTGGGATGAGTTGATGGTTTTGATGACCCTGGGGATTTCAGAGCCAACGCCAGAGTATCACTTTTCAAGAACTAGAAACAGCATCGGTAATATTTTACAAGTTAGCATTCAATATTAGGATTTGAGTTGCTAGTAAATAAATTCCATGCTTGTGGTTGGGTACTTTCCAACCACAATGGGTACTTTCCTTTGTACTATTTCCGTTTCTCTGAAACAAAAGCAAAATCTATTTCCAAATTCACACAGGAAATAAGAGAGTTATTTGTAGATTGTCACAGCTGAGTAACGGGTATATGAGGGTCCATCATATTATTCTATCTACTTCAGTATTTTAAAGATTTTTTCCATAATAAGAACTTGAAATGAAAGTTATTTGCAGAGTTATTGTCTGAAACTGAGCTGAGTTTCAGGCAGGCCTCGTGATTCTGCTAACCTGGACTTAACCAACTCTTGGAGTGGAGGAATAAAAATTGACTCCCTGTCCATGGAGTCTTTCTAATTCTCTGGACTTAGGATGGAACGTGACAGCTGTGCCATCAGCCATCTCCCTGCCAGCCGGCTGTCTTGGATCCCTTACTTGGGAAATCCTGGTCCTACCTGGGACAGTGTTGAAGAGAGGACATGAGGCATTTCTTGACCTTGTGGATTTAATGAGCCACTTCAGCATCAGCTCACCCAGTAGATCATGTGCTGCGGTCCTCTAAAGGGCTGGAGGTCTTTGAGCTGTGAAATAGACTGTCCTCCTCCTCATCAATACTGATTTTATGGGAGCGCTACATTCTTTCCATAAATTCTGATATAGTTTGAATCAAGCCACCCTTCAAATGAGGTTTCTCCTGGGCTGATGGAAAAGTCTGTACCAGGCACATATCTGGGTGGGAATTCCTTGAAACAAGAAAATATGTTTCCAGCCCCGCCCATAATACTTCCTCACCAAACAGTATCTCAAACGATTAAGCTACTGCTTCTGTGGCAAGGAATCAAACATAGTTTGGCTGACCCCAGAGGCAGTGAAGTCAAAGATGCTACGGGGTCCCATGATATTAATGTTCTGGTACGTAACAGGGATCAAAACTCAGTTTATGGGTGGTACTGCTTCAGTGCCATATACTATGCTATTATTAGTAGGCCAAGAATAATATAATATTCATAATATTTCAAAGACTGTTAGGCATGTTTCATCCTTTAACTCTAAGTGTCCTGGAAACTAGTTCCATAAATGGAAATTAAAATATAGCACAGTGTGTTTTTTGGCTTGTCCAAATAAGGTCATATGTGGGGTAACAAATGCATAGCAGATGACCATGTGTCAACCTAGGTGTCCTTTAACCTAAGCATCCAGAATTGTTCATGAATGAATTTCATAGTATTTTTGTTTTCTCTGGGGATTTAAAATATCTTTAGGTATTTCAAATAACATTAGAATGGTATGGTTCAGAGCTGATTCTGAAACACTTGATTAGAGAAACCTTTGCCTGCGATTTTCCGGCATTTGGCAGTCCCACCTATTAAGTATTTCCCTGTGGAAGTGGCCTGCAAGGGGCAGGTTCCTCTTTATTTCCTCTGCTGTTTACTTCCCATACCTAAATGGGCATTACTGCCAGGAGTCTCATAATTTTCCTACTAAGATCATAATCGAATCTAATAGTTCAGACTTGGGCCTGCTAATTTTCATCTAATCAACAGAGGCAGGAAAACAGAGTCTGGAATGCCAGCTATGTGAATGAAAAATATTTAGTCATTCTTGAAATGATAGGAATGTTTTTCCAACAAGCTTAAATAAACACAATCTCTACTGAGACTGTGTTAAACTTTTTTTGGATAAGAGACAACTCTTGGGCAACCAAACAGAAGTTAATGAAGGTTATTAAGAGACATGCCCTTCAGAAAAGGCTTATGGACATTAAAAAGAAAGATTCCATTTTCTTTAGGGTACAACCATTGACCAGAAGTAGCAGAATTGGTTTCCTTTTAGCTTTTGTCAGCCTAATAGAATTTAGCATTTTAACTGGTAATCACATTGTCTACGTTTTGAGAGATGTCCTGCTTTACTAGCCATGGCTTATTAGACCATCTTACTTTAAAATCCTCATCTTCATCTCCTTCCACTGTTTGCCTCAATTCTAAGGAATGGATAGGTCTCAGCACACCTGTATTTAAAGCACGTGACAGCACTTTTTATATGAAGCTTGTTTATTTGTTCCCATCAATGCAAGGTCCAACTATAAAGTAGTGAAATTATTTTTAACATAATGAAATTACTTTTAAACATAACCAAGCCTTACATATCCAAGTGAAGTGTTTTTCCTTTCAAAATAGTTATATGGGAACTGTACAGCTATTGCAAGAATACCGTCGTTCAGAATATTTTTGGTACTTCTCTGTTGAAACTGACATTGCAGCTTGCCTCACGCACATCCTTTTGAAAATTCTTAGCTTTGTAAACCCCTGACTTTAAAGGTTTATTAGACTCTAGGAAATAGTCACAGTCATTCACATCTAAGTCTGGTGGAAAGGCTGGGTGATCTAGCTGGGTAAAACTTTTCAGAAGAAGCAAAAAGTGACAGTGAAGTAAAGGCACTCTGTCTTCTATGACACAGTAATTTCCTCTGAAAGAGATTCTGAAGAGAAGTTTCAAATAGAATTTTAACATGAACAACATTTTAGCACAAGCATATAGCCCACAAAAGTGAGTGCTTTTAGCAGTAACACTTATTTGTAAGTGCTACTCCTGGTGTGTTTATTGGAAAAAAAATATCAGTTCACTTACCACATAGTATTTGTATGACTTCTAGGGACTAGGGGCATATATTTAAATGGTCATCTATTATATTACAACTTTTTTGTAGAATTGCAGATGTTCCATTCAAACTTATTTTCAAATAAATTAGACTAAAATAATTTCCCTCTAGAAATAACTATTTTAAAAGTGGTGGTGAGGGCTTCCCTGGTGGTGCAGTGGTTGAGAGTCCGCCTGCCGATGCACGGGACACGGGTTCGTGCCCCGGTCCGGGAAGATCCCACATGCCGCGGAGCGGCTAGGCCCATGAGCCATGGCTGCTGAGCCTGCGCGTCCGGAGCCTGTGCTCCGCAGCGGGAGAGGGCACAACAGTGAGAGGCCCGCGTACCGCAAAAAAAAAAAAAAAAAAGTGGTGGTGATTCCAATCTAATTTATTTCTAATATTTTAGTTCTCGAATTCCACTTCTGATTGTACCATTTTAAACTGTCTCATTGTATAGTCTTAACCTTAAATGAGCAAAATGATTTCACATTGTTTAATACATGAGGGTTAGTATTAGAGATGGTGAGCAACCCAGTGAACTGTTTTTAAAGGCCCTATTGAAGTATTTTCTGTGCTGTGTCTGGCGGATTGTTGAAGATAAAATATCTGCTGCAATTGTTGTAAAATAACAGGGCAGAGCGAAGGAATGAAAATGTCTACCGAAGAACATCCCTTGCCCATTGATGGATCTCCCGTCACAGGTGGCTGCTGAGGTGTCAGGGAGCTGGATCGTACCCACCTGTTATCCTCTGCAGTTGAGACTCCCGAAATGCTCACTATCCCTCATCACGCAGGTTGGGAAATCTGTTCCCCGGGGGCTCGGCAGGGCCCGATCTTGGTCTGGGGTCATACCATCAGTTTAATCCAAATTTGATATGGGACAAGCAATAATGAACAGTTAGAACTTTTTTGAAATTTGTTCGAAACATGAGAGGATAGTGATGCATTGCATTTTACACATTTTTCAATTCGAGTTGAATTATTAGCAGTTTCACCAAGGTTTCACTTGCCATGTATGTCTACAGGGTACCTGTTTACACAGCCAGTGAATTTTACTTTCACATCTAAGAGAAGCTGGATTTATCACATTCGTTTGAAACAGAGCCCAATTCCGGGATCCAGACCATTGGAGACCACAGAATTTAATACTCGCTGCCAGTCGAAAATAAGATTCGGTTCAAGGCTCCAGCTCTCATTCTGCAGCATCATGAACCGAGACTAAGAATCCCCAAGAACGTTCTAAGACCAACAAGTGCTTGGTCCTTGGGGACCCTGAGAGTCATGTGGCGCTCTGGGTTTGATTTTTCCCCTTGGCTGCTAGAGCAAACTGAGAGATGAGTCTGTAAGCCACGTGCCCAACCAGGCAGGACCTCACAGCGTGCACCCTGTGTGCCGACCTCATTCCTGGCTGCAACGTATTCTTTGTACTTAAAAGTTACCTTGGTCCTCCTTTCCTCACTTTAAAAACGTATACATATATAATTTGAGACGGCCTTGGGTCTGCTTTGGAATCCAGCAAAGTATATTTAATGCTTGTTTATGTATTCGGTGCCCCTGCGCCGGTGCCTTGCACTGTGGTCCTGCCACCCGCCGTTTGGGCATTTGAAGGACAACACAAAATGGTGTTCTTTTTCAGCTTAATTGGAAAGCTATTGCCCTGCAAATCAGCTCACATTTTAAAGCAGTTCAGGGAGTCTCTATTTTGTTCATGAAACTAAAAAAATGTTCGGAGATAATAAACTGTCAGTTTGGGCCGGCCTCAGGCCTTGCATATTGAAAGAGGGCAGCAAGCGTAGATCTTTTCAAGACTGTGACTCTCTCATGCTTTCTGGGAACCAAGTTTTAAAAAGATTCCATGGAGATCTTAGACCAGATGAAAGCAATAGGGGTGTTCGGCAGTGCTGTGACAGAGACACTGAGGACATTATTGTTTCAAACATGACCACCCCCACCAGTATTATTGTTAAGAAAGTACTGGTTGAATTATCTCATTATTGACATAAGTTTCATATCACTGACTTACTGAAACTAAGATTTGCTGATCAAAGACATCTTTTGGAGATGGATTTTCCATATCCTCTTTCAGCTTGAGGATGGCAGAACTACTGGCAAAACTACCAAAACAGTATAAATTGTACTGTGGTGAATTTGCCCTCATCTTCGAAGATGAGCAAGGCACCCATCATGAGAGAGGAAGCATGGGGTCAGCCAGGCACACAGAAGCATTGTTTCAACTCACACTGGATAAGCTGATTATGAAGAGATTTCTCTTCTCTTCGAGACACCATGGACACAGTCAAAAGTCGAAACAATGATATTCAGACTGCAACTCAGCAGATGTGAAAGGCGCCAGTGGCCAGTCACTAACACCCTCCAAAGCTTACCAGACCATATAAAAGGATGTCATGGACCCACCCACATCCCAGATGCTTTTCATGTTATCAGTGGAGATAGAAATGATGCGTGAGTTACAATGGACAGGATTCAGAATGCCAAGCCAGCTGTCAGAGCATTTATCAGCTGAACATTTGAGGCTTGCAAAAGGACTCATAATTCACTTACTGAGCCATCATCTGACACCAGTTCTAGCTCTAAGCAGGCAGGATAGTCATTTCAACAATAATTATAGCAACAAGTAACATTCTGTTAACACTTCGAGTTTATGGAACAGTCCCCTCTTTACGATCTTATTTGAGTCTTACGATGATCTTGTGAGGTAGGAATAGTGGGAATTCCCACTTCATAGAAGCCCAAAGAGGTTCAGCATCATGTGTAAGATAATGAAAGAACAGGGACTCAAGCTCAGTCTTCTAACCCCAAGTCCATGTCCTTGGCATTACTTCTCTAGAACCCTTATCTTAAGAAGGGAGAGGGTGAAGAAAATAAGTCAGTGAATATCAAAGTATTTGATCGTCGTGGCTCAGACTCAAGGCTTTTCTTGCTCCTGGCTCCATTCTCATTACTGAGACCCCAGTTACTGTTATTTTTGTCTTTTGTGACCCAGCCTTTGATCCGGGTTTTCCCTGAACCTCGGCCTGGAATTTTGACCTTGCTGTTTGACCTCTTGGAAAGCCTGCTTCCCCTTGTCCGTTCCTGCCTCTCCCACCTGGGGAAACAGCTCCACCCGAGAGCGCTGAGCTGTCTCCCCAGGTGTCTCTGTCCTCACGCTTGCGTGGGCCCAGCCTCATTCACACCCAGCCAGGCTGCAGGCCCTGAGCAGTGGTAGTCAGGTCTCCACTGAGTGTGCCCAGCACCGAGATAGACCGTCATCAACACTTGTGCCTTCTGATCCACATGCTTCCCTTGTCTCACTCTGATTCCTGCCAGTCGTTGCTTAATCAGCAGGCAGATTTGCTGGGCCTTCGGCACAAGCGCCCATCCTTCATCCAGTACGAGATGAGCTGCCGAGTTGAGTGAGTGCCCGGTTATTTTCAGGACTATTTTAATAACACTTTATTTATTTGGCACCATCAAGGAGTGAGGTAGTCACAGAAATGGATTACCCAGATAATTGAAATCTGGGGTGTCCGATTTTATGTTAAGAATTTTGAAGGAAGGCCTTCCACAGTGCTCTGTGTACTTTTGTGCCTTGTTAGGCCAGAAGTGCAGATCGTAGTTTAACCATTTCATAGGCTACTGAGTACCTCGTTTTAGACTGTTTGGGTTTGGGGACTTGCATTTAGTTTTCACTGTTACTAGTGTGCCAGGTTCACAACAGCCTTCTAAATCTAGCTTGCTACTTCAGTGGAGCTCATTTATTGGGTACCTACTATGTGCAAGGGACTTCTGCCTTGACGAAGACCCTGAGGAACGTACTGTCCAATCCTACAGAAGTTAGGAAATTATAGGTTCGGCCTGTTGGGGACAATATTGAGTGGGGCTCTTTCTAAAAAAATGTGTCCTGAATTTCAGTTCTCAGGTGTCCTCTTGTCCTCTTTGTTCATTCATTAAGTGCTACAGTGGGCCAAGTACTGTGCTAGATGCTGAAGTTGTAAACAGTGAACAAACCATTGCCCCTAATGTGAAGATCCTTCCCCGCTGGTCGTCAGCCATTTCGCAGAGCGGCAGGTTGAAATAACAGAATTCTGACCATCTGACACCCCTCTCCCAGCCGAATATAGCTATTAAAATGTGCAGATACACATATACACATGTACTTATAAATATGGCGCATTCTTCCCAGTTAAAGGTTACCAAGATACAGTCTCTGTGAAAATAAACAATAACAATAATATAAGGATAAAATATAAGACAAGTATAAAAGGTCCAGATTATTCTTGGAATCCAGTCATTTTGTGAGCTCTCTCAAGCTGAATTCCTGGAAAAAGATACACCATTCTCTGTTAAAATTTTTTTTTAATTTTTCTCTTTGTGGTCTTTTAATAATCACATAATCGTAGTACTGTCTTTTCCTATTAAACATGAGATTGGTAAAGGAAGAAAAATATGACCGACAGCCAAGATTCCTTGGAAAAGCATACAAAGTTAATAAATAGGCCTAAAGTAAATATATTGCTTCTCTATCTGCCCATAAAATAATACAAGCCTTGGGAACATTTTCACACCATTCATTTTAAAATAAAGAAACTGCTCTGAGATAAGTACTTTAGAAATTACAAGGATGTAGGTGTTGTTATGAGAAATATATACAAAGGAAAAAAAGGATAAATGTGTAGTGGCTGAAAGAATTTGAAAATTCCAACTGTAGGAGATTTTTTTCCATGACTCAATGAGACTTTCTTAAATACACATTCATACCCCATGGAAATTCCCACTTCCAGATTAGGGAATTTTTGTATCCTCAACTTTTTTTTTCTTATTGTCTACATTAATAGAGTTTTCCCTCTAGCTTCATTTGGGAACATTTCATCTTTACCTTTTCCTAGGCTGCAATTATGTTAACAATTTGCTGATTTATTTGAATGGTTTTCTGACTAGTTATGGTCACATTTGAAAAGCAACTGTGGTAACAGAATGACATATGAAGACACAGTAAAACAGATAAGCTATCTCCTTTGGTTCTGTCTTGGCCAACTTTATCTCCAGTTTTATGGCCCTGGACAGGCTACCGGTAATTGTAGGGCTATAAGGAGGCCTGATATATTTAGCCATATAAACCAAGTGAAGCTTTGGAATTTTCCCACTTATTAGGTACTCACATTGCTTAACCAAGTCCAGCCATTCCCCCTATCCCCACCCCCACCCAAGAAATCTTAAGGAAGAGAGTGCCTGAATTAGGTCTGAAAAGACAACATAATTGTTCATCTTTGTTTCTCGCAATCAAATAAGCAGGCTTGCGAATTTACACAGAAAAGCTACGTGAAGTATGCAAACCATTAATAAATCCCAAAAGGAGAAGTAATAAGAGACAGATAGGAATTAACTTCGTTTATCTTATTACTTCCATATGAATTTTTTTTAACTTATAAAAGAAATTTAAGAACATATCTGCCATAAAAAAAAAAAACCACTATGTTTTCTAGAAATTTGCCTATAGAGAGATTTTTCCAGAAAAACTTCCCTTGGTTTGTGGGTGTCTGTGTGCGCGTGCATGCACTTGTACGATTCGTAGGAATCTAGGGTGCTGGCAGACAGCTGCTGCCCACAGCCGGGCCCTCCAGACGTGCCATTCACCCAGAGCACAGCACGGGGAGGCAGCAGTACTCCTCGAGACGATTGAGGTCTGAAACCAGAGCTAATTATTACCCTCCTAACAGAGTCAGTGCTGCAGACAGTCCTAAGCACGGTGGCTCTGTATGCCTTACACGAGTGTACTTTTCCAGAGTCACCCACCCATACTCAGGAGCTACTAGTTGGCTGTCAGCCTTCCCAGGGTTGCTAATCAGAAAGAGTGCTTCACATATTTGTCACTGGAGATAATTAGTATTATTTGCAAGATAAACAGCTCATAGTAATCAAGGTAATGAGAAGAACCTTGTATGTATTAATTCAAAACCAGGAGTTCGGTGGAGTAATACAGATTAGGCACCAAAAAGCATTTATTAACATTTTCATTTAAGCTATATCTGAAAAATAAAAATCAGTGATTATATACATTGTTTCAGAAGCAAATTAACATTATTATTACACATTTTTAAATAACTGGTAGTCAAAATACATTCTTTTTTGTTCTGTTGTTGTCCCAAACATGTTGAAATATCCAATATGATGATGACAGGACTGATACTAAAACTTTAAGTCAACACCTTAAAAGGTTGAATTGGAGTTTCAACTTCTTACTTTCCTTTCCTCTTTTTGGAAAATTTTCCATAAAATAAAATAACAAAAAGCAAGAAAGTATAGAGCTTAGATTTGCTTAACACATTTATACCCCCTGAATAATGAAATGTATGTTACCTTATGGTCTAGTGATGTGGCCTTGGAGTTAAAATAATGATTTTCATTTCAACTTTATACTCTTGACCAAATTAATTGTGATCACAGTGCCTTAATATCCCCATTAAGCAGATAAAATTGCTTCTAGAAAATACTTGAACATCAGTGTAGAATATTGGTGGTGTTCTTCAGAAACTTAGTGTCTGAGGTTCTCTAAATCTTGAAAAACGTGAATGTTTTCCTGGAAATGTTTTTACTGATAAGGGGTTTGTTGGGCTTCCTAGGATGTGAAAGAAATATCCATCCCTAATTTTAATTAAACATAAAATAAAGAGCCAATATGTGTTTGCTTATGTTACTGCAAGTTATAATAGTTTTTTTCCAGAATTTTGTTTTCTAAGACTTGGGATAAGAATTGGTGCTGAACATCTGCATTCCTGACACAATCCCAAGGGTTCTTGTAAAAATAGCTCTTCCGGAGAGTATAAGGTACTTGGAAAGTCTTTAAAAATCATTCAGGAAAGGGACAGGTGGAGGAAAGTAGAGATTCCCACCCAGATGCAGGGTAGGAAACAGCAAATGATATAGACATAACAAACACCCATTTTTGTTCTTTATTGCTTCTAGGCTCAGAAAATATTTCTAGAATTCTTCTCCACAAAGAAGCGGTTCCAGGGTTCCCTTTAGAAATAGTTGTAGCCAAAGACAATGAATTCCTGCTGTTTCAAGCCTTCTTCCTTTGGAGGACATTAAGGTATTTCTTTAATTCCTCAGCTGATTCAATACAAGATGAGATGGAATTTCAGGGTGATCCTGTAAGCAGTACTTCATTGAATTTCCCCTCACCAAATCCATCCTTGTGCAAGCATTTTCTCATTCTCCTAAACGAGGAGATCCAAGACCATTTCTCTCTTCTGAAAGAGGCCCACTAACGCATATCTGCCCAACCAATTTAAAAGGAGACCATTTTCTTTGCTTCCAGCAACAGGCAGATGCATTTGTCTCCAAAAGTCTTAGCAGGACCTCTGTTCAACTGATAATCACCAAACTCTCCAAGGACATGGCATCGCCGTCATCCTTCTAGAGGAGCATGTACTCTCTAGCATGTCATGTCAGTATTGTACCCCCGTGTAATCTAAGAGCACAGAAAAGTGGGATTTAAATGAGGATCATCTGGTCTTCAGGCCAAGACCCATCAGGATATATTCCATATTCAGAGCACTGTGGCATAAACTAAAGAATGTGTGGGATAATAACAATTCCCAATACGCAAATTTCAGGCTGCTCTCACAAGCACAGTGCACGTTTCACAGATTTCACTAACACTTCCTCAAGCTCCTTTACTTATTTGGATTAGAAACAGTCATACTGTGATACCATGATTCTGGACTCTTCAAACTTACCTCTTCCCCCACCAAGAGCTTCCTTGTATAGAAACTGCAAAAAGTCTAACCAGCTCTTGGTTATTCTCTAAGGACTGTAAATGCAATGTTGATTTGAAATACTCTCATTCAGGATGGTATCAAGTGTGTCTCACTTTGGTGTTCATTATGTAGAATAAGAAATTGAATTTCAGTAGACTCACAGCACTTCATTCTCAAAAGACTGCCCTGATGTTAGTAACAGGACCAGTTCTGAGATTACATATTAATATACTGGACTGAAAGCAGACTCTCAGATCCGTTTATGATAATGTCAGTGTTTTTGCTAAACAATTTATAGTTTACAGAATTCTAAAATAGAGATGGCCTCACATGGTAGGAAACTGAGCACTAAAATGTTGAGAGAATGATGAAAGGGAATAGTACATAATGTATGACTTTAGATAAAATGTTAGGAGACAGCTAGTTGGCTGCATATGTGTCTGTTACAAATCAGCAGTTACTCCAGTGACAGAGGATAACAGCAGTAAGTACCCCAAACACATGCTCCACCATCCTTAAAAAGGTTTTGGGCTTCCCTGGTAGCGCAGTGGTTGAGAGTCCGCCTGCCAATGCAGGGGACATGGGTTCGTGCCCCGGTCCAGGAAGATCCCACATGCCGCGGAGCGGCTGGGCCCATGAGCCATGGCCGCTGAGCTTGTGCATCCGGAGCCTGTGCTCTGCAACGGGAGAGGTCACAACAGTGAGAGGCCCACGTACCACAAAAAAAAAAAAAAAAAAAAAAAAAAAAGTTTTAAAAATTTGTTCCACTTTGTATTTGAAAAGGAAAAGAATACTTATTTAACATAATAAAGTGAGATGACTAGTGTTAAAATGCTTTTTAAAAATAATTTAGACTTCTGTCTACATTTAATGTATCACGATGAGTGTTGTGTTCAGCCTAATCTATTGAGGGGCAGTTGAATAGCTTTAGAGTAAATTGGTTTTGTTGAGTTTTTCTGTGTTTTATTTTAGTAAGTATTGAGGGAGTCAGATTTTGAAACTTACGTACTTTCTGGTTTCTTCCCTCTAATGTACATCATCGATGAATGGGGAAATATTAATTTTAGAGGCACAGAATAATGTTTGGCTTCTTTGCATTCTGCCACGTCATCTGAGGCCTGGAAGACATCCAGGAGGACTTGTTTTACCTAAAATATTTACAACACAGCGTTGTAGAACCAGCACCTACTTAAATAGCCCTTCTATGCATTTTTTTTCCCATTTGTTAAACTTAGCTCAAGCTGTTATCCTGAATGTTACAGGGAAACATGTTGAACATATTTCTTCTGCTAAAGAAATGTGTGCTTGACGTACCCCTGGAGCTGGCTACCTAGTGGATACAGTCATTTGGATAAAGGGTGGGACTGTCAGTATTGTGGTTCTGATCCTCAAACAACCCAATTTTTTTTTTTTTTTTTTACTTTCTAGCCACAGAGCACAATCCTAATCCCATCCATTAATCATAATATGTACCAAAAATAGCATGCACATCACCATTGATTATCTTAACAAATCCCTAAAATTCACTGAAAATAAAATCCCATACTGCCCTGTGATTATGATGCATTTTCAGTGTCAGTGTCATCTGCCGAGATGTATATTTTTCCATCATATACTTTCTGAAGGCAAAAGTTTCTCATAAACTTAAATGTCAGTAAAGAATACAAGCTTTGGGTCTGCGTAGATGTGCCCAAGACATTTCCTTGCCCGTAAGCCATGCACTAAAGCACCGGACAAAGAGTTTAGAATCCTTCCCTGATCCTTGCTATTAACTCTCTGGAACGTAGACCTAACTCCTCCTTCGATGGGATCATCTGTGGTATGGTTTACTGAGACGCGAGCCAGGTCCCCTGCTCTATCTTGTATTTGTGGTTAGAATAATTTTGATGAAACCTCCACAGTCTTATGGCTAAAGGCTGAAACAGAATTATTATCTTGGATGTGTAACAAGAGTAGTGATAAAGGAAAGACTGTAGGTTTAAAAACCGCTGATATTTACAGTAAATTTTAAGAGAACGGAGGAAAGCAGCACTACTGTATTTAATTCACTAAGTCTTAAAACTTGACTAAAACTAAACCACTTTTTGATGTTTATAGTTACCTGTCAGAAAGGATACTTTAGTCGTTGAAAGAAATTAGAAATTTCACAGCAGTGGAAGTCTTAGATAAAAATTTCAGGGAGATGTTCTGCCAACTGTGCTGTAATAAAAATAGAGAATGTGCTACACCGTCTTCATACGTACTCTCACTGGGAGAATGCTGATGAAAGCATCTCTTTAACAAGTCCTAGTTGCTCACTACCTGTGAAGAGTTGAATCACTGGCCTCTTTTAGCAGGTGGATAAAAATGTAGAACTCTTGATCTTATCAGTGGCACCTAAAACACTTATTTTTGGTCTCTCTTCCATGGTAACGGGAGGTGAAACTTGAGAAGACAGTGTGGACTAATGGATAGAGTGTTGGACAGGAGGTCAGGCACCTCTGTTCTGTTCTGTTCCCAGCCTGCTACTGGGTTGCTATGTAAACTTAGATAAGCCACTTACCCTCTCTGCACCTCATGTTTTCCATTTGTGAAAACATAGGTAGAGACATTCTGTACTTAGCACTTCACAAAGATATTGTGAGAACCAGCTTACTCTGAAGAAGTTCATAGTATCTTTGGGTTGAAAAGAGGCTACGTAAATACGTCAGTGTCCTCGTTCCCTTTGACAGCACTCTCTCCACAGTCTGACATTGTATAAACTGTCCCTTATCAATCACTGCAAAACAGGTACCATTACAATGCGCTTTGTATTGCACAGAAGCTGAGAGTGTGACCCTAGAGCCAGAACACCTCGTTTGAATCTGGGGTCCACCATGTACTAAACCCTGTGACCTTGGACAAGTCAGTATGCTGGATTTCCTCATCCATAAAATAGGGCTAATGACAGCACCCATCTCTTTCCGATTGTGATCCAAAACTTGAAGGCATTTATGAAGAGCACTTCAGATGTTATATAGACGCATAATAATACACTTTACGTAAGTGTGTGATTACTGTTTAGTAACAGTAATCTCTAGGCCAGAACAATTCCTCATTATTAACATGGCAGTGAAGGTCAAAATCACCTCTGGCCTTGGTTTCTTCTGTGCATCTCATCTCAGGGTGGCTGCTCTCTCTTCCTCCCGAATGCTTGTGTCTGTCTCCCCCGCTCCCTAAAGCCCTGAGTATAAACTCCTATAGATGATGTGATCCGTCATGTCATCTGTAATAATTGAGAGTGTCACATAAAAGGTCAAAGAAATTCAGATGTTTTAAAGTCTCAGAAACATCTCTGATTTATTAACTCGAAAAGTCGCTCATAGATTTCAGAAGTATTGCAAAATGGAGAGTGAGATAATTGACAGCTGGAAGCTGTTTCCTGATTGTTATAAAAAATAAACTCAGAAAACATCAGGAGGAAATAGAAGAATAACGATTTAAATTCATTTTAACCTTTCTTGTCTGCTTCTGTAGTGGTGAGGGTACCCAAAAATGCATAAATTGCTCAAATGTAAAGAAATAGAGCATCTGGACTTTCAAAAGTTTAAATAAAAATATTTCTTTTTCAGGGGTTAACAACATTATGAAAGTATAAAAGTCTAGGATTTGATGAAGATTACTGATTAGGTTTTTCCCTGTGACTTACCATAGTGTGGGATTTCAAAGATTGAATAGCATCTAAGAGGTAATCATATGTTTCATTGATTTTTTTTTCTCTCTTTATTATTAGAACCAACCTACATCACAATTGATCCACCTGCGTGTGGAGAGTCATCAAACTGCACCCTGACAGAGAAGGACTGCATTTATGGTTTCAAACTTGATCACAATGGTTGTCGAACTTGTCAGTGCAAAAACAGTGAGTACACGGAAGACTGTGTTTTTTCAGAGCTTAATATTGTCAAAGCATATTATGTGATTGAATATCTTTTCTTTCATTCCTATTCATGACATTCCCTTAGCAACTTGAAAGAAGGAAAAAAAAAGTGTATCTAACATAAACACATGGTCATTTGGAGAAAAAGAGCTGCTCCTTTATTCCGGTTTTTGCCCTCATTTCATTATGTTCAGATACTCCTTGATATCTGGCTGCATCATGGGTGAAGCCCTGGGAACTCTGGAGCACATGTTTCCAAACACCCAGGGAGCTCTCAGTACTGCCCTTGCCGGGGTCATCAGTGACAAGGAGGTCACTCACACAGAGGTGTCACATTCCATGTGTGGCAGCCATAGTCTTTAGAATGTGCTCCGCTTTCTCGATCCCAGCTCTCTTCCACGTAGATTCCAATCATGTCGCCAGGGCATGATCTCTGAAATGTGATACAGTGTATTGCATTTCTTACTGGAAAAAAAAATTGCCCTTCATGTTTAAAACGATTTTGAATTCCTCTAATTCTTCTACCAGAATAAACATCTTTAGTCATTCCCCAGGTGACATAGTTTCTAGAACTTTCTTGGTCCTTATGTAAATGTGTGGCCTAGAAACAGAGTATTGCAGAATTTGGTCTGATCACTGCAGTGCTATTGTGTGGTCTAAGTGAGCATTTGCTCTTTGGATTATACACTGTTGGCTAACACTGAGGTTATAAGCAACTAGAACCAGTTGGTACTTTTTACATCAGAGGCACATAGGTGATTCTCATTTGTTCTGTATTTGAGCGTTTGATTTTTTTTTTTTTAATGATATAAATGCAGGGCCAAATTTAACCAGGAATTACCCTGAGAGTTTTCAACCGTTTACCAACTAGTTGGGATATTTTTGAATCTTGATGATGTGACCTCATACTTTATCTATGCCTCCCAGCTTATATCAAATAAGCATAACTTACATGTCCTCATCTAAATCATTGCACTAAAATAAATTAAATTGTATAGAACCAAGGAGAGAGCCCTGTTAGCACTGAATGCCTTCCTGCAAAATGACTTTGAACGTAATCCTCACTTCTTCTATGGAGTTATTCAGCTGACGACATATCAGCTCCATCTCCACAAGGAAATCTTGAAACTCTTGATCTGTATCTTATCTGAAATCAAAATACATTCTATTTACAACATTCCTTTGCTGGAAACCCTACTTTAAACATAAAACGCAGTTAGTAGGGTATGGGTTGTTTTTCATGAACCTATACTGGCTCCTGGTATTCACTGCTTTCTTTCCTAAATGTCGTATATCCCATGTTTAACCATTCCTTCTGCAGAATTTTCAGTTGTGAATGTCAGGCTTAGTTCCTGTAGTGCTAGAATCCTTTGTCCCTTTTGAAATGACATTTGGCCTCTTTTAGTTTTCTGAAATCTCTTTCCATTCCCTCTGATGTCTCCAAATATGGACAGTGCTTCTATAATCAGCAGGTTCTCCATGAGCCTCTGGGTATAATTACCCTGGACTCAGAGAGTTAGAATTCCTTAATGTAGAGAGATGATCACTTTCTGATTTATCAGTTTTCCTGGGCTCTGTATTCCTCTTCACCTTAATCATGCAATGCTTTCTTTTGTAAGAATATTTTCGGTGAAGACAGATACTAAGTAGGAGTTGCATAATTCGATTTCCTCAGTTACTTGTTACCATCACACTGTCTGTGGGATGGACTTGGTGCTGAAACGGAGGTTATCAAACTGTTGTTGTGATGATCGTTGTTTACACCTTTAAATTTCCCATGAGCCTCCACCCATCGGGGACTGTCTGCCTTCCTACACTTGTTTCTGTTCAGAGGAGGACCAGTCCCTGTTATACACCTATCTGCCTTTTATACCTCCCTTTGGAAAGCCAAGTTTACTAGGGAGCTGCTTTGGCAGCCATATTTGTTGGCTTAAATGGTCAACTTTGATTTTTTTGACACCAAGATAATTGGTGATTGTATCACAAAGAGTTTATATTTTAATCCTTCTCGTATCTCTTGAGCTGTACACCTTTCTGATCATGGGAGCATACCTATTTTTTTTTTCTGAACTTTTTGAAGTCTAAAAATATAGATTTCATTGTACCTAATCACCCTGCCTACCATCTTCACCTGGGCTTTGTTATTATGAACTTTTGGCCACATGGGCACACCTACATAAGACCCCTGCTGATTCACAATGAGCCCTTTGTAGTTAAATCCAAAGAAGCAATTTCCCTCAGTTGTCATTGAAGCAAGTCAGAAGCATATGACTGGCTTTTTGCAAATTGAGACTTATCAGGAAAATTCTGCTCTGCCTGTCTTTGTGTTAGTGTTGCTTTCTGGCTTTGTAAAAGGAACATCCATGCATACTGCCTGCTTTGCACCTCCATTTCATTAACACATAGGAGGAAATATGTACAGGAGACCATTGCATTTTATGTCAGCTGGAATTTGTCATTTTGTCTATATCATACACAAAAGTACACGGAAAGTATATGACAGAGCCATAGAGCATTCTGCTCTCATCCCCTCCCATTAGCAGTCCTGATTGTTTGACACCTTTGGGTGGTGAGTCAAATTAAATCAAACTGCCACATCCTCGGTTGTCAGATTCTTGTGACTGTATGTACCCAGCTCTCCTCCCAGACTCTGGCATCATACTGACTTGTATCTGGGTGATCAGGGCAAGTTGCTTTATTTCCTAGAGCCTCTGTGTCCTCATCTGTAAAGGGCAGGTAATAATACCAAAGTAATGGGTTGCTTTGAGGACTAATTAGTGAATGCAAAGCTAGCTTTACTACCCGACATATGGTAATTGTTGACACGATAGCTGTTTTATAACATGCATTTCTGAGTCAGCTAGAGCTAGCTGACGTGGAAAGCCCCCAGTTTCCCTCCTTTGTTCCGACACCAACCTGCCTCCAGTTCTTCCTGTCCTCTGAGGACGCGCACACAAATAACTTTCCTTTTGCCTTTTAATTTTAACCCTCGAATATTCTCACTCTCTTTCACCTAGCTTTAGAAAAAAGGAAGTCCCTGGTACTGAAGGATAGCTAAGTATATTCTTTTTCCCATTGCAGCTACGTGATAAGTATGGATTTTGTCTAAATCTCTCCTTTATGTTATTTTTCTGCGTCCCACCAAAGCCTGTTTCACATGCAATGGCCCTAACCATTTATACCCAAGTTTTCCGTTAGGGGTTAGACGTATATATAGACCACTGGCATCAATATTTCTTTCTTAAAATAAGACCAATGCCAAATAAATATTTCTCCCCTGTTACTGGCCTGTTGTCTGCTCATTCATTCCTTCTTTCATTCATCTAGCGTTTATTGAGTGCCTACTATACACCAAAAACTAGGGGTACAAAAAAGTTAAAAATGGACCTTATCCCTGACTAATCTTGGTAATGTGTTGGTAATACTGGAATATGCTAATATGTTGTAATGCTATTGCAATATAATCAAGCATATTATAGACAGTCACTTGAAGGTTGAAATCAAAACCCAGTAGAAACACGTCCTTCAAAAGAACATGGAAGGTATATGACAGGATTCTTTTATTTGAACATACTGTAGCTTTTCTTTTTTAACCTGTAACAAAAAACATTTCTTATAACACTGCTAAGCAAAGTAATGCATCAAGGGCATATAGAGAATTTAAACTTTATTCAAAGACATACTTAGAATAAAGAAAAGAAACATGGTAGAAAATGCTTAAGAATGTATAATAGCAACAAAAGTTAAAACTAAAATCATTTAGATAAGCTACTGAAAATCTAACACTTCATTGTTACAAGCTGTTAGTAGCATTCCTTTTTAACCAAAATGTTTGCTGTCAAACATACATAATACATTTCAGCTTACTATAGGTACGATATGTAGTAAATGACATCTATGTGAATTAAATGGCATCCATCTTTTTTAGCATCTTATCATCTACATTTTTAAATCAAGTGGATTTCATCACATTATTTGTAACTGCTCTTCCAGTTTTAACAATCTGTAATTCTAGGGACTAATAGTGCTTTTAACTAGAAACCAGTGCAGACATAGAAAATTAATGGTAGCAGGGAGAAAAAACCTTTCATAATTTTCATGAAACATATATCTGAATCAAGCATCTAAAGAAGGTCGCAGCATCATATACAAGGAGGCAGGCTCCTGTTTTCGTTTCATTGTTACTCTGAACAAACACTTATCAAGGTCAAGATTGGGACCACCATTTGCAGTCTTGCACTTCTTTATTTAACAGTCTCAGGAACTGTATTCATGGTATCCTTAACTGCTTGCATGTTGCTGAGAATTGCCAGAACCCAAGAGTGTGAAGTCCTGCAGCAGAGAAGCACAACACAACTCTAGGGGCACCATTACACTGTGTTCTGTTTGCAGGCTCCATGGTGTTCAACTACAACATGTTGTACAAACGATGCTCCCCACAGTTGGGCCACATTTTGGCCCTGGGAGCAAAAACATCTTTTTTTTCTCCCGAATAAACAGAGAGTTTACTGCATAGCTGCTATCGACCAGCCATAATGCACAGGCTCTGTATTTTGCCATTATTTATCACTTTCTCTTCAATGGTAATTTTCCCCTCTGGATTAGAAAGCATTCTTAGATCACAACAAAGTCATAATGTTGAAAAATTATGAACATAAAGCCACCATTCTTTCTGTGGTTGCCTCCAGTGATGTACTAAAACTTTTCAACCAAACTTAAAAACTCCCACCCATCTATAAATGAGATGTTTCTAATCTATCTGTTCTGCTCTTTATGTAAATGTTTGCCTTGACGTTATACTTCTCTGAAGAAAAATCCATAATTGATACATGGATCTAGGAATACCTTGAAATCTTTAATGTTCTCTATTTCTAAGCTAGAAGGTGGTATTTGGAGATGTTTAGCAAGTGCCAGTATTGTGAAATTTTTCAGTACTAACAGCAAGTTTTTTCATCCCATTATTTTTCTGTTAATGTGGCAGTCTTGATGAGGGTAGAGGAGTAAATAGCAAGAATCTTGATTGGTTCATTCATTCAGCAAGTATTTATTGAGCACTCACTCCATGCTGAGCACCATGATAGCACCTGGACTGTGTAAATAAAGAAAATAGGTCCCTGCCCTAGAGCTCCCTTCTGCTGGGGAGGAGAAACGAGATAGCAGGGCAGTGAGCAGTCCCAAGCCAGGGAGCATTGTGGCAACCTGCCCAATATGTCACAGCCAGTCCGAAGTCTATGAACGTCCTGTATTTTTGTTCACACATAGCAGCCTTTGCTTGAAATTCCCTTCCACTGCAAAGCAGAGGTAAAGACAAACTTAGTTTATATCAAATTTTTTACACTTAGTGATGCAACAGCTTTCATTAAGGATGAAGCCCATTCTAGATTAAAAATTATAGAAAAACTCCTTTTTTACAGGACCAGAGAAATAAAGGCACAAAGGTGCTCAGACTCAAGAGTTTCAAGGAATTTAATCCCCAGGGATGTTCTCACAGTGTTGTTAGTTCATCTGTTTCTCAACATAATCTACTTGGTTTCAAGACTTAAAATTTTCGCAATAGAAAAATGGATTCACAACTTAGATCTTGGTGTCAGAGAAAGAAATGTGGCTATGACAGTCTTCTCCCTCCTTCGTCATTCCCTTAATAATGGGAAAGGATGAAAAATGATGACCTTTCAAGTCATATAATTACAAAATTTTAAATGAGCCATTTAGAATTTCACTTTTAAGGATGCAGATTAGTAATCAGTTGCTTCACAATATGATACAGACCCACGAGGTTATATTAAATATGTGTAATGAAAGGTTTATGATGATGACAAAGTAGAAAATTATACTTTAAATCACATTATCCTTTTTAAAAGATAGCAAATTAAATATGCAAGTATTGCCAGCTAAGATTCACAAAAGATGCTACCTTAAAATATTTATGTAAAATATGAACCCATTTCACCTATTAATTGTAGTTAAGGTTTAATTTTAGGTTATAAGATTTGTGTGTGGAGGGGACAAATGTGTTCTGTTTTTCCCAGTAACTTATGCATTATTTACAATATTTATGCTTAAAGGATATACACATAAAATTTATTTATTATTTCAACAAAAGTAGTCTCAGCTTCCCACTTTACCAGTCCACGCAGAACTATAGTCAAACATTGCCATACTTTTGCCATCATCATGTCTACTTCTTTAAATTTGATTATCTTTCAAATTCTGCATTTAATTCAGACGTCTCAATTTGCTTTAGTTACATCACCAAGCATGCTTTTCTTATTTACCTTAACATTTTTGTTGCCTATATTACTCTAGTAAGCCCTACATCACACCTTTTAAAATTTATTTACAAGGCTTCCATTAAGCTAATAGAAGTTTCTTGTGCCAGCCACCATTTCTTTGTTCCTTTTTTTCCCTTCAACAATAATAAGTTATAACTGACTAACAGAGGACAGTTAAACATCACTCCAGATTCTGCTAACAGGGGAGAGTTTGAACATTTTAAATAATGGATAGCTAAACATTAATCTAGGTATTTCTTTGGCACATAAATTTTTTTTTTTTTTTTTTTTTTTTGTCAGTTAACTAAGTATCTAAATACCTGGATATTTGTCAGCGGTAGGGAAAAAAATATCTAGTTGCAACACTGATTATTTCACTTTGTATTATGTTATTAGAGATACACCTTTTAAAGAAAGGGTAAGCAATGCTTTATGCTGCATATGGTACGCAGTATTATATGGTAACATCTAAAACTCATAAGAGTAAACGTGTGTGAACCTTTAAGAATGTGTTTCTCATGGGCATGCAGTAGGAGCAAAAATACATAATGAAATTTGGGATGTAAGTTTCCACTTCTCACATTTTAAATAATAAATGGTAATCAGTGGTTTGATCAGAAATCTGTTTATCAGAGTTGGACTTTATTGTGTATATTAGTACCAAAACATGAAGTTACGTTTTGATAACCATGAAATAGCACAATCTATAATTTTTAACCATTGCTGATGCTGTGGTAGAGCTGAGAAATTTACATCGGTGGAAGATTGGAAGATTAGGGGGAGGCATTCAAGTGTCAAATGTTCTGTTCCTTTCATCTTTGGAAGAAATGTGCTGCCCATGTGTCTTCACAGGGGAGGAACTTTGCACGGGCCTCAAACGAGGCTGCACCTTGGACTGCCCCTTCGGCTTCCTAACCGATGCCCACAACTGTGAGATCTGTCAGTGCCGCCCACGCCCCAAGAAGTGCAGACTCATAATCTGTGAAAAGTATTGTCCATTTGGATATCTGTACGTATTTCTTAACTCAGAAGATGTATTCGTAATTATCTATAGCTTGACGAAATGTCTCTTACCTTTTTTGTTGGCTGTTTTGTGTGTGTTTCTGAATGAATCAGCAATGTACTGAATCCAGAGTATCTAGGCTTGTTTTGCTAGAGGAATCAGAAAGCAGGGAAAGGCCGTATCTCCAAAGATAAGAATCAAGTTTTACTCTTTTTTGAAGATGGGCTAGAGCCTTGTCATGACACTTGGGGCCTGTTAGGTGAGATTTCCTCATAGCAAGGGCCTTTGGACACTGCCGAAGGGAATGGAACCGTCATGAGGTTCCAGTGTTGTAAGCGCTTCAACTATGCACCACTGTCGCAGCAACTGTTTTGTGATAACGTATTTAATCTATATTTTAAGATGAATTGACAGCTACTGATTTGCAGTATGGAGCATCCTTACCTGCCACGCCTCCCTGTCCTACCTTGATGCTTGTCTACGTCTATAGTATTCTTTAAAATAGCAGTAGATCTTATGAATTTCCTTGGTGATAAGAACTATGACTTGTATTTTTAAATATTCTTTATTGAATCAAATCCCATGAAAATTCAGATTATTCTAGGGGGAAAATAGACATTTCACATTTGTTACTTTTGTGTCTGTCTTAGAATCCACTTCTGTCTTTATATCAAGTTGGTTCCTTAAAAATAACCTTTCAGAATTTTGCTTTGTCATTCCTGCCTTGATTCCTTCCAGTTTAGTCTCTCTGCCTTTTCCATTTGATATGTTTATATAGTGCTAGTAATTATAAGGGATTTAGAGCCATCACCTCTTGCCCAGCATCTTAAAGGCATTGTTTTTATTCTTCCTCTTAGAAATTCTAGTTTAGCAGGAAGAGGGGAACCTTAATTCTAATTTTAATTGGATAATTAGCTTGGGAACATTATTCTTTAAAATTCCCCAAGTAAACTAATAAATCATCATTGTTCTTAATCCTAAAATATGAATATGATATTAATAAAAGTAGAGCTATTTCTTAGCTTACCTGCTGATGTAGAATGAAGTATTATTATCATAATAGTACCTACAACCACTTGGCTGCAGTGTTATGATAGTTCAGAACCAAGGCTGCATTCATCCAAACTTCGCCTTGGAGAGAAAACTCTTAGAGGATTATAGATTCCAGTTGGTATTCCTGTCAGTAAACACATTCAGGAAGGACCAAGTTGACTCTTGTAGGCAAACGAGTACTGCATTGGCTAGCACATGTTTCAAGGACAGCCTCTGAGGGAGAAATATAGAGAAGGAAATGGGAGAAGGAAGAAGGAACAGGTAGGTGAATAAATGAGTTAACAAACAAATCTGTTAAAGCCCTGTTAGGGCTTGGAAACGGCACAGTCTATGACAGGAGTGTGAAGCATTCATTTAATTCATTGTTTTCATTATATTGATATAAATACGTAGACCCTAGTGTTCAGTTCTCATTTCACTTAGCAGATTATAGTTTATCACTTGGGCAGTTATATACCAAGGATTTCCCGTGGGGCCATTTTTTTTTTTTTGTGGTATGCGGGCCTCTCACTGCCGTGGCCTCTCCCGTTGTGGAGCACAGGCTCCGGACGTGCAGGCTCAGCGGCCATGGCTCACGGGCCCAGCCGCGCCACGGCCTGTGGGATCCTCCCAGACCGGGGCACGAACCCGTGTCCCCTGCATCGGCAGGCGGACTCCCAACCACTGCGCCACCAGGGAAGCCCGGGGGCCATATTCTTTTAGAGCCCCTTAATTTGTCCAAGATGAGAAAGAACAGGGTTTATTTTTTTAGTTGAACACCACTGTTGCCACTTAGGGCTCCTTGGGATGAAACGTAAGGATTAATAGACTTAACTCTGCCTTCTCTGCTGCCCAGGAAGCCCAACTAGGGCAAAGCTTGTAGAGGAGATGTTGAGCCTAAGAGAGGAGCTGCAGGTAGTGGACAGAAGACACAGAAGGGCAGGTTAGCACCTTTTGTAATACACAGGGTCATTCTCCTTTTAGAGAAAATAAGGAATTGTTGCTAAGAATTTTTTTGTCGACTTAAACTATGGTGATCTTTTAATAAACATATTTATTTAATATCATCTTTCTGCTCAACACAAAATTTAGGCACTGTAGCTTATTAAAGGGAAAAAAAAAGTTCATCCAGCCATTTCCCTTTATCCTCCGTGCTTCAGTCATGCCCCACAGGCGGAGCATTTTTCAGTTGGTATTCTTTTCTGACTAATGAGGTAATTACTGAACATTGACTGCAGGACTTCTTAAACGTTTTGTTCTTCATCAACATATACAAGATGCCTACACGTACAACATGCTACAACATTACGTAGCATTCCCAGGTCTATGGATCCTTAAGTTCTCCCATCTGCTAAAAAATTCTGTAGATATCTCAGTGAAATGTTTAGTAGCACCTGAAATTTCTCAAGAGAATGTGGTCGTCTGAGGAAGCCTGTGGTTCTGACAGAAGAAGGACTTCTGCCCTAATGCTGGCCTCCAACATTGACCAGCAATATATCCTTCATCTTCCTCTTCCTGGAGCTGCACATTCATCTTTTTGTACTGTTGGTACCACTTTTCCCGATTAAATCAACAGTCACGTCATCGGGATTCTGACAGTCACGTCCTAGAGCACCTAAGTGCTTGGACAGTTCTAACCATTGGCCATGGGTGGGTGGTGGTCATGGCCACAGGGAGCTAATTACGCATCACTCCAGGGGGTTTTGAGAGCAGAAGTTCAAGTCATTCTGCTTACTGAGAATATCACTTCAGTGACCCTTGGTCTAAGCACTTAGGCATCACTTGAGACTTTTGGATTTTCTAACCTCTGACAAAATTTTAATTACCCAGGAAGAATAAGCATGGCTGTGACATCTGTCGCTGTAAGAAATGCCCAGAGCTCCCTTGCAGTAAGATCTGCCCCTTGGGTTTCCAGCAGGACAGTCGTGGCTGTCTTATCTGCAAGTGCAGAGGTAAGTCCCAACGCATAACCCTTCCCCGCTCAGAGCAATCAGAGGCACAGAAACCAAGAACGGAAGTAAATGAAATAATTTCAGTGATTGCTGTCCACTCTGACACCACTGTCACTCTCTAGAGGACCATCCCTTGTCCTTTCATCTCAATGGAATAAGAGCTCAGAATAGAATTTAAAGGAACGGGCCCCACGTTGACCAAATTAATCACTTCTTAGCTCTTCAGTTTTACTTGTCTCAGGAACGTTAGCCTAAAGCATCTTTATCTTGACCTCCATAAGAGTCTCCCTCTGTCCAGCAGTGGATCGAGACGATTGATACAGCAAAGGTCCCTTTTCACAGCCCTTTGAGGGTGGGTGAGGCTAAACAGTCTGCTTGTGTATTTTCTTGGTAACACAGTTTTCCCTGAGAATGTCGACTTTTGCTGAATAACCACATGCCAGCCTATAGTTGTGTATAGGTGTGAGTCCTGGGAGTACCTTTTGCAGGACTTCCCCCTCAAGGGATGTTCCTGAAGCTGTGTGAGCCCTTACCCCAGCTCCAGCGCCACTGCCCACCCCAGCTGGTTTTAGTTGTCCACATGAGCCACAGATGAAGCAGTAAAAGACCCCTAAAGTTTGTTCTGTGTTTTTTCAGAGTTGGACAGTTACCACCTTAAGAGTGTTTTTAGGGGGTCAGAGTAAACAAAAATCTAGTCACTGCTTCAATTGTTCTGCAGAACGAAAATCTGTTAGTTACTAGTGGCCCAGGATTGCCCCACTGAATGATGATTTCTAGAGTGATTATTCTGCATGTATTAAAACATATGTGTAACATTCACGCTGAAATCAGTCAGTGCTTGTTTACTGTATAGAATATGAGAACGTAGAGTGAAGGGAGGAAAAAAAATACCAATAGCAGAGAAATGTATTTGCAGGGTTTTTTACTCCCTTTTTTCTTTTTTCAAAATTGAGAGCATATTAACTTAAATTCTTTTCATGATCCTTTCCTGTGTCACAAGCTGTGCTGTGTAGACAGGATTTTTGGTGGCTGGGTAGCATTACCTGTAAGGAACTACAGGCTGTTTCTCCTGTGCAGTAGCTCCTTCTTTACCAGGCTGCCTTCTGTCTGTCCAGAGGTCCCTGCTGCAGCCGGGCCACCCGTCCTGTCAGGCACATGTCTGTCCATGGATGGTCATCATCATAAAAATGAGGAAAGCTGGCATGATGGGTGCCGGGAATGCTACTGTCACAGTGGACGGGAAATGTGTGCTCTGATCACCTGCCCGGTGCCTGCCTGTGGCAACCCCACCATTCATCCGGGACAGTGCTGCCCGTCATGTTCAGGTAAAAGCTGGCCGCCATCTCGTGTGCTCCCTAAGCAAATGACTTTTGCCTCATCACATCTGTAATCCCAGGGGAGGTGCAGGGGACGACCCCTGGAACGTATTTCAGCTCTCTGGTTTTTGTCAACAATAGCCACGAGTGTCAGCCAGGTGCTATAAATGATTAGCCAAAAACCAGAGAATTATTCTAAAGCTCTAAAACCACTCTCCTTATTTTTGAAGGTTTACTCAATTACATTGGTCTTTGAACTACATTTGTGTACAGGTTTGTGGGCTTATGTACTTAAAGCTCCAGCTCTCCATCTTATGGATAATGTATTAAGGCTGAATGTCTTCGTTAATTGGAGGGGGTTGTTGTTAATTTTATTCCATGAAAGCTTCTTATTTATAAAGTAATATTCGAGAGGGAGAGAATTACTGAAGTCTGTGAATATTGCTTTTTTTTAAATTAATGGATATGTGGTAGTCTTGCCAAATGGAGATGTTTAGAGTGACCACACATCCAAAACATTTACAGTCATAATAATGGTAATCAAGATAAGTTAGTAGAAGAACATAACAGATTTATAATCCATAGCGGTCCAAATTATGGTTGTCCATAACAGTAATTATTACCATAATACCTCATCTAGTGCCTTTGATCCAAAGAACTCAGCATGGTTTCATAGTTATTATTTCTTCCACCGAGTGGAGGCCACTGAATTAGGGAAAAATACACTTAGGCAGTTTTTGTTTGGAAAACAGACACAGAGAGATTAGCTTTCTTACCCAAAGTAAAATAGTGTGTCAGCTAGAGGGCCAGGGAGACATGAAGTCTCCTGATTCTTGCATCGAATTTCTTTTAAAGTTGAAATGTACTGTCCGGTTTGGGGGTAGGGATTGTATTTCCCCGGTCAGTCTTGGTTCTGTATCTCCCTTCACCTGTACAACGGGTGCAGTCAGGAACCTGAGGCCTGGGCCTTTTGCAACAAGGCAGGCCTGGCCTGGGAGGGAGGTACCGCATGCTGGCACCTCAGTCTGCACCTGCTTTGCCTGCCGGGGGGGGGGGTTGGCAGAGAGGCACTGGAAGTCCTTTTTAGCCCTGACATTCTACACACCTCAGTAACTAAGGTATTAAAGTGACAGGCAGCCCCCATACCCCTATAGGGGACCAGATGACAAAGTTTTGTTTTGTTTCGCATAGTTAAGCCAGATGTGGTCTGTATCAAAGCTTCTTCCTTATTCACATGTTTTGCTAGTTAAATATGAAAAACCACTAGTGCCCACTGAAACAGAAGATAAATGAACAATTTAATGAGACAGAACTCTGTGTTGACTCTTTGGGGAAGGAAAAATCATTTGTTCCAATGAAGACCCCATGCTTTAATTATAGGCATGAGTATGCAGAGTGTGGCCTGCACCTGGGTCTTTGCTAAACGGTGTACTCAGTGAAGAACTCCGACCAGTGGAAATGCAAAGATACTACTAAGAATAGATGATTGACTTAAGAACTGAAAGTCAGTGAAACCGAATCTAGTTTTCTCTATTACAGAGATATGGAAAGTTCTTAAACACACACAGAATTATTGATGTATTATTGTGGATGTGTGACTATGTAGATATAGACATATAAAAACACACAGGTATTGATATATATGGATGTGTAGGTATGTTTTTTTCCAAATGTCTTTAGTGAGTTGCCACATATGGGTCTTTCTGAATAGAGACCAAGCATTGTTGCAATTGTGGACTCCTACTTCAAAGAATATTTTCTCCTGACTTCTATTCAAGGATCAGCTGTTTTTCCTTCTGAGATAAGTGAGCAGCCTCTGAACTCTTCTGACAGAAGATTCACCAAATGATACTGTTTCTCAGATTTTTTTTCCCTTTCTTACCCTCTACCTTTCAGTTTTTCTATCACCTCCATCTATCTGGTCACTCATGTTTTGCCTTGAGGCACATGGATATATATATAGCAAAGGAATTCACAGACTAAGACACCTGCAAACACACATCGTTTTTCTTCTGACCATTTCCTTACATGGCAGCATTTAAAAGGGCAGCAATTGTCGATCCTCTCCAAGTCCTTTCAAAAGGGAGACTTTTTCCAACAGTAGTTTACTGACAGTCTTTGGAACTAATTTTTCTTTTTCTATAAACGGTGAGAAATGCACTTTTATCTCATCGCAGCTCAATTTTCATTCTAATTATCTTCCTTTCTACTTTCCTCATATACTAGAAAGTTTGGCCCAGTTGGTTATGAATGTAAGCGTTGGCTGATGTCAGTTTTCTGTGATATGTCCCCTTGGTCAAAGTTCCAGTCTTTACTAGCTCCCTTGAGATAAAGCTGTATTAAAAGTTATACAATGCCTTCTTAGCTGGAGCTGGGCCCACACCACTGTATCTCATCAGTATTGCTACGTCTCAGGCTGACCACTGCTTTGAAAGTCACAGCCCGTGAGTTCTTAGGAGACGTCAGCTCTGAGTATCTCTGCACAAACAGGGTAGTTCTTCTGAGGCCCAAATTCCACTGATCTCCAGGCGTGAGCCCGCCATGGTGTCTCCAGATGGCTTCTCCGCAGGGTTCCACACTGTCAGCACCTTCTTCAAACGCCTGTTGTATTTGGATGACACGAATATGGTTAATATCTTCATACTTCTCATTTCGCCAGCACAACTTGAGGGCAACTCCCAGTGCCTCTCCAGACATTTTCAGCATTAAATTCCCTCTCTATCACTATCATCTCACCAAGAGCCCCAAATCGCCTCTTGTCTGGGGAAAGAACTCATAGTTATCATTGGCCCCTGGGCGTTTACCTCTCTTGATCATATCGCCAAACAAATGTTTAGTCTCAGGTGAGGGTTCAGACTGTTGATTCTGAAAGAGCATTCCTGCTCAGTGTGCCGGCAGCCGGTCGGGATTGGGGTGTGTCCTGCTCAACAGTAGGACTTATTTCTAAGCCTGAAAGGACTCAGGGTCCCAGAGATAATGAAGTGAACGGGGCACAAATCAGTTTACAATTGTATTTAATCTGGAGGTGTATCCATGATCCAAACAAACATAGACTTGGGTTCAGATCCCTTGTCTGCCCTTAATACTCTGAGTTCTCAGTTTCCTTATATGTTAAATAGGATAACAGTACCTATTCACATTGGTGTAAGGAATAAATGAAGTAACATATGTAAAGCACTAACATGGAAACTGGACCATAGGAAGCATTCAGTAAATGAGAGATCTTTATTCTAGATAACCCTACATTCACAGACATCCCCTAAGAGGCTCTTGTTCTCTTCAACAGTAGGAGTCCCTGTAATTTTTTGTTTGTTTGTTTTTGTTTTTTGCGGTGCGCGGGCCTCTCACTGATGTGGCCTCTCCCGTTGCGGAGCACAGGCTCCAGAAGCGCAGGCTCGGCGGCCATGGCTCACGGGCCCAGCCGCTCCGCGGCATGTGGGATCCTCCCGGACCAGGGCACGAACCCGTGTCCCCTGCATCGGCAGGCGGACTCTCAACCACTGTGCCACCAGGGAAGCCCCCCGTGATTTAATTATCTCATTGGAGCCTCTCGTTACTGTTGACAAACTGGAACCACTTGAACCTCACTTCCTGAAACTAGCTCTTCTGCTGTTGCTTTATATTTCTGTGCATGGAATGTTTTCTTCCCTGTGTTCTTGAGGGAAACAGCCAGTTCATCTTCTTTGTCCCTTAAAGCCCAGAGCACCAGGTTCTTCCCAAGCTGGTGAGACTGCAGATGAATAATTTCTTGTGTTTGGATTTTGTGTCGTTCCCCAGATGACTTTGTGGTGCAGAAGCCGGAGCTCAGCACCCCCTCCATTTGCCATGCCCCTGGGGGAGAGTACTTTGTGGAAGGAGAAACATGGCACATAGACACCTGTACTCAGTGCACCTGCCACAGCGGGCGGGTGCTGTGTGAGACAGAGGTGTGCCCACCGCTGCTCTGCCAGAACCCCACACGCACCCAGGACTCCTGTTGCCCACAGTGTCCAGGTAACCGGCACTGCGCCTCGGGATGCACTGGGCCGATGGGGAGGGCCTGCAGCCTGGGCGTTGTCATTCTGCAGGACCTGTGGGCTGGGTTGAGCCCCACGTGGGAGTGGGCCAGACCCAGTCACCAGTAACCCAGGCAGGAACATCTGGCAGGCAGCTTTCTAAATTCATTCCTTTCTATCAACCACATATTTATACAATCAATATGTCTTGCACCTGAGGTGACTTTGAACAACAACAGCAAAAAAAAAAAAATTGCTACCCTTTTTTTCTTAACCCTACATCTCAGACTCAAGAGACAGTCCTGCTGTACCAGATTATTCCAGATGATTTTGCTAATGTGAAAAGTCATCTTTGTCTTTACAAAATGTGAAGAGCAATTATTGATAAATAATGTAAATAAAATCTTTGAAATATGTAAGGGTGGTGAAGATACTTTGAGAATGTTAAACAGAGGAATCGCTAAAAGATGCATAATGCCCACCTTCTCAAATCTGTGATGATTAAGTTAAGATCCAGAAGTACTAAGTGACCAGCACTGCATATGTACAAAGAGTACTATTGTTTTCTTTTTTTTTTAGTTCTCAGATAATCTGGCCTTAGCAGGTGAATTTATGGTCATGAAACAAATATAATGAAACTTTGTCAGACTTTTAAACATAAGTTGCTGATTATGCAACGCAAGTAGCAATTCTAATTAACACTAGAATATATGACTTAATTTGTATATGTATAATTACCAAGTTGACAGCACACTAGTTTTGTTGTTGCTCAGTCTTTTATCTTTTCAACTTAAATCAGTAATCATTTACCTTCTAAATGTATGTTCTTAGAGCATTTCTGCTCAGTAAAACATAAGCCCTTGTATTACTTTTTTTTACATTGGATTATCCAGTCAGCCAGCTAGAATCTATTGTTCTGTCATTATATAACCAGCGTAGTTGATGTCCAGAATTCTTCCTGGGTTCACATTGATGATATTTTTTAATTGCATCAGAGGAAATTGTAGGGATAGCAACATTATTTGCTGTTGTCATCATGCCCTGCTGCTGAGGTATTATCATCTTAGTACAGAATCTTTGGCGTAATTTTCAACCATGTTAATCTGAAAAGCTTAATTAGTGCAACGTCTTTTCTAGTATAAGAAATAGTTCAGATGTATTATGTTGTTAGGATATACCCTAGTCCCTCCTATATTTTTATCGTCACTCTTTTACTTAGACACAAACCCTAATATTTCTCTGTTAATATATGACCATGATTATTCCCATCCTCCTGGTGGAAACTACTCTGAGTGGTCTCTTCAGTGGTGATCATGAATTTATATCCGTTTAATGTATTCATTTTACAAGTGCTTATGGAATGCCTGAATTGAGCCATGGGGATCCCGGGCTTGATGAGAACAGCCACAACTCCTATCCTGTGGAGCAGTAATGCAAAAGAAGAGCTGAACAATCCAGTACTCCACCTTTAAGTAAATCATGACAGAGTGAGAGGAGTGCCTGGAAAGGAAAGCATTAAGAGCGCATGTAACCCAGGAAGCTTTAACTAAAGTGGGAAGTACCTCTGTTCCCACTTGTCCGAGGATCTGAGGACAAATACAGGGGTTGGCCCAAATTTATTGGTGGCACACCTGACTGGACTCAGAGGTTCAGCCCAGGCAAAGAACAAGAGCTCCCTGGAAATGGGACTCCTGTGTGTGCCAAGGACTGATTTCTTAGAGCCAGGTCTCAAGGCCAGTGCGCATGAGCAGAGGCCCTGCCGATTCTAGCAGAGCAGAGACCTCCCCTCTAGAAACAGGAACAAGCACCCGATGTGTGCCTGGCTTTGGCTTCTCCTTTATAAACGTATGCCTAGGTGACTCTTCCTTACTTTACATATAACTTGAGAGATACTTCAGTGATAGCCTCCATCTTAAATGTCAGGACTTTCTGTTTCCTAGATCAGTATTCTGAAGGTTACACTTAAACCTGTGAATAAGTTTGTATCTAGAATACTCTTGTATTTTAAAATCAGTCACCTACCCCATCGTTGATCTTTCTGAACTTTCCATTCATAGTTGTGTTGCAGCGATAAAAAGTCTTAAAATTCAAAGCATTGATTTCTTCACATTGCAGTAAATTTCGACAGCAGCATTCATAAATGGAGTATTTCACATCCAGAAAAATACCATCTCTAACCTTAGGATACTTGCATCCTAAAGTTGTCCCAAAATGATATATATGGACAACTAGAAGAGTTGCATCCCTCATGGTGATTGTATCTCCTGGGATGCCTTGTCATTCCCTCTGTTCTTAACTCCCCCTCTCCTCTGGCCTGGTTTAGAGCAAGGTCTAGAAACGGAAGTGGGCTCATGAAGAAAGACTGAGCATCCCTGTAGGTGATGGTACTTCACCAAGGTGAGAAAGGCAGAGAATAGAGAAGCACGTCTTTCTTTTTTCACACTTTTAAAGTTCTCTTTCATTTTTGATTTTTTAAAGTTGGAAAGAAGCGTAGCACAGAAGAGAGATCCCTCTTTTCTTCTTTTATTTCTCTGGTATAGAAATAAAAAGAATGAATGAACACCAGTGAAAGAACTGGTAAAAACAAAACAAGTGAGTTAATATTTAGAATCAGAGTGTAAAGAAGGGGTCTCACTTTTTCCTAAAAATGGAAAGAAAGGCCCAAAGAAGGAAGATAGCCTGGGCAAGATTCCCAAATGATACTTTCAGTCAGGGCTCCGAAGTCTCTTGCCCTGGAGGCTGAAGACCTGCAGACGCTGCATCTCAGCTGCAGCTCTCACTCCAGCTCTGCCGGCACATTCCCATGTCTCCTGGGGTCCCCTCCAGACTCTCGGATGTTCATTTCAGCTACTGTTTCATGCTTCCATCGCTGCCGTCCCTGCTTCCTCCTCTAAGTTTTCAGACACCAGGTTGGGTGTTGCTTGCAAGAGCTAAGCTGTCATAACACACAGAAACCTCGTGGCAATTTGCAGAGCCTCGTGTAGACTAGGGTGAGTGGCCCTGATTTCCAGCCAAATCAAAAGTTAACATCAGTCAATCTCTTAAAAAGAAATTATCCCTAGACACGGATGATCCAGAAAAGATGCCTGAGAAAGTAATCCCATTTTACCAACTTTATCTCATATGCATGTGATCTATGGAAACTTACCTAAAATTGGGCCTGAAGCACATTTGGAACAGTGGAACCAATGGCTCTTCTTTCACTGTTGCTGCCTTCAGGACTGGCAGTAGGAGATACAGTTACACACTTTGGGTTCAGAGCCCAAAGTAAAGCAATTGCCCCGCTTCTCAAAGAGACTCTTCTTGTCAAATCAAACTTGCTGGCTGTAGGGTGTATTCAGGAGGTGGATGGGAGGAAAATGGGACACTTAGAGCTTCTGCATCACTGTGATAGCTACATGTATGTGAAAGAGCAGAGTTCATGATGTTGACTATGAGAGCGGATGATAATTCTTCTGACCCTGTATCCTTTGAGAAAATGGGATTCTCTTAGAGGTTTGCTGGGTGGGACCATCATGGCTTTTTCCAGACTCTCAAGTGCAAAGGTGGTTGGGAGTGCTCTCTTGTCAGTGCAATTGTGACATTTCTAAACTAGGAAACCTCACTAACTAGTATTACGCTTTCCTTTGTTATATCCCAGTCAGCTTTCTGCTTGAGCTTACAGCTCTCAAGTCAGTTCAGTGAATGGCAAGACCCAAAGAGATATCTGGGTTTTCTGGTGACGTTCTTTTCTGTTTCAAGTTGCTACTAGATCTGGAGATCTAGTGAATGGCAAGACCCATTCAGTGAATGGCAAGACCCAAAGAGATATCTGGGTATTCTGGTGACGTTCTTTTCTGTTTCAAGTTGCTACTAGATCTGGAGACCCTCTGGTCTGTATTTATGTAGCAAAAACACACAAGTCTCGCAGGTGATTTCTCTGTAGGTGCATCCTCAGGAGTGATATACATTTCCCATCATCTTTCAGCCATTAATGTGAAGGCCGGAACATTGAAGTGTTACATACAGTTTGAAAATCTGTTTGGGTGTTAATTGGTTAGGACTGCGTGCGGCTGCAAGTAAGAGAAGACCCAGCTACAGTTTTTAAACAGAGGTTTCTTTTCCATACATTATGAGAAGCTTGGAGACAGATGTTGATCCCATTGATTTAGTGTCTTAGTGATATCAAGGCCTCTCTCCTACAGGTATGATAAGGGTATTATAGCTACAGGCGACACACTCATATTCAAGGCAGGAAGAATGTGGAAGCATGTGGGTAGCTTCACATCTGCCCTTCTTTTAAGAAAGTGAAAGTTTTCCCAGAAATCCCTGATTAGCCAGTGAATCCGTTCGCCACAGCCAGGTGACATGGCCACCCCCAGCTGTGCCGGAGACTAGAAAAGGAGGGAGCAGTGGTCCCATGTGACATATCCCCCTTGTGATCCAGGTCCTCAGCCACCCCACCCCTGACCTTAAAATCAGGAGTTCATTAAGGAGGAAAGGTAGAGTGGATATCGTGCAGGCAACTAACAGAATCTCTGCAACAGATCTTTTGTGGTCTTTGTTGTTTTAAAACTCCAGACCCTGTCCGAGTCAGATGTGTTGTGTCATTACTGAGTCCTTTTTTTTTTTTTTTTTTTTTTTTTTTTGTGCCGTACGCGGACCTCTCACTGTTGTGGCCTCTCCCGTTGTGGAGCACAGGCTCCAGACGTGAAGGCTCAGCGGCCATGGCTCACGGACCCAGCCTCTCCGCGGCATGTGGGATCTTCCCAGACCGGGGCACGAACCCGTGTCCCCTGCATCGGCAGGCGGACTCTCAACCACTGCGCCACCAGGGAAGCCCCTGAGTCCATTTTAAGGCGGCACACAAAGCCCTGGTGACCAAGCGTGCTTTGTATGGGACAGAGTGAAACTCACTGTGTTGCACAGTGGGTGGCCTGCAGCATCTTTTTTTCTGCTGACCTTCTGTTCCTTTTTCCAGATGAACCTCTCCAGCCTTCCTCATCCCATAATGACAGCGTGCCTAGTTACTGCAAAAATGATGAAGGGGATATATTCCTGGCAGCGGAGTCCTGGAAGCCGGATGTGTGTACCAGCTGCGTGTGCATGGATAGCGTAATTAGCTGTTACTCTGAGTCTTGCCCTTCAGTATCCTGTGAAAGACCTGTGTTGAGAAAAGGCCAGTGTTGTCCCTACTGCATAGGTAAGACCAAGAAAAAAAATCCTTCCTTTCTCCCAGTGACCACTAAATCTACATTGACAGCCATTTGCCTAGATCAGTTAATAATTTCGAAATCTGTTTTTCTGGTTGACGTGCCACATAGAATCAATGTAGTCACATCAGGCGGAGGAAAGACATGGAGGATGTGTTCCTGAGATAAAGCATATTAAGAATAAGAAATGCTCTCTGAGGATGTCGTGATGCTATAGCGCCGTCTCTCTTGGGCTCCTTTGCCATTTCAGAATTTTCAATATTGGAACTCTTCCTTCACCCTGTTACTGACTGTGGTCCTTTTGTCCACAGAGAAACACCATGTCCCATATCAGAGTACACTTAGCGCCTAAGCTTGCCACTGCCTTGAGATCAGCTAAATACCAGATACTAATTTTAATCCCCCAGTTACTCCTCTGTCTGCTAACACTTAATTGATTCTATTTAAACCATGTGGTTGTCCGTGTGGAGGGTTTAGGGACACAGAGTGAGGCCTGAGTAACTGACAGAGCCTCTCCTTCATGTGACCCACGGGGATACATCTTGTGAGCAGAGGACGTATGTATATCAGCCCCTGACGTCTATACCAAAACTGGTCCTATGGACACAAGCCAGAGGCCGTTCTGGAGTCTAGAAGGCGAGGCTCAGACAGCTGGCAGCTCTAATACAGGCACAGTCCCTGCTCCCAAGGCTCTCACTCTCTTTGATCGCTTCTGTCTCAAGTAAAGCTCATAAAGTCAAGTGAAAGACAATGACATATCTCAGTCCAGTTGTGAACCTGTAATCAGAGTTAGCAGGTGAAAAATTAGGCAAGCTGTATTAACGACAGGCATCATGCAATTTTTTGTTGAAGATTTTTGCGTGCTTCGTAGATGCAAGTCAGTGCATATATTTGGGGTGATGCCTGAGGAGGAGGAGAAATCCTCTGGCCACAGGGCTTTGTAACAATCCCCGTAGATGAGTCGAGAAATGGCGCTCAGGTGCACATTGGCCACCATTCAAGCGTATCAGGACAGCTCCTCTGGCCACTCTGTGGGGCCACTTCCTCTGAAGACTTATTCTACACATTGGTATACAAGAGATGGAAAGATTTTTAAAGCGTAATTTCTGGTCTCAGGAATTTTACAGAGCTTGAGTTTCTCAGTGTAATGGTCAGGGAATATTAAAAACTATGTGTGAAAGATGGATTCTCTTCTTTTAATAGGGTGGCTGTCTATCCAATTTATTCTTTAAACCATGCTTTTGTGAGTGAAGTGGGGACTGTTAATAATTATGTTGGGACCATGGCTGTAGGCCAGGAGTGTCCCTAGTAAATTGGGACATACGGTTGCTGCACCTCTTAGTGACTGGAGCATTGGGTCTGCTGTAATACCCGTAATCTTTGTAGCTCCTAAATGGAGCCAAAAATGTATCAAGGCATCCACCCAACTTACTGCTACGTGTCTTCTCAGAGAGCTGACCAACAGTCATCTGGAAAGTGGCATAGCCCTTGGTGAGACCTGAATGAAAGGTGTAACCAGGCCACTATTGCAGACAGGGTGTTGGTGGATGGGGGGGGAAATGTCCAGCCAGGACCACTGTATTTAAATACCAAAACTTCAGTCCTAAAGGAAACAGTTTATAAATCAACCAGGGGCACTTGGATCACAGTTGGAAACTAGGGCCCAGGAGGCCTGAGAATTCTATTACCTTCAGAGGAAAAACCCAGCAGTGAATTTCTTGTGTGCTGAAAACCCTCAAATTTATTTTTTTTAAGATAAGAAAAGTTCCTGTTGTGTTTTGCTACTTAATTGGTAAATATGTGATTAGTAAATTACTCAGCTAGTAAATTTGTTTCCATGTGATAACAGTAAATCACTTCTCTTTCTCACAAAACCAATTTAACAAAACCAAACTTATGGAAAGAAACCTGCATATCATAGTATTCTGTGTTGTCTTTTTTTTTTTTTTTCTTTTGCCTGCATATTTTCCTATTCCAATTCCTGCATTATTTAGACCAGCAGTCCCCAACCTTTTGGCCACCAGGAACGGTTCCGTGGAAGACAGCTTTTCCATGGAGGGTGGTAGCGTTGTTTCAGGCTGGTAGCGTGAGCGACAGGAGCGGCAGATGAAGTTTCACTCACTCACCGGCCTCTCACCTCCTGCTGTGCGGCCTGGTTCCTAACAGGCCTCAGACTGGTAGTGCTCGCAGCCCAGGGGCTGGGAACCCCTGATTTAGACCATACATTCATCTTGTGGTGTGGGGAAGAAAATACCAATTTGCCCCCAATTTGTGATTTTGATTTCAAGTTAGACTTTAAGTACTTTCACTAAATTGTGGTTCATATGAGCTCATAATGATAGAGTGGAAATTTGATTTCTGTTGCATCTCCCTCCACAACTGCTACCCCCTCCCCTTGACACAGGTATAACTATACTGTATAAACCTATGACGTATCTTCTGGGGAACATACTGGGGAGTCTTAACATCTGATGCGTGATGCTGTGTCCTTGCGTTCATCTTAGTGCTTCATACATGTTTTCTTACTGAAATAGTCATTAGGAGCCTCTACATGCATCATACTTCTCTGCAAGTAGCAAGGACCAGGTATGTCCAAGCGTATGAAGTCAAGTTCAGTTCATGACTGTGATATGGGGATTTTATGACCCTCCAGTTTGCTCCCTTGGCCTCTCCAGGCTTATTCTCTTGTCAGCTTCCCGTCAGTGTGGTCCCTCTGTAAGGGCACCAAGCCCGGGCAGCACTAGTACACCTGCAGGCAGTTACTGGCGATGCCCCAGTGGCAAAGCCTGCATCCCCATCCAGATCACCTAGCAAAGGAAGAAGGTAGGAAGGCCGTCATTCTGCATGTCATAAAGCCCCCGGTTGCTTGCCAGCAGGCATCGAGGACCAGTGCTTTCATTGCCTCCTGTTTTAGGCTTTCTCAGTTTGAACCCAGCTCCTTATTAACCCAGATAATCTGTTCCCGGGGTCACATGTGCCTCCTCCAGGCCTACAGTGCTGACCTCACCATGGCTGCAGGTCTCCTCCCTGCGGGAATGTTCTCCCTAATCAGTCAAATATGGATCTCTAAAAACCTCAAATCTGCCTTTAATCTGGCTTCTTCTCTAGTGCTAAAACCCCTGAAGAAAAGTGTGCTAGCTTTCGCCTTGTGAAGTAGCCTTTTTTCTTACCACAAGAGAATTGAAAAGGGTGATCCTACGAAAAGTAGTGTAATTACGAATGTTTGTGTTCCTTTCAGATAAATTATCAAGTCACTAAAGTGCAATGATAATGCTTCTCTTCTGGTGTGTGAAAGCCTCATATTATGTGCGCTAATTTAATAGAATGTGTAATACAGACATAATTAATAGGATTGATGATTAATTTTGAAAAGTGAACAGCTTTGTCTAATTACTTATAATACCCATCATTAGGGAATTCATCCTTGTCCTAGAAGGAAACTAAGTAGTAATTACCCAATCATTTCAATGGAACATCTTCTGATTCCCTAATTTTTTTATATTCCAGCTTCCTACACAAATACACACAAACTTAGATTTTATTTTCGTAGGCTTTTTGACTGTAATGATGGCTTAAAGAAAGGGGAACGAGAATCAAGAGATGACTTGAATGTAGATGGGGGCGGGGGCGGGGGCGGGGGGGAGGATAAAAGGCCTGGTGGGAATTCTAATGTGTGATGGCAGATTTGATATGTGGTTCCTTGTAAACAACAGATGCCTTCCCCATGACAGACTTCACCATGCAAGACAGCCTTGATAGCCTTATCACTGACCACATGCTCCATGCCTTTCTAACTTTTCTGGAGCAAAAAATTATTTCGGTGCTTCAGTGAGATCTTTATTCCATCACTCCTAAAGGGCAGCAAACAATTAAGCCCAAAACCCTTACATCGGCACTTCCTGTGCCTAAGGGGATGCTTGTCCTGACACATCACCCTTGCTCTGATGTTTGTGTGGGTGACGCTTCTGCGAAGGGCCAGACTCTAGCAACTTCTGTCTAGCAAGGTCATCCCTGCAGATCTGCACCATGGCCAGGGGTGCAGTCATTCCTGAATGTTATGTTCATAACTATTATATTTATATTATATAATATAAAATTTATATCATTTCTTACAAAAATATTATAAAGAAAGGCACTACCTTGATCATAAAGATCTTTCTTAATTTAATGTATGAGGTGTTCAAGCTCCTATTGCTGCTACATCATACCTGTTGACTTTGGAATTGTAGATGCTCAGTGTTCCCCCGATGAAGAGTTGCATAAGCAGCTCTTGTGTTGGCCAAGTCATAAGTATGACTCAGTGCATAGAATGTTGTTTTGAAACTTACCATTGGGCAAGCATTTTTACTTATTTGTAACCATGTGTTATTTTAGAAAATATTTGAGGTCATATATTTAGAGATATTTATATATCAGATATTTTTTGGCTGGAAATCCCTGAGCCAGTGCATCTTTCTCATTTAAGTTTTTGTTGAAGGTTAGTTATCTTGGGGTGATAGTTGTTTGTGTGTTATGTGTGTGTGTATGTATATATACACACGCATATTTATTTCATAATTTGATGTGAACAAAGTTATGATACTCTGATTACATGTCTTCAAGTCATCTAGTATCTTTTAAGTGTCTTTAAGTATCTCATATCTTTAAGGATCTCTGAAAACAAGTTCTATTATAGATGGTACATGAAAAAATGATTTTCTTGTAGGTTGTACATCTGTCTGATTAGAGGTTAGCTATTTTTTAATATTTTTATATGTCTTATATTAATATTTGAGTTAGAGCTTTCAGGTGGAGTCCAGCTGGCTTGGCACTCAGTCATGATGGTGTAATTCTATTTCCTCTCCATAGTGATCTTCAACTAGCAAATGGTTAATAATGTTTCTTCTTGGTAGGGACAATACCTACGCTTTATATCAAGTCAGTCTATCATACCGCATTCATTTTTTGCTTAGATTTATGTTTATTTGTTTAGGTATCTTTAAAATTTTTATTGGAATATAGTTGATATACAATGTTGTGTTAGTTTCTGCTGTATAGCACAGTGAATCAGTTATACATATACATATACGTATATCCACTGTGTTTTAGACTCTTTTCCTCTATAGGTCATTACAGAGGTTTTTTTGTTTTGTTGTTTTAAATATTTAATTATTTATTTATTTTGGCTGTGCTGGGTCTAGGTTGTGGCATGCAGACTCTTAGTTGCGGCATGCGGGCCTCTTAGTTGTGACATGTGGACTTCTTAGTTGTGGCGTGCGGACTCTTAGTTGCGGCATGCATGTGGGATCTAGTTCCCTGACCAGGGATGGAACCCAGGCCTCCTGCATTGGGAGCTCGAAGTCTGACCCACTGGACCACCAGGGAAGTCCCGTAGGTATCTTTTCTTAGAGATAAATACAAATAGTATCTCTTTGGAACATCTGTTGATTATTGTGTATTTAACTCAGCCCAGGAATCAAACAGTAAATATTTAATTCAGCATCTCTAAGATACACAACCCACAGAACTAAATGTTGTACATTTTTAAGCCATAATGTTATGATACTGGCATCATCATTGGAACACTTTTCACAGCTCTTTCTCCAGTGCGTTTTCTTAAAATTAAAAGCTTCTGTGTATTGGAAATAGAATGTACTTTGACCCCATTTCTGGCACGTTCTAGCTGTAGGTCTCAGTGGTAGGACGTAACTGTAGCTCAGTTTCCTCATCTATAAGATGGGAATAATAATATCATCCTGTGCTTCACTAAAGTGCTATGAAAATTAAGCGACGTAATATACATATATGAAAGCACTTGGTAAACAGTGAGCAGGATATGACTATATATTGGCTCAGAGTTACAGCTCTCCTAACACAGGGTGCACCTGCCGTGGGTAACAGGCGTCACGTGGACTCTGGTATCTCACTTTAAATATGGCATCCGCCCTTCTGCAAGAGAAAGGCTTGGATATTGCGTCCCAATGATAAGTTTTTGAAGGACGAGAATATCTGAGAAAACACTTTGGTGTGGTGTACCTCATCCTGCACACTCTTTGCTTAAATAAATAGTGCGTGACAACTTCAGTCACCTTGTTGTGACCCTGGTGGAAGCAGCATGCTATCTAAGGGGTTGTAGTGCAGCTGGGTTGTGGCAGTGCCTGGCCCCAGACCTCAGCACTTCACTGTCCTCCCATACCTCTGGATGTCTCGCGGGAGAGAGAATGGAGCTCTTTTATTTTTCTGTTTGCGTTGAGAGGCTAGTCCCATTTGAGGAGTCCAAGGACTCATTGTGCAGGATCCGCTATGATTCCTGGAAACAGAGGTTGTGGCATTTATAATCGGGGAGTGTTCTTGTCAGAGGGAGCCCTGGGGTGCTTCTTGCACATTCTTCAGAGCTCTCAGCTCCCGGGGCCCCTGCTCCACAGCCCCGGTGGTCACAGTTAGTGCCGAGTGATTTTAAAACAAAAGGGAAGGGAAGCAGGATGCTTTTCTGTGTAATGTTTAGAAAGTGTAAGACTGACGGCATTCTGGTTGTCAGGCACTGTACTAACTTTGGAACTGGTCTAAAGTCCCAACAAAAATAAACAGGGTTTGATTTCAGTTTGTTTATTAGGTCCTGCCCTCCACCCTAGGAAGCATCTCATCTTGCTTATCCCCTAAGCAGCTTTCTCTTCTCACTTCAGTATCCTTTCCAGGCCCTCGGCTGTGTAAACAGAAATTCAAGTTGTTCTAGTTAACTTGGGGGAAACCTCTGAGTGGCATTTCTTTATCTGGGCTCTGGCCCCATGTTCTTGTTTTAAAGACGTCTGCTGCACAGAAGGGAGGCTGGCACTGGTGTTTCCAGAGATTATTAGCAGGTGCCTTTTGCCTCTTTATTTCTGCCCAGGAGGCCAGCCCTGACTGTGTACCCTCTAATGAGGGAGGAACGACCCTCTATAGCAGGATTACATTTCAGCGACAAAATGCAATCAGACCTGAAGTCAGTCTGCAGACCCGCCCGGAGGCTGCTGGTGGAGTGTTCCTGACAGCTCTTGGGCTGTGACGGATGAACCACCTCCTGTAGGTGCAGAAACTCCTCTGGTGCAGAAATTGGCCACGCTGAGCTTCTACCTCAAAGTTTTCTTAGCCTATGTAAGAGTCAGTCTTTATACTCTTTATCAAGTTGGAAATGGAATGTTTCCTTGAACTTCTATCCATGAAGTGCTTAATCAGTCCATAACAGATGCTTAATACAAAGATTAATAAGTTCTATTACTGAGAAAGTCTGTCCTCTTCGCATGAAGTAGGAATCAGCCAGAAGTTACTATGTTTATCAGTTTGGTGAGATTTCTCTTGGTGGAACTCAGGGAAGTTTATAATTTCTCTATTAGCTTGGAACCCTGTGTCATCACCTGTTCTTTCCAGTACGTTGAAGAAACCTGAAAGGCTCTTTTCGCCTTTATAAAGAGACCTGGACTCCTGTCCCAGAAATAGAATAAAATAAAGCAAAAATGGGACTTTCAAGAAAAGTCTTAAAACTGTGGTCAGATCTGCCTTTACAGCAGTTAAGACATTGTAGAGTTTGGGGTTTCTGAGCACAAGCCACCCGTTCTCCTTGCTTGGCCCTGCCATAAACCTTTTTCTGCTAAAAAAAAAAAAAAAGACAAGACATTATATGGAAGTAGGAGTCAGCCTACATGGCAACATTTGTCTCAGTTTTTTCTTTTTATATAAGTGAATTAAGAGCAGATGTTTTATTTATTAGAAGCTAAAAGTTGTAAGATACAGTATGCAATTTTTGAGGTTAATCAATAAAGTTTTTTTTTGCATTTTTAGGCAAAAAACTCTAAACATTTGCTGATAAAATTACTGTGTATTAGATCTCTGCCTCACTGAAATTGCCTAGGCCGTCGTTTTTTAGTCAGACTTCAGTTGAGTTCCGCTTTTATATTCCTTTCCAGTCTGTGGAGGTCCAGCGAGCCAGCACTTTCAAAATCAGTCGTCCTCTTCTACGTCTGCAAATCTCTGTCCACTTCTTAGTGACCTGCTTGTTTATTTGCTCAGATTCCTTCTTCATTCTGATTTCTGTTTGTCTCCACTTTATGTAAAAAAAAGTAAAAGCTGGTTTCTCAAACAGGAGGCACCCACGTTCCATTGATCCTCCACATGGAGTTTGTGCCCTGAATGTGCCCAACTTGGGTTATAAAAATACAGAGGATATCACAAGGCCAGGGATCACAGTGTCTTGTCAGCTAAGAGAAAATAAAGTATAAGGTAATAGTAGCATCTCGTTCCTTTGTGGGAGTTAGAGAGTATTTGTAATGCATTGTTACAGTCATAAGCCAAAATTTTAAAAAGCACTTCCTCTATACTTACCCAGGTCAGCCGTGTCAGTGGAAACACTTGGCTGCCTTTTTCACTCTCTCTTCTAAGTCTTGTGTTACCAATAGCATACCTGGTACCTTTCTCCATCTGCCTAAATGACTGCATGAAAGTTTTCTTTAAAATCCCTCGAACCTCAAACTTAAACTGATTTGAAGTATAATCTTACTAGCAGGGCCTGCAGTTTGCACAATATTTTTCAAATCATTTGGCACATCTGTTTTGAACTGAAATCACACAGAGCTGAGGAGATCCTCTGGATCCAAGAGCATCTCCCCGAGGGCAGAGACCCCCACCTGCCTTGTGCACCGCTGCACCCCCAGCGTTTAGAATGGTGCTCTCTACAGCGATGTGCAGAGAGGACGAGCACCCACTGCACAACTGCGCTGGATTGTTTTGCGGTGGGACTTCCTCTGAGAGTAAGAGCTGCATTTACTTTCTTGGCCACGAGCAGCCCAGAGTAAATTACTTTTCAGGTCTCTAAATAGTACATTGGAGATTTGGAAGAACTGATGCAATTTCTAAAGCTGCCGAACTTCCTCCCCAGAAGCTACTCCCACACCAAGACTCTGACTTCATGGCCATCACAACCAGAGTTAGAACCTGAACTATCTATGCAGGAACATTGTCTCCTGGTAGAAATGGAAAAGTCCAACTGTAATGTAGATTCTAGTGGATTTTAGGTTTTAAAACCTTTCACAGAGCAAAGGGGGTGGGGAATCTGGAAATGCTTTCTTTTCATCATGGTCAGATTCAGAGCAAGGCCTGAGCTACTACATCAGTGACTCATGAAATAATGGGATTTTTATAGAGGAAGAAAACGACATGATTCTATTATCCGGGTTTTACTGTTAATTAGCTTTATGGTGTAATTAGTAAAATAGCTCAAGAGTAAAAGCAAAGTCCAACTTTTAACAGCCTGGTAAGCCTCTTCTTATCTTAAAAAGAAGTAAGATAGTGAGGTTCAGACAGGTGGAGAGGTCAGCCCGAAAGGAGTTAACATTTCAAGGCCTTGCCACTTCTTCCTCAGCCCTTTCAGATAACCAGAATTGAGGAAAAGGAAAAACCACGCTGAGTTTTCCAAACTCTTTCACTGAAAGAGATCTCATATTTTTATTGTAGTCAAACATGATGCAAGATAATATTGCTTCTTTTTGAATCCATAAATATAAGACACATGTCTGAGCGCTGCATGAGTTAAATGGCTGGCCTGCCTGAGGAGCTATGGGCATGAGTGCTCCAGGCTCCTGACAGGATGCTGAGAATGATGCAGCAGTAAACTCTCCATCCTTTAGCAGGGAGGGACTTTGTTTCTGATAGAGGCCGAAAGTCATTTCGAGCAGATCTGATGGATAAGATAGAGGCCAGAGCTGAGGAAACCAAATACCAAAGTTGATCTAAACCAAGGAGTGGCCATAAAATAGTGACCGTCTTCCTTGCCTGTTTCAAAAGGATGTCATTGCAAAAGGAAAATTCCAAAGCCGTATGAAGCAGGGGCAATATCGCCGGAGTACGTTTATAGCCCTCATGTTTTCCTTGGAACGTTCTTCTCGAATCCTCTTCCTTGAGAAGAGAGAGAGGAGTGTTAAATAGAGATCTGCCTGAGAAGAACCACAAGTCCTCAATAACCACTATATCTCCATTCCTTGATAGGACTGTGCAGATGTCTGATGCAGTCAGTTGAAGGGTAATCTGCCTTTGAAGGCAAAGACCTTGAGCCCCAACAAATGTAAGGGGTAGGAAGTCTAAGCACCCATATTCTCCAGAGTCAGTGAGTCGTAACCACTTTTGTTTGTGCGGCCCAGATCCTTGCCCAGGAACATGGAGCTCTCTGAGGTTATCCCACTGGGGACGAGGCAGGCAGACAGTGTGCGGGGACTGTGGAGGTGTGTATGGTTTCCATCCTGGCCCTGCCACTTCCTAGCCATGCGTTTTGGGCAAGTTACTTATTCTCCCTGTGCCTTGGTTTTCTGTGGAATTCAAATAACACCCTGTTCCATTGGCCTATGAAGAGCATGTGGAATTGACTTGTGAAAAATGCTTGGGTAGGGTGGTCCAGTGGTTAAGACTCTGCTCTCACTGCCAAGGGTCCGAATTCAATCCCTGGTCGGGGAACTAGGATCCCATAAGCCATGTGGCACAGCCAAAAAAAGAAAAAAAAAAAATGCTTGGTTAGCACCATGCCCAGTACATAGTAGGCAGTCAGTAAGTGGAAGTTATGATTATCATTAGGTATTGAAGAATAAACCTAATGTCACTGTCAGCATAAGCAACCGGTTGGAGTGATGAATACCACAGTCAGAATGAAATGGACAGCACACTCAATAACCAAATATAAACTGTTTAGGTTACTTTTAGTTGGACAGTTCCCACATCTCTATTTATGCATCCCTCTTCAGCCTTAAAGCTTAAAATGCTTTTATATGGACTTCCAATTAGACTATGCTGTATTCCCCCCAAAACTACAATGACTTCATTAGTTTATTATTTAGAACCGCAAATTGGGTAGATTAGCCACCATGTGTCCCTGTAAACCAAGTCATTTCTAAAATTTTCTGACAGAGCTTTCTCAGATTCACCCAAATGGGAGGAAGTGGTCCATCCAGGAAAAGAAATAAGCATGTAAGAAATAGGGGCACCGGCATTTGCAGCAACATGGATGCAACTAGAGATTATCATACTAAGTGAAGTCAGACAGAGAAACATAAATACCATATGATCTCACTTATATGTGGAATCTAAAATATGGCACAAATGAACCTATCTACAAAACAGAAACAGGCTCACAGACATAGAGATCAGACTTGTGGTTGCCAAGGGGGGCAGGGGGGCGGGAGAGGGATGGACTGGGAGTTTGGGGTTGGTAGATGCAAACTATCATATTTAGAATGGATAAACAACAAGGTCCTAATGTATAGCACAGGGAACTATATTCAGTATCCTGTGATACACCATAGCAGAAAAGAATATTAAAAAAGGATGTATAGGGCTTCCCTGGTGGCGCAGTGGTTAAGAATCCGCCTGCTAATGCAGCGGACATGGGTTCAAGCCCTAGTCCGGGAAGATCCCACATGCCGCGGAGCAACTAAGCCCGTGTGCCACAACTACTGAGCCTGTGCTCTAGAGCCCACGAGCCACAACTACTGAGCCTGCGTGCCACAACTACTGGAGCCCACGCGCCTAGAGCCCATGCTCCGCAACGAGAAGCCACTGCAGTAAGCCCGTGCACCGCAGTGAAGGCCCAACACAGCCAAAAATAAATAAATAAAACAAATTTTTTTTAAAAAAGGATGTATATATGTGTATAACTGAGTCGCTTTGCTGTACAGCAGAGATTGACACAACATTGTAAATCAATTATACTTCAATGAAAAAAAAAGAAATAGGGGCACCGGGATCCATCAGTCAGCTGAAATTCACAACATACTTTCAGGCCTCTGTTTAGATCACTGGCTTTTCAGATAAAATTTGGTCAAAAGAAAAGATGTTTCTATAAAGCCTCATTAACTAGAATCTAAGTAATAAAATCTAATCTAGTCTAATCTGGGCCACATAGCAGCCACCTCAGAAAAAATTGGTCAAGGCTTTTACAAAAAGGAGTCCTCATTTATTTCACAGGAAAATTCCACAGAGTGGTGACCAACCCATGTCTTAAATGTGGCTTTGTTTTAAAGCATGTTTGAAGAAACAAACTTTACTGTTACGAAATATATTGATATTGTGACTCAGACTGATCAGATGTGGAGATATCACGAAAACTGTTGCCGACTCTGAAATGGGGCTTGTCATGGATTGAAGTCCACATCCTCAAGCCAGCCAGCCCTGACGTAACATGTCCAGTGCTAACCGTGGCTCAACCCTGGTCACACACTGGATCCAGCTTGGCCTCCACCTGAAAAAGCTGGATAGCCAAACAGTTGTCCGCTGTTCCAGAGAGGCCCAGGCACAGTTGAGGCCACATGAAGAGGGCTCTGTGTATTCCTGGGAGAGTAAGAAAGGGAGCTGTTAGGTAGAGCTCAAGGCCAAGAATGCGGGCTTTGCAGTCAGATGGAGCCAGGAGGAGATGCCGGCTCCACCGCCTGCTGGCTTGGTTACATCAGGTTCCTTCCCCTCGCTGAACCTGAGTTTCCCCAAGAGCAGGACGGACAGCCCTACCTCAGAGAGTTGCCATGGGGCTGAACCATGTGATGCTCTTGAGCACAGCGCCTGGGTACCGTGGATGCTCAGCAGATGCTAGTTCTCTTCTTTAGTGCTTGGCCCTAGGTCCTTCTTTCAGAACCCTCCCTCTTGCCTCTACCACCTGCGTCCTCTGACCTCCAGTCTGTAAGGAGATCAGCTGTGAGAGTGCTGAACATGCAGATCTTAGATCTTGCTGTGGTCCAGCTGAGCTCTGCACACGAGATGGCTCTCAAGGAGCCATCTCCTTGAGATACCTCATTCCTATAACCAGGTCCCTTTACGAGGTCTTTTTGGGGCCACTGGTCCCTTTTGCACTGTCTGCCACCTCCAGCAAGAGACTCATTCTTTCGGTCCCTGCTTTCAACCAGCGATTGATTGGCATCTGCCTCTGTGCTCTACCCACCCCTCCCCCACCCCCAGTTGTTTAAACCTGAAAAGGTAGCTTCCTGACCTCAAGTCAGAGTTAATTCCATTGAAAATGAAGTGAAGTTGAAGGTGAGATGTTTCCATGGTAATCTGATGAGAGCTTGAATGGAATAGAGCTGACTTGGTAGAAACACCTGGAAGTTGGGTCCATGGTGGTCAGCCCCTCCCTGGAGGGGAAGAGCTTTGTTATGGCCCCTGAATCTCCTGGGGCCCCACTGGTCAGACTCCAGCTCCACTGCTGTGTGCAGAGTCTCTTGCAGCATCTCTGTGAGGCTCCCATTGAATGGGTTTCACCGTTTCTTTGTCATATTGCTGCACTCGATTGAACTCTTAATCTTCATTGAATTCAGAAAAAGACTTATTTTTGTAACAAAATCAAATGAGAAACTTCAATTTCATCTAATATGTCATCGAAGTTCTTGGTTCAGCCTACTGCCTGCTAGACATCCAGAGTAGTTACTATCCCTCTTTTATCATTTTATAAATACTCTTTGGGACAGTGATCTCATACAATTACTGGATGAGTAGTTGCATAGACACTTCGTTATGCTGTAGCTCAGCATTTGCTCTCTGGCATGTCTTCTGTGGTTTTAATTTTCTTGCAGACCATTGAAATTATTCAGAGTGGGTCAGTAGCGTTCAGAAAGCACCATACCACATGACCAGGTTCTTTAGAACCAGGTTCAGACTAAGCTTTTCTTTTCATTGTGTGTGTGGGGGGGGAGGGGAGGTTGATAATGCATGCACATACCTGTTTGAAATCATTTAATATTGTTGCCTTATCAAGAGTAACTCATATTCATTGCAAAAGAAAAGTTAAAGAGAAAAATTTACCCTTGATTCTAACACTGTTAACAGTTTCGTTTCTTTCCAGACAGTTTTAAATTTTCCTCTTTACGTGGTTGAACTTATACTATACATGATGCATTTTAACAGCTGCACAATATTCTCTCCTATGATTGTATCGAGTCATTAAAATATCCCATATTGTTGGACAGTTTTTTCCCCCAATTTCTTGCTATTATAAATAATATTGTGATGAACATCTACATAAACAACTTATTTTAGGCCTTTTCTGATTATTTCCTTGGGATAGCTGACTAGAAATAGAATTATTGGATGAAAGAAGTATAATGTTTTTAAGGATACATGAGGGATACTGCCAGTTTTGCCTGTTACCCCACATTCTCACCACTGGTGACTAAAACGTGTTCCCTTTTACCTTGTTGAGCCCCAAATTAGTTCTATCCTAGAGGCAGCTTCATGGTCATGTTCACACAGAAAGGCTAAGAGTTTGAAGGTCAACCACTGCAGCTCTGATTGACCCACTGGAATATCTGGTTTGATAAGGCTTGACCAGGTCCTTGACAAGCTCGCCAGCTGTTTCTTTGTTAAAGCAGGAAAGTGACTCATATATTGGAATTACCGCTACATCACCTCCCATTGCAAGAAACAGGGTTGTCCTTCACACCTCTGCCCCCTCACTGTCCATATCCTGACCGCTGTTTCTCAGTAATAGCTCTCAAACCTAGCCTTGCCTTTCCACCTCCATCATCTCTGCGTTAATCCAGGCCTGTAACACATCCTAGTGAACAGCGTCCCCATCTTCCTAACCCTGTTTAGTCTTCCACATTGTCATATTCCAGAGTTCTCTTCTTGAAGACAAAGCTGATTAGGCCTGTCCCCTCCACTGCAGGAAGGCTGTAAATTTGTCATTGTTCTTCAAGGCCCTTTACGATCTGATCCCAACTTCATCTCCAGCCATCCTGCATGTGGCCCTTACACCTCTCACTGTCATTCCAACATGGCAAACTGTTGGATGTACCACCGTCTACTTGGAGTGTCCTTCCTTCCAGCTTCTTTATCTTCTGTTCATCCCTCGAAGTAAAACTAAAGCATCAAATCCTGGGTGAAGCCTCTCCCAGTTCCCCCAGCAGACAGTTGCTTCACCCTCCATGTTGTGTTGTCCAACTCCACGTTGAATTCACAGCACTGTGGCTGCTGCGTGGTACCTGGTGAGGAGTCCTGGTCGCCAGCCTGTCTCCACCACTTCTGCTCAGTCCTCTGGGTCAGGGTCCTGGTCTTGCCTTTTTTCCCATTGATGATAAAAGTTTGTAGAATAAGTGAATGAATGTCTTTATGATGTTTAACACATAATTACTATTTTTAATATCTTAATTTTATAGATAGTTTTAACTTCACAAATATTAGCATTGATCTAATATCTTAAGATGTAATAAGTGTTTTTGCCTAGATCTTAAGAAAATACAGACCAGTGCTTGGCCTTGACTTGAATTTCTTTTATTACGAAGTCCTCATCCTTTTTTTTTTTTTTTTTACTTTATTTTATTTTATTTTTGTGGTTTGGGGGAAATTTGACAAATATACCCTCTTTCCTGGCAAAGGAACTTTTTATTTCCTTTTTTTAAATAAATTTATTTATTTTTGGCTGTGTTGGGTATTCGTTGCTGCACGCGGGCTTTCTCTAGTTGCGGTGAGAGGGGGCTACTCTTCGTTGCGGTGTGTGGGCTTCTTATTGCAGTGGCTTCTCTTTGTTGTGGAGCACAGGCTCTAGGCACGCGGGCTTCAGTAGTTGCAGCACACGGGCTCAGCAGTTGTGGCTCATGGGCTCTAGAGCACAGGCTCAGTAGTTGTGGCGCACGGGCTTAGTTGCATATGGGATCTTCCCGGACCAGGGCTTGAACCCGTGTCCCCTGCATTTGCAGGTGGATTCTTAGCCACTGCACCACCAGGGAAGCCCCCTCATCCTTTCTGTGCCTCTTTCTCATTCCCTTCCTCCTCTTCTCTAAGAAGAGAACTGGCAAAATGCCTGTGGGAGGAAAAGCACAGGAGAAGGTGATGGACAAGATAGGGTAGGGAGTGTAACCTTCTCTTCTCCCAGGTCCTTGCACAGTAATACGTTACTCAAAGTTTATGCCGTGACATTGGTCCATCGTGTGAGCTGTTACAAGGTTTATGTGAAATATAATCAGTAGTATTGCCTTATGAAGAAATGCTTCCTTTCATAAAGAATTCTCTGCATAATAGACTCTAGATTTGATGGCAAATCTAATGTCCTCAATGACATGTTGGCTCAAGGTCAGTATATTACTTGAATTAAGTTCATTAAATGATTCTACTCATCCATTTGACATGTACATTTTGGGTTATCTTAATGAAGTCACCTCCTCTAAGGATTTCAGATTAGCAAAAACTTCTACCATGAGTTTGGTGTGAAAGCCTCCAAGTGAGTTTTTAAGGTTAACATTCAGTGCACCAGAACCCTTTCTGTGGAACACTCACAAATACAGTGAAGTACCTTTTTAAATAGATACTGAACAAGAATTTCTGCTTACACCTAGAACTTTCTGTGATTGCTTACTATCCCTTGCTGAACATCAAGCAACAGTAATGAGAGAAATAATGAAAATGCATTGGGAAACAGAGATTATGCATTTTAACACTAGACATAGAGTCCTTTCCATACTTACTTATAACACTCCACAATGGACCAAGACATACCTTTGGAAACACAAAATCCTATAGTCATAGGACATTATTAGTGCCATTTAGTCAGGGGCATATGCTTGAGTAATTGGTAAGAAGAGAATGTGGATTCCAAAGACAGATATTTCTGCCTGTGACCGTCCTCTGGAAAAGCTCAGCAGGAAGCTTCATGCTGGGTCTTTACAGAGTGGTTCCAGCTGCCCGGGAGCGCTTGGCTACAGAGGCTGGGGTCCTGACGCCCTGCATATAGATGTTCCTCATTGCCCCTCAGGCATTGTGGGTTCTGTCCTTTGTGCCTGGGCAGTGAATACTGCCCCTCTCAGAGCTTCCAAGGTGCCTTCCAGGGAGAAGACACCACTTCTTTCCTAAGGAACTTTCCTTCCAGATGCCTTTATAGTTTTTCATTTACTAGTGACCAGTGGTGAATGGAGCTGCCCACAGAATCTGAGCATAAAATTTCCCCAGCTTTGTAGGAGTCATCCAGTTATCGGCCTGGCCAGTGACAGGGAGGGGCTGCCCCACCCCCATCCTTTGTTTCTCCATTGATTGGCCCCATCGCTGCTTTGCTGGGCATTGGGCCTCACTCTGAGCTGTAGAGGGAATGTGACCACTAGTAAGTTCAGAGAAACCAGGAGAAGGTGTTGAATCAAAGAGAAAGGAACTTTCAAGGAAAAGGATGGGGGAGGAAAGATGTGAGGATGGTAGGAGAGAACGGAGAAAAAAGATAAGCAGAATGTGTTAAGCTGTAAATTCTTATACATAAAAAATAGCTCTTAAAAATATATTGTTCTCGGGCTTTCCTGGTAGTGCAGTGGTTGAGAGTCCGCCTGCCGATGCAGGGGACACGGGTTCGTGCCCCGGTCCGGGAAGATCCCACATGCCGCGGAGCGGCTGGGCCCGTGAGCCATGGCCGCTGAGCCTGCGTGTCCGGAGCCTGTGCTCCGCAACGGGAGAGGCCACAACAGTGAGAGGCCCGTGCACTGCAAAAAAAAATAAAAAATAAAAAAATATATATATATAGTTCTCAAAAAGCGTAGTTTGCTGGGGAAAAAAAATGGATTGAAATGAAGTGAGGTTGTTTTTGAAGTAGGAATGTCCTCGTTACTGAGCGGGAGGTCCATCCAGCATCCCTGAAAAATGAAGGAAATTGTTATCTCAATGCTGATTCCCTTCTGGGAGAGCACAGGCGGCCTGCCAGTTCCCTGCGACAGACCATTGTCATTCCTTATCATTCCCCTGCATCATTTACACAGAGATTAACTGGAGATGGGAATTTCTTCAGTTGTTTCTATAAGTATACTCAGCTGGACTTTTTCTCACTTTCCATGGAACAGAACCTGTGATCCTGTCTCCCTACCTATTTGTATTTCAGTTTTAGTTTCTTCGTGTGGTATGTGCAACAGCCATGCGATGATTAAGTTTGTATATTTTGCAATGACAGTCTAATGACTCCTGGCCAACGGGTATTGTTCCCAGCTGGTTGTTACAGTTACTGTCAGCCTCAGTGGCCCTTGATCAGGTTCAGGCCACAAGATGAGAGTTCAGAGGCTTCCGCTGAGCAGAGGAAAACAACAGTAGGGACTGGGGAGGTGGAAGTTTTACCCAATTCTGGGAATCCTAGAGCATGTTGCGATTGTGTAGAGCTTTTCCCCTTCATGTCTCACGTATGATGAGAAATTGTGTTTGTCACATGGAGCGACTCCACCATGTGCCGTTCTTTTCACTAGAGGACACAATCCCAAAGAAGGTGGTATGCCACTTCAGCGGGAAGGCCTACGCTGATGAGGAGCGCTGGGACATTGACAGCTGCACACACTGCTACTGCCTGCAGGGCCAGACCCTCTGCTCGACCGTCAGCTGCCCCCCGTTGCCCTGCGTCGAGCCCATCAACGTGGAAGGGAGCTGCTGCCCAATGTGCCCAGGTATCTAAGCCGCTGCCCTGCCACTTTTCAAACTGGGATGTTGATTCAAAAGGAAGCTAGAACAGACTCAGAACCTCCCCCACCCATCCCTTAGCTCCTGTGGCCCAAACAGAGACCTGGCGGGTAACTTGAGAGCCTGTGACCACCTAGGTGAGTGCCTGATTTTGGTTCCATGCCAGTATTGCTCTCTTCTGACTTGCATTCTCTAAACGTTAAGTGGCAGGCCTTATGGGTGTAACAGACCTGTGAATGACACCTGCCGTATCCGAGTAGCACAGTTTTAGTGCAGTGTTGGACGAGCCTAGCGGAAAAGGTCCATCATCGGACACAGTAGGGAATGATGTTCTAAGGTGAATATCTATCAGAACCAGAATGGAAGAGCTGCATTTAAACAATACGATGCTGGTCCAATCTTTCTTCAGTTCATCAGTTCCAGTAGTACCCAGGCCACCCCGTGCAGCTTTCTCCCAAGCCCTCCTGTGAACTTTCCATCTCTTCCCACCTAGACCGGAACCAAGGAGCACGCCCCCAGCTGGCTGTTGCAGAATCACATGCCTACGTCTGTCCCCACATTCCACCCTTCATGTCAACTTAGTAATCCGCCTCCCAATTTCAAACCGAAGTCCCCCACAGCTGCCCAGATCCTCCCCCAGGCCTTCTCCTGGTTTCCATGTCTGTGTCTCCTGCCAAAACAGCTCCTTTGTTTTCTGCCCCTCGTTGCCAGCAATGCAGGACCTGAGCCCTCAGCAGGACAGCCTCTGGGCAGTGTTCCAGATCTAAAGCCCTGAACACACAGACTTCACAGGCACTCCAGACCACACAGACCAAAGGGAGGGCTCACTCTAGGAGCCCCTCCACGTTCACCTCGATTCTGTGTTTTCTTGCGGCATTGTATTAGAGGCTTGCTCCGTGCAGCACAGTAGGCTAGGAGTCAGGGCAACTTAGAAGGGCATCTACACCGCGCACTTGTAAGATGGGATAGCCAGTTAAACCCGAAGGGTTTCACTGAGCTCTGCATACATTTGCCTTTTGTTTAGCTGTTGTGCAAACTAGCCCTAATGGGCACTTCTAAAAATGTCCATTTATCCCCTAAAAAGGATGGGATGTTCTGCCAGCTCAGGAGGCTGAGTCCTTTTCAGATCTCTTATTGGGTGCTTTTCATAGCTTAGTCTCCTTGGCCTTGTTTAAGGTGTAAATTGAGAGTCACAAGTTCACTTCTGTGATGTCGTATCCCTCGTTGTCCACATAGGGAAAAAACAAAATCCTTAAGTGTTTTGCACGAGAAGAATGAGGAAAAACATGTATTTCTCATTGGAGTTGCTTTATCTATTACATTTCACCTGTTTCACAAGTTTCATACCAGTTTTCCTAGTAATATGCTTTGAGCAGTTCAAATGGTGAAACTTGATCTTATTTATTCAACCAAGATTCATCTCGTGCCTACCCTGTGCAAGCACTGCTCGAGGCCCTGGGGAGACAAGGGTGAATCCAACAAGTCCCCGTCCACACAGCTGATGGTTTCATAGGGAGAGACAGGCAGCACATAAGTAAACAGTAAATAGCGCACAAGATGAGGATAAGAGTCACAGAGAAAACACATAGCGAGGCCGGGGTGGGGGAGGAGGGGCTAGGCAGAACAGGAGACAGGATGTTCTGATAATCCGAGAATGCCTCACTGATCAGATGACATTTATAAAGGGACCCAGAAGAGTGGCAGGAATCATGGGGTAGAGGCAGAATCTCTGTGGTACAGGCAGGACAAAAGCCCAGGGGGTGGGAACATGCCATGAACGTTTAAAGAGAAGCAGGGAGGTTGTGTGGATGTGACCCCATGAGCAGGGAGGGTAACTAGAGGAAAGCAGAGAACTAGCTGTGTGCCAAAACACGAGATCTCATGAGCGATTTTAGAATTTTATTGGGCAAGATAGAAACTCTGGAGGGTTGTGAGCAGAGGAGTGATGGGACGTGACTTGCAGGAGTGGAAGCAGAGAGGCCAGTGGTGCAGGTGAGAGATGAGTGTGGCCTGTACCGGGGCAGTAGCTGTGGAGGTAGGAGAAATGGTTGGGTTCTGATTCTAGTGAAAGGGTAGAATCCATAGGATTTGAACATGATGTGAGGAGTGAGAGGAAGAGAGATGCCAAGGACGACTACAATGTTTTTGACTAAAATATGGAGTTGCAGCTCTGGTGTAAAATCAGTTTGGTTTGGGGAGTTTTTAGTTTGAAATCTCCATTGGACATCTAAGTGGAGATAATGAATAGACAGTGAATCTGTCTGGTCTGGAGTTCAGGAGAGAAATGGGAGATGGGTCTATAAACTTGAACATTGTCAGCCACAGGTGGTTTTTAAGCCTTGAGACCGGACGAGGTCACTCAAGGAGTGAGTGGATATAGAGAGGAAAAGGGAGCCTGGGACTGAGCCCAGGAACCCTCCAACTTTGGGATCTGGGCAGGTGGGGAGGGACTGGCAGAGGAGACAGAGAATGAGCCCCTGCCACACGGGAAGAAACGGAGAGAGCTATGACCTGGGAGCCACATGGAGAGAGGGTAGGAGGAGTGCTGTTGGGTCACATCAGGTGAGAAGCAGGGACTGACTGCTGTGCATTTAGCATTTTCCTAGTCGTCGTGACGAGAGCCATTTCCATACAGTGGTGGCAGCAAAATCTACTTAGAGTGGTTTCTAGAGAGAAGGGGAGGGGGTGAATTGGAGACAACCATTACACAGCCCAGCTACAGACCACGAGTGCTAAGTTCACAGATAGGATTTTCCTGTGGAGTAGAGGCGGGTCTTGGAGGCTTTCACTGAAGGATTGAGCTAGACCTTGAAAGACAGGTGGGTTCTCTTAATTGGAGTGAAAGGGTAATCTGACCAAAGACCCTGAGACAGAAAGGTCAAGGCCAAATGCCCTTGGAATAGGGAGTTCTGGGAGCGGGAAATAAAGACAGAGAAGATGACTTTGGTCCAGATTTTTAGGGCCTTAATTGTCAATTGGAGAGGTAGATTTTGTCCTTTGTCCTTCGTGGCTCATTTTTTCTTTTTTTTTTTTTGCGGTACGCGGGCCTCTCACTGTTGTGGCCTCTCCAGTTGTGGAGCACAGGCTCTGGACGTGCAGGCTCAGCGGCCATGTCTCACGGGCCCAGCCGCTCCGCAGCATGTGGGATCTTCCCGGACCGGGGCACGAACCCATGTCCCCTGCATCGGCAGGCGGACTCTCAACCACTGCGCCACCAGGGAAGCCCCGTGGCTCATTTTTGAGCAGATGAAACACAAGATCATGGAGGTGCTTTGGGGAGCCACACAGTGATCTGTAGGAGGACTGAAGCAGGGAGAGACCAGAAGCCAGGACAGCTGTGACTTGCACTGTAGATGTCCCAGATGTGTGATGATTAGGACCCAAATTCAGGTGATGGCGGCAGGAATAGAGGGAAAGAGCCACTCTCCTCGGTTGCGAGTTTAATAGAGGAAAGAGTGCAGGTTTCACTAACATCCTGCTCATAACTAGAGATTTCTCCAGTGACTTCTCAGTCAGCATTTACTGTTGGATTGGAATTGAATTTCTGTTAAGTCCCCCTTCTGCTTCTGATGTATTATTCATGAATCATTTCTCCATCTTATCTCAGCAAATTTTGCAGTCAGGTGAGCTCTGCCACCTTACATTTGATTAAGTGTAGCCCGCCAGGAAGCCTGGATTCCTGTCCCATTTTTCTCCTGGGCCCTCTGAAGTTTCACGTTGCCGATTCTCACCTGGAAAGCTCAAGCTACTTGGCTTTGTCCCCTATGCACATCAGCTAACGTTCTGAACAGCCTCACCCTTACAAAGCACTTTCCCCCTCTGCCATCTTTGGATACGAGTACCAGACCTGTGAACTGATTTGCTGGTTAGTACTTGTCCCATTTGATAGAAAACAGGGTGAGAAAAGCTAAGTGAATTATCCAAAGCCATGCAGCTAGTTAGCAGAAGACCCAGGAGTCCCCAGTCCTAAGGTGACTTACGGTTCCATCTCCCAGAAGATGGTGTCCTCCCCTTGTAAGCCCCAAGCACCCTGCCCCATATCCAGAAAAGGACATTTTAAGGAGGGTGGCTCTTACAATGGGCCAGGTGCCTCTGACTGTAAAGTACATCCCCAGTGGGTTGTCTTAGGTTCCTCTGAAGTTCAGGTCAAATCTGACCCCAGTTGTAATTCTTTAATTCTGACCATGTGCCCGTGATCTATGCCACCTGGCCAGGTAAAGATTTGTGTCACTCCCCTGGCCCTGTCATCCACAATGCCAGCAGCTTTATAAAGGACTCTTGTAGTAAATGCCGGAAGGGTTCTATTTTAGAGTTGGGATTGAATGCAGTCTTTGGCCATGGCAGGCCTGGGCCCAGGCATGGAAACACAGCAGCGCCCACACTTCTTTTTGTTTCTTCAAGCAGTTTTTTTGCTGAAAGTTTTATCCTTTTTGACAAAACTGCTCAGAGGTGGCTTCCCTCTTAAGTTCACATCAAAGGGAAATGACCCTCTCCCCTTAGACTTGAGGGCTCTGAACTGGAGCTTTGAGTATTTTATGATAAAGAAGGAGGCGTGGGTAGATTTTAATCAGAGCGGAACTGAGTTTAGTGGAGCAAACTGGTCCAGAGGACAGGCCATGAGCTGCCAGACGGTGAGAAGTAACTCATCATGAGGGGCCCGTGAGGGCAGGACTGGTCTTGCTCACAACTGTATCCCCCCAGCTTAGGCCAGTGCCTGCCACATAGGAAATACTTGGAAAATATTTGCTGAACAATGGTGATTAGCAATCACTAAGTAAGACATCCTCCTGCATCCTAGGTAGATCCTTCCAACTTTCCCCTCTGTTGCCAAGGAGGGCCTTTCTAAGCACCTGTGGGAAGAGAACTCACACTGTCAAGTCTGTGTTGTTTGTAGGGTTTCACTGAAATCTACTTGTAGGCAGGTATGAGGCACAAGAATTTCAACGCTGCTTGTCTGCTGCTGTCACTCAGGAAAGACCCTGAGCTGAACTGAATTGACCCCAGCCCTGGGAGTCTCCGCAGAGGAGGTCTTTGCTACTTAGCTGCTGACATTCACAGGTTTTTGGCATGGATCTCGTTAGCCTTTTCTCCCGAGGCGTCAGAAGGCAGTGGCAGGTCAGCCCCTGTTGGGATAGGAAAGCTCCAGGCTGTGCGCTGGACCAGGCAGGGCAGGGGCTCAGGGTGCCACGGCACTGAAAGATGTCATGTAAATGTCAAGGGGGTTTCTTCCCGAATTCCTCCAGGAAATTCGTATCACATATCGAGATGTCTCAGTGGGCGAGCTGAACACCATCCCTACACACACACACACACCCCCCAGGCCCACCCAGCCCAGACTTATTGAATCAGGACCTGTGAGCGTCAGCACATTTTATAAGCTCCTCAGGTGATTCAGATGATAGAAAAGTTTGGAATCACTAGTTTATACTCAGACCCCTGCTTCTGTGGATGAAAATGTTTTCAATAACTTCTCTTTTTAATTCTAGAGTTTTTAGAGACCTGTTGAACCTTTCAAAACTCTGAGAGTGTCTACTTCTTGCCATGTTTGAGGTCTTAGAATTTAAGTAAGAGAAGCAAAAGCCAAAGTGACTTTATTCTTGGGGGCAATAGGAAGACCTGGGCTTTGGAATCACAGAACTGGATTGGAAGCCCAGCTCTGCTGGTTCCCGGGTGCATAATCTTGGGCAATTTCTTAACGTCTTAGCATTTATTTCCCTGGCAGATGCTCGGTTAGCTCACAGTGGAAGATTAGCACGTACTCTATTCTCTATCACTCTTCCCTTCTCTCAGATTTATCCTTTTTAAAGTTCACTTCTTGAAAGGCTGGTAACTTTGGGATAGAACGTGATCACTGTGAGCAGAGAGGATTTTCTTTTAACTTATATAACGTATTTCATGTATTTTATTTTGGACTAAATTAGGCTGAATATTAGTGAGTATTTCGTATTACCAATGTTGGGTAACCCTATTATAAAAATCAGTTAATAATATGGCAGGCCCTGGCCAAGAAGTACATGATTGAGGCTGACTTCTATTGTTATATTTTGAAAACAGAGGTTCTTAAGAATTATTTCTTTTAAAAGTTGGCTAATTATTGTTAGCCAGATGAAGTAGGGATATACAAATATTTATGTAGGAACCACGGAAAGCTTTGGATTTTCTCACTGGTCCCTTTAGAACTTGGCTTCAAAAAAAAGAAAAATCCTGATATTGGAGATTAATGAATATCATTCTTCTCGGTTTTGTTTCATGTTGTAGTATCTTGTTGACCAAAGTGTCTATATGATCGAGTTAGATAATATTAATATGTTTACCCAAGATCAGTTTCCAATCTGCATGGTTCCAGGAATAACACAGTAGACATTTAAGACTTAAATCGGGCAGCACCTCATGAGGTCCGCCAACATCCATTCCCATTGAGGGGAAGGGAGTGGAGGGGAAATGAATAAAGAATGGAAGATGCTTTAACTGTTTCACTTCCTGTGACATATTTCATATAAATGATTCAACACTCATTTATTAAAGAGCAAGTTATTAAAGTATAATTTATTAGATGGAAAGTAAAAGAAATCCTTTCATTTCAGCCAGTGACCATCAGCTTGCATGAATCTGTAGAGCCAACAGCGTTTGTCATGAAAAAGCAGAGCTTCTGACCCAGGTGGAGGAGTAATCTTCTCCCGTCTTTTTAAATCGTTGTAGGACATGTTTCCCACCCCTACAAAGCTAGTAACTGTAGCATTAATGATGTCAAGGTGGAAACTGGATCCTTCATGTCCCAGGACATGTTGTGTTGTATTGCATGCACCGTCCGTTTGGATTGAGGAGACAAGTCAACAGTAAGGAGCCCCTCCATCATCGCTTATGAAAAATGTCCCCTTCTTTTAGAAATGTATGTCCCAGAACCAACTAATATACCCATTGAGAAGACAAATCATCGTGGAGAGACTGACCTGGAGGTTCCCCTGTGGCCCACACCTAGTGAAAATGACATTATCCACATCCCCAGAGGTAAGTGCCGAAGTCAGCTGAGATCTGTCTAGTCTTGTGTATGGTTTACTTTTTTTTTTTTTTTCTAATTTTCAAAACTTCTTTTGGGTAACCTTTTAAAATACGTGCCCAGGTAAGTTCAAATAACCACTCCAAGAAAGACCTGCTTGGCTGTAACATATTTAACAACCCAGGATGATGAAATAAGTCTGCAGTTAACTGGGTAAAATGCCTTTTTTCTGGTCCCACGTGCTCAGAGGCTTAATGACAATGGAAAGAAATATGTCCCTGGTCATAAGAGCTTGGTATCTGGAATTTCTAAGCCATCTCTCAAATGCAGGTGTGAGAATAAACTTTGTAAGCAGAGTAGTAATAAATTACTCACTTGTTCCTGTGGATTCTGTATTAAGCATTTATGCATTAGGTTACCCTCTTCTTCCAGGTAGTTTTCACTCCATGAGGAGTTCAGTTTATTACTGTGTTGATTCTTCCACTCATCAGGCTTAAAGTCCATGTGTTGGTTTTTTGTTCCCCCTTGCTCTGTCCTTTTAGTCGTGTGTAATAGAGATGTTATTCTGCCTCTCAGCTGCTAAGTGGTAAGGCAAGGCCAAGTTCCTGTCAATCTTGCCTTCTCTCTAAAAGTAGTCCTCTTGATCAAAAGAGTATAAGCTTGCTCTTAGTCATGACTCAGTACTGCCTCCTGTCTACTCCAAGGACATTTTCAAAATCACTGTTAGACCGTTTTTATATTTCTTTTGGAAGAAGCAGTATTCATTGCTTGAGAGATTAATGGTCTGTTACTCTAGATATTGTAAGTGTTATGCTTGGATCAAGCCAGATGACCAGAGCACCAGATTCCTGGACCCAAGTTTTGGCTCCTTATATAACTGCTGACTGCATGGCGCTTCAGCATTATGTTTACAGTCATTCAGTCAACAAATATTAGTGCCTGCTCTTTGCCACATACTCATCTGGATGCTGAGCTTTAGTCATAAGCATAGCCATATTTATTATGTTACGTTGAGGACTCTGGATGACATAATATTTCTGTTATAAAGACCCTGAGGAGAAATTTCCTCATATATCAGTAGCAAGAAAATTTATGATTCTCCTAAGCAACTGATTTGTTTTAATCTTAAAGACACTGTGAATCTTATTGATGATGCTTATTTCCATTTTTGCTTTGGCTGCTAGGAAGCTTAAAGCTCATTTTATGGCCTGCTTTTTGCATCAAAACAGAATTTAAGGACTAAATTTTGTAACAGACCTCAACTGAAGCTTCATTTTCCTTTCCCCAAGATTTTCCTTAATTTACGTTTTAATCTTCTTATATGACATATATTCCTAAAAACACTTCCAATATCATTTGAAATGTGGGAAGGTGAAAATTCATTCTTTTATTCATTGTGTTTTTAAAACCTGAATTCATCAATAAAATGTTACTTTTTGGGCTTCCCTGGTGGCGCAGTGGTTGAGAGTCCGCCTGCCAGTGCAGGGGACACGGGTTTGTGCCCCGGTCCAGGAAGATCCCACATGCCGCGGAGCGGCTGGGCCCGTGAGCCATGGCCGCTGGGCCTGCACGTGTCCGGAGCCTGTGCTCTGCAACGGGAGAGGCCACAACAGTGAGAGGCCCGCGTACCGCAAAAAAAAAAAAAAAATGTTACTTTTACCTTTGGCATGAGAAACTACGCTTCTTTTTGGCCGCACCGCACGGCTTCCGGGATCTTAGTTCCCTGGCCAGGGATGAAACCCGCACCCTCAGCAGTGAAAGTGCAGACGGAGTCCTAACTACTGGACCACCAGGGAACTCCCCCCTTTGGCATTTTTCTTGATGCTGATAAATATGTTCCCTTTTTTTTCCCCCTTCCTATAAAGTATTACCATCTGCCTCTCTAAAATGACTAGGAAGGGTCTCTTCTTCTCATCCCCCCACATACACATAGAAGGATATTAATAAAAATCTGAGTTTTAAACTATAGACAGTATTAACATCACAAAGCTGTACTACTTCATGAGCTGAGTTTCCAAAACAATTTAAAAGCAGGTCCTTTTGATTGCATGTGTTCTGCATCTTTCACTAACCTGGTCTTTGATGCATTTAAAGACATCCTGACTACAGTGGTTTATTTGAAACAAAAGAAAAATAAGGAAATCTTCAGAGAGTGCTCCTGATTGGTATCTATTTAAATTTGTTATCTCTGTCTGCAGTGTTCATTGCAAGAATGATGATTTAAAGGAACAAAAAGACCACCATTTATAAGAGCAAAATTAAACATCCCTTGTACAATAACCAAGGCAGGAAAATGATCCAATAGGTCCAGTGAGTTTTCAACAAGTTTATGAAAAGTACGGCATTTTAGCTTAGAGCTCAGTAAACCAGAATATTAACCAAAAGACAAGGCTCTTGATTCTGGCTTGGTTTTTACGAGTACACTACTAATTAGTCTTATCTATTACACTACTAAGTAGAAGCATATACTTTGTCCTAGTCTCCTATTTGTTAGTAAACAGGGAGCTAAGCTGATGTTTCTGCTTCAAAATCTTAGAAGACCATAAAGGTTAACATTAATTAAAATATTTTCAGTAGTCTAATTTTAGTCACTTTTAAAAAAAATGGTTTTTAATTTATTATTTATTTTTGGTTGCATTGGACCTTTGTTGCTGTGCGCAGGCTTTCTCTAGTTGTGGCGAGTGGGGGCTACTCTTAGTTGTAGTGCGCGGGCTCCTCATTGCGATGGCTTCTCTTGTTGTGGAGCACGGGCTCTAGGTGCACAGGCTTCAGTAGTTGTGGCACATGGGCTCAGTAGTTGTGGCTTGCGGGCTCTGGAGCACAGGCTCAGTAGTTGTGGTGCACGGCCTTAGTTGCTCCACAGCATGTGGGATCTTCCCGGACCAGGGCTTGAACCCTTGTTCCCTGCATTGGCAGGCAGGTTCTTAACCACTGCACCACCAGGGAAGCCCTAGTCACTTTTTCTTTAAAGTCTGTGTAAGAATTTTCTTATTTTCTTTATTAGCTAGAATCAGCATCATCCTGCCCAATTACTAAAACTTCTCACCCTAATATTTTCTTTTTTACATCCATCCCTAAGAGCTCTGCTCTCTCATAAGAGCTCTTTGGAGCCACATTAGACTTCAATCATGTTTTAGCCTTAAGGTACTAGGAAGCAGTAAAACCACGTTGCTGATCTCTATTTGCAATGTAATTAAAATAATCCTTAAAAATTCTGGTTTAGGGCTTCCCTGGTGGCGCAGTGGTTGAGAGTCTGCCTGCCGATGCAGGGGACACGGGTTCGTGCCCCGGTCCGGGAAGATCCCACATGCCGCAGAGCGGCTGGGCCCGTGAGCCATGGCCGCTGAGCCTGCGCGTCCGGAGCCTGTGCTCTGCAATGGGAGAGGCCACAACAGTGAAAGGCCCGCATACTGCAAAAAAAAAAAAAAAAAAAAAATTCTGGTTTAGGTAATAAATGCTTGTAATTTTTTTTTCTTCTAGACATGGGTCCTCTCCAGGTAGATTACAGAGATAATAACAGGCTGCACTCAGGAGAAGATTCTTCGCTGGACTCCATTGCCTCAGTTGTGGTTCCCATAATAATAGGCCTCTCTATTATAATAGCATTCCTGTTCATCAATCAGAAGAAACAGTGGATACCACTGCTTTGCTGGTATCGAACACCAACTAAGGTATTGTACTGACAAAGTTTCAGCCTCTTAAACGATCAAACTAGGAAAGCTTGTACGCTTAGATTTCCTTAGTTGCTTGATATCTTCTCTATTAGCCAGTGAAATGTTTACTTTGCTCCTCATAGCTTCAGATGCACATTAAGCTGTGGTGATCAAGATACATAGTATTTGCCCTGGGCTAGATGGCTGGATCAAGTCTCCGTCATCCATCAGTTAATGAATCCTGACGTTTCACAGATCCAATTTCCTGGATTTACTTTAAAGTTTTCAAATAAGCAGATACCCCTGGATTGATTCCTAAGTGATTGTTGTTTATATTAGAAATTAAAACTTGGTCACTTGGTATTTCTCAATCATCTATCAACTTAGAATTGGGAGAGGAAGAAAAAAAATCACAAGGTTAGGGAGATAACACACAGAACAGGGCAAAAGGAGAGCTAAAAGATGATGACAATGTACAAAAGTCCAAAGGACAGGGAGATGTGTCAAAGGCAGGCAGAAAGGGGAAAGGTAACAAACGATGAAGAGATTGTGTGAAATAATACCAGACAAGGTGGAGGGGGTCAGATTTCATATTGCAGGGGAAAGAATATGTGTTTGTTGTCAATACAAATGCAAAGGGCCTCAATCTGCCTATTTTAAAAAGCAGGAAATAATTCATTTTCATGAAGGGAAAAAATCATAATTCCTTTGAACACTAACTACTTTTTGCAGTTTGGTTTTTACTAAAGAAAAAAGATATACAACCTCAAGAATTGAAAACAGCCAATTTACCATACAGATAATAATACTTTCACTGATTTTCTTACAACAAATATGTAAATTGCCTCTGTGCTGGGCGCATGCTGGGTCAGGATACAGGGCTGCACAAGACACAGTCCCTACCTGCAAAGCTGGGGAGAGAGCTGCTCATATCATAGTGTGTATGGCTGGATACAGACAGACTGGCCCAACCTGGGATGCTGATTTTACAGCCTGATAAGAAATGGTCCGTTTATCTTAAAATCTGTCTATCTGGTACCTTCCACTCATCTTTCAACCCTCTTAAGCACTAGTCTGTACTTCAAGGATTTGAAAATAATTATGTCACTTCCGTATTTTCTCAGTTCCTTCATCCCCTCCGTTTGACATAATTTATTGACATTTCACCCCTACACAGTTTGTCAGTATTCCTCATAAGAGTATAGTTGGCCGCACTTCCCTGGTGGTCCAGTGGTTAAGGCTCCACACTTCCACTGCAGGGGGCACAGGCTGGATCCCTGGTTGGGGAGCTAAGGTACCACATGCCATGCAGCGCAGCCACAAAAAAAGTATAGTTGGCACCAGAGCATGATGTGAACCCACGCAGTCTGCCCATCCATGTGCTGTGATGCTGTTTTCTCACTTGAATGCGGTACTAAATATCTGTTGGTTTGAGATATGTAAAGCAGTTAATTCTTTGTGGTTCTTTTTCCTCCTCCCATTAAATAGCCTTCTTCTTTAAATAATCAGCTGGTATCTGTGGACTGCAAGAAAGGAACCCGAGTCCAGGTGGACGGTTCCCAGAGAATGCTGAGAATCGCAGAACCAGACGCCAGATTCAGTGGCTTCTACAGCATGCAAAAACAGAACCACCTACAGGCAGACAATTTCTACCAAACGGTGTGAAGAGAGGCAGTGTGGATGAGGTTTTGAAAGACAGAAAAACGACTCAATCTGCTCTTTAACTAGAATTTGTGCACTTGCTTAGTGGATTGTTTTGGATTGTGACTTGATGTACAGCGCTGAGGACTTCCTGGGCTGGGCTCTGTCGACAGCAGTGTGCAGAACAAGCATTCCCACTCTTCCTCAAGATAACTGACCAAGTGTTGTCTTAGAACCAAAGGTTTGAAAGTTGCTAAGGTGTATTTGCTTGTACTATAGCTGTAGAGATACTTGGGGACGGGGACAGTGAGTTTGGTTGGGGCGAATGGGTGGGAGGGTGGTGTTGGGAAGACAAATAGGTCAGCTTGGCTTGTGGAGAAATCCAGTCCAGTGGCCCAGAGGATACTTTTTTCCTGTTGCTCGGAAGACTTGCACTGGTTGCTGCAAAGCTCAGGCCTGAGTGAGCAGGAAAACAAAAAGGCCTTGCGATCCAGCTGCCATAACCACCTTAGACTACCAGACGAGCACATCAGACCCTTTTGATAGCCAACCCAGGCCTAAAGCCACATGCTTCTTTTATATACAGTCACAGCTGCAGTAGGTGGTGAGGAAGCAAGAGAAATGGGGTAGCGACGTTTCTCTAAAGCGGGTGATTAAGGATATATACAGTTATACTTTTTGCTGCTTTCTTTTTCTTCCAAGTCAGTCAATCAGCCAGTTCCTAGCAGAGTCAGCAAATGAATAAAACCCGAGTCGTTTCTTGACGTGAGCACTGGAGCTTTTCTGACAGCAGCCTGGCAGGAAGGAGAAGAGGGGGAAGGACACCAGGCATTCCCAGGGGCTATACTTCCTTGTTTGTTGTTGCTTTCTTCTGTTCTGTCGGTTGTTCATAGTTTTCGTTGAAGCTCTAGCTTAAGAAGAAACTTTTTTAAAAAAAAAAGACTGTTTGGGGATCTTTTTTTCCTTACTATATACTGATTCTACAAAATAGAAACTACTTCATTTTAATTGTATATTATTCAAGCACCTTTGTTGAAGCTCAAAAAAAAATTATGCCTCTTTAAACTTTAGCAATTATAGGAATATTTATGTAACTATCTTATGCTTCAGAAAAACAAAAGTATTTGTGTGCGTGTGTATATAATATATATGCATATATATTTATACACATACAATTTATGTTTTCCTGTTGAATGTATTTTTATGAGATTTTAACCAGAACAAAAAACAAACAGGCATTCCATATCAGTGCTTTTGATCACTTAAATTTTTGATTAACACAAAGTCTCAATCTACTTGCAGTTTAATTGGGAAGAGAAACGTGTGAGTGTTGGGTGTATGTGTGTTTGTGTGTGTATGCACACGCCTTGAGCAGTCAGCATCGTACCTGCTATGGAGAAGGTATTCCTTTATTAAAATCTTCCTCATTTGGATTTGCTTTTGGTTTTCAATTTGCTCACTGGTCTCTGCATCACTAATCAGCTCCGGGATTTTTTTTTTTTTTCTTTTCAAACAACTGTTTGAAACAACTACTGGAATATTGTCCATAATAAGCTGGAAGTTTGTTGTAGTTTGCCTCAGATATAACTGACTGTATACTATAGTGTTAACTTTTCAAACAGCTCTTAGCACTTTTATACTAATTACCCATTTGTTGCATTGATTTTTCTTTTTAAAATGCTTGTTGTGAAAGACACAGATACCCAGTATGCTTAATGTGAAAAGAAAATGTGTTCTGTTTTGTAAAGGAACTTTCAAGTATTGTTGTAAATACTTGGACAGAGGTTGCTGAACTTTAAAAAAAAATTAATTTATTATTATAATGACCTAATTTATTAATCTGAAGATTAACCATTTCTTTTGTCTTAGAATATCAAAAAAAAGAAAAGAAAAAGGTGTTCTAGCTGTTTGCATCAAAGAAAAAAAGATTTATTATCAAGGGGCAATATTTTTATCTCCAAAATAAATTTGTTAATGATATGTTACCAAAATAGACCTACATCAGCCTGATTAGTATAAATTTTTGTTGACAATTAATCCATTCCTGGCATAAAAAGTCTATCCAAAAATTGTAAATGCTTGCTTTTTGTTTTTTCAATCATGGCCATATTATGAAAATACTAACAGGATATAGGACAAGGTGTAAATTTTTTTTATTATTTTAAAGATTTGATTTATCCTGAGTGCTATATCTATTACTCTTTTACTTTGGTTCCTGTTGTGCTCTGTAAAAGAAAAATATAATTTCCTGAAGAATAAAATAGATATATGGCACTTGGAGTGCACTATAGTTCTACAGTTTGTTTTGTTTTCTTCAAAAAACAAGGCTGTAAAAGGATTACCTGCAACTTGATTCTTGGCAGCAAATAAACACTTTGACTCTAAATCACACAGCGTCACTTTCAAAAAGATTCTGTGTCTGAGATGAGAAAGATGACTCGTCCTTTTACTTTAAGGCTGTCAGTTCCGGCGTCACAAGCAGCCCCAGTGCTTCTCTCAGAAGGCAGGCCTTTCCCAAGGAATCCTTGTTTAAAAAAAAAAAAAAAAGGGTGTCCCCCGCCCAGCAATCAAGTGTACAGCACAGGGATGCTGCTGTGAGAGAAACTTAAAACCTACCTGTTGTCAGTCACAGATCAGAAACACGCCCATCTCATCATTAGTGTCAAACTCATTCATCATGTGTAGGAGAAAGGCTGTAGTGGGAAACCCTAGGATTTTACTAATGCTGAAGAAAGAGGTTACCAAGCAAAATAGAGGAAACCTCATTAAAAGGGGACTTTGAGTTGATAGGAAAAAATAGCATATTTTTCATACATTTCAGATGCATCAACTTAAGAATGAACTATAAACAGAGCACTGTTGGGTCGCGTCAAAAAAAATCTCTTTTGACTCTTTCGGATGCCCTCCAAAGTGATATTTCTTCAGTATAAGACAATTTTTACAAATTCAGATTAAATTATTAATATTATTGTATTAGTATGCATCTTCATCAATTCAAGGGCAAGGGACAAATTAATTAGTTCCACATATTCGCTATCAAATAAGACATTAATAAAACAAGGAACCATCTCAAGTTCCACATACTCCTAGAGAACGGCTTAAGTGCCACGCTGGCATCAACTCCAAACTGAGCTACTGCCGTTGCAGTCCTGGTGTCCCGTTTACTGAGCCGGGTAGCTCTGTATGCTCACAGATGTTTAAGTGGAATTTTAAAAGCCCCCCGACAGCAGGTCCTATAGAGACTCTACTTACACTCATGTTGTCAATGGGAAGAAGCTGCCATGGCTGTTAGGAATGTCTCACGGACTCAGAAAAAGAACAGGACTTCCATCATTCCACAGCAGCTTAGCACGATCTGAAAAAAGTCCCTCTCTCCCCTCCTTAGCATCATGAGGCTAATCAAGATTTCACCAGCTCACACACTGTAATGATGGACAATGTGTGAACAGTGACGGGAGGAATCCAGCACTATTAAGGGAAGAAAAAAACCAAAAACTCAAAAATAAAGCTCTCAAGTATATATTACCTTTTTTTTCCCCAACATTTATTAAATGACATTGACTTGATTGGAACTGGCAAACGTTTTTCATGACTAGTGATGGATCCATGAGTAGCTGTTTCTAGAATTACTACTTTAGGAAAACACATAGGCATGAATAAAATATAACAGTAACAGGAAATGGGCAATGCTGTAGCATACAGTTTCCTAAGCACCTTAAAGGATACAAACTCCTTTTAAAGGACACTTCTTCACAGACAAGTGAAATGAAGCAATGAAACCTCTAAAGTTAATACAAGATTCTGAAAGTAAATGGCATCTTAATGGTTAAAATATGAACAACGGTGAAACGCAGCAACCTCTAAAATCAGTCGTCTCCAGCTGTTTCGATATTGACTAAGTATTAAGCCAAGACAACGCATATTCTGGTTTCCCTTCTTCCAAGAACACCCCAATTTTTAAGTCTTAGTCTCTCTGGACAATACTGGTAGGTAATATTTACACTGACAATTCTCTTACAAAAAAATCAGTGTTGGTTCTTGCCAGCACTGAAAAATAACGAGTATAAATCTCTCAGTGCTTTGATCTAGTTCTTGAGTGAGTGCAGTTTAGATCCAGAAAGCCTTAAAAACTCGAACAGGCATGAAAAATATAACTGTACGTGCACAATTCACATCACTCCCCCTTACTCTATAAAGCTGGAAAAGAGTTCATAATTGTTAGTATTTAACAACACATCTCTAGAATTCAAAATAGTGCCGTAGTTCCCTCGGTTCATAATATAAAGCATCAGAGAAGGCATGATCACTATAGTAATACTGAATCACAAACCCAAGTTCAGGTGTCCTGAGTTTCCAATAGCAGGAAGGTAACGGTAGCCAGCTTTCAGAATAATGCTATAAGCAATTTAGTTTGCTGTCCACAGACGATAAAGCTGTTCCTGAAGTTATGCTGCCCTATGTAGGACACAGAACTAGATGAAGAAAAACAAAACAAAATTTTAAATAGAAATGAATATTTTGTATGTTTACACAAGATGTATATATATTTATACACATTTTTATGTATATACATTTTATATGTATATAAAAAACACCATTAGAACTAAACATTAATGCAAGGATCTATAGTAGCAATTTTTTTCTAAGGTATAAAAGGCTACACCCAACAATGAAACGTTTTCTCAAGACACATTGATTAGAATTGCCCAGAAATGAGATACCAAAAGGCCATGTCTCTTAGGGTACCACGTAGAGATATAAACCCATAACGTTAGCCCTGTACGAGGCTTATAACACAGCAAACGGCTCCCTAGTGAAGTCAAAGAAGGATCCAAGTGTCTGCACACAATTTTCTTCCCATCTAGGGTCAGCACAGTGGCAGCCAGAGCTACACTACTAGCCTTTGGCACAGCTCTTGAGGGCCGGGGTGGGAGCAGGCTGCGGTGGCGTAATTACACAACGGTAAGAAAGAAGCTTAAGTAGCCCATATGGCATCCATCCCATCTTTTCCAGGCCAAATGAGGCCACTTTTCTACCTTCTTTCACTTCTTACCTTTGCACTGAAATTAAGGTGGTATATGTAGGCAGCTAAGCCATAGTCACTGGCATTAAAAACAAGGAGAAAGTCCCACCAGGAAAGGGGGAGGAGAGTTCTCCCTTGAGCAATACCCTCTTCCTGGGCAAAATGTTCTACTGGTCCCCAAGGAAGAGAAATCACTAACTGGCTATGGATTTCCAGAATGGGTGGAAAAGAGCATTTTAAATAGCCCTCCATCCTCACCTTCCCATGCACGTGAACTCCTCTGAGTGTTACACTCCCCTCCTCATTTTCTCAGAATAGAGTCACCCTTTAGTCTGAACCCCAGCTTCTTTTCCACCCAGTCCTCACAATACAAAGCCAAGACAAAAACCGCAACACATGCACACAAGCAGCTCGTCAGTGGCAGGTACTGTCTAGCTAGACCTGGGCTCACAGACCAGAGCCAGTGGCCCGAGCAAGGGGAGCAGAGCTGGAGGCATGCCGCCTCCCTAGGGCAGGTGGTGCAGAGTCGCGGTTACAGTCCCAGGTTTTCAGGGAAGAAAGGGAAAGTCACACCCCCACCATATGACCCAGCAATTCCACTCCTGGGCATATACCCTGAGAAAACCATAATTCAAAAAGAGTCATGTACCAATATGTTCATTGCAGCTCTATTTACAATAGCCAGGACATGGACGCAACCTAAGTGTCCATCGACAGATGAATGGATAAAGAAGATGTGGCACATATATACAATGGAATATTAGCCATAAAAAGAAATGAAATTGAGTTATTTGTAGTGAGGTGGTTGGACCTAGAGTCTGTCATACAGAGTGAAGTCGGAAAGAGAAAAACAAATACCGTATGCTAACACATATATGTGGAATCTAAAAAAAATAAAAAGGTTCTGAAGAACCTAGTTGCAGGACAGGAATAAAGACGCAGACGTAGAGAATGGACTTGAGGACACAGGGAGGGGGAAGGGTAAGCTGGGATGAAGTGAGAGAGTGGCATGGACATATATACACTGCCAAACGTAAAATAGATAGCTAGTGGGAAACAGCTACATAGCACAGGGAGATCAGCTCGGAGCTTTGTGACCACCCAGAGGGGTGGGATAGGGAGGGTGGGAGACGCAAGAGGGAGGAGATATGTGGATATATGTATACGTATAGCTGATTCACTTTGTTATACAGCAGAAACTAACACACCATTGTAAAGCAATTATACTCCAATAAAGATGTTAAAAAAAAAAAACAAATCACACGCCCACATCCCCCCCGGAACACTGCTCTCTGGGTCATAAAATTCTCCCATGCAGTCTGATGATAAAATAGCTAGAGAATGCTTCAGAAGCTCATTCTGTCTCTGGCCCGCATGGCAGTGCCCTAGAGACACACTATAATTGAAAATTAAGACATGTTCTTTACGTGCATCTCATTCCTGATTCACATCTATGAAGAACAAACCTCAGAACAATCCAGCTTTCATACCAATGCTAGCACAACACAAAAGCAAACAAAGATGTCAGACTTTTTTGTTTTGTTTTGCGGTACGCGGGCCTCTCACTGTTGTGGCCTCTCCCACTGTGGAGCACAGGCTCCGGACGCGCAGGCTCAGCGGCCATGGCTCACGGGCCCAGCCGCTCCGCAGCATGTGGGATCCTCCCAGACCGGGACACGAACCTGTGTCCCCTGCATCGGCAGGCGGACTCTCAACCACTGCGCCACCAGGGAAGCCCTTTTGTTTTGTTTTTAATTCAGAATGTAATAGGAGGTGAAAACCCTTCTCCATCAGAAAGAAAAAAAAAAGCTTATTTAAAAAACGATCATGTCAACTTAGTCTTTTCTACCCTCCTGTTAACCTACTAATGGCTGGCTTAGTGTCAGGTCTTACAGGTGATACTCATGTAATATTCACTTTGTGCTCATGACTATACCAAGGGTTCCCCCTTTATGAAGCTATGATTGAAGAAAAGTCCCATCTGAGTTATCTGACGTCTCACAAATCCCAACCTTCGGTTCAGCTAGCTACTCTTGATGGAGAAGAGAGAGAACCCAAAGAAGAGAAGTGTGACCAGAGGCAGACTGCTCTCAAAATTGGATCAAACACTACAGGATGCATTTTACGATGCTCTGAAAATATGTTACCTAAAAAACTGCTACTTTTTAAGAAATAATTTCACTGAAAAGTAGTATTTTTGCCTATAATTAAATAAGTTCTTCAGTCCTTCTATCATCCAAATTTTCTTCCTTCCTCAGCAAAGCAGGTGATCTCGTTAAAGTCCCAAACGATCTTCCTTTGCCTCATCACTGTTCCCATCCTGTGAGATGCCGATCTGGCTCCTAAGATGTATGGCTCACTCTTCACTGCCCTGGCTTTATGAAAGTCCATTCTTTTTCTCTTTCTCCCTCCGCTCCCTGCCCCTTACCCCATCCCCATTCATGTTCCCTTTGGGACTGTGAACTGATCTAACTGTTCCCTCCTTCATCCGTCCTTCTTCTAGCGTCCCCAAGAGGACAGAGGCCACCTTTCTCAAATCCTCAGCCTCAACACCTTAGATGCACATCATTATGGCAATATCTCCACAACATTTCCTCCAACGCCGCCTTTTTTTTTTTGGCTGCTCCTCGCAGCCATGTGGGATCTTAGTTCCCCGACCAGGGATGATCGAACCTGTGCCCCCTGCGGGGGAAGCTCAGAGTCTTAACCACTGGACCTCCAGGGAAGTCCTTCCGTTGCCTTCCTTGATGTTTATAATTTAGCTGTGGAAATTATTTCCAGCCCAGGACTTCAAATAAAAATTAAATTTTAAATAACCGCACTTAATAATATTGGAAGCATAAATAAGTCGTCACATTATCTATTCTCACCCTGCAAAATAAAAGTTGCGCATTTGGAAGTTACTTTTTAATCTATTAGCAAGACAATGCATTTACTGACCAATCAAAACTTCCCAACCACTGCCCATACACTATTCTAAAACTCACCTTTCAGTATATAATCAGTTAACAAACTCGGAACTTTTTCACTATCCTCTTTCATGGCACGAAGAACTGCAAAATAAAGGAGAAAGAAAACACACTTTCAAATTCAGATAACCTCAGTCATGGTAGCCTTAGTCTTAATTACATGATACAACAATTCATGCAAATTGACTATTTTCTGGATGAGAGAATACAACTGCAAATGTTCAAGAATTTGTTATAGTTGAATAAGTCGTTTTTCAGGTAAGAATACTGCAGCTACCTGAGAGCTATTACCCTGATTTAAAATTTCTAAACAGTGGAGGCAGGAAACAGGAGCTGGGTTATTACACAGAGCCCCAGTTTTGTCACCATAAATACTGGCAAGTGAGTTACCATAATGTGCACTTCTATGGGCTCTGGAGAGGAGAACCTTGGTGCTGCAGGTCTCATGAGCTGGAGGAACTCTTAGGGAAATGAAGAGTTAGCTGTACTCTCCAAGGAGCACATCAGTCAGCCTTCTTGGAAACTTTTAAAGAAAAAAACAAAATGAAGAACAGACTTCCCATGAAGCAAGCACCCAGCCGGGCTGCTTACTTCTTGATCCAAAGGCACCTGGGTGATTTCGCCTCATCCTAAAGAGAATCTTGGACAATTTGATCTCTAAGCAAAGATCTGACAATTTGATCTCTAAGCAAAGACAAAACAGAAAACACAGCTACTATTACAGTGGTTAAAAAACATCTAAGCCACCTATGCTGCCCTTTCATAGTGACTGCCAACTCGAACTCTCCAGGGCATCCTGGGGGAAGGCCTCACTATTCTCCCCCCGACGTATGACAAGACAACCTACTGTAACCGTCAAGTCAGTCTTCCCGGGCTTAAACCCCGGCTCTGCCACTTCCTAGCAGTGGGACTGTGAGCAAGTTACTTAACCACCCAGTTCCTCATCTGTAAAATGGGAATAATCATTAGACTTGTCTCAAAGGGTTGTTGTGAGTATTAAGTCACTAATTCAGGTGTAAAGGACTTAAAGTAGTACCTGGCACATAATATACGCTACATAAGCATTACCATCATTATTAGCACAACTAATATTATTCTAATTCTTATCACTACTATTATTGCACCTCCAATAGCTTTTATGAAGAAGGATACATATCTAAACACTGCCTGTCTCTACGGGGCTTCCCCTGCAGTAACTTCTATACGTGGGGACGGCAGAGGCTCAGATTCTCCCCAAAATTTTCAGGAGATAACCACTTTTCTTAAACTTTCAGAGTAAAGGTCATCCTTCCGTCTACTGTCTTCATGTAGTATATTAACTTGGACACTCATTCACATACCCTACATACATTCACTCACCCCAAATTCCAAGTTGTGTCAGTCTATAAAGACATCATCTAAGGATCGGCCTAGGACATTCTGATGTGGGAATTATGACAACTTTGGTTTGGCTAAGTATGTGTTTGTCCTTGATCTGAGAAGCTGAGATCCCTCAGTAATTCCTGGCTTCTAGGCAATATCTGTGCTCTCTTCTTAGAGAAATACTTAATGTTCAGTATTTCTGCTTCCAATCATATTTTAGATTTGTTTTCAGTTCTACATAAAATCACGTACCAAAAACCAGCACTATTAAAATCCAGCATTATTAAAAAGTGTGGTGGACTGGAAATTACGAGACACAGCCCTGTAATGAACCATTCTCCTGTGTGATCTTGGACACTCATTCTTCCTGAAAAGTAGAGGGCTAGCCACCCAGTTAATCTCTTAATTCTTTATTTTATACAGGCTGGCATCACATAAGTATGAAATGTTCTGAAAACTACTGTTCAAAGGTTAGCAGGCAGGCTGCTTGCAAATAAGACATTTCTTTCCTCGTGCTCCCGCCACCCATGCCTCGATCACCTCAATTTCCAAAATCAATATCATCATTAATATCCACTCATGTGATGCTCTCTCGTTCGGCTCCCTCTTTAATTCACAGTTATCACAAATATTTATAAATAGAAGGAACCTAACAGATCAGCAAATTCAATCCCTTCAAGAAAAACAAGGCCAAGTGATTGACTTATCCCAAATCACACATACATTAATTTATTTACTATGAGGTAAAGAGAGCAAATATTTTAATCCTCATTTTTCACTGTGACTGAGAGAGTGTAAATGACTTCCAAGGATATCCCTATAAGTAACGGATAGAACCAGAATTCAGGGCTCATTTATGGCCATCATAAATATACATTATATTGAATGTCTCTTAAGTCTAACAAATTATTTTAAAATGCAAGCCCACTGAAGGTGGAGTATTTTTGTCTGCTTTGTGAACTGAAGTATGCCAAGTGCTCAGAACATGGCCTGGCACAGAGCGGGCCTTCATTAAATATTTGCTGAGTGAATAAATATTCTTAAAACATTACTATCAATTTATTTTCTACCTGTAACTACCTACCTTGGTTTCCACAATCCTAAGAAAGGAGAGTGTTTTAGGCTGCATTTCTAAATCTTTCCTACTGAGTTTCTGACAGTCATACTAATATAAGATCCATGAAGCACCTTATTAATTGATAAATGGATATATTCTTAAATATACAAGAGGTGATGGGAAATTGTTACATTTTTCCTCCAAAAGTTCAGCTTGTAAATGTTTCAAAAGATAAGAAAAACAGGAAAAATACAAATCAACTCTAGATTGAGTGCTGTGTTTGTCACAACCATTTATGGTTTCATTCTCAAAAGAATAAATGATGACATCCATCATTTACTATCCTAAATTGACAAAATAAAACAATAACAGAAACAAAACCAGCCAACTAAAATCAGTGTTTAGAATCAGCAAAAGTAAACAAGGTAACAGTTTAATTTTGTCTTTGCTTACTTTTTGTTAATATCTGAAGATCTTCAATAGATGGTGGTCCATTTTTTTTCTCATAAGGAATGACTGTTGTCAAGTACTGCCAAGTTAAAAAAAAAAGTGTCACTTAAATCTGAATTACCTTCTCTGCAAAAATTTGATATAGTTACTAGAAGGTTCGTTTTATAACATGAGAAACATGAGCCACTTTAGTGATGAACACAGCTATCTTACTATCTCAGCTGGAACTCATTTTTTTTGCCCACCTGTTTACATAAATATCAACTTTTCCGCCTTTTAATTATTGAAAATTTCACAGGAGTAAGTCTGAGGGTGATGCGTCCAATTTGTTCACTTTTAAAATGAAGTCTTATCTAACATTCTCCTTGAATACTTCAACACATTTTTGAAATGGTAATTTAAACTAAAAACATAACCATTCTGCATAACAAAATAGTTCCCAACAGTCAAATGATTCTGTTTTAGACCATTTTTTTCTGGTTGAACAAAACAGTCACATGGATAACTTGACAACTTTAAAAATGAATACCAGCTTTCTCCAGAAGCTAAAAAAGAAACACTTACCCAAATAATTTTAAAGATGTATTACTATTATTTTAAATTATTGTGTAAGTAGTTATAAATGCTTAAAGGTATTAAAGGAAAAGAAAAAAGTGAAGGGAGATAATGGCCTAATGAATAATGAAAATTCATGTCTGATATTGAGACAAACTGCCTAGTTCACTACTGTAAAGGCTCACAAGTATCAGTTATGTCCTATAACTACGTCCCTTGAAAGCATAATCTAAAAATTATTGTCCAGATTCTCCTATTCTGACCACGCCACCAAAAAATGTATAGCTCAACGTACTTTGCATGTGCTTATCTAGAGATCTACTAGTTTTTTGTTTTTTTGCGGTACACGGGCCTCTCACTGTTGTGGCCTCTCCCGTTGCGGAGCACAGGCTCCTGACGCGCAGGCTCAGTGGCCATGGCTCACGGGCCCAGCCGCTCTGCGGCATGTGGGATCTTCCCGGACCGGGGCACCAACCCGTGTCCTCTGCATCAGCAGGCGGACTCTCAACCACTGCGCCACCAGGGAAGCCCTACTAGTTTTTTACTTGGAATCTCTCCAGACCCACCTATTATTTAGCCCCAGTCCTGAATCTCAGCTCTATTCCTAATCCTCTTTGAGCAATTTTATCCCACTCATAATCAAAAAACAAAATAGAATTGCTTAAAAATAACTGATTACAATGAATTGTTTCAATCTTTAAGAAACTTAGTTTCCACCATCTTTATGGTGTAGGCCTCTCCAAGATGATGCCCAGTTGTATAACCAAACATGTTTCTTTGTAAAGAATACACAAGAAGCCAAAACACGCCCTCCTGGGGCCTCGCTAATAGCATGCATGTCGGGCAACTTGTAGAAGCACCAGGAAGCCGCACCTTGGCATGCATGCTGTCTAGCCACACTTTCAGGCCTTCCTGCCCCACTCCCACATGTTGGGTCAGTTTGGAAGTTATTCTGTCATCTTGTGGGTTTGAGAGAGGTGAGAGGCAGAATAAAAAAATTCAACCATCCCTTAATGGAGCCCACTTATGAGCTGCAAATGTCAGTGTGAAGGATTAATGTCGATCATTTCCCTTCTTGAGTAATACAGAGCTACCTGCAGTAAAAACCTAGACTCAAAGGGCTTATTCTCATAAACTGCCTACTAGCTACACTCTGCACACTTTCTCACTCTTCACTTAAGAACTAAATTGAACAGTTTTCTTTTTAAAGTGAAGGTTTCAATTGTGAAAATTCTAAGCACATTCAATGTAGATGTGTTTCCCATGCTCTTGACATTCCTTAAGTTATTATATCAAAAAATGCTAATAAAAAGCAAACTGCTATACATCTGACTGTATATTTATATCCATGTATAATTTGGTATAAATAATGTTTCATGCCTCATTCAGCAGACAACTGAGTTGACTGACCACATGATACACCTTAAAAGCACATGAATTTCATTTAAAAGTAGGTAAGGTATACTCTATAAACATTTTGACCTAGAACTGTAGTCTAAAAGATACCAACATCTGGCTTTCTTTCCCCCCAAATGAGATCTTGTTTCTTAAACTTTTAGAATTACAGTAGCATATTCTAGTTTAGTTATTTTCACAGCTATATATTCTACACATGCAATTCATTAAGTCAATATATTAACAGCTATTTGTTTAAAGGTAAAAGTGAAAAATAGAGTTCTAAAACGTGTATTAAGAATATACTGGGGCTTCCCTGGTGGTGCAGTGGTTGAGAGTCCGCCTGTCGATGCAGGGGACACACGTTTGTGCCCTGGTCTGGGAAGATCCCACATGCCGTGGAGTGGCTGGGCCCGTGAGCCATGGCCGCTGAGCCTGCACGTCCGGAGCCTGTGCTCCGCAACGGGAGAGGCCACAACAGTGAGAGGCCCGCGTTCCGCAAAAAAAAAAAAAAAAAAGAATACACTGAATCTACTGTCTAATTTGAAAAATGCTTTTTCCTAAAGGGAAATTCTATGCATTATCAAGGCTATAAATATAATGAACTTTCATTTCTTTAAGCAATAGTCTTAGTAGATTAGTCAGACTGCCAGCTTTCAGGACCTTCACTTACACAGAGAATGAAAAAACAGAGAATGAGGAAAATAAGAATAACCGAGCACCTGTTTCTCTCCACCTGAATTTCCAAAGGTGTGGCGGAGGCCATTCTGAATGACATTTGAGATCCCTTCCATGCTGAAGCGCTAAAGGCAGCGATATACGGCCCAGAAGAAAAGGACAGAGAAAGAAGTTCAAAGACTATTAGTAAGAATGTACCATGATGACGTATGTACCCAAGAGGCAAGCAGTTAGAAAATGCCACTAACTCATTCAGATAAAGCAGACAAAATCATGCTGTTTTAAAATGCTTTTGCTTCCATTTCTTTGCAAGTCAAATGCAAAAGCAACTACTTTCATGCAACTATATATGAAGTTTTTCCTGACGTAGCTGATAAATGTGCTCCAATATAAACACTATAAGTTGTACACATATTTGTTTTATGCAAAATTTACCACATAACTTTAAAGATACCTTTTGATATTGTTTACCTACATTTTTTCAAAAGTCTGAAAACTTAATACTGACAGTATGCATATTTTCAGTCTAAGTTTGCATATTTCTACCATAAGTTCGGAGAACATTAACATAACATTTGGCAAATGAAAATGCTGTTACTCGGAGAGCTGATTATTGCTTCCCACTCACTCTTCAGGACACCTGCCATCGCCTTGGGGCAGAAAATTCGAACTGGAAGAGCACATATGCTTCCTGGAGAGCAGAGTGGATCCCATGTGCCAGCGAGGCCCCCTAAGACTTCTGCAGACTTTTCCATTCTGTTTCTAGGAAACAATTCTAGCTTTTTTCTCCCAGCAACCTCCAAGACTTACTAGAATTCGTTGTACTGAAAAGGGAATATTGTTTTCCTACACTACTCATCTTGATTTGTAACCAGCCTACAATGTCATCAGACAGTCAAAAAGAGTCCAGTGGCACCTCTGGGGCTGCTGAGTCAAAGGACTTCGATGGATCCTCTTACAGCATGACTAATTAAGGGGAAAGGCATTCTGAAAAGGAAGTTCAGTCCTGATTCACAGGATGCTTCCTCCCCCTGTAATTTTATAGGGGTGTGTTGAATCAGTAAACACATTTGAGGAGTCAATATAAAGAGTATTTTACCAGGCCCTAATGAACAGAAAAAAGGAAACTAAGGCAATGGTTTCTGCTCTCAAGAAAGGCATAGTGTAGCCCAGTGATTCTCAAAGTGTGGTCCAGGTCAAGACAGCTCCTCTAAACATGCTGTACTTTGCTAGCAGCGTAACTCTTCTTTTGATGAAGTAGGCTAGTTTTAAAAGAAAACCTACAGGTAACCATGTCTGTAGATTTTTCACATGCTATCATATAACTTGTTCACATTTTTTAAAGAGATTATCAAAAGAAAGGACCTCTTAGCCTCCAGCATCTGCAATAAAACTTACGGGAAACTCCTTTCAAATAAACAAGTCAGCTCTTTTTTTAAAAAAATTATGTCTATCAAACGTAGCTCCTTTCAAAAGCAACAAAGAGAAAAATACTGAATTTTCAGTATTACTTCACTCCATTATCTACAGGCATGTTAAAGCCAGATACAAATTCAGAAAATCTCAAGCAAGATGAAGCATTTTAGAATCCATGTATCAGAAAACTAAGGTATACTTCATATTTGAACAGTGTATTCTAAAAACACCATCTTTACCTTTCCCAATTGGCAACCTAATTCCCGTCTCTTGCGGGTAGGGGTGGGAGTAGTTTATGCAAATTTTTAAATTCTTAAGCTGTAATTTAAATTTCTTTATTAAATGTCCAGTTGTGGACATTACTGAGCCATTTCAACTGCCAATAGCCTGAGTATTTGTGAAAGATGGCTTTCATGCAACCAGGCTTAGTGGAAATAAATGAAAATGCAATCACGTGAAGCCACAGTAACTTAGGAACATACAAAACGAAAGAAGTAAAGGAACTCCCAGTAGAACCTTTGCCCTTGCGGCTGATGACAGCTGAGTCAGTAGCTGTGGCCAGTCAGGCCCCACTGTATCCTGACCAGGCAAGCAACACAGCAGCCAACAAGGTTCAACTGGGAAAATGACAGAACAAGAAAAATCAGAACATTCAGGCGAAGCACAAAGAAACCAACTATGAGGTACCACTGAGAACGTTCCACCCCCAATGCTCCAGCTGCCATCAACTCCCACCTCCCCAGAAATCACTAACAATTTTCTCCCTTTACTCCATGTTCAAACTCTTCCTCTCTGCTAGCTCTTTCCCACGTTGCCAACTTTAAATTCTGAAACACTCAACCTCTCTTTCGCCAGGGTTTCCAGAAACAGCTCTGCCCAGCGTCATTTCTTTGATGCCAAGGTCTGCGGACACCTTTCAGATCCCTCGCAGACATCCAGTAAGCTCTTCTCCCTGCCTGCCTGGGTTCCTAGACACCACACTCTCCCAGAGTCCCCCCTGCCTCTGGGCTGCTTCTTCGGAGAAGTGCTTCTTTCTTTGCTCACCTCTTATATACGGGTGTTTCCCAGGGATTGTGTCCCTATTTTTTTTCTCATGCACACTCTGACTTTTCCCACTTCGACTTCTGCCTCTGTAGATCTACAGCTCCACTTTACTAAGAGCAATCAAGTGCTTGGAACAGAGCCTGGCACAAAGGAAGGGCTCAAGAAACACTGGCTATACCTTTATTTTAATTTCCCTCCTGAGCTTCGGACTTGTACGTTTAGTGGTCTGTTGGACACTTGTACTTAAACATTCCAAAAACGCATCATATCCAAGACTGAATTCATCTTCCTCTCCCCCAGCAATTTTTTTTTAATTTAAAGCCTGTTTCTCCTTCAGCATTCTATACCTCTCTCCTTCATTTATTCATTCTTTCAAAAAATATACTGAGCCACATATTATTCCAGGTATTAAGGATTCAAAGTGAACACATCTGCCAAGGCCCCTCCCATCCTCATGACCTGACATTCCAGCCTAAGAGGAGCAGAAAAAATAAAACAAGTAAAGGAACTAGATAACTGCAGATAATGCACCTCCTGCCGATAGCTGCAACAATTAAAAACTGGATGCCTACTTTATACTGGGAGGTCAGAGAAAAGTTCTCCTAGGAGGTGACATCTGAGCTGAAACATGAATTATACACACTCCCAGATGAGCTACAAAGGACAATGGACAAGAGATCCTCTCAGAACAAAACCAAAAGCAGCCAAACTGGCCAACCAAGGAGTTCACCCTGCGGCCAGTGAGCAGGGGTCCTGTTATTCTGCTGCAGCAGAATGTGAAACAGTAGCTACTGAGTATTTCCATTCTCCCCTCCTTCCAATAAGAAGGTTTTATTACAGCGGCCCTGTTCTCTCTCCATCTTCATGTGCTGGATGGCTGGAATGGGAGGCTTGCTCTTTGTACCATGAGGAGCTACATCATCCAGAGCTGATGGGAAGGACAGACATCCCCCGAAGATACTGTGCTAGATGCAGTTACTGCTGAAGAGATCTGCATATCTCACTCTGCGGAAGGGTACACATGTTCTATCTATGCCACCCCAAGGCAGAAATCAATGACCCAACCCTGGCCCCTCCCTTCTCCAGAGCCCCAGCTGATAGATTCAACTGCCTTAATGTCTCTGAAATACAACTATTTTCCCATTGCTGTCACTTCCTTGGCTCAATTCTTTCCTGATGACAGCAACAGCCTCCAAATCAATTCCTTATCTCTAGTTGTCTCCTTCCGATTACTTTCTCCTTGAAACTCTGAAGTTACCCTTCCAAGAGACAAATCTGAATATGTAACAAGCCACTCAAAACCTCTCCTTGGTTTCCTACAGCCTTTAAATAAGGCCCAAATGCCACAGCGAGGCATACAGTACAAAGCCCTCCATCTTCTGGCTTCTACTTTGTTACCCCACACCCTCTTCTTCTTGACTTACTTCCTCCCTCAACCTCTAGCCATAATGAACAACCTGCGGTTCCCCAGGTGCCCTGTCACCTCCCGGTGGTTGCCCACACCACCCCCCCTGCTCAGTATGCCTGTCCCCTCCTTCCTCTGCGTGTCCTCAGGATTCAATTCAGACCCCTCAACCAAACTAGGGGTGATAGTAATGTACACACACCGCTACCCCAGGACAGTACCAGGCACAGAAAGCACTACAAACGTGGTAGCTGTTTTGAATACAGCAATAATTACCCTATCCCCAGGTTTCTCAACCTTGACACTACTGACATTGAATTACAGATATGTAATCCTTTGATGTGGGAGCAGTCCTGTGAACTGTAGGATGTTGAATGGCATCTCTGGCCTCTACTCAGCTGGATGCCAGTGACACCCCCCCACCCCCTGCCAAGGAGTGACAGTGACAAACATTTCCGGACATTCCCTAATGTCTCCTGGGGGACAGAACTGGCCTGGTTGAGAATCACTGCATGTGCATTGGATGGTCTGTCATCAGATCCCCAGCCCACAGGCTGCATGTCCCTGGAGGCTGAGATTTACTCTGCGTCCTTAACACCCATGCCCGGCACATAATTAGATACCAATATATGTTTTTCTAATAGTACTAAATGAAAAGATAAAAGTTTAATTTGCCACACAGATGGACCTTGAAGGCATTATGCTAAGTGAAGTGAGTCAGACAGAGAAAGACAAATAGTGTACGATCTCACTTATATGTGGAATCTTAAAAAAATAAAATAAAAACCTAAACTCATAGGAAAAGAGATCACACTTGTGGTTACCACAGGTGGAGGGTGTGGGGAGAGGGGACTGGAGGAAGGTGGTCAACCAGTATAAACTTCCAGTTATGAGATAAGCACTAGTGATGTCATGTACAACATGATGACTTTACTTAACACTGACGTATGAAGTAGAAGAGTAAATCCTGGGAGTTCTCATCACAAGGAAAACCTTTTTTCTCCTTTCTTCTTTCTTTTAATTGTATCTATATGAGAAGATGGATGTTAGCTGATCCTACTGTGGTAACCATTTCACCATATTTATAAATCAAACCTTCACGCTATATACCTTAAACTTACACAGCAATGTACGGCATTTATTTCTCAATAAAACTGGAAAAGAAAAAGAGGTGGTTTTTTTTGTTTTGTTTTGTTTTTTTTAACGTGGGGATGAGGCACAAGATCTTAAAAACAGTTTTGGTTAATTTTTCATAAGCTCAACCCCATCTCAAAATCTTTAAGGCGAGAAATGACAGATGCCCCTTTTGTATGCCCACAAAGCACAAGCCCAGCCTCAGCAGGCAGGAGGCACTTGACTGATCGTCACTGGCTTCAACTGCAAAATGCTTCAGCAACTACTTCCCCTAACAGTGAAATACTTCCAGATTTATTTTTTTTTTTAATGAAACCAGGAATCATACCTTAGTCAAAAGTATTTGGAATCAGAAAAATCTTTCAACAGTCTTCTTGGATAGAAAAATGTTGGACTAGAAATCAGAAATCTGGGCTCTCTCCCAGCTTTGCCACTAACTGTGTGACATGACAGCAGTCCCTAAGCCTGCAGAGGCCCATTTCCTCATCTGTGAAATGGATGATTAAATGATGTCATTTTTAAAGGTCTTCTCATTTGTAGCTTCTGTGAATCTACAAGTTAACTCCACCTAGAAGATACATGATTTTTTAGGAAGGCAAATCCAAACCATACATATGCACGCACACACACGCACACACACAGAACAGTACAAGACTAAATGGTCACATAAGCTATGATATTAGTGCTCTAGAATGACAGAATTGCCCAGCGAGATGATACATTCAGAGCTGTCTACTCCCGTGGCTTCCTTTTTCTTCTGTGACATGAGTACACTTTGAAGAGAAGAGACTAGGTCTTAGTCTCTCCATCCCAGTGACCTGCACAGTGCCGGTGCCACAGCAGGCATTTATAAACGTCTGCTAAGCTGAAGTTGTGACACACCTAAGACCAGTCTTAGAGCCTGTGATAACCATATCGGGAGGCCTCTTGACTTCTTGCAGGAGAGAAACTTTTTTAAAAGAGCTAAAAGGCAAAACTAACCTGAGGGTGAACAGAAGAAGGATGACATGACGAGATATAAAGTTTTTTGTCAAAGGTGTGAACAGCAGAGTTCTGGAAAAGCCCACTGAAGAACCTGGTCTGAGAAGTCAACATGAGATTAATAAAGATAAAATCATCCGATTGACATGGTTTGTAAAACAGTGTAGTGACTAAGAAATATAAAACCCCTGGGATAATAAAAGCGTAGCAAGTAGAAGGTCAATGAACTAGAAGGATCACAGAATGAAAAGACTACCAGCGAGACAAGGAAGGAAAAGGAAAAGAGCTCCTCAAAACACAACAGAGTCTGCTTCACAAATGCCCTATAAATTCCAAAAATACACTCTCTTGGAGGCAAAATGAATTTTAAAAGATAAAACCTCAGAGGCAGACTAAATTTACTTGTAGTAAACATCACCTCATTTAGGAACACTGCATTTACATGCTTGAGGGCAGATATAGTGTTATTAGGTGCTTATGGTACTTAACTGGGCCAGAGGGAAGACTTTCTCTATGCTTACATTTTGTAAGTGGGGGAGGGGAGGGATGGAGGGAAGAAGAGAGGCATTTCTTTGTTGAACATTTCTGAAGGTGACAGTGCCAGAGCTATGTCAAAGCACTGACAGAAGTTAAGTCTCAAGGTTATGAATGCTCGATGAAACAGAGGACATTCAATAAAGGGTTGTTACAGTTTAATTAAAATAACAGCAGTATTAACTATGTCAGAAAGCCCAATCATGCCTCCAGGTAATCCACCACTTCTAGATTTGAAGTAAAGGTCCCAAATGTTCAAATTCAAAGCAAAGTGCTTGTGAAGTTTCTGTGAGTCTAAAATTATTTTGTAATCTATCCACTGCATCTTTATGAAGGAGTTAATAGCTCTGTAAAATGCCCTTCGCAGAATGCAGTTTTTGATGGGAGCCCTTTTATAAGCAGGAAAATGATTAAGCATTACAGTATTCACTTTATTGTTCCCCTCACCGCTGACAAAGTGCCAAAGTAACGTGGCAAGGACAGAGGAAGGGGTTTACTGAGTTCAGGGCCTCAGTCACATGGTTCATACTGAGAATACTCACTACTGCCTCACGACTATTTGCTTCCCTGGTGTGAGTATGTATTAAAGTCTCAAAATCAGTCATTCTCTGGAAAATTTTCTCAGACGAAACCAGGAACAACCAAGTGTAAACAAGATATAGAAGAAAAAAAATCTATAAAAATCTGAAAGACAAAGAAATAAGCCAAGACCTCCACGCCCATCCACAATACACCCGCACAGAACTCCCAGAGCCATGGGTTCCCTGCACCCACCTCTGTACAACTCTGTACATCCTCGCTCCAATGTACACTGGTTCTGTGAGCTAAGGCCTGCTGAGCTTTTCTTTACCCATTTATGAAATGGCAGCAACAATAATACCTGCTTTATAAGGTTGTTGTGAGGATTAAATGAAATAATCCATGGGAAGCATTTAGCAGGGTGTTCAACAAATATAAATGTTCAGAAAATGTCTGGGCTGTATTCCCTTCAAAAGGCTAGACCAACCTTTGGGACATAACTCCCAAACAGAAATAACCATACCTTTCTGCTTTTCTCCCAAACAGTAAACAACAGTATTTCAAGTTCTCCTCATACAAATAAAATGGCAACTGAGAAATAACCACCCTGATTATAGTCTCTAGGTTAAAAGGACTGAAGACAACACAAGGCAAAGATACTACTGTCTGAGACTGAATCAGCCAGAAAGCTTGAACAGAAAACAAGTAACACTTTTAGGTAATTCAAGGTCTTTCTGAATAATAAAAAGAAAAGAGCTAGAAAATACCATCTAAACTGAAAAGCAACACGGAATCAGATACAGAGTTGTTGTTTGTTCATTCTTTTCCAGAGTCTTAACCATACCAACTCATTCTCTGCACAGTATATTCACCAGCTCAACTAATTTCACAGAAAGCAGGATCCAAGACAGGGAAAAGCCAAACTAACCAAGAGGTCAGGAAATTCAGACTATTCCTACTATCAAACTTTTCTTAGCTTTTCTCTTACGCTGAGGCCTCACCTGATCCCAGTGGCACAGATCTCTAACTAGCCAGGAAAGCTTTTAAAAATCCCAATATCAAAGCTCAATATCAGAAAAAAAGGTTGGGAAAAGCAATTAGGAAATGCTTTTTCATCTATTTCTGACTCTAATCTATGCTCTCACTCCATTAATATTCTTTATACTCGAGGTTCAAAAGAAAGTAAAATTCAAACATAATTATTGTTCTTTATACATCACATCATTTTTAGTAGTTTGAGTGACAGGATTTCAAATATTAATTTATGGAATAGTAGTTAATGTTTTAGTTAAAACTCTTAAAATAATCAAAATACAAAACATGAGAACAGCATAGAATTGAAAGCAATAGTTAAATGTAAAAAAAAAAAAAATTCAAATAATTAGTAAGCTATTACCTAAGATGTAAAAATTGATCTTGCTTGTTTTGACACTTCTTCAAATCAAATAATTTTAATGTGAATGATCAGTCATAAATGCAAATTCTACCAAAAAAATATTTTTTGAAAAAGATCCAAGTAAGTTAGAAAATATGAGTTACACCAAAGCAGATAAATATTTGAACATGTCTTAAATATTGAACTACTAATTTATAAGTTCAATCTCAAAGCAGAAAAATGTGAATGAAGATTTTCAAAGTTAGGAGTTAAATGGACTGGCATCAATTTAGTTTTTTGTATCTGAAGATCTTTTCAAATTTTTATGTAATTTAATCTTAATATGGTAATTAACTATTGGCAAACATTTTCAAAGCTACTAAAACTAGAGTAAAATAATTAATCCTGTCAGTTTTATAAACTCTTTTCTGATACTTACAGATATTCTAAATATATAATAAGATCACAATTTCCTGGCATATTATGGTTTTTACGTGAATTTGTATTATACTAACAAATAATTAACAAACCTTTCCAAGACATGAAGGGGTCAAGAACAGACTCCTGGGCTTCCTTGGTGGTGCAGTGGTTAAGAATCCGCCAGCCGGGCCTTCCCCGCTGGTGGAGTGGTTGAGAGTCTGCCTGCCGATGCAGGGGACGTGGGTTCGTGCCCCAGTCCGGGAAGATCCCACATGCCGTGGAGCGGCTAGGCCCGCGAGCCATGGCTGCTGAGCCTGCGCGTCCGGAGCCTGTGCTCCGCAATGGGAGAGGCCACAACAGTGAGAGGTCCGTGTACCGCCAAAAAAAAAAAAAAACAAAGAATCTGCCTGTCATTGCAGGGGACATGGGTTCGAGCCCTGGTCCGGGAAGATCCCACATGCCGCAGAGCAACTAAGCCCGTGAGCCACTACTACTGAGCCCACGTGCCACAACTACTGAAGCCCGCGCGCTTAGAGCCGGTGCTCCGCAACAAGAGAAGCCACCGCAGTGAGAAGCCCGCACACCGCAATGAAGAGTAGCCCCCACTCGCTGCAACTAGAGAAAGTCCGCGCGCAGCAACAAAGACCCAGTGCAGCCAAAAATAAATAAATAAATTTTAAAAATTTGTAAATAAATAATAAAATTTAAAAAAAGATAGACTCCTGATTTTTATTACAGTAACTGCTGAGTCATAAAAGCTCACTATTACCAGTCTAACACCAAAAAACCATTGCAGAAAATGAATAGTGGATAATGGTAAGATATCAAAAACTGGTGACAACATATTTCTCTAGGCAATACTACCTTTCAAAACACAAATTTGTTCCACATCTAAAATAATTTGTAATTCATAGATATGAATTATTAAAACAATAAACATGACACGACTAAGTTTCTCTCCACCCTACAATGACTTTCCATTTTATGCCTAACACTAATTTTTAGGAATATTCTTTGAAATAAATAAATGCAAAGAAATACTATCAAAGATCACCAACAAATTATTGTTGAAAATGTGTTAGTATTTACATTCAAGTATGTATACAGCGCAGACTTTATCCTCTCAACTACCACTACTTAGAAAAGGGGAGGACACAGCCCTTTTCCCCCTTCTCCTCTGCCTTCTTCTTCTTTTTTTTTTTTTTTTTTTTTCTTTTTGCGGTACCCGGACCTCTCACTGCTGTGGCCTCTCCCGTTGCGGAGCACAGGCTCCAGACGCGCAGGCTCAGCAGCCATGGCTCACGGGCCCAGCCGCTCCGCAGCATGTGGGATCCTCCGGGACCGGGTCACGAACCCGCGTCCCCCGCATCAGCAGGCGGACTCTCAACCACTGCGCCACCCGGGAAGCCCTCCTCTGCCTTCTTTAAACTACCTTTTATCACTGTGTATAAACACAATGTGCCTGGAGCCCTGCCAACATTTTAATTTTTTTCATTTGCCCCCAATCTGGGGACAACTGGGCTACCTGCTGACTCTCTTCACCCAGCGTACTGGGCATGTGACACACACAGCACAAAGGGCTGTTGCTAGGTGGGGTGCCTGCGGCACGTGACTTGGACATGGATGGTCACCATCTGCGGGCACAACTCAGGCTGCTGGCGGGGCCCTGAGCAAAGGTGTAACTCAACACACTCTTAGGATAAAACAAGGCTACGTTTTATAATAAATTTCAGTCACAATATAGTGATTTCTTTATCTACACAAACTCGCTTAAATGGAGTTTACATCTTTTTTCTTCTAATTTTTAATTTTATCAAATTTTAGTCTAAATCAGGGGTTGGCAAACTTTTCTATAAAGGGCTAGATAGTAGATATTTTAGATTTGCAGCCCACACAGTCTCTGTCATAACTATTCAACTCTGTCCTTGTAACACCAAAGCAGTCACAGACCACATGTAAATGAAATGACATAGATGTGTTCCAATAAAACTTTATTTATAAAACAGAGAGGGTTGATTTGGCCCTCAGGCAGTAATTTGCTTTGCCAATCCCTGGGCTAAACCATCTTAGCAAACGTGAAATTTTAAAATTCCAAGTTGAAAAGAAGGCACAACAACAACAAAAAGCCAGGTCCTTATTATTTTAAAAAGCACCAAATTCAGATAGTTGTGCCAGAACAATTCCTTCCAGGCTTATTGCTAGCATAAATTAGAACAACTTCAGAACAACCTAATAGTAGCTGTCTAAACAAAAATAAATTTCTCTTACCTTAAAGTGGGCTTTGGTCAAGATTAAATGAAAAAATATTACTGGGGCATTTTTGCATGTAAAAGAGAAACAAAATAGATTGACTATTAGTCAGAATATGAGCTACATGAGTCATAAAGACAGATGGAGCAATGCATCTGTGAAAGAAAATTATATACAAGAAAGAGCATCTATCATTCAAGCCCTAGCTCCTCCTCATCCTGAAGCAGTTCTCTCTCCAACTCCCAAAAGCAATAAATTAGGATAATATGATTCTTTTTACAGTGGAGTCACTGACTGCTAATACCCCAGAAGTTTTCAGAATAAACTTCAGGTTAGATTGAAGGAATTATACATTTCTGCTGGTGGTGAGAGCAACACACTAGAACTTTCTCTTGAAAGTTCAATGTGATATGGACAACAGAAAAGATACTATACATTCCCATCTTTTCAATCCTAGACTTCGAATAAGAAGTCTTACACATGACTTTAATTTACAAACATTGGATTCTAAAGGAGGAAGTATGTCTATTTTCATCCTTATAAGCTTACTAAGTAAGGTATGATGTTAGGCAGGTAAATACTAATGTCTTTACAACTTCAGATAACTCCAGATGACAACCACTACTAAATTACTTTAATTTTTTAAATTACTAATTTAAAGATAACTGATGCACTTCAACTTGTTCTTCTACTCATGTGAACTGCCACTGGAATTCAGTGACCTGTGAATCTATTTGATATAAACAGAAGACTGGCCAAGAAAAGAAATCTCTGACAGAAGAATAATCATTCAAATACCACAAATCCTCTGGGATTCCATCTCCTTTATAGTGAAGTTTCAATTTAACAAACATGCATTAAGTGAAAAATTAGGTGAGGTGCTAGGGAAACAATGTGAATGAGCCTTTGGGAAGGCTGCACTTTTTTCTAAGGAGAGATTTAAGCAAATGATTACAGTAGAATATAGTACTAGGACATAAGAAGTATGTGCACCCTCATAAATAAATAGGAAAAACAACTCAAATGTGATATAATAGGCAACACACAAAAGAATACAAACAGTCAATAGATCAAAACCTTATTTGCGTATCAGATCAGTATATATGAGAAGATTAATAATATCCATCGTAAGTTGGAGGTTTGGAGAAACGGCCAGTTACTTATGCTGTTACTGGGTAACGTTTATGTAGGACAATTTGAAAAGACTGTTGTTCAAAACCGCATATTCTTTGACCTAAAAATTCCACTGGTTTTGATTTTTTGTCTGAGCAGAGGGTCGGTGCCCCTAACCCCTGATTAGTTCAAGGGTCAACTGTATTGCAGAAAAGGATATCCTTGAGTGTTGTAATTCACTTTTTCTTTCTGAATAAAGACAATATAAGTAGTTTGTTCCTATTAAAAAATAAATAAACATTTAAAAATAAAAGATAAAAATATATCCACCTATTCCTCTAAACAAAAAATAAAATAAACTTAAAAAAAAAATTCCACTGGTTTTGGTGAATGAGTAGACTAGTTTCACTGACAAAAGAAATATATTGGAATAAATTCACCTTCAGGAAAATGATAACATTAGTCTGATAAGATAAATTTCGATGCCCGTAAGATATTCAGGGAGAAATGTTTAGTAAACAGTTGGACATGTAATAACTAGCATTTACTCAGGATATAGTCTTACATACATTATTTCATTTAATTCCTCCAAAATTCCAAGGGGTATGTACCCAGTGGCAGGATCATGATTCAAACACAGCTCTTAACCCAAAGTTCTTAATCACTGTGCAATTCAGCCTCAATACATTTGGCACCTGGCAGAAATACAGATTTGCAAAAAAAAAAAGAAATCTTTTCTTAACTATTTATTCATCAGGAATTTATTGAGTACCTAATGTGGGACCTGGGTATACCATGAAAATAAAGTTACATTTTCTATCCTTAGGGAACCTAACAGAGACAGACATGAAAACAAAAAATTGCAATATGATATGACAGTACTAACAGAAATAGTTAAGAGGAATAATATTAACCCCAGAAGGAGAGAGTTGTCAATTCTGCAGTGGAGGAAGAGGCATCTAGAAAAGTTCTAAGAAAGGAAGACAACGCTTGACCATGATTTTGAAGAATAAGTTTAAAAAAAAAAAACAAAAACCTCCCATGGGCTTCCCTGGTGGCGCAGTGGTTGAGAGTCCACCTGCCAATGCAGGGGACACGGGTTCGTGCCCCGGTCCGGGAAGATGCCGCATGCCGCGGAGTGGCTGGGCCCGTGAGCCATGGCTGCTGAGCCTGCACGTCCAGAGCCTGTGCTCCGCAACGAGAGAGGCCACAGCAGTGAGAGGCCCGCGTAGAGTAAAAAAAAAAAAAAAAAAAAAAAAAACCTCCCAAGTGGACAGTGGAAGCAGGAAAGGAGAAGGAGGGCTGCTCTAGGAAAAGGCAGGAGCATAAATAGAAGCATCACAGCCCAAAACAGCATAGTCAGTTCAAAGAAGTGCATGTGGGTCATCAAACCCATTAACAGACAGTGCCCTTCAGCCATTCCAGTCTCTACTCCCCACCCGTTTCTCTAGATTTTGAACAGGATAAAGGAGATAGAAAGTTTTTGAATCTGTTGAGTCTCATTTGCCAAGGAGAAGATCCACTCTTCCAACCTATCCTTCAAACAGAGAATTGGAGAGGGAAAGAACAGTCTGCCCTGCCTATCAGGAGGGGCAGTGACACAGTGGCCACCCCTTCGAAAACAGCTCCCCACAGCACTGCTAATAACCTTACCAAGCCTTTCGTTTTCTCTGTGGCATTTATTACTACCTGAAGTTACGTTGTCTATTCATTCTTTTCTTTGTTTAGTGCCTGCATCCCTCATTAGAATGTAAGCTCCAAGTGGCCCGGGGCCTTGCCTCTTTTATTCACCACTGTATCTTCAGTGTCTGGCACAAGAAAGACACTCTGCAAGTATTTAATGAACAGCTTTATCTTGTCCAACATATAACAGATTACTTTAAAAATTAAAACAAATCAACATTTCACTTTTATAATACTCAGTATTTTAATATTTATAAATAGCATCCCTAAGCCCCCTAAATTTTTTTCTCACTGCAGCAAGTGTTTCAAACAAAGTATGTCTCCAAAATGAAAACCTAAAGAGTTTAACTCTGTTCTATTCACATGCAGATATTTCATTACAGTATCTCTGGACCTAAGAGAAGAAGCTAGCAATGATGGATAAAGTGTGATACCAACTACAAATTGATGTTTTGTTTCAAAGAAATATGCTAAGGAAAAATGGCAGGAAGCTATTCCATGCTTAAGGAAAAAGTACAAGTCCTGCTAATAAAACATATCTAAAGTAGAAAGAAAAAAGTGACCAATGTTATTAGAAAACAGGTAAGGCACGATACCACCAATTCTTAGAAATTAGTATCACTGATGATAGCTAACTCATAGAGATCAGGCCTTGCCAAAACTGTATATTATACAAAAGGTCTGAAAAGGAAGTTATCTTGGAATCTGTTTAGCCAACTGGCCATTTCACTTTAAGGTTCTTTTGAGCCACCAACCACTATTTTCAGAATCATAGGTTTCAGGCTCCTTGTGTCACAAATGGAATGGTCTTTTGCCATCATTTCAGGCGTCAGAAAGAAGGAGGGAACTAGTACTGCAAGTTTAGCCGTGCCATTACTAAAAGGTTTTGACACAAATAGCAGATCAGAACTCAAGAAGCAATTTCACAAGTCCAAATATTGTGAAAAGAAATTTTACTGTTCCTATGAATCTATTTCAAGACTAATAAAGGTTCAAATAAGACCTAAATGTTGCCCTGTCAAATCCATTTCTCAATATAAATGCCATGTAAAATTACACAACGAATCCACTCTAACCCTTTTTATATGCGAGTTAGAAAAAGAAGCCCTTAAATGTCTCTAGGGATACATTTATTTTCCTCAGCCAAGTGTTAACATGAATAAATGGAGGATTTACATGTAACCCCTAAAAGCAGATAGGCAGAAATTACCAACCATGCTATGACTTTTTAACTAAGCATTTTATTTAATCACACTTGCATAATAGGGCAATTTAAAGGGTACAATTATTTTAAAATCTGAGAAACAAAAAATTGTCCCTAATATTTTAAAGCAAACTTTCCAGGACTGTATATTCAAACAAATGTTTTAGTTTTTGCATGTTTTGGTGGGGTTTTTTTTGTTTGGTGGGTGCTGTTTTTTTCATTGTTGTCACTAGAAGTGACTAAACACTTTTCAACCAATACTACCATTTCTAAAAAATATTTTGTTCCACATATCTGGCAACTTTTGCAAAGTCAGTTTATAAACTGTCTTTTCTATGTACAAATGACATTACACTAAGAAAATGTGCATTTACTCATAGGCCAAAAACAGCATAATCAATGGGCTAAATGGTAAGATTCTTTTTGTTTGTATTAACTCTCATTGGTGGCTCAGCACCCCAGAACTGCACTCTCTTTCCTCAATTCCATCAGAGTCTGATTAATGAGATCTATTTCTCTGATAAGTATTCTTTAGAAAAAAGTGAATCAAGACTTAGTCAAAGACAGAACTTTTATAATTGCAAACCATATAACAGCCAGTCTGTGATGATCTGCATTACCATGTTATCAATATTATGAATTTAAAAAGTACACTCCCTTTAGAAAAATGAATCCCTTTGCCCATCCAGAGCTCTCCCGGGTCTATCTGGGGTCTGCTAACAGATTGGGGTCAACAACTGCACTACAACCTTCAGAAAGGCCTTTGGATTGGAACTGAGTCCCAGGATGTGCCCTGGGAGGAGTTGTTCAGCAGGTTTCAAAGCCTCTGTCAGGCCCCTCCACCTCTGAAAGATAAAGTTTTTACTGCCCTGAAGTCCTATAAGGCTTAAGATGGAGATTTCGAAGTCCCTGGTCTTAGCATTTGGACAGACCTGTTGTTAGCTCTTGGTAGTAGTGTGTGATATTGCATTTGGGCAGAGACAAGTTCTCAGCCCAGGCCCCAATTCTCTATGGGCAACATTCTGTTTTGAGCACTTGAATATGTGGTTTACAAAATTAAAATCCCAGTGTTCTTACCAAAAAAAAAAAAGGGGGTTTCTCTCCTTTTATTTTACTCTAAAAATAAAACCAACACTTCTTCACATACAAACAAGATAAAGGTGACAAGGTACAAGGTCTCAACTGATCAAATAATGAAATGGCCATAAGACCAATAAGGAAATGCATCTCAAATACTTAACAGTTAATGTTTATAATGAAATTTAATCAAGTGAAGTTAATAGGACACCTTAAGAAAAATGAAAAGCAGAAAACAAAAAACTTCATGCCAAGAGTCAAAGATTCAAATATCCTGAAGTTGTTTTCACCAGTCAGTTATATTCTAGTCTGCCAAATACTAGGCCAAATGGCCGATGTCATGTAACTGCCTCTAACATCCTCACATTCCAACTTCACTCACAAATCAGGAAATGGTTTACAAGTCAACCTATGCTTTTAGGCTCAGCACAGTTCAGCTACCTCTAAAAGCACCCCTTTTTTTTCCACTATACAACTCACAAGAGATAAGCAAAAACAAGAAAGCAATACCATTCATTTGCCCACCAGCCGAACATAAAGCACCCCTATTAACACTCCGATGTATTGTAATGGTCACCTGCTAAAGCTTCTTTTCTTTCAAACATTCTCCTTTATTCCCCCTCTTCCTTCCACTTACCTCCCTCCTAAATATTTCAGCATTGAATTATCCAGATAACCATTATACCCTCATCAAGAAAACACCTTTCTGAAGGAGCAGAGCACAGTGGCATTCTTGAACAGAATCCCTTTAGCTCTCTGGTGAGAAGCACCCCTACTCCTGTATGCACGGGCCCTGCCTGCCTCCGCTGGCCTGGAGCACTGGAATGACCACTGAAGCTCTTTCCAGTGTGCGATGCTACATGCAAAACATCACTTACTGTGCCGGGCAGGTGACTTCTCTCGTTCTTCCCATTCTGAGAGCTGCTGTTCTTGAGCTTCTTTTTCTTTTTGGCTGTTTCTTTGTGCTCTTTCTGTTTGTTCTGCACTTCAATGAGAACTGAAATAAAGCTGTTCTTCACTTCCTTTTCAAACTCCAGTTCATCTCGCAGGGCCAGCTGCTGCACCAGCTCTTCAGAGTACTCCTTGATGGCCGTCTCAATTTCTTCCAGCAGTTCATTTAATTCAGATACGGACAGCCTTTTCACTCCTATGACCAAAAAGCAAAGCACAGCAGACACTAAGACCAAAATGTTTCAAGGCAGCACAACAAGGTGTTTAATGCCAAAGAGCAAAAAATCGTATTCTAAGTAATTAAATTGTTCATGATCTTCTCAGAGTCCTCAAACTTCTGGTGGGCAGGTCTGAGTAGAGGTAGGTGGGCAAAGTTACTTCTCAAATGGCTGAGAAGAAAAGTATAACAAAATTTTTTTGTCTAAAAATCAGTAAAGCTATTATACTCCAATAAAGATGTTAAAAAAATCAATCATTCCATGAATAGTAGTTCAGTCAAGACTTAATAAGCTTGTAAAAGAAAAAGAACAAACACAAAAGCAGAGGAAGGGTACAGAAAATACCTGCTGACAAGAAATCACAAGCAACTTAGCAGGGCTCTGGGATACTTCTGAAGAGAAGAGAAGGCAATTTGAAAGAATTAAGCTAAATACATATTTTTTATTAATTTTCACTGGAGTATAGTTGCACTTTTTTGTTGTTGTTGTTGCACTGCGCAGCATATGGGATCTTAGTTCCCTGACCAGGGATCAAATTCGCAACCCCTGCATTGGAAGGCAGAGTCTTAACCACTGGACCACCAGGGAAGTCCTGGAGTATAGTTGCTTTACAATGTTGCGTTAAGCTAAATATATATCTAAACACATATGCCCCAATGTGTGAGTTTTATTGAGAATTGGGAAGATGAAGGGAAGAATATTCCCTGAAACCCCCTTTCAGTTTTTTCTCAGCACTTCCCTTTATGTGAGAGGACATCATTGAAGTTCTAACCCTCAGTACCTCAGAATATGACTGTATTTGGAGATAAGGTCTTCAAAGAGATAAAGTTAAGATGAAACCATTAGGGTGGGCCCTAATCCAACGTGACTCATGCCCTTAAAAATGAGAAGATTAGGACACAGATACACATAGGAAAGTCCATGTGAGGACAGAAGGAAGAGGCCTCAGAAGAAATGAGACCTGCTTAACACCTTGATCTCGGACTTCTAGCCTCCAGAACTATAAGAAACAAATTTCTGTGGTTTAAGTCGCCCAGCCTGTGATACTTTGTTACAGCAGCCCAAGCAGACAAATACAGTATTCAAAGGTGAGTATGACACAGTCCCTGAGCAATGATGAATATATGCGTCGAGTATCACTGGAAGGCAGGTAAAGGGTATATAACCCAGCCTGTGAGAGCCAAAGACTTCTGGAGATGGTCCCACTACACGGCTGAGGTATACAAAAGCACAAAGAGTACTGATGTAAGTCAGGCTTCTTACTCTCTTCATAACTGCTTGTACTAGACCTCTTAAGAGTTTGAATTTCCTGGGAAAGCATTGAAAGCCGATCTGACTGGGTGGGTGTTTCATCATCTTCTGGGTCTGGTGACTCCTGCATCATTTCTTCGATTTCTTCAATCACCTTCCAAAATATACAAACCACTGTTAATTAAATACACATAGGAAAAATGACCCACCTGTAACATGGCACTCATCTGAAGCAACCACAGTAGAAGTACACTAAATTCTCCATTAACCAACAGTGTGCAGGAGTCGGTGTTCTCAATAACAAAAATTGACTGTAAGAGTACACATGGTTTATCAAAAAAAAAAAAGTTACAATACACTAAACACAAAAATAAACAAAATATGATTTAATATGTCCATCAGGATTCAGTAGGCCCTATCAGATCTTGTAATGTCTGAGAAACAATGCTACAAACACATATATAATCTACTTCAGACATGCCAGAACCAGATCATAGTTAAAAGAAAGCAAGCGACAGAAGATTTACCATATACCACACCAAGTGCCCAATCTAAAGCTATTTAATGAAACTGACATAAAATTTAGAAAATACAACAGTGTAAAAAAATTTATATGAAAAGCAAGAAATTACCTCTATGGTAGCAAAATTTTCCTTTAACAGCAGGAAAAGAATTTCATATATTAATTCAATGGAAAATAAAGGTATATTTAATAATTACTTTAAATGTAGAAGTTTAAAGAGGAAAAAAAAGCTACACGAAAGCAGGAAAATTTCAGAAATATATCTGCTTTTGAAACAATGATCCACTGTCATACGCTGTGTCGCTCAAATCTTACAGCAGTTTCTTGTCCTGTTCCAAATTCCAGAAGTTGAGAAGGATACAGAACTCAGTGAAAATTGGCTATTTACAATAGCCAAAACATGGAAGCAACCTAAGTGTCCATCAACAGATAATCGGGTAAAGAAGGTGTGGTATATATATATACAATGGAATATTACTCAGCCATAAAAAAGAATGAAACAATGCCATTTGCAGTAACATGGATGGACCTAGAGATTATCACAATAAGTGAAGTACGTCAGAGAAAGAAATATTATATGATATCACTCATATGTGGAATCTAAAAAATAGTACAAATGAACTTATTTACAAAACAAACAGACTCACAGACACAGAATACAAACTTATGGTTACCAAAGGGGAAGGGGAGAGGGAGGGATAAATTAGGAGTATGGGATTAACAGATGCACACTACCATATATATAAACTAGATAAACAAGGATTTACTGTATAGCACAGGGAACTATATTCAATATATTGTGATAAATTATAGTGGAAAAGAATCTAAAGATACAGATATATACATACATATATAAACAAATCACTTTGCTGTATACCTGAAACTAACACAATATTGTAAATCAACTATACTTCAATAAAAATAATTTTTTTAAAAAATGGACCTAAGAGTTTAAAAAAACTATTTAAAATAATACAGCATGAATCATCGAGCCTAACGTATAACACTTAGCACTAAGGAAAAACAGGTAAACCTGAGCGAGTGGGGATTATGCTAATTAGTACGAAGAGTTTCCAAAATAGGCATTTTAAACAGGAAAATGAGACACTGAAACAGGCTACAGAATCTGTTTCTCTCGGTCCTTTTTTTTTTTTTAATTTATTTACTTATTTATGGCTGCGTTGGGTCTTCGTTGCTGTGCGCAGGCTTTCTCTAGTTGTGGAGAGTGGGGGCTACTCTTCGTTGCAGTGTGCAGGCTTCTTGTTGCGTTGGCTTCTCTTGTGGAGCACGGGCTCTAGGCACGTGGGCTTCAGTAGTTATGGATCATGGGCTCAGTAGTTGTGGCTCACGGGCTTAGTTGCTCCGCGGCATGTGGGATCTCCCCAGACCAGGGCTCGAACCCGTGTCCCCTACATTGGCAGGTGGATTCTTAACCACTGCACCACCAGGGAAGTCCTCTCTCAGTCTTAAAAGCAGAGATAGTTTATGGTTTTCAGGCAGAGCATGGAGGAGACAATAAACTTTCCCTGGAATATCAGGCTGTGCCGCACTCAGCCCTCTAACTTACTATCTTGTTTTTAAGCACCATGCTCTTTCCAAGCTTCAGACAATCCAACCACAAATATGACTAAGGAGCATCAAAATGACATATTTTTAACATACTCCTCCCAATCTTGCCACAATACCTCTCTTTACTGGCCTTGTCTTTCCAGCCTAAAAATACAGTGTGGTAGAACTCACAGTCCCAGTAGCCATGGAACACTTGACTTCACGAAGAACCTCTTGCACCACAGTTTGACAATACAGCAGAAGTGGGAAGAGTATTCAGAAAATGAGAAAGCTGATTCAACTGGTTTTAAATAAATACAGGGTTGACATTATTAGAGCATTCCACAGGACTAATGCTCACTTCTTTCCTGGATACACAGTAAAGACTTCTGATAAGTGCTAATGATTTCTACATGGGTTTTAGAGAAACTAGATAATTTCTGCACAGACATAGTTTGCCCATGTCTGGTTAAATGTAAAGAAAGAAGAAAATTCACAGGATTTTTTGATTCCAGTGTAAGCAATAACCCTCTTTTAAAGTAACCCACTGTACTGTTTTAACAATGCTTATCTTGGAAAATTGCATATATTGAAAAATCTTCCCAAGTAACATAATCCAACTGCTTCAGATTACATATACTTTCTTCTTTCCTCAGGAGAAAACTGTTAAGCCTGTATTACCAGAAAATACAATAGAAATAAGTAAATTCCAACACCCCATCACTTATGGCCACAATAAGAAATCGTTTTTCAGCCAAGGATCCCTTCCCTTGATGGATGGGATTCTCCTTTGTACCTGGTCTGCCGTGAAGAGGGGCTCGTCGTTAACGCAGGAGACGATGATTGAATGCATATCCAGCTGTTCTCGCAGCTCCTCATCGTCTGAGGTATCAAAGAGCAAGCTGTCACTCGTCTAAAAACAAAAACTACCCACCGTTAAGAGGAGGACATTCTGATCACAACTAAGTCGAAGCATCTGCGTAAAGGAGGCTGCAGAGGGAAGCATCTGCTGAGAGCTTCAAAAGGCAGATATTATTACAGCTGCTGTGTACCAGGCAGTGTGTGAGGTGCTCTGCATAGCCATCTCAAACAGAAATGAGAGGAATGTAGAATAAATATGAATTAAGGTGCTGTATATATCCCCTCTTGCCCAAACAGACACACACTTAGCTATTTATTCCAAGGGGAAGAGTGTCTAGGAAGTACAAAAATATATGGTGTTCGATAGCAATTTATAGGGAATTATAGCAAATGGGGGCGGCGGGAGACAGGGGCAAATGTTATTTAATTAATGATCTAATAGGAAGATTAGTATATGTACAATTTCCACAGAAAACATAGAAGTTAGTTTGCAAGTAACTAACTTTAACAGAGTAAAAGATAAGTAATCAACTCCCTGGCAGATGGGAACTGTCCACGCGGATCATACTGAGCCCTCCAGTTGAAAATCTATCTCTTCTTCCAAAAAAGAGTATTTCTAGGTTCCAAAAATATCTTTAAACCAAACTATGCTGGAGATTTTCTCTTTGCCTTACTACCGTTTCTCTCCCCAATCGTGCCCCCGGAGGCTGACCTTTATGGGCTGCATCAAAGGATGCCCTTGGCTTCTGGCTTCCAGGTGGGTTAACACACTGGTAGACACTAGCAGGAGACTGGAAGGCAGGAGGGGAAGGGCTGGGCATTTATTCTGCTGTCTCCCTCCCTACCAGATTCCAAAGGCTGCAGCTCCTGTCAAGCTGACCTCTCCCCCATAGCTACTCTCCCCAGGTTCTGGAAACTTCTCCCTCTCCTTACCTCTCTTCATGCCTAAGGGTGCTAAAGGGCTGCCTGCTGTTGCCACCACCAGGGTATTGCACCATGTCTACCTCATATGGTGTCTCTTAACCTGCCCACATGAATATCAACAGCCCCTATAATAATGACCTCACCTTTACTAACTATAAAGGCCTGACCTAGAAAACCCAGCAGATTAAAATGGACAAGTGATCATCTATCCATCATGACATGACCATTCAGACGATGAAAAGAACAAATTAGAACTCTGTTCATCAGAAGGAGTGGCACACTGAGTTCCCAAAGAACAAATGGGCAACTAGGAACTACGTAAGAAGCAACCGTGTAGTTCTAGCAGAGAGTACATAATTTAAAATATATATATTTTACCTGGGAAAATTATTTACCAGTACAGAGGATATATATAAAAATTGAAGGTACAGTTGGATGGACGTAGGTCCCTACTGCCTCCCTAGCTCCTCACAGGTCTGAAGTTTAATGGTGAATACACCCCACAGAATAAGAAACCTGCAGGTGAGAAGTGCAAGGAAAAACACTGACGTGCTGCCTTTCATAACATTAGGCTGGGAGGGGGGCCACATCAGCACTCCAGCTCTATCTGCTACCACATACTGCAATGCCATGCTGCACCACGGGGATGACACGCCCCCACATTAGATTTCTCACTGCACCATCAGGCTAGGAAAGGCCTGGACATGGCCTTCAACATATGAAATTTCAAAAAGCTGTGTGGGGGAAGGAAAAAAACCCTAAAAGCTTCCAGAGAGAAAAAACCATCACATTAAAAGGATCAGAAACCAACACGTCATTTGAATTCTCAACAGCAACAACAGAGAATTAAAAAACCAATGCAATTTCCACGTTTCAATAAATTCCACCCTAGAATCCTATATCCAGCTAAACTAACAATTCGGTAGGGGGTTAGAATAAAGAGATTTTCAGACATTCAATTTCTCAAAGAATGTACCTCTCAGGTACCCTTTCTCAGAAAACCACGCAGAGTATGTTCCATTAAAACCAGGAGGAAAACCAAAAAAGGAAGCAGACATAGGATCTAACACAAGAAAGAGATGAAGGGAATTCTTATAATGACAGTGAAGTAAAGATCCCAGAATGATGACTGTGGAGCTAAACTAGTGAGTAGCCAGTTCAGATTAGAATTGTTGCTGCAGAAGGAATTAAGAAAAGCATGAAAGAAAAAGAGAAAGAAAGCCTGACAGATTACCTAGTGTGTTTCACTTACTAAAATGACTTTTATGGCTCTGTTGAGGTTGAATTAGTGAGCTAATGATAACCTAAATCAACCACAAAAAGGCAATTATTACTACCTTAAGAAAAACAAAAAAACAAAAAAAAAGAGGACACGCAATCATAAAATGTACTTAAATGTGAACATTTATATAGTCAATAGAGAGCTTCCCTGGTGGCTCAGTGGTTAAGAATCCACCTGCCAATGCAGGGGACACGGGTTCAAGCCCTGGTCCAGGAAGATCCCACATGCTGCGGAGCAACTAAGCCCGTGAGCCACAACTACTGAGCCCCTGTGCCACAACCACTGAAGCCCGTGCGCCTAGAGCCCATGCTCCACAATAAAGAGAAGCCACTGCAATGAGAAGCCCGCACACCGCAATGAAGAGTAGCCCCCACTCGCCGCAACTAGAGAAAGCCCGCGAGCAGCAACAAAGACCCAACGCAGCCAAAAATAAATAAATTAATTAATTTTTAAAAGAAAGGTCAATATGAATTATGAAGGTTAATATAACCAAAAATTTTGACATAATTATATTGGGAAGATGAGGGAAGCAAAAGTTTTTGTGAGGGTTGTGGTTGGAGGGCTAGAGGGAAGACTTTGAGAGTGCTAAACCCTCATCCTCTGGGTAGAGAGTAAATGAATAAAGTCTAAAGTTGAATAAAATCAAGTAAAATGATAGGAGAATGTTATCTGCTGGATGAAAAGTTGAAGTAGTTGAAAGCGGTTGCCTCTGGTAAACGGAAGTCAAGCATTATGAGGTAAGTAGGGCAGAGGCTGCTTTTTCATGTTAAGTCCTATAGCTTTAGTTCACTTTTTTAAACTAGACAGTTATCCTGTTAATAAGAAAGGAGAAAGGTCAAGAGATGTGGCTCTTGATGAGAGAGGATGTTTGATTTCAAGATAGTAGAAGTGGAGATGAAAAGTGCCACACGAGGGTGTACGATGATGTAGAGTACCTAACAATTACATTCACTGATCCTAAAACTTCAACACCCTCCCCCAAAATCACAACTCTATGTTGTGACTTGAGGACCATAGTTTTGTCTTATTTTTCCCCCTTATACCAAGTGAAAGTTTTAATTTTAAAATTACTCCTAAGGCAGCCATTATTATCTTCTGTTTCTACTCTTGAAGATAAAAAGGTGCATTAAACAAAGTCCCTGTCCCTGAAGAAATCCTCATGATAGAAGGAAAAACACGGCACAGGGGATGTTCCTAAGGCAAAATGATTCAGAAGCATTCTATCACATAAGCATGATCAAGAATGGCACTGGATTTAGAACAGGTTTACAGCTATTGCCAACACACGAGTGATACCAATAAGCCATTAGAATAAATTTCCATGACAACAGAAATAATGATCCCAGACCATCTTTCCAGAGAGGGAGCCAAGCCCATTCCCCACAGAGATGGCATATGCTAAGGGCTGGAATCCCTTTCGGGCTTTGAAAACTAACCTTGGCTGTCATGGGTATCATCATTCACGCTCCCATTCGGCATCAATGTGCCTCTTTGCCAAGCATTCCCATCACTCCTTCCTATGCCAGGTTTAGATACAGAGCCATGGTTCTGTTTCCCTCTATAAAACTGAAGCTGCCTCAAATGGAAAAAATGTGCCCATGTAAGAACTTGGAATGTACCAGTTGCCTTCCTCTAGAAAAGACCCATCAAATTTAGAAGTGTGCCATCTTAAACATCAATGAAAAAAACTTAAAAACAAATCTAGGGAACTATGGTTTCCTGTTTTCCTCATCCTAACGAAAAAGAAACCTCTTCCCCTTTTGTCAAAAATTTCATATAGGGGACTTCCCTGGTGGCACAATGGTTAAGAATCCGCCTGCCAATGCAGGGGACAAAGGTTCGAGCCCTGGTCCGGGAAGATCCCACATGCCGTGGAGCAACTAAGCCCGTGCGCCACAACTACTGAGTCTGCGCTCTAGAGCCTGTGAGCCACAACTACTGAACCCACGTGCTACAACCACTGAAGCCCATGCTCCACAATGAAAGAAGCCACCGCAATGAGAAGCCTGCGCGTCACAACGAAGAGTAGCCCTCACTCACCTCAACTAGAGAAAGCCTACGCGCAGCAACAAAAACCCAACACTGCCAAAAAATAAATAAATAAAATAAATTAAAAAAAAATTTCATATAGACACTGTTATACAACTGGAATAATCTAAAGAATGCTTCTGGGGCTTCCCTGGTGGTGCAGTGGTTGAGAGTCTGCCTGCCGATGCAGGGGACACACGTTTGTGCCCCGGTCCGGGAAGATCCCACATGTCGTGTAGCGGCTGGGCCTGTGAGCCATGGCCGCTGAGCCTGCGCGTCCGGAGCTTGTGCTCCGCAACGGGAGAGGCCACAACAGTGAGAGGCCCGCGTACCACAAAAAAAAACAAAAAACAAAAAACACAAAAAACATTAATTATATGCTACCTAATAACATGGTTGCTTCTTATGTCATACCTTGTTCTTCAGGAACTTAATGTGTGCTATTCATTCCTGAGGACTAGACTTCTCATCTCAGTTGTATTCATCACCTGGGTAGTCATGTCAAGACAGACAGATGTTAGATGATCACTTGTCCATTTTAACTTGCTGAGTTTTCCAGGTAAGGGTTTCACAACCAGTACTAGTACTAAACTCCACATCATTACTAATCACTACCCTTGGCTATGCCATTGCTCTGGCATTGAAAACAGTCAAAAGGCAGATAAAGGGAGTGACGTCCCCAGAGGTAACCAAATAACAATATTCATTGAAACTGGATTAGAGTGTTCCATTCATGCTACTAATGTACTTCCCTTTGAAACTATGAAAAGATCTCTTCTCTACTATTTTTTAATATGTCAAACAAAAAAGTACTCATTGACTGGCTATTGTGGATTCAATACTATGTTAAATAATATAGAAAACATTTTTAAAACACTTTCCACCATGGTGTCTGAACTTATATAGCCTCACTGATGAGATTATTCATTTGTTCACTCAACAAACATCTGTCTTAGTAATCAGTATGTGCCAGGCACAGTGGTGGTTACTGAAAGACAAATACAAAGATACCTACCAGGAGGTTACAATCTAATGACAGACCCAGATATATAATAAAAGAGAACACAAATAATGATTTGAGACACGGACAAAGCGCTGTGAGGACCAGCTTGCAGGAGACTAGGGGGCTAAATTCTGTGGGACAGATAAGTCCTTTACGATTTTCACACCCCAACAAGCGTAACCGATTCCCACAGAGAGGAGTGCATTTTCCTTCCGTGCCAGGATTGAGGCCATGGCAAAATGACCATCTGTCAGAGACACTGTAGATGGGAATTCCCCCCAAATGAGAGACTGGATTAAGTGTCCTTTAAAGTCCCTTCCAACTCTAAAATTATATAATTCCATGAGATCAGCAAAGGCTAAAACAGTAATAGGAAGCTTCAGAGAGGAAGGGAAACTTGAACTAAGCCCAGAATGATAGCTAAGATGCAAATAAACACAAGACAGATCATAAAATATTTTGTTTTATTCCTTTCCCTAAATGTATGTCAGGTCAGCCTGCAAAACAGCTTAAGGGGATTAATAATTGGAACAAATAATAAATCCTATATCTACTAGAATACAAAGAAATATAGTCAGAATTATATATTTTATGAGAAAATAGTAGGGAGCAAGCTTTTCTGAATCACATTTTTAAGAAAATCATTTCAGAAAATGATTTAAAATACTCACAGCCCTACTGCATTATACTCCCAGTAATTGCACAAATACACTTAATGAAATACAGAGCATGCTAAAAGACCTGGCATGAGCTTACACTGCTATTTGATGAAGAATTTAAAGAGTCAGGCCCTGAAACTCCCATTTGGCCTCGTTTCTCATCAGTTTTAAACCACACTGTGATTTTCCACTTAAAGCAATTCTCTTCGTTTTTCTGTCCGCCTTGTTGTCCTATCACCTGTGCTCACACTTCTTACTCAAGGTGTCTTCACTTTCAGTTCCAAGACATATATAGAAGCCTCCAACAGTTAGCCAAGAACACATTAAAAAGCCAAGAACTGAAATCTTTTAAAGGTTCCCCAATGTTCACAGAGAAACACAATCTTCAGACGATATGTCACATCTAGCAAGTCATTAAATTCTTCAGAAAGTTAACTCTCTGTAGATATTCCAGTACCCTCTATATATTAAATCAAAGGCTAGGGTTCTTACTGACTGTTCTCAGCACATCAAAATTGTTATTTAAGCTGGAAAAAAATGCTGATCGTTGCTGTTCATACACAGGTGATGAAAATTTACCTAAACATAAAAAAGTTGAGTGTGTGCTGGGGAAGAATTGGAGGGAAGTGCTAGCAAGCTGACAGTAGCAGAACCGAGATGGCAAAAGAGGGCCACTCCAATTGCCATAAGCTTGGAAATAAGAAGCAACTCAACCAATTGTGGTTAAACAGAAATGCTACTTTTTAGCTCCATTATGAGAATCAGTTATTCAGAAACTACTGGTGCAATTCCTAACTTACCCTTTTTTCTGAGAGGTTCAGAGTAAGCAAATGCAAGGTCCTAGTATGGGATGACTTCCAGTCTACAGGCATTACATTTCCGTAATTATCTGTCAGGGCATTCCAAATCCTTAAAAAGAAGAAAACTACAATCAGTGAAACTTAACATTCTGTACGTCATTATTAAACAGATACCTAGTACTACAGTGAAAGAGAGAACAAAAAGCATCAGAGCAAAGAAACAGGAGGCTATTGTTTCTCAGAAAAGCATCAACAAAGTAGAGGCTCCAGGGCTTCCCTGGTGGCGCAGTGGTTGAGAGTCCGCCTGCTGATGCAGGGGAAACGGGTTCGTGCCCCGGTCCGGGAAGATCCCACATGCCGCGGAGCGGCTGGGCCCGTGAGCCATGGCCGCTGAACCTGCGCATCCAGAGCCTGTGCTCCGCAATGGGAGAGGCCACGACAGTGAGAGGCCCGCTACCGCAAAAAAAAAAAAAAAAAAAAAAAGTAGAGGCTCCAGAATAAGACAAAAGAAAAATCCTATCATTGGGCCTGACAAGAAGTCCTGAGGGAAGGTGACAGGACATAGAAAACTCTCACAAAGTCGAGAGCTGACATTTCCACTGTATCGTGTGCCAGGCTCTAAGTAAGCAATTTACATATATTCTAAGCAATTTACATACATTAACTCATTTAATCCTCAAAAACAGTATTATGAAGAACAGTTATTATCCCCATTTGACAGACAGAAACTAAAGCACAGGAAGGTTAAATAATGTTTCTCAAGCCCAAAGAGGTAGTAAATACACTGTGCTTTATACTTATTTTTCTCTTGTAACTTCCGAACATATAGACTATTTCATAGAATGAATAATCTCTCTCTAACCAAAGAGAAAGAATTTTCTGGAGAAAGAATTCAGTCTCAATGTGAGACTAGGGTTTAATATCTAATTTATAATAGGCTAAGACTAAGATAAGATGAAAAGGGAAAGAAAGGGAGTTCACAATAAAATGCAGATTATACCCAGTGCAGTTACCCTTCCTTATTATCAAACAGCATTTTGGGGAGGCAACAGGGTAAAATGAAAAGGGTACTGGACTAAATTCAGAAAACAGAGTTGTCTACATTCATCCTCAATGTGTCTTTGACTATGTCCCTTAACCTCTGTAGGTATTAGCTGGACTTTTTAAAATGAGAAGCTTGGACAAGAATAGCAGACATTCCTTCCAGCTCTATTACTCTAAGCATTAATTCAAATGAGTTGTATTGAGAAAAGTCCCAAACCACAATGGAAAAAGGACTGCAAACTCCAATTTCATGACCAAAATTCATTTCAGTCCCAAAATATTAACCAGCATTTTTGTTAAATGACATTATATGAAAAACATGAGTTCAGAAATATAAATGAGATGAAATTTAATTAGGGTAAGTAAAGTTAAACACTACACATATAAGCTACTTAATGGCCAGAGATACTCACATAGAAGTCATAAAGAAAAAAACAACAAAAAAAACACCACCCTAACATTTATAACAGGTATCCAATTGTGAATAAGCCACTAAAAAATTGGGTGGGTCTCTTTTCCAAGCATGTAAGATACTAGGATACAAAAACAAGACCACCAGGGACATAAAAATAAGAATGCAAGCTTTAAAATAGAGAAACAACATACTGATTTAATGAATTGGGATTTGGTGCTAAAGAGAAGAAGCAATGTGACCACAACTGCCAAAAATCCCAAAATGATGTTTGGCTTTGGAATGCACATTGGCCGCAATGAAAATGTGAACCCAAAAAGCTCTAGAAAACTGGCTCATTTACCCAGAAAATCTCCCATATGCATGGTTCATTCCTATCCTCCTCTCTGCAGGAATCATCTCCTCTAATGCCAGTATGCTCAAATTGGAAACAACACTTCTGGATGCTAAACTTGCTGGGTTTCTGGCCCACATCTTCCTGGGTAAAAGATTTGCAAATACTGAATAACTGACCATGTATCTAACCCTGGGTAGGAACTACTAGCATATCCTAGTAGGTGAAAACAGTCCAGAGTTTTTGAGGTTTGTTTTGTCTGCTTGTTTGCTCCTTCTTAAATGAGGCTATAATAAAAGGACAAGTGGAGTGGAAGATTTCATGTAGAACTGACTGTGGGTGAAGTTGATCTACCAAGAAAATGAAGCACAATTCACAGTCCTCTATCTTCACCAGGGCCAGAACATTTGTGGTTGGAAGGACATAGGGCCGAGTTAACTGAAAGATATGTAGAATTCTCCAGTCAAGACATGAACTGCCTTGGTCCTTATCATAAAGTATTACAGCCAGTCATAAACAACTAGCAGGGCAGCTCTTTTCCAAAGGTCAAAGTGCTGCTGACATTGAATCCCACACCAGACCCTTCTAAAGTAAAACTTTAGCAGATAAGCACAATCTGTATTTAACCAAAACTAAAACCGGGACTCAGAAGTGAAATAAATTGCCCTAAGGCAAGGCACTATCTGGGTGAAAGAATTCTCAGCTGTCTCTAGTCAAAGAAACAGGAATGGACTCTATCAAGCAATGGAGAGCAGATTTATGCCATAGAATAGGGACAATGAGAGTGGTGAGCAACCCCAGCTCAGAAAAGAGAGACAGAGATTTCTTATGCATTCCCAAATCAAGAGACATGCTGTACCACCAACATAACATCTACTATCTACTAAACCATTATCAAGAGTAACAAAACTTTTAAGTTTTATATCAACTGAAGATTTAAGCAAAGGCTAAAGTACGCTACTTTTCAGACAGTACAGGTGATGCAAAAATAAGGAATCTTATCTGTGTACAAACCACTAATCTGTTTTGAGAAGTTATTCTTGATAAACCCAAATATATAATAAATACAATTTTAAAATCCAGAGAATGTCCTGAGTCTAGTGATTCCGAGTATATAAATCTATGTATAACACTACCTTCTCTTTGGGAATAGACTGTTTAAAATGTCATCTTTTGCCACTGATTACATGCATATCTGTGTGTATAATATCCAACCAAAAACGTTTCCTTTTATGCCTGGGCAGAACACTGTACAGAGGCAGCAATGAAACGATATGGTCTCCAAGCATAGCTGGGCCTGAACCACTGCTATGTTTACAGGCCCCCATTCCCAACCCCCTCTTCCTGATAAATCTTCTGATTCACAGAGGAAACTGACAAGCCCCTTTCTATGCCCAAGAATCCTTCTCTCAAGAATTCTTCCCTGACCCCTCCATCCCTTCAATGCTCTGAAAACCCACCCCTACCCACAACCTCAGTGTTTACTCCATAATTTCACCCTCAGCCTCTCCAGGGCTCCTCTCCCCCTACATTACAATATTGTCAAATTCCCTCACTCTCATCATTCCTTTCTGTATCTTCTGGAGTAAAACTATGGTACATAATTACAGCCCTTATCTAACCAAATTATAACTGGGTTTCTGGGCAGTTAAATAACCTCTGTCCCTCCATTCCCCTAGCTCTCATAAAGCCCTGCGAATTTCCTATCATTGCACTTAGATGATTCTGTAATAATTACCTGTTTATGCATTGGTCTCCCTACCAGACTAGGAGATCCTTGCTATTAATAACCAGAGCTTTTGCCTCTGTGGGAACTCACACTCAACCTGGGCTCTCAGATGGAGCCAATAAATTCCTGTGGCAAAAACGCTGCTGCAACGTCAGTACCTTTGCATGTGCTATATCCCTGAGCTAGAATGCTAGACCTTTTTTCACCTGCCAGGCAAACTCCCACTCACCCATCAGGGTCGTTTTCACACTTCTTTCCCTATGAAGTCCTTCCTGACTCTCCCCCTCACCCCCTCTCCCTCTATATTTTGTACATATATCCATTAGAGCGTTTGTCACACCCATACAAATGTTTGTTTACAAATCTAGCTCCCACCCTAGATTGCCCTCTGCTTGAGAGGGGTAATGTCCAGTCATCTTGGTATTCCCAGTGAGAAGCAGCCTCTGGCACGTAGCAGGTGCTTAAAAAATGCTGGTTGAATGAATGAATGTCTACACATGTGCCCGAGGAGATACTATCTCTAACTACGGGGCTCTGTACAAGACTCCGCTCCAAACCAAACAGGGATTGGTTTCTAGGAAGGAGGAGGACGTTTAAGGGGTCGTTGGGGGGCAGGGGAGCAGGGGATTTAAATCGCCAGGGGCGCAAAGGCCTAAAGCCCCAAGGAAAGAGATAGGAGAACACGGAGGGGCGGGACCCCGGAGTTGAAGGAGGCGGAAGGAGGGTGAGGGGAGGAGCCTGCGGCCAGAGTCCCGCCGAGGCTGCTGACTGAGGGCCGGCGGGCAGGGCGAGGGGCTGGACGAGGGGCAGAGGAGGCTCCCGCCCGCGACCCGCACTCACTCGTCCCCCTGCAGGAGGCTGCACTCGGTGATGGGCCGCACGGCCGCCCTGGGGGGCTCGGCACCCGGACCGGAGGGACGGAAACACAGGCTCAGCTTTTCCTCCAGGCTGCAGGCCAGCGCTGGGAAACCATCGCCTCCCCCGCCCGGCCCTGCTTCGGCCTCGGGGCTCGCGTTACAGTTCTCCTGGTCCTGGAGGCTCAGGGCCGGCTCCTGGAACTCATAGAAATCCTGCCAGTCCCCGTCCGCCGCCATCGCCGCCTGGTGCAGTCGCGCGCCCCGCCCCAGCCCGCCCCAGCCCCGCAGTCTGGCCCCGCCCCCGAAGCTCCGCACCGCCCCCGAAGCACCGCACCGCCCGAGGCCCCACCCCCCTACCTCCGGCGGAGTCTTGGACCTGTCCCGGGCCTCGCAGCCCCGGGGTCTTCCCTTCTCCTGAGTCTTCTTTGAGTTGAGAGCTGGTCCCGGTAGAAAGGAAAACTTTAACTGCGTTGAGTCACTTCCTATAGTCTATCATTCAGGAATAGCTTTACTCTAAGATTTCCTTAGTGGGAACCTGGCCTAAATGTGGCTAAAATAAAGGACTTCTTTAAACTTGCACCCGGTGTCACATTACTCCCCAAATCATTTCCCCAAAGTAACCTGGCTCCTTTGGTAACTTTTCAACCAGAAAAACAGCCATTGTCACTTGGAAATGCTTAAATGGTACCAAAATTCATTCCACAAATATTTTATGTCTCCCACGTGTAAAGCACGTGCTAGACCCTCTGCAACATACAAAGATGAACAATTATGCGAGTTAATATTTGCAAAGCACTTGGAACAGTGCCTGACAGTAAGTACCAAATGTGTATGTTTTATAACTAATATATGACTGCTCCCTGCAACGGGCTTACAATGCAGTTAGAGCGATAAAACTGGAAAGCGTTTATACCAAAAAGTATAACTGGGAGTAGAGAGTTACTGTTTAACGTGTATTGAATTTGTTTTGCAAGATGAAGAGCATTGGAGATGGTTACTCAAGAATATAAATGTACTTAATACCACTAAACTGTACAATTAAATATGGTTAAGATGGTAATTTTATGTTATGTGTATTTTACCATCAGAAAAAAAATTAGGGGAAAAGATATAATTCTAAGGGAGTGTGAATATGTAGAAGCAACAAATACCTAGGAGCTGATAGAAGCAGTATCTTTGGACTGCAGTAATCAAATACTTCCTTTAGGAATCAGAACATAGTTGGGTCATAAAAGATGAATTCCTATTCTGAAAAATAAATACGAAGTTAATAATAGAAAATAAGATTTTCCCAGTATGCTCTGTCCATGTCTTGACAACATGGAAACCTATCCTCAAGAATACACGTTAGGGGCTTCCCTGGTGCCGCAGTGGTTGAGAACCTGCCTGCTAATGCAGGGGACACGGGTTCGAGCCCTGGTCTGGGAAGATCCCACATGCTGCGGAGCAACTAGGCCCGTGAGCCACAGCTACTGAGCCTGCGCGCCTGGAGCTTGTGCTCTGCATCAAGAGAGGCCCGCGCACCGCGAGGAAGAGTGGCCCCCGCTTGCCGCAACTAGAGAAAGCCCTCACGCAGAAATGAAGACCCAACACAGCCAAAAATAAATAAATAAATAAATAATTTTTAAAAAAGAATACATGTTAATACCAAAATTTCCTATTTACCATTCTGATAAATTTTGTCTCGTATTTCAGTGATTTGTCCCATATTTAACAAGATACTTCTATAAATCAAGCCTAAGGAACTGTTGCTAATTACTTTAAAGGCAATATCATTACCTTCCCATTTCCTTTGAAACCATGAAGGGAGGAGATGTTGAGCTCTACCAAGCCAAGAGCTAGAACTAATTACTCAATGGTTAATAGCTTTGGGGTTGATGAGAAAACATTAGCTCAGCTGACATTCACCTATTTGAATATTACTCAAAAGTGATACTCTAAATGTATCAAAGATCTATTTTTCTCTAGGTATTGGGCTAGAGTCATGAGAAACTATGGAACTGACTCAAACTCTTCTAATTATGTACATAGCTAAGGCAAAAAATAATTTTTTTCTTGACCTGTATTTCCATTTACCTGTGTGGCATGTGTATGTTTGTTAGTGGAAATCAAAATTACTTACTCTTCCCACCCAAATGTAACAACTGTCAAATTTTTCATATGCCTGCAAATAAATTGCTATTGGGTTAGCTTTAGTGGTCTCAGAATTTTATTTTAGTCAAATTTTCCACATAGGAGGCTTTTTACTTTTAATTAAATGCAAAGCACCTGGTATCACCCCAGACACTTTGAATACCCCATTGCAAAAACAAGATTTGAATCACTTTTCTTATTTATATTAGCACACCTATAGTAATCTTGGCACTCAACACAATCTATAAAAGTGCTCCCCAAAAACGTGCCTAGGAGAAAACTGCTCCTTTATGGGGAAAGAGCAATGAGACTAGAAAGAAACTATAGTATGGAATAAAATGTTAATTGGTGCTTCTGTAGATTTTAAATAATGACCGTAAACATGAAAAAGGAACAACAGAAAAGTTTAAATGGTAAAACATTCATAACCAGGTTAAATTATAAAGTAGCAGTACTTCAAAGCCTTCCACACACCTCTCTCCCCATGGGGTACCTGAGGGCTGCAGAGAGCTCCACAGCTTCAAGGACATCCAGCAGGAGTCTGTATTCCACCCGGTTGTGGCCTCAATTCCTTATGCCTGCTCTTTCCTTTAGTCCTTTTGGTCTTCCAGTCAAACTGCTTTTTTTTTTTTTTAAGAAAATCCAGCTCCCAGTTACATTTGTTACAGAACCAGGTTCATTTTGCCTGACCAGCAGCAAGCAAAAGCACTGAAATGCCAGGAAACAGAGGGTTTATTCACAAGGCAGTCAAAGTAGAGACAGAACCAGCCTCAAACCCGCGTCAGGAAGACAAGGGGCTTGGGGTATTTATGAGATAAAGACTAAAGGAGCAGGGCAGTCTGAGGCGTTGGGGAGGGTGGGGGTGGGGCCTAAGGAGCCTGACTGAAAAAAGGTGTGGTTAATCTGTGCAGGTGGAACTAAACTACAGGCCTCTGCAGGTTCAGAAGTGGAGGCACTTAGCACAAACTGAGGGTGGAGTTTTTAGCCCTCTAACATCAAAAGGTCACCCAGCAGGCATGCCTCGTTGGAGGGTGGGTGGTCCTACCCAATCTTAACCAGCTCATCTGGAACTAGACACACCTGACACCAATTCCTGGAAAACGACTTGGGCAAACATCTTACTGTTTAGGCTACATGCAGCTTACAGGGCCTGCAAGTCTTTTTAACAACAATTAAAATGACCTTGATTGGTGAAGGCAAGTTACAGGTGAAATGGATTTAACTAATGATTACCTACAGTTTCACTACTCCCTAAACCTCCTCATTTAATAATTTCCTGACAGCAACCTTAGCCCACTTTCCAGCAACTCTTCTTCCCATCAGCTAAATTCTAGCTTCCTAACGTTGCCACAGATCTGGCCAAACCATACGCTTCCTGCCAGTCTCACCTGTTTAGTTCACTCCATCAACACCCAAAGGCTTCTGATTAAGAAGAGGTCCCCTCACTTCACTGTATCTCACATGACCTAATTCTACTAATTTGTCCACCGAAATCTATTTATTTCAGGCTTTTATTTCCTAGAGAGCAGATAAATATGAACACGTGTAAACATGCTTGCTCACTCCATGTATTAAGAAAACTTAGCCTATAGAGTGAATTTTCAGCACTTGATTCAAAATTAGATAATATAGAGTAAGTTCTAAAGAGAGCTTCATGGCACTTGGGTATTATGCTCAGATTAATCATTCAAGATGGAAAAAGTTACTTCTCTTGTTTGACAACGTTATTTAAATTTTGCACATATATAGTGTATCACAGTGAAAATTTAAGTAACAAATAATAGAAAAGTAGATTATTCAACATATAGACCACCTAAACATTTAATTAATCAGAAAATATAAGAACTGCAAAAGAAAGAAACAAACCATTGAACACAGGACCAGAAAACACCTGGCTCTTAAAGTATCACACAAGCAAATGCTGAAGGCATTATACAGCAAGAGTAAGACAATGAGAATGTATATACATGAAAATTCCTTGAGAAAAGCTAAGCTAATGGCTAAGTTTATTCAATAACAAGGTTAAAAATAAGTAAATAAAAACAGAGCTGACAAAACAAAAGTAAGAAGAATTGAGAAATCCATATGTTGAACCGAGAATTTAAGGAAAGGTTGCTGGTTTTCCAAAAAAGGAAAGGGTGGGCTCTTTCCATTTTGCCTCTATTAAAAAAAAAACAAAAAACAAGAAACTTTTGAGTAATCAAAATATCACAATGTAGGCTTTTTTATTAAAGAGTATTTAATTCTAATTGTCTAAGTTTGTTAGTGATGAATCTTTAATTTTAATGATCAGTTCGGAGTCTTGATCAGGCAGAACGTGATCAAGGGTCTGTGGAAACAGAGCTACACCACCAAGAGAAGGAACCAAGGTGACTGGCCATGGCCACAGCCTTACAAGGTATCAAAATAACTGAGTAGGAAAGACAGTGCCAAGTATATACCTGGCTGTGTTCTGGGTAGTCAAATGCTGGTCTCGAAAAATTAATGGAAACAACTATTAGCAGCGGTTATTTATCTAACATTATGACAGCTCTAACAATTTAACCTTCAAGGATCCTGTTATGGAAAGCACCCAGTGCACATTCTAAACTGCCTAAATTCTCTGTTTTGGAATATTCTTAATCTTCTCATCTGAAATTAAGATCATGCAGAGTTGAATATGCCAAATTTTATCTAATTTTTTTTTTTTTTTGAGGACTTGCAGTATTCTGTGCACGGAGGCATCTTGGGATGGTGAAGCCCTCTCTGTTCCCTCTTTTCTATGATTGTCAGTACTGTATGCCCTCACTATTCATCTTATCATAGAACAAAGAACGAGGAGTGGAAACTCTTCCTCCCACAAACAAGAGGAAGAGGCTACACGTGGCTCTTAAAATTTGTAGAAGAATATTCTTGCCTCCTTTAGGACTATGAGTAAGACAAAATATGAACAAAAGAACTATAACAATGGGAATGTAATATATTCTCTATTATTTCTTCTCTTCAGAAGATTGTGATCTCGGTCTTTCCACATCAACATTCATCTCTAACTTTCCCACAGGAAAGTTGGTCCTAACCTTAATCATTCAAGATGACATTTCTGTGCACAAGTAACCTGAGTTCAGTACCTCTGTCACTGGGGTCCCTGTATGTATTTCAGCATCTTTGTCTCCCGGAGCCTATCTTGCCCAGATTTCCTGAACCCTTTATTCTGAATTCTTTGTCTCATTACCAACCAAGATCATTCAGGTCTAAAAAATTCTCAAAATTAATCCACTGTGGCAGAAAGCAGATGGTCGGTGCCCGGGTCATGGGATGGTTTGGGGTAGGAGAATTAACTGCAAAAGGACACAAGGAAAACTTCTGGAGTAATGGAAAAACTCTATGACTTGATGATAATGGTGACTATGTAGGTGTATACATTTATCAAACAGTAACCTTAAAACAAGTACATTTTATTGCATGTAAATCTAACTTTATAAAATTTTTTAAGGTGTGGCTTTATAGCCAAAAAAATGGAAACAACCCAAATGTACACAGACAAATGAATGCATAAGCAAAATAGGGTGTGTGTATATATATATGTATATATGCAATGGAATATTATTCAGCCTTAAAAAGGAAAGTAATTCTGACACATGCTACAACATGGATGAACCTTGAAGACATTATGCTAAGTGAAGCCAGACACAAAAGAATAAATACCATATGCACTTATACAAGGTACCTAGAGTAGTCAAAATCATGGAGTCAGAAAGTAGAATGGTGGTTGCTAGGGGCTGAGAGGAGGGGGAAAGGGGGAATTAGTGTTTCATGGGTACAGAGTTTCCATTTGGGAGGATTAAAAAATTCTGGAGATGGATAGTGGTGATGACTGCACACACTGTAAATGAACTTAACTCACGGAACACCTAAAAATGGTAAAATGATCATGTTTATGCTATGTATATTTAACCACAATTTTTTCTAAACAGAGTGGCTTTATTGAATCGGTTGTTAGAATTGCCCTGTACAGATATGCCCTGCTTATTCAACATCTGATCTCTTTGAAGTGGATTCAAATCAGAAATTTAAAATTAGTTCATACACTGTATGGAGTAATTGTTGATGGACTGTTAACTTGTTAATTATCTCTTCTATCTTACTTTTTGATTCAAACTGTATTTTATGCTGCAATTATATACATTGACTTCACTAGAAAGTAATGCAAGATTGATAAAATCGACTGTTGTCATTTGAAGACTTGAGTTTGAGGGGCTAACTCTGAGGAGAAGAAATTCAGTAGAGATGGAAATCTCTCGGGCCCAACACAGGAAAAAAAATAAAGAAAAGAGGAAAAGGTGCCTTCAAGAAAACAGACCAAGTCCACCTCCTATTGAATTGGCAGGGTGGGGGACTAAAAAGTAAAAATAAGCTCTACTGAGCACAACAACAGTCTGTCAGAAGGTGACACTGGGGAAGACTGACAGCACATTCATTCAGGGGACCAGGTGGCATTAATAGAGGCTCCTCCAGATATATAGTAAGACATAGATGCAGACGGTTCATAGGAGTTTGCAACTGAAGAGAAACCAGGAGGCTTGGATCACATTTGGACGAGCTCAATGGATTCTGTAAATAATTATACTTTTTGTCTGATCCAGGTCGCACATTTTATGTTCACCATATGCATTATGTTCTATTTTCTGGTATACGTATTAATATAAATTTCTTATAAGGGTATTTCCACAGTCTCAAGAGTGTTAGGACGGGGAACCACAGCACCCAGCAGTACTCCATGAAATCAGCTGGAGGAGTCCTCCAAAATTTGACCGATGAGGGTATTACAAGAATAAGTATTAAAATTGGAGTGTCTGTCTTTGGACTTTTATTTTCTCGGGTCTTTGTCTTCGACTTGCTTTTTCCCTCCGAAATTTTGTTTCCAGAGATGTTGACATTTCTCTTGCTATCTTTAGAGAAGGAAAATTTCATTGTGAGTGGGGTTGGGATGGGCTGAGACTGGGGGGGGGGGTATATCTGTTCTATATGTTACATTATATATATATATACATATATATATATATATATATTTTTTTTTTTTTGCAGTACGCGGGCCTCTCACTGTTGTGGCCTCTCCCATTGCGGAGCACAGGCTCCGGACGCGCAGGCTCAGCAGCCATGGCTCACGGGCCTAGCCGCTCTGTGGCATGTGGAATCTTCCCAGACCGGGGCACGAACCCGTGTCCCCTGCATCGGCAGGCGGACTCTCAACCACTGCGCCACCAGGGAAGCCCTACATTATAATTTTTTAAAGCTGTAAATTTAACAGGGTTTTTCTTTTCTTTTTTTTTTAAAGAGTAGTCAAAATGTCTCGACATTTAAGGAGCTGCACCAATATTGCTGCATCCAAAAAGCCTCATCAAAATGTTCTGGATCTAAATAAATAAACCACTTAAGTCAGATAGGGCTTGGATCTGCAAAAGCAAAGCAAAGTGGCCTATTAAGATAATTATTTACATAATTTAAGCAAACACACACATAACTGCTTAATTTTCTGCTTGATTTGACTAGGGTAGACTCAGAAGTGAGCTAATTGTTTCTAATCTTGTATCAGAGGGTTAAGACTAGGTGTCTTGGGAATTCCATGCTGTTTTTTAAAGAAAGAAAGGTTACTTTTATTCCACATCATAAAGAGAGAGTAGCTTTGTCATGGTGAAGGGCTGATTTGCTCTTTGGAAGACTGGATGAGTGTACACCCTGAATGATCCTGAGTCTCACCAGACAGGGTGTTCCAACGGAACTAGCTCAGTCATTCCCGCTCTGTGACCCAACACTCCAAGTACTGCTGCTGCCTCAACTCAGCAGATGAGTGGTATTTGAGAGGACAAGCATGTTCAGGGCTTTACCCAGAGGGGCCAGCTAACCCCAGCCTCTGCCTCCTCCTCCTGTCATGGAATGAGTTGTGTTCCCCCCATATTCATGTTGAAGTCTCAACCCCTAGTACATCAGACTATGACTGCACAGACTGTCCCCAACTTGCCATGGTTCAGCTTAGGATCTTTAGACTTTACAAAGGTGCACAAGCAATACACATTCAGTCAAAACCATACTTCAGATTTTGAATTTTGATCTTTTCCCGAACTAGTGATATGTGGTCTGACACTCATGATGCTGGGCAGCGGCAGCTCCCAGCAGCTCCCAGTCAACCACGTGATCACAAGTGTGAACAACCAATACACTTGCACCCATTTTGGACCCACACAATCATTCTGTTTTTCACTTTCAGTACAGTATTCAATGAATTACATGAGATATCCAACACTTTCTTATAAAATAGACTGTGTTAGATGATTTTGCCCAACTACTGGCTAATATAAGTGTTCTGAGCGTCTTTAAGGTTAAGGCTAAGCGATGATGTTTGGTGAGTTAGGTGAATTAAATGCATTTTCAAATTAATATTTTCAACTTACAATGGGCTTATCAGAATATAACCCCATTGTAAGTCAAGGAAGAGCTGTATTTGGGGATAAAACCTTTAAAGAGGTGATTAAGTTCAAATGAGGTAGCTGGGGTAGGGCCCTAATCCAATATGACCGGTGTCCTCATGAGAAGAGGAAGGGGTGCATAATGAAAAGACTATGTGGAGCTTCCCTGGTGGCGCAGTGGTTGAGAGTCCGCCTGCCGATGCAGGGGGCACAGGTTCATGCCCCGGTCCGGGAAGATCCCACATGCCGCGAAGAGGCTGGGCCCATGAGCCATGGCCGCTGAGCCTGCGCGTCTGGAGCCTGTGCTCCACAACGGGAGAGGCCACAACAGTGAGAGGCCCGTGTACCGCAAAAAAAAAAAAAAAAAAAAAAGACTATGTGAAGACACAGTGAGATGGTGGCCATCTGCAAGCCAAGGAGGGAGACCTCAGAAGAAACCACCCTGCTGACACCGTGATCTTTGACTTCTAGCCTCCAGAACTGTGAGGAAATAAATTTCAGTTGTTTAAGCCACCAAATCTTTGGTATTTTGTTATGGCAGCCCTAGCAAACAAACACACCTCCCCACGTCAGACCAGTGGTTTCTGAGAGTCTCCTCTTGAGCTCAGGACAGATATGATTCCGTTCCTTCTTCTGAGTATTGGTCTCTCCTAGAAATAACAGTAACAGAATGTTAAATGGGTGAATTACGAATAAAGAGCAGAGTCAGACCTTTCCCTGTATCCCATTACTCATCTATAGGAGAGAAGACTAGAAAGTATAAAGGATTAGAGTCATTGAGATGCAGAGCTGCCCCCACATATGGTTGGGGTGCTCCCACTCAAGCCAAGTGAGAGAGCTTCCCAAGAACCAGAGAGTGGGCAGAGCTTGCACTAAGGGTAAGCAGTGTCCTTCTCTCCAGCCAGATGGTTACTGAGATGCAGGACCCAGATCCCATTGCTCCCATGGGCCCAGAGTAGGACACCATGAGCTCTTGGAACAGAACTTACAAACTAGAGATTCCTCTTGCCTGGAGAATTCTGTAGACAGGAGGCTGGAGGAGCTGCCCATGACGACAGGTCCAAAGAGAGAAGGCAGCAGAGGAAGCAGCCACACATACACTGTTTGTTGGGCAAGTGTTATGATTCTCCCTTGTGGGCCAAGTGGACACCCCAGAAGGTAGCTAGACTCAAGTCACCTTACAAGGTCCCACCAAAAAATATTAGCAGGGTTAAGGAGACTCCAGCAGGAGACCTCAACCTAGGAGGAAGGGAGTATGCAGAGCAAAAAAGGGATGTGATGCAGACGGACTGAAAAGGCAAGCTAAACCCCTTCCCCTTCTGGTTCGCAGGTCAACCCTGAGCAGGGGAGGGGAGAAGTTTTGACATGAATATAAGATGGAAGTGATTATTTACACTGAGTCAGATATTTTCTACCTGAAAATGAGACTGTTTTGATTTATGAAAGTGACGGAAAAGCCATAGAATCTGACCAAGATGTCAGTCAGAGGTAGGGAGAAGAAACTGGACAGAGCATGTTAAAGGCTGAGATGGGAGAGGAAAGGGAGACTTTTCCTCACTGTATTCTACCAAATTCAACCTATACCATATTTCAGCACCATGACACTCAAAAACTTTAGCTCTAACCACCCTGGACAGACACCATAGACAACCTCTCTATTCTCATCTCTCTGAGATGGTTCCCATTCCCTGCAGCCCATGCACAAAGCCCTCCCATTTTCTTTCAAAAACAGCAATGCCTGGGGGCTTCCCTGGTGGCGCAGTGGTTGAGAGTCCGCCTGCCGATGCAGGGGACACGGGTTTGTGCCCCAGTATGGGAGGATCCCACATGCCACAGAGCGGCTGGGCCCCTGAGCCATGCCCGCTGAGCCTGTGAGTCCGGGGCCTGTGCTCCACAACGGGAGAGGCCACAGCAGTGAGAGGCCCGCGTACCGGAAAAAAAAAAAAAAAAAAAAAACAGCAATACCTGATAGATATCAACTCATACAAATACAAATGCTTAAGGAGTTTGCTAACCCAGTACAATCAAACTCAACCTCGACTGAGATCACCTGGCACCACTATAATGATAATTAATCTACATTTAAACCACCAAATAAAGACAATACCAAGTAGAAACAGAATGAAGTACAGATGAGGACCATCTAAATGAAAAGTCTTCCAAAATTCCAGGCTGCAGTCAGGATGCAGTGCAGTTGCTTAAATGGGTCACAGATCAGGGGAAAATCTACCAAATCTCTGGTCCCATCATAAAAGAATGATGGCTGGAAGGTATTAAGTACTGGAAGTCACAGAGGACCAAAGACACCAATTCTATGTCTTTGGTTCTCTGTGACCAAAGAAAGTTTGCAAGAAAATGCAGTTCAGGTGAAAATGACAAGGTTACCTTTTGCTGTGAGATGTTAAATGATTTGGTTCAGCACATGCATCCATCATCCCTACCTCAAAGTTTAGGGCTTTGGTAGTTGACAAATACAGATCCTTTCTCCTTTGCTGAATACATGGTTTAATGCTAATATATCATCATTTGTATTTGTCAAAAAATTTTATTATTCATTTCCTCTCCTTGGTTATTCGAGTTTGCTTTGTCACAAGGCTCAAATTCCAGCCCTCCAAATAGAGATGCCTGTGTACATGTTCACGGAAAATGTTGATAGGAATGAAAAACTAATACATCAGAAGATTCTGAAGCCTCTCACTCCTCAGAAGATTTCACTAATTGAGTAAAGACAGCCAAAATTTAAGCAGCAGCAGAAACCATTTGCTTTGTCATCAGCACCTGAGAAATGTTATAGGCAACAGAGAACTGAAAATATCTCCCCAATTCTCCCAATAAAACACAAAGAGTGACAGTTGCACATGGACAGATTCTTGTATTTGAACAAAGAAGAGACTATGATAAACCACTATTATTATGAGCAGTGTCCTACCTAGGAATTTGTTTCTATGAATTGTTTTGAAGATCGATTTGTTTCTATGCTTGTTCTATATTTAAAATTGATATCAAATTAGTCTCCCCAAAGCAAAGGGCGACACAGCTAAAGACTTCGCTTTAATACTCCCTGAAGCAGGCACTGATTTTATGAGTTTAATAACATTAAATGACCTAGGAAGCAGAGATCCATTTCCAGTGCCTAATAAAATAAACAATATTTAGTCCTCTGAAATAAAATTCTTTAATTGAAGATCACCTATAAGGAAATATGGCACTTATACACCTTTTAAAAATGTCAGAAGACCAAAGAAGGATGATCAAATTACTAATTACTTACTAATAATAAGGAAAAATATATTGATAAATTATGTTAGAGAAAAGATTGAATTTTCTTTCTGTTGTCTGTGGAAAATGATGTTACAAAATTGCAGTCCAATGAGAGGTAAATCAAGAATAACAGCCAAAATGTAAGAGAAAAGTATAATAGAGAAGTGTTAGAAAGGTAATTCTTTAGGGGAACCCTCCTACACCGTTGGTGGGAATGTAAATTGGTGCAGCCACTATGGAAAACAATATGGAGGTTCCTCAAAAAAATAAAAATAGAGTTGCCATATGATCCAGCAATCCCACTCCTGGGCATATATCTGGACAATACTATAATTCAAAAAGATACATGCACCCCTATGTTTATAGCAGCACTATTTACAGTAGCCAGGACATGGAAACAATCTAAATGCCCACTGATAGATGAATGGATAAAGAAGACGTGGCCTATATATACAATGGAATATTACTAAGCCATAAAAAAGAATGAAATAATGCCATCTGCAGCAACATGGATGGACCTAGAGATTAGCATACTAAGTGAAATAAGTCAGAAAGAGAAAGAGAAATATCATATGATATCACTTATATGTGGAATCTAAAATAGAACACAAATGAACTTATCTACAAAACAGAAACAGACTCACAGATACAGAGGACAGACTTGTGGTTGCCAAGGGGGAAAGGGATGGCAGAGGGATGGATTGGGAGTTTAGGATTAGCAGATGAAAACTATTATATACAGAATGAATAAACAACAAGGTCCTACTGTATAGCACAGGGAAGTATATTCAATATCCTGTAATAAACCATAGTGGAAAAGAATATGAAAAAGAATATATATATGTGTAACTGAATCACTTTGCTGTACAGTGGAAATTAACACAACGTTGTAAATCAACTATACTCCAATAAAATAAATTTTAAAAAAAAGAAAGTTGCTTCTTTTATAATATTATGTTGTTTTTCTGGATTTTATAATGTTTGTGATATTTGTCACCTTTTTAGAAAATGTTACTTGTTATAAATTTTTCTCATTCTAAATAAATATTTAGTTTGATAGCTAATTTTGTATTTTTTTCTTAAGCAGATTCCACCAAATTATACAAGCTTCAGGATCCATAAAATCTGCACTGCTCCTAATCAAGTGGCCTCTACTAAGGAGGTGGGTGGAATCAGCCAGGTTTGCCTGACATTTACCGCTCTTTGCAAGTAGTTAAATATTCCTGAACATACAATTTTTAAAGCTTTGGTTAAAACTGAAAAAGACTGGACTATGCTTCAGTATGTACAACATGTGTCTTGGGAGGAGATTTTATTAAAGCCAAACAGGGAGGATATCTGTGGTAGACACTGCTAGCCTGTATCCTACCAAATTCCTCTTCTTCCTGGACACACGTATGGACTACATTTCCCAGGCTCCCTTGCAGTTGGGTGTTGTAATGTGAATGCATTCTAGCCAATGGAATGTGGATGGAAGAGATGTACGTCCCCCTTCCAGACCTAGCCCATGGAAACCTCTCACCCAAGAGCCTCTATTTCTTCCCCCTCCACTGGCTTAAGGCACGCTAGCACAGTGACCTGGCAAACCACAGTCAAAGGTAAAAGACACATGAAGTGGAGGGAAGCTGCATCTCTCTTATTCACTGCTGGGAAGGAAACCAAATTTGAACATCCATTTTGTTCTTCAAGTTAGCAAGAAATAAACTGTTTATTGTGTAGCCACTGGGATTCAGGGGTTTATCTGTTATGGCAGCTAATAATATTTCAACGAATGCTGTTTTATTACTGGAAGAATAGCATTTTTTAAAAATTATGTTATACGTAAGTTTAATGAGATCCTATTTGTATATAAAAATATGTGTACTAATGTATATATGTTTTATGTATATAAATATGTCTATAGTCACATTTTCTCTTATGGGTCACATTTTACATTACTAGTTAATAACAGACTACAGTATATGCTCAGCATTTCTGAGATTTGGATATTTTCTAACAGACATTAAAATTTCTAAAGACTTAAACCTATCCATCAATGTAATAGACCTTTAAGGATTGTGACTTCCCCTTTATTAACATTTAAGCTGAGAGGCTCTTCCAAGGATGCTAGAGAAAAGAATCCTGCATTGCGATGGAGGTTCCACGAAAGGACATCTATGTTCCTCGTCAACTTTGATTCTAGGCTTCCATATATTCTACGTATAAAGCAAGGTTCCATTGGACTCTCTGGGTCAAACTACATTAATGATAATAACCCATGTTTTATTGCACTTGCCCTTACTGACTTACGCTGTTCACACCGTGTCTGCCCTCACCTTCAGCTAGGTCTTGCCTCACATGTGCTTAGAATCAAGTCTTTTCAGTTTCTGCTTCTTCTAGCTACCAGGGTTCCTTCTGAGGACTTCAGCTTCTGCCAGACATCAATCAGTACCACACATGTAGGACACAAGTGCCATGGCTGGGTACCACAACAGGGGCTGAACATTGCACAGGCTTCTGGATTCCACAGGTGATTCCCCTAGGGCCCCATCGTACCTACTGTGTGCCACTGTGGTAGCTCTGAGCTGTTGCGCATTCCGATGTGCAGCACCACCTCTGCGAAGCCCTTGCTACTTCCATCGAGAACCATGCCTTCCTGCTGAGCATAGCCACTGATGCATGGCAGTCCACAAGATTCTAGGTCTGTGGGGAGGTGGGGAAAAAGTGCCTTTCAGTCTTTTGCTCTATAATCTACTGCACCCTGGTGTCTTAGGAAACTGCTAATAGACAAGTTTTTGGATTTTCATATCTTTGTTTTTGCCAATCCTTAGACATGAATCTATGGAGCTGGGTCAGGAATACTTTTGAATTACAGATATTTCATGGCTTTTAGAAACATGCCTTACCTATCAATCTGGATTTACTTTAGCAAGTTGGTCCTGGCTCCATCTGCCCTTAGGATAGATGCTCTTCAAGGAGACACCGCGGTGATCCAAGTTGGCCAGACTTGCTGGAATTCCATTTTAGGCTCAGGTGTGGTGAGCTTGAACCAGGTGTCTAGTTGATAAAATTGCTCTAAATACACCTAATCCTCCAAGAAAATAGAACCTTCTGTACTTTTTGTTTCTCTGAACTTCTCTGATGACAAGTTGGGGCAAATGAAAGTCCTAACATAGTGGACATATGAAAATTGTGACATGTTCTCTGAAATGAGAACAAGGTTAATATATATTTTACTCTATTACTACTATGGGCCACTTTTTAAAATTGGGTTTTAGAAGAAAAAAATAGGAAGAGAGGTGGGAAGGAAGAGAGCAAGTGTGGACTGAAGATGAAAAGGTCTATTCATTGATTTACTCTCTGACTTACCTAGGGGGAGGAAGGTCCTTAAAAGCATTGTGAAGATCAGAGATCAGAAATTTTTTAAGGGGAGATTGATCTTCTTGATCTTTTATTTTTCTATTTGATCCACTCCCCACCCCCTGAAAATTATTAAGCAGCTATTATAACCTGTAACCTGTGATAATGAACAAACTACTGTGGGCAGAAGCAATCAGTGACTTCTCAGGCAAGGCCTTTGACCTACCTTATAACCGCTCTCCACTTCACCTCTAAGACAAAATGGTACCACAGTTAAGCAGCCACAGAAACCATCCACAGACCTGAAAGACAGTGAACTTGACTCTCTATGAGGAAGAGGAAGAGGGCATTAGATGACACAGGTCAAAAACTGCCTCACCTAACAGCAATAACTAACATCCAAACTAAACAAACATTGAGAGTTAAATCAGTTGGCATTTCTAACTTACACAAAAGTAAGTAACGAAAATTGAAGCGTTCATTAAACATGTTTACCAGATTACCTCTTTGTGCAGCACTAGACTGGAGCAGAAGTCTACAACTGTTTACGGTATTTATAAATAAAGCCTTATTGGAACACTCTCATTAGTGTACACATTGTCTATGACTGCTTCTCACTACAGTGGCAGAACTGAGTAGTTTCAGCAGAGATTTTAAGGCCCTCAGAGCCTAAAAGATTTACTATCTGCCTTTTACAGAGAATGTTTGCCAACCTCTAGACTAGGTGGATAGAGCGGTGAGGCTATTACTATGCTAAGGAAGTGGCAGTATTTGCTGCTGGGAAGTGTAAAATAGTCACCCTGTCCAGAATCCCCTTTTCTTCCTGGGCCCATAGAACAGTCTCCAGGAGAGAAATGAAGTGAAACAGACTAGTGGAAACTTATGCTTTTCATAGTGGAAAAAAAAAAAAAAAGGTTTCAGAAAAAGAACAGGAGACAAATATGTTATTTTTTTGTATATCAGCTACTGCTGTTTGCTACAAGATTTTTCTACAGCCTAACCACTGTTCACTGCTCAGAGCAAAAGCTGCTATTTCCAAACTAACAGAAAAGATAGATCAATGGTTTCCTGATGTTGGAATGGAAAAGTAATTTCTAAGCATAAAAGTAAAGAAAGAAACCAATAGAGTAGAAAAATGACTTATTCTCCAGTGAAATATTAAGTACAAATTATTTATGTATAAAATTTTATAAATTATAGATACATGTTCATCCAACACATAATTTCATGTTCTTAAATGACGTAAAAGAAGAGCAGAGAAGGGCATTAGCTAAAAATGTGGAGCATAATTTGGAGTGGGAGGTAGTGCCCAGAGAACAAATCCCTGTGTACTAATGAAAAGCCAGTTTTCAAGACTGGGGCCCAGAATAAAGAGATGAAGGACCTGGCTGTACTGACACAGAGAAAGATCAGACAGCTGGCTCTGGAGGTCTGACCTTCTGGGCATTACTTCTCATGCCACAATGATACCTGCAGGAGAGGAGTTTCATGCACCACATTCCACTGGAACTGTGGGTGGGCTCATTGGCCAGTGAGAGTAGAGCTGCTGTGATTCTGTGGGGAGCATCTCATTTCACCGTGAACTGGCTCTGTACCATCATCCTCTTTGCCCTTTGTACATCCTTTTGTCATCCAGATAAGAAAAGGTATAAATAAGGAGAAAAAATAAAACCATCTCAAGCCATGAACGTCTAATTGTGTTATCTGTTAGACCCTAACAGATAGTTGGTTAAAACTATATTTTATGAAGAAAATTTTTAAAACCTTAATTAAGCCTTTAAAGCCCAATCCCAAAGCAGAAATCTGATAGTAAACTACCAGAACTGACTTAATTTTTTTTAATTAATTTCCTTATGTTATAAAATGCCATAAACAGAACCAAAAAGCAAATGACAACCTGGGATTATATTTGAAACATAGATAAGAGACAATGAAAGTCGTTAACAGATACAGATGTTTTCAAATCTGAAAAATAGAGATAGCCCTAAAATAGGTGAAGATCATGAATGAACAATTTGTGAAAGAACAATTGGCTAATACACAAGTTAAAAGTTCAGTGTCGATAGTAAACAAGGAAATACAAATTAAAGTGAGATAATTAGTGCCTATAAAATTAGAAGGTAGTTTTTATTTATTATTTATTTATTTTGGCTGTGCTGGGTCTTAGTTGCAGCATGTGGGATCTTTAGTTGTGGCATGCAGACTTCTTAGTTGCACCATGTGGGATCTAGTTCCCTGACCAGGGATCGAACCCAGGCACCCTGCATTGGCAACGTGGAGTCTTACCCGCTGGACGACCAGGGAAGTCCCTAGAAGGTAATTTTTAAATGATAATATTAAATGTATTCTTTATGGTGAAGGTTAAAGGGAAGAGGTACTTTCAAACACTTTGGGACAGAGTGTAAACTTTCTAGAGGACAATTTGGCATATATATTAGAGCAGTTGTTGCCCAGTCAGGCATTTAAACACAGGAAATTTAATACAAGAGTTGATCAGATAATAGAAGGGCCAGAGAAACCAAAGGGGAAGATCATGCTACCTGGAGGTCATTAACTTCAGGACTAACTCTACCCCTTGGCCTGGAGAAGCAAAAGGAAAAAGGTGGTATTACACAGGGTCCACAAGCGCCACCACAGGCCCTGGGCAGAAAGTCAACATTGGTGTTTCTGGACTTGCTGCTGGACCCTGGAATCACCTGCAGTTGGCTCCCAAGGCTGCTGATGGAGCCAAAAGCAGGAAAAAAAATGGCTTCTACCCAACAGGCAAAGGAGTCTGGGAAATGTAGTTTGCAGGCTCCCAGTCACCTGTACAGAAGAGGGTATTAAAGTATGGGTCTGAGGGCCAAAATTTAAAACTCCAGTGCATGCATCAGTAGCATAAAAATGTTTATATACTGTTAATTACAACAATTTTCCTATATAAATGTTTAAGGAAATAAGTAGCAAAACACAAAAAGATTTATGTACAAGGACTTTTGTAATTGTGTCACACTCAGTAAGATTTGCCATGTCTGGTTGTTTTTCCCTTCCTGTATTCCTCGTGGTTGCAACTAGACTTCTTGATCCATGAGTTCAGAAGTGGCATGTGTCACTTCCAGGATGCATTTAATCGCCCCTGTGAATCTCTCCAGAGTCATCTTTTCCCTCTGGCACAGTGAGCAACTACATTCGAGATGGCGCTGCTGTTAGACTAGGTCCCTACATGACTATGATGTGCAGAGGTTCCTTACTAACCCCATACGTGAGTGAAAAATAAATCTCTGTTATTTTAAGCAACCGAAAATTGAGGGTTGCTTGTTATAACAACAGAGACAGACAAATCTGACCCGCACACGTGGAATGCTTTATGAGAGCAGAGAATTACAACCAATGTGTTCAATAATATGGGAAAGTGAAATAAATTACGATATATATCCACATCATGGAATATATTGTTGCCAGTGAAAAGTGCTTTTGGAGAATATTGAAAGAGATGAGAAAATCTTCACCACAGAAAATTAAGTGGAAAAAACAGAATATAAAACAATATATTAAAAAAATCAATGTATATTAAATGAGACTCATACACAAGGTTATATATAAAATGTTCTGTGCAGTGAGTGCTCAAATGGTATGTTATTACTGTATAATCAGAAACATGTAAATGACATAGTACTGGGCTCAATGGATGGGCCACCCCAGATTCCGACACATGCTTGACATTCTGGCTGAGGTGGCCCTAAGCAGTAGCTTGTATTGTTCCTGTGGTCATGGTATCAGGCAATGCTGCAGTCCCTCATGACACTTGTGGGCATGACCAGCCAGCGTCTTACCTGGACTTCCCTCTTGTTGCTGAGGCATGAGACGCTATGGGCTTTGGGCTAAATGATGGCATGGAACCCACTGGGCACCCACCAAGCGGGGCCTGCAAGGTTGCATGTTGCAGGCAAGGATGTGGGAAGTGCCACTGACGCATGCCTACACCCCGGCTCACCCTGAGGACTGTGTCTTATGCTACAGTTGCAACAGTTGCCATCTTGGATCTAGCCTCCCTGACAGACAGCTGAGACAGCTGATGGAGGGAGCAGGTGGTGCAACCTGGAAGTGTGGGGCAGTAACTCCTTGCAAAGCAAACTTTGATCACTGGATATCAGAGGATAATTCTTCTCCCTACCACCGCCAGAAAGGAGCTGCAACAGATTCATAACAGCTTTCTGAAGACATCCTGCAAGAACGAGCAATCAACAGCACTTGTCACTCAGCTGTGGCCAGCTTCGTAACCCGCTCTCCTTCTTCCTTTGCCTCCCTCTTGCTTCCTGGGATTGGGCTCCCCAGTGAAGTGTTTTAAGGTTTAGCCTTAGGCGCTGTTTTCTAGGGATCAGCCTCAGACAGTTACTTATACTTCTATACATGTATCATGGTTCCAAGTATAAGAGCAATGCTCCTAAAATAGCTTACACGATGGGACTTACCTGGTGGCACAGTGGTTAAGAATCCGCCTGACAATGCAGGGCGCATGGGTTCGATCCCTGGTCCGGAAAGATCCCACATGCCACGGAGCAACTAAGCCCGTGAGCCACAACTACTGAGCCTGTGCTCTAGAGCCCGCGAGCCACAACTACTGAAGCCTGTGCGCCTAGAGCCCGTGCTCCACAACAAGAGAAGCCACCGCCATGAGAAGCCCGTGCACCACAACGAAGATTAGCCCCCCCTCGCCACAACTCGAGAAAGCCCGCGTGCAGCAACGAAGACCCAACACAGCCAAAAAATAACTAAATTAAAAAATAAAATAAAATAGCTTACACGATCCTGTCCCCATCTACCTGATAGCAGCACACAGCCATGTCTCCTGCCAACGTCACCTCCCAATCTCTTTGAGGAAGAAACAGAGGTGAGGATAAGACATAGACAGAACATACGATGGAGGCTTTAGTGCCATAATTGCTTGAATCTCAGCAAAGCTGTATGAATTTTAGATATTTGATTATTTTAGAAATGCAAAGAAAAGAGCACAGCAACATTTCATTTCCCAAGGGATGACAGCAGATGCGAGGCTTGCTAACACAAGCATATATAGCTTTTCTAACGCTTTGCTATAGAAGGGTTCCATCACAGCATGTCGCAGCTACCACAGGAAGTTTATTTCTTCTTTCTTCCTATATCTGACCTAACCTTCTGCAGCCTCATTCACCTACTTGTACCTGGAGGACCTAGACAAGCTCTTTTGTGATTGGTTTCTGACCCACACCAGCCTGGGAGAGCTCAGAAACAGCTATCAGCCAGGTCTCTCCAGCATGGATGTGTGCTTTTGTCCCCCTGGGCCCCTGGCTGGCCACCCGGAACTTCACAACTTCAGAGCTTGCCTGGGCCTGAGCCTTTCTGTGCTTGAAGCCAGGCTCCTCTGATTCCCGACATTTGGGTGTCCTGTGACCTGTGAGTCATCTTGCTCGTTGACTCCTGGCCTGCTTTCACTTCCTGACATCGGAGCTAGTGCTGGTAACTGCTCACCTTTCAGGCACTGACCCTTGGCATATGGCAGATGTTGCTGGCCCCAACTTTTGCTTTGACTGAATCCCTAGCCTCCCACATCCTGTAGCATAAAATATGCTCACTCATTTTTAAATACAACTGTCTCTTGTTCACACTAAATAGTACTAAGTATTTACCAACGGTCTCATACTTGATGAAAGCAGAAGCCAAAAGGAGTTATTTAACTGTGATCATGAAAGCTAAGAGAGGAGTCTTTTATGAGAACAAATTCTCTTAATAGAAATATCAGTAATACTTTGCTGAGTACCTACTAGGTACCAGGTACTCAGCTAGGACTTTTACAACTATTAGCTCGTTAAATCATCACAACAGCCCCATGAGGTAAGTACTCTTATTGCCGTTTTATAAAAAGGTGGAGAGTATCCCTTCCATCTCATTACCTCTCCGTGTTGTAAAACAGTTGATCAGTACCTTGAAATCTCTCACCAGTCTTATTGTCTCTCTCATAACAAAAATAATGACTTAATAATAGATATTAATTTTAATGTGGCCTCAGTATCTTAAATTTATATTATTCTCTTATTGGTCATCTTCCAAGCCAACCATAACCACCCCACAGTACAATTTAGCGTTAGGTGTCAAAACTAAAAATATCCACTCCTTTTCATCTCAACATTTCACTTCTAAAAAATTATAAATTCTCCTAGTAGATAAATATATGGAAAAGAGTGTTTACCACAGCGCAGTTTATAGTATCAAAAAACTAGGAACAAATTGACTATGCCTCAGCAAGAGACTCATTAACTCAATAAAGGCACATTCGTACAATGGCCTACTATACACTATCAATCCACTGCAAAGGAGAAGGTAGATCTATATGAACTAACATGGAAACATGTCCAAGATATGGTATTGAATGAAAAAAGGTAAGACTACAGATTCTATTAATGCAAAAAATTGTATTTATACATTATACAATTTAAAAATTTATAATATATAACATATTTATATAATGTCTGAAACACTGAGTTATTAATATTAGTGATTTCTCTGTGGCATGAGATCAGTTATGGGGGTAGCAGTGGGGGCTTTCATTTTCTATTTTATATGCAATTATATTTTTTACATTTTTGAAGCATATATAATTTTTATAATAAGAAACATTAAATATATCAATTTCTATTTTGAAATTAAAATTTCCATGGAAGGCAAAGTTTCCATTTAGTTATTTTTCACTCCAGTGAACAGAGACTGACTGTCCTCATGAAAACTTTAGTTCTTGTCCTCATGTGAAAGGTGCAAAAATCCCCTATTCTTATTCTTTGCTCATCAGTTGCTAGTGTGGTATTAGATGAATTCAATCTTTCTTACACAAGTCAATATTTAAGAATTCCAGCATATTGTAAGTTACATATTTCTTTTTTTACTTCCTCCTTTTTTTTTATATAATTTTATTTTTATACCAGGGTGACGTGTGTTTGGAAATCATTGTGATGTTCATATTACATAAACAGAGAAGCATATTGAATTCCATGGATTATCTCACATTAACCCAGTTAGATCAGATGTTAGTGTTTGTGCTTACAAGAGATTCTTAAAAATCTTTAATGTGTTTTGAGATAATGGATTCCTCATTCCTTATATGGACTTGCTAAATAAGGAAGGATCAAATGCAGAAAGGTTTAAGTAGGGAAAAAATGCATACCCCATGAATTCAGCTGTGTTACCCAACTTGTAATTATTCAAAGGTTTCCTAAGAATCAGAAATTAAATTCACATCTGGGTCCCAAGTTTATATAAGAAACTAAGTTATCTAAATTTTGGGTTATCAACTTAATAAATTATCCCTAGTGTTTCTAGCCTTAGAATTCTACTCTTGTTTTAGGGAAACCCCCTCTGCCTTCTTAGATATAAATGTCTCACTATAAAAATAGTAGTGAGGGACTTCCCTGGCAGTCCAGTGGTTAAGAATCCATGCTTCCATTGCAGGGGGCACAGGTTCGAATCCTGGTGGGGGAACTAAGATCCTGCATGCCACGTGGTGTGGCCAAAAAAAAAAAGTAGTGAATAGTAGTAGTAGTAGTAGTATTGCACATATTTTCTTTGTACCTTAGATTTATTATGTGCTTTCACAGCTACACACAACTTCAAAACTCACAGGAACCCAGTTTTACAAGGAAGTCCATCATGACTGTTAGTGCCAAAGGAACCCACAAGGCATCCCTTTGCAGCCCTTTGCATGGACTTGAAGACAGGTTTTATTTGTTTGTTTGTTTTTTGGCTGTGTTGGGTCTTCATTGCTGTGCACGGGCTTTCTCTAGTTGCAGTGAGCGGGGGCTACTCTTCGTTGTGGTGCACAGGCTTCTCATTGTCATGGCTTCTCTTGTTGCAGAGCACGGGCTCTAGGCGCACAGGCTTCAGTAGTTGTGGCACATGGGCTCAGCAGCTGTGGCTTGCGGGCTCTATAGCTCAGGCTCAGTAGTTGTGGCGCACGGGCTTAGTTGCTCCACGGCATGTGGGATCTTCCCGGACCAGGGCTTGATCCCATGTCCCTTGCATTGGCAGGCAGATTCTTAACCACTGTGCCACCAGGGAAGCCCTGAAGACAGTATTAAGGTGAAATGCTTATATGTACATCTTCAGAAAATAGTCTAAAATAAAGGGATCTCTCTTCCAGTTTCTATATAAATGAAATCTCTTTGGAAAAATAATAAACAATAAGCATAACTAATATTTGAAACATTAATCAAAGCAAAAATGTATGAACCAAAGATGTTTTATCAATCCCAAACATCCCTCAAGTATTGAGGTTGAAAATCAGAGACTATTGTACCCAGACCCCCTTCACTAGGAACCTGCTAGCAGACAAGCTTCACCCAACCATGAGACAACTGGGAAATACTGGCAAAGGAACTGGTGGTGAACATAAACACATTTAGAAATGGGACTAAAATAAATTCAGAAATGAGTAGAAAATTATATGCAAATATTATGTGCTCTGATATTGTAAAACTAACACATCTAACAAAATGTGGGAGGAAAAGGGGAGAAAATGGATCACAGCCCAAAATGTAAAAGCTAGAACAATAAAGCATTTAGAAGAGAGCATAAGAAAATGTCTTAGTGACTTGGGGGTAGGAAAAAGCTTCTTAGACAGGTCACTGGAAGCAATAATTATAAATTTTAAAAATTATCAAATGTCAACAAACTAAACAAGTCTGCTTATCAAAATATGCTGCTATGAAAATGAATAAGCAAGCCACAGACTAGAAGAAAATATTCTTAAAATGTATATCTGGGGCTTCCCTGGTGGTGCAGTGGTTGAGAGTCCGCCTGCCGATGCAGGGGACACGGGTTTGTGCCCCGGTCCGGGAGGATCCCACATGCCACGCAGAGGCTGGGCCCGTGAGCCATGGCCGCTGAGCCTGTGCGTCCGGAGCCTGTGCTCCGCAACGGGAGAGGCCACAACAGTGAGAGGCCCGCGTACCGCCAAAAAAAAAAAAAAAAAAAAAGTATATCCGGCAAATAACTGGTATCCAATATATTAGAACAAATAAACAAATGTACAACTCAATATAGAGAGATAAAGCACCTAATTTTAAAACGGGCAAAAAAATTTAATACACATTTTATAAAATAAAATATGCAAATGGCAATAAAGGAATGAAGAGTGTGCAACATTATTAGTCATCAGGGAAATGAAAATTAAAACCATTAAGATACTACTACACATCCACTAGAATGGATAACATTTTAAAAGACTGACAACACAAAAGTTGGTGAGGAATGTGGAGAAACCAGCACTCTTATACATTGTGAGTGTGGATATAAAATGGTACAACCAGTTGGGAGATGGTCTCAAAGTTTCTTATAAACTAAACATACACCTATGGCATACCCTATGATCCAGTAATTCTACTCCTAGGTATTAACCAAAGAGAAATTTCAAAAGCTCACAAAAACTCTTGTACAAAAATGTTCATAGGAGCTTTACTCATAATAGCCCCAAACTGGAAACAAAGTGTGTGTTAATAAGAGAATATACAACAAACTGCCATATGTTCTTACAATGAAATACTACCGAGCAATAAATAGGACTAAATCACTGATACAAGCAACTGCATGGATGTGTCTCAAAGACGTTATGAATGTCTTTGTGCCTGAATGAAATGAACGTCTGAGTGAAAGAACTCTTACTCAATGAGTACATACTGTGTGCTTCTATTTCTGTGAAGTTTTTAAACTGGTGAAAGTAATTTATGGTGGAAAAAAATCAGAAGTCTGCCTCTGGGAGGGGAGTGGGGATTGACTGGGAAGGAGCCCCAGGGAAATTTTGCAGGGGCAATGGTAACCTTTTATATCTTGTTGGGGCGGGGGGGGGGGGGTTGGGTTACACAGGTGCATGGAATTTTCAAAACTAGCAAAGGTATACTTAAGATTTGGGTCCTTTACAGCATACAAATTTTACACCAAAAGAAAAATACTTTAAATAAATATTAAAATCTAGTTAATGATATATATGCTGAGGTATTTAAGAGTAAATGTATTAATATCTGCAGTTTAATTTGAAGTGCATCAAAAAATGAGATGGATTGACCAATAGCTAGATGGACACATATTGATAAAGCCAATATAGTAATATGTTAATTACAGCGTCCGGGTAGTGGGCATATGGGTGTTCACTGTAAAAATCTTTCAACTTCACTCTAAGTTTGGAAATTTTCACAATAAAATTTTGGAGGAAAAAAGGGGGGAGAGAATAGGGCAAGTAGAATAACATTAATTGCATCATGAGCAGTAAGAGGGGGTCATAGGGTATCATTTAATGCTAACAAACAGAACTGTAGACACCTAAAAGTACAAAGAGAAACACTAAGAAAGAGAATATTACTGACTAAAATTGGAAAGCAATGAAGAGATGAGAGAGTGTGCAAGCTAATTTTATTTTGCTCAGAGTGTGAAACCAAGGAGAGAGGGGACTGTTAGTATTTATAATATGCATTTTTAAATGAAAGAAATGAGATCAAACACAGATGTTATATAGATAAATCTTAACTAACCTAAGATAAAAGCAGAATTCAACTCTATGCTGTATACAAGAGACTTGCCTAAAACAAAAGTGATTTAGAAAGGTTAGAAATAAAAGGTTATGCAAAGCAGTGCTAGTCAAAAGCAAACGAAAAAAAGCAGGGATTAAGGCTTTGATATCAGACAAGGTAGAATTCAAGTCAAAAATGTATTAAGCAAGACAAAGAAGATACTATATAACCCTGCTGTCCATTTCAGTAGCCATGAGCAACACATGTAGCTATTTGAAATGCAGGTAATGTGACCGAGGAAATGAATCTTTTAGTTCATTAATTTATATAGTGCAGAAACCACTTCCATCATCACAGAAAGTTCTGTTGGATACTGCTTCTTTATAATGTTAAAGATTCCAAGTTATGATGAAGTTGCAACAGTTATAAATATCTACATACCAAATAACATAGCATCTACTTTCATAAAGCAGAAATGATGGAAAGATGCAAACCCACTCTAAGAAAAGACTTTAAAATCAAATTTCTCCATTCAAGACAAAACAAGTGAAAATATCCAGAGCTTAAGTGTTGAAACTGAAATATACGTTGCCGGAAGACTTAATGAGCTGATCATTCTTCAAGTTCTCAGAGTATCTCTAAATACTCTCCTCTCCCAGCGCAAAGTTCGCATTTGCAGCCCTTGAAAATATTTGGTGATTACTTAATACATTTTCAGCGTTCCTAATGAATATGCATGGCTATAAAAGGAATTACAGGAACACATTTAACTGCCCTAAAAACATATTTGCATGATAACTGTACTAGCCTTCAGAGTTGTGGTGAGAATACAATTAGTGGGAATTTTTGAAGTTCTGAAGTTCTGAATTTTTAGGAAGAAAGTCATTGCATAAGCATTTCTGTTTTGGCCTTTTTACTGAGTACATGGGTCCCCAAGGAAAAACCATCTTTGTCCTGCTTCAACTATTCACCCCAATTAAATCCTTCAACACCCGGGTACATTTGAGGAACAATGCCCCTGACTCAGCTGACATTTCCTCTGATAATAAGCTATTTGCAAAACATTTCTTGACTTCCTTTCCTAAACCTACAGCCTGACGACCTGTGGAATAATCTGAACTTTTGGTACTGTCATGGAGGCAAGGCAGAAGAAGGGAGAGTCATATTGGTCTTGTCTTTAAAGACCCATCAGTGGCCCACCCACTTCAGCTTCCTAACAAACATAGGGCAGAATGGTTCACCAGGGAAACAGGTACAGAACTAGATGGAACCTCACCAAAGCCACAAAAACTCCCTCTGCTTCCTTCTCTGATAATGACCATGTCCCTCACAAAGGCCAACCCAACATTCCAAGGCCACAGAACAGTTTTCTTCAAAACTTTCTTCTGTGTTATGGTAACACAGAACTGCCCATACTTATTTCAGTTGGCTTTAAGGCTGCACAGCGTCAAGGATTGCTTATAGGAGAAGGGAGTCTCCCATCTTTACATCTTTTCTAGGGGTTATTAATTAAGATCTTTATTTTTAAAGGTTTGATGAGAAAGGGTTTTACCTGGTCTGCCAATGTGGTATCACAGGTTACCTGCGTAGCAACAAGTAGAGTTTGGCCATCAGAAGACCTGGTCAAGTATGTGCATGGAGTAGCCTGTGTTGCAGATGCTGTTTGTTTCTTATTTCAATTACTTATCATACTCTTTCCTTCTAACCCCCATGTCTTATTGTTGATCACATGACAGCATAAAGATAGGAACAACTAGGGCTGAAGCAGAGGTCACTGAAAACATTCCCATGGCCTGGAAGTGCTTGCCCATCTTGATGACTCATTGGATGGCTTGTCCATCCTTTTCCCCAAAAGAAGCGTGTTGCCATTAGTCAGCTGTGTGTGACCAATGTGGGTTGTCCTTGCTTGCAGATGGTCACTCTGCAGATCTTGACCAACCCAGTTCAGCTGTATTTGATGATGATACAGTTGTTCTTGATGGATGAGAAATGAAAATGCAATATCCACTCTAGGGGCTTCATCATGAACAACACATTTGCCAACATCCAGGGGACCTTATAACTTGATCATCTTCCCATGGCATGTATCAGAGGAGGTCACACTCAGTCTATCTTTGGCATGACTCCTAAAGTGGTGTGAAATATCAGAAATGGTGGGTGTTGGGAGCCTGGGAGGGCAAACGTACCATCTGGGAAGGTGACCACATCAGTGAAGGCAGCAAACTTGCAGACCCCACTGAGGATTCTATAAAACCTTACAGACAACATCTGGGAGTCAGGAGATGTAGCAGTCCTGTATAAGGCAGGCTTTGTGGAATGTTTTCTGTTCACATATATAGGTTGTTGACTGGAGGTCTGCTTCACCAGGGAGACTGACACTGTTTTGCTTAAAGAAATGAAGCAAAGAAAAACAAATGTATAACATCGTTCATATGTAGAATATAGAAAAATGATACAGATGAACTTATTTGCAAAGCAGAAATAGAGACAAAGACGTAGAGAACAAACATATGGACACCAAGGGGGAAAGGAGATTGGGATGAACTGGGAGATTGGGATTGACATATATACACTACTATGTATAAAACAGATAACTAATGAGAACCTGCTGTATAGCACAAGGAACTTTACTCAAGGCTCTGTGGTGACCTAAATGGGAAGGAAATCCAAAAAAGAAGGGATATACATATACGTATAGCTGATTCACTTTGCTGTACAGCAGAAATTAATGCAACATTGTAAAGCAACTATTCTCCAATAAAAATTAATAAAAAAAAAAAAAAGGAAGCAAAAGCCTAGAGATGTTTCGCTGTCCAACTCTTTGTGACAGCAGGGATGAAGTAGTCTGTTTTTGCTGGTGAGGTAAGCTTCAAATGAACATCAAAGGCAGCTTCAGCCTAAAGAAAACCTCACACACCCAGTCTGAAGTGTGAGTTAGCCTTGATAATGGCGGGTTGGATGAGCACAGCGGAGCAAGGCCCTGTTTGGATTCACTGCATTTATGTATATGGGCGTTATGTCTATTCTTTCTCCCAGAGGGCCCACTTCACTGACTTCCCTAGTGAAGCGTCATCAGAGTTCTCACAATATACAGGGTTTGGAGGATTCATTTTTATACTTCTGAAATACAGAAGTCCAATCTTCTACTTACCCTCTTTCTTATTTGTCTTGGGTGGAGCAAAGAATATGCTTAGCAGGTTGTGTCCTGGAATCCAGGCTGCAGCCCAAAGGCAGGCTCCTTTCACCCAAGACTGCAAAGCATGGAACTGGCCAACATATAGTAGAGGTCTCAAAATCAGAGCCTAGACACATGGCCCAAATGCATCTGCCAATCCAAGTAACCAGATGGAGAAGCCCAGAGAATCAATTTTTTTCTTCATTCATTTGAGAAATATTTAGATAATCAAATAAATGCCAGGCACTTGTTCAAGAAGGTAGGGATTTGTCTATGAACAACAACAAAATACATACTCCTCCTTTGGGCATCTTACATTTAGTTGGGAGGAGACAGTGATGAAGGAATACGGAAGTGCGCGATGGAAGCAAGCCAGAAGGTGTCCCAGAATCAGGGGCAGGTACCTGCAGCAGGTTCACACACCAGCCTGCATGGGCATGAGGGGTGCTTTTATGGAGCCTGAAGCTGGGCAACAAAGCCATTCAACTGAGAACCTCTCTTGATTCCTATGTTTTCCATTTGTAAAACTGAGATAATGATATCTGTTTTCAGATGCTTTGAATTCCAGGGGTGAAAAATAATCCCTGCTGTGAATGCAAAGTTATTCTCACTAAAGCATGAAAGTTCTCTGGGCTTTTTGATCTTGTCACATTGTGAAAGCTGTGTGCTCCAGTAGAATGGCACCCTGGGCTCCAATCAGGACACTCATGTTCCAATCCAGCTCTGCCATCAGAAGATGTGTAACATTAGGGAAAGTGCTTAACCTCCTGGAACCTTAGTCTATCCACCTATAAAATGATTGTGTTGGGCCAGGTGATTCGTAAGCTCAAAATTTTTCTGATCTCCAATATACTTCAAAGAAATGTAATCTCCTGAACCCGTCTTACCAGTACAAATGCTGCTCATGACCAGGAAAAGTCCCTTGTTGTGGCTTATGGCCTGAACTAACTTTTGCTCATCTAATGCAACAATCTTATTCTTGTTGTTTCAGAGACTAAAATTATATATTTTTCCTCCTTTTTGCTTCTTTCCTGAGTATTTAATTAGTAAAGTTTCAAGATCTCTTCCAATAGGTTTGCCATCATATTTAGCTTTTTGGCTGCTCTTATGAGCTTCTTCCTTTTTTTCTTACTTAAAATCAATGTTCTTTTTGTTACTTATGCAGCATATTCATAATATACAGTAGCTAATATTTATCAAGTACTTACTATAGGCCAGGCACAAATCATCTCATGTGATCATCACAGCAACATGAAGAGATACACTATTATCATCTTTATCTTATAACAGAACAAAAGATGCATTAAGGGGGTAAGAGGTATCCCAGAGTTACATGGCTAGTGAGAGCCCAGCTGGGATAGTCTGACTCTAGAGTTCAAACTGGAGACCTCTGCTCCAAACGGACTTAATTGATGTCTAAAGAGAGGGGGTCAGAGACAAGGGGGGTGTGGAGAGAGAGAGAGGAAGGGAGCAAAGGAGGAATGGAGGAAGGGGGGAGGAAAGAAAAGGGAGGGAGGGAAGGAAGGAGGGAAAGAGAGAGGGAGGGAGGAAAGAGAGAAGGAAAGGGAAAAAGAAAGAAAAGCAAAAAATATTAAACTCGGGGATAATAATTTAAGCTGCTTACACTATTTTTTCATTCTAAATAAAAATAGTTTTATTTAGTTGGAGAATGTATAATATTATAGTTTAGATTATCTGCTGTATTGAAAACTAGAGTACACATGAGAAAAATAAGACTTCTTATTTTAGCCATTACAATGTTGTTATCTGGGTCTATTTAGGAAGCAGCAAAATGGAAGCAGCATTCCAATCTTTGACTCTGAAATTAGATCCTGGGCCCTACGACAAGGGTAGGGCAGGCAGCATGTGGCCCAAGGTCAAAGACTGCCCAACACAAACCCAAAGGCCCATGCCCCGAGAGAGGTAAAAACGAATTCACAAATTCCATGACATTAAATAGTGACCCTTTCTGAGCATCTGAATAACCCGTTCTATTTTCAAATAAGGTCAACTCAGGAAGCTGAGGTTAGAACAACTAAGGGCCAATAATATCCTTGGCTGGAAAGCCTGCCCTTCATCAGCAATTATGTGTCTGCGATGCTCTCTGACTTACCTACATTCATGACCATTTGGGGAAAGGTATATCTCGCTAAAGCCTCAGATTTGCTCCTAAACTTCTGGTGCCCATAGCGGAGAGGCAGGCAATGGTTCCCACCCACAGAGGTAGCATTCTGTTCTGCAGGGTAGGGCCTCTAGCACCAGCACAGCTGTTGTCAAGAGGTCCTTAACGCTCCATCACATCTATTGACAACCTGCAACCAGCTAGGTCATGGACTTAATGCTTCACTACAGTTATTTATGAGTCACTGTAACTTCAGGGTTTTTGTTTCATGCAAAGATCAGAAATACAAAAACAGATTCACTTCATCAGAGAGCTAGAGAATAAGAGTCTTGTACTTGTAAATTCTTAATCTCTATAGACCAGCAATCACTCCTCACTGCCTTTTAAAAATTATATAGTTTTATTCAATTTCAAGGATCTTATATTCCCTCAAACCATTCATGTTGGTAACAAGGGAACAGAAAGCCTGCATGAGCAAATACATTTATGTTCTACAAAGGCCTATAAAACATGTAAATCTAATAAAAACCAGTCTGCATCTTTTTTCCTTAAGATATGTTTGCCTGAAACCGGAGAGGAGTATTTTTCAATCAGAGCCATAAAGTTAAAAAAAAATAATAACATCTATCTTTTTTTGTTTACCATCTTAACCATTTTTAAACATACAGTGCAGTAGTATTAACCATATGCACACTGTTTTGTAACTTTTTCATACTGCAAACCGTAAACTCTATATCCATTGAACAACAATTTGCCTCCCCCCCAGCCTCTCCTCAGCCTCTGGCAACCGCCATTCTACTTTCTATCTCTGTGATTTTGACTGTTCTAAGTACCTTGTGCAACGTGGAACCCTGCTTTATATTCCTGTGACTGGCTTATTTCACTCAGCATAATGTCCTCCGAGTTCATCCATGCTGTAGCATTTGACGGCATTTCCCTCTTTTTTTAAGGCTGAATGATATTCGATTGTATGTACATACCACATTTTCTTGATTCATTCATCTGCCCATGAATATTTTGGTTGCTTCTACCTCTTGGCTGTTATGAATAATGCTGCAATGAAAATGAGTATGTAAATACCTCCTTGAAATCCTGTTTTCAATTTTTTAGGGTATACATCCAGAAATGGGATTGCAGGATCATATGGTAGTTCTATTTTTAATTTTTTGAGGAAATTCTACACTGTTTTCCATAGCAGTTACACCATTTTACATTGCCACCAACAGTACACAAAGGTTCCAATTTCTCCACATCCTTGCCAACACTTGTTACTTTCTGGGTTTTTTTTTTTTTTTTTTTTTTTTTGCAGTACGCGGGCCTCTCACTGCCGTGGCCTCTCCCATTGCGGAGCACAGGCTCCGGACGCGCAGGCTCAGCAGCCATGGCTCACGGACCCAGTCGCCCCGCGGCATGTGGGATCCTCCCAGACCGGGGCACGAACCCATATCCCCTGCATCGGCAGGCGGACTCCCAACCACTGTGCCACCAGGGAAGCCTGAGTTTTTTGATAGTGGCCATCCTAACGGGTGTGAGATGATATCTCATTGTGGTTCCTCACTGCCTTCTATAAAAAGAAAAATAATAACCAAGCAAACAATTCCAAGTAGTTCAATTAAATATTCTATCAAATTCTTTGCCTACAGTCCTCAAACACTGTTTTCTTTCTGGCACTAATTTGTTCTTTGTCCAGTAATAAAAAGCACTCTTTGGTGCAAAAAGTAGTCAGCATACATAGACCCTCTGACTCAGCATTCCACCCCCCGGTACACAGTCAACATAAGTGAGTAAGCATGTCCACTATCAGACATGTATAAAAATGTTCATAGCAGCTTTATTCATAAGAGCCCAAAGCTGGAGATAGCCAAAGTCCATCAACAGTACAATGGATAAATAAACTGTCGTATATTGATATAGTGGAATAATAAACAGCAGTGAAAAAAATAAACTGCTACATGTGACAACTTGGATGAATTTCACATACCTAATATAGAGTAAAAGGAAGCGTACTATATGATTTCATTTGTATGAAGTTCAAAAAAAGGCAAAACTATGGAGCTAGAGGGCAGAATATCATTTCCATTGGTGGAGTATTGACTAGCAGGGTACACAGGGGTTATTTGGGATTTTGTAAATATGTTATATCTTAATCTGGGTACCAGTTATATAAGTATATACATATATGAAAATTCATTAAGCTACATAGTTTATTTAAATCTGCATACTTTCCTCTTTTTTTTTGTAAAAGGTATTTATTTATTTAGGCTACGTTGGGTCTCCGTTGCTGCGCACGGGCTTTCTCTAGTTGCAGAGATCTGGGGCTACTCTTCTTTGTGGTGCACAGGTTTGTGTTGCGGTGGCTCCTCTTGCAGAGAACAGGCTCTAGATGCACGGGCTTCAGTAGTTGTAGCACGTGGGCTCAGTAGTTGTGGTGCACGGGCCTAGTTGCTCCGTGGCATGTGGGATCTTCTAGGACCAGGGATCGAACCAGTGTGCCCTGCATTCACAGGCGGAATCTTAACCACTGTGCCACCAGGGAAGTCCCTGTATACTTCCCTTTATATAAGCTATAACTATCAAAAAAAAAGCTAAGAAAGATTAACCTTAGCAAGAAGATACATTTGTAGTGATAAGATATCTCCCTTTGTGATTTTTTTTTTTGTTTTGTTTTGTTTTTTCTTTTTGCGGTACGCGGGCCTGTCACTGTTGTGGCCTCTCCCGTTGCGGAGCCCAGGCTCCAGATGCACAGGCTCAGCGGCCATGGCTCACGGGCCCAGTCGCTCCGCGGCATGTGGGATCTTCCCAGACCGGGACATGAACCCGCGTCCCCTGCATCGGCAGGCGGACTCTCAACCACTGCGCCACCAGGGAAGCCCCTGTGATTTTTTTAAGAGGAGCTACTACCCAAAAGTCAACTAGTTACTGGACTGAATGTCAATATTATGACAGTATGAGTGTGTTTCGTGTTTGGTAATTGCAATCATTGTTGCTTTTGCTGTGGTCTTCCATTTAGCATGCTTGGTGCCAGTTTATTTATCTCTTGTAAAAATAAAATACAGTGTGTGTGTGTGAAAAAAAAAAAAAAAAGAGGAAATAGTGGTATGTGCCAGGAGCTCCTGGAAACTACATAAGAGATGAAGACCCCAGAATTGTTGAGCTTTCTAAGAGGCCCAATGACTCAAGTAAAAACAGAAGGCTTAAAACTGAAACCTGGGGATATATGTATTACATATAGCTGATTCACTTTGTTATACAGCATAAACTAACACAACACTGTAAAGCAATTATACTCCAATAAAGATGTAAAAAAGAAAAACAAACAAACAAAATCAACTAGTAAACGAGTTGGGGTAATATTGTAAATGGGAAAAAGAAATGCCAAACTTAGCATTGAAGTGAACTTCAAAAATTGGCAGGGAGATGGAAGGCAGAGACGAAATAATAAGCTTCATTCACTCTGAACCTAAGATACTCCATGGCAGTTAATTAGAAAAAATAAATTAACTTGGAGGGTATTCATAGTCCTCTAATTTACAATGGTGTCATCAGCACCTGAATGTGTTAATTTTTAAACGCTAAAATCCATCACTCAGTTGTCATTCACAACAATCAACTGAGAATCCACTGTGAGCTTAGCTTTGTTTATATGCAGTTGTTGCCCTGCATTGTTAGGCATAGAGTTACATTTGTTTGTGTTCATTCCTTATTGCAACAAAGCAATCCAATGATGTAAATAGAGGGTTGAAAATCAAGCCATCGCTGAAAGATTAGTGTTCTACATAACTCAGCTCTAAATAGAGTTCCATCAACTCTTAAATATTAAAGGAAGCATTGCCTCATGAAGTCATCCTAATATATAGCCAGGACTCTATATTAGTAATAATAACATGGCAATGTCTAGATTTTGAGATATAAAAGTAAACCATATAATAAATCCTAGTTTAATTAGTCTGTGTTTTCCATTGAAACAGGTCTTGGCTTGCAACACCTCTTCTGGGACAATTAGGTGGTACAGGATTCCTCCAGGATTATAAATATATACAATTCAAGACAAACCTACTTCTTGTGTGCTGAGGCACATGAAAACAGTTACAGTTCCTACCACCACCCAGTGCAACCACTGTCGTCTCTGACCTGCACAATTATAATAGCATCCTACACAGAGTCCCTGCATCTACCCTGCCCTTAGTCTATTCTCTATACAGCAACTGGAGTGGTCCTTTTAAAACCTAAGTCAGATCAAAACCCTTCTTTGTTCAAGACCCTCCAAAGTCCTTACAATGAATGACAAGGTCTTACACTATCTGGCTTCTTTAGCCGTCTGTCTTTATAACACCCTCCCCTTTCGCTCTCTACTCTCCAGCCAGCTGGCCCCTTCCTGATCATGAAAGCTCCTGTCCAAAAGCCTTTGCATTTGTTTCCTAGATACCTGCAGAGCTTGCTCTCTGGTTGCTTTCTTGACCTAGTTCAACTCTCACCTCATTTTAGAGATTCCTGACCACTCAATGATAACTCCTTCAAACAATATCTATTTCTCCTTCCTCCTTGCTTTATTTTTTTTCATAGCACTTGTCAGCACCCTACGTGTTTTAAAGTACTTGCTTATTTACTTTCCATGTCTCTCCTCTAGAATGTGAGCTCCCCCTACTGGAGAGTAGGGACTTTGTTCACTGTTGCATTCCCAGAACCTAGTACAATGCCTGGTAGTATGATAGGTGTTTGATAAATACTTGCTGATTAATCATGTAATGAATGATTTACTGCATATTCAGAGAGAATGCAATCTGTAGGTGTTTTTAAGTTAGGAATTAGAAAATCATTTCTAAGCTACACATTGTCTGAGTTATTAGGGTATCATCAGCATTCTTTTAACAAACATATGTATAAATGGGTTGTTTATAACATTTAAAAAAGCATTGATATATATAACAAACTGCACCTTTCATCCTGGTGACATGATATAAATAGAGCATAAAGCTTCATGATACTGACTATATCATAATTTTTGGCCGTCAGACTCAGTGTCTAGCAGCAAATTTATCTATATCAGCGTTACAGAGAGCAAGAGGTTCCTTGTAGTTCCTTGATATACACCATCTGGTGCAGGAATACTGTAACTTCCACTCCCTCATTGTTCAAGAGAAATATACAGACATGTATTACCACTCATCGCTCTACAGCAGGAGTAAGCTAACTATGGCATGTGTACCAAATACAGACCAGCAGTCTGTTTTTGTACAGTCTGAAAGCTAGCAGTAATTTTTATATTTTATAGAGTTGTAAAATAAACAAAAAAGTATGCAACAGAGACCCTATGTGGCCAAGAAAGCCTAAAATATTTGCTTTACAGGAAAAATCTGCTGATCTCTGCTCTACAAAATCAGGTTAATGGACATGATTTTGGATCCTTAGGAAAAAGGGCCTTGAAAAAAATACCTGGAACATAGGATGGTGCTAAAACATCTAGTTTGGCTTATTGAATCAGTGCATATGACAAGGGCAGTGCATTTTTCTAACAGAAGATGCACTGAATTAATTTTTGCAAAGACTGAGGAAAGTGATACTGGCTAGAAGAATAAACTTCCCTGTGAACTTCGAATCTTGAGTTTCAGAAGGGGAAAAAATCCATATAAAAATCCATATAGGGCTTCCCTGGTGGCACAGTGGTTGAGAGTCCGCCTGCCGATGCAGGGGACACGGGTTCGTGCCCCGGTCCGGGAAGATCTCACATGCCGCGTAGCGCCTGGGCCTGTGAGCCATGGCCGCTGAGCCTGCGCGTCCGGAGCCTGTCTCCGCAACGGGAGAGGCCACAACAGTGAGAGGCCCCCGTACTGCAAAAAAAAAAAAAAAAAATCCATATAAATTTAAAAACTAATATCAGGCAAAACATGTATGAGAAGAAAAAAATAAGCTCGGGAGCATTGGAGCCAAGTTCCTCTTTGGACTCCAAGATGTCCATAAACAACCATTCTCCCGTCTTTTAATAACAGAACTTCTAGATTTGAGCTTGGAAGAAGTCTGTCCAACTAAAGGCTGTATTTCTTAGCCTCGCTTGCAGCTAGGCATGGCCATGTTCTGGAAAGTGAAATATGAACAGAAAAGATGCATGTCATGTCCACAAGAGTAGCTTCTAGGTCTTCTGTAGAATGAGATATCCTGTGTTTCCCTTTACCCCTCCTTCTTCCCAATGGCTGGGAGATGGAAGATGCAGGTTAAGGGTTGCAGAGTCACCCTACCAACCTTCAACTGCTTAGCTAGGTCACTTTTTTAAGAGCAAACTAAGCTCCTATCTTGTTTAAGCCTTTGCCTTTAGTAGTCTGTTACAGCAACTTACATTGAAAGATGAGGAACAGTGATATTCCTAACAGCATGAGGTTTTTATATACATTAATGCAAAAAATATTGACATAACATAAAGTGACTTTAAAATTTTAACTTAAGAATAATTTTGCCTATATCTTATAGAATCGTATTCATGTATTAGCTTGCCAGATATATACACTCATGTTTTCTTTACAAAATATTATGGTTTTAAAATTTAAATTTAAAACTTTGATCAACCTTAGATTTCTTTTTTGCGTAAGAAGATAAATAGTGCTATTTTTTGTTGTTGTTCTAAAGAGCTATCCTGTTGTCCAAACATTATTTCAAAATAACCCCAGTGATCTGAAAATCTACCTTTATTAATTATGTATGGATTCCTTCTTTCACTCAACAAATGTCGACTGAATGCCTACTGTGCCTGGCACTGTGCTAGAATCTGAAAGGACAGTGATGAGCAAAGCACAGTCCCTGCCATACAATGGAGCCTATGGTATGGTGGGAGGACAATAATAAGCAGGTAAACAGTTATAATTTGCAAAGGGCTACGAAGGAAACAAATACAGTGCAGAGAGAGAATGATGGGGTGGAGATGCAGGGCAGCTTCCTCTTACAGACTGCTTGAAGGAAGTCCCATTGAATTTAAGTTGGAGCCCAAAGCATGTGATTGAGCCAGGCTCACACTGAGCCAGGGGACAAGCATGCCATGTGGAAGAAGCAGTGCATGCAAGGGCTCCAAGGGAAAAAGAATTTGGCTCTTTGGAGGAAAAAAAAACTGGTCAGCATGGCTGAGACATTCTGAGCATGGAGAGACATGCTGTGAGATTAGGTTAGCAGAACTAGTGGATCTGGGTATTCAGGGTAGGAATATGGATTTAATTTCAATTGCATGGAAAACCATCAAAAGCTTTTTTTTTTAACGTCTTTATTGGAGTATAATTGCTTTACAATGGTGTGTTAGTTTCTGCTGTGTAACAAAGTGAATCAGCTATACATATACATACAGCCCCATATATCCTCCCTCTTGCGTCTCCCTCCCACCCTCCCTATCCCACCCCTCTAGGTGGTCACAAAGCACCGAGCTGATCTCCCTGTGCTATGTGGCTGCTTCCCACTAGCTATCTATTTTACATTTGGTAGTGTATATATATATGTCCATGCCACTCTCTCACTTCGTCCCAGCTTACCCTTCCCCCTCCCCGTGTCCTCAAGTCCATTCTCTTTGTCTGCGTCTTTATTCCTGTCCTACCCCTAGGTTCTTCAGAATCTTTTTTTTTTTTTAGATTCCATGTATATGTGTTAGCATATGGTATTTGTTTTTCTCCATCTGACTTACTTCACTCTGTATGACAGACTCTAGGTCTATCCACCTCACTACGAATAACTCAATTTCGTTTCCTTTTATGGCTGAGTAATATTCCATTGTATATACGTAACACATCTTCTTTATCCATTCATTTGTCGATGGACGCTTAGGTTGCTTCCATGTCCTGGCTATTGTAAACAGAGCTGCAATGAACATTGTGGCACATGACTCTTTTCGAATTATGGTGGAAAACCATCAAAAGCTTTTAAGCCAAAGGTTTATATAGGCAATAACTCTGGATGTTATTTTAGGCAATAACTCTGGATGTTTTGAGGAGAAAGGCTAGAAGGAGGCTAATAGAAGAAGAAGGAGGATTCTAATAAAGAAAATTGGGAAATTATTGAAGTAAATTTGGGGAAACAAAATTTCTGTGTACCTTGGGGTCTATTTCAGAGCTCAGTTCTGTTCCATTGATCAGATTATTTATTCCCACACCAGTAGCACACTGCAAAAATCTTTATAGTTTCATAATACATTTTATAATAAAAATAGTTATATTATATTATATAAATTTTAGCTTCATAATATATTTGTGGTAGAGCAAATTTTCTCATCCCTTCCAACTCAGAATTTCCTAAATATCCCAGCATGTTTATTCTTCCATTTGATCTTTGAGATTATCAAATTTCACAAATAATCAAGATGGGATTTTATTAGGATTGCACGAACTTTACACATTAATTTAGGGAGAATTAACATCTTTGTAATATTAAGTCTTCCTGTCATCCAATAGCAAGGCATGTCTATACATTTATTCCTTTTTGTCTGAGCCTCAGTAGTCATTTTTATAATAATTTTCTGTATGTTCATCCTGTATATTTCTTTTGAAGTTTATTTCTTGATAATTTTTGTTGTTGCTGTTGTCATTGGGATCTTTCTCTTGTTATATTTCCTAACACAATTTTTGTCATATGTCCTCACTATTTGTAGTGGAAAGGGGAAAAGATATTGGGGAGAGTTGAGGTGATCACCTATTTTTTCCCTGATCCCTCAGTCTCACACCTGGATTATAGTTCTTGAAATTAAAAATCAAGAACTTAACAGCTTTTGTTATCTGGTTCCATCCTAACAGCCTCCCATGAAGCAAAGGGGTTCCTGTCTCCTGACCCATCTGGGGAAAGGTAACAGGAGTAAAAAGTATAGGGAGAAAATATTAATCAATTAATACTTCAAAATATCATCCTATTATAGTGTATGTAGATTATACATATTTATAGGAAAGCAGAATATTACATGGGGCTTTTTATGTGGCCTCATATTTTGCTACCCCCAAACACAAAGACAATGGTACACACACTTAAGGAGAGGGTCAGGGCATATTCTTTTTTTTTTTTTAAATGTCATTTTGAAAGCCTACTTTTTTTTTTTTTTAATTTATTTATTTTAGTTTTGGCTGTGTTGGGTCTTCGCTTCTGTGCGAGGGCCCTCTCCAGTTGCGGTAGTGGGGGCCACTCTTCATTGCGATGCGCGGGCCTCTCACTGTTAAGGCCTCTCTCGTTGCAGAGCACAGGCTCCAGACACGCAGGCCCAGCAGTTGTGGCTCACGGGCCCAGTTGCTCCGCAGCATGTGGGATCCTCCCAGACCAGGGCTCGAACACGTGTCCCCTGCACTGGCAGGCAGATTCTCAATCACTGCACCACCAGGGAAGCCCCAAGACATATTCTTAGGACTTACATACATACATACATAATACATATACACACACACCCCAAAGTGCAAAATAGAATCCTCTGAGGGACATGAATACAAACTGGTGGGGTTTTTTTTTTTTTTTTGTCAGTACTCTTCTGTATTTTCCAAATTTTTGCCAATGAACCAATTTTACTTTTATGATCAGGAAAAAAGTTGTTTGCAACCTGAGAGAATTTCAAATAAATCAGAGAAAAGAGCGGGAAGATTCAATGCTTAGATATTCTCAAAGGGTATGTGGCTTGAAAGAAATACGTGAATCTAAAAACTGAAATCGGACCATAAGATCCTCTGTAATTCCAAAAGGACTGAAGGACAGACATGAGGAAAGAAAGAGAAGCAGATGAAAGGGGGAGAGACAGAAAAACATGAAGTGTGACTCCACAGAGAACTCTTTGATGACTGGGAGAAGCAAGGTCTATCGAGCTGTGTGATTGCTTGTTCTTCAGTAAGTGGATTCTTTTTCAAAATGGAAAACATGGCCCCAACAGGCAGAAGGAGGTAATGCTCCAAATGAAATGATCTCAGGCTCAAATGACAGGAGTGCAGAAGAAATTCATGTCACAGCAAAGCCACTTCAGCTAAGTGTTACAAGATCATAGACATTGGGAGGAACATCTCAGGCCACAGACAGACAGGCAGCCTGGACTTCAAAGAGGAGAACAAAAGGTTGCACAGAAGGAGCAGATGAGCTTGATAGTAATTCCAGAAAAAGTCTAGTTTGGATTATTAAAAATTGGCCTTAATCTTTTAAAAGTGCTAGCATTTTAGCTTTTAAATCCCAGAAAGAACACTGGCTCTCTTTCTCCCCATTAAATTAGCTCTGCTTGGTATATGTATGTGATGGTCTTTAAAGAACAGCTCCATTGTGCTCAGGTGAGAATAGTGACATAGCAATGACGGAGAGGCTGGAACCACAAGCCATTCCAGTCCCCGGAAATATTAATGCAGCAACCAGCATTTCTTCAGTAGCTACTATCTTCCAGGCATTGTGCCGGGGGTGTGATAATGACTAAGGCACTGTCCTGTCTTCCAGGAGGTCACACTTTAGAGGAGAGATAGATGGTCAGTGCTATTGCAGCTGTGATGGCACTCAGAGATCAGCATATCTTGTCCCTTTTGAGGCCAAAGGGACGAGATCTTTGAGAATTTACTGTTTGAAGTGGTTGCCTTGGCAGGCAAAGCATTGTCCTTCCCTGGGTGTAGGCAAGTAGGAGCCAAATGGCTTTCCTGCTAGGATACTTTTGATCCCCCGGATGCAGTTTGAACAAAGTGTCCTCTGAAACTCTCCATGTCTCTAAATACCATACTTCTGTAAGCTCAGTAAGAACTGGATAAAAACATGTTTTGCATTAACACATTCAATTTTCCCCTTCCTTTTCAAAACTGCTCTCTTACACAAGAGCTATTTCATCCAAAAGGAAACAAAAACATAATTAAGAAAAATACATGCCTAAATATATTCATTAATAACGACAAAAGAATAACTTTAAAAGAAAATAGAACCAAAAATTAATCATCCAGTCTACATACACAGTGCCAAACAATCAGTCTGCTCTCTTCACCAAATTACCTGAACTCACAGGTTATTTATATATCATATCTCAACCGAAAATTGGCACACAGCACTATATTTGAAAAGACTCAAAGTTGGTGGGATTTTAGGGCCTTTGGAATACTTAAAAAATAATCTAACAACTGAAATAATTCACAAATGCAAAGCCTAGAAGAGAAATTTTCCTTCAGCACACCACTTGCATATTTTTAAATTTCCCTATGCTTGTTCACATCTCCAAAGAATCCTGGCCCAACTGATACCTTTTAACAGAAGACTGTGGCACTTCTGAAGCGAGGTTATACAAATATATACACAGCTCTTTGATGAGGACTTGTTATCGTCACTTAAGAAAAATACATAATACATAATTCTTTTATGAGAAACCAAAGCATTGCCTTTTAGGTGATCACTTATAGCAAGGTTCCCTTTCTACCCATTGAAAAGGGCAACTTGTAAAACTCAATAGTGCCCCATTGTGGAACTTTGGGACAACTGACATCTGATCAGGGTTTTGCTATTTTCCTTTCTGCTTTGTTTTCTTTTGCTTTCTTGTAAGAGTTTCTCTTTACAAGAGAAACTTTCTCTAGTTTAGAGACTATAACCAAATTTCTTTAGGAGTTGACAAAAGCAGAGAACCAATCATATTCATGTGCATTAATGTATGTATTATAGGGGCTTTCCTGGTGGCTCAGTGGTTAGGAGTCTGCCTGCCGATGCAGGGGACGCGGGTTCGTGCCCCAGTCCGGGAGGATCCCACATGCCGCGGAGCGGCTGGGCCCGTGAGCCATGGCCGCTGAGCCTGCGCGTCCGGAGCCTGTGCTCCGCAACAGGAGAGGCCACAACAGTGAGAGGCCCGCGTACCGCAAAAAAATAAAAAATAAAAAATATATATATGTAGGGCTTCCCTGGTGGCGCAGTGGTTGGGAGTCCGCCTGCCGGTGCAGGGGACGCGGGTTTGTGCCCCGGTCCGGGAGGATCCCACATGCCGCGGAGCGGCTGGTCCTGTGAGCCACGGCCTCTGGGCCTGCGCGTCCGGAGCTTGTGCTCCGCAGCGGGAGAGGCCACAACAGTCAGAGGGCCACGTACCACAAAAAACCAAAACAAACAAACAACAAAAAATATATATATATGTATTACAAATGAATTAATATTTCTTAGAAACAAAATACCCTTCATATTTTCTAATTTGTATACTTCAATGTCTAATCCAAAGAGTAAAGAGAAAATAAAAGCTACTTGTCCAAAGTGTTGTCTTATTCTTCCACACACGAAGCCCCAAAGGTAAGGACGTTTAAACAGTAAAAAGAACCTTAGAAACATCACAGAAAATCCTCTTCCCCTAAAGGAAAGAGACAAAAATGGGCATAAAATATAATGGTACCCTATTTCCATGGTTCATCTCATAATTAAACCCACTAAATTTTAAGACAACTGTGTATACAATTCACACACTGATTTTTTTCTTCCTACTATGGAATGTGTCTTGTTCAGGTCTAAAAGGGAGCAAAGTTTTGGTCTGGGCTTGAAGCCTGTGCATGATTCCTCAAACCCCACTGATAAAAAGCACCTCACCTGCAATGATATATCTGGTTGTTGCATGGCTCTAATTAACATTTTCTTCTGCATATTAAAGCTAGAACTTCCTTGATTATTCTCCCTCTCATTATCCTGATATTTGGGGACAGTCCTTCTGGCTTTCCTGGGTTCTCGGTTTTTCAGATGGATCATCTCCAGGACCTTAAACACTCTCTCACAAGACATCATTTCCCAGCTTCTCACTCCTCTCATTGCCATCTGGGGGACAACTGTTGTGGAGGACACCACCTCCAAACTTGAACTGCAACTCAAAAGTAAAATCATCTGAAAGAACAAAAACAAGACTATCCAGCCAGATGAGTTTCTAAAGCAATGAACAAGTCTTCCAAAAAATATTGAGTTTCTGTTAAAATATGTTACACTACCTTGAAGTAGTACAAGTTAGCAGAAACCTAGAGCAGAAAATTCCAAAAGTAGTGGTAGTCTTGTCACAACAATAATAAAAATATATTTTTTACAAATTGGGAATGAAATGCACTAACTCCTTTAAAAAAATAAATAATGATGGTTAAAGCAGGATGTGCTATGATACCTGAAGAAGGTGCAACATTTTTAAATACTAAAGAGAAAAGGAAAGCATAGATGGAGCCAGTAAAAAGTTGAGTGGAGCTACAAAGAATTGCAGCTTCTTTGTTTACAAGAATGGGTGGGTGTTTACAAACCCAAACTGCCAGGCAATTAATCAAATAAATGACAGTGGCTCAAAGAAGCTGATAAAAAATAGGAGGACCTTACAACACAGGGAATATAGCCAATATTTTATAATAACTATAAATGGAGTATAACCTTTAAAAATTGTGAATCACTATATGGTACACCTGTAACTTACATGATATCAACTATACTTCAATTTAAAAAATAAGAGAGGGACTTCCCTGGTGGCACAGTGGTTAAGAATCCACCTGTCAGTGCAGGGGACCCGGGTTCAATCCCTGGTCTAGGAAGATCCCACATGCCGTGGAGCAACTAAGCCCGCATGCCACAACTACTGAAGCCCACGTACCTACAGCCCGTGCTCCACAATAAGAGAAGCCACCGCAATGAGAAGCCCGCTCACTTCAATGAAGAGTAGCCCCTGCTCGTTACAACTAGAGAAAGCCTGCAAGCAGCAACAAAGACCAACGCAGCCAAAAATAAATAAATAAATTTATTTATTTTAAAAAAGATAACATTCCTTCAAAAAACTAAAATAAAATAAAAAATAGGAGAACTTACAACTACAAATAATTGGGTAATCATAAAATGCTTCTGAACCTGGTGACTCTGGCTAAGAGACTTTTTAAAACAATTTCCTACCTTGGGCTCCTCTTGAACTCAGATAGTACAATTTGGACCCCCAACCCATATGAGTTGCAGGTCCATGATTATAAATTTTCAAAATAAACTTATTTTTTCTACCCAGAGACTATCTGAAATGACAGAGTTCCATGTTACTTCTGCTGCTGAGTGGGATTTTGCCCTAATCCACATCCTTCTTGAGATTGTAGTCCTTCAAGGCGACTGGTTTTACACTGGGCAGTACATTTAGTAGACCCTAGCTCTTACCTCCTGCCCATATGAATGTTAAAACCTAAATCCCTACATCACTAAACCTAACAGTCCCTCCCCAACCCTTTCTCCCCAGTCCTGCTGTGGCACCAGCTCACCTGTTTACCATTCTGGTTTTCATTTTCCTTTTCTGGGCCCTGGAGATTTCTCATACTTTCTGCATGAATTATATACATATATTTCTCATAAATATACTTGTAAATCATTTTAAATAAATGCATAATTTTTACATGGATGTGTGGCAATTTATTTACCTACCTATTGAAGTGTTTGATTTTTCACAATTAGAAATAACACTTGGGTAAACACCCATGTACCTAAACTTGTGTGGAAATATGTATTTATTTCCTTGGGATAGATTTCTAGTAGTGGATTGCTGAATCAAACAGTACGCCCATTTTGAAGGCTTTCTCTTCTTCCATAGATAGTACTTTAGTACTTAACTTATGATGTTTACTTAATTCTTCCTATTTTACACTTATTGATGGATATAATTTGTCTTCCCCATCAGATGTCAAGCCTGATGGTCAGTAAGTCCATAATATTGCACTAGTTTGAACATAAGTACCTTGAAAGTACTTACTAAAAGTCTGTTAGCTTGAATTAAATGAAAATTCGTAATTTTAATGGTTCAGAATCAATAGTAACGAACTTGTCCTTGGGTTTCCTTGAGAGACAGTTTCAGCATACAAAACAGCCTCTCAATACAGGTCCTGCCTACCCAGGTTTTGTGCTACATCTTCAGAGAGAGGAGAGGATGGAAGATTGGGGGATAATGAATGAATGTGTGGTGGCAAGACAGACAGGAAAAATGGCTAAAAAGTACATGAAAAGATGCTCAGCTTCATTAGTCATTATAGAAATGCCAATCAAAATGACAATGCGGCATCCCTTCATACCCACTAGGATGGCTACAATCAAAAGACAGACAGGGGCTTCCCTGGTGGTGCAGTGGTTGAGAGTCTGCCTGCCAATGCAGGGGACACGGGTTCGTGCCCCGGTCCGGGAAGATCCTACATGCCCAGAGCAGCTGGGCCCGTGAGCCATGGCCGCTGAGCCTGCGCTCTGCAACGGGAGAGGCCACAACAGTGAGAGGCCCGTGTACCACAAAAAAAAAAAAAAAAAAAAGACAGACGGTAACAAGTGGTAAGGATGTGGAGAAATTGGAACTCTCATGCCTCACTGGTGGAAATGTAAAATAGTGGAATCACTCTGTAGTTTGGCAGTTCCTCAAAATGTTAAACAGAGTTACCACATGACCTAGCAATTTCATTCCTGGGTATCTATCCCAAAGAAATGAAAACAGCTGTCCACACAAAAACTTGTACATGAATGTTCATAGCAGAATTATTCAAATGCATAATAGCCAAAAAGTGAAAACAGCCCAAATAATATTCCATAAAGGAATATTATTTAACCATAAAAGGAATAAAGCACTGATACATGCCACAACATGAATGAACCTTGTACATGTTAGGCCTAGTGAAAAAGTCAGCCATATGTTATATACAAAAGACCATATGTTATATGATTCCATTTGTATGAAATGCCCAGAAGAGGCAAATCCATAGAGACCAAAAGGAGACAAATGGTTACCAGGGGCTGGGGGGAGGACAGAATGGGAGTGACTACTAACTGGTACTGGGGTTTCTTTGGGAGATGATAAAAATGTTGTAAACTTAGATTATGGTGACGTTTGCACAACTCTGTAAAAACCATTGAATTGTACACTTTAAATGAACAGATTTTATGGTATGTAAATTATATCTCAATAAAGCTGTGTTTAAAAAAAAAAGGAGCGAAAGGAAAAGAGATCTAAACTCCAACTTACTTGCCTCACCCTTCTTGTAAGACTCCCACGTTCCAGTGATTACCATTCTTAGGCATAGCCATTTCTCTCATGGGCTCAATGATGGTTTGACACCTTCCACCAGATGACCAGAGCTTATAAAGCGTTCAGTGCACCCTAACTTTTCTCCTCACCTCTTTCTTCTTCTTCCCTTTTTTTCACTGCTGTTGACTTCATTGATTTACCCATTCTCCATCTTACTCATTACCCTATTTTCTGGTTGTGCACTATTTGCTCTGAGGAGGAATTTATTACATGTGCCCCTTGGACTTTCATTGTTTAACAACCTCTTTCTTTATGCCACCTGCCTCTTTGCAAAAGTCTTTGAGAGCAAGGAGAGGGAGGTTGTTAATTTTATATAATGTATTAATGTGCCTTTGCACAGAGCTCAAAGGTTATAACCTCACAGATCGTGGCTGTAAAATACAAAACCTGAATGATAAACTGAAGTGACCAGTTGCTTTGGAGACAACAAAACACATATTGCACGATCTTCAGAAACACCCTCTCCTTCCTTTCTTCACCCCCAAACCCACCTCTGCAACTGGGAAACAGGCATAATGAAGACATTTTCCAGAATATGGCATAAAACCCAGAGTTTTAAAAAAGGTACATCAGCCCCTTTTCCCCAAGATTAACTTCCACAATGCTATCCTTCCCTGCTTCTCCTTCCAGAACCTTCTAGCAACCTCACAGTGATTCATAATTAGAGTTCTTCCAAACTTTGTAGTTTCTATGTATGGGCACTTCTGCGGGAATTTCCAGAGTATTATCTAGACATCTGAGCAGATGTGGTGGGGGGTAAGGAGAATCTCTCCTTTGCTCTGGAGGGTAGAATGGCACTTGTACGCGGTGAATGAAGGGAGACTTCACTAAAGAAATAAGTCCTCTAGACAAGAGGACTGAATTAGGGGTTAGGCCAATTGTGCAAAGACACAAAGAGTAAATAGCAACCTGAATTCTGCAGAGACTGGGAAGCTTGATGCAGAAAGCTCATTTTTTTAATTCTTACCAACCTATTCTTAGAGATGCTGAAAATTCATCTGGCATGAGAACTAAATAGACCAGTTTACTTTTTTTTCTCAGTAAGCTCTCACATAGACCTCTCTTCTATTTTTATGATTTTATGCATGTGCTTTGATATTTTTCTACTTCTTTTCTCCATTTTCTCTCAAGAGCCTACACTGAACCACAGAATGTAATGATGGGAAACATACATTCATTACAAGATAGCATAAGAAGCGGTTTACATTTTTGCTTCATTTTGCCCAAAGGGGAGTTATTTTTCCTTTTAAGGTGTTTCCAACTACAAAATTAGGGAAGGAAGGAGGGCGGGCAGGCCACACACAGAGAATCTGCACTCTGGTTGACTTGAGCTCACTTTTAAATTTAGAGCCAGGAAGCTTGAAACTAAAACAAACTGCAGTGCATTTGGCTATGTGTGGTAGGAAATGAGCTTTCCATGCTGAAATCATAAAATAATTTACCATAAGAAATGTTTTCTAATGATGTGTGCTAGTCTTTTCAAATCATAAATTTTATATTTTTTGGTCTCAAATCAGATCTTAATTTGCTAACCAGTCAGGATAGTCACTGTTGTGGTCAAGGGGAAGAGACCACACTGCAAATCTACCACCCTCTTTGACAGTGGCCTCAGAAATCTAGTGCTTGGGGTTAGAGACCCTCATGTGCAGAAGAAAGGTTATTGGAATATGGGTGAAGGGAGAAGCATGGGAATCAATGGATCACCTAGGAAGAGAGTAAAATAGAGAAAAGGGACCGGGACTGAGTCCTGGGGACACCAACAAATAGAGGTGAAGCAAAGGAGGAGATGCGAGCAAAGGAAATGGAGAAGGAGTAGTCAGTGAGATGGGAGAAAACCAGAGAGGGTGCCGTTATGCTGTCTGGGTAGCCACAAGCAGAGAAGGTTTCAAGAAAGAGAACGTGTCAAATGCACTGAAAGGTCAAGTAAGAGGTCAAGAGAAAAGTAGTCCTTGCACTTGACTTTGTGGAGGTAACAGGTGACCTTGGCAGGAGCAGTTTCAGGAGTAGTGAGGACCAAATCCCATTAGAAAAGGTGAGAGAGAGAATAAGAAAGTGGGGACTGCAAATATGAACAACTTTCAAGAAGTTTGCATGTGAAGGGAAGCAAAAATTTGAGGCAGTAACTAGACGGAAATATGGAATCATGGGAGAAAGTTTTTTCGGTCTGTTTTTCAAGACGAAAGATTTTAGAGCATGTTAGAATTCTGATAAGAATGTTCCAGAAGAGAAGAGAAATTGCTATTTGCAAGGCAAAGAAGGGATGGTACAGGGGCACAGAGAATTTCTGAAACAGAAAGGAAAGGTGAGGCTATACATGCAGATTATTTTGTAGACTTGGTTGTGTAAGGATGAGAGTATTCCTGTTGAACTGGTTCTTATCTTCTATAGAAAATGCGAGCCAAATCAACAGGGGATAGTGGAGGCTGTGGGGGAGGGATGACACGGACGGGGAGAAGACAGAGGGGCAAATGTGAGCAGTCTTCTGAAGAGTGAGAGAGCAAACACAAGAGGGCAGAATGAAGCAGTAGGTGGTGTTGACTGCCTGTGAGATTATGGCCATGAATTTAATAGGACACGTGACACATGAATTTAATAAGTCAGAATATTATGTGTTCTTCCCAGGCAGTCTTGAGCAGCTCAGCAGCAGGTGAGGATGAGGTCGGTAGTTGAGGTTAGCCATGGCTGGAATTCAGCCAGATGATTATGATGGAGGAGGAGTCAAGGAGTTTAGGATGCATGACCATAGAACCCTAAGGACAGAAATGCAGACATGAGGGTGGTAGGAAATGAAAAAAACGTAGGGTCATTGAGATTGAAAATCTCAGTGATTCTTTAAAAATTGTTGGAGCAGAGGTACTAAAGCAGGTAAGATGGAAGGATAGGAAAAGTAATGAAATGGAATGAAATTGAAGTTGATGTTTTGGAAATTGCACAGAGGATGGTGAGATTAAGTTCAAGAATGACCTTGGAAATGGATTTCTGAGGGTTTTGTGATTTCACCCTAAATTTTTCCTTTCCCTGTCTCGCCTTAGGGCCTTCGTACCTGGTTCCTTCTGGTCATTCAGGTCTCAGTTCAAATGACTAAATTAGCCCCTGCAAACCCTATGGCCCCCGCCACTGTCCACCACATCATCTTTGTATTTTCATTCCTCCTCTCAAGATCCACATTACAGTATTTGTTTATTTGTTTCTTGTCTAAACCTCTGATGAAAATATAAACTCAACAAGGAAAGAAACAGTGCCTTTTTAGTTTGCCACGGTATTCTCAGCATCTAGGACAGTGTCTGGTACATAGCAGATACTCAATAAATACTTGTGTGAATGAATAAAAGGTCAAGTGAGAATTCAGCAGAAAATGTGCTGTATCTCCAACACCAAATCCTGAAAATCATGCTTAAAACGTTATCCCTTCAGATTAGAGCTTCTGTCTCTGTTAAAATGCAACTGCCACGTGATACCTCAAAAGTGACCCAACATCATCTACTCATGCAGTACTTCAGCTGAGAATGAATAACCTGCATCTAATCAGGCAGAGGAAAAACCAGGCAGACATAAAATGAGGAATTTTCTATTAAAATAAAAATGAAGATGGGGGAGTTCCCTGGTGGTCCAGTGGGTGGGACTCCATGCTACCAAGGCGGGGGGGCCGGGTTTGATCCCTGGTTGGGGAGCTGGATCCCACATGCATGCCGCAGCTGGGAGGTTCGCATGCCGCAACTAAGAGCCTGCATGCTGCAACTAAGAACCCACATGCCGCATCGGGGATCCTGCATACCACAACTGAGATCCAGAGCAGCCAAAATAAATAAATTAATTAATTAAAAAATATTTTAAAAAATAAATATATCAAGTCAAATCAAATAAAAGTGTAGAGGGACTGTATTCTTCAAAAATGTTAATGTCATAAAAGACAAAGAAAGACTGTGAAAATGTTCCGAATTAAAGAAGGCTAAAGAGGGCTTCCCTGGTGGCGCAGTGGTTGAGAGTCCGCCTGCCAATGCAGGGGACTCAGGTTCGTGCACCGGTCCGGGAAGATCCCACATGCCGCAGAGCGGCTGGGCCTGTGAGCCGTGGCCGCTGAGCCTGCGCATCCAGAGCCTGTGCTCTGCAACGGGAGAGGCCACAACAGTAAGAGGCCCGCATACCGCAAAAAAAAAAAAAAAAAAAAAAAAGAAGGCTAAAGAGACATGATGATTAAATGCAGTACCTGACCCTAGACTGAAACCTGCATTGAAGGGGAGTAAAATGCTTTAAAGAACATTATATATGGAGAGTAAATTAGATTAAAATATTTTGTCAATGTAAACTTATCAAGTTGATAATTGTAATGTGGCTGTGGAAGAAAATATCCCTACTCCTAGGAAATACACACTAAACTACTTAGGGATAAAGGACCATGATGTGTATATAACTTACCCTCAAATAGTACAGAAAAAATTCCATGTAAACAGATATGGCTATAGCTATATACATACAGATGGCACAAAAGACAAAGCAAATGGGATAAATGTTAACAATAGGTAAATTTAGATAAAAGGGGGTATATGGATGTTTGTACTACATTTATTTCTGCAACTTTTTGTAAGTTTGATATTATTTCAAATAAAAAAGTTAATTAAAAATTAGAACATTGGACTTCCCTGGTGGCACAGTGGTTAAGAATCCACCTGCCAATGCCGGCGACACAGGTTCTAGCCCTGGTCTGGGAAGATACCACATGCCGCAGAGCAACTAAGCCCATGCACCACAACTACTGAGCCTGCACTCTAGAGCCCGCGAGCCACAACTACTGAGTCCGTGTGCCACAACTATTGAAGCCCGCACACCTAAAGCCCGTGCTCCACAGCAAGAGAAGCCACCGCAACGAGAAGCCCACGTACTTCAACGAATAGTAGCCCCTGCTTGCCGCAACTGGAGAGAGCCCACATGCAGCAACAAAGGCCCAACGCTGCCGAAAGTAAATAAATAAATTAATTTAAAAAAATAGAACATCTGGGAATGGCTTAATAGCATAATTATAGTATTTGAAAACAGAAGGGTCTTTGGAGATCAAATAATCTGAATCTTCCCTTCTACAGGTAAGAACAAGGCCAGAAGGGTGTCATGCGTTTTTAGCAGGAACAGAAATAGAGTTGAGATCAATTTAAGTTTATAACATTAGACATACACCTACCCTACAACCTAGCAATTCCACTCCTGTATATTTACTAGCACAAATTAAAAATCTATGTCCACAAAACACTTGTTTAACAGTGTTCATAGCAGCTTTAAATCCTTGCATATTCATATAACAGAATGATAAAGATTGAAGTATAAATATACATCACACCATAGATGAATCTCCAAAACACTGGGGAGTGATCCTTCTTTCTCTATTTGTAAGAGATTGTGTAATACTGGTATTATTTCGTTCTTAACGGTTTTACAGAATTCACCAGTGAAAACATCTGTGCCTGGAGTTTACTTTGTGGAAAGGTTTTTTTCTGTTTGTTTGTTTTCTGCTTTTTATTGTAGTCCAAACACTGTAGATGATACATTTTAGAAACTCTGGATTCTGTTATCTTCCTCTAAAAGAATAGATATAAACTGACTCACTTTGCCCTATACCTGAAAGGAACACAACATTGTTAATCAACTATACTCCAATATAAAATAAAAGGTTTAAAAAAAAAATAAAAGCATTGAGATTGGTTCAAGATGGCAGAGTAGAAGGATGTGCTCTCACTCCCTCTTGCAAGAACACCAGAATCAATTAACTGCTGAACAATCATCGACCGGAAGACACTGGAACTCACCAAAAAAGATACCCCACATCCAAAGACAAAGGAGAAGCCGCAGTGAGACAGTAGGAGGGGCACAATCACAATAAAATCAAATCCCGTAACTGCTGGGTGGGTGACTCACAAACTGGAGAACATTTATACCACAGAAGTCCACCCACTGGACTGAAGGTTCTGAGCCTCAGGTCAGGCTTCCCAATCTGGGGGTCCGACAATGGGAGGAGGAATTCCTAGAGAATCAGACTTCGAAGGCTAGCGGGATTTAATTGCAGGACTTTGACAGGACTGGGGGAAACAGAGACTCCATTCTTGGAGGGCACACACAAAGTAGTGTGCTCATCGGGACCCAGGGGAAGGAGCAATGACCCCATAGGAGACTGAACCAGACCTACCTGCTAGTGTTGGAGGGTCTCCTTCAGAGGTGGAGGGTGGCTGTGGCTCACCGTGGGGACAAGTACACTGGCAGTAGAAGTTCTGGGAAGTACTCCTTGGTGTAAGCCCTCCCAAAGTCCGCCATTAGCCCCACCAAAGAGCCCCGGTAGGCTCCAGTGTTGGGTTGCCTGAGGCCAAACAATTAACAGGGAGGAAACTCAGCCCCACCTATCAGCAGACAAGTGGATTAAAGTTTTACTGAGCTCTGCCCACCAAAGCAACAGCCAGCTCTACCCACCAGCAGTCCCTCCCATCAGGAAACGTACACAAGCCTCTTAGATAGCCTCATCCACCAGAGGGCAGACAGCAGAAGCAAGAAGAACTACAATCCTGCAGCCTGTGGAACAACAACCACATTCACACAAAGATAGACAAGATGAAAAGACAGAGGGCTATGTACCAGATGAAGGAACAACATAAAACCCCAGAAGAACAACTAAATGAAGTGGACATAGGCAACCTTCCAGAAAAGAATTCAGAATACTGATAGTGAAGATGATCCAGGACCTCGGAAAAAGAATAGAGGCACAGATGGAGAAGATGCAAGAAATGTTTAACTAAGATCTAGAAGAATTAAAGAACAAACAAACAGATGAACAACACAATAACTGAAATGAAAACTACACTAGAAGGAACCAATAGCAGAATAACTGAGGCAGAAGAATGGATAAGTGACCTGGAAGACAGGATGGTGGAATTCACTGCTGCGGGACAGAATGAAGAAAAAAGAATGAAAAGAAATGAAGACAGCCTACAAGACCTCTGGAACAACACTAAATGCAACAACATTCACATTATAGGGTCCCAGAAGGAGAAGAGAGACAGAAAGGACCCAAAAAAATATTTGAAGAGATTATAGTCGAAAACTTCCCTAACATGGGAAAGGAAATAGCCACCCAAGTCCAGGAAGTGCAGAGAGTCCCATACAGGATAAACCCAAGGAGAAACATGCCGAGACACATGGTAATCAAATTGGCAAAAATTAAAGACAAAGAAAAATTATTGAAAGAAGCAAGGGAAAAATGACAAATGACATACAAGGGAACTCCCATAAGGTTAACAGCTGATTTCTCAGCAGAAACTCTACAAGCCAGAAGGGAGTGGCATGATATACTTAAAGTGATGAAAAGGAAGAACCTACAACCAAGATTACTCTACCTGGCAAGGATCTCATTCAGATTCGATGGAGAAATCAAAAGCTTTACAGACAAGCAAAAGCTAAGAGAATTCAGCACCACCAAACCAGCTCTACAACAAATGCTAAAGGAACTTCTCTAAACGGGAAACAAAAGAGAAGAAAACAACCTACCTAAACAAACCCAAAACAATTAAGAAAATGGTAATAGGAACATATATATCGATAATTACCTTAAACATGAATGTTTAAGGTAATTAAATTAAATTAAATTAATGTTTAAGGTAATTAAATTAAATTAAACATTAAACGTTAATTAAACATTTAATTAAATTAAACGTTAAATGCTCCAACCAAAAGACACAGGCTTGCTGAATGGATACAAAAACAAGACCCATCTATATGCTGTCTACAAGAGACCCACTTCAGACCTAGGGACACATTCAGACTGAAAGTGAGGGGATGGAGAAAGATATTCCATGCTGCGACAAAGTGAGAGAGAGGCATAGACATATATACACTACCAAATGTAAGGTAGATAGCTAGTGGGAAGCAGCCACATAGCACAGGGAGATCAGCTCTGTGCTTTTTGACCACCTGGAGGGGTGGGATAGGGAGGGTGGGAGGGAGGGAGATGCAAGAGGGAAGAGATATGGGACATATGTATATGTATAACTGATTCACTTTGTTATAAAGCAGAAACCAACACACCATTGTAAAGCAATTATACTCCAATAAAGATGTAAAAAAAAAACAAAAACAAAACAAATGGAAATCAAAAGAAAGCTGGAGTAGCAATACTCATATCAGACAAAATAGACTTTAAAATAAAGAAAGTTACAAGAGACAAGGAAGGACACTACATAATGATCAAAGGATTAATCCAAGAAGATATAATAATTATAAATATATATGCATCCAACATAGGAGCACCTCAATACATAAGGCAACTGCTAACAGCTATTAAAGAGGAAATCAACAGTAACACAGTAATAGTGGGGGACCTTAACACCTCACTCACACCAAAGGACAGATCATCCAAACAGAAAATTAACAAGGAAACACAAGCTTTAAATGACACAATAGACCAGATAGATTTAATTGATATTTATAGGACATTCCATCCAAAACAGCAGATTACACTTTCTTCTCAAGTGCACACGGAACATTCTCCAGGATAGATCACATCTTGGGTAACAAATCAAGCCCTGGTAAATTTAAGAAAACTGAAATCATATCAAGCATCTTTTCTGACCACAATACTATGAGATTAGAAATAAATTACAGGGAAAAAAATGTAAAAAACACAAACACATGGAGGCTAAACAATACGTTACTAAGTAACCAAGAGATCACTGAAGAAATCAAAGAGGAAATCAAAAAATACCTAGAGACAAATGACAATGAAAACACGACGATCCAAAACCTATGGGATGCAGCAAAAGCAGCTCTAAGAGGGAAGTTTATAGCTATACAAGCCTACCTCAAGAAACAAGAAAAATCTCAAGTAAACAATCTAACCTTACACCTAAAGGAACTAGAGAAAGAAGAACAAACAAAACCAAAGTTAGCAGAAGGAAAGAAAGCATAAAGATCAGAGCAGGAATAAATGAAATAGAAACAAAGAAAACAATAGCAAAGATCAATAAAACTAAAAGCTGGTTCGTTGAGAAGATAAACAAAATTGATAAACCATTAGCCAGACTTATCAAGAAAAAGAGGGAGAGGACTCAAATCAATAAAAATAGAAATGAAAAAGGAGAAGTTACAACAGACACCGCAGAAATACAAAACATCCTAAGAGACTACTACAAGGAACTCTATGCCAATAAAATGGACAACCTGGAAGAAATGGACAAATTCTTAGGAAGGTATAAACTTCCAAGACTGAACCAGGAAGAAATAGAAAATATGAACAGACCAATCACAAATAATGAAATAGAAACTGTGATTAAAAATCTTCCAACAGGGGCTTCCCCGGTGGCACAGTGGTTGAGAGTCCTCCTGCCAATGCAGGGGATGCGGGTTCGTGCCCTGGTCCGGGAAGATCCCACATGCCACGGAGCGGCTGGGCCCGTGAGCCATGGCTGCTGAGCCTGCACGTCCAGAGCCTGTGCTCCGCAATGGGAAAGGCCACAACAGTGAGAGGCCCGCGTACTGCAAAAAAAAAAAAAAAAAAAAAAAAAATCTTCCAACAAACTAAAGTCCAGGGCCAGACGGCTTCACAGGTGAATTCTATCAAACATTTAGAGAAGAGCTAACACCTATCCTTCTCAAACTCTTCCAAAAAATTGCAGAGGAAGGAACACTCCCAAACTCATTCTATGAGGTCACCACCACCCTGATACCAAAACCAGACAAAGATACTACAAAATAGAAAATTACAGACCAATACCACTGATAAATATAAATGCAAAAATCCTCAACAAAATACTAGCAAACAATCCAACAACACATTAAAAGGATCATACACCATGATCAAGTGGGATTTATCCCAGAGATGCAAGGATTCTTCAATATGTGCAAAGCAATCAATGTGATACACCATATTAACAAATTGGAAAAAAAACAACATATGATCATCTCAATAGATGCATAAAAAGCTTTTGACAAAATTCAACACCCATTTATGATAAAAACTCTCTAGAAATTGGGCATAGAGGGAACCTACCTCAACATAATAAAGGCCATATATGACAAACCCACAGCAAACATCATTCTCAATGGTGAAAATCTGAAAGCATTTCCTCTAAGATCAGGAACAAGACAAGGATGTCCACTCTTGCCACTATTATTCAACATAGTTTTGGAAGTCCTAGCCACAGCAATCAGAGAAGAAAAAGAAATAAAAGGAATACAAATTGGAAAAGAAGAAGTAAATCCGTCACTGTTTGCAGATGACATGATACTATACATAGAGAATCCTAAAGATGCCACCAGAAAACTACTAGAGCTAATCAATGAATTTGGTAAAGTTGCAGGATACAAAATTAATGCACAGAAATCTCTTGCATTCTTATACACTAATGATGAAAAATCTGAAAAGAAATTAAGGAAGCACTCCCATTTACCATTGCAACAAAAAGAATAAAATACCTAGGAATAAACCTACCTAGGGAGACAAAAGACCTCTATGCAGAAAACTATAAGACACTGTTGAAAGAAATTAAAGAAGATACCAACAGATGGAGAGATATACCATGTTCTTGGATTGGAAGAATCAATACTGTGAAAATGACTCTATTACCCAAAGCAGTCTACACATTCAATGCAATCCCTATCACATTACCAATAGCATTTTTTACAGAACTAGAACAAAAAGTCTTAAAATTTGTATGGAGACACAAAAGACCCCAAATAGCCAAAGCAGTCTTGAGGGAAAAAAACTGAGCTGGAGGAATCAGACTCCCTGACTTCAGACTATACTACAAAGCTACAGTAATGAAGACAATATGGTACTGGCACAAAAACAGAAATGTAGATCAATGGAACAGGATACAAAGCCCAGAGATAAACCCACACACCTATGGTCAACTAATCTATGACAAAGGAGGCAAGGATATACAATGGAGAAAAGACAGTCTCTTCAATAAGTGGTGCTGGTTAAACTGGACAGCTACATTTAATAGAATGAAATTAGAACACTCCCTAACACCATACACAAAAATAAACTCAAAATGGATTAGAGACCTAAATGTAAGACGACACTATAAAACTCTTAGAGGAAAACATAGGAAGAACACTCTTTGACATAAATCACAGCAAGATCTTTTTGATCCACCTCCTAGAGTAATGGAAATAAAAACAAAAATAAACAAATGGGACCTAATGAAACTTAAAAGCTTTTTCAAAGCAAAGGAAACTATAAGCAAGACAAAAAGACAACCCTCAGAATGGGAAAAAATATTTGCAAATGAATCAACGGACAAAGGATTAATCTCCAAAATATATAAACAGCTCATGCAGCTCAATAGTAAAAAAACAAACAACCCAATCCAAAAATGGACAGAAGACCTAAATAGATATTTCTCCAAAGAGGACATACAGATGGCCAGGAAGCACATGAAAAGCTGCTCAACATCACTAATTATTAGAGAAATGCAAATCAAAACTACAATGAGGTATCACGTCATACCAGTTAGAATCGGCATCATCAGAAAATCTACAGGGGCTTCCCTGGTGGCGCAGTGGTTGAGAGTCTGCCTGCCGATGCAGGGGACATGGGTTCGTGCCCCGGTCCGGGAGGATCCCACATGGCGCAGAGCGGCTGGGCCCGTGAGCCATGGCCGCTGAGCCTGCGCGTCCAGAGCCTGTGCTCCGCAATGAGAGAGGCCACAACAGTGAGAGGCCCACATGCAGCAAAAAAAAAAAAAAAGAAAGAAAGAAAATCTACAAACAACAAATGCTGGAGAGGGTGTGGAGAAAAGGGAACCCTCTGGCAGTGTTGGTGGAAATGTAAATTGATGCAGCCACTATGGAGAACAGTATGTAGGTTCCTTAAAAGACTAAAAATAGAATTACCATATGACCCAGCAATCCCACTACTGGGCATATACCCAGAGAAAACCATAATTCAAAAAGACACATGCACCCCAATGTTCACTGCAGTACTATTTACAATAGCCAAGTCATGGAAGCAACCTAAATGCCCATCAACAGATGAATGGATAAAGAAGAAGTGGTACATGTATACAATGGAATATTACTCAGCCATGAAGAGGAATGAAATTGGGTCATTTGTAGAAACGTGGATGGACCTAGAGACTGTCATACAGAGTGAAGTAAGTCAGAAAGAGAGAAACAAATTTCATATATTAACACATAAATGTGAAACCTAGAAAAATGGTACAGATGAACCGGTTTGCAGGGCAGAAATTGAGACACAGATGTAGAGAACAAACATATGGACACCAAGCGGGGAAAGCAGTGGGGGGTGGGGGTGGGGGTGGGATGAATTGGGAGATTGGGATTGACATGTATACACTGATGTGTATAAAATGAATGACTAATAAGAACCTGCTGTATAAAAAAATAAATAAAATAAAATTCAAAACAAACAAAAATAAAAGCATTACTTTTTTTCTAGCAGTTAAATTATGAATGGATCACCTATCTGTTGAAGGCCTGGTTTAGGCTTTGTGTGCGTCATCTATACAGGTTTTTGGGATTGGGGTTTTTTTTTTAAAGAATAAATTTATTTATTTTATTTATTTATATTTGGCTGCATTGGGTCTTCCTTGCTGTGAGCGGGCTTTCTCTACTTGCAGTGAGCGGGGGCTACTCTTCGTTGTGGTACGCAGGCTTCTCGTTGTGGTTCGTGGGCTTCTCATTGCGGTGGCTTCTCTTGTTGCGAAGCACAGGCCCTAGGTGCGCGGGCTTCAGTAATTGTGGCATGCGGGCTCTAGAGCGCAGGCTCAGTAGTTGTGGTGCACGGGCTTAGTTGCTCCGCGGCATGTTGGATCTTCCCGGACCAGGGCTCGAACCCATGCCCCCTGCATTGGCAGGCGGATTCCCAACCACTGAGCCACCAGGGAAGCCTAACTATACAGGTTTTGCCATTAATCTTAGGGTGGGTTTCTTAATCCTCGGATGTGGCCTTAACTCCTAAGGCTTAGCCCTTCCATGAATTCAATGGACAGCCTGAGGTATTTACCAAGCCCATCTAACTTAGCAGGACATGAACTCCAAATTCCTGTTCCCCTGGCAGTGGGCATCTGCAGAAGTCTCTGGTCAACTTTTTCAGCCTTTCAGATGATGTTTTTCTTTGGGGTGTCTTACCAGTCTCATCATGCATGCACAGTTCCATACCTGCCAGTAATTTGGGGGGAGTTTGCATGTACAATAGATTTCGGGTTCCCCACCCCATGACTCTCTTTTATACTACTTCTCTTTTCAATATCCAGCTGCTCCGGCATTCCCAGACTCCACCTTTGACTTCTCAGCTCCATAAGACAGCCACCTCCAGCCTGAGTTCTGTCCCCCAGGGGCTGCACAGACTGGGGAATACTCTCAGGACAAAAGCCAGATAAATGTGGCTCTCATTGCAGTGCCGTTTTCTTTCAAAGGACATATCTCTCCACTGTCTCCCATCTCTGGGCCATTCGCCAGTGCCTCCAAAGAGTAAATTTAAAAAACAACAACAACAACAAAAAAACCCAGACTTTAAAATTTAGATCAGTTTTAGGTTAACAACAAAATGGAGCAGAAAGTACAGAATGTTCCCATATACTTCCTACCCTCTCCACTCACACAGCCTCTCTCACTATCAACATCCTGCACCAGAGTGGTACAATTACTACAACTGATGACTCTATGTTGACACATTGTTATCACCATAGTTTACATTAGCAGTTCACTCTTGGTGTTGAATAGTCTATGGGTTTTAACAAAGGTACAGTGACATGTATCCACCACCATAGTATCATACAGAGTAGTTTCACGGCCCTAGAATTCTTCTGTGCTCTGCCTATTCATTCCTCGTCCCCTCTAACTCCTAGCAACCAATGATCTTTTTACTGTCTTCATAGTTGTGCCTTTTCCAGAATGTCATATGGCTATAGTATGCAGCCTTTGCTGATTAGTTTCTTTCACTTAGTAATACACATTTAAGTTTCCTCCACGTCTTTTCGTGGCTTGATAGCTCACTTATTTTTAGTGCTGGGTAACATTCCATTGTCTGGATGTACCACATTTTATTCATCCATTCACCTACTGTAGGACATCCTGGTTGCTTCCAAGTTTTGGAATTATGAATCAAGCTTCTACAAACATGTGTGTGCATATTTTTGTGTGGATATAAGCTGTCAACTAGCTTGGGTAAATACCAGAGTGTGATTGCTGGATCGTATGGTAAGAGTATGTTTAATTTTGTAAGAAAGCTGCCAAACTGTCTTCTAAGGTGGCTGTACCATTTTTCATTCCCACCAGCAATGTATGAGAGTTCCTGTTGTTCTACATCCTCACCAGCATTTGTTGCCAGTGTTTTGGATTTTAGCCATTCTAACAGGTGTGTAGAAGTAGCTCATTGTTGCTTTATTGTGCAATTCCCTTATGACATGTGATGTGGAACATCTTTTCATATGTTTATTTCACATCTGTATATCTTGCTTGGTGAAGTTTCTGTTCAGGTCTTTTGCTCATTTTTTAATTAGGTTGTTCATTTGCTTATTGCTAAGTTTTAAGTGTTCTTTGTATATCTTGCACAACGGTGCTTTATCAAGTATTTCTTCTGCAAATATTTTCTCCCAGTCTGTACCTTGTCTTCTCATTTTCCTGACAGTGTCTTTTGAGAGCAGGAGTTTCTAATTTTAATGAAGTTCAGTGCATCAATTATTTTTTCATGAGTTGTGCCTTGGTGTTGTAATTTAAAAGTCATTGCAACACCCAAAATCATCTAGAATTCTCCTATGTTATCTTCCAGGAGTTTATTAGTTTTGCATTTTACATTTAGAGTGATGGTCCTTTTCAAGTTAGTTTTTGTGAAGGTTGTAAAGTCTGTCTAGATTCATTTTTTTTTGCAGGTGGATGTCCAATTTTTCCAGCACCGTTTGTTGAAAAGCCTATTTTTCTCCACTGTATTTCCTTTGCTCCTTTGTCAAAGATCAGTTGACTGTCTTTATGTGGGTCTGATTATGGTTTCTCTATTCTATTCCATTGATATATTTGTCTATTATTTTGCCAATACCACACTGCCTTTTTTTTTTAACTTTTTATTTTATATTGGAGTATAGCCAATTAACAATGTTGTGGTAGTTTCAGGTGCACAGCAAAGTGACTCAGCCATACATATACACGTATCCATTCTCCCCCAGACTCCCCTCCCATCCAGGCTGCCACTTAACATTGAGCAGAGTTCCTTGTGCTATACAGTAGTTTTAAAATCCTTTTTAACTATAAGTCCTTTTTAACTATAAGTAGTTATCCTTTTTAAATATAGTAATAGGTACCACACTGCCTTGATTACTGTAGCTTAATAATCTTGAAGTCAGGTAGTGTCGGTCCTCTGACTTTGTTCTTCTCCTTCCATACTGTGTGGGCTATTCTGGATCCTTTGCCTCCCCAGATAAACTTTAGTATCAGTTTGTTAATATCTACAAAATAATTTGCTGGGATTTTGACTGGGACAGAGTAATTTTTGAGAGTTTATCATTGTAAGCAGTAGGAATGCTAGTCCAAAACAAGTATCAAAGTCTTGCCCAGCACTGACTGATTTTGCTAGAAAAGTCTAAATGTCCAGACTCTGTTTTCAGTATTCTTAAAATCCAGTTGGAAAGAAATGGTTAACACAGGAAACAACTAGAGAACAGAAAGGGCAATGTATGACTTAGTATTACTGGGGTAATAAAACCAGTCAAGGCATTAGGAGTTCAGAGAAGAAAAGGATTCAATCGAATATATTTTCATATATGAACATCCAGGCTCTGTGCATCACCCAAACTTTCCTTGAAAACTCTGTTTGGCATAGCGTGTGCGCAAGGCCACGTTTTTGAGTGTGACTGCTATTTCTCAGGTACCAGAGGTCTAGGATTCTGAGATGGCCTGACGGTACCTTGTCCGGCAATAAGGATCTTGACAATGTATACGAAGGCTTGCCCTTGGCCAGGACACTGGAAACAAAGCTCTTAATAGAAATTCATTATTCTTCTTTCTGCTTATGAGCATTCAGCTTCCACAGATCCACCCTGGATTGCCCTGGGGAGCGAGGTTGACAGATATCTGTAGTGCTTTACTAATCAGAATTTGAATTCTAACGAGTCCAACTAGCTAATTCAAGTAATATTCCAACAAGAGAAGGAGAAAGGCAGAGAGGGAAAGAGAAAAAAATGTTTGGGTAGCTTAGCCATCTTGACTTTCACTAACCTTTGATGTTTGAGAACACGGCTTCACTTAGATCTCTTATGTGCTGCAGCACATAAAGGCTATGATCTGCCTTTGAACATTACATACCTCGTGAACCTGTCTGCCAAGTCAATTAACTTTTACAATTCCATCTCCGATTGAGAACTGCAAAAGGACATTCTCATACTGTTGCTATGAATTAAAGAGAGCAAGAACTCCTCAAAACTGAAATCTTTTTAAAATCCTCAGAACGATCAAACACAAACCATGCGATAAACTGCAATAATCAGAACAACATATAGACTGCTGATCAATTCAGTGAGAGCCAACCACACACTTCCTAAAAAGAAGGAATTCTATCTGGCTTCTTGGATTTAGTATGTGGCAAGAGAGCCCTCTGATACCTCCATGTATTGATCATGACTTCAGTTACTACAAGAATTTCACAAACAAAATTCATTGCGTACAGGTGAAAGGCACTTTGCACAATGAAATTCAAAAGCAGATTCTTTCTACAAACCAGCTATCTACTGAGATCCTTGAGCTACTGGGGTCAGAATGAAACAGAGTGGTCAGCAATTGCCTAGTGAATTTTTGATAAATAAATTAGGCTATTCTCAGGAAATAAAATTTCTATTCTTTTTAATAGCATCTTTGCTTCTTTTTTTCCTAGAATAGTCTGATATTTAGTAACGCTGTTATTACCCATGTGCTCAGACAAAAATATCCACATTGTTTATGAGTTTATAAGCTACTAATAGGAATATTTAAAATATTATGCTTCTTTCTATCTCCAAGCATTTATTTATTTAACAAACATTTATCAATTTCTGCCTGTCTTCCAGGCTCTGTATCAGGCCCTGAGGATAGAGTGGGAAGCAAAACTTAGCTCCTGGATTTAAGTTCACAGATATTCACAAATAATTAGAGCAAGTGATACATACCCTAACAGAGTTGCCTTCAAGGTCCTATGGAAACTCAAGGAGGAGATGACATATAAATAGACAAGGATGAGCAGGCGTGTGCTTGGCAGAGTGTACAAGGAAGGACATTCCTGGCAGAGAAGCTGTACCTGCAAAGACAGGAAGGGGTCACTCCACACAGAACAGAGTAGGTGGTCTCCTCTGGCTGTGCCCACGGTACAGAAGGAGAGGGCTGGGAAAGAAGCTGGGTAGTCAGTGGAAGCACCCTAGAACGGGTACACCATGCTCAGGAGTTTAGACCTCCTCCTGCAAGGAGCGGGGAGCCACCAAAAGACGTTAAGCAGGACATAATCAGATTTGTGCTTACATATTCCTCTGGAAACAGCACAGAGAATGGACTGGAGGGGATAAGACTGGAAGCACAGGAACAAGTTAGGAATTTATACAATTGTCCATTCAAGAAAGGATGAGCACGATGTAATATTATTTAACCACTGAAAAGAACTAAAGTACTGTACATGCTACAACAGGGATGAACCTCAAAACACTATGCTAAGTGACAGGAGCCAATCACAAAAGGACACATATTGTATAATTCCATTCATAAGAAGTATCCAGAATTGGCAAAACTATAGAGATGTAAAGTAGCTTCATGGTTGCCAAAGCCTAGGAGGAGGAGGGACTGGGAGAATGGTTAAGGGGTACTCTTTGTGGGGTGATGAAAATGTTCTAGAATTGATTGTGGTCATAGATGCACAACTCTGTGACTATACTAAAAGCCACAAAATCATACACTTTAAAAGGGTGAGTTTTATGATATGTGAATTACATCTCAATAAAAATATTTTTTCTAGAAAAACAATGAAGCGGGAATGAGAGTAGTGACAATTCTCTGATTCTTACTGGCTGAGCTGGGTGGATAGGGCCACCACAAATCAGGACAGGGAATTCAGAGGATGACAAGCTCCTTTGTGGACATTTTGGTTTGTAATGCCTATGAAGTGTCAAGATGGTAATGAATAATGGCCAGGGGAACTTAGAAGAGTTCAGGCGGAAAGATTTGAAATATTCAGCACATACTTTGTACTAGTGTCTATGGAGGGCACGTGGGGTGAAGAGAGGCCAGGGCTAGACCACTAAGTAATGTTGTGTTTGAGGGACAGAAGAGGTGCTTTCAAAGGAGAGTGAGAAGAAGCTACCAGAGTGCAAAGAGGTAAATAAATAGCCTAACACCTGCTGAGCCCAGTCATGTCACTAACTCTTTGAATGTTTCAAAACACTTGGGAGCATTTCCAAACATGATTTTGTTTAATCAGGGAATCTGGTGGTCAACTGCACCCATTCTGGAATCTCTAAGACCGCCATTGCCCTGTGACTCAGCCCACTAGCTGGACACCGACCACCAGCTTCGGCACTGTCCTGAAACCTAGCCTACCTGCCTTTGCTCACCTGTCACAGGATTGGGAACATGCCGTTTTCATTTTCCCTGTTCTGCTAATGAAGTGATTATGTTCAGCTTTCATCATAATTAGCACTCATTTAGTTCAAGTGCTTTGTAATTAATCTTTCATGCTAATTAATCTTGTTATACATTAATACATCACAAAACATGCAAAAGCAAAACACTCTTCTTACTTGCAAATTAAATTAAGCTTCTTCACAATAAAAGCAGAGTGGAAGGAAACGTAACTAGACAAATCGGACCACACAAAACCTCCATTTGCTGAAAAACTGCTCTGGTCTGCATTAAATTTTGCATTCAGAAAATTGGAAAAACAAGCTCAACCAAACCATACCTTGTCCCATTTTTCTCAGTTAGCAGGACATCCCTTCTCAACTAGCTTATGATTTAAAAAAATAAAGAGATTTTTCAAAACTCATTTTTATTCTTTATTCGAATTTTAAATGTGGAATTATGAGCAAATGCTGCCATGGTAGGTGTTGCAGATTATGTTCTTTATTATTACCTTCCAAGCAATAAACAGGCCTCACTTCTGTAAATCCTGCTTTATGATTTTATACAATCTCTTTCACGTATTTTTTCTGTTTTGATCCTCACAGCAACCTGGGGTGGAGACAGCACGGTCAGAAGAGAGGCTGTTTGTGTTTAAACTCTGATTCTGTTTCCCTAGCTAGGTGGCCCTAGGCATGTCACTCTCTGTCTTGTTTTCTCATTTCTAAAATGATTGCTACTCATTGGGGTTGCTTGAAGATTAAACGAATTCATATATGCAAAATGCTTAGAACTGTGCCTGGTATAGAGTAAATGCTCAATAAATATTACCATTGACATTTGAGCAACGTGGGGAAGGGGGATGGGTTAGGGACAATGACTACCCTCCCACCCCTGTAGTCAAAAATCTGCAAATGGGCTTCCCTGGTGGCGCAGTGGTTGAGAGTCCGTCTGCAAATGCAGGGGACATGGGTTCGTGCCCCGGTCTGGGAAGACCCCACATGCCGCGGAGCGGCTGGGTCCGTGAGCCATGGCCGCTGAGCCTGCGCGTCCGGAGCCTGTGCTCCGCAACGGGAGAGGCCACAACAGTGAGAGGCCTGCGTACCGCAAAAAAAAAAAAAAAAAAAAACCATCTGCAAATAACTTCTGACTTCAAAAAACTCTTAACTGCTAATAGTCTTTTGCTGACCAGAAGCCTTGTGAAAACATAAAACAGTCGATTAACACATATTTTGTATGTTATATGTATATCTACATATATTTTATGCATTCATGACATATCTTTTTCTTAGTTTTTCGATATTTCTAGGCTATAAGGTTCGTCTGCAAGTTTTTTCAAATTGCCACAAATCCCCAAAAAGTTTTTCTATATATTTATTGAAAAAAATCCACATATAAGTGGACTCACGCAATTCACACCTGTGTTGTTCAAGAGTCTGCTGTATTAATATTGTAGTCACCATTCTTATCAATGTTTCCTGAGACCAGAGGCATAGAAAGACAAAGCTATTCAAATAGCACATAGCAGGACTCCTGTCCCTACCTATCAGGATTTCAGATGCTTTTCCCTCGGCCACTGGGCCAGTAACAACTGGGGCTTTGGGGCATAACACAGTACCTTAGTGAATACCCCCAGAGGACTCTGGGTGGTGCCGAACCAAGGGGGCCTCCAGGATCAGAGTGCTGGAAAGGCCCCAACTGCAAGCCTACCCCGTGAGGGCCAGGCTCTTGGCTGGCTAACCTCCAGCTCAGGGATGCAGCATAAACCTTGCTAATTATTTGTCCATCCAGATGAGAGTCACCTAACACACATTTCCAAATGGTAATCTGCCATCTTTTTCTACATTAAGACCCAAACATTATGACAAGCATGTTGGTCTGTGTGACCAGGGTTTGTGCAGGCATTCTTGGTGTCCCTTCCATAAGGGACCCAGGCCCTTTGTTTGTATCTCTTAAATGGCACTCTGAGCCCTTCTTTTATGCACGTGGCAGGAATCTGGTTTATCCCCAGGTGCATCACCTTGCCTTGCTCCCCATCAAGGCCTGGCTTCCATTTGCTTCCATTCATATGGATTTAGGAGCCAGCACAGTAGGATGCCATAGGAAAGCTCTAAAATCTATTCTGTACTTCTCCACAGCAGTTATAAATATTAAGAAAAGGATCTGATTCCTGAATCCTCTGATCTTAACCAGAACAAGCCATATGATAATTATCATTAATAATAACAATTTGTATAGCAATTTTCAGATTACAGGGTTTTTTCTTTTTTAATCAACTTTACCTCATTTGATACTCAAAATGGTCAGGGAAATTACATTCCTCATTTTACAAATAAAGAATCTGAATGTTCAAGTGCCTAGTTTGAGGCTAAAGAGCCAAAAGACATGAATAAGGTTTCCTGATACAAACCTGATGTTATTTCTACAAAAACTTGTTTCCTCTTTCAAAGTATGAAAGATATTCTGGGTATGAATTTTCCATTTGTTACGTCATCTTTTTTCCTTTTTAAAGATTTATTTTTTAAAATGAAATAATTTCAGATTTACAAAAATGTTTTAAAAATAGTACAATGAATTATGCATACAGTCAGTCTTCTCTAGCCACGGGTTCCGCATCCGCAGATTCAACCAACTGCAGATGGAAAATATTTGGGGAAAAAATTGCAGAAAGTTCCAAAAAGCAAAACTTGAAATTGCTGAGCACCAGCAAGTATTTACATATTAGGTATTAAAAGTAATCTAGAGACGCTTTAGTATACAGAAGTTGTGCATAGGTTATATGCAAATACTACACCATTGTATATAAGGGACTTGGGCATTCACAGATTTGGGCATCTGCAGGGATTCCTAGAATCAATCCCCCATGGATACAGAGGGATGACAGTACTCTTCAGCCAGCTTCCCCAAATACTTACATTTCACATAACTACAATACAATCATCAAAATCAGAAAATTAGCATTGATACAACATCATTATCTAATATTTAGACTTCATTTAAATTTCACCAATTTTCCCATTAACATATCTGATCTAAGATCAAATCTAAAATCACACGTTGCATCAATTGTTGTATCTCCTTAGTCTTCTTTAATCAATAACAGTTCTTCAGTCTTTGTCTTTGATGACCTTGGCACTTTGGAAAAGTACAGGATGGGCCAAAAAGTGCCTTCAGTTTTTAAGTAAAAATAAAAGACACATTTTTCATTTTCATCAAGAACTTTTTTTTTTTTTTTTTTTTTGGTACGCAGGCCTCTCAGTGTTGTGGCCTCTCCCGTCGCGGAGCACAGGCTCCGGATGCACAGGCTCAGCGGCCATGGCTCACGGGCCTAGCCGCTCCGCGGCATGTGGGATCCTCCCAGACCGGGGCACGAACCCGTGTCCCCTGCATCGGCAGGCGGACTCTCAACCACTGTGCCACCAGGGAAGCCCCCAAGAACTTTATTGAACAACGTATTCACCGTTTTGTTCCACTACCTTCTGCCATTTCTCAGGCAACTTCGTAATTCCATCTTCCCAAAGCTTTTTATCTTTTTGAGCAAAGAATTGTTCCAGGTGCCTTTTACAGTCTTCCAGGGAATTGAAATTTTTTCCATTAAGAGAATTTTGTAAAGACCGAAATAAATGGAAATCCGAAGGTGCAATGAATATGGCAGATGAATCAGAACTTCCAAGTTGTAACAGTTTTTGCCTGGTCATCAAAGAAACATGTGGTCTTACATTATCCTGATGGAAGATTATGTGTTTTCTGTTGACTAATTCTGGATGCTTTCCGTCAAGTGCCGCTATCAGTTGGTCTAGCTGGGAGCAGTACTTGTTGGAATTAATCTCTTGGTTTTCCAGAGGAACTCATGATAGAAGACTCCCTTCCAATCCCACCATATACACAACATCACCTTCTTTGGATGAAGACCAGCCTTTGGCGTGGTTGGTGGTGGTTCACTTTGCTTGCCCCACGATCTCTTCCTTTCCACAGTGTTGTACAGTATCCACTTTTCATCGCCCGTCACAATTTGTTTTAAAAATGGAATGTTTTCATTACATTTTTCAGTAGAGAATCGCGTGCAGAAATATGGTCAAGAAGTTTTTTTCATTTAACTTATGTGGAACCCAAACACAAAGTGATTCACATAACCAAGCTGGTGCAAATGATTTGCATGGCTTGATGTGGATATTTTGAGTATGTTGGCTATCTCCCACGTGGTATAACATTGATTGTTCTCAATTATTGTTTCGATTTGATCGCTATCAACTTCAACTGGTCTACTCGACCGTGGAGCATCATCTAGCGGAAAATCTCCAGCACGAAACTTCACAAACCACTTTTGACACGTTTGATCATTCACAGCACCTTCTCCATAAACTGCACAAATCTTTTCATGTATTTCAGTTGCATTTTTACCTTTCTTGAAATAATACAGCATAATATGCTGAAAATGTTACTTTTTTTCTTACATCTTCAATATTAAAATGGCTACACAAAAATTCACCAATTTTGATGAGTCTTGTTTTAAATGTACACTGATACGATAGCTGTCACATAACAGTCTAACAAAACTGTTTCGAATGAAGTTAAAGACAACTAAGTGCTACTAGAGCCATCTTACAGGAAAAAACCAAACGAACTTTTGGCCAACCCAACACTAGCCAATTCATTTGTAGACTGTTCCTCTATTGGGGTTTGTGTGACGAGTCCTCATAATTAAAGTCAGCTATGCATTTTTGGAAAGAATGCCACAGAAGTGATGTTGTGTTCTTCCCAGTACATCATATTAGGAGGCACAAGATGTCAATTAGTCTAATTACTGATAATGTAAACTGTGATCACAAGGTTAAGTGGTATCTTCCAGGTTTCTCCACTGTAAAGATATTTCCCCTATTTAATTAGTAAATATCTTCTGGGGAGATACTTTGAGACTACATAAGTATTCTGTTTCTCATCTTCTTTTCACTCACTACTTATTTGCTGAACAGTAATTTTCTATTTCCATCCTTCTTTCTTCATTCATTAGTTGGAATTCTTTTCTAAAGAAAAACGGTTCCTCTCCCCTATTTATTTATTTATGTACAAACCCAAATATGATTCCTTTATTTATATGTGTTTTAATTTATTAATATCATTACTTGATTTGTTGTTCAAATTGCCCAGATTTGGCCAGTGAGAGCTTCTTCAAGTTGGCTCCTGTATTCTTTTCACATGTTACCATCGTTTTTCTCACTAGCTCCAAAATGGGCCAGGTACATCTTGTATTTTCCCATCCCCAGCCCTAAAATCAGGTGTTTTCTGAGTGTATCTGATTTTGTTTATTGAAGAATGATATTTAGAAACAAAGCTTTTGTTCTATATGCACTCATTTGTCATGGGGCTTCATTGCCTCTAGGCATTCTCAGCAAGCAAAGCTAAGACACATACACACACACACACCTATATAAATTTCTTCGTTGGTAAATAGAGATAGTGTTACTCTTTATTTACTAATTCTTTTACTTTTAATAGATTTCTCTTGTTGAATTGCATTGGCTAACATCTCTAGTACAATACTGAATAGTAGTAGAGATAGTAGGTATCCTTGCTGAGTTTCTGATCTTAGTGGAAATGCCTCTAGAGTTTCCCCTTTAAGTAAGATGATGGATTTTAGGACTAAGGTATATATGTCATGTTAAAGTATCCATCAGTTCTTATTTTCTTGAACATTTTTATCAGCAAGAAGAAATCCGAATCCAGGCAGAAGGTATGGGAAGAAAGACACAATGGCAAACATAGACACTGATAAAATATGCCAGTGTATTAACTATAAAACTCTTCACACCTCTCTTCATCCACCCTTGCCATAGCCTTTCTATTGTCAGAGTCTCATTCCCTGCCCCTGGACTTTGGGGTTAGTCATTGTTTTGGCCAATGAAATGGCTAAAAAGAAAATGACAGTGTGCCAGTTCTAAGACTAAATCTTAAGAGCCCTCACATATTTTCTATTGCCCACTCATGACTTTGCCATTGCCACGAGAAGAAGCTCTTCCCCTGTACAGCTGTTGCCCTGCAGCATGGGCACCCAAAGAAATACATATAGAACAGAGGTTCCCTAGCCAAACACAGACCTATAATGAGAAGCAGATCTGTACAGCACAGCACAACACAGCTTAGATCAGCAGAGCCCCAGCTGACAAGTGTTCAGTGAACCAATCCTTTATTTTAGATTCCATTTGCTTACTTGGCATAAAAGGGAGAAATAACGCCTATAATCTCTTGCCAACCATTTTGAGCCCTTGTTTTGAATAAGGTACTTTTGTATTTTGCTAATCTGCCAGACCAGCAGCATTTTTTAATGCTAGGATCTACGTTATAGCCTCCAGTTCCCAATACTATTCTTTAGGTCTTTGAATCTCTTTTATGCTATTGCAATCACAGTGATTTATCTGCATTTATTTTTTGTCAGTTGGGCCTAGAATATTGTGGGTGTTGTCCAATATTTGATACAGTGGTTCCAGCTCATTTCTTTCAGGGAGGCATTTGGGAGTAGTAATCTTCCTAACATCGTTTTTTTAAAATAGCCTGAGGAAGAATATGAATTCTATTGGTCCACTATCTCCTGTGCACCATTAAGTTTACCTTTTGAATCATAATCAATAACTCCTATCTAATCTCTAATCAATTTTCCCTCTGATTTATTCTTAAGAACTCTTCTTTCTAGTTTTGGAGGCTTTTACATTCTTTGGCGAAATCTCTTTTGACTTCCTATAGTCTACCATTTGTAGGTTATTCATGCTCCCAGTTTGGCTCCTTCAATTTTTTGAAAAACATGTTTTCCTTGTAATAACCTCTTTGCTTCTAGCAGATAGGGATAACATAAACTTAACATGAGTTAATTATGTTAGCAAATTTTCCATTCACAACGACACTACGCAAAACATGTGTACTAAGCAGTGATATTCAATGGTGTCCAGGAAACTGAAATAACATCTGGTTGCAATAAGCTTCCACCAAAGAGCAGGGAGATAAAGTCCCCAAACTGCTGTAAAGGAGTTCAAGGCAAATCATACTTCTATGAAAAATTGATGTAGCATCAAACATGATATAGCCTTAGACATTTCACTGAGCTTGTGTTATGAAAAGTGTAACTCTTGTGTTTTATACCTGCATGCAGTGAAAGTATCAGAAGTGTCTGAAAAGGCTATCTCATTACTTAGACTCTTAAATTGCCATCCTGCATTTTTAAAAGTCACATAAAATAATGGATTTGTGATATGAAGAATGCATTGATATCTCTGAGTTTTATCTCTGGAGTGAAAAAAAATAAGGCAGTATTTTAAAGAGTCACCAAGTTCAGTGTTTATGACAATAATAAAAACTTTCAATAGAGAATGTTCTAAAAGAGATTTGAGTTTTTATACAGGATACAGTACAAGACTGAGACACTAAGTTTATGTAGTGACAAATAGTCATTTAGGAAAGAACTGATGCTTTCAAGCAATCATAGGTGATTTACAAGCAAACAGAATCTCAAGTAGTAATGCAGGAAAAACTGAACACCACAATTTCTGTTCTCAACTGGAAATAATCTAGAAGTTCAGTTAATGCCAAGCAGCAAGCTCAAGGATACTTACCAGGAAGCTGTGATCTTGTTTTAGTTAAAGAATCTCAAAGATTTCACTGAAGCTACCAACTTGACTATTTTGTAAGTATTGTTTTGCTGCCAGGCTTGGGAGTGGAGTGTTGAGTCAGTTCTCAGCATCATCATCACTGGTCCACACAAGGCTCCAGGACTTTTGCTTTTATGTTTTTTATTCCATTTTATCCCAATTCTCCACTCCCATTCCCTTTCCCCACAGGCAAGCATTCTAATGTATTTGTAATCATTCATTTAGTTAATACTTATTGTATGTATGCCTATTATGTGTCCGTTCAAAGGGACAGGAATCCATCAGTGACCAAACCAGAATTTAAAAAAAAAAAAATTAACTGCCTTCTGGGAACCTACCTCCCAGTGAGGGATGCACAATGAAAAATTAAGTAGTAAATTATTATTAAAGGATAAAAAATACTATGGGGAAAATAAAACAAAGAAGAGGAAGTAGAAATGCTGGGAGGTAGGGCTATTTTAAACAGGTTGGCCAAGCAAAGCCTTACTCAGGAGGTGACATTTGAATAAAGATGTGAAGAAGGTGAGCATGTAAGCCATGCAGATATGCAAGAGAAGCCCTTGGGAACAGCCAGTACAAGTCTCTGGAGTACCAAGGATCTGGTGAGTATATATTCACTTATATATATATACTCACATGCTCTTGCAAAATGTATATTGTTGTTTTAGGTGTATATATGTTAATTTTCATAATTCCATTTGTAATAGTCTGGGTTCTCCAGAGAAACAGAACCAATAGGAGGTATACACAGAGAGAGAAATAAAGATATACATATAGATATCTAGATATAGACGTAGATATAGATATACTATAAGAGATTGGCTAAGGTGATTTTTGAAGGCTGAGAGGTCCAAGATCCACAGTCAGCAAACTCAAGACCCTGGAGAACTGATGATATAGTTCAGTCCAAGTCCAAGTCCAAAGGTAGGAGAAGACCAATGTCCCAACTTGAAGACAGAGGCTGAGAGAAAGAATTCTTTCTTACTCAGCCTTCTGTCCTATTCAGGCCTTCAATGAATTGAAAGAGGCCCACCCACATTGGGGAGGGCACTCCACTTTACTCAGTCTTCTGATTCAAATGCTAATCTCATCCAGAAGCACCCTCACAGACACACCCAGAAATAATGTTTAACCTAATATCTGGGCACCTAGTCAAGCTGACACATAAAATTAACCATCCCAGTATTGTACTGGTTTTCTCATCCTGTTTCTTACTTCTACTCAGAATAACGTTTTTAAGATCAATAGTTGTGGTAGGCAGAATGCTAAGATGGCCCCCACAATCTTTGCCCCTGGTACATGATGACGTTATGTTACATGGCAAAGCAATATTGTGGATATAATTATAGTTACTAATCAGTTGACATTAAGATAAGAAGATGATCCCAGCAGGCCTAACCTCATCACGTGAGCCCTTTAAAAGCAGCTGTCTCTGGCTTCTTGCAAAAGAGGAAGTCAGAGAAAACCCAAGCATGAAAACGATTCAACGCACCGTGACTGGTTTAAGGATGAAAGCAGCCATGTGATGAGGAGTGGGGTGACCTCTAGGGGTTAAGTGCAGCCCCTGGCTGACAGCCAGCAAGAAAACAGCAACCTCAGTCCTACAACTGCAAGAAACTGAGTTCTGCCAACAACCTGATTTGGTGGATTCTCTCCCAGAGCTTCTAGATAAGAACCCAGTCCCACTGCCACTTTGTTTTTTTTCTTTTTTTGCGGTACGCGGGCCTCTCACTGTTGCGGCCTCTCCCCGTTGCGGAGCACAGGCTCAGCGGCCATGGCTCACGGGCCCAGCCGCTCTGCAGCATGTGGGATCTTCCCGGACCGGGGCACGAACCCATGTCCCCTGCATCGGCAGGCGGACTCTCAACCACTGCGCCACCAGGGAAGCCCCCACTGACACTTTGATTTCAGCCTTGTGAGACCCTGAGCAGAGAACTCAGTCACACAATGCCTGAATTTCTAACCTACAGAACTACAAGATAATAAATGGGTGCTGTTTTAAGAAACTAAATTTGTGGTAATTTATTACACAGCAATAGAAAATGAATAGAGTAGTGTTGCTGTACATTTTATTTATTTAAAAAACACATGCAGTAGTGTTTTTTGCTTCACATGAGGCAAGATTCCAAGAACTTTACAAGTATTAATTCCTTTAATTGTCATAACTCAGAGATACCGGTTTTATTATTTTTTCCCATTTTACAGAAGAAGAAACTAAGAAACAGAGAAGTTAGGTTACTTGTCAAATGGCAGTTGCAAAACCAACAGTCAAACCTAGGTGATCTGGTGTGGGATCACTGTTCGAACCCCGCATCTGGTTCTTTGCTTCTAGCTGTTGCATAATATTTCATACTGAGCATCTCCCACACTTAACTCTTAATTTTCTAGGGATGGATTTCTCATGGCCCTGCACAAGAAGCTCACCAAAGACAATCCCACAAGGAGTTGCATAGGTCCTAGGGTACACATGTAATGTGACTAAGTACTTCTGCATGGTTCTCTAGAATAACCCAGTTGTCCACACCACCAGCAGCCCATCAGGGCCGCCATATGTCTGCCATGGGCATTTTCCAGCTTTGCAATTCCAGCCAATCTGATGAAAAGTGATATTTCAAATGGGTGGAAGATCTAAATAGACATTTCTCCAAAGAAGACATACAGATGGCCAAAAAGCACATGAAGAGATGCTCAACATCACTAATTATCAGAGAAATGCAAATCAAAACTACAATGAGGTATCACCTCACACCGGTCATAATGGCCATCATCAAAATATCTACAAACAATAAATGCTGGAGAGTGCGTAGAGAAAAGGGAACCCTCCTACACTGTTGCTGGAAATGTAAATTGGTACAGCCACTATAGAGAAGAGTATGGAGATTCCTTAAAAAACTAGAAATAGAACTACCATATAATCCAACAATCCCACTCCTGGGCATATATCCAAAGAAAACCATAATTTGAAAAGATACATGCACCCCCATGTTCATTGCAGCACTATTTACAATAGCCAAGACATGGAAGCAACCTAAATGTCCATTGACAGAGGAATGGATAAAGAAGATGTGGTAGATATATACTGTGGAATATTACTCAGCCATAAAAAAGAATGAAATAATGCCATTTGCAGCAACATGGATGGACCTAGAGATTGTCATACTGAGTGAAGGTAAGTCAGACAGAGAAAGACAAATATTATATGATATCGCTTATATATGGAAACTAAGAAAATGGTACAGGGACTTCCCTGGTGACGCAGTGGCTAGGACTCCATGCTCCCAATGCAGGGGGCCCGGGTTCGATCCCTGGCCAGGGAACTAGATCCCATATGCATAATGCAACTATGAGTTCGCATGCCACAACTAAGGAACACACACGCAGCAACTAAGACCCGGCACAACCAAGTAAATAAATAAATATTTTAAAAATAATAAGGGCTTCCCTGGTGGCACAGTGGTTGAGAGTCCGCCTGCCGATGTAGGGGATACAGGTTCGTGCCCCGGTCCGGGAAGATCCCACATGCCGCGGAGTGGCTAGGCCCATGAGCCATGGACACTGAGTCTGGGCATCCGGAGCCTGTTGCTCCGCAACGGGAGAAGTCACAACAGTGAGAGACCCGCGTACCACAAAAAAAAAAAAAATAATAATAATAATAATAAAATTTTTTAAATTAAAAAATGGTACAGATGAACTTATTCACAAAACAGAAATAGAGTCACAGATGTAAAAAACAAACTTATGGTCACCAGAGGGGAAAGGGAGGGGAGGGATAAATTGGGAGATTGGGATTGACATATACACACTACTATGTACAGATAACTAATAAGGACCTACTGTATAGCACAGGGAACTCTACTCACTACTCTATAATGGCCTATATGGGAAAAGAATCTAAGAAAGAGTGGATATATGTATACATATAACTGATTCACTTTGCTGTACATCTGAAACACATTGTAAATCAACTATACTCCAATAAAAATTATTTTTTAAATATAAATAATTAAAAATTGAAATTAAAAAAAGCGAGAGAACTGAATTTCAAGGAAATTAAAAAGAATTTCCTGAGCTCTTAGAGATATTTTTAAATTAATTAATTAAAATTATTTAATCAATGTAAGAAAGTGATATTTCATTGCTTTTTTTTTTTGCTGTATGCAGGCCTCTCACTGTCGTGGCCTCTCCTGTTGCAGAGCACAGGCTCCAGACGCACAGGCTCAGCGGCCATGGCTCACGGGCCTAGCCGCTCCGCGGCATGTGGGATCCTCCCAGACTGGGGCACAAACCCATGTCCCCTAGCATTGGCAGGTGGACTCTCAACCACTGCGCCACCAGGGAAGCCCTTCGTTGCTTATTTTAAAGGAGAATTTCTCTGTCTCTCTCTGTCTCTGTCTCTCAATATTATTTTTTATTGTGGTAAATATGTATGACAAAAATTTTGCCATTTTAACCATTTTTCAGTTGATTAATTCATTAGCATTAATTACATCCATAGTGGTGTGCAACCATAATTACGTATTTCAAAAACTTTTTGTCACCGCAAACATTATTGCTTTTCGATTTGCATTTCGCTTTGAGCATCTCTTCATATGCTTTCAGTACATTTATATTTGATTCTGCCTTATTCACCATAAGAAAACAAATTAAACTAACGAAAGAAAAGAAGCTCTAAACTCTAACATAGCACATTGCCTCAGAGTCAGACAGCCTTGAATTTGAACACCAGTTCTTGCCTTTCCAGCTGGCTGACCCTGGGAAAGTCACTTAATCTCTTTGAGCCTCAGTTCTCTTATCTGTAGTACGGAAGTAATAGTACTGACCCCTCTAGGTTTTTCTAAGTATTAAATGAGTTGATATATGTAGAAGGCTTATCACCATTCCCAGCATAAGTATTTCATAAATGGCAATTAGCATTATTATTAAGAGTAATATTATTAATTATGTTTGGGCTGCCATTTCATCCAAACCCTCCCAGACTCAAAGGGTGGGACAGGCCATCCTCCATGTGGCACTATCATCCTTACCACCAGTGGACCTAGGCTCAGGATTTTGTGGAGGAAGAAACAGGATTGAGAAATTATTTAAATGCAGAACCAAGTGGAGGGAAAAAGCTTCAAACCATAATCTTAAATAAGGAGCAATCCCCAGACTGCTATGCTAGTAAGGAAGATTTTCCTCTTCAGACTGGGCTGTGTGAGTGCACAGTCCCCAGCAGGCAGTGGATGGACTCCGTGCTCCCTCCCACCCTGCTGAAGAGAAGGAGCTGTCATACTGATAAACATTTGAATCTCAAGGAGTGCCAGATGTACTTTTTTACGGTCTGTTTTTAAGATGCTGTGATATGCTAATGTATGTTTTGGGTCTGAATCCCTTCAATTTAATTGATGACACTAATATGTAAGTAAATAAAATCCGGTAGGTTTCACTTATTATGTGAGCTAGCCATCATTTGTTGTTTTGAAACATGAGTCTGTTTTTACTTCCCACTGTCATTATCTTGTGTCCTCTTCCCAGCAGCATAGACTACAGTCATTTCATTAAACTTGCCAAAATGTAGAAAGGACCGAAGCAAATTAAACCAAAAAATAGCTTTAACATGTAGGAAAATTATTTTTACTCCAAAAATGAGAGTCCAGTAGAATCAGCTCAGTAATGTTTGCACAGTTTTCTTTCTTTATGCGGTTTAATCCAGCTGTTTGCTAACATTTGAAAAAGAAAGAGAAAATTTAATTGCCCTGCTTAAGTCAATTTTAAAGTATACTTAAAATTTTCCGTTTCATCTAGGTGCTTCTCTGCTACTTTTTAGAATTTCTAATTGTAGAATTTGCTTGCTGAAAAGGTGTGTTTTGGGATAGAAAAGAATATTTAGAAATCCTTAACTGCCGCCCCCCACCAAAAAAAAAAAAAAGTGGGCGTGGAAATTTGAAAGAGTACCGCCTAATTCAGCACTAAAACCAGTGTGAGAAGCAGTGTGTGTGTGTGTATGAGTGTGTGTGTGTGTGTGTGTGTGCATGTGTGTGTGTGGTATAAAATGTGCTTTTCAAAGTGCTGAGAGGTTGATGGGAATGTTTGATTAGCTCCTCTCAGAAGAGAAAAGGTGCTTGGACCTCTTCTTATTTCTTCTTTAGAATAATTTGGATGGGATCTGTGATGCAGAAAAGCTTAAAGAAAAAAGGATATCCATTCTCTGTGGTGGAAAAATTTTGAAAAAAAAATTCGTTTCTTCAAACAAGGTATGTCTGATGAATTGCTAAGCTATGTAGATAGTTTGATTTCCATTCCTTGTTATGAAAACATGAAAAGGGTATTTACCATTAAGAAACTAGAATACATCCCTTGACCAAGTAATCAGTCTGTACAAATTTCAGTTTCAGGAGAAGTGAGATGGGAGTGGGTGGTAGTTGACATCCTTGAAAACAACTAATATACATATATCAACTATAAATAAATTGTGCTGAGATAAGATTAGAATAAGACTTTCACTGTATCTTTTAAACCAACTTAATTATGGTTAAAATAAGTTGAAAAGTATAATGCTTGTGCAGAGCTTAATTTAAAGGACGTTTAAGTCTTGCCCTTTTTTATACTTTACTTCCTACGTGGAATACAGTAGCAACAGAATGAATTACTTATAACAATGTATGAGGAAAGGATATGGGCATGTTAATGCTAAATTAAAAGAGAAATTATTTAATGTAGATCTATACTTCTCTCTATTCAGACAGATCTCGGAGGAATGTGGCTAGATGTGCAATTCTGTATCTTGTTTACACTGGAAGTGTTTTCTTAGGTTGAATGCTTCTTAAACTGATAAGCCCAAGAAAGGGCTGGCATTGTTAAGTCACTACTGTAGCCCAACTTTGCACAGGGAAACAGGATACGAAATCTCTTTTAAGAATGATTTGTGTTAAACCAGTATAAACATGAAATAAATGCCTCAAGCTCAGGTTAAACAGAGAGGATAAGATTGAATAATTAGACTGGATGGTTTGCTCTGAACAACCTACCGCATCTTTGCCATCCCCAAATGGAGAGGGGAATTCAAGATTTTCTTTGGGTTTATTGTAAATATAAAACCAGGCATTCTTGGCCATGGTGGTTATTCAAAAATGTGAGCACTAAGAAAATAGCATTTTGCCATTACGTTGTGTTGCAATAAATTTGGAAGTTTTCGTGGTAAGTTCTGAGGTTGTTTTTTCCTTTGGTCTCTTCAAAGATGAAAATAGCCTGCAGCAAGGCAAGATCAAATACTATTTGTTTGTGTATTTTCTCTGCTGTGTGTGTGAACTGCAAGCTATGCCGCCCATAGGAGAGTTGGAAGTGCCTCTCTCTTTTTTTCTTTTTCCTGTCTTTTATTTATTGAATTAAAATACCCTCTTTTGTAAAAGGCTTTAGACAAAGAATTGCAAGACTACAAGGGCTGCATTTTTAATTGCAATATGCTGGTTTCCCAGACTAAGCTTCATTTAAATATATCTTACACCTCACCACTGAAAGGAAATACGTTAGGAACTTTGGAAATGCTTAATATCTATTCTGACATAGCATTTACTTTATGAATAGCGTTCAGAAGATCTAATTATCTTTTTTGCCAAGTTGCTGATCACATGAAGAATAGTTTCTTTCAGAGAAAATGCACTGGGTTTGAGAATGGTTTATGAATAGCATCAGGAGAACAAAAATGCTTGTGCTGTTCCCATCTGTAATTCCTGTAAGACATACTGTAGACAGGAAAGCAGTGCAGTTCAGTGCCATGTCCCAAGCCAGGAACCCTAAATTTCAGTCACAGCTCTGCCACTACCTAGTTGTGTTACCTTGGAAAAGTTGTGTACCAGTTTTTGACTTTTGTTTCCCCATCTGAAAAACAGAAATAGCAATGCCTGCATACACCCCCTCCCAGGACGGTCATGAGGTACAATATCGATTCTCAGTTTTAAAAGGGTTTTGAAATGTGAAAAGTTCTAAAAAAATTGAATCATTTTCCCCACATATTCAAAAAAAAAAGACCGCATGGGAAGGAATCATTGGTTGTAAAATAAATGTTTCGTGGCCTCCAGGATGTTCCCATGACATATGCCCACGTGTGCGACTTGTCCTCTCCTTGCTAGTTTGGAGGCATGAGCCAGGTATCAAAAGCAGTGGGTGCAGAGAACACTGCTCTGTCACAGGGAGGGCTTTCTAGCTGTGTGACCTTGGGGAGGTTACTCAATATTCTCTGTGTCTCCATTTCCTCACAAGTGAAATGAAGAAGTTGGACAAAATAGTCTCTAAGTTTCCCTCCTAATCCTATGGTTCTATGCACTGGAACATCTTCAGTGTTAAGACACAGCCAGGCCAATGTCACTACTGAGACTCTCCATATACTACAAAATCAAAACAGGGCTATGGAACCTATGGTATATTTAAAATGTTTATCTAACTAAAGACTTTAACATACACAAAAATGAAAAGTAACATAATGTTATGTGAATGAAATATAATTATGTGTGTATACATATATATGTGTGCATGTACATTTACATATATCTATCCATAATGTACTGAGGACAGTTTGGTTCAAGTTGTATGACAGACTTCTTTTAGTTCTCTGGTATATTTCGATGACAGTATAACCTCATGTCAAATATCTAAATTTAAGGCAAGGTCAAGTGGCCCTCCTATGCTATGGATCCTACGGGGGCTTGTCAGGCAGGAGGCTCTGTCACTTCTTAGATGTGTTAACTTTGGCAAATTTTGTAAACCCTCTGGGCCTCAGTTTTCTCATCTGTAAAAAGGGTCTATTATTAGTGGTTACCTTATAGAGTTGTGGCAAAAAGCTTCAACTTGTACCTGGTACAACTGTCAGTACCCAAATGTTAGCAAGTAATTTTTTAACATATGGGATTGGAATGAAGAACTCAGATCAGCTGTGAGACAAATCCTTTGCAATCTTCTTCAAACCTTTAAACATTAACTCTCTGGATGTAGTAAACAAACAGATATGTGGAACTATGTGATATTAATATAATTATTATAAATTTGTTGCCATCTCTTCATCCAGAGGATCTGAACTAATCAATATTTCAGCAAATATTAAAGCAAGAGAGGCATCTTCTGTGATGTCTGTATTTTGAGAAACCCTAAAGGTTCCCCTCTGGCTGCCTGAACAGGCGTCTCCCTGTGGTTTGCAGAAGGTGGGGAAATTCCTTGCACCCTGAACACACATACAGTGAGAGACAGAAGTGCAAAGGGAGTTTGCTAGTTTTCACAGACATGAAAGTTCCCTGCGCAAGCAGCAGTGAGCAGCTTCTGCTAGTGCGGAGAACGGGGCGAGAAAGAAGCGACAGGCCAGGGCCAATCGAGGCTGTAGCAGAAATGGCTTTCTGATAGTGCCGGTTCTTAAACTTTCATTAAGGCCCAGGAGTGCACACAGATAGCCAGGGCCTGACTGCTACACTGGCCGGCACCACTGGGCTCCCCTGCAACTAGCCTCTCCAGCTGCACACCTGCACCCCAACTCCCCTCGCCAGACTCCACTGCTGTGCACAGCCCAAGATGAGGCCCTGCAGTGACAGGAGTGCCCGCTGACAGCCAGGGGCCCCACAGCTGCTAATGTGCCCTAAGGTGGCCCCAGCCCTTGCTGCTGACCCTGGCCCTCGCCCCTACATGTGTGCCTGCAACTGGCCCTGCCACTGGATACGCACCTGCAGTTGGTCCCGCAGCCCAGTGCATGCACACCCCCAGCTCCGGCCACCAGTGCTGCCTGCCCTGGTCCCTAGCCACTGGAGGCGCCACTGAGGACCCCAACAGCCCTTGCAGCCACTATGGATCCCCCGCTGCGCTCACCAGGGAGCACAATGCTGCTGACGCTGTGGCCTGAGCTGTCAAGTTATCACATCCCCTTGGACCTGGAGGCAATACAAGCCCCATACGTGGGGCCCTGGCCCACTCGACCCGGGCCACAGTACGCTCCAGTGTGCCCCCTCCCACAGGCAAAGGCCTCTCCTTACGGAAGTCAGTCCATGAAGTCTGAAAGAGGTGACTGCTCCTTCAAATGCACTGACATCCACACAAGGCTACAGGCATCATGAAGAATCAGAGAAACACGCTGCCACCAAAGAAACACAGTAAACCTCCAGTAACTGGCCCCAAAGAAATGCAGATACATGAACTGCCTGACAAAGAATTCAAAATAATTCTCCTAAAGACGCTCAGAGAGCCATAAGAAAATACAGATAAATAATTTAACCAAATCAGGAAAACAAAAGGAGAAGTTCAACAAAGAGATAGAAAACATTAATAAGGAACCAAATGGAGGGCTTCCCTGGTGGCGCAGTGATTGAGAATCCGCCTGTCAGTGCAGGGAACATGGGTTCGATCCCTGGTCCGGGAAGATCCCACATGCCGCGGAGCAACCAAGCCCGTGTGCCACAACTACTGAGCCTGTGCTCTAGAGCCCGTGAGCCACAACTACTGAGCCCACATGCTGCAACTACTGAAGCCCATGCGCCTAGAGCCCGTGCTCTGCAGCAAGAGAAGCCACTGCAATGAGAAGCCCGCACACTGCAATGAAGAGTAGCCCCCGCTTGCCGCAACTAGAGAAAGCCCACGTGCAGCAATGAAGACCCAACATAGCCAAAATAAATAAATAAAATAAATAAAAAATTTTAAAATGTGGTCATAGGGTAGTTCTTTTAAAAAAAGAACCAAATGGAAATTTTAAATAAAAATATACACACACAATTTTTTAAAATAAATTTATTTATGTATTTGTTTATTTATTTTTGGCTGTGTTGGGTCTTCACTGCTGTGCGCAGGCTTTCTCTAGTTGCAGCAAGCAGGGGCTACTCTTTGCTGCAGTGAGCAGGCTTCTCATTGCAGTGGCTTGTCTTTGTTGAGGAGCACGGGCTCTAGGCGCCTAGGCTTCAGTAGTTATAGCACGCGGGCTCAGTAGTTGTGGCTCGCGGGCTCTAGAGCACAGGCTCAGTAGTTGTGGTGCATGGGCTTAGTTGCTCCGCGGCATGTGGGATCTTCCCGGAGTAGGGCTCAAACCCGTGTCCCCTGCATTGGCAGGCGGATTCATAACCACTGGGCCACCAGGGAAGCCCACACAAACAAACTTAAGTCAGTCTGAGATCATCTAGGTGAATTCCTGTTTACAGGCCAGGAGGTGAAGGGCCAAAATTGCATTCACAATAGAGCAAAGACTATTTCAGTTTTGTTGATTGCATTTTCCTATGGTTACCACGAAACAAACAGTTGTGGATACTGGATTCAGAGTTTGTTTTTAACCAACTAGCAAACTTTTCCACTCCAACAGACTGCAAACCTTAAAGAAATCCTGAGAGACCGCCTATTGGAAATGCTCGGGGCTGCCTGGGAAGAGCAAGGAGCAGGCACCAGCCGACGCTCTGAGTTGAGACCCATAAGATCTGCGCATCGTGTGGCAACCTGCAAAAGGCAAATCTCTCACAGGCAGATGTGACTGGAATCCACTGCCGCATTCCTCTAGTGCTCGCACCCTGAGGGAGAAAGGTGGACTCAGACGACAGATGCCAGAATCCTTCCTGAGTCAAATTCACTGGCCAGGGTCTTGAAACAGAACAAAACAAAAATTCATTTGGTTTAGATTCAGCTTAGAGAATATCTTGTCGTTTGTGTTTGATTCTGGTCTTATAATTAAAAACAAATATTGAGGCCCATGTCTGCTTCCTTATCACTTTGCAAGATGCTTTTTTCAATTCTTTTTAAGAATGCTAGACATCATTCCTTAGCCATCCGATTGAGTCAAGTGTCCCAAAATCATCTAGAAGATTTCCATGAGAATGGGCCAAGGATCCCTAAAAATCTCTGAGCAGAGAAGGCAAGAAGAAAACTACAGAATTGCCTCCTTTCTGGGGCCCTAGGAGAATTTAGCCCAGTGATGGTCATAAAGCCATGCGGTTCCTTCACCAAGAATCCTAAAATGAAGCCATGGCTAATCCTGGCAGAGTCTTACTGCAAGAGATTCGACTGGTGGCTTTACCTCTGCAAGTCCTAAAGTCTAAATAGGCCATGTTTTGCAAGAGGATGGTTATGAGAACGATGATGATGATAGTAATCATGATTAACCACCACCCCAAAAACAACAATAATAAATACTGCCAACACTTACAGAGTTAGTCTTACGTGCCAGGCACTATTCTAAGCTCTTTTTCACATATTAACTCATTTAATTCTAACAGCTACCATAGGAGATGGGTGGTTATTGGTGATTCCCATTATACAGATGAGAAAACTGAGACACTGAGAAGTAAACTGTCCAAGGTCACACAGCCAGTAAGTGATGGAGCTCAACTTCAAACCCAAGCAGTCTAGCTTCAGAGCTCTTATTCTTAACCTGCCAGGCAACAATTACACATGGTCCTGGTTTTTCTATCACTGCATCAAATGAATCTTTACCATCCCTAAAAATACTGTTTTCAAGCCAAGTCAAATTTCTAAGAAATTCATTCCTCATTGTAAGTATAGACTCCCTGGGAATACTGATGGAAGCGCGTGGAGGCATGAAAGTCACAGAAGGCTGTTAGGAAGAGAGGGTTTTTATTTCTGTCATTCTTGAATAACTTCCTGACTTCAGAATCACTTTGCAGATGTGTTGGGAAGACCTGACTCTCAGGGGGAAGGCCAAGGAGCAGACCTCATTGTCAAGTTCTCTGAGTAGCCAGTCCCCAAAAGGTATCCTTTATCTTCATTCTAGGGTTAAACTGGCAACAAGTCACAGAAAGAATTGTACTTCCTTATGACTCAAACTACTTCAGAAAATCACTTTCCCTGATAAAGCCCTCTGCATTGACAAGACTCTAGTAAAAATTGCTCAAATTCTTTCCCTCAGTGAGAGAAAGGCTAAAGTTTGTGCGGACATGTGGTAAAGATTCATAAAAATCACCCTTCGGGCTCTAGTGAGAAGGAATTATGTCTGCCTTTTTTCTTCTCAGAAACAAAAAGAAAAAGAAAATCTATTCCTTTGGGGGAACCCAATGTATAGTTTCCAAGAGATCAGGTCACTGACATCTCAATGAGAAGTGAATTCCCTCCTCCGGGCTCCCTTGGATCCCAGACAGAGAAAACATGCTTTTGACATAAAGGTACACATCAACTTGCCCGGACTGGATTCACTTTTATAACATAGTGAGTAGATCTGTACTCTGAGCAGTAAAAGGGGTCTGGTGAGGCAGAGATATTCAATGACAGCAAAACAAATACCCATTGGGCCACCGCCATGTGCCATCCACAATTCCATGTGCTTCGGAAAAACAGTGAACAAGATAGTCTCCATTCTCCTAGAGCTGCCAATCTGGGACCACACAATAAACAAATACATACAAGAGGTCTAGATCTGGTGGTGATATGGGCTATGAAAAACTTAAGAAAGTAGGATAAGGGGGCTGGACAGAGGGGTGATGATTTGCATTGTGTGGTTAGAGAAATGTCTGATAAAGGGACATTTAAACCGAGAGAAAGGGGAAGGAAGCCAGGGAGCAACCTATGTGGATAATACGGGAAAAGCAAATGCAAAGGCCCTGAGGTTGGACCATGCTTGGGAGCAGGCTGAGTGAGGAAGACAGGAGGTGAGATCCAGGGTGTCCTTTGGAAAGCAGACACAGAGGGCACCATCCTAACGCTCCCGGATTTTCCCCAGATGCCCCCAGTGCCCACTCACACACTACCTGTGGGGAGCTCCTGCTTCTGCCCTGGATGAAACCTGAGTAGGTCCCTTAATATTGCAGATCACGCTCGGAGTTTTTTAAAAGAGTGTGCTCACATTACAGCCCCAAACAATCTCAGTTCAGTCATTAATGTGGAGGTAATACTTAGGTAATACTTAAAAACTTGAAAATGGCGTTCACAGTTTCATCCCCCACCCCCAGGCTTGCTTTCTGCAGTGGAAGGGGCATGACTTCATTCTCTTTCTCTGCTTCTGCACCTTTATCACCCTTCCCCTTGGCTGCTAATGGTAGTTTCTTCATGTCCGGAGTTGAAGAGTGTGCAGAGAGGAGAGACAAAGGTGACAGAGGTCCTTACTGGTTGGTACTGTTCTGAGCTGGCATCCAGGTTCCCTAGGCTTGGCAGGCATGTACAGCTGTTTCTTGTCCCCATGGAAGCACTTCCATGGGTTCTTCAGAAATGCCCCCGACTTTGCTGGGGACCCCTCAACTGCAGGTCCCAGATGTCAATACATATGAATCTGCTCTGGCTGGGGGTTTACAGTTCCATCCTCAGCCCCTGAGCAGCTGGCAATCGACCTCCAGTGGCTTTCTGCTGCCATCTCCTGAGCTCTCCTTGCACCCGGCTTGGGCAGGACCTAACGCAACCTCAGGCTGACTCTCACACAGCTAGTCTTGTTTGTCACGAGCTATTCCCTCTCCTGTCCTAATCAGGAGTCAGACACCAGTGCACAATGCCCTCAAGCCCAAGGGATGCAACTACTCAGTCTTTTCAACTGGGGTCACCAGGCATCCAAGTTGGACTTCCAAAGGAAGTAACCAAGAACCAGGATCCCCAGCCATCTGCATCCCTCCAGACAACATAAGTGGTGGTAGAAGCCGAGAGGGCAGCTGGAGATCAGAAGGCAGAGTTTCTTTAGGAAAAGTCGTTGGCGTTTTCCCTCTTTCTCTCCCTCCCCAGATGCAGAAGGGGAGCCAGTGGTCTCCCCACTCCCACCCACTTCAAGCAACGGTGAGAGGAGCCTCAAGGAGACCACTTCAGAACATGGAAGTAGTTAGCTCTTAGTCTCAGCTGAAACTAAGACAAAGGATCATCCCATTTTAACATCCCATTACAAAGCCAATTACAATACTCTCAAATGTTTATTTAGATGGGTGTGTTATGTCTGGTTAAACTTAAAAATATGGCTGGTGCATCACTTTACCCTAAATAACATTTGTGAGAGAGAGAAAGCCGTGTGTGAGTTCAGGCCCAAATATGACTCTTAAACAAAAAAAATCTCTTAATCTTTATAGCTAAGACAATTTTATGACACAAAGTATGTATTTCACTGTGTACATCTAAACTATCGGCAACAGAGTATTTCAAAAAGCCTGGGATAGATGCATCAGGACAAAAACGAAGGGGACACCATCTTTAGAGTAAACTGGGGTAGTGAGTGGGGATAAATGTTTGAGGCCTGGAATGGCATTCTGGCTCTGCTACATGTTCACGCCATAACTTACGTATAGCTTACTGAAGATGGACAGCTCACTAAAGTTCTCTGAGCCTCAATTTCGTACCCTGAAAGATGGGCACAATAGTACTTACCTGGTAGGATCTCCATGATAAATAAGATCACAACGTGTGCAGTGTGTAGCATATGGTGAGCATTCAACAAATGATATTATTATAGGACTCTAAACTTCTAACACTTCCCATGAAGAGGAACAAAGGACCAATCCCATCTCCTGTAACAGGCCACTAGACAGCTCTGCTGCGACTGTCGGGAGGCTCCGGAAGAGCTGGAAAGGTCCGAGAGGGCCTCTGGAGCACGAGGCTACGCCGCTCCCTTTGGAAAGCTGGGTCTCTTGCTTCTAAATGACTCTCTTTCTGCTGGTCCCCTCTAATTTCTGGGACTTAATCCTCCACAGCCCTCCACAGCTCAGCTGCAGTCACTGCCCGCCTCGACCCCCTCCACTCTCCCCAAGCCTCTGGTTGCTGGGATTCAGGAATGCACTTTGACCCGCAGCCCCACGCCTGCCTCCCAGCAACACGAGGAGACCTAAAGCCCTGTCATCTGAGACGAACCCACGCTTTACCCAGAGGCACACAGGAAGGTACTATGGATCTTGCAGACACACCCTCATCTTCCTTCCTACCTCAGCTGGAAGGCCGTGCCAGACACGAAAATGTTTTTCTGGGCCTCAACATTGAAGACAGACCAAAAAGCACAGAGTGTTCGGGACAGGCAAGGCTCTGGGGATCACAGTTGGACTGAACCAAAGAGTCAGCTCCAGAGCACAGGGGACGGCCCCTTGGCAACCACAAACCTCAGAGCCCGAGGGAGAAAACTCACCGGGAGGAGGGAGGGCTAATCCACAGCGTCAAACACATTAGGTAAAGAAGCTTCTGATGAGAGAAACTCATCTTCCAAAGCTTCCAGGAGGATCTTTGAAACCAAGGACAGTGTCCAGAGGAGCAGTCATTGCCCACCTCGCCTTTCACTGAGATCCTCTGCCCTTCCCCCAGATTTACTGCTCTTCCTGCCCCCCCTTCCATTACAGAGGATAAATAACTCTTGGAAGGAGTTCTTCAGAGCTCATCTGGGGGCATGTCTGCAAACTAGTCTTTTTTCCCACTGGCAATATAAGATCTAAACTACCACTTCAGAAACGTAATTACTGTTTGTAGTCTCACTAGAAATCACTATTGGTTGAAGCCTTTGTGGATGTGGGGTAAGCATTACCATATGTCAGATTCTTAACGAGGTACAAAATGAGGGTCTGAAACACCCGTACCAGAAAAGGCTTTCCCTTTTTGGTTTTGTGACATGTAGAAACATGCTACTTGGATCAATGAATCTAATGGCATGGGCATATATCAGTCATCGAACACACGCATAAGCTCTTTTTAATCCACCCAACTGCCCAGGAGTGAGTATCTTTGCGTTAGGATTTGCCCTGAGTGATGCAGTGATCAAGAATGAGCCTGGAGATAGGGATCCTTAGTAGTACACACTTTAGTCATCGAAAGCAAGTATTTATAATATTTATGGTAAATTCCTAGATTGGAACATAAACAAGCATAAGATTCTGATACATACACCGAAAAATAAACACCCTCCTAAACCAGAGTTTCTCCACCCTGGCACTACTGGCACGTCGGGCTGGATAATTCTTCATTGTAGGGGGCTGTCCTGTGTGCTGTGGGAAGTTTAGCAGCATCCCCGGCTCTACCCACTAGATGCCAATAGCATCCCCCGCTCCAAGTTGTAACAACCAAAAATGTCTTCAAATATTGACGAATCTTTCCTGAGGGGTTAAAATCAGCCCTGGTCGTGAAGCATGGTCATAACTGTATCGGCAAATCCACAGGGACTTTCTGACAGCGTGATTCCAAGGTCTCCCGCTCTCATTTTTCCTCCTAGAGCATCCCAGGCATGCAGGCCGTGTTCTTCTTTCTCAGTGGCTACCACAGTTCTTGGGATTCTTTGATACGCTTCTACCTAGAGCCTGGCTCTCTGGAGACCCCTGCTTACAGGCTACCAAAAGACAAGCACACATGGCCTTTTCATTTTACATGCCTTCATTTCCCTCCCAATCATTTCAGGGAAACAAGACGTAAACAACAAACATGAAAAGCATTTTGATCAAAGCCTCAAGGAACAGCAACCAATTCAAACTGGCTGGAGTAACAGCGCCCGAAAAACCTTTTACTCTGTTATGCACCAGAGACTGAGTCCAGCTGGGCCTCCTTCAGACTGGAAATGGGACCTGGGATGTGGCCAGGAAATAAGCATCTCCTCTCCCAGATTCTCCCAGGGCCCCGTGCTTTCTCTTCTCCATCTCTCCCTACCTTCAGCTTGGCTCCCAGTTTGCAAGATCATAATTGCAAAATCCCAAGAAAGATCTTGATTGGCCTAGGTTTTTTTGTTTTGTTTTGTTTTTTCCAGATCATAGGCTTTTGACCAGCTGAGTCTCTTAATTTCAGCGATTGTTATTTCTGCATCTGACTATAATACCTGAACCACTTACTTCAGGGGTCTTGTGAGATTAAAGCACAGAGGTAACCAGTCTTTTAAAAGTGAAAGACACTATACAAATGAGTGGAATTTTTACTTTATAATAATATTATATAATAAATTGTGGTATAGCTCAGAATTTACAGTAACAGTCACGTGAGGAACTTGATATAGTAAAAAGAGCACAAGATTAAAATAGAGAAGATCTGAGCCATGTGACCTTAGGCAAGTCACTTCACTGCTCTGAGTTACAGGAATAATAATGTCTATCTACTGCCTCAAGAGGATCTTAGGTGGTTTGGATGAAAGAACTGTTGAGAAAACACTCTGCAGATTCTGATATAAACATATCATTACAGTCTTCCCTAGTTGAATTCACTGTATGGAAAGGCACTGTGAGTTAGACAGCCGTCAGGAATAATGTTTCAGCGGCAAGCCCAAATGAAAGGGAAATTTTATCTCACAGAATAGGTGGTCCAGAGGTAGGTCCAGGCTCTAGGCACAAGACAATCAGAGCTCCAGCTCCATTTCTCTGATTCATCTGGCTGCCTTCCGCCTTTATGTGCTGGCTTTTTCCTCAGCCTAACTTGCCCCGTGGTCACAACATGGCTGCCAGCATACCTGGAACAACCTGCTCCCTTGTTCATTTCCAACAAGAGAGGCGACCTCACCCTGAAAAACATACGATTAAAGTTTTTCCTTCCTGTCTGTCTGATACATCGTGGGACACAGCCCACCCTTGAATAGTCACGATCAACTGGAGAGAGCCCTGGGATGATGGGCTCAAGCCTGCGGTCCGGAAGCAATAGATTTCCCCTGCTTTTCTTGCCTGTTTGGCTTGCACTTTTCTTTTGGCGTTTCTTTGAGATAAAAGAAGGAAAGAAGTGGGAAAAGAAGGGAAATAAGAAAGAAAAACTACTGTCCTGTCTGGCTCACTCTCTCTCTCTCCTTGACATAATCCTGGGGATTGTAATAGTGACCATGGCAACAGGAAATGCAGTGTTACGGGCTGAGCCCAGAGAAATATGATCTGTATACAGTTTTTTTTTTTTTTTAGTGACTATGAACTTGTTTTAAAAAATTTTTTTAACATCTTTATTGGAGTATAATTGCTTTACAATGGTGTGTTAATTTCTGCTGTATCAAAAAGTGAATCACCTATATATATACATATATCCCCATATCCCCTCCCTCTTGTGTCTCCCTCCCACCCTCCCTATCCCACCCTTCTAGGTGGTCACAAAGCACCGAGCTGATCTCCCTGTGCTATGTGGCTGCTTCCCATTAGCTATTTTACATTTGGTAGTGTATATATCTACATGCCACTCTCTCACTTCATCCCAGCTTCCCCTCCCCCTCCCCGTGTCCTCAAGTGCATTCCCTACATCTGCGCCTTTACTCCTCTTCTGCAATTAGGTTCTTCAGAACCTTTTTTTTTTTTTTGATGCCATATATATGTGTTAGCATACGGCATTTGTTTTTCTCTTTCTGACTTGCTTCACCCTGTATGACAGACTCTAGGCCCATCCACCTCACTACAAATAATTCAATTTCATTTCTGTTTATGTCTGAGTAATATTCCATCGTATATATGTGCCACATCTTTATCCATTCATCTGTCGACGAACACTTAGGTTGCCTCCATGTTCTGGCTATTGTAAATAGAGCTGCAGTGAACACTGTGGTACACGACTCTTTTTGAACTATGGTTTTCTCCGGGTATATGCCCAGTAGTGGGATTGCTAGGTGACATGGTAGTTCTGTTTTTAGTTTTTTAAGGAACCTCCATACTGTTCTCCATTCTGGCTGTATCAATTTACATTCCCACCAACAGTGCAAGAGGGTTTCCTTTTCTGCACACCCTCTCCAGCATTTATTGTTTGTAGACTTTTTCATGATGGCCATTCTGACTGGTGTGAGGTGATACCTCATTGTAGTTTTGACTTGCATTTCTCTAACCATTAGTGATGTTGAGCATCCTTTCATGTGTTTGTTAGAAATCTGTATATCTTCTTTGGAGAAATGTCTATTTACGTCTTCTGCCCATTTTTGGATTGGGTTGTTTGTTTTTTCGATATTGAGCTGCATGAGTTGCGTGTATATTTTGGAGATTAATCCTTTGTCAGCTGCTTCGTTTGCAGATATTTTCTCCCATTTGAGGGTTGTCTTTTTGTCTTGTTTATGGTTTCCTTTGCTGTGCAAAAGCTTTTAAGTTTCATTAGGTCCATTTGTTTATTTTTGTTTTTATTTCCATTTCTCTAGGAGGTGGGTCAAAAAGGATCTTGCTGTGATTTATGTCACAGAGTGTTCTACCTATGTTTTCCTCTAAGAGTTTGATAGTGTCTGGCCTTACATTTAGGTCTTTAATCCATTTTGAGTTTATTTTTATGTATGGTGTTAGGGAGTTTTCTAATTTCATTCTTTTACATGTAGCTGTCCAGTTTGCCCAGCACCACTTACTGAAGAGGCTTTCTTTTCTCCATTGTATATTCTTTCCTCCTTTATCAAAGATAAGTTGACCATATGTGCATGGGTTTATCTCTGGGCATTCTATCCTGTTCCATTAATCTATATTTATGTTTTTGTGCCAGTACCATACTGCCTTGATTACTGTAGCTTTGGAGTAGAGTCGGAAGTCAGGGAGCCTGATTTCTCCAGCTCCCTTTTTCTTTCTCAAGATTGCTTTGGCTATTCGGGGTCTTTTGTGTTTCCATACAAATTGTGAAATTTTTTGTTCTACTTCTGTGAAAAATGCCACTGGTAGTGTGACAGGGATTGCACTGAACCTGTAGATTGCCTTGGGTAGTAGAGTCATTTTCACAATGTTGATTCTTCCAATCCAAGAACATGGTCTATCTCTCCATCTGTCTGTATTATCTTTAACTTCTTTCATCAGTGTCTTATAGTTTTCTGCATACAGGTCTTTTGTCTCCTTAGGTAGGTTTATTCCTAGGTATTTTACCCTTTTTGCTGCAATGGTAAATGTGAGTGTTTCCTTAATTTCTCTTTCAGATTTTTCATCATTAGTGTACAGGAATGCAAGTGATTTCTGTACATTAATTTTGTATCCTGCTACTTCACCAAATTCATTGATTAGCTCTAGTAGTTTTCTGGTAGCATCTTTAGGATTCTCTACGTATAGCATTATGTCATCTGTAAACAGTAACAGTTTTACTTCTTCTTTTCCGATTTGGATTCCTTTTTTTTCCTTTTCTTCTCTGATTGCTGTGGCTAAGACTTCCAAAACTATGTTGAATAATAGTGGTGAGAGTGGGCAACCTTGTCTTGTTCCTGATCTTAATGGAAATGGTTTCAGTTTTTCACCATTGAGGATGAGGTTGGCTGTGGGTTTGTCATATATGGCCTTTATTATGTTGAGGAAAGTTCCCTCTATGCCTATTTTCTAGAGGGTGTTTATCATAAATGGGTGTTGAATTTTGTTGAAAGCTTTTTCTGCATCTATTGAGATGATCATATGGTTTTTCTCCTTCTGTTTGTTAATATGGTTTATCACACTGATTGATTTGCGTATATTGAAGAATCCTTGCATTCCTGGAAATAAACCCCACTTGATCAGGGTGTATGATCCTTTTAATGTGCTGTTGAATTCTGTTTGCTAGTATTTTGTTGAGGCTTTTGCGTCTATGTTCATCAGTCATTGGCCTGTAGTTTTCTTTTTTTGTGACATCTTTCTCTGGTTTTGGTATTAGCGTGATGGTGGCTTCGTAGAATGAGTTTGGGAGTGTTCCTCCCTCTGCTATATTTTGGAAGAGTTTGAGAAGGACAGGTTTTAGCTCTTCTCTCAATGTTTCATAGAACTCAGTTGTGAAGCCATCTGTTCCTGGGCTTTTGTTGGAAGATGAGGACCGTACGCGGTCCTCTCACTGTTGTGGCCTTTCCTGTTGTGGAGCACAGGCTCCGGACGTGCAGGCTCAGCGGCCATGGCTCACAGGCCCAGCCGCTCCGTGGCATGTGGGATCTTCCCGGACCGGGACGTGAACTCGCGTCCCCTGCATCGGCAGGCAGACTCTCAACCACTGCGCCACCAGGGAAGCCCTGTTGGAAGATTTTTAATCACAGTTTCAATTTCAGTGCTTGTGATTGGTCTGTTTATATTTTCTCTTCTTTCTGGTTCAGTCTTGGAAGGTTGTGCTTTTCTAAGAATTTGTCCATTTCTTCCAGGTTGTCCATTTTATTGGCATATAGCTGCTTGTAGTAATCTCTCATGATCCTTTGTATTTCTGCAGTGTCAGTTGTTACTTCTCCTTTTTCATTTCTAATTCTATTGATTTGAGTCTTTTCCTTTTTTTCCTTTATGAGTCTGGCTAATGGTTTATCAATTTTGTTTATCTTCTCAAATAACCAGCTCTTAGTTTTATTGATCTTTGCTATCATTTTCTTCATTTCTTTTTCATTTATTTCTGATCTGATCTTTATGATTTCTTTCCTTCTGCTAAATTTGGGGGGTTTTTTTGTTGTTGTTCTTCTTCTTTCTCTAATTGCTTTAGGTGTAAGGTTAGGTTGTTTATTTGAGATGTTCTTGTTTCTTGAGGTAGGATTGCATTGCTATAAACTTCCCTCTTAGAACTGCTTTTGCTGCATCCCATAGGTTTTGGGTCATCGTATTTTCATTGCCATTTGTTTCTAGGTATTTTTTGATTTCCTCTTTGATTTCTTCAGTGATCTCTTGGTTATTTAGTAATGTGTTGCTTAGACTCTATCTGTTTGTATTTCCTACAGATTTTTTCCTGTAATTGATACCTAGTCTCATAGCATTGTGGTTGGAAAAGATACTTGATACGATTTCAATGTTCTTAAATTTACCAAGGCTTGATTTGTGACCCAAGATATGATCTATCCTGGAGAATGTTCCATGAGCACTTGAGAAGAAAGTGTATTCTGTAGTTTTTGGATGGAATGTCTTATACATATCCATTAAGTCCATCTTGTTTAATGTATCATTTAAAGCTTGTGTTTCCTTATTTATTTTCATTTTGGATGATCTATCCATTGGTGAAAGTGGGGTGTTAAAGTCCCCTACTATTATTGTGTTACTGTTGATTTCCCCTTTATGGCTGTTAGCATTTGCCTTTTGTATTGAGGTGATCCTATGTTGGGTGCATAAAGATTTACAATTGTTATATCTTCTTCTTGGATTGATCTCTTTATCATTATGTAGTGTCCTTCTTTGTCTCTTGTAATAGTCTTTATTTTAAAGTCTATTTTGTCTGATATGAGAATTGCTACTACAGCTTCCTTTTGATTTCCATTTGCATGGAATATCTTTTTCCATTCCCTCACTTTCAGTCTGTATGTGTCCCTAGGTCTGATGTGGGTCTCTTGTAGACAGCATACATACTGGTCTTGTTTTTATATCCATTCAGCCAGTCTATATCTTTTGGTTGGAGCCTTTAATCCATTTACATTTAAGGTAGTTATCGATATGTAGGTTCCTATTGCCATTTTCTTAATTGTTTGGGTTTGTTTTTGTAGGTCTTTTCCTTCTCTTGTGTTTCCTGTCTAGAGAAGTTCCTTCAGCATTTGTTGTAAAGCTGGTTTGGTGGTGCTGAATTCTCTTAGCTTTTGCTTATCTGTAAAGGTTTTAATTTCTCCATTGAATCTGAAGGAGATCCTTGCTGGGTAGAGTTATCTTGGTTGTAGGTTTTTCCCTTTCATCACTTTAAATATGTCCTGCCACACCCTTCTGGACTGCAGAGTTTCTGCTGAAAGATCAGCTGTTAACTGTATGGGGATTCCCTTGTATGTTATTTGTTGCTTTTCCCTTGCTGCTTTTAATATTTTTTCTTTGTATCTAATTTTTGATAGTTTGATTAATGTGTGTCTTGGTGTGTCCTTGGATTTGTTCTGTATGGGACTCTGTGCTTCGTGGACTTGACTATTTCCTTTCTCATATTAGGGAAGTTTTCAACTCTAATCTCTTCAAATATTTTCTCAGTCCCTTTCTTTTTCTCTTCTTCTTCTGAGACCCCTATAATTCGAATGTTGGTGTGTTTAATGTTGTCCCAGAGGTCTCTGAGACTGTCCTCAATTCTTTTCATTCTATTTTCTTTATTCTTCTATGTGGTAGTTATTTCCACTATTTTATCTTCCAGGTCACTTATCCGTTCTTTGCCTCAGTTATTCTGCTATTGATTCCTTCTAGAGAATTTTTAATTTCACTTATTGTGTTGTTCATCACTGTTTGTTTGCTCTTTAGTTTTTCTAGGTCCTTGTTAAACATTTCTGGTAATTTCTCCATTCTATTTCCAAGATTCTGGATCATCTTTACTATCATTACTCTGAATTTTTTTTCAGGTAGACTGCCTATTTCCTCTTCATTTGTTTGGTCTGGTGGGTGTTTACTTTGCTTCTTCACCTGCTGTGTGTTTCTCTGTCTTCTCATTTTGCTTAACTTACTGTGTTTAAGGTCTTAGTTTTGCAGGCTGCAGGTTTGTACTTCCTATTGTTTTTGTGTCTGCCCCCAGTGGGTGAGGTTGGTTCAGTGGGTTGTGTAGGCTTCCTGGTGGAGGGGACTGTTTCCTGTGTTCTGGTGCATGAGGCTGGATCTTGTCTTTCTGGTGGGCAGGGCTGCGTCTGGTGGTATGTTTTGGCATGTCTGTGAACTTATTATGATTTTAGGCAAGGCTGGGCATGTTATAATTTAACTTTCTAGAAACCTTGTTTCCTCTTTATCTGTTTCTCCATATCTCCTTTTTTATTCTCTGTGGCTTCCTTGGGCTTCTAAAAATGCATCAAGCATTTACTGCATAGAAGTGTGATTTTCTCCTGTTGTAATTAACTTTCCAGTCCTTGCAGATTGGCTCTATTAGGTCACTCTTCTGATGTTCAGCAAGCCTGCTCACCACTCCAGTCGGCAGCTCCTGATCTGCATAAAGTTTTATATGCAGACTGAGACCACCACCACATTGTAAAGGCCCCTCTTAGTGCCAGCCTTCCTTTGTCCATCCTCACCAGATCAACCCAAATCCACTGACAAGCGGCTGAGGCTTTATATCTGGCAGAGATGGAGAAAGCAAGGCTGCAGATACGGCCTCTCCCCATTCAGAGATGTCTGTCCTGATGGGATTTTTGGCATTTTGGAAATACAGCACAAGCCTGTCATAACTATTACATGCTTCCAAATGAACACTGGCTCTTTCTGCCTTGTGGACAAAGGGTACTGTTAGGTGCTCCCCCACGTAGCACCGCAGATCAGACAAACACCAGTGTTACATAAATCCTACACATCCACTAGAGCAGATTTTCTCTGAATGGCTCATGTAAGCCTCTAGGAGGCTTAGTAAAAACTATGAATGAATGCAAAAATAATTTTTTTTTTTTTTTTTTTTTTTTTGCGGTACGCGGGTCTCTCACTGCTGTGGCCTCTCCCATTGTGGAGCACAGGCTCCAGACGCGCAGGCTCAGTGGCCATGGCTCACGGGCCCAGCCACTCCATGACATATGGGATCTTCCCGGACCGGGGCACGAACCCGTGTCCCCTGCATCGGCAGGCAAACTCCCAGCCACTGCGCCACCAGGGAAGCCCGCAAAAATAATTTTTAAGCCTTCCATGTCTCCCTATTGCCTAAAGGATTAATTCCACATTCTTTAGGCATGGCATTCAAGGCTGACGTGGCCCCTTCTTTCCTCTCTAACAGTCTGATTCCTCTCCCAGCCTGGCCCAGCAGTTCCCAGTTCCTGAAGCTCCTCCGTCTCTTATGTCCTGTCCTTCCCTCACCACTCATTGTTTTCCAATCTCCAGTTAAACTAATTCAAGCCTCTTCCAGTCCTCATGCCCCAGGCCTATTTAATCATCTACCCTTTTTGCTATCACCATATCCTCAATAGCAGAGGTTCTCAATTCTGGCTGCACAGTGGAGTCACCTGGGGCACTTTAAAACAACAGTGATTTCAACTCAGACCAATTAAATCAGAATGTAGATTAGGGAAGTACACTTGTTTATCATGAAACATCTATGGCAAGTAGTGAAATGAAATACCGGATCTCTGCACTCATAATGCCTGGTTTGAATTCCAGCTCCTCTTCCTTCCAGGTTTGCAAACCTTGGGCAAAGTATTTAACCTCTGTGTGCTTCCAATTCCTTACTTTTCAAATTAAGGCAAAAAATAGCCCCTACTTCATCAGGTTATTGTGAAGATTGAGTTAATACATTACTGACACTTAGTATGTGCTCCATTAATGCTAGTTATGATAAAGTGCACATCAGTTTCTTCCTAGAAGACTTAAAGCAACTTGATGATAGGACCTGCACCTTCTTCCTCTCTGCCAAGCATAGTATGCACACACAAAATTTTTTTGAATGATTAAAGGCATGCATGAATGAAGATGAATTTTGACTTTAGAAGATCAGGGAGATTTAAATAGAAGTGGCCCATGAGCAAACCTTGAAAGATGGATATGCTTGTGAGAGGCAGATGAGGGGCGGTAACATATTCCAAATAGAACAGTAATAAGAACATGAGCCAAAACCCTGATGTGCAGGGTGCAGACAAAGGACCAAAATCCCAGGGTGTGCTAGGGTCAAAGCAGAGGATTACAGAAGAGAATTGCAGCAAGATGGTGTGAAAAGTAAGTTGGGACATTTCATGAAAAGTTCACTAAGGAATTTGGGCTTTATTCTACAGAGAATGAATGGACTGTGAAGAAGAATTCTGAGGGGGTGAATGCATAGTCAGACCTGTGCTTTAGGAAGCTGATCCTTTCCAACTGAAGGGAAGGATGACCTGGAGCAAGAAAAGCAAGGAGCAAGGAGAGGGTTAGGAGATTACTGTAGCTTCTCATTTGATATCAACACTGTCTGTATATGTTAAGTCTTCCCAAGAGATCATTTTATTAACTTCTGATTTATTAACATATGTGCAAAGGGTAAAGATTTAAACAGAACAAAACTGTAAAACTCACTCTTATTCCTGATCACCACTTACCCAGTTCTCTTCCCCTGAAGCAAGCACTGTTATTGAAATAAAAGAGTATAAGAGAGTACTATGAATAACTGTACACCAACAAATTGGATAATCTAGATGAAATGGACAAATTCCTAAAAACACAAAACCTACCGAGACTAAATTATGAAGGAATAGAAAATCTGAATAGATCTATAACTAGTAAGGAGAATGAATCAATAATCCAAAATCTTACAACAAAGAAAAGCCCTGGACCTGATGACTTCACTGGTGAGTTCTACCAAACATTTAAAGAAGAACTAACACCAATCCTTCTCAAACATTTCCTAAAAATTGAAAATGAGGGGACACTTTCTAAGTTATCCTATGAAGCCAGCACTACCTGGATACCAAACCAAAGACACTACAAGAAAACTACAGTTTCCCATATCAATACAATATCCCTATAAACACTGATGGAAAACATCCTCAACAAAATATTAGCAAACTAAATTCACCAGAATATTAAAATAATTATACACCATGACCAAATGGGATTTGTTCCTGTAATGCAAGGATGGTTAAACATACAAAAATCAATTAATGTAATACAGCATGTTAATAGAATGAAGGGGAAAAATAACACATGATTACCTCAATGGATGCAGAAAAGGCATCTGACAAAATTCAACACCATTTCATGATAAAAATGCTCAATAAACCAGGAATAGAAGAAAACAACCTCAACATAATAAAAGACACTTATGAAAAATCCACAGCAAATGTCATACTCAATGGTGAAAAACTGAAAGCTTTCTCTCTAAGATCAGGAGCAAGGCAAGGTTGCCTGCTTTCACTACTTCTATTCAACATAGTACTAGAAGTTCTAGCCAAAGCAATTAGACAAGAAAAAGAAATAAAAGTCATCCAAACTGGAAAGGAAGAAATAAAATTATCTCTGCTTGCAGATAATATAATCTTGTATGTACAAAATCCTAAAGATTCCACAACAAAATTGTTAGAAGTAATAAATGAATTCAAAATAGTAGGATACAAAATCAACACACACAAGTCAGTTGCACACAAAAATCACTGTTGCACTAACAATGAACAATCTGAAACAAAAGTTAAGAAAAAAATTCCATTTGCAATAGTAACAAAAAGTATAAAATACTTAGGAATTAACTTAACCAAGGAGGTAAAAGACTTGTACAATGAAAACTATAGAACATTACTGAAAGAAACTAAAGAAGGCAAAAATAGGTAGAAACATATCCCATGTTCATGGATTGGAAGACTTAGTATTGCTAAGATATCAATACTACCCAAAGTAATCTACAGATTCAATACAATATCAAAATCCCAATGACATTTTTTGCAGAAATAGAAAAAAACATGCAAAAATTTATATGGAATCTCAAAGGACCCCAAACAGCTAAAACAATCTCGCAAAAGAAGAGAAGAGCTGGAGGATTCATAGTTTCTGATCTAAAAATCTTATTACAAAGCTATAATAATCAAAACAGTGTGGTACGAGCATAGACACAGACATATACACCAATGGAACAGAATAGAGAGCCCCAAAATTAGCCCTCACATATACGGTCAAAGGATTTTTTTGCCAAGACCATTCAATGGGGAAAAGTCAGTCTCTTCAACAAACGGTGCCAGGAAAAGGGGATATCTACATGGAGAAAGAAAGAAGTTGGACCCTTACCTAATACCATACACAAAATTAACTCAAGTGGATCAAAGATCTAAAGATCTAAGACCTAAAACTGTAAAACTCTTAAAAGAAAACATAGGACAAAAGCTTCATAACATTGGATTTGGCAATGATTTCTTGACTATGACACCCAAAGGTATAAACAACAAAAGAAAAAACAAACAAATTGGACTTCATGGAAATTTTATAATTTTGTGTACCAAAGGATACTATCAACAGAGTAAAAAGGCAACCCAGAGAATGGGAAGAAATATTTGTAAATCATATATCTGATAAGGGATTAATATCCAGAATATATAGAAAACTTCTAAAATTCAACAACAATCAAAAAACAATCTGATTAAAAACTGGGCAAAGGACATGAATAGACATTTCTCCAAAGAAGATATAAAGATGGCCAACGAGTACATGAAAAGATGCTCAACATCACTAATCATCAGGGAAACGCACATCAAAACTACAATAATATGCCACCTCACACCCATTACTACTATCAAAAGAAACAGAAAATAACAAGTGTTGGGGAGGATATAGAAACATTGGAACTTTTGTGCACTGTTAGTGGGAATGGAAAGTTGTACAGCTACTCTGGAAAACAGTATGGAGGTTCCACAAAAAATTAAAAATACAATTACCATATGATCTAGTAATTCCAGTTCTTGACACATACACAAAAGAATTGAAAGCAGGGTCTCAAAGAAATATTTTTATAGCCATGTACGTTGCAGCATTATTCACAATAACTAAAATACAAAAGGAACCCATGTGCCTATTAGCAGATAAATGGATGAGGAAAATGTGGTATATACATACAATGGAATATTATTCAGCCTGAAAAAGGAAAGAAATTCTGACATACGATAAAACATGGATGAACCTTAAGAACATTATGCTATTTGAAACAGGCCAATCACAAAAAGAAAATACTGTATGATTCCATTTGTATGACATACTTAGAAAAGTCAAAATCATAGAGACAGGAAGTGGAATGGTGGTTGCCAGGGGCTGGGGAAAGGGGAGAATGGGGAGTTATTGTTTAATGGGCATAGAGTTTCAATTTTACAAAGACAAAAAGAGTTTTTAATGGAGGGCTAATGGTGGTGATGGCACATTTATGGATGTATTTAATACTGCTGAATTGTATATTTTAAAATAGTTAAGATAGCAAATTTTATGTTTTTGTGTTTTACCATAATTTTAAAAATCGGAGAAAAAACACTGTGAAGAACCATAAAAATATAAAGCAGCATTATCATGTATTACCGATAAATAATCGGCTCTTTTCTAATTCCAGGCAACAAGAGATCTAATTAAATTGGCTGGCTACTCTAGTTACATTATGTGTATTTTTATTTCACTATCAGCCTTCATTTGCTCCACCAGAACTTCATATTCAGGACTGTTTATGTTACATCTCACAGCACAATTCATACATTTATGAATCAGTAACATGTTCTTTTGGAAACCCTTATTGTTCTGTTTTTGTTAGAACCCTGGTGAGCACACGAGATATTAAGGTTCCAACATTACTGTGCACCCTACAGCTCCCTGACACTGAACTGCCTGCAGAAACTGCTTAACAGTGCTGGTGGTCATTCTTATCCCCAGTTTCTGGAATGGCTGAGAGAGGGTCTGAATTTTTTTCACACATTTCAAAAAGCACATTTACATTTTAAACGTATAAGTAAATGAACCAAGCAAGGAGAGAAATTCAAGTGGTAAGAAAGAAGCCTCAAACATTCTGATTCCAAGAGACCAGAGTGATTCTGGTCGAGTTCCATTACTGATGAGTCAGCACTTGGGGGATATCTCCTCTGGGGTTAGCATGCTTCCTGGAATCCTGCTGTTTTTTTATCCATTCATCCCTTTGTGTAAAGGTCGGTCTATCGTGTCTTCTAAAGTTGTAAGACAGATCTGAGAGCCCTTCTCTCCGAAATTCTATCTTCCCTTTTGGTTTGTATGTTGACTAACAATAATGCTTATTGAAATATAATCCACATACCATAAAATACACCTTTGAAAATGTACAATTCAGTAGATTTATAGAGTATTCACAGATTGTCTTCCCCTTGTTTTGTTTCCTTTCTTTATTTCCTAGGGAAAGGAAAGAGCCCTAACCACTCACTCATGGATTAAGTATATTTTTTTAGCACATAAAAAATCAAATAAAAACCCCTGCCTTCATGGAGCTTGCATTCCAGTAGAGAACACAAACAATAAACAAATACAATTAGCAAAGTATAGAGTATGTCAGAGGTGATAAGTGACGGGAAGAAAAGATAGTGGGGAAAGGATAGGGTGTACAATTGATGGTGGGTGGGAGAGGGCTTACAATTTTAAATTGGGCGATTAGGGAAAATCTTAAGGGAAGATAACGTTTAGCAAAGACTTGAAAGACATGAGGGAGTAAATCATGTTTGATCTGGGGGAAGGGCATACAGGTAGAGTTAACAGTAACTGCAGAGACCCTCAGGGGAGAGGTGTGCCTGGAGCTTAATAAGCGAGAAGTCGAATGGAAGGAAGAGAGGTCAGAGGGGCCAATGGTGGCCAAATCTACTGGGGTCCTGAGCCACTTGCCAAGATTTTGGCTTTCATTCTGAGTAAGCAGAGAACCACAGAAGTTCTGATCTGAGGAATGCCATGAACTGACTTACTTTGAGCAGGATCACGCTGGCTGCTGTGTGGACTTCAGATTGTAGGAGAAGGAAACAACCTAGTTAGGAGACTAATTGCTTTAATCCAGGTGAAAGAGGGCATGACCTGGACCAGGTGGCAATGGTAAAGATGATGTGAAGCGGTCCGATTCTGGATATACTATGAATGTAGAGCCAACAGGCTTCGCTGATGGAAAAGATGTGGGGTACGAGAGAAAGAGAAATCTATGATGACTCAGACAAAATGTCCAATGCTATATGGTAACAGCCAACTAGCAGAGCTAGTTAGGTGGGTTGGGTAGGGTAGCTTGATATACTGCATTTATCCCAACAGGAGAATTAAATTTGAGGCCTGAAAACATGTGAGTTGATCTGCAGCTCCTCTAATTAATATAAGACAAAAAAATGATGTGTCATCACACTATTTCCAAAATATGACCCAGCTAATTAAGTATCAAATTGCCAATCATATATGTAACTATTTCTATTTTGAAGATAAAGATGGTTATTTGCCTTTTACTTAGCCAGTGGTCAACTACCTTAATTGGGAAATTTAACACATTGCAACTGTTGCTGGAAATTAACAAAGTGATCGGTTCTGTCTTGGGTTACTCTTGCTGCCTAATTGTTTGTAATAAAGCCTTTCATCTACCAGTTTTATTTAAGTTGACTGCATCAAGTGCTTGTATTACTACCTCAACCATAATCTAATCATTGCTTTTTGTTAATAAACTCTGCACAGCACTGTATCTACATATTAAACATAAGCTTGCTCTAGACCTAGCTAGTACCAGATTGTTTATCTCTTTCCAAATCTCCATGCAGTGATGTCACTTTGGTGACTTCAACATCAGCCAGGGTGGGAGGATTTATGCCACAGAAATTGACAAATGGGCTAAATTGGGGCTTTTTTAAAGACAGCAGTTTTCCTAGCACACCCGTGGACAGAACAGAAGGTAGGGTTATGAACGCCAGCTAAAGCCTAAAAGCCACACAGTTGTGGCATGGGTGGAGCAGACGTAGTGGGAGTCATCTGCCCCAGAGACGAAGAGTACTTTATCACTGATATGGTTTAGAATTGCTAGTTTATAAGGATAATAAAGAGCAGACCAACTTTAAGTCTTTAAATTCCCTACAGACAATGTTATTCCTTATCGCCTAAGCCCAGGGCAGATCCTTCCCACCTACTCCCACCTCCATTCTAACCCTACTCACTGCCTGGTCACCACGGGTATGACATTTTGCCTTTCTAAGCCTTAATTTCCTTGCCTTTTCAACGGGGATCATATGTTCAATTAATGATGGTATGAATAAACCTTCTAGGGTTTCCCTGTAGCCTTAAGAGAAGAGGGAACCTCTTATGGATCAACAGCATCATATATATATATACATCTTTATTGGAGTATAATTGCTTTACAATGTTGTATTCGTTTCTGTTGTACAACAAAGTGAATCAGCTATAAGTACACATATATCCCCATATCCCCTCCCTCTTGAGCCTCCCTCCCACCCTCCCTATCCCACCCTTCTAGGTCGTCACAAAGCATCGAGTTGATCTCCCTGTGCTATGCGGCTGCTTCCCACTAGCCATCCATTTTACATTTGGTAGTGTATATATGTCAGTGCTAGTCTCTCACTTCATCCCAGCTTCCCCTTCCCCCTCATGTCCTCAAGTCTGTGCTCTACATCTGCATCTTTATTCCTGCCCTGCCACTAGGTTCATCAGTACTGTTTTTTTAGATTCCATATATGTGCGTTTGCATATGGTATTTTTCTCTTTCTGATTTACTTCACTGTGTATGATAGATTCTGGGTCCCTCCATCTCATTACAAATAACTCAATTTCGTTTCTTTTAATGGCTGAGTACTATTCCACTGTATATATGTACCACACCTTCTTTATCCATTCATCTGTCGATGGACATTTAGATTGCTTCCATGTCCTGACAATTGTAAATAGTGCTGCAATGAACATTGTGGTACATGTATCTTTTTGAATTATGGTTTTCTCTGGGTATATGCCCAGGAGTGGGATTGGTGGGTCATATGGTAGTTCTATTTTTAGTTTTTTAAGGAACCTCCATACTGTTCTCCATTCTGGCTGTATCAATTTACATTCCGACCAACAGTGCAAGAGGGTTCCCTTTTCTCCACACCCTCTCCAGCATTTACTGTTTGTAGATTCTTTCATGATGGCCATTCTGACTGGTGTGAGGTGATACCTCATTGTAGTTTTGACTTGCATTTCTCTAACCATTAGTGATGTTGAGCATCCTTTCATGTGTTTGTATGTCTTCTTTGGAGAAATGTCTATTTAGGTTTTCTGCCCACTTTTGGATTGTTTGTTTTTTTGATATTGAGCTGCATGAGCTGCTTGTGTATTTTGGAGATTAACTTTGTCAGTTGCTTCATTTGCAAATATTTTCTCCCATTCTGAGGGTTGTCTTTTTGTCGTGTTTATGGTTTCCTTTGCTGTGCAAAAGCTTTTAAGTTTCATTACACCCCAATTTATTTTTGGTTTTATTTCCATCTCTCTAGGAGGTGGGTCAAACAAGATCTTGCTTCAACAGCATCCTTGTATCCACTCTGCTTTCCAACCTCTGAGCCTCTGTCAATGCTGTTTCCCCTGACTTGGAGCCACTTCATCTCCTATTTTCATCTTTCAGAGTTAACCCAATTGCTGCCACCTCCAAGAGGCTTCCTCTTATTCCCACAGCTGACATAATCTCTCCCTCCTCTAAATCCCCTAACCTCTTGGGGACTCTCTGACACTATCCCAGACCTACTGGATTAGAATCTACATTTTAACAAGATCCCCAAGTGATTCACATGCACATTAAAACTTGGAAGCCTTGCTTTAAACCACTGGTTCTCAAACTTGGCTGCAGATTGGAATTACCTGTGGAGTTTCGAAAACGCTTGACGCCTAGACCCCACCTGCAAGAGATTCTGATTCAATTGGTCTGAGATGCAGCCTGGGCATCAGGGCCTTTTAAAACTCCCAGATGATTCTAATATGCAGCAAAGTTTGAGAACCACTGGTCCATAAACTCCCCTTATTCTTCCTTTGGGGGCCTGCACACTCTCTAATGTTATGGTTATTTCTGTCCAGGTGTGTTTTCTCACTTCTATTGAACTGTAAGTCTTTTAAGAGCAAGAACTATCTTTTAATTCAATTTTAATCACCTCATCCCTAGACATACAATAAGAGTTTAATAAATATTTATTGAGTGAATTGTTTTTGTAATCTAAAACAATTTGTAGGATTTCCCTGGTGGCGCAGTGATTAAGAATCCGCCTGCCAATGCAGGCGACACGGGTTCAAGCCCTAGTCCAGGAAGATCCCACATGCCGCGGAGCAACTAAGCCCGTGTGCCACAACTACTGAGCCCACTCACCATAACTACTGAAGCCCACGCGCCTAGAGTCTGTGCTCTGCAGCAAGAGAAGCCACCGCAATGAAAAGCCCGCGCACCACAACGAAGAGCAGCCCCCACTCGCCGCAACTAGAGAAAGCCTGCACGCAGCAACAAAGACCCAATGCAGCCAAACATAAAATAAATTTATTCAAAACAAACAAACAAAAAAACCCCCCACAATTTGTAATCTAAAAATGTTCTCTAAATACCGTAAGTGTGGCTTTTGTCCTAATTTGAAGACTGGTTGAACATATTCTGGAAATTGTGGAATTATTTCCTCTTTAGTCTAAGACCAAATCTCTGAAGAAGAGGAGGCTGGTGGCTAGAACAGGTTTTCTGAGAATAGCCTCTCTGGGTACCAGCGCAGCTGATCTCCATGCGTTGTTTACAGAAAGCCGCAGATTGAAATCCTAAGACTCCAGAGGGCAATGCAAAATGAGGCAGCCCCTCCCTACACTCTGTGCATCCAGTTCAGAACTCTTGGCTGAAATATGATGATGTTATTGTTTCTTCCTCTCTAGGGTGCCATTTTGATATTTATGGGGATTGCTGTCCTCACTATGAAGGCATCTGTTATTGAAATGTTCCTTGGTAAGTACTTTTATATGTGTATCTGGATACGCTTTTAACATTCTCCTAATGTCCAAATAATCTTGCCAACAAAAGATTTAAACCAAGACAGAGCATATAAACAGTTCAGTGTATCTTTTTATGATAAACATTTTGGAGAAATGTTTAACTGGGAATGTTAAATGTAGATCAAATTCAGAATGTATGTCTATATATTTTTTATATAAAGCAAACATGTGTATACATATGTATGTCTACATATTATATATTAAGCACACATATATACACACATATTTGTGTGTCTGTATTATTCACCAACTAGCAAATATTTCAGATAAAGCATATTTACAGATTCTGAATTTAGAGAACTTATTTCTTAATTTCTCAAAAAAAAAAATTCTTATCACTGACATGGCCTTACTTGTACCACCGGCAACTCATACTTTTAGAGGTGAAACCCTTTAACCTTATATTATCAACAGAGAACACAATTTGGGGTAGGCCCTTAAGGAGCAGCAGGTCAACCAGACGAAAGAAAAGTGCTGATGGGTTTAGCACTAAGCCCAAGGGTAACCTTTGGTTAATCTTGACCCCGCTGTGCTGTGGCCACTCGGTGTCAGGCAGAGTGATCCTGTGGGTCACTATGAAACTACTGCCACGGCAGGGTACAAAGGCCTTTTAGATAGTCAGTATTAGTTTGCTAGAGCTGCCATAACAAAATACCACAAACCGGGTGGCTTAGAACAACAGAATGTTATGCTGTCACAATTCTAGAGGCTACAAGTCCAAAATCAAGGTGTCAGCAGGGCTGGTTCCTTCAAAGGGCTGTGAGAGTGAACTCTGTTCCATGCCTCTCTCCTAGCTTCTGGTGGTTTGCTAGCAATCTATAGCAATCCTTGGCATCACCCCAACCTATGCCTTCACGTTCACATGTGTTTGTCTGTGTCTATATCTAAACACCTGCACCTCTGTGTTGGTCTGTGTCTATATCCAAACTGCCCCTTTTTTATAACACCAGTCATGCTGGATTAGAGGCCCAACCTACTCCAGGAGGATGACATCACCCTAACTAATTAAGTTAGTTAAATTTAACTAATTACATCTACAACCACTCTATTTCCAATTAAGGTCACCTTCTGAGGTATTGGGGGCTAGGACTTAAACACGAAGTCCATCAGAAGTCCTATGAATTCAGGGAGGGGGGCACACAATTTAACCCATAATATAGTCAGAATGTGCAAGGTCTGTGCAGAGGGGAATCTACAGTGGCAGAACTGAGGACTGGAAGAGAAAGAGGTGACACAGCTGGGAAGGCAAGGGGCTCTCAGTATGGTGGAAGGAGACTGGGCTGGGAGTCAGAGGGAAGATAAGGTTCTGGCCCTGACTCCACCACCAACTTGCTAAGGAATATTCTCGTTGAGAGCACAGGTCCTTCACTTCCACCTTGCCCTTCTGAGAGGCTATCTCCCCCCAGCCCCATACTAACCTATAGGTTAGTAGGGGTGAACACAGGGTGGGATGAGGGTGGGGCAGGGGTTAGGAATAGGAAGGATTTAGCCACTGTAAAACAAACAAAACAAAACACAGAAACCCTGAGGCTGGTTCACACTCTGCCATGTCCCCCACATCATGGAACCAAGAAGAACTTGACTGTCCTTGCTTGTCTCGCGCCTCTCAGCCTGCCCTTCTGCAAAACCGCTTTCCCCTCAGGGTTGCTCATTCACAAAGCAAGAAATCAAAGTAGAAAAGGGAGACTCCTACCGCAGATTCTCTTCTCTATGTCCTTATATGCCCCTCCCTGGAATCTCTCTTATTCATCTGCTTGTCTCCATCCCAGGGACATTTCCCTTAAGTCCCCCGAAACCCTCTTCAGTACTGTGACAGCCTCCCTGCCCCAAATCCTTACCCCTCTAACTCATTCTCTACCACACCCCAATTAATCTCCCTAAAGCCCATATCTGATCCCACTCTCCTGACTTAACACTCAGTGTTTTCCCTTTGTCTTTATGACGGAGCCCACATCTCTCAAAGCGCCTTGCTTGCTGGCAAGGCCTCTCTCATATGGCTCTTGCCGTCCCCTCCTGCTCTCCTCCCTACCACAGAGCCCAGCCTGGCTTCCAGGGACGTGGGAAGTGCTGACCTTCTCATTCCCCTGAAGGTCGAGTCATTTCTCCCTTCCAGGTCTTTGCCTATGCTGTTCCCTGTCCTGGAATGTTCCCACACACCCTACTGGCCCTCCAGGAAGCTTCCTCTGCCTTCCATTTGATCAGACCCTCTTCCTATGGGCTTCCCTGGTGCCCTGTATTGATTCTAGTCACGACTGCATGGCATTCACCTCGTTATGAGGCTGCCTCCCCTGACACTGTACGACACTGATAGCAGGAGCTGTGTCTTGCTCACTGTTGCATTTTCAGTTCTCAGCACATCTCACAGGCACTCAAGAAATACTGCTAAATATATTATTCTTGTCAGGGATGTTGGATTTTTCAGGTTTTAGAGTCTGATTCTGCACCCAATTCCTATGTGTGAATTTTTTCCCCACACCAAGTGATTCCTCAACACCAGCTGGGTTTCCTACAACTCGGCTCAATTCTGACACCATTCTACCCGGAGATAGCATCAGATCCTGCAGGTAAGGGCTCACACAAGACTGCCCCCCCGCCACCCAACACACACACACTTCAGATGCCGATTGCAAGTCAGGTTGTCACCTGTGCTTCTGACTGACTGGCTATAAAGCAGAGGTTTCCATGACCCCCTCCTTGCGTTTGATTAATTTTCTCAAGCAGCTCACAGAACCCAGGAAACCAGTTTACTCACTAGATTACCAGTATATTACAAAGGATATTAAAGGATACAAATCAACAGCCAGATAAAGAGATACATAGGGCGAGGTCCTGAACAAAGGAGTTTCTGTCCCCGTGGAATTTGGGCCCAGCGCGGTGGCACATGGACGAGCTCTCATTCCTCAACCTGGAAGCTCTTTGAACCCTCTCCTTTTGGATTTTTATGGAGGCTTCATTACATAGGCATGATTGATTAACTCACTGGTCATTGGTGATTGATTCAACCTCCAGCCCCTCTTTCCTCTTGGGAAATCAGGAGATGGGACTGAAAATTCCAACTCTCTATTCACGGTGGGTTTCCCTGGCAACCAGCTCCCTCATCTTTAGGGGATTTTCAAAAGCCACCTCATTTACATAAACTCAGTTGTGATTGAAAGGCGCTTGTTATGAAAAACAAGACACCCATTTCACCTTTATGGCTCTGATTTCAGGAACTGAGGACAAGAAATCAAATATAACAGACACGTGGACACAGGGGGCAAAGGGGAGGGTGGGACGAATTGGGAGATTAGGTTTGACATAAATACACTACCATGTGTAAAATAGATAGCTTGTGGGAACCTGCTGTATAGCACAGGGAGCTCAGCTCGGTGCTCTGTGGTGACCTAGAGGGGTGGGATGGGGGGGGAGGTCCATGAGGGAGGGGATATAGTTATACATAGAGCTGATTCACTTCGCTGTACAGAAGAAAGTAATGCAACATTGTAAAGCAATTTTACTCCAGCAAAAAATATATATATTGTAACAAAAGATGCTCCCACTGCTCTTATCACTCAGGACATTCCAAGGGTTTGGGGAGCTGTTAGGCAGGAACTGTGGCCAGAACACCAAAATATATATTTATCATAAATCACAATATCACAGCGAACCATCCAAAGATCCCCCAAAGCCCTCTAAATCAATGTTAATTGTCTAATCGGTATATATCAGAGCTAGCACGGTCACTCTAAACGTGTAAATTTATGATGTAGCAGAGCTGTACGCTGCCCACTGTCATCGGAGCACCACCTATAATCAATGACTGCACTGTGGGGAGAAGGCAGCATAAAAAGCCTGCGGCTGCACCAGCACCAGCTGGGACCTGCGTTCTGGTTCCAACTTCTGCCCCCTCCCCCTCCAAAGCAGCTTCAGCTGAGATGTCCACCTTGACCTCGGTTTCTTTTCTAAAAAATAAAAAGATGACCTCCAAAGCTCCTCCCAGCTTCAATATTCTATGATCTGAAGCATAATTTTGTGATTTATGTGATTATAGAGAATAAGTTATCCTGTCTCTGCAATGAAGCTCTGATATATTTCATGCTAGATGTTTCATTGAGTAAGTAAGTCGAAAGCAAAGCATAGGGGAAATTTGAGCTGATTTTAAATCATCTGCTTTATAAATCAGTTTTCAGGAAGGCACTGTGGCCACTGTTAAAGAGAACCAGAGCTGGACAGTATTTAAAGCAGTAAAAACAGATTTTAATCAGGAACCATTGCAATAGGGGAAAGGAGACTTCAGTATTGTACTGGGCTCAATTGCGAATATAACAAGGAAAAGTGGGGATTTATAGCCAAGGAGCGGCTTGCAGGGGTCAGGGGATGGAAATTACTAAGAGGAGAGTTCACGGGAATCAGGGGATTCTTGCTAAAGGCAGACCAGGGTGATCACATATCAAGGGTGGAGGATTCTCTCTAAACAAGATTCTTGCTAAAACTAAGGGATGCAGGCCCAACAAGGACAGACACAGAAGCCCGAGGTCAAAGCCTAGTTGAGAAGAGGGCTTAGAGGAGCCTGACTAAAGTCTGGTGAAGGAGAGAGTCCCTGTCAACACCACCTGAGTTAGTATCTTGAGTGGCACTAAGGGATCAAACAAGAAGTTTACGGGCTAGAATGAAGCACTCCTATGAATGTTCTAGACGCGTAGTAAGTATTCAGTAAGTACTTACTGATTTGATAATTGGTTAAATGTTCTGGCACTTCATGTCTTTTCTTGAAAATAAATGGATTCTGATTATGACTTAATACTGACGGGAAGAGTGGAACACAAGTGCCTATTAACCATGCCAATGATTTTAGAAAGCGCTTTTCATTATTGTAAGTCTATCTGATTTCAATACGACCAAATTAAATAACAATTGTCTCTTTCTAATTCGAAAAGAAACATTCTGCATAAAACATAGAATATTTATGTGTAAGAACTTTACCATGAAATGGGAAAAATACAGAAAATATAAAATAGGAATTATAACTCTACCATTATTAAAATTTTGGTATATTTGTTCCAGGTATTTCTCTCTGCGTATATTCTAATTTTGTCAGAATCATGCTTAGGGTTAGAGCTGAGAACTTCCCAGGTCATTTAATCTTCTGCTAAAATCATTTGAAATAAATGCTTAGTATTCCCCTACTGTTGGGACATTTCCAAGATTTCATTATTTCCGATTGCTATTAGGAATAATGCTGTAATGAACACCTTTTATTATACATAAATCCTTGTCTATGTCTCTGATTATAACTTGGGATGTATTACTAGGTATATATTTTCTAGGACGAAGAATATAAATGTTTTTTAAGGCTACTGAAATGTATTACCAAATGGCTTTCCAGAATGACTCCACCAACAGTGTACTGGACTGCCCTAATCCCAAATCCACGCCAGGATTAAGTATAATCTTGTGTTCAATATTCAGTACACACTGTGAGAAAATATCTTGTCATTTTGCTTTAGCCTGCATTTTTTATCATTAATGAGACTGAACATTGTTTCAGGCTAACTCATTTGTATTTTCTCTATAAATTATGTGGACGGTAATTTACTTAAATTGAATTATAAAACAATTGCACCTCAGCTATCTTAATCATACTGATGGCCACATTAGACAGAAACAGAGCAGAGGAAAATTTTTATTTGAAAAAATAAATTCAATATTTAATTTGTTTTGAAATTTCAAACATGACTAGCAAAAGGTGAGAACTTTTCATGTTACTCAAAGCTGGAACATTGAATTTTTAAAAATTGAGAAGTATTGCTGCAGAGTTGGTAAATCACCGTTGCCTTGGAACTCCAGACTCTAGCCTTGATTTCCTCAAGGCCTCTAGACTCTAATGGCCTCAGCTGTGGCCAGATAACTACTCCCATGGAAGGGCTTTCAGACCTGTGTTCTGCTTTGTACTTTGAAGTGAGCATCTGTCATCCATCTCGGTGCTCTGCCAGGCTTCCTAAGAACAGGAACACAAGACTGATTTTTCTCTCACCCGAATTCCACATGCAAGTCACCATTTCCAAGGTAGCAAGAGAGGTCTTGCAGATGAGGAATGACTTGCTTCAGGGCACAAGCACTTTTGCAGCCTTACTGACCAGCTCTCCCCTTGAGGAGTGGCTTCTGGGGAGCTTTAATTAACAAGCATCTAAGCTGAGGGGAGGGCCTCTGTGTACCATTGAAAATAATGACGTTATTAACCACTGCTTAAAACTGAACCCAGCTCTGCATGTTTTCAGCCTGGAGGGTCTTGGGCAAGAAAATGCGAGTGATGGGGTGGTCTTACTCAAATATTTATAGTCCTAATGATACCAAGACTTATAAACCACATACCATGGGTACACAGCCCCAGAAAGACAGTATTTGGTTTCCCACCAAGAACTGATACCCAAATTTATGACTATTTCACTTACTCCCTCTGCTTTATGCGCATAATTTTTTCTATATATTTATTTCGTACTTGTTTTTTTAAAAATATTCTAGTTATTTATTTTTGTGTATAAAATGAAGATGCTGTCTTTGGACAGAGTTAAATGACACAGAGCCTACTATAAAAATCAGACCTCCACGACATTCACACCCTACGCAAACCCCAGAAGTAAATAACACCTAAAAAATGTCTGCCTTCATTCTACTTGGCTAGACGTTTGGTTTTCACTCAGTTCTCTTTCATGGCTCTGTTCTTGTAGGACATGGTATGTCAACTGTCCAGGCCTCAACTAGGGCTAACAGTCAAAACAGGATAATTCAGGAGCTACATCATTGGCACAGCTCAGCTAGTTAATCATAAGATAAATAAAAAATTTTCTTAACAAACACTTGGTGACATTGCCACTTTTTCCTTCAAAGACAGTTAACAATTCAAGAATGCCTAACTCCTGATTTATGCTTTAATCAAGCATCTGTGTTGTTAAAAAAAAAAAACATAAAGTAGGAAGTAAAATTCCTATTTTAATTATTCTGCTGCCTCATGTTCACCTCCAGAATTCCAAATCCATCCAGAAAGTGGGTTTCTCAAAAAGTAGCTAAAATGGAGGTTAGTTAGAGCAGTATCATCTCTGGGTGGGTAAGGCAGAAGGCGGCCTGGAAAGGAAGGAAGAAGAAGAGACACTGACTAGCCTTCTGAAAGGAAAAACATGCTTTTCTGTTTATAGGTAGAATTAGTCTAGGTACAGAGAAGCGAGCATTTTCAGACATTATTAAAAAATTGCTATGAGAAATGTTCACAATATATATCAAAAATTTAAGTGGGCATATCTTTCAGACAAGAAACCCTATTTGGAATTTTATTTTAAGGCAATAATAAGGAATCCATGCAAAGATAAATCTATTTATATTAAATCAGGAGTTGGCTAAATTATGGTATGTCCATGAATTGCAATATTTTGTAGGCAGTTAAAATTATTATGAGGGGAACATTAAATGACAAGAAAAAATGTTTCTATGTCCTTAAGTAGAAATTAAGTTTATGACATATTGTAAACAGTATAAGCATCATCAAATGTTTGTTTCAAAGTACAGTACATACATATATATAGAAAAAGCCTGAAAATATTATACTTTTTGCTTTTATCCGTTATTTTCTGTAGTACTGTTTTTGAGTGTTTTTTTACTGTCCTACAAGGAACATGTATTATTTTGGTAATAAGAAAAATTCGGTCAATGTTATATATATATATATATATATATATATAGAGAGAGAGAGAGAGAGAGAGAGAGAGAGAGAGAGAGAGTGTGTGTGTGTGTGGGGGGGGGGTGGTACACGGGCCTCTCACTGTTGCGGCCTCTACCATTGCGGAGCACAGGCTCCGGATGCGCAGGCTCAGCGGCCATGGCTCACGGGCCCAGCCGCTCCGCGGCATGTGGGATCCTCCCGGACTGGGGCACAAACCCGCGTCCCCTGCATCAGCAGGCGGACTCTCAACCACGGCGCCACCAGGGAAGCCCTATATTTTAAAAACACAAGGCTCACACTAGCAATGCGACTTTAAACTTAAAGGCATAAAGAGTTCCCCTTTCTTCCCCTATTGTTTTGCTTCCCGAAGAGCAGTATCCAGGTTCTGCTCCGTTTCCGAGAAGGAACCTCACCTACCTGCAGCTGGCCTCTGGGGGGCGCAGCACCAATTGGGGCTGGAAGGACCACCAAAGACAGTCAGGTCGCACCATACCCTGCGAGCAGTCTCTCTCGTCTCCCCAGTCCCCCTCCTCCTTGTCTTCCTTTCCAGAGAGTCCTCCTCTGAGGCTTTGTACGGACGCGCTTCATCACGCCCTCCCTCTCTCCCACGCACATGCGCGCACTTCAAATGCACAAGTGCGCATGCGTATGCGGTTCTCTGGGCATTTGGAAACTCAGTGTGGAACGGAAGAGAGAGAACAGGAAGGGCCTGGGTGTTCATCCTACCTCTACAATTTATTCCTGGCACCAAGCAAATCAGTGGGCTTCGCCAGACCCACGTTCCCGCCTTTGGAAAGTGGAGATGGTGGCGCTGGTGTGGTGAAATTTAAAGACAGCAAAACACGGGACAGATATCCAAGAGGTATTTTTAAAAGGCCCTTTAAGCAGAGGCTAAGAAAAGCACAAAGTATACATCTTATTTCCCCAACCATAAAATAAGGGAAAATTAGTTCTAGTAACGAGAATACTTTAACATATGCTTGAAGCAAACATAAAGGTCAAAAGAGAGAAAGCATTTAGGTGAAATAATATTGATTAGATTTTTTTGCCTTTTCTTCATGTAGTTTTGCTGGTGACTGGAATACACTCAAATAAAGAAATGACAAAGAAGATTAAACGGCCCAAATTCAGTAAGTAAAGTTGCAGTTCCTCACTGGTACAAGACCTGTGTCTCCCATGTGGAGGACTGTTACACTTGTTTCAGATAATTTGGAAAGTTTGGGGTTTTTCTGTTTTGGGTTTTTTTGTGTGTGTCTTATCTCAATACTTTGCACTCAGACTAATTAGTAATGATTCTTATTTGTCATCTACTTCATTCCAAAAAGCATTTGAAATAAGGGTTCTTATTTTAGGGTAGATACGTGGTTCTACTATATTAGAAAAATTCAAAATGCACATACAAAGACCAGGCGACACTATGTCTCTATGCCTAAGCTGGAGTAGGTATTTTTCTGCCATTCTGTCTCAATTCCCCATACCAGAAAATTCAGTCTGGCTAATGCAAAAGTCCAGCAAACCTGCCCACCTTCCAGCGTGCCCTGGAATCAATGGGTAATCTCACAGAAAAGTTTCACACCCAATCAGTGGAAAGAGGAATAATTAATTTCATTTTTGGGTGATAATTAAGGTTAGATGACAGAAAAGCCAAAATAACAGTTGCTTAGATAAGACTGAAGTTTCTTTCTCTCTCCTGTAAATATATTCTGGGCTTCTATGGGAGCTTCACAATCTTCAGGGACGCAGACTCCTTCTATCTTGTCATTCTGCTTTTCTCAATGTGGCTCTCAACTCACTGTCCAAAATGGCTACCCCAACTCCATCCATCATGTCCACATTCCAGTCAGTAGGAAGGGATGAAGAAAGGCACATACTTACTCCCTTTAAAGACAAGTCCAGGAAGTCAAATACACCACTTCTACTTAAATACCATTGGCCAGAATTCAGGGAGAATGGGAAATGTGTTGATTTCAAGCATCTGCATGCCTAGCTAAAAGTAAGGAGTACTATTATTAGGAAAGAAGAGAGAATGGATACTGGGAAAGAACTAGCAGGACAGGACATAAATGGAAAATCTCACACTCAAATCTTGTGAGCACACTGAGCTATCTGTATGTAAATTTGTAGACTTGATGGACGCTTAAATTAAGGTATATTTATGAAGGAACATAAGAAAAAGACTTTAGGTATATTCAGTGCTCTGTGCTGTCTACAAAAGAAACTTCTGTATAGGCATTAGATTTAGGTGCCTTAAATCGGCAACATTAAGATTTTGAAGTAAAAGAAGAGATTTGTTTCACGCAGCATTTTTTTTCTTCTATTCCTTTAAGCCCTTTGTGCAGGACTTCCTGTTGAAATGAGACCAAAAGGGCAGCCATCCACAGCCTCCTAGTCTGAAAAACTAAAAAGGAATCAGTTTTTTATTTATTCCTGTCAGGAAGGAGAGCCAAGAGAATCAGGCCAGGGGCAGATGTGTGTTCAGAACAGTGATTGGGTTAATATGGAGACAAATGCACACTCAGGTATGAATTCCTTTGGGCTGTTCCCAGTATCTTCATTAACTTGTCTACAAAAATCATAAAAGGTTCCATGATTACCATGACAACAGTTTTCAGTGACTATGAAAGTCTGTGCTCAACGACCCAAGGTCAAACCTCTTTGAGAGATCTCAAATGGATTCAACTTCTGATATGCTAAATTCTAACCTTATTCTCAAAATCTCCCTAGTGATACAGCACTTTTGAATCAATGTATGCATGAGGCCTTTTCTCTAATTAGAAACTCTGTCATGGTCATTAAATAAGGGGGAAAAATATAAAATGAAGGATATTCCCGAACTATGGCGATACCTGATTCTTTACCTCAGGAGTATTTCCAAATTGTAATCTATACCTTGAGGCCAAAGTAATTTTCATTTTTTCTGTTCAACCTTGTCAATCTGCCACTGGGGCAGGTGACTGATAGCAAGGGAGGCACATCGTTCATTCACTTGACAAGTATTTATTGGGTGCCGGCTAAGTACCAGGTACAGTTAGACACCCAGATACAACAGCGATTGAGACTCAGACTGTGCCCTCACAGAGCTCAAAGTCTAGAGAGGAAGAAAGACAAGTCACCAGGCAGTTATGGTGTCTTATGTAAGTGCTAGGACTCGGGAGCTAAAGGTACTCCAAGAATATGGAGAAAAAAGCTATGTATCCAGGAGGGCTTCCTGGAGGAAGTGACACATCTACACTGATATCTGAAGGCCGAATAGGGATTGACCAGGCAAAAATGAGGGGAAAAGAGTGTTACAAGCAGAAAGAAAAAGCATGCCTACGCCCTGAAGAAAAGAAAGAGCTCAAAAGTAGTTCCATATGACTGAGGTATAGAGTGGGAGGCACATGTGTTGAGATAAGAGATGGGGGGTAAGCAGGCACCAGATCGTGAAGATCTTTGTTACTGTGTCTAGGAATCTGCAGTTCATCAATGAGGGCAATGGGGAATATCTCAGTGCAGATTATTTAGGTGCAGTTAGCAGAAATCCAAGGCCAATTTGCTTAAGCAGAAAAGGAGATTTTGGCAGTACATGAGGTAGCTCACATGACATGAGGTGTCTCGCAGAACCCAAGGTGGGGAGGGCAACTTGCACTCACTGGGACTGTACCCCAGGTGGAAAGATCTCAAGAATTGGTGTCTCTGCTTCTCTCTGCATGTCTGCCTCACTACCCACCCACCGATCCCCTGGTTCATGCAGACCATGTCTCTCAGCCCTGATCCCAAATTCCTGGGAGAGAAACTCTAACTGCATCAGCCTAGGCTGGGAGGGTGGTTTTCAGAGAAGAGTTGAATGGTTAGGGTTGTGTTAGGGAAGTAAAACAATCCTGACAACAAAACCCAACAAAAATCCCTTTGTCCCAGCCTATGAAGAGAGAAGAGAGAGTACACAATATTATTAGTGAGTAAGCATTACAGATAGACATTCATATACAGGTAGGATGAAAGTATCTACCAAGTCTGGACAGAATTTCACACAAACTTTTACAGTGAAGTAGAAGACAGAACAATTACAACTTCTCTTAACTCCTGGAAAGATAAATACATGGACCTCCTGAGTGTCTTTTGTATACCTGGAGACCCCGAAACTCCTTCTGGAGGTGAGTATCAATATTTGCAGATCCAAGGATCAGAAGTCTGGAGCCCTTGCACTCTGCAGGTGATTCCGATGCCTGGTAAAATTTGAGAACCGCTGGACTAGACGTACCCAAGATCAGGGATGCTTACAGATGTGAATGTGAAATGACGGGTTCTCTTCAGTGCCCTCTGCCTCTTTCCTAGCCGGCCCTCAATTTTCACCAGTGTTTACTCAGGACTAAAAGTCTTCACCACCCAGAGGACTGAAGGTAAAATAACAAGGAGGAGGTCGTTTGAGAGTTTTGCCCAGAGGACAGTTCACTGACACCTACTACACATGGAGCACTACTTTCGTCTCTTGAGGATCTAGTGACCAGACATGGTACCATGAGTCGGCAGAGCCAGATCTGAACCTCGGGTCTCTGTGAGGCTCAACACCACATGCTTTTCTAGTGCCTCGTCTCAAGCTAGCCATCTAGGAATTAAGTATCCATTGCCTAGAGGCAGATGAGGTGTTAAGATAATCAAGGGCTGACTGAATAGGAAGTAAAGTAGAAGAAATGTGGGAAAATAGAAAAAAGAGTAAATGCATGAGTTTCCTCCTTTGGCTTGGCCTTAGACCTTATGCCACACTAGCGCATCTATTCTGTCTATGCATACGGCTACTGTTACTTTAGGTAGTTGTCACTTTCTCTCCTCCCTACTTCCTCTGCTTTCTCATTTTTTCTTCTCATCTCCTTTTCCTTCTTTCTATTTCTTTGGTCTACCCATGGCCCCCAGGGGCCCTTATGGACCTTGCTCAGCTCCACTGGAGGCCCTTTGGGCCAAAAAGGTAGTACATGTTGAAAATAATTTCGCATGGGGCTTTTACAAAAGGAAAAGCAAAGGTGAAAAAAAAATTGGGACTTGTTCTTAACGGCTCTACTCCTCCCACCCATACATGACCGTTCATTCCAAGCTAGTATTTTGTTCTCGCGTACACAGTCGTATTGGGTACAATTTTATTCTGTCACTTGGTTTATCACAGCATCTTATTTTCTAAGTCAAATCAAGTCTGACACCAGACTGCCAATTGCCTAGGGCTGAAATATTAAAATTCCATCATTACAAGGGCTTCCTCCCTCCCAGCTCCAGGCATTGGAAGCCTTATGCAATTTACAACATTCAGAGAGAGCCCCTGCATTGCTCAGTGTCCCAGCACATGTTATTCCTAGAAGTTGACTAGCTCCATCGTTTCATGAATGGTGGGATCTTGGCAAATGTGGGGAAGCCCTATGCCGAAGGTTCTACCCAGAGGGGCACCACACCAGGTACTGTTCCAAAGTGATGTTCATCCAAGGCAGCTGCTAGGGAACAGGGGCATTTCCCTTACTGGGACCTACCTGCCCACTTCCACCTTCCCAGTCTTGGAAGGTCATTTTCTCTCCATCACTCTTTGGGCTGACCAAGCCCAATCCCCTCAAACAAGGAGGTTTCTGAGCAACTAATTCCCAGAACCTTGAGGGAGAGTTGCCAGGCAACCCCTGCCCTCTCTCTTGCAACCTTGAGCTCCAGAGATAGGAGAACACAAAAGTCTGACTACCTTCTTAGAATAGTAAGGGGAAAAATACAATAAGAATAAGCATAAGTTAATGTCTTAGTAAATTAACCTGCTGTATGGTGCAGGGTAAAGTTTACCATACTGTACAGAATGAGAGTTTTACCAAGTTTCTTTACAGATGTGACTTTTTCAAGGCTCTCATTTTCCTGCTATGTTTTGGAGCCATAGACCTGACCTTACCCACAGGTACCTCACTAATATATTTAGTCAGCTTAAACCTACTCAAGCAGTTTCTAACAAATGACCAAAATGTGGTTGCGTTTTTCTTGACTGTTGAAGGCTACAAATAATGGTTGAAGGGTTTAGGTGTGTTCATAAAACACTTCTCCTAAGGCAGTCAAGATACCTTATAGGCTTTAAGGATTAACTTCATTTATGTTAGATTCCACATTTGAAAAAGGCCTACTCTTCAACTCATGAACCTTTTAGCCCATACTGTAATAAACACATCATATGTTTCCCCATAAATTATGCCCACCAACAACTCTAGAACGATCCCTGTCTGGCAGAGTGTTTGTGCTAGAGAGAGAAAAGCTTTTACGTTGTAAAATCTCCTCAATAGCTTTCCTACATGTAAGGAAGCCCCAGAAGGGCTCCAGAAGCAATGGCCTTATAGCCTAAAGTGGGGTCAGATGAGATAGTGTTACACAGGTGAGAGCTGTGATGATTAACTCCAACAAATTGTTGCCTGTCCATCCTGCAAAGTCTCTGACTTCAGTGAGCACCCGATCTTGTATAAGGTAAAATAAAATTATGCAAAGGAAAGCCTTCCTGGACCCAACACCAATTGCCAACACACAAAAACCCAGTTTAGATGGCTCCTGTGTATGCTACACTTGCTCTGCTGTCTACTTACTGCACGTTATTATAAGAGCTTTTTTATACAGTCTGTCTTCTCAACTAGACCAAATAATTAGTGCTCATTAGGTATTTGTTGGACGAACTACAACAATAAAACAAAACACTGTAAAATAAAGCAAAATGTGGTAAATGCTACCAAAGAATAACAAGGGGTCTACAATAGGAATCATACTAGTTTCTTGAAAGAGCATTTAAGGTAGGATATGAAAAATAAGTGGAATTGCAGAGGTAGGTGGAAGGGCTTTCTAGGTGCACTAAGCCCAGATAGCATGGGGAAGATGGGGTCAGGAAACAGTGAGTGGCGTGACTGGGTTTAAGTGCTGGGGAGTCGTGGGAGATGCAGCTGGAAGGTGGGTTAAGACAAGGCAATGCCAGTCTGAGAAGCTTTGTTTTTTGCCATTCTTTAGAGGGTGGGAACCACTGAAAGTGTTCTGAGCAGGAAATCTACATGATGAAGACAACAGTCAGCAAGATAAACAACAGCAAGATATTCCCCACAGGCAGTGAAGCCACATGCTGGAATATCTCCATTACACTGGAGTCTGTTGAGATAGTCTTTAACTTGGGGTGAAATGTATAACCTTTAATTCACATAGCTCTCTCCAACAAGTTAACCTTAATACCATGTAAGCCATGGAAAGATTTTTGCAATCAACCCGGAAAGGGTGGATAATTCCCAGAGGTACTGCCTCAGCATGAAGAGGTAATAGTTCTGGGACTTGGTTATTGAGTACATTGGACACTGTTGAAGACATACAGCTCTGTGATTGTAGGAATTGGGTATAGCAGGCACACAGCTTCTTCACTGGGCTCACGTGTCGTTAGCTATAGCAACTTGTAAGGAACCCCCAATGTTTGCTTGCTCCTTAGACACTTGGTACCAACACCAGTGTGTTCTCCACGCAGATTGATGTGTGTGCCGTTTCTCACACCATGAAAAAGGAAGTGGATTAACTCTCTAGCCCTCCTTCTGGTGTGTGGGTGAGAAGGGAGGTGGACTCTCTCTGTGTTGTAGATTTTCAGTTGAATAAGCTTTACCGTGGCAGTTCTCAGAAATAACAGGCAAAGAATGCAAGGAAAATTGCACTATAAGAGTTGCCTTGCAGGTATTTGGGATACATGCACAGCTGTATACAGACATACACACAAATGCACACACACACACACCCAGACAGACAACCTATTTACAAGACATATCCTATATTTACCCACTAGTGGTTGTCAGTGATCTTCAAGTTCAGAAAAGCCTCGTAGGATCAGAGTAGGGAAGCAACCATTTAACTCCTTTTCTTCAGTAATGGGAGAAGCAACCAGGTGGAGCTGGCAAAGCTCTGTGTCTGAAGCCAGAGGGTATGAGTTCAGGGCCTGGCTATGCCACTTTCCTGGTACCTGAGCTTGAACAAATAAACTTATCTCTCTGCAAAATGGGGACAATATGCCTCTCAGGATTTTGTTAAGAGTCAAGTGAATAAGTGTGTATTACATCCTTTCTAAATTAAAAGTAGGTTACTTTTAGGGACTTCCCTGGTGGTCCAGTGGTTAAGACTCCGAGCTTCTACTGCAGTGGGCAAGGGTTCAATCCCTGGTCAGGGAACCAGGGAACTACTCTAGCAGAGAGCTGATTGTTTCAGGCAAGGTCACCTTCCTTTGGAGGATGACAGCAGTCTGTCAGGTGGATTACCTCACTCGTGCTGACCAGGAACTTCCAGATGGACTTGTTAAGATTACATTCCTGGGAAAGAATGAAACTGCAGTTAGGTTAGGCGTTGTCTCGGTTTGGTGACGTGAGCTTTGCACAAGTGACTCTATGTTGGGCCTGTTGTCTCTCTTTTGACATTACTAACTGGGATTCTTTCTGAGGTGATGAAGATGTGGAATTAGATAATGATGGTTTCACAAACTTGTGAATATACTATAAATCACTGATTGTACGCTTAAAAGGACCCATTTTATGGTATGTGAATGGTATCCCAACTTTTAAAAATGGAATTTTCCAAAAAGAAAAAGAAAGGAAATTTCTTCTGAAAATAATATTGTACAGTTCTGAAAAGAGTTCTAGCAAAAACAACTGTCGACACCTTGGTCACAGTGGGACTATTAATTCACCCAGTGCCCATGTGATGTGACCCTTGCTGACTCCCCAGACCTTATCATGGACCTCCCCCCAACCCACTCACTACGCTCCAGGCACACTGGCCTCCTTTGTGTTCTTCAAACCACCAAGCCCTTTCCCACATCAAGGTTTTTGCCCTGGTTCTTCTTTCTGCCTGGAAGGTCCTCCTAGACCTTTGCTGGCTGGTAACTTCTCATCATCCAAGTAACCATGGTAGGAGAGTAAATAGAGAGGAATACAGGGACCAGATCCTTTAGGGCCTCGTGGACCATATTAAAGAGCTTGGACATTAGGGCAGCAGGAAACCAATGAAGGTTTTAAGCAGGAGAATGATGAAATGTGATTAAATTTTTTAAGTATCACATTGGCTGTTCAATGGAGATAGGACTGAGGCAAAGGGTGAACAATATGGAAGGAAATAGACAAGCTAGGAGGCTACTGTGTTAATAGTCCAGACAGGAAATGTCAGTGAACTGGACCAAGGCGAAAGCAGAGAGAAATTGCAGATTTGGAAATAAAACTAGTAGGACTTGCTAATGGATGGGTTCCATTTATCCCTTCATTCATCCAGCAGACATTCTGTTGATCAGCAATGAACAAAACACACAAAAATTCCTGCCCCCATGGAGTGTGTAGTCTAGTAGATGAAAGAAAATGTAACAAACTGGGACCTTGAAAAAGTAGTAGCATTTGAACAGCTGAAAGGAAAAAGGGTTCCAGGTGTAAGGAATGATACAAGCCAAGTTTGTGAGATAACATGCATTTGAAAAGTACCAGGGGCAGTACTGGCAAGCCCAGAAGTTCCATGGAGGGGACTGTGGAAACGCCTTAAAGATTTTAGACTTTTTCCTCAAGGCAGCAGAAAGATATTGACAGCTTTTGACCAAAGATTCAACTTCATTTATGTTAGATTCCACATTTGAAAAAGGCCTACTCTTCAACTCATGAACCTTTTAGCCCATACTGCAATAAACACATCATATGTTTCCCCATAAATTATGTCCACCAACAACTCTAGAACAATCCCTGTCTGGCAGAGTGTTTGTGCTAGAGAGAGAAAAGCTTTTACGTTGTAAAATCTCCTCAATAGCTTTTCTACATGTAAGGAAGCCCCAGAAGGGCTCCAGAAGCAATGGCCTTATAGCCTAAAGTGGGGTCAGATGAGATAGTGTTACACAGGTGAGAGCTGTGATGATTAACTCCAACAAATTGTTGCCTGTCCATCCTGCAAAGCCTCTGACTTCAGTGAGCACCCGATCTTGTATAAGGTAAAATAAAATTATGCAAAGGAAAGCCTTCCTGGACCCAACACCAATTGCCAACACACAAAAAAACAGTTTAGATGGCTCCTGTGTATGCTACATCTAGCAATCACACTCCTGGGCATATAGCTGGACAAAACTATAATTCAAAAAGATAAATGCACCCCTGTGTTCATAGCAGCACTCTTTACAATAGCCAAGACATGGAAACAATCTAAATATCCATTGACAGATGAATGGATAAAGAAGATGTGGTATGTGTGTGTGTGTGTGTCTGTGTGTGTATATATATAGATATATAGAGATATATATATAATGGAATACTATTCAGCCATTAAAAAAAAAGAGTGAAATAATGCCATTTGCAGCAGCATGGGACCTAGAGATTATCATACTAAGTGAAGTAAATCAGAAAGAGAAAGACAGATACCATATGATATCACTTATATGTGGAATCTAAACTATGACACAAATGAACTTATCAATGAAACAGAAACAGACTCACAGATATAGAGAACAGATTTTTGGCTGCCAAGGGGGAGGGCGGGTGGGGGAGGGAAGGACTGGGAGTTTGGGGTTAGCAGATGCAAACTATTATGTATACAATGGATAAACAACAAGGTCCTACTGTACAGCATAGGGAACTATATTCAATATCTTGTGATAGACCATAATTGAAAAGAATATGAAAAAGAATATATGTATAACTGAAGCACTTTGCTGTACAGCAGAAATTAACACAATACTGTAAATTAACTATTATTTAATAAAATAAATTTTTAAAAAAGATTCAACATAGTCAGAGACTTTTTAAGAAAAATGGAAGAGAGGGACTTCCCTGGTGGTCCAGTGGTTAAGAATCTGCCTTCCAATGAAGGGGACATGGGTTTAATCACTGCTCGAGGAACTAAGATCCCACATACCATGGGGCAACTAAGCCCACGCGCTGCAATGAAGAGCCCGCACGCCGCAACTAAGACCCAATGCAGCCAAATAAAAAAATAAATATTTTTCAAAAAAGAAAAATGGAAAAGAATGCTTTGCAAAAGAATTTGCTACCAAGGAAGAATTAACGTGATCTGGTCACTGGTGTCAGGAGAAGGAAGCATTCATCTTCAAATTTTATGTGATGATCATTTTATTTCATTAAATTAACATTTTTGCATAATCTTCTTAAAAATAGAATTTTACTCTAGTTGAATATCACAGTAGAACAAAATTAAGTTTCATATCAAAACTGTTTATGCATAAGTGCTTTTATATTATAATAATTCTTTCTCATTAACAGCCAAGAGGCAAGCTTACAATGGCCACCTCTGATTGATGAAGAAATTTGTTTTCCCGAAGCAATGTGGCTTGCCTTGAAAGGCACATTCACTGAAAACATGAATGGAAAATAAGAAGCAGATTATACAGTTTGATTTGGCCTCTACATCATTGGCTTATTGTATATGACATCACCCAATAATCACTCTGTTATTAGGTCAGGCAGAAGAACCAACTTAGAGCAGAAACATGTGCAGTTGTGCCTCTAAGATTCCAATGTTGCATGAAGATAGTGGCTCAAACAATACCAGTTTTGCCCAGGAACACTCTGAGATCAGTACAGCAGACACACGACCTCAGTGGGCAGCATCTAAAGGTTATCCTTTCATTCTAACCATCCAGGTTTCAAATAGTTCTCTTTTCCCTGTGTCCGGTGCCAAGGGCCTCTGGGAAGGAATCCTTGGCAGATTCTGAGATGCTCTAATGTGAGCTCTGTCGAGAAAATCATAACGGCCATGAGAAGGCAAGGTAACCCTGAGGAATCATATGAGGGGGAAGCAGAGCAGATGGCTGAGGAATAGGTCTCTGTGTAGTTTCCACTCAAGCAGTTCTGGGCTCCCCCGGGATCTCTGTGACTTTAGCCCAGGGTTCTCTCATTTCCACCAACAAAACTCCACTCAGGAAGGAATGGAAGAGGCTCTCTTCTTGCTTTCTCCAAATGTGCCTAGGAGTAAACCTTCTTATGACTTCTAAGTTCTCCCCCAAGGTTAGTAGTGGGGATGCACCATTCCCCATCCCCTGAGTCTTATTTGCCACATCAGTGTCTTCCTGCTCCCTTCAGACCTGAGATGGACACTTCTTGAGCTGCCTTAGTTTTGACCTGTCCTCTGAAGGAAGTCTTATTTCTGCACTTTTGAGATGAAACCCAAAGAGAGATGAAAGTGAATCTAGAGACCTTCAAGATGGTAGAGGAGTAAGACGTGGAGATCACCCTCCTCCCCACAAATACATCAGAAATACATCTACATGTGGAACAACTCCTACAGAACACCTACTGAACGCTGGCAGAAGACCTCAGACTTCCCAAAAGGCAAGAAACTCCCCATGTACCTGGGTAGGGCAAAAGAAAAAAAAAACAGAGACAAAAGAATAGGGACGGGACCTGCACCTCTGGGAGGGAGCTGTGAAGGAGGAAAAGTTTCCACACACTAGGAAACCCCTTCACTGGCGGAGATAGGGGGTGGGCGGGGGGAAAGCTTTGGAGCCACGGAGGAGAGCACAGCAACAGGGGTGCAGAGGACAAAGTGGAGAGATTCCCACACAGAGGATCGGTGCCAACCAGCACTCACCAGCCCGAGAGGCTTGTCTGCTCCCCCTCCGGGGCGGGTGGGGGCTGGGAGCTGAGGCTCCAGCTTCGGAGGTCAGACCCAGGGAGAGGACTGGGGTTGGCGGCGTGAACACAGCCTGAAGGGGGCTAGTGCGCCACAACTAGCTGGGAGGGAGTCCGGGAAGAAGTCTGGAACTGCCTAAGAGGCAAGAGACCATTCTTTCAGGTTGCGTGAGAAGAGGGGATCCGGAGCACCGCCTAAACGAGCTCCAGAGACGGGCACGAGCCGCGGCTATCAGCGCAGACCCCAGAGACGGACATGAGACGCTAAGGCTGCTGCTGCAGCCACCAAGAAGCCTGTGTGCGCGCACAGGTCACTATCCACACCTCCCCTCCTGGGAGCCTGTGCAGCCCGCCACTGCCAGGGTCCCATGATCCGGGGACAACTTCCCCAGAAGAACACACGGCGCGCCTCAGGCTGTTGCAACATCATGCTGGCCTCTGCCACCACAGGCTCACCCCACATTCCATACCCCTCCCTCCCCCTGACCTGAGTGAGCCAGAGCCCCCTAATAAGCCGCTCCTTTAACTCCATCCTGTCTCAGAGAAGAACAGATGCCTTCAGGCGACCTACACACAGAGGCAGGGCCAAATCCAAAGCTGAACCCCGGGAGCCATGCGAACAAAGAAGAGAAAGGGAAATCTCTCCCAGTAGCCTCAGGAGCAGCGGATTAAATCTCACAGTCAACTTGATGTACCCTGCATCTGTGGAATACCTGATAGAAAACGGATGATCCCAAAATTAAGGCGGTGGATTTTGGGAGCAACTGTAGACTTGGGGTTTGTTTTCTGCATCTAATTTGTTTCTGGTTTTATGTTTATCTTAGTTGAGTACTTAGAGTTTATTATCATTGGTAGATTTGTTTATTGATTTGGTTGCTCTCTCCTTTTTCTTTTATATATACATTTTTTTTCCTTTTTCTCTTTTTGTGAGTGTGTATGTGTGTGCTTCTTTGTGTGATTTTTTCTGTATAGCTTTGCTTTTACCATTTGTCCTAGGGTTCTGTCTGTTTTTTGTTTTTTTGTTATTTTTAAATTTTTAATAATTTTTAATAACTTTATTTTATCCTTTCTTTCTTTCTCTCATTCTTTCTTTCTTTCCTTCTTTCTTACTTTCCTTCTTTCTTTCATTCTTTCTCCCATTCTTTCTTTCCTTCATTCCTTCCTACTTTCTTTCTTTCTTTCTCTCATTCTTCGTTTCTTTCTTTCTTTCGTTCTTTCTCACTTTTCTTCTGAGCCATGTGGCTGACAGGGTCCTGGTGCTCTGGCTGGGTGTCAGGCCGGTGCCTCTGAGGTGGGAGAGCAGAGTTCAGGACATTGGTCCACCAGAGACCTCCTGGCTTCACATAATATCAAACAGCGAAAGCTCTCCCAGAGATCTCCATCTCAATGCTAAGACCCAGCTCCACTCAACAACCAGCAAGCTACAGTGCTGGACACCCTAAGCCAAACAACTAGCAAGAGAGGAACACAACTCCACCCAGTAGCAGAGAGGCTGCCTAAAATCATAATAAGTTCACAGACACCCCAAAACACACGACCAGACGCAGCTCTGTCTAACAGAAAGACAAGATCCAGCCTCATGCACCAGAAAACAGGCACCAGTCCTCTCCACCAGGAAGCCTACACAACTCACTGCACCAACCTTACCCACTGGGGGCAGACACCAAAAACAACGGGAACTACGAACCTGCAGCCTGAAAAAAGGAGACCCCAAACACAGTAAGTTAAGCAAAATGAGAAGACAGAGAAACACACAGCAGGTGAAGGAGCAAGGTAAAAACCCACCAGACCAAACACTTGAAGAGGAAATATGCAGTCTACCTGAAAAAGAATTCAGAGTAATGACAGTAAAGATGATCCAAAATTGTGGAAACAGAATGGAGAAAAGACAAGAAACGTATAACAAGGACCTAGAAGAACCAAAGAGCAAACAAACAATGATGAACAACACAATCAATGAAATTAAAAATTCTCTAGAAGGGATCAATAGCAGAATAACTGAGGCAGAAGAACGGATAAGTGACCTGGAAGATAAAATAGTGGAAATAACTAGTGCAGGGCAGAATAAAGAAAAACGAATGAAAAGAATGGAGGACAGTCTCCGAGACCTCTTGGACAATATTAAATGCACCAACATGCGAATTACAGGGGTCCCAGAAGAAGAAGAGAAAAAGAAAGGGACTGAGAAAATATTTGAAGAGATTAGAGTTGAAAACTTCCCTAATATGAGAAAGGAAATAGTCAATCAAGTCCAGGAAGCGCAGAGAGTCCCATACAGGATAAATCCAAGGAGAAACACGTCAAGACACATATTAATCAAGCTATCAAAAATTCAATACAAAGAAAAAATATTAAAAGCAGCAAGGGAAAAGCAACAAATAACATACAAGGAAATCCCCATATGGTTAACAGCTGATCTTTCAGCAGAAACTCTGCAAGCCAGAAGGAAGTGGCAGAACATATTTAAAGTGATGAAAGGGAAAAACCTACAACCAAGAATACGCTACACAGCAAGGATCTCATTCAGATTTGACAGAGAAATTAAAACCTTTACAAATAAGCAAAAGCTAAGAGAATTCAGCACCACCAAACCAGCTTTACAACAAATGCTGAAGGAACTTCTCTAGGCAGGAAACACAAAAGAAGGAAAAGACCTACAATAAAAAACACAAAACAATTGAGAAAATGGTAATAGGAACCTACGTATTGATAACTACCTTAAATGTAAATGGATTAAAGGCTCCAACCAAAAGACATAGACTGGCTGAATGGATACAAAAACAAGACCCATATATATGCTGTCTACAAGAGACCCACATCAGACCTAGGGACACATACAGACTGAAAGTGAGGGGATGGAAAAAGATATTCCATGCAAATGGAAATCAAAAGGAAGCTGTAGTAGCAACTCTCGTATCAGACAAAATAGACTTTAAAGACTATTACAAGAGACAAAGAAGGACACTACATAATGATCAAGGGATCAATCCAAGAAGAAGATATAACAATTGTAAATCTTTATGCACCCAACATAGGATCACCTCAATACAAAAGGCAAATGCTAACAGCCATAAAAGGGGAAATCGACAGTAACACAACAGTGGTAGGTGACTTTAATACTCCACTTTCACCAATGGACAGATCATCCAAAATGAAAATAAATAAGGAAACACAAGCTTTAAATGATACATTAAACGAGATGGACTTAATGGATATTTATAAGACATTCCATCCAAAAACTACAGAATACACTTTCTTCTCAAGTGCTCATGGAACATTCTCCAGGATGGATCATATCTTGGGTCACAAATCAAGCCTTGGTAAATTTAAGAACACTGAAATTGTATCAAGTATCTTTTCCAACCACAATGCTATGAGACTAGGTATCAATTACAGGAAAAAATCTGTAGGAAATACAAACAGATGGAGTCTAAACAATACACTACTAAATAACCAAGAGATCACTGAAGAAATCAAAGAGGCAATTTAAACATACCTAGAAACAAATGACAATGAAAACACAATGACCCAAAACCTATGAGATGCAGCAAAAGCAGTTCTAAGAGGGAATTTTATAGCGATACAATCCTACCTCAAGAAACAAGAAACATCTCAAATAAACAACCTAACCTTACACCTAAAGCAATTAGAGAAAGAAGAATGAAAAAAACCCAAAGTTAGCAGAAGGAAAGAAATCATAAAGATCAGATCAGAAATAAATGAAAAGAAGGAAACGGTAGCAAAGATCAATAAAACTAAAAGCTGGTTCTTTGAGAAGATAAACAAAATTGATAAACCATTAGCCAGACTCATCAAGAAAAAAAGGGAGAAGACTCAAATCAATAGAATTAGAAATGAAAAAGGAGAAGTAACAACTGACACTGCAGAAATACAAAAGATCATGAGAGATTACTACAAGCAACTTTATGCCAATAAAATGGACAACCTGGAAGAAATGGACAAATTCTTAGAAAAGCACAACCTTCCAAGACTGAACCAGGAAGAAATAGAAAATATAAACAGACCAATCACAAGCACCGAAATTGAAACTGTGATTAAAAATCTTCCGACAAACAAAAGCCCAGGACCAGATGGCTTCACAGGCGAATACTATCAAACATTTAGAGAGGAGCTAATACCTATCCTTCTCAAACTCTTCCAAAATATAGCAGAGGGAGGAACACTCCCAAACTCATTCTAAGAGGCCACCATCACCCTGATATCAAAGCCAAAGAAAGATGTCACAAAGAAGAAAACTACAGGCCCATATCACTGATGAACATAGATGCAAAAATCCTCAACAAAATACTAGCAAACAGAATCCAATAGCACATTAAAGGGATCATACACCATGATCAACTGGGGTTTATCTCAGGAATGCAAGGATTCTTCAATATACACAAATCAATCAATGTGATAAACCATATTAACAAACAGAAGGAGAAAAAACATGATCATCTCAATAGATGCAGAAAAAGCTTTTGACAAAATTCAACACCCATTTATGATAAAAACCCTCCAGAAAGTAGGCAGACAGGGAACCTACCTCAATATAATAAAGGCCATATATGACAAACCCACGGCCAACATCATTCTCAATGGTGAATAACTGAAACCATTTCCTCCAAGATCAGGAACAAGACAAGGTTGCCCACTCTCACCACTATTACTCAACATAGTTTTGGACGTTTTAGCCACAGCAATCAGAGAAGAAAAAGAGATAAAAGGAATCCAAATCAGGAAAGAAGAAGTAAAGCTGTCACTGTTTGCAGATGACATGATACTATACATAGAGAATCCTAAAGATGCTACCCAGAAAACTACTAGAGCTAATCGACGAATTTGGTAAAGTAGCAGGATACAAAATTAATGCCCAGAAATCTCTGGCATTCCTATACACTAATGATGAAAAATCTGAAAGAGAAATTAAGGAAACACTCCCATTTACCACTGCAACAAAAAGAGTAAAATACCTAGGAAAAAACCTACCTAAGGAGACAAAAGACCTGTATACAGAAAACTATAAGACACTGATGAAAGAAACTAAAGATGATACAAACAGACAGAGAGAGATACCATGTTCTTGGATTGGAAGAATCAACATTGTGAAAATGACTATACTACCCAAAGCAATCTACAGATTCAGTGTAATCTCTATCAAACTACCAATGGCATTTTTCATAGAACTAGAACAAAAAGTTTCACAACTTGTATGGAAACACCAAAGACCCCAAATAGCCAAAGCAATCTCGAGAAAGAAAAACGGAGCTGGAGGAATCAGGCTCCCAGACTTCAGACACTACTACAGAGCTACAGTAATCAAGACAGTATGGTACTGGCACAAAAACAGAAATATGGATCAATGAAACAGGATAGAAAGCCCAGAGATAAACCTACACACATATAGTCAACTTACCTTTGATAAAGGAGGCAAGAATATACAATGGAGAAAAGAAAGCCTCTTCAATAAGTGGTGCTGAGCAAACTGGACAGCTACATGTAAAAGAATGAAATTAGAACACTCCCTACCACCATACATAAAAATAAACTCAAAGTGGATTAAAGACCTAAATGTAAGGCCAGACACTGTAAAACTCTTAGAGGAAAACATAGGCAGAACACGCTATGACATAAATCACAGCAAGATCCTTTTTGACCCACCTCCTAGAGAAATGGAAATAAAAACAAAAAGAAACAAATGGGACCTAATGAAACTTAAAAGCTTTTGCACAGCAAAGGAAACCATAAACAAGACGAAAAGACAACCCTCAGAATGGGAGAAAATATTTTCAAACGAATCGACTGACAAAGGATTAATCTCCAAAATATACAAGCAGCTCATGCAGCTCAGTATCAAAAAAACAAACAACCCAGTCCAAAAATGGGCAGAAGACCTAAACAGACATTTATCCAAAGAAGATATACAGATTTCCAACAAACACATGAAAGGATGATCAACATCACTAATCGTTAGAGAAATGCAAATCAAAACTACAATGAGGTATCACCTCACACCAGTCAGAATGGCCATCATCAAAAAGTCTACAAACAATAAATGCTGGAGAGGGTGTGGAGAAAAGGAAACCCTCTTGCACTGTTGGTGGGAATGTAAATTGATACAGCCAGAATGGAGAACAGTATGGAGGTTCCTTAAAAAACTGAAAATAGAACTACCATACTACCCAGCAATCCCACTACTGGGCATATACCCTGAGAAAACCATAGTTCAAAAAGAGTCATGTACCACAATGTTCACTGCAGCTCTATTTACGATAGCCAGGACATGGAAGCAACCTAAGTGTCCACTGACAGATGAATGGATGAAGAAGATGTGGCATATATATACAAGGGAATATTACTCAGCCATAAAAAGAAATGAAATTGAGTTATTTGTAGTGAGGTGGATGGACCTAGAGTCTGTCATACAGAGTAAGTCAGAAAGAGAAAAACAAATACTGTATGCTAACACATATATATAGCATCTAAAACAAAAATGGTTCTGTGGAAACTAAGGGCAGGACAGGAATAAAGACACATGTAGAGAGTGGACTTGTGGACATGGGGAGGGGGAGGGGGAAGGGTAAGCTGGGTCGAAGTGAGAGAGTGGCATGTACATATATGCACTACCAAGTGTAAAATAGATGGGCAGTAGGAAGCAGCCGCATAGCACAGGGAGATCAGCTCGGTGCTTTGTGACCGCCTAGAGGGGTGGGATAGGGAGGGTGGGAGGGAGATGCAAGAGGGAGGAGATATGGGGATGTATGTATATGTATAGCTGATTCATTTGTTATAAAGCAGAAACTAACACACCATTGTAAAACAATTATACGCCAATAAAGATGTTAAAAATAAGAAAATGAACCTATACGACAGAAGAGAAAGAGAGAAAAGGAAGACCTAAGCCGTAAGGTGGAATAGTTCAAATGTATTCAGAGGAAATACAAAGATAAATCATTATCATTTCGGCTTTAAGTGGATGGATGGAAGATTCCTGGAAGGTTATAAGAAAACAGACTACTTCACAAATAACTGAGAAAATACTGTAAGAGAATAAATCGTGGTTTCCATATACTCAGAGAAGAGCAGCCAGAAAAGATGCAGGTGACTGCTTCTTGCCAGCTGGATTAAGACGTTACACTTGCCAATGATTTTGGCAATTACTCTGAAATTGTAATTAGCTCACTCTCTCCGGCTGAATTTTCTGTACAAATTGAACGAATATTTGACCTTTGGCCAACTTTGTCATTGTACCCTGTTCTTCCAAAGTGCATGAGCATATGTGCTTGATATCATTTTACAGCCCCCCACCCCGTGGGATGAGCTAATTCACCAAGTTTTCTAATCCAGCTGGGTGCAGATAAAGCAGCAGATCTTATTTAAGGGCTTGCCCAGGCCTTTGTAAAAACAAGACAAAGCAAAAAGTGAAACAAAAAACAAATTCCCCCCACAGGAAGGGGCGGGGTGTGTGTGTGGGGGGGTGGGAATTGATTAGCCGGAAGCAAAATATTCCCATGTGACACTTTTCCCCTTATTTTTTTAAACCAACTATTTCATGGAAAATTCTACCACATCTGCACCTGTCTTGCAATAAGTTCGACCACTGTATGACACTCATGCAATAAGCTTCTAGATAGAGCCCAGTTTACAACTCCAGGAGAGTTGGGTTGGCCTACCAGGAGATCCAAACCCTCAGGGTGACAAAGTCACATCCAAATTGAATCCCAGGTCACAGAGCTCCTCACTTCCTATTTCATGTAACTAAGAGCTGAGAAGGAATGCTTCCATTTTCTTTACATCTAAGGGAGGAGATGCATTCGGGAGTGGGGCAGTGATCTGTGGAAGGGAGGAGAGCTGAAAGCATTTAGTTACACCCAGTGATCCAACAACTAACTAATTTAAGGAGAGACTACACAGGCATCTTCAGTCCCACAACTGGCATTTTAGAACAATAATCCAAGACTCAAAATAGTCAATGCAGCCTTGAGTATCAGGGTTTAAAAGAATGAAAGATAAAAAGAAAATAACTTTGGAGAGGAAGCAGCCTGTGGTGGGAAGAACGAAACCACAAAACCATTTTAAGCGCAGCGCTTCCCTCCTTAATGTGGACCACAAATTGTTTTAGCCTGTGATCACACTCAGCCCCCGGGCTCCCAGGAGAAGGACTTCCATGCTGGCCCAGCCCTGCGTGGCCAAGACTGTCTGGGAGGGGTGTTTAGGAAAAGAGCAGGAGTTCTAACTTTAGTTCTCTCTCCAGTCTGAATGAAATGCAACTCTGCTCCATTCAGATACATAAGGGTTAAAAAAAAAAAAAAAAAGTGCATTTTGGATACAGCTGGAAGCTATTAACAACTCTGAGAACATCTCAGTAACCCAGTTAGAGGATGGGTGGCCTGGCAGAGATCCTGAATCCATGTTTGTAATCACAGACTCTTACCACTGGGCGGGGCTTGCTTTCTACCTCCCACCCAGTGGAGACATCCCTTCTTCAACTGTTCAGTCCCTGCTTGCATACTTCCAGCCTCTTCCTTCAAGGGCAACTTCATTTACTAGAAAGTTCTTTTTGGCAAAAAATGCCTCCGTAGAAAATCTCCCCCTTAGCTCTAGCTCAGTCCTCTGATGCCATAGCACACGACAGTCCTACTTGTGAAACAGCTATATTTGCCTCCAAATGCTCGCCTTCTTATGGCCAAACGCCCCATCTGTGCCAGGCAGCCCTCCCATCTGGTGGTTTCCAGATCCCTCCAGAGCCTGCTTACTCTTTGAATAGTGATTATGTTTCAGAGTCCCTTCTAGAGAATCTATTCCTAGCTCCCAGGCATCAATATCCTCTAGGAGACCTTTTCATTCAGGAGTTTTTGAGGGAAATTGTTTTCAGGGAAGATGCAGCCGCACCCCCTTTTAGGTACTGCCACGAGAGCATCTACACTGTCTCATCCCTAAGCAAGCTTCGGGCTCCAGCAGCCTTGCCTAGTGAATACTGCTAGCCTGTCAATGGCGTCACCAAGCCAGAGAGGAGGGAGGACAGATGAATGAGCTTCCCCTGGATGCCTAGCAGGGCAGTCCCCAGCTTTCCACTGAGTGTGGAGGCAGATGAGCAAAGATCACTCCCATCTTGACCCTGGAGCTAGGACCCAGCCTCTAGGACCGAGACAAAAGATCACTTTCATTATCTATCTCGCCTGTCCAAAAACCTTCCATGGAGTCCCACCTCCCGCACAGAACACAAGCACTCACGCCTCCTTCACCTGGCCCAGGCCTGCCCATCCCCATGCTCCCCGCAGGCTCCAGCCCGGGGCCTCTGCTGCAGCAGCCCACCTTGTCCCGGCTGGTCCCGACGCAAGGCCCACGCTCTCTCGCTTGCCCTTTCCGATACCTTTCTTCTTCCTGCGAGGTTTTCTGAGTTTCCTCTTTTCCTGGGCTAGCTCCAGAGCATCTGAAAAACCAGTATTCTCTAATCGTGGACTCAGGCTGACATTTCTGACCATTGGAGGCAGGTCTTTTCCCAGCGTTCTCTTCTTCAATTAATTAATGGTTCGAATAAGCACAGGAATGAGCCTCTTGTTCTTGTTCTCAGCAGGTTAAGTGCAGTGGATGGTGATTGCTCTTTTGGTCTGAGGAATGTCCTAATTACCTCTTTGCTTTCATTATATGGAGGGGATCCAGGGTCAGCCCAGGCTCTGGCTTTTAGAGATTAAGTAAATGAACAGTTATGACCTAACAGTCACCCCATATATAAGCTGATAGCACAAGGTGTAATCTTGACCTCATTTTGCATTCCCAGCTGTGCCTCAGATCAACTGTGATGTGAGAGCTGGAAAGATAATCAATCCCGAGTTCATTGTGAAATGTCCAGCAGGATGCCAAGACCCCAGGTACCACGTTTATGGCACTGACGTCTATGCATCCTACTCCAGCGTGTGTGGCGCTGCGGTTCACAGGTGGGTAGCGCTGAGCTTCTTAGGCACGAGCAACCAGGGTGTGGGCAGGGATCCCCCGGCGCGGGGTTGCCTGATGAGCAAGCAAGAGCAAACAAACTTAACGGAGCCTCCTGTATTTTATCTGGCAGCCCTATCCCACGGGATGACCCAGAATCTGTGCATGGTCCTGGATCTCCTTTCAGATCTCTCTGGAAAGGAGGACTGACTTCTCTTTACACCTTAATGGGTGGGGGTGGGAGGGAGAATCCTACTCTTTTGTGTTCATAATGAGGAAACCAAAGTTCTTGATGATGTAAAGCCGTTTTATTTTTACCTGTATGTGCTGTGCAAGGAGATAATAGGGACATGACTAAGGAAGGCCCAGAAGTTTAGAGAAGCGACGTCACAGCTCCAGTTGATGACCTGGAGACAAAGAGGAACGGGAAAAGTGAGAAGGAGGGTGACAGGGGGTCCTGCCTGGTCAGCTGTTGATGGGGGATCCAGGAAGGAGGGCAGGAAGCATGACATGCTTTGGACCATGTCACTGCCTAAATGAGGAAAGGCAGTAGCGACCTTCACAGAATCCTCACACCTCTTTTGTTTAGGCTTGGAGCCAAAACCCAGGGAAATGCATGTTTACTTAATAGCTTTCATAATGGGTGTGTGTGAAGCACTCCACCTGTGTTATCTAATTCGGCCCTCACCATTCCCCTGTGCGGTATCTACCACCGTTGTCGACCTCTTAAAGGTGAAGAGAGGTTGAGTAGCCTTTCTAAAGCCACACCGTTAAAAAGTATCCGAGTGGGGATTGGAACCCACGTCCAGCCCCCCACTTCTATTCACCAGCCAGCACTACTTTGAGATGTGGCTCAAAGTCAGTGGTTGGCTGCTGGATACTGATGAAGTTTCTCAATTATTCAGGCTTCCGGTATCTTTTTCCTTTTCTTTACTTGCACGTCAGTCACTTGATTGTTCAGTTGTATCTCCGCCAGAGAGAGGGGAGACATAAAATTCATTCCTTTTCAAGGTGTCTAGTCAGTAGCCTCTCTGAAATTTGGGGAAGAAGTAAAAAAAAAAAAAATCTATGCCTAAAATAAGATTTAAGACTTACTAATAGACTTTGTCAGTCATACTCTTTTCCCCATCAGCCAAAGAGATGAACAGCTACCTGGTTTTTCAATGGGAGTGGGAATACAAAAGCTCTGCTGAGGATATATAGAGGAACATTAAAGAACAAAACACCAAATGCTGTTCCTTAACTCCAAACTGTGGAATAAAATTATTTTGTTTTCACTTTGAAATCAATTTTGTGCACCAAGTCGATAACGCAGACCTACACGTGAACATGTGCATGCCTCCACACAATCACCTGTACACATATGCATGCCTCCCACATGTGCTAGAACACACGTGCGTGCTCACACACACCCTGACACACACGTGTGCATGCCAATACAGCTCCGCCAACACCATTAGCACACTCCAGTCTGTGCCCGTGTAGACACTGACATATGTTACAGAGGCCGAGCCCGTCTTAAGGCTGCCTGTATTTTTCCAACTGTGGTCCGAGATGGTTGGCACTCGCTTCGTCTGGCATTTGCTGGCTCTCTCTTGCCTTTCCTTGGTCCCCTGAGGTACAGAGCCACACAAGTTAATGTGAGCTCACCAAGATGTCATCATAATGACAGTAACCCCTTACACTGAGATCCTCTCCTTCTAGCATCATCTCAGCCCTATGAGGCTGCTGTTAGCATCCCCGGTTGTTAGAAGAGGAAGGGAGGCATAGGGAAGTTAATTAAGTCGCTAGTTAGTTGCACATCCAGGACTAGAACTTGTGTCCCCTGACTTCCAGCCCTGAGCCCAGGTGATACCTTTACATAAGAACCGAGAGGACATGAAGACGTGATGGGGTTGTAGCACTTTGGGGTAGTCAGAGTTGGGAAAGGATTTTAGGATGAACGGACACACCTCTAGAGAGAAAATAAGAAGGGCACTGACAAGGACCAGGACTCAGCAATCCCAGCATTTGGGTTGGAGCATAGGAACTACCTGGCAAGAATACAGATGAGGGTAGAGGGACAGAGGAGAAGAGTTTGACTGTTTCAAGAAGCAACATTTGCTGCTGGAGCAACGGAATGCCTTGTACCTTCCTGGACCAGCGACTGATACTGTAGGAAACTGTTTGGAAAGAAGGAGTCACTATCCATGAGGAGGATGTATAGAGGTCTTAAGGGAAAACAGACAGGAATTTTGGATAATACCAGTTCTGTTTTTTACAAACAGAAGGAGTCTGTTTTTAGAAGGCAGGTTTGGGGTTTTTTTGTTTTGTTTTTTGCGGTACGCAGGCCTTTCACTGTTGTGGCCTCTCCTGCTGCGGAGCACAGGCTCTGGACGCGCAGGCTCAGCGGCCATGGCTCACGGGCCCAGCCGCTCCGCGGCATGTGGGATCTTCCCGGACCAGGGCACGAACCCGTGTCCCCGGCATCGGCAGGCGGACTCCCAACCACTGCGCCACCAGGGAATCCCAGAAGGCAGGATTTAAGACAGAGAATAGAGTGGAAAATGTTTGAAGGACCTCCCATCACTGTCCTGCCAGAGTCCCCTGCAGTCGGAACTGGGAAACTGGAGAGAGCACACTTTGGTTTAGAAATTCAGATTTAGCTTAAAGGATTTAAATTTCATACAAACTATGACAATCAGATCCCTCATTATGAGTGATCCCCTTGATTCTTGCAAACCAAAGGGATAATGAACATATTTGAGGCATCATAGTTTGGCTCAGTCTTATCCTGAACTAATTTCTCTGTTTAAAGTGGGACCAAGGCCTGGAGAGAGGGGAGAGTTCTCTGAGCTGGGACAACGAAGAGGCCATCTCCATGCAGAGCATGGATTTCTGACCAGACGCCCACCTTGAGAATGGCAGCCATTCAAAACCTGGCCTCGCTGTGGGCAGTCCCTTTTCTCCGAGCCACGAAGCTGACCCTCAGATTATCCCAGTGCCCTGGGGCCAGGGTCAGGGAGGAGGTGAACCTCGAAGCCATGTTCAGCATCATGCAGCGTGTCTGAGGAATGCAAAGGAGTGGAACTGGTTTTGTTCTTTGAGAGAATATATTTGACGTGCCTCCACCTCAGTGAGGGTGCACATGAGGTCGCATTTATATAAATTCTCCAAACTACCGTGGCTCTGAGCCCCCATCTGCTTCATAAGTATAACCACAGCCTTTCAGGCTCTCTCCCTCCTCTGGTATCTCCTGTGGTGAACAAGCGTCCGGTGCATTCCTCCCCTGGGATTTCTGTCGCCTCCAGGAGTTGACAGACCACTGACTGCCCCAGGATCTGCCCTCCTCTAGGACAATTCAGGGAACGTGCACGGCCTCCAGTGAAGTCCACTCACAAGACAGGGCATCACTCTCTTCTGCAACAGGAAAGTCTCATGAGAAGACAAGAGTTCTGTTTCCGTGCCTTTCCCAAAGTCTGGGTTTTGGGTCTTATATAACTGCCACAAGGGATCTCAGCCTCCCCATCCAGCCTGAGAACCCCCGGGCCCACCCCATTCCCTTTAAACAGCCTGAGAAAAGGGAAGCTCAGCCCCTCTTTCCACTCTGAGTGGCAGCTACAGCGCTTCTGACTTTTAAACAAGAATGAGTGCACGAACATTTCCTCAATACAATGGAATATAAATCCAGGGGCAGAATAATTTCTCCAGGGGGGGGAATAAAAAGATAAGAGCTATTTCTCTTTCCCCCACTTGTCAGTTAGGGACCATGGGATAATCGGGGTAATTTTTTAAAAACTAATCTGAATTTACAGCCTATGCCAGTGGTGTGGTGGTAAAGGTTCACCAACCAGCCCTCCTAAGTGGAGGCCTGGGGGGTACTGATTTACCAACATCTGGGGTATAAATACTCCCACCGTGGCTGATTTCAAAGTACCATAGTGAAATGAACCTGCACAATCCAGCAGCCTAATAACTGGCTTTCCCAAGCCAGCATGAGTGGTGTCCGCACACTGACAGGCCTTCTAATGCAGAAGCAAAAACACTGTCTTCCCATAAGAAAATTTCTAATCTAGTTGGGAGACAAAGTTAACTCAAGGAATTTTTAGGAAGTAGCACAAGACCAAATAAAATCAGAGCCTCCATGGAAAGACAAGATTCGAAGGCATTGTTAGGAAGGGGCATAGCAAAGTCATGGAGAAGGAGGTGTTGGAGAGAAGGCACAGGTTCTCCAGAGCAAAGAGCAGCATGAACAGAGCCACAGGAGTGGGAATCAAGTGGGCCGTCAGGAGAGAAGAGGCCGGCCTGGCTGCAGCTGGGAGAAGTGAGGGGCCCCGACTGAGAGCTGCCTGAAGAAGGGCAGGCAGGGTTGCAAAGACATGATGGAGGGATGAGGACTTGGTGTTGGGAGATGCCCATGGCTTTTGAGGCAACTGTGACCAAGTGGGGCAAACCCAGGATTCCAGGTCATTTAGACCTGGGTTCAAATCCCTACCTTGCAATTTAGAAGTTACAAAATCTGGAGTGAGTCCCTCGACCTGTCTAAGCCTGTCTCTGTGAAGTGGGAATAACAGCATTCCCTCTGCTCCACAGCCAGTAGGTTTGCTAGGAGAACTCAGTGAGATCCATTAGTGGGGATGATTCAAAAGCAATTAAAGGCTTTACATGTCAAGTATTATTATCACTTTCTTTCCAAGTTGTTGGGAAGTTGAGTGTTGAAAGTTGTTGACTCACCATGAGGGTGGGAGGGCAGGAAATGGCAACGCTCATTCCTGTAGGGAAGGAAGGGTGTTGATGGGAACAAATCTAAGGACATTTTTAGCTCCCCTGTGCTGTAAATTACAGATACCCAAGGGAGCCATGTTAGGCTCTGGGACAAGGAATTGACATACTGGAGCCCCGGCTTCAATGGAGGCAAAGAGGTAGATATGTCAGTTACTATCACATCAGGATCTAAAACCTTCAAAATCCAAGAAATTAAAGAAACAATTACCAGCCTTTGGGGACTCTTTTAAATGAGTTTAATTTAGCTACACACCTTCGTTCCCTAGCCCAAAATAAAAGGAATAATTTGCTTTTAATAATGTACCACCTTTTGAAATAGTTGGAGTCGTTCTGTGATGTCACAAAACCAAATTGGAAATTGTCAGGGAACAGGTTTTACTTCAGGGAGAACTAGTAGGAATTAAGCAACCAAAGAAAAGAAATTTGAGGCATGGTCATGTCCTGTAATACGAAAGAGAAGGACATCGAACATGGGAAGACAGATGCCAGGCCACGTGATGGGAGCATCGTTCTTGGGGGTTAGGCTGCAGGTCAAGGTGAAGGTTTTCTTACTCTCCCTGCTTTCCTATCTCTAAATAAAGACGGTGGCTGAATATCTCTGATGAACACAGATGCAAAAATACTCAACAAAATACTAGCAAACCAAATCCAACAACACATTAAAAGGATCATCCACCATGATCAAGTGGGACTTATCCCAGGGATGCAAGGATTCTTCAATATCTGTAAATAAATCAGTGTGATACACCGCATTAACATACTGAAGAATAAAACCATATGATCATCTCAATAGACGCATAAAAAGTTTTGACAAAATTCAGCACCCATTTATGATAAAAATTCTCCAGAAAGTGGGCAGAGAGGGAACTTACCTCAACATAATAAAGGCCATATATGACAAACCCACAGCTAATATCATTCTCAATGGTGAAAAGCTAAAGGCATTCCCTCTAAGATCAGGAACAAGACAAGGATGTTCACTCTTACCAGTTTTATTCAACATAGTTTTGGAAGTTTTAGCCACAGCAATCAGAGAAGAAAAAGAAATGAAAGGAATCCAAGTTGGAAAGGAAGAAGTAAAACTGTCACTGTTTGCAGATAACATGATACTATACATAGAAAATCCTAAAGATGCTACCAGAAAACTACTAGAGCTCGTCAATGAATTTGGTAAAATTGCAGGATACAAAATTAATACACAGAAATCTCTTGCTTTCCTATACACTAATCAGGAAAGATCAGAAAGAGAAATTAAGGAAACAATCCCATTTACCATGGCATCAAAAAGAATACCTAGGAATAAACCTACCTAAGGAGGCAAAAGGCCTGTACTCTGAAAACTATAAGACACTGATGAAAGAAATCGAAAATGACACGAATAGATAGGAAAATACACCATGTTCTTGGATTGGAAGAATCAATATTGTCAAAATGACTAGACCACCAAGACAATCTACAGATTCAATGCAATCCCTATCAAATTACCAATGGCATTTTCCACAGAACTAGAACAAAAATTTTTTAAATTTGTATGGAAACACCAAAGACCCCAAATAGCCAAAGCAATCTTGAGAAAGAGAATGTTCATTGCAGCACTATTTACAATAGCCAAGACATGGAAGCAACCTAAATGTCCCTCAACAGAGGGGTGGATAAAGAATATGTGGTACACGTATACAGTGGAATATTACTCAGCCATAAAAAAAGAATGAAATAATGCCATTTGCAGCAACATGGATGGACCTAGAGATTATCATACTAAGTGAACTAAGTCAGACAAAGACAAATATCATATGATATCACCCATATGTGGAATCTAATTTTTTTTAAATGATATAAATGAACTTATTTATAAAACAGAAACAGACTCACAGATTTTGAAAGCAAACTTATGGTTACCAAAGGGGAGAGGGATAAATCAAGAGCTTGGGATTAACATATACACACTTCTATATATAAATTAGATAACCAACAAGCACCCACTGTATAGCACAGGGAACTCTACTCAATATTCTGTAATAACCTATATAGGGAAAGAATCTGAAAAAGAATGAATATATGTATATGTGTAACTGAATCACTATGCTGTACACCTGAAACTAACACAACACTGTAAATAAACTATACTCCAATCAATTTTTTAAAATGTATAACATGTAGAACAAGAAAAAAAATAAAGATGGTGGTCGGTTTCAAAGTCTGTTATATGTCAAACAATATTTTTCTGTCCTTTCTTCAAAAAAAATTTTTTTTTTCTCTTCACAGTGGTGTGCTCGATAATTCAGGAGGGAAAATACTTGTTCGGAAAGTTGCTGGACAGTCTGGCTATAAAGGGAGTTACTCCAATGGTGTCCAGTCGTTATCCCTGCCACGATGGAGAGAATCCTTTGTCGTCTCAGGTATGCCCACACCCTGGAGAAATGCTGCCCTACAACTGGTACTTCGGTTAAGTTACCTCACGGGATGAAATGGGCTCTTTTCAGTGTGCCATTAGTTTTAGTTTATGGCCCACCTCATTTCATAAAAATCTGAAGCATTAGTTCTTCTGATAGTTAAGATCATGAAACAATGAATTATAATTTCAGTGATAAATCACTACAAAGTCTGGAAATATTAAAAGGCTCCAATTACTCATTTTAAACACACAGCAGCTATCAGTAAGTCCAATCAAACTTTTAGTTAAGTGAATTACGTTTAATAACTGGATTTTTGAACTACTCCTTTAGTTATGCCAAATGTGCCTCATATCTGGAAGCTTATTCCTTGAGAATTCTGGTAAATGGACAGATAGGGACAGGTTTTTAGAACACTGAGCTACAATTTTATTAGAGATTTCTTTTTTTAAATTAATTGTTTCACTGTTTAGTCCATTCTCACTATTGGCTCCACAGGATTTTATAGATAATCATTTTCACTCTTTTTTTTTTTCCCTCTTCCAAAGAGGTAATATCAATGAACTCATAGCTGTGTTATTTCACAGTAAAAAGATAACCAAGGTCTTTGTACTATCATCATGACCTGCCTGCTCCCCTCTTTTTATTTTTGTGAATTTCCCCAACCTAACTTTTTATTTTGAAAACTTTTAAATTTACAGAAAAATTAAAAGAATAGTACAATGAATACCATATTCTCTTCACCCAGATTCACCAATTGTTAATATTTTGCTATACTTGCTTTATCTATCTATCTATTTATATTTCGTTTGAACTGTGTGAAAATAAGCTGTGGGCATGATGACACTTTATCCCTTAATACTTCAGCACACGTATGGTAAGAGCTAAAACATCTTCCTAAATAACCACAGTACCACATCTAAAAAATTAACACTGATACAATAATTTAATAAATATAAATAAATAAATAATAAGAAAAAGTTCTTATTCAGTTGTATCCAACTATTCCCCAAATATTCTTCACAGTAATTCTTCTTTTTTTGGGGGGGGGGGAATCTACAATCCAATCAAAAATCATCCATTGTATTTAGTTGTCATGTCCATTTTAGTCTCCTTTAATCTAGAACTGTCTACCACCACACTTCCTTTTTTGGTCATAAGTAGTGATGACATTTTGGAAGTCCCAGCCAGTCATCTATTACTATGTCCCACAGTCTGGACCACAAACAGGTCCAGCTATTTACTCACGGTTGGATTCAGGTTAAATATTTTGTCAAGGACACTACATAGGTGGTATCATAGCATATCCATTGTGTAGTATCACAAATGGCCATATCAGGAGACACAATAGCATTTTGTCCATTTGTCGCTGATGCTAAATTTGATTACTTGGATACTTTACCCTGTCTCTTCATGGTAAAGATACTTTGTAATTAATAGCAACCTGTAGGGTGATACTTCAAAACAGCATGAATATCTTGTTCCCTCCAAAATTTAACCCAATGATTTTAACATCTATTGATGATCCTTGCTGTAGCAAGAATTACATCAGAAATTGCAAAATTATATTTGTTCTAATTCTATTTCTTCCACATTTATTAGCTAGTGTTATTACACAAGGAAGAGGGCTTTTTTTCAAGTACAACTATGGACTCACAGATTGTTTTTTTAAAGTACAATGTGTTATAGTCTATTATCATCATTATTCTTTCTGTTGCTCAAAATTTCCAGGTTTGGCCAGTGGGAGCTCTTCCAGCTTTTGACATGCCTCATTAGCATTTGAGCACAACACAACATTCTATCCTCACCTTATACTTACCCTACACTGGACCTTGAATCTCCCATATTCTCCAAAGAGGCACTGCAGGATTTTAAACTACATTCTAGCAAACCTTTCTGGCATCCCCACAAAATCAGGAGCCATGTGACTCTCCTGAGAAAGAACTGCCTACAGAAGACCAACTAAAGCAAGGAAAAGAGAAATGTCTCATAATATATCAGGCCTTCCAATCTGGGTGGGTTTTTTGCACCTTTAGACACCCCATGTCCCAACCTCTACTATCCATTGATCAGAGTTTTAATAGGACTGCTGTCAGACCTTTTAAGATTCTTCTCTATTTAAGCAATTCCTGTTTCCTCTTATCTGCGGAATTCTGCACACCTAGGGTTCAAATTACACTGGTTTCTATGTCAAATAATGGGAGGTTATCAACCATAGTACTGCAAGCTCTGCCCTGTAACTAAACATTCAGAACTGGGGCCATATAAAAATGCTAAGGTCTAGAATACAAATTTGCCAATCATAGACATATAATCTCCACATTGGTGTCTACCAAGTAGCTCCTGGCGAAACAAGAGGGTTTCAATCTTTGTTGCCTAGCCTGCAATCCAAGAATTCCAGCAGAGGTTTACAAGGAAAATTAATTCCATGAGGGTAGAGATGTTTTGGATTTTTTAAATGAAAATCAATCTGCTGTGATTATTCCCTATAAATCTCAACTTCCATGTCCTCTCATTCAACCTAGTGACATTTAACCAGAAACACTTTCTGCCAATGATAATAAACACATGTGCTTCTGCAATGGCTAGGGGTCTCCAACGAATGAGTTAGGAGAGTGCAATGCCGGCTACAGGTCTCAGCTGGCGGTGGACAGGGCAGGTTCTCCATTGTCCAGAGGCTTCTGGCCAACAAGTTTTGCTGGATCGTGTCAGAGTCCTTCTCTGAAGGCTCTGATGCCTCCGTGACTTTTCTCTAGGCTTTTATTTCCACTTTTCACATGTTGCTATGCGTCTTTAATTAATTCACTTTGGTGGGCTGGGAGGGGGCAGGAGAGGGGAGGTGTGTTTTTGTTCAGCACAATCTTTCCACAGTTCAGGGATGGGAAAGGTCCAGCAAGGACCTCCTAATGCTGCCCGTTTGTCCTCTGATCCACACTGCAGAAAACTGAGCTCAGGCTCCTTTTCCTTCTGAATAGAAACAGAGAGAACCATAGGATTTTAGATGCGAGAAGAACAGGAAACTGAGGGAGCCGATGTCTCTGCAGCGCTCGCTGTGGATAAAGTGAGGCCCACAGCCAAGGCGCCCTCCTTGGGTCTGAAATAACCTCACTCACTGTCCACCTGGAGCAGGGCTGGCCCAGGGCGAGGACATGCAGGTGTCCAGCCCTGCTCCCAGGTGGCTTTTGTGAGATGAAGTAACTCCCATGAGCCCCAACATTTGCCTCTTCCCCACCTGGAGTGACATTTATAGGTAACACCAGAATAACTTCTTTGCATCTCTGTGGTGAAACATAGTTCCAAAACTTCTTAACTGTTTTTTTTTTCTTTAGATCCCTACAACTTTGTATGGTAAGTTGGTCCACATCATTATATATATTTTCTGAATTAAAAAACAAAAAAAACCCAAAAAAACCCAGAGTCTCAGAGATTGAGGCAGTTAATGAATGGTAAAACAGAAAGGGAAACCTAGATTTTCTTGCTCCCAATCCCAAGCCCCTCCTGAGACCCTGTTATTCTGTCTGCCTCATGACTCTTGCAGTCCCTTGTGCCAGGAGGACCTTTGGCAAAAGCGGGCACTAGATTGTGTTCCACCTCCCACCTCCCATTTGACACTCCTCACCTCTCCTCCCCTAGCCCATCCTATAAAAATATTCCCTCAGGTTGAGAGTTTAAAATGCTTTCATTATCAGGTGTAAATATCGAAAAACAGGTGAGACCCCTCCCAAGGGCATTTAAATTTTAACAGAGATCTAAGCACTAAGGTAATTCCTCTGTTATTCTTATTGAGCATCTGCTACATCCCAGACAGCTCCAGGCCCTGGGGATTTAACAGCCACCAAGTGAGACAAATTACCTGCCTCAGGGGCCTTCTGCATTCTAGTGACACTTTCCATTTCGTGTGGAATGAAACTCCTTGGTGGAATTTCAAGCCGCACTCCCTGGCAGAGGAGGACTGCGGACTGGAGCCTTCTCAGGCACGTTCAGCCACACCAGGCTTGCGGCTTGCCTCCCCAGCCCTGATCGTTTTTTCTTCTTTATGCCTCCATGGTTTCCCTGATACACATTAGCATTCCTTCTCCTCCCCTGGTATCTAAACTTTCACTCCCTGGGTGGACAACAAATGGTCATTTTCAAGGCCGATCTCTATTTACCTACTTTCAAGTTTCTCTAGTGCCGTGGAATTCAAATGGGTCCCACGGGGTCTGTGGAAGTGAGAGGTTGCTGTTCACGTAGAGCCCGCCGATGGCCAGAGCTCTCAGCAACCAGGAAAAGAACGTGGGGAGGGTTTTTCCATTCATCTACTGACCTGATTCAACATTCAGAAAGTCCCGTGTATGGAAACTTTACCTCCAGTTCACATCTTCATGGGCAAAATAAGGGTTGCTCATGTGAATTCTGATGGAGGTTTTACTGCCTCCTTTCTAATATTAATAAAACATAGGTGATACAGGAAAACAGAACGCCACTTGACTTTCTCATTGTAATCAACAATTCAGCAGGGAGAGGGGTGTGGAGACTGACTGATTTCATTAACTCAAGAGAAACAAATCAGCAGGAGGGAGTCAACTTAACAGAATGCAACCATCTAAAACCTCTAGCTCTAGAAATAAATCATTGTGGTGTTTTTCCTTTTTTTTTTTTTTTTTGCAGAAGGTAAACCCCAAAAGGGTGTAACCTACCCATCATCTCTTACATATTCATCATCTAAAAGCCCAGCTGCCAAAGCAGGCAAGTGTCCACGTGTGATTTCATTTAAATCTTCTGATTTCGTAAACAGGCAATATTGTGTTTTAGGAGATAGGATAAAAATTAGCAACTTAACCAGTCAAGCTCCGCTGACTCCAGTAATATTTTAACAGATGCCAGGAACATGGGTACAGAAATCAATGTGCTGAAGAGTGAGGCTTTATTTTTTGTTTTGCAATTCTGAGATTATCTCTGAGTTTGTGTCATTTTCATTCAGAATGACTGTTGCCCTGAATTTTACTGTATAGTTACTTTAGAAGATGACGTGACATTCTGTGTGGAAATGTTCCCTGGCTGTCTCTACTTACATATGAAATGGAGGGAAGCAAAGAGGAGGATGTGGCTTATGTGATAGCAGCAAGCAGCTCATCTCAACAACCCAAAGCCAAAAATACAGCCTGTGAGGTTGTGCCGATCCAGCTTCCTGTGACTCACCAAGGGGGTACAGTAAAACTCAGGCCAGGAAAATACCTTTTTCTAGGTTTCCGTGTGAAAGCAAGAGCTATACTATGCATTATTGTCTTTTCTGGGGGAAGGTATGCTTTGATTTCTCACACAAAGAGAAGCTGTGAGTTGTTTTATGGTGGAATTTAACATTACTTCCAGAAAGTTGAAGAGCTAGCTGATTTTGTTCATGTACTTAAGGTGAATATGGTTTAAGGATAGGCAATAGAAGCTAGCATTTATTGAGCTTTCGCTGTGTGCCAGGCACTGTTCCAAGAGTTTTATCTGATTATTGTATTTATTCACCCCAACAATACCATGGGTATGTATTGCTCTTAGCCCTAATTTACAGTTTGAGGAAAATGCAGCACCAGAGAAGTTTAGTAACTTGCCCTTTGCCACACAGCAAGTAAGTAGCAGAGCTTAGACTCAGATCCGGACAATCTGGCTTCCGAAACCCCTCTCTACACCATTATCCTATGTTTTCTTATGCATTCAAATAGGGAATGTTTTTCATTTTTCCACCCCAGTTCCTCTCCAACTATATCTTTAACGACTTCTTAATTATTCCAGTAATCTAGACCTGTTTTTGTTTGTTTGTTCGTTTTATTGCAAGGAACCACCTGTTCTGTAACCCCGCCCACAAGCTGGCAGCGGGTGGTGGTGCCCTGTGGACCATTTCTGAGATGTCACCTGTCCTCTTCTGGTGTGGGCCGGGGAAGATGACTAGGGGACAGAGGTCTCCTTGAGTGGCTGGCCAGTTGGTGGAGGGAGAGTGTCCCTGTCCTCTCTGTTGTCTCGTCCAAGTTCTCAGTGATTTCTCAGCAGGTTTTGTGTGTGGGTATCTGGAGCCGGGGGCACTGCTCCGCTGTATCCTGGCCCCGTCTCTTTCTCTGAGTTAGGGGCCCCATCCACTGGCAGCAGCACCTTCACACAGAGTCACGGGTGTGGCTGGGGTTCTCCTCTTCCCTTTTGGGGCCTGAGGAGACTTAGGATGGGATGAGGTTGGTCGCCTTTCTTGTCCCATCTCGCCTCACCTTTGGCCTCCTGAGCCCCTCCAGCAGCACCCCTCCCCCACTTCAGGAACAGACCCCATATTCAAGGAAGCCCTCCAGCTTCAGGGACCACATGCCCAGCACTCCCTGTTTCTCCCGTGAAAGGGAGAATACTTCTCGACTCCCAGAATACACCCCCAGACTTCCTCTTTGAGCTCCGCTCCTGCAGTGCACCAGGTGAGCCTGTCGGTGCCACAGCTCAGAAAGGCCAGCGGGAAACGAGGGCCCCCCACACCCCGCAGGCCCCATGGTGTTGATGAGAGATTCTCTTGAAGCCCCTTCATCTGGCTTGGGGAGGACAAAGCGTGAAAGAAGGAAGGGAATATCCTCTTACCCTGAACACTGCTCTCCCCCCAGAGGTGGCCTCGGACCCTTCCCCCTCTTCTGGTCCTGTCCTTCTGCTGACGAGCCTGGGTCAGGTGGGGTTGGTGATGGTGCAGGTTCTGCTGGGACAGCCCCACCCATAGGAAGTTCAGTGGCACCTCTCCTCATGCAGAAAGGGGGACTGGGGCCCTCTGACTTTAGTCGTAGCCAGAATCTGGACAACAGGAAGAGTGCTGCACAACCTCCTGTGACCGTAGCCATCAATCAGCAAGTGCTTTCTCTGTGTCAGACGCCTGTCCTACACAGTGACCCTGCGGCAGGGTGCCGGGTCACCCTCGTTTCAGATAAGGTTCAGCCCCTGCCCAAGGGCCCCTCTCCGGCCGGCCCCTATAGCACTCAAAATCTGATCGCATCCCCTCGAAGCAGGTCAAGTTGAAGGGAGAGTGGGTGGAGGGGAGAGAAGACAACTACAGCCAAATGACGACTTAGGTGATAAAAATCCATTGGTTTCTACGTCCTCCATAGCAGAGATCGTTTTCAAAACTTCTCTATCTGCCCCAGGCACCGTGGTCCAGCTTAGCACTGCCCACCCCAGCAGGCCTGACTCACTGACGGCCAGGAGGAGTGTGGAGGAGACGGGGCGCCTTCTCACACTTTGCTGCCACGTACTTTATTTTTATTTTATTTATTTTATTTTATTTTGTTTTGTTTTATATTTTATTTTATATTTTTTGGCCACGCTGCTCGGCTTGTGGGATCTTACTTCCCCGACCAGGGATTGAACCTGGGCCCTCAGCAGTGAATGCGCAGAGTCCTAACCACTGGACTGCCAGGGAATTCCCATCCTGCTACGTATATTTAAAATTAGCAAAAGCCATAGCCAGAACCTCAGGCGTTGCTACTGTCATCTGTCCCCTCTACCAAAACACCTCCACCTTCGATGACACCATCACCGTGTATCACTATCAGCCTCCTATCACAAGATTATTCATGGCTGTCAGAGTCTGAAAAATTAAGTTCATTCATTCACTCACTCATTCAATAACCATGTAGTGAGCACCTGCTCTGTGGCAGACTCTGAGCTCAGCTATAAGGATTCCAACATAAAAGGAATACTGGGGTCTCATCCAGCTTCAAGATTAGAGGAACCTCTCTTTCAAGTGACAGTCCCACCGTGGAGTGAGTTTCACCAATTCAAATAAAAAATTCCACTGAGAACCGTAAAAGGGTGGCTCCCTTCGTTGCTACTCTTCCTTCAGTGATAAAATTCCTTTAGAAATGGAAGGAAGCAGAAGAAATGAAGATGTGAGGGCCAGCAGCTGCTCAGGCCCCAGCATGCCCCTGCAAGACGCTTCCTGATCTCTCCAAGAATGTGAGTGAACAGGTAAATCAGGTTAGGACGACCCCCCAAAGCACAGCAACCCTCTTTCATGGGAAATTATCTCACTCACAAAATAGGATGCATCTTGCTTTGCCATGTGCAGCTCCTGCTGAGAAAACACATTCCTGAGATTTAAACGCTGTTCCCAAGGCAGTTAGCAGCCATTAAACAGGCAGCTGGTATTTGGCTGGAGTCTCAAGCTACTCTGAGCTCAATAAAAACAGGTAAGTGTCGGTTTGTAGAAGTTCCCCCAAAGCTGAGAAGGCACATTGCCGGCACCGCGACAAGAGAAGGGAAAGTAAATCTTTACTCTTGCTGAGCTAGAGTGTCAGGAAAACCCCCTCCTGACTCCCCTTGGTCATCCCTTGCCCTGGAAGAAAATCAAGCCCAAGTTTATTGTAATACGTTTGACTGTTCAGGGACCTTCTGCCCTCACTGCCAACACCCTCCAAGGCCACCCCTTCACCCTGTCTTGGGAGTAAGATGACTTCCACCAGAACTCTGGAGACCTCAGGCCACCCTCTGAGGGGAACCCCATTCAGGGATCTTGAAGTGACTCATGACTTCTACTTTGTTCCCCTTTTGTGGGAAAAAGTATGGAACTTGGCATCAAACAAATGTGGGTCCAAGTCCTGGCTCCGCTACCTGCTGTCCATGTGACCTGAGACTCGTTTCTTGACCTCTTGGAGAATCTGTCCCTTGTCTTAAAAATGGGAATAGTTGGCTGACTTTCAGGATTGTGATTAATATCATATGTGAATGCTTCTGTAAAAGAGGTGCATAGTAGATGCTCAGTGAACATTAAGCTTCCTGCCCTCATGTAGAACCCTGAGGCAAGTTCTAAGTTCTCACGGGAAGAGCCAAATCCTTCCCTGTCGCTCTGACCCCAAGGTGTTGCTGCTAAACTGGTTTCAATTTCCTTCAGTCACCTCACATTTGACACCTACTGAAAGCCCTGTTTTCCACTGGCGGAGGGGGAGGCATATCACGATGATGTCAGCAGCTGTCATTTATCGAAGGCCAAGCACCGTGTGGCCCCCTTACAGACATGATCTCTACCTGTGACAACAGTCCCCCAAGTAGGTCTGACCATCCCCATTTTCCAGCAAAGGGAGCCAGGCTCAGGAAGCTGAAGAAAGCCTAGTGGCCAGCCTGGCGCTGGCTGTGGTTCTCAAATCAGATTTCCAAGGCCCAGCCCAGATCAGTGAATCAGAATCTCTGTGGATAGGGCCCTGGATCACCTCCACTGTGATGCTAATGATGACCGGGTGTAGGAGGCTGGGAGGCCCTCTCGGTGCCGTTGAGAAGGTGGTTGTCTGGAGCTGTTCTTGACCTTGTCCAAAGAGTAATACGTTAAGAGTCTAAGGGAAGTTTTGAAATGTTTTCCCATGAAAATCGTTGAAAAGAGACCAAACTCCCATGTATCTGAGGTTGTACGAAGAAACCATTCTGGTGGTTTTATTTCAAATTGCTCCTAAAGAACCTGGTCCCGTGAAGAATTCACTTTGGGTCACGTCAGGCATTATGCTCAGCAAGGAACTGGAAGCATCGGGGCAGAGTAGCTTCTCTGTCTCCCTCTTAAAGACAGTTATATCCTGTGAAGGAGAGCAGGCAAAAACGTCGAGGTCTTGTGTGGAAGATAGTGGAAGACCAGGGACTTGGCTCTGCCGGCTGAATTTACGATGTGCTTGAAGACATCTGTGTTCTATGCAAGTAACATAAATGGCTGCCCTCAGGATATTTAATCTGCTCTCTAGCAAAGCAATACCAGCAAAGGCAAACTGGGGGGGTCCAGAAACCTCAGAATTAGCCAATGGTGTGAGAAAAAGATAATCCAGATCCCCCACAGCCGATGAGTTTAAAGTGGCAAAAATATTGACTATTTCCAAGTAGAAGTTTTATTTTTAACTTAATTACTTGTGGTTTAATTAATACTTTGCAAGTAAAATGTACTGTCAGTTTATTTATATATTTCTCTCCAAGTTAGTAATTATAGCCTATTTCATAAAATATACAAGTGATTCTATTAAATGGCTTTTCCCTGTATGAACCTGGGCCTGCATCTCCCTAAAGAGGCATTACTGCCTGGTAGCGTTTACCAGAGGGTATAACAGAAGAGTACTTTAGAGAAATTAGAAACTTCCCTAGGACTTGTTATGAAAGCTCAATTCCTTTAGAGTAATGGAAATGTCATAAATCACACTAGTTTTGCCCAAGGATGGCGTGAAGACTGGCTGAACCCCCGAGGCCGCTGCCAGCTCTTTAGCAATCTGTCTGGCACAGTCTCCAGGTGGCTTTAAAGGCAACCAACTGTTAGCAAACATCAGGGTAAATGAGGGATCCACTTCCTGCCTTGCCGGGTTAATGCCTGCAAGAGCAGACAGGACGGCCGAACTCCAACCCAATCCCAGGGCGGTGAGTGCTGACCTGCCCTCCCAACAGGAGGTAATAGCGTCAGGGTGGGGAAATGCGCAGGTGCCAGTGCTGAGCAGTGGGTCCAAACACCCGACGCCACTTCGCATTTGTCTACATGGCTGGACAGGGCTGTGGTCTGACACTGCCCAGCGTGCTGTACAATGTCAAAGAGGAGGTTTGGTGGTTCCCATGAAGAGTACAGCTCCTTCTCTCTCAGTTGCTACCCCCCAACCCCGGCCTGCTGTTCTGTGACCAAAGATGCTTCATCCCTAAGCAGAGTTAAGGCTAGAGCTGGGATGCAGTCATACGCTGAAAAACGACGCCCGAAAACATATCCATGTCCTAATCCCTGGAACCTGTGGATGTTTTCTTATATGGCAAAAAATGGGAGTGGGGAGGAAGGCAAGGGGGCTTTGCTGGTGTGATTAAGTTAAGAATCTTTAGATGGGGAGGTTATCCAGGATTGTCTGGGGGCAGGGTTGTGGAGGAGACTAAATGCAATCACACGTATCCTTAAAAGAGGGAGGTAGGGCTTCCCTGGTGGCGCAGTGGTTGAGAGTCCGCCTGCCAATGCAGGGGACACGGGTTCATGCCCCGGTCCGGGAAGATCCCACATGCCGCCGAGCGGCTGGGCCCGTGAGCCATGGCCGCTGAGCCTGCACTCTGCAACGGGAGAGGCCACAACAGTGAGAGGCCCGCATACCACAAAAAAAAAAAAAAAAAAAAAAAAAAAAAAAGGGAGGCAGAGGGAGATTTGACACACACAGAGGAGAAGGCCACATGGAGATGAAGCAGAGGGAGAATTGAAGATGCTCGCCTTGAAGACTGCAGGGGTGGGGCCACAAGCCAAGGAATGCCAGCAGCCACCAGGAAATGGAAGAGACAGGGAGCAGATTCTACCTTAGAGCCTCTGGAGGGAGCTCAGTCCAGTGACACTGATTTCCAACTTTCAGCCTCCAGAACTGTGAGAGAATAAATTTCTGTTGTTTTAAGCCACTGAGCACATGGTAATTTGTTAGCATCCCCAGGAAACTAATAGAGATGCACAGGTGTAGAAGTTGGCATACCTGCCATGGGTCCAGCAGACACAAGTGACTGGTGGCTGTTGTTCCCTCCCAGGGCTGCGGTGCCGTTCACTTTGGGGACCATGTTTTGTCTCCTTCTGGTGCAAGCCCACAGTTCTCAATACAACGACAAGGCCCAGTGGGCCCCTTGTCCCCATGCCCTCAACCTAACAAATTCAGACTCGTTTAAAATTATGGAAACAATCTAAATCATCACACAGGGATGAAGAGCACAATTCAGAAGAATCATATAGATGGTCCTTACCATCTAATTAGTTCTGATACCCCATTTTATAGCTGAGGAAACTGGGGTCCAGAGGAGTTAGTCAGCTAGTCATGAACCAAATGTAAACTAGAACACCTAAGACACATTGTCTAAAATGGTGAAAGACCTGAAAGTACGCCCTATCCCCAGGCCAACACTAACTGAAACAGCAAAAAAATACGTTCATGAACCATTGCTTCTGGTGTATGGAAAATTAATTTGACAGTTAATCATGTTTGGCCTTGTCTATGTTAATGTTGTTTTGAGCTGTCTCTTAAGTATTTTGTTATTTCATCTTTGGTTTGTTTATTGGCTTATTCCTCCATCCAGATTGTACATTGCTCCACAGCAGCTAGCACAGGACTTTGCTCATAGCTAGTGTTCAAGAAATATTTATTTCTGTCCTGAAGAGCCTACCGTCTGTTTTGTAAGACCCAGTGTAATTCCACTTTCTTACAGGTGAGACCACAAAAGCCTATCAGAGCCCATCAGCTCCAGGGACAACCGCACAGCCAGTCCCCCTGATGCAAGCACTGGGGACCACCGCAGTTGAAGGCACCCATACCACCTTGCCAAAGCCGCCCCCACCTGCAGGCTCTACCACCAGCAGCCTCAGACCACAGCCCGTGGGCCAGAGAAGCCAGGAGCTGGGTCAGTAGGTAGTCACTGTGTGTTGCCATGTGCTAGAAGAATGGAAGACTGGGTTTTTAGAGTTAGTAGCTCTGTCTGAATGCCTGTGTATGAGCCCATCTCCCACCTTTTAAGCTGGGCGAGGGGAGAGCGCCGGAGACCCGGGCCAGGGGTGTGTGTCATGCCCTCCCGGATTCAAGGGGTAAACCTGAGGCCAGTAATAATTCAGGACCAAGCTAAAAGCTACGCAAACTATGTAGAAGGGACTCAATATAGATTTGAAAATAGGACTGCTGTTAATCGTACCTGGGAAGGTAGGATATGATGTGAAACTTTCCCATTGCAAAATCCCCATTTCTCCAAAAGTTCAGTTGAAGGGATAATAGATTTCTATGTAAACACTGTTGGGTTTTGTTTTGTTTTAAGGGACAAACTGAATACTCCTGGAAGTCTTCAAATATTAGAAGCAAACAAAACAAAAAGAATCCCTTTAGGAAAAGCCAGATAGCTCACGTTTTTATTCCTTTTCTGATTGCTTTTTGTCTGCCCACTTGTATCCATTTCTTAAATCATGTTTTAGGTTTTACCAAAGTCCAGTTTATGGAATTAATCTCAGTATTACTTCAGATACGACCTTAGGAGCCCATCTGATAATCCAAACACCCATTTTACACAGGCTTCTACACCAGGCTTCCTGGGCAATGAGCGCACCTATCCCAGCTCTAAAGGTCTTCTGGCAAGAGGGCGGGAAATGCCACAGCGGGAGCATCCCTGTTGTCTCAGCTACTTTTTCCAAATATTTCCCACCTGGTGCCACTTTTTCCTCCTAGGAGGAAGCGCCCAGGACTCGTTCTTTCAGCCTCACCTCCAGCTTCCTAACATCAGTGTCTTGTAGCACGACCCCTTCCCCGCCTTCCATGTCAGAGCCCAGCTCTCTAGTCATCTTTCTATTCAACAAATCCAAACACTTTCAATGTGCTAGACATTCTTCTAAGCACCTGACAAATATTAACCTATTAAATCCTCAGAACAGCCCTAGAAAGTAGATACATTACTTCCAATTTGACTAATTCATCATACTGAGGAGGAAACCAAGGAGTAGGTCAGTGAGGCAACTGGTCCCCAGCCACACAGCTGGGAAGCAGCAGAGCCAAGATTCACCCCCAGCAGCCGGCTCTCCGTGAATCCCCTTGCAGGAGACATCCCTTCCATAAACGAACACCCGAGGCACTAACGATATGGCACAGAATCAGGGGCCTGACCTGCCTTGACATCAGTGGGGTGACAAGATTCGAGGGTCTTAGACACAGCCAATTCCCGCTGTGATCACTAAGCAACAGTAACAGAACACAGTCCGTTCTCTCCCTGTGCCAGGCACCCTGTATGCATTATTTTATTTACTCTTCCCCAAAACTCTATGAAATAGGGAGTATTACTACTACACTGGATGAATGACTCATGGAAGAAGCTATAATATAAAGTCCCCAAATAAAAATACCATACAAATAATTTCTGAAATATATCAGACACTCCCCCACCATCTTGGTTCTTTCAAAGACTTTTGAGTAGCTGAGTGAGTGGGTGTCTCCTTAGAGGATGTCAGTTTTTACATAACACATATAATTAAGCCCGGGGCATATTTATTTGGATACACCAGGAGCTTGGAAATCCTGTTAAAAGTTGGGCCTGTGCTTATGGAAAACCTCAAGCAACTCGAAGCAGTGGCCCCCAGCCTGGCAAAGCTTCCTTATTCCTGGCCTGGGGACAGGAGCTTTGGGCAGCAGCCTCGCAGCCCATCAGTGTTCACTCTTCATCCTGGTCCAGCACCCACGTCCATGCTGCCCCACAGACTGCTAGACAAATATGCAGGGCAAGCGCTCCGTGCAGCCTGTGCCCTAATTGCTAAGAAAGGAGCCAAACTGGGGAGGGAGGAAGGAAGAGAAGACTTTTTAAAATGCGTATGGCCTACTCAAAGGATTTTCTGTAGGAATGAAGAAGAGTGAAGACTAGTGTTTGAATGCCTATGTTTCTTTGAAAATAACAGCCTTATTGAGATACTTTTCACCTACCATACAATTCACCCCTTTAAAGTGCACAGTTCAGTGGTTTTCAGTATACTCACAGGGTTGTGCGACTGTCACCACAGTCAGTTCTAGAACATTTTCATCACCCCAAAAAGAATCCCCACCCCCACTGATGGTCACTCACCGTGTCCCCCTAAGCCTTCCCTCCCCCAGCCCTGGACAACCACCAGTCTACTTTCATGAATGCCTGTCCTAGTGCTTGCCTACAGATATTCGCTGTGACATTTTAGCCCAACCATATTAAATAATGTTTAATATATAGATAATTTCTTCAAATAGCTGAAACTATTCTGTTAATTATGAGAGCAACTCTTCTGCTGATGGACAAGCAAGTTGCTGTTGATGCATTTATGAAGTGGTTTTTTCCTTTCATATACATGACTACAGTCAAAAGATTCTAGGGCTTCCCTGGTGGCGCAGTGGTTGGGAGTCCGCCTGCCGATGCAGGGGACGCGGGTTCGTGCCCCGGAGGATCCCACATGCCGCGGAGCGGCTGGGCCCGTGAGCCATGGCCGCTGAGCCTGCGCGTCCGGAGCCTGTGCTCCGCCACGGGAGAGGCCACGACAGTGAGAGGCCCGCGTACCGCAAAAAAAAAAAAAAAAGATTCTAGAAGTGATTGTAGATAGGGCGTGCAAGCAAAACCTGATCCATCTGTTCATTCAGAACCAGCATTTGCACTTACAGGAATATGTCCTAAGGTAATTATCAGCCAGAGTCAAAAGAAGCCTGGACACAGATGTTGTTCATGATAGAAAAACAGATGGAGACGGTTTAATCGTCCATTGTCAGAACAGTTAAAGAAATTACTATACAGCTATTAAAATATGTGCACTTACTGCCAGAAGATTGGTCTGTGACAGGTTGTTAAGTCAAAGAAGCAGGCTACGAAACAGGATGGGTACCAATCTCATGTTTTATAATTATGTTTTTGCACATGAGAACATGTGCATAGAAAAAGGGATAGAACACTGTATACCAAAACTGTAAACCAGCCACTGCTGTATAGAGGGATTGCAGATGATTCCTTACGACCCAGAGTGTATATTTTGACAGTCAGCCTGTGTTCGTTTTAGAATTAGAAAACAGAGCTATTTTGAGTTTGTGTCCAAATAACTGGAATGAAGACACAGGGAGTGAAAGTTATGGCAGACAGATTTGATTCTAAGAAAAACTGATATTTTCCCATGACCTCTTATCTCTTCCCTTCCATGAAACTTGGTTCTTTCCCTCAGCTGCTTTTTATGTGGTCCCCTTTCCCCGAAAATGGACTTTGCATCTCTTTTTACAGAATCTCCCATCTCCCTTCTCCCTTTTAAAGCCTTGCTGCAGAAAAATTGCCCAGTGAATAATGAATGCTGAAGTGTATTTGATTCTCCCACAGAGTAATTAAGGATAACCCATTGTGTACCTTTAAAAATGACTGAAAGCTAATGCTATTTTCATCAATACCATGTTAATGCAGTTTAAGCAAATTGCTAAATGTTAAGTGACATTTCTATTGAAGGATCACTTTAACCCCCTCAAGAGTGGCACAGCTGAATTATTGTAAGAATAATGAAGTATAAAGAAATATAGCACTTTAGTAAAAGATGCTTACTTGGACAGTTGTGAAGTACAAGGGTTACTGTTACCTGGAATTTTCAGTTAGTGTTTTGAGTTAGATCCTTTTTTTTTTTTTTTCATTTCAATGCCTCCTCCAGGGCAGGTTCAGACCACCCAAGGACAAACTTTACCTTGGTTCTGACCTTGGTAATGTCTTGCTAGGACGGATCAAGGAAAGAATGAGAACAGTTAGATTAAAATTTATGCTCTGACCAGTCCAATGTTATTACAGATTTCTGGTCCACCACCACCTACACTAACAGCCAAAATAGCCCCTGAACTAATCCAGGTAAGAACCTGAACTCACCTTTCTAGCTACTGACGAAAGTTAAGCTTGTTTACATGGGGTTTGTCTTTCCAAATCCTTGTCATTTGACTCAGATTTGGACAGAAAGCATTAAACCAGATATGCCAACAAAAGATACTGCTCAAGGGCCCAACTTGTAAGGAAAGTAAGGAAGCCGTTAAATAAGCAAAGCTTTCACAATCGCCATTCCCCAAAGGCAATTTTGTGGAGGTTGTGATAGAAATTCCTAAGGATTCAGTAACTAGGCTCTTACAAACCTGAAAAGGGATACTCTCTCGGGTTTATACTTGAGGAACAAGGGTCAAAGAAAGAGAGAAATTTTTATCATTTCCCAGGAAAGGGCAGAGCCAATTTTGCCTGAGTAGTTCTGTGATATGAGGAACAGAAATACGTTCTCTCTCCAGGAATTCTCCTATGAATTACGACACCCCCTGGCTCCCCTTTCTGCACTTCTGGGTGCATCTCTTCAAGGTTTGGCCCAAGAACTGGGAATGCAGAGAGAAGAAACAAGTTCTCTTCTCTGAGATGCTGTTGAGGCCTGCAGAGATGGGAAAGAAAAATCTCACCCGGTTAGATGCTTTCCACAAACTCTGCTTGGGGCCTGGGCCATGCGTTGACAGACTTGAGAGACAATTTCCTTTGTAGCCTTGGGGCACTAGGAACAAGAAGAGTCCAGGCCTTTCTCTTGCTGGGGGATACCTGTCTGTCCTCCATGAGTTCAAAGAGTCCTAGAGACTGTGGGTTCTGTTTTGTTTTGATTCCAGATGGGAGAAGCGGCTCCACCAGGTCCCCTGGACAGGGCTAAGAGCTTCGATGGCTTCACAGTTGCACCGCTGGCAACGTACATGCCGCTGTTCAGGACAAAGGGCTTAAGGATCAGATCGCTGGGCAGGCCAAGGACTCCAAGGCCATTTTAGACCCTAACAGGCCCGTGGGACAGTTCAGGCAGCTAAGCCCGGGGCACTGCTTCCTCTAGTGCCCTTGGCCAGGATCTGTGCGTCCTCTGAAACCCCCAAAAGTAGAGCCAAGCACAGAAAGCTCGGCTGACTTCCAAGGCACTTTCATCAGGGGGCAAAACAAGAGAAAGCAGACTGCTGGTTCCATGTGAATCAACTGACCCTGTGTAATCCCCCCGGGGATCCGAGGGCAGGATTCTCCAGAGCTGCTTTCCAGAAACCTGGCGAGGCTGCCCACTGCTTGCCGGCCCTGCTCTGCGGCACTTAACAAACACCTTCTCTCCGCACCTGCTGGCCTCTGCCGCTCACCTCCAGGTCATGCCAAATTGTCTTAACTCTAATAAGCATCTGTTTGCTCTGTCCGTTCTCAGTGTGCCGAGAGTACGTCCCTGCCAGTCCAGACACCCAAGGGCTGTCAGGGGTTTGGGTCGGCTGGAGAGGCACCCCCCGTGCCATCCCAGGACCCACCTCTGGGACACAGAGCAGGACCCAGACACACGGCGCCAGTCAGACTCGGCTTGGGGGATGATGGCAACAAGGCGCTTCTTTGACCTCCAGCAACCCAAAGCAACCCAAAGCTGTTTGGAGCATTTGATCCCACTCCCCTTTTTTTTTTTTTTTTTCTGTACGCGGGCCTCTCACTGTTGTGGCCTCTCCCGTTGCGGAGCACAGGCTCCGGACGCGCAGGCTCAGCGGCCATGGCTCACGGGCCCAGCCGCTCCGCGGCCTGTGGGATCCTCCCGGACCGGGGCACGAACCCGTGTCTCCTACATCGGCAGGCGAACTCTCAACCACTGCGCCACCAGGGAAGCCCTGGTCCCACTCCCTTTTTATGACCCTTCATAACCTTCCCCCTGGGTCTGTAGCTCTGAGCCTCCCTTTCTCCTCCGTTCTCTTCATGCTCCAGTAATTAACGAAAGTTCTATCTCATTGACCGCACAGATGCTCCCAGCTCTTCTCACCCTCAAATCCTGCTCCTTTCTGTGGCTCCTCCCCCTCCACCGTCACCCCTGCAGCTTTGCTTTCAGTACCTCAGACCCTCCCGCGGACCCCCGCGTGCCCCTGCCTTGGGGCCCCTCCTCCTCCACGCCACACAGGCCTGGACAGTGGCGAAGCCCCACACTTGCTCCCGCAGGCGGGGGAGAACTCGCAGGCGGGGTCTTAGCTACTCTTCGACGGGCTCGCACTTCCCACATAATCATGCATTTCAGACAAGTCACCCAATTCCTCAGCTAGAAGATCAGCAGATGGTAGAATTGGAAAGAATTGTATAAAGGGCCTCTGATCTAATTTCCCACCAAACAAATGCATCCCTTATGGCGTGACAGAGACCTTTGCCCTGTGTAGGATAACTTCCCAGTCCCATTGTTAGACATACTGTCTAGAACTTAAGCCTGCTGCTCCTAATTTTTCTAAACTACTACTTCTCAAACTGTGGTCCGGGGACCTGCTTTCAGGCCTTCTGTGAGGCCCTCACTTCTCTGCGTACAGAACTGTGTGAGGCCAGATTTTCTTCATACCCTTCAACAAAAACGAGATTTCACCAGATTGACTGCAGGAACTGACATCAGATTCTAGCTGCCTTCTATTATGTCAGACACTGAAGAAATGTGCCACTCTTCTCACTGAATGCTTTTGTTTCAGAAAGCATTTTTCATAAAAAATGTTAGAATAGATAGGTCTATTGTTATTTTTAAGTGAATAAATAGTAAAATAGATGGATAGTTAATACTCTGTTTCAGATGAGAGGATGCACAGTTTTAATTTTTTTTTAAGATTTAATTAATTAATTAATTTATTTATTTATTTAATTGGCTGCGTTGGGTCTTCCGTTGCTGTGCACGGGCTTTCCTTAGTTGCAGCAAGCGGGGGCTGTTCTTTGTTGCAGTGCGAGGGTTTCTCATTGCAGTGGCTTCTATTGTTGTGGAGCACAGGCTCTAGGCATGCAGGCTTCAGTAGTTGTGGCACACGGGCTTCAGTAGTTGTGGCTTACAGGCTCAGGAGCGCAGGTTCAGTAGTTGTGGCACACGGGCTTACTTGCTCCGCGGCATGTGGGATCTTCCCGGACCAGGGCTCGAACCCGTGTCCCCTGCATTGGCAGGCGGATTCTTAACCACTGTGCCACCAGGGAAGCCCTTTAATTTCTAATATAAGAAAAATCAGTAGATGTAGCCAACTCAAACAGAGGCTCTTTGGGGGTCTTCAACATTTTTAAGGGCATAAATTTGTGAGCCTTTCAAATATATGAAAGTAGCCTTCACGTCCTCCGTTATGTCTCATCTTTTCTGGGATAAATTTCTCTCATCCCTCCAACAGGTCCTTACGTGACTCAGCATCACACCCTCGAGCTAAACCACAGCCTGTCAGTGAGTGGGAACAGAGCACACAGAGCAGGACACGATGCCTCAAGGGCTGTGCCCGGGGAATTGCCTCTCACCCTAAACACTCTGGTTCCATGAAAACATCCCAAGTTCCTTGTGGGGGGGAGGTTCTGTCTCATCATCAGCTCATCTCCTACTGAACTGGCAATCACTCAAGTTCCCAGGGTCTTTTCTCAGGTATTTCTACAGAAGCAGGTCACCCCAATCCTGTAGTCTTCTTGAATCTTAATTCTGTCATTGAATATACTAACCATCTTCCAACTTCTCTGTCATCCACCAAATTGATTAACATGCCACCTATCTCCCTTCCAGTCACTGATAAAATTACATCACATGGGACAGCATTTCATGAGCCCCATTAAATATCCCATCTGTGTTTAGGGCAAACCATTAACAGACCCAGGCAGCTATGTATGGACCTAATGTTGTCGTCAGCCTCAATATTTCATCCTCTCCTCCACGGGACACTGAACTTATGACCCCGAGTGATTCCTGCTTCCTCCTCCCACTATGCTTTCTGCCCACAGGTGTAACTTGACACGTCCCCAATTTAAACCACCACTTCCACGGCAGGGGAACTGTTCTTTAATTTAAAAAAAATTTACTGAGCGTACTATATGTCAAACACTATGCTGTTAGAACTACAAAGATGACTCAGATATTTTCAGATTCTAGAATTCTGGGGCCTCCTCCAGCCCCCACAGGCAGACCCCCGCCCCTCCTACCGGGACCCTCTGAGACGGGACTAGAGTGACTGAAGCTAAACTCGGGGACTTTTCCTTGGAACCATCCTGCTGCTGCCTGGTTTCACGGTCCCATGAGCTCTGTTTGATCAGATAAGCTTCACTGGCCTGGAAACCTAACAGTGGAGTTGATGTTGTTTCCATAAGAGGCTGCCAAACAAATATTCCACACGGAGCTATGGAGGGAACCCACCTGTAAACCCGGGACTGCTGACGCATCGCCGGCGTGACAGCCCGTGCCCAGGACCTCTGACTGTCCTCGGCCTTCTCTGACAGCCCTTGTGCGTCGGGCCGCAGGCACGAGGCTCCTTTGGCACAGCTGCAGCTGCTCTCCGAGTGCCCCCATCTCACCGCAGCCAGAGAAAGTTCTCCAAGGGAAATGTGCAGCCCCCGGGGCATGAAGCCGGGCCCCGGAAGGGAGGTGTGCAGATTCCCCCGGCTCCAGAGGCTGCTGTCTCTCAGACGACCACCTCCTCCTAAAAACTGCACTGAGAGTCACCGGGGAGAAGCCGGGGGGCTAAAGGGTCACCTGTGCTTCTGCCCCATAAAATTTGAGAGCCCTAAGGGCCTCCCTTATAGGGGGCTCCCGCTTGGGTCCCGGGCTGGTGACTTCCAGATGTGCAGGGAATAGAAGGAGCTGTAACCAGTGCAAAGGTCGTCACGGATCTTGAAACAGGAATGTTCTGGGCCCTCACGCTTCGTGTGCGTTACAGGTGTAGTTCCAGGCCTAGCTTTTCCGTGGCCTCACCCAGTACCCTGAGACGCTGAAGCGACCATGACGCCTCCCGTGTGATAAACAGGTGGTGATTACGTGCAGGTGGAGCCTGCCTGCCTGGGCTTCACGTTCTGCTCTGCCACTCCCTGTGCGTCTGTTTCCTCACCTGTAAAGTGGGATCACAGCTGTACCTGACCCACAGGGTTATTGTGACTTAATCCTCAGAAGGCGCTTGGTCAGTGCGTGTTCAAAATCAATACCTCTCTTAGACACTGACTGCACCTAGAAGATGACTGAGCCAGGATTATCACAGAAATAATTAGCTGTTTTTTTACGAGCACCTTTTACACTTTTCAGAGTGATTTTATACACATTTACCTTCGTGTGAGGCAGGGCAGGAGAAGTCCTTATGAGCTCGGCTTTACGCAGGAGAAAACTGGAGATCAGAGAAGGTAGGCTAGCCCCCCAGACCCCCAGCTAGTGTTTTGGTAGACTCAGGACGGGTCTTCTGACTTGTTTTCCCCACACCACGCCCTCAGACCTCAACACCAGAACACAAATGTTCTCACAAATCTACTTCCCATTACTACCAAATCCCAAAACACCAAGTCTGAGCTGTTCAAATATTTTTTCAGCCTTTGGCTTTCGGATGAAAGCGATTTGGTTCAAACTTGTCCCAAACAAATGAAAGTGCCATGGACAGAAGGACAGGCCTCCAGGACAGGAGTAAGAGGCCTGAAAATCCCTCATGTCAGAGAACTGTTTATCTCCTGCCAAAGTAATAGAGCCTCCAGCATTCTAATCTTTCCTCACGTCCAAGGGTGCTGAAAGCCTAGGGCAAAAACTGAGACGGCACCAGCACCTTTTTTTAAGGAAAAGGGCAAAGCGCATATTTTTACCAGTAGGTGGCGATAGAGTAATGAGGTTAAAGAAGCTGAATGTTTAAACATATACGTCATAAATATTTTGAGTTTGGAGATCATCCCACCCAAACTGCTAATGTTACTCAAAAAGGAACTGAGGTTCCTCGAGGGCATGTGACTTGCGCAAGGTCCTACACCTGGTTAACAGCTGAGCCAAATTAAACTCAGTTCTCACCATTAACCCAGAACCTGCAAGAACAGACTATCTTTCAAAATAGCCTGGCATCTTTTAATCATGCAAAGGAAAATATCACTTCACTTGAGTGTGTTAATAATTGCAGTGTGCTGGAAAGCTGATGGCCTTTAAGAAATGAAACAGTTTGTTACGCTCTCAGCCTTGAGAGCTAAAGGCAAGGGGAGAGGGGAGGGAATGGGAGAGGGAGAGAAACAGCCATTAGGGTGTCCTTACGAGGCTTCCTAATATGTTTGTGCTGCCTCTGAGCCCCTCCCAGCCATAATTCTCCAAAAGAGATCAGGGGGATTGGGTAAGAATCTCCCCTTCCCGACCACCGCTGCCACTTCATCAGCACAGGTTCGTGGTGAAGGGCATTAAACAGATAGGATGCCAGGTGCCACTTTGCTCTATTCTGCTTGAGGCACACCATGAGAAGCAGAGCCTCAGGAAATGAGTGTACTGCCTGCTCCCTGAAGGGGCCAGATTTGTTCTGTGTGGTTCCAAGGAAAGAAACACAAACAGTTGGGTAAGGCAAACGTACCCAGAATGATGCTGGGCATATTCTGGGTGCTTATTGAGTGTGACGGGTAGATGGGTGGATGGAAGGATGGATGGATGGATTAAGATTTCATATTGATACAATGAAAAGTCTTCTCAAAGTCTCAGTAGTCCAAGAAGAAATGCACTACTTTAGTTGCGAATGTAATGAGTTCCCTGTCTCTGGAGGGATCCAAGCACCAGCCAGCCACTCGCTTAGGTAGAGATGTTATTGAAGCAGGTTAGGAGGTTGGTTCAAATTGAATGAGCTTTTAGGTCCCCTTGAATTCCAGGATTCCTATTATTCCGTGATTCTTGGTGCATAGGGAAAGGAAGAAAAGAGTAAAGATGTTTTCGTCTTTGGCTTTAAGAGCTTTAAATGAGAAAATCCCACAGATTTCAGGTTGCTTCATCCCAAAGTCTGGTCTCCTGCTTCTTTACTGAACTTTCTGCCACAGTTAGAAAACATTATCATCCTGGCAGTTCCCTTGAGAGCTTCTGCCGGTTTCATCTAAGTAATGAGTTTGTTTCTTTTTAATTTTGAAAAGCAGGGGAACCTGAATTGTGGAAACCTGGATCGGTGCTTCTAGATGCAGGTAATTATGCAGCCCCTCCTCCTGGCCGTGACTAGATCAAGATTCGTACAGCAGGTGGCACAGAGACTAATCTCAGCTAGAGAAGGCTTTCCAACAGTGTCACCTCCGACATTAGGGTCTGGTGACCATGCGAAGGGCCCACTGAAGCTCCTACAGGGAGGCCTGGGTAAGGGACAAGACTGGATCACTAAGAGGGAAGGAAATGTGAAGACAAAAAAGCAGAAGGGAGTGAGTTCCAGGCCCCCAAAATGGGTTAAACCCTCACTCCGTCTGGGAGCACACTTTGACTTCCTTCTGTTTCTTCTTCCTTCTTTGCAAGTGGGATTTGGGTTTTCCCTTCACATGAATGAATGTTGTTCCCTGTTTACTGCGTTAAGTGTTTGAAACTCCAACAGCAAATGCGGCCTTCTGACTCTTGGTTCAAGGGCAGATTTTGCTGGTGGGTTGGGGTTGGGGGGAGATGGAGGAAAGGACTCCGGCCTCTGGACATGTATTTCTTCCCCTCCCAGAGCTCCTGGATGAGAAATGCCATTCGTGAATTTTTTAAATGATGTGAGGAAGTGGGATGAGCAAGCTGACCTTTAATGGGAAGATGAACTCATGTGCTTTGCAAACTGGAAAAACTAACAAGCCAGGAGAAAGCTCACCCCAGCCAGGAGCGAGCAGAGCCCTTAGCACCCTCCTCCACTGGGGGAGAGTCTCAGTGGGCGCTACCCAGCATCCCAGAAACGGGGAGACTCACTTCTGGTTGGTGCTGCAAGTTTCACTCTGCCCAAGAAACTCATTGGCCTTACCAAGCCTAAAGAGACTCGTATTTATTGTCTTTATTTCCTTATATGATATATTTGTGAACTTGGCTCCCAGGTAAACAGCTCTAAAGAAGACCCCTGAGGCTGAAATTCAACTCACATACACCCCCTCTCAAAGCCCTAAACCCTTTTGCATCTGTACTCTGGTCTCAGACTGCTGGAGGGGAAGGGAAGCATTATAGACCCTCTCATTTGAGTTGCTTGTATCTCATCTCTTCCCCTCCAGTCTACACCCAACCCCCATTAGACTGTCCTCGGTCTCACTCACCTTTGTTCATCAACTCAGTCACTGAATGTTGACTGAGGACCACAGGAAAGGTTCACGTGATGAGTGAGACACGCGCCCTGACCGCAAGATTTTCAGAATTTTACAGAGGGATAATTTACACTGGCAAAGCGCTTAATGCTTTCAGATAAGGAGACTATGGCTGTCTCCTAACGGGCAGTAGGGGACCAATCTCAAGTCTCCTGACTTCAAATGCCTGTAAGCACCCAGGGGAGTGCTGTGTCTCTAGTAGGCTGTCGGTAAGCATTCATTCTTCTCTCTTAAGATGGGTGTGTTATGGAGAAGAGCACACTTAGTAAGCCAAGCCCCCTGAGCTGAGTGTGAATATCCATTTTGTCCCCATCCCTGGGGTGAGGCCAGATGCTTCCTGTTCTTGTAAGTCACCAAAAGTTTTACTGCTCTTTCCAGGATTTGTTCCAAAAAAAGAATTAAGCACACAGTCTTTGGAGCCAGTATCCCAGGGAGATCCAAGTAAGTTAATTGACAACTAGAAACCCATAGTGGCTTTGACATCTGATCTGCTCTCTCTCCCCTCTCCCCACTCACTCCCACCCTAACCCGCCTCTCTCCTACCCTGGATCTATTTATCTCCTCTCTTCTGTCACTTTGTTCTAAGGGGAAAGGGAAGCTTTTGAAGGATTTACACTATCTATGTGCAAGAGGGGGAGAGGATCAGATGTTTAAAACATCGCTATGGCAACAGAGTGGGGTGGGGTGGGGCGACAAGGAGGATGAAAGGAGGAGACTCGCTTGCCAGCGAGGACGGTGGTCCAGCGGAGATGATGGTACACAGAGCTCAGAGAGGGAAGCGTAAATGGAGAGAAATGGGCAAATTCAAGAGATAGAGAAGGAAGAATCTAGAGGGTTAGAGGTAGAAGTGCAAGAGAGGGAGCCGTTAAAGATGATTTGGACAACTAGGGCAAATGGTGCTGCCATGAGGACCACTGGGGACCGAGCACATTGGGGCAGGAGGGTGTTTACATCTATCATCTTCTGTAAGACGTTTGGTCTAGCAGAGAGTTAACTACCCAGATCTGACATTCTGAAAGGACAGCCCAGCCAGAAATTTAGAGTTGGAAAATGATGAGCCATAGTTCAAAGTCAAAGCTGTCAGAACAGAAAATGTGACCTAGGGAGACAGGATAGAGTAAGAAGAAACAGACGACTTAAACCTGAAGACCTTTAAGACTAACTCGGTGGAAGAGAAGCCACCTGAGGATACCAGAAAGAAGGGACCAGAGAAAAAGAGGAAAACTGGGAGGGAGCTGTGTGTTGCAAGCCAAGGAGAGCACCTGCAAATTCTCCCAGAAAGTTGCGAAAAGTCAGCCACCAATGGGCTGTGAGTCTCAACTCACCTCTGGGTGAGAATCACCTGAAGACATTTTTTTTAACTTTTTTTGGGGGGGGGCGTGGACCATTTTTATAGTCTTTATTGAATTTGTTGCAATACTGCTACTGTTTTATGTTTTGGTTTTTTGGCCGCAAGGCATGTGGGATCTTAGCTCCCCGACCAGGGATGAAACCCACAACCCCGGCATCGGAAAGCGAAGTCTTAACCACTGGACCACCAGGGAAGTCCCACCTGAAGACATTTTTAAAAATGAAAGATATCAATTCCTGCCTCATACCTACTGAATCAGTCTCTCCCTAGATCTTGCTACTCAAAGTGTGGTCTGAGCACCGGCAGCATTGGTATCACCTGGGAGCTTGCTAGAAATGCAAAATCTCAGACTCCCACCCCCCACCCCCACCCCGGCCGGGTCTACTGAATCAAGCAATTCCTTTGCATGCTAACCCTTGAGAAGCACCGCCTGGAGTGATTCCCAGGCATCTTTATTTATTGAAGCTGCATAAGCAACTCTGATACATATCTAGGGTTAAGAAACACTGGCCTAATATACTGGCCAACAAAAAGCATTAATCTATAAACTTGTATCACGTTGAAGAAAACCAAAGCAATTAAGAAAATTAGTAGATTGATGACTGTAGACACTCTGTCTTACCTTTTCTTCCTCCTGCTACAACCTCAGTGACCGTAATAAATCGCTCATGCTGGACATTTCATAACCCAGTACTGTCCTTTCGTATTGCTGTTGTCATCTTCACATCAGCATGTTTTTATGTCTGTATGAGAAAGCCACTAGGGTCTCAGTGAGCACATGCCCTGAGCGGGAGCCATTGTCATTAAAACATTCTTGGGAAGGAGGAGCAAAGGTGATCCCAATAACAGCCAGCAGGCTAATGAGTGAAGAGAACAGAGGAAACAGAGAAACACCTCACCTCCTCAAAACCTCCTTAAAACACAGTTCAAGATGTAAGAAATAAGGAGAGGGACTTCCCTGGTGGCACAATGGTTAAGAATCCGCCTGCCAGTGCAGGGGACACGGGTTCGAGCCCTGGTCTGGGAAGATCCCACAGGCCGTGGAGCAACTAAGCCCGTGCGCCACAACTACCAAGCCCGTGGGCCACAACTACCGAAGCCCGTGTGCCTAGAGCCCGTGCTGCGCAACAAGGGAAGCCACCACAATGAGAAGCCCACGCACCACAACAAAGAGTAGCCCCTGCTCGCCGCAACAAGAGAAAGCCCACGCGCAGCAAAGAAAACCCAACGCAGCCAAAAATAAATTAATATTTTAAAAATAAGGAGAAAAAATGGTCTAGGAAGAACTAACATAGATGCTACAAAACACGTACGCTTCTTCATTTAAAAAGAAAATCCCCCGTGGCCCTTACTGTAATTGTTATTTTTTTAAAAAAAGGTTTTCATTTAAAAAGGCATATTGAACTATAATCTGCTGACATCTGAAGGAAAACCTCTCTTCAGGGGTGCTTCTCAAACTTTAATGTGCATAGGAATCACCTGGGGATCTTGCTAAACTGAGATCCGATTTTATAGGTCAGGGTGGAGCCTGGGAGTCCGTCCACATTTCCAGCATAGGTGCCAGTGGGCGGCAAGCCCTAAAGAGCACCACTGCCACCTGCTGGCGGCAATTCACATCGCAAGCCCAGACATAGGAAAGAGGGTTGGCCCTGTGTGGGGAACCTGCCAAGCCGTAGAGCAGTTCTGCTTCTCTTTTGCTTTAGCCCAGGCTTTAGTGGCATCTCTAAACTCCGCTCCTTGATTTTATTTGCTTCTTCGAATCTTCATCTCGAGGAGCATGCTTGAGCATAGACAGTTTGGGGTCAGCAAAGGACGGGGGAAGCCAGCTGAACAGGAAGAGACGGCAGGCCCTGACCATCCAGGCACACAGGGTCTAAAAGCTTGCGAGGTCCCTAGTGAGCCGAGGCACTGATTCTAGATGGAGCGAGTCAGCCAGGCCCAGAGAGGCCCCTGTCATCGCCTACTTCTCTGGTTTTGATTGCCATGCACCACAGCAACAGAACAAAGCAAGTTCTCAGAACTTTTCCCCTTAACCTGCTCGCTCTGTAGTATCACTCTTTACTAAATATTTCTCATCAATTCTGCTTAAAACTGTATCAACTCATGTTCATTTCTTGCTTTCATTAAAAATATATATCCCTCCCTGCCACGGAGCTTCTCCTTTTGGGGAATGGGAGGACCCCAGTCCCATGGAAGCAACACAGTGCAGAGAACAGAAGTCGAGAGCAGCCTCATGGGCGATTGTGTGGCAGCTTAGAGATGCAGGCTGGTCTGGACAGCTGCACCCTTCCCACACAGGGCAGAGCTGGCCCCCGTGTCCTCCTGGACACTCCAGTCCAGAAACTTCTAATTTTACTGTCTCTCTTTTTCACCCACGGAACTCTGCTTTGAAATATTTTTGTCTCCCAAATTGCAGTTGTTAAAAGAACTAATTCCTCATTTTTTGTTAATCAAGGGACTATATAGCTCCCAATAAGAAACTTCTGATCAGCATTGAATAATCAGTTTTATCATCCTGAGATGATATAATTTCAGTCGAGAGCAAAGAAGACACCAACTTGGACTTCCCTGGTGGCGCAGTGGTTAAGAATCCACCTGCCAATGCAGGGGACACGGGTTCAAGCCCCGGTCTGGGAAGATCCCACATGCCGTGGAGCAATTAAGCCCTTGCGCCACAGCTACTGAGCCTGCGCTCTAGAGCCCGCGAACCACAACTACTGAAGCCCGCGCGCCTAGAGCCCATGCTCTGCAACAAGAGAAGCCACCACAATGAGAAGCCCGTGCACTGCAACGAAGAGCAGCCCCCGCTCGCCGCAACTAGAGAAAGCCCACGTGCAGCAACCGAAGACCCAACGCAGCCAAAAATAAATAAATAAAAAAGACACCGACTTCTACTTGCTTACGTGGCTTTCCATCAATTCCTTTCAGCGTCTGAAAGTTTGAACCAGCTTGCAGGCCCACCATCCCCCCGCCTTCATCCTAACCTTCATCTACTTGCAGAGGTCCCAAGATCCTAACCAGAGCTGTCCTAGTATTTATTACAACTAAAAGAAGGGGCAAAAATCTAAGGTAGCTACAAATAAGAACAGGTATCTGTTGATACAGGTGGATAATTTCTATGGTTGCCCCACCCAGGGAAGTGAAGGATAAGATAAGTATGCATTTCTCAATCTACACTTCCTGCCCTGCCCTCAGCACTGGCCCTGCAGATTCTTCCCACCTTTATAGAGAGCCAACACACAATTCTAAAAAGTTAGGATGAGAGTAAAAGACCATAAGCTCCAGGGACTCAGTCTGGGTGAATGCCCGCATCTGGGGGTCTGCACTTATATGGTCTGAACTAGGAGACCATTCTGAGGGCCTTCTTAGACTTGACTGGGAGGTCCCTGCTTCTGAAGTCTGTAACTGTGGCTGATACAGAGACTTCTACAACAGTCATGGAAATAAGTACCAGCCCAGTGTCCAGGACCTTGGTGCCCCGTGAAAATCAGTTATGGATATACATAAATAAGTATACCTTGCATCTTGCTACTTATTTTTTTAACTTTCTTTTCCTTGGCATCTCAGGGGGCTCTGGTGGAGGGAGCGGGGAGTGAGCATTGAATGCAATGAGAGAGAAGCAGAATAACAGAGTCCCTTTCCATTCCTTAGGCTGCAAAGTTGACTTGTCATTTTTAATTGATGGGAGCGCAAGCATTGGCAAACGTCGATTCCGAATCCAGAAGCAGTTCCTGGCCGACGTTGCCCAAGCTCTTGACATTGGCCCTGCCGGTCCACTGATGGGTATTGTTCAGTATGGGTAAGTGCTGCTCTGAATTCAGAAATCAAGGGATGTCCCATGCTTAATTTTGTGCCAGAAAAAAATACCGACACATCCTAGAGCACAGCAGACTCATCCCCTTCCCTGATACAAATGTAAATGAAAGAAACCGAAGCAATCCAGATGCCGCTGAAGAAATCTGAGGCTTCCAGAAGGAGGGACAAGTTAATCCACACTTGAAAGTAAATGGCATTTGCACTCCTGACTGGTAGAGAGAATATGTTTGGGAATTAAGAGAGCCGAGTTCAAGTTTTTGCTCAGCCAATAACAAGCTGCGTGGCCTTGGGCTAGGCCTTCACCTCTCTCACGGTCAGTTTCCTCATCAAGGTTGGCCCCCTTTCAACCCTATTAGAGTATTTGTTTGAGGGGCTCCTGTGCTCCACCTATAGGTGGGATGCCCAGAAAACACGGTGCTCTAGGTTCTCTGGACAACCTTAGGCCTCTACACTGGTACTGGGAAAGCTCCCCCGGCAATGGGGAGGACTGGGGTGGGGGGGAAGGGATGGCCCCCAGCACTCGCCCAGGTGACCGTCCCCAGTCCACTTTACTATTCTACATAGGGTAGAAATTGAGGGCGCAAACTACCATCCAATCTCAACTTTTCTCTCATCGGGGATAAGAAGTCAATCTTATTTCAGATGTAGTAGATTTCTCGCTAAAGCAGATACACAGATATCAACTGAAAATAGGCAATCAAAAGCGTAAACAAGCACAAATCTCAAATAACAGGTGGGCTTTTGATCAAGAGCCATTAAGGGCAGGATAACTGTCTCACTTTCCACAAAGGATCTCGGGCACAACCCGCCCGTCCTTCTCCCAGATCCGCAGCTTAGCCTCGGCCTTGGACACTAACCTAGGCCTTGGTACCTCCTGCTCAGAAGCCACAGTCTGAAAAGTAAAAAACACACACCTGACAACATCTGGGACCGTCTCTGGTCCCTGCAAATGTTTCCCGGGGACATCCCAGAACAGCGTTTTAACCGAGGTTGTTATGTCACAGACACTAGAATCTTTAGTTTTGAGATGTCCAAAGAAATAAAATGCTTTATTTTCATAAGAACCTATAATGTTTGTATTTTTAGAATTAAATTCCAATGACGTATTTAGCACTATCTTCTATTTCTGTGAAGGAAGATAGCTAAGTGGCACTTATATATAGTCAGAGCCCAATATATGAAAATAACCAATTGCTACACGTGTTAATTCTCAGTGTCGGATGTGCTGGAGGATTTTAACGTGAAATAGGAAAATACGTGGTTTGGGTCATTGTTTTCAAGACGTCAACCTATTTTCATTCCTGTGTTACTTTTTAAAGTTAGCAGATGAATAGCAGGCTTCTCTGGGGAGGAAATGTAAGCGTTTTAGTGCCAGATGTTCCCGGTCAGTTTTATTGGGGGGTTCAAAGCTTGGTATGTCATCTTGCATTCAAAATAGCTGCTTTAAAAGCTGTGTATACCAAGGTTTATAGGCGAATATGAAAATAAGGTGGTAAATATGTCAAGGAAAAGAAAAACGGCAGGAGCATTGTGTTGTGTGCTGATGGGAACATGGATTAAAGAACAAATGTAGCAGGGAAGGAAAAAATGCAATAAAGACCCCTTCCCCTCAAAAAGACATTTTCTCTCACGTGTCCCTAATGCCATCACCATCTACGGGGAAGAGTTTGCCTCCATGCTTTCCAATGTCACTTTCTAAAAATCCCTTCCCTGTTCATCTTTTTTTCCGTCCAGGGTCCTTATTCATTTAAAGCCCTTAAGGGAAATGTGTCTGTTTTCCTTTACTTTATGCTCATACAAACCGATCAGTCATCTTCACCCTCCTTCGGCCACGGGGTGGAGTGGAGAGCACAACGAACTGGTGACAGGACGTCTTGAGTTCTAGCCTTAGCTCCGCTGTGTGACCCTAAGCAAGTCACCTAACCTCTCCATGTAAGAGCTGCCATCTCTACAGTACAGGCGGGTCGGACCAGATGATTTATTAGGGCTCTGCCAGCCCTGCTGTTCTGTAATTCAGTGACTGGCTCTGTACTCAGAAGACATCCAATCAATGAATGCTGGGTGAACGTGCTGGGTGAGCATCCTCTCCCTTCCAGCCTCAGGTTCTGATTAGGTGGGTGAATGATCAACAATGAAATGATGGCTGCACAGAGGTTATACATCCGTCAGGGGAATGTGGGGAACAAAATCAGTTGGAGAGAGGCATTAAGAAGGTGTGAGGAGGCTGAAGGGGAAATCCACACACTCCGCTGAAATTGCTTTTATTTCAGCCACCTGGGTGGCTCCCATCCGGCCTTTCTTCAGCAAATGGTCTTAGTGCGAGAGAGGGCAGGGGGTGGGGTAGGAAAGGGTATGCGGGCAGAGGTCGACGCAGACATGGGGCCAGTGTTTCTGGAAAAGGGCTTTCCAGTGCTTGGCTGGCTGGGAAACTGATTCCTCTACTGGTACTTTGGGTTCTCACCGGATTCTAGTGCCCAGCTCACAACCACAGGGAATCAGCCCTGCTCTCTCAGAATCACAGAGCAATGGGGCCTTAGAAAGTTCCTGGTTCCACCTCCTCGTGTTACAATGAGGAGACAAGGCTCTAAAAGACAAGCCACCTTGGCAAGAACGAGCACTCAAGGTGAGACTGGGGTTGGAAAGGAGCTGGCCAAGGTTGGAGGACTCCCGAGCTCAGAATTTCTCCTGCTCTCGGGCCTCTCCCCTCTGTCACCGCTGCCGTGGGCCCACACAGGAGACTCCCCCCAGAAGATTCCTTCCCTTGGTTTTCCTTAGAGATGAGGCAGAACTTAGACTTTTAAATTTGGAATTTAGAAGACTCATACTATTAACAGGAAACAGAAGGCAAATAAGAAATAAAAATACGAGGATAAAAATGACCTGATGTACAAAATGCTCGTTCTGTATCCTGATCAGTAAGCATCCTACACAAAGATATTTTGGATGCTGGAAACAGAAAACCAACCCAGGCAGGTAGGTGAAGGGAGAGTGATGTCACAGGACTGGCAAGTCTTGGTCATTCCCTCCCTCGTCCTTTCCCTGCATCTCCTCGTCTCTCTGCTTGTCCAGTCCGTTCTCTCCTCAGTAGACAGCGTCATCCCCTGCCAGGCTCGTGGTTTCTGCTCCTCTGTAACTTCCCCCTTGCCCTGGCTGGGCTCCTAATTCTGGTCTGGACCAGGGGGAGCCCCCTCAGCCCCCGTGGTGCCAGCATGCTCCCTCTCCCACATCCCCCACCCGCACCTGCAGAGGCTCGGAGCCCAGGCCCGCGTTAACCTTTCAGCAACCACAGCGTTCCTTCCACAGTCATCACGCACCTCCAGTAAGAGACGCAGCGTATGACACAGACGCAGAGAGGTTGAGTGACTTCCCTAAGAACACACAGCTAAATGCATGACCACTGGGGAGAGGAGAGATGTTAAATCCTGGGTTAATCCCTAAAATGTCAAACCAAACTGACTTCAAGATTTTGCTCCTCTGCCAAGAAAGCTCCTGATAATGGAGGCTTTCCACCAGACTGAGGACAGAGACACGGCTGCAGACCAAGCCAAGGCTCAAGCCCCCATCTTGCACACATGTTCTAATTTACAGTTAAACAGCCAACATGCTCGTGATTGCGCTTACGACCAACAGGAACATTAAGAGGCCAGATGAAAGCATGGCCAGAGCAAGTCGCTGGTAGGTGAAGTCTAGCAAACAGAATAAAGAAGAGAAGCCGCTCGCATTTTAGCTACTTTTTTACTTCACAGCCCACCCAACTCAGCCCTGACCGAGCACCCTCAGCTGAGCCTCCCTTCCTGCCCCCCAAAGCGGGAAGGATGCCCAAGGGCTCCCGTGGATCAGCGGAGCCGCTGAGTGTGGGGCAACTAGAGTAGGGAGAAGAAACGAGGTGTCGGGTCTGGTGTGATGGGCAGAATAATGGCCGCAAAGCTGCCCACGTCTGGAACCCCCGGCTGCGTTACCTCCCAGAGCAGGAGGGGCTTTGTGGATGTGGTTAAAGTCAAGGACCCTGAGATGGGAGATGGTCCTGGATTACCCAGTGTCCCAGCTTAATCAGCTGAGTCCTTAAAAGCAGAGAACCTTTCCCAGCTATTATCAGTTGGAGGGAGATGTGACTACGGAAGATTAGTCGGAAAGATGCGACAGCTTTCTTTGAAGCTGGAGGAAAGGGGCCCTGACCAAGAAATGCAGGCTGAAAAAGGCAAGGCAATGACTCTCTCTCTCTCTCTCTCTCTCTGTCTCTCTCGAGCCTTCAGAAACGAGCAGAGCCCTGCCAGGGAGACCCAATTCGGGCTTCTGACCTCCAGAGCTATAAACTAAGTGTGTTGTTGAAGCCCCTAAGTTTACAACTGAGATAGGCAACTAATACACCTGGCAAGGAGGACCATTCTGTCACATTTCCTTGAGCCTGCAGCAAAGGAAGGAATGGGAGGGGCTGGGGCATGAGCCCCGGCTGGAGGGGGCCTGGGAGTTGCAAGTCTCAGCACCTCAGGACTTCAGAGCAGGAAGGGACTGCCCAGCCCCAACTTCACATTGTGATCCCCAGGGGAGCTTTTAGAGATGCTGATGCCTGGGCCCCATCCCAGCCCTATTAAACCAGAATCCTGCAAATACCCAGAAGCTGGTCTTTTCATCTATAATTCCAATCTGTAGCCAAGGTGAGAATCCCCAACTCCCCGAGAGGGCAAGGGACAGCTTGGCTTCCCAGGTGAGAGGGCAGCACCCGGCCGAGCACAGGTCTCTCCAACTGCTGCCCCGTCCTCTCCTCACGCCCTCAGCCTACACTGCCTTTACAGGAACAGCCACCTGACTGCCTGAGAGGGCTCTCCAGGGCCTACTGGCACTTGCAAAGAGCCCCCTGCCACTTCTCTCTCAAGGCAGGTGAACCCTTGAGCCACAGGCCTCGGGGACACAGTCTCAAGGCTGAATGAGCTGGGAATACAGCTCACACAAGAATCTTATGTTCCCCACCATGCGGTTCTCCCAGAGGGACAAAGGAAATGAGGACACTGCCCTTGACTTGCACCACTTCTACTCAACGGTTCCCCTTGACCCCCCATCGCACATCGCTGGGTCTTATCCCAGTGCCCCCCACCCATGCTGAGATCATTCTCCCTAGACCCCTGGACCATTCTGCTAGAGAAGCAGGTCGCCACCCCCATGCACATTAGAACCACTTGGGGAGCATCTGAAAATCCCAATGCCCAGACCCAACCTCAGATAGATTAAATCAGAATTTCTGAGTGTGGGACCCAAGCGTCATTCAGTTTTAAAACTCCCCAGGTGATTCTATTGCACAACCAGAATGTGAAGGCACAAATATTCCCACAGGGCTGTGCTCTCATCTGGTGAACCCTGTGTCCTGGGCCCCTCCTGTCTCCCTGCCAGGTTGCCACCCTAGGGCTACAGGAGCTCCATCCTCCTCCCTCCTCTCAGCCTTTCTTATGCCTGCTCCAGACTTCTTATTTATTCTTCTCCCTTCCCCTTATCACTGGCAGCCCCACAGCTGATTTTCTTGATTCTTACAGCAACCTCTAAGACATTGCCACTCAAAATGTGATCCATGGCCTCACCTGGGAGGCTGTTAGAAAGGCAGAACCTAGGACCTCACACCCAACCTGAAGAATTAGAATCTACATTTTAGGGACTTCACTTGTGGCACAGTGGTTAAGAATCTGCCTGCCAGTGCAGGGGACACAGGTTCAATCCCTGGTCTGGGAAGATACCACATGCTGTGGAGCAATTAAGCCCATGCACCACAACTACTGAGCCTGAGCTCTAGAGCCTGCAAGCCACAACTACTGAACCCGCATGCTGCAACTACTGAAGCCCATGCACCTAGAGCCCGTGCTCCATGAGAGAAGCCACCGCAGTGAGAAGCCCGTGCACCGCAATGAAGAGTAGTCCCCGCTCGCCACAACTAGAGAAAGCCCATGCACAGCAAGGAAGACCCAAGGCAGCCAAAAATAAATTAAAAAAAAAAAAGAATCCACATTTTAACAAAATCCCCAGGTGACCGGGCGAAACGGCTAAATTTGGGAAGCACCAAACACTGTGTCTGTTGCCAAGACATTCCGTGTCCCTGGACTTACATAGCCCAGCGACGTGGTAACAGAGAGCAAGCCAAACAGCCCCCTGGCTCCAGAGTAATTCTTAGATCAGATTACTCATCCACATTTCCTCCAGCAGGAAGACGCTTGCAGATTAATTTTCTATTTTTTGGTGGAGGGGTGGAATTATTGTTGCTAATTACCAAAAAGAAAACCCTACTCCTCTAAAAACAAAATTTGATTATAAGACTCTGTTCCACGTCTCTGATCCTAGGAAATGTGAGAAAGGCCAGTGTCCTTTCAAAAGGGGCTAGTTGTGCTAATTCCCTCAGCAGGTCGGCCTGGGCCCCATGCTCAGTCCTTTGTAGGGAGGGGCAGAATCATTTTCACTCCGAGTGGGTAATACCCTCAAGGGACAAGTCTGCCACCTGACCTGCAGCCAGCAGCATGTCCTCAGGCAACCAGGGTCACCCTAGAACATCCTCCTGAGTTCACAGGCATGGTTCACCTCAATGACTAAGTCCATGAATCATCACACTTCAGCATTAATTAAAAGGCTAAGGATAGTCATGTTATTTTATTGTCACCTTAAGGTGATGATGCCTTGTTGTAGGAAACAGTTTCAAAAGGTTCTTGTTATAGGGAATATGGTTAGTTAATGTGTCTCTACTGGCATAAAAATTCATTTGAGAGGCTCACTCTATGTGACTCAAAGCGTTATGGGGTAAACCAATAGACTCTGGGACTTTAACCAAATGGGAACCTTAGGACTGAAAGGGCCTCAGAAGTCCTCTAAAATCCAGGGCTTCCCAAGCTGTCCCAAGGATGGGATCCATCTGGATCCCTTATTTTAAAAAATCCCTATCCCCAGCCCAGACCTACTGAATTGAGTTTCTGCTGGGAGGAGACCCGGTAACCTGTGTAATTTAACAGGGTGGCTCAGGTGAGACGTGTCATCAGGGAAGCCTGGAGACCCTGATGTTCTGTCCAGTTCCCTGCCCCCAGGCCCCAGCCTTCCTAGGAATCACCTGTGCCCATCTTTAACAGGCGTTCTTTCTTCTCACACACTTGCAGGATAGTCCTTTCCTATTGCATGAATTATCCCTTTCTACGCATAGTCAAATGCTGGCTCCCTATCATTTCTCTTCATTAGTCTTAGCTCTTTTTCCAAACACAGAACAATTTGATATTTTCTCCTTGAGCTGTAAATCTTTATTTTCTTCTCTTAGTTTCAAAGGAAATCTTTGATATCACTGAGGGAAAAAATGTGTTTTCCTTTAATGAGATCTTCTAATAAAATTACAAATTAAAATGTTGCTTACATTAAAATATAGTGGCACATCTCTTTGAACTTTTAAAATAATCTTCATCTCTGAAAAGGCACCAGGCTAGGGGGTAGGGATTTTTTAAAATAAAAGTGTTCTCCTTTTATTAAAAAAAATCCCTACCCCTAGCCTGGTGCCTTTTAAATAAAAGGCCACCAGCCCATATATCCTAAAAAAGGACACATACACCCGTGTGCTCCGGTACTGAGAGCTGCCACAGTCTGCAGGTTAAAGACTTACCATTCATTCCTATAATTTAATTACATTACATTTTAACAAAGATTTATTGAGTGTTTACCACGGTCTAAGCGCTATGCCATTCGCAGGGGATACTAATGCAAAATTCATCGAAGTGGTCTGATTACATTTGCCTGTAAGTCCCTTGGTGGGTGAGCTCTGCGGCTTTACTCCTAATCGTCATTTTAGCAACTGGAAAGAGTTTCAGAGGTCCTCTGATCCAACCTTTCAGTTCACTAAAAATAAATAACTGTGATAGAGATTCTGTTCTTTGGGACTTCACCAGCTAGTAAGGGAGGCGATATTTTTAAGAGAAATAACATTAAATAAAATGAAAAGCATCTATTCATTGGGTATATGAATAGCTCATCTGTCTGCTTCTGAAGATAGATTCATCTACCGCTATGATGTAATAGGGGAAGAGAGTGGAGTGTGGAGCTCAGAGGGGAGTGTTCAGTTCTACCCGGGATGATCTAAGAGAGGAGAGGACATCTGAGCTTCCTCCTTCCCTCCCTTCACTTCCTTCCTTCCTTTCCATAATTCTCTATTACCCGCTGTATGCTAAGCACCAGGGATAGGAAACACTGGGACATAGCACCTGTTCACAAGTAGGTTACAGTCAATCTTCATGATTTACAGATCCCATACCTACAAATTCACCGACTCCCTAAAATGTACTTGTATCTCCAAAATCAATACTTAGGGCACTTTCACAGCTGTTGTGTGGACATGCACAGAGAGGGTATGAAATATACAACATTCCCAGCTGAGGTTCAACAAGGCCATGCTCTGCCTTCTAGTTTCAGCTTGTTACTATAAACAAGTGTCCTTTTCACAGTCTATTTAGCACCTCATTTTTCTGCTACTCATTGGTGATTTCACTATTTTTAATGGCCCCAAGTGTAGTGTTGAAGTGCGATCTAGTGTTCTAAGCACAAGAAGGCTGTGATGTGCTTATGGAGAAACTGCAAGTGTTGGACAAAATTCCTTCAGGCAACTTATTGTGCTGTTGGTCATGAGTTCAGTAATAATGAATTGATGATTTGGTATATTCAGCAAAAAAAAAGAGGAAATTTGTTGATCTGTGTGTGATCAACAGATTTGATCTGCTCCAGAAAGTGCTAAAGTACCTAATATCTATAGTGCATGATGAAGCTATGGAAAAGTGGCTGAAGTTAGGAATTCATGAAATGATGACTGATTTTTGTTTTAAGCACAGTGGATAGCACTGTGAGACTGAAGGCCGAAAAATTTACAGGAGCACTACCCAGGGTCAAGAAAATGTTAAACCCTTCTCAGTATTTCATTATACATAAAATTTGCATATAATTATTTGTCAGAAACTTATATATTAAATTGGGTACCTTGAAACAGAAACATACATAAAACAAGTTTATATACTGATCTATTGGTGAAAATGTGACCAGAGGCCCACAGGAACATAAGCCCATATTTTCCCTAGGAGCAGTGGCTCAGAACTTGCTAATTTGATGTTTGCAGCAACTTTATAAAACGTAACTATTGCAGATAACAAGACTTGACAGTACATGTAGTATGGGAAAGAGGTGATCAATCACTCTACAAAGTGATCGACATTCAGACAGCCTCATGAGCAGCGGAACACTATGGATGTGACTAGGTGACTAGCTTCCACACTTAAATACTTTTTCTGTAAACACTTCTGAAAGAAAATTTTATATTTTTGCTTTTGAAATTATTTGTCTGTGAGCAACGCTTAATTTACGATCAGCTATGATTTCTTCACAATCGTCAGACACACTCAGGAAATCTTTCAAAGTGAGAAAATCTAGCCTCAAAATCATTTTCAAATGTAAGTAGAGTTAAAAATTTTCCAGTTAATGGGGCATATATAACATTATGTTTGGTAGACGATTACGTAGTTGTTATTGTCAATAGCAATTTCTCAATTTTCTATTTTATAGCTAATAATACGTTTGTTGTTTTAACTCATTCATTTTTTTTTTTTCCAGTCCCTGAAAAGTTCATATTCCTTGGTTACCCAGGGTAGATCCAGACTTTGGGGACTCTGAAGCTTATGTAGCTTGGGGACTCTTTTAAGAAAAAGAACGCAAAATTACAAACACAAAATTAGGCCCCTTGGAAGAAGTATCATTAGGAGCCAAGTTAATCCACCTCTCATAGGCACTTAGCACCTGTTGGATAAAACATCCTCTGCAGAGGCCACTGTGGCGCAGGAAGACCAGGTAGGAAGCTATAGCCATAGTTCAGAAAAGAGAAGATCATAGTCCAAACTTGAGGATGGAAAGGATGAGAGAGACACAAGAAATATTTAAGAGGTTGGTGAGACAGGAATGCATATTGCTGGGATGACTTGATGAGTCAGAAGAGGGACTACAGAGGGGATGTGGGTGGTTTGATGGAGCAGATATGGAAGATAATTGACTTCAGTTTTGGAAATATCAAAGCCAAGGAGCCTGTGGACCACACCCAGGGACCACAGGTGTATGGAATTATTCCAGATGTATGGAAGCCTTTTATTTATTCTGAGGTTCAAGTGAGAGGACTGACCAGTGTGCACGAAACAGCTGTTGGCATATGAATGCTCGGTGAACCCCAGGTGGCTGAAGTTGATGAGATCCCCCAGGGTTGTGCGTAAATTAAGAAGGGATGCATGAGGGAGATAGCACTGCCGGGAACATCAGCACTTAGAGGTAGAGATGCACAGAAGAGGAAAGAAGAAATGTATGTCTCTTTAATACTGTTAATGGAGTGCCTGCAGGTACCACATACTGTGAGAGGTGTCCTCAGCTAGAGGAAGCAGTCAGGCACAGAGGTTGTCAGCTGGGGCCGGGGCCCAGGGAGACAGGTAGCTGGAGCTTGGAGGGTGGGCACAATTGGGGTTTCCCAGATGAGGGAACCGATGAGCAAAGGCACAGGGCTAGAAAACCAGGAAATAGTAAGTAGCTCATTCTAAGTAGACTATAGGTGAGAGTGAGAGAGAACGGTATGAGCCTGCTAGGCTGGAATCAAGTTACGGATGGGCTTTGAAAGCCAAAATATGAAGTTTAACAATAGGAGTCTCGGATGATTTTGAGCCAAGTTTTACAGTTAGAGCTGAACATGAGGAAGGGTTCTCTAGCAGACAGGCATATACCCAGCACTGCACAGACTGACATAGAGACTCATAGTAGAACCAGCGAGAAGTAAGGGCGCCTGAACTCAGAGGGTTGCACAGAAACACAGAGGAGGGGATAAAAGCAAGTGCTCCAGACAGAGGAACTTAGGAGATGCGCCTGACAGGTCCCACGGGTCCTATGACTGAGCAAGTAAAGATGGGGTCCAGGTTTGAGCCTAGATGGCCAGGGGGCAAGTACAGCAGTTACTGAAATTGATCTGTGAGAATAGAAACCGGAAAGCCCTGGAGCCCCAAGGGAAAGAAGACTAACCGAGAAGGTACTAGAGTTCCTTCGCTGTGATTCCCCCTCCCTGGGCCCTGAGCAGTGGGGTGTGTTAAAGCAGCCTCGGTTCGGTTCGCAGCCTTCGCATGTGGCTTGACGGTGAGGTCGAGCTCAGCCAGAATGCCCACATTTCTCTGTCCTGCACTTTGCTTTATTGTTGTTGTTCGTGTTTAATCCTGAACTAGAACTTAGTTTTCACCTGGGGGCTTTTCATCTGGTTGGATTTTTCCCCAACACCCACCCTAGTCGAGCTTGTCTTAAACTTTCCTTGTCTTCGCTGAAGGTAGTTGGTCCTCCCAGTTTCACATCACCTCTCGCTTAGAGAAGTGGACTTCTGGGCAGTTTGCTTTGGTTTTGCCCAAGAACCAGCCTGTGTCCCTCATATTCACTAATGAGATGGAGGACAGAGGGGCATCCTTCCAGCCTCTTTCCGAACTCTCCTCCGACATAGATCACCTTGTGATAGCTAGGAGGGTCGGATAATAGGGTCAGAGCAGGGGAGGGGAGGGAGGCAGAGGATGTCTCCTCTTGGGTCCTGGGGAACTGGCTTGCTGGTGACTGCACTGCCAGGTTCCCCAAAGGACTGGCAGAGAATCCACTGTAGGGCCGGGGAATTCCCACCTGAAACTGCCGAAACCTGCTTCTTCCTGGATCTACTCCAGGTGTTTATGGAAAGACTTGCTTTTAAAGGTCTCCTTCTCCCTCTCCTTGAAGACTTAGTCATCTGCAGCCAGGACCAGCTACATAATTTGCAGTTCCACATTTTCAAAAAGTATTAAGCATTTCAAGACAGCAGCATGAGAGCGTTGAAGCAAGTGCAGGCTCTTTTGGCGTTTGGGGCTCCGTGTGACCCTAGAGGTCACACCTGCACGAAGCGCTGCCAGTGGCTGAGTGTCAGTGCTTCGAGAGATGTGATTTCACTGTGCATCCCCACTTCATCCTGAGTGTGACCACACACGTCCACCCCACGGAGCCCTCATCCCTCCTGACACACCTTCCACCTGGTCATGAAAGGTATTCCACACCCCCTGCTCAGCTGCTCCCAAGCCTGTTAACCAAGGAGACTCTGCTCTAGAGAAGGGTTCTCATTCTGTTTCCCCACTTAATTCACTCCAACTCCTCTCCAGCTAACCTTTTTCAGCCTTCAACAAAATAGATGTTGACCTTCCGGGTAAGATTTGAATATTCTCACCCAGTCACAGGAGCCACAGAGTGAGAAAGATGAAGGGATGTCTTCTCCTTGACACAGCTGTTAAGATGCAGTTCCAGTGCTGGGGTAACCCGGGGGTGGCTATCAGCTGAGACTCTCTTCCTGGAAAGGAGGGTCTGGGGCAGCCTGGGGACATCCTGACATTTGCAAAATCCCACTTGACAACAGTCCTGATCTTTAACAACATAAACGTTATGATCTTTATTTTTATCTAGATGAGGAAACTGAGGCCCAGAGAAGTTAGATGACTTCTCAAGGTCACACAACTAGGAAACAGCATAGTCAAAACTAGAACCCACACCTTCGGAGCCCCGAAACAGCCCAATCTTCTCTACACACACTGTGGAGGACCCAGTCCTCCCATTACTTCTGTCCACAGTGGGGCATTTTATAAACACCAGCTTAAGGCTTTGAAGCAGCTTCCATTCTGTTCATATCTGAAACAATCAGCTCTGATTTCTGCTTTCCTCAAAGTGTAATAACTTTCCAGCTAATTTTTATTTCTTGTTCTGAATCTTCAGAGACAACCCTGTTACCCAGTTTAATCTCAAGACTCACATGAATTCCCGGGATGTGAAGACAGCCATAGAGAAAATTACCCAGAGAGGAGGGCTTTCTAATGTAGGTACGTGATCCGGATGTCAATCTTCTTGCTACCATGGTTCTCTTTCTCTTCATGCTAGATAGAAAAAGGAAAAAATCAAAATAATCCTTCAAGAAATGACTCACATATATCTGTATCTTTCCTCAAGTATTATCATGGATTCGGGGACAAAAATCATTACCACATACATGCTGGAGAGTTCCAGCACGCCGGGTTCCTCAGTATGGCAGCTTTCTTCAGGACAAGTAGAACTGCAATCGTGACTATCCCAACTGTTCTCCGAGTCATCTGCTATTTTTCATTATATTTTGTAAAAACTTTTTTTTATAAAAATAAGTAAAATTTGTAATCAGTTCCATTCAGGAAGCTCCACAGTGCCCCTTGAGAGTGTTTTTCTAATCAGCTCCTGTTATAGTAATAACTGTGCAAAAAGAGACATGGTCTTTGTTTCAAGCTGAGTCTCTATCTGATCCTTGGTGGTGGTGATGGGGTGGGGTAGCAGTGGGGTACCGGAATTCCAAGGTCAAGATCTAGTCCTCAATGGGGCAGGTCCAGAAACTCCATTTTATCAGTTCCCCAGAGGTGACCAGGCCTTAGGAAACAGTTTCACACGAACCAAGCTCAAAGGCCACCAATGAGCCCATGCCAGTGTACTAATTTATAAATGGTAGTCTGGTTTGGGGGGCACTGGGAAGGCTGTCCACTTCTTGGGGAACCTGTCTGTACCATCGCAATCCAGGGAAATGGAGAAGTGAGGCACAGTTGCTTAACATGGAGCGCACACAGGGAATAGAACTATCTTTGAAGGATCATCTACAAAATTACAGTAAACCTGATTAATTATTTCCCTCTCCACCTCAGTGTTTGTCTCTGTAGACCAGTGTATTAGCATCTGGCAAATGAAGAGCCTTTGATCTCTGAACAAGTCTAAATAAACACTGGCCAAGTCACTGCTATCCAAGACACCAAATCAGTATTACCTCATCAGGAGCATGATAGAATTGATGTCTGATTTTTCAGTTTAATACTTATATCAGTGAAATTCCAGTAATGTATCATGCAGTAAAACTTTAAAACTTTAAAACTTCAGGGGCTTCCCTGGTGGCGCAGTGGTTAAGAATCCGCCTGCCGATGCAGGGGACACGGGTTCGAGCCCTGGTCCGGGAAGATCCCACATGCCGCGGAGCAGCTGAGCCCGTGTGCCACAACTACTGAGCCTGTGGTCTAGAGCCCTCGAGCCACAACTGCTGAGCCTGCGTGCTACAACTGCTGAAGCCCGAGCACCTAGAGCCTGTGCTCTGCAACAAGAGAAGCCACCGCAATGAGAAGCCCGCTCACTGCAACGAAGAGTAGCCCCCGCTCGCCGCAACTAGAGAAAGCTCCCGAGCAGCAACGAAGACCCAACACAGCCAAAAATAAATAAAATTTTTAAAAGAATTGTTTAAAAAATAAAAACTTTAAAACTTCAGAAGACATTCTGTTTCTTTGATGGAATTAATAAAATCAGCATAAAATCATTCTTTCAGTGGGTAACATGTTCTATCTCTGCCCTGTATTGATCTGGGTTTGGGTTTAGAGAACTGAACCCATTCCAGCTGGTTTAAGCAGAAAGGGATTTATTTCAGGGTATTAAATGGTTTTGAGAATTACTGAAGAAATGGACTGTAGGCTGAGCTTTCAGAGATGGCTTCCCAAGGCTTCTTGCAGAACCAGGACCTCTAAGGAGCTGTACCTCTTCCAAGACCAGGAAATTGCTTTCTCAATTCTGCCACCACCGCCTCCTTAGGAATCTGCTTCAGCCAGGAAGCCACCACGATCAGGAAGTTTCTGCTATAGCTGCCAGCTACAAAACCATGCCTTGCCTGCTCCATTCACAGCCACAAAGTGAATGCTCTGCACCCTACATTCTCAACACCAAGGAAGCTGGTGACCAAACATAGGCGCCTCTGCTAACACTTCCCTGGAGAAGTCAAACACTCTACAGACTTGTCAGCAGAAACAGCAGAATCAAATCTCATGTGTGTGCATCATTTCATGAAACTAAAACAAATCCAGAACTAGCTGCAAGGAAGTCTCAACGTAGTTTTCAGATTTCCAGCCTCTGCTTTCAAGACATGCTGGAAGGTGGATGGAATATGTATTGAGCACAAATTGACCATGACATCCAAATTTAAGATTGGTGGGGTCAAGGTGATCTTCTGATGGCTCCCTGTGGTCTGTCTACAGGCAGTTAACGTTAAACCAGGGGGGACTGCTGGGTGCCTTGGGCCTTGAGGGAAATCAGCCCCAGCTGTGAAAGCAGTTCTCAGCAGCCAATGTTTCCCTTAGCAACTGTGTTCTATGCAGCCAGCTCACATGGGTTCTCCGAGACATTTCTCTAGCAACTGAGTATGTAACCATTTGATCCTTTCATTTGTCAGGTAAGATTATACTAGCCAGGGGAGCCAGGATGCTGGCCAAAACCAAAGAAGCATTGAGTGTAATGTCATTAACCCTAATGTCTTAAGAAGGTAGCTCTTAACTTTTATTTTGATTGGGGACCCCTTTGAAAGCTATGGCCCTTGTACCCAAATAAATATTTATATACACAAAATACTATGTATAAATTCAGGGGATTTGTGGGTACTCACCCCCAGTGCCCCAGGGGCTCACAGAGCCCAGGTTAAGAGCCCTACGTTACTATATGCAACTATGCTGACTCTAGGGTGACCAGTCATCCCAGTTTGCCCAGGGGCATATGGGGCTTCCAGTGCTAAAACTGGCAAAGTCCTGGAAAACTGGGACAGTTGATCACCCTCCTTGATTCCAAAAAATTTCAGGAGACCCTAGACAGTGTGAAGTATATGCTTGAGAAAGCCATGCTAGGAGGCTGTGCTATCCCTCTCAACTGTTGCTCTCAGCTGAGGCAGGTTGTCGTCATGGAAACCTAGGCCCAGAGGCCCCGAGTGACCCAGCCAGGCCACATGGCCAGTAGGCGGCATAGCCAGGCTAGAACACCTCTCTTAGTTCTTAGTGGGTGCAGCGCATCCCGAGCCAGCCAGACCTGTGCCCCTGGTGGAACTAGACACAAGATTCCACTGAACCCAGAATATAGCCTTTCCCACCCAGCGGCTGCTGGAGCACCGGGCTCACCCCGAGCCACCGTAGCCCAAGGAGAGGCTCCCGTCACTTCAGCTCCCCCCACCCCACACTCTGGGAAATGGCACAGGGGCTTAGTGCGGTTGGTTCCAGCACCCAGGCAAAGAACGGACACTTTCGTTCCTATGAAAGTTTTTCTCATCTGTTTGCTGGTCTTTAAAACTTTTATTTTTTGAATTTAATTTTTAAAATTGAAGTACAGTTGATTTACAATATTAAGTTAGTTTCAGGTGTACAGCAAAGTGATTCAGTTATATATTTTTTTCAGATTACTTTCCATTATAGGTTATTACAAGATATTGAATATTGTTCCCCGTGTTTTACAGTAAATCCTTGTTATCTATTTTATGAATAATAGTTAGCATCTGTTAATCCCATACTCTTAATTTATCCCTCCCCTGATTCCCTTTCCTCTTTGGTAACCATAAGTTTGTTTTCTATGTCTGTGAATCTGTTTCTGTTTTGTATATAGATTCATTTGTATTATTTTTTAGATTCCACGTGTGATATATAATATTTGTCTTTGTCTAACTTACTTCACTTGGTATGATAATCTCTAGGTCCATCCAGCTTGCCGCAAATGGTGTAAAACTGTAAAAAAAAAAAAAAAAAAAAAAAGAAAGAAAATTAGAAGTTAAAGGCTTAAAATGAAACGGGAGGGAAACAGCTAGTGGTGATGGTTCCACGACATTGTGAGTGCATTTAATACCACTGAACTGTACACCTAAAACTAATTAATGTGATCAAAAAAGAAAAGAAGCCAACAAGGGAGGGAATGAGTATTTTTCTGCATCTCTTTATGCTGCTATGATCAGTTCCATGATCATTCCAAGCACGAGTTTTCTTTTTCTCCCAGGCCGGGCCATCTCCTTTGTGACTCAGAACTTCTTTTCCAAATCTAATGGAAACAGAGGCAGTGCTCCCAATGTGGCCGTGGTGATGGTGGACGGCTGGCCCACGGACAAGGTGGAAGCGGCATCACGGTTTGCAAGAGAGTCAGGAATCAACATTTTCTTCATCACCATGGAAGGTGCCTCTGAAAATGAGAAGCAGTACGTGCTAGAGCCCAACTTTGCAAACAAGGTATGTGAGTGGGAGACCCACCCAACATAAGAATTCCCTGCACTTTGTGAAGCTGTAACAGCCATCCAGGCTGTGTCTCTTTTTCCTTCAAATGGGTGTTAAGCTCACTTCTAGGTAGGAGGGCCTCCAGTGAGAGACTAGTAAGTCTGGAACCTGCAGTTATCCTCTCAAAGCAACACCCCACCCCACGACCACCACCATGTACCTGATGAACTGAGGCCCAGCATCAGCACCTTGGGAGGAGCAGGATCGCCAAGGTCTCACAGTAAAGACTCCACTGAGCTCCTCCTATAGCCCCAGGGGACCTCAACTGGGCAGCCCACAAGACTTCACACGAGCATGTACATGGGCACACATGCACTACAAGTTAACTAATCTGATAAACAAGAAAAAGGTATTGAATCAAGTCAGGGAGATCAGGATTTCAAACTCAGCTGCCCCTCAGTTCTGTAGAAATGCCTGGCAGGAGATGGGAGCAGAACAGATGGGGATCCAGGCCCTCACACCCATCCCCCCAAAGCAGCCCATTTTTTGTATATTTTGTACAGTGGGACCCCACATAAACCTTCCTCCAAAGACAGGACCACAGGTTTAAAAAGGAAAGGAAGAGTGAGGGCAGACAGCAGAAGCAAGAAGAACTACAATCCTGGAGCCTGTGGAACAAAAACCACATTCACAGAAAGACAGATGATGAAAAGGCAGAGGGCTATGTACCAGATGAAGGAACAAGATAAAACCCCAGAAAAACAACTAAATGAAGGGGAGATAGGCAACCTTCCAGAAAAAGAATTCAGAATAATGATAGTGAAGATGATCCAGGACCTCCCTCGGAAAAAGAATGGAGGCAAAGATCGAGAAGATGCAAGAAATGTTTAACAAAGACCTAGAAGAATTAAAGAACAAGCACCTAGAAGAATTAAAGAACAAACAAACAGAGATGAACACTACAATAAATGAAATGTAAACTACACTAGAAGGAATCAATAGCAGAATAACTGAGGCAGAAAAACGGATAAGTGACCTGGAAGACAGAATGGTGGAATTCACTGCTGCAGAACAGAATAAAGAAAAAAGAATGAAAAGAAATGAAGACAGCCTAAGAGACCTCTGGGACAACATTAAACACAACAACATTTGCATTATAGGGGTCCCAGAGGGAGAAGAGAGAGAGAAAGGACCCGAGAAAATATTTGAAGAGATTATAGTCAAAAACTTCCCTAACATGGGAAAGGAAATAGCCACCCAAGTCCAGGAAGTGCAGCAAGACCCATAGAGGATAAACACAAGGAGAAACATGCCAAGACACATAGTAATCAAATTGGCAAAAATTAAAGACAAAGAAAAATTATTGAAAGCAGCAAGGGAAAAACGACAAATAACATACAAGGGAACTCCCATAAGGTTAACAGCTGATTTCTCAGCAGAAACTCTACAAGCCAGAAGGGAGTGGCATGATATACTTAAAGTGATGAAAGGGAAGAATCTACAACCAAGATTACTCTACCCAGCAAGGATCTCATTCAGATTCAACTGAGAAATCAAAAGCTTTACAGGCAAGCAAAAGGTAAGAGAATTCAGCACCACCAAACCAGCTCTACAACAAATGCTAAAGGAACTTCTCTAAGTGGGAAACACAAGAGAAGAAAAGGACCTACAAACACAAACCCAAAAGAATTAAGAAAATGGTCATAGGAACATACATATCGATAATTACTTTAAACATGAATGGATTAAAGGCTCCAACCAAAAGACACAGGCTTGCTGAATGGATACAAAAACAAGACCCATATATATGCTGTCTACAAGAGACCCACTTCAGACCTAGGGACACATACAGACTGAAAGTGAGGGGATGGAAAAAGATATTCCATGCAAATGGAAATCAAAAGAAAGCTGGAGTAGCAATACTCATATCAGATAAAATAGACTTTAAAATAAAGAATGTTACAAGAGACAAGGAAGGACACTACATAATGATCAAGGGATCAACCCAAGAAGAAGATATAACAATTATAAATATATATGCATCCAACATAGGAGCACCTCAATACATAAGGCAACTGCTAACAGCTATAAAAGAGGGAATCGACAGTAACACAATAATAGTGGGGAACTTTAACACCTCACTTACACCAACAGACAGATCATCCAAAATGAAAATAAATAAGGAAACAGAAGCTTTAAATGACACAAGAGACCAGATAGATTTAACTGATATTTATAGGACATTCCATCCAAAAACAGCAGATTACACTTTGTTCTCAAGTGCGCATGGAACATTCTCCAAGATAGATCACATCTTGGGTCACAAATCAAACCTCAGTAAATTTAAGAAAACTGAAATCATATCAAGCATCTTTTCTGACCACAATGCTATGAGATTAGAAATGAATTACAGGCGAAAAAACGTAAAACACACAAATACATGGAGGCTAAACAATACGCTACTAAATAACAAGAGATCACTGAAGAAATCAAAGAGGAAATCAAATAATACCTGGAGACAAATGACAATGAAAACACGATGACCCAAAACCTATGGGATGCAGCAAAAGCAGTTCTAAGAGGGAAGTTTAGAACAATTCAATCTCACCTCAAGCAACAAGAAAAATCTGAAATAAACAATCTAACATTACACCTAAAGGAACTAGAAAAAGAAGAACAAACAAAACCCAAAGTTAGAAGAAAAGAAATCATAAAGATCAGAGCAGAAATAAATGAAATAGAAACAAAGAAAACAATAGCAAAGTTCAAAAAAATTAAAGGCTGGTTCTCTGAGAAGATAAAATTGATAAACTATTAGCCAGACCCATCAAGAAAAAGAGGGAGAGGACTCAAATCAATAAAATTAGAAATGAAAAAGGAGAAGTTACAACAGACACCGCAGAAATACAAAGCATCCTAAGAGACTACTACAAGTAACTCTATGCCAATAAAATGGACAACCTGGAAGAAATGGACAAATTCTTAGAAAGGTATAACCTTCCAAGATGGAACCACGAAGAAATAGAAAATATAAACAGATCAATCACAAGTAATGAAATTGAAACTGTGATTAAAAATCTTCCAACAGGGCTTCCCTGGTGGCGCAGTGGTTGAGAGTCCACCTGCCGATGCAGGGGACAAGGGTTCATGCTCCAGTCCGGGAAGATCCCACATGCTGCGGAGCGGCTAGGTCCGTGAGCCATGGCCACTGAGCCTGTGTGTCCAGAGCCTGTGCTCCGCAACAGGAGAAGCCTGCGCTTCTCCCACAGCAGGCCACAGAGGCCTCTCCCACAGAGGCCACAGCAGTGAGAGGCCTGCGCACCGCACAAAAAAAAAAAAAAAAAAAATCTTCCAACAAACAGAAGTCCAGGACCAGACGGCTTCACAGGTGAATTCTATCAAACATTTAGAGAAGAGCTAACTCCCATCCTTCTCAATCTCTTCCAAAAAATTGCAGAGGAAAGAACATTCCCAAACTCATTCTATGAGGTCACCATCACCCTGATACCAAAACCAGACAAAGATACTACAAAAAAAGAAAATTACAGACCAACATCACTGATGAATATAGATACAAAAATCCTCAACAAAATACTAACAAACAGAATCCAACAACACATTAAAAGGATCATACACCATGATCAAGTGGGATTTATCCCAGGGATGCAAGGATTCTTCAGTATACGCACATCAATCAATGCGATACACCATATTAATAAATTGAAGAATAAAAACCATATGATCATCTCAATAGATGCAGAAAAAGCTTTTGACAAAATCCAACACCAATTTATGATAAAAACTCTCCAGAAAGTGGGCCTAGAGGGAACCTACCTCAACATAATAAAGGCCATATATGACAAACCCACAGCAAACATTCACAATGGTGAAAAACTGAAAGCATTTCCTCTAAGATCAGGAAGACAAGGTTGCCCACTCTCACCACTATTATTCAACATAGTTTTGGAAGTCCTAGCCATGGCAATTAGAGAAGAAAAAGAAATAAGAGGAATATAAATTGGAAAAGAAGAAGTAAAACAGTCACTGTTTGCAGATGACATGATACTATATATAGAGAATCCTAAAAATGCCACCAGAAAACTACTAGAGCTAATCAATGAATTTGTTAAAGTTGCAGGATACAAAATTAATGCACAGAAATCTCTTGCATTCCTATACACAAATGGTGAAAAATCTGAAAGAGAAATTAAGGAAACACTCCCATTTACCACTGCAACAAAAAGAATGAAATACCTAGGAATAAACCTACCTAGAGAGACAAAAGACCTCTATGCAGAAAACTATAAGACACTGATGAAAGAAATTTAAGATGATTAAAAAAAAAAGGAAAGGAAGAGGATAGGAGGGAGGGGTGCGGGGATGCCCGCAAGCTTTAGTGTTCTGTGTCTCCAGATCTGCTAGGGCTCAGCTCCCTGCACGAATCCTGCACTTCATTGTCCTTGAAATTCTCATCTCCCTTAACCTCTAGGACACGGTGTGGCTCTTACTTCATTTGCTCTCTCCTCTTTTCCGTCTTTTTTTTTTTTTTTTTTTTTGCGGTATGCGGGCCTCTCACTGCTGTGGCCTCTCCCGTTGCGGAGCACAGGCTCCGGACGCGCAGGCCCAGCGGCCATGGCTCACGGGCCCAGCCGCTCTGCGGCATGTAGGATCCTCCCGGACCAGGGCACGAACCCTTGTCCCCTGCATCGGCAGGCAGACTCTCAACCACTGCGCCTCCAGGGAAGCCCTCTTTTCCGTCTTGTACCCTAAGTGTAGACTTCCCCAGGGCTGAGTTCTTTGCCCTCTCCTCTGCTCTCACTAGGTTTTCTCCCTCCAGAACCTCTCCCAGGGCCACAGCTTCAGCCTTTGCTCACAGGCAATGACACACTCATATGTCTCCCTCCCTGGTCTCTCCGGAGCTCAACAGCCATTTGTTTCCAGCTGATTGACTAGTCTCCACCCGATGTCCCCAAGAGCCTTAAACGTTACATGCAAAATGCCAAGTGCATCATCTTTCCCACCCAAATTCTTTCCTCCTCTGGACTGTACATACAGGCCCCACAGCTGTCTCAGACAACCAGAGTCACCCCAGGACACCCTGTCAGCTCCCATGTCACGTATCTCACATCTGTCCACTCTTTCCCATGCCCAATGCCACCTCTCCAGTTCAAGCTACTTTACATCTATTATTTCTCCCTCCAGTTTAGATTTCACAATGAAGCTCATGTTTATGAAGAGTTTTTCCAGTCCTGTGGGGTCCTTGCTTCAAATCCTTCATTATTCCCTATTATTCCCAAGGTCTTCTGGAGTGTGGTCCTAACCCAGCTTCCCAGCGCATCTTCCTAGCTCCAGCCACCTGGCATCCTGCTGTGACTTACTCAGGCTGCCTGGTGGGGAATCCCTCCTCTCCGTCCGTTGGCTACAACTCAGCTCAGCCTCAACACCCATCTCATATGCCACCTAAGCCATGGAAAGTTTTATGAAGCCCATTAGGTTTTTACAAACCAATTAAAGTATATTTCCTAGGACATTTTAAAGTCATTTCTTGTCTTAAAATAATGTTTTAATTATACACCTTCGATTGTAGCCATCAGGTCTGTGATTCTCTCTGTGACCCACGCACACCCACCCTGTCCCCCAGAGAGGCAGCGGCAAGGGGGAAACAGTCACTTCCAGGAACACACCAACCAGCTTGCTCAATGTTTATCTGCAGGTGCCTTGAGTTTTTTTCTGGAACAAACTTGGGCACAAGTAAATATGAAGTTGCCTGGAGGCAGGGTTGTCCAGAGGACAGAGCTTGGGTTCTACGAGCAGACAGATTTGTGTTCCGGCCTCAAGGATTCAAGGGATGTCACTTAACAGCTGGTCCTCAGTTTGTTCCTTCATGACAAGGGGGTTATAATTCCACCCTGTAGGGTTAAGTTGGGGGGTTAGTGAGATAATCTAAGAACATCTAGCGTGGTGCCTGACACATGTGTGGAACTCCCTTCCTGCTGGATGCAGGGCTGCTCTGGAAACAATTCTTTATCTATGTCTCATGCGTGCGTTTTGTTTTCCCAATCACAACAGAAGCTTTCTTTAATCTCTCCTGGGTTGATGCCCACCAATGCCAACTTCATGGCTGGCTGCCAGTACAAATGAACAGAGCGGCCTGAGGAGGCATAAATATGAAGCTGGAACCAGTGATTCCCCTCTCCCTGTGGATTTGCTTGACTGATGGCTCTCCACAAAAGCAGAGACCTGGCTGAGGGCGTGGGAGTGAGTCCAGGGATAACTTGACAGGTCTCTGCCCCGGTGAGCACCTGACTGGGTGAACCGAGATGGAGAGAGCGCATTAGGAGGCCAGGTGCGGAAAACAAGCATCTGCCAGCTTCTTCCCCCGCCCCGGGGGTCAGGGGGCGTGGCGAGGGGCGTGGCCAGGCCCCTGACCTGGCGAGTGGCCTCCCCCTGTCTTTCAGGCTGTGTGCAGAACGAACGGCTTCTACTCGCTCAGTGTGCAGAACTGGTTCAGCCTCCACAAGACCGTGCAGCCCCTGGTGAAGCGGGTCTGTGACACCGACCGACTGGCCTGCAGCAAGACCTGCTTAAACTCGGCCGACATTGGCTTCATCATCGACGGCTCCAGCAGCGTAGGGACGGGCAACTTCCGCACGGTTCTCCAGTTTGTGGCCAACCTCAGCAAAGAGTTTGAGATTTCCGACACGGACACGCGGATCGGGGCCGTGCAGTACACCTACGAGCAGCGGCTGGAGTTTGGGTTCGACGTGTACGGCACCAAGCCTGACGTCCTCAACGCCATCAAGAGAGTGGGGTACTGGAGTGGTGGGACCAGCACGGGGGCTGCCATCAACTATGCCCTGGAACAGCTCTTCAAGAAGTCCAAGCCCAACAAGAGGAAATTAATGATCCTCATCACTGACGGGAGGTCCTATGACGATGTCCGAATACCGGCCATGGTCGCCCATCACGAGGGTGAGTGAGCTGGTCTTGCTGACCAGTCTGGGGCTGAGCATCGCTCTGGGGCTTGGTGGACCAGTGGGACAAAAAAGGGACTGTCTCTCTATGCACTGGTTTTGCCTATTACCTAATAAACTGTTCAGAACTGCAGGGAGAGTGTTAGGGGTGTAGTTCAACACTGCAGGCCCCACTGGGCAGCAGAGAAGGGTCAGGCAGGGGCCACCACGGTGGCTTCCACAGTGTCACGGCAAACCACGGCCTGTGGGTGACTGCCGACATTAAGGTCCCACACTGAGGCAGGGCACACCAACATGTGACACACTGAAGAGGAATTTGACTCATGGCTTTCATCTCCATTGAAGACCACAAAATTGTGTTACAAATTTGAAGAAAATGGATGTTTTAAAAGAAAAGTGCTACTTTTGTAAGCAACTGCTAACCAGATATTGGAGGTTTGGGGGAGACCTCAAAGAAATTTTCATTCAAAATATTTAAAGAGATATTTCCATATGAAAATTTGGAAGTGGGCAACAGAAAGTTTACAACCATGAAAAGTGAGCAAACTATTTTTGCAAATATTTAGAAAATCGGTCATATTTAATGCTTTTTGACAGAATCTATGTATAACCAGTTTTGAAAGAGCCATAAAATACCAGGAAAATACAAACAACCTGGAGAAAACCCCAAGTGATAGTAATAATAGTAATGATAACAGAAGTAAACTGAGTGGTCAGTGAACCAAAAACCTGTAGATAAGTACTAGTGAACAGACTCACTCATTGTGGGGGTAGTTTTCTTATCTGCCTACATTAAACTTGGTTCAGATGCAAGATTTTCCATTTTCTTTAAAGCTGCTTTTAATCCTGCTTGAAACAAGGAAGGGTGTAAAAATAAACAAGCCTTTAGGAACCAGCAGTTCTGGCTTCTGGAAACCAAAGTAACCAGACACCAAGTTCAGACGGTCTGCCCAGTGATTTGCCCTGTGCAGAGCACTCATAATGGTGGGATGGCAGGTGGCCCACGTGCCAGCCTTCACAGGGCTCCTTGGGCTCATGTCAGCAGAGGGAAGATGGTTTACAGCTCAGAAGCAACCTGCCCAAAGTTCCAAAGTGAGTGGGAGGACGCAGGTGGGGCAGCTCTCGACAAGCCCAGGGCTCTCCTGCTTTTTCCAAATATCTGGTCCCACTCATGTTCAGCTCCACTCACTCATTTTCCTAGATGCCCCTCCTTTGCACCTCACCCAGAGGGTAGCCTTGGCCTACTCGTCAGGAGAAGTGAAGATCAAGGGAGATGTCCTGGACACTATCAGGGCTGTTATGTTCTGGGCAGCTTTAAAGAACAAGGACCAATAGATGCAAGTGACATGGAAGCAATGAGCACTGTGGGAGTGTCCAAGCCAACACTTGGGAGTGTCCAAGCCGAGGCTGGGTTGGCAGTAGAAATCTCTAGTACTGCTTATGCTGTCTTTACTGCGGGGCAGTCCTTCCATCTTTGAGCAGAAACGAGGGCTTAGTCAGTCTAAGCCCCATTCTGCAGCCACTTGGCAGGGGTCTAAAGCCCCACGCTGGCTTCTCCCAATGTGGACCGTGTTCAGAGAAAAGACACTGGAGAGGTAAGAGAAGGAACGGGCAGCTTAACTTCAGCTCAACGAGCCACAACAGAAGAACAGCTTAGGGACTTCCCTGACAGTCCAGCGGTTAGGACTCCGAGCTTACACTGCAGGGGGCACGGGTTGGATCCCTGGTCTGGGAACCAAGATCCCTCATGCCGCGTAGCACGGCCAAAAAAAAAAGGCCAGCTTAGGCCAGAACCACGTGAGGTGTGGATGGCTCTCCGGTCAGCAGGACAGGGCACCCGGAAGATGCTGGAGAGAGCGATGTGGGCCCTGTGAGTGGCTGGCGGGGGAGAGGAGCCTGGCCGGAAACCCTCACCCAGGCTCTGCCCTCTGTCTCATGGCCATCTTGCTAACCCCACCCTGGTCAGCCTGGAGGGGGCGTGGGAATAGGTCAAGCTTCCACTCACCAGGCAAGAACCACACAGCAGGCAGCCTGTTTCCCCACTGAGAACAGATCCCTGCCCTCCGAATTCCTCTCCTCCCTGCTCCATGTTACAGTCCAAACCCTTTAATCCTACTATACTCGTTCCCATTTGCATCTAGACCAGCTCAAGTCCCTCTCTTCCTAAAAAGGGAAATAATTCTCTTTGACCTCATGTTCTAGCTCCAGTTACCACCTGCCTCCTCTGTATAGCCACATTTCTGGAAAGAATCAGCTATATGTGCTGCCCCACATCTTCATTTCTTTTTCACTCTCAACTCACAGCAATTCACTTGGTTTCTTTAGCATCTACTCCTCTGCCGCTGCTCCCTTCAAAGGCTACCAGTATCTTGTTTCTGTTTCTTCTGAATCCAAAGAGCGCTTATTCCCTTTCATCTTCCATGACCTCCTGCATCAGTCAACACTGCCCGCCACTTCCTTATCGGTAAACACTTACTTTTCTGTGGTGATGGAGCAGATGCTGGGTCACAGCTCTCCAGGTCCTTGTGCAAGCAGGGTTCCTGCACCGGGAATGAGGTTGGAGCCTATGGCTTATAAAGTCACCCTCAAGCCTAAAGTAATTCAATGCCACCGTTTTTTTGTCTAGGTTTGCAGTAGAGAGAGTTTATTCGCAAGGCAGACGGGAGAACCAGCCTCAAATCTACCGCCCCAAGGGCAAAGAGCTCGGGGTATTTATAGCAAGTAAAGGAGCCCAGCGGTCTGAGGCGTGGGGAGTGTGATTAGAAAAAGGTGTGGAAGTGTTGCTCTGCGCAGGCGTAACCAAGCTACAGGCCTCTGCGCTTGTTCTAAAGGTCACCAAGCGGGCACTCGCGCATGCCCCGTTGGAGGGTCAGTGGTCCTATCCTGTCTTAACCAGCTCAGCTGAGCTAGACGCAGCTGACTCTAAGGTCAACTCACAGCTGACTCCAAGTTTCTGGAGCACAACTTGGACAAACATCTTACTGTTTAGGCTACTTGCCACTTGGAGGACATGCAAGTCTTAAAACGACCTTGATTAGTGAAGGCAGGTGAAATGGATTTGACTACCCATAGTTTCATTTTCATTTAAAAGATCTCGAACTGCCTTTTGATGCATATAAGACTGAATTTTGTGCGCCTCTACACACAGAGCAAGTGTGTGCCATGTGGTACAATCTGCTCGGCACCAAAGTTTCACTTGTCCAAATGTCATCCCCATGCTGCTCCTGGACATGAAATTCTTATCATGCATTTACTCCGTTTTCCTGTTTTTTCTCTCCAAAAGATTGTAAACTCCTATGAGATAGCAACTATACCAACTTTATTGCTGCTGGCATACAGCAGATGTTCATGCTTTGGGCACATTTCTGATTTTGGACTCGGTTGCCTTCAAGCACAATGGCCAACAGAGCAGCAGGAAGGCAAGGATTCATTTCAGTACTTTCCCTTGGGGACATTTGCTTCATCTACCCTTTGTCCCCACAGGAGTGATCACCTATGCCATAGGCGTGGCATGGGCTGCACAGGACGAGCTGGAAGTCATCGCCACTCACCCTGCCAGGGACCATGCCTTCTTTGTGGACGAGTTCGACCACCTCTACAAAGTGGTTCCCAAGGTCATCCAGAACATTTGTACAGAGTTCAACTCACAGCCCCGGAACTAAATTCAGAGCAGGCAAAGCACCAGCAGATGCCGCTTTCCCGACTGGCTCTCGGACAACCCCCAATGCTTTATGGGACACACGTGGGGCAGCAAGGCACTTAGGGCTTGGAAACCACATGTTGTTATTTTTCTTTGCCAGTGTGGCTTTTCATACTTCGACACACAGTTAGAAAGGTGATCATAAATTTGTAGAATGAGCCAAAATAATCCATCGTTTTGGGAATGCTGGGGATTTTACATTTTGAGAATTGTTTTCAAAATAAAAATTGAGAATAGAACACAGCACTTACGAAGGCTTAACTAGAGCTTTTGTGAGATTTGTAACATTTTAATTTCCCATTAGAATTCTGTAACTCTCCACAAGTTTCATTTTTGTCATGACAATATAGGAGATGCTTAATTACACGTTTGACAGGATTTCATGCAATCACTCTGACCGTGTCATGGGTAGTGTTCACAGGGTTTGTGGCAGGGCCACCTCTCTGCTCTACTCATGCCCCAGAGCACCTGCCGTGCACTCTCTCCTGGCCCAAGGTGACAGCGCACCCACGGGGGTGCAGAGACAAGGTGACAGCAGCACGGCAGCGCCTGATTTACCTCCCTGTTCTCTGTTATCAGAATCACGGTGTTCCTGCAGTATATGGAGCAGTTGGGGAATGGCCCTGGAGGACCACACTGACCTGGCTTTAAAAGTGGTGCATCAGGCTGGTGCAGCCACTCTCAGCCCGAGCTGCACATTAGAATCACTTGAGAGTACAATGCTTGTTCCCAGGCCCCATGCTAATCCAGTGAAAGCTGACTCTCTGGGAAGGGAGTCTGAGCATTGGCAGGTGGTACTGATGATATGCTGCCAGGATTGAGAACTACTGAGCTGCCTCGGAGGGGTCAGTGTTAGAGCTGTTTCCTGGGAGAGCCCCTGTTTATGCCTGTTGTTGTTGAGTCCCATTTAGTTTAGCATTTGTCTTGCATATTTCATTTGTTAACTAGATACTGTTATTACTAGTTTCATTAAAATAAGCTGGCATGGGTTTGGTTGAACTCCACTTTTTTTTTACTTCTGGCTTCTACCAAGGACTCATTTATTAGGATGTGAAATTACATACACCACAGGGAAACATTCAGAAGAATCCTAAATAGAGATGACTAACTTGACAAGTTATATCCTGTAAAAATATGTGCTGGAGAATGCTACTCTGAATGGAGGCCAAAAGACAGTACCTGTGTCAATACTTGGGACAAAATATTTACATAAGAAATTCTGAATTGAAAATAGCATCCATTTAGCAGAATTTGCATAGAACTTACCAATTCTCAATACCTGAGGAGTTATTGTCAATTAAAAATGTTGTGGTCTACAGAGAAAGGTGTCAGCAATTTCAAATTTATTAACCATAGATTTTATTTCGAAAGCAATTGCAAACAGATTTGTTCAAAACCTTCAAAATAGGAAAACTAGCTTCAAAAAGGAAATTCTTCATAAAGATACCAGTGACACATTATTAGTGACAGATTTAGCTAGGAAACTAATTAAAGAACATAAGTACTAGGAACAATTATTCTGCCTATGATTTTGAATGTGCAGATAATTGATATAAAGTTTTTTTTCAATGTCACTTCAATGTACACAAGTTTTTTGAAGAAAAATTTTATTTTGGAAAATAGTTTTGGAATATAATTATTTTACAGGGTCCTTAATATAAAAACCAATTTGTCATCAATAAGTAAATACTTCCAAAAATAACATAATTTTAATTATTTTGGTGTTCTCTTTCATTCATTGTCCCAGTTTGGAAAATAAATTATATGGTCACCCTAGTTACAGGTATCATAATTTTGAAGATAAATGAAACCTCTTCAAACGTGCCCATTGTCGACATGTCGTCAACACGTATTTGAGTACATGCTGTGTGGACCATCAGAGGTGAAGTGCTCCGAGCTTGAGGTCCTCAGAGGCTACGGTGTGGTCAGAATTGTCCGTGTGGATGTTCAAGTCGCCAGAGATGGTGACAGGAGTCAGGATGGAGAGAGAAGCAGTGAGCCAAGCTCATGGATGCTCAGCGGAGGACAGAGGTGACTAGGAGGTTGGGAGAGGACAGCAGTGACAGGGCTGGAGGGCCGAGGCCAGATTCAAGGGAGCTAGGAGCAGACCCATCCCGACTCCAGGCCTGAAACACGTGGGGTGAGAGAGCACAAGGAGCCCCCACTCGGGGGGTTGAGGAAGACAACCAGGCTTCAGGTAAGAGCGGGCAAGAAGGGCTTGGGCCTCTGGGGGCTCAAGTGGGAAGGCGGCAGTGCAGGTGGGGCTGGGTGAGGTCCACGGAGCAGGGTGGAGACAAGGGTCCTGGTGGTGAGGGGTGCCATGGGAGGCTTGCATATAAATGCCAATTTGCTCAACCTAAACTGTGCCCAGCACTGCTGGGCCAACACTGAAATCTTAACACAAAAAACAGAACTTTGGAGACAATCTACATCAAACTCTTCAATGGCGCAAAAAAAAAAAAAAAGGAAACCCAGGCCTTAAGAAGTTTGTGCTGATGCGAAGGGATAAAACTAGAATTCAGATCTCCTGTCTTCCAGTGTCCTGACTCATCTGAGTGCCTTCGGGGCATCCCACAAACACACACCTGCTTCTGCACACTCGGGGGCTCTGGTCCAGCCTTTGTGGAGCTCTCTGGGTCCTGCAGACTCAGAGCCAATCTCCTAAGGCAACTCTATCTTTGATTCTATGGTCTCAGCAGGAAACCTCTTCCGTGCCCTTTCTCCTCCAAGTCAACCAAAACAAGCGGATGAGGAGCATCAGACCAGCTTCTCCAGATGCAAGTGATGTCTAAACTCCGCTCATCTTAATTGGCGCATCTCTTGAGAGTTAAGGCTCTTTGAAAGAGGTTTCTTGGCTATAAGTTTTGCAACAAGGCTCTACTAAAAATTTTCAGCCAAACTGACCATGTTCAGATATTTCTTGTTTCTCTGGGCTCTTTAAACCATTTGAACGGGACAAAACCTCCCTGAAGCAAGTTTTCCAGCGGCAGTCTCAGGGGGACCAACATGGTTTTATAAAGAAGACAATGCTTCTGTGACCAAGGATTTTCCAGCCTGAAAGAGGAATTTCCAAAATATAATGTTATCTTCTAGTCACCATCCTAAGAGAAGTGCTCCTTTGGGTTACCAATATATAAATGTAGTAAGTAGGAAATATGCTTGAATGCATGAATTCAATTACTTTGGAAAGAGATATTTATTCAACTAATGGCTGTGAGGAATTCACAGTCCAGTGAGAAACTATGCACAAATGAACAATTAAAATCGTATAATTAATATCATGGGGTTATGCACAGAGTGCATGACTGGCGACTGCAAACAACCTCATGAGAGAAATAATCATGAAGTGCCTAACGATTCGTGAGTGTTTGCTGCATGCTGGGCACTGTTCTAAGGGCTTCACATGTATTAACTCATTTATCCCTATGATTTATTGCAAGAAGTACTGTTATTATTCTCATTTTACAGATCACGCACCAGAGGCATGACGATGTCAAGTAACTTGCCCAAGGTCATAGGACTAGGAGAGGCAGATCTGGGAATTAAACCCAGGTAGCCTGACTCCAGGGTCTATATACTTAATGGCTTTGCTTCTTATGATGGTGACACACGAAATAACCAAAGTGGCTGCATAGGGGGTTCTCTAGTAAGCTTGGCAATTTAAAATGTATAATTCTGCTAAGTTGTATCTCAGGGTCTATTAAATGTACAAAGTGAGGAGTCTGTTAAACATCCAGTGCAAACTTTACTTCCCCCCATCACTCCTCCTGTCCTCACTTAAGCTGCGTGATTTTAATCTACAGCCGTAGTCCTTGTAGCTCCCTGAACACATTGGGCTCCCCATCCTCTTGTTAAACTCCTAATCATCCTTCAAGTCTCAGTCCAAATGCCGCCTCCTCTTTGGAGCCTTCCCTGAGTTGCTCAGATAGACTTAGGCTCTCTGGATGCACAATCCTGACCCACCTATTTTCCAGTGATGTCCTTAGTCCCTTCCCATTAGGGGACACAACACACACACATCACCAAGGACATGGAATGCAGGGAATGAGAACTCTGAATCTAAGTAACCTGACAGTTCCAACCCCTAATACAATGGCACTGGTAGAATGGGAGGCAGAGATATTTCAGGAAGAGAGAAACAGGATATGATGGCAAGAAAGAGAGGATCTAATTCCACGCAGACTGCACCACTCTTTCGAACCCTTCTGAGGTTCATTACTGTCTGTTACAATCACTGCTTTTCTAGGGCCAGAACCCTCTTCAGGTATCTACCCATAGGGAAACTCTGTTCCTCACCTTACGCTCTCATTTTTCCTGCAGAAATGAAAATCCTACTTCTGTTTACCTTCCTTTCATTCAACAAACATGTTTTAACTTCCTATTATGTGCCAGGCATTGTGACAGGTGCTGGGGTACAAAGATAAATAAGACCTGGTCCCTGCCCAAGATGCTTAGGGAGGCAAGGCGGCTTGCGACAGTGTGATACACAGTGACAGCATGCAACTTGAGGCTGAGGCAGAGGTGTCAGGAAAAGAAGCTGGAGGGAGAGGCAGGGGCCAGGCCATGGAACGCTGTGTCATTTAAAGTTCTCTCAGTTGCAAGTAACAGAAACTCTCCCCTCAGTAACTCAAGCAAAGGGGGAATTTTTGGAAGCAACCTGGGGAAACTCATGAACTCCAGGGTCAGGGAGATGGCAGAGTCTCAGAAAGGAGAGGAAGGACAAGAGCAGGACAGGAGGACCAGGTAACTCTCTCACTCTCCTCTCCTCCAGAATGAGCTTCATCTGGAAATTGTTGCACCAGCCTGCAGAGAGGGAACAGAGTGAAACTTCCCACCCATTAAGGGTTGACCTCTCCGCGCAGCCTCCTTCAGCAGGGCTACCCAGCAAACCAAGCTGGTGTGGCTGATTCGGGATGAGCACTCGCATCATTCTATCTGATCACCTTGCACTTAAAAACCTTGTGAGGTTCCTTGAAGCATCAAATTGTCTTGAATGCTGACACACGGATGTCCACAAGTTCCCGAATTTGGAGAACCAAATGCAGGCTGAATAACAGAGTCTTCTGGCATGGCAGTCTCCCTGTTTTGCTTAGAAGCTTTATCCAAGAAAACCAGTAACTGTCAAAGACTCCTTTTCACTTCTCTTGGCCTCAATGGCTACAAGACATTACTTGTTTATAGGCCATTAGCCATTGAAAACTGTTCAGACCATCAGGGAGGAAGAAGTGCTGCCTCTGGGATCCATCTCTGCTTTTAGTATGAAGACCTAATTGAGGAGAAAAGTACTGTTTAAATAACCATCTACATGGAAAACAAATAAGGTTGAAAGATCACAATTTCAATGCAGGCTTTGCTTCTTTTCTTTCTTTCTTGTTTTTAGTTTTCGTTTTTGTTTTTTAAATGTCCTATAATTGAAAAATACTGAGCTTAACTTCATCCCTGCCATCGCTCTTACACAAACTGGGCCCACAGGCAATAAACTGCCCAAGTAAGCAAACACTCTACTCGGCGTGGCAGCTGAGACTTTCTTATAAAAAATACAATTTCAGCTGAATAGCCCCTTTCTGAGACTCCTCCAGTTTCACACTTGGTTGAGGTGAGCAGGGTGTATTCAGATTAATGGCAAACTGGAATCTGAGTTCTCAACAAAGAGCCTTTACATGACTGCCCAGGACACAGAAACTGTGAGGCTCTGGAAGCCATAGAAACTGTGCAAACACCAAAACAAAACCCCAAATCAATTGAATTGTTGTTGGTCTGACATCCCCAAGGCATCTGTAAACCTGTACCCTGATATTATGATATCGATTTTTTTTTTCAATTATCCTAATACTCTACAAGTTCTCCTTGAAATTATAGTAAAAGGGAGTTTCTTTCCAATCTCAGTAGGGGGATTGTGTGGCATTTTAAAGCCAAAGAGGGAACAGGGACAAGTCGAAGGTTCAAACTGCTGTGGTTATGACTAAGACATGCACCAAGCAAAATAAACGAGCAGACGAAGTTTTCTAAATGGCAAAGTGGTGGTGTAATTTAGTTTCCTCCTAAGAGAATACCCTCATTGAACTGGGGGACAACGGCAGTGTGGAAACTCCAGGGGATCTTTCCAGCTCCTCTGACCTAAATGCAAGGCCTGGAACACCCACATGCTTCTACCTACAGAGAGGAGGCATTCTCTTGAAGTGGAAAACCAACCCTTTCATCCCAGAGTCACTCTAATCCTGGCCAGTTAGCAAAGATCTCTGAAGACAAATACCAGTCGAGGCCCCCACCCACCCACCCGGCAGCCCAGTGGGGAGTCGCCCACATGCGTGGCAGCCTAGATGGTCCTGGCAAGCCTTGTTCATGAGCGGATCTGGGGCATCCCTCACTGACCCCCGCAAAATACTTGGTCCTGCAGTATATCAGTGAGGGCCAGCCAACACGACTGAGTAATTATCATTCACATGACTTCGTTTGCACCCAGGCTGGGGGTGCCTAGGGATATTCTGGTGACGAGGGTAAAATCAATCTGAGACATCAGTTATGCAGTCCCAATGTTCCATGAATGGTGCTAGCATATCACTGGAAACACACAAAACTATTTGCTACTCTGCAGCATCAAATCCAAGATCTTGGGAGGCTGGACTGTTACTTGAAGTTCTAAGTTGCCTTTTGCCTTCCGTGTCCCTTTTCCTATTTTCCTGATCATTACGTAGGAGTTACTCACCAGCTCAGGCAGTATTAGTCCATCTGCTGACAGGCCCTTAAACACAGAATAAGTGGCAGATACTATATCCATCTGGAGAAGGAAGGAGTCCCAGTGTGGAGCCTCCCTCAACCTTTTTATTTTAAAGAGAAGGTATTTGGTAAATGAACTGTTTTGGCTTTCAAGGGACTCTGGACATTGACAAAAACTAAGCATTTTAGAAACAAGTGGCTCTAAGAAATTTCCTCTGACCAAACTCTAATTATATCTGGGCTTAATTTCCTTGGGTGAAAGGAAGTTCAGGACTGTCAGGCATACCCTCCAACTGCAGACTCGACGGTAGACACCTTTTTCATGTCCACTTCCTTCCGTGGAACATGATGGGGTGGCCGCCTTAGGAAAATGGCTCTGCCGTGGCGCCCTGGCAACCTTGCACACCTCCACATAGGTCGCGTGGGCAAGGCTCCGCTGCAGGCTGCCCCTCGTCTTGTTGCAATGGCCTGAGATCATCATCCCAGGAACATGGCAAGGTGGGCAGTTAGTGAGGTGCTGTCACAGTCACTTTGCCCGCCTCTCCATCTAGTAGGACGCATTCACAGAACATTCTTCTCAGCCGGGGACTTTCCACCTGGCCGCTCCTTAGGGTACAGCTGCAGCCTATAAAGTGAACTCACTGCCTTCTAGAATTGGTGCCCTGTCCCTACTCATGTTGCCTGTCATCTGGCCCCTTTCGCTTTTGTGTTGTCCTCGGCACAAGGGGGCTGACTGTGGAGTGAACTGACCTCATCCACTTGGGTCCTTGTGTCTGACCTGCCAAACCTACTGCAGCGTGGCACCCATCTGGCCATGGCAGTGACCCCTGTTGCGTAGGGACTGCCTGGCCACTTGACAGCAGCTGTTTTTTTCCAGATGCCCTAGGAAGCCCTCCCTACCACAACACTGTCCCCCAAAAGGTTTCTGGGTGCCCCTGATTCTGCATATCCACAACAATGCCGAGTCCTACCCCAGTCACCTACCCCAGCTACAAATGATCTGCCAGTGATTGGAAAACTTTTTCTTACTAAGGAGCAGAGTGCAAACAAAGAGTTCCCTCTTCAGATTTATGAATGTTTGCAACTACACTGCCTTCACCACACCCGGAGTGGTGCCCTGGCAGCCTTTGGGCTGCGATGGTGCTTAGGTGTTGCCTGGGTAGATCAGGTAGGAGCCACTGCCTGAAGAACCATATGCAGAATGATTGGCTCTGAGGCCAAGGTCCTTAAAGCAAGCTATACTAAAATTGATTCTCAATGTGTGTCACAGGAGAGGGATGGGGCAGTGTCGGCTCCCAGTTGGTGTTCACCCCTCTCCATGGTTTAAGGAGTAAGGCTGCATCTCGACAAAGCACACTTGGGGAACTAAAAGGGAGCTTTCTTAGCTTTTCCTCCTGAATAGGGCTTTGCCTATAAATTCTCTTAAATAAATCTATTTTCTGGAAAAAACTGGGAATGAAGAAAATTAGTTTTACTTTAGTTTGACTCCTTTTCTAAGGAGGTTTCTAAATAAATCACCTGGAAACATTCAGATTAGGCAGCTTCCTAAAAACAAGAGGTCTTTGTAATGTGTTGCTTTTAGTTACCAGGTCCAGAATTCTCCACAGTGAAGTTTCTCCCTCCGGCCAGGAGCTGTTAGCAGCTGCCTAAGGTTTGCAGGGGGTGGGGACGAAGAGGAAGGGAGGGGAGAAACTGGCCTTCCCGAGGGGCTTTCACGAGCCTGGCTCTATCTTTGAGGGATTTAATTGGGATAGTAGATGTGAAGGCACCATTTTTAGAAGGAAAAATAGAGACTCAGAGGTTTTACTTGTCCCAGAGCCACACATCTGATAAGTGGCAGGTTTAAATCCAAGTTTTTCTCGGAAAAAAAAAAGATTTAAGTAAATACAGTATGATTTTAGTAAATGCAATAAAACTATGCAGCAGTAATTTTGGGAAAACAACAGTCATTTAAGGTTTGCTCCTCATAGAAGAAAACAGAAAGCCAATAAGCTAAAAAAAGCCATGGAACAAATTAAAGTGAAGCTATGGGTTAAAAAAGCAAGCAAAGTGCAAAAGAGAATATAGCGTGCTACCTTTCATATAAGAAAAGAAGGGTAGGAAAAACAAAAAAAGAAAGAAAGCTCTTTGGAGGGGACGTCCCTGGTGGTCCAGTGTTTAAGACTCCACGCTCCCCATGCCGGGGGCCCAGGTTCAATCCCTGGTCAGGGAATTAGGTCCCACATGCACGCCACAACTAATAAAAATATACCCCACACCGCAGCGAAGATCCCGTGTGCCGCAACTAAGACCCGGTGCAGCCAAATAAATAAATACTAAAAAAACAACAACAAAAAACTCTATGCAGCAGAGTCCATGACTTACCCATCTTTGTATGTCCAGTGTACTCTCCAGTGACAATTTTGATCATCTGCTTGATGCTGTTTTTAGAGGTTAAATGATCAAGTAATGGTTTCATTGAAAAAATTACTTCATTGGCTTGGGATAGTCATCATGACCTTAGATTCCTGAACTATACTGCCTTTATTGAATATCTGATTTATTTTATATAAAGGTTCCTCATACATTTTCTTCAAATGTCAGGATTAAGAGAATAGACATATTTGCTCCTGAATGTTTATCCTACTCTTCACTGATGATTAATTTAGAATGTGTCTGTTCAAGCAAGAATAAACATAGCAAATGATCTCTTTCTCCCCCCACCAAAAAGAAATTAAAGAATAAATAAAGGGAAGCTCTGAAGAAGGTTCAAATTCATAAATTCTGAATAACAGGGGATGAAGATGAAAGAAGGATGTCTAAAGTATGAAGCTGGAATTATAGAATTATTTAAAGAAATACTGTTTTAGAACTCTCAAATACAGTATATATGTAAACTTCTTAAATGACTAGGTCCAAACAGCTTTCCTGGAAAAATTAAGAAATCCTGTGCTTTTTCCTCACTGAAGAACACATTGGGTCTTACTTGATTTTGGAAACTGATTAACTCCCAGCACGTGGGAAAACAGGTATTTCTTGCTACCCAGAGACCTCTTCTGTCATTTTTCCTGGGTGTGAGTTGGTGTTGCAAGCCCCCTCCTTGAACTATTTGGGCAGGAGTTTGTCTGAAGAACTGGCCAGAACAGGTTTCCTTTTATCTTCTCAAGAAAATCAGCTGTTTCCATTGGTTTTCTCTTATACATTTTACTGATTTCTGTTCTTATTTTTATCATTCCCTTTGTTCTGCTTACTTTGGGTTCACTTTACCCTTCTTTGTCTAGTTTCTTATGGAGAAAGACAAGATCATCAAATTGAGAGGTTTCTTTTCCCATATAGGAGGTTAGTGCTACATAAATTTTCCTCTAAGCACTTTTTAGGTGCATCCCACACATTTTGGTATGGTTTCATTTTCATCCAGTTCAAAATACTTTTCCCCCCAATATTTTAAAATAGACTTTATTTTTTTAGAGGAGTTGTAGGTTCACAACAAAACTGAACAGAAAGTATAGAGATTTCCTATACACTCCTAGTCTCCCTCCACACACACAGATGCCCCCACCAACATGCCCCACCAGAGTGGTGCATTTATAACAATAAATTTATTACATTAACACATCATTATCACCCAAAGCTCACAGTTTACATGAGGGTTCACCGTGGTCCACATTCTGTGGGTTTTGACAAATGTATAATGACAGGTATCTACCATCACAGTATCACACAAATAGTTTCACTGCCCTAAAAATCCTCTGTGCTCTGCCTATTCATCCCTCCCTCCACTCAAATCCCTGGAAACCACGGGTCTTATTACTATCTCTAGAGTTTCCGGAACGTCATACAATTGGAATCATACACTATGTAGCCCTTTTCAGATTGGCTTCTTTCACTTAGTAATATGAATTTAAGTTTCCACCATGTCTTTTCATGACAGCTCATTTCTTTTTAGCGCTGAATAATATTCCATCGTCTGGATATACCACAGTTTATTTATCCATTTACCTATTGAAAGACATCTTGGTTGCTTCCAAGTTTTGGCAATTATGAATAAAGATTCTATAAACATCCTTCTGCAGGTTTTTGTGTGATTATAAACTTTCATCTCAGTTGGGTAAATACCAAGGAGCATGTTGCCGGATCATAAGCTAAGCGCATGTTTAATTTTGTGAGAAACTGCCCAACTGTCTTCCACAGTGGCTGTACCATTCACATTCACACCAGCAATAAATGAATGTTCCTGTTGCTCCACATCCTTGCCAATCTAAATACTTTTTAATTTTCCTTTGACCCTTTGGTTATTTAGAAGTGTGTTATTCAGTTTCCAAATATTTGGGGATTTTCAAGACATCTTTCTTTTACTGGCTTCTAATTTAATTTCACTGTGGTCCATGAATATACTTTGTATGACTTGAATCCTTTAAAATTTATTGAGACTTGTTTTATGGTCCAGAATATGGTCTATCTTGGTAAATGTTCTTGGTACTTGGGGAAAAAGTATATTCTGCTGTTGTTGGGTAGAATGTTCTATAAATGTCAAGTAGGTCAACGTGGTTGGTAGTGTTACCCAAGTCTTCTATATCTTGACTAATTTTCTGTCTCCTTGTTCTATCAATTATTGAGAGAGGAGTGTTGAAATTGCCAACCAAAATTGTAGATTTGTCTATTTCTCCCTTCTTTCTATCAGTTTTTTTCTCCATTTATTGTGAAGCTCTGCTATTAGGTGCATAAACTTTTAGGAGTTGTGTTCTCTTGATGAATTGACCTCTTAATCATTATGAAATGAACCTCTTTATCCCTGATAATATTCTTTTCCTTGAAATTCATTTTGTCTGATATAGTCACTGAAGCTTTCTTTTGGTATGGCATATCTTTTTCTATCCTTTTACTTTTAACCTATATGAGTCTTTTTATTTAAAGTGGATTTCTTGTATACAGCATTCAATGTAGGCAAGGTCTCATTATTTGTACCTAATCTGTCAATCTTGCCTTTTAATTATGGTGTTTAGACCATCTACATTTAATGGTCTACGTTTAATGTGTTTACTTCTACTGTTGGGATTAAATCTACCATCTGGTTACTTGTTTTCTATGTGTCGTATCTGTTCTTTGTTACTCTTTTCCTTCTTCTGTCTTCTTTTGGATTAACTGGATATGTATTATTATTATCTTTTGTCTCCTTTATTGGCTTATTAGCTATGTTTTTTTAAATGGTTGCTTTAGGTTCAATAGTATACATCTATAATTTATCACAGTCTGTCTTCAAGTAATATCATACAACTTCACGCATAGTATAAGAATCTTACAGCAGTATACTTGTATTTACCCTCTTTCAGTCTTTGTGTTATTGTTCTCACATATTTTACTTCTACATTTATTTTACAACCCTCTGTATATTACTTTTTTGCCTTAAACTGTAAATTATCATTTAAAGTGATTTAAAAAGAAGTAATTTTTTTCTGTTATCATCTAGTATCAACTTCCTTCTGCCTGAGTACTTGCGTTAATATATCTGTTACTCATGAATACTTTTGGCTCTTGTATGCCTTTGTTTTTGAAATACAATTTTACTGGGTACAGAATTTCAAATTGACAGGATTTTTTTTTCTTTTCAGTACTTTAAAGATGTTGTTCCACTGCCTTTTGGCATATCAGTATAGTTATAACATTTAATTGTCATTGTTTACTAATTCTATCATATGCATTAATTCTGAGTCATTTTCAATTTATTACATTTTCTCCTCATTTTGGGTTGTGTTTTCCTGTCACTTTGCATACCTGATAATTGGATCCCAAATGTTATGAATTTTACTTTGTTGAGTGCTAGACATTCTTTTATATTTAAATAAATATACAAATATATATATAAATTTATTTATATACATATATGTATACATATGAGCTTTGTTCTGGGTCACAGTTAAGTTACTTGAAAATAATTCGATCCTTTCAGGTCTTACGTTTAAGCTTTATGGCAGAACCAAAGCAACCTTTAGCCTAGGGCTGAGTTTTTTCACAGTCATGAAGCAATAATACTCTTCTGAGTCCTCTACCTAATGCCTCAAATTTTATATTTCCACTATGCCTGGTGGAAACATGAGCTATTCCCAACCGTATGTAACATCATAGGATTTTTCTCTCTGTACCTTTTGGGTGACTCTTTCTTCAGCTTCTGATATGTTCCTCACATGCTTATACTTATCCTCAGCTGAAGACCTGGGGAGGGCCCAGCTGAGATCTCCAGAGCTCTCTTGTATATTCCACCCTGCAAACTCTAGCTGCCTTTGGACTCACCAAACTCTCAACTCCATCTTTTCTACTCACAGAGACAATCTCAGCTCTGCCTGGGTTGCAACTCCCTGTACTGAGTCATGGACAGTCTCTCGAGGTAGAAAGCTGGGGCAACAATTTGTTTTCCCCTCTGTCAGGGATTACTGTCTTGTGATGTTGTTCAATATCTGAAAACTGTTGTTGTTGTTGTTTTCTCTATTTTTAAAAGTTGTGTAAATATGGTCTCTGTTACTCCATCTTGGTCTAATTTTAAAGAGCAAAGGAAGTCCACTTTTATATCAGAAGGTTAGAAAGTTTTGAGTGTGTTTTTTTTTTTCAAATTGCTTGGCTCGGGCTTCCCTGGTGGCTCAGTGGTTGGGAGTCCGCCTGCCAATGCAGGGGACGCAGGTTTGTGCCCCAGTCCAGGAGAGTCCCGCATGCCACGGAGCGGCTGGGCCTGTGAGCCATGGCCGCTGGGCCTGAGCGTCGGGAGCCTGTGCTCCGCGATGGGAGAGGCCGCAGCGGTGAGAGGCCCGCGTACCGAAAAAAAAAAAAAATTGCTTGGCTCAAAGTATTTATGCCTAAACATGTTTATTTTTTATGGCATTTCTTAAGTTGTTTTTAGCATCTTCCGGAAAACAAACCAACCTCTTCTAAGGTTTAAAAGATAATCCTCTTGGGGTAGAAAGAATGCAAGAAGAGTCATACATCAAACTTAAACAACCTTAAACAACAAATTTAAACAACAACCTTGGGACAAACTCAAGGCTATATGTAAGACAATAGATTTCTTCAAGATTTGTGTGAAAGGAAGCCTACTTACCAGGCTTTGATGTTTGATCATTCTTCAGAGAATGAGTGTATTCAAAGCAGGGAATGGACAAACAAGATTAGAATGATTGTGATGTCCTATGGAGGAAGCAAATGTCTCATTTGGGAGGTGATTGGAGACATTATTTTCAAGATATTAGAATATCAGGATATTAGGACTCAGTGTCTACAAATTACATATCTTACCTTTCACAATCAGGTTGAGAGAGAAAGATAAGGGAAATGCAAAATAGAAATGAGTGACTAAGGAGATTCCCTTCTAAGGTTATCTAGAGATAACCTTCTAGACAAAGGTTTGTTGTCTAACCTAACAGCCATTTGAAATTGACTTATCACTTGCCATTGCCTACCACCAGAAGCTGAAAAAGTGAGATACTCACTTTATCAACATGCATTAAATGTAGGGAGGCAATGTTCTGGCCAATGAGATACATGGGGAAGTCTGCCAGAGGGAGCGCCTCTGGGAATATTTCCTTTACTGTCAAAAGGAGAAAAGTCCTAATTAGTACTGCCCTTCCCCCTTTTTACCTTCTTCTTACCTTGAACTTGTATAATGTGACTGGTATTGTGAGAGCCATCTTGAAGCCAAACAATAGATGAGGGCTTCCCTGGTGGCGCAGTGGTTGAGAGTCCGCCTACCGATGCAGGGGACACGGGTTCGTGCCCTGGTCTGGGAAGATCCCACATGCCGCTGGGCGGCTGGGCCCATGAGCCATGTCCACTGAGCCTGCACGTCTGGAGCCTGTGCTCCGCAATGGGAGAGGCCACAACAGTGAGCGTACCGCAAAAAAAAAAAAAAAAAGATGAAATTACTCTAAGAATGGCAGAAGAGAAATAAAAAGAGCCTGGATCTTTCTTCACATTTTGAACATGTACAACCAATGCCAATAACCTCCTCCTTCTTATTATAGGGGAGGAATAACCCCTAATTTTTAGGCCATTATTTGTTTGGTTTTCTTAAGCATGAAGGCTAATTCCATTCCTTGCTGAAACAGAAACAGAAAGCAAATTGGCAGGGCTGCACTTTGTCTGAATATTGAAAACAAATGGTCCAGTAATAATGACTGAACGCACTTGGAATAAGATAGATAAGGTGGCTAGTATTCATGACTCATTCCAGATTATTCTTTGCCATTTGTTTTACATGTTTGTACCTAAGAAGAGTTTTCAAATTCTTGGGAACTTGTCCACTGACTGTATAGTATCAGAAACCAACCTACTTTGCACACTCTTCCGAATGGCATGGAAACAAGAGAGGTTTGGATGCAGCAATAAGATTCAAGGAGAGGGGAAAAAAAGAATTGATGTCGTTAGTTTTCAAAGGTAAGGGCAATGGAGGAAGAGTAACACACTTCCTCAGTTACTGGTCCAGGAATCTTCAGATGAGATTCTGAGATAGTTCTTGGTGTACCTTAATTTTCTCTTCCTTGTCCTTCAAGTTGCCACGGGGAATTCAGTATGAGAAATGAGTCCTTCTTTTGCTTGAACCGTTCACCATTTATAATCATAGAGTCCAACAGTGAACAGGCTATCATCTTTTTTTTTATATATAAATTTACTTATTTATCTTTGGCTGCATTGGGTCTTCGTTGCTAAGCACAGGCTTTCTCTAGTTGCGGAGAGCGGGGGCTACTCTTCGCTGTGGTGCGTGGGCTTCTCATTGCGGTGGCTTCTCTTGTCGCGGAGCACGGGTTCTAGGCACGCAGGCTTCAGTAGTTGTGGCTCGCGGGCTCTAGAGCGCAGGCTCAGTAGTTGTGGCACACGGGCTTAGTTGCTCTGTGGCATGTGGGATCTTCCCGGCCCAGGGCTCGAACCCGTGTCCCCTGCATTGGCAGGCGGATTCTTAACCACTGTGCGACCAGGGAAGTCCAGGCTATCATCTTTGTTGTAACTTTTGCTTCATTCAAAACTGAGCCTTTCATACATACGTAGGGCATCTTCACAATTTGCAATTCATGTGGCAAGCGACACTGGTCAACTTGAGCATAACTAATTATCCTAATCCCCAAGGAGGTGAGAAGAAGCTAAGAGATGAACTGAGTCCTCTGTATGTCTCTGAGGCAGGAAGAGTTATCGGGAGGCTTAGACACAGAAAGCCTTCCTTCCATGGCTTTCATAGCACACTGACAACCCATTTGCTTCCAAACAACTAGTACTCAGGGCAGAGATTGCCATGTCTTCCACCACTTCTGGAACACACCATAGTTCCTAGCAGCCGAGCCCTATGAACAGTACAGTAACACATACAAGAAGCCAAGTTATCAGAGATGGGGGGAAAACCAACAGATCAGAAAAAGTTTTCAGTGAAACAGGGTTGTGGATGTGATGGACAACTTCCAAAAATAATTAGGTCCATGTAAGTAGATTAAATTACAACAAACATACACAAAAGAGTCCCTGAAACTTAAAAAACAAAAGGAAAGGAGAAAGGTCATGCATGAGATGGGAATTTGTGGCCTGAAAGTGGAAAACTGTCTCAAATCATAGGTCAAAATTAATTCCTTAACCAGAAGAATTTTTTAAAATTACTTCCAGACAAAAAGAGCAAGTGACATGTAAAGCAAAAAGATTCTGATTAGCATCACACATCTCAACTGCAACACTAAGAATATGATGTATTTTAGGCCACTGGACAAACAGAGCTGTAATCCCAAATATTATACCCAACCAAGATATCACTTACCTATTAGGATGAAAAAAGAACTGTGGCTTACCAGAGATTCAGAGAGTATATTACCCCACCTGAGGAAAATACTAAGAACCAAAGAAGATATTAATTAGAAGACAGACTTCAATGTAGAGGAAAATAAAGGAAGCAGAGGGAAATAGGGGTTAGCAATAAACCTTAATATACGTGTATATGTGTATATAGCCAAGAGCTAGGGAGGCAAAATGCATGAGACAGTCCTACACAATAAAGAAGGCCTCGGGATCAAAAGATTTCTCAGCCAAGTTCCTCCTAATCTTTAACAGGTAATTTCAATGATCTCGTATTTAAACAATTCTAAACCATAGACAAAGATGAAAATCTCCCCAATTCATTTTATGAAACAGCATTATTCTAAAAACTTTTTATTGAAAAAAAATGTGTACATGTAAGTTAGATGGATTTTCATTAACAATGCACCGTAAACAGGCATTCAGATAAAGAAACAAAACATTACCAGCGCTCCAGAAGTCCCCCTCAGACTTCCTTTCAGACACTGTCTCCTCCCCTGCCTACCTCCCACTGAGGATAGCCACTTTCCTGACTTCTAACAGCATAGATTAGTTCTGCCTGTTTTTGTACTTTATATGAAGGAAAGCATATAGCATTCTTTTATATCTGGCTTTTTAGGCTGATCGTGATGCTTCTGAGATTCATCCATATGCTGCACACAGTTACAAACTGTTCATTCTCATTGGATCGTATTCCATTGTACGAACACACACAAATGTATTTATCCATTCTACAGGTGGATGGACTTTTAGGTAGTTTCAGGTTTGAGGCTATTACTAGTAGTGTTGCTATAAACACTCTAAAACATATCTTTTGGTGAACATATGTATGCATTTTATTGGGTGTATGCCTAGAAGCAGAATTACTAGATTCCATGGTATGAATATTTTCACTTTAGTAGATTCTGCCGAATGGTTTTCCAATAAATTGGAAACTGTATTTGAAAAAATTTGCATTCTCACCAGCAGTGGATGAACCTTCTGATGACTCCCATATTTTGCCAACCTGCATTATTTTTTACACCTAATAAAATAATCCACTAAAATCTACAGACTAATCTCACTTATGAACATTCATGCTAAAGTTCTAAATAAAAGATTAGCAACTGGAATACTGATTTATAAGAAAAGAATAACACATTATGACCAAGCAGGCTTTATTACAAGGAGAAAAGAGTGGTTTCATGTCAGCAACTCCACACATAATCCAGCTAGTTAATAGATTAAAAGAAAGTAACACATGACCACATCAAAAGATGCTGAAAAGGCATTTGATAAAATTAGCAGCTACACCTAACAGAATCTCTTGGTAAAACAGGAAAGAATGTATTTAAATAAGATAAAGATTATTTACCAAGCAGCAACACAAATATTCTAAATAACTAAATACTCAAACTATTTTTGCTAAAATCAGTAACAGAGATGCCTGCTATCACTGTTATCACTCAACACTATGATGGAGTTTACAGACAATAAAGATTCTAGAAAAGAATCTGTCAAACATTGCAAAAAATGCTGAATTATTTTTGTGTCACCATTATATTTCTACAAATTCCAAGAGACTCTAGTGAAAACTGCTGAAATTAATGAGAAAATTTAGCAAGTATATATAGTAAAGTTGTATACAAGATAAGTACACAGAAAAATACAGGCTTTTCCTTTTTTTATAATAAGCCTTTAGAAATGCAAATGGAAAAAAGAATCCATTCACAGTAATGACCAAAAGGCTAAGAAATAAGAATACATTTAATAAAAAAGACGCAAGACTTGAATGAAGAAAACTCTCAAATCTTACTATAAAGCTATAGACCTGAGCAAACTGAAAATGATACAATTTTCTTAGTTCTTAGAAGACAATATCATATGTCAAATTTCCCAAAATTAATCTGAAAATTTAATGCAATTTCAACCCCTAATTGGATAAAGTGATCACAAATTTCAAATGGCCAAGAAAAGTAGTAAAAAGAACAGTAGGCAGGCGTGTGGGGTAGGAAAATGTTCTGCCTGATCATTTTATAAAACCACTGTTCACAAACAGAATAGAAATCCACTGTAATTAAATCCACATGATACTGCCATATGTAAAGAGAACTAGAAGTGAAACAGAATAGCATATTGAGAAGTAAATCTCATCATATGTGAAAATTTAATATACGACAAAGTTGGTGTTTCAATTCATTGGGAAAAGATAGTTTATTTAATAAAGGGTGCTAGAACAATTGGCAACTCACTCGGAAGAAAGTAAAGTTGCATCCATAGCTTGCATTGTATACAAAAACAAATTCCAAATGGAGTAGACAAATTAAAAATAAATAAATAAAATGCAGAAGCCATTCCAGGAGACTATACATGCCACTCAGGGGTGAAGACCTTAAACAATACAGAATACTTCAAAATGTTTATATATTCACAAATGTCTGTATTTTGAAAAATAAAATAATATATAGGATATATACTAATATAAAGTTTTGAATGAGAAAAGATATTATAAATATGGTCAATAGACAAATCAAAGATCTGGAGAAAATTTGCAAATAATAAGAGAAAGAGTTTATAATACACAAAGAGCACTTATAATTTTTTTAAAAGACTGCAAATATGGGCGAAATGTTAATAAAAATGAATAAAAATGAATTAAAATTTTAAATGTGAATTTAAAAATACAAATATGCAATTCACCTTAAGAGTGAAATCCAAATGGCTAAGTTTTCTATGGAAAAAGTACTTATTAATGTGGTTAATAGACAGCTTAGAAGAGTTAGAAAAAAATGTTTGCAACCAAGAGTTGGAAGGCTTAATATACAAAAAGCTCCTACAAACTAAATAAAAAGACAAACACAAGAGAAACATGAGCAAAAATATGAATTAAAATTAAAATGAATATAAAGGTACAAATAAAAATATGAATATTTATGGTAGGCAGAATTCTAAGATGGTCCCCATGATCTCTGCCCCTGGTGTTACTCCTATGATAATGCTACACTTACAGGGCAAAGGGCCTTTGCAGATGTAACTAAGGATACTAACCAGTTGACCTTAACATACAGAAATTATCTGGGTGGACCTAACCTAGTCACATGAGCCCTTTAAAAAGGCTGGTAGCAGAAAACAAAGAGTCAAAACATGAGAAGGATTCGATGAATGCCTGCTAGCTTTGAAGATGGAGGGGACCACGTGCAAGGGCTGGAGGGTAGCCTTTAGGAGCTGAGAACAACCCTAGTTGACAGTCAGCAAGGGAACAGAGACCTCCATCTTGCAACCATCCTACAATCCCAAGGAAGCGAATTCTGCCAACATGTATGAGCTTGGAAGTGAATTCTTCCCCAGAGCCTTCAGCTAAGAGCCCAGCCTGGCACACACCTTCATTCCAGCCTTATTGGAAACTAAATAGAGAGCCCAATCAAAGCCTGCTTGAAGTTCTGAGCCACAGAACCATGAGATAATCAGTGGGTCCTGTTTTAAGCTGTTAAATTTGTGGTAATTTGTTACGCAGAGATAGAAAACTAATACAATAAGTAAATTATGAATGAAATCCAAATGACCAAAGAACATATGGAAAGTTTTCCAGATTTACAGTAGTAATGAAAATGCAAAGAAAAAAACACTGCGAAATCACTATACCCACCACCAGGCTTTTCTTCCTTTCCTTTTCTTTTTTTTAAATGCTACAACAGCTTTTGCTAATGGGTATAAAGGGTAACAGTATTTTTGTATATTTACTGATGGAAATATAAATTGTCCCAGCCTTTTTGGGAGACAACCTGTCAACATTTATTTAAAAATTTTAAATCGACATACCCCTTAACCCAGCAATCCTACTCCAGGGAATCTATTCCACAGAAGTAAAACCATCATGGTCATGAATATGTGCACAGGCACAGTTACCATAATAGTAAAAACATGGTGACAAAGTAAATGCCCATCAATATGGAAGAGGTTTAATAACCTCTTCATCATCATACACTATTACCCAGCACTAAAAAGAGTAAGAGTTATAAGACAGACTTGGAGGGATTTTTATCATACATTGTTGGATAAGAAAAGATGCAGAGGATATGTATGTTCCCATTTAAAGCAAACTGACCCACCCAAAAAATCTCATTTTATATAAAACTGTGTGTGTATATTAAGAAATTTAAAAGCAATTATATATGTATAGACTTGTAAGGGGCTCACAATATACATTACATTTTAGAAGTTGCAGAGTAACTGTAGAAAAAGACAAAACCCTGTATGTAATGTTTGTGTATACATATTTGTAGGAATAAGAATATACATCAGGCTGCTACAGGGGAGGTGGGAGTGAAATGGTATGGCGGGATATGATTAGTTTTGCCATTATGCATCTTTATTATTTCATTTATTGCTCTTTTGTGATGTTCTTTTAACTGTATTAACTTAAATTATAGTACTATTAATTTGTATCACTCTTTTAATCTAACATCAAATCATCTCCCTTCCCTTTGTTTTTGCTCAGTACTTATCACTAATATTCAATGTATTTTACTTATTTGTTGTTTGTTTTCCCCAACTATAATGTCAGCTGCAGGTAAAGGATTTTATCTGTTCACTGCTGAACGCCAGCACCTAGAACTCTCCGGCACATAGCAGGCACTCAACTATTGAGGAAACTAATATTTTATGTATAATTTAAGGGCTCCTCTTGATGTTCATTTTAACCTGATTTCTCCTAAAAAACCTGGTATTTCAGAAGCTATCAGGAGTGTGACAAAATTACATGATAAGAAGACTGAATTCAGGGAGTGAATAATAGTTACTTCTTTGATACTTATTACTGCCTGACATTTTATCAGGTGTTATATATCTATTATCTCAAGTCAATCTAAGTAGGCAGATCTATAATACCCATTTTGTACATGAAAAACCAACTCAGATTAGTTTATCTAAAGTCTCATGGCCAATAAATGTCCTGTGCCCAGGCCAAAATCCTGTTCTTTCCTCTGTGCTATACTGATTGTAAAGGAATCATGTTTCAATAATTAAAAAAGAGATAACAGTTCTTACATGATCTATAGGTTTAATATTATTTTGAGATTTATTTAGTTGAATATTTCATAGTCACATAATTCACTGCTCTGTTGATGATTCTATTAATGATTTAAAAGTCATTTGACTGTTAAATATAAATACCCTGTCCCTAACTAGTTCCTGAAACAATTAAGTTGTTCAGCTCAAGGTCTCAAGCCTCCTGGGCCCTGCTGGAGTGGCAGCAGCACACCAAGACAACACAGAACTATTCCTAGGAGAGGTAATAAACATTCAGACAATTACCATCAAATCTTCAAGACAAAATCAGCCCTAAGAACATCCTGAGGGATTCTGTCCCAGACTCTTCAACTCCAAAGCAAGCTCCCCAGAGAAATGTCTTGCTTGACAACCTTCTACTGGGAGAAGCTTCCTACCTCTTTGGAGAAAAATGCCAGTCAGGAAGAGCAGGACCATCTGAGGGTCACAAGGGAAAAGATTGGTGGACCCTGTCTGGGCCCAAGACAGTCAAGGCAGGGTTAGGTTCCAGGCTGGAGAGTTCCCCGTCAAGGGATCAGAGGCCAGTGGGTTGGTGTTCAGGAGGATAGGGGGACAGAAGGGATACCACAACAGAGCTTAGAGAGATCCCCTACTCCCCCAGATGCTCTGCTCAGTTCCAAAGCAGTCAAAACTGGAAGTGTGTAGCAGAAGAGGGTGTTGCCTTGGGCATCCTGTTGCCCCCTTTCAGATGAGGTCCAAATTCCTCCCCAAGGAGGGTGCAGACCTCAATCTTAGCGTCAGCTCCACAGACCTAAATACATTTGAGTTTGCCAAGGGACTGGCAGGGATGCTTTTTTCTTTTCCTTTGTTATTGGTGATCTGGATAGATTTAGAGTTTCAAAACGTGTTCTCTGATCACTCAACCAATAAATATTTATCGAGTACTTTCTGTATGGTAAGGCACCAGGAGAAGTGTTGAGGAATATAAGAAAATCAAATATGGTCCCTGCCTCAAGGAGCTTAGAGACAGCAGCAAACAAATAACCATCAACTCTTATTTTTTAGGTGACAAGTGAGCAATACCTAATATGTAAAATCTGAGTTAAGAATGGGGTTAGAATCAAAGCATTCAGAATAAAACTCATCACTACCTGCTCCTCATGCCTCAAAAAAAAAAAAAAATCCACAAGGTTTTGAAAGATATGTATGTAAATTAGACTTACAGTATATTCCTTGACAATCTTTGTACTCCCAAAACAATTCTAAAATTCACACAAAATGTGATTATCTGCAGAGACAAGCTGTATATAACTTGCATACATCAAGGGTATAAAACTGCCTTGATCTACAACCTTCAAGTTCAAAAGTAAAATTGTTTCTGCCTCCAGAAAGCAACGACGTTTCTAAGAGAAAAAAGTCTGCTTGCAAGTTTTATTTTTTTTTAATTTAATCATCAGATATATATTCCTAGGTATCCTACGACAATGAGAAATAAGGAGCTTATTGTCCTGCTTGTTTAAAAGGCTGATCAAAGGAATAAAAGAAAGTCTGAATGTTTCAGAGTTGGGGAAAAACCTCCTTTCTTCTGACCCTGAGATATACAAGGAAACTGAACAGGTACTATTTCATTGAAAAAGTTTCCTCTTAAACGAACTGATTGTTAAATGGTATTTTGGCTAAACAAACATACTTTCAAAATCTGTGAATGGCAATTGGCAGAATCTAACCTTATCCTTGTTAGCTCTGAGGGGACACTATTAACATTACTTACGTGGTATACATGCTCTATCTTAACTTTCCATTCATTTCAACATTTATCAGATGCACAAGGCTCCATGGTTTACCTGCAAGCTATGTATAAAAATACTGCTTTTCCAGTCAGCAAAATACTAAGATATTTACCACATATGAAAGAATTCCTACATGGCACTTGAGTATTGGTGGGGAGCAGGGGTCAGGCGTGTTATCCATAAATTACTGCAAAAAGATACGTGAGACCATTGCGTTCTTTTTCTAAAATACACACTGAGTGAAATAATTCCATCAATAGGATATTCTGAAATATGTGGGCTCAAAGCTTGTAGAAAAATATGTAAATATTTTAACAAATGCTTCTAAAAGCACAAAGTCATTCAAAACAACAGAACTCATTCTATAAAAATGATTCTATCTTTTCATGAGATTACCACTTGGCTACATTAGGACATTTCTTACATGTCTGGTTTTCATTCTGACATATGCAGATGACACAGCATACCTGGGCCTATGTTAATATAGCTTCCTACAATATAATAAAAAGCTATGTTGTCTGACACTTTAACCAGGGGACTCCTGGATACTTTTGACGTAGTTCCCCAAAATCTTTAATTTAGATGACAGGGATCAATGACAAAAAAGCCAGAACTGGAACCATTCACTTTTACAGACCAAACGTCTCTTAGAGGTCATCTTTACAAGTCTTTTAACGAGAAAGGAAGACAATGGGTGATGGGTCCAGATCAGAGGCTAACTGTGTTTTCCTTTTCAGTGTGATACATCTTTCCCCACACCCTCACCCAAGTTATCCAGCACCGAAAGAAAACTTTCTGATGAGTTTCTTTTGCTTTAAGGTAAGTTAATCTTATTTATTTCTGAAAAATTACTGCCTTGGTCCCACTTCCATAAGGAAGGAGTAGGTGATGTCAGTATACATTAACATTTCAACACATTTTATATAAACCACAAGCTGCTTATTTTCTCAACATATGCTTAACATAAAATTTTGCTTTCCATGCATGCAGTTTTTTTTTTTAATTAAAGAAAGTTTTTCAGTTTGGGAATTCTCATTTGTGAATGATGGGTTTCCCTACCATTACCCTTAATTTGATGATGCTGTTATATATGAGGTAATTCAAAAATATCTTTGGTTTGAGGTTATAGATTGGGAACCTGATACACACCCTGGATCTTATAAGGACATGAAAAACTTTGGCATGTGAATTAATAATACTAATTCTAGTACTCCAAGTGCTATTTAACAGGTGTTTTGCTGTGGGTTCTCCTTTATATCACTGGATTAATTAACTCTTTAAAGAGTTAAAAAGGGAGTTTTAAAGTCAAAAGGGAGTTAGCATCTGGACCAGTCTTCCTGTAAGGTGAATGGCTAAATAACCAAGGATGAGAGAATTTTCTATGAAACAGACCCTTCCAGTAGGAAAGATATTGCAGATTTTATTCTCCCAAATAGTCAGATCCTTCTTCAAGTCTGACCAAAAACACCATTACCTTTAGTCTAATAACAACTAAGAATAAGAAAGGGCTTAGGGTTTTGTAAGATCTAAGTGAAACTTGAGTAATTTTCCGTTTGGTGGGTTTTGGATTGTTTGGTTTTGGAAGTATACAAAATATACTAAATTAGAATTTGTGTTTCAGAAAATATGGAATCTAATTTTCAAAGTTGCATGTCAGTGCTTCTCCACAGAGCTAGAGCGTCCTCATCATTGTAAACGTCCCCTTCTCATTGTAACTGAGAAGTAACAAGTGGAGGGATGTGTTATGGTTATAGCATTGGATGCTACCAGATTTCCAGGTGTTCCTGGGGAATACTCTAAGTGCCAGGACAACCTAGGACCCTTCAAAACCTCAGTGGTGCCCTTGGGAAACCTAAAGCAGGTTAGAATACCATTCTGAACCTGGGCTGACCCCAGAGGGTCCATCAATCCCTGAAAAACTTCTGGAGTCCTCTTGACTTTCTGAGCTAGATGACTTAAAACAACTCCAGCAAATCACATCTCAGTTCTCATTACAAGGGACAAAAGGGACATTTCTGACACTACTGAAAAATGTGTACATACCAAAGAATACAACACTTATTACTACAGCAGCATATGAAACATCATAGAACAGTGGATAGTTTCAAGGACACCAGAAGCGGTACCTTTTAGATTCTATATATTATTGTGGCTCCAGATTGGAACAAAGAGACAGTGAGTTCTGAGCAGAAGCCCTTGAAAAATAATGTTGATCTGAAGGAGCAAGGGGTAGAAGGCTTATGCTTGCCTGTTAAGTAGCCAAACAAAGAAAAAATAAAAGCACATTAAATTTATATGTGTATGTGTAATTTTTTAAATTATGTAACTGAACACTTGAGAAAAAATATACATATGTCCCTGAAAGTATCATGATCCAATCGTGTGGGGTATTTTAATTTTACTGGTTTTACAAAGCCCCAAACTCTCTATAATGATAAATTTCTCCACCTTCCTTACAATCAATAATTAAGATTGGTTCATTACTTTGGATTCACATCTACTTTGTCTAATACACTTTTATTTCTCTGCACCCCTTTACTACCTAACCCCCAAAACAAAATCAGGTTGTATTAAAGTATTTTAACTGCAAACCCACTAGATTCCAAATCTGACAAATATTTCAATTCATGAGACACCTATAGCACATTATCTATATTTGTACACTTTATTTAAAAACAAATAATACACTTAGAGCCACCAAAAAAGGATATCTTAATTAGCTTATCCATACCCTGAATTTACAAAAGAAACTTCTTGCACCACAAAAATTAGCATTTGGATTAATTTACATTAATTGATATTACACCTAAATTTTAAAATACCTGAAGATCAAACAATCTGGCCCAGGGATCACCAGTTGGAGGGGTGAAGGGGTGTGGAGAAAAGGAGTTATTGATGAATCTGAACTGATGATGCCCTGAGGTCAGCTCTAGTAAACTGAAGTGGAGAAGACATAAAATAACCAGTAGATTACAGGATTTGTAATCCTTCTGGATTACAAAACCAGAAGTGGTTCCTCCTAAAAACAGGTATTAGATCATATAGTTGGGATAGGTATAGGGGATACCTCTTAATCTGGATTGGAAAAAAGCTGTGTGGAGAAGGGGGTTGTATTTGTTTCTCACAAGAGGCAAACTTCAGCCAAACAATGAAAAGAAAGTACGGAGGGTGGTAATGTGATAGACTGAAGGCTTTCTGATTGCTGATGACACCAAATTTAGCAGCTCTCTACAAGTCAACTAAAATACCATTCTCTAAGACATTTTCAGAGAGGAGCTAACACACAACCAGGGAAAAATCATTCTACGTTAACAAGGCACTCACTGGTTCACAGCCTGTTAAAAACCCAGGCAGACATTACAGTTAATATAAATTAAAATGAACTTTCTAATTTGCATCCAAGGGATGACAGGCATGTGGTCCCAGTTAAATCAAATCTAAAGCTTGGCTAGCAAAGATCCAGAAAATTCTGACCCTTAAGCACCACTTCAGGAATACTCCTAGAATAAATAAGTGGGATCAAGAGATCTCTGTTTGGCTTTATATTCGCTTTTTTTTTTTTTTTGGATTGAAAAAAAAAGATGCAATCTGTTTAATACTCTGTGAACCCGGCATCCTTTACAATGACACTGAGATCCAGTTGGATGATGGATATATAGCCAATTAAAAAACTTCCAGTGGCAAAAGTAGAATGATTCAAATCATCTACCAAGGACCTGATCTGTCCTTTGTTTTTTAAACACAGATATGTTAGTTTTCTGGACCTTCTTCTAAAATGAACTGAAGGAATTGATACGTTTCAGAAAAATATACATACAATTTCTGTCAGCTACTACTTTTGTACAACCTGAATCCCAGTGTTAAACAAAATAATGCAATTATATAAATAACTAAACAACACAGTAACAGAGGCAACTTCTGAGTAAATAAAATTAATGATTAGGTACTTAATAGCCTTGAAATAGCTTTCAAAGAATAAAGTAAGCTGAAGAAAATTATACTTAAGAGCTCTTTTCCCATGTAAATCAGTAACAGTTTGGCTCTTGGCTGAAAGCATCACACAGACATATACTAACCAGAGACTATCTCCAACTCACTATCAACATTGACGATAAATTTTAAGCAGTTCTTTCAAAAGAAAATCAAAATTAATTCTAAGCCTTTCAATCTGATTTGTGACATCTTTGTTCAATATAACTTAAATGACAAAGCCTGAGAAAAGCACCAACACAGATTTTTAAATTGCATCCAACCATTATTTTAGATGTCATAAAGATTTGCTTGAGTCAAAAATGGCAGCAATGACAAAGAGGTAGATATGAAAGATGCCATTTAAATACTATTCTTAGGTGGAATTTTAACTAGTTCAGGTGTTTAAAAATCATTAAAAATGATTTTTACTAGTTGAATCTTCATCACATAAGAATCATGACATGCTCTTGTGTAAAGGGGAAATATATGAAGTGCTAAAAAAGTGAGCCTTTAAAAATTACATTTACTTAGCCAACGTTCATGAGATCCCATAATTTTGGTGAATCAATAATTTCTCCTACTACCTGAACTTGACTTACAATGAAAGAAGAGCCATTTTCTTCTCTACTGAAATTTCTAGGAATTCACATTCAAAATTCTTGGAAAGTACTTATGGTGCTCAGAAGAGCACGAAGACGGCGCATGAAATGTCCCCTGAAGTCCTAGAAGTTGAACAGATACATTAAAAAGACATTGATGGTCACAAATCAGGACCTTCACAGATTGGCAAACACTCACACACACACACACACACACATACACACTCTCTCTCTCTCTCTCCCTCTCTCTCGCTCTCATACCCCTTCCCCCACAAAGAAACTCAATCCTCATCCTCACTGTAAGGCTGCATTTGTATTTTTTTTTTTTTAAAGGCACCTCTCTTTCTCTAGCTATTGCCTTCTTGATGATATCTGTTTTGTCAAAAATCCTGAATGTTCAATGGAAATAGTTCCGTACTGAGAATGGAATACTTTTCAATTCACATTTGAATAGTCAGGTTTTCTTACATTCAGATTTTAATAAACTAGAATGACAGTCTTTAAAACAAGCATGCTAACCTATAATGAATATAGTATATACAGTAATTTAAACATTTAGAACTATATATTATACTGCAAAAGCAAACAGCACAACACTCATCATACTCGTCATTACCTGCTGTGTACACTACCTCCAAAAATGAACATACAAAACAGTAAAATGCACCTATGGTTTTATATATATATATATATATATATATATAGTCTATATATATTATATATATTCCTACAATATATATAATATATATTTATAAAATATACATACATTTTAGACATTTTCAAATAAATCTTCATCATTATCTCCCAAAGAAATTTATAGCAAGAATACTGAAGGAATGAAAGTCAGATAAACAAAAAATTTCTCACAAAGTTCGTTATCAGTGATGCAGCTCAATTCCCCCCCTTTTAGTCATAACTAAAATGATTATAAAAGCTAAATACTTTGCATAACTAATTATCTGTTTAATGGCAAAAATTGCTAAACTTGTTCAATAGAAAAATACTGAAGGTCATTATATCACTTATGTTAAATATCTGTCTATGGTTCAAGTAGCAAATGAGCTCCATATGACAGCTGAGTTTTGAGAAGGGTGCTGCAAGCTCCCAGAGATGTATCCATAGCATGTGAAGATAAGGCAGGGACCCACATCTCCTGCTGATTTCCATACTATTCCAATACATTTCATACAAAATATTTACAAATGAAGCACTATGACAGCATTTCAGTGACTGTTCAAATCTGGAATTTGTTCATTTTGTCAATTTTCATTGAATTTTTGATAAACTGAGGGAAAATTCAGACACATATATATGCTTCTATCTGATTGGAAGACAGCTTTGCCTCATTTCTACACTGAGATCATAACAGTGCTAGTGGAGAAGAATCTCTGTTTTTGGGTACAATCTCCAAGAGCACAGCACTGGCTTTCTAAGGAACTTTCAACAGTTCCATCATTTGCACTACAGTCTACATATCTCATGGTTGTTTTCTACTTACTAACAGAAAAATGCATTTCAACCATGCGGCATAAAACGCAGGTGAAGAGAGTGGCTTGGTTTTGAGAATTCCAGTGACAGAAGGAAAGCAGGCACTGCGGACCTTGGAAAGTAATTAAAGCAATAATTGGTAGAACAATAGCCTGTAGTCATCCATCACAAATCTGCCAATTAAGAGCACCTGACTGGAATTTTCCAGTATCCTTCTACAAATGTTAGGTCAGCAACATCATTTATTTACTTTGTGAACAATCAAAAGAGGAATTCGCCAAACACAATGTGGAATTCTATACCTGCATGGGAATATAAACATTTAACTGGTAGCTCATATCCAGGTCAAATCATTTGAATACACAAAGGAGTCCCTTGAGCCCACTGTGAACCAAAGCACAGATGAAATGACAAGGTAGCTGTGTCAAAATATTAAAGCATATCTGTATATCAATTAGGCAAATTTAACACAGGTCTTTAAAGAAAACTTGCCTGTATACTACAGAATTCCAGAGGCAGATAAGCAGAAATTTTAAAGAAAAGCTGTTGATTAATATTGACACTATCGTGATAATACTTCTTCAGGGAGTAGTAGATGTACATATTATCAGAAGTGCCATTGTTATGCTAATGGAATACATGGGCATAGGAATGTAGGAATTATATTAAAAGGTTAAATATTTATGGATATGGACTTTTTTTAAGTCTGAGAGCCTATTAAAAATACATTTTGCTGAAAATTTGGGTATTAGTAACTTATTTCTAATTTCCAGATTGGTCTCTGACATTTTGGGCAAATAAGAAAGAGTGTGAGGAGAGGTGAGACAGTTGTAGGGATGAGGTCTATATACTGGGTCCAGACAGTGGGGTCATGGAAATCCCAAGAGTTGACCATATGTGGGTCATAGGTAAGGTACGCTCAGGGAACCCTGGTCCTTCAAGAATGGTTTTCCCCAGAAACAGTATTGATTCACTGCCTACTAAAACATGCTGTGTATTCCAATTAGACACTGGAGGTGGGTAGGGAGAGGGAAAGAAAGACAGAACGCTTTAACCAATATTATACACCAAACTATTCCATCCAGATTTCCAAGAGGTTCTTCTTCTTGGAGATATTAATAAGGGAATTCCTGGGGCACAAAACATTTGCTTTATTTAGTACTTCTGCAAAAGCAGCTGCCTGAGGTTAACCATATCTTTTGGACTATTAAAACATAATAATTATGAACTATTTTTGGTAGGTGTCAGATAATTTGAATGTAAGAGACAAAGAAGAAACAGTAGAGATCATCTGAAGCATGGTTATGTGGGTTTTGATAAATAAGTACTTGCAAATAACTTCCAGCTTTTCAACCACTGAAAGGTAAGATTTCATTGATAGGAAATAATCACTCTGGTACTATAAACATCACATGAATAAAATGAATTTTAAAATTAACAGAAATTATTATAAAGATATGACCTGCTTGCCATTAAAAATAAACAGAATCTTAAACCTGAATAAGTTAAATCTTTTAGTAAAAGCAGACTCTATCAACTATTCTTCATAATGGTGAGTGTTTTTGACAGCTAAACTTTAGAATGGTACCAAATCTATTTTCAAAAATGTAATACAATATAGAAATCTGCTTAAAAACTAAATATTTGTTTAGCATTTCTGAATAATAATATATTTAACATGTTATTGCATTTCTTTTTTTCCCTCTAATAGGTAAAATGTTTTCCCAGGTGCTTTATGAGAACAGTTGAAAGGAGAGCTAAATTAAAAATGCATTTTAACACTGCCTGGTCATTATGCACATAGGGGTTAGTACAGCAGATATGATAAAGATTACTGTTTTGACTACCTAATATGTTTAACAAGATTTCTCAGGGGAGAACTAGGTCTAAATTTCCACTCTTCCTCTACTCATTCCCAGCCATCAACCTTTTTAATTATCCCTTATAATGTGCCCTATTTACTCAATAGGGGCAAGCTAAACCTATGTTCTTCGCTCAGGCCTGCCTAGCGAATTAGAACAACCTCAGAAATAAAAAGCTCCTATTTTGGGAAAAATTTTAAAGTTTTCAGGCTCACAGATTCAGCTGAGCTTGCAGCAACCTGAACAAACCTTAGTTTTAGAAAACGAACTGCAAAACTATACTTTAACAAATGTTCTCTGTGCTCCTTCAGCAGAACAAAAGGGCTGGATGGGTTGACTCTTGCCCCGGTCTTCTGTATCTCTTTTGTGCAGTTGATTATTTATAAAGAGCTAGAAGGTGAAGATGATGCATTGTGTCATACAAAGACTTTAGCCAGTGCATCAGCCCCAGCACTGGCTATATAGCATTTGGATGGGTGGAAAGCTACATCATGAATTGATTCTTCAAACTTTTTCCGATGAGCTGTGAACTCTTGGATACACGTCTTACTTTCTAGGTTCCATAAACGTATTGAACAGTCATGACCTATATCAAAAGAAAAGAAATTAAGAGAAAAATTACATTAAATATAAAAATGGTAAGAATAAATAAATAATCCATAGTTGTACTTACTGCCAGACATTAAGTACAGGCCATTTGGATCAACTGCTAAACTTGTAACAGCTTCTAGGTGGGCTACCATCGAGTGGATCAGTTTGCCTTTGGAAAAAGAGATTGTTACTCTTTAGTAATAGTTTACCTTATCCTGAATACAAGCCAGCTACCTCGCAGTACTGGCTTCGCCAGTCACCCCTCTCTGTGTAGTCTCTACATCAATAGCTTTTCCAACTGCTAAAACAACACATGTCTCCCTCCCTGCTCTGGCCATGATGATAATGAGAAACAAAAGCTCAAATTTCAGATTATATATTTGTCTTTCACAAATTGGAAGTCATTAATTTGTACACAAATATTCCTTTAAGCCATGTTCATTAACTAAAACTCAGACATTATTCATCACTGACTTTGCATCCTTTAGCTACAGGCAAATTATCTGTTTTGTGGAAGCAGAAGAAAATACTGAGACAAAGACAAAGTAACAGAGAGAAAACCTGGCCACAATTTTGGTGGAAACAGTACATAGAAAGAGATTAGAAATGTTAAATTATTCATCACTTGTAGCTAAGCAAAGTTAGCAAAAGTCCACACATTTACAAAGCCAGTAGCAGATACTCAGGTAAATATGGCTGCTAATGCATTTCCTTTAGACTAGTGAAATATAAGCTAATAAAAATTGGGAAAGCCTCCATACCTCAGTGCAAATCAGTCAGGACCAAATAATCAGTATTATAATACAGAAAAAATTTAGTCCATGGAAAAACAAATAAAATAAATGAAATGACTCAGGGGTTTGCCATCTGTAATGATCATATGCCTCTACTTCCAGTAAATTTCTACTTTTCCACAATATATTCAAAACAAGAGATCATTTTATTGGTATCTGAATGAATTTTTCATTGTGTTCCTAGTAATAACCTTGGCTCTAGGGCCAAAATATAACACCTATTTACTATTAAATAAACCAAGATGATTCTATATGCTATCTTGAAGACTAGTTCTTAGCAGATTTAGATGGAGTAAAAAGAAACTGATCTGGGAGAGGATTTGTGTTTCAGTGCCTATTCGCTGACTATAAAGCCACTGACAGACACCAAAATTACAGCTGGGATTTTTTTTTTTTTTTTTTGCTTTAACAATAATCAATTTAAATAAATTCTTACCTGTATTGTTATCATAGAATTTGATATGCCTGTCTTCATGAGCAGTGATGCTGATGGGAAGAGTGGGATGACTGATGACTCTATTTATTTGGCAGGAAGAGGTGGCTGCTAAAAAGAAAAAATTAAAGAGCAATACAAATCTGTCAAAGCTACTATTCCTTCACACAAAAGAAAACTGAATATTCACCTAAGAGATTGGAAAAGTAAATGATATGACTTTAACTTGTCTTTAGTTCATTTATTCTGCAATTGTGTTCATAATTGAGATGTTAGGAAATGAGAATCTCCTGAGCAACACTCTACTGACAAACCTAGAAGTACCTGGGAATTAGAATTTCCTTTTCCACCACCTGCTATCAATGGATGCCACCTAGAGCTTAGCCCAGAGCCACTGACATTTCTCATTCTACAGTGTTCTATGATACTTTTGCTACTTTAATAAAATTCCATCATTACTTCATGTAGATAATTCCCAAACTTAAATCTCAGCTCATTCTAGATACAGAGCTCTTTATTACATGGTTATCATCTAAAGATAAACATGACAAAGAGAATTTTTAACTCTTTAATCTTCTCTTTCTCATAATAGAAATGGTCATTTAACAGTCTACCATGTTTGGAATCTGAAAATAGCATCCTAATAGTATTTTTTTGTACACTATTTAATTGTGTTCAAAGAGATCTTAATTATACACACAATGAGACAGGCAGGCCACATGTCATTAGGTTCATAACACAGTGAATGAACCAAGGTCCAGAAAACATCGGTGACTTCCCCAAAATCATGGTAACAAAGCTAGTACCTATTCTAATTTCTACCTCTATCCCAACTAGATGACTCATGCAAATCAGGCAACTGCCAAAATCGCTACCTAAACTATCACAAGTTCCTCCTGACAGCCTTTTATGAAGTGGAAATCAATTATTAAGAACTTAAGTTTAATTAGTGATTTTTGTTACAACACTTTTTACAAGAAAAAAAGGGAAAATCTACACAAAGATAACACTAATTTAAGATATGTCAAAGTTAAAAACTAATTATTATATCATGGTCTTGGGAGAAGGGATGTCCTTATAAAGTACATTATTGGGACAACTGGCAAATTTGAGTGTAAACAATAACAGCATGTGTCAATGTCAAATTTCCTGATTTTGATAATGTAATGTGCTGTCAGAGAATGTCCTTATTCATAGGAATTACATGCTAAAGGATCTAGGGGTATAGGTATATAATAGGTATATAACGTCTCTTAAATGGCTCAGAATTTTAAATTATACACAGAGAATGATAAAGTAAATGTGACAAATATGGCAAAATGTTAAAAACTGGTGAATCTGGGTGAAGGTTAACCAAGAATTCTTGTACTGTTTTTGAAACTCTTCTTTGAATAGGTATCATGAAGTTACACTCATAATAGAAAATATAGTGATGCATAGCTAAAAATAGCTCCAATATTAGTCTACTCTATTGGATTTTCATGTGGTACCTAGAAATATGACATCTTAAAAGCTGAAGGTAGTCTTTTTCCAATGCTAATGGCAGGCGGCCACCCAGCCTGTTATCTAAGTGCACAACAAAAAGTCACTTGACCATGTGGAGTAAGCTCTGGGTCAGTTATATTCATTTTAAATGGTCCTAAACAAAGAGTTTAGATTAAAAATTCAGCCTATGGATATTTTTTCCTCCAGAGATAACACACCACTGACCAATATCTACTGTAAGGTCTAGCAGGAGAATAACAACAAAATACAAATACTTTAAGTAAAGTATCCGATATATTTTGGGAGAGAAGTTTCTGAGGATAGCTTCAATTACTTTGAGATCTAGAAAAGAAGCATGATAGAAATCAGGCAAAAGAAAAGTCTTATTTAGTAATACTTTTTAAGGAAATTTCTCCAGGTGATGGTAAATCAGACAAGTAAAAGTAAGCAAAATACAAAGAACACTAGAAATAAACTGAAGGCCTACTAGCCATCATTCTAACAAAGAGTCTAAAAGAATCCTCCAAATATTTATATTCAGCTTATGATCTAAAAATAGTTTACCTTTCCAATGGGTTCACAAGTACCCAATTACCTGCTTCAACTACCTTAACTTAATCATAGTCAAATCACCACTGCCATCAATAAGAAGAAAGGTAATTTATTCTGATTCTAACAACAAACATCTTTCATCCTTTTAAACTATATGAAATTCACTTTTACCTTAAAACATGTTTGGTCTGAACTTTAATTTAAAAAAACACCTGCTAAATTCCAGAATACAATAACATAGTCAAATATAAATAGCTAAGGGAGTCACAGTAGAAAGAAAGAAATTTGCTTTAATATAACTCTAAAGTAATCAAACTGATAACTTAGGAAATGTCAGGACATATTATTATAACTCGAAATAGTTATCACTTATTCCAAGAATGCTGCCTTTGCTCAAAACGTTCTCGGCATTCTTCTTCAGAAAATGCTTCTAGTATCAGGCAAAAAGTCATATGACTTTACAGTTATACATTGTGAGGGAGAAATGGAATTGCCTAGTTTAGCTTATCCATCTCACTCACTGACTTGAGACCTTATTAATTTGTAGCAGTCATTAAAATCAACATTTACGTTGAGGACGTTCAAAGAATTGACCATACTCTCTGAAGGTAATTTGAAAAATGTTAACATCCTTCTTAATTTCATATTGGCTTTTTATTTTATTACAGTAGCTTTAGGTCATATATCTAAGCATGATTTTAAATTTACTAAGAGAGGGCGAAGTCAAGATGGTGTACTAGGAGGACGCGGAACTTGCATCTCCTCACAACTAGGGCACCTACCAGGCACTGGTGGGGGACCACGGACACCTAAGGGGACGGGAGGAACCCCCAGAGACCGGGTAGGATATGGGGCGTGGTGGGGAGTGAAGGGGGCGGAGAAGTGGAGGCGGGACAGGACTGGCACCCCTGAGGGATGGATGGGGGAGGGGAAGGGAACCCATGCCGAAGGGAGAAATTGGGGAACCATTGGGAGGGCAGAGGATCTATACAGATTGCCAACAAACACATGAAAAGATGCTCAACATCACTAATCATTAGAGAAATGCAAATCAAAACTACAATGAGGTATCACCTCACACTGGTCAGAACGGCCATCATCAAAAAATCTACAGACAATAAATGCTGGAGAGGGTGTGCAGAAAAGGGAACCCTCTTGCACTGTTGGTGGGAATGTAAATCGATACAGCCACTATGGAGAACAGTATGGAGGTTCATTAAAAAACTAAAAATAGAACTACCATACGACCCAGCAATCCCACTACTGGGCATATACCCTGAGAAAACCATAACTCAAAAAGTGTCAGGTACCACAATGTTTACTGCAGCTCTATTTACAATAGCCAGGACATGGAAGCAACCTAAGTGTCCATCAACAGGTGAATGGAAAAAGAAGATGTGGCACATATATACAATGGAATATTACTCAGCCATAAAAAGAAACGAAATTGAGTTATTTGTAGTGAGGTGGATGGACCTAGAGTCTGTCATACAGAGTGAAGTAAGTCAGAAAGAGAAAAACAAATACTGTATGCTAACACATATGTATGGATTCTTAAAAAAAAACTGGTCATGAAGAACCTAGGGGCAGGACAGGAATAAAGACGCAGACCTGCTAGAGAATGGACTTGAGGACACGGGGAGGGGGAAGGGTAAGCTGGGACAAAGTGAGAGAGTGGCATGGACATATATACACTACCAAACATAAAATAGATAGCTAGTGGGAAGCAGCCTCATAGCACAGGGAGATCAGCTCGGTGCTTTGTGACCACCTGGTGGGGGGGATAGGGAAGGTGGAAGGGAGACACAAGAGGGAGGGTATATGGGGATGTATGTATACATATAGCTGATTCACTTTTCGATACAGCAGAATCTAACACATCATTGTAAAGCAATTACACTCTAATAAAGATGTTAAAAAAATACAAAATACAAAAAAGAAGTTCATAGTCACTGAAAAAAAAAAAACTTTATACAGATAATATTCCTCTGGGCTCAGCCCATAATACTGCATTTCCTGTTGCCATGACATCAGTGGTCACTATTACAATCCCCAGGATTCTGTGTAGTGGAGGGGGTGGAGAGAGGGAGAGAGAGAAAGCCAGAGAGGACAGTAGTTTTTCTTTCTATTTCCCTTCTTTTTCCAATTCTTTCTTTCTTTTATCTCAAAGAAACACCAAAAGAAAAGTGCAAGCCAAACAGGCAAGGGAGGCAGGGGAAACTTTTGCCTTTTCTCAATATGTTGGCTAAGGATGCACCAGGCTCCTTGAAGATGTGCCCTGAGTCAAGCTATCTGGACCGGACACTCTTGGTTGCCTAAGCAGAGCACCTGCTTCCCTGCTTCCTCCTTTATAACACAACCCAACTTGGTAAATGGAATAAATGTAGCCAGAGGGCTCAAAGGAAGCTGGTCTATCCCCAGCGCCTGGGGAGGATCCCAATTCCAAGTCTATGCCAAGGATGGTTTTATATGTGTGTGTGTGTGTGTGTGTGTGTGTGTGTGTGTGTGTGTGTGTGTGTGTGTGTGTGTGTGTGTGTGTGTGTGTGTGTGTGTGTGTGTGTTCCCCCTTGCTGGTGACTGCTTCAGGACCGCAGGCTTGAGCCCATCATCCCAGGGCTCTCTCCAGTTGATCGTGACTATTCAAGGGTGGGCTGTGTCCCAAGATGTATCAGACAGACAGGAAGGAAAAACTTTAATCGTATGTTTTTCAGGGTGAGGTCGCCTCTCTTGTTGGAAATAAACAAGGGAGCAGGTTGTTCCAGGTATGCGGGCAGCCATGTTGTGACCACGGGGCAAGTTAGGCTGAGGAAAAAGCCAGCACATAAAGGAGGAAGGCAGCCAGATGAATCAGAGAAATGGAGCTGGAGCTCTGATTGTCTTGTGTCTAGAGGTCGGTGCTTTGCGATGACCTAGAGGGGTGGGATAGGGAGGATGGGAGGCAGGCTCAAGAGGGAGGGGATATGAGGACACGTGTATGCATATGGCTGATTCACTTTGTTGTGCAACAGAAACTAACACGGTGTTGTGAAGCAATTATACTCCAATAAAAATTAAAAAAAAGTATTTAGACATTTTAAAAAAATAAAAATAAAATAAGCTACAAGGATATATTGTACAACATGAGGAATACAGCCAATATTTTATAATAACTATAAATGGAGTATAACCTTTAAAAATTGTGAATGACAATACTGTACACCTATAACATATAATATTGCACAGCAACTATTCTTTAAAAAAGTAAAATTATGAGAAATGAAAAACATATTTATTTTATACAGGCCTATCTCATTTTATTGTGCTTTGCAAATATTGTGTTGTTTTAAAAATTGAAGGTCTGTGGCAACCCTGTATTTAGCAAGTCTATTGGTTCCATTTTTTCAATAGAATTTGTTCACTTCGTGTCTATGTCACAGTTTGGTGATTCTTGCAATATTTCAAACTTTTTCATTATTAATATTTGTTATGGTGATCTGTGGTCCCCGACCTTTGATATTACTAATGTATTTGTTTTAGGGTGCCATGAAGTGCACACATATAAGACGGTGAACTTGATAAATGTCGTGTGTGTTCTGACTGCTCCACTGACCAGCTGTAACCTCATCTCTCTCCTTCTCCTTGGGCCTTCCTAGTCTCTGAGGCACAACAATATTGAAATTAGGCCAATCAGTAACCCTACAATGACCAAGTGCTCAAATGAAAGGAAGATTTGCACACTTCTCACTTTAAATTAAAAGCCAGGAATGGTTAAGCTTAGCGAGGAAGGCATGTGGAAAGGACAAGCCAAAAGCTAGGCCTCTTGCTCCAGTCAGCCAAAAGTTGTGAATGCAAAGGAAAAGTTCCTGAAGGAAATTGAAGGTGCTATTCCAGTGAACACATGAATGATAAGAAAGCAAACAGTATGGAGAAAGTCTTAGGGGGCTGGATAGAAAATCAAACTAGCCACAACATTCCCTTAAGCCAGAGCCTAATCCAGAGCAAGGTCCTAACTCTCTTCAATTCTATGAAGGCTGAGAGAGGTTAGGAAGCTGCAGAAGAAAAGTCTGAAGCTAGCAGAGGTTGGTTCATGAGATTTAAGGGAAGAAGTACTGTCTCTGTAACATCAAAGTGCAAAGTGAAGCAGCAAGTGCTGATATAGAAGCTGCAGCAAGTTACTTAGAAGATCCAGCTAAGATAATGAATAAAGGCGGCTACACTGAACAACAGATTTTCAATGTAGATGAAACAGCCTTCTATTGGAAGAAGATGCCACCTAGGACTTTCATAGCTAGAGGGAAGTCATGCCTGGCTTCAAAGCCTCAAAGAACAGGCTGACTCTCTTGTTAGGTGCTAATGCAGCTGGTGACCTGAAGGTGAAGCCAATGTTCATTTACCATTCTGAAGATCCTATGGCCCTTAAGAATTATGCTAAATCTACTCTGCCTGTGCTTTATAAAGGGAAAAACAAAGCCTGGATGACAGCATATCTGTTTACTACATGGTTTCCTGAATATTATAAGCCCACTCTTGAGACCTACTGCTCAGAAAAAAAGATTCCTTTCAAAATATTACTGTTCACTGACAATGCACCCGGTCACCCAAGAGCTCTAATGAAGATGTACAATGAGATTCATGTTTTGTTCATGCCTGCTAACACAACCTCCATTCCACAGCCCATGGATCAAGGAGTAATTTCAACTTTCAAGTCTTATTATTTAAGAAATACATTTCATAAGGCTACAGCTGCCATAGCTAGTAATTTCTCTGACGGATCTGGGCAAAGCCAATTGAAAATCTTCTGGAAAGGATTTACCATTCCAGATGCCATTAAGAACATTTGTGGGCTTCCCTGGTGGTGCAGTGGTTGAGAGTCCGCCTGCCGATGCAGGGGACACGGGTTCATGCCCCGGTCCGGGAGGATCCCACATGCCGCTGAGCGGCTGGGCCCGTGAGCCATGGCCGCTGAGCCTGCGCGTCCTGAGCCTGTGCTCCGCGACGGGAGAGGCCACAACAGTGAGAGGCCCACGTACAGCAAAAAAAAAAAAAAAAAAGAACATTTGTGGGGCTTCCCTGGTGGCGCAGTGGTTGAGAGTCCGCCTGCCAATGCAGGGGACGCGGGTTCGTGCCCCAGTCTGGGAGGGTCCCGCGTGCCGCAGAGCGGCTGGGCCCGTGAGCCATGGCCGCTGGGCCTGTGCTCTGCAACGGGAGAGGCCACAACAGTGAGAGGCCCACGTACCGCAAAAAAAAAAAAAAAAAAAGAACATTTGTGATTCATGGGAAGAGATCAAAATGTCAACATGAACAGGAGTATGGAATAGGTTAGTTCCAACCCTCATGGATGACTTTGAGGGGTTCAAGACTTCAGTGAAGGAAGTAACTTCAGGTGTGGTGGAAATAGCATGAGAACTAGAATTAGAAGTGGAGCCTGAAGATGTGACTGAATTGCTGCAATCTCATGATAAAACTTGAATGGATGAGGAGTTGCTTCTTATGAATGAGCCAAGAAAGTGGTTTCTTGAGATAGAATCTACTCCTGGTGAGGCTGCTGTGAAGATTGTTGAAATGACAACAAAGGATTACATAATTACAAAAATCCTGTTGATCAAACAGCGGCAGGGTTTGAGAGGATTGATGCCCATTTCAAGAGAAGTTCTACTGTGGGTAGAATGCTATCAAACATCAACGCATGCTACAGAGAAGTTGTTCGTGAAAGGAAAAGTCAGTCAATGCGGCAAACTTCACTGCTGTCTTACTTTAAGAAATTACCACAGTCACCCAACCTTCAGCAACCACCGCTGATCAGTCAGCAGCCATCAACATCATGGCGAGACCCTCCCCCAGCAAAAAGATTATGACTCACTGAAGGCTCGGATGGTGGTTAGCATTTTTCAGCAATAAAGTACTTTTAAATTAAGATATGTACACACTTAACAGTCTGTACTATAGACTAAACATAACTCTTATATGCACTGGGAAAGCAAAAACTTCATGTGACTCACTCTGTTGCAACATGTGCTTTATTTCGAAGGTCTGAAACTGAACCCGCAAAAACTCCAAGATATGCCTGTATTCAGAATAAATATTATTGTCTTCAAATAGAATTGAAAACTAAGCATTTGGTATAAAATTAAACTTGACTTCTCTTTAGAATAGCTCAAATGCTACTTCAAACAGTATAGTTATACATGTGAATAAACTTAACCTAAAGACTTAAAATCAACTGTATATCATTATATCCTTCTAATAACTGTGTTATATGATTTTGAGGCAGAACACTTTATAATGACAAGTGTTTTTCATAGTTGACTCTAGTAGTTATAATTCTGATAACGTTTAAAAAATTGATCCAAACACAGACTACTTAAAATTGGTATACATACTTGAATCTAGGTTGGATTCTAAAGTGAGAATGCGTTGTTGTGTTTCCATGTTAAAGATGCTTGTGTATCCTTTGCTGAATGATGCTACCATATGGCTCGGGTCACTGCTTACTAGATCCACAGAGGCAGGGATTCCCAATTCTAAGAGTCAGAACATATTCGAAGAGAATGGCAGTTAGAGGGTCTACTTCACAATGTGCTTAGAATATAGCAAAACAAACGGTGGTATAAGAAGTAAATAAGGCTCAACATTAGAATAAGAATTAGTTCATAGTCATTCAGTGCAGATTGTTTCTTTCATTACTCTTAGTCCTAGTCTATTTTATCATCCTTACTTGTTTACCACATCTTCTACCACTCACAGCTACTGTATTCATTGAATCCAAGCCTTTATTTAGAAATAAATGGAAAACATATGGACTACAAGTTTTTCTGCTTCCACCTCAAATCAACCTGGGGTTTAGAGGGGCATCACAGGAATTCTTCATTTTAAAAGCCCATCTCTCAATAGGAATTCTAACTCTCTAAAAGTATGGAATTTAAGAAGTAAAAACTCAAATTGTTATTTATTGGTAGAGTTATGCAAATATCAAATGCAGGCAACTCATCAAAACCTAGGCACAAGTTATGGCAGCTCAAGAATAAAGAAGGTATTTTTATTTATCATCTAGAATAGGGTAAAGCTTGGAACTTATTTATAAACATAAAAAAATATAATTCTATGTATATGTGAATATAATCTGATTTTTAAAATCTGGTTCAAAATCTAAATAAGCTAACAGTTCAAAAATGTGTATCTTCCAGAAGGTACATTAATGGCCAATGAGCACACAAAAAAGGTGCTCAGAATAATTAGCCACCAAGGAAATACAAATTAAAATCACAATGAAATACTGCTACACACCCACCAAAATGGCTAAAATTAAATATATCCTCAACACCAAATGTTTGTAATTAAGGATGTAGAGCAACTGGAATTCTCACACGGTGCAGTCAGTGGTGTAACATGGAACAACTACTTTCAAAGAAAGTCTGGCAATTTCACATAAAGTTAAAACACACAATTCTAATTCTAAAGCCCAGAAATTCTATTTCCAGGTCTTTACCTGCCTGTGATTAAAAAAAAAAAAAAAAAAAAAATTCACAGCAGCTTTGTTCATAATAGGAAAAAATGGAAACAACCCAAATGTTCATGAAGAGTTAAATGATAAACACAGTGGTTTAAGGAAATACTTACTACTAAACAATAAAAATAAATTATTAATGCTTATTACCACATGGATGAATCACAAGAACACGTGAGAGTAAACGTCAGATACAAAAAGAGTGCACATTGTATGATTTCATTTATGTGAAGTTTTAGAATAGACAAAACTAATTTATAATGAAAGAAATCACAACAGTGGGTACCGCTGGTTAGGAGTGGGGAAGGTGGATGACTGGGAAGAACACAAAGAAACTTTAGGGCAGTGAAGGAAATGTTCTATCTTGATAGGTGCAAGAGTTTTATGTATTTGTCAAACTCATGAAAATGTACCCTTGATATCTGTTTTTTACTGTACAGAAATCATATCTCAATTTTTAAAAATTCAAAAAAGGCATGCTATTTCACCAAATAGTATGCTTTTTAAACTTATACATACTAAGTTGGAAATTCAAGCAAATATATTTTTACTGCTTAAAAACAACCTTCAAATTAAATTTAAACAGTAAGAGTTTATAGAATCATTTATTTATTTGTTCTTTTTAGAATAATTTTATAAAACACTGAGTAAAATAACGGGAAAAAAGTATGTACCTTGATTATCATTAAATACACTCAGGGCTGGAGCAGCCTCGGTTGTATTCCATAAACGGAGAGTGCCATCTGCTGAACAGGACAACAAACGCTGGTGCGCTGCGCTGTAAGCCAAACCCCAGACTGCATCGGTGTGGCCTAGGAGAGGGCCTCTTAAAACAGAAGGATCTGTAAGAACAGCAAGAATGCAGGGAAAAAAGCACAAATCATAAAGGTACTTAGATTCCAAAGGAAAGTAAAATATACAAAACAAAAAGTATAAAATACACCTCCTAGTTTCTATTTTTCTTCTGAAATGTGGCAAAAACAGGCTTGGAAACATGCAAATGTAGGGTTTGAAATGTCTAAATTAAAATTTTAAAGTACATATATTTCTCCTTAAAAAAATTATATATTTCCTTCTCCCTCCCTTTTTTCTTTCCATTTGTCTTGATTTTTTTTAAAAAGCATGTTAACATAAACCATTTGAATTTAATCTACTTTCAGAGAAACCACAACTCACATTCCCTGAGGAAGTGAACGGAGACCCTTTCCCTCCTCTGATGTCCTTCAGCACTTTGGATACACTCTTTAGGCCATTTGTGCTATGAATGGCAGTCATTCTTGGGAGCAACAGGCCTCTGTCATCATTAATGGACATGAACTGAGACCTACAGGAATCCCCAAATGCTCAAACAGCAAGATGTGACACATGAATGATGTGCATGTGGGGGGGGGGGGGCAAGGAGAAGGCAGGGGAGGGGGTTTGCTTAGCACTGTTTCCTGATAAAAGCCAACTTGGAAATTTTACTTGTTAACCCTCACAATGAGTCTATGAAGTGGTACTTTCAAGATGGATCACAGATGTTAGATTTAAAATGTCAATGGTGTTATCTGACCTATATCCTCTCTTAGTCATACCATAAAATATTTATTGAAGATAAACTATGTATTAGGCACTATGCTAGATGTAGGGGCCATGCAGATGATTAAGACACAGTACCATCCTTGTCTTCAAAAGACAATGTGGTAAGTACAATAATAGTGACAGATACCAGTTACCACGGAGAGTGACTGGGATGAATGAAAGCTTCTTGGAGAGAATGACACCTAGAGTACAGATGTTGGCCAGTCAAAGGACAGAGGGAAGGCATTCCTGGCAAAGGAGGCAGCTCCTACAAAATCACAGAAGGAAAAATAGCATGCTATGTGGGGAAATTTATAAGAAAGTCAGTATTACTGGACTGTGAAATTTGAGGCAAGAAGCAGAAGAGATGAGAGTGGCTAGTTTATGGTGGGATTTCTATGACGTATTAAAGAAAATATCCTAAAAGCAATAGGGAACCACTGAAGGGTTTCCCAGGAGAAGCAGGGTGAAGTAAGTATTTAATAAGGTAACTTTGATTATAGTGTAGAAGACAGATTGGAAAGAATCAAGATGAAGGCAAGGGGACTGTTTCAGAAGACTGGGAGAGTGAAGGTGAAGACCCAGACGAGGACAGTGATAAAAGGGGCAGAGCAGGAGTAAATTCAAGAAATATTCAGGGGGAGGTAATTAATAAGGTATAGATAGTAAAACGGTACAAGGAATCAAGGATAACTCTTAGGTTTCTAGTTTGGATAATTCTGGTAGTGCCACCAACTGATAAGAATACATGGAAAGGGAATTCCCTGGCAGTCCAGTGGTTAGGACTTGGCATTCTCACTTCGATCCCTGGTCGGGGAACTAAGATCCCGCAAGCCACGCGATGCCACCCCTGCCCCCCCCCCCCAAAAATATATACATATGGAAGAAGAAACAGTGCTTGTAGGGATTTATGTACAATGAGACAGCCACTTTGAGATGTTCTGTAGGTAGTCTGAAGCCTAAAGAAGAGATTTATGAGTCAATAGCATATAAAACCACAAAGTGGATTCAATCTACCAAAGAAGATGTGTGCAATGCAAAGAATGAGTTAGGGTCTGGCCTTGATAAATGTTAATATTTAAGGTGAGAAAAATAAAAGGAGTTTATGATGGACAGGGAATAGAAACTGTCATAGAGTTAAGTGTCAAAAAAGCCAATGCTGAACAGATTTCAACAAGGATGGAGTGGTCCACAGTTTCAGATAGCCAGTATATCCAGTAAAATAAGGACTGTAAAATACCCCTTGGATCAGCCAAATTAGGTAGATACTGATATCTTGTTATATTTAAGTGGAACAGCCAGAGGATAGAATGCAGAGGGATCATGCACAGGGAAAGGACATGGAATTAGTAACTAGTAATTGTGATTCCTAGACGATATCAGCAAAGAGACACAGGAATGAAAGAAATGAAGGAAAGAGAGACTAAACAAAAGCCAGAGAGGGAAATGGAGTCAGAAAAGGCTTCTCCTTGCCCAGGATGGGAGACACTTGAATTTACTTACATGCTGAGGGGATGGAAAGAGAACAAAGAGGGTAAAGCTTCAGATGAGGGCAAGAGAGAGCAAAAGAGAAAGAGTCAGCCAGAAACAGAGAAGAAGAATGATATTAGAGTGAAGTCTCAAAGGAAACAAGAGAGTGAGGTCAAGAGCAAAGGGGAAGGGCTGGCTTGGGACAGAATGAGGTCAACCGATATCTGGTACAGGGATAAAGTAAGTAAGGAAAAGCATGAAACAGATAAATCTGTAAGAGAATTGTGGAGGGAGAGGGGGTGTTAACCTTCACAAAATATATGTTAAATGCTTATTAAATAAATGTGAGAAGAAACTTTTAGTTACTGAATTTCTTATCTTTACTTAGGTTTATTAGTAAAATTAATTAAATGATAACAAAAATAAAATATGGTTTTATGACATATTTGACACTTCATACCATTCTAGAATTTAAGGAGAATTTTAAGAGGAAACCAAAATAGTTCCTAAACAGTTTTTGCAAGGGAATTTACGATAATATCTAGTGACAGATTATAATACAGTTTTTTGTTTCATGGTGCTGTTCCCAAATCTAAAGGGCACTTCTTAATTTTTTAAAGCCTTTTAAATATTTTGGTGCCATACACTTTAAAAATCATTAGCCTCTATACCCTCCAATAATTGATCAAGAAGACGATGCCATCATTCATTTTCCTTCAAAGTTATTTGTCAAGAATAGTGACAAAATATGATTACAGATTAGTAATAATGTATCAAGTATTGTACAGATGCCTACAATGAAGAAAACAATTGTCAATCAAGCCAGCATTTCCAATCAGTAAGACTTCTGGGGGTGGGAACTGTTTTCTTGGGAAAAATACATTCTTTTGTCTTTTCTTTTAGCATTATGTATAGCAAATTGATTCCCAAATACAGGAGTCCTTTTTAACAAAATAAATACATGGTTCCCTTTTACCAATTTATTTTCAAAAACATCTCATTTTATCCTTATATATGCTATGTAAAATGCATAAAAAGAAAATATTCTTTCATATCTTTGGGGAATCACATACCGTAAGAGTCATAGGGATCGATGTTGGGGTTGGTGGTGTTCCAGCCCTGGATCAGTCCGTCAGTCCCGCCACTATAGCACTGTTCACCATTGCTGCTCATCACCACACAAAGCACTGGACCTCTGGGAAGGAAAATCAATTTCTATTCTCAAAAATCTATCTGATAATAGGACTTGTTAAAAACAAGAATGCTTAATTATTCAAAAGGCTTTCTCTTTTTCTGCTTTGGATAACAAATAAAAAACTATCAAAGCATTATTCATTTTTCTTCCTCTGCTAAACCAGTGGTTGGTAAACTATGGCCTATGGACCAAATCCAACCAGAGGACTGCTTTCGTACAGTCCTCAAGCATTTATGGTTTTTACATTTTTTAAAGGGTTGTAATACAAAACCAAACTAAAATCAAGAATGTACAACATTAAATATGCAGCCAGCAAAGCCTAAAAACATTTACTAATTGGCCCTCTATTTATAAAAAGTATGCCAACCTCTGTGCTAAATCAAGTGAACAGGTACATTCCTTAAACTTAAATGGAAACAGGAAAAGCGTGCAACATGTGATCACAATAAAAAAAGTCTCAGATATTTTTAAGGAAAAAAGATCAGGATTTCTCATGGTTAAACTTAATTGCCTCAACTTCATTTTAAGAGAGATATATACATCATCTACACATCATGCAAATAAAATCTAATTTCAGCAAGGACCCCAATTTGGTAGTGATAAACTTGTCTCTAGCATTATATTATCTGCCAGTTTCTTTTACATTTACAAAAAAACACTACAAAATAATACATAACACAAATACATACATGAAAGAAAATATGCTACTTAGGCTGATTTACAATGACGTTGATTTAACACAAAGAAAAAGCACATACTTACTTATGAGCTCTGAATGTATAGATAGGCTCCACATCAAGAGAAGTGCTCCTAAATCAGAGAAAGGAGGACTTTTACCAAAGTTTTCAGTAGTAAACAGTATGACAATGTATGTCATAAAATTGCCCCTAGAAATACCAACACTATGATAATATACCATTCTCAACCCCAGTACACAAGAAAGCTTACTTAACACGGATCACATATATTTGTGACTTCAAGAAACAAAATTCTTGTTTAGTAACAATACCTTGTTACAGCGCTTTTAGCATTGTCCTAATCTATTTGACTAAAGGAAGAGAGAGCCTCACTCGGGAAAAAACATGGGCTTTGAAGAGATAAACTTCTGGATTCAATTTCCAATTCTGTCACTAACTGGCTAACTTTAGGCAAATTATTTAATCTTTTGGAACTCCAGATTCCTCTATGTTTAAAATAAAACAGAAAAATAGGGATAACACCAAATATTCACAGGATTAAATGAGATTCTACATGGTAAAAGAGCCTAGGACAGAACCATACACATAGCAGAATTTCAATCAAAAGTACTTTAATTTCCTTGCATTTGCATAAAGGTTAACATTCCTGTCCTTAATACCTGCAGAAACTGTCCAAATCATCAGATTATTCATTACTCAGAACACTGAGTATATGGGTACTCTACAGGGCCTAATACTGGCCATGACTGATAATGGAAACTCGATTTAAAATCGGATTGCATTGTAGTTTTTTTTAAAGGCATATGATATCTCTCCTCATTACCAAAGTTTTAAGTTCAAAGGTAAACAGGCTACTGTTACTTGCAATGTGAAGATGTTGATACTAAGCTATCACCAGCAAAAAATTTATTTCAATATTTTTCTAAATTTTAGTCAAGAATATATGATGAGACATTCACATTCTCTGGTCCAGTATGATGTCCACTGTGACTAAAGAACTTGAAAGACAAAAGGCACAATTTATAACCAAGAAATACTTCTCTGCTGAAGACACCTAATCTACATGAGGATTCACTTGGCTTTAAGCAAGATCTGGTTGAGCTATCTGATGAATCAAGTATTTTATCTAGTTTATGTATGACTCACAGCAGGAATGTCATTGATCTCTTTTTTTTGTTTGTTTTATGTTACGCAGGCCTCTCACTGTTGTGGCCTCTCCCGTTGCGGAGCACAGGCTCCGGACACGCAGGCTCAGCGGCCATGGCTCACAGGCCTAGCTGCTCAGCGGCATGTGGGATCTTCCCGGACCGGGACACGAACCGGTGTCCCCTGCATCAGCAGGCGGACTCTCAACCACTGCGCCACCAGAGAAGCCCTGATCTCTTTTAAACTGGGCAATAGATATTCTCTACCAGTAGTAAAACTTCCATAATCTCCTCCATTTGATGTTCATTTCTACTCTTTAATAAAAGAGGTATCCAACACTGTAGAGGGGCCCTTGCTGGCAGATGCTGGGTTCTGGACCATGTGACCCAAGGAAGAAAAGAGAGGAGTTCCAATAAGGACCCCACCAAGTGGGATCAGGACTAGCGTGGTGACTGATAAAAGGGATTTATACCAACTCATGTCTGTCCATGCTTAGAGAGGAACCAAGAGGCCAAGGCAAGTATTAGCGGTTAAGTGAGAGCAACAACAGTGTCTTTCAGTCTAGACATTTTGGTCAAGGTCAAAAGAAAAGACCAAAGAGAGGTCTCTCACCTCTCCCTGTCCCCCCATCCCCCATCAGCCTTCCCTCCCTCCCACTCCATAAGTCCAAACCTAGTAAACAACAGGACAAGCTTGGGGTGCGGGTTTGATGATTTTAAACATGCACATACCTGTTTACAACACCAGCAGAAACCTTCAGTGCAGATAAAGAGCTCCCCAAATGTGATAGTTATTTAAAACACTGTATAAAGATTACAATCAGCATTCACAAACCATCAGATAATACTGTTTCTCCCTAAGGGTCAGTTTTCCAACCTAAATTAGCTTGTGAGTATGAAGGGAAAAACACCCTAAATTATGTGACATGGTAAAGAAGAAAGAATTAGAAGAGATAATTGGGGAACTTAACAGCAAATAATAAAGTAAGCATTTCTCTTCTGAAAAACTATTAATTAAAATATTTAAATACAGTTAAAGGAGAATATTCTCACTTTTTGGCTGGGGCTGTTTTCTGCAAATTCCACATTTTTAACGTGTGATCCTCTGATGCTGTTATCAAAACAGGCTCAATGGGGTGGAAAGCAAGGGCTCTAATGCCATCAAAGTGACTTCTTAATGTAAACTTAGGGTTCCATGTCTTCCTCAATGCATCTTTATTGTTTGCTATCTATTAAAGAAACAAAAGAAAAATACCAATACATTTAGTTCAGGATAGGAAAAAAACTATATTTCAACATTAATTCTTACTGATTTGTCATCAAACCATCACATTTTGCAACTTTCAAAATAATATAATTTTTAAACATAAATAACCAAATCAATAGGCAAAATTAGCAATATGTTAACAATGGTTTTCTCTGAAGAAATATGAATGCTGTAATAAGAAAACAGGCAACATAATTCAGTACAGAAAGAGGATCAAATAACTTAATAACATAAAATAGATCTTCACTAAGATGATTTTTTAAAAAGACAAGAAATTTCAACCTAAATTATAGAATAGAAACTAATTTTGGGTAAGAGTTGAAAAACTAAGTTATCTTTAAACCTGTTAACATTACAGAATATGATACTTCTGAAATTTTCAATGCTTTCTGACAAGAGCTAAATTTTCTTCAAATTGGTAACAAAGTTTATAAACCAGAAACATAAAATGTTAAAACTGGAAGAGACAATCAGATATTACAAAAAATGATTCCACTGGTAAAATAAATATATTATTATGTTCCTTTTCGCCACAGAATCTGCATCTCAACAACTGAAAAAAATGCACTGTTTTTTCATTCCAAGTAATAGAAAGCCAAAGAGGTTAGTATTTGACTTTACACAAGCACCATGTATGAACTCTTCACACTCCAAGGCTAACAATCATGCTAGGTTTAAGCAACAGTGGGGCAAGTATTGGTAACACACTGGAGAAATGTTAACCATACTTACAATGACAAAAATCATCAATGATACTAACAATAGCTGCTATTTTGAGCCTTGTTCATTATTTTGCACATTATTCCAAAAGGCTTAACATGCATTAACTCAGTTAATCCTCACAACTCTATGAAGTAGGAATTAACATTATCCCCACTTTACAGACTAGGTATGTTAGGGAAAGAGAAGTTAAGTGACTTGCCGTCTAGTAAATGGAGGAGTCAGGATTCAAAATCAATCAGTCTGGCTTCAGAGGCTATGTATTAATATAAACTATACTTCAGAGCCCAGAAGTTTAGAAATCTGCAGAAAAATCTGGACAGAACATGTCACAACTGGGGCAATAAGTGAAGACAAAACACACTATGCAAGGAACTACTCTAAGTAGGGCTGGTTATCTTTGGGGCAAGCGGGGTTGTGGGGGGAGGTGAAGAAGACAAGGGCAACTGAACTCCTGCCCACTCTTATTAAAGAGCTAAAAGGTTTTCATATGTTAGAGCACTTAGATTCCTTCCGAGCATCTTAATGTGGTAGGCAGCCACTAACATAGTTCCCGATCAGCCCACTCATTTTTACCTTTGGGTAGTCGCCTTCCACATTATAGGGCTGCTCTGTATGACTAACAGCATACGGTAGAAGCCGGAACAAATTACTTCCAGAATTAGGTTATAAAACCTTCCATCTTGAGTGTTCCTGCTCTCTACCTTTTCAGGTGCGCTCACACTGGGAGAAGTCAGCTGCTCTGCTGAGGAGCCCACAGAGAGGCTCACGTGGTGAGTAACTAGTCTCCAGCCAACAGCCAGCAAGAAACCAAGGACTTCTAACAACTACGTGAGTGAGCCTGGAAGTAGATTTTTCTCGAGTCAGGTGTGTGTAAGATTGCAGCCCTTGCCAACGTCTCGAGTACAGCTACATGAACAACCAGAACTACACATCTAAGCTGCCCCCAGACTGCTGACCCACAGAAACTATGAGATATAAATGTTTATTGTTTTAAGCTGTTAAGCATGGCGCAAGTTGTTACATAGCAATAGACTGCTAATATGCTTAGTAAAACTAGGAACTACTTTTAGAAACAAACACTAAGTTTTCTAACAATTAAGAGCTCTGAAAAAAGAATGAGCTTTCTCTAGAGAGAGGACTGAGTTCTATCATGTATTAGACAAATTCTTTGTGGAGTTAGTGCAGAGGGAACAAAAGCATCTAATGGGAAGTTCTGCTTCTGGCCACGATGGACTAGATCATTAGGACCAACTGTGTACTGAGGACAGGTAGTAAAGCAGAGCTAAAAATAAAAAATGCAGATCCGGACTTCCCTGGTGGCACAGTGGTTGAGAGTCCGCCTGCTGACGCAGGGGACACGGGTTCGTGCCCCGGTCCGGGAAGATCCCACATGCCGCAGAGTGGCTGGGCCCGTGAGCCATGGCCGCTGAGCCTGCGCGTCTGGAACCTGTGCTCCGCAACAGGAGAGGCCACAACAGTGAGAGGTCCGCGTACCGCAAAAAAAAAAAAAAAAAAAAAAAAAAAATGCAGATCCAACAAAATAGTGGGGAAAAAACCCAGGATCCAGGGGAAGACAGAGGCCTCAGGAACTGAGCCTGATCTCTGGAGCTGTTTTCCCCAGACGGTGTTTACTGATTCCAGAGGAGGTGGCTGAGAGGCTGAGCAGTGCTTCTGACAGCTTTGCAACGCAGGGGGATATAAACTGGTGTCCAGGGCCTGCCAAGACAGTAGGGCTTAGCAGACCACCTTGCTTTAGGTTTTAATTTCAAGGGCCTGTATCCTACACATAAGAGTGAACTGGAAGAACACCAGCCCTTACAAAGACCATAGATCAGCTTTAGATCATCTCAAAAATTGAAAATGAAGTCAGGTGATCCAGATTTCTAGTGGCTGCAGACATTTGAGAGAAGAAAATTAAAATATACTCTCTGGGGGAAGATAAACTTAGGCCTGAAGTTATTTCTACAGACAATTTTTCAAATACAGTTATTTGGGCATACTAAAAAGTAACTGTACCCATACGAGATAACACAGCATAAAAGAAAACAAGCAGAAACAACACATAATAGTAACAGAACTACTGAGTCTCTGATTCAAACTTTAAAATAATCATGCTTACTATGTTCAAGAAGATGAAAGACAAGATTGAAAATTTTGGAAGAAATCTGTAAATCATTTTAAAAAAGTAGTTCTACAAGCAAAAAATATAAGACTTCAATAGATGAGTTCAGTTGCAGATTACACATAACTGAAGAGAGAATTAGCTAACCAGAAGATGAGTCATTTAAAAAATCTAGACTGAAGTACAGAAAAACAAAAGATGGAAAATATAGAAGGGGATCGGAGAGAGAGAATATAAAAAGGGGATCTAACAATATAACTAGAGTTCTAGAAGGAGGGGAGGAGGAGGAGGAGAGAGAGAGGGAGAGGAGGGAGGGAAGGAGGGAGGGAGGGAGGAAGGGAGAGAGAGAGGGACGGAGGGAGGGAGGGAGGGAGGGAGGGAGGGAGAGAGGGAGAGAGAGAGGGACGGAGGGAGGGAGGGAGGGAGGGAGGGAGAGAGGGAGAGAGGGAGAGAGGGACGGAGGGAGGGAGGGAGGGAGGGAGGGAGGGAGGGAGAGAGAGAGAGACGGAGGGAGGGAGGGAGGGAGGGAGGGAGGGAGGGAGAGAGGGAGAGAGGGAGGGAGGGAGGTGTAAAAGCAGTATCTGAAGAGAAATGGCTGAGAACTTTACAAAACTGATGGAAACATATTAAGCCAAGAAGCTTTAAGAATTTCAAGGAGGTTAAATAAAAAGAAAATTAAACCTTAGCTGACAATCAAGGCATAGAGAAATACCAGTCACAAAAAAAAATCAGATTACCATTGAATAACCAAAAATAGAAATGACAGTTGACTCTAGCAGAAAACAACAATAAAATATAATGAAACAATATATTTAAAGCACTAAAAAATTTTTTGCCAAGTGAAATTCAAAATCAGAGATGATAGTTAACCTACTCAGGCAAAAAAAGACAAAGACAATTTAAGAAAATCAGAAACTAAGAGAACTGGGCACCAGTAGATCTTCACTAAAGAGAAATATCGTGTTCTCAGAGTAAAAGAAAAGTGATCCCAGATGGATAGTCAGATATGCATGGGAGAATGGAAAAAAGCAAAATAGATAATTTAAATGGGTAATTCTAACTGACTATTGAGTGTACAAAACAGAAGCTTGCAGGACATAAATGTATACAGAAATAAAATATAAAACAAGACTGACATATACGCAGGGTGAGAGTTTTTTAAGTAAAGTGTTCTAAAGATCTTTGCATGTAAAATTTTGATAAGGATGTGTGTGGTAATCTCTAATTTAAAAAGTAGTGAAAGAGTGCATAAACTCCAAATGATGGGGAGGGGTGAATAATAAAAAATAATCAACCCCAACTCAGGCAAAAGTAGGAGAAAAACAAACACAGCACAGGTGGCACAAATAGATGGCAGGATTAAATCCAAATTAAGGATTATATCCTTAACTATTTTAAAAAGAAATGGACTAAATGTTTTCTAATTTAAAAAGGTTGTCAACGGTCAAAAAATAAAAGCCAACTAAATGGTGCTTTTAAAAGACATGTAAGATATAAGGATATAAAAACACTGAAAACAGAAATTTCTTTTTTTTTTCAAAATCTGTATCACATATGTGGAGAATGGAGTGCAAGGGGTCGTTTAGATTAGGTTATTGTAGTAGTTCCAGTTGAAGAAAAAATGGTCTAGGAGGGGAGGTAAAAAGACGTACTATATGGATTTCAGTTGTTTTTGGAGGTAAAACCCAAAAGACTTACTAAAGGACTTAGCATAGAGGGAGAGAGTATTTGATTTGCAGGAAGGAGTGAGTGGCGAGGGTTCCTCTTCTGAGTACTTCCAAGGTTCACTTAGGGATCCATCCTACATCCTCCATGTGGCAGGAGCTACATTGTATTCCCCAACAAAGATAATGAATATCAAAGTGAGAGGATTTTAATGAAGAGTTAAGATAGGCTGTGACTACTTTATGAAATAAGCAACTGTTTTTCTGATAACTGATTATGATGAACAATTATAAAACAACTGTATTTGAGATTAAGTAAATGCATGCATGCATAAAGGTGTAAAGATTCCAATTTTGGTCCAAATCACTGACAGGTCAGCCTTAACATCTGGAAAGCATCCTGTACACACCCTTGCCTAACAACAGCTGAAACTACTTCTCAGCAGGATACTGATGATGTAGTAAAGAAGCAAGACAAATGTTGCCTTTAGGCAGGCATGAATTTCAACTAATCACTGGTGCCCTAAAACATAAAACAAAATCCAAATTTGGTGACAGAAAAGGGAATTCTTTCCCTTATCTAAAACCAATGAATAAGCTATACTAATTTATGAATTTAGGTAAAGCCCATAATTTTAGTCACTGCATGATGTGAAAAGTATTGTTTATTTTTATAATATATTCATATTTTCAAAGTTTGTGATTAAAACTGAACCAAATTCTACACTTGTGAAGAAGTCTTACCATCGTCACTTTTTCTATAAAATTAACTTTTTATTTTTAAAAAATAAATAAAAACAACAAAACTAAAAAAAAAAAAAAACAACAACAAAACTAAAACTACTACTCACATCATAAGTTAATGAGTCTGCTTCATTGGCCACTGTAAGGCCTGCCAATTCTCCAAGTCCCAGTTCACTTTCAAGGGCTTCATCTGCTCCCATGATGAATGACTTCCCAGAAGAAGGAGGAAACGTCAATGCTTCCACTGAAGGGGGAATACAAAAGAAACATTAAAAAAACCATGTAAATAGTCAACAATTAGTCTCATAAGGGCATGTCTACATTTGATTATTTTTAAATGCTTTTAAACACAATAAAATTCAGTGAGCAGAAAATCTGAAGAATTGCTTAACTTTGTCATCATCTAAGAAAAGTACAACATGAAACAAATCCATTGTCCTTTCTTTTTCACTATAGAGAAAAATGTATAAATGTATAAAAGAAAGTAGGTTTTCCTCATTTGATATTTCATGCTAATTACCCAATTGATTTCTATCAATTATTAAAACATGTACAACAAGTGATTCTGAATACTGCTGGCTGCATTCAAAGTAAAATTGGTTAATTCTATAACCTGAAGTAATATGGAAAATTTCAAATGAAAATGGTCGTAATTGTAAAATGTGCCTATGTAAGGCAAAACTAGTATGTGTTGTTAGAACTCAGGATTACCTCTGGAGAAGAGGGAAGGGGTAGTGTTTGAAGGAAGCACCATCAGGACTTCTAGGTCCAGGTAATGTTCTGCTTCTTTACCTAGGCAGTGGTGACATGGTTGATTTCCCTTTGAGATCATTCACTGAGCTGTACCCTCAGGACTTCAGCAGTTTACTGTAGGTATGTTATATTTCATTTAAAAAGATTTATTTCAAACAAGTTTTTTAAAAGTGTCCATTTGAGGGCTTCCCTGGTGGCGCAGTGGTTGAGAGTCCGCCTGCCGATGCAGGGGACACGGGGGGTTCGTGCCCTGGTCCGGGAAGATCCCACATGCCGCGGAGCGGCTGGGCCCATGAACCATGGCCACTGAGGCTGCACGTCCGGAGCCTGTGCTCCGCAACGGGAGAGGCCACAACAGTGAGAGGCCCGCATACCGCAAAAAAAAAAAAAAAAAGTATCCATTTGAACACTTTTTATAAATGCAAATTACTCTGACAAGCCATCAGAGGTAGCTCTCTAAATAGTTTTCTACAGGTGGTTACTTTACTGATGACAAACATTAATGAGTTGATTAGATGAATTTAGTAGTTTAAACTCCAGCTGCTAAAGAAGTAAATTAACTTTTTTTTGAAAGAAACAATTTTATTAATCAGTATATGCAGAAAATAGATTTACAAGGTGTTTTTCAGTTTTACATTCAATCCTATAATTTTAGATTCAATCATAAATATTTGTTGAAGAAATGAAAGAACAGGTACGTGCTTTTATAAATAGTAGTGGCAGGAACTCTACTCAAAATCCTTATAAGAACAAAGTAGAGTATAAATTAATAAGACATTTTCAAATCACCAGGCGATAAAGCTGCAATAATAAAAATGGGTTTTACCCAAACATACCATATATCCTATGACGGGTTCAAACAACTCTAAACATTTACTAATAAAGAGTGGGAATTATTTAACTTAGAACAGCAATTTTTATGCCAAAATTTCAACCAAATGATTCATGTGAGACTATGAGGCTAGGTCTTCAGCCAGGTGATTTTTTGTTTGTTTTGCTTTCATGTCTAATGTTGCCAGATAACTTTGTTCAGGTGCGAAATAAAAATGGCTCTTCTCCCCAAAAAAGAAACTAAGATTTGTGGGATTTGGCCATACACATTGTGTGGGCTAATTTAACTAATGTTCTAGGAATGGCCAAGTAAAACCTGAAAACAAAGGAAGGCAACAACTGCTTCTACACACACCAGTGGCTAAGCCAGCAGACCTGAGGCCCAAAGAAAGAGAGCACCAATGGGCATAACTGTCGTTGATTGATCTCTAAGAGACCTTAGAACTCGCAACTATAGGTCACATTTCTATCTGGTAACTAAACATTACTGGCTCTAACCAGCTTTTACAAAATGATTTAACTATGCCTCTTAAGTGTGGCATTGCCTTCTGAATCATTATGATAAAAATAAAGTAATAAACTTCTACAGCACACACAAGCTACGGAAACTTTTTCTGAAACTGGACTGGAGACCAAGAAGCATCAGTCACAGGCAATGAAAGCTACAACATATTTCTTAAGTGCCTTTTCTATTTCTGAAAATCCTGCACTGAGGGGGAAGACTTAGGACCAATCTTACAGATCATAAGTTAGATATTCAATGCTTCAGTTCTAAGATTCTTAACATTTTTTTTTCCTATCAAGGGCACTTTCTTTGCTTTATATCATCCTTTTTTGTACATGTGTCATTTAGTACATATTCTGCCTCTATTATTAGAATTCTGCAAGATGAAATCTCTGATAAAACTCTTTTGGAGTTATTAGAATAAGACAAAAACTAACTCTTCTTCTTATCTAGACCTGACCTTAGAATAAATGAAATTGATTAAAATTCTCACGTCTATAAGTGTCAACTGAATGAATATCCTAGTGAACAGCAAACATACCTACTGAGGCCTATGACTTCACATCTTAATTCAAAAGACACATGCCTACATCAAATAAATTGTTCACCTAGAATATAAAGGCGTAACATGTGGTTTTTCATTATTTAACGTATGGAAAATGAATTTCCAGTATACTGTAATTAACTCTAACAAATAACTAACCATGTAATGGTCAAACAGTTCACTGAAAAAGTATTCCGAACATGAAACTCTATTCATCAAGGTCCCGTCAGTTTATGTCTCTCTAAAACATAGCTGAATTTAAAGCCAAGAAAGAATAAAACATATGATTTTTCTGTGGCTTTTTCCCAGGCTGTTTTGTTCATTAAATAATAATGTGAAGAGGCATATCCACTGCAAATAATTACAATACTTAAATTCAAGGAAATTATAAAAAATAAAATTTGAAGTATATTCATTAATCATTAAGATTACTTTTATGTCATTCTGGACTTTCAGCTAATATAAATATATATATTTTAAAATCAATTTACACATATACATTTATAAATAGATATACCAGAACTTAAAAGGCAGAAAACTGTATTTATATACCATAAGACTGTACTGTAAAAAACTGGGAACAACCTAAATATCCAAAAGGGGCGGACTTCCCTGGTGGCGCGGTGGTTAAGAATCCACTTGCTAATGCATGGGACATGGGTTTGAGCCCTGGTCCGGGAGGATCCCACATGCCGTGGAGCAACTAAGCCCGTGGGCCACAACTACCGAGCCTGCGCTCTGGAGCCCGTGAGCCACAAATGCTGAGCCCACGTGCTGCAACTGCTGAGCCCGTGTGCCTAGAGCCCATGCTCCGCAACAAGAGAAGCCACCGCAATGAGAAGCCTGCACACCACAGTGAAGAGTAGCCCCTGCTCGCCAGAACTAGAGAAAGCCTGTGCACAGCAACAAAGACCCAATGCAGCCAAAAATAAATAAATAAATAAAATTAGACACACACACACACACACACACATATTTAAAAAGGGGGGAATGGTTAAGAATAAAGTCTAAAATAGAATAATCTTAAAATTATAATTATGAAGATTATTTTTATGATTTCATATAAATAAATAAAATTGAATTGTTCTACATGGTGACTATAACTCTGCAAAAAGTATATGCACATAGACAAGGACTGAAAGAGAACAAGAAAAAACAGAAAGTAGAAAATGTGGCTAGACCTTCAGGTGTCTTTTTTCCCTTTTTCATTTGTAAATGATAAATTGCTTAAATATTTTAAAATATTTACGTGAGTCTCAAAGTAAACATTTACTATTTATAGTAATAATAATTTAAAGTAATTTTCTCATTGTTGGAATGGTATAATTACAACTACCTGTGTACACACCAAATACATGGCTTCTGTGGTGCTAGGGGATATTCTAAACTATAATTTAGAGTTGATTTTTAAGTTTATGCATCTTTTTCAAATCTTAAGAGATTACAGTTGGAATCAAACCCCCTTGAATATAAGAAAGCCTACATATGGGGAGTACTACATAGTTCAAACACTTGTAGAATAAAATTCTTCTCTTAGAGAGCCCTTTCTAATAATTTATATAAGTACATCCAAGTGCTTTTTGTGCTCCAGTGTCTAAAATACTTGCCTTCATCTGCCCTATTTATTTCATGTTCAGGAAGCCTGGAGCTGCTGGGTCTGGAAGGTGAACCCACAGATGGCTGCAATGAGGGAAGTTCATCAACATCTCTCAAATTAGCAAGCATATCTTGCAGTTTTGACCTATTGGGCCCTAGCCCCCAAAAAGGGAGGGAGAGAACAAAAAAGAGGAAATAGAATTATCCAACTGCATCAAAATGGAGTCATAAACCTTACATCTGCCGACATTCACCTTTAAAACTACCCTACTATATTATATTAAAAAGTAATTATTTTCTAAGTTTTCAAATTATTTTAAAAGTTTATTATTTCTTGAAAAAAATTGTGTTTTACATATATTTTTTAGATTAAGCTAATGGAATAACATCACTACTTGCATGAAAAAATGCTCATGTACAATTTGGACCATTAAAAATAATATTATTCTATAATCCTTGTATACTGCTCTAAACGCAGACAAATACCACAGACTGTGAAGCTACTGCGTACATTGAATTAAACAATCACATTCTTTTTTGTTTGTTTATATTAAGTTGCATTCATTGCCTTACGTCCTGAAGCTATGGTATCTGAGGTGAAGTATCACGCCCTGCCAATTACTTACCTGTACTTTGATGCTGCATTCTCCCACATCCCTGTTTTGACTGTTTTATATAGGATAGAGGCTGAAACAGATCTTCAGTAGTTTTTCCTGTTATAAGTTTAATTAAGAATGGGAAAATCTTACCCATAGTCCATTATGTTTTTTTTCCTATACCAGCAAAGAATACAACTATTTTTAAGCAATTTTAACTACTACCTAGAAATATATTCTAAGACAGTATGATTGAAGAACACAATTTGACTGGAAATATTTCTACTAGACCATATTAAAAAGACTCAACTTCTTCCAATGAGTAACAGTTCAATTTTAAAAATACCCATGGTGGTTTATAAATTAATGCTCCATATATCAATTCAAAGCTTTCCTTCAGTTCTATTTTCATTTTAAGTCTTCCAGTTCTGTTTTAATCTTGTCTTCACTGGTTCCCAGACTATCATTTTATCAAGATAACCTGAACTGATGATGATAAACAAAATGTGCTGAACATCAGTCTACAGTCCCTCTCTCTTCAGTGAAAGACATTAAAATTTCTCCTCCTAAAGAATCATTTTTCTTCACCATACTAAAAGGCTACATGCCATATGCCTGAATAGTGATCAAGATCCCCAGGTCCAGGAAACCCAATAGCTTCTATTAGCAGGAATACTGTTCCAGTCAAATGGTGCAGTTTTAGACCTTAAATGCTAAATTCCAACTATAGTGATGCCTTGATATTTGACAAGAACCTAATAATAAATATAATAGTAGATGGATTCTACATAAGTCCTGGATACTTTTCCAACTCAAAGATCTTTTACATTTTAAGACATTCATTATTGTAGCATAATGGTTTAAATATATCAACTTTAAGTCAATCTGACGATTAAAATATTCTCGTTTCTTGTGTATGACAGACAAATATTCCTTAAAATTTCAGCTTAACTGCTTTTATCATGGCTCTGAAAAGCCATAACAAACCATGTCTCACTATTGTTTAAGATTAAATTTTTATCAGTATTTTTTTTTGTTCTTCTGAGAATGCTTATTTTGTCCTTTTTTTTATAACATTTTTATTGGAGTATAATTGCTTTACAATGGTGTGTTAGTTTCTGCTTTATAACAAAGTGAATCAGTTATACATATACATATGTCCCCACATCTCTTCCCTCTTGCGTCTCCCTCCCTCCCACCCTCACTTCTAGCTGGTCACAAAGCACCGAGCTGATCTCCCTGTGCTATGTGACTGCTTCTCACTAGCTATCTATTTTACATTTGGTAGTGTATATATGTCCATATATGCACTACCACTCTCTCACTTTGTCCTAGCTTACCCTTCCCCCTCCCCGTGTCCTCAAGTCCAGTCTCTAGTAGGTCTACGTCTTATTCCCGTCTTGCCCCTAGGTTCCTCATGACCTTTTTTTTTTTTTTAGATTCCATATATATGTGTTAGCATATGGTATTTGTTTTTCTCTTTCTGACTTACTTCACTCTGTATGACAGACTCTAGGTCCACCCACTTCACTACAAATAACTCAATTTCGTTCATTTTTATGGCTGAGTAATATTCCATTGTATATATGTGCCATATCTTCTTTATCCATTCATCGACACACTTAGGTTGCTTCCATGTCCTGGCTATTGTACATGGAGCTGCAATGAACATTGTGGTACATGACTCATTTCGAATTATGGTTTTCTCAGGGTATATGCCCAGTAGTGGGATTACTGGGTTGTATGGTAGTTCTATTTGTAGTTTTTTAAGGAACCTCCATACTGTTCTCCATAGTGGCTGTATCAATTTACATTTATTTTTTAATAAAAAGTATAAAACGTTCTTATGTTTTAATATTAAACCTTCCTCACTTGGATTTAATTTACATTGAGAAGGCATCAAATGTCATTCTCTCTCAGTTACATAATGGTTGGTACAGTACTAACATCAATAATGGCCACTGACTTTTTATCCATTAAAGCTAAATACTTGTAAATTCTAAGATATTTTAAATAACCATTTAGTATTTATCAGTAACTACTAGATTGTAAAAGAATGACTGGTCTTTGATAATCCCTAGCATCACTATAGAAAGAGAAAAAGAAAAGGCATATCCTTCCAGCCTTTTGCAATTTTAAACACATGCCTCACTCAAGTTGGATTTTAATCCTACTTTACACTACTTTAATATCCCAAAGGATGAAATTCCTATTGCCATAAAAGGGAGACCCATGTCCATACTGTCAATAACAGTGGTAACACAAGGAGATAGATAGTTCAGCCTTGCTCTCCTAAAAAGGTGTTTAAGATGGTTTTCAGGGATGTTTGAAAGCTTTTGTATTTCTATTTTAAATATTTAACTAGATCTATTGTTAAACTTTATTAATAATTTGAATAAGTTATACAGATATGATTCATAGGGCTAGACATTTCATTTTAACTTCCATTTTTGATGTGGCACTCATTTTGTTGAAAAAAAAAACAAACCTAATTGGTAATATTACAAATGAAATTGGCCAAAAATTTAAATTAGAAAAATAAATACTTAAAAAAAGTTGTGTATCTGACTCTGTGCCCTGTATAGAATATAGTGATGAGAGCAAATGAACTGTGTGTTATGAACACATAGAATATTCAGGGGTAGAAATTAACTTTCTTTCTGTCTCCAAGACTTAAAATTATAAGTAATAATTTTGGTCGCTTGCCAGAGGGTCAGTCACACTCGATGAGATTTAAAATTGTCAACAGTGAAAACCCATTACTGTAATTAAGCACATCTAATTTTAAAAATCAAATGATCAATATGTTTGAAAACATAGTTCCACATACTCATGACACTCTGGATTTATTACTGGAATATATTATAATTCATAATTATACGCACAGCCTTTTTTTTTTTAAAGTTCATAATCAAACAGCTAACCATTTAATTTCAACCCCTGAGAACAAGTGAAAAGGAAAGAGGTCAGGAGCAGAAAAGAAAAAGAGTAAGTAGTTTTAGGAAAACATTGGAGAAAAAAATTGGGGGATATGAAAGAGGTAAGATTTATGATTTATAGATACAATGTTTTCCACTTACTCTTCACCCCCTTTTTCCCCTTTCTCTCCTTTTTGTATTGTTCCTTGAGTTTGGTAATTACTCCCTGGTCCACATTCCAAGCTTCAGGCATGAGACACTGGTCTTCCTTTTCTAAACAGAGTGAAACAAATGAAACAGCCTTTTTCAATAAAATATTGAACAATATTCAATAAAATATTGAACAGTGAACAGTAAATTCACTGTTATGTCAATGGATGGACATAACAACCATTTTCTTCATAGTAGCACTAATTTTAAGGTCATTACTTATTCATTAGATAGATACATGTCACATAAAATATAATATCCAAGAAACAAGTGATCAATTCAATTTCCTAGGTAATAATATCAAATCTCTCTTGAAATAGACATAGAAAAAAAAAACCCTGCAAGATTTGAGCTACTTATAGTATATTAAGCCCCCAAAGTCCATATTCAAGAACCCCTCAGTTTCATCCCATTTTCTGAATTTCATTAGGATTGACTCACAAAAAACCCATTTCTTATTAAGTTATGTAATGAAAGAAGATTAAGCATTTGTACAAAATAGTCTTCAATGATCTTTTCATTTCAAAAATTGTATATTTTTGGCATGTGTTTATCAGCAAATGATCATTTTTATTTTATAGGCTTTATAAATAGCACTTTGTAAACTTATTAATCAACCCGGCATTCAATATTTAAAACAATTTAAGTGACCTGTTAATTTAAAAATATTTAAATCAGGAAACTGAGCTTCTAGTAAAAAAGAAATTCAATCAGTAATTTTCACTATTTCGGGAGTAGAAAATTTAAAGAGTAAATATGTTATATATTTTATACTTACTATAAAATAATTTACTATATGCATATAATGTTATATAAGTGTTAGCTTAGAACACTCACTTGAATTCAAGACTCATACATATACCCAATTGCTTACTCTATATTTCTATTAGGAAGTCAAAACTCAAACCAAACATACATAACCAAACTCCCAATCTTCCCCATCCAATCTGTTCCATCTACAGGGTTCCCCATCTTATTTGAAGGCAATTCCAGACTTCCATTTGATCAGACCAAAAATCTCCCTTTCTTCCAAACCCCACATCAAATATTTCAGGAAATACCGTTTTCTCTACCTTTAAAACACACCCAGAATCTGACCACTTCTCAGCAAATCCACTACTTCCCTAACCTCTGTCTCTCGCTAGAATTACTGCAAATGTTTTCCCACTCTCCCCTCCAAGTCTATTGCCAACACTGATTGCCCTGGGTAGTCTATTCTCAACACAGCAGCCAAAGTGATGCTTTAAAACAAAAGCTGGATCATGTCACCTTTCCAGCTCAAATCCTTCCCATGGTTCCCCATCTCACCAGTGGTCTACAAAGCTCCAATTGATTTGATCATTTCTTACTATATTCCCCTCAGAATCACTCTGCTCCAGCCACTCTAGCTTCTTTGAAGTCCTCAAGCATACCAGGGCTACGGCTATCTTAGGGCATTTGCTCTGGTTTTCTTCTTCTTGAACACTCCTTCCCTGGATACCATGTGGCTAACTCCCTCATCAATGTTGTCTTTTGTTCAAATGTTACCCTCTCAATGGGCCTTACCATGACCAATCTATTTCATATTGTAACCTGTCCCACTCCACCTGACCCTGACCCCAGCACTCTCTATCCCACTTACTCTGTTTTACTTTTTTCTATTTCCCATAGCATTTATCATATTCTGACATACTATATCATTTATCATGTTTGTCTCTTACTGCTATATCCTGTTAGTAGAATGTAGGACCACAGGGGTAGGGATCTTCACCTAGAAGACTTGGTACATAGAAGGCACGTGATCAATATTTGTTCAGTGATTGGAATAAACCAAAATGAACCAGAATAAACAGAAATCTGTCTATTTTTAACAAGTTTCAATCCACAGTTTAAAAAACAGATAATTGGGTCTCTGAATATAAACTCAACATTTTTATTGAGTTTTTATAGGCTAAACATTTTTATAGATCTAACTACCAATATATTCTACTAACAACAGTAGAAACAGTCTACTTTTTTCAGAAAGTCTAACAATCAAAAATGTTAATTTTCATCAATCACACCTTAATAATAAATTAAACTGAGTTGGCTCTTGGATCCTAGAATGTCTTCAGTTTTTTAAAGTAAAAATTTAGCTATATCATACTCTTAACTAGGTGTCATACTGATAACAACAGTAACGGAAGATCACAGGAGAACTGTGGTAAAATCTATTTGCTTGTGAGAAACTAAGGAGATTCTTAGCATAAGCACAGTAACTTTTTTTAGGGGTATGGGGAACGGATAAAGGAAGTCCTTAAAGTGATTTAAATGCCCATTCAACTAAACAGGATTTGCAATCTAGTTTTGTTAATTGATTAAAAGTGAAATGACTTGAATTTGAATTATAAAATCCTTAACACATACAAGGCCAAACTTCTGGTAAAGAAACCTTCAGTCAACTGAAAGATTCCATTCACTCATACTCATAAACAGAAATGTCCAAGACACTACTAAAGAGTGAGACAGCTCAGATGTGGGAACAGTCACTCATTTCACCAGTAAATTCATAGCAGGTTACAGACCTGTATCACATAATACTCTGGGCCATGACTCACACCTTAAAGCAAAGGAAGTTACAAAGGGACAATGCAGCTGTCTTTGGAGAAAAATGAATCCCAATTACCCTTGCAATAAGACTGGCAAAGAAAAGGCCAACTATCATTTATACAGATGTGTGACTCCTCAGAGAATGACCTCAGGGTAGCACGGTGGATCTAACTATATTGGAAGAATTGTTGCCTAAAATATCTAAATAACTTGATACATAAGCTCAGTAAGGAATAAGACAGGAGAGAGATTCGTTTTACTTTAACTTCCCCTGGTTTCCAAACTTTGTTCTGTTGGGGAAAAAGAAAAAGCCAGTCACTAAATAGCCATTATATTCTTCAATGACTAAGTAATTATCCCAAATAATTCTTCAAATATTTACCACAAAAAAGGAAAAGAAGTGGCATTATTGCTATCAGAGTCCCTGAAGGTAAAGCCTCAAGGAAAAATTAAGATAGTTACTGTTTCCCTAACCTTATCTGTCTTTAAAGTACATAGACTGTAAGCCAAGGGAATTCTGGAATTCTTCAACCTCCGAAGAAAATTTTCTCATTCTCAGTATCTACATGCCTTCTCTCTGTCTGTCTCTCTCCTTCTCTCACACACACACACACATACACACACCTGATAGAACTGATCACTTTTGAAGAATTTATCACAATCCTACCTTACTGATAGGACAATTCATTTCCAAACGCCTAGAATGATCTGTGCTGTGGAAGTTTTCCCTAAAATACTTGTTTGAACTCTTACTAGATGTTTAAAATATTAAATCTGTTTAGAACCATTTGTGCAAAAAAATTCTATGCCTTGTACAAAATGATGAAACTTGACTAAAATGAATGAATAACTACAACTTTTTAACTTATACTTCTTTTTGCACAGAAAATGCCAAAGATGAGATCTCTAAAATCCTCTACTACATTCTCATACTCAATTTCCACAAAATCTAGATTTGCAAGTTCTACTGTCTAGGTAGAAAACAGAGAACATTCTATATATGAATTCAAATTATTTTCATACTGTATTGCTTATGTTAAAAGATGAGGTAACTAGTTGTACAACCTTCTTTAAGCACACACACACATACCCTGGAAAAAAGGTGACAACAGAAAAAAGTCCACAGAATGTTCAACATTTCAACATTACAACAGATTTAAAGTGTTCTTCAAGATGTTGCCCTCCTAGTAAAATATTAGTTTTGTTCATTTACATAACATCTCTAGTTGGATCCAGTATGCTTCCTTACCCCAGTCTGTTCCATCGCCTGCACTTCTGGATTCATTGTCTCCTTCTTCTGATGTAACCAAAAAGTCAAACTCCTTTAGAGCTTCTTTTGTATCTCGATCTTCACTGCTATCAGGCAATACTTTTTTCCTAACAATCTAATGAAAAAAACATGCTCAATTAAAATATTAGGATATATTATGGGATTAATTTAAGTAAAGAAGACAATATCCTTTTACCACTGCATGAGAAAACCCAATTATTTTCTTCAGAAAATGCATCTTTGTTGTGTTAAATAACTGTAATACCTATCCAATTCAGTAGAAAACACAGATGTCATTTTAAAAAGATATACATTATACATTTTAAAGTAGTGATTTAAACTTTGTTAAATGATGGCTTGTTTGTTTTAAATAAACAAATGGAATCATATATTGAAAACACTGGAATATAAGACATGCATTTAAATTACAGATAGATGAAAAATGTCCCTGACATACTGTATTATGAGAACCACAACCAAATCTTACATTTCTTGGATGCAGTCTGTGCAGCGAGCAGATATTCTAATCTAACCAAAGAAAGAACTACTTCATAAAACATTGCAAGAGTTTTTCAGAATATAACCATGATAAATTTTAACTCTAGTACATCATTCTCTTACAAAAGCTAAAATCACAAAAGCTACAAACTCAGAAATGCATGCCACAAGACTGAGAAAGTATTCTGTGGAGCAGGGGGAACAATGCCCATTATTATTTCTACTGTCCCAACCTTGCATCAATTTCCTCTAATAATTGTCTATATATTCAAATTTTTCTTCAAATATTGATCTTTTAGAGACATAATCTAGATTTAATAGCAAATCTGACAAGGGCCATTATGTCTCATTTTTATACATTTAGAAATACCTCTGGAATCATAAGGTGAAGAGATCATGAGAAAAGAGAAGGAGATGGGGAGGAGGAAAATGACCCAGAGTGTAATGCAAAGAAAAATCAAACTCCAATACAGGGCAAAGAACAAGAAAGGACAATGAACATATGTAGCTTTTTGAAGAAAATGCCTGAAGAAAATAGACTTAACACAACCAACAGCTACTAAGAGCCTTATGTTTCTGTATTTTCTTAGTTGAATCTATTGAACTATTTTTGATTAAAGAAATAAAATAACATTTTAAGAACCTGCTTGTTCTACTAAACATTTTAACAGCATAATTTTCAGCCATTCTCTCTCTATACAGCACTGCAATAAATCTTCTAAGTCCTGCTTATACATTGCTACATAGAGTTAGATTTTTAAAGTCTTTTGGCATGTAGCTATTATACTGCAGCTGTGAAAATCAATGTAACATATAATAAAAATTAGCAAAACTATTATAAAGAAACCAATTATTTGTTTAGAAATATTTTTCTAAAGGAAAAACTAGAAAAATTTTTGGTTCCAATATTTAAATGGGGTTAAGTATGCTTATATTAGCTGTGCCTTCATTGCTTGGTCACAGAATTGTTATGATCTGCACTAATTGGAGGTCAAGATATTTATGAATTCGATTATTTAAAAAGAAACCAGTTTACAGTTAGGAATTTCTATTAAGACCACACTTGATAGTTATAATAAACAGCTTATAGATTTTTTAATATTTACACTGATATAATGACTAACAACAAAACTTAAAGCATCATAATTAGTTATTATTTAACCACTGAGTTATGAGTAACGTATTCTGATGGAAAAATAATATCTCAGTATAATCATCCCATAGAAATCACAAGTCAGCACAGAATTTCCAAATGATTATGACAGAGAAAAGTTATCATACAAGCTTCGGCATTTTCTTTTACTACAGTATATTTAAACATGTGCTATAACTACTTGTTTGAATAATAAAAAGAGGGAGTAACTATGTGAAGTTCAAATAATATCCATGGAAGGGCTGTATTAGCACAGTACTACTGAATAGTGGCCCAGGGAAACATTAATCTGGAAGTAGTAAATTGAGTGTCTCTGATGAAAGCAGAGGACATAAAGAGAACAGAGAAATTACACTTAGAAAGCACTTTATAGTTAAACATATCATTTTCATACATAGTGTTTCATTTATTCCTCACAAAATACTCTGGGGATAAGATGGTTATTTATTATAATCCCCATTTTACAAACTGAAAAACTAAGCCTGAAGGATTAAGCAGCACAGATAATTAGTGACAGAACTGGGACTTTAGCCCAAGGCTTTGACTCGTTCCAGTCTGCTTTATTTACACTACCTTACTTTCTCCTCCCTCTTCTTAAATAAATGTGAAGGAGGAAATGTGAACACTCTCCTAAACACAGAAGCACACCCTCATCTCTTACTTAAAAGAAGGAGAAGGAGAAGACAGAGAAGGAAGGAGAAGAGGGAATATGAAGAGAGAAAGAAAAAAGGGCAGAGGTTAAAAAGGGGAGAGGGTAGAAGGGAACAGAATAAAGAAGGGAAGAGAAGGGAGAATTTAGATACCTCTTATTCCAGGACTCTACCATGGAAACAATAAACTTACAAAAATCTAAACAAAACCACAGAATAACCCTAAACAAGTTTGGAGAAATCTAATGGAAGAGTTCTGAAAACGTGTAGAACTTGCCTACCAAAGCAACCCTGACATGAGAAACAAAAACCACACCGATTAGAGTTGACGCCAGTCACCATCAGGCACCATAATGGGTCTGTCAGTTCCATTGTCTTATAGCACCAAAAACAATGCATTGTTATAACACACATTTACCATGTTCACCCTACAAAAATGTTGAAATGTTTAATGAATTAACAAAAAGCTAATGAATGAAGGCCCATAAGAAAAAGCTGCTATACTAAAAAGTCTTGAATTTGAAATCAATACAAAAACTTTTAGATTAAATTTCTCTAAACTTATGGGGAATATAGATTAAATTTCCCCAAACTTATGGGGAATTTAGATTAAATTTCCCCAAACTTTTTTTTTTTATGGAAAAAAAAAGTTAAGGGTTGAAGTTGAAGGGTATGGATTAAAGTATGCATAATGGTCCCTAAAAATATTTATATCTGAGTTATTCAACTCACCGTTGAAGTATCAATGATGCTTTTCTCTCTTCCATCAATGTCATCATCTTCATCTTCATCACTGAAATCTGCAGCTGCACTTTCAAGGAATTTAAAATTATCCAGCACGGAGGCAGAATCTGTTAACTCAGATTTTCTGGTTTAAAACATATACACCTTGCTCAGTTAATTTTTTAAACTCGACATAAGAATTAATCCATGATATACAGCACTAACTTCTGTTTATATTGTATTATGACACCCCCAAATCATATTATGAGCTACATTGATTCTTATCTATTACATTTCCATGGATTTTAACTGGAAAAGCAATATAGGAAGGAAGTGCCTACTTTTTTTTTTTTTTTTTTTTTGCGGTACGCGGGCCTCTCACTGTTGTGGCCTCTCCCGTTGTGGAGCACAGGCTCCGGACGCGCAGGCTCAGCGGCCATGGCTGAGCGGCCATGGCTCACGGGCCTAGCCGCTCCGCGGCATGTGGGATCTTCCTGGATCGGGACATGAATCCGTGTCCCCTGCATTGGCAGGCAGACTCTCAACCACTGCGCCACCAGGGAAGCCCTGCCTACTCTTTTAAAAGTACTTTGCAATCATACCTACTACTTAGATTAATGACAATCCAATATAAAGAACTCCTCCTTCTGATCCACTATTATGTTGATTTTTAAGCCAACCTTAATGCATTTCTTTTAAAAATATTTTTCTTATTATCTCTATCTGCTTTTTTTCTATTTCTTTTCCTCTCTGCAACTCTTCCTGTGACACAGAAGTTTCCATAACTAAGAAAATAACTAGTAAACACATCATTTTTCTCTGATGCAATCTTGCATTTCTGAACAGCTAAAGAGTTGAAAAAAGCAAATGTGTGCATAAAGTTACTAAAACCAATATTTTAGTCAAATTAATATTACTACAAAACTTGATCCTGTTGGTTAAACCTTTTCGAAATGACTGACTTTTCAAATATGTAAGATTTTATTTTAGTTCCCTCTAAAGAATTTTAACAAAAAATTTCTTAATGGCCAGAACAGAATGATTTCTCTCATTAGGAAATGTTATAGATAAGAAGACATTTTCCTGAACAAACTTAGCCACAACTATGGGCAAAATTCTCAAAACAGATAAATCTTAAATTTCAAATCTGCTCAGAGCTACGTTTTTGTTTTTTTCCAACCTACGCTCCATCCCTATAGAAGTCAGATTCAGAATAATACCTTTATCAGTTTCAAAAGAGAGGTCAAGGCCAAAACACAAGACAACTAGAGTGGTCTTTCCTGAGGGTCTTTATAATAATTTGAGCTAATTCATTAGGTAAAAATATAACCAGGATTAATGCCTACATTGTCTACTTCTACACAGAGAAACAATCTACATCTTACATTTATTAAAACAAGTTATATAGTCTTAACTATTAATGAATACATTTAAGAAGGCTCCAGTGACATTTGTTTATAAAAGTCGTATTTTTAAACCTTTACCTAAACCCCATAATTTTAGTTTATGTTCCAAATAATAGAAACTATGTTCTCACTAGAAAATGTATAGAGCTCAATTAAAACCATTCTTCCAGCCTAAACATGAGTTAAAGTAACATCATACTCAGACTTTCAAAGAATCTTTGGCTTTTTATTTCTTTAAGAATTTGGCTTTTTATTTCTTTAAGAATCATGTCAACTTTTTTCAATAAAGAAGAATCTCCTTATTTAACTGTCCATGTTCATTTTAAGCAGAATTACATATAATTGTATGATACATGATCCAAAAAGCAAAAAAAAATTTCTGCTACTGAATTCTTCACTTATTCTATCAATTAAAATATATATACTTGAAATAGATACTTTTCAAGGGGAAGATGAGTTACAGCATTATTAGATACATGAAAGTGGCTAAGAAAAGGTTTATATCAAAAGAATTAAGTATTTATATGATTTCTGCGTCACCAGGAATGAAATTTCACTCGTACTGATTTGAAGTGAATTTCCAAATAAGATCTTTTATGAAGTTCTAATAGTGACTGAGCTTCAAGATATTAAAATCTATATTAAATCCATAAATTGCAATTAAAAAATCTTAAATAAAAATATTCTTAAAGTAATCATAAATGATAACTCTAATCCCTATGGTGTTATCTACTACCAAATAAAATTTTAATTTTTTTATTAAACTTTATCATTAAATTACTTCTGTAGCAGTATCTAAAAGTACAAGTATCACAAGTGTCACCCATAAGCCAAAAACATTAATAAGAACTAAAACTACAGCCAAACCACTTTCCAGACAAAATACTTACCCAATCATTGCTGTCTCTTTAACTTCAGCCTCTGTGCCATTTATAACTGAGTCCTGATTTTTGTCATCTTCCCTGTCAGTGACATCACTTGAAAAGCCCAACAAAGCTCGCACTCGTTTGGATTTCACATCTAGAATAGTATCTGTGTAACCCACCTCCTGTAGATACCTGCGTGTGAAGAGGATCTTTACAATTCAGTCATATTGGAATCAGTATTCTATTACTGAATATGTAAATAAAAACATTTCTTTAAATTCATATGCCTGCATAAGACTTAACAGTACAGTACTATGCTAGTAAGACTTGCTAATAAATAATCTTCCAGCTGCAGATGGAGCTGTCTCTTGCAGTACCAGCCTCTATGGTCACTGAGAAAAATCAAAGAACTATACAATACACCATTCATGTATCATAAGAAGAAGCTATTCCTTAATATACCTAATGGCACATTCTTTCTTCTAGGCAGGGCTGGAGTAAACTCACTCTCAGATTCTACTGAATTACTATTTTATAATAGTAACTACAATAACCAATAGTCTTTTTACACTTCTGATATTAAACTATCATTGGATAAATGGAAATCTAGAGAGAAAGTTTCTAGCATATATCTCTATGACATACAAAGTTACTAGCATATATGGTTTCCTCCATGACATAAAAAAGACAGTATATTCCAAAGAGCCACTTCCACAGAAGGGAAGCTTCTATCCTGACGACAACTCTAAAATAAAAATAGACCACAACTCAATTGTGGGATGTGAGATGAGTGGGTGCCCAGGGGTGTGTGTGCTGCAGAGAGGCAGCAGCATAGAAAACAGAGAATAGGCTTTGTATGGAGAGTTACACCTGGGTTCAAAGCCCATTTCTTCCACCTTCTTCCTGTGTAACATTAATTCTCCTGAACCTCAGTTTTCCTTCTCCTAAAAGAGACACACCTAGAACAGTGTCTGGCATATAGAAGGCGCTCAGTATCTATTAACAACAAAGATGCCCAAAAAAGATGAAAAGTGGTAGTGGCAAGAACATGAAAAAGGCAAATGCCACTAATAATGTCATTAATAAACATGATAGACAAATGTCTACCAATAACTTACAAGCATTAACTTAGAGGTAAGTATCAAGTCTATGAGACGAAAGAGAAAACAAAGATCAAAAAGATAACCAGTCTGATCTAAGATCACTTTAAGATCTGGTATTAAGAGTTATTATAGGTCAAAGAGATACCTCACAAAGACATGTAACCAAAATGGAATAAATGTATCCTATCAAGTCAAGGTACTCATTTTTCAATCCTATCCAGTACCTATAGAAAATTTTTGATTAAAATTTGGATAGTAAATTTCAAAAGTTCCCGATTTTAATCAGTTGGTTCTTGCAAACAAACACAAAGGTATTATGCTTTTCTATTTTTAACAAATAATACTTGATACATAACTCACTTTGGCAACAAAATCACATTACATATAACCGTTTCCAAAACTGCTCATTCCATAGATAAGTTGGCTTTACTAAATAGTTATTTCCTTATTCATTAATAAAATGTAACCTTTGAGAGTCAGATTACGAGTCTTTTAAAAGATATTTCTTGGATTGCTCACTATGATAACCACTTGTCATTAAAAAAAAACAAAATCAGCACTTTAAGAACTTATTTATTTATAAAAGGAAAATGCATAAATCACATTTAAGACCAAAGTGAAAACCCATTTATTAAATAGTAATGAAGTCTCTGGAGACTGAATTCAGCTGGAGACGGAACTCACTGGAGACTGGAGCTCATGAGGGCCTTTGGGGTGACTGTGGTTCAAGTTTATAAAATTTTATTAGATGGTTCACCGCTGTACTTACTATGAGGAAAGCAGAGCAAAGTTGGAAAAAAATCTAGTAACTTTGAAAAACTGAGACCGGAGGAGCGACTGGTTCAAGATGGTGGAGTAGAAGGACGTGAGCTCACTCCCTCTTGCAAAGAGCACCGGAATCCCAACTAACTGCTGAACAGTCATCAAGAGGAAGACACTGGAACTCACCAAAAAGACACCCCACATCCAAAGACAAAGGAGAAGCCGCAGTGAGACGGTAGGAGGGGCGCAATCACAATAAAATCAAATCCCACAACCGGTAGGAGGGGCGCAATCACAATAAAATCAAAACCCACAACCGCTGGGTGGATGACTCACAAACTGGTGAACAATTACACCACAGAAGTCCACCCACTGGAGTGAACGTTCTGAGCCCCACGTCAGGCTTCCCAACCTGGGGGTCGAGCAAAAGGAGGAGGAATTCCTAGAGAATCAGACTTTGAAGGCTAGCGGGATTTGATTGCAGGACTTCGACAGGACTGGGGGAAACAGAGACTCCACTCTTGGAGGGCACACACAAAGTAGTGTGCATGTCAGTACCCAGGGGGAAGGAGCAGTGACCCCATAGGAGACTGAACCAGACCTGCCTACTAGTGTTGGAGGGTCTCCTGCAGAGGCAGGGGGTGGCTGTGGCTCACCGCAGGGACAAGGACACTGGCAGCTAAAGATCTGTGAAGTACTCCTCAGCATGAGCCCTCCAGAGTCCACCCTTAGCCCAACCAAAGAGCCGGGCAGGCTCCAGTGCTGGGTCACCTCAGGCCAAATAACCAACAGGGAGGGAATGCAACCCCACCCATCAGCAAACAAGGAGGTTAAAGTTTTACTGAGTTGTTCCCACCAGAGCAAACCCAGCTCTACACACCACCAGTCCCTCCCATCAGGAAGCTTGTGCAAGCCTCTTAGATAGCCTCATCCACCAGAGGGCACACAGCAGAAGCAAGAATCACAACCCTGCAGCCTGTGGAACGAAAACCACATTCACAGAAAGACAAACAAAATGAAAAGGCAGGGGCTTCCCTGGTGGCGCAGTGGTTGAGAGTCCGCCTGCCGATGCAGGGGACACGGGTTCATGCCCTGGTCTGGGAAGATGATCCCACATGCCGCACAGCGGCTGGGCCCGTGAGCCATGGCCGCTGAGCCTGCGTGTCCGGAGCCTGTGCTCTGCAGTGGGAGAGGCCACAACAGTGAGATGCCCGCATACCGCAAAAAAAAAAAAAAAAAGAAAAGAAAAGGCAGAGGGCTATGTTCCCAATGAAGGAACAAGATACAAACCCAGAAAAACAATGAAATGAAGTGGAGATAGGCAAACTTCCAGAAAAAGAATTCAGAATAATGATAGTGAAGATGATCCAGGAACTCAGAAAAAGAATGGAGGCAAAGATCAAGAAGATGTAAGAAATGTTTAACAAAGACCTACAAGAATTAAAGGACAAACAAACAGAGATGAACACTACAATAACTGAAATGGAAAACATACTAGAAGGAATCAATAGCAGAATAACTGAGGCAGAGGAACGGACAAGTGACCTGGAAGACAGAATGGTAGAATTCACTGCCGCAGAATAAAGAAAAAGAATGAAAAGAAATGAAGACAGCCTAAGAGACCTCTGGGACAACATTAAATGCACCTACATTCGCATTATAGGGGCCCCCAAAGGAGAACAGAGAGACAAAGGACTCAAAATATCTGAAAAGATTATAGTCAAAAACTTCCCTAATATGGGAAAGGAAGTAGCCACCCAAGTCCAGGAAGTGCAGAGAGCCCCAGGCAGGAAAAATCCAAGGTGAAACATGCCGAGACACATAGGAATCAAACTGACAAAAATTAAAGACAAAGAAAAATTGTTAAAAGCAACAAGAGAAAAATGACAAATAACATACAAGGGAACTCCCATAAGGTTAACAGCTGACTTCTCAGCAGAAACTCTACAAGCCAGAAGGGAGTGGCATGATATACCTAAAGTGATGAAAGGGAAGAATCTACAACCAACAATACTCTACCCAGCAAGGATCTCATTCAGATTCAACAGAGAAATCAAAACCTTTATAGACAAGCAAAAGCTAAGAGAATTCAGCCCCACCAAACCACCTCTACAACAAATGCTAAAGGAACTTCTCTAAGTGGGAAACACAAGAGAAGAAAAGGACCTACAAAAACAAACCCAAAACAATTAAGAAAATGGTAACAGGAACATACATATTGATAACTACCTTAAATATGAATGGATTAAATGCTCCAACCAAAAGACACAGGCTAGCTGAATGGATACAAAAACAAAACCCATCTATAAGCTGTCTACAAGAAACCCACTTCAGACCTAGGGACACATAGACTGAAAGTGAAGGGATGCAAATGATATTCCATGCAAATGGAAATCAAAAGAAAGCTGGAGTAGCAATACTCATATCAGATAAAATAGACTTTAAAATAAAGAATGTTACAAGAGACAAGGAAAGACACTACATAATGATCAAGGGATCAATCCAAGAAGAAGATATAACAATTATAAATATATATGCACCCAACATAGGAGCACCTCAATACAAAAGGCAACTGCTAACAGCTATAAAAGAGGAAATCGACAGTAACACAATAATAGTGGGGGACTTTAACACCTCACTTACACTAATGGACAGATCAACCAGACAGAAAATTAATAAGGAAACACAAGCTTTAAATGACACAATAGATCAGATAGATTTAATTGATATTTATAGGACATTCCATCCCAAAACAGCAGATTACACTTTCTTCTCAAGTGCACACGGAACATTCTCCAGGATAGATCACATCTGGGGTCACAAATCAAGCCTCGGTAAATTTAAGAAAACTGAAATCATATCAAGCATCTTTTCCGACCACAATGCTATGAGATTAGAAATAAGTTACAGGGGAAAAACACAAAAATACAAACACAGGGAGGCCAAACAATACGTTACTAAATAACCAAGAGTTCACTGAAGAAATCAAAGAGGAAATCAAAAAATACCTAGAGACTAATGACAACGAAAACACAATGATACAAAAACCTATGGGATGCAGCAAAAGCAGTTCTAAGAGGGAAGTTTAGAGCAATTCAATCTCACCTCAAGAAACAAGAAAAATCTCAAATAAACAATCTAACCTTACACCTAAAGGAACTAGAGAAAGAAGAACAAACAAAACCTGAAGTTAGCAGAAGGAAAGAAATCATAAAGATCAGAGCAGAGATAAATGAAATAGAAACAAAGAAAACAATAACAAAGATCAATAAAATTAAAAGCTGGTTCTGTGAGAAGATAAAATTGATAAATCATTAGCCAGACTCATCAAGAAAAAGAGGGAGAGGACTCAAATCAATAAAATTAGAAATGAAAAAGGAGAAGTTACAACAGACACCACAGAAATACAAACCATCCTAAGAGACTACTACAAGCAACTCTATGCCAATAAAATGGACAACCTGGAAGAAATGGATAAATTCTTAGAAAGGTATAACCTTCCAAGACTGAACAGGAAGAAACAGAAAATATGAACAGATCAATCACAAGTAATAAAATTGAAACTATGATTAAAAATCTTCCAACAAACAAAAGTCCAGGACCAGATGGCTTCACAGGTGAATTCTATCAAACATTTAGAGAAGAGCTAACTCCCATCCTTCTCAATCTCTTCCAAAAAATTGCAGAGGAAGGAACACTCCTAAACTCATTCTATGAGGCCACCATCACCCTGATACCAAAACCAGACAAAGATACTACAAAAAAAGAAAATTACAGACCAATATCACTGATGAGTATAGATGCAAAATCCTCAACAAAATACTAGCAAACAGAATCCAACAACACATTAAAAGGATCATACACCATGATCAAGCGGGATTTATCCCAAGGATGCAAGGATTCTTCAATATACGCACATCAATCAATGCGATACACCATATTAACAAATTGAAGAATAAAAACCATATGATCATCCCAATAGATGCAGAAAAAGCTCTTGACAAAATTCAACACCCATTTATGATAAAAACTCTCCAGAAAGTGGGCATAGAGGGAACCTACCTCAACATAATAAAGGCCATATATGACAAACCCACAGCAAACGTTCGCAATGGTGAAAAACTGAAAGCATTTCCTCTAAGATCAGGAACAAGACAAGGATGTCCACTCTCGCCACTATTATTCAACACAGTCCTAACCATGGCAATCAGAGAATAAAAAGAAATAAAAGGAATCCAAATTGGAAAAGGAGAAGTAAAATTATCACTGTTTGCAGATGACATGATACTATACATACAGAATCCTAAAGATGCCACCAGAAAACTACTAGAGCTAATCAATAAATTTGGTAAAGCTGCAGGATACAAAATTAATGCACAGAAATCTCTTGCATTCCTATACACTAACAACGAAATATCAGAAAGAGAAATTAAGGAAACAATCCCATTCACCACTGCAACAAAAAGAATAAAATAACTAGGAATAAACCTACCTAAGGAGACAAAAGACCTGTATGCAGAAAACTATAAGACACTGATGAAAGAAATCAAAGATGACACAAACAGATGGAGAGATATACCATGTTCTTGGATTGGAAGAATCAATATTGTGAAAATGACTATACTACCCAAAGCAATCTACAGAGTCAATGCAATCCCTATCAAACTACCAATGGCATTTTTTACAGAACTAGAACAAAAAATCTAACATTTGTATGGAGACACAAAAGACCTCAAATAGCCAAACCAATCTTGAGGGAAAGAAATGGAGCTGGAGGAATCAGACTCCCTGACTTCAGACTACACTACAAAGCTACAGTAATCAAGACAGTATGGCACTGGCACAAAAACAGAAATATAGATCAATGGAACAGGATAGAAAGCCTAGAGATAAACCCACACACCTATGGTCAACTAATGTATGACAAAAGAGGCAAAGATATACAATGGAGAAAAGACAGTCTCTTTAATAAGTGGTACTGGTTAAACTGGACAGCTACATGTAAAAGAATGAAATTAGAACACTCCCTAACACCATACACAAACATCAACTCAAAATGGATTAAAGACCTAAATTTAAGACACAGCACTATAAAACCCCTATAGGAAAACACAGGAAGAATGTTCTTTGATATAAATCACAGCAAGATCTTCTTTGACCCACCTCCTAGAGTAATGGAAATAAAAACAAAAACAAGCAAATGGGACCTAATGAAACTTGAAAGCTTTTGCACAGCGAAGGAAACTATAAACAAGACGAAAAGACAACCCTCATAATGGGAGAAAATATTTGCTAACAAATCAACAAAGGATTAATCTCCAAAATATATAAACAGCCCATGCAGCTCAATATTAAACAAACAACCCATTCCAAAAATGGGCAGAAGACCTAAACAGACTTTTCTCCAAAGAAGACATACAGATGGCCAAGAGGCACATGAAAAGCTGCTCAACACCACTAATCATTAGAGAAATGCAAATCACAACTACAGTGAGGTATCACCTCACACTGGTCAGAATGGGCATCATCCCAAAATCTATAAACAGCAAATGCTGCTGAGGGTGTAGGAAAAAGGGAACCCTCTTGCACTGTTGGTGGGAATGTAAACTGATACAGCCACTATGGAGAAGAGTATGGAGATTCCTTAAAAAACTAAAAATAGAATCAGCAATCCCACTACTGGGCAGACACCCAGAGAAAACCATAATTCAAAAAGACACATGCACCCCAGTGTTCATTGCAGCACTATTTACAATAGCCAGGTCGTGGAAGCAACCTAAATGCCCACTGACAGACGAATAGTTAAAGAAGATCTGGTACATATATACAGTGGAATATTACTCAGCCATAAAAAGGAATGAAATTGAGTCATTTGTAGAGACGTTGATGGACCTAGAGACTGTCATACAGAGTGAAGTAAGTCAGAAAGAGAAAAACAGATATCATATATTAACACATATATGTGGATTCTCAAAAAATGGTACAGATGAACCAGTTTGCAAGGCATAAATGAGACACAGATGTAGAGAACAAATGTACGGACACCAAGGGGGGAAAGTGGCAGGGGAGGAATGAATTGGGAGATTGGGATTGACATATATACACTAATATGTATAAAATAGATAATAAGAACCTGCTGTATAAAAAATAAATAAAATAAAATTTAAAACATAAATAAATAGTAATGAAGTCTCATTTCCTTCTCACTTTGAGGAGATTAAAAATAGATGTAAGGAGACACTTTAATATTCTCTTCCCATCATCAAAAGAAATGGCTGGCATACAATCTGCTCTGGAAACCACAGGTTTAGACTATTCACAAGCAACCGCAAAAGTTTAAACCAGGTAGCAAATTTCATTTTAGTGAGGCACAAATCAAAATACCAATTTCAAATGTGATATGCAAGGGTCAGGCACTGAGCTGGTGAGTGAGTCTAGCCCACTGCCTGACATCTGAACCTCAACCTAGCTTTGATCCCTCTTTATACTCTCAAGTTCACATTTTATAGGAGAAACTATATGTCAGCACAAAATTTACAAACTTGGGAAATGCAAGAAGTTCTTCCACCTATTTAAAATAAAGTTTAAAAACATAACACAAAAATTACATGATTAGACTTATATTAAAACATATGTATATTCATGTGTAAAAGGTACAAGGAAAAGAGTAACTTTAAGGGTATAGAATTCTTTAAACTAAATTTAAGCATATATAAATTAGAAGCTTTAAACTGTACACTTCCTGATAAAGCTAAAATTATGGAGAGAGAACTTATTCTTAATAATTCTTACTAATATTTAATGAAAAAATAAATTCCTCCATAGGGGAAAAAGTATTTAATATGAAAAAGGAACAGTAATTCAAAAAAGCTTTTTCACAGCAGATACTTTCATGAGATACTTACTGTCTGAGTAGTTGTCGACCTTGTTTCCACATTAACTGGCTGTTTTGTTGTGGCTGCACCTCTGTTTCATTACCTTCATCTGGAAAACATTAAATCATAAAAAAACTAACGTTTTATACATTAGAGGGTATCTCAATTCATTAAAAATGTCCAAAAAAATTTATAAGATTAAGAACACTACACTGTAAGGTATGTTTTAGGACAATGGGAATTCTGTTTTTAAGTTTAATTTCCATAACAAAACTCTAATATAAATTCATTATTGCTACTAGATTTCCCTGAGAATTTCAGAACTAAAATAAAGACTTTTCCCCAATTTTTAGGTAAACTGAGAATCTTCCTTTAGGACAAATCAAGAGTCCTGAGTCAAGAGTCAAAAGTATTACGAAGCACCACATCAGAATTAGAACAAAATGCCCAGGAACGATGGTTCAAAAAAAAAAAAAAAAAAGCCGATCTGCTAAAGAGTAGATAGATAAGAAATAATCCTTGCTCTGCACCTGGCAACGCTCGCAGCGCACCATAGCCGGCCCAGCTTCTTTCAAAATGTCTACCGTTCATGAAATTCTCTACAAGCTCAGCTTGGAGGGTGATCACTCCACACCTCCAAGTGCATACGGGTCAGTCAAAGCGTACACCAACTTTGATGCTGAGCGGGATGCTCTGAACACTGAAATGGCCATCAAGACTAAGGGTGTGGATGAGGTCACCATCATCAACATTTTGACCTACCGCAGCAATGAACAGAGACAGGATATTGCCTTCGCCTACCAGAGAAGGACCAAACGGGAACTTGCAACAGCACTGAAGTCAGCCTTGTCCGGCCACCTGGAAACAGTGATTTTGGGCCTACTGAAAACACTTGCTCAGTATGACGCTTCCAAGCTGAAAGCCTCCATGAAGGGGCAGGGAATGATGAGGACTCCCTCAATGAGTTCCTCTGCTCAAGGACCAACCAGGAGCTGCAGGAAATCAACGGAGTCGACAAGGAAATGTACAAGACCAATCTGGAGAAGGATATCATTTCCGACACATCTGGTGACTTCCGCAAGCTGATGGTTGCCCTATCGAAGGGTCGAAGAGCAGAGGATGGCTCTGTCATTGATTATGAACTGACTGACCAAGATGCCCGGGATCTCTATGATGCTGGCAGAAGAGGAGAGGAACTGATGTTCCCAAGTGGATCAGCATCATGACCGAGCGGAGTGTGTGCCACCTCCAGAAAGTATTTGAAAGGTATAAGAGCTACAGCCCTTATGACATGCTGGAGAGCATCAACAAGGAGGTCAAAGGAGACCTGGAAAATGCCTTCCTGAACCTAGTCCAGTGCATTCAGAACAAGCCCCTGTATTTTGCTGACAGACTGTACGACTTCATGAAGGGCAAGGGCACTCGTGATAAGGTCCTGATTAGAATCATGATCTACCACAGTGAAGTGGACATGTTGAAAATTAGATCTGAATTCAAGAAAAAGTATGGCAAGTCCCTGTACTACTACATTCAGCAAGACATCAAGGGCGACTACCAGAAAGCGCTGCTGTACCTGTGTGGTGGGGATGACTGAAGCCCACAATGGCCCGAGGGTCCAGGACGGCTGCTCCGCACTCCTAGCTAACAGTTCTACACAGTCAGCTTGTGGCTAACAGCCCCCTTGTGCCCATTCCTGGGAGGATGACGTTAGCACTGCCCACCCCACCTGCTCCATCCTTAGTTTAGTTGCCTAAGCATTACGTGGCTTTCCGGTCTAGTCTCTCTTTACAGTCAAAGAAATGAACATTCCAAGGAGCTGGAAGTGAAATCTATGATGTGAAACACTTTGCCTTCTGAGTAATGTGTCATAAACATGAATAAACGGAATTTCTACTTTAGGAACAAGTAAAAAAAAAAAAAAGAAATAATCCCAAGCCAAAGCTATTTCCTTCACTAGTTATTAAATGAAAACCTCAAGCATTCTTTTTTTAAGACGTTCTTTAGATGAAAACCTCCTAGGCCCTGTAAAGCTTCAATCCATCATTTGGTAGAAGCCGAATCTTTCAAAAAGATGATAAGGGACTTCCCTGGTGGCACAGTGGTTAAGAATCCGCCTGCCAATGCAGGGGACATAGGTTCAAGCCCTGGTCTGGGAAGACCTCACATGCCGCGGAGCAACTAAGCCCGTGTGCCACAACTACTGAGTCTGTGCCCTAGAGCCCGCAAGCCACAGCTACTGAGCCCATGTGCCACAACTACTGAAGCCCGCGCACCTAAAACCCATGCTCCGCAACAAGAGAAGCCACGACAATGAGAAGCCCACGCACTGAAACGAGCAGCCCCCGCTTGCCACAACTAGAGAAAGCCTGCGCACAGCAACAAAGACCCAATGCAGCCAAAAATAAAAAATAATAAATAAATAAATAAGCCTAAATCCTTTCTACACCATCCTCAGATACTCAACTGCCTTTGCCTACTTTGGTAGCTAGTGATGTTACCAAGGAGTGGTACATCCATTCAATGGAATACTACTCAACAAGAACAAAGAATGAACTACTGACACACACCAACATATAAGAATCTCAAATGCATAATGCTAAACGGGAGACCCTAGATTCAAAAGACTACATTCTGTACGATTCTGGAATTGATATGATTTTCTCAAAAAGGCAAAACTGTAGGAACAGAAAACGTATTAGTGGTTGCCAGGGGATTAGAGTCGGGAAGGAGGGGTTACTACAGAGGGTATTAGTAACAAGACTGTATGTGTTTATGAAAACACCAAAAAGGTGAATTTCACTGTATGTAAATTACGCCTTAATAAAAAATAAATTAAGCCAAATCAAATAAGAATGCATCCTCACCCTCTTTTAAAAAAGTGTATTCTTATACTGAGATAAAATCCGACTCCCTTGGTGATCATTTTGTAATATATTAAAATATCAAACCACTATGTTGTACACCTGAAACTAATATAATATTGCAAGTCAATTATACTTCAATGAGAGAAAAAGAAAGCAAGCACTCAGTCTTGACTCAGTTAACCCAGCTATATGACAAAAACAGCAAGGCTATGACTGCTGCTTATTATATTATTCCACACTGGATCATGACTAGGCTCCAGATGATTGCAAGGAAGCAAACGAAACCTCATGGAAACATAACCAGTCACAACACTTACTAAGAATGAAGAGATTCAAAGACCTATAGAGCTTGAGGAGTCCTTATCTCCTTGGTAATGGATCTGAGGAAAACTGCTTACCTTAATTCTTTTATTAGATTAGTGTATGAATTAATGATCTAAGATTACGTCTGCAATCATAGATTTAACCACACAAACATAAAACAGGCTCTTTACTCAACATTGCCAAAATCTATTTTCCACTGATTTAGAGAAATAATCAGTGGTATAGCCTTCTGTAAGAACAACAAGTTTCAATGCCTGCAAAGTAATTATAAAGACAGAAATCCTGATTCTGGATAAATTTCTCTGAAGTAAATTTTCCTTTCTCTATTTAAAAAAAAAAAAATCTGACTCTCTGGGTCATATGTGAACTTGTATTTCCCCACACTTCCTTATCCAGGCTAAACACTTAGTTCTCTCAATGGTTAGTAAGTATTCCTCAACTATCAGATTCATTCTTACCTTATCAAGTTCAAAAAGTGACATTATACAAAAGTGAGGATTTTAAAGTGGGTAAGAACTGAATTTCTTGGTAATGTTAAAAATATCTGACTGACACTTCCAGTCAGGTTGGAGTAACAGGGACCCAATTTACCCTCTTGCTTGAAGCAACTATACATCAAAATGGTTAAGACATTGGACATCAGGCAACAGAGGGCAGCAATCCCTGAGAAAAGGGAACCAAACAGGTGAGCCTATGATTGTTCCAGCTTACTGCCTTGATAGAGCTTCCCGATCACAGCATAGGGAGGGAGAACAAAAATAATATCTGAAGAAACAGGGGCTGAAAAGTTCCAAATTTCATGAAAACTATAAACCCATAGATCCAAGAAACCCAACAAATCCCAAGCATAAGAAACACTGCGGTGTGGGGGGGAGGACGGGGCGGGGTGTGGAACTACACCAAAGCACATCATAATAAGATTGCTTAAAACCAATGAGAGAGAGATACCTTAAAAGCAGCCAGAAAAAAAGGTCACTCATACAGAGGAATAAAGATAAGAATGACAGAAGATACCTCATCAGAAACAATGCAAGCAGCAAAATAAAGACTTTTTCAGACACACAAAAGCTCAAAGAATTCATTATCAGCAACCCGTATTACAAAATATGTTAAAGAAAGTCCTTAAGACAGAAGGAAAATGATACCAGAAAATATGGATGCACACAAAGGAATGATGAGCACTGGAAATATATGCTTTTTATGTTATTTAAATCTCTTTGAGAGAGAACTGTTGAAACAAAATTAATAATGTAGTGTATGGTTTATATATATACAGAGAAGTAAAATATATGAAAACAATTGCACAAAGACAGAAAGGAGAGATGGAAGTACACTGTTAGGAGGTTCTCATACTACACATGAAGTGCTATATTAGCACTTAAAGACAGAACTCTAATAACTTAAAAACATATACTATAAATCCTAAAGCAACCAATAAAATAAGAGTTGTAGCTAATAAGTCAGCAAAAGAGATAAAAAGAAATCATAAAAAATACTACATTAGGGGCTTCCCTGGTGGCACAGTGGTTAAGAATCCGCCTGCCAATGCAGGGGACACAGGTTCGAGCCCTGGTCTGGGAAGATCCCACAGGCCACGGAGCAACTAAGCCCGTGCACGACAACTACTGAAGCTAGTGCGCCTAGAGCCCGTGCTCTGCAACAAGAGAAGCCACTGCAATAAGAAGCCCACACAATGCAACGAAGAGTAGCCCCGCTCACTGCAACTAGAGAAAACCCGCACGTAGCAACGAAGACCCAACGCAGCCAAAAATAAATAAATAAATAAAATAAATTTTTGAAAATATATACTAGATTAATCCAAAAGAAATCAAAAAATGAGGAAAAGGGAGCAAAGAACATATTTAACAAATATGTGACAGCATATTTGACAGCAAAGGTGACAGCTTTAAAGCTCACTGTATCAATAATCACATTAAATGTGAATGGTCTAAACATCTCAGTTAAAAGGCAGAATTTGTTACTCTGGATAAAGATATTCTATTTTTAATAAGTATCTGGCTTCTAATATTAAGTAGGAGAAACTGAAATATGAAAGATAAATAGATTTTAACGTAACTTAGGGTAATATTCTCCTGAAATAGAAATGTAAAGGTTTGGAAGTGGAACAAAACAGAAAAAATGTCAGAGGGGAAACGAATTTTTTTTGAAAAACGTTTCAGAAAACATCTGGATTATCAGTTTCAGGAAAATATAGTAAATGGATAAAAGAATGAAGGAAAAATGCCTGCTTCTTTAATTTGGATACACCACCTTCTACCCTCTCCTAGTCACTGTCCTCGTCACTGTCACCTACAAATCCCTTGATAACATTCTAAACCAGGCATCCTTCCTCTGTAACCAAACTTTTACATCATCTTGAGTGAAGTTAATATTCATGTGGGTGATCCACTTCAGCTTCTGCACAACCACCACCCTCTCTAACTGTCATGCCTTAGATACTGTCATTATGAAGAACTGTCACTGATGCAAACTCACTCTCTGAGCATATCCTTCAGGCTCAATACCCCTAATTCACCAGGCACTTTGATTTCAGTGGGACCTTAGATCAGGGGTGATCAAATTTTGGCCTGCAGGTCAAATCCAGCCTGCCACACTTATTCATTTATGTGTTGTGGCTGCTTTCATGTCATGATGGCAGAGTTGAGTAGTTTCAACAGAGAACACATGGCCTACAAAGCCCAAATATTACTATCTGGCCCTTTACAAAAGAGTTTGCTGACCTGCTCTAGACTGTTGCCTATCCCCTTACTTTGATCCATTAGCCTCCCTTTGCCTTCACTTTCTTTCCTCTCTAGTTTTAGTTCAGTGTCTATCAATTCAACCATTCTTTTGACAATGTCTTCATGTCCTCTTGTCTCTCCATGAATTCAACTGTTAACTATTTTCATTCTATTATCTTTTACCTAGGCTGCCAATTGTGCAGACCAGCAGCACTTCTACATAAACTTACGTTTACACACCTCAATCGGACACTCAGCTTTTCTCAATCTTACTATTTCTTAGTAAATTTGTTCTCTTGTTCATTATTATTTTAAACCTTCTCCACTTTTCTTAAACCTCTGATGTATTCTTAGCAGATAATCCAGACTCATACATAAAGCTATCATATTAAATACCCACCACCAGACCGAAACCCAAATCTACACACCTATCACCTAACTTCCTATATTCTCTCTTGGTAACAGTAAAAGACATGCTCCTCCTGCCATTCTCCAGCTATGCTCAGAATCCAATCCCTATCACTTCTTCAGATACCTTCATATCGTATCTCTGCTCTCTCCTTTTTATTTGCTCCTCCTCTAAGAAACATGTCACACACACACACATACACAAACACACATTCTCTCTCTCTCCTCCTTGACCCCATGGGTCTTTTCAGCTATTTCCCCCTAATCCCTCACCTTCAACTCCACAATCTAGGCTTCCTTAAAGCTTACTACACTTAGTCTTCACTTTCTACGCACAGTCTTCGTTTCTGCCCTCAACTCTCTCCTAAGACTGCTCACAATAAAGTTCCCAGTGACCTGTGTGTCACTAAATCCTGGAGATACTCTTCAGACCCCTGGGCATTAATCGGTAGCGCTGAAGGATCCTTCCTTCTGGAAACCCTCTCTTCTCTTTATCTCCATGCTCCTGATTTTCCTCCTACCATTAAAATAATACTCATCAGTTTCCTTTTCAGGTTTCTATTCTTCTAACAGTTTTTTAAATGTTGCCATTCCTCAGGGCTCCATTTTAGACCCTCTTCTTACTCTGCATAAGGTCCCTGGCTGAGCTCTTCCACCTCAGTGGCAATGAGTGTCATTAGTACTAGATGCTATATGCTCTCAAATCTACATATTAAACCCATGTCTCTGGCTTGAGCTCCACACTCACATGCTCAGCTGTCTACTAGCCATTTCTGCTTGATGGCCTAACAAGTAAATCCAAAAGTGAACCCATCATCTTCCAAACGTACGTCTGGTCTAATTTTTTAAACTAGAAGTGTGGGAGTCATCCTTGATTCTCCCCTTTTTAAATCCCCTACATCTAAACAAGAACTAATTTCCTGCAGATTTTACTTCCTAAATATTTCCTGAACACACCCACTTCTCTTCAACTACACTGTTAGTACCCTTGTCAAGGTAACCTTCCTCATTTACCCAGGTGGCTGCAAAGTCCTCTAACCCATCTCCCCATCTTCAGTTTTACTCCTCTCTAACCCACCTTCCACACTGCTGTCAGCATGATCTAAGAGCAAGCAAATCTGATCACAAGAGCCCTGATTAAGACCCTTCAAAAGCCTTCTCGTAACTCTTAGTTAATCTGCCCTCCTGGTTAACTCTCTAGCTGCATCTAGAAACACTCTTTCCCTCTCCCCCTCTACTAATTATTTTGTTTCTCAAATGTGGCAAATTCTTCCCTCAGAAACTTTACCGCTAATGCTCTGCCTTTCTTCTACCTCTCATTCAACAAATATTTAGTCAGTCCTCTTTCCCTGGTTAATTCTTACTTGTCTTTCAAATGTCAACTTCAAATATCACTTCCTGCAAGAAGGCTTCCTGATCACTTACAACTAGATTTGGTTCTCCTGCTACTGTACTCCATAACACCTATTACTTCTCCATATAATTTTATTGTAATCACTTTTTTTCTTTTATCTTCCCTGTAAAAATCCAACAGGGTACTATATTTTTATTCACAGAATTTGATTCTGGCTCTGACACAAGCATTACATATTTCATATTTAAAAGCTGAACAGTAGTTTGAAAGATGGACAGATGGAATGATACTAGGTATTACATACTAAGAAAATAAACCTAGAAGTTAGGAATTATTTCCAGAATTTTCCCCAGTTTACAGATAAGGAATGGAGCAACCTCAGAGAGACTAAGTAATATCACAGGTATTTAAAGTGTTAGGACAGAGTCAAACTTACGTGTATCCAATTTCAAAGCCCAAACTTTTTCTACTGAGCCACATTCTTTACTTACAAGCATTTTGTATATACTGCAACTAGGCCTTTATACTCCTAAATCGATATCTAAAACTTAGGAAACAAACATGTTTATGTAAAAGTAGTGATTAAAATCACTCCTTTGATTCAGACAATGTACTGTTAGGATAGTCTTCAACAAATAGCCTAGATTTAAAAACAAGAAAAAAAATTTTTTTAATCTAAGTGCATCTCAAGTTAAAAGAAAAGATGCCAAAGTAAAAGAACAATGAAAAAAAAACAAAGAAAAAAATGTCAGTGATCAATTGGTATTGCTCTAAACATCAAGGATTCAATATTCAGCCGTGGAAACGTGTTAATTACACTACTACACTGAATTGAACTATAAAATTGGCAGCACATTCAGAATAATTTTCTTCTTTCATACACTGTCAAAAACAGAAACAGTGTGGAAAAATGGGGAGAATTTGAATTTTGGAGTCAGTGGACCTGGGTTCAGATCCATGTTCCTATTACTTAAGAGTTGTGTGACTTTGGGCAAGTTTCTCCACTTCTCTGAGTTTAAATTTCATGCAGGTAAAATGAAAATAATATTATTTTTATTGAATAACGATATTAAGAATTAAAGTTAACATACATAAAGCCCACAGTAACCAAGGAAGGTATTTCAGTATGTGATAGTTATATCAGACATTTGATCCAGGAATTTAACCTGACATCATGTCAAAAACACACTTTTCTGAAACATGGTGATAACTTTTCAACAATTTTTCTTACTTTTTCCTAACACCTACTAATAAGTCAATTATATTCCTTAATATCTTTACAAGTACTATTTTTGTATTGTTTGATGGGGTGACGAGGAATATAAGAGAAGGAAAAAGAAGAAATAGCACAAAAAGATAACAAATGTTTCAGCAGTTAAAAGATGTTCTGGTTACAGAACATCCTGTGGGTTAAGTCCAAACAATTTTGCACCTGAAATTGAGGGATCAGACTTAAAGGATGAGTAATTCTCTTGTACTTAAAGAAGAAATCTCCTACCTCCATAGTTTCTACCCTTTCTCTCAGGATTTCAAGGGCATGATGTACTTTGTATTACACATCTCAAAGTTCTCATTAATACTGGAGGGACCCAGCAACACACAGTTATGTTGGTGCATGTTACCCCATGAATTCTGATCCTTCAAGTAAGTGTAGAACATAAGCAGAAAGTGGGGAGCTAAAAGAATGGGGAAGAGGGAAACAGAAGGAAGGTGGTAGAAAATGATCAAATGACACTTAGTGATTAGTGCCCAAAGATAAGTAGGTCAGAAAAAATAACTAATATGCAAATAATTAGAAATTAACTTGCAGTTATAAATACTGTTGCTACAAAATACTAGATATTAACTTCTTTTTAATCATTTAAACTTCCTTTAAAATTAGCTTACCAGAGTCATAGCTTGGAGGCTTCATATCTCCCTGATTCAATTCTGTTCCGTATTTCAACTTGTGGTATTTAGCTCTACCAAAGAAATGAGAAAATACAAACCATCTTAAAACATATTTAAATGAACTTTAAGATATGTAACAGGAGTAGTCATCAGTATGCAGTAGTCCTGACTAACTTTCAACAGTTCAAAGACTTCCACAGTGTCAAAGTCCTAATACAAAAGCACTTGCCATTATTATTTTGTTGCTGTTATACCATCAAGTCCTGTTATAATAAATAAAGGAATAACACTGAGAATCATAAATCTTGTTTCTATAGTTACAAATGAACCAGATAACATTCTAGTTTCTGCAGTATTCAAATTTTCTTGATGACTGCCAGAGTACAATTCTATCAAAAGCAGTAAATAAGTTTGGATTGTGAAATAAACTTGAGAAAGACTAATCATTCTCAAAATCGAGTTTCGTTGTTTTTTTTTTTTTGTAAAAAGGTCATTCATAATACTTTGCATTGTCTGGCAACTATGCTTTGCCAAGTATGCATTAGAGTGAACAATCCAAAGGAGCGAGGGGGAACCAGCCTAAATCATCAATGTTGAATAAGACATTCTAGTAGGAATAAATATATTTTTTAGTAGCCAAGGTATCTTTTGCCTTTTCAGGAAGAACTGTGAACAGGAATACCTTCTTTTAAAAGCTAACTAGATGTTATTATCTCTGGTTTATCTAATTTAACCATCCCAGATTTAACCATCCAAGACCAAAAAAATAATCTAGATAAGGTAAAAAATTTAAAGGTTAACTAAAAATGGCCATACTTAATGTATTTGTATATTTTGACTTGTTTGCTTCCCCAAAATATTGAGGCTATTACAATAAATATTCAATGTAATAAGACTGGGATAATAACAACAATAATAATTTGAAAAACCAAAGTAATAAAGAAGGAATAAAAGGGTAACCAAATAGCCAAAATTTGAAAGTTATTTTTTTCTTTATAAAAGACTGAGCACTTACTTTAAAGTTTTTATATTTCAAGAAAAGTATAAAGAAAATGAAAATTATTTGCTTGAATGTGTAAAATACTGGAATTCTTCATATTACTTTGCAATAATTATTTTGCAGTTACAACACACAAAAAATCAACATTTTGTACAGAGGGGAATCCTAAAACCTCTGCAAGTTACAGATAGCTGATGTTCTATTTCTTAAAGTAGGTGGTAGGTACATGAATATTTTTTATATTAGTCTTTATATGTTTTGCATATATATGAAATGTTTTGTAATGGTATGTATCCATTAAAAAGAAAAAAGAATCTTTGTGTGCAAATATGGGATTGATCTTTAAGCTTAAGCAAAAAAACAAGGTACAAGATACTCTGTGTGTGTGTGTGTGCGCGCGCATGTACACCTCTGTGTGTTTTTTATATGTGTTATGGTTTTTAAGTATAACTGTCAATCTTCAGATTTTTTTATAAACACACTTCATCTACCATAAGACAAACTAACAATACCTCCTATAAGGCAAAATAGCAATTGAAAGTAACTGGCCTGAGGACAGAATAAAAGCAGCGATAAAGTTTTATGGAGTTAACTTATGTATTTTTGTTTTACATATATATACATACTTATTTATATATATACACACACACATATATATATACACACATAGATATATGAGGAAAACATTTTCAAACACAAAATACTGCACTATAGTGCATTCTAGTGGTCTTAGGAAAAACTACAACAGAGCTTACAGAAAAGGGAATAGAAAACATTCTATAGTAATTACACACTATGAACTAACATTTCATAAAAAATTAGATAAAGACAAAATAAGTAAAGAACTGCTGTGTTTGCTACAAGCTGTACTCCCATGAATCAGGGTCTCCCTAGTGAATTGTTAAGTTCACTGAAAAATAATTTACTCACAGAACTCAATTTAGTAACATTCCTTTTGAAGTCAGTATGCTAAAATACCTTCCCACTCATATTGCTTCCCATTGTTTTAACGCTTCATCTCACTGTTAGCAATACTCTTGTTCCCTAAGCTTTTTTGTCTAAATCTGACTGACTGCAAGTTAAATAGCAGATCTCATGCCTAAGAACTCTACATTTGATACATAGCTAGGCCTCCCAACTGGTCTTTACTGGATAAAACAGCATAAAATTACATAATTATAATATATTAAAGAAGTCCCATTATAGCTTTGTTTCAAAGTCAATTATTATATATAATATGCCTGGAATATAACACAGCATTCCAATCACACTTTAAACGTTGATACTTAAAAATAATTTGATTAGAAATTGAGTTATTTGTAGTGAGATGGATGGACCTAGAGTCTGTCATACAGAGTGAAGTCAGAAAGAGAAAAACAAATACCATATGCTAACACATATATATGGAATCTAAAAAAAAAAAAAAAAAAAAAAGGTTACGAAGAACCTAGGGGCAGGACAGGAATAAAGATGCAGATGTAGAGAATGGACTTGAAGACACCGGGAGGGGGAAGGGTAAGCTGGGACAAAGTGAGAGAGTGGCATGGACTTATATACACTACCAAATGTAAAATAGATAGTTAGTGGGAAGCAGCTGCATAGCACAGGGAGATCAGCTCGGTGCTTTGTGACCACCTAAAGGTGTGGCATAGGGAGGCTGGGAGGGAGACACAAGAGGGAAGAGATATGGGGATATATGTATATGTATAGCTGATTCACTTTGTTATAAAGCAGAAATTAACACACCACTGTAAAGCAATTATACTCCAATAAAGATGTAAAATATAATAATTTGGTAAAATCCAACGAACTGTTATTGAATTCTTATGACATGCTAGGCACTGTACTGGCTGGTGGGAATAATGTGCAGCTTGTAGTCAGTTAAGGATAAAGGCAAGGAGATAAAGAAGAGACAGAAATGTAAATATATAACTCTAGCACATGGTGGATAAGAGCTATGAGTTATATCAAATGTTATACGAATTTAGATTAGGGATTATCTAATTCTGTCAAAGGTCCTGACAGTAGTCAAGGAGAGCTACCAAAAAGAAGGAAACACATGAGATTTTAGCTAAACCTCAAAACCTATAGTTCCACAATCAGACAAATGGACTGATGAAGAGGGTATTTTGGTCAGAAGGAATATCTTAAAAGTGGAAAAAAATACACAGTGGTGTGTGTGTTTGTATAGGACTAGAAAGGAACCTGGATGTAGAATCTTTTACTAAGAAGAACTCTGAAATTAGCTAGATATTTTTAAGCAGGGATGTAACATCTGTGTTTAGAAAACGAATTCCACGGACGTGGAAAATTAATCAGAATGAGAAAATGTATTAGAGGCAAGGAGGACAGTTGGGTTTTTACAGTGGTGCAGACACAAGAGATATGTGGAGCAAATGGAAGAAATGTTTCAGAATTATATTTTATATAGTGTTTAAGGTTCTTCAATATAGAATTTCCTGAATAAACCTTAGGTTATACCCTGCGTGTTCTTGGAAAATTATATGCAAATCTTCTCATTTTGTAAATTTTATCACACTTTAAGGAATGCTTTGTTAATCCACTGCTAGGGGCTTCCCTGGTGGCACGGTGGTTGGGAAGCCCATGCGCCACAGCTACTGAGCCTGCACCCTAGAGCCTGTGAACCACAACTACTGAGTCTGCGCTCTGGGGCCCGCGAGCCACAACTGCTGAAGCCCACGCGCCTAGAGCCCGTGCTCTGCAACAGGAGAGGCCACCGTGGTGAGAGGCCTGTGCACCCCAACAAAGGGTAGCCCCTGCTCACCTCAACTAGAGAAAAGCCTGCACGCAGCAACAAAGACCCAGTGCAGCCAAAAATATAAAAAAATAAAGAAAAATTTTGAAAAATCAATAGCATAAAAAAAATCCACTGCTAGGTGTGTAATCCTTCTTTAATGTTAAATATTCAGTTTTACTTAACTTTGGATCTTTTTAAGTGGGATGACTTAGAAAATCTGTAATACAGCAATTCAAAACCATGATCCTTACTTAGGTTTTTACAAGTTAAATGACAAGATGTCTGGAATTTGCTCTAAAATAGATTGAGATGAAGCAAGATTGACAAAAATGTTAACTGTTGAGGCTTGGAGGTGTATATAAAAGATATTAGTCTCTGTACACCTATGCTTCAAATTTTCCTCAGTTAAAAAAAATTTTTTTTAATTGGCTTAACGTGTCAGAAAAAATAACTTCAGAATCAAAAGAACTGAAATGTTCCAATTTTTAAAAAATTCCTTTGCATTAATTAAAAATAATTTCACAGTGAAAAGGACTCAAATGTTTAAGAGCTCTAATCCACAGAATTTTTTTTTATTCCTTAATTTATCACATTTCAGTGGTGCCATTACATCAGGAATAATCTCAAATCATTCCAGGGACTTCCAAAGATACAAAATCAGGGACACTTTTCCAGGAGAATCCCTTTAAGTTTAAAAGCAAAAAACAATCTTCCCTAGACCCAGCCACTATCTCTCTTTATCTTTTCTGTTCCCCAAAGTCAAACTACTTGAAAAAATAAACAACTCAAAAAAATAAACAACTCTATCTGTCTCCTCTTTATCTACCCTTCTCACCTCTCAGTCCCCTGTGATCTGGTTTATGTTCCTGCTACCTCACTGAAGCTTTCTGGCAAGGATACCAACAAGCGCCTAACTGGCAAATCCAGGACTATTTTCAGTATACAACTTACTTGCGATTTGTTTGGCGTCTGCAATTGTCAAACTTCCACCTGCTTTAGCTTGCTTCCAATATACTGCTCTCTCCTTCCTTCTCTACCATTCTTTTGTTGGCTCTTCTTCCTCTGTCTTTTCCTCAAACATTTCCATTTCCTGTGGCTCCTGCTAGTAATCTCTTCTTGTCCCACAATACCTGTTCTGTTTGTTTCAGAGTTCTTATAATTTTACCCACAATATTGATGATTCCCAACTACACATCTCTAGTCATGAGTCCCCCTGCCATAGTGGCTTTTCAACCCTAATTCTTTATCTTTAATTCACTTGATACGTTTCAAACTTCTCATTCAAGCCAGAAACCTGGGACTCATTCTTGAATTATCTTTCTTCCTCATCCCCTATACCAAATCAACTCCAAATCTTATGCATTTTTTTTTTCTATTTAAAATGTTTCATAGGGAATTCCCTGGAGGTCCAGTGGTTAGAATTCCAGGCTTTCACTGCCAGGGGCACGATCCCTGGTTGGGGAACTAAGATCCTGCAAGCCACAAGGCGAGGCCAAAAAAAAATAATAAAAATAAAAACTAAAATGTTTCATAGTGGCTAACTCCTCTATTCTAGCAGCTACTACGTTATCATTTCTCATCCTAAACTATTACAATCTTCCTGCCTCTATTAACAGATCTTTTCAGTCTATCCCCTAAATTGAGGTCAGGGTGATCTTCCTAAAATCTATTTTAGACTATTCCATGCTTAAACCTTTCAACTGCAAGACAACTAAATGCAATATGTATTCCTAGATTGGATCCTGGACCAGGAAAAAAAATACTACAAAGATCATTATTAGGACATTTGGTAGAAAAAAATGCTATAAAGATCATCAGCGGAACATATGAATATGGGCTATATTACATAATAGAACTATATTGACATTAAATTTCCTTAATTTGATAATGAGCTGTAATTATTTAAGGGAATGTCCTTGCTTTTAGAAGATGGTCCCTTAAGTACTTAAGGGCAAAGGGGTATAAGTCTGCAAAGAAGTAGCAAATGATTCAGGGAAAAAAAACAATGAGTATATAGAGAGAACATGATACAAGTAAATACAGCAAAACGTTGTCAACTGGTGAATCTGGGTGAAGGGTATATAGCTCCTGCAACTTCTGTTTGTTTGAGATTATTTTAGGAGAAAATGTTTTTTAAAACTTGCAGTGTAAGATAAAAGTTTGAACTCCTTAGTTAGGCTCTCCATGATCTGGTTCTTGCCCATTGCTACCATTATTGCTTATAAATCACAATTAACACCTTACCCTCCATACACAGTAATCACAAATTTCTGAACACACCAAAATGCTTTGTTCCATGTCAAACGTATCTTCTCTACTGCTTGAACCTTGCCCATCTGGCAAACACCTTATTTTTTATGATGCTGTTCAAGTCTCACCCCCGCTAATCACACCCTTCTTTCTGCTTTCACTGCCTCCAGATCCAAACAACCACTCCCTTCTCTGTGACCCCACTGTACCCTGTGCTGACTTCTCCCACAGCACCTAACTTACTGCACTGTACTTCTGTGGTTTCCAAGTCTGTTTCCCACTACTCTAGGCCCTGAAGGGACAAGGTTTGTGACTTGCTTCTTCTCAATTCCAGCACAGTACTTAAGTTGGATGGATAGATTAATGAATATGTTAATGAGAATGCGTGCACACACGCACACACATACACACATACATATACACCGTATCCTTGGTTAGTTTAATATTTGTATATTTTAATTTTTCTGACTTACAAGATAGTATAATGTACCGGTAAAGAGTACAAGCTTCAGAATCAGACAGACTGGAGGGATCTGAATCACAGCTCTACTGTAACTCTGCAACTCTACGTAAGTTACTTAGTTTTTAAGCCTCAGGGGCTGGTACATGGTAGTTAATAGTTGCCATTATTAATGTTATTACACTCTCTCTTTGATTATGCCTATCATTTAGATTGTTTAAAATCTCAAATATTCCCAAATTACACACTTAAAAGTTTTTTTTCCCCACCATCTCCCCAATACAGCTTTCAATCAACCTCTCAAGGAATGAAAAGAATCACCAATTTTTCACTAAGAGGTCAATCTGTTTTCAACCTCTGTGTCATTTAAAGATCCCACGTGAAGGTAAACACAACTTCTAATAAAGTTTTATCTATTTCTTGATATCCGTAAGTAGCATCTTCTAAATGGTAGAAGATGCTTCGAAAAACTGAAAAGGGCATGTGATCAAAAACAAAGCAAAATAGAGAATTTCAATATCACCTAACAAGTACTCAATAATCTAAAATAAAGAACTGTCTTATACTGCTGACAAAAAATTCCAAAGACCATCCACTAAAGCAAACAAACTTAATTCATATAAAAACTTCCAAAATTCTCATCCATGACCTATTGTCCTTTACTTGTGAACCAAGTTTAGTTCTTGAATATCTTAGACACTAGCAGAATAGAAAGGTAAGATTCACTTCTGGAGAGATATGAATAGTTGATAGCAAAGGATCAAAATACCAAAAATGTCTATAAAAGGATTCTCAACACAGTCTGCCAGAGTAGGTTTTCTTCCATAGAAAATACACCAAACTGAATAATACTAGATGATAATGAAAAGGGAGTAAGTATTATAGAAATTTCCTTTACAACTCAAAAACTATTTCTATTCTATAAAGAAATAGATATCAACAGTTCAGGAAGTACATACATTCCTTTAGAAAGGACAGCGTGGGGGAAAAATGTTGCTAAAATCTTAAAAATCATATAAATCAGTTTTTTGGTCATTATTACTAAACATTCATTAACAAATTAACATATTACAACCATTTCTAAATGATTATTACAAATACTACTTCCTGAATTAAAAAGCAGAACACATTACAATGTGGATTTGTTGTAGGAATAACAGAAAAATCACTCCAATATTTAAGAGAACACTACCTTCCATGTCACTGAATTACCTTTCCTGTTTAAGAGCATACTCCAGCATCTTGATCCTCCTCACAAGATCCTTCTTCAAATTTTCTTGACCTTTCCTTTCCCCCTGAAGGAAGGCAATCTGAGCCTGAGTGAGGAAAAGAAAAACAAAACTCAGTTTAGACGAAATAAACTTTTTCAAACTCAGCTAAAGAAAGAACCTTTGGAAGATAAAACAATTAGATGTAAAAACATTTCTTTTTACAGATCTGTCACAACGTATACAGAAGGGCACTGACTGCAAGCGGGGGAAATGCTTAACTTATTTTTTTAAAAAAAGGACATCTATATAAATGTCACTTCAGACTAGGGATGTTACAACACGTAGTCCATATCCTCTAAGAGTCTGTAATTTAACCAATGTAAGTGCAGACATATGCATATAACGAATATAAGTGCAGACATATGCAAAATACAGCACAGTTTGCTCAAGTGTTTGTCTTTTAAGGCATTGAGGGGGATTCTTCTTTATAAAAAGTGAAGATGGAGAACTACCATATGACCCACTATTCCACTTTTAGGCATTTATCTGAAGAACATGAAAACACTAGTTCAAAACACTAACATGCACCCCCATGTTCATTGCAGCATTATTTATAATAGCCAAGATATGGAAACTACCTCAGTGTCCATCGATGGATGAATGGATAATGAAGATGTGGTGTACACACACACACACACACACACACACACACACACACACACACACACACACACACTGGAATACTACTCAGCCATAAAAAATGAAATCCTGTCATTTGCAGGATTTCAACAACATAGATGGACCTCAAGCATATTATGCTAAGCAAAATAAGTCAGATAGAGAAAGACAAATACTGTATGAGTTCACTCATATGTGGAATCTTAAAAAAAAATAAAGATGAACAAACAAAACCAAAAAAAATTCATAGATACAAAGAAGAGATTAATGGTTACCAGAGGGGAAAAGGGCTGGGGGGGCAGGCAACATGGGTCTTAGGCGTCAATTGTATGGTGATGGATGGTAACTGGACTTGTGGCAGTGGTCATTTTGTGGTTTATACAGATGTTGAACTATAGTGCTGTACACCTAAAACTTACATAATTTTTTTTTAAAGGGTGAAGATCGGGAAAGGGGGTAAAGTAGAATCATGAGTTCTTATAATAAGCCTTGTAAAGTAAGAGTTCTCTGAGTTTCACCATCTACTTAAATTTTATGATGGACTCCTTGTCTTGAGAGACTTTATCCTGGACCTCTCCTTCAAATAAGAAATAGCTGTCTTTTCTCAATCCCCACCTTTCACCCCATCCCCATTTAGATTTGATATGCAGGGGGAAAGAAAGTGAAAGCTGGGAAAAGGAAAATCAGAGAAAATGGCCCTCCATAGGTTCCTGGCCCCTCCCAAACATGAGAAAAAGAAAAAAAGAAAAAAACGTACATTTTAACATGAAACAAACTGTAAAACTCTAGTCTTCAGTTAGATGAAGGGGATAGGAAAGAGCAGCTCTCCATAATAATTAAAAAGACATTTAGAATTGAAATAATACTTTCCACTTAAGGAATTAAAACTATGTTGCAAATACTAACTTGTTAAAGAAACCCATAACACCACTAGGAGTGTGAGAGGAGATCTACTTAAAGGCCCTCAAAAATAGCTATCAGTTTCACTATTCTCACATTCTTTCCCCTCTCATTTCTACTATATTAACTCAGATAACGTTATTTATATTTCCACAGTGCTTTCCATTTAAGTAAGCAAAAATTTACATTTAATGATGATCTTACCACATCCCTAAGGAACTGTGGATTATCCAACGAAGGTTTAGTGAATGAACCATTAAACTTACTTCTATTTGGTTTAAATGACACTCATTTCTTTTTTTTTCAGTACCATAATAAACACAAAATCCAACTCACCGAGCTTCTTATAACTTTCAGAATGTAGGTACTGTCATGTTTTTGTTCTCATTTCAATGAGCTCTTAAAATTTATATTGCAATTGTAAGAAGGATTATTTTTATCTTATTGAAATATTTAAAAACAGGCTAAAGATAGTTCAGTTGTATACACAGAGGAAAAGGCATCAAATATCTACAATATCTGTATTTAATGATCATATAACCTTTTAAAATTGTATGTTCTACAATGAGATCATTATTTTATATAAGCAGAATTAATAATACATGCATTAAAAGCTGACAAAAATGAATGTCCTGTCAAAAGGATGTAACAGCCCACCTTGTTTGGTCAAACAATGTTTTGGCCTAGAAGACAGGCTTCAAAATGGCTTTAATAAAAACAATAATTTAATCAGTATAATCATATAACCAAAGTAATAATAAAATTATCAATTTCTTCCTTTCTATACCCTTTGACGAGCTATTTCTGCCACCATCATTGGTCCTGGGTGATTCTGACACTTCAGCATATAACACTCAAAAGTCTTTACTGCAACTCATTCCCCAGCCTACCAACTATTCCTTATACTTCCAGGACACTTGCTTTCCCATCCTCCTATCAATTCACACACTGGACTACTTAACTTTTTTTTTTTTTAACTTAACTATTTAATAAAAAATAAAAGACCCAGAATTGTTGGAGAGAGAAATTACAAAGAAGATGGAGGTGCCTAGAAAAGACAAACAAAAAGGAATAATAGAAATATCTGTGATATTCCTTGGTGATCAAAGGATATCTCTGTGACATTTCTGCCACAGATGCATAACATGAAATCAATCATATGGAAACATCAGGCAAACTAAAATTATGGGGCATTTTACATTAACTTTCTTGTCATCTTCAAAAGCAACAGGTCACAAAAGTCAAGGAAAGACTGTTTCAGATTGAAGGATATTAAAAAGACATGAAAGGGCTTCCCTGGTGGTGCAGTGGTTGAGAGTCCGCCTGCCGATGCAGGGGACACGGGTTCGTGCCCCGGTCAGGGAAGATCCCACATGCCGCGGAGCGGCTGGGCCCGTGAGCCATGGCCGCTGAGCCTGCGTTCCGCAACAGGAGAGGCCACAACAGTGAGAGGCCCACGTACCGCAAAAACAAAAAAAATACCAAAAAAAAAGGACATGAAAACCAAATGTAATGCATGATTCTGGACTAGATTTGGCTATAAAAGGATATTATTGGGACAAATGGCAAAATATGAATGGGTCTGAGGACTAGATGGTAGTAATACATCAGTGCTAATTTCCTGATTTTGAGGACTGCATGTGGTTACATAGGATAGTACTTGTCTATAGGAGACAAACACTAAAGTATTTGGTGGGTGGCAATGGGCCATCAGGTTGTCTGGCACCTTGCCCTCAAATGGTTCAGGAAAAAAAATTCTTTGTACTGCCCTTGCAACTTTTCTGTCAATATAAGATTTTAGTTTTTGAAAAAAATCACTACTCCAGCTTCCTTAATAAGATAAGATACAAACAATTCAATTCAAAGCCAGTATCATGTGTAATAGAGAAACCCGAGTAGTAATGACAATAGGAACAAAACAAGGATGTCCACTTCTTAACACAAATATTTAACGTTGCTCTGGAGGTGGTGGCCAATGTCATTAGTCAAGAAAGAATTAAGTTTGGAAAAAATGAAAACACTAATTCAAAAAGATGCATGCCACCCTAATGTTCATAGCAACACTGTTCACAACAGTCAAGACGTGGAAGGAACCGAACTGCCCATCAACAAATAAATGGATAAAGAAGATGTGGTGTGTGTATATATATATATATATATATATATATATATATAGAGAGAGAGAGAGAGAGAGAGAGAGAGAGAGAGAGAGAAGTATTCCATATATACACATACAATGGAATACTACTCAGCCATAAGAAAGAACAACATTCTGCCATTTGCAGCAATATGGATGGACCTGGAAAATATTATGCTTAGGAAAATAAGTCAGACAGAGAAAGACAAATACTGTATGATATCACTTATATGTGAAATCTAAAAATAATACAAATGAATATATATGCAAAACAGAAACAGACTCACAGATATAGAAAACAAACTTGCGGTTACCAAAAGGGAGAGGGAAGTGGAGAGGGACAGATTAGGGGATTGGGATTAACAGATACAAACTATGTATAAAACAGATAAGCAACAAGAATATATTGTATAGCACAAGGAATTATAGCCATTATCTTGTAATAACTTATATGGAGTATAATCTGTAAAAATACTGGATCACTACGCTGTGCACCTAAAAATAATATAATACTGTAAATCAACTATACTTCAATTAAGAAAAAAAGAAAGAAGTTTATAAATAAAAAAGAGAAAACAAAATCATATTATTTGCAAATGATAGGACCGGATATTTGGAAAATCCAAGAAAATATAGACTATAAACTATTACAAAAATAGAGGAATTTTAGTAAAGTAACTGCATATAAAAATAATAAATCAAAACCCATGGCTTATATAAAAACTAGTTACATGATATAATGAAAGAAAACAATCCCATTTATAATAACAAAAATTATAAGATAATTAGAATAAACCTTACAAGAAAAAAATAAGCTATACAAAGAATATTTTAAATGCTACTAAAGAGCACAAAAAATGACTTGAACAAATGAGAAGCAAAACCATGTTCTTAAACAAGATTCTGCATTACAATGATTTTATTTCTCCCTAAATTACTCTTTTAAAATTATGCAAGCCCAATTAAAATACCAATACAATGGTTTTAAAAAACATCATACATTAAAAAAAATCATACATGATGAGTCTAAAGTATATATGGAAAAATAAACAAGAATATAAAAATTATTTTAAAGCTCTAAAATATTTTAAAACATTATGATTTATAGTCACCTAAAAAGTGGTACTGATGCACAAACAGACCTATCTATAGCACAGACAATCCAAAAACAAACCCAAATACATACAGGAATTTAGTATAAACTAAAGGTGACATTGCACATCATTGGAGAAAATGTAAATTATTCAATAAATGTTGATGGGTAGCCATCTAGAAATTATTTCTCACATCAAAACAAATGCCAAAAGGATCAAAAAATTTAAAGGAACCCCAAAGTACTAGAAAAAAGGTAGAGTTTGATTTTAAAAATCTCAGGGTTAGGAATGTCTTTTTGAAAATAAGACAAAACCCAAAGTCATAAAAGACTAATAAATTTCACCTCAAAAAGAAAATATTTATACATGGTAATTTAAAACTTGCTGAAAACCTATCATGAGAAATAAGACAGCTCTTTTTTGACAAATATCAAAACAAAATCAGAAAAGTAGTCACATCACAAATCACAAGTTTGCTTTTCTTGATGTATAAAGAGCCCCTACAAATTAATAAGAAAAAGATTGAGAACTCAACAGAGAAAAACACTAAGAACATGTTGACTGAAAGGAAATAAAAAGGCTCAAACACATTAAAAAGATGTTCAATCTCACAAGAGAAATGCCAACTAAAATTGTAATCACATTTCCCCCTTTCCATCAGATTAATAAAGTTCAGTAATTTGATAATACAATATATTGGGGAAAATGCATTCGTATGTTGGCTGTGTTAATCAGTTTCACCACTACTGTGGACAACTTGGCAATATCTATCAACTTTGTAAATGCATATACTCTTTTTTTTTAATTATTTATTTATTTTCGACTGTGTTGGGTCTTCGCTGCTGCACGTGGGCTTTCTCTAGTTGCAGTGAGCAGGGACTACTCTTCGTTGAGGTGTGCGGGCTTCTTACTGCAGTGGCTTCTCTTCTTGCGGAGCACAGGCTCTAGGTGCATGGGCTTCAGTAGTTGTGGCACGTGGGCTCAGCAGTTGTGGCTCACAGGCTTCAGAGTGCAGGCTCAGTAGTTGTGGTGCACAGGCTTAGTTGCTCCGCAGCATGCGGGATCTTCCCGGACCAGGGCTCAAACCTGTGTCCCCTGAATTGGCAGGTAGATTCTTTTTTTTTTTTTTTTTTGCGGTATGCGGGCCTCTCACTGTTGTGGCCTCTCCCGTTGCGGAGCACAGGCTCCAGACGCGCAGGCTCAGTGGCCATGGCTCACGGGCCCAGCCGCTCCGCGGCAAGTGGGATCTTCCCAGACCGGGGCACGAACCCGTGTCCCCTGCATCGGCAGGCGGACTCGCAACCACTGTGCCACCAGGGAAGCCCGGCAGGTGGATTCTTAACCATTGTGCCATCAGGGAAATCTTGGTAAATGCATATACTCTTTACCCAGCAATTCTAATTCTAGACTGTTATCCTTCAAATATATTTGTACATATGTGAAATGATATACTGAAAAAATACAGACAAGAATATATGTATAATCCAAATGTCCACCTACAGAGAACTAGTTAAATAAATTATAAATACAATTGGGAAAAAATTAGGTCTTTAACTAAGACCTACAAGAACAGAGGAAGAAAAAGTTAATTTCTTACATTTTTCCCCCCGGAAACTCTACTCAGAAAGTTAGAAACAAACATCTTAAAACACATGTTCTTACAGAAGAAAGCTAATTCTTTCTGTAAAAACAACCTGAAAATACCATATTCTAACGCATATATATGGAATCTAAAAAAAAAAAAAAACTGGTACTGATCAACCTAGTTGCAGGGCAGGAATAAAGATGTAGACATAGAGAATGGACTTGAGGACAGGAGGTGGGAGGGGGAAGCTGGGGCAAAGTGAGAGTAGCATCAACATATATACACTACCGAATGTAAAATAGTCAGCTAGTGGGAAGCAGCAGCATAGAACAGGAAGATCAGCTCAGCTCAGTGATGACCTAGAGGGGTGGGATAGGGAGGATGGGAGGGAGGCTCAAGATGGAGGGGATATGGGGACATATGCATGCACATGGCTGATTCACTTTGGTGTACAACAGAAACTAACACAGTACTGTGAAATAATTATACTCCAATAAAGATCTAATAAAAAAAATAACAACCTGAGTCTAAAACATAGCAGCTGGTATAAATCCTTTCTTTTGAGAATAAAGATTAAGTCCCAGGTACAGATTGTCCTAATATGGCAGGATACTGTTTTCTGAATCGGACTTTTTAATTGCAAAGGCAGGGGAGGGGGGGTGGACAGAAGGGAAGAAAAGACTGAAAGGAAGAATAAAAGGGTAGGAAGAAAGAAGAACAGAAATAAAGAAAAGAAGAAAAATAGAAGGAAAAGTGGGATACATCTATAGAAAGAGATACTATGCAGTTGTTACAAAGGAGATAGCTCTAAATACATTGATAATGATATTTAAGATAGATTAAGTGAAAAAAAGAAGACAGACATTTCATGTAGTTTGCAACCATTTAGTTTTTGGAAAAAAAATAAAAGGTAAACATACCATTATGCTTCTGGGCATAGGTAATAACTCTGGAATGATTCAGAAGTATGTAGTAAATGTGAATGTCTCCAAAGAAAGCAACTGGGTGGCTGAGAGGGAGAGGAACAGGAGTTAAACCTACCTTTAAATGTACATGTAGCCCTTTATACCTGCTGAGTGCTGTACCACAGGTATGTTGCTACACATAAAAGTTTCTTAACTGAAGAATTTAAAGACTTAAAGCCAAACAAAACTCGTTCACCACATATGGCACTATAAGCCACCAGTCTGTAGACCCTGTCTTGGATGTTTCAATCCAAATTCATTATTTCTACAAAGGAGAAAAAAGAAGCTCCAAGAGATTAAATGGTGTATCCCTAAGGGGGACAGCATTCTCACAAATGAACTAAGGTGATAGTCCAAGACCATGAATGAATCACCACTTAGAACTCAAGACTCACACCCAATGTAGTGGGGGTATTAGCAACAAGGACATGACAGAAAATACATGGCCCAAAAGGCTCCTTAAAAGTTCTCCCTGAACATTACCACAACAAAATTCCATCTGAAATAAAACAGACAGGTCTCTAGTTACCCAATATATTCCTAGCCTCCAGTATTAACCAGTAATATGGAATAGTGATGAATTCAGTTATTTACTTTTTTCTTTTATTGGTATACTTCTCCATGAAGCTACAATTTGACCACTTTCTTTTTTTTTTTTTTGCGGTACGCTGGGCTCTCACCGCTGTGGCCTCTCCTGTTGTGGAGCACAGGTTCCGGACGCGCAGGTTCAGCAGTCATGGCCCATGGGCCCAGCCACTCCACAGCACGCGGGATCCTCCCAGACCAGGGCACAAACCCGTGTCCCCTGCATCGGCAGGCGGACTCCCAACCACTGTGCCACCAGGGAAGCCCTGACCACTTTCTTTTAGAAAACTTGTGTCAGCCTGCACTGTCACCTCAACATTCTCACATTTTAAAGTCTCCTAAAGTTTCTAGGGTTCCAGGAACAAAAGTGAGATTGAGACATACAACTGAAATCTTAAGAAAAAATTAGAAAAACTAAAGATTCAATCTGATCAAGTAGATAAGGTATGAAAATAGCTTTTAAGTATTACAAATAAAATATTCTTTAAAATTTTAAGTCATCATTCTTCCATTTATCTCTACTAGTAAAGCTAATGGTGATGGCACATTATTTTTGAAAAGAAAAGTTTGGAATTATCTTCAAGGAAAATAAATGTTAAAAATTCCATAAGTTTTTTATATTATGTACCTAAAATTAGGCCTCCACTTTCCTAACCATTAGAAATTTAAAAAGATGAAAACAATAGTAACTAGATATTTTACAATTTAAGCCTACATGGTAAACAGGAAATTTATTTACCTTTATTATTTTCAATTCTAACTTATCAAAAGGATATATATAAGGAATGTAAGTCTGCTATATCTAAGCAGGTTTACCTGAAAACATGGGAATATCTAATAATTAAATTATTTTAAATGTATCATTTAGTTTTTTGAAACCATTTAAACTATCTTGTACTCTAAAATCTTAAAGGGTTAAAATTTAAAACGAAAATCACTGAAAAGGACATTCACAGAAAGATAGACAAGATGAAAAGGCAGAGGGCTATATACCAGATGAAGGAACAAGATAAAACCCCAGAAAAACAACTAAATGAAATGGAGATAGGCAATCTTCCAGAAAAAGAATTCAGAATAATGATAGTGAAGATGATACAGGACCTCGGAAAAAGAATGGAGGCAAAGATCGAGAAGATGCAAGAAACGTTTAACAAAGACCTAGAAGAATTAAAGAACAAACAAACAGAGATGAACAATACAATAACTGAAATGAAATACACACTAGAAGGAATCAACAGCAGAATAACTGAGGCAGAACAGATAAGTGACCTGGAAGACAGAATGGTGGAATTCACTGCTGCAGAACAGAATAAAGAAAAAAGAATGAAAAGAAATGAAGACAGCCTAAGAGACCTCTAGGACAACATTAAACGCAACAACATTCACATTATAGGTGTCCCAGAAGGAGAAGAGAGAGAGAAAGGACTCAAGAAAATATTTGAAGAGATTATAGTCAAAAAACTTTCCTAACATGGGAAAGGAAATAGACACCCAAATCCAGGAAGCACAGCGAGACCCATACAGGATAAACCCAAGGAAAAACACGCCAAGACACATAGTAATCAAATTGGCAAAAATTAAAGACAAAGAAAAATTACTGAAAACAGCGAGGGAAAAATGACAAATAACATATAAGGGAACTCCCATAAGGTTAACAGCTGATTTCTCAGCAGAAACTCTACAAGCCAGAAGGGAGTGGCATGATATACTTAAAGTGATGAAAAGGAAGAACCTACAACCAAGATTACTCTACCTGGCAAGGATCTCATTCAGATTCGATGGAGAAATCAAAAGCTTTACAGACAAGCAAAAGCTAAGAGAATTCAGCACCACCAAACCACCTCTACAACAAATGCTAAAGGAACTTCTCTAAGTGGGAAACACAAGAGAAGAAAAGGACCTACAAAAACAAATCCAAAACAATTAAGAAAAGGGTAATAGGAACATACATATTGATAATTACCTTAAATATGAATGGATTAAACGCTCCAACCAAAACACACAGGCTGGCTGAATGGATACAAAAACAAGACCCATATATATGCTGCCTACAAGAGACCCACTTCAGACCTAGGGACACATACAGACTGAAAGTGAGGGGATGGAAAAAGATATCCCATGCAAATGGAAATCAAAAGAAAGCTGGAGTAGCAATACTCATATCAGATAAAATAGGCTTTAAAATAAAGTGTTACAAGAGACAAGGAAGGACATTACATAATGATCAAGGGATCAATCCAAGAAGAAGATATAACAATTATAAATATATATGCACCCAACATAGGAGCACCTCAATACATAAGGCAACTGCTAACAGCTATAAAAGAGGAAATCGACAGTAACACAATAATAGCGGGGGACTTTAACACCTCACTTACACCAACGGACAGATCATCCAAAATGAAAATAAATAAGGAAAGAGAAGCTTTAAATGACACAATAGACCAGATAGATTTAATTGATATTTATAGGACATTCCATCCAAAAACAGCAGATTGCACCTTCTTCTCAAGTGCGCAAGGAACATTCTCTAGGATAGATCACATCTTGGGTCACAAATCAAGCCTCAGTAAATTTAAGAAAATTGAAATCATATCAGCATGTTTTCTCACCACAATGCTATGAGATTAGAAATCAATCACAGGGAAAAAACCGTAAAAAACACAAACACATGGAGGATAAACAGTACGTTACTAAATAACCAAGAGATCACTGAAAAAATCAAAGAGGAAATCAGAAAATACCTAGAGACAAATGACAATGAAAACACGACAATCCAAAACCTATGGGATGCAGCAAAAGCAGTTCTAAGAGGGAAGTTTATAGCTATACAAGCCTACCTCAAGAAACAAGAAACATCTCAAATAAACAATCTAACATTACACCTAACGGAACTAGAGAAAGAAGAACAAACAAAACCCAAAGTTAGCAGAAGGAAAGAAATCATAAAGATCAGAGCAGAAATAAATGAAATAGAAACAAAGAAAACAATAGCAAAGATCAATAAAACTAAAAGCTGTTTCTTTGAAAAGATAAGCAAAATTGATAAATGTTTAGCCAGACTCATCAAGAAAGAGGGAGAGGACTCAAATCAATAAAATTAGAAATGAAAAAGGAGAAGTTACAACAGACACTGCAGAAATACAAAGCATCCTAAGAGACTACTACAAGCAACTCTATGCCAATAAAATGGACAACCTGGAAGAAATGGACAAATTCTTAGAAAGGTATAACCTTCCAAGATGGAACCACGAAGAAACAGAAAATATGAACAGAACAATCACAAATAATGAAACTGAAACTGATTAAAAACCTTCCAACAAACAAAAGTCCAGGACCAGATGGCTTCACAGGTGAATTCTATCAAACATTTAGAGAAGAGCTAACACCCATCCTTCTCAAACTCTTCCAAATAACTGCAGAGGAAGGAAGACTCCCAAACTCATTCTATGAGGCCACCATCACCCTGATAGTAAAACCAGATAAAGATACTACAAAAAAAGAAAATTACAGACCAATATCACTGAAGAATATAGATGCAAAAATCGTCAACAAAATACTAGCAAACAAAATCACAAGTATATTCAAAAAGAAAAGTACATAAAATATTAGTCTGGGTTGGATATTTTTCAGTTGTTTTTCTGTCATCTGCTATGGGAGAGAACGAGCACTCACTTATACAAAAATCTATAATAAAGTGCCAGAGAACAACTAATTTCAGGTTCTGTCAATTGAGCACAAACTCACAAATAACAAGAGAAATCCATGAAAAGTAAAAGTCAATAAAATAGATTACTTAACCTAAGGAAGAGCATACAGTGAAATTTCAGTTATCTGCTTTATATCTTAATGTCTTCTATAAACTATACCTATTTCCTCTGAAAAGCTTTGGATTACATTATTCTCTTGCATCTAGGCTGCTAGTTGTTTTTCTCTGGGCACACAATCATTGCCTCTAGCTAGCCCTCTCTCCTAAAGACAGTGTCTTCACTTGGCAGCATCAAACTTCAGCATCAGAATCACCTAGAGGGGCTTCCCTGGTGGCTCAGTGGTTGAGAATCTGCCTGCCAACGCAAGGGACATGGGTTTGAGCCCTGGTCCGGGAAGATCCCACATGTTGTGGAGCAACTAAGCCCGTGCACCACAACTACTGAGCCTGTGCTCTAGAGCCATGAGCCACAACTACTGAGCACATGTGCCACAACTACTGAAGCCCACGCACCTAGAGCCCGTGCTCCGCAACAAAGACAAGCCACTGCAATGAGAAGCACGCTCATTGCAACAAAAAGTAGCCCCTGCTCGCTGCAACTAGAGAAAGCCTGTGTGCAGCAGTGAAGACCCAACACAGCCAAAAATAAATAAATACATAAATAAATTTTTAAAAATTGTGTGTATTTTTTTAAATTAAACTTTCCATTTGGTTCTTTTTTTTAAACTACCCTATGACCACATTTAAAAATTATTTATTTATTTTATTTATTTATTTTGGCTGTGTTGGGTCTTCGTTGCTGCGCGCGGGCCTTCTCTAGCAGCAGACCCAATGCGGCCATAAATAAATAACATAACATAACATAACATAACATAACATAACAAGACAGAATAGCTCCTTGCCAAGGAGCATTAAATAACTTTTTTAAAGATATAAACCCACAAGATCAAAGAGAACATACAGAGGCAACAGGGGTCAAGGGATGATAAATATTTAGGATGTGGAAAACAGATGAAGAAAGAGTACTAACTCAGCAGCTCAGAAACCTAAGTACCTGCAGAGGGAGTTCAATGAGAAGCTAGTAGATTTCCCCCAAAGCACCTTGAAAAGCTCAGAAATTAAGAGGTATGAGATACACAGATGGGGCAGCTGTGTCACAGGGCTTAAAACAGGGGGGAAGGTTAAAAGTATATGAAGTGCAGTCAAACCTACAGGAACCCACCTCTACTCCCTGAAATAAAACAACTACCTCTAACCCACCTCCCCAAGATACTAGACATTTAGCCTCTGAAGAAATGTAAACAGAGAGGTCTTGACTCAGAATGCCAGGAATAGTAGAGGGCAAGAATGAGGCAGTGACAAAAAGAACAAAACAAAACAGGATGACTAAGTGAAAGCTTTAAAAGGTAAGAGCTATAATCTACTTCTCTAGCCAGGTTCCATCTACCTCTGCAGCTAGGCTCTCTCTCCAAGGCAGATGATTAGAATACCATTTTCTAGAAAACTGAATAAACTCAGAGAAAAAAACTTAAATGCCATTTAAGTATGACATTCAGGGGTCTTTCAACAAAAAAACCATTTCACCTAAATCAGATCATCCTTCAGTGAAGGCCTGATCATCCTGTAGTGAAGGCTCCATGTCAAACAGCTAGTCTAGAGATAGAGGACGTCCCACCAGTTTATGAGTGCCACACTCTTAAAAATGGTCCACCTTGACATTTGAGAAAAGGCTCCATCCAATAAGATATAGAGACAAAAACATGAGGATTAAAAGGAACACAGGGGCTTCCCTGGTGGCACAGTGGTTAAGAATCCGCCTGCCACTGCAGGGGACAGGGGTTCAAGCCCTGGTCCGGGAATATCCCATGTGCCACGGAGCAACTAAGCCCGTGCACCACAACTACTGAGTCTGCACTCTAGAGCCCACGAGCCACAACTACAGAAGCCCACGTGCCACAATTACTGAAGCCTGTGCACCCAGAGCCCATGCTCTGCAACAAGAGAAGCCACCGCAGTGAGAAGCCCTTGCACCACAACGGAGAGTAGCCCCTTCTCGCCGCAACTAGAGAAAGCCCACGCACAGCAACGAAGATACAACGCAGCCAATAAGTAAGTAACTAAGTAAATAAGTAAATAAATAAAATAAAATAAGTAAGTAAATAAATAAATAAAATAAATAAGTAAGTAAATAAATAAATAAATAAAATAAATAAAATCCACCCACCCATTTATTCCATGCTTACCATGTAACGAAACTGTGCTGGGGTGGACAAAGTCCACCACAGACATAGTCCATTTCTTCACAGAGCTTATAATCTACATAAAATACTGGTTTTTTTAAGGAGTAGCTTTTTATATTCTTATAAATATAGCATAAGCCTTTATAACTTCTGAAGAAATGATTATAGTCAGAGTTAAGATACATGTAGTAAACTATTCAACTGCAAGACATTTTGCATAATGATATGATATGTGTGATAAGATATGCTACAAATGAAAGGTAATAGAAAATATAAATGAAAGAAATAACTTTAAAAAATCTACCTTTAAAAAAAGGTCAATATTAATCAACACAATAACCAGATTCTACTTAAAAATAAATGAGACTGATGAAGAGCCATGAGACTTATACAGATGATAAATCACTACACGGAAAACTGAAGAGCCTAAATAGTAATAAGAAATACAAATTACCACAGTTTTAAATATTAACAATTGGTAAAGCTGGGTGAAGATTTTTGTGTACTCTTTGTGGAACTTTCCTATAAGTTTGAATTTTATTTTAAGTTTTGTCCCATAAATTTTTTAAAAAGTTGTATCCCTGATGTATCCCATATATACCTGTTAAATTAAAAAGGTAAATTAAGTGATAAAACCCAATGTTCACAAGCAGATGAAATACAGATGTATCTTTATATGGATGGTGGCAATGCAAATTAGTTAAATTTCTTTTGCAAAAGGGAGCTGACAAAGCCACCCACATACTCTATGATTTGGCAATTTTGCTTTTAGATATACAAAACAAAAGAACACCAGCCCTTTCCTCCACACTGTCCAAAAAAAAAGTAATGTGCAAAGCTATTCAGATACACTCTAATTTTGCTTTTATTTATGTCATTTGAATTATTTCCTTCTGATTTCCCCTCAATCCATTTCTCTACGTAGATGGAATCATGGTACAAAATTTTACAGCTTACTTTTTGTCATGAAAACACTTTCCGTGTTATTACTGTCTTTATACCATCATTTTCATTGGGTTTATTATACAACTTCAAGTAAATTTACCATAACTTATTTAACCATTGTAGCAGATCTTGTGGAATGGCTATTCAAAACACACATTCCTAATCCCTTTTTTACCTAGCTTGTAACTTCCCACTATAGAATCTGGAAAGCCAAATGACTGCTTTCCTAGATTCTGTTATAGTCATGCATATCCAAGTAACCAATGAGATGTCTGCTGGGGATGGAAAGAAGGTCCTTCTGGGGAAAGTTTATCATTCACTGATAAAGGAGACTCACTCCAAAACAAATAAACACACAAAAAACCACAAACAAACCTTTTTGCTGCTTTTCACTGTGGTCTTGATGTCTCTAACTATAGCAATCTTGTAATCATAATGTAACAAGAAGAAAGCCAATAAGCCCGCACACTGAGGGTGAAAGATGGCAGAGGAGAATAGAAAAAGTTTATGTCCTCACTGAGCAACTGTACCAGCTTATGTCAGACAAAAAGACTACCCACCACCAGACCTGTGAGAAACATGATCTTTAGTTGTTAGGTCACTGTTAACAGAGTTTACCTGCAGCCAAAAGCATTCCTAAATGATACTAGTTTCACTACACCTTAACATTTATATTATAATTTTTCACTATTACAAAATAAATTGCCAATGATGATCTTCATGTATACACATTTTTAAGGCAATTTTTTGTTTACTTCTCTGGGATAGACTACGACAAATAGAATTACTAGGTCAAAGTATAACTGTTTCCTTATAGATACTAACCAGCTGACAATACAAACAACAATGTATGACAGTAAAGTTTAAAATATCTTTCCTAGCATTGAGTGTTATCATTGATTTTAAAAATTCATAGACAGGGACTTCCCTGGTGGCGCAGTGGTTAGGAATCTGCCTGCCAGTGCAGGGGACATGGGTTTGAGCCCTGGTGCAGGAAGATCCCACACGCTGTGGAGCAACTAGGCCCATGCAGCACGACTACTGAGCCTGCGCTCTAGAGCCTGCGAGCCACAACTACTGAAGGCCACACGCCTAGAGCTCGTGCCCTGCAACAAGAGAAGCCACCACAATGAGAAGCCCACACATCGCAACTAGAGAAAGCCTGTGCGCAGCAACGAAGACCCAACGCAGCAAGGAAGGAAGGAAGGAAGGAAGGAAGGAAGATTCATAGACAGAAAAGGGTACCTCATTGCTTTAATGTATATTTCTTTGATGAGAATTATTAATATGGACCATTTTGCCATATGTTGACCATTGTCCTATAACAAACCCATCCAAACTCATAAAGAGATCAGTTTGATAAGCTATATCTTGTTTCCTTTTTAAAAATATTCTTCCTTATTAAAAATACTGTAAAATGGAAAAAAATTTCAAACTTTATATAAAGATATACAGGAACAACCAACAGATCACTCCTTTACCCCCATTCCATTACCTAGAGATAACCAATGTGAACAGTTTGCTGAAGTCCCTTCTGAACTTTCTTGTATGCAGAAGTAGAAAGATAAGCAAAAATAACATCTGTTTTGGTTACATAATTACTAAAAATAAGTATAAGGACTTATACACATATGAAAATATATAAAATTAATAAATTGAACTTTTATTGAGCTCTTCCTATGTTATATTGCTCTGAATAAGTGTTTTATAACTCATTTCATTGTCACACAAACAAAAACAAAATAGTTAATAACTATGTACAAACCCATCATATTTAAAACATAAGTGTGTACACTAACAGATCTGAAGAAAACATAGATGCTAGAGTTAAGTTTTTATTAAGACATTTTGCCTTATATGTAAATAATATACAAAGGCAATAAGGATATAATGAAAAGAGCTTGTAAGGAAGGAGGGTAAGACTGAAACATAAGTTTATATGTTACTGGTTTTACTGTTAAGGTGGGCATTCCATGTAGGTGGTAGGTAACACAAGGCTGGAGTTTCCAGACTAGAAATATATTTGGTAATCTTGGTTTTCATATACACACAAAACTATAACATTTCCCAAAACAATTAAAGTAGCTACAAGAGTGTGTGTGTATATATATTCCTTTTATTAATTTTAAAAAATAAGATCCAGAAAAGATGCCTTTTTAAAATTAAATCCATTACATAAAACAATGCCTGTTATTTTAAGTGATGTTCCTAATATAAATACAAATCCAATGACTTCATCTTAGCCTACTTTACAAGTATTAGATTTATTTAGCTTTAATAAGTTAAACTATCATTCTGTTTCCTGTTAAAACTGTAACACTAATCTGAAAAATTACCAAAAATAAATTATAGGAAAAAAAAAAAACTAATCCTACTTGTGATTACAGATAGAAGATGATCTCAATAAAGAGACAGACATTCCATGCTCTTACAAAGGATATAAACAAGCAAATTAGAGAAGAGGAAACCCAAAAGGCTAACAAATTTAGGAAGAGATGCTTAATCTCAGTGATAACCAGAAAAATACAAATTAATATAAATAGGAGATATAACTTCACATTTATCAGAGTAGCAAGAATTAGAACTCTAGATAATGCCAAGTGTCAACAGCAAAGTGCGATCATGCACTGCTAGTGGAAACACAGACAAGGGCAATCAGTCTGGAAACCAATCAGCAAATTACTTAAATTAAGTCTACATATACCCAGCAAACCAGTAATTCCATTACTCATTAATATGTCACAGAAATTCTCAAACAGTTAAAAGTAATGGCTTTCATGTCCATAAAATATCACAGATGAATCTTTTTAAAAAGTAAGAGAAAATTATACAATTTGATTTTTGTAAATTAAAAAATACATGCACAGGAAAAACAATAATATTTTACAAAGATACATAAAAACAATGGAAGGAGAATATGAGAGGAATGGAGATAAAAATGGATAAGTAAATTAAAGAAGAGAGGGACTGGGTGCAGACCAATAATAATGTGCAATGAACTGAAAAGTATGAGAACTCAACCCTCTGCACCTGAGTTCAAAGCAAGATTACCAAAAACAATGACTTTAAGAATACATAGGCAAAAATCCTAAATCCTCAATAAAATATAAACAAATCAAATACATCAGTATATCAAAAGAAAAAATACTCCACAACCAGGCTTATGCAATTAGTAAGATAAGTGAGAAAAAATAACATATTATCTTAGGAGATGCAAAAAATCAATTAACAGGGCTTCCCTGGTGGCGCAGTGGTTGAGAGTCCACCTGCCGATGCAGGGGACGTGGGTTTGTGCCCCGGTCTGGGAAATTCCCACATGCCACGGAGCGTCTGGGCCCGTGACCCATGGCTGCTGAGCCTGCGCGTCCGGAGCCTGTGCTCCGCAACGGGAGAGGCCACAACAGTGAGAGGCCCGCGAACCGCAAAAAAAAAAAAAAAAAAAAATCAGTTAACAGAATTTATTATCTATTTCTGTTAACAACTCCTAGAAAACTAAGAAGAAACTTCCTTAACATGCTAGATAGTAATTTTTAGTTTTTATAAATTTATTTATTTATTTTTGGCTGCATTGGGTCTTTGTTGCTGCACACGGGCTTTCTCTAATTGCAGTGAGCGGGGACCACTCTTTGCTGCCGTGCGCGGGCTTCTCATTGCAGTGACTCCTCTTGTTGCCGAGCACAGGCTCTAGGCATGCGGGCTTGTAGTTGTGGCACACGGGCTCAGTAGTTGTGGCTCGCAGGCTCTAGAACACAGGTTCAGTAGCTGTGGCGCACAGGCTTAGCTGCTCTGTGGCATGTGGGATCTTCCCAGACCAGGGCTTGAACCCCCGTCCCCCGCATTGTCAGGCGGATTCTCAACCACTGCGCCACCAGGGAAGCCCTAGATAGTAATTTTTAGAAACCACTAACAAATACCACACTTAACAGTTACACAGTTTCCATTTAATTTTTTTTTAAGCTTTTTTTTTTAAAGGAACAAAAGGAGACTCTCCAGCACCACTATCATAATATAAAGTTCTGAGATTGAGAACCAGTACTGGAAAAGGAGGAATAAATATTAGAAATAGTTACACTTGGCTTTTCTAGCTAAAATAACCAAACATTAGAAAGAATAAGGTATTTCTGCAAGGTAACTAGATGACTTTGCACACACAAGCACAGCTTTCCCACATATTGAAAATAACCAGTTAGAAATGTAATGGAAAAAGAATCCTACTCACAAAAGTAATAAAACCTATAAATTCTTAAGTTTATTCCTAGGTATTTTAAGTACAGGATATCTCTGCTTAAGGAAAGAGAGAAATCTTAGTTGGAAAAAGTTAAAATGTAAAGATGCAATTATTGCCAAGGCAAATGCGAGTTCAATAAAAAACCCAACTGTGTGTGTTTACATGTGTATATACATGAAATTCTGGAGGGACACACATTAGATTGTTAGTAGAATTTATGTCTAAACAGATTTGTGACAAGGACTGGAGAGGAAGGAGTACTATCTACTTTTTATCTTTCTATATATTTCTTATGTTTTGAATATACAGCTATTCTCATTTTACTTACTTATTTATTTATTTATTTATTTATTATTTTTGCAGTACGCGGGCCTTTCACTGTTGTGGCCTCTCCCGTTGCGGAGCACAGGCTCCGGACGCGCAGGCTCAGCGGCCATGGCTCACAGGCCCAGCCGCTCCGCGGCATGTGGGATCTTTCCAGATCGGGGCACGAACCCGTGTCCCCTGCATCAGCAGGCGGACACTCAACCACTTAGCCACCAGGGAAGCCCTATTTATTTATTTTTTAAATTTTATTTAGTTATTTATTTTATTTTTGGCTGCGTTGGGTCTTCGTTGCTGTGCGTGGGCTTTCTCTAGTTGTGGCAAGTGGGGGCTACTCTTCATTGAAGTGTGCAGGCTTCTCACCGTGGTGGCTTCTCTTGTTGCGGAGCACGGGCTCTAGGTGCGCGGGCTTCAGTAGTCGTGGCTCACAGGCTCTAGAGCGCAGGCTCAGTAGTTGTGGCTCACAGGCTTAGATGCTCTGCGGCATGTGGGATCTTCCCCGGCCAGGGCTCGAACCCGTGTCCCTTGCATTGGCAGGCGGATTCTTAACCACTGCACCACCAGCCAGGGAAGTCCCTAGCTCTTCTTATTTTAAATAAATCATTTCTTCTGACAAAGATTCTCTCCTTGACAAAACTTTAGTCAGGCTCCTCTAAGTTCTCTCTTCTATTAGACCCAATCTTTGGATTTCCATGGCCATCTTTACGTTGCCCAATTTTATCAAGAATCTTACTAAATCGGGGCTTCCCTGATGGCGCAGTGGTTGAGAGTCTGCCTGCCAATGCAGCGGACACGGGTTCGAGCCCTGGTCTGGGAAGATCCCACATGCCACGGAGCAACTAGGCCGGTGAGCCACAACTACCAAGCCTGCGCGTCTGGAGCCCGTGCTCCGCAACAAGAGAGGCCGTGACAGTGAGAGGCCTGTGCACCACGATGAACAGTGGCCCCCACTCACCGCAACTAGAGAAAGCCCTCGCACAGAAACGAAGACCCAACACAGCCATAAATAAATGAATAAATAAAATTTAAAAAAAAACACAAAAGAATCTTACTAAATCAGCTTAGCAAGAACCCATCACCTTCAATATCTGACCAACCTCATTATCAATCAAATTCCTCATCCCCACCATCCCCTGGGTGATATCTGATCACCTTGGCCTGCCTTCAGCAAGAATCCTGTAAGGTCAATTTAGTTAGAAACCCCCCTGATCCCTGATGTTCTTCTTAGTAATTTCCATCCACCTACCGCCCCACCCTGCCCGGCAACACACATGCACACACACACCCTCCTCATTGGCCACATATCCCACCTTTCCTTGTACTCGGGATTGAGCCCAGTTCCATATTAAGGTCTCTTTCCCTCTACTTCAATGGTTCCTGATTAAAATCTGCTTTTACCATTTTAACCACTGTCCAGCTCTGGTTTTCTTTAAAACTGCTAAATATAAAATTTAGACAGTTTCTAAAAATAAAATCTAAATTTAACTCTGAATTCTAAATAAGGACTCATATTGTTTCTTTTTTGTAGAAAAATTAGTGGTTTCTAGTCAGTGTTTCATGCTCTAAATCTCTTCTCTATTTCACGTTATAGCAAGTTTACAAAAACACTGCTTAAAAAAAATCAATATAAGTAGATTCCTTAACTAGGGAAGTCAAGTTTTGTTAAAACAAGCTTTTATTAACAACTACCTGACTTTCAATTATCATAATACGTTAATTTTCTGATTTTAAAAAAACTAATATAAGGGACTTCCCTGGTGATCCAGTGGTTAAGACTCCGTGCTTCCACTGCAGGGGGCACGGGTTCAATCCCTGGTCAGGGAAATAAGATCCCACATGCTGCATGGCGTGGCCAAAAAACAAACAACAACAAAAAAACTAATATAAAAAATTAGGTTAAAATGTCAAGAGTTACAATCTTTACTCAGTCTGAAAAGCAAACAAAAGAGAACACAAAGTAGGGAAAATAGGGAAGACTCATAGACATATATAAAAAATATTTGATATAAATTAACTCATTTAAGCTTTGAAGTATATTGAATCTAAAAGATCAATAAATTCCTGCTTTCACTTTTCAAAAAAGTCAGTGAACATAACTTAATTTTTCCTGATAACTTAGGGCCATACTACATACATCAATTATTGAACTGTATCGTACAAAACTTCAGTGTTCTCTGATGTGATGTGAAATTCCTACTCCTGGTTCTCTCACTAATCTGTGTAACTTACTAAAGTTATTTAACTGCTCTGAGCCTCAGTTCCATCAACCATAAAATGAAAGAGTTTAACTTTTTTTTTTTTTTTTCCAGTACGCGGGCCTCTCACTGTTGTGGCCTCTCCCACTGCGGAGCACAGGCTCGGGACGCGCAGGCTCAGCGGCCATGGCTCAGGGGCCCAGCCGCTCCGCAGCATGTGGGATCTTCCCAGACGAACCCGTGTCCCCTGCATCGGCAGGCAGACTCCCAACCACTGCGCCACCAGGGAAGCCCGAGTTTAACATTCTTTACTTCTATGAAACCAAAGATGACATGTGTGAAAAACAGAACTGAATAAGTACTGATCCCAAGATGATGAATATTCTTTATAAAAAAGATTTCTATTTGCTTGCATTCTACTTATTTGCATCCTTTTCATGGAAGACTAATGGTATACAATTGAGTTAATGTTTTCCAAGGCAGTATTGCTTTGGCTAATTTTTTAAAAATTTATTATTGAATCCAAGACAACAGCCACCTTCCAAAAGATATCCTCATCCTACAGAATAATCATCCTCTTCTCTAAAGTTATCTGTATTTTGGTCAGCAGTAAGGCAGCAGGGGAAGGAAAGGAGGCTCTGCATTATCAGTCCAGGAGCTCCTTCCTGCAAATTTGAACTCAATTCTAACATCGTCATTATTAACATGTACTGTGATAGGTGCTAGAAAAAAAAAATTTTTTTTAATTGGGCACAGGTGAAGTTGCTAAAGCTCCAGGAGGAAAGGTACTGTCTCTGCTATTTACTGCTATATCCCCAAGCTCCAGAAGTCACTTGCATGCTGCAGATACCCAATAAATATCTGTTAAATTAAGTGAACAGATTCTTAAAAAGGAAACAGTATAAGGTAACACAGCCTAAGTGCCAAATGACACAGCAAGTACAGTTGACCCTTGAACAACAGGGGGTTAGGGGCATCTCCCCTCCGTGTAGTCGAAAATCCTTGTATAGCTTATAGTTGGCCCTCCATACTGGCAGTTCCTGTATATCCATGGTTCCTCAGCAGCGGATTCAGCCAACCTCGGATGGTGTAGTACTGTAGTATTTACTATTGAAAAAAATCTGTGTATAAGTGGACCTACACAGTTCAAAGTCGTGTTGTTCAAGGATCAACTGTACTAAAAAAGGAACAACCACTAAAAACTAAGGGTATCTAAAAACTCTTCGTGTTGGAAATGGGACTTAAGCTAAATCTGAATAAAGAACCCATAAATCCGAAAGAGTAATACAAACTATGAGGTGGTGGAAGGACATTCCAGAATGCAAACCCTTTTGAGCAACGGTTTAAAGAAAAAAAAGAAAAAAGAAAAGTAGACATGGCTTATGCACAAAGCAAGATTACATTATTTTGGTTTGGAAAGACCAAATAGGTAGGAAATATAAACAGCCGAATTATGGAGAGATTTGAAATCTTCTACAGGAAAAAATGAAAAATAAAAAAAGAATGTCTTGAACAAATCAATATTTTTAGAAGCTTGAGAGGCAATATTGTGCAGAATGCCTTGGCCAAAGGAGAGACCAGAGGTAAAAAATCAGGAAGGTCCCTTGCTGCAGTCACCCAGATATGAGGTGATGAGGGTCTCAACCGGGGTAACAACAGTATTAGGAATTAAATAATTTAAAATGGATTTAGGGACTTCCCTGGCAGTCCAATGGTTTAGATTCCAGGCTTCCACTGCAAGGGGCACGGGTTCAATCACTGGTCAGGGAACTAAGATCCTGCGTGCTGCGTGGCGCAAACACAAAATAAATAAATAAAATTTAAAATTAATTAGTTAATTAATTAAATGGATTTAAAACTACACAGAGTTTATAAAATCAGATGTGCGGCTGGGATAGTGAAGACAAGAGAGTACAATGTTCAGTGAAAGCTGAATCTAGGTTTTTAGACAAGGTAAACGAGAGGCTGGGTATGGGGAGGAAGGTCAAGTTGGTTTGGGAGAAGGATTTTATAAAGTACGATTGAGTTTCAAGTGATAAGTCACCCAGGTGAAGATTTTAGCAAGAAATTAGACATGTAGAATTGTAACTGTGGAAAGTACCAGGACTAACTAAAGATATAATTTTATGAGGCATCTAAATAAAAGCAATCAACTGGAGTGAGAGGACTTAAAGTGTAACTACTGACAGGAATTCCCTGGCGATCCAGTGGTTAGGACACCACACTTTTACTGCCGAGGGTGTGAGTTCAATCCCTGGTCAGGGAACTAAGATCCCACAAGCCACGTGGCATGAAAAATAATAATAATAATAAAATAAAATTATTTTTTTTAAAAAGTGTAACTACTGGAAAAAAGAGTAAAATCTGGTGAACAATTATCTGACTGGAGGACGGGAAGCAAGATCATAAGAGACTGAGAAATGAATAACCCAAAAAAGAGAAAGAGAACAAAGAAGCTGAGACAGAGAAAGATGAGATTAGTATAAAACTGAAGGGAGTAAACGTGGCCTGTACAGAGATATGAAAGAGAATAAGGGATAGGGTGACCGAACTAATGGATAAGAGCTAAGAAGGGGGTTCCTTTTGTTGTTACTACCAGTTGGTTGGTTTTTAAACAGGAAAAACTAAAATGGCATTAGCAAAGTGGATATTACCATAGGTAGGATGGACTCAGGTCTACCTGAAGTTAAGTATCACTGCTTGATTATAAGCTCCGTGTGAACTGGAACCATATCTGCCTGTTCTCCATGGTGTCTCCAAAGTGTAGGAGGAATGCCAGGTATTCAATAAGTGCTTAGAGTTCCAACCAAAAACCTTGCAAGCAAAAGCATAATTTTTTTTTTAATCCACAACAAATTTTCTATGAGCTTTTGGCAACTTTGGTATTTTCATATTTTAGTCTTTTTGTGCTCATTCTCACTTAGTTGGCTAGCTACATGGATCCGAAAGGCTAAACTTTAATTTCTGATGAAAAGATGCAGGCTTAGTGATAAGGAAATCAGAACTTTTCATTCTGAATTCTGGATAACGGAAGCATTTCTATTTTATTATTTAAAGAAGCAGAGTTCAAAAACGTTTGAAATCACAACATATTGGTAATGCAACTACAAAAAGAAAAGTAGAATACAAAGTAATGATGACTAGATATTTTATTTAAAATTAGATTTATCTTCACAGAAGAACGATTCCATTTGTTATCTACTTAGAAGGAAAAAGAACTGTGCATAAAATTTTAAGGTATGGGCTGTAGAAAAGAAGAAAAAATTGTCACATTATCCTGATGATTGTAAAGACTTATTAGGACATGATGCCAAAGACACTTCCTGGCAGTCAGTGTTTAACACACAAAGGGAGAAGAAAACAAACCTACAGGCAAAACTACCAAAACCCAAGCACCATTTGCTGCAGCTAACATCAGGCTGCAATTATGAAGCCAGCAGCATCCCTGAAAATGAGCTCTGTCAGAATTACGTGGCAGGGCTCAGGCAATGCTCTAAACAGCAGAATTCAGACACAACTTGCTCTAAAAGGCTCCGTCCAGTGGAAGTCATAACTAGCAGCAAGAGACAGATACACTGTTCCTCTGTATACCAACATAAAGATGCAGAACCAGTGGATATGGAGGGCTTACAGTACTATACCACTTTATATGAGGGACTTGAGCATCTGTGGATTTTGGTATCCATGGGGGTGGGGTCCTGGAACCAACGCTTTGCAGACACCAAGGGACAACCATTGTACATTACAATGACAAACACTGTAAATATCAAAGAAGTGTAGGACACAAGACTTGACCTTAAGGACACAATTTAGCTGGGAGACAAGGTATACATACAGAGACACATATTTAATACATATTCATGTAACAATGTAACCTAATACATGATTCATTCAAGAACCATATATTAAGCAACTGCTATATGCAAGTTATTCAGCTGAACCTTAGGGAAATAAGAACACCCTTAAGGTGACTCACAATCTAGTGAGGAAACAAATACGCAAAGTATGAGATAGGTGGTATAATCAAGATACAGTAGAAGTTCTCACCACGAATCCTCTCTTAACCAACCCTATGGATTAACCAGTATTCTCTAGCCCCTTTGTAAAACACTGCCCAAAGCCCAAGGTATATTAAACATTCAAAGCTAGAGTATAGTATTCTCTGTAGTTTACTCATACACACTGGTTGACCAAGAGTCAACTAGATTTCCTCCCAAACCTGTTTACGGCAGCTGCACTTGTTACTTTGATTAGATAATTCAATTAAATATTAAATAAACCAGCAAAATATGGGTATGAAGACAAAGACTGTTGAATGATTCAGAAAGAAAGACAGTAAAGGAGACACCCTAAAAAATATTGCTGTCAAATTAGATGTGGGGGAAACAACTGTAAAAGACTGGAGAAAGGTCATTAAAAATCTATGGTTTTATACTCACTGTGCTTTACTCAAGGAAAACCAAAACCAGAAATCATTAACAATACATTATAATTGTAGCTTATTCAAGAATGACAACACGGGCTTCCCTGGTGGCGCAGTGGTTGAGAGTCCGCCTGCCGATGCAGGGGACACGGGTTTGTGCCCCGGTCCGGGAAGATCCCACAATGCCGCAGAGCGGCTAGGCCCGTGAGCCATGGCCGCTGAGCCTGCGCATCCGGAGCCTGTGCTCTGCAGCGGGAGAGGCCACAACAGTGAGAGGCCCGTGTACCGCAAAAAAAAAAAAAAAAAAAAATGACAACACAGAACTCTGATCAGCATTCTAAAAAACAACAGTGAAGGGTCAGTGGGCCTGGTCTTACGCTGGCAAATGACCGTACGTTTATATATTTTTAACTTAAATTATTTCAAGTGTCATTTTAACCATCTTTTCGGGTTTACTGACCAACCAGTCTGGACGGCATTGGATAACAAAGCTTCTTTCTTATATATACAAAACTGTTAGGGGAGCATGAAGCTTCACTGTGTCTGGAAATCAGAGAGGTTTCCCAAAGAAAGTAAAATGAATGTTGGAAGATGATTAGAAATTCACCAGACAAGGGAGAGGAAAATATCCAGGCCTGTACGTTGACTGAGAAGCATGAGAGAACAAGAAAAATGTCAAAATATTTCCTTCTACTTACTATGCCCAGGCCCATCACTCAAACTTTTCTCATGGCAAATTATTTAACCTCTCTTCTCATCTATGAATTAGGGAATAATTATGAATACCTTTAATTATGATTTTTTTAATTATGATTAAAAAAGATTATAGGGACTTTCCTGGTGGCGCAGTGGTTAAGAATCCGCCTGCCAATGCAGGGGACACGGGTTCGACCCCTGATCCAGGAAGATCCCACATGCTGTGGAGCAACTAAGTCTGTGCACCACAACTACTGAGCCTGCGCTCTAGAGCCCGTAAGCCACAACTGCTGAGCCCACGTGCCACAACTACTGAGCCCGCACGCCACAACTACTGAAGTCCACGTGTCTACAGCCCGTGCTCCACAACGAGAGAAGCCACCGCAGTGAGAAGCCCGGGCACCACAAAGAAGAGTAGCCCCCGCTCACCTCACCTAGAGAAAGCCCGTGCACTGCAACAAAGACCCAGTGCAGTCATAAATTAATTAATTAATTAATTTAAAAAAAAGATTATACATGTAAAGTGTTTAGCACCGTACCTGGGACATGGCAAGTGCTGAGTAAATAAAACTATTATTATTTTTGGAGGGTAAAGAAGAAACGAAAGAGAGAAAACAACAGATAGAGTATGGGTTCTATTAGTGTGACCAGGGCACCATCTTCCCTGACTGACTGCTTTTTCAAGTTCAGTAAGTATGCTGACCCAGATCCCCAGGCTCCTCCCATTCCCTCCTTTTAGCTTGATAGGAATCCACATTCCTCAGGAGCAGGTTTTAGTTGTGCCTATCAATTAGGCTCCTTAGCTCACTGCTTAACTTTCTCATTTAGGAGGTATAAACAAAAAAACTGAGAACAAGTCCCAGACTGGGCTGTAATTTTCCATCAGGTGAAACTGGTATCACCCTTGTGGAATTTGACATCCTGTTTATTTCTCCTAACTAGATATGCTGGTACTGGATCCAATTTCTGTCACATGTAAATGAGTGCTAATAAAACCTGTGTGTAGGGTGATGAAACACTCCCCCCCCCCCGCCCCGCCCTTTCCTTGGATCCCTGTAGTGCAGTTATGCCGAGAACCTATTCACCACACCCAAAATACCTATTCCACCCAACCTTACTCAATATTTCCCAGAGCTCACCTGAATTCCAGGACTTCTGCTCCCTTATTTTTCTCCCTATCTTATCTCCAGAACAAAATACCTACTCATTTTCCTTTGGCCATACTGCTTCTAACTAACTGTATGACAAATTTTCCTTCTTATGTAACAGTATTTTCTAATATCCCATCATCTTGTTCAGATAGGGTATTTTTATAACAAAAGTTAAACAGCATTAAAGTCTGCCAAAGAAGGTGAATTTTATTTCCTCAAATACCTTACTGCATAAGAGCAAATACATGATTGACACATTACTCTGTTCAAATATAGCGTATGTAAAGTAGGTGAGCTAGAATAACCTAATAACTAAAGCACTACACAAAATTTGATATATGATCAATAAACACAAGCTATATTAATAAATATATACAGAACTTAATTAGGCTATTCTCAGAGCAAGCTGCAAAAGTCCCAAATTTGCAGACATTTTTTAAAAAGAAATAAACATTTTATTTCAATATTCACTACATAAAAATAAATAAAAGTATTAAAAGAAACTAGAGTGATACATTATTAAACACATTGCAGGAACATAAGTTGTTGAAGACTCTTCCTAAGCCCCTTACAATATAATTGTTTCATTAAATTATTTTACCTGAAGAAAAGCTTGAAATAAATAAGAATTTTCTTTAAATTGTGACAGCTATTCAAAGCATACCTAAATAGTTAAGCCATGAACTAGTTTAAGTGATCCATTCAGCATAGTAGCTGCTTACATTCTCTTCACCCTATTAGTAGTGATTTCAGGTAAATATTATAATTCTCTTGTCTACTTCAGATCAGAAGCAGTCATTCAGGGTGAGGGATCAATAAAAGGAGACAATGTGGTATGGAGAACAATGGCCTGGCCTGAGTACTGGGACTCCTGAGTTCTAACCTAAATCTACACCAACTCACAGAGTGATCTAAGACAATTCACTTCCTCTCTCTGGCTCTAAATGATAAAACAAGGGATGAGACTGCTTAAGTTCTAAGGTCCCTCAGGAGGTAAAAATATGATTAGTGTCTATCCCTGTCAGCCTTAAAATTCTACAGTAGTAAGTGCTAAAACGAAGACTACAGAAAATACATCCATTAGGAATTAAGAACAGGTGAATGTGTGCAGTGCAGTTTCTGCCTCCTGTCTGCCTATGTTCCCCTCAACCCCTCTGCTCCTTTCCCTGTCTATTCTTTTCTTCTACCCCCTTTTCAACTTCTCTTTCTTGCCTCAGGTTTCTCTCCCAAACTACAATTTTCCTCTATTATGTCTCCAGGCTGCAATGCCTACAAGTTATTACCACCTACTACTGCCATCTCTGGGCTGCTCCCTGCTTTCACTACTGTCAATTTATTGTCCTTAAATCACTACTAACAGGGCAAAGAGAATGTAAGCAGCTACTATGCCAAATGGATCGCTGAAACTAGTTCATGGCTTCTAAAACATGATTTAAATAAATAATACAATCAAATGCATTCTGTCCCTAGAAATTTCAACCAAGAAGAGCAAACCATTTATTGGACACCTATTATGGGTCATGTACTGTGCATATTTTATCTTTTAAAAACCTTACAACTACTCTGCTTGGTGGGTATGTTATCTACAATTTACAAACAAAAGTGAGGTCCAGGGAATTCCCTGGTGGTCCAGTGGTTAGGACTCTGCGCTTTCACTGCCGAGGGCCTAGGTTCAATCCCTGGTCAGGAACTAAGATCCCGCAAGCAGCGTGGCCAAAAAATAAATAAATAAAAATTTTAAAAGTAAAATAAAATAAATAAAAATGAGGTCCAAAAAAATTATAAATCAGAAGTTATGGAGCTGTCTGACTAGAAGGTCCACACTTTCCACTGTCAAATTATGATGGTCAATAAATTGTTTTATCAAAATGGCGACCAAAGCAAGAAACTCCAAAGATCCCAAGGGTAATTTTATTTCTAATGGCCCAGAATTAAAACTTTCATAAATCAAAAAGTATAAAAAAAAAAGTGTAGCTGACATCACGTACATAGTAGGCTGACAAAGGGAAACCAGTCCCAATTATTTGGACTTTCAAACATCTTTCAAAAGCTGATTAGTAAAAGGGTTTGTTTTAAATTCTGCCTAAATTACCAAGATTTTGGAGAAAAGTTGTAAGTATCCTACCAGTAAAAAGAAAAGTAATTTAGATAGTAAATAATATTTAGGGCTATAGGCACATCTCTTGATAAAGAAATGCTATCAATGATATTTCTCCCCAAATAATTATTGGGGCCATTTTTATTTGTCAGTTTTTGAAAGTAATATAAGAGAATTTAGTTTCTAGTAACGATGCCGTGAAACAACTCTCCTACTGAAAAGAGCTAAAAGTTCTAGATAAACTATTTCTACAATCATCTTAAAAAGCAAAGCTGGGGCTTCCCTGGTGGCGCAGTGGTTGGGAGTCCGCCTGCCGATGCAGGGGACACGGGTTCGTGCCCTGGTCTGGGAAGATCCCACATGCCGCCGAGCGGCTGGGCCCGTGAGCCATGGCCCCTGAGCCTGCGTGTCCGGAGCCTGTGCTCCGCAACGGGAGAGGCCACAACAGTGAGAGGCCCGCGTACCACAAAAAAGGAAAAAAAAAAAAAAAGCAAAGCCGGTAAGAAAGTAAGGAATTATTTGGCCAAAATTGAAGGGAAAATGGGAACCCATGAGGTAAGGGAACAAAAGCCACTTTTGCCCTTTGGTGATGACCAATCAGAACAAATCCAAGCTTCAGTTTTGACAGCTTTGCAGAACCCAAAAGGCAAAATGCAAAGACCAGAACCATCCAGAGTATAGAGTCTAATAGGAGATATACATTTAGCTAAGGCCCTAAAGGGCCTATACCCTCAAGGCAAAGGTGAAGCAGAAGTATATTGGCCCACATAAGTATTTACAACCAAAATAGGCGTCAACTATTTGGGTGCTCCAAAACTTCAAGCAACGGATTTGCTTTAAAGTGGGTCAGTCTAGGTAATGCCTCTAGAAACCCACCAGAAACAAAGGCAAAACTTTCTGAAGAAGAAACCTTTATTTGAGGTCTGATTTAGTCCTATACTTTTTCAAGGACAGTGAGCAGCACACAGGTATCTATGCATACAAAGAAACAAGTCATCATGAGCAGGAGCCAGCAAAAACAGCAGACCACAGAAAGGGACCTCCAAGACCTCACACATAGGAAGAAGAGAGACTCCAACTTCAAAATAACTGGGGACTTCCCTGGTGGCACAGTGGCTAAGAATCCGCCTGCCAATGCAGGGGACACGGGTTCCAGCCCTGGTCCTGGAAGATCCCACATTCCGCGGAGCAACTAAGCCCATGAGCCACAACTACTGAGCCTGTGAGCCACAACTCTAGAGCCCGCGAGCCACAACTACTGAGCCCACCTGCCACAACTACTAAAGCCCGTGTGCCTAGAGCCCATGCTCTGTGACAAGAGAAGCCACCGCAATTAGAAGCCCATGAACCACAACAAAGAGTAGGCCCTTGCTCGCTGCAACTAGAGAAAGCCTGCTTGCAGCAACGAAGACCCAATGCAGCCAAAGATAAATAAATTAATTAATTAAAAACAAAGAAAAAACTATACTTACTAGGTTTAAAGAATAAAAGACAACCCTGAAAATATCTTCAGGGAATAGGAAGCTGCTAAGAAAAAATGCAGCAGATTTATAAATGGAACCAAAACTGAAGTTCAACAATAACCAAAATCACAAACTCACTGGATGACCTTAAAACACTAGATTCAACTGTAGAGAAAATTAACGGACTGGATGATAAATCAGAATAAATTATCTGGAATAAAGCACATAGTGATAAAAAAAATGGGAAATATAGAGCAGATAAAGAAGGCCTAAGATACATGCAATCAGAGACCCAAAAGGAAAAGAAAAGAGAATAAGATAGAGGAGAAATCTAAAGAGATAATGACCAAGAATTCTGCAGAACTAATGAGATGTCAATCTAGAGATTCAAGCCTAACAAAGTCCCAAATAAAATAAAAGGAAATCTATACCTTGACACATCATAATGACACTACAGAACACCAAAGTCAAGAGGAAATCTTAAATGTAGCTAATAAAATAAGCTAGAGAACAGTATATAGAACACAGTAAAATCTCCATGTTTGTTGTTTTAAAATAAAAAGGGAAATGATAAGTCACATTAGTGTGACTCTGATTAACTGAGAAGGTTGTAAGGATCAAGGAAGATAATGTATTTGAGAAGTTTTTTAAAAACCATAAAGGTATCTGGAGATTTAAGTGGCAGGGCTTGTATGAAACCTATTTCATTTGTGGTCATTTAACCCTTCTCTGGGCTTCACTTTACCTCTAAAAGAAAGTTGTAGGTGATTACTTCCAAAGTTTATTCCAGCTCAAAGATTACTATATCATTATATCTCTCATTCAGCAGGAGGTGATTCAAGCTATAATATTCTACTGCCTAAAAATGCTAGGTACCATCAGAAAGAATAATAGAAAAATAACAGAAATTATATCCCAAATTATATAAAAAGTCATCCATATCTGGAATACAAACACAAGTGTTGAAATCACTAACATACATAATAACAGAAAAGGACAACTAAAGCAATGATTCTCAATCCTTGCTGTATATTAGAGCCACCCGGAAACTCAAAAGAATACTAATGCCATGGACCCCCTAATTCTTATCTGATTTAAATGATCTGGGGTACAGGCGAGGAAATGAATTTTTTTTTAAAGCTTCTCAGATTATTCTAAGATTGCAGCTAAAGTTGAAAAACACTGAACTAAAGTGACAAATAGTAGGATATGTTTTAAAAGAGTAGAACCTCTATAATCTTTCCAAAATATATTTAAAGATTATAAATTGTCAAGAATATGAATAGAATGAAAAACGAACCTGTTTACAAAATTATACCATACCACAATGGGGTTCACCTGTTCCAAGTTAAAAGGAAGTGGTTTAAAAAGGCCAAATAATACCAAAGATTAGTTTTATAGAGTGGTTGGTAAATGTATATAATTTGTTATCCAAAAAGTCATGCAAGGTTAAGACAAACATATTCAGAGAAATTTATATGTTCCAAACAACAGACACATAGTGGATTATAAAGAAAAGGAAGAACATTTCAAGTATACAGTCAACGTTTTGAGGCTGACCGACGGACAGATGAGGCGAGAGGGTGCCGAAGGGCCGGGTCAGGGCGTCCGTCCCTGCCCAGCCCAGCCCTGTGAGTGAACCCCGCCTGTTACGTGCTCTGGAGGGAGCTCACATCCAGCCTGGGCGCCCAGCTCACGTGACAGACAGGTCACACTGCTGGTCACCCCCTCTCTCTCGGCGAGTCCCCTTGGGGGAGAGAAGGATGGGCTGTGACCACCCACCAGGCCAGGAGCATGGTGGTCGGCTACCCGGGGGAGTCTGCTCCTCCAAGGAACCTTGCCTCTGCTCCCCTGGGCCCAGGGCGGCCCGCCTCGGGCCTGCCTTTCCTGGCCTGAGGGTCCCCGTGGCCTCTCCTGGGCTCCTGGACAATGAGTCCCACCCTGGATCCCACCTGACGGTGCCTCAGGAGGGGACAGGATACCGCAGGGTGGCCCCCACTTCCTCCTGGCCTTCCCTCACTGTGTCCCCCCTCACAGTGGCCCTGATGCTACCTGTCTGGGCGCTCCGAGGGCAGCAGGGAGACTGATTGCTATGGAATGGCAATAATTCACTCCTCCATAAATGTCCCTGAGCGCCACGATCAGACCCAGAGTATTAGACTGCATGGTCCCAGGATGACACTTACATGCTCTAGCCTTAGAAGATTTATGACTGAAGATTCTGCTTTTCTCTGGGGACAAGGAGAGAAATTGGAGCACAAATTTAACATCATGCATTTGATACCATTTATTTATTCGGCCCTTACTTTGTGTTATGTACCAGACTTCTGCTAGATATTTTAAAATATCTCATTTAATTCTCACAAGGTAGTTTATCAGCCTCACCTTACAAATGAGGACACTAAGGTCCTGAGAGGTCAGAATTACGGTAAACATATATTTTTAGCATGAAATAAAATAGTAAGTTTTAAAGCAAAGATTTAAATCCAGGTCTATGCCATGTTGCCTTTCACTGTAATTGTAAATAATAGTTATAATAATAACAAAACATAAACTGTCATTTTAAGTGCTTATTTTGTCCATTTAAATGCTCAGTAGGGCTTCCCTGGTGTCGCAGTGGTTAAGAATCCGCCTGCCGATGCAGGAGACACGGGTTCGAGCACTGGTCCCGGAAGATCCCACATGCCGCGGAACAACTAAGCCCGTGCGCCACAACTACTGAAGCCCGCGTGCCTAGAGCCCGTGCTCCACAACAAGAGAAGCCACCGCAATGAGAAGCCTGCACACTACAACGAAGAGTAGCCCCTGCTCATCGCAACCAGAGAAAAGCCCGCGTGCAGCAACGAAGACCCAAAAGCAGCCAAAAATAAATTAAATTTTTAAATAAATAAATGCTCGGTAAACCTTCACAATAGTCCTATGAAGCTGCTCAGTCAAAATAATTGAGGGCTTCCCTGGTGGCGCAGTGGTTGAGAGTCCGCCTGCCGATGCCAGGGACACGGGTTCGTGCCCTGGTCCGGGAAGATCCCACATTCCGCGGAGCGGCTGGGCCCGTGAGCCATGGCCGCTGAGCCTGTGCGTCCGGAGCCTGTGCTCTGCGTTGGGAGAGGCCACAGCAGTGAGAAGCCCGCGTACCGCAAATAATAATAATAATAATTGAGTCATAATTGACTCCCCTTTTTCTCAAATCTTACAACCTATCGTTCAGCATATCTTGCTAGTTCTACCTCCAAAAATGTATACAGGATCCATTATATTTTGAGTATGTATCACATGTGAATATTATTCACTTATCGCATCACTATTACCCTAGTTAACCTCTGGCTTGGATTATTAAAATAGCCTCCTAACTAGACTTTGATTTATCTCCCCTTTCTCCCCTCCAAGTCTATTCTGGATCCTTGCAAAGGGTTGCATTTAAAGATGGTGTCACTCTTTTGCTCAAAACATTTCAACAGTTGCCCATCTTGCTGAGGTAAAAATAAAGTCCTTACAATGAGCAAGACCCAGTATCTCTGACATCATTTCTTCCATTCTCCTCCTCTACTCCAGCCACACTTGCCTAAACACTCTGCAAACATTCCGAGCATGTTTCCCCTTCCCCCTACTCTTCCCTCTGCCTAGAACACTCTTTCCTCAGATGTCACCTTTTCAGGTCTTTGTTTAAATAACACCTTATCAATAGTAAAGCCTTTCTTCCCCACTCCGCCGTCTCAAGCGCTCCATATCCTCCTTACCCTACCTTATCACGGCACTTATTACCACCCAACGTTTGATGAATGTATTCATTTATTGCTGCCAGTCTTCCCCCACGATTTAAGCTTCATGCAGGTAGGATCTGTTTTAATCGTTATCGTTTCTCCAGTGCCTTAGAACAGGACTTGGTATGAAGTAGGTACTTGAAAACATTTGTTGAATGAAAATATGAACCAATAATGCCAAAACCCAGACTCATAAACATTCCAGCACAGCCTCCATACCATATGCCCTAATACTCAATCATATCACCTTTTTTCATGCAATTCAGCACTTCCAGGTAGACAGCAGAGCCTCCCCTACCACACACAAACTTCTAAATCTAGGAACAATACCTTCTGTTTTTTACTTACATGCTTCTTTCCCAGAAGTCAGTAATTTTCAAATACTGAGCCTTAGGTTCTCATTACTTCATAAATTCTTTCTTCCTGCTAATCTCCCCATTCACTATTAGCCCTCCTCTCTTATGCTAGCCTAAGAAAATTTAAACCCCCCAAATGATAAACTCTGATTCTACTGCATTTTGTTTGTTCTATCACTCCTATTAGACTGTTTCTTTGAAATCATCTAGCACAATGTCTCATACACAGAAAATTCTCTCAAATGTTATGATTTGTATTCTATCTCCAATTCCTTACACAAATATAAAGCTCAATAATAACCATAACCAATCTTTTCCCATGAATTACCTATTCTCATATGAATGGTGGTGGTGAGGCAGGAGGGGGATTGCCAAAAGTAAAAAGAGAATTTCATATTAACCTAGATGGGCAAGGGGGCAAAAAATGTCCAATTTTTTGGCACAATGTGGCCAGTTCCTTACTCCCAAGATCTGAAGGAAGGAGGAAGTGGTGCCGGCAGGTCAGGGAGATGAGAGCTTGGACTGCCTTTCACAACTCTGCCCTGGCAACTTGAAAGAGCAGGACTGACAGGTTCCTGAAGGGACAAATTACACCTAATCTTAAAGGTATTTTTGTTGACTCTAGTGTTAATGACTTAAGCAGAGATTTAAAAATAAAAGGAGGATACCAACTGATCCAAATTTCATTCATTCAATTCTTATTTCCTACTGTTTTTCTAGAAAAATTCCAATGGGAAAAGAAAAAAAAAAAGGACATGGTCAAATTTAATGATGTTGATGTAAAGAAATGATTTTTAAAATATATTTTCAATTATGCTAATAAAAGGGTCAAAGACCACAGATTCCTGTGAACTCTCTCCTTCCAAAATACATACTTGTTCTGTTTAAAAACTATGGCACATTTTCTAAGTTTCTCCATGGATGCTTAATTTAACTGGAGCACAAACCAAAAGATACTGTAAAAATGTAGTACCCTTAATATGATGAGCACCAATGGGAAACCTACCAGAAGTTTAAGATTTGCGATAAATAACCCGGTAAGTAGTAGGTGTATATGTGTATACATTGGGGGAAGGCGTAGAGGGGGCATAACTAAAGAGTAACTACAGTTACAGGTAAATTGAAAAGTTAAATATGGGGGTTGGGGGGAAAGGAGTTGAGATAGGTTGGAAATTCTCAAATTTCCCAGGTAATGAGGTAAGGATTGTTGTTTGTTTTTGAACAAAGTAGTGTGATTTATCTTACATTCCCTAAACTGGATAAGAAATTAAAATTTAAGCAGCTGCATACAAAAATCATTATCCACAACTGTACAACATTAAAGTTAAAGCCTGCCTTTAATACTTCCGTTAAGTCTGAAATCCACAAGCTCACTTATGGAATGCATTGCTAGTTCATTATGAGAAAAATTACAAATTTTTCCCTGACCACTCCATATAAAACAGCTGCCCCTATCACACTCTACACTTGTACCCTGATTTATTTTTCCCATAGCAGCTGCACTGTGGATCAGTATACTATATAGTTGCATTTGCTGACTGTTTGCCTCCCGACTAAAACATAAGCTCTATGAGGGCAGAGGCTTTGTCAGTTTTGTTAATCCCAGGGCCTAGAGGCACAGTATAAGCACTCAATAAATATGCTGAATAAATGATGGCAGTGAAGTTCAAAGAGGTTAAAGGATTTCCTCAAGGTCACAGAGCTGGCAGCAACCACAGCTTGTATTATAACACTTTCTGCTTGCTCCTTCCACGACCACTTCCACTCCACCAAAGCAGCCCGTTCCAGCACATGATTCTATTTCTCCTTTTCTTTTTTTTAAGTGCCAAAGAAAATACATGCTACCCAAAACGGTGACACCGTGGGTAGCATTTTAACTTCAAGTGTTTCACCAACCATAACTACACTCAGATTTCATAAGCATACAGTATTAGCCAGTAAAACAGAAAGGCACAGCCACTCAGAGTTCTTTAAGTTCTTGGTGAAATTGGTGTATGCCTTGGAAGTGCCTTGAAAGTTTTAAGAACAACCATTAAAACCTACTTACCAATTCAGAAGGGCCTGCAAAATATCAGCCTCACTTTCATTCTTCTAAGAGCCCACGATAGCTTCCTCCCTGGATATACTGGGCTGGCCAAAAAGCTCGTTCGGTTTTCAGTAAAAATAAGAGACACATTTTTCTTTTTCACTAAGAACTTTATTGAACAACGCATTCATTAACTGAACGAACCTTCCAGCCAACCCAATACTTTACCTTGCAGATTATGAAAGGAAATGTAATCAACTTTAAAGCCCCTTTTAGTTCCTTTTAAATTACAAGTTAATCTCACAAAACCTTGAACAGAAAATTAACCCTTAGGAAGCTTCAGATTCTGAGAACTGAAAACCATCCCTGAACCATCATCTGACTGTGAAAATCCACGAAATTCATTCAAAATCCACGAATCTAAAACAGCTAAAAGAAACGCGGGAGGGGGTGAGAGAGAAGGAAGAGAAGAAACATTTACATATATAAAAAGGGAGCCGACATTCCTAGTAACACTTTGGCCCAAGAGCAGCATCTTGCCTAAAGTCAAGGCCCCACGGACACAACTTCTGGTCTTCTTTGATCACCTTCCTTACAGACAGGCGCCAACTGTCAACACCTTTTACGAGGACCGTCTCTAGACCTAGGATGGGACTCACTAGGACAGGACATGATTTGCTCATCTCGCAAAACTACTGTCAGCCCAATTAGTAAACTGAAAGGGAAGACCTAAGATGTGGAATGGCAAGAGCGCTGAAATGAGCCTGAGAGTTAAGAGTGGGAAGGAGCAGATGAAAAGGTGCGGGGAGGGTAAACACGCATCACGGGCGGGAGTGGGAACCTGGGTCGAGGAAATGGGGTCGGCGAAAGGCAAAGGTGAAGGGAGGAAGGGGACAAGGTTCTGGGTGGGATGGGCGGGAGCAAAGGGGGAGGGGACGAGCGAGGGCTGAACGGGGGAGGGGGAAGGGTCCGGGGCGGGGCGGAAGGGAGCGAAGAGGCGGGATGAAGAGGGCCAGGCCGGGAGGGTCTTTACCTGCAGCTCCGCCCGCTCCACTTCCCACTGGGCTCTCTCGACCTCGAAGCGGGCCCACTCGTGCTGCAGGAAGTGCAGGATCCCCGGGAGACTGTACTGGGCTCGGGCCGCCCCCGCCGCAGCCGCCCCGTCGCCGGCCGCGGCAGCCTCCGCCAGAGGCCCGAGACCCTTGGCACCGCCGGCGCCCGGGTGGTTGTTGCTGAAGAAGACGCCGGGACCCGCTTGCTCGTCCATGGCGGCCGCGGGAACCGGGGGAGCTGCCCAGGCGCCCAGCAGCGGAGGCAACTGCAGCGGCCAGCAGCGCCTCCTCCTCCCTCCGCCGCTCCCCGCCCACACCCCAGTCAGCAGGGAGCAGCCGCCTGGGCGCGGGGGCCGACCGAGCCCGGGACGGGCCGGGAAATGGGTCAACTGCGGCGCGCGGGCTTCCCGGGGCTTGCTGGGAAATGTAGTTGCGGGGCGTGGCGCCGGCGAGCGCGGCCCGGGCGGCCTGTGGGGTTGCGATCGGCTGGGGCGGGGCCGCGGCCCTGCCCCAGCCCCAGTCCCGCCCATGCCCGCGGCGGAGGGGGCCGCTCCCCGGCGGGGAGCGCGGGTTTCCTCACTCTAGGGGCAGGGCGCTGGCGGGTGGTGCTGCAGTCTCCCTCGCACGCGGAAGTTCTCGGGCGGCGCTCGCTGTTGCACACACACACACACACGGAAGTTATCGCGCTGCAATGCCAGCCCGAGCTGCACATCTTTTAGGGCTTCCTGGTAGTTCTGCTAAGAAACAAGCTCAAAGCGAGCTTCGCCAGTTCGGCAGCTGGACCGGGGTTCTCCAGCCAGCACATTCAGACCTCTCCCTTCTGCTCCGACTTGGGTGATTCTCTGACCCTAGACACTCCTGAGTTCTGTACATTTCCGTATCGCTGTCGCTCCTGCCTTTCTTTTACACTTAGGGTTTAATCAAACCTGTTGCCTGATCAGTTTTCACTTAGAAGGAACTCTGATCATCTCTCTCCTGGACTCAACACAGCAGCTTTCTGCTTATTCCAAATTCTGGTTTGTTGACACTTCATCTGAAACACTACTCCGCTGAAGTCCTTTTCCCTTTGTAGTTAATGTTGCAGTAAATCCTGTAAAAGTTTCGGATAGCCAAGGCTTTGTTATTTCAATCTCGTTTTTTCTTATTCCCGAGCAATTTATAGTCATTTCAGCAAATATTTGACTCTAAGTGCTATCTGTCACTGGGGATATAAAGATAAATGACACTATTCCTGCCATCAAAGGGAGACTGGCAAATATACAGTCAATTCTCACAGTGCCTTAAAGTTAAATTACCTGAAAAAACAAAAGTGCCTTTCTGCTCCCTAGAGCTATCTTAGGTATCCAGGCACTTCTCCCTTTTCACTTGTCGGGTTCCCAGTTTCTTCCACGGTTCATTTGCAAACTGGCGATAGTATTAGCCTACCGAAAGCACACCGAACTCCTTTCTAGTCTTTCTCTCTAAATGTTATCCTCTCCCAAGTCTTTGAAGTTACGTCACTATAAATTCACACTACAGCGATAATGAAAGGAAGGCACCTGAAAAAAACTTAACAAATGAACTTGAAATTAAGCACTTATTTTGTCCCCATAGCAAGTCATTTTGTAATTCTTTTGTGGCCATGAAAAAAATGTAAAGATATAGGCTGGTGAGTGACATGTCAGGGAAGGACATCCTGTCCCTGTGCTCCCCCCTCCCCCTCTTCCCATTGCTACTTGTGGAAAGGACAGGAAACACATTGTATCTAATCTGGTTGCAAAGATGGCTAGCTCTCTCTCCCAGTTATTCAATGTTTCAGCTTTATGAATTCATTCTTTATTGTAATAAAAGTTTAATCCAGGCCTGACCAAATTCCCTGTGTCGTAAATTATTTTGGCTGTAAGCGTCCTCTGAGATACTACCCAGTCCTCTCATTTTACAGTTTAGGAAACTGAAGTCCAAAGAAGTTGAACTTGTTCACAATGAGGCTTTGAGTGAGTGGCACAGTCAAAACTAGAAACCAGAATTCCTGATTGCTAGTTCTGTTAACAGGTTGCCTCCTCTCTTATTTGTCAGATCTATCAGAGTATCAAGGGGACAATAATGCAACAATGGCATAGTTTTTCATCTGAAGGATTTAAGTAATCTTACAAGTTTTGAATGTTAAAAGTTTTTTTTCCCCCTCTAATAGAAGACATGTCTGACAATTCCTTTAAATACATTTATAACATACTATAAAACATGATTAAATTTAATGGTAACTGTTTAAGAACCCATAACACCTTTAGCTAGATTCACCAAGAAAAAAAGAAAGAGGACTCAAATAAATAAAATCAGAAATGAAAGAGGAGATGTTACAACTGATACCACAGAAATACAAAGAATCATGAGACAATTACAAACAATTATATGTCAACAAATTGGACAACCTAGAAGAAATGGATAAATTCCTAGAAACATACAACCTATTAAGACTGAATCAGGAAGAAATAGAAAATCTGAACCAAGCAATTATTAGTAAGGAGGGTGAATCAGTAATCAAAAACCTCCTAATAAACAAAAGTCCAGGACCAGAGAGCTTCAGTGGTGAATTCTACCTAACATTCAAAGAAGAATTAATACCAATCCTTCTCAAACCCTTCCAAAATATTGAAGAGAAGGGAACTCTTCCAAATTCATTTTATGAGTCCAGCATTACTCTGATGCCAAAACCAGACAAGGATGCCACATGAAAAGAAAATTACAGGCCAATATCCCTGATGAACATAGGTGCAAAAATCCTCAACAAAATATTAGCAAAATTCAGTAATACATTAAAAGGATCCTTCACCATGATCAAGTGGGATTTATTCCAGGAATGCAAGGCTGATTGAAAATCTGCAAATCAGTCAATGTGATACATCACATTAACAAAATGAAGAATAAAAATTATATGATCATCTCAATAGATGCAGAAAAAGCACTTGACAAAGTACAACATCCATTTATGATAAAAAACTCTCAACAAAGCAGGTATAGAGGGAATGTACCTCAACATAATAAAGGCCATTTACGACAGACCCACAGCTAACATCATACTAATGGTGAAAAGCTGAAAGCTTTTCCTCTAAGATCAGGAATAAGACAGGATGTTTACTCTTGCTACTGTTATTTAACATAGTATTGGAAGCGCTAGCCAGAGCAATTAAGCAAGAAAAGAAAAGAAAATGCATCCAAAGTGGAAGGGAAGAAGTAAAACTGTCACTCTTTGCAGATGACATAATACTATATCTAGATGCCATCAAAAAAGTTAGTACCAATAAACAAATTCAGTAGCTTTGCAGGATAAAAAAAAAAATCAATATACAAAAATCAGTTGTACCTCTCTATGCCAACAACAAACTATCAGAAAGAGAAATTAAGAAAAGAATCCCATTTACATTTGCATCAAAAAGCATACAATACCTAGGAATAAATTTAACCAAGGAGGTGAAAGACCTGTACACTGAAAACTATAAGATATTAAAGAAAGAAATTGAAGATCACACAAATAAATGGGAAGATATTGCATGCCCATGGATTGGAAGAACTAATATTGTTAAATACTACTCAAAGCAATCTACAGATTCAGCACAATCCCTATCAAAATTCCAATGGCATTTTTCACAGAAATAGAACAAGTATTCCTAATATTTGTATGACACCACAAAGGACCCTGAATAGTCAAAGCAATCCTAAGAAGAACAAAGCTGGAAGCATTACACTCCCTGATTTCAAACTCTATTACAAAACTATAGTAATTAAAACAGTATGGTATTGGCATAAATACAGACATAGATCAATAAAACAAAGTAGAGAGCCCAGAAATAAACCCACACATACATGGTCAATTAACTATAACAAAGGAGCCAAGAATATATAATGGGGAAAGATTGTCTCTTTGATAAATAGTGGTGGGAAAACTGGACAGCCACATGCAAAAGAATGAAACTGGACCACTAACTTATACCATACACAAAAATTAACTCAAGAAGGGTTAGACTTGAACAGGAGGCCTGAAACCATAAAACTAGAAGAAACATAAGTGGTAAGCTCCTTTTTTTAAATTAATTTTTATTGGACTATTGTTGATTTACAGTGTTGTGTTAGTTTCTGCTGTACAGCAAAGTGAATCACTTATACATATACATATGCATATACTACCGTGTATCGAGAAGAGTTCCCTGTGCTATACAGCAGGTCCTTATTAGTTATCTATTTTATATATGGTAGTGTGTATATGTCAATCCCAATCTCCCAATTTATCTCCCCCCCACTTTTGCCCCCTAGTAACCGTAAGTTTGTTTTCTACATCTGTGACTGTATTTCTGTTTTGTAAATAGGCTCATTTGTAACATTTTTTTTTAGATTCCACATATAAGCGATATCATATGATATTTGTTTTTCTCTGTCTGACTGGTAAACTCCTTGACATAGGTCTTGGTGATGATTTTTTAATCTGACACCAAAAGTAAAAGCAAGTAAAGCAAAATCAACAAGAGGGACTATATCAAACTAAAAAGCTTCTGCACAGCAAAGGAAACCATCAACAAAATAAAAAGGCAACCTACTAAAGGGGAGAAATACTTGCAAATCATATATCTGATAAGGGTTTAATATCCAAAATATATAAAGAACTTATACAACTCAACAGTAAAAAACAATCAGATTTTTAAATGGGCAGAAGATGTGAATAGACATTTTTCCAAAGAAGACATGCAGATGGCCAAAACAGACACAGGAAAAGATGTTCAACATCATTACTCATCAGGGAAATGCAAATAAAAACTAAGATGAGATATCACCTCACACCTGTTAGAATGGCTATAATCAAAAAGACAAGAAATAACAAGTGTTGGGAAGGATGTGAAGAAAAGGGAACTATTGGTGGGAATATAAATTGTTGCAGCCACTATGGAAAACAATATGGAGTTTCCTCAAAACATTAAAAATAAAACTACTATATGATCCAGCAATTCCACTTCTGGGTATATATCTGAAAGAAACGAAATCACTATCTCAAAGATATATCTGCATTCCCATGTTCATTGCAGCATTATCTATAATAGCCAAGACATGGAAACAACCTAAGTGTCCATCAAAGGATGAATGGATAAAGAATATGCAGTGTATATATATACAATGGAGTATTATTCAGTCATAAAAAAGAATGAAATCTTGCCATTTGCAACAACATGGATAGACCTAAAGGGCACAATGCTAAGTGAAATAAGTCAGAGAAAGACAAATAGCATGTGATCTCTCTTATATATATATTTAAACACACACACACACACACACACACACCCCAAAAAACCCTAAAAAACCAATCTCATAGATAAAAAGAACAGATTCGTGGTTGTCAGTGGTGGGGGGTAGGAGAAATGGATGAGTGGGGTCAAAAGGTAATAAATAAATAAATATAGAGATAACTTGGACTATCACATATATACAACAGCACTGCTTTAATTCATAGTTTGACCTTATTATAATACCTTTTTGCCTTTCAAGGACTTATTTACACATAAAATAGTATTTATGATCTATCATGTTACAAAACCTTCACTCAGTACACCAAAATATTAAGAGTGGTTATATTAAGGTGGAATTCTAAGAAATTTACTTTTTTTCCCCCCCAAATTTCCACATCTGGTAATATTTCTTTTGTAATTTAACAAAAAACATCATTACTTTTTTTTGTGTGTGTGTGGTATGCGGGCCTCTCACTGTTGTGGCCTCTCCCGTTGCGGAGCACAGGCTCCCGACACGCAGGCCCAGCGGCCATGGCTCATGGGCCCAGCCGCTCCGTGGCATGTGGGATCTTCACGGACCAGGGCACGAACCCGTGTCCCCTGCATCGGCAGGCAGACTCTCAACCACTGAGCCACCAGGGAAGCCCCAAAACATCATTACTTTTAAAAGAACTTCTCGTAGATTTCTTTTGCTCTAAACTGCTTTAAGAAAATAAGGACCATGAATCTCATCACTTCTTCCTATACTGAATCAGCTCCTGAAAATGTTAATTTTTGAGTAGTGAGCTTACCAGTGATTTGTTTTCTCTGTGCCTGTCTGTCACATTTTCTGTGTTCAGCAGGAACTACTTTTTTTAAGTAAATGTTTTATCACATATAACACAGGTACAGAAAACCTCCGAAGTGCTAAGTGAACATCTCAGGGAACTTTCACAAACTGAACAATTGCATGCAACTACCACCCAGAACACGAAACTGAATATGGCAAACCTCTTGGAGTCCTCTCTGGATGTGCATTTTCAGATACAACAGCAAAAATGTTTTTGAATTTCAAAAAAATATCCTGAAAACATTAATAACTAGAAAGGACATGCTATTTGTAATGAGTTAAATCTAAATGTTTTTCCTCACTTTACAACTTTCAAAACCTGGAAATCTTGGACAAATGGTTTAACTTTTTTTAGCGGTAGTTCTCTCATTTTTAATATGAGAATAGTATTTACCTCACAAAGTTATTGTGAAGATTAAATGAGAGAAGAAATGTAAATCCCTTAGCATAGTGCCTGACAATATAATATATACTGAATATGATAGTTTTTACTGTATTACAAGTTCACAGACTAACTGAAAATCATGACTACTGGGGGCTCAATAATTGTTTCTTCTTTTCTCATCCCCTATTCAGAGCTTTAATTCAGCAGAGTTAAAATAATCTTTTAAAAAAAGTAACATCTGTGTTCAACCATGAAGTCTTCAGACCTCAGGGTGTTGCTGCTGGTTTTCTGATTACTTCATTCTGTGATTAATAAAGCCTGTGACACAAAAAGTAGGATTTCCTTTCCAAGCACAGAGAGCAGCTGCTGAAATGTTGATTTATATATTAGTATAACCAGTTTAAAGAGAGAAATTGTGAAACGCTAAAAGGTTATTTAGGTAATTGGAGTGTTTGCTATTTTTTGATTTATATGTGTGTGCTTTATGGGGTGGGGATTATGGTTCCCCAAAATGACAATTCATCTGCTTAAAAAAATTTTTTATTGAAATGAGTGGCTATTAAAAAAAAAAAAACTATCCAAAATGACCAGTTACTTGGATCTCTATTTAAGGCTTAAAGAAAAGCCTTCAAACTGAACTTGATAGCTCTTCGCAAATTCTGGCCAGAAAAAAAGAAGAGTAGACCATTTGACTGTAGAGAGGGCTCTGCTAGGCTGAAGAGAACTTTGGGGCAGAGGAACATGCAATAGCCCACTGTATATGTCTCTTCTACCATCTGCCTGCTCCCTAATTTCTCTCACCTCTTCTTTCTGCCTAATTCATGGGGCCAGCCCCTGCTTCCACCTTTCCTGAGTCTCCAAACTTTACTCCCCAGATTTGAAGTCTGGTAAAGACAGGGCTGGGGAAACAGCCAATCACAAGTTGGGAAACAAGGAATTCTATTATCTGAAATTTTTCTTGGAGTCCAGAAGTTAAATCTACATCACAGTCTTCTGATAGGGTGGGGAAATAGCTTCTATTGTTTACTATAATTATTATTACTATTATTTTTTTGGTTGAAAGTAGTTACCTAATTTCAACTTCAAAATTAAATTTTTTAATTTATTTTAATAAATTAACTAAACAAAATTTAATTTTGAAATTAACATTGGTTTTAAATTTGTAGTGACTGATATTTAGAGAAATAAATACTTAAAATCTAAACTCAGGATTGCTTTAAGAAATCTAAATATCTAACACAGGGAGGCAATAAAATGATAATATAGCTCTGAAGCTGTAGTAAGACTTCTCTTGGAATATTGATGGTGATCAACTGAAGATTCTATTTCTATAAGCAAAGATAAACTATTCTTAAAAACACATTCCTATCCTTTCTCCCCATCAACTCCATCCCTTGCTTCTCTACCCTTCTCTCTTTAAATTTTCCAGCCAATGAAAGTTCTGCTCAACAGATTTTTCTTTTCTTTCTTTTTTTAAAAAAATAACTATGGTGCCCCTATTTCTAAGGCAGGAATTGAATTTCAGACAACTAATGTAATCTTCATTACATAAAAATAACTGTGGGGGGGTGGGGAGAGAAGGACATTTTTATAAGCTGGCTATTCCTGCCAACTATGCAACAGGGACCACTCGTTTCCCAGGTGGAGACTTTTCTCAGCAGAAACACCCTATCTTCATTTAGGCTTGAATTGCTCAGGACAGCACCTCCCACCCCAAACTCCCATCTGATAGTCCAGTCCTTTAACATACATTAAGTCAGTTCTCAAAAGAATTTAAATGTGATATGTTATTTTCTTATAAACATGATGTAGGGGACAAATCTGAGCATCGTGCTAGAAAAATAAGAAAAATGAATGAGGTTAAAGAGGTTCAGTACATTTGTGTTTTAATTTTTGAAGACCATGCGTCCTTAAGTTTTTTTAAAAAGATTTAACTTATTTTGCGTGTGATGCATCTCTCCCTCTACTCTGCAGGCCCTCAATATGCTACTGTTGTTCAATATGTGTTAATTTTAGCACTTCCAGTTGTCCTCTGTGATGGAAAATCCTACCATTATCTATGTTATCTCCTGGCCCAGATTTCCCCCCAGCTGCAGGACATGAAGTAACAAGAGGAGTGGTTTGAACCAGCTCATATACACTTTCACACGAACTCAAAATGTATAACATTACAACCCATGAGCTGATTGTATTCAAGCTTAAAGAGCCAATACATACATTTTCATTACAGGAGAAAAAGATAATTTAAATAATACAGTGTTTAGTATATGGCAATAATCAAATTAATGCTGCAACATTTTTATGAGAATGTAACCAGATTAAAACATGAACGATGAGTATAAACGAGCTAGAATAAGGTGAAATGGAGCTTTTTAGCAAAATTCAAACACCTAATGAAAAAATATTGTAGTGCATTTGACATGCTGAAAGTAGTCCAATACAGCTGACACGAAGTAATAATTGCTCTTGCTATTTTTTACAGCTGGTACTTATTAAGCATTTACTCAATAAAAACAATGCATTTTATATGCATTAACTTGAACCTTACAATGTCCCTATATGGAAGTACCAAGGTATCTTCATTTGACATGTAGGTATACTGCGTATGGTTATAGGATCAGATGAAATAAAATGAGATGAAGTAGGCAGGGGCCAGATTATGCAGGGGCTTGAGGGTACTTTACAGAATTGGTCTTTATGGTAAGGCAACTGAAGAGTTTTCAGCAAGGTATCAGATTTGAATATATAAAGATGATTTTAGGGCTTCCCTGGTGGCACAGTGGTTGAGAGTCCGCCTGCCGATGCAGGGGACACGGGTTCGTGTCCTGGTCCAGGAAGATCCCACATGCTGCGGAGCGGCTAGGCCCGTGAGCCATGGCCGCTGAGCCTGCACGCCCAGAGCCTGTGCTCCGCAACAAGAGAGGCCGCGATAGTGAGAGGCCCGCGCACCGCGATGAAGAGTGGCCCCCACTTGCCACAACTAGAGAAAGCCCTCACACAGAAACAAAAGACGCAACACAGCAAAAATAAATAAAAATTAATAAACTCCTACCCCAAACATCTTAAAAAAAAAGAAATAAGTTGAGCAGTGAAATTAATAAATATAATTCTTCAAACAGATATTCCTTTTATAGATATGATTATAGAAAACTAGAAGTTGTCAATGGCTCAGAAGAGTCTAGAGAAAGTATAAAGATGTACTGGTGACAGGAAAGGGAGAAAGAGACAGAGGGAGAGAAGGCAAAGAGAGAGAGAGAGAGAGAGAGAGAGAGAACCATTGCTACTGCATGATGCAGACTATCCTGAAGTAGGAAATGATGGGAAAAGCCTGGGTTCGAAGAACAGCAGAAAATAGCCAAGGCAGAAACAAACATACTTTATAAATACATAAGTGAAAACCGGTTATGTGTGCAAGAAACAAGGAGATTGGAAAACAGTCTGGCAGTTCCTTAAAAAGTTGAACACAGAGTTCCCACTGAGCCAGCAGTTCCACTCCTAGGTATACACTCAAGCTAAATGAAAATACAGGGTAACGCAAACATTTGTACACAACTGTTTACAGCAGCATTATTTGTGATAGGCAAAAAGTGAAAACAACCCAAACGCCCATCAACTAATGGATAAACAAAATATAATATAAATAGAACGGAATAGTATTCAGCTATTAAAAGGGATGCAGTACTGATGTATGCTACCACATGGATAAACCTTAAAAATGTTAAGAAGCCAGTCACAAAGGACCACATAGTGTATGATTTCATTTATATGAAATGTTCATAATAAGAGAATTGATAGAGACAGAAAGCAGATCAGCAATAGTGTAAGGCTGGGGGGAAGCAGAGAGCTTGTGGGGCGACAGCTAAAGAGTACCAGATTTCTTTTTGGGGTAACGAAAATGGTCACAGCTGACTGTGGTGATGGTTATAGTACATTGTGAACATACTAAAAACGACTGAATTATACATTTAAAATGGGCAAATTGTATGGTATGTGAATTGTATCTCGATAAGTGTTACCAAAAAAAGTCTAAAAACAAGGAGAATAACTTTGGAAAAGCAGGTGTAAAATACAAAAAAACCCTGCAGAAATAGAAGTCAGTAAGAAAATAGGTGAGAACGCACCTATCTGAGATCTAAAGACTAAATGAGGAAGGCAAGGCTGTATTAGATGCCAATCAGTGAGGGTATGAGAATAAGTAGGAGGTAGCAGATGATGAATAGGTATTCCTTTGGAATGTTCAGAAAGGTTCAGTCTATATTACACTGTGTGGTAAAACTTGGTGTTTAAAGTGTGCTAAACACTGTGGCAAACATTCATGTCATCAATTATTTATTTGACGTGGTAAAATTCCCATTGCATGAGAGACTGGCATAACTATAATATTCATTTTTGTATGCCCTGCAGCACTTAGCTTGATGCCTTATACACAGTAGGAACTCAATAAATGTTTGATGAATGAAACTAACCATCAGAGCCAGACTCAAGTCTCTGTAATTACAAAGCATAAGTGAGGCCAAATTTTAGCCATTAAAAAAACCCAGAACATTATTCCACATTTGAAACATTTTAATGAATGTTTAAATGAGTTTTAATTTAGTTAACTAAAATATACACAAGTATAATTTAGTAATCTAATATGAAAGTAAAAAGATCTGTCTGAAAGGTAAGGACTTTCTGAGAAATGCTAAGAAAATGTTAACTTTATTCTTAATAGATACACCGTAAAACCAACACTTCACATTATTTTGGTTACTTCAAAATTTAAATTCAGCTTGCTTTTCAATTAATTTTTTTTATAACAGATGCAGAATATGACCTATTTTTCCCCCTGACAATATCAATAGGCTGCTCAACTACATGATACAATTTTTTTGCATTTAATTTAAAAGACTATGGCTCAGTGTTTAAAAAATGAATTAATAAAAGAGAAACATTATTAGGAAAAAAATGAAAGCACATTTACCACATAATAAAAAAAAAAATCATTCCTTCAAAATCAGAAACCAGTGTGAGCATTATTTCACTTACCCTACTTGGAAGCATATAATTCCTATATACAAATAAAGTAGAACCTATAGACTGGAATGATACAGTGGCTATCAATAATTAGGTGCTAATTGACAAAATAAACAAAAACGAGTGGAATAGCACATTAAAAGAAACTTGTTTTTAGCTTAATTGTTGGTGCAGAATGCACGGCTGGGGCCGGCTGCCTGGCGGCTGCTTTAGCTTTGCTGGCTTGGCTTGCTCGAACAGCAGTTTCCAAACGTACTTTCAGCTCAGGAGCCGCTCCCATTACTGTCTTGAAAGCATGTGGATACAGAGGTCCAATATGCATTAAATTCTGGAGTGCAAACTCATGAAGATCTTTGGAAGCTGTGCTTGCTGAGGCAAAAGAATTTTCATCCAGCAGGTAAGAGATCAAAGTGGGAACTAAAAGAGCAAGTAACTGGACTCCTGCAAATAACAAAGATAAAGTCTGAAGATGATCACAAGTCTGAAAATTACAATAAACCTTTATTTTAAAACTAGGCAATTACTACAGTAGTCTGAATTATAATAAAATCGAAGTAAACGTGCATGATCTAATTTTAGACCTCAGTAATTATTCATAATTAATACTGAATACTTACTAATTGTCCAAGCCATGTTAAGGGAGGAAATCAGGTTTGATTTCCTGTTGAGATTATATATTTTGCATTTATATTAATTTGTTTTATTAAAAAAATACTGGCTAAAAGGTTAAAAAGGAATGAACACTTTATAATTGTCATCTGCTAAAATGTATTTTGAGAATAAAATTATGAAAATTTTAAGGGTATTCCAGAATAGGGAGGTTGGAGAATAGAGGGAATAGGGAACAGAAACCTGAAGCATTCATTAGGAGGATACCATCAAAGGACTGAGTGAATGTATACGTTAATGTGATGGCAACCATCTCCCTTCGGTTTTTGTTTTGTTTTGTTTTGTTTTTTTGCGGTACGCGGGCCCCTCACTGCCACGGCCTCTCCCGTTGCGGAGCACAGGCTCTGGACGCGCAGGCTCAGCGGCCATGGCTCATGGGCCCAGCCGCTCCGCGGCACGTGGGATCCTCCCGGACCGGGGCACGAACCCGTGTCCCCTGCATCGGCAGGCGGACTCCCAACCACTGCGCCACCAGGGAAGCCCTCCCTTCGGTTTTTGCATGGCACTTAGACTCAGATTTAGTTTTAATTTTTAAAAAATGACAATTGCTTATTCTACCACTTAGAAGTCTTGCTATAGTACAAAACATCTGTTATCTGAGTGAAGCAGTCCCTTAAAAAATGAAGAAATCGTGATGGTGCTTATTGTTGATGTAATTCACTAATAATAAATACTAGAAATTGGTTGGAGAACTGAAGCTACACTGCTTTGGTTATTTCATACCTTAAATTAATTGACTCTTAAATGGAAAATTAAAGAGTTATTCATTTAATGAACCTTGTTGAAGTCTAATTAACTATCAAACTATATTTAATTTCATGAATAATACATAAATATATTCTGCTGTTAAAAGAATTCAAACAACAGAGAATTACTTGAAAAAGTAGAAGACTCTCTTCCCTACCTAAATTAGGGCACTTGTTCAGGACCTGATCCCAAGAGTCAACTCAACTCAAACATATTTAAATACTGACTATGCAAAAGTCAATAAGCTCAGTGTTAAGATTACAAAATGAATAAGATTTAGTCCCCATGTTTATGGAGTTTAAGTGAGTAAAATAAAAATAAAGATAAAATTATGTTGAGTTACCAAACACAGGCCATGATGTCAGTCATAACATTTCTACCCAAATAATCTGTTAATACCTAGTTTCAACTAAACTTATCAACTCCTCCCAAACAGCTCTTCTTCCTGACCTTTCCAGTTTTAACGTTGCTTCCATGCTTCTTCCAGGTAACACAGTAATATTTGGCTCTCTCTTTCTCTTGTCCCCCTAACCAGTTACTCGTCAAGTCAGAGCAACTTTTTTTTTTCATAATCGCTTCTGTATTCTTCTCTTCCACTGTAATAGTTCTGGATTATTATTTTATAGGTAAGCTATCAGCAATAGCTTTTAAAAGATCTCTACTACCTTTCCAATTTTGTGTGAAATTCTTTCAAGAGAAGAGGAAAAATTTTATGATAGAAAAAACTGACGTAATTTTTATCTGGAGAGTAATCTAGCAATATATATTAAAAGCTTTAGAATGTGCATTCCTTTTGGCCCAGTAATTTCACTTAAAAAAATTTACCTGATAGAAATAATTTAAAAATGTGTGCAAAGATACCTGTACAAGAATACTCATCTCAGACTTCTCTGGTGGCGCAGTGGTTAAGAATCTGCCTTCAAATGCAGGGGACATGGGTTCAATCCCTGGTCCGGGAAGATCCCACATGCCGCTGAGCAACTAAGCCCGTGAGCCACAACTACTGAGCCTGCGGTGCCACAACTACTGAAGCCCGCATGCCTAGAGCTCGTGCTCTGCAACAACAGAAGCCACCACAATAAGAAGCCCACACATCGCAAAGAAGAGCAGCCCCTGCTAGCCACAACTAGAGAAAGCCCGTGCTCAGCAACGAAGACCCAACACAGCCAAAAATAAATAAAATAAAATAAATTTATGTAAGAAAAAAGAATACTTATCTCATTTATGATCTTGAAAAACTGGAAACAGCTTAACATTCAATCATAAGGTACTAGTTTAAAAAGTACAGTCTTTCTGTAATAATTAAGTCATATTTTTTAAGATAAATTTTAGATTGTGATGAAATTAAGATTTAGCAGGGAATAAAGAGGAGTAAGTGTTAAGTTGCATACGTCTCTGATTAAATGGATGTATGTGGTAGTTCTTCATTAAATTAAATAACAGCAATTTAAAAATTTCAAATTCTGAGGTATTTTAATAATGATGTTTGGCATCATTAATGCTAATCTGGTCCTATTTGTCCTATTTGTTAAAAAGCTTTTATACCTCTATTATGAACACCAAAATGTATTATTTTAAAAAATCTATTAGGCAGCCATATTTTCCCTGGTTCTTAAAGAGTACATTTCTAGAAAATAAAACAATCTGTGGGTTCAAATGCCATCGGTAATTTAACCTCTTGCTCTTAAAAAATAAACATAAATCAACTCAATTTTGTTAGCATCACGAGCAAAAACATTAATCTTTCAGATAGTAACCACCCTTAGTAAACTTACTGTTGCAATGGCCTGTGTCAAATAGCAAAGAAAATTTATATATAATACAAATATTCATTTTAGACTAGTGGCTTTTTAGAGGAAAATACTTACTGTTATGTTCTTCCCCAAGAGCAACCAATGTTTCAAGAACTTTGATTCCTTCTTGAACAGCTAAAAGTTCTGTATTACTGGCTGGTCTGTTTCTTTCAACAGCTTTTAGCTTTTCAACCACTATTGGAGCTAATGAATGGATGTAGGGGGTTGAAAGGGCACGATTGGAATGCTGAAAGACTGAGAGGAGAAGCTGGTAACATTTGGCTTGAACCTACACAAGAAAATCATTTTATTAATTTACATGTGTGACAGTTCTTATCTGCTCTACAATCACACTGCATCCTAATACATACTGAAAACAAGCAATACTGCAGGATGAAAACAGAAATGTGGGAAGAATTAATGCCATTTCTACTTACAGAAATGGAGTAATAAAACTTCCAACATGCTAACTAAATAAAACGGAAAAAAATTAATCCAATAAACATTCCTTATACGTTAACTCCCAAATTACCACTGCTAATATAATTTGTGTATTTCTATAGTGTATAAGAAATTAGAGACCGGGAATACTAATTTGTGTTTTTAATTCTTTCTTTAATTTACAAATCTCCCTCCCACTTTAACCTAATATATTTAGTATGGAAGGCTAATATTTGACGGATGCCAAACAAAGCTATAAAAATATATTACTTAGACACCTCTTAAACCAATTTAAGTGTTCCAGGCCTAGAAAATAAGGTCTCAGTGGCTCTACTTTAGATTAGAAAGACTTCATGTTAGTAAGAAACAAACAAACAAAAAAAGGAAGGTCCATCAACACACGAATGTACATGAAAAATATTGAGGGGAAACTGTTTCAGTGCTTTGGTGGAAGAAAAGCTACCAAACGTTGCTGGACATAAAAAATGCCTGGGGAATATTTTTAAAATACAGATCTGTGGACCACACTTCCGGAGACTCTGGTTTAGGAAGATAATGGTAGATGTAACTAAATTGCTTTTTTTCCTGATGTGCAGCAGGTTTGAGAATCAGTAGTTTAGACACTAACACTGTAAAAAAATAAAACTTATTTTCTAGAAAACAGAGTTTCCAATAGGCCCATTAAAACATGTTATAATATATATTTATCCTTTAATGGTGTCATTAAGTAAACAGTGAAAAACAGAAGCACATAAGGTCTCTACCAATATAGGCCAGGGTTGAGCAAATATTTTAGATACTGGGCAATTTCTGTAGATATAAATAAACATATACATGTCTCTCCTAATGCTTAAACCAGTGATCTTTTCCAGTTTTCTGTTGAAAAGTCGTATAGCAAATACTTAAGTTTTCATTTGATGTATCACAAATTTTAATGAATCAATCTGAAACTTTCTTGATAAAGTGGAAGGTTTAACACTATGTTTTAAGTGTAACTTACCCATGGGTCACATGAATTTAACGCGTTTTTAAATCTGTTCATGCAGCCATTCTGCAGTGACTGGACTCCTATTATTTCACTGCCAGCAGACCACAGGAAGAGTGCAATTGCTGTTAGCATGCTTACTTCATCAGGCATAGGCATAGAATCTTCTGAAATATATGAATAATGAAATGTTGACACATATAAAAAATGAAAGCAATATGCTGTTCCTAAAATGTTTTGAAATTCTGAAAAAGAATAAACATATGTATATGTATCACTAAATCACTTTGCTGTACACCTGAAACTAACACAACATTGTAAATCAACTAAACTCCAATATAAAACAAAAATTTTTTAAAATCTAGGGCTTCCCTGGTGGCGCAGTGGTTGAGAGTCCGCCTGCCAATGCAGCGGACACGCGTTCGTGTCCCGGTCCGGGAAGATCCCACAGGCCGCGGAGCGGCTGGGCCCGTGAGCCATGGCCGCTGAGCCTGCGCGTCCGAAGCCTGTGCTCCGCAACGGGAGAAGCCACAACAGTGAGAGGCCCGCGTACCACACACACACAAAAAACTTTCATTCTTGAACAATAACCCTCTCTCTCTTTTTTTTTATATATACAAATTTATTTATTTATTTATCTTTGGCTGTGTTGGGTCTTCGTTGCTGCACGTGGGCTTCTCATTGTGATAGCTTCTCTTGTTGCAGAGCACGGGCTCTAGGCACAAGGGCTTCAGTAGTTGTGGTTTGCAGGCTCTAGAGCACAGGCTCAGTAGTTGTGGCTCACGGGCTCTAGAGTACAGGCTCAGTAGTTGTGGCGAATGGGCTTAGTTGCTCCACAGCATGTGGGGTCTTCCAGGACCAGGGATTGAACCCATGCCCCCTGCATTGGAAGGCAGATTCTCAACCACTGTGCCACCAGGGAGGCCCTGTATCAATGTTAAATTGCCTCAATTTGATAATTCTTCAGTGGTTATGTAAGAGACTGTTCTTGTTCTTAGGCTATCTGTGAAGTATTTAGGAGTAAAGAGTCATGATGCCTTCAATGTATTCTCAAATGGTTCAGCAAAATTAATAATATCAACAATAATAATATGTGGATTATAGAAAAAATAAAACATGCAGCAAATGTTAACAATTGGTGAAATCTAGAAGGGTATGCTGAAGTTCACTATATTATGCTTGTAACATTTTAAAAAGTTTGAATCTATTTCAAAATTGAAGGTTTTAAAAATGAAAAAAAATATTATAGCAATCTTAAGAGTGATTCATTACATCCATGGAGGGGTGTGTGTGTGTGTGTTACACACATACATTGGCACATTTTTTAAAGTGGAAGTCTCAGATTTTATAATAAGAAATATGATTTCCATAAAGGAAATTCTCTATTACAAAACTCTTCTTGTAAAGCAAGAAATTCTGCTTGCCTGGCTTACAAATACTATAAAATACACCCATGGCTTTGATCCCTACTTCATACTGACTGTGCCTACTGAGAATTCAGCTCTGGACAGGTTAGCTTAGGCAATTTAATTATCTTATCATATACCTTTAAATTTATCTAACATGAATGAACTTGGATAAAATATCAAAACCTTCTCTTATAATTGACAATTTAAAAAACATGATTATTGATTATGGACACCCCCATGAAAACTGAAACAATATATTTTTAAACGCATTCTTAACTACTTTTTCTTGTTCTATCAACGTACACATATATACATTTACATTCATATACAATTATGGCATTTAATGTTTCTTTAGTTTGTTAAAAATCTATGCTAAAAAGAAAAATATTAACTCATGATAAAGCTAAAATAGTTTTAGTAACATTAATAAAACTAGTTAAAGTTTTCCCTTCCAAAATTAATACTAAAAAATTTCAGGTGATATAAGTAGTACATAGTTTGTTTAAAATATAACAAGCGTATGGGAAAGAAAATAAAACTTGTAATACTACCATCTAGCGATAGTTTAATTTCTAGGTTTTTGATTAATTTCTTCTGGTCTGGGTTAGTTTTTTTATATATAATTATTTATAAACATGATTTTTAATAGATATAATGGATATATAATCCAAATGAGTATACCATGATATATTTAATATTTTTCCCACTGCCAGATAGTTATATTTATCACTTTCGTATTTTCATTATTATAAAGTAGACTGTGATAAATAACCTTGAACACAAGTTTTTGATCAATAAGGTCAGAGTATGAATTCTTAAAGGCTCTGTGTGTATTTTGCAGAATTGATTCCCTGAAAGTTTAAACTGTATTAATTCCCTTCAGCAAAGTATGAAAATGTTCTCCTGGTATCAATTCCACCTGTACATACAATTTTTTAAAATCAGTTTTACAGGTAAAAATTTATATTACTTTGTTTTTGTTTGTATTTTTTTGCTTATATAATAATGTGGCTAACTTTTTTATATACTTGGTGGGCATCTCGATTTCCTTTTTAATAATGCGTGCTCTTTCCTTCTTTCTTAAAAGACTTCTTTGTACATTAATGATATTAACACTGACATAAATATTATTTTCAGTTTTTGATCTTTTTTTTCAGTTACCTTTTATTTAAAAAATTTTTTTCTTCCAGTTTTATTGAGATACAATTGACACACAGTACTATGTAAGTTTAAGGTGCACAGTATAATGATTTGACTTACATACATCATGAAATGATTATCACAAGTTTAGCGAACATCCATCATCTCATACAGATACAAAATTAAAGAAATAGGAAAAAAATCTTTTTCATTCTGACAAGAATTTTTAGGATTTATCAACCTTTTTTTTTTTTTTTTTTTGCGGTACGTGGGCCTCTCACTGTTGTGGCCTCTCCCGTTGCGGAGCACAGGCTCCAGACGCACAGGCTCAGCAGCCATGGCTCACGGGCCCAGCCGCTCCGCAGCATGTGGGATCCTCCCTGACCGGGGCACGAGCCCGTGTCCCCTGCATCGGCAGGCAGACTCTCAACCACTGCACCACCAGGGAAGCCCTCAACCATTTTTTAATGCCGTTGTTTTTGACAGGTAGATGTTAAATTCTATAGTCCAATACACTGATATTTTCCTCTGTGATACTTACCATTCACTTACACTTACATAGTCCTTTGTCATTCTGACATAAAGGAGTCACCTATATTTTATTTACCTATTTTAAAAATTTTACATTATCATTCTAACTTACCTCGTATTTACTTAGAGTCATGATATAAGGGGAGAGAATAACTGGAACTGATATCTGAAATGTCTAATTGACACAAACCATTTGAAGAATAATGAATGTGCCCTTATCATGTATTATATTCTCATGTGGATGAATGTCTGTTTTAAAACAATCTGTTCTGTTTCATTGCCCTATCTGTTCGTTCTTGGGCCCACTCCACAGTTTTAGATACTGTGGAAATGTTTTAATAGACAATATGGCAAATCTTTAATTATTATTCTTTGTTTTCAATCCTTTCACATTTACAACAGAAATAAAATGAAAGAAAAAGTCAAACACAGAAGAAAAATGGACAAAAATGTGAATAAGCATTTCCCCCCAAATTAGACACAAACATGAAAAATGCTTATACTCACTAGGAAAATGAGAAAAGCCAATTAAAACAGTAAGATAGTACATTTTACTTATCAGATAATGAAATTTAAAAGTCTGAAATACCATGTATTGGTGGGGATCATGCACTGCTAGTAGAAGTGCAAATTCATACAGCTACTTTGGAGAACAATTTGGCAATGTCTGATAAAATTAAAATGTGTCATCAATTCCACTTATAGGGGTATGCCCTAGAAAATCTCATAGCACAAAGCACATAAGGAATTTATAAGGATGTTCACTGAGACAATTTTTATAATTGGGAAAAATGAGAAATAGCAAAAATATCCATTGTTAGGGGAATGAATAATAATTGATAAATTTAAGTGATGGACAACTATATAGGAGTTCAAAACAATGTATAAGAGTTTTATATGCATACATCCTTTCTTTTTGGGGAAACCTCCCAAAATGTATATAAGTGCTAAGACAAGGGCATTCAGAGTCAATATCCAGAATGGGGAACTAAAAGTTCACATCTGAAAGATGGGACTAAACTACCTCTCTGAGTTGATTCAGTGTTACAGAGCAGTTTTCTGATGAGCTCATTCAATTAGTTATTAGGGAAGAGATATCCTAATAAACTTAAAAAAATTTAAAACTGATTAGATTACCTGGTTGAGAATATTCTAGGATGCATGCCAGAGTGCTACGAATTAGAGCTGTCCACTGTTTCTGAGTGTCCTCAGTTTTGGCCATTGAAAGTGTCACAATACTTTTGATCCCTTGAAGAGCTGCACTGACTGGTGGAGGAACCTGATTATCTGCAGACTTTATCGCTGTGTCTTTCAATATTCTTGCAATTAAAAACAGAATCGTGGGCAGGACTGTCATACAACCTGAAATAAACACAAATCAGATTGCCTCGTAATTAATAGTTCCCATATTATAGTTATTTCAATTGTTTATATTTTTTATCGTTTAATATTATTTCTTTTCCTTGTATTTATACAAAATTTACTGCATTATTATTACTATAATTCAATGTTTGGAAAAAAAAGTCACAAGTTATTTCAAAGGAAATATTTTCTTTCTTTTCCCAGCTTGCCTTGTTTTTATTACTTCTAGTATTTCACTTATTTAATAATCATGCCCTTCATAATGAAAATAAGGAAGGAAGGTAGAAAAACAGAAGGAAAACCATACCAAATACTTTGAGAAGTACCTGAGAAACTTGGTGAATCATGTAGAAATTTCACGACAAGTAATCAATCTCATTGTACTAAGTGAGCCTTAGTACTAATTCAGTCAATGTAGTAACTAAGTCAGGAAACAGGTAAGAAGACTATACAGGTAAGCCAAAAAGAGACGAAAGAATCCTAGGATTTGTAGCTGAAAGAACTTTAAGATAATCAAATCAACCACCCACTTAATGAAAGACTCCCTTCACCACTCTGACATGCAGCCACTGTAGTCTGCCTAACAACTTCAATGATGGAGAATTCATTGTTTTCATAACTGTAGGCTTGTGTTGAACTGAAATTCACCTTTATATATCCTGATACCATTTCTACCTTCTAGATACAACAGAGGGAAAGTCTACTTTTCCATCCACTAGTTCTTAGGTGTCTGCAGACAGCTATTATCTTTTTCAGCTACAATTTTTTTAGTTGCTCCTTAAAGTTGGTTGTCACTCTCCTCTGACATTTGTTAGTTTGTCAGTGTTGCTCAAGAGTAGCAACCAGATCAGAAAATAAAGGGTTTAGTAATTCCACTTTATGTCTATCTGCTAACATTCGATTTCTTCCCTCAAACTGTGGTTCTACCTCTTTGCTGAAGTTTGTTTGACATGTATCTGAAAAGGGTATCCTGGGTTTTTGACTTCTTAAATCTTCAGTCTTTTTTTTTTTTTTTTTGCGGTACGCAGGCCTCTCACTGTTGTGGCCTCTCCCGTTGTGGAGCACAGGTTCCGCACGCGCAGGCTCAGCGGCCATGGCACACGGGCCCAGCCGCTCCGCGGCATGTGGGATCTTCCCGGACCGGGGCACGAACCCGTGTCCCCTGCATCGGCAGGCGGACTCTCAACCACTGCGCCACCAGGGAAGCCCTTCAGTCTTTTTTTATAGGTTTCTAAAGGTAAACAAACCCTTAAAAAAAACCCTACTTCTCTTTTAAGATTTAAGAGGAAAATAAATCATAATAGCACTTAAAATCAAAGGCAACCTCATCTCTAATACAGTATAAGACATTTCCAAATAGTGATTAATACCGTACCAGCAGGTGAACAAAGGGACGGTAAGTCAGAGAGTATGGTAACTGTGGCTGCCACCAAACGAGCACTTTCTTCTGACAGTCGAGTTTTAGTGGCTATGTGACTTGGAGAGTCCGACATCTTGGTACTGAGATGCGGCATGTGCCTCACTAAAATGAACATCAACAGCTCCATAGTTGCAAACACAAGAGATTTTCCAGGAATAAGACCACCACTGTCACCTCCTTCTCCTAATACAGGACAGGACTCTTTTTCCATATCATCTTCATCTTGGGTAAAAGAAAATTTGGTGAAATTCTCAGCAAACAAAATAAAAAATAGTAGATGAAACAACACAGTAAGTATACTTAATAAATTCTTTCAAAAGAATTTACAACTATATGTTTAACTGATGCCATATGTCTTTCTCAGAATAATTCCTGCCTGACTAGAATTCTGTTTATTTACCTCTCCTTAAAAGTAACGGACAATTCATTTTTTACTTTGAAAAATTTTATTAGGTAGTTTTTATTAGGAATGTATTTCATAATAGGAGTAACACATATGTTAGGCTGAAACGTGTGAAGTTGCCCCTTTTGAAGGTGAAAGATAGCTGAATATGAGCAATTCCATTTACAACATGCTAATGAAAAGCAAAATCAATTGCAAAGCTTCTAAATGTATGGTTAAATTTTTTAATTAACAACTTCCTGGTATTAATATTTTAAAAATTAGAGTACAAAGAAATCTACTTCAATGTTAGTGTAATTTCTAGTGCTTACTTAGTGTGTTTCTTTTTTCTTGCAAATAATCCTGAGCAGCTCTTACTATCTGTTGTACAACTCCAGTCACCAGCAGCTGGACGGATGGTGGATTCCAGGTCAGTAGGAGGCGGTGTAAAACACTCAGCAACTCAACACCAATCAGCTATTATAAATTAATACAGAGAAATTAATTTTAATTTCAAAGGATACATTTATATTATTAAATCTAAGAAAATATACATGTAAAAATAAATTTGGTAGCTAAAATTAATATATTGGACTATGCAGCAAATATTATAACAATCTTGAAATAAGGTCATATTTTATCTGAACATATTTTCAGTCAAAAATTACTTTATTATGTACTTAAATAATTTTTCCATTTAAAAATGGTCATTCTCCTATTTCTTTTCTCTTTAGGACTAAACAATGTTGCTAGCATCCAGTGCCACTACAATTTATGATTTCCAACCTAAGTACCCAAGAGTAGTCTACCAGAAATTCTAGGCATTCTGGTAAGTTCCTCTCAGATTCATCTCAGAACTATTACAAACTTCTACCGCTTACTACTCACTTTAGAAAGTCTCTTACAATCTTCTACATCAAACCCATCCGATGAACCCACCTCAAATTTCAGAGGGAGAAAAAAATTTAACTGCAACCGAAGCCACCTTTACCTCTTTCCTTAAGATCAAGTGTCCAGCCCCTGCCCAAGACTGATTAATCTTTCCTCATATGCCTGCTACCCCATCCTGTTTAACTTCCCAAGGATTCTTCAGGGACATCAATCATACCCCGTATGTTGTCAGCCTCGCTCTCTAGCTAAGCTCCTCTTCCCCAGGATAAGAATCTGCTCAAGTCCTTCCTACCTAATTTCCCCCCACACCTCAAAAAACCTCTCAGATCCTTCCATCTGCCCCCATGTTCTCTTCTGTCTCTGTCTTGTTTCTTCCTTTCCCAGACCGAATGCTGCCACTTCCTTCACTCTCTAATTTACTCCTCGATCTTCTATAATCTGGCTTGATCCACCTGAGAAAACGCTATGCCTGAGGTCACCAGTAACCTCCATGGGACTCTTTTTCTGTCCTTATTTACTGGATTCTGTCCCTTTTGAGACTGTTGTCTGTCCTTGAAACTCTCTCATCTTTGATAACTCTGTTTTTGTTTTTGTTTTAAACTGGCATCTGGTCTTTATTTAGTCCTATGCCCTGTGCTGTGGATTTAGTGGTCATTAACTCAGACTTGGATTCTGGATTCTTTTGGTTCTCCTCCTTCCTCTCTAGTAGTCTCCACTGCTGATTTATTTCCCTCATCTCAATCCTTATTTGCTATTTATCCCTAAGGTTCCAGTCTTGGCCCTCTTTCCTTCTTCCTTTATTCAGTTTTCCGAGGCCAGTGGACTCATTATCTCTCTGGAATTATGAAAATGGCCTCATAATTGACCTCCCTCCTCCCTTTTCATGTCTTAAAAATCAACCACTACAAGATTGATGGGGTGATCAAATTTATGTCTGCTGTATTTCTGGAATACACATTTAACCATGTCATTCTATCTACTACATTTACAATCAGTTATTTTGGTTTTAACATAATGTTAAATTTTATTGGTTTGACCATTTGAAAACAACCCTCAAGTTTCTTGCAGTAATCTGTAGTTTAGCTGAGGCACAGCTTCAGGCTACAAGGCTGGGGTACAAGAAGAGTTCATCAGTGAGTGAAGCTTGTAATCACACAGCACATGCTTTGTTTTGTTTCATTTGGGGTTTTTTTCCAAGCAGCACCGTGTGCAAAACTAATTTTGATATAATACAATAATGAGAACTTTGCTTTTTATCTGTCTGTGTTTTATGGAAAATTATCCCAAGTGATACCATTTGGTAGTATGGTGTTCAAAGAAATGGTTATTATTACGAAAATAAAATTCCTAATTAAAAAGAATAACAAATCCAGTGGTAACTTGGCTCTGTAATATGAATAAAATCCTCTAAATATTCCATACATAAATTAGAAAAAGCAATTCATTAAACTTTTTAAATAAGTACTTGAGTCAGCACATAAAAATTTCATTAAATGAGAGATAAAACGTAATCATTTAAAAGTGACAATTTATTTAATAGCCTTATGAATCACTTCAGCCCTTTATTAGTAGAATCATTAACTGGGACTGAAGCCATCCTTTATTTATTTAATTTAATTTATTTTTTTGTCTGCACTGGGTTTTCATTGCTGCGTGCAGGCTTTCTCTAGTTACTGTGAGCAGGGGATACATTTTGTTGTGGTGCGCAGGCTTCTCGTTGCAGTGGCTTCTCTTGTCATGGAGCATGGGCTCTAGGCATGCAGGCTTCAGTAGTTGTGGTGCATGGGCTCAGTAGTTGTGGCTCATGGGCTCTAGAGTGTAGGCTCAGTAGTTGTGGTGCACGGGTTTAGCTGCTCCGCGGCATGTGGGATCTTTCTGGACCAGGGCTCGAACCCGTGTCCCCTGCATTGACAGGTGGATTCTTAACCACTGCGCCACCAGGGAAGTCCCTGAAGACATCTTTTAAATTTTTAGTTTTACTTGACTGCTGATGAACTGATCAAAGAAGGTAGTGATGATCTCCAGTCTAGCTGTGCCTGGTCATCCAACTTTCAATATAGGGTCTTAAAGCCAAAATGCTGAATGCTTATTATATAATATTTATTTCATATGTGAGAAAATTATCTTAAGATAAATATGATGTATACAAAGCATAAATTATCTATTATAGAAATATACTGTACCTGATCTTCTGCAATATGGATTCGGGCATAAGGAGAATCTAGCAAGGTGTGTAAGGCCTGTAGACAAGCTGTAACATGTTCAACAGGCTCCTCAGGTCTTGGGGAACAAAGGAACTGTATACTCACGCCTGCAATGTACAAAATAAACACACAGGTTTGTTAATATAAAACACTTTGTTGCTTTGACACCATTTTTGTCCCACTTTCACCTACTTATTTTTTTTACAGATTACTTTTAACATATATTAATGCCTTAAAGTCAGTTCAAAATGATTGTCAAAATAAGCAGCCAAACTTAACACAGGTTGTACCTCTGCAAGGAGGCTAATAATAACATTGGAAGGGGATGGGGGAGTTCCAAGGTCATCTTGATTAAGAAGTTAAAGATATTTAAAAATAATACATTAAGAATAAATTTATGAAAATTATAAAATTAATTCTCATTAAATGAGTGACAAATTCTTAAGTGTTAAAAGAGCATCTATAAAGCAATTATAAATAAGAATTATTCAAATTTGCTTTAACTTTACATTTTATTATTTCCTTCTGAGGCAATTTGTTAAGTGCCAAGTAAAAAGAAAAGTTGTTGAAAACAAAAGTTTACTTTTTTCCCTTGAAAATTATTCAAATTGCTCTGTGAGTGAACATGACAATTTTTAAAGAGTAGTTTTTAATAATTAAATTTTAAATAAAAAATTCAGTTACTTTAGAAACTGTGCTAAAAATCCTCTTTTTACTATCCCTTCTCTGAACTATACTATCACAATTTTTTCCATAGCATTAAAATGAAAGACATGAAGGAGTTCAAAACATGCCACACCAAAATATACCTTCTTGGCTGAAGGCATTTGAGAAATAGCAGATGCAGGCAGGGCTCTCTGTCCCCTTTTCTACCTGAAAGCAGGTCATAAAATTTCTCATGAGAAAGGTGCCCTCTCTGTACTAGGGAGAAAACATTCTTACCACCAGAGACTGGGAGTCGATGTTGAAATAGACCTGTCCAAACAAAACTACTAAAATAAGCCTGATCTTCCATTAGTTTCCCCCGTATATTTTCTAGTTACTGTTCCACAACTTACCACCCCTAGCCCAAACCCCTCTGTCTTGTCATACCCTCACAATTTATTTTTTTTAATTAATTTATTTGTTTTTGGCTGTGTTGGGTCTTCTTTCTGTGCGAGGGCTTTCTCTAGTTGCGGCAAGCGGGGGCCACTCTTCATCGCGGTGTGCGGGCCTCTCACTATCGCGGCCTCTCTTGTTGTGGAGCACAGGCTCCAGACGCGCAGGCTCAGTAGTTGTGGCTCACGGGCCTAGTTGCTCCGCGGCATGTGGGATCTTCCCAGACCAGGGCTCGAACCCGTGTCCCCTGCATTGGCAGGCAGATTCTCAACCACTGTGCCACCAGGGAAGCCCCTACAATTTATTCTTGCTTGTGTAAAACTATACAATCTTCTGGACCTAACGGCTTCTTCAGGTCTTCATTTTCCTTCTAAAGACTCCTGTGTACATGTAAAAATATTAAATAAATTTGTACGCTTTCCTCCTGTTAATGTGTCTTATGTCAGTTTTATTCTTAAGCCAGTCACAGATCTTAAGAGGGTAGAAAGAAGTTTTTTCTCCCCTACAGATACACATTTTCAGAAGTGATACATCTTGAAATACATTAACATGGCTCACCTACCTAAAATCAGATGCATTCTGTCTTTGTTAATTTCTGGCAAAGATTTAGCACTAGGCGTTGCTCCTGATGCTTGGTTTAAATTGATGGGTGTAGAACGTTTTTGTAAACCTGCTATTGCTGCCGCTTCTGCTGACTCTGAACATGTAAATCCTGTGCTATTTAACCAAAGTGCCACTGCATGGAGAATTGGGGCCCAGGAATTCCGATAGTGAAGTCTAGCTGTATCAATAGTCTCAGGAGTATAAAATGCTCCACCTATAAAGCAATCAAAAACATTACTTCTATTATACTCATTTATCAACAACTACCTTAAAAAATAACCGTTACATACAGTCTTAGTCCATTTGGGCTGGTATAAAAAAATACCACAGACTGGGTGGATTATAAACAACAGAAATTTATTTCTCATAGTTCTGGAGGCTGGAGGTCCGAGAGATCAGGGTGCCAGCATGGTCTGGTGAGGGCCCTCTTCCTGATTCATAGCCAGTGCCTTTTTGCTGTGCCCTCACAAGGTGGAAGGGGCCAGGGAGCTCTGTTGGTTCTCTTTTACAAGGGGACTACTTCCACTTCTAGGGGCTCCACCCTCATGACCTAAGCACCTCCCAAAGGCCTCACCTCCTAATTCCATCACAATAGGGATTAGGTTTCAACATATGAATTTTGAGATGACACAAATATTCAGATCATAGCACATATAAAAGAGCAATTTGGCAAAGAGATTCTTGTACAGAGTTATCAAAACTAACGTCTTTCCTGCAGCTGCTGACCTGGAGTGCCTGTCACTTCCTCGCTGATATTAGGGTTTCCAGCCTTTTTGCTGCACATGCTGATGCCTCTGAATGCCCTCCACCTTTCCCTACCCGTGGTCCTCTTCCTCAGGCTTCCTCTTCACTGTTGCCAGCAACTCTTAAAACCCTCATCACCTGCCCTTTCTCTCAATAGCCAGGGAACTCTGTCTCTTCTTTCTTTTTCACTCTTCTGCAAATTCTTCCCCTCCTCCTGCTTTCTCTATCAAACTGATGACTGCCACATCTGTCCCTGCATACACACACTGACCAACACAGCAATCTACTTCATCATGGTTATGCATAATGACTTGTTATGCCCAGTTATTTAGAGTAACCTAACTCGTACAGTTATTACTGTAACAGTGAGAACATTTTTGCTTGGGCTAACAAGTTTAATACCATATATGAATTCACAAATTCAGTATGCAAAACATGCTCTAAATGAGAGAATGTCAAGTTTTAAGTCCACAGAAATTGTAAATGTTATTATTACGATTGTTGCTAGTCTCCACCAATTCCATTTTGTTTAATTACTACTTTGAACTCTATTAAAAGCAAAACTCTAAGTGCAGTACTTACCATCTGGGGGTAGCTGACTAGCAAATTCAGCTGGTAAAGTTAAAAGCGCATAGTCTTTTAAGGCTGCCAACCACAGGCGACTGAGTGTTGGCAGTTCAGGTTGTACGAGTGTTATTAAACTGTCTGGTGGTAGTTCATCTATGGTACTGTAATCATCATCATCATCATCATTATTTTTAATTGCTCTTTTTGGTTTTGACTCTGCTGCTTTTTTAATATTCATAGCAACCACATATACCTAGTAAGATATTCAGGAGGAGAAAATAACAAGGCATAATATTAAGAAATGACATATTCTAAGTTGTTATTATACAGCTGAATCATCAAAAGTGAGTACAGATACTAGAAAGTATACAACTTCGGGATTTCCGGATAACCTCAAAAGAATAATTCCACCTGCTTTGGAGGAAATCGTTTTTTTTTTTTTTTTTCCTTTTTCTTTTCTTTTTTTTTTTCATAGAGCTGACTTCTGACTATTGCTCTCACAGCATATTCCTTGAGTAGGGTTCTCTGAATTTTTTCTGGCTTCTCTTGTTCTACTTTACAAAGCCCCCCTTTATATGTGGTTTTCTTTCTTTTTTTTTCTTTTTGTCATAACTTCCTGTTTGTTACGTTTGCTTTCATAGATTTATTAGACACAATCAGCCAGCAGTCAAAGAAAAAAGCTGGGGGGGGGGAGGGCACAGAAAGGATTTCCATAAATATCCTTCAAAACCCCTTCTTATATAGTCCTTAAGTGATATTTAGCAATCTAGTCCTTGCAACAGATGGCTGAGCCAAGAATAATATAATTTACTGGCCATATATATTATCTGTATCTTTTCTTTCCACTTTATAAACCAAAAAGATGTATAATAACAACTTCCTAAAATATAATCTTAAAGATTCTTCTTTGCTGAAGTTATTTTTGTTTGTTTTCTTTTGTTTCTGTACGTACATTTTGGCTTTGGCAACTGGCACGTAGCTGAATTACACATCAATGATAAAGCTAAAAAAAGGGTGGGGGGAGCAAGAGTAAGAAAGAAAATTGCACTAGATAAAAATCTTGAGAAAACTATTTCCCCCTACACAGTGTCATCTTCATTGTTTGTAAGAGGAAGTCTATGCATGTGAACAGGGACACTGCAGCTTCTTGATGGCAGGGTCTTATCTCTATCCCTACAATGAACAGACAGTTATGGCATGGTAATTGACTAGATTAGACGATTACAGGAAACAATGAATCTTCATTTTTGAGAAGAAGCATTCCTTAATGCTGTGATGGTCTATTAACACTTAGTTACAGTTGGTTAGTCATACTTAACACCTGACAATTTAGAAGCAGAAACCACCTAACTTTTGGAGTAGGGACTTTGAGTATCAGGTTATAAATGTATCACATTCATATTTTCCACTGGTTTTAAGCTCGCTTTCTTCCCCTAGATTATTATGCTGATTTTAAGAAAATATCTCAATAAGCACTGTAAGTATACTCAGCCATTCGCTCATCAAACCCTTCTTAGGTACTTACTCTTGCCTTTCATTTGCTATTGTGCTAGGGCCTGAGGCAACAAAGACAAATAATACATGGTTTTCACCTTCCATGGACTCACAGACTGATACGATGAAAGGAGAGTGAGAAAATTGCTGAGCGAAAGGGATGTTTTTTGAAATTTGTTTTAAATGACCTATCTGCCCACCTCACTACACGCAGTGACTATGTACACTGCCTGGCACCTAACGAACACTCAGTGGTTTGAGTAATGAATGAATGAATCACAGGAAGCACCAAGGATGGAAGAATCTTAATGGACTATGAAAAGGTGAGACTGGATTCAAAGACAAAAGTTCACCTGTTCACAGGCAAAGATGGAAGGGGGAATTCCAGGCAGAGGGAATATAAACAGCAAGAGCACAAGAGACAGAAACTAGCAAGGCATGCTGAGGAAACTGCAAGTGTTTGGTATTAGACTGAGCATAGACTATAAGGCAGAAGTAGCTGAAGACTGTTGGTAATGGGGAAGCGAAGGAGTCACTGCAGTATTTAAAGGTCAGTTGTATGTATTTTTCCTCAAATTTTAATTAAAAAAATTATACCATAAATAGTTTGAAAAATGAGTTTTTAAAATTACTCATAATTCTAATTTCCAGGTTTTCACATTCCAACTTTCTAAGTTATAATTTTGTTGTACAGAGAATTTTGTATTTAATTTTGTCTATTCATATATCATAAGGGTTTCCATATGAATACTAGTCTTCATAACTGTTATTCTTAATGGCTGCAATGGAAGACATTATACATCTAACAATTTTCCTGTAGTTGAACTTTTATATTTTTTTCTGATTCTTTTTAGCCTTGGGAATCTTAGAAAGATGAAACATAGTTTTCAAAGACAAAGGTGTTCAGTTCTCCACATTGTAAGTAAGGTTACAACTAAACATTTTTGTAAATTTCTCTCTTTTTCATATTTTGGATATTTTTCCCTAGGATAAAGTTCGAGAAATGGAATTACTGGATCAGTGATTATAAATACTTCCATGGCTCTGAAGAGATACTGCCAAATGCTTTCTAAAAGGGTTCTATATTTTACATTGCTACTTGCATATGATAATATATTTTTTAGACTCGTTTTTTAAAAAAATTGCGTTTATTTTTCTTATGAGATATTACACACAAAATATAGAAGAATCAGAAGCATAAGTAAAATGAAGAAAATAAAACCAGACACAATCCTACTACTCAGATGTAATACTGTTAATATTCTAGCCATGTTGTATATACATACTCAGTCTTTTAAAAACTATGTTTGTATATAATATTATACTCAATTTTCTATTCACTTAATACCATCATCTTTGGATCAAGAAATACAATTATTCATATATTGCCTTTTTTTATTGTTTTAGAATGATAAACAACATTGCAGCAAACATCCTCACAGCAGAATCTTTGTGTATATCCTTGATATTCCTTAGGATAAATTGGTCAACTAATGTGTACGATTTTAGAAAGTGCTTTGATAATACAGTTGACCCTTGAACCAACGTGGGTTTGAACTGTGCAGGTCCACTTATACATGGATTTTTTTTCAACAGTAAACACTGCAGTACTACATGTCTAATAAACAGCTAAAAATATGGGCCTGGAATGTAGGAGAGAAGTATGGCTAGAAAAGTAGAATTAGAAACTTTCATATACAAGTAAAAGCTACTGGGTATGGGTGTAGATGACACTACCCACAGAGTATGAAGAGTGAGAAAAGGGACAAGAAAAATGCCAGTATTTAAAGAGCAGGCAGGCAAAGAGAAGCCAGCAAGTGAGGCTGAGAATGAACAATAAAAGAAAAGAAGAAAACCAAGGGAGTAGTGTCACGAAGTCAAGGAAAACAAAGTTTCCAGAGAAGACAATCTCAAATGCTATAGAGAGGCTAAGTAAGACAGAGATTGAAAAGTGTGCAGTGATTTGGAGAATTATATTATTTGTAACTTTAACGAAATAATTTCAATGTAGTGCTGAGAGTAAACCCAGATTGCAGGGGACTGAGAAGTGGGTGACTAGCTGAGGATGTGAAGATACTAAAACTCGTTCAATGAATAGAGGTGTGAAGAGGAGAGTGAGGAGAAGAAGACGAGCAAGCAGAGGGTGATGGTGAGATACAGAAATGGGGTAAGTGAGATACAGAGGCGTGGGGGTAAGTGAGATACAGAGGCGTGGGGGTAAGTGAGATACAGAGGCGAGGTAAGTGAGATACAGAGGCGGGGGTGACTGAGATACAGAGGCAGGGGTAAGTGAGACATATAGGCGGGGTAAGTGAGATACAGAGGCGGGTAAGTGAGATACAGAGGCGGGGGGGGGTGACTGAGATACAGAGGCAGGGGTAAGTGAGACATATAGGCGGAGTAAGTGAGATACAGAGGCGGGGTAAGTGAGATACAGAGGCGGGGGGGGGGGTAACTGAGATACAGAGGTGGGTAAGTGAGATACAGAGGCGGGTAAGTGAGATACAGAGGCGAGGTAAGTGAGACACAGAGGCGGGGGTGACTGAGATACAGAGGCAGGGGTAAGTGAGACATATAGGCGGGGTAAGTGAGATACAGAGGCGGGTGAGATACAGAGGCGAGGTAAGTGAGATACAGAGGCGGGGGGTGACTGAGATACAGAGGGGGGGTAAGTGAGATACAGAGGCGGGGGTAACTGACAGCACTTAGCTTGGAACAGTCCCCTCCAGAGACTTATGCTTACTACATCTACTCTCATCCTCCAGGTCTCAGCTTAAGTGTCGCTTTCTCCAAGCAGCCTCCTCTGAGCCCTCAGACTATTTTAGGTGCCTCTGCTGTGTGTTCACCACAGTCTGGACTTCTCCTATAACAGTCATTATTTTTGTTGCATATACTCGTTCACTAGTTTGTTTTTCTCAGTAAAGGTAGAACATCTGGCTTGTGCACCACTGTATTCTCAACTTCTAGCCTGGCACAGAGCCGATGTTTAGTAACACCGTTGAATGAATCAGAGAGTGGGAGGTAAGAGAATGAGAAAAGGTAATCCTAGGTTAGAGGAAAACTTTAAAGTAATAATAATTATTATATTAATAACAACAGGTAACATTCACTGTGCACATAAATAAGGTAGTTATTGAACAAAGTTATTATTACCTCATTTACTTCAAAATGTAATTCTGTGAAATGTGCATAATTATTATACACACTTTAGGGCTGAGAAACAAGGTTTAGAGAAGCAGTTAAATAACTCACCCAAGGTCACATGGGTAAAAGGAGTTTTCAACTCACACTCATCTAAAGACTTGAAGGTAACAATCTGAGGAACTGGAAAACTAATATCCTCAATTTTTTGAGTAAAAAGTAGAAGCAAAGATAGATCTTGAGTAGAGAAATCTAGAATATATTGGGCCTTTGAGGAAAAGGACAAAGGAAAGGAAGCTAAGCAAGGAAAAGATTCACTAGACAATATTACAGGCTGAGGCTCGAAGTGCAAATTATTTAATTATAGAACGAAGTTACCCCCAAATAAGAAAAGCGTCTCAAAAAAAATGTGCATTAATAATTTAGTTATGTGAGGTTTTGATCTAATTTGTTAAAAGCAATTACTTATCTTCCATTCAGTGCCAGATAACAATGCCTGGTCCTTTTACATACCTCACCTTAGAAGAAGACATTACTGCATTTCCATGTTATAATAAAAAAACTGAGTATCTGAAAGATCAAATCACTTGAACAAAATCACAAAGATGGTGAATTATAGAGACAGAACTTGTTCTAGGGCCTCTGATTCAACATTTAATGCTTTTTATACTGAACTATGTCAGACTTCTTAGTAGGTGAATCAAGCACGTTAATGCAAGTCAGCAGAGAACCAACTAACTGGCAAATGGTCTTATGATCATCCAACTACATACCTGTCTCTATGTTTGGGAAATTAATGAATGGGGCTGGAGAATTAAGAACAATTTTAGAAGCTATCTTTTTAAAAATAAAAATCATTCGATCATTTAGAATATAATTTCTACAGACAAGAAAAGTAATAGTAAGTTTTAGTTAAAAATTAGATATGTGAAAATTAACATTGAATTTCAAAGTAAGAAAACAATCACATTATAGTATCTTTCTAATACTACTTTCCACCTAAAACTATGGATTTGCATTAATTTGAAAAAAATTTTATCAATAAAAACAAACATTTTATCAATGCAAATATTATTTTACTTCTCTACGCCAAAAGATGGCAGCAGAGTGAAAATAAAGGAACACTCAGGGATACTCTATGAAAACAACTTGATCTAAAACTCAGAGAGAAAAACTAATTTATACAATATCTTACTGTTCTACATTTTCCTTTTTTTTTCCCCTTCTGTGACAGAAATAATCCACAAAAACCCAGAGGTCCTTTATCTAAACTGTATCATCTGGATGTTGTATGCCTTGAGCCAGCAATTGTCTGCTGGGTGGTCACAGGCTGCTGATACCATGGAAATAGGTAAGTGAGATACTGGGTTGGCAGAGGAAGGAATAAAGAGCTACTTGAAGTACCTGAGTGCAGACAGATAAGTATTTGAAAACTGGCAGAAGAGATTTAGAAAAGTGAATTTAAAATAGTATCATTATTTTTAAAAAGTGGCTATGGGAATAAAAGAGGTAAAAACAACTATAAAACAACAAAACATACAAATAACAACCAAAAAACCCTACAGCCTCAGTATCAGTGGGTGGTGACATGTCTCCTAAAATTTAATCAAATAAGATTCTTGGCATAAATTTTTTCTATTTTTTTAATATTTGTAGGCTTTCCCAGCCTAGTTTTTCCATAGTAAGGAAGAAGAGCCCTTCTTCAACACAGATGTTTTTAAAACACTGATTAAAAATATAATTTTCAAAGGTTCAATAAGAGTTCTTTTGAGACATAAATGTATATGCATTTCAGTGAGAAAGAGCAAACAGCAGATTTTTTAAAAAGCACTCTATACCACAGGTCAGTTTTAAACAAAAATCAAACAAAAATTTTTTTACCTACAGGAGTAGGGGAACATTTTCTCATGGATGGAGAAATGGTTAAAAACAACAGGTCAGGGCTTCCCTGGTGGCGCAGTGGTTGAGAGTCCGCCTGCCGATGCAAGGGACACGGGTTCGTGCCCCAGTCTGGGAAGATCCCATGTACCACGGAGCAGCTAGGCCCGTGAGCCATGGCCGCTGAGCCTGCGCGTCCAGAGCCTGTGCTCCGCAATTGGAGAGGCCACAACAGTGAGAGGCCCGCGTACGGGGCAAAAAAAAAAAAAAAAAAAAAAAAAACAACAGGTCATGGTTACCTCTGCCCATGCTTTGAGAACAGCCAGTTTTTCCATGGTTGTGGCACTCTCGCGGTAGAGTTGGCTGGAAGATCCTTTTCCGGCCTGAACTTTGTCCAGTGAAGAAACAAGCAGATTGTGTACTCGACGGAGATCATTGAGATCACTGACAACTCCACTTCCAATCCATGTACTACATACCTAGCCAAAGGAAAAAAACTTTAATTTTTATAGTAAGAAGTTAACATTAGGGACTTCCCTGGTGGCGCAGTGGTTAAGAATCCGCCTGCCAATTCAGGGGACATGGGTTCGAGCCCTGGTCTGGGAAGAACCCACACGCCACGGAGCAACTAAGCCCATGTACCACAACTACTGACCCTGCGCTCTAGAGCCTGAGAGCTACAACTACTGAGCCCGTGTGCCACAACTACTGAAGCCCATGCACCTAGAGCCCATGGTCCGCAACAAAGAGAAGCCTCCACAACGAGAGGCCCGCACACCGCACAACAAAGAGTAGACCCCGCTCGCCGCAACTAGAGAAAGCCTGTGCACAGCAACGAAGACCCAATGCAGCCAAAAAAATAAAATAAGTTAGTTAATTTTAAAAAAAGTTAACATTAAACATATAAAAGAATGGAGTAAATATGATTGTTTCCTAGGGGGAAGAAACACAAAACCAATGAACAAAACAAAACAAAAAAACCTCAATGCTATGCTTTAATATTATTTTTTTAATAAAAAGTCAACAGCAAGTATGGAACTTATTGTACTCCTATGTAGAAAACAAAACAATATATACTTAACATGTTTCCAGTATCTAATTTCCCAAAAATTTTAACAGAAAAGAATTTCCACCCAAATCGGTTTGGTTATGAATAATTCTTCAATTCAACAACATCTCTGTTTACTATAGGCAAAAGGTTATTCTGAGTGCTATAGAGGAGTTAAAAAAAAAAAAAGTAAAGGGAAAAAATCTAGTCCCTGTCCTCAAGTAAGTAAATTCAGATTAAATGAACACATGAGAATGTTTTATGACTGTCACACTGCACTTAAAAAGAGAGAAAGGGGCTTCCCTGGTGGCGCAGTGGTTGAGAGTCTGCCTGCCGATGCAGGGGACACGGGTTCGTGCCCCGGTCTGGGAGGATCCCACATGCCGCGGAGCGGCTGGGCCGTGAGCCATGGCCGCTGAGCCTGTGCGTCCGGAGCCTGTGCTCCGCAACGGGAGAGGCCACAACAGTGAGAGGCCCGCGTACCGCAAAAAAAAAAAAAAAAAAAAGAGAGAAAAAAGATTAATTCTAGCAGGAGAAATGGGAATGTTTAGATATCAGGAAGTTTTATGTGTATAGATACAGGGGAGTTTCACGGAGGAAGAGACAAGATTAGGAAAGTTAACTGGGATCAGATTACAGTACAATTTAAATTCCACGTGAACTGAATTCAGACTTGTTCTGTAGGCAGTCATGAGTTTCTAAGGCTTCTGAGCAGGGGAATATTATTAGAATTGTGCTTTAGGAAAACTGCTCCAATACTAAGTATAGGAAAGCATGTGTTTAGACAGTGAGTACTGTGTTCAGTCACATGACTATTATAATACCACGGAACAGAGATGATACGGATCAAACTGAGAATCAAATGAAAAGAAAGAGGCATCTGAGAAAGACTTGGAAGTAGAAATCACAGGATTTGGAAACCAATTACATATTTTTAGGGGGTGAAGGCAGGGACATGCAAACAGTATGAGGCGATAATCAAAGACTACCAAATTTTGACTGTCAAAGTTTCTAACCCGGATGAATGTAAGGAAGGTGACACCACTGTTTAAGAGAGATAACATAAGAACAAAGAGAAGTTTGGTGGAGATGAGAAGTTAGAGAACACGATTTTGACTGTGAACTTTGTGACATGCTGAGTTCAAAGTACCAGCAAGAGACACGTGGAAAGATATTCAGTGGGCAGATGGAAACCTGGGTCTGGATTTCAGGAGCAAAGACAGAGGTAACTAAGTCGATCTAGGAATTCTCCACACAAAGATGATCACTAAACAGATGGTCCTAGGTAACTTTCTTCTAGGACTGAGGTATTAAAAAGAAAAGCCTTAAGGACAGAACACAGGGAAAATATACTTCAGGGACAAGTAGAATAAGAAACTGAAAACACCAGAAAAGCAATAGGACAACCAGGCAAGTGTGGTGATACTGGAAGCAAAGGAAGAATGCCAAGATGGAAGGGGCTGGGCTTCCCTGGTGGTGCAGTGGTTAGGAATCTGCCTGCCAATGCAGGGGACATGGGTTTGAGCCCTGGTCCAGGAAGATCCCACATGCCGCAAAGCAACTAAGCCCGTGAGTCACAACTACTGAGCCTGTGTGCCACAACTACTGAAGCCCGCGTGCCTAGAGCCTGTGCTCCGCAACAAACATAAGTCACCGCGATGAGAAGCCCATGCACCGCAACGAAGAGCAGCCCCTGCTCGCCGCAACTAGAGAAAGCCCACACGCAGTAACAAAAGCCCAACCCAGCCAAAAATAAATAAATAAATAAATTTATTTATTTTTTTAAAAAAGAAATCAATCATTACTATCGTCTCACTCAGCTTCATGTCAGGGCCAGGTGAGTATAGTCAGTTCAGGCTTCGTTATCAAATAAATTATGAAAAATCTTTTGGTTTTCAGAGCATTTGGATACTGAATCATGGTTAATGGATTGTGTTCCTATATTTGAAACGTTTAAAAAGTTGAGAATAAATATATATGTAAATTACTTCATTCTCTTATAATAATCTTATTCTCAAAGAATTCAAAACTAAATTAAATAAAATTCAATAAGGACATTTAAAAACTGTTTGTTACCAATACTGATGGCAAAAAAAAAATACCAGCCACAACAGTGCTGAAAATATAATGAAATTTAAAGTGAAAATAAAGATTAAATATGAGTGTGAAAATAAAGAGTTGGTATTCTTAAGGAAAATAACATTTTGGAGATATTTGATACTATTTCTGTGAATTTTGGTAGAAATATAACTGAAAGTTGGGGGAAACTGTCAAAATCGAGAATTTGGTGCTAAGTTTGCTTTGCAAAAACCTAAGTACCTTCTCCACTTTAAAGAACATGAAACCAGAAACTGCAGATACTGCATTATAGGTTTGGTTTATGAAGAAAGACAAAGCAAAACTGAATCAGCAAAATCATACTTAGAGAAAAGACTCTGGCCTTATATCAAAAGAGTGGTGAATGAATGTACACTTACAAATTTTAGACTGAAATAAAATATCTAAAGTATGTATTATGTTTACGATTCCAATGCTGCTTTAAATGATTTATTAACCTACTGATTACTGTCCCCAACTGTCCTCAATTGAAAACATTTGAGGGTTTTCCTATAATATCTAAGAATTACTTGATTTTCAGGTTCAACATGATGTTTACTCTAGTAAACAATCTGGGATGCCATGTTTCAAGATCTGCCTGAAGCCAACTCCTTCGGTAACCTTAAAGAAAGAAACTTGCAACCCAATGCTCCAGCTATTTCAAAACCAGGTTTCCTCCCAGAAACAGGACAGGAGGTCAAAAATTTAAGCCTGCCACTAGAAAAGAAGAAACTTCAGAAAGCAGGTAGGGCCACATAAGAAATAAGAAGTGTTCTTTTTCTTAAGATTTTTTTGATGTGGAACATTTTTAAAGTCTTTATTGAATTTGTTACAATATTGCTTCTGTTTTATGTTTGGCTTTTTGGCTGCAAGGCATGTGGGATCTTAGCTTCCTGACCAGGGATTGAACCTGCACTGCATTGGAAGGCAAAATCTTAACCACTGGACTGTCAGGGAAGTCCAAGAAATAAGACGTTTAAGGCAAATTCAGTAATAGGAAATTTTCATACTACTCATTCACAAGATGAAATTCTAATAGCTTTTGCCTTTCTGATGATCAGGAGCTTTATAGGATGTTTTGTCTGCTTAAATATTATGATCTGAAACGCTACCATAATACATTTAATTATACATGACTGTGATCTCTGATGTCTGTGTGCCAGTATCCCAATCTAAATGACTTAACCTACTCTAACTCCAAGGTTTGTACCATGATCCACAGACTTCTGTCTTAAACAAGGCTTCCTCTTCTCTCTCTAGCCTGCTGTTGGTAGAAGGAGTTCATTTCTCTGAAGGCCACCATTAAGATAGCAGGCTTCAGAAAAATAAATTCTAACAGAAGGAGGAGGCAACTCATTGACCAAAGAGTAATCAAACCTATTATTGCAAACAGCAGAACATTCTCTGCATAGAGGACACACGTAGCTTGACTGAATTCTAAGCAATAAAGATGGAATACAGCCCTGTACTCCGGAAAACTGAGAAGGATGGAGTTGCTTCTCTTCTATCCTTAGGTTAGCAGACAAAGAATTGGATTTTTTTTTGAAAGATTAGAGCGTAATGCACAAATCCTTTTTCAGGACAGAGCATGAAAAAGATGAACTTATTAAAGGTGTAGGAACATAGGTGCTTCTGTAACTCTCTTCAGAAAAAATAATATGAGAATAATCCCCTGGAATCAATTTTGCAATAAAACTTCCATATTGTGAAATTGTCTTTAGGATAATTTTAATACACAGAAACTTGTAGAATTTTCATAACCTGTGGTCAAAAACCCTTTTATTACCTATTTATTATTACTATATATTCTTCAATGATTATAGATTTTGAGATTTTACTTTTATTCTAGTCCCTCTTATGACTTTACATCTCCACTGACTACTGGACAATGTAAGAGCTATGTATTCCAAAGTCATGTCCTCAGCTACAGCAAAAAAAAAATGTGATTAATAGTTAGTACTTCATCATTTTACACAGAATAAAAAAGGAAGCTGTCACTGTTGTATTTCTGAGATAAAAATAAATACTATTTGGGGCTTCCCTGGTGGCGCAGTGGTTGAGAGTCCGCCTGCCGATGCAGGGGACACAGGTTCGTGCCCCGGTCCGGGAAGATCCCACATGCTGTGGGGCGGCTGGGCCCGTAAGCTATGGCCGCTGAGCCTGCGTGTCCGGAGCCTGTGCTCCACAATGGGAGAGGCCACAACAGTGAGAGGCCTGCGTACCACAAAAAAAAAAAAAAAAAATACTATTTGATTTTTCTCTCTTGGAAGTGAAATTCTAAGATATCTATAAATTTATAGAAGATAACTATTGAAAATTCTATTTTTCTTCTTACCTGGCAAGCTTTTGCTATTATGTCTGATGGAGTATCTTGTGAAAAGGCTGGTCTTAGAGCAGCTCCCACCTAGAAAAATGAATACAAGCATTTTATTTTTAAAGATAAGTAGTAAACCTTTTGTGTCTTTGGAGATGAAAACACACAAAACACATCTTTGTTCCTTTCCTTTTTATCTCTCTTTTTGGTGACAATAAACTCAATTATACCATTCTTCTTTTGCTTTCCAGGAGATTATCATTATCCAATCTGCAGGATCGTATACCAAACAGGCAATTAATCTTATTTGTTTTTCATTTATTTTTAATAGTAAATAGGATTTTCTGACAAAGCCACATGTTCCCAGAGATAACAGAAAACTGCTTTTTTTTTTTTCTATCTATATTCCTGAACGTATTTCTAATAGTATTTACTTCATGGGTGAATCTCATATAACTGAGATTAAAGGCTCAATTTCTTTAAATAACTGAGTAGTACTAAAAATTCACATAGTCACTAAAAGACCTTAAAAATCATTTCACCTCAAAAAGAGATGCTTTAAAAGAAAGTTGCTCAAGAAATATTAATGTACTGTTATCATAGTAATAAGTGAAGAAATATGAGCTTTAGTTTTTTTTATCCAAGTACTAACCAGGTCCAGCCTGCTTAGAGCTTTAGTTTTAATAAGCCAGTAACAGTCACAGATTCTTAGATATATTACATTTAATATGTAGGAGCTGAATTAGGAGTTAAATATAGTCAACTCCTAATTTGAGATTTCTTCCATTACACCAGGTAAAGATACCTGATTTAGATAATTTACTTTTAAATGGTTTATGAAAAAAAAAGTGAGAGAGTGAGAGAATGTGTGTGTGTATATGTGTTGAGTGTAGAGAGAGAGAAAAAAATCAGTGTTAAAGGAAATGAGGCAAAATTCTCAATTGGCAAATATGAATGAAGGATGAAGGGTATAAGACAGGTTTTTTTGTACTATTCTTGCAATTATTTCTGTAGGTTTGAAATTATTTCTAAATAGAAAGATTTTTTTAAAAAGACCTTCATTCTGATAGGTTGGGTATTTGGGAGTAAATAATTATATACAGGTTTTCTACAGCCATTTGGCCTAGAAAGTATAACTTCTTTACCTATACTTATGATGGAAAAAAATGGACTATACATTATCCACACTTTTTAATTTTGTGTATGTTTGAACACAGATTTTAGATGAAGTATGATGTGTCTAGAGCCAAGATTTTGGTACAATCACAGTGAAAAAAAAAGTTCGTTCTTTTCTTACATAAGTTTTTTTCGCCTTCATATAATCCATTACTAGGATTACATCTATTGTGCCGCTTTTGAAGAACATAAATATAGGCATAAATTTCAGGGGAAACAAGTATATCTCTGTTTAGAATATAATAAAAAAATCTTTTGAAAGTATACAATTCTTTCAGTAATATTTTTCACTATTATTAAAAGTTAATTTATCCTTCAGCATACAAGAGGCAATTGCTTTTTTTTTAAATTTATTTATTAATTTTTGGCTGTGTTGGGTCTTAGTTGTGACACATGGGATCTTAGTTGCGGCATGCGGGATCTTTCGTTGTGGCGTGCAGGCTTCTCTGTGGTGCACAGGCTCCAGAGCACATGGGCTCACAGCTTCCGGCACATGGGCTCTCTACTTGAGGCCATGAGCTCAGTAGCTGTGGTGTGTAGGCTTGCTTGCCCTGCAGCATGTGGGATCTTAGCTCCCCAGTCAGGGATCGAACCCGCGTCCCCTGCATTGGAAGGCTGATTCTTTACCACTGGACCACCAGTGAAGTCCCAAGGCAACTGCTTTTTATTTTAAAAAATGCTTATCAAGTCTTGGCATATAAAATAACAGCAGTAAATCCACAACACTCTTTAAATGTTCCTTTTATCTTTTAAATGGCATGGCTAAATATCTAAACATAAGACTGGAAAGCCAGGCTGGAACATCTATTCTAGTTTTATCACTAATACTACATCATGACTTAAAAATAGTGACAAGTTTTATACAATTGTTTCTTCAACTGTGAATTGATTCAAACTGTGTGACAGGCAATGGGAGTAAAGATATGCATTCTACATGAATAAATAGGTTACAGGTCCAAATACATTTCTCCAGGGGATCTTCACTTCTTTAATCTTCACTTTTCAAAAGATCAGTTTTAATTTTGAAACAAATAAAATATCTCACATTGGCTTGATACTGCTCCAGAATCACATGACCTGGAAATTCTGGCTCAGGCACAGATGCAAACTTCTTGATAATGTCTTCAAGTGCTTGGAGCCCAGCCATCCGCAGCTGGTTACTATGATCGGTTGCAGCCATGAATGCCATGCGAATCAGGTCAGAGAGATGAAGTACCAAGAGATCATCTAAAAATAAAAATAGAAGGCAAAAAAGGAAAACATTTCCAAAATTAAGTGTAATCACATAAAAATACGGAAAGAAATAAACTTCTTTAAAAAAGGATTTATGATCCACATATTTCACCATGTTTAAAATAACAATGATACACTTTCAAGAAAGTTTCCATGCCATAATCTCTCAAGAATATTGGTAAACCTTTATACAATAACACTGATGACATTGTAAACTGACATCTGAAGCAAAATAACTGATTATCATAATTTTCCCCAAAAGAGTTTGTAGTTTTTTTGTCAGCGGAGGTTGGCAAATTTTTTTTGTAAAGAAACAGATAGTAAATATTTTTGGCTTTGCTGGCCATATAATTTCTAACATAACTACTCAACTCTGCTGTTGTAGTATGTACAAAGACCATATGTACACAAATGGTTACACTGTGCTCCAATAAAACTATTTATAAAAACAGACTGCAGGCTGGATTTGGACTGCAAGCTGTAGTTTACCAACCTCTACTCTGGAAAAGATTTTTATAAGGACAAGATGTAGAAAAGGGAAGCCTTTTTCCTTTTAGCCTTAGAGTAAAGGCTGCCCTAGATCAGTCCTATCAAAGCTTAAAAGCAAGGCAATTGTTCCCAGAATGAAACTGCTATTGCTTCTCTACACAGTCTCTACCTACACCCTCTCTCAAATCAAGACCTCTATCTTTTTCCAAAATCCAAGGTGATGAACTCCTAACGTGGGGGAGAAGAAAGGGGCACTTGGGCAGAAACTCCAAAATGGGGAGACAATTAAGGGACTGATAGAGGTTTATTGCATTCTGGGATCTTCTGGCCCACAGAACTATAAGTTAATAAACTTCTGTTATTTTAAGCCACTAAGTTTGCAGTCATTTATTATAGCAACAATAGAAAACAAATACATCCAACCTCTTCTACCTGGAAAACCCTCTCTCTGCCTCTAAAACCCAGCTTCAAAATGATCCCTTCTGTGAGGTCTTCCCTGGCACTTCAAGAAATGAGTAGCAGTTTTTTATGTTCCCAAAGTACTCTATCCTTCCACTATTGGGATATATGATTATTTTTGAGTGATAACTTTGTCTCTCTTTCTTCTAGACTAGAAATTCTTCAAGAGCAAGGACTATGTTTTTTTATTCTTTGGCTCTCCAATGGGAAGTAAAGAACAAGATTCGGTAAATATCTGATGAATAATGACATGATTAAAGACACCCTGTTCACAACATATTGTGCTTTGCTGGTACCCTATATTCAGATTCCAATTTTATACATAGTATAATACTGTTTTACTTTTTGTTTTTTAGTCCATTTGTGAGTTTTACTGCTTCTTATACACAACAAAGTAAACTGAAAGGCATTTTTAACATATAGACTTCAATACAGATAACATATACGATGTGTCTTTGGATATTTTAAAAAATGACACGATGACGAAGAGACAACAAAGCGTAAGATAAGACAGTCTGTTACTCTACTACCTCTCTCAGATTCTCTAGGTTTCTTCATTTGTAAGTGAAGATACTGGCCTGATGATCTCTTTGTAAATTCCCTATAATATCTGATCCAGGGGATATACGGTATAAAAGCTTACAAATGATCAAAAAGTAAAAGGTTTCAGTAATAAACACTTTTCACCTTTTCAAAAATACCTAATAGCAGTTCTGAAATCTGCGAGTTTGAAATCTTCCATGGCATTCATGAATTCTGACATTCTCCAAGGCTGGGGATTGCCAAACTCACTTTATTTATTCACCTTAAACTTTTGCTAAAAGTAGGATAAGGTACCAAGGAAACATAAGTTACTGCCATCATTATGCTTAGGGCCATCATTATCCTTAGGGCAAATGATTAAGATAAATATATCTTAAGATAGATAAATATATAAATTTGGACTGCTTTCCTCAACTTATCTTCCCAATAGGGATCAGAAGTTGGACAGTATGTAGAGAGGACAGAAAACAAAGGTAAAAGGCAAGAAAACGTACAATAAATGAAAGGCATAGTCTAAAGCATGTTACAAAGCAGTAAAATATTTCAAACCTATAAAAATATTCTGGGGAAAAGAAGTACTGATTTTTAATTTACTTGTAGGGTTTCGCAGTTTAGCAGAACGTGCCATAGCAAGGTCAAAGTGAGCCTGGTCTGCATTCTCACACAAATTGATGATTCGACACAGGCAATCAGCAGCAAATACTCGAGTGGCCCAGCGAGGTGCCACAAAGGGCTTTGATTTATCTTCTTCTCCTAGTGTGGTAAACATGGTATCATCATCCATCTCATCTTTCTTTTCAAATTCTTCATCTTTTCCACTACTTAAGGGAGTTGCAGTACTCATATCTGTAACAAAAATAAAAGCATATTATAACAACCTTACATATAGCAAAAACGATGCTTTAGAAATAGTACTGTTTGATGATACCTAATTTAAAACCAGTAGAAAACAGTAGAATTGGCAAGATTTTTCTTTTAACAATCAATAAAAAGCCAAGGAGGGGGAGTGGGAGGTACAAACTATTTGGTGTAAGACAGACTCAAGGACGTATTATACAACATGGGGAATAGAGCCAATAATTTTGTAATAACTGTGAATGGAAAGTAATCTTTAAAAATTATATAAAAATTTACAATAAATAAAAAATTTAAAAAGATAGCAGCCATCAATTTTCAACTTGAAATTCAATAATATTGTTTTGTCTTCATTGCATGTACTTTCACAATGACTTTACTTTTATGAAAGCTATGATGGTTGTTCTGTTTATGACAGCCATATAAAGTTTCTCCTTAAAATAAATATATTTAATTTAAAAAATAAATAAAAATAGAAATTAAAAAACCAGGGAAAGAATAACATAAAAATATTTTATATATTTCACTAGTTTTACATCTTATGTCAAATGACAGAGTAGCCTGGGATTTTTATATATGAAAATTAGTTTGAACTTAGTCATTTGTCAAAAATAACCAAAGTTCATTAGTTTGTAATATAATTTAATCTTCAACATTTTACAGGGATTTACAGATTAAAAATTATTAGTATTTTAAAATGTAAGCTCTATGTATCTGTAATGTAATATATGTATCTAAATATATCTATATACGGTGTATATCTATATATGCATCTATTTCTATACATGGTATATATATCTATAGATATATATCAAAATTAAATAATTTTCATTATCTTAAGAATATATTTTATATATTAAATACATACCACTAGAAGCTGCTAGGACATCTTTACAAAGCATTAGCCAATGGGAAAGTTTTTCTACAGCCAGTGATGACAGCATATGTCCCAAAGTATCATGAATATCAGAACATAATTTTCTATCAGTCTCCCGGTCTAGCATTCCAAAAAGAAGTCCCTCAAGACCAGTTTCTGTTATATTAACACCCTGGTGCCGGCAATGGACATCACTTCGAGAACTAGCTCCAGTTGCAAAAGGACTGACATCTGAAAAACAGTTTTTACAAATGAACTTGTAAAGGATTTTATCGTATACTACAGGTAACAATTATGTTAAAGACCATGATTTACATGTAAATTCACAATAACAACAAAAACAGCTAGCTATATACACAATTTAACTATGGTGTCCAATTTACCTATCTTTAGAATTAGAATTTTATCTGACAATAAAGGTAAAAACTCTGATCTTTAAGACTGTTTATTCTGTGGTATTTTAAACAAATCTCCAGGGAATGCTCATTAAATATATATTTGATTTTAACAACAAAAAGTGTGGGAAAGAGACATTTTTAAATAGATTTAATAGTCTGAAAAAATTATTGCTATATATGTTGGGTGAACGAATTGAAACTTATTTAGTCTTCTAGTTCAGATTTTACAAATCTATAAAGCTAGAACACAAATTATAAATAGATTATATCCTAAAAGTTTATTTAAAAATTGGGAAAGGGGCTTCTCTGGTGGCGCAGTGGTTGGGGGTCCGCCTGCCGATGCAGGGGATGCGGGTTCGTGCCCCGGTCCGGGAGGATCCCGCGTGCCGCGGAGCGGCTGGGCCCGTGAGCCATGGCCGCTGAGCCTGCGCGTCCGGAGCCTGTGCTCCGCAGCGGGAGAGGCCGCGGCAGTGAGAGGCCCGCGTACCTCAAAAAAAAAAAAAAATTGGGAAAATCCTGCCCAATCAAAAGTTGTTATGAAATAGTACTTAAATTTCTTGCTTTACCTGGAACTCTTTTTATTCTTATAAACAGTAGGAGTAGAACAACTGGCAGCCTTTAAGAATGAGTACTATTAGGCTCCCCGAAGTCCAAAGCCCTCTGAACCTTGAAGAGAGTGATAAAGAGGGATGAGGGCTGAAAAGTGGCTTTTTAAAATTGAGTCACTCCAAAGACAGAATAAGGGGAGGTTTGCAGAAAATAGCCACAGTGAGGGGAATTCAAAGACAGTAGGAAAGGGAAGGTTCCAAGGAGGGAACATTAAGGACAGATTAGGCACAGAGGCCTATTTTTCACTTAGCAGTATACAGTGAATATTTTCCCATATCAAGAATTTTACTTCCATGACGTGAATAGAAGAAAAATGCTATCTTATGATTGTATTAACTTGCAACTATTCAATCACTAGAGGTTAAAAGTATTCATATGTTGATATTTCTCCTTTGATAAAACACCTCTTTTGTGTGCTCTCATGATTTTTACAGATGCATAAAAGAGTTACCATAGCAGATCCGAGACTACCCTATTAAGGCCTGATATTACGGGAACTGGGTTTCAGGAAGGTTCCCATCATTTCCTGATAAAAGTGGCTTACTGTGCCTAAATCATCTGTACCAACAATATAGTTTATGCTGAACATCTGCTTTCCTTCTGAGAGTCTGAACTTTTGGTATATGCCAGGCAGACCATGCCTATTTGACCAGTCCCCAATAAAAATCTTGGGCACTGAGTATCTAGCAAGATTCGCTAGCAGACAACATTTCACATGTGTTGTCACAACTCCTTGCTGTGTGACTCCATGGGGAGTGGACTCTTGGAAGCTTGTGCCTGGTTTCCTCTAGACTTCACTCCATTTATCCTCTCCCTTTGCCGATTTTGCCTTGTATCCTTTTGCTGTAATAAATCACAGCCATAAGCGTGACTATATGCTGAGTCCTAGCAAATCATCAAACCTGGAGGGTGGTCTTAGGCCCCCGGCACACTAACTTGTAAAAGCTTTAAAAATATTAAAATATAAATGCGCACATTTAATACAATAAGCATATTTTGAAACTATCTTTCCCTCTCTTAGTTTGTCTCTTTCAATTTTGATTATGGTGACTGACATCTAGAAGTTTTGAAATTTTACATGTATTCAGGAGAATTCTGTAACTACTTTTGGTGCTGTTTTCTCTCCAAAAAGCAGTGATGTTTACTGTTAGACTTTTATAATAAACTTCTTTTACATTCTACAGTACAGTATGCTTGTTAATAGAGCTCTTATTACACTATGCTAAAACTGAAGTTATTTTGGTATGTTGTTTCTTAGTATCCAAGCAACTTCTATGCATTAGGAAGCTCTTATAAGTAAAACTTTTCTCTCACAATAGGGGAAATCTCTGTCAAGCTCTGAAAAAGTTCCCAAACCACCTATCCCTAGAAACGGAAGACCAGCTACAAATTCAAGCTATACTTAAAACTCTCCCAAAAGCAAAAAGAACTGAAGAAAGCGAAGATCCACCTTTCGTTACCCAAACATCTACTGACATTTCACAGTTTTACTGGTTACTTTGGTCTTACCTTCTTCAGGGAAAAGTTACATCACAAAAGGTTAACTACTGTCAAAGACTGGAAGCTTTCAGGTAACCCTAAAATAGATAATTTCTCTTTTCAGAAGCCTACTAATGATACAAGGCAATATCCTTAGTCATCCCTTATACAGCTAAAACATTCTCAAGGGATGGCGGAAGTGTCCTGATACTAAATGCTACAAAAAATTTTTTTCAGCTATGAAATTTTAAAAAAGGTAAAAATGTAAAGTTACCAAGAAAACTACATGGGAATTTTAAAAATGATAACAGTTTTATTTTACCTAAAAGAATAAGAAAATTCACCATATTTCAATGCAAAAATGTTATTTAATAAGTAATACTCATTTGAAATGTTAAAATACTTAAACAAAAAGAATATTGACCAATAATATAACTTACTAGCACCACTGCTCTCTTTGTCCCCTGCATTTTTTGCTAGGCTCATGGCATATTCGCATACTTCAGCTGCTTCTCTTTGGGCAAGCTGCCGGAGACATGCCACAGCTGCTCGTCGAAGTAACAAATGGGAACTACATAAGTGAACCTGTAAACCACAACAGTTTTAGACTCTTCTTTAAAAAAGCTGTTATCTCACTTGCCTAATGAATATATATGAACACCTTACTTGTGAAGAGGCTCTTCATTTAACCACCTCAGTTGTTTAAGATATAGCCAAATAATGGCCTTTTCAATAAATAGTAATACCAATAAAATGTATAAAGAATATTTTAGTAGCCTATAAAATAACTGCCCCAAGACTTGGGCACTAAAGATCACAAAATATACTTAGATTAAAATCCAGAAAGATCTTTTGCACATCTTATTTTACACATGGTCGTACTAAATTCTGTCAACGAAATTTTTTAAGTGCACAGAGATTAACTGTAGTGAATGAACAGTTAGGGGGCAGAACACACAGTAAGAATTGAAAGCAAAGGGGGGTGTATAGTAAAATAAAAAACCAAAATCAAGCAAACATAAATATCTGAAAAGAACTGCAAAATGGATCCTTTCGGTATAGCATTTTTTTTAATCTCACAAGTTCGTGAAAGAATCAATATAGTACACTCTAATACATGAAGTAAAGTATAAGAGGCAGTACTGCATAATAATTAAGAGCTCAGGCTCCAGGTGCCAGACTGGATTTGAATCTTGGCTCTGCACTTACTCCTGTGTGATTAGACAAGTTAGATAAGTTACTTAACCTCTCTGTGCCTTGTTTGCCCATATGTGAAATGGGGATAGTAATTCTTCACAGGAATATAGTGAAAATAAAATAATTTAAAATAAGTATTTTACTTAGAACAGTGGATGACACATGGTAATTGCTCAATAAATGTTAGCTATTATCACTATTACTATAAATCCGACTCATTGAGAAAATATTATGTTCCATATGCTGCCTTTTAAGCAAGGAAGTAGGTAATATATTTTAGAAAGAATCTCATCCAGAAATGATGGGGGGGGGAAATAAAATAATAAATAAGTGATGTAGAATACATAACTCCTTCACAATGCTAGATAATATATTTTATCCTCTTAATATAGCATTTGTAACTTATTTTTGTGTAAAACTCACAGCCCATGAAATTATGCCAAGTATTAAAAAAAGAAAATATAACTGAGGAGAGAAAACCTGACAGATCAGATTTTTTTCAACAGAATATATTTTTTTCACGTCTCTTCCTGAAAATAAAGACGTTTTGGAACTGGCAAATATCTTATAATTAGAAAAGTTAAGCATGATCATATGAGATGGGAAGAACAAGTATCTCGGCGTTTCTGCCTTTTTATCTGTACAATGGGGACAATGTCCACCTTACCTCTATCTTACACAACTGTGGTAAGACCAAAGCATTAAATATATATGAAGAAGAACACCATAAATTTAATTACATAAATTACAACTAAATAGAATTATAGCTAAGAAAATACACTCAAGAAATGCTGACTAGCAGAATCAAAGTGAAAGAAATAAAACATTTTAAGGTTTACAAAGTGTTTTCAAAAACTCAATTTCAATGATTCTGAGGTGTACTCTCCCACCCCATTTTAACATCTCTGATATTAGAGATGCAAATTATCATTAATGGTGTCTTGCAGCCACTGTAAACCAGGTAACAACAAAGTTGTATTTGTTTGAAAACTTTCCCTTGACACTTCCTGGTAAAATCCACAAAATGTCAGGAATAAACCATATTAAATTTGATAAAAATATATGGCTTCGTGCAGACTTCCTAGCTGCTTAGATATAATCACAATCTACTGTGACATCCATCAGTATAGCTTGGTTTAGCTTTGCTCTTGAATTTTATATAAATGGAACCATGAAGTCTGTTCTCTTCTGTGTCTGGTTTCTTTTTAGCAGTATGTCTGTGAAATTCATCCATGTGATTCCATGTAACAGTTCATTCATTTTTATTGTTGTGTAATATTTTATTGAAGAATTATATCACTATTTATCCACTCTGCTGATTGGTGGACACTTAGCTTGTTTCTGGGTTTTGGCTAGTATGAATAACCAAGCAATGAACATTCCTGTACATGTTTTTTGCACACATGTGCATGCATTTCTGTCAGGTATTTAGAGTGGAGTTGCTGGGTTATACTGTATGCACACTTTCAACTTTTTGTAGATTATGCCTCATTGTTTTCCGAAGAAGCTGTTTTTTTTCTTACATTCCACAAACCTTAGGAATTTGTGTGCTGCTTGCTCCTACATTAAGACCTCTACCTTCCTATAAAAAGCTCTGTTATTTAAACTTTATGTTACCTTGCTATCCTATCCCTTCTGTGCCTGCCATATACTTATATCATGGTCAACTGGATATCCCTGCTCTGTCACTGATGACGTGGGCATTCAGCTCAAGTCTTCCTCTCACTGACATCTCCTATAATTTTCCCAGATGACGTAAATGCCATGTGTGGAATAAATGTGCACAGGAGAATGACTGGTCACATGGTATAAAAAGCACCCACTTGCCAGGAGGGAAATAACACTAATTCAGAGTGGTGGTTGTTCTTTCAAAAACACATTTTGAACAGTTCTATCATTAGATACATTTTAATACTTTTAGATCGTTTAATCAAGATTACTATGGTGAAACTTACCTCTTAATACATTTGCTGAAAAAAATCATATTTCATTTGTGTTAGGTATTACACGTGGTATCACATGATACGGCCATTTCTGGTGGCAATGACTGAGTAGAGACGAACATGAAATTGATAAAAATCATCACTGATTTCACTAATTTGGATGAATCCATGTGTGGACTGATTTTTAGAGAATGTCAAAGATTTGGTAATGAATACAGCTCGAAGGGCATTTGGCAATGTGCACAAGTTAGCCACTTGAGTGGCCCTCTGTCTCATCTTTATCTGCCATGCCATCTCCTTCCCACCAGTTTTTTGGAAGAGGTTCAGGAAAGTACTCCAACATGCCTTGTAATAAAACCCTTGATGTGCTACGGAAATCATTTTGGAAACATTATCTGCGTTAACACATAGGAAACTCATTGTGTTCCCTACGGCTTACTGATAACCTCCACTGAGATAAAGAAATTCATGTTATTACTTGACCAGATCCTCTTAAATGTGTTCCACCTCATAAGGTCAACTTTCACAGAATAATTACATTTAAGGAGGAAAAAAATGGAGAGAGGAAGCAGACAATTTGAGGAGTGTGTGTCTGCATCTTCATCACATTTATCAGTTGCCTATTAGAGCTGTATCATGTAACAAGTCCACCTTGCTCAAGAGATGCCATCTGTGCCCTCAGAACTTGGCATTAGGCCATGGCTTTTGGCAGGATGGTACATATCTTGTTGCAGAATGCAATCTAGTGTATACTATTAGTTGACTATTTTCTTTGTGGATGTTCTCTGTAAACATTTCATGTGCATCTGGTTTCCACCCTGCAGCACACCTTGACGGTCTGGGACTGATTCAGTTCCCTCCGGTCTACGGTGAAAAGGAGCAAATCTTGTTGAGTAAAGCTAAATATACCACACCAGATCTAACGGCTAAGATCTTGGCCTTTCAGTTCCTTCACCTCCTCCTGGATAACCTTCTCTTCCCTTTCCTCAACAATATTCTCCCACGGTTACCTCTATGGTACCCTTCTTGCTCCTCTTGTCTTTACCTTCCTCCCTCACCCAAATGAGATTCCATAACCCATCATTTCAGCGCTGTCTTGTTAATATCCTTCCTCCCCCATCCTGCTGTCATTTAAGTGAATCTGCTTGGCCAAAGTCCAACTATGAATGTATCAGCATACCTGCTCAATGCCTGCACCTAAGATGTTTACAGCTGTTGGAGAAAAATCTCACAACTAGATGCACTGGTACCATCATAAATCACACGACGGAGCTGAAGAGGGTCACTAACCTCTACTGAACCCTCGGAACTATCACAGAATCTTTTATTTCTGCAGTTACTTCAATCTCCCACATCCCATTCTCCTCAAACTTCTGATCCTCCTCTTTGCTCCCTCATTCACAGAACTTGATCTTCCCTATTACTTGATTAAGAAAATACCAGTCATTATATAATAACTCCCTCAACTTCCAGTCACCAAATCCAAAACCCACCTGTGTCTACACTCATCCTCTCCATGCCTACACTCATCCTCTCCTCCTTTCTTCATTTTGCACTGGAAGAGATACCCCCCTACCTGTGTCCTGAAAACTATGTCACTGGAAACCTTGGAGGATTAACTATTCCCTCTCTGTCCTACACCTTTAACTCTCCCACCCTACTGGCTCCATCTTGTCAACATATAAACACGCTCACTCTTCTCACTACTGTAGAAGTAAAAGCATCTCTTTTGACGCCATCACCCACTTGACCTATTGTCTATCCTCTGTCCTCTCCTTTACAGTCAAACTTCTGGAAAGAAGTTCCTGTTCACATTCCATATGTAACCCGGTATATTTGGGCTTCCGTCTGTACCACTCTACCAGATGAGCTCTTGCTAAGGACACCATGTGACAAAAGTCAAAGGACACACTGTAGCTGTCATCTCATTTGATCTCTTGACAATATTTGATATGGCTGACCACTCTGCTACTCCACCTGGCATCTGTGAACACCACAACCTCTATTTTCCTTTTTAACTCTCTGACTGCTCTTTCATGTTTTTTGCTGACTCTTTTTCCTTTACTAAATTTTATATACTGGGTTCCTCATTCAGCACTCTCTCCCTGGCGATCTCATCTACTCCTATGTCTTTACCATTTAAATGCTCATGCCTCCCAAGTGAACCTCTCCAACCAGACTTCTCTTTTCCGAGCTCCAGGTCCATGTAACTATTCAAATGTCTAAAACTGAATTAATGATATCCACTCTTTCAGACCTTCTCCTATTCCAGTGTTGCCAATCTCAGGAAGTTATATTACTTTGCTCAAGTCAGAAACCTGGGTCACATCCTTCCTCCATCCCCTAATTAATCAACAAATTCTATCAATCCTTTTTCCTAAATATCACTCAAATCCATCTATTTTTCCCCATTCCCATTGCTGCTAACTTGGAAAAGTCATTTTCCTCTCCATCCCTAGACCACCATAATTCCTACCCTGTAGAGTCCATTCGCCACTATGCAGCAAGAACGAAATGTAAAAAGTGCAAATCTGATCATGTTACTCCCCTGTGGAATTCCTTCTACTGGTTCCCAATCACTTGCAGAATAAAGTCCAAAGTTTTAACATATCTAGAAAGTCTGCAAGATGTGTCACCTGGCTAATTGTCCAGCTTCATCTTGTGACCCTATGACCCAGCTCCCCCTCTTCTCTCTTAGCCTTAACCACACTGACTAAAAGGTTCCTAAAATGCATCCCCTCCTTCTCATCTCAGGGCCTTTCACATATTTTTCCCTCTGCCTAAAAATAAGTGCTGTTACTCTAACGTCACGCTTTTCCCCAAACTAACTCCTATTTATCCTACCTACAGTTCACACCTTACATATCATTTTTTCAGGGAAATCTTTTCTGAATGCCTGGGTATATAGGCTCCCCTGTTATATGCTCTCCTGTAGCCTCTTCTAGCACTTATTTGTAAATAATCATTGTTGACCATATTCCCTTTAAACTATAAACTCCATTATGACAGAGGCATCATCTTGTCTCATCCACAAATGTATCCCTAGTACTTTGCACAGTTCCTGACATATAGCAACCTCTCAATAAATATTTGTTCAGTGAATCAATTAACAACTGTGATGATAGTAACAGATCCTCAGAAGTTAACAAGCAAACTTTAGGAAAAAGAATTCTGAGTGGGAAAGACTGAAAATATGATACATTCTTAGCCAAGAAATGAACAGTTCATTAAAATATTTCTTAAAGGGTAAAAAAGAAAATCAGTGAATAAAATGAAAAGTCATAAAGTGACTACTAAGCTGAAACTCTAGAATGGATAGCCCAGGAAACATGTTTTTTTGTTTTGGCCTAGTCTGATCTTTTGGGAAACAAATTTGGGGCTCCGTAATTAAATCAATGAATGAAATAGCTTCATACTTACACAAAGGCTAGGAACGAGACTAGACAGATTGACATGTCGTGGTGCAAACATGTGAAGCTGCTGAAGGCAAGATATGGCAGCTGCCTGCACGAGAGAATCTGAATGGTCCTGGGTTATTGCACAACCCACCAAACAAGAAGAACGGATTGTGGATATTGTTGCTCCATTCCCTAGAAGCAAAGTCAAAGAGAACATAAAGTACAATGATTTTATTAGTAACACCAAAAATGTCCCTAGAAAATAATTATCTTCTAAATAACCCCTCTTTCTAAACAAACAAACAAAAAAGTACACCTGAAATTAATACAACACTGTAAATCAACTGTACTTCAATTAAAAAAAAAAGAATAACTGTTGAATTAACATTAACTAGTATGTTTGCTCTATGGTTAGGTTTGGTACTGCAATTGTTAAACCAATAATCACTATAAGAAATGCCCTTACTTTTTTTCCCCTTACATTTTGACAGCTTACATTTTATCAAGCAAATAAAATCCTACAGAACAGGAGTCAGTAAACTTTTCTTTAAAGGGCCAAAAGTAAATATTTTTTACTGTGCTAGCCAAGAGGCAAAATCCACACTAGTCTATTATGTAAGTGCCTATATAACCATTTAAAAATGTTAAAACCATTCTTACCTCATAGGCTGTTAAAAAAAAAAAAGGACCAAAAAACCAGGCATCTGAGCAGATTCGGCCCATGGGCCATAGTTAATTTGCCTATCCTGCCTATCCCCTGTTATAAGAAAGTCGTCCCAGAAATTCCTTTCCTTTAAAGCCAACCTCAAAAAAAGAAAACTTTATTCTATTCTATTCTATTTTTTTGGCCACGCTGCGTGGCTTGCGGGATCTTAGTTCCCCGACCAGGGATCCAACCCGGGCGCCTAGCAATGAGAGCTAAGAGTCCTAACAACCTCTGGACCACCAGGGAATTCCCCAGGAAGTCACTTTTTAAAGGATGTAATGTACAGCATAGGGAATACAGTGAATAATATAATAACTTTACACAATGACAGATGGTTATTAGACATAATGTGGTGATCATAATACATATAAATGTCAGTTGTACACCTGAAATGAATATAATATTGCATGTCAACTATACTTCATCAAAATAAAAAAAGGAGTCACTTTTAAGATAAATAAATATTTCTGATTACTATTCAGACTGTTTTGAAAACAAAAATTCTGCAAAATCCATACAAATGATTTCAAAACACAACTGCTTATGAATGATGATAATGCATCTCTCTTAGATTTAGCTAGCTTTACATTTATCCCCTGATAAACTATATTCTCTTTTAAACCCATCATTGTTGTATTTGATTCTCTGTTCAAACAATAATACCACATCTATTATATAATAACGATAAATCCTATTTTCCTAACAAGATTAATGGCTCATCTCTGAATAAAGTTTTACTTCTTAAAAAAAAAATTAATGGCAATTTTTACAAAGGTAGGAAAAATAAATTGCAGTATTATATACTGTCTAGATTAAAATGTCTTAATTGCCAAATATAAGTGATTTAAAATTTTTACCAATGCAAAATAATTTTATATACAACAGAGACCAAACAAGGAAATCATAGACTCACGCAAGAGTCACATTCTAGTCTGAAATACACACTGCCTCATCAGAAAGTACTTGGTAAACACCTACACTTAATCAAAGGCACATATTTATACTCTCTACATCCTTGTGATATTCACTGAAAGAAAGAACTATCAACTTTTCTCAGAGGACACTGAGTCCAAGAGAGAGACATGTCTAAATCACATTTTTTCAATTCCTACCATTCATCCTTAAGATCTTTTCTTTTTTCACTTCCATCTTTGTTTTTTAATATCTGTCCGAATGGAGGCAACATATAGCATAGTGATTAAGAATACAGGCAAAGGAAATTTATCTGAGCTTCACCTCTGATTCCAACTACTCATTGGCTATACACACACACACACACACACACACACACACACATATATATATATATTAAAAACTTGGACCTCTCTCAGCCTCAGTATTTCATCTGTAAATCAGAGAGATATACCTTTATCAGGACTGCTGTCACAAATAAGTGAGGTAATATAAATAAAAAGCCTGATCCATTGAAAGATTTAATAAATGGTAGGGGAAAAAAAGGAATGCTCTGAAAGTGGCTTATATATTTTGAATAAATTCACAGTAATTTTCTTACCTGAGTGTTTAATTTAACCATTAGTAGAATTATTTCAGTGGAAGTGCATGGTAAGAATATGTGCCTTAGGATCACAAATCTGCTACTCCTTAGCTGAGTAACTTATCTTCTCTGAGCTTACTTCCTCAGAGAAAAACTACATAATATTATCATCCATAGAGTTAAAAAAAAAAGTGAAGCTAAAGTCCATGAAGACAATTGTATGGCACTCCAGGCCAAAGGAACTCCACTTTTATCTTTGACTTCAGGTAACATTTCACTTAGATGTTTTCTCTGCTCATAACTTCAAATCACCTTCACATCACAGGTTTGTTGCAGGGATTAAATAAAATAGCACATGTAAAAAGCAGAGTTCCAGGTGTTCAGTAAATTGCAAGCATTCAATACATAGTAATTATTATTATTGTTACAAGATTTCTTTAGGCAACGTTATGGTGACATTCAGGAAGTTGAAAGACAGTAATTATCTATCTAGTCCCTTTACTTTAAGATGAATTTACTCACCTTGTAGTTCAGGGCCAACAGTAGTTATTATAGCACCCAAACATCTACCCAAACACTGATGAACTTCTGTATGGGAGGGTGGAACTGTCAACAGCAAGGTAAGAACTAGAGATAATGTTGGCTCCACATATCCACGATACATTGGGCCACTGGAATCCACTATCAGAGCAAGTGAATGAAGGGACCAAGTCTGGAATAAAATATGATTTTATTTTATTGTAAGTAATAGAGTATACTGAATTGATATTTAACTTAAATTTTCATAAACACCAACATCGTAGTTTTTTTTTGTCAACATCTTAGTTTTTAATCAATAATCTAGAAATATATTCCTTAAGAAATAAAAGGTAGCACATAAGCTACCAGTAGCTAATAACCAAAGCCACTGATGTACAAATGCTATGTTTACAGTTTCTCTGTAGTGTGGCTTTGAGTGCCAGAAAAATAGTTTTGCTGATGAACTCATTTTTCTGTTATAATGTACATGTATTTCATACTTCCAAAAAACAATGACTGATATAATAAGTGTTTGATTTAGTGGTTGCTATGGACATCAAATATATCTTTATTGCCTGTATTGTTGGAGTTTTACTAAGAAACTAGTCTGAAATAAAACAATGTTCTGCACTCAGATCTACTTCTCGAGCAATGACATTCACAAAACAGTTCCTCAAGTGCATCAAACCATTTCAGGCCCAAATTTTTGTTTACTAAGCACAAATAATCTTAGTGGCTAATAGTATTTGCAAAACTAACCCAGAGCAATGTACTGTAATCAGCACAGGCTTAAGAAAACGCAAAGTCCTTTAAGCTGCCCACATCCACCTGTTAAAGAACGAACCTTTTATTTTTGCTGTTGGCAGTCCCAAAGGAGAGCTGCACTACTGGGCTGAGGACAGAGGGGTCTCAACAGAGAAGCTACCCAACTTACCACCATGGCAGAAAAAAAATCCATACCTTAATTTCTATTACCTGTCAATCTACTCCAATCCTAGGGAATTTAGCAACCTGAGTTGGACAGTTATGTGTAGAAACCACACTTATTGACAAAAGTAATAGGGATATAACAGCTTGAGGGAGGAAAACCAGAATACACATCCTGGAGAAAAAAATTAATGGAAGAAACAAAAGAAAGTATTTTAATAAAACTATCATAAGGATTTTTAAGACAAATAATTAAAGCACAAAGGAGATTCTAGAAGTGTTTTTAAAAAACAAACACACACCCAGTATTTATATTAAATTGTTCAGTAGAAAACTGGAAAAAAAAAGAATTATTGTTAAATACCAAAATCATTATTTTGAAGTTCAAATGGAAGATTATCCTGTAACCCACAGTGAAAATACAAAAAAATTAAAATAATGAGGATAAAGACAAGAGACTCAATATATAAATAAGTACCAGAAAGAGAAAAAGAAAAGATAAACTTATATAGAATTTGATGAAATTTCTAAGCTGCAAGGATAGAGAGAAAAATTCTTACACACTGTGAAACCAAAATATAAGGTTACAAACATACAGACATATTTCAGATAAGTTTCTTAGCAATAAAAAGATGGGGAAAAAGATAGTTATGATGTCCATAAGCATCATTAATTCAGAAATTTATTACATAAACCAATGTCTTTTGGGCGTGTGAAATATATCCATTGTGTAAAAGAAGAAAATGAATTCATCATTAAAGTTTTATATCTGAATATTCAAAGCCACACTGCAGAGAAACTTTAAATAGAGTAGTTGCACATCAGTTGTTTTGATTATTGGCTTATATGTTACATTTACTTCTTAAAGAACATATTTGAAAGTTTTTATAGATAGATGATGAAAAACTGAGATGTTAATATCTATGGAAATTTAACTCAAAAAATTAAGCTACTATTAATTAGCCTCTTACACGCAACACAAAAAATACTGAAACATTTATGAATAATGAAAAAAAGGACTGTGTGCCAGGAACAGTATACCCAACCCAAATATCATTCAAATTTGAAGACAGAATAAAGCCTTTTTTTTTTAGATATGCAAGGAATCAAAAAGCACACCAGTCAACGACCCTTTCTAAGATTATTATTGCTAAAGGAAGTTTTCCTATCAAGTAAAAATAAAATAAGAACAAAGATCTGAAGACAGGAGTTGAGGATACAAAAAAGAAAACATTATTGAAGACTAAATCTCTAGTAGTTATAACTAAATACATGTATACAATAATTTGACTGCAAAGTATAAATTTTGAGTTAGGATTCTTATAACAGAAGAGACTTTAGAAAAAACTGAAGAATGCTACCATACTATTCTTGTGCAGATGTGAGCTGAAACAGAAGCTCTGAGGAAATATAAGTGGTCCACGTTACAGTAAGATGTCATGTCATAGAAAAAGAATCATGTGAAGCAGTCACTTACACGAGTGTGGTTTTAAGAAATTAAAGCAAGAGAGGGCTGAGAAAAAGGTGAAGACAAAGGAAAGAAAACTAGCACGTACTCGTTGACAGAAAAGAAGAAAGCAGCAACTTCTTAGGTAAAATAATTTCACAGTTGTGTTCTTTTCTTCCAGATTACTATGGAAACAGCATTAAGAAAAAACCACAAAAAACAGCATAGCACCTCTTTAGGAGCAACATTACTTCATTTTTGATTTTAGTCCTTTTGGGTCTTTTGTGCTTTACACAGCTGGAAACCTTTACCAAGAAGTCAAAGGCAAACTAAGACTGTAGATGAAGTCTCTGGTGGATTTCGCATTCTTTTCTTATGGTGAAGGAACCCATTTATTAACAAACTAATGACAGGCAGTAATGGCAATCAAATTTGTCTATTCCAGCTTCTGAGTCCCAATATAAAGCTGGCGAGTTGAATGCTATTGGTTTCATATACTCGATATTTTTAGATGCATCACTGGGAAATGGCAAATCAAGAGTATAGGATATTTTCACACATGTGAAGTTCTTGCCTCTTATTGTAGTTATACCTATTTTTGTATAAAATATTTAAGGAGAGAGAAAAAAGAAATTCAAGGAGTACACCTGAAGATTCAGCCAACACTGTACCTGGGTTAGGGTATTAGAGAAGAGAGAGAAGACTGCTATTAAAAGAAATTTGATCATCCAACAAATGTAAGGAAATACAAAGAAGAGGAAACATGTACAAAGGATGATAAATAATAAAAAGAAACCATGTTTCAAGGAATGTTGTGAATGGGTTAAACTCCCAGAATAAGAAAGACTTTAGGATTAGGTTCAGATACAAATTCCTTTTATACACTCATAAAGCAAAATGACAGAGTAAGACCCTAAGACATTTTTCCTAACAGCCCATCAGAATCAATACTATTTTTACAAATAATTTTCCTCAAAATAATATTTTAAAATTTCATAATAGGGCTTCCTTGGTGGTGCAGTGGTTAAGAATCCACCTGCCAATGCAGGGGACATGGGTTTGAGCCCTGGTCCGGGAAGATCCACATGCCGCGGAGCAACTAAGCCCGTGCGCTGCAACTACTGAAGCCTGCGCACCGCAACTACTGAAGGCTGCGCACCCAGAGCCCATGCTCTGCAACAAGAGAAGCCACCTCAATGAGAAGCCCACACACCGCAACGAAGAGTAGCCCCTGCTCTCCACAACTAGAGAAAGCCCGCGTGCAGCAATGAAGACCCAACACAGCCAAAATTAATTAATTAATTAATTAATTTATCGAAAAAAATTTCATAATAAACAAATCCATATTATACCTGGACTTCAGAGGATGTCCCATCCTGTGCTAGAGCCAATAAAATGCTGACGCTGGTCTTCAGATGTTGTCCTGAGCCGATACCACCAACATAACGATGCAAACAGCCCAGAGCCAAAGAATGGCCAGTTCTGGATACAACATCTCGAGCTGATTTCAATCTGGAAAAGAGTTATGCTTCAGGGATTGTTTTTTCTATTTCCCTATGGCAATAACAAGCTTATGAATCACACAATAAAAGGGATTTATTCTGGAAATCAGAAAAGATTACAATCTTTATTACTTCTTTCTCTACTCACTAACAAGAGTTAGAGATTTACTTTAAACTGGTTAAAGTCATACATTTCACTGAAGAAAGCCTACCTTTAGAGAAATATGAAAGAGGACCTACAACTTCACAGCTTTTAAAATTAATTATTCCTTGAAAAGACAAGAACCATTTGAAATGTATTTTTTACCATTGGTGTTTTAAATAAAAGACAAATAAGACAAAAAGACTATGACTCATAATCACGCACCAACATAGTCAGTTACTATTAGAAAACATTAAAATACCACTAAGAACAAAACTCCTAAAATAACAAAGGAGGCTAGAAAGCAACTTTGGCTGCATTTTCAAAACTATATTATAACTCTCAATAAGCCATCCATGATCAAACTTCTGTCACAAGCTCATAAAAATGAAATAAAGCCAAGATATGAAAAACCATCACCAAGACTCTGGCTGGTCAGTTTGCCTATGGCAAAGAAAGAAAAATTCTAAGTGCTGTCACGATGGAACAGACATTAAGAAATGTAGTAATGAAGGAAGTGAACTAAGTCCATCCTTAGCAGTATTTCTAATATACTATATCCTTGGATAAGTGATCTCTCTCTCTATGCCTCAGTTTCTCCATCTGTAAAATGAACATTATCATTACTCCTATATAGCAGTTGTTTTGAGGAATGAAAGAAGAATGAATGCAACCTGTGAATTCTAAAAAGGCTTATACAGATTAGGAAGCTTCCATCATATTGTTACTTTTCAGAGTTCATTTCAGTGAGCTAAAAAAAAGCTGAGCCAATTTTCTCAGTGACAGTCATCTATTCAATAAAGTAAGTAATCTAAGATACAAAAATATATCATATATATACTTTCCCAGGGGTCTCAGAGTGATTTTCAATTTGAATGGAAACTAATTTAACCAGTAATGGTTTTTATTTTTTTCTGAACTGGGTCTTAAGCAATTGAGTTACTCCCTATTAACTGAGAACGGTTTATAGGAATGATTCCAGTCTTAATGCTAAGATGGCATATGATTTTAACATGCAAAAACAGCTGACAGATCTGTATGTATAGGTGATTTGGCTTTTCATAGTTGGATACTATATCAGCAAGAGATAATGTTGATAAAAACAGTCTGACATAATGAAGTTGCAGGATATTGAAGCTTTTTCAAAATAGAACCAGATTTTGTCAAATCTAAGATACCACAGATTTTTCTTAATGTACCATTATTTTATATAACAGTATAAAAGAAAAAAATGCTGACAAATAATTATGACATTTCTTAGAGATTTTAGGACAAATTCCAATTTCAGATAACTTAAAATGTGAAAAAACAAATAACAAAATCTATATACTAATTAATTTCAGATCATAATAAATTATTTAGAAAAGCTAATGAAACTAAGCACTGAGAACACTTGCAAACCATTAACCAGACAGGTATGAATATGAATGAAATGTCCTTGTGTTTTACCAGAATAAGTATAAATACTCCTATAGGTATTAAAGCACTTATAAATTAAAACCACTTGTAACTAAAGAAAAATTAACCAGTCAAGAGTTTTCCAAAGAAATACACTCTTATTTTACCTACTATTAACAGAGCACAAACCATGAAACAGGTAGCTAAGACTGGCTCTAACTTTTAAAAATTCTTTAACAAAAGCTGATTTCAGGATTAATGAGAGACACTTGGAAAAGGCAAAGTTAATCTATTGCTAGAAAATAAGCAAAGTCATCCTGCAGAAGATTAAGTGTCTGGGAATAGTTTAGCTACATTCTGCCTGCTCATATTATCCTTAGTGAGTCAAACAATACACTGGGGCATCATCCTAAACCAGCCAAACTGCCATCGTGTGTGAAGACAAGGACAGCCGTCCTCAGATACGCAAGAGTTCAGAAAATACTTCTTCCGAACCACTACTTCACAACCACTGCTTCTCCCAACCTCTCTCTTGTTAATAATTATGATATAGTTTGGTATAATTAATCCTCAAAATATACAATACTTAAGAATGATTAATTTGGGCTTCCCTGGTGGCGCAGTGGTTGAGAGTCCGCCTGCCAATGCAGGGGACGCAGGTTCATGCCCCGGTCCGGGGGGATCCCACATGCCGCAGAGCGGCTGGGCCCGTGAGCCATGGCCGCTGGGCCTGCGCGTCCGGAGCCTGTGCTCCGCAACGGGAGAGGCCACAACAGTGAGAGGCCCGCGTACCACCAAAAAAAAAAAAAAAAAAAAGAATGATTAATTTACATAACTCAAGTGTTAATTCTTGACCACTCTTGATTTTCAACTGCTCTACTTCAAGTACTTGATTAACAATCAACAGTCACTAATAACTGCATTTATCATCTTAATCATACTTATTTGGATCTCTGAGATCACTCTTTCAAATTAATATTGCCAAGAAATTCTTAAAAGCTAATGCTAAATGTATCCCCTGTTTCAGGGATAATTTAAGAAATGATAAACTTGGTAGTAGTTAGAAAAAGAATGGCTTATCCCAAAAAGTGAAAATTAACAGAAAGAATAATGGCGGGGGGTGTGGGCGGGCAGAGATAAGAGAAAAGGACTACATATAACTGAGAGATGCCGTCACTAACAATCCTCTTGATTTTGTTATGTAACATTCAAGAGCTGAAACAGAAACCTGCACCACACTGAAAGTATCTACCATGTGGAAAATATACAGTCCAGTTAATAATTCCTGATAACTTAAAAGACATCTTTGTGTATGAGAGAAAATTACTTGTTGATAAAGAGACCCACTTACTTGTCAAAGCTATATTGGGCCATTCTAGCAATGAAAGTTGCTTCTCCAACCACCTGAGCCATTCTTCCAAGAGCTTCCCCTGCTGCACATCGTAAGATGGGGTTTGGGTTGTCAAGGGCCCCCATAACTAGTGTCAGAGCAGATTTACGAACTTCCTCAGGTCCTAAAGTACTTTTGTTTTCAGCCAGGCCCTATGGTTATTTAAAAAAAAAAAAAAAAAAGGACTGCAATCTTTGTAAATATACATATATCTTCACACATTATTTTCTTCAGCCAACTTTCCCATGCATATACTATGCCTAGAATTAATACATGTTAGACTGACAGTAATCACTTTCCTAAACAGGATTTCACAACATGATATATTACATAGCTGTAGTTGAATCAGCCCTAAAACCAACAATACCTGGGAGTGTCTCTATCCAAAGACAAATACTTAAAAGTTGTTTTTATACATAAAGGACACTGTATTATTAAATCAACTGTTATTTAACTGACTGAAATTTATCATTATAACTTTAAGGAAGGAAAAGGCCTCATGAACATGAAACTTTGATACATTTATATAAAAATGCCAGAGACAATAATTATGTCATAAAGAGTATATCCAATACATACCTAAAGACAAAATGAGGTAAGAATAATCAGTAACTGAATGTTGAACTGAATCAGTATGAATGTTCATCATACTAAATGTTAATATCTCTCTTCTAGTTACACTTACTGTCCTGGAACTTAAATTACTTACTTGAGACCAAAAATATAAGTCATGGTAGCTAGGGAAAATGTTAACTACAGCAGAGGCATTAGTGAGCACATATATGAAGAAATACATACTGTACAGCAATATTACAGCTGTTAACCAACCTTCCAACCACTGAGGGAAACTATGACCACCCCACTCCTTTCTTAAAAAACTCAGATGTTGGTAGCTGATGGTCTCTGAAAAGGGCATATACTAATGATTATATAAATGGTACAAGCCTTTATTTGTATAACCAATGCCTACATCCCTTTTCCCTGAAGTTTACAAAATGTGATTTAATTCATGCCCATTTAAACACTTGTACTTGTTGCCCTTTTAAAGCAGTGATATCTTATAATAAGCTTAGTGCTGAATAACATGACTTTTCAAATACATCATGAGAGGCTATAAGCTCCATAGTACAGTACATGAACTCTGAGAGATAAGCAAAATATTTGTTATTTCACTTCATACATGTAGAATATGAGGTTTAAAAAAGGCTAAAGGAACTATACAAGACAGAAACCTATTGAGTAGCTAAACCAGAACACAATCTCTAAATGCAGCACTCTTTTAACTACATAACAAACATAGCCTCTCCTGCTTTATGATCTAAACCACAAATCAAACTTAAGCTTTATCTAGTTAGCCTTCAATAGAATACCAAATTTCATTAGTCAGACATGTTTGAAAATTCTGAATATACCAGCACTTGTAAAATTTGAGGTATCAAATCAAAATATGAATTTTAATATTACTAAAATATAAAATACTTATTTAAATACAATGAGCCTAATATAAAGTTTCTAGTAATTTAAATGAAATAATATAAAAGCATGGTTATCCAGAGCTATACATATAAACGTAATAGTCTAGTTATGTCTGAATTACTATATTAAAGGTATTAATTAAAATCTTAGTTCAGGGGCTTCCCTGGTGGCGCAGTGGTTGAGAGTCCACCCACCGATGCAGGGGACACGGGTTCGTGCCCTGGTCCGGGAAGATCCCACATGCTGTGGAGCGGCTGGGCCTGTGAGCCATGGCCGCTGAGCCTGCGAGTCCAGAGCCTGTGCTCCGCAATGGGAGAGGCCACAACAGTGAGAGGCCCGTGTACCACAAAAAAATAGAAATAAAAAATAAAATAAAATCTTAGTTCAGAATATTTGCTATGTTTTAAAAGTAAATACCTTTAGTGCACTAAGAACAGCTGTAAAAATATTAAGCTGCACAGCCTGCTGGCGAACACCTTTGGCTTGTTTAACACATTCGGCAAAGTGATCCAACATCTGTAATCTGTAACAATAAAGATCACATTAGCAATACTTTTTATTCAAACCTGGCCCAAAAAACAAGAGATAAGAAGAAGGGTATAAGCTGATTGTTTAACAAATAATGCCCCATGCTATCTCTCTTCACTTCATTCCCTGGTCTAAACTGGATCTCCTACTTCTGAATTAATATACAGACATGAACTACTAACTGGCACAACACAAGGGACTAATATTAAGTTTCAATCAGCAAAATAATGTCATAATTTCAGTGGTCTTCAGTGTGCAACAAAGCGCCTGGCATAAAGTAGGTGCTCAAGGTTTCTTGAATAACAATCATTAATTGTGCATCTCTGTGGAAGATTTTTAAGTTGGAAATCTTAAAATGTGGCATAATTTTTTTCTTTTTAAAAAATACTCTCACACATAGAAGAAAATAGTACCTCGTGTCCTATCTTTAGAAGCTAATTGGGAGATTTTTTTTAAAAAGATTTAGCTTTGGTCAATTTTGTTAAATGTGAAAAATCAGAGGTGAATTGGTTTTCTTGTTTCAAATTTTTAAAATGAGACAGTTATCCCTCTTCCCCAAATCACAGCCATTTGAGACTCTTCTGATTAAAGAGAATGAGGTCATATCAGATTCTTCTAAAAAGAATAGAGGTGGGGCAAAGGAATCTAGGGAAATTTCACTGGAAGGATTTATGCTCAATTATAAAAGGCCATGGGTCTCAGGTCAAAGCATTCTTCAAAAATCACATAGGAAGAAAACATCTAGCCTCCAGCAGGAACTCCAGTTAGAGGTACCTGGGGCTAAAGCTGACACTTGTACACCTGTCTGACACAGATCCACATCTATGCTGAAGAAGCAGGGCACTGTCCACACTGCTTTCAAGCACACGCCTGAAAAGACACACATGGTCTCCAACATGGCCATCAAACATCATGTGCCTATAACTGACCTCAAATACATGACTTAAACAAATTTTTTTCCTTACTAGATTTATTTCTTTTAATTTGAAAAATATTAACAAAAAGTTCCTACCTAGAAATAACCATCGAACATTTTCACGTATTTTAAAATATCAAACTGGGATCACTTCTTGCCTTTTACCTTCTTCATTTAACACTATATAATGAGCATTTTCTGATATCAAAACATTGTCTCTGTAAAATGTATTCCAGCCTATCAACTTTCCATAATTTATTCACTGATTCCTACATCCCTGGATATTTATGTTACATATTTTAATAGAACTTATGTATTTTTACTTCATCTGGTTCCACAAAAGTGATTTAATAAAGTTAAGAGGACTTCCCTGGTGGCACAGTGGTTAAGAATCTACCTGCCAATGCAGGAGACACGGGTTTGAGCCGTGGTCCGGGAAGATCCCACATGCCACGGAGCAACTAAGTCCGTGCGCCACAACTACTGAGCCTGCGCTCTAGAGCCTGTGAGCCACAACTACTGAAGCCCGTGTGCCTAGAGCCCGTGCTCCGCAACAAGAGAAGCCACCGCAACAAGAAGCCTGTGTACCACAACGAAGAGTGGCCCCCGCTCACGTCAACTAGAGAGCCCACACACAGCAATGAAGACCCAATGCAGCCATAAATAAATAAATAAATTTTTTTTTTTAAAAAAAGATTATCCTGAATTCTAGTTACAGGTCTCATAACTAGCTGTATAATTTCTGACAAACCACGAACTCTTAGACCTAGATTTCTTTAGATTTAAAACAAGGACGTTAAAGTAGATGCCTTATAAGATCCTTTCACCTTTAATGATCTTTAACATTTATGTGGCAACCAAATGTTCTTAAAGATATCCGGATAAAGTAAAATTTCATATTTAAAAATTTCCCCTCAAATTAAAAACCAATTAATCAACTAACCTACATATGTAAAGATATGCTATCTTTTCTATACAACTACAACAATGTTTTTAAGGCATAGTTTGTAAAACCTGATCTGTGAAGGTCTTGCATTAATTCATTTTTACTCCTTCTTCTGGGAAAATCACTGTAAGTATATAAAATGCTTACTAAGTTAAGTATGGTGTCTGTGGACACAAAGTATAGCAAATTAAAATGTTCCTATTAAAAAAAGAATCAGTTACTTCAGTGTTCCAAGTTCCAGACTTTAACCATCTGACAAATGTCATATTAGGGAGTAGACTTCTCATTCATTTAATTCCTCAGTAACAAGACTTGGAAAACTGGTGTCCCTAATTAAAGATACAGGCAAACCTACTTATAAACTGGCAAACAAACTACTATAATGAAAATTTTGTTGTTTAAGACCGAGTTCACAATACAAGTGGATATCATATGCTAGTACATGGGGTCAAATTTTAAAAACAGTTTCAAATTATGTGGAGTTTGCATGCAATTTATTATGTGCCACTTATGTTATTACATTTAGGAGACTATTGTTCAAACTCTTCTTATTGAAGAGTTAGCTTGGTTGGGAAAATGTACTGCTTGAAAATAATTTATATTTAACTAAAATCACCTTATTGACTTTATACTAACCGGTGTTTAAAAGAAACATGAGGAAACACTACACCAAAAAGAGCCACAGAAGCATCAATGACTGAAACTCCAAGGGGAAGAGGCCCAGGCACAGCTTCTCCCGCAGGTATTCGTAAATAAATGGAGGATGGATCATGCTCCAGAGCCCCACTTCCAGATGCGCTGTTTGGCTGGAGCTGCAAAAGAAGGACATAAAAATCATTCAAGATCCACTTTGGGAAATTCACTTACCAAGTACTGGGCGTGACAAAACAGGGGAGGCGAGAGAAAAAGTAACAATGAAAGAACAGAATGATTAAATCTGAAAAATTTTAAATAGAGAGATATAATTTGGCCATTAAAAAAAGTCACAACAGTTCATGCAATTTTTTTTAAAAGTTTTGTTCATTCTAAAACATTTTTGCAGTAATGTGTAAGCAAAATAATGTCAGGAATAACTTAAACCCGCAAAAAATTTTTTAAAAGCGGCCTTTAGTAACACTTTTTAAAAGGTACATAAGAAATAATGTATTCAGTGGGCAAAAAAGGTTCTAAATCTTCAACCTACTAAATCCTATTCCTCTCTAACCTGTCACAAAATAAACTAAACCAAAACAAACACCAACAACCAAAAAGCTAATCAAAACTGACCTTTGCCAATGAAACCCCAGCGTACCTAAATACACAGAATATTGAATAAAGACAGTTCGCCAAATTCTAACTGTTGCTGCTTTCCTTTTTTCACTATTTATCCACCCCTAGGAAGGTATCTTTAAACGTCTAAGAAAGCTAAATGAAAATTAAACCTTAGTCTACAATATTTTCTTTTTAAATGACAATGTGTAATAGGACCATTGTTTTTCAATCAAGCTAGTATCTCATTTCACTTTATAGCTTACTACCTGGTCTTCAATTGATTTATGATCAGTTTCTTGAAGCCAGGAACCAAGAAGAACACTATCATCATAGTGGCAGAGGGATCTGAGGAGGGAAGTAGTTGTGTTGGCTGAGTTGTCAGTCAAAGTGAATTCTGCTACCAGTTCTCTAAGAAGTGCATTGAAAGAGCCTAAAAAACAGAACTTCAGGTCAGATTAAAGAGAATACTTTTTAAGAAAATGACAATCACTGCCCACCAAGAGCAGCAATATGTTCAACAGGAGTAAAATAATTAAGTCCCCGTTCCCTTTTAAGAAAAACCAGTATTAAATATTTTAACACTGGTTTTAATACACAATAATGGCACTTCCTTTTTTGTTATTGTATTATGCCTTTTAGCCCAAATTATTTAAAGTAATCAAAAACTCAAATAGAGAAAAGATTTTTTATTTTAAATATATTAAATATGATGATTATTATTTACTATTAATTACTTAACGATGTGTAAACACTGAACCAGAGCATATCAAAATTCTTGGGCATGGTTGCACTGGAATATTAACATTTTATATGACATTTAACTTCTGCAAAAGTACGTTACTATTCTCCCTCCAGATTCCTAAATTTTGGCTGTATTATAACAGTTGGGATAGTCATTAAAAGCATAGACTCTGAAGATGAACCAACTGGGTTTGAATCCAAGCTCTGCCACTTAACTACCTCCCAGACTTGTGCAAGTTACACAACCTCTAAGTACCTGAGATTCTTTATCTTTTTTTTTTTTTTTTAACATCTTTATTGGGGTATAATTGCTTTACAATGGAGATTCTTTATCTTTAAAGAAAGCTATATTTTAGCCTCATAAGGTTGTGGTTAGAGTCAAAGATGCTAATACCTGTTAAGGGCTTAGAACGAGACCTGGAACACAGTAGTGCTCAACAAGTGTTAGCTACTATGTATGAAGAAAAGGAAAATGGTTGCCTTCCTTTACATGGTCAGAACTCTATGATATTGTGAAGAACTGCAAAGGTATACTGAAGAATTTTTATTAGACATCCACAAATTTTATTTACCTTCATAAGTTTTTGGAGGTAACAACGCCAAGATATCATAAAGTCTTAAACGGACCATTGCAGCACTAGCTTTCAGATGAGCTCCGTGGGCTTTAATTACAGATGGAATGCTAAAATATCAAAAGTATAATTAGTATTAGCTTATTAGAATAATACTTACATTTTTTTCCAGCCATGTATCAATGTACCATCAAAGTACATTGATAAGTATTACATTTTTCTTTTAGTTTATTTTGTGACTTTTACTGTTAGTAACAGAAACACTATAAAATACAATTTTAGGGACTTCCCTGGTGGTCCAGTGCGTAAGGCCCCACGCTGACAATGCAGGGGGCCCGGGTTCGATCCCTGGTCAGAGAACTAGATCCCGCATGCATGCTGCATCTAAGAGCTTGCATGCTGCAATTAAGAAGCCCACATGCCTTAACTAAGACCCAGTGCGCCAAAATAAATAAATAAATAATAATTAAAATAAATAAATAAAATACAATTTTATTTCAATCCACATAGCTACTGAAATTTTTAAAGTCACTTCACACAAATAAAATTTAGTACATTTCCTATATGATACTATAGGGAATTACAAAACATGGCTATTTATAAATATATAAAATTGGATGTTAATGTGTCCTAATTGCCTACTTACTGTGACATCATAGTCATGGCACATTCAATAGGGGTCATCAATTTTCTAATCACATCTTCAGTTAGGAGTTCAGGACAATGTGCAACAAAACTCCTCATTGCTAAATAAAAATTTTAAAAAGACATATTTGAAACAGCTTTTGTGAGGATGAACAAATTTATAAAATTATATAAAGGTACCTAAAATTTTTAATTATTATAAAGTTCTAAAACAAGGTCAAACCAAAAGAAGAACCAATTGCAACTTTAGAGAAAACTCATTAGAAAAGGCTAGAAGAAGAGTGGACAGCAAAAATGGAGGGAGGGAAGATGTCTGTTAGAAAGATTTCTGTGAACGAGAATTCAGAAGTCTATGATCCCACGTGAATTCAGATAACTACAAAAAAAGCTGTTTCAGAACAGAACCAACAGTGGACATAATGGCCCAGTGAGAGGACATAGCTTTATTGGCTCTTTAGCAGTAGAGCTAAGACTAAACCAGCTCTTAGATGTGTGGGAACAAAACTAACACCTTGCCCTGTGGCGCTTATGGTTAAGTGTACATCTGTCTCCCACAGTTTGAAAAAAGAAGCACTTTTCACCCTCAGATAAAGCAAAAAAGGACAGGGTCACTCTGTGTAATTCTAGTTTTCAAATAAAACAAAACTTGAGCCTTTTCTGTAAGTTGCTGACTCCCAAACAAAAACAACTTTCATACTTTTTAAAATGCTGGTATCTAAAAGACGTATCAACTTTTGCAGATTTGACGGGAGAAAACAGCTATCTGTCCATTAAGAAAAAACTAACTGTAAACTCAGTAACCTTGGTAATCCTGTTTCTTTTTCCTTTAAATAGGCACTGGGCTTTTTTACTTGGTGACCCAGTGCTTCTTCAGGTGGAAGAATGCAATAACTGGGAATTAAGACACCTGGGTTGTTCCAGCTCCTAATTGATCATGAACTCTAACCTCCTTTTCAGAGTCTCAGCTTAATTTTTATTACAAAATTAGTAAACTGGTATAGATTACTTATAAAGTTTCTTTCTAAATCCAAAAGTGTACAGATTCATCATTATATATTAAAATAAAAAATTGAAGTAATCATTTTCCTTCACTTCACAAATATTTTAGTAAGAAAATAATATCCTGAAAGTGCAGTCCTTTCAGTTCTTACCACATAAAGCTCCAGCACGACCTTCCAATGTTACCTGCCAGGTAAAAGAATCGCCTCGGGCCTTCTCAGCCTCCAATTCCTTCAATGAACGAGGGAAAACATTTCGCCACAATAACAACATCTTGGGCAGATGGTAACGAACAACAGATGGTCCTGACAGAGAAAATGAGAACACCAAACCATACATATATATAGCATTACAAACAAAAGTCAAAGAGCCCCAAACAAGCTCTAACAATATCTATCATTTCACTGTATCTTTGTCTCTAATATTAACATTTTCAAAATGTTTCTTATTCAGTAAGTAAAATATATATTAAAGCATAATAAAATTCACCTAAAAACTATCAATATTTTTAGCATCCAACATAAAACAAATCCACAAAAGGTCATCTAAAAGAAATTACCCAAAAATATTCAGAATGATGGATTACATTCTATCAATGATAAAATATATCTGGGACACATTTTATGATGCCTTTTCTATAAATATTACATATGTATATAAACATGTACACCCACTCCCAAACACATACATATATTTACTACTCCATTTTAAGGGCAATTTATATGGTTAATTTAGTTCTATGGAGTAGTATATTTAGAACCAGGAACCTATATTTCCATTGCTAAGGAATTCATTTAACATACCACACAACATAAATTTCTAGAAAAAAAAGTTACCACTTTTTATTTTCTTTAGAAAATGAAGTCAAGGTTTAATTTCCAAAAGGTAGATGCATCAAGCAGTGAGTAACTTTGTAGCACACACACGATACTTTTTATAGTAGAAGCCAAACACGTGAAGTAAAAAGTGGACACACCTTATCACAATGATAAAACATATTTCTGTTCTATGTACAGTGCTAAACTTTGCCTGCATCTCAGATTTGTCATAGCACTTAGGAAAGTGAAGTACATAAAGATAACCCCAAGAAAGCAACACCAATGGGAGATGCCGTTTAAGTGTGACTTTATCACGCTACTAAAATCATGTCACTGGTCTTTACTTTGGGCATGGAATATGCCCCATACTGTCATCTCTTTACATTAATACTAGGCTAATCATTTAGACCATGGCTATTCTGATGGCAAAGGGGAAACTTTGCTAACACCTTTCTCACTAAATGTACATAAACAGAAATTACCAAAAAGAGAAATCTAATACCAAATGATGAGAAAAACATCATTACCATTTTTTAACTTCATTCAAAGTCTAGAATGTGAAGTTGAATACTTCTAAATTAAAATTTCTTTACAGTCTACTGACAGTTATAGAATAAGACAAAATCCTACTCAAATATAATTGTACCTAAAGTCATAAGTGCTCCAAGTAAGAGCCATCCAGCTTGGGTGCGCTGTAAAGATAGCCTGCTATTTTGGGCAGCAGTTCGTAAGAGATCTTCAGCAATACTAACTACCATCTGCAAGAGAAGTTTAGAATTGGATTTTAACAAAATCAAGTAAGAAAATACACAGCTAGTATACTTCATTAAAAAAGAAGTTATCCTTTTTTGTTGTTGCTGTTAACATGTTTTTAAAGAGGCAACATCAATACCTAATCAATCCTGATTGCTCTGCTGACTTTAAGAAGACCCATTACAACACAGTGGTTAAGACTGAGTTCTAGAGCCAGAATGCCGGAGTTCATATCCCAGCTTTGTCATCTCCTAGCTTTCTGACTTAGGATAACTCAATCTCTCTGCCTCAGTTCCCTCACTGCTAAAATAGGAATAACAGGAGTGCCAACCTCACTCTTATGAGGATTAATAAATTAATACAGCAAAGTACTCAGAACAGCGCTGGTCCATGTAATCACTCAATAAATGCTATTATTAGTAGTACTGTTATCCTACGTTTAAAGATTTGTTGAACTCTTATTATACATCTGCCATTAAGCTAATCTTATGGTGCTTATAGTCTGAGAGACAGAAGACATAGGAAAAATGGGAAATAACAAGCAGCACATAATCAAATGATAATAGTACAGATGTTGTGGTCAGCAAAGAGACCTAAAGCAGCTAAGTTTGGTGCAGGTGAACAAGAAGAGGGATGAAATTCTAATGTAAGAGATTAGCAAGAGCAAAGACATGGAGGCTGAAAAAAGCACGGAAGGAAAGCAAGATGACTAGTCTGACTAGAGCAGTGAGAAACTAGAATGAAAGGGCAGAATAAAGGCAAATTATGAAGGTACCAGTTTAGCAGACAAAGGTGATTATATTTTATTCTCTGATCCCTGAGTAGTTCCTAAGGGTCTCTGAGCAAACATAAAATACGAAAGTGGGGTGGAAGAGATGGGAGAAAAAGATTCCAAGAAGGATAATCAGTGAGGAGGCAAGCATATGACAAAGGGAGATGGAAGCCCAGATTTGAGTAGCAGCTATGGAACTCACAGAAATGAATGGACATGGGCCTGGTAACCCAGGAAGAAAAAAAAAAAAACAGAAAAAAACAAAACAAAAGATCTAGCCCCAATATAAAGTTGCAAATAATATTTATATAAACACAATATTCCTAAGAAGAAAATCTTGATAGTAGTATAAGGTATAGGAGAAAGGGAAAAAAAAGTAATTGATTCATGAAAACCATTCAACTTTTATTAAGTATTACCAAAATGCTAACTATAGCAATAGCACATTCTCTTGACATTTTGAATATAGCAATGTGAATTTTTATTTCTAAAACCCCAAAGAAAAGCTCTGATTTCTAGAGAATTACTATAAGGGCTTTTTTTTTCCCTCTCTCTAAAATAAATTATAAAATGATACTATACCCAGACAAAACTATTATTCCTGTATCAGGATTAAATATCAAATTTTAATTAGGTGGCTTCCCTGGTGGCGCAGTGGTTGAGAGTCCACCTGCCGATGCAGGGGACACGGGTTCGTGCCCCGGTCCGGGAAGATCCCACATGCCGCAGAGCGGCTAGGCTCGTGAGCCATGGCTGCTGAGCCTGCGCGTCCGGAGCCTGTGCTCCGCAGCAGGAGAGGCCACAACAGTGAGAGGCCCGCGTACCACCATAAAAAAAAAAATTTTTAATTAGGGTCTGTCGACTCCATATTAGCAGAATACTGTATCATCACAGTAAAACTGTTTTTGTTTGATCACCCAGTTCAACATCAATCACAGAAGGTGTTCCAATAAAGACTAAAGTCCATGTGACAGCACTTATGATCTTAGGATCTTTGTCATACCTTTCCCTTGGCATGAGGAATGCCCAAAGGACACTGATGAACTCCACCTAACAAAGCAGCCATTGCAAAACTGTATCCACTAACAGCTTCTGGTGAAGTTTTCAGGTTGTTGAGTCGTTCTGCACACCTGTCTAGAAATGGTGCCAGCTGGAAAGGCAGTGCCACAGCCACACAGCGCAGACACCACGCAGCAGCAAGTCGAGCTGCCATGCTTGGGTGAAGAAGCACTGAAGTCACTGTCTCCAAAAGGCCTAAAAAATACTCAAAAAATTACTCTTAATGAAGTCACACAATTTCATGAGTTAAAAGAACTATGTGTAGGGCTTCCCTGGTGGCGCAGTGGTTGAGAGTCCGCCTGCCAATGCAGGGGACGCAGGTTCGTGCCCCAGTCTGGGAAGATCCCACATGCCGCCGAGCGGCTGGGCCCGTGAGCCATGGCCGCTGAGCCTGCGCGTCCGGAGCCTGTGCTCTGCAACGGGAGAGGCCACAGCAGTGAGAGGCCCGCGTACCGCAAAAAAATAAAAAAGAACTATGTGTAACACAATAATTAAAATCATAATTGTTATGGTTTTATACAGATACATTTAGAACTGTGCCAAAAAATACATATATCAACTCATAAACAGGAAAGTACTTTAAGGAACATTTTCTACAAAGAACATAGTACATCCAATAAAATATAAATTTTGGCATAAAGTACTCAATAAAGTTTAGAAACAAAACTACCATGACTGTTTTTGATTTGTCTCCCAAAACTTTATTTCAACATTTAATTCAAGATTCACTATCACAGTGAATCCTAAATAAAACCCAACTTTTAACAAATGATGTAAACTGCTAATTACCATGATAAGCAACCAATCAGGAGTTAAATATCAATTACACCAATGACTTCTAAAAATATTGAAAAAAATATTCCAGCATATAAGTGAATATCATACCTATAGATGCTTCCTGAATAAGAGGGGATGCGGTGGCATTTAGGCTCTGCACCAGACTCCCAAGCTCCTGCAGGGCGCAAACCATCACATGCTGGCTTGCTGCAATGTCTGCTGCTCCAGATTTGTTTTCACCACTAGTGTCATTCACTACCGCTTCTGGAAACACAAAATCATGTACGAATGTGGGTGAATTAAATTGTGATATAAGTTTTTGATCTACACAATTTATGTTTTTAAATTATACCAGCTGATACCTGACTGTTAAGAACTCTGTTTGTATGCTGAACATCACTAACAATTAGGGAAATACAAATCAAAACCACAATGATAAAAAGTCAATATAAAGAATTTAGCACAATGCTACCCCCAATATACATTCAGTAAACATTAGCAGCTATTATTGTTACTTTATTATTATCACTGCTATTTTAAGAGCTGTAGTGTGCTGGTAGCATCACTGTCAAATTACTGACCAGAAAGAAGATCTATAAGGAAAGTGACTTTAGAATTTCTTACTGGGATGGTCCTCAAAGTTTCCATTAACTTGCTGGTCCCTGGCCCCACCTTTTAGCTTCCAATAGAATTGAAACATATTTAATCATGAAACAAATAAAAATTCCTTGTCAAATTACTAATTGAGAATATATTCTGCTCCATAAATTCCAGGTACATAGCACTATGTTTAATTCTGCTTTTACCATTTTAAAAATCGAATGGCTTAATGGCTTAAAAATCTGTGACCTTAAGATTAATAACACTTAAATGACAGTAAAACTTTCTTATTTACATTCATTATGAATTACCAGGTTATAAAATGTAGAATAGGATATAATAGATTAATATGCTATGGATTAAAATTAAATGCCTCTTTTCTTCTTAGACATTTCTGGACTTGGAAATGCACGAACTCTTTCTTTTAGGTACTAAGCTCTAAGCTCCCTGAACAGGTGCTATCTACATGTGGCTCGCTGTTTTACTCCCACTGTTTGGCACAGTGTCTTTGACACTCAAACATTTCTTCAAGGAATAAATATACAAATATTTATAAAGCTGTGAACCTAGGACAGATTATATTTTAACATACCTAAAGAATGATACCTCATTAATTTAAACACCCTTTAATTCACAATTCCTAACTTTCAGTTAGTCCCATGCATTTAAAATATGGTTTGCCTAGTAAGCTATTATAAACAACAAAAACTATAAACTATTTGTGGATTTATTTTTATTAATTTTATAAGATGTTCAATATACATTCTCTAAATATAAAGTACTGGATATTTTCTATTCATTAAATTCTTATTTCTAAAGACCCCTGTTAAGCAATATAATTTTCTTTTTTTTGTTGTTGTTTTTGTTTTTGTTTTTTTTTTGCAGTACGCGGGCCTCTCACTGTTGTGGCCTCTCCCATTGCGGAGCACAGGCTCCGGACGTGCAGGCTCAGCGGCCATGGCTCACAGGCCCAGCCGCTCCGTGGCATGTGGGATCCTCCCGGACCGGGGCGTGAACCCGTGTCCCCTGCATCGGCAGGCGGACTCTCAACCACTGCGCCACCAGGGAAGCCCAATATAATTTTCTTGATTAAAGTTAATGTATATTCCCAAGAGTGATAAAAGTAAATTATCTTATAGAATTTACATTTTACTTTGCGTTAGTTCCTTAATTGTATTATTATAAGCTCCAGGAAGGCAGGAACTTTATCTTACTCACTGTTCAAAACCTGAATTACTGCTTTGCAATCTCAAATACTCAATAACTACTTGTTAAACAGAAAAGTTTATAAAATTGACACTTCCTAGAAAAGGATTTCTTTTAATTATGAATTACTGAGGTTTCACAGTATATCCTATAGTGGGCGAAAAACCACCTGTAACTGTTTCTCTCTAAATTTTCACATTAAGCCTATTAATGGAGGGGAAAACAACATGTATTTATAAAACAATAGGTTCCAAGAAGAAAAACAACAACAGATTATTCCTCAAAGATTCCTCAATGTGCTGCGGCATACCAGGAGAGCTATAAAATCGGTAGATACTAGATATAAAACAGAAAGCCTAACCTTACAAACACACTAACCAAATACTGAAAAACTCCACTTCACTGTAATTATATGTTGTTTGAATATCAAATAAGAGTACACAATAAAAATGACTATTAAAACACAGTCCAGAAAGGTATATGAACTAATCAGATCTATTAGTATTTATTAAGAATAACAGTAAAGAACTAAATGACTAAAGTAATCAACAATACAGATCATGACATTAATTCTTACCTACTGGGACTTCCCTGGTGGTGCAGTGGTTAAGAATCCACCTGCCAATGCAGGGGACACGGGTTCTAGCCCTGGTCTGGGAAGATCCCACATGCTGTGGAGCAACTAAGCCCATGTGCCACAACTACTGAGCCTGCTCTCTAGAGCCCGCGAGCCACAACTACTGAGCCTGGGTGCCACAACTACTGAGTCCGTGTGCCACAACTACTGAAGCCCGCACACCTAGAGCCCATGCTCTGCAACAAGAGAAGCCACCACAATGAGAAGCCTGCACACTGCAACAAAGAGTAGCCCCTGCTCGCCGCAACTAAAGAAAAGCCTGCGCACAGCAATGAAGACCCAACACAGCCAAAAGTAAGTAAATAAACAAATTTATTAAAAAAAAAAATTCTTACCTACTGCTTTCATTTGCTTTCCAATCGCTTGGCATATTTCTTTGGCAGCTGCAATCTGGGCTTTTTCACCTAGCAAACTGCCCACAGTAGCTCTCAGGATAAAGGAGACGCACCGTCTGGAGTACACAGCCTCTACATGTGTTTGCGTTGCCCGAGGATGGGAAACCAGATCAAGTACATGAGACAAGAATGTGGCAAAGCTACGCTCTAACCACTGACCACCCAATGTTGTTACAAAAACAACATATGCCTGTAAATAGATTAAGATGCTTTAGATAAATTTATATAAATGAAATGAAATTCCAGATAAAGCAACTACGTAAATAATTGATGACAGCATGAAAAATAAATTATCTTTGAGATTAAAATTTAGAAAATTTAAAACTTGAGGCCTTTTTAGTACTTCTAGCATGGGAATTACTGGTTGAAGTATCTTTGACTAAAAACAGCTCTCAGGATAATAACTACAAGAAGAACACAGAGAGAGAATGGTGCGGGAGGGAAGGAAAGGTGAATTCACCCTGGTGATGAAGGTGATAAGTTATAGTAATAAAACCCTAACATGCTAAATAAACGCTGAGCTAGAGCTACAAAACATTTGCTTATGACTGTAAGATACAAATGGTTTACTTCCATTTTATGCTTGTTTCTGGAATAAGGTATAATTGGATGATTTTGACTAAGATCACAAAAAACCATTTCACCCTATTAGGTGTTAATTATTATTAGGTTATTAACCATAACATCTTATTTGGTATTAATTATTATTTTGAAACTATAATTTCAAGTCAGGTTTAACTGCATAATTGCACTGGTGATTAATCAATGATGATAAATCCAAAGTACTAACCAATATTTTTAGCTACAAGAGTTGTTGGAAAACATTAAAATCTAAATGCCTCAAGCTACTTGAATACAATTTCAATTAAAACTCAATTACTTTACTTCTGATTTTCTGCGAAGTAAAATTTGGAAAAATTTTGTTAAAGACAGACAGATAGATATAGCAGACATAGGCTTCTTTACACATCAAATACCTACCTTTCCATATAAGATGCAATTTAGATTTGAATGTAATTCATTCATTTAGTAAAAGAAATGTTTTGAAAGACATTTTAAAAATTATTTAATTTTAGACAGTATTAAAAATCTCTGTACGTGCTGTTACTTAGTAAGAGTCTTCCATGAAATTTCACACGTGATACCAAGAGAATTCTTTTATACATATATATTACAAACCTGTGTAACTCCAACTCTCACTTCACGATTAACAGACCCTCCAACTTTTAACATTTCTCCACCACTCTTTAAGAAACCTGACCCTCCACGTAGAAATCCTGTGGCCATGAGTTCTAAGACTTCATCAAATGTTGCTCGCTTCACATTCTGGCGCATTACTTTCAGGAAGAAAAATATATTTATAAGCAAATATATTTTGCTATTAAATAATATTTTCTAATAATCTAGCTTTAAAATTCAAGTAATTGTTTTTAAGGATACTTAAACTATTACAAAGGAGATAGGGTCATTTATTTTCTTATGATCTTAAAATTTACAATATATTTGTAAAATTAAATTCAATTTTGAAGCAAAAAAATGCTAAAAAAAGGAGCTAGAAATTAAAACAATTCAATATATCTATGTCAAAATAGTCTAACAATTATGTTACCCTTGATATGTGTAACACAACAAAGACAACGCACATTCACAGCAGATACTGCTAACTGACTGCAGCCCTCACTCCCAGTTGAGATGGACACAATACTTCTTTTTTTTTTTTTTTTGGCCACAGCACATGGCTTGTGGGATCTTAGTTCCACGACGGTGAACGCGCCAAGTCCTAACCACTGGACCGCCAGGGAATTCCCAAGACCACACTTGCTATACAACAATTACCAATGGATTGAAACATCACTGGACTGCAACCGACTTGCCATCCCTTGTAAAGAGCTTCCTATTTTATAAAGTCCTTTCCTACACAGTAGCAAACATAATCCTCACAAAAATTCTGTAGGAGAGGCATAAAGTTCATGATTAACTATGCAGGCTTTGGAATTTGAATGCCTGGGTTTTAATTTCACTTAATAGAATACTTATTACACCACAAACGACACAATCTCTCTAAGCCTAAATTTCCTTGTTTATAAAATGAGAATAACAACATTACTTAGGATTCCTAGGGCTTTTGAGAGGATTAAATAAAACAACTCTGTTATATGCTTAATTCAGTGCCTTATACATAGTTAGCACTTAATAAATTGTTACCTATCATCATCATCACTGTTATCTAATTCAAACACTGAAGTAATCATGATTAAAGATGAAGAGACCAAAGCTCAAAGGGTTTCACAGCAAATAAACATAAAAGCTAGACAGGCAGATCAGCTCGGCGCTTTGTGACCGCCTGGAGGGGTGGGATAGGGAGGGTGGGAGGGAGAGAGACGCAAGAGGGAAGAGATATGGGAACATATGTATATGTATAACTGATTCACTTTGTTATAAAGCAGAAACTAACACATCATTGTAAAGCAATTATACCCCAATAAAGATGTTAAAAAAAACAAAAAAAACCCAAAAAAAACCATAAGAGCTAGGACATGAATCTGTAAGATCTGATTCTCTTTCTACAATACAGAGATGGAATAGGGGTAGGGACAACAGCAGAGCTGGATTCACTCAGCATCTACTCAGAACTGTCCCTGAAGCATCTCTATGGAACTGTGAGGCACAGTAGAAGTCACTGGGAAAATCAATGATGTCCCTGATTCTGCTTATAATAATGGTCAAGAAAAATATACTATGCTTGAATGGGGATCTACTCACCAGGGACTGAAAGTAAGAAGGCATGTAAAGTGCCAGATTCCAGTCCCTTGAACATGATACAAAACCATTTCATAAATCTTATTTGCTTATATGTCCAACATACTTGATGCATGTAATGTTGCACAGTATCATCATAAAAAATGTCTTGACTGGGACTTTCCTGGTGGTCCAGTGGTTAAGACTCTGTGCTTCCACTGCAGGGGGCCTGGGTCCGATCCCTGGTTGGGGAAGTTCTGCATGCCCCACGGTGTGGCCAAAAAAAAAAAAAAAAAAAAGTCCTGACTATATCAAGGAAAATGCCATTTGGGTACTTCTATTTTATGAAAAAGTAGACAAAGATACTAATTTAAAGCCTTTAAAGTGACTTGCCTAGAAGTAATAAGTCATTTAGAAGGAAGCATTCCATATACCTTCAAATACCTGTTACAGTCTAGATCGGGGGCTAGCAAACAACGATACCTGTTGCTTGTTTTGGCATCAATGCTGTAGCCATGACTGTTCCTAAGAGTTTAGACACTGCCACCCGTACCCCATAGTTTGAGTTTTCCAAAGCCTTAAAGCAGAGAGTGGCTATATTTTCCAGTTCAGCAGTCCACATGAACACAGCTTCATTCTGTAGTTCTAGGAGACACTAGAATTTAAAAAAAAAAGTAAATTAGAACTTCCACTTCCAGAGATGGATAAACAAGAACCAGATTTACTCTCTCTCCTGAAATAACTAAAAAATTGGACAAAATATATGAAACAAGTTTCAAAGACACTGGACATCAGGCAATGAAGGATGCTAATCCTTAAGAGATGGAAAATGCAAGTTGAACCCTACATTTGTTCCAGCCTACTGCCTTGAGACAGTTTCCAGCAGTTAGGAGGAAACTATAACCCTAAACTCCTGTATTAGAAAGAAGAAAGGTCTCTGGGGAATTCCCTGGTGGCCTAGTGGTTAGGATTCTGGGCATTCACTGCCATGGCCTGGGTTCAATCCCTGATCGGGGGAACTGAGATCTCGCAAGCCGCATGGCGCAGCCGAAAAAAAAAAGAAGAAATGTCTCAAATCAACAACCTCTGCTTCTACCTTAAGAAACTAGATGACACAGAGCAAATTCAACACAAAGTAAGCAGGAAAAAAAGGAAGTAATATAGATAAGAGAGGAAATCAGTGAACAGCAAACTGAAAAACAGAAATGAAACCAAAAGCTGCTTCTTTGAGACGACCAATACAATCCCTGGTTGGGGAACTAAGATCCCACAAACCGCAGAAAGCAGCCAAAAAAAAAAAAAGAAACCCACTTAATTAGAAAATAGCAACAACTGAAACGACACAAGAAATCAAATTTGACAAAATCCATTCTTGATAAAAACTTCTTGGAAGGCTAGAAATATAAGGGCACTTCCTCCACTTGATAAAGATCATCAAGGAAAACTGACAGTTAACATCATACTTAATGGTGAAGGACTGGATGTTTTCCCCTTAAGGATCAGGAACAAGACAAGGATGTCACCTCTCATGTTTTCTATTCAATATTGCACTGAAGGATCTAACCAGCCAGTGCAGTAAGAAAGAAAAATAAAAAGCATCCAGATTGGAAAAGAAGTAAAACTGTCTTTATTCATAGACAACATGATTGTCCGCACAGAATACCTGATAGGATCTATTAAAAAAGCAAGGGCTTCCCTGGTGATGCAGTGGTTGAGAGTCCGCCTGCCGATGCAGGGGACACGGGTTCACGCCCCGGTCCAGGAAGATCCCACATGCCGCGGAGCGGCTGGGCCCGTGAGCCATGGGCACTGAGCCTGCGCCTCCGGAGCCTGTGCTCCGCAACGGGAGAGGCCACAACAGTGAGAGGCCCGCGTACCACAAAAAAAAAAAAAAAAAAAAAAAAAAAAGCTGATAGAACTAGTAAGGCAGTTTAAGAAGGTTGGTGGATACAAGACCAATGTACAAAAATCAGTTGTATTTCTATATGTTAGTAATGAACAATTAGAAATTGAAAAACAAAGCTTTTAATCAATACTATTTAAAATAGCATAGAAAATGAAATACTTATGGATAAATCTGACAAAAGAGGTGCAAGATCTGTGCATTTGAAACCACAAAATGTTGCTAAGAGTAATCAAAGAAGACCTAAATGAATGAGAGATAGAGATATCGCATTCATGAGTTGGACTTAATACTGTTAAGCTGTCAACTATCCCCGAACTGATCTATAGATTCAATGCAACCTGAATAAAAATCTCAGCATGTTATTTTTGTAGAAATGGACAAGTTAAAATTTATATGGAAATGCAAAGGACCTAGAATAGCCAAAACTATTTTGGAAAAGAAAAAGTTGGAGGGCTAACACTACCTGATTTTAAGACATTATAAAGGTACAGTAATCAAGAAAGTGTTATTGACATCAAGATAGACAAACAGATCAATGAAACAGAATAGAGATTCCAAAACTAGATCCACATTTATACGGAAAACTGCTTTTCAACAAAGGTGCAAAGGCAATTTAGTGAAGAAAAGAGTCTTTTCAACATGGTGCTAGAACAAGTGAATATCCATGTGCAAAAATCAAAACAAAACAAAAAATCTTCAATTCATACCTCACACTATATACAAAAATTAACTCAAAATGGATCATACATCCAAGTGTAAAACTATAAAACTAGGAAACATAGGAGAAAGTTTGGGCTAGGAAAAGCTTTCTTAGATACAATACTAAAAGCACAATATAAGAAAAACTGATAAATTGGACTTTGACAAAATTCAAAACTTTGCTTCTTAGAAAGGCACTATTTAGGGAATGAAAAGACAGACCACAGAGTGGGAGAAAATATTTGCAAATCACGTATCTGATACAGAAATAAAGAACCTACAAAGTAGACTTAAAACTCTATAATATACGTGCCACATCTTCTTTATCCATTCATCTGGGTTTTTTTGGGTTTTGTTTTCGTTTTTTAATTTTAAATTTATTTTTTATATATTTATTTTTGGCTGTGTTGGGTCTTCGTTGCTGCGCGTGGGCTCTCTCCAGCTTCGGCAAGCGGGGCCACTCTTCGTTGCCATGAGCGGGCTTCTCATTATGGTGGTTGCTCTCGTTGTGGAGCACCGGCTCTAGGCGCACGGGCTTCAGGAGTTGTGGCGCACGGGCTTAGTTGCTCCGCGGCATGTGGGATCCTCCTGGACCAGGGCTCGAATCCATGTCCCCCGCATTGGCAGGCGGATTCTTAACCACTGCACCACCAGGGAAGCCCCCATTCATCGGTTGATGGACATTTAGGTTGCTTCCATGTCCTGGCTATTGTAAGTAGAGGTGCAATGAACATTTTGGTACATGACTCTTTTTGAATTATGGTTTTCTCAGGGTATATGCCCAGTAATGGGATTTCTGGGTCATATGGTAGTTCTATTTTTACTTTTTTAAGGAACCTCCATACTGTTCTCCATAGTGGCTGTATCAATTTACATTCCCACCAACAGTGCAAGAGGGTTCCCTTTTCTTCACACCCTCTCCAGCATTTATTGTTTGTAGATTTTTTGATGATGGCCATTCTGACTGTGGCACATATATACAATGGAATATTACTCAGCCATAAAAAGAAATGAAATTGAGTTATTTGTAGTGAGGTGGATGGACCTAGAGTCTGTCATACAGAGTGAAGTAAGTCAGAAGGAGAAAAACAAATACCGTATGCTAACACATATATATGGAATCTAAAAAAAAAAAAAAAGTCATGAAGAACCTAGGGGCAAGATGGGAATAAAGACGCAGACCTACTAGAGAATGGACTTGAGGATATGGGGACGGGGAAGGGTAACCTGGGACAAAGTGAGAGAGTGGCATGGACATATATACACCACCAAACATAAAATAGATAGCTAGTGGGAAGCAGCCACATAGCACAGGGAGATCTGCTCGGTGCTTTGTGACCACCTAGAGGGGTGGGATAGGGAGGGTGGGAGGGAGGGAGACACAAGAGGGAAGAGATATGTGGATATATGTATATGTATAACTGATTCACTTTGTTATAAAGCAGAAACTAACACACCATTGTAAAGCAATTATACTCTAATAAAGATGTTAAAAAAACTCTATAAGAAAACAACTCAATAAAACAATGCACAAAAATTTTGAATAGACTCTTCATCAAAGAAGATATGGATGGTAAATAAGCACCTAAAAATATGATCATCATTAGTCTGGAAATGCGAATTAAAGCCACAATGAGATACCTGTACATATCTATAAGAATGGCTAAAATTAAAAAGACTGGCAATACCAAATGTTGGTGAGACATGGAGAATGAGGAAATCTCACAGTACTTTGGAAAACAGTGGCAATTTCTCCAAAAATTAAATGTAAATCTAAAATATGATCCAGCCATTCCACTCCTAGGTATTTACCCAAGTGAAAGGAAAGCATGTGTTGATAACAAAAACTAGTACACAGATGTTCACGGCAGCTTTTTTTGTAATATCCAAAACTGGAAGCAACACAAATGTCCATAACAGGCGAAGGAATACACCAATTGTGGCATAGCCATACAATGAAATACTACTCAGCAATAAAAAGGAATGAACGATTGATACATGTAACAACACTGAGAAATCTCAAAAGAATTATGCTGTTTAAAAGAAGCCAGGCAAAAAGAAAAAAAAAAGCACATACCACCTGATTCCATTTTACATATAATTCTAGAAAATGAAATGAAACTAATCCATGGGAACCAAAATCATGCCACCTTATTTTGAAACTTTCAAAGGAAAAAAAAAATCATCGACTGTTTCAGAGCAAGCAGGATAAGGAGCAACATTATAAACAGCCGAGTACTAACCTTGGCAACTGCACATCGAACAGCCATTGACCTGTCAGTTAAGAGAGACCTGGCATTCTTATAAATATCACGATGACAGGAAGCTGCTGCACCACCCAGTCCATTTAGAACTTTCTGTAGACTCATTAAGATTTCACTTCGCCCTTGAGACTAGAAAAGAACATAAAGCAAATTCTACGTTTAAATAAGAACATACCAAAAGACCAAAGTTCTCTGGGCCTAATGGTCTTACCTCTAAAGGTAAACAGTTAAGTAATGAAAAATAAAAAAGTATTTTAGAACATCCCTGAAAGGTAAAAAAAATTATTAACTTCAACAAAATAATTATTTGAGAAATTAGGTTACAATAAGTAAACATATTCTTATGTTTCCATGATCTGTTGAAGTGCAAATAATGAGAACATGACAAATTCAAAAGCTTCAATATAATACCTCAAGGATCCAAGCTTTCAGAATGTGAAAAGTTAAGTAAAAAGTACTTAAGAATATAAACCATCTAAAAGAGGAAGAAAACATCCAACACATTTTAAAAACTTTCTCACAGATATATTCCAAACTATCAACTTCTTGAGACTACTCTGAACTCTTGTTTTTATACTCTTATTGTGCTTGATTCATATTTCTGATAGTATACTTATTCAAACATAGATTTCTTTCACTAGACTGTAAGCTCTTTGAGGTCAGGGAGTAGATCTTATTCATCTTTATATGCCTAATGCCTAAGAATATGCCCTCAATTCTTGCTTAATAAATTAATAGACAAAGAGTTCCCAGAAGAGGTGTTGTCCAAGAAATCTTTAGCTTTCCTAGACAAAGAATTAGACTATGAGACCAGTGCTTGGTCTATTTTCAGTTAACCCCAAATGAACAAGGAATTTTCAGAAGTAATACCAAACTGACATGACAAAACAGAACTATTTTTACTTCATATTAGTTGCTGTGGATTGAATACTGTCCCACCAAAAGATGAGTTCAAGTCCTATGCCCTGTTACCTGTGAACATGACTTTATTTGGAAATAAGGTCTTTGCAGATGAAATCAAGTAAAGATGAGATCATACTATATTAGGGTGGACCCTAATCCTTATAATAGAAGAATTTGGTATCCTTATAATAGACCGGTATCCTTATAACAGAAGAATTTGGACACAAAACACAGATGCATAGGGAGAACACCATATGACAATGGAGACAGAAATTGGAGAGATACATCTGCAAACCAAGGAATACCACCAAAGCCAAGGACGGTCAGCAACAACCAGAAGCTAAGAAGGCTTGGAAGGACTATTCCCAAGAGCTATCAGAGGAAGCACGGCCCTGCTGATACCTTGATTTCAGACGTCTAGCTTCTAGAATTGTGAGGCAATAAATTTCTGTTATTTTAAGCCACCCAGTCTGTGGTAATTTATTATGGCAGCCGTAGGAAACTAATACATTAGCTATGGCACAAAAAATAATATGGCAGTACAATAATATTCCTAGGGCTAAATAAAATAATACATAAACCTATTCTTTGTCAAGGTAAAGCATTCTTTCCCTTCTCCCTAAAATATGAGGTAATGTACATTAAAACAAGGGGCAAGTAATATTTTTTTGCAAGTAATAATTTTAAATTACCCTCTTGCTAAGCAATATTAAGTACTACACTGACAGAGAAAAGGCAACATATATTTTTAACTAACATCTAACTCCCACCACAAGCAAAACATTTAAATAATATTTGTTGTAAAACTTACCTCTGCACTTTTCAGAGATTTCAAAAGATTATTTACTGTTTCTGGAAATGCACTGCCTAACATTCTCCCCATTTTTTCATAAAATGCTCCAACACAAGCCACTGCAGCCCTGTAAGAAGTGACATTTTCACCAGTCACTGTTCAGATTAATAATTTTATAATATTTTTCTTATTTTCAGAAATCAATTTGTATTTGTGCAGGACACTTTTGGCCACAAATCCTTAATTTTCAAGAACACCTTGTTGATTCTTGGCTATCATCAAAAAGTCTACAAATAATAAATGCTGGAGATGGTATGGAGAAAAGGGAACCCTCCTACACTGTTGGTGGGAATGTAAACTGGTGCAGCCACTATGGAAAACAGTATGCAGGTTCCTTAAAAAACTAAAAATATAGCTACCATATGATCCAGCAATCCCACTCCTGGGCATATATCCTGAAAAGATGAAAACTCTAACTCGAAAAGACAGAGGCACCCAATGTTCGTAGCAGCACTATTTATAATGGCCAAGACATGGAAACAACCTAAGTGCCCATCAACAGATGACTGGTTTAAGAAGATGTGGTGTAAATATACAATGGAATACTACTCATCCATAAAAAAGAATGCAATATTGCCATTTGCAATAATGTGGATGAACCTAGAGAATATCATACTAAGTGAAGTAAGTCAGACAAAGATAAATATTATATGATATTACTTATATATGGAATCTAAAAAATAATACAAATGAACCCAATAGACAAAACAGAAACAGACTCACAGACACAGAAAACAAACTTATGGTTACCAAAGGGAGAAAAGCGGGGAGGGGGATAAATTAGGAGTATGGGATTAGCAGATACAAACTACTATATATAAAATAGATAAGCAACAAGGATTTACTGTACAGCATAGGGAACTCTATTCAATATATTGTAATAACCTATAATGGAAGATAATCTGAAAATTATATATACATATAAAGCTGATTCACTTTGCTGTATACCTGAAACTAACACAATATCATTAATCAACTATATTTCAATTTAAAAAAATTTTAAAAAAGAATACCTTCTTTATTCTGTATAATTGTAACAGATACTATGGATAATCAAATTGTATTCTTGTTAGGAAAATAAGAGAATAAACATATATTTACATAACAAATCATACCCATCCTTTGGAAAGAAACCCAACCTTTCCTTTTGAGGACTTTCCAAATTATGTTCATCCACAATGATCCCTCTCTTCTTTCATTATACGTAAAATGTCAACCACTCATTCTGACAAAATTATATCGTTTCCTGTGTTGCAACTTGACAATTTTATATGTCTATATCTTATCCTGCCCTGCCAACGGAAATGTAAAGTCCAGAAACAGAGGTGGTTATACATTTTTGTATTACTCACAGTGTCTGCCTCTTAATATATAAATAATAATAAGCAATTACTTGTAAAATTTAATCTAAATGGGTTTAACAGAACAGCTGACAACATAGAAGAAGAAATGTAACAGCAGCCCATCTCTTCCCATGGTAGGGAAATCACCCTACCATCACTCATGTAAACAGTAAATAAGTGAATAGCTCTGAGCTTAGCTTAGCGGCAGGAGCTGGGCATAAAGGTGTAGCCTCTGGAGTCTGGCACATCTGTACCTAAATCCTAGAACATGTCACACAATAGCTGTGTGTCCTGAGCAAGTTACTCTGAGGCTGAGAGAGATTAAATATAGTTTACTATCGTACAAGCAATTAACAGCAGAATCAGAGAATCGACCTTCACTTCTTTGACTCCAAATCCCATGTTTTTTTCAATACTCTATAGGCTGATAACAAAGCTAAAAATGACTGAGGTCACATGCCAGAATATATTAGTGAATTCCTAAATAGAACCCATGAATCCACTGGAAATACGTATGAATAATATGTAATAAAGTCTACTTAGCCTGAACTATAAAATTACGTGTGGATTTGCCAAGTGGCAGAGAACTAAATCACAAAACTATTACATAGCTTCAAACTCCAAAATAAACTGGAAAACACTAATACACTCTAATCTCTTCTAAAACTTTTGAGAGCTACATCTATCCCAAACAACACAAAACTTAATCACAACATATCTATGAAGTTGAAAACAGACCTAAAAATCAATGTCTGGGTTCAGAATAATTTCTCCATTTCCTCTAAGCTATGATACTGGTCCTGGCTCCTTGAATGTTGGTGTTCTAAAGTTGTATCCTTGCTATCTTCTCTTCTCACACAGTATTATAATACTCTTCCTAGGCAACTTTATCCATACTAAAGGGTTCAGCCTACTCTAAAATCTTCATTCTCTACTCACCAAAATGACATTCTCAGCTCAGGTCTCTGAAATCCAGACCAGGATTTCCAACTGCTTACTACATACTGTCACTTGGATATTCCCACTTGGACTCCAGATTCAGCATGCCCAGAATTGGACTCATCATTTTCCTCTCAACTTATTCCCCCCACTATTTTGTATCTTTCTGTAAGCACTGTATATAAGGTATAAATAAGCCACTTCTGTTTCCAATTATCAGTTTCCTTTGTCTAGAAAATAGGTTAGCAAACCACAGCCTGCAGGCCAAATCTGGCCCATCATCCAGCCTGCCACCTGTTGCTGTAAATAGTTTTATTGGTACGCAGCTGTACTCATTTATTTACATACCAGCTATGGCAGAGTTGAGTAGTTGCAACAGAGATGATACCCCATAAAGCCAGAACTATTTACTATCTGGCCCTTTCCATAAAATTTGCCAGTCCATGACCTGTCACATCCATCTTCCCCTTTTCCCATCTTAACCCCTTACTTGACTCATTTCCATATTTCCTCCTGGATGGTTGATCTTTGGCTGATGCTTCTTTAAGAAGGCTTTGTTGACACTGCTCTCCCGTCACACCACAGCTAAGTTTATTCAGGTGTTACTTTCCCGCCCACAACACTCCTCACTGCTATAATAACTCCTGATTTTCTTATTTGACTCTTTCACAGGATGCGTCCCTACGCCATTATCCTCAAAACTTGCTCTCAAAATGTCTGCCCTTGACCCAGACCACAGGTATGGGCTTGAAATTGGGTCAAGCTCTTAATTTAGGAGTCAGCAAACTTGCAGGCAAAATGGTCTCTGTCTCAGGTACTCAGTTCTGCCATTTAAGCGTGAAAGCAGCCACCGCCTAAATGAAGGAGCATGTCTGTAATTCTAATAAACTTCATTTACAAAATAGGTGGCAAGTTGGATTTGGCCTGTGGGCTATAGTTTGCCCATTCCTGCCTCAATCTCATCACCCAGAAAATCTTTACTTTTCTTTCCATCCCAGCCAAGAATATTATCTCCTCCCAAAATTACCAAAAACCCCTGTGCAAATTGCTGACATCATACCAATTCTCTGTAGTTTGCTAAAAGTCCCAGGGGCAATGGAGCACATGTTGAAATAGAACTCCTTTCCCAGACCTACTTAGAGCTTTTATTGTCAGCAGCATATCTCAGGTTCCATCTACACAGGGGTCTTTATGATCAGCAGGCCCTTATTAAGATAAATTACTCTGAAAAAACAAGTTTCAAAGGTCAATCTCAAAGTAAGTACTTACAGTTTTGTTGGTAAGTAGGCTGCAGTGTCATCTTTATTTCTGATAATGTCATTACATTTATCAAGTGTTTGAAAAACAGTGAAAGTATCTCCAATGCTATAAAGGGCTGCAAGATTTTTAGCTAACAATTTTCGCGTAGGTGGTCCAGGTGAACTACTTATTAATCCAGTTAATTGTTCAACAAGTTTTTTCTGTTTTTCCTTTACATCAGTCTGTTATAAAAAAATAAAGATCATCAGTTTTTTTCTTATACATAATTTTGTTATCTTTTAGTGAAAATTTAAAAATACTTAACAGTTAAGGCACTCTAATAATTAAAATCTATATTACTTTAGGTATAAAACCATAAATGAGAATTTTCAAGATAAGGAAGAGTTCAGTAAAAAAATGAACCGTTCTTTCCTAGATTAAATATTCTCCTCATTCTCCTCCAATTCCACAAAGTTAGCTGCCAATAAAAGTGACTACTCTATATCCAAAAAGTTTCCATGCTGACTTATTAAAAATTAAAACCAACAGTCAGTCAAAGGATGTAAAATATTGGGTGTATGGACAATTGACATCTTAGAACTCAGCTAGGGTCCCCTGTAAAAGCAAAGTCAGTAGTTCATAGAGTTATAGGTCAGTAAAGGAAACCAAAAGAAACTCTGAAGAGCTCTAGGCAACAGAAGAAATATTCAGATCTACTCGTAATCAATGCTGGGAATTCATCCATCCATTAAAGAAATACTTACTGTACACTTATATGCCATGCACTATTCTAGGTACTGGGGTGCAAATGCAAGAGTGATTACAATAGACAGTCTCTGCCCTCATGAAATTTACATTCTAATGGGGAGAAACAGTTTACCAAATAAACAAATGAATACTGTGAGTTCTTCCTGTTTTATACAGATTAGTAAGAAAAAGGCATCTCTGAAAAGAAGTGAAGATGTGAGTTATGCAGATATCTGGGAGAAGAACATTCCAGGCAGGCAACAAGTACAAGGGCCTTGAGGTGGGAGCATACTCAGCATGCTTGAGGACAGCAAGAAGCCAGTGTGGCCGGAGCAAAATAAGACAGAGGAAGTAGCAGGAGATGAAGTCAGAATGATAGAAGGGAGCAGGTCATGCAATGCCTCATACACCATTGTAAGAACTTTGTATTTTATTCTCAGTGAGAGTCTGAGGCAGAGGAGGGACACGATTAAATGCTTTAACAGGGTCTTTCTGACTATTGAGCTGAGGATACTCTACAAGGTACATGGCTGGAAGCACGGTGAGCACTTAAGTTGTGGCAATAATCCGACAAGAAATGAGGGTGGTAACAATGGAAATAATGTGAAGTAACTGAATTCTGGATATATTTAGGGGAGAGAACCAATATGATTTGCTGATAAATATGATGTGGAGTTTGAGAAAAAGAAGGAAGTGAAGAATGGCTCTAAGATTTATGACCTGAGCAACCAGGATTATACGGTCATTTCCTGAGATAGAAAGCACTGGGGCAAGGATAGGTTTGAGACAGTGAAATCAAGAACTTAGTTTTAAATATGTTAACTTTGAGATGCTGTTTAGATATTCAAGAGAAAGAGGTGGAGTAGCGAGTTGGATATCCGGTAATCATTACTACATAGATGGCAGTAAAAATCATGAGATTAGATGATATCACTGAAGGATTAAGATGGGTTTTTTTTAAAAAATAAAAATAAAAAAAGAGTGCCCAGGACTGAGAAAGAGCCAGCAAAAGAGAATGAGGAATAACTAGTGAAGCAGGAGTAGAATTAAAAGCAAATAGTGTCTTGGGAACCACAAATAGGAAAAACTTCACACCAACTGTGCATCAACAGTAATGATAACAATTTATTTTTTAATTTGGGTAAAGGGTGTACAGATGTTCATATTATTATGCTTCATAATTTGGATATACTTTTTATATACTCTTTTGTATTTTTCAATTTCACAACAAAAAAAGATATTTTGTGCTTTAAGATAGAGGATCAGCTATGTCAAAAGCTGCTGACAGCTCCATTAAAACAGAATACTGACTGTTGGTTTGGGCAATACAAGATCTGTTTCAGTGTAATGGAGGCAACAAATACCCAGCTGGAGTGGGTTTAAGAGAAAACAGAAACTTCTAGTTAAAGACTGTAAATGAATCCATGCATTAACTCTGTCTCTCCAGAAACTAAAAGTATACTAAAGGGCAACCAAAAAAAAAGCACCAATATAAAAGGGCAAAGAAAACAGAAAAAGAATCAATGCAAAATATAGAAGCCAGGTATCCTCAATATGGAAAGTTAAGAAGAGCCCCAGCTTCCAACAGAGGACTCCTGAAAAGCTCATGTTTGTTCGTTGTTGCTCTTGTTTTGAGGCCCCAAATGCTTATGGAAGAGATAGTAAAGTTGTGCCTAGAAATGGAAGGAATGGTTGAGAGTCTATTTAAGAAGCTGTAAGACTCCCACATCTCTCTCCTCCATCCTGAACTCAGTGAGCTCGGGCACAACTGTGGGCTGGGAAAACTGCACTGAAAACAGGGGGATTAAGTAAAAGTTTAGACACTGAATGTTGAAGTCCCCAGCCTTCTCCCCCATAATCCTAGAACCTAGGCAGCTAGTCATGTACCCTAGGACACTAGAGTAAAAAAGTCTCTTATAGGGAATGACTAGCTCAGAAAAACCTAAAGGGGTTCCTCAAAGAATTGGACTAGTCTATGGCGAAGCACACTTCACCCTGACTAGAAAACTTTTACTACTCACTCTAAAATTTGAGCAGACTGCCAAATTTTCCTCAGATGTTTGAAGAAAGCATCTAATTTTAAAGACAGCATCTAATTTTAAAGACAGAAAATAAACACACAAATAATGAAAAGTAACTTGGGTGAAAAGATTGTGAAGGAAGAAGGAAAAAGAAAGAAAAGCCTATTATTAACTCTTCAGAGAGACAAGTGAAGATACTGGAATTGCTACACAGCACTGAGGGACCACTTGATGTTGGAGATAATGAATTTAAAGTGACAGCAGTCAGGGCTTCCCTGGTGGCACAGTGGTTAAGAATCTGCCTGCCAATGCAGGGGACACGGGTTCAAGCCCTGGTCCGCAAAGACCCCACGTGCCGCGGAGCAACTAAGCCCACAACTACTGAGCCTTGCTCTAGAGCCCGCGAGCCACAACCACTGAGCCCGAGTGCCACAACTACTGAGCCTGAGCTCTAGAGCTCGTGTGTCACAACTACTTAGCCCGTGTGCCACAACTACTGAAGCCTGTGTGCCACAACTACTGAAGCCCGTGCACCTAGAGCCCATGCTCTGCAACAAGAGAAGCCACCGCAATGAGAAGCCCATGCAAGACCCAATGCAACCAAAAATAAAAATTAAAAATAACTAAATTTATTTAAAAAAAAGAAGTGACAGCAGTCATATAATCATGTTTTTCTCCACTCACATTCAGATGTCCAGGTAGAAACATAAAGTCTCTATCCAGGCAATAAGCTGGATTTAAACGAGGTTTGGGTTTTGCCACAGGATAGAAAAGGACAGACAAATTCTTACTACAGTACAGTGTAATATTCTCAAGTTCCACACATGACCTACAATCTCCAAAACATAATGTGTTTTCTTACAAATCATGTACACATAATAGTCTTTATATATGTTAACCCAGCTAGAAAAAAAAGTAATACCATACCTTGTTGGCAGCAACCAAGACTTTATCAAGAAATCGCAACCATTCAAAGATAAAAACTGGTCTCTTCGCTTCAGTGATTTGAGCCAAAGCGTCTTCATTCAGCAATAAACTGTGGGCTAACTCCATTACTGAAGTTTTAATTTCACACCTTAAATAAACAATTTTAAAATACTTGTAAGAACTTGTTAATATTAAAAGTCAAACTTAACAAATGTAATCACTAAGAAATGAAAAATAAGGCTTTACTTCTCATTTCATTTGGAGGAAACTTACATAACTTCCTTGAGGCAAAACCTGAGAACCTAATTTTAAAGGATAAGGGTGCAAACAAAAACAAAGCAAAGTCATGCTTGGTGAGGAAGAATGAAGAATGGGTTCAACGGAAAATTAAGATAAATATTGCAAATAAGGCATTATTCCAGAAGGAAAATGCCTAGCAAAATACGTCATTAACCCATTCCATAAACGGGAAAACCGAAGCACCGAGATCAAACACCAGCCGGGCCTGACAACCCATCCTCCTTTTTCCTCTTCCACTGCTCGGTGCACAGCACCCTTCCGCTTCCCCTGCTGCACCTGCCCCAGGAGGAGGTCAAAACGTCCCAGCAGACAGATCCCACACTGGAAGGCTCCGAGAGTCTTCCTACGGGGATGAGGTGGCGGCGGGAGGCCAGGTCCCCGCGGCCGAAGCTTCAGCTACAACGCCGGGCGGTCCAGGAACGCAGCTGGCAGAGGCCGCGCGCACTGCAGGTCCGGGTAAACCGGCTATCTGGAGGAAGGCAGCGCAGCGCCGGGCCCGAGGCCGTCTCAGGCCTCGGCCGGGTCACCCGGTCTGTCAACCCCAGGAGGCGGCGACTCGGAACCAAGTCCGGCGCCTGAAAAGGGCAAATGTTCATTACGAACTCGAATTCCGTCCCCAGACCTCTGACAACCTAGTGGGGGCCTTGGTGTGTGTGCGCGCGCGTGTGTGCGTGTATGTGTGTCAACGTGCACGCTACGGTGGCGGACGGGTCGGCCTTACCTCCTAGTCTGGCAAAGGTAGACGAGCCGAGCTCCGCGTCTAGAAGAAGCCGCTAAGGGAGCCGGATGCCCCGCCTCCCACACTTCTCCCAGCCGGAAGCGCGAGGAGAGCGCGTGCGCGGAAGGCTGATCCTGCGCAAGCGCACTTAACCACGTCCGCCTGGCCCCGCCTGCCTCCGATTTCCAATTGACACTGGCCGCGGAAACTCAGGTGGGAGCGAAGGCCCAGAGGTCCCGCGCAGGTTGGTGAGCGTATGCGCAGCGCTAGCTTTCGCGAGCTGACCTGGGGAGAGTACAGCTGCCGGGTAAGGAGCTGTGGGCGCCTGGTGAAATGATGAAGGGCGGTGATCTGTGCACTGGCTGTGACTACCCATCACACCATCACCAATATTCCCACCCGTGAGTGGTCGCGTCTGTGGCACGCTTGCACCTGGGAGGGGCGCGACAGGGAAGGGATCAGCGGCCCCTGAGAGGAGTGTTTGGGTCTGACGCGCTTCTTGTCACCTTTCTACTGTACATCCAACTACTTAGTCCATCTCTCCACTTGGATGTGTAATGGGACTCTCAGTACATGTGAAGCAGCACTCTTATTGCCACCTCCCTGTCCACTATCTGCCAAAAAACAAAACAAAAACAAAACCTGATGCTACAGTCTAACCGCTCTCAAAAACTGGTAACTCCATTCTTCCAGGTATTCAGACCAAAAGCCTTTTAGTAATCCTTGACATCGATCTTTCCCACCCCGCCGCCAATCCAGCAGCAAATCCCGTTACCTCTATCTTCAGAATATACCCAGAATCCGATCATTTCTCACCACTTACACTGCTGTCACTGTGATCCAAGCCACCGTCGTTCTGCCAGGATTATCACCTTGTGAAGTTTATCCTTATCCTTATGGGAACAGATGATGCTAAAGTATAGTGTACCCATAAAAAGGGGGTTTAAAAAACCTGTAACCCCTCTGCATAGCACTTTAGAGCTAAGTAGTTCCCTTAAAAATAATCGAATCCTATTTGCAGTAGAAAGAGCTCTGAGACCTGGATTTTTTGTGGTGTTGAGCAAGTCATTTAGCCATACTGAGTCTTAATTAAAGCAGGACTAACTGTCCGTACCTTACAGAGTGGTTAATGGTAATTAAATGGGATAAAAATGTTTGATACACTCGGTAGGTGCTAGATCATTATATATAAAAATACTGTTATTACAAATGAAGAATCTGAGGTTTAGAGACAGTGGGTGAATTACCACAAGTGCTGGATATAATCTTACATACTTTTAACTTATTCTATTATAATAAAAGGAAAATTAGGCAAAACTAAGCTGTAATGTTTAAGGATGCATGTGTGGGTGATGAAACCATAAGGAAAAGGAAGTGACCGGAAGGGGTGTGATAGGGTAGGGGAGAGGGAGGGCTTCTGGGGGGCTGACAAGGTTCTATCTGCTGATATGGGTGATGATTTCTATTATCTTTTGCTGTAGAACAAATTATTCAAGTTTAGCAACTTGAAATAACTATAATCATTTATTATCTCACAGTTTCTATGGGTCAGGAGTTTGTTAGTGGTTTAACTTAGCTTGGAATTTAAGAAGTTGTAATGGGGACTTCCCTGGTAGTCCAGTGGTTAAGACTCTGTGCTTCCAGTGCAGGGGGTGTGGGTTCGATCCCTGCTTGGGGAACTAAGCTCCCACATGCCGCACCACGCGGCCAAAAAGTAATAAATAATCAAAAAATTAAAATTAAAAAAAGAAGTTGTAAGGAAGATGCCAGCCCACAGTGAGCATCTGAAGGCTTGACTGGGGCTGGAGGATCCATTTCCAAGTTGACTCACTCATGTCACTCCCAAGTTTGTGCTTGTTGTCAACAGGAGGCCTCAGTTCCTCCTGCGTGGACTTCTCCATAGATCTGCTTAAATATCCTTACTATATAACAGCTGACTTCCTTTAGAGGGAGTGATCTAACTAACTTCAGAGTTAGAGTGATCTAAGAGCTGTAGTGTCTTTTGTGACCAAGAAGTCACACTCCACCATTTCTTCAGTATTCTGTTGGTTACATAAGTCAACCCGTTCACTGTGGAAGGATGTTGAAAACCAAGAGGTAAAAATCACTGGGGGCCATCTTGGAGGCTACCACATGGTTACAAGAGTGTTTGCCTCATAAAAATGCACTAAGCTACCCATTTATTTTATGCAGTTTTCTGTATTGATAGATTTACAAGAAGATTTTAAAAAAAGAAGACATGGCGACACAGGAAGAAAGTATTCCGTTACTACAAAATCAGAAATATAATTAAAGACCCTTCTTATCCTCATCATAGCTAAACACTGAGGATTTATGATGTTTGGGACACAGTGGTAGGCAGAGGCTATACAGGGGACTTATCTTTATGGTTTACAGCCTAGTTGGGAAGATATACATTAAAAATATAAAAACCAGTACAGTAATACCGTTTTCATCCAATGTAATTGTCCAGACTCTTGGTTACAGTTGACAGAACCCCTGTTCAAACAAGCTTAAATAATGAGGAAACTTATCAGCCTATGTAGCTGGGAAGAATGGTAGGTCATAGCATTAAAGAAAGAGCTGCAGGAATCAGGGCCTTGAGAACTAGGGTTGGAGACTCATTGCCTTTAGGCCTGTCTCTATCTGGCTTCATTCTGCAGAACAGGATCTCTTCGAATGACCAAGGAGATGGCCATCCACAGCCCAGCTTCACATACTTCCATTTTAGAAACCCCAACAAAGAGAGCTTCTTTTCCCTGCGATCCATATATTCGTATCATTAGGGAAAGAGATGCTTACTTGCCCTGTTTAGGTCATCCCCTCGCCTTTGCTAGGACATAAGGTACTATAACTGGCCATCTTGTGCCCAAGAGAGTATATAGTACTAAGATTGCCACCCTCCACTAGAACCACAAGGAGGGCAGAAGGCCGGGTTTCCAAAGGGAAGGATGGTGAGCAGGCCAAAACAGCATATGTGCACTGCAACAAGTGACTCCACTTTTGTATCCAGGAACTGGACCAGCAGCATTGACAGCACCTGGGCGCCTGTTAGAAATGCAGGACCTCAAGCTCCAGCTCAGAATCAGACTCTGCATTTTAAGAAGATCCCAGGGCAATTCATATACACAGTAAAGTTTGAAGTGTACTTTATAATTACATGATTTTAACTACTTTGGATAGAAACTGTCCTCAAAAGTGTTTCCACATAAGTGAAGCGTTAACTATATCAAGTTACAAATGAACAGCTTGAACATAAAGTGCTGTGGAGAGAGGCCTGAAGTGGTCAGGACAGGCTTTTGTGAAGGAGGGTAGCCTAGGCCTAGGAGGAGGGAACTGTCTGTGGTGTGTTCAGAGGGCAATGAGAGAGACCATGTGGCGTGACTAATGAGTCCTAGAGGAGAGTCAGAGGTCAGATTATGAAGGATCTCTCTGGCTACCACGTGAAAATGATGGTTCCTCCACTGCCCACAGGGTAAAGTTTACGAAGGATTTGAAACTGGCAAGTAACATGCCCTGACATGTTTTTTTTTTTTTTTTTTTTTGCGGTACGAGGGCCTCCCACCGTTGTGGCCTCTCCCGCTGCGGAGCACAGGCTCCGGACACAAGCAGGCTCAGCGGCCATGGCTCACGGACCCAGCCGCTCCGCGGCACGTGGGATCCTCCCGGGCCGGGGCACGAACCCGTGTCCCCTGCATCGGCAGGCGGACTCCCAACCACTGCGCCACCAGGGAAGCCCCCCTGACATGTTTTTAAAAAACCACTCTGGAGAGGTTCTAGAGGATGGGTTGGAGGAGGAGAGGTCAAAGGCAATGAGACCAATTAGGAAGCAGTTGTAATAGTTCAGGTGAGAAAAAAATGCCTGAACGAAAGCAGTGGTCACAACTATAGGAAAAAATGCCTATGGGGGATAATACGGAGGAAGAGTTGACAGAGGTTTATAAGAGGTCAGGAAGGGGGAGATAGTGGTGACGTTAATTTGGAAATACAGGGATGAAGGAGGTCTTGGGAGGGGGAAGAGAATGAGTTGTTTGGATTATTGAGTTTGAGAGCTCCACCCAGAAGGATGTCAAAAGGACACTTGAATATGGAGTAGAGCTCTAGAGAAAGGTCATGGCTGGGAATGCATACAGGTTTATTTCCATTTTGGTAAACTGAAAATTAGTAATCGTTACTTTATCCTATTTGATTTGTAGATGGTTTTGCCATATGAAGCTGAAAATGGCAGAAGAGGAGGACTATATGTCTGATTCCTTCATTAATGTCCAGTAAGTAAATATGCACACTCCATGAAATGATATGTGTAAGACATTAGTGGAGATTTTTCAGCAATGCCATTGCTTTTATATATTTTTATTTTTTATAAATTTATTTATTTAATTTATTTATTTTTGGCTGCGTTGGGTCTTTGCTGCTGCGCAGCCCCCTTCCAGCTGCAGTAAGCAGGGGCCACTACTCGCCGCAGTTTGTGGGCCTCTTACTGCCGTGGCCTCTCCCGTTTCGGGGCACGGGCTCCAGGTGAGTGGGGTTCAGTAGTTGTGGCATGCAAGCTCCAGAGCACAGGCCCAGCAGCTGTGGTGCACAGGCCCAGTTGCTCCGTGGCATGTGGGATCCAACCGGACCAGGGCTCAAACCCATGTCCCCTGCATTGGCAGGCGGACTCCCAACCACTGCGCCACCAGGGAAGCCCTAAGCAATGCCACTGATTTTAAAGGTGAGGTTGGAAGTTAGTCTTATTGCTTCATGGAAATACTTCCTATATGTCTATAGTACAAAGATACTAGAAATCTCTTCTTCCTTTTTAATGCTAGGTGTTTTTTTCCTGCCCTTGATTCTTTTTATTCCCCTCTTCCAAGGATATTTACTGTTTTACTTCATTTCATCTCATCACGTCTTAATACCTGCTGTCCAGCTTTGCTTTTTATTATAGCCAACCTCTTAGAAAAATTAGTCTGAACCTACTATTTCTAATTTCTTCAAATCTGTACTTTTAGTTTCTTACAATATGGTACCAGCCTTCATCATTTTAACTAACACAGCCATTCTCAAAGGACACTGGTTATGTTCTAACAAAGATGCTCCTAGAGGTAGCACTGAAATATTAAGTACTGTCAAGTGAGTAAGTGGCAAAGCTATGAGAAACTTCCACGTACTGGTCCAAAATAACCTTTTCCCTCATTCTTCAGAGAAGATATCAGACCAGGCTTGCCAATGCTGAGGCAAATCCGAGAAGCCCATCGAAAAGAAGAAAAGCAACAGGAAGCTAATTTGAAAAATAAGCGGAAGAGTTTAAAAGAAGAAGAACAAGAGAGACGTGACATTGGACTGAAGAATGCACTAGGCTGTGAAAACAAAGGGTTTGCTTTGCTCCAGAAGATGGGATATAAAAGTGGTCAGGCCCTCGGCAAAAGTGGTGAGTCACAGCCAGAAATAAACAGCTGTAATTTATTGATGAGTACCAGTGATGACTCTTTAATCTCTGTCCCTCTACACAGAAATTGAAACAACTTAAGCTTCTTAGGCTCTTACTGTTGCTGGCAAGCTTATGGAGAACTTCCATCTTCCCACATCCACTTTAGACATGTGCCATCAAGAGCTGCTTATCTGCCCAGCTCGGCCTCAAAGGCGCTAACAAGTGGGATGGACGAGGCTTACAATGGAGGCAGCAGCTAAGAATGGTGACAAGAGAAGGGTTAAGAAGTACAGTGGCCCAAAGGACAGTGAAGCAACATCGAAGATGATGGCAGGACTCTGCCCTGCTTGCTCTGTACCTGTGGCAGCTGCCTGAGTGACCCCTCAGCTGGAGAAGCTCAGTTCTCACCTCTCTTTTAGGAATGAGATTGCTTATTAAGAGATAGAGGCCATATACGTATAGTAGCTTCTGTAAGCAGTTTATCTCCTCTCCTCTCCTTTATTGTCATTGCTTTGACCTTCACCTCGCAAGGCTTTGCTCTCTCTTGTGGCTCCCACCCTCCTGGATATATATCAGTGTTTTCACTTCTTAAAATCCTTCCTACCTTGAGGTGGCGTTGCAGGCTGTGGATCAGCCTTATCGAGGACTAAGTATTTGAAGGCAAGGGTGGTAGTTGATTGTAGAGTATTGATGTTCAGTTACAGTTTTGAGTATCATTGAAACTGAAGGGGATAAGTATAGAACATTATAAAGTTGCATACTGCACCTGCCTGTAGTTTGAGGAAGAATTTCTAAAGTAGTTTGTGTTTTGTTCTCTATTTTTTTTTTTAGGAGACGGTATTGTTGAACCAATTCCTCTTAATGTCAAAACAGGTATGTAATTATTTTTGAGGCTATTTACCAGTAATAACAACTTACACTTAAATTTAGCACATATATTTGCTTAATAAATACTTTTTTATGGTGGTACTGTTACAGTTCTTATCATAAGACACCCTCAGTAAAATGTTTCTTAGTTAAATTTCTAGACCTTTTAAACTAAAAATACAAGTTTTAGTCAGTATAAAATAAAATTTTAATCATAAAAATAGGGGAAAAAGTGTTGTAACCATTAACAACACAAAGCTATTTTTGTCCACTGAGTGTCCTAAAAGTATCCTGAGACAGATGTATCCATTAAATGTTTTTCTTAATACTTTGGACAAATTAAAGAGAAAAAATATATACTTTATTTGTTCAGCATATTTATATGTAAGTATGACAGTTGATACTGTTTTCCCAATTTGAAAAAAATGTGTATAGTATTACCATCTTATTAGATCAGACCAATGATCTTTGTAAAAATCAAATTATGTGTTTGGGTTATAAAAAATCTCTAGTGTTTTCTCCCATCCTTCTTATCAAATGATTTTGAGTGACTGTACTCAAATTAGAATTGCATTTAATCTGTAAGTATTTAGGGAATTCCCTGGCAGTCCAACAGTTAGGACTTGGCGCTTTCACTGCCTAGGGCTCGGGTTCAATCCCTGGTTGGGGAACTAGGAACCCACAAGCCGCAAGGTGTGGCCAGAAAAAGAAATTTTAAGTTGTCATGTTTTGAAATATAAAGTCAGTACATTTCTCATCAGTGTTTCCTGTTTGAGCAGGAAAAAGTGGCATTGGTCATGAGGCATTACTAAAACGGAAAGCAGAGGAAAAATTGGAAAGCTACAGAAGAAAGATTCACATGAAAAAAGAAGTTGAAGAAAGAGCTGCAGAACAGTTTCGGTATTTTAGCAGTTTATAGTTTCACCTTTTCTTTATTGTGGTATGTTTTCTGGTACTTGGACATATAAAATGGATGAAGAGAGCACAGACCTCTAGTGTACTATTTTTTTCTTTGAATCAGAATGCGACTTAAAAATAAGCAAGATGAAATGAAGCTAGAAGGAGATCTTAGAAGAAGCCAGAGAGCCTGTCAACAGTTGGATACTCAGAAGGTAAGTCTTTTACCTGCTTTCAGTTTGGTAAAGTGTTTTGGCACCCAGTGTGATTTGCTGTGTATTTTTATTGTTAAAAAGAGAGAGAGAAAGAGAGAACTCCAAGCCTGGTGTATCTACCCACTAAAACTTTCATTTAAGATGCATTATTGATCTATGATAACTGATACTCATAATAATGACTTGTTCTCTGCAGGAACCTGAGTAGTCTGAATTATCCTCTATGGGTAAATTACCATTTTTACACTTAACTGTTCTCCACTTATTTGAATATTGATTACTCAGGGCTATTATGTGTGGAAATTCTGTTCACCAGGATATTCGGTTAACCAGAATAGCCTATTTTCAGTCCATATCCAATACCATATGTGTCTCTAACTAGTAAAATCATGGTAGACTACTATCTAGTTCAGATTTGAATGGTTCTTAAAATTCAATTTTTGATTTGATTTCATTTCATTTTTATTTTGATGGTTCAATTACCATCAAAATAAAATAACTTCATTTAAAGTCTCAAAAATGGAGGGCTTTGGACTTCCCTGGTGGTGCAGTAGTTAAGAATCCACCTGCCAATGCAGGGGACATGGGTTCGAGCCCTGGTCCGGGAAGATCCCACATGCCGCAGAGCAACTAAGCCCGTGCTCCACAACTACTGAGCCTGTGCTCTACAGCCCATGAGCCACAACCACTGAGCCTGTGTGCTACAACTACTGAAGCCTGCACGCTCTAGGGCCCGTGCTCCACAACAAAGAGAAGCCACCGCAATGAGAAGCCCGCACACCGCAATGAAGAGTAGCCCCGCTTGCCACTAGAGAAAGCCCGCCTGCAGCAACAAAGACCCAACACAGCCATAAATAAATAGATAGATAGATAGATAAAAGTGGGGGGCTTCCCTGGTGGCACAGTGGTTAAGAATCCACCTGCCAATGCAGGGGACACGGGTTCAAGCCCTGGTCTGGGAAGACCAACATGCCGCAGAGCAACTAAGCCCGTGCACCGCAACTACTGAGCCTGTGCTCTGCAGCCTGCGAGCCACAACTACTGAGCCCACATGCCACAACTACTGAAGCCTGCGTGCCTAGAGTCCGTGCTCCTCAACAAGAGAAGCCATTGGAATGAGAAGCCCAAGCACCACAATGAAGAGTAGCCCCGCTCGCCGCAACTAGAGAAAGCCCGCCCACAGCAACGAAGACCCAACGCAGCCAAAATAAATAAATTTATTTATTTTAAAAATAAATAAATAAAATAAAATAAAGTCTCAAAAATGGGGACTTCCGTGGTGGTGCAATGATTAAGAATCTGCCTGCCATTGCAGGGGACATGGGTTCAATCCCTGGTCCGGGAAGATTCCACATGCTGCAGAGCAACTAAGCCCGTGCGCCACAATTACTAAGCCTGTGCTCTAGAGCCCGTGAGCCACAACTACTGAAGCCTGCGTGCCTAGAGCCCGTGCTCCTCAACAAGAGAAGCCACCGCAGTGAGAAGCGCTCGCACCGCAATGAAGAGTAGCCCCCGCTCACCGCAACTAGAGAAAGCCCACTCGCAGCAACGAAGACCCAATGCAGCCAAAAAAATAAATAAATAAATTTTTTTAAAAAAAGAATAAAAAAGTTTCCTTCAATTAAAAACAAAAGTCTCAAAAATGTTTGTAAAATTCCCTTCATATGTAAATAGATTGCTGGAAGCAATCTCTCTTTTCTCTATTTCCATAGGACATTATTTTGAATATGTGTCGTGATACTGAAGATTTCCTCACTGATATGTATCATTTTATACCCATTAAGCTACTTATACCCATAGCTTCTTTTCCCTACTAGATTGTCAGCACCTGGGAGGCAGTATTCTAACTGGGTTTTGCATCCCCATAGTTCATAGTGCTTTACTCTTAAAGCAGCACTCAGTAAATATTTAATTGAGAGAATGAATTCATGTTGACAGGAGCATACTTGTGATAGAGTTATGTTTAGCTGTGTTTAATTGGGAATAATTCTACATTTTCAGAATATTCAGGTTCCCAGGGAGGCATGGTACTGGTTGAGGCTTGAAGAGGAAACTGAAGAAGAGGAAGAGGAAGAAAAAGAACAAGATGAAGATGAATATAAGAGTGAAGACTTAAGTGTATGTGTTGGGACCAGTTCCGTAAGCCGGCTGTCTCAGCCTTGGCACGATTAACATTTTGAACTGGGCAGTTGTTTGTTGTCGGGGCCGTTCTGTGCATTGTGAGATATCTGAGAGCATCTGTGGCCTCCACCCACCAGATGTCCATTGCACTTCCCCCTTGTGACAATGGAAAACATCTTCAGACATTACTACATTTTCCCCCGAGGGGAAAAAATCACCCCTTGAGAACCACTGCATTACAGGTTTATTTCATGAACCCCAGAGCAAAACTTAATATAATTTTCCCCGTTAGCTTCAGTCTACCCTCTCACCTCAGTTTTAGTTTGGATGATGGATTAGCCGCAAATGTAACTTATGTTAATTTCTACCTTGTTTCCTGCTGAACTCCTGGAAGTGATTCTGAGTACCTCCCTCCCCCACCCACAAACAAAACAAAGCAAAAAGACACAATTCAAAGGAAGTAGAGATTATTCAAGAAAAGAATACACATTTCTATGGTTACTTTGTATAAAAGAGTATGTAGGAGATGTTCACAATTTGAAAACCGTATGTTCCACTTAAGTGGGAGACCATTGATGAGAACTTTAGTGGTAGAGAGAGACAGTTTCAGCCAGATTTGTTGAAAGTAGAAGGGGTCTTTAAAGGATGCTTATTCTAATAGAGCCAGCCAAGATCTATTGTTGAAATGTTAACAAGGGGTCTCTGTTGTGTCTGACAGATGTGAAAATAGGGTAACTGGTAAACTGGGACATGTTCTAATATATTCTGCCCTTGACACCTCTCCTAACTGGTTGAGCGTGTAGTAGAAGATTTAGGGCCTTAGGGTAATTCAGCATGATCTGAGAGACCCGAAAACCAAGATTCTGTTCAATGTGAACTATTAATATGCTTGTATCCTATACCTAGGTACTGGAAAAATTACAAATATTGACTAGTTATTTAAGAGAAGAACATCTGTATTGTATTTGGTGTGGAACAGCCTATGAAGGTAAGAAGATACTTTATACTTTTTAAAAATATTGAGTACAAACACAAAACATTGATTTTAGCTTTGATTTTTTATGAAAGTCACATTTCCCATAGACAATGGAAATTTTTTTATTCCCTCCAAATGGCCATGTTGGATGAATGCTTTAAAGAAATAGTGGACAGAGAAATAATTGAGGGTTGATTAAAGGTGCTTTTAACTTTTCAGAAAGTGAATGTGCAGAAGGGAATTTTTCAGTCTTCTATTTCAAAAGAAATAGAGTTTTTAATCACTTCAGGATGTTGAATTTTTTTCATGCTTTATTTTTCATGACTCTTCAGCTACCTGAAAAATATAGTAAATTTTTAGAACTAATTTTTTTGTATTTAGGTAGAATACTATCCCTGAACCATAAAAATCAGAATGTTGAAATCCACTCCATTGTTTTTTCATTGTAAGGAAAGAAGTGGTTTAAAATGCGTCAAATGTCTTAACAGACACAAGTGCTTTCTCTTCTAACACACTTGCCCAAGTCAGCTTTGCTAACTTGAATTTAAGGACTTTGTACATGAGAGGTGAAGAATTTTGAGTTATTGTTGTATCTTTTCCTGGTTTGTTTAGCAGAGTAAGAAGCAAACACAGCTACAAAATACATGTCATGTTGAAATAATTTTCTAGAATAGTATACTATGCAATTTGTATTAATTGTTCCTTTTCCTCACATAAATTACAGATAAAGAAGACCTGTCTTCAAATTGCCCAGGACCAACTTCTGCAGATCATGACTAAGATTATTCTCAATAAAGTAGAAGCTTGGCAAATGTTATTGTTTCCTAGACAGTTGAGCAGTTAGAATTTCCAAATTTTTGATACCAGTAAAGAAAGAGGGCCTTTATATGTTTCATTGTTTTTATACATTAGAAGTACTTTGTACTTTAGAATATAATTGTTCACTGGCTTCAAAAACATAATGGAAAGCCATTTCAGAACACAAGTATTATAGACATGGGCAATTACAATTTATGACTCTTTTGTGACGTTTATGGGATTTAAGGACACCAACTCTCTTATTCACTTTGGAACAAATTGAGAAATAAGACATAGGAGTTAGAGATCAAAATATCAGCTTTATTATCAATGAAATAAAGAGCTAGTTGACTTGTTCTCCAGTCATGCTCCCTGCGAGATCTCCCTGGTTAGAGAGAACTGCCGACCTTTTCTCGGAGGGACAGAGCCCATCTTTGCATTAGGAGACCATTAGCTTTCAAGGTGAGAGAACCAACCCCTCAGGGGTGGGGCCATACATGCTCAGTTCCTTTTCCCAAAATCACTCATCAGATGAGACACCTCTCTGTTGAGACGGAATGAATACAGGTTCACAGAGCTTGTTCCCACACTTCTCTCTTCCAAGGAGCAAGAAGTTCCCTTCATGCAAGCATGAGAAGGAGGGGAAAAGTATTCCCCTCAATAAGAGTAATGTCAGAGGCAAGGATCCATTAATAGTACTTAATTCTAATCAGTTTTAGAAACAAAGTAGTTATGATATTCCGTAAAATCGTTGAGTTTTCATAGCAATGTGTATATCCATTATAAGTGAACAATTGCCCATTTTGGCTAAAGAAACAATAATTAGGAGTAACCTTAAATATCAGGTGATCCAACTTCTTAATCCCTTTGACAACATTCCTAGCAGGTGGTAATCCAACCTCTGCCTTTATTCCTCCAGCCACAGAGAGCTCACTGCCTTAAAATGGACCGTTGCATTGCTGGGTAGCTCTAAGTCATTTTAAAAGTTATTTTTCTGTCTTAAGCTGAATTCTGCTTCCCTATAATTTAACCAGATATAGCTAAAGACATACCATGTGGCACACCTCTAGAGAACTCCATCTAAGTTTGGGCATCAAAATCATGAACTTTTTTAAAGTTCACAAGCTCAGGTGCCACCCTTAGTGACTTGATTCAGCTAGTCTAGGATAGTTTCTGGATATCTATTTATTTTAAAGTTCTAAGAATGTGTCTGATTATCACCTGTGGATGAGAACTAGTGCTCTAGGTTAAACTAGAGCATGACTGTTCTTCGGATCAAGTTGTGACCTCATCTGTACAATTTTACAGCTCACCTTTCAGTAGCATTGAGCAAGAGATCAGCCTTTTTTTATTATAAACAGCATACCTGACAACATAGCAGAAGCTAACCTACACTTGCCCAAATTAAGATAATCAATGGTATGAGTTGTATTAGCCTCTGACCTAATTTGACCTAGTTCACTTGTTCTAAAGTCTAACTTGGGGAGCTTTAAAAAACATGATATTACAAAAGTCCCACCTCCAGAGATTCTGATGTAATTGGTCACTGTGGCCTGTGTATCACTACCCTTGATTCTAAAATGCAGCAGAGGGACTTCCTGGTGGCACAGTGGGTAAGACTCCACGCTCCCAATACAGGGGCCCGGGGTTAGAGCCCTGGACAGGGAACTAGATAACACACACATGCTGCAACTGAGAGTTCACATGCCACAACTAAGGAAGCTGCCTGCCTCAACTAAGACCCCATGCAATCAAATAAATAAATAAATAAATAAAATGCAGCAGAGCTTGAAAACGTAGTTAACTTCTGGGCCTCAGTTCTTCATCTAGAAACTGAATTATGAGTTTTATGACTATAAATACATATATAAAATATTGGAGCTTATATAGTTGGATAAAACTGATAGTTACTTTTTCCATTTAAAAAAATCGTAACATTGTATTAACAGCTAAAACAAAGTATATCTTCTTCTTGGAATTATAGTCACATCCTTTCCTGTCATTTCAGCCAACAAACCAACATTCATTTGGACAGACCCAACGCCATGTGGATAATTTCAGACAGAATGGAGTTAGGAACTGGCTTCCTTTTCTCCTCTTACTGACTGTAGGGCAACCTGCCCAGTGGCCTAGAGTATTTTGAATATGTCTGTGAACAAATATGCTGTGAATGTAGGAATAACCTTGATGGAACCCATAAGTCCACCAGAGTTGTGGTCTGCATTTCCAGGCCAGAGGCCAGAAATTTACTTGTTGTCATTTACTTTTGTTTATATTGTACTATGTTTATTTTCAGAGTCCTATCTAGAATTTCTAAAATGTTTCATTTTCCTACTTATAAACCCAAAATACTGGAGCTTTTAAAATTCAAAATAAATAGACTTTAATATACTAAATTGGTTTACCATACCCACCTTTACTTTGTTATTTATCAACATTTAATTGTTGAAATTTTACAGTGAACATTATTATTATTTAGTATTAGACACATTTTGCAGGATCAAGTATATGAAATTCTTAACACTTTTATTCCCTACTAATTCAAAAGCACTTATAGAGTTCCTGCTTAAATGCAGGGTAATACACTTGCTGCCTTGGGGCAAATCAAAATGAGAGAGCCTGTCCCTGCTTTCCAGAAATTTACAAGGAGGGAAACACCCATGCAGGAATAACTGAGCTCCAAAGCAAACTGGTAGGTACAATGCTGAAGAACTAAATAACTGAAGTATTAGGGAGAAGTTTCATTCCGAGTGGGAGATGGTAGAACACTATGGTAGCAGCACTGAATTTGGGCTTTCAGCATAACTTTGATATGCAGTTATGAGGAAGGCGTTACAATATGACCCAGCATTTCCACTCTTAAGTTATACCCAAGAGAAATGGAACCATGTCCAGATAAAACTCATACACCAATATTCATTGCAACATTATTCATACTAGCCAGAAAGTAGAAACCTAAATGTCCATCAGCTGATGAATAGGTGAATTAAATGTGATATATCCATATAACTGAATATCATTTGGCAATAAAAGGGAAAGGAATTTCCATCCATGCTATACCACAGATAAAAACATACTAAGTGAAAAAGACCACATACTGTATGATTCCATTTACACAAAATGTCCAGAATAGGCAAGTCTATGGAGATAGAAAGTAGATTGGTGGTTGCCTAGAGTTGGAGGAAGATGAGGAATGGCTGCTAATGGGTACAGGGTTTCTTTTTGGAGTGACAAAAATGTTTAAAAATTGATTGTGGTGATGGTTGCACAACTCTGAATATACTAAACACCATTGAACTGTATACTTTAAATGGGGTGAATTTTATGGTATGTGAATTATGTCTCAATAAAGCTGTTACTTAAAAAAAAGATTGAAGGGAATTTCAGGTAGAAACCATAGCCGAGCGCCACTGAGCACAAAAGCCTATTGAGGTGACCCTGAGCAGACCTGTGTGGCTGGGGCCTATTCAGGTAATGCTGAATGTGAGATGCAGAACGGGAGACCCCAGAGGAGCACAGCCCTGCCAACACTTTGAAACCCATTTCAGACTTCAGGCCTCCTGAACTGTAAGAGAATAAATGTGTGTCACTTTCAGTCATCAGTTTTGTGGTCACTGGTTACAGCAGCCCTAGAAAACCAATACAGGTCTCAATCAAACTGACCCCTCAAGAGCCACACATATTTGAGAGATATCTGATTTGCCTCAGAGTTTCACCCATTACACGGTTTTTAGTCAGAGTGTAAGCCAACAGTGGGGCCTCTGTACATCTATCAACTGTAGTCCCTGCATCTGTGACCATCCTGAAGACATGTCGTGACTGGGATAGCTCACGGTCACAGACGTAGGGAGTGGACTGACATGATATAAAGAGTAAATATCTAAATGGAGGTGTCTGCTGTGCTTTTGTTTCTGAGCCCTCTCCTCTATGTAATCTCTCCCTGGGCAATCCCTTGGATTCAAAGTTAAGCATCAGGGCTTACCTCCAGATAACATACACATCTCTTCTGTGTATGATTCCAGTTCATCCCTTCTCTCAAGTTCCTCTCCTGCATTTCCTAGAGTCTGCTCTTCACCCTCCCCTGAATTTATGGCAGTACCTCCAACTTGGCATCTCCAAATGAGATCTAGTGTTTTACCTCCCAAATCTGCTCCCCCTCACCTTGTTGACATGTGAAAAGCAGCCCCACTATTGGCTTAAATTCTAACTAAAAACTGTGTGAGAGAAAATATCTCTGAAATATGCATGGCTCTTTGACGGGGTTAATTTGATTGAGATTTGTACCTTCTTTAATGGCATCATACTCCTGGCACTCACCATCCAACCAACCTAGAGGTAATCTCTGATGCTTACATTTCCCTAAATCCTCACATCCAGTCAGTTGCCAGCTCCTCTTGGTTCTGTCCCCTCCCATTGTTCAGGCCCTCTTAGCCTCTCGGACTTCTGACCTTTCAAATATAGTCTTTTCCTGCTCCAACCCAGTCTGAATACTTTCAAAGTATAGGTTGGATCACACTCCTGCCTAAAAAAAAAAACCTCTTTGTCACCTTTGGACGTTACTGGGATGCCACTTCATTCTAAAAATTAATAAATATTTATCCCATCTGTCCCATTCAACTTTAGGGAAAGTTCTTCATAGAAGAATCACAGATGATAAATGTGAGAGGTTTGATAGAATCCAAAAATCACTATTTTGCAACCCCTAATGAAATAATGGATCCAGGCAATAATCATCAATGGCTGCTAACACCATTAGGTGAAAGATTGACAAGGAAGACTGATCATAGTAGATGACACCACCACAAGCCACCGACCAAACTCAAAATCACCGAAAGCAGAACAACCAGACATCATGTTCCTCCTGAAGTGAAGCAAAAGAAGGTATATAGTATCACCTAGGAGTATTCTCAGAAAAAAATTTCAGAACAGAATCAAATCAAGTTTCTAGATCTAACTAGACACCATGGGGATACCATCAGCCAAATCCTAAGTGAAGGAAATTCTGTAGGATATGTGACCTACTCCTTCCTCAAATAAATGGCAAGAGGAAAGAAGTTAAAAACGAGGTGGATGTTATAGAGTAAAAGAGACATACCAACTAAATGAAATGTTGGATCCTGACTTAAACAATCTACAGAAAGACATTTTTGAGATACGAAAACTCAGTACAGGCTGATTATTACATGATAGTTAAGAAAGTCTTATTAATTTGTTGAGTGACAATGATGTGGTTTGGTTAAAATTAAAAAGATCTGTTAGAAATACATCTTTAAGTATTTACAAGTGAAATGATACGATGCCTGAAATTTAAAATCCTCCAGCAAAAGACATTTTTTAAAAGGAGGGGTAAATGAAACAGGAAAGACAGAATATTGATAGCTGTTGAAGCTGGGTAATGAGTACACAGAGTTTCATTATTCTAGTCTCTGTTTTTGTGTATGTTTTAACACAAAAACGTATTAAAATATGAATAATATTGAAATCATTCCACATTCATAATGAAAAAGTTAGCATGCCAAGAACCTCAAGCTATGCTGAACACTCAAGTGGGAAATAGATGCTATGAGTTTCTCTCTCAGGTAGGTACACTGGATGATGGAGTCTGGGAAAAGCTTGCTTTTAGACTTCTAAACATTTCATACATAGGTGTGCATGTACGTATATATGTGTGTATACACATGTGTATGTACACGCAAGTCTGACTTCATAGACACGCAACCTGTGTGGTTGCATAAGGCCCCATGTTAATTTTTGAACAAGGGCCTCACATTTTCATTTTGCATTGGGTCCCACAAATTATATAGCTGGCCATACACACAAACACACACACTTTATATGTGTATTTATACTAAATATACCTAACACAAATAACATACATGCTCTGAGTAAGCTACATATATATGTACCTATGTTAAATATGTGCACATTTAATAAAAAATATATGTGTGGTTAGTAATAAAAATTTCCTAGAAGTTCTGTTTCTAGTGAAGCAGCTAGGTCACAATAGCTCTTCAAAATCTCTGCATGTATGTATGTTTTAATTAGCAAATAAGGTCCCTGGCCTTTGCCCCTCTCCTCCTCTGATAAGAGGGTACTTTTTTTTTTTAATTTATTTAATTTTGGCCGCGTTGGGTCTTTGTTGCTGTGTGCAGGCTTTCTCTAGTTGTAGCGAGCGGGGGATACTCTTCATTGCGGTGCATGGGCTTCTCATTGTGGTGGCTTCTCTTGTTGAGGAACTTGGGCTCTAGGCACGTGGGCTTCAGTAGTTGTGGCACGCGGGCTCAGTAGTTGTGGCTTGCGGGCGCTATAGCTCAGCCTCAGTAGTTGTGGCGCATGGGCTTAGTAGCTCCACGGCATGTGGGATCTTCCCGGACCAGGGCTTGAACCCGTGTCCCCTGCATTGGCACGCGGATTCTTAACCACTGCGCCACCAGGGAAGCCTGAGGATACTTTTTATTTACTATGGTTTTGAGGCTGAGAAAATATATACTCAAATAAATAAAAGCATCAAGGGATGCTTTATTTACTTCATAGTAGTAGAAATATTAAAGTGAGAGAAGGATATATAAAAGTTTCAATCACTATGTTGTACACTTGAAACTAATATAATAATGCAAATCAACTATACTTAAATTTAAAAAATGAAAGAAGGTAAAAATAAGGCCACATTCACACTAATTTGCCACATTCATTGGTTTTTCTTTTGAGTTTAGCCTTATTCATCAAATCCAGATAATATCAGTTTCTTAAAAAAGATTTCTCTCCACCCAGAAAAATTTCAAACCTACAGAAAAGCTCCAAGAATAATACAAAAAAACACTTCTATATTGTCCACCTAGATTTATCAATTTTTCAATAGTTAACATTTTGCCACATTTCCTCTCTCTCTTTCTATATATATATGTACTATCTTCCTATATATATATGTATTATCATTGATTTTTGCTGAACATTTGGAAGTTGCATATGTCATGCCACTTCACCCTGAAGTATTTCTGCATGCATTGCCTAGGAATAAGACATTTTCTGGCATGACCATAATATCATTATCACACCTAAGAAAATTATCAATTATTCTATAACATCATTTAATATGCAGTCTATATTCAAATGTTCTCAATTACCTGAAAAATGTCTTTTATAGCTATTTTCTGGGTTTTTCTTTTTTTTTATATCCAGTATACAATCAAGATTCAAGCATTGCATTTGGTCATTGCATTTGGTCATTATATGTTTCTAGTCTCTCTGTATTTAGAAGAATTCCCCTACTTTTTTTTTTTTTCGTGATACTGACTTTTTGAGAAATCCAAGTTAATTACCTTATCAAATGACTTCTTTCAGGATTTGTCTAATCATTTCCTCATGATTAAATTCCAGTTAAACACTTTGGGCAAGAAAACTAAATAGGTGATAGTGTATAATTCTTACATCACATCAGGAGGGTCATGATGTTAGGTTCTTCCACTTTCAGTGATACTAAATTTAATTACTTTATTATTGTGGTGATAAGAGCTTTCCATTTTAAAGATACATTTTCCCCTTTGTAATATCATCTGTCGGACTATATTTAAATCCTTTTGAGGCTCCTGTTTCCCAACGCCTTTTCAACCAATAATTTTAGTATCCATTGATGAACCTTGCCTTAATCAAATACTGCATGGGAGTTGAAGACCATATTAAATGCTTTTAGTAACACTTTTTAGAAATTGCTATAAGCCTTCACAAAAATATTATCTATTACTATGATTCTTCTGCTAAGCCTAAATTTGGCTCATTTTAAAAATTGTAAAATTATACGACAATTCTAGAACGGTAGTTGGATGCTATAAAGCTTAAAGGAACCCTCAGGTTCTTCCAATATACAGCTCATATTATTTTCCGGCATTCCCTACAGCAATTCAAGGAAACAAACTAGTATACCCAATGTTCCTCAAATCTATCTTTTCCAGAACGCATGCCATGCCCCTTGCCCATACTGCCCAAATGCTCTCCTCTCTATTCATCTAAATCCTTCACATACTTGGAAGTCTCACTGGAGTGTCACTTCTAAGCCCTGTGCCATGGGTCCTCAGCATAGAGTGATCTCACCCCTCCAGACTGATTGTTTTCTATGCTCAGCTACTGTCTTACAGCATAGTTATCATCTCTTTAAAGTGTCTGTTATAATAGGTACAAAATGTATTTAAGAGAAATAGAATAATTATGCAGTAAACACTAGTGGACTCAACAGCCAGTGTAAGAAAAGAAAGTTAACTGTTACCTCGGAAGTCCGTTTCTCCAATCACATCACTCCCATCCCTCCTCAGAGCCAATCACTATCAGAATATAATAATAGTTCTCAATCCTTTCCTTCCCTTTATTGTTTTACCACATTTGTTTGAATACCTAAGCACACATTTCACGTAGCATGTTCCTGAACTTTATACAGTATTTTCTGCAATCTGCTTTGTTTGCTTAATATTATGTTCTTGAGAGATGTGGCATGTTAGTTACATGCATTTAGTTACAGCATTTAGCTGTAATTCCTTCATTTTCACTATAAAACACTATATAGTATTCCAGTGCGTGAATACAATTTATGTATCCATTCTTCTTCTGGTGCACATTAGCGTTGTTTCCTGTTCCTTTGACTATAATAAACGGCATTTCTATGAACATTCCTGTGCACAAGTATGTAGCAATGGAACTGATGGCTTTTCAGGAATGGCAATATACATGTAACTTTGCTAGATGATACCAAATTGCTTTCCAAAGTGATTATACTTATCTTTTCATGGTTACCATATTTCTCCAGCTGGATTGTTAGCTATTTTGGACAGAGATAGATCTTATATCTTTTTGGCCTAGAAACAGCAGGTATTTAATAAATAGTCATTCATTAATTGATTAACTAATTGGTATTAAAAAGAAAATTTGAGGCATTTTTCCCCCCATCTTCATAATAAGGAGATGAGCGAGGGGAAGGCAAATATAAGAATGTTTCTGAAGTAAGAAAAAATGCAAACCTTTCTGCAAATGTGGCAAAAAATTAAGGGAGAAAGGAAAATAGAAGATAAATACCATTAATATTCCCAAGCAGACTTTAGACAGTTATAGGAAAATGGAGTATCAGAAGAAGGATACTTTTTTAAGTATCTAACATGTATTCCATTTCTTTTTCTCTGCAATATTACTCCACTCCTTCAAAGTCTTCAGTATTTTCAATGTGTTAGGTCGTTTCTTGGGATCCTTTGAGAGTAATTTCTGTAGAAGATTTTTCTGTAATGATAGTAAGAGTCAATACTAGGAAATAAAACATTGAGTAAATAAAATTCCGATTATTTTTAAGTGCTTACTTCTTTGTTGTCAAATACATCTGAGAAGATGCCATCCCTTAGACCTTTAAGAATCTAAAAATTAAACATACATATTCATTAGGAAATTATTCACTTTGGAGAAAAAACAAACTTAGGAAGCACTAAAGCTGGGGATACCCTAAATCTGGGATGTTTCTAGATCTTTGAAAAATCTCGTTAGCCAAGAAGCAAGCAGGAATCCTCTCCTCCACCCACCCCATGTTATAACCATCCTGAACATTACAGCATGTTGAAGTGTTAAGAGCATCATACGAATTATCTCCCTTCATCCTTTTTGGAACCCTATGCAATAGGTACTTTCATTATTCCTGTTTTACAGAGAAGAAGGCTGTGGAATCCAGGTGAGTCCCTTTTACTGAGCTTCAGACTAGGATATCCAGTTGCATGCAGGCTTCAGTGGCTCCCTGCTGCCTCCACAAGAAAGTCCATATTCTTGCCTCAATTTAGCCCCAATATATCTTTCCAGTACCATCAACCACTACTTCCTTGACTGATATACTCCAATAAAAATGACACCGGCCAGCTATTCCCAAACACACTTTTCACATTCCTGTCTCCACATGGCCTTCTTTCCAATCTGGACTATTAGAAGTCAACCAGTTCTTCAGAGCTCAATTTAAATGTCTCCATGAAACCTAAATCCCTACAGCTGGCAAGACCTCCCTCCTAGCTGTTTCCATTAGACCTCATGCCTTCTCCTAAAACATTTACAGCATTGTCTTATGTTACCTTTCCTCCTAGAATATAAGCTCCTTGAGAACAAGGCTTATTTATTTTCATAATCCTTGGAGCATGTAGCACAGGGTCTTATGCAAAGCAGGCAATCAAAACAATTTTACAGAGTGACTCAATTAGGAAGAAACAGCTACAGTTTTATGAGATGTACACACCTTCCAAAGAAGACCAAAGTTTTTGATCTTTAACAAAAAATACTGGTTGCCCAAACATGAAAGGGATAAAAATTCATATTTCATTTGCAGTCAGCACTAATATGCCCCAGCCCATCCTGGAGGCAATAACTGTTTGCAGCAGCACTTTGGACATGACGGCCAAAAATATTTGTTGCTTAATTCTTTCTGTGAGATTATTTACCTTCATTGTTTCTATCGCAGTGGAACATATGTGAAGAAGTTCTGCAAGAATTAGTCCCAGAGCAAAGATGTCCACTTCATTTCCATAGTCTTCTATACAAGCAATCTGAAGAAACCAAAGTATATTTACATTTGTGACTCATCTGATATAAACATCCATGCCTTCTAAAGCCAAAAAAGTTATCTGACCAAAACGTATCACACAACAATGTATGTTTATTAGCAAGATGTGTGGAGTCTGACTGCCCAGGTTCAAACCTCTGTCACTAAATAGTTGAATCACCATCAATGTGGGAATAATCTCAACCATAAAATGGAGGTAACAATAGTTTTAACCTCATAGCTTAACTGCAGGGTTAGATGAGACGAGCAGGTGAAGCAGTTAAAATCGTGCCCAGTAAATCAGCTGTATGCAAATGTTCATAGCAGATTTATTCATAATATTCCACAACTGGAAGCAATCCAAATGTCCATCAACAGAAAAACGGATGAACAAATTGTGGTATATTCATACAACAGAATAGTATTCAGCCACAAAAAAGAATAATCTGCTGATATGAGCAACAACTAGAGGTTCTCCAACAGGCATTACTTTGAGTGAAATAATCAAATACAAAAGAGTACATACTATACTATATGATTCCATTCTTATTAAGCTCAAGGACAGGGAAAACTAACCTATGGTAAAAGAAATCAGACCACTGGTTGCCTCTGGGCAGTGGAGAGGAGTGACTGACTGGAAAGGGGTCTAGGGGAATACTCTAGGGTGAGGAAAATGTTCTACATTTTCATAGGCTTGCAGGTTTCACAGGTCTATGCCTTTGTCAAAACTAAAAAAAAAAATGTACATTTAAGATCTGTGCATTTTATGGTGTATAAATTATTCCTCAATAAAATGTGACAATATAGGATGCAGGAGATATTTTAGAGAGTGGGAGTTAAAAGGGAGCTGTCAGTCCCCTACTGTCTTCTACCTTCACACTTTGCAAAAAACTTATGTTTTTATGCTGAATGGTCCCCAAAGGAAGAGGTGTGTTCCTTCTTCATTCTAGACTCTCAAACCATCAGATGGCTCACTGTATTTTTTCTTAGATGACAAAATAGTAGGGGTATTTTGAAAGATATATTACCTTTCAGTAAAAAATTATCTTTAAAGGGCATTTATAAAAAAAAAAAAAGATAGGACAAACAACCCCAAAAGATGAAAACAGACAGTAAGCAATCAACCAAAAAAACAAACAAAACAAAACAAAAAAGCCCCACCTACTACAGTAATGAGTCTATATATAAGCCAAACATTCATGAATTGATAGCTGTACAACAATATTCATAGCAGCAATACAGCGATACTCAAAGTAGCTAAAAGGTAGAAGCAACCCTAATATCCATCGATGTGACAGATTAACATAATGTGATATATCCATACAATGGAATATTATTCAGCCTTAAAAAGGAAGGAAATTCTGACATATGCTACAACATAGATGAATCTTGAGGATACTATGCCGAGTGAAATAAGTTAGTCACAAAAGGACCAACTCTGTGTGATTCCACTTATAAGAGGTCCTTAGAGTATCCAAATTCATAGAGAAAGTAGAATGGTGGTTGCCTGGGGCTGGGAAAGAGGGGAATGGAGAGCTATTCCATGGGTCCAGAGTTTCAGTTTGGCAAGATGAAAAGTTCTGTGGATGGATGGTGGTAATGGTAGCACAACAGTGTGAATGTACTTAATGCCACAGAACTGCACACTTAAAACTGGTAAAGATGGTAAATTTTATGTTATGTGTATTTTACCAAAATTAAAAATAAATATATTTAAAAAATCAGCAGCCTCACTAATAACCAATAACCCATTTTAATAGCAAAACATGATACATATCCAGGGAAAAGCTTTAAAAATATGAACAATATTCATAAAGAAAAAACAAATTTTCATTGAATGTTTTCATTGAAGAATATAAAAGTGGCCTTGAGGTAGAATATATTATTGCTCCCAATTGTGCACTGGCCTCCCAGAGAGAGCATGACACTTCCCCTCCATGTGCTTGTCTTGAGCTGGCCAATTTGCTCTGGGCAATGACTTTCAGTGATGCCACTGAGGAGCAGAATCTTAAAATCCATCACAAGGTTCTGACACTGCTTTCTGCAGTGAGGACAGAAATACTCAGATAGGGTTCTTCCTTCAGCCTGGGTTCTAGAATGAAGGAATCACGTGGGGCAAAACTGGGCCAAGACTGCAGCCATCACACCACGTGAGCAAGAAATAAACCTTTGGTGTTGTGTATGCCACTGGGAAATCAGTGTCATTTGTTACCATAGCATAGCCTGGCAAAAGCTGACTGAGGAGGATTTGAATAATTGGGAGAAATATACCAATTTCTTGGAGACTTCTTGGAGAAGAAGTCTCAAATATATAAAGATGTCAATTCCCCTCAATTGAATCCTTAAATATAATGCAATTGCTATCAAACATCAACACCAGTTGTGGAACATGACAAACTGATTCTACAGTTTATTTGGAATAGTAAATGTGAACACTAAGAACATTTTTTTCTTCCAGTTTCATTGAGATATAATACAGTACTGTATAAGCTTAAGGTAGAACATTTTTTAATTGAAGAATAATGTCCTGATATTTATCAGGACATTATATAATGCTATAATAATTCTATAATGCTAAAATATAAAACATTTTATAATGCTATAATAATTAAACAGGATGATATTAAAGAGGAAGAAGATTAAATAAATCAACTGGACAGAATAGAGTCCAGAAACAGATCCATAAGTGTGTGGGAATTTCATATATGATAAAATAGCATATTTATATTGTGTTAAATATATATATATATAATTTACCGTTTTAACCATTTCCATTTGTACAATTTAGTGGCATTAAGTGCCTTCACAATGTTGCATAATCATCACCACTATCTATCTCCAGAAATTTTTTCATCACAAACAGAAAATGTACCTATGAAACAACAACTTCCCATTCCTCTCTCCCCTCAGCCCCTGGTAACCTCTGTTCTACTTTTTGTCTCTATAAATTTTCCTTAAAAGAATATTTTAGATCATTAACTATTTGATATATGGTGATGGGGCAGTTTCATACCCACATGGGGAAAATCAAGTTATACTCCTTCATATATATACAAAAATTAATTCAGCTAAAGTATCAATAAAAACACGAAATATTTTTATAATCTTGTGGTAGGAAGGACCTCCAAAATAAAAATGATTAACCCAGAAGCCATAAAGAAAGTATTGAGGGACTTCCCTGGTGGCGCAGTGGTTAAGAATCCGCGTGCCAATGTAGGGGATACAGGTTTGATCCCTGGTCCAGGAAGATTCCCACATGCCGCAGAGCAACTAAGCCCATGCACCACAACTACTGAGCCTGAGCTCTAGAGCCCGTGAGCCACAACTACAGAGCCCGTGTGTCACAACTACTGAATCCCACGCACCTAGAGCCCATGCTCCGCAATGAGAAGCCACCGCGATGAGAAGCCCGTGCACCGCAACGAAGAGTAGCCCCTGCTCACTGCAACTAGAGAAAGCCCGCGCGCAGCAACGAAGACCCAACGCAGCCAAAAAAAAAAAAAAAAAGATTAAGCTACACCTCATTCATCTCAGTGACCAAAACTGCAGTCTGATAATTCCATAGTCTGACTGAGAGTGTGAGGGAGGAGGCGGCATTCTCGTACACATTAGTAGGAGAACATACTAGAGTCACTTATTTTGAATGACAATTTCACAGCATGTATCAATTTTTTTGAATTTTTGTATTTTATCTATTTTTTATACAGCAGGTTCTTATTAGTTATCTATTTTATACATATTAGTATATACACGTCAATCCCAATCTCCCAGTTCATCCCACCCCTGGCCACTTTCCCCCCTTGGTGTCCATATGTTTGTATGGACATCGGTGTCTCTATTTCTGCCCTACAAACGGGTTCATCTGTACCATTTTTCCAGGTTCCACATATATGCATTAATAGTATGTATCAACTTTGAACTGCACCTGTCATTCTAGTCAACAATTTCAATTCAAAGAATCTATCATTGATTATCATCGAAATATTTGTTTTTAGACTCAAAGATAAGGAGGAAGACACATAACATGTCTATAAATGTAAAAAGTTGGAAACAATCTAAATAAATGCCCATCAATAAGGCAATAGTTAAATGCGTGCCGGTATATCTATACTTTGGCATACAATACACTTGTTAAAAATAATGTGTCAAGGGCTTCCCTGGTGGCGCAGTGGTTGAGAGTCCGCCTGCCAATGCAGGGGACACGGGTTCGTGCCCCAGTCCGGGAAGATCCCACATGCCACAGAGCAGCTGGGCCTGTGAGCCATGGCCGCTGAGCCTACACGTCCGGAGCCTGTGCTCTGCAACAGGAGAGGCCACAACAGTGAGAGGCCCGCGTACCGCAAAAAAAAAAAAAAAAAAAAGTGTCAAATCTATTTGTACAGCCATGGAAAGATTATGATACACTGTTGAGTAAAAAAAAATTAAGTCACAAAATAACATTATAGTATCTTGTAAAATGTATTTATGTATGTTTTTATGTAAAAAGTCTCTGTAAATATGTATTTTTATCTGTATATTTTTTATAACTCAAAGAAAATGATCTAAAAGGATAAACCACAAACTCTAGTGAGAAGAGTAGAAAGGAAGGGTAAGGAGAGCTTTCCATTTTTATTCTATTTACTTCTGTACTGTTTTAATTTTATGAGAGGTGCCTATTATTTTTATAGTTAAAAAAATGAAAGAGATAAAAATATATATCAACAGAAAGGAAGGGGACCTCACCTGTTCTGGGCTCATGTATAGCCTAGTTCCCTGTTTACTTGTCCGCGCTTCATCATTTTTCAGGTATGTTACAAGTCCAAAGTCTCCAATCTTTATTTGGTTCGTCTCTACTAAAAATATATTACATGGCTACAGAAAAAAAATTTTAACTTGTAAGTACCAATTTGACAAGACTTTTATCACACATCCAAATCATATTTAGTAACAGCTATTTTTATATTTACTTATAAGGCATTTACTCTTACATAGGTAAGCCCAAAACAGGAAATTTATTATTATCGGTCTTTAAAATGCTAGCTGAGGAAGTAAGGACTTTTTGGCTGAGAGCAGAGAAGGCTTGGGGCATAGCTGCCTTCAAATATCTTAAGATAAGTGGAAGGTGGACTCACTCTGCCTGGTCCCAGGGGACAGATCCAGGACTAGAGGATGAAAACAACCACAAGATTTGCCTTAATATATCCTGATATACTAATCGTGTGGTCCAAAGAATGGGAGTTAGAGAGTTCCCCATCCTACGAAGTATTCAAGACAGGGCTGGACGCCCACTTGGTGGAAACATTGCAAATATGAGTCCAGGATTTGATGGGGATTGAAGTAGACACCCTTAAGATCCTTTCTAATTTTGAGATTCTCAGAATGAGGCCATTCCCAATAATGCTGCAGAATATCATATGCAGAATTTCCCCTGGAGCCTTCCTTTACGTCTATTTCTCCAGGCGTCTGACAACTTCTTCACAAACGTAGCCCATCTTTTTTTTTTTTTTAATATCTTTGAATTGATACAGCCACTATGGAGAACAGTATGCAGGCTCGCCCTCTATCTTTGAAGGCATATCAAGTTAACTGGAAGCTGATGAGTAGCACTGAAATATTTTTTTTCCACGTAATTCTTTAAGCAGATTGAAAAAAAAAGGAATAGAAGAACCGAATGACAATTCCACAACTTTGTAGAAGGTATTGACCAATATTCTAAAGACCATGAAAACATGAAGGTTGTTGATGAGGAAATTAATATTTTGCCATTCTTGAGAAAGCTACTTTCAATGCAATGTTGGGCTATCCACACACACACACACAGACTCAAGGAGACAACACTTAGGAGAGGGCCTAGTAAAGAAACTGAAAGAGAAGAGACCATAAGCCCAAGCAGGTTGAAAGAGCAGCTTCGAAGAACCAGCCTGAAAAAGCCCATGCAGAAATCAGCAGTTAGATTAGAACAATTAATGGTTAGATTGGAACCTACCGCCAGTAACACGGACGGAAACCTGTAGACTTGTGGGGATGTAGAGAGAAAATGTGCCTCTGCTGTATTCAAGTTACAGTGTAGGAAGATGTTGGGTTTGCAGGTACAACTGCTGGTCCCACACAAGGCTACAGCCTGGCTCTGAGAAATAGGAGGTTGCATTTACGAAACTGTCTAAATATATAAGCTAGATGGGACTGTCTAATAAAAATATTAGATTGCTTGTTTATAGTTCATTAAAAAGAAAAAAAACATGATGCCACATTTTGTCTAATCAGTTATGGTATGACTAGGCAAAATGTTGGATGGTAGAACATAAAAAAGGGTGCGAAAAAAAAAAGGGTGCCAACTGGGAATTCCCTGGTGGTTCAGTGGTTAGGACTCTGAGCTTCCACTGCAGGGGGCCCAGTTTAGATCCCTCGTCGGGGAACTAAGATCCCACAAGCCGCAAGTTGTGGCCAAAAAAAAAAAAGGAGCAAACTTTATCCAGGAGGTACAGGAATAAGGGCTGAGGCTGACTGAGGGGCCTGGGCCGATTGGGGTACTGAACTCCTCAGGCCCTAAGCCGTCACTCCACAAACCTCTGTGTCCATCACCAGCATTTTTGGTCTGGTTCTTAAGGTAAATGCTGGTTGACTTTATAGAATAGGGGCTTTATTGGGTAAAGACTGTTCTCTGGCAAAGCCACCAGGAGCAGGTATTTTGCAAAGCATCACAAAATAAGGTGCACAACTTTGTTCATATCTTGTCTCAGATATGAGAAAACAGTAACTGTAGCAGTGAAGCTAGGAAGTTGAAGAAGATGAAAAGAAGGCTCAGTAGTATTAAAGTTTGACCTTTGAGCACCTGCCGACATAGAGCAAACATTCTCTGCAGACACAAGAAAAGATCACTCCCCGACACAGAGCACAAGCAGTGCGGAATACAGAAGGGAACTGGCAGACCAGGTGGTGGGAGAAGGGAGCACCGATCAGAATTTCATTAACTCATCCTGACAAGGGTCTGGGAGGTAACACTCAAACTGCTGAGTAGAGGAAATGACTGTGTAAGTAGGTAATTTATTTGCAAATGATTATATAAATAGATAATTGTGTTTAATTTCTTATTTAACTCTACGATTTATTTCGAAGTGTAGGTATAGCCATTCTAAATGTAACCTTTTGAACAGAGTCATTATATCATTCCAACTTCAAAGAACACCTTCAGATACTGTTAAAAAAAGATACTGGAACGAGGTAGACTCCTACTTGAAGGCATCAGACATCCAGCCCCCGGGCAGACCAAGGATGCAATACCTCTTAAGGGCCATCTTTTTCTACCTAGGCCAAACAAACAACTATGTACATGGTTGCTTATTTTTCTCAAGGAACTTTTTGCTTTGTTTCTCATTCCCGGCTGTTTTAGACAGGTGGGATAAGCAGAGAGTCAAGGTCCACATAGACAAGGTGCTTCTGTCTGATCCAGAGTGACTGGGAAAGGCTCATAAAGGAATTGGTACCAAAGGGGACAGGCAGAGAGTGTCCAATGCAAGAACATGAGCAAAGATTCGGTGACAGGATTCAGCATGGCCAGTCTGTGATAAGCATAGGCAAATCACAGGGAGTATGGAGGAGAGACTGAAAGCTCTTCTGTCTCTCTTCTTTCACTTTTGAGGAGGAAATGGGAAAACTGCTCAACTAGACCATAAAAGAAGCTAGGAAGCCCGAAGAAAATGAAAATACAAAGATATGCTACATGTTCCAAGGTTTGGGTTACTGCAATTTTCCAATCATGGGGCACAGATGTCTAACCAAATGCCAAGGAAATTCTAGACTCTGGACCTAGTGGCTGTGACTGCCCTCAAGAGTAATGACTGAAAGGTTAAGAGACCCATGTTCCCAAAGCCAGTTACCAGAGTCCCTTCTGCCTCTCAGACAAGCCTGAGAAGCAGTAGAGGCAGGGACAGAGCAGCCAGCTGGCTGTGCCAGCCACAATAATTATTTGCACAAGTGTTCAGTATACTAAAGCTCTTAGTGTTTACAACTGGGGTGTGACTCTCAGCCAGGATGACAAATAGAACCAGAAGTGAATGAGCTTCTTCCTGTGGAGCTCAGTGTCTCCATAAGTTTACAGCCCTGGAGACCTTCTGCGTGGTTCTATAGATTGGTATTTGGGGCAAGTGCTAGATCCATTCTAACTTTAGAGGATCAGAGATGTTATTTCCTCAAGACTGTCAATCGATTCTAAAACTAAAGAAGATAGACTTTTAAATTAACTAATTTATCATTTCCTAACAAAGTACTTTTTCCACTTACCTTAAGGTCTCTATGAATTAACTGTTTTGAATGTATGTAATGCACTCCTTCTGTTATTTGTTCAAAGAATACCAAAGCCAAACGTTTGTCTTGTTCCTTGCCTCTTCTATTTTCAATCCATTGCTCCAATGTCCCTTTATCACAGTATTCCATTTGGATGAAAAGGCACCTAGTCTTTGATCTGGGTATAAAACTCACAGTATGTTAGAAGTAGCAATACAAATAAATTTATTAAAAAATACACTTAAAATTCCATTGAAAAAATTGCACCTTCTTAAAAATGCCAAAATATGTCTCTAAACAAACCTAAATATAACAAATTTGAATCAAAACATTATAACCCAGTCTTTATTTAAATCATAAATTCCCAGGTATCCAAAGCTTTGTTTAGCTAAGTTATAAAGTAGCAGCCTGCCCATTCTTTGTTGCTGAAGGTCCTTGATTATCTTTGCTAATAGATAGGAATAGAAGCATAAATACAATGGAATTGCAGAAAACCAAATTTCATTAATATATACAGTGATTTTGAAACATTTTAATTCACCATTGCTCTACTGAGCATCTATTTTGTGAAAGGCACAGAACAGGCATCTAAAGATAAGAAAGTGAGTTAGACACTATCTTTGCTGTCATGAGGATTATAGTTTAATAGGACAGAGATAAAGGAAAAACAAACCTAAAATAATAGTACGTAGATAAGAATTTAAGAAAAGTGCCAACAAATTGCTATGAGGTATAGCAGGGAGGACTGATTTTGCTAACCATGGTTTTTTGTTTTGGTTTTGGCTTTTGGGTTTTCTCCTGAACTAAGTTGGCCTCAATACTAATTTAAATTCTTTGAGCATATATTGGCTAGAAAATAGAAAAAGGTAGCCAGGAATTTGCTGAAAGCTGAAGAAGTCTGTATGTTGATGGTACTTCTGAAACCGATGATAAGGTTCTCAATTACATGGTGTGGAGACGGTGATGAACAGGCCCACAGTGGCCTCAGGATTATACTGAAAGGACTGTCTCCAAGAAACAATGGGTGACTTTCCAAGGGAGGCGCCAGCTCTTTAAAACCCTTCAGTCCCTTTGCAGTGGCTTATCTGAGACAAATCGTCAGTAATGCAAGGTTTGAGGGGAGGGAGCCCCCGTCACAGCTCAGGGTCTTGGAATTATTTTCACTGCCCACCACCTGACCGTAAGGGGTATAACTGCATTCAGAAGAGGCCCCTTGACTGCACCCTGCCAACCAGGTGAGAGGGACAGAAGAGGGCTGGCAGTGGAGGAAGGAGGGGAGCCTCCAAATGCAGCATAGACAGCAAGTTCAAACCTTCTTCACAAGACTGCGTTTATGGCCTGGACTGAAGTCAGGGCATGGGAGCAAGCCTGTACCTTAAACAACAGAGTCAGGAAAGCTAAACCTGAGATTTCAAAAACCACGGAGGACAATTAAAAAAAGGTTTTTTAAAGCAAGTCTGGAGCAAGAAAAAGACTATTCATTGTCTCCTTACCTGTAGAATGGAGGCATAACAGCGTCTCAATGTTTCTGGCTGTGATTATTAAATGTAATAATTAATGGCCTTACCCAGTGGCCCACACATAGTAAATGACTGTTTCCTCTATCCCATTATGACTATGGGAATTTCCTTTTAGTTACCTTGAAGAATTTATGCTTTGCTCAGGATCGTAATCAAGCCCATCCCAACAACTGTGGTAGTGAACGATATTTGCATGATCAAGCATTGCCAAAGCTTTCACTTCACGCTCTACCTTCCTAGTTAAAAGAAACAGGGAACACAAAAGCGTCAGTATCCATCCCTGATAACAACAACAAAACGCCTCGAGCAACGGCAGACAACTACTTATATTCCCTTATTAAACAGTCACCATGGTTTCCACACTGAGTTTTAGAATGCAAGCCAGCAGTGCTCAAAAGGAAAGAGTGAACACACAGAAAAAACACAGCTGTTCTCACTCTCAACATAAGAGAAAAAAACAGTAACTTAATTATTCTAAACATCACAGTTTAAAAGTCATACGTAGTAGTCTGTGAACTGCCAGTGATGGAATTTTTTTTTCTGGGGGGGAGCTAAAAAAAATCATCCACTATGTTTTATTTAGACGTGTTAAAATCAATTTGGATTTCATAAGCAAACCCCATTTGGGCAGAAGTGGTAGGTAACACAAGCAGCATGAAGAATCTAATTCAGAATTTTCAGTGTGTGGCGAAAGTACACAAAGGGGGTGATCTATGCAGAGAGACTGAAATTTCATTGCACAATGTGGAAGCTTTACAGGGATGTGTAGTCAAGAGCTATGACAATTCTATGCCAAATGGAATAAATAAATTTGTGATTTCAAGGATGAGAAAATAAGCAAACATTTTATAATTTCTTTTTTTAATTTGAAAAGTTCTATATGATGTAAAATTTATAAAAATAAAGAAAAAAATTACTCATGTCAACACAATTCTAACATAATCATTTATTATTTTAGATTATTTATTATAGTCTTTCTTCATATACATGTTTACATATTTGTAATTATAGGGTATATTTTTATCCTATTTTTTTCTATATAATGTATTAGCTTTAAAATTTTCCTGATTATTATACAATCTGTATAACCATCATGTATAAAGTTTTTAATGTAAGATTTCAAAAGTATAAAGAAGTAGAGGAAATAGTAGAATGAGCCCCTACCTGGCCATCACTGTTTCATCAGATAAAACAGTTATTAACTCCTGGCCAATCTTGTTTCATTTATACTCTTACCTACTTCCTCATCTTCCCCCTGGATTATTCTAAAGCAACTTCCAGCATCATACTATTTCATGTATAATATTTACAGTACATAACCCTCATTTTTAATGACTGCAAAATAGCCATTGATCAGGGGAGAGAACAAAACATACTTAATCATTTCTTCATTGCTGAATATTTTGTTTGCTCTAATTTCTCACTGCTATAAATGACATTGTGATTGTGATTTTTATCTTCTTGAATAGCTTTTCCCATAATCTGGGTAATATCCTTGGAATAGGTTCCCAGATAGGAAATCCATGGGTCAAAGCATCTGAACATTTTTATGGCTCTAGATTAATATCTCCAAGTGTATTTTTCACCAATTTATGTTTTACCAATTTATGAAGCCACTAGAAATGTCCAAGACATTGCACCCTTATCATAATTAAGTATGACCATTAAAAAAGATGTTAGGGGAGAGAAGGAACAACCGTATTTCATTTCTGTTAAGCAAAACGATGAAGAAGGAAAAAGCCTTGTTTTGATGCCGAGTAGGTATGAAGGTATTTCAACTGCAAGGCTTTCTGTCCATGGGACAGAAAGTAGGTTGGTTTAACTAGATGAAGAACACCTGGGACACCATGCCTGCTTCTCCTTTGCTCATGTCATTTTCCTTCACCCATATCCCTTTTCCATCTCCTTCTCTAGTCCTTGAGGGATCAGTCTGGCCAAGTTACAAATAGTTAACAACTGCCAGAAAACAACAAGCAAGACTGGTGAACATGTGATTTAAGACCTGCTTCCTCTGTGCTTTCCTTCCTGAAGGAGTTCTGCTATCCAGTAATTGGAGTGGGGTGGGGCTTGGGAAGGGCACAGATAATACGTAAGACAAACATGGGACGCACTGGTATATAGTGGGAACACAGCAGACTGGTATTCCAGAGGATGAGCTCTAAATCTCCACTTTGTTACCACAATAGATAGTGTCCAATATGGTCATCATGAATTCCTTCTCTCCACATACTTGCATCCACTCCTCAGAGTAAGAAGTAGTCTATTTGCCCTCCCCTCGAGCTGCTCTTAGTGACTCTGTTTAACCAATATAATGTGGAACTTCCAAGACTGCTCCCTCCTGGGATGAGTTGCTCTGGGACAGTCCTCAGAACCCAACAACTAAGCTGTGAAAAGCCAAGACCACATAAAGGGGCCATGTGGAGGTGCTCTGGTTAACAAGTGCCAGTGGGACTTGTAGCCACAGCCAGCACCACTGCTAGCCATGTGAGAGAGCCATCTCCGATGTCCAGCCTTGTCAAGCTCCTAACTGCAAATGCATGAAGAATGGCCCAGATGAGCACAATCAACTCATAGGACCACTAGAGATAGTAATAACTAGGTGTTTTTAAGCCACGACATTTTGGAGTGCTGGATTATGCAATAATAGACAATGAACACCCACTAGCTTTTACCTTTGTCAAATCAGTTCATATCTTTGGATCTCAGTCCCCTCATCTGTTAAGATAAGGAGATGAAACTACAAAATCTCGAAGGTCATCTTAAGCTAAATGATTTTATAACTTTAGTTTTCATCAAGACGGCCTCAAAAGGATGATCAGTGGTATATCCATTTTTTAATTGAAGTAACCACGGTAAAGTGAGATCATTTCAGAGTAAGCCAAGCTCCTCATGGTAGAATGACATTTTTAAGGAGGATTAAAAAATAATAATAATACGCTAGTGCAGAAGAGAGATACATAAAAAAGGATAGTTGCAGATTCAAAACACCTTCCCATTCAAAAAAATAAAATATTACTACTTACTCGTTATTATATTTAACACATTTAATAACATAAGTCTTCTCGTCAATTTTGTGTTTGGCTTTGAAAACTTGGCCAAATCCACCTTCGCCAATTGGTGTTATTTCTGTAAAATCTCTGATAAACCTTGAAAGATGAACGTTACTGTTATTCTGAGGTTCAGGGTTCGCTGCTCCCCACTCCCACCCTTCCACTTTCCCTTAACAGCACTGGTGAAATGGACTGTCTAATAAGCAGGACTCTCCTCTTCTGAATAAGAAGGATCCACTTCACAGAAATTCTTGAATTGCAAAGGATAGGTCTTCCCTCTTCCCATCCCTACATAACAGATCACCCCTGAGAGTCAGTCACCTTCTGGTTAAACAAAAGCCATGGTAAAGAATCTTATCCCAAGTATAAAACTTTAGAAAACAGTGCCACACTGTGTTCCCCGGCTACCACCAAGCTGTTACAAGAGAAATGAGCACATGCTCTGAGCCTGCCTACGTTGGCAACTCCTTGGGTTTCCCCTCTCCCTCATGCCCCACATTCCATCATTAACTCTGCCAATTCTCCTTCTAAAACACATCTGCTGGTGTCTGCCCACCTTTTCCCTTCAGTCCAAACTTCCATCAGACTCCCGCAGAACTTTGTTCACTGGACACTCCACTTCCCCTCCTTCCTCCGCTCCAATCCGTGATCCACAAAGCAACCAGTGTGATAAACACTAAGTCTGATCACATCTGTTTATTGCCTAGATCCTCCCATAGCCTGCCCCTGCATTCAGCAAAGCCCAGAAAGTCCTTGCATGGGCTACAAGGGGCCACCTGTTTGGCCCTGCCTCCCTCTCCAGCTGGTCTCATGGCCCCGGGCCCTTGCTCACTGCCCTCCCAGCACACGGCCTTGTCTCCGCTCCTCCGACGTTCACCTTTCCCACCTTCACCTTCCCACATGCTCTTCTGCAGAAGCTCAGGGCCTCCCCACAAATGTGACCCCAGAGAAAGCTTTGCCTCGCCCCTCACTCTACATCCAAGGGTTCTGCTTTCATTTCTAACCATGTCATGGCTTTTCTTTCAGACCTCTGACCACGGTTTGTAATTACAGACTTTTTCATGTAATCATCATCCCCTCAAAACTCCAGGAGGGCAGGAGCTGTTTCTATTTGTTCCTGCTATAAATCCAATGTCCAGCACAGTGCCAGGTATATACTAGGTACTTATTAAATATTTGGTGATTCTTTATTATTTTTTAAGCTCATATTCAATGTCCCCCTGTTGCAAATAGGCCTCCTTTGTTTTAGATACTTTATTTAAGCCCAAACACATGATCTACCACAAAAGCAACCCCTTTTCAAAGTGAAATCTGCTATGGAGCTGGAAAATGGAATACAGATCCAAGTGGATCTACTCTGATTCCTGCAGGAGTACTTTTGTTGAAAAAAAAAAATCACTGGTTTATAGAAACATTTGCTTTCAATATTAAAACCTTCCATAGATGTCAGAGAAATCCACCTGAGTATCACACAGATCTACACTTACCACATTCCATTTGGATACATCTAAATTGTGTTCCTCCAAGAGACAATGATCCTTTGTGGGCCTGATTGTGCTAAAACAATTAAACAGTTCAGGTAGAAATATAATTTAACCTGCCTGATGTTCAACAGTCCCTTAAGAAACTTTTGTCAGAGGAGCAAATGTATCCTTAAACAAATTCTTTTTCACAGTTTTCCCTCTTACCTGGAGTCCACAGTATACATGCTTTCTTCCGTCTTCACAGGAGAGTCAAATCTAGGTGCCAAAGATCTAAAAGTTAAGAGAAGCCCGTAAACTCAAAACTGAAATCAAATGTAACTTGTTTATGTTAGTAGGTTTCATGTCGCACTAGGCTTTATATATATATATATATATATATATATTTTTTTTTTTGGCAGTACGCGGGCCTCTCACTGTTGTGGCCTCTCCCGTTGCGGAGCACAGGCTCCGGACGCGCAGGCTCAGCGGCCATGGCTCACGGGCCCAGCCGCTCTGTGGCATGTGGGATCCTCCCGGACCGGGGCACGAACCTGTGTCCCCTGCATTGGCAGGCGGACTCTCAACCACTGCGCCACCAAGGAAGCCCCGGCTTTTTATATTTTGAGTCAACTATTAGAATAATGAGGTAGCAAATACTAACCTTTTTCTTTAGAAACAATATGGTTCTCTGTCCTCTATTTTTCACTCCTTTCTTGGTTCCTCTTTTGGCCTTAACACATTCATTGTCAGCATGCCGCTGGCCTCTCTTTTTCTCCCTCTAGACTCAAAACCTCAGGAAATATATCTCTTTGGACTCTCATCCTGGTTGTGTTTCCTTTGACCTTTATTCCTTGCTGGTGGTAAGCCTCCTACAACTGGAAGTTCAAATACCACCTAAAACTAAACAAATACAAACTGCTATCTCTCCCCTAAGCCGTCAAGTCTTCAACTCCCTTAACAGCATCAGTGCCATGACTTGTCAGCATCTCATCCACAAGGAACAATCTTTGTATCCTTTTTCCTTTGCATCTTCTTCAACCAGTTCTGTAACTCAGTTCCCTCAAGTCATGTCTACTCTTCCTTTACAGTCTGTCTCACAAACACTCCTCCTTCCTCCTCCCTGACACTAGAACCACAACTGACAGCCTGATCATCTCACACACAGACCTCTCCCATCTTCATTCAAATACCCGCATCAGGCATCATCTCTCTGCAAACATCGCCTACTGTTTGGAATGTACTGGTGCCTTATAATGGCTCCTGCTGCCATCTCACTCTCACTGCTGACTATACTGACGTCCTTGCTTTTCTTTTCAGTTCAAGAAACCAAGTCACCATAATTTACATAACATTTGGTCTTTTTTTTCTTCCCCAAGTTATGATACCATTTCTACTCTACCTGCTTATCTGCAAAATAATGCACTTCTCTATTGTGTGTGTGTGCGTACGTGTGTGTGTGTGCGTGCGTGTTTTGGCCGTGCCACACACCTGTGGGATCTTAGTTCCCCCACCAGGGATTGAACCTAGGCTCCCGTAGTGAAAGCACAGAGTCTTAACCACTGGACCGCCAGGGAATTCCCATTATGCACTTCTCGTGAAAACATCTCTGCAAACCCATTTCCTGTGTCAGCCTCGTCCAAAATAATGCCCTTAATCAATTACTCGACCAATAGCCCCATAGGCCTTTATGTCTACAGTGTAGTGTGTGTGTATGTTCAAAGAGTTCTCCACGTATTTAAAAGTATTGTTTGTAGATTTCAAGATTTCAGTGAGCCTTAATTATGCTTTCTACTCTGAAACTCCACTCAAATAAGGGCATATAGTACTCTACAAATACTGAAGACTTAATAAATAAGGTTAATAAACTAAGTCTGAAATAAAACTACATTTCAAAACATGTTCAATGCATAATGATACTCACCTCTTCACCTTTCTGGGATTATTTCTGGAACTGTTCTATAATAAAAAAATGGAGAATATCAATAGTTTCGGATGATTAAATTAAGTATCTTGCTTTTTCTTGCCATCCTTTCTCCTGTATATCTAGATGGTTCTTTGATCACACTTCTTTGTCCTTAGATTAACAACCTCATCAATTTGTATGCTCTCACTAAGCCCTGCTTTCACTGCACTTGGCTATATCAAAGTTCTCACCGATTTTAGCAACCAGACAGATATGGCAGGAAGGTCAAAAAAGACAAATTGTAGGGCATGTTCTGCAGAAGCACTGATTTTCCAGGTATAGAATATGGCGTCCTAGGTGATCCTCTGGCCAGCAGATCTTAGCAAGAAGGTGTGCATCACAATCACTCACACTGCTAGTAAAGACACAAGTGTGGCCCAGAGATCTAGTTTAAAATATTTTCGTTTTTAGGACAAATTAATAATTTAATTTTAACATTTAGCCAAAAAAGGGGTCTTTGATATATCTCTCAAAAATTAATATCATATAGCTCTTCTTCACTCATATTCACTTTCATTCTGTTAGGTTTTGTGGTTTTTTACCAATTTTAATATGCTGACACAGACTGCGAACACCAGACTAAGATTTCTTGAGCTCATATCACCTGCCAGCCTCAGTTTTGCACAGTGACTACATTATGATAAATTCAGACATTCTGTTCATGGACAATATTGTTTCCAGTATCTTCTATTACAAACAATTTTGCAAAGAACATGCTTATACATGTTTCTATATGCACACATACCCATGTTTCTCTAGAAGATGTACCTAGGAACAGAACTGTTTGGTGGTACAGCTGGCACACCCTCAAGTCTACCACATGTTGCCAAATTGCTCTCTAAGAGGGCTGTACCAATTTATACATCCACCAGCAGCATATAATAGTTATAACAGCAACAGAGCTGTGCTAACACTTAGTATAACCAGACTCAAATGGATGGGTTTAAAATGGTATCTCACTGTTGTTTTGATTTGCATTTTCCTGATTATTATGAAGTAAAGCATCTTTTCATACTTTGTCTGTTGCCCATTTGGGTATTGCTTCTCTGAACTGTCTGTTCAGCTCTTTTGTACATTTTTTTTACTGAGTTGCTTATCTTTTTCTTATTGATTTGCTTGTAGTTCTTTATAAATAGGATAACTTTGATAAACACTAATCATCACCACAAAAACTATCTAATTTTTAAGTTTAGTTTTTAAGTTTAGTTCTAGTTTTTTAAAACAGAAGCAGAACTCTATTCATAAAACTTTTAAGTACTATCCAATTGATAGAAAAGCTGAAGCCAGATCATAGAAAATATATGAAAATACAAAGGTGAGTAGGTGGAGAAAGATGGGAGTGAAGAATAGAAGAATTTTGCATGTGAAGAATGGGAGTTAATAAAGAAAGGAGAGAGTGAAAAGGCTGCAAAATATTTTGATTTAGTAAGAACACATGAGAAAAAAATAGAAAAATTATGGTTGGGCACTGGAGGTCATTTTTAAATGGAGAAACACAAAGGAAAATAAGATTAACTAGGAAGCACAGAGATTAATACTATACCTCTGGAGATTGGAAAGACTTGTCTAACGCGTCACTGTTATCATTGCTTTCCGCTTCACTTGTTGAGAAGTCATTTTCAGATGGTGATTCAGAAGCACTAGAAGAAAAGGGGACAACTATTAGTTTATGAATTTTGCCTATTTTTTGTTGATCAGTAATTGCTTTTTCTAACTTCTCCTTAAACATTAAACATTTTCATAAATATTTGCTCTTTCAAGCTACAATTTGAATCTGCTAAATAACACAACCGTTTCTCCACACTTACGATGTGTTTGTCGCTGAAGAGTTGCTTTGGACATCACCACACACAGTATTGAAACAACCAGAGGACGCGTCAGCTTTCTGAAAGATTTAAGTGCAACTAAATTACCTCTCCATAGTGACTCAGTCTCTGGGAACCAACTACCACATTTATTTCCCCACATTTACCAAACTCACAGCCATAAAGAATTATGGGGTTAATACATTTTTTATGGATGTTTGATCTGGATTTAAAAAAACAACGCTGAGTTGTCAACAGAACCGTGATCCCTCTGGGGCCTCGTGGTCCCATGGTTCATGGCTCATTTTGGGGACACAGAATGGAGGAATCCTTTTGCTATGTGATTGGCTGTCTTGGCATCATCTAAACATCATCTAACCTCAAATCAACTTCAGAAAGAATTTTAAAATATAAAAATTAAATCCAAAGGCAGTACATACCATTAAATTTTCTGACTGTATCTTTTCATAAGCCAGTTTAGCAGCCAATTGTTTTGCCTCCTGTTTAGTGGAACCTATACCAATACCATATTCATTCTGTCCAATTTTGCATTTATAATGAAATCTAGGAGAAATGATAAACAGTATTAACCCAAATACCAAAAAACAGTAAATCTAACTCATGATTCAGAAAAAAAAACACACATTAACAAAGGCATAATATAACACTAATTTAATAGGTGGCTTCATAGTTCATTTCTTCTTTAATTTAAACCTTCAATGAGATGGCTGACCAGTTTGCCAGAATAACCAGGATTGGCTAACATCTCAGCTTGCATTTTCCAGGCAACTGCTCTTTGTTGCTTCATTGAAAGATCTGGCATTAAGGTACCAAGTGGTGATTTTTTAAAATTCCCCAAAAGTCAAAAGACATGGAGGCAGAGAAGGAAGACAGATCCAATGAATTTTTCAGAGATGTTCAACTGGAAAGAAAAAGCCAGTAGAGGAAGTGGGGCTTCTACAGGAGAAATAATAAGGTTAGAGTGTTTTTGTAGGAGATGGGCAAAGCATCCCTAACTTCAGCTCTAACTTTAGCCTCTTCTGCCCCCTGCTCATGTGCACAAACACCTAAGAAAATCCTCACAGTGCAAAAGCCCCATGCTGAAGTCACCCCCTCCTCATATGAGCTGTAAGGATGCCTGTGGTTAGGCAAGGATCCTTGGACAATTATATAAGAACTTATTGTGGAGTTACCATGCAGTGCTACAGAATTATTCCAGTATGATTTGTCACAGAGGGAAACACACCCTACCAGGGTGAGTCTTCCCCGCTAGGCTCTGAAGGGAAAGTTAGGGAGCTGGGCTGAGTGACTGGATCATTTCTAGGGCTCCTATTTTTCTCCAGCACTCCCTAAATAGAATTCTCTCTTTCAGCGATCGAACGTTAAAGCCCTTAATTCAAAGAAACCAAACAGGTGAGCTACGGGAAAATAAAATAGCCTCTTAATTTATTGAGATTGACTCACAGAATTCACTTTTGAATATTTCACTCCAATGAATCCTATCACATTTTTCTCTTCCTAGTTCTGGGCTAAAATCCATCAGGGTGAAAAGTAAAGCATCCATAGCTGAGTCAATTCCGAGGACAGTATCCTAAAGTGGTTGTTTGGACTATTTGCCATTTAGATATTTTTTCCTTCTCCCTCATTTAACTGGTTGGTTGTAGCTGAGAAACAATCTCCCTCGTGCTCATTTGCTTTCTGCTTTTCCCAGTTCAAATCGATTCTTCTTCCTCACGTCCAAAGTCTTAGCTCACTGGTGACATTCTCAATATCTCTGACTGACGCTCTCATCTGTCCCCCTCATCACATCCCTCAAATCCTGGTCTCCACACAGTCCAGGGTGAAAGCCCATTCCTTCTAATACATGGTATTAGTTTAGAGAGTGACATCAGTTAATCAAATCTGAAGGGCAAACACCTGGACAAACAGCTCTACTCTGACAAGGGTGGAAAGAGAGTCATTCCACACGTGTGGCAGAGATGTTTTCACACAGTGACTGCCACTGTGACCTCAGGGATGGGAAGATTTTCACAACCCTGCAGCAGGGGCACCCCACCCACTCTTAGGCTTCCTACAGACTAAACCATCCAGATATACCTCAGAAATAAAGGATTCCTCAGATTTGATCAATTATGGGATATGGGTCCCAAGTCTTCACCAATTAAGCATTTCAATATTTTAATTACAAAGATGTCCCATTGCTTGTAAGTCATATAAAACCTTTTCTGCAGAACATACGAAAAAGGACAGATATTTCCAGAAAATGAGACATGAAAATAAGCCTGTTCTGTTGCTTAGATACAATGAAACAGAAGGAAAAGCACGACATCTCACTTATCGGGCCCACTGTCCCTCGATTCACATTCTTCATAAATTACAGATAGGTTTTTCTTCTGGGCAATCGTATTAACACGGCCTATGTAATTCTCAATGGGTGGTACTTCTGAAGGATCTCCTGTCTGCAGTGATGAAGGACTAGCGGCCTAAAAGAAAGAAATGTTTTGTTTAATATAGATGATAACCAAAATTTATTTTGTCTAATAAAATTACTATTTTTTGTCTAATAAAATTACTAAATGAATAATTTGAAAGACCACTTCGAGTTTATGGATTTCCCTACTATAATACTTTAATAAAAGTATAAGTATATGTCTTCCTCTGCCAGAAAAAACCCACAAGGATAAATTTTAACAGGAGAAATCAGCCATTTCCCTTTTATAGTTTCATAAAGAAAAACAAAATAGTCAATTTTCTTGTTTATCCGGTAAAACTCTATAACATTTTCTGTTTGCTGTGCCCTTTGTAAATCTCAAAGAACAAGACAACAAATATCAAAGTAAAGCTATATCCTGGATCACAACTTCATAGGAAACATGAACATAATAGCATTACTCCTTCCATTGTTATCTGTCCCTTTTAAAATTCTTAATCTGACAAAATCTTGTCCAAAGTTTTTCTACTTTGTTAACTTTGTCAAAGAACTTTTGATTCTACTTATCTTCTTTATTATTTCTTTGGTTTTTTTCACATTAATTTCTGCCCTTATTGTTATCACTGTCTTTCTTCTGCTTTTTTGTGGGGAAAGGTATTCTACTGTTCCTTTTCTAACTTCTTTTTTTTTTTTTTTTTTTTTTTGGCGGTACGCTGGCCTCTCACTGTCGTGGCCTCTCCCGTTGCAGAGCACAGGCTCCGGACGGGCAGGCTCAGCGGCCATGGCTCACGGGCCCAGCCGCTCCGCGGCATGTGGGATCTTCCCAGACCGGGGCACGAACCCGTGTCCCCTGCATCGGCAGGTGGACTCTCAACCACTGCGCCACCAGGGAAGCCCCCTTTTCTAACTTCTTGACTTGGTTTTCTGGCTCTTTAACAATTTATAAGTTTGTGGTTTTTGCCTGATTTACTTTTCTCAATTTTGATTAGAAGGGTGACATCTTTAACTTAGATTTTTTTTTTTAATTAAAGAAAAAAAAATTTTTTTTCTTTTCTTTTTGGCTGCAGCGCATGGCATGAGGGATGTTAGTTCTCAGGCCAGGGATTGAGCCTGTGCCCCCTGCTGTGGAAGCACGGAGTCTTAACCACTGGACCGCCAGGGAAGTCCCTTCAAGTAAGATTTTTCAAGAAAATATCTTGAATACTAAAATTTTTCAAGATTTTCAAAATCTGAGAATGATCCACTTTTGTCCCACATGTAAAATGACTTCTTGTCTCATTTTACAGCTGCTGCTCCAATGTCTCCTAGTTTTTAATGGTGCTGTGAACAGCATGATATTTTTTTTTCATTTTTACATTTTATATAATTTTTTCTGCCTAGATGCTCATAGGTTTCTTTCTTGACCCCTGGAGCTCAGTACTTTCACAAGGGCTGATGTTGTTCTTGGTGGTTCTGTATTTTTCTGTATCTGTTTAGTTGCTGAGTTGTTTTAATCTGAAGCCAGGTCTTTCTTTATTTCAGAAATGCTTTCTACTGAAGTCTCTTCAGATAGCTTTTTCTGTACTAGTTACTCTGTTCTAATCTTCAGGGATACCAATTATACATATGTTGGTTCTTCATCATCTGCCCTCCATATAGATCATTCTCCTCATGGTCACTTCTATCTCTGTCCTTTTTCACTGCATTCCCTCAATTAGGTGGAGGAGCTCCTTCCAGAACCTGTTAGTTCATTTCTCACTGTTTCCTTAGAGTATGTCACTGCTGCTGGCACTCTAAATAGTATTGTCCCATTTTTCCCACTCTTCCATAGGTGTACCTCTCATTCAGGGTTCTACAGAAATGGGGCCAGGAAAAAGACTGAACGAAACTTTGAAAGCAAAAGAAGTTGTAAATTTCTTTATTCTGCATATAAGTATTTTCTCACAGAGAAAAATACCATAGATATTTCTGAGTTCCCTTTCACTAGGAAAAAAAGGTAATTACTCACCTTCTGTTCTTTACTAATTATTTCAAAAGCTAATTTGGCTGCAGCATTTCTGGCTTCCTTCTTTGATCTACCTTCAGCCTTTGGAAATTCTCTGCCATCTATTATAACTTGATAGGTAAACCTAATTTCAAAGAAAAATTCACAAAATATCATAAAATTCATGCATTATCTAACAACAAGTGTTCTGATCACCACTGCTTCCTATGACTACCTTTGAAAATTTTAACCTATGTTCCACATAAAATTCAAGCAGTCACCCCCAAACAGCAAAATAGCACATCATCTTGAAGCATGGAAAAGCTTAAACCCTCTTTTTTCTCTGGAGTCCTCTGAAGTTACCACTTTACATCAAGAAGACAGTACTCTCTGGCAACTTTGCTCTCAAGCTAAAGAATTGACTTCAAAATTGTGCCAGAGCTGCCATTCTCCCAGTTCATATTTTCTAGGGATATACCCTTTTTTATAGCAACTTACCTTAAGTTATGTGGAGGTCCTGTCTTAGATAGTTCACAATACTTAAGTACTGCAGTGTTCCTTTGTTGGTACTTATTAAGTTCTTCTATATAGAAACATGGTGAACGACCACTGGCCATTTTTTCCTACAGTAACCTACAATAAGAGAGATGTTTGAAAGAGGTGATACACTCAGAACATACTTAATATAATTATCCCAGTCTAGTTTAAGAGACAAAACAGGATAAGATGACTCTCCTTTATCTAACTCATCTTAGTCCCACATAAACCCAGAGAAAACTTATTACAAAATCTTTCTTTCTCTCTCAAGGACTACACAATCAAGCTAATTTCTCCACGATTTTCTACTTTCAAAACTCAACTGGCCAAAAAAAGGCTGGAGGTCCTTCTCTGTAACTTTTCTTTCTGCTTCCACTGAGTGTCAAGTGCAAGTCTGTCCACCTGCTTGAGAAGTTAAAAGCCTGCAAGAGTAGAATTATAATTATTTATGTTGAGAAGAAAAAGGTTGAGAGTATATATAAAGTTTATGAAATCATGAAGGATTTAGCTGTATGGACATTGATCCTCCTATGAAATCCCCAAAAATCCCCCCTTTGAAATTGTCAGAAGTCAGTTTTAGGACAATTTACTTGGCAGGCAAATTATGCCCCTGTTTATGGTTCTCACTGGAGCAAGATAGTAGCAATGATTTAAATTACAAACAAAATCTAAAAAATATAGAATCTAAATATAAGAGCCAAAGCTATAAAACTTCAGAAGGAAACATAAGGGTGAATCTTCACAACCTTAGATTTGGCAATGGAATTTGAGATATGACAGCAAAAGCACAGCAACAAAAGAATACATAGATAAATTGGGCCTCATCAAAATTAAAAATGTTTATATATCAGAGGACACTATGAAGAAAATGAAAAGACAATCTACAGAAAGGAATTTTTATAAATAATATATTTGATAAAGACCTAGGATCCAGAATATATAAAGAACTTTTACAGCTCAACAACAAAAAGTTAAAAAATTAAAAATAGGCAAAGGACTTGAACAGACATTTCTCCAAAGAAGATATACAAATGGCCAACAAGCACATGAAAAGATGTTCAATATCATTACTTATTAGACAAATGCAAATCAAAACCACAACTAGATACTACTTCACACCCACTAGGCTGGTAATAATAATAATAATAATACAGAAAATAAATGTGCTGGTGAGGGTATAGAGAAATTGGAAACCTCATATATTGCTGATGGGAATGTAAAGTAGTGCAGCCTCTATGGAAAAGAATTTGGTGGTTCCTCAAAAAGTTAAACTTAGAATTACCATATGACCCATCAATTTCACCACTTTGGTGTATACCCAAAGAATTGAAAAACAGGTTTTGAAATACTTATGCAGGAATATTCATAGCAGCACTATTCACATAACCCAGAAGTGGAAACAAATCAAATATCTATCAACTGATGAAGGGTAAACAAAGTGCTCTATATCCACACATGGGATCTTATGCAGCCATAAAAAGAATAAAGTATTGAAACATGCTACAACAGAGCTACATGTCAAAAACATGCTAAATGAAAGAAGTCAGACATAAAAGGTCACATAGCGTATGATTCCATTTATGTGGAACATCCAGAATAGGTAAATCCATAGGCAGAAAGCGGACCCTGTTGATCTCTCGTTTCTTATTAGAAAGCTCTTCTGATTTTCCTTCTTCCATGGTCACTCTTTCTAACACTCCTTAATCTTCACAGCCTTTAAATGCTGGAGTTTCCCCAAGGCTTGGTCCAAAGACGCTATTCTCTTCACTCTATACTTTCTCCTCAAGGTAATTTCTCTCATGACCATGATTTCAAAGATCATCTATTTGTCATTAACTCTAAAGTTTATACATAATTTATGAACCTCTTACTGAGTTTCAGATCTCTCTATCCAACCTCTCCACTTGGACAACTTGAATGACTTTTAAACTCAAAAGATCCAAAATTGCATTTTTAATCTTCCCTCAAGCTGGTTTGGAGTTTCCTTTCTCAGAAAATGACTCCACTGTGCATCCATGTCTGAAAGCCGTGAACCTGGGAGGCATTCTTGACATGTCCTTTCCCTACCTTCTGATCTATACCTAAGTCCTGTCCTCCAAATCCTTCTACTTCTCAATGACGTCTATAGCCACCATCCTGGTTCAAGCCATCACCATCTCACTCCTGGACTGCTACAAGAACGTCAGAACCAATTCCTCACAGCCGCTGCAATTCCTTCTCTACACTGCAGCCATCATGATTTTTTTAAACTTTTTTTTCATTGTCGTAAAATATACATAACATGAAGTTTACCCTTTTTACCCTTTTTATGTGTACAATTCATGAGCAAAAAGTATTTTCACAATGTTGTAAGGCCACCACCACAATCCATCTCCAAAACTCTTTACATCTCCCCAAACAGAAAGTCTATACCCATTAAACAATAAACATTTCCCTTCCCCCTCAGCCCGTGGTAACCACCATTCTATTTTCTATGCCTATGAATTTGCCTATTCTAAGTACCTCATATAAGTGGCATCATACAATATTTGTTCTTTTGTGTCTGGTTATTTCACTTAGCTAATGTCTTCAAGGTTCATTCATGTTGTAGCACGTATCAGAATTTCCTTCCTTTTTAAGGCTGAATAATATTCCACTGTATGAATATCCCACACTTTGTTTATCCAGTCATCTGTTGATGAACACTTGAGTTATTCCAACCTTTTGGCTATTCTGTGCAATACTGATATGAACATTGTTGTACAAATATCTGTTCAAATCCCTACTTTCAAATCTTTTGAGTATATACCTACAAGTGCAATTGCTGAATCAGATGGTAATTTTATGTTTAACTTTATGAGGAATTGCCAAATTATTTTTCACAGTGGCTGCACCATTTTGTATTTCCACCAGCAGCGCACAAGGGTTCCAATTTCTCCACATCCTCACCAACAGCTGCTATTTTCCATTTTTAAAAGAGTCACATCATAATCTTTTCAAAACATCAAATCAATCATGCAGCCCCCACAAACCACCAAAATTGTTCTTGTCAAGGTTACCGATGGCTTCTCCATCTCTAAAATTAGTAGTCAGTAGTCAGTTCTCAGCCCCTGTCTACTTGACACATAACCAGCATGTGACACGGCTGCTCATTCCTTTCTCCCTCCTTATTCCTTTGCTTGGACACCCAAGACACCACCCTCTCCTGGTTTCTCTCCTTCCTCACAAGATAGTCCTTCTCTGTCTCCTTTCCTTGTTCCTCCTCCTCATCCTTTCTTTCAAATATTATAGTGTGTCAAGGTCCAGGTCTCAGATCTCTCTGCTCTACTTACACTCATTCCCCTGATGATCCCCTTGAGGCTTGTGGCTTTAAATTCCACCTACACAGAGATAGTTCTCAAAAGAATGCCTCCCCCACTGACTCTTTCCTGGCTCCCAACTGCTTCTGTCCAACACGCTCCGTCCTGAAGTGCTCTGGAGTCTACCCGTGATGCTGCTTTGCCTGGTTAACTCCTGCTTCCTATAGATCTCAGCTCAAATGTTACTTCCCAGACACCCTAGAAGAGGTCCTGGTTTGATGCTCTATCATAGCCCTTGTCTCCTTTATTACAATTGCTAATTTAACCGACTGTCTTCCAAAAGAGACCATGAGCTATAAGAGGGGACAGGCTTATAATAGGTGCTTAATAGTGAATAAATGAATACCAAAATATCTGCAGATCTCCCTTACCTCCATGACTTGTAACATGCTTTTCTCTCTGTTTGGAATGTAATAGCTGCATCCTCTATCTACCAGGAAATTCCCACTCCTCTGTGAGGATCAATACATCCTTCTTTGATGCTGAGAGAGCAGCTAGTACCCCTCCACGGGCCTGCCACCCACCCTGCTCAGCTCCCATCATAGTCGAGACTGCTTTTTAAACCAGTTAGTGAGCTCTCTGGGGAGCTAGTTCTATGTCTTACTCATCTTTGTATAACTGGCACCCCGTGACAAGTGGTAAATGATGAACACTTGGACAGTATATAGGTAAATGACAGAATGATTCATTAAAATTAAGTACTCCACTTTAAACCTCCTCACCGTCTCCCTTTTCTTCATCTGCTGTTTTCTTTGCATCCTTTCTTCATTCATTCGGTAAATGCTTAGTAAGTGTCAGGCACTGTTCTGATGCGGGGTATACAGATGTGTACAAGACAAATCAAGCCCCTACCTGCATTCCACTGAAGAAAGAAAGAAGATGACCAAGTCCAGAAACAAGTAACAGGAGGGGATAACAGTTGGCTGGAAGTGCTACAATGAAATGAAATAGGGCTATGAGATAGAAGAGTGTTAATAGGTGGGGGCAGAGAAACGAGGGAGGTGGTTTTGATACAGTGGTCAGGGAAGACCCCTCTTAGGAGGCAATATTTAAATCAAGTCTGGATGATGAGAAAGTCCACCATACTTAGATATGGGGGAAGATCATCTCAGGCAGAGGATGCCTGGAGGCAGGCACCAGCACAGCTTTTGGAGGGATGACAAAAAGGTCAAGGAGATTGCTGCACAGTGAACAAGGGGAAACGATGGGAAATGAGTCTGAGAGGTAGGCAGGTGCCACAGCACAGAGACCTTGAAGGCCAAGGTGTGGATTGTGGAAGTTATTCTAATTGCAGTGGGAAGCTATTGGAGGGTTCTCAGCAGAGGGGTGATGTGGTTGGATTTATGTTTTTAATGGTCACTCTAATGTTATGTAAAGAACAGAGTATGAGGGGTGGGTGTAGAAAAGATGAGTGGAGAATGAGTATAAGTCAGGAGACCAAGTCGGGGCTGCCGCAGTGGTTTGGGTGAGCAATGCTGGTGGCTGGGAGGGCTCAGATCTGAGCAAAGGTGCTGTCCTCACATCACCGCTTAGTGTTGTGGAGAGGGCTATGCTTTAAAGCCACATAGATCTGGGCGAGTCACCTCTTTGAACCTTTGATTCATGACCCGAAAACAGAAATGAAAACACCTGATTCACAGGTTGTTGTGAGGAGTAAATCAGACAAAAAGCATCCAGCAGGGTCTCCCACACCACTGGCCCTCAATAAACAGTGCTTCTGGTCTACAATTCCAAAATGCAAAAGCACTGAAAACTGAGGTTTACTTTGTTTTCATTTGTTTTGTTTTTGGTGGGTGTGTAGCCCTGCATCTAGACCTGAACTGACATGAGCTATTTAGAGTCTTAATCGTACTCTGTTGTCGATTTATACATTTCACTGCAGAAATGTTTTATGATAGAGTGTTGCCCCCAAACCCTACTGAGAACATTACAGATAGATGGGATTTATACTGCCTTGCCTTTCTAAAATCCAATAATCTCTGAGTACCACAACATACCTGGCCCAAGGGTTTCAGATAAGGATCTGTAGCTGTATCATTATTTTCAGGAACCGAAGTGTCATTTAGTTTAGTCATGAGTATGAGACCATACATCCAACTGGAGGAGGTCATAGATCTCAGAACAGTAGTTATGGAAGAGTCCTTAGCAATTATTTAACCTGAAGTCCTATTGAAATACCCTAAATCCTCAACACTTTTAACTTTAAGTAACTGCTGATCTTCAGAATGACAAGCCAGTTTGAATTTAAGTGAAATATATGTGTAAACAAATAAGGAGTTAAATTGGCATTTTTGAAAAAGTACTTACAAGTTTGGAAAAAAAGAAACAGGCGTTTCTTTTCAATTTTTTTTTTTTTTTTTTTTTGCGGTACGCAGGCCTCTCACTGCTATGGCCTCTCCCGTTGTGGAGCACAGGCTCCAGACGTGCAGGCTCAGTGGACATGGCTCATGGGCCCAGCCGCCCAGCGGCATGTGGGATCTTCCCAGACCAGGGCACGAACCCGTGTCCCCTGCATCGGCAGGCGGACTCTCAACCACTGCGCCACCAGGGAAGCCCTTCAATTGTTTTTAATAAATCTTATTTTAATACTATGTTACCATCTTCCTAAAAGAAATCTCCATCATAATCACTAATAAATATTACATGTCCATCTTACTCATGCCCAGAAGTTACTTTGGCTGTGCCTTGATACCCTTAGGGCAGACCCAAGCCCCTGTGGACCCAGCCCCCTCAAAGGACCTGTGCAAAGCTTGGCAAACAACGTGCATTCAACTAATATCTGATGAATTGAATGAATAAACAGTGTTAAGGATCTTCAGGTTCAAATAAGCAAACAGAAGAACAAGAGCATAAACTGCCCAAGATTCTAAGTTCCTAAGATTCTAAGTTCCTAAGTGACAGCAGGGAGTCTGTCCTTTAGCTTCCATCTGGCAAGGCATTTTTAGTACTAAAGAAATCACAGGCAATAGGAAGTCTCATATTCTGGAATTCAAAAGAGAATTTATGAATCAAAAACAAAGATTTAATGAATACCTATCACATACTGGGTTATACTGGCGAACAAAACCCTGCTCTTGTGAACTTACTAGTGGAGGAAAATGGACAAACCCATAAAAAAATGTCACAAGGTGATAAGTACTACGTTGAAAACTAAAGCAGAGTAGGGGTGACAGCAAGGGAAGAGTGGGGTTTCTTACATGCAGGTTGTTCAGGGAAGGCTGCTCTGATACAGTGACATTGTATCTGGGGGAAGAGCTTTCCGGGAAGAAACAGGCAGTGCAGAGGTCCAGAGGCAGGACAGTGCTTGGCTCTGCCCCAAGGACAGCCATGAGGCCTGTGTGGTCAGAACGCAGGGAGCAGGTGGCCTTGTCTGTAGGTCAATAACCTTTTATAGGATTCTGATGAAGCTATTGGGGAGCGGGGTTCGGGGGTGTCCTGTTCTGCCTTAAAGGCCCTCGGTCGGCTACGGTATTAAGAAGAGGTGGCGGGGCGGGGGACAGAGTTGGAGCGGGGGCTAAAGATGGGCAATTGGGGAACGATTGCAACGACCCAGGCAAGAGATTTGTGGCTGGGGATTCTTTTAGCCAATGTTTTGGGCAATTCAGGCCCCCGTATTTCCCATCTGTCTGTCAAGCCATAGGGCTCTTCCGTTTTCCACTAGTCGCCCCCGCCCCCGTCCCGGACCAGGGCTAGTAGTCGCTTGCTCTGTCAAGAATTGTTCGCGGGAAGAAAATGACTTTCAGCGCCCACCGCGCTGCACGCTCCTTTCCCCGGATCCAGCAAGGGCTCCGCACCTCGGCTGAGGGCCTCGGACAGCATTATCGAGGCGGCGGCGCAGGGGTCAGGGGTATCTTACCAGAGTCCAGTACCGGGCTGGGGACGCGAGCTGCGGCCTCACTGGAAGCTCGGCGGGGTCTGGGCAGTTCGCTCTCGGTTTCGTTTTCCCCGCGGACTCCGCCTTCCTTCCTCTCCGCCTTCTTCCCGCCCTCCTGCACGGGTCCGTACGACTCCGTACGGGTCCGCACACGTCAGCCCACGTCCGCACAGGCTCAGCGATAGCGGGAAAGTGCCGCCTCCACCCCGAGTCCGCACGGGTCCGTACGGGTCCGCACACGTCAGCCCACGTCCGCACAGGCTCAGCGATAGAGGGAAACTGGCGCCTCCACCCCGAGTCCGCGTGGGGGTTACCGCGGGGCGGACCGGGCACATCCAAGACCCTGCAGCCCTACCCCTGCTTCTGGGGGTGCTCCCGGCCCCCGTGCGGGCAGGGTACTCCGGGAGGTGGGGAGTACGTTGAGGTCTCCGAGGCCTGCGACGTGGCAGGCGCTCTGTGATCAACGCTCCAGTTTCCTCTTCAACACAAATATTTGGGATGGGGTTGGGGGGCTGGATATCATCAGCTCCATTTTATTAATGGAAGAAAACTGAGTAAATTAACTCTCCCAGGGCAAAGCCAGGATTCCTTTTCCCATAACCACCATTTCTTTGCCCTCCTCCTTCTCCTCACGTTAACCAGGCTGGGGATGAAGAGGCCTGGGGGCATAATTTCCCTATCTGTTTCCACCCATCCATCCATTCATTCAACAGGTACTTGCCAGCTGCTGTATCAAGTACCAGCCAATCCAGCAGTTAGGAGAGCTACCTGCTGCCTTCGGGACCTCCTGGAGTTTACCACCAAAGTCCTTACCAGTAGTCCCAGAGTTGTAAGAAATCCTACTCACCTAAGGGACTATGACACACTCCCAGAGTAATACTGGCACCTTGACACAGTGACTGAGGAGTGCTGAAGACTTAACCTCATAACAGTACTGCAAGGTAGGTGCCATTTAACGGATGAGAAAACTGAGGCCTGAGGCACAGAGAAGTAACAGCTGGTGAGCAGGGGAGCTGGAATTAGAACCAGGATCCTGTACCTCAATATCCCAGTGAGGGTGAGGGAGAGAGGCAGTTCCAAGATGGATTTCAGGTATACATTACATATTGACCATTGGCTCCAGGCATCCATTCCCATATCTCTTCTGCACACACACCCCCCACCCCCATATTGCAGGGTATCAATGGCTAAACACTATTTTCCTTGATTTAAGTTCCCCAAATATGAAGCACTGGTGGGAGGTTTAGAAGGCAGATAGGAGGCAGAGACATCTTTCTGTGACCCTTTGAGATGACAAGAAATCTCCAACTGTAGTGGCCGTTCGTTTGCAGGAGTCCATTTCCCAGCTTCGTGGGTGTGGGGTGGTTGTTTCAGATGCAATGGCAGTAGCAATGACATGTTTTCTGACTTTCTGAAGCCCCTGAACTGTCCAAAAGAGCTTAAAGAAAGAAAGCTCTGACAAGCTCAAGCATGGTCAGAGGACACAAGCTTTTATGACTGCCCCAGAAGAACCTCTTACTTCATGTAGTCTCAAGGCTGATGGAGCAGAAATTAGCTACAGAGTCCAGTGCTGCAGGTAGCCGAATTTCTATATAACTTTAATTTGCAGCCTCACCAGGTCTCTTCTAGGAACATTGAGGCTATTGACTGGGAAAGAATGAGGACCTGGGAATTTGGGTGGATTTGAATGAGTCCATTGCCCTCCCAAATTCTGCTGAGTCACCACAGTCCTTCCATCCTTGTTGGATAAGTCTGGTACAGCCAAGCTTGAAGAGCCTGAATTGGTCACCTTGCAAGGACGTGCTGAAATTTCCAAACACCCCATTCCTCCCTCTTGTCTTCACTCCTAGAACTAGAATCAGATGCTAGAAGGCCCCAACAGGATACAGACAAGATCTGATCCAGAGGATATAGTTTACATAATGAAAGAATTACAAGATTTCGCTAATTTTTATCAGCAGAAACCCAAGAAAAGTGCATGGATATGCTTCTAAAGGTGACATGAAAGACGGAACACAGTTTAGATTATGCACTCAGTGTGCTGGCTCCAGCAGCTGGGAATGGTTCTAAGAGTTTGTTTAGTTGGCTTACTGTAACCTGGGCTCAGTGGTGGCCCACATTAAGTGAAATTGTGATGCCAAGTATACAGATGAAGAAATCAAAAATACTTAAGGAGTCAGGAATATTAGAGTAGATTAATCATATGCAACCTATTCCTTCATTGTCTAACCGTGTCCCCCAAGAATATCCAAAGGACCCTCCACCAGGCATTCAGAAATATAGTTTCATCTTTGAAAAGCTCTGTATTGGCTGCCCACTGTGCCTGGAGAATGTTGATGGGAGATGTTGCCATTGAAAAACTACCTGATTTCAATGGGGATTATGGCTCCCAGAGTGGCAAAGGCCATGTGGCAACACTTAACTCCACCCGCCCCTCCAAAAAAAAAGGGCAGCAGGGTCAGAGCAGTAGTCAGAAACGTTTGCTCACCAGAGATCTTTAGTGGTGGTAAACTGGTCCTGGAGTTTCTAGTACTGAAATAGATGGCAGCCCACAGGTGTGTTACATGAGCAGATACGTGAGACCCCCATGGCACTCACTCCCACTCTATCAACCCACATCCCCGGTCTCATGGGGAGTTCCTTGTGAACAGGTGACTTAGAAAGAAAAATTCAGTTGAAGCACAATACGCTAGCATTAATTGGAAGTAGACTGATATATTCCGACAGCACTTCAGGGAGGTAGCCCTAAAAGATAATGGGAAAAAGGAAAATCTTCCCAGTTCGTGGAACTTTGAGCAGGTGGAACTATATTTAGTTGTCACGTGGAAGGCGATAAAGCTAGTGGCCTGGACAGTACCAGTAGCTAGCAATTTACCTGGATATTCAGAGATTTGGAAAGAGCAAGATCAGAGGGTTGATGATAAGGAGGTCTGGGGAAAAGGATGTGGGTGATCACTTGGAATGGACAAAGAGGATGAGTGTATTGGGTCCCCTTGTGAATATTCATCACAGGTACCCCCCGCTGAGGAGACTTTTGAGAAGCAGGTGTGCAAGAAACCTTCTGTAGATGTCAGTCGGGCTGTTCCCCAGCTACCCCAGTGCTTGCTTGTTCCACACAAATGAAGAGCCTTCGGCAATAGGAATGGATGATGTGTGTGACTTCATCAACATGGAGTTCTTGTCAAGGTTGATCCGGCTGCTGAGCACCGAGCCTTCCAACAGCAAAGACCAACACTGAGCTCCCAGCACAAGTACCCCGTACACCGAAGGAGACCAGCCTGCCACTTGGGGACGGGTGGGTTACATGGAGCCCTTCCATCGTGGAGTGGAGAGGGATTGCCCTCTGTGGAGTAAGCATTTATTCCAGGTATGGAATTGTTTTTTCTTCCTCCACTGCTTCTGCCAGCACCATTATTGTTGGCCTTTCCAAATACCTTGTTTACCATAATGATATCTGTCAGTAAGGAACCCCTTTTTTTTTCACATCTTTATTGGAGTATACTTGCTTGACAATGGTGTGTTAGTTTCTGCTGTATAACAAAGTGAATCAGCTATACATATACATTTATCCCCATTTCTCCTCCTTCTTGCGTCTCCCTCCCACCCTCCCTATCCCACCCCTCTGGGTGGACACAAAGTACTGAGCTGATCTCCCTGTGCTATGCGGCTGCTTCCCACTAGCTATCTATTTTACATTTGGTAGTGTATATATATGTATATGTCCATGCCACTCTCTCACTTTGTCCAAGCTTACCCTTCCCCCTCCCCGTGTCCTCGAGTCCATTCTCTAGGTCTGTGTCTTTATTCCTCTCCTGCCCCTAGGTTCTTCAGAACTTTTTTTTTTTTTTAAGATTCCATATATATGTGTTAGCATATGGTATTTGTCCTTCTCTTTCTGACTTACTTCACTCTGTATGACAGACTCTAGGTCCATCCACCTCACTACAAATAACTCAATTTCATTTCTTTTTATGGCTAATATTCCACTGTATATATGTGCCGCATCTTCTTTATCCATTCATCCCATGATGGACACTTAGGTTGTTTCCATCTCCTGGCTATTGTAAATAGAGCTGCAATTAACATTTTGGTACATGACTCTTTTTGAATTATGGTTTTCTCAGGGTATATGCCCTGTAGTGGGATTGCTGGGTCATACAGTAGTTCTATTTGTAGTTTTTTAAGGAACCTCCATACTGTTCTCCATAGTGGCTGTACCAATTCACATTCCCACCAGCAGTGCAAGAGTGTTCCCTTTTCTCCACATCCTCTCCAGCATTTATTATTTCTAGATTTTTTGATGATGGTCATTCTGACCGGTATGAGATAATATCTCATTGTAGTTTTGATTTGCATTTCTCTAATGATTAATGATGTTGAGCATCCTTTCATGTGTTTTTTGGCCATCTGTACGTCTTCTTTGGAGAAATATCTATTTAGGTCTTCTGCCCATTTTTGGATTGGGTTGTTTGTTTTTTTGATATTGAGCTGCATGAGCTGCTTCAAATTTTGGAGATTAATCCTTTGTCAGTTGCTTCGTTTGCATATATTTTGTCCCATTCTGAGGGTTGTCTTTCCGTCTTGTTTATGGTTTCCTTTGATGTGCAAAAGCTTTAAGTTTCATTAGGTCCCATTTGTTTATTCTTGTTTTTATTCCCCTTTCTTTAGGAGGTGGGTCAAAAAGGATCTTGCTGTAATTTATGTCATAGAGTGTTCTGCCTATGTTTCCCTCTAAGAGTTTTATAGTGTCTGGCCTTACATTTAGGTCTTTAATCCATTTTGAGTTTATTTTTGTCTATGGTGTTAGGAAGTGTTCTAATTTCATTCTTTTACATGTAGCTGTCCAGTTGTCCCAGCACCACTTATTGAAGAGACTGTCTTTTCTCCATTGAATATTCTTGCCTCCTTTATCAAAGATAAGGTGACCATATGTACGTGGCTTTATCTCTGGGCTTTCTTTCCTGTTCCATTGATCTATATTTCTATTTTTGTGCCACTATCATACTGTCTTGATTACTGTAGCTTTGTAATATAGTCTGAAGTCCAGGAGCCTGATTCCTCCAGCTCCGTTTTTCTTTCTCAAGATTGCTTTGGGTATTCAGGGTCTTTTGTGTTTCCATACAAATTGTGCAATTTTTTGTTCTAGTTCTGTGAAAAATGCCATTGGTAGTTTGATAGGAATTGCACTGAATCTGTAGATTGCTTTGGGTAGTAGAGTCATTTACACAATGTTGATTTTTCCAATCCAAGACATGGTATATCTCTCTATCTGTTTGTATCATCTTTAATTTCTTTCATCAGTGTCTTATAGTTTTCTGCATACAGGTCTTTTGTCTCCTTAGGTAGGTTTATTCCTAGGTATTTTATTCTTTTTGTTGCAGTGGTAAATGGGAGTGTTTCCTTAATTTCTCTTTCAGATTTTTCATCATTAGTGTATAGGAATGCAAGCGATTTCTGTGATTAAGTTTGTATCCTGCTACTTTACCAAATTCATTGATTAGCTCTAGTAGTTTTCTGGTAGCGTCTTTAGGATTCTGTATGTATGGTATCATGTCATCTGCAAGCAGTGACAGTTTTACTTCTTCTTTTCCAAATTGGATTACTTTTCTTTCTTTTTCTTCTCTGATTGCTGTGGCTAAAAGTTCTAAAACTATGTTGAATAATAGTTGTGAGAGTGGGCAACCTTGTCTTCTTCCTGATCGTAGTGGAAATGGTTTCAGTTTTTCACCATTGAGAACGATGTTGGCTGTGGATTTGTCATATATGGCGTTTATTATGTTGAGGTAAGTTCCCTCTATGCCTACTTTCTGGGGGGCTTTTATCATAAATGGGTGTTGAATTTTGTCAAAAGCTTTTTCTGCACCTATTGAGATGATCATATGGTTTTTCTCCTTCAATTTGTTAATGTGGTGTGTCACATTGATTTGCGTATATTGAAAAACCCTTGCATTCCTAGGATAAGCCCCACTTGATCATGGTGTATGATCCTTTTAATGTGCTGTTGGATTCTGTTTGCTAGTATTTTGTTGAGGATTTTTGCATCTATGTTCATCAGTGATATGGGCCTATAGTTTTCTTTTTTTGTGGCATCTTTGTCTGGTTTTGGTATCAGGGTGATGGTGGCCTCATAGAATGAGTTCGGGAGTGTACCTCCCTCTGCTATATTTTGGAAGAGTTTGAGAAAGATGGGTGTTAGGTTTTCTCTAAATGTTTGATAGAATTCTCCTATGAAGCCATCTGGTCCTGGGCTTTTGTTTGTTGGCAGATTTTTAATCACAGTTTCAATCTCAATGCTTGTGATTGGTCTGTTTATATTTTCTATTTCTTCCTGGTCCAGTCTCAGAAGATTGTGCTTTTCTAAGAATTTGTCCATTTCTTCCGGTTGTCCATTTTATTGGCATATAGTTGCTTGTAGTAATCTCTCATGATCCTTTGTATTTCTGCAGTGTCAGTTGTTACTTCTCCTTTTTCTTTTCTAATTCTATGGATTTGAGTCTTGTCCCTTTTTATCTTGATGTGTCTGGCTAATGGTTTACCAATTTTGTTTTATCTTCTCAAAGAACCAGCTTTTAGTTTTACTGATCTTTGCTATCGTTTCTTCATTTCTTTTTCATTTATTTCTGATCTGATCTTTATGATTTCTTTCCTTCTAGGAACTTTGGGTTTTTTTGTTCTTCCTTCTCTAATTGCTTTAGGTGTAAGGTTAGGTTGTTTATTTGAGATTTTTCTTGTTTCTTGAGGTAGGATTTTATTTCTACAAACTTGTTCTTAGAACTGCTTTTGCTGCATGCCATAGGTTTTGGGTTGTCATGTTTTCATTGTCATTTGTTTCTAGGTATTTTTTGATTTCCTCTGTGATTTCTTCAGTGATCTCTTGGTTATTTAGTAGCGTATTGTTTAGCCTCCATGTGTTTTTATTTTTTACAGTTTTTTTCCTGTAATTGATATCTAGTCTCATAGTGTTGTGGTCAGAAAAGATGCTTGATACGATTTCAGTTTTCTTAAATTTACCAAGGCTTTATTTGTGACCCAAGATATGATCTATCCTGGAGAATGTTCCATGAGCACTTGAGAAAAATGTGTATTCTGTTATTTTTGGATGGAATGTCCTATAAATTTCCATTAAGTCCATCTTGTTTAATGTATCCTTTAAAGCTTGTGTTTCCTTACTTATTTTCATTTTGGATGATCTGTCCATTGGTGAAAGTGGGATGTTAAAGTCCCCTACTATTACTATGTCACTGTTGATTTCCCCTTTTATGGTTGTTAGCATTTGCCTTATGTATTGAGGTGATCCTATGTTGGGTGCATAAATATTTACAATTGTTATATCTTCTTCTTGGATCGATCCCTTGATCATTATGTAGTGTCCTTCTTTGTCTCTTCTAATAGTCTTTATTTTAAAGTCTATTTTGTTTGATATGAGAATTGCTACTCCAGCTTTCTTTTGGTTTCCATTTGCATGGAATATCTTTTTCCATCCCCTTACTTTCAGTGTGTATGTGTCTCTAGGTCTGAAGTGGGTCTCTTGTAGACAGCATATATATGGGTCTTGTTTTTCTGTCCATTCAGCCAATCTGTATCTTTTGGTGGGAGCATTAGGCCATTTACATTTAAGGTAATTATCAATATGTATGTTCCTATTCCCATTTTCTTAATTATTTTGGGTTCGTTATTGTAGGTCTTTTCCTTCTCTTGTGTTTCTTGCCTAGAGAAGTTCGTTTAGCATTTGTTGTAAAGCTGGTTTGGTGGTGCTGAACACTCTCAGCTTTTGCTTGTCTGTAAAGGTTTTAATTTCTCCATCAAATCTGAATGAGATCCTTGCTGGGTAGAGTAATCTTGGTTGCAGGTTTTTTTCCTTCATCACTTTAAATATGTCCTGCCAGTCCCTTCTGGCTTGCAGAGTTTCTGCTGAAAGATCAGCTGTGAACCTTATGGGGATTCCCTTGTATGTTAATTGTTGCTTTTCCTTTGCTGCTTTTAATATGTTTTCTTTGTATTTAATTTTTGACAGTTTGATTAATATGTGTCTTGGCATATTTCTCCTTGGATTTATCCTGTATTGGACTCTCTGTGCTTCCTGGACTTGATTGATTATTTCCTTACACATATTAGGGAAGTTTTCAACTATAATCTCTTTAAATATTCTCTCAGTTCCTTTTTTTTTCTCTTCGTCTTCTGGGACCCCTATAATTCGGATGGTGGAGTATTTAATGTTGTTCCAGAGGTCTCTGAGACTGTCCTCAATTGTTTTCATTCTTTTTTCTTTATCCTGCTCTGTGGTAATTATGTCCAGTATTTTATCTTCCAGGTCACTTATCCGTTCTTCTACCTCGGTTATTCTGCTATTGATTCCCTCTAGAGAATTTTTAATTTCATTTATTGTGTTTTCATCATTGTTTGTTTGCTCTTTAGTTCTCCTAGGTCCTTGTTAAACGTTTCTTATATTTTCTCCATTGTATTTCCAAGGTTTTGGATCATCTTTACTATCATTACTCTGAATTCTTTTTCAAGTAGACTGCCTGTTTTCTCTTCATTTGTTTGGTCTGGTGGATTTTTACCTTGCTTCTTCATCTGCTGTGTATTTCTCTGTCTTCTCATTTTGCTTAACTTACTGTGTTTGGGGTCTCCTTTTCTCAGGCTGCAGGTTCACAGTTCCCATTGTTTTTGGTGTCTGCTCCCAGTGGGTAAGGTTGGTTCAGTGGGTTGTGTAGGCATCCTGGTGGAGCAGACTGGTGCCTGTGTTCTGGTGGATGAGGCTGGATCTTGTGTTTCTGGTGGGCAGGACCACATCAGGTGATATGTTTTGGGGTGTCTGTGAACTTACTATGATTTTAGGCAGCCTCTCTGCTAATGGGTGGGGTTGTGTTCCTCTCTTGCTAGTCGTTTGGCATAGGGTGTCCAGCACTGTAGCTTGGTGGTCGTTGTGTGGAGCTGGGTCTTAGCATTGAGATGGAGATCTCTGGGAGAGCTTTCGCCATTTGATATTACATGGGGCCAGTACGTCTCTGGTGACCAATGTCCTGATCTTGGCTCTCCCACCTCAGAGGCTCAGGCCTGACACCCGACCAGAGCACCAAGACCCTGTCAGCCACATGGCTCAGAAGAAACGGGAGAAAAAAAAGGAAATAAATAAATTAAAAATAAATTTTAAAAATAAAATAATTAAAATGGAAAAATTATTAAAAATTAAAAAGCAATTTAAAAAAAGAAAGAGAGAAAGAAAGAAGAGAGCAACCAAACAAAAAAAAAAATCCACCGATGATAACAAGTGCTAAAAACTATACTAAACAAAACAAAACAAAACAAAAGGACAGTCAGAACTCTAGGACAAATGACAGAAGCAAACCTATACAGACAAAAATCACACAAAGAAGTATACATATACACACTCACAAAAAGAGGAAAAGGAAAAGAATATATATATATACAAGGAAGAGAGCAAGCAAATCAATAAACAAATCTACCAATGATAATAAACTGTAAATGCTAAACTAAGATGAACATAAAACCAGAAACAAATTAGATGCAGAAAGCAAACCCCAAGTCTACAGTTCCTCTAAAAGTCCACTGCTTCAATTTTGGGATGATATGTTGTCTATTCAGGTATTCCAGAGATGCAGGGTACATGAAGTTGACTGTGAGATTAATCCACTGCTCCTGAGGCTGCTGGGAGAGATTTCCCTTTCTCTTCTTTGTTCGCACGGCTCCTGGGGTTCAGCTTGGATTTGGCCCCGCCTCTGCATGTAGGTCGCCTGAGGACATCTGTTCTGTGCCCAGAGAGGACAGAGTTAAAGGAGCCGCTGATTAGGGGGCTCTGGCTCACTCAGGCCGGGGGGGGGGGCGGGACGGAGGGGTACAGAATGCAGAGTGATCCTGCAGAGGCAGAGGCCAGCGTAACATTGCAACAGCCTGAAGCACGCCATGTGTTCTCCTGGGGAAGTTGTCCCTGGATCACGGGACCCTGGCCGTGGTGGGCTTTACAGGCTCCCAGGAGGGAGGTGTGAATAGTGACCTGTGCTTGCACACAGGCTTTTTGGTGGCTGCAGCAGCTGCCTTAGCGTTTCATGCCCGTCTCTGGTGTCCGTGCTGATAGCCGCGGCTCATGCCCGTCTCTGGAGCTCATTTAGGCAGTGCTCTGGATCCCCTCTCCTCGCGCACCCCAAAACAATGGTCTCTTGCCTCTTAGGCAGGTCCAGACTTTTCCCGGACTCCTTCCCGGCCAGCTGTGGCGCACTAGCCCCCTTCAGGCTGTGTTCACGCAGCCAACCCCCATCTTCTCCCTGGGATCTGACCTCCGAAGCCATAGCCTCAGCTCCCAGCCCCAACCCGTACCGGCAGGTGAGCAGACAAGCCTCTCAGGCTGGTGAGTGCTGGTTCGCACCAATCCTCTGTGCGGGAATCTCTCCGCTTTGCCCTCTGCACCCCTATTGCTGCGCTCTTCTCCATGGCTCCAAAGATTCCCCCTAGCCCACCCCCCGTCTCCGCCAGTGGAGGGGCTTCCTAGTGTGTGGAAACTTTTCCTCCTTCACAGCTCCCTCCCACTGGTGCAGGTCCCGTCCCTATTCTTTTGTCTCTGTTTTTCTTTTGCCCTACCCAGGTACATGGGGAGTTTCTTTCCTTTTCGGAAGTCTGAGGTCTTCTGCCAGCGTTCAGTAGGTGTTCTGTAGGAGTTGTTCCACATGTAGATGTAGTTTTGATGTATTTGTGGGGAGGAAGGTGATCTCCACGTCTTACTCCTCCGCCATGTTGAAGGCACCCCTATATCTTTTTTTTAAACCAGCAAAACTCCAAGCAGTTAAATATCCTAACAGAACCTGAAAATGCAGAGTCACATAAATATCTGAGAAATATTTTATAAGAGAAATTCTTGTCAGTATAAGAACTCTGTGTTTGATTCGTTTTCGTAATCTACTTCTACTGATAATTTAAAAAATGAAGCTACCTGTTGAATCTGCCAGGGTGATGGCTTTTATCTTAAAATCAGACCTTTAGTATATGTTATGTGTGTGGGGAGAGCTAAGGCTTTGTTTATTTCCATGCTTGTAGGAGGCTTTCACTGCTCGGTCACATTATTTCAAGCAATGAAATGATATTTAGACATTTATAGTCAATTGTTCTGTGAAAAGTTAGTAGAGATCCCAACTCAAGCAAAAGGGCAAAGAATGACTTAAAAATTTTTTTTTAAATCAATGATATGGGTCCAAGTGATGATTAGTAGTCATAATACTTGATTTATTTCAAATTACACTTTTCAGTTTTGGAAGTGCTTTTACATTCATTCACAACAATCCTCTCAGGTAGATATTGTAATGCCCATTTTAGAGATTAACAAGAGGCTTTGAGGTTTTAAGTGCTTTGTGCAAAAATCACACAGTTGGTAATTTTCTGATTAAGTGATAGAGTGCCATTTCCACTAAACTGCATGGCGAAAAGTCACTTAAAGACATGAGAAAAATCTTAGAGTTCCTAAAAAGATTAGAATAATATCCAGGGGGAAAATGGATTAATTGTAATAAAACTAGATAAACGTATGATAAACGTAGATATGTTCATGAACATATGTGATATAGCCAAACTGTAAGCAATGTAAAGGCAAGATATAGATATATCTTAAGAAAAAATATATATAGTTTAGGAAAATTTTCTGTAAAGTGAATTACTATTAAATGAAGCTTATCTTCTCGCTCATTTCCATTTTAAAATAAAAGGCACATTGCATAGAAAAGTATCTTTGTGTATGGTGAAGTAACAATTAAAATGCAAAAAGTACTTTTAACAATACCCAAAGAGAAAAATAAACATTTCTGATAAATTATAGGTATCAAAAGACTTCAAAACCCAAAATACTACACCGAGCTAAAACATTTTCCAGAGACACTGGAGCTAGAATCATGTCTCACTCACCTTGTAGAACATTTTAATGCTAATTTAGGTGGTTCTAGAAGACTTCCTTGGTTTTAAAAATCATCTGGATCTTTTTACTAAAGCTGGGAATTATCTTAACAGGAAGTGCAACTTTTTATTTCATATTAGAGCTAAAATTTAGAATGCAAGTACCTGAATACAGAAGCAGCACTTCATTTTACCTTCACACTGAAGTACATGGTGAAACAGGAAGAAATATGGGCAAGGAACAGGAACACCAGGTTTCCCGTGAGGTGAAAGAGTGGTTCTGAGAGTATTGGGTGCTTAAACTCAGAGTCAAGTCTTGGCATATCAAAATCTTAATAAAGATTTGTCAAATTAATAAAATTAGAAATGAAAAAGGAGAAGTTACAACTGACACCACAGAACTACAAAGGATCATAAAAGACTACTACAAGCAGCTATATGCCAATAAAATGGATGACCTCGAAGAAATGGAAAAATTCTTAGAAAGGTACAACCTTCCAAGACTGAAACAGGAAGAAATAGAAAATATGAACAGACCAATCACAAGTAATGAAATTGAAACTGTGATTAAAAATCTTCCAACAAAAGTCCAGGACCAGATGGTTTCACAGGTGAATTCTGTTAAACATTTAGAGACGAGCTAACACCTGTCCTCAAACTCTTCCAAAATATTGCAGAGGAAGGAACACTCCCAAACTCATTCTACAAGGCCACCATCACTCTGATACCCAAACCAGACAAAGATATCCCCAGAAAAAGAAAATTACAGGCCAGTATTACTGATGAACATAGATGCAGAAATCCTCAACAAAGTACTGGCAGACAAAATCCACCAACATATTAAAAGGATCATACAGCACACTCAAGTGGGATTTATCCCAGCGATGCAAGGAGTCTTCAGTATATGCAAATCAATCAATGTGATACACCATATTAACAAATTGAGGAACAAAAACCATATGATCATCTTAATAGATGCAGAAAAAGCTTTTGACAAACTTTAACATCCATTTATGATAAAAACTCTCCAGAAAGTGGGCATAGAGGGAAGCTACCTCAACATAATAAAGGCCATATATGACAAATCCGCAGCAAACATCATTCTCAATGGTGAAAAACTGAAAGCATTTCCTCTAAGATCAGGAACAAGACAAGGATGTCCACTCTTGCCACTATTGTTCAATATAGTTTTGGAAGTCCTAGCCATGGCAATCAGAGAAGAAAAAGAAATGAAAGGAATCCAAATTGGGAAAGAAGAAAAACTATCACTGTTTGCAGATGACATGATACTATACATAGAAAATCCTAAAGATGCTACCAGAAAACTACTAGATCTCATCTATGAATCTGGTAAAGTTGCAGTATACAAAATTAATGCACAGAAATCTCTTGCATTCCTATACACCAACAATGAAAGATCAGAAAGAGAAATTAAGGAAACAGTCCCATTTACCATCACAACAAAAAGAATAAAATACCTAGGAATAAACCTACCTAAGGAGGCAAAAGACCTGTACTCAGAACACTGTAAGATACTGATGAAAGAAATCAAAGATGACACAAACAGATGGAGAGACATACCATGTTCTTGGATTGGAAGAATCAATATTGTGAAAATGACTATACAGTGATGTTAAAAAAAAACATGGCTGGATCCTGTTCTGACACTAATGCCTGTAATTATAGGAGGATTTGGGGGCTGTCTGGAATTGGTAATGTGATCTCTGATTCTTGTTAGTCTCCCTAGGTTCACAGCAACCTGTCAACGTTACAGTTCTGAGTACTTGACTCTTAATTGTCTGGCATGCATGATTGCAAAATAACCCAGATTGGATCATGCATTTGCACTAGTGAGCCTTTGACTGCAGGTGGGCCTGATGTTCTGCGAAATCCCAGCTTCCCGTTTGGCCCCTGGATCCACCCAGGCCTGAGGTAAGTGGTGGTGGACCTCTACAGATGGTGCTGCCCTGGCTTGGCTCTTGCCTCTGGTGGCAGCAGCCTAGGAGGCTTATTATATTATATTTTATTTATTTATTTTATTTTTGGCTGTGTTGGGTCTTCGCTGTGGTATGCGGGCTTCTCATTGCGGTGGCTTCTCTTATGGAGCACGGGCTCTAGAGCGCAGGCTCAGTAGATGTGGCGCCCGGGCCCAGTTGCTCCGCAGCATGTGGGATCTTCCTGGACCAGGGCTCGAACCCGTGTCCCCTCCATTGGCAGGTGGATTCTTAACCACTGCACCACCAGGGAAGTTCCATGGGAGGCTTCTTTAAAGCTCCTTTACACAGAGGGAGAAGGAGAGGGAGAGAGAGGCCTGTGTGTGGAGAGAGAGCACAAGCACAGGTGATCTTTAAAAAGTCTAAGGTGATTGAAATCAAGGCTGATTAGTAAAGCAGGGTTTATGTAGCAGAGGGCTCCTGTGTGCTGATTGGCCCAAGGCTGGTTTTTAGGGGCAGGTAAACTGGCCCTTCCTGTGCCATCTTCCTCTCTACGTAGTGGGGTGCCCCTTCATGTTAAGTTGTGTTTTGGGTTTTTTTTCCTCTTCTTTAGCAAGAGAAGTGCTACTTCTCAGTGCAGTTCAGGATTGAAATTTAGCTTGGAATCCAATATGTAGGGAGAGAGGTGTAACCTCTGTATTTGGGGACTTTACTAAAAACTGGCTCCCCTCATCAGAAGTTGACCATGAGGAAGTCAGGAATGGAGTCCATGAAAAGTCGATGCTGGAAACATTCAGGATCCAGAACGGTTTATCTGGTAACACTTTGGTCTCCTAGACTGAGGGTGATGGAGAACCACTCCACTCCAGAGGCCTGCAGCCGGCAGAGCCGGGGTCCTGCTCCCACCGCCCCTGCTTCGGGGACAGTGCCCCAGAGGCCACAGCTCTCCACTGCTCTGTGTCCTGGGCCAACTGAAGGGAAGGCTAGGCCAACCCCAAGTTCCTGGGCCCCTCTTGTCCAGTAGGTGCCCTTTAGCAACCAGCAGCAATGGGTTATCTAGAGTAAAATTTCCTAGGTACTTGGTTTTTATTTTTTTGTTTGTTTTTAATTGAAGTATTTATTTACAATGTTGTGTTAGTTTCAGGTGTGCAGCAAAGTGATTCAGTTATACATATACATATATCTATTTTTTTTCAGATTCTTTTCCCTTATAGGTTATTACAAAATATTGAGTATAGTTCCCTGTGCTATACAGTAGGTCCTTGTTGGTTATCTGTTTTATATATAGTAGTGTGTATATGTTAATTCCAAACTCCTAATTTATTCTTGTTAACGTGGAGATCCCTGCTGCCCTTGCATTTGTGACCATTACAGCAGACTGGAACTTTAGCCAGCTTCTGTGTCTCAGGCATGATGCAGCAAGGAGGGCTTTTTCGTGGCTACTTGCATCCCTCTGCTAGAGTTAGCAAATCAGGACCACACTGGGAACGTGGACCCTTTGGGATGGGTGCTGGAGACTTGGAGGAGGATGGCCGGAACTTTGAATGGGAGAGCTTGAGTATTTGCGTTCTGGGGTTAGGGCTGGGGCAGGTTAGTTACCTTCTCGCCCGATTATGTAGAGGCACAGCCCTTATACCTGCTACTTGTGTGTCCCTCCACTTGACGCTTGTGAGAATCAGTGCCACTTTGGAAACCTGCCACCAGAGTCTCTCCCACCTCCCCCAACATCCTCTGCCTTCTACTCCAATTCAGTGATTGAATCAGCTTGGTAAGAGTCTCCACTAGAGTCTAGTCTAGTTGTCAATTAACAACCTCCAGTAATTAGTTTATATACATTCCCCAGTGGAAGTGATTTTCTGTGCAATTATTTTAGTCTTTGTTATCAAGCTTTTTTATTTTCTTTCTTTTTTTCAGTCTGAACCATTCCAGTTACCTTCCTAATTTGTTTTGTCATCCTGGTTCCTTTAACACTGAGACTCTAATATTTCAAACCAACATAGCAGGGCCTGGCAGCTCAAGGCACTGAGTAGTGCCTTAAGTGATGTATACCAATATCTATGTATCTCTATATTAAACAAGTTGCTGGAAGTCATAGAGGTTGCTTTTAAAATGAGAAGTATTTATTGTGGATGAGTCTTTGAATGGGAATGAATCTCTAAAGATTGTGCATGTCCTCGTTGGAGGGGAAAGCGAACCTCAACAGAGTAGGTAACGCCTGCGGGGTGGAGGTCTGAAAAGTTTTGAGAAAAATAGGTTACGACAGCAAAAACAATAACAGACAAAATAAAAAGCATCTTAGTACTAAAAGAGATCTTAGGAAAGCGTGAGAGAAAGTCAGACACAAAATGCTAATAAAATGGAGGTTCAGGGCTTCCCTGGTGGCGCAGTGGTTGAGAGTCCGCCTGCCAATGCAGGGGACACGGGTTCGTGCCCCAGTCCGGGAGGATCCCACATGCCGCGGAGTGGCTGGGCCCGTGAGCCATGGCCGCTGAGCCTGCGCGTCCGGAGCCTGTGCTCCGCAATGGGAGAGGCCACAACAGTGAGAGGCCCGCGTACCGAAAAAAAAAAAAAAAAAAAAAAAAATGGAGGTTCAAGTGAGAGACAGTTTCTATAGAGCAGATAGAAGAGATCAAAAGATTGTACAAAGCCCAGACGTTAAGAGGATACCAGTAGTGGGAGGGATGGTTTGGGGCTCTGGATCTGTATAGCCCTGGGTGACTTTGACTAATAATGACATGCTTTAAACAAATATAGCTTACGCACCCATATTTCTCACATGTATCTATCATATTTATGATTGTTCAGTTGTGCCAATGAACCATATCAGCTGACTGTGGGGCTGACCACAAACTGGGTCTCCTCTTGGTGGGTGTCAGACCAAAAGACACAATCAAGCCAAAGATCGGGAGAAGGAAGGACTTATTACTTGCAGTGAGGAGAACACCGGGGACCTTTCCCAAAGCAGTGTCTCCCTGAACAGCAAGACTGGGGAAGTTTTAAGCTAAGGGGGCACATGCATATTCATGAAGGGGTTTGGGTGGTATATGCATATTCATTGAGGGGCTTGAACAGAGGAGAATTCAGCATAGAATTGGGGCACAGGTTGAGAGAATCCAAACTTTAGCTGATTGAAGTCACAAGTGTCAGAAAAGGTCAACTCATCTTCTTTAGGTTCCAGTTGATCTGGTGGTTGAGTGGGTTTTGAATTCTGCAAAACAGCTCAAGAATGTGCTTCAGGCTAACCTTTACCACTGAAACAGAACTGGGAGTCTTTACAACCTGACTTATTATCTTGCTATTGTTCCTTCTCTTGCCCCATAAGAGTCATTTTGTTCCCTTAAGATTATTAATTACTGAGACCTGTTCAAGGGCAAGCATTGCGGCCAGGCTTGGATCACAAAATGGCTTAGGCCAAAAATGGCTTCTCTTATGTCAAGAAAGCCATGCCTGCTTCTCTTTCTCCAGGGACCCCCTACCCTATCTGCTCACAGGGGTTGAGTAAGAAAATTGAGGCAGTCACAGAAAGCTCCTCAGGGGCATTTCCTTTACCTGGCATTAACAACGCTCCAACTATTACACCTTCATGGATCCCTCAAATCAGAACAAGACCCTAATCATGGTGTACTCTTCATTAGTTATTTGTGGATATATTTTACCCCCCCATTTGACTATAACTTCAGTGAAGGTAGATCTGTGTCTAACTGTTTCGAGTATTTCAGGCTTTGTCATGCACATGTGTACGGTCAGCATTGAAGATGGCTGCTCTCTTGCTCTCTACCTCCCCTGCTTGACCAGTCCCTGCTTCACTCACATGACTATCCAATCCTCTTAGTTATAGGGCTTAATTAGTAACTGCCTACTTGCTTGCGCCCGGCCCCAGCTGCTGGTTTCCCTGATGGGCCAACCTGATATCAATTCCACCTGTAAATGGTAGCCTCCTTCACCCCCTCCCTTCCAAAGTAGCGAAGATTGCTGCCATGTTCTGTCCACTCTCTGCCACACACAGTGGGGTGTTGCTCCAGGACCTTGCTTCAGATGTGTAAGATCTGCTGTCCGTAATCTTTTGATGTCTCTGTTGCTGTCTCCAGGCTGTTTCTTCGGTTTCCAGGCTAGCAACTACAAAGCTTGCAGGCCTGTGGGGTGTAGCCCAACCACATGGAACCTTCCTAGACCTTTTTATATTCCTTTTCTCCTCCTCCTCCCCTTTCCCCTTTTCATTCCCCGCTTTTCCTCCTCTTATTTAGTAGGCAGTACAGGCAGTGACTCAAATTTTGATTTACGAACGAATTGTTTAGGGATCTGGCTAAAATGTAGATTGACTCAGTACGTCTGCAGTTCTAACAAGCTCCCAAGTGATGCCAATGTTGCTGATGCCACTTTGGGTTGAAGGGTGTAGAAAAATGATTGAGCACAGGCTTTCCAGTCAGTGCCCTGGGTTCAAATCAAAGTTCTGGCTCTTACTGTTTAATTGTGGGCAGGGTTAAACTCGCACCTCCTCTGTAAAATGAGATACTCATAGCACCTATCATGACACAAAGTTGTTGGGAGGATTAAATAAAACAATGTAAGCAGCCTGCAGTCAGGGTAGACTTTTAGTACGAGAACAGTAACGGGTGATTACGGTGTGGGGCGGGGCGGGGCGGGCCGGGCCCAACCCGGGAGGGGCGGGGCTCTGCCAGCCCTGGAGCTTGCGCAGCCCGGCGAGTACGTGCCTCAGGTAAGGTACACGTGCGGGTCTCTTGCTCGCTCAGCTGCCTCCCTTGGCAGGTCTTCAGAGCGGGGAGCAGAGCAGGCTTTTGGGGGGACCTCGGCAGAGTTCTGGGGCGATACGAAGAACACTCGGTGTCACTGTATCCGTCCGCCGGAGGGGCGCCGGCCCGGCCCGAGTGTTTCCGGGTCGCTCAATGACCTTGGCGCGGCACCGGTGCAGTGCTGCTTGCGCTGCGCGTGTGTCGGCGCCTGGCTGGGAGCCCGGGTGGGGGCGAGAAGCTGGGTGTGGGGGGGAACCGGGGGAGCTGGGGAGCTGGCTGGAGCCGGGGCACCGGAGATGCGGAGGCCGCGAGGGGCTGAGGATCGCGGGTAGCCTCCCCGAGGCCACTCTCGGAGGCGTCGGTGGTTGCTTGGCGCTTGACCGTGGGAACCTGGAAAAAGTGCCCTTGTAATTGAACCCGGGGTCGTAGCAGGGAGACCTTGTCCCACATCTGGAGTGTGAGGAAAGACCTCGCTGTTTGAAATGTTGCCTGGAGATGCTGAGCCGCGTCGATCTCCAGCTTTGGTGCATAGACGAGGCGTTTTCGGACGCAAACATTGCACATTTGTCTTAAGCTTGTGCACCCTAAGTCAGCTTCTCAGCCCAGTGTGATGTAACCTCATGACACACAGCCCTGCTTTTCTTCGAGCCCATCAAAGGACTGCTTTTTTTTTTTTTTTTTTTTAGGACTGCTTTATTTTAAACTTCACCTGAGTTCCATCCTTCTCCAAAATCTTGTCTAGTCTTAACTCCGTCTCTGCCCGTTAGTAACCTGTCGTGGATGGCTATGCCTTTGGTGGTCTTCATCAAATGGGTTTTATCAGTCATTATAAACACCTTTTCTGAAGTTGAGGGACTTGGAATGTAAAATGTATGTATATCCGTTTTTAAGAAAGGTAAATGCTTTACTATACAGTTACTTGGACTTTGTTTTTTGAACCCTTATCCTCTCTCCCTCCCAACAAAACAAAGCAGAATTCTACTTGGAGTCCTTACACTGTGGATCTGACTGCAGGCAGGCTTTGTTTTGTTTTGTGTTTCACCCTTTGAACATTAAAAATAACCCCAGGAGAGCTCCCTGTACTGATCATGGCTTATTTCCTGTCAGTTATGTACAGCATAGTAGTAGACAAAGCAAAACAAGTCTCCCACTCCCTCACCGCCTCTTGGTTATGTGTAAGTTCTTTTTTAACTCCCTCCACTTCACTTCTCTTAGGTAAGAATAATAAAGTTTTAATCTTTTAGTCCCTAGGGTGATCACATTATCAAAATGAGAGAAGGGAACCTGGGGGCTGGTGGGGAGGGACACCTGGTTACAATATTAGTAGGATAATCCTACCAAAGTAGGGTATTTAATTATGCCCACCCTCAGACATTGCGAAAAGGAGTTAAAATTGAATGGAATGAGCGGGAGAGCTGGAGCTGTAGAGTATTAGAGAGGAGGTGCCACCTCACACGGAGAATGGAAAAGTGTTACAGAGCATACACAGGACAGTGTTGAAATCCTGAGTTTAAAAACCACTGTTCTCCTGTCCTTCCTGACTTTGATGGGCACAGCCAAAAGGAAAAAAAAAAAACCAACAACTTGGGTTTACATTTCATATATTCAGTAAGTCATATATGCTATTTTCTTCACTTGTTATATAGCCCTTTCCTTGTTAGCTTTTGCTTTAGTGAAAGAGAATAAAGACTTAAGCCCTTCCTTCTTACTGGCTTTTATTTTAATTATAGGAAGAGAATCAAGATTTGAAGTCTAGTTTTGCCACTTACTGGGTGATGGTGGTCAGTGTTCCCCTCATGTGGTCCAGAGGCCTCTTGTATACAAGTCACTTGGAGTTGCCTGCAAAAGGGCAGATTACTGGGCACCAACCCTAGAGTTGCTGAATCAGAACCTGGGGATTGGGGAATTGCTCTCTGAGGCCCAAGAATGTGCATTTCTAACAAGCCCTTTGGGTGACGTAATTAGTTTGCAGCTTAGAATAGCAGCTCCTCAGGAACAAGAACCAGTTTATTGCTCAACTTTATATAAAATGCCCAGAACTGTGGCACATAGTTCAGTATGTTGTATAAATAAATGAAAACTTCTAGCTATAAAACATGTACAACGACTTGCAGAATAACCATACTTTTGTAGGGTACTTCATAAAGAACTTCACATATTGTGCCCATTAGATCATATCTTATTTAATTCCTAGTTCAGCTAAGAAAAAGTTTTACCCTAACTCCCACCATTCTATATTCTTAAGCAATTTAAAAATCTCAGTTCCATAAACTGTTAGTTCCTTTCACAATGCCTTCCATTTTGTCTCCGCGCTGTGCTTTCTCCAATCATGTCTTTGGTTCACTTGTGCCCCTTAGGCATGGAGGTTGAAAACTAGGAAAGTGAGACATGTCTAATACAACTAAGGATACGGTAACTTTAGGGTTTTATTCCTATATAATCATTCAAACTATGGGAATGCATTGGGAGTTATTTTTATAGAAGTGGTACTAAGCTTGTATATGCTTATTCAGGTTTACATTTATTTGTTATTGTTAAACTTAGGATGGCCCGTACTATGGATCCACTGGCAAAGAAGATCTTTAAAGGAGTTTTAGTAGCTGAACTTGTGGGCGTTTTTGGAGCATATTTTTTGTTTAAAAAGATGAACACAAGCCAAGGTAATCATAATTCAGAAATTAGTGTTTTGTAGGGGGGTGTACAGTTTGCTAATGCATTTTAGGTTAAATGGCTTCTTTAGAGAAACTGCCTTTTCAGATTCAGTGTATTGATATTAGCCATTTTATAGGCACAAGGGGAAGAAGCTAGGTGTTAATTATTATAGAATAAATTACTCTTCTCCCTAAAAAAAAAAAAATTGTTTGTAGACTAGGGAAAATGTTTCATACTTCCATGGATTTTACTAATGAGGGGCATAGAGCAGTGTCCTTGGTCTGGCTTAGCACAGATGGAAAAAATCCAGCCTGCCCATTACACCTCATTGTTTGGTTAAGACTGAAAAAGCAAGAGGTAGCATAGCTGAATTGTCAAGTAACCAGTTTCTCAAGCTAGCAGAGTGCTTCCTCTGCATCAATACTAGCCACTAAAAGCCTTTCCCATGCCACTGGCCATCACCAAAAGTGCTTTGTCATTTTGTGGGGGAAATTTTATATTAGCGCCTTCAACTTTTAAAATCAGAAAGTGCTACTTTCTCTTTCCCTAAAGCAGGGAATAGTAGTCCTGGGGTGGTGGCCATCTTTGAAACTTGTCATTTGCCTTCTTAACGGATGGAAGGGCATAAAAGAAAACATCCAAACAGTATTTAAAAGGAAAGTAAAGTTTAAGATCACTTCAAAAATTGGGTGTAGTGAAGTCTTATGTCTAATTCTCTAAAAAGGTAAAATGGCATCCATAAAAAGTTTATAAAATTACACAAGGGAATTTCACATTAACACTGAAAATTTGCTTTTAAGTACCATTTCAAAATAAATTACATCATATATATAGGCCAAGTTTTAAAAACTCCAAAATAACTAGGGAAGGCTACATATAAGGTTTAAGTGCAATTTACACCCTATTTAAAAAGATACAGTTCCTGGATTACCAAGGACTTTAACACAAATTTCTAATAGGATTCCTATCTTATAGACCCTAAAGCTAGCACTAAATTATGGCTCCATGTGTTAAAACAATGAATTTCTAATCATGCCTAATTTTAAGACTTTTCTTTAGATTTCAGGCAAACAATGAGCAAGAAATTCCCTTTCATCTTGGAAGGTATGTTTTTCCTTAAGTGAAATTAAGAGTACAAAACAACTTCTTCAGGTAACCTTTATAAATTGTTTCTTTATGACCAATTACGGGCTAAATGGCTTCTTAATTTTGTGATGCCAGTTTCCAAAAATACTGTTCATTTCTATTTTCACTCCTTCTGAGAACACAGTGGAGAAAATTCTCATCCCAGTTAGCCAATGGGTGAATCCAGCTAATGGGCTGGATTCTTAATTCTTCCAGTGGGTTAAGAATGTAGACTTTGGAATGAGACATATCTGAGTGTGATGGAATCAAATCCACAGCTTAAAACTTAAAACCAATCTCTGGTTTGCGAACGAGCTTTTTCTTTCTCGTCAAGTAGAGATAATGATGCCCATCTCATGAATTGTTGTAAGGATTAAACAAGATAACATTATGTAATTACTTCACACAGTATCTGGTATAAAGCAATGCTTAGTAAATAGTGTTCATTACAATGATTAGCAGAGATGCTAGAGCTTATATACAACACATGTATCCTACTGTCATCCTTTTCATTTTACCATGTAGAAATAAGGGGAAAAAAATCTTGATTTTTTTCTCAATATAGTTTAATTTTAACACTTTTACATGATTTCATAAATGACAGCTATTTCTATTTATAGTTTATTACAAATCCATTGAACACTCTGGAATGTATGGCATCAGAGAGCAAGATCAAGAAAAATGGCTGAACAGCAAAAATTAGGAGTAAGTAGAATTTTAACTTGTAATTTACTTAGAAAACACTCATTTTCTTTGCTTTTTAATTTTTTGAGTGGTTTTTGGCCTCTTCTTTCTAAAATTTTTCTTCCTCTTGATGATGCTTTTCACATCTCTGTTGTGTAACCAGTCATCGCGTTCAGCCTCCCACCTAAGCTGTTTGAGACCTTTGAGGAGGGAGAAAAAAGATAAGCACATTGTAGACTCTTGGAGGCCCCACCAAACATCCTAACAGGAACTTCCAGTCTGCCATGACCTACAGTCATTTCCCATCCACTATGTAAACCCCTCCTCGGTTGTTGCTTTCCTTCCATATTTACCGTCAAAGATTTACTATTTACAGCAAAGGAACAAATGCTTCACAGATTTTATTTCCCCTGAACACTTACTGGTGAAAGAAGAGCAGCCAGTAACTATCAATATCAGAAATAATTAAAATGCCTATATTTATAAAGTTACTTAGCAAATTCATATTATATAAAAATAACCTGCTTCCATAAAAAAAAAAGTAACTTTTGTAGGCTGTAGTCTTTTTCTGTAGTATAAATACTTTTTAATCCCATGTGCTATGCAGACAGAGGTGAAAAAGCCATTCTTTTCAGGTTGTGAGGAACCATTTATCCCTTCTTACTATAAAAAGGTCCTCCAGGGCTTCCCTGGTGGTGCAGTGGTTGAGAGTCCGCCTGCTGATGCAGGGGACATGGGTTTGTGCCCCGGTCCGGGGAGATGCCACATGCCGCAGAGCGGCTGGGCCCACGAGCCATGGCCGCTGAACCTGCGCGTCCGGAGCCTGTGCTCCACAACGGGAGAGGCCACAACAGTGAGAGGCCCGCGTACCGCAAAAACAAAAAAAAACAAAAAAAACAACAAAAAAAGGTCCTCCAGAAATATTCAGATTTTCAGAAATTCTAAGTTAAAGCCTAAGTTAGTTAACCTAATTCGAAGTTAAAACCTAAATAAAAATTCAAGTTACTTACTTGCATTATCTTTGTTAGCCATGGCATTCATGCCAATGTTATCAAACTTGGATCCCATATTTTCATCCAACAGGTGGCCAAACTTTGAAAGAAAAAAGGGGGGGATGCATGTATTAGAAAACTTAAAAAACAATATCAATAGAATAGCTAAGTGCTTAAAGTAGTACATTAGCCTTACCTCTTCAGCAGATACAAATAGGTTGGAGTCATTGAAATTTCTTTTTTTTTTCCTTGGTCCTTAAGAAAAAGTATAAGTCTAGATTATTAGATTGTAAATCCAATGATTTTGGATAAATATAATCTTCAACATAGTTTTGTTAAAAATATATATTTGGGTTAAAACACACAATTACAATTATCTTCTAGTATCATTAGGTAGCTGGCATTTAAAGACAGAAAAATAACTCAAAAGTTAGTATAAGGTTTTTTTTTTTTAAGTTAATATCCTAAATAGGACTGTTCAGGTGACAACAGTGTCTTCTTGTCTTTCAGATTTGACCATCGATCAAAGTTCGTCCTATTTCACAGTATCAGGCAAGATTACAATTCTAAAGTTGACATGGATGGATTTTAGACTATTTAAGTGTAAACTCTAAGTCAGAGGTTTCGTTCTAAGAAACTGATGGAAGGTTTGTTTATGATGTGATAAATGGAGTTTTGTTTACTACTCAAAATAAACCTGTTCTTTAAAAAAAACTCCCCTATAATTCTTAACATATAAACCTTTCAAAATAGATAAGATAGTAAAATATCTATTTTTAATATTTATTACATTTTTTCTTTTCCATTATAGTTTATTAGAAGACATTGAATATAGTACCCTGTGCTATACAGTAGGACCTTGTTTATCCAATTTATCCTCCTCTCCTTTGCCCTTTGGTACCACAAGTTTTTCTTCTATGCCTGTGAGTCTGTTTTCTAAGTAAGTTCATTAATGTTTATTACATTTTAACTCACACTATCTAAAACTATATTAACTAAAAATATTGCTTTTATCCATTTTCACTTTACCTGAAACAATACTTAAAACTCTACATCAATGTCTCTACTAGAGCCACTTTGGAATAAAATTCGTCATAAAACATTTATTGTGCTTTCTACATTTTTATCAAAAACTTAATATTGTCACTTGATACAGTACTTTTTTCCTTTTATTAGCACCATAGAAATTACACTAAAAGACATAATCTGTTATCATATACTTTAAAAATTCCTATCCGTTTTATCTATTTTTGAGGTTATAATCATTTTGTCACGGCAGATCTCATTAAAAAAGGAAAATGAAGTTAATAAAGAGCATGGGTTTTTAGATGGGTCAAATGGGAAGGATAAGAGTTGATAGAGAAAAGGAAAAAGGCAACAGGTGTCTATGGAAAATCCATGGCTCACGTATTATTGAATGGTTTAAACATGAATGAAATGATGATCTAGAGCTATTTAAATGAGAGGAGTGAATTTGGGAAGAAAAAATAATTGAAGGTGGATGTGAGAAACAACGTTTTTCATATATTAAAAATATGTTTAAGACTTCTTATCCATTAGAAAAGTTAATTTCCCAAAATGATAATGAACAATAGCTTTCCCATACTCACTGCTTAGGTTTAAAAGAGACTCAATACATTTTCTTACCTTGAAATGACCCAGCAAAGTCAAAATCATTTGCACCTTTTCTCTTGCTTTTCTTACTATTGACTTTGAAGCTGACATCATCATCAAGTTCTGTTACCAAAAAAAACACCGCTGTTATTAAGCAATTTAAGAAAACAGTAGAACTGCTATAGGGCTATGATGATGAATATTGATTAACTTTTAAAAACTACAAATTACCATTACCAACATTTTAAAAAGGCAATATAACAGCTCGACAGGTATAGCACAGATAGCCTCACTGCTGATTAAAATAAAAGCCCAAAACAGAAACTCAACTGCTGATAAAACAACAACAAAAAAACCCTTCAGTTTCAAATGAGAGGAGAAAAAAGGTCCTCTTTAAATTTCTGTCTGATCTGAGTATTAATCTGAATACAGGGTAATATTAAAAAGCCTTCAACAGAAAAACTAGCCTATGCTGAGGAAGAAAGCTCCAGTTTGTTTTTGTCTTATATTTTAAAAGTTTACCTGGAATGCCCTCATTTTCATCATCTAACACATCCATGAATGTTCCTCCATCTTCCTCAATTTCACTAAATTCTTTATTCATACTTCCTAAGGAAACTTCATCATCATCCAAATTACCAAGGTCCTCATCTTCTGAATCTTCATCTTCTAAGTCATCCTTAGCTCCTTTTGCTTTCTTCTTCATGTTGCTGAAGAAAAACAACAACTTGAAATGTAAAAGAGGACTTTGTTTTCTCAAGTATGTTTTGGTGACCAGCAGGGCATTAGGCTGTTAACAGAATTCAAAGGAGAGTGACAGACAGCTCAGAGCCTTTATTTAATATACTAACGGGCATTATAAAGGTCCAAAATGAAAGAACTGTGTCCACTTCCCAAACTTCCTTCAATACCTAATACCCTTCTCCTATACAACACATATTCCTGTGCTCCACTGTTCCGAGGGACAATAATTTGAGAAATGCTGGGAAAAGTTAAAAAAAAGAACTGAAGAAAAGTATTTTACCTAGCAAAGTCAAGGTCATCCTTTCCAGAGGTGAAACAATTATCATCTTCAAACGTGTCTGCCAGAGAACAATATACAAATTCTAAGACGTAGCAAGGAATAACAGAGTTGACATGTCTTATATTTGAATCAATCAACACATCATGATTTGGCTGTTCATGATAAGTAAACACCAAAATGATATACATTTGACACTGCTGGTGTTTTATTAATCTAAACAAACCCATGAATATGCTGACCTTAATTAAATCCCTAAACTAAATGCGTTCCAGTTAATTTTAGCTTCTTTCTACAGTTCTTTTACGGAAAGAGGGAAAATATCAAATAAAACAATATTTAGCAATTGCAGACCTTTTTACTCCATTAGAACTATTTATGTGCTTATTTTTAGTAGGTGTAATATGATATGCAACATGTGAGCTCAATGTAAGCTTATCTAATTTCCCATTTTATTTTCAGTCTAAATTCCAATAAAATTTTTCTAACTCTGTGGATTATAAAGGTAAACAAATTACCAATCATCTTTTCAAATTCCTCATCATCCACATCTTCTATACTTTCTTCATCTTCATTCCGTTTTTGTTTCAGTTTAACACTAGCAACTTTTTTATAATACCTAAAATAAAATGCATGTTATATATTTGATAGTTTTATCATAGGGCCCATTTTACTATAATCAAAGCACCTATGGCCAGTGTCACAAACAAGTGTAAAAACTGTTACCTCAGCTGGATATAAATGACTAAAATCTGTATTTATTATAGAAAAACTAGTTTTGAATTCAAAACAGTTCAAAACTTTTGAAACGTGAAGTATAGTAAATTTCAATGATTTAGGCTTGGTTCTTCATAAAAACACCTTAACTCGTCTTAATTAAATGGCACCGTAAAAGGTTGTTTTAGCATCAGCACGACTGCAATGATACAAGTATTCGAATATTAGAAACTGGGGCTCTAAATGACCTGTAATCACAGTATTTTATCAGTTAGACTTTTTCTTCTATCAGGGTACAGTGAAACAGCATTTTGCAGATGGGATCATAGCCTCAAAATTGTTTACACAAAAAATTTTTTAAAAAAGCAAACCAGGGACTTCCCTGGTGGCGCAGTGGTTGGGAATCCACCTTCCAATGCAGGGGACACGGATTCAAGCCCTGGTCCAGGAAGATCCCACATATCGCAGAGGAACTAAGCCTGTGCGCCACAACTACTGAGCCCGTGCACCTAGAGCCTGTGCTCTGCAATGAGAAGCCCGCGCACCGCAACGAAGAGTAGCCCTCGCTGCAGCTAGAGAAAGCCCGCACACAGCAACGAAGATCCAGTGCTGCCAAAAAAAAAAAAGGAGCAAACCAAATCGAACCCAATTACCCAATCAACCAGATGAGATAATAGTTCCTTTACTATTACAAGGCATTAGTTTTAATACTAGTAGGTTTAGGACTTATCTCCATAGTAGTGCAGTGTTTTGCTAATTCTACGCAGAGCCATGTTTTGGACAAATAACTCATGAGTTACAGATTTAAGCCTGTAAGAAAATTACTAGAGTAAAAAAACTTTTTTCAAAGTCAAGGTTCTTAAAATTTATGCTAAATTATTAAAAACAAAACCCTCAAATTTACTTGTTTTAGTTTCATTTATACATCTCAACATTAGCAAAATGACATTTCTAAACTCCCCTCACAAAAATGGATTGACATATCGTTCGCCCTTTTCAAGATAGGCCTATGTTAACAAAGCATTTACGGAATCTAAAAATTTTAAATTTAACAGTTCTCCAAATGAAACAGTATTAAATATATTACCTGTAGAAAAACACTTCATCCTCTGGTATTTGACTTTCTTCTTTTGCAAGGAACTCCTTACTGTTAACTAGGAAAACAAGTTAAGAATTTTATTTAAGTAATTCTTTTTATGTTATTCAAGCTCTTAAGACTAAATACAGAATACCTATAATTCTTTAGAATCTCTCTAAAGTCTCATAATGTGAGGAAGTTGAACAGAAGGCATCTTATAAATTTATTTATTTATTTATTGGCTGTGTTGGGTCTTCATTGCTATGCGCGGGCTTTCTCTAGATACAACGAGCAGGGGCTACTCTTCGTTACGGTGCGTGGGCTTCTCACTGTGGTGGCTTCACTTGTTGCGGAGCACAGGCTCTAGACACGCAGGCTCAGTAGTTGTGGCTCATGGGCTCTAGAGCGCAGGCTCAGTAGTTGTGGCGCACAGACTTAGTTGCTCTGTGGCATGTGGGATCTTCCTGGACCAGGGCTTGAACCCGTGTCCCCTGCACTGGCAGGCAGATTCTTAACCACTGCGCCACCAGGGAAGTCCCTGGACAGAAGGCATCTTATAGTGCGAAGGACAACCTCTGGAAAAGTCTGTGTGGAGGAAAACCAACATTTGAAACTTCATCGGCTACAATACAGTTTGTAGCCATCAGTGCGTCACAGTGAAAGAACAGGGTTCTCTTGTCCTCCAATTGCATCCAGGATCCAAATTTCAAGAGAAACAAAGACTCAAAAGAGTTCTCTTAATAATCACTTTAAACTCGTCATTTTTCACCTTGGAAAAATGACAACAATGCCTGCCATTCTGGGAATAGGAAGCAAACACAGAAGTATCCACAATTTAACTTAATACTGAGGAAAACTAAGAAACAAGAATAAGGACCTACAATATATTAGTGTTTCCTCATCAGAATAAAAATTTCAGGCTCATCTTGGTTAAAAGAGTATTTGGCTTCTGATTCCAACTCTAACTTTGGGCAAGTCCTTTTATGTCTCTGGACCTCTGTGATGTAAGTTAATTAGAAATTAAATGATTTATAAGTTGTAACTGAACCCTAGACTGTGAAAAAAGAGGAGCTGGGATCTAGTATGTAAAGAAATACCTGCTGTGAATACAAAAGCAGAATTAGAGCCACAAGATTGGTACTAAATACCTGTTGAAATAAGTTTAAAATGAGGCTCTGTGACAAAATCTGTTGTGGGTATTTCCACCAAGCCCATTAGAGAGCTTAAAATGGTCTGAGCTGTAAAAGGTAATTATATATGGGGGGTGGCGGGGGCAGTGTCACTGATAAAGCTATAGCTTTACCTATAGATGATACAAGAATGGCAAATGCTAATTGTTGAAGATGGGTGATGGTTAGGGGTGGGGTGGGGTGGGGTCCATCATATCACTTGTGTATATATGCTTTGGATATGTTTGAAATTTTCTGGGAAAAAAAAAAGGCCCAATCTCAGTAAACTTGAAAATGCGTACCAATCTTGGCAACAAAGATGGATAATATCTCTGGTGCTTAGGTTTTATTCTGATAAAGTAGAGCAAAGAATAACACAATTTATGTGTTACTGACTTGTACTGTTGTCAGGTTCAACCGTCCAGGCTTTATACTTACCAGCAAGACTACGAATATCCTTCATAAAATGTTTTCTTTTTGGCTGCATCACAACACTGTCTGTGTTTTCTGAAATGTAAAATCAAGACAGTGTAATGTAAAACCTAGTTATATATGCTCATGTTGTTTATTGAATATTAACAGGGAAAGCCAAAAAATTCATCAAATAGAAGCGTACCTTTGCCTTTATGTGGCTTTGGATTTCGGTATACAAATCGATCCAAGAATCTCATTAGTGTGAAATCCTGTAGTGGATCCCCTGAATACTCAACATAATTTCCCTGAAAGGTAGGGGGAGGGAATTAAGAAATTATATATATACATCCAGAGAAAAAACAAGAAGAAAAGCATAAACATCTATTACATTGCTTCGAAGGCACAAATACACAATAAAAGACCCTTCAAATATCCCTCTCATGCATGTTATTCTTTTCTTGAAGAAATTAAACACACACTCATACATATTCTACAATGCACTGCTGATTTTATGAATAGTCAAATAGTATTGTGTAGGTTATCTAACCATTAACCAGGAACCAAACCCCGACTGGCAAACACGACAAAAGGGAAAGGGGAGGGCAATCTTTCTTCAGGAGCAAAGCCAGGATGTAGTAAATAACTCTTGTGGTTTTGTAATATCCTACATTTCCATTCATCTCAGAGTGGGAAGAATTATCTGCTGCTCTGTATCAAACAAGTCATTGCTCCTTTACAACAGCAGAAAAATGTACACGATTCTATCTAGTAAACACTGACTATTATCTAAAACTGGATTATTTTCTTTAATTTCTTGTCTTCTGAATATTTGAGACTTACCTGAAGGATAGTCTTTGCAAAAAGGGCCACAGAGGGATGAAAATGCTCAGAAAGCTAAAAAGAAAAATGTGAAATAAGGTCAACTCCTACCACAGTTGCAGATTATTTAAGAAAATACAAAAAACTGAAACTTAAGCCGATACATCAGAAGAGTGATTCAAAATTTTGGTCTCAGGAACACTTTATATACTTAAAAATCAAGGACCTCAAGAGCTTCCATAATTTAAGTGGGATATATCTATTGATATTTACCTTATTAGAAATTACAACAGAAAAATTTTAAACACTTATAGTTCGTTTAAAATTAACAATAGGGCTTCCCTGGTGGTGCAGTGGTTAAGAATCTGCCTGCCAATGTAGGGGACACAGGTTCGAGCCCTGATCCAAGAAGATCCCACATGCTGTGGAGCAACTAAGCCCGTGCGTCGCAACTATTGAGCCTGTGGTCTAGAGCCCACGAGCCACAACTACTGAGCCAGCGTGCTGCAACCACTGAAGCCCGTGCACCTAGAGCCTGTGCTCCACAACAAGAGAAGCCACCGCAATGAGAAGCCTGTGCACCTCAACAAAGAGTAACCCCCGCTCGCCGCAACTAGAGAAAGCCCGTGCACAGCAACAAAGACCCAACACAGCCAAAAATAAGAAAATTTTAAAAATAAAAAAAATTAACAATAAACCTATTACATATTAATATAAATGTTTTATGAAAAATAACTTTCAGAATAAATATTAGTGATAAAAGTAGCATTATTTTACAGTTTTACAAATCTATTTAATGTCTGGTTTAACATAAGAGTGGATTCTCATATCTGCTTCTGTATTCCATGTTATTTTAGTTGAAGTATATGAAGAAAATCTGGCTTCACACAGATATATAGTTGGAAAAAAGAGGATTAACCAATAGTCTTTCACATAATTGTGGGGTTTTTTCCTTTGATATGATATAAAAATTGAAGATTAGTTGCAGTATGGAATCTGAAACCCTATCAGTCAGCTTTTGGTACTTGCTACTTAAAATTAACTGGTCTACAGTGAATGGATCTTTTATCCATGCTTGACTTCATAACACTGTGTATTAGTCATATGGAAAATACTGACTTTGTGAGTTATGCAATTCTTCCAAATGCTGGTCACATTTCATTCAGTATCACAAAAATCACATCGTTAGTATCACCACTCCTTTCAATCAGAAAAGGTATTGAGAAACTGTTAAGCTCAAGATGGTGGTTACAGGAGTTCTAAAATTTTAACCTTTGCTTAAAAGCTTGAACTTTATCATTGACAACACATACTGTCAGCTGTTTTGATTGAAGTAACAGGTTCACGTCATTCATTTTCAAGAAAATATCTCCCAAATACCCAAGTCTGAGTGACCAGCCTGTCAGCCAGACAGCTTAGCTGCGTTTCCAACAACTACACAGGCACTTTTCCTTGAGACATGAGACAACCCTCATACTTAGGTCTGCAGCAGAGTGTGTTATGTGTTCTTGTTTTATATATATACACACAGAACATTAAAAAGACATGTATGTACTTTGGAGTCAAGATAATAAAATCAACAGTTTTTCCTGCCTCATCATTCTTATGTGATACTGGCTTTTTTCCCCCGCTGCAAGTATATGGCAATGAAGAATGTAATGCCCATGAGTGCAGCTTGGTACTACTGTCTGTATTTGCTTTAAGGCACCAGCAGTTTTATCCATTTCTTTAATACCATCAGCGCCACTGTCAATAGTGACAAAGGCAAATAATGTCCTGGTATCACTATGAAAGTAGTTGTGACCTTGCAGACTCGCTAACAAGGTGTCAGGGACCCACAGGAGTCTGCATGGGTAGACACTTGCTTTAGCAAAAAAAATCATAGAAAGCTTATTAGAAATAAGCGTTCCTCTCACATATTTAAAAAGTAACTTTGCTTGCAGAAAGTTCTATTATCACAAAATCTTTCAGAGATATCTAATGCATAAAGCAAAATTTATCCATTTTACAGAGCCGTTGTATGCAATAGTGTGCTTACAAAAAGCAAAATTTACTTATAGCCATGTATAACATCCTTATTTTGCATGCACGTTATTTAAGATTTTCTACACGTGAATGTAGAAATGTGTAAATTTAATGTTTTTCAGAGGCAACAGAAATATGGGTTATAAGGCATTACAGCCAGGTGACATACTTCAAATTGCTTTCTTCTGCCAATGAATGTCTAAATAACTAAACTCCTATATTTATCACTTATAAGAAAAATGGAAACTTCAAGGTGTTAAATCCATGGGGGCAAATATATAGCACAGTTGAGTTAAGAGACAATTTGAAATTATTTTACCTTTTTGAGTTCCCAAAGACTTGTATTTTCAGCTCCACAGAACAAAGGGTTTCTACTGAATGGATCATATGTGTTTAACTGTTTGCCACCTGAGAACACAAATATAGTATTTCTCAAATGCTCTATTCCTAGCCCAAGAGGTCACTACACCCACCGGGATCAATGCTGTCACTGACAATTATTAAGTATCAGCATTTTTAGTTAGCCAGGCATCCTACCTAGAATAAAAACTCCAAGCCACCAGAATTTATCTTGGTACCTAAGCTAGCATTTGCTATTGAGTAAACCAGGCAGCATATTTATCCCAACTACTAAAAGCTCCCCTTCAAAATTTATCCCCTTTCAAATAGGTACCCATTTCTTGGTCAATTAGGTCTCATGTTTTTAGCATCTCCAGATTAGAAAATTTAAAACAAGGAAACTTCAGAACACGCAAGGAACTGTCTACTTCACAATGCACGTGCTTGTCATCCTTCTAAAGGATTATTCCCAGTTTAGCCTTCAGGGCAACTGATGGATTCTTTTAAAAACTTCCTGGTGGCTACCCTATTTCTCTTTTATACTTCACAAGCAAACTAAAGTTCAGAGAGATGAAATAATTTGAACCAGAGTCCCACAACAAGTTTGAAGAAATGGGTCTGGCACCTTTCTTGATCCTCAAGGCTAGTGTGCTTTTCTTTACAGCCTCAAATGAAAAGCCTGCATTTCTAAGATTTCTTTTGGCTCTAATAGTCTATTAATAGACTTAATTCAGTTTGTGTGTATGGAAAACATAGTTTCTATATCAAGACTGTTTTCAATCCTAAAACATTACTTTAAGGAACTACAGAGGGTAAACATGATGCTTGAACAAAGTAACCACAAGTTCCACACTATTCACAATATGTAACCAAATACCTTTGTAAATCAAACTTTGTGTACACACGTGTTATTTTCATATATGTTCCATGCAAGAGGCCTTTACATGTACAGATAAAGATCAAGAAACTAAAACTCATTCAAAAGTATAAACTTATTACACTTCAGCTGAAGGAAACGAGATCTACTATGCATCTAACATGGCCACATTTTTCTCACTAAATCTTCACAGCTCCAAAAGGCATCTGCTTTAATTTCTAAGATTTAAATTATTTTAAAAGATGTATTTATTATCTGTAGTACTGTTCATAAGTAAGTCAGTGATTCACTATATTAAAAATTTACTTCTAGGATCCTAATTATATCTGGTTATGAGTGCTCCCATCTAAAATAAAGCAATATTGAGGACTTCTAAAATGGTATAGTATTAATTTCTATTAAGATTAAAGGGGAATCCAGTTCCTCGGTTTAAAAATTCAAGAAAATAATTTAAAGATTTAAGAAACTCACCTTTCAAATTATCAAAGTGCACCCAAGAAGCAGACTCTAACTTTTTGGTTTCCACATGACGTTCAGACACAGTTTCTTCCATCTCAACTTTTTTCATGGTATCTGTATCTGTTTCTTTATCTGCATCAGTGAATTTTTCTGTTTCTTCATCATCTCCTATGTCAATAAAATTTTCTTCCTCATCAAACTCCTAACAAAAAATGGTTTAATGAATCTGGATTAATCAATGAGAAAAGTATTCAATTACGTGAAGTAGTTTTGAAGATTTGTTTATTGCAATTCTGATGAAACGTGAAAGTTCCATCAATGGAATTTAGAATGAGAGGAGGCCACATTCTTATTCCTAAATGTAACAGAGTTAAGTTTTGAGCCAAGAATCCCTGAGACTTTGAAAGCATTCAGCCCTCAAATGAATTTTTGAGTTGTTGTAAATAACCCTACGAGGTAGGTGCTATTATGTCCATTTCACAACTGAGGAGATAGGCTTAAGAGATCTATTAGCTCTATAACTGTAACTATCTCATATAATCACATTTTAGGGTAGTTTCTTATGTGTAAAGGGGTGAAGCAACATGCCCACCTAGTAAACTGTACACCTGGGACTAAAATCCAGGTCAGTCTAATTCCAGGACTCACACTCTGCTCCAGAGAACTAAGTAAGTTATTGTCACTGAAGCAAAGAAGAAAAATACCAAATATATTTCAGAACCCACTCAATTTAAAAAGCAATTGTAAAATATACCGGAGGATCATCTAGTTGACTTCTTAAACCTGGTTTTGCTTTAAGGATCTCAGAGACGAGATATAAAGCTCCACATATGAATGGCGGCATCTGTTCACATGTAACTTGAAGTAACCTCTTCACAAAAGCCTTCACCCTCCGCAACACAATGTCAGCTTTCAGAGACTTGTAGACAAGGTTAAGAAACATGGCTTGCTTAGAACACAACATTAACCCCGGATCCAGCATCTTCCTGCAAAACAGAAACGAGATTGTGTGTATTCATAAAACATCCCCATACCCAGCAACTACTAGAGGCAACTACTAACCTCATCTTAGTCAGGAATAACCTTGCTGCTTATTTTAGAACAAGAGACCATTTCTGCCCTAAGATGGAAGATGGAAGTCAATGACCAGAATAGAAAGAGTGATGGTCGTACCAGGGGGAAGAAAAGCCACAGAAGCACGACTTTCTTTTTTGTGTGTGGTTTCTTTTCTCTTTTCCAAGTGGTTTTCTATTCTCTAGACCAACAGGACACAGCCCTAACAGTATAACTTTTCATATAGATAAAGAACTGCACATGGAAGGCTAATCCAAAACCAAACAGTGAAAACTGACCTATGAAAGCAGTCAACTAGACCAGGGTTCTTATCCTTGCATCACTACCTACTAGCTGGGGGACCAGAGGCTGCCTCCACATGGCTCTAGTGAAGACTGTACATGTATAGTAGAAAACTGAATTGTGAGAATCTCTTGTTCAATGTACTATCTGTGTAAATCCTTCCTATACACTATTCTGTGCCCAGAATGCTATTCTCCAACTGTCTGCACATCCATAGGTTCCTCCATTATTCTCTATCTCAGTCCCACGTTTATCTTCTTTATAGTTTAACACCTTTTGTTTCCTTTCTCTTTTTCCCCTCAAAGTCCAATGGAACAGGGACTGTGCCTGTGTTATTCACTGTTGTAACCCCAGTGCCTGGCACTTAATAAGCACTCAATATTTGTTGAATGAGTAAGTGGTTCATTCCATGGCAAGTGCTTGTTCAATATCTCTCGTGACTGAGGACTGCTCACTCTCACTCTAGGAGCACAATCCAATTTTGGACAACTCACTTTTGCCAGAAAACATCTTCTTTATCCACAGCTGAAATTTGCTCCTGTGTAATTTCCAACCATTAATTTTACTACTGCCTTCTGAAGCAACACAAGCAACAAGAGCAAAGTAAACAAGTGGGACTACATAAAACTTAAAAGCCTTCTGCACAACAAGGGAAACCATCAACAAAATGAAAAGGCAACATATGGAATGGAAGAAAATATTTGCAAACCATGTATCTGATAAATGGTTAATATAAAAAATATATTAGGAACCTCATACAATAGCAAAAAACTCCCAAATAATCCAATTTAAAAATGGGCAAAGGACCTGAATAGACGTTTTTCCAAAGAAGACACACAAATGGCCAAAAGGTACGTGAAAAGGCTCTCAACACCACTAATCATCAGGGAAATGGAAATCAAAATCACGTCGAGATATCAACTCACACCTGTTAGGATGGCTATTATAAAAAAGACAGGAGTTAACAAACATTGACAAGGATGTGGAAAAAATGGAACCCTTGTACACTGTTGGTAGGAATATAAATTGCTACAGCCATTATGGATAACAGTATGGCAGCTCCTCAACAAATTAAAAATAAAACTATCATATGACCCAGCAATGCCACTTAAGGGCATATATCCAAAGGAAATGAAATCAGTATCTCAAAGAGTTATCTGCACTCCCACATTCACTGCATTATTCACAATAGCCAAAGTATGGAAACAACCTATGTGTGTGTCAACAGATGAATGGATAATGAAGATGTGGTATATACACACAATGGATTATTATTCAGCCACAAGAAAGAAGGAAGCCCTTTTTGTGACATGTATGAACCTGGAGGACATTGTGCATAGTAAAAAAAGAGAAAGACAACTACTCTAATGTCATGTATATGTAGAATCGTAAAAAAAAAAATCAAATTCATAGAAACAGGGAACAGATTGGTAGGGGGTGGGGGAATGGGGAGATATTGGTCAAAGGGTGTAAGCGTTCAGTTGCATGGTGAATATAGTTAATAATACTGTATCGAGTACTTGAAATTTGCTGAGAATACATCTTAGGCATTCTCAACCCCTCCCCCCAGTAGTTAACTATGTATGTGAGGTGATCGATGTGTTAATTAACTTGATTATGGTAATCATCACAATGGATACATGTATCAAATCTTCATGTTGTATGCTTTAAATATATACAATTTTATAGGTCAACAAACTGGTTAAAAAACCCACAACAAAATAACCTAATTATATTTTTACACGACAGCCTTTCAAATACTTGACCATTTACTATAGCTATTATTTGTCCTTCTCTCCCCCAAAGTCTCTCTTCTGCAGGCTACTGAGATATTATCTCATACAATAATTTTTAAATTCTCTCTTTATCCTGTTTGCTGAATCCTAGAGATGCTCCAAATGGTCTGGACCCCCAGACATTAGGACACCCAGAATTAATACAATCCTCCAGATAACCACTCCAAAAGTGGAATCAATCCTTTTGTTCTAAGCACTTTAATTTTTTTCTACTAACACCAGAAATGAAAATATTTAACCTTGTGAGGCATTTTCATATTGCTCACATATCTAGTTTTCCCCATTTGTCAGTTCCACAATTCTAGTACCTATTGGTGATATTCTGAGAAAGTCTATGTTATTCATATAATCTTTGCTATTCCACTTTCTCTCTTCTCATTTGAATTTTCAACATTGCCATCCATTTTGTCACTCATTTTAAATCATAAGTTCCATTACGCATCAAGAGAAAAACTTGAGAATTTAGATGGTTGTTGTCTCCACCATTTGTCCCAGAATATGTTCCTGGAGTTTTTGATAAATCACATTTTTGTAAACCAAATCACTTCTTCATTTCTTTTACCCCTCAACTAATATCAGGGAATTTTTATTTAAAGGATTTTTAATAAAACCAAGAGAAAATAAATACTTTAAAAAGGCTTAGAAGCCCTTTGAGGGAATCCATCTGTGAGAGCTCTTGACAAACAGTAATTTAAAGAGTTTAGGAATGTACTCCTCCGAGATGTTAGACTGTTGTGTTAAGCTCTGAGATGTTAAACGGATATTAGAAATATGTTTTCCAATAGATTCCACACACTTTCTAAAAATTAGAAATTCTTATGACCCTCAAAAGTTACCAAAAAACCTAATCCTAAAACCTCTACATTTTCAGCCTTGGAAGTCTTTCCAAACTAAAAAAAGTTTTAAAGTATTTATTACTTTATTTTTATTTATTTTTTGCGGTACGCGGGCCCCTCACTGTTGTGGCCTCTCCTGTTGTGGAGCACAGGCTCCGGACACGCAGGCTCAGCGGCCATGGCTCACGGGCCCAGCCACTCCGCGGCACGTGGGATCTTCACGGACCGGGGCACGAACCCGTGTCCCCTGCATCAGCAGGCGGACTCTCAACCACTGCGCCACCAGGGAAGCCCCTGCTTTATTTAAAAAAAAAATTAAAACATTTCTTTTTGGCCACAGTGTGTGACTTGCGGGATTCTCAGTTCCCCAACCAGGGACTGAACCCAGGCCACGGCAGTGAAAGCGTCAAGTCCTAACCACTGGACTGCCAGGGAATTAGGGTTACGGTACTTTAAAAGACTGTAGACTCTTAAGAGTTGTGGAAAGGCCTCTGAGATTCTTTTTAGTGTATCAGTGCAATCAGGGCCATGAAACACCATGAACTCCAAGTCAGTTGGCCTGGATTTGCCACCTAACTTGGCCTCATACTGTCTGTGAGACCTTGCACAAATTATTGTACCTCACAGGCTGGAGAGCTGTTAAGAGGATTATATTTAAGAAATGTATGTGAGTAGTAATAATAATAATGATGATGATAATGGTAGCAGCCAGCACTTACAGAGCACTTACTATGTTGTTGGGCATTGTTAAATTCATACCATACACTGACGATGACATGGGTTTACAAATACATTAACTCCTTAATCTTATTAAAATCCCAGTTCTGTCATTTTTTAGCTGTGTAACTGTGGGGAAGTTTCATAATCTTCATAATAACCCTACGGGATAGGTGCTTCCCTTGACATTTTATAGATGAATAAAAGCACAGTAAAATGGGATTGATCATGTTTACCAATATGGTTTTAATGAGGATTAAGTAATTTGTCCAAAGTTACACAGCAAGCTAATGGCTGGTATTCAAATCCAGGTCATGTAGCTTAGGTCCAAGATATTAACCACTATGTTACGTTTCTCACAAGATATATGTATGTAAAATTAGAAAAATGAATTAGAAGGAAATACATAGCTTGTTGGTGTACTTCAACAGTTCCCAAGTGTACAAACTGTTCAAAATATCAGCCCTAAGTGGGTGCACTGCCGGACAGTTGCAAAATTCAGTAAATCTAGTACCAAAGTCTTAATCCCAATATTTAAGAAAAATTCCAAAACTGCAACCCCCAACTCTCCTATCTAAAAACATTCTTGTTTACCATTTGTACTCCGCAATTTGAACGAAAGTGCCTCTAGAGGTGCGAATTTTGTTCACTGTGCTATATCCCGAGTTCTGGAATAGTGCCCAGCACATAGTTGACACTCAAAAAATTCTTGTTGAATGAATGACTAAATGGCTGTGTGAAGGACAGGAGGAAAGAAATACAGGACCGAGGATGGGGACTTCTCAAAATAAAAAATAATAAATGACGTATTCAAAACATATAATACAGATGCCCAACAGGGAACCAAAGATTAAATGACTCAAAGTTGGTGAATCGCAAGTTGCTGAGAGGGGCCAAAGATCCTACTTTCTAAGTCTTTCTATTGCCCCACAGAGGGGCACTGCGTTATATTAGACCACATTACTTCTTATTCACACACTGGAATAGTAGGTACTTACCGATATAATGCTGCATAATATCGATCTGATATCGTCTGCTGAGAATTCATTACTTGGAAGAGCAACATTAAAGCCTGCACACTGGTATTAAAATTCACCATATGCAGCACTTTGAACAGCGTGTCAACCTGCTCCCTCACTTTGTCATCACCAGTCTGGGCATAGGGATATGCCCTATTCACTCCTGTTAAAAGGGCACTGAGCATTTTTGACTCAATATCTTTTTTCTTGATGCAAGTCCGAAAAAAACAAAAATAAAGAGTTATTAGTTTGTTAGCCAATTCACTTTCTTCATGGGAGAGGGCCATTTGATTTAAAAAGCAAATTGCATAATACTGGGCTTTGGAGCTGATATTTGAACGGAAAAGCAGTCTTTCTACTTCACTACACACAACTCCTTTCATATTGGGATGTTTACAAAGCAACGTCTCCAATAGATGGGAGGCTTTGGTGGCTATTCTGTTCTGAGGATCTCCCAGTTTATTTACCACCTGCACAAGAAGGGCCTTTTCTTCCTCGGGTTTGTTACAAAGAAGCTCATGAGCCACTACAAGGGCTCGAATTTTGGTGGTTACTAATGAATCATGACTTAAAGTGTCTAAGACTTGCACAAATTCAGCCACTAAGTGTTTCAGCTGGTGTTCAAAATACCATAATATGAGTCTTCTATCTCTTGAGTCCTTGTTGCCACTGGACAACTGTTCTAGTTTGTTGAAAGGATGCTGGCTGAAAATCCGTAGCTTTCGACTGTCTGGCAAAAGGTCTGTAATGAGTAACTCTTTGAAAGTATCCAAAGCCATGAGGCACTGCTGTTTGCTGCCCTTCTTTTTAACAAGGTTCAGGAGAGTTTCTACAAACTGGAGTGTGTGAATAGCATCATCCTGAATAAGAAGAATCATGGCTGCCATTCTGTCACCTAGCGTCCCTGATGACACAATTGCCTTCATCCAGGTAGAAGAGGCTCCCTTTTGATTATTTGTCTTATTTTTGAATAAGTTGATTTCATGTTCATACAACTTCTGAGCCAAGGTTTTGTATTTAGACACAACATCCTGAGGCTGGGGTCCCAAAGAGTATTCATTGCTATACTCCAGATCATACCATTTGCCTCCAGACTTAAGTAACAATGTCCGTCTCTCAAAAAATTCAAAGATATCCTGTTGCTTATCTCTCTTTGCTTTTGTTATGGCACTGCTGTTCTCATCAGAATGTTGTTCTGGCCTCTTCTTATTTTTCACCTTACTTTCACTTTCTACTGTGTTTTGCTTTTTATTATCTACTTTAGATACTCTTGCTTCTTTTTTGCTGCCTTCTTGTTTTTTAGCTGGTTGATCTTCTTCAATTAAGAAAGCTTTTGCATACTTGGCTAAACTAAGATTCTTAATAAATGCTTCCAATTCACCCTGCTGAAGATCATCAATTGCTCCTTTTTTGCCTCCATCCACCACTTCCTCATTCTCATCCAAAGCAGTCAGCATAAGGTAATCTTGCTGCATAAAAATATAAGTTAAAAATAAGTTACAAATCCAACAGTTTAGTTAAAACCTCAAAAGTTAATTTGATACCTATATCCTTGAAATCAATTATCCATGAAATTGAGTTATCACAGTATTGCCTAGGCTCCCACCTACACTCAAAGTACTTACTTGACAGATCAAAGATTTAAATGTGAAAAATAAAACCATAAAGTAATAGGAGAAAGCACAGCATAATTAAAAAAATAATTCCAGGGACTTCCCTGGCGGTCCAGTGGTTAAGATTTCGCCTTCCAATGCAGGGGGTGTGGGTTCAATCTGCTGGTTGGGGAGCTAAGATCCCACATGCCTTGTAGCCAAAAAAACCCCAAAACATAAAACAGAAGCAATATTGTGACAAATTCAATAAAGACTTTAAAAATGGTCTGTATCAAAAATAACTTTAAAAAATAAAAATAAAATAAAATTTTTTAATTAAAAAAATAATTCCAGAGTAGGGAAAAATCTTTCCAAATGTGACATAAAACTCAGGGTCCATAAAGAAAAGAATGGATATATTTATCATTCTCTTACATACAAAACATATACAAAAATTGAAAGACAAATAATAAGCTGGAAAAAACAACTGGCAACTCATATCAAAGTAATTTGGCTTAATATATAATATAAAAGTTCCTATACATCAGTTAAGGAAGTGACAAACCAACAGAAAGATGTACAAAGGATATAAACAAACGGTTCATAGAAAAAAAAAGTGGTTCTTTAAAAATGTGAAAAGATGCTCAACCTCACTGACATTTAAAGAAGTCCAAATCAGAACCACAATGATACATCTATTTTTTAATCTGCCAGAGAAGCAAAGATAAAATTAAGACAGGTGGTGTTGGGGAAAGGGTGGAGGAAAAGGCACTTTCCTAAATGGTTGATGGAAGTATAAACTGGCACAACTTCTATGGAGAGCAATTTGTCAACTTCAGTCAAAATACAAGACACATCCTTTGACCCAGAAGTTCCATGTCTATAAATTTAGGTTATGCATACACTTACAAATGCGGAAAAAGATATATATGTTCAAGGTTATTTACTGAAGCATTATTTAAAATAGCAAAAGACTGGCAACTTAAATATCCACAATAAATGGCTAGTTAGATAAATTAAGAAAATGATGTTATGGGCATAAAACCAAAGACAGAACTTTATACTGATGTGCAGGGATCTCTAATAAAACAGTAAGAAAAAAAAGACTTAAAATATTATATAGTATGGTACCTTTTGTGTAAAAAATAACAAACATAGGTGTGTGTGTGTATTTGCCTGGAAGATATAGAAGACACAAAAATAATTGCTTCCTGGAAGGGAAACTGCATGGCTGGAGATAAAAGTGGGAAAGAAGATTTTTCATCATGCACCCCCCTCCTTTAAACAAAACAAAGCAAAAACCAAAACAAATCTTTTCGTAACATGTGCATATATTATGCACTCAAAAATTAAATACAAGGGAGACGCAAGAGGGAAGAGATGAGAACATATGTATATGTATAACTGATTCACTTTGTTATAAAGCAGAAACCAACACACCATTGTAAAGCAATTATACTCCAATGAAGATGTAAACAAATAAATAAATACAACCCAAGTACAGAGCAAACTGAATCTGCCCCAGTAAGTTGCATTTCTCCTGCCTCTAATCGCTCATCCTCCCCCTCCCCATGTTGCCCAGAAAGTCTAGTCTGAAAACAAAACATTTAATAAAACGCAAAGCTCTGTCACGTATTTGCTACAAATCTTCTAAGGTTTCCCATCAAATTCAGAACATAAGCCCATCTTCTTACCTCTCTGACCTCATTTCTTCTTTTTTTAAAACATCTTTATTGGAGTATAATTGCTTTACAATGTTGTGTTAGTTTCTACTGTATAACAAAGTGAATCTGCTATACATATACATATATCCCCATATCTCTTCCCTCTTGCATCTCCCTCCCACCCTCCCTATCCCACCCCTCTAGGTGGTCGCAAAGCACTGAGCTGATCTCCCTGTGCTGTGTGGCTGCTTCCCACTAGCTATCTATTTTACATTTGGTAGTGTATATATATCAATGCTACTCTCTTACTTCGTCCCAGCTTACCCTTCCCCCTCCCCGTGTCCTCAAGTCCATTCTCTACATCTGCGTCTTTATTCCTGTCCTGCACCTAGGTTCATCAGAACCATTTTATTTTTTTAGATTCCATATATATGTTTTAGCATATGGTATTTGTTTTTCTCCTTCTGACTTACTTCACTATGTATGACAGACTCTAGGTCCATCCACCTCATTACAAATAACTCAATTTCGTTTTTTCATGGCTGAGTAACATTCCATTGTATATATGTGCCACATCTTCCTTATCCATTTATCTGTCGATGGACACTTAGGTTGCTTCCACGTCTGACCTCGTTTCTTACTGCTCTCCTCTCACCTCACTTGCACTATTTTTATTGTTCCTGGAACTACAAAATCAGAAAGGCTCACTCCCTTCTTTCCTTCAATTTTCTGCTCGAAAACTCGGGGATGGGTCCCCCGATCACCTCGTTTAAAACTGTAACGCCTCTTCCATTTATTATCCTCCCTCCCCGTTTTAATTTTCTCCACTCAGCGTCTGATATACAATGTATTCCAAAGTTTGGTTACTGTTTCTTTGCCTTAATTAGGATGTAAATTCCAAGAGCGCAGAGAGCTTCTTGGGCGTAAACTGAGCGTGTGGGTGTACATTGTGAGAATAGAAGTTAAATTCCAATACCAGTGGGGCTCCAAACACTGATACCACGAGGTCAGGACCAAAAAAAAGGTCAGTCCTCTCCGACCTGATGGAGTGCCAGTTATACTACGTCAATAAAATGAGATGACGCCTACATCCTAAGAAAAGACACGGCATAAAAACGTTCAATTCTAAACGACTTTTCGCTTGCAAAGAGCAATGGGAAAGAAGTGCGGGAAGCGCACCGAGCACATTTCGAAACTGGGATCTGGGTCCACGACGCCCTCCCACTCTGCAGCTCGGGGGCTGCCGCGCCACTTGCTCGCGCCACTCGCGGGACCACTCCACGCGCCTGTGTCTCCCTTCTCCTGGAGTCCACGGCCATTACCTTGGTGCCTCCGAGCCGTAAAACCTCCTGCAGGGAGAACCCATCGTCGGCTTCATCGTTAGCATCCTCGTCGTCCTCGTCCGGATCTTCCACCGCTTCCTCCGGGAGCCAGGGCCGCTTGGCGTGGAACTCCAAAGGTTTCTTAGCAGCCGCCATGGCAAGCAAAGCTCACGCGCACGGCCCAAAGCTTCCTTCCGCTTGGCCGGGTGACGTACTTCCTGCAGGGGGCGTGTCCTCCCCCGGAAATAGGAGCACTCCCCACCTACGGGCGGCTCGCAGCTGCGTGCGGAGTCTGGGATGAGCGTCTTGGCTGCGGCAGGCGCAGGGCGGCTGTGCGCCGTGCGCGCAGGTAAGCAATTGCGGTGCCCGAGCCCCCGTTGCCGCGAAAACCGCCCGGGGCGCCTTCTCCAGTTGAGGAGGCTCCGGGGCGCTCTGGGCTGCAGCCTGGAGTCCAGCGTCAGACACGAAACGGCTGTGTGGTCGTGGGCCAAGCGCGTGCCTGCTACGCCCTTTGGGCGTGCTGAGGGCCCGAGACCGCTTTCCTGGCTTTGGCCGAGGTGAAGGGTTGATGAAGCCGCTTTGAAATCACTCCGGCTGCTGTGCAGATGCCAGTACTAAGGTTTCTAATGAATGCCGTTTAATGTGTGTTTTCTACAGTCTTTACTTGTCTTTGGAGAGGAAAGTACTTCAGCTCCGGGAATGAGCCGGCAGAAAACAACCCGGTGACCCCTATGCTGCGGCATCTTATGTACAAAATCAAGTCTACTGGTCCCATCACCGTGGCCGAGTACATGAAGGAGGTCTTGACCAACCCAGCCAAGGTATGGGTCGGGGAGCCCGGAGACCAGGCCCGCTCTAGCTGCGCTGCGAGGTGTGAACCAGGAGGATATGCTCAGAGAGGACCCCGAAGGTCCTCAGCCCTGGCAGTTGCCTTCCAAGGGAAGAGCCACGCTCGAAGACCTGGGGACACATAAATGAATCTGTCAGTTGGTCAGGGCTGGGTCAAGTCAGCGGCAGTGGCTTTAAAAAGAGGACAAGTTACAAAGATGTTCAGGGGACGATGTAACCGATTGGATTTATGAGATGAAGGAATGATGACTTCCCTATCTGGGTTTATGGTAGATACTGGAGTCATTTTTCAGGAAGAAGTGAGTTCAGGAGGAGGTAGAGGTAGGAAAGAGTTCAGTCCGAACTCTTTGAATTTGAAGTGTTTGTGGGACTCAGGTGGAAATGTCCAATAGGCAACAGGAAATACGAATTTAGTGCCTGGAAAGCTGTGTTGGGATGGCATCAGCAGGCACTGGAAGCGTATTCCATTGAGAATGGAAGGTCTGGGCGTTTACGTTCTAGCATTAGGCATTGTCACAGGTTTTTGACCTTCATTTCCTTGTCTGCTCTGCAAAGTCACTTGGTGAAAGCCTGTGGTCCTTTTATTTTAGAATGTTTCACCTTTTGGTTGGGTTGAAATATGAGATCTGTGGAATGCTTGGATTCGTTTGGCCTTTTGCTGTTGGATATAGTAGAATGACTCAGGGTCCAGAGGTTTCGTAATGGAAGAGATCCTTTAATGCCTGTATGCAGTGTTACAATGTACCAAAAGTTCAGATAAGGAGAAGTTTTAAAACAAACATCTCTGGGTTAGAGTTGAGGTCCACTCATCATTTATCCATTTATTGAGGCGCCATATGTGCCAGGCACTGTCTCAGGCTCTGGGAATACTGCAGTGGACAATGGAGCATGGCACTTATGTTCTAGTGAGATAATGAACCATAAACAAGGAAACAAATAATTAAACAGGATCATTGTGGATTGTTGTAAGTGCTTCTGAGGGAGGAAAAAACAAACAAACAAACAAAACTGGGTTAATAGGGACTGAAAGCAAATACTGTGGTGGGAATAGGGATTGTAGAAGTTCCTTAGGTAGGTGGTCAGGGAGGGCCAGTACATTTGAGCTGAGGCTTGAAGGATGGGGATGGGCCAGCCTGGCAAAAAGTCTGGGAGAAGTGGGTTCCCAGCAGAGGATCCAGAAACACAAGGTTTTTAAGCTGGGAAATGCTTTGGTACACAGAGAAGAGAAGGGCACCAGTGTGGCTGCAGGGCAGTGACTGGCGGGTGGGAGGGTTTGATGGTGAGGAAAGTAGTATGAGATGAGATTGGAGAGGAGCCAGTTCATGCAGTGCTTTCATGAAATTTAGATTTTTGTGTTAGTGCAATGGGAAACCTTTAGGAGGTGCATTCATGTACATTGTGTTGGCAGTGACATCAGGTGGAGATAGTAAGTGAGCTGTTGGCCATAAGAGTCTGGAGTTCGTGAGAAAGATTGGGCATGCATATATAAATTTGGTCATCATTAGTATATAGATGACGTTAAAATAAAAAGGAACCAGTGAGAGTATACTTAGAGAAGAGAAGGTTTTTCAGGAGTAAGCCTTGAGGTAACTCAAATGTAAAGTAGAGGTTCTTAACCTAGGGATCCTTGAATAGAAATCGGGGTTTATAGACGTGGATGGGAATAAAAATTACACTTTTATTTTCATTAACCTCAAACTGAAGTTTAGTGTTTCTCTGATTATGAACATAGGCAACAACCAGTACCATCAGCAATACTCTGTGATTTTAGCGTCAGTGGAAATCACTGACATTGTCATATCACAACAGAGTGATCATGATATTTCAAAATACTATTGTACTTCTCTGTACTTAAAAACTTCATTATTTATTAGAACTTCAGCTCAATTTTGCTTTTTAATACACTTATAAAGGTGTATATATATTACTATATCACAAATTTATTTTTAAAATATTTTATAAGTATTTTTCTTTTTTTATAAATTTATTTATTTAGTTTTGGCTGTGTTGGGTCTTCGTTGCTGCGCGCGGGCTTTCTCTAGTTGCGGCGAGCGGGGGCTACTCTTTGTTGCAGTGTGCGGGCTTCTCATTGCGGTGGCTTCTCTTGTTGCGGAGCACGGGCTCTAGGCACGCAGGCTTCAGTAGTTGTGGCTCGCGGACTTAGTTGCTCTGCGGCGTGTGGGATCTTCCCAGACAAGGGCTCAAACCCGTGTCCCCTGTGTTGGCAGGCAGATTCTTAACCACAGCACCACCAGGGAAGCCTGATAAGTATTTTTCAGTTGATTTCATATTTAGTCCTGTGTGTTTTAAGTCCTGTGCATTTAAAAACATTCTATGAAGGGTCTGTAGTGTTCATTAGACTGCCAGAGTGGTTTGTTTCTCACACACACACAGATACACAGACACACACACACACACACCCCACCCCTGAAATACTTCCTTATGAAGGGAAAGAGAAAGGCTAGAGGGGAGATGCTGTATGGAGTGAAAAAAATTTTTTTGAAGATGGAAGTGACTTAATTAAATTTCTAATGCTGAGGGAGAAAAGTTGAAGCTGTAAGAGAAAGCTGTGATAGAAAGATCCTGGCCCATGGGGGCTATGTGAGGAATGGTGATTGAGCCGGAGAACAGGGTTAAGTTTGGAAAAGAGCAGAAGGTGTAGGTGTTTCAGACTTTGAGTCCCAAGGAAAGAATGGGAACAGTGGAGGCTGGATGGGGTCAGGAACCTGAGGAAGTCTATTTAATAACATTCTTTAATTCCTGTGTGGGCCAGAGCCCAGGTCACCTGCTGAGAGTAAGCTGGTAGAAGAAGGGGCTTGAAGGGCATAGGGAAATTTTAAACAATTCTTGAGTGTTTCTTGAAGGCTAGACACTACGCTAAAACTTGGTATATGAAGGTAAATAAGACATAGTCCTGTCCTCCAAATGACTAATCCTTCTGGTGAAAAATTTAGATATATAAAGAAATAAGTTTAGAAAAGGAGGCATGCGGTTTTGCCTGAGGTTGGAGGGCTGGAGGAGGAGGTCAGAGAAGATGGCATTTGAGCAGATTCAGTCTTACTGAGTAGAAGATTGCCAGGGAGAGATGGGAGAGGAGAAAGGAGAACATTTGCGATGGCAAGGATGTATGGCCAGGCAGGGCAAATTAAAAACAAAACAAAACAAAAACAAACAAATCAACTTTTTATTGAGATATAACATTCACATAGAAAAATGCAAAATCACATTTATACAGCTTGATGAATTTTTTTTTTTTTTTTTGCGGTACGCGGGCCTCTCACTGTTGTGGCCTCTCCCGTTGTGGAGCACAGGCTCCGGATGCACAGGCTCAGCGGCCATGGCTCACGGGCCCAGCCGCTCCGCGGCATGTGGGATCTTCCCGGACCGGGGCACGAACCCGTGTCCCCTGCATCGGCAGGTGGACTCTCAACCACTGCGCCACCAGGGAAGCCCCAGCTTGATGAATTTTGACAAAGTGAACACTCCCGTGTCACCAGCACCCAGGTCAAGAAGCAGCCTCAAGAGCAGGCAGGGCTGATTTGAAACACAGTGGGAGAGGTTGGGCGAGGGGCTTGCAGGGCAGCCAGGGTCTTCGTGTGGAGGCAGGAGAGGGAGGGCAGCTGTGCAGTGTGGAGAGGGGCCCTGCTTGGCTTCTGCCTTTGTAGTCAAGGAGTGATTGTTTTTCTACCAGTTCTGCAAAATGACTGTTACTTTGTAAAATTTACATAAAGACGCTGTTTATTTTGCTTATTTAGAAGAGAGAACTTTCTTATGAAATAACTTGTTTATCTCATTGTATACATTATGTGAGATTTTGGAGGGGTGTTTTAAAAAGCTTATTTGAAAATTAATTTGTTTTCTCCATTTTTTCTTTTTACTTAGGGCTATTATGTGAACCGTGACATGCTAGGAGAAAAAGGAGATTTCATTACTTCACCTGAAATAAGTCAGATCTTTGGGGAGGTAATATCCAACCTAAACTCTAGAAGAAACTAATTATCAAATATTTGAGAGTAGATCACGTAGTATTCTACAGTAGTGTTTTACAGCTTTGTTTTCGGTGATTCATCGAGTTTTAATTTTTTAGTGGTTTATATACTGAAGGAATAGAGAGTAATAGAGGTATCAAGGACATTTGAAAGGTTTATACCTTACTGTAGAAAAGGAAATGTAGAGATGCAAAGGCCAGAAGGAAAGAAAAAGAAAAGAAATGGAAGAAAAGGTGTTGGAAAAGAGGAGAACCAGATGAAAAAATGAGAATGGAAAGACAAAGAGAGACAACAGGCAAGGTGAAGAAGAAGGTTGAGAGTTCCCTCAAGAAGGAAGAGAGAAAAGATAAAAAATACTGAGGAATTAGTGGAATCAAAATGCACTCTATAGCCTATACCCCTTATTTAGCTGTATTTACAGTAGAAGTCTCCTTAAGAACTTTGAATTCTTTTCAGGAATTCTAGTTCATTTATTTCCATATATAACCTTTGATCACTTTAGAAATAGAAAATAGTACACAAAAGGAAGAAAAATCTAGGCATTAAAAAATATTATGACTTAAAGCCATGTAATTATTGAAATTACATGAATATGAAGAAATGGCAGAATCATATTTCATATGTCTGTTTGCTTTCAAATACTAGTACCTTTCAGTAAGTGATATCCTCTTATCTGTGTCATGGGACCTTTTATAGTAGAGGCTGCCTTTTAACTAGGTGTTTTCTTCTGTTATTAAGCTTCCTAAGTGGTGTGTGTTGTACTGTAGTCCCAGTGAAGTTCCTGTGTGCGTATACATATATTAACATGTTAAATAACGTGTATGGTTGTTAGGAACCATTTTGCCTTCCTGCGTAAAGTCTATTTACATAGAGTTTTATATTGTGGTATACTTTTATGCTTTATAATGCTTGAATGTAGTTCTTTCCTTGTCACAGCTCCTAGGGATATGGTTAATCAGTGAATGGATAGCCACTGGAAAAAATGCAGCTTTCCAACTGGTGGAACTGGGCCCAGGCAGGGGTACCCTCTTGGGAGATATTTTGAGGGTAAGTAATAAAAGAATGTCTTAAAGTCTCACGTACCTGACCCTTGTTACTTTTGACTGAGTTTGAAAACTTTGTTGATTTCCTTGGTTTTCAGTCTTATCTCCTTAATCTCATATTTCTCAGCTAAAATGTAATGTCAAAATAATATAATGAATCATTACTTGTTATGTTTCTAATCTTAAAAAATGGGGGTGAGGGGAGAATGTAAAAGCTAGTATAAAACATTTAGAAGATATTATGGGAGAATATATTCATCTTCTGAGTAGGGAGTTTTTTACATTATATAAAAAGCAGAAGCCATAAAGGAAAAGATTAATAACTTCAAATACATTAAAATTAAGAACTTTTTTGTTCTTTAAAGAAACTAGGAACATTTTGTTCTTCAAAGACACCATAAAGAAAGTGACAAGACAAAACAAAGTGGGAGGAGTTATTTGTAACACATATAACTAACAAAGAACCGGTAGTTAGAATACATAAAGAACTTTTTTCTTTTATAGATTTATTTAATTAATTTATTTTTTTTTTATATTTTGGCTGCGTTGGGTCTTCTGTTGCTGTGCATGCTTTCTCTAGTTGCGGCGAGCTGGGGCTACTCTTTGTTGTGGTGCGAGGGCTTCTCATTGCAGTGGCTTCTCTTGTTGCGGAGCACGGGCTCTAGGCTCGCAGGCTCAGTAGTTGTGGCCCATGGGCTTAGTTGCTCTGCGGCATGTGGGATTTTCCTGGACTAGGGCTCGAACCTGTGTCCCCTGCATTGGCAGGCAGATTCTCAACCACTGCGCCACCAGGGAAGCCCCGAAGATCTCCTTTAAATCCGTAAGAAGGTGACAGATAACTCAGAAAAGTCACGCCAAAGATGTGAACAGGCCTGTCATAAAAGAGGAAATCCATGTGGCTAATGAAAACAAAAAGATGCTCAGACTCATTGGTAGTCAGGGAAATGAAAATTAAAATCACAGTGAGTAACCCCTGTACCCTCAAAATTAGAAAGTCTGACAACACCAAGGTTGTCAGACCTTGGTTGGTGAGGATGGGGAGCAAGGGGAACTCTCATGTACTGCTTGTAAGTATATTTTGGTACAACCCCTATGAATAGCTACGGGGCATATTCTACTAACATCAAAGTTACTTACATTGTATGTTCCAAAATAAATTGTGAGTTTATTTTGTGTGTACCTGACAAATCAGTGTAAAAAAAATGCATATTCAATTTAAAGAAATTTAAATTTCTTGGGCTTCCCAGGTGGCGCAGTGGTCGAGAGTCTGCCTGCCAATGCAGGGGTTGTGGGTTCGTGCCCTGGTCTGGGCAGATCCCACATGCTGCGGAGTGGCTGGGCCCGTGAGCCATGGCCGCTGAGCCTGTGCGTCCGGAGGCTGTGCTGCGCAACGGGAGAGGCCACAGCAGTGAAAGGCCCGCGTACTGCAAAAAAAAAAAAAAAAAAAAGAAAGAAGAAATTTAAATTTCTTGATGCTATATGATTTCTGCTTGAAATTAAGAATTGAAGGATTTTTTTTTCAAAGAAAATTTACAAATATCTGACAAATAAGAATCCTTATTATATTGTATGTTTTTGGTGGTGGGGGTAACCCACTGATTTATGTTTCCAGGGCTCTATTTTGTATCTTTTTAAATTGGCAAAGTCATTTGAATATAAAATATTTAATAAGATTCTCAAACAATATTTTGTTTCAAGAATTTAAAAAATTAAGCCCAAAGCTCTTTTTTCTTAAAAATTTTTTTTTAATTGAAGTATAGTTGATTTACAGTGTTTCAGGTGTACAGCAAAGTGATTATATATATATTTTCAGATTACTTTCCATTATAGGTTATTATAAGATATTGAATATAGTTCCTTGAGCTATACAGTAGGTCCTTGTTGTTTATTTTATATATGGTAGTGTTTATTTGTTAATCCCAAATTCCTAATCCCTGTCCCCCATAATCCATTCTTTATGCTTGTCTTTTGGAAAGAAAATGCTTGGCTTTATCATTCCTCTGCGGAAACATCTTTGGCAGCTACCCTCTTATCAGTACAAGATGTTCACAACCAGACTTGTTTCTGTGCTCTACCTTGAATTCCGTGCTCCAAACTATATGCACCAAACTATACCCACAGCTCTTAAAATGTCTAAAGGATGCTTCCCTAGATCAAGTCCTGAGAACTCTTAAAAAAACAAAGAATTTAAAGGAATGTAAAGAAAATAGCCAAAGGTGTAGTTACAGACTTTACTTTTGATCATATTTCTGAAGGATTTTTCTCCTGGGGAGAAGTTTTTCTATGTATAGTTTCATCTCAAAACTAAATTTGGAAAAGTCACCTTGTCCTAATCAGTCTGTACCTGCATATTCATGTCTCAAAAGTAGGAGGCAAATCACCAGTATTAAATTCAAATGAAAAATATATTGATGTACTTTATGCAATTAGCATTGAATTTTTAGCATTAAGATATTGATAAAACATTAGTATATTCCTTTTTTTCCTCATGTTTACAGTAGCAAAAAAATGTGTGTGGCTAAGAAGAAATTGAAAATGGGAAAGAATCTCAGAGTTAAACTGTCAAGTAATTAGTGCCATTCAAATCTGATTTCTTGTGGATACAGTCTGATCATCTCAGGGGTGAGACTATTTTGTAGGCATAGCAGCTTTTACGTTTTCTTTTTTTCTTTATTTTTTTTCAAGCTGTTGCTACAGCCTCCTGCTGCCCAAGGTTTGCTGGCCTAATCACTTGAGATACAGCAGTTTGACTTTCGCATCACTTTCTAGGGCCCTACTTGCTGTATCAGTGGCTAGCCAATGATCTTCTTTGGGATACTCCCTTCATAGCAGCTTTCTATTTTTATTTTATTTTTTTTTTAATTTTATTTATTTATTTTTGGCTGTGTTGGGTCTTGTTTCTGTGCGAGGGCTTTCTCTAGTTGCGGCAAGTGGGGGCCACTTTTCATCGCGGTGCATGGGCCTCTCACTATCACGGCCTCTCTTGTTGTGGAGCACAGGCTCCAGACGCACAGGCTCCAGACGCGCAGGCTCAGTAGTTGTGGCTCACAGGCCTAGTTGCTCCGCGGCATGTGGGATCTTTTCAGACCAGGGCTCGAACCCGTGTCCCCTGCATTGGCAGGTAGATTCTCAACCATTGCGCCACCAGGGAAGCCCCCATAGCAGCTTTTAAAAATCAAGCCTAGCTCTTTACCCATGAACTTGCTGTGTGGCCCCAGGTGTGATGTGTATAATAATTTTCAGGTCTTATAAGTAATAAATCTGTTTTTTCAAAGTTAAAAAAAAATCCAAGGCTATATACATTTTATTTCTTGGGTCTCTTTTTAGACTCCCTAATCTGAATCATTGTTTTTATTGGATGCTAAAGCTTTTATTTTCATTTGTTAGTCCTAATTCTAATTTTTATCAGTAGGAAACCAAACTGTACTGTGTACTATGTACTGTTTGTTTCTTATATGGACTATGTTTAATAACTCCGGTAGGTTATGATGCTCATAGACTGCTGGAGAGTGACTTGTGTGAGGTTCTCTGAAACCAATTATTACTTTTGCTGTGACATGAGCAAATTATTGAGGTAAATGGTTAGAAAACCTAAAATCTGCTCAACAAGATTTTGCCGATTTCTTCTTTTTTTTATATTTAGGTGTTCAGTCAGCTTGCATCTGTGCTGAAAAACTGTGACATTTCAATACATCTGGTAGAAGTGAGCCAAAAATTAAGTGAGGTTCAAGCATTAACGTTGACTGAAGAGAAGGTCCTATTAGAGCGAAATGCTGGATCCCCAGTATATATGAAAGGTGTCACTAAGTCTGGAATTCCAATTTCCTGGTACCGAGATCTGCAAGATGTTCCAAAAGGTAATTATTTTACATTGATTAATGAAAGAATTTTGATCACAACCCCTCACAGTATTGCTGGGTGACCACAACCTTGTAGAGCAATGTAGTAGATTGAGTTAGGGCTGCCAAGTCCCTTACCTATGGAGAACAGCATTGTGTTAGAAAATAATTTCATGTGGTGTTGCAAAAACCAAAGCAAACCGAAACCAAAACATGGATCTCGGTTGTACTTTTTATTTTTTCCCTACCCCTCAGATAGTACTGATGACGAAGTAGCCCAAGGCAGTGGGGCCCGAAGGAAGCAGTGTTAGTAAATGAGTTTCCTTTAATTATCTCATCTTTTGATCATCCTTACTTGCCTAGAGGCAAGCAAGGGGTGGTAGGAGAATCCCTTCACTCCTCGAGAATGTTATACTGAGGAGCCCCAGCTCAAACCTAAAGTGGTGGTCTGACCTTGGCCAAGGCACCACAGCCATTCCTGGCCTTACGCGTCTTGGATGATTTTAGGAAATTCAAATCCTCTTCCAGCTAACAAATTTGAGTTCTGATTTCTTTTGGGCCTGGTGATGAATAAAACATTAAACTGATAACTGGGATATTTCAGCTCTCTGACCCTCTATGCGGAAAATGGGAATAGTAATAATTGTTCCTATGTATGTTCTGCACAGTAGGTTTGCCATGAAGAGGTGGGTGATTCTGTGGAAATTATAATTATGGAAGCATCACAAGTTCCATTACGAAGAACTATGCATTTTCTTTTTGTTAATGTTCAAAACAACCAATTGATTGCCTTGAAAATGCTGAAATGTTAATTTTTTTTCTTCTGTTTTTAAATAGAGTACAGCTTTTATCTTGCACATGAATTTTTCGATGTTCTTCCTGTGCATAAGTTTCAGGTATTGATGGGAAAGAAGTCACATTTATAATTGAATAACAAAGGGCCTTATGTTGTAAGAATAAACATTTATGGTGTTTAATTATTGTTGAAGTTAGCTATATCTGGAAGTTTGATGAATATAAATAATTGAAAGGCAAAAGTGAAGTATTAAGAATTCTTAATTCTTAGGATATTAAGGATTCTTAATTCTTCTGGGATAAAGATGTATGAGAATGTAAGATAGTAAATCACTATAGTGCAATGAAGGATTATTTTTTAGCAACTATTTTTAAATTCCAAAAATTAAAAATTTTCTTCATTCTTTCTGTGAGGAGATTTAAGATTTGGTGGTAATGCACATGTACTGGTAACTTGTAGGGTTAAGAGTATATATTATTATGTAGTAATTTGTTGGCAGAAGCTTCTGATTAGTCCTCCTAAGTCTGTTTTCCATTTTTGGGGCACTTTCCATGTTGCTTACTTCCTCCTCCATTTCTTATCTAAACAGCATTAATAGTTTGCATCTATCATTCTACTCATACTGTTAAAAGGAAATGAAGTAATGCCTTTAAATAATTTAAGTGGTAAAGTGCTCTGTAAATGTTAGTTATCTATCTTGTATATGATAAGAGGAGAAAAGTTATTTTGGTAGAGGCAATTTTGAGAACTTGCAAAAATTTGTTTTTATGTGTTATTTTGTGTTTAGAAAACACCACACGGATGGCGAGAAGTACTCATTGATATTGATCCACAGGTTTCTGATAAACTGAGATTTGTTTTGGCGCCTTGTGCCACCCCAGCAGAAGCCTTCATACAAGTAGGAATAATTTTTTTTTCTTAGTTTATTGCCAACCAAATCTTCAGTCTTATTTTCTGAGTTAGTATTTTAGAGTTCCTTGTAATATGAAAGGTGCTTTTTATAAATAGTGAAAACGCACAGGATTTAGAGTCAGGAGACTGGGTTCAAATCATTTCTTACCTGTGTGACCTTAATGTAATAAGAAAGTAAGTGCTTACTCAGCAAGTCCCTGACTGTCTCTGTTTACCTCAGTTCTCTATCAAATGGTGACAATATTGTCTACTTGACAGGAAGTTATGTATCTGTGAAAACAATGTAGTACAAAGTAACAATAACAATATTTATTGAATATTTTGTATGTATTACTTTTTTTTTTAATTTATTTTTGGCTGCACTGGGTCTTCGTTGCTGTGCGCCGGCTTTCTCTAGTTGCAGCGAATGGGGGCTCCTCTTTGTTGTGGTGCGCAGGCTTCTCATTGCGGTGGCTTCTCTTGTTGCAGAGCACAGGCTCTAGGTGCGCGGGCTTCAGTAGTTGTGGCATGCAAGCTCAGTATTTGTGGCTTGTGGGCTCTAGAGTGCAGGCTCAGTAGTTGTGGCTCGTGGGCTGTAGAGCACAGGCTCAGTAGTTGTGGCACACAGGCTTAGTTGCTCCGCGGCATGTGGGATATTCCCAGACCCGGGCTCGAACCCATGTCCCCTGCATTGGCAGGTGGATTCTTAACCACTGCACCACCAGGGAAGCCCCTGTTACTCTATTTTCTCATTTAATTCTCAAAACTATTATTAGGTAAGTTGTATTATCACTCTCTTTGGGCTACTGTTAGAGCATGCCTTTTTTCTCATGCTTCCACCCAAATTAAAATTTGATTACTCCTTCTTTCTATTGTCCTCAAGGAATAATTGCAAGAGCCTGTGTATCTTCGGTTTGAGTTTAAACGTTCAAAACACCTGTACTTCTCAGGAATGTTTGAGCTTTAGATTGCCTGTTTTATTCCCTTTTTTTCGAGCTCAGAAAAAGATGATTTCTACTTTCTGGACCATAACTAAGAATTTCTGCCTTAGAAGTTATCGATTTTAAAAGCAGAAGAGCTTTTAAACGTAAACCTATGAATTACATTTTCATTGCAAAGCTTAAGTTTAAAATGTCAGCCTAAGTGCTTGTGAACATTTCTACTTTTTCATAGTCTGGCTAATTTACCTGAGTGAGAAACAAATTCATAAAGCTGAGAGCTAACCCCCCGGGAGTTCATTTTTTTTAGGTCTTCACTTGAACAGTGTACACTTATGAGAAAGGGAGTGATGATTTCCCTCTCATTTGGATGGAGCAAATGGTAATGGAATCTCTTGTCTTGAAGAGCAGTCTAGGATATTAAGAATGTCAGCATGGAACGCTGAGTCGTGTCACTTTATGCCTGAAGCAGCTGACCCCATAGTTTATATAGTCAAACCACAGTAATTTATTTAATAGCACTGGAGGCTTAGTGGTTTATTATTTCATTTAATTCTCACAATAAGCCTAGTATATGAAACAGACTGTGAAAGGTTAAGTAACTTGTCTCTAGTAAGCAGTAGATGAGGTGAGACTCAAGGGCTGAGTCTGCCTGACTGTGTACCTCTTAGACCTGTGCCATTATAGGCAGAGACATCAGAGCAGGTCAGTACTTCACTTGTACTAGGTGTTAGGAGGGAGCAACAGTTAATGTACGTTTGCACAATGAGGAAAAAAATTTTTTCCTTATCATAGGAATTAGTGAAATTTCGTATCTGCTAGTCCAGTTGGTAAGAATTACTATTTATTGTCAATACACGTTTTAAGCTAGTATGTACTTCTTGAGGACCCTTAGTTGAACATCTTGGGAAATTAGGGCTTCAGGTACATTGACACTAGTTTATAAGCTGGTATTGCTAGATATAGAGCATATCGTTGAGGTACCTTTTCCCGCTTAAGAAGGCAGATATACTTGCTTTAATAGGGTCTGTTTTGTTACATTGGATTTATATCATTTGTTCCGCCAGCACAACTTTTCAGTGTCTCTTATGTGTCAGACACTGTTCTAGGCAGACAAAAATTCCTTTTCCATGCTTTCAACCCAGTGGAATATATTTATATGAATTACGATACAGCAGTAAAATCACCATAAATAAAATGATAATGTTCTTAGCCATCTGGAGGGTTGACGGGGCATATGCCTTTCTATAAAAGGCATTAAAATTAAAATATCTTTGTAAACTGAATGGATATCAGAGAACCAAGGAGTTCTGTATAATAGAAAGGATGTCATGTGAAAAGTTGAGTGTAGACAACATATTCATATTGAGAAGGAATTTTTTTATTTAAAAAAAAATTTTTTTTTTTTTTTTAAATTTTTTTGGCTGTGCTACATGTGGGACTTTAGTTCCTTGACCAGGGACTGAACATGCGCCCCTGCAGTGGAAGCGTAGTGTTCCAACCACTGGCCCACCAGGGAAGCCCTGATAAGGAATTCATTTTTATTGTAACTAAGAAATGCTCATTGTAGAAAAACCCTAAGGAAACAGGTTTTTTGAATGACGTATTTTGATTCAACTGTTCCCTTACTAGTGTGATGAAACAAGGGATCACGTGGAAGTGTGTCCTGATGCTGGTGTTATTATTCAGGAACTTTCTCAACGCATTTCAGAAACTGGAGGTGCTGCCCTGATTGCTGATTATGGTCATGATGGAACTAAGACAGATACCTTCAGAGTATGTATAATTCAGTCACATGATTTATCAGAATTTAACTGATAGTTTACTTACAGTTGTCATTTGTTAGGTTTGAAGCTCGCTGAAGATCTTTATCTTATTTTGGTTTCTACAGTGCTTAGCACTGTTGTATTACATTATTTTATAATTAATCCATGTTATTATAATTACCCTTAACCCTGTATCTTATTGTCCACCTCTCCTTTGAACAGGGTCTGGATTGTCCGCATTATTCCTTAAGTTGCAGAACCTAGGTTTGCATAGATCCTAGTAAGCACCTGAATAATTCAAATTGAAAGATTTTCTTAAAAGTTCTTAAAAATTTCCCCTCCTTCATTTAAAAAAACATTGTTACTTTTTATAGATTTGATCTAGCTACTGTAATCAAACCTTTTCTGTCATATTTTCAACACGTTTTTTCCTTTCCAGATGTATTGTTTTATCCTTCCTAAACATCCTTTCTTACGCTTTTGGAACAGGGGTCCCCAACCCCTGGGCCTCAGACCATTAGTGGTCCTCGGCCTGTAAGGAACCGGGCCGCACAGCAGGAGGTGAGCAGCAGGCCAGTGAGTGAAGCCTCATCTGCTGCTCCCTGTCGCTCCCATTACCACATGAACCATCCCCAAAATTGTCTTCCACGAAAGCGGTCCCTGGTGCCAAAAAGGTTGGGGACCGCTGTCTTGGAATATGATCAATTCTGTTCGATATACTTTAATTAAAGTATACTGAAATACATTTAACTAGATGTTATTAAGTCATCTTCTAGATCGGTGTTTCTCAGTTTCTAACTTTGTTCTTTTAAAGAAAAACCTGGAGAGTTTTTTTTCTTTAAGCACTGATTCTCTAGGCTTATCTCCAGGATTCTGATTTGCTAGGTCTGGGTAGAGTCCAGTAACATGTTCTCAGGTGATTTTTTAAAAATAATTTTTATTGGAGTATAGTCACTTTGCTCTCAGGTGATTCTGATGCATATAGTTGATGGATACACTTTGTAAAACACCATCTAGGTTCTGGTAACCTGAATTCATCTGGAGAATTCTCTCTTATACTTCATCACCATGGGCATTAATGAAAATTTTAAACAACTGTCAAAGGCAGCATCTTCAGGCACTATAACATAGCACTTTATAGTGGGTTTTCCACATAGCATCTCATTTGAAGAAAGGGTGCTATTTGGTAAGAGTTTGTAAACCACTGATATTGGCTATATTTTCCATTTTAACAGTTGTTATGTAAAATGTACTAAAATGGTAGCATTTCTTTAATCTTGATAATGATAACCATAAAGGTACAAAAACTCATCGTTTAAAAAATTATGTTCAAGGGGTTTTGTGGCCACAGGCTTCATGATGTCTTAATTGCCCCGGGAACAGCAGACCTCACAGCTGACGTGGACTTCAGTTACTTGCGCAGAATGTCCCAGGGGAAAGTAGCTTCTCTGGGTCCAATAAAACAGCAGACATTTTTAAGAAATATGGGCATTGATGTCCGACTGAAGGTAATGATTTATGTTATTTCACTGTTATTAAATATTTTAATTTCATACTCTTTCAATAAATATTTTAAGTTCACTTGGCCTTAATGCTCTTGTTGTTAGTCAGATCCTTGGTATTCCAGTCTTTTCAGTAGTATAGGGTTCAGTGTAACCAGACAGCCTGGGGGTGGAGCAGCCTGGTAAGTTCCATGCATCTCTCCTGAGGTAAAATGAAGACTTGCAAATAATATTCACGTTTGTTAAGAAAACCTGACTGCCTGTATGAGTACGAATTTTACAACTGTTTTGAAGACATCTTAACCCTTCAGTGTAGATCAAACCACCTGGGAATATTTGCTAAACATACAAATCCATAGGTTTGGGTCACAGCAACCTGTGTCTTTAATAAACACACCATGATTCTAAGGTAGATGATCAGAAATTACATTTTAAGCACTGTTTTATTGAATAGCTAATAGTCATTAGTATTGCTGCAAATAACTAGGAATCCTTTCTCCTGGTTATTTTCACTAAGAAATCTTTTTCTTTTCAGGTTCTTTTAGATAAATCAGATGAGCCATCACTGAGGCAGCAGTTACTTCAGGGCTATGATATGTTAATGAATCCTACGAAGATGGGAGAAAGATTTAACTTTTTTGCCTTGATACCTCATCAGAGACTTCATGGTAGAAATCATCAGATGAATGCATGTCAGTCAAAACCCTCTCCATCACCTGTAGCTGGGTTTGGTGAACTTGCTTGGCGGTGATATTTCAGTTTGGACTTTCTACTCCCAAGTTGGCCTAAGAAACTAGACTAAAGGGAACACATTGTATATATCACAGGTAAAATAAGTATTAAAATATTTTATCTCTTCACAGCCAATAAAAATAGCCCATACAGTACAACTGAAAATTGATCTTTTAAGAAGATTGTGTTTGATTCTTGGTACAAATGTGTGTTCTCAATTTAATGAAACTTATTATTGGGTTTCCTCTAATAAAGCTCGTTGCTGTATTTTTATTTTAAAATGTAAACATGAATTCTGATTGGTTTTATAACTGGAAACAACTGGCCATTCACAGGGGACTGATTAAATAGAACTATCCATATATTTTTAAAATGAGGTAGAGTAGTATGTTCTGACATAGATTGCTAAGATTCAGTAAGTGAAAAAGTAGGGTGCAAAATGTTTTGTAGTTATGATTCCATTTTTGTTGGAGAAAAGCTACATTTAAAGAAATGCTTAGAAGTAATTTCACAGCAATTAAAACACTAAATGCGGACTGGTTGTTTTCTGTTCAGTGATACTTACTTTTATATAAAAAGTAAGGAAAGGATGCCCAATAATCACTAGTTATTAAAGGGACTGTCTTCTCCATTGTATATTCTTTCCTCCTTTGTTGTAGATTAATTGACCATAGGTGCGTGAGTTTATTTCTGGGCTCTCTGTTCTGTTCCATTGATTTGTGTGTCTGTTTCTGTGCCAATATGCTGTTTTGATAACTGTAGCTTTGTAGTAAGGTCTGAAGTCAGAGAGCATGATACCATCAGCGTTGTTCTTTTTTCTCAAGATTGCTTTGGGAATTTGGGTCTTTTGTGGTTCCATATTAATTTTAGGATTATTTGTTCTAGTTGTGTGAAAAATGTCATGGGTATTTTGATGGGGATTGCATTAAATCTGTAGATTGCTTTTGGGTAGTATTGACATTTTAACAATATTAATTCTTCCAATCCAAGAACATAGGATATATTTCCATTTCTTTGTATCATTTTCAGATTCCTTCCTCAGTGTTTTATAGCTGTCAGAGTATAGGTCTTCCACCTTCTTGGTTATTTGTTCCTAGATATTTTATTCTTTTTGATGCTGATTTTAAATGGGATTGTTTTCTGGCTTTCTCTGATAGTTCATTATTTGTGTATAGAAAAGCAACAGATTTCTGTGTATTAATCTTGTATCCTGCAAGTTTACTGGATTCGTTAGTTCTAACAGTTTTTTGGTGGAGACTTTAGGGTTTTCTATGTACAGTATCATGTCATCTGCAAATAGAGACAATTTTATTTTTTCCCTTCCAATTTGGATTTTAGAGGGAAGATTTTCAGCTTTTCCCTATTGAGTGTGGTTAAGTGGCCTTTATTATGTTGAGATATGTTCCCTCTATATCAACTTTGTTGAGAGTTTTTATCATGAATGTTAAATTTTGTCAGATGCTTCTTCTCTTTTGAGATGATATGATTTTTATCCTTTTGTTAATGTAGTGGGTCACACTGATTGATTTGCAAATATTGAACTATCCTTGTGTACCTGGAATACATCCCACTTGATCATGGTGTGTGATCCTTTTAATATATTGTTGGATTCAGTTTGCTAACTTATGAGGATATTTTGCATCTATATTCATCAAAGATACTGGACTGTAATTTTCTTCTTTTGTAGAGTCCTTATCTGGTTTTGGTACTAGGATAATAATGGTGGTCTTGTAGAATGAATTTGGGAGCATTCCATTCTCTTCAGTTTTTGGAATAGTTTGAGAAGGATAGGTATTAGCTTTTCTTAGTATGTTTAGAATTCCCCTGTGAAGCCTGAACTTTGGTTTGCTGGGAGGTTTTTTATTAATTACAAATTCAATTTCACTACTAATGACTGGTCTGAACTGTTCAGATTGTCTGTTTCTTAACTCAGTCTTGGCAGGTTGTATGTTTCTAGAAATTTTTCCATTTCTTCTAGGTTGTCCACTTTGTTGGCATATAATTGTTTGTAGTATTCTCTTATGATTTTTTTTTTTTGTATCTCAGTAGTACAGCTGTTGTTTCTCCTCTTTCTTATTTTGTTTATTTGGGTCCTCTCTTTTTTCTCAATGAGCCTGGCTAAAGGTTTATCAATTTTGCAAAAAGGTTTATCAATTTTGTTTATCTTTTCAAAAAGCCAGCTCTTGGTTTTGTTGATGTTTTCTGTTGTTTTTTGGTCTCTATTTTATTTCCTCTCTTATAATTATTATTTCCTTCCATCTACTAACTTTAGGCTTTGTTCTTCTTTTTCTAATTCCTTTAGACAGTAGGTTAGGTTATTTGAAATTTTTCTTCTTTCTTGAGGTAGGCCTTATATTGCTATGAACTTCAATAATCACTATTAAATTTCCCAGTCTGGTTTGAGGGGTGGGAAAAGACTTTTTTTTATTTGTCCTCCTTTTTGGTATTTGAATTTTTTACCATATTCTTCTGTGAATTTTATAATTAAAATTAGATTAAAAAAATTTTTAAAGTCACAGTAATACCAATAAACCTAACAGGTACTTAAAATATGACTTAGAATAAATCCAGACTGCTTAGGAGGAATAATTTTCTAAATTGAGTTAATTCTCTCTTATTTTCAGATAATTGTCAAGATTTAGTTCTATAAGTTCTCATTTTTTGTTTCAAAAAACTTTTATTAATAGCAGACATATGGACTTTCTGAAGAACTGTTATATAAGCAACACAAATTTGTGAAATTAAAGAAAATACTAGCTATATGTTTTGAATTTATAGCTTAACTATATTGGAAATTCACTGGCAGAGTGATGAATGGTTGTTTCTTATTGCTTCTTTGGCTTCACTGAGAACAGGACTAGCATTCTCTATCTCATGCTAAATTAAAGGAAGATGGAGGCCTTATTTTTCAGATGCTGCTCAACTTTGGGCCATTCCTAGCCATCCTTTAAGACTCGGTTGGAGAATTTTTAGAAGATTAAAATGCCCATAGTTGGCCCTTCCCAATTATTTATTAGTTTTTATGATTAAGGGGAAAGAGGCAATGCTTCTTGACACCTATACATGTACTTTGGTATTAGGTATTTAACTTAAGTCTTTTGGCAGTTGCAGTAGTGGAATATTTGATGGTAGTTTCTGAAAAACCTAAAATTATTCCAAACTTTCATTCCAAGAAGTGAGACCTTGAGGTTATTACCTCAAATTTTGTATAAAATTGTAATAATGAGTTGTTTTTTATTTTAGTCAGATTTAAAAAAAAAAAATCTGTGTTCTTAAATATAGCATTGGTTTCATTTACAAATACTATTTCCAAAACAGTTCTATTACCAAAGCCTGGGAAAAGAACACAACCAAATAAAATATTCTTTGGATACCTCTACTAGAGATAGGCTCAGGTTTTCACATGGAAAAGTATGGTGATATGGAAATACATTTTATTATCAAGCTTCTTTGAGGATATTTACAAAAAGTGGGATGTAATAAAAAATAAAAATGTACTAAACAGTGTCATTATAGACTACTTTGTACATTATCAAATGTTTCTAACAATTATTTCTTATACAAACACAATGACTTCAAGACAAAAAAAGGTTATGCAGGTTATACAGTAACTGGAGAAATTACTCAACTCCAAATTATCTGACAGTGCCTTTACATTTTTTTTTTTTAGGAAACTTCTTAGGCATTCAACAGAAACAAAAAGAGTGCAATTAATTTCATGGCTTGTAAAGTTTGATTATATAAGTATAGCAAACAAACGTCATTCCAGTTAATTATCATTTTACGCAGTAAAACCACAATAGGGTGCCTAGTGACTCAGAATTACTTCATTTTAGCACACTGATATAAACACTTACTTTAGAGAAATTTGGGGAAGTTATCCTCTATCACAGGGAAAATACACTTTCCAAAGGTTTTGCAAAATTAATTTGGTTTAATTTTTTAAACTCCTATTTGACAATGAAATACTGAGACATTGTGGAGTGTCTCCTGGAGATATTTAGGGGTAGGCAGTATAGTAAAATGGTTAGGAGGGGTAAGAAGGACTCTGGAGCCACATTGTCTGGGTTCAAACCCACATCCTAACTGTGACCTTCAGCAGCTAGTTACTTAATTTCCCTGTGCCTCAGTTTCCTTATCTGTGAGAGAGAGTTCACGTGCACTTACCTCATGGCTGTTGTGAGAGTAAAACACATAAAGAGCTCAGAAAAGAGGAGCACTGTGTGTTTCCTTCCATTCTCTCAAGGATATTTTTAGTCCTAGATAAGGCAGTAGCTTCAGGATCTCTAAGGGCCCTCTCAGTCTTAGTCTGTTCACAAGAAGAACATTCTTTTCCTTTGCTACCTCAAATTCTGTGGGCAGTGACAGTTAACACATTTATAACTTTTAGCTTATCAACATCTGATCTTCACAACAACACTGTGAGAAAGGTACAGGCAAGAATTATAATCTTTATTTTATAGATTGAGGAACTCAAGGCTCAGACAGATTGTCACCTGCTGAGGCCAACACAGGTAATTAAAGAACGGAGGCAGAGTTTTTGGCTCCACATCTTTGGCTCTTTTTTGGAGGGAAAAATGTTTACAATGATTTTGAGGAATCAAAAAACAAAAAGTCCCTAGATTTTTTATAAGTGAATGGTCCCACCAGATCTTTAACTTTTTTTGGGGAAAACTGTTAGTAACTTTTAAAAAGCTATGAAAAAGTCTAACCTCTTAAATATGATATCTGGATAGAAAAAAATGTCTTTAGCTGGCTGCTGAAGCTGCAGTGTTTAAAAAAAAAAAAAACTTATTTCATTCTTTCATTTGCTCAGCTGATAATACAGCCATACTCTTATAAACTGTTTCATGCTCCACCCCGTCCACTCCCTCAAACTGCTTAAAATATAATTGGTTTTAAAACATTCCAGGTATCTGTAAAGCCTTCCAATAAGCTAAAGGAAGAACAAAAGGATGCTGTTATTCTTTCCTGTAGCATTAACTGACTCTGCACTGGCCTACTTTTAGCATATATTTAATTTTCTTCCTCAAATTATTCAACCCTATGTAAAGATAAATTGTGTAGTTAGAGTTCAGATCTATACCTATTAAATGTTGGAATCCAATTGTGGCACCACAATGGCGTCAGTGGGAACGTGAATATTTAGCAGCAGAGTTGAGCTATAAGAAGACATACATAACAACTCAGCACTGAGACCAGCAGTTCCTACTCCTGGTTTTGTACATCAGTTGTCCCGAATGACCTTAGGGGCTGTTGAAACATAGCAATACTTACAAAAGGTGACAACTTAATTTTCATGTTCCAAAGAGCATATTCAGAATTTCAACTCCAAAAGGGTTAGGGATCACTGTTTTGGAGTCTTGACTGACCTAAAAAAGAAACGTAAAACAGTCCAGCACTCCCTTTCCAGGAGTCTAGGAAAAACCCCTCAATGCCTCTATGGTCGGTTAAACAAATGTTTATAAAGTCTATAGGAAATGGCATGCTGGCAGCCTCTCAGTTACCGCATAAATGCACATCTGTTTAGTAATCAACCTTGTAACTCTTGTATGATTTGGTCAAGCTATGCAATAACTGGACTCTAGCTTGCCTTTTTCTCCTTTTTAAAAAAATGTTAAGAATAGGAAAGGGAAGATAAATTAAGTGCCACTATTGTACTAAAATGAACGATTAGGAAAAATACAAAAACCAGTTATTGCTTATGCTGTAAAAATTTATGAAAAGCTTTATCTTGGGTTCCATTATGTGTTTTTATTACTCAGTTTCCCCTCTTGTACCTACTCAATATGAACTACAGTATTGGTGTCATTGATTCCTTATCATATTTCTTCATGTCTTTGCATTTCTTCATGTCTTTGCATCCTTTCAGATGACAGCCTACAAAGAACAACAGTTATGCAGCAAAATACTAGTCCATAACATGAAATCCTTCCTTATTGAAGTTAGCTCAATAATAATTAAGGATCTTCTTCCATGTCATCTGGATTGGGAGCCATAATGAAGTGCTTTGGGTATACAAGGTTGTGTGTATATGCATGTATTTCCCAGCGGGCATCGTCACTTTCGTGTGTAATGTAACGTTCACCAATGCGAGTTTCAAATTCTCTAAGGTCAAGCCAAGTCTGATAGTCCTAGGGAAAAAAAAAGATTATGAACCATAAAAGAAACAATACTGTCAACCTTCTTTTTTTTTTTGCTCAGCACCCTAGTCATAAAATTGACAACCCCTACCTCCTAAATACTTGTTATACAATAAGTTCATTTGTAATATTTTAAGTTAGCAATGTTAAAGATAAATACTTCTTCAAATTTAGAGTCTCTCATGAAGGAAGGAACTAGTTTCTAAAATTAAAAAAGAAAACATTGCCTCAGGCTTCTGAGGTGGCTAATAATAACTACTAAAATATTTTGTTGGAGAGGCCTACACCTTACCTCTCAAAATAGGGGAAAGTGCTTAGAATCTGTTATCAGGATAATTTAATAACTGCTGAGACTAAATATGATTATATTTGTTTTGAAGTTATTTCTACCCCTCATTCCTTTAAAATCGTTCTGAAGCTTCTCTCTTTACTCTGAAGTTTGGGGGTATCTTGAGAAATCTATGCAATAGCTTTTGGGGGGAATTAAGCCAAACATTTTAAATGGCATCTCTGATCTCTTCAATGCAAAACCTTTTAGTGGACACTTTAAAAATAAAATATATCTGACAACATAATGTGTCATCCTCACCTTACAGAAAGGTAAAATGAATACTATAAGGCCCTAAGACATGTAGAATCTATTGCTTTTAAGAGTGGTTTCATTAAGACAATCACCATGAACTGCTCAAATGAGAATCGCCGAAGAGAGGTACATTTTTTTTTTTTTGCGAAGAGAGATACTTTTTTTTTTTTACCTGCAGCCAGGGATGACTAAGAGATTTGTCCACACTGTAACGTTTTCTCATCTTCACTTGAAGTAGGTTGTTTATCAAATCAATTGCTAAGGGAAAAGACAAAATTAGATACATGAATTTGAGCGTATGGAGCATCTCAAACCTGTGACTCTGCCTGGAAAGCAGTTCAATCCATAGAAATATAAGGTTGAGGATTTTTGCTTCTCAAGGACATGGCCTTTAAGCTAACATGCTGGTGATCCATAAATATTTACTGAATTCACAGTGTATCTGGTTTATTAAGGAAACAGTATAGAGTACAGGTTAAAAGTACAGACTGGAGCCAGCCTGCTTGAGCTGGCGTTGTTACTACGTGTGACATAGGGTGAGTTACTAAAGTATACTGTGCCTCGGTCAACTGTAAAATGAGGTTGTTGAGAAGATGAAATAAATTTAATACACATAAAGGGCTTAGAATGGTGCTCAGCATATAAATGCTGAGTATTAACTATTATTTTTTAAGATGAATAAGACAGACTCTTATTATAGGCTGATTTTTTTGGTTTCTTTTTTCCCGCCCCAATGATGCCATGTTCTTCTCTAGTCTCGGGCTTGGCCTGGAAAAGTAGCCGAAGCCATTGCCTTGCTTCTATATGGTTACAGTGAGGTGATAACTTATTACCAAAAGTTCATACTTAACAAGTTTTAGCAAACAAGTTCATGGTATTTTGGTGTATGTGGAGAGACCTTGGCATACATATCTTATCTAATTATTTGGAGAAATGGGCCAACTGCAAAACCAAAGCAACCAGGTAACTATACACTGACAACATCCCTATGTAACAATACAGTTGTTACTAAGACATGGATCCAGGGATGAGCCAAATGAATGACTTATACTACACTATTTCTAGTTCTAAATACCACCAAACTAGCAACGATTTTCCATATTTTTGTTTTTGCCCTAATCATTTTTTTCCCATAAGTATTTTAATTATTAACTTCTCTGTATTCTAAATACTTCAGACTTTTATCCATTGTTCCTTAAATGGCGGTCCACTATGTGCATCAGAATCATTCAGTGTATTTATTAAAATGTATTCAGTGTATTTATTCCTGGGCATCAATCCAGCTGGTGAGTCTGAATCTCTGGGATAGAGCCAAGTGGGGTCTTCTCTTTAATAAATTCACCAAGTGATTCTGATTTAAGAGGTCTGCAGACCACACTGTCCAAGGAGCTCTAAGATGACTTTGGCAACATCCCCAAACCCTCATATGTACTTCTTTAGTTAGCTCTGTTCATTACCAAGTAAGCCTACTACTTATATGTTGTTCCTCAAACTTTTCCCAGTTTAATGGGCTATATCCCTATGATTAGGCACTTTTGGGAAAACAAAAAAAAGACCCCCCTGTTCCAAGGGTTAGCTAAGTTCAGGTGGGGATGTTCCCCAGTACTGGTTCTATCAAATGCTATGGGAATGTTAAATAGTGTTTTAAGTGATATATAAAGAACCTAAGTTACAGGTCTCCATTCAAGGAGATCAGAATCTAGTTCTGAAGATAAGTGGTCGTGAAAAGATACGCCCAACTAGTAGCCTAAGTAGATCTTACACAGTTTGGAGGAGGGGTTCAGGGAAGACTTCTCAGATGAGCCACAAGTTAAGGGATCTCTGAAGAACTGGAAGGATTTCAACAGCAAGGAGGAGAAACGGGTAGGCAGGGAAAAGACCTAAGCAAAATGCAGCGAATAGTTTTAAGTACCTTGCGTAGGGCAGTAATGGTGGATGAAGCTAGAAGGCAAACTTGGGCCATATCACAGAGACCTACAGGTGTAGCCTGGTTAGAGGGAGGCTGAGATTAATGTCCGGGAGCAGCGTAAGATGAAAGTAGTGTTTCCTGAAGAAGGATTTGGCAGTGGTGACTGAGAAGGACAGTTAAGCTATTTGAGTAGTTCAAAATGAGGCAGCTGGGGCCTGGATTAGTGCCCTGCCTGCGAACTATAAGGAAGATAAAGAAAAGATAATGTGAAAGGAAGTGTGCTCAAAAAATTGGTGAACAGTTGAATTTGGAAGGTGAATGGGAAATATTAAAAAGAGAAGTCAGAAGAGACAGGGTGATTTGGGATCACAAAGATTTTGACTAAAAGGCACAGACCTAAAACATTTTTTTTTTACCTTCACCAGAAATTTCTCTCCATGGATTTGGTGGGTACATAAATGCAGCATTTTGGATTTGGTCGTTTATATCTTCATCTTCATTAAAAGGAAACGTGCCGCTGAGGCTCACATAGACAATAACTCCCACTGACCACATATCTAGAGAACGATTGTAGCCTTTGCTCCTGAGAACTTCAGGGGCCAAGTATGCAGGAGTTCCTACCACAGATCTCCTGAACGACTTTTCACCAATGATGCGGGCAAAACCAAAGTCACACAGCTTCACCTGGAAATTAAAGGATGATGTTAATTTTATATTATTGATATATGTATCAATCTATATATACATACCTGTCCCTAAATATGATACTGTATCATTTCAACACATTTGCCAACTGTATTATGAATGTCAAGATTATAGATAAGGAAATTGTAAAATACCCTTTTCCCAATATTTAGATACATTTATAACCCTGTGATCCATTACTAACAGTATGAAGAGCTTTGCTAATGCTCATTTCAAAAAACCACTTTTGAATTCTAGCTTCCAGAATGCCAAATACCAGACTGGTGTTATAAGTGCTCAGCGTTTTTGATGAAATGGAGGGTGCTGATCTTTTATCATTTGGCTTTTAGGAGATCACTTTCTATTACCTGTAAGCGGGAATTATATGTTTCACTTTTAAATGCTCAGTGGCCTCACAGTGCCTGGATAGAGGTACTCAAATGTTTGCTGAATGAAAAATAAGTTGTGATATTTAAAAACTTACCCTTTATTTTGCTTAATCCTAGAATCTCTCTTCCCAAGGATACTATATATTGGCAAGTAAATGAAATTGAGGTGTATTAAAGATAAGTATTAATGTGGCCAGTAGAAGAGTCATATTAGAGATTGTTTGAAAGTGTTTTCTATGACTATGGAACAAAATATTGCTAGTTAGATGTTCAGATTTGAAATAAGTTATATCTGGGGGTAGCTGCAGTCACTACCATGCCCCTTTGGGAAGAGAGTTCTGGAAATGTAATAAGATTGGCAGAGCTCAGAATACTTATCTTGCTGCCCATCTTCTACGAGGTTCAAATTTTGGTGATTAATGATACATCCATGCGAACAAGCAAATGCCAAGTACTGTCCAGGGGCAATGCCTTGATTCACAAAATGTCTTCACTAAAAACTTCAAGATAAATTGAGAGGCCTCTACAAACCAGTGGTACAAACAGTGAGTGGAAAGCAAAGACGGACCTTCATACATGTTTTTATGATATTTGTTCTGTGTCATTATTGAATTCAACTACTTCCTCTGAATATTTGAAGAAGAGGATTATTGACCGTGAAGAAATAACTTTTTTCATTAAATGCCATATTTCAGTTAGCATTTTGATAAAGATGACTTGGCATTTTGGCAACTGAATAAAGAAGAGGGGCCATGGCTAGCACTTGACCAAAAAGAAGAGTATCAAGTAAGTGACATTATTTTCCCTTTGTTCCTAATGGAGGTCAGAAAGCTGGAGTTTTAGCCTTATCTGTAGGGGTGTACATCCTTTGTCCATACTCTCTTGAAGATCAAATGAAATAATACATGAAATAATAATTCTTTAAAATATTGCACCAATGCTTATGGAACCTTTTTGACCTCACAAAGATAGAGGATTATTTTTATTCACATAGGCATTACAAAAGGAATATGGTTACTTCCTTAAAAGTAAAAAAGTTGAATAATTTTTCTAAATACATCTTTTTCTTGAAAGAGAATCTGAGTTGTATTTACCAAGTGAAATAGTCATCTGTTGTCCTTATTCTAGCCACTTGTCTAATTGTGTTTTAAATGTACATAAACAATAATTTGGCAACAGATTCTAGCTGATGACAATCATGAGAAATATTCATAGGTACCAACAATATATATTCCTCAGGACAAATGTTTCAGACTTTGGGTTAATAACTATTTTTAGGTTATGAAATAAATTTGGATCAAGATCAACACTTTTTAATGAAATGAAATTTAGCCAAGTAAAAAAATGAATGCATCACACGCAGGAGAGACACACACATACATATCGTAATACGTATGTGAGCACTGGCGGTGATGGGAAATGTCATTCTTCCATAGGTTTTGCTGAAAATGTTTGAAATATAGTACTCTAAAGAGGAAGAAGTGTTGGCTGCCTGCCTCAACCAAAATCGAGTCTTCTCATTTCAGGGTCATCCCTCAGTTTGTTTCATTTCATGGGGAATTTGTCCTGAGCACCAAGCACCAACCAAGGCTGACTCTCCCTACTTCATTCCCAACCCACAGGCAGGGGTGGATTGTGCAAAAAGTGCAAAAAAATTATTCCTTTGAGAACTGGTCTAAAAAGTCTTCATGAAAATAATACAATTAGTAAAATCTGAATTCAGACTACTCAGGTATACATCCTCAATGGCAGTTATAAGGTAGAAACTTTTTTTCTGTAAGATGGTTATGTACTGAACCTACAGCACTGCCTTTCATTACGTGGGTACTTCATAATGTTGTCAGATACTTAAAACCGTACTTTAAAAAGGTTCTGGAGAATATCTCACCTGAGGAAATGGCTCTGCTGATGCGAGTAGCACATTTTCTGGCTTTAAATCACAGTGCACAATATTCTTAAAATGTAGATTCCTTAATGCAACAAGTATCTGTTATTGAAGAAAACAGAATTTTTTTCTATTTCTGGAAAAATCACAGCTAAACACCAACTGGACCCCTTGAGTGGTATAATAATTTTAAAAGTCCACTACAGTTCATCAAGATTTAACTAAAAGTGTTATTCTGTTCTTCAAAGTTAACAATTCCCACAATGTTACAATATGTAAAAGCACTACCATTTCTTGTAGTTTTTATTATTTTCTAGTTTCAAAAAAAGTTAAAATACCTGTGTGACCATGAATTTAGTTATTCGTTCTGGTAGTCGACTTTTCTCACTGGATAGAATCATCTCCAACATATCTCCATGCAGCTTTTCCATTACTACAAAAACTCGTTCTGGGGTTTCAAACATACATTCCAGGTTTACAATCCCAGGATGGTGCAAATTCTGAAGAGTTGCAGGATATTTATGTGACCAACTTGAGTAAAAGTTTTACTGTGCAAATATTAATATCTAACAATGTGCTGCAATTAATTGTATGGAATAACGGCACAGAAAGCAAAAAATAGCTTAGAAAAATAAATAAAAGCAAACAAAATAAAAAGGATCACAGAATTTGATTTTCCAAGTTCTGTACTGGAGAGTGGATGCACTGAAGGGAAAGAATATCTTCCCAGTTTTTCCAATATAAATGCCCTTGTCCATTACTACTTCTTTTCCTTCCTTCTCATCTTTTTAATCTTCTGATAGTACTCTAATTTTATGCTGTCCATGAATAGGTACCAACTGCCAATCAAAGTTTAGCCAATTACACAGAGCTTTGGTTCTTTGGGGCTGTTTGTGAGGGTCTTAGCTCAAACTGGTGGTTTTGTCTTTAAGGTAGTTATTTATCTAAGTCTTGATCTCGTTGTATTATACCTTGATTTGGTCTTCCCTCTTTTAGGCTCAGCATGTCTTTACTACCATCACCCCTTTTTCTTAAGCACTACTAGGTTAACAGGGTTGGAGAAATACAAAGCTGAATGTGATACTGTATCTGCTAATAAAAAAGCAATCTATCTTAACTGATATTAAAAAAACAAAACTTCTTCAAAAGCAATTTGAGAAGTCAGCCATACACAAAAAACATTCAATGGTTCTTTATTTCTGGACATAAATCTAAATTCCTCTGTGTGGATTTTAATATCTTCAGTAGTCTGGTTTCATTCTTATTCAGTCTTAAATATTGGCCCAAGTGATTAAACTTTTTAGTACTTATTAACAGAAACATATTTTTCTTATGCTTTTTTTCCTTACTATGGGTATCTAAGTATGCCAAGAGGGCAAACTTTTTTTCGGCCTATGTGAAGTTGGGCTCCATCTCTAAAATGTGTTTTGAATACACCATCATTTCTCAATTCCCACTGTAATGCCTCCAGTTTAGCTCACGTTACCTCTCTTCCAGACTACTGCAGTAGTTGCCACTGCACTCTATGCAGCACTGCTTATCCCCTGGTACTGTATTACGTGTATATGTGTCTTACTCTGTAGCCTAGTAAGTTCTCTGAGAGCAGAGACTGTGTCTTAGTCACTTTTAGCTCAACTTCTGAATCATGGTTGGTGTTTTAAAAATGTTTAGAAAGTGAATAGCAAATGCAAGATAAATACTGTTTACTAATCAGCTTAAAACAAGTTAATGACATGGTGTTCCAGGTAGCAAAATAAAAAGTGACACAATCTTATAGTAGATACATGAAAGTGAAATACCCCACAGTGGTGGGGCATGATAATGGCAGTAAGCAGAAGATTCAGAACATCATAACTCTGACTGATTTAGAGTTGGAAGTGTGGTTGGCTGTCCCCTATGTTGCAGCTGACTACCTCTTAAGTTTCTTTTTCCCCCCCACCATCCTTGGAAACACATGCATGCACACACAAAAATAGAAGTATGCTGTAACATAAATTCTTTTAACCACTTCTTCTATTTGTTTAAATGTCCTATTTCCTCTAGAGTCTGTTTTGGTAAATTATACTTTCATAGAGAATCATTTTCTCCAGGTTTTCAAGTTTATCTAACAGAGTTACACAAGATAGTATCTTAAGATTCCCTAAGCCCGGTAAGTCAGGTAGGGTTGTTAAAAAAAAAAAAAAAAAAAAAGATTCCCTAAAATTTTTTCAGTATTTGTGATCGTCTCTCCAAAATGTTGTTATATCTTCTTATATTGATTCGGTTGGACACTTATTTTATTGTTATCCACTCCCCGCCCCCGCCCAATAATCAACTTTTGGATTTATTATACTAAATTTATTAATTTCCTTTTTTATCTTTGTTAATTCCTTCTGTTTTCCTCAGGTTGACTGTTCATCCTTCAACTTCTTGAGTTAGACTCTTAATTTATTTATGTTCATTTTTTCTTGATTAAATATTTGAGGTTACCAAGATTTCTGTAAGCAGTAGTCCAAAAGCTCTGATATACAGTATTTCCACAATTATTTTCTAAATACTCCAATCTTGATTTTGCTCTCTGATTCAAGAATTAAGACTCAAAAAAAAATTTTTTTCAGGTGGTGGGAGTTTTTGTTTTCTGATTTTATAATTTATTCCTAGCTTTAGTGCATTAAGACCAAAAAGTACTGTTTATTCTACTGTTTTTTTGAATTAATAGGGTACTTATTTGTTTTTAGGGTACAGTGTTCAACATAAACTGGTGAGATCTACCTTATACTGTTTAGGCCTCCTATGTTCCTTTGTCTATTTCATCTGTCATGGACTACTAATGTGCTCCCTGTATGGTCTCTAGTTTTCCTTTATAGATGTTGTTGATGCCATTTGGTTTAGTGTGATTTGCACTCTTCCACCGTTAAGAGTGCCCTACTTCAATTCACTTCATGTGTTTTCTCTTGAATTAAATCTTATTAGATCATGACTCCCTTGGCTTTCTTCTATTTGAGAGGAACTAGACAGAGGCTGTCACGACTGTAGAGCTCAGAAAGAGCCAGCAAAACCAGTTTTTATTGTGGTGCGTCTTCCTGCATTTGCCTGGTCCATTTCCACTGTTTTTGGAAAAACTTCCACCTATTTTGTAGGGCTGAACTCTTTTCTATTTTTGTTAAAGACAGAGTATGCTTTTCTGTTTATCATTTTTCTTGTAGCTTTTGGGTGATTTCCAAGAAGAGAAGGGGAAAATACTGAATTTATACTACAACAGTCAAACTAGAAATTTTGCTCTTAAGTTTCTGAGAACGTTTTCCCCTTTACATAGGGAGCCATGAGAGTGCTTCACCTTTTCTCCCACTACTCTACTACCCTCTTCAGGCAACAGCAAAAGGACATTTGACATTACTATAGCCCTGTAAAATGAAAGTGAAAAATCCCACAGGCGACAATTATTTAATTCTGAAATATTTTCATTCTGAAAATAACCAGAGGGCTATAATAATAAAGTGTTTACATTGTGTATTATCTGGAAATTCCTAAATTCAGTTATTAAGATTTGCAGTTGCTAACATGTGGGAAAAAAGCTTCAGTATTTAGTACAGAGCTGTGTTTGTGATGTGATCAAAGTAACAAGGAGAATTTTTACGTGGAATCTAAAATACGACACAAATGAACGTATCTACGAAATAGAAACAGACTCACAGACATAGAGAACAGACTTGTGGTTGCCAAGGTGGAGGGCGGGTGGGGGAAGGATGGATTGGGAGCTTGGGATTAGCAGGTGCAAACTAATATATATATAATGGATAAAAAACAAGGTCCTATTGTATAGCATAGGGAACTATATTCAATATCCTGTGATAATGGAAAAGAATATGAAGAATATATATATGCATAACTGAGTCACTTTGCTGTAGAGCAGAAATTAACACAACATTGTAAATCAACTATACTTCAATAAAAATTTTTTAAAATGACAAGGAAAAATCAATCCTTATGAATAAATCCTTAATATTTATTTTTTTGCATACTGATTGGATATTGAGAAAGAGTCCAAAATTAGATATGAAAAAAGATCTCTAACAGTATATTCAAACCCTAATGCAGAGTCTGAATGCTGTTAATATCCTATTTTAAAGGTAGCTTTATAGGAGGAGGCAGCCTTGAAGTGACCACAGGTAGCTTGTAGACCACAATCTTTTGATTATCACTCCTCTGAAAAAAAGTGAGGCAAATGTTACTAAGAGTGACCAATAATGTAATAAATGTAAACTTAATTACATGTTTATAAGTTTCTTACCTTCTTCTCCAAAGAAGCACAAGTTCAATAGGCTGTGTCTTCTTGAACTTCACCCACAAGCAAATGGGGCTCTCACAGCATTAACTATTATATCATCATGATTTCTTAAATACTATGCAAAAGCTACACAATGAATTAATAAATATTTGCATATTATAAATTAATTATATGATATTCAGAAAAATAAAGCTAAATTTTACTCTTCTAGATGACGTCCAAAAGAGATAAAAATGCTAAATAAAAATACACAGTAATTTATTTTATGGGATTTAAGTCATTGCCAATATATCTTTAAAAATATACCTTAATGGACTAAACTATTATAATGAAACGTGGTGGTAGAAGTATCAAAGTATTTTGAGCTCATGGAGTGATGAATTAAGAATGAAATTTGAGTTTTTTTAGTTTAAGATTTTCCTTAGGAAAATGTGTTCTAAACAAACTACTACCATAATGGCAGTCCTTGTAACTCCTAGATTATTGTAACCTAATGTTGCCTTTAAAAAAAAAAAAAACTTAGGGAGTTAATTCAGATGCTCACCAGCCTCTCACTGAGCCAAAAGGTCATAAAATGAGAACGAAGAAAAATGAGAACAAAGAAAACAAAAACCAAAATCTTATCAGCACACTAACTAGACTTGGATTTAAAAGCTCATAAATCAAAAATTAAAACCAATACAAAGCAACTTTTGGGGGATTTTTTTACCTGTAAAATAGCCACTTCATTACGGAGCTGACTCTCCTGTTTTGTGGGGAATCTCATCTTATCAATTACTTTAATAGCCACATCCCTTCCAGTCTTTCTGTGTTTTCCTATTTTTAAAAAAAGTACAGAAAAGAAAGAAGACACAAATTGACATCCCACATACAATACAAAAGCTTTATCAGGAAGTTATCCACAAACTGCAATTCATATGTATGTATTTTTGTATTTCTTTTTTTCAGCTCATTTTGTTCTTTCTCCATCACTAACCTTTAATTTTAAGAAATAAATTATATTTTCCCTTATAGTAATTGCCCCTAATAAAGGCTGTTTCATTATTTGAAACAGCAGGAAATTTGAATGAACCTGTTTGCTGAAAAATAATCCACTTTATTAAAGAAATGATAGTTAAATATGTGACTTAGTCTTTAAAAATTCTGTCAAGATAGAAACATCGTACCAATTCATTAATTTTATTCTAGGTTTACTGGATCAGCACAGAGTGACTTAACTATACAGCCTTCAGGCAGAAAGGCCAACTAGTCTCAGCAAGGAATGAAAGGGTTTAACATTACTTTCCTTTTATACCTTGTTTCATAGCTTATAAAGTACTTTTATATATATTAGGTTTAATGAATATTAAAAATCCTGTGAACTATGCAGGTCAGGTTTTATTAGCTCCATTAAACTGATGAAGATACTGAGGCACAGTGAGGTTAAATGACTTTGCCAGTGGAAGTCACAGAGCTGGATAAGATTCCATGTCTTCAGACCTGATACCATTCATGCCAATAGTAGACAAACGGTGCCATTTGTGTGAGAAAACCAGTGGGGCATATACTTCAATAAACAAACTTTCATAGTCCAACATAAACTTCAAACCATTTATTTTTCCCAAACATCTTTATGTGTAATCTACAAGAAAAGATAAAGACTATTGTGAATTTTCTTATTCTGTTACTTTTTAAAGTTCTTAGTTTAAATTAAGGAATTAATACTCAGTTATAGTGAAAAGGGCTTAGCTAAATGTATGTAGGTTAACCTTTGAGAAAAACACCACTTGACGAAACTGTGACAAGATGTTAACAGCTGGTAGATGTTTTTAAATTTCATAATTTTTCTATGTTATCTACAATATGGAAAAGGCTGTAGTTGCTTACCTCCATAGACGATACCAAATTGGCCTGAACCAAGCACCTCATCTGCAAAGATCTGGTAAACGGTACTGATGTCCTATTTAGGGAAAAAGTAAGCAGTGTTATTACCTCTATGAAATAATGTCAACATCTCAGACTCTTTTCATTCAAATATTTAAATACATTTTAGTTTTTATGATTGACAGAACTAATTTTCACAAAATATTTTATGAAATATAGGCAGGCTTTCTATGTCCTAAAAAAGCCCAACTTTAATACAATGACTCAATGCACAACTATAATGTATTCTGTAAGAAGACCCTTGGGAGAAAAATGCTTTGAATTAAAAAATATATTTATTGGGCTTCCCTGGTGGCGCAGTGGTTGAGAATCCGCCTGCCAATGCAGGGGACACAGGTTCAAGCCCTGGACCAGGAAGATCTCACATGCCGCAGAGCAGCTAAGCCCGTGAGCCACAACTACTGACCCTGCACTCTAGAGCCTGCAAGCCAAAACTACTGAGCCCACGAGCCACAACTACTGAAGCCCGTGTGCCTAGAGCCTGTGCTCTGCAACAAGAGCCGCAACGAGAAGCCTGCGCACTGCAACGAACAGTCCCTGCTCGTCGCAACTAGAGAAAGCGGCACACAGCAACGAAGAACCAAAGCAGCCAAAATATATATATATTTATTTATTTATTTAAGTAGTGATCTATAAAAAGTAAATTAACATAAAAAATTAAGAACAAAGTTTTACCTACTTTACCATTAAAGAGATTTGCTATCTTTGATTTGAAAGAAAAACTCAAAGGTTCATATTATTGAGATCAGGCTAATTTTAAAGACTGATGAAAAGAGTATGTGTAGCTCAAATCCACTCCTCTATCTCCTCCCTTCCGCCCCTCCCTTCCATCCTTTTTCTTCGCTAGTGGTTGTCGCTGTCAGAGAGCTCCTGGAAGGCGCTTGGCAACGCTCCCCACAGGTCTTCAGTCAAGGTCTGTCTTTTGTTTGGGTATGTGCTACAGTCTCCATGAAGCCAGGGACTACACCTGTCTCGTTCGGTGTTACATTCCCAGACAGTGTGGGTCTCACGGCAGTCACGTGACTGGATAAACCAAGTCTCCTAGGCCTCATTCCCTCATTGGTAAAGTGGATATAATAACATCTATCTCACTGGATTTTTAAGTGAATTAAATGAGAATATATACAAAGTGTCAAATCCAGTGCCTGGCATATAAAAATCAGTAATTCTGGGCTTCCCTGGTGGTGCAGTGGTTGAGAGTCCGCCTGCCGATGCTGGGGACACAGGTTCGTGCCCCGGTCCGGGAAGATCCCACAGGCCACGGAGCGGCTGGGCCCGTGAGCCATGGCCGCTGAGCCTGTGCGTCCGGAGCCTGTGCTCCGCAACGGGAGAGGCCACAATAGTGAGAGGCCCGCGTACCGCAAAAAAAGAAAAAAAGTAATTCCACAAATCCTAATTTCTGTTTAAATTAGGTAATCGTAAGTAAGCTGAATTCTCTGGGACTGGTCTTCTTATCTGTAAAACTGAAATGAGAAAACGTCTTTCTCTCCCCAATAATCTGGTACCTATTCTACCTACCCCTAGGACAAGAGAGACACGGATTAAATCTCACTGAAACCCTCTATCTCTCATAGCACTACTGGATATCAGTCTTCACTGCAATCTTAGAAAATCCAACAACATTTACATGTTATAGAGCAATAACAGCTAGATGCCCCAGTTAAAGAATAAGAGATTTTATGAGAGAAATTTATATATAGCTAATGAACAATCTTCTGACTTCTTTTTCTAGGCTATTTTCTTTCTAATCCAGGGGTTGGCATACTATGGCTTGTGGGCCAAATCCAGCCTGCTGCCTCTTTTTGTACAGCCCCTGAACTAAAAGCAGTTTTAATTTTTTTTAACAGTTTTAATTTTTAAATGGTTAAAAAACATCAAAATAATAATGTCTTGTGAAACATGAAATTATATGAAATTCAAATATATGTGACCACAAATAAAGTTTTACTGGAAAACAGCCATGCTTATTGCTTTAAGTATTGCCTACGGCTTTCTCATGACAACGGCCAAGTTGAGTTCATAACTGTATATGGTCTGCAAGGCCTAAAATATTTACTTCTATCCCTTTATAGAAAGTACGCTGATCCGTACTGTAATCCCCCACATGTACCTACATACACCAGCTGAAGTGAGTCTTGACTCTTCCTTAAAATCCTGCATTTCCTGCTTCTCTGTACTTGCATGAAATGTTCCCCCAACCATATCCTCTCAACACTTGTGTCAAAACTCTTTTCCATCCTCTTAGGCATATTTCAAGTTGTACTTCCTTTGAGAAGCTTTCCCGGCTCTGACCCAGAAAGAAGTAGCCTCTCCCTTCTCTTTGAACTAGTCTATCACTTTGTGATATTCTAATGTCACTTAAAAAAAGTTAACTTTATTTTCATAATTTAAAAGGAAACTGCCTCAGTTTCCTTCATAAAGCAGAACTCCTCAGGGAAGTTATCACCCACACAGCCTAGCCTAGTGTCTTTAGGCAAACTGCGCAACACTTTGGGCTATAAACTTATTTTCCTAATAAGATTTTCACATTTTATTTTCCTTAATCACCCAATTGCATATTTTAGCTGTAATGTTTACTCACCACATTCTCCTGGATCTGACAATTAGATACAGAGATACTGGTAGACAAATCTTCTGTAAAATATAAGAATGATGTATGGAAAAAAAACCTGTTAGTCCATAACTTAGTAATAATAGTTACTGACATGTGAATGCTCACAATATACTAAATTTTAAAAACTAGCTAACATACACTTAATATAATTACATTCATTAAAACAAAATTAAAAAAACAATTTATCCATATACAATACTAATCCATCAACAGGAAACTGGTTAAATAAAATATGATACGTCCATACAAAAGAATACTATCTAAACATTTAAGGATGTAGGGCTATAAGAACTGAGTCAGAAAGCTATTTATGATATTATTAAGTTAAAAAGGCAGTGTAGTGGCATTTGAATCGAAAACAAACAAAATATGATTACTTCTGGTGAGTGAGAGAGGTGGGGTTGAGGAACAAAGATTTAATCTTTATACACTTTTAGACTGCTTGCATTTTAAAAAATGCATAAAAAGTATTACTGTCATAATAAAAAATAAAAACATATCTATATACTGACATTGAAATATATCTGATATAAAATAGTTGATGAAACCAAGTTGTAAAGATCACACATCTTTTACGACAAAAATGTATAATACATTTTTGTGTGAAAATAAAATTGTAACAACGTAGTATAGACTCCCCTCCCCACAAACCATCCCCAAATCAAGACATATACACCAAACTATTAATAATGGTTTTCTGAGGGGGGAGATACATGATTGGGAATAGGGGCATGTGTCACATGTGTATACGGAGGAATTTCTCATATTACATATTTCTATAAAGTTTAAATGTCTGTATTACTTTGGTAAACAAAGGAAGAAACTGACAAGAAAAAGGAAAAAGGGAAATTTGGAAAGTAAGCAAGAGACTAGTTGTCAAAAATCTAGAATCTCAGTGACAACTCAAAGATATGAAATTTCCTTCATAATCCCAAATATAAAAATGTAAAACTTCATTAAGAAGGAAATATAAGCAACTACACATCAAAAATAAGTAAGATGACTGTGGAAAAACTCCATTTTAAAATATTAGGCCAATTTTAAAATATTTTTAAAAATCCAAAAATTAAATATTAATGAAACAGACATAAAAGGCACAGCATCAACTAAATTAATGAGCCTAAAACTCTGCTTTTCAGTAGTTCCAGTTTCCTAGTTTAAGTCAATATTTTATTTTTTTTCGAAGGCCTCCACTGTCTAACTTCACCCAGTTTTAATTTCTGTTGCTTCCCAGGAGAACTCTACTCTAGCCACGTTACAAGGACAGCGGCAGCAGCAACACAGTAATAGTTTCACTAATGGGTCAGGAATGATGCGAAGTGCATCATATGCATTTATTATCATTTCCCTTTCAGATTAGAGAACAGAAGAGGCCAAGATCATGAAGCTAGTAAAGCAGCAGAACTGGGCTTTCATCCTCCAGAGTTCTCACTCTTAGCCCTTCTGCAACCTGTTTTTAGGGACTCTTAACCCTAGGGAAGAGGTCCATGGATGGGCTTGAGAAGGTCCCTAAATCCAGTTATATATAAAATTTGTGTGTTATGTGCCCGCATTATTTTCTGGGGGAAAAGGTCCATGGTTTTAATTAGAATATTAGACAGTTCTGTCTAAAATCCCCTCAAATTTAAGAAGCACTGTGGATATCCATTTATTCAACCTTTAGGAATCAACATTCAACACCAAGCATTTTCATGGTCATTACCCTCATCCCTTTGATCACACCTGTCTCCTCAACACCAGTGACACCCCCTCCACCCCTCCCAGGTTAGCTCTGCCTATCCTAACTTACTTGAGATCCAAGGTCAAGGTTCAAATCAGGCTCCGCTATCATGAAGTCTCTGCTTACTCTTCCTATCCATATCTGAGTTCCTCGAGAAATGCACTACTCATTTTTGCACTCTACTGCTTTATGCTACCATCTAACACTTATATACGTTATGTCCTATTTCCCTTAGTAGCTTTTAAATTTTCTGTGTTTCTTTCGTATTCTAGCTCAGGGCGTAGCATAATGCCGAGAACAGGCATACCAAGTAGCATAGCTGAACTGAAATAAAGAACATTTAGAAACTGGTTGAGGGAACTCCCTGGAGGTCCAGTGGTTAAGACTCAGCACTTTCACTGCCGGAGCCTGGGTTCAATCCCTGGTCGGGGAACTAAGATCCCGCAAGCTGTGCAGCGCAGCCAAAAAAGAAGAAAAAAAGAAAATGGTTGATACCTCTTTCAATTTAAATATTATTTGTCTAATGAATGAATGATGTTTCCCCATAAACAAAATAATGCCAATGGAAGGGAAAGTGACATTTTACTATGGCTTTCTGATTAAGTGTTCACTTGAACCTTTATCAAATTTAGGTTTTACTTTATAAATTTTGTTAGTGCAAAGGACATGTGTTTCAATATTTTTTTAATGTTTCTGAATGTTTTAATTCAGTTAAAAGAAATACAGCATTTCTGACTTCACAGATTTCCTATGTGAACTGTAACACTTTATAGCCTGAAAATCCCACCATGAAGCAAAATACTAATACTAGTAGTTTACTCAACACCTTATGGTTTTCTTTCATTTAATGCTGACAACCCTATAAAGTAGGTACTATTACAGAGAACGAAAGTACTTGCTAAGATCACATAACAGGTTGGCAGAACCAGAATTTAAATGTAGTGACACTGACTCTGGAACCTAGCTCTGGGGATTGTATACATATACTATAACCAACATAATTTTATAAAGGAATTAACTAATGGTATTGGTTACTAAAAATGAAGCTTAAAATGAGCATTAAAAATAAATACAGAAACACAACTACACCCACAAAATGCTTAAGAACCAAAGGGGGAAAAAAGCCATCAACAAGCTTATTGCTTACTGTGATCTTTCCCTTGCCCTGGAGAAGTACAAACACTTGCTTGAGGGGTAACAGGCATGAGAGCTTGGCGAATTGCTTTTTCCCAGCTCTGTGCTACGTCAAGTCCCACTCCAGTGGCAGCAAGAACAGGATTGTGAGAGCTGTCCCCACTGTTCTCGCCAACAAAGTATACCATAGTATCAGTGATGATTTCAAAACAGTGTGGGTTGCTGCCTTGTGAAATGTTCGTGAAATCTTGTGGGGAAGATATGCGAAGAATCTCTGAAAGTGGAATTTCCTGAAGCAAAAATTAAGCATTATAAAATATGAATACATCTTTTTTTAATTTTCAAATACACTAAACATCAAAGATATGTGTTTCTAGTGAATACCATTAAGACAAACACAAGTACGTGACACATGGGACATACAGTCAAGTCTTAATGATGGTATCTGCTTTGAATGATCTGCATGTCCATCAACGCCAGAGGCAGAGCATGGGGTGTAATAATCAAGCTAGGGATTCAGGCCTGTAGCAGATCATTAGAATGAAAGGAAGGAAAGGATTTAGGAGGGCAATTGCCACTACACTTGTCATTTCCCAGTTTTCATTGAATCAACTCAACAGCTACTACTCTACTGGCTATCTGCAAGATACAGCCCCAAAGGAGTATGAAACAGAAATAACAGCAGCAAAAGAAGAATGTTAGTGTTAAGTTATTCAAGCACTCCATTTTGGTTCTGTCTATAACTGTAACAATCATTTATGTTTAGTCCCCTTCCTAAAGCAAAAAACTTATTTAAAAAAACCCAACCAGTTCAAAGCTATTCACTAGTTTCTATACTTTTTCTTACTGATACAACTGCTACACTGACAATTTTGTTGGGTGTCAGTCTGTGACACGGCAAAATGTGAAGCAAGTCAAGCAAAGAGGACTATACAAAGGAAAAGAAGAGCCAAAGGAAGCATCTAAGAACTGGGGTCTAAGGTAAAATGGAAGATGGGAGAAATGCCGAATACCACATTTGCCTCTTCTGGACCAGCAATGATCATGGGACTTTCTTAACAGTCTAATCTAAATCATAGTATAGTCATCCCTCAGTGTGCAAGGGGGATTGGTGCCAGGACTCCCCGTGGATACCAAAATCCACAGATGCTCAAGTCCATTGTATAAAATGGTTAGGCATCCACAGATATGGAGGACCATTTGGTACCCAGAAGATAAGCAGCAGCAACCTGACAGGACAAAAACAAACACGCAACAAAAACAACCTTTGGTAGCAGGGCTGTTATGGGGGGTGAAATGGAGGGGTAGAGGACAGTTGCTTCAACAAGGAACTTAACAGTGACTTCTATAAACTACATTAGGAACAGTTGTAATAGGTATAAGCCAATATAACAATTAATAAATATTATTTGGATATATTTGGAAAACATATTTTAATGTACGTATTTTTTTAAAGATGTGAAATCTTTACCTTATAATACTTTGATCCCGATTCGTTTTGAAACAATGTTAGACATTTGCTGTCCAGTCTCCAATAATGCCTCTTTCTCTATAAAGAGCATAAAACTGTGAGGTTCAAAAGTAATGATTCCTCCAAAGTGCCTGAACTTTCCTTTCCCTTTCATTTCTATCCATAAGTTTGTACTTTTGAATAGGTTTATAATTCGTGCGGTTCAAAATTCGGAGAATTAAAAGGATATATAGTGAAAATTATACTTGCATCATCACTCCTATCTCACTCCCACCCTTACTCCAGGCAAGCAATGTTATTAGGTTTTGGGGATTCCTTTGCAAGAATCTTATGCGTGCATACACAGATACATATGTATTGCACACACACAGATATGTAATTTACCTATAGGTTAAATATCTAAAGGTTGGCTTACTGGGTCAAAAGATACATGCACATGTCATTTTACTTGACAGTGTTGAATTATCTGGCACAAGATTTGATCGAATTTACAGTCTCATCAGCAAACATGCCTAACTTGCTCAAACCTTCACTAATGCAGCATGTTACTAGACCTTTTGATCTTTTGCTACAGTGCTAAATAAAAATTGGTATTTTGGTAAAATTTTAAATTGTATTTTTTATTAAAAACGAGATCAAGATCTTACATTTAAAAGTCATTTGTATTTCCTTGTCTGTGAATGTTCATATTCATTGCCCATTTTTCTACTGTATTCTGGTCTTTTTTTCCACTTGTTTAGAATATGAGTTGAAAATACTTTTTCCAGTTTGTCATTTGTCTTTGCTTTTGTTCTTTGCCATGCAGAATTTTTTTTTTTACATATGTCTTTAAATCATTTTTTAAAATTAATACTTTACTTTTTTGGAGCAGTTTAAGGTTCACAGCAAATTAAGGGGAAGATACAGAGATTTCCAATATACTCCCTTGTCCCAATGCATGTGTAACCCTCCTCATCATGAACACCCCTCATCAGAGTGGCACATTTGTTACAACTGATAAACCTACACTGACACATCATAATCACAAAAGTCCAGTTTATATTATGGTTCACTCTTGGTATTGTACATTCTATGGGTTTGGACAAATGCATAATGACATGTATCTATCATCATGGCATCATATAGAGTATTCTCACTGCCCTAAAAATTCTGTGTTATGCCTATTCATACTTACAAGTCTCCACCCCTAACTGTGATCTTTTTACTGCCTCCATAGTTTTGCCTTTTCTAGAATGAATATCATGTGGTTGGAATCATACAGTACGTAATCTTTTTACATTGGCTTCTTTCACTTAGTAATATACATTAAAGATTCCTCCATGTCTTTTCATGGCTTGATAGCTCATTCATTGCTTTTTAGTGCTGAATAATATTCCATTGTCTGGATGTACCACAGTTTATTTATCCACTTACCTACTGAAGGACATTTATTACTTCCAGGTTTTTGGCAATTATTAATAAAGCTACTATAAATATCCATATGCAGGTTTCTGTATGAACATAAGTTTTTATCTCCTTTGGGTAAACAGCAAAGAGTACAACATATGGATCACATGGTAAAAGCATTTTAGTTTTGTAAGAAACTGTCAAACTGTCTTCAAAAGTCGGCAATACCATTTTTGTGTTCCTACTAGCAGTCAAAGAAAGTTCCCGTTGCTCTAATCTTGCCAGAATTTAGTGTTCTCAGTGTTTAGGTTTTTGGCTATTCTAACAGGTGTGTGGTATGTCACTGTTTTAATTTGCATTTAATTTGCCTGATGACATATGATGTGGAGCATCTTTTCATATTCTTATTTGCCATCTAAGTATCTTCTTTGGTGAGGTACGTGTTAAGGTCTTCGGCACACTTTTTAATCAGGTTATTTGTTTTCTTACTGTTGAATTTTAAGAGTTTTTTGTATATTTTGGAGAACAGTCTTTTATCAGATGTCTCTTTTGCAAATATTTTCTCCAAGTCTGTGGCTTGTCTTCTCAATCTTTTAACATTGTCTTTTGCCAAGCAGAAGTTTTTTATTTTAATGAATCCAGTGTTATCAATTCTTTCTTTCATAGATTGTGCATTTGGTGTTATACCACCAGACCCGCTTTGAATCTCTACTGCTCTACCAGTTTATAAAAATAGTACATTAAATATTCCACCTTTGAAATACTCTTTACAAATGTAATGATAGTTCCAGTACTATGATGTCTTAATATATATCTCATTCTCATTTTGATTTTAAAAATGCACAAAATAAAGCACATAACAAAGTTTCACTACCATAATAAAATGCCTGTGATTACTGACCAGGGTGTCCCTGCTGGTGTAATGGACCATCCACCCTTCCTTCACCATCGTGCTGCTCTTCCTCTTTGTGTGCTTGATGGATTGTACGACCCTCATTAGCGGAATATTATTGCTTGTTGATGGACTAAAAAATATTTTAAATTTATGACAAATATTTACAACTTCAACTTAAAAAATCATAAATACTGTAAGCTCATCAAGCCCTTTTAAAGATAATTAAGCTAAAATTCTTCAAAATATCTTAGGAAGATAAACAATGGCTTAAGAAGAAGAAAATAAATTAATCCTGTTATGATGATACATAGTTAATTTACAAAAGACTAAGGTAATACTGTAAGTCATCATTATTTGTCATCACATTTTTTTGGAGGGTCACAAAACATAAGAAAACAATGAGGGACTTCTCTGATGGCACAGTGGTTAAGAATCCGCCTGCCAATGCAGGGGACACGGGGTCAATCCCTGGTCTGGGAAGATCCCACATGCCGCGGAGCACCTAAGCCCATGCACTACAATTACTGAGCCTGCGCTCTAGAGCCTGCAAGCCACAACTACTGAGCCCATGCACAACTACTGAAGCCTGCACGCCTAGAGCCCATGCTCTGCAACAAGAGAAGCCACCGCAGTGAGAAGCCTGCATACTGCAATGAAGAGTAGCCCCGGCTCACCGCAACTAGAGGAAGCCTGCACACAGCAACGAAGACCCAACACAGCCAAAAATAAATAAATTTATTAAAAAAAGAAAAGAAAACAATGAATAGAGCAGAAAGAATCCTCCCCATTTGGAAAATCTGGAGCCTGGGAGAGGGTCTCATTTGGGATTGCTGCTAGAAATCTTCCTACCCTAGGCAGCATGATAAATTTTATCACAAAGTAGTATATCCTATAGGCTGTATCTATAAAAAACTGAATTTCTATAAACATAGGAAGATATTTAAGTCTTATAATCTGGTAGCATTTTTACAGAGTGCTAATAGATTAATTGTAATATGAAAACTGTCCCCAAATTCATCACCATCATCTTTGTGCAACATTCTCAGATATAGATTCTTACTGGTGTTTCCAACATCAGGTAATCTGCCTGTGTGAAGAAATTGGTTGCTTCAACTGATGGTTCAATTTTGGCACTTTGTGGTGGATGCTCTACAGCTAGATATCATATCTAGACTCTATTTAAATAAAGCATTCTCCTCTTTAAGAAAACAGGATTCTCATACCTTCCCATCTTGAGTGGATAGCAAGAGTAATACAATTTATTTCAGAAAAATACTGTGGTACATGTAAAAGTATTAGGCACAATTTAACCAATTTTAAATTACATTTTAGGTCCCACTTAAAGAGATGTGGCTTGTTCTTTCTTAACAGAGCTCTTGGACTGACCCTGCATTTGGAAGTAGCTTGCAATCCTTACACACACGTTACCTGATTGTTTTAACAGCTTCTTCATCTCTTTCCACATCAAGATCAGATGGATCCAGGAAGAACATTTTATCTTCTGGGGGAGATGGTTCCTCTGTGTCATCCAAGCCCCGACTACCATCACTGTTCATGTCACTACTGTCAATATCCATTGGTATATCTGTATCTGTTCCCAGAGTAGAAGGTTCTGGCAAAGTTTTAAATGAATTCAGAATTTTATATTAATGGAATATCAATACACCTAAACAGAGACAGTGTATTAAATGTGAAAAAAAGTTTTAAAATTCTTAAATGAAAATATAGAAAAATATTTTTATGATTCAGGATAAAGAAATATTTCTTAGGACAATATAAAATGTACAAACCATAAGGCAGAAAATTAATTTGATTGCATTATAATTTTAAATTCTGACATGCCGAAAGATACTAGAAGCAAAGTAAAAGATTAGCTAACACTATTACACATCTAGTCAATTGATTTTCTGCAAGGGTCTAAGACAATACAATGAAGAAAGAATAAATAGTCTGTTCAATATATGGTGCTAGGACAACTGGACATCTACATGCAAAAAAAATGAAATTGGAATTCTTCCTTAAACCAATTATAAAAATTAACTTAAAGTGGATCACAGACCTAAATGTAAGAGCTTAATCTATAAAACTCTTAGAAGAAAACATAGGAGTAATCTTTGTGACCTTGAGTTAGGCAAAGCCTTCTTAGATATACTACCAAAAACCTAAGTGACAAAAGAAAAAAATAAATAAATTGGACTTCATCAAAATTAAAAACTTCTCTGCTGCAAATGATACCTCAAGAAAGTGAAAAGACAGCACACAGTGTGGGAGAAATCATTTTCAAATCATATATCAAATAAGGGACGTGTATCCAGAATACTTAAAGAACTCTTACAACTCAATAATAAAAAGATAAGTAACCTAGTTAAATGAGCAAAGGACGAGAATAGATATTTCTCCAAAGCAGATGTAAAAATGACCAATAAGTATATAAAAAGATATGCAATATCTGGGAAATGCAAATCAAAACAACAATGAGACATCACTCCATACTCACTAGGATGGCAATAATCAAAATGACAGACAATAACAAGTGGTGCAGGATACACAGAAATTAGAATCCTCATACACTGCTGGTGATAATGTAAAATGGTACAGCTGCTTTGGAAAACAGTTTGGCAGTCTTCAAAATGTTATACACAGGGTTACCATATGACTCTACAATTCCACTACTGGCTATCTACCCAAGTGAAAGGAAAACATACGTACTCATCAGTACTCAAGTGTTCATAGAAGCATTGTTCATAATAGCTCCAAAGGAGATACAACTCAAAGGACCATCGACTGACTGGTGAATGGATAAATAAAATGTAGTCTATTCATGCAGAGGAATATTATTCATCAATAAAAAAAGAATGAAGTATTGATACATGTTACATGGATGAACCTTGAAAACATTATGCTAAATGAAAGAAACCAGTCACAAAAGACTACACATTGTTTGATTCTATTTATATGAAATGTCTAGAATAGACAAACCCATAGAGATAAAAGCTGATTTAGTGGTTGCCAGGGCTAATGGGGAAGAGTGGATAGGAAGTGACTACTAATAGGTATGGAGTTATTTTCAGGATGATGAAAATGTTCTAAAATTAGATTGTAGTGATGGCTGCATAACTGTGAATAAACTAAATGTGTGAACTGTAAGGTATACAAATCATATCTCAATAAAGCTGACAAAGAATTAGCAGAATATATAGCATATGAACAGGTAACTTATAGGGTAAAAACGCATAATTAACCAGTAAACATCTGAAAGATGCTCAAACTCATTAATATAAAGACAAACGCACATTAAAATAAATAAAATAGTATTTCATATCCATTTGTCAAAAGGTAGAGAAGTACAAAAATACCTGAAATAGATAAATCTAGAAAAGACTTTAATCATTGAAAAACTGCATCAATTCCAAGCAACTGAAATGAGAAAACCAATCATGCTCTGTCAATGGTGTTAAATAGCAACCACAGAAAACATGCCGTAAGAGAAAATGTTAAATTCTTAAGGAGTTTAATTTCCACTCCTTATGCTTTTCTTCTACAGAACTACTTACATTCAATTTTTACTAGTCATGTAAATGTTACGGAAAAATTATGCTGAAAGTTTAGAGTCATTACTCCTTCCTTCCAAAAACGGTAATCACTTTGCATGATATAATATTGAAAGGAGAAAACAAACAAACGAAACAAAAACAAAAAAAAATGGTAAAAAGCAAAAATGTTTCGCTAATGATTATTTGATGGAGAAAGAGAAAGTGAGACAGTACATTAAGTTCTAAAAGACTATGGACTAAGAAACCAGACCATATGGGTTCAAATCCCAACTCTACCACTTATTGGTTGTATTTTTGGGCAAGTTATTTAATTTAATGTTTTTGTGTCTAAGTTTACTCATCTGTAAGTCCTTATCTCAAAAGGTTGTTCTTAGGTTTAAATGTCAATATATGTAAAGAGTTTAGAACAGTGCCTGGCATACAGTAAGCAGTCAAATACTAGAAATATGAAATAGTTCTAAGAACAGCAGGGTTATAAAATAAGTATTAAAGATAAAAGAGGATATGCAGCACCACTGGCCACACTAGACTACAGAGTGGTAGGTGGTTAAAGGTAAGACGGAAAGGTATAATTAAAAGTATACTGTTACTGATCTCCGTATTTTGCTTGATTATTAAATCAGAAAAAAGTCAAAGTTAAAAAACAAAGTAAGCAAAATAAAATATGCAAATATAACCTTATACAAAGATAATACACAAAAGAATTGTGATCTTTTCTGGAAATTAAGAAAAGGACTTTTACCTCCATTGAAAGTAACCTCTCCAAGGCAGTCTCTCGGTACTTTTGATGCACATCGTTTATGGCAGTTGAATTTACAATCTAAAATAAAATATTCACCTTATTAATTTATATAAAAATGTCAGGCAGTATCAGAATATGGTTAAAGACTTTCTTTACTCACACACAGAGTATTATTAATAATGATGATGAAATAATAAAGATTTCCTCTACTAAGAACTCAGGCTTTGGATTAAAGGTCTGGTTTCAAATTCTGACACTACCTCTTAAACAGTTGTTAAATCCCTCAGGGCTCAGTTTCTATATCTGTAAAATGAAGTTTATACTACTTGTATAACACTTTGCCAAAATGTTGCTGCAGCTCCATGTTTCCTTCCCTTACCTCACATTCTTCTTTCCACATACCCCTTAAGAGTTTCTCAGGCTGATTAAATTCCTTTCCAACATATGTCAGGCACTTACTTTCAATTCCTAATTATTAGGACCTGGTGCACATGCAGAAAAGGGATTGCAATTCTACAACCATTTATTAGGAATTAGTAAGGGCTTTCCCATACAACCCTGTAAGGAAGGCCTGAGCTTCTCATGCACAAGGTCTCTCACCTGCATTACAAAATGGCTCTGTTCAGCCTGCAAGAACCTCAGAGCTGATTGCATTGCAGATCAGTGTCAGATCCCAACTGTACCATACTACTGTGTAACTCAGTGGTCCCCAACTGTGGCCATCAGACCAGCAGTAGCAGCATCATTTGAGAACTTGTTAGAAACGCATGTTCTTGGGCCCTACCCCTAACATCTGTAACTCTGGGAGTGGGGCTGAGAAATGTGTGCTTTAATGACTTCTTTAGTTAATGCTAAAATTGAGACCCACTGCTGTAACTACTGTCTAACACAACCTTCGAAATACTTCTACCAACAATGAATGGGTAAAAATAATTTCAAGTCCTGCTTTAGAATAATTCTGTAACCCCTGTGATTCAAGAAAATTCTGGGAATCATGCCAATAGCACAGGGCAAAGGTCATTACAAGAAAAAGCACCATGAAATTAATATTTTGGTGGAGGATAAAACTTGCATTATATAGTAATGTCTTTAAAAATAAGAGACCCTAAGAAATTCATATATGATATTAATATCTTGCATATATCTTAAATAATTAGTTTTTTATCTCATGAGATTTGCAAATTCTGAAAATAACAAGGTTTCCCTTTCCCTTTGAAATATACAGCCAAATTTGTGGCCCACCTGCAGCCAAGTATGTAGGTTCTAATGACAGGCATTTATACTTCTCCATATTCCTACCTATGTTTTTATTAATTAGTTTATGCTTTCTTTTATTCTATATATGCTTATATAAGCTGCCTTGAAATTTTAACATAACAAAGTAGAAAATAAACAGATGAATGAATAAATGAACTGCTGTTCTTAGAATTGTATGTTTTCTTAAACGTTCCAGCATAACTGTTTTATCTTAACTACTTTTTTTTTCTTAGCTTGACAAGTGAATGAAAATGACTACTTTACTTTATAAGTATCTTAATTCATATTATAAAAATACAAGGATCCCTAAATTAAATTATGATTTTTTCATAGATAACTAAAATACTTAAAGAGAAATATAACCTGATACTTTCTGAACCAATATAAGCATAAAACATTATTCTTTTAGAGCTCTAAGAAGTTAAACTAATAACCCAGTGGTAGAGTTCACTGATTTTATTTCAAAATTCATTAATCTACATATTTATTTTAGTTCCTTTATAAAATACTGTATTTTTTTGCATGTGGTTTTAGAATGTTTCTGTTCTGCTCAGCAGAACGGTGTTATTTACTACCTTTACTAAAATTATCTGCTGGCTAGAATTTGTACATCTGTTCTTAATGTTCTTTCCCAAAACATTCCTTAGTGGCTGCTTGCCAATCCACTTTAGTGTTGATATTTTAAAGTATTAATTTATATTTTAACTCATATTCAAAAGTAAGCTGTTGAAATAAAATTTCAACATTTAATTAAGCCTGCCTGATGGTTATTAAATATTGGCAACAAATGTACAACCTATTCTCTATTTGATACTATCCTATGTAGCCATATATTGCCAAGAAAAGTTTTCTTATATATTTAAGTTAAATTTACATATAATTATTTGATTCAACATTGTAAACAGGATTTATTGTTGCAAAGATCTCAACTGTAATGTTTTACCTAGATAAAAGTAGGTAATTCAATTCCACAAATAGTTCTATATAAAAAGTATAGTATCAAGAACTATTAAAATAATCACATGAAAAATAAGTACATAAGATTATAGACAAATTAGTTATGTCTTATCCTGGCTCAATGCCTTAAAACATATTTGAACTCTATTTTGGTTTCACATAATTGTGTAGCACTGTTGAGAAGAAGATATGTGATAAAAAGATAAAAGCATCTTTAAAAAGCATTAAAACATTATGTAACTAGAGGAAAAACTTATTCCATTGTTCTATTAAAAACCTAGTTCATTAAGAGATGTTTTTGGAATACTATGATAGTGTTCTGGGTTAGTATCCAAATACAGGTGGTCCCCATTACAATTCCACTGGCTTCTACTATAGTCTGCTTATTTCAGTGTGACTACTGTCTGGAATGACAATTTTTGTACAGCTCCATAGCTACGTAATTAGAAACAAAAACAACAAAACACCTGTAATATGTTGGTGTGCGTTTGTGTGTATGAATATTTAATGGCAAGAGGAGGGCATTATTTTATATTTTGGGTAGTGTCTGGCTTTGAAATTAGGAAGACTTAAGGTCAGATATTAGCTTATCTGCTTACTAACTGTTCCATATTGGCAAGTGTTAAGCAGCCACACCTCAGATCCAAATTCTAGTTTTTCTGTTTATACTCTAATTTTTCTTTAGCACAGCTCCTGGTACAGAATACACATACTGCAGATACTAGTCGTCGCATGCAGGTGCATGCATATTAATTTTATCTTTCTTAAGTATGAGCCCAATTTACAGGTACCTGCTTAATGCTTCTGAAATAAAAAATATTTTAAACCTGTATTTGCTAACAAAAACAAATATAAATTTTACTTAAGAAAAACATCCAATCCTACCTTTACACTGCATTCCTTGCCGAAAGAGGCCTTTCAGTAACCGCTTGCAGTACTGACATATGGTGGGACGGGTATAAGAGTGAACAGCAAATGTGTGTGGAACTTTTACCCTGCACATGACCATCTTTTCCATCCAAATTGGGCGACCACTCCAAGAAGGAATTCTCTTACTGGGTTCCTGGTGAACATGTGACTAAAACATAAGTAATTTCTATAAGTGTAAGTCGATATTAAAAACAAAGTATTAAGATCAGGGCTTGACCACAAAAGTCATTTATTTCAAACACTAAAGCCAAAAACCTAAAAATGTGCATCTCAGCAGTTTCCTTTGGAAGCTTAGCTTACCAACCCTTGAATGAGAAAAGTGCAGACTTTTTTTGCTATTATTTATGCTAGAAAACAAAAAGATATTTTCATCCTCACATACATATATTCACTGATTAACTATTATTTCCAGGCACATATGACATTTTACAAATAAAAAACAGAACTTAAAATGAATTTATAACATGTTCAAATACCTTCAAAAACCTTACCAAGAAATTAGTCACAGGAAAATTAAGTAAATTCAGAAAATGTTAGTGCTGCTCACGCTGAGTTACTGAATACAACGTCTGAAAACATTCTGAAACGAGCCTTAGTTTTTCTAATTTATTTTAACAAATACTAAAACAAGCATGTGAAAATCTAAGTTTAATTAATGTTGATGATACAAACAATGACAGATACAAACTAAAACAACTTTACCCTTAGTAATTATGCTTTAGGAAGTTCCTTAATATTTTAAGTATTTTCCAATTATTTGGGTTTTTTCTCTTAGGTGAGCAAAAAGGAAAGTTAAAGGTGGTGTTGGTTAAAATTTTTTGTGTAATCTGAGGGATAAATGGATTATTTAACTATGAACTTTTCTAAGTATACAAAGGAAATAATCAATTTAAATTATAGGTCAGATGAATATGGTTCATCATATTAATTCAGCATTCACTGATTATAACAGGCCAGGCTCTATATCAGAAATATGAAAATGAATACAGTCTATATTCTCAAGAACAAAATCCAAATACCTAACTACCACCTAGATGTATAACAGATTTTGTTGTAGCTGCTTGCATCTTCACTGCCAGAACTTCCTTCTATAACTGGTAATGTCTGTAACTCAGAGAAGCTGAGTCATGGTACATTGATATGTTCAACCACTAGAAGCAAAAGAAGCCAGAAAAAACCAAGAGATAGAGAAGTATACAGGAGAAATGAGGGGAGGAGAAAATAAAAGGCTTTTTTGAAAAAAGTAGGAAGAAGGAAAAAGAAAAGGACTGACCATTGGAGGACAGCACTATAAAAATAACACAGATACAGCCTCTGATGGGTAGTTTTTCACTAAAGTGTAGCCAGAAATGTTCTAAAGAAAATTATGAAGCAGTTTAAGAAGAGTACAAAAAGATGGGACTTCCCTGGTGGCACAGTGGTTAAGAATCTGCCTGCCAATGCAGGGGACACGGGTTCGAGTCCTGGTCCAGGAAGATCCCACATGCCGTGGAGCAACTAAGCCCATGCGCCACAACTACTGAGCCTACGCTCTAGAGCCTGCGAGCCACAACTACTGAAGCCTGCATGCCACAACTACTGAGCCTGTGCTCTAGAGCCCGTGAGCCACAACTACTGAAGTCTGCACGCCTAGAGCCCGTGCTCCGCAACAAGAGAAGCCACCACAATGAGAAGCCTGAGGCCCGCAATGAAGAGTAGCCCCTGCTCGCTGCAACTAGAGAAAGGCCACGCACAGCAATGAAGACCCAACATAGCCAAAAATAAATAAATTAAATAAATAAATTTTTTAAAAAAAGGAAAGTACAAAAAGAATGTTAAAACACGAACCAAACTTACATATTTCAGCTGTCTAAGGTATCCTGCTCTAGTGTGGCCCACCCCTTCTCCATTTACACACCACCCTCAGCAAAAGGAGCACCACAGTGATTCTGCAGAGCTGATAAAGCAGCCAGTGGGAACCAGAAACAGATGCTTTAAGCTTTTGCTCATCCCTGGCCCGCTAGTCTAGTGGTGACTCAACACTGTGCTTCTCTTGCTTCTGCCTCTACCACTCAGTTTGTCTCAAGTTTAAAACATGTAACATGGAAAGGCTGATTTAGCCAGTTTTGCCTTTTGTCAGGTCCTGCTGGGATTGGGATATCAGGGACATGGTACAGAGCATGTTTATAAGGAACGACTCAGGGGACTGTGGTTGTAGGAGCCACCCAATTTTTCATGTCTAGTACAAGTAGTTATTTATGTTATTAGCCCTATTTTACATACGAAAAAACAGGCTCAAAGGGATTAATACTACTAAAGCATTAGTATTAAAATCAAAACTTAGACCTGGGTCTTCCACATAGCAGTCCAGTGATTCTTTTTTTTTATAAATTTATTTATTTTATTTTTGGCCGTGTTGGGTCTTCGTTGCCACGTGCAGGCTTTCTCTAGTTGCAGTGAGCACGGGCTACTCTTTGTTGCAGTGCACAGGCTTCTCATTGCGGTGTCTTCTCTCGTTGTGGAGCATGGGCTCTAGGTGCGCGGGCTTCAGTAGTTGCGGCACGCGGGCTCAGTAGTTGTGGGTCACAGGCTCTAGAGTACAGGCTCAGTAGTTGTGGTGCACGGGCTTAGTTGCTCCGCGGCATGTGGGATCTTCCTGGACCAGGGATCGAACCCATGTCCCATGCATTGGCAGGTGGATTCTCAACCACTGCGCCACGAGGGAAGCCCAGTCCAGTGATTCTTAACCTTTTCCCAATCCCAGCATACCTGGGCACATATTGCAATCTTACCAGTAACAGTGGTTTACCGTCTATTTAGTGAGGAAGGCAGGAAACGTACAGAGGACTTAACCAGAATTTGGAGGACAGAGAATGTTGGTAGAATTACCTAGAGCACTTGGTTAAAATGTGAGCACTCAGATGAGAGTAACTAGAATTAAATGAAAGTTCTTTTCTTACTTTGCTTTAATGTCTCTCTTTACAAATTACTGCTTAGCTTAAACTCTTATTTCTTTCTTATTAATGTATAGCCAGAAATCTTCTAGAAGTAATTATTTCCACAGTGTGGGCTTAAACTAATTTTGCCTCAAGTATTGCTCACAAAAACTTCATAACAATATTGCCAACTCTCAATCATGTAAAACAATAAAGGCAATAGAAGCATTTAAAGGGGGCAATTCCCCAATTATATATATTTGAGTTTGGAACATTATTCAATGAAAGAAATATCTCTACTTTTATGTGTACACTTAGGCCCAGGAGTTTCTTTCTACTTTGATTCTGTCCTACCCCTCAGGAATTTTCCCAAATGGGTAATTCCCTGGTGTCCAGTGGTTAGGACTCTGCGCTTTCACTGCTGAGGGCGTGGGTTTGATCCCTGGTCGAGAACTAAGATCCCACAAGCTGTGCGGCACGGCCAAAAAAAAAAAACCTTCCCAAATGCATTGCAATGAACATTAATCTCTCTCATCTCCAAATAGCCATCACTCAATTCTGGTTTCTCTAATCTCAGTGGTTCCATTTTAACCAAATTCAATGAACAGTCTATCTTCTTCTGCCTCTCCATCTCTTTACTTGATTCCCTTTAGACTGACTTCAGAAACTAACAGAAGCTGCCTTCTTACGTGTAAACGATGACAACCCCAGAGTCAGATTCAAAGGCTTCTGTTCCAACTGGCCTTTTCTTATCTAGTAGTCAATGAAGTTTAATATCTTGACTCCTTAGAAACTTTTCCTCGTGTCTTACATACGAAATCAGGATAACAGCTATACCTTCCAGGACAGTGGTGAGGATTACACAGAAAAGCTAAGTGAAGCAGCCAGCGTGAAGACTGGCACCTGAGAAGTTATGAGGCTCTTACTGGGCAGCCACTTAGAGTTAGTGCTTCTCTAAACTTGGTTCAGATTCAGGTTCAGATTGCTCCCAGCTCCACACTGCTATCTCCTTCATTCCTTTAGAGTATACTCTTTTACTACTCTTTCTTCCCTCTGATTTGCCTCCATGAGCTCTCAGCTCTTCTCTTACTGTACCTTATTCATAATTTTGAGACTGCACGCTTGGACTGACAAATGTAACCCTGAGATTCCTCTCTACAATTTCTACTTGTTCTAAAATACTCTGCACAATCTAACCAATTCAAACATGTCACTCTACTTCTCGTATTTCCCTAAGGAAGTTTCATCTTTGGGATAAAATATAAATGAATGAATAATACATTATTCATCTGCTCTGTCCTGCCATTTCCTAATCTTGCAATACTCAGTGGGTATGGCTGACACACCAGTATCATTTGTGGGGTTCTCAAAACAACATGTATTCATCCTACAGTTCCCAATCTTAGCTAAGTTTCCTGTGCAGTTTGTGTATAAAATGTATTAACTTTTCTATTACCAATCTTTCCCCAAGCTTTTGTATGTGTTTATAATAACTCTTTGCTCTCAGTTCCTAATGCTACAGCATTCTTCTTCTACTTTAAAAATCTCATAGTAGGGCTACGCAATATGGAAATATGGGATTTTTGTGAAAGAATTTCAGAAGCTTTTATTCCAGTGCCTCGGTTTAGCAAAATCTTGTGACGAGAGTGTCAAGACAACAGCCCAAAGACTTGATTTTGCCATTAATATATAGAAGACCAAAGGGGTTATAGAAATAACTAAATGTTAAGATTGTAATGTATAGATGGAAGTCATTCTAAGTAGTACCAAATGAATAGGTGGTTATTTCTTTCTTCCCTGATCTACTACATTTACCCTTGAGGGGTACAAGATATGAGGAAAAGTCATTGATTTACAAATAATCAGATCTGGGTTGAATTCTAATATTGCTTACTAATTTGCTCTGTGACTTCAGTCAAGTCACTTGACTGTTCTGAGTCCCAGCGGTCTCATGGTATAGAGATCTACTAATATACCTCACTGGAATATTAAGGATCAGTGATCAGTGGTGTCACTCAAACACTCATTCATTTATGAGTGAGTACCCAGAAGTACAAGGTATGGTGCTGGGCATGATGGGGCAAACAAAGTCGTGAATATTGTCCTCTCTAAATAGATCATAAACTACAAACACTATGATATTAAGGTAGAATGCTACACACACCATTAGGGAGATTTGAAAAGTGCTATGTCATTCAGAAAAGTAACTTCTAGGTAAAGGGGAATCAGGTAAGGTAGCTGCTGAGCTAGGTCTGGAAAAAAGCATGTAGGATAGATACCAAAAAGAGCAAATGTAGGGGGGAAAGGGTGTGTTCCAGGAATGATGAATATTACAGACTGTCGGAAACATAGAATATATAAAGGTGTCCTAGTGGGGAGTAATCTAATCAGAGTTGTTGTATATTAAGCTGTAGTGAAGTGTGGAGACCAGGAGTCGGGATACTGGTTAGGAGGTTGATCTTATGGTCCAAGTGATAAGGTTATCACAAAGTATACAAAATGCAATTCATGACTATTGGTAAGCCCTGTCTACAGTAATACGTTTTAAGTTTCTTAAGTGTAGGAATGTTACTATTTTTCAGTATATAACCTATGTTTTAAGATGATGTTATATATCCTGCAGAAACGTAAGGAGTAAGTAGTAAAATGCCCTCTATTACCTTAGAATACATACCTCTTCAGTGGGAAGGGCTACATATTCAGTCTGCAGGGGTCTTGGAACTGAGAGGCCAGGTCCTGGCAGGGATACATTTGACAGACGTCTCTTTCTTACACCACTACAGTTATTTGGAATCTTGAAGGCACATCGTTTATGGTAATTTAATCCACAGCCTAAACATATTTTAAAAGGTTAAAAAAATTCTTTTTAACTTTACTATGTAAGTGTGTACATAAAAAAATAGGTGCTTCCTTTATTTATTTTCTCTGGCAGCAATAGTTATCCTAATGAAGAACCCAGATGACAAGCTAAGAAGAATAGGAAACGTGTAGAAAGGTTATTTAGAAAGGTTAAGTTGGCTAAAGCAGTGGTTTCCTCAAGTGTGCTCCTCAAGGCAGCACCTGAGAATTTGCTAGAAATCTAAATTACTGGGCTCCACCACAGACCTACTGAATCAAAAACTTTGGGGATGGGGCCTAGCAAAGTATGTTTCAACAAGTCCTCAAGGTGATTCTGATACACGACAGAGTTTGAGAACCTCTGGCTTAAAGAACTTCAGCAAACTGTAGACTGTGTACCATATTACTCGTATGACATGTGAAAATTATATTAAATTCAAATTCCAGTGTTCATAAATAATTTTATTGGAACAAAGCATACTCATTTGTTTACAACCTGTCTATGGCTATTTTCATGCTATCAATACAACAGCAAAGTGAAGTCATTGTAAAGAGACCACATGGCCAGCAAAATTTAAAATATGTACTCTCTGGCCCTTTACAGAAAATATTTATTGACTAATCAGAAATGTGCACCCGCATCCCACCCCCTCTCCAATTCTAAACCTTGGGTACTACCTAGTCACTACCAATGATCTTGTTTTTTCATTGATGATTACTGAACGCAAATGTGAAATCCTATTTCAAATGAAACAAAAATTTAGAACACATACCTTCACATTTCAGTCCCTGACGTACCAATCCCCAGAGCATCTCACCACAGTAATCACAAAAAGTAGGAGCTTTGTAAGAATGTACATAGAGAGTATGTGGACGAATCTGAAAGTCTTCTACTGTGGCCAAAGCTTTTAAAAAAGAAAAATATTCAAATAAACCCGGTACTTGTAATTGTGATGAGATTAAGAACACTGACCATATTCATTTGTCAAAGTACACAGAATCTTTTTTTCTGAAAGTTTCATCTGACCATAAAAATAAATTATTTTCAGCAGCTAATATTGTGGTTTTCAAACTCTATTTTAGGAACTTCACCAAATTCAAATAATTTGAGCTCCAAAAGTAGGTCTATAGGTAGGTATTTTGACCTCCAAAAGCATTTTCTCGGAGTGGTAACATTGCAAATAATTGTCAAGATTTATTTTAGCTAGTTAAAACTATTTAACTTATAATGTACTGGGAAATAGAACACTAAAGTTAAAAAAAAATTGCAGAACTTAACATTAAGTTATAGCAATGTTTCTGTGGGAAACACACTCAGTTCTAATTTAGGATCCCAGGATACACTCTGTTCTCCAGAGTCCTAGTGGTTAGGATAAAGAGACTCTTCTCCCCTTTGTGGGCAAGCCAACAGCAGCAGACGCAACCACCATCAGACATCCTCTCAACACTACCTGCAAGTCATTAGTGGATATCCCCGTGGCCTGATGTAGGGTCCAGGGCAAGAGAGGAATAGATGTGAGCATGACCTCCAGGGAGGACCGGGAGTGAAGCCCCTCTGGAGTGAAAAGAAAGACAAGGATTGCGATGTGTATAGAATTTGGGGTTGTGGCAGAGAAGATGAATGGGAAGGATAAGAGACTAATAAGGAAAGGTGATAGTCAGAGAGGATCTCAAGAACAAGCTGCAAATATGAATTTGGGAAGAGGAAAAAAAATGGTGGCAGGACTCTGGACTCTTGACTAGCTTTTCTTCCTCTCTTTCTCTTCCATTTCTTTCCTTTCCTCCCTCCCCTTCTCCTCTCTTCCTCCCTCTTTCCTTTGCTGCCAAACAAGAAGTTTTGCAGGCCTACTATATATATTCTTTGTTCCTTTACACTTCTCACTAACAATCCTGCCCACTTGTTGGATGAGATAATAGCAGGAGCTAAAGACAATGGATGGCAAGAATGGGTGAGAGAGGAAAGGAGAGAATAAGAAAATGTCCACAGAGAACAAAAAGAGAAGGAGCATTATTTAAGTCATGGAATCAACCAGTATTGCAGTTTCCTCTTCCAAATCTTCATTATTTCTCCTTTTTTTCTCATTTTCTTTTCTGAACCCTAATTCTCTTCTATGCTCTTCAAAGAAACGGGGAAAGGGACCAGAATTTCAGTGTAATTGTTTTATTTCTTTGACTCAAGAGATGAACATATTCCTCTTCTGGTTCAACTGATAATTCCCTTAGCTTAGTAACACTGAAATAAGTAATTCAGGGCTTATTTTCCTACTTTCTCATCTGTGATATAACCTTCCTGAAAGTAAAAATCACATAGTAACCATTATTACAGATGAAAGAAGTAAGCAACTGTAGTACAAAGTATAATTGAACACAGCATTTAGTTAAATGCAAAAAATAAGGCTCGTTGAAAAGAAAGGCAACAAAATAAACTATTTACTTACCTGAAAGAACAACTTCTACTAGGTCTCCTTCATGTATTTCTTCTGCTGAGGTAATCAGCTGCAAAATATTTTCTGAGTTCATGTCATGGCGAAAGAGAAGAATTTTGTCATACATGCCAAAGAATCCACACTCTGGAAACTGCAGGAAAATGGTCCTATATCAGTATACCTACAGCTTTCTAATTTTATAAGTAAATGTCTCAACCTTATAAAATAATTTTAAATGTAGTTTTTAGCCTAACACTATTTGCTAACAATTCTATTAATATCCAAAAAGATCAACCATGTGCATCCTGGTTAATTCTCAAGTTCAAAAATATAAAAGTAAGCAATATAAATAATCGTTGATTATCTTAAAACATGTGTTTCTTAGAAGTACAGAATTTCTTTATTCAGTTACTGATGGAGAATACAATCTTGAACTTAGTGCTTCTCTTACAAAGCCTGAAAGATAAGCAGTCTTTCCTGTCCTCTAGAACTGAGCTTCCCATACGGCTAGCTACCAGCCACATGCAGTTATTTAAATTGAATTAAAGTTAAATAAAATTAAAAGTTTAGTTCCTCAGTCACTCTAGCCACATTCCATGTGCTCAATCACCACCTCAGCTACTGGCTACCATTCTGGACAGTGGAGATACAGAACACTTCCATCATCACAGTAAATTCTATTGAATAGTGCTGGTAGAAGATCAATAATTCCCAAACTACAGTCACAGGAGTACCAATTCCTACATTTCTGCCAAATGGACCTATAATTCCTAGCATTTATCTAATATTTTCTTTAATATACTCACTGTAATTACAAATACATGATTCTTTATGGTAGCTTTCTTTTCAAAAAATCTTTGCCCAGAGCAGGACTTACAGATCTGTTGACATATGCCCTTTGTGTAAATATTTCAAGGCTTCTACATTTTGTGACTACATTACTGAGACACTTTGGGGATTAGTATACCAAGGACTAAAATATGAAGGTGTGAGTCTAAAATGTTTTGTAGTTACTAAAGTTGTTTAAGAGACAACTTTAAGTACTTGCCTTACAAAATAACTTTAATTTTTAAAACAATTTTTAAAAAGACCATTTTCTAAACTATCAGTACCTTGCAAAATGCTGCTGCAGACAGTTCTAATTTCTTTAGCTGATTTCAAAACTGTATACTCACTGATTTATTTTGACTCCTCACAGAATATCCTTTAATGCACTATACAGTATGTCACTGTCCTGCACTGAACAGCCTGATATATATCTGTCACACTAAACTGTAAATGCATTTTTGCAGGGATGTTGCTGAGGATGGTTCACCTACCTCATATAGTAGCCCTTCTTTGTGAGGGCCCATAAAAGAAATTTCTCTGGTTGGTTTTATAATATGAACAATTTGATCATGTAACTAATCATGTTTTCTTGTTTACTTTGCCCACTGCAAAACGCCAAGCCTAATTTGTAGCCTAATTCTAACATCAGTCTAGGATCTTATGGCATATGTTTTAGGTGCAGATACCAACCTAGCTTCATCTTATTTTGTGACCTTAATTTTCCCATTAAAAATTCTTACATGTATCTCTAAAAGAGTCTCAATTTTTTGGGAAAAAGTTGAATTTTTAAGAATTGAAAATAATGACTTAATTAGAAATTTTAAAGTTTATTTGCATTTTAAAAAACCTACCGAGTAAATAATGAAAAAGTGCAGAAATATTTAGATTTTTTATAATGCTCATTCTCTTTTCAAATATTTGAGTTACCAACATTTATAAAACCTCATAATATGCTTTAAACATATCTCTAACAGCTTAAAAATCTTCCTTTGAAAAGAGTAAAAATATAGAATCAAAATTATTTTCATTAAATTTTAATTTAAAATTGAAATGTTATTAAGTTTGATTTAGTTATTATTAAATTAGAAAACATCTAATGGGAAGTAAAACATCCCCATAACTTAGCTTCAATAATTCTTAAGGATTAATAAAAAGGATTTCACATTCCATCTTTACAAAATCTCTAACAAAATATCTGTATGAATAAAACTCATTTTAAAAATTCACTTTTTAAAAAATTCACATCCTCTAAGTGTAAGGCCCTATGGTTTGTAAAGGTAAGACAGTCAGTCTTTGCCTTCCAGGGGCTTACAATCTAGTAAAAAGAGAAATAAAACAAATATATAACATGATAAGAGAAATGCCAAGAATGAAAAATAAAATTCTAGAAGAGGGAATAAAAACTTTAACTGGGAATGTAGACAATCACTTCAACAGTGATATTTGAGCAGAATCATAAAGAGAAGCAAGGTTTCCATGGGTAGAAAGTGAAAGTGAAAGGGTCATCATTGAGAAAGTACAAGGTAAATGAGAGAAGGTAAGTCAGTGGACCCATAGGATTGGAGAATGAAGTGGGTGGGTAGAAAGAAGGCAAAAAAGTACACAGGAGCCCAACAGGGACCATACAAACAGAGAAGCCTGGAATCAACAGAGCTGGGTCCAAGCTTTGCAACCTACCAACTACAGCACCTTACATAAGCTGCTTAACCTCTCAACGATCAACAGGAATATTAACTTTAAATGGTTCTTATCAAAATTAAATTACTTGATGTTTATAAAAAACTAACCACTATGATCAAGAAACACTAGTGGTTTATATTATTCTATATCCAAAGGGGGAGAGACAAGGGGTTCCAGAATAAGGCAGTAACATGATCAAATCTGTATTTTAAAGGGATAATGCTGATAGCACTGTGTAGCAGGAACTGGAACAAGAAGAGACAGAGCAAGCCCCTAAATAGAAGGCAGAAGCTATCGGTCAGGAAAGAGGTATCAGGGTCTGGATTTTACCGTAAGAAGATGGAAAGCAAGACAACAAGGAACACTTCCCTCTAGAAACTACCTCTGGTAAATTATATGGATCACTTATACTGTTTTGACCAAACTAAAAGTCCCCATAACTAAATAACTAAATAAACACATCAATGAGAGAGGAAAAATATTAAAATAAAAAATTTATGTCTTAGAAAAAATACATATAAAATAATCTTGATAAACACATGACCCAATGAAGTCATATTAGCATTATTAAGAGACTAAAGAGCAAACAAAAAGAATTATAGGGAGTATTAAGAATATTTATTTAAAATAAGCATTTGTGTACCAAGCATTTGTGTACCAAGCATTTGTGTACCATTCAGTGATGATAAGGAATAAAGTAACTTTCTAGCAAATGTTTACACACTAGATTCATCTATATAATTGAGAAATTACAGAATTCCAAGGGGGAGGAAATGTAATAACTAGCCTGTGAAAAAGAGATTTCTGCTATTCATAATTATGATCTACAGGTGTGTTTAGCAGGATATTTAGGAATTCTCTGAAAACAAAGGTCCCCACAAAATGAAGTAAAAGAAAATGTGCCCTGAAGAAAAGCCAGAGAGAATATTAAATATTGTCACTGAACATCAGGAAACACTGTGGCCAACCTTTAAAAATATTATGAATCTTGAGGCATGAGTATATTAAACATTTAAAAAGAAGAAAACAAGGAAATAAAACATAAACACACATTTTAAAAAACCTAAACAACTGTACTGAGGAAAAACCCCACAAAAAAACGAAAAATAAAACCCTGTTAATAATTATTTGAATATATAGGGATTGACTGTTCATGATTTTTAAAAATTCAGAAATTGGTTTTCAAGCAAGAGAACCATTTCCTAAGACAATGTCTCACCTTTGGTCACACACTGGAATCATCCATGGAGCTTAAAATCACATCTGGTATTTTCATCCCAAGCATCTTTACCATAGACCTCTCTTTGCAGCAATCATTTTTGCCATATAACTAATTGGCCATAAGGCAATTTTGCCATCAAAGATAAAATAACTGGTTGACAGTTTGGTTTCAAAGTTCATTAGCATTTCTTTTTTTTTAACTCCTTTATTGGAGTATAATTGCTTTACAGCAGTGTGTTAGTTTCTGCTTTATAACAAAGTGAATCAGTTATACATATACATATGTTCCCATATCTCTTCCCTCTTGCATCTCCCTCCCTCCCACCCTCCCTATCCCACCCCTCTAGGTGGTCACAAAGCACCAACCTGATCTCCCTGTGCTATGTGGCTGCTTCCCACTAGCTATCCATTTTAAGTTTGGTAGTGTATATATGTCCACTTTGTCACAGCTTACCCTTCCCTCCCCCATATCCTCAAGTCCATTCTCTAGTAGGTCTGTGTCTTTCTTCCCGTCTTGCCCCTAGGTTCTTCATGACCTTTTTTTTTTTTCCTTAGATTCCATATATATGTGTTAGCATACGGTATTTGTTTTTCTCTTTCTGACTTTCTTCACTCTGTATGACAGACTAGCATTTCTTCTAGTTAGCAACATTATTGATTGCTTTATTGAGCTGACGAATGAGGATGAAGAGTTGCACCAAGAGTTGGTTTCTTATTTTAAAATACACTACACATTGGAGGAGAAAGAGGCTGAGGGCCTTAAAGGTGCAGAGTTGATCCCACATTTCTCACACAATTTTGCAATGTCTACCAACAGACATGTGATAGAAACAACAATGTAGAAGGCTTTCACAACACAATACAAAGCTCAGTTACAAATATGCAACCTAGTATTTGGAAACTGATACCTCTCTTAATGAAGGAAGAAATTTTAATGAAAAAGTGGAATGATGAACAAGAAGAGGAATGAATAAGCAAAAAATTGTGTACGGTAGAACAATGTGTGCACTAGGAGTGCTGACCCCTATGCAATCAAAAATCCATGTATAACTTGACAGTTGGCCTCTGTTCTGCAGTTCTGCACCCAGATTCAACTGACCATAATCATGTACTACTGTAGTATATATGAACAAAACACTTGAACGTTTGTAACAAAAATGACTGCAGCAAAGTTATCTACAGCAAAGATGCTTAGGGAAAGTATCTAGAACGCTTAAAACAAAAGATGCTAAGCCTCTCTTCCCAGGATTATGGTTAAGCTCTGGGGAACAGGACATAGACAACTGAATTTTTTTTTTTTTTTTGCGGTACACAGGCCCCTCACTGTTGTGGCCTCTCCCGTCGCAGAGCACAGGCTCCGGACGCGCAGGCTCAGCGGCCATGGCTCACAGGCCCAGCCGCACCGCGGCATGTGGGATCTTCCTAGACCGGGGCACGAACCCGCGTCCCCTGCATCGGCAGGCGGACTCTCAACCACTGTGCCACCAGGGAAGCCCCTGGACATCTGAATTTTAAATTTACTTTTATATTACTCAGTGTATTTATTATATATACTCTTTTAAAAAATAGACTTTTAATAGTCTGAGTTATAGAAAAATTGAGACAATAGTACAGTGAGTTTCCATACACTCCATACCCAATTTCCCCTATTATTAACATTTTCACTATAGTACATTTGTTATACTTAATGAACTAATATTGATACATTATCATTAACTGAAGTCCTTAGTTTTTTTTACCCAATGTCTTTTTCTTGTCCCAGGATCCCATTTAGGATACCATATTTCCTTTAATCATTGTATCTTCTTAGGCCCCTTTTGGCCGTGACAGTTTCTCTGATTTTGCAGGGTTTTGAGCACCCTGACTGTTTTGAGGAGTACTACTGTTCAGGTGTTTCATCAGATGCCCCATTATTGGAATTTTTCTCATTATTAGACTGGAGTTACGGGTTTGGGGGAAGAAGACCTCAGAGGTAAGGTGCCATTCTCAACATATCATCATATCAAGCGTACCTACCATCAACATCATTTATAACCACTGATGTAAACATTCATGATCTGGCTGAGGTTATGTTTGTCAGGTTTCTCCACTGGAAAGCTATTTCCCCCTCCCACCAATACCTAATCTTTAGAAGTAAGTCACTATGCACATCCCACACTTAAGAAATGACAATTTACGTTCCCTGTCCTTCAAGGCAGAGTATCTATATAAATTATTTGGAATTCTTCTGTATTGGAGATTTTTCTATGTCTTACCATTTATTCATCCAAATGTAGTTCATATATATATATATATATATCAGTATGGACTCATGGATAATTATTTTATACTTTGGGATATAATATATACTCTTTTAGAATATAATTTTATTTATTTTTTAGTAGGCAATTTATTCACATGGTTCAAAATTTTAAAAGTACAAGAGTAGAGGGACTTCCCTGGTGCCACATGATTAAGAACCCGCCTGCTAAAGCAGGGGACACGGGTTTGATCCCTTGTCCGGGAAGATCCAACTAAGCCCGCAAGCCACAACTATTGAGCCTGCGCTCTAGAGCCCGCAAGCCACAACTACTGAAGCCCGCACACCTAGAGACCGTGCTCTCTAACAAGAGAAGCCACAGCAATGAGAAGCCCACATACTGCAACAAAGAGTAGCCCCCGCTCGCCGTCAACTAGAGAAAGCCCTCATGCGGCAACAAAGACCCAACACAGCCAAAAATAAATAAATAAATTTATTTTTTTTAAAAAAAGGACGAGAGTAGAGTTCAAAATCTATGCCCTAGTTGCCCCAGTGATCTCTGCCATAGTCAACAATATTGCCAGTTTTCTCAGTATCCTTCTGAACGTATTTTATACCTAGATAGTAGACATGGACATATCTTTTCCTCATTTTACACAAATGGTGGCATACTATAAACAGTGTTGTGTCTTGTTTTCTTTTCCACTTAGCAATATATTTTAGAGATCATTCCATAACAATATACAAAGAACGTTTTTATTCTTTTTTTTAACAGCTGCATAGTTTTATTTTACCAGTTCCCTACTGATGGGATATGGGTTGAGGAGTAAAACTGAAACCAAACAATCTTGAGTTCAAATCCTGATCCATTTCACTTACTAACTATACAAGCTTGGCTTATTTAACTTCAGTTTCTCCATTTGTAAAATAGTACCTACTTTGTAAGGTTGTCATGAAGATTAAATAAGTGAATATGTGTAAACAGCTTAGAACTCCTGATATGTTCTGAGTGCCACATGAATTGAAGCTACTATTTCGAATCTTGTTATTACAAACAATACCCAGTGTAAAATCTTATATACACATTTTTTTCCATCTTTTGAGTATATGAGTAGGATATTTCCTAGAAGCAGATTTGCTAGGTTAAAGAACATGCATATTTGACATTTTTAGACATTGCCAAAATGCTCTTTACAGAGGCTATACCAATTTATAAGTAATATAATAAGAATCCATGTTTTTTTTTTGTTTCTCTTTGTGGTTGTTCACTGTCCTTTGTCTCAACGCATTTTTAAATTTCCTCTTTGGTTTCATTGTTGACCCATTGGTTTTTTAGTAGCATGTTGTTTAGTCTACATCGTTGAAATGCAGACTAAACAACACGCTACTAAAAAACCAATGGATCGGGCTTCCCTGGTGGCACAGTGGTTGACAGTCCGCCTGCCGATGCAGGGGACATGGGTTCGAGCCCTGGCCCGGGAAGATCCCACATACCACGGAGAGGCTGGGCCCGTGAGCCATGGCTGCTGAGCCTGTGCGTCCAGAGCCTATGCTCTGCCAACGGGAGAGGCCACAACAGTGAGAGGCCCGCGTACCGCCAAAAAAAAAAAAAAAAAGAAAGAAAAACAACAATGAAAACACAACCATATAATATCTATGGGATGCAGCAAAAGCAGAGGGAAGTTCATACCAATACAGGCCTTCCTCAAAGAACAAGAAAAATCCCAATTAAACAACCTAATCTTCCACCTAAAAGAACTAGAAAAAGAAGAACAAAGAAAACCTAAGGTCAGCAGAAGGAAGTAATAAAGATCAGAAAAAAAATAAATAAAATAGAGATTAAAACAAAACAATAGAGAAATCAATAAAACCAAGAGCTAGTTTTTTGAAAGGATAACAAAACTGACAAACCTCTGGCCAAGTTCACCAAGAGAGGACCCAAATAAGCAAAATAAGAAATGAAAGAGGAGAAATAACAACCAATACCACAGAAATACAAAATACCATAAGAAAATATTATGAACACTTATATGCCAGAAAAATGGACAAGCTATAAGTAATGGACAAGTTTCTAGAATCATACAGCCTGCCAAAACTGAATCAAGAAGAAACAGATAATTTGAACAAACTGATCACTAGAAATGAAATGGAATCTATAATTGAAAAAACTCCCTGCAAACAAAAGTCCAGGACCAGATGGCTTCACCGGGGAATTCTACTAAACATACGAAGAAGAACTTATACCGATCCTTCTCAAACTCTTCCAAAAGACTGAAGAGGAGGGAACACTCCCAAAGTCATTCTATGAAGCCATCATCACCCTGATACCAAAACCAGACAAAGACACTACCAAAAAAGAAAATTACAGGCCAATATCTTTGATGAACATAGATGCAAAAATCCTCAACAAAATATTAGCAAACCGAATCCAACAACACAGAAAAAGGATCATACACCATGATCAAGCTGGATTCATTCCAGGGTCACAAAGATGCTTCAAATCTATCAATGGGATACACCACATCACCAAAGCAGAGACAAAAATCACATGAGCATCTCAATAAATGCAGAATAAGCATTTGATAAAATTCCACATAATTTATGACAAAAACTCTTGCCAAAGTGGATATAGAGGGAACATATTTCAACAAAATACAAGCCATTTTTGACAAACTCACGGCCAACATAATACTAAATGATGAAAAGCTGACAGCCTTCTCACTAAAACCTGGAACAAGACAAGATACCCACTCTCACCACTTCTGTTCAACACAACACTGGTAGTCCTAGCCACAGCAATCAGACAAGAAAAATAAAAGGTACCCAAATCAGAAGGGAAGAGGTAAAACTGTCATTATATGGAGATGACATGATACTTTATATAGAACACCCTAAAGACTCCACACAAAAACTAGTAGAACTGATAAGTAAATGCAGCAAGGTAGCAGGATACAAGATTAATATACAGAAATCTGTTATATTTCTTTACACTAACAATGAGGTATCAGAAAGTAAAAAAAAAAAAAAAAAATCCCATTTCAAATTGCATCAAAAAAAAAAGGCCAGCCATCAAAGCAAAAAAAAAAAAAAAACTGCATCAAAAAAACCTGCATCAAAACAAACAAAAAAACAAAAAACCACCTAGGAATAACCCTAACCAAGGAGATGAAAGACTTATCTGCTGAGAACTATAAAACATTGATAAATGAAACTGAAGTTGATTCAGGGAAATGGAAAAATATCCCATGCTCTTAGATTGGAAGAATTAATATAGTTAAAATGTCCATAATACCCAAAGCAATCTACAGATTTAATGCAACCCCTATCAAATAACCCATGACATTTTTCACAGAACTAGAACAAATAATCTTAAAATTTATATGGAACCATGAAAGACCCAGAATTGCCAAAGTAATCCTGAGGAGAAAGAACAAAGTTGGAGACATAATCCTTCCAGATTTCAGGCAATACTACAAAGCTACAGTAATCAAAACAGGATGGTATTGGCACAAAAACAAACATATGAATCAGTGGAACAGAACAGAGAGCCCAGAAATAAACCTATGATCAATTAATCTTTGACAAAGGAGGCAAGAATATACAATGGAGAAAATGACAGTGTCTTCAGCAAGTGGTGCTGGGAAAACTGGACAGCGGCATGTAAATCAATACAGTTAGAACACTCCCTCACACCACACACGAAAATAAACTCAAAACGGCTTAAAGACTTAAATATAAGACATTACACCATAAAAATCCTAGAAGAGAAGACAGGCAAAACATTCTCTGACATAAATTGTAACAACATTTTCTTAAGTCATCTATCAAGGCAACAGAAATAAAAACAAAAATAAACAAATAGGACCTAATCAAACTTAAAAGCTTTTGCATAGCAAAGGAAACCATCAACAAAACAACAGACCACCTATGAAATGGGAGAAAGTATTTGCAAACGAAGGGACTGACAAGGGCTTAATGTACAAAATATACAAACAGCTCATACAACCCAATATCAAAAAACAAACAACCCAATCAAGAAATGGGAAGAAGGGCTTCCCTGGTGGCGCAGTGGTCGAGAGTCTGCCTGCCAACGCAGGGGACACAGGTTCAAGCCCTTGTCTGGGAGGATCCCACATGCCGCGGAGCAACTGGGCCCGTGGGCCACAACTACTGAGCCTGCGCATCTGGAGCCTTGCTCCGCAACAAGAGAGGCCACGATAGTGAGAGGCCCACGCACCGTGATGAAGAGTGGCCCCTGCTCGCCGCAACTAGAGAAAGCCCTTGCCCAGAAACGAAGACCCAAAATAGCCAAAAATAAATAAATTAATTAATTAAAAAAAAAAAAAAGAAATGGGAAGAAGACCTAAATAGACATTTCTTCAAAGCAGACATACAGATACCCAACAGTACATGAAAAGATGCTCAACATCGCTAATTATTGAGCAATGCAAATCAAAACTACAGTGAGGTATCACCTCACACTGGTCAGAATGGCCATCATCAAAAAGTCTACAAATAATAATGCTGGAGAGGGTGTGGAGAAAAGGAACCCTCCTACATTGCTGGTGGGAATGTAAATTGGTGCAGCCACTATGGAGGTTCCTTAAAAAACTAAAAACAGAGTTACCATATGATCCAGCAACCCCACTCCTGGGCATGTATGTGGAAAAAACAAAGCTCTAATTCAAAAAGATACATGCAGCCTAATGTTCATAGCAGCCCTATTTACAACAGCCAAACCTACTGTATAGCACAGGGAACTCTACTCAATATTCTGTAATAACTTATATGGGAAAGAATTTGGAAAAGAATGAATATATATATATATGTATAACTGAATCACTTTGCTGTACAACTGAAACTAACACAACACTGTAAATCAACTATACTCCAATAAAATAAAAAAAAAAAAGGTCAAGACATGGAAGCTACCTAAGTGTCTATCAACAGATGAATGGATAAAGAAGATGTGGTTGGTAGATAGATAGATAGACAGACAGGCAAAATGGAATATTACTCAGCCATAAAAAGGAATGAAATAATACCATTTGCAGCAGCATGGATGGACTAAGTGAAGTAAGTCAGACAGAGAAAGACAATATGTAATCACTTATATGTGGAATCTAAAAAATAATACAAATGAACTTATTTACAAAACAGAAACAGACTCACAGACACAGAAAACAAACTTACGGTTATCAAAGGGGAAGGGGGGGAGGGATAAATTGGGAGTATGGGATTAACAGATGCACACTACCATATATAAAATAGATGAACAATAGGGATATACTGTATGGCAAAGCGAACTATATTCAATATCTTGTAATAAACTACAATGAAAAGAATTTTAAAAAAAGAAATATAGATACATACATATATATGTATAACCAAATCACTTTGCTGTATACCTGAAACTAACACATTATAAATCAACTATACTAAAAAAAAAAAAAAAAAAAAAACAAACGGCTTCCCTGGTGGCGCAGTGGTTGAGAGTCTGCCTGCTGATGCAGGGTACACGGGTTCATGCCCCGGTCCGGGAAGATCCCACATGCCGCGAAGCGGCTAGGCCCGTGAGCCATGGCCGCTGAGCCTGCGCGTCCAGAGCCTGTGCTCCACAACGGCAGAGGCCACAACAGTGAGAGGCCCAAGTACCGCAAAAAAAAAAAAAAAAAAAGTCTGTTTCTTCCACATACTGTTTTACAGTATTATACTAGTCAGCTCAGGCTGCATAACAAAATACCATAGCTGAACAGCTTAAAAACAGAAATTTATTTTCTCATATTGCTGGAGGCTGGAGTTGAACATCAGGGTACCAGCATGGTCAAATTCTAGTTGAGAGCCCTCTTCCTGGCTTGCAGACAGCAGTCTTCTCACTGTGTGCTCAGATGACCTTTCCTCGGAGTATGCACATGGAGGGGGAGAGATACCTCTTTCTCTCTTCCTCTCTTCTTATAAAGCCACCAATCCTACTAGATTAGGACCTCACCCTTACGATCTCATTTAACCTTAATTACCTCCTAAAAGTCCTATTTCCAAATATAGTCATACTGAGGGTTAGGGTTTCAAAATATGAATTGAGAAGGAAGAGGAGCACAGTTCAGTCCATAGCAAGTATATTATCGAACTTGTTGACTTCAGGTAAAAAATGTATTTCAGTATAGAATAAGAAGTGAATAAGAAGTGAAGTTGAGCATTTTTCACATGCTTAAGAGACAGCTATATTTTCTGTAAATTGGCTATTCATATTTGCCTATTTCATGGATTGATGATCTTTAAAACACCAAATCCAACCATTCCTCAGAATGTTTCTCTTTGTGTGGGAGATCCTTAATAAGGCCTGAACAACATATCAAAAAACACAAACAAAATCCCTGTATATTTAGCAGTATATATGTTGAATTTCTCAAAATGATCTGATGCCAGTAAAATACCCTATAAAGAAAAAGAGAGCTTTTTCAAGATAATGGCTTCTTTTCCTAAGCCAGCCTTTTCCTAAGCCAGAACAAAGGAGAACTTTTTTTCCCCTTTCAGTTGTATAATTTTTTAAGAGGAAGAAATATGTTACCATACTAATGAAAATCAATTCTTGATTACATTGTGAATTTCTATTTTCAATGGGCTTCCTTCTATTAATCATTCCAGAATACAAGTCTTACCTAATAAAATGGTATAATGCTTTCTAAGTACCCTTTTCTCATGAGGGAGGAAAAAAAGCTGCTTGTAATAGGGACCAAGATTAGAAAAGCAGCAGAGGTGGTAACAAGCTTAGTAACTCTCAGCAATTGTCACTGGCTATTTATTTAGCTTATTCCTCTAGGGCAGTAGTTCTCAATTGGGGTGATTTTGCCCTCCAGAAGATACGTGGCTACGTCTTGAGACACTTTCGGTTGTTACAACTTGTGGTACTGATACCTGGTAGGTACAGGCCAGGGATGCTACTAAACATACTACAATGAACACTACACAGAACAAAGAATTCTCTGGCCCAAAATGTTGACAGTGCTGAAGTTGAGAAACACTGCTCTGGGGAAAAACGGGGTCAAGAATATAGAAGGACTGGAAAATGTGGAAGTAAGGTGATAACCTTCTGAAAACTAGACATGCCTATATTTCTTTCCCTAGCCTATTTCAGCCTTGATTAAAAGAAAAGGAAATGAAAGAAACAGTAAAAGAGCTAGCAGGGCAGAAGCAAAAGAGGCCTTTAGTTTGGCCTCTTTCCAAATCCCCCCCCATCACTGTGCCAATGATTTATCTTGACTGTGCAAAATGAAGTCTGTTCCCAGTCCATGTGGGAAAGTAACAGAACTTCATAAGTTATCAAATGCTCACCCCTTCCTTATGCACTCACTTTGCCCACTTTAGACTTGTCTGTCTTTGCTTATGCATTAGAGATGGTTTCAAGAATAAAAAACAGATCATCTTATCTTTCTATGCCCATTTTGTGGAAGTTACTTTTTATGGTATTAACTTATACTTATCCTAAGTAAAAAGTTCTAATACTTGCAAATAAAATTCCTTCAAGCAACACTATATTTTGAGTTATTTAATGTGAACAGTTTAAAGTTCACGCCATTAAAATTCTGTCAATAAAATATGTTAGATGAGGTAGGAAGTTTCCAACTTTTTAATTCTACTTGGTCAAATACAATTTTTACATATTAACAAAACAGCTTCAGAATTTAACATTATCTGACATATAATTTATCATTATACACTTCTAAAAAGGGAATATGAGTCTTATTCTAAATGCAATGGAAAACCATTGGACTTTTTGTTTTAATTTATTTTTGGCTGCTTTGGATCTTCGTTGCTGCGCTCAACCTTTCTCTAGTTGTGGCGAGTGGGGGCTACTTGTTGCAGTGTGCGGGCTTCTCATTGCGGTGGCTTCTCTTGTTGTGGAGCACAGGCTCTAGGTGCATGGGCTTCAGTAGTTGTGGCATGCGGGCTCAGTAGTTGTGGCTCGTGGGCTTAGTTGTTCCAAGGCATGTGGGATCTTCCTGGACCAGGAATTGAACCCTTGTCCCCTGCATTGGCAGGCGGATTCTTAACCACTGTGCCACCAGGGAAGTCCCACCACTGGAGTTTTACTGTACATTTAATTTAAAAAGCATTTTTAACTGAAGTATAATGAGCAAAGTACACTAATGTTAATTAGAAGATAGATAACTCTACATCCCCTACCCCATGTAAGCACCACCCAGATCAAGATATAGAACATTTCCAGCAGCACAGGTTTTTTTTTATGTTCACTTACTTTGAAAGGTTGAATACTAAAGTCATTTGATGCCAAGTAAATCTTCACAGTAAGTCTAATAATAAACCAGATCACAGTAAATAACCTCCAAGAAGGCAAGGACAATCTCTTTTCAATGTTCCCTATTGATGGCCCAGCACCTAGAACTTAGTATCTAACCGGAACTTACTGAAAAAAGTTGTTGCCTACTGAGCAAAGGTCAACTAATTTAACACTAAAGTATTTCTCAGAAACAAATATAATTATTACTTTAACATCACTTTTTAGTAAAGTATTTAATTGAAGAGAAGAATTTCAAGGACTCTGTTTCTATACAGATAGAAGGCACTAAAGTCTAGGTGAGCCAATGAGAAAATTATTCAATGTGGACTCTGAATCTCATCATTAATCTCCAACAGGATTTTCTAAATATGGCATTCCAGAGGAGTTGCTTCATTTAATACCATTTTCTTTGACACAATCCAAAACATTCATTTTATTTTTTCTTTGTTTTTCAGTTAGTTCTGATTATCTTTAACTCAAACTTCTTGGAACTTTCTATTCTAGTCAAGGTCTTAACCTGAATACCCAGCAGAATTTTAAAAAAAAATCCTTCTTCCAGTTTAAGGCTCCAGATTAGTTCATGGTTGCCTGACACTGTTTTGCCAAGACAAAAAAATGTAGGGATAGGGTAAAGAGTAGTATGTCACCTAGTGACTGCAACACAGCTGTAGTGCAAAGAACGGGGCGGGGGGCGGGGGGGAACAGAGAATGACAACTGGTTTCTAGAACACAAAAAATACAGCTGGGGCTTTCACTCTATTTTGGCAGAACCTGAAAATTACACCATGTCTGCAGAGACAATGTATTCTGTCAAAGTATAGACCAAAATCCTCCTAAATTAGGATACATAAAGAGCCTTCAGGTCTAGTGTCATGTAAATGGTCAAAATCAAAAACAAATGTTTTAAGTCAGTTAAAAGCAAACAGTCAGCTTTAGTTAGAATCATTTCAATTTCAGTAAACATCATTATAGCTTAAAATGAATTGCTGTCTGCCAATTTCCTCTCCTACTCCAATTACATCTACTATCTTCATTCAGCAAACACAATAGCAGTAGCATTATAGTGGTATTTCTAAGCCTCTTGGCAATGTGAAATCAAGGTAAGAAGCTAACATTCATTGAGTGTAAAAGTTGCTATGCATCAGGCATTATGCAAAGCACTTGACATAGGCTATCTCATTTCCTCAAAATTCCTAAAACAAGTAACCACACTCCTCTATTAAGTGAATATTTCAACTCTATTTTTAAGTTTGTTATATGCTAAATACTAAAATCAAAGGGCAAGAGTAAAGCAAAGTTACTGTCATGTGTATAGCATGAATGCTATACATGCTTTGGTATTTACTAAAATTTTAAAAACACTACAGGATCAATGATCTTTCCAGATTTCAACAGATTTTAAAACCATGAATATTACTATTTTGAAGGTACTAATTATGTGCCAGACGATGTATTAAGGGCTTTATATTTTAACATTGAGGTAGGTATTATGACCCTTGCATTACTAATCAGGATTAGAAGTCAATGACGGAAGAAAGGATCTATAATCACAAAAAATAAGAAAGTTACAGAATCAAAATCTTAACCTGCATGTGTCTCTTTGATTTGAAAACACTGTTACCTCTCTCTTGGATTACTATTATCTTTTTAAAATACACACCAATAACAAAAAAAATAACAGAACAGATTTAAATGCTAATGTAATTCTGACACTGGGAATCCATGCATGAACACTCTCTTCTTAGATGGGCAAGGCATGTTCCCTCAGTTTTGATTTGCTCATTGTAATCTGACTCTCTCTCTGGTAGTGGCCTCCTAGCAGAGATCTGATCAGCCAATTTCTGCTTGGCTCAATCCCACTTCTACCTACTGCTCCAAGTGTCTGCCTTCTTGTTCTCCTGAATGACAGTTCTTTGGATTTCATCAGTATAAAAAACACTCCCTTCAGCTTATAAACTCCTAGAAGGCAGAGATTCCGTGTGTTGTTAAGTTTGCTTTATAAACCAATATGAAGATACAGAAATCTAATATACACAGGTTAAAAACTTCCTTCCATTGTTTAACTATATCCATACTCATAATGGAAACTGTGTAATATTCTTAAAACAAACACACCCAAGCCAAACTGGAAATCCTATTTTAAAGCTCTCAAGCTACAATTCACATCTAGAAGACATTGATTATCACTAATTTACTAAGACCCTACAATATTACTAACAGAAGTTTTCGATTTCTCCAAACTCATAAACTCTATTTCTATATAGTTTAACTCAGGGTTTTTCAACTTCAGCACTACTGGCATTTTGGACCAGATAATTCTTTGCTGGGATGGGGGGTGGGCCGGGCAGGTGGGCTCTCCCATGCACTGTAGCAGCCTCCCTGCCCTCTATCCACTAGATGCCAGTAGCACTTCCTCTCCCCATAGCTGAGACAACAAAAATAGAACGTCTCTAGCCACTGCCCAGTGTTCCCTGGCAGGGGGGGGGGGGTGGGGGGGGGCGGGGGGGGCGGTGGTGGTGTCGACCCAGTTGAGATCTACTGTTTTAATTTAATCTTATATGTTAAAATTAGATACTGGGGCTGTAGTATTTGCCAATAAAATTGTCCTAATCTACATTCTTACAAGGAATAAGGATGAAGTTCACTGGTATTCTCAGAGTGAATAAATTAGCGAATTTCAGAGTTTTCTAGAAGAACCTGGCCTTTTGCACAATCCCAGAAAAGAGCTCTAGAAACTACATATCTGACCATCTAAACTAGTGGGTGCTGATACATGACACAGGATGGAAAAGAATACTGGTGCTTATCGGCTCATTCCTTTTTCTTTGTGGCTCTAACTATACGTTATTTCATCAAGGGAAGTAATTAGCACCACAGATTAATTGCAGTATCATGTTTTTAGCAGTAAAAGCAGGTAGAATGTGTCTTTTAACAAATGTCTACTGAGTATAAGGCAGTTGGAGGGATAGAAAGAGGAGTAAAACAGAACCAACCTCAATGTAACATAAATGTTGGAAGCATTTCAAATTTTCAAAAAAAGGAAGCTAACTTTTTGGCTTAAGCTAAAGACAACAACAACAACAAAAGAAACTCCACCCACTCCACCCTCAGGATGTGTCATGAAACTGGACTGAATTCAAAGAGTGATCACTTTTGGTCACATCCAAGTTTTTTTGTTTTTTTTTTTGCGGTACGTGGGCCTCTCACTATTGTGGCCTCTGCCGTTGCGGAGCACAGGCTCTGGACGCGCAGGCTCATGGGCCCAGCTGCTCCACGGCATGTGGGATCTTCCCGGACCGGGGCACGAACCCGCGTCCCCTGCATCGGCAGGCGGACTCTCAACCACTGCACTACCAGGGAAGCCCCACATCCAAGTTTTAAGCGAAGTTCAACAATCAATGATTTGCTGTTTACAGAGATATATTCATTGAGGGGGAAAAAAATCTCAGTGTATATGTTTTATATTATCTGTGTTAGTTAGAAATTGATCCAGTTTTTAACTTTTATAAGCCTGGAATCATTGATTGTTCTCTATTTCTATGAGGTTTTACCATACCCTGACCTATAATGGAAATACCAATCACACTTTTCCCCTAATTGAGCACATAATACCTAATGTTTATTTATTTCTACTATTTTGAACATTTTCCCACATGCTTGTTTACTAATTTAATATCTTTGTGAAATATATTTTTTTATCAATTGACCAAATATTTAGAGACCAGTGTTTTTCTTACAAATATATGAGCTCTTTACAGAATAGATATTAACTTTATATAATACTTGTTGTAGTATTTCCTCCATCTTATTTCTGTTTTTATTATTCTTACATATGTAAATATTACACTTGGAATATTCAAATCTGCAAACTGTTCTTTTCCCTTTTGTTTCCTTTTATTGTTTTGAAAGTGAAATACCCACTCTCTATTATAAGTCTGATAAATATTCAATTCTACTTTATTCTAATTTTCCTTTGATTTGAATGCTCATATGTAACCTTTAAATCCTCTGAAATTTATCTTGGTGTCAGGTATTAAGTGGAGGTCTATGTTTATGGCCCTTCAACTGCTTAATGAGTTTTCTAAACACAAATTTCTGAAAAATGATTCCTTTTTTTTTCTCATGCCTCCCTTGGCATGTACCTAAAATGTACCATGGATCTATTACTGCTTTTAGCAGTATTTGGTTACAGTTATTGTAGTTTTTCTCTTCCCGTTCTCTCTTATTTTTCAGATTTTTAACTTAATGCTTTTGACTACTTTTTCTCCCAGATAAACTTTAGAGAAACATTGTCAGAGTAAAAAGAATCCCAATAACAATCTGAATGGAAAAAATAATTTAAATTGGGGAGTAAAAATTATATACTATCAGCCTTCCTTTTCAGAAACATGATACTACATTTATTTCACAAAGCCTTTTTCTTAAATATTCCAGAAAATTTTTAAATTTTATTTGTAGTTGTATTCATTTATTTAAGATAATTATCAATAAATACTTTTAATCACTTTTTCCCTAATGGAAATATTTATGTACTCTTGGTTAGTTTTCATGTCCCTCTTGTGATATCAAAAGATCTTACGTAGTTTCAATGAATGCTCCTCTCCCTATACCTTTATAGTTGCTCTATAGGCTCTTTCTGGCAGTTCAGTCCTTGGGAATAGTCATACAATAAGGAATATCTCAATTCCATTATATTAGAGGTAATAGCCTAAGGGTATAGAAATATAGAAAAAGCATGTTTGCTCACTTACTGCTCAACAACAGTAATTAACTAGTTAAATCAGCTGAACTCAAAATTATATGATTCTGAAATCACATCTGTAATCACATTAATCTAAAGAAACTAATCCCCTGAGGAATATATTACAATACTGAAGACAAAAGTCACAGGTTTTCAGGAACTAAGACTGCACATGAAACTCACACATACAGACCAAGAACAGAAGATTAAATAAACCACAGAATTGATATATCATTAACCTCCAATTTTCTGCATCAATAAAAAGAAGCATTAGTAGAGCTAATATGAAATTGTGAAGAATTTACCCATACAGATCAAGAAAGGAATCAATTGTCTTATACACAGTAGAAAATAGATTATGACACAAATGTATATTCCATAAAGCAGAAAACCAAAAGTTAACATAAACTTAACTGGTAGCAGCTTTCAGCTATTTCTGGATCACCACTAGTTTCTTATAAGCTCTCAAAAGGGAAAGGATCCCAAAGTACAGTGTGGTTAAAGTTTTGTTTGCTTGTTTGTTTAGTTTAGAAGCCACAAAGATCAGACTAATAAATAATATTATTGTTAAGCTAACACTTACTGTGTGATTACTATGTGCTAGGTGCTGGACTAAGCGTTTTATAAATATATCATTTAATGTACACGTACACACACACAAAAAAAACCATGAAATTAGTACTATTTTTAACCTCGTTTTCCAGATAAGAAACCAAGGTTACACAACTAGTAAGTTGTAAAGACAAACCCAAATTTTACTGATCCGCAAACTCATGTTTTTAACTACCATACTATACTGCTTCATATGAATTCTTTTCTTTACTTATTCAATTATGAAACATCTTAAAAGCTTTTGCACAGTAAAGGAAACCATAAACAAGACAAAAAGACAACCCTCAAAATGGGAGAAAATATTTGCAAATGAAACAACAGACATTTATTAATTTCCAAAATATACAAACAACTCATGGAGCTCAATATCAGAAAAACAAACAATCCAGTTAAAAAATGGGCAGAAGACCTAAATAGACATTTCACCAAAGAAGACATACAGATGGCCAAGAGGCACATGAAAAGATGTTCAACATCACTAATTATTAGAGAAATGCAAATCAAAACCACAATGAAGTATCACCTCATGCTGGTCAGAATGGCCATTATCAAAAAATCTAGAAACAATAAATGCTGGAAAGGGCGTGGTGAAAAGTGAGCCCTCCTGCACTGTTGGTGGGAATGTAAATTGATACAGCCACTATGGTAAACAGTATGGAGGTTCCTTAAAAAACTAAAAATAGAACTACCATATGACCCAGCAATCCCACTACTGGGCATATGCCCTGAGAAAACCATAATTCAAAAAGAGACATTGGGCTTCCCTGGTGGCACAGTGGTTGAGAGTCCACCTGCCGATGCAGGCGACACGGGTTTGTGCCCCGGTCCAGGAAGATCCCACATGCCGTGGAGCGGCTAGGCCCGTGAGCCATGGCCGCTGAGCCTGCGCGTCCGGAGCCTGTGCTCTGCAACGGGAGGGGCCCCAACAGTAGTGAGAGGCCCGCGTACCGCAAAAAAAAAAAAAAGATACATTTACCACCAATGTTCATTGCAGCACTATTTACAACAGCCAGGACATGGAATCACCTAAATGTCCATCAACAGATGAATGGATAAAGAAGATGCGGCACATATATACAATGGAATATTACTCAGCCATAAAAAGAAACGAAATTGAGTTATTTGTAGTGAGGTGGATGGACCTAGAGTCTGTCATAGAGTGAAGTAAGTCAGAAAGAGAAAAACAAATACCGTATGCTAACACATATATATGGAATCTAAAAAAAAAATGGTTCTGATGAACCTAGGGGCTGGACAGGAATAAAGACACAGATGTAGAGAATGGACTTCAGGAAATGGGGAGGGGGAAGGGTAAGCTGGGATGAAGTAAGAGAGTAGCACTGATATACATACACTACCAAATGTAAAATAGGTAGTGGGAAGCAGCTGCATGGCACAGGGAAATCAGCTGGGTGCTTTGCGACCACCTAGAGGGGTGGGATAAGGAGGGTGGGAGGGAGACACAAGAGGGAAGGGATATGGGGATATACGTATGCATATAGCTGATTCACCCTGTTATACAGCAGAAACTAACACAACACTGTAAAGCAATTATACTCCAATAAAGATGTTTTTAAAAAAAAGAAATTAGAAAATTTAAAAACCCCATTTAAAACTGCATCAAAAACATGAAACACAGATAAAAAATGATATACACAATTCTGGTAAGCTTTTATGTATAAATCACCAAGCTGATTTTAACATTTATATGGAAATGCAAAGAACGCAAACTGGGATAAATAGTTTTGAAAAAAAGAACAAAGTTGCAGGATTTATGCCCTGACATCATGTCTTTATAAAACTAAAGAATTCAAGACAATGTGGAATTAGTTTAAGGATACAGACACATAAGTCGATAAAACAAAACAGTGTTCAGAAATGGCCCAAGATATATGTGGTCAACTGATTTACAACCAAGGTACTAAAGTAATTGAGTAAGGGAAGAATAGTCTTTTCAACAAATGGTCCTGGAAAAATCTGATGTCCTACAAAAAGAAATGAAGTTTGATTCTTATCTTACCATATACAAAATTATTTTGAAATGGACTGTTGAATTGTGCCCCTCAAAGAGATGTTCAAGACTTCCCTGGTGGCGCAGTGGTTAAGAATCCGCCAGCCAATGCAGGGGACACGGGTTCAAGCCCTGGTCCGTGAAGATCCCACAAGCCGTGGAGCAACTAAGCCCGTGTGCCACAACTACTGAGCCTGCGCTCTAGAGCCCACGAACCACAGCTACTGAAGCCCATGTGCCTAGAGCCCATGCTCCTCAACAAGAGAAGCCACCTCAATGAGAAGCCCATGCAGTGCAATGAAGAACAGTCCCCGCTCACCACAACTAGAGAAAGCCCATGCACAGCAACGAAGACCCAATGCAGCCAAAAATAAAAATAAAAAGAATAAAAAGAAAACAGAAAGATCTCAAATAAACAACCTAACTTTATACCTCAAGAAACTAGAAAAAGAAGAACAAGTAGTAGTAGAAGGAAGGAAATAACAAAGATCACAGTGGAAATAAATGAAATAGAGACTAAAAACACAACAGAAAAGATCAATGAAACTAAGAGCTGGTTTTTAAAAAAGATAAACAAAATCGACAAGCCTTTATACAGACTTAACAAGAAAAAAAGAAGACTCATATAAACTAAATTACAAATGAAAGAGAAGACATTACAACTGATACACATAAATACAAAGGATCATAAGAGGCTACTATGAACAATTACACACCAACAAACTGGACACTTAGAGGAAGTAGATAAATTCCTAGAAACATGCAACCTACCAATCCTGAATCATGAAGGAATAGAAAATCTGAATAGATCAATTAATAGTAAGGAGGCTGAATCAATAATCAGAAACCTCTCAACAAACAAAAGCTCAGAACCAGAGGGCTTTACTGGTAAATTCTACCAAATATTTAAATAAGAATACCAATCCTTCTTAAATTCTTCCAAAAAATAGAAGTAGAAGGAACACTTCCAAACTCATTTTACAAGACCCACATTACCCTGATAATAAAGCCAGACGAGGACACTACAAGAAAATTACAGCCTAATATCCCTGATGAACATATACATAAATATCCTCAACAAAATGTTAACCAACTGAATTCATTAAAAGGATCGCACACATCATCAAGTGGCATTTATTCCAGGGATGAAAGGATGTTTCAACGCACACAAATCAATAAACGTGACACACTACATTAACAATATGAAAGATAAAAATCATAATCATCTCAATAGTTGCAGAAAGAGCATTTAACCAAATTCAACATCCATCATGACAAAAACTCTCAACAAAGTGAGTGGAGAAGGGACGTACTTCAAAATAATAAAGACCATATATTAACAAGCCCACAGCTAACATCATACTCAATGGTGAAAAGCTGAAAACTTTTCCTTTAAGATCAGGAACAAGACAGGATGTCCACTCTCACCATCTTTATTCAGCATAGTACTGGAAGTCCTAGTCAGAGCAGTTAGACAAGCGAAAGACATAAAAGACATACAAATCAGAAAGGAAGAAGCAAAACTGTATATTTGCAGAAGACGTGACACTATATATAGAAAAGCTTAAAGACTCCACCAAAAAAACTGTTAAAATTAATTTAAAAATTCAGTAAAGTTACAGGATACAAAGTCAATATACAAAAATCAATTGCATTTCTATATACTAATAACATACTACTGGAAAGAGAAATTAGAAGCAATCTCAGGACTTCCCTGGTGGTCCAGCGGTAAAGAATCCGCCTTCCAATACAGGGGATGCAGGTTCCATCCCTGGTCGGGGAGCTAAGAGCCCACATGCAACTAAGCCTGTGCACCACAACTACTGAGCTCATGCGCCTCAACGAGAGAGCCTGCATGCCGCAAACTACTGAGCCCATGCACCCTGGAGCCCGTGCACAACTAGAGAGAGAAAAACCCACACCCCACAACTATAGAGAAGCCCGCACACCATAACTAGAGAGAAGTCTGTGCACCACAACTAGAGAGAGAAAAACCCACACGCCACAACTAGAGAGAAGCCCGCATGCCACAACTAGAGAGAAGTCTGCGCACCACCACTAGAGAGAGAAAAACCCGCATGCCACAAGTAGAGAGAAGCTTGCATGCCACAACTAGAGAGAAGCCCCCACACAGCAACGAAAGATCCTGCATGCCTCAACAAAGATCCCGCATGCCTCAACAAAGATCCCACATGCCTCAACTAAGACCTGACGCAGTCAGAAAAAAAAAAGAAACAAACTCACGTGCAGGTGTATCAAAAAGAATAAAATACCTACAAATAAATTTAACCAAGGAGGTGAAAGACCTATACTCTGGGAACTGTAAGACATTGATGAAAGAAATTGTAGAAGATGCAAATAAATAGATATTCTATGTTCACAAACTGAAAGAATATTAAGATGTCCATACTACCCAAAATGATCTACTGATTCAATGCAATTCCTATCAAAATTCCAATGATTATTTTTCACAAAAATAGAAAAATCAATCTTAAAATTTGTATGGAACCACAGAAGACCCCAAATAGCCAAAACAGTCTTAAGAAGAACAAAGCTGGAGGCATCATGCCTCTGATTTCAAACTACACTTCAAAGTCACAGTAATCAAACCAATATGGTATTGGCATAAAAATGGACACATTAAATCGATGAAACAGAACAGAGCCCAGAAATAAACCCATGCGTACATATTTATTTACAACAAAGGAGCCAAGAATATACAACGGGAAAGGACAGTCTCTTCAATAAATGGTGCTGGGAAAACTGAAGAGCCACATGCAGAAGAATGAAACTGAAGCCCAGTCTTACACTGTACACAAATATCAACTGAAAATGGACTACAGACTTGAACATAAGATCTGAAACCATAAAACTCCTAGAAGAAAACATAAGAGGGTAAGCTCCTTGACATCGAACCCAGCAATGATTTTTTGGATTTGACATAAACAGCAAAGGCAACAAAAGCAAAAATAAACAAGTATGACTAAATCAAACTAAAAGCTTCTCTATAGCAAAGGAAACCATTAAAAAATGAAAAGGAAGGGCTTCCCTGGTGGTGCAGTGGTTGAGAGTCCGCCTGCTGATGCAGGGGACACAGGTTCGTGTCCCGGCCCGAGAAGATCCCATATGCCGCGGAGCGGCTGGGCCCGTGAGCCATGGCCGCTGAGCCTGCGTGTCCAGAGCCTGTGCTCCGCAACGGGAGAGGCCACAACAGGGAGAGGTCCGTGTACCGCCAAAAAAAAAAAAAAAAAAAATTAAAAGGAAACCTATGGAATTGGAGAAAATATCTTCAAATCTTATATCTGATAAAGGGTTAATATCCAAAATATATAAAGAACTCATATAACTCAATATCAAAAGAAAACAACACAAAACAAAAAAAAAAACCACCTATCAATTAGATTAAAAAATGGGCAGAGGAGGACTTCCCTGGTGGTGCAGTGGTTAAGAATCTGCCTGCCAATGCAGGGGACACGGGTTCGAGCCCTGGTCTGGGAAAATCCCACATGCCGCAGAGCAACTAAGTCCGTGCGCCACAACTACTGAGCCCGCGTGCCACAACTACTGAAGCCTGCACACCTAGAGCCCATGGTCTGCAAGAAGAGAAGCCACCACGAGAAGCCCGCACACTGCAACAGAGTAGCCCCCACTCGCCACAACCAGAGAAAAGCCCACGTGCAGCAACGAAAACTCAATGTAGCCGAAAATAAAATAAATAAAATAAACTTATTTTTTTAAAAACTGGGCAGAAGAACTTAATAAACATTTTTCCAAAAAAGACATACAAATGGCCAACAGGTACATGAAAAAGTTTTCCATCAATAATCATCAGGGAAATGCAAATCAAAATCACAATGAGGTATCACATCACACCCATTAGAATGGCTACTGTCAAAAGGATAATAACATATGTTGACAAGGATGTGGAGAAATGGGAACCCTGGTGCACTGTTAATGGGAATGTAAGTTGGTGCAGGCACTATGGAACAGCATGGAGGTTCCTCAAAAAATTAAAAACCGAACTACCATGTGATCCAGCAATTCCACTTCTGGGTATACAGTCAAAGGATATGAAATCACTATCTTGAGTGAAATCTGCACCCTCATGTTATTGCATCATTATTTACAATAGCCAAGACGTGGAAACAACCTATGTGTCCATCGACAGATGGATAAAGAAAATGTGATACACACATACACACACACACACACACACACACACACACACACTATTCAATCTTAAAAGGAAGGAAATCCTTTCATTTGCAACAACGTGGATGGACCTTGAGGGCATTATGCTAATAAGTAAGATAAGTCAAGCAGAGAAAAATAAATATTGTATGATTTCACTTATATGTGGAATCTGGAAAAACCAGAGCTGGTGATTACTAGAGATAAAGGGTAGAAGGTGGGGAAATGGGTGAAAGTGGTCAAAGGGTACTAACTTCTAGTTATAAAATAAGTAAGTTCAGGCAATGTAATGTACAGCATGGTGACTACAGTTAACAATACTTTATATCTGAAAGTTTTTAAGAGAACAGATCTTACAAATTCTCATCACAAGAAAAAAAAAAACTCACATTAACTATGTGAGATGCACCAAAACTTGTTGCAAGTATTAAGCAGAAAGGGTGTGCGAAGCTCCTGACATACAGTAGGTACTCAATAAATGTTGTCAATTATAATCTTCCTCCTTTCCCCTCCCATATCTTTGCTCATCCTGATTTTTTTGCCTTGGTATGTACTCCTTACCTCCCATATCACTGAAATCTTACTCATTCTTTAAGTATCAGATGAAATGTTACATTTCATATGAAGTCTTTCATATCTTTTATCAACCTGAGAAGAGCACTTTTTATTTTAACTTCACTTCCTACTTCTCATATTTTATTCTGGTAAATGTTTCCCTTACCAGACTATAAGCTTTTTGAGGGAAGGGACAATCTACTTCTTAAAATTTAACCAGTGCTCTACCTTTAAAAGGTTCAATAAATGTATTTACTAAGAACAGAAATAAGAAAAGCAGGTGTGCCCATCAGAGTCCTGGGAGTTAACCTGGAGCTATGCATGTGTAGGTAATGGAAGTAAGTGATTAGCAAGCAAGAATCTAAGAGAGAATGTAAAAAGAAAAGAATTTCTGACATGGTTTTTCCATCTCCCAGGTGACTTAGGGATCCATGAAACCTCTCTATCAAACCCAGAATCTGAGTTGGTTCCCTTAAGATTTCTTTCCACTTAGGACCTGAGTAGATCATTCCTTGAAATTCCTTTCTCCTTTATCTGTCTCTAAAGTGAAGACTTAACTTTAGGTTAAATGATTCAGAATTTCACAGCTGGAATTACACACTAGAAATCATCCCAACTCGGGCTTCCCTGGTGGAGCAGTGGTTAAGAATCTGCCTGCCAATGCAGGGGACACGGGTTCGAGCCCTGGTCCAGGAAGATCCCACATGCCGTAGAGCAACTAAGCCCGTGCGCCACAACTACTGAGCCTGTGCTCTAGAGACTGCGAGCCACAACTACTGAGCCTGCGTGCCACAACTACTGAAGCCTGTGCTCCGCAACAAAGAGTAGCCCCCGCTCGCCACAACTAGAGAAAGCCCGCGTGCAGTGACGAAGACCCAACACAGCCAAAAATAAAAATAAAATAAAATAAATAAATTTATTTACAAAAAAATCATCCCAACTCAATCATTTGATAGATGTGGAAATGTAATACAGAGAAGTCAAATCACACAAAGGTATGCAGTTAATAAACAACAGAGCTGGGCATTCCCTGGCGGTCCAGTGGTTAGGACTCTGTGCTCTCACTGCTGAGGGCCTGGGTTCAATCCCTGGTTGGCGAACTAAGATCCCGCAAGCTGTATGGGATGGCCAAAAACAAACAAAAAACAATACAGCTGACCTAGTTACAAGCTCAATACTCTTTTTCACTACACTTAAACAACAGTTAGGATTCTAGCACATGTCAAAAGGAGTGTGTGGGCTTCCCTGGTGGCGCAGTGGTTGAGAGTCCGCCTGCCGATGCAGGGGACACGGGTTCGTGCCCTGATCTGGGAGGATCCCACATGCCGCGGAGCGGCTGGACCTGTGAGCCATGGCTGCTGAGCCTGCATGTCCAGAGCACAGCAACGGGAGAGGCCACAAGAGTGAGAGGCCCGCATACCGCCAAAAAAAAAAAAAAAAAAAAAAAAAAGGAGTGTGTAATAAGATTATGTCACATACATGTTTTATATTTTTGCCAAGCACATCCCCATATCACTACAATATTGATTCAAATTCAGTTCACCATGATATTCATTTTATGCTGGCTATCTCCATAATCAATAATTCTATTTTATATTTGCATAAAGTTCACCCTGAATTATCTTTTCTTGAGCCATATCTTATTTCCTTGGCTTCACTAGAATTTTTCATAGATTATGATTTTTAACCTAGCTTCCCAAGAACTTGACCCATCTGACCCACTTCTCACATCTATATTAATGAGGAAGTAACATTCATTCTAAAGTGATCCTGTAGAAAATCAGTATGCCTCTGTATAAATATAAGAACTAAGTCAAATTTCCAAAGGTTGAAAACTGAATAATATAGACTCTACCAAAACATCAGTTATGATTTTCTATGGGCTCAAAAAAAGAGAGAAAATAAAGTTACAAATTGTATTTAAGTTAAAATCTTACCATTAAATTAAAAACCTAGTTGCAAAAATATTTATTAAAACATCTGTTACCATCTGATGAAAGGGAAATTAAAAGCAAAGATACTTAAAGACACAAAGATCGTTCTACAGATCTACAAAAGAATACCTAAAATTACTTTTGGCCACATTTAAATAGATAAGTCACTGTTAACACACAGGAGACAAGGGTCATTTTCACAAACCACATAACATTTTTTTGACTGTTAATTACTTCTACATCAGAAGATAATGACAAACCATGTAAAGCATAAGTAACTGAAACAAAAACAGTAAGACGAGGAGCATTATCCAAACACATTAATCTTACTGATAGGATTTTTAAAACATAAAGTATACTAAGTTGTTTGAAACATAGGCTTGGTCCATTAAAAAGAAAATGTAACCAATTCATACTACTTATATACAGTTTTATGATAAAACATAGAACATACCAGCTCATGCATCAAATCAAGATTATTAAAGAAATTTAGCTAAGATTCCTTAAAAAATGGTATGGTACAGGGCAGGGGGTGAGTTGATTGGAAGCAAAATAAAATCACCCTCAATTTAAAATTTGAGGGTGATTTTAAATTTAAAATTTTTCTTCTATTCTGATATATATTACAGCTCATTTACCTAATTTTTAAGAGACAGAGAGAGTGTGGTCCTCTGGCAGTTTAGGTGAAATCAGGATCTAAAGGGGACAAAAGGGCAGCATACAGGGGACCTAGGAAGAACGAGGTATGGACCTGGACTCAGCAGCAGCTGTGTCTCATCCTTTTGGTAAGCCCCCTTGATGCCTTGTGCCTTCTACCTCCTGACTGTTTTCTCTGAAAACAAGTGAGACTGCTTAAGTCCTCTTGACTTTACACTGATTTTCCTGCTCTTCAAGAGATGAATTGAATAAGCAGTATTTTAAAGCCTGGATATAGGCTCCAGCTGTTAGACTCTGAAATTTCAGACTTTAGGCTTTTAGTCTATCAGGACTCTCTCCCAATGCTCAGAATTAAGATATAAACAACTGATTGATCCATATGTGTTAACTCACTGTTGCATGTATAATTTATAGAAAAGCAGTAGAAACAATATTACTTAGAAAAACTACTGACATAAATAGCATGCACAGTACCTTTTGATAAACAATGGAGCACACAAGATCCTTGACAGCAGATAAAGATAGTTCCTGGGCTTCCATGGTAATACTCTCCCGTGTAAGGCCAATTTGCAGTAGAAATGAGATTGTATGCACTGAGCCTCTGGAGTTGGTGAGTGATGGTGCACTGAAGCTTCCATTAGAGAGTCGCGCAGAGAGTCCTGTTTTAGGACTTGAACACGGAGAAGGAGCTGGAAGCACAGCAGGAAGAGTTGCAGGTATTACAGACTTCTGGGATGATGGAGGAGAATTGTTTGCAGACATCTGCCTTTCTTTAATCTTTTAAAACAGTTGTCAATTCTTTTTCAATGGTTATGAAGAGGCCTTAAAATCACAGTGGTAAAAAAATGACTGTACTTTCAGATTTAGTTGAAAGCTTCTTTATTTCCTCTTTTAAGCCACTCATGCTGATGATGGCAAGTTCTACAACTGTGAGTTGAATATACAAAAGGTCCCACTTCCCTTAATATCAGTCCCATCAAAGAAGAGTCTTGTCTTTAGGACCACAACCAGGGTTTTGGAAAGGATTTAACATCACTGAATTATCCTCATCAGAAGAGAGTTGACATTGTTTATTTACTAAACATCTTCATCTATTTTCTTTTAAGTCTATTCTTGTCTCTCTCTTTTAATTTCAGAAAATACATAATGAATAAAAGTTGTTTTTCTGTCAAAATAAAATCCTCCTAGTTTAAAAAATAAAGTGTTTAGGATTAGTCTATTCAGTACTTATCCTTTGGTTCCTTGATCTAATGGGACACTTTCTCAAATGTCCACACCTTAAATCACCTTCTCAAATGTCCTCATTTTCATTTTGGAGGAGCAAATTTTTCCAGGATTAAGCACAAAGGCTTTTTAAAATAGTACAGGCATATTCCACTTGGTGAATGGGCCCATGGAGAAAAGTTGATGCTTTCTGAAATGTAGGTAGCCTGGAAGAAATTTTTTAGAAACTTTTAATATTTTATACTCATTTAACATTATTTTAAAAATGCAAGAATCCTTGGGGCTTCCCTGGTGGCCCAGTGGTTAAGAATCTGCCTGCCAATGCAGGGGACATGGGTTTGAGCTCTGGTCCAGGAAGATCCCACATGCTGCAGAGCAACTAAGCCCGTGCGCCACAACTACTGAGCCTGCGCTCTAGAGCCCGCGAGCCACAACTACTGAGCCCACGTGTCACAACTACTGAAGCCCGTGAGCCTCAACTACTGAAGGCTGCGCACCTAGAGCCCACGCTCCGCAAAAAGAGAAGCCACTGCAACGAGAAGCCTGCACAACTGCAACGAAGAGCAGCCCCTGCTCACCGCAACTAGAGAAAGCTCGGGTGCAACAATGAAGACACAACACAGCCAAAATAAATAAAATTTGTTAATTAATTAAAAAAAAAGAATCCTTGTACTTTTTTAAAATGATATGTTTTGGCTGTATGTTTATAATTCACCAATAAATCCTAATGGGTAGCCTTTTTTTTTTTGGTCTAGTTATCAGAGCCCATGATTTCAGGGAGAGCCTCCTGATAAAAAAAAAAAGAGCAAAAAACAAAACCCTGCTATTCCTCACTAATACCTAAAACTTGAAGGTCAAACACTTTTATTCCACAAATACACAACTGAGTTATGACAAAAACAGAAGGGACAAAAAAGAAAAGTAAAACTGACATCGTCATAGAAATAAAGTACCACTTGGCCATACAAAAGATGTATAATACTGCCCTAACATAGACAAGAGTATTCTTTTTTATATTAAAAGTTTAAATCTAAGCAGATTTCTTTCAGAAAACTAAGGAAGCATATACTAAACACAGTTATATGACACACAAAGAAGTATAAAAGACATACTTAAGACAGGAACATAGGAAAAAGCGATCTTGTCATAAAAAATTTCTAAAAGTGAAAAAGAGAACACTAAGCACAGTTACATATGTATCACAGTTTTACATAAGGACAGTTCAAAAAGTAAAAGTATGACCCCATGGCTAAGTGAAATGGCTCACAAGAGAAGGATCTTTCAATTTAAATTCCATCCATATACCTGTAAACAAGTCTAATGATGAAAAAGAGTGAAGCATCCAATGTGGTTGCAGAATGGCTCTGGAAAGTAGTTCATGGGGCTAAATAAACGAGGATGAACATAACAGAAGAGCAAAAACATACAGATATAGTATTAGGAATGAGCAAGTTCAAGAAAAAGTATGGCTTAGAAAAAAACTGCTTAAAGATAACAGCTTTTAGAACTACATTCAGATAAGTAATTTTAACCCATTTTATATTGTACAGCACTTAACATCTTGTAAATGTTTTATATGCTTTATCTCATGATATCTCTTTGGAATTTGACAAGGCAAATATTATTTATTATTTTTGCAGATGAGTTAACGGAAGCAAAAGCAGATAAAGTAACTTGCCCAGCATCAAATGGCCATTAAGAGGTGGAGTGGGAATCAGGACCCAAGTTTCATACTTTCCTACCAAGTGCTGTCTCCACAATCACATACCATTTCTGAAAGAACAAGGAACTGAGAGAATCACCGCTCAGAGAGGATGTTAAGGTTGAGAGAGCACATTGAGAAGGCACAATTGCTCAACTTGTCTTTTGCTTACTTTCTCTGAGTTTTTAAACTAAAGTTGTAGCAGAGCATTGAGAACTGAAACCTGAGCCTCGTGAATACGAGGGACTAACACATCTTTATGGAAGTGCAAGTCTTTGGGTTCAGATGCAATGCACTCCATATTGCTAAAGCAATTAGTCAGTGCAATTACAAAGCTGACTCCTATCATCTTGGAGAAAGAGCTCAGAAAGTGAGAAACAGTCATGGGCTGGAGATGGGTCAGAACGGCTTCAAGTTTTGTGGGCTGGAGGAGTGGGGAAGTGATTTCAGAAACTGCAGACATATAAACTTAACGTTAACCCTTAGTCAAATCTGAGAATAGATTATGAAAGCAAATGGTTTTCCAATACTTAGAATACAATGATCACTAGAAGTCAGCATGAATTCAAACAGAATGCCAAATCAGCTACATTTACACCTTTTAAAAAAGGGGTTATTGGCCTTTTTAGATGGAGGAAATAATAACTCACAGTAATTGAGCTCTATCTGCCAGACACCGTTCTAAGCATTCCATATGTGTTTCCTCACTTAATCCTCACAACAACCCATTTCATAGTTGAGAAAACTGGCTTAAAGTACTTGCCCGAGATCACACAATTAGCAAAGCCAGAAAAAAAATTAGTGTATTCTGGCCAAAACAATTCTCAAGATGATATTCCATGCTATTTTTGTAAATACGTTGTTTGAGTATGAGTTAGATGTTAGTGTAGTTGGTTAAGTTTGCTGCTCTGTATCAACTTAGAGAAGTCTTTAGGGGAGTGCATTGGAACGCTGCCCTTGGCCCTATATTGTTTTTGATTATTTATAAGATAATAAAGACATGGAAGACATGCTTATAAAATCCTCAGAGTGTACAATCTGGGAGAAATAAACTAAAATTCAAGTGAACTATAACAATGATGAGAGTAAAGCTTTACATTTAGTTCAAAAAGTTAAATGTGCAATATAGAAATGGAGAAATGCTGACTTAGAACCTGTTCACTAGAGGTGTTATCAACCAAGAGTTTAATAATGGCTGCTAATATAATGGGTGACTAAAAGAACTAATGTAAACATAAACCCCCAGGACACTGAGAACACATCAGCATCAATCAGCATACTGGTTGCTAGACAGCTTACGTTACCACTGTATTCATTTTTACAGTCCACACTTTTAAGAGCTATATTGATGTAAAAAAATAATAAAGAGTACATATCTAGATAAAGCTGAAAACAATGTCATGTGACAAATTATGCTTAACACAACCAAGCACAATAATGGTCTTCAAATATTTGAAAAGGTGTTAAGAGAATAATTGGTTTTTCTCCCCATTTTTATATGGATGATTTATTTATTTTTTGCTATTGATAACAACGTATTCATTTATGAAGTGTTATCCCTACTCACACCACACCCCCAGGAAGTTGTGTTACTGGGTGGACACAGTGCAAACATAAGATTAGGAAGTTAACAGAGAATAACTGGTTTTATTCAGTATCATTGTAGAGGGTAGATAGAGGGTAGAGGTAAAATGAAGATAACAGCTATGAGGACTGCGCTACTGCATGTACAATATCTACAGTAGTACCTGGCTTATCCTAAGTGCTAAGTTTTAGCAATTTTCACAGTAATTAGGTGAAAGAATTAACAATTAAGCTCCTACTTCATACTAAACACTGAAATTGAGATATCATACTTCATTAAATCCTTGCTATGACACTAGGAAATTTGTTTAACTGCTTTACAGAAAAGGAACCAGAGTTTCAGAATTGTTGCCTATCCACGACTACACAGCTAATAAGTGATGGAACTGGGATTCACACCAAAGTTTCCCTGACTCCAAAGCCCATGTTCTTTATACTACTTCACTTCATTACCAACAATCTAACAACAATCTACAACAGGTTTTCTCATGAGGTAATGAGGTCCTTAAAATACCTGACTTGAGAAGTTTCAAAAAGCTGAACAACTGTCATAAAAAGGTGAGTCAAATATCCATGAATAATACTGTATGCAGGTTAAATACTTCAAAATACAAGACACTGCTGTGTTCAAGAATAATAATTTATTTGTGACAGATATCTTCCCACTAAATTTCCATTTTATAATACCTGCTAATATTAGCCAAATAACAGTAACTGTCTTATGATTATAATCAACTATCAAATGATCGATAACTATTAACAAACTATGTCATACTTTTGCATAAAAATATTTTTTACAGTTTCAGCATGAACACAAATAGAAGAAACTAAGTGAGCTGTCATATTAGCTTCTGCCCACTCACCCCATCTGTTTTCCCTCTCCTTGTTTTGATCTGTAAGATGCAACAAGATGTAGGGTGCAAAATATTAAGACTAAATATCAAAAAAAAAATCTAACAACTCTAATTTTGTCTTTATGCTTCAATCAGAAATCTGAGACGATAGTACACATACTAATTCATAAATCAATTAGATATGTTTGTTGCTAATAGCTGTGAGTTGGCAAGCATTTCTAATATGTTTATTTGCAACATCTCAAATATTCTTTGGGGGAATTATCTGTCACATATTTCATTCAAATGAAATTGTCACTATTGCTGAATGGAATCAAAAGATGGCATTTTAAAGGAATCTTGAGCCCAACCTGCCCTATTATTACAGACAAGGTAAAAATAAAGGCTCTGGAGGTTAGGTGACTTAACAGAGGGTTACTTCACGGTAACATCACAAGTTGATCTACCCTTTCTCTCCCTCTCCCTCAACTCCCCCTACATATACATTATCTCATTTCTTAGCAAAGCCTCTAATTATAAGAAGCTCTAACAGCAGCATTGTCATTCAACAAATATTTATTGAGTGCCTATTATCTGCTAGACTGTTATGAGAGACTCGGGTTGTACAGCAGTGACCAAAACAGACATGGCTATTGCTCTCTCCGGAGCTTAGAGTGTGATATAGGACACACACATTAAACAAATATTCACATTAATAGCAAGGCAATTACAAATCATGAAAAGTGATATGACAGAGTATACTGAGAGGAACTAATTTCAACTGAGGTTCACAGGCAAGGCACCTTTAAGGAAGCTAAAACCAAAGGATAAGTAGGAGTCAGGGAAGCAGAGAGAGAAGCAAAGAGGATTCCGGAAGACAAAACAAATCCAGCTAGTAAATACTTCAAAACAAAGCTCATCATTTAGTGTAGCCAGTGTCCTTTTTGTACTCAGTAAAGGCAAAAGTTAAGAGGTAAAACACTTTTCCTAGTCAGAATAGCATAATATTTACCATGACTCCCTACCAGTAACAGTTTTCCTGGTTCGATTAAGTTTTGTGTGCTAGGAATGCTAATGAATGCAGGGTCTTTTTTCTCCTGTTGATATGTACTGTATTCTTTTAGTATGTACAAAAAGCATATGGCCTTTTTCAATGCAATACTGACCAGAGTCCTGAAGTCATCATCCATATTCTACCTTGATACAGGCCTGACTTTGCTTAATCCTGATGTTGCTTTTATATTGTATGAAAAATCCAAGTAACTTTGTTCATGGTTTTTAAAATCATAGTTTCGAGCAATTTCCTACATCTACTTATATATTTTCAAAAATGTAACTATTACCTTAGATTAATATAAATACTTTTCCTTCTAAAAGCTCAGTATTCAACTAAATTGTTGCTGGTAAAATTCAGCTCATCTAGACCAGAGGTATTTGAATCTCAGTCTTTTCCAATGTCAGAGAGAACAGAGAGAGAGCACACCAAGTCTGCTCTCTGCTCAGGCACTAAAAAGTTTATCCAGTAACCAGATTACGGACTGCCAGTCTGGTGATGCTGTACAAATTTACGTTTGGCTTAATGTATCTTCATAACCTCTCTCTGCACCAGTGGTATCTGAGAAATCTGACTCATAGCCAGTGAGCAATTTCTTACATACAGCCACTATAAACTAATCACACAAGTGGAGAAAACCTTCTTCTACACTGAAATTAAAATTAAAACATCTCCTAAGTACATTATCTCAAGTTTTTTCATTAATGAGACAACTGCTCCAAAAAGGCTCACACACACGTTCAATTTGAATTACATAATCAGAGACTCAAAGTACTGTCTGCACAGATTATGAATCATAAGCATGATTATTAATAAATCAAATTAAAAACTGTACTAGCTAATAATTTCCCAATATCAAGTTCTGTAAAATCAGTTTATTTTTAAAATGAGCAATTAACTCTAATATGGTAATATTTTCATCAACTTTAGAATGTCTTTTAAAAATGAGAACAAAATGTCCCTTAAGAAACATGCATTTAAATGACCATTCTTTTTTTCTGTATAAGATTTTTCCAATTCTTATATAATTTTAAAAATTTAATATCCAAGAACTTGATTTATTAAGCTCGTTTTTGGGGGGGCCATGGCATTTTTTAGATTAAAAGCAATCCACTAAGAGAGAAATTTCTATTTTAAAGACGTCACCTCATGAAACTGAAAGCTTCTAAAATTTATGTATTTAAAAGACTCACTACGATCTGAGATGCTTAAAACATTCATTTCAAGATAATAAACCAGTCAACATTCTTGAATCTGAGTCATCCTAAAAAGTTAAAAGCTATATACCAAATTATAGAACTGAGGATGGAAAACTGGCTTGTCAAATATTCAAGTTCCTCTGATCAGGCCGACCACATCTACATTACCTACCGAAGCAAAACCTAACATGAAGGCTTCTGTGACACGTTTTAAATACTTTTAATAAAACTTGTAACATTTTTTTTGGCTGAATGTCCATGCCAGCTCTGAATCCAGATCCTAACACGGAAGGAGGAAAGGGTTCCTTTATTAAGTAAAACTGGCCTAGATCTCGGTCGGGGAACTTTATGGATGCTTTCATCCACAAATCCAGAGGTGTCCTCACAGCCTTAAATTTACTAAGTAAGCTTGATCTAAAGAAAATCATAGCCGCTAAAACTTTAGTAACTGCAGCATTAAGTACAAAGGAGAAACAGTATAAGAGTAACACGCTAACGTTTTCTAGGGTACAAATTACGGTATTTTAAAAGTTTTCGTTTCATTTGCCTCTACAGCTCATTAAGGCTGTGTCGAACAAAGTACCAGTTCAGGGTGTAACTTATCCTCCCTAATCAAAGATGACACCGATAGTCTTATTTCCTGTGGGGATGGGTGTGGTTGAAGAGACAGTTACGTCCAAGCCATCAATCTGTGTATGGAAAAGTCTGCAGCTCTCACACACGCTGTCGCTCGATTTATACTCGTGCCTGCACACGGCAAGGCCTATGCTTCTGACTGCGATGACTTCAAATAAAATATCCAACAGGCAATCGAATAGTATGGAGTTATTTTTACTGCTCAAAGACGCAGTCGCGCTCCTCAGTGTTTCGTCTTAAGAAAACCCTCCCGGGGATGAGACCGACTCGGAGCTACGCCGCAACTTGCAAAACTAAAGAGTCAGGAAATTGGGGTGGGGGCTTACGTTCTCTAAGCGCCGTCGACTCACTCTTTGCGACGCGTACAAGGTAAAGTGGTGAAAAGAAAAGGGGAAGGCTCATCCAAAATTCGTCAGCGTGAGTGCCGCCAATCTGGCGTTGGGAGCTAGTTGGGAGGACCCGGTAAGAGACTGGGTCCGAGAGGCCGGGCGCGGTGGTCGCCGGCGGAGCGTGACTCCAAGTTGGCGTCGGCGCCCACGCCGGAACTTGGCCCCATCTGGCTGCAGCGCCGGCGCCCCCGCTCACAGCGGAGCCCACCGCCCGCTCCTCCCGCCGCGCGCTCTACCAATTTCCCGCCCAACCCCGGCGGCCGCCGCCCAGCCCCGCGCGGGATCCGAGTCCCTCCGCCACCGCCGCCGCCACCGCGTGCGGGTGGGTGGGGGAGGGGAGGCTGCAGCCGCCTCCGCCGCCTCACCCGACGTGCCGGGAGAACAAAGCGGCAGCCGCTGCGGCGCTAACTTTTTCGGTGTCTGTTCCGCTCTCCCCGAGGCGACTACTTACAGAGGCGGGCTCCGCCGGTCGTGAGAAACTCCGCGCCCGCCAGCGTCTGGGTCCCGGACCAGGCGCCAGCGAGGCTTCACGCGCCTCGCAGGATCCCGCCCGCCGCAGGCGCCCCTTCCTCTGTCCCTCCCTCCGCCCCGTCCCGTCCTGAGGCCCGAGGGCGGGGGGGCAGGGGCGCGCGAGGGGCGGGGGCGCGCGGTCGGCGCGGGGCCTGCCGGGAGCTGTAGTCTCCTCGCGAGCTCGAAACGGTGGTAGCAGCGCGGGGAAGTTGATCACTGTCTTGACACCACGCGCGGGCAGCAGGAGCTCCTGGTGCTCTCAGGCTCGCTCTGCACCCTCCGAGGTCCTGGAGTCCCCATGAGCACTGGGGAGCGGGGCGCGACCGTGCACTTATTCCAGGTACGCACTGTACTTGATACCCATTATTGCTACTGAACTGCCTTTTTCTCTTATGTCGCCCGCTCTGATGTAGGCGATGGTTGTTAGGGGGCAAGAGGTGACAAGTTGGACACGGGACTTGTAAAGGGTCTATAATAGAGAGCAGTTTTCACCCTGAGGTATCGTCGCACTTCTCCACCTGTTTCACTCCCGAGTGTTTGCCCTCCAGCTGGCCGTTTGGCACAGGGGCCCCGGGCGTTCCACACCCAGGCGGATACGTCCGGAGCCCTTCACCTAAAGCGGAGTAAATGGAAGTCTCTGCTTTCAATGTGTTGGTGTATCCTACTTGTCCATCTTTAAATTCGAGTGTGTCCCCTACCATCAGAGTGAAGTGCAGCCAAGAATCACCGAACCTAGGTTTCCAAGTGACATTGACAAGGGTGACAATGCCGGGTGAAGGGGGACTCGGGTGAGATGAGATCTAGAGGGAAAATACACTAGGTGTTAAATTATACATATTTTATGTGAGGGAAAAGCGTGAGCAGCTGACACCCATTGTCCCAGAAAAGACCCAGGTCTCCTTATGTCCAAATTTCATGCCCAGTATATCTCAATTAAATTATATTGAAACAAGCAGATGGGTTGCAGGCAATAATCCATCCATCCCCATGCAGAGGTCGAGGGCAGTTTTTGAGAACAGAGAGAAAAGAAAGCTAAGTGGGTCCCTACTTTTTATACCAAGTCATAAATCTTACTGGATGTCCCTGGATTTAAACTTAAGCGGGAATTTTTTAATAATTTATATTAAAGACCGGGCAAGTAAAATTCGGTATAACTCTGATCTACTCCGAAGCTATATTTTTAAAAGATGTTTCTGAAACATTTTTTTAAATTAGAAGATACTAATTGTCTCACATTCAGTAATATCTAATTCAGTCTAATTATATTTTGTAGTCTTATTCTGCTATTCTTTTACTTTAAAATTGAAAGTAAATTCACTCAAGTTTCTTTTAAAAAAAAAGCAAAACCGAAAAATGCTCTTACCTAACTTTGCCTTTTTCTTCCTTCCACTTCACAACTGACATTTTAGTCCAAACCCAAATATCCTCTCTCAGCAAGATTCCCAGGATCTCATTGGAGCAGTTTACAGCCAGTCCCATCTCACTAGTGACTCCCGTTTTCACTCGTGGTCCTTAAAGAGACAGAAGTTACTCTTTCTAGAAGTAGCTTTTCTAAATGAAGCAAGCTGCTATTTTACAGAGGTGCAAGGATTTGTGTATATGAGAATATATATATGTGTATATACATATATATTATATATACATATAAACATATATACATTTACATTATATATACACATACATATGGTCATTTCATTTCCACTTTTCCACTTCTCTTTTGAAAAATGAAATCATCTCCTTTCAAATCACTGAAAAGTGAATCTTTCGATAATACATTTAAGTGTAAGACTGTCTTTGTCCCTGTAATTTTTTTGCTTGACATGAACTACAGTTTCCTCAGGACATTCCATTCCTATGCCAGGAGCACTGAAGGGTAAAGATTAGGTTTAATACGTGCATGTGAGATTTTTATCCTTGAGAGAAAATATAATCAGAATGACCAAGATGGAAAAGATTTTTCTTCTTGGTGCTTTTTGAAAACTAGGAGCTCAGTGTTCCTCTTCTGTGACAGTAGTTGCAAATCTTGCCCTAGAGTTACTGCCCCCACCCCTTGTACTTAATGGTTAACAACACAACCATTCACACATGTTATTTAATAGAAGCAAAGAAAGTCAACACTGTTGTGACCTAAGGTAGCAGAGTTACTTAAGTCAGAATCCTAAATGCAGAAAAACATGATTTGTTAAGGCCCCACTGGAAGAAATAGTCATTATTTCAAAACTTGAAGTAGTTTTAATTTATAGAACGTGATTACTGGAAAATTATTTTGGTTTTGTGTCTTTCTTCATGACCTTGAAAGATAGGTGAAAAATTCAGAAAGCATTTGGGTATCAATATAGAGTTAGTAAAATAGTTATTGGAACAAATGCTTCAGGATCTATTTCTTTTTCAGCAGAAATATACTTGATATATTCTTCAAAATGTCCTTCCTCAGTTTCCACTGGCACTACCCTGGTCCAGACCCTCCATATCTGGATTGCTGCAAGAGATTTTCGTTGGTCTTCTAGACTAGGATGAACTATTATATCCTTGGAACTCTCTTTTCTGATTTGCAGGCTGTCAATAATTGTTCTGTGCTCTGGTAGCCCTTGATGGATAATTCTCATGTCACTTATCACATTTGATTGTGGATTGAGTATATAGCAGATCCCCCTGTGCTCCCCTTATCTGCCCTTTCCCTTACTGAACTTGTAGAAGCCCATAGTCTTCTGCTTGGATATAACCCCTACAGATAATATCTATATCTAATATTCATTATATTATTTGAACACCAGCTCTGGGCCAGGCACATTCATCCATTCTTTTATAGCTTTCTCTGTTTATTCCATATAACACCTCCCTTGTCTTTTTTTTTTTTTTTTTTGCGGTACGCGGGGCTCTCACTGTTGTGGCCTCTCCCGTTGCGGAGCATAGTCCCCGGACGCGCAGGCTCAGCGGCCATGGCTCACGGGCCCAGCCGCTCCGCGGCACGTGGGATTCCCCCCGGACCGGGGCACCAACCCACGTCCCCTGCATCGGCAGGTGGACTCTCAACCACTGCGCCACCAGGGAAGCCCCCCTCCCTTTTCTTTATTTGAACTTATATGTAACTTTATATACTTTACTATTTGATTATATATTATTTTATCAATATATGCAAATATATTTATATTTGCATATTTATATATACAGATATTTATAACACAGTGTATAATCAAAGAGAGGTGTGGTGAGGATGATTGGACTAAAAGGAGAATTAGAAAACTCTGGTAACTAAAAGGAGTGGTTACTGCCTATGTTCTACCTAGGATTTCATATGGTGTCCTTAAAGTTTAATATCAGGTAATTTGCAATAAAAAAGCAATTACCTTGCTCATTCACAATAATTCCTGTTTATCTTTGTGGTTGCAGAGAAAGAGGTTTCCCAAGAAAGACGAGGTAATGTACAAATGTGCTTCTGGATTTCATTCTAATTGAGTATTAATTAAAAACCTCTGCTTGAAATACTGTAAACTGGTTATAACATACATAAAAAGCCAACTGAGAAAGAGAATAAAGGTGCTACAGACCTGGGTAGGGAGCCAGTATTAAAATTAATTTTTGTACCATCACTGAGCAGAGCAGCAGAGTTAGGGAAATGGGTCCCCCCTCACGCACAGTCTGGAAGCTGCACCAGCCCTGAGGAACCAGCTGGAAGGAATGGCTTGGAGTAGGACTTTGAAGACGGAATCCAACCTAGGCTCTGCCAATTAGCGACTGCAAGTTACTTAATCTCACTAAGAATAGGTTTCTTTACATATGAAATAAGGGGAGATAATTACTCACCCTATAGGGTTGTTGTGAGAATTAAATGAAAAAAAAATGCATTTCAGGGCTTCCCTGGTGGCTCAGTGGTTGAGAGTCCACCTGCCGATGCAGGGGACGCAGGTTCGTGTCCCGGTCCGGGAGGATCCCACATGCCACGAAGCGGCTGGGCCCGTGGGCCATGGCCGCTGGGCCTGCGCGTCTGGAGCCCTGTGCTCCGCAACGGGAGGGGCCACGACAGTGAGAGGCCCGCGTACCGCAAAAAAAAAAAAAAAAAAAAAAATGCATCGAATGCACTACACCTGTAATGGGCATTAAAGGTAGTCTGCCTGAGGATGCGTTGTGAGGTTACCTTTTATCAAGCTGTGTGACCATGGGCAAGTTAACCTCTATGTGCTTCAGTCTCATCGACTGTTAACTTGGTTTATAGTAGTCCTTCCCCCATGAGTTGTATAAAGACTAAATGAGCTAACACATGGAAAACATTTTTAAAAACTCACATGGTGAATGCTCAGTAAATGTTAGCTATTTTTATTCATGTTGAAGAGTTAGAGTTCTTACATCGCCACATCTCCTGCTGTTGTAGCAGAACAGAGAAAGAAAAGTTGCTGAGCTTGAGTGTATGGAGGGAAATTTAAAATAATAACAAAGAGTTTAAAAGGAACAGGAATCCCTATGGCTATACAATGAATTCCTTTTCACTTCATCAAAGGAAGATCCTCAAATGACCAGAAACCATCACTGCAACATTTTCTGCACTAGTAGTTTCATGTGTTCCAATGCAGGATAAAATCACTGAACAGTTTTATGTTTGGTGGTTTTACTTTTAATATAGTTAGACTATAATGACCTGAACATTTTACTATAAATTGTACTCTGATCATGACATCTCAAATTTCAAAATCTCAAGTCTTTCCAGAAAAAATTATGACTATACAACCCTAGACTTTACATTGTATCATAGTCACTTAAATGATGATGATGGCGTGTTTAGCTGAAAGCTGATTATTGTTAGTTTGTCTTTTTTTCCTAGATTCTCCTTGAAACATTACAGTCCTTGATGTATTGATTTAATAAACATTTTGAAAGGCTACTATGTGCAAGACAACTGATAGGATCTATAGATGAAACAACTCCTGTTCTCAAGAATCTAAAGTTTATTAAGTGAGATATATGAAAATCTATTAAACAGAGAAGAGAGTAAAATAAATAAGTAGGAGGCGAAATAAGCAGGAAATGTCAGAGAATTACAAGACATAACCCCTGACCTGGGGAAGCCTAAATGCATACAAAAAGAGGATTTTAGCTGGGCTTTGAAGAAAGGATAGGATTTGGGAATATGGGGGAGAGGAATGGGAGAAAAAAGAAAATTCTAGGTAGAAGCCACAGTTGAAAAGGCACATAGGTGTGAAAACATGGGCCACATTTGTGGATCAAAATCAAATTGTTCAGTTAAGCTGAGCCGTAGGATTTTCTTTTTCTCACACATTTTAAAAAAAAAATGAGATATGATTCACAAACTATAAGTTCACTTTTTAAATGTGTACAGTCTACTGGTTTTAGTATATTCACAAAGTTACACAACATCACACTACCTAATTTCAGAATATTTTCCTCACCCCAAAAAGAAACCTCATACCTGTTAGCAGTCCCTCTCCAGTTCAGACGTGGTGGGTCCACCCACCCAGCTCCCAGTGGAGTCACGGTGCTTGCTGTTGGAAGCCCCCTGGGTGGGCAAGCACAGGATGGTGAGTGGGGTGGGAGTGGGATACTGACAAGGCACCTGCTGCATCTGCTGCATGTGGCTTTAGTCTCTGTCTTACAAATCTGTATCTCTAGCCTCGATCTCTTTCTGCAATCCCTGGAATGTTCCACAGAGAGACCACAAATTCAAAGTGTCCCTAAATGAACTCACCTTTCCTTGAAACCTCTTCCTATCTCCACTCCTAGTGCTTAGTACTAACATCTGTTTGGTCATCCAAGACAGAAACTTCTTAACTCCTTTTCCCTCTTCTCCAAATCCAGTTGGTGACCAAGTCCCATCAATTTTGTACCATCACGTCTCTGTGTTTTATGCCCTTTCTTCTTTTCCATGACTGCTGTCTCAGTTCAGGCCTTCATTAGCTCTCACCTGATCTACTGAAATGACCGTCTAAGAGATTTCCCTGCTTGAATCTTCTCTTCTTTAATCCACTATCCACTCTGCCATCAGAGTGATAGTTCTAAACTGCAGAATTGATCATATGATTTCCTGAGCCTAAAATTCTTCAGTAGCTAACCAATGTCTTTATTGCGCAGACTTTTTAACATGGCATGTAATGTCCCTCCTCCTGGTTTCTCTTAATGCTACTCCTCATTCCTCACATATCTAGCAACTTAAGCAGTGGTGGACTGCTGGCCGTTCCCCAGTGTGTTTTTGCTCAAGTGATACCCGTCTCCCCCTTTTCTACCTGGTAAGCAATTCCAGGACTCATTCAGTTCAGTCCCTCCTCTATGTCACCTTTCCTGTCTACTTCAGTCAGATGGTAATAGCCATTCCTTTCTTTGTGCTCCAAACTTGTCCCTTTCATATTTATTTATTTTTTATTGAAATATAGTTGATTTACAATGTTGTGTTAATTATTGCTGTTCAGCAAAGTGATTCAGTTATACACACATACACACACACACATATATATAGAGAGAGAGACATTCTTTTCTGTGTTCTTTTCCATTATGGTTTATCATAGGATATTGAATATAGTTCCCTGTGCTATACAGTAGCCTTGCTGTTTATCCATTCTATATATAAAAGCTTACATCTGCTCACCCCAACCTCCCACTCCATCCCTCCCCAACACCCTCCCTCTTGGCAACCACTGGTCTGTTCTCTATGTCCATGATTCCAAACACATTCCTTTCATAGTTCCTGTGATACTTTATGGCACAACTCTCTTACTAAACTGTAAGCTCCTTGAGAGCAGGGGTCATACCTAATTTCCTGTGCTTTGCACAGTCTTAGTGCTCCACAGACATGGTTGAATACTAGACATCTGGGAGTCACTGCATAGGGGGCAGAATGCAAATATGAGAAGGGATGAAATTACCCCGCAGGAAGACCAGAGACAGGAATTACATTTACTGAGGTCCTATGATGCTGAAGGAGGCATGATTCTAGGCTTAATTCTGTCCTTTTCACTAATCATATGAGGACTGAAGAATGTCCATCCTATTTGGCAATAATAAGTTTATAATTTGTTGACTCTGGTGAGAGAAGTGCCAGGAGAAAATTGAGGGCTAAAGCCAAACTGCAATGAATTTAGGAGACAAACAGAAGATAAAAAGAGGACATAGAGAGTACACTGGCAGTTCTCAGATTTCAAGGACCAATAAATTTACAGAAAAACAGACTGAGTTGCCAACTTCTTGTTTTACCAACAGAGAACATTAAAATAAAGCAAGACCTCAAAATCACTAATCCTTAGGAAAATGCAAATCAAAACTACAATAAGATACTGCCTCATACCCATCAGGATGACTACTGTCAAAAAACAGAAAATAACAAGTGTTGGCAAGGATGTGGAGAGATTGGAATGCTTATGCACTGTTGATGGAAATGCAAAATGGTGCAGCTGCTATGAAAAACAGTATAGCAGTTCCTCAAAAATTAGAAATGGAATTACCATGTGATCCAGCAATTCCACTTCTGGGTATATATATCCAAAAGAACTGAAAGCAGGGTCTCAAGGAAACCGCTGACAAAATGAAAAGACATCCTACTGAATGAGAGAAAATATTTGCAACTGATGTGATAACTAAGGGGTTAATATCCAAACTATATAAACAGCTCATATAACTCAATATAAAAAAAATGATTAAAAAATGGGCAGAAGACTTGAATAGACATTTTTCCAAAGAACACATACAGATGGCCAAAAAGCACATGAAAAGATGTTCAACATTGCTAATCATCAGAGAAATGCAAATCAAAACCACAATGAGATATCACCTCACACCTGTCAGAATGGCTATCATCAAAAGGTCTATAAATAACAAATGTTGGTGATGATGTAGAGAAAAGGGAACCCTCATACACTGTTGGTGGGAATGTAAATTGGTGCAGCCACTATGGAGAATGGTATGGAGGTTTCTCAAAAAATCTCCTAAAAATAGAACTACCATATGATCCAGCAATCCACTCCTGGATAAAACAAAAATACTACTCTGAAAAGATACATGCACCCCAATGTTCATAGCAGCATTATTTACAGTTGCCAATATATGGAAGCAACCTAAGCATCCATCAGCAGATGAATGGATAAAGAAGCTGTGGTATATATATATATACAATGGAATATTACTTAGCCATAAAAAGAATGAAATTTTGCCATTTGCAGCAACATGGATGGACCTGGAGGGTATTATGCTTAGTGAAATAAGTCAGACAGAGAAAGACAAACACTGTATGTTATCGCTTGTATGTGGAACCAAAATATAAAACAAATGAATGAATATAACAAACCAGAAACTACTATGTATAAAATAAGCAAGCTACAAGGATATATTGTACAGCATGGGGAACATAGCCAATACTTTCTAATAACTTTAAAAGGAGCATAATCTATTAAAATATTGAATCACTATGTTGTACATCTGAAACTTATCTAATATTGTAAATCAACTATACTACAATTTTTTTAAAAAAGGCAGGGTCTCAAAGAGACCCATGTTCATAGCAGCAAAAGCCACCTGTGAATGAATGGATAAGTAAAATGTGGTATATACATACAACTGAATATTATTCAATCTTTAAAATGAAGCAAATTCTGATGCATGCTGCAACATGAACCTTGAGGACATCATGCTAAGTGAAATAAGCCAGTCCCAAAAAGATAAATACATCCAAGGCAATATATGATAATTTGTTGAGTATTTACATATGTGCTAAGCATTTTATACTCAATATCTTATTTAATGTAAACAACATTATCAAGAGTTTAAATAGTAGGCATTGTAAACTCTACCCATAATTCTCCCTTATGAACACCAAATAAATAGATTACTCTCAAAAAAAAAAGACAAATACTGTATGATTCCATTTACATGCGATACTTAGGGTAGTCAAGTAGTCAAATTCATAGAGATAGAGGTAGAACGGTGGGTTGCCAAGAGCTGGAAGGAGGAGGGAATGGGAATTATTGTTTAATGGGTCCAGAGTTTCAGTTCTCCTAGATGAAAAGGGTTCTGGAGATAGATGAGGTGGTAGTTGCACAACATTGTGAATATACTTAAAGCCACTGAACTGTAATCTTAAAATGGTTAAGATGGTCAATTTTATGTTATGTGTATTTTGCCACAACTAATCAACAACAGAGCATGACAGTAAAAAACAAACTCAGGAAGCTACACCAATTATTATGTTAATTAAGAATATGTAGCATCAAATATGAAGGAAGAGTATAAGAATAAATAAATAAAGCTTTTGATTAAATGCAATTACTTTATTAATAAAACATCTTTTTCCTTAATTTTCTCATTTTGTAACAGACTGAATAAGCATAGTCATGCACAGGCATTAATATGGAACTGACATTTGAGAACTAATGCTGTTAATTATATTAAAAATGGAAGTGAAGGGAAAGAGGGCAATAATTAAAGAAGGTAGCAGTGTCAAGGGAAGATCATTGCCGGCCATTATTGGTTAAGCTGTACTATTAGGTACTATGATGAGTCACATATTTTGTCATATTTCTGGCAGGCACTACTTTGAATAATCATAAGGTATTTGTTTTCAGACATTCAATATTTTATTGAGAACTTAGTATGCTGCCAGGTCCCTGATCTTGTAAGGATTATATTATCAAAATCTTTTACACATAAAAGCATATGCTAAAGGTGTGTGTGTGTGTGTGTGTGTATGTGTGTGTACTATAAAATAGTAGTGTTAAGTAATGCTGCATAACTTAATAAAGATGAACATGAAATACCAGCACACAGAGATGTATGTAATCAAGCTATTATCTAGCTACTATATCATGTTTCCTTCATATTTTCAGTCTCTAAAAATCCTGAATAATAATTTTTACTGTATCCTATATATATATGGCATGGTCCTGAGTGCCATGTTTCCTGTCTGAGCCATTAGCTTGTTTTCTGATTGGTGTTCAATTTCTCTATTCTAAGAGTAGAATTGAAAGGAGGGGACAATTTTGGGAGTGTGGGAGGGATGGATTGGGAGTTTGGGATCAGCAGATGCAAACTATCATATATAGGATGGATAAACAAGGTCCTACTGCATAGCACAGGGAACTATACTAAATATCCTGTAATAAACCATAATGGAAAAGAATACAAAAAATAATGTATATATATATGCATAACTGAATCACTTTGCTGTACAGTAGAAATTAACATGACATTGTAAATCAGCTTAACTTTAATAAATTATAAAAAGAAGAAAGAAGGGGACCATTTTGACTCAGAGGAGAATGCAGATGCACAGTTCTCTTACAGCCATTTCCTTTGCTTATGAAATTTCCTCCCAGCATCTTTCTCAGATTACAACTTTGCTTCTTCCTAGTTTGTAATTTATATTTTACCCTGGACTATTAGAGGGATTTTCTTGGAGGACTAAAAAAATATATCATGAAAGGCAATTTTTCAATCTCTTTTGCTTTTTTTACAGATCTCTAGATTCAAACTTTAGTGTTCACCATAATAGATATATGTGACTTTCTGAGTGAAAACCACAGAAGATCAAGGTTTGGCTAGCGACAGAAGGGGATTAGTATTACTAAAATTATATGCTGAATAATTTAAGCTCCTTTTAAAGGGAAATTTAGGTACACTATTGGCCTGGTGCTGATGATGAGCTCTGTTGAAATGCTTTTTTTTTTTTTTCTTTTTTTTGCGGTACGCGGGCCTCTCACTGTTGTGGCCTCTCCCGTTGCGGAGCACAGGCTCCGGACACGCAGGCTCAGCGGCCATGGCTCACGGGCCCAGCCGCTCCGCGGCATGTGGGATCTTCCCGGACCGGGGCACGAACCCGTGTCGCCTGCATCGGCAGGCGGACTCTCAACCACTGCGCCACCAGGGAAGCCCTGAAATGCTTTTTAAAACATTAAAATTGAAGATGAATTAGTTCATCTAATTTATTACAGTCTGAACAATGGAGTATATATAAACAGTAGGGTTGAAAGGATTTTTTATGACCACAATCTGTACTGCCTTAGAATTACTAAAATACACAATATACTTTACTAATGTTTTCAGATACATAAATAAAGCAAACAGCATGCATTCATCCTATCCTAAATTTAGGCAAAAATAAAGATATATATGGGGACATACGTGGTTTAAGGCAGAATTTGGGTTATGGTATTATGTCGCCACTTACCATTATTATTAATAATAACTACTTGAGGCATTGTCAGCTTGGTTTTTTTAATGACTGCCGCTGTTTTCTGTGTCATTTTTATTTGCTTTCTTAACGTTCTATTTTTGAATCCTGTGGAAAGAGATTTTAGAGGCTTTCTTCCTCTTTCATTTGAGACTGCTGGGCTTAACTGAATCTTAAAAACAAGCATTTTGGGGGGGGTATGACTTGAAAATTACTCTTCAAACGATTGTTCTTTCATGAAAAGTCAGAAAGGGCCTAATTAACAATCACAATTAATACTGCTTCAAGATTACACAATTGAGAGAAAGAGTGCTTTTACAGTTAAATCTGATTGTGGTCTGTGTAGCCTGATCAGTAGAAAAACCTCACAATTTCCTATCATTAAAACATAGGTAAATAGGATGTAATACCTCAGAAAACCCATAAATGACCCCAAAGCAAACGGCAACTAAGTGCTTTGGTCTTGACTTTAGATTATATTAACTTACATTTTAGTATTTAATTTTAATACCTATGGTATTAGAGATCTGTTTAAAGGAGAGAAAGCAACACAAAATGAGTACTCTGCTTAAAACTTGGAAATAAAATAATTTCAAAAGGTTTCTGGTTTTACACGCAGTAAACGCTTCCCTCAACATATTCCAAATTAGATTTTACCACCTGCTTAAATTTTCTCCTTTGAACCTGGAAAAGCCTGTAGGTTAAAGTGTGCTGCCTGCATTGAGTTGACTTTGCATGCCCCTGGGCAGGTTCCGTAACCTCCCTGTGCTTTAAATTTCTTAACAGTAACACTGAGGATGATAATATCTCTCATCGTATGAATTTATAAGAATTAGAGGATCTTGAAAAACATATTATTGACACACCTAACCTCTTTAATCATATTCTCAACTTACACCATAAAAATTTAGCTAGTTACTTTGAATGGAAACAAGTTCTCAAGCTAACAGCTTTTTGTCTTCCACGTATTATCATTAATAGATTCCAGAAATTGGTGCCTTTTCACCTATTTGATCCTATAAGGTACAAAAAAAAAACCCACAGAATTTTCTGAATAAAAAGTGAAAATGTATACACTATGTATATATAGTCTCCATAACAATCAGTTGCTTGAACATTCACATTACAGTCAATTTTGGTAGTGTGTAGATCAGAGCTGTCTATTCTGTGAGCTGTAAAGAGATGATGTTTCTCTTTGGTTCTTCATCTTTTGATTCTCTTTGCCCTCATCTCCTTGAACGGATTAAAATTCCATACTAGAGATTCATTTCTATGGATCTTGAAGACTTTTGGTTTTCAGAGCCCACAGAGAAAAACTGGTTAAAAAAAAAAAAAAGCAGCACAAAATTAGTAAAGGAGTGAAAAGAATTTTGTTTGGGGCCAAGATTAGTGTTGGTGAAAGGAATCAGGGTTTATGGGGAATGTTCTCCTTCCCTTCTTTGAGGGGCGCATAAACTTATTCTAAAGGGCTGGGAAGGGAGAAAAGCAGAGGAAAGATTTTTTTCTTAACTTTTGTTGCCACCTTGACTTGACCTCTGATCTGGTGAAAGGAGTTGGGAAGATTTGCAGGAAATCTGGATTCCTGAGATTTCTAGGGAACAGCAAAAGTCTGACTCTGTACTGCGGAAGCAAACATTTTAATTTTTTACTCCATTTTTGAAAGCAGTGGTGGACAGATGTGGGCAGGGATATAATGTGGGCCTCTTTATATTCTCTGTGGTTTTTGCTAATGTATTTCTCAGAGTGTGTGATTAATGCAGTGGTTCTCAGCCCTGCTAGAATCACCTGGGGAGTTTTAAAGAAATGTGATATCTGCACCACAGATCAGGCTAATCATATCAGAATCTCTAGGGGTGACACCCAGGCATCTTTTTTTTTTTTTTGTAGACAGTCTTGATGTGTTATCTTTATTTTGTATTTCATGGTGTAAAACCAGTGAATATAACTAAAGTGTTAGTGGACTGGATGAAAAGAAACTGGTTATTAGGCAAGAACAGGGGTTGTAGTTACCCATGACTACTTTTAGCTATGCAGATTAATATATTCTGCAGGTTTACAGCTCAGCACCTTCACCTTTTTTCACTGGTATTTCATGTAAGTCTTCAACCACTGTAATTTTTGCTGATGACGAAGCTTGTCCTTGGGAATGGGATGCATTGCACTCATATTCTCTGGCATCTTCCTTACTAAGAAGGAGATACCAGCACCCAGCCAGTTACTTCATGCTTTTCTGGGCCACCCCGGGTCTGAATGGCCAGGTTGCCTCGGTCACCAAGCAAGAGTTCTGCTCTTTGAACTCCATAGTGACCCCTTTTAACCTTGTTCCAGTTGAGGACAGGGGTTGGGATTCCGATGACCTCGCAGCTAAAAATACGGAACGCTTCACGATTTGCGTGTCATCCTTGCGCAGGGGCCATGCTAATCTTCTCTGTATTGTTCCAATTTTAATGTATGTGCTGCCGAAGCGAGCACCAGGCATCTTCATTTAAAAAAAAAAAAAAAGCTTTTTAGATGATTGCAATGTGTAGTCAAAGTTAAAACCATTGGCTTAATGTTTTAGTTCTCCTGGGTAAAATAGCCTTAACACAGGAGTTATCAAATGTTTTACTCCTTTACATCAGTAACAGTTATTGAGGGCCTCTAATAGCTTTCATTTACATGGGTTATGTCTATTAATATTTATTGTATTGAAAATTAAAACAGTCATTTTATAAATATTTAATTATGGATTTATTTTAAAACAACAAAAGCATTACAAGTTAATAACACATTTTTATGAAAAATATTGCTACGCTTTCTAAAACAAAAAGGATTTCATGAGAAGATTGGCATTTTTTAACATTTAAAAAATGTTACCGACTTATTAGAAAACACCTGGATTTGTTTATGCATTCAATCTGCTATGACATGTTATTTTGGTTGAAGTATATGAAGAAAATGCAGCCTCACATGGACATGTAGTAGGAAAAGGAAGGAGTATTTTAATCGCCTCTTCAGATAATTATGGATAATCTTTTTTCTTATTAAAACAAAACATGACAAATAATAATGTCATAAAAGTTAGTTGTAATGCAGAATCTGAAACTGTATAAATAAACATTTTTACTCCATTACATTAAAATCCATTGGTCTCTCTTATACTTTGAATGGACCTTTTCTCTGTGATTGGGCATGGAGCATTTGGAAAACATTTGTTCACTGAGTTATACAGATATTCCAAATGTTGAACACTTTATTATAAATTATTTTAAAAATCACATTTGTTAAAATAACTGACTTTGTCAGCAAAGTTGTTACATGTCAAGAAACTGTCAAGCTTATGGAAGCAGATACAAGTTTTCCAAAATTCCAGTTTTTCACTTGAAAGATGCAGTTTTATCACTGACAAAAAATACTGTCAGTTATGGTCCTTGAAGGCCTAGGCACACTTTATTCATTTTCAAACAAATGTCTTCCAAATAGCCAAGTCTGAATAATCAGGATATCAGTCAATTATTCTTTCAAGTAAAAGTAGAATTTTATGAAAAAGCAGGTAGCTCATCTCACATCTCAAACAATTGTACACGTGCTTTTCCTTGAGACAATATTTGTCCTTCAGTATGTAGCATCTGGTAGAAGTACTTTATTTGTATCTCCCATTTTGTCATGCGGAATATTAAAAGATTCATAATCTCAACTTCTGCTCCTGGTCAAGATGGAGTAACAGACTGGATTTATTATCTTATCTTCAAATATATATATCAAACAGTGATGCTCAAATATTGGAAAACAGACATCACAGGAGAGTCATAAAAGAAGGAAAACAAATGAGATGAGCTGGATGCTTTCCCCATCTTGCTGTCTTGAGAGATTTCCCAGGTTGGAGGAATCCAAACAGAGCTGGGTGGTCTCTATTAGATGAAAAGACAGAGTTGAGAACTTGGGAAGGTCAAGTGGCTAGAATTTGCAGAGTATGGGAGGAGAGAGAGGGAGCTTCCAGGAGAGAGTGCTTCAGGGATCAGTAAAGGTTTCTCCATAAGTCTTCAGCTGAGTTCAGATCAGCACATGCATGTGAGGAAACTACTCAAGGTGGGGGAAAGATCTACTGAAAAGGAGTAAGCATAACAAGCCTGAGAGCACAGATAAGGTTAGGAGTATTTTGTGTTTCCACCAGTTAGAGTGGAAAAGCCTCAAAATACCAGGGCAAAAGTAGAATATCCAGAGAGTATCGCTTCTGTAACGTGTCAAATTATACCAGGATTACAGGCTGCTCTGCTCCAGTCTAAGAAAACTGGAAAGCAAGCCTCCAGAGGACCAAACTATTTCCAACTCAACTGTGTCTCAGAACAAAGAGCAAGAATATTTAAAGGATGCAAATATGCCCAGCACCTCCCAAAAAAGTAAAATTCACATCTGGTATCTAATAAAAAAATTACCAGGCATGCATTAGAAATAGGAACCCATAATGAGGAGAAAAACCAATCAATAGAAATAGACACGGAGATGACACAGATGATAAACTGGCAGACAAGGATATTAAAACAGTTGTCATAACTATATCCCATATGTTCGAGAAGGAAGAGGAAAGGTTGAGCATGTTAGGGAAAGATATGGACAGTATAAAGAAAATCTAAATCAAACATCCAGAGAAAGAAAAAAGCACGTCTGGGATGAAGAGTACATTGAATGGAATTAACAATGGTGACAACAAAGATTAGGCACTGCAAAAGAAAATCTTAGTAAACTGCAAGACACAGGAATAGAAAAAATACAAATGAAATAGACAAAGAAAAAACAGGAAAAATAAACAGAGCACTGGTGAACTGTTGAAAAGCTTCACACAACTTAATATGTGTGTAATTGGAGTCCCCAAAGCAGGAGGGGGCATAAAAATACTTGAAGAAATAATGGCTAAAAATGTTCCAAACTTGATGAAAACTTAAAACCCACTGATCCAAGAAATTCTATGAACCCCAAGCACAAGAACATAAAGAAAATTCCACCAAGGCATGTCATAATCAAATTGTTTAAAAACTGGGATAAAGAGAAATCTTAAGACAGAAGCATGTTACATGCAAAGGAACAAAGATTAGGATAACAGCTGATTTCTCATAAGAAACAAGCAAGCAAGAAGACACTGGAGCAACATCTTTAAAGTACTGAAAGAAAAAGATCTGTCAACATAGAATTCCATGCTGAGAAAAAATATCTTTCAAAAACAAAGGCAAATTAAAAAATTTGTATTCAGCCTACAGAAATCACCACCATACCTTCACTACAAGAAATATTAAAGGACATACTTTATGCAGAAGGAAAATGAGACCAGGTGAACATATGCATCTACACAAAGGAAGGAAAAAAGAAGACTTAAAAAACCCCTTATTTTGGGCTTCCCTGGTGGCGCAGTGGTTGAGAGTCCGCCTGCAGATGCAGGGGACACGGGTTCGTGCCCCGGTCCGGGAAGATCCCACATGCCGCGGAGCAGCTGGGCCCGTGAGCCATGGCCTGTGCTCCGCAATGGGAGAGGCCACAGCAGTGAGAGGCCCATGTACCGCAAAAACAAACAAACAAAAAAACCCCTTATTTTAACAATCTCTTTGAAAGATAATTTTTTTATGCAAAGATAATAATAATGTATCGTGGGGTTAATAACATATTTATAAGTAAATATCTAAATACCATATTTAGAAGTAAAATATCTGACAACAATAGCACAAAGACTAAGAGGGGAAATAGAAGTAAACTATTTTAACATTCTTGTACTATACGCTAACTGATACAATAATTCTTGATGGTGTATAGTGACACATTAAAGATGTATACTATAAATCCTAAAACAACTACTAACAACAAAACAGAGGTATAGCTTACAAGCTAACAAAGGAGATAAAGTAGAATAATAAACAACAATCAATTAATCCAAGATAAATGAGAAAAAGTGGTAAAAACAAAGAACAGATGGGACAAATAGAAAACAAACAGCAGAGTGGTACATTTAAACTTGGCCATATCAATAACCACAGTAAGTATAAATAGTCTAAATACCCCATATAAAAGCCAGAGATTTTCCAATTGGCTAAAAAATACAAGACCTAACTGTATGCTACTTATAAGAAGCCTACTTTATTTGTAAAAAAGAAAATAGTTTAAAAGTAAAAAGGATTGAAAAAGATACACCATGCTAATGCTGATCAAAAGAAAGTTGGAGTGGCTATATTAATATTAGGAAAAAAGTAGATTTCAGAGCAAAGAGTTGTTACCAAATAAAAATGGGTCATTTCACAATGACGAAGGGGTCAATTTCTCAAAAGGACGTTGCAATCCTAAATATTTATGCACTTAATAAGAAAGTTTAGAAATACATGATATAAAAATTAGTGGAACTGACGGAAGTAGGCAAATCCATAATTATGGTTAGAGATTTCAACACCACTTTCTTAGTAATATATAGAACAAGTAGACAGAAAATCAGATATTGTATGGAAGATTTGGGGAACATGATCAGCTACCTTGACCTAACTGATATTTATACAACACTCTACCCAATAGCAGCAGAATACACATTCTTTTCATGTCAGAAGGAACCTTTACCAAGACGGATCATACTCTGGGCCATAAAGCAACTCTCAAAAATTTTTAAAGGATTCATCCATACCAGGTCCACTCTCTGACCATGATGGAATTAAATTTGAAATCAATAGCAAGAAGATATAAGGGAAATCCTCAACTATTTGGAAACTAAATAATATAATCTAAATAACCCATGGGTAAAGATGGATATGAGTAAAGATAGATATGCTCATTCTCTTGATTGTGATGATGGTTTCATGGGTGTAAACATATGTTAAAACTCATCAGATTGTATACCTTAAATATGCACAGTTTAACATATTCTAATTCTATCTCAAAAAAGTTGTTAAAAAAAGACATGTGCTCAAAGGTTGAGATTTAATAATAACCACAATTTTTATTTCTTCATCAATGATATTGTTAAGTGAGACTGGCTCTTTTTCTTTTCTTTTGTCTTTCTATCACTTTTTTCTTTTTCTTTTTTTTACTGTGCAGGGCAGTGAAGTAGGTTTTTTTTTTTTTTTTAAAAATAGTGCAATTTTGTGTTCTGTCTTGATAAGTGCTAAGGTGCCAGAAGTTTTACCCATTATTGCTTTAGGAACATCAGTGCAAAGTTAATAACAGTAAAAAAGTAAAACTTGCTTTTGTATTATTGTAAAAATTGATTTGACCTTGCAGACATCCAAAAGGGTCTTTGGCAATCCCCAGGGGTCAATGGATCACATTTTGAGAACTACTGTCTTAATACAACTTTCTGGTTATTACTGCTTTAGTCCAATAGTGTGTCTTTAAAGGTAAGACTAGGTATATGAAAATCCTGCCACCAAAACTGCATGGGTAAGACCTTTATTAGCAGTTGAGTCCTTAATGTGATTCAAATCACAGTATAGAATCTATACCATAATAAAGATGATAACCATTCCACTTGTGACTAATGCTATCACTGCATACACAAATAATTTTTTTCCATGATGAAAAATGGGGCCTGCGGTTGTTTAGTTAAATGTAATAGTCATGGGTTATCTTCCATATAAAGAGTTTGAAGACAGAAAAAGTTGTAGTAGGGAAAAAAATAGCAGATAGAAGGCATTTCTGAAAGTCTCCAGAATGAAGGAGGAGAGGAAAGAATGAATGAAGAAAAGGGGAAGGGTATATTTAGGGTATAAGGCATAAGAAAAGATAAAAATAAAGAGGGAAGGGATACATAGAAAGTTGTATTGGATTCGTAGATTTATGGAAAGTTGTCAGAAAAGCCCGCATGTGTAAAAAACGATTTACTAAAATCAGTTTCACATACTATGCAAAATGTTTTAGATGTATGGGATACATCACACGGATACATGAGTGGTGGATACAGAGATGTACTGTTCATATTCCCTTCAGTGAAGGACTCTGTTCCAGCTGTTGGAGTGTCGCTGGCAGACAGCCTCTAGCTGTCAGCTCCTTTGGCTGCAGAGAACTTCTTATAGGAAGTCACCCCACTGAGGTGAGGGTACAAAGCTTCAGCCATTTGGGGTCACTGTGGGACAACTCTGACAGGCGCTTTCAGCTCCAGGGCTCTCCATGGGGCTGGGTGAAGTTGTGGAGGAGGAGGCCGCTTCTCTGCTGACTCTTCCCTCTGCCCAGTCTGGTTGCTCTCTCTCCCTCCCACAGGGGTTTGTCCCAAGGGCACTCCCTAATACACATCCTGAATGCTAAGCTCTGTTCCAGAGTCTACTTCCTATAGATCTCAAACTGCAACAGCATCTTACTGACTTAAGTATAATCAAAATTGGAGAAGATTGGGGAACTGTAGGCAATGGAAACTATCAAAATTATGTGTTAACCTTTTAACTCAAGCATTTCTGTATTTCTCATTTTGAATTGCTTATACTTAGCATACTATCTTTAACATTTTGTTTCATGTAGGTTTGCTATTTCCACCTTCCCTTTCTTATAGAAAGCACACTGTGGAAAGATAAAAAGCTAATAGGATAAGAAAAACAATTACTCTGTTTCTTACCCAGCCACTCAGGAAACCCACAATTTCAAGGTTGGCCTAAGCAGCAAAAGAGGAAAAATATATTGGAAGATGTGATAGTGGTTTTGTTCTGAATACATACCAATGGACAATTCTGGGGTGGTCCGATTATCAGAACTGACCATGGATGTACTAAAGAAGCTATTTAATTTTGTTTGAGCCGGAAGATTTGAATTGTTACTCAAAATTCTTAGACATGAATAGGATTAGCAATTTTGAACATCAGGGAAGTGTGTATTTCCATCCTGTCTTCCACCATAGCTCCAGAGGAGGGCAGACATTATTCTCACGTCAGCCCTCTCCCTTTTTAAATTTACTCTTATAGCCAAGCCTAAGAATATAGAGTGGGTGAGCCTTCATGCTGACTGCATTACCTTCAGACTTTTGCTGTCTGGCAAACAGGTCTGTTTCGGTGTCCTTGTTTTTTTTCAGGGATCTATATGTTACTAGATGACTCATGGCAAGCCACACCCTGATCCTTAGTTTGGAAGAAAAAGAAGATGGTGAAGTAATTGTCCAGACAACTTAGACTAGAAAGGTACAGACCAAACTGAGATACCATTTTGTTTCTAGAATTATCTTGATAACAGTGATTTTTTTTAACATCTTTATTGGAGTATAATTGCTTTACAATGGTGTGTTAGTTTCTGCTTTACAACAAAGTGAATCAGTTATACATATACATATGTTCCCATATCTCTTCCCTCTTGCGTCTCCCTCCCTCCCACCCTCCCTATCCCACCCCTCTAGGTGGTCACAAACCACCTAGCTGATCTCCCTGTGGCATGCGGTAACAGTGATCTTGGATGTTACAGAGTAAATACAGTTTTATTTAGCTTTTCCTTTGGGGGGCATGGATTCCACTGTGAACATTTTAGGTCTCATGTATATCAGACAGTTACTTCAACCATACTTCTCAGCTTGGGAGTATGATAGTCTGTCCCCTATAAGGCAAGGTAACTATCTGTGAGAAAAAAAGAGAAAAGATATGATGGACTGTCATAAAGGAAATATTTTGAGGGTCCCAGTTCAGGCTTTGTTTGCTCATCTGTTAAATGGGATTAATACCTACCTCACATGGTTAGGAAGGGTAAATATGGGAACATAGGAAAAGCACCTAGGGCAGTGGCTGGTACAGAAGTATCCGGTAAATATCGATCCCTGGCCACCCCTTCTTAATGAGCCGTAGGAAAATAATTCTTAACCTCACAGGGTTTGATGAACCCTCCCTCCCCTTTCTATTCCCAGTCATGGCAGTGGAGATCATAAAAATGCTTCCTCCATGTCTCTTCCCTCCTTCCTTTCTTCCTCTCCTAGACAAGGAAGTGGCCGTCTCTGTTCCCATGGATTCGGAAGCTTGTGCCTCTCAGGACAGCCCAGACCCCGGGTTGCTAAGGTGGTGGGTGGTGGTGGAGAGCTGCGGCTTCGGCCTGCGCAGCGCAGTGGGGCGGCGACCGGGAGGCGATGGGGAGGCGGGCGCAGTCGACCCAAGGGTGGAGAAGGGGGAAGGCGAAGGACGCGCGTTCCCGGGCTCGTGACCGCCGGCGGCTCGGGGAACCGGCGCTCAGAGAGCCCAGGAGAGATGGCAGGCGGCGGGGACCTGCGCGTCATGGACACCCTCCGCCTGCTGCTGCTGGTGGCCGCCCTGCCCCTGGTGTCCCGGGGTGTCAGTCGGGGAGCGGCAGACTGGACCCAGGAGAAGGTGAGGGGCTGCTGCTGGGCGATTGTACCTGGGAGGCTCTTGCGGGTGCGGGGACTCAAGAGTCCCGTGACCCCCACCTAGGTAGGATGGGAGGCGGGGCAGAGCCGAAGTCCCCGGCCCCTGCGCCCCGAGGAGTCGGGGCTCTGCGTCCTCGCTGGCCGCGGGGATGCTTTGGAGATGCCACGGGAGCTGGGTGATGTCACCGGCCTCCGCTCGGCTGCGGTCGGATGCGGGTACTGATAGGCACAGGAAGTGTGACTTGCCTGCGGTGGCGGAGCCGGGAGGTGAGGGTGCATCGCCGCGCCGCCGCCCGCTCGGGACACGCGAGGCCAGCGGTCTCTGCGCTCCTGGCCGCCGGGGTGCTGGCCGCGTCTGGCGGTGTGCCCACCGCTCCCTCGCCGCGGCATCCAAGGAAGCCCTCCCGACGTTGAGGTCTCCATGCAGTCTCAGCACGGTCCTGTCACTGTCAGTCTGTTTTAGATTTTTAAGCGGATCAGCTCCGAACGAAGGAGCTTAACTGGAGACATGCTTTACTTTAAATAAATATATATATATATATATATTTCTCAAAAGACAGTAAAATGCAATTGTCAGAGAAATGTATAGAGTTGGAGATTTCACATGAGGAACTTAGGATAAAAGTGATTGGCAAGTTCCCTTTGTGTGAAGTATATAGGTTCACAATTATTTCCCTTTCTTGTGTAACAGTTTTGAAATCCTGAAATTGCTAGGGACTTAAGCAAAGGTTAATGGTATTGGAGTAAATAGTATACTTTTAAAGATACTAAGAAAAGCAGCAATGTAAAGGGATATAAACTTTGACAGTGTTGTTGAACAGATCTTTTAAATGCTTACAGTCTGCCAGTATTGATTCCCAGCTTGGAAATCCAGGACGTAAGGTGAATGCATAGGCCCTCTCGTGGTCCACATGCCTCTCCTGCCCAGCCACAGGCGATGTGTATGAATAGCCCACTTCAGCTCTCTGGGTGACACTTACAGCTTCACCATTCAAGGGCCACAACGTGCCCCACTTACACATGCACACCACTAGCCATAGGGAACCTGGGGAGGATGAGGGTAGTCAACCCAAGAATAACTTCATTATAAGAAAAGCTTCCTTTGCTGTGCAAAAGCTTTTTTTTTTTTTTTTTTTAACATCTTTATTGGAGTATAATTGCTTTACAATGGTATGTTAGTTTCAGCTTCACAACAAAATGAATCAGTTATATATATACATATATTCCCATATCTCTTCCCGCTTGCGTCTCCCTCCCTCCCACCCTCCCTATCCCACCCCTCCAGGCGGTCACAAAGCACCGAGCTGATCTCCCTGTGCTATGCGGCTGCTTCCCACTAGCTATCTACCTTACGTTTGGTAGTGTATATATGTCCATGCCTCTTTATCGCTTTGTCACCGTTTACCCTTCCCCCTCCCCATAGCCTCAAGTCCATTCTCTAGTAAGTCTGTGTCTTTATTCCTGTTTCACCCCTAGGTTTTTCATGACATTTTTTTTTTTAAATTCCATATATATGTGTTAGCATACGGTATTTGTCTCTCTCTTTCTGACTTACTTCACTCTGTATGACAGACTCTAGGTCTATCCACCTCATTACAAATAGCTCAATTTCGTCTCTTTTTATGGCTGAGTAATATTCCATTGTATATATGTGCCACATCTTCTTTATCCATTCATCCGATGATGGACACTTAGGTTGTTTCCATCTCTGGGCTATTGTAAATAGAGCTGCAATGAACATTTTGGTACATGACTCTTTTTGAATTATGGTTTTCTCAGGGTATATGCCCAGTAGTGGGATTGCTGGGTCATATGGTAGTTCTATTTGTAGCTTTTTAAGGAACCTCCATACTGTTCTCCACAGTGGCTGTATCAATTTACATTCCCACCAACAGTGTAAGAGGGTTCCCTTTTCTCCACACCCTCTCCAGCATTTATTGTTTCTAGATTTTTTGATGATGGCCATTCTGACTGGTGTGAGATGATATCTCATTGTAGTTTTGATTTGCATTTCTCTCATGATTAGTGATGTTGAGCATTCTTTCATGTGTTTGTTGGCACTCTGTATATCTTCTTTGGAGAAATGTCTATTTAGGTCTTCTGCCCATTTTTGGATTGGGTTGTTTGTTTTTTTGTTATTAAGCTGCATGAGCTGCTTATAAATTTTGGAGATCAATCCTTTGTCAGTTGCTTCATTTGCAAATATTTTCTCCCATTCTGAGGGTTGTCTTTTGGTCTTCTTTATGGTTTCCTTTGCTGCGCAAAAGCTTTTAAGTTTCATTAGGTCCCATTTGTTTACTCTTGTTTTTATTTCCATTTCTCTAGGAGGTGGGTCAAAAAGGACCTTGCTGTGATTTATGTCATAGAGTGTTCTGCCTATGTTTTCCTCTAAGAGTTTGATAGTTTCTGGCCTTACATTTAGGTCTTTAATCCATTTTGAGCTTATTTTTGTGTACGGTGTTAGGGAGTGATCTAATTTCATACTTTTACATGTAGCTGTCCAGTTTTCCCAGCACCACTTATTGAATAGGCTGTCCTTTCTCCACTGTACATTTCTGCCTCCTTTGTCAAAGATAAGGTGACCATATGTGCGTGGGTTTATCTCTGGGCTTTCTATCCTGTTCCATTGATCTATCTTTCTGTTTTTGTGCCAGTACCATACCGTCTTGATAACTGTAGCTTTGTAGTATAGTCTGAAGTCTGGGAGCCTGATTCCTCCAGTTCCTTCTTTCGTTCTCAAGATTGCTTTGGCTATTCGGGGTCTTTTGTGTTTCCATACAAATTGCAAAATTTTTTGTTCTAGTTCTGTGAAAAATGCCAGTGGTAGTTTGATAGGGATTGCATTGAATCTATAGATTGCTTTCGGTAGTAGAGTCATTTTCACAATGTTGATTCTTCCGATCCAAGAACATGGTATATCGCTCCATCTATTTGTATCATCTTTAATTTCTTTCATCAGTGTCTTATAATTTTCTGCATACAGATCTTTTGTCTCCTTAGGTAGGTTTATTCCTAGATATTTTATTCTTTTTGTTGCAATGGTAAATGGGAGTGTTTTCTTGATTTCACTTTCAGATTTTTCATCATTAGTATATAGGAATGCCAGAGATTTCTGTGCATTAATTTTGTATCCTGCCACTTTACCAAATTCATTGATTAGCTCTAGTAGTTTTCTGGTAGCATCTTTAGGGTTCTCTATGTATAGGATCATGTCATCTGCAAACAGTGACAGCTTTACTTCTTCTTTTCCGATTTGGATTCCTTTTATTTCCTTTTCTTCTCTGATTGCTGTGGCTAAAACTTCCAAAACTATGTTGAATAAGAGTGGTGAGAGTGGGCAACCTTGTCTTGTTCCTGATCTTAGTGGAAATGCTTTCAGTTTTTCACCATTGAGGATGATGTTTGCTGTGGGCTTGTCATATATGGCCTTTATTATGTTGAGGAAAGTTCCCTCTATGCCTACTTTCTGCAGGGTTTTTATCATAAATGGGTGTTGAATTTTGTCAAAAGCTTTCTCTGCATCTATTGAGATGATCATATGGTTGTGCAAAAGCTTTTAAGTTTAATTGGGTCCCATTTGTTTATTTTTGTTTTTATTTCCATCACTATGGAGAACAGTATGGAGGTTCCTTAAAAAGCTACAAATAGAACTACCATAAGACCCAGCAATCCCACTACTGGGCACATACCCTGAGAAAAACCGTAATTCAAAAAGGGACATGAACCACAATGTTCATTGCAGCACTGTTTACAATAGCCAGGATGTGAAAGCAACCTAAGTGTTCATCAACAGATGAATAGATAAAGAAGATGTGGCACATATATACAATGGAATATTACTCAGCCATAAAAAGGAACGAAACTGAGTTATTTGTAGTGAGGTGGATGGACCTAGAGTCTCATACAGAGTGAAGTAAGTCAGAAAGAGAAAAACAAATACTGTATGCTAATGCATATATATGGATCTAAAAAAAAAAAAAGGTACTTTTGAACCTAGTGGCAGGGCAGGAATAAAGACAGACGTAGAGAATGGACTTGAGGACATCGTGTGGGGGGGCGGAGGGGGGAAGCTGGGGTGAAGTGAGAGTAGCATCGACATATATACACTACCTAATGTAAAACAGTTAGCTAGTGGGAAGCAGCCGCATAGCACAGGGAGATCAGCTCCGTGCTTTGTGATGACCTAGAGGGGTGGGATAGGGAGGGTGGGAGGGAGGCTCAAGAGGGAGGGGATATGGGGACATATGTATGCATATGGCTGGTTCACTTTGTTGTACAACAGAAACTAACACAGTATTGTGAAGCAATTGTACTACAATAAAGATCTATTAAAAAAAATAAATCAGCAAAATCTTAGCAAAAAGAAAAAGAAAGAAAAGCTTCCCATGGGGATTCAGCACAGACTTAAATCTTCTCCTTCCTGACCAGAAATTGGGAAGGGGCATTAACTACCGAAATGTGGAGCCGCCAAATGTGTCTATGATACGTGGACATGAATGGAACTAAATGAGGTGGGGACTGTTTGAGGGACCTGCTCTGAAGGGATCATCTACAGGCAGGATGTATTTGTGGGTGGGAGAAGGTGCTGGATTCTTACAATGTTTTAAATGAATGAGACTAACTTTTGAGAAATGTCTTTTAAAGCATGCATCCCTTTTATATTTAAGAAACTTCTGATCGCTTTTCTATTGGGAAATTGTTTCCTTTAAAGTGATGCAAGCTAAAGAAGCAAATGACAAAATCAACCATGACAATTCCTGATTTCTGGTTCCCCCTGCCCTCCCTTACTCTCCAGGCTTTCATAAAGTCTTCCAGATGTCACGTACAGTTTGAAGCCTGGGAAATGAATTAATCCACACTAAAATACATGCCTTCCTGCTCTGAATGGCATTTAGCTATTTTAGTCACGTGGGGTGTGCCCTTGGCACACTGGTCTGCCGAAAGGTGAGGTGTGGTAAAGGAAGCATTGATTTTGAAATCCATTTTCTTTGCTTTGAAATAAAGGTGTGTCTCTAACAGTGGGATCTAATATGTAAGAACAGTTCAACCCTAATTTTTGGTTGTGTTTAGAAGACCGTGATTTGCTTATTTGAAACTTGTAAACATTGTTTTCCAAAGAAGTAATATTATAAGTTGTTAGATTCACAGGTGGGCCCACAGGTATATATTTAGGGGCATTGGCATCTGGGTACCAGGATTCTATATATAAGCATCTGACTTGAATCTCACTGTGCCTCTGTGAGGAGGGTACGTTCATCCCCAATTTACAGATGAGGAAACTTGACCACCATTACAGCAGCGAACTGAAGAGCCCTTATCTTTCTTTAGTTTAACTATCCCTTTATTATTGGATAGTTAGGTTGTTTCCAAACTTTATTGTAAAGCTGGGACCCAACATATTTTAATTGGTAGAATTTTCCTTTATTATTTGAGTCATATTGAGGGTGGAGGGACAGATTTTTTGAACAGAGGAACCTTGAACAGGAAAGTTGGCCTCACCTAAAAGTCCTCCTCCAGGGTAGTTCTGGAGGACAATTACTGCTCTCACAGCATTTCACATTCTTCTGCTTCTGGAGCCACATATATTCTAAAAAATCTTAGGGTTCCCCTCCTCCATGGTTCGAAAAGTTCTTAGCCATCTACCCCTCTACCCATCATGATTCTTATGAATCATGAAGCAGCAATGGAGACTCCGAGGAAGGGACAGGGGGCCAGTGGTAGCCTGGGTATTGGTGGCAGAGGGAGAAAGAAAATGTGCCATTTTTGAGCTTCTACCATCTGGCAGATAAGTACTATGACATCCATTATACAGATAAGGAAATTTTTCCTAGCTAGTAAGTGAGGGAGCTGCGATTTGGCCCTAAATTGTTGTTTTCAAAGCCTGCACTACTTTGCTTTTAGATAGAGGGCTGCTAGCCTTTAAAGAAGACAGAACTTTATCTTATTCACTTCCCAACTGTTCCACAACTGTATTTGTAATATCAGTGGCATCTGACACAGAAAGAGTTCAGTAAATGCCGGCTGGGTTGAATCTGCCGTAGACACAGGTGTTAATCTGAGTGCTGTCTGGGGGACGCTCATATGGGATGGAAACTAGAATTGAATTGGCTATGCTTCTGTAATGTTCTCCCTTTAATTCAATGGTTTGGGACCTCAAATCCCTCTGCAAGCTGGGCCAGCTCTACAAATTATGTAATTAAACTCCTCTTTGGCCTGGCACCATGTGATTAGTCCAGAGGAGATGCTGTAGGATATCTGGGTCACACTTTTTTAGCTGAAAGATTCTTGTCACCCAGAGCAGACTTATTGTCCTTTCTGCCTGGATGAAAGACAAGGCAGGGGCTGTAATAGAGACTCATTCCTCTGAGAATGCCTGTCCCAATAGAAAATTGTCTACATGCCTTTTAACTGAAATAAACCTAGAATAATTGGGGGTTGGCATTTAACATTGGGCTCAACGTAGTTTTGCCTCATTTGTTTACTCTCCTCACGCCCAGCCCACACTTTCTTTCCAGGTTTCCCCTCTTCTTCCTTCCTCTCAGCCCCACATAGATGTCTAGATTTATTGGATTCTGAGAGTCAGCCTCCACAAAAATAGCATGGATGCCATTTAGTTTGGAAAAAGCGAATGCTTTTCCATTCAGGGCTTTAATAAATATCAATAGAAAGGCTTAAGTAATTAACTGAGTGTGACTGTTTCCCCTTCTCTATCCATCACTGATTGGGAAGCTTTTAATCTCTGTGATTTCACAGGGGCATCTTTATTCCCAGGGAGGCAGGGTGAAGGAGGGCACTTTACTGAAGTATGTTCATTAAGTGGGTGAGCCCAGGAGGTTGAGGATCAACACAGGTCAGTGTCTGTACTCAGGAGCACTGATGGGCCTGTCTGCTGAGCTTACCCTTTATTCATCCATTAAGCATTTTTTGGTGCTATTTGTCAACTATGTTTCATCCACGGTATCTGTTACAGGTAGAGATGCTGGAGGGTTATTTATTTTGTTCCCATTTTTTCTTAAATCTCTTAAGAACTCTTTCAAGCCTCCATAAATCACCTATTTATATATCTATCTTCTTCCTCCCCGTCCTTATTTCCCAACATCTCGGGGCTCACGGGAATTTCCTTGGCCTCCTGTTTGGTCCACCAGTTGTTGGACTGTACCCCTCAGGCCTGCAAGCCTTGTAGTTGCCTAGTTTCAAGGCCAGAGAAAGAGCCCGGTGACAGTGATAGAGACATCAATGATTTATTGGACAGGGGGATCTTACATGTCCAAAACAAAGGGTCCTGGAGTGACACTCCACCCCACTGGGCAGGTGGGCAGTGCGGCGGGGGGAGGTCATGGCAGCAATCTTTAATATAAATTGCCCATTTACACATCAGCTTGATTTCCTTTCACTGTGGACATGGAGTGAAGGACCACAGTGACCAGGTAGGTTCTGGGATGGAGTAATAGATAGTGCATAGAAAAGGAGCCCCTGGCCAAACAGCCTTTGACACAACAGTTCTTGATTGTCACCATGACTACTGGGCCAACTCAACTCTAAATCATCACGAGCATCGACTCTCAGAAATTCAAAAAGAACAAAGCCCATCAACATTGACCCACAGCACTTCCTGGCCCTTTGCAGCAGGCAGCCACTTGTCTTTCCTGACTTTATAATTTCTGTTCATTCAACTGATTTGGTATATATGATGGCAAACATGCCCATTTTACTTTATTATTATGTAAACATAATCTTAGTGAAGTTGAACTATTTTAGAAAAAGAGTTCATCTGTCGATTCCACATTTGATGAATTCATCCAGTATTTATTGAGTGTGCCACGTGAGCTGGGTACTGTGTGGTTCTGGGGAGAGAGTGGAAAGTAAGAGAGATAGTTCCTGTCCTCCTGGAGTTGACCTCTTGCATGAAATCAGACATTAAACAAGTAAACACACAAGGCCTCTGGGCTACGACCTGAAATGAGCAGGAGTTAGCCAGGTGAAGAGGAAGGGGAAAGCCTTCAAGGTAGAAGGCACCACAATGCAAAGGCCCCAGGAGGCCTGAGCCTCACACTGCTTTGGGTCCTGGAAGGATGCCAGGTGACTGAAGCATGGTGAACCGGGGTGGGGGCGGGGTGGGGTAGGGTGGGGGGTGAGTGGCCCTGCATGGGGCTTGTGAGGCAGCAGGAGAGACCGGAGGCTCTTGTTGGCCCGTGTTAAGTAATAATTAACCATGTAAGTTTCCAACTTCTTGCCTCCATTCTCTTTTCACTTCTCACATTTCTATTGTCTTTTAGCTCCTTCTTCCTTCTCAAAGTGCTGTTTGAGAGTTAACAGGAGGACTTAGATCTGAGGTACCAAGGAGTTTAAAGGCTGCAGCAACAAATTTACTAAGGAAATATATTTTAAAATATATTGCCAGTAAATAAACACAAACCTTGAGATGTTCCAGATACAGCATTGATACGTTGTGTTTAACAGTGGAAGTTCACAGACAGTGTAGGAAGGCAGAGGAGAACTAGCATGGGATGGGGAATCTACAGGGCCAGGATCCTTTCTCTCGAACTTAACCTGTAACTCTCCTACAACCTTGGGAAAATCAGTTGGTTTCTCTGACTCAGTTTCCACTGACAGAAAGCAAAGAGATTGGATGATAATCATCTCTCAGTGGCCTTTCCAGCTTGGAATTCTATCCCTCTTAATGTTTGATAGACAGTAATAGAACTAATAAAACTTTCCAAATAGTTACTGAGGCAGTTTACATGTATTAGCTCAATTATAATTACCCTAGGAAGTAGGTGTTATTACCTCCCTTTTACAGATGAGAATGTTAAGCCTTAATAAGGTTAAGTAACCTGGCCAGCTAGTAGTAAGTGGTGGGGAGTTGAGTTGAGAGGCTGAGTTGAAGGGGGGCCGCCTGGACCCACAGCTCACGCTCTCTGCATGATAATACCTGAGAGTGACGCTGAAGCATAGCGAAGTGTAGATGGGTATAAGTAATTAGGCAACAAGCATTCTCTAATTCCACAGTGTCCCATGGAGTGAAGATAGCCATGTGATAACTTAGACATAGTCAATTTACACAGGTCTTGGAAAAAGCTGTAAAGTAGACAGGGCTCCCCTGAGCTCTGTTTTGCATTCCAAAGAATTTATGTTACCTTCAACATTCCCCTTAGGGAAGAAATCCTCTGATCAACGAATCACACTGATCCCTATGGGGAGGAGTAACACATTCCATCATTGAGTACCTGATAAACATGTAATGAATGGGGGCTTCCCTGGTGGCGCAGTGGTTGAGAATCCGCCTGCCGATGCAGGGGACACGGGTTCGTGCCCTGGACCGGGAAGAGCCCACGTGCCGCGGAGCAGCTGGGCCCGTGAGCCATGCCCGCTGGGCCTGAGCGTCCGGAGCCTGTGCTCCTTAACGGAAGAGGCCACAGCAGTGAGAGGCCCGTGTACCACAAAAAAACCCCAAAAAACCAAACATGTAATGAATGAATGATTCATCATTACTCGTATCACATGTAAAGTCATATCCAAAATACAAATTTGAATGTTATGTTTGTTCAGCTGCTTAAATTAGGGTTCACTTAATTAATATATAAGTGTACCAAAGAGTGTGAGCATTAATAGAATATTAAAATAATTTTCATTGAAGGCAAAGGTGTACTATTTAGTGGGTTATAGAATCATCAAGCTCTGGCTGAAAAGAATTGCAGCAATCATCTAGGTTAGTGCTATTCAATAGCAATATATAATGTGAAGCACATATATAATTTAAAATCTTCTAGTAGCTCTATTAAAAAAGAAAAAAGCGATAGGTGAAACCAATTTTAATACTATATTTAACTCAATATATCAAAAATTTTCATTTCAACGTGTAATCACTATAAAAATTATTAGCGAGATATTTTACATTTTTTTCATGCTGGGTCTTTGAAATTCAATATGTGTATTACACACATCGACTGTCTACATTTCAAGAGCTTAATGGGCACATGTGGCTTGTGGCTACCACATTGGACAGTGCAGATTTAGCTCAAATTCCTTTATTGGTATTTTGAGGGGAATGAGAATTTAAGGGACCTGCCCAAGGTCATCCAACCTATAAATGGCAGCCAGAAACTTTGAATCTAGTTTCTCGCACCCCAGGAATACACTTACTCTGTAACACCTCACTGGCTTTTATAAAGCAATTATGCTAACAAATTATATTGTTTTTTGGCTGTAGTTTTTGAAATATTAAGTTTTCTTAAGACTAGAATATCAATTGTTATTTGTAAACCTTAGTTTTACAAAGCAATTGTACAAAAGTTATTAAAATTACACAGGCTATAAGTGTTAAATATTAATTCTCAGGTTCAAAGCATTATATTAATTCTGTTTTAAAAACAAGCCGCCAAAACAGTTTAAGTTCTAGATCTAAGAGGCCAATTTTAAAGTTGAGTAGTTTAATTTACTTTGTATAACGTAAGAGCTATCCCTTTATTTTGAGGTTCAAAGCGAATATTTTACAATTGCAAGTGTCTCAGGATAAGTCTTAAACATATTATGAAATGATAGCCAGTTAAATAATTTTATTTGATCCTCAGAATTATCACCAACCGGCCCTTTTGAATGTATCGTCTCTTCGACAAGTTGCAGAAGGCACCAGTATTTCTGAAATGTGGCAAAATGACTTACGACCGCTGCTGATTGAGCGATATCCCGGATCCCCTGGAAGCTATGCTGCTCGCCAGGTGAGAAAACAGCACAAACCTGAAGGCTGTCGAACACTTTGCTTTCACATGAGAGAGAACATTATGCCTGAAGTGCCGAGTTGTCTGATATTCAGATCTGTCATCTCATCTTTTTCACTAAAATAAGCACCCAGAAAACCAAACAACTGAGAGCAAATATCTGTTCTGAATTAAAAGATGCATGTTAACCTAAATCAATTTATGTGTGAAATCTCTGTCTGGGGTGCAACATCAGACAGGGTACTAAGTACTCAACTCTTGATCGTTTCTATGACACAACCCCGGGTACCAACCGAGTTTTCTTGGACCCTAAACACCCAATATCAACAGGCTTGGACATTTCTTTCTTAATGGCTCTGAGTCAAGAGTGAGTTACTGTCCTAACAAGCCTTTATTCCCCTTTGGGAAATTGTATTCTCCCAGGAGGGAGAGTCAAGATCAGTGATAAGCTACTCTGTCCAGTACAATGCTTCTCAGGCTTCTGACTCTGGCCCATGGTAAACAAATATATATATTTTACGTTTTATACACACAAACATAGAGTTAACTGATACAAAAGTTTCATGAAAAATACTCCTATTACCTGCAATCTACCCTGATATTAATTCTATTTTACTATTTATTATTATGATTTTTTAAAAGCTGGTCATGACCCACTAATCTGTTTTCAAGGCACACTGATTTGCACACTGCAGTTTGAAAGGCACTGCTATAGAGGGTAGATTAAGCCATAAGGTGGGCTAGACCTGAATGTCTCTCTGTCTCCTTAGTGTCAGTCCTCTTAAGTAATCTGAAACCCCAGCTCTGAATGACTGTTTTTTCAAAGTAGCCCCATTTTAAGGGGCAGCTTGGGAAGGAATGGGGTGAGGCTGGCCTCTCATATCCTCCTCTGAGAGTAGTCCACCTGCCCTAACACTTCAGGCAAATACCTTGGCACTCTGCTGCTGTGACAGAGTGATACCTGCAAGGCCTGGCAGCACAGCTGGTGGGCTCTTCCTCTCTATCCAGTATTTGGCTTCTGCTTTTCAAGTTGAGCCCAGATGCCATTGTCTGTTGCCCCGTTAGCCTCTTGTCTTCTATCCAAACAGCTCTTGCTTCCCCTAAGGACTTAGGTGGCAGAGACCCAAAGAGCACCTTAGTTCTTTCTAAGCTCTAGGCAGAGTGAGGAATAATACTGATGATGGCTGATGTTCACCTGGCACTTTTTTCAGGTCAGCCACTTTACAGAGGTCTTTGCATGGATCGTCTCATTCCGTCCACACAATAATTGTGGGTACAATTGTTCTCCCAGTGCTACAGATTTAAAAAGACCTGAGGGGGCTACTGTGGTGGCGCAGTGGTTAGGAATCCGCCCGCCAATGCAGGAGACATGGGTTCAAGCCCTGGTCTGGGAAGATCTCACATGCCACAGAGCAAATAAGCCCGTGTGCCACAACTACTGAGCCTGCGCTCTAGAGCCCGCGAGCCACAACTACTGAAGCCCGTGCACCTAGAGCCCATGCTCCACAAGAGAAGCCACAACAATAAGCCTGCGCACCACAACGAAGAGTAGCCCCTGCTCGCCGCGAATAGAGAAAAACCTACGTTCAGCAACGAAGACCCAATGCAGCCAAAAATAAATAAAATTAAAAAAAAAAAAAAAGACCTGAGGCTTAAGTATGCAAATTAACTCGCTCAAGGTTGTACGCATAGCAGTGCTGAGGCCAGAACCTGGACTGGTATCTGCTTGACCTCTCCATCCAATCCCTGGAGAATGGTAGCAGGGAGAGACCAGCTCTGTGGTGTGTGCTTACAAATGTGTCCAGCTCTGTATCTTCTCAGGCCCGGGTCCGAGAGTGAGGTGCATACCACTCATTTCAGTGACCTCCCCTGGGCCTCGTCTCCCAAGCATTTTCTAAAAGAAGTTCAGGGCATTTACTGGGTCTTCCCCAAATCCTCAGTTCCTCATTAGAAAAAATCTAGGTCTGTAGCGCTCACTTATCTCCACTTTTTTCATTTCCCGGTACCATTTGCTCAGAAGGCCAAGTATACACCGAGAAATGTATGTGCATACTTCAGACCTGAGGTTCCTTGCCTGTGACCTCTAGAAAGCCATGAAGACAACAAATATTGCTATTTGATCTTTAACGTCAACAGAATAGATTTCACAAATAATACACATAGGTTCTGTCGTGGTTTAAAAAATTCATATTCATTTAAAAGTGTTACGGAATCCATAATAACATCTTCCATGTCATGTGGGGTGGAGGCAAGTGAGAAATTTACTGACGGTGCTTTGGAATGTGCTGGGAATAGCTGCTGGGCTACCTGCACATGGGCTGGCTGACAAAGTAGTAGTCCTAACAGGATGGTTGTGTTAGAAATCTCACTTAAGAGATTTGATTTTATAATTTTGGGGAAAGAAAATTACCATGAGTTTTAGGAGAGCTGTCCCCTAAGCTGTGGAAGATAAATGGTTCCCTCTTTTGAAGATGAGGTAGATGACACTGAGTTATTATGAGGGAACTACACTTAATGGCTTTAATTTGACTAGGATCAGTACCTTTTACTCTGAACTACATTTTGACAAGAATGGTGGAAAATTATTTTTTTCTCCTAAGGCATTTTTGAGCACTAGATCAGATGTTTTATAATTCACAGAGTTTCAGGGTTATAATTAAAGAAGACTCTAAAATCTAAAAAAAAGTGTGGACTTGATATAAAATTGGTTAGTGATTTAACTTTTATCAGTTATCAATAGAGATGTGCATTGCTATGAATTCCCTTTCAGAAGATAATATGGGAACAATATCCCATAGTCTGCATTTTTATTGTCTCCGATCAATGGGCCTAAAGCTGCCTGTTGGATTTTTAGAATATTTTTATTCGAGAAGATACTTTATTTGTAAATTTAATACTTTGACAGTATTAATTTTTAGAGGATTTCAGTGATTTCTAGCTGAGAGAAGAATAAAAAATACATTTAAAAAATCAGGGTGGTAAAGTCTCACTAAGGAGCAAGCCAGAAACTTTGTCTAAAAGAGGCAAGCTAGAAACTTGGTGGTTAAAATCCCCTGTGTCCAGTGCATCTGAGTAGCTAAAGCTGGGCTTCTTCGTTGAAAGGTATGTGTATCCCTGAATGGAGGGCTCTGGGTGGAGGGCCTTCAGCTTGCAGCCTGAGAGACTAATATATGGTGCACCCAAGAGGGAGGAGGACCCTGAAGTCCCCAGTGGCAGGGTTCAGCATCCAGACAGGGTCTGTTTGCAGACTTATTGCAAATATCACAGGATCTGCTTCCTCCAAACAAATCTGCTCTACTAATGACAGTGTTTCTCAGAACTTGGAAATGAGAATGTAAGTTTAATTAATTTGACCCAGGATCATTCACCAGTGTTAACCTAAAATCCCCTGGGGCCTTCCTCCCCAGGAAGTAGAATGCCATGTTTACTTTTATCTTTCTCTCTCTTCCTCTCTGTCTCTCCACTCCCACTCTTGGCCTGTCTCTGTCTCTCTCTCCTTGTCTCCCCCTCTATTTTCATATCCTTTTCTTTGTCTCTCTTTTCAATCTCCATCTCTCTCTGTCTCAATCTATCCATCTCTCTTTGTCTCTTTTCTGCCTTCTCTATTTAAAAAGATAGATGTATAGAAATCCAAAATACAGTCTGTATTTCTAAACTGCATTTTAGCATGCCTGGTAGGCAGAGGCTTTTGCTACCTGTAGTTAGAGAAGCACAGCTGCTTTATGCCCTCTCATAGCCAAGCACTCCCTGTTTAGGGGCACTCTAGTGAGAAGAGCAGTAGCTTCTGGAGCCTGCTCTAGAGAATTATAGTGGGAACTTGCAGACTAAGTCTGCAAGCCAAAAGCTCAACTGTAAGGGATATTGGTGACCTAATTAGATTATGCAGCCAATTTGATTGTTTATAAAGAAATTAGTTGCTAAGATAAATAAAAATATTTATACTGAATAAAAAATGTTAGTTCAGGCAGAACTCTTTTTGGGGGCATTTGCTGATGCTTTTGTGGATTTTAGTGTCAACACAGATATCAGAAATTTGGCCAAAACCTGTTCACTGGATGAGGAATGAGTTTGTGTGTGAGACTTCAGCTGAGCAAAGCTAACAGATATATCTTTTAAAATCCCAGTTCATTTTGTAAGCATGCAGGCAGCTATTGGTATTGAACACATTTTATGGAGCAGCTCATCATCTGGATACCAGATGTTCTGGCGGATGTGCTTTTTATTTTTTTTTAAGATTGACCCCTTTTATGGAAAAATATCTTTTCACCAAAGTCTGAGGATAACTTATTTTCAAATTCTCTGGAAAACTTGTCTTAGATGCAGTGATTTCTCTCTAGTCAAACTATTAATGTTCCATATCATATAATTTTATATAATCTCATTGAGAATAACTTATTTGTTATAATCAACCCATATTTACCGATAGCCTACTGTGTACAAAGCTCAGTGCTAAGAATTGTGGAGAATAACAAAATAAATGAGATATGAGTGATAATTTCAAAAAGGTTATAAAGTTTTAAAAATTATTTTTATATGAAAAGGCAACCTGTAAATGTGTAATAGAAAAGGTGAGGTACTGTGTATACATGCTCTTTAGGCCAAAGTCCACCTCCTGACAGAGAGCAAGGAGTGAATATCTGGGAAACTGTTTGTTTATTTGGCTTTTGCAGGGCTGACTGTAGAAGCACTGTCCTCCCTCTGGCTTAGTTTTCCTCTTCCTGGAAGCTTCCTGCCCCAGTTGTTCCAAGGCCCTTGCCTACGTGTCATGTCACATTAGTTAGGGCAGGTCACACAAGACTTGGCTAGGCTAGAAAGTCATGTGTGGAGGGGAATCTCCCATTCTTTTCCAGTCATTATAAGTTATTTGTTTATCACCTCAAGGTCCATCCCCACTGGATGTTCATTGTGGAACAAACTGCCAGATGTGTTGATGGTTAGTTTGTTGTGTGACTTAAAAATAATTTTTTAAGGCAACTTACAAAAATCTGTATAATATTTCAAAATGAAATAAATGGAACATAGTGAGGAAAATAAAGCAAAGGGAAAATAAAGATAGGAAAGGGCAAATGGAACAGCAATGAACTCATCTGTAGCTTTTCACACCACAAACTCTAGATTCTTTTTATTTTTTTAATAAATTTATTTATTTTATTTATTTTTGACTGCATTGGGTCTTTTTTGCTGTGTGCGGGCTTTCTCTAGTTGTGGCGAGCAGGGCTACTCTTCACTGCGGTGCGCGGGCTTCTCATTACGGTGGCTTCTCTTGTTGTGGAGCACCAGCTCTAGGTGCATGGGCTTCAGTAGTTGTGGCACGCAGGCTCAGTAGTTGTGGCTCACGGGCTCAGCTGATCCGCAGCATGTGGGATCTTCCCGGACCAGGGCTTGAACCTGTGTCCCCTGCATTGGCAGGCGGATTCTTAGCCACTGTGCCACCAGGGTAGCCCTAGATTCTTTAAGAAGACACCTCCAGTCCCTGAAGTGGTGTTTCTTTTCCATCTGCTGTTCTTCCCTGTCAGTCACCATGTTGCTCACAAAGCCCAAGATGACCAGGAGAGATGAGAAAATAGATTCTTCCTTATTTTCACCAGCGTTTGCAGTGGGTCTGGACCTGCCTGGAATGCAAAGGGAAAACTGCTTGATATGTCATTATGGTTCAGAGTTGCTTATTGATTATTAGAGCGGGCAGAACCTCAAATATCCCCCAACCATCCCCTTGTAACGGGACTCTCTGTGAATTATCCTTAACAGGTGAGCATTAGTATTTTTTGTTAGTGTTTGTTACATTATGAAATATTTGCTGACTGGGGGCACATACTAAGTGCTTCGGACAAAAAGAGCTGCCATGTGCAGTTCTCACCCTCAAAGAGCTTAGAGTACAAGTTATGACCTGTACGACCCACCTAGTATATCTAATTTCTCAAACCTGTCTTGTTATCCTCCTAGAAATATTAAAAGTGGGCTTTAATATATACTGAACTGGAGCTCCCTCTCCTGATGTGCAGAGATGTCCATGATACACTGTTAAGTGAGAGGGGCAAGGAGCAGAGCAAATATAGAGTAGGATTCTATTCTTATAAGAATATACATCCCTCGGCCAAATATACGTGTTTGAGTGCTAGTACATGTTTGTATAAATAGGAGAAAGGTGTGGAAAGATATACAGCAGACTCTTAACATTGGTAATATTAACAGTTGGTTGAGTTGGATTGGCAGGGGGAGGTTAAGGGAGAGGGAGATGATTAGCTTTTCCTTTAAACATCCTTGCTTCATATAATAAGCATGGATTGCATTTTTAGCTTGAAAGGCATTACATAAAATTTAACTGTCTAGAGCTGAAATTTTGTTTTTTGTTTTGATCAGCACATCATGCAGAGAATTCAGAGACTTCAAGCTGACTGGGTCTTGGAAGTGGATACCTTCTTGAGTCAGACACCCTATGGGTACCGGTCTTTCTCAAATATTATCAGCACCCTCAATCCCACTGCTAAACGACACTTGGTCCTCTCCTGTCACTATGACTCCAAGTATTTTCCTCATTGGGACAACAGAGTGTTTGTGGGAGCCACTGATTCAGCTGTGCCGTGTGCGATGATACTGGAACTTGCCCGGGCCGTAGACAAGCAACTCCATTCGTTGAAGGTATCTGTTTCCCTCTTGTAGATTCCTGAGATAAAACGTGTTAGCAGTAATTCAGAGTGAATTCTAGAATCCTTGGGTGAGTGAGAAAGCCATTTAGAAGTGTAGACTTTCTGTACAATTTGTACTAATTTGTTGCAAAATGAAATGAAGTTGAAATAATATTAATTGGAAGATTATATTATTTAAAATGTTGGGCTTCCCTGGTGGCGCAGTGGTTGAGAGTTCGCCTGCCGATTCAGGGAACACGGGTTCGTGCCCCGGTCCGGGAGGATCCCACGTACCGCGGAGCGGCTGGGCCCGTGAGCCATGGCCGCTGAGCCTGCGCGTCCGGAGCCTGTGCTCCGCAACGGGAGAGGCCGCAACAGTGAGAAGCCCGCGTAATGCAAAAAAAAAAAAAAAAAAAAAAGTAAAATGTCCACCATGGGCAATAAGTACATGACAGTATATTCATTGATTGGCACTTGATTCCTTAGTTATGAATACATATCAAATTAAAAAAAATTTTTCTTTTTTTTTTTTTTACAAAAAATGAAGAAGGTGGAAGGTTGGTACAGGCATGTGTAGGAGAATTATGTTTATTTCTTCTTGTTTATATAGTCATGGAACATCACAGCCTTCTATACTGAGATGTGGCGGCCTTGAGTCAAGGAGGGAGTTTCTGCTAGTGGTTCTGAAGTAGACAGTGGGTAATTCAGACACATCAAGATGAAAAGCATGAAGCAGAAATGTATTATTGTTATTATCTGTGAATCTTGGCTCAATTTTATGCAGCATAGCAGAGCTTTTGTTACATTCTCAGCTCAGAATACTTCTGGGACTCTCAGATGTTATTTCAGTCTCTGTGTTCTTAAGTGTATATTGAAAAAAAGTGCTAAGCTAGATGAAGACACTTTGTTCAGATATCACTCATAACCAAGTAAACACAGCAAAGCAGAAACAAAAAACTTTGTTCGCAGGCAACAAATACCTTTTTTTCCCCTCAAAGCTTTATGAAGGGGCCAGCTTTTGATATAAGGGGGGTAAAGAAGTAAAAGATTTATCTTGTAATGGAAGTAATAGAGATATTTGGTTCTATTTTTGCTTTAGATGCTGAACTTGAAGAAAGCAAGAATTGTTTATAACCTCTCAGTATCCTTTTCACTGTTTTTTCATTTTGTTTTGTTTTCTGAACCTTCTATAATGTCTTTGTCCCATGCTCTGTCCTGCTTTTAACTAGCATCCTTTCCCAGCAATTGGGTGAGAGAGTTCAGAAGCTGATATAAAAGGTTAATTTTTCGTATTTGCATTTCTAGTGTAAGGACATGAAGTGAGGCGAAGTATGACTTAAAGACACAATCTGTGTGGTGGGCTCACAATCTCTTGGTGAGCTCCTTTACCTTTTTCCATGTAATTCACACCTGCTTTTGGTGAACAGAAATAGAAAGGACTGAATGAGTTGTGGAGTGGGGATCTCCATTAACAAAATACACATACATTCTTTTAATTATCTTTTCTAATAGAGGTAAGCAGTGATGTGGACAATTAAAAATAAAGACTGGTTTTGAATGCAAACTTTGAGAGTATCAGTTTTATTCTTCCAGTTGTACTTTAACTAGATTTGTATTAAGGACATATTTTATGTCCTTCAGCTGTCATGGGTTGGGTAAGGGGTGGAAGAATGTGACCTGGGAGAAGACTGGATAGGAGACTGGATGATGGTTCCAATTCTTTGCAGTCTTCCTCCTCTAGCAATAAGATTGTAATTATACATTCACCTCTTTTGTCTTGTAACTTTGCTGTGCCCTCCCACTTTAGCAGGTGGTACTTCCTCATTTCTTGTCTCTGGAGTTGGTTATTTGACTTGCCTTGGCCAATGGGATGCTAGTAGATGACACAAACAGAGGTTGGAAATGTGCTTGTGCAATTGGACTTGCTCTGTCATGTCTTTGCCATCGTCATGGGGAGACCGTGCCTTGGCTGGCCTGCCAGTCCCAGGAGGAGGCTAAGAGGCTTGTGGAGCAGAGCCAAGCTAGATGACTGCAGGGTGAAGCAGAGCTTCTCCAGCCTAGACCAGTTGTCCCCAGTTGACCTGCAGACCCCACAGAACTCATGATTGTTGTTTTAGGCCACTGAGTTACACCTTAGTGTTGTGGCATTAGCCTTGGTTGGAGAAAGACTGCAGGTAACATACTGACCCTGTTAACACTGGTTACTAGGCGTTTGTCATATTGCCAGGAAGAATGACTAGAAGAAAATCTAGCCGTGCAGATTTTCTAGCTCCGAGATACTAGGCTGAGTTATTAGAAGTTGAAGGCCACAGTTATTTTTCTGCCAATCCTAAAAAGAACTAAAAAGAGCAACTTGCCTCACAGGACTCAGAGTAATTGTCCAGAACGGTCTATGCCTATCTAAATGAAATGGTGCTAAGAGAAGAGAATGAAAGGAAGTCATTGCACTGAACACTGGAGTCGCCAAGCTGTTGACATTTCTGAGGCACCCGAACCTTCAAGCTTGCAGAATATGAAGACTGCCTCCTTTTGCTTCTGCCCTGGGCATGAACAGAATGTCTCCGGTCCCAAGCAGTCTTATTCTGCCCTGGTGTTCTGTTTGATTTGGAATTAGAACTTTGGAACCAGTCAAGGCCCTTTAGACAACTGGAAACTTAGACTGTCTCCACTAATGTATGCACTATACACGTGTTGCCAGTGAGACAATCTGTTTCATTACTGAGTTCTTATTAAACCCTGAATGCATATATAGTATACAGATAGACACATCCTGTGCTTAGTACTGTCAGGAGTTATGAGAGACTCAAAATACAATAAACTGTCCTTTTCTTGGGGCCTAATTAAGGAGTAATATTAAGACAATTGAAATGATTACCATGCAAAGATAACTTACTTTTCACTTGATAAAGACATTTTCCTCCTTCTGATGAAATCACCCTAAAACAATCAAGAAAAATTCCATCTTTGAAGAATCCAGTGAACATCTGGAAACCACCATATGAAGACAGAAGGTGAATGGAGAAAAGGCAGATGACATATCAGAGTAGAGAGACGTCACATTCCCCAGAGGGGAAAAAGGAAGCCAGTGGTCCCCTGAAAAATCCTGACTGGCTCAGGGATGGGAGGGGACAGTAAGGAAGGCAGAAGTGAGGCAGAGGGCAGAGGAGGAGAGTGTTTTAAGTCTGTATAAGGAGTACTTAGGTATATAAGATTTCTACCCCACAGCTGGCAGGTAGGTATTCCACCTGTACCCTTGTAGGAGATGACACGATATTTTTCTGGAGAAATTGAACCAGGGAGGTTCTGGATGTTGGGACACCAGATATAAAGGAGGGCAGTAATGATGTGCCTCATGGAAATCAATGAGATTAGGGGAAAGACTACACACTGAGCAGTGAGATTCCCTAGCCTTCCCTCACTTCCAGCACGAGAAAGACAGCAGCTAGCTCACACCCATCAGACAGGAACCTGGAGGATCCTTCTCTGGAAAATGTGAACCACCTCATAGAAAAGACCCACAGACAGTGACATTTGGGGATCCTCAGTGAAAACACTCACTGGGCATCAGATTACCCTGCAGTGGAGCCAACCAATCTGTGTCTCTAATCAGTGTTTTAGTATATTATTGTTTAATGCAAATGAACACAAAGGATGATCAGATATTTGAGGGCCATCTCCAGCATGAAAGAAAGAAAACAAAACAAATAATACAAGTTGAAAAATGAACTCAGAAGAAATAGTGTACAGGAGCAGAAAATAACTTAAAGAACACTATTTTAATATCCTTAGAGAGATAAGAGGAGAAGTGTTATCCATAACAGATTAAGGAAACATCAAATTCAGTTCCTCCAATGGTAGCACATTCCCCAGTACTACACAGGGGTGGAGAGAGCAAATGGTGGTGTATTTTTCTTCATCCATGTTCAGCTGCCTGAGTGCAGGCACAAAGCAGGCAGAGAGTTGGACTTAATATTATGTTTTTGCCATGTGAGTTTGACCAAGGCAGAGAGAGGCACAGGAGTTGAGTGTGTACGCAGGGAGCAATTAGAATGATTGACTCTGGAATTTAAGCTGAATATATAGTGAAGTGAGGACATCATAAGGGTAAAGGAAAGACTGGGAAAAGGTGAACATTTCAAAAGATTATGGATTCCAATGGGGTTGAAGCATTGTGAGGATAGGGTACCAGAAGGACTAATCTGAAAGGTGAGAGTTGTTGTCAGACAGTGGAAAGTATAAAATCAATCAGAATCCTACTCACCCTTCTAAGTTCCACTCAAGTACTGTCTCTTTCATGAAGTCTTCCTTGACACTCCAAGGATTCCACTTCTCAATCTATCCAATTTCCAGAGGAGTTTTGTGTTGCATTTGTGACCCTTGGTACATTTTGCCATACCCGTGTATTTGTTTCATCTTTCCCTAACCCAACTCAAGTGTAGGTTCCTCTGAGGAAGAGGCTGTAATTACCATTCTTTGTATCTCTGTTGCATTCCAAGGGCAGATTCTTGAACCTAGACTCAGTACAACATTGCAGACTTACATAAGGTGAGAAGCAAGAAAGATTTGCGTTGTTTCAGGTTGGATTCCCTGGGAGGTGCACTCTGACGTGGAGGTTAGCATTTCAATCACATAGTAGGGAGTGGCCTTGACTCAACACCTGTGGCAGGGAGGGGAAAGAAATGGGAGTAGGCAGAGGGAGAAGCCGGGCTGCCATGCAGGTTCAACAACAGCCTCAGTCAACCCCTGGGGAGCTCTGGAGGTAGCATGGCCCTTTAGAGAGCCCCCAGCACCTGCTTAGGCCAGTCATTGGATGTAGGAACCCCCATGGCTGAGCCAATCCTTAAAGGGACAAACACTGAAGGCCTTCTGCGGACACCTCTACTGGCAACAGGGACAACGCACCCTTCTGAAAGGGACCTGGGTGTTGTGTCACAGTGTCTGCCACTGCAGTTCCATAGTTCCAGAGTTCTCTAAGGAGTAAGAAAAAAGTGTAAGACTTCTCTTTTCAGAGGGAGTGAAGAAGGTGAGATTTCTGTGGCTGAAGACTGTGGGACCCGTGATGATTTTCAGAGAGGAAATGGTGCAAAATAAATTTTGGCATATTTTCACTTGCTTTGGCTTCTTCCTTTTCTTCACGGCACATCTGTCTTTTTGTCCAGTTAATAGGAAAGCATGCTATTTTTTAGTTCTCATACTTTTGCTCTTTTTCTACTGTTTATTTTTTTAAATCAGAATATTTCAGACTCGAAGCCAGATCTCTCACTCCAGCTAATTTTCTTTGATGGAGAAGAGGCTTTTCTTCACTGGTCTCCTCAAGATTCTCTTTATGGGTCTCGGCACTTAGCTTCCAAGATGGCATCAACTGCACATCCACCTGGAGCGAGGGACACCAACCAATTGCACGGCATGGTGAGTCCAGGTAATTTTCACGGTGCTGCAGCTACAGACTCTGCTTCAAAGGAAGCCTGTGGCAGGGAGGGGAAGCCAATTAAAGACCTAAAAATGCCAAGGCATTCTTGGAGCAGAGTGTTTATAATAGAACATTTTTTTGGCAGGCGTTGGGTTTTTGAGGAATCCCAGAGCTAAAAAAGAATGATTCTAGGTTAGAAGTTATGTTTGACTGAGCTCAATTAAAATGATGTAAAAATTCAGAATAAGGAAACATCAGATTCATTTCAGTCCCACGGGAGCACATTCCCCCAGTAAATATTAGAGGTGGAGAGAGCAAATCCCATCTTTGAGGCCTCTGTCAAGCCAGAGGAGGCTGGGGTCTTGGGAAATGGAGTAAGAGTGGAACATAGTATGGGGATGAGAGTGAAGAATTTCCTCGGTGGCTTCAAAGCATTATAGTGACTCCAAGTGTGTATAGGACATTTTGATGTGTCAGTTTTGATGTGGTGTTTTGGCATGGTGGTGGACACATTTCAGTACTGCCTTAAAACCCTGCTCCTCTTACCAAGTAATGGGTGCAACTTATGGCCCCCTACTCATCCCCCATTCTGACCCCACAGCCCATACCTAGTCCCTTACTCCACCTTTGAATTTCCTTCCTATTCTGGCTCTCTTCCCATATTTGACTCACTCAGTATTTGAGTCCTCACTAACCGCAGCATGGAACCCCTGAGACTTCATTCTTCCCTGTGGCTCCATCCATCCCTGGCCCTCACCCTACCTGTGAACTGATAGCCTGTTTCTAACCCTCTCCGTTCATCCCTGTCCTTTGCCCTATCACTGACCTTCACCCTATGAGTCCAAATGACCACATTCAATCTCCTCTGTGAATCCAGCACATCTCATGTTGGCTTTCTCTCTGTCCTGTTGCCCACTGGCAGCTCATAAGGGGTTAGGAGAACATAACTGGTACCTCATTTAATCACTTTTGCTCAAGTGGCTAAAAAGGGTTCAGAGGAGAAGAGACCTGATTGATCGGCAGGAGGAACAAAGTTATTTGTTTACCAGTCCAAATATATGAATCCATAGTGATAGTTAGACCATTTTTTTCCCCAGAAACAAACTCTTAGGAGCTTATCCAACCTTATGAATATACTCCTCTTTCAAACAAGCCTATTTTTTCCCAGTGAATATATTTAATCATCATTCATGAGTTAGTAGATACTATGTCTTTAGAGTCATATAGACTCTGAAAATATTTATCTATTGCATGTCAGGATCAATGCTAGATATTTACCCATACCTTACCTCACATATATAAATCAGGAGTTCTTAATCTGGGGTTAGTCTTCAGGGAGTCCTCAAGCCTGCTGATGCTTTATGGCTCAAATAAGTTAAGAAACACTGGTTTATTATAGAGGCTTATAGCCAGAAAGGACCTTTAGAGATCAGCAAGCTTGAGCTTCTTGTTTGATAGAAAAGGAAATGGATATCCAGGGACTAAGCTCATAGAGCTTCTAGTCAAGGAAATTTTCTTATATGCTGCTTTAAGGAATAAATAGTTACTATCCAAATGCTCTCCTTTGGCAGCTGTGTTATTATAGACTGGGGATAAAATGGCTAATTAGAATGGAATAGAAGATCAGACAGGCTTGCATGCCTACCTGAAAATAAAGCAAATGTATTCGTTCTTTTTTTCCTATGAAATATTTATCCAAATGTCCTCCTTCTAATTTATCCTTAGTGATATCCTTCTGGGGTTACAGACAAAAAGAATCTACAATTTGCCATTTGTCCACATTGCATAAGCAAGATTTAAAAATTTCCCCCAAAGGATTCACTTACAATGTTATCAAACCTTTTGTTCATTTATACAGCTCCCCGTTTTATTCTCAGTTATTAAAGTGCAGTTAGTTTTTTTTTTTCACCTATTCTGCCTTTTATTAATTTTATTTATTTATTTTTACTGTGTTGGGTCTTCGTTTCTGTGCGAGGGCTTTCTCTAGTTGTGGCAAGCGGGGGCCACTCTTCATCGCGGTGTGCGGGCCTCTCACTATCGCGGCCTCTCTTTTGCGGAGCACAGGCTCCAGACGCGCAGGCTCAGTAGTTGTGGCTCACGGGCCTAGTTGCTCCGTGGTGTGTGGGATCCTCCCAGACCAGGGCTCGAACCCGTGTCCCCTGCATTAGCAGGCAGATTCTCAACCACTGCGCCACCAGGGAAGCCCCGTGCAGTTAGTTTTGACTGATTTTTTTTTTTCCATTGATGAGTATGAAATGTGTTTTGGCGACAGTAATTATACAATATTTTTTCTCCCTTAGGACTTACTGATCTTACTGGATTTAATTGGAGCTCCAAACCCAACATTTCCCAACTTTTTCCCAAACACTGCCAGATGGTTTCATAGACTTCAAGCAATTGGTAAGCACCACTGTTATTAAAGAGTCAAACCTGGTTTCTTCCCACTGACAAACACTGAGTTTTAAAATTCAGAATTTATGATTTAAGTGTGTGATTTGAGTATACAATATACTTTACTGGCTTTTTTTCTTGCTTTATTGATTAGTTTATTATTCCTATTCATCTCTTTTAGAAGGCCCACTTTATTTTCCTGCATGAAACTGAATTTTGAAACGGAAACATAAAATACTACATTTCATATTTGCATATCCTTAGAAATGGCTTGGAAATATTTTCTCAGAGTCCTGTTTGAAGCATATGGAATGCATTTTTAGGGAAAACTCAGCAAAGCATGTTGGATAATGATGAATGTTATGTCCTCATAATGATACCAAAAGATATTCTTTAATGTTTCTTTCTTTTCCATCTCAGTCTTTGTCATCTTCTCTTTTCTGCTTTATGCAGATGTGATTTTCTTTTAAATCTAGTACAATCTCTGCTTATTTTCCAAAGGTGTAAGAGATGGCGATGCAACAGTAAGCCAAAATCCTTCAAGAGTCATTTAAGAGAAGGTTCAGTGTCAAATAAATGAGTGGAAGGGACCAGATAAGGTTAGGCCAGACCAGCCAAGGAAACAAAGATATCTATGGCTCAGGAGAGAGACTTGGGGCTTGCAGAAGGAAAAGGAGAATAACTTCTTTCTCTGTACCTCCACTCCATACACCCCTCCCTCTCCACACACATACACACGGACACCCCAAAACAAAACACAACAAAGCACAAAAAATTGGCCTCAGGGAGAGGGGAGCATGCGATAGAATTTTATTATAGAATCCAGGCCAGGAGCCCTGCTTTGAGGCAAGAACATCAGGCTAAGAATTCCTTTCTAGCCACACAGACTTCTTGGAGTAGGATAGGGTTGTACTTTCTTCTCAGCAGTGGGGAAAATGCTGCCATCTCAACTCATGCTTTTGCCACGAGTTCAGAACGTGCTTATATCCAGATCTAGAATATTATGAAAGAAACTTTCACCTGAACCTCAGACGCTTATCTTTGGCAAATTTAAATTTCTAGTTTGAAAGAGTTGCTATTATGGTATTATTAATGTAAGCTTCTTGGGGACACTTCCTTACAGCATGTTTTCCTTACTTTGAGTAGCCTCAAGAAATTGGGTTTGGCCTTCTGTCAAGGATTTGATTCCCTTCTCTTATTTCCTCCACTGGAATGAATTTATATCAGTAACTCACATCTTAATACAATTTTAACCCATTGTATAACCCACTGAGTGATACTTACACTTCAAACCATATCTCTAATTGTATAAGGAAAAGTTGTATCCTAAGGTAAAGGAATTATAATTATCAATAAACAGATGGGAATATTGTTTTGGTCATAGTAAGGGCTTTCTTGATGTTCCTAAAATCACATTACATATGAATGCTTACCACTCGGTCTAATTTTACCCTTTAAATTTAGTAATTAAAATAACCAATCCTGGAAAGTTTCATTCAGTTGTCTTAAACTCTTCTTGTGATCTCTTATCATCTTGTAACATAGGCTCATGTTATATGTAATCCTGTATGTAATACATGGGTTCTATATTGCAAGATGACAGGACTGATGGAATGTAGGCCAATGGTTGTCAAATTTTAGTGTGCATTAGAATCACCCGGAGGGCTTGTTACACCACAGATCGCTGGACCCCACCCCCAGAATTTCTAATTCAGTTGGTCTGAGGTGGGACCAGATAATTTGCATTTCTAACAAGTTCCCAGGTGGTGCTGATGCAGCTGATCAGAGACCACTTTGAGAACCACTGATGCAAGTCATAATAGGTATCCCTTTCCCAAAGAGTGGTCACTCAGTCTAGTACTTCATACCTGTTCTCTCTAAGGATTCCCCTTTCAAGCTCTGCATCTCCTCGTAAGGCATCCTTCATGCAGGATTGAGGATCTGTAAGTATCTACACCTGTGTTTTTTCTCTCCATTTTCCTCTAGCTTTCTCATTCTCCATCTCTCTATTGTTCTGTTGAGTTTCTGATTCTAAGGAGGTTCTCACCTGTAAAGCTAGAATCATGTGTGACTCTTAGAAGGACTCCAAAATGTCCACACCCAAGTTCAGCTCAGAGGGTTTTTTTTTTCTTTTTTACCAAGAACAGGTTTATTAAGATCCATGGTCAGTTACAAGTTTGGTTTGGTTTTTGGTCACTGGCCCCAAATGCCACTATTCTGAGTTTACATCAAAATACAAAGCCCAACATTTACAGTTTGAAAACTTAAAAAAACAGACGCCAACGACAAAGGCTTTTAAAAATCTCGGTTGAAATGTTCTCCCTGCTGCGTCATCTGTAGAATGAAAGGCATGTGAGATGCTGTGAGGATTTCTGACAGTGAACTCGTGTTCATCATGTACTTTGAATATTTAAATGTTACCAAAATATGACTGTGTCTTTGAGTGCTTGATTTGATTGAAGATACAAATGATGCTTTTGACCATCTTTGGTTGTAAACAAAGCCGGCAGCCTGCCCTCAGGGGACAAGGTGGTGACGGCCCTGATGACCTGCTGAGTGGCCTGGGGGCGTCTTTGCTCCCGTAGGGTCTCTCCTTCTCAAAAGCAGGCATGTGGCCCAGACTTGGAACTGCTGGGAGAACAGAATGGCCCTTGCTTTGCCAAACGTGGCAGCAAAATCAGCTTTAAAATCGCGAACCAGAGGAGAACGATTGTCTAATTTTGTTAGGGCTCTCTTTTAGGGCCTGATTCTTCTTTGGAGCCAGAGGCTGGGTTCCTGTCCTGGGGTCTCACCTGGGGTCTCACTGCCCACCTCCAGGGCAGTGAGGGCAGAGGCCCCGGGCCCTCTGGGGAGGCCTGACTCCTGCAGCTCAGAGGTTTTTGTCATGGGTGTACTACTGCATAATGTCTTAAAACCAAGTGTCAAGATTTCAAACTCCTTATGCATCTGACTGTTGATCAGATAAAAGGATATGTTCATCTGCTCTCTAATTATCATCTGCAGAACATGAACTCCATGAATTAGGTTTGCTCAAGGATCACTCTTGGGAGAGGCAGTATTTCCAGAATTACGGTTATGGAGGTGTGATTCAGGATGACCATATTCCATTTTTAAGAAAAGGTAATGTATGAGTGTATATATGTATGCATGCCTGCACATGTGTGTTTTTTACCTATTATATTTATTGTATTTTATATGCATTTGCAACAGTCTAGAAGTGTGAAGAACCATTAAATTTAATAACTGATTAAGTAAATAATTCACCAATCATCTCATGGCTTCTATTTTTTTTTTATGAAAGTCATTCCAAATCCCTGAGGACACTTTTATATTTTTTCCTACACATAGAATATTTATCAAATCTCATATACCTCTGACATCCTGCCTTCCCTTTCATAGAGCTAGATTGTATTCTTATAGTTTGTGTAACTGTGGTGTTTTCCTGCTAATAAAGAAGAAATATTCTTTTTCTTCTTTAAAATTTATTTATGTTTGGCTGCATTGGGTCTTCGTTGATGCGCGCGGGCTTTCTCTAGTTGTGGCGAGCAGGGCCCAATCTTGGTTGCGGTGCGCGGGCTTCTCATAGCGGTGGCTTCTCATTATGGAGCACGGGCTCTAGGCATGCAGGCTCAGTAGTTGAAGTGCACGGGCTTAGTTGCTTTGCGGCACGTGGGATTTTCCTGAACCACGGCTCGAGCCCATGATCCCTGCATTGGCAGGCGGATTCTTTACCACTGCACCACTAGAGAAGTTCCGCCTCCCTATTCTTTACGTAGGAGCAAGAGTTATCTTTAAAAAATGTCAATCAAATTATGTTACTTCCCTACTCTAGAGCTCTGGTAGCTTGCCATCAAGTAGAAAAAGACCCAAAGTCTTTATCATGACCTACAAGGGCCTCCATTTTATACCTCTTTTCTCCCTCACCATCACCTCCTACCTCTCTCTCTAATTATTGCTCTGATCCAGCCACATTGCTTGAGGAACACATTGCCATTCCTCAAGCAGGCCAAGCACACTTCTACCTCAGGACCTTTGCACTTGCTAAAACTGCTGCCTGGAATGCTCATCCCCAGATCGTCACACAGCTTGCTTTCTCGTTTGTCACATCTATTTAAATGTTAGCTTCTCAAAGAGGCCTTCCCTGATTTTAAATACCTCTGTATTGGCCCTACTCTCTGCCTCTCATTCTCTATTCCCTTACCTTGTTTTACTATTCTTTATAAGCCTTCTCACTTTCTAAAATTATTTTTTGTATTTGTTTATTTGTTTCTTTCTCTAGTAGAATGTAAGCTTCATATGAGCAGGGCTTTGCCTTTTCACTGATGAACCCTCAATTCCTAGAATAGGGGCTGGTACATAGTAAGTGCTTTATAATTATTTACTGAATTACTTAACATTTGTTTAACGAATGAATGACTTTGGAGTGTAAGGGTAAGATACAGGGAAGTACACAGAAGATGATGAACGATCAGCTGTGTTTATATAATATGGTATAGTACAGTATATAGTACAGTCCTACTCAGATTTCCTTGAAGAATGATACTTTCTAGTTTACTCATGGGAAATATGCACTTAATTACAAGTTGTTTCATCTTGTTAGGTGTTCCAGTTTTGCATCTGATACCATCTCCTTTCCCTGAAGTCTGGCACACCATGGATGACAATGAAGAAAATTTGGATAAAACAACCATTGATAATCTAAACAAAATCCTAAAAGTCTTTGTGTTAGAATATCTTCATTTGTAATATTCTGGTTTAGTTTATGATAATTGCATCTAGTATTATATTCAAAAGTCAAGGCACCCTTTAAAATAATCTGACTCCAGATGCTGTGTGGAAACTTCTGTGTGGAAACTTCTATCCTATAGATTCATTCTATAGGTATCTTTGAATATCCTAGATTTATGTCATGTCCAAATTGCTTATTCATTTTCATCTAGTGATAAAGAAAGGGAAATATAAGAAAAACTGAAGGTAAATATCTTTTAAAAACTTCTTTAGATGAGAAACTATGAAGCTAAATCAGATGTGTATAGTCAGTATCACGTTTTTCTAAATAGTACTTAAATATGATGGTCATGTGCAAAGTGCAGCCTTAGTTTTATGATTTTCTTATACTTGGGAATCTATTGCATATAATACAAAACAGAGATGCAGTTTGAAGACTCAATTTCTTTGAGAAATCTTTGTACGGTTTATTTCATGGAAGTTAAATCAGAATTAAATGCCATGTTGTGAATGTCTTTTTTAATATATGAATGAAAAATTGTATAACTTAAAGTATAGCTCAATTTTTATAGAGTTTTACAAATTTAACATTTTTATTGTAAAATAATATAGTCAGTACCAAAAATCTAGAAAATGGAGAAAAGAAAAAAAACCTATAATTTCATTATATTAGCAGAGTAACCATTTACTCTAGTTTTCCCTCACATATTTTCAATGCAGTTTTTATGTCATTATAATCAAACTCTACCTACAAGTTTTTGGCCTTTTTTCTGTTAAATTACATAATTACCAGACATTTATTTGCTGTTTTGATCTTGGGTTGAGATGAAGACAGAGACTGTTGAGTGTGTCCTCCAGAGTCAATATGAAGGTAACACACTGGGAGGACAGAAATTAGGATCATTTTTGTGTAGGTAAATTACATGGTATTCAAGTTTGTTTAATTACTTATAGCCTATTTCTTTCAGGAGATTCATGGAAGCAAAATTGTTTGGGCTGGAAACACATAGGAATTCATGGATTTTTCTTTGGCTATGGGAAACAGTTATCTAAAAATACAAACTTGATCAGTTAAACAATTAGGAAATTGATCCTGCCATATAGATGAAGTTAGCTGGGGGCTGTTGTTTTTCATGTGCTATCTGTTCTGAGCAGACATTTAATAAACCTCACTGAATTAATGTGCTGAGGCTGGGTAGGGAGTGAGATAGACAAGCTGAGTGGGAAAGCAATGGCAACCTTAAGTTCAATAACAAAGAAAGTCATTGGAAAAGGAATTTACTTATGAAAACAAACTTTCCAGGTTAAAAAAAGGGATCAATATAATTTTATCTATATGAATTGATACCATTTTATAAAAGAATAGCCAGTTATAGACAATTATATCTAACAATATCTGTCTATAATCTCATGTTGGTAAATTTTATAGAACTAGATTTTTATAGGTTTCTTTTTATTTTACAAATCTTCTAAAATTATATAAAGGGAAGTCGTGCCTTTGTGAGTTAAGTAATATTAACAGCTAACACTTATTGAGTACTCACTCAGTGTCAGTGTCATAGGTGCTTTATATGTTTTTACCAACTTAATCCTCACAACAATCCTAAGGGGTAAGGGGTATTATTAACCCCATTTTATGATGCTCAGAATGGTTAAGTCTCTTCTTCAAGATCATGAAGCTAGTAAGTGGCAGTGCTGGGTTTAGAACCCAACCGGGCTGGTTCTAAAGCTCACCCTCTGAAGCACTTTAGAGTACTGCCTCTTTACATGAAAAGACTTTGAAGAAAGTTCTTAATGCCAAGTGCAAAGCAACAATTGTGTCTTGAAATTTTTATAGGTCATTCACTCAGTCTGGGAGAGCATTCTTAAATCACTGCTGCCAGGGTTCACCTGACAATGTTAGGCTTCAGAGGCACGTCATTTGTGATAGAATTATTTCTCTGCCATATCAAAGGCTATTTTTACATAAGCATGCATATAACAGAAATCAACATGAATGGATCCAGGGCTAAAGAATCTAAGCCACAAAGCAGGATTAAAAGAGGCTGAGTTTTCTGGATTAATTTTTGGATGAGTGAAAACATTTGCAAGGGGTTCAGGGAAAACATTTTTTTTAAACACCAGAAAAGAAATGATTTAATTGATGATATTAAAACAGAATGAGGGCTTCCCTGGTGGTGCAGTGGTTGAGAGTCCGCCTGCCGATGCAGGGGACACGGGTTCGTGCCCCAGTCCGGGAAAATCCCACATGCCACGGAGCGGCTGGGCCTGTGAGCCATGGCCGCTGAACCTGCGCGTCCGGAGCCTGTGCTCCACAGCGGGAGAGGCCACCACAGTGAGAGGCCCGTGTACTGCAAAAAACCCAAAAAACCAAAAAACAGAATGAAAAGAAGTTTTACTAAGGAACCTAAAAATTAGTTGATAGTACTACATATATAATTATAAGCCTAAATGATAAATTCTTTTTGAGGCAGAATGAAATAAATAGATCTACTATAATCTGTTGGGTTGACAGTTGAATTATTTTTAGAGGAGGAAGTCGGAGGATATGTTGAAATGAGATAAAAGGAAAAATAAAAACATAAGCAGATTAGCTCAATGAAAGTTCCCTTTCTTCTAAGTGGCATATTCTAAAATTCTACTCACTAAGAGTTTGTACTAATATGGGAAAAGCAATCATGATACTGGAAAGGGAGACATTTTAAGGCATTAATCTTGATATTAATCCCTGAAATATGTTCTGTATAAAAATGCCAGTCAGAAATATTACTTTAAAAATTATAGCTACAAAGGCAGGGTTCCATAAACATTATGCTGTATTTGGAATTTTTCTATATGCATTTTGGAGCATTTTACTGCCCCTAAGAGAACAATTTGTATGTTTTGTCTATTACTGTCAACCCTGCAACACACAGGGCTATTTTTCTTCTTCAAAGAAATGAGTTCAAAGGAAAATATTCATAAAAGAGTGTTCATAACCTTGGCATCTAAAAAAATCATGAGTCTGTTATTGTAGCTCGAGGGTTGTGGCTGGGAAAGACAGATCCTTCAAACTGGAGAAATTTTTTAGATGGTGAAGCAGTTGTCATAAGAACAAAGCAGCCCATGTTTTTAGCTCCAACTCCAAATCCTTAAGTTGTTTTTTCCACGGAGCTTCTTTCTTCCATCAAAGAGGTGCATTCATTATGATGCTGTAGCAAGATCATGTGAAAACTGAGCATTTGCTCAACTTGGCTCAGCTGGAGGTGATTACTTCTTATAAAGGAGGGAAGGACAAGCCGCAAGACATTTCTATTTCTCTGATGTACAGACGCCCCACATGAGGCTTGATCATGATATATTCTGCTGAAAATGAAATCTCAGTTTCTTTGTAAGCCCTACATCTGAGGAAAGAAGGTGTGGGGACAAAGGATATAAAGAGAAGATGCGGGAGACTATTTATGGCAACCCTAGTAATTTAAAGCAAAGCTAACATAGGAAATTTGGGGAAATTACTTAAATTTGCTGTTTATGAAAGTATGGGGCTTGCTTTCATAGCCAGTCTTTTCACCAACTTTTGGCTTCAAAGATGAATGTACGAAAGATTGAGGTTTCACTCTGAGTTTCAGAGCCACTTTCTACGCAGTCTCAAACTCTAAAAGTCATTTGAAGTGGTTTAATGTCCTCCCCTTCTCCCTTCTGTCTCCCTTCTCTGTCGTCTATGCTACATCTTTCTCAGCCTTCAAATAGCTAACCTACTGCTCTGTTGCGAGGAGCAGGTCCCACTGTGGAAAGTCACCGCCATATTTCACGGAAGGACTGAGGTGGAGAGGAGACGTCATTAGCTAGTTGAGCCAGTAGGGTGGTATGGGACACCCTTCAAATCCTCTTAAACATGAAAATGGGCCCTAGGATCCTGGCACTACAACCAGCAGCAATAATTTATGGCAGTTTTGAAGACGGCTGATATGAAAGGACTGTGTCATGGCTGTAGCCCTCAGCCTGAATTTGGTTGGTGTGCTCACATGATGTGAAATCATCTTACTCTGCCCGTATTTCAAAGGCAACACATGGAACGTAGCCCAATCTCCCAACACATCCAAATTTGCCAGGGAGAATTTAGACCATTTGTTTGAGAATTAATATTAAGAGCACAGAATTGTCAAGAAGAGAAAAAAACCATGACTTGAAGCAAAAAACAGACAAGCAAGTAAACAAAAATCCCAACCAACCAACCAAACAAATTAAAACCCTACAAAGATCACAAAGGTAACATTAAAAATAGATTTTAAAGCTGTTAAATTATAAATAGCACTGAAAACTTTGTACTATTATATTTACAGATTACTACAGGGTACAAGAGGTCCTTGGCAGTCAAGGATTTAACATTTGTGGTTTTGGTGAACAAAGAATGACATGCAGTGAATTATCTGAGCTAAGAGATTAGCGTGGAGAAGTGGATGAGCCTAGCTGGCTTCCAGTTATTCTCTAGTCATCCTTGCACTAACACTTGGAAAGTAGTAAAACTCATTTGTTTGTAAAAAAATGAATGCATGCCTCCCCCCCATCTCCTAAGCCCATTGCTCTTACTGGAGATGGAATTAAAGAGGTCTAGAAAAATAATGGTGCTGTACAGATAAGAGCAACAAATGTTCACCATGGTGAGCAAATGAGTTAGGTGACTTATGCACAATGCTGCCATTCTCTTGTCTTACAAAGGATGTGGCATTATAATGTTCCCCTAGAATGAAGATGTACTTGATCCTCCATCAAAGTTCTTAAAATATAGGGTGAAAATCTTGGAAGAGGAGCACAGATGTTATAAGAGTATCTTATGGCTCTGTTATCAAACCAGTTCCATTTGCCTGATGCACAGCAAGCCAAATGCTGAGATGCTGAGGTTTACAGCTGAGAAAGTGTTTATTCACAAAGCAGCCAATCGGGAGACTGATGAATAAGTCTCAGATCTGCCTCCTGGAAGGCAAGGGTGTTGGGATATTTATTGGATAAGCAGAGTGTCTTAGGCATGGGGAAAGGTGATTGGAGGTCAGGAAAAGATGAGGTAATCGGTGTTCTGTGCAGGTGCATCTGGGTTACATGCTTTTGCATGTTCAAAATAGAGGCACTTAGCTTGATGAGAGGGTGGAGTTTTCCAGCCCGCTGATGTCTGACAGGACACCTGGGCAGGCCCTGTTTTAGGGTCGGTGGTCCCAACCAGTTCCAACTGCCTTGCACTGGACAAGAGTTGACTCCAAGTTCCTATAAAACAACTGAGCTGTGTGAAGCTGGGAAGGTATGTAATTAAAGAGAAAAGAAAGAAAGAAAGGAAAATAACTAAAGTGAGCTTAATCAATGAAGGCAGTTTATAAGCCAAGGGGTTTTAACAAACTGTTCCTTTATCTGTTGTTCTGTAAGACAAGCTCAAGAATTTCTATAGTTATCAGCTTCTGTTAACTCTATGCAGTATGCTTTCACCTCAGGCTTTGAACATCTGGATTTAGAAGATTCCTAAATCCAGCTGCTCATACTTCATTTCTTTGCAATTGGACCCTAGTGTTGGAAATGAGAGTTTGTCATAGGAAAACAACGTTGCTTTCCCTAAAATCAGATTTTCTTCAAGATCATTGTGTTTCTTCCCCAGACCTATACTGCAAATTGGTAGAGCTTAGAAAGTTACATTCAAGGGAAGAGCATCTCTGGATACCTAAATTTGTTAACACTTCCTCTGGGCAAAAGACAGAGAAATGACATTATCTGAGAAACCAAGAAAAATTGAGAGTACTGAGAAATTGACCAGGAAAGGTAAACTTCGGTGCTGCAGGAGGCTGGCAGTCATGGATGAGACCTTGTCCAGACACTGCCTGAGGCCCTAAAGACTGTGAAACTGATGAAGATCAGGGGCGGCAGAAGGAAGGGTTTGTTAACTCACAGTGAATGTTTCAGTCCAGCAGTTCTCAAAATCAAAAGGTTCAAGGCACTTTGATCAAATAGATGTTTCTTATACCCCTCCTCAAAGGCCCGTAAATGTTATCAGACCCATGTATTAGGGCTAGCCAGGTCATATGTCTCCATCAAAGTCATTATCAGACCAGGGCATGAGTGGAGTCTGAACTGAGATTGTTGTTCAGGGGTTGGGAATAAGAGAGTAGAATTCCAATCTCTTAGAGCTGAAAAGGCCATAGAAATCATCTACTCTCTGGTTTTTTGCCCTCAGCTTTAGATTTTTCCCTGCAGGTGGTACTGCAGAAAGAGCTCCTCTCCACATTCTTGCCCCGTCTCTAGTGGTAGAATGGGCTCCAACAGGTTTTAAAGTTTGTGTATGAAATAGTAGAACACTTTCTTCAGAGGAGATCTCACATGGAACCCTAAAGCTAAAAGAGCAGGTCTGACTGAAGCGGGGAGAGAGTCCTGGAACCTTGTCAGCTAAGCCTTGTTCAGTAACCACCTGCCTCCCCCAACATCTCTACTTAACCCCACAGGGACTCCATGAAACCTAGGGTTCTGCAGAGCATAGCTTGGAGTTATGACTTCATTCTCAGTCTTCTTTGACTCAGTACTTAGAAATAATGACTTGGCTGATCACTTACTATTTGGGATTCTGGACCCAATTCCATTGTGCAGGGGTGAAAGGGGAGCTTTCCACACAACCAAGCAATGCTCTGCACACCAGCTGAGTATCTTACAATTCAACTCAATTCTGACACGATCTTCCTGGAGGTAGCATCAAATCAAGGGTTCAGTCTCACAAACTGGCCCCTTTTCTCCCCACTTCAGATGCCAGTCTAAAGCCCATATCATCACCTGTGTTTTTGACCCCCTGGCAGTAGATTGGAAGTTCCAATGACACCCTCCAACTCAGAATGCCAATCACAAGTCCAGGTTGTTACCTGGACTTCTGACCAGCTGGCTATATATCAAAGGATCCCACTACCCCCTCCTTGGGTTCTATTGATTTGCTAGAGCAGCTCACAGAACTCAGAGAAACATTTCACTTACTAGATTACAAGTATATTATAAAAAGATACAGCTCAGGACAGCCAGATGGGAGAGATGCATAGAGCAAGGCATGTAGGAAGGAGGGCGGAGCTTCCATACCCTCTCTGAGCATGCTTCTCTCTCCAGATCCCCATGTGTTCATCACCAACCAGGAAGCTCTAGAATGCTGTCCTTTAGGGGTTTCATCACATAGGCACGATTGATTAAATCATTGGCCACTGGCGATCGATTCAACTCAGTAAATGGAAAATTTTGACCCATTTACTGACTCCTCTTTCTCTCATTTCAGCACGTTAGCAAATCCTGTTGACTCTCTTTCTACCATGTCCCAAATCTGTCCATTTTTGAGTACTGCTCCCACTCTGGGTCAGGCCACCATCATCCCTCTCTCACCTGGCCTCCCTGCTCCATCCTTGTTTCCTTTTTCACTTCTCCACACAGGAGCCAGAGCCCTCCTTTCAAATTACAGTCATGTCACGTTACTGCTCTACCTAAAACCCTCCAATGGCTTCTCCTTTCACTTGAAAGAGAATCCAGTGCCTTCTTGTGGGGCTGTCCAGGCCCCACAGGACCTGCTCTTTTACCTTTTTGATCTCACCTCCTACCACTTTCTTCCTCACTCATTTCACCCCGGTCACACTGACTTCCTGGCTTTTCCTAAACAAGCTGGGCATATTCCTGAATCACCTGGGGAGCAGATGTAGCAATAAATGAAGTCTCACCAGCCAGGAGCCTGAAGCTGGGTTGTGAGCGGTCTGCACCTGGTCTTATTTCCCAAGGCCAGCTGAAGAGGTTCTGGGCTCAATGCTGGGCTGTGGCCATTAGTTTCCAGCAGGTTCTGAGAGTGCTGCCCTTAGAGATGAGGCTGACTTAGAAACAGAACAGCAACAAGTTTCAATGTGTCCAGAGAACTCTCAATGGGTCCAGAGAATTCTCAATGGGTCCAGAAAACTCCCTAGGTCTGTCTCTTGCCTCCCTTCCCTTCTCTCCTTCAAAAGATGGATATTTTAAGAAAGCCCAGGGAAGAGATATGAGAAATACGGGATATAAATAAAGTGGAATGAAGAATCACAGTATTGTGTATTCTTCAGCATTGGGTCATGTTTTTTGGATGATACTTGGTTGGGGAGCCAAAGGCCAGAAGATGATAGAGGGAAAAAGAGAGGAAGGGACAGTTGAGGTTCCTTTAGGCTTTAAGTGAGAAACCTGTCCTCAGATCCTCAGAATAATCATACTCCATCTCCTTTAGGCTTCTGTGTACTAGCAAGGCCTCTGGGCCTAGGTTGTTCCTTTGTGGTAGTAAATAAGGTCCAAGAAAATTTGCATAGGCAACACTAAAGCATCAACTAAAAAGTTTCTGACTTATCCCTGTGACTCCCTCCTACATCTGCCAACAGAGAAAACTCCAGGGATGAGGTTGTTTCCTACCTCCCTGCTCTGGACAACGTTCCTCCCTGAGAGGTGGGGTGGGCATTCTGCATCCTCATGGTCCCATGCCCTCTCCCTTCTTCCCATTCCTCTCTACCAAACTGTTTCCATTTTGAGCTGAGAGTGATGGATAGCAGTGTTTATTGAAAACATTTTTAAATCAAGAGATTAAACTCTGATAACAGTTGAATTTCATACATAAGTCAGTGTATAAATCAGATCGTAGAGTTGACGCTTTAAAGATATTTCCACGTTCTCAGAATTGCAGACGTGAACTCCTAGACATTGTTTCCTCCTTAGGGTAACTTCAGCATGTTACTCACGAAGATAAAAAGCAGGACCCTTGCAGAGGCAATAGGCTACAAGGCTCAAGTTGTAGGTTGCTCTGGGCCCCTGAGTCTATCTGTCTCCTTCCCCGAATTCGGTGCCTCACCTTTTATATGCGGTTGAGCTCCCACAAGCTGTGTGACACCCTGACAGTTTGCCCCAGGCAGGCTGGCTTGAGTTTCTCTCATGCTGTGTTTTGACAGTGTTGGTTAGGGCACAATCCATGGGATCTGTTTGGATTGGCGGTTCTCCCTCTGGACACCGGTCGTATCAAAGCAGCAGACAGGCTGCCTGTCTGAGCCATTTTTCTGACATCAGGGCTACTGCTCTGGCTGCTTTCAGACCTACACAGTAATCATGTGGAGAGGGCTTGAAATGGTTTGGCATCAAGTGCAAAAGAAAAAGCACTCAGAGGTGTGGGATTTATTTGCATTGGTTCAGGGAACTAAAGAAAAAAGTTATTGGAGAACAGAATACTCCTGGCCTGTGTGTCCACTGAAACCAGAATTTGTCTTACTGTGCTTTCTTGGTTCTCCTCCAACCCAGATGGATCTTTCCCAGGTTCTTTTGCTGGTTCCTCTTCATCTCCAGTCTGGTTAATATTGAAGGGCCCAGGGTTCAGTTGTTGGTCCTCTTTTCTCCTCTATCTCTCTTCGTCCATTCTTGACCTCATCCAGCTCCAAGTCTTTACCTACTTACTGATGACTTCCAGGCCTCTAACTTGCCTTCCAGTCTCGTGTATCCAACTGCCTATTTATTTATTTATTTGTGGTACGCAGGCCTCTCACCATTGTGGCCTCCCCCGTTGCGGAGCACAGGCTCCGGACGCACAGGCTCAGCGGCCATGGCTCACAGGCCCAGCCGCTCCGCGGCATGTGGGATCTTCCCAGACCGGGGCACGAACCCGTGTCTCCTGCATCGGCAGGCGGACTCTCAACCACTGCGCCACCAGGGAAGACCCCCAACTGCCTATTGAACAGCTCCTTTTGGAGGGCGTACTCAACATGCCTTCAATGAGCTCCTGGTCTTCTCCCCACATACCTGCTCCACCTGTGGCTGAGCCCAAACCATTGGTGTCACACTTGATTTCTCACCTTCTTTCACATACCACATCCAATTAGTCAGGAAATAGCCAGATCAAATCTACTTTCAAAGTCATCCAGAATCCAATCACCTTTTATCACCTGCATTGTTGCCACACTGGTCCAAGCCATCATTACCCCTTGTCTCGATGACTGTAAGATGCTCTCATCAAGTCTTCCTGCTTCTACCCTAGCCATCTATTCTCAATGTAGCAGCAAGAGTGATCCTTTAAGGAAGTAGGTCAGATCGTGTCACTCTTTTGCTCAAAACTCTACAACAGTTTCTTATTTCACTCAAAAGTTAATGCCAGCATCCTTACAGTGGCCTGCTTGACCCCCTGTGATCTGTGCCCTAACACCACTCTGACCTCATCTCTGACCAGTCTTCCCCTTTGCTCACTTTGCTTCAATAACACTGGTCTCCTTGATGTTTCTGAAACATGTCAGACTGGATTCTATCTCAGGACTTGTACACGGGCTGTTCCCTCTGCCTGGAGTACTTTTCCCCCAGATAACTTCATGGCTAATTTCTTTATGTTCTTCCAAGCTTTGCTAAAATGTAACTTTTCAGTGAAGTCTTCTTTGACCCCTCTATTTAAAATTTTAATCTTGTTCTGTTCTATATTTTCTTTGATTACCCTCTAACATACTGTACAATTTATATAATATGTTTGCTTTTTATTGTCTGCTTTCCTCTTTTAAAATGTAAGTTCCACAAAGGCAGGGATCTTTGTTCATTTGAACAGTACCTGGCATATGGTGGGTTTGTTAAATGAATGAATGAATGAATGAAATGCAGTGGAAACAAGAACAGTCTTACAAGGCAGCCAAATGAAAAGTGAGCAGTAGAGGCCACAGAACACAGGAGTTTAAGTTGTGGCCAGGTATGGTTGAGGACCAGAAAGATTCAAGGTTGTAACTGGAGACAATGCTATGGGCTAGAATGGTCAGTTCAGGAACCCTCTGGGGTCTGCTTCATGGTCATTGATAACAAGCCAATTGACTAAAAGCAAAATCAGTCATCCTACTAGTTAGTCCCCATGTAGAGACATGACTTGTAAATTAGTCTTTCTCCTCACCTTGGTTATTGGAAAGCTGCATCATACTTCATGATGCAAAATAATCTAATACGATTCTTGATTAGGATATGGAAATGGATACTTGTTATATATTCTCACTTTCACACAGACATACAAGATGGAAGGGAAAGTGAAGGTTTCAGAGGGAAATGCTGCATTCATAGAATTGGAGCTGGAGTAAACCAAATGGAAATTTTTTTTGTGGTGAGTTTGATTCCCATATGTACTTGGTGTATAATTTGACTTTTAAGTTGTTTGTGATCTCTGCATATACTACAGCCACTTCTGTCACAGCCTATGGGCTAGGGCATAGCATCAGAGAAGTGACAGTGATGTATCGATGAAGAACAAATCATGATTGTTTCAGGACAACTTAGAGGGATGCCCAAAACCAGCTTCATCTTTCTGCCTCTAGTCTCAGACCCTTTGATTTCTGGTATTCTTCCCCTTGCTAGCTTCTCCTTCAACTCAGTTCTGCTTTACCCTGTGGATACGGTCACTGTAATTATCAGTAGCATCCCCTTCCACTCTCAAGGGACTTACTTAAGATGATAGTTTGGGGGAACATCCTATGTCTAGAGCTCAGATTGCCTGGTAACCTTGGAGCCTCCACTGGTGGCCTCTCTGCCCCTTGCCCCTATGCCCCCTCCCATTGGCTTTGGCTGTGGTGAAAACTTGATGGTGTGGAAGTTTACTTTCTCCAGAAATTCAAAATTTCACTCAGTTCAGAGTATGTAATTTGGCCATTGAATAACAGGGTGGATCCAAAAGTTTCCAGTTACCAGCAACAGAGAAGCAGGGCTAACTGAGAACAGAAGCCTCAGCCCACTCTTTGGGCTTGGGTGACCAGGAACCACATTGGCTCGCAGATTGTGCAGAGGATCTTGGTGTTCTGTGAAGTTTGTGGCGTTTTTGTTGGTCATATGGGCAAGTCATGCCCCCTCTCTGGGCCTTGGTGTCCTCATCCGTAAACTATAGGGATTTAACCTAATGATCTGTTGGGTCCCTTCGAGTGCTAAGATTCTATGCAGCAGTACAGCATAGTGTTTAAGAGCCCAGCCTTTGGAGATGGAATTGAATCCAAATCCTGGCTCTGCAATGTAAATGGCATTCGATTTTGAGCGGGTTATAAACTCAGTTTTCTTGTGGGTAAAATGGGTTTCACACTCACTCAAGCTTTTTATGATGACTCAATGAAATAGGTGATAAAACACCTTGTGGGGTGCCTGACACATGATCACTCAATGGGGGATGTTGGCTACTATGATCTTGGTTGTAATTTGCATGGGATTGCTTTCAAAACTCATGATCTCATGCAAAGCTCACAGCTGTGGAACATTAGCAGGGTGGCTATTGTCATCTGTATTTTATCAATGAGAGGAGTGAAGTGCAGAGAAGTCAGGTGATTTCACAGATCTGGTCTGTGACAGTACTAGGGCCTTGCCAGGTATGGTGGGGAAGCAAGAAGTGCATCGGTCAGGCATTCATCGAGGAGGCGGAGCTGTACTCACCTACCCAGCAGGACAGATCTTCAATCACAGTCATTTATGTAAGAAAATTCCCCAGAGATTATATCAAAGGAGAGCCAGTTGTAAAAAGCCTGAAGATGAGGTCAGGGAGAACAAAACATTTTCTACTTTTCAGACAATGAAACAGCCCCGTTCTCTCCTTCTGTTGTTCCACTGTCCTGACACATTGCAGTATCGGATGTTGCTAATGTCATCATGGGGATCAGACTGTTTCTCATCAGCCTCTCTGATCATAGTTCCCGAGTTCTGAGACTCAACTCTTCACCTCTGATCTTCGCCACTTTTCCATCTGTATCTCTTCTGAGGCCCCTCTTCTCACTTAAAATGGCATTGAGAGTCTTTTTCTTTTTTAAAAAATACTTTTAAAAGAGAGTAGATCTTTAATGTTCTCACAACATACCCACACACACACAAATTGCAATTATGTGAGGTGATGGAAGTGTTAACTAACCTTATTGTGGTAATCATTTTGCAATATAGGTGTATAAAATCATCAAGTTATACACCTTAAACCTACACAATGTTATAGGTCAATTATATCTCTATAAAGATGGAAAAATTAAAAAATAATTTTTATTCCTTTGCTTTCTATTCACTAAGGTAATACATGCTTATTGCAGAAATGTTGAAAAATACATAAATATATAAAGAAGAAAATACTAACCTCAGAAATGACTGCTATTAACATTTTTACATTTCAAGCTAGATTTCTCCTATGATCATATATCAATTTTACTTAATCAATATTCTATATATGTTTGTTTTATAATCTTACTTTTGCATTTAAAATCTTTATGTGAGCATTTCCTCATGTCATTAAAATGGTTTGAAAACAGCTTAAAATGGATGATTAATGGCCCATTATATGCATATACCAAAATGTATTTAACCCATTTCCCAAATGTTGGACTAACTCTTTCCAACATTTCATTTTATAAATAATACCTGATGAAAACTTTTGAATGTAAACCTTTGTCCACATCTCTGTTTATTTCATCGACAACGCTTCCAATGTAAGAGGGCAGCAGGATGAATAGCAAGGATTAATCCTTGTTGGAAGCAGCTGAGCAACAGAAAGGGCTTTTGCAGGGGCCTTGCTCTGCCAGTAGGTGTCATCTTTGCCTCATGGTTTCTGCTCTTACCTATTTTTCTCAGGATTGTTTTTGAAGGCCAGGAATAGAATCCATTTATGAGTCAATGGAGTTCAACTCCAAATATTAAAGTCTCCCACAAGAGACACAACAGTGCCTTGAGGGCTGCAGGCCTGGTTATTTTGTTTTCTCTGTTGGGTTCATTTCATCCAACCCAGCAGCATGTTTGCTTCTGACCTGATTCTAAGAAAAAGCTTGCCATCTGGATTGTCGGCAAAGCGCCACCCTTTCAGACTCTCTAGGGAAAAAAACACACAAAAGTGTGGAAAAAGCGCTACTGCTTTCTAAAAGCATGGGGTTAATTAAAAATTCACAACAATTTAAAAAGATAATGATTATCAACACCCTATTTTAGATATGGAAACTGAGGCTCAGAGATGCTACCTTGGCCAAGGGGCCATGACTAGTTAATGGCCTAAGGCAGCATTCAAACCCAGGTACATTTATTTCTGAAGCCTGTAATTTTAACAATTTTCCTATTCTAGTTAAAAAATATAGATTCTAAGCCCCGTCCCAAGCTTATTGGACTAGAATATCTGGGCCCAGGGGCTTAGACTTTGCATTTAAATGACCTCCTTGGGAGATCTGTATGGGCAGTAAAGGGAAATGCCCATTTCATCTGTTAAGTGACCAACTGAACCAACTAGAAGCCATGACTAGAGAGGCTGGGTTGACCTTGGGTGGTCTGAGTCTTGAGTCACTTGTGCAGTCCCCATTTTATGTCAGCAGCAAAGGTCTTGAAATACTCTAGGGTGGCTTGGCTCAGAGCATATGATATGTTTTGAAATTGAGAACTTTATTGCCTGGGCAACCACTCTCCTTTCTTTTGCTAAAAAGATTCTTTGAAACTCTTTTAATTCCTTAGCAGATCAGCAGCGTGGCTTACGGACTGGGCCTGTGCATGTAAGTCAGACAGGTTTAGATTTGCATTCTACCTCTGCTACTGCTGATCTGTCTGATCCTGGCCAAGTGACTTAAGCTTGAAGTCTGAAAAATGGGTGTATTTACACCATCTTCATAGACTTGAAGTGAATATTACATGTTACTAACAAGAGGTGAGATAACTAGCACTTGTCTCATAATAGGTGACCAGAAAATAACAGGGGAAAAAATATAACCATTTGATTAAATAACAGGGAGAGGAAAAAAAAGTTATTTTAAACATAGATAGCTGACTTTTTTTTCTAGCTATTTAAAAACAGCTTTATTGAGGTATATTTACATCCATACCAGAGAATTCACCCATTGTAAGTGTACAATTTGATAATTTTTAGTAAATTTATTGAGTTGTGCAACCATTGCCGTAACCCAGACTTTGACTGCTTCCATCACCCCAAAGCATTGCCTCGCACCTGTTTGCTGTTTCCATCAGTTACCCCCAGCCTCAGGCAACTACTGATTGGCTTTCTGTCTCCATAGGTTTTCCATTCATGGACATTTCATAAAAATGGGATCATACCATATGTAGTGTTTACTGTCTGGCTTCTTAGCATAATTTTTTTTTTGTTTTTAAGATCTTTATTGGAGTATAATTGCTTTACAATGGTGTGTTAGTTTCTGCTCTATAACAAAGTGAATCAGTTAAACATATACATATGTTCCCATATCTCTTCCCTCTTGCGTCTCCCTCCCTCCCACCCTCCTTATCCCACCCCTCCAGGCGGTCACAAAGCACCGAGCTGATCTCCCTGTGCTATGCAGCTGCTTCCCACTAGCTATCTACCTTACATTTGGTAGTGTATATATGTCCATGCCTCTCTCTCCCATTGTCACAGCTTACCCTTCCCCCTCCCCATATCCTCAAGTCCATTCTCTAGTAGGTCTGTGTCTTTATTCCTGTCTTACCCCTAGGTTCTTCATGACATTATTTTTCTTAAATTCCATATATGTGTGTTAGCATACGGTATTTGTCTTTCTCTTTCTGACTTACTTCACTCTGTATGACAGATTCTAGGTCTATCCACCTCATTACCAATAGCTCAATTTCATTTCTTTTTATGGCTGAGTAACAGTCCATTGTATATTTGTGCCAATTCTTCTTTATCCATTCATCCAATGATGGACACTTAGGTTGTTTCCATCTCCGGGCTAATGTAAATAGAGCTGCAATGAACATTTTGGTACATGACTCTTTTTGAATTATGGTTTTCTCAGGGTATATGCCCAGTAGTGGGATTGCTGGGTCATATGGTAGTTCTATTTGTAGTTTTTTAAGGAACCTCCATACTGTTCTCCATAGTGGATGTATCAATTAACATTCCCACCAACAGTGCAAGAGGGTTCCCTTTTCTCCACACCCTCTCCAGCATTTATTGTTTCTAGATTTTTTGATGATGGCCATTCTGACCGGTGTGAGATGATATCTCATTGTAGTTTTGATTTGCATTTCTCTAATGATTAATGATGTTGAGCATTCTTTCATGTATTTGTTGGCAGTCTGTATATCTTCTTTGGAGAAATGTCTATTTAGGTCTTCTGCCCATTTTTGGATTGGGTTATTTGTTTTTTTGTTACTGAGCTGCACGAGCTGCTTATAAATTTTGGAGATTAATCCTTTGTCAGTTGCTTCATTTGCAAATATTTTCTCCCATTCTGAGGGTTGTCTTTTGGTCATGTTTATGGTATCCTTTGCTGTGCAAAAGCTTTGAAGTTTCATTAGGTTCCATTTGTTTATTTTTGTTTTTATTTCCATTTCTCTAGGAGGTGGGTCAAAAAGGATCTTGCTGTGATGTATGTCATAGAGTGTTCTGCCTATGTTTTCCTCTAAGAGTTTGATAGTTTCTGGCCTTACAATTTAGGTCTTTAATCCATTTTGAGCTTATTTTTGTGTACGGTGTTAGGAAGTGTTCTAATTTCATTCTTTTACATGTAGCTGTCCAGTTTTCCCAGCACCACTTATTGAAGAGGCTGTCCTTTCTCCACTGTACCTTCCTGCCTCCTTTATCAAAGATAAGGTGACCAAAAAAAAAAAAAAAAAAAAAGATAAGGTGACCATATGTGCATGGGTTTATCTCTGGGCTTTCTATCCTGTTCCATTGATCTATCTTTCTGTTTTTGTGCCAGTACCATACTGTCTTGATTACTGTAGCTTTGTAGTATAGTCTGAAGTCAGGGAGCCTGATTCCTCCAGCTCCGTTTTTCGTTCTCAAGATTGTTTTGGCTATTCAGGGTCTTCTGTGTTTCCATACAAATTGTGAAATTTTTTGTTCTAGTTCCTTGAAAAATACCAGTGGTAGTTTGATAGGGATTGCATTGAATCTGTAGATTGCTTTGGGTAGTAGAGTCATTTTCACAATGTTGATTCTTCCAATCCAAGAACATGGTATATCTCTCCATCTATTTGTATCAGCTTTAATTTCTTTCATCAGTTTCTTATAATTTTCTGCATACAGGTCTTTTGTCTCCTTAGGTAGGTTTATTCCTAGATATTTTATTCTTTTTGTTGCAATGGTAAATGGGAGTGTTTTCTTGATTTCACTTTCAGATTTTCCATCTTTAGTGTAGAGGAATGCCAGAGATTTCTGTGCATTAATTTTGTATCCTGCTACTTTACCAAATTTGTTGATTAGCTCTAGTAGTTTTCTGGTAGCATCTTTAGGATTCTCTATGTATAGTATCATGTCATCTGCAAACAGTGACAGCTTTACTTCTTCTTTTCCGATTTGGATTCCATTTATTTCCTTTTCTTCTCTGATTGCTGTGGCTAAAACTTCCAGAACTATGTTGAATAAGAGTGGTGAGAGTGGGCAACCTTGTTCTGTTCCTGATCTTAGTGGAAATGCTTTCAGTTTTTCACCATTGAGGAAGATGTTGGCTGTGGGTTTGTCATATATGGCCTTTATTATGTTGAGGAAAGTTCCCTCTATGCCTACTTTCTGCAGGGTTTTTATCATAAATGTGTGTTGAAATTTGTTGTAGCTTTCTCTGCATCTACTGAGATGATCATATGGTTTTGCTGCTTCAATTTGTTAATATGGTTTATCACATTGATTGATTTGCATATATTAAAGAATCCTTGCATTCCTGGAATAAACCCCATTTGCTCATGGTGTATGATCCTTTTATTGTGCTGTTGGATTCTGTTTGCTAGTATTTTGTTGAGGATTTTTGCATCTATGTTCATCAGTGATATTGGCCTGTAGTTTTCTTTCTTTGTGACATCCTTGTCTGGTATTGGTATCAAGGTGATGGTGGCCTCATAGAATGAGTTTGGGAGTGTTCCTCCCTCTGCTATATTTTGGAAGAGTTTGAGAAGGATAGGTGTTAGCTCTTCTCTAAATGTTTGATAGAATTCGCCTGTGAAGCCATCTGGTCCTGGGCTTTTGTTTGTTGGAAGATTTTTAATCACACTTTCAATTTCAGTGCTTGTGATTGGTCTGTTCATTTTCTATTTCTTCCTGATTCAGTCTTGGCAGGTTGTGCATTTCTAAGAATTTGTCCATTTCTTTCAGGTTGTCATTTTATTGGCATAGAGTTGCTTGTAGTAATCTCTCATGATCTTTTGTATTTCTGCAGTGTCAATTGTTACTTCTCCTTTTTCATTTCTAATTCTATTGATTTGAGTCTTGTCCCTTTTTTTCTTGATGAGTCTGGCTAATGGTTTATCAATTTTGTTTATCTCCTCAAAGAACCAGCTTTTAGTTTTATTGATCTTTGCTATCGCTTCCTTCATTTCTTTTTCATTTCTTTCTGATCTGATTTTTATGATTTCTTTCCTTCTGCTAACTTTGGGGTTTTTTTGTTCTTCTTTCTCTAATTGCTTTAGGTGCAAGGTTAGGTTGTTTATTCGAGATGTTTGCTGTTTCTTAAGGTAGGATTGTATTGCTATAAACTTCCGTCTTAGAACTGATTTTGCTGCATCCCATAGATTTTGGGTCGTTGTGTCTCCATTGTCATTTGTTTCTAGGTATTTCCTCTTTGATTTCTTCAGTGATCACTTCGTTATTAAGTCGTGTATTGTTTAGCCTCCATGTGTTTGTATTTTTTACAGATCTTTTCCTGTAATTGATATCTAGTCTCATAGTGTTGTGGTCGGTAAAGATACTTGATATGATTTCAATTTTCTTAAATTTACCAATGCTTGATTTGTGACCCAAGATATGATCTATCCTGGAGAATGTTGCATAAGCACTTGAGAAAAATGTGTATTCTGTTGTTTTTGGATGGAATGTCCTATAAATATCCATTAAGTCCATCTTGTTTAATGTATCATTTAAAGCTTGTGTTTCCTTATGTATTTTCATTTTGGATGATCTGTCCATTGGTGAAAGTGGGGTGTTAAAGTCCCCTACTATGAATGTGTTACTGTCGATTTCCCTTTTTATGGCTGTTAGTATTTGCCTTACGTATTGAGGTGCTCCTATGTAGGGTGCATAAATATTTACAATTGTTATATCTTCTTCTTGGATTGATCCCTTGATCATTATGTAGTGTCCTTCTTTGTCTCTTCTAATAGTCTTTATTTTAAAGTCTATTTTGTCTGACACGAGAATTGCTACTCCAGCTTTCTTTTGGTTTCCATTTGCATGGAATATCTTTTTCCATCCCCTTACTTTCAGTCTCTATGTGTCTGTAGGTCTGAAGTGGGTCTCTTGTAGACAGCAAACATATGGGTCTTATTTTGTATCCATTCAGCCAATCTGTGTCCTTTGGTGGGAGCATTTAGTCCATTTACATTTAAGGTAATTATCAATATGTATGTTCCTATTCCCATTTTCTTAATGGTTTTGGGTTCATTATTGTAGGTCTTTTCCTTCTCTTGTGTTTCTTGCCTAGAGAAGTTCCTTTAGCAGTTGTTGTAAACATGGTTTGGTGTTGCTGAACTCTCTCAGCTTTTGCTTGTCTGTAAAGGTTTTAATTTCTCCATCAAATCTAAATGAGATCCTTGCTGGGTAATCTTGGTTGCAGGTTTCTCTCCTTCATCACTTTAAATATGTCCTGCCAGTCCCTTCTGGCTTGCAGAGTTTCTGCTGAAAGATCAGCTGTGAACCTTATGGGGATTCCCTTGTGTGTTATTTGTTGTTTTTCCCTTGCTGCTTTTAATATGTTTTCTTTGTATTTAAGTTTAGACAGTTTGATTAATATGTGTCTTGGTGTATTTCTCCTTGGATTTATCCTGTATGGGACTCTCTGTGCTTCCTGGACTTGATTAGCTATTTCCTTTCCCATATTAGGGAAGTTTTCAACTATAATCTGTTCAAATATTTTCTCAGTCCCTTTCTTTTTGTCTTCTCCTTCTGGAACCCCTATAATTCGAATGTTGGTGCATTTAATGTTGTCCCAGAGGTCTCTGAGACTGTCCTCAGTTCTTTTCATTCTTTTTTCTTTATTCTGCTCTGCAGTAGTTATTTCCACTATTTTATCTTCCAGGTCACTTATCCGTTCTTCTGCCTCAGTTATTCTGCTATTGATCCCATCTAGAGTATTTTTCATTTCATTTATTGTGTTGTTCATCGTTGTTTGTTTCACCTTTAGTTCTTCTAGGTCCTTGATAAAAGGTTTCTTGCATTTTGTCTATTCTATTTCCAAGATTTTGGATCATCTTTACTATCATTATTCTGAATTCTTTTTCAGGTAGACTGCCTATTTCCTCTTCATTTGTTAGGTCTGGTGGGTTTTTATCTTGCTCCTTCATCTGCTGTGTGTTTTTCTGTCTTCTCATTTTGCTTATCTTACTGTGTTTGGGGTTTCCTTTTTGCAGGCTTCAGGTTCGTAGTTCCCGTTGTTTTTGGTGTCTGTCCCCAGTGGCTAAGGTTGGTTCAGTGGGTTGTGTAGGCTTCCTGGTGGAGGGGACTAGTGCCTATGTTCTGGTGGATGAGGCTGGATCTTGTCTTTCTGGTGGGCAGGTCCACATCTGTTGGTGTGTTTTGGGGTGTCTGTGGACTTATTATGATTTTAGGCAGCCTCTCTGCTAATGGGTGGGGTTGTGTTCCTGTCTTGCTAGTTTTTTGGCATAGGATGTCCAGCACTGTAGGTTGCTGGTCATTGAGTGAAGCTGGGTGCTGTGGTTGAGATGGAGATCTCTGGGATATTTTTGCTGTTTGATATCATGTGGAGCTGGGAGGTCTCTTGTGGACCAGTGTCCTGAAGTTGGCTCTCCCACCTCAGAGGCACAGCACTGACTCCTGTCTGCAGCACCAAGAGCCTTTCATCCACACGGCTCAGAATAAAAGGGAGAAAAAGTAGAAAGAAAGAATTAGTAGAAATAGAAAGAAAGAAAGAAAGAAAGGAGGGAGGGAGGGAGGGAGGAAGGAAAGAAGGAAGGAGGGAATGGAGGAACAAAAGAAAGAAAGAAAATAAAGTAAAATAAAATAAGATAAAATATAATAAAGTTATTATAATAAAGAAGAAGTAAAGCTGTCACTGTTTGCAAATGACATGATACTATACATAGAGAATCCTAAAGATACTACCAGAAAACTACTAGAGCTAATCAATGAATTTGGTAAAGTAGCAGGATACAAAATTAATGCACAGAAATCTCTGGCATTCCTATACACTAATGATGAAAAATCTGAAAGTGAAATCAAGAAAACACTCGCATTTACCATTGCAACAAAAAGAATAAAATATCTAGGAATAAACCTACCTAAGGAGACAAAAGACCTGTATGCAGAAAATTATAAGAAACTGATGAAAGAAATTAAAGACGATACAAATAGATGGAGAGATATACCATGTTCTTGGATTGGAAGAATCAACATTGTGAAAATGACTCTACTACCCAAAGCAATCTACAGATTCAGTGCAATCCCTATCAAACTACCACTGGTATTTTTCACAGAACTAGAACAAAAAATTTCACAATTTGTATGGAAACACAGAAGACCCTGAATAGCCAAAACAATCTTGAGAACGAAAAACGGAGCTGGAGGAATCAGGCTCCCTGACTTCAGACTATACTACAAAGCTACAGTAATCAAGACAGTATGGTACTGGCACAAAAACAGAAAGATAGATCAATGGAACAGGATAGAAAGCCCAGAGATAAACCCATGCACATACGGTCACCTTATCTTTGATAAAGGAGGCAGGAATGTACAGTGGAGAAAGGACAGCCTCTTCAATAAGTGGTGCTGGGAAAACTGGACAGCTACATGTAAAAGAATGAAATTAGAACACTTCCTAACACCATACACAAATATAAACTCAAAATGGATTAAAGACCTAAATGTAAGGCCAGACACTATCAAACTCTTAGAGGAAAACATAGGCAGAACACTCTATGACATACATCACAGCAAGATCCTTTTTGACCCACCTCCTAGAGGAATGGCAATAAAAACAAAAATAAACAAATGGGACCTAATGAAACTTCAAAGTTTTTGCACAGCAAAGGATACCATAAACAAGACCAAAAGACAACCCTCAGAATGGGAGAAAATATTTGCAAATGAAGCAACTGACAAAGGATTAATCTCCAAAATTTACAAGCAGCTCATGCAGCTCAATAACAAAAAAACAAACAACCCAATCCAAAAATGGGCAGAAGACCTAAATAGACATTTCTCCAAAGAAGATATACAGACTGCCAACAAGCACATGAAAGAATGCTCAACATCATTAATCATTAGAGAAATGCAAATCAAAACTACAATGAGATATCATCTCACACCGGTCAGAATGGCTATCATCAAAAAATCTAGAAACAATAAATGCTGGAGAGGGTGTGGAGAAAAGGGAACCCTCTTGCACTGCTGGTGAGAATGTGATTTGGTTCAGCCACTATGGAGAACAGTACGGAGGTTCCTTAAAAAACTACAAATAGAACTACCATATGACTCAGCAATCCCACTACTGGGCATATACCCTGCGAAAACCATAATTCAGAGTCATGTACCAAAATGTTCATTGCAGCTCTATTTACAATAGCCAGGACATGGAAGCAACCTAAGTGTCCGTCAACGGATGAATGGATAAAGAAGATTTGGCACATATATACAATGGAATATTACTCAGCCATAAAAAGAAAGGAAATTGAGCTATTTGTAATGAGGTGGATAGACCTAGAGTCTGTCACACAGAGTGAAGTAAGTCCGAAAGAGAAAGACAAATACCGTATGCTAACACATATATATGGAATTTAAGAAAAATAATGTCATGAAGAACCTAGGGGTAAGACAGGAATAAAGACACAGACCTACTGGAGAACGGACTTGCGGATATGGGGAGGGGGAAGGGTTAGATGTGACAAAGCGAGAGAGAGGCATGGACATATATACACTAACAAAGGTAAGGTAGATAGCTAATGGGAAGCAGCTGCATAGCACAGGGAGATCAGCTCGATGCTTTGTGACCGCCTGGAGGGGTGGGATAGGGAGGGTGGGAGGGAGGGAGACGCAAGCGGGAAGAGATATGGGAAGATATGTATATATATAACTGATTCATTTTGTTGTGAAGCAGAAACTAACACACCATTGTAAAGCAATTATACTCCAATAAAGATGTTAAAAAAATGTAAAAGAATACTAAGGGGGAAAATGTTTCCTATGGATTTTTTAATGACATGAATTTCTTTAACAATATACACATATATGAAGAAAACATATAAAAATAACAATGCTTAATTTTAAGTAGCATATAAATGAATTTTTAAACGCTTTTTGTTGATTTTGTATATATTTTAAGGTTTCAAATGATTGACTTTATCTAGATTCTCCAATTCTCCTTCCCTTCTCACTTAAATGCACTCCAACCATGCTTTTGCCCATTCAAAACTTCATGAAACCACTTTTTCAAAGAAAATTATGGTGAAATACAAATAACAATATTTACCATCTTAACCATTTTTAAGTGCACAGTTCAGCAGCATTAAGTATATTCACATTGTTGGGACTTCCCTGGTGGTGCAGAGGTTACGAATCCGCCTGCCAATGCAGGCGACACGGGTTTGATCCCTGGTCTGGGAAGCTCCCATGTGCTGTAGAGAAAAAAAAAAAAAAGAAGATAAAGTAAAATAAAATAAAGTAAGATAAAATATAATAAAGTTATTAAAATAAAAAATAATTATTAAGAAAAAAAGTTAAAACAAACAAACAACAACAAAAAAACGGACGGATAGAACCCTAGGACAAAGGGTGGAAGCAAAGCTATACAGACAAAATCTCACACAGAAGCATATACATACACACTCACAAAAACGAAAAGGGGAAAAAAATCGTAAATCTTGCTCTCAAAGTCCACCTCTTCAATTTGGGATGATTCGTTGTCTACTCATGTATTCCACAGATGCAGGGTACATCAAGTTGATTGTGGAGCTTTAATCCGCTGCTTCTGAGGCTGCTGAGAGAGATTTCCCTTTCTCTTCTTTGTTCTCACAGCTCCCAGGGGCTCAGCTTTGGATTTGGCCCCTCCTCTGCGTGTAGGTCGCCGGAAGGCGTCTGTTCTTCACTCAGACAGGACGGGGTTAAAGGAGCCGCTGATTCGGGGGCTCTGGCTCACTCAAGTCGGGGGGAGGGAGGGGCACGGAGTGCGCGGCGAGCCTGCGGCAGAGGCCGGCGTGACGTTGCACGAGGCTGAGGCGCGCCTTGCGTTTTCCTGGGGGAGTTGTCCCTGGATCCCGGGACCCTGGCAGTGGCGGGCTGCACAGGCTCCCCGGAAGGGGGGTGTGGATAGTGACCTGTGCTCGCACCCCAGCTTCTTGGTGGCGGCAGCAGCAGCCTTAGTGTCTCCTGCCCGTCTCTGGGGTCCGCGCTTTTAGCCGCGGCCCGCGCCCGTCTCTGGAGCTCCTTTAAGCAGCGATCTTAATCCCCTCTCCTCGCGCACCAGGAAACAAAGAGGGAAGAAAAAGTCTCCTGCCTCTTCGGCAGGTCCAGACTTTTCCCCGGACTCCCTCCCGGGTAGCCGTGGCGCACTAACCCCCTGCAGGCTGTGTTCACGCCGCCAACCCCGGGCCTCTTCCTGCGCTCCGACCGAAGCCTGAGCCTCAGCTCCCACCCCCGCCTGCCCCGGCGTTTGAGCAGACAAGCCTCTCGAGCTGGTGAGTGCTGGTCGGCACCGATCCTCTGTGCGGGAATCTCTCCGCTTTGCCCTCTGCACCCCTGTTGCTGTGCTCTCCTCCGTGGCGGCTCCTAAGATTTCCCCCTCCGCCACCTGCAGTCTCCGCCCGCGAAGTGGCTTCCTAGTGTGTGGAAACTTCCTCCTTCACAGCTCCCTCCCACTGGTGCAGGTCCCGTCCCTATCCTTTCGTCTCTGTTCTTTTTTCTTTTGCCCTACCCAGGTACGTGGGGGGGTTTCTTGCCTTTTGGGAGGTCTGAGATCTTCTGCCAGCGTTCAGTAGGTGTTCTGTAGGAGTTGTTCCACGTGTATATGTATTTCTGGTGTATCTGTGGGGAGGAAGGTGATCTCCGCGTCTTACTCTTCCGCCATCTTCCTGGAAGCTCTCAGCATAATGTTTTTGAGGTTCATCCATGTTGTATTGTGTGTCAGTAGTTCTTTACTTTTTACTGGTGGATAAAATTCCATTATATGGATATTTTACATTTTGCTTATACATTCGTGACTCCAGCATTTTCAACAAAATCTCACCAATATTTGTTATTGTCTTTTTTTTGGATTATAGCTATTCCAGTGGGTTTGTACAGGTATATTCTGGTTTTAATTTTCATTTCTCTAATGACTAACAATATTGATTATCTTTTCATGTGCTTTTTAGCAATTTGTATATTTTCTTTAACAAAATGTCCACTGAAATCTTTTCCCCGTTTAAAAATTGGGGAAATTGAGCAGTTTGTCTTATTATTGAGTTCTACGAATTCTCTACATATCCTAGACCCAAATCCTTTACCAGCTATACAATTTGCAAGTATTTCGCCTCCTAATTTGTGGCTTTATTAATAAAGTTTTTTTAATGAGCAAATGTTTATAACTTTTAAATGCTGAGAAACTTTATTCATATAAATAAATAGAAGAGTGGATCAAGTATTGTTATATGCAAGTCACTCAATTTCTTGAACTCTTCCCAATATATAGGCTATTATTTTTCCTCCTCTTTCACTGATGGTTTGGCTATGGAATCTCAGAAAACTTGGGCTCTTGCCTATAACTAAGAATGTAAAGGCCTTACACAGAAAATGTTGAAGTGTATAAAAATCTTCAATATATCCTATTTTCAGATTGCATATCAACATAAGACTTAGGATTCAAGTCCCCTGTCTTTATCTAGATGCTATGCAAAAGCTACCCCTTTCTTATGCATAAATGTGTGGAAATGGTCCACTTTCATTTCCAGGACTTTGGTCCTTTTATCTACTTCAACCAATAATATTAAAATATTTTAGATATTATTAAAAATATTTTGAATTTTTTAGCAACTGACAGTTTGATTAGGTTCTCTTTTATCTTCTTAAATAACAGTTTTATTGAGATATGGTGCACATACTACAAATTCATCCTTTTAAAGTGTACAGTTCAGTGGTATTTATAGAGTTGTGTAACCATCACCACTATACAAATTAAGAACGTTTTCATCAGCACAAAAGGAAATCCCATACCCATCAGGATCATTTCCCATTCCCTCCTTCTCTAGTCCTTGACAAACACAAATCTATTTTTTGACTTTACGGACTTGCCTATTCTGGACATTTCCTATAAATGGAATCATACAATATGTGGCTTTTCATGACTAGCTCCTTACTATAATGTTTTCAATGTTCATTCATGTTGTAGCATGTATCAGTACTTTATTCCTTTTTATGACTAAATAATATTCCATTGTATGAATATTCAATTTTTTTTTATCCATTCATCAACTGATGGACATTTCAGTTGTTTCTACTTTTTGTCTATTATTAATAATGCTGTTATGAAAATTTGGGAATAAGACTTTGTGTGGACGTAAGTTTTGAGTTCTGCTGGGTACCTATTTTTAATTTTTTGAGGAACTGCCATACTGTTTTCCATAGTGGCTGCACCAATTTATATTCCTACCAACAAGAAAAGGGTTCCCTTTTCTCTGCATACTTGCCAGCATTAATTTTCTCTTGCCTTTTAGATAATAGCCATTTTATCTTCAAGGCTGCCTAATCTTTGTTTTTGACTTTATCATAATTTCAGAATTGTTTATTTCATTAACCATATTTAACATAATTTATATTTGATATTTGATAATTATAATACTTATGTTAATTGTAGGTGTGAATCAGTGGTTTGTTTTTCTATCAACTCTCATTTTCATTGGCTTGTTTTCCTGGTTTTATTTTTATTTTTTGGTGATTTGTATGTATGAACTTGTATTCCTGAGAACTTTTATCTGTGAAAATTCTTTGAGGACTGGATTATGTTGCATTCCTTCAGAGAGGATTGGTACTTGGTTCATTTATGTCACTTGTGGCACTACTAATATGGGACAACTTTAAACTAAATTTTTAACTTGGGAGTTTTTTTGTCACATGCATATTATAAATTCAAGTCCTAGACCTAACTTGGAATCAGTTTATGGATATGAATTCTCAGAGAATATGCCTTTTCCCTCTAGATCCATTAATAAGAGTCAAGGTTCTTTATGGTCTATCTCTGTGAGTTATTGCTGTTTTTCTCTGAGGGTATCATCCTATGGGTGTCCAGCCTTTATCAGGCATCTTATCTTCCTCAGGACATAAGCCTTGTTGCTTATAGCTCATTGAAACTTACGTTCTAGATTACCAGAAATCAGTAGATCCTTGGGGGCAGCTGTTTGCTTCAATGTTTAGTTATCTTGCTGAATTTGTGCATTTTTTTTTAAACAGCTTTGACCATAAAGGATTTCCATTACTTTCTTGCCAACTCAGCTGCTAGGCATTTAAAGAAGTGCTTTGTGAAGATATACAGATTGCTAACAAACACATGAGAGGATGCTCAACATCACTAATCATTAGAGAAATGCAAATCAAAACTACAATGAGGTATCACCTCACACTGGTCAGAATGGCCATCATCAAAAAAACTACAAACAATAAATGCTGGAGAGGGTGTGGAGAAAAGGGAACCCTCTTGCACTGTTGGCAGGAATGTAAATTGATACCTCTACTATGGAGAACAGTATGGAGGTTCCTTTAAAAGTTAAAAAAAAAAAAAGCTAAAAATAGAACTACCATATGACCCAGCAATTCCACTAATGGGCATATACCCTGAGAAAACCATAATTCAAAAAGAGTCATGTACCAGAATGTTCATTGCAGCACTATTTACAATAGCAAGGACATGGAAGCAACCTAAGTGTTCATCGACAGATGAATGGATAAAGAAGATGTGGCACATATATACAATGGAATATTACTCAGCCATAAAAAGAAATGAAATTGAGTTATTTGTAGTGAGGTGGATGGACCTAGAGTCTGTCATACAGAGTGAAGTAAGTCAGAAAGAGAAAAACAAATACTGTATGCTAAAATATATATGCAATCTAAAAAAAAAATGGTTCCGATGAACTTAGGAGCAGGGCAGGAATAAAGACACAGATGTAGAGAATGGACTTAAGGACACGGGGAAGGGGAAGGGGAAGGGGAAGCTGGGATGAAGTGAGAGAGTGGCATGGACATATATACACTACCAAATGTAAAATAGATAGCTAGTGGGAAGCAGCCGAATAGCACAGGGAGATCAGCTCGGTACTTTGTGACCACCCAGAGGGGTGGGATAGGGAGGGTGGGAGGGAGATGCAAGAAGGAGGGGTTATGGGGATATAAGTATACGTATAGCTGATTCACTTTGTTATACAGTAGAAAATAACACAACATTGTAAAGCAACTATACTCCAGTAAAGATGTTAAAAAAAAAAGTGCTTTGTATATTTTTTTCAGCATTAGAAAATGTCTTTTATTAGGAGAAATTTTCATTATACTTAGTCAGCTATATTGCCAGAATGAGAAGTTTTGAAGGGTTTCTTTGAATATTTTTTAAATTAATTTTTATTGGAGTATAGTTGATTTAAAATGTTGTGCTAGTTTCTGCTGTACAGCAAAGTGAATCAGTTATACATATATATATATCCATTCTTTTTTAGATTGTATTCCTATATAGGTCATTACAGAGTATTGAGTAGAGGTCCCTGTGCTATACAGAAGGTACTTTTGATTAATTATTTTTTATACAGCAGGTTCTTATTAGTTATCTATTTTATACATATAAGTGTATATATGTCAATCCCAATCTCCCAATGCACCCACCACCATCACCTTCCCCCCTTCCCCTGCCACTTTCCTCCTTGGTGTCCATACGTTTGCTCTCTACATCTGTGTCTCTATTTCTGCTTTGCAAACCAGTTCATCTGTGCAATTTTTCTAGATTCCACACATATGCGTTAATATATGATATTCGTTTTTCCCTTTCTGACTTACTTCACTCTGTATGACAGTCTCTAGGTCCATCCATGTCTCTACAAATGACCCAATTTTATTCCTTTTTATGGCTGATTAATATTCCATTGTATATATGTGCCACATCTTTATCCATTCATCTGTCGATGGACACTTAGGTTGCTTCCATGTCCTGGCTGTTGTAAATAGAGCTGCAGTGAACATTGTGGTACATGACTCTTTTTGAATTATGGTTTTCTCAGGGTATATGCCCAGTAGTGGGATTGCTGGGTCATATGGTAGTTCTATTTTGAGATTTTTAAGGAACCTCCATACTGTTCTCCATAGTGGTTGTATCAATTTACATTCCACCAACAGTGCAAGAGGGTTCCCTTTTCTCCATACCCTCTCTAGCATTTATTGTTTGTAGATTTTCTGATGATGCCTATTCTAACTGGTGTGAGGTGATACCTCATTGTAATTTTGATTTGCATTTCTCTAATAATTAGTGATGTTGAACAGCTTTTCATGTGCCTCTTGCCCATGTGTATGTCTTCTTTGGAGAAATGTCTATTTAGGTCTTCTGCCCATTTTTGGATTGGGTGGTTTGATTTTTTAATATTGAGCTGCATGAGCTGTTTATATATGTTAGAGATTAATCCTTTGTCCATTGATTCATTTGCAAATATTTTCTCCCATTCTGAGGGTTGTTTTTTCATCTTGTTTATAGTTTCCTTTGCTGTGCAAAAGGTTTTAAGTTTCATTAGGTCCCATTTGTTTATTTTTGTTTTTATTTCCATCTCTCTAGGAGGTGGGTCAAAAAGGATCTTGCTGTGATTTATGTCATAGAGTGTTCTGCCTGTTTTCCTCTAAGAGTTTTATAATGTCTGGTCTTACATTTTGGTCTCTAATCCATTTTGAGTTTATTTTTGTGTATGGTGTTAGGAAGTGTTCTAATTTCATTCTTTTGCTTATAGCTGTCCAGTTTTCCCAGCACCACTTATGAAGAGGCTGTCTTTTCTCCATTGTATATTCTTGCCTCCTATATCAAAAAAAAGGTGACCATAGGTCCGTGGGTTTATCTATGGGCTTTCTATCCTGTTCCATTGATCTGTATTTCTGTTTTTGTGCTGGTACCATACTGTCTTGATTACTGTAGCTTTGTGGTATAGTCTGAAGTCAGGGAGTCTGATTCCTCCAGCTCCGTTTTTTTCCCTCAAGACTGTTTTTGGCTATTCAGGGTCTTTTGTGTCTCCATGCAAATTTTAAGATTTTTTGTTCTAGTTTTGTAAAAAAATGCCATTGGTAATTTGATAGGGATTGCATTGACTCTGTAGATTGCTTAGGGTAGTATAGTAATTTTCACAATGTTGATTCTTCCAATCCAAGAACATGGTGTATCTCTCCAACTGTTTGTGTCATCTTTGATTTCTTTCATCAGTGTCTTATAGTTTTCTGAGTACAGGTCTTTCACCTCCTTAGGTAGGTTTATTCCTAGGTATTTTATTCTTTTTGTTGCAGTGGTGAATGGGATTGTTTCCTTAATTTCTCCTTCTGATCTTTCATTGTTAGTGTATAGAAATGCAAGGGATTTCTGTGCATTAATTTTGTATGCTGCAACTTTATCAAATTCATTGATTAGCTCCAGTAGTTTTCTGGTGGCATCATAAGGATTATGTATGTATAGTATCATGTCATCCACAAACAGTGACAGTTTTACTTTTTCTTTTCTGATTTGGATTCTTTTTATCTCTTTTTCTTCTCTGATTGCTGTGGCTAGGACTTCCAAAACAGTGTTGAATAATAGTGGCAAGAGTGGACATCCTTGTCTTGTTCCTGATCTTAGAGGAAATGCTTTCAGTTTTTCACCATTGAGAATGATGTTTGCTGTGGGTTTGTTGTATATGGCCTTTATTATGTTGGGGTAGGTTCCCTCTATGCCCACTTTCTGGAGAGTTTTTAATCATAAATGGGTGTTGAATTTTGTCAAAACTTTTTCTGCATCTATTGAGATGATCATATGGTTTTTATTCTTCAGTTTGTTAATATGGTGTATCACATTGATTGATTTGCATATATTGAAGACTCCTTGCATCCCTGGGGTAAATCCCACTTGATCATGGTGTATGATCCTTTTAATGTGTTGTTGGATTCTGTTTGCTGGTATTTTGTTGAGGATTTTTACATCTATATTCATCAGTGATATTGTTCTGTAATTTTCTTTTTTTGTGGTATCTTTGTCTGGTTTTGGTATCAGGGTGATCGTGGCCTCGTAGAGTGAGTTTGGGTAAGTTACTTGTGCTGCAACTTTTGGAAGAGTTTGAGAAGGATGGGCATTAGCTCTTGTCTAAATGTTTGATAGAATTCACCTGTGAAGCCATCTGGTCCTGGACTTTTGTTTCTTGGAAGATTTTAAATTATAGTTTCAATTTCATTACTTGTGATTGGTCTGTTTATGTTTTTTATTTCTTCCTGGTTCAGTCTAGGTAGGTTGTGCTTTTCTAAGAATTTTTCCATTTCTTCCAGGTTGTCCATTTTATTGGCATAGAGTTGCTTGTAGTAGTCTCTTTTGATGCTAGGTATTTCTGCAGTGTCTGCTGTAACGTCTCTTTTTTCATTTCTAATTTTATTGATTTGAGTCCTCTCCCTCTTTTTCTTGGTGAGTTTGGCTAAAGGTTTATCAATTTTGTTTATGTTCTCAAAGAACCAGCTTTTAGTTTTACTGATCTCTGCTATTGTTTTCTTTGTTTCTGTTTCATTTATTTCTGCTGTGATCTTTATGGCCTCTTTCCTTATATTAACTTTGGGTTTTGTTTGTTCTTCTTTCTCTAGTTCCTTTAGGTGTAAGGTTAGATTGTTTATTTGAGGTTTTTCTTATTTCTTGAGGTAGGATTGTATTGCTATACACTTCCCTCTTAGAGCTGCTTTTGCTGCATCCCATAGGTTTTGGATTGTCGTGTTTTCATTGTCACTTGTCTCTAGGTATTTTTTGATGTCCTTTTTGATTTTTCAGTGATTTCTTGGTTATTTAGTAACGTATTGTTTAGCCTCCTTGTGTTTTTGTTTTTTATGTTTTTTTCTCTGTAATTTATTTCTAATATCATAGCGTTGTGGTCAGAAAAGGTGCTTGATATGATTTTAATTGTCTTAAATTTACCAACGCTTGATTTGTGACCCAAGATGTGATCTATCCTGGAGAATGTTTCATGTGCACTTGAGAAGTGTAATCTGCTGTTTTTGGATGGAATGTCCTATAAATATCAATTAAATCTATCTGTTCTGTTGTGTCATTTAAAGCTTGTGTTTCCTTATTAATTTTCTGTTGGATGATCTGTCCATTGGTGAAAGTGAGGTGTTAAAGTCCCCTACTATTATTGTATTATTGTCAATTTCCTCTTTTACAGCTCTTATCATTTGCCTATGTATTGAGGTGCTCCTATGTTGGGTACATAAATATTTACAATTGTTAATCTTTTTCTTGGATTGATCCCTTGATCATTATGTAGTGTCCTTCCTCCTCTCTTGTAATATTCTTTATTTTAAAGTTTATTTTTCCGATATGAGTATTGCTACTCCAGCTTTCTTTTGATTTCCATTTGCACGGAATATCTTTTTCCATTGCCTCACTTTCAGTCTGTATGTGTCCCTAGGTCTGAAGTGGGTCTCTTGTAGGCAGCATATATATGGGTCTTGTTTTTGTATCCATTCAGCAAGCCTGTGTGTTTTGATTGGAGCATTTAATCCATTCACATTTAAGGTGATTTTTGATATGTATGTTCCTGTTACCATTTTCTTAATTGTTTTGGGTTAGTTTTTGTAGGTCCTTTTCTTCTCTTGTGTTTCCTACTTAGAGAAGTTCCTTTAGCATTTGTTGTAGAGCTGGTTTGGTGGTGCTGAATTCGCTTAGCTTTTGCTTGTCTGGAAAGCTTTCGATTTCTCCGTCGAATCTGAATGTGATCCTTGCCAGGTAGAGTAATCTTGGTTGTAGCTTCTTCTCTTTCATCACTTTAAATATACCATGCCACTCCCTTCTGGCTTGTAGAGGCTTCTGCTGAGAAATCAGCTTTTAACTTTATGGGAGTTCCCTTGTATGTTATTTGTCGTTTTTCCCCTTGTTACTTTTAATAATTTTTCTTTGTCTTTAATTTTTGTCAGTTTGATTACTATGTGTCTCAGTGTGTTTCTCCTTGGATTTATCCTGCCTGGGTCTCTCTGCTCTTCCTGGACCTGGGTGGCTACTTCCTTTCCCATGTTAGGGAAGTTTTTTACTATAATCTCTTCAGATATTTTCTTGGGTCCTTTCTCTCTCTCTTATCCTTCTGGGAACTCTATAATGTGAATGTTGGTGTGTTTAATGTTGTCCCAGAGGTCTCTTTGGCAGTCTTCATTTCTTTTCATTCTTTTTTCTTTATTCTGTTCTGCAGCAGTGAATTCTGCCATTCTCTCTTCCAGGTCACTTATCCATTCTTCTGCCTATTGATTCCTTCTAGTGTAGTTTCATTTCAGTTATTGTATTGTTCATCCCTGTTTGTTTGTTCTTTAATTCTTCTAGGTCTTTGTTAAACATTTCTTGCATCTTCTCCGTCTTTGCTTCCATTCTTTTTCTGAGGTCCTGGATCATTTTCACTATCATTATTCTGAATTCTTTTTCTGGAAGGTTGCCTATCTCCACTTCATTCAGTTGTTTTTCCAGGGTTTTATCTTTTTCCTTCATCTGGTACATAGCCCTCTGCCTTTTCATTTTGTCTGTCTTTCTGTGAATGTGGTTTTCGTTCCACAGGCTGCAGGATTGTACTTCTCCTTGCTTCTGCTGTATGCCCTCTGGTTGATGAGGCTATCTAAGAGGCTTGTGCAAGCTTCCTGATGGGAGGGAAGAGCTAGTGGTGGGTAGAGCTGGGTGTTGCTCTGGCAGGCAGCGCTCAGTAAAACTTTAATCTGCTTGTCTGCTGACGGGTGGGGCAAAGTTCCCACTCTGTTGGTTGTTTGGCCTGAGGCGACCCACCACAGAGCCCACAGGCTCCTTGGTGGGGCTAATGGTGGACTCGGGGGAGGGCTCATGCCAAGGAGTACTTCCCAGAAGTTCTGCTGCCAGTGTCCTTGCCCCCGTGGTGAGCGACAGCCACCCCAGCCTCTGCAGGAGACCCTCCAACACTAGCAGGTAGGTCTGGTTCAGTCTCCTGTGGAGTCACTGTTCCTTCCCCCTGGGTCCTGATGTGCCCACTACTTTGTGTGTGCCCTCTAAGAGTGGAGTCAAAGGAGAAACTCCTGGGCTTCCCTGGTGGCGCAGTGGTTGGGAGTCCGCCTGCCGATGCAGGGGACACGGGATCGTGCCCCGGTCTGGGAAGATCCCACATGCCGCGGAGCGGCTGGGCCCGTGAGCCATGGCCGCTGAGCCTGTGCGTCCGGAGCCTGTGCTCCGCAACGGGAGATGCCACGGCAGTGAGAGGCCCGCGTACCGCAAAAAAAAAAAAAAAAAAAAAAGAGAAACTCCTGCAGTCAAATCCTGTTAGTCTTCAAAGTCTGATTCTCTGGGAATTCCTCCTCCTGTTGCCAGAACCCCAGGGTGGGAAGCCTGACGTGGGGCTCAGAACGTTCACTCCGGTGGGTGGACTTCTGTGGTATAATTGTTCTGCAGTTTGAGTCACCCACCCAGCAGTTATGGGTTTTAATTTTATTGTGACTTCACCCCTCCTGCCGTCTCATTGTGGCTTCTCCTTTGTCTTTGGATGTGGAGTATCATCTTTTTTGGTGAGTTCCAGTGTCTTCCTGTCGATGAGTGTTCAGCAGTTAGTTGTGATTCCGGTGCTCTTGGAAGAGGGAGTGAGCACACATCCTTCTACTCTGCCATCTTGAACCAATCTCCCTGGGTTTCTTTGAATTTTTAACATACAGAGGAATGTGAATTTGATATTAAATGTGAATTTCTTTGGAATTTTCCTTTTTTAAGCCTTAAATTTGTAAAGAGATTTCATTTGAGGATTTAAATTTCTTTCTAGGAACATGATGGTAAGCAGGCTTAAATTTGTACATAGGGTGTTTATTTATTTATTTATTTATTTACAAAACAGCTGATAAGATATTTTGGACACTGTGGATGGACTAGTTTAAAGTGGAAAATAGAATAAGGTATGAATGTTCTCCCTTGGATGAAAAGTGGCATGGGAAGAGGGGGAAGTGGGGTGGTTGTGGTGGGATGAATTGGGAGATTGGGATTGACATATATACACTAATATGTATGAAATAAATAACTAACAAGAACTTGCTGTATTAAAAAAATAAATAAATTAAATTAGAAAAAAAAAGAAAGGAAAGAAAAGTGCATTGGGATCAGTTTACTTGGTGAACTCCTAGGGCTTATTTTAGAGCCTTCTGGGGGCAAAACTGTCATTGTTCAACAGAGCCTTTATTAATAATAGAGGTGTTAATATGCTCTCCATGTGCTTTACTCCTTTGTCTCTCTCTATAAATTTAGAACTCTGGCAGAGGAGAGAGTGTGATTTATTGGGTCCTCTCAAACTCCAATAATTTTTTTCATAAGTATATTACCCAACAGTATAATAACATTGGATAAGAATAAATCCTTTTTTATTATTCGGTTAGTCTCAGGACATTTAAAATGACTTCCTTCCCACCCCACCCCCCATTTCCCAGCCCAAGGTTTAAATCATGAAACTGAGAGAAAATCTTTAGCACTCCAAGCTCATTCCTCATTCAATAGCTCACTCCTTCCAGAAACTGTCTAGTAGCATCTTTACAATAAAATAAAATAAGATCAAAAATATAATCAGTTTGGAGGGTGTTATCAGCAACAATGAGGTCAGTCTTGAACTCAAACAGAGGAGTCCAAGGATGTCTCTTGATAGCAGAGGAGATTCTGGATGCTCCTCAGATGCTCTGTCTATCATGTGTTCCCCTATCTAAGGCTGATAAGGAAAAAAGCAAGAATGGGGTAACCAATTGCTTAATGATTTTTTTGCTCTATCTGGTTTGCTGAGTAGGAAAGATTTAATGGAGTAACTAGCATTGTTGAAAAGGCAATTTGATGTCTTTTCTATGACAAGTAGAATGAGGAGGTCTTTCTTCCTGATAGGTAGTATAGGAGTGTTGAAGCCCACTGGCATTGGTCAGCCCTAGCCTAAAATCCTGTCTCTGGGACCTAATGGCTGTACAGCCCTGGAGTTACTTATTGGAGATAGTTATTCCTGTTTGTAGATGAGGACACCGACCTTGAGAAGTTGGGTGGGATAATGTCTGTAAGGTACTTATCAAGCACTCAATAAATCGGAGCTGTAATGAAGACTTATTACTCTAGAATGTAACCTCTCATCAAGTGAGTGCATTACCAGTGGGCTCACTGGTGTCTAGAAAAGACCGAAGAGATATTTACATAGGATTTTGTATGGCATATTACAAATCATATACACTCACTGTTTTAAGAAATTAAAATTAAGAGATGACTTTCAACATTCTTGACTCACCCCCTTCCTCTCAATTTTGTCGCTAACACCAGAACCTTAACAATTATATTTCCTCCCAGTGTATGGCTATAGTACTATAATTTCTATTTGTGCAGATCCATATCATTCTGAAATTTAAGTTTGCTCTTCTTCAATATATCATTGGCTGCATATACTATCTTTTGGTGAATTCTCTGTTCTGACTGTCTTATACTTTGCTAACCTGCTAACTTTTGCTATGATGGTGGGAAGGGTTTTGTATGAGTGAGAGAAGAGTAATACGGTCTAAAAAAGATTCCCCTTAACCCAGTTCTATGATAGCCCTCAAATACCTCCAAGCATCCTTATACTACTGCTGAAATAACTCAGGATTTTACTGTTTACCTATATCTTATGCACTATTATGTCCAAAGTGAAGCTCTCAAGATGGTCTATGTGAAAACAAAAGAACTACTATTTATATTTAGTTTTTAATTTCTTCCTTTAAAAATTCTAAAATTAGTGTATTTTAAAGTACAGTATCCATATACATATATATTATAAATAATATACAGGTACTGTGAGTACATAACATACTTTTTTTTTTTAACTGTTGGGAGAGTAATTAAAACAATTTTAGAGACCACTGGTATAGATTATACTTGCAGAGTTAATCATTATCAACTCTAGTACATTAATAAAGGCAAAACTCGTCTTTAGTAATAAGATCCAAAAATTACATATCATTTATATCTGGTAACAGCTGAACTTCTATTACTCAAATTTTTGTTTTGTGTTTTGTAAAATCATGTCCAGAACATGTCTAAATTGTTTGATGGGAATAAATAAGCTGAATAAAACATAAGTAGAAATGAGATAGGACTAAATCTCTTCAGAGATATTAGCTAAATTTCAAAGGAGAAATACAACTTTTGGTTTGTTAAGACTTATTGCCTAAAATGAAGTATCCCAGGGTGGTATGAAATGTGTTTCTAACAGGTTCACATAGAACTTTGAAATGTCTAACAGGTTCACATGGAACTTTCAAATGTCACATCCTAATTTAAAAATAGACTTTCATTTAAAAGACTGTTTTGGTCTTCATTATGCAAAAGAGGTGTTCTCTCTTTTAAGCTTTTTTTTTTTCAGACTCACTTCTTAATTTATTTGCATGAATATACAGTACATTTTTTCTATTAGCTGATTTAAAGCAAACATGAGATGCAAGACTTAACAGTGTCTGTTACTTTTTAGAAGGGCAAAAGTTGCCTTTCACACCTAAGAACCCAAAACAAACACTATTTGAGGTCAAGATGTTGAGTAACATAAATCTCAACTTTTTAAGTGGGGAAGGGAGGACCCAAGGGAGACTGGAGGTGATTCCCATTGGAGAGAAAAGGTAACTCTGTAGGTTTAGGGGGAAGAAGCCAGCCATAAAAGGAGGAAAAGGAACTGAGTTTCAACGCTTCTTGTGAAATTTTAAAAGGCTCTGCAGTGTGAGAGAATTCACAACGGTTGCTATGTTAGTTTCCTAGGGCTGCTATAACAAAGGACCACAAGCTGAGTGGCTTAAAACAATGGAAATCTAGTCTCTCAAAGTTCTGGAGGCTGGAAGTCTGAAATCAAAGTGTTGGTAGAGCCGTACTCCATCGGAACTCTCCATGGAGAGATGCTTCATTGCCTCTTGAAACTTCTGGTAGCCCCAGGTGTTCCTTGACTTATGGAAGCATCACTCCAATCCCTGTCTCCTATCTTCCCTCTGTGTCTCTGTTCAAATTGCACTCTTCTTATAAAGATATCAGTCATATTGGATCAGAGGTCCACTCTACTCTACTCCAATATGACCTCACCTTAAATAATTACACCTGCGATGACCCTGTTTCCAAATAAAGTCATCCTGAGGTATTGGGTGTCAGGACTTCAGTACATCTTTTGGGGGGTGGGGGACAAAATCCAACCCATAATAGCTGTTGAGTGTCCTGTAGTTTCTTGGGAGGAGAGAGGGAGGGATTGTGCAGTGATTCTGGATTTCTAGGCTGTGGGTGGGAGGTGAACTATAAAACATGAGAATGGAGTGGGGATGACAATCCTTAGACATTCTAAGTCAGGACATGAACTTGGAAACCTGAAAAATACTGTGTGGAATTAGGGAAGAGAGAATTTGCCCACATTCATTACCAGCCATCAAGTTAATATTAAGTTGGATGTTTTTGTTCACTGACCTTGTGGAGCTCTGGAAGGTTTGTTTGCAAGTGGGTGAGTGGCTGAGTGGGGGCTGCCGTTCACCGGTGCCCCCCGCATAGCCACACTCCCTCTCCACGTCTGCTGCCCAGTCTGTTTGGTGCGTGTTCCGTTCGGATTGATGCCATTTCAGTTGTTATACCTTTTAAATACCACCCCTGGGAAGAGCTATTTAAATAAATTATCACTCTAAGTAGCGAGGAGGAGGAGTCAGCACAGAAAAATTTTTAAAGAAATTGGTGGTAAAAGGAAGGTTATTGTAGTTTGATGGGAGAACAGGTTAATTTCTTTTATTTTTAAATTTTATTAATATTTTTTATTTTAATTTTTACATAATGCAATTTGAATGTACTTATTGTCCAATGGGAGGGCTGGAGGCCCCACTGTGGGCAGGAGAGTTTGGGATTAGGCACATCCGTGCTGGGTTAACACTGGAAGGGAGTTGTTTCTATTTGGGAAATTATTTTACTCCAGGCCTGACCTTTCCTAGAGTGTCCTCCAGGCTCTTAGTCAGGGTAGCTGGGATGAGTGCCCTAATTCATGGATGCTTTCTGAGCTTGGATTCCACCTGGCCAACTGGCAGGCAAGGATATGGCTGTTTTCTCCTCATGGGGACCATGGCACTTGGGCATGCTCACACATACTACCGCCAGAGGCAAGCAACTTGGGAGAAGCCAGGGCCATTCTTGATTTCCATCCTGTTTTTCTATCCTTCAGTGGCAAACTGACCTAGTTTCCAAGGGGAATAAAAGACCCATTGGCTTGATTTAATAATATTTTTACCAGTATAATTTCATCTAAGATCTTTATGCTTCTGAATTAATAGAATTTATTTTAAAATTAGACCTCCTTCCTTCCACCAACTCTGGGTTTAGTTTGTTCTTCTTTTTCTAGTTCTTTGAGGTGTAAAGTTAAGATGTCAGAAGTTTTTTTTTTTTTTTTAAATGTAGACATTTACTGTGATAAACTTCCTTCTTAGAACTGCTTTTGCTGCATCCCCTAAGTTTTGGTAGGTTGTATTTCTGTTTTCACTTGAATCAAGATGTTTTTTGATTTTCATATTGATTTCTTCTTTACCCCATTGGTTGTTCAGGAGTGTGCTGTTTAATCTCAACATATTTGTGAATTTTTTCAGTTTTCTTCTTAGGATTGATTTCTAGTTTCATACCATTGCTTGTTTTTGGACTTTTCTCTGAGGGAATTGCTCCATGTGTAGCTGTAAATTTGGTTGTGTTCATGGGAGGAGGGAATTTCAGGAGCCTCCTGTGTTGTCATCTTGGTTCCTATTAAATTCTGAATCTATCTTATTATTTTTATTATAAAATTAATACATTGCAATTAAAGAAATTTTTGAAGCTTGAAAAATAGAAAATAATTAAATATTACCAACCATAAAAAACTACAGTTAATGGTTTGGTATATTTCTTGCCAGACTTCTTTCTTTGCATTGTTAATATAGATGTGATTATATTGCATACACAAAATTTTTTCCTGCCTTATAAACTTTGTTATAGCATAAACATTTTCATGTTACAGCAAGTTCTTTATAAACATTCTACTGGGTGCATAATATTCCATTATGTGAGTGTGTGATAGCTTATATAACTGCTTACCTATTTTGCCATCAAATAAAATTGTGGACACTGTCAAGGACATCCTTGTGCAGTGTAGATGGGATAATTGGAGAACTTGATGGCAATGTATACATCTGTGTTGAGAGACATTGTCGCTTAGGGGATACACCAACTGTGGGGTAGAGCCCACGTGTGAAGACTAGTTCCTTAGCTCTTTCAGAGGTAAAGTTTCTCAGGGCTCTGATCCTGCCTGGGAAGGGACCTGGGGATGGATCAGGGTGAGAGACAGGAAAATGGAACTAGAGACTGTTTACCAGTCAACAACATTTTCTTACAGTTTTTTTTTTTTTTTTTTTTTGCAGTATGTGGACCTCTCACTGTTGTGGCCTCTCCCATTGCAGAGCACAGGCTCTGGACGCGCAGGCTCAGCGGCCATGGCTCACGGGCCCAGCCACTCCGTGGCATGTGGGATCTTCCCGGACCGGGGCACAAACCCGTGTCCCCTGCATCAGCAGGTGGACTCTCAACCACTGCGCCACCAGGGAAGCCCTTCTTACAGTTTTAATTGGGGTCACACAAAACACACTGTGTCTTGTGGCTCTTGTACTCAGAAGGCTGGAGGTGAGATTTCAGTGGCCCTTAATTTCCTTGATGCCTCTTTATAGGAAGCTATACTTACTATCTGTCCCTTTAACAGGGAAGTGTCTTGGATTGGTGAAAGAAATTGAAGAAGACACAAATAAATGGAAAGATATCCCATGTTCATAGGATTAGAAGAGTTAATATTCTTAAACTGTCCATACTATCCCAAACCATCCATAGATTCAATGCAATCCTTATCAAAATTCCAATGGCATTATTTATAGAAATAAGAAAAACAATACTGAAATTCATATGGAACCACAGAAGACCCCAAATAGCCAAAGCAATCCTGGGAAAGAAGAACAAAGCTGGAGACATCACAATTCCTGATTTCAAACTATACTACAAAACTACAGTAATCAGAACAGTATGGTACTGGCATAGAAACAGACATGTAGACCAATGGAACACAATTGAGAGTCCAGAAATAAACCCATACATACATGGTTTACTAACATTGACTAGGGAGTATTCACTCAGCAGGGAAAGAATAGTCTCTTCAATAAATGGTGTTGGGAAAACTGGATATTCTCGTGCAAAAGAATGAAACTGTACCCCTATGATATACCATACACAAATTTCAACTGAAAATGAATTAAAGACTTGAACATAAGACCTGAGACCGTAAATCTCCTAGAAAAAAAACATAGAGAATATCCTCCTTGACACTGCAATATTATTCACAATAGCCAAGACTCGGAAACAACCTAAGTGTCCAACAATGGATGATAGAAAAAGAAGATGTGAGAGATACACACACACACACACACACACACACACACACAGAGGAATATTATTCAGCCATAAAAAAGGAAATCCCTGGGCTTCCCTGGTGGCGCAGTGGTTGAGAGTCCACCTGCTGATGCAGGGGACATGGGTTCATGCCCCAGTCTGGGAAGATCTCACATGCTACGGAGCGGCTGGGCCCGTGAGCCATGGCCGCTGAGCCTGCGCGTCCAGAGCCTATGCTCTGCAACGGGAGAGGCCACAACAGTGAGAGGCCCGCGTACCGCAAAAAAAAAAAAAAAAAAAAAAAAGGAAATCCTGCCATTGGTGACAACATGGATGGACCTTGAGGGCATTATGCTAAGTGAAATAAGTTAGAAAGAGAAAGACAGATAACTATACGATCTCACTTATGTGTGGAACCTAAAGATATTGGACTCATAGAAACAGAGAGTGGAATGGTGGTTGTCAGGGGCTGAGGAGTAGGGGAAAAGGGGAGATGCTGATCAAGATGTACAAACTTTTGATTATAAGATGAGTAAGTTCCAGCAATCTAATGTATAGCATGGTGCTCTAGTTAACAATACTGTATTGTATACCTGAAAGTTACTATGAGAGTAGAGCTTTCATGTTCTCACCATAACAGTGACAACAAAATGGTAATTATGTGAGGTGAAGTATGTATTACTGTGGCAAACGTTTTGCAATCTATACATGTATCAAGTTGTCACATTGTACACCTTAAACTGACACAGTATGTCACTTATATCTCAATAAAGCTGGAGAAAATCCCCTAACTAACGAACCAACCCAACAAAAAAACCCAGTGAAGTGTCTTGATGTGTTGCTCAGACTCCCCTGGATGGCTGAATGACTCCTCTGGTTTCTCCTTTACTCTGTGTGAAGGATGAGTTTTCTGAGTTATTCTGGGAGATCACCACTAGGAGATGCACAAGACTCAAGGAAGTTAGAGAGAGCAGAGCTAGATGATTTTTTTGTTCCAGGTTTATCTGAGTTCTGCAGGTTCCTTTTGTTCTAAATCCATTGAAAACTGAGGGCAAAATATCCATTTCTCAGATCCCATTATCTCCCCAAAGTGAAAAAAGAGTGGTTTTGCCCTTCGTTTGACCTAGTGAAATAGACGGAAGGAAATGGCAAAACAGACTCCCTATGATAAGGATAATAGTAAGTGTAGCACTTGATTCCTTTCAGGGAGACATGAACACTGTTTTGCCATTTACTGTTTCACCAGAGGATGGTGATGATGGCAATGCAAATGGTTAACATTTATTGTGTTTTTACTTTGCTTCACAATAAAAAATTTATGTATTTTATTAAATTTAGTTCCCATGTACATTGTCTCAGTTCATTGACACAACAGCGTTATTATCCCCATTTTGCAGATGAGGAAACAGAAGCATAGAGAAGTCAAGGAACTTATCCTCAGTTACCCACCTAGTAAGCAGCTGAGCTGCAATTTAAACTCAAAGTCTCTGACCCCAGAGCTCTGACCCCTTAACTATAAAAGGGTTGAACTATAAACTATGCTTCCTGGTTATTATCCCAACTTGATAATTGAGGATCCATCAGACAGAGGTCAGACCAGTTAAGGGACTTGTCCTGGGTCCCAGCTGGCTCAAGGAGATGCCTAGACCTGGTGTTCATTCTTCTGGTCCAGAGTTTTCCGGTTCTTTGTTTTGTAGGATCACCATCTGAAGAGGGCCAGGAGGGAAGAAAGAGGAAGAGGTGGGGCTTTTTGGTGGGGACACATGGAGGGGATCTTAACACAGAGGGAAAGTAGAAGGCTGCTAGGTGGCAGACCCTCCTATCACCAGGTCCTTGTGGGCTACGGCCACCTTGACCCTGGCTTGGGTCATGGACTGATTGGAGATTGCCTTCATTTTGGGTGCTGGGTAGAGCAAGCTGGGGTAGATGGGGCAGCTTGAACAGAAAAGTGTAACCCTGTTTGAGTCATCCTGCCTTTGGAACTGCCTGGTCAACAGTGGGTGGCAGCAATCCCTTCCTGGAAGGGGCAGGTGCTTTGGGTTCCTTTCTACCACCCTTGCTTTGTTTTGTCCATGGCAGTGCTGGCCACACAGCACTGTATAATCTTATTCCTGTGTTTGTATGAACTTGTTTTACTCTGTCTAGTCTTCTATCCCTTAGCTGCTTGTCTTCAAAAGAGAGGCTTGCAGCTGTCACTCAGGCAACCTTTACGCTTATTCCCACCCCACCCCATCCTTGTTGTCATCAGTAGCTGCCTTTGCATGGAGACTTCACCCTCACAGTGATCCAGGAATTCAAAGCTTGGTAGAGCTGTGGATGCCTCCTCCTATGGTGGGTTATGATACTGTCTCAGGAGTCTCTTCTGCAACATACAGTGCTGACCTGCAGGGAGAGGTGGCACGTTTACCTTCCCAGGAGAGGACGAGGGGCAGGCCAGTTAGTTGAAATCCTCAGGAATTGTGGATGAACGGGTGCTCTCTGATGGAGAGGAGTGGTTTCTGGGGCAATGGGGGGGAGCCTCCAGTATTTCTATCTATAAATTATGAATGAGAAAACCAGACTTTAAATCTTCCTTTTTTTTTTTTTTTCTCCTAATAGGCTTGTAGGCACACAGGTATGTATTTCAGTTACAGTCAACAGTTTTGCTGACCTTTGTAACCTAAAAAAACATTTGACTGTGAGTTGGTAGTAAAGCTAGAATTAGAATAGGGCTGGCTCAACTGGTGTGTGAACCATTCTGGCTGCCAGTTTCTTTTCTGAAAATTAGAGATTTGGACAAGAAGAACTTTGGGAAGTTTTAAGACTCTTGTTAATTCTAACATTTTGTTTTTGGGAAAAAATGGAAATTTCAAACTGACTTTTTGAGTAAGACAATGACACAAATCTTTAACAACACGAGGTGGATAAGAGTGTAGGGGGGTCTTTAATCTCCCGGGTTTTCTTGGATGCAAAGAGTAGACTCTTGTCATGGCCACCTACGTGGTGTGACCCACTACAGGGTTTCTAAGCAGAATCCACATAGAATACTCTTCAGACTTGTGTGGTAATTGTACGAAGCTGACCATTTATAACCTTCTGGGGCTTGCTTGTGTGTCTTAAACACTCTTAAGACAAATTGTCCCAGTACTCTATATATGGTGTCTTTTTTTTTTGGCATCCCTGTGTATAGAGCTGAACCAAGCTGGCTGCTTGTTCTTGGTACCAATATAATGGCCCAATTGTCTCCTCATGCCAGGGGGTGGACTATGGAGCACACCCAGAGCCCTGTGGGAGCCCACAGAAGGGAGGTGGCTATTTGGACATTTAGTCTGTAGTGGAGACAAGTTAACGATCCTGCCTGGGGCATTCCAGAGCTTATTTAAAGATAAAATTGGCCCCAAACTCTCCACCGGGGCTTGTAAGTTCTGTGCAGTGCACGATGGGGTGAGAATGCAGTTAAACACGCATCCTAAAGACATTTTAGTTTGTGAGGAAATGGCAAATCCCCTCTGTGATTTGAAAATACCATTTAAAAAATTGCGCCAAAAGATTTCTTTTTTTCTAACCTAGCGCCTATAAAACGGAAAAACAAAATGGGAGCTTAATCTATAAGTACACTTGTCAAAACAACTGATTAGGGCTTCCTTGGTGGTGCAGTGGTTAAGAATTCGCCTGCCAATGCAGGAGACACGGGTTCGAGCCCTGGTCCGGGAAGATCCCACATGCTGTGGAGCAACTAAGCCCGTGCACCACAACTACTGAGCCCGCGAGCCACAACTACTGAGCCCACGTGCCACAACTACGGAAGCCTGTGAGCCTAGAGCCCGTGCCCTGCAACAAGAGAAGCCACTGCAATGAGAAGCACGCACGCTGCAACGAAGAGTAGCCCCTGCTCGCCACAACTAGAGAAAGCCCGCGTGCAGCAACAAAGACCCAACACAGCCACAAATAAATAAATAAAATAATAATAATTTAAAAACCCCAACTGATTAAAGAGTGAAAGATCCATCACTGGTGTCATGGGAATTAAGAAAATGCAGGTATCTGATTGAATTATACGCACACATATTTCTCTGAATTCAGTCAAACTGATTTATATTGATGCAGCCTGAATGCACCATTGGTCTGAAACTCAGTCAGTAAATTGGATGTGAAAGTCTTTAATAGAGCAATATACATTCTCCAAATATCAGCTTCTTATTATGACTCCAGTAGGTACTGAGTTTCTGGTTTTGTTGGTGCTGGTGACAAACCCGAGTTAAGTGTTGCCAATAGGGCTGTTGCTAGGAGGACATCTCTGAGCCTGAGGGTGGACTCCTGGAGTGTTAATAACCAGGTATGGCAGAGAAATTGAGAAGAATGAGAAGTCACCTTCTGGTGATAGCACCACCGCTGGCACCTTATACTGATGGGCCTTTCCTTTCAAGCCCAGGGAGTTTAACACATGTTCTCTCATAAACTAATTAGTTATGCTAATTAAGGGGCTCTGGGAAGGAAGGAAGGTGGGGGCCAGAGGCTCTAGGTATTCATTTCATTTTCTGTTTTTTCTGGTCTGATGAGGACAGGACTGGTGGTAAGTGGTCAGGGGCACCACATCTTAGGGCAGAGTGAGGAAAGCAGTGTCTTTCACTCTCCCTTGATGGTTTCTTCCCTGGACTTGTGCAACAGGAAGTGTAGTCTGGTGGACTGGGAATCCGTGGGTGGGTCTGCAGAGGAAAGATTCCCTCTGAGAAGGGAGACAGTATCAGCTGGGACAAGGAAGGCTTGTGTTAAATATACTTGTCATGGCAACCTAACTATTTTAAAATGTAGAAAGACATTGCTTGGAAAACAGCGACTGTACTGTGAAGCAGCGGGGATCAGGCAAAGGCGTTAGAGATGGTGTAATTTTGGCAAATGATGGAGCAGGGCAGGGCCTTCAAGTACAAGAGGGACCAGGTCAGGAATTAGAGAGATCTGTGGAAAGAATAGGTAAAAAAGAGGTGAGGGAAGAATGTACACCACCAGGAGTGAAGTCTACTTTAAACTGTGTATCAGTATGGGTTTATCTGTAGTAACAAATGTATGCAAAAAGTTAATAATAGGGAAAACCGGGGAGGCAGGTATGTGGGAACTCTGTACTTTTCTCCAATTTTTCTGTAAACCTAAAACATCCTCTCCAATAGAGTCTGTTAGTTAAAGAGACAGATAGAGGGAGAGAGAGAGACAAGAAAAAGAAGGAGAAGAGGAAGAAGAAGAAGAAAGGAGAAGGAGAAGGAAAGAGAAGCTTGTGGCAAAGCAAAGAGCCCCTGTCTAGAGCTAACAAGTCTAGTTGAGTGGAAGGTGGGAGGAAAGGAAAGAAGTTTCTCAGCGCATTGAAGAGAGAAAGTAGAACATACCCTTGGCAGGAGAGAAAATGTAACGTTGGTCAGAACTTCCACCGGATCAAGGAAGCTGGGAGGGAAACAAAGTCAGCGCACTTGGAGAAGAGAACTTGCATCTGGCATCAAAAAAGACCATCATCCTGTGAGATTGAATAGGAGCTAGACCTAAGGAGAAGACTAAGGTTACATGTGTGAGGGCCCGGTTAACAACAGTAATGCCACTGGTAACTGTCACTTATTAAGCACCTACTCTACTGTGTTAAGTAAGCCCTTTACAGTCATTATTTTATTTACTTTCCTTAACAACCCACCAGAGTGGGCACCATTTTTGATCTCCACTTCTGGGATGAAGACGCTGAGGCCCGGGGAGGTTAAATAACTTATTAAGGATCACACAGCTCGAAAGCATCAGGCCAGGGTTTGGAACCAAACTGGCTAATGCCACAGGCTGACTCCTAGCCGTTGTGCTTTATTCCCTGAGAGTGGCTCTCAGAACAGTTTCTTGCTTCAGAAGCAGTACTTTAAAACTCAGTTAAGATGACTATCATGAAATTGTACTTTTAATATTTTGCCTCTGGAATTCATTTCTACCACACCACATACTTCCTTAGGCTACAAAAAACTTCAGTCGTCTGATGACATTTGCTGCGCCGGAGAGAAACACAGGCTGAACTGTGCTGTCAAAGAAAGAGGCAAAAACAACGACTTTTTTCTTCCTTGGTGAAAAATCAATCCTTGTTTGTTGTAGCCAATTTTGAAGTGATAAGCACAAAGAATATGCACATGGTTATTGTTCCTACTTTCAAAAGGGGAAGAGGATTCCTTCCGAGAGCTGTGTGCAGTTAAGTGTGGTGCAGCAGGTTTACCGAGCGGTGCCATGTGCTGGGCACAGGACCAGGTGCCGAGGAAGGAAAAATAAGGCAGGCCCAGTCCCTGTTCTGCAGGAGGTCATGATCATGACAACTACGTTAAAACAAAGAGCTACACTTTGTGTGGTAAATAAACTTGAAATTCTGTTTAATACCCGCATCCCATCCAATCCACACCCACCTCTCACTCCTGAGAACTCACAGGCTAGAGGCACCAGCTTTTCCAGAGCACATTGTACGGAATCTCGGCTGCTGAGTCTTCATTCAGAGTCAATATCCTGGTGGTGTTTCTAGGCTGTGTGAAAATGGCCCAGATGAGGAAATCAAAGCTGCGTGCAAACCAAACCCACACGTACTCCCAGTATCACGCAAAGCTCACACCACATTCTTGGCTGCCTCCAGTGTTGGAGAGACGTAGAGGAGGAAGCTACTCACACCCTGGTGGATTCAACCTCAAGGAACTCTGGATCCAGAGTCCCTGTTCTGTGCCAGATATGAGGATCCCTGGGGAGCCAGCAGGATTTGGCTCACCCAGCTACGGAGTTCCCAGATGAGCTGGGCTTATCCACCTAGCCTTCTATAGTGGCCCAAATGAATTACCCTAGACCCACGGTGACTCAAGGAGTAGTGTTCTCAGAGACTTGGTGTGAATGCAACCTTTCTCTTAGAGTTCACAGAGACCAGTGACTGGACAGGTCAGCCATGTGCAATCTAGAACAATGTGTCTAGCTGCCAATCATAGAGATGTTCAATCAAGAAGACCTGTAAGTACACACTGGATATGCATATTGTTATCAGACACTTGGGTAGTTACTCACTCCTCCCAACTTATTACCCATAATTTGGAAGTATACTGCTCATCTCAAGTAATTCATTTAGCAGGTATTATAAACCTGTCATGTGTCAGGCACAGTTCTAGGTACTGGCGATATAGCAATGAGCAAAAATGTAAGCCATTGTACATGTCAATTATATCTCAGTAAAGTGTTCTTTTTTAAAAAATGCAAGCCATTGTGGAGCTTACACTCGTGTGTGTGTGTGTGTGTGAGTGTAAGAGAGACAGAGAGAATCAATCATTCAATCAGTTAAATGTCTAGTATGTTAGATGATAAGTGTGATGTAGAAAATTAAAAAAGGGCAAGAGGGGGAGAGGATGGCTCTGGGTAGGTGTGAGGTTGCAGTTTTCAATAGCGAGACACCTCATGGAGGTGATTAAATCGTGTTCGTTTGGGGAAGAGTTGAGGGAAGAGTAAAGCGCAAAGGCATTGAGGCAGGGCTTGTTTAGCATATTCAAGAAGGATCCTGGAGGGCACTGCACAGGGGAGAGTGAGGAGAGGCAAATGGAGGGAGGTGAGGTCAGACAGGCCAGATTGACCTTGGCTTTTCCTAAGGGAGCAATTGTAAGATTTGGGCAGGGGACATGATCTGACTTTTGTCTTAGGAGAATAAAGCTGTGTGCTCTGCTGAGAAAAGAGCAGAGGGGGTCCAGGGCAGAAGTAAGGAGATAAATTAGAAGCTTATGGTAATACCCCGAATGGTAGACGATGGTGACTTGGACCAAGGTGGTAGCAGTGGAGGTGGTGACAAATAGTTGGATTCTGGATACATTTTGTAAGTTGCTGAAATTGATGTTAACTGACATGGGGAAGAATGGGGAGGAGCAGACTTGGGGGCAAATAGCAGAAGCGTAGTTCAGCACGTGTTAGTTCGAGACATTTATTTGACATCTAAGTGGTGATGGCTATTTTATACAAGTCTGGAGTTCAGGGGACAGGTCTGGGCTAGAGATAATTTATGCTTTGCCAAAGAGAGGAGGTATGCACAGCTACAAGCCTGATGAGATCACCAAGGTGGTGAGTGTAAACAGAAAGAAGAAGCCAGCGCAGATCCTGGGGCTCTGTCTTTACTCCAGCCAGTGGAGGCACAAGATGGGGCACAGGCTGTCCTACAGTTGTGTAGTTTTCCACAGGAGTAAGGCTATATCCGGCTTTAAGCCTCTGCTTCAAAGAATGCTTATTTCAGCACAGAATGTCAGGAATGGCTGGGACATTAGAGATCATTTCAGGTAGAACCACCTTATTTTGGAGATAGAGAAGCTGAGACCTAGAGAAGTAAATTGCTCCTTGTACTTAAGCTTGCTGTAGGGGTGGGGTGTGTGTGTGTGTGTGTGTGTGTGTGTGTGTGTGTGTACTGTGGTAGGGATGGAGGTATTTCCCAGGTGTTGGGTGCCTGCTCCCATTGGCAAAACCAGTAAGTGACCCTGCCTTTTTTCAGATGTGGACTCCTCCAGAGTCATAGGATCTGAGAAATGGAGATTAGGCTATGGAGCTGAGATGGGATCAAGACTTTAAAGTTTGCTCTCATCCAGTCTTCTTTTGAGGTACAAGTGCTCTTAGATTCTATAACAAGTTCTCTTTAAGAGATGATTAGATCTTCTATCTTAAATACTTGTATCAGATTCTTGTATTTTCTGTGCTGGCTCTTCTAGGAATAATTGCACTTGAGGTCCTATATCTTCCATAGTGGAGTGGAAGGCTTTGCAGTGGTGGGGTTGCAGTTGAGAGGGTGATTGGTAGAGTTGTATAAAGCAGTCAGCTCATGGTCTTTTCCCCGTGCTTCCCTGAGATGCAGAAAGCATGCAAGAATGAGAATAGATGGTCTGTACTAGCACACAATATGAACCACATGATAGAGATTCTGGGCGCCCAGGGCTGGAAGCTGGGAGCATAAATCAGGAAATAAAACAACAATAATGGAGTTTGTGGTTAAGACTATGTATTGTTTATATGCATTAAGTCATTTAATCTTTAAAACATTCCATGAAAGGAGATGTCATTACCTTCATTTTATGAATGGGGAAATTCAGGTTCAGAGGTAACCAAAGGACAAAAAACTAGAGAGGAGAAGAAGCAAGTTTTGATCTCTGGCCTCTAAGACTCCAAAGCCACACTGAGAAGTAGTTGTAAAGGGATTAAATCTATTAGATACCACGAAGATTAAGAGCATAGGCTTCCGAAACAAAACAGTTGGTTTTAATTCCTGGCTCTACTATTTACTGGCTGTGAGATCTTGGGCAAGTCATGTAGCTTTGAACCTGGGTTTCTTGTGAAGGGTTGCTAGGAAGATTAAATGAGATAATGTATGGTTAAGACATAGCATGGTGCCTGGTGCTTTATACATGATGAATGAATGGTGGAAACAACTAAAGTTCTAGTTGCCAAGAGGCTGGGCTGCAGCCTGATCTTCAGCTGGCATAGCACTGTTTATTTAGTGTTAGCATCTGCACAGACTGGTCGATGCTCATGGTCTGGAGGGTTCAGGAAAGCAAGAGTCTTAACTAGGGCCTTCAAAGATGGGTAGAATTATTTTTTCACAGAGAATCAGAAAATTTTTACCAAAAAATCTCATCATTTATTTTTCAGCTATCAGTTCATTTTGAAAAATGTTTATTAGGCAAGAAAATGAATCAGACATTTCTTTTTTGAACTGGTTGGCTACACATTTTGAAGAATATTTAAATAGAAAATATTTGGGTCACATTTTTAACAGAAGCCCTAAAAGTGTAAGCCGTTAATTTAGTTCTGACTTTCGCTGCCTGACAGTTTCAGGAAAAGAGAAGAACTTTGCTTGATTTATTGTTTTATATATTTTAGTCAGGACTAAAAATGGGCTTTTGATATTTTTACTGGTCTCTTTAGAATTTCCCCTGCAGAAGATTTTCATGAGGAATTTATTTCCTCACTTTTATCAATCAGTTGTAAAACAAAAATACTTAAAGAGTGAAAGGGTTCCTGAACCCACTAAACCCGTCAGGCTGTTAGGGCTGTGACGATGACATTGGAGTTAAATATATCAAAACTGTTGCAACACAAAGCAAATTTTGTCCTTGAGGGAGCTCACAGCTGGCTTATCTCGGATTTACTGAGGTTTCAAACGTTCTGCTGAAGCCAATCTAAATTGCTCTGACTCACTTTCCAAAGTGTACATGTTTGCATGTTTGTCGTTGTGGTTGTTGTCAGTGCTAAGAGTCATAGACGCTCCCTTTGCCAGCATCGGCCGTAGGGGGGGGGGGGCTCAGGTCTGTGTCTTTGAGGTAACCGTAAGAGCTGAGCTCACATTTGTAATGTTAATGGACGATACACCCCAATTAAGAAAGTGAAATTGTCAGAATGGATACAAAGGCAAGACCCAACTCTGTATGACTAGGAGAGATGCAGTTGGAATATAAAGATACCGATAGCTTGAAAATATAATGGCAGGAACGAGATGTACCAGAAAAATGGCATATGAAGGCTGAGGTGGCTATTATAAATTTTGGCTGCGTTGGGTCTTCGTTGCTGCGCGCGGGCTTTCTCTAATTACAGCGAGTAGGGGCTACTGTTCGTTGTGGTGTGCGGGCTTCTTATTGTGGTGGCTTCTCTTGTTGCGGAGCACGGGCTCTAGGCGCGTGGGCTTCAGTAGTTGTGGCTCACAGGCTCGGTAGTTGTGGCTCATGGGCTCTAGAGCACAGGCTCAGTAGTTGTGGCACACGGGCTTAGTCGCTCCGTGCCATGTGGGATCTTCCCGGACCAGGGCTTAAACCCGTGTCCTTTCCATTGGCAGGCGGATTCTTAACCACTGCACCACCAGGGAAGTCCCTGAGGTGGCTATTTTTAATATCAGATAAAATAGACTTCAAGAAAAAGAGTATTGCCGAGATAAAAAGGAATGATAAGGAAAACAAACATAAATGTGTATGTGCCTAAAAACAGCCTCAAAATATAGGAAGTAAAAATTGACATAAATATAGAGAGATATTCCAGAATTTTAGTAGGAGATTTTATTAACTGTCTCTCAGGAATTTATAGGATGACTAGCCAAAAACCTCTGTAAAGACACAGAGGATCTGAACACATGATTAATTGTCTTAACCTAATTAATAATTATAGGACCTCTCACTCAACAACTGCAAAATAAACATTTATTTTAGTGTACAATACACATTAGTTTTATTGTAGATGGTTTATTCACCAATGTGTATGATATTGGGGCCATACAGTAAGCCTTAATAAATTCACAAGGACTGAAATAGTACAGATATATTCTCTGACCACAATAAAATTAATTAGAAACCAATAACATTAAGATATCTGGGTGAATCCCAAATATTTTGCAATTAAAAATGATATTTTAAAATATTAATTGTTCGAAGAAGTCACAAAATAAATTAGAATATATATATATATATATATTTTTTTTTTGTGGTACGTGGGCCTCTCACTGTCGTGGCCTCTCCCGTTTTGGAGCACAGGCTCCGGACGCGCAGGCCCAGCGGCCACGGCTCACGGGCCCAGCCGCTCCGCGGCACGCGGGATCCTCCCGGACCGGGGCACGAACCCGCCTCCCCTGCACAGGCAGGCGGACTCTCAACCACTGCGCCACCAGGGAAGCCCCAGAATATATTTTTAACTCAGCGATAAGGCAAGTACTGTATATCAAAATTTGTGAGATGCAGCTAAAGAAGTGCTTAGAGGGAAATTTATGGTTTTAAATGCTCAGAGTAGGAAAGAAAAAATAGTATGATGTAAGGTACCACCTGAAGACACTAGAAAAAGAACAGCAAAGTAAATCCAAAGTATGTAAAAGGGACAAAATAATAAAGACAAAAGCAGATATCAACAAAACAGAAACAATTGATCCAAAGGTAAGGTTCTTTGAAAAGGTCAACAAGATGGGTAGACTCCTAACAGATGAAGAAAAAGAACATAAATCACCAATTCTGGGAAAAAAAGAGGATTTATCACTGTAGATATTATAAATATTAAAGTGATAATAAGAGAATATTCTGAACAAATGTATGGCAAAATATTAGATACTTTAGGTGAAACAGACAAATTCCTTGAAAAATACAACTAAAATTGATGTAAGATGAAACAAAATTTGAACAGCCTCTTTAAGAATGAAATTGAATTCATTATCAAAAACCTTTATATAATGAAAAAACTTCAGGCTCGGATTGTTTCACTGGCGAATTCTATGGAATAGTCAAAGGAATAATAACCCAAACTCTTTTAGAGAATAAAGGAAAAGAGAACCTGTTCCAGCTCAGTTTTTGAGGCCAGCGTAACCCCGATACCAAAAACCTGACAAAGAGAATAAAGAAAAAACAATCCAGACCATTATCCCTCATAAACCTAACTGCAAAAATCCTTGAAAAGATTTAGTAAATTGAATCAAACTTTATATAAAAAGGATAATACAAAAGGTTTTTTTTTTGCAGAAATTGAAGCACTGATTTTAAAATTTACATAGAAATTCAAATGACCTAAAAGAACCAAAGCAAATTAAAAAAAAAAACAAAGTTCAAGGACTTATACTACCTGATTTTAAGACTTACTATAAAGTTAAAGTAATTAACATTATGGTATTTGTGAAAAGATAGGCATATAAGGTCAATAGAAATAAAATATCTCAAGAATGGGGAATAGAGTCCAGAAATAGTCCTACATATGTATGTTTAACTGATTTTCAACAAATGGTGCTGGAGTAACTAATCTCCCTATGAAGAAAGAAAGCATCAACCCTTGTTTTCTCCATACAAAAAATTAACTCAAAATTAAAAATAGACATAACTGTAAAAGCCAATACTATAAAAATTTTAAGAGAAAACATGGGAGAAAATTCTCTGACTTTGGGTAGACAAGAATTTCTCAGAACACATGAAGCACAAACCACAAAAGAAAAAAAATGGTAAGTTGGATTTCGTTAAAATGAAAAACTTTTGCTCATCCACAGACACCATTAAGAAAATAAAAGCGCAAGCCATGGAATAGGAGAAAATATTTTCAACGCGTATATCTGACAGTGCATATATCTGATTCAGTTCCAGAATATATACAGATTTCATCTTGCAACTGAATAATAAGATGCACAACTCAGTTTTAAAAATGAGCAAAAGATTTTCACATATAAATATAAAATGGTTCAACTATTTTGGAAGAGTACGCAGTTCTTTTTTGTTTTTTTGGCTGCATTGGATCTTCATTACTGCACTCGGGCTTTTTTTACTTGCAGCAAGCGGGGGCTACTCTTCGTTTTGGTGTGTGGGCTTCTCATTGCAGTGGCTTCTCTTGTTGCGGAGCACGAGCTCTAGGCGCGTGGGCTTCAGTAGTTGTGGCACGGGGGCTCAGTAGTTGTGGCTCACAGACTTTAGAGCTCAGGCTCAGTAGTTGTGGCTGAAGGGCTTAGTTGCTCCATGGCATGTGGGATCTTCCCGGACAAGGGATCGAACCCATGTCCCCTGTGTTGGCAGGCAGATTCTAAACCGCTGCGCCACCAGGGAAGTCCCCAAGTACACAGTTCTTTAAAAAGGTAAATGTATACTGACTTACAAACCAAATAACTCTCCTAGGCATTTATCCAAGAGAAATAAAAACTTAAATGCACAAAAAGATTTGCACACAAATGTTCACAGCATCATTATTCATGATCATCCAAAGCTGAACCCAGCCCCAATGTCCACCAATGTTTGGAAAACAAAATGTGATATATCAATATGATGAAAAATTACTCAGCAATTAAAAAGAATGAACTCCAGGGACTTCCCTGGTGGTCCAGTGTTTAAGAATCCTACTTACAATGCAGGGGACACGGGTTTGATCCCTGGTCAGAGAACTAAGATCCCACATGCCGTGGGGCAACTAAGCCCACACGCTTGAAAGCCTGCGTGCCACAACTAAGATCTGATGCAGCCAGATAAATAAATAAATAAATAAATAAAAGGAATGAACTCCTGATAGATGTAATAACATGGATGAATATCAAGTCACGGTGAATGAAGGAAGCCAGACACAAGAATGCATAGGGTATGATTCCATATATATATAAAATTCTAGAAAAGGCAAACAAATCTATAGTAATGAAAAGTGTATCAGGGGAGGATGGGGTGAAGAGAAGGAAGAATCTTTCGAAGGTGTTGGAAATGTTTTATATTTTGATTTCAGTGGTGGTTTAGTGTGCATATACAGTTGTCAAAAGTCATCAATTCTAAACTTTAAATGGGTTTAAAGTATTTAAATTATATTTCAATAGATTGATTTAAAAAAAGAAATCCTTCAAAGCAAGAAAAAGAAGGTATTAACAAAGAGTGCAATTGGTAGTTCAATCAATTTATAAAAGAATAGATGGCTGAATCTGTACCACAGTCCTTTAATTAATAATTCATTTTTATTTTCTACCATTGATAGCATGAAATTCCATGTTAGAATAATGAATTAAACTAATGAATCACCATGTTTGTCAACATTATAATAGAAACCCCACAATTAATTTAAAAACTCCAGAGTTAAAAAACAGAAAATACATTGGTGATTAAAACTAATTGACCTTTCATATATTGAGAATAAAGGTTAAATACCCTGCAATGAATTATTTGCAGAGAAATGTTTCTAAATAGTACTTGAAAGTCTTCTTTCTTATGTCTTTAAAAAAATAAAATCTTAAATTTTTAAAAACATGAAATGTAAGAATTTTGAACATTGGGTCAAATAACAGTTTTTGATGCCAGAACATAGGTAAATTTAATCTATAGTTTCATAAATATTTAGACCCTAATTCAAACATAGTATTTTAGAAATCATTTTGAATGTTTTTAAAGTCATTTTAAAATCTATTTGTTGAGAATCATATTTTATATTATATAATTAAATTAAGGATTTTATCTTATTTGTTAAATGGCAAAAGGATGGATGTTTTCCTTGATTTATTAAAAATATTCAGTATAGTAATAAAACTTATTTAATGCAACTTTAGTAATATACTGATCTACATGAACTATGTGTAATAAATAGTTGGCTGGCTTCTGGATCCTGGGAGGTAACCTCTAAACCCTTGGAATCTCTAGAGTGGTATGTGTCTTTGTTACTAGGGGTGGGACCCTCAGATGACACCTAGTAGTTTATGATAATGAGGTGACTTAGGCTGGGGGCTGGTCACCCAAAAAGACCAACTGTATGATTAGAAGTTTGGGACTTTGAGCTACATGACATCAGCCCAACCTTCACCACAGCCTAACCTCTGCGTAGGGGAGGGGGATGGAGATGGAGACATATGGCCAATGATTCAATCAAACATGCCTATGTAATGAAACCCCAATAAAATCTCTGGACACTAAAGCTCAGGTGAGCTTCCCTGGTTGGCAGTATCCTTTCAGTATTGTCACACTTCAATGTCAGGAGGGTAACACATCCCTGAGGATGACAGAAACTTCACATTTGGAACTCTTTCAGAAACCTTATTCCTATGCAGCTCTTCCTTTGGCTGGTTCTGATTTCTTTTGCTATAATAAAACAGTAAGTATAGTGTTTCCTGAGTTCTGTGATTCATTGTAGTGGATTATTAAACCCAAGGAAGTCTGTGGGGCCCCCAAGTTTGCAGCCAGCTGGTCTGAAATGAGACTGACCTGGGGACCCCCAAGCTAATGATGGGTGTCTTCACTGAGGGCAGTCCTGTAGAGAACTGTGTCCTCAGAATTTTTAGTTTAGAAACTTCTTTGCAAATATTTTAACTTAAAAATCGTTCACATAAAATACAAAAATCATATAATGTATTTTGAAAGTTCCTAGGAGAGGTTCTTTAGATAATATATACATTATTATATAAAATGGGTTTGAAAATAAAAATTTACGTAATGGGCAAATGTAACCATAACCCAGGAAGAAGCAGATTCTCAGCTCCGGAATGCAAATGTGCTGCTACTTCCTCTTGGATGGCTTTTTCTTAGGTAGACATTCATGTTATTTCATGAGTGTGGTGGCCATATGCTATTTTAACTTATTATCCCCATTCTTTTTTGTAATAGGCTCTAATTTCTGTTCAGAATTTACCCATCCTCATCTTCCAAGCCCCCCATCTCATACATACCTCCGTTTCTGGGACAGATAACCTCAATCAACTTCAGATCTGGAGTGTGCCCTTTTTGGTTTAAAATCAGCACATTCTTTTCCCCTGATCACAGTGACTGACTCATGTGACCTATTTTGGTCCAATGAGCTGTGGAGAGACATTTGCTAGGGGCCTTTGGGAAAGAAATCTTCTTGAAATCTCAAAAAGCCTGTCTGACAAGACACTCTTTTACTGCTGGATGTTAACAAGAAAGTAAGTCTCTCTGGAAACGCTTGGCATCCATCTTCCAATCAGAGGATGAAACCTTAGGATGATGACAATTAAGCAGGCAGTGTTTGGTATCAGTGTGGAACTGTTACATCAAGCCCCATCTGAAGTTCACATGACCTCTGAAACTTTCAGTAATGAGGGTCAAGGCAGTCCCTTTACGTCTACAGTCAATTTGGATCAGCACTTTCTGGTACTTGTATCCAACACATTTCTGAGACAATTGCTTTAATATGAATGATGATGATTGTTTTGATAGGGAATAAAATCAAACGTAAAATAATATCATTCTTACAATAGAGAAAAGGTATGATGTATTGGATCTATGTGGTGGTTTAGGCATGCTTGACCACCTCTACCCCCCTCCTAAATCCTTGGAAAAGAAAGAAAAAATATATTCACTAAAGACTAGACCCACCATGGTCAAGGAAAACAAGAAAGGGCAATATCAACATATCAGAAATCGTGAAGAATTTCCTGGAAGATGGAGAGTAACAAGGATTGAACTGATAAGGGTTGAGAAAATCCCAGCCTAAAATACACAGAGAAAATGGCCAGGGAGATAAGAGCAGATCCTGAGAAATTTTAAGAGAACAAAGAACATTTAGGGACTGTGTGGCAATAGACTGGTCATTATTACTGAACAGGGGCCAGTTGTGCCCACAAACTCTCTGTCACTGAGCCATAGGTCACAGGGGTGGCGGGGGGAGGGGGCATAGATTCCAGGTTAAAACACTGGGATCTGAATGAACACGTGCATGAACTGCTGCCTAGGGAGGGCTCCTTGTTAGAATCTTGGAGCCTTCTAGAGAGCTTACAGTCAATCCTCCCATTCAGGCAATTTGGGGTGGAGGTGGGGTGAGATCTCTGCAACAGCAAAGCTACCCAAATAAAGCTTCCCAAGCCTTCATTCATAGAGATGAGTGGGAAATCCAGGAATACCAGCTATAAGGGGAAAACCAACGTCAAGACGAATACCAAGATGATTAAACAGATCAGTGGACTCTAAAAGAGACAGGAAATTCAGAGAACCAAAAAGAATTCCATCCTTAAAAGAATTCCATTTTCTATGGAAAAAAACCACCAAAACTATATTGCACTTATAAAAAAAAGAATAGGCAGCTATAAGAAAGTAGTAAATCAGAGAATGAGAGATTTTATGAATATAGAAAATAGGATTGTAAGAAAAATGTTCAACAGAAGGTATAAATAGCAGAATGACCTCAACTCAAGACTGAAATAGTCATCTAGTAATGAGAATGGGCAGAAAGGGGGAGTTTTCTTTTTCCTTTTATATGTCTCAATATTATTTGAATCTTTTAAAAAAGAAAGTGTTAGTTGAGTAAAAAAGAAGAAAAAATTTAAAAATAGAACTCTGACCCAATAATTCTACTTTTCAAAATTAATTTTAAGGAGATCACTCCGGATGTAGATTAAAATGTACATATAAGAGTATTTAATACATCTTTATATTTATAACAGCAAAACATTACAAACAACCTAAATATCGAATAATAGCAAAGTGGCTTAATGAATTGTTAGACATCCATATGATAATATGTTATACTATTAGTTTTTTCATTTTTAAAAAATTTATTTTGTTGAAGTATAGTTGATTCACAATGTTGTGTTAATTTCTGCTGTACAGCAAAGTGATTTAGTTATACATATATATACATTCTTTTTCATATTCTTTTCCATTATGGTTTATCACAGGATATTGAATATAGTTCCCTGTGCTATACAATTGTTAACACTGTTATTAAAAAAATCATCTTTTCATAGAATATATCTAAATGTGGGGAAAACATACAAGGTATACTGATAAAAATAGAATAAAAGTTATACACAGTGTATTCTAAATAGAAACTACAACCAAATGTTCACTGTGATTATCTCTGAATGATGTTGTTTTTTATTTCTGTATTCTTTAAACTTTCTATATTTTAAGTCTATCAGTAATTTACTTAGAAAATGCTCTTAGAAAAGAGGAGGAAAGGAAAACGTGTGGTAGCAAGGAGAATATGGATGGTGTCCACATAGTCTCTCTTTGTCTCTCTCTCTGAGCTGTATATTTCACTTCATGTATGGACTGGATCAGAGAGAAACCCTAGATGGAAGAAGATTCTCTTGCTTCCAGCAAGAGAAGGTGCATCTGCTTTTTTGTCATTTTGGGGGCTTTGTTTTTTGTTCACTCAGAGCAACATTGACATGGACCCACTCAAATAAATCACATTTATCTCAACCAACTCATTTAGTAAGAACAAAATCTTTACACACTCACGTATGGGTTGACACAACCACTATACACACATACAATCTATTCATGTGCTTTCCAGCCAACAAGTGTTGGGAAGTGTTAAGCTTTTCTCCATTTTTTTTTTAAAGCACACATCTGGCAGTTTGAAAAGTATGTGTGCACCAGAGAAGTTTGCAAAAATATGATAATCTTTCTTTGGCCTAAATTTTATAAAATCGTAATTAATTGGTGCTTTCTCACATTCTAGTTGTTTTTAGGAATTAAAGATTATTTAACTTATTGGTTAAGACATTTTATTTTTCTTTATGAGTTGCTGTTTGATATTTGCAGTGCCCCTACAACACATAGGCATTTCACTATGTTTTCCCCAAAGTTAGCTGATTAGAATAACAATCTTAGTCTTCATAGTAACTCTCTCTTCCATGTATCGATGAAGAGATCACAGTAGTTTTGAAAAGTCCATTGAGACTTCTCAGTGACTTCAGGTCACTGGTTTATTTGGAACTGGTTTTTAACGTGAGGATTCGGGACCTCTCAATACACTTACGGAGGTTTATTTTCTTTGCAAATCCATTTGATAAATCACCACTTTATGTTTAAATATAGGAGCTTTCATCTACTCTGCCTTCCCTGGTTTTCATGAGATCAGTTTAGTGTAGTAGAAAAAACATGGGGTTTGGGGTCAGAACGACTTGAGCTGGAATTCTGGCTCCACCATGTCTAAACTGTATGATTCTGGGAAAGTTACTTCTCTCAGCCTCAATGTATTTATCTGTAAAAAGAGGGTAATATCAAGGACTAAAGAGGATGACATTTGTCAAAGAAAACCAAAAATACGAACTAGTATAGAGCTTGGATCTGAGCTGATTAACTGTTTTTAATTATGTATACATCACTATTACTATGTTATTTTTCAATATTGGGGGTTTGGTATTCTGTTTCACCGAATTAGAAATTGGGGGGCTTAGAATCCAGTCTGTTTTACCACTAGTATCTGGCTGGGGTGACCACGAGCCTGTTTTCTCATCTGTAACATGGTGAGGTTAGAGGAGATTACTAAGGCTCCTCCCGGCCCTTAGTGGGAATTTTGAGTAAAAATCTTTTACTTCAAATGGTCACTTATATGACAGGCATTACGGCCATGTCAGAGGTAAGACTGGGTCAGGCTGGCCTGTGGAATTAGCAATACTACGCTTATTATCTTTGTGTTTAGGGCTGATTGATCTTCTGACGGTTTTCAAAAGGTGGGGGGCATTTCTTAATGTCTCAACTATTGTGGCCTATTCAGGGAATGAGATTTAACCATATTTTTTTGATTGCTGGGAGCCCAAGAGTCTTGCTGGGAAAAACATGTGAACTCTGTCCATTTTTGGAGTTTTGATATGTATTGAGTTTTCTGATGTACTTAGGGAGTCCGCAGGAAGCCAGAGTGAAGAGAGAGACAAAACTCTGTTTTAAAAAAAAATCACTCTGTGTGTGGAAGAATTTTGGCAGTTTGGGCCAAGCTGAGCATCAAGGCCTAAATCTTAGAGTTCAGAGGTGAAGTGATTATCAGCCCAGACATGGCCTTTCCTCCCTAAATATTCCTGCATCACCACCAGGCCCCCTTTCAAACCCTGCGGTGCCTGCCCACCCTATGGAGAATGGCCTGTGATACGGAGGAGAGAACCAGAGGAACTCAACAGTTCTGTGTGGGAATCCCTTCTGTAGGAGTTCTTATGGGAAGCAGATGTTTCCCAAAAGTCTGGAGAGGGAGAAGAACAGCCAAGCTTGGCAGTTTAGAGGAAACCAGTTGGCCTTGAGTGGGTAGTGGCCTGTGGGTGATGGAGCTACAGTGGTTAACAGGGCAGGACAGAAGAGGGCAGGCCGAAGCCATGATCCTACATGTGACAGCCCACCCTTTTCTTTGTGGCTCCCAAGGAATCCAAGGACCTACCAACTAGTAGACATTTCGGTTACAGCCTCGGAAATTCTTTGGACTGACTGGGGAAAGTAATTCCAAAAAAAGACTGGACTTCCTGCTAGGAAGTAGGCATGTGCCCATGAGGGAAACTGCTTCCTTCATCCTTAGATATTTTTCCACAGATAACCTGAGTCGTAGATTAGAGCAGTTCTAAAATATTATTTTATTGTTCAAAATATTTTTGAAAAAATAGATAAGCAAAAAAAAAAAAATTTTCCACTTGGAGCTAACTACCGTCAATTTGGTATAAACTCTTACAGTCTTCTTTTTATGCATATTTATTCTTTCAACAAACACTGAATCTGCTGCATTTACAACAATGAATCACTCTGTATATGCAGTTTTGTAATTTGCCTTTTCATGTAATAATATGTTGTGAACAATTTTCCATGGATAAACTAAAAGTGTTCCTCACTTGGGTCTCCTCAGTGCAAATTTCCTGGCACTTTTTCTTAGGGATGCTCTCTTTAATTAAAACTCAAGCTCCATATACAGATCTTTCCCTTCCATCTCTAAATTTGCTTATTCCAAGAAGCCCATTTGTTAAAAATTATGAACAGAAGGATTGAAAGAAGAGAAATCTTTCTTTCCATTTAAGAACCACATAAAAATGCTCTGAATGTATATTTGACGTTATCATCTGCTTCACAGATTTCTTTGGCTGGTATCCATTTTAATTGTTTTGCTGTCTGCCACGTGGACTCTAGGAAATGATCAGCTTGCCTTCACTAGGGAGATGTGGTAGAAGAGAGCTGAGAGGTGGTGGAAGGTGGGACTGAGGGCAGGGAGAAGAGTTGAGAGTAACCACCACTTGTTCCTGATCCAGGGACTGGGGTTCATGTGAAAGTCAGCATTACTCTAGTGAGCAATCATACATAGAGAAGATTTACTTTAGAGGCAAATTTGCCTTTTTCTTCAAGCCAAACAGTATCTAAGTGGCCAAATGCAGGCTTTTCTTTTTTGAGAGCAATGTTTTCTGCAGAATATTAATAGGGGTCACACCTAACAAAAAGGGATTCTGGGATCAAGCAAACTTGCAAAATGCTGTATTTTAGATAAATGCATTTGTTCAGTGCAGGATATCTCAGACCATTTAGCAAGCTAACATGCACTGTGATGCTCCAAGAGAGGGAAGTAATCAACTTTTCCTAAACTCACACACTCTCTCTCTTTTGATGTTGGATGTGTGCATGTTAACAACTTTGGGAAATGCTAGCTTTAGAAGTACAGTTCTCTACTGATATCGAAATCAGGAAAAAAACAAAAGTAGTTTCATTGTTCTACTTAGGATTGAGGTGTTATCTTGTAATTTGCCTTCTAGGGGGTACTTTAGTCAAGACCTGCCTTCTACATGGAGGGTGATAGAGTCATTCTTGGGGATTTTAAGCGAGAAACCCTAAGCTGAGATGCTTTCCTGAGCAATGTGTGAGTAACGTTTGTTCTCTTCTTGCCTTGCTTACTTGCAAAATAACAGGTGCTGGCTGAGAGATGAAAAGTGTGTTTATAGGTCTCGTTTTCTTCCCTCTTATATTCCTCAAACTCTTGTCCTCTATGGGGGCTGTCATCCTGGAATGAGGCCCAGGTAGCCTTCCTTCCTGAAGCCAGCTAAAAGGCTCTCCAGTCACCCTCTCACCCAACCTACTCTTCCTAGAACTGGTGATTTACTGCCTTAGGCTGAGTTGGGGAAAGTCCTTAATGAGCCTTAGGGCCTGGGGCTGTGCTTGGAGCAGCCTCTAACCACAACTATTCTTATCGAAAAAATTTACCAGAAAACGAAGACCCCAGAAGAGGTTCTCTGATGGAGGAGTGGTGGGTGTTTGAAAAAAAGGAGGTGGAGCAGCATTCCTGGTCGTCCATAAATTAAAACAAACAAAGGGAAATCACATCCAACTGTAGTCAATTGCTCCTGTAAGAGAAGGAGTGTAATTCAAAGAGGTTTATGTATTTTGGCGGAGGATGGGGTGTGTGTAGGAGTTTGAAAGCATAGAATAACATGACTGGGAACCAGCTCCAGCCGCTGGCTGGCTTGTGCTTCCTCACTCAGCCAGCTAATGTGCCTTGAGCCAGTTTTTTTTCCTCCCTTTTTTATCCCTATTTGATCTCTCCCATGTCTGAGACAACAGGGCGTGTTGAAAGAAGGAGGGCTGCATGTGTCCGTGATAACATCTTACATTTCATAATTAGTAACCATTTCAAAGCACAGTCCTAATATTGTATTTTGTCTTGTTCTTACACTAAGCCTGTGAATGAGCATAGGATTTGTTCCCATTTTATAGAGGAGGAATTGAAACATAAAGACAAACCTGAAATCACAAAGCAAGTTAATGGCAGAGCCAAGAGGGGACTATGAGTTCCCAGCCAGGGGTCTAGGCTTCTGTGGTCTAGAGCCCTCTGGGTTGCCACACTTGCCTCTGGGCCCTGACATCTCAAATGAAAAAGGACTAACTTTTGGTTACAATAATCTGCCAACTGTGGTTTGAATCAAGATCGTGAAGGGTGTTTATTAGAAAACTCTGAGTCACCTCTCAGCGCCAGGGCTTGAATTGAGGTTGTGGAAATATCAATAGAGGAAGCCTATCCGAATGAGAATAGGCAAAGGCAATTTATTCAGAGCTTGCTGCCTATAACAAGGGAGTCAGTCACCACCATTTGCTTTTGGCAGAGACTCAAAGAAACAGGCAGAGGAGTGGAAAAGCTTTAGAGTGGGGGAAAAAAAAGGAATGCTTTAGGTAAGCCCTGTTGGCATGGGGAAATTTAGGTGGGCTAACTAGAAGTGGGACATCCTCTGTGACTAGTTAGGGGGCCATATTTGGCTTTCTCTGGATGGTCCTAAGTTACAAGTGGGAGCAAAAATTAGAGAAACTGTCAATTAGTAATCAACCCTTGGCCATTTTGGATTGATGGTTACAATGGTTATTTTTTTGGCTTCTTGACTGGATACTGCAGACGGTAGGTTGTCTAACTGGGTTGGCTGCTGCAGGTGGTAGGTCACAGTTCTGCTTTTATATAGAGTCTGGCCATCATCTCTTTGTATCTTAAGTTTCTCAGGATTGAGTGGGGAAAAGGAACAAGGAGGCGATCTGGGAAGTGCATAGAAGTGAGGGCTCTGGCACCTGGGAATTGTTAAAGCTCTGTCCCTACCTTTTAAACCAGGCACTGTTGAGTGTTATTAGGAGAAGAAAGAAGGGAGTGAGAATAAATCTTGTAGTCTTAATATCCTCTCTTGGGCTCAATTTCATTTCATTTGATATTTTTAGTTTCTGCTGTTTGAGAATGACTTTAATGCAGTGGAATACTGTGTATTCGTTCCAAGATAGTGAACTTTTAGATGTTATTAGCAAGTGTGGATCTGGATCTTTGCTTTCTGGTCCTGGATACTTTGGGTGTTTCTTCATTCTGGTTCCTTGGGGGAGATTCTATTTATTTTATTTTATTTAAAAAAATTTTTAATTTTATATTGGGGTATAATTGATTTACAATGTTGTGTTAGTTTCAGATGTACAGCGAAGTGATTCAGTTTTACATATATGTATACTTATTCTTTTTCAGATTCTTTTCTCATATAGGTTATTACAGAGTATTGAGTAGAGTTCCCTGTACTATACAGTAGGTCCTTGTTGATTATTTATTGTATATACAGTAGTGTGTGTATGTTAATCCCAACCTCCTACTTTATCCCTCCCCCACCCCCTTTCCCCTTTGGAAACCATAAGTTTGTCTTCTAAGTCTGTGAGTCTGTTTCTGTTTTGTAAATAAGTTCATTTGTATCATTTTTTTAGATGGCGAGATTCTATCAATATTTTGACTGTAGGAAATGGGGATGATTCCTTTTTTTTTTTTTTTTTTGCGGTACGTGCGACTCTCACTGTTGTGGCCTCTCCCGTTGCGGAGCACAGGCTCCGGACGCGCAGGCTCAGTGGCCATGGCTCACGGGCCTAGCCACTCCACGGCATGTGGGATCTTCCCGGACCGGGGCACGAACCTGTGTCCCCTGCATCGGCAGGCAGACTCTCAACCACTGCACCACCAAGGAAACCCTGGGGATGATTTCTTAAAGGAGGTGACATAAGAAAGAAACTTTGAAGAATGGATAGATTTTTGGGGCAATGTACAATTGTACTTGAAAATGGAAAGTACAGGGCAATAGGAGCAGTGTGGGCAAATGATTTGGATAGAAATAGGTTGTGTGCACAGAATGGCAAATAGTCTGGTACAGGAGTAAGATTAGTATGGGGTGGGAGTGGAGAGACCTTGAACGTCACTCTTAGGAACTTGTATTTTATGAGTGTAGGAGGCCTTAATGTTTTTGAACAAGATCTAGAATGATCAGAGTTGCATACTTACGAAGCTTATTCTGGCAGATGGGTGTGTGTTGACTTTTTTTTTTAATGGATAGTTTATTTTTTATAATAAAGTGAATCAGTTATACATATACATATGTTCCGATATCTCTTCCCTCTTGCGTCTCACACCCTCCTTATCCCACCCCTCCAGGCGGTCACAAAGCACCAAGCTGATCTCCCTGTGCTATGCGGCTGCTTCCTACTAGCTATCTACCTTACGTTTGGTAGTGTATATGCCTCTCTCTCGCTTTGTCACAGCTTACCCTTCCCCCTCCCCATATCCTTAAGTCCATTCTCTAGTAGGTCTGTGTCTTTATTCCTGTCTTACCCCTAGGTTCTTCATGACATTATTTTTTTCTTAAATTCCATATATATGTGTTAGTATACGGTATTTGTCTTTCTCTTTCTGACTTACTTCACTCTGTATGACAGACTCTAGGTCTATCCACCTCATTACAAATAGCTCAATTTCATTTCCTTTTATGGCTGAGTAATATTCCATTGTATATATGTGCCACATCTTCTTTATCCATTCATCCGATGATGGACACTTAGGTTGTTTCCATCTCCAGGCTATTGTAAATAGAGCTGCAATGAACATTTTGGTACATGACTCTTTTTGAATTATGGTTTTCTCAGGGTATATGCCCAGTAGTGGGATTGCTGGGTCATATGGTAGTTCTATTTGTAGTTTTTTAAGGAACCTCCATACTGTTCTCCACAGTGGCTGTATCAATTTACATTCCGACCAACAGTGCAAGAGTGTTCCCTTTTCTCCACACCCTCTCCAGCATTTATTGTTTCTAGATTTTTTGATGATGGCCATTCTGACCGGTGTGAGATGATATCTCATTGTAGTTTTGATTTGCATTTCTCTAATGATTAAAGATGTTGAGCATTCTTTCATGTGTTTGTTGGCAGTCTGTATATCTTCTTTGGAGAAATGTCTATTTAGGTCTTCTGCCCATTTTGGGATTGGGTTGTTTGTTTTTTTGTTATTGAACTGCACGAGCTGCTTATAAATTTTGGAGATTAATCCTTTGTCAGTTGCTTCATTTGCAAATATTTTCTCCCATTCTGAGGGTTGTCTTTTGGTGTTGTTTATGGTTTCCTTTGCTATGCAAAAGCTTTGAAGTTTCATTAGGTCCCATTTGTTTATTTTTGTTTTTATTTCCATTTCTCTAGGAGGTGGGTCAAAAAGGATCTTGCTGTGATGTATGTCATAGAGTGTTCTGCCTATGTTTTCCTCTAAGAGTTTGATAGTGTCTGGCCTTACATTTAGGTCTTTAATCTATTTTGAGCTTATTTTTGTGTATGGTGTTAGGGAGTGATCTAATCTCATACTTTTACATGTACCTGTCCAGTTTTCCTAGCACCACTTATTGAAGAGGCTGTCCTTTCTCCACTGTACCTTCCTGCCTCCTTTATCAAAGATAAGGTGACCATATGTGTGTGGGTTTATCTCTGGGCTTTCTGTCCTCTTCCATTGATCTTTCTGTTTTTGTGCCAGTACCATACTGTCTTGATTACTGTAGCTTTATAGTATAGTCTGAAGTCAGGGAGCCTGATTCCTCCAGCTCCATTTTTCGTTCTCAAGATTGCTTTGGCTATTCGGGGTCCTTTGTGTTTCCATACAAATTGTGAAATTTTTTGTTCTAGTTCCTTGGAAAAATACCAGTGGTAGTTTGACAGGGATTGCATTGAATCTGTAGATTGCTTTGGGTAGTATACTCATTTTCACAATGTTGATTCTTCCAATCCAAGAACATGGTATACCTCTCCATCTATTTGTATCATCTTTAATTTCTTTCATCAGTGTCTTATAATTTTCTGCATACAGGTCTTTTGTCTCCTTAGGTAGGTTTATTCCTAGATATTTTATTCTTTTTGTTGCAATGGTAAATGGGAGTGTTTTCTTGATTTCACTTTCAGATTTTTCATCATTAGTGTATAGGAATGCCAGAGATTTCTGTGCATTAATTATGTATCCTGGTACTTTACCAAATTCATTGATTAGCTCTAGTAGTTTTCTGGTAGCATCTTTAGGATTCTCTATGTATAGTATCTTGTCAACTGCAAACAGTGACAGCTTTACTTCTTCTTTTCCAATTTGGATTCCTTTTATTTCCTTTTCTTCTCTGATTGCTGTGGCTAAAACTTCCAAAACTATGTTGAGTAGGAGTGGTGAGAGTGGGCAACCTTGTCTTCTTCCTGATCTTAGTGGAAATGCTTTCAGTTTTTCACCATTGAGGATGAGGTTGGCTGTGGGTTTGTCATATATGGCCTTTATTATGTTGAGGAAAGTTCCCTCTATGCCTACTTTCTGAAGAGTTTTTATCATAAATGGGTGTTGAAATTTGTCGAAAGCTTTCTCTGCATCTGTTGAGATGATCATATGGGTTTTCTCCTTCAATTTGTTAATATGGTTTATCACATTGATTGTTTTGTGTATATTAAAGAATACTTGCATTCCTGGAATAAACCCCACTTGATCATGGTGTATGATCCTTTTAATGTGCTGTTGGATTCTGTTTGCTAGTATTTTATTGAGGATTTTTGCTGTTGGATTCTGTTTGCTAGTATTTTATTGAGGATTTTTGCATCTATGTTCATCAGTGATATTGGCCTGTAGTTTTCTTTCTTTGTGACATCCTTGTCCGGTTTTGGTATCAAGGTGATGGGGGCCTTGTAGAATGAGTTTGGGAGTGTTCCTCCCTCTGCTATATTTTGGAAGAGTTTGAGAAGGATAGGTGTTAGCTCTTCTCTAAATGTTTGATAGAATTCGCCTGTGAAGCCATCTGGTCCTGAGCTTTTGTTTGTTGGAAGATTTTTAATCAGAGTTTCAATTTCAGTGCTTGTGATTGGTCTCTTTATATTTTCTATTTCTTCCTGATTCAGTCTTGGCAGGTTGTGCATTTCTAAGAATTTGTCCATTTCTTTCATGTTGTCATTTTATTGCCATAGAGTTGCTTGTAGTAATCTCTCATGATCTTTTGTATTTCTGCAGTGTCAGTTGTTACTTCTCCTTTTTCATTTCTAATTCTATTGATTTGAGTCTTCTCCCTTATTTTCTTGATGAGTCTGGCTAATGGTTTATCAATTTTGTTTATCTTCTCAAAGAACCAGCTTTTAGTTTTATTGATATTTGCTATCGTTTCCTTCATTACTTTTTCACTTATTTCTGATCTGATTTTTATGATTTCGTTCCTTCTGCTAACTTTGGGGTTTTTTTGTTCTTCTTTCTCTAATTGCTTTAGGTGCAAGTTTAGGTTGTTTATTCGAGATGTTTCCTGTTTCTTAAGGTAGGATTGTATTGCTACAAACTTCCCTCTTAGAACTGCTTTTGCTGCATCCCATAGATTTTGGGTTGTCCTGTCTCCCTTATCATTTGTTTCTAGGTATTTTTTTATTTCCTCTTTGATTTCTTCAGTGATCACTTATTAAGTCGTGTATTGTTTAGCCTCCATGTGTTTGTATTTTTTACAGATCTTTTCCTGTAATTGATATCTAGTCTCATAGCATTGTGGTCGGAAAAGATACTTGATACAATTTCAATTTTCTTAAATGTACCAAGGCTTGATTTGTGACGCAAGATGTGATCTATCCTGGAGAATGTTCTATGAGCACTTGAGAAAAATGTGTATTCTGCTGTTTTTGGATGGAATGTCCTATAAATATCCATTAAGTCCATCTTGTTTAATGTATCATTTAAAGCTTGTGTTTCCTTATTTATTTTCATTTTGGATGATCTGTCCATTGGTGAAAGTGGGGTGTTAAAGTCCCTTACTATGAATGTGTTACTGTCGACGTCCCCTTTTATGGCTGTTAGTATTTGCCTTATGTATTGAGGTGCTCCTATGTTGGGTGCATAAATATTTACAATTGTTATATCTTCTTCTTGGATCGATCCCTTGATCATTATGTAGTGTCTGTCTTTGTCTCTTCTAATAGTCTTTATTTTAAAGTCTATTTTGTCTGACACGAGAATTGCTAATCCAGCTTTCTTTTGGTTTCCATTTGCATGAAATACCTTTTTCCATCCCCTTACTTTCAGTCTGTATGTGTCTCTAGGTCTGAAGTGGGTCTCTTGTAGACAGCAAATATATGGGTCTTGTTTTTGTATACATTCAGCCAATCTGTGTCCTTTGGTGGGAGCATTTAGTCCATTTACATTTAAGGTAATTATCGATATGTATGTTCCTATTCCCATTTTCTTAATGGTTTTGGGTTCGTTATTGTAGGTCTTTTCCTTCTCTTGTGTTTCTTGCCTAGAGAAGTTCCTTTAGCAGTTGCTGTAAACATGGTTTGGTGGTGCTGAACTCTCTCAGCTTTTGCTTGTCTGTAAAGGTTTTAATTTCTCCATCTAATCTGAATGAGATCCTTGCTGGGTAGAGTAATTTCAGTTGCAGGTGTTTCTCCTTCATCACTTTAAATATGTCCTGCCAGTCCCTCCTGGCTTGCAGAGTTTCTGCTGAAAGATCAGCTGTGAACCTTATGGGGATTCCCTTGTGTGTTATTTGTTGTTTTTCCCTTGCTGCTTTTAATATGTTTTCTTTGTATTTAATTTTTGACAGTTTGATTAATATGTGTCTTGGCGTATTTCTCCTTGGATTTATCCTGTATGGGACTCTCTGTGCTTCCTGGACTTGATTAACTATTTCCTTTCCCATATTAGGAAGTTTTCAACTATAATCTCTTCAAATATTTTCTCAGTCCCTTTCTTTTTCTCTTCTTCTTCTGGAACCCCTATAATTCGAATGTTGGTGCGTCTAATGTTGTCCCAGAGGTCTCTGAGACTGTCCTCAGTTCTTTTCATTCTTTTTTCTTTATTCTGCTCTTCAGTAGTTATTTCCACTATTTTATCATCCAGGTCACTTATCTGTTCTTCTGCCTCAGTTTTTCTGCTATTGATCCCATCTAGAGTATTTTTCATTTCATTTATTGTGTTGTTCATTGTTGTTTGTTTCACCTTTAGTTCTTCTAGGTCCTTGTTAAATGTTTCTTGCATTTTGTCTATTCTATTTCCAAGATTATGGATCATCTTTACTATCATTATTTTGAACTCTTTTTCAGGTAGACTGCCTATTTCCTCTTCATTTGTTAGGTCTGGTGGGTTTTTATCTTGCTCCTTCATCTGCTGTGTGTTTTTCTGTCTTCTCATTTTGCTTATCTTACTGTGTTTGGGGTCTCCTTTTTGCAGGCTTCAGGTTCGTAGTTCCCGTTGTTTTTGGTGTCTGTCCCCAGTGGTTAAGGTTGGTTCAGTGGGTTGTGTAGGCTTCCTGGTGGAGGGGACTAGTGCCTATGTTCTGGTGGATGAGGCTGGATCTTGTCTTTCTGGTGGGCAGGTCCACATCTGTTGGTGTGTTTTGGGGTGTCTGTGGACTTATTATGATTTTAGGCAGCCTCTCTGCTAATGGGTGGGGTTGTGTTCCTGTCTTGCTAGTTGTATGGCCTAGGATGTCCAGCACTCTAGCTTGCTGGTCGTTGAGTGAAGGTGGGTGCTGGTGTTGAGATGGAGATCTCTGGGAGATTTTCGCCATTTGATATCATGTGGAGCTGGGAGGTGTCTTGTGGACCAGTGTCCTGAAGTTGGCTCTCCCACCTCAAAGGCACAGCACTGACTCCTGTCTGCAGCACCAAGAGCCTTTCATCCACACGGCTCAGAATAAAAGGGAGAAAAAGTAGAAAGAAAGAATTAGTAGTAGAAGAAGAAAGAAAGAAAGAAAGAAAGAGAGAAAGAAATAAAAGGAAAGGAGGGAGGGAGGGAGGGAGGAAGGAAGGAGGGAAGGAAGGAAGAAAAGAAAGAAGATAAAGTAAAATATAATAAAATAAGATAAAATATAATAAAGTTATTAAAATAAAAAAATAATTATTAGAAAAAAAGAAAAAAATTTTTAGAAAAACAAAAACAAACAAACAAACAAAAAATGGACAGAGAGAACCCCAGGACAAATGGTGGAAGGAAAGCTATACAGACAAAATCTCACACAGAAGCATACACATACACACTCACAAAAAGGAAAAGGGGAAAAAATCATAAATCTTGCTCTCAAAGTCCACCTCCTCAATTTGGGATGATTCGTTGTCTACTCATGTATTCCACAGATGCAGGGTACATCAAGTTGATTGTGGAACTTTATTCCTCTGCTTCTGAGGCTGCTGGGAGAGATTTCCATTTTTCTTCGTTGTTCGCACAGCTCCCAGGGCTCAGCTTTGGATTTGGCCCCGCCTCTGCATGTAGGTCACCGGAGGGCGTCTGTTCTTTGCTCAGACAGGACAGGGTTAAAGAAGCCGCTGATTCGCGGGCTCTGGCTCACTCAGGCTGGGGGGAGGGAGAGGGAGGGGTGCGGATGCGGGGCAATCCTGCAGCTGCAGAGGCCGACGTGACGTTGCACCAGCCTGAGGCACGCCGTGCATTCTCACGGGGGAGTTGTCCCTGGATCCCGGGACCCTGGCAGTGGCTGGCTGTACAGGCTCCCCGGAAGGGGGGTGTGGATAGTGACCTGTGCTCGCACACAGGCTTTTTGGTGGCGGCAGCAGCAGCCTTAGTGTCTCCTGCCCGTCTCTGGGGTCCACGCTGTTAGCCGCGGCTCGCGCCCGTCTCTGGAGCTCCTTTAAGTAGTGCTCTTAATCCCCTCTCCTCGCGCACCAGGAAACAAAGAAGGAAGAAAAAGTCTCTTGCCTCTTCGGCAGGTCCAGACTTTTCCCTGGACTCCCTCCCGGGTAGCCGTGGCGCACTAATCCCCTGCAGGCTGTGTTCACGCCGCCAACCTCGGTCCTCTCCCGGCGCTCCGACCGAAGCCCGAGCCTCAACTCCCAGCCCTGCCCGCCCCGGCGGGTGAGCAGACAAGCCTCTCGGGTTGGTGAGTGCCCGTCGGCACCGATCCTCTGTGCGGATACTCTCCGCTTTGCCCTCCTCACCCCTGTTGCTGTGCTCTCCTCAGTGGCTCCGAAACTTCCCCCTCCGCCACCCGCAGTCTCCGCCCACGAAGGGGCTTCCTCGTGTGTGGCAACCATTCCTCCTTCACAGGTCCCTCCCACTGGTGCAGGTCCTTTCCCTATTCTTTTGTCTCTGTTTTTTTTTTTGCCCTACCCACGTACGTGGGGGGGTTTCTTGCCTTTTGGGAGGTCTGAGGTCTTCTGCCAGCATTCAGTAGGTGTTCTGTAGGAGTTGTTCCACGTGTAGATGTATTTCTGGTGTATCTGTGGGGAGGAAGGTGATCTCCCAGTCTTACTCTTCTGCCATCTTCCCGGAAGCCTCGTGTGTTGACTTTGAAAAACAAACCAAGGTTGAAAGTGGGGAAAGTAGTGTTTTAACTGTTTTCAACAAAGAGGAAAGAAGTTTGAACAGAAGTCAACATGTGTTTTGGAAGGCAAGTGTCAGTATACTCCAAATGAAATGTTTTTAGGACCAACTTTCATAGCCACGTGAATCATGCACTTGTTCCAGATCTTACATGGGGTTTCTGAAGCTAGTCTTCAGGTCAGCTGTGAGCCTAGGTAAAGCAATCAACAGCCAATCCTAAAATGCAGCTGGTGACAACAACAGTTATGATCAAGAGGAGGAGCTATAGGGAGTGAAGGTAAGAAATACCAACTTAGTGAACAAAGACAGCTTTGTTTGTTCTGCAAAGGGCAGCAGGACATAGAGTGGATTGTTATACAGTCAAATGAGAGGAGAGACAAAGTTATCTTTATCATAATATGTCCTTGAAAATCTTGAATTATTATTTTTAAAATATTTAAAATTCTTCAAAGATGTGACTAAATTTATATTGACCTAAAATCCTGGTTTGGGGGATAAATGCCTAAGATTAGGTAATGTACTTGTAAATAACCTAAACGTCTTAAAATAAATGCATAATCTTTGATCTAATCCATGAATTGAACTTACTGAAACAATCAGATGAGTTTTCAAAGATGTGAGCATGAGGACTTTTTCACAACATTATTTATAATAGTGAAAAATGGACGCCACAGGAAAATAATTATATAAACTTTGATATAGTTAAACTAGATTTTGACTTATTATGCAGCCTTAAAAATAATGCTATAACTATATGCTAACTTGGAAAGACATCCATGGAATGGTGTGAAGTTTTAAAGAAAAGAGGTATCCAAACTATGCATAGAATATGTTCCCATTTTAGAAAGAAAATATATATTCTAACTAAATATATAATATATATATTCCAGATGTTTCTACATACATAAGAACATTATATATAATGATAACATATATACATATATATATAATGCTTTTTAATATTCTTATATATAAACATCTGGAATGTTACAAGCAAATACTAACAGTGGTTTTAACTAGACTGTTTGATATGGCTTCTTTATTTTCTCTTTAAATATTTCTATATTTTCTGAAAGTTTTTTTTTGGCCCCTAGAAAATAGAAATTTATTTAAAATATTTACTCTGTAAAAAGAAATGGGGTGATTTGACTCCCTGAAACTACTTTGGCATAAAAAAATGGTATTTACTCTCTTTCTAATGTACATATATAAATATTTATAAATATAGGAATATTTATAAATGATATACATTTATACATAATATGTGTTTATATAGTGTGTGTGTTTGGGATCCAGTAGCAAATGTACACATTTCTTTATAAAATGCCATACATGCATAGCTTAGGAAACCTAGAGAGTATACTTTTTCTAATGTGGTTAAATTCCCTTTTGTAAGAAGATTGAGTGACTCTGCATAATGATGTGGTTTTCCGTAGAATTTATGGTCCCTTCCAGGTGGGAAAAAATCACTACCTTAGCCCTGGATCTTTCAGCCTGAACTTTGGAGGGTGGTTGCATAGCAACTGCTGATGTAATGACTAGTGTTGGTTCTCTGGGGGATGATATTGATTTGTACAATAAAACAGTGCATTCAGATCCTTTGCTGGTTATACTAGGATAAAAGAGCTGCATGAGCTGGGACCTTTTAGGAGCCTTTTGAACGAAGACTGAGTGGGATGAAGGACATTTAGTTGGTTTCATTGCAGATGGTGGATTGAATACAGGGCAACTTTGAGCTCTGAAATTCAAGAGTGCAAATCCCTCAAAAAATGCATTATTTCCCTTCTATCCATCAGTATTTACTGATTTCCTACTAGGTGCCAGGCATTGTACTAGTCATTAGGGATGCAATAATTATTCTATGTGGTCTCTACCATCTGGAAGCTCATACTCCAGTGGGGAAGAAAAACACAAAAATTAATAACTTCAACACCTGATGTTAAGTGATGGAAGAATGTGTGGAGAAATTATGGGACACAGAGAAAGGGTATCTAAGGCCACCTGGGGGTCATTCCACAGTCATTTCTTGAGCAGTGATTGTGTGCCTTGGCATTGGATGTACAAAGACGAATGAGACTTGGCTCCTGGCCAAAAGGATTTCACCGTCTACAAGGGAGACAGGAAAAAATTCAATCTAATGCAATGTGGTATATGCTTGGCTAGCACAAGGATTAAAGTATGAGAGCACAGAGGTGGAGATTAATGATGATTAATGCCTATTTAATACTCTACTGTTTGCAGAGCCCTTAAAAATATACATTACCTCATTTGATGTTTATGAAGAGGTAGGATTTATCTCTCTTTTATTGATGAGGAAACTGAGGTTTGGAGATGTTGTGACTTGTCTAAGGTCGGTGTATTAGCAACAAAATACCATTGACTGAGTGGCTTAAACAACAGGCATTTATTTTCTCATGGGTCTGGAGGCCAGAAGTCCCAGATTAAGGTCTGGTAGCGTCAGTTCCTGATGAGAACCCTCTTCCTGGCATGCAGTCTTCTCGCTGTGTCCCCGCAAGGCAGAGAAAGGAATTGAGCTTTTTGGTGTTTCTTCTTATAAGGACACTAATCCTGTTGGACTAAGGCACCACTCCTATGACCTCATTTAATCTTAATTACTTCTTTAGAGGACCCATCTCCAAATATAGTCACACTGGGCTTTAGTGCTTCAACATATGAATTTTGGGAGACACATTTAGTCTACAGACATTTGGGCTGTGAACTTAGGGCTTTAGCCTCCAAATTGTGGGTGTGTGTGTGTACGTTTATATTTTCCACACAACACTAGAGGCATTTTTTTCCAGCACGATGCATCAGTGACTCACATGACACAGGGGACAGAAGGAGCTCTGACACTTTTCTTTTTAATTGAACTGTAGCTGATTTACAATGTTGTGTTAGTTTCCGGTGTACAGAAAAGTGATTCAGATATACATATATAGATACACACATATATGTATACATTTTTTTCTTTTTCAGATTCTTTTAAATTACAGTTTATTACAAGATATTGAATATAGTTCCCTGTGCTCTACTAGTAGGACTTTGTTGTTTATTTTATATACAGTAGTGTGTATCTGTTAGTAAGCTCCTAATTTATCCCTCACCCCCACCTCTCCCTTTGGTAACCATAACTTTGTTTTCTATGTCTGTGAGTCTGTTTCTGTTTGGAAATAAGTTCATTTGTATCATTTTTTTAATATTCCGCATATAAGTGATATCATATAATATTTGTCTTTCTCTGTCTGACTTACTTCACTTAGTATGATAATTTCTAGGTCCATTCGTGTGGCTGCAAATGGCATTATTTCATTCTTTTTTATGGCTGAGTAATATTTCATTATATATGTGTGTGTATATATATGTGTGTATATATATATATATACACACACACACACACACACACACATATATATACACACCACATCTTCTTTACTCATTCATCTGTTGATGGACACTTAGGTTGTTCCCATGTCTTGGCTATTGTAAATAGTGCTGCTATGAACACTGGGATGCATGTATCTTTTTAAATTAATTTTTGTCTTTTCTGGATATATACCCAGCAGTGGGATTGCTGGATCATATAGTGACTCTATTTTTAGTTTTTTAAGGAAGCTCCATACTGTTCTCCATAGTGGCTGCACCAATTTACATTCCCAGCAACAGTGCAGGAGGGTTCCCTTTTCTCCACACCCACTCCAGCCTTTGTTGTTTGTAGATTTTTTGATGATGGCTATTCTGACTGGTGTGAGGTGATACCTCATTATAGTTTTGATTTGTATTTCTTTAATACTTTGTGATGTTGAGCATCTTTTCATGTGCCTGTTGGCCATCTATATGTCTTCTTTGGAGAAATGCCTATTTAGGTTTTCTGCCAAGTTTTTTTTTTTTTTTTTTTTTTTGTGGTACGTGTGCCTCTCACTGTTGTGGCCTCTCCCGTTGCGGAGCATAAGCTCTGGACGCGCAGGCTCAGCGGCCATGGCTCGTGGGCCCAGCCGCTCCGCAGCATACGGGATCTTCCCAGACTGGGGCACGAACCCATGTCCCCTGCATCGGCAGGCAGACTCTCAACCACTGCGCCACCAGGGAAGCCCTGTGCCAAGTTTTTGATTGGATTGTTTATTTTTTTGATATTGAACCATATGAACTGTTGGAATATTTTGGAAATTAGGAGCTCTGACGTTTTGGGTCTCTGTTTATGCTCCCTCCTCCAGCTTGCCTTTAGGACTTACTGAGATATGGTCCTTTCTACAGTGCTCTGGGATTATGCACAGTCCATCCATACTCATTTGGGGCTTGTCAACTAGGAGCCTCTAGTTTTAAGGAAGGGGTGGGGCTAGGGTGGAGACAGAACAGGCTTTGTGAGGACTGGGGCTGGGATGGTGGATAGAGAGCAGGACCTAGAGGCGAATTCTCTTTTACAAGAGGAGGTTGCTTGAGCAGGTTCCCATTGCCCAGTCCAAGATGAGACTATCGCCTGCTCCAGGACAATTTGGAGGAGTAGGAGGGGGTGGTGCAGGTGGGCCAAGGGCAGCAGTGAGGACTACAGGGCTGGGAACGGGCATTTTGTCAACATCGGTAGCTGCTGCTCCATGTTGCATTTCCAGTCCTCTTACCTTCCCCTTCGAAGAGACCAAGTTGCTTCTTCCTACTTGTGTGGGGCTGATGTTGCCCCTTTTGGTCTTCTCCAGCCTTGTGATCTTCAATCTTGGCTACACCTTCAAATTACCAGGGGGACATGTAAATAATCTTTGTAGTCATGGCCCATCTTCAGAGATTCTGATTTCACTGCAGTGGGTTTCTGTCATTTGAAAGCTTCTCAAATGATTTTAATGTGCGGCCAAGGATGAAAATCAGACACATTCCTTCTGTCCCGTTCTGAAGGGTATGGGGCATATACTTTGGTTCCCAAGCTTCTGACAACCTCATCCATTTTGATCCTCTTAAGATCTGGGAGGTAGACAGGTATCGTGACCTTGCAGGTGAAAACCTGAGACTGCCTTTGGCCTGTGAGTTGGGAAGTTTTAGTTGGTAGCCAGGAGGCACAGACAGAAAGACCAATCTTAGTATGAGGAATAAGGAAGGACTGATTTTAAGTTCCTTTGCTGGCTTGGGCAGACACAGTTGCATTCATTTATTCATTGAACAAATATTTACTGAACATCCACTATGTACCAGATGCTGTACCAGGTACTGGGTTAAGAACTACCCATGGCTTGTGGCAGGGGCTGGCGATGGTGGCACAGGGAGAGGGCTACCACCTCCAGGGCCCAGCCTTGGGTAGTGGCTCCTTGGAGAAGTGTGCATTGTCAGAGCATTGTAGAACTAGAAAAGGTAATACCAGCCACAGTTTTCTTTGCCTACATGACATATACTGAAAGAATGAAACAAATTTGTTTTTCCATTTAAAACTAAGCCTAGTTAGAATCTATAATCCTGTTGGGATGAAGGTTTACAAACTGTAGAAAAGGATAATTATGGCAGAGTTGAACTTATGGCACGCTGATCAGGAACAGAGAACACATAGCTTTAGACTCACGTATTCTACTCTGGCGAAACTGACCGCTCTGACACCCACAGACCATCCATCCAGCTCTGTGCAGGGACATTCCACTGAACAAAGCAAGTTGATAGCTCACATTCTGAAGATTTTTCAAATATTATTACTAAGGCATTTCCCATTGTTTTGTTTTAATTCAAGTGGGCTTTTACTTAAGATGTAGAGGTCATAAGTTTTATATCCTTAGGCTTGATTTAAAACCTAGCCATGACAGATAGTAAACAGTGGTCTCATTTTCTTGTAACAATAGTTCATGACATTGTGGTAAGAAACTAAAACTTTGAAGCTGAACATAAGGGAAAGTGTACGGTCTTTGAAATTGAACAGATCCAAATATGAATCCTGATTCTGTCATTTACTTCTTTGGAATCTAGGACAAGTTATTCAACCATTTTGAACCTCTGTTTCTTCATCTTTAAAATGGGAATAGCAATGTGATAAAGTATATATATGCCTCAAATAGTGCCTAGAATGTAATTGGCTTTTATGAATAATCCTTTCTTCTTTTGTGATGACATGATATATTGATTTACACAACCTTAGGGCTCAGTTTTGAGGAGAGGTAGAGCATACAGGTCTTAGCTGACATTCCACCTTGGAAAAGGAGACCACTTAATTTCTACCATGAATTATAAATATCTAAGGAAGATAAACAGCATGTTTCTTATGTGTGTAAATTACATTTGATTTTGTATGTTTGTGAATTGTTGAATGGTAGGCAGACACAATGGCGTATGTTGAAGTAAGAAGAAAAACTATAATACCTGTCAAGAGAGCCTTATATACATGCTAGGCACTTTACATATGTTATCTTACTTTATCCTCACAACAGGAAGTGTTATCTACTCTATTTACAAATAAGGAAACTAAAGAATTGACAGGTACATTGTCTTTCCCCAAGTCACACACCCAGTGGCAGAGTTGGGATTCCAAGCCAAGGGTTGGAAACATTGAAGTAAATCATTGAAGATGTTGGCTGTTATTATCAATAGCATTATTTTTTGACTAAACTCAATCATGAGGTTAGCATTCCAGTATCAATATCCTGGGACTTGCTGAATAAATGAAAAATAGAATCAGTGCCTGCAAGTAGGGAATGCTTAGTTGTCCAAGATGATTATTACTGAATGGGGGCTTAAGCTGAATGAATGGAATAATTTTCTCTAAAGAACTCAGGGCTCTTTGGGCTGGTGGCATTTACAATGTAATGATCACACACTAATAATCTTAATATTTGCCTTATAGTTGATTGACCGGATGAACAATGATTTCCTTAATTGTTTTCCTTTGTTGGACATTTTGGTTGAATGCAAATTTTCTGTATCATCAATTGACTCTTTTGAATGTTTTCCTGAATACTTATTTTGGCTTGTTTAATAGTCTTTACAAGTGTGTCTTTTGGGTGATGTTACAGTGTTTTGACATTTATGTTATAATGACAGAAAAAGGCTTTAAGATTTATAGTAAGGCTAGAATTCATCCAGCGAATATATTGAGTAACAACAGAATACACACTCTGTAATGATAAAAAGTCTTAACGATATTTCTGTAGTCAGCATAAGGATTTCAACAACCGATCTTTATTTATTTATTTTACAAACATAATGTATTTATTTATTTACTTAAACTTTTTTTTTTGGCTGTGCTGTGCAGCATATGGGATCCTAGTTCCTCAGCGAGGGATCAGACCTGTGCCCCTGCATTGGAAGCAGGGAGTCTTAACCACTGGACTGCTGAGGAAGTCCCAACAACTGATTTTTTTTTTTTAACATCTTTATTGGAGTATAATTGCTATACAATATTGTATTAGTTTCTGCTGTATAACAAAGTGAGTCAACTATATGCATACGTATATCCCCATATCCCCTCCCTCATACGTTTCCCTCCCACCCCTCTAGGTGGTCGCAAAGCACTGAGCTGATCTCCCTGTGCCATGCAGCTGCTTCCCACTAGCTATCTATTTTACATTTGGTAGTGTGCATATGTCAATGCTACTCTCTTACTTCGTCCCAGCTTACACTTCCCCCTCCCCTTGTCCTCAACTCCATTCTCTACGTCTGTGTCGTTACTCCTGTCCTGCTCCTAGGTTCATCAGAATCATTTTTTCTTTTTAGATTCCATATATATGTGTTAGCATATGGTATTTGTTTTTCTCTTTCTGACTTATTCACTCTGTATGACAGTCTCTAGGTCCACCCACCTCACTACAAATAACTCGATTTCATTTCCTTTTATGGCTGAGTAATACTCCATTGTATATTTGTGCCACATCTTCTTTATCCATTCACCTGTCGATGGACAATTAAGTTGCTTCCATGCACTGGCTATTGTAAATAGAGGTGCAATGAACATTGTGGTACACGACTCTTTTTGAATTATGGTTTTCTCAGGGTATATGCCCAGTAGTGGGATTGTTGGGTCATATGGTAGTTCTATTTTTAGTTTTTTAAGGAACCTCTATACTGTTCTCCATAGTGACAGTATCAATTTACATTCCCTCCAACAGTGCAAGAGGGTTCCCTTTTCTCCACACCCTCTCCAGTATTTATTGTTTGTAGATTTTTTGATGATGGCCGTTCTGACCAGTGTGAGGTGATACCTCATTGTAGTTTTGATTTGCATTTCTCTAATAATTAGTAATGTTGAGCATCGTTTCAAGTGTTTGTTGGCAATCTGTATATCTTCTTTGGAGAAATGTCTATTTAGGTCTTTGGCCCATTTTTGGATTGGGTTGTTTGTTTTTTTGATATTGAGCTGCATGAGCTGCTTGTATATTTTGGAGATTAATCCTTTGTCAGTTGCTTCATTTGCAAATATTTTGTCCCACTCTGAGGGTTGTCTTTTCATCTTGTTTATAGTTTCCTTAGCTGTGCAAAAGCTTTAAAGTTTAATTAGGTCCCATTTGTTTATTTTTGTTTTTATTTCCATTTCTCTAGGAGGTGGGTCAAAAAGGATCTTGCTGTGATTTATGTCATAGAGTGTTCTGCCTATCTTTTCCTCTAAGAGTTTGATAGTGTCTGGCCTTACATTTAGGTCTTTAATCCATTTTGAGTTTATTTTTATGTATGGTGTTAGGGAGTGTTCTAATTTCATTCTTTTACATGTAGCTGTCCAGTTTTCCCAGCACCACTTATTGAAGAGGCTGTTTTTCTCCATTGTGTATTCTTGCCTCCTTTTTCAAAGATAAGGTGACCATATGTGCGTGGGTTTATCTCTATGCTTTCTATCCTGTTCCATTGATCTATCTTTCTGTTTTTGTGCCAGTACCGTACTGTCTTGATTACTGTAGCTTTGTAGTATAGTCTGAAGTCAGGGAGCCTGATTCCTCCAGCTCTGTTTTTCTTTCTCAAGATTGCTTTGGCTATTCGGGGTCTTTTGTGTTTCCATACAAAATGTGAAATGTTTTGTTCTAGTTCTGTGAAAAATGCCAGTGGTAGTTTGATAGGGATTGCATTGAATCTGTAGATTGCTTTGGGTAGTAGAGTCATTTTCACAGTGTTGATTCTTCCAATCCAAGAACATGGTATATCTCTCCATCTGTTTGTATCATCTTTAATTTCTTTCATCAGTGTCTTATAGTTTTCTGAATACAGGTCTTTTGTCTCCTTAGGTAGGTTTTTTCCTAGGTATTCTATTCTTTTTGTTGCAATGGTAAATGGGAGTGTTTTCTTGATTTCACTTTCAGATTTTTCATCATTAGTGTATAGGAATGCCAGAGATTTCTGTGCATTAATTTTGTATCCTGGTACTTTACCAAATTCATTGATTAGCTCTAGTAGTTTTCTGGTAGCATCTTTAGGATTCTCTATGTATAGTATCTTGTCATCTGGAAAGAGTGACAGCTTTACTTCTTCTTTTCCGATTTGGATTCCTTTTATTTCTTTTTCTTCTCTGATTGCTGTGGCTATAACTTCCAGAACTATGTTGAATAATAGTGGTGAGAGTGGGCAACCTTGTCCTGTTCCTGATCTTAGAGGAAATGGTATCAGTTTTTCACCATTGAGAACGATGTTGACTGTGGGTTTGTTATATATGACCTTTATTACGTTGAGGTAGGTTCCCTCTTTGCCTACTTTCTGGAGAGTTTTTATCATAAATCGGTGTTGAATTTTGTCGAAAGCTTTCTCTGCATCTACTGAGATGATCACATGGTTTTTATCCTTCAATTTGTTAATATGGTGTATTACATTGATTGATTTGCGTATATTGAAGAATTCTTGCATTCCTTGGATAAACCCCCTTGATCATGGTGTATGATCCTTTTAATGTGCTGTTGGATTCTGTTTGCTAGTATTTTTTTGAGGATTTTTGCATCTATATTCATCAGTGATATTGGCCTGTAGTTTTCTTTCTTTGTGACATCTTTGTCTGGTTTTGGTATCAGGGTGATGGTGGCCTTGTAGAATGAGTTTGGGAGTGTTCCTCCCTGTGCTGTATTTTGGAAGAGTTTGAGGAGGATAGGTGTTAGCTCTTCTCTAAATGTTTGATAGAATTCACCTGTGTAGCCGTCTGGTCCTGGGCTTTTGTTTGTTAGAAGATTTTTAATCACAGTCTCAATTTCAGTGCTTGTGATTGGTCTCTTTATATTTTCTATTTCTTCCTCATTCAGCCTTGGAAGGTTGTGAATTTCTAAGAATTTGTCCATTTCTTCCAGGTTGTCCATTTTATTGGCATAGAGTTGCTTGTAGTAATCTCTCATGATCCTTTGTATTTCTGCAGTGTCAGTTGTTACTTCTCCTTTTTCATTTCTAATTCTCTTGAATTGAGTCTTGTCCCTTTTTTTCTTGATGAGTCTGGCTAATGGTTTATCAATTTTGTTTATCTTCTCAAAGAACCAGCTTTTAGTTTTATTGATCTTTGCTATTGTTTCCTTTATTTCTTTTTCATTTATTTCTGATCTGATCTTTATGATTTCTTTCCTTCTGCTAACTTTGGGGTATTTTTGTTCTTCTTTCTCTAATTGTTTAGGTGTAAGTTTAGGTTGTTTATTTGAGATGTTTCTTCTTTCTTGAGGTAGGATTGTATTGCTATACACTTCCCTCTTAGAACTGCTTTTGCTGCATCCCATAGGTTTTGGGTCTTTGTGTTTTCATTGTCATTTGTTTCTAGGTATTTTTTAATTTCCTCTTTGATTTCTTGGTTATTTAGTAGCATATTGTTTAGCCTCCATATGTTTGTATTTTTTTTTAGTTTTTTTCCTGTAGTTGATATCTAGTTTCATAGCATTGTGGTCAGAAAAGATACTTGATATGCTTTCAGTTTTCTTAAATATACCAAGGCTTGATTTGTGACTCAAGATATGAGCTATCCTGGAGAAAGTTCCATGAGCACTTGAGAAGAAAATTTATTCTGTTGTTTTTGGATGGAATGTTCTGTAAATGTCAATTAAGTCCATCTGTTTAATGTGGCATTTAAAGCTTGTGTTTCCTTATTTATTTTCATTTTGGATGATCTGTCAATTGGTGAAACTGTGGTGATAAAGTCGCCCCCTATTATTGTGTTAGTGTTGATTTCCCTTTTATGGCTGTTAGCATACAGGTGACAGCATATAGCTGTCGCCTTATGTATTGAGGTGCTCCTATGTTGGGTGCAGACATATTTACAATTTTTATATCTTCTTGTTGGATTGATCCCTTGATCATTATGTAGCGTGCTTCTTTGTCTCTTGTAGCAGTCTTTATTTTAAAGTCTGTTTTGTTTGATATGAGAATTGCTACTCCAGCTTCCTTTTGATTTCTATTTGCATGGAATATCTTTCTCCATCCCCTCACTTTCAGTCTGTATGTGTCCCTAGGTCTGAAGTGGGTCTCTTGTAGACACTGTATGTACGGATCTTGTTTCTGTATCCATTCAGCCAGTCTGTGTCTTCTGGTTGGAGCATCTAATCCATTTACAATTAAGTTAATTATCAATATGTATGTCCCTATTACCATTTTCTTAGTTGTTTTGGGTTTGTTTGTGTAGGTCTTTTCCTTCTCTTGTGTTTCCTTTCTAAAGGAGTTCCTTTATAATTTGTTGTAAAGTTGGTTTGGTGGTGCTGAATTATCTTAACTTTTGCTTATCTGTAAAGGTTTTATTTTCTCCATCCAATCTGAATGAGATCCTTGCTGAGTAGAGTAATCTTGGTTGTAGATTCTTCCCTTTCAGCACTTCAAATATGTCCTGTCATTCCCTTCTGTTTTGCAGAGTTTCTGCTGAAAAATCAGCTGTAAACCTTATGGGGATTCCCTTGTATGTTATTAGTTGTTTTTCCCTTGCTGCTTTTAATATTTTTTCTTTGTATTTAATTTTTGATAGTTTGATTAATATGTGTCTCCGTGTGTTTCTCTTTGGGTTTACCCTATATGGTGCTCTCTGTGCTTCCTGGACTTGATTGACTATTTCCTTTCCCATGTTAGGGAAGTTTTCCACTATAATCTCTTCAAATATTTTCTCTGACCCTTTCTTTCTGTCTTCTTTTTCTGGGACCCCTATAATTCGAATGTTGGTGCATTTAACGTTTTCCCAGAAGTCTCTGAAACTGTCCTCAATTCTTTTCATTCTTTTTTATTTATTCTGCTCCCTGGCTGTTATTTCCACCATTTGATCTTCCAGGTAACTTATCCGTTCTTCTGCCTCAGTTATTCTGTTATTGATTCCTTCTAGAGTATTTTTAATTTCAGTAATCATGTTGTTCATCACTGTTTGTTTGCTCTTTAGTTCTTCTAGATTCTTGTTAAATGTTTCTCCATTCTATTTCCAAGATTTTGGATCATCTTTACTATCATTACTCTGAATTCTTTTTCAGGTCGGTTGCCTATTTTGTCTTCATTTATTTGGTCTTTTAGGTTTTTACCTTGCTCCTTCATCTGTAACAAATTTTTTTGTTGTTTCTTTCTTTTTTTTTTTTTTTGCTGGGTGGTGCTGTATTCTTGTCTTACTGGTTGTTTGGCCTCAGATATCCAGCACTGGAGTTTGCAGGCAGTTGGATAGAGCTGGGTCTTGATGCTGAAATGAGGACCTCCGGGAGGCCTCACTCTGATTGATATTCCCTGGGGTCTGAGGTTCTCTGTTAGTCCAGCAGTTTGGACTCGGAGCTCCCACCACAGGAGCTCAGGCCTGACCTTTGGCCTGGGAACAAAGATCCTGCGAGCCTTATGGCATGGTTTAAAAAAAAAAAAAAAAAAAGGAAGAAAGAAAGAAAAAAGGAGCAGTACAATATCAAAAAATAAAATAAAATTAGAAAGATAAAAAATATATTAGGAAAAATAAAAGTATAATTGAAACAATTGCAACAAGGTAAAATAGAACCACAACAGAAAAAAGAAAAGTAAAGGGGAGTGGGAAACAAGCCAAAGGAGAGATCACTAACAAAGTATAAAGAATAAAATAAAATTAGAAAACTAAAAGATTTTTTAGGAAAAATAAAAATACAAAAGGATCAGCAACAATGAATCAACAAGGTAAGACAGAACCGCAATCTAAGAGAGGAAAAAAGACAAGAAAAAAAAGAAAAGCCTTGGCCATGGTGGTGGAGTTTAGGTGGGGTGTGGAACTTAGGCAGGGGTGGGGTTTAGATTGGGATGGGACCTAGGCAGGTGGGGGGGTGACATTTGAACATGGGTCAGGACCTAGGTGGGGTGACGTTCAGGCATGGGGTGGGGCCTCTGCTTAGGACCTGCGTGGAAGGGGAGAGGCAGCAGGTGGAAAGGAGGGCCTCTGGAGTGTGGGGTTCCGGAGTTTGGAGATAGGGCCCTGAGTGAGGGTGTGTGGGTGGGGTTTAGGCCCAGCGCATTGGAGGGGGTCTCCGAGTGTAGGGGTGGGGCCCTGGGTGGGGGTGTAGGGGCAGGGCTCGGGTTCTGAGTGGCAGGAGGGAGGCTCCAAGGGCAGAGGATTAGGCCCGAGCCCAGCAGGCTCCCTGGTGCCTAAGTGGACAGGGAAGGCACTGGCCACATCCCCTTCCGTTCCTTCTCGCTCCTCCCCCACCGTCTCCCCCAGGGTCTCCCCTGTCACTGCTGGACTCCTAACCGTGGCTGGGTCCCGCTGGGCATAGGAACTCCTCCCTTCCCTCAGCCACCCCTCAGGGGTGCCGGTCCCAGAGGTCCAGACTTGACTTTTGCTCCCCCTTCCCTCCCTCCCACTCCTCAGGACCCGTGTGGCTGGAGGGGGTCTCAGGGGGCAGAGGATCAGGCCCGGGATCTCAGAAGGTTCCTGGGGGCCCAACTGGGCAGGGGAAACCTGGCCATTCTCCCTTTAGATCCTCTGCACTCCCAGTGGTTCCCCAATTTTCCCCCTCGGCGTGGGATCCCTTTCCCTCCCCCAGCCGCCTCTCAGGGGCGCCAGTCCCGTCCTGCCTCCACTTCTCCCCCTTCACTCCCCCCACGCCCCACATCCTTCCCAGTTTCTGGGGGGTCCTCCAGTTTCCTTAGGTGTCCGTGGTCCCCCACCAGTACCTGGTAGGTGCCCTAGTTGTGAGGAGACGCGAATTCCACGTCCTCCTCGTATGCCACTTTGACTCCGCCCCTCTCAACAACTGATCTTTAGTATACATGAGCTTAATTCCTATTAAGAGCAGAAAGCTTGGATTCCTTTCAGGTCTCCATTCATACTTATCTTCAATAATTTAATCTTTTTCTGAGTATCAGCCTGTAGTTGGTTATGTTTTCTCCATTTATATGCATTTATCCAGGTCAAGATGTGGTTAGAGTGATGACATACAGAGGAAATTCAGGACTCTTGACCCAGCGCCAGAGGCCTGAATAAACATTCCTGTGTCTGAGATTTTGGGGTTGGAGAAGGTCTTTGGACCTGTCCCCTCAAAATGTCAGGAGTTTACTGCATTTCCTAAAAAGGATGGTGCCTAGAAAATGTAGCCTTTGGTGATTAAAAAAACAAAACAAAGCATAGTGGTCATTACGTACACATTTGAAGTATCTGGTTCTTTTAAAATTAGGCAGATGATATTAAAAGGTTGTTGCTGGTGTTGATGAAGAAGAGAGTGCTTTGTGAGAAGGAGCTTAGTAAGTGTCCTTTACTGAGGCAAGCAAACAAAACCCCCAAACGCAATATATGTACTATTAAAAGCACAGCAACACAAAATCCACAGGGCTTCACAAAAACGCAAACAAAAACAAACTCCAGCCCTCCTGGTTTACATAATTCCAGAAAAGATGCAGTAAGGATATTAATTGGCTGCATGAAATGTCTAGAGCCAAGAGGAGCTGACAGGGTCAAACCTCCATGGGTCTTCACATTTTTGTTTTCCCATCAGATTTTATCTCTTGTCTCAAGCAGTAGGATCTGGCAAGAGGGATAGAAAAGACCCTGTGATTCAACTTTCGGAAGAGCTGAGGGAAGAAGCAAGGCCAATGCCTCTCTGTTAACAATCCTCTGTGCTTAGACCACAGTGTGAGAATTTGGAGGCGTGAGGGCAGGAGGAGGCTGCAGCAGGAATCTTGGCCTGAAATCAATTTTAGGGAGTTTTGCATAAAGTTACTTACTTTTGGAAGATAATATTAGCTCGCTTATTTCCTATGGAAACTGGAAAATAAACACCCAGTTTAAAATAAACACATGCACATACTTAATTTCTATTTGTACCCTTTCCTCAACTAGTGAGGAAGAAAGATGTGTGTGTGTGTGTGTGTGTGTCTATCTGTCTGTCTGTGGCTACATTTTTGGTTTGCTTCAAGTTCTTTCACTGTGGCTGCCAAGCAGACATGAATGGATGGATTTTGATCAGCATAAAGGCAGTTGGCCCATAACCTGCCATGATGGGACTTATGCCTACCAGTGCGTAGGCCTCCCTGAAGCTCAGCTTGTTTGTCAACATGCCGATGCAGCAAGATGGATGTGTTTTGAGGTGGAATTATTTTTCAAAGTCTGTTTAGGCCAGTTCCTGGTTTAGTGCCAGGTCTTACATAATACTGTATGTAATGAACCTTCACTGAGAAAGAAACAACAGGCCCATGTTTCTGAAGGGCCCTTCAACCTAGGGCAATCCTGCTTGCCCATTTACTTTTGGTAAAATTCTTTTTCCAGTAGCCTCCAAGGGAGTCCAGGGTGCAGAAAAGAGAAATGTGTTGTGCTTGTGGGTTTAGCAGTTTATCTGTCACCACTCCTATGAAAGAGCCAGGCTGTCTCACTGGTGATTAATTCAATGCCACTCTTCTCGGGTAACAGGGCATCATTTACTGCATATGTTTTGCCAGGCTCTGAAGTAAAAGGTGTGCTGATTTCTATATTGGAGCAGTGAGTCTGAAGGGAGGGGAATAGTTCTAGGTTTATTAAAAAGAATGATGATACCACACCTCCTCCTTCCATTGATTTTGAGCACTGTGTCAAGTGTGGTGTTGCTGGGGGTATTGTACCAGTTACTTATTCTGCATATCAGATCACACCACAGTTTCTGTGGGTCAGAAATTTGGGAAGAGCTATGATAGGTTGTTCTGGCATGGGGTCTCTCCAGGGGTGTAGTTAAGTGATGGCTGGAGCTGGAACAGCAGGTGCCTGTAGGAGCTAGGGTCTGGCTGGGGATCTTTCTCTCTCGCTTCATGTAGTCTCAGAGCTTCTCCATATGGTCTCTCCACTTGGGATAAGTTGGACTTCCTCACAGCATGGTGGCCTCAGGGAGTTGGAATGTTACATGGTCGATCAGGGTTCTAATACTATTTTGCTCCAGTGAGTCAGGGGGAGGTTATGTCACCCTTACTAACTAAGCTTTGAAAGGCATGCAGTGGCACTTCTGCTGCATTTCCGTTGGTTCTAAGCACATCTAAGTGTACTTAGAAGTAAGGGGAGGGAACACAGACCCCATTTTTTGATGGGAAGAATATCAAGGTCATATTGTAGTATAGCCTGTGGGATGCTGCTGTTTTTGGAAAATACAATTTGTCATAGGTACAGCGCTGCTCAAGACAAAAGGATCACAAGAAGGACAGTCCAAGTGGAAATAGGCCTTTTAGGAAGCTCTGTGCTCTTGAAATCTTGTATACCAGTTTGAATGGTAAAATATACATTGGTCATTCTGTGAAATCTGATTTCTTTTGTATATAAAATGCCTCATTGAGGTATAATTTATATCAATAAAATGCACACATTTAAAGTGTACAGCTCAATAAACTTTGACAAATGTATGCAACTGCGACAACCACTCCAATCAAGACACAGAATATTTCTATTACTCTCCAAATTCTGTGCTCCTTTGCACTAACTCCCTGTCATTCTTGACCTCTGGCAACCATTGATCTGCTTTCAGTTATTATTGATTAGTTTTGCCTGATCTAGATTTTCATGGAATCTTACAGTGTGTACTCTTTCGTTGGCATATTTTTGAGATTCATCCATTGTTGTATGTATCAACGTTATTGTTGAGCAGAATTCCACTGTATGTATATACTACAATTTGTTTATCGATTTTCCAGTTTGTAGACATTTGGGTTGTTTATAGTTTCTGGCTATTATGACTAAAGTTGCTATAACTATTCATGTACAAATTTTTGTGGAGTCATACATTTTCATTTCTCTTAGATAAATATCTAGGAGTGGGATTGCTGGGTCATAAAAGACATTCATATGTTGAGCTTTATAACTGTTATTCTGTTTTCCAGAGTGGCTGTTCCATTCTGCATTCCCAGCAATAATATATGAGAGTTCTGGGAGCCTCAAATTCTCACCAAACTTGAAGGTGTCCGTCTTTATTTTTAGATAATTCAATGGTGTGTAGAGGTTTAAAGTGCATTTTCCTGATGATCAAAGATGTTGAGCATTATTTCATGCATTTACTGGACATTTGTATATCTTCTTTTGTGAAGTGTCTGTTCAAATCTTCTGCCCATTAATATTATTTTGGTCTTCTTCCTGTCTAATTGTAAGAGTTCTTTAAATATTCTCGACAAAAGACCTTTATTAGGTATGTGTATTAGGAATATTTTCTAAAAGTCGGTGGATTGCCTTTTTTTTCTTTAAGATTTAGAAAGACCTTTTTTTGTTTTTTTTTTTTGTGTGTGGTACGCGGGCCTTTCACTGTTGTGGCGTCTCCTGTTGCGGAGCACAGGCTCCGGACGTGCAGGCTCAGCGGCCATGGCTCACGGGCCCAGCCATTCCGCGGCATGTGGGATCTTCCCGGACCGGGGCACAAACCTGTGTCCCCTGCATCGGCAGGCGGACTCTCAACCACTGCGCCAGCAGGGAAACCCTATTTTATTTTTTTAAACATCTTTATTGGAATATATTTGCTTTACAGTGTTGTGTTAGTTTTTGCTGTATAACAAAGTGAATCAGCTATATGCATACATATATCCCCATATCCCCTCCCTCTTGCATCTCCCTCCCACCCTCCCTATCCCACCCCTCTAGGAGGTCACAAAGCACTGAGCTGATCTCCCTGTGCTATGAGGCTGCTTCACACTAGCTATCCATTTTACATTAGGTAGTGTGCATACGCCAATGCTACTCTCTCACTACGTCCCAGTTTACCCTTCCCCCTCCCTGAGTCCTCAAGTCCATTCTCTACGTCTGTGTCTTTATTCCTGTCCTGCCCTAGGTTCATCGGAACCATTTTTTTTTTTTGTTTTTTAGATTCCATATATATGTGTTAGCATATGGTATTTGGTTTTCTCTTTCTGACTTCACTCTGTATGACAGAGTGAATATCTCTTGTACTCACTACAAATAACTCACAAATAATTTCATTTCTTCATATGGCTGAATAATATTCCATTGCATATATGTGCCACATCTTCTTTATCCATTCATCTGTCGATGGACACTTAGGTTGCTTCCATGTCCTGGCTATTGTAAATAGTGCTGCAATGAACATTGTGGTACATGACTCTTTTTGAATTATGGTTTTCTCAGGGTACACGCGCAGTAGTGGGATTGCTGGGTCATATGGTAGTTCTATATTTAGTGCTTTAAGGAACCTCCATACTGTTCTTCATAGCGGCAGTATCAGTTTACATTCCCACCAACAACGCAGAAGGGTTCCCTTTTCTCCACACCCTCTCCAGCATTTATTGTTTGTAGATTTTTTGATTATGGTCATTCTGACTGGTGTGAGGTGATACCTCATTGTAGTTTTGATTTGCGTTTCTCTAATGATTAGTGATGTTGAGCATCCTTTCATGTGTTTGTTGGCAATCTGTATATCTTCTTTGGAAAAATGTCTGTTTAGGTCTTCTGCCCATTTTTGGATTGGGTTTTTTGTTTTTTTGATATTGAGCTGCATGAGCTGCTTGTATGTTTTGGAGGTTAGTCCTTTGTCAATTGCTTTGTTTGCAAATATTTTCTCCCGTTCTGAGGGTTGTTTTTTCATCTTGTTTATGGTTTCCTTTGCTGTGCAAAAGGTTTTAAGTTTCATTAGGTCTCATTTGTTTATTTTTATTTTTCTTTCCATTTCTCTAGGAGGTGGGTCAGAAAGGATCTTGCTGTGATGTATGTCATAGAGTGTTCTGCCTATGTTTTCCTCTAAGAGTTTGATAGTGTCTGGCCTTACATTTAGGTCTTTAATCCATTTTGAGTTTATTTTTGTGTATGGTGTTAGGAAGTGTTCTAATTTCATTCTTTTACATGTAGCTGTCCAGTTGTCCCAGCACCACTTATTGAAGAGGCTGTCTTTTCTCCATTGTATATTCTTGCATCCTTTATCAAAGATAAGGTGACCATATGTGCGTGGATTTATCTCTGGGCCTTGTATCCTGTTCCATTGATCTATCTTTCTGTTTGTGTGCCAGTACCATACTGTCTTGATTAATGTAGCTTTGTAGTATAGTCTGAAGTCAGGGAGCCTGATTCTCCAGCTCCGTTTTTCGTTCTCAAGATTGATTTGGCTATTTGGGGTCTTTTGTGTTTCCATACAAATTGTGAAATTTTTTGTTCTAGTTCTGTGTAAAATACCAGTGGTAGTTTGATAGGGATTGCATTGAATCTGTAGATTGCTTTGGGTAGTATACTGATTTTCACAATGTTGATTCTTCCAATCCAAGAACATGGTATATCTCTCCATCTGTTTACATCATCTTTAATTTCTTTCATCAGTGTCTTATAGTTTTCTGCATACAGGATTTTTTTCTCCTTAGGTAGGTTTATTCCTAGATATTTTATTCTTTTCGTTGCAATGGTAAATGGGAGTGTTTCCTTAATTTCTTTTTTAGATTTTTCATCATTAGTGTATAAGAATGCAAGAGATTTCTGTACACCAATTTTGTATCCTGCTACTCTACCAAATTCATTGATTAGCTCTAGCAGTTTTCTGGTAGCATCTTTAGGGGATTGTCTTTTTATTCTTTAATGGTGTTTTTGGACTAGAAGTCTTCAGTCTTGATTAAGTTTAATTTATAATTTTTTCTTTTATGTTTTGTGCTTCTAATTTGCTCTATCTAAAAATATTTTTACCTATCCCATGGTCACAAAGATTTTCTCTCATGTATTTTTCTAGAAGTCTTTAGTTTTAGCTTTTATCTGTGATCAATTTTGAGTTAATTTTTGTGTATTACATGAGGTAAGGGTCAAGGTTTATTTTTAAAATATGATATCTGATTTTTCTAGAACTATGTTGGAAACACTATCCTTTACTTATTGAATTGCCTCTGTTGAAAATCATTTGATTATGTCTGGTTCTGTTTCTGAACTGTCTATTCTGTTCCATTTATTTATATGCCTTTTATGTAAATGCCACACTGTCTCCATTTCTATAACTTTATAGACAGTCTCAAATTCAGATAGTTTAAGTTTTCCAAGTTTGTGATTCCCTTTCAAAATTTGTTTGACTATTCTAGGTCTTTTGCATTACATCACTATGTTTTAATAATAGCCTATTAATTTCTTTAAAAAAGCTTCCTGGGATTTTGATTGGAATTGCATAGAATATATAGATCAATTCAGGGAAAGTTGACCTATGTACAATGCATTTTGAAGAATTGAAAGCCATATTAAGCATATTCTCTGATCACAATGGAAATAAATTGTAGATAAATAACAAAAATATGGCTTGAGGATCCCCACATTTTTTTGAAATTTTGTAAAACATATCCATATAAGCCCTGGGTCAAAGAAGAAATCACAAGGGAAATTTGCAAATGTTTTAAACTGAATGATAAAACACACATGTCAAAATGTATAGAATGTGGCCACAGCAGTGCTTAAAGGGATACAGCTTTATATGCTTACATAAGGTAGGATAAGCTTTAAAATAAATAATATAGGATCCTATTCAAGAAGCTAAATTAAGCCCTAAGTGAATAGAAGAAATCAAAAACAAAGAGTGGATATCAGTGAAATAGAAAACAGAAAAGCAATAGAGAAGTCCCCCTCACTCCCAGTTGTGTCACTCACTCTGGGGGAGTTCAGCTGTCACATTGTTAAGAAGAGGCCCAGGTGGTGAGGAACTGAAGGTACACTTTCAGATGACTGAAGCCCTAGCCCGTGTCTTTATTGCAACCTCATACTAGAGCCTGCGCCAAAACCACTGCTAAGCTATTCCTAGATTCCTAATCCACAGTGACTGTGTGAGATAATAAGTATTTGTTGTTTTAAGATGATTTAGCAAGATCCTTTTTGACCCACCTCCTAGAGGAATGGAAATAAAAACAAAAATAAACAAATGGGACCTAATGAAACTCAAAAGCTTTTGCACAGCAAAGGAAACTATGAACAAGACAAAAAGACAACCCTCAGAATGGGAGAAAATATTTGCAAACGAAGCAACTGACAAAGGATTAATCTCCAAAATATACAAGCAGTTCATGCAGCTCAATATCAAAAAAACAAAAATCCCAATCCAAAAATGGGCAGAAGACCTAAACAGACATTTCTCCAAAGAAGACATACAGATTGCCAGCAAACACATGAAAGGATGTGCAACATCATTAATCACTAGAGAAATGCAAATCAAAACTACAATGAGGTATCACCTCACTCCGGTCAGAATGACCATCATCAAAAAATCTACAAACAATAAATGCTGGAGAGGGTTTGGAGAATAGGGAACCCTTCTGCATTGTTGGTGGGAATGTAAACTGATACCGCCACTATGAAGAACAATATGGATGTTGCTTAAAAAACTAGAACTACCATATGACCCAGCAATCCCACTACTGGGCATATAGCCTGAGAAAACCATAATTCAAAAAGAGTCATGTACCACATTGTTCATTGCAGCTCTATTTACAATAGCCAGGACATGGAAGCAACCTAAGTGTCCATCGACAGATGAATGGATAAAGAAGATGTGGCACATATATACAATGGAATATTACTCAACCATAAAAAGAAACAAAATTGAGTTATTTGTAGTGAGGTGGATGGACCTAGAGCCTGACATACTGAGTGAAGTAAGTCAGAAAGAGAAAAATAAATACAGTATGTTAGCACATATATATGGAATCTAAAAAATGAAAGAAAGAAATGGTTGTGAAGAACCTAGGGGCAGGACAGGAATAATGACGCAGATGTAGAGAATGGACTTGAGGACATGGGGAGGGGGAAGAGTCAGCTGGGATGAAGTGAGAGAGTGGCATGGACATATATACAGTACCAAATGTAAAATAGCTAGCTAGTGGGAAGCAGCCACATAGCACAGGGAAATTGGTTTGGTGCTTTGTGACCACCAAGGGGGGTGGAATAGGGAAGGTGGGAGGGAGATGAAAGAGGGAGGAGATATGTGGATGTATGTGTATGTATAGCTGGTTCACTTTGTTATAAAGCAGAAACTAACACATCATTGTAAAGCAATTATACTCCAATAAAGATGTTGAAAAAAAATAGACAACATTAATGGAATCAAAGCTGTTTTTTTTGAAAAGATTTATGATCATCTAGCTAGAGTTATCAAGAAAAAAATTTCAAATTATCAACATGAGGAATGATATGACATCAGTACAGATCCCACAGAAATTAAAAAGATAAAAGAATATTATATGCTGTTATATATTACTTTATACCAATAAATTGAACAACCTAAGTGAAATAGAAAAATATTTTGAAAGGCATAAATGACACAAACTGGCATAGAAAAAAATTTAAAATCTGAATACCTCTCATTCTTTTAAAGACATTAAATTTGGAATTTAAAAACTTTTCCCAAAGAAATCTCCAGGCCTGTCTGGTGTCAATGGTAAATTCTAGCATATGTTTAAAGAAGAAATAATATCAACTTCACACAAAGTATTTCCGAAAACAGGTGAAGAGAGAAGTATTACCCTGATACTAAAATCAGACAAAGATAATACATACTGATAGCCTTCATTAACATATATGCAATAAACAGTAAAATATTACAAAATAGAATCCAGCAATATAGAAAAAGATAATACATCGTAACTAAATGGGAATTATCTCAGGAATGCAAGTTGGTTTACCCTTAGAAAATAATGAATGCAATACAGTGTATCAATGAAGTCAAGGAGAAAAACTGTATAACCATCCTGATAGATGGTGAAAAAGTATTGGAGAAATTCAGCAACCATACACATGTATTTTTTAAGTTCCTCAGCAAACTAGGAGTAGAGGGAACTTCCTCAACACAATAAAAGGCATCTACAAAAAAAAAAAACTACAGCTAATGTTATGTTTAATGCCAGACTGAATGTTTTCACCCTAATACTGGGGATAAGGCAAGGATGTATGATCTCATCACTTCCATTCAGTGTTGTAGATCCTTGCCAGCTCAATAAGGCAATAAAAAGATAATTAAAGGCCTACAGATTGGAAAGGAAAAAGTAAAAGTTACTTTATTCACAGATGACATGATTGTACGTATTGAAAATCCTAAAGAATCTATGATAAAAACCATTATAACTAATAGATGAATATAGCAAGATTACAAGATACAAGATTAATATTTAAAAAACCATTTGCTATTCTGTATACTAGGACAATGAAGAATTGCAAAATAAAACTCTAAAGCAGTGCCATTCAAATAGTATCAAAAAACATAAAATATTCATAAATTTAAGAAAAATATCTAAGACCTCTACAATAAAAATTACTATTTCAGAGACAAATTTTTAAAGCCCTAAATAAATAGAGAGATATACGGGTTCATGGATCAAAAAACTTAATTTTTGTAAATAGATCACTTTTCCCTGAATTATCTATAAGATTTTAAAATGAATCTATAGATTCAAAATCTTAGGAAGCTTTTTAAAAGAAATTGATGGATATTTAAAAATCTTATAGTGCTATAAAGCAAAGGACCTAGAATAGGTGCTGAAAACTAGATATAGATGCTAAAACTATAAAACTTCTACATGTATTATAGATCTCACAGTACACTGTTATCATTTTTGTTTTAAACTGTATGTTAACTTTTGAAGAAATTTTAAAATGAAATAAACTTCTTCTTTTTTTTTTTTTTTTTTTTGTGGTATGCGGGCCTCTCACTGTTGTGGCCTCTCCCGTTGCGGAGCACAGGCTCCGGACACGCAGGCTCAGCGGCCATGGCTCACAGGCTCAGCCGCTCCGCGGCATGTGGGATCTTCCCGGACCTGGGCACGAACCCATGTCCCCTGCATTGGCAGGCGGACTCTCAACCACTGCGTCACCAGGGAAGCCCTAAAAATGAAATAAACTTCTTTTGTATTTATTTGTCTACTTAGCATTTTTGGACTTTTTTTCTTCCTTTTGTAGATCTGAATTTCCTTCTGTTATCATTTTCCTTCAACCTGAAAAACTCCCTTTTACATTTATTGTAGTTTAGGTCTGCTGATCATAAATTCTCTCAATCTTTGTTGAAAATGTCTTCATTTTATTTTGAACAATATTTTTGATGGATATAGAATTCTAGATTTACTTTTTTTTTTTCTTCCTTTTGGTACTTTAAAAAAATGTCATTCAATTGTCTTTGGCTTATTTTGTTTCTGATATGAAGTCAGTGATTTTCTTATTTTTGTTATTCTATATCAAGTGTGTGTCTTTTTTCCTCTGGTTACGTTTAATATTTCCTCTCTGTTTCTAGTTTTCAGAAATTTAAATATGACGTGCCTTAATGTGTTTTTCTTTGTGTTTACACTGTGTAAGCTGTATTGCTATTCTTGGACCTGTAAGCTTATATTTTTCATTAAATTTTGAAAAATTTTGGCCATTATTTCATATAGTTTCTATTTTTATGTCTCCAAGTTCACTGATCTTTTCTAGTGTAATCTGCTATTAATCTCATTTGGTAAATTTTCATTTCAGATAATATATTTTTCAGCTCCAAAAATTCCATTTGTGTTCTCTTTTATTTCTTCAATTTCTCTGTTTTTTTTGTTTATATTTTCTTTGAAATCTTTGAACATATGTATAATATCACTTTAAAAATCGTGAATACTGTCATCTCTGTAATTTCTGTGTGTGTTTCTATTGGCTAACTCCCCCCACTGTCCCTGTCCCCCCCTTACCCCCCATTCCCCCCCAGCTAAAGGTACCATTTTCTTGCTTCTTAGCAGGGCTAGTAATTTTTAAAAAAATTTTTATTGAAGTATAGTTGATTTACAATGTTGTGCGGGACTAGTAATTTTTGATAGGACACTGGACATTGTAATTGTCATATTGTTAAGTGGATTTTCGTATCTTCTTTTAAAAATTACTGGATTATTTTGGGGCAGAGAATTAAGTTACTTGCAGATGATCTTGATCCTTTTGAGGTTTTTAATTTAATTTAATTTTATTTTATTAATTAATTAATTAATTTATTTTTGGCTGTGTTGGGTCTTCATTACCGTGCAAGGGCTTTCTCTAGTTGTGGCAAGCAGGGGCCACTCTTCATCACGGTGCGTGGGCCTCTCACTGTCGTGGCTTCTCTTGTTGTGGAGCACAGGCACCAGACGCACAGGCTCAGCAGTTGTGGCTCACGGGCCTAGTTGCTCTGTGGCATGTGGGATCTTCCCAGACCAGGGCTCGAACCCGTGTCCCCTGCATTAGTAGGCAGACTCTCAACCACTGTGCCACCAAGGAAACCCCTTTTGAGGTTTTTTCGTGAAGGTCTGCAGTGGCCTTGCTCTAGTATAGTTTAGACCTAATACTTCTGAATCTCTTCTAAATGTCCTGCTTGTTCAGTGAGATTTTTCCACCACAACTGGTTAGAACTTGGATGACTCCCAGCCCTGTATGAGTTCTGGGAATTGTTCAGCTTACAGCTCCTTGTTCGTTGTTCTTTCACTCATAGTTATTCTTTGCCTGGTTTTAGTGGTGTCTTACCACACATACAGAAATGGATATTTTGTCAAAGACTCAAGGGGCCACCTATGCAGATTTCTGGAGTTCTTTCTCTGTATATCTCTCTCCTCTCTGACACTTTGCCCTAGAGTCTCCAAACTCTAACATTATCTCTTCAATTCAGTGAGATCCTGTGATCTACTTGAGTTTTGCTTTTATACACTCCAGTCTTCAGTAGAAAACTGGGGTATTTTTAGGACTTATCTCATTTGTTTCCTTTCTTTCTCGAGTCAAGTCCTGTGCAGTCTGCAGCCCATGTTAGAAAAGAATTGTTTCATATATTTTGCCCTTAAAAAAAGTGGTTTAGGACTTCCTGGTGGCGCAGTGGTTAAGAATCCACCTCCCAATTCAGGGGACATGGGTTCGATCCCTGGTCTGGGAAGATTCCATATACCATGGAGCAGCTAAGCCCATGTGCCACAACTACTGAAGCCCACGCACCTAGATCCCATGCTCTGCAATGAGAGCAGCCACTGCAATGAGAAGCCCATGCACCGCAATGAAGAGTAGCCCCCCACTCGCTGCAAGTAGAGAAAGCCTGTGCACAGCAACAAAGACCCAACACAGCCAAAAATAAATAAATAAATAAATTTATTTTTTTAAAAGTGGTTTATATTGGGAAGGCAAGTATCAGTTACTATATAGTACTTGAAGTATAAAATTGAATTTTAAGGTAATGGTATAATCCTTTTCCATTAGTCTTTGTAGGCATATATAGTTTTACTTGGTGACTGGTTAACTGAAAAAAATCCTCTTAGCTCAATTTTTAGAAATTAAGAATTACCAGTAAGGAAACTAGACTCTTAAAGGTGAATTGATTTCATGTGTCCTTTGCCCACCAGACAGGACTCCAAAATGATTTTGGAGGAAACTTGGCTTCATTCTCTCTTAACAAATATCAAAATATCCTTCATTTTCTCACCTTCTCTGTTCTTGTCTACAGAAAATGAATTCAAAACAGATGGAGGAGAGACACATTAGATCAGAAGGGACAGTGCTGCTCTGGATGCCAGTTACAGTGCACAAAATACGTCACATACCTTTTCACAGAGCTACTAGTGTGGGATACATAGAGAGGTCTCTTATCTTGGCTTTGCGTTGTGGTTTTATGTTTTAAGCCATAACTTAGGAAGTGCCATGGTACCTGGCTGACAAACCAGTTGACATAAATGTGCTAAACATATACTGGCAGGTGGCCTGGTCTGCTAGCTGGCTTCTGAGAAATGATAAACACAGAGGCCTCACAGACAGATCACCACTATCTCCAGCCTCTAAAAGTTGTGGAATCAGAGTCTACAGCAAGTTCATTGCTCTCTATTTTCACTGGAAATGGACCAAAGAAACTGCCAAAGGCTCTTTCTGTGTCTGACATCCATCACACAATGCACCATTGTTTGTCAAGCTGTTGGGTTCTTTATCTGGGTGGACCTAGAAAGTTAAATATACATACATACACTATCTACCTACTTATTTATCTAAACACAGATGTGCTGTAGATATATATATTATAACTACAGTTTTAATGTATAGATGAAACTAGTGGAGGTTAGTTTCTCAATTCCCTCATCTGTAATATAGGGGTAATATTAATTCCCACTGTAAAGGGTAGAAGGATGTGATGAATTAATACATGTAAATAACTTAGTGCCTAGTACATAGTGCCTTAGCTCAACATGTTTTTTACTACTGTTATTATACATTATAGATGCAATAATCTTGCTTTTTGATTATCCCAAGACTCATTCTATAGGGTATGCTATGAGCTTGCCCCCCCTCTGGCCTTGTTTTAGCTTTTTTGTGGTATTTATCTGCATACTCTATTTAGCATATACTTTAGGATACACATTTTGACGGTTGAGATAACAGATCTACCTGAGTATTAATATCTTCCAGCCAAAACCAAGAAGAAAACTGAGGTAAGAAAATTCAAGTTAAATTGTGGTCATTCATAAATGTTGCATGGAAAAGACTTGTAGACATAGTTGTTCTGCCTGAGACCTGGACACAGTTGTGACAGACAAGAATGGGATTGTAAAATGCTGAATGGAAAAGGTATACAAAGTTAAAAGGCGTCACAGAAGCCACCCAACCCATTTTAAACAGAAGGAACTGAGAAACTTACCACTATCTGTGGCGATCATTTACTTATTGACTCTGAGCCCCAAACACACCATTCTATACTCTTTTGCCAACTGACTTCCTGTTGGGTCCTGTTAATTTCTATCACTAGATTGGAAAAGGTGGGAGCGGGGGAATAAAGGTTTCCTTCTTATTTTTATTTAGTCTTGTCAGTGTTGCCTTGACTTTGGAGGTTTACTCATGTCTTTGGCTTCTTTTAGCTTTGTCAGAACCAGCTATATTTTACGTGCTCAGGGATATTGCTGGTAGCCAGATGTTGCCCCTTTCCCAGTTCCATGGACATCCTTCTCTGAGATTTTCAGATTTTTTCAGCAGCTGGAAGTATTGTCTTCTCAGAGGGCTAAGCTCCAGTCAGCTTAATGAGTATCCCTCTTCTGAGCCTCTAGGTTTTGATAATCCCAACCACTTCCCTTTTTTCCACCTAATCCTAAGGGTTGTAGATTCTTCCTTCAGTTATCATGTTTAAATATTTGGTGTAATTTCTCTTTCTTCTTCCCTCCTTCCCCCTTCCTTTTTTCCTTCCTTCCTCCCTTCCTTCCTTCCTCCCTCCCTCTCTTCCTTCCTTCCTTCCTTCCATGAACAGAATGTTTCTAATAGGAATAGTCTTATTAAACATATTACAAACAATGGGATTCTTGGATTGGTTCCGTTATCACGTTGGCCTTGAATGTAGCGCTAAGCTCCTTTCCAAAGAAAAACAAAGAAAATGTAGTTGGCCCTTTAACAACATGGGTTTGAAATGCGTAGCTTCACTTATATGTGGATTTTTTTCAATAGTAAGTACTACAGTACTACGTGATCCCTGGTTGGTTGAATCTGTGGCTGTGGTGCTGCCAATATGGAGGAACCTTGGATGTAGAGGGCCGAAAAGAGGGCCGAATATAATTTATATGCGATTTCTGACTGCTGGGGAGGGTCGGTGCCCCTGCGTTGTTCAAGGGTCAACTATACTCTTAGTCTATGGCATGCAGTGGCATAATCACTGCATTATCAACTATGGTTACTTGGAATAAAGTTTCTGTTAAAGTAAGTTCCTTGGGGGACAACGTGACAGCTGCACTTGATTGTTGTGTAGTGATAATGAGGACAAGGGCTGTTGGATGATGGCTTTTTTCAGTGTTCACTAGAAGAATAACAAAAAGAAAATGACAAGCTCAGTGTTTTAAATTCTCTGCCTAAGCCTCAGAGAGACAGAGAATTTCTATGGTTGTCTTATAAAAGACCATTATATTTGTTATAGTTGTGGAACAAATACTATTGATGTGAGACGGTCTCTCCCTTCCTTGAAAACTCTATTTAATCTCACCTGACCCTGTTGTCTTGTGAGAGTATTTTATTCTGCCAAGGCCATCAAGACCCACTTTTTATTGCCTCTAGACATAAGGTAGAGTCAGATCCCACCGTGTACAGGAGTACAAATGTAAATCTGACTTGTGAAGAGATAGTATATATTCCAAGAGAACTGCATGATTTAGTTAATTTATATCAGCTCAAACCTGGGGAGTGTGGACTATGTGTGGGAATAAATTCTAAGTGTATTAAACCAAGGAGAATAGAATATAATGTGACGTTAAGCTGAATTTATTGATATTGGTGCATTTACCAGAGCTACTGGATTTAGTGAGTTAGCTTAACTAGCTTGAGGTGGTTCTGACAGTGTGCTTGATTGGTTGCCTGAAACTAGGATTAAATAGTGACCTACATTCTGAGATGTCAGAACTTCTGTGACATAATGTAGAACAGGGTCAACAAATTATGGTCCATGGGTCAAATCTGCGATCTAAGAATGGTTTTTACCCTGTAAAGTGTTATAAAAAGAAGGAGGAGAAGAGGAAAAGGAGGAGGATTACATGCAGCCTGCAAAGCTGAAAATATAAGCCATCTGGACTTTTATAGCAAAAGTTGAGGACTTCTCATATAGAGAAAGGAATCAAAGGTTTAAGGTGGTAGGTAATGAAATAGTTTTATCATGTCCAAACTCTCATTTTCTCTGTGTCATCCAGGTGTGTTTACAGCCATGGCGTATGTGGGCTCAGGTTAAACATAACTGGGAAGAATTTGATTTCTCTTAAACTCCTCAATGTTTGCATTGATGGGAGAATAATGATGTAAAAGACTCCTCCTTGCCTGTACTCTTGTTCTCTGGTACCCCTTGGAAGATGGTGGACAGGGGATGTTAAAAACTGGTGAGCTGTTGGATAGGGACTTGTTATGTGTTGGGTCTTTTCTTCTTTTAGTATTGTGGCTTCCTGAGGGGCTAAGGGAAGAGAAGGCTTAGATATTTCTGAGACCCATGCTTTAAAACACCTTATTCAGGCTGAGGTAAAGTTTCCTAAGATAAAGTCGTTGTGCATAACTCCACATACCTTCTTAACACTGGGGCTGACAAAGTGATTGCTGATTGTGTGATTCATTTCCATGGTTACCGCAAATTCTTTTGGGGAGAAATTCTGTTCCTTTTCCAACTTATCTTTTCCAACTCACAGGCTTTTAAAAAAGCAATGTTTGCAGTTCCTGCCACTCCAGTGTCAACGAGAGAATTTATTTTATAATGTGTATGAACTGGCAGCTTCTTGAAAAAAAAAGCATTGTTGTCAGAATGAAGTCATCTGTTTGGAGATCAGAGCCTCAAGTGTCATTCAAGGGGCAGGAACCCAGTGCCCTCTGCATGCTCAACCCTTTGGCACACAGAGCCGTTGTCAAAACCTGTTTCCAGAGCAACTGAATTCTCCCCTGAAATTAGTTGGCAGCTCCTCTCTCTGAGGGTCTGGAGTAAATCCTTTCAAGGGATTTTTTTAAGGCAGCTTGTCTCTGATGGAAACCGAGATTGCTGCCAGCTAAAGAATTTAGCAATACCCTAAAGTGGGCTCACGTAATAAACGTTTAGAGTCTACAGGCCAAGGTGTGTGTTTAGGGGTTGGGCGCTGTATGTCCCCATCAACTCCGAAACATGTAGATGGTCAAAACAACATCTGACATTTGAGGAACTTTTGGAATAATATAATATCTGGATACATAATGCTGAGAAACAGCTTCTGAGGGTATTCTTCCCATGCATCTACCCAAATTGAGTTTGGAATAGATAGTCAAAAATTCTGTTTTCTGACTGTGGCACAGTGGGGTCTGGAGAAAGAGAAGACTAGACGCTCTTTTGACTTTTTACGTCTTTACTTTTTTTTTTTTTCACATCTTTATTGGAGTATAATTGCTTTACAATGGTGTGTTAGTTTCTGCTGTATAACAAAGTGAATCAGCTATACATATACATATATCCCCATATCTCCTCCCTCTTGCATCTCCCTCCCAACCTCCCTATCCCACTCCTCTAGGTGGTCACAAACCGCCAAGCTGATCTCCCTGTGCTATGCAGCTGCTTTCCACTAGCTATCTATTTTACATTTGGTAGTGTATATATGTCCGTGCCACTCTCTCACTTCATTCATCTTATCCTTCCCCCTCCCCATGTCCTCAAGTCCATTCTCTATGTCTTCGTCTTTATTCCTGTCCTGCCCCTTGGTTCTTCAGAACCTTTTTTTTTTTTTTTTTAGATCCATATATATGTGTTAGCATATGGTATTTATTTTTCTCTTTCTGACTTACTTCACTCTGTATGACAGACTCTAGGTCCATCCACCTTGCTACAAATAACTCAATTTTGTTTCTTTTTGTGGCTGAGTAATATTCCATTGTGTATATGTGCCACATCTTCTTTATCCATTCATCTGTCAGTGGACACTTAAGTTGATTCCATGTCCTGGCTATTGTAAATAGAGCTGCAATGAACAATGTGGTACATGACTCTTTTTGAATTATAGTTTTCTCAGGGTATATGTCCAGTAGTGGGATTGCTGCATTAAATGGTAGTTCTAGTTTTAGTTTTTTAAGGAACCTCCATACTGTTCTCCATAGTGGTGGTATCAACTTACATTCCCTAAAACAGTGCAAAAGGGTTCCCTTTTCCCTTTTCTCACACCCTCTCCAGCATTTATTGCTTGTATATTTTTTGATAATGGCCATTCTGACCGGTGTGAGGTGATACCTCATTGTAGTTTTGATTTGCATTTCTCTAATGATTAGTGATGTTGAGCATCCTTTCATGCATTTGTTGGCAATCTGTATATCTTCTTTGGAGAAATGTCTGTCTAGGTCTTCTGCCCATTTTTGGATTGGGTTTCTTGTTTTTTTGATATTGAGCTGCATGAGCTGCTTGTATATTTTGAAGATTAATCCTTTGTCAGTTGCTTTGTTGCAAATATTTTCTCCCATTCTGAGGGTTGTCTTTTCATCTTGTTTATGGTTTCCTTTGCTGTGCAAAAGCTTTTAAGTTTCCATAGGTTCCATTTGCTTATTTTTATTTCCATTACTCTAGGAGCTGAGTCAAAAAGGATATTGCTGTGATTTATGTTATGGAATGTTCTGCCTATGTTTTCCTCTAAGAGTTTTATAGTGTCTGACCTTACATTTAGGTCTTTAATCCATTTTGAGTTTATTTTTATGTATGGTGTTAGGGAGTGTTCTAATTTCATTCTTTTACATGTAGCTGTCCAGTTTTTCCAGCACCACATATTGAAGAGGCTGTCTTTCCTCCATTGTATATTCTTGCCTCCTTTATCAAAGACAAGGTGACCATATGTGCATGGACTTATCTCTGGGCCTTCTATCCTGTTCCATTGATGTATATTTATGTTTGTGTGCCAGTACCATACTGTCTTGATTACTGTAGCTTTGTAGTATAGTCTGAAGTCCAGGAGCCTGATACCTCCAGCTCTGTTTTTCTTTCTCAAGATTGCTTTAGCTATTTGGAGTCTTTTGTTTCCATACAAATTGTGAAATTTTTTGTTCTAGTTCTGTGACAAATGCCATTGGTAGTTTGATAGGGATTGCATTGAATCTGTAGATTGCTTTGGGTAGTATAGACATTTTGACAATGTTGATTCTTCTAGTCATCTTTAATTTCTTTCATCAGTGTCTTATAGTTTTCTGCATACAGGGCTTTTGTCTCCTTAGGTAGGTTTATTCCTAGGTGTTTTATTCTTTTTGTTGCAATGGTAAATGGGAGTGTTTCCTTAATTTCTCTTTCAGATTTTTCATCATTAGTGTATAGGAATGCAAGAGATTTCTGTGCATTAATTTTGTATCCTGCTACTTTACCGAATTCGTTGATTAGTTCTAGTAGTTTTCTGGTAGCGTCTTTAGGATTCTTTCTATATAATATCATGCCATCTGCACACAGTGACAGCTTTACTTCTTCTTTTCCAATTTGGATTCCTTTTATTTCTTTTCCTTCTCTGATTGCTGTGGCTAAAACTTCCAAAACTATACTGAATAATAGTGGTGAGAGTGGGCTACCTTTTCTTGTTCCTGATCTTAGTGGAAATGCTTTCAGTTACTCACCATTGAGAATGATGTTGGCTGTGGGTTTGTCATATATGGCCTTTATTATGTTGAGGTAAGTTCCCTCTATGCCTACTTTCTTGAGGGTTTTTATCATAAATCGGTGTTGAATTTTGTCGCAAGCTTTTTCTGCATCTATTGAGATCATATGGTTTTTATCCTTCAATTTGTTAATATGGTGTATCACATTGATCGATTTGCATATATCAAAGAATCCTTGCATTCCTGGGATAAACCCCACTTGGTCATGGTGTATGATCCTTTTAATGTGCTGTTTGATTCTGTTTGCTAGTATTTTTTTGAGGATTTTTGCATCTATATTCATCAGTGATATTGGCCTGTAGTTTTCTTTCTTTGTGATATCTTTGTCTGGTTTTGGTATCAGGGTGATGGTAGAATGAGTTTGGGAGTGTGGGAATGTTCCTCCCTCTGCTATATTTTAGAAGAGTTTGAGAAAGATAGGTGTTAGCTCTTCTGTAAATGTTTGATAGAATTCGCCTGTGAAGCCATCTGGTCCTGGGCTTTTGTCTGTTGGCAGATTTTTAGTCACAGTCTCAATTTCAGTGCTTGTGATTGGTCTCTTTATATTTTCTATTTCTTCCTAGTTCTGTCTCAGAAGGCTATGCTTTTCTAAGAATTTGTCCATTTCTTCCAGGTTGTCCATTTTATTGGCACATAGTTGCTTGTAGTATTCTCTCATGAGGCTTTGTATTTCTGCAGTGTCAGTTGTTACTTCTCCTTTTTCATTTCTAATTCTATTGATTTGAGTCTTCTCCCTTTTTTTCTTGATGAGTCTGATTAATGGTTTATCAATTTTGTTTATCTTCTCAAAGGACCAGCTTTTAGTTTTATTGATCTTTGCTGTTGTTTCCTTCATTTCTTTTTCATTTATTTCTGATCTGATCTTTATGATTTCTTTCCTTCTGCTAACTTTGGGGTTTTTTTGTTCTTCTTTCTCTAATTGCTTTAGGTGTAAGGTTAGGTTGTTTATTTGAGATGTTTCTTCTTTCTTAAAGTAGGATTGTATTGCTATACACTTCCCTCTTAGAACTGCTTTTGCTGCATCCCATAGGTTTTGGGTTGTCTTGTTTTCATTTTCATTTGTTTCTAGGTATATTTTGATTTCCTGTTTTATTTCTTCAGGGATGTATTGATTACTCAGTAGCGTATTGTTTAGCCACCATGTGTTTTTTTTTTTTTTACAGATTTTTTTCCTGTAGTTGATATCTAGTCTCATAGCATTGTGGTCGGAAAATATTCTTGATACGATTTCAATTTTCTTAAATTTACCAAGGCTTGATTTGTGACATAGGATATGATCTATCCTGGAGAATATTCCATGAGCACTTGAGAAGAAAGTGTATTCTGTTGTTTTTGGATGAAATGTCCTATAAATATCAATTAAGTCCATCTTGTTTAATGTGTCCTTTAAGGCTTGTTTTCCTTATTTATTTTCATTTGGATGATCTGTCCATTGGTGAAAGTGGGGTGTTAAAGTCCCGTACTATGATTGTGTTACTGTCAATTTCCCCTTGTATGGCTGTTAGCATTTGCCTTATATATTGAGGTGCTCATATGTTGGGTGCATAAATATTTACAATTGTTATATCTTCTTCTTGGATTGATCCGTTGATCATTATGTAGTGTCCTTCTTTTTTTCTTGAAATAGTCTTTATTTTAATGTCTATTTTGTCTGATATGAGAATTGCTACTCCAGCTTTCTTTTGATTTCCATTTGCATGGAATATCTTTTTCCATCCCCTCACTTTCAGTCTGTATGTGTCCCTAGGCCTGAAGTGGGTATCTTGTAGACAAAATATATATGGGTCTTGTTTTTGTATCCATTCAGCTAGTCTGTGTCTTTTGGTTGGAGCATTTAATCCATTTACATTTAAGGTGATTATCAATATGTATGTTCCTATTACCATTTTCTTAATTGTTTTGGGTTTGTTATTGTAGGCCTTTTCCTTTTCTTGTGTTTCCTGCCTAGAGAAGTTCCTTTAGCATTTGCTGTAAAGCTCGTTTGATGGTGCTGAATTCTCTTAGCTTTTGCTTGTCTGTAAAGTTTTTAATTTCTCTGTCGAATCTGAATGAGATTCTTGCTGCGTGGAAAAACCTTGGTTGTAGGTTTTTCCCTTTCATCACTTTAAATATGTCCTGCCACTCCCCTTTTGACTTGCAGAGTTTGTCCTGAAAGATCAGCTGTTAACCTTATGGGGATTCCCTTGTATGTTATTTGTTGTTTTTCCCTTGCTGCTTTTAATATTTTTTCTTTGTATTTAATTTTTGATAGTTTGATTATTATGTGTCTTGGCATGTTTCTCCTTGGATTTATCCTGTATGGGACTCTCTGCACTTCCTGTCCTTGATTGACTATTTCCTTTCCCATATTAGGGAAGTTTTCAACTATAATCTGTTCAAATATTTTCTCACTCCCTTTCTTTTTCTTGTCTTCTTCTGGGACCACTATAATTTGAATGTTGGTGCATTTAATGTTGTCCCAGAGGTCTCTGAGACTGTACTCAATTCTTTTCCTTCTTTTTTCTTTATTCTGCTCTGCGATAGTTATTTCCACTCTTTTATCTTCCAGGTCAGTTATCCATTCTTCTGCCTCAGTTATTCTGCTATTGATTCCTTCTAGAGAATTTTAAATTTCATTTATTGTGTTGTTCATCATTGCTTGTTTGCTCTTTAGTTCTTCTAGGCCTTGTTAAATGTTTCTTTTATTTTATCCATTCTACTTCCAAGATTTTGTATCATCTTTACTATCATTACTCCGAATTCTTAAAAAGTATTTAAAAAACACAGTAAAAGCTTCATTTAGAAACGGATATCCAGGCTGAATTGCTGGGTCAAAACTAACAAAGGTGGAATTTAATATAAGTGTGAAAATCCTGTGATTAGGGTAAAAAATCAGTTTCCTAAATAACTACCAGGTGGGGAAACTCTCTATTTTTCAGTCACAGGGAATCTTTTTCTATTAAGGGAAATGGACTTATATCACTTCTTCTACCTACCCCCCAGGAAAGCCTCTCTTGGGCCATGTGCAAACAAAGAATAATTTAAAACTCATTTAAAAAATAGATTAAACAGAATCCTTCATTGTTGAATGGTATCCATTAATTAAGAGCAAAAGAATAAGAGCATTTTAACTATACAGCTGAACTAACAAAATTTGATATTTATGCTATTAGAACCTAAAATTTATCCAGGTCAATCATTGAAAATAAAATTGGACACATACAGAAAGTAAAAACATAACTAGGAAAATGCAAGTGGCTACACAGAGAAAAGAAGGCACTGCGTCTCATGGATTATCCTTCTTGAGCTAAGTATGTTGAATAAACATGGGTCTCTTGATTAAACCCAGGATGATTTTGGCATTTACGTGGGATGAAAGAGGGAACTGGGTCCATTAGGCTGTATGAGGATGGCTGCAGCCTATTAAAAGTAAGACGTATTATAAAGGTTGTACATGGCTAGTCTAGAACAGGCCTTTCATGTGCCATAGTGCCAGTTCCAAAGCACCTTCACCTTCATTATATCTCTTGCTCCTCCCTTCTTACAGATATGGTCATTGAAGGACTGAGAAAAAAATGTTGCAAGTTCCCAGAGCCAGTTAGCAGAAGCTTTTTCATATTAATTACTTCCCCTAAAAAACTGCATCCTTCAAAAGGTTATCATATCTGGGAAATGTTAATCCTAATTTCTACCTTGAATTAAAGTTGACCGGGGGTAGAAATGGGAATTAAGTGACTCCCTCTCCAGTTTCTCCTCTTCCCCGGGATAGCCTGAGAGCTGCTTCTGAAGTCACCCTCATTCTTGCTTCCTTTCAGTGGGGTCTCCAGATAGACTGGGAGTTGGCAACATCAACTGATGCTTTGGGGTTGCTGATGCTTTGTTGCCCCTTCTTGAACCAGTAGAGCCTGGGATACTCTTTCCAGGAAGCCATGGGACCCACAGAAGCTGTCACTCTAAAGTCAGATGCAAATGTCCTAGTCTTTCCAGAGAGCAGAAATTCTGATGGTACTGAATTGGGAGAACCTCTGCCTTTTAAACTCCTCCTTCCTATTCTTTCTTCTCATATTTGACCCCCTTTCCCTGTCATTGCTCACATTTCTGGCTAATCCAGAATGTTCTCTTGTCTTCATATACCTGGCAGCACTGGCTCACTAATGAACACTTGTACTTGGGCTTTTTAGATGGGTTAGGGGTTCTCAGCCATGAAACCTCATAGCTGGTCTTGATATGTATTCCCATGATGTCATCTCTGGCCCCTGTGGGGGCAACTCTCAACTTGTGAAACCAGTTGGTCTGGGTTGCAGACTCATTTACTTAATTACTAGCTTCAACGCTTCTCTTTGCTCCCACCTCTCCCCACTTTGACTATATGTCATTCCATATCTCTGTCAGAAACTTAATTGCAAAACTGAAATTGTATGGATTCGGTTTACTCAATCATTACAATACTGAAAAGTATTTGTTAAGTGCCTAATTGTGCATGGTGATATAGAAAAAGGGCTGACAATGATGTGAAAATGAAAATAATCTCTTTCATTTTATGACAACTAATGCTATCATATCCATTTTCTCCTTTAATAAATCAGCTATTTATGTCTTACACATTTGTCTCTCAGGAGATGTGGGATACTTTTTACACACTCAGGACACTGCTTGTAGGAAGGCCCCCTAAGTCTTATGGGCAAAGGAGCTGTGCAAAGGACCTCAAGGACCAACTGAAAGCCTTTTGAAATTTCTCTGCCACTGATTTTGAGTTAAACACTATTGTAGGGAAATGGGGATTGTGGGGAAGGACAATAGACATCCCTCAAGTTTAGCACCATGACAAGGTGACCTGGAGAAAGGAGAACAAGTGTGTCATTGTTTAACATTCTAGGGTTGGTCTTGTGTCAAACAGATAAATAGTCAAATAGATTCTTGCTAAACTCAAAAAATATTTCATTCACTAGTGAAACTCTTTAGTGAGATATTAATAAGTGTGGCACAACAAGAGCACCCATGGTCAAAGAAATTAGGAAATGAGCAATCTTCAAAACACATTAGCATATTAAAGGCTCTGAGAAGTCCTGCAAGAAAGGAAACATTTAGTGAAACATTTTACCCAGAGTTTCCTGAAAGTATTGGATCATGGAACAGTTTTTTGGGGAGGAACACCTGTGAGCATCTATGTACCTCTAGTAGGGTTTTCTCAAACTCATTTTGAGAGGTGCTGAATTTGACTAAGTTTTAAAATAGAAGGGGATGTAAAAATGAAAGAAACAATCTTAGGGATAAGGAGGAAACAGAACAGTGCCTGTTATGAGAGGCAGAAGTACTGGCTTGGGGGTTTCGTTGTGGCCCTTGCTGTTATTAGTCATGGAGAGGGACTTACTGATGAGCGGTCTCTAACCCTAGTTGTGTCACTATGAGTTTTCTTTTGGGAAGGGTAGATTGTTTTTTACTCCTGTCAAAGAACACCTTCAATTTAGGAAGAAAGAAGATTCTGAGGTAGAGTTTCAATCTAGGGTCACTGGATTCAAACCTGCACTCTTGATTTCTCCACTGCACATGTTGCCAGGAAGCAGATACTTGTTAGAAATTACACTGTTGACCCTTAACCTACTTTTAGGATTCCTTTTCCAGTTTTTGCATGATTTTCCTTGGAGGAGGTTTGGGATCAGGCTGTTGCCAATCTACCAGATGATATCCACCCAAAGCTGCTATTTCTGGAAACTCTTGGCCATATGAAAATACCTAGAATGTTTTTTTCCTTGTCAAAATATAAGACTTGGTCTTGGTGAGATTTTAATCATAAATTGATTTTGCTTGGAAAGGTCCCAATATTTGGTCTGTTTTTTAGGATGGACTTTGAGGTTGAGTTCCAGGGTTTTAGCACATGTTCTTCAACAAATAACCTGATGTGTTTCAATGGTGCTCCGAAATTTCTGAAACAGCACTAAAGGTTGTTATTTTTTGGTGTGGTGGGAATAAAAATACCATGTTAAACTTTTGAACCATACATCCCTGTGCCTAGTTAGGGGGGCAGTTGGGGAGAGAGAATGCTCCCTTTTTTTTGGAAGGGGGTGGGACTAAGTGAAGTTTTCTCCCAGCATAGTTTTGCTTTATCTGAAGAAGTTTATTAGACAAGATTAGTCTTCAGGCAATAATAGAGATTCTTTGAGAACCAAATATTTACACTTTGAACTGGCTATAGAAATATTTACTGATTTCTATGATTTTAGCTTAGACCCTGTTACTCATTGTATTCATGCTTTTGAGGTAATATATGAAATGTATAGGCAGCTAATGTGATGGAAGATATTTTTAAACCGTGGGACAATTTTTCCACTGAGAAAGGAATGATTTAAAAGAAATCTGAGGCGGTTTTTAAACTTTAGAATAAATTTTTGAGGTAAGAAGGACACAAAAAATGCTTTCTTTGAATTATCTCTGTGATTCTTTCTGTGAAGGTTACGACTTCTAGGAAGGGGGCTGAAACATTTCATAGCTAAGGTCTATTTTGATTAGTTTTGATTTGAATTCATTGCTTTTAGTTTGCCGTTTTTCTGCTATTATTTTTACATGGGTATGAAGGGTATTCTGGCTGTCAATGTTTTGACATTTTTATTAGATAATTTGAAAATCGCTTATTCATGCCAATTCCATATCCTCTGGAGCTTCAAATGAAAGCGTCTGCAATATCCCAGTCATGGAACACCTCAAGAAGAACTTATATTTATCCTTAAAAATGAAGTTTCAGTTGGTATATGTTTGGCTGACATACTGCAGTTCTAAAAACTTTTACAGACAAGCATTTTGAAAAGATAATTCCACTAATTTAAACGTGATTATATAACATCTGTGAACTCAGCGTACATTTCAAGAAAAATGCTGTTGGCTTTGTCCTCATGCTCAAGCCATACATTTCAGCAATGAAACCCAGCGATGTCCTCCTGAGCTGTTATTATTGTTTCCTCATCTGTCTTGTCTCTCATATTTTGCAATAATTGTATATGAATGAAATCAGAATTTCATGTAGAATAGGTTTTAATGACAAAATACAGTAAAATTCTTCCAATTACTCTCTTTTTGTTCAAGGATCAATTTATTTTGTTGTGTTCCTTCAAAAGCAGAATTTCCAAAACTATGAATGACAATTATACATTAAAAAAGCAAGTTGATCTCAGATTCTTCCAGATTCATCTTGAGGATGAGCCTACTTTGGACAGTTTTGTGAACTGTGTAGGACTGGGTTACTTCCTGGTGTGATTTTCTGATATAGCAGTAATTTGGTGGGATTTCAGGGTATATAGATTACTGCTGCCCCCCATGTCATTAAAACAACAACAAAACAGGTTATTCTGTGAGTAATTGGAAAAATTCCTAGGTAGCTTTTGGGGTGACCAAATGTTAAGCAGAAGCATAGTTCTGGCCCCGCTTTTTGATGAAAAAAACAAATGCATGGATAGCAAGCCCATGAAAAGTTTTCATCTATCAGAGCCTAGCTGTGGAGAAACTTACTTAATGGATCTGCTGATAATGAAGTTGCAAAGAACCAGTACTGTTATTTTGTCATTTACAGCTGTCTCAGATGTCTTCAGTATTCCTGCTGCCCTCACCTTAATCCAGACGCTCATCACCTTATACCAAAGCCGCTGTAACCACTTCTTAGCTAGATTCTTGCCTCCAGCCCTGTGTATCTTCCAGTTCACAGTGGGTCCAGCTGGCTCAGAAATCATCCTAAAATGTCATGTTCATTCTGTCAATCCTTTCACAAGGACCTGCAGTGGCTCCCCACTGCTGACCTCATCAACTTAAACCACCTTATCCTATGCAGCTGTATGAGTGTCCTTGCTCCTCTCCTGCCCAACTTAGTGTGGCCCCCGAGCTTCTACTTAGACCCTTCCATCATTTTTTCTTGGTCAAATTTTTCCCCATCAAGCTGTTTGGTAGTATGTACTGGGTCTTAAACTTTTCCTACTATCGAGGAAATAATTCTTCATATAGAAAAACATTTAATGTACAAAAATGGCCATTACAGTTACTTATATAATTAAAAGTTACAACCTAAATGTTTAGCAAAGGAGAATTAAGTGTGGCACATTTATAAAATAGACAATATATTGTTGTTAAATACATTGTTTGTTAAGATATTTGTTACCATAACATAACGAATTTGTTAACGTAAGAAAATACTTATGTTCCAATAGGAGAGAAGAAAAGATTCTCTATAGAGTATGAGCTCAAATAATTAAAAAAATGGGGAAAACCCACTAGAAATACATATTCCAAAACTCTCAAGAGAGATTATCTACGGGTGGTTGGATTACGGGTTACTTTTAGGGTTTTTTTCCCCATACTTTTTCAGTGATATTTTAAACAGAAAAACTTATTTTTTTCTTTTTTGTATCTTTATTGCTTTTTTCTGATAATGAAAGTAGTTCATACCCATTATTAAAATTTCAGACAATACAGAAATATATAAATTGTTTTGAAGTAAAAATTACCTGTAATTTCAATTAAAAAAAAAAAATCACCTAGTGGTAGTTACTGTATTTCTCAAATTTGTCCTGGTACCAAATGACACACACTAGCAGTGGCTTATACAGCAAGCCTTTATTTTTCCCTCCTGTTACAGGAGGACTGTAGTTTGGCTGTGGATAAGCTCAGGTTCTGGGATGTGCCCCACATGTCATCCTTTTCTGAATCTCAGGCTGAAGGAGCAGCCCTGCGACGTCCCCATCCTCACCGCAGAGGGGAAGAGCGAGAGGCTGAAGCAAACCACACCCTCACTTTTAAAGCATTATCTTCGAGGGGTGGCACATCGGCTCACATTCCATTGCTCAACAAAAGTCACGTGGCCAAGCCCAACATTACTGTTGCGAGGAGGTATGTATACCCCACCCAAGGCAGGAGGGGTGTGTTATCTGCCATAACCACCAGCAACATTTTGCTGTATACATTTTTTCAGAGTTTTCAGTGTACAAGGGCATGTGTACCTACACACACATTTACTTTTAAAAAATGAGATGACTCATACTGTGAAATCACTTGTCTACATTTTTTTTGGTGGATATCTTTCTATGTCAATATATATTTTTTTGTGTGTTTGATTGCCTATGTAATATTCCACTTTATAGATATACCATGATTTCTTTAACCTGTCTGCCTGCTTATGGACATTTAGGTTGTTTCCATTTTTTCTGCTATTATAGACAGTCCTGTTATGAACATCTTTGTTCATATATCATTGAACATATCATTTAACATACATTACTCTAAGTAGAATCATTGGGGCATTCAGAATCCACATTTTCAAGTCTTTTGTAAGTGTTGCAAATTGTCTTCTAGAAATGCAATTTACACTCCTGCCAAAAGTGACAATTTTCACTTAAAAATATAAATGTATTTACTCTTCAAGACCAAGCTTAAATTCAACTTTCCATAGCTCTTTTCCCTAATAACTCCAGCTAGAATTAACATGATGTCTTAAATTTCATGTTTTATACGTATAGTTGTATGTATGTGTTTTGTCATCTTAATTATAAGTTTCTAGAGGGCAAATACTCTTCCTTGGACTGTTTTGTTTTCCCAGAAGTGATTTTCACACTGTCCTGATTATGTGTGTCTGGATAATATTTTGAGTGATTAACCGTTTTTTTGCCACCTAGTATGTTTTTCCTGTCCTATCTCAATACTCTGCGTTCCTGTTCCTGCTCCCCCATCCCATACCAGGCAGGTGCTGTAATTCACATTCCCTCAGAGGAGGTACATGGGACGACGACAAGGATGGCAGTGCACAGGCAGAAACAGAGAGCAAGTCTTTCTGGCTTTTGTTTCTAAGACGTTAAAGCCCCAGGAAAAGAGAGAATTCCCAGGCTTAGAAACAGCAAAGGAGAGAGTGAGACTTGTTTCCAATTTTAGGAAATGATTCCCTTGGACTGGGGAGGGGGCTGGGAACCCTCTGAGGGGTTGCACTGTACCTCCTGGTGGTGCAAAGACCATGAGACCAGAAAGCAGTGCCTGGAGGGAGTGTCCAGGCCTGAGCTTCCATGGCAGCCATGGGCAGGAATGACCCTCAGACAGCTTTTGTCTTCTGTACGCGTTTTTTTTGTTTTTGTTTTTTTTTTAAAGGAATTTCCATTATTGAGAACTCAGATGATTTACTGGACCACATTCCTGCGTGGAAACTCTCGACAGGGGTTGAACGGTTCTCTTCCCTTTAGATAAGGCATGAGGTCTCCTGACTTCCACAGTCTCCTTTACTTTGATTGTCCTATTTCACCTGAGAGATGACCCATGTTATCCTGTATTTTCTAGCCCCTCATTTCCTCCCTGATCTCATGGCTGTCACTCTCCACTTTCCTCAGTCAGCTCTAGCCATGTGTCCTCCGTGCCCTTCCCCAGAGTCCTTGTATTTATTGTCCCTTTGTCTGAAATCCTCTCCCTGACTACTGTGTTTATAATTGAAGTAGTCCATTCCACAAAACCGTCTATCTTCCCTCCTTGACTAATTTTTCCCCACGGCACTTATTAGTACCTAAATACTGTGCATTTTACTTATTTATTTTATTAATTGCCTGACTCCATCCACTAAAGTGTAAGCTCCCTGAAGCAGGATTGTTGTTTCTGCTGCATCCCCCATGCTTGTGCTGTACTCAATAAATATTTGTTGAATGAATGAGTAAATGGATGAATCTCAGAGGACAGTGTACCTGAGTTGATAAGTGGGTTACAGGGAGGAGGTGTGCTTGTTTATTCCATACTCATTATTGAGAATCTGCTATATGTTGGGCTGTGTGATCATTACTGGGGAAACAAGAAAAACATAAGATTGTCCTCTCTCCATTCCGAGTCCATGTGGTGATCTGGCCCTGCTTATTCAGAATATGCCTCAGAGGTCAAGGCTGGTTTACCTAGACAGAACTACTTAGGAAGCTGTGGGGCAAGTTTTTCCATTTTTTCCTTTTGAAAATCTAAGGAACTGTGTCAAGTGCTTTTGGAAAACTTTTTAGAAATTAGGTTTCATGAAATTTTTCTATCTGCCTAGTGGAGCTAGAGGGGATCAGAGATGAGAAAGAGACAAACTTTTAGTAAATCAGTTCTACTATTAGACTATCACCCAACTGTGTTGGTGGCTAGACTTAGGAAAATAAAGTTTTGGGATTACTTTTTGATGTAAATGTATCCTTATGAGTTCTTTTCTCTGTCTCTGGGATAATAGAGATATGGGTGAATTGTATTTTTTGTATAGGTCAGGCCAGCGTGTATCACAATTTGAATTTTAAAAGAAACCTTTTATTGTCACTACAGTTCTGGGTCAAAGCAGTTTTGGGTAGCAGGAAGATGATTGATTAAGAATTATTTTATCTTGGGCTTCCCTGGTGGCGCAGTGGTTGAGAGTCCGCCTGCCTATGCAGGGGACACAGGTTCGTGCCCCGGTCTGGGAAGATCCCACATGCCGCGGAGCCGCTGGGCCAGTGACCCATGGCCGCTGAGCCTGCGCGTCCGGAGCCTGTGCTCCGCAATGGGAGAGGCCACAGGAGTGACAGGCCCGCGTACTGGAAAACAAACAAACAAACAAAAAAACAAGAATTATTTTATCTTGAAATATGTTTTTCAAATATTATTTTAAAGGAACTTAGTAAAAGCCTGCAATTTGACAGGGGATGTAGAGCGCGCATCACAAATTCACGTGGAACTGCATAACAGGTGAAGTCAAGGGCCTTAGATAAAAATTGTGAATGTGGGAGACCCATAATCTTTATAACAATGACATGGAGTTCTAAAACAGCCTTCTCAAACATTGAGATGGTCTTGATCATAAACTGCAGGGTGCTCAGAGCAATTGCCTGATAGTAGAAGGAGGAGAAATTGAGAAATGTACTCTCTGTTGGAAAAAGAGACCATCATTGCTGGAGGAAGATTACGGTCTTTACGCCCATATTCTATGCTAACGAAACTCTAGAAGATAAGGATTTCGCATAAACATAACAAACAAATAAGAAACAAACAGGAAAAAATGACAGCATAACAGTTTCTTACTCTCCCTCCCTCTCTTTCTTGTTTGGGGAAAGCCACTGGCACTAGCATTTTCCCCATTCCCTTCCATGGTTATATACCAAAGATTCTCTGGCATTTAACAGGAAAACAAAACTTCAGAAGACCCAGGTAGAGTTTTGGTGGAAAAGACTAACAAAGACTTTAATCTCAGACCCTGGGAGGTGTCTCGCTTCTGTAAGTAGAAGCAGATTTGATATCATTCCTTTAATTACAACCATCTGATGCACAAAACTCCTTCTGAGTTGCCCTGAATCACTTATTTTCCAACTCCATCTTCAAACAGTCTATCTTCCACTAAAGCCTGTTATCGTTTGTTCAGAAGGCTTGATAACCTAAGAGTCGTGAATAATGGGAAAATGACAAAACTTGCTGTACATAATCAGTTGGCAAAGGAAGGAGAAATAACAGCTGCTTGACTGTTGAACATATATTTTTAAACTGAGCTTGTAAGTCATTGTGAATGCCAAGTCACAGATTTTCTTCAACAATCTCAAGATAGCTCCAGGCCATGCAGATAAGAGTTTCTTGGTGGCTCTTTTCTATCCCTTTGGAAGGATATTGGACAGGGGAAAGGGGTGCTTTTAGAGCCACAGTGCTCAGGATCCCAGACCCTCCAATGTAAATGCCAGCTGGAACCAGACAGTGACGTTATTATAGACTCTTTTTTGTCAGCTGTACGGAGTAAACCACCATGAATTCAGGTATGCACTAATTTATGGGAAAAAAAAATCAGTGTTATCCTGGAAGGTTGATTGCCAGTCAAATTTTGGTAAATTGAAATAAATATTCAAAGCAATAATAGAACTTGATCTTTACAGGATTCTGTGGATAATCATTTTGCAAGATAAGGAATTTATTTGCTTAGGAGGAATGTATTTGTTAGGTGACTTAGGTTGGAATCCCAGCTCTTCCCCTTTCTGGCTCTGTGGTGGTTGGTAATGAATTTAACCTTAAGGAACCTACTTCTCATCTATAATATGGACACCAAACAACCTTATTTAGGAGGGTCTATCAAAATGAAATCATGGATATATAAGTGATTTGTTGATTTTAATTATTAATTTTTTTAAATTATAAAAATGAAAAATACGGAGAATAACAGATACCCATGTACCAACCACTAGATTTTAAAACTAGTAAAATTTGCCTTATTTTCCCCTTTTTTTCAGAAACAAAATATTAGCAATGCAGTTGATTGCTCCTTATTCTATCCTTTACCTTCCTTCCTAGAGTTAACCACTATCTTGAAATTGGTGTATATCTTCCCCATCTGTATTTTTTGTGTTTATTATATATGCACATATCCCTAAATACTACATAGTATTGTTTTTCAAGTTTTAAGTTACTGTCCAGTGTCCCATTGTATGTAATTATTCTTCCCTCAGTGACTAACTGAGCTTGCTTCTGATTTTTTGCTGTTCAAATTTTCAATGGACTTTCTTGGGCACATGTGGGATGGTTCTGGGTTTTGCATCTAGAAGTGAAATTCTGAGCCATAGGAATGTGCCTCTTCGGCTTTGCTAGATATTGCCAAATAACCCATCAAAGTATTTGTACCTGCCACTTAGGAAAGTTCCAGTTTCTCCATTTCCTCCTCAACAATTAGTACTAATTTATCCTCCTCAACTATTAGACATCTTCTTTTTCTGAAGTGGTATCTCACAACAACTTGAATTTCCTTAATCACTACTGAGGCTGAGAAATTTTAGGTGTTTCAGTTTTCTTTTCTGTGAATTTCCTGTTCATATCCACTGCCTATTTTATTATTGTATTATTTGTATTTTTCTTACTGATTTGTAAGAATTATACTTATTTTTAAATTTATGTGTGACAAATAGCTTCTCCCAAGTATGTGGTTTGTATTTTAACTTAGTTTATTGTATCTTATATCATGGAAATTTTAATTTTCAATAAAATCAAATTCAGTATAATCAAAAAAGGAAATCAACCTTTTCCTTTATGATTTGCTCCCATGATATTTCTCTCAAGAAACAGTTTATTTCCCTATGTTCACAAAACTATTCTCTCCCTATTTTTTTCTTTCAAATTTCTAATGCTGACATTTGGGTTTTTAACCTGTCCATGAAGTAGGGTTGGAATAAGTTGTTCCTTTATTTTTGCATATGGACAACCTTAGTTGCAGTGACATGCATTTTACTAGTCATACTTTTCCATTGATTTGTAATGACATCTTGTATACATGTGTTTTCCCCCCCACCCGAGCTTTCTCTTCTAAGTCATTGGTCTTTTTCTTTTCCATTGGACAGATACCATGTTTTCTTAAAGTTAATATAACTTCATTTGTTTTCATACTTGCACATCTCCTTAGTCATCAAATAGTCTTTTCTTCTCCATATGACTTTCAACTTGTAAAATTCTGCAAAATACCCTGTGGCAATTTGATAGGAATTGCATTAAAATTTATAGATCAGTATGGGAAGAAATAATATTTTAATGATATTGAGTCTTCCACTGTTTACCATTATATATTTCTCCATTTATTTAGTTTTTTTGATCATACGATAATATGTTAAATTTTTCTTCAGAAATGTTGAACATCTTATGTTACATGTATTCTCTGTTAATGTTTTTTGTTGCTTCTGTAAATGGATCCTTTTTTAAAAATTAAAATTTTCTCTTCAGTTGTTATCCTGTAAGTAATATTAATATTTATGTGGTAAGTTTTTATCAGGCAACTTTGCTAAACTTGCTTAAGTTCTAGTTATTTGTGTATTTTCTTATATTTCTCTGTGTAATTAAATTGTTGGCATATAATGAGAATTATATTTTTTCTTTCTAATCATTAATTTCTTATTTTTTTTTATCTTATTGCACTGTTTAGAACCACCAATGTTATAGTGAGCAGAAAGTGTAATAATAGACATCCTCAGCTTGTTCCCAATCTTAAATAAATTGCTTCTATAATACTTCACAATTAAGTATGATGTTCACTGTAATGCAGCAACATGCATTAGATTAAAGTTTTTACCTTCTATTCCTAGTTTTCTAAGAGTATGTTTTTCTTTTTAACCATGAACCAATGTTAAAGTTTATTGGATGTCTTTTGGGGGGGGCATATATTGGAATGATTTTATAGTTTTTTGTCGTTAAGGGGTAAGTTATATTAATAGATTACCAATAAATGAATCATCCTTGCATATCTGGGATAAACCCCACTTGGTCATAATTTGACACACATGTGTGCACACACACACAATTGGATTTATTTATTTATAGAAATTTCCACTTGCTTTGGTCAACTTCATTTATTTATTAACAGATTAAAAAAATGTAAATGTATGTTAACATTGATTAGAAAAAGAAAATTTTGTTTACATTTATTATCGTGTTTCTTTTTCCCTTGAGAAACATTTTTTTTGGGGGAAAGGGCATAATGTTTTCCCTTTTGATTTTATTTATTTATTTATTTATTTTTTTGCGGTACGCGGGCCTCTCACTGTCGTGGCCTCTCCCGTTGCGGAGCACAGGCTCCGGATGCGCAGACTCAGCGGCCATGGCTCACAGGCCCAGCCGCTCCGTGGCACGTGGGATCTTCCCGGACCGGGGCACGAACTCGTGTCCCCTGCATTGGCAGGCGGACTCTCAACCACTGCGGCACCAGGGAAGCCCTGTTTTCCCTTTTTAAAAACAATTTTTTTTCTTTTATATTGGAACATAGTTGATTAACAATGTTGTGTTAGTTTCAGGTGTACAGCAAAGTGATTCAGTTATACATGTATCTATTCTTTTTCAAATTCTTTTCCCATTTAGGTTATTATAGAATACTGAGCAATGTTTCCTGGGCTATACAGTAGGTCCTTGTTGGTTATCTATTTAAAATATAGCAGTGTGTACATGTCAACCCAAACTCCCTAACTATCCCTCCCCTGCAACCTTCCCCCTTGGTACCATAGCACAACTGGATTTATTTTGCTAGTATTTTATTTAGGATTTTTATATCTATATAATTAATGAGATTAGGCAGTGATTTTTTTTCCCATACTGTTCTCAGCTAGCTTTAGTATTAAGGTTATACCAGTTTCATAAAATGAATAGTGAACTTTTATCTGTTTTTCTAAACTCTGAATCATTTGTATGAAATAAGAATTATCTGCTATTTGAAGATTTGGTAAAGGTTGCTTGTAAAACTTTGGAGGCATTTTTTTTTGTAGTTGGATATTTACTGATCACTTTTAAATTTTATATAGGGTTATGCTGGTTTTCCATCTTTTCATTAGTCAATATTGGTAATTTATATTTTTCTAGAATTTTCATTCAAGTTTACATTTATTGGCATAAAGTTTTACACTTTAAAACATCTCCATTCTATCTATAGTTATATCACTTCTTTGTTCCTAATATTTATTTATTTATTTATTTATTTATTGCGGTATGCGGGTCTCTCACTGTTGTGGCCTCTCCCATTGCGGAGCACAGGCTCCAGACGCACAGGCTCAGCGGCCATGGCTCACGGGCCCAGCCACTCCACAGCATGTGGGATCTTCCCGGACCAGGGCACGAACTCGTGTCCCCTGCAGCGGCAGGTGGACGCTCAACCACTGCGCCACCAGGGAAGCCCCCCCTAATATTTATTGCTAATATCTTTTCCTTTTTTCCTTGATCAGTCTTCTGGAGATTTCTATTTCCTTTGTGTGTGTGTATTCTTCCCCCCAAATCAGTTTTTGTTTTACTTATCAATACTAATATTTCTTTGTTTTCTCTTCTATTAAGTTCGGCTTTTATGTTTGCTATTTCCTTCAGGCTTACTCTGTTCTTTTCACTTCTTGAGTTGCTGGGTTTATAACTATTCTGTCTTTTTCTGTTTCCTGACATATGCATTTAAAAGTATATACACTTCCTTTTAAAGAATACTTTAGCTACTTCTCACAGATTTTATGTTATGTTTCATTGTTATTCAGTTCCAAGTATTAAAAATTTCCAGCATGGTGTCTTTATTGATAATGAATGATTCAGATGCATGTTTTTAAATTTCCAAATGCATATTTTTGCCTTTTAGTTGCTTCTTTCTAATTTTATTTCCATTGATAATTTTTTTAATGCTGTTATTTTATGTCTCTTTCAGATTGTTCTCTCTTCTGTTGTCTAGTTCTAGGATTCCTAATTGACCTGTTGGTCACGTCTGTTGATTTTTCCCCCAGTGCAAATAATTTCCAAGTGTTTGGTTGTGTTTTTCATTGTGAGCTTGTCTTCAGTGGGGTGTTTTTACGTAGGCTTCCTGTGTCCATGTTGTGGACATTTCTCTACAAGTTATTTTGTATTTGTTTCAACTGGGAGTCCCAATGTTTTAATGGTCCAGGACTTGTTTTAAAAAATTAATTTCTCAGTTTGCTATTTCTTTATTGCATAGGCAGTGCAAGTTTAGAGCCTGCCCTTCTGGAGTCCTTGTTTTGCAGGAGACTCTATTCTAACCTCTGGCCTATGATGGGATCAAAAAAAAAAAAAGCCTTATGTTTCTGTGTGGACACTGAAACTCCATCCCAGTCAGGATATCCCCTGGGCCAATGAGACCCTCAGCTTGCATTCTTACCACTCTGCTGTTGAGTAATTTCAAAACAGTCTTGGTTATACTTTAGGATTTCTAATTTTCTAAGAGTAGGAGGAGATACGTGCTCAGATCAAGCAAACTTGTTATAACCTACGTACAAGTTTATGAAAGTATGCTAGAGACACTTACTTTGTACCATAAACTATCATTCTGAAAGTAAATTATTCTTGTAAATAATTGTCAATGCATTAGCTTTGCTTAAGTCAGGGTACACATAATTATTTTAAATTTAACTAGAGAGGGGAAATCTAAATATGAATCACAGTTCTGTTCTAAGGTTGTCATAGAACCTTGGAAAAATGGATGAGTCCTGGCTGTAGGGAGAAAACATAATTCCATTTACTTCTGATTTATAGGATTATTTACATTTACATCATTGTTAATTTTCTGGACCAAGATCAATTGGATCCTGCTGGGCAGTGTGAAGCCAAGAAGCTCAAAGAGATGTGTGTAGTTTTGTGTGTCTAAAATGATGGATTTTGGCATTTTGATATATTTGACAAGCTTTGCACTTGTCAGCTTTTTCACTGAGTTCTAAACATAGAAATGGGCTTCTTTCCCCACATGGAGAATACTAAGAATTTATTTCCTAAGGAAGAAATTTTTTCCCATTGTGGGCCTAATTCTCTCTTACTGGATGCAGTTTTGTAGGCAAGAGAGATTTCTGTTGGTTGGCCAGAATGCCTGTCTATTGCGCTACTGAAATATTAGCTGATACATTCAAGTTAATATGGACCCTCTCTCCTTTTTAAAATGTTGATTACTCCCAGGCTTTCATTTTGCATTGTAATAGAAACTATTTTCAAAAAGCAGAGGGGCAATTAGTAAACTCAGATAATTTCACATTAGAACTGTTAATTGTTTTGTTGTGAAAATAGGAAAACTTTTCCTATTTCCTGATTTAGGAAAAATCAGTAACTTGATTATTTGAGCTGATACTTGAAGGTGTTACCTGAGTTTAGGTACCTACTATGAGAAGGAATCTACTAGCAAGCTTAAAAATTCATATATGTTAGCGCATTTAAAAGATAGAGCCCCTTTAAAGAATTGGTAAAAAAAAATATAAACAGGATCCTAACTAATAAATATCTAATTGTTTTTCCCAGGTTTTGACATTGATGAATATTTGTCATTAAAAAAAGAGTAACCACTGGCCTTACCTTCTGTTAAAAGCTTTTTGTCTGATTAAACCAAAGGACTGTAGAGGAGATCGGAGTGAAGGTGGAGAGGTTAATCAACCATCGCTGTGACCAAGTTGTGCTCACCTTTCCTTAAGTGGTCTACATGAGGCCAGCCCTAAAACATCATTGGATAATTTAAAAACTAAACTTTGGGCTATACAGGCAATGATTTCATCAGACAAAAAATTTTAATCCTTGGTCATATTGAGTCTTCTTGACACTTTCTACTTACTTGAACTCTTTAGAGTAACTACCCTGAATTCATGGTGCACAAGTAGTTAGATATTTTTTTGACACACTACTTGCCAGTTGGTGTAGGTAATTCCTTCCTGTTCCTGAAATAATACTTTCATTAGCATTGTAGAGAAGCTATTTTGAAACATTTTCAGACACACCTATGACAGTGGTTAAGAAGAGAATTAGACTGTCTGGGTTCAAATCCCAGCTTGTCCTATTCAGAGGTTACCCTTGACAAAGTTGCTTCAGTGTCTCTTTTGTAAAATATGGATAAGAGGAGTACCAGCCTCACTGGGTAGTTGGGAGGATTAGAATATATGGGGAAAGCATGTGCATCCCATGTAGTGAACATTCAGTGCCAGCCATTATAGTTAAATATGCATATATTCTGCATGGAAACACACTCAAAGTACCTGAAGTATAGTTCTTACCAGCATACTAATGATTGAAACAGTATCAACCATCCTTTTGGGAAGTAAAATTTGATTTTTCTCCTGACAAATCAAGTGATCTGTCTAGGTCGATGATTCTATGAAAAAAAATAATGCCTGTCTTTTCAGATATTTCAACCTCTTTGGGAGTGAAACCTAGAAAAGTAAAATCAAATTTTAGCTCTGGCTGTGCTTTGCTGATTACTCATCTTTCTAATCCAAAATTTAATGACAGAAATCTGATGTTCACATCTGGGCAAGAGGAACTTAAACATCAATTGTTCTTTATTCATGCTGCCTTGTCCAATTCCTTTAATTGTCTTTGCAAGGTCATTTTGCTGCCCCCATCCCCTTTTCTTCTGCTGTTCAGAACTGAGGCTTTTTCAGCTAGAACTATCCACCCTGGCTTTTGAAGTGCTAGTTTTCCAGCTGAGACTGGAGTGTCAGTAAACTGCAGAAAGCCTCAGCTTGTGAATTTCTGGTTTGCATTAGACCATCATGGTTTATTGTTCTGAAGGCTCTTGAAGGAGTGTTCAAACCCATGGTGCCATGCAAACTCCAGGGTGAGTTTCTTTCAAATGGCTGTTCAGTTGACATGTCTGCATTTAGAAATCACTTGGGTAAATCTTTAGATACAGTTCATCACCATCATGTATCAAATGAGGATGATCTAAATCCCTTGAAAGCATGCATAAACTATGTAATTGCCCCTGAAAATAAACACAGATAATTTACTGGTAAATATCTGTTTAACCAGAACACATCCCACTTCCCCAGGCTGTGGTCTGAACTCCACCAGTGCTGGTAAAACCCACATGTTTTTACTGGTTTACTGTGGTCCTGAAACAGGGGCTACTTCTAAAGTTGCTTTTTTTTTTTTTTTTTTCTGAGTCAAAAACTAATAAGAGACGCAGTAAAGAATCTTTTATTGATTCCACTGTTGACTTCCCCAACAGCAGTTTCTATTATTCCCTGGGCTGATTTGCTCTTGCTCATTAGACCTCCTCTTAGCCCTTGGCAGTCAAGACCCTCCACATCTGAATTTTTGATCCGTACCTCTCTGACCTTCCTAAGTACCATTTCTTTTCCTCTGCAACCAGGTGTGTAAGGACCAGTCTTATGCCCGTTGTCCTTACTCGTGATCTCATACTTAGTCTGATGTTCCCCTTCCTTCCTTCCAACTCTGCACTCTCATTTCTAGCTCCAAAAATTCTCTTAGACTTAGTGCATCACCCCTCCCCTCAACTCCCTGAGAAGTTTGTCATGTCCAGTTCCACTGACCTAGACATTCTTGAGTTTAGAAATCAATCTGTGGGCATGTGAAGAGTATTCTCATACATTGCTTTGGATTTCTAACACACCCAGTGTGATCAATGGTGTCCCCCACCCCTGCTCTAGCCCATCCCAGTTGGATTGTAAGGACAAAGATAGACTTTTATTTCTTAGGCATCTCATGTCATGTTGAAAAAGGACTCCACCATCCATATCTGTACATATGTTTTGTTCATTGCCTCATCTGTGTCTGGTGTATCTTTTTTTTTTTAGCATCTTTATTGGAGTATAATTGCTTTACAATATCTTTGTTTTCAAATGACAGCTATAGGGCATATTCAGAATTTTATTATTGAAGGCATTGTCCAAAATAAGTTTTCAGAGGTACTCTTTCAAATAGAGTATAAAAACAATATAGTGTCTAGGCTTATTATTTTGCCTTCTCATTATCTAAAAATCTGGAGGAAAAGTTGGGAAAGAACAAGAGGGGAAAATGCAAAGGCAGCAAAAGCTTGTTTTAAGAAAGTTAAAGATGGCCTTCAGGGTATGTGGAAGATACCAAAAGGGATAAAATGTTTTCCAACTGTATGATACGTACATATTTGCTTGTTCCTTTCTTTTTCATCGTGTCTTTTGTCTCATCAAACTAAATCATCGTGACAAAAAGAAAACTGGTGGTATTTTGTTTAGGAAGGCATCTTATTAAGTTTTTTGATTTACATTTATGGATATATTAATTCAGTTTTCCTGCGTCTCAACCTATAAGATCAGCATTCTGAAAAGGGTTAATGAATTAATTTGACTGTAGTGTGCCTGCATAGCGTGCTAATGTATAGTAATTTACAAATACTGCAATTATTCATAGCTATTTAAGAATGGAGAATATTCCAACTATGCTTAACAAATCCATCATGCATGAAAAACTGTACGTATTTAGATGATTCCCAGGGTAATATCAGTCTTCATTCCGTATGTTTGAAGATGCTTTCTTGAGCGCTTCAATTCATCACAGCGTGTCTGCCTGCTGACCCCAGTGAGGTCTGCTCACTACAGGAAGAAGGCTCTTTGTACCCCAAATGGCCCTTCTTATCTCCACTGTTCTTGGGATTAGGAATAAAAAGAAAGAGAAAACTAGACCGGATTTACTTGTCAGGCTGGGTACAGTCCCATGAGGCACCTTGTATTAAACGTCTAGAAAAACATTTTATGTGATGCTCCTTGTAGGAAGTTGGAATGAAGTTAGGGAGCAAGCAAAGGTTTCTGCTGATGTCTATGGCTGTTTTAACCTTTGAAAGTCAACAAATGTGCTGTGATCACAAACTCAGTACCATTTTTCTGAATACCTTCATTAATTCATTCAATAAAAATGTATGGAGTGACTATGATGTGGAGTCACTGGGCCTGGTGCTGGGGAAGGGTGATAAGAAAAACAGTCTAACCTCATGGGGCTTACATTTCAGTGGACAGACAGATAGTAGTAAACAGTTACACAGTTTTATACCTACCCCCCCACCCCCACCAAGCACACACATATTAACCCCTGGCTGTGGGAGGTGCTAAGAAGGAAAGGTCCAGAGTGCTCTAAGAGTGTCCATGTAAGACAGGGTTGAGGAAGTCTTCCTCGGGGAACTGAGCCTTGAGCTGAGGCGTGAAGGAGGTGGTGTTAATCAAGGCTGGTGGAGGTGTGGGTGCATAGGGGGACAGGAAGAGGAAATGTGATAGTTAGCATTTATGTGTCAGCTTGGCTAGGCTAATGGTGCCCAGGTATTTGGTCGAACGCCAGTCTAGATGATACCATGAAGGTTACTTTTAGATGTGGTTAACTTTTTTTTTTTTTGCGGTACGCGGGCCTCTCACTGTTGTGGCCTCTGCCGTTGCGGAGCACAGGCTCCGGACGCGCAGGCTCAGCGGCCATGGCTCACGGGCCCAGCCGCTCGGCGGCATGTGGGATCTCCCCGGACCAGGGCACGAACCCGTGTCCCCTGCATCGGCAGGCAGACACTCAACCACTGCGCCACCAGGGAAGCCCTAGATGTGGTTAACTTTTAAATTAGTAGACTTTGATTCAAGCAGATTACCTTCCATAACATGGATGGGCCCATCCAATCAATTGAAGGTCTTAAAAACAAAGACTGAGGTCTCCCAAAGAGAAAGGGACTGAAATTCTGCCTTCAGACTGCAACATAGAAATTCTGCCCGAGTTTCCAGCCTTTGGACAAAGACTGCAACAGCAGCTCTTGCTGGAGTTTCCAGCCTGCTGGCTGCCCTAGAATTTTGAGCTCCCCAGCCCCCATAATCAAGTAAGCCAATTCCTTAAAATAAATCTGTCCAGACAGATAGATAGATAGGTAGGTAGATAGATAGGTAGGTAGATAAACAGATAGAGATATATCTCCTATTGATTCTGTTCTCTGGAGAACACTGGCTAACACAGCAGATGAAGAAGACCTTAGAAGAGGGAACCGCATACGCATAGGCTCTGAGATGGGAGGGAGCTGGCGTTTGAAGGAATAAAAAATGAGCAGTATCGAAGCACGGAGAGCTAGAGTGGGAGGAGTATCCAGGCCAGAATTTTGTATTGTGAAGGTCTTTTTGAAGAGCTGGGACTTTAAATACAGCTGCAAAAATTAATTCCTTGCATTTGTGTAAACGTCTATTCTTTTAAATTCACTCAGTCTCCAAGTTTTTAATTATTAAGTATATACACATTATGCATTCTTACACTTTTCTTATCACATGTAAGATGTCCATGAACCATTTACATAGACTAAAATGCTCCTTCCTTTTCCTCTCTCCCCATTTCTCCCTTTTTCTTTCTATACAGTGTGTTGCCTCCCTGGACATTTCCTCCTTTAACTTTCAAATTGCCTCTGCATTTATGCTCTCTGAGTCTTTAGGTCCAGCTCCACACTTCGGTCTCCCAGTTTATCCACTCCCAATTAACCTTGCTCCCCACATCGCTCACTGTGATATTTAGTTCTGGGACCCGCCTTTCCTTTGAGAATTATTCATCTCTTTCTAAACTGTCTTGGAGGTCTGCCAGTAAAGGTGCCTTTCCCTTCCCAAGCCGAAGTGTGGAATGTGGGCCTCTGAGACTTGGGCAGGATAGGAAGTGGCTGGAGCTGATTCTTTCTCATGGGGTCTCCCTGAAGAGAGCTGTTCTCGCCATCTAGGTCCTCAGCTCTACCCCGGTCTCTATCCTTTCTGCAAACCTGTTTTTCTTGATGCTCTAAGCTACCCCATATACCCTAGTAAATCCCTTTGCCCCTTAAGTTAACCAGAAACAGTTTCTGGGGCTTGCAGCCTAAGCAACCTCCTGCTCCAGCATGAAAGGAGAAGAGTGAAGAGTTTGGTGTGTCTGGAGAGAACAGATATGTGGGAGTAGCTGGAGATGAGGCAGTTTGGGGCCAGATTTTAAAGGGTGACAGGAAGAGACCCCAAAGAAGCTGGAAATAAAGCTGAGAAGACATAGATGGAATGTGTTTGGTTATTGAGAGAGTGAAGCACTCATCAGTTGGGTCCATCCGTGAGTTTATTATTGAAGATTTCCAGAATCTCTCCTAGAATTCCAAGGCAGAAGCAATCTCCGGGAAGTGCATGAATTCTATGCAAAATGTGGAAACTTAATCCTCTGTTTGTGCTGACAGGAAATGGCTGCTCAGCCTGGATTGTGGAAGATAGAAGCCCAGGAAAGCGGAGTCATGGGAGAGAGCTCCCAGTGTGCGGTGCACGTACTTGCGGTGACGTGGTCACAGCCAGAACCGTCATGCTATTAAGGTCCCATATGGCCAAACAACTCACTCTCCCGAGCGGCCTCCAGGGACTCCGTATTATAATAACCTTATTATAATATGGCTTTTCATGTAACTCTGCTTCTGGGGGAGGCCCATGCAGCTCAGGCCAAGATGAGGATTAGGGCTTGCTTAGCAGGTACATTTCAATGAAAATTAATATGCTGACAATTTTGGTTCTTACATGAATCTTGCAGGATTAGTTAATGTGGGTCCATCGCTGAGATACTGCACGAGTTTCTGAGCTTATGGATATGAGGATAAGGTTGCAGACTTTGATGAATTCATTCATTCAAATGAGGTTATGAAGCCAGAACTTCTTTGCACTCCCATAAAGCCACATTTTTTTTTTTTCTATTCTAGGAAGGGAGTGACATGATCAGATCAGAATGAATCCTGGTTTCAGAGCAGAGACTGGCAAAAGGGAGACCAGGTCAGAGGCCACCGTGAGGGCCCCGAGGAAAACCAGAGAGATCTGAACTCAGGCACCAGCAACGGGGAGAGGGGAGATGCCGGCTGCTGGACTGAACTAGGGTCTTTAGATCTTGATAATCTGTTGGATGTAAAGGGTGAGGAATTGGCTAAAACCAGGGATGGCTAAAGAATGTCTTACTTGTCATTTTTCTTTCATTAAATAACCTTATCTGAATTCCCACAAACAATGCTGCACATAAATTGTGACAGTATGAAAAACAGAATCTGAGTTAAATTTGTGCTATGTCAGCCCATCACACTAGACCACGAATTCCCTGAGAGGTTTAGCAACATATTGGATAAAGTGAAATTAATCCTTTAGAGCCACAAGCTGACATATGTATATGCCACGAATCCATAAACTATACTGGAAGCATTAGAAAAGGAAGCTAAAAAATGCAAGGGAGCACATCTGTATTCTGTCCAGTGAAGCAAGCCTAGTTCACAATGTCATTTTCTTTTGTTAGTGTTGAACCAGTAGGAGGCTCTGTAATGTTCACCTTGTTGACCTTTACAATACAACGTGTTGTCGACGGCACCCCTGCACAAACTTGATGAAGCTTTGCAGTCAGGTCACTGTTCCGTATGATTCACTATCCTAAATTTAGAAAAGGCTGCGATGCTAACTGCAAGTGACAAAAACCAGAGAATTTCAAGTTCTGGTTGGCAGCTCTGGGTTACATTCCCCTCCAGGCGAAGTCGGAGCTGCCAGCTACATTAACGAAAATGACCAGCCTGTTGGGAGAAGAATAATCAGGAGGTATTGCAGATAAGAAGTTGCCGAGATTTAAAACTCTCCTCAACTTTTGGCTTCACAGTTAAAATATTTCTTTTGTTTTAAACAGCAAGACCCATAAGTGAATCCTGTGACTTTTCACTAGCCTGTATGAAATAAAGAGTTGTGTGGTTAACGTGATGAATTTACGGTCATTACCGCAACCAGTCTTGATGGTGGAGAGCAGACTTTTGGCTTTACTTTGTGTGAAACAGTTGCAGATTTGCCAATAAGTCATAGAATACAGTAGTTCACATGTGACTCTGGAGCCTTAGCCACAGACCTTTTGAAAACTGGACCTCGCTGATGCCAGAAAGAACCAGAAACCTGTCTCATCTGATTTCTTTGGGCTTATCAATACCTCGGTTTCAGGAGTACAAAGAAGGCTTTGTGTGCTGAGCTGATAGGCTCCGCTGGAGGAAATGTGCCAACAAACTTTAAGAGAAAAGAAAATAGAAAAAGGCAGTTTAGACATTGTCAAAATGAAGTGCCATGTTTGTATTCACTCTGTGGGGCCACATCTTTATGCTGAACAGATCCAGGGACATCAAAATGCTGGTTTTGCTTCTTAAGTAAATACCTCCTCTATCCTTTACATTCTCTTCTGATTAGCAGTCCTTATGTAACAGGCTTTGAATGCCAATATGCTTAATTTTATTAGGAAACAGCACAAGCTTCTCAATTTGGGATAATAAAAACTATGTCTATTTTTCTACTTTAACTTCTGGGTGCAGACAGAACTCGTGGGGCCAGTGCGGGTGGGGGAAGAGGCATGCTTATTTCCTGGGTTCTAATCCCCAGCTCGGGGGTCTCAACATTTTTGGATTCAGTGCTGATGTTTGAAAGCTGGAGATTTTGATGGCAAATCTCCAAATATTATACTGGACAGCAGAAACATCCCTGTAACTACTCTTACTGTATAACCATTTTTCCTAGCATCTCTAAAGTTATCCCACAGTTACTGCAATAGTCACTGTCACCCTTCCGCGTGATGTTGCTGTTTCAGTAGATTTACTGTCCTGCCTAGATTCTTGTGTATACTCATGAGGAGAGTATATCACATTTCCAATAAACACACTTTCTTTGAATACTCTGCTTCTTAACACTTGTTCTAAACTTGTTACTCCCTGCTCTGTACCCCACTCTGCAAACCCACGAATCTTAACATTCCATCTGGCACACATAGCTAGAATGGTGAGTTTTACTCTATTGTAGCAAAAATAAATTTTATACAGAGAAGAAAACTTGGCAGCATTCTTATGTGGCTTTTGAGCATGCCGTGGCACACTGGCTCCGCACAGTATTGGCACCTCTGATAATCTCAAGAAAATCACGGAAATTTCGTGCCTTGACTTCTCCTTCTGAAAATTCTGAGTAAATTCTGTTTCTATAGAAATATCAATGAAAGTGTTGTGAGCTCTTTAATGGTAACTGGCTGTGTAACCTTACTGCAGGTTGGATTCTCCAGGAAACCGACTCTGAGAAGGAGATCAACACACAGGAGGGGTACTAGGGAGGGATTGGCTGTGGTTCCAACTAATAGGGCTCAACCAACCCCATGGGAAGCTCTGAGGCTGGTGTGGTCCTTTAGAGTTGTACCAAGTTGGAGCGAGGGAGCAGACACTTTGTCTAGGTTGACCAGGCACTGAATACAGCCTGACCTATGAAGGGGCAGTGACTTTGGGTGACATGGCTCTTTTCTGTTGAGGCAATTCCCAGGGAGGGCTCTTTGCAGAGAGCTGTCATCTGACAATCTTCTCAGCAGTGGGGAACCCAATCCTTCATTCTTGAAGTGGGGATCTGGGCGGCACAGCATGGTATATACGACAAAGACCAAGTTGGGAGCACCTTATGTGAACAACTCTGCTTTCCTATATGGTGGTTGGTGGTTTCTGACAGAAACAGAATTATGGCATGAATGGGTACAGTGAGAATTCCTTTTCTTTACCTCTATCACCATCACACAAAGTTTCACTACGCCCTGATGGTGTAGATTTAGCAGGAAAACTGCTGAAGGATTCTTCCTGGGATTGGGTTGATCTTCTTGCCTTCAATCAGCCTTGTCATCTTTGTGCACTCACTACTATGTAACCTGGCTATATTTCCTCTCTGATATTCAGACTGGAACATTTGTAACACTGTGTCTCTCAAGTCTTGGTTGTTTATGCAAAAATGATCAGCTGTTTAAAAGAAAGCATTGCATTTACTTGATATATCTCCTAAGTCTTATTAGGACAGTACTCCTAATCTCTCCCTTTTTATGACATTAGCATTAACATTTTGAAGAGAACTTGCCAGTTATCTTGTGTAGACTGTCCCTTATTCTGGATGTGCCTGATTATTTCCTCATAATATTATTTAACTTTTTCCTCTTCGGGAAATTAAATGGGCCTAAAGACTTGATAAGATTCTGGTTAAACATTTTTTTTGTGTGTGCGTGTGGTATGCGGGCCTCTCACTGTTGTGGCCTCTCCCGTTGCGGAGCACAGGCTCCGGATGCGCCGGCTCAGTGACCATGGCTCACGGGCCCAGCCGCTCTGCGGCATGTGGGATCCTCCGGGACCGGGGCACAAACCCATGTCCCCTGCGTTGGCAGGCGGACTCCCAACCACTGCGCCACCAGGGAAGCCCTGGTTAAACATTTTGGTAAGGATACTTGATTATATCCATTTTGGAAAAGAAAAGTTGTAAAATGCATTTTGGAGCTTAAAAATATATGAGATAAAAATTGACAGAAGAAAGGGGAAACATGATTCTAAAGTCATAGTTGGAGACTAAAGACTCATCTCTCAGCAATTAATAGGAAAATAAGGCAAAAATATATCAGCAAATATAGGGAATCTAAACAGGACTATCAACCATCTTGACCTAATTGATTTTTATAAGACATTATACTCCAATACTGAAGGAAAAAATTCAAGTGTACACGGTACGCTCATCAACATACACTGACCATATTTTGAGCCATAAAATAAGCCTCAATAATTCAAAAAAGACTGAAATTATGCAGACTCTGTTCTCTGATCATAATGTCATTAAATTATAAATCAATAATAATAAGATATCTAGGAGGTCCCCAACATTATGGAAATTAAAACACTTCCAGATAATTTATGAGTGAAATAAATCACAAAAGAAATTAGAAAATATTTTAAACTAAAAACAAACAGAAGTACAACCTATCAAAATGTGAAGAAAGCAGCTAAAGCAATGCTTATAAGGAACTTCATAGTTTGAAATTGTTATATTAGAATAGAAAGGTCAAAATCAGTAATTAAGAATCTACTTTAAAAGGTATAGAAAAAGAAGAATGAAGTAAATCCAGAGTAAGTAGAAGGAAGGAATTTAAAAAGATAACAGCAGGAATGAAGAAAGGAAAACACAGCAATTGGAAATCTTATACACTGTTGGTGGGAGTGTAAGATGGTATATTCACTCTGGAAAAAAAGTCTGGAAGTTTCTTATAAAACTAAACATATACCTACTGTAGGCCCAGCAATTCCTCTTCCAGGTATTTATACAAGAGAAATGAAAACACACGTTCACGAAAAGCATTTGTACAAGAATTTTCATGGAAGTTATATCTGTAATAGCCAAAGCCTAGAAACAATCCAGGTGGAATATTTCTCAGCAATAAAAGAAATGAATGACTGATTCATGCAACAACACGGATGATTCTCAAAAGCATCATTCTGAGTGGCAGAAGCTAACACCAAAGAGTACAAACTGTATAATTCTATTTATATGAAGTTCTGGAATGGGTAAAAAGAATCTATGGTGAAAAACATCAGAACAGTGCTTGCCTTTGAGAGTGGAGTGTGGGGGAGGGGAGTGACTAGGAAGGATCATGAAAGAAACTCCTGGTAATGTTCTATTTCTTGGTATGGATGTGGGTTACGTAGATGTATGTATTTGTTGAAACTCAGCAAATATAATTTAATATTTGTGCATTTCATTGTATGTAAATTTTCCATCAAAAGAAAAAATTATAAACAAGTATTTGGCTCCACCTAATAATTTGCATACAGAATATTTAGGGGTAAACTGCGGATGCACTTTACCTTGAAATATGTCAAAAAATAACATGGATTGATGGATAAATGTAAAGATGTAGCAAAACAAGTATAGTAAAAAATTAATGGCACCATCTGGGAGGTGGGTGTATGGGTTCATTGTAAAATTCTTTCAACTTTGCTCTTTGACAGATGTCAAAATAAAATGTTGGAGCAGAGACATTTTGGGGACAATTGGGCAAAATTCAATAAGGACGTGATATTAGGGAATTATTTTTGCCAGTTTTCTTCAGTGTTTTAGTAATATTGTGGTTATGTATGAGAGCTTATTCTCAAGAGAAATGAGCTAACATATTTAGTAGTGAAGTGTTGTGATGTCTGCAACTCACTTGGAAATTTTAACAGAAATTTAAATAATAGGACAAATAGGGTAAAAAGTTAATAATTGTGGAATCTAGACCATGATTACTCAGATGTTTATTGTCCTTTTCTTTCACTAAAAAGTGTTGAAAAAGTAAGCAGTAGAAGTAATGATATGTTATGTCAAAGGGCAGAGAATATAAAGAATGGAATCTCTACACTGGAGACATGTACAGTTTCCAGTTTTTCTTCAAAAGGAGCTGTAGGAGGGAGATCAGCTAGGTGATTTGTGACCACCTAGAGGGGTGGGATAGGGTGGGTGGAGGGAGACGCAAGAGGGAGGAGATATGGGGATATATGTATATGTATAGCTGATTCACTTTGTTATAAAGCAGAAACTAACACACCATTGTAAAGCAATTATACTCCAATAAAGATGTTAAAATAAAAAAAGGATCTGTAGGAACCTATTGCTGGACCTGGTTCAGAAGGCCAAGTCATGAGCGCTCTCTTCTTGCCTTCTGTCTGATTTTACTTCTCTGGACTGTTCTACTGTTCTATTTTGGCGGCGGGAGGGACACGCCTTGGGGCATGCGAGATCTTAGTTCCCCAACCAGGGATCGAACCTGTGCCCTCTGCAGTGGAAGCACAGAGTCTTAACCACTGGACCACCAGGGAAGTCCCTCTCTGGACTGTTCTTATTTCAGAGTTTGAATGTGAACATGACCTTGTTCATGACCTTGTCTTTTTGTCTTGACTCTGGACTACATCGTTTGTGAATTTGATGCTATATCTTTTCATCACAGAATAAGATCTGGGTTTTTAGATTCAATCTAGTCACTGAACCTTAATGCCTGAATTTTGCTTCACTAAAGACTCATTAGACACTTAACAATAAATTTATTGCCAAGAAGAAATGTAGCTGGAAGTGTAGGTATAACACAGCAAAGTGTCTGTAATCATTCAGGCTTCACTTCTGTTATGGGACAGTACCCTGAGAAATGACACAGGAACAGACTGTGCACACAACTCTGGGCCTGGGGATGAGACTGGGGGGACAGATGTTCTCACAAACACCAAGTAATTATGGCCACAGTGCTGTGAATGTATTGGGAAGCAACATTTGGTTATCTTCTTAGTCTCATTTTATGTTTGTGTCTGTGTCTGGGTACACTTACAGCTATGTGGGTTTGCTCCAGGAGCTGGAAGGCCTTCTTTGGGAATATTAGGCTTTGCTTCATTTCATTGAAAATTCCTCAGCTAACATGCTTTCCTATTATGGAATCTAGCTCTCAGAGGATTTTTTTGGCTGAAAATAGATTAATTTCTTGATAAAAAACTAAATCTAGTGAATCTCAGCGCATCTCAAGCTGCTTTTGTTTTAACTTTGTATGATTTCTGATGAAAACTTGGGTGCCCTTTACACTGGATGCTCTAGATTTGTGAGCCCCAAACCCGCCTGTTCTCAAAGCTTTCATGGAGAACTCTTTTAAAATGTAGATTCCTGGGTCCACCCCAAATTCCACTTAATCAGGATCTTGGGGTGATGGGCTCTCGAATTTTTGTTTTTAAGCTTACCAAGTTACTCAGACGGTAAGCAAGTTCTCAAACTTTAATGTGTATGTGAAGCAGCAGGACATCTTGTTAAAAGCCAGATTCTGATTCAATAGGGCTGAGGTGCTGCTGGTCTGCAGATCACACAGTGAGTAGCAAGGAACTAGGTCATGTCCCCACATCTTTTCCCTAAAATCAGGGTCACATCTTCCTTTGCAGAGAGTATTTAGCTAGCATTCAGCATACAACAGACTTCCTTTTCACCTCCTTGCTTGATATCTCTTTGCTTTGAAATATTGCTTGAACAGTTGATAATTCAGATTAGGGTAACCACTCACTTCAGTTTGACTAGCAGAGTTCTAGTTTATGCCTATCATTCTGGAATAATATTAAAATGCCCTCTGCCACATTCATTCTTAGAAGTATCTCCATTTGAAAGATAAATTATAAAGTGACCCTTTCTAAGCCCACAAACATTGAGAAGTGATATAATGTACACAACATAGGTTGCCTAGCCAAAGTCTTGTGTGGATTGGATTCCTGGCTTCATTATTCCACACTCCATCTACAATCTTAAACAAGTCAAGCCTCAGTTATCTTATATGTAAAACAGAAGTGGTTTATTATGAAGATTTATAGAAATGATAAAGGAAGCTTCTAATACAGTGACTGGCATGTAAAAGTAGGCAGCGGGCTTCCCTGGTGGCGCAGTGGTTGAGAGTCCGCCTGCCGATGCAGGAGACACGGGTTTGTGCTCAGGTCCGGGAAGATCCCACATGCCGCGGAGTGGCTGGGCCCGTGAGCCATGGCCGCTGAGCCTGCGCGTCCGGATCCTGTGCTCTGCAACGGGAGAGGCCACAACAGTGAGAGGCCTGCGTACCGCAAAAAAAAAAAGAAAAAAAGTAGGCAGCCATTTATTTAGGCCCCTGTCTCTTTACAATCCATGAAGTGAACATGTAGTCTACTTTGGAATGATAAAAATAGAGTGCTACTAGCAAGTTAGGCTCAGAAGCAGCTATAATATTAAAATGATGCATCTGCTACACTTGTATTTCCGTGCAAGCCTGATGAGTCTACTATAGAATCTATCTCTGAACCCGATAGTCCCATGTGATTTCTGTGTTGTGTGTACTTTAGCACTATATTGATAGACAAAATCCCGAACTAGGAAGATAAAGGTATTTAACATTTATGGAGTTCCAACTATATACCAGATGGAGGGAATTCCAAATTGGAAGAGATCACTAACATTGTTGTAGGACAAGGTATAGAAAAGTTTAATCCATCTGTAAAAAGAAAGAGTTAACAGATTTCCTGGGCAAACATCTACATCCAGTATTTTAGACCAGAAATGTCATAAAAGGACTTTGATACAACTATAAAAACGAGAAGGGGAGGTGGGCAGGAAGAGAGAAAATGTGGAGCCTTGGTTATACTCTTTCCACTATAAAATCCTCATGAAAACTTACCCAGCAATCAAGGATTTTGAACAAGGTATGATTGATGATTGGTTCCTAGAACCCCCATCAACTAGCTATTCAGGCTCACGTGGGTAATTTCATGACCTTGCAGTAACATGATGGAGTATTGTAAAGAACTGAAAAATTTGGGATAACATTTGAGTGTTATAGCAGGGTTTTCATTTATTAGAAACCTATCTGAGCCAGGCATGTGCTGTATTTGAATTAGCCTATTGAATATCCAGAACAATTTCATGAGGTGAATAGTATTATCTCCATTTTACAGGAATGAGGAAACAGACACAGGAAATTTAATCTCATGTAAGGTCTCGTTGCAAGTGAGAGATAGAACTGAGATTGGGTAGGTCTAGCTCTGAGATCCTTATTCTCTCTTTTTTTTTTTCCCGTTGCGGAGCACAGGCTCTGGATGCGCAGGCTCAGCGGCCATGGCTCACGGGCTCAGCTGCTCCGCAGCATGTGAGATCCTCCCTGACCAGGGCACGAACCCGTGTCCCGTGCATCGGCAGGCGGACTCTCAACCACTGCGCCACCAGGGAAGGGAAGCCCTCTGAGATCCTTATTCTTAACCACCGTATATGGTTTGTGTGTGTTAACTAATGCTTCCATTCTTTCCACATTTCAAAATGACTTTTTATTACTCTACAATCTAAAGGGATCAATCTTGGAAATTGGGCTTAAGAGCAGGGACTATGTGAGTACATCTAAACATGGAGCAAAGATAGCAATCCACTGCACTGACTTGAAGTTGGGGCAGTTAGACAAAGTGCATTAATTTATTTTACATCTTTATTGAGGTAAAATGGAAGTACAATAAACTGCACATATTTAGAGTGTACAATTTTATCTGTTTTGACAAACATAATACACCCATGAAACCATCACCATAATTCACAATTATTTCTGTGTCCCTAAATTGTCCTGCAGCTCCTTTGTAATCCATTCCTCCCTCTGCCAAGATCCACAGACAACCACTGATCTGCTTTCTGTCACTATAGTTCAAATTTTTTAGAATTTCATATAAATATTTAGAACCATACAGTATATATTCCTTTTTTTCATGCTTCTTTCACTCAGCATAATGATTTTGAGACTCATCTGAAATTTCAATTTGTTGAGCACACCAGTTGTTTGTTTCTTCTTATTGCTGAGTAGGTTTGCATTGTAAGGACATACCAAAAGTTGTTTATCCATTTACCTGTTGATGGACATTTGAGCTGTTCCCAGGTTTTGGCTATTACAAATAAAGTTGCAGTGAACATTTGTGTACAAGTCTTAGTGTGGACATGTTCTCATTTCTTTTGGGTAAAAACCTAAGAGTGGACTAGCTAGGTGGTATGGTAGGTGTATATTGAACCTAAGAAACTGACAAGCTGTTGTAGTATTTTATATTCTCAACAGCAGTTCTCATCCTCATCAACACTTTGTATCGTGGGTTTCAAAAATATATATTAGTCATTCTATTGGGTGTATAGTGGTATCTCATTGTGATTTTAATTTGCATTTCCCTGTTGACTAATAACTTGGGCATCTTTTCATATGCTTATGGAAAACTACAGATCTTTCTAGGTAAAGTGACTATGTAAATTTTTTGCTTATTTTAAAAATTAGATTATCTTCTTGCAGTTGAACGATAAGAATCCTTTATATATTCTGGATAAAAGTACTTGTCTGATATGTATTTGGCAAATGTTTTCTCCAGGTCTGTGGCTTGGTGTTTTGTTTTCTTAGTGGTGCCTTTCAAATAGCAAACATTTTCGTTTTGTCAAAGATTACTTTATAATTTTTTCTTTGTGGCTCAGGCTTTTTATGTTTTATCCAATAAATGTTTGCCTACTCCAAGACTGCAAATCTCCTATGCTTCTAGTAGAAAATTTTTAGAGTTTAGTGTTTCAAATTTGGGTCTATGATTCATTTTGAGTTAATTTTTATGTAGGATATGGGGTAAGGGTCCATGTTTTTTTTTTTTTCTTTTTCTGTATAGTGTATACAGCATCATTTGTTGAAAAAGACTTGTCTTTCTTCAAAGAATTGCCTTGGTATCTTTGTAAAAAATCAGTTGACCATATGTGTGGGTTTACTTCTGGATTCTCTGTTCTTGTCCATATATGTGTATTTTTCACCAGTACCAAACTACTTTGATTACTGTAGCTTTATAGAAGTTTTTGAAATCAGGTAGGGTAAGTCTTCCAACCTTGTTTTTCTTTTAAAAAAGTTCTTTGGTTTTGGTTAGTCTAGGTCCTTTGCTTTTCTATATACATTTTAAGGTCAGTTTGTCAATTTCTACAAAAGTCTGCTAGAAATTTTTTTTAATTTCATCTGTTTCCTTTTGCATTTTGCTTTTAGTTTATTTTTATTTTTTGTTTTTATTTTTTTTTGGTCATGCCATGTGGCTTGCAGGATCTTAGTTCTCTGACCAGGGACAGAACCTGGGCCTATGGCAGTGAAAGTGCTGAAAAGTAACTGCTGAACCACCAGGGAATTCCCCTGGAATTTTGATTGGTATTGAACTAAAACTACCTCAGATCAATTTGGGGAAAATTATTATTTCAATGATATCAAGTCTTTCAATCTATGAATATGGTATGTCTTCCCATTTATTTAGATTTTATTTACTTTCTCTCAGCAATGTTCTGTAGTTTTCAGTGTGGACATCTTTGACTAGATTTTCTTTTTGGTACTACAGTAAATGGAATTTTTAAAAATTTCATTTTTGAGTTGTTTGCTTCTTGTGTATTGGAATACAATGATTTAAAAATAAGTTATGTATCTTGCTAAATTTATTTATTAGTTCTAATAGTTATTTTGTAGATTCTCTGAGATTTTCTACATAAACAATTCTGTCATCTGCAATATAATTTTACTTCTTCCTTACTGATCTTTATTCTTTTTATTTCTTTTTCCTTTTACCTTCTCTGCCTACCTTTTTAAAAATTACTGGAATCGCTTAGGACCTCCCCCTCCCCAGTATAATGTTGAATAGAAGCAATGAAAATGGGTATTCTTGCTTTGTTACTAATTTCAGATGATAACAATGCAGTCTTTCCCCATTAAGTATAATGTTAGCTGTAGGATGTGCATGGATTTCCATTATCAGTTTGGGAAAGTTCTCTGATATTCCTAACTTGCTGAGAGTTTTTCTTTTTCTTTTTTTTTTTTAAATCATGAATGAGTGTTGAATTTTGTCAAATGCTTTTTCTCCATCTATTGAATTGATCATATAGATTTTCTTCTTTATTCTATTAATATGATGAATTATGTTTGATTGGTTTTCAAATGTTAAACTAACATTGCTTTCCTGTGATAAACCATACATGGTCATGATGTATTTTGACATTTGTTTATGTATTTTTGGACTCAATGTGCCAATATTTTGTTAAGAATTTAAAAATCTATATATTTTCAGAGTCTTCTGGTAGTTATTTAAATTTTTTTCAAGAGTATTTAGTTTACTCAGTGGGAGGCATGCTCTGGAGTAGGCTTATGATGCTATGTGGAACATGTGGAAACAAAATGTGTCCTTTTTCTAAATTAAAATATTTTCAAATGATTCTGTAGGTGAATGTGGGCTGCTGATTGGCCACAGTTTCCAGCTAATCTCCTCAAATATTGGTAAAGAATAAACTCTCCTTACAAAGTGTAACATAGAATTTTTGCTGTATTTATCTTGCAGGATGTGAACAGGACAATCCTTATGCAATCAGACTGTAACATGCTTTGGAAGCCAGATTTTTTTGTTGTTAGTTCATTGTTTTATGAATAATGGATGTTGAAATATATAAACTATTCAACTTTTCAATTCTGGGCTTTATTCTTATAAGATCTCAGTCCCAGATTACCACAGGAACTTGATCTGGCAATGAGAACTTGCTAAGCAAGTGGAAGCTTATTGAGTATTAGTATGCTTGTGGAATTAGGAAACCTCGGATTGTGTTGTCATTGGAAGTGGGAGAGGTTGTCTTCTTTGGAGATTTTACATAAGGTTGAGACTTTTTTTTGTTTTTTGACTCTTACACAATTATTCTTATCAGAGGTAAAGATATCAGCTAGAGAAACTTGTATGTCTACTTCTAACTGATGAAAGAGAAGTCTGAAGCAATGTGAACTTTCCCACTAAGGTACCAATGAAGACTTCGTTGAGGGAGCCAGAAGGCGTGGGGGTAAATGCACAGATTTTGAATCCGATGAATGTGGATCTGATTATTGGCTTTTGTTCTGGACACTTCCACCTTTTAAGCTTAAGTTTCCTTTGTATCTGCTTATAAAGATCTTTGTCAAAATTAAATGAACAATATATGTAAAGTCCTTGACTTACAGTAGCAATTAAATAAATGTTAATTTCTTTATTTTCATAGGTCAATATATAAACATTGAAACAGTGTATTCATCATTTTTTTGAGAATTGTTTAAAAAAAGGCCAGACTTCTTTGACAGACAATTTTTCTTCTATTTGTGCAATCAGTTAAATTAGTGTTTTTGGTCTCTCTCTCTCGACTGTAAGCTCCATGACGACAGCAAAGTTGTCTACCTGGCCCATGGTTGCATTCCCAGATATTAGTATAGAAATTGGTATGTAGTAAGCAGTAGTATTTATTTCTTAAACAAGTGAGTAAATACTGCTTGCAAGTCATTCCTATACAACTGTGGGTCTCTGGAAAGCTTCTTAATTGCCTGTTTTTCCCCAAGAGAGGCCAATATAGCACAATACATTCCAATCAGCAAAGGCTATGAAAGTGATAAAATATACACAGATGGCCAGAGGCAGTCCAACTCATTCTTCTTCATTCCAGAAAATAACTCCCAAAATAGAATACTTTTTTGGATAGGGATATTTTGTCTTGTGAGGTGACTAACAGTTAAACCAAAAAAGTCTGGGTTATGAATGTTGTGACTATCAGTTTTTATAAGTTTATTCTGAGTGAGCAGGGCATTCCTTTTTCTGCTGTAAATTTCTTTAAGTTTAGTGTCTGTTTAACTTTGCAAAAGTACCTGGTACGTAATACAATTAAAGCTAGAGCCTCATCTGCCAAGTTGAGAGCTATTGAGACTCTGGTTATTTAAACCATTCAGAAGAGATTTTGAATGACCTTGAATCAGGTCTCTACAGGAGTGACACAGAATAAAGGACTGCTTATATACAGTGACTGAACCCAGAAGAGTCCTTCTGAGAGGCATACAGGCATAATGACGGGAGGTGAATGTAGCTAGCTGGCTTCTTGGCTGGCATGTTAAGGCAATTAATGAAAAGGTACACCTGGCAGCTGAATTTTTTCTATCTCATTCCTTTTTTCAAGAAAGGTATATTTAAGAAAGAAAGATAAAAAGAAAGAAATGCAAAAGAAAGAAAGAGCAAGAAATGCATCCTGTTTTATTTATTTATTTTTCACCATTTGTTCTTAAAATTTTCCTTCAGAAATAAATGCAAGAATGTGTTTTTGGAACCATCTGAAAAAGAAAAAGTGTGCTTCTATTTCCAGTAGGACTTGAGCCAGCTTTGAGATAATATTAAATTTAATTGACAGCTCTTCAGCAGAAAGGCTGAAAATTCAAATCCTCAGCCCTCTCTATAAGCGGAGTTTTTCTTTAAAATTGTTAAATCAATATGTTTGGGGAATATGGTAATTAAGTGTGAACAGATGGCGATTTTTAGCTGAGATATTAAGTCTAGGTATTTAATAGAATCATCTTCTTGTTGGAGTCAGTGGGTGTGATGTAGTATACTGGTTGGCAAGACATCAATTTTTGTCAAAGCTAATTGCAGACTATGATAGAGATTCAAATTCCTTATATGGTTTTTAGTACTGGAAAAGGGTTACAGTTGGGAGGAAGATCACAACACCGTACTACATTATGCCAAAAACTTACGCTGGGGATCTATAGACTCAAGAATGCCAAGACAGAAATATACTATTTACAACGAACAACTCTGTGGTGGCGAGAAAAGGGCCCTGTATACTTGGTCTTATGACTACTTTGTCTTTCACTGATCTAGTGACCTGGGGCAAGTCCTGAATCCCCCAGGGCCTCAGAGTCCCCATTTTTCAAATGGAGAAGGGTTGGAATTAAAATGCAATTCAGTTATTTTCCGAAAGCATCTTCCAGCCAGGAAGGTCTTATTAGATCAAAGGACACTCATATGCCTTTTTTGCTGGGGCTAGGGTATTGTGGGTATTTTTCTGTTTTCTTGTTAGTGAGTGCAAAGTGCTGCTTGAAACTTACAAGCACCAGGGTTTCAGTCAGCATCCTTCTTCTTTGTGCACTTTATATATTCAAGGATTTGAAAGGCTAGGGATGTGTAAGTTACAGATTTCAAAAAAATTCAGGAGTTGAACTCATAGCTAAGAATATGTCAGGGGAAGTTAAACAGCTCTGAAGTTTGTAAAAATGTCCACATGGAGGCGTCAACCAGAACATTCCCCATTCCACCTGTGGGTGAGGTGAAGGACTGTCGGAAGATGAAGTTCTGGGTAGCAATGAGGATTTTTCAGCTTTCATATACCATCTACTCATGCTACGTTTACCATGCATTTAAATAAAAGTTTTCTCTGAAAAGCTTGTGATCAGCGTGCAGGCTAAACGATTTTTGGTTCAATCAAGGCATGGGAGCTGTTGTGAGGGGAACTTCACGGAAAAGATAATATTTAATGAAACCAATGTCCTGACGCACAGCCCCCCATTCCAGTAGAGGGAAGTTGGGGCTGTTAGGGCAATGTTCCTACCTAGTTGTGGCTGAATCAGGTTGGGCACTGGACCCCCTCACCCAGAATCTTTGGATGCTTCTGTCTGAGCCTGAACAATCGGCCAGATGGATGATAGGTCTGCCTTGGGTGGTGTTGCTTACAGTTTTAATTAGACCTGAATTTATCAAATGCTTGGCAAGTGACCAGAATCAGGCAAGGATGAGATGCCTTTCCAGCAAGCATTTTCTTTCCTCTTAATCAATGTCAGAACACGTCTTGCTTTGTATTCAATCCGTCTGATTAATGAGTGAGTCTAAAATTTAGAAGTTCCTCTCAATTTACTTTGGAGCAAGATTTCCCCATTCCATAATCTCTTAGCCTCTCCATGGAGCTGCCCAGCAGCTTAGGTTATGGAAGGGATGGCAAAGGGTGTGGAGAAGATGGTAATTGCTATTTGGAAATTGGAGAGGATTGGAAAAACAGATGGAAATATCAAACTTTCAGAAATTAGTTTCTACCATACAATCATCTCTATAAATTCTCCACTGTGACTATGTGTCAGGTGTATTAAAAGCAACCTGGTATGGAATGTAAACAGGATTGAGAAGAGGGGGAGAGATGCGCTTTATTAGTGACATCATCCTAAATAATCACATATTATAACAATTTTTTAAAAAGTGAATTAAAACTTTAGTTTAAAACATGCATATGTCTGTTGTCATCTTAGCTCATGGTTGCTGATTTTTTTAACTCCCTGTTTATTACATGACTGCCTTCCTGTTGTCTTTTGGGGCTCATCATTCCCTGACTACTTTATCTAAAACACTCCCATCTAAAAAAGCCCTCACCAGTCTTGTCTAGTCCACGGTACAAAAGGACAATTATGAAAGAGACAACAACTTGTGCCTTTTATTCCCTTATTATTAAAATAATGGAACTCCCTGGGTTTTAGATAGGTAGTAAATAGATACTGCATTTCCCGGTTGGCCTTGTAATTAACTGTGGCCATGTGACTAAGTTTGGGTTAATGGGAAGTGAGAGGAATGAAAATATATCACATGTGGGTAACTTCCTTTTTTTTTTTTTTTGCGGTACGTGGGCCTCTCCCGTTGTGGAGCACAGGCTCCGGATGCACAGGCTCAGTGGCCATGGCTCATGGGCCCAGCCACTCCGCGGCATGTGGGATCTTCCCGGACCGGGACACGAACCCGTGTCCCCTGCATCAGCAGGCAGACTCTCAACCACTGCGCCACCAGGGAAGGGAAGCCCTGGGTAACTTTCTTAATGACAAGCTACTTGCCCTGGATGTTCTGTTTCTTTCCCACAGGCTGAAATGCAAACATGGTGCTGGGGAGGTGCTCCAACCATGTTCATGCAGATACCTACCCTAGGGCCTGGACAGGGAGATCAAAGGAAACTTAGTTCTTGCAAGCCCTTGTAGATGGAGCTGGACGGGTCACCTCTGGGAGCATAAAATATATACATACTTTTATTTTCTTTGAGCATCTGTATTTCTCTTTGGTACTGAAATCCAGCTGTACCCTAAACAATACACTTTCTGCCATAGCTGTCTATTTCATTTTCTTCATAACAGTTATCACTATCTTTATCTCTTGTTTATTGTCTCTCTCCCTTCACTGAAATGTAATTTATGTGACAGCAGAAATTTTGTGTTAACTTCTGCACCTCCAGTGGCGAGAACAGAGCTTGGCACATGGTAGTGTTCAATAAATATTTGTGAATGAATGAATGAATGAGTTGTAATTAGTAAGTAGTGATTAGTGCATTAGTTATAAGAGTACATTTGAATGGATCCTTACGAGGCTACTGAGGAAAGGGATGACTGAAGATCTGTAAGAATGTGGCTCTGATTTGAGTTGCCATTGTCCCCTCCCACTGGTAAGTCAAATTGTTCTACCTTGTGCCATATCCCAGCTTCACTGATAAGAGGCCAAGGCATAGGGCTACTTTGAAAGTAGCAATTACTTAGCTCTTCTGTTGTTTCAAATGGGATAGTTTGGTGGGATAGGATGCAATGAGAAGAAAGGGGCAAAAAGTGAGCAAGAGTAGTATTCTTTTTTTTTTTTTTTTTTCCAGTACGCGGGCCTCTCACTTTTGTGGCCTCTCCCGTTGCGGAGCACAGGCTCCAGACGCTCAGGCTCAGCGGCCATGGCTCACGGACCTAGCTGCTCCGCAGCATGTGGGATCCTCCCAGGCTGGGGCACGTACCCGTGTCCCCTGCATTGGCAGGCGGACTCTCAACCACTGCGCCACCAGGGAAGCCCAAGAGTAGTATTCTTATTCTACCTAAAACTTGAGGTCATAAGTAGGGTGACTATATCATTCAGTGGCCATATTGCCCACTTTGGGAGTGCTATGAATAATTAAACTGGGACAGTAAGTGCAAATAGGAACTGTTTCAGGCAAACCCGAGCCACAACCTTGTTAATTCACAGAGAAAACGTGCCTGCTTGCTTTGAAAGAGAGGCACCACATTTGAGAAATGACACTCGCCAGTATTTAACGAGTGACAAGCAAACCAGGAAACACAGAAGTGGTCCTAAGTTTTCTTCTGTGATGGAATGTTTTGCTGAAACATGAGTTAAGTCACTCAACATATCAGCTCCCAGAATGTTTAACCTCCAGATTCATTCCACTTTAAGCCATTTAAGACTATGAAGTAAAAGTTGACCAGTAGGCACAATACAAAAGAAACAATTACTGATGTAGGTTTCACGATCAGGAAGGGCTTTAGTGCAGCAGAATTGTTTAAAGAAGATTTACTTTCAGCCATAATCTAGAGGCAGAAAGAACACATATTAGGGCATCTATAAACTGAGAAGAGTAGCTGCCAGTTCTTGGGAGATAAAAGCATTTCAGAGTGTCATGGAAATGAGCAAAATATGAATACAAAAAAGAGATGTGCTAGAGAGGAAGATAAGGAAACACTTTGCAAAGGAAAGCTAGATATAGATATAGATATATGTGATGAGAAATTTATTAAGGCATCAAAATCACAGGGATCAGTTATGGGTTATGGTATAGCCTGTGGGGTTCTTTGAGTGGATTCTCAACAGCCTTTTGATATGTGTGGTGAGATAACAGAGCAGTGGGATTCATTTGGTCATTCATTCCACATGTATTTATTGAGGGCCTACCAGCCAAGATGATGAACTGTTGGTGTGAGGGGGGTTACTCCTTTATTCTAGTGTCAGGACAGACATCAAGACATTAAATTTACTTAAAGAGGGATCACATAGATTCACACTTGGTACAATACAAGAGAGTCACACAAATGAGGACCTTAGCCAAGAATGATGTTTACAACTAATTCTGTAACGAGGAGCCACAGAGGAGCATGGTGCCATGGTAACACTAATTTGCCCATCACACCTGTTCTTGGAGCTTTTTATCTTATGAGGAGAGATGCATTCTGTCTCACAATGAAGCGGGATGCAGTCTGACTCCCATAGAGCCATATACATAAAATGGTGAGATATTTTATATCTGGATTTTACTGACTAGTGAAAGTCAGTAAAATCCTTTTTCCTGCGTTTTACTAGAATAGGTAGGGAGAACAATAAAGCAGGTGAGAGTTGACTCGACTTTGAGTAAAGAAGTTGAGAGAAAATTAGGAAAGGCAGACTGAGGTTTCTGGTTGAGTAAAATCCTGCTTGGCTTCAGGGGAAATGATTGATTTTAGAGTAGGATCCAGATGACAGTGGTTCTCAAACTTTACCATGCTGAAGAATACGCTTAAAATGCAGACTTCTGGGGCCATTCCCAGAGATTCAGATTCAGTGAGTCCAGGGTGAGGTGGAGAAAACTGCGTTTTCTATAAGCTCCCCGGGTGATTTTTGAGCAAGGCATCCTTGGACCACACCTTGAGAAACATTGTTCTAGGAAAACCATCCGATCACCTGAAAGCTTCTGATGGGATGGCAGAGACCTGAGGCAGGGTTTTGGAAGCAACCTGGCACAGGCTTCCAGAGGACAAGCTGCTGCTTTAGTTTTCCATCCCTAATTAATAGAATCTGGAGCCTACAATAGCTGGCATGCGATTTAGAGCTATTTTAAACAAGACAAAACAAATGATGTGCAGCTGGAAACCACTACCTTGAAGTATAAATTCGGTGCAATTTGTATTCAGTTCCTTACAGATGTGGCACAGCAACATGACAGCACATTTTAAAACCTATAATGCCGGAGTGGTGACCTACAAGAATCTGATGAGTGCAACCTGCACCGGGATACAAGTGGCCATTATTATTTCTTAAAGTTATGGCTGTGTAAATATGCAGCATCCTCAAAGTTGAAGTGCCTCAGCCATTCATTTCAACAGAGCACTTATATTTCCCTAACTGTGGCACAAAATCACCCGTGAATATACTGTCTATGTGTTTTTATTTTTCTTCATGGGCAATATTATAGCTGCCATGTTGTATTAACATTACATCACAGCAACCTTAACTTTCTGACACTTGTTTGCTATTTAGTGAAACATGCCAGTGGAGAAATTTGCGGAGGATGACTGTGGCTGATTTGAAATTCTCTTAGGGCTCACTCTGTCTTTGCCTCACCTGGCAGAATGCTGACTATACCTGTACGCATGCTTATGGATTTAGGTTTGACTGATTTAGGAGACTTCATGGAAGAAGTAAAGCCTCAGTGGCATTTGAAGAAAATGCCATAGAATCCATGAAAATTTAAGTGTCTGCCATGTGATCCATCCTCCTTTGAGGAAATTCTTTCCACATAGATTTGTCACACTTTATGTCAGGTGATTTCATAACTCCAGTCATAACTGCCTAGGTCAGAGACTGGTGCCCAAATCGAATGCAATCGTTTAGAAGAAGGTGACAATCAATCCATTTGTTTGGGAAATATGAATGCAAGATGTACCCAGGAAGCAATGAACATGTGTGTTTGAGGAAATGACAAGATGTCAAGGGCACAGCTACTCGAAGCATGATCTATGAATCTGTGCTAGTCCATGAACTATCTGTTACAGGTACGTGAAAAGACAAGTACTGACACTGAGAGGAAAAGTAAAAATTTTCATAGTGATTGAGCATTGCCAGGACATCTGAGCACATGACTAGCAGTTGTATTAGTTATCTGTTAATACAAAACAAATTATTCCTAAACTTAGTGGCTTCAAAAAGCAATAAATATTTATCATTTCACACAGTTTCTGTAGTTCAGGAAATTAGGAACTGTTTAGCTTCTCAGCTGTTGTTTCCTTAACTTGTACCATTTTTATTCTAATGTGTCTTGGTGTGTGTCTTTGGCTTTATCTTATTTGGAATTCTCTGGGCTTCCTGGAACTGGATGTCTGTTTCCTTCCCCAGATTAGAGAAGTTTTCAGCCACAGTTTTTCAAATAATTTTTCTGTCCCTTTCTCCCTTTCTTCTTCTGGCACCCTTATAATGTGAATGTTATTCTGCTTCATGTTGTCCCAAATGTCCTTTAAAGTATCTTCACTTTTCAAAATTCATTTTCCATTTTGTTACTCTAACTGGGTGAGTTCCACTGCTTTCTCTTCCAGGTCACTTATTCATTCTTCTACCTCATCCAATCTGCTGTTGAACCCCTCTGGTGTATTTTTCAGTTCAGTTATAACTTCTGTTTCGTATTTGCTTGTATTTTCTGTCTCTTTATTGAAGTTCTCACTGTGTTTGTCCATTTTTCTTCTGAGTTTGATGATCATTTTTATGACCAGTACTTTGAACTCTATCAGGTAGATTGCTCATCACCATTTTGTTTAGTTCTTTTTCAGAGATTTTGTCTTTTTCTTTCAATTGGAACATATCCCTCTGTCTCCTCATTTTGCCTAATTCTCCGTGTTTGTTTCTATGTATTAGGTAAATAAGCTACCTCTCCCAGTCTTGAAGGAGTGGTCTTATGTAAGAGACGTCCTGTGGAGCTCAGAGGTGCAATCATATCTGGCCGCCAGAGCCATGCACTCAAAGGGTGTCCCCTCTGTGAGCTGTGTGCACCCTCCTGTTTTGGCAGGCCATGGTTGCTGATGTGGTACGCTGGTGGGTGCGGCTGGCCCCTGGAATGCGTGTAGGGCCCAGCCCTGGCAGCTGCTGGGCACTGGTGGGTGGGATTATTGCTCCACCAGCTGTGAGGCCCAGCTGAGGTGCAGGGGTGGGCAAGGCTGTTGGCGGGGTGTGCCCACTGGTGCTAACAGGTTAGATGGAGATTTCCAAAATGGCACCTGCCAGTGTTGTATTAGCAAGGTAGCCTGAGATTGCAAAAATGGCTCCCCTCAGTGACTCAGTCCTTCTGGAACACCCCAACTGGTTCCTGCCTCTCTGGCAGATGCTTTAAGATTAGTAAGTGGCTCTCCTTCACCTATGGTTCATGTGTTTTTCCATCTGGTGTTTCTGTGCTGGTTTTTGGATAAATTGAGTTTGTGTGTGGGTCCTTTAAGAGCAGGTTTTCCATTTCCTGCAGTTCTGTGATTTTCTTCGGCATATTCCCTGTGGTTTTCAAAGCCAGGTGTTTTGGGGGCTCGTCTCTCCTGTGCAGTGTCTAAGGGTTTCTGTGCCTGATGTGGAGCTCAGATCCCTCACTCTTCAGAAAAAACAACCATACCTCTGTGATTCTTCTTGATTTGGACCCAGGTCTGACTAAGAATAGGGCCTAACTTCCTGTTTGCTATGACCACTTTCCATCCCAGTGATCCAGAGATGGGCCTGTGATTTACAGGCCAAGTAGAGTCCTGACCTGGGATTTTGCAAAGGACACCGGGAGAGAGAAAAATATTCTCCTTTTCTCAGATCATAAACTGTAAGGATGGGATTTCCAATCTGCAGGTTGCTATGTCCCTTGAAACCTGTTTACAGAGCAGAGAACAAAGCCGAGCAGAGAAAAACAATTTGAGAGGCAGATGGAGAGACCTGACATGATTGCTTGAGTCTGTGAATTCTGATTCTCCCGAAGTCAGATTCACCACTGTCCTTCCCAGGTATGTGAGTCAATAATTCCTCCTTTTTATCAATTAATTAGTTAATAATTTTTTTATTTTTATTTTTTTTAGCTTAAGCTAGTTTGAGTTGAGTTTCTATAATTTGTAACCAAAAAGTACACACCAGTATAGCTGGTCAGATCTACCAATTCACAGAATCACATAGTATAATTACTCATGCTACTTCATTCAGTTGTTCTCCCTTCGCATGTTTGTTAGGTGTTTTATGCATAAATAGGAAGATATCTTCATTTATTTAGAAAAAAAATTATTGAGTACTAATTGCTTTGATCGTGCCAGATGATAGAGTTACAAAGAAGAGATAAAGTACAGCTTTTGTTCTTGTGGAACTCACTGTGTAAACAGAGAGAGAGATATCCAACAGTGGGTTAAGTGCTAGCAAAGAGTCATTGGAAAGGACCTGTGGAACGAACAGGATGAAAGATTGAGGCAGGGATACCAGAGAGGTCTCACTTGAAATAGTCTTGAAAGAAGACTAGGAGAGCTCCTCACGGAAGGCCAGGGCAAAGGCTTTTTAGGCAAAGGGAACAGTTGGGGCAAAGGCCTGAAGGTGTAAAATGGCATGGTATATGGAAGTTAGCACTGGTGAATCATGGAATATTTAGTATTCAGATTAAACAATCAGAACTTTTTATCAATATGTTAACAACTGCTACTGGGAGAACCCAAAGTTGTTTGATATGTAAAAAGAGTTTGCTCTACTCTGCTTGTTAATTAAAGTGAGTGTTTTTGGCAGCAAAGCAACTCTGCGTAGTTGGCTTAAGGAACTTTACAAATGCCATTTCAAACTTCAGGTGTTTGGTTGGGGCCTGGTTAAATGGTATCTTGGAACACAATAGAAATCTAGTTAATTTCAAGGATTGTATAGGGGAAAATGAATTTCTTGTAACCATTTGGAAATAGTCCTAATCGTTCTTAGTATTTTCCTATATTGACCTCAAAATATCAAAGCAAAATAGGAAGATGTGGCTTTATAACTGGCTTATTGAGAAATTGTTCCCCCCCCAGCCCTGTCCCTTTTAGGGTATAAATACATGTTGGTTTTGTTTTGTTCTATCATTGACCTCATCTATGCTCCACCGAACCTCTTTCCCCATCACTTGATGATATCCTAGGCAGATTCTGTAACTTTCCAGTCTTCTTTTGCAATTAAAATCTTCAACCTCAGTTCTGTCTAAATCTCCCCTTCCTAACCTCCCCCAGTGCAGGCTTCACCTATGGTTCCAAAGGCTGGTGTGGGAATGGGGTGTGGTCTGCTCATTCACTCCTCCTCACGCTCCAGCACCAGATGGGAGGGTGACAGGAAGCGTGGTCTGTATTAGGGACAGAGGGAGACCTCTGTATCCCTTTTCTAGGCTACAAAAGCTCAGGTATTAGGTGAAGGGAGAAGAATAGAAAGAAGGGGAAATGTCTTTTTTCCTGCCTAGTAAGGATGCCTCTTCATTGGTTATAGGACCTCCTCCCTATTGGTTTTGCCAGGTATAAGTGCAAGGTGTTCCACAAGCTGTTTTTTTGGTGGGGACCGTGTACTGTTTCCTCAGAGAGGACCATGGCCCCCGCAATCACAATTTCTTCATGAGGGAGGTCCAGCTCTTGCTTGAGCTTTTCACTCTTTCGCAGCCCATTTGGTTGTATTCCCCAAAGGTTGAGGCAGGCTTGGTGTCAGACACTTATTTTTGGTAACTCTAGAATGTGGGACACTTGAAGCCTCTTGTTTCTGAATCTGAGTTCTAGTCACCAGCTCCACAGCCACAACAACAAAGAATCCAATTTAACATTTTTTGCACTGTTTTATTTTAGGGAATCTTTTCTTTGAGTTAAGTAGAAGGGCCTCTCTAATTTAACTGCTTTCTTGTGGTCAGTTCTGGTACTGCATTTTAAGGGTGATTCTGAAAATCAAGACTCCCCCACCCCCTATTCTCCTGCCACATTCAAATTAGAGAAACTATTTGGGATTGCCAGATAAATTGATGGTAAGGAGATTAGAGGCATCTTTATTGATGAGACATTTGGGGGAGTACTGAATATGCTTAGCCTGGAGAAGAAAAGATTCAAGGGTTATATGATAACTGTCTTTAAATATATGGATTTTCAGGTAGCATAGAGATTAAGACTTCTGCCCCTGGGATGTTACAGGGAGATTAATGTCATTCTATGTAATAACTCCTGAAAAATCAGAGCTTTCTAAAGGTGAAACTGACTACCTCAGGAGGTAGTGAGCTCCCTATTATTGAAAATATTTAAGCATAATTTGAATACTACTTGGTAGGGATATTGTCAAGGGGCTTCAACAATAGTTGTAAACCATGAGTTGACATTCAATATTCCTTTCAATCTTTTGGTTCTTCTACTCAAGAAACTGACACAGTGTAGGTAACCGCTTTAGTCAATACTTATGAGGATTCAGAATATTGGTGGGATCAACACTGATCTAGGTTCTGATTCTCAGCTTTTCAGCTTTTCAGTTAAAAAACACAATATATGCAATTCTTTGTTACTTTGTAAAAAGACAATTTTTTTTTTTTTTTTTTTTTTGCGGTACACGGGCCTCTGCCGTTGCGGAGCACAGGCTCCGGAAGCGCAGGCCCAGCGGCCATGGTCCACAGGCCCAGCCGCTCCACGGCATGCGGAATCCTCCCGGACTGGGGCATGAACCCACGTCCCCCGCACCGGCAGGTGGACTCCCAACCACTGCGCCACCAGGGAAGCCCCTAAAAAGACAATATTTTGATGCTAGAATGTTTATGTGTTCATTTTAATAGGCAAGATACGTTTTTAGAAAGAACACTTATATCTACTTTTTAGTGCATCATTTTACCAACATCAAGGCATTTATGAAACTAATTCATAATCAAAAGTTTCTATCCAGCAAAAGCTCAAAACCACAGTTATTTGATGGTTTCAGGAAGAGCACTGAGTATTATTGCTATATTTCTATGTATTAGTCATGGAATATTGGTGTTTCAGTGATGACCCTTTATGAAACAGATTACGATTAAAATTTCATTGGGATTTTTTTGAACCTGAAGAAGTTATTTCAAAGGTTAATTAAAGGAACAAACTGAAAAAAATAGACAAAATTTTTGGAAGTGGAGAGATTATAGCCATACTTATATTTTATTAAAATGCTATAATAATTAAAACTGTAATACTGGTATTAAATAGGTTGATAGCTTGATGGAAAAGAGTAGCTAGCCCCAAAAAGACTTTGTTGTATAAAATAATTTAATATATTTTAAAGGAAGCATCATAAATAAGAAAGGTAGTGTTGTCAGAGCTGCTCCAGGTCTTTGCTCAAAACCCTCCAACCTCCAACTTTAGCAAGAGTTAACATAAATCTTTATGGTAAGGGGTCCAGAGTTAAGACAGGAAGCTACAAACAAAAACCCAGATGGAATCATCTGGGACCAAGATGGCGAGGAATCTGACCTCCAGCAGACCTCGAGTCTCATTATACGTTGATTTTACTACATTAGCGTATTAAAGGACACACCTACCTGCAGCCATGACCAGATGTTAAGGATCAAAAAGAATAAAAAGAGGATCGGACGCCACTCCCTCGAAAAAAGCCCTGCCCCTTCCCCGGTAGACTAATGCGTATGCCTCCCCAGCATTAGCCTCATTCGTCCCCACTTTGTCCTCACTCTTTAAAATTAAATCCCTCACGCCAGGTGGGCGAGAAGTTGATCTGTGAAGTTAGTTCCCGCTTCTCCATTCTTTGGCCACTGAATAAAGCTTGTGCTGTGTCAATCTCAGCTTCAGTTTCCTTATTTGCCTGCTTGAACCCGAATGAGAAAAGAACACTCCGCCACCGAGGCACAGAGCCTCTGCCAGGGTAGGGCCTGAGCAGGGTCCATATGACTTAACAGTAGGGAAGATTTATTCAGTAAATTTTAGTTCCACACACCTAATTAGCAATACAAGAAAGTGGAAAAAACGAATTCAGATCCTTTTTTTTTTAAACATCTTTATTGGAGTATAATTGCTTTACAATGTTGTGTTAGTTTCTGCTGTATAACAAAGTGAATCAGCTATATGTATACATATATCCCCATATCCCCTCCCTCTTGAGCCTCCCTCCCACCCTCCCTATCCCACCCCTCTAGGTGGTCACAAAGCACTGAGCTGATCTCCCTGTGCCATGCGGCTGCTTCCCACTAGCCATCTATTTTACATTTGGTAGTGTATATATGTCCATGCTGCTCTCTCACTTCATCCCAGCTTACCCTCCCCACCCCCAGCCGTGTCCTCAAGTCCATTCTCTACGTCTGCGTCTTTATTCCTGTTCTGCCCCTAGGTTCTTCAGAACCATTTTTTTTTAAGTTTTGAAAACATACCTTTGATCTTTTGAATAAAGCCATCAATGCTATGGAAGACAGTGAATCTTCACTTTAATTTGACTCAGTCTCTGTCTTCTCATCTGAGAATGTAGATTAGTTTAGAACTTTTTATCAGGTAAATTACTTATCTCTGTTTCATTAACATTTCCCCCCCCCCCCCCCCCCCGCCCCAGGTTTTTATTTTGCTCTTTCATTTGGAACATAGTCTTCTGTTTCCTCATTTTGCTTGCCGCTCTGTGTCGGTTTCTGTGCATTAGATGAAACAGCCACCTCTCCCAGTCTTAAAGGAGAGGTGGTTCATCACGTGGATGAACCTTACCATTCAGTCCTGCCCTAGTAGCTCTTGGGTGTCTCTCAAACCTTTGTGACTGTCCCAGCTGCCAATTTTATTTTTAATGGCTCCCAGGTGTTGAGGCTGTGCCGAGACCTGGCAGTGTCCCAAAGGGGAGGATTTCAGTCCACACCTGGATTTGGGCTGACAGAAAGCCTGAGCCTCAGGCAAGAGCTTTTAAAGAGTGCACATATGCACAGTGCTGTGAGACCCACTGTGGACAAAGAATGCCACTTGCCAGGTCAGCAAACAAAGGATGCTGCGGCCACTAAGCCCTGAGCCACTGCAGCCACCGGATGGTGAGCCCTGAGGGGACTCAGGATGGAGACCAACAGGCTGCCTGCCACCAAGCCCTCAGCCACTGCAGTCGCCTCCAGTAGTGTACCCTGAGGGACTCAGGATGGGAAAGACCAGGGTACTCGCCCTAGATAGTTAAGGTGCACATCAAAGGAATGATTTCAATGAACCCAGACTCTTTCATCTTCCCATCTTGTATCTTCCCATACTCTTGTATCTTCCCATAGAGAAAAAGCACTAAAATCATTAATCTGAGATATCTGGTTTTCTTTAATTAACAGTAATCTTTCGATGTTCAGACTACCTGGTCTTTGTTGCAAAACCCCCAATATATCCCAGCTCCTCCCTTACCTCTTCAGAGCAGTGGGTGAGAGCGACCTGCGAGGCTGCCTCCCAGGCTTAAGTCTTCAGAAAGTCCGCCAAATGAAACAAAATTATCAACTTTTAGGTTGTGCATTTCTTTTCAGTCGACAACATGCAGAAGACCCCAGAGCCAGGCCATCCGGAGCTGACGCCTGTGCACAGGGCTAAGAATCGGGCCTCAGACGAGCATCAAGGCTCCCGCGTGCGAGATATCGCGGGCTGTGGGCGCGCAGCGCGAGAGCAAAGATGGCGGCTCCTAGAACCCTGAGAGCGCGCTCCTCGGAAGCCTCCGCACCGGCACCAGACCTCAGTGGCCTCTCCGGCCGAGGCCCCAGGGCAAACAAATAGGCCTCGTTCTCTGAAAAATGGGGATGTGTTTCAGTTGCTGTCTGGCTGTGCCCTGAGGGCGAGGGGCGGCTGCCAAGATCCGTCTCCCGTGCTGCCAGTTCTGTGGGAGCCAGGAGTGCAGGACTCCTGCCCACCAGAGCCCGGAGTTCAAGGGGCGTCTCCTGGGCAGCGGTTGCAAAGGCGGGGTCAGGAGATGTACGAACTGGGCCACCCAGAAGACATGTGTAGAAGCTCCCTTCCGGGAGATACTGGCACACTGTGCGCAAAAGAGGAGAGCTCAAAGATGTTACCCTCTGAGAAAAGAAAAAAAAAAAAAGATGGTGCCTGCAGGCTGGAGCAGCGCTACTGGAGGGCGGGAAGATGGCGCCCACCAGCCTGCGGTCCCGGAGAGCAGCCCAGCTGGCTGCTGCCCTTCAGACCACCGCTTTAAAATTAGCAAATGACTTTCTTTCACAGAAAGTCTAGGCACTTTTCAAGGGACTGCGTCAGCGGAAGGCCCTGGAGTGAGTGGGTGAGTCAAAGCGCCAGCCCTGTTCAGAGTTGTTTCTCATTTTGTCCCAGCCTCGCGGGGTCTCGTGGGTGTGGGCCATGTTGGTCTTCAAAGCTAGAGGTTTTGGGGTCTAGTCTCCAGGTGCAGGTCTTCATAGTTGGGTGTCCCATGTGGGGTATGAACCCTTCGCTCTTCAGCCAGAAGCTCCAGGTTTCGAGTTCCCTCTTAATTATCCATCCATATTTCAGGTCATACTTCAAACTATATCCTATGTTAGTTAAGTGTTATTGATAAAACCATCATGAAATCTGGATTCAAATAGAATATTTTAAATCTAAGTGTGAAGAAAGCTTTTAAATTAAAAAGTGATAGAAGAAATACCAGAGCGAAAGAAAAATATTTTGATTATTCAGAGATGTAAAACATTAAGAAATAATATTAAAAGGAAATTAAAAGGAAAAACTGGTAAAAAAAAATTGGCAATATATGACAAAGAAAAGCTTAATTTCTTTACCAAATAGAGCTCTTTCAAAATCATAAGAAAAATTACTAAAACTAATGGGACAGAAGGCATGAACACACAATTCACAAAAGAGGGAAATCAAATGGCAAATAAACATATGGGAAAATGTTCAGCTTCATTAAGAAATGTGAATTAAAATGAGGTGTAATTTCACCTTCTAAACTATTAAAGATTTAATTGTTTTGAAGACTAATATTGATGAGAGAGCAGAGGAAAGCAATTTAGGAATATGTGTCAATAGCTTTTAAATGTTAATATTCTTTGGCCCTGTCATTCTATTTCCAGAATCTGTCTTGAGAAAATAATTCAAAGCAGAACGAAGATTTTTCAGTTTTGCAAAATATTGAAAATCATGAAAAAAAAAATTTAAACTAAGAAATAAGGCAGTAGTTAAGTAAATTATATTATCTCCATATTAAGGAATATTGTGATGCCGTTAAGATTCTGTTTATGAGCAGCGTTTAATAATATGGGGAAATGTTATTATGCTAGGCAAAAAGAAATGTATGTAATTCCTTCAACATGCTTTACAAAAAGACTAGAGGGAGGCTCGTCAAAATATTAACCAAAATTGCCATCAGAGCCATCACTGTATTTTGGACCATGTTGGATAAACCCAGCCAAATTCTTGTTCTTTGGCTCTGCTTTCGCTCGATGCCAGGTGGTTTACCACCCTTCCATTAACTCATAATTTCCTCAGTCAGATGACAATGAATTCAGTTTGATTACCTCTTTCTTTCCATTAGTGATATCAGCAGGTAATCTTGATTATGCTTGAGACATTTTGGCCTCTTAGGTTTGGGAATCTTTTTAGAGTTTTGAGAAACACATTTGCAAACAGATTTGGATGAAGTTCTTTTGTAGATGACTGCTGTCACTTATTAAGTTGATTTTACTAGCTTTCGTTTTACAGAATATCACCTTCTCAGTTGGTCCACAGATTCTTGAGCTGTGTTTGGAGCCTATAGCTTTCCTTGTGCTGACTATACCATATATTATCTTTTGTCCCTCTCCTCACCCACCTAATCTTGAATTTTTTTTCTTTTTTTCTTTTGTTGGCTACAATGTCAGGTTTGGCTGTTTGGAGGCTTGCATGTGGGGAAGGAAATTTTCAAGCAATCCGACCCAGTTTAGAAATCTTGGTCTTCCAATCAGGAATACAGGTAAGTAAGTTTCCTTGTTGATCGCTCAAGACATGCCCTTGAATTAATCACTCTTCTTTGTTGAGCCATTCCTGTCTCTGTCAAAGAGACATGAATAGCAATCATGGATGCCGAAGACCTGCTACCTCTTTTCCCTGATCCTAACAGGAATGAGGTTAGTTTGCCATGTCTTTTCCTTAGTAAACTCATGCTGACTTCTGGCAATCACTGTGGCCTTTCCAAGTGCTCACGAACTTCTGTTTACTAATCCCTGCTAACATTTTACCAGGGTTACATGCAATAGAACTTTTTCTTCATTTTTGAAAACCGGGAAATCTACTTACGTCCAGTTTTATTCTTCATGTCTTGCTCTTCGTGATGGCTCAAAGTTTATCATAATCATAACTGCATGCTACTTTAGTCTGCTGAAGTGTAGTTACTTTGTGTGCAGTGACCTAAATTCATTTAGCATTAGGTGCTTCCTTTCCAGCTTACTTTACATGTAGGTCTTTGATTCCCTACTGATGACTGATGTTAGTTCTATCCTTTTCAGGTGGCAAAGGTAAAGCCACACTGGAATGAAGTAATAGTTTTTCTGTGTAATCTGTAAACCATCTTCTCCAATAGATTCAAGACCTATTGTGTTCTTACTGTAAACACAGTTGACTTAAACATTTTCTATAAATCTCAGCTACTTAGCGCTTCTTGGAGATTTGTGACAGCCTTTTGCTGTGACCTGAGGCAAGTTATTTAAACCTGGTCTCTTCATCTGTAAAAAGGGAATCATAATGGTGATTTATGTCATCAAATTATTATGAAGACTGGATGAGTCAATATTTGTGAAGGTCCCAGGATGTCAGTGCTACCTATATGTTAAATAAATATTCTTTAAAAAAAAGATTGTGCTCTCTGAAGAAACTCTCCCCTTTTTTTAGATGCCATCCATTTTGTTCGGTCATTGAGATTATCATAATTGAATGATCAGAATTTATTTCTTCATTAGTGGATACTATAAAGTAGCCTCATCGATTAATATTTATAAAGCACATAATATGTATTTGATCATTTGGTGTATTATTCATTAGTAAACTCTTTGAATTGCTTAATCATTTTGATGGTAGCTGACTAAACTTTTCATACTGTTGATGAATAATGACTTTCGAAAAGGCTGTGTGACCTCTGTGTGTTCTGGGTTTTGATATATTTTTCAAAAACAAAGAACTGATACCATTTCTCATTCTTACAGAGAATAATAATATAGTACAAGGTTTTTTGTTTTTCCCCACTGATGTATGTTTGAATGAAGACAAAATGATTCAAATCTCATCTACCAAGTTATTAAATATGATTTATAGCCCTTGTCTACACAGTGATTAGCAGATTTATGTGCTAGAACGTTCTGATAATTCTTATGATTACTAAATATAAATCAATTTTTTCAACTTTTACATGGAGCCTATTTCTTTTCCAACTTCGACAACCGTATACTTAGGTAAATTTCTCCATCCCAAACTTCCATGGCTTCTATCTTGAGTTTCCCACTCTGATTAAATAACCTTATTTCTTAACCAGCTTTGGTCCCTTTTTATCAGCTTAGGAAAAGAAGCTGAAATGTATTATATTTAACACACATATCTATGATGCAAATCCCACATGTCTAAATGCATAAATATGTATTTTGTCTCTTTTTCCTTTGGGGGATAGGTAAGACTGAATGTTTGCTGAAGGTTGTAAGGTTTTTTTCCCCCCACTTTTGAGCAGTAGTAGAGAAGCTCTGTAAGAGAATGTATAGAATTTTTAGTGATTTAGAAAATGTACTGTTCCCTGAAATCCTTTGGGCAGGATTTGGTAAGTGAAGAGCAGAATATCTCATAAGTACTTAGGAAATGAATCACTCAGCTCCATAAAAGTAGGTGAGGTATCTCCAGCTTCCAGTCAGGAGGACAGTGTGGGGCAAAATGTGCCTGTTGACTGCTGGCATTTCTAATCCATCCATATGAGCAGCAGAGGGCGAGTTAGCAGCGCTTCATGCTTAATGCTTACTGTACACTCATTACCTCCGTGGAGAATTTGTATAAAAGTGACCCAGAGGACATTTAAAGGTCTCTTTTCTTGTTCTAGCCTGCTTTGCCAGCCTTATATACTGAGAACTCCCTACTAGGGCCTGCCATCTTGGCTAAATTGAAATATTTGCTACTTCCTAAGTCTATCCTGTGCCTTCTGCTATCTATAGCTTAATCATAGCTAATTAGCATACTGGATGTCAAAATTTTATTAATTGGTGAAACTAATGACTTGTTAATTAGCATGATAAATGCTGGAAGAGGGAGGCTGTTGGTGAAATTAAAAGTATTCTATATATGTAGGTTGGCTAAAATACTTTAAAGACACTGTCTCCATTCTTGCATGAATAGAGTTTCAGAATCTGGCAAGGTTCATACCTTGTCCCCTTTGAGATGGTACCAGAGGCTTCATCCCTAATTGTTTCTGTGTCCAGCCATTGACTTGGGACAGGGTTCCTCAACCTCAGCATTACTAATGTTTTGGGCTGGATAATTCCTTGTTTTGTGGGCTGTCCTGTGTATTGTAGGATACTTAACATCATCTCTGGCCTCTACGTACTAGGTGTCAGTAGTGCACTCCCCTCCTTGTAACAAAGAAAACTGCCTCCAGACACTGCCAATGTCCCCTAGGGGGCAAAATCGCCCCAGATGAGAACCACTTGGTTAGGAGGATTTCTGATGGCATGATTCTTTTTTTTTTTTTTGATCAAAGTATAGTTGACTTACAATATTATATTAGTTTCAGGTGTACACCACAGTGATTTGATATTTTTATAGATTACATACCATACAAAGTTATTATAATATTATTGACTATATTCACTGTGCTGTATCAATCTGATGAGAGGAAATAAAATCCTGCTTAAGGTCTGTGCTGTGCCTCAGGGAATATCACATGGAGATGGGAACCTAAAGGATGCTGAGACTTCCCTGAGTTACAGAGTAGATCCTGTGATTAGTTTGTGCCTGCTATGCTCCTGGATGTTTGTCCAATCCCTCTCCATCTGGCATAACTGGGTCTGAGCCTTGGTTTCATTACAGCCTAGTAGTGAGGTGGTAACTAGTTAGCCCTCTCCACCCCAGACTTCTTTGATGGCTTCTGTGACTTACCAAAAAGAACTTAAGAGTTGTGACCAAATTGACTTTTGTTCACAAAAACGTGTCACCTAGTCCAGTGATTTGCACATAGCCAAACACTACATTGTAGACAAATGCTACTTTGCTGTAAAGAAGGCTTCGTGGAGGTATGACTGAGCCTTGGGGAGCCACACTTGAGATTGGCCCAGTGTCAATCTGCACGTTCAGTGATAAGGCTGGATTTAGATGCTAGTTGCCACTTTATATAGATTCTCCCAGTCTTTAAGGTGATTCTCTTTGAAGCCACCATCCATTTGCCTGGGTGAGGAAGTTTGAAGGAAAAGAGAAGGGACAGCCATAGCACTTCTTCTAGGCTTTCCGTTACTTCCCCAAGCTTCTCTGCTCATCCGCTGGGTGGAGATGAGCAGCAGATTGAGGGGGGGCTGGTTCTGCCTCTCCTGTGTGTCCTACAGGAGTCCTCTTGCTCTTCAAAGTTGAGTGTTCGCTTTAGAAAGTGGTTAGCTCCTCTCAGTGCTCAGCTTGAGGCCTAAACTATGGATTCTGGGCTTCCCTGGTGGCGCAGTGGTTGAGAGTCCGCCTGCCAGTGCGGGGGACGCGGGTTCGTGCCCCGGCCCGGGAAGATCCCACATGCCGCAGAGCGGCTGGGCTGGTCCCGTGAGCCATGGCCGCTGAGCCTGGGCGTCCGGAGCCTGTGCTCTGCAGGGGTTGAGGCCACAGCAGTGAGAGGCCCGCGTACTGCAAAAAAAAAAAAAAAAAAAAGATAAACTATGGATTCTAAAGTAGCAGTTACATTCATTCAACATCCTGTTACAGAAATGACAGAGGAAAAGCTGGAATTCCTTTCTCACACACTTCCCAATGTTACCCCCTCCACTTAATTTTTTCTGAAAAGTTTTGAAAGAACTAAAAAATACAAATATAGAAAGCACCTGTGTACCAACTACCTGCTCCTCAAAATTGCCAAATGTAGCATATTTTCACATTTTCTCCCAATTTTTAAAAGAAAAGTAATGGAACATTATACAGTTGAAATCTCTTTGTTCACTTCCAAGCACATCAAACGCCTCTTCCCAATGGCAATTTTTGGCATGAAATGGGTGTGTATCTTTCATGGTTTTTTTTAACAATACATTAATGAATCAGCAGACTATATATATCATTTATGTACATAAATTATATGCTATATGTATTGTTATGAAAACTACTTTTCTTTTTACTCATATACTTACTATGCTTTTGAGATCTCTGTTAATATAGAAAAATATTTAATCATGTTAACTTCTATGTGGTAATCTGTTGTATTAATATACCATATTTTGTTTAGTCATTCCCTATTGATGGATATTTAGGTCATTTGCAATTGTTATATTTATAAACGAAGGTACAGTGAGCATAATTATCTGTATCTCCTCGTGCGCGTGTGCAAAATTTTCTCTAGGGTGTATGGCTTGAAGTGAAACTGTTGGATCACATTTTCAAAGTTACTATCTGTGGCCACATTGCATTCTAAATTTGAGTGTGCAAGCTCTTCTTGAGTTGGAGGTGTGTGTGTGTGTGTGTGTGTGTGTGTGTGTGTGTGTGTGTGTGTGTCCGTCCTGTTTCCCAGATCTCATGTCTCCCTGTTGGGTGATGTGATAGCCTTTATGTAACCCACCTGGGTCCCCTGTTGTAAATAAGGTCTCCCGTTAGTGACTTCAGGATCTCCTGCAACTTCTAATTGTGAGCCAGTGGGCATCCTAGCTCAGTGCATGGTCGTCTGACTGCCCATGCTTCCTCCTGCCACCTGGACAGCAGCTGGGTGCTGGGGGAGTTCAGAGCAGGGGTTGCAGCTCTATTCTGCTCTCTTTTCACCACCAGGGGAGTCCTTCTCACCTCCCATTTCACACAGTGACCCTGGCTCCTTTCTCTTTCCAAGGTCCCATTACCCTGCCTGACTTGAATTCCTGATAGCTTCTGCAATTTCCTGTTGGGAAGCCCAGTAAGTCTGAGCCTTCTCACCGCTGTGTACTTCTGTTCCTTTTCTGGACCACAGGAATGCTTCTTCTGTTTATGAGCACAGCTATGTCTTTTTAGTGCATTAAAAATATTTATTAATGCTTTGTGAATTTTTGGGGGGCGGGTGCAGAGTTGGTAGCTTACAGAGTTATTTTGGCCAGAAATTTAACATAACCATTTTTAAGATTTTGGAGTCCGTCTTTCTATATCTTTGTCCATATATTTATGCACACACACACGTGAGCGTATTGTGCGTGTGTGTATATATATACACATATATATCTGTCTTAAGGTAAATGGAATTGTTATACATATAGTTATACAATTTATTATAATAATATATCTTAAAAATACATTCATTCAGCACATCTTCCTTTCTTCCTTCTGTTTCTTTCCTTTGTTTATTACATAGTATTCCTTGATATTCATGTAACATAATTTATTTAACCATTGCATTATTAGTTGACATTTAGGTTGTTTCTAATATTTCACAATGAATAACTATGCTATAATAAACGTGCATTTTTGTACATATATATTTTTTTCCAAACACATGTAAACATTTTTGCAGTGTACATTCTCCAAAGTGAAACTTCTGATACAAAGGCCATGACTACTTTAAAATTTAAGAGACTACTAAATTGTCCTTCAGGAGCGCTGCACCAAGTGGGTTTTGTCTCCCCAAAGCCTAGACCAGTCCCACCTGGATTTTGTCACAAGGTAATAGTCATATGTTGTGATAGTATTTGTTCCACACCCTGGTGTAAAGAGAAGATGCTTCTGCATCTTCTGGGATGCAACTGGTTGGGAACTCTGTGGGATGCAATTGGTTGGGAGCTGTGTGTGCCTCAGGCCTCACCCCAAGAATGAAGGGAGAACTATCTTAGCACCTGTAACCCATGCCAGCACAACCATGGGTGAGAAGCTCTGACCTAGACAACATCATAATATCAACTTTTCAACTTTGTCCATTTGATGAGCAAAAATATGTCATTATTATTTTAATTGGCATTCCCCTCATTACTAGTGAGATTGAGAGTCTTTTCATGTCTTTTTTGACCATTTGTATTTCTTCCTTCACAAATACCTTTGTCTATTTCTTACTGATTTGTCAGAACTCTTCTTCATGCTATGTATAAAATTTTTTAATCTAAGATATCGCTATAGATATAGGTAGATACGCTGATGCCTCTTTTTTAACTTGCACATGTTACATTTTGCCATAAAGAAACTTTGAATTTCTGAATCATCAAATATTTCAATCTTTTGTCTCTTGGCTTTATTTGGGGATACAGAAACTTTTCTTTATCAGGAAATCACTTAAAATAATTATCATTCTTTTAATACTTTTATAGTATTAGAACTCCATTTGAAATTTATTTTAGGGTCCAATTTGACATAGAAATCTAAGTTAGCTTCTTTTTTTAACCTTAAAAATTTTTTTAAATTAAAATATAGTTGATTACAATATTATATGTTACAGATGTACAGCACAGTGATTCACAATTTTAAAAGGTTATATACTCCATTTATAGTTATTATCAAATATTGGTTATATTCCTTGTGTTGTACAATATATCCTTATAGCTTATTTTCTGTATAATGGTTTGTACTTCTCAAACCCCTACCTCTATACTGCCCCTCCCCCCTTCCCTCTCCTATTGGTAACCTCTAGTTTGTTCTGAATATCTATGAGTCTGCTTCCTTTGTGTTATATTCACTAGTTTGTTTTATTTTTTAGATTCCACATATAAGTGACAGTGTACAGTATTTGTCTTTCTTTATCTGACTTATTTCACTTAGCATAGTACCCTCCAAGTCCATCCATGTTGTTGCACATGGCAAAATTTCATTCTTTTCTTATGGCTTAGTAGTATTCCATTGTATATATATGCCACATCTTCTTTATCCATTCATTTGTTGATGGACACTTAGGTTGCTTCCATATCTTGGCAATTATAAATAATGCTGCTATGAATATTGGGGTGCATGTACCTTTTCGATCTATAGTGATACCATAATTCATCAGATCTAATATGCCATCAATCATGAGTCATCAACTGTGAATGCCATTATTTTATGTACCACTAAAGAAATGCTGCCAAATAACCTATGACTTGTTAAAGGATAGTTTTCAAAAGTTTAAAGAACCATACTCACATGCAAATTTAAAATGTAAACCATACTCACATGCAAATTTAAAACCAAAATTAGTGTTCTTGGGGTGTTTTTGAATATATACCCAGGAGTGGCATTGCTGGGGCATATGGTAGTTCAGTTTTTAGTTTTTTGAGAAACCTCCATACTGTTTCCACAGTGGTTGTACCAAATTACATTCCTACCAACAGTGTAGGAGGCTTCCCTTTTCTCCACACCCTTGTCAACATTTGTTGTGTTCTTTTTGATAGCCATTCTGACAGGTGTGAGGTGATATCTCATTGTGGTTTTGATTTGCATTTCCCTGATGATTAGTGATGTTGAGCATTTTTTCATGTTCCTGTTGGCCATCTGCTTTTCCGCTTTGGAAAAATGTCTATTCAGGTGTTCACCCCATTTTTAAAATTTTGTTGTTTTTTTGATGTTGAGCTGTATGAGCTGTCTATATATTTTGGATATTAGCCCCTTATCAGTCATATCATTTGCACTATGAATGTGTGTGGAAGGAATACGAGTATTGGTTTTGATTTATAGTCTTCTACTGACACCAGGAAAAATCAAGAATGCTTCAGCATCAAAGATTGCAGAATGGTATGAATAGCAATACTGTACTGTATACTTAAAAATCTGCTAATAAGATAGATCTCATGCTAAGTGTTCTTACCACAATAAAAATTTTTTAAAAAGAAAGTAAAAAATTGCAAACTGGTATGTCACTTCTTGGAAGAAAATTTCAGAAAAAAGAGTGGAAGGCTCAAAAGAAATGCTGCACCGCCAGTGCTCTTGAGGAACATGGGGAACAGTCATGAGTGGAAAAATACAAACTTTGATGACTTTCATTTGAAAAACAAATGATAAAATTTTGACTTCAGATGTGAATGCATAGAGTTCTCTATTTAAGTAACATATTCCTTTTTGTGTATGTACCAGACTGATATATAAAACACTATTCTAAATAAGTCAGGAAGAGCTCTAATATGAAATCATTGAGACTGTCAAAAATATTATCCAAAACTTGGAAACAGACAAAAGAGATTACTAGATGTTCTTTCAATGCAGTGCTGGGTTTGATTTCCTATTTACTTGGCTATTTTACAACTCTGTAGGGGCAGAGGTTAGTTTGTAGATTTATGTCCAGTAGAAATGCAAATAATTTTGTACAGAAGAACAGATAAGCCCATTGATTATGGCTATAGCCTTGTCTGACATTAACTAAAAAAAAAAAAAAAAAAAAAAATCTAACCCAGAAACCTATTAAATCGCCTCTGTATGCCTAGCTTCTCAAATTCTCTTTGGAGTGGTTTTAACATCTTACTGTTTTCCTCAATAACTAATGAGTTAAATAACATTTTTGACATGTACTTATTTTAAATTTGCATGTGAGTATGGTTCTTTAAACTTTTGAAAACTATCCTTTAACAAGTCATAGGTTATTTGGCAGCATTTCTTTAGTGGTACATAAAATAATGGCATTCACAGTTGATGACTCATGATTGATGGCATATTAGATCTGATGAATTATGGTATCACTACAGCATCAACTTACATCTTAGCAGTGAGCCAGTTAAAAGAAATTAGCGAGACCAATTCACAAGTGTTGGTGGCATGCCTATCTCAAAATATTTTCATGAAGCTTTAATCCAGAAACACTTTGCGGTAGGCATTTGTCATTATTTTTCCTGCCCAGCATCTGAAATCTGATTCCTGCATTTGGGGAATTTCCTATCTCTGATATCTAATAGAACATTGAGCTGCTTTTCCACTATAGCAGCTAAACATGACAGTTTTTTCCCCAGTCTCCTCTGAAGCTGGGACTCAGGTATATGACATACTGCTCTATACTTTAAATTGGAGGCCAGTGCCTCAGGGAAGTATCTGCAGGGGTCCAGTCTGATGGTGGCACTGGCTGTTATAAAATGGAGTCCTCACAGTGGCCATGACTGGGGCAGGGGCACTGATGGGGGTGTCCTGGGCAAACACCTAGGGTGGAACATTGGTAGCAGCATCAGTTTTGTGGCCTGATTTGATGGCCTGGGTCCTCTGAGGTGTGTAGCTCCTGAGTCAACCTTTTAGCTACTTTGGAAATTCTGTGACCCGCTCAATACCCCTTAACAACTTCTCAATCTTCTTTAGTTCAAGAGAGTCAGTTTCTGTTACTTGTAACAGTGAACACTGACTGGACCAGACATTGGCATGAGAACTGTCTGTGGGCAGCAGTGTTTCTGAGAATGAGTTTGGCTTTCTGCCTGCCCAGGTATGGTGGATAACCCAAACTAATTGTATTTGAGATGACAGAAATTATATTATTTAATGTAGGTGAAGGAACCCAAATACTAGGGAGATAGAAATGTTGCAGAAGATTTATCATGGCAGCCTATTCTGCCACCCCCCATCAGCTATGGCCCCTGAGGTAGCCTGCAAGACACTCCCTTTACCAAAGTGCTAAGGGCAGTCCCAGCACCTTTGAAAAGCAGTGGGGGATAAAAGATAGCTATTGGGGCCTGGTTGGGGCTAAAGGCAGTGAAAAGACACTAGTGTCCTAGAATTATCTCCTGGTTTTCTGACTATTCCTTCTTAGTCCCCTTGATGGTTGCTTTCTAGAGGCTAGTGATGCCAATGAAAGACACTGCATTTGAAATGGCTCCTTGCTTTCAGTGGGGTATCAGGATCCCCAAGATTCTGGCTCTGAACTAACTGATGATTCCTGGGGACCTAAAATGCCCCTGTGACCTCCTAGTCAAGGGGTAGGAGTTTATTTGGTTATGTAATAAATTGAATTTTCAGCCAGGTCCACCCCCTAGTAGGCCCAGAGGAGCAGGGCAGGGCAGCATCCAGTTCCTTAGGGTATAATTGGAATAGATGTAGTCAGCATCTGGCAGAATTCCCCCATCGGCTCCCTGACCTATGGTAAGAACCACTACAGTAGAAACCTCTGGAACTTCTCCTCCATGCAAAAATTGTAAATCAAGAAGGATATTGCACCTGTGGGAAAATTGTGTACGTTTACTTCGTCCTCTAGCCTTCCTGACAATTCTTAAGCTGCCCAGTATCCTTAAAAAAGTTGTTCTGCTTAAATCAGCTGGAGCCAGTTCCATTGGAAGTGCCCTGATACAGCCATATATGATTACCTTCCCAATGAATTACATAACTAAACCTACAAATAAGAAAAAAAGAAGCTATGGTCATGTTAGTTGATATAAGTATGAAAGGAAAGTAACAACATTTTAAGCAGAGAAAACTAGCTCCTATGATAAAATAGCCGAGAGCTTCTTCAGGCATTTTGCTGTTCACCGGCTAGCCAGGAGGCCAGGGTTAGACACTACTAGCATATTTTACTGATTTAAGCAGTGTGTGCACACCCATTTATTGGGCCACAGGCAAAAGTCCTGAGGTTTGGTCAAAATCAGAATGCTGCATTATAATGGAACAGGGATCTGGGGAAACATAAATGAATTCAAATTCTTCAGGACCACTCTACTACAAACAAATAATCGAGGTCTATGCTGCTCTTCCTGGAAAAATAATAACTGGCTTCTAATAGGAAAATAGTTCCAGGAAGAACAGGCATTTAGAAAATACAATTTGCACAGAGAACAAGAAGCATACATTTAAGGGACCATAAAACGCTTCTGTATAATAAATGCAGTTTTTCAAAAAGGCAAAATTAAATTCTGCTAAAAGAATTAAGATAGTCTCTTGCTGCTGAAATGACAGAAGCCATATTTATGAAGGCACTGTTTATCTTTGTTTGTATAATATTAATTTATACATTCCTAGGAAAAAGGAAAAAAAATTAAACTACAGAGTTTTTTTTTCAATCACAATCACCAACAACTATAGATGTCTTTCATATTCAAGCGTTTGTTCATTCAACACAGTTTTTTTTCAGAAACTCTCTTTTCCAGGCACAGGACAAGCATGGCAAGGGCTGGAACATGAAAAAAGCATGGTACATTTGGGCAATGGAAAGCAGTTGTTGGAGAATAGAAAGCATAAAGGGCTGCAGATAAGCAAGGACCAGATGATAGGGTCCTTTTAGACTGCATTAGAGAAATTAGACATTATACGATGTATTATGGGGAAACACTGACATGCTTTGAGTAAGACATGAACACAACAGATATTTGTATTTTAGAAAGATCACAGCTGCCTTGTGGAAATGGATTGGAGGGGCCCAGACTGGGTACATCAATATCAAGTATGAGGTGGTGCAGGAGCTTAGGGGGGGGAATAGACACAATAGTTGAAAGAATTCAAGAGAAATTTATGGAGTGAAATTAATAGGAGTTGGTTAGGTAAGTGTGTATGTATGAGACGAGGGGGGATTTGATTTGATCCAGGGTGGCTGGTGATACCAATCTCAGTTATAAATTACACAAGAAGAACAGGATTGAGGGTGGTGTAAATGATGAGTTCAGTGCTAGGTCTGCTGATTTCCAAGTGCCTGTGGGACATACGAGTTAAGATGTCCAAAAGGCTAATGGATACATGAATCACGGATACATGAGCAGTGATCGAGACTGAAGATGTAGGCTTTGAAATCGTCATCCTCATCCCACAGGTGGCTGAAGCCAAGGGTTAATGTAGAAGAGAACCTTGAGGAACAAGCCTAAGGGCTATGGACTCCACAAAGAAGACTGAGAATCATGAGACAAGTCAGGACTGGAGATGTCATAGGGGCAGAGGAAAGAGAAATTCAGGAAGGGGGGATCAAGTAGGCTGTTGACAGAGAAGTAGCCAACAAATTGAGTAATCAGGCTGTTTTCCGTGAGCCATTGCTCAAGAAGAGTGTCATGCTACCTATCGTAACAAAGCAACTCTTCTGCCCTTCTTTCTTCCTTCTCCTCCACTTCCTCTTTCAGAACTCCTCCATCTTTTTTTCCCTTTTCCTCTGTTTCTCTTCTCTTCCTATCCCTCCCCTCTCCTCTTTCTTCTTCACAGACCTTTCACACTCTGTGACCAATGGGATATTAGAAAATTCAGCTATGTTCTTCACATCCTGTGGGTTTTTATTGTTGTTTGCGGTGGTGGTGGTGGTGGAAACATTTGCTCTGATGTATCCAGCACAGACTTTCCCATCCAAGATGAACTGTTCTTACCTTCTTTAGGTGATTGTTTGTCCTAGCACAGAGCTTGAAGTGGCAGAGGGAACTCTTGAATCAGAAAAATTGGTAGGAAAAGAAGCCTGTTGCAAAGTTCTAATTGTCAGAGTGGTGGTGGTGAGAAAGATTCAAACATTGTGTTTTTAGGGAGAAAAAAGAGTATTTGAATGTTGATCAGAGAGAGAGGAGGTGAGGGGAAATAGAGGGGAAACAGTTCAGATTAAGAGCTAGGCAACTGAATATATGCAAAAGGAAGACAAACGTTCAAGAAGTCTAGGTTTCAAGAGCCAGGGAGAAAGTTAAGCTTTGGCATTGCTAAAGCAAGCTGGCAGCCATAGTTCGGTAGACACAAAGGACCCATGAATTTTCTCTCCCTGAAGGCACCTCCCTGAAGCTTCTTTCTCCGCTCACCTATTTTCTCTTTGATCTTTCCTATTTGGATTATCCTCTATCTCATTTCTATTTATTTATTTATTCACTCATTTATTCAACAAAAATTTGTTGAAAGTTCATTACGCATTAAGCAATAGATATGCAAATGGAAAGACAATGTCCCTGGCCTCAAAATATTTAAAGTAACGATTGGAAGACTCATAAATAAGCCTTTTGACTCACTATGATGAGTATTGTAGGGAGTTAAGTACAAGTTCTGCTGAGGTCCTGAAGGAGAGGACGCCTAAGTCAGCAGGTGTGGTGAAGACTTCAGAGAGGAACAAAGTTCTGTGAGTCCTTTTTCACAGTTTGAAGTACCTGTTACTTTGAGTAGCCTCTGTGATGTACTTACCCAGAGGAATAGTCTCTCCTCACTGCAGCACTCTTTCTCTTAAGGGATAAATGTCCTTCATTTCACTGGGCCTTCAAGGAAAATGTCTCTTGGAATTTTCATGTTAGTTGTTTTGACCCCTCAGTCAGAAACTCTCAGTTTTGTATTTTGTCCTAATCCTCTATTAGCAGGATGTTAAGTTCTGGGCTAGACACTCTCCTCTCTCTACCTGTTTCTTGGACTGTTTTATCCCAGGAACTCATTGACTCACACTCTTAGAGTGAACATTTCACATCTTTTAATCTGTTTTCTTACTCATAGCAAAAAACGGGAATCTTAACCTCCTTGCCCCTGGCCAAACCTTATGACGTTGATGATAAAGTGCTTGGGAATAATAAAATAGATTGCCACTTTATGAACCAGAATAACATCCTGCTAGGAATGTCTTCCTGCAGTTACAGAAAATGAGAATCTGGCACTTAAAACTCTAGAAGTAAACATCCAAGTCTGCTGATAATAGAGCATTTTAAGTTAGTGGAAATGGTGTTCAGGGAAACAAACCAGGGCAGTTAGAAAGCCAACTGGTGCTTTCTAGGGGTGAACTACAGGCAATGTTGTAAATGAGCGCAGATAAAACCCCACTCTATGGGGAGTATATGCCACTCTAAGCTATCCTTTTGTTTTTCTACAAGTATATTTTATTATAAATTCTGTCTAATGAGAAAATCAGAAAAAAAGATGATGTCCTTACCTCAGAATAAAGCTTAAGAGTTATATTAATGCATTAAACATAAAGGATATATTAGTATATTTTTATTGGATTATTTGCAATCAGTTTACAGCTATGATTATACTGTGAAAACTGGTTTATGGTATTAATAAAGAGGGTGCCTATGCATTTTTCCCCAGAATAGTAAAAATGGGTGATCATAATGGTAAGTACTATAAAATTACTGTGAGCTTTCTGAATCATCAAAGAGAGACTATAAATGTGTAGAGGATGTTACAAGGGGTCTCTTCCTTCCTCAGTTTCAACTCAAGCAATAGTATGATAGACATTAGACACCACAATGAGTATAAAAGAGACTGTCATATGCAGACTTTACAAAAGCAAGCCCAAGAAGCATTTCCACATCTCCTAAAACTCTTGAGCACCCTATTTCACCTTGAGAATAAAAAAGGGTAGAAAGAGAGGAGATAGAAGAGGGAGGGTTTTATCAGATTTTCCTGGGGAAGAAGTGTTGCTTTTTGACCATTCCCATCTCTCTTCCTCACAGGGAAAGGGGAGGATGGAAGGGCTGCTTCTAATCCCAGGTCTCAGGAGAGGGGAGTTTCAAAGGGTCACTTGGAGAGGTTGCTGGATGTTCCTTGAGGGGAACTGCAGTTAGAGGGGTCATGGACTAATCCCTGGCCCAGACCTGGGAAAGCTAAGGAGGCCGGTGGCAGCTGGATAGACATGGTCACTCTGTGCCAGCATTTGTCAGGGTGGGGGATACATAATTGTTTCCATAAGAGGGTCAGGCAGAAGGAGAGGAGCTGAAACTGTTTTATGTCTGTGATAGCTTTCAAAAGTGGCTCTCAGTGATCCCTGCCTTCTGGTATCAATGCCCTTCTGTAATCTCCCACTGAATGTGGGCTGGACCTGGTGACTTCTTTCTAATAAATAGAATATGACAAAAGTGATGGGATGTCTCTTTCATGACTGGGTTTGCAAAAGACTGAACTTCCATCCTTTGGGACTCTGTTTATTGCCTTCTCAGGTTGCAGGCTTTTTTAAAAAAACTATTTTTATGGGAGTATAGTTGATTTACAACATTGCATTAGTTTCAGGTGTTCAACAAACTGAATCAGTTATACATATACATATATCCACTCTTTTTTAGATTCTTTTCTTCATAGGCCATTACAGAGTACTGAGTAGAGTTCCTTGTGCTATACAGTAGGTCCTTATTAGTTATCTATTTTATATATAATAGTGTGTGTATGTCAGTCCCAATCTCCTAATTTATCCCTCTCCCATACTTTCCCCCAGTAACCATGAGTGTGTTTTCTACATCTGTGACTCTATTTCTGTCTTGTAAATAAGTTCATTTGTACCATTTTTTTAGATTCCACATATAAGCAGTATCATATATTTGTCTTTCTCTGTCTGACTTACTTCACTTAGTATGACAGTCTCTAGTTCATCCGTGTTGCTGCAAATGACATTATTTTGTTCTCTTTTATGGCTGAGTAGTATTAGGTTGCAGGCTTTGACAAAGCAAGCTGCCATGTTGGAGAGGCCCACATAGCAAAGAAGTGAGGGCAAACTCCAGTCAAAACCAGTGAGGAGCAAGGCCCTCTGTCCAACAGCTCATGAGAAACTGAGTCCTGGCAACAACTATGTGAGTGACCGAGGAAGCAGCTCCTTCCCAGCAGAGCCTTGAGATAACTCTGAGGGTCCCTGGGGCAGAGGACTCGGCTAGGCCAGGTGTGGATCCCCGACCTAAAGAAACAGTGAGATAACAAATGTGCTTAGTTTTTGTGGGTTTTTTTGATAAATTTATTTTTGGCTGTGTTGGGTCTTCGTTGCTGCGCGCGGGCTTTTTCTAGTTGCGGCGAGCAGGGCTACTGTTCGTTGCGGTGCACGGGCTTCTCAATGTGGTGGCTTCTCTTGTTGCAGAGTACAGGCTCTAGGCATGCAAGTTTCAGTAGTTGTGGCATGTGGGCTCAGTAGTTGTGGCTCGCAGGCTCTAGAGCGCAGGCTCAGTAGCTGTGGCGCACGAGCTTAGTTGCTCCGTGGCATGTGGGATCTTCCTGGACCGGGGCTCGAACCCATGTCCCCTGCACTGGCAGGCGGATTCTCAACCACTGCACCACCAGGGAAGCCCCATGTGTGTAGTTTTAAGCCATTTAGTTTTAGAGTCATTGGTTACACAGCAATAGATAGGGAATACAATTTCCTGCCAGAAAGGATAACCTAGGGAAGGAGGAGGCTTCAACAGTCAGAATCTGTATAGAGTGGACCACATGGACCACAGATAAACCAGGGACAGAGTGGAGAGCAGCAGACAGAGGGACAAAAAACATCACTGTTGTCAAGAAAGCCCTGCAGAGGAGCCTCCAGTAAGCCCTTAGAAACATCAGTGAGAGAAATGATGGATTGTGACACTGGGCCCAGAGAGAGCAAAGCCATCAGCAAGGAAGACGCTTCCCTTGGACCTCTTTTCCTTCCTCCATCCCTCATACCAGCCCCAGAGGCCTTGTTGCCAAGCTAGCAGAAAAAGCACAGGAAGTGAGGAAGCAGCAACCACACCCTCATGGCTCTGCCAGTGGTCTGCTTAAAACAGGTTCCAGATGGGGAAGGGAAGAAGATTTTGCTCTAATTTGAGTTCAGACATTGATTAATATTTTGGGCTGGACAATTTCAATTTGTGAGTTGAGCTTTGTGTTTTGTGACTTAATGTGGCCAGAAAAGTCAGGGCCTAGGGAAGGTAACCCATACCGAGTACATTTTTACAGTAAAGTTGTGTTTTGATACATCACTGTGTTTGTTTGACATGCTGGTTACAAATATATTTTAAGTCTTTGAAAATTGATAAATTAGTTATGATGTCTATAGCAATACTCCTATGTTATTCCATTTGCCAATAATTTTAGGTGATGATTTACTGTATTATTATTGTTTGTTTACTCATGTACCAGGAACATGCCTGGTTTTTAAAAGTTCAGGATATAATCTCTTGAGACTTTTGATTATAGTGTTTAAAAATTAAAATATGGATGAATAGACAGAGCACAGAGGATTTTTAAGGCAGTGAAAATACTCTGTATGATGCAGTAACAGTAGACACATGTCATTTATACATTTGCACAAACCCACAGAATGTTCAACACCAAGAGTGAACCCTAATGTAAACTATGGACTTTGGGTGATAATGATGTGTCAATGTAGGTTCATTAATTGTAGCAAATATACCACTTGGGTACGAGGTTTTGATAGAGGGGGAAGCTGTGTCTTGGGGGACGGGGTTATATGGAAGTCTTGGAACCTTCCTCTCAATTTTGCTATGAATCTAAAACTGCTCTACAAAATAAAGCCTATTTTTAAAAATTAAAATTAAATTAAAATTTCTCCCTTTCTGGCTATATATGTGATGAGTTACTAAACATGTAATAAACTTGTAGTATCCCCAGATAACAGAGAGAAGCACTTGCTTTAATTTGTAAGTTAGCTTCCATCATGAGCTCTTTTGGATTCAACAGTGAAAGTAAAGAAAATTGAAGTGACTTGAGAGAGAGAGTGTGTGTGCACTCAGCAAAAGGTAAACAGAACATAACTAGTCTGGCCAAATAGAGAAAAAAGAGAAAACATTTGTTCACAGTTACAGACAGCATCTTTTTTTTTTTTTTTTTTTTTTTTTTTTTGCGGTACGTGGGCCCCTCACTGTTGTGGCCTCTCCCGTCGCAGAGCACAGGCTCCGGACGCGCAGGCTCAGTGGCCATGGCTCACGGGCTCAGCCGCTCCACGGCATGTGGGATCTTCCCGGACCTGGGCACGAACCTGTGTCCCCTGCATCGGCAGGCAGACTCTCAACCACTGCGCCACCAGGGAAGCCCCAGACAGCATCTTTTAATTAGGTGACATGGTAAGCCAGCCAAATCCATTTTCTCCCATCTCTGCCCTGTTCTGTGCCTGCAAAAGAGTGGTCTCAGTGGACTCCATCACCCAGGGGTCCTTGCCCTCTGGTTTGCAGTGTGGAGAAGTGTTAGGAGACTGGAGTTTGGAGGAAGGGACCAGTTGAAATGTTTCTCCTTGCCACCTGCCCTTTGCCTTGGCACAGTTCTGACAGTGGCCACGTTCTTTCATGGCCACAGCTCCCATCGGGTTGCTCCCTTTCACAGCTACAGCTCTCACCAAGTTCTGGTAACAATAGCTCCTCCCCCTGCCTCTTCCTGCCCTTGTAGTCATGGGATTCCCCAACATGCATGGTGGATTCCTTACACCTGACCACACCTCTGTGAAGAATCCCACCACTAAAAATCTTTTCAAAATCCCAGTGGAATGCTCTGTTCATTTCCTGCTGGGATCCTGACTGCCACAGGTAGAAGCCAGTTATATGACTGAAAGATCCAGAAACTCCAGTGAAATTATCTGAACTTTATCTGGTTCACAGTTGGATTTTTTGGGACTTCCCTGGTGGTCCAGTGGTTAAGACTCTGTTCTCCCAATGCAGGGGGCACAGGTTCGATCCCTGATTGGGGAACTATGATCCTGCATGCTGTGCTGCCTGGCCAAAAAAAAAAAAAAAAAAAGCGGGGGGGGGGGCAGAGAGTAGATCTACATGTACTAACACGGAGAGATTTCTAAGATTGCTGAGTGAAAAAAAAGTTACATTACATAGTTGGATTTTTGTTTTCTACAGCTGTCCACATCTTAGAATTATATAATTAATTCTACTTAATTAAATCTAATTTAATTTTAATTAAATTTGCTTTTGATGGGGGGCTTAGTTTTGCATCCTTTTGCTTTTTGTATGATTTAACAGTAAGTACCCATTTGACCTTCTTTCAGCACCTTGTGATTAGAGAAGCTTGTTTGCAGGTTTGGTCACTAGAGTGGACTCTGAGCCCTTCTCTCTTTGCTGCCTCCTGTCGAGCTGACACTTTGCTACACACGTTATACCAAAGCCTTGAATCTGGCCTCTGACCTCCCAAGAATCTCTGGCAGTGGCTCCCTTTGTTCTGCGTGCACCCAACCTTGTCAGGGGAATTTTGTGCTTTGAAATCTGGATTCAGCAACTCTAAACTGGGTGTAGAAAATTAATAATAAGGAAATAAAGTTGAAACCGCAAGATCACCTACTAACCCAAATTTGCTTAAGTGAAATTTCCTCAAAACACTGGTGTTAATTCAACCCTCATGTGAATGGTGGGGTGACAGATGAATCCTCTGTGTTGTGAAGGTTGACAGGTTCAGACGTCATGGAAAAAGGAACTATAGCCAATCCCAAACCTGGGAACTTTCCAAGATGAAAGCTGTGTCTTCGGCACAAGACCAAATTACCCAACCTGGGATCTGTGGGCAGGATTTTGTCTTATTCATTTCTATGGAATTTTGCCTGACATGAGGGGTACAAAAAAAATCTGTATTTGGTTAAAGTGTCAGATGAACTAAGGTTTACACTGATAAGTCAAAATGTATACTTATTCTAACTTCATAATGATGTTGCTGGTTGATAGCTAAGTCAATATAGCTAAAAAAATAAAACACGTTTTAAAACAGGAGACCTTATTTTCCAAGAGAAGTTTTGGTAGTCACTAGGCTTAGCCATCGGTACTCTCTCTTCTTCAGGGTTGCATCTCCTGCCTCCTTGGGATTAGGCATGACCACATGGCTTGCTTTGTCCAGTGAAATGTGAAGGAAAGGGGCATGTGCCACTCTTGGGTAGAAGCTCTATGTGTATGTGCCACACTTCCTTTCCTTCTGCTAGGACCTCTAGCAAGGTACCTGACAGGCACCTACACCACCACCTAAATGACAGGCAGGGAAAGCAGAGCCCCCATCCACCCAAGGCGATCAGGTAGCATGAATGGATAAATACGAGTTCTGTTGTTTTAAGCCACTAACATTCTGGTTTTTTGTTTGTCCACCGTATAACTAAGCCCATCCTGACTGAAATACACATAACGAGTTCCTAAAAACTCAATCCTAAAGCATAAAAAATACAGTCCCACAAAAACATTAGATGAGGAATATTATAATTGGACGTTGCATTTCTTTTTTTTTTTTCACATCGTTATTGGAGTATAATTGCTCCACAATGGTGTATTAGTTTCTGCTGTATAACAGAATGAGTCAGCTATACATATACATATATCTCCATATCTCCTCCCTCTTGCGTCTCCCTCCCACCCTCCCTATCCCACCCCTCTAGGTGGTCACAAAGCATTGAGCTGATCTCCCTGTGCTATGCGGCTGCTTCCCACTAGCTATTTTACGTTTGGTAATGTATATATGTCCAGGCCACTCTCTCACTTCATCCCAGCTTAACCTTCCCCCTCCCCGTGTCCTCAAGTCCATTCTCTATGTCTGCGTCTTTATTCCTGTCCTGCGCCTAGGTTCTTCTGAACCTTCTTTTTTTTTTTTTTTTTTAGATTCCATATATGTATGTGTTAGCATACGGTATTTTTCTCCTTCTGACTTACTTCACTCTGTATGACAGACTCTAGGTCCATCCACCTCACTACAAATAACTCAATTTCATTTCTTTTTATGGCTGAGTAATATTCCGTTGTATATATGTGCCGCATCTTCTTTATCCATTCACCTGTCCACGGACACTTAGGTTGCTTCCATGTCCTGGCTATTGTAAATAGAGCTGCAATGAACAATGTGGTACATGTCTCTTTTTGAATTATGGTCTTCTCAGGGTATATGCCCAGTAGTGGAATTGCTGGGTCATATGGTAGTTCAAGTTTTAGTTTTGTAAGGAACCTCCATACTGTTTTCCATAGTGGCTGTATCAATTTACGTTCCCACCAACAGTGCAAGAGGGTTCCCTTTTCTCCACACCCTCTCCAGTATTTATTGTTTGTAGATTTTTGATGATGGCCATTCTGACCGGTGTGAGGTGATACCTCATTGTAGTTTTGATTTGCATTTCTCTAATGATTAGTGATGTTGGATGTTGCATTTCTAATCAAGGACTGAGCAGCAAATAATTCTAATAATTACATAATTTCATTATAGCTTAAAGTAGTCAGAGTCTTACACAGTGTGCACTGATCCTGTAAAAAACTTTAACTCTTCTGTCATTAATTTTACCCATCAGAAATGATTCAATGTCAGAAGCTCGACTTTGTTGTTGTTTTGCTTGCTTTCTTAAGGTTTGAATTTGAGCCGGTGATCAGGGGATGGAGGTAGGGGAAATGGAAATGATTTGGATTGTCCATATCTCTTTAAAAAGTCTGTGCCTTCTTTATTTGATGATAAATATTCCTGTTGGATTCCAACACCATTCAACCCCAGAACTACACTCAAAATTTCATTTGTCTATTAAAAATAAAAAGTCGTGACATCCAAATAATTGAAGGCCTCTCTGGGCACTTTAGTTCTGCAGGCCTGTAGGACAGGGATTCTTGACTTGAATTTGTCTGGCCTACTTGCTTACCAGATGTGCTTTTCTCTTTCCTTTTCCCGTTAAACAACGCTGGATTATATTTAGTGTGAAGAAATTTGACCTTAGAACGTCTGAAGGCTGTGTGGAAGCAGGGAAACTGGCTGTCATCCCTCTTGGCTTTTAGGATAGATGTGGGCACTTGCTTATTGATAAACATTTCTGGTTATTTTTTTAAAAGACAATTTTTCAGAGCAGTTTGAAGTTCTCAGCAAAACTGAGAGGAAGGGACAGAGATTTCCCACATACCCCCCGTCCCCTCCATATGCACAGTCTCCCCCATTTTGAACATCCCCCATCCGAGTGGTACGTTTGTTACAATTGATAAACATACATTGACACACCATTATCACCAAAGTCCATGGTGTACATTAGAGTTCACTCTTTATGTCGTACATCCTTTGGGTATGGACAAATGTATAATGATACGTATCCCTCATTATAGTTTCATACAGAGTATTTTCGCTACCCTAAAAATCCTCTATTTTTTGCCTATTCATCCCCCTACCCTCACCCCCTGGCGACTACTGATCTATTTACTGTCTCTATAGTTTTGCCTTTTCCTGGTTATTTTTTAAACACTAGATAATATAAAGACTTTGCTCCCATAGCCTCCCTGAGTCAGTCCCTAGTTCCAGCATCAGTGACCTGTCAGAAAGTTACTAGTGGGGCTTCCCTTGTGGCACAGTAGCTAAGAATCCGCCTGCCAATGCAGGGGACACAGGTTCATGCCCTGGTCCAGGAAGATCCCACATGCCGCAGAGCAACTAAGCCCGTGTGCCACAACTACTGAGCCTGCGCTCTAGAGCCCGCGAGCCACAACTACTGAGCCTGCGTGCTGCAGCCACTGAAGCCCGTGTGCCTAGAGCCTGTGCTCCGCAACAAGAGAAGCCACCGCAATGAGAAGCCTGCGCATCGCAACGAATAGTAGCTCCCACTCGCCGCCAATAAAGACCACGCGCAGCAACGAAGACCCAACATAGCCAAATAAAGAAAGAAAGAAAATAAAGAAATAAAAAAAATAAGGAAAGTTACTAGTAACTTCAAAGTAGCCCCAAAGTAGCCCAAAGAGAGTCCTGATTGTTTTTCAGTGGAGTGCTGGGTTTGACTTTCTATTGGTTGCCTATTTTAACCCTCTGTGGAGACAAAGGTTAACTGGTGGATATTTTCCAAAAGAGATGCAAAAATATTCCTGTCTAGTGGAAGAGATAACCCAAAAGGTTTTTCACCTTTTGAGATATCAGCTAGTTTTTATAGATACCGAGCTTCTCAGATGTTTTCTAGATCAGTTCTAATGTCTTCCTGAGAGTCTTGATTCTACCTTTTGAAAATTATATTTTAACAGGTGCTATTTCTGTTACAGGCATTGGGAAGCAAAGCATTGATGGTGCTCTGTGCGTGGAAAGGTAGCATGAGCACACTCAGCTCTTATATCTTATTCTTATGACATGACTGTGGATTGTTGTGTTATGAAAGCAGACATCTCTCTTTAAGTTGGAAACTTTCATTGAAAAATACTGGCGTTGGAAGGACACTGACAAATGGATATTGATTTTACAATCAGAACAGCAGTTATTGTCAGCATCCCGCTCAGCTCCAGCTTCTATGGTCTTATTAGATAGTAGTAACTCTAAGTGACTGAGCCCAGTGTTCCTCCCTCACTGTAGTGGACACACATGCATGTTATATATGTCATATATGTAATGTGTATTTATGTGTGCTATATGCTATCGCTACTTGATCAAATTTCCTTGGTCTACCAGGTGAGACTCATGGCTTTAGAACCCTGAGAAGGTGGGTCAAAGGGAGATCAATCTGTGGGTTAGACAGACGGCAGAAGACAGACCTAAAAGGTCTACAAAATCTGGAGATGCAAAGGACCTGCAGTCTGGAGTCAGAAGTCAGTAGGGCTGGAGTCTGCTAGGTTCTGAGCCTCTTAAGCATGGGAGACGTGTATTCTTCTGTATCTGCCTAGCATGGCATTTGGTACTTAGTAGAAGCTTAACCATTCTTCTTTAAATGAATGATGGCCCAGGTGACTGGGTGAAAGAGAAGGCTTGAAATGAACGATAATAAGTTTTAGATGGGAAAATGATAGAAAAACTGGCTGAGGAAGGCTTCATGAGGCTGAGCAGAGGAACAGAGAAGTGCTGGAAGGGAAGGCTGCTTTTTTTTTTTTTTCCCCCCCGGTACGCGGACCTCTCACTGTTGTGGCCACAGGCTCCGGACGCGCAGGCTCAGCAGCCATGGCTCACAGGCCCAGCCGCTCCGTGGCATGTGGGATCTTCCCGGACTGGGGCACGAACCCGTGTCCCCTGCATCGGCAGGCGGACTCTCAACCACTGCGCCACCAGGGAAGCCCAAGGGAAGGCTGCTTTGGAAGACTTGTCTTCTGACCCAAGTTAAGGCCTGTGTCCTCTGTGTGCTCTGGAAACAGGGCTGAGCTGAGAACATAGAGGTCTGTGCTCTGCCATCGACAACTCCAGTGATGTTGAGTAAATATCTGTACTTCTTCCTAGATGAAAACTAGAAATAACTCTGTCTGCACTCTGGCTCCATCACAGGGACATTGAGGCTAAAAGGAAATCTGTGTGAAAATGCTCAGCAAATTTCAAGCACCACTCAGTGTAAGTAATTACCTGATGGGGTGGCAGGGCAGAGGCAGGGAATTCCTGCACCACCCATCTTAACGCTGGACCATGGAAAGAATTTAAAGCCCAAGTCCTGGAGTCTCTTAGGATGGGGAGCAGTTTTCAAATTATCAAAAAACATTCTAGTAACAGGAAAACTAAGTTCCTTGAGATCAGTTTCGGTGTCCCAGGATGGCAGCAACACCCCTAGTTTTCTGACAATTGTTGGATTAGGAAAGGTGTTCATGAAGGATATGTCAGCGAGATTCTCCCCTTGCCCAGGGCTGTATCCAGCCTCAGGGGTCTCTGTTTTACTTGGGCTGAGTTTGCTGATGTTCTGTGACAACCAGTTCTGGATGTTTTATAAACAATTAGCTTGACAGTTTGATGGACGAGAGTAACATTTGGGTATCATCTGTACTGCAATGAAAGACAGATGATTATTTTCGACGGAAACAATCACTGGCAATGAGGAAATGGAGAAGCCAGAGCCCTGAAGCTCACGCTGTGTTAAGATGTGGGGCCAGATCAAAACCCATTTGAGATGAGGCCCAGCAGCCTGGGTGACAGTCCTGATCTGGCTGGACATTGAGTGGAGCTTCAGGGCACACAGCATGTTTTAGAAATGCCTATGTTGGCAGTGACCAATCTCAGCAAAAGAAGAAGAGAAAGGAAGGCAAGTTTGGTTGTGGAAGTTGTCAAATCAGCAGGCCGGCCTGGGACCTGGGATTCACTTTGATTCACACTTTTTCTTTTTTAATTTTTATGTCCTATTTTATCCTTTAATCAATTTTAAAATTCACATATCATGAACTTCACCCATTAAAAATGTACAGTTCATTGGTTTTTAGTATATTCAGATATGTGCAATCATCACTACCATCTAGTTCCAGAATATTTTCATCATCCCAAAAGGAAACCTCAGTGGTCACTCCTTATTTCCTCTACCCCTGCTTCTCTTTATCTGTATGGATCTGCCTATTTTTAGACATTTCATATAAATGGAATCATACAATACATGTGGTCTTTTGTGTCTGGATTTCACTCAATGTAATATTTTTGAGGTTCATTTATGTTAGCATATATCAATACTTCACTCTTTTTATGACCAAATAATATTCCATTGTATGGATATACCAGTCATTTATCAGTTTATGGAAATTTGGGTGGTTTCTCCTTTTTGGCTATTAATGGATAATACTGTTATGGATATCCATGTACACATTTTTGTGTGGACATATGTTTTCAGTTTTCTTGGGTGTAAACCTAGGAGAGAAATTGCTGTGTGTATGGTACTCTATGTGTAACTTTTGGAGAAACCATACCTTAAACTTTTAAATGAATCAGGTGAGCATCAGTATATCTCCTCATCTTTGTAAAACTCCCTGAATTCTTTGGGGAGAGGGCGGTGCTAATAGAGAAATGTGTAGGCCAGGTGTTTGGAGGAATAATATTAGTGGGAGCTGCCCCTTCAGATGTCCAAATCTCTTACAGCAGCAGAGGTTTTTCTTTAGAAGGGAAGCAAAATTCTGTGGCTGAGGACGGGCACTTCTGCTGTGGGGATGAAGCCAATGACTTGACAACTGGGGTGACTGATTTCCCTATTTTGTACTACAGCAGACCATCTAGAGAAATACCTTCCCATCTACTGTGTACCCAGTCCACTGTGAGGTTTCTCTGATGGACATATACATGGCCTTGGCTCTCCACAGCTTAACCTAAGGTATAAGGCATATCAAGCAAAAATTTTTGACCAAGTATTAAATTGTGTGGGACACATGACAGGTTTTCCAGGGAACAGAGCCTTCAGCGTGGGCTGTGAATATATGTGGAAGCCCCACATACACAGAATCCCCAGGGAGAGTGATGTGAGGCTAAGTTGGCTCTAGTTGTACATACATAATTCATCTTGGGATGGAAGATGTATCCACTTTGCCTGCCTTTCCTCCTCCAGGCATTGTCTGGCACAAAAGTCAAAGACTCATGAACCCTGCTGGGGCAATGATAGGATTTGTTTTGGTCACATGGTAATCATGAACAAAAGGGCCTGGAAGACATATGGACCTTGTTCTGATGTTCTATGAAGAGCAATGAGTCACCTGGGCAAGTCATCCAACCTTCTAGGTTCTGGCCATAGAAAACAGTGGGTCTTTCTGGACACCAGATGCCTCTGCGATTTGATTTCTTTCTGGCGTATGACTCACGTGGAATGTTTTTAAAAATTGCTGTGGACTGAACAGTCTTTTCTGTAGCTGAATCTGGGCACACAGAGATGAAGCTGAATCAGTATGTTTTCCACACTTAATTCAATTCAGCGCAGCAGGATCTGGATGAGGCAGGAAATCAAGAAGCAAAGGAACCAGGGTGAATGTGAGAAAGGAAGGTTCTGGTTCAGTTTAAAGTTAAACCAACACCAGGGGTAGACAAGGTATTATGCTAATCAAAATTTTGTTTCTGATTCAGAAGCATAGACATTTTGGGTAACAGAAATAAGAGCCATCTGAGCTGCATAGGGAAGTTTTGTTTTAAGGGTCACACTTGAATTTCCTAGAAATCACTGTTCGTATCATCTCCTTAAAGAACATGAAGAGTGAGGGTTTGGTCTTCTAGTCACCACTGATCAATTTAATATTCTGTTAAGAGTAATACAGCCAGTTTGTAAGAAAGGAAAAAGAATACCAGAGTTCTTTAGATTTAATAACACACAGTAATTTAGAGCAGATACACTCAATACCCGTGTTCAAGGCCAGATACATATGGCATAGAAAGTTTTTTTTTAGGTCAGTCAAATTCAACACATTTGAAAATAAGTGAATTTGGCATAAACCTTTGAGAAGGGCAGAGTCATAGGGATGGACCCCCAGCCTGTTGGAGATTCCACATGGGGTTGCCACCAAATCACTGGAATATGAGATACCCGTTGAACATCTGGAAAGGTCTTTGGAAACCAAGCATAAGAGGTAATATTTTATGAGAGCTTATTATGTGTACCAGGCATTATTTTGAGTATTTCACACATATTAATTCCTTTAATCCTCAAAACAATCCATTGGGCATGGTGGCTGAAAGTTACTCTTAAACACTTCAGAAAGAAAAATAATAGAAAGGGAAAGAAAGATAAAGAGAATGTTAAAGCAAATGGGGAAAAATATTACAAAGGGGTCATCTGAATAAAGAGTAATAGGATTTCTATGTACTATTTCAGCAACTTGTCTGTAGGTTTGAAATTATATCAAAGTAAACATTTACCAAAAACACCCCCATGAAGAAGATCTTATTATTCTCATTTTAGAGATGAGAAAAGTGAGGCACAGAGAGGTTTAGTAACTTGCTCTGGGCCACCTGATACTAGGTGGTGGAGCCAGTGTTCCAGATTATTGTTCTGGGAGATTGACAAGGTGAGGCAGATATAGAGACAGAATTACTGTTATATGCTCAAGTGGTTATTTTGGTCTTTGTTGCTCCAGAAGCATAATTTTGATCTGGCCACCAAGCCCAGCATTTGGACACTTGGGCAACCTGAGTGGAGGTGCAAGGGAGGGATATAAGATATTGAGTGTGGTCTCTGCACAGCCACTGGTCCATACACTGTTACCTGCTCATGGGGAGTTAAATACAGCAAGTAAGGGTAAGCATTTAGAAATTTTGATAGCAATCTGGCATTGCTACAACATCCAAACATTATCATTTATCTGGTAATTCTTTTTTTTTCTTTTCACTGATTAATTCAAAGATTTATTAAGGGCCTACTGCATGTTTAGTATTGGATGAGACTTAGTTTGCTAAAAACAAAGTTAGAGCAGTAATTAGATAATGTCCCATCTGAAATATAATAGCAACTTCAAATATATCATATCAAGGTTTTTCTTTCAAAAATTTTCTAATGTGTGTGTTTTTAAAACTGAGATATAATTGACATATAACATAATGTTAGTTTCAAGCATACAGCATAATGATTTGATATATGTACTGAAATGATCACTACAATAAGCCTGGTTAACATCCATCACCATGCATAGTTGCAATTAAAATTTTATTTTTTAGTTGAAGTATAGTTGATTTACAATATTATATTAGTTTCAGGTATACAACACAGTGATTCAATATTTTATAGATTATAATCCATTTAAAGTTATTACAAAATAATGGCCCTATATTCCTGTGCTGTACGATATATCCTTGTTGTTTATTTATTTTATACTTAGTAGTTTATATTTCTTAATCCTGTGCCCCTATCTTGCTCCTCCCCTTTTCCTCTCCCCACTGGTAACCACTGTTTTTTTCTCACAATTTTTTTGCATGTATGTGATGAGAATTTTAAAGATCTGTTGTCTTAGTAACTTTCAAATGTACAATACAGTATTATTACTATGGTATTCATTTTTGTTGTATTTCACGAAAGATCCCCAACAAATCAGGGGATGGGGTGATGGGGTGAAGGAAGGAAAAATCTTGCTCCTTTGCCATAGATAGTTTGTAAAGCACTGGTCTAGTCGTGTTCTCTATCTTAACAGATGAGAAAACCAAGGCTCAGAGAAGTGAAGTGCTTTGAAAGTCTCATAATTAGTCCGTGGGTGGCAGGAACTAGGGCTGAGTCTTCTGATTTCAGCCTCGTGCCTTGCTCATCTCCAAGGGATGCTGTTCCCTCTGTGCCTTCACACAACTTAGGCAGCCATAAGGACAGCCCAGGACCCCTCCCTCCTCTATCTTCAAGTTGCCGCTGGACACCAGAATAGGAGCCAGAACTTGGCTAAAGCCTGCTCATATCAGTCTTTGGAGAATTCAGGCTCAGGACTTAGGGATGGGGAAGACCCTCTGGAAAGGTTGCTGCTGAAATCTTATTGTTGCCTGCCTCCACTGCTCATTTGCTTGTTCTTACTTAGAAAAGATTGATTGCTGGTGAGAATAAAGAAGAATTCAGATTATTAGGAATATTTCTCAAGGATATAGCACCTTTTTAATCCCAAAGAGGTTAAAATATTGTCCAGCTGTACCAGAGGCACATGGTTGCAGGGGGTGGAAGCCAACTGGCATCCTAAGTGGAACAAATGGAAAATGTTGGCTGCGGAAACCAAAGGGAATTCTTCACCTTAATTAAGAAAGAGCTCTGCAATATTGAAAGTCTAGGTGGAGGAAGCCAGAAACCAAGCCAGAAACTTGGTTTCTGACTTCATTAAAATTAACACTGCTTAATTAGAACTTAGTTAACACAAATTGGAAAGAAGCAAGACTCATGCCCATTGAACTTGGTCCAGGTTAGGAATTAAAACCCGATAGTTCAGCTCCTGCCCTTGAAAGCTGTCCTCCACCTTCGTAGTTTATAGGTAGCAAACCTGATCTGCTTCTCACATTATCTGTTTCCCTAGGGGAAATGGAGTCTGGTGTTTTTAAAATATTACATTTAGAGGGAAATTTTTATTTAAAGTTCTCTAATTCAGTAGATATGGAGTCTCACACCAACCAAGAGCTTGTTTAGGATCATTCTTGCTGTCTGGCTGCTTGCAAAAGTCAAACCAGTAAACTATGCAAGACAAAATGTTACTCAGGTTGGATAACTTCATATTAATGAAATGTAAATAAAGCAAGAGAAAGGGAAATTTTAGAAATTCAAATAAACACACTTCATGTCATTTGTCTTCCCAGACAGTTTCTCAGACTCTCTTTTCTCCATGGTCATGTCTCAAGTGCTTTTTAGTGATAACCCTGATTACTCCACATTTCAGCAAAATACAAACATTTCTGTCTTGTGTTTTTGTTTACTGTTTCTGTTAGAAACATGAAAGCCACATCAGCTAGTTGGAAATCCTGGAGGGATCTAGGAAGAAAAGATCAATTGTTTGACAGTAAACATGGCAAATCCCATGTGATTAAATAAATGCTTATAAATGAGAGCAAGAATATTGTGTTTTGAATTGTTAACTGTAAAGTTAGGACTGGAAATGATTGGGCAGGCTACCTGTTGCTGGGGCAGAGGAGTTGTGTTTCAGCCCCAAATCTGAAAACTCTTGGATGACAAAGCAGAGATCAAGAGGCACGTGAGAGCTGACTTTTCTTTTACTGAGGTTGTTTTGTTCTTGGCTTAAGAAAATAGATCTGGGATAATCTAGTTTTTATAAACTCCTGCAAATGAAGTGGCTTTGGTTATGTTGCCATTGTTGAAAGGCAATGGCCTTTCTCTGTAACCTTGATGTGCAATTTGAATTCAGGAAATGAAACTTAAGTTTGCCTTTCAGTGCTGACCAGCTAGAGGTACCATTAACCAGGCCTATATGTCAGAAAAATCCCTACTCTCTTGATAAAGCTCCCTCTGTCTCAGGATCATGTGAGATTCACCACACAACACTCAGAAAACATGAGATCATCTTTACATAATGAGAGAGTGAGAGCTGGGACCTGATTTCATATTTTTTCCCACAGATTTTGCTTTTTACTCTTGTCAGTCATATCTGAAAGGCTGACAGTTACCAGGGGCTGTGACCAGGCATGAGGGGGAATGTGTCATTGCTGGCTGTGTTGGCCATAGCAACATGTCTGCCTCGGAGCAAATCCAGCATGGACAAACAAATAGAAAAATGTGTCAGAAGGCTTGGACAGAAAAGACCAAAAGTGAGTGCTGGGGCCGTCCATCAGAAACTTACAATGACCAACAACAGGATATTCACGTAGTCATTTTACTTTTCAAGAAATTATCAAGCTGGCTGAGAAAATAATTGCTGGTAGCTTATCACTAGTTGGCAACCTCTCAAACAGTCCATGGTAGAGATGCACCCTCATTTCTCATAAGCCCAGTCATTGCTAAATTACAACGTCAATCAACAAATGTATCAAGCACCAAGAGCATTGTGTTAGTGGCAGTGGAGGCGTCAAATACAAATAAGATATAGTTCTTATTCACAAGAGAAGCTCAAAGTCAGTGGGATAGAAGAATATCTAAACATGTTTTTCCAGTGAAGTAAAATGAGAGCTATAATAAATGTATGGAGTAGGTGCTACAGGAACACAGGTAAGGGTCAATTGATTCTACTTGGGGACATCTGAGAAGCTATCAGAGTGGAAGAGAATTTAGCTTCCTGGAAGGAGGAATAGAATTTACAAAAAAAAAAAAAGGTTTTAGTGAAGAAGTATATCAGGTATGAAGGCATGAAGTGCTTGGCATTTTCAGGGTATAAGTGTAGGGCAATTTCATTATCATTATCTCTGTGTGTCAAGAGGTATATTCTCTCAGTAAATCCAATTTTCAAGACTATTGTCTTACTTTGGACTCAAAAATCTAATTTGAAATGCAAATCTGAGCAATGAATTTTGTTCTGATTATCTCAGATTGCCCCCAGAAACAGTGACTGCATTGGTCCCACAGGAGGAATTATTGCTGTGGAGTTGGCCAGCCCCACAGAGAAGCTCCCCAGAGCACTGCATCAGCCTTGAGTAGGAACAGAGAGAAGCAGCTGCTCTGGTGTGGCATCACATACAGGGAAAGACAGAGAGCAGTGGAGTTCTAGGTCACCCCAGGGTCAGCACAAGGAGGTGGGGGTTTGTAGACTGGAGGCTGAAGCGGGATCCATGGTCATCAGGCGCAGGGGCCAGCACAGAAGACCCGGGGCGGGGGGAGCACTTCATTCCTCTGTATACCAGAAGAAGATCCCCTCTGTGGGCCTCAGATCCCTCTGTAAAATGAACTAGTTTGACTAAATCAGTCATTGGCCGGCTTTGTTTCTTAAAGCCCTAGGGTTCCGTAAAGGTGCCTAAGTGCCTGGAGATGAGAAAAAGGCCAAGTTAGAAAGGCTAAACCTTCCTACCTTCACTTCAACCAGAGTGTTTCGATTCCATTTGTTTTCTTATTGGCAATCCACAATTTGAAAAGAGTATATTTATTGTTCAAAAAACCATCGGTATCTTGGACTAGAGAATCACATTCTGATGCTGTGATTCTAAGCCTCCCTTACTTTCTCTGCAATCCCATAATACTTGATTTATGCCTCTCTATAACACTTACCCAATTTTACCTTGTATCATTCTTTATGTCTCAAAGACATGAACTTCTTTTTCTCTTAATGCTTTTTTTTGCTCCGTAAAGGCAAGTTCACGGCTGTTAAACTCTCCCTACTTATACTGGCCTTCTTCCTGTTCCTCAGGTTCACCAAGCTTGTGCCCTGGGGCCTTTATATTTGTGGGTTTTTTCTATCTGGAATTGTTTTTCCCTGATCTCCGTAAAACTTGCTCCTTCACTGCCTTTAGGTTCCTTCTCAAATATGACCTTATCTGATGGCGTTTCCTGAACACCTAATATATAAAACAGAACCACATTACCCCTATACACACACATTCCCGAGGCTCTGCGTTCTGTTTCATTTTTCTCCATAGCACTTACCATCCCTTGCATATTTTATATTTTGGTATTTGTTTCAATTATGTCTCACCCCACTAGAATGTAAATTTTACGGGGCAGGGACTTTTTCCATTTTGGTCACTGCCCTCTCCCTGGAACAGATTCTGGCATGAAGTAACCATTACCCCCTCCCTGGAGCAGTTAGGACCCAACTCCTGTCCAGCCAAGACCTCCCGTTATATAAAGGTAAGATCCCACCTGCAGCGACTTACAGTTTAGCGGGGTTTTCTTTTTGTCTCTAACATCCAAACCAGTGACCCAACAGTCCCACTTCCTCCAGTACTAAGAGTAATTGGACAGACTGGTAAAGAACACGCATGGGATTTAGAGTTGAGGATTTGGATTTGGTTTTAACTGTGACTTTGGGGTGCTTTTAGGCAAAGTACTTAATCTCTCCAAGCTTCAGTTTCCCTCTCTGTAAAATGAGGTAGTAATTTACCTGTCACACAAAGTTGCCATGAGGATGACATAAATTACGGTGTGTGAAAGGTGCTTTGTTATCTGTAAAGGACCCTGTTAGGTGTGACCTCCAGAGAAAGAGGCAGTGGAAGACCTGGATTCTAAATTGCTCTTGCGTCAATACTAAATCTATGGCTTCTGGTGCTTACCTAATTTCTCTGGAAATGGAGATAAGACTACTTTCCTGCCTTCAAGACTACTGTTTGAAGGCAGGAAAGTGAATCAGACTCTCGAATTGAAACATCTTTTAACTTGATTTTGGTGAAATTAGTAAGAAAATATTTACCAATAAAGTATTTCTATTGACATTGCAAGGTTTTCAAGTGAATCTTCCCTCTAAACAGTCCCTTTCAGCCCTGTACCATTTGAAAAGGCCCCTTTATTTGGGGTTGTATGCTAATTTCTGTTTCCCCACATTTATGCCATGTGCCTCAGCCCCCTAGATTCAGAAAAAAAACCCCATATATCTATGGAATGCCTTTGACACTTAACTTGAATTGCCTCCTCCAAGAAACTATTTTACATTTATTATCGTTGATGTAAAATGCTTGAATGCTTAGGAGGCAGTGTGTTCGGAGGTATTGAACACTAAAGAGAGAGTTAAGACTGAGTTTTTGTCCTGGTTCTATCACTGATTAGTTAAATGACCTTGGGAAAGTTGTCATCTCTCTGGGCCTCAGTTTCTGTACACGTGTGCGCGCGCGCGCGTGTGTGTGTGTGTGAGAGAGAGAGAGAGAGAGAGAGAGAGAGGTAGGGAGGGAAAATCACATCAAGTGCTGACTGCAGACTCTCTAAAAGCTGCCTCTGCTTAAGAACACCCCTTATATGGGTACATTTGGTTACGAAAATGAGACCCACTGGGCACAGCTTCACTGTGAAACAAAAATAATTGTTTCTCTACATTATAAAAGAGAAAGATATTGACCTAGGAAAGAAGTGGAGAAAAATGGAGAAAAAGAAAACAACACAGAGCCTCGGGAATGTGTGTGTATAGGGGTAATGTGGTTCTGTTTTATATATTAGGTGTTCAGGAAAGGCCATCAGATAAGGTCATATTTGAGAAGGAACCTAAAGGCAGTGAAGGAGCAAGTTTTACGGAGATCAGGGAAAGATATTGACCTAGAAAGAAGTGACCTAAGAAGAAAGAGATACTGGAAGAGGGGCAGTAGGCAAGAGGAGGAGGGTGGTAGAGTAGGCCCAGCAGAATGGCCAGAGTCTGGGACTCAGATGGAGAAATGGAAGCTGTGAGTGATGGGAAAGGCTAACCAATTCTTAGAACAGAGACAACAAATGTTCAACAAGGAGTCATTTTCTGGAAGGTCTGGGTTGCAGATCTACAGGACTGACAGACGTTTGTTTTGGAAGCTCTCTTGTTAACACACAGTCTCCCTTTTCTCAGCCCCAGCTCTCTGCTAGATCTCTTCTTTCCTTAGAGTTGCCATGGCTCTGCTTGGGGCCACCAAGTCTCACCAAGTCCCTGGCACTCAGGGACTCAGTTACAGTTGCCTTTTTAAGAATACCTCCTTTCAGGGGGAGCAGTGGACAATATTGGTGCTCCTGCCCAGATCTCCTAAGATCTCTTTTTTTTCTTGACCATTTTTGTGCACACCCCCTCACTCCTTTCTTGTGCTTTTGATTCTAATTGACAGCATTTGAAGTTCTTTGGAAATCTGCTTTTAGTTCTACCAGAGCCCATGCAGGGAGCCGTCACCCCAAAGTGCCTGGGAATTTATTCTCCACAGCCCTGCCCCACGGCCCTTGATCAATGGCCTACAGGTAAGGGGCTATGGAAGTCCAGCACTCCTGCCTCAGTTGGTGCCACTAGGAAGTCAGCCTCTGCGGGGGCTTTGCCTGAAGACTGCAGCCTTGCTTCACTTCCTCCCATCTCCCCTCTGCCTCCCCTACTCTCTGGCTGGTCTCCTCAAGAAGCACTTTCTTGGGAATTCCCTGGTGGCCCAGTGGTTAGGACTCGGCACTCTGACTGCCGAGGGCTTGGGTTCAATCCCTGGTCGGGGAACGAAGATCCCAGAAGCCGCGTGGTGCAGCCAAAAACAAAAAACAAAAAACACTTTCTTAATAAATCACTTGCTCAGTCTCAAATACTCATCTCAGGAAGCCCAACCTAAAAACACCTCCCTGTCTCCTAACACTTCAATCCCTTTAAGAGTCTGATGAAAGTTCTGGGCACTTTTCCTAAAAGAAAATGTACATATGTATGTAATTGGCTTGCCTTTGCTCCCTGGTCTTGGAAGTATAAGAAATGTCTCCTCCTTAATTTTTCCAAGTCCTCTCTGGCTCAGCCTTCCACCCACCAGTTGGTTGAGAAATACAAGTTCAGTTATTTGTGGGAGCGTCTTTCTCGTTCTTCCTAGCTATTCACTTCAGATCATACAGGAAACCTGGTCTGGAAATACTGGGGAGAGGCTTGGGACTTAAGTCTAGTACTCTTGGGGGTTTTGTCCTTCACTCAGAGGTGCAGGTGATAACCTGTGGTTCTGCTCGGGCATCTGTGTTGAGTTCCCATACGGCAGCACTAGCATTCAGACCCCTTAGGTACCTCTGCAAGGAAACACCCAGCTTTTCTCATGTGAGGCCCTGATACCCCTGGACTACTCTGTGTGAGCCCTGTTACCAGAAGAACTCCTATGGATAGCATCTCTCCCCTCACTCCCTACCCCTAGTTCTATTCTTAGGAACTATCTCTTGCATGATGTTGGTGCCATTTTTCCTTACCATTGTTGTCATCGTATTGCTATTATGACAGTACTTGTTGAACCTGTGTCAGAACCAATGTCATTCAGAGTTTTGGCTCATAAGATGGTGACAGGCCTTGGGCAAAATATTTTCTTCAAGTGATGCCAATGGTAAACATTCCCAGTGGTCAGATAGTGGTTCAGGTACCATCACCTTTTCATGGATAGGGGTCATATATTATTTATATACCTGGCAAATAGCATAATACCTGGCACTTACATTACTAATAAGTAAATGTTAAGTTGATCCAATTGATCTCATATAAACTCTGTTAGTTGGTTAGCATGAAGGATTATATTGATAAACTTTGTAAATATTCCCCTTTGGAATAAGGGTATATTTTTACATTTGCACTTGATGTGTGTTTTACCATCTTGAGGGAAATACAGAAGGTCACATCTCCTTATATATTCAAATAAAAATGACTCTCCCTTTCCATTATTGCACAAATGTCTTTGAGTACAGAAGTCCCTCCTCCTGTATAAGAACTGGAAGAACTTACTTAATCCAATTACAAGGTGCTCCCATCTTGTGCTGCTATCAGAGTGGGAACCAGAAATGTCTCTGAGACTAGAAGACTCAGTTTGGGGAATCAGATACTCCAGAAAGAGCCATTGTGCAGCAGTTGCCGCCACCATGGTAGGAGGTCCATTATTGCTGCTGAAATGGGCAGTGTGAAGAGATGCCTCCGACACCCTGCTGCAGCAGCACATTGCTCCCACACCATAGTTTCAGAGGATTACTCTTACTGTTCTTGACTCCTTCCTAGGATAAGAACTCAGATGCAGCTCCTTGAGGTGGAGGACATCATAACCACTGCTTGACATTTAAAAATAGAACTCTGGGGCTTCCCTGGTGGCGCAGTGGTTGAGAGTCCGCCTGCCGATGCAGGGGACACGGGTTCATGCCCCGGTCCGGGAAGATCCCACATGCCGCGGAGTGGCTGGGCCTGTGAGCCATGGCCGCTGAGCCTGCACGTCTGGAGCCTGTGCTCCAAAACGGGAGAGGCCACAACAGTGAGAGGCCCGCGTACCGCAAAAAAAAAAAAAAAAAAAAAAAAAATAGAACTCTGCCTAGGCATTAGAGGAAGGAGGATGGGAAGTACATGTCTACTGGGGAGTATATATTTATGATTCCTTTCATAATGTGAAATAGTCCATACCAGGTAGGTCAGCCATGCTTATACACATTCTCTGTTGCCCTTCTTATGTTTGTGGGGCTGAGGTTTTATTGGAAACCACTCTTCTACGAGTGAAAGCAGAACATGCTACAAAATAGCTTTTATTAATTTGATGACCAGAAAGGGTATAGTAACATTCCAGTAGAAAGCCTTACAAAATATAAAACGATAGCAGTGATTGCCACAAAGAGATGCCTTGTTGGTCTTGGCATCAAATTAACAATTAGGCTTTGACAGAAAAAAAAGTTATTTGAATTAAAGTCTATTTTAAAAATCTAATTCTAATTTTGGTAAGATAGAAATTTGTTTACCACTCATGCTTTTCATACATCTGAGCAAGTAAGGAAGTGGTTATAATATGGCCAACTGGTCTTCCATTGATGAGAGCACAGACAAAGGTCATGCCTGAGTTCCTCCACCACAGAGTGGGTGCTCTGTAAATCACCGTGTTGTAGAAATCTCTATTTAATTGTGATGCAACATCTGCTTAAATGGACAGTGATGGGAAATGCTTAACATCACACAAGTGAAATGTTACTTTAAAGAAAATTCCTGACATTTGCTCCATTTTGCTTGGTAGTGTCATTTCTCTGGAAAGATTTACTTGTTTACACCAAATCTTGTTTACTTGTTTCCAAAACTGATCAAGTGGTTCAAATAATAAAAAACAACAAACTGTTAAGAAATACATAGGAAGTCAAATGCTTATAAGGGAATCAGCAACAAATATGTTAAACAAGAGGGCTAAACCAATTATTGTGATTAAACATGAATTCTAACCCAAGATTTCTGGTACCAAGAGCAAAAAGGATGATGTTAATGTGTGGCATAATTCTTCTTTGAAAAAATTGAGGTATAGTTGATTTACAATATTATATTAGTTTCAGGTGTATAACATAGTGATTCAAAAATTTTATAGATTATACTCTATAATTATTATAAAATATTGGCTACATTCTTTTTTTTTGTTTGTTTTTTGGCTACATTCTTTATACTGTACAATACAGTACCTTTTTTATTTTATACCTAGTAGCTTGTTCCTCTTAATCCCCTATCCCATTTTGCCCCTGCACACCCTCTCCCCCCCAGTAACCACTAGTTTGTTCTCTATATCTGTGAGTCTGCCTCTTTTTTGTTATATTCACTAGTTTGTTGTAATTTGTAGATTCCACATATAAATGATAATAATATACAGTATTTGGCTTTCTCTGTCTGACTTCTTTCACTAAGCATAATACCCTCCAGGTCCATCCATGTTGTTGCAAATGGCAAAATTCCATTCTTTTTTATGCCTGAGTAATATTCCTCTCTCTCTCGCGCTCTCTCTCTCTCTCTCTCTCTCGCTCTCGCTCTCGCTCTCTCTCTGTCTCTCTGTCTCTCTGTCTCTCTTTCTCTCTCTCTCTCTGTCTCTCCACATATATAAAAAATATCTTCTTTATCCATTCTTCTGTTGCTGGAAACTTAGATTGCTTCCATATCTTTGCAATTGTTAAATAATGCTGCTATGAACATTGGGGTGCATGTATCTTTTCAAATTAGTGTTTTCACTTTCTTCAGATATACACCCAGGAGTGGAATCACTGAATCATATGGTAGTTGTATTTTTAGTTTTTTGAGGAATCCCCATGCTGTTTTCCACAGTGGCTGTATCAATTTATATTCCCACCAACAGTGTACAATGGTTCCCTTTTCTCTACATCCTCATTGACACTTGTTATTGATGGTCTTTTTGATGATAGCCATTCTGATAGGTGTGAGGTGATATCTCATTGTCCTTTCGATTTGCATTTCTCTGATGATTAGTAATGTTGAGCATCTTTTCATGGGCCTTTTGGCCATCTGTATGTCTTCTTTGGAGAAATGTCTATTCAGGTCTTCTGCCCATTTTTTAATTGGGTTGTTTGTTTTTTTTTTCTTTTTTGATATTGAGTTGTATGAGTCGTTTATGTATTTTGGATATTAACACCTTATCGGTCATATCATTTGCAAATATTTTCTCCCATTTAGTAGGTTGTCTTTTCATTTTGTTGATGGTTTCCTTTGCTGTGCAAAAGCATTTAAGTTTATTTAGGTCCTATTTGTTTATTTTTGCTTTTGTTTCCTCTGCCTTAGGAGACAGATCGGAAAAAATATTGCTACAATTTATGTCAAAGTGTGTCTGCCTATGTTTTTTTCTAAGAATTTTATGGTTTCTGGTCTTGCATTTAGGTCTTTAATCCATTTTGAGTTTATTTTTGTGTATGGTGTGAGAAAATGTCCTAATTTCATTCTTCTACATGTAGCTTTCCAGTTTTCCCAGCACCACTTATTGAAGAGACTGTCTTTTCTCCATTGTATATTCTTGCCTCCTTCAATAAGTGACATAATTCTTATCTGCTTGGATAAAGCATGCCAGTTCCTCATGAAACAGAACACTTTTCTAGTAATAAATTTAAAAAGGAATCTATTAATATAATTTATAATGAAATTAATATAATTTATAATGAATTAATATAATTTATTATATTAATATAATTTATAATGAAAAATATATATACTTGTATCAACTAAATACTGTGGAATTAATTAAAGAAACCACAGCTAAAATTGGAGCTGGGACAGACGGTCAGTCTCAGAGCATGTCATCAGTTACTCCAAATAGGAAGAGACTTATGCCTACATCTCCTACAGGGAGATGTAGGAGTACTTTACTCTCCAGCAGGAAGAAGAAAACTTCTCTCCATCAACAGTCCAGTCAATCAGAGACTGTAGCAGCCCAACCAATGAGAAGCCTCTATACTTTGGACTCCTAGCTTCTTCCAGTGGACTCTGATTATTACAGCCACTTCCAAGAATCCCCTTTTCCCTATAAAAGCTAGGTATTCTTGTCCTCTGGATTTGCCTATGATCTGCCGTAGTTCAAATATCCCAAATTGCAGTTCCTCTGGCTGTTCCTGAATAAACTGGTTTTTGCTGGTAAAATAACTGGCTATTATATTATTAAAGTTGACAATACAAAATGTTGGGATAATTTTTAAACATGTTCCTATAAATGATGAAATTTTTATACACTCAAATATATAAAGTAATATGGTCACTAAATGAGGTGGCTCTGTGTCCTCATTCAGAACAGCTCTGAATTTAGTTGATTATGTATTGGGGTTTCAAATATGATTCTTTCATACAAGAATTTCTGTTCTGAAAAAAAGGTTTGAGAAGTGCTGAGTTTGGACAGGCTGCTTCCTTGACTCAGGCTACTTAAGGATCAGAACCCGCTTCCATTGGGATACAGGAGCCAGAAAGGATCATGTCAGAAATGGAAAAAAGGACTGGCCTATTGGACAAAAGAGAGAGTTTTCATAATATCCATATTATTCTTGCTTTAAGCCCTGTGTCAGCACCAGCTTGAGCTTCAGCTGATCTGAAACACTGTGCTTGAAGGCAATTTTGGAAAGTTAATCAGCTTGCATTCATGAACGCTTGCATTTTATGAAGTTTCACACCCAAACATTGGCTTTGAGGTTTGCTTCATTCAGACTTATATTGGAAAGGCTTGAATTCTTGTCACAGCCAGGATTTTCTTCAGCTCCAGGGATTTGTTTGGTTTTGTGCCATTTTATCCTGACTTTTTTTTTTTTTTTTTTTTTTTTGCGGTATGCAGGCCTCTCACTGTTGTGGCCTCTCCCGTTGCGGAGCACAGGCTCCAGATGCGCAGGCTCAGTGGCCATGACCCACAGGCCCAGCTGCTCCGCGGCATGTGGGATCTTCCCAGACCGGGGCATGAACCTGTGTCCCCTGCATCGGCAGGCGGACTCTCAACCACTGCGCCACCAGGGAAGCCCTATCCCGACTTTTATTTCTTCCATCTGATTCAAATGTTGCCTTACCAACGCATAGTTCTTCTTAACAAGATGGGGAAAAGAAGATAGAAAAGAAGCACAACAGCACCTCTCTTAAAACAGGAAAACATTCTGGTTTGAATTTCCTGTCAGATTTTTGGGCAGGTTAGTTGGCAACTGGTGATTTGGACATATTTCAAATTTCAGAGTAAATTTCACAGAGCTTTATTGCCTCCCTCTGGGCCCCTGTTAGAGAACAATAAGATGCTAGGCTTAGCTTAATAACCACACTTTTCATTAGTCGGCTACTCTTTCGGTGCACATCGCAAGCGCTTTATCTTCATCTTATTGCTTTTTACCCCATCTACATGATTGGAAAGGGACTCTGAATCAGCAGCAGCAGCATTTTACAGTGGCGGGGGCGACGAGTGGTGATGGGACTAGGGCTTAGGAAGGAAGAGCCTGGCATTACTGCAGTATCCGCTGCGTGTCAGCCACTGCCTTTTCTGTTGTTGATGTTGTCTTAATAAGCTTTTTATTTTAGAATAGTTACAAAGATAGTGCAGAGAGTTCCTATATACTCCACACCCAATTTCCCCTATTGTAGCATCTTGCATTATTATGGTACATTTTTTTACCCTAATGAACCAATCAATAGTGATATATTATTATTGTTAGCTGAATTTCAAATTTTATTTGAATTTCCTGAGTTGGAACCTAATGTCCTTTTTGTTCCAGGATATGTCATACTGGATCCCATATGACATTTAGTTGTCATGTCTTCTCTCTTTAGGTTGCTCTTCCACTGTCATCTTTTGTGTGAGTGTGTACCAAGTTGTGATGTAATATGTAGGTCATGGTCTACCAAACAGAAAGCCATTGAGAGCAAATTATAGTTAGTCACCCCTTTAAGCTCCTAACAATTGAAAGGACAGTGTTAAGGAACATGTTAACTATTAGAAATATTTCTGATGCTAGTTTGTTACAGTCAAAAAAAAAAGGAGAGGGGATAGTTATATTTATAGAAAATTGAACAGCAAATAGTAGGCATCCTAGAGATGGAGAGAATTCAGGCCTTAATACCATTCAGGTCTATAGGGACCTATAGAGTTTCAAAGCAAGCACCAATGTGTTTCCACTATTGATGTTCATTTCTTTCAGGAATGCTGTTTGTCCTTAGTGACTCATAGCCGCCACTTTTACTGATTTTTTTTTTGAATTGTTAGATGTGGTGAGTTGCCTGGGTCTAGAAAGAGTTTGGTACCTAGTTTTGGGCTTCATTGGCTGTTTCTCATGGGAAAGTGGGTTGATGAGATTAGAGATGAAAGACTGTCCTGGTCAGCTGTTTTAGGCTGTACACAGATGGAATGAAGCAGGGAAGGCAGGGTGTGTGCATTTGTCATAATACTGAGTCTAGATAATTTAATATTGATTTCCCACCTCATTGTTTGTGGAGAGTAGGGAGTGGTAAGGTCAAAGATGTTGAGAAATCCTGAAGTATTTGTTAGTTCTGATAGTGTAACCCCTAACCCAGCAAATTACTGCACTTAGAGTATCCTTATAGGCTTTGGAAATGTGGCAGGAGAGAGAGAGAAAGAGATAGAGAAAGAAATGGAATCTGTTTCTGGCTACCTGAGAATAAAATCTCTATGGGGTAGACAAATAGGATTTGACAGGGGTAACTCATTTTTACGTTTCAAGCCAAAGTGAACAGAATCCATACACTTAGTAGTTGCAACTAAATAGGATTTGTGTGTGTTTTAACTTTTAAAAATTAATTTCCTGAACTTAGAATCTGTTGTTGGAAGGAATTTTCAGAGACTTTTAATCTTTCTCGTTACCTCCAAGTAGGTAACTCAGTCACAACCAGCTATTTACTTTTTATTAAGTAAAAAGTGATTTTTACTTTGCTCTCCTATACCTTTTTCATTTTAGTAATTAAAATGAAGTTGGATAGATTACTTGGAAAAGTTAAAATAAGATAATGATCATTCTAAATTGTAACAATTGCTTGATTAAACACTGATTGAACAGTTTGTGGCGTATTCAACTTATTCATATTTATTTGCCCTGGCTTTCCTCCCCCTGCCAACTTTTGAGTATTTTACTGAGCTATGAAAATAAAGAGGGAAACAAACAAGAAAACAAAAAATAGAAGTGAATCCATTCTGCATTGCCAAGTGATCTGATAGTTTTCGGATAAGCAAGAGAGTTGAAGAGGTAAAATAATGCATCTGTATTAATTTGTTCTCTCTCATTAGAACTAAGAGAAGAAGATTATTTCTAAGTTCAAGATATTTACTGCCGCCTGCTCATCTTCCAAGTGAGAATGAACACACACACACACACACACACACACGCACACACGCACACACACACACTCTCACCCTCAAGTCTCCAGATTTTACCCTAACATCTCAGCACCCCCTTGGCTTTTCATGTTTACTTTCAATTCATTAAAGATACTTTGCTGTTTCCAGTCGGCTAAGGCTTGGTGTTTCCATTGGGAAAGTAAATGGCAAAAGACCACATGACTGTCAAGGGCAAACACTGCTGAAGGCCACAGCTGCTGCTTAAAGGGGGAAAATGTGGGCTGGTTAGAAAGACAAGGCAGTATGTAGGGGAGAGCTTAGAGATGGGGTAAGAAGAAAAATGTTCTGCTCCTTCCCCATTGCCTGTGTTTAGGTCTTCCAGGAAGCAGACACCAGGATGGAATTAGAAATGTAAGACTTTTGTGGGGGATAATGCTTGTAAAAGAGAAAGGGGAGAGAGAGCAAGAGGCAGTGGGGAGGGCCTCAGGTCATGATGCAAGTTCAATATCCATGAAAGGGGAGCAGGAAGGAAGAAGAATTGGGTAGATAGAGCTTTAGACTGCAGGGCAGCTCTGAGAAAGTCTTGGCTAGGTTGATGGGGAGCCCCAAAGCAACAATTCCCACTAGAGAAATTCCTCCATTGGGCAGGAATACCTGGCTCTAGTCTGCCCCCCACCCCATACTCAGTCATTGGCTAGGAGGTGCTCTGGAAAACTGTAGCCTTGGTGTGAGAGCTGCAGTGGATCCCAAAGCTTCAGAAGCCGCAGACTGACAGATAAGTACAGTTCTCACTAAAGAATCTCTCTTAAAGGGAGATCTGAGCAACACCTCTCCACGGCTGCCATATGCATGAATCACATTAGTATCAGAACTCAAAAAAGGCAAAGATGGGTGAATCTCATCTTGGATATCTGGCCACCCTTCTATCCCGCCCCCCCTCGCCACCATAGACAATTAACAAGAACCACAAACTTGAGTTACAGTGCTAAGAGTTTTCCTTCATCTCCTAAAATTCTAAGACACCTTGCAAAAGTTAGCTTGACCCAGTTCAGTTTCTTCCAGCTACCACATGCGTTCCAAAATCTCTCTCACAACTTGCAGCATGCTGACTCAACTTGTCAGAGACGGAAGCCTCTTGGCAGAAATGAGAACTATCTCACCTCTCAGATCTGTATGGAAAGGGAAATTGATTCACTGATGTTTTCATTCTTTTTTTGTTTTTGTGGTTCTGCTTTTTAGTGCTGGGGAATTTTGGCTTTTTCTAAGGTGAAGGATTAATTTTCACAATGGAAAAGAGTTAGTCTCTTCTTGTTTTACACTTTAAATGTGAGAATTGATTACACAGAAGCAGTTGATCCAAAATATTACAATGGGGGAGGACAGGAGCATAAATGAACCACAAGCCAAAAGGTAGTTTCTGAACACCACTCTGTAGGTAAATGCAGCTTTGCAAGGAGCTTTTCAAAATCATTAGGCCACTAAGGTTCAGTTGAGCCTTCACACAGATCGTCTGCTTATTTATTTTGACCAACAAGTTCACAGCTCCTTCTCATATTCCATGTCTCTGGATCTAGATAATAAGATTATCTTCATGTGAGAGATAAATTGGAGACTGACAAGTCACAGGCTTCAAGGGACATGAAATTCTATCTTCAGATTAACAATTGGCCTCTCCCAGAGTTTCAACTTTTCCAGATACAAATTCCCGAAATATTCCACAGTTGACCTCTCTGGCTATAGCACATGTAGGCACCCAAGGAATGGAAGTGACGCAGTTGATGCAAGAAAGATGGCCAAGCTTAAGTGGAGAAGGGATGGTGGAAGTGAGTATTGGTTGAGGTTGGAAACCTTTGCAGAGAGTATATTCTATATGTTAGGTCTCCTGCTGCCCCTCTAAACTGAGCTTCCTGAGAAAACCATATCAATAGGAAAGAAAGGAGAGATAAGATTTGCTTAATTTATTAAGCAAAGTCCACTGCTTGATTTCTTATAAGTTTTCATTTCTTTAAGGTCAGGGTATATAGTCCTGTCCTTTGCTTGCTATTGATTTCATTTTTAATGACAGCATGGTGGAAATCAATGGTTTGCAATGGTTTTCAAAATTATTTTTAGGAGTGGAGCTCTTGCTTCCAAAGAAATATAAAATAAAGAGAATAGAAGGTCTAGAGCTCTGTCTGTCCAACTTCTCCTTTAAGCACGTCCTCTAACCTTGAGACTCTATGGGACATAGTTTGAAGGTCACTATAACATGGAAAGAAGTTTTGAGTAGGAGTTGAGGTCTAGAGCAAAGATGATTCTGGTTTGAGTCTAGTTACTTTTATGCCTTTGTAGCCCTGAGTACATAACAATAACAATAATAGCAATAATGGTAGTAATGTAGTGAGTGCTCTATAAATGCTTGTTATTATAATTAATAATTATAAAGATCGTTTATAGGGCATGCTCCATGTGCCAAGCACTGAGCGAAATTACATAAAATGCATTATTTCCTTTAAATACAACAAGCCTAAGAAGTTTAGGTGAGGTTACCAGAATAGAGAGGTTAAGTCATCTGCTCGAAGCCATATAGCAAGTGATGAGCAGGGAGGGGACACAAATGCAGGAATATCTGACTCGAGAGTCAGGGCTCCAAGCCCCGTGTGTGTGCAGCTTTACAGCCTCAGGGTCCTAATCTGTAAAATACAGAGATTGGATTAAGTGATCATTAAGCGTTTCATAAAAAACTTATTTCCTTGACAGTTGTGTGCTGAGCTTTAAAAAGAACAGAATTGCAGCTTCTATCTATTATTATAATCATCTGCTAGAATCTACTTCTCATCTCTCTTTATAGGATGACATGCTTTACCCTTTTTTCTAAAGCCCTCTGCTATAAATCATTAAACCCATTACAGTTCTACCCAGTTTACAAATTTTAACTGGCATCACCAGTAACTTTACTGTCTCACTTCAACCCTCCTTTTTTCTTATCTCTTTTAGCAGAGAATTTGGCATTTTCACAACTTAACCAGAAGTCAGTAGATCATTGTTCATGTAATATTAGCTTGATGCAAAGGGAGGGTGGTGGTGTGGTTATTTTTCTAGCTTTGTCAACTGAAATTCTCTAGAAGCAATGACATCCCTGTAGTAATGAATGGAACCCATGGCTAGATCTTGGTTTCTAAATACCATTCTCCACCAAAATGAGCACGTCGCTGTGTTTGTGACTTTGACATGTGCTGTCCACCCCTGAGTGTGTGGTAAAGTCAGTGTGACCGAGTAGACAGAGGGCATTGGCCATGGCATTGGCGGACTGGTTTTGTGACTCACCAGCTCAGTGAACCTGAGCAAGTCAGATTATTTATGAGGGAGTCAATATTTTTTACTGTGAAATAAGAAGGTTTGACTTGCTTCTTGCAATCCATTTTCCAGTCTGTAGCCAGGCGTTCTTTCTCAAAAGTGAATTTGATCCATATCACTTCTTTGCTTCCACCTGTTTGTTGGCTCCACGTTGTTCCAAGAATAAAGCCCACCTTCTGTAACATGATATGAAGTGGTCCCTGCTCATCCTTTCTGAGCAGCGTTTCTTCTGCTCTTGTTCCACCCACCCCCAGCGTATACTCTCCATATGCTCTGTGATGCAAATTTACTAACTTGCAGTTCTTTTATGAGCTGTGCTGTCTCACCTCCACATCTCTGCTCATGCCCCTCCTTATAACCTGTACAGTTTTCCCTCTTCTTTTTTGCCTATCTATGCCTTTCTCATCTGAACTGGATGTCATTTCTTCCAGAATGCTTTCCTTGGGCCCCAAATGTAATTAAATGCTTTCTGTATGTGTCTCTTTAGCCTATACACTGTGTTGTAATTACTTGTATTGTACTGGTCTGTCCTACTAGTCTCTAAGCAATTAGAAACTATGCCTTAGTCATTGCCATATCCCTAGGGCCTAACACAAGCCCAGCACCTGGTTATGGACTCAAATATTTGTTAAATGAATTAGTGATTCTTTTCATCTTCTCTGACCCTCAGCTTACTCATCCATTATGTGAAAATAATAATATGTATCTCCTGGATTGCGATGAGGATTGCCAGAGACAGGGTACAAGAATGCACTTTGCTAACAGGAATCACTATCCCTGCATAAGATGGGAGGGAAGACTTCTTTCTGGTATGCAGTTTCCTCTTATCCGGGGTTGGCAAACTGTGACTCACAGACCAAATCCAGACCATCTCCTGTTTTTGTATTACCCCCAAATTAAGAATGATTTTAAAATTGTTAATTGGTTAGATAAAATCAAATGAAGAAGAATATGTCATGACACGTGGAAATTGTATGAGATGCAAATTTCAGAATCCGTGAGCAGTTTTATTGAGACTCAGCTATGCTCATTTGCTATGTACTATGGCCATGTTTATGCTACAATGGCAGAATCAAGTAGCTATGACAGAGACCTACTGGCCCACAAAACCTAAAATATTTACCCTCCAGCCTTTAATAGAAAAAGTTTGCCCACCTCTAAACGTAAAACTTCTTCTGTCCCCTCACTGCCCAACCCCTGCTTTGGGCTTGGGTTCTGCTTTGATGTCTCAGCCTTAGAGACATTTGATATTTCATCACAGATCTAGAGGGAAAGAGTTGTTTCTTATTTATCTCCAAACAACCATATGAGTATCTATGTGGAGGTTTCCACAAAGATATTTCATATTTGAGCCTGTATAATGCAGGGGATTTAAGAACAAAATTACTGGGTTCCCCTATAAACTATCTCATTACTTGGGTTACTTGCTAAAGGAAGTGTTCCTTCTGGTTTTCTCAGATTAATATGAGTCTGAAATTTGTTCAGATGTGTATAATTTTTTTTATTTTCTGTGTGGAGCTTCCTTTTTATTGCATTTTTTAAAAGAAATTAATGGAAAGGAACTAAAAGCCAAAGCAGTTCCCACTTTAAAAATGAGGGGCTCAACAAACGGAAATAAAACAAAATTAAAATTAAAAAAAAGAAATAAAACAAAAGAAAAAATGAGGGGCCAAGGGGCATTAAAATTAGATTCAGTTACATGGCTAGAAGTGAAGGGAGAGAGAAAGGAGAGAGGGAGAGACAGAGAGACAGAGGGATGGAGAAACAGGGAGGGAGAGAGGAGAGTTGGAAAAAGTGACCAAGAAGTACAGTGGTCATCTGATGAAAAGACAGGCAAGCTAGAAATCCAGTTTAGGAAGCTGGGAGCCCAGGAAGATGAAAGGAGAATACCTCAGGAGTCAGCCTGGCTCTGTGAGGACATTTTTGTGGTAGTTAAATTTCTTCCTGCAGAATCTCAGTAGTTGTTTGGCATCAGAGTCTCCCCTGTTCTGTCTCCCCTGTCTGTGTGGTATAGCTGTGGTTGTACGTGAAAGAGAAAACTTAAAACACTCTGTTACGCAGAGGAACGTGATGTACCACCCTCCAGAGAAGAATCCAGTGACTGCCTGGACTCCGAGCTGCATTCCTGAGCTCCTCTGAGGATGTAATAAACAAGTTGTAGGGTCCAAAGATTCATGAGGAGAAGCTTCGACATTGTGAAATACTTCTGACATCTTGGTTGCTCCATTTGGCACCAAAACATGCTTTGTGCGAAAACAATTTTTTTGACAATGTTGTAGACTGGTCTAACCACTAAACCACCAACTCCTCCCCTCTCTGCCTTCTAAAATTGCTCTGACAAAATAAAAACCCCAACAAACACAATATTACAGGATGATGGCAAATACTGAGGGTTAGAGGGTGATGATATAAAGTACATATGTGTGCTTTCAGTTTGACCAAGTTTATAACACACACTGTGTGTGTAAATTCACAATTTGAATCTATAAACTGGAGATACAACACTGAGTCGGTTTTGGAAATTGCATAGTCTTACATGAGCCAGTGGCTGCTACCAAGTATTTCTTTTAACTCTTTAAATTGAGAGTTTTTACTAGATTCTGAGGATCAGCTTAACCCGCCTTGGATAATTGTATCATCCTCCCTGCCGCGCCCCCGCCCCCCATTTTTTACAATGCTTTGAAAGAGCAGTTTAAGTTATATCAACTAGAAACATATGCTTCAACTTCATCTGTGATTGGTATGTCTCTTTACACAGATGTGGCAAATTTTTGGTGCCTGTAAACATTTTCCTTTTAGGGGAAGGGACTGGATTTATGGTGTAGAATTCTATTGACCTATATTGGGTCACAGTATCTGGGAGATGCTTATTACATAGTGTACCTGTTCACTAGAAGAATTTCCTTCTGTTTATGTGCCCAGTTACAATGTAGTTTATAATAAAATGCTCTTCCAGACATCAGCTTTCCAGGGCTCGTTTTTTCTTTCTGTTAACATAAGCAAAGCAGTGTGTACTTGGCTGATTATTAATCAGCAATTTGTAGATGTTGCTTCTTTTTCCTCCTAAACCAGGGATGGGCAACAGTTTTTCTATCAAGAACCATAAAATTGTAGGGGAAATATCAAATAAAACCTCAAACTTAAAAATAATAATAATAATAAAAAAGAAAACTAGAAAGTGGTTTGTCAATGTATTTTTTAATTTAAAATATTAAAATGTACAAAAATAGCAATTATTCATATTTTCACTTCCCAGTGTTAAATATTTATCATCTTGGTATATTCTTATGCTTTAAAAAATAGTTATTTTTGTAAAAAAAAAAGGGGGCTCATTATAAAGAATTCAAAAATAGAGAAAATATAAAAATGAAGATGAAATAACCTCAAATGCTACCACACCCCCAAACCATTATTAACATTAGATAAACATCATTTTAGAGTCTATCTTTTTATGCATATATATAGACAGAGCAATTAAAAATTTTTATTAAGATGAAATCTTATTATAGAAGACACTTTAATGAAAAAAGTGTAAGTTTACTTGAATTTAATAGAAGAAAAGCTGAAGGAATTGTTGAACTTCAAATAAATGTTTCTATAGACAAGATACATTATTTCCTACAAGTCTCCTCTCAGAAAAAAAGGAAATTAACACATGAAAAGATGCTCAACATCACTAATTATTAGAGAAATGCAAATCAGAACTACAATGAGGTATCACCTCACACTGGTCAGAATGGCCACCATCAAAAAATCTACAAATAATAAATTCTGGAGAGGGTGTGGAGAAAGGGAACCCTCCTACACCATTGGTGGGAATGTAAATTGATAACAGCCACTATGGAGAACTGTATGGAGGTTCCTTAAAACTATAAATAGAGCTATCATATGATCCAGCAATCCCACTCCTGGGCATATATCTGGAGAAAACCATAATTCAAAAAGATACATGCAGGGGCTCCCCTGGTGGCGCAGTGGTTAAGAATCCGCCTGCCAATGCAGGGGACACGGGTTTGATCCCTGGTCTGGGAAGATCCCACATGCTGTGGAGCAACTAAGCCTGTGCTCCACAACTACTGAGCCTTCACTCTAGAGCCCGCAAGCCACAACTACTGAGCCTGTGTGCCACAACTACTGAAGCCCGTGTGCCTAGAGCCTGTGCTCCGCAACGAGAAGCCACCGCAATGAGAAGCCTGCGCACTGCGATGAAGAGTAACCCCCACTCACTGCAACTAGAGAAAGCCCGCGTGCAGCAACAAGGACCCAATGCAGCCATAAATAATAAATTAATTAATTAATTAATTTTAAAAAAAAGATACATGCACCCTAATGTTCATTGCAGCACTATTTACAATGGCCAGGACATGGAAGCCACCTAAATGTCTGTCAACAGAGGAATGGATAAAGAAGATGTGGTACATATATACAACAGAATATTACTCAGCCATTAAAAAGAATGAAATAATGCCATTTGCAGCAGCATGGATGGACCTAGAGATTGTCATACTGAGTGAAGTAAGTCAGACAGAGAAAGACAAATATATGATATCGTAGAATCTAAAAAAATAGTACAAATAAACTTATTTACAAAACAGAAATAGAGTCACAGACGTAGAAAACAAACTTATAGTTACCGGGGGGAAGGCATGGGGGAGGGATAAATTGGGAGATTGGAATTGATGTATACACACCAGTATACTAATAAGGACCTACTGTATAGCACAGGGAACTTTACTCAGTACTCCATAATGGTCTCTATGGGAAAAGAATCTAAAAAAGAGTGGATATATGTATACATATAACTGATTCACTTTGCTGTACACCTGAAACTAACACATTGTAAATCAACTATATTCCAATAAAAATTTTTTTAAAAAGGAAATAAAAAAACCCAATAATTAGAACAATTTTAAAGTTACACGTGTCATCTTTGATAGCATTCTCAGACTTTCTCCCATTGCTTCCCAAATTTTGTTAGTATTTTTACATTGTCTGGAAATCGAACATTTACATTCTTTTTCTGTAATGATAATTCTCTTAGTTCATATAGTTCAGTATTTATCTCAATATTTAAATGGATTTAATGCTTATCAGAGTCTTAAAATCTGGATGTTTTTATTTCTATGCTCTTTATTTTGATTCATATTTTAATATTTCCCCCCCTGAGAAGTGCTTATGAGCTTTGTATCTCCTGAATTCTGTCATGTTTGAGGTACCCATCACCCTTGTAGTCGAACAGCATCTTGGCTGGGTACTATGTGCTTGGATCACACCTTCTTTTTCACATTGGAACTTTATTTCATTGTCTGCTTTTTCCCCAATGTACATGATTTACTTTTCAGGCTGTTCTCTTAAAGGCTTATTTCTTTATCCTTTATTTTAATGATATAACTGGGCTATGCTCAGTGTAGAGGATTCTGTATCAAACTTTTCTGTAAAAGAAAGGACCCTTTTAAGCTACAGATTCAGGTTATTTTCCCCCCTTAGTTTCAGGGAAATTCTCTTGCATCATATGTTTTGCTTCATTTTCTGTTTATTTGTTGGGTTTGTTACCTCAAGGACACCGATTATCCTCATGTTGGATCATATTTGTTTCCTTACCTATCTATTAGTTCATCTCTAAATGTTCCGATTTCTATTCTTTAACTTTATTCATCAGGATTGGCTTATCTTTCTTCTATGCTAGTAATTTGATTGATAGCAATAACTACTGTGTTTCTTATTGTTTCTAAATTATTTATTAATTCCTTAATCCTGTTGTTTGGGGCCTCTGTTTCCTTAAGTCTTCAGTCACTTTTTCCATTTTGGTTCATTGTTGTTATCAGGCCTTTGAATCTATGTTTTGTCCACACCATGTACTTAAGTTAGTCCATAGTGTAAAGCAATTTTTCTCCTGGTCCTTCATGTTTTCTTATTATTTAGTCCTTTGTCTTTCCTTTGCTTTCTTCCTTCCTTACCGTATTTATTTAATTTCCATGCCATTTCTTTTTATCTTGCTCATGTTCAGGTGGTTCCATTCAGGCATTTTGTCTGCTCTGATGAAATGAGGTTTACTTCTTGATTTTTTTTTCACATTATATAAAACCAATTTGCTTTTCCGAGCTATACGTTGATGGCTGTATCCTTGTGTTCTACACTCTTTTCTGTAGCCCAAGAGAATGACAACAGAAGGAGAGAGTCCAGCTTGGATATTTTCAGTCTTTGTTAGATAATCTAGGCCTTGTTATTTTGAGATTTTGTTAATAGTTCTTTGTCAGGATCTGCTTAATGGACATACTCCTTTCCTGTGGGAATGTCACCTTGACCCCTGGACTGTATAACTGTGGAGTTTTTTTTTTTTTTGGTACAGCCAGTCCCTGTGTTACTCCCTTTTCCCCCAACAGGCTTTCTGTCCCCACCCGACCCCCGACCCCCATTACTCAGTTTGAAAAGGGAAAAGATAGTGACTGGGTTGGTTTCTTTCCAGGTTTGATTTGATCAACTTGGCAGTATAATTTCTGGGGGTTTGGGCAGGGGTGAAAGGAAAACTGTGCTACCTCTCTGCTTCATTTCACAATCATTTGTGTCTTTCCTCATTTGCCGGTTTTTGAAGTTTATAACATTAACCTAACCTTTTTCCTTGCTTTGTGGCTGTTAATAATTTTTCCTCTAGCTTTAATTTTTTTTTCTGTCTGATTTTGTTAGATACTTAGAAGGGAAATATTGTGATTCAATTGCAATATATAATCTTAAAGCTAAGACAGGATTAAAAAATTATATTCCAGATAAAACAGATGATTTAGATGTAAATTCTATGTCATAAGCAGTTAAAATGGAGGAAGTTGGGAAGAGATATATGATAATTTGAAACTATAGCAGAGAAAACCCAAGAGAATAAAATAACAATAGGAAAGAGCAGGGGCAATAAAAGAAGAGGGAAATTTGTTGGTTCTGATAATTGCAAAGTAGTGATAAACTGCTCTGGTGGGCAATCTTGTCTCTTTGGACTGAGGGCATTGATGCTGGAAGTGCATTATCACTGTCCTTTGAAATTTTGGTAGGCTTTTCAACTTTTGAAAAACAGTCTTTCCTGTTCTGGGAAATAGCTTAGCTGTTTTTATTTTCAAGCTGTAAAGTTTATGTTTGAAATAAAGTCTTATTTTCCTATGTAACCTTGAAATTTTAACAGATGCTTGAAGCAATTACTCAGGTTTTAAAATTTATTTTGTAATCTGAGAATTGTTGACCCATGTGCTAACTATCCTGAAAGTTCCTGTCATCTTGCATCATAGACTGCAGCATTAGAAGGTGCTAAGAAAGCAAAGAACATGTGAACACTGGGATGGAGAAAATATAGTTAGGGTGATAATGGAATCAGAATCAGGGAGAAGTGGACCCAGACACTGGGTTTGCAAAATCCTTGCAAACATCTACCAAGGGATGTTGTAGAAACTGTGTAAAATAGGAAGTCAAATGTCCACGTAAAAGTCAGCAACCGAAACAGCCATAGACAGCAGGAGCAAATGGATAGGAAATCAATGCCCACAGACAAGGAGAGGAAGTTGAGGTAGATTCTCTTCTGGCTCCTTTTTTCTACCTTGACTGTGAAGAGCAAATTACGAAATGAGAAACCTGAGATGATGGGAAATGATAATTCTGGCTGAGAGGAGAGAGAGAGAGAGAGAGAGAGAGAGGGAGGGAGGGATAACATCTTATCCCTTTGACATCACCAAACTGTCTAGTTGACATATTTCTCTTCTCTCATACTATAGGTCTGCCTCAAGATTGCATTTCTTTTGAATCAGAATTTGTGACTCTTTGACTTTTTAATTTTTCTGTTTCACATTCAATTTTTGAAATTGAATTAACAAGTTGATTGAGGTAAAACATACATATACTGTTCTTATTTAAAATATGCAAGTTGATAAGTCTTGACAGATGTATATACTCGTGAAACCACTAACACAATCAAGATACCGTACACTGTCATCAAAATATACAACATTCCACTCCCTTTGCAATTTCTCCCTCCCTCCACATCCTTCTTGATTCATTTTATTCAGCTTTACTGAGGTATAACTGACAAATAAAACGTTAAAATATTTAAAGTGTACAATGCAATGATTTAATATACATATACCTTGTGAAAGGATTCTCACCAATGAGTTAACACATCCATCACCTCATATATTTATCTTAGCAAATTTTAAGTATACAATATAGTATTATCAACTATAGTCACCATGTTATACACTAGATCCTTACATTGCATCTTGTCACTAAAAGTTTGTGCACTTTACCAACCTCTCCCTATTTCCTCCAAACCCAGCCCCTGGCAACCACCATTCTACTCTCTGTTTTGATGAGTTCAACTTTTATTTTAGATTCTGCATACAAGTAACACCACACAGTATTTGTCTTTCTCTGTCTAGCTTATTTCACTTCCTATAATGCCCTCCAGGTTCATCCATGTTGTCACAAATGGCAGGATTTCCGTCTCATTTAAGGCTGAATAATATTCTATCATATGTATGTGTGTGTGTGTGTGTATATATATATATATATATATATATATATATATATATATATATATCACATTTCTTCATCCATTTTTCATTTGACAACATTTAGTTTGTTTCCATACCTTGGCTATTGGGAATAATGCTGCAATGAACATGGGAATACAGATATCTCTTTGGGATAATTATTTTTTCCCCTTGGGATATATATCCAGAAATAGAATTGCTGAATCATGTGGTAGTTCTACTTTAAGTTTCTTGAGGAAACCCCATACTGTTTTCCATAGTAGCTGTACAAGTCTACATTCCTACCAAGAGTGTACAAGGGTTCCCTTTTCTCCATGTTCTGGCCAGCATTTGTTATCTCTTGTCTTTTTGATAATGGCCATCCTAACAGGTATGAGGTGATATCTACTTGTGGTTTTGATTTGCATTTCCCTGATGACGAATGATGTTGAATATCTTTTCATGTACTTATTGGCCATATGTATGTCATTCCAGTTATGTGATGAGAAAACTGAGTTTGGCTTTGAAGCAGGCAGCCCAGCTTCAATGAGGATGCCCAGCACTGTTTTCTTAAGGTATATGCCCAGTAGTGGGATTGCTGGGTCATATGGTAGTTCTATTTTTAGTTTTTTAAGGAACCTCCATGCTGTTCTCCATAGTGGCTGTATCAATTTACATTCCCACCAACAGTGCAAGAGGGTTCCCTTTTCTCCACACCCTCTCCAGCATTTATTGTTTGTAGATTTTTTGATGATGGCCATTCTGACTGGTGTGAGGTGATACCTCATTGTAGTTTTGATTTGCATTTCTCTAATAATTAGTGATGTTCAGCAGCTTTTCATGTGCTTCTTGGCCAAATGTATGTCTTCTTTGGAGAAATGTCTATGTAGATCTTCTGCCCATTTTTGGATTGGGTTGTTTGTTTTTTTTACTATTGAGCTGCATGAGCTGTTTATATATTTTGGAGATTAATCCTTTGTCCGATGATTCGTTTGCAAATATTTTCTCCCATTCTGAGGGTTATCTTTTCGTCTTGTTTATGGTTTCCTTTGCTGTGCAAAAGCTTTTAAGTTTCATTAGGTCCCATTTGTTTATTTTTGTTTTTATTTCCATTACTGTAGCAGATGGGTCAAAAAAGATCTTACTGTGATTTATGTCAAAGAGTGTTCTTCCTGTGTTTTCCTCTAAGAGTTTTATAGCGTCGGGTCTTACATTTAGGTCTCTAATCCATTTTGAGTTTATTTTTGTGTATGGTGTTAGGGAGTGTTCTAATTTCATTCTTTTACATGTAGCTGTCCAGTTTTCCCAGCACCACTTATTGAGGAGGCTGTCTTTTCTCCATTGTATATCCTTGCCTCCTTTATCATAGATTGGTTGACCATAGGTGCGTGGGTTTATCTCTGGGCCTTCTATCCAGTTCCATTGATCTATATTTCTGTTTATGTGTCAGTACCATATTGTCTTGATTACTGTAGCTTTGTAGTATAGTCTGAAGTCAGGGAGTCTGATTCCTCCAGCTCCGTTTTTTTCCCTCAAGACTGCTTTGGCTATTCGGAGTCTTCTGTGTCTCCATACACATTTTAAGATTTTTTGTTCTAGTTCTGTAAAAAATGCCACTGGTAATTTGATAGGGGTTGCATTGAATCTGTAGATTGCTTTGGGTAGTGTAGTCATTTTCACAATATTGATTCTTCAACCCAAGAACATGGTATATCTCTCCTTCTGTTGGTATCATCTTTAATTTCTTTCATCAGTGTCTTATAGTTTTCTGCATACAGGTCTTTTGTCCCCTTACGTAGGTTTATTCCTAGGTATTTTATTCTTTTTGTTGCAATAGTAAATGGGAGTGTTTCCTTAATTTCTCTTTCATATTTTTCATCATTAGTGTATAGGATTGCAAGAGATTTCTGTGCATTAATTTTGTATCCTGAAACTTTACCAAATTCATTGATTAGCTCTAGTAGTTTTCTGGTGGCATCTTTAGGATTCTCTGTGTATAATACCATGTCATCTGCAAACACTGACAGTTTTACTTCTTCTTTTCCAATTTGTATTCCTTTTATTTCTTTTTCTTCTCTGATTGCCGTGGCTAGGACTTCCAAAACTATGTTGAATAGTAGTGGTTAGAGTGGACATCCTTGTCTTGTTCTTGATCTTAGAGGAAATGCTTTCAGTTTTTCACCATTGAGAATGATGTTTGCTGTGGGTTTGTAGTATATGGCCTTTATTATGTTGAGGTAGGTTCCCTCTATGCCAATTTTCTGGAGAGTTTTTTTTATCATAAACGGGTGTTGAATTTTGTCAAAAGCCTTTTCTGCATCTATTGAGATGATCATATAGTTTTTATGCTTCAATTTGTTAGTATGGTTTATCAGGTTGATTGATTTGTGTATATTGAAGAATCCTTGCATGTCTGGGATAAATCCCACGTGATCATGGTGTGTGATCCATTTAATGTGTTGTTGGATTCTGTTTGCTAGTATTTTGTTGCGGATTTTTGAATCTATATTCATCAGTGTTATTGGTATGTAATTTTCTTTTTTTGTAGTATCTTTGTCTGGTTTTGGTATCAGGGTGATGGTGGCCTCATAGAATGAGTTTGGGAGTGTTCCTTCCTCTGCAGTTTTTTGGAAGAGTTTGAGAAGGATGGTGTTAGCTCTTCTCTAAATGTTTGTTAGAATTCACCTGTGAAGCCATCTGGTCCTGGACTTTTGTTTGTTGGAAGATTTTTAATCACAGTTTCAATTTCATTACTTGTGGTTGGTCTGTTCATATTTTCTATTTCTTCCTGGTTCAGTCTAGGTAGGTTGTGCTTTTCTAAGAATTTTTCCCTTTTTCATGAATGTATTAAAATTTCCCCCAAGTAATCTTTTTCAGGTTTATGCTAGGAAAGAACATCAGTGTGAGTTCAAAACATGCAAGTGGATTGGTCTTTGCTAGCATAATCTGAAAAGCAAAATTCATTTAATTGGCTCAGGAACCTTTTGTGAGAGTTAATGAATAAATAACTTGGACCAAATTTTTCCCCAGCAAAATAACTATCAGTTAAGTTGGTCTTGAATTGTGTCCATGTCTGTTTTGGAAATAGAGGGCTGGGCAAATCACTCAGTGATTTCTGAAGGGCTTATCACTCACCACAGCTTTCTGGGCAGCAGAATTAACAAAGGAATTCAGAACGGAAGTGTTGATCAGATATTAGAGTGAAAACAAACTGATGTCTTGAAAGATGCTTCTGCCAGTGTCAGGGGCTCTATAAACTATCATCATCACAAAGGCCCAGAGCTTAATTTATGAGTTAGTGCAAATCAGATTTTATTTTTAAGCACACTTTCAAGAAAACTTGCAGGGATTCCTTTGTGAAACAGAGAAGTCTTTTGTAATGCAAACCATTCCAAGTTTGGAGAATGCAATGAGAGAGTTACAATGGTCTGCCAAAATCAGGTTTAGAATCTGAATCGGGAATTGTGTAGTTGGCCCTTCAGTGAGGGGACTGACTTGTTAAAAAAAAAAAAAAATCAATCACCTGAGTAGAAACATTTACTAGTAGAAGGCAGCTTCTAGTATCAGCAGTTAATCTCTGGCCTGGGCTAACTTAATCACCATGTTTGAGTGAGGACCTGGCAATTGATCATTAGCAAATTGATGGTATCTGTAAGTTAAAAGAATGTAGAGCAGAGATTTTCAAACTGTTACTGCACTTTGGAATCACTTGTGGAATTTTTAAAAACCTGATGTCCAGGGACTTTTAAAAGCTGTACTAATTAAATCCGAACATTGGAGGCTGGGCACCCAAGCATCAGTAGTTTTGATTATTCCCCAGCTGTCTCTTCAACCTTGAGAACCAGTGCTTTCAAGCAGAGCTGAATCCCTGCTCTCTCCTGTCATTTCCTTCTTGGTACCTTGAAATCCCCTTAAGCTATTGGATCATCAGCTCACTGGCAGGGGTTTCTACCAGAAAGACCAGCCTCCCTGCAGGCCAATTTCTGGGAGGATGCTCTTTCATGGGGAAAAAGTATTAAATATTAGGTAGGTAATTTCATAGGCTGTAGGGCTTGTTTCTTATTTGTAAGTGATTTTTTAAATGAGAACTCAGGGTGGAGATGGGGAGGTGCTAATTCAAGTCACAGGGAGAAGCAGATCAGCTTTCCCGGGCTTTCAGAGAAGGTGGAGGGAAATGCTCTTCTCGGCAGCAGCTGAATCTCATGGAATGAGTAGATGGAGCCATTTTTCATGAAAGCACATTCCCAAAGATTCCCTTGAAGAATGTAAGAGACCAGATGGACTGAAACTGGATTTTTTAGGATCCTAAGGGAAATGTAAAATCCAGCAGCTATTCTGGAATTGACGCTTCTAAGGAAAGACAAAATTTGGCTATGATGCTATCTTTGAACTCTTAAGAAATACTTGAGAAGACACAAATTGACTGTGAGTATTCGTCTGTCTTCCAGAGGGCTCCTGAGGGTACTCTTCTTGGATGCACTCTATTAATCTGCTGAAAGAACCCATTATGGCACCCCTCCCTTTTACAAACTGGATTTTCCTCAGAGCCTCTTTACTTTTCATGAATTTCAGAGACATTCCCTATAAGTAATGCTCTCTCTTTCTCCATCACACAGTACTACTTCACAGAACCTAACCTCCATTTATAGCAGGGATATCACTTCCCTGGTCTCTTCAAGCAGAGAGGCCCAGCTCTAGTCTGTTTCAGGGTAAGACTTCTGTAGGGCAGCAGGTGCACACGGACTGGATCCTCCTTCTTTCCTGTGGGAGGAGCTTGGCTGTTCTACCACTTCTGCCCCCTCATGCTCCTCTCCACAGGAGGCGGGGGGACTTATTTGATTGGAGAACTTGGGAGCAACCCCTGAGAATGAGGGGCTCAGCTGCCTCCAATCCCCTTTAGCTTTGGGACCTGCCAGCCTCAGAGACCATGCTTCTCCGCCCCTCGGCTCCTCTGTGCTGGGGTTTACTAGGGCAGACTCCTTCATGGGACACTTGGGGGCTGTCCAGTGCTGCCATGCGTACGTTTAATTTGGGGGTGCAATGCTGGCATGTTCATTTGGTCCTTGTATCTAAGCCACAGTCTCCAACAGCTTTATCAGTAATAAAAGTGATGTCTCCATCTGCCTGACTGCTGTGTTTATCTCTTTCTATTGGTTCTGAATATGAGCAGGTAAGGGAGGGATGTTTGTATTAATTCTCTAAAATTCCAATAATTACTTTTGAAGGAAGGCTTTAGAAAAGCTTGACGCCTTCTCATCTCAGGTGCTAGGGGTGGTTAGCAATGCAGGGGCATCAATTGTGCTGGCAGACAGTCACTAAGCAGGAGATCCTGGGGCAATGAGGGAACAGAGGTGAAGCAGGTGAAGAACTGGTCACCCCAGCAACCACAGAAGTCATGGCACCTTGCCAACCTGATCTTCCAGCTTGGGCTGGCTTTCCATTCCTCTCTCCTGCCAGACTGACTGTGGGAGATGCTAACCAAAGATTGCCTATACCAATGAATGTCTAACCAATGTATCGAATTAAGCGGCATTTGATCTGGAAGGGGAAGAGGAGGATTGGGAAAGTTCTTGCTTGGTGGCCCTCATGTGATCTGGTGCTGTCTCCTCTGGTAGTGGCTTCTCAAGAGATTCTGCTACAGGGCCCCACTAACTACAGCTTCTAATCTTTTGGGTCACCATTCCCCTTCCAGAAAGTACTCCTGGTGAGATCATTTTTAAAAATGATCCAAGTCAACATTTCTACCGTAAGTTGCACAACTGGGAGTCATACCTGTAGCCTGGCTTTTAACCCAAAGGAGCTTCAGCTAACATCCTCTTATAACCGGTAGCAGAGTGTTGGTGGCCAGGGTGTGAATGCTGGGAGGACAGCCAGAAGGGACTTTTCCCGGGGAGTTGCTTCCAGGGGCTTGGATGAGGACATGGGTGGAAATGTGGGCCTTACCCTCTTTCAGCCTGCAGTGACCTCTCTTTCCTGCTTCTGTTGCCTTGCCATTGGCTGCCCAGTCTTTTTCTTCACTTCTCACAGGCCTTTACCCTGTCCTTTGCATGGTGACATCATCTGGCCCCTCTCATAGAGTCTTGGCTTCTTGGTGACATTAGCGTTTTTGTAATTTTTTTTTTTTTTCTTTTTGGCCCAGCTACATCTACCCCTTTCAGGTGCTATACTGAGAGTGTTTGGACCACTTTGTGAAATGAATTAAGCAGATGTTCCCTGGGCAATCTCTGCATTCAGGGAAGTTCAATGGGACGTCAGGAAGTTTGAGCTGATCTGCAGACATAGGAAGGGATCTGCTGGGACCAGTGAGCAAGGGCAGGAGCACAGATGTCACCAATCAGATAGGAGGAGGGAGGAGTTGCCCCAAAGAAACACAGGATGGGCCAAGAGCCCAGCAACCTGCCCAGTTGTCATAAGATGAGAGGGAATTACACAGAGGGAGGACTCAGCCACCAGTACATTCTAAACCATTTAAGGATTCCAAGCAAGACAATAAGTGCAGTGGATGTCAATTCAGTAATCCCTTCCAGTCCCAGGATTCTGGGAAAACCCTTCACCAATACCCTCTAAAAAGTTTCCAAATCACTCAGAAAATAGTATGTTTTTTGCCTGAAAAACATTCAGTGTTTCCTTATAAACAAGCTTGTGCTGCCAGCAAAGGTAATTCTCTGCTTTCCTCTGAAGATGTGCAGGGTTATGGGGTGTTTGAGGTTTATGACTATCCCTACTCAAGCCTGATTTCTTTTAAAATAACATCTTTTAGGTGCCTTCTAATATGCACTGACTGCATTTGCTAGCAGCCTCCTTTAATGCAGAGGCTCAATTCCTTCACTAGGTGGTTCCAGGAATGCTTGGATTTTTGTAAAATTCTGGCCTTTGGTTAAGGCTGAACCCGGGCTGACTGCCCGAGTGATGCGTGGGGAGTTAAATCTCTGCGAACCTGGTCTTGGTATGTTTGCTCTGATGAACTCTTCTCATTTCTGGTAAAATGGCAGTGCGTGTTCTTTCTCTCCTGGGCTGGATTCCTGGAGCTAAATCAGGTTTGCTGAGGTTAGCATTGCATCTTCTTCCCCGTATAAAAGAAAAACAAGGACAGGTGGTTGCATAAAAGGGCCCAGTGAGTAAATTTAAAGCATCTGTGAAAACTCAAAGTCAGTATTTTCTTTAAAGGAAAAGAGAATGTACACAATTGTAGGTCATTTGACTCAGTTGCCATAGCAGAGATGACATAGATATCATCAATGACAGGCTTCTTTAGTGGCTCAGTGTGTCCTTAGGGTGCCCTCTGCCAACTTATTATTAACAAGATATCCCAGCATTTCAAACAAAATTTCTGTGCTTCTGTTTCTGCCTCAAGGAAAACAATGATAACATCACTTACACTTTTTAAGGGCTAGCTGTGCGCTTGGCACTGAACTAAATGTTTTATATGAATCATCTTTTTAATCCTCACAATAATCCTATGAGGTAACTACTATTATATTCATGCTTAGATTATCAAAATGAGACTTAGGAGAATTAATTTGCCCACAGTTATGGTTAGTAATTGGCTCAACCTATGTGTGTTCTGACAGCCTTCATCAGCTGAGTGGAACTCATCTTCTAAATTTGTTTTCTTTTTCCTTCCCAGGTGTTTCAGTTATTTATCAGCCACAACTTATTATTTCTCACACAGCTATGGGCTGCCCTTCTGCTCTCCGTGGTGTTGGCCCCATTTGATGAGAGCTCAGCTGGGGCACCTCAGTTCTCCTCCACATGGCTTCTCTCTACATGTGGTGTCTCACCCATGGCCTCTTCAGGTGGCCTCTTTCCAGCAGGATAGTCTAGACTTTCTCACAACACGGCAACTGGGATCCAACAGGGAGTGTTTGGACAATAACAAACCTCATAGGGTAGGTGCCCATGAAGCCTGTGTTGTGTCATACTTGCTAAAGCCTCATTGGCCAAGTCAAGTCATATGATCAACATCAGCTTCAGTAGGGGAGAGGGGACTTTACAAGGGGGTGAATACCAGGAGGTGTCCTTCGATGGGGAGGCCACAATGTAACAGCCTACTACACCAGTAATAATAGTAATAGTAATGATATCTGTCATTTATTGAGCACGTACCATGTCCATGTGATCTCCCTTTCATCATCATAGTAACATAACTTATCAGCTTGGTATCTTTACCATTTTACAAGAGGGGAAACTGAGACTCAGAGACTCTAAGAAACCTGGTAAGACGACAAGAGTGAATTCAAACACTGGTCATTCTATTTCCAAGGTCCCAGTATAATAAATAGAAGTGTGGTATGCAGAAAAATAATTTTTTTTAAAAAAAGGAAAAGAGTCTATTTTTAATGTAACAATGGATCTTGGAATTTGGAAGGAAAAAAGAAATGTTCTAGTCATTGGGCTTCCATGCAGGATATTATAGTGTTTGGGGCCTTCCTGTCCCAAGACTAACTTTCTTCATTTGCAGTCTTTCTAATTCTGGCATTTTGAATGGAGAACATAGTAAACAAGATTGGGTATAATTAGGCTAATCAAAATGCAAAAAGAATATAATGCAACTTTTCTTTTAATCAGCTCTTGTTTTAATCCTTGGCAAAAAGAGCCAGTCTCTACCCTGGCTATGTTTTCAAAAGCTCTCCCCCGAACCATTTGGGAGGCAGAGAGCAGGAGAAAGAAGGGGAGTGGAGGGAGCTAGACCCTGTAATAATGCAGATTTCAAAACATAGCTTAGATTTTTGGAAAATCCCTTCATGAGCATGAAAAGTGCAACAACTTTCAGATGCTTTTGCCAGCTGAAAACCACCATGACACTTGAGCACGGTTTGCAAATGTTCCCTCCTTCCCCACCAGCACCCAGGTCTGTGTTCCAGGCGATGAACACAGTGTTTGGCCTGTCTCAGGACTGAGAGTGTATGAAGCATGGGCATTGTTGGGTGAGCCTGGTTGGGAGAGCAGTTCTTAAAAGCAAGGGAATCGTGGAAAGATTAATGGAAACTTATATTAAAATATGATACGTTCAAAAATAATTTCTTGCAAGCAGTAAGAATTAAAGCATTGTGAAACAAACAGAGCTTTCACTATTAACCTTAGGAAAGAAAAAAAAAACGGTGGCTGGCTCAGTGGAAAATATCGGCTGTGATTTTTTTTTTTTCTTTTGGCCTTTTTCATGGTAGATGGCACTAATTGATAGAAGGGCTTGGTTGTTTGAGGGGAGGGGTGCCCAGAGAGGAAGGGATAAAATCAGACCATGTGATTTTTGGTATATCATGGAGGGGGGCGGTCCCTATTTTATTTTCAGTGCTCTGTTCCATTACTTCACTATTATTTTGGTCTTAGAGGTAATTTTAATTTTAAGTAGATTGCTTGGTTTTTCTGAATGTAGACACTTGGAGGAAAAGCTGACTAACAGGTCTACAAAATCACTGGGGTGGGTGTTGACAGATCTGACTGACATTTGCTTGGCATTTCCCTGTGTCCTTTTTCCCCACCCTGCACCCTAGCGGCAGTAGTTTAATGGCACAAAGATCCCGGAAAATAGCATTTCTTAACCAATTTCTTTCAAAGTGAAGTCCATAGAGAAAGGAGTCATTTTATCTGAGCAAATAACAAATTCTTACAGAAGCTTGTAATCACTGTCAACTCTCCCTCCCACCCCCCAAAAATAGACCTTGTGGTGTGAAATGAGGACAGCAAGTGATTCATATGTAAGTGAGTTTATAATTCATTTTAGAAATAAAGCTGAGCCTATAAAGTACAGTCCAGGAAAAATAAGGAAGAATGAATAGCTTTAAGCGTACATCAGACTACTTGGGCCAAAATAAAAATATTTGGTATAACTTAAAATAAGTCTGTATTTATTTTTTGAAAGGTAATGTGCAATTAAAGTTTCCTCTGTCTGTTGAATAGTCACTTAAAAAGTTTTGTAACATTCATAAAGTGACTTCTAGTTTATGAAGGGATTGTACGCTTTGATCTTATCAACAGTTCTGTGAAGAAGGCTTCTCATGTAAAGTTGACAGACGACAAAACAGAGGCTGAAAGATTTTGTCACTTTCCAAAGGTTGCATGGGTTGTAAGTGATAGAACGAGGACTTGAACTTGGGTGTTACGGCTCTACAGCTCATTAGCTTTCCATTAGATGGTACAGCACATCCCTCTCTAGGGCTTTATAACAATGGTGGCCATGGTCCTCTTCACCTCGGATCTGGGTGGTGGAAAGAGTTTTTATTTAGAATTAGGAGAGGTAACTTGATTAGAGTCTCACTTGATATTACTTAGCTGAGTGACTTGTTGCCCATCACTAAAACTGCAGGGCTCAATTTTATCATGTGTAAATGAGGGGAGATATTTACCCACAGGATTGTGAGAACAAAGATCATGCACAAATGTAAAAGTTCTTTGAAGATGGTAAAGTGTTCTACAAAGGTATATTATTATTATTTATTAAGCATAGACTATATACCCAGCAATAGGGCAGGAGCTATGATAAATTCAGAAGACTTTTTAATAATCTGTCCTAACAACCTCTCCTTACTTCTTTCCCATCCATTCTAGAAGCTCCATGCCCTAATCACATTGAACTTTTAAATTTTTCTATGCATAACTTGCCTTTTCCTATCTCTGTGCCTTTGCATATGCTAGTCTTCCTGCTGGAATGCACTTTCCCTATGAATTCTCATGCATTCTGCAGAGACCTTTTCCAACTCACCTGGGTAGAGTTAATTTTTCCTCTTCTGGGCTCCTATACACTGTGTTCACATCTCTATTATATCACTTCCCACAGTGTATTGTAATTCATCTGTTTATATATCTGCTTTTGCCCCTTCCTAAGCCACGAGATTCTCAAGGGCAGGTGCTGCCATCTATATTAAGTGTACCTGGTACAGGGAGACATCCAAAGTCTTGATTAGAAGTGAAGTGATTAGAGGTGTAAGAATTACTGCCCTGACTCACAAATACATTACAACCTAATTGAGGGGCAAGACAGAGACACGTGGAACGCTAGCAAAGTACACAGGACAATAGATTATATGATATGGTACGTACAGCCCCTTGGCAGTGTGTAAATTCATATGAACAGGAGATCATTGAAAGCTTAAGTAACCAGGGAAAGATCAGTAAGTTGTGTGGTATTAGTTAGTGATAGGAATAAGGCGGGGGCAGGGGGCCGGGGGAGGCAAGCAATTAAATTCACTAGAATTCCTTTACAGAGGAAATCCCATTGGTTTGGAAGCCCCACTGTAGTACACAGAGTACTGCTAAGTAGTCAAGATCTCTGCTTGAGGGCAGAACTGTTCTCCAAGAGGAAGAGGATTTATCTGAAGTCCCAAGGCAATGAAGGATGAGTAAGGGGAGAATGGAGGTGGATTGAGGAAGATGCCTGAAGACCACAAGCCCAACAGATCTCAGTGAAAGTTGCCTAAATCCTGAAGAGCTTGAACTGAAGAGATTTTTTTTTTTTTAATGGAAGCAATGGATGGACTTGAACCAGAGTCATTTCATGTGAATCTTAGAGCAGGGAGGCAAAGAGGAAAGCAAGGTGCACGTGCTCCGAGAAAACCTGAGAAGGGCTTCTGAAGGTCCAAAGACATCAATTTGGGGTTTGGGCTAGGTTTAACCAAATCTCCAAGAAATGGAGCTGGGGCGCTGAGGGATGGGGAAGCTGACATCTGGATGACAATATCCAAATGGAGTGTTCCTCCAAAGCAAATAATTGGCCACGATTCTTCAGGAATCATTCATGGTAAAGTACAGTGATACTTCAGTACTCTTTATAGACATTCCTGTAGCCACGGACCTTTTGACCCGTAGTCCATAAATGTCAGTCTGCTGATCATGATGAGGCTACAGGAAGAGTGTTCACCTGCTTCTGGCTAAGTGAGGAAAAGCAGAAATGGGGTGAGTTGTTTATAACACTAAATTCATTTAATTTAAAGGACTATCTTTATCTTAAAATCATGTTTTTGTATATCTTTTTGTTTAAAATGACCTTTCTTTTATGAATTGATGGTTTCTTTTTGATGTCCTTACATGGCAAAATTAAATTGTCCATCTCCTAAATTTCTTGGAAATTTCATTGGTCCATAAACCCCCAGATTCTAGGAACCACCTCTCTTATGTGTAATTAAATATGATTTCAATTACCTAGTTTGTCCTGAATGAAATGGAAGGAAGGAGATTTATTTTAAGGGGCTCAATCTACTGTTGCTGGTCTTGGTTGGCATTGTTTAAGGCAATGCCTTTTGGGTCACATCATTCACAGCCTCTTCAAATTAAAATATGTAAGTGGAGGAATTGCCATAGTCTCCCCGCCCCCCAACACTACCCCCTCCCCTGCCTGCATATGAACAGGGTTTGGTTCTGTAATCAAAATTGACAAAGTAAGTCTTGTGCCTAGTAAAAACAATACCTTGCATTGTATTATCACAAGATACAATGTTTATGTAATGATTAAATATTTTCACATATAATTATGAAATGCACAATTTTTATTATGCTGCACAGTAATTGACCACAAATGGCACATATTTCACATAAATCGCTGCAATTCCTGTGACTTTTCGTATCAGGGCCAGCTTCATGGGCATGCAAACTGTGTAGTCCCACAGGGCCCCTTGCTCCAGAGAGCCTGCGCTTGGTTTAATGCTCTGCTGTCACTGTCCTGAAATTGTTAATAATTTCTGAGCAAGGGGCCCCACATTTTCCCTTTGCGCTCAGCCTGTAAATTATATAGTGAGTCCTTTTTTATATCCATCCACTCTTGTAAGGAATCAGGTCAGGCTGGGAGATAGGGACTGGGCAGAGAGAAGGAGAGAGACCACACTCTGGATGTCTTTAGCCAACTCAGGAGTCCTTGCCTCCAATCCAGCCTGGAGGGCTTCTCCTATTACTTATAAGATCCTGGCCCTTTTCTTTCCCTGGAGGAAGGAGGAGGAGTTAGCTTTTCAGAAAATAAATGTTTTAAGTTAGCTTATTATAAAGGGAGGAGGCTGGGGATGCATGTGAAGAGGAGGGACCACTGAGAGAGAGGATGGAGAAACAGGAAAGATGTATTTGGAGGTCTGAAAACATGAGGTGATGCCAGAAGTCAGTGGCAGCCCCTGAGCCCTTGGACACAGGGTTCAGGGGGGGCCTGGGGAAGGAAGTGCTCCAAAGGAAATCTTTCTCAATACTTACCTCCGTCTGGTACTGGCCTCTGCCTTAACCTAGAGGCCAGGCTCAGCTGGCTTTAAGTCTTATTGAGACTACCTGGTGGAAGGATGGGCAGAAGATTCTGGGCTGTCTGATTTTTTTGCAGAAAGAATAGGTCCCAAATATCTCCCCATGGCCTAAAATCCCATCTGACAGAGACCATTTAGGTTAATGTGGAGCAGTTAACCTGCAAGGATTAAAGGATGGGCTGGGGAGTTCCTCTTCAGTCCCTCCTTCAGCGTAACCCTTGAGCTGGTGGTGCCTACAGCAGGAGGTGGGCTCTGCTGAGAGAGGAACAGAGAGAATAACTCTCAGTGGTCAAGTAGCCAAGGAGGGGTCTTCAGTAAAACAGAAGTACTTAGTGGGGTAAATTGTTGCTGTGAATATGCGATGCAACCTATCTAGCTCTCTCCGACTCTTCTGTAACATCTTCAGCAAAGATGATATTGCTCCTTATGGTTTTGTGTGAGTGGATTTCTTTGGGAACTCAAAAAAGGTACCCATTTCTGAATCCAAGTTGATTCAACCTGAAAATAAAAATTGTTCATATGCACTCAGGAACCAGAGGCAGAGGGACAGTGGGCAGTTGGCCTCTGGGTGGCGTGGCCTCAGTGAGAATTTCAATTCTGCCGTGGTTTTCCTGATGAGGTTGTGAGAATGAGTGTCTGTGGCCCCAGACCATGGTGGGGATGGTGGGCACTCTTGTGAGCAGAGTGAAGCCTGTGTAAGCTGTGAACCTGTCAGCTTTGGGATTTGTCATCCTTGCTTGGGCTCTTTATAAAACGCTTGCCCTTGTTAGGTCGGTGTTTTGCTTAACTCTTATGGTAGACTTCAGACATCATGGGAAATAATAGTACTTTTGTCATTAGCTCTGTTGCTTTTAAAATTCTGTTTCAAGTTTCTTAATCTTTTTCTCCTTTGCTCTCTCTCTCTCTCTCTCTTCCTCCTTTCTTTTTATTCCTCCACATTCTTCATAAGTACACTTAAAGCTTTACCAGTGCTAGGAGGTTAACTTAAGACAGAGGGTGTATTGCCAGCTACAGGCCAGAACACTGGGCAGCCATGTGGGAAGAAATATTTTGGCAGGAATAGAGCTTAGGAAGCCAATATTTTTAACCATAAGTTACAATAAATATTTACAAATTCAGTCTCATGTGGATGTTCAGACTTTGAGTGAAAAGCAGTCTCATGCACTGATATTTACTTTGAATATATTCCCTCTTTTTAGTAACCATGACTAATTCCCCTTTTCACAGAGAGTAGAGAGCAAGTTGGCTCTCAGTCTAAACACACACAAACACATACACACACACACACACACACACCGGTTTACTAGGCACATTCTGGCAGTAGGCATACAGTTAGAATGAAGGAATAAGAAACGAAAGGCAACTCCTAAAATCATAGTACCAATTAATAACTGAACTAAGCATTGTTGCTCAAGAGGCTCAATCACAAGTCCCCTGATTCTTACTCTGGCTTTCCATAGGAAGGCAAAGAATCTGCAAACTCTGAGTGTGATGCAGCAAATGAACTGAATCTAGTAGAGACATTTATTGAGTATTGTTGATGCTGTGAGAGATGTGAGGATAATATGACAAGATCCTTGCCTTCAAGGAACTTATATTTATAAAGAAGATACAAAACAATGCAAAGTTAAGTGATCATAAAAGATGTGAATGACACTTGAAGATATCAGTAGAAGAGAGGCAGAGGTGATGAATATATAAATGGAATGTGTGGAGTTGTCTCAGAGAGGTAAGACATTATTTGGGGCTGGCAGGAAAGGAAAATCTCTCTAGAGGAGGTAGATTTGAGTTGAGTATTGAAAAGGGGCATTCCAGGCAGCAGAAGCCACGAGCAGAGTCACAGTGGTGGTGAAAGTTTCGTGTGCACAAGAGTGACATGAGAAAGCCAATTTAGCCGTAAAGAAGTTTCGGGATGATAAATAATTGTAGATAGCCAGTGTGTTGGACTACAGAGGGCCTGAGCGTTGGGGATAGGAGAGTCACCACGCACCATGAAAGACTTGCTCTGATGTGGCAACCATCTCTGAATCTTGGCCTTCTTTCCCTTTCTGGTTTAACCTTGATGCCAAGGGTCCATTCTTATTGGATAGGCCTGACCTTTCTGCCTCCAGGGGTCCAAGTCTGACACAAATATAGACATGGCAGGTGAGTTTCAAGGCCATGTAGGAACTCAAATCTCATTACTATTCCAGCTTGTTCAGGGCCAGTTTAGAAAATGGAGTGGTGAAGTCTTCTTGCCTCTGAATGTGTGGAAATTCCTTCTATGTGCACTGTAAAAACAGAGAGGGCTTCTCCTATTTTTTATTCTCCTATTATTATCTCCAGTACCACCCCGAGGACCCACTCACTTGGCCCCCAACCCAAGGACTCAAGAAATGGATGTAAAATTGAGAATTTCTTCAAACGACTAGTATTGCATCAAAATTCATTCTTTTTATTTATTTATTTTTTTGTCCATGCCGTGCAGCTTGTGGGATCTTAGTTCCCTGTCCAGTGATTGAATCTGGGCCACCAGAGTGAAAGCGCTGAGTCCTAACCACTGGACTGCTGGGAATTCCCTCAAGATTCATTTCAATCCCTGAGCAAGGCTTTATGAATACAGACCTGATAATGCATTATTATAAGAAAATGAAAAGCACAGACTTTGTGGTGGTGCCTTCAGAGCTGAGTAATTCTGGAGAGTAATTATGAAGCAGGAGAATGATTATACAAACTGCAGACTAAACATTTAAGTCCTGTGTAAGGGCCAGCTGACAAGTGAAGGTAATAGGCAGTTACAATGTGGAAGATTCCAGAAAATAGAGTTTTGTCATCTGCAATTCAGTTTCTGACAGAAGAATAGTAGCAGGATGAATGTAGTTGATCAAGTAATCTTGAGAGGAAGGGCATTTTCAAATCATTTTTGGAAAGAATCCCTGGTGGTGTTTGGTTCCCTCTGTCCCTTTATGAAAGAGCGTTCTTATGTATTACGGTTGGCAAGCATGTGGGTAAAAGAAATGTCACAAGCAGCTGCTACAGCTGTGCAAGCAAGGCGCTGGGAGGATCAGACTCTTGTTAGCCTTTATGAAGTTAGGTGTCTGGTCTCTGTTTCTTTGCCTTCCAAAGGCACTTCCTGGCAGAGAGTTACAAACAGTGAGTGCCTCATCGAAAACCCCAGGTTGGCAGCATCTGCTCTAGCGGTTGGCAGACTGCAGCTGGCCCTGAGCGTGGCTTGCTAATTTTCTGGGTCAGGTGTGGCTGTGGTAGTGATGGGCCTCAGCCAAATAGGACCCTCTAATCACTGCTCCCTTCTCCTGCCCCAGATGCAAGGACTTAAGAAGGCTGACAGGGATTATTCTTGCCTTCCTTTGGGACACAGGGGAAAAGAAGGGGAGCATAATGGGCTTTCTGGAAAGCCAGGAGCCCAGTTTCCAGAGCTAACTTTCAGACAACCATGAGACTGACCTTTGATGACCTCCATCATCTTCTATGTTTTTTTGGTACGCTTTCCTCCACACCACTCTTATCCTCACTGCTGACAGATCCCTTTGTCCTACTCTCTAAATGTCCAATTTAATCTTCCTTTGGAATACCACCAAAGTCTTCTTTGCGTTTACTGTATACCCCACCTTCCAAAATGATCCTTTTCCCCACTTTTTCAGAATGTCCATTCCCTCAGGACTAACCCTAGAAGACTTGCAAACTGATTAATTCACACAAGTATGTAACTGTTTTGTGCCCTTGGAGGGTTATAAAATTAAGGTGGTTATTCACTGTAGAAGGCCTTTAAAAGTCGAGTGATCAAGAATATTTTATATCCTGTTCATCCCCATGCAGCAGATAATCATACTATCTCAGTTTTACAGATTGGGGCTCAATAAACGTAAGCAACCTACTTAAATAAATAGTCGAGGCAGGGCTTGAACCCACATCTCTGGCTCCAAGAGGGCTTGTTCATCCCTCACACTCTGCTGCCTGAACAACAGGTGAAAATATTTTTAGATAGTTGATTCTTCTCAACTTTTAGGATAACGAATAGGTTAATCTCTAAAAGTTAGCAATCTGGTAAGGGGGTGCAATGAACTGAGCTGTGTCTCTACCAGATAAATTCATATGTTGAAGCTCTAACCCCAGTGGGAAAGTATTTGGAGATGAGGTCTTTTGGGGAGATAATTACATATAAATGAAGTCATGAAGGTGGGGTCCTTATGATGGGATTAGTGCCTTTACAGGAAGAGACGTCAGACAGCTTGCTTTCTCTCTCGGCCATGTGAGGACACAGCAAGAAGGCAAGCCAGCAAGTGTTCTCACCAAAACCTGACTGTGCTGGCACCCTGATCTCAGACTTCCAACCTCCAGAACTGTGAGAAAATAAATTCCTGTTGTTTAAGCCACCCAGTCTGCGGTATTTTGTTATGGCAGCCCAAGCTGACTAATACAGGAGAATGCAAAGAGGACTAGGTCCATTGTGCCAATGTGTAGCCATATCTTTTTACTTACCAAATGCTCACCTGATGAATCCCAAGAAACCAGGAAAGAACTATGGAAAAAGCAAAACAAAACAAAAACCCCCGCCAAACCCCCAGGAAATTCTGCTGGTGCATATTCTTACTAGATTTTCTTAAAACTATGTTTTGCTATGAAACCCTGAGTACAAGCCACTTGCTACAAAATAATCCATAATTTCTCTTAACCTAGTGATATCAGCTTGGAGTTTTCCTTTTTTCCCCCCTTCCTAATTGGGTACAATGTTCCCGATTGTATTAGTTATTTAAAAAAAAAAAAGAAAGAAAGAAAAGGAAAACCCCCCACAAAAGCCATGCACAGTCATTTAAAATAATTCTCTTCTTGACCTAGTTGTTTCCATCTGGTGTTCTGGATGAAAGAAGTGCCCTCAAATGAGCTTTATTCTCTGCAAGTTACTTTCTCTGATGCCAAAGCCACACATCTGGTGCATGGCAGACAGGAAAGTTTGCCCCAGGATAAGTCAAGTGGGGATGATTCATATAACCCAAGGGTGATGTCATAGTCCAAGGTCAACTGAAACTTGCTTAGGCAAAGGAGGAATTCATTGTATCTCATAATCGAACCATGAGAGAACAGGAATGTGGCTGGACTTTGGGGGTAAAGGGGATGAGGACTCAAGCATCATAAGCCTCCATCCCTCCATCCCTGGCCTCTTCTGTTCTCTCCTTTTTGCTTCCATTCTGCCTGACAATGTCCTCCTGACGGCTGGAAATAAGACCAGCAGAAGCAACCAACCCACGCAGGTCATAGCTTAGGTCCAGTGTTCACACCCAAAACTGGTTGACATTGATGGTAGCTATTTTAAACCACATGAGTAGAATGGAGGAAGGGATTATCTCCCAAAGATAAGAAATGCTATTCATAAAAGAAGTGCAGAAATGAGCTGTGTAGATTCCAAATAAATGATACTATAAATGGTTATGGGAATCACACATAAATGATGGTAAAGCAGGTTATTTATGCATTACATGTATTCTTGAAATATAGTTTTCCAAAAAATTTTGATTTGTAGCATCTAAAATTCCCACTGTTTTATATTACTGAAATAGAAATATGAATGAACAGAAAATTTTTATTTTAAATACATAATAAAGCTACACTTAAAGAATTTTGACTCACACATTTTAAAGACTGACAGTTTTCAGATGGCAAATAACTCTATAAAAGAACTTTTGAAAAATGATAGTAATGAGGAAGAACTCAAGTAATGAAATATTTATTCACCTATCATTTTTCCTTAAGTATATACAATGTAACTGTAAAATAAGGAAACAAACAAACAAAAAGTGACAGGCACACTAGAACCTTAAGCCAATAAGTTTAAAATGTAGTCATTTTGTTGGTATAATAACAACTAATATTTACTGAATGTTTATTAAGTGTTGGTAACTATTAAAAAACTTTTATTGGCATTATCTGAATTAATGCTCAAAACAAGTAGTTGCTAAACTAATGCCTGTGGCCAAATCCAACCTACCATCTGTTTTTGTAGAGAGTTTTATTGGAACACAGCAGCACCCATTCATTTATGCATTGTCTATGGCTACTTTCACACTATAGAACTGAGTAGTTGCAGCAGACTGTATGGGCTGTCTGAAGAATCTATCAACTGATCTTTTATAGAAAAAGTTGGTGGATTCTTGAAAAACAATCCTAAAAAGTATTCAATACTATTATCCCCACTTGATGCCAAGGTCACATACTGGTATTGTCAGAGTGGTGACTCAGACTCAGTTCTGTCTGAATATAAAGTCTATAATCTTTTTAGATATTTTCACAGCAGAGAACACAGGTCCTAGAGTCAGACTGTTTGGGTTCAAATCATACTCCACCACTTAGTAGCTTCATGTTGGACATTTTGCTTAATGTCCCTGTGTCTCAGATTTCTCCACAGCTCTTCCAGCTGGTAACAGATGTTGCTGGTCATCCTTGACATCAGCAGAGCCCTTGGACCCCAGTGTCTGTCTGCTTTGAAATAATCTCCTCAACTTTTTCAAAGTTCCCCTCAGATACCCGGGAACAACTTGTGTAGCAGTGTTATCTGGGCAGGGTGCTGGGACCAATATCCTTCTGGACCCTGGTCCCTATTTCTCCCCTTTGGGGTGTTTCTTGATCTCTCCACCCACCATGTTGTGTCGACCAGATGCCCCAAAGAACTCCAGGCCTCATATCTATGGGATCATTTTTGGGCCCCTGTCCTGGCCCTGATTTTAGGAGGGTGACCTGAAAAGCAATTGCTCCTCAGGATAGCTCTGTCTTCTCTAGTAAGATTTTGTGGGACTGAGACACCATACAAGTGCAGACACACTGATTTTTTTTTTAAAGGTTTATTTATTATTTATTTATATTTGGCTGCATCACGTCTTAGTTGGCTCACCCAGGATCTTTGTTGAGGCACGCGGGATCTTTCGTTGTAGTGCCCGGGCTCTTTGTTGTGGTGTGGGGACTTCTCTCTAGTTGTGGCGTGCAGGTTTTTTCTCTTCTCTAGTTGTGGTGCGTGGGCTCTTTAGTTGTGGCGCACACTTCCAGAGTGCATGGGCTCTGTAGTTTGCGGCATGTAGCCTCTCTAGTTGAGGCATGTGTGATCTTAGTTCCCTGATCGAACTGATGTACCCTGCATTGTAAAGCAGATTCTTTACCACTGGACCACCAGGAAGTCCTGACACACTGATTTTGATGACTCCCATGTAGGAGACACAAGTTCATGGCTCTGGGGTATCCATGGCCCACTGCCAACCCTTGGGCTGCCACGTGTTGGGTTCATTTGTCAGCCCTCACCCCTCCATGTTCCGATATATGGCAATCTCTGGTCTCTGTCCCCCCCGCCGCCCCCCCCACCATCCCCCCAGGGCAGCAATGGTGGAATCATACTTCCTTTACTTTCTGCACCTCCAATCACTGGCACCAGGATGGCCAAACCCCCTCCCTGCCCAGTCCTCCAGAGGTCTTTGACATTCTCTTCAGAGAGCTTTCGAGCTGTTGGCCTGCAATTCCTGTAGACCCTTCTGACTGATGCCCTCATTAGGCTTCAAGTATTTGTCAACATTTGAACTCCATGTTTAAGCCGTGTTGGTGAAAGATGGACATTCCTTGCACAAATAGGAACACTCATCTTTGTCTGTTCCCAGCGTCTTCCCCTCTCTTCCCACTGATGGTGGTCTGTGGAAGGCAGAGGTGCTATCAACATTGGAAGAAATCACATTCTAGGAATTCAGTGATTCCCCAAAGGAGTTCAAGAGAAGATATGGTCCAAAAATGTGCTCTTCAACGTTTATTCTAGAAAATTTCAAACAGTGAATTTAACATGATCAGAAAGCAAATTAACATTCACATTTTCCTTTATATTCTGGGTAAGGCTTGCCTTTGTGGTCACCATCCACAAAGCCAGTAACAGCCCTTGAGAGAGTCATTGGAAGTTGGGATACATGGGTGGCAGGATAGGTGACATAATCAGCATTAAATACGTAAATAGTATCAGGGAAATGCAGAGGCAAGCAGATCTATGTTGTCTCAGTCCAAACATGTTCTGAAGAGCCGTGCTGTTGTGAGTAATAACAGCATTGTTAGCCTCTTCTCCCTGGGGAAAGGTGAAATTAGCACATCTAACAATAAAGAACACAAAGAGATAGTTCTTGCACTTGTACAGGAAGCGATGGTGCCTAGACACCATGAATAATCTTCACTCACACTACTTGGACAGTAAGCAAATGTGAAAATACCTCTTCTCTCCCCAGTGTTCTGTATTTCCATAAATAAATCATTATGCTCATGCAGGACCATGAATTTTGTAAAACATTTAAAAAATCAAATTGCAGGGACCCTGCAAAAAATACTTGCTAGGACACACACCCTAGGGACAGTCTGCCTGGGGGTCACCTTATTTTCGTTCCTATTAAGGCACTCTTACTTTTATTTGTAATTTCTCCTATCTTTTTTTTAAAAACATCTTTATTGGAGTATAATTGTTTTACAATGGTGTGTTAGTTTCTGCTGTATAACAAAGTGAGTCAGCTATACATATACATACATACCCATATCTCCCCCTCTTGCGTCTCCCTCCCACCCTCCCTATCCCACCCGTCTAGGTGAACACAAAGCACCGAGCTGATCTCCCTGTGCTATGCGGCTGCTTCCGACTACTTATCTGTTTTACATTTGGTAGTGTATAGAGAGTGTAGAGAGTCCTTCCTCTCTCACTTCATCCCAGCTTACCCTTCCCCCTCCCAATGTCCTCAAGTCCATTCTCTATGTCCCATGTCCTCAAGTCCATTCTCTATGTCTTTGTCTTTATTTCTGTTCTGCCCCTAGGTTCTTCAGAACTTTTTTCTTTTTTAGGTTGCATATATATGTTAGCATATGGTATTTGTTTTTCTCTTTCTGACTTACTTCACTCTGTATGATAGTCTCTAGGTCCATCCACCTTGCTACAAATAACTCAATTTCATTTCTTTTTATGGCTGAGTAATATTCCATTGTATATATGTGCCACATTTTCTTTATCCATTCATCTGTCCACGGAACCTAAGTTGCTTCCATGTCCTGGCTATTGTAAGTAGAGCTGCAATGAATATCGTGTTACATGACTCTTTCTGAATTATGGTTTTCTCAGGATGTATGCCCAGTAGTGGGATTGCTGGGTCATATGGTAGTTCTATTTTTAGTTTTCTAAGGAACCTCCTTAGTGGCGATATCAATGTACATTCCCACCAACAGTGCAAGAGGGTTCCCTTTTCTCCACACCCTCTCCAGCATTTATTGTTCGTAGATTTTTTTTTGAGTTGTAATTTTTTTTAAACATCTTTATTGGAGTATAATTGCTTTACAATGGTGTGTTAGTTTCTGCTTTATTATTGTTTGTAGATTTTTTGATGATGGCCATTCTGACCGGTGTGAGATGATATCTCATTGTAGTTTTGATTTGCATTTCTCTAATGATTAACGATGTTGAGTATTCTTTCATGTGTTTGTTGGCAGTCTGTATATCTTCTTTGGAGAAATGTCTATTTAGGTCTTCTGCCCATTTTTGGATTGGGTTGTTTGTTTTTTTGTTATTGAGCTGCATGAGCTGCTTCTAAATTTTGGAGATTAATCCTTTGTCAGTTGCTTCATTTGCAAATATTTTCTCCCGTTCTGAGGGTTGTCTTTTGGTCTTGTTTATGGTTTCCTTTGCTGTGCAAAAGCTTTGAAGTTTCATTAGGTCCCATTTGTTTATTTTTGTTTTTATTTCCATTTCTCTAGGAGGTGGGTCAGAAAGGATCTTGCTGTGATGTATGTCATAGAGTGTTCTGCCTATGTTTTCCTCTAAGAGTTTGATAGTTCCTGGCCTTACATTTAGGTCTTTAATCCATTTTGAGCTTATTATTGTGTATGGTGTTAGGGAGTGATCTAATCTCATACTTTTACATGTACCTGTCCAGTTTTCCCAGCACCACTTATTGAAGAGGCTGTCCTTTCTCCACTGTACATTGCTGCCTCCTTTATCAAATATAAGGTGTCCATATGTGTGTGGGTTTATCTCTGGGCTTTGTATCCTGTTCCATTGATCTTTCTGTTTTTGTGCCAGTACCATACTGTCTTGATTACTGTAGCTTTGTAGTATAGTCTGAAGTCAGGGAGCCTGATTCCTCCAGCTCCGTTTTTCGGTCTCAAGATTGCTTTGGCTATTCGGGGTCTTTTGTGTTTCCATACAAAATGTGAAATTTTTTGTTCTAGTTCTGTGAAAAATTCCAGTTGTTTGATAGGGATTGCATTGAATCTGTAGATTGCTTTGGGTAGTAGAGTCATTTTCACAATGTTGATTCTTCCAATCCAAGAACATGGTATACCTCTCCATCTATTTGTATCATCTTTAATTTCTTTCATCAGTGTCTTATAAATTTCTGCCTACAGGTCTTTTGTTTCCTTAGGTAGGTTTATTCCTAGATATTTTATTCTTTTTGTTGCAATGGTAAATGGGAGTGTTTTCTTGATTTCACTTTCAGAGTTTTCATCATTAGTGTATAAGAATGCCAGAGATTTCTGTGCATTAATTTTGTATCCTGGTACTTTACCAAATTCATTGATTAGCTCTAGTAGTTTTCTGGTAGCATCTTTAGGATTCTCTATGTATAGTATCATGTCATCTGCAAACAGTGACAGCTTTACTTCTTCTTTTCTGATTTGGATTCCTTTTATTTCCTTTTCTTCTCTGATTGCTGTGGCTAAAACTTCCAAAACTATGTTGAATAAGAGTGGTGAGAGAGGGCAACCTTGTCTTGTTCCTGATCTTAGTGGAAATGCTTTCAGTTTTTCACCATTGAGGATGATGTTGGCTGTGGGCTTGTCATATATGGCCTTTATTATGTTGAGGAAAGTTCCCTCTATGCCTACTTTCTGCAGGGTTTTTATCATAAATGGGTGTTGAATTTTGTCAAAAGCTTTCTCTGCATCTATTGAGATTATCATATGGTTTTTCTCCTTCAATTTGTTAATATGGTTTATCACATTGATAGATTTGCGTATATTGAAGAATCCTTGCATTCCTGGAATAAACCCCACTTGATCATGGTGTATGATTCTTTTAACGTGCTGTTGGATTCTGTTTGCTAGTATTTTGTTGAAGATTTTTGCATCTATGTTCATCAGTGATATTGGCCTGTAGTTTTCTTCCTTTGTGACATCCTTGTCTGGTTTTGGTATCAAGGTGATGGTGGCCTCGTAGAAGGAATTTGGGAGTGTTCCTCCCTCTGCTATATTTTGGAAGAGTTTGAGAAGGATAGGTGTTAGCTCTTCTCTAAATGTTTGATAGAATTTGCCTGTGAAGCCATCTGGTCCTGGGCTTTTGTTTGTCGGAAGATTTTTAATCAGAGTTTCAATTTCAGTGCTTGTGATTGGTCTGTTCATATTTTCTATTTCTTCCTGATTCAGTCTTGGCAGGTTGTCCATTTCTTCCAGGTTGTCATTTTATTGGCATAGAGTTGCTTGTAGTAATCTCTCATGATCTTTTGTATTTCTGCAGTGTCAGTTGTTACTTCTCCTTTTTCATTTCTAATTCTATTGATTTGAGTCTTCTCTCTTTTTTTCTTGATGAGTCTGGCTAATGGTTTATCTATTTTGTTTATCTTCTCAAAGAACCAGCTTTTAGTTTTATTGATCTTTGCTATTGTTTCCCTCATTTATTTTTCATTTATTTCTGATCTGATCTTTATGACTTCTTTTCTTCTGCTAACTTTGGGGTTTTTTTGTTCTTTCTCTAATTGCTTTAGGTGTAAGGTTAGGTTGTTTATTTGAGGTTTTTCTTGTTTCTTGAGGTGGGATTGTATTGCTATATACATCCCTCTTAGAACTGCTTTTGCTGCATCCCATAGGTTTGGGTCATCATGTCTTCATTGTCGTTTGTTTCTAGGTACTTTTTGGTTTCCTCCTTGATTTCTTTTTTTTTTTTTTTTTTTTCAGTACGTGGGCCTCTCACTGCTGTGGCCTTTTCCGTTGTGGAGTACAGGCTCCGGACGCGCAGACTCAGTAGTCATGGCTCATGGGCCCAGCTGCTCCACGGCACGTGGGATCTTTCTGGACCAGTTCACAAACCCGTGTCCCCTGCATCAGCAGGCGGACTCTCAACCACTGTGCCACCAGGGAAGCCCTCCTCCTTGATTTCTTCCGTGATCTCTTGGTTATTTAGTAGTGTATTGTTTAGCCTCCATGAGTTTGTATTTTTTTACAGGTTTTTCCCTGTAATTGATATCTAGTCTCATAGCATTGTGGTTGGAAAAGATTCTTGATACAACTTCAATTTTCTTAAATTTACCAAGGCTTGATTTGTGACACAAGATATCATCTATCCTGGAGAATATTCCATGAGCCCTTGAGAAGAAAGTGTGTTCTGTTGTGTTTGGATGCAATGTCCTATAAATATCAGTTAAGTCCATCTTGTTTAATGTATCATTTCTGTGGTAGTTATTTCCACTATTTTATCTTCCAGGTCACTTATCTGTTCTTCTGCCTTAGTTATTCTGCTATTGATTCCATCTAGAGAATTTTTATTTTCATTTATTGTTTTGTTCATCATTGCTTTTTGCTCTTTAATTCTTCTAGCTCCTCTTAAAGCGTTTCTCCGTTCTATTTCCAAGATTTTGAATCATCTTTATTATCATTTCTCTGAATTCTTTTTCAGGTAGACTGCCTATTTCCTCTTCATTTGTTTGGTCTGGTGGGTTTTCACCTTGCTTTGCCATCTTCCATGTATTTCTCTGTCTTCTCATTTTGGTTGACTTACTGTGTTTGGGGTCTCTGTTTCACAGGCTGCAATTTCATAGTTCCCGTTCTTTTTGGTCTCTGCCCCCAGTGGCTAAGGTTGTTTCAGTGGGTTGTGTAGGCTTCTTGGTGAAGGGGGCTTGTTGGTGTGTTCTGGTGGTTGGGGCTGGATCTTGTCTCTCTGGTGGGCAGGACCATGTCTGGTGGTGTGTTTTTGGGTGTTTGTGAACTTTTTATGATTTTAGGCAGCCTCTCTGCTAATGGGTGGGTTTGTGTTCCTCTCTTGCTAGTTGTTTGGCATAGGGTGTCCAGCACTGTAGCTTGCTGGTGGTTGAGTGGAGCTGTGTCTTAGTGTTGAGATGGGGATCTCTGGGAGAGCTTTCACTGTTTTATATTACGTGGGGCTGGGAGCTCTCTGGTGGACCAATGTCCTGAACTCTGGTTTCCCACCTCAGAGGCTCAGGCCTGATAGCCGGCCAGAGCACCAAGATCCTGTCAGCCACACGGCTCTGAAGAAAAGGGAGAGAAAGAAAGAGAGAGAGAGGGAGAGAGGGAGAGAGGAAGAGAGGGAGGGAGAGAGGGAGGGAGGGAGGGAGAAAGAAAGAAAGAAAGAAAGGAAAAACAGAGAGAGAGAGAGGAATGAAGGAAGGAAGGATAAAATAAAGTTATTAAAATAGAAAAATATTATTAAAAATAAAAAAATTTAAAAGTAATAAAAAAAAAGAAAGAGAGAAAGAAAGAAGAGAGCAACCAAACCAAGAAACAAATTCTCCAGTGATAACAAATGCTAAAAACTGTACTAAAAGAACCCCCGAAAACAAAAAACGGACAGTCAGAACCCTAGGACAAATGGCAAAAGCAAAGTTATACAGGCAAACTCACACAAAGAAGCATACATGTACACACTCACAAAAAGAGAAAAAGGGAAAAGATATATATATATATATATATATAAATTAAAAAAGGAAGAGAGCAACCAAATCAATAAACAAATCTACCAATGGTAATAAGATTTAAATACTAAACTAAGGTAAACATAAAACCAGAAACAAATTAGATGCAGAAAGCAGACCCCAAGTCTACAGTTGCAACCAAAGTCCACTGCCTCAATTTTGGGATGATTCGTTGTCTATTCAGGTCTTCCACCGTTGCAGGGTACATCAAGTTGACTGTGGCAATCTAATCCGCTGCTCCTGAGGCTGCACAGAGCTATTTCCCTTTCTCTTCTTTGTTCGCACAGCTCCTGGGCTTCAGCTTTGGATTTGGCCCCGCCTCTGCCTGTAGGTCAACTGAGGGCATCTGTTCCCCACCCAGACAAGGCGGGGTGAAAGGAGTGGCTGATTAGGGGGCTCTGGCTCACTCAGGCCAGGGGGAGGGATGGGTATGGAATGCGGGGCAAGCCTGTGGCGGCAGAGTCCAGCGTGATGTTGCAACAGCCTGAGGTGCGCCGTGTGTTCTCCTGGGGAAGTTGGCCCTGGATCACAGGACCTTGGCAGTGGCGGGCTGCACAGGCTCCCGGGAGGGAGGTGTGGATAGTGACCTGTGCTTGCACACAGGCTTCTTGGTGGCGGCAGCAGCAGCCTTAGTGTTTCATGCGCATGTCTGGGGTCCGTGTTGATAGCCGTGGCTCACGCCTGTCTCTGGAGCTCATTTAGGTGGTGCTCTGAATCCCCTCTCCTCACGCACCCTGAAACAATGGCCTTTTGCTACTTAGGCAGGTCCAGAGTTTTTCCCGGACTCCCTCCCGGCTAGCTGTGGCTCACTAGCCCCCGTCAGGCTGTGTTCGCACAGCCAACCCCAGTCCTCTCTCTGGTATCTGACCTCTGAAGCCGGAGCCTCAGCTCCCAGCCCCCTCCCGCCCTGGCAGGTGAACACACAAGCCTCTCGAGCTGGTGAGTGCTGGTCGGCACCGATCCTCTGTGCGGGAATCTCTCCGCTTTGCACTCTACGCCCCTATTGCTGTGCTCTCCTCCGTGGCTCCAAAGCTTTCCTGCCACCACCCCTGTCTCCACCAGTGAAGGGGCTTCATAGTGTGTGGAAACTTTTCCTCCTTCACAGCTCCCTCCCAGTGGCGCAGGTCCCATCCCTATTCTTTCGTCTCTGTTTTTCCTTTTTTCTTTTGTCCTACCCAGGTACGTGGGGAGTTTCTTGCCTTTTGGGAAGTCTGAGGTCTTCTGCCAGCATTCAGTAGGTGTTCTGTAGGAGTTGTTCCACATGTAGATGAAGTTTTGATGTATTTGTGGGGAGGAAGGGGATCTCCACATCTTACTCCTCTGCCATCTTGAAGGCACCCCTCTCCTATCTCTTTTAAGGGTTGTGCTTTCCTGTATGTTTTCTCCTTATTTAGGTTGCTCTTTCTTGTCTCCTTTTCAAAAATCAACTTATGCTTCATAGTACTGTGTACCCCCCAACTTCTTTTCAAGCAGATAAATATTGCCACCCTTTCTCTTTGTCTCTTTGATCATCTGCCTGTCTTAGTCTGTCATTCTCTTTCTTTCTGTGTCACACACACACACACACACACTCTCTCTCTCTTTCTCTCTTTTTCTCCACATATATACCACACGACAAATACGCACATACAACTGATGAACATATTGTTTTAATGTATAGGCAGTATGTTTACATAGAATTTGTCCCTTGCTTTAGGAACTTTGAAACTCACGAAACAAAGAGCAGGAAAGAGAGTCCAGGATTACTTACCCTCATTCTCAGATCTGGCATCTGGACAATCAGGTCATCGTATGCTGAGAATGCCAAGATGCCCAGGACGGCACAAGTGGGAATTCTTTTAGATGTCCTGTTGTTTACTCCTGTCTGTGGTTAGAACTTAGCTCTTTCAATCATTACTTGCCTGTGGATCAAGTGTCCTGTGACTTGTGACAGCTGTGGTGTTGGATGAGATAATGAGGCATTATGTGTAATAATTCAATGGCTGTGTGTCTACATTTTCAATATAGAAAGCTACTTAACTAAAGTCACCTTTTCTATCATTTAAAAATATTTGGATAGCCTAAGATTCACATTTTGCTTTCTACCGGGAGACAATACAGTCAATTTTCACATGTTGTTCTTATTGGTTATTATGAATAATTTATGTCTTTATTCCTGACACTATTTGGCTGTTCTAGAAATAACCAGTGCCACCAGTTAGGACACAAAATCAGTTACTGCTGACTTCCTGTCCTTTCTGTGTTCCTGTCCTGCATGTGTTCATGCAGCAGCAGGGTAGGGCATTTGAAATGCATTTGCTTGAGCACATTTAGATAATGTATGGTAAAGGTGACAGGATTCTTTTTGTGTGTGTGCCAATTTATACATTACCGTCTCTTAAGTGTCAGCTTAAAAATTTCATAAAGCAGTAACACTGATTGAAAATGTTTGTTTAGGGGCTTCGCAGTGGTTGAGAGTCCGCCTGCTGATGCAGGGAACACAGGTTTGTGCCCTGGTCCGGGAAGATCCCACATGCCGCAGAGCGGGTAGGCCCGTGAGCCATGGCCGCTGAGCCTGTGCGTCCGGAGCCTGTGCTCTGCAACGGGAGAGGCCACAACAGTGAGAGGCCTGCGTACCACAAAAAAAAAAAAAAAAAAAGTTTGTTTAGGCTTGTTCAGGACTCTGAGTGCTTACAGCCCCAAATCACATTCTTGTCCTTCTTTAAACCGACAACATTTAAAAGTTTGCTGTAATGGCTCTATCTTATTGTAGTAAACAATAATAAATTTCTTTAGGGCTATATTCTTCTATAAGGCAAATAATGAAAATGTGTAAATATGTAAAAGAATCCAGATCCATGGAACATTTGCAAGTATACATATTTTAAAAATGTTTCAATCGTATTAGTTTCTACATCCTTTGAACATGTTGGAGACATGCATTGTACCTTGTTTTCTTTTCCTCCAAAATGCTTTTTCAGAATTTATGGCATTTTTCTCATCCAGCTGAGGCTCCTGAGAAGTCTTAATTTCTTGTGGAATTTATATCTTACGGACTAATAAAAAGAATTCTTCTGGTGAGCTTTAATTTTACTGTCTACTCTTAATGCATTTATTCATTCTTTCATCTAATAGGATTGAAGCCTTTTAAAAAATCCACCACCAACAAAATGAAACAAAATACATTGGCAGTGGTCATACTGAAGACAGGGAAATCGTTAGGAATCTGTTTCTGTAATAGAAGCGAGGAATGATGAGGATCTGAAAGTTAGCGGCAGTAGGAATGGAGAAAAGAGGTTGGATATGAGGAATATTAAGGGGGTAGAAGCAAAGGGTTGTGGGGTCGGGGAGCAGAGTCAATTCCCAGGTTTTCATCTCAGGCAGCTGGCTGTGGTGTCATTCACTAGGAGAGGAGAAGGAGGATGGATGGAAGCGTATTTATTGGTGATGGTGAGCTCTGTTTGGAATATGGCGAATTGGAGGTTCCTGCAGGACAAACAAGTAGAGAGATGCAGTCCTTGGTTACACATTCAGGTATGACGCCCAGGAGTTGAGTTTGGGCAGGAAACACAGATCTGGGAGTCATCAGTAAGTAGCTGGTAGTTAAAGCTATGCAACCAAACTGAGGGACAAAGAGAAGGACAGGAATGACCCCGCGTGCTCAGTAGTGATGGGGCACATAGAAGAAGAGAAACCAGGAGGGATCCAGAGTGGGGTGGTCAGAGGGGGAGGAGGGTGTGAGAGAACAAGCAGTGTCCAGTGGAGTCAAAGCCTGCAGAAAAGGAAGGGAGGTGGCATAGGAGATGTCTGTGACTTTAGGAACAGAGTTTATTGGTGACTCTGTTGAGGGCAGGTGGTGGAAGCCAGCGGCTCAGTGAATGTGAGGTGGGGGTCTGGGGACCCGGCTTCCAACTAACCTCTGAAGGTCATGAGATGGGTCAACAGGTTTGAGATGGGCTGTTTAGTTTCCAGTGGGAGAGACTTGAGTACATTCTCTGCCCCATGTTCTCCAGGAGTCTATGATGCTGATAGACCGTTTTGGCCACGGTTGCTCAGAAGCAGTCTCAATTCTGCTCCTCTTGTCGGGTGGAAGGCTTTGCTGTTTAGGTCTCTTTCCCAACTCACCAGATGGCTCCCGGCCCTCCCAGCCTCCCTGTCTTGGATGTGCTTCCTGTCCACTGTCACAGGCAAGGGGCTCACTGTGCCCCTGCTGCTGCTGCCCCTGCCACCTGGCAGTCAGGCCTCACCTGTGCCACATTCAGTATCCCCTCTAGAACCATATTTTCTCCTCACCCACTTGTGCCCACGTGGGTCTCAGGACTCTGAGTCCCAGGAAGAGCCCAGCATGGTCCCATAAGTAGCCAGGTGGCCAGTATGACGACAGGTACTCTGGGGTGGGACTTCCCACAACCCAACTGCTGGGCGTCAGGTGCATTACAAGGGTGCCGAGGCATTGACTATGTAGCAGCTGGGGCAGGTGTGGGGAGGTGCTGCCTCAGCCTAGCAGCCCTCTCATTTCCCCAGGGTGTCCCTCAAACCTCTCCATTTCCTTTGTGAGCTGGGCTGTGGGAAGCACTGCCCTGCAGGGCTCCACCTTCAGCACACTGGTTGTCTTTTTGCCAGTCGGCTCTCTGAAGGGTATTTACAACACCTGTCACGACACTCGGGTCTCAGTGATGCCTCTGGCTTCTTTGATTTTCCCTCGCATACTGGGAAGGCCTATTTAACCTCGCCTGGCTTTTGTGTGGGAAGGAACCCTTCTGAGGAAACAGCTACTGAAGAATATCTTCCTAGCCATAACTCAGAGCCCCTCTGCTGTCTTCTCTGCTTCCCTTTTGTTGTTATCTGGATGACAGGGATAATCTGGCCCCTGCCCACATCAAATGCTATCTGGGGCTGGGAACAAGCCTCAAAACATGTTTTAAATCCTTTCTTTCCCTTCATCTCCCCCAAGTCTGCCCACTGTGCACACACTTGACTTGTTTTACACCAGCAGCAATCAATTGTGAGTGACAGTGACCCTCCTGAAGGTAGCTGACTCCGCCCCCACGGGCCAAGACATCACACCTGTGTCTGATTAGACTTCGCATTACCCCGTGTAAACATGCCGTGCGTGAAAGCAGCCTTCTCTTGTGCACTTGCAGGGGAAGCTTTCCAGAACTCTTAATGCGGGGCTCGACTTTGCTCCTGCTGATCTCCTGCCTGGGATGTTTCCCCCTTCCTTGCCACCACTGACTCAGTATAAATCTTGTCTTACAGGGGAGACAGACATCCAGGGAGGGGAGGTCATCCTGGCTTTATTTCCTTGAAGAACCTAACTGTTAAAGGGAGTCTTCTTTGTTAACTGCTTGAGCTGCCATTACAAAGTACCACACACTGTATGGCTTAAACCACAGAGATTTATTTTCTCACACTTGTGAGGGTGCCAGTGAGGCTGGTTTTTCCTGAGGCCTCTCTCCTTGGCTTGCAGATGCCACCTTCTTGCTGTGTCCCCACATGGCCTTTTCTGTGCGTGGAGTGACACAGGTATGGGGAGGGAGGGAGAGAGTTTTCTTTCCCCTCTTATAAGTCCACAAATCCTACTGGATTAAGGTCTACTTTACGACCTCCTTTAACCTTAATTACCTCTTTAAATGTTGCCATCTCCAAATACAGTCACATTGGGGATTAGGGCTTCAGCATACAAATCTTAGGGGAACACAATTCAGTTCATAACATTCTATCTTTAACACACTCTGTTTTTCTGCATTCTCTCTAGTACTTGGGTATTGCATTAATTTCCTATGACTGCTTTAACAAATTACTACAAACTTGGTGGCTTAAAACAACAGTAATTTATTCTCTCACAGATCAAGAGGCCAGAAGTCCAGAATCAGTATCACTGGGTTGAAATCAAGCTGTCAGCGGGACCTCACACCCTCTGAAAGCTCTCAACTCTAAGGCAGAATCTGTTCCTTGTCTCTTCCAGCTTTTGGTGCCTAATAGCATTCCTTGACTTGTGCCCGCATCACACCAGTCTCTGCCCCTGTAGTCGCTTTGTTTCCTCCTCTTCTGTGTATCAGATTTTCCTTTTCCTTTCTCTTATGAGGACAACTGAGATTGCATTTAGGGACAACCTGGATAATCAAGGATAACACCCCATCTCAAGATCATTAATTTACTCATATCTGTAAAGATCCTTATTCCAAATAAGGTAACATTTTCAGGTTCCAGGGACTAGGACCTGATATCTTTGGGGGCCATTATTCAGCCTACCACAGGTATATTGTTCATATACTATCATTTCATATTTTGGTAGTGGAGTCAACCTGTGTAGGGAAGTCTTGTTGGAAGGGCAGGAGACTTAGGGATGTCTTTCTTGGACATGTCCAAGCAGTCTCACACCCCCAAACCATCCTCCAGGCAGCTGGTTCTATCCTTTCCCATGGCCTTCTCCTAGGACCTGAAGGGTGGTCTGGAGGCTGGGAAGCTGAGGAGTCTCCCTGGAGAGAAAATGCTTGGATGATTAGGGGTGGGAAGAAAGAAGAGCATCTTCTATGCATTCCTACTTCATGGCTGGTTAGAGGGGTGGGCACCTCACTCCTGGAAGCCATTTCATTTGCAATACTTTTACTTCTAGTTAGAGTAATCTCCAGGCTGGGTTCTTGGGTAGTAAGACCCTGCTTCCCCTCCTCTTACACAACAGGGCCTGCCCCTCTTCTGTGTTCTCCTGTCATGACATATTTTTTTCCTCTGGATTACTTAAAGCACCTGATCAATTTTCAATGTGCTTATGAAGTCCAGAGAGGCAACTGTTTTGAAAATTAGCAATTTTAATCAATAGTGAAAGCACAACTTTGGTTTTTTATAAAAAAAAAAAAAGAGGAGGGTTACTGCGGAGTGAATTTTCAAAAACAGTGCTTTATTTGGTCACAGGACCCATGGTCCACTACGAGGATGGGAGAACTTTATTGGATGCTAATCTAACATCTAAGATTGTATTCATCTGCTCTTCTTTCTTGCCATTTATGGTGAAAAATCTGAAGCCAGAGCAGCACAAATGTTTTGTCTCTAGTCCCATCCCAATTTCATTTTCTTGCAATGAGAGGAGGGATTAGAAGATAATTAGCAATGTTCTTCCCTGATATGTCCGAACGTTACTGCTTACTCTGAAAAATTCAATATGTAATGTGAATGTTGTTTCAGGCTTTTGAAAGTTTCATGTGTTTCTGGGGGCATTGCTAATGGTTTACCTTAGAATGCAGGAAAACTGTTATAAAGGAGACTTCAGAATAAAAGCATAATACCCTCTAGGAAACCACGTCACTAAAATGCCATTGCTAAGGGGTGGCAAGGGAGAGGCAGAGGGAAGCTTAGACAGTGATTTAGAAATACCAACATTTGGCGTTAAGGCATTAATGCCTCTATGCCTGGTGGCCTGTAGGGCGAATGGAACCATGTCAATCACTGAGAGCTTTATATTATTGTTCTCTTGCACTATCTAATTTACATTGATTCAAAATTAGATTTAATTACAATGTTTGCATTTACTCCTCCGGCACCAAGGACGTCAGCCAACTATAACCTATATTATCACCTCCAGTGAAGGCCTCATTGGTGACAGGTAAATCTTTTAGAAAAACCTGTTTCCTCACCCCCTCTTTTTTGGGGTCCTGGGCAAAATAATGCATTACATGACCTCACTCTTCATGCTTTTCCTGGTCTTGCTTAACTCTCCTTTGTCTCCCTTGCCCCAGTCCAGTTGCTAGAGGCTTGTGCTCCTAGAATAGACATCTGATAAGTGAGTTCATATCCTGTTGTTGATGGCTTTAGGATGCCGATAGCCCTGGGAGTGTTTTAAGGGGACTCCATGCCAAGCATAATGCTTTATCCAAAGGAACCAATCTCCAATGGTAGATATTCTGGCTCTGGGGCAGCTACATAGAGGAGAAATTTTTTTGAGCAGTTTTGTCTTTCCAGGGTCACTCAGATTCTGCCCATTTCGCTTACAAACAAGGCTGCTCATGGGTATGGGGACAACATCCTTTGGAGATTTTAATACACATTTCTGGTGACTCCTATTAAAGATGGAGTTTTCCATGGAAGCAGTACCTCAAGGGTCTCTGTTCAAGACCCAAATGTAATGGAAGGATCTTTCCACTTCTCACTGTGGGCATTTGTGGTGTAAATGCTGGGGACTTCCCGCTGTGCTGAGATGACCATTTTTCTGATGTATCTCGTAGGGTTAAGGGCTTGTGCTAGGAGAGAATTTGGTCTTTCCTGAGGGGTACATGGCCCAGAAGTCACCCCTGGGAAGATGCACGTTCTGAGACAGGAAACCAGGGTTTGGAAGTCCGGACTTCCGTCTCTCTGGGCTTCAGTTTTGTGAATTTGGACTTCAAGGAGCTGGAGAGCACTTCAGGGGCTGTTTGCTTCTACTCCATTTAGTTGGTTTTTCTACTCAGCCCAACTCTTCAGTGACATTTGGACTTTCCTTGCTGTTTTCCAAGGCACTTTCTCCCCTAATCTTGGGGCTGCTCAGTCAGAAATTACAACCCAGCCTGCAAAAAGATGAGTTGAGAGGGAGAGTGAGGAAACTCCCCAGAGGAACTGCTGGTGGGATAGCTGCCCAAGTGTGTTCAGTCCAGGGGCCGGAATATGAACTTGTTTCACCTGGTGCTGTTTCAGGAGAAACTTTGCCCCCTCACTTTTTTTCTTTTTTGTCTATGGCATGGGGGATCCTAGTTCCCCGACCAGGGATCAAACCTGTGCCCCCTGCAGTGAAAGCGTGGAGTCTTAACCACTGGACTGCCAGGGAAGTCCTACCCCTCTCACTTCTTTCATCATAAATGACTTTCCCTGACATCCAACAGCCTCAGTGTCTGCCTTCAGGTTATAGTGCAGGCACTGACTGGCGTGAGCTTTCACAAGTTGGTGGCTTACTGGATACAAATTTCTAACCCTGGGAACCACCTGTTCAGCAGTCTTAGATTCCAGTCTTTTCTTAGTCCATGGGGAGAGACTTCTCAGGCATGGACCCAATCCTTTCAAGCACGGAACTGAGCATTTTCTGTTTCAGTCCCTGTTTCTGAACCATTTTGAGTAGAAACCCTGCTAGGATGTAGTGTAGGCTTTTGTTTGCTCAAAACCTTCTTCATCTTGAGTGTGCCCCTCCCCCTAAAAAAGAAAAAAATCTCACCAGTCCCTCGAGGCCCCATTTGGGTCCTGCTCTTCCATGGAGCCATCCCAGGTCCTTCCTCCCCAGAACTCAAAGTTCTGTTTTCCCAGTGATTTGGCAACAAATCACACACATGCCTGATGACTTACTCCAATAATCATTTAATGATGAGCATGATACCCACTTCACGTATTCAGCCTCATTAATTTTGATGTCTGGCAGACATCTCTGTCTTCACGATGAGTCTCTGAAAATATTAACTCTATTCTGCCTAGTGGCTTTGATTTGGGCAGGTTTCTAAAATCTATCACCTGTGGCAATCTGCTTCCCATGAAGGAAATTTGGCTGACCTTCAAAGGATGAAGATTATTGACCTCCCTTAGAAGCCAATGGAAGTGAATTCACTGTCAGAGTTTTTAAAGTAAAAATGGAAGATAATTAAATGCAGCACAGTAGTTGTAAAACAGATCTCATTGTGTTGTATATCACTTCATAAAATAAGCATATTTCCCATTCTTCAACATGACTTTCTTTGCACCATTTACCACAGAATAATGATTCCCTGACAACTCAAGTAAGAAATTTTTAGGCCTACTTTTTAATAAGCACTTGCTCTAAGGTGAAAATTAAACATTCTCAGACAGAAGCCTGGCTGGATGAAATGGTGTGCCTTCAGAATAAAGCATGTGACGTTCCAGGTATCGTCAGGTGAAACAAACGTGTCTTAAAAATCTACAAGGGAGACCATCTTCTTTAGAAAATAAAAGTATTGCTTAGCCAGAACCAACACATTGAATATGTGTGAGTATAGTTTTGAGTATTTGTGACGTTCTTGAGTCCCATACAGTCAAACAAACCAGAAGGCTACCCGTCTGGGTCAATGGTAGCTTATCACTTGGCATCTGTAAACTTCTTTTATTTTGCTGGATCTGACCCAAAAGTATGGGTGGAGACACAGGGCAGCACCCAATAACCCTATTTATATGGCTTACTGACTTGTGTAAGAAAGAGTTCATTCATTCATATTGTCTGGTGGACTCATTCTAAAGTCTGAGAATTCTCTTTATTAGACCTGCTAAATTTGGGAGTAGGTTGGGAACATAATTTCCAAAGGAGAAACTCTTATTGGAGAGAAACCATCATGTTGACTTGTTCTATTGTGTTGACATATTTCACAGTAAAATTGAGTCTCATCAGGCTCCACATTAAGAGGATCAGAACCATCGCCTAATGTATAACTTTCTTTCCTCTGTTTTACAATATTTATCAAGTTAATTCATGGACTCATGAACTTCCTCCATGCCATGACTTCAAGTGTTTTTGTGGGGACACTTGAGAAAAAATGGTAACTTTCAGTGACATAAAAAAGGAATAGACCGTGACTCTGGAAACCTGAGTTCTCTTATGTTCAGCCAGTTTAGTCATTTGTTTGTGACTCTGAGTCACTGAAATGTGATAACTAATGGTGTTACACTTATGAAGAGCTGAGTACCTTGATATTTTGATCTTTTTCAGTAGGTGATTTTAGGTAGAAATTATCTATCTTATCCTTTGTTAGGCCTCACTGCAAAGGGAAAAGACTACCCACAAGAACCTTGACTGCTATACCAAGGGTCTCTACTTATATAAATTGCATGGTCTCTTTTCTGGTTGTTGGGTCACAGGTGGCTCGCATTCTGAATTTGCAAGTAAAGTGCATCTCGGTAAATTAGGTTAAAAGTGGCAGAACGGTCACAGGCTGAGAACATCAATTCAGCTCTCAGCAGGTGCAAGCTGGAAGAGCCTTTTTGCAGGAGAAAGCTTCCACCAGCTCTGCACCTGCTCCCTAGAGAAGGAACCAAGTATTAGAAGGGCTGCCACAGGAGAAATGACTCAACAATATCGTTCATAAGCCGGATGTGGCTGTGTCCTTTCTAACAGGGGCATGTTTGTTGTCATCTCAATGATATCTAACCTAATGGGAGGGACTGTTTGTGAAAGGGCTCAGAGGAAGTCTAATGGGTAATACCTAAAAGGATGCATTATTGCTTAGATTCTATCAAGCAAACCTGATACTGGCAGAGCTGTTCTCCCTACTCACAGAGGGAGCAGAGGAAATGCACAGATGTTCCTCATCATTTCACCTAACAGTTTAATCTTTTCCTTGAGGTCATGCTGCAGATGAAGAGTAAAATGATAATATGATCAACAAAAGTTAAGATGGGGAATGTGTTGAAAGAGTCTGATTTAAAATGATGAGATACATCAGACTCTTCTTCATTCTCAAGATTTAGAAGAGGCTATTTGGAACTGTGAACTGTAAGTGGGTGTCTCGCAGAAAAAGAACACTGGAAAATTGTGGGACAGAAATACAACCGGGGAATTAAGGCAGGAACTCAGTGCTCTAAGGGAGCTTGTTGCCTCTTTCTACTTCAAGTCATCCTAACTGCGTTTCATCCACAGCTCAGATTATTTCAGCTAACCAGATGATGGAATTGCAGCATCTCCAGACATGGTGAGAATATCACTGAAACGTTTGGATGAGGCAGTCATTTCAGGGATACATTCTTTTTTTTAATATAAATTAATACATTTATTTTTGGCTGCGTTGGGTCTTCATTGCTGCGCACGGGCTTTCTCTAGTTGCGGCAAGCGGGGGCTACTCTTCGTTGTGGTGCATGGGCTTCTCATTGCGGTGGCTTCTCGTTGCAGAGCACGGGCTCTAGGCACATGGGCTTCAGTAGTTGTGGCAGGCGGGCTCAGTAGTTGTGGCTCACGGGCTCTAGAGCGCAGGCTCAGTAGTTGTGGCGCACAGGCTTAGTTGCTCCGCAGCATGTGGGATGTTCCTGGACCAAGACTCGAACCTGTGTCCCCTGCATTGGCAAGTGGATTCTTAACCACTGCACCACCAGGGAAGTCCCAGGGATATATTTCAAGGAGAAATGAAAGTTTTTGCATGCAAGTGTTTGTCTTTGAGGGGGAAGGGGTGTTGACAACAGGACCAGAATCGGTGTGTACATTTCCTGTTCCTGTTTCCTTAACCAACATCCTCAGGACATCTCTGTCTTCTTGGGGGCAAGGTGCTCTGCTGCCCTCTTTTTTGGCCTCCTTAATCTTGTCTGTATGGCACCTGCTGCATGGAAGCATCTATCCTGTAGGGACGGGGCTGGGGTTGCACAAGTTTGCCGTGTTAAAGTAAGGGAGGAGATTCACAGAAATGAGTTTTTGAGAAGTTGGCATCAGTGCTGACTTAAAAAAAAAAATTCTCATCTCACATGTTCATTTTTCCTAAAATTGAGGGGCCTTATTTTTAGAATCTCAAACCTTTGGGCAATAATCAAAATTACTGAGTGGGTGGAAATCACCTCTTACCTTATTTTAAAGGCTCATGTACACTTTACAGAAGCAATTTTTCTAGCCCTGGACTTGAAGAAAATATAATTACTGTCTTATGTTTTTGTTTATTACTATAACCAAGCAAGTTGATTTTAACATTTACTCTTTATTGTGTTGTATGAAGTACCTATGTAATGCAAGTATGTACTGTACTAAAATACCCATATTTCCAAATAACATTATGTGGTGTAGCCCACAGTCTCTGCAGAAGCATTGTGAGTAACCTGTGCCTTTACACTTTACAATCCATTGTTGCCTGATGTGAAACGTATGATAACAGATGAAGAAAAAAAAAATAAAGCTAAGTATGAATACATTTTTCCAAACATACACATACACAGCTTAGAATGGAATCCCAATGGAAAGTCAAGTGACCATATTTGATGTAGTACCTATAAGATGTAGACTCTGCAATAAAGAGCCAAAGGCACATAAAAATATATTTTAACTTTAAAAATAACTTAGTTACAGTAATACTTTGCTTGTGTCTTACCAACATGTAGCTGACAGTCAAAATTTCGCAATATAGATATAATATATAGAGATATATAAGAGCTACAAGCAAATCCCCAAAACCCATAAAGTTGTTCAAATGTGAAAACAGAGAAAAGTTTTAACACTGAAGAATTTGCTATGGTGAGCCCAAACGATATAATATAGAAAAGAGTCTAGAAAAAAGGCGTGGGTGTTAAATAAATTTTGACTTCCTCTTGCTCAGAAAATGCCAGAGTACTGTAAAGGTCCTTAATGTGACTGGCACAGCCCTTCATAAGTAGTGCCAGCCCTGGCCAAGCCAGATTTCTTATGTGTCTGAAAACAAAAAATGTGAGCTGTACATCAGCAATGCCCGCCGAAAATGGGTTCTGACTCACTTCCTCTCTTTGCCAGGATAGGTTTGTTTTTTTTCACTGTTTTTGCAAACAGGGTATACCAGGTAAAAAAATATTTTGTAGGAAAGTTATTTTAGAAAACCCATCACATGACAGCAAGTATAGCCAGCGAAGCTCTTCTCTTTGTGGTTAGTTTTGTTTTGTTTTGTTTTTTGATACCTTTTACCCCAAATGAAAAGAGCCGGCGGTGTCCTGTTACTTATTTTTATCCATGACATTCAGCACCTCATCTAGAAATGAGGGCCCAAGATCGAGCTGCAGGGAGAGGAGGGAACCCGTGAGATCAGAGAGGGACTCCTCTGATTTAGTCTTTTCCTTGACGAGCTCGCACGGGGCGGAATGGTCAAACATATCCTCGGCCGCCCAGTCGGGATACTGTTCGGAGAGGCTGGAGGAGTGGCTGCCCCTGCCCTGGCTGGACTGGGATGCGGACCCGCTGGACCCCCACGAGACGTCCCCCTGGTGGACCGTCCCGTTCTCCAACAGGCTGCTTTCCTCCGGAGCCTTCTCCTCCATGACCGGCTCACAGCTAAGCCGGGGCAGCTTTCCCGGCCCTAAGGACTCCTGTTTGGAACTGAATGTCACCGGTGACAACAAGGGCAACATGAGTGCCTGGGACCCTCCGATGGTTGGGAGGGAGATGGCATTTTTGAGCACCGGAGAGGGCGTTTCTGTGAACATGGAGTCGGAGGTGCTGTTGGCCCGGAAGAACTCGTTATGCCCAGGGAACTGGCCCATGCGCGCTTTCTCCTGGTTTCCAGGTAGAAGCTCATAGTTGCCTTGAAGAAAGGAAATGTCTCCAAAGACATCGTGCTGGCCCTCTTTGCCAATGTGAATGGTGTGGCGGAAGTCTCCAAGGGGAGGGCTGATCATATCTGGAGACAAGATGTCCCTCAGTTTAAATTTCTTTCCTTTCTTGTTATTGGCAGCTTTCAGGTAAATTGGGGTCTTGGCTGGCATTTTGGAGTTTGAGGATGTCGATTTTGCAAAAGGGGAAAAGGGCGACTTTCTTCACAGATGTTATATGTTTCCCAATATCCTTTTTGATAGGAACTGTCACATCATTTTTCTCAAGTAGCTCAGAAGTGGCTCTGAAATGAGATGGAGGTCTAAGAGGCCTTCCTGGACTTACAGCCAAGCAGGGCTTTCTGGAGAGCCGGTTACATCCGCCAGTCCCTTCCACAGCATGGAGAAACCTGGAAGAGAAACCAAAGCAGGTTATAATTAGCTGACCCTTCAGGGATCACTTGGGCTTGACTTTTTCACTTTTTCAAGAGCCTGTAAATAATGGCAGGACCAGTTCCCATCTGAAGCCAAACTTTATTTTGTTTCTCTCCATTAAGCAGGATAAAAACTTTGATCTTAACAAGGGTCCACTAATCTTAGTCTTACTTCAGGGGAAAAAAGAAAAAAGGGAGATAAAGAGAGATTAAAAAAACCAAACATATGACATCAGCACTTTTTAAACATGGTCATGGACACAATTTTCTGGATACGTCTGAGATTTTAGTCCTTTTCCTCTGTTATAAGAACTGCTCTCAGCACATGAGCAGAGTGATTTCAGCTCCTTAGACACAACTGAATTTGTTTTAAAATATATTTTCTCTATTGCATTGGCGTTCACACTAGCAAGACGAAGAATATTTTGTTGTTGATTGACTTCTTTATATAAATAAAAATGCAATACAATGAAGTCCTATAAGGAAAGGAACTGGAAATATCATTTACTAAGTGACAGTGAAGCTAGTATCCAACAAAATCTCAGTGAAAATGCATTCTTACAGTTGAGAAAACTGAGATTCGGAAGTCAAAAAAAAGGAACACCCTTTCTCAGTAACATAAAGCCACTATGGAAGTTGGAGCTGGAATCAAGTTGTGGCAGAGAGAACGGGGCTGTCAAAAATTTCAGGATTTTAACCTAAATGGGAAAAGAATTTGAAAAAGAATAGATACATATATATGTATAACTGAATCACTTTGCTGTACACCTGAAACTAACACAACATTGTTTATCAACTATACTCCAATATAAAATAAAATAAACAGATTGTGAAAAGCAAAAAATAAATTCAGGATTTGGCGACATTCTGAAATGGAAGGAAAAGAACAAAACTGCTTCTTTTTCAAAGAGAAAAGTGTGATCATACATAATAGGTTGGGTCTTCACTTGAGAATACTTTAGAAACATTTGCTGATAAGCTTGTATCCTTTCCCTGTGGTAGGCAGGGTTCCAAGTAAGTGGCCGCCTGGTGTTAATGCCTTTGTGGGTAGAACCTGCGAGTTGCTTCTAAACAAGGTGATGAGATGTCACAGCCCTGATTAGGTTACATTATAAAAGATTCCGTCTTAGCAGACTGGAGGGAGGCTCCCTTTACTGGTTTTGAAAAAGTAAGCCACTGAGAGAGGGCATATGGAAATGAATTCTGCCAGCAACCTGGGGGAACCTGGAAGTGGATCTTTTCCCAGTTGAGCCTCCGATGAGACCATAACTCCGACCCCTAGTTTACAGCCTGATGAGACTATGCATCTAAGCCCTGCCTGGACCTCTGACCTGCAGACACTGTGAGACAGAACACAGGTAGGGCTGTAAGCCACTATGTTTGTAATTTGTTACCCACGTAGAAAGCTAACACACTCTCCCTGCACATGCTATATGACACAATTAGAAGTGATGGGCTACAAGAAGGTTTGAGGCTCTCGTTTTACAGATGAGAACCTCTTCATCTCTTGAAAATAATCCTCCAACTCTTCAGTCACATCAGCTGACATAGAGAAGCTAAACCCTTCGCCACTGTGGGAATTCCTAAAATGGCTCTGCTGTGACCTCTCCCATTGGGCTCTCCTCCCCCTGGCCGCAGAGCAAATAAATAAGTAAATACTCCGAGGGCTGGGTTAGATGGTGGCTTGAGAGCCACATTTGCTTTGTAGCAGCTGGAGGCCGTCTATATCTGCCCCATATTTTTTTCCTTTCAGCAACAGTTTTAAATTCATTTGCCTGTGGCAGATGGTGAGGACTCTGCTCCAGCCAGGTAACAAGTAGCTCTGTTTGGGAAGTGGCAGGCACCCAGGCCTAAGGAGGCAGAGAAGGATGAGCTGGAGAGACCACCCCTACCCTGGCTCTGGGAATGGGGAGGAGGCCAAGGTGGCATGAGGGTTTGCACCCAGTGCAGGCTACCCTGGAAGTTGCCAGATACGACCACACACTCCCCGGAGGTGCCTGGTGGGTTGGCCTTCCCACTTCAGATTAGGAAGGCACAGAGATACCATGTTACTAAAAGAGATGCTTGATACCAAGTGAGTAGATGGGGAACCCTAGCATGGGAAGACATGCTTGTGAGTCTGACATTCTCATAGTTTTAACTCTAATTTGGGTCTTGTAATAGTAACAGAAGTGGAAGCCCTGGGTCTTCGTGCTAAAACATCAATGTCCTTCCCCTCTAAGTGCACAACAGCCCAGGGCCCCTGCCACCCAGGGTGCCTGGTGTCGCCTCCCTGCCCCTCTAGGCACAGTATGATGACCACCTGCAGAAGCAGCTAGGGCGCTGGGCCTGCAGAAGGTGGGGGCAGCCCCGAAGAACAGCTGCCCACTGGAGCTGTGTCCTCAGTGCACAAGGCCAGGAGGGCAGCTGCCATGGAAAGATACAGTGTGTCCACTGCAACTCCAAGGCATGTGAGGGCTGCATGTGGTCAGCTGGTGGAGCCAGGGTTATGCAAGGCCAGAACCAAGGCATGGCATTCATTTCAGATTCTTTAGAAAAACAAAAATAGCACAAAGATGCAGCTAGAGTGCTTCTCTGCTCCTCTGACTGGATCACTCACATTCACCCTTTACCTGTACAGCAACTGGGGATATTGGGGAGCAAAAGTGAGGAGAAAAGGTAGAGGGTATGCCTGCTACACTTGGAAGGCCCAGTCCTCAGTCCCTGCCTGGCCACAGCCATGGCCATGGACCCTGCAGGCCCCTCAGCAGAGGCTTGCTCGACCTGGTAGAAGCTGGGTTTTATGTCAGTGGAGTGGATGCAAAGGTGGGAGACAAGCAACAAAAAAACAAAGAAAAAAGTAAGAAAAGGGTTGGTGAGCAGAGGCTAGATAAGCTGCAGGCAGTAGATTATCAGGAGTGGGAAAAGAAAGGAGATACCTTAAAAGGCATTTTTCTTTCTTTCTACAAATATTTATATAGTATTTACTGCATGACAGGGATGGAGGCTTCTAGGACTTTGGAAACAGTAATTTGTATTGAATTTCTATTGTGTGCCAGGGCTAGGAGCCCTCCAATTCATTGGAAGTTAAGGGAATTTGGTGCAAAAATGTCAGTTTTACAACTTTAGACAAGTTGATGTTTGTGACATGGTGCTGGGAAAATATCTGAGAGCTCTGACCCATCCATCTATCTTATCTGTTATCTTTCCTCCTCCAGCTCAGGGGCAACCATGCTTGATCCTGGGAGAGACAATCCAATACCCTGACTGCTTCCTCCCCTCCTTTCTGCTTTCTGAATGTTCTGGGCTCCTTGGCTTATCAGTCAGTGGACAGCCATGCCCCAGGCTGACTGCTCAACAACTTCTATGCTGTTGCTAAAGCAGGAAACTGCAGGGTGGTTTCTTCACTGGGAACAAAGTGCCTGGTCCTGGAGAGGGTATGTGTGCATCTCCTGGGAACCACCAACGTGTCATATGACAAGAAATGTTTATTGAGAACGCCTCTATGTGCTAGGCACTGTTCCAACCTTTGGTGTGTTCTAGCTCACTCACAAGAACACATGTTAACACCCCCATTTTACTGACGAAGCATCGAGGCACAGGCTTTGCCAAGGCCGCACAGCTACTAGGCACTAAGCCAAGTGGCTGGGCATGGGCTCCAGACATGGGGGTCTTGCCATTTAAGGAGCACACTCCCTGGGAAGTAAGTCAGCTCCCAAATGATGAAGGGGGTTCCTTCCAAAGCCTCTTTAAGATACAAATATGTGATAACACGATGGGCTGATAAGAGTGGGGAAGCATGCACAGGTCTAACCTCAGTGGAATGCAGTATCTATGAAAACTACAAATCACATTCCTTAGGCCCCGGAATTCCACTTACAGAGATTTATCCAATTTACGTATATGGGAAATAAGGAAATAATACATATACAGTGTTGTCGGTCCAGCATAGTTTATAACAGCCAAGAGTTGGAAACAACTGAGAATTCCCTGGTAGTCCAGTGGTTAGGACATGGAGCTTTCACTGCTAGGGGCCCGGGTTCAATCCCTGGTCGGGGAACTAAGATTCCACAAGCTATGCGGTGCGGCCAAAAAAAAAAAAAATGGAAACAACCTAACTGTCCACCTTTAGAGGACTGTTTATACAAATTAAGGTGCATCTGTACAAATGAATATTACACAGGCCTAGAAAAGGATGAAGCAGCTCTTTATATGCTGATATAGAAAGAACTTCAAAGACCTATATCTTCAAAGGAAAAAAAAACAGAGGTGCAAAAGTGTGTAGATAACATCTGTACTGGCTAGTATGTAGATAAGCTTTCTCTGGAAGCATACACAGGAAATAATGGTGAGGTGCCCACGGGGAGAGGAAGTAGATGGAAGGGGCTAAGGGTGGAAGAGAAACTTTTCACTGTACATCCTTTCATGATTTTGGATTTCTGAACTACGTGCATGAATTAGCTATTTAAAAAAAATAAGTACGAGGGTTGTTTCGGGCTCAGATTGCACTTTCCTGCAGAGACAATTTTATACGTAGGTCCTAAAAAGTCTACCGAACCCATAAGTCACTGATCATAATGCAAAAAATATTATGGGAAAGTGGGTTCAAAAGCCAAAATCTTAAGGCAGAAGGCCTCACGAGAGGGCTGAGCCTCATCTCACCTGAGCTTGTCAAAGGGACAGATCATTCCTTTCTGTGATGATCAGGCCTTCACCAAAGAGGCTCCACTAGTCTGTATTTGTAGGATGGAAAAGGTCTCAGAAGAGGTTTTTCGTCAGAAGGAAATGAGAAGAGGGAAGAGACCCAGGATGCTGGGGAAGGTGTGGGTGGCAGGGTACCCATGTGGAGGGAAGCACAGGCAGGTGGAGGTACTGGGGCTCAGGGGTATAGCTCCTTCTCTGAGAGGTGGTGGTGATGCAGATGAGCAGCATTTTATGATGGAATGGTCCTAAAGGCCACAACACGAAATCCCGTCCCTCCTCACCATTTTCTGAAAAGGAGACTTGGGCTCCTGGAGGCTGCTGGTGGCTGACCCACGTAGTAGCAGACAGAGCAAGGGATGAATCAGAGGGAGAGCCTGAGTCAGGTGGACACCCAGGAGGAGGAAGCGGGAGAAGAAGACAGGAAGAGCTAAACCAAAAGAGCTTACAGGCCTGACTAGAACTGGAGAGCCAGCCCTCCTGGGTGTTCCATGATCCAAATGAAGAGCATTTCCAGCCTTTGCGTATCGGTCAGGACTCTACCACCATCAACAACTCTCCACACTTGGGACTCTCCTGCTCTCCAGCTTTCCTACATTGCCATCATTCCTCCACTCCCACTGTCTTGGAAAGAGGAAGGAAGAAAGGGAGGAAGGGATGAAGGACTGGAGGGAGAAAAGAAAGAAAGAAAGAAAAAGAGAGAGAAAAAGAAACCATCCTATGTGTAGACCTTTCTCAGAACGCTGCCCTTGACCCTGAAATCTGAACTCTCCAAGATTGCTGATTCCGTTCTCCGGAAGTTCTTAGATCACTGTTTGCTCCTTTTCCCCCGCTTAGATGACATTTGAGGTAATATTCATCTTGGAAATTATAGATTCCTCTGAAAACAAAGGTTCCAGCTCCTGGGCACTGGAGAGGAGAGATTGGCCAACAAAAGGGTTCAACTCCCCAGTCAGTCGCCTGTCACCGTCTATCAAGGTTAGAGAGGATTTCCGGCAGATGTGTGGGCGAGAAGTCCAGCTGCAAAGGCACAGACCCCCACTCACAGGAACTTGTGAGAAGCTCAAGGGTTCCAAGACACAAAAGGACTCAGGAGGAAGTTGAAGGCATGGTTTTGATAAGAAAGGCAGTGTCAGGTGGTCATTCCTGTACCAGGCCAGACAATTCCAGTTTCTTACATGTGACTGATTTAAGCATAAGTGACAGTGCTAACAAGAGAAATCAACACAGAAATAATAATTCAATGAAGAAAAAAACTGAAGTGGCCACCCTTCCCTTCATTTCCTTATCATCCTTTTGGTAAAGAGAATGATGCTGAAAAGACCAAAACAGGGCAGCAGCCAGGAGGTGGGGGAGAAAAGCAAAGGTTTATGAAAAAGTCACACACTCAAAAATCAGTCCCTGGATGACCAGAGTTGACAGTACTGGCAACTCACAGGGCTCTGAAAAGAACAAAGGGGTTGAGATTTTTAAAAATTCCATTTATTTTAAGAAAGGAATGTTTGGTTTGTCTACTAATTGTTTTTAGATTAATTCTTAGGGGACAGAGAGGATAAAAAGGTTCTTGCATCCTGCACAATAGGTTGCAATGTTAATCTAAAACACGTATGCATAAAAACAGGGCAGGTGCGGGGGGAGGCATGTGTGTGTGTGGCTGTCCTGGGGGACCTGTGGGCCTTTTCCTTTCTTCAGCTTGCAGGAAGTGAGTCTGCACTGGACTTCCCCTTTCTTGCTTAGTTGTCACGTCCTTCCAAGACCCCCTAACTTCCTATCACTTTTCGCTTTGTCTCAGTGTTGAATCAGCATGCCCTTCTTCCTAGCACCCAGATGCAGCACTGTTGCACCATCTGGGCCCCAAGCAAAAATACTTGGTTATTCCTCCTTTGTGCCTGAGGCAACAGTCCCAGGGAAGGATGGTGGCATGGCCAAGAACCCGCCACCCCTTACACCCACAACCATCTCTGGGGTATTGCTCTCCGTTGCCAACATAGGGAAGTCAATTCCACTGCGATGAGCCCTGGAAAAGTGTATTTCACCCTGGGCTTCACACTTTAAAGGGATAAAGGTGACCTGGAACATGTTCCTACAGGTTCCCAGGAGTCCAATAGGGAGACAAAGGGACTCCGTCAGGACACGTGAGAAGGTGAGGCGGAGCAGCTTAAAGAAAACTCAAATACTGAGGGAAAATGAATCTTCAGGGATCTGAAGGATTCACTGAACTGTAGTGGAAAAGGGATTAACTTGTTCAGTATGAGAGGCTCTAGGGCTACAAAAGCAGGAGCTACAGGGAAACAGCTTTTGGATCCTCTAAGGGAGAACCCAGGGTTCTGGCAAGATGGAATGGGTTGCTGTGGGAACAGGGCAGTGTACCGGGCATGCATGGAGGATGTCACCGGGCAGCAGCCTTGCCCCTGAGCATCTGAGATGTGCACAGTGGGTGGGGTCTCGTCCCTATTCATTTTGAGTCTCCCACAGGGGAAAACTATCACTGCTCATTTCCTTATGGCTCCACATCACACTCACCCATAAAAAACACAGACTTTTCCTAGAAGACTTTCCATTTGAAGACAGCAGTTATTACTAATATAGGGATGACCAGACAACCTTCTGTATCAGAAATACTACTATTATGACGATGAGGGCACTCATGCCAATCCTTTTGCAAACCTCTGTAGGAGTGTGTCTCTGGATCAAAGTATTTTAAAATTCAAGGAGAAAAAAAAATCATACTACTAGAGATCCAACATTGAACTTACATGAAAATCTAAGACAGAAATAAATGTAACCAGAGAATACCCTGGTAAATGGCATCCTGAAGGGATGCTTTTCATATTTTTATCTGTTTTACTCCACCCACGAGAAGATAAAAAGATGCCTTTTCTATTTTTAGATTCTTATCCTCTCCCCATATTATCTGAACTGAGGACATAGCTATATGCTGCAAGGCTATAAAACGCCATTAGCTTAGTTCCCAGCCGCCTGGCTGTCATGCAAATGAACTTATAGCCAGACTGAGTGGACTATTTTATAGACCCACTCAAAGTCTATGCTACATCTCAACCCGCAATTATTTATAAAGGGACTTCTCGTTTATGATTCAGCTACAGCTTGTATTTATTTTTCTTTTACAACCCTGATTATATAGAGACCCACAAATACCATATGGGAGACTCACTGCTAATGTGCATACACTTCTCACATTTATAGGATCTAATTGTACTGTTTGAAAGGGTTTTTAGAAGCAAAATTGGAAGACAGAGCATCCACCTCAAAGTACCAACCCTGCACTTTTGAAGAGAGGCCATTTCAACCTTTCTCCCTATTAAAATGAGTTATTGAGGAGGACTCAAGACGGATGTGGAGCCCTGGCAGTTATAACGAGGCAGGAGAAGGGCCTGGCTCATTTACCATGACGAGTTTTACAAGGGACTCAGCCTCAGGGCTGGGCAGAAGGACCAAGGCAGAGGCGCTAGCTGGTGGATATGAATCAAATAAGACCATTCCTGTGAACTGCTCCCATGCTTCTAGAACTAATGGATCTGACCTGGTTTGTGAAGCTGCAAGGACAATATCAATACAGGATGAGAATCTCACCCTGAAGTTGTCAGCAACATTCAGCCGGGAATTGGCTCAAATCTGAAAACTCAGCTCAAATCAAATAACTTGTAAAGTTGCTTAGCTGCTCACCAAAAAAATAAAAAGAAAAAAAACCCTAATATTTAAGTCAGTAATTATTCTATGAAAACTCCAACTATGGCAATAGGAATATCAAGTGATCCAAACAGGTTTGACAGGTGTCCAGAAATTCAGACTATGGTCACTTGACTCATACTACATATGGTATGGTGTTCTTCATCCTTTGTCTTCAGAGCACATGTAATTTAGGTCTCTTGACTACTCTTCCTTCCCTAACAGGATGAAGGGACAGATAGGGATTTCCATGCCGTCCTCCCATCCTGCTAGGGCCCTTGACAATCATCCACACTCGTTGCAGGGGCTCCTCTGCATCACACCAACACTGGGTATGTTTGGAACCTGGCAGTGGCCAGTGCATTCTCTACCTACTTCCACGGCAAACCCCACTGTGTTATAAACATGGAGGAGCCAGGATTTCAGCTATGGCTGGACTCCACAGTCTGTGCTTTTAACCACTGCTGATTTGATAACTAACGTGACTGCCGTGGAAGTGGGTTGAGAATGGGAGTGTCTATTCCAGGCTATCTGTCTTGAAGTCTGACAGCACCAAGAGGAAATGATACACTATGATCTCAACATCAGTGAGAGGCAGAGATGATAACCTGACCTTGTCATTAACTAAGAATGAATAAAATGGTCCCAGATACCAGCCTTTCCAACTCACTAGGAATTTTCAGTATTTTTGCCCTTGTCAAAGAATCTCAAAAGGGATTTGACTTCATGTGAAATAAAAGCCATGAGATTAAAATTTTGAGGTAATAAAAGCCCCTGAGTCTCAAGGAGAAAAAAAAATATCCTGTTCTTAGAAAAAAGCGTTAAGTGCTGGTAATTATTTTCCCAGAGGAAACACGTGCATCGTGGCCATGCATCGGGGCGCCTTGTACACCCACAAGGCTTTCGCCGGGACAATGGCTCCGTTCCCTTGCTATTGACACGTGACTTCCCTCCTGACTTTCTGAAACTAAGAAACCTGTGTTCCTTACGTGAATTGTCCTCCCACCTCTTTACCATCAACCATTATTCATAACATCCTCCAAGACCTGCTTCAGTCACTTCCTTCCTGGAGAAATTCTTAAACTCACCTCACGCAATCCAGGCTCATTACTGCCTTGCTTGGAGGTTTTCTTAGGGCTCCTAAAGAGCTTATATTTGTTTTCTTTCCTGTTCTCTTGTGATTTTGGGTCTGATATCTTCTGGTAGGTAGTAAGCTCAATAAGAATAAGGTAGGCAAAGGTGCTATAAAAAAGGAGCCGCTGTTGTTAACAGTCTCTTCTTTATGCTGGATCACTTACAGAGCCTCCTCTTGGGCTGCAAACACAAGAGGCCCTTAAATTTTATTGAATAAGCCCTTTTAGTTTTCCCTATGCCCATCCCTTAGATCAAGGGTCTGCAAATTATGGTAGGTGGGTCAAATCCAACCCTGTGTCTGTTTTTGTAAATAAAGTTTTATTGGAACACACCAGTGCTCATTTTTTAATGTACTACCTTCAGCTCAGTAGTTCTCAACTGAGGGTGATTCTGTCCCATCCCCCCCACCCCCACCCCCGCAGGTGACATTTGGCAATGTCTAGACATATTTTTGATTCTCATGACTGGGGGTGGTGGCATCTACTGGCATCTAGTAGACAGAGGTCAGAGGCACGGCTAAATGAACATTCTATGACGCACAGGACACTGCCCCCACAACAAAGAATTTTCCGGCCCCCGTTCCCTGTAGTGCTGAGGGCTGGAAACTGGTAGAGCTGCTTTCAAATGACAAGGTCAGAGTTGAGTCGCTGTGATAGGCTGTATGTGGCCATCGAAACCTAAAACACTAAACTGACGCTTTATGGGAAAAGTTTGAACCTCTGCCTTAGACGTTGGCATTTTCACGGGGTTGGATGGTGGTTGTCCATGGCCCAGCCCTTAACAATCTTCCAGCAATCACACCCCTGTCCTTGGCCTCAACTACCTCTAATGCTAACTTCCAAATCTGTGTCTTCAGCCCATACATAACTTAGTCTAGACCAGTGCTACTCAAAGTGGATCTATGGACTAGGCCAGTCCATGATGAGATAAGGAAAGAAATTGAAAGTAAGCTTCTAGAAACTTTATGACATAATCAAGCATGCGGATCTGTGGATTTTTCTTATTGGTCAGACTCTTGGCAAGTTTGGGAGCTGTGTATGATCAGGTCTGAGTGGAAACTGGGTGTGGTCCAAGCAGCTACTCATTGTGCCAGGTATCCTATACAATCCATTGGAAATTGAAACAAAGAAACAAAACACTAAAAAACACTGGTCCTTCATAGAAAGAAGCACTGGACTTTTCTCCCCTAGTCTTTCATACCTTTCTCTGTTGCTTCCTTCAGGTACTTCCCGTTCAGCTTACCCCTGATGGAATTTGCCATCTTTCCTCCTCTTGCCAGCCCTCAGCATAGGCCTCCTGTACTTTTCCCTCTCAGTAAATGGCAGGAAGTCACCCAAATCCAAAACCCAGCTGTCACCCCCGACTCCTCGCCCTGCCTCATTCTCCACATCAAGTCCTATTACTTGTCTCCTCTTGTCCATCCTACTGCCTCATGCCTCAGCCTCACTTGTAGCTTTCACGATCTCTTGCACAAGGGCATTTGTCTTCCCACCTGTCTCCTTGCCTTCAACCTCATCTTCCACTTTATGTTTCAGTCTCTATCAGAATGCACCATCTAGAATGCTCCCTTAACCTTGAGTGGCAGGCCCACCCTTACAGCCTGGAGATAAGATAGCCTGTGAGGCCCACTTTAGCAATCAGGGTCTCGCCCAACCCTGCAGCTACATGTCCAGCCAGTCCTCAAGGCCTATACTACCCTTTTATACCTCAAACCCACCAACTCTCACACTATACTGCAATTACTAATGTCTACTCCACTAGGCTGCCTTCTCTTGGGAACAGACTATATTTAATTCATGGCTGGTACTGAACAAATGTTTGTTAAATGAACAAATGAGAAAGTTTGAGATTGCCTTGACATCTTTCCTCTTCAACCCTGCCTGCCCTGCTGAAGATGCAATCTGAGTCTTTCTGTGACTCCTACAGGAAAATAAATTTAAAACACCATCTAGCAAGGAGCTGTCATCTATTTTCTTGTGGCAAAGGGTTTCTTTCTTTTCCTTTCTCTATCCGTGCAGGGTTAGAATTTAACAGCTTATCAATGTGAGCCACAGTAATTCTACAGACTCATACAGATCGTTGAGATTAAGGCAAAAAATATTTGTTGACATGCTATTTCAAAGGGAAAAGACTTCCATCCATGACTGCCATGTGCAAATAGAGTCTTAGAGAGACAGGCAAGACTCTAGAAAGATCTGACAATACATTTCCCGGAATGCAGACTTACTAGTTACATTTAAACCAATCTTAAAGAATGAGGCCCAGGAGAAACAATGAGCTTGCTCGCCTGACCTCTCCTTTCAAAAGGAAATGGATTAAGGGGAAACTTGGATTATTTAGCCCAAGATATACAAGGGAACCTGCAAGAAACTGTATAATGAACATTCTACAGAAAAAGATTGTTTTAATATCAGTGTATAACTAGCACAGATCAAGTACTTAAAAAAAAAACCCACCTATTAAATGAATGAACACATGGGCAAGCAAAACAGTAGACAGAGCTCTCACTGCTATTCTAGGCCTTAGGGGAGGAAAGAACTGGGTGAAACGTTGAGCCAGCCCTATAGGATTCTTTTACAACTCCAGACCATATGGGGGCCAGTTACCTCCTGTGTAAATGGGATAATCACCCCAAACCCGTCTATCTCTCAGGTGATTATAAGAGCTGAGTGTGAAAATCTTCATAGAGTGCTATGCAAGCACAAAGCATCTTTATCCCAAATGAAAAAGCAGAACATCTACTGAAATACAGTGCTAAGGAGGGGAACCATTCTAATTACCAAAATAACCATATCCATTTTCTCCTTAAAATGTCTCTGGCAGTCACCAATATATGATTGCAGATGGGGCTAAAATGATTTGTGTCTGCCCTGTGAACAACTGGAATTCTTACCTCCAGCTTAATTAGAGAATAATTCTGTCAGCAGGACACGGAGCTAACTTCTTTACATGTACATGTATCCTTTATCGCCAAGGGTAATTCCTCCAGCCTTGAGAACAAATGGGACTCCTCTGGGTCAGGAAAATTACAGCCAATGATTGGTCAGATGAAGAAAAATTTAAAGGCATACAGTTATTTTCTTTAAATATTTGGTGAGCTGTCAGGTGAGAGGGAATCAGTACCATTCGAAGAAAAGAATTAGGTGTGTGATTAAGGTTCAAGGAGAGGCCAGGTGGGGCTGGATGGGAAGAAGTCTAACCAACTTGAGTTAATCAGCGTAAAGAATGGGAAAGGCCCATCAAAGGAAGTTTTCCAGCTGAGCCTGAGACTGTGGTAGGAATTCCAGAGGGGAGGGAGAGCATTCCTGCACTGGGAGAGGAGTTTGGGGAGACACCCGCTAGTCTGTGTTCCTCATTTCAAGTAGCAGCCCCCGGTATGTGCACATAAGCTTCATGTACACACAGACAGGTAATAGAATCATAGATTTGTGTTTGAGATTTATTTATACTTAATAAAGAAAACGGATGTTAGAGTTCTAGCTTCTAGGGAATTTTAAGAAAAAAACAATGCTTTTTAGTGAAGTTAAGACTATCCTTAGAATAAAAATACTTTTTACTAGTTTATAAAATTTTCATTATCTTTTCTCATTTTCCTGATATTAAGGGTACAAAGCAATGCCAATGACTTTCTCTGAGAGCCTCAGCTTGCTCATCTGTAGAGTGGAGATAGTAACGGTGTCTTCTTAGCAGGAGACCACACATACAAAGTAGAAACAGTTGCTAGTGTACAGCAAATTCAGGTTTGCTTTTGGAACTTTTATTTCCCCCCAATGTTTCTGATCTGCTGTTGGCTGAGTCTGCAGATGCAGAACCCACGGATACAGACAGCCAACTGTATAATTCCTCATTCTACGAAAAAAATGGAATTGGGAAAAAGTCACTGTTTTACTCCCCATACTGCCCCTGAGATATGTCCGGCAGTGGCACTACCTGCCCTGTCAGGTGAGCCCACAGCTTAAGGGCTTAAGAGGAATACAGAACAAAATCCACCCACGAGCGTAAACTTCTACTAAAACTTATGTAAGGCCAAAAATCAACATTAGTTTGGAAAACATTTCACTCTGAAGTCATCTGAGAGCAGGAAAAGAGTTTCCAGTTTGGTGCAATGCCGTGCACAGTGGGACATGTGGCTTGAGCTGATTCATTCAGCGAGCAGCAGGCTTTAGAGAGAGCCTTCCATATGACTTCATCCAGTCCCTGGCTAGTCATTCACCTTCCACAATGTCCATTCAACAACGAACATCTAATAAGGACCTACTGAGTGCCAGGCACTATTCTAGGAACCGAGGCTACAGCAATGATGTGCTCACAGAGCCTACGTCCCAGCATGGAGACAGATGATCAGTGAGCACACCAATGATGAGTGGCTCATGCAGGCATGGCTGAGAGGTCTAGGTGAGCATTAGGAAACAACAACGCTCATCCTTCCAGCACCGGGACTGCCCAGTCTGTGCTGTAAGTGGACACACGGTACCGAGCCACCACAGTCACACCTGGGCAGGAGAAAGCTTCAATGGAGGTTGGAACAGCCCGGCCGAGAAGACTTTGAGGAAGTTCTGGTGGTGGCCTGACTTTCAGAGTACCTTGGATGATCATTATCACCAAAACCAAAGGATTGGAGGAACCTCCTTTTGAATTTGAACATTTGGTAGCCTGGGAAGGAATAATTTTACTATGGTCAGACTTAAGCTTGGGTAACTGAAAAGGATTTCTGGCTTAACAATGCTAAGAGAAGATAACACAGGTAGGACTAGATTGTCCATTTTTTCATTAAGTCCTATTGTAAAAAAGATGAATGCCAAGCTAAACTAGGTTCAGTCCCTACTCTCAAAAGAGCCAGTAGTCTAGGCAGCCACAAGGGTCAACAAATGATCATTTAAACACAATCAGTGTTAAAATAGGAGAAGGTACAAGACACTATGGAAAATGCCTCAGATACAAGGAAAAACCAAACACAAAAAAACAGAATCACAGCTGTTTAGAGCCAGGAGAGAGCTTGGAGAACTTCTACCAGCTTCCTCTGCACCCCCATCCTTCCCCTTGTACATCTTCCCAGACAGAACTTACCCAGAGATGGGCAAGGATTCACCTTGTGACATAGCTGGCCAGTCAAGGGCTTACCCCCGTCTCCTGCTGTGTTAAAAATCAATGTTACGTGTCTGAACTGCTCCTTGGCCAAAAAAAAAAAGTTAAAAAAATAAATAAAAAGGGAAAGAATTCACATATATTCTGAAATGGCAAAGCCACATTTTACCTAAAAATGACTTTACTTGTTTAAAAAGTTGTGTGTAGCCTAAATGATTATAATGGATTTGAACAGAACGGGTCTTTTTCAACTAAACACACAGTCATCTATCATTGGCATGATGCGTCTACAAATATGACCTTCAAGTTGTCACCAGAACATGACGGATTCCCAAATGTGTAAGCTGTCTAAATAGAGGCCTGACTTTGAAGTTCTCTGCCCTCCACGTTGGCTTGGGCTGCCCTGCCCGGATTTGCACTAGGTCTGTTTTTTAACACAGGGTTTTACATATTAGTATAGTAGTAAGACTGCTATGCTAATAGGTGTCACTGATCCTGGCTCACTGGATTCTAGAGCTAGAGATGATCGGAAATCATCTAGAACCAAAACCTTCATCTTAGAGATGAGAATAAGACCCCAAGAGGTCACAGCTCCACAACCTGGGTCAGAGCTAAGACCAGAACCTATGTTTTCTGATCTCCAGTCCCTCTGTGATTGTCTCCACTTAATTCTGCATGAGTTTTATCAAATAGAATGGCGGGGTGTTTGCTAGCATCTTCTAGAGCGTTCCTGTGTCTCTGGCCCTGTACACCCTGCGGTTCTCTAAAAGGTTCTTGAGTTCCTTCAGCTCTGTAGGGCAGGCTACAGCGGGTAGTGTCTGCCTCTGGCTTGATGGTTCCCAAAGTGTTTCTTGCTAGACTAGTCCTGGCAGCTGCTCTGTGGGCAAAATGATTTGATAGACACTATCTCCGTGTGGAGATTCACTGTACCAGCGACATTCAATGCTCTGAAAAGTCCTGCAGGGAGGGACCTTCATCAGACTGGTTTCCCAAAGAATCCTCTTCTGATGCTATTCCTGTCTCAGAGTTCACATGAGGTGGTGCTGTATTAGCTAACTGCAGGTGTGTGATCTCTGTAACACTCTTAACAAAGAATCAAAGGCTAGAAGGTTAATGATGACTTTCTCAAATATGCAAATAAAACCCAAACCACGGAAAATCCAGGTTTTAAAAAATTTAAAATTTGAGGTTCAAGCATTCTACTATTAATTCATGACTTGATCAAGAAAATACTAATTTGAACTCATCAGCCCTTAAACTCATCAGTTTTCTTGGCTATTCAGACATAGCAAACTTTCTAATATCAATATGGTTTGTATTATAAAACTGTATGCTTTAATTTAAAAAACTGCTCTTCCACCAGAGGTACTGTCAAACTCAGTCATCACTATGAGACTGGGTGAACCCGGGCACTCAAGAAGTACAATAAGGCCAAGGAAGGCATCTTTTTCTAAAGGAAAGAACATACCTGACTGTTGCTGTAGAACTATTTGGCTACTGATATTATTTATTCTGGTTTGTGGGATGCTGTTTTGGTTTGTAACCTTGAAAGGATGGGGGCAGGAAAAGGGGAGATTCCAAATGGAGGTGAAGAGTCCTAACGCTGTTGCCCTCGGTTTTGAGACAACTTGGGTTATTTCAAGCCAAGACATCCTTTCCAGAACCCCTGCTTCAATCTGAGCAGCCTCCCACAGCTCATCACAAACCCACAGTATCAAAGGCAGTGGAGGCCAGGCAGGCCCCTTGGGTTATCCAGGGCACCCCTCTAGGTTTCAAAGGACTCCTTGCTCTGTCTTTCACACCAGAAGGTTATCTGGCAGGGTCTGGGGCATGTACAGAACTTAGAACTGTAATGAGGACCGACTTCTGCCAAGGACAGAACCTTCCTGCACACCTTGCTTGTGGTTCCTGCATCTTGCTTTAGCTCCTCTTGGGGCAACATCACGAGTGCCAGGGACTGCAGGGCCAGGCACCATGGATGTGGTCACCAGTCTCAAGGAGGTGACTATCCAGATCGGTTACTGGACCCTGCAACCCCCTGACCTCTAGAACTTCAAAGTAAGGATGTGTTCCACACACTAAACTCCACTTCATGTTTGGGTCCTGATATTCCTAGTAAATCTGTTTGTTTATGGTATAAATTAAACTGCTCGGGTTACCGCTAGCAGTTTGATGCTGGATCCACTGCAGATGACTACTGGCCATACTTGTGAGTTGAACTATCTTCAATAAATAAAATAATTCACATGGTATTCCCAAAGGCTGGCAATTACTGTCATCTTCCTTTGGGCGGTGGTACTGTGAGATACAGTGTACTGCGAAATGAGTTCTCTGTCAGAGGCCAAAAACCCTTAAAAGAGTCTGATTTAATAGCTTCCCTGGCTTTCCTCCCTGTTGGTGAGGGTGGGGTATTTATTTAGCATAAGGTCAAACAGACCTGAGTTCAAACCTGATTCTGCTACTTACTTAGCTGTGTGACCATGGCCAAGTTACTAAACCTTTCTGAGCCTGTGTTCTCATCTGGAAAATAAGAACAATACTATCTACTTCAGAGAGCAGTTGTGAATATTAAATGAGACAACAAGTATTAAGCACCTAAGGAAACAACAAAAGCAATAATGAAAGCATCAACTTTTTATTGGGTCTACTCTGGACCTGGCCTGTTCTGAGTGTGTTCTTTTTTAACTCATTTAATCCTCAGAGTAATATTATCCCATTTTGTAACTGATAAACTGAGGTACACAGGCTAAGTAATTTGCCCCAAGTCACACAAGTATTAAGTGCCAGGGCCAAGATATGAACCCAGACAGCCTGCCTCAGAGGCTCTTAACTTCAGGGTTTTTCCCCCATCTCCTTAAGCAGAAGATGCTGATCTTTGTGGAAAATTAGCCAATCATTCATGCACATACTGGGTTGCTAAATTGCATATGCATGTTTAGGTATGTTCCTTACTGTGTAATTTGGGGCAAATTATGTAAGAGGTCTTTCCACACCTGTAAAATGGGGATATTAACAGTGCCTTCTTCATAGAGTGATTATTAGAAATAAATGAGTTATTCAAGGTAAAGGGCTAAGAACAGGGCTTGGCACTTAGGGCAGGCTCCATGTAGGAAGTACCTTTGACATAACAAATTCACGGAACAGTGGGATATATTAGGAGAGTTCTTTGGCTTCGGTGCTTGGTAAAGATTTTGTGGCTGGCTTAATCTAGTAGTTTCAAATGACTACACTGTCCTTGCTCTCTGGCAAACATAACTGCATTTAAAAAACAGATTTAGGGGCTTCCCTGGTGGCGCAGTGGTTGAGAGTCCACCTACCGATGCAGGGGACACGGGTTTGTGCCCCGGTCCGGAAGATCCCACATGCCGCGGAGCGGCTGGGCCCGTGGGCCATGGCCACTGAGCCTGCGCGTCCGGAGCCTGTGCTCCGCAACGGGAGAGGCCACAATAGTGAAAGGCCCGCGTACCGCAAAAAAAAAAAAAAAAATAGATTTAAGTTTTTATTCCATCAGTGAATAAACAGGTACACAGGATTCTAGTTAGAAAGAAATTAGGCCCAGCTTAAATAAAATCAGACTGAAAGCAAGAATTTTCATAATTAAAAAAAAAATCAGAGCAGTCTTCCTAGAGGTTTTTCAGGTTATGAATTGGAAGTCCACTCTCTGGATAAATGTTATGGCTACTGGGCAAAGAGCTTATGAAAAATTTATGGCCTGGTAAAAGTCTTTTGGTGATGTAGGTTAAAACAACTTTATCCCCAGTGCTGTTGAACACCACGAATTTTAGAAGGGAAAAAGGGCAGGTTTTGTGAACATGTTGGACATAAAACACCACTTTAAAGGAAAAGTTGGACAGCAGGTAGGACAAACCAGCTCATGTGAACCGTGCTGCAATGATTTTTATGGCATTGTATTTATTCATATTGCACCACGTTTAAATTTACAATAAAAAGCAAAAAAATGTGCAACACTTATTACTCTGGCTGTCTTTACATGTTCCATTGAGATACAAAACAGTATTTCACTGCTCAGATCTTAAGGGAAGGGGGAGCTCATCTTATTTCATGTCTGTAGCTGCTGCCACAGTCATAGCACCATGTTCCAATCATGGAATTCATAATGTAAATCTCTTGCAGATGATAACCACTGGAAAACAGGAACTGCCATGGATCCAGAAAGGCTTCCAAATTTCTCCTCTAATGTTCTTATCTGTGAGCCCAGAGGCTGGTACTGAGTGTTTTATTCAATGAGTGATGCCTGTTGGGAAACCTACATTCTTTAAGAGAATTAATGAAGAACTCTCAACCATTCCTTGGTTCTTTGACTATTAGTCTTTATCATTAATTTCACATGTGACAATGCCAAACATTTCACAACTGCCCTACCTTATCTCTGAGTGTTTCAATCTAATCTGAAAACATACCTGTGTAGCTTATTCTTAACTGTCACAAGAGCTCATAACAGATCTTAGCTGGTATCAAAAAGAGAATCTCTGGAACTGTCCAGAAAAGAAGCTGCATTTCCTTGGTCGTTAGATGAAAGATCTTTTCGAAGTTAGGTTATAGGAGTCTTTTAAATTGCCTTAGGGATACCCCTGGGGCATCATCAGGGCTTCTAGGTGAGCCTTTTGTCTCCCCGTGCTTCCCTGGGAAGTCCCCAAGAAAGGCTTTCCTATTCAAATCTGCTGCTCTCCTGATTTGTGTTCTTTTTTAAAGGCAGCGCCCCCAAGAAACTCTAGGATACTACTGTGAAGCCTAAGAGCTGGGGGGTGGGGAGGAAACCTTTGTCTCCCTAACACACTCATAAATTCCCTCCCCTTACCCAGCGCCTCCCACCCCACCACCTAGCACGCATCAGCGGCGACTCCCCCAAATACACCAGGTCTGGAAAGATTCATGTTGCAATACCCTCTGACATTCCTATTCCCGCCCTCATTTTAATTCACTCACTTTTTTTTTTTAAACAAAATGTAATTACTTGACTGTCAGCTTGGGCTGCACTCTGGGGCTTTTACTCCTTTCAACACAGCTGCGCTCCCGGCTTTGATGCTGCTGTCCATGCAGCTTGTCCCAGCCACAGCCTGGCTCTCGGTAATGTAACATTCAAGTGCATATTTATTTTTAAACTGACCTCTCAGACTGTACAGTATAAAGGAGGTCCTGCCAAAAAATATGCTACTTTCTATTTATAAGATGAAACACATGCCTCCCGAAGTCGAGAGGGGGATGGAGTATAATAATCCATAACGAAAAAATGGCCAGATCCATTCGTCCTTACATGTCCGATACTTGTCAAGATACTTAGTTTCAAGGAGAAAGGGGAAAAAAATATTGAAAACACTTCAGTTGTTCAGAAACCACCGTACAAAAAAAAAAAAAAAATCGACTGCCAGATCTGCAGGTTGGAGCCCCAGGCACAATGCCCCTCGTCAAGTGAGGAGAGGGCACCCAGCGGGTATTGCCACCTCAGATCTGCACTGTGCACCCTGTGCAGCCCTGATGCCAATCCTCGGTGGGAGGGGAGCGGTAGCCATGTGCGGCTTGTTCTCAGATGGAAAAATGCAGTACGCGCCCAGAATGGCTGTCAATAGCTCGGAGGGTGCAGTGTAGCCGCGCAGCCTCACCCTGAAAAGTCGTGGGCACAAACGGTGGAGCTCTGCGATCTGGTCGTGCCGCTCGCACCCCTCCCAGTTTGCTTTATGTCCCCTTTGATCCGTTGGACACCAGCTGGAAGGGGATGCCCTAGGTATCCCTGCTCCCTGTGCATTTCCAAGCCTAGCCCCCCGCGCACGCCGGAAGCGGCCACGGCCGCCGGTTTGGACATACTCACACACGCGCAGAGAAGGAGCCGTGGGCAGGCAGCAACTCACCAGCGGCGCCAAGGATCCCAGCCGCTGACCCCGGGGCCGGGCGCCGCAGTTCCTGAAGGCGCACGCAGTCCCTGCCCGCCACGCGCAGATCCAGCCGGGTCGGCCGGAGCGGCGCCTGCTCACAGCATTATGTGCTCGGAGACGGCGTGAAGGCGCCCAAGGCCGGAGTCTCCGAACTCTCCCCCAGCTCGGGCCCCACCGCTGCCCTCCCCGCCCTCTCGGACCGCGGCCGGGAGAGAAGGTGCAAACTAGACTGAGCGCTCCGCAGCCGTACTCCCGTACAGAACCTGCGAAGGGCGGGGCGGGGTGGCGCGGGGCGGGGCCGGCGGCGCGCGGGGCGGGTCAGGGCGGGGCGGAGGGCGGGGGCCGCAGGCAGACCCTTCTAGCCGCTGTACCTGAGCCCCGGCCCGGAGCGGGCGGACCGGGTTCACCCGCGGCCCGGCCTGCGGGCCCCCAAAGGACAATGAATTTTCATCGTTACCGCCCCAGCGCCACCCCCAGGGATGCGGCTTCCCTGCGAGAAGCTGCGTTCGGCTCCCTCGGCACAAAGAAAGGTCTCGGGACGCTCGGTTCGAAGAGGGACCCAGGGTGCTAGCTCCAGGGTGCCCGAGGACAAAGGGACTCCGCCCGCACCCCGGACACCTGTACAAAACCTTGTGCGCCCACCTCTCTTCGTCCCAACGATCCGATCTAGCCCGGCAAGGCTCCGGCGCGGCGGCCGGGGGGCCCTCGGGCAAGAGAAGCCACCTGACCGCGCCGCCCCGGCCCGGCCTCGGGCCCCCGGGCCACTCGAAGCCCCGGTTTGGGGGGGAGGGTCGTGTTCTGACAGTTTCCAGCTTGATCCCCTTGGAGCTGCCGCCAAAACCCGGAGAGTGGACTTGGCGCACTGGAGACGCCAGGGGCTGCTGGCTAAGCAGGGGCAAGCGAACAGCCGACGCTGCAGGTTTTTCCAGTCCAGGGGGAGGCGTTTCCTCTCCCGCGGGGTCCCTAAAAGAGATCTGCCTAAAGCTGGGGCAAGCGGGTGGCGGTCGCCCCCGGACGAGCGACGGGGCGCAAGTGGCGCAGTGGCTGGCCCTGGAGCGTAAAATTCAGCCCTGGGCGGCACCTGCGCCCGCTGCGCGCCCAGCCCCTTCGCCCGGAGGCCGAACGTGGACCCGGTTAATTAATTTTCTTAATCCGTCTCCGTCTCTTCCTCCTCGAGTCTTCGGCCTGGGGAATGAGTAGGCGACAGGAAACGGCGGTGTTTTCCGGTCGTTAAGGTCCCAGCCCGCACGTTCGGCCTGGGGAGGGGACTGGAACCCTGGAGAGTCGGGCTCTCAGGGCCCGACCCCAGCCCCGGGACTCTCAGGTTGAATGGAAATCCTGGCACAAAGAGCGATCCTCCAGGGGACCTTGACTTTCCAGAGCGGTATCAGCTTCAGGTTATCACAGCGACGCCCCTGGGTCTGTCTGCAACCTTGAAGGATGCACATTAAGCCTATGTTGTAAACCTTGTCTGATGTTAAGGTGAAGTGAAAAGGAAACGGACACAACTGTTCTGGATAGCAAAATACTTGGGTGGAGTGTTAAAAGCCTCAAAGAAAATAATAGTTGGCAGGTCAAATGGCCATGAAGTTGGAAGTCAAATACAAAATTCAGCTGAAGTGATGTTAGAAATATGACAAGCAAAACAGTCCATGAAGATAAGAGGCCCAGCATCGTTTCTTTTCTTCAAATGACAGCTACTCCGAAGTTTCCTTTGGCAGATACCTGAATTTTACTCCAGATTCCTAAGAATTTTACTAGGGGTTCATATTTCAAAATATATGTTCCATTTGGCACTAATGTATATATTTTATGTATGAATTTATTGAAAAATATTAAATGTTACTGGCCTACTTAGATAAAGTTATTTTATAAATATTTATGCATAGCTTTCATTGCACATAGTATTTTTATAAGTACAAATAATATGTATATATATTTATTAAATATCACATGAAAAATTCCTTTCGCGCACACATTCTTTTTTTTTTTTTTTCCCGGTACGCGGGCCTCTCACTGTTGTGGCCTCTCCCGTTGCGGAGCACAGGCTCCAGACACGCAGGATCAGCGGCCATGGCTTACAGGCCCGGTCGCTTCGTGGCATGTGGGATCTTCCCGGACTGAGACACGAACCCGTGTCCCCTGCATCGGCAGGCGGACTCTCAACCACTGCGCCACCAGGGAAGCCCTGCACACACATTCTTACACGTGTGTCTTGCATGTAAAAAATTTTTTTTCATTTGCTGTGTCATTAGATGCTGTTAAAAACACTTTATTTCCACATGACTAAGTAACTTGTTTTACAGCTTATGCAAATATAGAGTGGAAAGTTTTTTGAGGTAGCAATTTTATTCCCAAACCCCATTTTCACTTTTCTACACTGTTCCTTAACTTCTAGAGACCTTCCCTCTCTGCCCTTTATTTATGAGACTTCACTTCTGGGCTCTAAACAGTTTATCTGGAACCTACCCCTTCAAGGGCCTAGTGGTGGTGATTTGATTTATCCTGGTTTCTTTGATGTTCCACATTATTTATTTGCACTGGACATCTTGGTACTGAACATTTCCAGTGAGGGAGAATGCCCTTATACAGTGGATTATCCTTCCAAACGAGGCATTTCCTGTACCATGATGTCTTTTGGGTTTGGTGGATTTTTATTTCAATATGGAAGAGAGAGAAAAACTTTGCTTTAGGAAGATTTTAGGAGTTCTGAGATTCTGCTCTGGGTTACAGAAAAGTTCAGCACCTTGAAAAACAGGTGGTTACCTTAGAAAACTAAGTGAGACTAAGAAAGTGAACACAGAGAAGCTATTTTAATTAGTTTCAATTAGTGTACTTATATCTGTAGAGCAAGCATCTGTCAGGTCCAACGATGGGCTATTTTTCTAGTCCCTGCTGTGGGAGAAGAGCCAAGAAGTATTAGCAGAAACCTGCAATCTACTTAGGAGGCAGAGAGCAACAAGCCAGTGTATGCAGACAAGTGCAGAATAAAATATTCTAGCCTTTTGCCATTAAGTATGGTCCTGGGACCAGCAGCACCAAACCTCACTCCAGAGCTACTGAACTGGAATCTTCATTTTAATGAAATGTAGATGGTTCATGTGCACATTTGATGTGTGAGAAGCACTGGTCAAAAGGAGTGGATCTCAATCTTTTAAGTCACAGACTCATTTTAAAATCTCATGGGACTTACGAACACTCTTGTGAAAACACGCATGGAGGATTACACAAACTCTTTTGCATTCAATTTCAGGGTTCCCCTGAACACCAATCTATTGATGGCGAGGAAGTCCTAAGTAAAACCTCCGGTCACAGTGTCAGAAGAGCTGCTGAGTGTCATCCAGAAGAGTTAGGGAAGGATTCTTACAGGAGGCAGAGCTTAAATTAAGTTTTGAAATATGGGAGAGACTGAACAGGGAGAGGAGTCAAGAAGGGTGTTTCAAGGGGCAGAAATGCATGGGTAAATTGGTCCAGAAGAGAAAACAACAGATACCAATTTTTATACAGAGTAAGATGAAGCTTAATGAGGAGATTGTAGATTGATAGCACAGTCTCCTTGCAATTCATTATCACTCTTTGGACCTCCAAAAAATGAAACTGGACTGTGGGTTCAGTGGTTCTTCCACTTTGGGGGCAACCAGGAACCCTCTGACATATGGTTCTATGAAAGACCTCATTTCCAATGACCAGCTCTCCCTCTCACTCACTCTGCCCTGGCCACATGGCCTCCAGGCTTTTCCAGGAACTCCAGGAGTGCCTGGGGCACTCCGTATGCCTGGGTACTTCTTCCCCCAAAACCAAAAGGATCCCTTAAGGTCTTTATTCAAATGAGACTTCAGAGGAGAGGCTATTCCTCTGGAATAGCAGCACCACCCACATTCCCTTTCCCTGCTTAAAGCAGGAAGAATTTCTTCATTACCTGACATTATGTTATATTTACTTATAGATTCATTTATGGTCTGCTTCCTCTAATTTGTGGACTTTCTTTGCTGTTGTATCTTGCATACCCAAAGTGGGGTCTGGCACATAGTAGGTACTCAATAAATACATATTGAATAAGTGACCCTTGACTACAACCAGTGATGAATGTAAAAGCCATGTTCACAAACTCCATAGCTCCAGAAATAGTAACATATTAAACATTCCTGAAATATACATATGCTGAGACTGAATTTTCAACCACTTTTCTTTAGTCTAGCTGAACAAGAAATACTAAACACATGGAACATTTTAAGTCCTGAAATTCAAACATTTAAAAGTAAGGTTTACAAAAAATGTCTTTATAGTCCATGTACAATGCATAACTATTTCTCTTGTAGCAAAGCTGAAACACACTGGTGTGTACTCAGCTGGGGTTTTCCTCCAAAATGCCACATTCAGACTGAATTCTTGTGTGTATGTTCTCGATTATCCCCCCCTCCCGCCCCGCCAAGTTAGATTTAAGGAAAAATGTAAGAGAAACTGGAAGTTTAGAACATTTTGAACAAGAATGTCCTTATAGCTGGAGGATTCCCCTCCTTGCTACCCAAATAGAATTGCACCAGTCCTGGGAATAAAGTTAACCTGTGCTAATGAATTTGGCTGAACAGTTGCCAAAAGCTGAGGAATTTTCTAACCAGTGATTTCCCTGTAAATAAAGAACGTCAGGTCACATCTCGGTTAGGAGATTTCACTTTCGCCTAATCAAATGCAGCGGGAAATAGTATATATGAGATGGTGTAAGCATGCAGACTACAGGCCTAGCATACAGTTCTGAGCAGGTTAGACAGTGAACCACCAAATCCTAGGAGGACTCTTGGCATTTGAATTGGCTTTTGAACTCAGGCAGCACCAATTTTACTTGGGGGTAAGGCCTTCAAATATAGCTGCATACTTGGACTTGATTTTTGACTGGAAACCAGTGACTAATAAATAACATTACCTAATATCAATATTTAAATAGCCTTCCAGGCTTAAAAACCCTTTGACATTCATCTCATTCTTCCTCATCTTAGGTTGTTTGTCCATGTTGGGTAGGTGAGGCCCTTAGGATTGATTTACAGTTTGTCTCTTTCCAGAAGGGATTTAAGGCAACTTAAAAGCCTTTTGTGTATAGTGAGGAGTCATTCCTATTATATTCTTTGTGATGTGCTCTTTCTCCTGAGAGCTGTATGTCTCCCTCCTTAGATTCTTTCAAGTCTTTGCTTAAATGTTAGCTCCCCAGAGGCTTTGAACACGTCCTATACGTCAGCCTTTCACCTCCACAGATTCTGCATCTGCAGATTCAACTAACTATGGATTGAAAATATTCCCCCCCCAAAAAAATTCCAGAAAGTTCCAAAAACCAAAACTTGAATTTGCCACACACTGGCAACTATTTACATAGCATTTATATTGTATTAGGTATAACAAGTAATCCAGAGATGATTTAAAGTATACAGGAGGATGTATGTAGGTTATATGCAAATACTATGCTATTTTATATAAGGAACTTGAGCGTCCTGGGATTTTGTTATCTTTAGGTCATCCTGGAACCAATACCTAGGACTGACTGTATAAAATTTCACTCATGGTCCTTCTTATCTCTTTACCCCCCTTTATTCATAGCACTTATCATTCAACAGATTGTATATTTATTTGTTTATTTTCTCCTCTACCCCACATCACTAGAATGTAAGCTCTATGAGGGCAAAAACTTTGTTTTATTCACAGCTGCATCCCAACAACTTGATCAGTGCTTGGCACATAGTAGGGACTTAATGAATATTTGTCAAGTGAGTAAATGAACATGTTCTCAGAGCTTAGTACAGATACCTGGCACATGATAAATATTTTTGAATCAAAGAATGCTTTATTGAATGAACTAGAGCAAGGTGTGTGATTCATTCAAGGTCATGCAGACAGTGAAAACTTGGTTTGTATAGATTTCAATCCCTGCTAATTCTTTCTCTGATGCGTCTTCATTTGTATACCTGGTATCAAATCCAGACTGTTGCATTGTCAAAGTTTCTTTATTCATCCAATTTGGTACCTGCCAAAAAGAACATTATAGAACTATGACAGTGATTATAAGATGAGCAGGAAGTAAAATTTTGTCTGTTAATGTTCTGGGCTAGTGAGAAACAAATTGAAAAAAGAGAGGGGAAGAGAGAGGTCTGCAATGATACCCCCATTTCTCCTGCTCTCCTACATGCATTTATGCACTTACATGGAAGGACAGGTACCCATATACCTCCCCCCAACACAGGCACCAAACATACTCCTACCCTGCAGGTACATAATGCCTTCAGCATCTCTGCCTTTCTTGTGTCACCTTTCTTGTTTTACCCAGTGTCAGAAGTTCCTGTGCACAAAGGACAGACCATCTTCTGATGGGCTTATTGCAGGTCGCTTAATTTGGACTGGCACACAGAAAACCAGGAAATGTGCAGTGGGGGACATCCAGGACAGTCCTTACATTTACTTCACAGAGAACATTTTATAGGGATGTTTGAAAACCACATCTGACAATAATCTCCTGCTAGGGTCCCAAGGTCAGTTAGGCTCAGACTCAGGACCCTTTGCTGCAGCTCACTCTGCTGATGGACCAGACTCATCAGCACGCCTCTCCCACCTGGCATTGTGGATGCTCTGAAGCCCACTTGCTAGCCTTTGTCCTCAGCGCTGTAGAAACAATGGTTGTGGTAGTTTCCTCAAGGAGGATAATAGATAGGTAGATGTGTGCCCTTGAGAGTGCTTTGAGCTGCCTGACTGCTGACTGAACTGGAGAAGGAGGGGAGAGGAGCCATTTCACACATTCAACATGAATTTATTGGGGGCCCACACGGTGCCAAGGAATTGGGCCAGTAATGTTGGCACTGCTCTTGGGCTGACCTATGTTTCTGTCATCTTTCCAAACCTACTTGACTCAATATGAAAGCTGTGTTCCAGAGGCCTTCATCTTAACCTTCCAGAGACATCTAGATGCTCCTGGCTGTGGTCCAGTCACTTGTCTGAGCAGAAGGACATGTTATGCAAATTAGGCACCCACACAAGAATCAGCACATGGTAACCCTATGTTTTGTACCTAAGCCCAGAAATGCTGTGAGATTTATCAAGTGAACACTGAATGCTGAGCTTTTTCAAAGGTAGCTGTCTCCTTTGTGGCCCTATATTAAAATCTCTGTTCCTAGAGTGGTCTAAGACTCCTTTTTGGTTTGTAAAGTCCTATCTTTAAATTGTTTCTAATTGTGGATCTGTCTAGAAAGCAAAGGTAAGAATTGTGCGCATTCATTCCATTATGCTGTAACTCTCAGGACCTGCTGCACAAATCTGCTTGATAGTGAATGCGACCTAACATTCTTATTGTTATGCAACATATACATGTTGAACACCAGAGTATAAGGCGCTGTGACAGGTACTCTAAAGGATGCAAAGAAGAATTATGCTGCCTACACTTGGGCAGTTTATAATTTGTTGAGGTGATAAAACAAGCATACAAGTAACTATAATCCAAGACACTATGTGATAAATGTCATCAGCTCCATGATATTTTACAAATGCCAAATAGGGACACATGTTCTGACATGTTATCTGACAATGGGACAACATGTATCTAAATTGAGACCATCTGGATTATCTAGGCTGGATACTGCTATTTCACTGTACATTAGTGGTTTTAAAGGTTTTTCCTTTTTAAATGGAATTGTAAGAAGGACCTTGGTATATGTTATAGGCAAAAGTGCAGCTGTTCTGGTTCACCTGTAGTGGGGAGCCCTTCCCCTCCTAGCCCTCTACCCTTTCACTAAGGAGTTTCTTGAAACTTCCTTCTGACTCTCACGGGCTCCAAGAAACACAGTTGAAACTATGGCAAGATGATGAGTAAGCGGAGAGATTGCTTCCAGTTGGAGTGATCAGGGTGGCCTGATGGAGGAGGTGGCATTTGAAGTTAGTCTTAGTATAGGGTGATCATTGGACTTTGCATTGTACAGGGCTGAAGCATGTGGTCTGAGTGTACCTACACTAGGCACAGATCTTCACAACCTGGTAAATGGCCTCCATAGAGGGTGTCAGGGAGGATCCAGCACTTGGTGCCCTCCCAGTCATGTGGACTTCTCCCCCCACATTGCTGAATTTCGTGGTGGTGAAGGATCTGAGGTTCATCTCCGGCCTCCTCTGACCTTCTCTCCCTTGCCCCTCCTCCTCCTCCTCTCTGTGCCACTGTAAGGAACTTTCTGCTGTCCCTGTGTCTGCTCAAAGGCCCAGCTTCTCTGGATATTTGTCCTTTGCCAGCAGCTACACTTACAGTGGACTCTAACATTTATTTCTTTAGCATTAGACCCCAGAAGCAGACACCCAGGTCACGGCAACAATGAGTGAACACTACTATCCTCAGAGAATGCTGTGCTTTCTTCCAAGGAGGCCAGGCTTGGGAGGGAGGACCCACTCAGGAGCCATAGAACCAGGGAACTAGAACTCTGGTCCTTTAGCATAGCTAATTCTGGCTAATCAAGGTTTTACAGCACCTTGGAGTATAGTTAACATTGATTGGGAAGTGGGCTGCCTACTCTGAGGTTCATGCTGTCTTTTAATACCCAAATGTTAGGATTTTATTTTATTTTATTATTATTATTTTTTTTTGCGGTGCTTGGGCCTCTCACTGTTGTGGCCTCTCCCATTGCGGAGCACAGGCTCCGGACGTGCAGGCTCAGCGGCCATGGCTCACGCACCCAGCCTCTCCGCGAAATGTGGGATATTCCCGAACTGGGGCACGAACCCATGTCCCCTGCATCGGCAGGCGGACTCTCAACCACTGCGCCACCAGGGAAGTCCAAATATTAGGATTTTAGATGGAGGAATGAGCAAATCTCAGACACTATTCTCTTCCTTAATTGCTTTGTTATCCCTTGTCAGGCTAAAGACCTAGTTAGCTATAAAAGAAAACAGGGTTTCCACAGAAAGATGAAAGTCATACCCAGACTTACAGATGTGTGAGGGCTGTGCAGAAAATTCAATTTGATTAAAAAATATATTTGTTGAGGTTTTTTCTTTATTGTTTAAAGCAGTCTTAGGTTCACAGCAAAATCACGCAGAAAGTGCATAGAGTTTCCATATACCTTCTGCTCCCACACTCATACAGCCTCCCCCCGTATCAACATCCTGCAGCAGAGTGGTACATTTATTACAGTCAATGAACCTGAATTGACACATCTTTATCAGCAGTCCACAGTTTGTGTTAGAGTTCACTCTTGGTGTTGTACTTTCTGTGGGTATGGACAAATATACAATGACCTGAATCCACTATTATAGTATCATACAGAATAGTTTTACTGCCTTAAAAATCAGCTGTACTTCACCTATTCATCCATCCCTTCCCCCTTATTCCTGGCAACAACTGATCTTTTTACTCTCTCCATAGTTTTGCCTTTTCCAGAATGTTATATAGTTGGAATTGTACAGTATGTAGCCTTTTCAGATTAGCTTCTTTCACTTAGTAATATACATTTAAGTTTTCTCCATGTCTTTTCATGGCTTGATAGCTCATGTCCTTTTAGCACTAAATAACATTCCATTGTCTGGATGTACCACAGTTTATCAGTTCTCCTACTGAATATTTGTTGAGTTTTTACTCTGAATAAAGCACTAACCTATATGCAATTGGGGGATATAATAACATAAGACATAGTTTATAAAACAAGACATTGTTCTGTTGTTCAAGGAGCTTACACTCCACTAGGGACTTTTGTTAAGGGGTGGACTGGAGCAAAGTTGTTACAAGGAAGGAGAGGTTCCAACTGGTTAAATTCCAGGCTTCGTGAAAACACATGAGGAGGGATGAGAAGAATGGGTAGGATTCCAGCGTTGTTATGGGCTGAGTCGTGTCAACTCAAAATCCATACCTTGAAGTCCTAATCCCCAACACCTCAGAATGTGTCAGTACTTGGAGCTGGACTCTTTAAAGAGGTAATTAAGGCTAAATGAGGTCTTATGTGTGGACCCTAAGCCAATATGACTGGTGTACTTATCAGAAAAGGAAAGACATCAGGGATCACGCACAGAGTAAAGGCCCTCTGATGACACAGCAGGAAAGCAGCCATCTGCAAAACAAGGAGAGAGGCCTTAGAAGAAAGCAGCCCCGCCTGCATCTTGATCTTGGACTTCCAGCCTCTAAAATGGGAGAAAACAGGTGCATGTTGTTTAAGCCACCCAGATTTTTTTATAGCAGCCCTAACAAGCTAATACATACGTGAAGATGGGAAGGTGGGTAATTCGACAGTGAGAATGGCATGAGGAACGTGCAGAGGCTGGGAAACACGGCTGAGCTCAAGAACACGACAGAGCCGAGGTTGGCTGGTTGTTGGGGCCGTGTTACCAGGCTGTGGTTGGCCTTGGGGTAGCCAGCAGAGGGGAGTTCATGAAGGTGCCGTGGTGGGATGGGTCCCGGGATTTCCCTTGTGAGTTCAGCCACCATGGCAGCAGTGCCTTGGTCTTAGTTGGTGTTTGTATTCTACAAATGTCTTTAAAATGCATTGGCTCACTTCTATGTTACCCTTGGTGCCAGCACACAATGGTTTTAATAGGCTGAGTCTGCAACACTAAAAATCATGTTTTGACAGAGAAACACTAGCTAAGAAGATGCTGTGGTGTTTCTTGTCACCAGGCGAGCACCAGGCCTCTCCTGGCTTTCCTTCTCAATCTCAAAGCAAACAGTTCTCCAAAAATGGTGCTGCAGACATGTCTGATTGATTAAAAGAACATCGGAGCTTAATGGGACCTTAGAATTCACTAATTCTGCCCCCGCCCTATTTTACAGCAGAGGAAATGGAAGCCTAGAAAAAGTTAGTGACGTTCTCAAGATCATCCAGTTAGTTAGTGGCAAAGGCTTCTAAGTCTAGAAAGTTGTTGTTATTGTTACTTTTTGCTAAATAATTTTGATTTTATTTGGAAAAAGAGGCTCATCCCTGCAAGGATTAGGATGGGAAAGTGCTATGAATAATGTCTCTGGAGGGACCAATGGCATCAAGGTGAAAATTGTGTACTCTGGAGTCAGACACCAGGGTTCAAACCCCAGCTCTCCATTGGCTAGTTGTGTGACCTTGGGGTTCCTGCTTAAGCTCTCTAAGACTTAGTGCTTTATCTGTAAGAATGGTGTTGTTGAGGGGAGGTTATCATAGAACTCATCTTGAGAGAGGGTATCAAGATTAAGTGAAATAGGGACTTCCCTGGCAGTCCGGTGGTTAAAACTCCAAGCTCCCAATGCAGGGGGCATGGGTTTGATCCTTGGTCAGGGAACTAAGATCCCACATGCCACATGGTGCGGCCGCCCATAAAGAAAAACAAGCAAGAAAAATACAATAGGAAGATTAAGTGAAACAGTTCTTATGAATGTGACTGGCACATTATCAAACCTCAAAAAAAAGTATAAACCTCAAAAAGAAAAAAACCTCAAAGTGTTTTTCATACCCCACAAGGATAGTCTTGTTTGCCTCTGTGTCCCTAGGACCTGGAACAAGCCCTGTCACAGAGCCCATGTGCAACAAATGTGTGTTGAATGAATAAAGCATCAGAAGTGGCCCAGGAGGAACAGTAGCACATACAGCTGGGAAAAGAAAAAGGAAAACAGATGATAAAAAATGGATAAGGGAGATCTGCAAATACTGAGATTCTTAGGCAAGTGGAAAGATTTGAGAAATATTCAATGGGAGTAAATGGGAAAGAAGAATCTCTCACCTCCAGGGGGTTGCATGGGACCATACAACAGGTGCACTTGCCATGCCTTGCAAAGCATGAAGTACAAAACAGGTGTGCAGGAGCCATCAGTACCAGAAGCAGCCTCATCTTACTAGGATTTGAAGGAGAGGTTACTCCAAGCATCTTGAGAGGCATACACGGTTTAGACCTCAGGAAGCAGGGAGGTCAAGGGGGAAGAGACTGAGGACAGTCTCAGGCGGCACCAGTAAAAATAGACCCAACAATAAAGACTTTGCAAGGTGGAGTGTATTAAGCATATCTTTTTATTTTGATGCTTTGACATCTTGGGGCCATGCAGATACTGGAAGGGACTGCCCCTCTCAGGGTTAGCTAATTCCCAGAGACAGCAAACAGCTTGCATGGGAACATATCTTTTTTCTTTTCTTTTTTTTTTGGATCTTAGTTCCCCAGGGATCGAACCCGTGTCCCCTGCAGTGGAAGCGCAGAGTCCTAACCACTGGACCGCCAGGGAAGTCCTGGGAACATGTCTTTTATATGCACACCAACCAATCCAAAGGCCATACCCCAGCCACCCCCTTTAGATCAGGCTCCCAAAGGGCTCTCAGTGGGAGCCCACCATCCCCCTGCCCCAAGAAGCTGAAGACCAGATACCAGACAACGAGACCTCCCACCCCCAACTCAGAGCCCACTGAAATGACTCAAACTAGCCCATCCTAAACCTGTGTACCCTGCCTTGCCTTGCCTTTCCTGTGGAAGTCATGATACAGTCTTTCACTCATGTTCTTCCCCCTTGTTCCTCTTCCTTCTGTTAGGCCCTGGTGCTTCCCCATGTTGTCTGCATGGTGTGCCATGGCTCCTGTGTCTAGGGATCTATGACTATAAAAACCTTCAGGACAGTTTTTTTCATGTCTGCGTGTCTTACCACACCTGACTAAAACACACCCCAGGTACCCTTACAAAAAGGAGCCATCCGCGTTTCTAGGATTGTCCTCTCTACCCAGATGACAGCCCTCTCTTCCCTTACTGAGCATGTTTTTTTTTTTTTTTTTTTTTTTTTTTTTTTGCGGTACACGGGCCTCTCACTACTGTGGCCTCTCCCGTTGCAGAGCACGGGCTCCGGACGCGCAGGCTCAGCGGCCATGGCTCATGGGCCCAGCCGCTCCGTGGCATGTGGGATCCTCCCGGACCAGGGCATGAACCCGTGTCCTCTGCATCGGCAGGCGGACTCTCAACCACCACTACCAGGGAAGCCCCTGAGCATATTTTTCACTTTGGTTTGGAGTTGATATTCTCCTGTGTTCTGAGAAGTTACTTTCTGCATCTCTCTCTCTCACTGTCTCTGTTTCTGTCTCTGTCAGTCTGTCTCTCTCATTTACTTATTAGCCCACACATCTTTTTTGCTCTCTTGTTTGAGGTTGGAGGACAGAGGAGCTAAAGCTGAATGGAGGAAACATGTTGATGGTTTCTACACCCATTTCTTTTTTTTTAAATTATTTCTACTGGATTTATTATTTTTTCTTTTAAATATTTATGTATTTATTTGGTTGCACCGGGTCTTAGTTGCAGCTTGTGGCTTCCTTAGTTGTGGCATGCGAACTCTTAGTTGCAGCCTGCAGGTGGGCTCTAGTTCCCTGACCAGGGGTCAAACCTGGGCACCCTGCATTGGGAGCATGGAGTCTTATCCACTGCGCCACCAAGGAAGTCCCCTCTACAGCCATTTCTAACATGACCCCAAAGAAGTACACCTCTTCTCCTGTAGCCTGAGCTATTTCAAAACTGCTCTCAATGCTAGTGACTCAGATTTCTTGTTTAGTTTTTAACTTTTATTCCCCACTCCTGACAAGCTTTTAATATTTTTAAAAAGTAGCCAATCACTTATTAGAATGGCTAAAGTTTAGAAAACTGACAGTACCATTTGCTGGCAAGGATGTGGAGCAACAGGAACTCTCATTCATTGCTGGTGTGAATTAAAAATGGTAACAGCCACTTTGGAAAACAGTTTGGCAGTTTCTCACAAAGTTAAACATAGTCTTTCCATAGGACCTAGCAATCACACTCCTACATATTTACCCAACTGAGTTGAAAACTTATGTCCACACGAAAACCAGCATGGGAGTATTTATAGCAGCTTTATCCATAAATGCCTAAAACTAGGAGCAACCTTCAGTAGATGAATGGCTAAACGAATGATGGTATAGTCATACAACTGAAAGCAATCAAACCACACAAAGATACGGATGAATCTTAAATGCATGTTGCTAAGTGAAAGAGGCTAGTCTTCAAAGGCTACACACTATATAATTCCACTTATATGACATCTTGGAACAGGTAAAACTCTTATAGAGATGGTGGATAGATTAGTGGTTGCCAGGCACTTGGAGTGAGAGAAGAGTTGAATAGGTAAACCACTGGGGATTTTTTTAGCATGGTGAAACTATTTTTATGATGCTGTAAAAATGGTAGGTGCATGAAACTATGCACTTGTCAAAACCCATAGAACTTTACAGCACAAAGGGTGAACCTTAATTGTGCAAATTAAAAAAACCATTTAGGAGGTTGTAGGATCCCAGGATGGAATACAAAATATGAGAAAAGAATCTAACTGTATTATAAATGCATGAACAATTTCACTGAAGGGGGTGGGGGGAAAATGCTGACCTAAGTACCTTTTGAAATAAGTGGAGTCTGTAAAGTTAAAGGCAAAAGGAATTATACAGAAGCACTCTAGTTTATAAAGTCATTTTCTACAAGGTTACAGGCTAGCAATTATGTAAGTACTCTACAGTGCACTGGAATTGAGCAATTAAGTAATGGATGGCTGAGGGTGGGAGCCAGGTTTCTCACTATAGGGGAGAGGATCTAGACAAGCAAGGGGAGAAAGCTAGGGTGATCCATGTGGTACTGGGTTACAGTTGGAGACATCAGTATGAACCTATATTTAGCTTAATATAGATATAGATAGATAAAAAATTTATAGATATATGTATATATACATGTTAACATAAATACATATACATTCTTTCTGTGTTAGCTGAGAGGACCTACAAGTGACAACACCCCAGTAGCTCCCAGCACACCCAGATTATGGTCTCTAATACCATTCTCCCATAAAAGAACTAGGGCTCCATGGAGAAATCTCTGACTCTAGAACTAGGGCAGGAAATATACAAGATGAGCCTGGAGCATCTTGTAGTCCCAAAAAGTAAGGAAGTGCTCAAGAGAACCCCACAATGACTGGAGTATTTTAAGGCACATAGGAGCCAACTGAAAGAGCTCTGGATGGCCAAAGTGGGAACGATTTGAGCAACAAAATAATGTTGGGTTATAACTCAAAGCATAAATATCCATGAATCCATGCTGATGTAAATAAATGATTGAATAAATAAATAAATAGGAGACAATAGATACATCTCCCCTGCAGATGAATTCCAAATAATTTATGTAAATATTTCTCTGTCAAAGAGTAGAGTATAACTCCCCACTCCTTAATTGTGGGCTGCATATAGTGACTTCCTTTCAAAGAATACAATATGAAAAGATAGGGGAAAAGTAACTTGACAGTGGAGAAACCCGACAAACGCAATCTCAGCCAGGTGATCAAGGTCAACGTCAACTGTCATACATCATACTGATAATATCAATATGTAGCCTTCACATGATTTGATGAGAATGGCACTTTATCTCTGTGGTCTTCCTCTCAAAAACTCATAGCCACAGTCTAATCATGAGAAAACATCAGACAGTTCCTAACTGAGGGACATTCTACAAAATACTTGACCAATTCTCCTTTAAACTGTCAAAATTATCAAAAACAAGGAAAGCCTTTGAAACTGTCACAGCAAAGAAAAAACTAAGGAGATATGACAATTACATGTAATGTGTTGTGCTGAATGGGATCCTGGAACAGAAAAAGAATATTAGGTAAAAACTGAAGAAATCTGAATAAAGTATTTTATTCAGACTTTAGTTAAAAATAATGCATCAATATTAGTTCACGAACTGTTACAAATGTACCATATTAATGTAAGATGTTAATAACAGGAAAACAGTGTATGGTAACTCTATTATCGTTGCAATTTTTCTGTAAGTCTAGAACTATTTTAAAATAAAAAAGTTTATTTTTTAAAAAGTGATGGGAAGAGGATCTGGGCTTAATTATTTTGTTTACAGCTGGCTTCTGTCTTTAACTCTTTCCTCTATAATTTAGAGCTTAGAAATTTAACTTTTTAAATAATAAAATGAGTAAATTTTTTATTTTGGCTGCATTGGGTCTTCATTGCAGTGCACAGGCTTCACATTGTGGGGACTTCTCTTGTTCTTGTTGCAGAGCACGGGCTCTAGGCACGCAGGCTTCAGTAGTTGCAGCACGTGGGCTCAGTAGTTGCAGCATGTAGTCCCTAGAATGCACAGGCTTCAGTAGTTGTGGTGCATGGGCTCAGTAGTTGTGGCTCACAAGCTCTAGAGCACAGGCTTAGTAGTTGTGGTGCACGGGCTTTGTTGCTCTGTGGCATGTGGGATCTTCCCAGACCAGGGATCAAACCTGTGTCCCCTGCATTGGCAGGTGGATTCTTAACCACTGCACCACCAGGGAAGTCGATAAAATGAATAAATTTTAACTCATCATAAATAAAGAGCTTTCTCTCAGAAAATTGGAAGTAAACAATTAAACCAGCCAAAAACGGGGTTGATATGTGTACAAAATATAGGACTCTATGTTGTTTTCCATACTAATAATAAGGGTTTATGATTGCACTATTGATGTGCATTACTGAAAGGCAACTATGAAAGTTCCATGACAAACATAAATTTTAAATTTAGTTATAGTCTATATTGATACATACCTTCAGTATACAAAATACTGCTGGCTCTGGATGTGGTTTGAAAATGGATGACTTGAGAAAATCCTTGTGAACTTGAACCCTTAAGTATCAATAAATAGGTAAGTGGATATTTTGAAATTTTGACAAGAAACTCCTGCTCACATTTGCCCAGCACTGGCAAGTATATGTCTGGCAGTCTTTGGAATCCTCTAGAAATTGTGTAGACTCTAGTGGCCGTCATCCCTAAGAAGATGGGCAGCTCTGAAGTCTTCTCTGAAGGTCTCTGGTGGCCACAATTGTCTTGAGAAAGTGCAGGAAGACAGAGAATGTAACCTCTCCGCAAAGCAAGTAGTTAAAGGACTTTCTCTTGGTGTAAATACTGACCCTGGCAGTATTTACCTCTGACCTCTGCTCTCTCCCCAGATCCAATTTGTCACTGAGTCAGATAGATTGGACTACCTCATGTGGCTTCTCATAGCCAACAGGGTAAAATACAAAGTACATAGCTGGCTAAAAATAACTTCTGTTGTGCCCTGGCTCTTGCCTACTTCTCCAAACTCATCTTCCAAACCCTCCTCAGTTTCTAAACACACTGAGTTACTTGTGGGATTCAAAACTGCCACATTCTTTCACTGCTCTGTGTGTGTAGTGCTGCCTCTTCTTCCTAGAATACCCCTCCCCCGCCCTCCATCTGACTGCCACTTCCCTGTCCTTTAGGGCTCCCTGCCTCTGTCAAGTGCTCTGGGGTCCTGTCGGCTGGGCTACTTACTGTCCCTCCTCAGTGTTATTATCGCTCCTTGCCCATGGCTCTGTCCCATGTCCTATCTCCTGGAATGTACCTCATGCCTCCTTCATATTCTCTTACTCATCCTTCAAGACTCCCCTTGGGTAGCCCTTCTTCCATTCATTAGTCGGAGTTAATCTTCCCCTGCTCGGTGAGTCATTAAGATTTTGTCCCTTGGTCTTGTTTATGGTTTCCTTTGCTGTGCAAAAGCTTTGAAGTTTCATTAGGTCCCATTTGTTTATTTTTGTTTTTATTTCCATTTCTCTAGCAGGTGGGTCAAAAAGGATCTTGCTGTGATTTATGTCATAGAGTGTTCTGCCTATATTTTCCTCTAAGAGTTTGATAGTTTCTGGCCTTACATTTAGGTCTTTAATCCATTTTGAGCTTATTTTTGTGTATGGTGTTAGGGAGTGATCTAATCTCATACTTTTACATGTAGCTGTCCAGTTTTCCCAGCACCACTTATTGAAGAGGCTGTCCTTTCTCCACTGTACATTCCTGCCTCCTTTATCAAAGATAAGGTGACCATATGTGCGTGGGTTTACCTCTAGGCTTTCTATCCTGTTCCATTGATCTGGGAGAAAATATTTGCAAATGAAGCAACTGACAAAGGATTAATCTCCAAAATTTAGAAGCAGCTCATGCAGCTCAATAACAAAAAAACAAACAACCCAATCAAAAAATGGGCAGAAGACCTAAATAGACATTTCTCCAAAGAAGATATACAGACTGCCAACAAACACATGAAAGAATGCTCAACATCATTAATCATTAGAGAAATGCAAATCAAAATTACAATGAGATATCATCTCACACCAGTCAGAATGGCCATCATCAAAAAATCTAGAAACAATAAATGCTGGAGACAGTGTGGAGAAAAGGGAACACTCTTGCACTGCTGGTGGGAATGTGAATTGGTACAGCCACGATGGAGAACAGTATGGAGGTTCCTTAAAAAAACTACAAATAGAACTACCATATGACCCAGCAATCCCACTACTGGGCATATACCCTGAGAAAACCATAATTCAAAAAGAGTCATGTACCAAAATGTTCATTGCAGCTCTATTTACAGTAGCCCGGAGATGGAAACAACCTAAGTGTCCATCATTGGATGAATGGATAAAGAAGAAGTGGCACATATATACAATGGAATATTACTCAGCCATAAAAAGAAATGAAATTGAGCTATTTGTAATGAGGTGGATAGACCTAGAGTCTGTCATACAGAGTGAAGTAAGTCAGAAAGAGAAAGACAAATACCGTATGCTAACACATATGTATGGAATTTAAGAAAAAAAAAATGTCATGAAGAACCTAGGGGCAAGACAGGAATAAAGACACAGACCTACGAGAGAATGGACTTGAGGATATGGGGAGGGGGAAGGGTAAGCTGTGACAAAGCGAGAGAGAGGCATGGACATATATACACTACCAAATGTAAGGTAGATAGCTAGTGGGAAGCAGCCGCATAGCACAGGGAGATCAGCTTTGTGACTGCCTGGAGGGGTGGGATAGGGAGGGTGGGAGGGAGGGAGACAGAAGAGGGAAGAGATATGGGAACATATGTATATGTGTAACTGATTCACTTTGTTATAAAGGAGAAACTAACACACCATTGTAAAGCAATTATACTCTAATAAAGATGTAAAAAAAAAAAAGATTTTGTCCCTCTCTCATAGTCCTGAGTTGCATCTGACTTGTGTTAGTTGTTGGCATACATATTTTTCTGGATTTTTCACCTCATTGCTAACCATTTCAGAACAGGCAGCTTATCTGCACCTTTTATTTTAGCACAATGCCTGGCCCAACTGCTGATTAAGGTAATTGCCTTTTCTGTGGTTACAGTGGCCTCTAGGCAACTAAACATCTCAAGGCAGATGCCTGAGGCTGCCCCAGTTGACCCCATTTCTGGACAGGCTATGCCAGTCTTTATATGACTCAATGAGCTTCAAACAACAAGGAAATGGAACTTACAGCATGTTTATTTCTCCTCTCTAGATACCTGTTCTGCAATCATGACCAAACAGAAGGATTAAACCCAGACCAGAATCTGAAACATAAAAAGCCTTGTCAATTACACCATTGTTTCCTGCTGGAGCAAGCAGAGAGGCCTCTGCTGCACATTCCTGGGACATGAATAATATCAGTTGTGATTACACTTCAGTATCTCATCCATCACCAGCCTGTGAACATTGACTATAACCTAATTAGGAAATGTGAAGGTCCCTTTGCTGGGGATGAGTGCCGGGGAAACACAGGTCCACTTGCCTCTCCCCGTGGTAGGAACCCTTGAGGCTCACACACAAGTTTGCAGGGTTCTAGGACAGACCTCACCCGTCTAGTTGCATTCCTCACATAACCACCAGTAAGCTGAGATCACAACACCTTGGATTCCATCCTATATTACACTCCTCTTCAAATGCATTGCAAGGGAGATATATCAGGACTGACACAACAGTCACTTTCAAATGGATGTTAAAGTATTAACTAAGTAATTAACTCGCTTTGCCTAATACATTTTTTGTTTACTGCTTTTGACTGGCTTCAATCAGGAATGCTGAATTTGTCGACAATTGGCTTCTCATCTTTTATTGAATTCTTCTAAACCTGTCTTTTCTTACAGCTCTTAAAACGCATTCAGAGGGCTGCATTCTATCTTCCAAAGTGCAGAGACCAGAGGCCTAAGGATGTCTGCAGGCTTAATTACAGGTGATGAGACACCTTCCTTAAAATTCCTTTGCGGGAGAAAAAAAGTACAGGCTCTTCTCTGTACAAAATGCTCACTGAATCCTCACTTCTCATTCATGGACTTTAACTTGTGGCATTCATTATTTAGTCCTCTGTCCACGTACTTTTCCCACACTCGTTGAGCATCAGCTGTGGTGCAAATCTGCTTCACGTCCACCGTGCCCTGGCATCCAGCATTTACAGAGTAATTGGCAGGAGCAAAGAAGAGGCCTATGGCCACAGGCAGTGAGAGGAACTCACCTGTTGCAGCATCCAGCCAAGCACGCAAAGCCCCAAGCCACTGAGCAAACTGATAAGTCAACTTTAATTCTACTGGAAGATGTTTTTTGTCAAACCACCCTCTGCCTACTTAGTGTACATTCCTATAAACTATACCTTGCCCTGATAATGTGTGAGCTTCAGTGTCATGATCCAAGGTTCTTTTGCTGTTGGGCATGGCGTCTCAGGGATGATCCCTAGAATCTTTTGTCTTGAATCCTGGTTAAGCCACTCTACAGTGTCATGATAGTTTGCCACCTGTCTTGGTCACCAGATTTTAACTACAAGTGAGGACATCCTGCTACTTCTGCCTTCTAACTTGGTGTTTGCCTGTGTTATGTCTGGACACTGCTTCATTCCCTTCATTGCTATGCCCTGTTTGTTTGAATTTCTGTGGTCACCCTAACCCCTACCTGTCCCAGCAGCTCCACCCCTGTTCACAACTTGTTCTGATGCCATGCCTTGCTGAAAAATCATGATATTTGTTTAAAAATTTTATCTGTTTATTTTTTGGCTGCGTTGGGTCTTTGTTGCTGTGCGTGGGCTTTCTCTAGTTGCGGTGAGAGGGGGCTACTCTTCGTTGCAGTGCATGGGCTTCTCATTGTGGTGGCTTCTCTTGTTGCGGAGCATGGGCTGTAGGTGCGGTGGCTTCACTAGTTGTGGCTCACGGGCTCAGTAGTTGTGGCACACAGGCTTAGTTGCTCCACAGCATGTGGGATCTTCCCGGACCAGGGCTTGAACCCGTGTCCCCTGCATTGTCACGTGGATTCTTAACCACTGCGCCACCAGGGAAGTCCCAGAATCAGGGTATTTGATAGGGAGAATATTGTTGTTACTACTGTTGCTTTACTGTTAAGGGAACTGAGGCTCAGAAGGATTAAGTGACTTGGCCAACTGGATGTCTAATACCCAGTAGAGTGAGGCCTTAACCTAGGTCCCCATCTCCAAACAGTTTGCTCTTTGCTCAAATCTGTGCTTTTTGCTCTAAAAATCTTAAGGATGGTTTTAAAAATTAGATGTGATTAAAAGGTAAAAATATACAGAAATAAATGTTTTACTGTTATTGTCATCAGCAGGTGGGATCCCTCCAATCTGCAGCAATGCATTTCTTCTGGGTCTATCCAGGTCTTTGAAACAGAAAATCTGCTGCTTCCTGCATCAGATGAAGCTTGCACATGGATGGCAAATTACAACAATGTCTATAGATGCCAGGTGTGAACCAGTCATGTTTCAAAAATTCATTTGTGGTTATTTAAAATGGAGGCCTTGGGACTTCCCTGATGGTACAGTGGTTAAGAATCTCCTGCCAATGCAGGGAACATGGGTTCAAGCCCTGGTCCGGGAAGATCCTACATGCCGCAGAGCAACTAAGCCTGCGGACCACAACTACTGAGCCTGCGCTCTAGAGCCCGTGCGCCACAACAAGAGAAGCCATTGCACTGAGAAGCCCGTATACTGCAACGAAGAGTAGCCCCGTTTGCCGCAACTAGAGAAAGCCCGTGCTCAGCAACGAAGACCCAACACAGCCAAAAATAAATTAAATAAATAATTTTTAAAAAATATAAAATAAAATAAAATGGAGGCCTCATTTTCCCAAACAGATAATGTTATAAATGGTGGTGAGATTCTTGGGTTATCCCACAAGGCTGTTTAATTAATAATGTTGCTGGAGTACATTTCTAGTTCATAATGTGGCTGAAGTAATTCATATATTATGCCATTGCAACATAATCATCAAGGCCCTGGTCAATTAAGGAATGCTTATTTTGAGCCCTGTAGAACTGTCTTCTGACAGCAGTAGTGAGTCTGTCGCTATAGGTTCTAGAGTACATAGAGGGGCTGTTGGGAAATTTCCCATATTTTAATAGCTGAGAGAACTGGTTTGTCAGATGAGAAGTGAGAAGGTATTCTCATGAGGGGTCAGGTGGCTTGAAAAATATGTGCAGATGTGGAGTAGAAAAAGGGCAAGGAAAGAGAAATCCCAGGAACAAAAAAAAGACGTGAGTAGAGGGGTTGGAAGAAATCAGAGTTATCTGAAGATGAGAAGTAAAATCTGACAAGGAAATGGAAACTAATAAAGAGATTTAGAGAATGTGGATTTAGAGGTTAGGGATTTATAATGTGAGAGACAGAAGATGACTTTGGCAGAAGATGATTTTGAATGGCTTTTGATAGAGCAACTTCAGTTTTAGAGAAATGTACTAATAAAAAGCTATACTAATAAAGCTTATGTAACTTAACTCTAACTAGGAGTAACCAATGGGCTGACAGATTAGCCACGGATTCTCACTGATGAGGGACAGGGTACAGCCCAGGAAGGACACGAGGTCTGAGGACTGATGGGAAAGAGCCTTGCAGAGAAGCTAAATGTTATCCCATCCCAGTAAAATAAGGAAAAAGCAGCCCTACAGTAGATGGCTTGGGTGGAAAATGCATCTCCATGTTAGTCTTTGCCCTATTTTAATACAGCTGACCCTCCATATCTGTGAGTTCTGCCTCCATGGATTCAACCAATCACAGATCAAAAATATTAGAAAAGAAAATTTCACAAAGTTCCAAAATTTGAATTTGCTGCCCTGGCAACTATTTACATAACATTTTGGGGGGGGAGTGTTGCTGTGTGGCAAGTGGGATCTTAGTTCCCTGACCAGGAATCGAACCTGCACCCCCTGCATTGGAAGCTTGGGGTCTTAACCACTAGACTGCCAGGAAAGTCCCTATGTAACATTTACATTGTATTAGGTATTACAAGTAATCTAGTGATGATTTAAAGTATACGGGAGGATGTGTGTAGCTTATATGCAAATACTACACCATTTTATATGAGGGGCTTGAGCATCTGTGGATTTTGGTCTCTGCAGGGAGGGGGCCTGGAACCAATCCCCTGAGGATACCAAGGAACATGGTACTAGAATGGGAGGAAATCTTGACTAGAATAGGATTTGGTCCAAGGTAAAGAAAGCTACAGAGTAACGACTAAGTGGATGGCACTATTCTCAAAGGTGCTGTCATGGGCTCCTTGGTTGGTTGATGGGTTTACAAAGGGAAAAAGCCTGGACAAGGTCTGGAAACAGGAGACTGAGAAAGGAGGATTGATATCTCTTTGTCAAGAGCATAAGAATGCTATCTCCTTCGTGACCTGGAGCAAGCTCTGCAGATCTTGTTGCCTTGAGGGAAGTGTTTCTCTTCTTTAAAAGGGATTTTGATTATACTCGTTCTGGGAAGGATGCGCATGTGAGTTGTTTGGCTGAAAGTCCAAAGTGTTGTTCCAGATTGAACAATTCAGTCTTTGGGGAGAGATCTTACTTTGAGCTATTATGTCTCATGGGTTGCCCTAATTGGAAGTGGAGGATCATATTTTAGGATGAGATTAGCCTCCTTAGGTAGAGGGATAAAGTTTCCTAGAGGAAGGGAGAAATTTGCAACATGATGGATTTAAGAATGTTACTGAGGAGGGACAGGGGAGCAAGGCTAGGAACCAGGTGACCCAACGAGAGGATCTATGTGAAGAATTTAACTTGCTCTTTAATTTTTTTCATACACTCTGGGAATGGTGATGTTTAGGGTCATTTAAAAAATTTTTTTCATTGCAGTATAGTTGATTTATAACGTTGTGTTAGTTTCTATTGTACAGCAAAGTGAATCAGTTATAGGGTCATTTTTAATATTAAAAATTATCATCTTGTCTATCTCCCAACCCTCAATCAAGTCCAACAGCTTTGTGTTGTTGATGGAATGGGGTGAATTAAGGATGTGATAATAGAGGGAAATGTTACCTTCTGCTGAGGTCAGTGTGCCAGCATCCCCTCTAGGAGGGGACAGTGCCCCTGGAGATCAAAGTGGTGAACTAGCAGTGAGTAGCCAGAGGTGGAGCTGGGAGAGGCAAGCCACAGTGCTGGACCACTTCGAAAGCAGATGAGGGAATTCCCTGGCAGTCCAGCGGTTAAGACTTCGCCTTCCAATTCAGGGGGTATGGGTTCTATCCCTGGTTGGGGAGCTAAGATCCCACATGCCTTGGGGCCAAAAAACCAAAACATAAAGCAATATTGTAACAAATTCAATAAAGACTTTAAAAATGGTCCACATCAAAAAAATCTTAAACAAACAAACAGAAAAAGCAGATGAGAATTGGAATGAATTTTAATGAAGTGTCCACTGGAATTACATAAATCAAAGAATGGAGGCTTTCCATCTGCCCTTTCATTAAGATATTGGAAGAGCAGATTTCTCAGGATCCTAAGTAGCTGAGTACATGTGTGGCTGAGACTTTCTCAGAAACTATATCTGTATTCTAGAAGGGTTGAAGATGAGAGAAGGTGGGAGCCAGGAGGTATCCATCAGAGGAAACCTACAGAAGCCAGTGGGGAAGCCAAGTCAGGAAATCTTTCCACCTCATCAGTCACTATGATGAGTGGGAAAAAAAATGCATCTATAAAGATGTAAGATTTTGGCAGGATTGAGAATTGCCATTTCCATTTGCCATTTATAGATACTAGTTATTGTGTTTTGCTTTCTATTGATTAAGTTATGTTAAAATGATCTTGTGGTGAGAGTGTTGGCAAGAGAAACACCTGTTCTTTATTTCATTACTAGGCAAGTTGGGGTTGTTGGCAGAATATTCCAGCAAAAGTACAATTCTATGAAACTAATTATCTAGAGAACCTGTGGAAGGATTTGCTGTAGTAGGTGGTGTTACATTTAGATGAGGAATTTTTCAGTAGCTGTGGAGGTCTCAAAGGATCTATTTTTGAGATGGGATAGCTGAAGAAGTAAGAGTTAACAGTTTTGGGTGTAGGGAGAAGAAGCAGAGCCTGAGATAGTGTTGTCATTGCAAAATTAGAACAAGGCTTTGGCAGTGCTTCCAACTGTATCGTATAATTAGGCAGGAGACTTGGTGAGGGGAAGGATGGGGAATTTGGCCTCCACTGCATTGCCTTTGAAACCCTGATTTAAGTTTCTGTCGGATTTTGCTCCATCTATTCCTCTAGCCTTTGAAAATGAAGTAACTTATCTTCACATGTGAGTTCAGCTCCATCAAACTCTTCTCTTCTCGTTGGGTCGGGGAACTGAACCCCAATCCAGTCTCACAGACCCCATATCTGGGACGATGGATGATTCATTGCTTTGGGAGCTTTTCCTCACCTCTAGCACCCGCTGATACCACTGTTTAAGTGGCTTTTATCTCATGCTCCCTCTCTAACCCTACGTCTCTATTTATCTGCAGGACAATGTTATTTGAATGTCTTTACACATTATATTTAATTTAATAAATAAATTCAGATAGTTCTAACAGTCACCTTTCAGAGATTTTTTTCATTACTGTCAAGAGAACCACTTAGCTTTTCCTGGTACCCTAAATAAAAAGTTAGAGACTTTTTGACATCGAATCCCTTATTAATTTTGCTAGTACTTTTTAATGTAAAGTCCTACATATTTACCCCCATTCAGACCTTCGTTACCCCTAATCAGACTTTAATAAAAACCTTGATCATTTTTATGTTTTCTGTCTCAGCTTTATGTATTACATATTACAGTCAGCCACTAGAGGAATCTTCTTCAAACATGATTTTCCAATTTCATCCACATACCTCTGGCTTCAGTTCATTCATTTGTTCAGATTTTCCCCCCAAATACTGTTTACTTACTTTATGCCAGCGTAGTCACTTGGAAATAAAGAAATACAGTCCCTTGTAACAACACATTTCTGTAATGAAAGTTAGCTTATATATGAATGGTAAATAGAAGAATGATATCAGAATTAATGCAGAATTCATGTTGGTTTATGTGTTTTCCATATATTAATATTTTGTGCCGCTAAATAATAGTACTGAACACTTGGAACACAAAGGACATCATCACAGCTGAATGTGACAAGCCAGTATAGCGCACAATGCCCAGTTGCTGAGTGTTTGCTCTTCCCATATTTGGCTACATGCTCTGACTTGGAAGGGCTTATCTTGGAAGGTAAATATTGGAAGGGTCCTTGATCTTTGTGTATTTGCTTTTTTTTTTTTAACATGCAATTTTAGAGATAATACAGAGAGATTCCTTGTGCCATTTACCTAGTTTCCCCCAGTGGTAATACCTTGCAAAAACTATAGTACAATATCTCAGCCGGGATTTTGATGTTAACAGAGTGAAGATACATAGCATTTCCATCACCACAAGGATCCCTCATGTGGCCCTTTTATAGTCACACCCACTTCCTTCCCCACTCCCCGCTTAATCCTTGTAAACACTAATCTGTTCTCTATTTCTGTAATTTTGTCATTATAAGAAACTTACACAGGGATTTCCCTGGTGGTGCAGTGGTTAAGAATCCACCTGCCAGTGCAGGGGACACGTGTTCGAGCCCTGGTCCGGGAAGATCCCAAATGCTGGGGAACAACTGGGCCTGTGTGCCTAGAGCCCATGCTCCATAACAAGAGAAGCCACCACAATGAGAAGCCCGCACACCGCAACGAAGACCCAACGCAGCCAAAAATAAATAAATTAATTAATTTAAAAAAAAAAGTGACTATTAAAAAAGAAAAAAAGAACGTTACACAGATGGAAACATACAGTATGCAACCTTTGGGGATTGACTTTTTTCATACAATTTTCTGGATATTCATCCAAGTTTTATGTATGATACTAGTTCACTCCTTTAATTGCTGAATCCATGGTATGGATGTACCACAGTTTGTTTAACCAGTCAGCTGTTGAAAGACACCTGGGTTGTTTCCAGTTTTTGACTATTTTGACTGAAGCTGCTATAAACATTTGTGTACAGGCTTTTGTGTGAACATAAGTCTTCAGTTCTCTGGGATGAACGTCCAGGACTGCAATTGCTGGCTTGTATGAGGGGGGCATGTTTGGCTAAAAAAAAAACAAAAAACTGCCAAATAGTTTCAGAGCGGTTTTACCGTTTCATGTTCCCATCAGTAATCCAGTTTTGCTGCATCCTTGCTGATATTTGGTGTTGTCACCATTTTTTATTTCAGTCATTCTGATAGGTGTCCACTGGTATCTCATTAAGGTTTTAATTTGAATCTCCCTAATGTCTAATGATATTGAACATCTTTTCATCTGCTTATTTGCCATATGTATGTCTTCAGTGAAATTACTCTTCACATCTTTTGCCCATTTTCTAATTGGATTGGTTTTTATTTTTATCCCGAGCTGTAGTTTGTAGTTTTTTCCATCTCTCAACAGTCTTTTGTAGAGAGAACATTTTTAATTTTGACGAATTTCAATTAGTCAGTTTTTTCTTTCCTGGATTGTGTTTTGGAGTCTTAGAACTCTTTTCCTAGCCCTAGATCCCAGAAATTTTCTATGTTTTTTGAAATAGAAGTTTTATGGTTTTACATTTGACATTTAGGTCTATGATCCATTTTGAGTTAACTTTTGTATAAGGTGTGAGGTTTATGTCAAGTTTCATTTTTTTGCCAATGGAAGACCAAGTGCTCTAGCACCATTTGTTGAAAAGGCTGTCCTTCCTCCATTGAATTGTTTTTACACTTTCATCAAAAATCAGCTGGGCAGGCTTCCCTGGTGGCACAGTGGTTGAGAGTCCACCTGCCGATGCAGGGGACACGGGTTCGTGCCCCAGTCCGGGAAGATCCCACATGCCGCGGAGCGGCTGGGCCCGTGAGCCATGGCCGCTGAGCCTGCGCGTCCGGAGCCTGTGTTCCACAACGGGAGAGGCCACAACAGTGAGAGGCCCGCGTACCGCACACACAAAAAAGAAAAATCAGCTGGGCATATTTGTGTGAGTCTGTTTCTGGGTTCTCTACTGTGTTCCATTTACCTGTGTGTCTGTCCCTTTACCAATACCACACAGTCTTGGTTACTGTGTCTATGATTACATAGCTTGAAATTAGGTAGACTGATTCCTCCCATTATTTTCTGTTTCAAGAATGTTTTAGCTATACTAGTTGCTTTATCTTTCTACATAAATTTTAGAGTAATCTTATATATATCTACAAAGAACACTTGCTGGGATAGTGATAGAAATTGTGCTAAACCTGTATATCAACCTGGGAACAACTGACATCTGTGCTGCATGGAAACTTCCAGTCCATGAACGGGGTATGTCTTTTCATTTATTTAGATCTTGTTTGATTCATTTCATTTTGTAGTTTTCAGCATACAAGTGCTATACATGTTTTGCTATATTTATACCAAAGTGTTTCACTTTTTTGAACAATCGTAAGTAGTATTGTATTTTAAATTTCTGTCTTCTGAGGCTTTTCCTTTCCTGATCCTTTGGCTGAAAAGAGCAGGCTTTTGTTTGATGTTTTTTTCTTTTTTTGTCTGCACTCATTGGCATTTCTGGGACTGCTGGCTTCTTCAGCTCCACATTTGGGATATATGAAGTAAAAAGAAAACCCAGGGAACTCACTTCTGTGTCATTCCTTGGGTTCCAAGTTCCCTAGCTGGTCCCATAATCCCTGTTATGTTTTTTGTTCATAATTTTGGTAGACCTCAGATTTTTCAGCTATACATTTGTTGCATTATAGCAGAAATACCTGCATATTAAACCTGAATGCTGCCCTTTAAGAACTTACAGTTTTTAGAGGATTCTAAATTTCTCCCATATCTTACCTAATATTACATGGCAAAGGCAAACTTTTTGGTTGCTAAATATCTCCACCATCTGCCTGTAGTTGAAACTTAAAGCTTCACTATTTGCATTGCATTCCAGTGGACTCTGTTCTTTCTTCCAATAAAATATAATTACTACCATGTCCCAGGAGAGTTCAAACACAAAACTGGGATTGAGAATTAATAAGATAGTGTGAATGAATTATTAGACCCTTTCCTGACACTTTGCTGCAAGCAGGGTATTTTTGATAGGAAGGAAGCTGGAAAGATAGACAGAGTGCAAGGAGGTGGGAACGGTCCACCCCTCTGCCTATTACCATGTGACTTTGGGCAAATTATTTAATCTTCTCATTAACTTAATCTCCTCATCTATAATATGGGGATAAAAATAGAACCCATCTGTTTTAGTTTTCTAGAACTGCTGTAACAAATTACCACAAACTTGGCTTAAAACAACAGAAATGTATTCTCTCACAGTTCTGAAGACCAGAGGTCTGAAATCAAGGTGTCAGCAAGGCTGTGCTTCCTCCAGAGCCTCTAGAAGAGATTCCACTTTTGCCTGTTCCAGCTTCTGATGGCCGGCAGCCTTCTTTGACTTGTGACTGCTCACTCCGACTTCTGCCTTTGTTCTTCTGATCTAGCTGGTATAGCTGAGGTCACTTAGCCACTTCATTCATCTGGAGACTGGACCATCCTTCCAAGATGGTGTTTTGTCTTCCAGGTCTCTCTCCACATGGCCTCTCTTCATTCAGTGATGAAGCCTGAGTTTTTTTTTTGTGACATAGCTGTTGGCTTCCAAGAAAAAAAGCAGAAGCTTCCAGGCCTCTGCTGGAAGTAGCCCAGTATCACTTCCACCAGATTCTATTCGTCAAGGCAAGTGACAAAGCTATACTGGATTTCAAGGGATAGGGGAATAGTCTCTGCTTCATAACAGGAGGAATAGCAGTCTCCCACCCCCACCCCAGGGAAAGAAGGGAGGAAGGAATTGATCTGGAGATTCTCTATGACAGTTGGCCCTAAAGACTAATTTTGGCTTCATAGGTTTATTTTGTGCAGGTCTTGCACGCTGAGCACCTATTCCCATAACCTAGTTCAGATCCTGTAGTTCCATCAGGGAAATGGGATTGCTGTTTTCTCAATAGACCTTTTATCTTCTTTCTTTTGCTCACGTCATTTCTTTAACCTGAAATAGTATTTCTTTTCTTTTCTTTTCTTTTTTTTTTCAAGTCATTCATGTTCACTGAGTCTTTACATTAAAGACAAACCTTACCTTCTGCAGCTGGTTCTCATTAAATTCACACAGTTCTTATCTTTTTTCTCTCCAAGTTCTCTAGACATTTAGGTATTCAGTTTGCATTTTATTAATTTACATTTGCTGAAAGGTTTTTTTTAAAAAAATTATGTATTGCCAAATATTGCAGATGCGTATAGTCGGATCAGATTGTAAATTCATGGGGACCTAGGCTGTCCTACTTTTGCCTCTTCCCAGATCACCTCTACCAGTTATTTTGCACAAGCTAGATACTGTAGTTCACAAGAGAGCATGCTTCTGAGTGAAACTGAATTCGAGGCATTTCAAGAAGTTACAGCATATCTAAATTGCAGAGAGGTTGAGAAGGCTAGATAAATAGGATATAATTATTTAGTAGGGTGTTCTATTGTTGAATGAGTAAATGAATGCCTACATGCATGAAGGCCACTGGGACTTGGCAAATCCATTTTCAGTGGAAATTATTTTGGTGCATCAAATATTTATTGAGCACCTAATATGTTCCTGTCACTTTCCTAGACACACAGATGGAAATGTAAAAAAAAAAAAGTATAAATTCAGTCTCTGACCTCCAGGTAAATAGATACAGAAGAAAGATGCAAACGTACTCATATTGTTAATACAAACCAAGCAGAGGAGGCTGGGAGAGCACAGGGAGGGTGACTGAGCTTGGCATGATCACATGAGAAATGGTTCCTGGGTAAGATGACACCAATCAAAGCTTAGTAGGGGCTTCCCTGGTGGCGCAGTGGTTGAGAGTCTGCCTGCCAATGCAGGGGACATGGGTTCGTGCCCCGGTCCAGAAAGATCCCACATGCCGCGGAGCGGCTAGTCCCGTGAGCCATGGCTGCTGGGCCTGCGCGTCCGGAGCCTGTGCTCCGCAACGGGAGAGGCCACAACAGTGAGAGGCCCACGTACTGCAAAAAAAAAAAAAAAAAAAAGCTTAGTGTATAAGAGACAACCAGGCAAAGAATGGGGTAGAGTAAGGAAAGGCATTTCAGACAAGGGAACTGCATGAAAAAAAAGCAGAGGATTATTTCAGCATGATGAGTGCAGTGAAAGACAAGTTGTTGAAAGCCTAGAGTGGGAGACAGCAATTTGGAGAAGATAAGAATGGAGAGGTGGGTAGGGACAGATCAAGGAGAGCCTGTTTTCCTGAGAGAGAGCTCATCCAAGCTTGGGAGAGTCCATGGACTAGTACAGGCAGAGGAATAACATGGTCAACTCGAGATCCCTCTGGCAGCCAGGTGGAGGATGGTCCTGGGTAAATTAAATGAGTGTGTCCATCTTGGCAGGAGATGACTGAGGCCTTATACTAGAGTTTAATAATAGAAACACAGAGGAGGAATGGGTTGAGAACTATTTAGCAGGAAAAATTATCAGGGCTTGGTGAGTGATAGAATGTAGAAGGGGAAAGAGAAAGATGAGTCTAGGTGAGCTGCCAGATTCCTGGCTTGGGTGACTGGGTAACTTCTGTGTCATTTTTTCATGGAGGCAGGGGAAGAGAATGGATGATATGGGGAAGAGGACAGGTTCAGTTCTGTCCTTGTTGAGTCTGAGGTACCCGTTGAGATATTCAAGTGGATATAGGAACTTTTTCCATTGGAGAAGGCTACTTGGGAGAGTCACGTCCTCAAGGGAGGGCCCAGTTTCAGTTGTCGTGAAATGAAGGGAGCATCTGTGAAGAGGCTGAAGACCTAAGGTGGTTGGATTGTCATGAGATGGAATTTCAGAGGGCACAGTGATAGCTGTGGGGTGGGAGGCAGAAAGGAGTGGTTGGTCAGAGACCGGAGGCTTAGAGTCCTATCAGACGAGAGGAGTGTGTGGAAGGGTCAGGGGAGTATGGATGGCATTTTGCTTGGTGACCAGAGATGATATAGCTTTCAGGCTTGGTGTGGTTAGCTGGCCTTGAGAATTCCCCATGGAATTTAGGATTTAACGCAGGGCAGGGTTTGGCTTTGGCTTTGGGCAGCTTGGGTGGGGAGTGGTTAGTATTAGTGGTGGTTCTGGCTTCATGTGACAATGGTGTCAATGGAGTCTGTGATGGTGGCCTCCAGGCAATGGCCCCATGAGATTTATGAGCCCTGTGGTGAGTGGAAGGTGGGCTGGCAAAAAATGGCTCTTAGATAGTTGTGTGTATAATTTTATCTAAAAGTATACATCAACTAGGAAGTTAGCCAGAAGATATTTAATTAGTCAGAATATTTCAAATTTTCTTCTACATTGGTAATGGAGACAAAGTGGGGGGAAAATAGAGAGGTCAAGAAAACAAATGCTAACAACCACATAAGTGAAACTAATCTGACTCCCACTTTGTTGCCCAGAAATGATTTTTGAAGTCATTTGCAGGAGTAAAATGAGTTTCTAGGAGAGATGCTTTTTCCTGATACATTTCAATTCTAATGACCTCTCAAACCTTCTGATTTTTGCTGGAGTGCTTCTTGATGTGGATATTGCAGCTGGGCATTTGACTAGTTAAAAAGTTCAACAACAGATAAATGCGCCAAAATAGAAGGCCATTTTAGCACAGGAGTAATGTGTTAGGAAGATCCAAGGCATCAGGCATTTAAGGGGCGAATCTTCTTACAAAGCTTCTCCCGTGCTTACCTCTCACGATGACCTCCTATAGCCCTTCCGTCAAAGTCTCAGAGTTTCTTCCTGTCTTTCAGAGACTTCAACAATCTGGCTTCAACCTCATCTGTCAAATGGGAATAATAACCATTGCTCTATTTATCCCACAGGTTTTTGGTCAAGACAAAGGTAACCATACATGTGAAAATGATTTGAAAGATGTAAAAGCTATATATGTTTAAAAAGTAGTTCCTTTATGGCTATGTTTTTGCTTTATCCTCCTTCCTTTAGTGCCAGGATTTCCTGTCCCTAAATCCCAGGCTTTCTAATACCAGGTGCTAGATTTCTCTGACCCCCAACTGCCTAATCAACCTCTACTGATGACCAGTTCTACCTCTGCTTGAATATTCACCTTCCATCTTAGACTTCAAAACAGTGACTCTTACTGACCGGCACAGACTTGCCTTTATGGACTGGCTTGTCCACTTCAGACCCATCTTCAATCTCCTCTCCCATGTTTCTGAGCCTAGAGTGACAAACCCACAGCCTCCTTCTGAAAAACAAAAAAACACAAAAATAAAAACGAGTGATCTCCATTGGCCTCTCCTGAACTGAATTATTCTACTTTCACGCAATCTGTATATCTAAATCATTCTCTCCTGTGAAACAGCCTTGCTTGTGTGGGTCCTGGGGATCTGAGTCTAACAGAGAAACCATCTCAGCCAAAGCTACCATGATACTGTCACCAAGTCCTATGCAAGAGTAAAAGCCTAGGAGGAAGCAGGGACTAGAGAAGGGTATCCAGGTCAATCTCCAAAATGAAGACAGACAAGGCAGCTATTGAAAGCTGGAGTGAGAGACTTCCCTGGTGGCGCAGTGGTTAAGAATCTGCCTGCCAATGCAGGGGACAAGGGTTCGATCCCTGGTCCAGGAAGATCCCACAGGTCGCGGAGAAACTAAGCCCAAGCGCCACAACTAAGCCCAAGTGCCACAACTACTGAGCCTGTGCTCTAGGGCCTGCAAGCCACAACTACTGAAGTCCGCGTGCCCAGAGCCCATGCTCTGCAACAAGAGAAGCCACCGCAGTGAGAAGCCCATGCACCGCAATGTAGAGTAGCCCCGCTCGCCCTGACTAGAGAAAGCCTGTGTGCAGCAACACCCAATGCCGCCAAAAATAAATAATAAATAAATAAATTTATTTTAAAAAAAGATATCTATAGTATGAGAAAATTAAAAAAAAAAAAAAAGAAAGCTGGAGTATGGGGACTAGATTCAGAAGGCCTGGTAGGCCACGGTGAAGAATAAAGCGTAGACTACCACCTGGAACAGGCACTGTTGGCCAGCTAGTTTCAACACGTTCTTCTGCATGGTGCTTGGGTACATGGCTGGCTGCATGGAAAGGGCCAGGGATGGGGCAGAAATCCTGGTTTGAGAGTCATTGTCCTCTACTCAAAAAAATCTTCATCATCTTCCACTGTCTATGGAGAAAGTTCAAACTCCGTTGTGTTCAGCCCTTACTAGCTTGGGCATGGAAATGGTCACATTTCCATTAATGAGTGATTATGATGATACGCTTAATGGCACGCAGTTCTGCTTGCTTCTAGGTCCTCTGCTTCCTGGATCCAAGCCCTTCATCTCTCAATCTCAAGCCTGCTCTTCAAATCCTCATTTTCTGTCTCTGCCTCTTTTCAGAATGAAGGAGTGAATCATAGGGGGGGATGGCCTCAAAAGATATCGTCCTGCTTTCCCCTGGATTTGGTTTCATCCCGGGGATGCTTTACATTACAGTTTAGCTTCAATTTGTCCATGGAGCTTAACATTGTATGGTAATACTTTCTCCCTCTCTCATACCAATTTCTTTCTTTTTTTTTTTAAACATCTTTACTGGAGTATAATTGCTTTACAACGGTGTGTTAGTTTCTGCTGTATAACAAGGTGAATCAACTATACCTATACATACATCCACATATCTCCTCCCTCTTGCGTATCCCTCCCACCCTCCCTATCCCACCCCTCTAGGTGGACACAAAGTACAAAGATCAGGGAGCTGATCTCCCTGTGCTATGAGGCTGCTTCCCACTAGCTAGCTATTTTACATTTGGTAGTGTATATATGTCCATGCCACTCTCTCATTTCGTCCCACCTTACCCTTCCCACTCCCCGTGTGCTCAAGTCCATTCTCTATGTCTGCGTCTTTATTCTTGTCCTGCTCCTAGGTTCTTCAGAACCATTTTCTTTCTTTGATTCCATATATATGTGGTAGCATACAGTATATGTTTTTCTCTTTCTGACTTACTTCACTCTGTATGACAGTCTCTAGGTCCATCCACCTCGCTACAACTAACTCAATTTCTTTTCTTTTTATGGCTGAGTAATATTCCATTGTATGTATGTGCCACATCTTCTTTATCCATTCATCTGTCGATGGACACTTAAGTTGATTCCATGTCCTGGCTATCGTAAATAGAGCTGCAATGAACATTGTGGTATACGACTCTTTTTGAATTATGGTTTTCTCAGGGTCTATGCCCAGTAGTGGGATTGCTGGGTCATATGGTACTTCTATTTTTAGTTTTTTAAGGAGCCTCCATACTGTTCTCCATAGTGGCTGTATCAATTTACATTCCCACCAACAGTGCAAGAGTGTTCCCTTTTCTCCACACCGTCTCCAGCATTTATTGTTTCTAGATTTTTTGATGATGGCCATTCTGACAGGTGTGAGGTGATACCTCATTGTAGTTTTGATTTGCATTTCTCTAATGATTAGTGATGTTGAACATCCTTTCATGTGTTTGCTGGCAATCTGTATATCTTCTTTGGAGAAATGTCTATTTAGGTTTTCTGCCCATTTTTGGATTGGGTTTTTTGTTTTTTTGATATTGAGCTGCATGAGCTGCTTGTAAACTTTGGAGATTAATCCTTTGTTGGTTGCTTTGTTGGCAAATATTTTCTCCCATTCTGAGGGTTGTTGTTTCGTCTTGTTTATGGTTTCCTCTGCTGTGCAAAAGCTTTTAAGTTTCATTAGGTCCCATTTGTTTATTTTTGTTTTTATTTCCATTTCTCTGGGAGGTGGGTCAAAAAGGATCTCGCGGTGATTTATGTCATGGAGTGTTTTGCCTATGTTTTCCTCTAAGAGTTTTATAGTGTCTGACCTTACATTTAGGTCTTTAATCCATTTTTAGTTTATTTTTGTATATGGTGTTAGGGAGTGTTCTAATTTCAGTCTTTTACATGTAGCTGTCCAGTTTTCCCAGCACCACTTATTGAAGAGGCTGTCTTTTCTCCATTGAATATTCTTGCCTCCTTTATCAAAGATAAAATGACCATATGTGCGTGGGCTTATATCTGGGCTTTCTATCCTGTTCCATCGAACTATATTTCTGTTTTTGTGCCAGTACCATACTGTCTTGATTACTGTAGCTTTGTAGTATAGTCTGAAATCTGGGAGCCTGATTCTTCCAGTTCCGTTTTTCTTTCTCAAGACTGCTTTGACTATTTGAGATCTCTGTGTTTCCATACAAATTGTGAAATTTTTTGTTCTAGTTCTGTGAAAAATGCCTTTGGTAGCTTGATAGGTATTGCATTGAATCTGTAGATTGCTCTGGGTAGTATAGTCATTTTCACAATATTCATTCTTCCAATCCAAGAACATGGTATATCTCTCCCTCTGTTTGTATCATGTTTAATTTCTTTCATCAGTGTCTTATAGTTTTCTGCATACAGGTCTTTTGTCTCCTTAGGTAGGTTTATTCCTAGGTATTCTTTTTGTTGCAGTGGTAAATGGGAGTGTTTCCTTGATTTCTCTTTCAGATTTTTCATCATTAGTGTATAGGAATGCAAGAGGTTTCTGTGCATTAATTTTGTGTCCTGCAACTTTACCAAATGCATTGATTAGCTCTAGTAGTTTTCTGGTGGCATTTTTAGGATTCTCTATGTATAGTATCATGTCATCTGCAAACAGTGACAGTTTTACTTCTTCTTTTCCAATTTAGATTCTTTTTATTTCTTTTTATTTTCTGATTGCTGTGGCTAAAACTTCCAAAACTATGTTGAATGATAGTGGTGAGAGTGGGCAACCTTGTCTTGTTCCTGATCTTAGTGGAAATGGTTTCAGTTTTTCACCATTGAGAACAATGTTGGCTGTGGGTTTGTCATATATGGCCTTTATTATGTTGAGGTAAGTTCCCTCTATGTCTACTTTCTGGGGAGTCTTTATCATAAATTGGTGTTGAATTTTGTCAAAAGCTTTTTCTGCATCTATTGAGATGATCATATGGTTTTTCTCCTTCTATTTGTTAATACAGTTTATCACATTGATTGATTTGCGTATATTGAAGAATCCTTTCATTCCTGGGATAAACGCCACTTGATCCTGGTGTATAATCCTTTTAATGTGCTTCATACCAATTTCTTTAAACCCCCTCGTAACCAGAGACTGTTGGACTGGAAAGCACCTTAGAAATCATTGAGTCAAACTTCCTGATATTTTAAAATAAAGAGATAGAAAATTTCAGTGATTTTCCTAAATTACAATCACTAGGGAATAGAGTTAGTATTTGTGTCCATGTTTCCTGTTGTCCAGTTCAAAATTCTTCCCCATATACCACCCAGTGTCTTATAAAGTAGGTAACAGGTAATTTAAAGGAATTTATTTATAAATGAAAGATCCAATTTTATGAAGTGAATAATTATTCCTTTACTTATGTTTTGTAAGATTTAATTTTTACATATTACGTTCCTAATAACAAGATACCCCTCTATCTGATGGAGATAAAATGTATCATTTTTGCATGAGCTTGGCTTCTCTCTCTACCTCCCACTTGTGTGAGTCTGAGAGACTCTGAAAACAGACTTTAGAATTAACCCAGAGGAGAATTGTGGGGTCACAGGCTGGGAGGGGCAAGTGTGAGTGAGAAGGTTTACTTTTTTGCACATGTCTCCTCCACTGATGTAAGGGTCACAGGAAGCAGGGCCTATGCTCTAGTCATCCCTGTGTTGCCAAAGGCTCACACAGTGTGCAGCTCAGAGTAAGGACTTGAGAAGAACGTTCCCTTTTCCTCAAATAGAAATGATGGTACAAGGACTTCCCTGGTGGTTCGGTGGTTAAGAATCTGCCTTCCAATGCAGGGGACATAGGTTCGATCGCTGGTCCGGGAACTAAGATCCCACATGCTGTGGGGCAACTAAGACCGCACACTCTAGAGCCCACACGCCACAACTAGAGAGAGAGAAAAGCCCGCACACCACAACAAAAGATCCCGCATGCCGCAACTGAGACCCAATGCAGCCAAATAAATAAATACTAAAAAAAAGAAAGAAAGAAATGATCGTATAGAAAACAAGCATAAGAGAAGGTCAGGGATGTACTAAGTTGGTCAGGGGGAGGCAGGGGGTGAAAAAAGAGCATGTTTCATGTTTTACTTCTCTATTGCTGTGTAACAAACTACCTCAAGACTTAGTAGCTTAAAACAACAATAATTTATTATTTCTCTTTATCCCGTGGGTTGATTGGGCTCAGTTGGGTGGTCCTTCTGCTACATATGATGTTGGTTGGGGTCACTGACACGGCTGCACTCAGTGGGAGCTCCATCCAACGTGGCCTGACATCCTCTGGGACTTCTCTCGATGGGGTTTCAATCATTCAATACTTTAGTCTGAGTTTCTTAAATAGTGGCTGGAACCAAGAGGCCAAAGATAGAACGGCCAGCTCCTGAGGCCAAAGCCTGGAACTGGCAAGGTATCACTTCTGTCACATTCTGTTGATCAAAGCAAGTCACAAGGCCAGCCCAGCTCAAAGGGAGGGAAAATAGATTCCACCTCTAGATGGAAGTGACAGCGGCGTGCAGGTGCAGGAATGGGAGGGATTGTTGTAGTTAGGTTTGCAGACAAGCTACCACAGGGAGAAGAAAGGCTATACTCCGTGCCTTGACTGACTAAGGCACCAGAAGATACATGTAATGCAGACAGCTAGGCATGTGTCTATCTAGAAGGTACAGGTAGCTGTCAGAGACTATTAAGGAGGCAAATAAACTGAAATATGATTTATTCGGATTATCAGTAAGGCTGCTACATACTTTGTCAGCTTAAGTCTCTGAATCAAGAAACGCCTTCCTCTGAACACTGTTGTCTGCACCCAATAGGCTTTTTCAAGACATTAGCTCTGAGGGCAAGAGTATAATAAAGATGTTTGGCTACTGCAGCTTTTCTTTAGAGAGTGCTCAGACTTTAAATGAAAGCAGTAAATTTTCCTCTTCTGCAATAATGAGAAACGCGCAAACCATTTATGTGGCATAATTCAGAAGTTATAGGACAGTTTACAATGAAACATTTTTATGAGCGATCAAATGCAGCAGTCAAAAGATTTTTCCTTATTTCAGCTTGAAAATGCTAAGACTTCCAGTCACACTGTGAACCAAAGACAAAAGGAAAGAAGCATACAGGGAAAGAATAGGAAGGCCTGGGTTCCTTTGTCAACTCTGCTGCTCTTCATCTCATGACCAGGACTCGTTGCCTGGTTCTGCTCCCCACCTCTGCTTCTTCATTCTTCAAGTGGGGATAATAAAATGGGGTCTGCCTTGCCCGGCCCTGCGTGTTTCAGAGGGCTGTTGGGAGGCAGCTATACAATAATAGATGTAAACATTCTGAACACTGAGAAGTGCTCTGAATGTTGTTGTTATTTGATCTCAGTGAATGAATAGGTGCGTATATAATAGAATATCTCTCAATATCTAGTATTGAATGCTATTGATTTCTTTGTAGGGCCTTTATTATTATTATCACCATTATTATTTTAAATTACAAATGTCATACATGAGTGTAAGCTAATTGTAAAAAGTTCAGTCATATATAAGGCAAAAAAATAAAAGCCTTTTCACATCCCAATTCTCACCCCATCTCTCTCTCTCCAGAAATACCCACAGTTATACCTGGTGTGTATCCTTCCAGATCATTTCCATACTTTTAAAGCACATTCAAACATAGATTACTTACCATTTTTACGTAAATGGTATCTATTAATATGGACTCCCATACAATTTGTAGACAGTTTCTTTAGAAGTCAGTGAAATATTTTCCGTATTTCCAAATTAAAGTAATGGCTAAAGGCTTATAACTTTACTGCAGAGACTCTTTGCAAATCTCATTCATATAAATTGTTTTCCTCATTTATTTGAGTATATTTTATTTCACTGTATTGTATGCATCTTTGTAAGAGTTCTTTAAGACCTTTGGGAGTAAGATTTGAAATACATGAAAAACTTATCACATGTTGGTTGCTTCTGCTTCCCCTTCCCTTAATTGCTTTGCTTAGTCCAAACAAACTCTTATGCTGATAGCAGCCAAAGACTTCCCCCTCCTCCTGCCTTCAATATTTTCCTGGGTCATTCCAAGTTCAGGGAGTGACTTTCACCTCAGATAACCTCTACACAAATCCAAATCTACCTTTGAATTCCTCTAACATTCTTTCATAGTTACCTCAGGGAAATCTTCACTCTTTGACCCCGCCCCAATTCACTCACAGGGCTAAAAACCACAGCCCTGTGTTTGACTTGTTAGTGATAAATCTGCATCAATGAAGAAGTTTGTTTGCTTACTTTCTAGTGCTAAAATATTTCTCACATGTCTTCTCTATGCCAGACACTGTGGACCACCAGGCGATGTGAGCACCCTGTCAGGAATCCTGACCAGTTTAGAGGGAAGATCAGATCAGATTTGCATTTTGAAACAATAATTCTGACTTCAGAATAAAACACATTGGTGGAATGCAAACATGTTATAGGGAGATCAATATCAAAAGATTCAAGTAAAAATAGTATTTTATGAGGATGAACAGCCTCTGATAATCTTGAAACGACATAGACATTCCTTGTAAAATCTTAAAAATGTTCGTTTATTACCCAATTCTCTGATGATTAAGTCTATTTCAAGCAATGAAGTATTATTTAAGATCAAAATCTTAAGAACCTACTTCTCAATTATGATGATTCATAATAAACCGTTTTTACTATTTTTGACACAAACCTATGGTGGTCCTGCTTTCGTCCTTGGCCTGGAAGGTGGAGAGGAGGAAGGTCCAAGTGAGGCAAGGCTGGGGGTAAGGGGGGCAGGAGGTCCCCGTCAGACACCAGGGGGTACTCAGCAGGGCTTATGTTGGTGTACTTAACCTGGTACAGGATAACATCTTGGGCTTTACGTCCCAACACCTGATTCATTACCTTCCTGCCTCTCCTGCTCTGCTTTTCCCAACTTCATTTGAAATCATTCATGATCCAGATTTTAAAATGGTCATGCTTATCAATAAATACTCAGGAACCTTTTGCTGAGAAGGCAGTAAGAAAAAAAAAATCTATACAGTATGAGCCAGAATCCCCAAAGCACACGATTTGGCAATGTCAGAGGCATATAAAAATTAGGAACATATTTCATTCTTGTCCTCAACAAGAGGCTCAACAGAGCAATATTAACTATCATGGAGACAGACTCACAAACAGATCGCTATTGCCATTTAAGGATTGTCTCTGAGAAAGGGATTCTGTCTTCTAAAAATGTAATGATTCTGATTTAATACGCACATTAAAATATTTAACAATAAACCTCACTGAAGAATACTGAGAATGGGTGCTGTCCAGGTGATATTGTTAAAATAAATCTTCATTTACTTTTGTTTCATGGAATACTGATTTCTATTTTATTTTATTTTTAAACCATGGTTTGATGTATTTATACTTTTCAGCTCCTACTTTTGTTTCCTTTGCTGTGGTATTTCCAGATTTTACTTTTCAGGATGTTTGAATAATTTGTGACAGGTTATTTGGACACACAGATTCCAAGAATGAAGGTAAGATTTTAGGTTGGTGAATGGTTCTGCTTGGAAGGGCATCCTCCGTTGAGGTTGAGAACAGTAAAGAAAAGTGAAAACCCTGAGGAAGGTAAAGCAAGAAAAGAAACAAGACACTATGGATAAGCAAAAAACAGTTTTATTTACAGGGAGAAATAGATCATTTTTTGTGCTTTCTGTAGATGCAGCCAACTGGGAATTAACCCATTCCTAGTCTTCCCAGCCACAAATGTGGTTAGCCCTAACTAGAGAAAAAAAAAAAATTAGGTTGAAGCTGTCACACACAAGAATTCATTGTCTGAGTTTCTTGTGGAAACATGGACCAGAAATGGGAGATAGTGGGGTAAAGAGCACTGGCTTTGGAGATTTAGACTGATAGATGATTACATATATATATACACACACATATAGATGATTATATATATACACATACATATATAATCATTTATCAATCTAATACACATATATCTATATACAATTATCTCTCTCCCTATCTCTATATCCGTGTTTATATCACATGGTAAGCACTCAATGGCTGATGCTTTTGTTATTATTGTCAGATTGGCTTAGAGTTATTGGGGTTGGCTGAATGATGGTCCTCTAAAGATGTCCACATTCTAATCCTTGGAACCTGTGAATGTTACCTTATATGGCAAAAGCGGCTTTGCAGATGTGATCGAATTAAGGATTTTGAGATGGGGAGATTATCCTGCGTTACCAAGGGGCTTGATGCAAACACATGGGTCTTTATAAGCCATGTGCAGAAGGAGTCCAAGTCAGAGAGAAGGTGATGTGATGACAGAAGCAGATGGACAGAGAGAAAGAGATTTGAAGATGCTAGCTTTTTTGTTTTTAATTTATTTTATTTATTTATTTTTGGCTGCACTGGGTCTTCGTTGCTGTGCGCGGGCTTTCTCTAGTTGCCGAGAGCGGTGGCTACTCTTTGTTGCGGTGCGCGGGCTTCTCATTGCGGTGGCTTCTCTTGTTGCGGAGCATGGGCTCTAGGCGCATGGGCTCCGTAGTTGTGGCACACGGGCTCAGTAGTTGTGGCTTGTGGGCTCTAGAGCGTAGGCTCAGTAGTTGTGGCGCACGGGCTTAGTTGCTCCGTGGCATGTGGGATCTTCCCGGACCAGGGCTCGAACCCATGTCCCCTGCATTGGCAGGCGGATTCTTACCACTGCACCACCAGGGAAGCCCCAAAGATGCTAGCTTTGAAGATGGAGGAAGGTGGCCATGAACCAAAAAATGTAGGCTGCCTTTGAAAGCTGAAAGGACAAGGAAACGGGGTCTCCCCTGGAGCCTCCAGAAAGAATGCAGCCCCATGGATTCACTTTAGACTTGTGACCTCCAGAACTGTACACAACAAATTGACGTTGTTTTGAGCCTCTGAGTTTGGTGTAATTTGTCATAGCAGCAATAGGAAACTAATACAGCTGTGGTTGGAAGGGACGTGTTGGAGCTTCCACCACAGCCACCTCTCTCTGGGTGGCCCATCTGTGGAGAGTCACACCCACAGTCCTAATGGGGCTTTTGAAGGGAGATCTGAAGGCACTCAGTGGCAGGCTCCCCAGTGCTGTCCTTAGAGACTTTCAGGTGCCTTGTCCTCAGAGACTTTCAGGTGCCTTGTCCTCTACATCACCAGCAAGCAAATTGTACCTGGCCCTGCACCTCCTTTGGAGCAGACCTGGGATTTGGTGGGAGATCGGAGATGGCAGGGAAGAGAAGGAGAAGCAATGGCCCACCCACACACATTGCAAGTGGTGGATTGCCAGCTGTGGCTTTCCTGGAAGGCTCTTAAATGGCTTTCAGAACATTCTTTCTTGGGGCCCTACATTCTTTGGCAGGGCTGTTATGACCCAAGAGGAGTGGCCAGCAAGCCACATCCTCTGGGGTGTTTTGTGGGCTGCTCTGCAGCGTGGCATAGGGACCCTGGCTCAAGAGAGCTGCTTCCCTCTAAACCTAGTATTCAGGAAGTGTTTGGCCCTTTTCTGTTTATCCTCAAGATGAAAGGGAAGTCTCTCCATTGTCCGCCTACAAAAAGGAGTTTGCTCCTAGGGTTTAGGGAACTGTTATGTTGAGTCCTTACACCTGCTAAGATAACACCCCAAGTCCCAGAGGCCAAAAATAAAAGGCAACATCTCACTCTCTCAAGCAATGATTCAGTCACCAAGATCAGGCAAGAGACCATTCTCCTATTCTGTAATATCTTCTCTCTCCTCTCTGCCCTCATATACAGCCCTAATCAATGGCTGTATGTTGTTGTCCCAACATTTTGAAATTGTTTGACTCTCCCCACCCCCCGACCCCAAATCCATGCATTCTTCAGTGCTGGAATCATGTCTAATAGACCCTGATATTCCCAGAGGTTAGCATGGAGCTTGGCACGTAATAAGTTATTGATAATATTTGTTGGATGAACGAACTTTACCCTATGCAGTTATTTATGTAGTTGATACCCACCAGATGTAGTTGTTTTTTAAAAATTGAGGTATAATTTATGTATAACCCATCAAAAAGTATTAAATATTTGGTTCAATGATTTTTTTTTTTTTTGGCTGTGTTGGGTCTTCGTTGCTCTGCAAGGCTTTCTCTCTAGTTGCAGTGCGGGGGCTACTCTTCGTTGTGGTGCGTGGGCTTCTCATTGCAGTGGCTTTTCTTGTTGCGGAGCACGGGCTCTAGGCGTGTGGGCTTCAGTAGTTGCAGCGTGAAGGCTCTAGAGCGCCTGGGCTGCGCGGGCTCAGTAGTTGTGGCGCCCAGGCTTAGTTGCTCCACGGCATGTGGGATCTTCCCCAACCAGGAACCGAACCTGTGTCCCCTGCATTGGCAGGTGGATTCTTAACCACTGCACCACCAGGGAAGTCCCTTTGTTCAATGATTTTGACAATTGAATACATGATGACAATTGAATGCACCAAACAAGCAATAACTGCTATTCGTGTATTTTTTTCACCATGGATGAATTTTGCCCATTTTTGGACTTCATATAAATAGAATCATACAGTGTATACTTTTTGGTTAGCTTCTTTCACTTAGCATAACTGGAAGTCTTAAGGTTTATCCGTGTTGTTGCATCATCAGTACTTTTTTCCCTTTATTTCTGATTATTATTCCAATTTATGAATATACCACAGTATGTTTATTCATTTTCCTGTTGATCAACATTTGGCCTATTTCTAGTTTGGGGCTGTTATGAATAAAGCTCCTCTGAATATTCTTGTACAAATCTCTTTGTAGATATATGTTTTCATTTCTTTTGAGAAATACTGAGTATGAGATTTCTGAGTCATAAGATAGATGTAGAAGTTAATTTTGTAAAAAACTGACAAACTGTTCTACAAAGTGGTTGTACCATTCTCCGTTTCTAACAGCAATGTTTGAGAGTTCCAGTTTCTCCACATCCCCATCAACTTTTGGTATTGTCATACTTTAGATTTTAGACATTTTAATGAGTGTAAACATTGTAGTTGTAATTTGCATATCATGATGACTAATGATGTTGAAAAACATTTCATGTGCTTCTTGGTTATACATGTACCTTCTTTTGTGAAATGGCTGCTCCAATCTCTTGCCCATTCTAAAAAATTAGATCCTTTGTCTTATTATTGATTTGAAGGAGTTCTTTATATATACTGGAAAGAACCCTTTGTCAAATATATGTAACTGGCTTTCCTATTTATTAATTGTGTGTTTTGATATGCAAAACATTTTTATTTGGCAAAAGCTAATTATCATTTTTAATAGTTGATGCTTTTTTCATCCTTTCTAAGTATTTTTTACCTACCTCAACATTGCAAAGATATTATTTCATGATTTCTACTAGAAACTTTATTGTTTTAGGTTATACTTTGTTTTATGATCCATCTCAAACTGATCTTATTGTATGGAGTGAGATAGAAGTCAAAGTTATTTTTATTTTCATATAGTTATCCTGTTATTCCAGGTCCATTTGTTAAGTCTTCCTTTATTCATTGAATTATCTTGTCACTTTTGGTCAAAAATCAATTAACTCTTTATGTATGGGTCTATTTCTGGATTCTGTTCTATTGCTATTTTCCTATTTTCATGTCAATACCACAATGTCTTGATTCATCTAGCATTATTTTTAGTTTTGAAACCAGATATTATGTCTTCTAACTTTATTCTTTTTAAAAATTCTTTGGGCATTCCCATATCGGTTTTAGACTCAGCTTGTCAATTTCTCTAAAAAAAAGCCTGCTGGAATTTTAATAAGGATTATATTAAATCCATAAAGAAATCTGGGGAGAACGAATGTCTTAACAACATTTAGTCTTCAAATTCATAAACATATTGTGTCTCTCCATTTTGTTTGGTCTTCTTTAATTTATCATAACAATGTTTTATAGTTTCTATTGTACAGGAATTGTATATCTTTTATTAGATTTTTTCTCAGTATTTGACATTTTTGATATTATTGCAAATGGTATTTTAAAATTTTTGTTTCCTAATTGTTTATTGCTAATATATAGAAGTAGAATTAATTTTTGTATGTTCACCCTGCTAAATTCACTCTTTAGTCCTCATAGTTGTTTTCTCTATTCCATAAGGTTTTCTACATAAACAATCATGTCATCTGCAAAGAATGACAATTTTACTTTCTTTCTTTGTGCCTTTTACCTGTATACCTTTAATTTCTTTCTTTCTTTTTTTTTTTAATCTTATTACATTGGCTAGAACCTCCAGTAAAATGGTGAAAGTGGATGTCTTTGACTTGTTTCTGATCTTAGGAAGAAATATCATTAAGTAGTATATTGGTTATAGATTTTCAGAGAAGTCTTTGAGCAGTTTGAGGAAGTTCCTTCTATTCCTAATTTTCTCAGTTTTTTCATGAATCGTTGTTGACTTTTGTCAGAAATTTTTTATGCATCTACTGAGATGATCATATAGTTTTCTCTCTTTATTCTTTAATTTCACTGAATAATTTTCCAGTGTTAAGCCAACCTTGCATTTCTTGAAAACCTCACTTAGTCATGATGTATTTTCTTTTAAAATGTATAACTGGATTATTTTTCTAATGTTTTGTTAAGAATTTTAAATCTATCTCATGAGAAATATTGTCTGTAGTTTTCTTTTATTATGTCTTTGTCAGTATTTGGTATTGGGATTATGCTTGCTTTATAAAATGAGTTGGGAAAAATTATCCTCTTCTATTTTTGAAAGAGTTTGTGTTGAATTGGTAGTATTTCTTCCTTAAATCATGATGTCTAGTGGGAAGCAGCTGCATAGCACAGGGAGATCAGCTCGGTGCTTCGTGACCACCTAGAGGGGTGGGATAGGGAGGGTGGGAGGGAGATGCATGAGGGAGGGGATATGGGGATATATGTATACATATAGCTGATTCACTTTGTTATACAGTAGAAACTAACACAACATTGTAAAGCAATTATACTCCAATAAAGATTTAAAAAGAAAATCATGATAGATTTCATTAGTAAAATCACCTGGGTTTCAAGTTTTTCTTGTACAAAGATTTTTGAAAATGAATTCAGCTATTTGAGTTGACGTAAGAATATTTATGTATGTATGTATCTATTTTGGTAAGTTATGTTTTTAAAATTATGTTTCTATTTCATCTAGATTGTTTAATTTATCAACACAAAGTTGTTTGTAATGTTTCCTTACTATCTTTTGCTTGATTGTAGGACTTGTAGACATGCTCCCTTTTTTCATTCCTAATGCTGATAAAAGTATTTTCTTTGTTTTACTTGATCAATCTTGCAATCTTTTATTAACCTTTTGAGGAAAACTTTTTGACTTTATTATTTGTCAGTTTTCTATTTCATCGATTGCCATTCTCACCTTCGTTATTTTTCTTTTTTCTACTTTGGGTTTAATTTGTTCTTTTTCTAGCTTCTTAATGTGGAGCTTTAGATCATATTCCAAACCCTACTTTTTTTCCTGAAAAATGTAAAACTATACATTTGCCTCTAAATACTTCTTCAGGTATATTGCACAAATGTTGGTAGGCGTTCCTAAACTATGTGTTCCTGTGTTCCTGAACTATGAAACTATGAACTATGACTATCTGGGCTAAAAAACAGTTTCTCTTGATAAATAAACAATTAACAAATACTGTGGAAAAAATCATTCAGTTCAAAATATTCGCTTTTTGTGAAACACATGCCCTCAAAGTTGGATACTTCCCCCTCCCATCTACTTTACTTTCAGTGTTCTTCTTTGGCGTCTTTCCATCCCAAACCCTGACCCATCTCTAAAATGGGACACTGGGAATACATCAGGAACCCACTGATGACTTATAGTGTGTTCTAAAAAATCATGCCTAACTATACATACTAAATAATGTATAGTTCTCACTCCACAGTGGAGGCTGAGGCATCGTCTACTAACCCTTTCCATTGCTTTCATAAATCCCGCTTCAAGGTCTTTCCATGTCATGATGGACACAGGTGTTTGGGTTTAGGGTGCCCTGGCATGACCCTTGCTGGCAACAGTGTCTTGCCCGGAGATGGAAAAACACATGAAAAGTAGAGCCCTTACAAGAAGCTGCTTTAATAACGCTTTCCTCTGTCAGGCTGTGGTGCTCATTAGACTTTTGCACCCCTCCTACCCAAACATTCCCTCATTTCCTGTTGCAAAACAGTGCAACGGCCCCTATGGTAGATACTTTAATAATAGTGCTGCCTCCAAAAAAGAAGATCACAACTCACTCCAGATCCACGGTTGCCACAGGGTCCTCTACAGAGGCGTGTGTTATCTCGAAGCCCTGGGCAGAGCTCCCCAAAGCCTGAAGAGCCCATTGCTGAGCAAGAGGGGCTCACAGGCCACACACAGACACCAAGCTGCAGGGCTGACAAAGCAGTGGCAGGAGAGCCGGAGGGGAGCCCTATCTTACCTTTGATCATGTCTTTCAAACCAACAACGAAAGTCTTCCCTCAGTGACAAATACCAAAACCTGGAAAAACCAATTCTCTTTTGGACTGACAATCCCTGCACTGTGATCTCCTCTGGACTGGCGATCCCTTGTAACAAGGTAATTGTAGGAAAGATGGCCTGAGTGAGGGCTGATCTCAGTGTCACAGGCTGCAAGTCACAGAGAGAATTGTTTCCCCCAGGAATGACTGATATTTTCTTTCCTGGTCTGTTTGGTTTCCTCTTTTTCTCATTAGCTTTTACATTCAAGAAATATTCATTGGAATAATTAAAAAATTAAAGTTTTCCCAATGCTTTGCAGAAATCAGGTAATGTTATTTGGGCAGTACCAGCCAGTTGCATAATTCTAAGTCACCTGGGGTGTATGAAGAGATAGTGTCCATTAGGAAAGAACACTTCTTGCCCACACCTTGTGTTTCCACACTGGAGAGTCTCTGTTAGAGAAACGATCTGGTCCCTCCTCCCATTTAGGGCACAGCAGAATCAGGCATATGTGACACTGCTGCTTCTACGTTCTCTTGTTTTAGAGCTGCCTTCCTGCAGGAAGTCTGCTGTTTGCTTTCTGGGCCATAGAGTAAGCAGGGTAGGGCAGGCTGTAGCCCTGGTATGGAGGTGGCAGTTGTCCAGGGCTGGCTGTGACCCAGTAGTTACAACATAGCAGGAGGTCTGCTTAATTCAGGGGAAGTGGCTCATTTACCAAGCTCATGTTCTGTGCCTAAATTGCATCCTCCAAACAGCATTGTCACTGGGGATGCTGCTGTGTTATTTCCTATCTGACTCCTGTATCTATTTCTTAGTTGGTTCTGAACTCAGGAAAGGGATTAAATGATGATATTTATTGACTCATACCTTAAATGTCAAAATTCCTTTAGGCCTGAGTCCAGCAATTATGGGAATAATGATCAGACTGAGCTTGAGACTTCTTTTTTATTTATTTATTTATTTATTTATTTATTTTTGGCTGCATTGGGTCTTCGTGGCTGTGCGTGGGCTTTCTCTAGTTGCGGCGAGCGGGGGCTACTCTTCATTGCAGTGTGCGGGCTTCTCATTGCAGTGGCTTCTCTTGTTGCTGAAAACAGGCTCTAGGTGCACGGGCTTCAGTTGTGTGACACGTGGGCTCAGTAGTTGTGGCTCGTGGGCTCTAGAGCACAGGCTTAGCTGCTCTGTGGCCTGTGGGATCTTCCCGGACCAGGGATCGAACCCGTGTCCTCTGCATTGGCAGGCGGATTCTTAACCACTGCACCACCAGGGAAATCCCCTGAGCCTTCTTGACGAAACCTCCCATGGAAGGAATTCTTTCCCCTCTGCTCCCACTACTTCCCAGCAAACAGCATTTCCTGAAGATGGCAAACCTGGCCCACCCCTGCAAGTAGGGCAGCTGGGACAACATGTCTGGGTATGTGACCTTGGGATACTTGTTTAACCGGAATGTTTACAATTTAGGTGTGGTCCTTAGTTGTTAAGCTCTTGATTTGTTTTGTTGTTTTTGTTTGCTTAGAAGAGAGAATGTCAGTACTGGCATCGGTTAGTGACTATTCTACTGACAAATCATGCTATGTCTCATAATTCATCTCTTTTATAGCAGGTAAGGAACGCTGAAATGCTGATGTTTTTAAGTAAAAATTTTCATTCTACAAATATTTACTGAATGCTGCGTCAGGAAGTTTTCTAGAGCTAGGACTACAGTTATGAGCAAAACCAGATATAAACTCTGACCTCATGGAACTTTTACTTTAGAGAAGGAGAGTGGCCTTAGCAGTCACCAGAAATTAATGTGAAAATGCCTGCCTTTCTTTTCTCAATGTTCCTGGCCAGACTGAGCTAATTTGTTATTCTATGGATCTCATATGAGGCCCTAAAGATGATTTATTCTGTTGCCATTTTAAAGATTAAGCACTGCAATCTTACGTATGTGTTCTCTAGAACTAGTACTAAGCTACATTTTTTAAACATTTCATTGCTATGCTTTATAATGTAGAGTCAAATCTATAACAGGAGGCTTAATTAGATTTCATTTAATGTAAGATACTGTCAATTGGAAAACCATTATTTTATATACTACTATGAAATAAAAAATTTGTAAGTTAAACTGACATGTCAACAAATTTAAGACATAGCCTGATACCAGAGATATTGAAACGTGAAAAAAAATAGTTTAGCAGTCTCTAAAGAGTGGTCTCTGGACCAAAATCATCAGTGGTCTCTGGACCAAAATCAGCATCACCTGGAAACTTGTTGGGAATGCAAATTACCCAACTTTACCACAGACTTCTGGGGGTGGGACCCATGCGATCTGGGTTTAACAAGCCCTCCAAGTGATTCTGATGCATGATAAAGTTTCAGAACCACTGAAATAGTGCACTTTAATATCTCTGGAATTTGATATTTCCAAGACATTTTCATAGATTTAATCATTTCAGCAAACATCTTGAAAACCTATTACTTGTAAGACATCATGCTGGATGCACAATACATTGAGTTGAACAGGACTTATTGCCAACCAGGAATGTATAGTCTAGAGGCAGATTTGTAATTTAAGAACTAAAAGATCAGACCCAGTGTGCTGAGTTCTGTGAGTGAGGTACCCTCAAAAGGCCGGGGAAGCCCTGGGGAAAAAGAGGTAACTTCTGACTTTAATGTTGGTCAAGAGTTCATAATGGAGGTGGAATTTAACACTATGCCTTGAAGGATGTGCAGCATTTTATTTTTCAGAATGAAAATAAATGAGAAATAATATTCCACAGAAGGCTTTTCTTCCCAATCCTGTTCTTTTTATGGAAATTCCTGAAAAAGCTGGAAATTAATTAGAAAGGCATATGATGAAAAAATAAGTGTGATGGCGATCATGACAATCTTCCCCTTGGACTCCCTGGAGATAGGTTCACCATCAGCACCTTGGTGCCAACAGAAATTCCAGTGGGTGCCAGGGAAAAAGGCAAGCCTGAGCACTTCTTTTTATCAGCTTGTAATACTCGCGATGGAAATATTGTTGATGAGAAGCAGACAGTGTCCCAGAGCAGTTTTTCTGGAAGGACAAAGTGAGAGAACCCAGAGCCCAAGAAGCCTTGTATGGTATACTTTTTTTTTTTTAATATAAAAACCCACTAGCGTCTTTATTTGTCAACAATAGCCACTTAGAAAATGTAGTAGACAAAGAGCATCTTATCATGGTCACAGCAAAACACTAAGATTAGCCTAATAGTAAATGTGCTAAAGGACTCAATATTTTGTATGTAATAATTCTCTCCAAATTAATCTATATAGTAAAATAATCTGAATAAACTTGACATACTGATTGTAAAGTTCATATATAGGAAAAATGTTTTTAAAATATCCAAGAAAATGTATGGAAAAATTAAAATGTGAACTTGCATGACCAAATATTAAATATACTATTATATGTAGTTGTGTTAATTAAAATTCTTCCTCCAGATATAGAAAAGAACAAAGAGAGAGGAATAAAAATGCCTTCTATATATGTGAATTTAATACATAAAGTCAATCAGGCATTTTAATCAGCGGAGAAAGGGGAGAATATATGAAATAAAGAGCACTGGGAAAATTATTCTAGCACTTTGGAAGAAAACTCAAATTCCTACATCATTCCATATACAAAAATAAATTCCAATGCAATTTAAGCACTAAACACCAAAAAATATAAGTATAGTGGAAGAAAATATGGGAGAATTCTTTTATAATCTTGTGATTAGTAATAGGTATGGTATATTTTGGGTCCGAGCTGTGGAACAGATGTATCACCGGATTTCACTGTCCTGGAGGGTCTCAAGTTAACCTCATTTACATTGTAGTCACCGACTTTTGGACACATAAAATTTAGAAGCACAGAGCATTTGAGCTTAAAAGAACAAGGATAAAGAGAAAAAAGCTTAAAGGAATAAGCTTAAAGGAGCAAGGATAAAGGGAAAAAAGATTTTTTTAAACCCCAGAAGCAGTGCAATGGCCAACTTGGATTACAGTCCAATCTATAAAGGAATTTAATTCTTTCCATTTTCTTCAGCAGCAGAGCACTGTGCATCAGGTTTGTGCTGCTCACACCTTTATGTGGGAGGGGTACAGCCTTCCCATTTATTGCAGACAGCAAAGAGACCAAAGCCATGCAGCTACTCACCCAAGAAGTGTTTCAGCCACTTCTCTTCAACAAGAAGAGGTGTTGTTAACGTGAGAACTGTGAAAGGTCTTTGGAGTTAGTCATTCCCAGGGGTTCTGAGAATGGTCACAGCCTGTTTCTAACTCCCGAATTTGGGAGACAAAAGGAAAGCAGAGAAAAGAAAAAAAAAAAAAGGAAAGCAGAGCTCTGACAAAAGGCAGTAAGGGGATCCTTGCCAAGTCATCTGGTTGCTTCTCTTAGCCACAGACACTTCTTTTCCATTTTGATTGGACTTTAGCCCCTGACTCTCCACTTCTCATCTCCCCTCCGCCAGGGCGATGGAATTACGTTCGTGGTATACTCTTTACCTGACAGGCATGGGGTACAGGCTCTTAGCAACTCTGAAGGCTTTTGGAGGAGCAGTCACCATCATGTGTGTCTTGCTAAGTCCTCCTGCACATCCATGGGATGCGGCCAGCCTCTCCCACCCACAGTTCCATCACCTCGGGAACCCCAAGGAGTACTTATGTTAGATAATGATGCCATAAAAGACCCAAAGAGATATCAGTTGCAAACCAAGCACAGAACCTTTGTGTCTGAAATAAGACATATTTTGAAAAGTCACAGATTCTGTGTTCTTCTGCTTCATTCTCAACTCACTAGGAATAACTCTCCAAAGGCTTATTTAAGACACCACTTGATGTTTTTGAGCTGCATGCTCCATACCACGTGAGATAATCTGAGGCTCTCACACTACTTGCTCTGCCTGTTAAAATGCAGTAGATAAGAGAACATAAGATTTCAACATGGTTATACAATTTTTACCTTTGGGGAAAGTGGAAGCAAGCAGGGATCTGCAATCTTGGTTTTGGATATTCAATGAAAAATGTACACTCAGAACATATCCCAGCCAGCAGGACAGGAATAAAGATGCAGACGTAGAGAATGGACTTGAGGACACGGGGAGGGGGAAGGGTAAGCTGGGACGAAGTGAGAGAGTAGCATTGACATATATACACTACCAAATGTAAAATAGATAGCTAGTGGGAAGCAGCCGCATAGCCCAGGGAGATCAGTTGCCTGACCTTTGTGCTTTGTGTCCACCTAGAGGAGTGGAATAGGGAGAGTGGGAGGGAGACGCAAGGGGGAGGAGATGTATATGGGGATATATGTATATGTATAGCTGGTTCACTTTGTTATAAAGCAGAAACTAACACACCGTTGTAAAGCAATTATACTCCAATAAAGATGTTAAAGAAAAAGAAAATATCCCAGCCAAACTGAGTATATTGCTTTTTCAGATGCAGTGATATTCACAATGAAGAAACTAAATGTCTTAGAAGGAAGGCATTATTAACAAGTATTATTTTGATTCAGAACTGGACTGGGGCCTTACAAGTCTTCTCTAGGTATCCGTGGGATAGTAGAGGAGGCCTGTAATAATAGGTAAGAGCCTGGGATTTGAATTTAGAGAGGCTTGGTTTGAATCCCAGCTCTTCTATTTACTGGGACCTGGAAAATTTGCTTCAGTTCTTCTGTGAAATGGAGATAATAATGTCCATCTTGTAGGGTTATTAGAATTGTTTCTGAGGAGCAAATACACTGATGTTTGTAAGCACAGCACCTGGCATGCGGTACATTCTCACTGAGTGGTATTTAAACAATTACCCATACATGCATCGTGGGCTCCACACTCTCTTAAAAACAGCAGACCTCTTCTACTTAGCAGAGACCAGGGGACAGAACCATTGTCTGTGGGAGGCTTACAGCAGGGAAAGCAGTGGGAAAGGTAGGGTAGAGAGTGGAAAACAGAGCAGACAGCACAGGGCATTTTCTGAGCGCCTGTCAAAGGAGGTCTTTCTCCATCATGTTGATGCAGGAAGTCAGGGCAAAGTGTCCATCAGGGCCCACAGAGGGGCATGTGCTTGACCATCAAGGATAAGCTCGCAGTCATGAATTCCTGCCTGTAATGAAAGTGGTGTTACGTGGATGCTCTGTGAGGAAGCACTTAAGTAAATGATACTTTTGTAGGCAAGGCAAAAAGAAAGTTGAACCATTGGTCACTGTGACTAGGAGTTGAGGGAGTGATGCCATTTTCTTGCAAAGTAATGATGAGCACAAACTTTCCAAACCACTCATCTGCTTTGCATGTGTAAAACTGGCATCTGAGCACGTCATTTGGCACAAAATTGTGCAGCATTAACATTTTCATATGGATCATGAAAGTATGTAAAAAACTAATTGCCACATGGGAAACCAATACTGGCTTTGGCTAGCTGATCATTAATTGTTCTTTACAAGAATGACAGCCGTGCTGAGGATGGTGCCTACTCTGTCCTTATTTGCAATTTTCTAAGAGGGGATCATCACCAGTCATTTCTCTGTCCAGAGAAGCAACATTCTGAGCAGCTGTATCCTTTAAAATCACAAAACTTGGCATGTCCTTCAACCACCTTGTTCCTTTAGGCCCACAACTGGGTCACTGAGACCTGTGAGCCAACACATTCTTTTCAGGTGAGAGCCCGGAGTTAAGAACGCAAGCAAAAACACAGAAATAAACCAACCATGTGCCTCCTTTGGGCATCTGATTTGGCCTATAAGTGTGGACTCAAAAATAACTAGAGGTTTAATTGCACATCTAAATTTAGTGCATGAATTTGCATGTGTAAGTAATCAGGGAAGTATTTGCTTAGAAATGTGTTCCATTTCCTCTGTTTGCTCTAAATCAAATTGCCAAGCAGCAGATCAGATTCTGAAATACTTTTTAAAAATGTGTTCTAGAGCCCCACCGCTTTAGCCTGCAATCCTGTGGGACCTCAGGACCCAACTGGGATAGACACATGAGAGCTGTTTTCAAGGAGGCTGACAATGGCAGTCAAGGACATGGGCCAAAGTTGGTCAAGTGACTTTAGATGGGAGTCCCTTTCCCTCACTCTCCACCCCAACAGGAACCAGATCCCATCCATACTGATTTTGCTGTCCTTTTGGTTACAATAGTAAGAACGTTCAGTGGGCACACAGGAGGGGTATTATGAAGGACCAGAGATAGAGCCTGGTATAGTATTGCCTATCTCCATTCATTCATTCACTCAGATGTTTTTCAAGTAGCTATTATATACCATATTATCAATACAAAGATGAAAAAACCATAATTCCTGCTTTTAAGAAGGTAACAATCTAGAGGGAGACTTCACACAGATAATGATAATATGCTGTAGTAGGTGCTGTTAATATTGGTGGGGCAGGTTGAATGGTTGGTTCCAATTCCTCACTTCCCTGTAGCATTAGTATTAACTATCCACCCTTTCCGTGGCTTCACAGGTAGAGTGGACTTCCCTGGCCCTTGGCTCTGGGCTTGGCCATGTGCCTTGTTTTGGCTTGGAGTGGGCTTGCTTGGTTGGGCTTGAGTTTATGCATGACCATGAGGGAAATAGGTCCTGGTAAACCACTGCACATCAGAAGGAGACATGGAGCAAGGGCCGTTCCAGCCTTCCTGCAGATGAATGAGAATAAATGCTTTTTTTTGTATTCCACTGAGGTTTTGTGACTGCTTATGTGTGCAGTAAAAGCTGACTGATATACCAGGTTTTGTGCAGGCAATCATGAGGGGCTCCAAGACCAGGCTTGAAGGTCCCCAGGAGGCTCCTGAGAGATGAGGATGACTAAGCTGAGACCTGGAGAATGAGTGGGCTGTGTGCGTAGGGAAGGGAAGAGCTGGGGGCGGGAGTTAGTGGTGAGAGGTAGAAGGAAGGGCAGATGGAAGGGATGGAGGTCCCAAAGAGCTCAGCTTGTTCTCTGAGCTACAAGTAGTGAGTGTTTCTTGGCTGGAGCAGGTAGAAGCACCAGTGACCTTGCACAGGGCCGTCATCCTGAAGAGAGGGGCGGCCCAAATCCAGCAGTCTTCTTGAGGGCACTTTCGCTATACACCAACTGCTATACATCACTGAGGATTTCTTTGCCAGGAGTTTCTTATAGAGAAAAGCGACTTGAGGGAAAGCTTCAGGTTATTTTGACCTGTATTCATTTCCTATCATCCATTTTGAAAGTAAGGGTCAAATTGACCAGGAGTCTGGTTAAAGACTAAAGTCCGTTGAGTGTGAATACGTCCAATTCTGGTAGATGGTATACTGTGTCATGTACAATATTCCACCTGTATTTTGGGGCAACAACTTCTATTTATCAGATGGCTTTTCTTAAAGCTGATCATTTTCGTTTTCAGGATCTATATTCCAGAATCATAGAACTGTAGAATTTGTAGAGACTTAAAATTTTCTTATGCAACTTTCCTGAAGGGCACCAGAGAGGGAACTGGATAGCTGGAGATCCACTAGCTCTCTTGGTACAGCTGGAAAAGGCAAGGTTTTTTACTTTAGTCTGTTGCTCACTCTCCCTTACCTACCTGCCTTTCTTATTTCCTTCCTTCCTTCTTTCCCCTCCCTCCTGTCTTCTTTCTTTGTTTCTTTGCTTCTTTCTTTCTTCCTCCCTCTCTCTCTCTCTCTTCCACCATGCTAGGCCTTACCTGGAATATTTTCCTTTTTGTCTCTCTTCATGCTAGAAATTCCACTTTTTACTACTGGATCAGAGCCATGATTGACTAGCCCAGGCACCTGTCTTATGGGAGGCACTACACATGGAGGGCCCAGCTTGACACACACACACACACACACACACACACACACACACACACACAGATCACAGTAGCAATTCTGTCTCTTCTCTCTATTTTACACTGCACCTAGGATTCTAAATATTGTTAAATATTTTTTTTCTTTTCCTTTGGTTAAAAAGGTCTTCAATATAATAACCCATGTTTATTTGAAATGAAAGGGATTTTAATTGTTCAAAAGTTCAAAATACTCAATCCATTTCTTTAAAAGAACAATAATATATTGGACTACTCAGGATTTAGCATTTTCTTCGAATAATGCCATGTTAGAGAAGCATTATAGACTTAGCAGGATTAGTTGACCTCACACTTGTGTTTCTGTGCTCTATCTGAAACCTACATCATATTAACTGATAATAAGAGCCAGTTCCACCTATAACTCATACTGCAAGTTGACTTTGTCATGACTCACAAGCACACCATTAACACGTAGTTAAGTATGTATGCTTTTTCCTTCTTTCTTTTCCTCTTCTTTCTTTCTTTTTGGTTTAGAACAATTTTAACTTCATGTGGCACACACTTTTCTGAAATTTGACTGATGCCTTGGCGACATACTCCTTTCATGAGATCTGAACTCAAAGTTCAGAAGATTTTTTTTTTTTCTAACAAGTACAAAATTGTCAAGATGATCTTAAAAGCCTATGACTCAGCTATGTATTCTTGAGTCAGTAATTAAACGGAGAAACCATTCAGTTATTTGCCAAGGAATTTTACCTCTTGAGAGTGTCCTGGTGTTAGAAACTATCCAGACCATATAACTGGGAAGTTAAAATTAACAACGAGAAAAATGACTGCCTTTGCCTTCAGCATTTCTCTCTGATGAAATCTGGCTTTGAGGAAGCTTGTAATCTGGGTTCTAGTCCCTGCTCTGCCACAATTCCACACGTGACCTTGGGCAAATCACATAAGCCTCTGTGGTCTCAGACTCCTCATTTGTCAAATTAGAGGGTTGAATCAAGTTAGCTTGAAATGCCTGCCTATTTCTATGTCTAGCTCTTAAAGTTATTATCCCAAGAATGTTTGGTTGTTATTTATTCTCCAAATCCACTTAGATGAGAACCAGTAAGAAGGAGGCTGAAACTGCAGCAAGTGGCACACAGGTTGAATTTAAAGAACTTTACCATAGAAAGAAATATTAACTACAAAGCCAGATTATACAGTTAATCTGGCTGCTCTTAGAGGTCCTTAAGAAGGGCTTGCAAATAGGAAGCCTGATTTGGTTTACATATAGTTCTCCCTGAGCCTAACATCGATTACAAAGGAGGGCAGATTCTTCTACAAACAAGGCCCGATTTTATAAGTGACTATTTTATTTAGTATCTTTATTGGGACTCTTAAATTATAGAAACAACCATCAACTTAAGTGAATTTTGGTATCACTTTTTGTTTTAAGGATGTAGATACCTCATGGAGCCCCAAAACAGAAATGCAGGTGAACCTCAGGATAGGTCTGTAGCCAGGAGTAGAGAAGTTGTCAGGAGCCTCCAGAGGCCCCTCTCTGTATCTCTTACTGCTGCTTCTAGTTATTGCTTTCATTCTTTGCTCTCTGCAGAATATGCAGCCTCAGATAGAAGAGTCCCCCCTTCCCAACCACCATTCAACACATATACACACACAGTTCCAGAAGCTAAAGTTTACTTTGTCTTCATATAAGGAAACTGATTTGTTGCAAATGTCTCAATTCAGATACAATTCAGATTCCAAATTCCTAAAAGAAAGAATCCAGGAATTCCCTGGTGGTCCAGTGGTTAAGACTCAGTGCTTTCATTGCTGGGGCCCAGGTTCAGTCCCTGGTCGGGGAACTAAGATCCTGCGAGTTGCATGGCACAGCCAAAATAAATAAATAAATAAAATAAAAATAAACAAATAAAAACTAAAAGAATCTGATTGCCTTGATTGGCTCAGCATGGCCAAGCATTCATTCATCCCTGGTGCGGTCAGCTGCAGCCAACGAGGCAGGGTCATACGTTACAGACAGGGCTGTGGAGCAGGGATTCTGCACTGCACTACTCTAGGGGGCACTTTTCACACTGTGGTGTGTGTGTGTGTGTGTGTGTGTGTGTGTGTGTGTGTGTGTGATGCCCAGTGGTGTTGTGCAATGAGAGGTCCTCAGCTATAATCAAAAGGCACTTACTATAAAGATCCAACCAACTGCAGTGGCTAGAAAATCAACTTCTTCTCCAGTACAACTCCCTCCCACACTCTAGACCTTAGTAACTTTCCTCTACTCGGGGCCAGAAATCCCACCAATCTGTCAGATCCATGACACATGTCTGATTCTTTACAGTTCTGTATCCTTTTGCCTGAGATGAGTATCCAGAAAGAGATCTCCCGTGTTTCCTTTCTAAAAGCCACTAGGATGTGACGATGGCTGTCAAGAAATCTATGAGACCTGTTCCCGCCTCCTCACTTAGAGGCAAGGATTCCAAGTGGTTGATCTTCTGAAGTGCTGTCTTCTGGAATCCAGCATTTTCTTGGTTTCGCCTCCACAATCAAAATCATTGTGCACTGAGAAGAGACAGTTCTCACAGTAACACCAAAGCACACAGATCCATTGGACATGAACCAGTATTACACACTTTTAATTTATTTTCTTTGGTTCACAACTTCTTCATGCAGATTTATGAAGACTAGACGTGGAGATCAGTTTAGGCCTAATTCTGCCTTATTTAACTTGGCCATTCCAGGACTGAGCCTTTACTCAAGTGGCTAGAGTTATGATATCAAGCCTTTGAAAAGCTGAGCTGCTTTGTTTGGTGCTTGGCATCTGGTGCATGTAAAACAGCTTGGATCTGATATTTCCTTTCCTCTAAGTAAAAACACATCTCTTGAAAAGGTTTGGTGTAGTCTTGCCAAAGAAGGAAGCAGGAAACTCAAGCCAGCCTAGAGTTTTGTGAGCCACGGAAAACTGGCTAAATTCACCATGAAAATAATTTGGAAACATGAAGTGAGTACAGAATGGCCTCTCCCTAGCCCAGTTCTTCATTCCAGTCTTGGGAATACTATGCATTAATGCATATTTGCTGAAAAACAACATGATGTTGAAATGTTAACCGTTTATCTGAACCTAGTTCAGAATTGTGATCATCTGACCAAGTATCATGAAGTTTCCCTTTGACCTATCTTTGAAAAATAATGCTTGTAGTGGAATTGGTGACACAAACAAATACTAAACTTTTCTTAAGTGATTAACAATATACTTTGCATGTGATGAATACATACATTTGAAATGAACCTGTGCTTTTATTAAATTAAGTCTAAAGTGTTAAAAAAGCAATTACTTTGAAAATATCTCATGACACAGAATTTCATTAATTCAAACAGTTATCCTGCCCTTTGACCTGAATTAGTGATGCTCAACTGTATGTAAAATGAAGGGGAAAATGTTGGTCTTATCCTTCAAAAACAGCTCACCCTGGTGCCTACAAGTTCCTGGGAGTTTCCACATATGCACAAACAGCAGATCTTTGCAAAACTCAGAACTCAGTTAATCAGCTGTGATTCTTGGTTTTGTTCAATCACCCCACATTCTTCCCCCTCTTCAAAGGTTCTTTCCTTTTTCTAGTAGAGTAAGTCCCCTACATACGAATGAATTCTGTTCTGAGAACACGTTTATAAGTCCAATTTGTTGGTAAGTCCAGCAAAGTTAGTTCGCACCTTTAAAAGTTCGCAACTTGAAGGTTCGTACGTAGGGGATGTACTACGTATTGTAAGTGGATATTTTTGTTCATTTGATTATTTGCTTTTAAAGGTTGAATTTAGAAGTTCTCATACACAGGCCTTAATAAAATTGATGGGAAAAGATTTGGTTTTACACAGCATGAGAGCATTAATTAACTGGAGAATGCCCACTGTGTGCCAAGAAAGCTGTGCTCAGTGCTGAGGTCAGTGGGACACAGTGCAAGGAAGAAAGACAAAATAGCAGTGCAGCATAGAAGATGATGATGATAAAAGGATCATAGTACTGCGGGAGCATGAAGAAGGGAATAATTATCTAGGGAAGTTGAGGAAGATTCAATGAGGAAGTAACAAATGAGCAGCGTCTTCAAGATTGCTTACAAGTCCTTTGTGGGGGAGATAAGTTAAAAGGTCATTCCAACAAGGGGTGTGGGAACCCTGATATGTTAGAGGTTATGCCCTTGATGAGGGCTTAGAGCTGAGGTTATTGGGAGAAATGGCAGGAGCTGAGGCTCCTGGAAAGGATGGGGCTGTCCTTGGAGGACCTTCTAATGCCGTGAAAAGGAATTAGGGGTTTATCTTGTGATCAGTGGTTTGTGGGGTTTTTTGGTTTGTTTGTTTAAGGAACATGCTTCCTTTTCGATGAAATCTTTCATGCAAACTGCATAAGACAAAAGAGGGAGATGAAGAGCAGCTCCTGTGTTGTGGAGGGAGGGAGATTTGGGGCTTAGTCTGCTCAGCCCTCTGTGCTCCCTACAAAGAACAATAGGCTATTGAGAGCTCTATGCACAGAAGGGATCCAGTGCTGTTCGCAGGTCTGAAAGGTGCATCTGGCAACACCATTGGGAGTGAAGAGAGACAGAGATCAGGGAAACCCATCCAGGACCCAGGACCCGTATTCACCCAAGTGATGATAGGGCCTGAAGAAAGCAGGTGCCAGTGGGAATGAATGAGTGGGGGATAGGGCTAAGGTAGGACTGTTGGCTGGTGAACGTAGGAGGAAGGGAAGTGTACATATAGAGCAATCCTGAAGTTTCCTTCCAGCAGCTGTGAGACAGAAGTAATATTTGAGCTCCCAGATCCATTTGACAAGAATGTTTCGTTTAGATTTTAGAATGAGTGGTTTCATCCTAATAAAGGGCTCTGCAGTTAAGTTTGGAATGTGCTGTATTCTCATGAAGAAAGGAAATGCCATGATTAGAGGATTTGTTTTTAAGATCTTTCCTGTTTTGGGATTTGGGAAGATCCAGAATAGGAGTGAACGGTTGTTTAAACTATCCCCTGGGCCCTCTCTTGTGTTCCTCACATCTAATCCGTGGCAAGTGGGAGACGCAACTCTTCCAGCTAAATCCGAGCTACCTCTTTCTGCTGCAAGTGTTTCTTGAGGAGTGCGTAGAAGACATAGGTTACCATTCCTTAAAAAAAAAATCTGAGAAACTTCAAAATAGGGCTTATTGTGTGGAAAACTTGTTGGCAGTTTGAGTTTTACAGCCTCCAAAATAAAAGTTCTTTGATGGAAAACATTTTCTTAATTTTCATCCGTGAACTCTTGGAATTCACATTTACCAGGAATTATGAACATTTTATTTCCAGAAACAAATGCTGTGACCACCCTTGTCTCCCACTTCTTGTACCCTCTGAGTTAGACCAAGGAGAAAAGTAGCATAAAGCAGCTTTGTTTCTTCCTTGGAGGAAGCAATTTCGTATCTATAAAGAGGATATTCTAGCACCAAGGAATAAAGTATTTTCTGTTCGCCCTCTGCTAGTTGGCCAGAGTACACGCCAACACTGGGGTATCGTAGCGTGAACAAGAATGCTATTTTGGTCTGTTGTAAAGAACTGTGGAATGCAGATTTTGGATTGTTTCATCACATCCGTCAGCAACCGCAAGACAAATGTTATTTCAGAATGAAGACTATGGATGTAGAAATACAGAAAACTAAATAAAATGAAGATTATAGAGACTTTTTATAGTTTAATGAGTATGCTTACTACCAAAGCTTTGTCTTTTTTTTTTTTTTTAAACCAAATGTTTCTACACAGTGTTGGATGTTTGCAAAGTTTGATGAGGGCCAGGTGCAGAGTAAGAATTGAAGAATTCCACTGCTTCTCTCTCCAAACCGTGGTGGGAGAGGGGAGGATAGAATAGTCCATTATGAATAATACCAAACAATCTTCCTTAAAATGAAATAAAGACTCTGTTACCTAGAGAATTCAATAATTTCAGGATAATTAGATTTCTTCCTTGAGAGTTTCTCTGGGGAATATTGTCATTTTCAAAGAAACAATTGTAAGTGCTTTTAACAGTGGCAACACAGTCTCCAGAGAGGGCGGGGCTTCACAAAGTGACCCAAGTGGCCAGCTGATGCAGCTCCTCTCGCCTAGCACACCCTGTGTGTTTTAGTGTACACTTAATCTTTGTGTCTTCCTCTGGACTTTAAGTGGGAAATTTTTGTCAAGAATCTCTAGGGTTCTCTTTGTTTACAGAATTAAGTGCTTTTCTATGATTTATAGTAGGCATTAAATGTTACCACCATTTCACAGAACTATTAATTTTAATGAGTTAACGATTTTACTTTCCTTAAACAAATAGAAATAATCAAATGGTAAAGAGGATAGGACTAATTCCCCTGGTGCTGGCATATCCCTCCACCTGGTACCCTATTGCCTGAAACTTCATGATTAGAGATCCATTCCTTTAGATTAAACATGGTCCTCTCTCATTTAAACTTTAGATTCCTTGTAAGAAGAATCACATTAAATCTCTTATGTGAACTAATTTAATCCTTAAAATAATTAGAAATTCTGAAGATATCAAGAGTTCATGAGGATGTAGAACAACAGCAATGCCTATACAATGTGGTTATGAGTGTAGATTGCTTCTACTTTCTAGAACAGTTCAGGAATTTCTACTTCTGACCAAGATGGAGCAATAAGGACTGAAATTACCTGCCTGCCTGAAAAAAACTTGAAAAAATCTGATAAGTTAAATGAAATAATGTTTTTTAAGACAGTGAATATCAGACAATGAAGGACGGTGACCCCTAAGAAATGTGAAACAAACTAGGTGGGCCTTACAATTGTCCCAGCAATTGCCTTGAGAGAGTTTCCAGGCCACAGTACAGGGAGGGGGAACCCAGGAGGAACCCAACGGACTCCCTGAGTGAAGGAGACAGAGTTGAGGGTCTGAGGAGACTCAGGTTCATAGGGCAGAGTGCTGGAGAGCCATGGAATGACTAGGAAAGCTGTTTCTTATGAACTCCCATGGGATACGGAGAGGTGAAGGCATCAGCAGCTCTGATGGCAACATCTGCAGAGACCCCTTTGTGTCCCACCTCAGTGCCCTAGGCTCAGCCACGCATACTTAGGCTCCGGCTTTGGCACTGACGCTGCAATGATGGCAGACAGACCCATGGGGCCCTTGCTAAGCAGAAGCAACTGAGGTGGTGGCCTTAAGGGACATCAAGGGATAGAACTGATGTTTTTCTTCCTCAGCAATGACCAGAAATATTGCCACAGCCAAAGGGCTGACACTACATGGGGCCTGTAAGAACCAGTTCTCAGAGTTCGGGAGAGACGTCCGGAGACACCTAGAATTATTTTCCGGGAATTTGAGAGGTGGCTAGAATTCTCCCAGAGCAGGTGGGGGCAGGGCCAGAGCAGCCCGGTCCATGGCTGTTCTTACATCCAAGCCAGAGCAGCCTAGGAAGCCTAAACACCCACCGTGGTTCTCAGACTAGAGTCCACAGATGTATTCCTGAGGATTTCTGTATTCTGCCCAGGAATTTATTTTAGGAGTTATCATTTAGATGGTAATCTTAAAAGAAAAACATCAAGTCTCTACTTAATCATCTAAATGACCACTGTCTTAGTCAGTTCAGGCTACCATAACAAACTACCATAGACTGGGTGTCTTAAACAACACGAATTTATTTCTTACAGTTCTGGAGACTGGGAAGTTCAAGATCAAGGTGCTGGTCTATTTAGTTCCTGGTGAGAGCTCTTCTATAGGCTTGAAGGCAGCAACTCCTCTCTGTGTTCTTACTTGGTAGAGAGAGAGAGCGAGTGAGCTCTGGGCTGTCCTCTTCCTATAAGTACACTAATCCAGTCATAGAGGCCCCACCCTCATCACCTCAAGGCACCAGCTCCAAATAGCATCAGATTGGGGGTTAGAGTTTAAATGTACGAATTTTATGGAAGACACAAACATTTAGTCCATAACAGCTTCACAAAAATGATATGCTGTTATTGCTACATTCAGTGCTTACATTTGCAATTTTGTTTTCTGTTCATATTTGCATCACACAGAGGACAATGACATGGCACACTATTTGAAAGTTTTGCAATAGAAAAAAAAGGGTGGTGTGGGGGAATTGAGTTAGCACATGCCCGTGTTGGTATAGGCTTGCTGAAGCAGCACTGCACTGAGAGTAGTGTATTCACATAGGTAGTGAGCAAATGCATTATCCAGAGAGCCTCTTTGTTTACTCCAGCTTGCAGTCAGCCAGGATGAAATGCACAATGGAAAAATGTTCTGTTTGATTCACACCATAGCTGTATTAGATTCTCAAGAAATGCATGTTTCAAAAATGCCACAAATATAGCCTCATCTTTAAGCATATAAGGCAGCTTTATATGGTTATCAAGTGGTAGATCATCAAAATTGGCCTTTGAAGATTGCTCATTGGCAGAATTTATTATTATTATTATTAAGTTGGAGGTCTGCTTATCCTGAAGGAGAAAACAAAGCTTTAGAACTTTGTAATTTTTTTGAGTATACTTATCCTGATAAGTACTCTCTACAAAAGCCTGCCAAGATCACAATGTAGAACTGGAACTAAGCCTGTTCCTTTCTGCTCTTAAACCATTTTGGCCATTTAGTTTCACCAAAACAACATCATCAGTTACACTAAATTGCTATTGTTAATAAAAGTGTACTTTTGTAATTCTGTTTGGGTTAACTTTGAAATTTGTTTTGGTTTTATGCCTAAGAACTACAAAGATCAGGACTTTTTACCTAGTTTTATATTTTTATACATTTAATTAATATAATAATAATAACACTGAGAATCCATAAGAATTTTTTTCTTTATAAAGGTCTGTTTCTTAAGTTTGGGAGGTACTTGACTAGTAAAATGAACATCTACTATGTATCAAGCTGGTTTTTCTGTTGTTGTTCAGAGTGGACATTATTTTAGCATAACCCAGATTTATTTCCAGACCTCTTTAAACTATGACTAAATGTCCTTCAATATCCAAACTCCCAAAGTCAAAGCCTCTTTCTCTCTCAGATGGATTATCTTTTCTCTCGTGGGGTGCCTTTCCTCTTGTTGATTCTGGGACCCCAGGGGGGCATGCTGACATGTCCATGCATCGCCCGAAGTTCTCCCTCCACAGCCACATGTGTTTCCAGAGCACTGGCCCTTTTTTCAAATGCCCAAAGCATAGTTAAAACCAGGCTCTGGAGATTAACTGAAAGCCCAGGGATAGTCCAAGAATAACAGAGAGTAACATAGTTAATACCACAAGGGGTTGCACTGGGGGCTCCCAGGCCAGTCTCCAACCTCTGAACTCCCACTCCCCCACCCCCAGCTTCTTGCCTTCTCCCCAGAAGCTCAGAACCCACCACACATCTCCAGGTCTCTCCCCTGGTCTCCTGTTCCCTTCCACACATGGAATGACTGACACCAAAAACCTTCATTTTCTTCATGGGGAGCTCCCACCACTACCCAGAGAGTGACGTCTGCCCTCCAAATTCTGGGTTATCCAGTCTTTACAACACTGTGGATTATTCCAACCACTCAATTCCTGTCCATATTAAGGGACCAAAATTTTTTTCTAATTCTGTAAGGATACAGTCATCCTAAAAATACATTCCATTTCTATTACAAAACAGAACTTAATAGGATGGGCTGCAGCATCTATATCCGGGTTTATGATAGCTTCACTTTTTTTCCAAGAAAAATAAGAGCACGTGTTTTTTATTTATGCAACCAAAGAGCCCTTTCTGGTTCTTTCCCTCCAAAAAAACAGAAAGTCTGCTCCAAAAGCAGATTGACATCATTTCTAAAATTCCTAAGGTAATGACAATAATGTTAATAATAATGATAAAAGTCTCAACTCTGCTGGGTATTACATTAAATAAGGGAAAGTTTGTTTTTTTTAAGAATGCAAAAATAGAATCAGATATTCAAAATCAATTTGTGTTTTGTGAGAGGCAATATAATGTAGCAGTAAGCTCTGGAGTCAGACTACCTGGGATTTGGGGTCCTGGCTCTCCTACTTGCTAGCTGGGCTAATGACCTGAGCTCAGTGTATGCCTCTCCTCATCTGTAAAAGAAGGAAGGCAGTATATCCCCCATAGACTTGTTACAAGGATTTAAATGTACAAGTGCTTAAAATATCGCACAGCACGTAATAAGTGCCCAGTGGCGGTGATGGTGATGACGATGGTAGTGGTGGTGATGGCTGGCATTTGGGTCCTCTGCAGGAGGTAAAACCCAGAAGGGGTCCCAATGTGTGCCTCATCCACACCACTGAAAATGAACACGGAGAAGTGGACACTGTCTCCTTTTTCTCCTCTCTCTCTTGCATCCTGAATGTGGCCATGCCAGGTAGAACACAACAGGGGACTCAGAAGAAGCTGTTGTTGAACCGATCAGCTTTTCCTGAGCCTTACCCTTCTCTGCGGTTACTGTCGCAGGTTAACAGGAGCCCAGGTGGGTGTGGTTCTCTGTGGTTCTTTGTGTGGGATTATCAGTCAGGGTGAGATAGGAGGAGTTTCAAGAAAGCCATTGAGCTGGGGGGCTCCAGAGCGGCAGCAAGTGAAATTACTGTGGGGTGAGGGCACAAGAGGGGAAGGGTGTTCAGGTCATAATGTGAGCAGCTAAAGAACTTTCCTCTAAACTTCTAGAAACAAAGGACTCCTGCTATGGCTGCCCATGTGCGGTGGGCTGGCAGCCCAGGCTCTAAGGGCTTGGCCTTGACTGCTTCTCCAGAGGGCTGCAGAGCTGCTAAACTTTTTTTTTTTTAATAAATTTATTTATTTATTTATTTTTGGCTGCGTGGAGTCTTCGTTGCTGCACGGGCTTTTCTCTAGTTGCGGCGAGCGGGGGCCACACTTTGCTGCGGTGCGCGGGCTTCTCATTGTGGTGGCTTCTCTTGTTGCGGAGCACGGGCTTGAGGTGCGTGGGCTTCAGTAGTTGTGGCGCGTGGGCTTCAGTAGTTGTGGCACGTGGGCTTCAGTAGTTGTGGCACGTGGGCTTCAGTAGTTGTGGCACGCGGGCTTCAGTAGTTGTGGCACGCGGGCTCTAGAGCGCAGGCTCAGTAGTTGTGGCGCATGGGCTTAGTTGCTCCGCGGCATGTGGGATCTTCCCGGACCAGGGCTTGAACCTGTGTCCCTTGCACTGGCAGGTGGATTCTTAACCACTGCTCCACCAGAGAATTCCCAAGCTGCTAAACTTCTTATCCATCTCTCTGGAAACTCTTGGTAGGAGGCAGGGATGAGATTTCTGCATCTTGATTTCAGTCCTTTCTACTTCCCCTTCCCACACTTACTAGTACCTCTAAAAATCTTTTCTGCTGTCAGGTCTCAGAAGCAGGACTTGAACCTCCAAATCAGAGCCCCTCCTTGGGTCCCCATTATGTTACAGCCCAGTGGACATAAAAGATATTCATGATGAGTTCATGAACGTGGCTACTCATTCAGCCAACAATATTTCACTAGTTAGAAGTGATGAATATCATAAAGGTCCCCAAAAGAACCTTAAATAATCCTGAAGTCTGTCTCTATATTAATGTATAATTATGAAAACAAAACTGGTCAAAATGCTTTGGGGTCTCAAAGTAAAAGGTGTTATCTGAGAAACACTTGCAAATGTACCATTTATATTAAAGAAATACAAAGGAAATATAAATGGTAGTTTTATGACTATAGAGCAAACTGACATATTTTGAGTCTAATGACCCAAATTTATTATTATTATTTAAGTTTTGCATAGTGGCTAGCTTATTTTTTATACAAGTTATTTAGTATAAACATATTAGGCGATTGTATTTACCCTATTTACTGTTTTCTTTACCTGTAGGTGGAACATCTTGTTTGCTGATGTTTCCCAAACCACTTTTAGGTCATTGTTGTCAAACAAAGGTTGACATGATTAACTTCTCAACTCCCATCTGTGTGAAGCATCAAGGAATAGAAAACCTCGGTTCACCTCCCACCTTGCTTCAAGGTTTCCCCTCAGGCTCAGTAGATTCCAGTTCATCTCACTGATACTCTCACCCATAGACTTTATTATTCACTGGAAAGAAAGGTGAATGGGGGATGGGTCTCATCATTCCCTCTCCTTTTCCTCTCCCCTCCCCACCTTCTGAGTGATGGCAGCTCTAGTTAGATTAAGCTTTGTGTAATTCTGAAGCTCCATTCATAAGAAAAAACTTGAAATCCTGCAGAGCACCAACTAATAATTCAAGAAAAATTGGAAGCTCTATAGATATATTTTCTTTTCTCCTTTCTCTTTCTGGAACTATGGGCTGATTGTTTTGCAATGCATAATCTAGTTGATGCCAGTTGATGCCAGTTGATGAAGGGGCCAGTTCTTATTTTAGGAAGCTGCCTTCAAGCTTGATGACAAATCATGAGACTCAGTTTGAAATTCCCGTTTTCACATAAATATTTTAGAGTATGTTTTTTTAAAACTAACCCATGCAAGGTTATTAAATCTATTCAATTTAGGGCTTTCTTTTTTTTCCCCCCTCTCATTTGAAACCAAAGGTGTGTTAACTTCCATAGAAAAGAACTAAAATAAAGATGACTAACTGCTTCATATGACTAGCTTTTTACAGGTGACAGAATGTCTTCACATGCTTTTCCTTATTTGGTCCCAATTCTTTGAGGTCGCTCCCATCCTAATTTGACACCCAAGGAAACTGACCTTCAAAGGTGAAGTGCACTGTTTAAGACCACGTGGCTATTAGGTGATGGGTCTGGGATAGAGCTCATCCTTTGACCATGAAGAATTACTCTTAATTTGTGAAGTCGTGTCTGCAGTAGTGATGGACTGGCTGCACAGACACAGAAAGTTAGTCAAATCTCTGAATTTGGAACAAACATTGGGAACCTACCCAATGTTTGGGAAGGTTCTACCTTCTACCTTCTGAAGTAGGTAGAAAAACTCGGACTTCCAAAAAGCAATTGTTCACAAACTCAGATCCACAATGTTTCCTACTCTGAAAATATTTCCTCTCAGGTTCCTATTGAGATGTATTGGGAAATGGGTGACATAGCCTCACTCCTTAATTTTTCTTATCTGTGTGTGACAATCTCAGGGAGCAGAAGATGCTTCAGGTCAAGTGCTGGGTTAGGCTGTTTGCCAGGAAAACAATAATGACAAATTACCTTGCAAACTAAGTGTATGCTGAGCTCTCCTGGCAGTGATGAACACACCCTGAGGTCACGCAGAATTAATTTGCATCCTGCCTCTGCTGGTATTTGCAGTGTGATCTTGGGCAACTCATGTTGCTTTACAAATCCTGTTTCCTCACCTGTAAAATGGATATATAAATTCCTACTCTGTTGAATTTTTGTGACTACTAAATGAGATTTTAATGCTAAATAAAACTGATAAAAATTAATGGTTTATCAATGCAAATTCTTCTTCCTGCAATTCGAAGATCTGGTTCTTGAATTTCTCTATTTTCCTCAGATTCCACAATAAAACCAGGATGATTTGAGCTGTCAAAGCTGAAAATGTATTGAATAAGTTGTTTCTTCCTGGAATGCTGAGGCCCGTTCTGTTTTGACTACCTTACCTTTCCTTCCCCTGTTAGGCTGCCTCATGAGCAGTGTCCGCTCACACCTAATACCATCTCCTCCCTTTCCCAGGGTGCACAGAGCTGGCAATGAGCAGGCCTTCAAAAATGGTTATTGAATAAATAAACAGGTTCAGGCAGAGTGCTAATTCACGTCTCAGACCCTCTCAAGAGGGCTCTGTAACATGGCATGGTTTTACTTATCCGGTTAATCACACTAGGGGACAAGTGTCATTTAAGCCTAATCAGGCTTAGAGGTTGCCACGTCCCACACATTCTCAGCTGTAGGTTCAGACACCATAGTATGTGGCAGCACAAGAACAGTTTCGACCGAGGCTCGGAGAAGGAAGTAGAGTCAAGATTGTTGTCTTCTTTAAACTTTAGGCTTTGCCTCTCAGAGGCAGGAAACAAGGACGACCACGTTTAATACATCCAGAGCTTTTACTACCTACCCCAGTTTTTCAAGGTTGTCACCATGATTGATACTGCCAAAGCTGTGTCAGATTTCATTCAATTACTGTTCATTCATTCACCAGATAATTATTGGGCATCTTTTATGTACTAAGCGCTATGCTAAGTGTTGCGTATGCAGTACCTAACATTTGAAGAAAGGCACTTTAACGTCTTCTAATCCAACTATTCAGTCTATTTGAATTGCTTCATTAATCCATTGTCAGGCTTCAAAAATTAATGGAGAACGATTACAGACCTCTGATAAAGACCCATCTCTTTTGGTGAAGGCTAGGCAGCTCTTTCTCTTCCTGGCTGCTCTAAAATGAGAAAGTCTTGCTTGTATTAAGCCCACATGTGTCTCTGGTCCTAGCTCCACCCCTTTGGGGCGAGTGAGAATAGGTTTAATCCCTCTCCATACGTTGTCCTTTCAAAACTGTGAGGTCAGCTATCCCATCTCCCTGAGGTTTTGAGAAATGTTTCTTGAAGCCAACATTCCCAAATCCTTGTGTAGCACCACACATGACATGGACGCCTCTCCATTCTTGAAACAGTCTCCAAATCCCCAAAAATGGAGGACAGAGAGAAAGCAATGGGCCCCCGGGCTGAAACCCAGGTACAAAGGCAATACCCTGAAAGTTTTGTCAACCACATGAAGGGGAATGGGCACATGCAGAGTCTGACAATATCTAACATGTATCAGATGCAGACTTTGGAACAAATGAATTAGTCGGATATTAACTACAAGGAAATGGAATAAAAATAGGAGCATTTAGACAGACCTGCAGGAAAACTTCCCAACCGTGAGCCTGGACTGTGCCAAACCCCAAACATTTGGAAAATAGCTTTAGATGTTCAGTAAATCCCAACCTCGAGCATTTGGGGATGGTTTGTGCTGTTTTCATTAGAGTAACTCGACAAGACACTCATTTGCTGAATTTCTTCCAGAGAGAGTAGTTTCTGATTCAACACAATAAGAGCCTGTCCCTTCCTTTTTTTTTTTTTTTTTTGGTCTCTCTTTCTTGGCCAAAGTTCTTCCCCTCACTGAGGAATGTTTTCATTATCAGGTATGATGGGCATATTGAAGAGGTTGATTTCTATTCAGTTTAAAGTTTCTCTTTAAGAGAGAAAAAACGACCATGCTTCCTCTTGAGTAAAGTAGCTGGCACTTGTGCTGCAAATGTATTAAACGTTTCCAGATTAGATTCCAGCAGAATACAGTCTATCTTTGTGCAGGGGTAATGGGCTACAGCTTCTAGACAGGCCTCTGCTTTCTGCCAGGGAATTCTCTTCTTGGTTTGGGTACAAGGGGCCCTACAACACACAGAGAATAAGGGCTTCAGCATCACAGAGACACATTCTGGGGAGGGCTGGCTGGTATACCTGGGCTATTTAGACTGCTCTGGAGATTATGATGAGGAGTCTGTCCTATGGCTAAATCTGGTAATACTCACCTTCCAAGAATCATAAGTCAGTATGTAAGATAAAAGAGCTAACATTCAATTCAGCTAAGCCAACCTCTCAGGACATTTGGTGTGAGCATACTGGTGGCAGAACACCAAGCCTGATGGCAACGCTTCCATGTCACACAGTCCCTATGAAAAGAGAAGTTCTGGCACTGATGAGGGATGCAGTTGGGAGATGGCTTGGCGGTCAGTAACAGAAGATTTGTTTTCCCTTTTCACAAATGAAAGATTCTTTATAATCAGGAATAGGACAGCCTCAGATTTGCCAGCATTTATGCATTTTGCACACACATGAAGAATTGAGAGCCAACTAAATTAAAAAATATTTTGTCCTACAGCCTACTAGGATTCACACCTAACTCAAGCAGAGGATAGCCTCTCAAAAACTGCTAGTTGTCTACTCAACATCCTAATCAGAGAACCCTGATTTTATTAAGGGCTTAACTGATGCAATTGTAAAGCTACATTTCCTAGCATCCCTCGCACCAAGGACTAAACTTGTGATATCATTTTGGCCAAGGAGATAGAAGCATACGTCTGTGGGAGTTTCGGGAAATTTTTCTTTTTTTCAGATAAGGGTCACTCTTTCTTTCTTCCGTGTTCCTTCCTTTTTCATCTTCCTGTTTCAAACATAGATATGGGGCTGGAAGTATAGCAGTCATCTTGGGACCATGAAAATGAAAGGCACGCACTAACATGGTAAAGCAGGAAGTTGGAAGGAGCCTGAGACTTAATGATGTATGGATCTGTAGCACTACTGCATCCTTCTGTAACCCCACCACACACACACACACACACACACACACACACACACACACACACACACACACACACCCATCTCAGGAAATGGAACCACCACCCTCCCAAAATCTTTGGGAGCTATCCCTTGCTGCCCCTTCCACTCTTCCGTATTCAATCTAGTATCAAGTCTGAGAACTCTACCAGCACAATATATCTCAAATTCATCTACTTTTCATCTGTGCCGCCACCTCTGTAGTGAACTCATTACCACCTGGAATATTTACAAGAGCCTCTTACTGGGTCCCTCCACAAGTGCTCTGTTTCCTGCAATCCATCTCCAAGCAGCAGCAGAAGTGCTTCCTTAAAACCCATCCTCTGACTACACCACTCATTATGCCCACACTTAAAACCTGTCATGGCTTTCCATTGCATTGAGCATGAAATTAGAACTACTCACGATAGCCCCTGATGCCCTGCATGAGCTGGACACTGCCACCTCTCCAGCCTCATTTTTCACTTGTTCTTCCCTCTTCCTTCAGTTGCTCAAAACCACTCATTTCTACCCAGAATGCTCTTGCCTTCAGTTCAACTTCATCTCTTCCTTCAGGTCTTAGTTTACGTGTCAGAAATATTTTCTTGTCCACCACATCTAGAGGAAATTCCCCAGCTGTGCTCTCTATCCTGGTTTAGACTTTCCATAATTTATAATGATTGGATTGGTTTTCTTACCTGTATTTATTTGTTTTGAGACTGTAAGCTCCACAAGGATAGGATCAGGTCTTTCTTGTTATCTTTTATACCCATTGTCTAGTCTATTGCCTGCAACCTAGTTAAAGCTCAGTAAATATTTGTGGAATGAATGAATGAATTTAATCTGGATATGCTAAAGATAGAATGCATATAATTTTTTATTTGGCAGAAATATAATATGCAAATTTCTATGACAATGTTTTTTGAGTCACTATTTAATAATTACATATATGTTTATATATATATACTTATATATATAATATATAAAACTTGGTTTAACTCTTATTTTTACTTTCTCATTTTTCAGTTGAAGCTTTTATATAAGAAAACATGATTTGAGCCGCAGAAGCATGTTAAAATAAGTTGAAATTTAACTTTATGTCATCAAAAAACTTTTATGACATATTTGGAATATTTTTTCCTATTATTCTTATAAAAACTAGTTTCTCTTAATAACTTTGCATTTTGTTTTTAAATGGAAAGACCAGAGAGACATTTTCAGGCTGGAATTTGTAAATCCTTCTTTGCAAATGTGGTTGTTGGGAATATAGACTTACTCCTAGTTATGAGCACAGTCTGTGAAATTAGACAACCTGGGTTCAAATCCAGCTGTTGTTTACTAGCTGTGTGATACTGAGCAAATTGTGTGCCTCGCTTGTGCTTAGTATTCGCAGTTGAACAATCAGGAGATAGTAGTTAACACCCCTCAGAGAGTTGTTGTGAGGTTTCAGTGAGAAAATGCATTGTTAACATTGTCAAAGAGCCTGGAACAGTAAACATTGCATTATTTTATGTACTTGTGTTTGTTTGCTAGGGCTATGATATCAAAGGACCACAGACTGGGTGGCTTAAACAACAAAAATTTATTTTCTCCCAGTTTGGAGACTAGAAGTTCGAGATCATGGTATGGGTGAGAGTTGGTTTCTTCTGAATCTTCTCTCCTTGGCTGAAAATGGTCATCTTCTATCTGCATCTTCACACGGTTTCCCCCGCATCCATCTGTGTTTATTTCCTTCTTATAAGGATGTCGGTAGTAATATTGGATTAGGGCCCATGCTAAAAACCTCATTTTACCTTAATTACCTCTTTAAAGACCGACTCTCAAAATACAATCATATTCTGAGGTATTTGGGGTTAAGACTTCAACATTAGAATTTGGGGGGACACATTTCAGCCCATAACAATATTAATATTATTCCTTCAGATAACCCAAATCAGGTATGGTGTCTATAGTTTCTTTTTTCAACATTGGTTTTTGACGTACTGCAGAGTTCTTAATGAGAGTTCTGCAGAGGTGAATACGAAGAACAAATCCAGTAAACAACATCATGAGGCAAAGTTTCAGAATGAGTAATTACATTTATGTTCTTCATTAACTTGTTTTTAACATGAGAGCTCCTTATGCTTCCTGTATTTATCCAATCATCTATTATGATATACTTACATGAGACTAAGAATAAATACAACTGTAAACCGTGTTTGATGGTCAAACCTACCCTGAAAGTGGTTGATGTGCTGAGCTGGGCACTGAAGGAAAGCTAAGACATAAACATCCTTCCTTGATGCCCGTCAGCCAACCACTAGGGCCTCTCAACATCTATGTGGACACTCTGACCCATTTCAATAAAAGGTAAAGATACCTTATTAAAAGTTATCTTACTAACTTTAAAAAAATAAAAATGGAAAACAGATCCCAGATTTATCATTAATGATGTAGACATCCTGAAACACCAACACCAATCTTTGAGGTTTTACTATCCATCTGTTAAGAAGTTCTAATCTAGACTAAAACTTCTAGCAACGGAGAATTCTTTGCAACACATACTGGAAAGTTGAGCAAGGAGTGTGTATACTGGAATTCCTGGTCTTGAATCCTATCCTGCCATTTGTTAGCTGTTTAATGATAATCACATAATTTACCCTTTCAGAATCTCAAATTTCCTGAGATGTAAAATGGCGAAAACAATATGTATTTCTGTCCTACCTCCAGAACTCTTATAAGGATCAAGGAATATAATGAAGCACTTAAGTACTAAAATCAACCAACAAATCAATACAGCAATCAATACAAACCAATTCCGATAGTAAACACTTACATAGTCCTTACTGTGCTAGGTACCATTCTAAGAATTTTATATGTAGTGGTTCATTTAATCTTCACAACAATCCTGTGAGGTAGGTACTGTTTTTAGCATCCCAGTTTAGAGATGAGGAATCCAGGGAAGGGAAAATTTAGGTAACTCATCTAGGTTGTAGAGCTAATGAATAGCAGAGATAGGATTTTAACTCAGGCATTCTAGGACACCATACTCCCCCACACCTGTAAGTCATCTAAACTGGGACGATTAGAGAATGAAACGAAAACAGAGATGCTGATGATTATACTATCACAACAAACATAAACTAAGACTTGAATTAGGCAAGTAAGATAAATAGTCACCATTATTTAAGGGAGGTTGAGTAGGAAGCTGGCTTGAAAATCTCCTGTACATGTGAGGATTTTGCTGGGGAATGTAGTGGCTCCGTGGTGACCACCACAGAAATGCATCATGCACTGCTCCTCTGTACTCCCTTCTTCTCCAAATCCAGACTGGAGTCCAGCAGGCATGGAATTGAATAATTCCATTTATTAAACTGAAATCGATGTCTCTAGAGCTCCTATCTACTGATTATGGGTTCTCCTTGTAGGAGTGATGGAGAGAGAAACTGTGCATTTATTCCTGGAGGTCTTAGGCACTCCCACACACAGTATACTCAAGGGAGAGGATACAGAGATTGGACACAGGTTCTCAGGGTTGTTCTTGCCCAGATGGATTTCCAGCATTTTTGTACTAAGGGTCATTTTGCGCCCTCCTTTGCATCAGTGAAGCAGAGAAGTTCTGTCATGTGAGTCTGTGGGGAGAAAGGGAGAATGGGACTTGGGAACTAGATAAAGAATATGTTAATTACCTTCTCCTCTATGAAGCGCTTCTCACCCTTCCTCTCTCTGTGTCTCCCACTGGTTCCCATAGTTCATTTTATATGCTTTTTAGAAATTATAATACAGAAAACTGTATTTTAATTGGGGAAACATAACACAGTGATATAGTTCGTGGATTCCATAGCCATTAAGTACTCATCAATGAGATGACCTTGGGCAAGTAGCCTTAATCTTGGCTATTCTATCTGTAAAATGGGGATGAAAATTTACCTACCTCCTAGAGTTGTTATGAAGATTAATTGAATTAATTCATAGGAAGTCCATAGAACATCCTCTTCTCCTCTTCCTATTTTTTTCTTCTTCCAATGAGACAGAGATTATGTTTTGTTCTGTGTTTATTTATGTGTTTACTTCTCCCATGCCAACACAGAGTATGGTACAGAGTGCACTCACTACAGCATTTACTGAAAGAATGAAAGGAAGCACGGATGAACAAATTAACAAACAGGAGATCAATTCCAGACCTAAGATGATATTTAATTGAGTTTAAATGACTCAAAGTCTAAACATATTCAATATACAGCCCTCCAGCAATATCCAGGTCATTTGTTCTCTATCTACAGAAGATGCACTTTAAGTGAACTACAAGGTCAACTGAATGTCTTTAGGGACTCTGGGCTGGCATTATAAAAAGTGTTGAGAACCCATGGTCAGCAATAAACAATCTTTGTGCAGCACCAGTGGGACCCTTTGAATGCCTCCACACCCGTCTTATGAAAGAAGCAGGTGGAACTGTTTTATTCATGTTAAAAACAAAATGACCAGAAATGGCATAAAGCAACACACGTGCTCCTAAAATGAAATCAGTGACATATATACAGCCATCTGCAATCCATTTAAGAATCCAGAGCCCAGGAAGAATCTAGTTCAGGGAAGGAAAAGGAACAAAAATTATAGCAGGCAGCCCAAGGAAATTGACCTTATAAATGCTAGTTCACAGAGGTCAGAAAACCCAACAGGGACAGAACACAGCTATGAGGATTGTTCTCAGGAGGTGGCAAATTTACCACATCTCCTGGTAATGCTTATTTTCCTGATGTGCAACTCTGTGAATTCCTTGAGGGTGGGGACTGTGCTTTAGTCTTCTCTACCTGTGCTTTTAAATTATAAACACAGATCCCCTGAGGACCTCCACATGCAGTAGAATGACTGTTACATAGTAGGTGTTTACGAAGTATCTGTTGAGAAAATGAATGAGTGATTCAAACAAATGCGTAAGTGAGTGATTAACTCATCAGAACAACTCATCAGAGCCCTCACCTTGCTCCTCCTGACCTTTGGAGATTAAGAAGTTTGAGGAATTGTGAATGGACAAATAGATAGAAGCCAAGATACCTTCTAGATTGATGGGTCCTGCTCTAGGCCATTTGTATATCTTCTTTGGAGAAATATCTATTCAAATCTTTGCCCATTTTTAAATTGGGTTATTTGTTTTTACATTACTGAGTTGTAAAAGTTCTTTATATATTCTGATTAGAAGTCCCTTGTTAGATTTATGTCAGATACATTTACATTTTCTAATGTTTTCTCCCATTCTATGGGTTATCTTTTTTATTATCTTGATGGTGTCCTTCAGAGCACAAAGTTTTTATCTTAATGAAGTCTAATTTATTTATTTATTTTTTGTCACTTGTGATTTTGGTGCCATATCTAACAAACCATTCCCTCATCCAAGGTCACAATTTACTTGTGTGTTTTCTTCTAAGAATTTTATAGTTTAGGTCTTACGTTTAGGTCTACAAAGGATTTTGAGTTAAGCCTTGTATATGGTATGAGGAAGGAGTCCAGATTCATACTTTAACATGTGGAAATCCAGTTGCCCCAGCACCATTTGTTGAAAAGACTACACTTTCCCTATTGAATTGTCTTGACACCTTTCTTGTGATGGTTAAATTTTATGTGCCAGCTTGCCTTGGCTATGGTGTCGAGTCACTACAAACACTAGTGTAGATGTTACTGTGAAAGTACTTTATAGTTGTGATTAACATACACAGTCAGTTGACTTTAAGTTGGTAAGATAATACCTTTGATAATGTGGGTGGACCTCATCCAATCAGTTGAAAGCCTTAACAGCAAAAATGGAAGTTGGAGAAGAAGGAATTCTGCCTCAAGACTATAACACAGAAATCTTGCCTATGTTTTCAGCCTGCTGGCCTGCCCTACAAATTTCAAATGTGCCATCTCCCACACTGCATGAGCCAATTCCTTAAAATAAATCTCTTAACTTACATGTACATATATCTTATTGGTTCTGTTTTTCTGAGGAAACCTGATTGATACACCTGTCAAAATCCAATTGACCGTAGATGTAAGGATTTATTTCTGGACTGTCGATTCTGTTTCATTGATCTATATAGCTACACTTATCCCAGTGTTGGTTACTGTAACTATATAGCAAATTTTGAAATCAGGAAGTATGATTCCACCAACTTTATTCCTCTTTCTTCAAAATTGTTTTGTTTATTCTGGATACTCTGCATTTCCATATGTGTTTTAGGATTAGTTTACCAATTTCTATAAAAAAGGCAGCTGAGGTTTTGATAGGGGTTGAAACTGTAGACCAATTTGGGAATTACTGCCATTTTAACAATATTGAGTCTTCCAATTCGTGAACATGGAATGTGTTTCCACTTATTTAGGTCTTTAATTTCTTCAACAATGTTTTGTAGTTCTCAGAGTACAAATCTTGCACTGCTTTTATTAAATGTATTCCTAAATATTTTATTTTTTTTGTGCTATCTTAAATGGAATTATTTTCTTAATTTCATTTATGGATTGTTCATTGCTAGTATAGAGAAGTAAAATTGGTTTCTGTGTATGTGATTTTTTGTACAATTGATTTCGTATCCTGAAAATTTGCTGAATTCATTTATTACTTCTAGTAGTGTGTGTGTGTCTATTCCTTAGGATTGTCCATATACAAGATCATGTCATCTGTGAATAGAGATAGTTTTACTTTCTTTCTGACTTGGATGACTGTTATTTCTTTTTTTGCCTAATTGCCCTGGCTAGAACTTCCAGTACAAAGTTGAGTAGAAGTGGCAAGAGCAGATATCCTTGTCTTTTTCCCAATCTTAGGGGGAAAACTTTCAGTCTTCTACTGTTACTATGATGTTAGTTAGCTGTAGGGTTTTTTGGGTAGATTCTCTTTATCAGGCTGAGAAATTTCCATCCTATTTCTAATTTGTTAAGTGTTTCTATCATGAAAGGGTATTGGATTTTTTCAAATGATTTTTCTGCATATACTGAGATAATCATTTGGGTTTCATCCTTTATTCTATTGATAAAACACATAACACAGACTGACTTTTGTGTGTTGAATAACCCTTGCATTCCTGGGTTAGATCCCACTTTGTCATGGTGTATAATCTTTTTTATATATTTACACACACGCACACACACACACACACACCCCTCACTCTCTCTCTCTCTCTCAATGTAAAAAGCATTGTGTTTAAAGCATTCAGCAATAAAACAAAATAAAGCCACCAACTAAACTAAAAAGAAAACAAAGCAAAACAAAAAAATTCCTTACAGAGATAACTTTGTAACTTGAAGATGTTTTGTAACTTCAAGAAATTAGTATCTCTAGAATGTTTTCCAAAACAGTTCATTGGAGTTGACCAAAACCCCCAAATAATTAGTTCATTCATACGAATCAAACCTCACTACGTAAGCAGATTTCAATGTGTTCATAGGACATCTCTGGATTCCTGCCACATTTCTCAAATATCCCATCCTTTCTTCCTTGTTACCTGCCCTCCCATTTATTGCTTCCAGAGCCCTGCGGAGTAGAGGCTGTAGGTGACGGTGCTGGGTTGGTGGGCAAGGCAGACATGCTTGACTACCCTCACAAATGCAGCATTTTAGGGAAAGCCAGACCAGCAAGTAGAGACAGGAGTGACCCAGGCATTATGTTTGTTTGGTTAACTCAGCTGCTAATCATAGGCTTGCTGCCTATGGGGTCAGAGATCCCTTAAATCATGCAGTTCCTCAGCCTTAGGCCAAGCTACTGCAGAACAGGACTAGATGATCATTTTCACTTCGGACTAACAGTTGCTGGTTGGTTTTCACAATTGTCTTAAATGTGCATTTGTATTCTTGTAGTATTTTGTAAGGACTTCATTTAGAGCGGAATAGCTAAATGTACAGAGAAATGGAGAGCTGTTACAAAATCTTGGTCAAGGGCAAGGGACTTCAACTAGCATGTAAAATTCCCGTAATATGTGCCTTTTAAATGTGTATCAGAGGAGATGGCTTCACAGGACTCCTGCCTCTGCTCATTATCACCTTGATGTAGTTATATGCTCACCACCAAGAAGAAAGTCTTCCTTACCTCTGACCAGCCTTTTCCTCTTGTTCTATCATCAGAGGAGATGGAGAACAGCTGCTCTTTTTTATGGCCTTGCAGTTAATTTAATTTATATCTGCTGTAAACGTGATTTCTTAAAACTTAATAGTACATTTCAGTTTGGCATGTAGAAAGGGCCCTCTGCCTCACCCCAGTCATTCCCAATAGATGTGTTTTATTGCCTTAATTTATGTTTTTGTCTCTGTTGTTGTTGCTTGCTTTTTTTTTGTTTTTAATAGTGTGATTTTATTTTTATGACCACATTCTTCCTAGGAATTTTCTGGGCATGTGGCATTCCAAAATTTTACTAATTTAATGACCTGTCCCACAGACAGATAGATGATCTCCAAAAGATAATGAAATGAAAGTCTAAAGGGTGCTGCATGGTCTCAAAGTTAGCAAAGACTCAGGTGTTGTTATGGCAGCTCCTCGGAGATGGTGTGGTTGGGGCTCGTGGACAAAGGTCTGCAGGCTACTGCTGATATTTTACGTAAGAGAGAATTGTCTCAGAGGGAGAACTTGGAATGAAATGAAGTCTCTCTTTCCCTTGTTGACTTAAAAAAAACGCACAACGTAAAAGCTGTGAGTTGAGTCTATTCAGGGTCTTACTGAGGACTGTAGCCTGGGAGACAGCCTCTCAGTAGCTCTGAGAAACTGTTCCAAAGAGGTAAGGGGGGGAGGTCAGTATATATGTGATTTTGGCAAAGGGGGTACATGCAACCAAGCACACCTCAGTAGAAGGTTGCTGCCAGTCATCAGGAATAGACATCTCAGTTAATGGTTTTAGTACTTTTTCAAATATGGGGAGATGCAAGAATCCAAGTTCATAAAAATTTTTTCCTGAGAATATCTAACTATCTGAAGGCCTGTTCTGCCAGTTCTCTCAGAGCACAGAGTGTCTCATTCCTGATCTCCTCTCTGACCTCCTTTCAGGGGGTGTTAAAGGTCAATGGCAGCAATGGCTAATGACTCAATCCTTGTAGAGCCAGATGTCAGTCAATCTTCTTTAGTCAGCACCCTTTAGAAGTCTTTATACCCTGGCCAAATGATGGAGAAGTCTTTTGCAAGGATGGTCTGGTGCCTTCTGCCCACTGGTGTCTGACCTGTGGCCCTGAGGGCAGGCATGAAGAATTTAGAAACAGGCCTATGATTCCTCCAGAGGAAGTTGCATGAAGTGTAAGCCATGGGGCTAGAGTTTCTCCTGCCCTGTGGATGTATGGCCTCACAGGAGGATGAGAGAATGCAACAGCAGATTTCCTTGGGGCGAAAGAGCCACCACTGCTTGCCTGCAACGTCTCACCCTTTCAACTGATGCAAATCAGGGTACTGCCTTGCATAGCAAGGTTTTCATTCCAGTCCATCACCTAGTTCTCTATGGGCTTAGAGGCATTCCTTACTGATCCAAACAATCCCAGAGCTGATCAGGATTGTCTTCAGGAGTTTTACAAATATGAGAAAAGAGGTCAGATATCGAAGCAGGTGCTTTAGTTTACATTGTAAATTCAACTTCCTTTCTTCTTGGAAGTGGCATCAATTACTTATTCTCTAGCAGAATCCACTCTATTTTTAAAAGAAGAGCAGGTAAGAAGGATCTAAAGAGCTTCCTGAAGGATTTCTTTTGTCCATTATCAAATTCCTTGGAAAACATGAGTTTTTCCAAAAACCTGTTATTTCACAAAGGAACTCTCCAAAAATTGGCCCATTTCAGTGGCAGATTTGCACTATGTATCGTCAATAACTGCCCTGGTGTGCTGAGCTCCACTGCCTGGATTCTAATCCTGACTCCACCACTCCTACCTGCGTGACTTTGGGCAAATTACTTAACCTCTCTAGGCTTCAGATTAACAATACCTACCTAAATGCACATGTATCTCTTAGAACGATGCCTGGCAAGTGGTGAGTGCTCAGACTAACATGGGCCACAGCGGTAGTGATGGGGGTGCATGCTAGGTGCTTTACTAGGCTCTTTGGATATAGTCTACCCTGACAGATACCCTCCTTTTACTGGGACAGTAAGGCTCAAAGAGAATAAGTAATCCACCCAAAGGCATAAAGTTAGCGGGTGGCAGGGCAGGGATTCAAACCCAGGTCTTTCTAACCCAACTCTGGAGCTCTTTTCTTTATTGTGCTACCATGTTACTGGACCAAATCAGCATATGCATTAGGACAATTCTTTACAGTGTCTACTGAAAAAAAATGCACAACCTAAAAGTTGAGAATTATGTTTTATTCAGTGGACAAACTGAGGACTTAAGCCCAAGAGACAGCTCTCAGGTAGTTCTGAGAAACTGTTCCGAAGAAGTAAGGGAGGAATTGGGATATATAGGAGTTTTTGCTCAAAAAACAGGTGGTCTACCTAGAGGGGTGAGGTAGGGAGGGGGGGAGGGAGACGCAAGAGGGAGGGGATATGGGGATGTATGTATATGTATAGCTGATTCACTTTGTTACACAGCAGCAACTAACACACCATTGTAAAGCAATTATACTCCAATAAAGATGTTAAAACAAACAAACAGGTGGTCTGAACATCAGATTACTGTTGAAAAGAAAAAACAGACATCTCAAGTTAATGAATTTAACACTTTTCTATGTATGGGAAGATGTAAGAGTCTGGGCTCATTGAAATCATTCCTTTGATATGCTACATAACTATCTAGGGCCAGTGTCTTGGTTTTTTTCATCCTGAAGCCCCTCAGGGTGTGCAGTAAAGGCAGCCGCAGTGGCTGATGGCTTGATGGCCGCAGCCTCCTTTGTTTACTGATATGGCATGGGACATTCTTTGTCCACAACCGTTTATAAGCAATTTCACAAATATTGCTTGTAATCACTTAGACTTCACACAAATCCATAGGTTTGGATTACGAGCATCACAATTAACAGATGAGATAATGGGTTCAGATAAAATGAAACTGGCCTGAGTTTACCCAGCTGACGGGTGTGGACAGGAACCCTTGACTTCTGGCTCAGCCCCTCATTTCTGCCCACATCACTCCACCTAAGGAACAGCTCCTTTCTGAAGTCTACTGTGGCTTTCCGCTCCCAGTCTGAGGTCCTTTCCTTGACCCTCAAGATACCATCTGCTCCTTCAAGTCATGCTTTCATTTTTCTTCAAAACCCTGGCCAGGAATTCCCTCTTCCAGGAAGTGTTTGCTGATTTAAATTTAGTTGGTCTGCTCACCAAGTGTTCTACATGGATCCTCTGCCCTTGCCTTACTGCCCTTGACAAGTTTTTCTCACAACTGCCCTGTGAAGAAGGCACTATTATTACTAGCTCACAGAGTTGAGATTCAATCCAGTCTGGTTTTAGAGACCCTGTTCTTAAATACTCAAGTGTTGCTGCCTCCTTACCCCCAATGTGTGAACCATTAGACGGCAACTCAGTGGCTCTGTACAGTCATGCAGGGAAAAAGCCACTTCTGAGACATTCAGTTCCTGATTGAAGTAGTGGTGGCTCTTCACCAGAGCTCCTTGAAGTTCTTTTCAAAGTAAGTCAATAAATAGCTGCAGTTATTCGTGAGAACAGGTATAATGCATAATTTGGCTCAGTTCTAAAGAAAATAGGTGGTCTGCATGGCTAGCTTGGAAACTGGTGGACTGGGTTGCATTTGATCAGCTGGAAACTATAGACAAGAGACCAACCCTACATATAGAAGGCACCCAATAAATATGTACTTATTGAGTGTACTTATCAAACCTTTATTGAGCACCATCTAAATGCTAAACTCAATACCAAGCACCATGGATACAGTGGTGAATGAGAGACAAAATCTCTGGCCTCCTGAAACTTACATCCTATTAACTGAGCCAAACTAAAAATTAAATATTTAATATTACATCTAGTAGTAATACCTGCTATTCTTCAGAAAAATAAAACATGATGAGGAGATAGATAGAGATATAGTGGGGATATTGTGATGACTGTAATTTATGCAGTGGCCAAAAATGCAAATGGCCTCTTTGAGCATAATTCTGGAGACAGTTTTAGGAAAAAAGTTATTGTTCACATCCCTACACTTAAATTTCAGGTAATTATATTACCTTTGTTGGGCTATTGGAAGGATTACCTGGGATAATATATGCACAAGCTTTAGCAGCATTACTGGCATAAAGTAAACATTTGATAAGCAGAGGCGACAATTAGTGTGATTGTTGTGGTGGAGGTGGTGATGGTGGTGAAGTCACTACTTTTTTGTTTATTTGGTTTTTAAAAAAATATTTATTTATTTGTTTAGCTGTGCCGGGTCTTAGTTACGGCATGTAGGATCTTTCAGTTGCGGCATGTGGGATCTTTAGTTGCGGCATGTGGGATCTAGTTCCCTGACCAGGGATCGAACCCGGGCCCCCTGCAATGGAAGGGTGGAGGCTGGACCACCAGGGAAGTCCCAACTAACTAGTTGTGAGGCCAGGTGACTTGGGGCTTAACTTAGAGAAGTTAGGGAGATGAAGGACCAGGAAAGCTCTTGCCACAAAGATGACAAAGAAACCACTGTCATAGGAGGAAAAGAGAATATTGAGGTTACCCTGGGAGGCAAGAAACAAACAAACAAACAAACAAGCAAACAAAACAAAAAGAGACTCTAGAGATTTTGAGATAGAGAAAAGCAGAGCAAATGGAATGGAGAAGAAAGGTGATGGATGCAATTAAAATGTAGATAAACGTCATGAGAATTCAGATCTAAATCTTAAACCTGGTGTGTGGATGACACTTATGCCCTCTCCTGCACTCTGTAACGCAAATTTGCCAAATGCAATTGGAAAAGTACAAAGTGAGTTTTGGTTAAAGATCATGGTGTGTAGACATTAATTCTCTCTCTTCCCTTCCTCAAAAATCTCAAAAAGAATAAAAAATGGAGACAATATTTTAGTTGCCAATGAAATAAGTATATGACTGCAATTTTAAACCACAAACTATGTAGCAAACCTGCTAAATGCTGTGAAATCTGGCCCCAAAATGGGGAAGAACACTGACAACTAACAACATATCCTCAGACCTTGGGCAAGAGGGACATTTCCCCAAGAGCAACTGAGGCTACCCTGAAATGCCCATCCAAGGATTCTTTAAGTGATATAAGATTCAGGGGCACAGAGAGCCACAGCCGAAGAGAACTGTCCCCATAGAGACCCAATTTGACACCACAGAACATGGCAGGTAGAAATCAAGGGGGAACCAGGCCAATACACAATTTTTATCTGTTGTCTACTCTCCTAGCTGTAGAGATGATCAAAGGTGAGGTCAGATGGAGAGAGTGGAGGAAACAACACCTTCCAAATTACCAATTTCATAAATGCCAAAGATTGAGTGATGATACATAGTCACAGGTTAAGAAAAATTGTCGATTTGGTGAGAGACTCTAGGAGACCGTACTCTCTGAGCTTACTAACATCTTCCACTACTTCCCTTCCTCCACAGACCATCTTTCAGTTGGCGTATGAGATGAATAGTGATCAGAAGGAGCCACTCCCACAGATCCACTTTGAAATGAGAGGGAAAATAAAGAACAAAGGAAGGTAAGACAAAGAAATATAAACAACTAGAGATAATTTCCAAATAAACAGAGGAAGAGTTCAGACGAAGAATTCTCTGTACTTGCAAAGAAATTATAGGCAACACAGGTAAATGAAAAATATTACAGAGACGAAAGCTATACTATACACAACAAAATTTAGAGTAAACCTAACCTAAACTAGAACTTTCACTCATTTGTTCAACATATAATTACTGACTACCCCATACATGCCAGGAGTGCTGTAAACGCTGTGTTTAGCAGTGTTTAAGGTTGACAGAGTCTCTGCCCTCATGGAGCTTACAGTCTAGGATGGGGGTAGAGAGAATAAAATACACAGACTAAACTTACGTAGTCTTATAAAAAAATAAAATATGATTATATAGAGAGAATGAAAATGTTAGGCCTTTTTTAGATTGGGTGATCAAGAAAGGTCCCTCTGATCGTGTGACATTTTATCTGAAACCTGGATAACATGAATGATCCAGAAATAACTGAATCACTACACTGTACATCTGAAACTAGCACAATATTGTTATTCAACTATACTTCAATTAAAAAATCCAAAAATGAATATCTGGGAAGACATTCTAGGCAGACATAATAATAGTAAAAAAAGATTATAAGGAAGGTGGTAGACATGAGTGACAAAGAATATCCAGCAAATACGTAATTGATGTTTGAAAAAAAAGAAATGAATAAATGAAACAGAAAATATGTTAAAAAACGTAATAGGAAAACAATCCCCAAATAAATGCTTAAATCTGCAGATTGAGTGAATAATATTATAATGAAAACTTGATCTTTGAATGATCAACACCAGTACCTAGGAATAATATGGATAACTAGCCCTTAATCTGGCCTGGTCTTGTGGCTTGCTTTGGCCAATAGCATCTTGTGACAGCTCTGACCCTAAGCTTCCAGAGGCCTCACAGACTTCCAGTCTCTTTCTTTCAACTCTGCTACTGGTATGTGGACAAACCAGAGCTACCCTGCTGGAAGCTGAGAGATCACACACAAGGTCACCTCCATTGCTCCTGCCAGGAGATAACCAACTGCTACACATGTGAATGAGGTGACTGTAGGCCAGTCAGGCTCCAGCTGACCCATGTCCTGCCCACAGATGCTTAGGTAATTCACCCAGGATCAGCAGAACCACCTCCACAGACCTGTAGACCTGTGAACTATAATAAATGGTGTTTGTTTTTAGCCACAAAGCTTTAGAGTGGTTTATTAGGCACTAAAGTAACTGATAAATACCTAAATGTCTTTCATTTAGATGACAGACAATTTAGGACATGTCTTTGCCTTTAGAGAGATAATTTAGGACATGTCTTTTATAAAGAAATGTTTACCTAAAATTCAGCACATTTAATTATATGTTAGTTTCTTTTTCTTCTGTTAAATTCAAGTGGAATTACATTTAGTGCTTTTTATTAAAAACTGCTTTAATATTTTTTATTAATACTTTTATTAAAAATATTTTCATTCCATCAAAATTCTATCAATTTATCTATCTATCCTTTGAACTGTAGATGTGCCTAAAGAGATATCAGGAACAATATTTATCAAATGTTAATAGTTATTCTTTCATGTGATGTTCTTTCATGGTAAATTTTTGTATAATTTTTACATTGTGTTTTGTAGTTTTCTGTATTACTTGAATTTATTGTAATGTATATATATCTATCAACTTTATAAAAACTAGTTGAATCATTCTTTTAAAAAGAACATGTACAATAGCCAGGACATGGAAGCAACCTAAATGTCCATCAACAGAGGAATGGATAAAGAAGATGTGGTACATATATGCAAAGGAATATTACTCAGCCATAAAAAGGGACAAAATTGGGTCATTTGTAGAGACATGGTTGGACCTAGAGACTGTCATACAGAGTGAAGTAAGTCAGAAAAAGGAAACAAATATTGTATATTAACGCATATATGTGGAATCTGAAAAAATTGGTATAGACAATCTTATTTACAAAGTAGAAATAGAGACACAAATGTACAGAACAAACATATGGATACCAAGGGGGAAGGGGGAGGGGGGATGAATTGGGAGATTGGGATTGACATATATACACTATTGATACTATTTATGAAATAGATAACTAATGAGAACCTACTGTATAGCATAGGGAACTCTACTCAGTGCTGTGTGGTGACCTAAATGAGAAGGAAATCCAAAAAAGAGGGGATATATGTATACATATAGCTGATTCACTTTGCTGTACAGTATAAACTAACACAATATTGTAAAGCAACTATACTCTAATAAAAAATTTTTAAAAACTAAAAAACTCAAAAGAACAGGAAGTGCTCAAAAAAGGATGGAGCCATGTTGAAAGGATAAAGGAGCAATATGGGATCCTGGATTGATTCCTGGACCAGAAAATGGACATTAGTGGGAAAATTAATGAAATTTGAATAAGGTCTATAGAGTAGTTATTAGTGCTGTAGCAATGTTAATACATTGCTTGATCATTGTGATTATTATGTAAGATGCTATAATATGGGAAGCTGGGTAAAGGATAACAGGAACTTTGTGTACTATTTTTGCAATTGTTCAGTCTAAAATTATTTCAAAATATAGTTAGAAAAGAGCATGACATGGTATTAAATAATGTAAATAAAAAGTTGGATTTTGATCTATCTTACTTTTGAAATGCAAGATTTGTGAAATAAATGGGGGAACATCAAACAGTGACCAATAACTAATGCATATAGTTAATGAAAATTGCTCTTAGCTGTAAGTTGATTCTAATTTGTAGTTTTAGAGTTCCAGGATATTCTGGAAAAGAACTTGTTGATGTAAATGTTAATGTCTATAACATATTATCACTGTTGTTATTAATACACTGATAATGTTTGGTCTGCAAGGACCACATCAATTCTACATTCTGTTCAAGCAGAAGTTTATATACATTAATAGGAAAACAGGTGATTTTATTTGCTTCATTGTCCTCACTATCATCTGTATATCAATCCCAGACCTCCCCTCCTTTTTTCCCAGTTTTATTGACAAATAATTGACATACATCACTGTTTAAATTTAAGGCAAAACACTTCCATTTACCATTGCAACAAAAAGAATAAAATACCTAGGAATAAACCTACCTAAGGAGACAAAAGACCTGTATGCAGAAAACTATGACACTGATGAAAGAAATTAAAGATGATACAAACAGATGGAGAGATATACCATGTTCTTGGATTGGAAGAATGAATATTGTGAAAATGACTATACTACCCAAAGCAATCTACAGAGTCAGTGCAATCCCTATCAAGCTACCAAAGGCATTTTTCACAGAACTAGAACAAAAAATTTCACAATTTGTATGGAAACACAAGAGACCTCAAATAGCCAAAGCAGTCTTGAGAAAGAAAAAATGGAGCTGGAAGAATCAGGCTCCTGGACTTCAGACTATACTACAAAGCTACAGCAATCAAGACAGTATGGTACAAAAAGAGAAATACAGATCAATGGAACATGATAGAAAGCCCAGAGATAAACCCATGCATGTATGGTCACCTTATCTTTGATAAAGGAGGCAAGAATATACAATGGAGAAAAGGCAGCCTCTTCAATAAGTGGTGCTGCGAAAACTGGACAGCTACATGTAAAAGAATGAAATTAGAACACTCCCTAACACCATACACAAAAATAAACTCAAAATGGATTAAAGACCTAAATGTAAGGCCAGACACTACAAAACTCTTAGAGGAAAACATAGGCAGAACATTCTATGACATAAATCACGGCAAGATCCTTTTTGACCCACCTCCTAGAGAAATGGAAATTAAAACAAAAATAAACAAATGGGACCTAATGAAACTTAAAAGCTTTTGCACAGAAAAGAAAACCATAAACAAGATGAAAAAACAACCCTCAGAATGGGAGAAAATATTTGCAACCGAAGCAACTGACAAAGGATTAATCTCCAAAATATGCAAGGAACTTATGCAGCTCAATATCAAAAAAACAAACAACCCAATCCAAAAATGGGCAGAAGACCTAAATAGACATTTCTCCAAAGAAGATATACACATTGCCAACAAACACATGGAAGGATGCTCAACATCACTAATCATTAGAGAAATGCAAATCAAAACTACAATGAGGTATCACCTCACACCTGTCAGAATGGCCATCATCAAAAAATCTATAAACAGGGCTTCCCTGGTGGCGCTGTGGTTGAGAGTCCGCCTGCCGATGCAGGGGACACGGGTTCGTGCCCTGGTCCGGGAAGATCCCACATGCCGCGGAGCGGCTGGGCCCGTGAGCCATGGCCGCTGAGCCTGCGCGTCCGGAGCCTGTGCTCCGCAACGGTGAGAGGCCCGCGTATTGCAAAAAAAGTGGTATAAATCTGCTATTTGTGATGCACCAAGGGAAAGACCATTTTGTCCAGGTTGAAACAGCAATTTCCTTAGAAGAGGAGCACTCTATTGTTTTTTTTAACCAGTTATACTATTCTTTACATCCATTTTGATGCTATGAGTAAACAATATCCATACCACATAAACATGCCAAGACACTTTAAATGTATACATAAACAACTCCAATACATTCCAGTTGTTTCATAAAGCAGCTATTTTTAAAAAGGGAAGAATAATTCCATACCAGGTTCATTATAGAGGAATTCTCTGGTGGATTCTGAAGCAAATAGAAAACAACAAAAACCTTAAAACTTGTAATTGACAAAATAAATTGCTTTTCTTTTTTTAGTTTCGAAATAGTACTGACTCTTACAAAGAGCAGCAAGTCACACCAAGAATATTATATCTATTTACAAAAGTTGTGTGTTAGATCTCTAAACTACTACTGTCAAGTCAGGTGTCAAGAGCGTTCTTTAGTAAAAGGAAGGGAAGGGGCTGGCTGCAGGCAGTCCAGCAACACCAGCGCGCTCTGCAAACAGAGCTGTGTGGCTTGAATGCCACAGCAGCTATGTGGAGCCGTTCGTTGAACACAGGAGATGATAAAGTATCTAGCAAAGAAAATATGAAAAGCTGCTGTTCAAAAACTGTTTATCAAACAAATATACTCTTATTGTAAGTTGCCAAAAACTGGGTTTCAATTTACCTTACCAGTGTGTGACTGTTTACCATTTGAGTTTTATTTCAGCTCTTCTCATTGTCTTCATTCCTTATGTGGATTAGTTCATGCCCTCTGTCCTTGGAAGTTCTCTCCAAAGTAGATTACAGAATTTAGAGACATTTTTAAAGTCCATTGATAATTTTCCAGTTCTATGTAGTCTACAGTTTAACCATCAGCCATTTGCTCGGATATAAAACAGGGGGAAAAAAAGATATTCTCACATTAAAACCAAAATGCTTTATTTTCTCAGTGCTCCTGTATCTTATTCTATTTAGATATCATATAGTACAGGCAAATGGATGTGGATTTGATGCAAATGGATGTGGTCTGACAATTTATTTTTTATTTCTTTTAGCCCTAGAATTTAACCAAAACCATTTCTTCTGTGCAATGTCACCCTAAATTCAAGAGTGAGATCTGGCAGGCAAGTCTTGGTAACAGACCCTGCATCTGTCTCGTGTCCATCAATGTCACGGCTAGTTTGGAAGTTAACAAGGCATTTTGCGGCACCACAGGTGCAATCTGCAATCCATTTAAAATTAACCCCAATTAAAATACAAACTAGCACAAATCGAACAGGGTTTTTTTGCATATTAATTTTGTATGTACACTGTCAGAATTTTAAATCAGCTTTGCCTAAGGACTAAAGTGAACTACATTCAAGTGCTATATCTTTAGGAAAAATGTCCCCAAATGACTACATATGTCACTATGGATTTTTGTTATTATTATTTGTTATTATTTTTGTTTATCTTACAAACTCTCTAATGTATTAAAAATAATTGAGAGTGGATGAAAATCTCCCCCCACCAATGCAATTATTCACATATTCATTAGGCAAATGTTCACACCTTGGGCCCAGAGTCTAGGATACAGCTATGAATCAATCTTTTCTCTGCTTTTCTTCCCTAGTCTCCAGAGTTTCTCCAACCACCTAAAAACCCACATAGAATTCCAAACGATTTCAATAGCTCAGCTGGGCAAGCAGTAATGCACAGGCCAAACTCCCGATGTGTTTTTGACATTTGCTGATAAAGATGTGTGGGTGTTTTCTTTTTTAATTAATTTATTTTTTTTTTATGCATGGGTGTTATTTTTCTTTTTACCTAAGGATGTTCCACCCAACCTGGCAAGGAAGGGAAACTGGACTGAGGGGCCCTTAGCCAACAAGGTCACTGTCTACACTGCAGATGTTGGTGGAGTAGAGGAGTCTTGGTGAGAATGAGGGATTGAGACAGGGAAGAAGAAACCCAGAGGTCTGATTTGTCTTCTGTTCTGAAACCAAGTGTCTTATTTTCAAGTGCAAGTTTTTTAAAAAAAAATCTCAAAAAGAAAAAAGAAAAAATATCTGATTTGCAGCATGCAGCCAGCAGCTAGCTGCAAAGCTCAGGACCTGCCCCGAGGGATGAGCAGCATGGTGACCTCTGAGACCACTGTGCCACCCGTGTGCTCAGATGTCATCCCTCCCTTCCGGAGAGCCAGGCCAACTGCCAGAACGGCGGAGGAACCATTATTTGTATACAATGTTTGTAATGGACATCAGAAATGGTGATAGGCAGGATGCCCATAAAATTTATCATCCAAACTAGACACTTTTGAAAGAGGGCACTATTAATCAGCACACCAGGTCAACAGACATGAATGGAGCGCGCCCCAGGCAAACTGGGACACAGGGCTACGCTACCCAGAGGAGGCCTGTTCAGGATGCCTGCATTTTCTCTTTACTAGGTTTGCAATTAAAACATTTATAGCTTCTCTGAAGCCCCACCTCCAGGGTTATACTGCCTGGAAATGACTTTGAGAATGTATTTTGGGGCAAAACAGATTTGTTGAAGACACTGTCCTCATAAGTGTGTAGCAGTAACTACAGAAGGAATTATATTCCCACTTTGCTGTCCCAGTGTGGTTAGAGGAGATTCTAGAATTAGAAAAGAAACCCGAAAATGAAAGACCTGATCTAAGGGCTTAATTCTGCCCTTCAGGAAACAAAACACACAGAGTGGCCAGTGGTTCTTTAAAGATGTTCCCCATCCATCTTCCACCTCATGTTCATTTGGTCTGCCTTTGCCTGACTCTGTCTCATTTAACTTTTTGAAAAAAATTATTTTATCTACAGCCTAGAAACTCTGATACAGTTTGTCAACATCAAGGAAGTCTTTTACTTGGGAATAGTGCATTATCCTCGCCAGAGCACGGCTTCCTATTCAGTGGACGTCATTTTATGTTTCTGTCTCTCTTCATTTGAAATACCTGGGATGTACCATCTTAAACAGAAATGCAACCATTCAAGGAGAGAGAGAAGGAACGCCTGAGCTGCCACAGGAAATGAGACAGGGCTGGGGCTGAGGCCGGGGCATTGGGGGGCACTGTAAATAAGGCAAAGGCCTGGGCAGAGCGACAAGAAATATTTGGCATTCCTGGCTTCCCACAAAGGGTAGGTCAAGGAGAGGGAATGGGCAGTTGGGCTGGACTGTACACCACAACTATTCTTTTCTGGGCTGAATCCAGTCCACTGTGTCACAGAAACGTCCCCAGTGGGAAGCTGCCACATTTATTCCATACTATGGCAAATGCTCAGGGTAATTAGACCCGATGCCTGTCTGTACACAGGACAGGGTCAACGTCTGTGGCAAAGACAGCTGCTGGTTTCGAGGCTGCATGTTAAATCCACTTCAGCTAACAACCGTCAAAGCCGTATTCAGAACACCATGTGTTTAAGGGATGCAGCACCAAAAGTCTGTTTCCACAGGTCCCAGTCAAAACAAAGTCCACTATTTCATGGTGTGCCCACAGGAGGGCTGTTTCAGAACACTGCTGGCCGCTTTTTGGATTGAAATTTTGGAAGAGGAACCCTGCTTACTGTTCCCTGGGTAGTGAATTGAAGATGTGCCTCTCTTTTCTTTGAAACTCTGGGGGAAAAAAAATCCCACCTTATCATCAATAACAAAATAACTACACATACACCAAGATAAAAACAGCCATTCAGTTTAGAAGAGATTGGTCATCAAACAGGCTTTCTTCCTGCCTCCTTCTCTGGTCCTTTCAGGGTAATTCAGCTCCTGCTACAGGATCTATAAAATGCTGTATTGAGACTATTTCATTAGGTTTCCAGCAGTGGGAAATTCCAGCTACTGGATATACCCAAGGCCCGTGTAAGCTCTTTTTTTTTTTTTTCTTAATTCAAGTCTCTGGCTATAGAACAAATAGCAGAGCTTACTGTTGCTGGATGTCTAATTTCCTCAAGTACTTCTGAGGCAAACGTTGCAGAACAAGAGGTGAACAGAGTACACGTGGAAAACGGGACACCATGACCCAAGAGTCAGCAGGTAGATGGATGGCTTGTAAACCTTCTCCTCTGAGTCATTCAGATAAGCAGGTCTTAGGTGATAAACCCAGGAGGGTGCCTCTCAGAGCAGCGGGATGGCCTTCCTGTCGCCTCCTCCACTCTGTCTACATGGCCCAGAGTGAAGTGGCGACTTGGTAATTGTGTTAAAAGTTTGATATGCTGCAGAAGTTGCTTTGGAATTGTTTTTATTTTTGTTTCATTCAAATGAACAAGTAATCTTTTTTTTTTTTTTTTTTTTTTTGTGGTACGTGGGCCTCTCACTGTTGTGGCCTCTCCTGTTGCGGAGCACAGGCTCAGCGGCCATGGCTCACGGGCCCAGCCGCTCCGCGGCACGTGGGATCTTCCCAGACCAGGGCATGAACCCGTGTCCCCGGCATCGGCAGGCGGACTCTCAACCACTGCGCCACCAGGGAAGCCCCTGAGCAAGTAATCTTGATAGAGTGGCCATATGCATTTCCTGAGACAGTCTTAATATCTAATATTTTGTTTGATCATCCCTATAAGTGCCCCAGAATCATGTCCCCTCAAGTTTTGGTTCAGAAAACATGGTGGGGGGAATCTTGGCGCATCTGTGTATTTTTCAGGAAGAGTAAAGAAGTAGGAGAGAAGGGAGGGCAGGCGTGGAATGCCTCCTTGGTGACAGGGAACATGCCAGAAATTTGCACGGTTAGTATAACAGTGGTAGTTTATAAATTAGGAAACTCGCTCAGAGAAATGCAGTGACCTGCCCAAAGTACCTGGCTATGAAGCGATGAAACAAAACTTCGAATCCAGATCTGTCTGACTCCAATACCCATGGCTTTTCGACCATTGTATAAACTGCTGATTCTGTTTCTAGGGAGCTTGATCCTTCTTAAGGAGGTAAGATTTATAAGCATGAAAACTCTAAACAATAAAGATGGGAATAATGTGTTACATTATGACAAATGGTCAATTCTATTAATCAGATAATTTACTCATCTGTTGCAAAATATGGTCCATATACACACCCAAGTTGAATTCCCAGCAGAATAAATTTCCTTTTTTAGATTATTTGTTGAGGAGGATCCCAAAAGCAATGCAGCCCAGAGTATCAACACCACGTCAAGACCCTCCAGTCAAGACCCTGGCTCTGCTCAGGAGGCCAGCCGTCTGCCAGTGTCGCGCTGCATGCTTGATGATGGCTCAATGCTGCAGAGATGGAGGGAGTGCCGAGGACCGCCCACTGACAGGTAGTTAGGGCCGTAATGCTTTACAATTACTGTCTACAATCAACATCTTGCATTCCTTAAACAGTCCCTGGTTACCTGTTGTGTACGAAGCACGATGTTGAAGATGCTGGGACTAGAGGGAGACATAAGACCCAGTCTCCACTCTCCAGGGGTTTACAGAAGAAGGAGGTATGACCGTGTAAGAAAATGCCAGATGATAGATACAAACAGTTAACTCTGGCAACTCCAGAGGGGAGTGATGTCACTGCATCTAATGGGAAAATCAGTGGAGGAGGCATCTGACATAGGCCTTGAAGTATGTGTAGGAGCCCAACAGACAGGCGTGGGGAGAAAAAAAACAGAAGCGAATGCTCACAGCGGGAGGAGAACAGGATCTGTCAAAATAGCAAGTCATCCAGCTTGTCTGGATTGTCAAATATATGAGAGGGAGTATTAGGAATAAGACTTATTTTCTGGGCTTGCCCTTCACCTTGAACTTCAGTTGAGATACGATTCATCACTTTTGGCTTGTCCTCCTAAGCAGGACCAGACTCCCCCAGTCAGTAGGCAGCACTGGCCAGCAGCCCAGCTGCTCTCCTGTGTGTGTGCATATGTGGGCCAGCGATGCAGGGGGTCAAGGCTGTTTCCTCACTCAGAAACTCGTCTGGTTCATGAGCACTAGCCTCGCTGGCCCGGAAAGCTGATCTGGTTTCCTTTTTGACCCCCTTTTTTCTCTGTCCCGAAGCTCTGATCCCCTGGACAGAAGGCTGGGTCAGCTTGGCTTGTAGCCAGCAGACACCGAAGAGGCCACCATTCACAGGGACCCTTCTCCTCTCAGCCCCCAACACTCCTAGGGTGGGCAGCCAGCATCGCTTTCCCTCTGGTTCCAGGCAATGTCTACCTATCAGTTAAGCCGTAAGATGTTTGCCCTGGGGATGTTTGAGGGTTTGAGGGTCAGTCGGAGGTTTAAAACAAAACAAAACAAAACAAAACAAATTCTGCCTCACTGAATCTTAAATTGTTGACTTCTGGTAAAGTATCTTCTAAAAACATATCAGGCACAGTCACCCATGCGCCCAGTCAATGAACAGAAGTGAGCAACTAAAAGCCTGCTTTAGCTCTTTCCTCATTTCATTGCCTCATCAAAGTGTCTGGTTCTCAGCTTGACCCCAGCTTATCAGCTGTGATGCCTGCCCCACATCAGCACTGGCCAGTGAGTTGTTGGAAATGCAGATCCTGGGGCTCATCCCAGACTTGGTGAATCATAATCCCCGGGCTGAGAGATAGGCCTGTGGGTTTTATTTTGTATATATCTTCCCCAAGTGATCATGATACACAGTCAGGATGGAAAATCACTGCCTCTGGCAAATGCCTTATAACTTTTTGCATTTAAGTTCCCTGTCCATTGCATCCTAGAATTTCAAGAGTTAGAAGGGATCTTGAAGATCAGTTAGTCCATCACTTTTTAATCTCATGGTAGCAAGAAGGCAGTCTAGGAGCTGGGGATATAGTGGGCAGTGTTGCCCTAAGTACATGACCAGGAACCAGTCTATGCTTCTCTTGGAGCATAGACTAGCATCTCACTGCCTGAAGAACACAGCATGGGAAAGGCTGAGTACTTCATCCTCTTTATGTTGTCAAAGAAAGGAGAAGTGACCTGCCGGATGGCACATGGCTCTGGACCTCCAGCCTTACTTCCCCCTGCCTGGGTTGCTTCTGGCTGATCCTACCATCTCCAGCTTGGAGTTAAGATGGCATGCTGCAAACAGCTGTGACGCTTGTGGGAACACCGTGTTCTAGAAGTGTGTGAGGTGATGTATGCAGTGAGCTGGGGTGACCTGGCCTTTATCTGAGCAATGCCTTGTGACCATGGCAAACACTGAAATCACAGAGCATCTTAGAATCACTGAAGAAAGGAGAATTTTTTCCCCCAGAAGAAATTCCAGATCTTGGGACTTGGAAATCAAGAATCGTTTATTTCCACCCCAGGTCGAGCACCGCTTCCTTGTTGGATTCTGTGCTCTAGCACAGAAGTCAGCCTCCAAACCCAGGGGCTGTCTAGGCTGAGCTCCTGCCAATGGTCAATCAGGAGTAGATGCTTGTAGCAGAGGAAACTGGGGGCAGTCAGAAGACCAGAGTGGAAGCAAAAGGCAGCTGGGAGGGTAGGCAGACAGACTGAACCGTTTTGGTCCCTCTCAGGCCCAGAGCTGTGGCTGCACCTGATGCTCCTCATGCCATCAATAAAATGGACCCCCCGGGCTTCCCTGGTGGCGCAGTGGTTGAGAGTCCACCTGCCGGTGCAGGGGACACGGGTTCGTGCCCCGGTCCGGGAACGTCCCACATGCCGCGGAGCGGCTGGGCCCATGAGCCATGGCCGCTGAGCCGGCGCGTCCGGAGCCTGTGCTCCGCAACGGGAGAGGCCACAGCAGTGAGAGGCCCGCGTACCGCAAAAAAAAAAAAAGGGACCCCTCATCTAATGATGCAAGAACTACAGAGTTACCTGCTTTACCACCTCAGGTAATCTAGCCTGGTGCCTTGTTCATGCAAATTGTTCACTGACTGCGTACGAATAATGATGGAATAATGATGGACTAAATGTGCCACAGCAGGGGACCTTTCCATCTTCAGAGGAAAACTGTTCTTACACTCTCTTAGGGAAATCTCCTTCTCTACTAGGGGGCAAATCTCTCTGGCTACTTGAGGCTGCCTGCTGATTCCCATCCCTGCTCAGCCCATCAGGCAGAGGCAGAGCTGTTCCTGAATACACCCCCTCCCCACCAACATACACACACGTAATCCGTTTACTTTCAGATCCTTGCCCAGAACCCTCCAGGAGCCCAGACCAGGTCCTGGGTTCCCAGGTCCAAAATTTTTGTAGCAAGCCAAGCTTTTCTAACCTGAAACTTTTAATAGCAAATAAATAAAACGATCCAGGCTCCAAATGGCCCAGGCACAGCCACCCTATTTAGGGCTGTGAATATCACAATAGGTGATTGTTTTAAAGTGTTTTAATGAGTCTCAAAACATCCTACATAATATCAGCCTCCACTTCAGGCCTCCTGACAGGCTCCAGTAAAAAACATGAGTTTACAGGAATAAAACAGCTTGCTCAGGAGTAATTGAGTGGAATTAGAATGAACAGACAGGAAAGAAAAATTGGTGCTTGGGTCACAAGGAACTTTTTGTTAGGAACGCTCTGGGGGTTTTGGTGGGATGTAGTCCCGCTGACTAATCACCAGTATAGAAAGTTTACAGTCTCTCCGCCATGCCAACGTCTTTAATAACGTGAGAAGCATGAGAGGTGGCTGTTAATTTCAAAGACAGTTATATGAAGTTTTATTGAATGTGGTGCAGAGTATATAGTAAGCAGCCTGTGAAATAATGAACCCTTTAAAGAGGGCTTCTGAGCCAAAAGAACAGTGATTTTTCTTCTGTTGTTGGAAGGCAGGAAAGTGTATATGAAGTAGGATCCCTCCATTGCACACGGGATGGGCCATTTTCTTCATCTGGGGCATCTGCGGTGCCAAGAGGCATGAATGTTCAGATGGACTGAGCTTGGGTATTGTCACGACATGCCTCTGCCAGGAAGAGAGCAGAGTGGGAAGGAAGGGGTTAAATGGGCTGGGCACTGCCCCCCTCCCCCCATCCCCCAGTTCTCCTGTGCACATTGGCTCCTGGGCCTTCTCTCCTCACCCTTGACCGACAATGCTGGGTAGAGGTAGAGCCCCCTCATGTCCCCAGATGTCACGACGTGGACAAACTTGGAGCTCAAACCAGTGGGTTCTTGGAATTAAAGAGAAAAAGAACCAACTTTGAAAAAAGCAAGACTTTACACACTTCCCCAGGGGCGCTCTGGGGCAGGAGACCATGGCTGAGGAACAACGAGGGTACACATTGCCTTGCCGGTCTAGAGCCATTCACGATGGCCTGCTCTTACGTCTCCACACTCTAAGGAATGAACGGAGGAAGTGGGCAGGTGATGCGCCTGACACCTCTGAGCCGTGGTGACGGGGGTTGGGATCTTCCTTCCCCTCCTAGGCAGCCATCAGTGATTTCAGCCCATGGAGAGCCCTGTGATTTATCTTTCTCTGTCTCTCCCACGCTCTCCCTCCCTCCCTCCAAACTTTGAAGGCATCTATGAGTATGTGTGTGAAAAGGCTGAGATAGAGAAATCTGTCTAGTCCTCTTTGGAAATCGTCTGTTGTTTCCTCATCCTCTCATTTTTGTATTCGACATTCATCAAACACAGTGCCAAGAACCCGACAACAAATGTGAGAAAGGCTGACGAGTCTCCTGCAATCCCCACTGCCCCCACCAACAGGCAGGTCAGCCCCGCCTGGCTCAGCCGGCAGCCACGGGCAGGGACCGTGACGGTGGACCAGGCAGGTGCTCTCCCAACTGGGGAGCAGATGTGTCGCTGGCCTTTGCTGTCTGCGCCCTTCATTCTGCACTGAGTCTGCTGTGACTCACAACAATGGCTCTGGCCATGGGGCTCCCTGGGCTGAGGCTCAACGGGACCAAATCCTAGTGACCAAGAAAACCAAAACGTAACAGAAAAACAGGCCTTCTCTGAGCCAGTCCTATGGAGCAAAGGAAGTGATGTAAACAAAGAGATTAGTTAAAGGAAAAGGAGCTATTTCCTGCCTCAGCACTGGCAACAAGCATAGTCTTTCTCTTACTTAATTCAGCATGTTGTTAGCAACATGCCTTCTGGCTTCACTCGTATTTTTATTTTTCTTAAGACACATCTCTGCTCTTCACACAATAAGGCAATTTAGCTGTTTCCAGGGGTTCATTCTGCAATGTGCATCAAGTTTGACCTCTTCCTGAGCTGTAAGTGTTCAGTAGCCAAGGAAAACCCCTTCTAGAAGGTTTTGGGACCTGGTGAGCCCTGCAGGAAAGCTCACAGCCTCACTCATCTCCAGCAGTTTGGGAACTGCTGGGAGCCGCATCCGTGGGAGTCTGGAATGCTTAGGAAGGCGGCCTGCAGCCCACACTGTACTGGAGCTGCTCAAAGATTCTTGTTTGTCTAGGATGTAAAGAACCCAGAGAGCAGCCTTGTTTTAGGAAAGGAGGGAACTGCTTCTTCTAAAGCTGTCAGGAAGCAAAGTGGTCTCTGGGGGTGAAATTTACTTTTTCACAGGACTTAACAAACAAAGGGATATTTAAATGTACTTTTGAAGTTTTTAAGTTCTAATTGTTAGTGAGTCCCTGTCCTAGCGCTGTCTTAGGAGCACCTGGGGACGTGTCTGAATATAGGTTGCTGTTCCCTTCGTCCCACCTCCACCCCAGGAAGTGTCTTGAGTGAGGCTCAGGAATCTGGATTTTCATTGGGCTCCTTAGTGATCTTTATGCAACCAGACCAGTGCCACTGTAAATGAAGTGATGGTGAATGCTGTCACTCAGGGACTGCCTGCATGACAGGGACATCAGAAGGAGCTAAGACTGGAATGTTCTGGAGAAGCTCTTTTTTTCTTAGGAAAAGTGATCTTGGGGTTTTGGTATGGCAGGGGAGAGGGAATGCTGAGTCCCAGAAACTCCCAAGTCAGAGCTAAACACCACCTCCTTAAGGATGCCAGCCTGCTGACTCTCCATCCTGGGCAGCTTGGTCAGGGACCTCCCAGCAGCCCCTAGAGATGCAGTCAGTGAGAGGAGGAGTGTAGGAAATGCCAGTGTGTGACAAATACCATCTCCAGAGAACACTGGTAAGATTCCCTGTAGATGCCCTGCGGGTCAAGCTGAGTAGCTGGGCTGGGGGCGGGAGGTGGGTATTTCTGAAGTCAGCCTGAGGCTCCACAGCGTCATCTTCTGTTGCCCTGGCTCCAGACCCATCTCACCTGTCAATGTGGCTTCTGCCAGGTGTGCCTGCACTTGCTGCCCAAGGCTCCTTGAGCTGCCCAGTGCACACACGGGCATGGGTGTTAACACACCTGTTCTGAGCCATCCCTTTGGGTTAGACTGAACCCGAGAGCGGCTGAAGGCATTTCTGATCATTTTGGAGTTTCTATAATATGATCTCTCCTAGAAGCCCCTGACTATGAATGCTCCAGGGAACGAAGAGGCTTGCTTCCCGATGTAGAGCCCACTTGTCCACAAGGAAGGAAATGGCTTCTGAGCTAGAGTCCAGGGTTTGCTCTTTTTAACAGCAAACACGGTTACACGACCATTCAGAACTTCTCTTCCGGCCTACACGGGCCGTGGATGTCTGAAATGGAGGGGCGCCTAAGTGGGTTAGATTCATGGCTGGGATCCGTCTTGGCCTCTGAGAAGACTGTGTTGCACCGCCAGGTATCTGAGCAGCTGGGACAGGTATGCCAGGTCAGTCCATCAACAACTATTCCAGAGCCCGTGCCATTGCCAGGCACTCACCTGGACTGCTTGTCTTGAGAATTAACTTTTAGAAAAGTCAGGGACACATAAGCTGTATTGCAGCCATATAACAGACTGTGACACCACCCAGACCCCCCTTTCCATCTCTGGCACTTATCAGACTTTGCAGAGTGAGTCTGGTTATAACAATTTTTGGAGGATTCAGACGACGTCTGGTTTAACACATCTCCACTCCCAGTTTCCGTGAAGTTCTGTCTTTAAGGTGGACCGACCGGGCTTATTGGCAGGTAAGGCACTACTGGCCTTACCTTGTAACGTTGGTTTGGGTATGTGGAAACCCCTTTTCTTTGAACCTAAGTGACAGTGGCAAGGATCATTTAGTTAAGAGGGTCATCATCAGAGACGACCGGTTTGGGAGCTCAGAGAGTCATCACGTATGCCCATTATGTCCTCAACACGTCCCAGGCTCCGAGTAGAGAAGTGCTGGGCTTGCTTGCACTTAGCCAGGGCTTTGGAGGAAACGCTTCTTCCTCCCTCATCCACGCAGGAGAGTGTCACCCTGGCCCTCTGGCAGCAGCTCTGGAGAAAGTGTCCAGAGCAGGGAGCCTGCGTTGCTCCCTTGATACTGGTCTCTCGTCCCAGAGTCTCCAGACTGGAGTGGGCAGTGGGTGGCTCAAGCCACTCCCGTCACCCTTCCCATCTGAGTCAAGAGGAAGCAGATTCTGCTCCCCAAGGGGAAGCGGAACTAGAATTTCATCACGTATTCCTTCCTTCATTCATCTTCCCAATATTTATTGAGCCACTGCTCGGTGTCAGGCAGTCCCTTTGGAAGCCACCTGGTAGCTTGCCGGCCTGGATGCTGAATACACACTACAGGGGAGGCACTATCAAGATGAGGCCAGACAGGCCGGGTCAGGCCCTGGGACATCAGGTGTCAGGGCAAAGGTGAAGGGAGGCGTGCTCAGTGCAAGGCTTCGAGTGGTATCCAGGAAGATTGCAGGGCAGCTGTGAGGCCTGGGGGAGAGTTAACACCATGGAGCTCCCAGGGGTCTGTGGTCATAGCAGCCGGGAGGGCTGGTCTGCAGTGGCTCCTGCATCGAGCTGCTGCCAGCATGCCCGGCCCCACCCTAGTGCCCAGCTCGCCTGGATCTGGGGAGCAGGTACAGACTCAGAACAGACACTTCTCCCGGCAAGGGCAGCCTCGAAAGAGATCCAAATGCTTAGACCCCTGTGGTTTGTTCTCTGAGGTTAGCAAGGAGATCACAGGAGCCCTGACATCTGGGCCTTGCCCTAGAAGGTTCTCTGTGGGAGTCTCCTTCCCATGGTTAGGAGGGGGCGCCCAGGGACAAGAGCCAGTGCCCCAGAGCCCCCTGCTCTGAGAAGTGGTGTGGAAGCATCCCTGTGGTTCCTCACTGCACGTGCTGTGAGACTGTGCCTCACTCAGCTCCGTTCCATCAGGGCCCCAGGCCTGTGTTTCCTCATCACAACGTGCTTGTCTTTCCCCAGGTTACAGCAAGATGAGGTTGAATGAGGCATTTTTGGATTTTTAAAGCTCTTAACTCCTCCCACTCCATAGATGCTGATAAAGATTTTTTATTTTTTAATCACAGGACTGTTTATAAGGCAGATTAAGCCTCATAAAGACTTAATAGGCTGAAATTGCTGAATCATCCAGTACTCAATAGTCTGCTACAAAACGCGGAAGTAAAAAGACCTTGAGCTGATTATGACATTCAAGTAATAAATCATTTTGATCAGAAAAGGATGCAAGAAAAGTGGCTGAAAGTCGGTCTCCCCAGCCACGTGGCTTTGATCTCTGGGAAAGTGACTATTCATGAAGACAGCAATCCATAGGTCTTGATTAGCCTGTTCAAACCGGTGACTGTGATTTCCCCATGGATACAGCACAATAAAGTCAGCAAGTGTTAGGCTGGGCTTTAAACAGCTGTCTTTTCAGAGAAAACTCAGTTGCATAAGGGGAAGGTTGCTGTGCCAGCCTAAAGACAACTGTTTACAAACATTGTACTTACTCTGTAGTCCAGGGAGGAATCTTGTTCAAGACGCAAAGAGGAAACAGATGACTCTAGTTTTAAATAAGATCCCTTTAATGAGCAGCAGCAAATCAGTACAAATGAGGGCAAGCATCCTTGACTGAGAGGATTTCCTCCTTCTGTTCCCCAAAATGTCACCAACCGGGCTATAGGCGGCTGTCTCCTAAACCGGGGGCTCTGGTTTCCATGGTGGTTGGGTCAATCTGGTAGATATTCAAACCCCTAAACCCACTTCTTCGTTTAAATCTCTGGGAGCTTGTCATATTTCTAAGCAGGCAGCTGGAATTTCCCCATGGTTCTGTTTTTCATATTTTTGCCAGTAAATGTAAACACAGCACCAGTCAAATGCTGAGTCCCCAGAATTTGCAGCAGGGCCCCCAGAGACTGGTTTGATGGGGAGCAAGCATGGACAGAAGCCCCCGGTCTTCCTGGGACAGTCCTGCTTTATGCCTGTTGTTCTAGAGTCCCACCTCATCTGCGTTTGCACTCTCCAACATTTCCCGGTTTGCATGATGCATTACGGAACCACCCTGAAGGAGATCATTTCCCCTGTCCCGGGCATTATTTGAAGGAATTGATGTGCACAAGCCCTTTTGTTTGGATGAAGGATGAGAATTGCTTAAGTGGGTGGGCTTGAGTGAGGCCAAGGAAAGGGGCCCACTCTCGGCTCTGCTGTCTCCACAGGAATCACCGACTAAGTCAGAGGCTGAAGGCGCTCCACTCATGAGGGGTCTTGTGAGATTTGGGAGAGAAGGGCCGTCTCCCCATCTTCTGGTGAACGCAGAGGCAGCATCTGACGGGGACCCAGCAGGTGCAGCAGCTGAGTGGCTGGGAAGCAGGCTCTGTCCTAGAGCTCTGGCTCCCTTCCTCCCAGGGCTTGACCAGAGGATGTGCACACTTGTTCCTGAGCACGGTCAGGAACCCCAGTAGTCACCAGGACGCCTGCATGAGAAGGTAGGATGCCTGAGATTGTGTTGAACTTACTGGATAAGCTTTAAACTTGTGTTCAAGAATTGGTTTAGAGACCCAGGTCTGCATCCTCCTTCTGGAGACCTCTGGGGCCAGAGAACAAGGGATGCTGGTCCTCACCTGCCATGTTGGATCTCCATGGCCTCCAGGGGAGTCACTTTCCCTATTTAACCACACATTCCCTGCACAGATGGCATTTATGCTCAGGAGATGACTCACTCCTTATCAGCATACCTTTCTATAATAAATATCTCTATCAAGTTCAAACTCACTGGGCTTCAGAGTGAGTTGAGTGGTATTAAAAGAACTTCTTCTCCTTTTCTAGGAGCTCTGTAGATTTTTTGGAATTTACTCACAAGATCCACTTCTCTATGACTGTGACTATGTTAGACTTCTTTATTTAAGATCTGGGTTTCACTTAACCAATTCTTTCACTTAACTAGCTACATCATCTCAAGATTCTTATTGTCTCTGTGCCTCAGTTTAATCCCTTATAAATTAGAACAATATTACCGACCTCATAGAGTTTCCTGGAAGATGAAATGAAGTCATGGCCCAGAGAAAAGTTGAAACAAATATTTTTTGAATGAATAAATGACTAAAGCAATAATATAAATGTGAAAAATGATCAACCAACACATTGTACATGATGAGACTTGTATTTACTGACTGTTGTCTATGTATCAGAAACAGTTCTAAGTTCTTGAACATATACCGTCTTAAAGTTAAGTGAAGGAATTGGGATGCAAACCTATGTCTCGTGGGCACCCGAGATCATGATTTTAACTTTCACCTGTGTTGCCTCTTCTATACTGGTGCTAAACTGCTTCGTCACCAGGGACTCCCTGGGAAAGAATGACCAGGTTCTTTAACTCTGGCTCCCTTTACTTGAAAGTAAATTAGATTCCTATGGTTTTATAACTTACTGAGTTTAATAAGAAAAAATATTGCTATGACATGTGTTGATATGAACAAAGATTTTGGTGTCGGCACTAAGTAATCAATACCAAATATTGGAATCAAGTCCCCAGCATCTGTTAGTTGTTACTCTGAGCAGAGGATGCGTTAGGCTTATGCCTCAGAAATAACTTCATTGAAGTGGGGACAGAAACCAGTTGTTCTGCCACCTGCCTTCTGGTTGGTGAAAACCCAAGTACATAATGATTTGACTCTACACCTGCACCAAATAGTGATACTCCCTCTCTGGTTGCTGGAAAGCGTTTCTGTTTTCTTGGATACAATGTTTCCCCAGGTTCTGATAGCCTCCAATGATTTTTGAATTCTTTCTCTTTCACTACAAAAGTGTGTACAAGCATTTGCTCAGAACTGTGTTAGATTCTGTGTGGTTGCTTCTAAAAATAGTAGTCCTGGCCTTTGCTGTAAGAATCATGTTGGGAACTGTCATTTATTATGACGTTACTACATTCTAAGGGCTATGTTAGTTGCTTCATATATATTGTTATAGTCAGGGTAAGCTAGTAGCTAGTTTATGCTGTGGTAACAAACAACCCCAAAATCTTAGTAGCAAGTAAAAATTTACTTCTCAGTCTCATTAAATGTCTACTGCAGTTGGCTGGGGGGCTCTGCTCCACATTTCTTCATATGCTGACCTAGAATAAAAGAGCTTCTACCTGTTCCATCTATGACATTGCTGGTTGCCATGGCAAGAAGGGAGCACAATTGTGTCTTTCATTGGCTATTAAATGCTTCTGCATAGAGCAACACAGAATACTTCTGCTCTCATTTCATTGGCCAAACCAAGTCCCATGGTTAAGTCCGACTTCAAAGGACAGGGAAATGCTGTTTGACCATGTACCCAAAAGGAGGAAGGTGAGCATTGTTAGTGATGCACAAATGAGCACCACACTTATGAGATCTGCCTTAAACCTCAGGACAGCTCAGTGAGGCGGGTCTGTTATCTTTCCCATGTTATAGATGGGGACACTAAGAGAGGTTAAGTAATTTTCCCAAGGTCACACAGCTAATGAGTAGAGGGAGAAGGACAGTATTTGAGCAGAGACCTGGAGCACAGGAGGGACCTTTTACAGGGCACCGTGCACATGGGGCAGGGTCCTCATGGATTCTTTCTTCTCGACCACTCTGAGCTTCCCCACCTTTAGTTCTCCTTCTGTATTATGTTAGTGCTAAGCCATGGCTAAAATGTACGATCCCCAGACATCTTTATACCATATGAACTTGTATGACCCACTCAGGCTTCGCAGTACCTTGCACAGGTTGGTTATAGTGAAACAAGTCGGGGAATGGAGTTCAAGGTAAGTGGATCCCTGAGCTGGAAGGAACCTTAGAACGTCCTCTCTAGCTACTTCATTTTAGAGGTGAGAAGGGTCTTGCCCATTAATCAAAAACCCATGACCTGACTTGCAATTCTGAGTGCTTTGATTGGTGGGACCGAGATATTCCTATGCATGATGTATTTTTAAAAAGATGGAAAAAGGCATGGAGTACAGCCCTGGTGGGCTATGATGTGCTTGAACTTGAACGGAGCTGTAACTGGGGATTAGGCCTGAGTGGAAAGGTTAGTATCTCCAGAGTCTGAGATTTCACAGAATCCCACCTCTGGAATTCTTGCATACGATATCAGAAAGTCTCCCTGAACGTTCTTAACTTTGCCATCTTGAGCTCTTAAAGAAAACAGTAATTGTATGTTCTGAAATCCAGAAAAGGAAAGGGGTGAGGGACATTGAGACCAGCCATTCTAGCCCTGGCTAAGCCTCCACTGGCACAGGCTCCAGGGGTGAGCTTGCCCCTGTGGATTCCCAGCCGGGAAGCACCACCCTGGTTTATTTTCAGAGGTGGAAACTCAAGCAGCAATTATCTCCTGTCACAGCAAATTAAAAGTCCAGGCTTACCCATCCCAGGAGCGGGCTGAGTGCAGCCAGTGGCCAGCAAAGGGCCATAATGACAGGCCGAGGTTGGTGCATTTCCTTTAAAGGCATGGGCCACTCACGAAACACACAAAGTAAACAGAGACATAAAAGTCCATGGAAAAGGCCTGCAAGTGAGAGCACGAGTCTGCACCAAGATCAGAGTGTATTTTGATTTTGCAGGGTATCGAAGACTGTGGCAGCAAGAAGAGCTCAGCAGAAGATGAGTTTGGGTCTGTGTTTAAGATAACGTGGGAGCTATTGTGCGTGACACTGCCCAGGGTGGGGGTGAGTGGCCTTGACTGTCACACACACACAGAGACACGTACACACACTCACTGCTATGGCATCAAGAGCATTGCTCCCTTCCACTCACTCCTATCAGAATCTCCATCCCTGCCTGGACTCCTGCCTACTTTCCTGGGGACAGGGCAGCCTGGCCCTGCTGGCCTCTCCTCTCTTACATTCTGTGCCTGCATTATTGCAGAGAACTTAAGCAAAAGTCACCTCTTTCAGGAAGTCCGCCAGGACTGGTGCTTCTCAGCTCCTGCATCTTCCCTTTGTGACTTCTTTTTGCAGCCAGCTCTGCCACTTTATGTCAGCGAGGACTTGTGGTTGTGTCAGTTTCTTGGGAGTTAGTTTGGGCTTTGTTACAGTATAAGATCTGCAGGAGTTGAGATTTTAATTTTTCCTTATTTTATGCCACACACGTTTAACTTTCAAAAAGCTTTTTCACATCTATCATCTAATTTTGTCTTCAGTGTTACCTGGTGAGGTCAGTGGGTGGGAAAAATCATTCCAACTATGGATGGGAGCTTATACAGCAAGGTGGCTAAGAATGTGGGCTTTGGCTGGGGTGGGTTTCTGATCTCTCTAAGCCCCAGTTCTCTCATCTGTAAACAGGGATAAAAGTAGCTCCTGCCCATAGGTTATTTTAAGGATTAAATGAGATAACACGGTAGCGTGCTTACCTCACACAGAGAAAGTGCCCAGTAAAATTGTCATTATTATTATTTTTTTTTTGCGGTACACGGGCCTCTCACTGCTGTGGCCTCTCCCATTGTGGAGCCCAGGCTCCGGACGCGCAGGCTCAGCGGCCATGGCTCACGGGCCCAGCCGCTCCGCGGCATGTGGGATCCTCGCGGACCGGGGCACGAACCCGCGTCCCCTGCGTCGGCAGGCGGACTCTCAACCACTGCGCCACCAGGGAAGGCCCCAAACTGTCATTATTTCAATGGTGATGCAGCTCAGACTCAGAGAACTTCATGTATAAGGGGTGGTAGGAAAGACAGAGGGAGTTGGAGACAGCAGATTCTCTTTGGGCAAATTACTTTGCCACTCTGAACCTCAGCTTCTTCATCTTAGGTAGTAACAACGTCATTTGTCACGTATGTCACAGCAGGCTTGGGAGGATTAATTCAGAACTACTTTTGAAAGCATATTGTAAATTGAGACAAATATATTAATTTATTAATCTGCCTAAATTCATGTAGCCTTTCAGTACTGGAGCCAGATTTCCTTATTCCTGGTGACCTTTCCAGCAGGTATGCTTTCCTCTGGAGTCCCCTAGGAGTCCCCATAAATTCTGCTGACTGCCTGTGGGCTGGATAGGGGGGCTGCACACCACAGCTCTGAGCAAGGGGCGCCCCCAGCCTGCCGCCCCTCCCTTTCTCCTGCCTGCCCTCATAGGCAATGGGATTGTGCAGAAAAAGCAGAGCTCAGAAACAAACAGCCATTTCTGCAGTCCCGACTCCTTTGCCTTATCTCTGCTGTTGGCCAAGAGTACAGGATGGGAGGGTGAGAGAGACCTAACAAAAACGGATCTTAGCCACTGGGAGGAAGCTTAGAATCTACACAGCAACCTGCACCCCTTACACTTCACAAGTGACTTGTGACCCCCGTTACTAATCTCACTGTGCTTAAGGACAAGTGGATATATGTGTGAGTATTTTACTAGCATTTTCCCATTGGCCCATGGATTAATTTCTCTAAAGCCAGCATCTTTTTGGCCTGCAGGGAGAACGTGGTCGGGTCTCCACTGCATGAAGTCACTTCAATCTTTTCCCCCCACCGATGAGGAAGTCCAAGATCAGAACTACCGGGGGTCTCAGAAGTACCCGGTGGCTTTCCCTGCTCAGAGAAGAGCAGGTTGCTTCGGACATTTCACATTGGTTGTGAAGTTCTTCAGGGATTGTCTGAGCCCCTTCAGACCACAGTTCTTCTGAGATGTTGACCCAGACAGGGTCAGGTCTGCAGTAGTCAGTTCAGCCTACCCTGAAATATCTTGTTTCCATCCTTCCTGCTTCTGTATCCCCTTTCCTAAGCATTATTTGCTCCAGAACAATTTAGAGGTCTCTGAAAAACTGATTAGATGTGATGAGATAACCCTGTTCTCTCCACATGGCCAAACGGAGTGATGGAGGTCAAGGACTGAGAGATTTGGTCCCAAGCTTGACTGTGGACTCCCAGCATGATGTTGGGAATATTCCTGAGACCTTCTATCAGAAATAAAAGTTCTGGTCCTTTATTGGTCATAAAGATGAGGTAGGAATCAGTGAGACTCTGAGCTTGAGCCCCCTGTATGTAAGCTCCTACTATGTCTATTTTTTTTCTTTTTTCTTTTTTTTAACATCTTTATTGGAGTATAATTGCTTTACAATGGCGCATTAGTTTCTGCTTTATAACAAAGTGAATCAGCTATACATATACATATATCCCCATATCTCCTCCCTCTTGAGTCTCCCTCCCACCCTCCCTATCCCACCCCTCTAGGTGGTCACAAAGCACCGAGCTGATCTCCCTGTGCTATGCGGCTGCTTCCCACTAGCTATCTATTTTACATTTGGTAGTGTATATATAAATCCATGCCACTCTCCCACTTCGTCCCAGCTTACCCTTCCCCCTCCCCGTGTCCTCAAGTCCATTCTCTACATCTACATCTTTATTCCTGTCCTACCCCTAGGTTCTTTACAACCATTTCTTTCTTTCTTTTTTTTTAGATTCCATATATATGTGTTAGCATACTGTATTTGTTTTTCTCTTTCTGACTTACTTCACTCTGTATGACAGACTCTAGGTCCATCCACCTCACTACAAATAACTCAATTTCGTTTCTTTTTATGGCTGAGTAACATTCCATTGTATATATGTGCCACATCTTCTTTATCCATTCATCTGTCGATGGACAGTTAGGTTGCTTCCCATGTCCTGGCAATTGTAAATAGAGTTGCAATGAACACTGTGGTACATGACTCTTTTTGAATTATGGTTTTCTCAGGGTATATGCCCAGTAGTGGGATTGCTGGGTCATATGGTAGTTCTATTTTTAGTTTTTTAAGGAACCTCCATACTGTTCTCCATAGTGGCAGTATCAATTTACACTCCCACCAACAGTACAAGAGGGTTCCCTTTTCTGCACACCCTCTCCAGGATTTATTGTTTCTAGATTTTTTGATGATGGCCATTCTGACTGGTGTGAGATGATATCTCATTGTAGTTTCGATTTGCATTTCTCTAATGATTAGTAATGTTGAGCATCCTTTCATGTGTTTGTTGGCAATCTGTATATCTTCTTTGGAGAAATGTCTGTTTAGGTCTTCTGCCCATTTTTGGATTGGGTTGTTTGTTTTTTTTATATTGAGCTGCATGAGCTGCTTGTACATTTTGGAGATTAATCCTTTGTCAGTTGCTTCACTTGCAAATATTTTCTCCCATTCTGAGGGAGAAACCCTCCCATTCTGAGGGTTGTCTTTTCGTCTTGTTTATAGTTTCCTTTGCTGTGCAAAAGCTTTTAAGTTTCATTAGGTCCCATCTGTTTATTTTTGTTTTTAATTTCCATTTCTCTAGGAGGTGGGTCAAAAAGGATCTTGCTGTGATTTATGTCATAGAGTGTTCTGCCTATGTTTTCCTCTAAGAGTTTTATAGTGTCTGGCCTTACATTTAGGTCTTTAATCCATTTTGAGTTTATTTTTGTGTATGGTGTTAGGGAGTGTTCTAATTTAATTCTTTTACATGTAGCTGTCCAGTTTTCCCAGCACCACTTACTGAAGAGACTGTCTTTTCTCCATTGTATATTCTTGCCTCCTTTGTCAAAAATCCTACTATGTCTATTAATCCAAACAATTATACATATTAGAGGAATGGGTCCTCACAAACTTATCAGTTCATGGTTCTATCTTTAGGCAAAAGGACCACCAGATGGTGTTGAATCAACCATAATTTAAAAGAGAAAGATGATGTCATGGGGTCCTTTTGATCAAGTCCTATCTGATTTCAGTATCTATGCAAACTTATTGACACTATCCTAGCATCTTACCTTAGTCACGTATCGGTTATCCATTTCTGCTCAACAATCTATCCTAAAATTTAGTGGACTAAAACAACAATTATGTATTTGTTCATGATCCTGTAATTTGGGCCAAGCTCAACTGGACAGTTCCTCTGCTGGTCTCACCTGGGCTCATGTATGCTGCAGTCATTTAGCACGTGAGGGGGTAGGGAGTGAGGAGTAAGGGGCTGACCGTTCCAGATGGCCTCAGTCGTGTGTCTGGGGCCTCAGTGGTGATGACTGGAACTCCTGGGATGACTGGGACTCTCCATGCTGTCCCTCATCCTCAAGGAGACCAGCCTGGGCCCCCTTACATGGGAGTCACAGAGCATCAAGAAGGTGAGGATGGACACTAAAGGCCCATTGTCACTTCTGCCACATTCTATTAATTGAAGCAAGTCACAGGGCCAGCCCAGATTCAAGGGGGAGGGAAAATAGACTCCACCTTCTATTGGAAGGATGACAACTTCACATTACAAAGAAGGATGCACCTAGGGATGGAAAAAATTGCTGGGTCCGTACTTATACTCTATCACAGTCGCTGAAGGTACATTCTTATAAATCATTCCTCTCTTCCTTTAGGAATGACCTGCTCCTGACAAGTGCAGATGGAGACTCCAAATCTGCCTTTCTCTGGCTGAGTGAACTGGTGTAAATCATTTAAGTGGAAATATAGAATGAACATATATGGAATGATAACTGTATATAAACTCTATATACACATAACCCTATTTAATTCTCAAAACAACATTGTCCTAAGTCTTATTCCTATTTTATTGCTAAGAAAGCTGATGTTCAGAGAGAGTTAAAGACTTACTCAGTATCACTCAGTTCTAAGGGATGGAGCTGGAAGTTTCTTCATCTATAAAATGGGAATCGGGTCTTCCCTGGTGGTCCGGTGGGTAAGACTCTGAGCTCCCAATGCAGGGGTCCCAGGTTCAATCCCTGGTCGGGGAACTAGATCCCGCATGCATGCCACAACTAAGAGTCTGCATGCTGCAACTAAAAAGTCCTCAAGCCGCAACTAAGACCTGGAGCAGCTAAAATTAAATAAATAAATAAATATTAAAAACAAAATAAAATAAAATGGGAATCATAAAACTTATGACCAGCATAGTTGGGAGGATGTAATGAGATTATTATATGTGGAAGTGCCTGTTAAACCCCAAAGCACTGCACAAATGTTAGTGGTAGTTTTCATCAAGCCGGGCAGACTTCTTTGGGGGAAGGGGGGTTCTCTAGAAGGCGCCAAAGCCATCTGAGCCAGACACCAACTGTTGTGTGTCTCTCAGCTGCTATTTACTTTGGCTTCAGGCCAAGTCCTTCACCCAGTGCCTTTGGCAGTGATGGACAAGTAAAAGCGCTGTGGGCCAGGTGGCAAGACAGGGCAAGCAACAGGTGAGGACACAGGCTTTCCCCACAGGCATGTTTCCATTGGAAGAAGGGAGAGACAGAAGCAAGACTCTGGCTGTCTTGGTATTGTCCTCAACTGCCTCAGCAGCAGGTCAGGGATAGAGAAATTGTGTGTTTTTAATTGACTCAAGATCACAGACACATCCGTGCATTGCCTTGAGCTTATGTTTTCCCAGCTCTGCTTTTCACTAGCTCTTATCCCAATTCTTTCCACTGTACCTTACGGAAACCTCATTCCCTTATGATGAACACTTCTACATCTTTGACCTACAGCCCGTTGTTTCCTCCACTTCCTTGTCTTATCTGGATTGTTCACAACCTAATTTTGGGGAAGGGGGGTTAAAACTTAAAACCTAATTCTTTGTGTAGGAGGCAGTGACGACCTTCTCCAGTCTTCTCCTTGCACATTTACCATGTACCCATAGGCAAAATCTCTTCCTCCTTTGAGCTTTAGGCTATTCAGATGCACCATGTTCTCTCTGCTCTGCCTTGTTGCTCTCATTTGCTGACCTCCCATCAGTTACTACCATCATTCTCTGAGAATTCTGGCATCACACTCACACCCTACCTGCCATCACCAAAGACAGCTTTGATACGCACCCAACATCCTAGACTCAGAGATCCTTAACTTTTACAACTCCACTGCCCTTGATCCATATCCCAATAACAGCTGAATACAAAGAATTAAGGCCTCATATGGGGAAGTAAAATTAGATCTACGCCAGGTAACTGAAGACAGCAGAACCAGAACCTGTGGGAAGATGTTAAAGGAGACAGGTTTCAGCTATTAATCAGGAGGAATCTCCTGGCAGAGCCGTCCGCTGGTGAGACAGGCTTCTTTGCAGGTTGATTACAGAAAGCGTTCACCAAAAAAAGCCTGGAGTCAGGAAATCTGGTTTTGAGTCTTGTCTCTGCTCCTTACCAACTGATGGAATTTGTGTAGGACTCAACCTCTTTAAATCTTAGTTTTCTCATACTTAAAATAAATAAATAAAGAGTAATAGTTTCTACCTCACTAGGTCATAGTGAAAAAGAAATGAGATCAAGAGTGAGAAAATATTTATAAATTGTAAGATACTCAACAAATATCATCATAATCCCTGGGAAGACAGAACCTATGAGTAAATAACATATATAAATCCAAATTTTTGTTTGTGAAGCTAAAAATGAAGAAAGAGACAATTAAATAATGGACTCTGGTTAAGATAATGGATTGAATACATACATCTATTTTCACTCCCTCTCCAAATCCTGGATTTTTTTTAATACGCATAAACCACAAGGATGGGGAAAATGGGAGAAGAAACAATGACAGCAACATGTTGGAGGCATGACAGTAAACCTGAGAAAGCTGAATCCTCAGGGCAACTATGGAAAAGTGAAAAAGGAACTCGATTTATCCTACAGAATTTCTGAAACAGCAATTGGAATACCGAATGATGGGCCTTCACCCTCCAGATGGAAGGTTAGACATGTCTTCTCTCGGAAACCTGACCAAGGCAAGAGGAAACACCTCAAGATACTGACACTGGGGGTTCCAGCCAGATCACCCTATAAGGAAGCTAATATTTAATAAGAGCTACCATGCTTTGAAGCTTCCAATCAACTTTTTAGTGCCTTAAATAGTAAAGGTAACCAAGGATCATCAAACATATGAAGAAAACCTCATATGGAAGATGGAAAGCAAAACAATTTTTAAAAATAAGGCAATTTAGAGGAAGTGGAGACTTTGTAAGGGAGAAGAGAATGTGTGTGTGTGTGTGTATGTGTGTGCACGCATGTGCGCACACGTGCACATGTCCCAACAGTATTCAGTAGTTTTGGGGAGATAAGATTCTTCAATCATGAAATAAGATCGGGATGCTTTATTAAAAAGGAACATTCGGGGCTTCCCCGGTGGCGCAGTGGTTGGGAGTCCGCCTGCTGATGCAGGGGACACGGGTTCGTGCCCCAGTCCGGGAAGATCCCACATGCCACGGAGCGGCTGGGCCCGTGAGCCATGGCCGCTGAGCCTGCGCGTCCGGAGCCTGTGCTCCGCAGCGGGAGAGGCCACGACAGTGAGAGGCCCGCGTACCACAAAAAAAAAAAAAAAAAAAAAAAAAAGGAACATTCACTGGGGAAAAAAAGAGCTCTTAGAAAATAAAAATGTGATAGCAAAAATGAAAAATTCAATAGAGGGGTTGAAAGATAAAGTTGAAGTTTTCTAGCAAGTAGAGCCAAAAGACAAAGAGATAGGAAAGAGGAAAGTTTTTGAAAGTTAAGAAAAACTATTCTAAGGAGCCCAATATGCAAACAATAGGAGTCTCAGAAAAAACAGAAGAGGCAAAATGAAGGGAGACAGTCATTAAAGAAATAATTCGAGAAAATTTACCTGAGTTGGAAGATATGAGTTTCCATTTTGAAAAGACCACCAAGTGCCCAGCCCAGTGAATAAAAATAGACTCATATTAGTGCAAATCATTGTGAAATTTCAGAATGCTCAGGACAAAGACAAGATTCTACAAGCTTTCACAGAAAAAACACACAAAGAAACAACTTAGAATGGTATCATTCTTTTTAGTTGCAGTGTTAGAACAGAGGAGCCATGCCTTCATAATTCTGAAAGAAAATAATTTGCAACCCAAAATTCTACACTCAAACCATCAGTAAAGTTTGAGAATAGAATAAGGACCCTTTTTGACATTCAAGGTTTTTAAAAATATACTTCTTCACCCTTTCTCAGGAAGTTTCAGCAAGTTACACTCAACCTAATGGGAGATTGAGCTGAAGAAGAGGAAACCATGGGATACAGGAAGAGAACAACATGGCAACAACATGGGAGAAAGACCAATGGTATTTCCAGGGAATATGATTCAGGACAACAGCTGTGACCCTGCTAGGAGGGGTAACTAGACCATATAGGAATGGTCAGAAGGCTCCAGAAGATTTCTCCAAGATAAAATTGATCACCCTTGTGATGTATTTGAACATACTGGCAGGAGATTTGGACAACTGGTGGAGAGTTGACTACTGGTTGCAGTAGTGAAAGTGCATAGAAAATTAAGCAAATAAAAAGACAAAATAAAAGATAATTATTAGCTCCAGGGAAAATACAAAGTTGTTCAAGAAAGGAAACTAATAAGTTTACTACATGGCTCAGCTGTGAATACTGTTTACATAGACATAAAAATGTAAACACTGAATATTGATCTAAGCAAAATTATAACATAATTGCAATGAGAGGGTGAGAGAACTGGATGGGCATGTGATGATGAAGGAAGATGAAAAAGAATTAAATTCTCTGTCTTCCATGGTGGGAAGTCAACAGATAATGCCTAAAAATGAAAGATGAAGAAGTAGCAATATGAGTGTATTATTTAGAGTTAAATGTGGAGACATAGTCATTTGAGTTGAAAATCATCGCTGATGGGGAAAGGAAAGAGTAGGTGGGGGAACTGATCTTTTCTGTAACAAATCTGGTAGAATAGTTTGATTCGATAAAATGTGACATTTGTAACTTTGATAAAAATACAAATGGAAAATGATTAAATAGTGTAGGTGATCCTCCATGCCATCCCACTTATACGGTTGTTGCTGCCCTGGGGTAAGAGTGAGACCAAAGACATGGGGTCTGCCTCCCTCCATCCCACATTGCCTCTGTTCCCACGTGCCTCTCATTTTGGGGTTTTCAAAGGTAATGCTGACAACACTTGACTTCACCCTACATACTGACTTTGGAACTTAATGCCTGCTTAAGACATGTCTACTCTTTATGAGAGGGGCTTCCTGGCTTCAGTTAGAGATTGTTCTGTATGTCTTCTCCAGTTCCTTCCAACTCCCAGACAGGGCATAAAAATACAAACCAACCAGAGTTATACAGGCGCATACCCAAGGGCCTATGGGGTTGATGAATGATTGAAGTGGCTGGAGCCAAGGAGAGGTCAGGGAAGGCTCCCCGGAGGAGGGAGTCAACCGTGTCGACATTTTACATTCTGTTCCTTGAAACAGCGCACCAGCCATCTTCCCGCGGCATTAAATTAAAACACGCGTGAATCGATGCTTTTTAATGTTTTCCGTTTTTCAATGGAGTTGAGCACACAAAGGCACAGCCAAAGGGGTCGATGTTTGCAGTGTCCAGTCTTGGGGCATTATGTAGTAGGAGAAGTATGCGCAGGAAGAGAGCAACACTGTGTAGCTGACACGCCTCATGAGAGCGCGGCTCCAACAGCGTCTGCAAGAATGCCAGATTGTGAGCGGCAAGTGGGCCAATAATAGGACTCAGGTTGTTTGATTTGCTTGGCCACATCTCTCACCCCCCTTCCACCAGTCTCACTGTCAGCTCCCTGTGGGGCTACCAGGAGCCACACGAGAGCAGTCTCCCTGGCAAGGCGGAAGCAAACAAGAGATGAGGGGACGTAAGACTTGAAGCAGTAGTTGGTTTTTTGGCAAAATAAACAGCTGTGATAGCCTCATTCCAAGCTTTAACCAAGTCTTGTGCCAAAAATGCAAAATGCCAAGTGGAAGAAAAGCACTAAACTTCTCAAGGGCCCCATCCGAGAGCCCTCACAAACCCATTCAGACATGATTGCTCTCATTATCACCTCCCAACATGTTCAGGTCCCTTTCGGACCCTCAGAGGGGCACTCAGGTTTCTTTCAGGCTGGGATCCAAGTTTGCAAAGTCTTGCAAAAGAGCTCATGTGTGGGTGATGTCTTAGAATGCCCCATTCTCAAGTTTAGCCAGCCCCAGGAGATTTTTTTGTGAACAATACAAGGATCCCAAACACTATCTGGAATAGGCTTATTTGTTGTGACAATAAATGATTTTCTTAGGGGTGGGGAGGGGAACTTCAACAGGGCTACAGCTGTGGTGGGGAAACACTATACATTCAAATTAATAGAATCTCTCCACTGCGTTTAAGGAAGAAAATAAATCTGATGAGGTATTGTGTAGGTGTGTCAATTTAGGTCCTCTGGGAAGCAGACTCTGAGATGGGAGACAGGGGGGTAAGAGATTTATTGGGGGCTAAAGTCTGTGAAAGATAAAGAGGAAGAAGACAGCTTTGGGCAGGGAACTTTGTTAGACTGTGATACAGATCTGACACCTGAAAGGAAAGGGGAAGAGAAGCAAAACTGGTCAAGAAAAGCCTCAGACCAATCCAATAGCAACTCCAGAACAAATACTGCCCATTAGGGGAGACCACACTGGACAGAAATGGCCACGCCCTAGTGCTTCTCCTCCCAAAGGCTCAGTCATTGCCCGGGGGCTGCAGCAGAGCATGAAATCAGCTCCAGTGCTGTGCATAGAAAGCAAAGGCTCTGCAGATAGCTAACTGCACTTAGCACAGCTGAATGTCAAATTCTTTCTTGAAGGAAGTTGTTAGCAGCATGCCTGTCACAGTAGGGATGACCATAAAACAATAAAATGCCAGGACAGTCTGAATTCATGCATTTAGCCAGGATTGAATGGATGTGGAAAGGGTATGACAAAACACTGTCTATCTAGAAGAGAATATACTGAGCTGATTGAAATTTGAATGGTATAGCTTTCTATCCAGTTGCAATAAACACATTTTTATTTTTAAATTCATCAGCAGCAACTGTTTTTTTTTGTTTTTTTTTTTGTGGTACGCGGGCCTCTCACGGCTGTGGCCTCTCCCGTTGCGGAGCACAGGCTCCGGACGCACAGGCTCAGCGGCCATGGCTCATGGGCCCAGCCGCTCCGCGGCATGTGGGATCCTCCCGGACCGGGGCACGAACCCATGTCCCCTGCATCGGAAGGTGGACTCTCAACCACTGCGCCACCAGGGAAGCCCAGCAGCAACTTTTTATTGATGTTCTACTATGTACCAGGCACTGTGCTTGGCCTCTACCCATATAGAGTTCACAGTAATAGAATCAAATAATTAAAACAATGCATGATAAAGACTAATGGAAATGCATGTGAATTGTTGCAGAAGCGCAGGGAAGGAAGGGCAAAAATATGCTATGACTTAGGTGTTTGTTTTACCCTTCCATGGGGCCCTGCCAATCTATTTCATACCACACTAACTTGAGCATGTGTGTTACTCAGGTGTGCTTCCACAATGGGTTGGAATAGGTTAGGTAAGTGATTATGGGTAACCATCTCTAGAGCAGAAAGTTTTCTGCTGAAAAAGAGGTGAAGGTTTCAGTTACTAAATTTAGACCACACTAGGACCCAAAGCAGTCCATTTTTAGAAAACGGAGTACCTACTTTGTCCCAACCAAACTGGACCTCAACTCCAAGTCTGCTTCTTGCCTGGGTCTTGGCTACTACCCCGGGCACTACCACCTCCAGACTGCCTAACTCTTCAGTCTACAGCTCTGCTACCGCTATTATCCCATTGATTTCGCACTATAGGGCCTTAACACTGCCAGAAGCCATTACACCCACCTGACATATGGGCTGGACCCCCCATCATGCTGACAGGCATAGACTGGGATCAAAACTAGTCTTTGTCAATCCATATTAATGTACAGTTATCCGCAGTGGCTCAGGAATCGGCATTTTCTGAAGACTTGTCATGCATGTCTTGAGATGTTTTTATAACAACAGGGAAAAATAGATCCACCCTATGTGAACTGATACAAAAGCAACTTCCAAGTGCAGAATGACGTGCATCTTAATGCTGAAAAAATATACAAAAATGTATCATATTTTATTGCCAAAGCTGACCCTTTGTTTCCTTGTCCTGGAGTGGGGTAACTGGAATTCTGTTATGTTTTCTTTATTCTTTTTCTTTTTAATCCTTTATATTTTACCTACAAATCACCCCATTGGTAAGAGAGGCTCTGTTATGAACCACATGTTTCATCAAAAGTAAACCTTACTTTGTTCTTCTGACTGTTGCCCCCCGACAGGTTGGGGAAAACAGTTTTGTTTTCATAGTGAAGTCACAGACATAAATCTTCCAGGATTGCGATCCTTATAGCAATCCAGCTCATCTCATCATGAGGACTCCTTCAGGTTCATTTTCTGGCAAAGAGACTGAGAGAGAGATTCCTTCTAGAAAACTCAAAAGCTGGAGGAGAGCAGTGCTTTCAGCGGCCCTCAGCTCCATGGTGACCAGTTCACTGGGATCCTAAATTGCAGGTCCAAACCTAAGTTTGCATCCAAACAACAGGACAAACCTCTTAGATTTTTTTTTAACTCCCTTATTATATTTCCTTCTCCTTCTCCTTCTCCTCCCTGGCTCCGCTGCTTAATTTGTTTGTTTTTAACCTACAATCCACAGTAATGGGGGAGACAGAGCCCTCGGCTTGGAGTTAGAAAGAACCAGGCTCAAACCTCTCCTTCTCTGCTTTCTAGCTGCGTGACCCTCAGTGCCATCTCTCGGCCTGTTTCCACAGCTGGAGTTGAGGAGTAATCACTTCACAGGGTTACTGGGGGGACCAAATGACATAACATATATAAAAGTGTCTGGCACAGAGTCCCTTAATGAAATCCATCCGTCCCCACTCCCCTGACCAAATGCTTGTCTGAAACAGGACTCACAACGAACAGGTCCACTCAGGGGGCTCACTTCCCCAAGAGTGGGACAGCTGATTTGTCAGCAGAAGTCAGCTGCAGTGACCAGCTAAGAAGGTCCAAGCTTAGGATGCAGACCACTCAGCTCGATTGCAATATCAGCCACCATCTGCCCCCCAGGAGAACTGAAGCTAAAGTTTTCTGCAGGAGTTAAGGAATTCACTTCCTTCCCCTTTCTGTTTTGCCTGTATTTAGAGGGCCTGACATTGTCCCAGAAGAATCAGATTAGATGAACCAGTATAAATGAGGGAATAAGTTTGTCAAAATATTTTCCTTTAACCTGGCAGATATTCCTACCAAGCCACCATGACTTCTTGACTACCTCTTCCCTACTCTCGCTCCCTCCACACCCATGCCTCCTTACTTCCTGCAAACATCATTGTTGCCACTTTAAAAATGGCCTAAAGGATTGTGAAATGAAATGAATGGGTTGCATCACTCAAACCAAGACTGAGGGAACCCCCAAGAACTCTCTCTCCCATGATGAATCACGTGGAAAGTCCTCAGCTGGAATTTCAAGGGCTTCCCCATTTGGCTCCATCGGACTTTCCATCCTCACCTCTTGCTAGGTCCCAATATGAACCTGATTCCCAAGCAGATAGGTCTTCCCTGCTCTCCATCTGTGTCCTTACTCCTCTGTCCCAACCTCAGTTTGAATTTCTCCCTTTCTCCTTTCTACATCCAATTTTCATTCATTCTTCCAGGGCCATCACAAGCCCTCTGCCACCCTGCTTTCCCATAGACAGGCAGCACATACAAACTTTGGATTCAGATAGTATGGGGTTTGAATCCCCCTCTCTGCTACTTATTAGTTGTAGAACTTGAAGCAAATCCCTCACACTTTCTCTACCTCAGATTCCATACCTATAAAGTAGGATAACACCACTTCACCATATTGTTAGAAGGATTAAATGAGATGAAATGTAGAGCATGGTGGCTAGTAAGTAGTAACCAATCAATAAATAATGGCTGTTATTATTATCCTCCTATAATATCTGCCACATCTCAAACTTATCGTCAACTAATGGCCGTGCTGTACAATTTGATCGTATTATATTTAATTCATGACCAACTGCAGAGATTAGATTTGTGAAATTCCAGTTGAGGAACATGTGACCTTATATGAAAAATATGATTAGGGAAGCTGAGGTCATGTGTGAATCTATAACATTTATTATAAATTAGTTTACATTCATTAAAATAAGTCAGTAAAGGCAGAATGTTAACAAAGAAGCTGTAGTCATATTTTATAAGTATCACATTAGTGAGAATTAATTGCCACCTACTATTTCTTGCTCCCTGGAAACTTTTCTGGGATCTTCTGACTCTGTAGGGTCAAAATGATGCTTTTGTATTCAGTTTGCTTTGCAACAGCCAATGCCAACGCCATGAGGCAATCTGATCTGGGCCTCTTCCTCCAACCAGATACTTAATGCATTTTTGATTTGGTGACTTGGAACTATTGACTCTTGTTTCCCAGATTCTTCCTTCCAATCCTGCTCCCTCAGCCCATCTTACACCATCTCAGCATCCTTGAAGAAATTGATCCATGCCAGCCTTCTCTTCCCTGCTTCCCCAGATGAAGAGTATCCTGAATCTGGATGAAGAGTTAAGTCCATTTTCACGGAGGGTTTCTATCTTATTCTCAAAGCTATACTCAGCTTAGCAGAGGAAATCTAAATCTAACTCTAACACGGTCCAGCTCCCTCTTTCACTCACGTTGCACAGAAGGTGAGACGCCATTGCTGAGGGCTTCTGAGGGAGCCTCTTGGGGACATGACCTTTTTTCTTAATGCTTACTTCCTTCTCTTCCCTTCCTTTGGGCCTCAGCTCTTTACCCTCTTCATGCCTCTACTTTCCCCATTTTCTCAAGGGAGCCCTTTCCTGCTCCAGGAATAATTTGGCTCCCAGCCCTAAGACTCTTCTGGTGACAGCAACGTTGGCTGTGTCAGGCATTCTCGGATTGCCTGGGCTTTCCTTCCTGTGACTACAGGCTCTTAGGAAGGGATGGAGAAGAATGCTTTTGATCCCCTCCACAGGGAAGATGTGAGGGTGCTTCCACTCTGTACTGAGATTTCTCCTCCCAAATTTCTGAAGTTAAACACATCTCACTGTGGAGTTTCATCTCTCTGCAGAGGCTCTCAGCTGGGCTCTATCTGTAGTCTTTCTAGTAACATAACATGATTCTTTTTCATGAGAACCTGGAGCCCTGACTGTATCTACTATTATAAAGTGGGTAGCATGGCAGCAAGGGAAAGAGAAGGTGAGTCCCTAAAATAGACTCACATTTCTAAAAGGATGACCACTAATGTTGGTGCTGACTTGCTGACCTTGCTGCCTGATGACCAAAACCAGCACTGTTTGTAAAAGGATATTCCAGTAGCCTCGAGGCTCAGGGCAGCTGCTGGGACAGTTTTGCCAATTTTGTTCTTTCTTAAGTATCATTATGATGAATACCGTTTATTAGAGTTCATTGGAATGTGCCTCTGTATCTTGCATCCCAAAAGAACCTAACTGACAGTGTACCCAGAGCTGGGGAGATAAAGATAAACTTGTGGTCTTTAGTTGGGGAGATGGACTTATAAGTAGAAATGTCAGTAGGTGGAGTTTTAGTTGCTGCCGTCCCAAATTACCACCAAACTTTGTGGCTTAAGCCAACACAAATTTATTCTCTTACGGTTCTGGAAGCCAGAAATCTCAAATCAGTTTCGCTAGTCTAAAGTCAAGGTGTCAACAGGGCTGGTTCCTTCTGGAGGCTCTGGGGAGAATCATTTCCCCATATTTCCTCAACTTCTCTAGCTTCTGGAGGCTGCCTGCATTCCTTAGCTCATGACTCCAACCTCTTGTTTTCATCGTTACATCTCCTTCTGTCTGACTTCTGACTCTGTCTTCTCCTGTGTCCCTCTTGTAAGGATCACTGTGGTGACATTAGGCCCACCAGACCAATCTCCCCATTTCAAGATCCTTAACTTGATCACATCTACAAAGTCCCCTTTGACATATAAGGTACTGTTCACAGGTTCTGGGGGATTAGGACGTGGATATTTGGGGGGCCGTTAGTCAGCTGACCACATAGATCAAGTACCGTGATTGCTGTAAACACGGGGCTGTGGGCATCTACATTTGGCATACTTGGACCATGGGAGAGGAGGTCAAACATATAGTAAGGCTCTCAGCAAAGCTTTCTTTAAAATAAAATTTCCCCTTTCCCCATCCTCTCTAATTTGCCCACCATCTCAGGGCTGCAGGAGAGATGTGAGCGTGAAGACCCTGTCAAACGCGTTACCCAGGGTACTGCTGCCCTGCTCCGCATTCTCTCTTGGTGAAGGTCATCAAGGTTGCCCATTTCCCAAAATAGGATGTGGAAATGGCCTCAGTGTCCCACTTCCTCCAAACAAGGGAGTACAATGGTATGTGCTAGGAGTCATAATGGGGAGTGAAATTGCTTTTCTCAGGGATGATGGGTTGGGATGGGCAGAGGCTAAGGTGGTGTTTCTTTGTCAAACACCAAGGTGTGGAGGTCCTGACTGTGATTTGAGTTGGAGCAGAGTTGTATCAGAGGAAAACTGTACGGCGTTTATCCCTTGGATTTAGGGGAGTGATTTTGAATAGAGTAACTAGGTAGTTACTAAAAATTTTTGCAGACACCAAAAAAATTGATGTGGGTGGTTCTGTTAGGAAGGGAGGCTTCATTTACTGGAGAATGGGGGAGGTTAATTAAGAAGTAAGGGTGTTTATAAGTAGGATGCTTAGCAGGGGTGATGATATTGTCCTTGTCATTAAATATTTCCTTATATAAAAATACTATCTTGGCACTTACTTATGGAGAAGGTTGATATTATTAAGCATTCATTGCAAAATAAGGGTGCGTGTGCATGTGTTGTGCGTGTGTGTGTGTGTTCCCAACCAAAAGTCAGAAGCAGAGACTATATTATCTAGTACACAGAGATTCAAAGCCTGGATGGATGGCTGGATGCATGGATGGATGGATGGATGGATGGAGGAGTGGTTGGATGGATTGACCAACAGGTGAATGGATAGATGGATAAAGAGATGGAAGCATGGATGGTTTGTCACAATTGGAGCCTCCAGCTCTGAGATCTCTGATTCTGAATCCAGACAGAGGAAGGAGTGGAGTCACTAGTCTGGGGGGAGTATCATTAAAAACTTTTGCAAGAAGCATTTGCAGCTACTTCTGGTTTCTCTTGGCTGGTTGTATTTGTTTTCTCCCAAGCCCTACTGGGGCAGGGTCATCTGTGACTTATACTTGGGGATATGGGAGGTGGCTTTCCCTTCCCTTTCACACAATAACTGAGTATCATGCTGCCCTTCTGTTTCCGTCCCTGCCTCTCTGCATCAGTTTTCAGCTTATCTGAATTCTCATTGTGTATGCTCATGTGGGCTGATTCCATTACATTGCCTCACAAAAGAGTTCCTGGACTCCATATTCTAGAGTAATTTAGCTGACTTCAATATGAATCAAAAAGGAATGATGTGTGGCAATCTTTTGAGAGCAATTATAGCAATTAGGGGAGCACACCATCACAGGCTAGCTGTGGGTGCAAGATACCAACACCTTAGCTACAGTGAATGTCAGATGAGTGCCTGGGGACTACTGGGCATGGAGGACATCGCTCGAGACTGGCTCTCGGTAGTGGGAGGCCTTTGGCCTCACAGAGGGGTTAAGTACCTTATTATCATTTAAGGAACTTATGGCCTAATGATTGATGAACTTCATTATATTAGCTTTCTAACTATCTTTAATAAAACTCTTTAACTATACAGATTTACTGGTCTTACTGGTTTTGTGCTTAAGATGCTGCACAGTAATCTGCAGATGAGACCTCCTTTTTCTCTGAAGGAGGATGAACAAGGGATCGGGAACAAGGAAAGATTACAGTGGTTCTTTACGAGGTTGCTAGACCAATACCAGCTAGCACTAAGGAGAGTCCCTGCGTCAAGTCCCCAGCTGGATTCCTAAGCTAGGTCTATGTGAATCACGCTAAGCAGAGTTCGTAGAGTCATACGTGGTGAATTCATGACTTCTCGGCAGCTTATTTCAGCCTAGCTATACTTTTCCACCTTCACTGGATAATTACCCAACACTTTTGAATCGATTAATTGGATCTTACGTAAAGGAAGCCACATTGCGGAGTGATGGCAAGTTCAAAAAAGTACGACATTAAGAAAATTAAGACGGGGACTTCCCTGGTGGCAGAGTGGTTAAGAATCTGCCTGCCAGTGCAGGGGACACGGATTCAATCCTGGTCGAGGAAGATCCCACATGCCGTGGAGGAAATAAGCCCCATGCACCACAACTACTGAAGCCTGTGCTCTAGAGCCCGTGCTCCACAACAAGAGAACCCACCGCAATGAGAAGCCCGCACACCACAACCAAGAGTAGCCCCCGCTCATCACAACTAGAGAAAGCCCGCGCACGCAACAACAAAGACCCAACACAGCTAAAAATTAATTAATTAATTAACTAATTTTAAAAAAAAGAAAGAGAAAGAAAATTACAGTTTTTTGTAAACTTGAGGCCACCAGTGCTTATTCCAAACTTTAAATCTTTAAAGATCAAAAGTCCTGCTAGAGGATAAAGCATACCAAAGCCATAGAGAAACGTTAGTTTTGGCAAGATGAGCAAAGAGAAGTGGGAAGAAAGGAAGCAAACAAAATTCAGAAAGGAAATTCTACCTTAACTCTCCTCACAGAAGTTTCCTTAAAAAACAACAAACAATCAGCCAGCCGTCTTTTTATATCATTGAAAAAATAATTAAAAGAAAGATATTTAAAACGAGCGACCTCTGCAGGCTCTGCTGTTTTCAACATATGAAATTCTGAAGTTAAAAAGTTTTGTGGAGAGCTTCCCTGGTGACGCAGTGGTTGAGAGTCCGCCTGCTGATGCAGGGGACACAGGTTCGTGCCCCAGTCTGGGAAGATCCCACATGCTGCGGAGCGGCTGGGCCCGTGAGCCATGGCCGCTGAGCCTGCGCGTCCGGAGCCTGTGCTCCGCAACGGGAGAGGCCCCAACAGTGAGAGGCCCGCGTACCGCAAAAAAAAAATAAATAAAAGTTTGTGGAATTTAATCGCTTAGGAAATTAATCAGAAGGTCCAAATGCTCATAGCCTCAGGATTTGGCATGGCTGGTTCTCTCCTTCTAGGTAAGAAATACCCTCTGTGTAAATGTGATATGCCATTAGGTGAAACCCCATCCCTGAAACACAATGATTCAATTTAGTGGGCTTTAATAAGGGTACCAAGTCCAAGACTCCAACAAGAGAGTTAGGAAGTCACCCGGTCGTGTTTGCCTAATAGGAACAGCAGAAATACAGCTCAAATCCCTCACCAAAGTTGAGATTTCCATTGACTTTACAACATAAAACCATATCAGGTTACATAATAACACCATTTGTAGAGCTGAATCAAGTATAAGAACATTCTGTCTTTCCTTAACACATATATCCCAATGGTAAACACACAGGGTAGGGTAGAAAACTGCTCCTTTTTCATGTTTTATCCAACCTTAAATTTACCTGGCCTCATGGAGCTAGTACTCTGGGTAAGTTAAGTTTTGTACAATCCATAGCGGTAGTTCCTCTTGCTAGTAGAACTCATGGGAGTGGGATGAATAATGGAAACTATGCTTCATAGTAAAAGTTCCAAAAAACTGCCCTGTACAGCAGTTTAAACCCAACTGTAGCATTTGGCCTGTGCTCAGAGTAAGAACAAAATCTAACCGCAGCCTGTACTTGCGCACACCTGAATTTATGGCTTATTTCTCTTCTTGCTTCATTCTGCATGGGACAGATCTGAGTATGATTCATTTTCATTGAGCGCAACCCAACTCCAGGCCACAAAGATCAATAGGAGCCCTGTACTCATTTTGGCTGCAAAGCTACAGAGCAAGGTGAGAAATGGTCCCTAAGTTAAAAGGAAATAGAGTATACAGACACAGACCCACCTACGTACAGGCAATTGAATTCACTTCCACGCAGGCTGCCAGAGGAAGCTTACTGTAAACCAAGCTGGCACAGAGCACAGAGAGTGATCTGCTCTCAGGAACATAATGAAAATAACAACCCTCCTCTCCTTTCCAAAAAATGCTGAAGAAAGACCAGCAAAATTAATCTGAATTAGATCTGTGGGTATCATCAAGTGTAGCAATTCACATCCCTGGCTGAGATTTGAGTGACTTGGTAAGTCATTAAAAAATACAGACATAGGGCTTCCCTGGTGGCACAGTGGCTGAGAGTCCGCCTGCCGATACAGGGGACACGGGTTCGTGCCCCGGTCCGGGAAGATCCCACATGCCGCGGAGCGGCTGGGCCCGTGAGCCATGGCCGCTGAGCCTGTGCGTCCGGAGCCCGTGCTCCGCAACGGGAGAGGCCACAACAGTGAGAGGCCCGCGTACCGCAAAAAAAAAAAAAAAAAAAAAATACAGTCGTAGATCTGTCTTGTAGCACTTTGGGGCAAGGGTAAAGAGGGAGCAGTGACAATTTAATCTGTAATAGGTGAAGGGAGCATTCTTGTCCTAAAGTCTCAGATCTGGGTCCTTTCTCCTTTCTCTGGAGAATATCTCAAGTGTTATATAGCAAGTTTAGATGGTGTGTGTGTATATGTGCACACGGGTCAGGGTGTGTGGATGTTTAATATTAATATCCCAGGGGTGTGGCTGCAATTGAGGAATAGTTCACTCTCAGAAGCAAGTACAAATAAATCTGGACTTTATATATGATTTGCTTTATATCGTTCTCAACATTAATAGAGTAATCTCTTTTCACCTGGGCAAAGAAAGACCTTACTCTGGGTACAGTATGAATATTTTTATGAAGAAAGTTTCCAGAAGCCCAGAGTAATGCTTCGTACCTGTCCTGGAGATTCAAGCAAACAACCTTTATCCACATGCAAATATCTCATTGGAGCAGTACTGACTTCTGCTTGCTCTTCTCCTCTGGGAAAACTCTAGAAACCCACAGAAGGGACTCATTTCAACCTTCTGTGTGTCCCTGAAAGTTGCCAGGAGTATCTCTTCTGTCTGAAGTGTTAAGTCAGGAGAACACACCCATCAGAGTGAGAGTGAGACCTGTTGCCACATGGTAAGCACAGCGTTAAACTCTTTACGGACGAGAAGACTGAGACACAAAGGACAACAGTGATTTGCCCAAGACTGTGTAGCCCAGGCATCTAATGCCGAACTCCTGTTCTTAAGCACGTACTTCTCTGCATTGGGGAGGCTTTCCATGGCCAGCCTAGTTCTTTGTAGCCCTTGAACTAGGTGACAGATGTCTCTGGGAAGGACCAATTCCATGTAGCAAAACCCCAAGCGGGAAGTGTGACATAACCTGCTTGGAACTGACAAGGCCCTTCCTTCCATGACCTACCTGCTTTCTTCCATATGCTCTTCCTGACACATATGGTCCCAACAGTATGTTCCTGACACACACATTGTGGACACTGACTTTAGCAGAACTATTTCTCCTACCTAGCTGACCACTTGCTACAAAGGGTCATTTATAAAGAAGTTTATTTCTTCCTCTGCTACATGGTGATAAGAGCACAGACTTTTAAGTCACTTATGGATGTAAATCCTGGGCCACTGGCATAGTTACCTTGAGTTCAAGATGTAGTAGAACCAGAGCCGGGCCCAGCACTGAGACTTGGTGGGGGGAAGGTAGGGTTCTGGGTCTGTGGGGCTGCAGACAAGGCAATGTGTCCTCGTGCAGGGCTAGCTCACTCTGAGGTGTGACTGTGTGATAAACTAGAAGCCACGAGTTGATCACTGTGGCTCAGGTGACCGAGGGTGCAAAGTCCTCTAAGCTGAGTATGTGGAAGGTCATCTTCCCTTGAAAACTATTGTGAAAGCATTCTGTACACCAGTACCCGTGGGGCCGCCAGAGGAGGGATCCCTGGGGCAGGGGTCCCAAAGTGGAGCCCTGCCTCCTGCGGCCCTCACCTTCCACTGGTGTTGCCCCTCCACTGCCCGTGCCCCTGAGATGACTGGCTCCAAAGCTCTTCCATGCCCACCTCCCCGGAGCAGCCTAATTCCACGTGCTGGGTGTTGAGTGGGTGAATCAGAAGAGCTTTAATGAGAAGGGACTTGGCTAATCAGAGTGGTAACTGCCTTCACTGACTGAAACGTTGGAAGGGAGTCAGGCTGGTCCCGAAGAATTCCAACTGCTTGAGGCAAGCGGACACCCTCATGCCCAGGCTTCCGGGGAAGCAGAGCACCGGAAGTCTGCCCTGCTTCAGGGCTTTGCACCCAGCCTGCCATGGGCACTGTCTACTCAGCCATCAGCACCCCTCTGCTCTGAGACAGGCCTGGACTGGACACTTAACAAGCATTGGGAGCCCTGGACTCAACGGAGAGAGGGAGATCTCTTGCGGAGGGTTAGACTGGACTTCTAGAAGGTGGGTTTTCTGACACTCCACTCTAGGAACTGATGGAAACAAGCTACCTCAGTTGTAAAACCTGCCTCACAATGTGCTCTAAAACTAGAAATGATCCAAGTGTTTGTCAGTAAAAGACTGGAAAAACAAATTGTAGAGTCGCCATACAAATGGAATACTACTCAGCAATGAAAAGGAATGAACTCTATTATTATCTATAATAACACAGATCAATCTCAAAATAGTTATGGTGAATAAAGAAGTCAGACAAAAAAGAGGCCATATTGTATGATAGCTCCAATTACATAAAATGTTAGAAAATACAAGCTATAGTGACAGAAAGCAGATAACTGGTTGGTTACCTGAGCCTGGGGCTGTGGGCAAGAGAGAGGCAGTAAGGGATGACAAGGGGGCATCAAGAAACTTTTGGGGTGATGGATATGTTCATTATTGATTGTGGTGATAGTCTCATGGCTATAGACATATGTTAAAACTTATCAGATTGTATGCATTGAATATGTGTAGTCTATTGTACAATAATACATGTCAATAAAGCTGTTTAAAAATGAAAATATATATATATATATATATATATATATATATATACACGTGGGACTTAGCACTGTGCCTGGCATACATTCTGTGCTTAGTAAATGGGGCTATTTTTATCATTTTCACACTGGGCTTCACTCTCACCTATTTCCATAACAGGAGCTAAGGACACAGAGATCCTGATTATGTGATGTGTCCCATGTGAACTCTATCCAAAGGCTAAGGGAACCTCAGGTGATCAATGGAGCTAGAGCCAGTGTAGAAAGAGATTTAAAAACTGGTTTGGGAACCCCTTCCAATCAAGCGGCACTTTCTGGAAAACATGTTATAATCTCCACTGGTGGCAAAAACCTTCCTGAAATATATTTCTGATAACGCCTGTAATTCCAACAGCACACTTTGGCCTGTTTTCCTGCCATGTCGAGACTGAAGAATTTTTCCAGCTCAGTCATTTCTGCCGTTATTTAAAGGCCCCTGCAGTTAGAGATGGCCTAGCCACTGCACAGTGGGTGGAGCCCTCTTAGCTGGGTTCCTGCAGCCTGGGGTTCCAGGGTTGCTTTGGTGTTGAGATCAAGCTTCCCCCAAGCCTAAGTTTACCTCCGTTGAGTTCAACATGCATTTCTTTCAAAGGACATCCATTCTCATTCTTAATCATTCAAAACATCAGAATCTCCCCTAGCCATCCTGCCCTTGCACAGAAGGGAGTCTCCAGGGAGACTCCCTTAATTTGACAAAATTCTCCACTGCACTCCTAAACCTTGGGCCATTTATGATTCATTTGTGACTAAGTATTAATTTTTAAAAATGCAAACTTGCTTTGGAGGGATAAATAGTGAATAGTTTCCCCATCACATTTTTCTAGACAAGACGGAAGCAGGTAGAATGCTAATACTGGATCAGCAGATGAAACGCCAACAAGGAGAAAATTTTTTCAAAGAGAAATCTCATCCACTTTACCATCGGGGGGTCATTGCCTCCCCTGTTCCCCAAAAGCCTGGTATCAGGAGCCTTTGTATTTGTGTCAGCAAAACGCAGGTGGGGGGCTGGGTTTCAACCTCCTCTGAGGATCAGGCAGCAAACACTTCAAAAAATCTCTCGTGAATGTCTGGATAAAAAGGGAATTTTGAGCTGCTATTTTAATCAGGTGAAAGCCAATTTGCTGCTTCACTATTTGAACTTTCAGATTTTCTCAGCCCCTGAATTCAGCCTCCTGGTTACTGGGGAAACACCTTTGATTTTTTTCCCTGAATCTATATCTGCTCTCTAATCACCTCTAATCAAGAGCTGTAATGTTGATTTAGTTTCATACAGAAGAATCATAAAACTGATCGCAGAGGGTCTAGTGATAAAGACAGGAATGCAAAGATACCAGGAGGCCTGAGCATGCACTTAGCAGGTCAGGCCAACCCCTGACCCAGGAGACTACTGGCTCCTTGGGCCCTGTGACAGTGTTGCTTGTTCTGCTGGGCCAGGTGCCCCGCCTTAGAGATGTCACCTACATCTGTGTATCACCCCTGGAATCAGTGCCCATTAGGATTCTGAGTCTTAAATGATGAGGGATTGACCTGTTTGTAGGAGGGGCTTCTCCTTGCAGACCTCTGTCCAGGGCTCCAGGTGCATTCAGGAAGCCTTTGGCAGGATTGGAATGCCTCGGAGGGGTGGAGATTTGCACCCACCTCGGAAATATCAGAGGTAAAGGCCAGAGGTCAGGAAGGGAAGTGTGTCCAGGAGAAGTGCCCCAAAGCCCAGGTCAATCAGCTGACTGAGGACTAACCCTGGGAAAATGGTGAAGTCTGCAAAATGTAGCTTTTAGTCTACAAACATTCATTTAGCACCTATCACACTCCAAGAGCTGTAATAAGCCACGGGGAAACATCGGTAAACAGGAAACAAGAACTTACAGTTCAGTGGGAGATAGAGACTTAAGTAACTCAAATATAAGACTCAAATCAAGTGGCCTCCTCACCTGCAGGGTCCCCTTCTCCTTCCCAGAAATGTCCCTGCACCAGCCAGCCTCTGTTTCACATGGAGACCAGATACCCACCTGCATTTCTGTTCTTTGAAGATAGTATTCGTGCTCCCCCAAATCCCTTTTCTCTTGCACCCTCATCTTTTCAGTACTTTAAAATACCTATTTGCTGGGGAAATTCAGTCTGCTGACTGATCACTCACAGATTCTGTGTTACTTTTTTTCAAAGGCGTTTGCTTTTAAAAGAGGGCACCGGAAGAGAGCTTTATCCCAAAGAATCATATTTCTGATGGCAGAATTTCTGTCACAGGGACAGAATGGTAAAAAAAGAGACATTTTTAATAGTGACATTATTTTAATATTCCCTTCTATGTCTAGTGACATTACTTTAATATTCACTTAATTTCACAACAATCATATGAAGTAGCTAATAATAAATAGATAAGAATATGAAATTCAGAAAGTCCCAGTGTTTTACACAAGGTCACACAGCAAGAAAATAACAAAAGTGAAACATGGAAGCAGGTTCTCTGACTCCAAAGCAGGGTTCTTTCCATTGTACAACAAGTGCTTCCCTTGGCAATTCCTTTGTGCAAGTCTTTGGGCCATCAGCTGGCTTGAATTAGGGGTGGAGACGGACTCCAATGGGATAGCAATATTTATGGGACTTTCCGTAACTCAAACAGGTACCTTGGGAATTACTTTTAGTTTTCCTAGGTGATCTGCCAAAAGTATTACCTCTTCTATTTTCCTCTGAACCTAGGTGACTTAAGCTCCCTTCTAATATTTCGAGGTGTTGGGGTAGGAGGGGATAGTGGCTTATGGATTCATGCCAGTGTTCCCAGAGTCCTTGGGCATGGCTTACGGATTGGCCCGTCCATCTCCTACCTCCCATGAACAGAGGGATCAGCGTTGGTCGTTAAGAACATCTCTGAGTGGCCCAGCAGCATGGGAAAAACATGGTCCGTCTGGTGGCCTTGGCCCAGCCCTGGCCATAGAAAGGGATTTCGTATCATTGGCAACTTCCCCTTCACAGTTCGTTAGTGTGAAATGCCTTGGCAACTGAAATGACAGTGGGGACTCCCTCCTCACCAGTGATTTCACCCCTCCTAAGAGCAGCTATGGCACAGCTGTATTTACTGCTTCAATTTGTGGCTCTGACAATAGCACGTGGAGGTGCCGGAAAATGTGTGTAGCAGTGGTCAGCTGGCAACTAGATGGCAAGTTGAAATTAACTTTACATGGCAGGTCTAGTCGATAAACCAGTTGTATCTGGATGCCTACCTTTGTCCGCATTACTAGAAGGCTTTGCTATTAAGGCTGAGTTGGAGATAGTATATATACACATATGTATAAAATATAAGTAAATGTATTTATTTTCACTCAATATTTGTTGTCTATCTTCCAAAGAGGATGGAAAATACAATTATATCAACCCCCAAGCAAGTTGCATTTGAGGTTAGGACATGAAGTTCAAGTATGTTTTCTAGGAGAATTGAGTATTGTTTCACAAGTTAGGGCCAGAGTTGAAAATAATAGCTCCCAAGGTCATTTGAAATGTTCACTCCTTTAAAGATAAAAACAGAGTGAGTGAACCTGTTGACTAACTGGGTCTCTCTATTGATACCTAAGGTGACATCCATGGCTCATACTTTATGTGTGAAAATTCAGGCACTGCCCTACATTAAACTTGAAGGTTTGTTTTCCTTCTGCTTTGGGCCTACTGATTCAATTACCATCAATAGACAGAGTTCACTCCAGCCCTACCTCTGCCTACTTACCAAGTAGAAGTTGAAGGATAGAGGTAAAGGTGGGTTAGTGCAGAATTTTAACTCTGCTGTTTGTCTGGGGCAGTGTGGCAAGTATCCTCCAAGGTGGCCGCCAGTGACCTCTGAATCCTGGCATTCACACCCTGTGTAATTCCCTCTCCTTGGTTGTTAGCTTGCATCTGGCAAATACAGAAGAGTGATGGGATGTCAATTCTGAGACTAGATAATAAAAAGATTGTGGCTTCCAGCTTGAGTGCAAACTCTCTCCCTTTCTCTCATTCTCTCTCTCTGATCATTCTTCCTGTGGGAGACATGTTGTGAGTTAGGGTGGAGGAAAAAGTACAGAGACCTGCCAATAACGATATAAGTAAGCATGGAAGTAGATCCCTTCCCCTTTTGTCCTCCTTATGGCATTCAGATGAAACCAAGCCCTGGCTAACACCTTGCCTGCAATCTCAGAAAGACCTTGACCTGGAAGCACTCAGTGTAGCTCTGCCCAGATTCCTGATCAACGGAAACTCTAAAAAATGTCTGCTGTTTGAAGACACTAAGTTTTGTGTTTTTGTTTTTGATTTTTGGGGGGAGGGGGTGGTCATTTATTAAGTAGCAATAGAAAACCAGCACAGGCAGCAATGGGTGACAAGGTGATTCCCCCATTAACCACTGAGTAGGTGGGCCAAGTCATCACAGGACTCAGTGGACAGTGCACTCAAGTTCTAAGTGAATCCTGGTTTTGAGGGGGAGTTTTTCTAACCTTTAGTAGCGGAATCACCACCTGTGACTCACTGTGCATACAGGGAGCTTTCTACCACTGGCTAGAATGGTTTAAAGACAGTCCTGGTCCAGAGGCAAGGGCTCCACCTCAGACTTACTAAAATAGAATCTAGGGTGAGACCTGGATCTGTATTTTTGGAAAATCATCCTGATAATTTTACTGTTTAGTTCATTTTGGAAATCACTGGAATAACCTTTCCAGGCCATGTTCTATATTGGATCTCCACGGTTCTCTGTATTAAGGGAGTTTCACATCTCATGCAGGCGATATCGAGCAGTGAGCTTAGCATACTTGAGTTTTCTCCATGTAGAAGTCAGCCACTTGTAGGACTCGGAAAGTTGAGCACAGCCACAAAGGAATACTTGTATTCCTGAGTCTAATCAAAGTAGTAGTGGAGATTCTAGCATGAGTCCACAAATGGTTTGTCCTCTAACAAGTCAAACATCAATAACTTGTTGCTTAAGTTAACTATTTACAGAGACACTGTGGTATGGGGGAGGAGACATTGGGATTAGAGCCGGAACTGGGTTTAGGTGCTAGCCCCTCTGCTTTGAGGCTGTGTGACCTCGGTCAAGTTAACAAATCTCCCTGAGAATACTTCCTTTACACTTTATTTTTAAGAACTTTGTTGTGGTTTTTTTCTGACTATAAAAGTAATACAGTTTCCTTCTAAAAATAGGGAACATGCAGAAAAGTATTTTTAAAATCCAAATTATACATAACACAGAAACCTCTGACAACTACTGTCCTGTTTCCTCCGGTCTAGTTTAAATGGATTTACGTACATGTTGTTATATAACTATGATTATGATTATGCTATTATGTAAGACTTTCATCCTGCTTTTTCACTTAACATTATATTCTGAACATTTTCTCACAGCATTAAAAGTTCTTCAAAGATATCACTTCCAGGGGCCTTGTAGTACTCCATTGTGTAGGTGTGTCATGACTATTTTCTGTGGTTAAATATTTCAATGATTTCCAGGTTTTTACCTTTATAAAGAATATTGTGAGAAACATCTTTGTTTACAATATTTGTCCACATTTCCTATTACTTCCTTAGAAGGAACTCTCAGAAATGAAATTACTGCATCCAAAGGTCTGAATACTTTTTCTTTTTTTTGGCCACATCGCACAGCTTGTGGGAACTTAGTTCCCGATCAGGGATTGGACCCAGGCCCTCAGCAGTGAGGACTCCGAATCCTAACCACTAGACCACCAGGGAACTCCCTGAATACTTTTAAAGGTTGTGATACATGTTGCAAAGTGCTCTTCAGAAATGTTTAACCAGTGTGTACTTCCACCAGTAGAAAGAGAATTTCCATCTCAATGCAACCTTGCCAACATAAACGTTATCTTAAAATATTGCTAATTTGATGATCTACATGGCTTTGTTAGCTTGATAGTCAAAATATGTTTCTTTGTTTTAATGTGTACTTCTTACATTGCTAGCACGGTCAAGCGCTTTTCCTACATTTAGTACTTCTTTGGTAAAATGAAAATGATGTTCCCTACCCATATCATAGGATTATTGGGGAAAATTATGGAATGGTGATTGTGAGTACTTTTTATAAATGCAATGATATAGTATGTTTATATAAATCTGATGGTCTCAATGTAGTTGATAGATATATGTAGACAAGTCAATCTATCATAAGGCTGTGGGATCGAGGGTAAATCCCCCCAGTCCTCCTTCATCCCATATGTTTACATGTCATGTAATCAGAGTCCAGTAGTTGAGCTATAATAAAGGAATACTCATAGGTAGCAAACAGATCCATGTCCCCTGCACGGCTATTTCCACAGTATCACTCTTGGTAAGTGTTGAGGGAGGGATGACTTGGTCATATGTTTGTTAACAGCCGCTCTTCATAGCCACTTCCTCCTCCTTTGCCAGCCACATCCCTGAGTCATTGCTCAGATGTGGGTCACAGCAGCTGTAGGCTCTCCTACAGTAAGTGCCAAGACACTACCCCTATCGACATGTCGTAAGAACTGCCTCGGTCTGCCTAGATGTAGAAACTGCTTGATTTCAATACACGTAATGAAGGTGAGCACCAAAGCTATAATTCCCAGAATTTCTATATTAAATGGATGACTTGTATAGTATTACTTATTCAACTTGGTTCTCTCACTTATTCAAAAAGGAAAATTAACAAAAAATAAAATAAATTTTAAAAAGAAATGAGAAAAACAAAAAGGAAAATTAAGAAATAAAAAACATTATGATATGGGCTTCCCTGGTGGTGCAGTGGTTGAGAGTCCACCTGCCAATGCAGGGGACACGGGTTCGTGCCCCGGTCCGGAAAGATCCCACACGCCACGGAGTGGCTGGGCCCGTGAGCCATGGCCACTGAGCCTGCGCGTCCAGAACCTGTGCTCCACAGCAGGAGAGGCCACAACAGTGAGGGGCCCGCGTACCGCAAAAACAAAAACACACACACACACAAAAAAACCCATTATGATAAAGGCCTGAAAATATTGAGAGATTTTCCTCAACAAATTTAATATAAAGCAACTAAGATGTTAAATAATATGTGGGTTTCAAGGGAGAAATTGGTAGATTTAAAATGCAATCAATGTAATCAGTCAGACTATAACTTCCCCTTCACAGGCCTGGAATTCAGCCTTCCTTTTTTCCAAGAACTCTGTTCGTTGTGCCTGGTGATTACAAGTTCCAAAGTGGAAGTTGTGAGGGTAGAATCTGTTCTTTCTTATTTATAATTTAAAAAAATTAAAAAGGGTGTTTGGGGACCACTTGTACAAGTGCCTGTAAATCCACAGGAAGGAATTTTGTCTTAGTAGCTCTAAACAGACTATTCCTTTTTCTCTAAATTTATGGAAGAACTTTAAAGGCATTTTGTGTACACAGTTATGCAGTCCGTGCTTTAATTCAGTGGGACTTTTGGCCAAGTATGGATTACAAAGTTAGATATTTTGGGTTCAATTTTCTTTGGTACGTCTTTCCCAGATATGACTTCATTTTATTTATACAACCTCATGGTGTCTTCTAAACTTGCTCTTTCTCATCATCTTCTGAAATCTCATGCAATAAATAGTGGTTGCAGGGGGAAAAAAATCAGTCTCCTAAATTTGTTCAATGCGAGAGCTGCCATTTTGTCCAGAAGGTAGCTCAGTTACCACAGCCGTTATTCTAATGACCAGAATCTGCCGTCCCCTTGAAGTGGGGGGTCTCTACAATGCCCGCAAGCATTTGCCTGGGAAGCCTACATCAGTTGTCTCACATACTACCTGGGGTTTGTAGAATTGGAGAAGATTGAATCAGGGTGGCACTGGGCTTACCATAGAGCAGTGTTCTTCCAACTCGTGGACAGTTTGGAACAATCATGGCCACTGAAAACCAAGGGCACGACCAGATGAACCACAATGGAGAAAAAGTCCTCAAGGAATTCACTAGTTTGGAAACAGCCATTTCTTTCTTTCTTCTTTTTTTTTTTTTTTTTTAATATTTATGTATTTATTTGTTTTGTCTGCACTGGGTCTTAGTTGCAGCACGTGGGATCTTTAGCTGTGGCATGTGGGCTCTTAGTTGCAGCATGCGGACATGTGGACTCTTAGTTGCGGCATGCATGCGGGATCTAGTTCCCCGACCAGGGATCAAACCCAGGTCCCTTGCATTGGGAGCGTGGAGTCTTACCCACTGGACCACTGGGGAAGTCCCGAAACAGCCATTTCTGAACAAATTCTTTGGGGTGGGATGAACTCAAGGAAATGCCTGTGTGACTACTTAGCTTCCTTCCTGCTGCAAGTTCTCTGTCCAGTGCCAAGCTTTCTCCTATTTTATTATTAGAAATATTATTACTATATTAAAGATATAGTAATATAGTAATAATAACTAATGTTCATGGGAATTACTAAATGCCCATGGGTATTTAGTAATGGGTGAAGACTTTCCATGTTTTATCTCATTTAACCCTCACAATGCCGCATCGAGCTAGCAGCTATCATTATCCCACCTTGGAGGCTTGGAGCCTGGGTCTGAGAGGTTAGATAACCTGTCCAGGTACTTGCCTAGGAACAGGCTCCACTGGAATTCATACAGACTGTCAGATCCCAGAGTCCCTGCTCCTAGTTATCTTGATGACTGTAAGTAGTACAAACAGTGTGCTGGACTCAGACATTAAATGGTCATAAGACTAGACTCAGTGTCGCTCACTTCCTATCAGAGAGTGAAAGCAAAGACATCCAATCTGGAGGAGGTGTGTTGCAGACACCAAGGTCAGCACTTTGTGTCTAATCTTTCAGCACATCATCCAACAGGTAAATTCCCCCTTTCTGATGCTGTGACTGGAATGGGAAGGCAAAACAGAAAGAAAGAAAAATGCAATTATTTCTTTCCCTACTTGTCACAAAGGAAATGTTCTGTGAAAAGTTGAGAAACAGATTGTCCAGGGCAAAAATCAACAAATTTGATGTCTGGGATTAAAGATCAGATGCCACTACCCAACCTTTAGAAGCCTCTAGAGGGACTTCAAAGAAATGGCCCAAAGCCCCATGTCTCCCTTCATGAAGAAAGTAGACTTGGTCTTCCGTGCCACCTTTACAGCCAGGTTCTCCCCCCACCAGACTGTTCCCTGGAAAACACTTTGGGAAATGAAAGTAACAGAGAAATCTTTTTTCTTTCAATTAAAAAAAATTTTTTAATTGAAGTATAGTTGATTTACAGTGTTGTGCTAGTTTCAGGTGTACAGCACAGTGATTCAGATATATATATATTCTTTTTCAGATTCTTTTCCCTTATAGGTTATTACAAAATACTGAGTATAGTTCCCTGTGCTATACAACATACTTGTTGGTTATCTATTTTATATAGAGTAGTGTGTATATGTTAATCCCAACCTCCTAATTTATCCCTCCCCCACCCTTTTCCCCTTTGGTAAACATAAGATTGTTTTCTATGTCTGTGAGTCGATTTCTGTTTTGTAAATAAGTTCATTTGCATCTCTTGTTTTTTGATGCTACATATAAGCGATATCATATGATATTTGTCTTTCTTTGTCTGGTTTACTTCACTTAGTATGATAATCTCCAGGTCCATCCATGTTGCTGCAAATGGCATTATTTCATCCTTTTTTATGGCTGAGTAATATTCCATTGTGTGTGTGTGTGTGTGTGTGTGTATATATATATATATATATATATATATATATATATATATATATATATATATATCTCACATCTTCTTTATCCATTCATCTGTTGATGGACATTTAGGTTGCTTCCATGTCCTGGCTATTGTAAATAGGGCTGAAATGAACATTGGGGTGCATGTATCTTTTCGAATTAGAGTTTTCTCTGGGTATATGCCCAGGAGTGGGATTGCAGGATCATATGGCAACTCTAGTTTTAGTTTTATAAGGAACCTCCATCCCGTTCTCTGTAGTGGCTGCACCAATTTACATTCCCACCAACAGTGTAGGAGGGTTCCTTTTTCTCCACACTTTCTCCAGCATTTATTATTTGTAGACTTTTTGATGATGGCCATTCTGACCAGAGTGAGATGATACCTCATTGTACTTTTGATTTGCATTTCTCTAATAATTAGCAATGTTGAGCATTTTTTCATGTGCTTGTTGGCCATCTGTATGTCAGGAACAGAGAAATCTAACATCTTATAGCTTCTGTCAGTTTAGTTGTTTCACTGTGATGACTGATCAGACAAGGTTCCTGCAGACACCAACTCCTCTTCCTCTGACTTTCACACTTATAATTCAGTTTAATTCTCTTTCTGGAGATTTCTATCTCACACATATGTACCATGAGTTTTCTGTTAGCTCTTCATCTCTCATTTGCAGTCTCTCTCCCTACCTCATCCCTTCTTACTCCATTTGTGAACCTAAAAATGATGCCAGTAATTCATGACTCCAAATCATGAGTGGCGCTAGAGACATATCTCTGTCAAGGAAAGATGTAGCTATGGAAGTAAAATTTAAATAACATAAAACTGAAACTATCAACTTCTGCAGTTCTGGAACCATCCATTGGACCCCTTCAGAATCTCCCTTTACAAATAACCTAGGATCACATTATAGAATCTCCAGTTTGGAAAAGATCATAGAGGTAATCTGACCTGTGTGCCTACATTCTATGTCATTTACATATTCATTGAAAGACAAAGCCAATCTATTATTGGTCCCCAGCATTGTGTCAGGTGATGGAAATTTGGGACAAATAAGATCTAGACACTGTCCTTAAGAAGCTTAGTATTGCAGGGGGACTAGAAAGTACCCTGGGGTGGGAGGTGCAAAGTGCTGTGGCCCAGACTAGACCTCATGGGGGAGGAGGTCAGGAGAATTTTTGCAGCACAGGAGATTCTTGGGTTAGTTCTAGAAGGGAGAGGAAGATTCTCTTGGCTGCAAGTAACAGAAATTCCATTTAGGTAAAACAGGGGGTGTATATTGGAAGGATAGACATTACCTTGGGAAGGGCAGGGATGCAACGGAGTGCCGTGGCTTCAGATGATCTTAGGGCCCTCCCCACATGGTCACCTGGGTGTTTTCTGCACATTAGTTCCATTCTCCCCTACTGCAGATTGGCAGGGAACGTGGCTGCCGAAGATTCCACCACCAGAAAGAGACTGATCCTATTTCCTCAGATCTGTTTGAAAAATCCTGGAGACTGAGGCAGGGTGCACCACAGGACTGGTCAGCTAAGGCCAGGACAGTGCCACGTTACACAGACATGGCCATCGGAGAACAAACCATGCATTGGCCATTCTCAAAACAGGGGACACCGTGGGGATCAAACAAACACTCCACTTAGGGTCTTCCAAAGACTGTCACTCCAGAGCAGGATTCTCACCCTAAATGATTTACCAGCGGCAGGGTAGAAGCTGCCGTAAAAAGACTCCTGAAAACCCAGCTTCCAGTTCAGTGTTGTTCTATGTATACACTCTTTGCATACTACTTCTTACTACACACAGGCTCAGTAAGCATTAACTATCAGGCAAATACAGGGGCAGATCCTGACAGCAGAAAGACCCAGTCATTTGATAATGATAATGATGATGGTGATAATTACCAGTTGAATATACTGCATGCTTCTAAATACATTGTTTTGTTTGATTCTCATCACAATTCTGTGGGGTAAGTAAAAGTAATACAGTGGTGAACACCGCATTGAGCACATGCTACGTGCCAAGCACTGTTCTAAGAACATTACATTTATGAATTTGATTAATCCTTACAGCATCTCCATAAGGCACATACTATTGTAATCCTGATTTTATTGATGAATAAACTGAGGCAAAGGGAAACCAAATAATGTACCTAAGGTCCTATAGCTTGTAAGGATAGAACTGGGACCCTGCTGGTTCCGGAGTTCATGCTCGTAGCTTCTATTCTGGTAGACCATTATTATTACTTTCATTTTTATAATGGAGAGTTTGAGCAAAGCAAAGCCATAGTGAGTAGTCATACTGGTAATAATAAAAATAACAATAACCAATGTATATGTCCCACCTACTACACATTGGGCGCTATAATAAGCCTGATTACTCTGATTTCACCAATTATCCTGAAAGGGAATTATTGTTGTCGTTGTTGTTTTTTGAAAACATGCTCAGAAATATAGCTGTATTTCATATACTCATGCACCCATTCCCAGTTTGTGTTCTGGAGGCCTTAGAAAGTCAGGAAGTTGCTGGAAGAGCTGAGAATTGGTCCACTCCTTAAAAGAACCAAATTCATGTTTGTGATGGTGATGCTCAGACTAAGCCCTGGGGCTGGCAGTGATAGGTATACAAGTCCTAACATTTGCTTTGGCCCCTCATGTCTTTCCCACCCAGGTCTACTTCCTAGAACAAACACCCAAACACCCTTAGAGTGAGGGACCTCCAACAGAGCTAGCTCTGCCACCAGATCCTGTGTGCACTGGGGTCAGCTGTTGTGCCTGGCTAAGCCTCATTTTCCTCATCTGTAAAATGGGAACATTGGTCAAAATGATTGATAGAACCCCCTGAGCTCTAAAGCTTCCTGAGTCTTCACTGGCATGGGGGTTTTACATCTATGAGTCCTTCTTAGCGGACAATCTAAGAAGAACTGTGCCTTCCTGGGTGTTATGGTCTGAATGGTTATGTCTCCCCCAAATTCATATGTTGAAATCCTATCCCCCAAGGCGATGGTCTTAGGAGGAGGGGCTTTTGGGAAGTAACTAGGTCATGAGGGGAGAACCTACATGATTGGGATTAGCGCCCTTATAAAAGAGACCCAGAGAGTGAGCTCACCCCTTCTGCCACGTGAGGTTATGGTGAAAAGACAGCTGACTCTGAAGTGGGCTCTCCCGAGACATTAAATTTGCCAGAACCTCGATCTTGGGCTTCCCAGACTCCAGAACACTGAGAAATAAATTCCTGTTGTTTGTAAGCCACACCGTTTGAGGTATTTTGTTATAGCAGCTCGAACTGACTAAGACACCGGGATTCACAGCAAAATCAAACTGTGATCCTGAGAGTAGGAAGGGGATTTGAGGGCAGGAAGTTCAGTCTCCTGGGCATTCCCTCCACAGCCCGCTAACAAACCCTCCACACAGACCCACAGTGGTTCCCATCTCCAGGCAAAAGGGAACAGTCTCTCGCCCCTGGGGTGAAGGCCTTGCAACTACCCAGGCAGGCAACTCAAAGCTCAGGGAGGGCAGGAGGTTTGAGGGAAAGTATGCATGGGGTATAATACATGTGCTCTTAAAGTCTCAGCACATAAACCTCCAAAAGTTGCACTTTTCTAAAACCAGTTAGATTTAGAAGCATTTAAATAATGGCTCTTGCAGGGAACCCTCCTCCTGCTTCATATTCTTTAGCTGTAAGAGATGGACAAGGAATTGCTGAGGCCCTGAGGTCAGCTGAAGTAGTTTCTTCCAGGATTTTCCTGTTTCTCGGATTGTGACTCTTTTGACCAGCACTTACTGGGTTGAAATCTCAGCTCCTTTGCATTTGCCTGTTATCGTGATAGAAAAAAATCACTTGTCTGAGCACACCAGGTACAGGCACTGTTCTAAGCCACTCACCTGTGTGAAGGCATTTTATCCCCACGGCAACCCTGTGAGGAGGGTTTTCCTTTGAAGGGTCTGATTTACGGAGGTCAAATAACTTGTCCAAGGTCACTTAGCTGGTAAGTAATGTATTTGTTTCCTAGGGCTGCTGTAACAAATTACCACAAACTGGGTGGCTTAATATAAGAGAAATTTATTCTCTCACAGTTCTGGGGTCCAGAATTCCAAAGTCAAGGTGCCAGCAGGACCACACTCCCTCCAGAGTCTCTAAGGGAGAATCATTCCTTGCCTCTTCCAGCTTCTGGTGGTCCTTGGCCCGTGACAGCATCATTCCAATCTCTGCCTCTGTCTTCACATGGCCTTTTCCTCTTCTGTGTCTTTGTCACCTCCTCTGTCTCTTATAAGCCACTTATCACTGGACACAGGACCCACCCTGCTCATTCAGGATGATCTCAGCTCAAGAGATCCATCCGCAATGTATTTACATCTGCAAAGACCCTTTTTCCAAATAAGGCCAGATTCATAGGTTCCTGGGGTTAGGAGTTGCTCTTATCTTTTTGGAAGTGGGCCCACCATTTAGCCCACTACAGCTGTGCAGCTGGGATTCAATCAGGCAGTCCAGCTCTAGAACGTGGCCTCATAACCATCATGCTACCCTCTCTCACACGCTGACTTTTCACAGGTGTCAAGAAAATGCCTGCTAAATCAATCTGAGCTTTTCACAAATCATCACAGGGCTGAAGGGCTCATTTTTCTGTGTTGATATCCTGTCCATGTTCTGGAAGGGCAGCATGTAAAATCCACTCTGTCCCACGCACGCCCTGATAGAGGGGGAGGAAAAACAGCATATTGGGTTCCTTTTAAAAGAGGACTGAATTCAACTTTGCAAATGTTAAAAGCTTATATATTTTAGAAATTTCAGGCACACGTATAAAACCTCATTGCCTCAAAACCACAGTTGACAAAATCACCATTGACAAAGAATTACTCCACACACAGTGAAAATCTGACAAAACATAGCGATCGTCCAAAATATGGTGTTAGATCATTCCCCAGACGCCAGCAGAGTAAAGAGTTCTACCATCGTTCCTTTGTGATGAAGGAAAACAGGTCTTTAAATGAAGCCTGCAGCTTAAGTGTAGAAAACTTAAAGCTGTAGACAATCAATATTGTCATTTAAAGGGTGAACTTTATTTCCTCTGAGGTAAAGCGATGAGCCCAGGCAAAGCACTCACTCTACCAGATACGATTTGAAACAGCTGAAAAAGAAACTTCTGACAATAAGATTTTAGGACAGAAACACTGCCAGAGCTTTAAGTGCCTTTGAGAATAATAAAAAGAAAGTAAACAATGCCAGAGGCCGGACAAACAAAAGGAAAATTCTTACCTCGTTTGTTCTCGTCAAATACGTAGAAAAATTATCTGTGCTTAGGCAGTTCTTCTGGAGTCCAAAGTCCTGCCCTGTGCTCATCATTCTGTTTAAGCTCTGTGCTTTCAGGCTGTCATTAAATGCCTTACACTGGTGGATGGGGCCAAGACGGTTTTCAATCTAAAGCCATTGAGAGCCTCAAGGCAGATTCTAAAGGCCTTTCCCATCTGAGCCTGGCCATCTGGGCTCTTCCTTTCACTGTTGTGAAATCGTCTTGGCATCTGACCCCTGTGGGAGAGCTGAGTCCATTAGCGAATCCTCATGCCTTGAACAGCTTCAATTAGCCAAGAGCATGGCATGAAGCAGAAGTGCTGGTAATAGAAAACAACAGATCATAGGAAAGCCCTCTGGATTAGGCATGCAAGCAAGAGGCTCATTTCGTCAGACACCCAGAGCTGCCTTATGAACAAGCTAACTGGGCAAGGAAGGAAGGGGCAAGCAACAAACTGGGTTGTTGCTTCTTAATGGCGCCTTGACTCTATTAACGAGCGTGTTGTGATCAACTGACTAGCACCAGAAGTTTACTAGCTACCCTGAAGCTTGCTGATGAACACTGTCCCAGGGGCACATGTGAGGAGGAGGTCCTTCGGATAACTTATTCCTTTGGATGGAGTCCAAGAGGGCCACGTGCCCTGTGGAATTCCACATTATAACCGGGCATGCCTCAGAGAGATTCCAGAGCAGTGATGATATTACTTATTTAGGCTGAAGGTTATCTGCTGTCCTCCTCCAGATCCCTTTAAGCCAAGGGAAGGGCACCTTGTTGGTGTCAGATGACAGGGGTCTGGTTCCCTTTACTGGAATCCATGTCATATGTCCTCCGGAAGATCTGCAAAGCCTTTTCTCTTGGTTGCTGGTTAGGAAAGAAGGTGTCATAACCTGGCACGGCAGTGGGGAGCTCTGAGCGTACTACTCATCTTAGTGCTATTCATGGAGGCTCTTGAGGCAAATGTCCAAGAACCTCTTTACAGCTCTTGCAATTAACCCTGAAGTTCTGATTGCCAGTCTTGGGTAGAAACATATGGATTACAAATGGTTTGATTATTATTATTTCAAGAAAAAGCTAATGCATTATAATGAGGGTTGTAGTAGGACCGTGAGAGAGACAGTATGGGTAGGGAGAGAATTTGTAGTAGTTTCATGTTTCTTTTGTTCAGCTAGGAGAAAATGACATTTTAGAGGGAACTGATGAAACTTATTTAAGAAGTCAATATGTAACAACTCTGTTTCCCCCATCCAAATTCTGAATTATTTAAGAGATGGACAAGGAATAAGGTGGACGATGGTTAAAATATCACCTTAGTTAATGAGAACACCTAAGATGGATGGCATGGCTAGCTCTGTGCCCTGAATTAAGACGTATTGCCACACACTGTGGGCAGTCTTAGAAAACTTGTCTTCCCCTGAGGGACCCTGAAGAACCAGGCAGAACAAAGCGGAATGTGCGCTTTCCCGGGGAAGCTGGCTTCCAATGGGAAGGGAGGGAGGAAGGGCCTGGACTAACACTGCGAATTCCCTTCCCTTAGTCACCACCCTCCCTGGGGCATTAGTGGTGAGGCAAGAAAAGGCGGATGTAGGGGAAATCTCTGTTCCTGGAAACCAGAGAGGAGGGAGAAAGTGTTCTCCCATTAATAGGAACTTAAATTTATCTTCTTGAAACAAACATCCATGTAAGCATTTGGGGACAGAATGAATTCCTAGTTGTGTTCTTTGGGTGATTTCTCCAATGAAGGCCTGTGGCACGTGGGGAATTTTCACCAAGATCAGAGTCCTCATGGTTCCAGAGCTTCATCTATCCCTAAAGGATTCTAAGATTTGTATCCACTTCCACAAGCCACTACTCAAACAATCAGCTCAACTCTGCCATGGATACATCCCATGAAGGCAGCCCTGAACCTGAGTTTATTTGGAGTCTGATATTTTTCATTATGAACATCCGTGATTCGCACCCCAACTGCACTTAGGATCACCTGGGGGAGAGCTTTTAAAAACGATTGATGGGGACTTCCCCGGTGGCGCAGTGGTTAAGAATCCACTTGCCAATGCAGGGGGCATGGGTTGGATCCCTTGTCTGGAAAGATCCCACATGCCATGGAGCAACAAAGCCCGTGAGCCACAACCACTGAGCCTGTGCGCCACAACTACTGAAGCCCGCGCATCTAGAGCCCGTGCTCCACAACAAGAGAAGCCACTGCATTGAGAGAAGCCGCCACTCACCACAACTGGCGAAAGCCCGCGTGCTGCAACGAAGACCCAACGAAGCCAAAAACAAAAACAAACAAACGAAACGACTGATGACCAGACCTTTCCTCAAACCAAGGATACTGGAAACTCTGGGGGTGAGCCTGGCATGGGTAGTTTTTACAAAGCTCTTCAGGTAGTGCTAGAGAATTACTACTGTTGATCATTACCGTTTGTCAGGATTAGAAATCACTGCTGTTCAGGTTGACAGAATTCTGAAGCAGGCAGTGTAGACTGGTGGTTAAAACTGTTTGCTCTGGAGTCAGGCAGACTGAGTTTCAATCCTGATTCCCCTCCTTACTGAGTGTTGGTTAAGTTACTTAAACATTCTCAGTCTCTTCAAGGTGAGCAAGGACATCCATTAAAAGCAACTCACTCCAGTGAGCATAGGTGTGCAGCCTTGGTCTTCACCTTTTTTGGTAGTTAAGCCCAGAAGGGCTCCTTCTCTTTGAACTATCACTTCTTCACGTTTGTTGCAAATGGCAATGGAACACAGCTCTGCCATGCAGACGCTTGGGATGTGCTCCATGCCAGAGGGTCCCCGTGTGTCTTAGGCTCTGGAGCAATTGAAATAGAAGGCCCCATCCTAAAGTCAGGAGTGGGGTTTCCCCTGTTGAAAAATTCCCCTGTCACACACTGTCCCATGGTATAAACTTTTTGTTTGTTTGTTTATTAAATTCTTAATATTTATATTATTAATTCATATTAGTTGAATTTTTAGACACTCACATACTTAGTTGTTGGCCCATGTCAGCTATCCAGCCTGTAAGGATCAAGTCTTCTTGCTCTTATCTTCAGAAAATCACACACTGATGACTTAACAAATGGTTCTTGATTATGGTCTTGGAAGAATTCTATTTATATAACCAAGAACTCTTAGGTCTTAATTTTATAGCTGAAAGGGACCTTAGAGACCCAGATCTTGGAACTGAAAGGTGACTTGCCTTGGGCCACACAGGCATAGAGACAAGGCCCAAATCTGAGCTCTTGTTCCAAGTCCATTTCTTGTTTTCTTTTTTTTTTTAGACCTTTATTGGAGTATAATTGCTTCACAATACTGTGTTAGTTTCTGTTGCACAACAAAGCGAATCAGCCATATGCACACACATGTCCCCATATCCCCTCCCTCTTGAGCCTCCCTCCCACCCTCCCTATCCCACCCCTCTAGGTCATCGCAAAGCACGGAGCTGATCTCCCTGTGCTGTGCGGCTGCTTCCCACCAGCCACCTGTTTTACATTCGGTAGCGTACATATGTCAGTGCTACTCTCACTTCTTCCCAGTTTCCTGCTCCCACCCCGTGTCCTCAAGTCCATTCTCTGTGTCTACCTCTTTATTCCTGTCCTGCAGCTAGGTTCATCAGTACCATTTTTTTTTTTTAGATTCCATATATATGCATTACCATACGGTATTTGTCTTTCTCTTTCTGATGTACTTCACTCTGTATGACAGACTCTAGGTCCATCCACCTCCCACAAACAGCTCAATTTTGTTTCTTTTTATGGCTGAGTAATATTCTTTTCACTTTGTCACAGTGCCTCTCTGAACAACTCTCTAACCTACTTCTCTCTCTTTTCTAAATCCATCTCATTCCAGTTTCTCTCTCTGCTGCAAATGTTCCAGCTTCACAGAGAAGGAAGATGGAGGAAAGATTTGAATCTAACTGTGGGGCTTCCATGTGTGGGTTGCTTTGGAGAATTCTTTTCCTTGCTTCGTAGCTTGTTTCTCTGTCAAGGCCCAAAAGTTGCCCCAAGCATCTGAGTCGGCAATGGGTTGGTCCTCTGCCATTCTCTCCCAGCCAGCCACTGCCAACTGTAGCCCATGGGCAGTGATTCTACTGCCATCCTCCCTGGAGAGGAGCCCAAAGAGACAAACAGAACTGCAGGCGGGGAACCTCTCAGCCCGGGAAGCCGAGGTAATACCTGTCACTGCTGCAACTGACTTGAGGCCCAGTGTCCCTCACTGCCTGCCTTGATGGCTTTGGCTGTGAAAACTCTCCTTACAAAGGAGGCTCTCACAGGCTCCAGCCACGGGAGCCCTACAGCCAGGGTTTCAGGAAACTGGGGTGAAATGGACAGAACAAGAGTTTGTCCAAAGACTGACTAAGACAGGAGGTTCCCACTGCTTGGAAATCTATCTGTGTGTTCCAGAGGATTGCAGAACAAAGACCCACACATGGTTATTTTGGCAAGAACTGGAAGGTTTAGATTATCCTTTTCCACCCCATGAAAGTGGCCACCTAAGATGTTCATGCTGAAGGAACATCTGTTTTAGCACTAACAGAGCCTTGGTGTGGGCCTCCCCGTGGTCTTCACAGCAGACACAGCACTAGCAATGGGAGAGCCGCAGCTGTCGAATGCATGCATAGTGAAGGGTTTTGTCTCTGCCTTTTATCTCAGTGTTTCCAAAGTGACGGTGGGCATTGAGTGTGCTCTGATGAGCTCCGCTCCTACCAGCTCCCACCAGCGACTCTGCAATATCCCATAAAGCCACTTCTTGCCTCCCTAAGGTGTTATTTTTGGAGAGGGCATTTGGGAAGTGACAAAAACGATTAGCCAGCATGAGCCTTTGCACATCTTTTGAGCATTGGGTGTCTGAGTGATGGAATTGGATCTGGAGGCTTATGCTGTGTGTAAGACAGCTTCCCCCATCTGGAGCCCAGGAGTGCAGGTCCTCCCCTGAGTCCCAGATAGAGGTATCAGTGAGTAGTGAGAGCAAGGCACTTCCTGCTCACCTACTTTTGTTCCACAGAAATGATTTTACCCTTTGATGTACAAAGTCAAGATCTAATTTTATTTGTAGATCAAGGTTAGCTGCAATTGAACGGAGGAGCACACTAAGAACAATGGGATTTTGTACCTCCTTTTTGAGAGTTCAGTGTGACATAATGGTTAAGAGTTTGCCTTCTAGAATCAGAGAGACCTGAGCTCAAACGCTAGCTTTGATTGGTTTTCTATGTGACCTTAGGAAAGTAAAGCAGTTTATCCAAGCTGCAGTTTCTTCATCTATAAAATAAAGATAATTATAGTTCCTACCTGGGAGTATCACAGTGATGATTAAGAAGGAGAGCACTTGTGAAAAAAATAAAATAAAATGCCTCAAGGCTAATCACATCACAAAAGCACAATTAATTTACTATTATCCACCTTAGAAGCATGGACTCCCCTCTACCCAACCCCTTTCCAAATACTTGCATCTAGAGCTGTCCATTCTGTCTTCTCCCACTGTTAGAATGTCCTTATCCTAAACCAAAATTTCACTAATCTTGTCTTCTGATCTTTGCATTTTTATCTACCTTTTGGAGCCACATGTTAAAAACCAAATCCCTTTTCATAATGGCAGGCCTGCTGCCATTGCATAGCTCTGAAGGATGCCCTTTACGTTGCAGTCTGTGTGTACCTGGCACCCCCTGGTGCCAGCCCTACAGGAGAGGAGAATAGGAAGGATGGAGGGGAAGAAGGGTTGTAGGGAGATGGGCCATATCCTTTTTAACGAAAATTCCCTGGAGAAGTAAGGGTCACGCTAATGCTCCACCTTCTCCAGACAAAGCAGCTACAACTCTGTCAACACTTGTTCACAGAAAATGATTTCACATCAAAGCCCATTGATGTGAAATCAATGTTCATGATCACTGGATCATGATCAATGAAAGGGTCAATCACTGATCAATCACATCAATCAATGACCCTTGGACCATGCTCCTCTGAAAGGGAGACACCCAGAATTAAGTCCACGTTCCAGGGGAGACGTGACCAGGGCTAAAGAGAGCAGAACTGGACCTCCTTTGTTTTGCTAGATACTGTTCATTAGGATGCCACTGAGATAGAAGGAAATCTTGGTACTATTATAATTATTTTCTGGACAATGACTTTGGCCTTTAATCACATGTTATCCTGTAACATCTCTTCATTTGTTTTGAATTGTTACTCACCTTTTATTTGTTTCACTTTATATTTATTTGTGTCATTTCATACCGTCTACATTGGGAGCTCCTTGAGATATATCTGTGTTTTGAACATTTTAATGACTCCTGTTAAGTCTAGCACAGTGCCTGGGTCAATAATAAAATTCTAATTTGAATATTTAAGTAGAATCAAAGCAAAGACACAGTATTTGGTAAAATTTAAAATGGCCACTGTGGCAATGGAATGCATCTATTCTGTGTGTATCCCAGCGTTCCTAGGATAAAGTACCCTGGGAGAAATGGTGGTGATTTCTTATTTGGTTAATGAATCATAATTCCCCAAAGTGCAAGCATGACACTTATGAGAGTCTTTAGTAATAATTCTTCACGTGTGGTTTTCTCACTCACATTTTTTTCATATGCAGTGGTTTTCAAACTACGCTCTGTAGAGCTGGTGGGGTTCCAAAGGGATGTCCCAGGGATGTTTGGGAGGGACAGAAAAAGGGAGAACAGAGGGTGAGGCTCCTGTCAGTCCTGTATTTCACCCTGAGCTGTTGGCCTTTAGCTGTTGTATGTATTGGACTTCTCTGTTATATTTCCTTTGGGGGAAAAAAAAAGGTTAAAAATCATCAGTTAAGCCACTCCCTGGGCACTTCAGAGTGGTCGGGAATACGATCCCTTCCACGTTTCCTCTTACATAATGGATTCCTAGGTGAAACGGATTTGAAGAAGGGTCAAAATTAGGTTTTTGATTGCTAAATTTAGCCCTACTACGTTTAAAACTCTCAACAGTCCTGGTCTAAAGGGAAAGTATCTATAAAGCATCCCTATCCTTGTCAAGCCTTTCCCCTCCCCCCTACATACGCAGCTGGAAATGGAATCAGATCTGGAGGAACACTGGGGATTTGACAGACGCTGTCCAAGCAGTGTTGCCCGTTTGTGATTTGCTTCAGATTTGGGGGGAGTTCCTTGAGAACTCCAATCCTCACCTTCTGTTTTGATGACAGGAAAAATAAGAACCTATTCTACTTTCTGAAAAGGAACTTGTGTGTTTTTCTTACTCAGAGATGACGGGTCGGATATCTAAAAATAGGTTATTTACTGCCCCTGGTTGGTGATCTTCTCTGGGGAAATTCTGGAGGAGAGGGGCAGGGTGGGCAAACATATTTCCTTTCTCCACTTCTCAGCCAAATTCCTAGGGGTGAGGCCAGGGTAGGGCACTCGGATGTCTACCTTGGTCTCCCAGATTATATTTTCTAACTGTCAGGCCTCCTCCAAGAATCATATTTTAATAAGGACTTGGGGCTCATACCAAACTCTCATTATTTTATGTGCTATAAATATTTAGAAATATCTTAACTCTGCTGGTCCATTGTTTCTCTTGCAAGATGGAGATAATAATATCTTTCACAGAGGGCCTTTGGCCTGATTAAATGAAGATGGATAACAAAATAACGAGGCGAAGTCTGGAATAATGTTGCAAGGGGTCAGAAACAAAAATTTATTGGCTAAGATGGGTAACCGAAACTCTGGAGCACTAGGAAGGAGAGGCATGAGGAACATCACGTGGTGAAAATGTCATCACACTAGAAAAGGGGACTTGCTATGATGTCTTCACTCCCCTCACACTTGTGGAGCAGCAGGAAAAAATCTTCACTAAGTTCAATATAAAAAATACACTAACTGAAACATAAGGAAATATTCTCATCTGTCTTTTCTTTCAGTGTTATAATAAATAAAACCAGCCTGTGACCAATAAAAACATACAAGCATTCTTCCTCATCTGTGTTAGTTGCACTTAATATACCAGGAAGGAGGAGCTTCTTTGAAAGTCACTTTAGTTAAGAAATGTATCTTTTCATTTTGAGGGATTCCACCCAATTTGATATTTTCCATTACATTTCAGGGAACACACATGCATTGAGTGTCTCCTATCTGTGGTGCTATTAAATTCAGAGTAGGGTTAAAATATAATAGTGTACAAGTCAGTTAGACCTCTTTATTCCTCTGCAACTAATCCTCAGAAGTCCCCATCCTACTGGGGACAGGCATAGGGAGCCGGGGATGGGGGGCGGGCAGACAGGAGACAGAAACTTTTCTATTTACAGGAATCTTCGGATTCGAAACAGTCTTTTAAAGTTCTAATAGATTTTTTAGGGTAACCTATGCCTCTTTGGAAAAATGTTTTATCATTTAGGTTTCCCACCTCCCTCAACCAAGACGGCATCTGGCTAAAGAGGGAAGCTGTGTCCTCATGGTGATGGGGAAAAGGGCCCACCACCTGGGTCTTTGACCCATTGTGGTTGGCTAGGTCTGTACCCTGGGCACTTGTCTGATATCTGTGGCTAAAGTCCATGGCTGATGAAACTCATGGTCTGTTCACTGCTGGCTCTGGTCCCCTTAAATGGTGTGGTTTGGGGTGTTGCTGGCTCTACTGAGCAGCATGTTCACCGGTCTTGAACAACTAATTAGATGTCCAGTACATAGCTTCCTGGCACTCCAGAGCCATGACCTTCTCTCTCCCCGACACCTAGATAGAGTCTACCCCATTGTCATCATATGGGGTTCTTTTTTCCCATGGGACAGCTTCACTTAGGGCCAGTACAATCTTCTCTAGACCCTGAGAAACCTAGGAATTCACACGTTAACCTCATTTTTGGAGAAAATCTATGCCCTATCCCCAGTCGTTATGCTAACACTTTACCTTTTCCAATCTACCAGTTAAGAGATGTCATGTTTAAGCAGGAATTCTTTAAAGGGACTTGACATTTTCTCAGTCTTCCCAGGGATTCCCTTAAAGTTATTTTACTCCTTAGACTCCTTTGTGGAGTTTCGGTTCCCCTTCCCATCTTAAAGGGGTACTCCTACATAATAGCCTTCTCTCTCCTGAGGCAGCATCCACGCTCTTCCTTCCGCAGGGTCATAATGATGCAAGAAATCTGTCAGAGGAAAACACAGCAGGAAGTATTTATTATTACCATTATCCTCTTTACACACGCTTTATTTTATTTAATCCTTGCAACAGCCCTCAGCGGTACTTATTTTCCCCATTTTCAGAAGAGGAAACTGAGGTTCAGAGTGGTTACATCCCTTACCCAAGTGATTGAACTAGGATTGACAGCAAATCCTGTACTGTTCCATCATGCCAATCACCTCCCAAGGACCTACAGGAGGCAGACACTGCTGAGTTGTTTTCCACTGACAAGGACTTACTCTTCTGCTGCGTGTCCCCAGCGCTTCAGTCTGATTTGTCTTTCAGATTCTCTCCCCCACTCCCGTCCTCAGTGCGATGCAGGAGAGGAAAGCTGTACAGCCTTTTAAGGTACTTGGTCAAGAAATCACTTAAGACAGAATTAACACATCATCACGGCAATTACAATTTGTTTCTCTGGGAAAGCAAATGAGATGCTCACTTATTTATCACCACTCCCTTTGGAAAGAGCTAGCGACCATAGTAAAGTAGAGAGTTTACCATAAACAATAAAAGGTGAATGCAGAGGCTTTTTAAAACAAGACCAAACATTTGGCTGGAGCCCAGAAGCCATTACTCTTTGTCCATTAAGATTCTCTCCTACACAATTTTCCAGAGGAGGATGAAATTCCTTGGGTCATGTTATAAACATTCGTCTTCTAAATCACGCCCCTAATAGAAAGAACAGAAGACAAGCATGTGCTGTAAGTCATTCGCCTGCAGAATGTGCTCTGCACACGGTAATATAACATGTGGGGTCAGCCCCTGCGTCAAAGACCAAATACACAAGTGTAAAGAGATGGGAGGAAAAAGACAGACTCCACATGGCCAGCATGGGGGAAGGCGGGGTGTCCCTCTGAGGAGGGGAGTCTTGGAAAAGGCTTGTTGGGGAGGAGCTGAGGGGAACATGGAATCACTGGGCTTTGCAGCCATCTGGGACAGAGATGGGACTAAATGAATGGGTGGAGGGGCCGTGCCAGTGGAGCAGGGAGGAGAGCATGCTGGGGGAGTCCGGAGATTTCTTGGCCAGTGTGTGATTAGATGTAGTCTAGAAGGGGTCCAAAGCTAAGGAAGGCACCTTCCCTTTCCCCAGGCCTCAAAACCCTTCTGGATCCCCAAAATCTTCCTCCTTTACCATCTCCTCCTTTCACTCTGGACCGAAAGGGAACAAAGTTTGTACCCTACTGGCAGAACAGGCAGCACAGGGGATAGTTTCTGCCCCTCTTTCTCATTAGTTCTTAATTCTCTAGCCAAATACATACTTTTTTGGTTTTTTATTCCAAGGAGCCAAACAATGTACACCTTCCGTCTGAGCCCTGCATTCCCTGCACGCACGCAGGAACCCTCCCTAGATGACCCGCCCTTTGGAACTGATTAACTGTAATTTGCCCCATCTTTTTACTCCTCTCCCGCAAGTTCACAACCTCTGTCTTACCTGTGCTGTTTAATTCAAGCATCACAACCCAGTGAAGCAAATGTGATAGAGCGCTATGCAAGGAGTGTGAAGACAGGTTCTGCTTCTAATTCGCTGAATGGCCAAGAGTAATTATTATAATAATGAGTAGATATCTATTGATTGATTGAGCATCTAGTAGATTGGGTCCTATGCTAAGCACTTAGAGTTATTATTTTAGGAAAATGATCACTATTATTTTTAAATTTTCTAGTATCTGGAAGTTTGGGTACCTCATTAATTTATCTTCTTTTTTCCCATGGTTATTAAATTTGAAAATAAAACAAAACTCCACAAAACTGAAGGGGTTTCCTGATTCTCAGGGTCAGGGGGAGGAAAAGATTGTGTACGTGTCAGGATCTTCTGGCATTTTCTTCAGTGGAATCCAAGTGGGAGAACAGAGGGTAGCAGTAGAAAAAGGCAGATGGGCAAATCCCTTAGGGGACAGGAAGGAAGGAAGGAAGATCCTGCCCTGGGAGACATGTGTCTCTTCATTGAGCAGTGACCACTCCCCTTGGCACTGCTGAACTATCAGAGGTCTGTGCTCAAGTCTCTGCCCTTGTACAAATTCCCTAGGCAACCGTGGGAAGTTACTTTACCTTGATGAGCTTCACATCCTGCTTTGTAAGATTAGCGATGGCCAGTTACCAAACTCAGAGGATAGAACCATGGTTCAGGCTCCTTCTCCATGACAGACTAGCTGTGTGTGACCTTGAGTGAGTCATTGAACATCTTTTGAGCTCAAATTCTCATCTAAAATGGAAACACTGACCCCTACCCCACCTTACAGATCAATGTGATAATGCTGGGTACAGTGCTTTTTATGCTTGAGGACATATTTGTGAAGCAAAGGAGTCAGAAGGTGCTGACACAGGTCCCTTTTAACTAAGACAAATTCGGACTTTACAATGCAGTGACCTTATTCACGGAGAATAGCCTTGCAAAGCCTCCAGCAGCACTGCTGCTCCACATGGCCACTCCTCGTTTCCAGCAGCTATAGATGAGGGAAGTCTCCTCTTCCTGGTGAGTGAGGGTATTCACTCACCAGGCATCATTATCTCATCTCTCCACTGATCAGAGTCTGGCCAAAAAATAAAAGATTTCTCTCTCAATCTGGCAGTCATTTTCTACTTCACTCTAAAGACGCTAAGCAAGGTCAAGTTCAAGGAACTGAATTCCTTAGAAAAGGATTCCCTCATAGTCAGGGAGAAATTAGTTCATAGTCAGGATGGGTGTGTCGAGACCCCTGTGGCTTTCTCTCTCATAGTTTTTGTAAATTATAGGTGGATAGTATTGACCCAGGCATTAACCATGACTGTTCTTTATGGGCTATTTCAGGTGCCCTTTGTGAATTTTATGATCCTTTCTTATAGAATGGGTGGAGTGCTTTGTTTTTAAGTTATTGATTTAAATTAATCGTAGCTCATCCTGTCCAAACACTGGACTGTGTACACAGGTGGACAAGCTATTCATCTTTAGGTGTTTAAATCCTGCCTACTCTTGCATATTGGTATAGATAGACTATCAAGCTGCAAAAATATAAGGATCATCTCCCAATGGGACCTCGCGTACTGCTTCTAAAAGGTTATCAAAATTCAAAAGTTTTAAGCTTTGGAAACTATATTCTGATTTTTTTAAAGTGGTAATCTTGGGGAAATGAACTGAATTTTGTCTTTGGAGTAATCGAATTTGACCCTTTTGGGAAGTCCCAACTCCACTACCTATTAGCTGTATATTCATGAATAAGTCACTTCACTTTTCTGAACATCAGTTCAGTTTCCTCATCTGAAGATGAGGGTAGGGTACAAAACTATACTACATAGTTTAAAAATATATATTTATTTTCATTCTAATATGCAAGGTCTTCTGTTCCTTATGAAGTATGATATGAGGGTAAGGAGTGCCTTTTTTTTCTCATTGTCATTAGCATAGTGTCTTGGACATGGTAGATGTTTGACATATATTTATTGGATGGAATGGAACAGAGTTAATTGTAAGTGGTGCTAACTCAGAAAATCAGGTTGATTTCCCTGCAGTAGCACTACTGAACCTCTTCATTTGACAGAGGAAGAAAGTGGGAGGGGAGGGAACCTCTCCCCAGAGAAGTCAGCCAACAGGCCCATGGCACATTGCTTTTGTGGTGGACCTCAGCCTAGAAACCAGCTTGCCTAAATCTCAGTCTACTCTTTTTTCACTGCATGATAGCACAAGATATTTGACCTAAGCAACTAATAGAAAGGAGCCACTATTAAATGTGGTGGGGAGGACAGAAGGAGAAGCAGATTGGGGGTGGGGTGGAAATGAAGAGTTGGTATTTAGAAATATAAATTTTGACATTCATATTGGATATTCAAGTGGAGATGTCAAGTGGGAAACTGGTTCAAGAGAGAGGTCATGCTGGATATACAAATTTGGAAATTATTAATGGAGAGATGGTATTTAAAGTCATGAGACTGTATAAGATAACCTAGGGAGGGCCTGTACTTAGAGGAGAGCTCCAAGGACTGAGTCCTGGGGCATTCCAGCAACTGGAGATCAGGAATATGAGAAGAGCCTTTTAAAGCAAAGGACACTGAGAAGGTATGTTCACTGAGATAGGAAGGAGAATCAAGAGAAGTGGTGAACTGAGGGCTAAGCAAAGAAATTGTTTCAAAAAGGAAGGAGTGATCAACTGTGTCAAATAATGAGATCTGAGATGATTATTGGACTTGGCAGCATGAGGGCTGTCAGTGAATTTGGCAAGAGCTGTTTTAGTAGAGTTGTGGAGATGAAATCCTGATTGGAAGAATTTAAGGAAGCATGGGAGAAGAGGAAGTGGCAACTATAAATACAGATAACTCTGTAGAAGATTTAGTACTGGTGGTAATAGTAATAGTAGTAGTAGTTGTAAGTAGTAGTAGTAGCAGTAGTAGTAGTAGTAATAGTAGTAGCAGTACTAGTAAAAGAAGTGCAGAGAAACGGGAGATGGAGCTGCACATGGAATCAAGGGAGTACTCGGATGATGCTGGAAATGATCCCGGTACAGAGAGCGCTGGATGGAGAGGAGAATGGCTGGAGTTGATGAGAGGAGAAGAGATCCAGTGACCCTACAGAGGGTTTAGCCCCAATTAGGAGCCCAGCCAGTTAACTCATTGTAACTAGAGGGCAGGCTGAGTATAGTTGTGTAGATACAATTGGTAGAAACTGTCAAAGTTCTCTTCTACGTACTCCTGTTTTCTCAGTGAGATGAGGAGGGAGATCATTAGCTGAGAGAGGGTAGATAAAGTATCGGAAGGTTGGGGAGAGAGAACAGTTGTGAAATAATTGCCAAGGAGAATGATGACCTAGAGAACTGAAGTAGGACTGCTGGACCCCTTGTGCACTGCCTGGCATGGAGTCAGGCTCAATACATCTTCCCTGGATGAAAGATGACCCGAGAACCTAAGGAAGGAGCCAAATTGAGAATTCGAGTCCCAATATAGTGCATGACTCAGCCCATCAGATTTGAATCCATATTCAATAATGCATATTTGGCTATTTTCCTGAAGTTCCATGGAAGGAAACTATAAACATTGTGATTTAAGCATCTTTCCTGGCAGCCCAAAAGAGGGCTCCAACCTATGCCAAATGATAGGATTACAGACTCTTCTCGGAAGCCTCCTTTCTCAAATAGAGGTTTTTATGGCCACATTTCTTCTTCCAGTGTAGTACTGTTCTCTTTGTTGGTACCTTTACTTCCCTTACAGGTTTTTTTTTTTTTTTAAAACATCAGTTTCCCAGCATTCACCATTTTTATAGCCCCTCTTCCCATTTTCCACACAAAAAATTTTCTCTTACATTTTCTTTAGGAATGTCTCATTAATTTCATATGTTTACAAACTTTTACTATCCCATAAAGGCACTTTCCTCTATCCCCAGAGAAGTATCTAGTCAGAGAAATAAAATATGTGAACCAAAGTCTTAGCATTCTTTTCAGCTAATTCATCTACATTAACAAGGTCTCCTGAGTGTTTGGCTGCCTTCTAAATGGATGGTTCACCTGCTTGTGGAGAATTTCAATAATTTTTTGGTAATGGTCTTTGGTTTTCGGCCAGAGGTTGCCTCTGGAAGCATATCTTTGTAAAGTTTTGAGACTCATAAACTGACCAGAGTAATTCTCTAGGGATCTATTCCCAGGTTCTGCTTTTTCTCTTCCTCCTTTCTTTCTTTTCTTTTCTTTTTTTTAATTCTCAGGCCATTTTGATTAAGACCAATCTTTCTGTGAAGTAAGAAAAAACTTCAGAGTTAACCCAATTCTAGGACTTAATTTTTTTGGAGATCAATGAAGGCAGCAACTAGAAGCTAAGCTGCTTTAGATAGATTTATTTAGATACATAAATAGATAAGGAATTTTTATTTTACTTTTGGAACATATCAGAAAAACAGAAATATACAAAAAAATAATAAAATAGACCCCACACCTTCTTTCTGGAGCACATCCTTTAGTAATTGTTTTAGCAACACTCTATAAACAGTAAACTCTTTCAGTTTTTATCCAAAACTGTCCATATTTTACCCTCCCTCTTGAGTGATAATTTAGCTAGTTATAGAATTCTAGTATGGGGCTTCCCTGGTGGCTCAGTGGTTAAGAATCCACCTGCCAATGCAGGGGACACGGGTTCGAGCCCTGGTCCAGGAAGATCCCACATGCTGTGGAGCAACAAAGCCTATGCGCCACAACTACTGAAGCCCGTGCACCACAACTACTGAAACCCGCGCACCTAGAGCCCATGCTCCACAACAAGAGAAGCTACCACAATGAGAAACCCCCACACCGCAACGAAGAGTAGCCCCCGCTTACAGCAACTAGAGAAAGCCCACGCACAGCAACGAAGACCTAACGCAGCCAAAAATAAATAAATTTAAAAAAAAAAGAATTCTAGTATGATTTTAATTTTTGCTCAGCACATTGATGTATTGCTCCATTGTCATCTGGAGTAATGACACTTACTCCAGTGATGACATTGTCATTACTCCATTGTCTGTTGTGGCTGTTAAGAAGTCTAAGTCTAAATATTTCTTTTTAGATAAATTGTCTCTTATCTTGGGTTCCTTTCAGAATCTTCTCTTATTAGCCTTCTAGACGCATTTCCACCCTGATGCATCTACGTGTGAATTTGACTGCATTTATACTCTTTGGGACATTGTACTTCCTATCTCTGAGGACTCATGTCATCAATTATGGAAATTCCCAGTCATTGGCTTTTTGTTTGTTTGTTTGTTTTTAATATTTACTTTCCTTTCATTCCCTTTCCTTTTCCTCTTCTGAAACTCCTATTAGGCATAAGTTGGACTGTTTTGCCTCCATGCTTTTCACATCAATTTCATAGTTTCAGTTTCTTTATTTCTCTGTGTTAATTCTCCTCAGAGAGATCTTCTAATTTTCTGATTCCCTCTTCAACTGTTTCTAATCTGTTGTTTTATTTCTTCACTGATATTTTAGTATTAATGATTTTTTTACTTCTAGAAATTCTATTTTTATTGTGTTGTTCTTTTCTTACGCTTCTGATTTCTTATTATGTGCTCTTACTCATTTAAGTTCATTTATTTTAAAGTCTCTAGGCAATTGTTCTATTATCTGAAGTATTTGAGTCTCTAATCCTTTTATTAGCTGGATCTTCTTAATCTCATTCATGTTGGATTTTTTTTATCTCATGTGTTTTATAACTTTTACAGTGAGTTCATCCTTAGTGGGAATTGTTTTCCTGTGAGACTTGCCTGCAGTCTTGATTGTGAGAGCATCCCTCCAGTGGGATGTGAAGGGGAGTAGGGGACAATTTGCTTTTTATTTGCTTCTGCAGGTGCCCCATAGGCATCACTGGCTCTGGATTTTGGGTTTCTGCCCCATGAGGCTTGCATATATTTGAACCACTAATTTTCCAGGAGCTCAAGCCAGGGGTTTCCATTTCCCTGAGTGCTTTTATTCACTCAGAGCCTAGGCAGAACTAGGTAAGCTTCCCCATGATCTCCTTGGGCCACTGGGCAGAATGTTTTCCAAACTGGTGTCTTTTAAGAGTCTGGGCTTTATGCAGTCACCTTAGCTCCTTATGCTAGCCCATAATCTTGTCTATCTCCCTTCATGGCTATTAAAATCCAACCCCAGGCAGTGCCTGCCCAACTACCATGCCCTCATCATGGTGGCTATAGAACTAACACACAAGCCTGCTCTCCCAGGTTTTAATTTTCTATTTTTGACACCCAGGTAACTCTACATTGAAAATTGAAGCAGTCTTAAGAGAACGTTCACAAACTTCCACTCCACATCTACATACCTACTAGCAGCTACCCTCTACCTTTCCTCCTATTACTGTGGAAGCACCATTTGTGCCAAAAGGCCAATCCCTCCACTTGGGCACTAGCTCCCATTCCCTCTCACCTATTCAAGGACATCACTCCAGTAAGTCTCCTCTCTCTCCTGCCCTAATTTTCTCTTTTTCCTGAATTACTCCTATCTGTATACATATACTGTTATTTTTCCTATCTTAAAAAAAATCCCTTTGATTCCTCTTCCCATTTAACTGCTGCCCCACTTCTCTGCTTTCTTTAGAGAAAAATTCTCAAAGTTTCTGTCTCCAATTCCTCTTCTCCATTTCTTTCTTATGCCTGTTGCAATCAAGCCTTTGTCCTCACCATTTCACCAAAACCACTCTTTTCTAGATCACCAATGACATCCACATTGCTGATTCAATTCTCAGTCAGCATTTTACTTGATGTAGTAGCAGAATTTGATGTAGCAGATCATTCCCTTCTCCTACAAATCCTTTTATCTCTTGGTATTCAGGACTCCACATTTGCTTTGTTTTCCTTTTTTCTCATCAGCATTTTTCAGTCTCCTTTGATGATTCTTCATTTTCTCCCCAAACTCTGGAGTACCCCAGAGTTCAGTGTTTGGACATCTCTTTTCTACCACACTCAGTCCACGGATGACCTCTTCCAGTCTCAAGACTTTAAATGCCATTTATAGGCTGACAACTCCCAAGTATACACCTCTAGCCTGTATCTCTCTCCTAAATTCTAAATTCATATGTCAAACTGCCCACTCGCCATCTCTAATAGATTGCCCAATAGGCATGCCAAATGTATTTGTCCAAAACTGACCTCTTGGTCTTTCCTACCAGCTTTGCTCTACCCTCAACAGGGGCTAGGAATAGAGAGGATGCAGGAAAATGAGACCAAAAATTTAACACCCAGATCTGACTACTAACTGCTGAGTCAAGCTAAATGTATTTAGATGCACTGAGATACCTTTAAAACTCTGTCTTACATTTCCCCTCCTCAGCTAGTGTATGCAAGGTGGGCCCTCGTCCAAAAAAAAAAAACAAAAACAAAATAAAAAAACGGTTTTATCAGTTGCCTGGAAAAATAAAAGCCATCAATACTTGTATTTTCCTGACGTGCTATTCCTCAACCAAGGCTGTTATACTCCCTGTGCAACCCTTGCCAAGTTTCTTAACCTCCAGAATTGCTTTTCTTTGCTGAAGATGGGGTCACCCCGTCACAAAGGGCTTGGGCTTAAGAAGGCTCCTGCACAAAGCCTTTAAAAATGTTAGCTCCCTGGCACTGAGAAGTAGGTGGGAAATCGGCCTGGCCAAGGGTAAGTTATCTATTCCACCCTTTTCATTAACTTTAACTAAATCGCCAGAGAAAGAGAGCATGACCTTGTTCCTTCTCATCCTACAGTCTCAGCTTAAAGGTCGCTCTTTCAGGAAGGTCTGTCTTCACCACCCTAGCCAAAATAGGCGGTGCCTTGGGTTATTCTTCAGCACATTTCCTGTTATTGCCTTTACAGTCCTAATCAGGATGTGAAATTATTTAATTAACATATTTGCCGAATTGTTCCTTATCTATGTCCTAACCCCCAAGACACTCCCTGAGGTCAGAGCCCCTCTCTGCTTTTCCTCTCTTGTGTATCCTTTGTCCTTAAATTTGTGCTCCTTAAATTTGTTAAATCTTGTTTCTTGAGGTTCTGAGCCATGAGTTTGAAAGCTCTTTCCCCCTATTTAAAATAAATTATCTGAAATAATTTATTATTCTGAAATAAATTGTCTTCTTAATTCAGTCCTTCCTGCTGCTATTCACGTGCTTTGGCAGAGGAAGAGTGAAATATATTTAATTTTTTTTAACTTATCAAAGCCATTAATATAAAGCACAGAAATGGTGAATTTTAGTACCTGAAACTCTGAATAATCGTTGAGTGGAGCTATCCTCACAAGGCAATTTTCTACTTTCCCCGTGAAATAAAACCCCCAAAATGTGTTACTATTGCAATCTATTTCCTTACTGAGACAAAGGCAGAAGAAACCTATGAATTAACATCAACCACTCCCCTGCATCATGGATCCTCTCTGATCCTCTCCATGTGCTTGGAGATACACCAAATGTTAGATTAGTGTCATGTTTGTCACCTACATATGTGGGAAAAAACATGCACGTACACAAACTATAATTTAGCAGCATCAGAAACAGCCACTGGACTTCCCTGGTGGCACAGTGGTTAAGAATCCGCCTGCCGCTTCAGGGGACACAGGTTCCAGCTCTGGTCCATGAAGGTCCCACATGCCGCGGAGCAACAAAGCCCGTGCACCACAACTACTGAGCCTGCGCTCTAGAGCCCGTGAGCCACAACTACTGAGCCCACGTGCTGCAACTACTGAAGCCTGTGAGCCTAGAGCCCGTGCTCCGCAACAAGAGAAGCGACCACAATAAGAAGCCCGTGCACCACAACGAAGAGTAGTCCCCGCTCGCCACAGCTAGAGAAAGCCCGTTTGCAGCAATGAAGACCCAACGCAGCCAAAAATACAATATAAATAAATAAATTTATAAAAAGAAAAAAAATAGAGACAGCCACTGTAGTGAAAAAAAAAAAGAAATTGCATTTAAACATAGTAGAAGGCAGTAATATCAACAGTACTGGGAAGGAGCTATACACTAATTTGGGAAAATTTCCTCTTTTTCCTATTGACCATGGCCCAGCACAATGAATGGATTCCACTGGGATGCTCTCTGATCCCAATCCTAGCATCCTGAGGCAAATTCAGTGGTCAGGTCCGGTTCCTGTCATTAGTTAAGGTCCAGAATTAAATACTTTTCCCAGACAGAAAGCCACAGCCAATCCTAACAGTCAGCGTAGAGGCAATGACATCTAGCACCCTCCTAGGAACAACAGAAAGGGCTCAGGAAGTCCCCCACTCACTCCTGGTTGGGGTCCCAAGAGGCCCCATCTGGCCCCAATATTTCCTCAGAAGTACCCACAGCAGCAGGTCATTCATTAAACAATGTCATTTCTCTTGGCATAGGTCCCTTTGGAAGTATTCACCAGCCACACCCATAGTACAAGGCAGATGTTCTGGCCCACTGCAGCGGCCAGGACCAGGGTTATCAAGGACTCTTCTCTATTGCAATACCCTATGGCCTTGGAGATGATGTTATAACTCTTCCAAGGAATCCAAATCATTCTTTAGCTATGGATAGACCCATCAGCGTAAGAGCCACATCTTGCACTCAGCCAAAAAAAATTGGCATTTTACTGTTTTTAAGAATTTACAGGGTTCTTACTACGTATGAGAAACTGTACTAAGAACTGTACACGCATTTGCACATTTATTTTCTACAGCAATCCATAAGGTAGGTACTAATATTATCATTCCCATCACCAATGGAAAACCTGAGGCTTAGCAAGTGTAAGTAAATTCTCCAAACTCCATGTATGAAGCAAAACCAGGACTCAAGGTTGAGTTGGCTTGACATTCAGACGAATACAGTTAGCCACTATGCTATATTACCAGTGGATGGAATCCCTGCAATATGCCGCAGCTGGACTAAAGTTTCAGCCAGAAGGAGAGTATGTGGTGGGTTTGACTTAGAGAGACCAAAGTAGAAACTTCTTCTGAAGAACAGACCGTAGCTACTCAAAGTGGTCCAGGACCAACAGCATCACATCCTGATGCAAAACCTCAGGTCCACCCAGACGTACTGACTCAGAGTCAGCCCGTTAACAAGATACTGGGAGAGTCTCAAGTATATTAAAAGATAAGAAGCATTTGTTGATTTTGCAAATCCTCTAAATAAACTTTGTAGAAGAATAAGTCTATAACAGTAACAGAGGGGGAAATGTGAACTCATGAGGGACAGGGATGGTGACTTATCCATTTTTTAACTACCAGTGTCTGTAGAAACGTAAGCATATGACATATTTATTGAATAAATGAGTGGATAAAGAAGGGATTAAGGCACTTTGTGGTGGACACTGTCCTGGGCCACACAGAGCCCCTTTAATTCATTTGCCCCAACTTCCTTCTTACCACATCACATGATACAGGATATTAGGTCTGGGTTTGAGGCCTGACCCTCCCTTTTCTAATATTGGGCATCTTAACCTCTGCTCTATGCCATAGTTTATCCAATTAGAAGCAAAATAGAACAAAAAGAGGACAAAACTAGATGGGTGCAGGGCCTTGAAGACCTGGCCATGTTGGCTCAACGTGGGATAATCTGCCACACAGTTCAGGACTGGATTACAGTCTTATCCTTGCTTAAGTCCCCGTGCAAGTCTTATGCCTGGGGTAGGGCAAGTCTCCAGGAATGCAACGGGCTTGCTGTAGATTACAGAGCTCTTGTCTGCCCTGTGCCTCCTGCCAGGGAGGTGGGAGCCACGGGTGTTGCCCTCCAGGACCTGAGCCAGCTTTCCTTGGCAGGAGTGTTGCCTATTGTTGGAGCAGGGGCAGGGCCCGGTGATGGGGCTCCCAAGGCTGAGTTAGACTTAGATGTCACACACAAGGTAGCAGGGGCTCCTGGGACCCCAAGGCTGTTTCTCCACTTCCACCATTTGCACCTGAACCTTCATTATGCAAATGAGGCATTTTCTGGTCAAGTCTTGCCGGTAAATAGACCTTCTATAAAAGGAAGTGTTGGCTCACAGCCAGGCAGTGGAGCCAAGGGCCAGGAAAGGCGTTGCAACTCTGGCTTGCGGCATCCAGCGCGTGGCTCCTGCGACACAGCCAGGGTACGTCAGGGTAGGATGGCCGGCAGCCTCTCTGAGGGCAAGAGCCTCGGAGGGGAAGACAGTCGCCTCGGGTCCAGGGAGGGCGGATGGCAGAGCCAGGGGAGCAAAAGCGTTTCCTCTTCCAGAGTCTGAAACAGGAAAACAAACCTGTTGGACAAAAAACCTCCATGTTTTATTCACTCAGTTTACAGATGTCTTAAGCCAACAGAGTGATATGGAAGATGGGTCAGGTGCTGCAACAACTGGAAGACAGTCAGGATGGTCAGCAAAACCTTCCTTCCCCTAGGCCGGCACTGACAGTGGCCTCACTGACCACCTTCCTCTCATTTCTCCCATCCTCTCCCCATCAGGCGGCATTAATGTCCCCAAGCCCTTGGACCACCTCTCTACGTAGACTCTCTGGGGATAACTTACAGACAAGTCTCTACTATCTCTGGAAGAGGAAGGGGTCCAAGCTGATCAACCACTTGGCCAAGGTGCCATGGCCAGGGAGTGCCTGAGGAGACCCCAACAGCCACCAGGGCCATCGGGACCAGAGAGCAGCCCTCTCAGACACAGCAAAGGCTGTTCTGCCATCCCCGGCACCAAGAGTCTGCGAAACTTCAAACTCATTTCCTGAGATAAGAGCGACATTTAGGAAGGCAGCCTGGAAATGGAAAACAAGTGACAAGAGCCTCACCCACTAGCCCACAGGGCCATCTGCCAAAGACTGGGGAGCACAGCCCTTGGGGAGACTGCTCTGCTCCTCTCTCCACCCGGCCGTGTTCTCTCGCTTCCCCTCCTCTGCTCCAGGACTCCAGAGGAGGTCACAGAACATTGTACCATGATTTGACCACTGCCTTCAGTGGGAGTGATGGCCTAGCTATAGAGCGCCCAGGAGGCCAGCTGGATGCAAGCAAGAGGGAGTCAAAGTGAGTGGCACGAGCAACCGCTTGGAGCCCAGTTTCTCCCGCCGGTGCTCTCCTCCAGAGGCTGCACGCCCCTCCTAGCCAGTATGCCGGCCTCCACTCCCGCCCTCCCCCAACCCAGCCTCCATTCTTCAGCCAGAAGGGGCATTTCCAGGCACAAGTCCAATCACACTGCTCCTGGCTTGAAACCTATGATGATTCCCCAAGACCCTCGGACTCAGCCTGACTTCGAAGTTCTCCTGATCAATCCCTTAGGTCTCTCTTCACATCTGCCACATTGTGCCCCAGGCCCTAGGCTTACCCAGCTCTCAGAATCCATTCTACTTCCTCCTTCCGGCAGGGGGTTGCCACAAGCTTGCTGATGGCTCAGAACACCCTCACCAGCATCTTCTTGCCCCAAACCTACAGGTTGCCTGACGGACCCCTACTCATCCTTCCATGTCTGTCCTCCCCCATCCTGTCCCCAGGCCAAGTGAGGCTGGGTGCCTCTCTGAAAGCTCTCTGAGCCCCACCTCAGCGCAACGTAGGCCAATCACCTGATGCTTGCTTGTGTTCCCAGCTAGACAGTAAACTCCACCAGGTACTATGCCGTTTTGAGGGTTTTTGTTTGTTTGTTTGTTTACCATTGGGCCTGGTACTTAAATGACAAGCAAATATTTATTAGATGAAAGAAGTTTTGAATCGATTAATTAACAAAAGGCCCAGAAAACAGTTTGGACAAATGCCCCAGATCAGCCCTGACAGCTTTTTTTTCTTTTTTTCTTTTTTTTTTCGGTATGCAGACCTTTCACTGTTGTGGCCTCTCCCGTTGCGGAGCACAGGCTCCGGACGCGCAGGCTCAGCAGCCATGGCTCACGGGCCCAGCCGCTCCGCGGCATGTGGGATCTTCCCGGACTGGGGCACGAACCCGTGTCCCCTGCATAGGCAGATGGACTCTCAACCACTGCGCCTCCAGGGAAGCCCCCCTGCTAGCTTTTTACTCCCCCCAAGGCTCCCTCCAGCCATTACTGGGGGGCAGGAGTGATGCTCGGTCTTGCCAACACCCACTGTGCACCTTCAGGCAGGTCGCTGCCCCTCTGCCCCTCAGTGTCTCTGTTCTACTCTTCCTGAAACCAAAGCAACCAAAGGCAGCCAGATTGACTGACTCCTTTCTTTAAAATGTTTATTTCACTGTGGTAAGAACACACATGAGATCTACCCTCTTTTTTTTTTTTTGCGGGACGCGGGCCTCTCACTGTTGTGGCCTCTCCCGTTGCGGAGCTCAGGCTTCAGACACACAGGCTCAGTGGCCATGGCACACGGGCCCAGCCGCTCTGCGGCATGTGGGATCTTCCTGGACCGGGGCACGAACCCGTGTCCCTTACATCAGCAGGCGGACTCTGAACCACTGCGCCACCAGGGAAGCCCGAGATCTACCCTCTTAACAAGGGTTTCAACGTACAATACAGTATTGTTAACTCGGTACAGTATTGTATGGTTGACTCCCTTTTGGCGTGGGCTGGGCTGCTGACTGCCCCTGCACTCTGCTTGTCTTCCTGTGTCCTGGTCTGAGCAGCTACATTACATGGGATAGGGGTCCGGTGGCAGGGTGTGCAGCAGTTCAATCAAGGGAGAAAGTGTGTGCTGGAAAATAGTCTGGTGGGGTGGGGCCAGGAGCCAGGGACCTTTCCCCAGATTCTTCGGAATGTTGTACTTCTTACCTCTGGGGAGCAATCAATCATTTCTCAGGGACCCAAGGATACAGAGAACAGACACTGTGCCCCGCACAAACGCCCTCACAGAGCTTGGGGGCCAAGGCAGGGGGCTCACCCAGGACACAAAGCAAGACAGGAAGATGGCAGAAGAAATGAGACGTTTTGCCCGGGGGCCTGTGATCCAGCAAACTGCACCTTTTCCCATCTGGCCTCGGGACAGAGAGCGTCATGCCCTGCTTTCCTGCTCTTCACCCCTCCTAACTTACTAGTCACCATAAAACTTCAACCAAGAGACCAGCACCTGTTTGTCTTTGAGCCTCCATGTGAAAATACATAGGTGCACATTTTAAGACCAAACAGCCAAAAATGGTTTAATGATCAAAATTCCATTTTAGGGCTTCCCTGGTGGCACAGTGGTTGAGAGTCTGCCTGCCGATGCAGGGGACATGGGTTCATGCCCCGGTCCGGGAGGATCCCACATGCCGCAGAGCGGCTGGACCCGTGAGCCATGGCCGCTGAGCCTGCGCGTCCAGAGCCTGTGCTCCGCAACGGGAGAGGCCACAGCAGTGAGAGGCCCACGTACTGAAAATAAAAAAGGCTCTTAAAAGAAAAGTTCCATTTTAAATTCTACCATAAATGATAATCATTGGCCAGTATTGCCTGAGCCTGGGTCCCTCGCACCAAAGGAAAATCAAACCCATTGTTATTGGCTTATTGGCATTGATGACCTAAAAGTGAATCACCTTCTATCACAGGCTATGAATGGAGTGAAAATTCAGGAAGCTACAAATGTTCTTTACTGATGCTTTCAATAAAGATAAGTGCACACATTGTCAGAAGTTAAACCAAATGAATTTTAGGAAATAAAAGTCCCCTCTGACCTGGAGGAGGGGGTGTTCGGAGCTGTGGGCAGAGAGAGGACCTGAGATGCTTCCTTTCCAGGCTGTGGGGCAAGATTAGCTCAGCCCCCTCTTTGGAACATGCCTTTTTCTCCTCCTGCATTCCTGGCTTTCCAGGCTAGTTGAGCTTCCTAATTTGGAAGTCGCCACAGAACAAACCCTGACAGTACGTGGGTGTCCTGCTGTGAACTCCCTGAGAAGCAGTGGTCCTGGTTATGTAACAGGCACCTCAGTTAACCCCTCCAAAGGCCTCCCAAGGCTCCTAAGCTGAGTGGGAGATGAAGTTCTGGGCCCAGCCCGCCCCTGTTCGCTGAAGCCCAGGCTCTATACCCACCCACATTCTGCCAGTGCTGCCCTCTGCCCACCCCTTCTGCCTCCGCCACCCTCTCACAGCGGTGACTACGCCTGGAATCTCACTTTGGGGCAACCCTGGAAGGCAGGGACTTCATTTCCTTTGCATCTGCCCTGAGGCTCACACACTGTTGGGCTTATTAAGGGCAGACAAGCAGCGAATGTGCAAAGACAGAGAGTGAGCTAAAGACAGAGGAACTTGGAGGAGACCAGAAGAAAGGACCTTTGTTGCTCGCCATTTTTGAGCCCCTTCTGGGGGCTTCTACAGTTGAGTGCAGGCAGGGGTGTCCACAGAGGGGTGACAGATGATGTCCCCAGCTCTTGCTTGGAGGTCTGACCCCATCAGTCAGATATCTCCATCAGATGTGGCAGGTGGGTAAATGGGGTTGCTGGTCATAGTGGATATTATCCAAAATTTATTTTTGAATTTATGTATAAATATTGTCTTGCTATTAAAGAAAGTTTTAAATAAGAATATAAACCATCCATGATCCCCAAAACACAACAACTGATTTTACTCCTGCCAAATCCTTCTGATAAGTTTTTAAGTATTTTATTTTGGGATTGGACTGAGAACAGCAAATTCCTATCCAAATCAACAGGGATTCTTGTAGCTAGTGTGTGCTTGTGTGTTGTAATTTTCTGTCTCTTCCAGCCTGAGGGCTCATTGAGGATGGGGGACATGACTTGCACTTTGCTATCTCAGCATTTAGCCCAGTGCCTGATACTTAGTAGGTGCTCACTACACATTTGTTTAAAAAAAGAAATTGCCCCAATACCAGGACCTAGCCAGAAGTGTACATTTCAATCAAGAGGAGGGTGATGTATTATTATTTTAACTTTGAATAAATTTAAAATTCTCATAAAAATAGAAAGCATGTCCAGAGTGGGGCATCAGAATGTCAACCAGTGGAACCCAGGTCAACATTGGAAGGGAACATCGTGCATTGAGTGCTGTGGGAGGGAGGACAGAAATGGCAGAAGGAAAGTGATGACCTGAACACTCAAAAGCAGGACAGGGGGAGGGAAAATCATGGGTCAAGGCAGGTGGCTGAGAACTAGGTCTGTGAATTGAAGGGGTCTGCCAGGGGGGGTTTCATTGTTGTGGGGATAAGTGTGAAGGCTTGTAGGAAACTCACCAGGCTGAATAGTAAGTGCTGCTCATAGATCTTTAGCCGCTTTATATTCTTAAAATAGAAATTCTGCTTTGGAGGGTATAGTCATAATTCCTAGTGGGGAAATTATTCTCTGGGGAAAAATAGCAGTGACCGTGTGATCATAGCATTATTACTTACATATGGCACACAAGAAAATCTTTCATCAAGGCTTTGCACAGATTAGATCAAACTATGGTTCTCTTTCATTATCATTTATATTGTCTCTCTCCCAATACATCCTTACACTTATAAACACAATATGATCTATTTAATTGACACTTGAACTCTAAATGCCTTGACTGAACCTCAGAGGAAAATTCTAGGAAGGGCTCTGTTTACCACCAAATTATGTACAGAATAACCATGCCTTTACTGACAGGATGGCCTTCTTTTCTGGTAGATACGATCCTCCTTTGTAATTCAAGGACAACTTGGATTGCGCTGGAGTGATTCCTGGATAAGGCACCTGGGCTTGGAGCCGTCACATGGCCTGCAGAGCAGTGTAGTCTGTCCTCCAGTTGGGCAAACTAAGTTAATGTTTAGTTCCCAGTTCTGAGCTTCTCTAGTAATTCTTTTTTTTTTTAATTAATTTATTTTATTTATTTATTTTTGGTTGCATTGGGTCTTTGTTGCTACGCCCGGGCTTTCTCTAGTTGCAGTGAGCGGGGGCTACTCTTCATTGCGGTGTGCGGGCTTCTCATTGCGGTGGCTTCTGTTGTTGCGGAGCACAGGCTCTAGGCACGCGGGTTTCAGTAGTTGTGGCTCGCGGGCTCTAGAGCGCAGGTTCGGTAGTTGCGGTGCACGGGCTTAGTTGCTCCACGGCATGTGGGATCTTCCCGGACCAGGGCTCAAACCCGTGTCCCCTGCATTGGCAGGTGGATTCTTAACCACTGCACCACCAGGGAAGCCCTCTAGTAATTCTTGACTAAGCCTCTATTTGGGAGTTTGGGGATTCTGTAGTCTTGGTTTAAAAAACTAATTACATGTTATCACGATATAGACTTTCTTGACGGGTCAGGCTGATCTATCTGTGAAGACATATAGAGTAGGAGTGAATCTGCATGATGGATAAAGTGGGTGTGAGTCTCCAGACTGTAAATGAGTTAGGTAATGACACTGGGGAAGTCATAAATATCTGTGAAGAAGTAATAAAGTGACATTTTGGAAGTACTTCCAGCAAGTCAACCTTGTTTTGAATCTCATCCATCTCCTAGAACCCTCCTAATCTAATAGAATCCTATCCGATTTAAGCCTAATCCCATGGAACAGTCCTTCCTAATGTCTCTCACGTCCTTTGTTTCCTTGGGCCCCTGCCACTCTTCCAGTTCAGGTCCTCATTACATCACGCCTGGATTATTGCAGCAGCCTCCTCATCCGTCTTCCTGTCTCAGATTTCTCCCTGCCTCTTATCCATTCCCCACACTGCCACCAGGCTCAGGGCTGGGTTTTTTCTAACATACCACTTCCCACATGCTCTGGCTCTGCTCAGAAATCTCTGACTGTTTCCCATTGGCTTCTGAGTGAATTCTCCGTCCACAGGACAGAAGTTGAGGTCCTCCAGGTTCCAGCCCGCCTGTCCAGGCTTCTGCCCTGCCATTGCTCAAAGCCCCAGCCCGGTGGAGGTGGCCACTGTCTCTCCCCAGCAGACCTGTGCCTCTCTGTTCTTTGGTCCCTATGGCCACCTCCATTTGGCTCATCCCTAGAAGGCCTTTTCCTTTCCTCTGTGCCTCATTAAACCCAAACTTTCTATGAGGGCTCCATCCCCTAAAACTTCCCCCAACCTTTCCAGTCCATCCTGGTCTAATTGAGTGGCTTTCTTGTATTATTCATTCTATTTCAATAAAAACTTCCTGGAGATGCAGAGCAACTTAAAGTTAAAAAACACAATTAAAGAAATTTCAGATACAAAAACCTATGCTTGAGGAGCTACTGTAGGGTCAGAGAGGCCGGTAGATGACCACACACTCACCCCTGGCTCTGTGTCCACACTGCCTCTATCTCAGAAAGGTGGCAGGGAAGCTTGTGCTGGCTCCCCCATAAACCCAAGGCCATGATGCCCCTCATGATTCCCATTCAGTAGAGATTTATGTCCGTGCTTGCACTCTCCTTTACTATGCTCCATTGGATAATTTAAAAACTATCTATTGTTCCTCACTTGTTTTGAGGCAAAGGGGTAAGAAGGAGATGGGACTAGGTATTCGTTCCTATATAATTCTATTCCAGTGTATCAGTGGAAGTCCACTGAGGAAGACAGAAACCACTCTAGATAGTATTTCAACCAGAGAAGCGGTTCACAGGTTATAGAGGTAGGACTGGAGGAACAGTACAAGGAAGCAGCTTAACCAGCCGAGAAACCAGGGCCGTCAGGCAGGGGCTGCTTATTGGGAGCTGGAACCATGGAGGGTGGGGCTTCCCTGTAGGACCTGGAACCAAAGAGAAAACACAGCCACTGCCAGCGATGCCACAGGAAGCAGGGGAAGAGAGTGAGAAATTACCTTAAGTCTCCCTTTCTTCCACCCTGCAGTATTCCACCAGTGCCTCTGCTGATGTGAACTGCCCGAAAGCTGGAGGGCGAGGGAGCCTGGGAAGAGTGGGAAGGGACCTGAGAGCACCTGGGGAGCTCATCTGCTCACAGCCTCCTTGATCCCCACCCCTCCTTCCTCCTCAGCCTTCACATCGGCCTCCCCATGCCTGTCAGATCCTCAGCCCTGCCCTGCTGCCAGGCCTCGCTACCTTCAGGTGATCATCAGACATCCCTGTGAGGTCCTCATGACCTTGGCCTCTGCTGCACCAGCCCTGGCCTCTCTGCCCTCCTTCCTAAGCTGTTAGCACTGACAGAAGATAGTTGCAGAGCTGAGCTCCGTGGAGCCACCAGACATGGACTGTTGACCCTCCTGTGGGCCTCACAGATGTGGGATGATCCTTTGAACACCTTTTACTGATTTTCAGTGTCTCTCATCTTGACTCCCCCAAATCTTTCCTCAAACCCCCAACCAAAGCTCACACCACCATACACATAGGCATACGTGATGTTGTATTGTGGGTCCCAGCCTGTGAGCTTGAGGCACCTAGGAGACTACAGTGAAATCACAGGAGCACCACAGGATAGCTTACATTTTCTAGGGACACCACACAATCTGCTGCTCTGGAGTTAGTTGGAGCTAACTACTTAACAAACAAAACTGTTAGGCAATTGGTTTTGTCTCAGGACACTGACACATCCGCTGAGACACTAAAAGCACTTTGAACTGAGTTTGTGAAACTCTGGTACATAGGGTTTCAAAGAAAACTATAATGGCCCCCCGTGTGCCTACAATACAGCACAAGAAATAGAGCATCTCAATACTGTATTGAATGAAGCAAGGGTGGGGTCCACGATGGTGACACAGGAGGTGCCTAAGCCTTCCTCCTCCCACGGATGCACCAAATGTACAGCTAATAAGGAGCGATTTCCTCTGAGAGAAATCCAAAAGCCAGCTGAATGGCACCTACACGCCAGGCGACTGAGAAAATGCCCACATCGAAATAAGCGTGAAAGGCTGGACACACACTCACCATAAACCCCAACCCCGGTACAGTGCCATACAATCAGGGGTGCGACTGGGGGGTGGGAGTTGAGGATTCCCTGCTTCTCCCTGAGGAGCAGAGGCTTTGGACTCCACCTCTAGTGCCACAACTTTTAAGGCTCCCACCTGGTATGGGATCCCAGAACACCTAGCTCTGCAAGCCAATTGGACTTGCATCCATGAGCCCCATCGGACTATAGGAAACAAAGGAGAGATTGTCTATGGATTCATGAGCACTGGCTGAGGCTATCCACCCAGGGCTCAGCACAGAGGGAACAGGCAAGAATGCCCATCTCCCAGACTTTCCCTGGAAGGGGATTGACTGCCTACTTTACAACCCGCTACCCGAGGGTCCAGCTTCTAATTTGCAGGCATCGAGGGGCTAGCTACAATCCTCCATGGAACCCAGGAGAGCCAGTGGGCACTTCCACCACCTTCTCCTTCTAGCTCATCCCAACTATGAAACCAGGCACCAACATCTCTCTGCAAGGAGCTCATATGCACGCTTGGTACCCCAGCTTTTGTGGCTGCCGTTGTATAATTAAAATTTGCTGAGTAGAACTTGTGTTTTCACCAAAAAAAAAAAAAAAAGGAAATATATGAGGTGATGGATGTGTTAATTAACTTATTGATGGTGGGAATCCTTTCACCATATATACATATATCAAATCATCCGACTGTAGGTTTTTTAATATATTACAATTTTATTTGTCAATCAAACCTCAGTAAAGTTGAAAAATAAAATAAAAATAAACACTATTTAAGCCTACTGAGATTTCATCCATAATTACATCTTCCCCCTCTTTCTGTCCATCCTTCCCAGAAGTAACTATCGGCCTGAATTGTTGCACTGGTGATTCTCTGGCTTTTCTTTATAATTTTTATTACAGATGATTGTTTTTAAAAAACATACGCGTATCGTTTAGATTTGCATGTCAACCTTCATCACATTTTCCACCAAATGCGAACCGGTCTCCTGGCTGGTTTTCCTACCTCTTGATTTATCCTACTGCCATTCCATTTACTTCTTTAGACTCTGATCAGGTCATTTCACTGCTCAACAACCTTCAAGGACTCCCCATTCACCACTGAAACAATTCCCTTCACAACCTTAATATTCTGAGCTTCACAAGTCTTTTTATTTCTCTGAGCCTCAGTTTCATAATCTGTAGAACAGGAATAAAAATACTCACCTTGCAGGATTGTTTTGAGGGTCAAAAGAGACAATTATGCAAAGTGCATACCAGGGGGCCTGACACATAGTAGGAATACAGGACACTGGAGCTGATCTTATTTTTATTACCCCTCCTTTTATTACCCCTCCCTGGACTGTTTATTTTTTAAATTTATTTATTTATTTTTGGCTGCGTTGGGTCTTTGTTGCTGTGCACAGGCTTTCTCTAGATGCGGAGAGCGGGGGCTACTCTTCGTTGCGGTGCATGGGCTTCTAATTGCGGTGGCTTCTCTTGTTGCGGAGCACAGGCTCTAGGCACGCAGCCTTCAGTAGTTGTGGCATGGGGGCTCAGTAGCTGTGGCTCGCGGGCTCCAGAGCGCAGGCTCAGTAGTCGTGGTGCACAGGCGTAGTTGCGCCGTGGCATGTGGGATCTTCCTGGACCAGGGCTCAAACCCATGTCCCCTGCATTGGCAGGCAGATTCTTAACCACTGCACCACCAGGGAAGTTCTTGGGCTGTTCTTTTTTTAATGACGATCGTTCCTCCTGTATGCACTTCCCCCCCAGGCATAACACAGGCCCCCCCCACCCCCCCACCCCCCCCACCCCTGCCGCACACAGTGAGTGCTCATGTTTGCTGAGAGTGAAATAAACCAGTCTCAGTGGTCAACTCACACACAAGTTAATAACACCTGGGGTGGGGATTTCTATTAATTGGTCTTTGAAGAACCCCAAAGGGAAGTCGAGATTGCCTGTTCTGAAAGGGAGGAGGGCACTGACATTTTCTCTTGCTAAGGAGAGTAAATAAGATGTTATGAAATCTTTAAGACATTTTCAGTAGCAATGTGTGCCTATAGGCTTGGGCAGGGCTGCTCCTCCAGCTGGCTTTTGTCAAGCATTAGTTGGCTGCCCTCAAAGCAGAGCTGCCTGCTCGAAGACCGCAGGATTAGCTGGGGCCCCAGCTGGTGGGAGGGAACCCATTCCTCTGATGTGCACGGTTGCCTCAGGGCCTGGAACCCATTCCTTGCTGAGTTGTCAAATGACTATTTTAGATCCTGTAGAGTTGGCCGGAGTCCCTAGTACACCCATGTCTTTGTGTGTGGACTGCTTGCCACTTGCCTCTTCCCTCGGGCTTTTTCAAAGAGGACTGAAGACTTTAATGGCTGTAAATGACTGAGATTCTCTAGTTATGGTTGTATTTATGCATAATTTTGACAGGTTGTCTCCTTATTGAGAAATGGCATGTTTCTTATCTTTTGAGAAAGATTCTTCTTATTAATCTGAGAAGTGGTACTATGCATTATGCTGGGGTAGGGCAACATGTAATCAGTCTTAGCAAAAATAGAGCCCAAGAGGCCTGTGGTCCCTACAGAACCACTTCATCTTTAATTTGGTTTCTTTCCCCAGTAGGTCCTCTTCATCCCACCCTCTCCATTCCCACTGCCTGACCTTCAGACTTCTTAAGTGAAATCATCATTCGTTCTCCAAGGAGTGCCATGTTTTAAAAACTATGTACATACTGAAAACCAGAAAGACTTGCATAAACGTGCAATTATTTGAACTTAACTGCACATGTATATGAATATATTTCTATACATCGTATCAACAAAATAGAATAGTGTTCTATGATAAGAAATGTATATAAACTACTCAAAAAATGATAAAAGTTTATCTTTTTTCTTGAGTAGCACAGAGTGACTTATCAAATGCCAATGGTTATGCTAACATTTACTTTAGTGAAGAGATAATTACAAGGGTTGAAAAGCCTATTGAACCCATCAGATTGTCTACACATCAGCTGGTTTTCATCCAAACCAGTTTATAATCTAAAACAGCAAAGTCTTTACTTTAGATGCAACCAAGGTCATAACCTTTTGGTTCTTTTGTTCTTACAAATGTTCCCTGGTCTGAGTGACCCCAACCAAGTTTCAAGTTGTCTCTGCACTTCTGAATGTGGTTCTGATGCTAATGTCAGCAGGGTGAGGGTGAGGGTGAGAGCTGACCAATGGTTCTATTTGCAATTTCCACCTATGGAAATGTGTCTATGGAGGCAGACATGGCCTCTCGTGGCTTCCAGGCTCACTGACTTCTAAATTACATTTGTATAGCCAATTCATAGGGTCCCGAAGGAGTAATAGGTTGTCCCCGCTTTTGTATATTTTGTTTGGAAGTCCAGGTAACTCACAAAATAACGCTTTTCTCAAAGATCTTAGTTACCACTTGTGATTTGACATTGAAAATACAGATGCATTAGATGATTTAAAACTTCTTGCTGACTTTTGTGAAAAAACAATCAAATATCACTCAGATGCACTTCACTCTACACAAAAATGTCAAGAGTTGCACACGGAGCCAATGTTCTCTTTCCCACTGGCACTCATCTCTGAGGGGCTTTGCCTTAATTTCGGATAGAACTCCACTTGGCAGTGACCTCTATCACTGAGGCTGTGCCCTGCCCACACTTGGAATTATTAAGCAAATAATTGCTGATAGCAACTGGACAACTTCCTATTTAAATAAAACCTTTTTTGTTTTTTTGTAAGACAATTCTTTGGTGTGCTTAAAAATCCTTTGTAAAATATTGATAATTACTCTTACTTACCCATTATGTAACCTTGAACTTTCTTAAGATAGTTTCCTTAAAGCCTACCTAGAACACCTATGTAGGCTTGTTACATAATCATGTAAAGTTTCAGGTTTGGACTTTCATGCTTTCAGCCAAACTTTATTTCCTAGAAAGGGTAGGTGTCCATTCCATCCTTCTCCTTTTCACCATTACTTCATTCATCCTTTCAGCTGACATTTACTGAGGTGCTTCTTTATGCTGGACACCACAATGGACTTTGTTAATCTCAAAGTGAGAAAGACCGTCAATGGAGGAGGTGACTTTGTAAGCAAATTATTGTAATAAGGTCAGATAATTACCACCAGAGAGGCACCAGTACTGACCACCTTGCTTGAAGGAGTGAGAGAAGTTTCCACAAGGAGGTGACATTTGAGCTTGATCTTGCAATAGTTTGTCAGGCAAAAGAGAAGGAGGGAAGAACTTTGAGGTAAAAAAAAAAATCAGCATGAGAAGGCAGGGATGGTATGAGGAGTGTTTGGTGGTACAAGGTGGGGAGTTGGCAATTCACGAAACATACATGCACATACATACATAATCAGATACCTACTATATTGCAAGCACTGGGCCAAGTATACGTTTTTTCATTATCTCATTTAATTTTCCTAACAATGCTATGAGGTTGGAATTTTTTAATCACCATTTTATAAATGAGGAAGGTGTTATCGTTGCTACTGTACAGATGAAACTCTATATGGTAAAGGGACTTACCCAAGGTCCTAGAGCTCATCTGGTGTCCCTAACGCCAAAGCTTTTACTCTTAATGACTGTGTAAGCAGGTTCAGGCAAGGTGATGAAGGTCTTTCCATGCCATGTAAAGGCTTTGGCATATATTCTGTTGGCAATGGGACACCATCAACGTGTTTTCAATAGGACAATGACGTTTCAAAAAGATAAAAATATAGCAGTGTGGAGAAAGGGTGGAAGTGGGACGAGACCAGAGACAGGGAAACGAATTAAGAGGGCATGAAAATAGTCTCAGTAAGGAATAGTGAGGACCTGAACTAAGCCAGGAGTGATAGAGCAGCAAAGATGGAGTTGAAAGATAATTCAGAAATAAAATAGAAAGGATATATGTAGAGTGATGGGTGGCCAGGGTTACCAGGTTCTTTGCTGAAAGCCACAGAACCTATGTATTCCATCTGGTTTAAGAAGAAAATGAATTTGCTAAATGATATAAGAGAGGCTACAGAGTCTTTTGGTGGGCAGTGGGGGCGGGGCGGGGAGGTGGGGTGTGCAGCGCTTGAATCAGATTTACAAGCGCTGTAGCTAAGAGAAGTGCCTGAATTGCATCAAACTGTTCTACTGAAGACCTTGCTACTGCTGTCACTGGGCTTAAGAACTTAGGTACCAAGTATTAGTTTCCTATTGCTGCTGTAATAATCTACCTCACATTTATAGTCTAAGACAACACAATTTTCTAACACTTCTGAAAATCAGAAGTCCAAAATGGGTCTTACTGGGCTAAACTCAAGGTGTCATCAGGGCTGCATTCCCTTCTGGAAGCTCTGGGTGGGTGGGGGGTCGGTTTTGGGGGTGCTTTTCCAGCTTCTGGAGGCCACCTCACTCCTTGGTTCATGGCCCCTTCCTCCATCTCAAAGCCAGTGGAGTGACATATGTCGAATCTCTGCTTTTGTCATGACATCTTCTCTCCCTCAGCTTCCATCATCACATCACCTTCTCTGACACGGGCCCTCCTGCCTCCCTCTTATAAGGACTCTCTGGATTACATGAGAGCTACCCAGACAATCCAAGATAACCTCCCGCTTAGGATGCTGAGTGTGATCACACCTGCCACGTGAGGTCACATACTCATACCCAGGTTCTGAAGATTCGAACAAGGACGTCTTTGGAAGACCATTATTCTGCCTTCCACAGAAGCTTTCCCTCAAATTCTGGGCTCAGGTCTTTTACCCAAAGGACCTCACCACCCTGTCTGTGAAATGCTGGATGTCACCACATCCACCCTTATCAGAATGCCCTCAGCACAGGCCTTCTTCGTGCCCTAAGCTTTCAGGTCACGGTTGTACATGATCAGGGGAGTCTGGGTCACATGTCCAAACCTTAGCTGCAAGAGAGGCTTGGAGAGCAGGTTCTGACTCCTTCCTCAGGCACAAGCAGGCTCCTAAGAGGGGGTGTTCAAAAAAAGTTGCTAGGTGGTCGAAAATATGACAGATACCTACTAAACCCAGCCAAACCCAGACCGTGGCTTGGGTTCTGTTTCAAGTGCCACCCTGAAGAGGAGCATTTGCAAACTGGAGCCAGGACACCAAGGATGGAGATGGGGCCTGACGCCGTGACTCAGGAGTATTCCGTAGACTTGGGACATAAGGCCAGTTGCAAAAGGCACATGATTGAGGTTTCCTGATGGTAGAGGAAGGGCTTGCACATGGAAGAGGGATTGGACTTGTGTGTGCGTCTTCAAAGGCAACGCTAGGACAACAGGGTGATGTAGTCGCAAGGTGTTCGGCCTCTGGTCAGCATGCTCCAGGACAGATGGGCTGCCCCGACAGGCGATGGGCTTGCTACCACTTAGAGTTTTAAGGCAGAAGCAGGATGACAAGATATTGGGGCACAAAGAGAGAATTCAACTAGCAGCTGAGAATTGCACTAAATGGCTTCTAAGTATTCATCGTTCTGTTTTTACCCGATAACCCAGGCATTGAGGGGATTAAGGGCCAAATCACAATTTTATGGGGAAGTAGCGTTTTTAAAGAGAAAATGCTTGGTTTTTAAAATCTTGCCCTTAACTTTAATTTTCTGAGTCCCAGTTCCTAACTTTTTTTTTTTTTTTAACAGTAAGTAAGTAACATTTTAAAACTGTGTAGCGTGTTCCCTCTCTGACTCCAAAGTCTGGTTTTTATCTCGGGCCTGCTGCCGTGCTGGAGGACTTGACGTGCCTTTTGTGTTCGGTAATGTCTTCATCTGAACAACAGGCCTGGAAAGGTTGATCCCCCGGTGGCGAAGCCAAACACTGACTGGATAGAAGTTGATGAATTTGTATAGGAAATAAGCGATTTCAATCTGTTTTCCTTTTTCTATGTATGCAATTCCCCATCTGCATTCCAGCCTTGGCGGAGAGGCCCTGGTCAGCCGCCCCAGGTTATCGCCACCGTGCAGAGATGATGGAGGCTGAGAGTGGGGGCCATGATGACCTGCTTCTTCCCAAACCGCTCCAAGGGTTACACGTTTACACACACCCACAAACTGCGTTTTGGAAGGTTATTTTGCAAAACAGAATCTCATGCGGGGAACTATGTGCATTTCTAAGCTAAACGTCAAGATGTTTCTTCTTGGATTTAACCTGACCTTCTTTCGTTCTGATCCAAGCTCCATGTGGCTTGATATGGTGCAGATTTCCGGAGTGACCCAGGCATCATGAGTAACAGGCACTTATGGTTTTGTATTCTTTCTTGTAAAATGGGAGAAAAAACTTCTGTTCATCTGCAAAGCACCACAATGGATAATGTTTCTGAAACTATCATAGATCCCATGTTCAGAGTGGGGTGTGTGTGTGTGTGTGAGACAGAGAGAGATGCTGGTGAGGGTACGGAATGGTAGTATAGGAAACTGCAAAAAAAATTTCTGAGTGCTTTGTCAACCTTCTACCAATTAACCTTCACCCCAAATAACAAAAGGCAATAATGTGATATATTTATAAGCATTTTCCCCCTTTGTTCTTAGAAAACTTTCCTTCTGGGTTGTTTTGTTTTAGTCCTGAGTAGGCAGCTCTGCTGCATGAGAACAGAGGGAATCTTCATAAGCAGGTGTCACAATAGCACAAATTTACAACGAAAGATACACTGACAGTTACTCAAGATACGGATAATACTTACAGCCTGCGCAGTGATTAGCTAGAATGCTAAGCAGTCATTCCCACAAATGACTGTAATTAGTAAGCTTTTAACCCAGCTAAACCAGCTCTCAGCGTCTCTTCTTAGATGTTCTCTGGAATCTATAAATAGAATACGATAAGCATCCCTCCACATTATATTCAGTCAAATTCCTGGCGACAAGGGTCCTCTCCCTTGTTTCTCTTTCTCCACTCTCCACTCCCTTCCTCTCTCCTTCCTCCACCCAGCCCTCTCCTGCAGGCAATCCAGCCCAGACACTGCTTTTCACTCTCAATTTTTCGCTCTTTTTCTTTAGAAGAGAAACATCTTGCATCTGACCTTCCCCCCACCACCAAGTGGTCAGAGTTCCACGCATCCTCCTTCTTAAAGACTCCCTAAAAGCCACCCAGCTGTCCCTGCCCCCCAGCCCTGCAGGAGTCCAGATCCAGGTGGCCAAGTGCTAGTTGGGGCGGGAGGTACCACGATGCCCATACTCTAGTGGGGGGAGGGAGAGGCAGGAAGGAAGGAGGCTGAGCAAGGGGGTGGAAAACAGAGGGAACCTGATGCCCGGGAGGCCTACGTCCCATTGCCCCATGGGACATTAACCCCATGATCCCTACACCTGCTCCAGGACAGTAAGACTGCAGCCAAGGCAGGTGACCCTGTGCTCTTACAACACACCTGCTCCACCCATAGCTCCCCCAGAGCTGCCGCAGGACAAACAAGCCAGCCATGCCCACCCCCAATTACATGCAGGTTCAAACTGTTCAAAGGCTTAGAGGGAGGATGCAGTTACTTAGCATTGAAGTACAGCCCACAAAAGGATAAGCAGACCGTCTTGCTGCCCCTAGACAGTGCAGGAGTCTCATCTCCTCCCCTCCACCCCACCTGACATGCCTCGTACCTTCCCCTCACTCTCCTCCACCAGGCGCGCGCGCACGCACACACACACACACACACACACACACACACACACACACACACACGTGCGCACACAGACTCAGACCCCTTCAGATCCCCGAGGTCACATGTCAGTGGCGGGCCTGGGCTTGGAAAACAATGGGCCATTTCTGAAACCCACGGAGGTGGAATGGGGACTTTTCCAACAGGCTTTCTGTTCCTGGCCCTGCACTCACTGTGCCCCCCTCAGGCACACCCCGCCCTCTCTCAGGCTCCCCAAGCCTGAAAGCACAGGGTAGCTAAAGGAGCCTTAATTTCTGGGACTCTGCCCTCTTCTCTTCAAGGAAGTTGCTGACAGGATAAGGACTTTCTCATCATCCTAGAAATCTCACTTGCTTATGCTCTGGCCCTTACCCCTGATTCACCCTGTCCTCCCTCCTTGAAATTCCCTGGGATCTGCTTTTGTCGCAGCTGACTTCCCGTGCCCGGTACAGAGCACCTGGCCTTGAACCATCTGTCCACTTTCTGGCATCATCAGGCTAGACTGGTTTGCTTTTGCTTTAGCAGCTGTGGGAGAGGGAAAGGCCTGAAGGGGGGCCAGGAACATCGACCACCAAAAGGAAGAATGATGACACCAACTAGACTATTTAATCTTTACATTTGGCAACGCTGTCAATACAGTATCTGATATTCACTGAACACATAGTTATGGGGAGGGGGACATCTCTGTGCAGTCACTATTCTGGGCTCTGGGGAAACAGACGGAAAAAGACAAAGTCCCTGACCTCATGGAGCTTCCATTCTAGAGGAGATAAGCAGTAGACAAATAAACATAGAGTAGGAGCCAGCTAGCGCAATGGACATTTCTCATTCTTTTTAGCTGCCTAGAATCTGAACCTCCACCCTGTGTCTGGAGACTCTCTACCTGATGGAATCTTGTGGGGATGCAGAGGCCATGGCCTACTACATAGAAATGAAAAATGCCAGAGAGCAGTTGACCAGCCTCCTTTGTAGAACAAGCCAAGACCTGTGGTCAAAGCTTGACCAGTTGGACACACTGGCTCACACTTGGGGTCAGGAGTTGGTGATTTAAGGGCACGGGGCTTGCAGAAAATTCTCTCTGATGGTGGCAGCATCTGCAGTGAGATGGAGATTCCAGAACACCAGAGGTGGTGGGTGAGGCAGAACTAGTGCCCAGCTCAGCAGCCTTGGTGATGTAACCTGCGGCAGCAGAGACAGCAGAGTTCTCACCTGTTGGTGGGGTTCATGCATTTTTCGTGGCTATGAGTCACTGAACTTTCCCAACTATTCCTTGAGCTCTCAAAGTCTATTAAGAGATCCCTTTCGGACTTAAACTAGCCAGGGTTTCTCATGCGTTCACCTAAAGGTAGGTAATACCTGACATAGGTATTTACAAGTACAATGATAAAAACAAATCCATGTGAGGAGTTTTCGATGATGGAGGCTATTTTATTTAAGTGATCAAACACAGCTTCTCTCAAGAGAAGAATTCTAAGTCTCTCCAGAAAGCAAAGCCACATAAAGGCCTGGGGGAAAAATATCCCAGAGAGAGGACAGTAGGGCAAATGTGAGGCAGTAACAAGCTTGTGAGTCCAAAGAATTCCAAGAAGCCCTGCGTGGATAGAGCTGAGATAGAAGTTGAAGTCAGAAGGATAAACAGGGGACTTCCATGGTGGCGCAGTGGTTGAGAATCCGCCTGCCAATGCAGGGGACATGGGTTCGAGCCCTGGTCTGGGAAGATCCCACATGCCGCGGAGCAACTAAGCCCGTGCACCACAACTACTGAGCCTGTACTCTGGAGCCCGTGAGCCACAACTACTGAAGGCTGCGCGCCTAGAACCCATGCTCCACAACAAGAGAAGCCAATGCAATGAGAAGCCCATGCACTGCAACAAAGAGTAGCCCCTGCTCACCACAACTAAAGAAAGTCCACTTGCAGCAACGAAGACCCAATGCAGCCAAAAATTAATTAATTAATTAAAAAAAAAAAAAGAAGAAGGATAAACAGGGTCCAGAGCCAGTGAAGCTGGCTAGACCATTGTGTGGAGTTTGCATTTCACTGCATGTGTAAGGGAAGCCCCTGGGTGGTTTCAAGCAGGGGGAAGCCTGACCTGATAGTTAAAAAGATCACTCTGACTGCTATATGGAGAAGTGCATGTAGCAGGACAAGAGTGGAAGCAGAAGAATCAGAGGCTATTGTGATGGCCCAGGAGTGAGGGGGTGTGGCTTGGTCTCCACCAAGACTTAGGATGTTTGAGGAGGGGGTGATGAAGAGGTCAGATGAGGAACGCATTTTGAAGGTGGAACTAACAGGCCTCATGGTGGATTAGATATGGGATGTGAAGGAAAGAGAAAAGTCAAGGGTGACTGCACAGTTTGGGGACTGAGCCACTTACCGAGGTGAGGAACATTAAGAGACAGGCCAACAGGTGCGTAGGGAGGACGGAATTAAGAGTTCAATTTTAGAGAATTCCCTGGCAGCCCAGTGGTTAAGACTCTGTGCTTTCACAGCCGAGGACCCGGGTTCAATCCCTGGTTGGGAAACTAGGGTCCTGCAAGCCACTTGACAAAAAAAAAAAAAAAAGAAGAATTCAACTTTATCTTCTGTAACATCATGCATAATGCTGTATGATCTTATTTTTGATGAACCATAGTTTATTTAATCAGTCCCCTATTGCTCGTCATCTGGGTTGTTTTCAGAATTTCCTCTTATCTAAATTTTGCTATAGCAAAACTTTTTATATATCCATGATTATGATTATAGTCTTAGAAAGTCTTTCTAGAAGTTAAATTTCTGAGTCGAAGGATGGCTTAAGGATTTTGATACATACTGTCAAATTGTCCTTGGGGAAAATCACAACTAGTTACATTCTACCAGCAAAGTATGAGTGTGCCCCTTTCCTCACATCTTGTCAATGCTGACAATATTTTAGAAAAAGTTTACAATCTGACTAGCCATACATTTCACCATTTTAATTTGCACTTCCTCGATTACGAATGATGCCAAACATTTTTAACAGACTTGTGGACTATTTTTCTTTTGTGAATTATTTGCTCTTTGTCAGTTTTTAATTGGAATTCCACCTTTTCCTTATTTATTTGTAAGAACTATTTATACATCAGAGATATGAAAATTTGATTTGTTGTATACTTGCAAAGTCTTTTCCTAATTTGTCATTTGCTTTTAAATATAGTTTATGTTTAATTTCTTTAATAAACATGTTATACTTTTAGAGAAGTTGGTTCTACAGTGTCTTACATATTTTTAGAATTTCTACTGGATATGGGACATTTTTATTATATTTCTAATTTGTTACTTCTTGAGCAAGGTATTAATATATATTTATTTTCTGAGTATTATTTGATATCTCTTTTATATTATTTTCTTCTTCCGTAGGTTCTCTTTGGTTTGTGGTGAAGGCAATCATATCAATTGCAAATAATAATTTTCATTCTCCTTCCTTCTACAACCCCTCATTTTGTTTAATTGGCTAGAACCTCCTCCTCATTGTTAAAATAGCATCAAGATGGCCAACTGCTTACAGTCTTCCTGAACTTTAACAGGAAGAACCCTATTTTCCCACTATTACACGTGGTATAGACTACATAGGTCTACGTTACTGTTCTGTCATTCATTAAAGAAGTAGTCTTCTAAAAAAAGAGTTCAGGTTAGCTCCAGTGGAGGTGAAACACCTATTAGACATCCCAGTGGGGAATGTAGAGTAGGCAGTTGGTTATAAGAATCTGGAGTTCAAGGCAAAACCAGAGCTGGAACTAAGCATATGGAATTCCTCAGCACACAGAGGGAATTTATCGCCGTGAAACTCAGTGTGCTCACCCTGGAGTGAGTGTGGCTGGAAAAGAGGGCCCTCAGGACGGAGCTCTGGGGAACCCGGGCTGAAAGGATGATGAGATTACAAAGAGGAAGAGGATCCAGGAAGGGGACCGCAAAACTGGAAGAAAACCCAGACTGGTGTGTCCAGGAAGCCAAGAAAAGAAAAAGATTCACAGTGATCCCGGGGGCTTCCAGAGGACGCTTATAGGCAGCGGGTAAGGGAACTGAGACTCAGAGAGGCAGGGCCATGCTGTTGCAGGGCTCAGGCTGGTACCTCTTCCAGAAAAGGAGGCCCCTGAGTCTAGAACATGCTTCGCTCAGCACAGGGCAGACAGCACTGTGGCCACACACGGGCCCGGCCCCCTGCTCTGTGAAAAGAGCCCTTTGTAACTTCTTAAGAAGGAAACACCTCCATCAGGGGAGGAACACTATTCGCTTCCTGTTAGAACAGACTGACTCAGGATCAAGCTCGGTGCCAGCCCATGTCCACAGGGAGCAATGAAGGAAAGAGGGGGAAGGGGCAGGCTGCCTCGTGTTTGGGGGGACTGGCTTAGCAAGAAAGGCTCCGGAGAGCTTAGCTCATGGGCGGCTGCCGGCCGCAAACCCAGCCTCTCCCCATCAGAAACTCTCCTCTCCCCTCCATAGGTCTGTCCTCTTGAAGTCCTGAGAAGTGGCATAAAGGCAGCCAGTCTGTGCACTTAGTGGGTGGGTTAGTTTAACTCTTAGATGCCTACCAGCCCTTTTGGGGGAAGGTGAAGGCCAATTATTCTTTCACTCATTCAGCAGCTACTTGCCGAGTACCTACTTTGTGCTAGGCTTGTGGGACACAGTGGTCAAAAAGACAGACCTGTTTCCCATCTCCCCCTGAACTTAGAGTCTAGTGAGAGAAATTAAACAAACACAAACACCTCTATAATCACAAGTTCAATAGGCTAGTAAGGGAATGTTCCCAGGGACATATGATGGCAGCCCTGAGGGACGCCAGGCAGACTCCTGCCTCAGGATGTGCTAGAAACTGTAAAAGCAGGAGGGAGGGGGCAGGGGACAGGAACCTGACCCCTGTGCTTTTAGAAGCTAGCCAGTCAGTTATGCCAGGGCCAGGATGCTTTAGGTCCCCAAACCCTGATCAAATAGTGGAGCATGGAAAGGGGACAGTTGCTCCTGTCAGGAATGGAGAAGCTGCCTAGAGCTGCTGCTATGGAGGGTGTTGGCCCCTTGGGACAGCAGCCCGGGGCCCAGCAACCACTGCCACGAGGTGCCCAGGGTTCCTGAGGCAGAAACCACAATACTCACCATCATCAGCAAAAATGTGTGACTCTTTTGTTAAAAGAAGAGCAGAGGATCATATAGTAGTTCTATTTTTAAGTTTTTAAGGCACCTCCATACTGTTCTCCATAGTGGCTGCACCAATTTACATTCCCACCAACAGTGCACAGTGGTTCCCTTTTCTCCACATCCTCACTGACAAACACTTGTTATCTTTTGTCTTTTTGATAATAGCCACCTCGACAGGTGTAGGGTAACATCTCCTTGTGGTTTTTATTTGCATTTCCCTGATGATTAGAGATGCTGAACACCTGTTAGCCATTTGAATTTCTTCTTTTGAGAAGTGCCTATTTTCATATGTACTGAAGATATTTCAATAAGCTGTTAAGAAAAGGAGGGGAGAAAAGGGAATGTCTCTGCCTCTTGTGAAAGTCAAGGGAGACATTCCACATAGGCTTCTTCAGGGTTGTAACCATCTCTGCAGCTTAAGCATACTCAGCTAGTCAGCTCGGTCCGTACCCCACAGACACGCACCCCTGACGCCTCCGTACATGGCACACACACTCCTACAGAGAGGACAGTGAAAACAGTTAGGCTACCGCAATTCATTTATATGCTCTGGATTCAAGTGTTCTTTTATTTATTTTCTGGTTACTGCATATTAAGCTAAACTTTCCTTTGATGGTTGAAAATACCTTAGTCTCTTTTCTTACATAAATCTAAACACCGAAAGTTATTATATTGTTTGTGGACAAAAGAGGAAATCTAATCCTCAAGTCTTTTACTCTGAATTTCAGTTTTCACTGTGTTATGATTGTACCTACAGGATGTTGGAGTGAATGTATGGAAAAGATAAATAAAGACTTATTTGGATATAGGACATTATCGTTCCCTAGGTGTTTACACTACGTTACTTCATTTGATCCATGCAACTGTCCTGTGAATTAGGCAAAAAATATTTCACTTTTACAGATGAGGAAATTTACGTCCTGAGATGTTAAGTAACTTACTCAGAGGTCAGATCATTAATTTGTTTGTTTTTTCATCTTGACCACCATATTCCTCTGTACTAGTTTTAGGATTCTGGAATGGAAGTTATACATATTTTAAGCTAAATTCACAGTTGTCTTAATATTCATCTCTTCCTAAAATAATGGGCAGGAAATCTGTCTAACAAAGAACTCTAAATTTATTGTTTGTCTGGCTAATTAAATTTTACTGTGTTTTGTTTTAATCCTGTTAATGAAACTTTGCAAATAGCCGAGGAGATTTCCCCTAGAGTCCCAAATAAAACACAGATGGATCATATGCACATCCAGCTCAATTACATGGCAGTTCCAAACTCTTAATTTCAACCTTTACATTGGAATGAAAATTTTACTTTCTTTTCACCAGGTTTTTTTTTTTTTTCTTTTTAGGGCTAAGGAAAGGAGTAGGGGGTGGGGTGTATGGGAGCATCTTTGTCTCTTTGGACGATCAGCAGCGCCATCTACTGTCAATCAATAAAATAATGAAGCATTGCAACTAGTCAATGAAAATTAAGGCTTAATGAGGGAAAGACAATTTTATAACCCCAGTATTTAACCAGTAAAGATTTGTAAATACACATTTTTTATTTTAGATTATGATATCCTTAAGAAACTTACACAAAGAACCAGATAAAATGAAAATATACTGATTTATGTAATGCTTAAGAGGACTAACTTTGGAAGAGGATAAAATATGGTTTCAGCTAAACCACTTAGTAGATATGTGACTTCTCTTACCCTCAGTCTTTTCATCTGTAAAATATGAATAATTATAAGGTTATTTTGCTGATTAACTGATATATAAAATTTACTCCAAAGCTAGTAGAGCAAGGTAGCTCGTGTTATACGATATTTATTGAGCATATGCTTGGTATCAGACTATGCTAGAAACTTTCTTCACAGCAATACTGTGAGATGGAGAGATTCCAAGATAGTAGGTACCATGACCAAGATTACACAGCTAAGTAAGAGCCAAGTTTAAATCCAATGTTGCTTCTGGTTCCAAAGTTATTCTCATTCCTATTAACTCACAAAACTTGGCTCTGAATCCCCTACCAATATATCTGTGGTTGTTTGCTTTGGGGCCCTCAGTGAGACTCTGCTTTTCATGTATTGATATAGGTCCCATTGTTGTGGTCTGATGCAGTGTATAGATGTGCCGAATCTGCCTAACCATGTTGTGTGTGTGTGTGTGTGTGTGTGTGCGTGTGTGCGTGTGTGTGTGTGTGTATAAATTACTTCCTGAAAGTAAGTTCGGGAAGACTCTTAGAGAGTTTGATATGCAACGGATGAAAAGGATGATGAACCTACAGTTCCACGAGTCCTCAGAGCATCTTGTACAAACCTCTGTCACTATCATCTCACTGTGTTATTAATGGATTTTTAGAGGTGTCTTTCTCTCTGCAATAGAATTCCTCAAGGGCAGAACTCATGCTTGTTAATGAATGAATGGATGAATGAAAAATGATTACATATCATTTCTGCCAGGATGAAGAGGTGGATGGGGACCTTAAATTCTCTCCCACTCCAGCACATAGTAATTACTCATTTGAGATTTATTGACTTGAACTGAATCCGGTTGGCTAAAAATTGTCCTCAAGGTATTTCCTTACAGACAAATCACTTTAGAGTTGCTGTCCTTTCCTCTTTTTAATAACTAAATCCAAAGAGAATTTCTTTTAATTCGAATTTCTTCTGTAGGGAATGTGAGAAAATTTTACTGAGATTCAAAAATACCAATAATTAGAAACTGATAAAATACAAATCACAAAATTTCATTGTCAAAGTGGCATTTAAAACTAAAGGTGGGGCTTCCCTGGTGGCGCAGTGGTTGAGAGTCCGCCTGCCGATGCAGGGGACACGGGTTCGTGCCCCGGTCCGGGAAGATCCCACATGCCGCGGAGGGACTGGGCCCGTGAGCCATGGCCGCTGAGCCTGCGCGTCCGGAGCCTGTGCTCCGCAGTGCGGGAGGCCACAGCAGTGAGAGGCCCGCGTACCGCCAAAGAAAAAAAAAAAAAAAATATATATATATATATATATATATATATATATATATATATATATTTCCTGAGCGCCTACTGTGTGTTGGATAGTGTTCTAGGCTGTGTTGGTACAAGAATAAACAAAAAAGACAAAATCCTAAACTCATGAAGCTTCCATGGAAGTTGGGAGTGGAATGGCAGGCAAGGAATTTGACAAATAATCAAATGAAGTGCTATGGAGAAAAGCAGAGCAGGAGCACGAGGTCAGGGTGCCAGGAAGTGCTGGTCTAGATACAACAGGCACTGAGCGCATCACTGAGCAGTGATACTTGAGTAAAGAGCTGAGGAAGTCCTTTGAGGATTTCTGGGGGAGCATTCCAGACAAGAGGACAGGAACGATGAGGAGCCCTAAGATAGAAGTATGGTTGGCTCAGTAAACACCACAAGGTGTTCCTTCCCACACCTGAGCCCTTTGGTTTTCCCAGTGATGGCTTCCATGATCATATTGATTTAAGGTACATAAGGATTGGCCACATCTGTGTACGTAGATGTAACAACATCGTTGACAAACACTAGTCCTTGCAGTATGCCCCAAAGGTTATAAAGAAAACTAGTCAAGGTGAAGTTGTCTGCGGCAAAACTATTCCTGCTTTATAACTATTCAATTTTTCCATGCTATAAAGGGTTTCCAGGTGAGACCACAGGACCCTACCTAACATCTAATGTAGATGGAATGTGGGGTATTTGTAATAGAACACAGTGGAAAGCAACTCTGTTACTAGAGTATAGCACGATGCTCTAAATTCCATTTCAGCTCTGACGTCCGGTCCAGCTATGTTGTACAAAAGGAGAGAAGGGAAAATTCATTACCTGTACTAGGGGTTGAATGGTGCTTTGTGGGTTGACCTGGAGACCCAACAAACACTTCTAACTTTCTCTCTGCAGAAAAATGAGTTCTGGGTTTCAAATGCTACACTTACAGACGTTCCAAACACAGACCATTCACGAATTAAGGACTTCCTGTGTAGGGTCAGAGCGTCCCTGGTGGCAGCGAATAGGAAGAGATTAAAGAGCAAAGCCCAGAACTACTGTAGATGGAGCATGATGGGGGAAACACTAATCATGACAGAGAAGCCAGACAGATCCTCAGAGAGCTGAAAGCTGCAGCACTGCATGGCTAAAACATCAGGCAGGCAAACCACGGTTTCTAGACTACACTGCGAAGCCTTCTGTAGAAGCCAAATGATGACGCTCTGTAAAGAAAGAGACTGAAAAATGGTAGCATGTTTTCTTTTCACATGTTGCGGGTACATGCCCTTCTCCCTAGGCAGCCTGAGGCATCATCTGGCTCTAAGATTAAGATTGTTACGGCAGTAATGCAAATTGGAAAAAAATGATATGTGAATAATAGCTTTAGTTATTTAAAATAGGATTTTGCAGCAAAACACTAAGCTTGAAAAGTAGGCCTAATTCATAGTAAGAGAAACGGTTCCAAATCCTTTTTTTTTTCCTTCTTTCACATATGAAAGTCCATGCAGGACCGTTAAAGTCCATATAGGAAACTAAAAAAGAGGAGAGGAAAGTCTTTCTCTTTAGACCCAGGGAAGGCTAGGACAGAGAACAGAGAAAGAAGCTGGTTGGGTAGGTTAGACAACAAGCACCTTCATACTCCCTTGGGCAAAGAGGCACCAAGAAGTTTGCACCAGTGAATATGAATCAGCTCACTGCTCTATTCATCAAGGAAATTTTATTTAAAATCTTTTAAAAGTTGACTGAACTAACACATTGTGCTTAATGGTACTGTAAAAATGGAATGACATCAAGGTCAACATGTTTGATTCAAATCATTGTCTTTATTATGCGCTAATATAGATGCTGATCCGTGACAATAACGATGAGGTGTGATGGTTATTGAGGGGAAAATTTCCATCAAGTCAAGAACGTTCGACCTATGAAATAAACTCATCACTTTTCTGCGAATTAAGAAACCAGTTTAGTTACAGCTTTTGTAGATGTAAATTGGGCAGCCGGACTTGCTTATTTTTTTGATGTCCTCAATATTTTTAATGATCATAATACTTCCACGCAAGGAAGGCAGCATGTTCTTCAATGGTAGAGAAAATCAAAGGGCAAACACAAAAGTTAGAAGCTTGGAAGCACAGTTTCTACATATTGTGATGACACAGTTAACCACTGAGATAGGTGATGATCTTAATAGAGCACACTGGAGAAACGTTATCACCAAACACCTTATGCATCTGCACCCTAGAATGTTTTGAATTTTTCCATTGAAAGAAGATTCACACATGGCAAATGCATGGGTATGAAAGCCATTTCCTTCATTAAAAGATCACCTAGATATTCCACTGTAATGAGGAGGAAAATACTAGAATTTTTCCTTTCATTTTAAACTAAATTTTTTTAATGTTTAATATGTAAAATATTAGTAGAAGTTTCCATAATGCATAAATATACATATACTAGGAATGTAGGCTCCAACAGTTTTTGCTGATTGGGGTACACAATCAATGAAGTTTGAAGTCCACTGGATTAGAAGATAGAAATATCAGGATATTTTAGCTTGATGGAATTAAACATTTGATTTCTTTAATTCTCCCTTGTACTGATTCCTTCTGATTATGTCCTGCCATATATGTATGTCTATATGGAAAGAGAATGTTGATGATACGGACTTTGAATATTTCCAAACCTGTGGCCATGTTTTCTTATGCTGAAGTCCTAAAGTGGTTTCTGATTGTGATTTAGTTTGTCACGTAGCTTAACTACAGGGAACATGTGTAAATGGTCCAGCCCATTTTTCTTGTGGAGAACTGAGTAGCTGGCATTTTGGTGTTTCCTTAAGTCTCTTGCAGTTAGTCTCTCACCTGAGTTCATGTCCCAGGGTCTGAGCAGTCTGAGGCCTTCCTTGTGGGGATCCTGGAATGAGGTGTAGGAGCTATTCAGCAAGATCCTCCAGCCCCCAAGGGCCTTATTTTTTCCAGTGGTTTCCAAACTGTGTTCCGAGAGCCCTGCACTTCCACGGTGTTCTCCGTCCTACCCTACCCCCATTTCACAGTTCTGCGTTAGTCCATTTTATATTCAGCTTCTCCTAAGATTTGCTTCTGAGAAAAGTTAAAAAACTACTGCCTTACCCGACTGCCACCATTTGTAGCTGCTCTCAATGCTGAATTCTCTGGTTTCATCCACTTTAACCTGTAAACCCACAGGCCCATCTTTTCTGGGATGAGCATTTCTTTCCAGGCTCCATCTGTTGGCCTCCACACCTGTCCAGGTGCTCCAGGCTGTGCAGGCTCCTCCCCACTCTCAGCTCAGCGTTTCAGAGATTCCTGGGCCCCCGCCAGTGACACCTGTGTCCACTTCTGCCTATGGCCTCCTTAAACTCCAAAGCTCTCTGGTCCTCTGTAGCTCCTGTGGAATCTAGCCCCGTCTACACAGTAACTGCTTAATAAAAGTTTTCTTGATGTGAATTACTGATGAAGGAAAAGTAGAATGTGTTAGGAAATCAAATTCAAGGTGCCAGTGAAAAGACTTTAATAAAGGGTGAAATAAAGGGTTGTCCCAGAGTAATATCTGTTTTATGGTTGCCATAGAAACCAGGCCTCAGGCTTTGAAGCCCAGATGACTGAGGGCAATTGGCCAGAGAAAATGCAAGGAAGAAGCCATTCCGAGTAAAGAGGGACCTTGACCCAGTTACTCAATTTCCTTATCTATGAACCCAGGGGAACAGACTTGAAGGCATCTTAATCCCTGGGCTGGTATTCAGCCTATGTACCCCGTAAGTGCATTCCAGGTATTCATATATCTAAAAACTTTCGTACTATTTCATAGGTTGGTAAATAGCTGCTAGTCCATGTCCCCTAAGGGCTCCCCTCCAGCCCCCTCCTCCCTACCCTCACTGTCCAGACTCTCGCTGTCCCTCTCCATTCCCCAGGGATCTAGCAACTAAATGGCAAATGCCTGACCCAGCAGGGGACTTCCAGACCCAACCCAGCCCTGTGGCCTTTGTAAAATACTTCTGCGCCCACCCTAGTCAGGCCCCTGACAAATCTGGCAATTGAGCCCCCTGGAGTCCACAAAGGGAACATTGGTTAGACCCTCCTTGGAGGGTTTGGTTGGGTCAGAGAGAGGAAGATTTGCTTGGGCCTCTATGACCAACCCAGTCTGGCTGTCCAGATTGCATCTCATTCTATGCACTGGAAAGAAAGAAGAGACACAACCTACAGGGGTCAGCTTGGAGCCTGCAGCCCTGGAAAGGCGAACAGATCACTCCTGGACGATCCATAGCTCGGGGGGGCCTCCCTCCGTGAGGGCTGAGCTTAAGCTGCTTGCTCGGACCTACTCTGTTGACCCAGGCCACAGCCAATGTATCACAAACCCAAGGTTACTGCTGGAGATAAAGGAAAGATTTGTATGAAGCACAGAACTGGAGGAAGGGATTTGAGGGTCAAGTCCACAGAAGTGCACCTGAAGACTCAGAGAATTGCCTGGATCCATGTTTCCTTCCTTTCACATCCTGTGTGGTGTATTGATGGCTAAACCCTGGCTTGATATCTCAACATTGTAAAATGCTTTACAGTCTGCAAAGCAATTCAATATGCCCAATTGTATCTGATTCTCACAGCAGCCTTATGCTGGGTAGTAATTATTATTAGTCATTTTATAAACAAGGAAACCAAAGAAACTCAGAGAGGTTCGATAACCCGCCTGCAGCCCTTTTGAAGTCAGGCCCTCAGACTTTAATCCCAATGTTTCCTGTTACATCATGTTGCTTCTTAAAGTCCTTTGAATCAAGACAGTGCCTTCTTTTGTCTGACTTAGTAGGAAGCAGCCCAGTGAAGCTTAGCGATTTATGTTCATTTCTAAAGCAAGTAGGGGCGGCATGCTAGATTAGGTGAAGGTTGAAAGGAAGTATAAGACAGGGTCCCGGGAACTCGCTGCCTTGTCAGTAAAACAACACACGTATACGTGAAGCTCTTAAAGAAAAATATAAGAATCCATCTTATTTTTTGTCGTTAGAACTTACTGATTTCTCTACACAGGGAATATCAGATGAGTACAGTTCATTGCAACATTGCCTTTTCAATAGCAAGTGAAATAAATACAAAACCTAGCAGTAGAAATTTTCCTTTTTGGATGTGTTCCTATAAGCAAGGAGACAGAATAGCATGACAGATTTAGTTAATGAGAAGAAGGATTTCCCAGGATTGGAAAAGAATGCAGAAGAAGAGTAACCTCTTCTGATTGTAGTATTGGGAGAGGCACCTACTCTGATTGCAGCTCTAGGAAAGGCATAAAATTCAAGTAACGCACATTTGCTGAACCCGCTAAGGGAAAGAGTTAGTTATGAAGAAGCCTTTATACACCCTCACGTCTGTCCTCACCTGTCTGTCTGAGTTTCTCTATGTGGATTTTTCTCTGTGGAAAATGAGACTAAATAACTTTTCATGTAGTTTCATGATTTGATGATCATTTTACCTGCCATGTATATAAGGAGATGAAGATATTTTTATTCTTTCAGCAGCTGGCAGGTGAACTCCTCTTCAGAAGAGTCCCATCCTTGTTGGGGAAATACTCAGTAGGGCCTCTCCGAGCAGGTTAGCCTCAGGGAGGGAGTGGGTGGCGGATGTCACCAAGGCCACGTGGGAAGGGCACACAGTGCCAGGGGGTGGGATTGTCTGCTCCCTAGGGAAGGATGGAGGTGGAGTTAGAAGGTGGAAGAGGGGAGGAGGGGAGATGGCAGGATATGGAGTGGTGTCATAGGACCCCTTAGGACCCTCCCGTGATGTCATTAACTTCGAGAGATGATTGAGGAGAGTGACCAGTTCCAGAAAACTCCAAGGGCCTGAGTGTCCAGGTTGAGGGAAGGCAAAACAGAGAAACATTCATGAATGCAGGAGCTTAGCCAAGTTCCATTAGAAAGCTTCCTAAATCCCCAAAGGGCAAGGAGGTCTTAGCTGACATCTGGGCTCCAGAGTTAATGACTTTAAGACATTTTTTATATCTGAGTCAATACAAATTGCTTGCTTTATCAGTTTTTAGATTTCCGGGGGGAGGTTGTACCAGGTATCTTTTCGGTCCTCCTCAACTCAAGACACCATGATGCCTCTTATGTTCTAAATTACAGTTTCTGAAAATCTGGTCTTTGAAAGCCCTCTAGGTGGTCTGTGGTTGCCCAAATGCAATGAGTAGGGTTTTTTTAAAGAGTATTTTCTGCTAGAGATTTGAATTCTCCATAAAAGGGTACAGAAATAGATATCTGAAAATTATAACCACAGAGATGGTCATATGCTAGGCAAACACTTCAAATGGGGTGTGTGTGTGTGTGTGTGTGTGTGTGTGTGTGTATGTATGTTCTGTGGTCGCAAGCAGAAGCTTTGAGATAGGTGGTCCAAGGGATTCCTTCCGTGTGGTTTACGGTTGAAAAATCTCATTTGGGATGAAATTAAGCCAAACACTTTCAAGACAGTAAGAAATCAAACCACTTTGTTTGAAAATCTTTAAAACTGATATTTCAACTGAGAAGATATCTTGACCCTAAACATTTGCAATTTCATTTCTGACCATAATGGAGGGTATCTTGGCCACATCACACTCACATTCAATTTTATTTCTAGTAGTGTAAATAACTACTCAGCTTTGAAGTACAGTGCTGAGTCATATTTTTAGGGGATGGTTTGGGAAGAGATTGACTAGGAAATCCATTCTTAGAGAGGGTCTTTTGAAAATCTTCATTAATTTTTGATCATTGTACTTATTTTCTAACTTCAATATTAAAAAAATGCTGTTCTGTCCTTTCGTTCAAAACCGTGACTAGAGTGCAGATCATTCAGGTAGCAAGAATTTGGTGGCAGCATAGTTTTATTTAATTTCCCCAAATCATAAAAGCAGTCTAGGACGATAAAAGAAAAACACTGAGGACATCTTCAACAAAGCTAGGTGAAAAGGAATTCCCACAACTTCAGAGTATGGGTGGGTGTGTCAAACTATGAGACAGCAGCAGGGCCTGAGAGAGAAAGGGAAGTCCAGAAAGATCTTATGATGAGGGGATTCATAAATTACCAGCACAACGCACCCCTGAAAGGAGAGGGTCATACATTATGTGAGAACCTAGGTGAGCAAACTGAAAAACCTCCGGTGAGAAAGACTCGCTGTTTGGTGGGGGAAGGTGGCCGGACTGTGCTGTTGTGGTAGCTGAATCACAACCCCCCGAACATATCAGGTTCCAATCCCTGGAACCTGTGACTATGCTTCCTTACATGGCAAGGAGTCTTAGCAGATGCGATTAAGGGCCAATGAGGACATTATCCTGGCTTATCCAGGTGGGCCTAAGATAATCACCCCCCTCATAAGAGGGAGGCAGGAGGATCAGAATCAGAAAGGAGATGTGGCAACAGAAGCAGAGGTTGGAGCCGTGTGCTTTAAAGAGGGAGGAAGGGGCCATAAGCCAAGAAGGCAGGCCGCCTCGAGACTCTGGAAAAGCCAAGGAACCGTATTCTCCCTGAGAGTCTCCAGAGGGAGTCAGGTACTGCTGATACCTTGCTTTTAGCCAAGTGAAATCCATTTTGGACTTCTGGCCTCCAAAATGGCGAGCTAATAAATTTGCATTGTTTTAAGCCCGGGAGGTTGTGGCGATTTGCTAGAGTGGTAATAGGAAACCAGTACAGATAGAAACTACATTTCCCAGAATCCCCTTTACTATAAGTCCTGGTTAGAGTTGACCAAGAGATGAACTTAGACAAGATGTGGGATGCAGGAATGAGTGAAGCAGGAGCCATTCCTCTCTGCGGGTCTTTGTGATGAGATGAGGTGCCCTGTAGGGTCCTCGCTCTCCTCTGTTCCACGTCTGGCTCTTCTTCCACACTGCAGGCCCCGCTGGTCCATAGCGGCTCCAGGCCTCCCATCAGATGCTTGGCTGTGAGCTCACAGAGGCTATAGCTACACTAAGGCAAGAGCTTACTATAGACCCCTCCTCGAGTTCCCCTCGATAGCCTACCTCAGTGCTGGACACTTGGCTTCTCAGATTCCACTGCCTTCGTCAACCTGTCCTCTAATGCCAGAGCCTCGAGAAGATTACTTACACAATGTTGGAGTGTCTCAAAGTGATTATAACCATTTACTTTGCAATGAGTGGAAGTTTCTATCGTCCCAAAACTTCACAACACTTGTCATTAGCAGGTTCCTAAACGTTGACCGATCTGTAAGCTATGTGCGGACATAACCCTGTGGCCTTAATTTGCATTTCCCTGTTAACTAATGAGGTTGGACATTTTTTAATATTTATAGTGTCCTTCTGGATTTGCTTGCTTGTAAAGTGCATGTGCCGTTCGCATCGTTTTCTCCTAGGTTATCAGCCTTTTTCTTATTGATTCATGGTTCTTTATATGCTCTGGACATTTGTCATTCGTCAGTTATATGTATTGCAATAACCTTGTCCCAGTTTGTGGCTTGTCTTTTCACTGTCTTTTAAAAAATTCCTAATTTTGATGTGATCAAATTGTAACAGTCTTTTTTTTTTTTTTTTTTTTTATGGTGAGTGCTTATTGTGTATACGTTAAAACCCAGCAATTCTACTCCTGGATATATGTCCTAGAAAAACCCGTGCAAAATTCTCCAGGTGTAGAAATATTCATAGCAGCATTGTTCTTAAAAGAAAAAAAAACCCCAAACCTAGATGCTCCCTAAATGTCCATCAAGAAAGGAGATAAATCCATGTAGGCGTATCCATACAAGGTAATGAACTATAAACACACACATTCACATGTATTTATTTCACAAACATACTGTTAATGGAAAAAATAATCATTATTAAAATTCAAAATCAGCCCAAGTTTAAAAAGTACATTATTTGGGGATAAAAACAGAGGTGTTAAGCTTTAAAGAAAAGGAAGGGGGCCATTCTCACAAACCTCAGGATTAAGGTTACCTCTGGGGAGAAGAGGAAACATGAGATGAGAGGGGCACACAGTGCTGGGGCGTCTAAAGTTCTTTTTATTCCAAGAAATATTCCCATAGCTTTTTGCTTTATTATCTTCTTTGAAATGAGAATATGCTTTATATACTCGTTGTTATGTGATTCATTTTTCCAATAAAATATTTTAACAGATATTACTCTCTTAACAATAGTATCTGTCATTTGGTTTAAGGGAGCTGAATAGAAGATTCTGCATATTTTAGGGGAGCAGATCCCAAAAGCCAGCTGTGGAGCTGTTGCATCAGAATCACGTAGGCCGTGTGTTAAAGCTATAGGCTGCCAGCCCCCACCCAGGCTACAGAATCACAATGTCCAGGGTGTGGCTGACGATCAGTGTCATTTTGACCAGGTAATTTTGTACCGAGGTATGTTGGGCCACCACAGAGCACTTAGTCCTCGGCAATGATCTCAGGGCATTTGTGGCTCCCTACCGCCCTCTCATGGCCAGTTTTTCCACCCAAACTGAGCTGAGTAAGCCAGCCAAAAAGAACAAGGGAGCAGATTCTGCCCTGGATCAGTGGTCTGTCCCGGGTTGCTGGTGGCTCTGAGGACTTTGCATGGTTGGGCTAGATGCCAAGACATGGCACCTAGAACCCACTAGCTTGTCTGGTATTTCTGTTGAAGTCCTAAGTGCTCTCTTCCGGCTTACTTTCCTGAAACTTATCTGTGCTCCTTCTGACAGAGATGATCTCAGAGACCCACAGACCCTCTCCTATCTGCTCCAGACCCTCCTGCCCACAGAGATGCTCTAACTCTGGATCCTGCCTCCCTATCTGGACCCACCATTCTCACACCCCTGCCTTATGTTACCTGGTCTCCTTTTCTGCCTGAACAAGCATCTGTGGTCTAACTAGACCCCTGGTCCTGTGCTCTCCTGCAGGATCCTCTCCTGCCCGTGACTTCCACAAGACCAGGGCTGTAAAGAAGCTAAGCCCCAAAGCCACAGAGGACCGCAGCCCTGAGGCAGATGAAGGCTCTGAGGCTTCATTGAACATGCTCAGTGCCTGCAGCTTCTCCCACCTCCAACTTCCTTCCTCCTCCTTTTTCTGTCTTCCTTCCTCAAATAGTCAGAGTTTCTGATTCCTCACATTGAGCTTGTAATGGCCAGGTTGGTGCAGAAAAAAATCATGGAATTGGTGTACTCAAAGGAGGATCCTGGACCAGACCCCAGGGGCATATTTTAAGTGTGTGGAATTCCCACTTATTTTGCCCCACCTGTATCTCCAGCTCAGACCCTGTAAGAATCCTGAAGTTAGACCCTGTTATTGCGCACGGCCACTGACCTCTCTTGAGTGACTAAGTCCCTGCTTCCTCTTCAGGAGGTCATAACCTGCCCAGCAGAAGGAAGTGAAGTATGATGATTAAAAATGTGCATTTAGAATAAGAATTGGATTTGGAATCTCTGCTTGCTTATATGCTGGGTGGTCTTGGGACATTCTTTTAATGTCTCTAAACCTCAATTTCCTCATCTGTAAAATGGGGTTAACAATATGTAACTCAAGGTATGTTGTGATTGTGAAACGAGACAGAGCATGAAAAAAAAATCACTTCTGTAACACATTCAACAGAAGAGCTTAATAACTAGTATTTGCTATTATTTATTATGAAGTCTAGACCTTTTAGGGCTCAAAGGGCTGTATCTTTGGGGTGGAGTTACTCAGACCCCTGGGCAGCAACTGTTGCACAAAGGCTCTTTTCTAAGCAGCCGGCTCCCCAGGAACTCTCTAGAGAATGCTCCAGCTTGACTCCATTCTGACCGTCTCCAAATGCCATCATGACTCTGGCCCAGCAGCTGCAATCTTCAAGCAGGGATCACACCTGTCAGTCAAGTCAGCCAAGACCCCTGCTTAGTCTACTCCCCTTCTGCCCTGCTCCCCCTCCTCCCTGCCCTTCCTCTCACACTTTCATGAGATACTGTCTTATCCACATCCATCTACTGTCACTCAAAGTCTGGGAGTTGAGGCTCCCTGGTTCAGAGACCACTGTTTTCTGATAAGGTGTCACGTAGCCACAAGCTTCAAATGTAATGGTTGAATCCCTGAAAGAAACTCTTCAGAGTGCCCCAGGAAAGCAAAACAAAACAAACAAACAAAAAACAAGAAACATGTGACGGGCTTGATATCATTCTGCTGTGAAGCCCTCTATGCACGTGTTGTGCACCCCACCCCCTTCCAGGCCTCTGCTCCTACCCTCAGCGCTGACTTGCCTCTTAGTTCTGCCCTCCCTAGTCAAGTCTCGGTGGTGGGCAGCACGGACCACTCCTTGGGTTACCTCCTGCTTGAAGGCATCAGCTCCAGGGCTGTCGCAATGGTTCATTCCTAGGGACTACAGGCGGACAAAGCAACCTTTGCCTGACTCATTGGGGACGTTCCCTTAAGTCATCCCTCTGTTCTCTAGGACATAGAGCCTGGAGAGTTATTGATAGTACTGTGAGCACACTCACCTTGCATTTAACCATAAAACAAACTCTTTATTCACACTTGGACATTGGAGAAAATGAAAACCTCACAGTAACCATAAAACCTGAGTTATGAGCCCAACTCTGCATTCATTGGCTATGTGACCTGGCTAAGAATTATTGTCCCCCTTCTGGATTCCTCATCTGCCGATGAGAGGGCTGGGCTGGATGGTCTAAGAGGCCTCTTCCAGCTCTGATGGGTCAAAACCAGGTTCACGAGTGTACAGGAAAGTCACGTGAGGTCTTTCTACAGCAGCGCCCTTCTGAGAAGTTCCAGTCATTCAGCGAACATGTCTGTCTGCTTTATTGCTCAGTGAACGTCAAGGATAAGTGCTTGACTCACTATGACAAAAATCCTGTAAGGTGACTTACTTGAGGTCACAAAGTAAATCAATTTCAGAGGCCAAAACAGCGGCCCAAGTCCGCCTCCCAGGTTTATTCCATCAAGGCAGACCAAGGCTAAAAACATCCCAGCCACCACCACCCGTAGAAAAATTCCTGATAGATTGATATCCATGAGAAACTTCTTTTTAACTTAAATTTTTACTTGCAAAACGGTGTGTATCGAAACATGTAGATTGTCATCATTCAAAACTCTTCCTTTAAACCGCATGAAACATTTAAAAATTGTGGCGAAACTACATCAGTCATCTTTTTCTTTCCATTTTTTTTTTTTAAACGAGAAATTCGGTTTCATTCCACAGCCCCCATGCCACTCAGGGCCCGCAGCACTGATTCAGCGTGGCGGTACTTAGCATCTCACAGCTCTTCATTTCAGAAGCTGAATGCTTTATACGTGAAGCTTATTGGCACAGAAACCCACACAGGTTCAGCTCTGAGTATTGAATCCCCGAAGACTAGTCAGGCTCCCGGGAGGAGAAACACTGAAAGCAAACATTTTTTTCCCAAGGCAACATCTTATCTCTGACTTTGTTCCCTTATCTAAGAAAAGAGGACTGAATTCTTCCTGCTTTCCCAGAGCAGTTCTTGTATGTGTGAAGCAATGCTTATTTCTTATTTTCCTCTATCATAATCGCAACTTTCATGCAAATTTTCAAAAGGAAATTAGAGATTTTATAGAATCTCATGGTCAGGAAGTCTCTTTTTAGATAGTGATGCTTAATTGTGTCACCATTATTTTTTATGAATAGGCCAGTTTGTCTCAGAAAGTTCTGCTACCCCACCCAGGTAGGAAAGCAGGTAAGAGTTCCTGAAACCCCTAGGGATGGAGTAGGAGGAGGGAGCTGAGTGCTGAGAGGGCCAGAGACCGGAAAAATCTCATCATCTCTGATCGGGCCACAAAAGAAACAAAATGCCGGACCTCGAAACTAAAGGCCATGGGAATAACCAGAGACACCAGCAGCTGAAGCCAGAGCATGAAACCAGAGAGAGAAAGTGAATGGGGATGGGAAGAATCCCAGACTTAAAATCTAGAAGTAACTGAGTTACCTTGAGTAGGCAATTTTGATTTCTTCCATTGCATTGCTAGCCAGGATTAAGGGATTAAGGATTCTTGACCCTCTATATTATTTAGGTCTCTGTTAATGATGTTTCTGGCAATGTAATATGTTGCTGGAACACATCCTCCTTTTTAATACAGGCATTCATTACTCCTTGAAGTGAAAGTGTATTAGCAGGAGAGCTAGCTCAGGCTCACGATCAGCATTCTATTTTCCGAAGGCAGTTAATGAGCTAGAATTACTCTCAGAAGATAGGAAATACCTGAGACTGAACTATTCTGATTTGAAGGCAGGTTTAGAAATCAGACTCACTTTTATTGACACATCTGAGGGAAGATACCAAATCTGTTAATGAGGTAATTTTGTTTTCTTACCCACAAGGCTCCCTGAACAATAGCCATTCCCCTCCCTGTTCTTGCCATTTGAAAGAGCCTGCCTCCCACAACAGAGGTGCAAATAACAGTTACTAATTTTTCTAAAATAGCTCCCTTTCAGCTATGGCACAGGGATGATAAGTTAAGGCCATTGAGATATAAGGAACATCTAGGGAAATCTTTTTCACTCACAGAAGTAAAGTGATGCATGAGGAGAGCCTCCATCTTCTCTCCTGCCTTTGGAGGCAGTTGTGAGAGGACATGATTCCTAGAGATGTGGCAGCCGTCTTGCAACCATGAGGATACAAGCCTAGGATGAAAGTCAATATGCTGTGGGTAGCAGCATGGAAATATGGAAAGTGTCTGGGCTCCTAATGATAGTGTTAGGGTGCTGAATCAGTCTAACCTCCAGACTTTTCAAGATGTGAGATAATAAAAATCTTGAGTGTTTAAGGCACTTCATGTTGGTTTTCCGTTACTTGCAGCCAGAGATGTTCAAGCAATACATTAAAAGTCATGGCAGAACTAAGTCCTATAAGCTCTGAAGATGGAGTAAAAATGTTTTAGTTTGTGTTCTAATTTTCCTGCTGTGATTCTTTGGATCTAGAAAAATTGGACAGGGAAAATCAGGCAGATGAGAATCCAGACACTATGATTAGATATTCATTACAATTATTTTAAACATTTAAAGATAAAAAATAAATTTTAGATTACATTTAATGATTCCTAATGTTTTAACTTTCTAGTTTTAAAGACTATATTTCCCCTTTTTTTGCAAAAACCATACTCCCCGGGCCCAATTTCTTTCCTTACAGCTTAATTGCATCTACCTTCTATAACACCCTCAAGACAATATTCCTGAGAGCTCTCATCTTTAAAGGTGCTCACCACCTGGTTACTATGTTTTCCTGTTCTTTTTCTTCTTGCCCACTTCTTCCATCCTGCTGAAGGCATCTCAAACCATAGGCTTTTACATAAACCACAGAATACATAAGAATTCTTATTTCAGAAGGAAATCTTGCCTGAGTTTGCAACAATCGTCAGTGCATATGAAGATATTCTTAGAATCCATAGTGTATGAAAATCGAGCATTTAAATTGCACCTAAAAATTAGGATACGTGATTGAAGAGACAATGATATTGCTTAAAAACTCTTCAGTGCAAGAGATTTCTCAATAATTGCATTAATATGTTATCGTATGACATGAAACATTAAGATAGTATTGTACCAAGACAAGGGAGAGACTGAGAAAACAGCCAATACATACAGTAGCAATTTAGATCCCCTTCTGTGTATTGCAGAGTTCCACTTCTGGATCTGGGTTACACACTCCACCTGCCACTTGGTCAGAGTGGCAGACCCCGTTGGCTGATTAACCCAAAACCACTCACAATCTCCTTCACTCTTCCATTCTTCCACTCTGGAGGTCAGAAAATCCCCTTTCCTGGCTTTTCTTTCAACTAGAAATGTCTATGTGTTCCATTTCCAGCCTCAATGAGTTACAAGCAAAAGTTTCATGAGGATTTCTGAGACAGCTTTTCTTTCCTGATAACTGGCACCATGTCTCTCTCTCCTTTCTTCCCACCTTGGGCAAGTCAAGCATTAGGACCAAGAGCCAATGTTGTGGATGATCGCGCAGAAGATAGAGTCTGGCCTTTGATGGCATCATTGACTGGTGAATCAATGCCAGCAACCACTTGCTTTTTTTTTTTTTTTAAAGCTACTGTTAGTTGGATTATTTTATTATTGTTACCTGTGGTTAAAAGCATTCCTGAGTGATATGTATTTTCCACTTTTCTCCTTCAGGCAAAAATTCTCAGAGCTTATTACATTTATAGCATGTGGCCAAAAAAACCCACAAAATATCAAATACATTCTTTGCTACCACCCTTATTCACCCCCTCCCTTCTAGTATCACCATCCTTTATCTAGAGATTTACAGCTGCTAATGGTGAGCATGTGACTTTCACCAGTGAAATTTCCTACATATGCAGAATTCAAAGGTGGAAGAAAAAAAAAAAAGGTGGAAGAACAAGTACTCTACCCACTGAACTTAGAAGCAGTAAGTCCCACAGGTTGGGAAAACACATCATTATCTGAATTTCAGGACTCTGCCAGACCTGGTATGAGTCTTCCCAGCCACGCCCAAATCCCAGCACACTTCCTCTCCATGTCACCTGTTACTTCCCCTGTCCACACCACCATCGCCTCTCCACTGGATGAACTGAAACCCCTCCCAGCTGGACTCTCTGCTTCTACATTTGTCCTCTACTCCATGCTCAGAGTATCCAGACCAATTCTTTAAAAATGAAAACCAGATCCTTGCACCCTCCTTCTTCCCATTATACTTAGAATGAAAGCCAAACTTCTTATATGGTCTCTAGCATGTGGTCCCTGCCTATACCTCCAGTCCCATCCTGTACCACTGTCTCTCCATCACTGTGGTGCAGCTACACCAGCCTTCTACTTGTGCATCTAACATGCCAAGCTCATCCCCAGCTAAACGCCTTTGCCCAGCTGTTCCCTCTGTTTATATTGTCCTTCACTTGGGTCTCTGCTTGGAGCCTTCCTCCTCATAAGGTTTTCTCTGACCATCCAGTCTAAGCCTGCCCCTCTGTCACATTGCCCTATTTCAGCTTACCATAGCCATTAGCTCTGCCAGCATATTTTAGAGTTGCTGGTTTGTCTGTCGTGTCTCCCTGTGAGAATGTCATTGCCCTGAGTCACCCCGTGTGTCTTGCCAGACTCCAGAACCTTGCCAGGTACATAGTAGGTGCACGGTGGACCCTTGGATGTAGCGTAGGTTATAAACAGACAGCCTCAGTTCATAGACTTGTAGCAAAATCTTTTAAGTCACATGAACATGGCTTTTTCCTTTCAAGACCCCCAAAGGCATCTATGGAATATGTTTATATAAAGTCTTCAGAAGAAATCAGGAAATGGTTTCCATGAACAGGATCCAGTACTAAGTGACTCTAGATGTAAAGACAAATTTAAACAGGTGCTAAATGATGTGATTTCAGGGGTTATGCCACAGCCTCCTACCCCTAAAATTCACCTCGGGCAGAATTCCCCAACCTCAGCACTGTGACGCTCGGAAATGATAATTCTTTGTTCTGGAGAGCCGTCTTGAGCATTGAAAGAAGTTTGGCAGCTTCCCTGTCCGGTGCCTCCTGGATGTTAATAGCTTCTCCCCAGGCATAACAACCAAAGTGTCTCCAGAAATGGCCAAATTTTGCCTGGGGGTCAAAATTGTCACTGGGTTGAGAATCACTAGGGCTTATTGAGGTGAAAAGCCCATGGTCAGGGCTAATTACGTTATTCCTGCACTGGTTCTGTGCTGTTGTATCCATTTTATAGTAAACGTTAATAATTGGTAGAGATGGTCTAATTTCATTATTATTGTTCAGGTTTTTTTTTTTTGATTGTTCATACATTTTGTTCTTCCAGTTGAACATTAAAATAATTTTGTAAAATACTCCAGAATGGCCTGTTTTGAGTTGAAATTTTGTGGATTAAAGTGAGGAAACATAACATCCGTAAAATAGTAAATCTTTATGTCCAGGAATATAGAATGGCTTTTCATTTACTCCAGCCTATTTTTATGTCTCTCACTAGGGCTTTCACCTTTTCTTCATGTGGGTGCTGCTCATTTACCATTACTGCAATAAAGTACCGTGACATCGTGGCTATAAGCAGGGGCTCTGGACTCACACTGCTTGGTTCAAATATCAGCTCGAGCACTTCCCAGCCATGTGACCTTGTACAAACTGCATAACCTCTAATCACGGCAGTTTTCTCATCTGTAAAATGGGGATAATAGAACTTACATCACAGGTTTGGTATGAGGATTAACAAGAATTTGTTTATAACATGGAAAACACTTAGAAGAGTGTCTGGTTTATTGTAACCAGTGTTATTGTAACAAAGAAAATCTTGCACAACCATAAGAAAAGGCTAACAACTGATAGAAAAACTGCTGGTAAGCATTTAAAACTGAATATTATTTGGAGGACAATTAGGCAATATTGATCACAATTTTAAACATTTATCCCTTTGACCCAAGAATTCCAGTATGAAAAAATTTTACCTACCTATTGATATTTAAAGAATTTAATAATTTAACTGTCAATGCTCTCCAGCCAAAAGACCACCAGGAGCACACCTGGGGTTGATGGTGAGGTGTCTTGAAAGAGGTTATTAGAATGAACATACAGGATTTGGGTTTGGGTTGGGTAATTTTCGGGAGGGTATAAGGAATGCTCTAGAGTGTGCATTGTCAGAAAGAGGGAGCAATTCTAGGAGGGGTATCTTAATAAATCTCACACACAAGGAGGGCAAACTAGAGGTAAGGTAAAACTGTAACTAGTAAAGAATTAGCAGTTACTCATTTAGCAAGAGAGACGTGTGTTTGGCATTTTGTGTTGCAGTGTCTTATTCTGAGTTAGATGTTCCGTGAGATGTTTATGTCCAACAAGAGAAGGCTCTATCCTCTCAGTACCATCCTCTTCGTGCCTTGCTTCCAATTCTAGTTCCGCTCCTGATATGGGTTTCTCTGTTTGCAGTGCTTTTATGTGGCTTTTGCATAGTACCATGACAGATCAAATAAAAGACTTACTATCATGGATATTTAGATATTGTAAACATATAATACGTGTGGACAGAGTATGTGGCCTCTGTACTATTGTTTGGTGATCCCATCTCCACCTAGATTTTCATTCTTTACATTTTGCTTTTCCTACAACAACTCTTAATGAATTTATCCCCTGTGTGATTTTCTTCAATGATCTAATTGATGATTGAGGAAACCCAGTCTAATAAAACTGTAGTGTTCAGGATAATCAAAAAGTACTGAGAGGCACATTCCCTTTGAGTTGGAATCATGAGAATGGTTTCTCAGCGATTCATGTGGTGAATGTGAGCCTGCCTTATCTTTTCTGGTTATCACAAAAGTTCAAAAGCTGCCGAACTTTATCACTCTTTTATTCCTGAGATATACTTCAAAAGGCCCTCCTTTTTGTGAGAACTGTTGTTAGAAATTGAGGCCATGTTTTGAAAAGTAAATTTCCAATTGCTCCAGTGTTTTGAACCTGCAAACTTACATCATCCTTGTCAGTTATCCCAAGCTTTCATTTGAAAGTGTAAGTGCTTGCTCTATCTGGGTAAAGTGCAACAGATTTTCCCCCAAGCTGTGCTAATAATGGTCACAAGCATACCCACCCCCAACAAGGCCTCTGACTTTATATGTAGAACCCTAGAAATACTCCTTTAGATGTCACCTACGTGACCTCCCTAAATCCCTTCTAATTTTAAGTCTATGAATTTACAAACACACTACAGAACCTTATAACAAAGATCTAACAAGTTGTGATTGCCACAAAAGCACTGGACTGGAAATAATCTTAAGGAAACTGGAAATCAGTGCTAGATGAAGATAATGAACATGATTTGTCATCTTTAAGGTCAAGACTTGGAAGACATTTCATAAAAGAAAACTATGAAACAGCATCCAGTATTTTGCTAGTCAGTAATAAAGGGTAGCATTTCTTTTTTAACATCTTTATTGGAGTATAATTACTTAACAATGGTGTGTTAGTTTCTGCTGTATAACAAAGTGAATCAGTTATACATATACATATATCCCCATATTCCCTCCCTCTTGGGTCTCCCTCCCACTCTCCCCATCCCACTCCTCTAGGTGGTCACAAAGCACCGAGCTGATCTCCCTGTGCTATGAGGCTGCTTCCCACTAGCTATCTGTTTTACATTTGGTAGTGTATATATGTCCATGCCACTCTCACACTTCGTCCCAGCTTAAGGGGTAGCATTTTTATTCTTTAATATTTTAAAGTTTTCTTTCCCTATAAGTAAAATAAGTAATGCACAAGGGGGAAACTTCAGTGAACTTATTATTATTTTGTGTATTAAACATAAACTAACACTGCCTTACCCCTTCTGCACACTCATTGTCTGAGCCTACACTAGCTCTCACTGCCCAGCCAACACACAGCAGAAATGCACACTAGCAACTAGGCTTCAGCAGGACAGGCAAGAAAGAGCCCTCCATCATAAGTGAGGAGCACTGAGCTTTTTTTAAAAAAAATTTAATTAATTAATTAATTTATTTATTTTCTGTGTTGGGTGCTTGTTGCTGCGCGCAGGCTTTCTCTAGTTGTGGCGAGTGGGGGCTACTCTTCCTTACGGTGCGCGGGCTTCTCATTGCAGTGGCTTCTCTTGTGGAGCACGGGCTCTAGGCGCATGGCCTGCAGTAGTTGTGGCACGTGGGCTCAGTAGTTGTGGCTCACGGGCTCTAGAGCGCAGGCTCAGTAGTTGTGGCGCACGGGCTTAGTTGCTCCGTGGCATGTGGGATCTTCCCAGACCAGGGCTCGAACCCGTGTCCCCTGCATTGGCAGGCAGATTCCTAACCACTGCGCCACTAGGAAAGTCCAGAGCTCTGAGTTTCTATTTACTGTGTGACTTAGTTGCTGAGAGCCTGTTTCCTCATCTGCGAGGTAAAAATGAAAATCCATGCTCTGTCCATCTCAGAGGTTGGGGTGACAATAACACAAACACGTGGAAGCACTTTGAATGCTCCCAAGTGCCCCATGATTGCAAAGTGTTATGTGTCTGATAAAAGGAGGCAGAAAGCATTCTCATACCTCTTGCATGAAATCTTTGATTGTGTTCACTGGTTATCCATATCCTGAGAATTAGGTGGTGGGAGCAAAGGAATTTGGCGAGCAGAAAATGACTGTGATACAAATGATTAACCTGGATGACAGCACTAAACCCGTTGGCCAAGAACGAAAGAGCAGGTGCTGCTCATGTGATCATTGCCTCATCTCATCTCTTGAAGGCTTGCTAGGACACGTGAGCTGAGAGCTGCCAAACAGGCCCCAGGGCCAGGGGTGCACCTGTCAGAAGACACTATAAAAGCTGGCCCATTTCCTCTCGTGTTGAAAGAAAGGGAACTATTTTCTTCTCGCTCTCTCTCTCTCTCTCTCTCAGGAGTAATAGCAAGGAAAACCCCCAATGAAGTACTCAGTTTCCAAAACCAGAATTTCATTTGGTTCCTTTCCACATGATCTTTGAACCCCTTTTTGCATAAAAGACCAAAAGTGAATAAAAACCAGATTCAGCAGTTGTGCCTTTAGAATAAGGCTGTTTGATGTCATTGTTACTTTAGAAATTTGGCTACATGCGATGTTTCTCAAAGGGTGGTTCATGCAACATCAACTCAGGATGATATTTTGAAATGCAAATTCCTGGACCCCATCTCAGAACTAAGAATCTGAAGGTTTGGTGGTCAGAGAATCTACTTTAATCAGCAAGCAACCCAGTTGCTTTACATGCACATAAATATCCCAATCTTTCAGTTTGTCTTTTTTTTTTTTTTCATTACCCAGCTTGGTTTTTATTAAAGCACCATAGCTTTAATTAAGTGTATAGTCTGGAATCACAGAACATGGAATCAAATTTTTAATGTACCATTTCTAGATATGTGATTTTAATTTATAAGAGCCTCTGTTTATTCCTTGCCTAAATGAATATAGAATTAATACCTACTAATGTCTTTTTAATTATAAATGCTATCTAGAAGATTTAGTGGGCCTTGCAAAGCAGAAACCAGTGACACTAAAACATTTTAAAGTGTACATATATTTTGAAAGAATTCCAAAACCTGGATAGTACAATTCTGATGAGAAAAGCCATTTGATAAACAGAGCTGGCTTTAGGCAAGATTTAGGTATCTGAGGTGAAGTCAAAAGTTTCTTTTTAATTTCAGAAATTTCATTTCTCCTTTTTCAGCTTCTCTACAATTCCATGTTCCATGGCCAATGGGACTTTCTCTCTTTAAGCTACCTTACTTGGAATTAGACAATTAAAATAAGTTTTTTAAGCAATCACATAGGCTGGTCACATATGTGCAAACTTGCCAACGCTTCTGGTTGAAAAGTGAAAAATTCAGACGCCTAGATATTTTCACTTATCCATCAATCTATTTATTCATACAAGATCTATATTACTGAACATCAAGTACTGAGGGTAGAAAAATGAATAAGACATGGCCCATGCTTTTAAGAAAAGTTATCCAAAACTTATAAATTAAGAATTTATAGCACCTTCTTTCAATGCTGGGGTATTGCTCAGCTGTGTTTAATTCTCTAGGAAAATGTGCTTACTATACTAACTTACTTGGGGGTCGAGGCCAAGGATGCTGCTAAAACATCCCACAACAGAGAATTCTCCCTACATCAAATAATTCTCCAGTCCAAAAAAATCAATAGTACTGAAGTTGAGAAACTCTCTAAAGAGATGAAAAGCCACTATCTGTGGAAATCAGGAGACCTTGTCCTTCTTGGCGAGAGCAGTGTCAGTGCAGTTTTAGTGGTTTCTGCAGCGAGCCGGTAAGTTGGTAAGAAGCCAGGAAGTGAAGGCTGTGAGTGGAAAATTTTCTCTTATAGTTTTTGATAGTGATGGATGTGAGATACGATAGTAACACGAGTGGAGAGGCAGGGTTTTAGAAAAGACAATGGGTAGTACCAAAATGTTTTAAAGTACTTGAATCAACTAAAATTTTCATTTTTTACTTAGGTGTTTGATGCCTTTTAAGCCATAATTTAAGCCACAATAGCAATAAATTATTTTGATGAAAGATCTTTACAGATTCTACTTCTTAAAAAGAGGAGAAAAATCATGACACCTAATTATGGTCATGTCTCCATAATAGCAAATATTTAGCAGAGGAAAATACTGGAAGTGCCTTTATGTCTAAAGTTGGATTCTCAAAATTAAATGCTTTATGAAAAATTTTGAAGCTATTTTCACTCTGTAAAATGTCCGTATGTAAATAACTAACTTATTCATATTAGTTTGTTAACAGTCTTTCATTTATGAAATACAGACACCTCCTGAATTGTGTTTCCTGTACAATGTCATTATGTTTCCTGTACAATGTCATTATGTCCAGAAGAAAAGTTCCTCTCAGTACCCTTCTGTTTGAGAAATGGGAGGTTTCTGTTACCAAGAGAGAAAGTAAATGTCATTACTGTCAGAATTGTCTTTTTTTGTTTTAAGGAGGATTGGAAGGATTGTTTTGCTTCATGTGAAGAAGTCAAAGAGCCCCATGGCTGAATGGGTAGTTCCTTTATTGCTAGAAACCTGGCAGAGGCTGTGGCTGGTGGTAGGAGTTTTTTGCATTAGCTGGTAAGCAGACGTTGCAGCTGGAGGATGGGTCTCTCTTCTCATTGGACAGTTATCAGCTGCTGCAGCTGGCAAGGTCAAGGTTACTTTTTTTTTTTTTAAGTGGAAGCAGCCAAGGCCATAGCACAGATAGATGATTTCCTGACATCAGCAGTTCTGAGTTAGAATTCAAGTGAAAACCATAGAGCATAGTATCCTATGGATTATGAAGGATTTTATGGGGTTACTTAGGAAACAAACCACGATTTATATAGCATGACTTTATGATAAGATATGTTCTCAGTTCTGAACAAACCACAATTATTTTCTATTACAATACAAATGGCTTGGTCACTTGCTTTATGAGACAAGCTTTCTTCTAAAATCATCATAGTGGTGAATTTCATCTCTTTCTAGATTCACTTCTCTCAATGAGAGTCCAAATATATGTCTTAATTATAAAGATAGGAATACAACTTTTATGAAATAGAAAAAGTTTTAACAACGGTTGATTAATTAATGTGTCTTTATTGCATCAGAAGAGTGACCATCTTTATAAACTGATTTGCATAGTAAGAGGCTGCCTCTATCTACTGAACAATTTCTAGAAAGATATTGTTCCTAGGGGAAAATAACTTTTCTTTGGATAGTCTGAGAACAGTGGGTCTGGAAAACTGCTAACCCCATTTTTTTCCCCAGGAGAACCTTACACAAAATTGACTTGCCATCCAAGTCCTAAATGAAATCTTTTTTTCTAATTTATATATATAATTAAAACTATTCAGTTATTTTAACTAATTTATACATGCATATATTGTAACAATATTTTGTCTAACTGACCAACACTTGACTTTTTTTTCAATCTACCACAAACAATGAAACTGACCTTGACTTATAAAGCTGACATACATACTGTCAAAGATATCCCTGAACATTTTCTCTCAAGATGAAGAAAGAATGCAGAAGGGAGGGGTAAAGTGACTTTTTGCTATGACTTTGTTGAGTTCCATTTTAGAGAATATCCAAAGCTGTTAACAGGTTGACTTCAGAAACTCAGTGTAATAATGTGACTTACAAAATCTCCTGGAATATCTGAAGAATCTTCATTCCTATCTTTATGTGTCATGGAAAAACTGCTGATAATCATTGACCAAAGTTAGTATCAATCAGGCAATGTCTATGCCTTTCTGAACATGACATTGAATAAAAACTTAATTTTCCTAACAAAACAAAATTTTCTTATAAGAATTCTATACTTTAATGAGGTAGTTATATTTTTAACAAATTGATTCAACATTGAACTGCTAAATTATATTACATAAATATTGTTTCTAACCTCTTTTATACATGTCTTTTAAAAATACCATTTAAGATTCGTTCAGTACAGGAATATTGGGTCAATTATTTTATTGTATTTATGTGATTAATAATTTATTACACTAATTGCTTAGTCTTGTGGAAAGAGTTAGTAAACTTATCCTCATACCTTTCTCAAAGAAGGCATTTTTCCCTTGGAAGGTCCAATTTAGTCATAGGTATCTTTTCAGAAATTTTGGGAATAATCTTCTTGTGTTCTAAGGATCCCCTAAAATTAAAATAAGCCCAAAACTGTTAATATTAGACACAGGACTATTTTTCCCCAAACTCTATTCCTAGCCTACAGTGAACGTGATAGACCCACCATCATAATTTTATACCCTGTGGTTTAGAGATAATGGCAGACCCTACAAGGAAGCCCTCCAAGGGGTAAGTGCTCTGTCTGGAGGTTCAGTTCCCATAGAGGGAGCAGAGAAGGCTGAACCCCAAGTAACTGAAGTAGGAGATGCAGACAGAACACTATCCCTTGAGAAGTGCTATGATGTACTTACAAAAGGTGCTATGAAGAGTCCCTTTCCAATGTTCCATCATAGGCAGCAAACTCTCACCTGTAATGTAATTTACCTCAGTAGACTGTTAGGAAGATGGAATAAGATAATTCATATAAAGAATGAAGCAGGAACTGAGTATAAGAGTTAATCAGTCTTTTTGCTGTGGCTGCTGGTTCTCCCTCCCAGACCTAACTTGGGCAATTTGGAGCCTCAATTATGCTTGGATGGCTCCTTCCTCCACCAGCTTTGTCATTCAATTTCTTCCTGGATATAAACCACTTAGATAAAAGCCAAGAAATAAAAATAAAACAAACCCCCCTCTCCAACATACACTTGACATACACTTCTCATGTTCCTACCATATAAAGGACGGCAGATTTCTTAATGCTTTCCTCGAGTGTACATATACTTTCAAAGAATTTTTTTCAACTATTTATTATATAGAGTATGTGCACTGTGCCAGGCACTGGGGGTACAAAGATAAATACATCCTTGCCTTCAAGATGTTCAGCTCAAGGGCACAACAGTCACTGACCAAGCGGTAATAATAGTGTACATGAGAGCGGGGTGCAGAAAACCAGCAGGGAGGGGGTTTCTACTCATGGAAACTCCTTATCCTTCTGCAGAGTTTTGGCGGGGCCTGGAGGAATTCTTCTTTGGGAGAGAAGGAGAATGTGTAGAGTAGCTGCTCAAGGGATGCAGATTAAACTGGATGAACTGTTTTTTGACACATGGCAAAGAGTAGGGTATTCCAGACACAGAGAGCAGTCTAAACACAGAGACTGGGGAAACGTGTGATTTATGGAAAGAAAATAAGGTAGTTTGCCTATAGGTGAAGTGAAGGATTGATGTCTGGTGAAAATGGTAGAGAAAAGCTGGAAAAGTAGGTGGGGACAAATTGTGAAGTGCCTGTACACCAGAGGTGTCAGCTGACTGTAATGCTGTGCTAGTTGTGATGAATACAAGTGTCTTCATTAGGGCTGCTATAAAAAATTACCATAGAATGGCTGGCTTAAATAGCAAACATTTATTTCTCATGGTTCTGGAGGCAGGAAATCAGAGATCATAGTGCCAGAAGGGTTGGATTCTGGTGAGGGTCCTCTTCTGGGTTGCAGACAGATGGCTTCTCATTGTATCCTCACATGGTAGAAAAAGAAAGAGCTCTGGTCTCTTCTTATAAGGGCATTCGTCCCATTCTAGAGGGCTCCAGCCGTAACCTAATTATTTCCCAAAGGTCTCACCTCCAAATACCATTATGTTGGGGATTAGGGCTTAAATATAATGAATTTTGGAGGAACACAAACATTCAGTCCATGAAAAACAGCATCTCTGAGATTCCTAGTGATTTTTTTTTCCCCTTCAGACGTTCCTTTGAGACCACATTCCTAGTAGAGATAGGTAGAATAATTCCTTCTTTTTTATGTCATCCCTACAACAGCGCCTGGCAAATATAGCTTGTCTCTTTACTTTTTAGTTTTAACTTTACCAAAGATCAATGGCCACCGCTCTGTGAGTTTCTACCTCACAGATAATTTTTACTGATCAAGAAACAGAATCAAGCGGAACAGGTGTTAGTTACATAGGCATACTGAAAGAGTCCAGCTATTTTACCCCACTCCCTGAACTTGAAGAACACGTCTGTACCAGCTGACATCTTTCTTTTGGAGCAGAGGGTTGGTAAAGCCCTGTTCTCAGCCCACACTCCACATTTTTATTGCAGACCTCTTCCGTGCTGTGTGCTGAGGATGCAGCCGTGAACAACTCAGTGGACTCCTTCTGGACAAGCTTAAATCTCAAGGTGCTTCAAGCTTCTTTTAAGTGTTATTGAAGAGACAGTAAAGTTTCTTTTGGAAAGAAATCTCATTAAAAGAGATCACCCTGCTAGACAGGTTTATATTATGTTGTATTTTTTAAATAAAGCAAACATTAGCATTATATTGTAATATCTTTGTAAACCATAACAAAGTGTGAATGAAAGTGGTTCTTAGGAGTGCTTTATAGTTTCAAATCTTAGAGGCTAAGTATTAGTCTGCTGCCTTCCAAAATATAACTTAGTTTTAATAAAATGATGTGGCTAGACTTACTTATTCTTCAATGCAGCTTGCTTAAAGCTCAGAAAACGTTTTATGGTCTTCAAGATCCTGTAGAATCTCCATTAGTAAATAGTTTTGTATGGATTGTGAAATTAGCCTTCTGATTCTTTAGAGGAGTTCTTTTGCTTGTTTTGTTTTTTGATAAATAGGAATGCATCCGTTTTTAATTCCATTCAGCACATTGGTAGGGAATTTAGTACTCAAGACCGTTTACTGCAAGCCTAAATTTAAAGCTCAAAGTGAGGACAATACAGAAGGGAGTGAATGTGCAGTTTTTAAGAGTTCATTTGGCAGAATTTTATTTTCATTATACAAACCACAGAAAGCGAAGCTGGGTAAAATCTCGAATGTCGGGCATCTGAGAAGATAGTGGTTTTCGCCTAAAGGCAACTCTGAATGGTGGTGGGGTTGAGGGGAGGACGGAGAGGCTGGGGATTTAGCTCACTAAAAGAGAAAGTGAGTTAAAGTGAACTTACGATAACTTGATTAGTAATTGATGCAAGACGTACACGTTTGACTCTTTCGTACGGAGGGTTCAAGGTTGTGTATAGAAAGGGGCACAGAAGAAGGGTGAAACTAGGGCAGGGGGGTGGGTTTGGGGCGGGAAAGAACCGAAGGGAGGGTGGGTTTCGGGAGCGGCAGTGACGGGAGAAAGCGCGCTGGAGGCAGGAAGCGCGCGCCGAGCCTCCCGCCGGACCGGGCGCGCTGGCCCTGAGCCAGGGCGCGGTGGTCGAGGCGGGGAGACGAGCTCTGAGGAAGTCGGCACCCGGGCAGCAAAGTCCGGTACGGGCCGAGGCGCCCGGCGGAGCGCACTTGTCTCCGTTTGTAAAAGGTGCTCGGGGAGCCCGCCCCGGTGAGTTGACCGCCCGGCGAGAAGAGGCGGGAACCGCGGGGCGAGCGGCGCGGGCTCCTCCCCCGGCGCCTCGGCTATTTGGGTCAGGACGAGGCGGCCGCGGCGCCGGACCTCTGGACCCGCTGGCTCCGGGACTACTGTCCGCCCGCCGCTTCGCTTCCAGCCACCCCGTCGCAGGTCCCCGGTGTCCGACAGCAGAGAGGCCGGCGCGGCGAGAACTCGCGCTGCGCAGGTGGGCAGTGGGCATCTCGGCTGTCCGGGGTGGGATGCGGCCGAGGATCGAGGCGGCACTTCCGGCGGCGGCCACCGCACTTCCGGGCCGTGCGGGCGTCCTCTAGGCGTCCGCAAGCCTGGGGGGCATCCTCCTCAGGGCGGTAGAGCGGGCTTGCAGCAGTTTACCCTGGCGCAACCCTCGCCCAGCCGGTGCCTGGGAAGTTTCAACCCCGGAGGTCGCCAGTATTTACGCGCGGGCGCCCGGCGTGGGGTGCGTGAGGAGCGGGCAGCGTACTGCCTCGGCCTGTCGGGTCCCTGCAAACGCCGATGAGTTTCTGCCGGAGACACATGCTCGCTTCTCACCTGGGCTCCCTGGGTCTTTCTTACCTTTGAAACTTCAGCAAACGTTTTTGTTTTGTTTTGCTTTGTTTTGATCAGATTCTCCACCTGTTTTACACAAAATGAAGGCTAGATTTTCAGTGGGACAAACATTTGCAAATAAGCCAAACATCAGGGAGTCCTAAATGAAAAAGAAATTATAAAATAGGAAAAAAAATGAAAACCGAAAGAAATATGAGTATTAGAATTCACTTAGAAAGTATCAAGTTATCCAGGTCGCTGTGGAGAGTCTAATCGCTAATTCAAGGTCTCAGAGCAATTCCCTTGGGAAACTTAAAACTCAGGGTCGTTTATAGCCCATATTGTGCCTTTACCCTTGCAAAAATATTCATCCATCTTCCGAGTTTATCAGAGTTCTATATTTTATGTATTTCCTCCTACGAATCTGCTGATGAATTAAGTGAATATATATGCTAAATATTGCTGAAAGCATTGTAAGTAACTTGGTAAAGCATAATTTCCATTTCTAAACATTAATTTTAATTAAAACTAGAACATGAAAATTAAATGTTTTCTGAAGTTAATGTTTTATGATGGGTTCTACAAAGGAATTTTAATGCAGAAATTTCAGTAGAGTCAACATTTTGATGATTTACTATTTCACCAAAATTCTTAATTCTCATCTCTGCAAACAACCTTTAATTATGTATTACCCATTAATTTTAGATGCCAATAATTTATAATAAAATAATGTCTATTATTTTACATTATTATTAGCACCTTACAAATTGAAATGTGACAGGAATAATACTTAGTATCTGATTATCTAGTCTCTCTCTCTATATATATATATTTTTTTAAATCAAGAATCAATCTTCCTTCCTTCCTTCTCTCTCTCCCTCCCTCTCTCTCTCCTTCTTTCTTTCTTTCTTTATGCCATGGGATCTTACTTCCCTGACCAGGGATTGACTAGGGCTCCAACAGTGAAAGCACTGAGTCCTAACTACTGGACCACTAGGGAATTCCCTAGTCAATATATTTTTAAATTACTGTGTTTTTATACTAAAGTGCAAGTGTCTACTACTAATGTGATAATTAAATGTATTAAAGTTATGTAAATGATGTAATATAACCTTTGAAATTATACTGCAGGCAAGCAGGTGTTCTGATTTTTAATGAGTGGCATTTTGCAAATTATTGGCTTAGAAGCACATTCATTTTATACTGATATAAAACTCAAACATAGCTTGAGCTATTATTCTCTAATTGTGATTATTTAAAACAAATACCTGCTCCATTGATTTTAGTTTTTTTCCCAGTTGATTTTCTCAGTTCTGAAGTCATATTTCAATATGGTAGTTCTATTTTTAGCTATTTAAGGAACCTCCATACTATACTCCATAGTGGCTGTATCAATTTACATTCCCACCAACAGTGTAGGAGGGTTCCCTTTTCTCCATACCCTCTCCAGCATTTATTGTTTGTAGATTTTTTGATGATGACCATTCTGACGGGTGTGAGGTGATACCTCATTGTGGTTTCGATTTGCATTTCTCTAATGATTAATGATGTTGAGCAGCTTTTCATGTGCCTGTTGGCCATCTGTATGTCTTCTTTGGAGAAATGTCTGCTTAGGTCTTCTGCCCATTTTTGGATTGGGTTGTTTGTTTTTTTAATATTGAGCTGTATGAGCTGTTTGTATATTTTGGAGCTTAATCCTTTGTCAGTGGCTTCGTTTGCAAATATTTTCTCCCATTCTGGAGGTTGTCTTTTCGTCTTTTTTATGGTTTCCTTTGCTGTGACAACTGTGGCTCTTTATTATAACACTGCTTTATAAACTTAGGACCCTTACAACAGTATGTTCTCTATCCCTTCCCAGCCTTTGGGCTATTGTTGTCCTACTTTCTTACTTCTACATATGATAAAAACCTCATGATATGTTATTGTCATTTTTGCTGTAATAAGCAAATATTTTATGAATAAATCTTAAAATGAGAAAAATGACTTATATTTTGCCACATGTTTGCCACTACTGGTGCTCTTCATACTTTGTATAGATCCAAGTTTCTATGTGTTATTATTTTCCTTCTGCCTGAAGAACCTCTGTTAGCATTTCTTGTAGTGAAAGGCTGCTGGTAATGGATTCTCTCAACTTTTCTTTGTTTAAAAAATTCATTATTTTACCCTCATTTTTGAAAAGTATTTTACTGGGTGTGTAGAAATGCAAGTTGACAGTTTCTTTCGGCACTTAAAAGAGGTCACTCTGTTGTTTTCTTGCTTGAATAGTTTCTGAGGTGATGCCTTGGAGACAGTGTCTGCTGTAATCTTATCTTTTTTTCTCTGTACATAATATGTCTTTTTTTCCCATCACTGGCTGCTTTTCACATTTCTTTATCACTGGTTTTCGGCATTTTAATAATGTTTTGCCATGGTTTGGTTTTCTTAATTTATTCTTCTTGGATTATGTTGACCTTCTTGGATCTCTGGGTTTATAGATTTTGTCCAACTTGGAATTTTTTTGGCCATTTTTCCTTCAAATTTTTTTGTTACCCCTCCTTTTCTTCCCTTTAATTATATATGTTTTAGACTGCTTGATATTACCCTATAGGCTCTACTTGGTTTTCTGTTTGTTTGTTTTTTAGTCTTTTTTTAAAATCTGTGTGCTTCATTTTGGATGCTGTCTTAGTCCATTTGGACTGCTATAACAAAATCCTGTAGACTGGGTGGCTTATATAAAACAGAAATTTATTTCTCATCATTCTGGAGGCTAAGAAATCCAAGATCAAGGCACTGGCAGATTCACTGTTTTGTGGGGGCCTGGTTCATAGCTGGTACCTTCTTGCTGTAACTTTATGTTGTGGAAGAAACAAGGGATCTCTCTGGGGTCTCTTTATAAGGGCCCTAATCCTATTTATGAGGGCTCTGCCTCCTAAAGGGACTCCATCCAATACTATCACCTTGGGGATTATGATTTCAACATATGAATTTGGGGGGACACAAATATTTAGTCTATAGCAGATGGTGTCTATTGTTATGTCTTTGGGTTTGCTGATATATTTTTTTGCCTGTAGTGTTTCTCTGCTATTAATCTCATTTAGTAAAATTTTATTTCAGTTATTTTATTTTTTATCTTTAGAGGTTCTATATGGTTCTGCTTAATGCCTTCTATAATTTTCCTCGTCATATTTATGTTTTCCTTTAGCATATTTTAAATATTTATATTAAATAATGAACATAATATCTGTAATAGTTGTTTTAAAACCCTTATCTGCTAATTATATCACCTCTGTCATTTTCCTGCATTTTTACATGTCTAATAATTTTTGATTAGATGGTCAACATTGTGATTTTATGTTGTTGAGTTCTGGATTTTTTCTATTCCTGTAAAGAGTGTTGGACTTTCTACTGAAGGCAGTTAAATTACTTGTGAATCAGTTTGATCCTTTGAAGGCTCTTTTTTTTTTGCGGTACGCAGGCCTCTCCCTGTTGTGGCCTCTCCCATTGCGGAGCACAGGCTCCGGATGCGCAGGCTCCGCGGCCATGGCTCACGAGCCCAGCCACTCCTCGGCATGTGGGATCTTCCCGGACTTGTGTCCCCTGCATCGGCAGGCGGACTCTCAACCACTGCGCCACCAGGGAAGCCCTGAAGGCTCATTTTTAATCTATTTTAGAGCAGGTCTAAATAGCCTTAACTCTAGTGTTAATTTAGCTGCATTAGCAAGCCATTACCCTTCTGAAGCCTCTACTGAAAGTCTCAAGTAACTCATACACACTCTACACTCTGGATGGTAAACACTTGAACACTTACCAGTTCTGTGTAATCTTTAGGAATAGTTCAGCGTACAGCTTCCTGGTAATTGTTCTTTCCCTTGAAATTGTTTTTTGCCTGGCTCAGTGGGGTTTCACTCTATGCATGTGCAGATTGGTATTCAATTAAAGGTGCAAGGAGACGGACTTCCCTGGTGGTCCAGTGGCTAAGACTCCGCATTCCCAATGCAGGGGGCCCAGGTTCAATCCCTGGTCAGGGAACTAGATCCCACATGCATGCCACAACTAAGAGTTTGCATGTCACAACTAAAGATTCCATAGGCTGCAACTAAAAGGACACCACATGCCACAACTAATGATCCTACATGCCACAACTAAAGATCCTGCATGCCACAACCAAGATCCCACGTGCTGCAACTAAGACCTGGCACAGCCGAAATAAATAAATAAAAATTTTTAAAAATTAAAAAAAAAAGACTCAAGAATAGCCCTATGCGTATTTCTGGAATTCTTTCTCTGCATAACTCCCTCATCTTCAGTACTAAGTGGGCACAAATTCTGGGTGCTTCAGTTTCTCTGAACTCTGATCTCTTTTCAACTCAGTGAGATTACCAGGCTCTGTTTGGTTTTCCCTTCCCTGTGCCATAGTCCAGAAATTGCCTCCAACTGGAAACCTGGGGAGATCATAGTACTTTCCTCTTTGTTTCCCTTTTATCAGGGATTAAGGGTGGCAGTGCTATAATAATTTGCTCCTTGAGAAAGTGTCAGGAAAAACAAACCGAAATATTTGCAAATTTAATTTTGTAACAGACAGTTTACCATTATTTGTATCATTTCTCCCAAGTTGCAAACAAAATTTAATACAGGTGTTTACCTGTTTATAAAATAGGGGAAATTGATGGGAAAACAATTTTGGAAACTTCAAAGTCTGTATAAAAGCCTTATTATATTTTACTCTCACTACAAATGTTTATCCTTGTATTTATATACTCATTGCCATTTTAAAGTCTCAGAAGGAAAGGGGGATTTATATTATTGTTTTCCTTTAGTGGCCTTCTTTAAGAACAGTGATAAGCAATAAAACTAGTGAAGAGTGGATGAAGTAAAGAAAGATTATGGTACATTTTGTCAAAGTAGCTAAGTTTATATGCAACAAGTTTATGTTTATATGGAAGTTTATAAGTTTATATGGAAGCTTAGGCCCGTGTAGCCCAAAGCTTGGGTCTTTGATGCAAAATTGTGAAAGTTCAGAAGGAGAAAGGAGTCAAAGAAATTACTTTTTTGTTACTTTAAAAATAAGTGAACATTTGAAAGAAAATAAAAACATTAAGACCTCAGATAGAAATAGAAATGTAAGAAGCAGAAGAATTCCAGGTCAGAAGAAAGGAGGTAAAGCCTGCACATACATTAGCATCTCTGCTTTCCATGTTGAATAAAAGAGATGAGGTGGTTACAAACTTGCCACAACTCTTTGTATATTTTATATCTCAAAGCCCATTTTAAAATGTTTATCACTCTAAATTGGAGTACAAAATGTTAACTAGATGCCAAGGAAGAGCTTTTTCTTGGACTTTCCTTAAAGATTAGATAAAACCCAGACATTAGCACACTAGTTAATTTTATACAAATAAAAGGTTCAGACACAGTTAAGCATAATTTGAATTCTTAAATAGTTTTTTCAGAAATTTATAATGATGCTTTTACCTCTATCATACCCTTTAAAAATATATAGTAAAGAGTAAATTTCAGATCAGAAGTAGAATACAAATTCTGAATTACAGTTGATACTTTACACTGGTTGTCAGTAATATCCATACAGGTAGTATTTCTATTCAGCCACATACATTATAGAGGCAGTTACTCATAGTTTATTTTAGTTTGTGATTTATCAAGTGTTATTAAATTTTTTTGTGATGAGGTAGACTTGGTTTTTGTTGATTGAAAAAGCCCTAATATTTTTGTCTTGGGAAAGACAGAAACAATGTTCATTTACATTTATACTTTTAATTTTAGAAACAAAAACCAGGAAATGCCTCGTTCCACAAACAAAGAAATGATACTTGGCATCATGGTGGGAACTACTGGAATCAGCTTGCTGCTTCTGTGGTACCACAAGGTTCGTAAACCAAGGACAGCAATGGATTTACCTAAATTTCTTTCTCTGGGTAATTCACTTGATGTGATGCCTTTGCAAGATGAAATGCCTAATGGCCAAGGAACAACAGCGATCTTTCAAGGAAGGCAACTTCAGATATTGGAGAAGTTAAATGAATTACTGACAAATATGGAAGAACTCAAAGAGGAAATCAGAGTTCTTAAAGAAGCCATTCCAAAGCTGGAGGAATATATCCAAGGCGAACTTGGAGGGAAGATAACTGTTCACAAGATAAGTCCTCAGCACAGAGCTAGAAAAAGAAGGCTTGTCACAGTTCAAAGTTCAGCAACAAGTAATAGTTCAGAGGAAGCGGAAAGTGAAGGAGGGTAAGATTCTTTAAGATGTTTCCCATGTTGAACTGATTATTTATTGCATTATTGCTATTACTTAGGTACTCTCATTATACATTCCCAGTCATATATTCTGTTACTAAGAAGGCATAAAAAGGAGTGATTCTTTTGTCTTATGTTACAATTAAAACCCTATTCCATAGAGGTCAGTATTTTAGTTTAGACCTCAATGACAAAAAGAATGTAACTTACTCTAGTGCTAGGTGGCATCACATGAGTATTGAGGAAGACAGTGATTGTTTGCCAAAATGTGTAACCTGTTTTTATATGTGGCCACTGTGTGACCCCTTGCATAAGGACTGTCCAAAAAGTACTGTCTAATAAAACTTTCTGTGATGATGGAAATGGTCTAAATCTGTGCTGCCCAATATGGTAGCCAGTAGCCACATGTGGCTATTAAGCACTTGAAATGTAGCTAGTGAAACTGAGGAACTGAATTTTTAATCTCATTTCATTGTAACTAATTTAAAATTAGCCACATGGGACTAATGGCTACTGAATTGGGCAGTGCAGACCTAAAAAGATTTGAGAATGTACAAGTGACTCAGTTTCATCCTTGCATGGGTAATTCATTGAATTCTACAATCAAGAACATAAATAATGTTCTTTTAGGGGAAAAACAAATGATTTATGAAAAAAGGAATTGTGCCTGACTAGTGTTTCTAAGGAGTAAAATAGGCAAGTAAATAAAGGTGCACCAGTGAATGTAGCATAGCCTGAAATTCTTTAAGGCAGGGACCCTATGTTTTCGTCATCGTATTCCTAACACCTATTATTGTGCCTCCCACTGAGTAGATGCCAGTAACTATTTCTTGAATTAATGAGTGATCTCTAAATAACTATAGAATCAGAAGAAGGAGAGGGGATCTGGAAAGAGGAAACAAAGTGTAGGGATTTAAGGGTGATTTCATAGATAAAGAAGTGTAAATGGTTGATGAGGTCTTTGAGATCAATGCTAGGACTGGAATTACTTAGCATTCTTTATATAGAACTGGAGAAATAACTTATGAAAAATCTTTCAGAGAGAGAAGAGCCACAAATGCTAGATCTAGATAACAAGAAGGTCTTAAAAATTTGTGTTCCTGAACAACAGGAAAAGTTGTAGACTGGTTTTAAAATAGGCAATGAAATGGTTTTTGTTTGTTTGTTTTAATTTTTATTTATTTATTTTTGGCTGCGTTTGGTCTTCGTTGCTGGACGCAGGCTTTCTCTAGTTGTGGTGAGGGGGGGCTGCTCTTCATTGCGGTGCGTGGGCTTCTTATTGCGGTGGCTTCTCTTGTTGTGGAGCACGGGCTCTAGGTGCATGGGCTTCAGTAGTTGTGGCACGCGGGCTCAATAGTTGTGGCTCACAGGCTCTAGAGCATAGGCTCAGTAGTCGTGGCGCATGGGCTTAGTTGCTCCATGGCATGTGGAATCTTCCTGGACCAGGGCTCGAACCCATGTCCCCTGCATTGGCAGGCAGATTCTTAACCACTGCACCACCAGGGAAGTCCGGGCAATGAAATGTTTAAAAGGAATCTAAAATAGTTCTAAATAATTTAGAACTGTAACTCAGAAAAGACACTTGTTAATTATTATGGGTATAGAGAACAGCATCTTAGGACTCTGATAATGATAAAAATCCAACCATAACATTGCGCATCATTGAGAGTTACTGAAGACAAACCGATGGTTATCTTACCTTATGTAGATCTGTGGTGTTTCCTCACCAGGAGTCCTATGTGCAGTTTTGGCAATCACACCTTAGTGTTCCACACATAGTGGAACTTAGTTCCACACATAGTGGAACTAAAGACTAACCAGAGAAGATCTGCTAGACTGAGGGAAGAGATGGCAGCCCTGATGAAGGAGTTTAGGCCAAAAGGATCAATGGCCCTTAATCTTAAAAGACCCTGGTTAAGCTGAGCACAGGCTTGCTCAAGAAATTCTAGTATTCTAGAAAGACAGGCAACCTTTGATAAGATTAGGATAAGTTTAGGACAAGTGAAAAGAAGATAATTATGGGACTTAATTAATTTCAAGTAATGGTGTAGACATAAATTTTTTTATGTGGGTTCAAGAGGGATTTGTGAAATCTATGAATAGTAGTCACATACCGCTAAAAACAACTAGACATATCAAAACTTTAAGGTTGATGTCAAGTAAGACATCCCCTTCTCTTGCTTGATCCTGGGTGCCTTTGTTAGCAAGAGTACGAGAGTAGATGTACTAGAGCCCTAATAATGGACTAGACAGTAATGGACAATGAATGGCATTGAAAGCAGAGGGAGAGTTGAATGGAAAAAGAAGAGGTGGTACATATATACAATGGGATATTGCTCAGCCATTAAAAAGAATGATACCATTTGCAGTAACATGGATGGACCTGGAGATTATCATACTAAGCAAAGTAAGTCAGAAAGAGAAAGACAAATATCATATGATATCGGTTACATGTGGAATCTAAAAAATAATTATATGAATGAACTTATTTACAAAACAGAAACAGACTCACAGACTTAGAGAACAAATTTATGGTTACCAGGGGGGAAGGGTGGGGGGAGGGATGGATTGGGAGTTTGGGACTGACATGTACACACTGCTATATTTAAAATAGGTAACCAACAAGGGCCTACTGTATAGCACAGGGAACTCTGCTCAATACTCTGTAATAACCTAAATGGGAAAAGAATTTGAAAAAGAATAGATACATGTATATGTATAACTGAATCACTCTGCTGTACACCTGAAACTAACACAACATTGTTAATCAACTATAATCCAGAATAAGATAAAAATTTAAAAATAGAGGGAGAGAAACTGTTTCCCCCTTAGCTCTACTTTAGAAAAATAAACAAAAGCAAAGAAATGAAAACAATTTGTTTCTTTTTCTGTTTTGAAAGGAATAAGATACAGAAAGATCTAACACATCTTTCTAAATAAACACCTAGAAACAAACTTTTTAAATAAGTAAACATTTTTTTTGAAAGTAAGGTTTTATAAAATATATTTGTTTCAATTTTAGATTGCATGTCCTCTTATAACCTGCTTGGGACAGAAACAACTGGTCATGGTGAGATACAGTCATAATCCCATTACCACATTTAAGATGGGTTGTAGCCTTGATACATAGTGTCCTTGATAGCAAAATTAAAACAGCAAATGACAATTACATGTTCCATATGTAAATTTTATGCTTTGCAAGAGGCACCTAGAGATTTTGACTTCTTTTAGTAAAATAGATGTCAATCACAATTGGCTGATATTATTAGTTTTACACACGAAAAGAAAAACATCTAATTATATTCTTCGTTGTTGATTAAAACTTGAGTGGGTAGATCAGTAGAATGCATTTTCTGTAAACATTATTAGAATCTTCTGCATGCCTCTCTTTGTATCATCGTGGACTTATGGATTTATGCCTTATTTCGTCTCAGCTAATTTCATTTAATTAGTTTGGAGGTGATGATGACTAAAGGCTCAAAATCTCATGACCCTGGCAGGCTCATCAGTGGGCCTGCCAGGGTTCTTTTCCCTTCTTAGAACTAGCGTGAACATCTTGGAAGGCATCTTTGCTTCTTGGTAATATTGTTTCAACTGATTTTGGTTTGGGCCCCTGCTCCAAGACTTGGAATCAGCTACTGTCCTGGCAGCATTGGTTCATTTCTGTGAGAAATAGTACTAGATACCAAAATCGGGAGTGTAGGGTAGTACTGTTTTTAGGCAGGATGATACCAGAGGCTGTTTTGGCCCCTTTAGGGACAGGATAAAGAAAAATCATTAAAAAAGAAAAAAAAATATATATATATATATTTTGGCGGTACGCGGGCCTCTCACTGTTGTGGCCTCTCCCGTTGCGTACCACAGGCTCCGGACGTGCAGGCTCAGCGGCCATGGCTCACGGGCCCCGCCGCTCCGCGGCATGTGGAATCTTCCCGGACTGGGGCACGAACCCGTGTGCCCTGCATCGGCAGGCGGACTCTCAACCACTGCGCCACCAGGGAAGCCCTAAAATATTTTCTAAGTCATTAGTTCACATTGATGTTTTCAGTTTACATTTAAGTCTTTCCCTATTTCTGAAAACTTTTTGGTTCATTTTCTTTTTTAAGCTGCCCAATTTTCTTTCTTCTGTCAACCTTTTAGCTATATTGCTCTATCAAACCATGGGTTTAAAAGTGTTATTTATATCACAATGGTATATAAAGCTTCAGAAACCTCCCTTTCAGAAGTTAAATCTTATTCCAGTTTTGGTTAAAATATTACCCCATAATAAAATTCATTGTTCTTCCATTTCATGTGGGCTTTAAGAGAATACATGAGTTTGAAAATTAGATAATTCTGTTAGGTGAGCAAGGTTGTATAGCACCTTATGGGCCTTCTTGATTTTTTTCTTGACTTGGTATTTTCATTTTAGTATTAAGTTCACATGATAACCTTCAGATAGTATCAACAGACACATTGCTGATTATTTGAAAAGAAAATAAAAAGAAACCCCAGAAATCTACCCACAAAGAGCACCAGCACAATAAAAGCCATAATACCTAGTACCTTAGATGATATTACTTTATAAATAATAGAAGATGGTCATGAAAGCAAGACCACAGACAGATACAGGTTTTTGAGGTTTTATTTAAAACTTCTTAGACTTTAATTTTCATGAGCCAAAATATAGACTTTGCTTTTTGTTCATTTACATTTTTATTTTTACCACTATCTACTTCCTCCAAGTCAGGTTTAGCGTTGAACTTCAATTATTCAAGGCCTTGAGGGAAAGACAAATTCAGATATTCAGGATATGGTGATTCTGTATCCCTTCATGTTGTAAAAGTAAAAATGTGCAAAAAAATTTTTTTTGTTTCAGATTTTTTTTTTAAATGAAATGTTACACATACAATTGAGATCCTCTTGTACTCATTTCAGAGGTAGCCATTATCTTGAAGTTGGTGAGCAATCTTCCTTTGAAAGTTTTAATGCACTCCTACATATACTTGTTTACATAAACAATGAATAAATGGTCTTTGGTTTTAAAATTTTACATAAATGGCATTGTAGGGTACATAACACTTTGTAATTTGCTTATGCATCAACTTTTTAAGGAAATTTTTCCATATTGATATACATAAACTTATTTCACTCTTTTCAGTTGCTATGTTGCATTCCATTGTATGAATAATATGCCTTAATTTAGTTCCCTCTTGTGGGGGTGGGTGGTGGTGATGGGATGAATTGGGAGATTAGGATTGACGTATATACACTAATATGTATAAAATAGATAACTAATAAGAACCTGCTGTATAAAAAAATAAAATAAAATTCAAAAAAAAATTTAGTTCCCTATTGATGGATGTTTAGGTCACCATTTTTTTGCTTTTATAAACAATGCTTTATTGAACACCTTTCTTCATAATTCCTTATGTACATGTGGAATAATTTGAAAGTATATACTTAGAAGTGGAATTGCTGAGTTATAGACTAAATACACTGTTATTTTCTATTACTTAATTATCCTTCAGAGTATACCAATTTACAATCCTATAAACAGTGTATGAGAATTCTTATTTTTCCATACAAATTCTTATATTATCAGACTTTTTAGTTTTAGCCAACCTGATGGCGATGATGTGGTAAGTAATCATTATTTCAGTTTACATTTCCCTGAGCATTAGTAAGATTGGGCAGCTTTTCATAGTTTATTTGCCATTTAGCTCTTTTCTTCTATGAATTTCTTTAAAAAAAATAATAGTAAAGGAAGGGAAGCACTAACAGTTGCAGTCCCTTTTATTCATTTGATGAGAGTGTCTTCTCTGGGGTAGGTACTGTATAGACTCTCGAAATACAGCAGGGCATAAGATAAAGGCTCACAAGTAAAACAGAGTTTTAACAAAATGTGACACAATGTTAAAGAGGGATACTCTCAGTCTATTTCAACCAGAGCCCCAAAGGCCAAGAACAAACAATAAGTGCGGGGTACTCTTGCATCCTAGAGCCAGATGCTAAACCCTCCTGTTTCAAGCTGGGGTGAGGGCTGGGGGGGGGGGCCCTTGAGCATAGTTTTAGGCTGCAGAGAGGAAGCCAATATATAGAGTGAGTAAAAATACCAGAGAGGAATTAAGTCAGAAATGAAGACAAAGGGGAAATGAAGGAAATAACCCATGAAACAAGGTGTGGCCTGACCCTGTTAGCAGCAGTACAGCTTAGGTATTGAGCTAACATGTTGAGGAAAGAGAACAGTATCACTTGTAGACTCCAGGGAAATTTCATTAACCTCAAGATAGTATTTTGGTAAAAATGGGAACTGACAATATAAAATCTCTAAAACTCCCACTCCAAGTAAGATAGTTCTAGATTAGGAAAAAATGTTACATAGCTTAAGCCATATTCTACATTACATTATTACATTACATTACACTATTCCTGGTCAGTGCTTCTATTACTATAACACTTATATATATATATAATAGCCAGTGGGTTATTAAGAAAGACAGGTAGAACAAGCTTGCAAAATCATTCATTTCTAAAATAAATATTTATTGATCACTGACTATGAGCTACACTCTTGTAGGTGGTGCAGTGGCAACAAACAAGTCCTTGCACCCGTCGAACTTACATTCTCTTGGCTTTTGCCTCCAATTTGGAGACATTTGTCTATAGAAGCCTCACCTAGTGATCTTGCTTCTTGCACTTTGTTCACAACTTGAAGCGCACTATGTTCATTCCTCCTACTAGTGAGTCCACAGGTGAATCTGGGTGCCCCTGATTCTTGGGACCAACGATAAAACTTAGATCTTTAAGTGTCCTCTCCAATGCCCAGGACCAATAGATACAATGCATTAAATATTACAGTAATTCTATGTGTCATATAAGGGAAAGAAAAAGATCCCAGTTCTGTGCACAGATATTACAGAAGAAAATGAAAGTCAACTCCATCAAAAATTTGTTCCAGATCCTGTTCTAAATGTTTTATATTCATTATCTCCTTTAATCCATACAATAACTCTCTAAGGAAGATGATACTGTTATCCTCATTCTAGAGATAAGTCTGGGAAAGATTAGATAATTCCTTGGTAAAGGGCAGAGTCTATACACGGTGCTACACTGCCTCTTTTCTTCCTCATCCCCAGTTAAGAAAGTGCAAGGTGTCAGAGTGCTCTAAAAACATTATCCTAGGAGATAAAGGGAGGGGGGATAAGGCCAATATGTGTGTGAAGTGCCGGCAGAACTCAGACTTTACCTCCCAAGGTGCCTGGCTACCGAAGTACCATAACAGTCACCTCAGTTCCATTTGAGTGCCCTTGAAGACCTAACCTAGCCTAAGGAGGAGTGTGTGGGGTCAGACATACTGTATGTTACTGATTATAAGATGAACCTTCTTTCACATTTTAACATCTCCTAAGTCAAGATGTATCTTACCACCAATTAATCATATCACTGTGTCATAGTTTAATTGGCAACATTTTTTCCTTTCTTGCAGTTGATGGTGGTTTTGATTCTGTGAAATACGGGGTAGATACCTTTGTGGGTGTAAGGACCAGAAGCTGAAAGAGTTCCTGCCTTATCACCCTAGTTTTCTCAGGGAAGGACCATAGGTCATCTTCTAGAATGGAAGGGAAAGTGCACTGAGGCATGTGAGGAAGGAGATTGAGATTTTTTTTTTGCGATACGCGGGCATCTCACTGCTGTGGCCTCTCCCGCCACGGAGCGCAGGCTCAGCGGCCACGGCCCACGGGACCAGCCGCTCCGCGGCATGTGCGATCTTCCCGGACCAGGGCACGAACCCGCATCCCCTGCATCAGCAGGCAGACCGCCAACAACTGCGCCACCAGGGAAGCCCGGAGATTGAGATTCTTGACTCACCTCTTCCCCATACCACCATCCTCTCCCATCCTCTGTCAATTTCCAAGTCTTAGGGCTTTGGCCTTCTTAAGAGCCTGCACTGATGTGTTCACTGTGATGTCTGCAGTGCTTAGCACAGTGCCTCACACATCATAGATGATCGTTACCTATTTATATTAATAAATGAATGAACACATGACCAAAGAAAGTACTGAAGAGACATTGTGGGGAGTGGAAGAGGACATTAACTAGGAACATGGGTAAGGATTACCCTGCAGACTGTTGCTCCAACTGAGGTTCAAGACTGTGTACCAGTTTGCACTGTAGTGTGCATCTTTTCACTAGTTCTTGGCCTTTCATATATAGAAGTGGAGGAGTCAGAGGGCTTAATTGATTCAAATTAGGAGATTTGCAGGGTGAGTGTGATAGAGAGGCAAAAGGCTAAGGATGTCTAGAGTATAGATAAGGAAATAAGTCTTCTAATGTTGCTGGAACACATCTGTGTTTATTTCTTGACCTAAAATGTGTACTTTTTTTTGCTTCTATTGTTTTAAAAACTACTTCCTGTTTGTTATTAGATCAGTTCAAACCCTTGACTATGTACTGTTTCTTTACTAGACTGTATTTAGTAACTACTGTCTAGTGAGTTAATTTTATTAACCTTTCTTTCAAAAGAAACTAATAGTGGATAAGGAAATTATAGAAATAACCTATGAAATTATTTGGTGATCTTCAAGCCATATTTTTTTCTACCTTTCAAATCACATAGATAATCATGCTATCTGAGTAACTACAAACAGTGAACCTATGTAGTTAGAGTTTAATATTGTAATGAAAGAAAATAATTAACCTGGTGGTAATTTAGTGATGAACATTATTGTTATTTTGCATAATTAGGTATATTTGGTAAATATACAAATAACTATCATTCATATCATGTAATAGATTGAATAATCGACATTCACTACACTCAGATCAGCTAAACATGTAACTGTACTTTATAACTGAATTCAGAGTAGCTCACTATCGCTGATGTGGGAAAATCTGGCTGATGTGGGAAAATCTGAATGTGCCAATTCAAGTTAACTCTGTCAATTCTAGTTTAGAGCTAGTTATTTTGTGTTAAAGATTAAGTCACATTCAGGGTTTCCCCTTCTTCCTCCCTCTTACTTCTCCTCAAGTGTAAGCTAGGTCCCTAAAGGGTCTTAGCATCTAGACACCAAGAAAGGAGGGACATGCAGTCCTGATAGCATTCACTGTCCTTGTCCTTATTGGACTCCAGCTCAGGTAGGAAGCTGCTGGGAGGTTCCTTTTAACTGTCACTTTAGGGTTTGTTTATTACCAAGATGATCTAGATCAGAGCTACTCAAAGTGTGGTCTGTGGGCCAGCGGCATCCATATCCCACCTCGTCTGGGAGCTTGATGGAAATTGGCATTCTCAAGACCAGCCCCGGACCTAGTGAATCCGAATCTCTGGGATTCTGCATTGTGCCCAGGAATCTGTATTTTTAAATGCTCTCCTGATGACTCTGATGTACCCTAAAGTTTGACAAGCTTTGTTCTAGAAGATTTTCTAACTTTCAGCTGAGATATCATGACAGGATTATAATTTTAATTACTAGCAATTATAGTTATAGATAAATAAGATGTCCCTGAGGCATAGTGAGGAATATAATGATGAGGTATTAGTCTTGATGGGAATAGAGCAGCTGAGGTAAAAAAGGAAGAGGTTTAGGTAACCATAGGACATGATGAATGCAGAAGGTACCTGGGAACATGGAATTGATAGAAAAAAGAGAATTGGGAAGGGATTGAAGGAGAAGCGTGTTTTAAATGCTTACTGTTATGACAGTTTACTAACTTCTTTTGGGCTGTGTCTAATTAAGGTTCTCTTAAAAATAAGCAATGAGGGGGTGATTTTAGGATTAGAGATTTAGATAAGTACTCTATCCAGAAAAATATTACAAAACCTTTAAATATTACTCATGCTAGTATGCAATTTCTTTTCCCTTCAAACGTCTGTGCAGATCTGGACCTTCTTCCCCACCCCTCAGACATGCACACCTAAACACTTTTTTTAAATTGATAATTGTAGATTTATTCAGTGGGGTGAGGAGGGGAGTGATCTGACCTCGTTCATTACCTCCTTTGGGCAGAAGTATTTGTCAGCATTGAGATATTGTCATAACTTCATCATTTCCTTTGGGGTAGCTCAGTGGGCAAGTGCTCCTTTTAGAGGCCTTTAGTGGGAACGTTAAACAACAAACTGGTCTACTTTTGGAAAGAGAAGTTTTTAATAGAAACTTTATAAGCATTATATAATCCATTGTTTCAGTTGCAAAAGATGTCCTTTTGGAAAAGGTACTCACAGATCTTAATGTGACTTAGGAACAATAGACAATAATCTCACAAGAAAGGGAAGCAAATAATAGATTGCTATAATGAGAGACAGTCCTCCTTGGGCTTCCTATTCACTTACACATCTTGCTAGGTATGCCAAGAATCAAGACTGTAAGGCCCTGACCACCCTTTTTTTCCCCTAATTTTAAAAAAAACCGAGGCTTTACTTTTTTAGAGCAGTTTTAAGTTCACAGCAAAATTTAGGGGTTGGTACAGAGATTTCCCATACAATCCCTACCCTCACACATGTATAGCCTCCCCCATTATCAACAGCTCCAGCCAGAGTGGTACATGTGTTACAGCTGATGAACATCCATTGATACATACATCATAATCACCCAAAGTCCATTGTTTACATTATGGTTCACTCTCGGTGTTGTACATTCTGTGGGTCTGGACAAATGTATAATGACATGTATCCACTATTACAGTATAATATAGAGTATTTTCGCTGCCCTAAAAATCCTCTGTGCTCTGCCTATTCATCCCTCTCTTCCCCCAAACCCCTGGCAACCTCTGATCTTTATACTGTCTCCACTGTTTTGCCTTTTCTAGAATGTCATACAGTTGGAATCATATAGTATGTAGCCTGTATTGGCTTCTTTTACTTAGTAATGTGCATTTAAGTTTCCTCCGTATCTCTTCATGGCTTAATAGCGCATTTCATTTTAGTGCTGAATAATATTCCATTGTCTGGATGTACGACAATTTATTTATCCATTCACCTACTAAAGGACACCTTGGTTGCTTCCAAGTTATGGCAATGATGAAGACAGCTGCTGTAACCATCCATGTACAGGTTTTTGAGTGGACATGAGTTTTCATCTCATTTAGGGAAATACCAGAGCACTTGATTGCTGGATTGTATGGTTAAGAGTATGTTTAGTTATGTAAAAATCCTCCAAACTGTCTTCCAAAGTGGCTGTACCATTTTGCATTCCCACAAGCAATGAACGAGAGTTCCTGTTGCTCCACATCCTCCCCAGTGTTTGGTGTTGTCGGTATTCTGGATTTTGACCATTCTAATAGGTGTGTAGTGGTATCTCGTTGTTTTAGTTTACATTTCTCTAATGACATATGATGTGAAGGATCTTTTCATATGCTTATTTTCCATCTGCATATCTTCTTTGGTGAGGTATCTGTTAAGGTCTTTGGCTCATTTTTAAATGAGATTGTTCATTTTCTTATGGTTGAGTTTTAAGAGTTCTTTGTATATTTTGGATAACCGTCCTTTTTCAGATGTGTATTTTGCAAATACTTTCAGTCTGTAGCTTCTCATTTTCTTGACATTATCTTTCACAGAGCAGAAGCTTATCAATTATTTCTTTCATGGATCATGCCTTTGGTATTGTATTTAAAAAGTCATTGCCATACCCAAATTTATCTAGATTTTCTCCTATGTTATCTTCTAGGAGCTTCATAGTTTTACATGTTATATTTAGGTCTGTGACCCAATTTGAGTTAATTTTTGTGAAGGGGGTAAAGTCTGTGTAGCCACTCTTTATCCAGGCCATTTCTCTGGTTTGTGGTGAGAAGCCTTGAGGAATGAGGTAATGTTCCCCTTCTGGACCAACAGCAGATTTGGTTACTGCTTGCTATAAAAGCGGGGGATTCCCTAAGCTCAGTGTTGCTTTCTTTGAAATGCAGCTCACTGCGAATGTAAGAGTGTCTGGGCCCTATGCATTGCCCTTGTGGGTCCTGAGGTCAAGGAGAACCAACATAAAAAAGCTGGTGATCACATTGCTTAATTTGCTGTGAGTAATAAAGTCCTCGGTCTCTTACACAAAAATCGTGTGTCTTCTGCCAGCAACCATGAAACAGGAACAGATTAATTCATTAGCTTGTTTGTTGGGTAAAATCAAATTACAAACTGACGATTGTACGGTGAGAATTAGAGAGCTTTTAGCCTCTGAAGGGGGATTTGTTCAAGGGTTTCCCAAAGAAGGTTGTTAGAAAGGGAACAAAAACAGGGGGTTGTAGTAGGGTGTATAGGATATTGAGAAGTTAAAATATATATATTTGAGGGTATGTTTTATGTCATAGGTGGCTATACACATATACCTCTTATATAGACAGTTCTCCAAGTTGTTTTTTGGAAAAGGAGAAGGCAATATTCCTTTTCTAATAGCTCTGTTAATCTTGTCTTAAAATGGGTTTAAGTTGTTTCAAGGGGTTATAAACAGTGGCACAGCAGATCTCCATAATCTGTGCAAGTGGCCCATGTAATCAGATGGCACGCTTTACTGCCAAGGTAAATTTAGCTTGTTTCATTTGGGGGGCAGTGACATTTGCTATTTAGGCTTTCTTTCTTTCTTTTTTTCTTTTTTTTCTTTTTAATATATCTTCAGACCAAAGTCTGTAACCGTAACTTTTCCATATCACGGGAGGATGTAAAACCCTGGGGTAAAAAGTGTTCAGGTGAAAGAAGAATGAGTTAGTAGGCTAGGGGTGTGGAGGGCAGCTAGTTAGAGAGTTCCAAGTAAAGGATTGTAGAGAGATCATATATGTCACTGCTTCCATCCTGCTGTTTCCTTGTCCCTTGATTTGTTGGCTGTCTCCTTGAACATAATGAAGTTAGAATACACATTCCACAGTCACATGAATTGCAGCTTTTCAGAGAGATGAGCCACAGAACAATTTTATTCTAAACTGATGTCCTTAGATTCTAGAATCTGCTCTCATCATATTCTGTGTTATTGCCATGTTAGTTCTACATGCAGCTTAAGCATTCAGCTTCTAACCTGTTCCACCTACACAGGGCGTTTTACGGCTTAAAGATGATGGCTTAGAAAGGAAGGGAGAGATTTACTTTGGATTAAATTCAGTATGGGACAATGCTTAAGGTAAGCCTTTAAAAATAAAAAAACACTTCTCCATATGTTTCATGTGCTAAAGAACATTGAAATACTCATAAACCAAGCTTTAATGTTTCCTTTAGTTTCCCACAATAACTGAATATCTGGGTATTTATCTGGAATATTCTCTCCAGAGAGGTTCTGCTTTATCCATGGTTAATATTTTAAAACGTGTTAGCCAGCAGGGTATAAATTTATTGTACTTATTAACCCCTTTAAATATAGTAGTTTAATAGTCTCAAACAGATATTATAACTTAATTATTTTCAAAACAGGGAAATTCTACCTTTACCTTCAGGGAATCCTTTTGTTTTGGTGCCCTCTCAGATGTTTTCCCTTACTTTTCTTTGTGTCTGCTTCCCTGAGTCTTTCAATTTATCTTCCCAAGGTTTACTATAGTGGGCAGGTACTGTGTAGGTAGTTAGAAATAATCTTTTAGACTTAGGCATTCTTTTGGATACATCTATGTGGCTACCAACTTCAGCTGTCTTAATTTCTTACGTTGTTTCCATATTGAGAAGGTGGCCATTATTCTTCAGGAGGCTTGGCAGGTTTCCACCTGTACTCCCTATTTTTTTTCCTCATTTGACACTTTTCTCACTCTAGCTGCTGCAAAGAGGACCAGAGCTTCCAACCAAAATGTCCTGCAGATCAAGTTTCTTCAGACCCCCTGCACCCTGGAGACTCTTCTATTATTCAACCACCAGAATCTCTTTGATTTTAAAACAGCTCATCCTCCTTTCATGCATAGAGGCAGTTCACCTAGAGGAAGTAAAATTGCCTCTTCTTCATCAAATACATCTTCTTACTCATCTTTCTTTGGAAGAAGACATTCTTTATCTGCTAAATTTCAGAAAAGCAGTGCTTCCCTTCATTCTGGACAAAGTAGAGCTAACTTTGATTCTGAAGAAAAAAGAAGCTTTAGTGATTTAAAATCGCCCTCAGAACATTTTCGCTTTAGATCCAGAAGTCTTTTCTCTGCCCCAAAACTAAATATAATTTCCTGTTATGAGAGTGCTAGTAATTTTTCTGATCCTCAATCAAGAAGTCAATGCATATTTAATCCAAATGAAATTGAAATCATTTCTAAAAACTTGAGTATTACTGATGCTGGAAAATATATAAGCTCTTATTCTCCTGAATATAACACTAAATATTTTATGAATTCTGAAACAAATGCTAATTCCTCAGCCTGTCGGAACACTGTTGCTAACATCTATCAAAGCACAGCGACCATGCTTACTCTTCCAACTATTACTTCCTAGTCCTCTCAACAACATGGAGTTGCCAGTGATATTCAGGAAAGAGAGCAGTTAAGGAACAATTCCTTTCATCCTGTTTTTCAAAGTCGCAGTAGAAATAATTCTCCAGCTATGTTGCAACATCATGCCTCTCAAAGTGTAACTTTCCCTATTCTCCATAATGTTGGATTTACTTCGTTTTATAAAAATGCTAGAAGCTTTACCCCACCTCAAAATGGAGTTACCTCAGATCCCTTTGAAGATGAAAACAATGCTATCTCGTCTAAAGATGAAGACAAATCTTCACCTAATGAAATTCCTAAAATAAGGTCACCTCAGACTTTACCCTCTCTTAGAAGGGCAGCTCAGATCAGAAGCTTTCCCACCAGGCATACTATATAGTCTGTAGAAATCACTGCTCAGTTTTCATAGAGGTCTCCTCCCTTACTAAACTTCACTGCATATTCTGAAAAAGAGCTCTACATTGCAGTCTAAATTTAACTTTAATTTCCGTAGTTTTTGAAAGATAGTTTATTAACATAATTGGAGTATGGAAATCAAAGATTATTCATCTGTTTCAGGCTTTTAACAGATTTACTGCTTATAGATTGACTAGTCCCAAATTTCTGAGTGACTATTGTAATACTTTTGTGGTCTGAAAATAACATCAAGCTTTAGATCTTCTAAATGTATTACAGCCTTTGAGAGTTTAACATCTTCTTTTATTCTACTCTAATCATTAAAATAGTATTCCTCTATAATCTATAGAGCTATATTCATCAGTTCACAAATTCCCATTTATATCAGCCTTGCTAGCTATAGCTCATGCCAGACATCCCACTGATAGACAATGTTTTTACTAGCACAAGGATCAAATCATAAGTAAAAACGTATTGTAGTGGAAATAGGCAGAATATGTTGAAACCAGATATTTTAATTAGTTTTAATACACGTTAGTTTATATATATGTCTGAGAATTCAGAAAACTCTGAAATCAGAGTTTGTCTTTTTATTTTTAAAAGTGAAAATTTTCAGATTTTTTCCCGAAATTTTTATAAAATTTTTATTTTAAAAAGTGTCTCCAAAATTTTATTTTTGATGTGAAAATTTAAATTTTTTCCATTATATTAAGCAAAGTTTATAAATATATTTATCACAATAACAAATGGAAAATGCATATAAGCAATTAAAAATACTTAGAATATAATTGGTTTTTGTAGAGGAAAGAAATTTGTATTATTTTCAATTATTTGTCATAATAAAATGCCCGCTAAATTTATATCATTGTACTAAGATATTTTTACTTCTGTGTTTTCCTCCTCCTTTTCGCATGTATCATAATTTTTTTCCTATTTTAATTTTTTAGTTGTGGTGAAATACGCATAACAAAATTTATCATCTTAACCATTTTTAAGTTCACTGGCATTAAGTATATTCATATTGTTGTACAACCATCATGATCATCTATCTTTAGAACTCTTTTCATGTTGTAAAGGTGAAATTCTACACCCACTAAGCAATAACTCCCCAATCTTCTCTTCCCCTAGCCTCTGACAACTGCTATTCTACTTTCTGTCTCTGTAAATTTGATTCCTCTAGGTACCCTATATAAGTGGAATTATATAGTATTTGTCTTTTTGTGACTGGCTTATTTATTTCACTTAGCATAGTGTTCTCAAGGTTCATCCATATAGTAGCATATGTTAGAATTTCCTTCTTTTTTAAGGACGAATAGTATTCTATTGTATGTATGTATATACCACATTTTTCTTAGTCATTCATCTGTTGATGGACACTTTGGTTGCTTCTACCTTTTGGCTATTGTGAATAATGCTGCTATGAACGTGAGTGTATAAATATCTCTTCCAGACCCTGCTTTCAATTCTTTTGGTTATATACCCAGAATTATATGTTACTTCTATATTTAATTTTTTGAGGAACTGCCATGCTTTTTTCCATAGTAACTGCACCATTTTATATTCCTCTAAGAATGCATAAGGATTCCAATTTCTTCACATCCTTGCCAACACTTGTTTTTTGCTTTTTTGATAATAACCATCTTAATGAGTGTGAGGTGGTATCTCATTGTGGTTTTGATATGCATTTTCTCCCATTGTGTGGGTTGCCTTTCATTGTTGATTGTGTCCTTCGATGCACAGAAGTTTTTAATTTTGATGTTCAGTTTATTTTTTATTTTGTTGCCTGTGCTTTTGGTGTCATATCCAAGAAATCATTGCCAAATACAATGCCATGAAGCTTTTCTTCTATGTCTTCTCCTAAGAGTTTTATAGTTTTAGATTTTACACTTAGGTCTTTGATCCATTTTGAGTTAATTTTTGTATATAGTATAAGGTAGGGATCCAAAATCATTCTTTTACATGTGAATATCCAGTTTTCCCAGTACCATTTCTTTAAGAGACTGTTCTTTCCCATTGATTGCTCTTGGCACCCATGTCAAAAGTCATTTGACCGGGTATGTGAGGGTTTACTTCTGCACTCTCTGTTCTGTTTCTTTCATGTATATGTCTGACTTTATGCCATTACACACCATTTTGATTACTGTAACTTTGTAATAAGTTTTAAGATCAGGAAGTGTAAGACCTCTAACTTTGTTTTTTCAAGATGTTTGGTGGAATTCACCAGTGAAGCCAGGTGACCCTAGGCTTTTCCTTGCTGGGAGGTTTTTGATAACTGACTCAGTCTCTTTGCTGGTTATAGATCTCTTCAGATTTTCTATTTCTCCCTGATGCAGTATTGGTATGTTGTATGTTTCTAGGAATTTGTCCATTTCAACTAGATTATCCAGTTGTTGGCATACTATCCTTCACTGTAGTCTCTTATAATCCTTTTTATTTTTGTAAAGTTGGTAGTGATATACCCTGTTTCATTTCTGATTTTAATTATTTGATTCTCCTCTCCTCTTTTCTTAGTCAAGCTAGCTTAAGGTTTGTCAATTTTGTTAATCTTTGAAGAACCAGTGCTTGGTTTCATTGATTTTATGTTTTTTTACCCTCTATTATGTTTATTTCTGATCTAATCTTTATTATTTCTTTCCTGCTAGCTTTGGGTTTAGTGTGCTCTTTTTCTAGTTCCTTAAGGTGTAAATTTAGGTTGTTGATCTGAGACCTTTCTTTTTAATGTAAGCATTTTACAGCTACAAGTTTCCCCCTTAGCACTGCTTTCACTACACCTTATACACTTTGATATGTTGTGTTTTCATTTTCTTTTGACACAAGATATTTGCTAATTTCCCTTGTGATTTCTTCTTTGACCCATTGGTTGTTTAATAGTGTGTTGTTTAATTTCCACACATTTGTGGATTTTCCAGTTTTCCTTCTACTGTTGATTTTTAGTTTCATCTCATTACAGTCAGAAGAGATACTTAGTATGATTTTCATCTTTTAAAATTTATTAAGACTTGTTTTTCTTTTAATATTGTGCTAACAGGACCTGCAGTACCGTGCTAAGTAGAAGCAGCAATATTGGACATCCTTCTCTATTTCTGATTTTAAGGAGAATGCTTATAATGTTTCATCATTACATATGAACTGTATCGTAGTTTTTGGTTTATATTCTATTATAAGAAGTTCTATTCCTTGTTTATGCATTTGGTATTTCTTTTGTGCTGAAATGGTGTTGAATTTACTGAAAAAAATTTTTTTGGTAACCACTAAAATGATCGTACAGTTTTTCTCTTTTTATCTGTTATGCTAGAGAAATTTTCTAATGTTAACTGTGCTTGTAATTAGTGAGATAAACTCAGTTTGGTTACAATGTATTCTCTCATGTGTGTTGAAGTTTTTTGGTTGATATTTTGGAGGATTTTTGCATCTATGTTTATATGTGAAATTGGCCTATAATTTTCATTTCCTTTTATACTATATTTGTTTGGTTTTGGTATTAGTTTTACTAGCTTCATAAAATGAGGTGAGAAATGGTTCCTCTTTTTCAATTCCTTAGAAGAATTTGAGTAATTCTTTGCATATATTGATAGAACTCACTATATAGCTATCTGTGTCCCCCGCCCTTCTGTCTATCTGTCTCTCTCTCTGTCTCTTTCTGATTTAATTTATTTAATGGCTATAGGAATATTCCATTTTTTTCTTATAAAAATAACATCTTTTTTGAGATATTAATCATATACCATAAAATCACCCTTCTAAATTGTACAATGTAGTGGGTCTTAGTTTAAATAATATTGTCTGATATTAAACCAGTTACTTTCTTTTAGTTATTATTTTCTTACTATATCTCAGGTGCATAGAATTGGACTAAAAATTGTCTTTAGCTCATGCAAACACTGATTACTGGTGCATGCATGTGCCACTTTTACTCATTTATTTAGTTTGTTATTATAAATAATGTAATAAGCATCTATGAAACCATTTGGCTCCGTGCCTCCCCTCATCTGAGGGTAACTATCATCCTGAGTCTATACTCTATATTGTTCATTCCTTGCTGTCCTTTTTATATAATTTTATTGCATATGTGTATATTCCTTAAAAATAACGTTGAATTTTGATTGTTTTATGAAAAGGGGATCATGTTGGATATAATTTTAAGAGTTTATTTTTCCACTTAATATAAGTTTGTTAAGAGTCTTCCCTATTTTGCACATCACTGTATTTCTTTCATTTTGACTGTTGGGTAATATTCATCCACTCTCTTGACTGGGCATTTCAGTTGTTTCCTGGGGTTTGCTATTGTGAAAGTACTGTTGTCTATATTCTTACACCTACCTCCTTTTGTACATGTGCCAGAGACTTGGTTACTGAGTCCTCAGATATGTGAAAGTTCAATATTAATAGATGATGCCAAAGCGCTTTCCCAGCTGGTTTCACCAGTTTACATTCACATCAGATCCGTGGATTGACTTCCTCTCCAACATATAGTATTGTCAGATTTTTAAATTTTGTAAATGAAACAGGTCTCAATAATATCTCTCTGTGGTCCTGATTTGTATTTCTCTGATCGCTAGTGAATGTTGAACATCTTTTCTTACGTTTATTGGCTATATGTATTTTTTCATTTGGGAAAACCTCTTTTGAGCTTATTTCTGTTGCATTTATTGTGTTTTTTTCATTGAATTTTAGAAAATATTTATGTATTCTTGATATTAATGTTCTCCAGTTGTACGTGTTACAAAATATCTATTCCTGGTTTTTAATTTGTGTTTTTGCATTTTTGAAAATATCTTTTGATTAGCAACAGTTTTTCATTTTAATATAGTCAAATTGGTTAATCATTCATAATTAATAATCATTTATAGCTAATGCTTTTGTATTTTGGTTAAGAAAATTTCTTGCCCCAAAGACTAAAAGTTATTCACCTATATTTTCCATTTAGAGTTTAAAAAATTATTTTTAACACTTAATTCCTTATACCATCCTTATACCTTAGAGTTACTTTTAATATTATAAGACAGAGATTCAATTTCAACTTTTTCCATAGAGATAACCATTTTTTTCCAGCTCAGTCTGTTAACTTCTCACTAATCTGACATGTCACATCTGTCATATACCACACTTTCATTTGCGTATGAGGCTGTTTCTTGGCTCTCTTCTGTTCTGTCAGTCACTCATCTATCCTTGTACCAATAGCCCACTGTCTTTAATTATTATAGCTGCGTGATAGGTCCTAATATTTGGTGAGGTAAGTCTTCTCTCCCTGCTCTCTTTCTTAACAGTGCTTTGACTATTCTCGGCTCTTTACCTTTTCATGTAACTTTTAGAATCATCTTATTAAATTCTATGAAATTTCTGGTGAGGTTTATAAAATTGGAATTACATTGAATTAATCTGGAGAGAATTTACTTATTTATAATATCAGTTGTTTCTAGCCATGAACATGATATATTTTTCCATGAATTTAGGTTCTTTTATAAACAGCTTTTAATATATCTTTTATGATATTCTCCATAGAATTTTTACATATGTTTTATTAGATTTATTCCTGGGTGTCTGATATTCTCTGAGATCATTGTAAGTAAAGTATTTTATATAATTTTGTTTTTTAGGCTTTTTGCTGCTAATATATTAAAAATGAAACTCACTTTCATATTTTAATCTTATATGCAGCCGACCTGCTAAACTCTATTAGTCTCATAATTTGCAGGGTTTTTTAATATGTTCTATGTAAATAATCGTATCATCTGCAATAATATGAAGGTTATGTTTGAACAAGGGTGTGAAACAGGTGAGGAAGTAAATTATGTGGATATCCAGTGGAGAACATAGTAGGCAGAAGGACAGCAAATACAGATGTTAAAGTAGGAACATGGCTGATGTGTTCAAGGAATGTCAAGGAAGCCAGAGTTCCTGGAGTGCTGAGCAAGCAGGAGAGTGGTAGGAGATGAGGTCAGAGGTATTGGACTAGATTATGTAGGGTCTTGTAGACAACTCTAAGGACTTAGGTTTTTACTCTGATTTGGTCATCCACTGGAAGGTTTTGAGCAAAGGGTGACATGATCTGAGTCAGCTTTTTAAAGGACCATTCTGGCTCCTATGTTGAGAATAAACTACAGTGGTCAAGGACTAAAGCAGGGAGACATGATAGGAGGCCATTGCAATAATCCAGGTAACGTGATGGTGGTCTAGACCAGGGGAGTAGTGGGTAAAGGTGGTGAGAGGTGGCTGGGTTCTGGATATATTTTGAAGATAGAACTAACAGGAATTTCTGAAGGTTGCTTAGGAGAGACAAAGAAGTCAAGGATGATTCTAAGTTTTTTGGTTTGAGCAATTAGAAGAATGAAGTTGCCACTGATAATGTTGTTGAAGAAGTTGAGCATCATTTCACATAGTGTCTTCTTTGTAAGGACTTTGAAGGAAATTTGAGTCTTATTATTGGAAAAAAGTACATTTCTCTCAAGAACTTGCTTCATTTCTATCTTTGTTAGTATCTGTTGGGAACTGTGACTGCTTTAGCTGCTGGAAGATGTAGAACCACATTTGTGTTGTGCCTTTGTAGCAAGGGTATAGATATCTAAAGTATATGTACTTTTTTATTGACCTCATTCACATTTGGCCTTGTTTTCATCTTTTCCTGCCACTTCTGATTTGTTCTCTTATATGTTATATATCCTTATATACCTCCTTAAAATCTTTTTAGAACAGAACAGTGTGTAAATAAATGAAAACAAATTGTTTGCATTGTATGCTACCAAAAAGGAAATGTGGGATGTAGCATGAATTTTTAAAGACTAATCTAAGAGTTAGAACATTGTCTTGAACTACAAATTAACATATGTGTGTGTGCATACGTATATATAAAAATACATACATATGTGTGTATAGATGTATATTATATATATATTTAATATATATACCTGAGTGCCTGCTGAGTTCCTACAACTCTGTATCATTCATTCAGCAATATTCAGTGCGTGTCCACTATGTGTCAGGTGCTGTTCTAGGCACTTGATGACATCAATTAATAAAACAAAGAATCCTATTGACAGGGAGCATGCATTCTAGTGGGGGAGATACTGACAAAAATAGCACGTGTAGTAGGTTAGTAAAGTATATTAGAAGATAGTATGTACTACAGAAAAATACATCAAGCATGATAAGGGAGACTGGAAGTGAAGGAAATATACAGGGAGGTTGGAGTGTGGTGGTCGCAGCATTAAATTGAGTGGTCTGGATGGGTCACATTGAGAAGATGACATTGACAGAGACTTGAAGGAGGTGAGGGTGTGAGTTACGTCCCCTTCTGAAGGAAGAGCCATTCCATCAGCAGGAACAGCAAGAAAAGGTCTTGAGGTAAGAGTGTCCCTGGCTTGTTTAAGGAACAGCTGGGCAGCCAGCGTACAATTGACTGAGTGAGAAACGTGGTGGGAAACAAGGTCAGAGAGGTGACTGAGCTGGGAGAGACAAATCTCATCTAGCCTCATAGACTGTTATTAGGACTTGAGCTTTTTCTGAGTGAAAAGGGGCACCATTACAGGGTTTCAAGCCTAAGAGTGAAATGATTTGACTTACATTTTAAAAGGATCACTCTATCCATTATAGTATAACTTTACAGAGAGTTGATGATTATTTCTGCAATTTTAGGTATATTACAGCTAATACTGATACCGAAGAACAGAGTTTTCCACTCCCTAAGGCGTTTAACACTCATGTAGAGGAATTAAATTTAGATGCCCTTATTCAGAGGGCTGATAATTTACGTATGAATGAGTCCAGGAAAATGGAGAGTTTTGAACTACTTTGTGACCACAAAGAAAAGGTAAGAAATATGTGATAATAACATGCTTGTATAGTTTTAATTTTTTATTTAATCTACTGTCCCATTCATGTTATGACCATAACAATTGTGTCACAGTTTACACAAGCTAAATGATTGATGTAAATTTTTTTATAATATCACTACAATTTTTTAAAAGTAAATATAAGAGTTTATTAGGCTCTAAGTTCATAAAAATGAAAACCAGAGATATGATTATACAGACTGACATTGATTTTGTCAATCTGATATATTTCGCAAATATTTGGTAACAGATAAAGAATAAGACATACTGCTTCTCTGGAGGGAGGAAAAGCTACATTTTAAGCTCGCTATCTTACAATTACTAATATAACAGCCATTAGTATTTCACTGTGTCCTACCAGTAATCGTTTTCCAGTGTTTAATGCTGGGCTGAATTGGGAAAGCTCATCCTTCCCACCACCACCAAAGGAAAGAAAAAACGGTGGGTTTTGCAATATCACAAAGATCAATAAATCTTTTTCTTTCCCATGAGAGATTTAAGTCTAACCTTTGAGGATTTAGCAACTCTAAATGCATTACCTAAAAGTTTTTAAATCTCCAGGATTGTATTTAGGTAATTTAGGTAAAAAATGTGACTCCTCTTTTGAATGTATGTAATCTCTGATAACTTACAGATATTATCTGAAATGCCCATTGAAGCATCATATTAATAATAGATAACTCAGAAAGGAAAACAAGGAGAGGATACTGCAACCCAGAGAGAATTTATAAATTCTGACACCTATCAAGTTTCTCGTCTTTGTAGGTGTGGAGATGGTGTCTGCATAATATTCATTGGTTTTAAGATCCAAATGTAATATTACATTACATCACATTTTGTAGCCATGAATATTTGAACTTAAAGTGTGATATGCATATGAATAGATACAGTCATTTCTAAGTACCAGTTTACCTAATTTTTTAAAATTTGCAGTGGAAAACAAAGTCTGGTCACATTTCTGAGTTTATCTAATGTGCAGTTCTGTCTGTTCAGTTTAGGGATGAAATAGAGTTTATTTGGCGGTTTGCTCGTGCTTATGGAGACATGTATGAGCTATCTACAAATGCACAAGAAAAGAAGCATTATGCTAATATTGGTAAGTATTTTGTAAATATTAATTATCCTCAAGTAGTAATCATTATCTATAGTAAACCACTAATGAATTTTAATTAAAGCTAAATTATCTTAGCTAAAACAAGTATGTTTAATCTATTTCAACATATCCTAGTACTTATATAGTCTAAGAACAGAAAGGTTTGTTTTTTGGGGTTTTTTTTGGTGGTACCCGGGCCTCTCACTGTTGTGGCCTCTCCCATTGCGGAGCACAGGCTCCGGATGCGCAGGCTCAGCGGCCATGGCTCATGGGCCTGGCCGCTCCGCGGCATGTGGGATCTTTCCGGACCGGGGCACGAACCCGTGTCGCCTGCATAGGCAGGCGGACTCTCAACCAGTGTGCCACCAGGGAAGCCCCCAGAAAGGTTTTTTTAGAATAAAAGTACATGTTCTTAAAAAATATTTGAGCATACTAGGACAGGCAACTGAAAAACTCAAATTCCAGCTTTTAAAGTTTATAAAATCACAGTAAGATGAGACATTAAGTGGTAATAATATGAGAAGCGATAATAGCAGTAGTCTTTCACCACAATTAAAATAACCCTCCTTACTCCCTGTAACGTAGAACTCCAGGTACCACAAAGAAATAACTACTCATACTTTAATGTTTTTGTCAAAATTTATCTTGATAAAACAAGATTAGCCTTATTTTAAGGCTAATCTTGTTTAAGCCTTGTTATAGCTAATTGTTTCAGCTGAGCAATGAGTCCATAGTTGTTCATTATACTGTCCTCTATTTTCCAAAGTAACAACAACAAAAGAAAAACAGCTAGAATGTGAAATTATATATATATATAAACCTTGGCTCTCACTGAGTATCAAACTCTTTCTTGCAAAAAGCTTCCTAAGTTTCAGGATAGTAATTTGACATCAAAACTTCTTTAGTTTTTGGGGTTTTTTTTATTCCAAAGTCTTCTCTTTTCCAAGCTTTCCTTCTCTGAGATAGCATGAGGAAGAAACAGCAAGAAGATAATGATACTGCCAATCTCCTTCCACTCTAGTTCCCTGTCATTTTTATTTCTAAGAAGGAAATATTTCCAAGTTCCTTGAAATTACATTTCTTCTGCTTGTAGGTTTCTTTGCCAAGTGGCCTCTGTACTTTAATTCTTAGTGGGAGGAGGATGGAAGGAATTCCCCTTCTTGTTCTTTACATATTCATCATCAGCTTTGTGGGGCAGTTTTTCTGTAGCAATCCTTCTTGCAGACCATAAACAAAATGGAATTCTAGGGAAGAGATTTATTAACTTGAAGGTAAATAAAAATTTAGCCAAAGAGAACAAACTAACTTATTTTTATATCTACTGAGAAAGAGTATATCTATGTAAACTGTTCCAACATCCGTCAATATTAAATATATATTAAATAATGTAAAAATATATATTAAATGTATTTTTTTTCTTGAGCACCTCCCTGCCCTGGGCATTAAAGCTCCTCCTATGTTAGAAGGTAGAAATATGATAGCAAAATAGACATGTTCTCAGACTGCAAGGAGCTTATGGCTTTGTGGGGAAGATAGTATTACTAAAATAATCCTACATATAAAGAAACACACTGAAGTAAGTTGTTAGTAAAGAAGAATGTGGCATATTAAGAGAGGGTATAACAGAAAGGTGGATATGATGGCGGGGGTGAACGTTGATGCAGGGAACTCTTTCTTCTGGAAGTAAGTCTCACGTAGTAAAATTACTTGGGATCTGTATTTTTAAATGGAGTGAGAGTTAAACTGAGTTAATGTATGAGATGGTGAAAATGGAGAAAGAAGTAGGCTGGAGGAAATCCAAATTCTCATACCCAAGTACAAGAAAGGAGCATGGATTGAGACAGGATACATTCAAAAAAGAGAAAAGTTTATAGTGTCAAAGAAAAAACAGTGACCCCTCAGATGTGTTCATGCAGTTATAGAAATAAATTTAACAGAATTCCTATTTTTTTATCCAAGAAATATTTATGAGAAATTTTTATTTATTTATTCAAAATATTTATTCGAAATCACCGTGTCTAGGAACAAAGTTAAAATGAGGGGTGAGGGAAGGAGAAAAGGAGGGACATGAATATGATCAAGACAGTGTTACACTAAGGAACTTACTGACAAGATCAATATGGAGACAGGCAATTGTAATTCAATGCACAGGTAGTAAGTGCCAGGCAAAGGTGATGGCAAAGAGCACTGGAGCTGGGACATTGGAGACTGGAGTTGACGGGTATCGGCACCCAGTACAAGGGAGGAAGAGTGCTGTTATTGCTCGTGACAGTATATTTGAACTTGTATGCCGAGGGAAGATGGATCACTGAAGAGTACAGAATTCTTTCCTAAACCTCCAGCTGGGGTATACCATTATGCAGTACATCTGTGGACGTGCTGTGATTGGTCATACTTGTATCTAAAAGAACATCATTGTAATTTTCAGAATTAAATGACTGATACAAATGCCACAAATAGATCACAGAATACAATTTTGTAAGGGAGATAGCTTTCCTTTCAGGCTGAAGCTGCATAAATGAGGCTGCAAAACCAATCTGTGTAGCACCCAGCTCCATTATATTCTCAGAGCGATGGAATCACCTCTATGTTAAGCTTGTCGCAGTGCCCTAAAAGCTATTTTTGTTCATTTGGCAATGTAGGGAAAATGTTGATTTAGTTTTAAAGTCTGTACATTTAAAAGTATGTTTTTCGATCATTCATTACCAAATTACTAACTCTTTTAATATATGTCCACAATGTACTATCAGTTATTATTTTAAAGTACTTCCTTTTAGTTTTTTTCCAGTTTATATAGATTCCTATACAGGGTAGTTCTCTTAATGGACAGAGCTATAAAGTACCACCTTAGCAAATTAAGAAATAGGAGAATGATTTTAGAATAAAATATCTTTATTTATAAAAATTACCTAAACTAGTTATTTAGAAGAGCATTTTGTATTGGATAGTCTCTTCAAGCAAAAAAAAAAAAAAAAAATTAAAGCAGGGAAAAGGAGATGGTATAAAATAAACAGCCACTTTTTGAGAAAGATTTTCAGAATGTGGTTTAGACCAGCGGTCCCCACCCTTTTTGGCACCAGGGACCGGTTTCGTGGAAGACAATTTTTCCCCCGGGGAGGGGGGGTGGTGGGGAGCGACGGGGAGCAGCAGATGAAGCATTGCCCACTTGCCCGTGGCTCACCTCCTGCTGTGTGGTCTGGTTCCTAACAGGCTGTGGACCAGTACCGGTCCACTGCCTGGGGGTTGGGGACCCCTGGGTTAGACAAACCTCTATCCAAAAATTAATGGGTTATTAAAAGTTATTCTAAAACTAAGTAAAATTATTTAGGGGAATTATTTATTTACTGAGCCTGCTCATTATTGTGAAAGATTAGACAAGAGCTCTGGGACATCTTCCCTTACCCCTTTAGATAGATTAGATGGAGTTGCTCTCTCCATTCTCTGTTATACTCTCTTTTTTACCTTGTATTTATTTTTTGCACATAATTCGTTTGTTTATATACCTACTGCCTACTGAAATGTGAATCCTTGGAAGTCAAGAACTGTGTCTTATTTGACTTTTTATTCCCAGAGGCTCACATAATATGATACTTAGAAAGCACTCAGTAAATGTTGGTTGAGTTAATTACAAAACAATTTCTATTAACACTTCTAAATACTGATTGAATGACTTCTCTTGCACTTGGTTAAATCACTTAACCCAGTGAGTCTCAAACTTGAGCGTACATCAGAATCACTAGAGGCTAGTTAACACAGATTGCTGGCTCTCAGAGTTTATGATCAAGTCCCTCATGTGGTCCAAAATTTGCTTTTCTAACAAGATTCCAGGTGATGGCTTCTGGTCTTGGGACCATACTTTGAGAACTACTGGCTTAAATTCAATAATTTACCTCCCACCAACTCAGATGAAGGTAATAAGTGTAAGTGCATTTATCTTTCAGGAAAGACATTAGGTGAAAAAGCTATTACTAGAGCACCCATGAATGGACATTGTCATCTATGGTAAGTACATAGAATTTATGCAGCCTTTAAAAAATTCTAATATGCCTCTTTATAAATTGCAATGGATTTTTAACATATTATTGACCCACTTAACATGTCACATTCACTAAAAAGAATATTTAGTATATAGCACAGTAACTGTTCTTGTTCTGTTTATTCTCATGTATTTTTCAGTATATATATTTTAAATATATTTAAGATAAACTTTCATTGAAGAATTCATAACTGAATCCACCAAGTCCAATAACTGTGCACATGATAAATTTAATTAAATCTAATTTCATATAACATTTTGTTTGAAAACAAATACTAAAGTGATGCCACATTTCTAAATGAAACGCAGAGAGAAGAATAAAAGCACATCAGCCATTATACCTTGATGAGTAAAGGTATACAAATTCCACAAGTCAAAGGAAAGCCATTTCTAATATAAGAAAGCTCAAACAAAGGAAATCTAATTAGTTGGATGGGTATAGGTGGATATCCTTGGGACAAAAAAATTTATTCTTGAGTATGTTTTGTTTTGGATCCTTTGTATATTTACAATTATAAAACAAATAAGAAGAAAAATATTGTTTTTAATTAACACTTAATTTTACTCATAGTTGTATTTCTGTAGCATTTCTTAGTTTCTTACTTATTTTTTCTCCCCAGTAATATTGGTACTTTAGGTGCTAGGAAGACATAGTCATAAATTTATTTTTGACCCTTCTCTCAGACCTAGGTTGTCAGAAATCCACCCCTCTTTGGGATTATTTTATTCTTCTGGGATAGTCTTAGGCAAATCTCTCTCAAAATGACTCCTTTTCTGCAGGTCCACATTTATCCTCCAGGAAATTCATTTTTGCCCCACCAACTCAAAAGTGCAAACGATTTTTCCAAAGCAGACCTGTTCCTTTACACTGCCACCAGCAGGGGGAGCATCACTCACACATCTCATCCTAAAACTTCCCTGGGCAGGAATCGGATAACATTTTTTATGTCTCCCAAACTCTAAAGGACGTGCCAAAATAAGAATAGGTCTTTTGAAGCTGCCATCACTTAAAATGAGAAACAAGGCTACCCCCTTCCATCTCGCATGAGAAGGTGAGAGGTGGAACCCAAGTACCCTAGTAGTTCTATTCGCAGAAATCCCCCTTCCAGGTCTCTCTCTGCTTCAGCGAACTCTTTGCCTTCTCTTATATAGCCTGGAGATGGGTGAAGGGCTAAGCCTGGCAGAACCTGTGAATCATTTCACTAATGTGTCATGCATGGGTAGTAGAGTGTCTTGCTTTAGGAGCCGGAGTATACCTAATAAAGTATTGTTCTGTGCCCTAGTGCCTCTGCCACAACTCTAGGAGAAAGCTAATTTTGCAAGTAACATCCTGGTAGGTATCTTTAAGGTCATTTCTCCAGTATGTAAGGGTCTTGGCTATTATTTCTATAGCCAGCTTTACCTTCCTCACCTAATTTGCATAATACTGATAATAATAAATTAATGTGTTAAAGTACTTCTGTTCTTCCATTTTTAGTATAACTGTAATGAATTTATACTGATCAAGCTACACTTGCTTCATCTCTTTCGATAATGGAGATGTTTGGGTGTTGGTTAGCCAGATTTGGACGCAGAAAGAACACCGAAGCCCTACTCTTAACTCTGAGCCTCACCCTCCTCTTCCTCTGCTGTCCTCTTCCTTCTCCCATACAAACTTCTGCATCCATGGAGAATCACATTAAAAATGTACATTTGATGTTAACCCTCAATTTGAGGACACTTATCAGTGTGAACTTCCAAATTTCCATAAAGGAACAATGTTGAATCTTCTCTGAAGACTTCATAAGCACCTTAAACTTACCTTGTGAGGACAGATTATGCTTAACTCTTACTCAGTGGGCTTCCCAGCCTGTCTTCCACTAATCTGACCACTTCTCTTTTGTTCATCTTTTTTCACTTTTTGTTGTGTACTAATTGCCTTGTTTATAACTGTGGGATTTAACCCCAAGGGTGAATCTTATTCACAGACACACACAGAGTACTGATCCAATTGTGTTTCACATGATTTTTTATTCAGTATCAGTTTTTAATTAAAAAACAATTAAAATCTGATCAGTTGCTAAAATTTAATCAATTCAAATGTCAATTTTTTAAATTTATTTCATTGAAGTATAGTTGATTTACAACGTTGTATTAATTTCTGTTGTACAGCAATGTGATTTTATGTTAATTCATAAAATATATTATGATGTACCTACTGAATACAAGAATTCTCATTCAATTAAATACGGTAGTAGAGGTTTAGGGTGATGAAAAAAGAGAAATTAAGACTTTGACTTGAGAAGCAATGTGTGAAATTTAGGTTAACTGATTCTGTAATTAATTGTAATAAAATGTCATGAAAATGTCTTATCCTGCTGGAATTTTTTTCAGTATGTTACGACTTTTTCTCATTCATTCAGCATAAATGACAAGACATGGCCTCTAGGCCAAATGCAGCTGACTGCTTTTGTAAATAAAGTTTTATTGGAGCACAGCCACACCTGTGCATTTGTACATAGCAATGAAGTTGAGCCGTTGTAACAGAGACTCTCTGATCCCACAACCTTAAATGTTTCCTACCTGGCCCTGCAGCGAAAGTTTGCTGACCCATAGTTTACGGGTTCTGTGATGGTTTATAAGCCTTCAGTTTGAAATAAAAGATGCAATCATTAGAAATAATTATCATAAAGCGTTGGTATGGAGGGAATAATTGAAAAATATTATTTTAAAGAGTTGTTTTTCATCATCATCTTTTCCAAAATGAAATTGCTCTGTAACTTTCAGGCTACATAAGCTTTCTATATAATTCTGTTGTTTTTGTTGTACCAGCCTAAAATACTTCTAGAATCAAGAGAGCAGAATCACCAATGGATTTGCAGTTTGTTAGCCAAATAGGCCTGACCTTAATTATAAATAATGTCTTACATATTTGTTGTGCTCTACTGTTCACAAATTATATCCCCATGCCTTCTAGCATGTGATTCACAGAACAACCTGTTTCCATTTTATAGAAAGCAAGGCTGTCTGTGTGTGTGGTGCAGTATATGTGTGTCTGGTGTGGTGTTGTGATTAGTAACCAAGGGTCATACAATAAGTGGAAAAACAAAAACCAGATCTTATATTTGTATGTACTCAGTATTTCATCTATTATTTACTCTTCCTCTGCTTTTTCACAGTATAAATAGCATTGGTGCTAAATCAAAAATGCTACTGGGAAACTAATGGAGTTGTTTTAGTAGTTGTTTACTAGTTGTTGAGACAGGGATGTTTGTCAGTTATTAAAATATTCACTATAGATGCAAAGAAAATTCAGAATTTTTGTCAACACATAGTTAGAACAACCTCTAGATGGAGATAATAGACCATATTGTGTGTTAATTTTCTTCATAGTTCCCATCAACCTGAGAGTTTACAAAATAAAATTTTAAATTACATTTTCCAAGATAAACAGTGTGAAAAACAACATGTACATGCAGATATAGGTGGGATTGATTGCCAGAAAAGAAATGATGATCCTTTGAGGAAAAGTGGTTCAGGTAAACTTTGAATTTATGACATGTAGGAAGATAAATAATACTTTAGACTTGAAAGAAGCAGACTTCAAAATGATTATGAAAAACATAAGACTCTGGTGACAGATTATTTATAAGGGAAAATGTACATATTTCGTATAATGGTTTTCTTAAGTCACGTTTTTTTCTTTTTCTTCACTCAGAGTAACTGGGAAAGAACATGCTGAGAGAGCTCTGTAAAAGCTAGAGATGTGCATAAGTTGTTCTGATTTTCAAAAAATAGAAGATTTGATTCCACCACTATAGATCAGTGAACATAGAATCTTTTCCTTTGATTACAGCACAAATAGTTGGGTTTTCTGTGAGTGATGAAGTTCAAGCAGACTCAACAGATTTTTCTAAAAATGTGAGATGATCTGTTTTTTCTTTGCTAGTAGATAGAGTAGGGAAATTGAGCTAATATATCTGGATTTAAGGAAGGCTTTAAGGCAAGTTCACTCATAATATTCTTGGGGACAAGATGTTAAAATATGGGCAAGGTTCTTTGTTACCCGTGCTGGCAGAAGGGTTTGAGCCTCAATCATTCAAAAGAATAACTGTTGACAATATCGTGATTCTAGAGTTCCAGGTCTAGATCTTAGACACTAGTGTGTTCAGTGATTTTTTTCAGTGGGTGAAGATGTGGAAGGTATGATTATAAATGTTGCAGGTGTTGCAAAATTAGGAAGAACAGGGTGTATGATGGATGACTATAGTAATTAAAAGATTTTCACATGTTGAAAGAGATACTGAACAAGGTGAATTAAGAGGGATAAATATGGAAGGAGGGATGGAGAGGAAAATGTCAAAATTTGAGGACGTGAGGGAAAAACAGATGGAAATTAGAATGAAGCATGGAGTTTAGTTAACAATAATATATTAATATTGGTTCATTTTGAAAATTTTCAATATTGTATATCAATATTAGTACAGTTGTGCTAAATGTATTATAATAATTTAAGATAGTAATTTAAGTAGTATCTCCTAATCTAGGTAAGTTCTCAGATCATAATAGGTTGCTTTTGTCATAACTCTTGCTTCTACTGTTAGGAGATTATTGATTTTCTAATGAAAATTAAGAGGTCAAAAAAACTTACCACTGAAAAGTGGCCATTTTGTTGGTTGTGCATAAGTTGTGTGAATTATGTGATCTTTTGTGTTCAGGAATGGTCTAACTGTTCCAAATTAAGAAAACTGTTCACTTCAGTTTTTTATTTGAAAGTTATGTGTATCCACAGAAACAATCAAGATAAATAACACCCAAAATTACATTTTTCATTTCAGTTATGACAACGCAAGTGAAAATTAAGACCTACTTTTGAATTATTTAGGTAAATGAATATTTTACCTCAGACAGAAACACTCTGAATACTTCTGCACAGACAGAAACAGTCTGAATGTAAAAAGTAATATGTGCCCAATTTTTAGAGGAAGCAAGTTGCTGAACAAATATTGTGCCCAATTTTTAGAGGAAACAAGTTGCTGAACAAATATTATACATAATTTATAGTCAAATATTTATTTATGTAAATTTTGTATTCCCAAGGGAAAAAAAGTAAAGACTCCATGGGATGCACTCTTCTAGTAATGACTGCAGTGTTTCCAAGGAAGGATTGAAGGACATGGGGAATTTTTGAAAAAACATATTCTAAAATTACCTTTGATTTTAGTATTTGTTTTTAGTCATGATATTTATTTTAATTTTCAAATGACATTAAGGGAGCCTTGAACTTTTTATTTTTATGAAAGAGAAGCAGGAATCTGTTGACACAATGTATTTTTCAGTTTAATACTTATGTGAATAGACTTTTCTGAGGGTCTCTTTGTGACTCTGATGTTGATGAAGGTGATGGCAGCAGCTAATCTTTCTTGGAACTCACTCCAGGCCAGACACTATTGTAAGCGATTACGTTTTAGATATTTTACCCTCATAGCACACATATGAGATAGATGGTGTTAGTATTCCCAGGTATAGCTGAGGAAACTGGCCTCATGTTAATGTCAAACATTGGTTATTTATTCATCTATATGAATACTTTTGTTAAATATTAATGAATGGTTTAGAGATTTTTTTTAACGTTAAATTTCATGGTATTTGATTAAAAGTTTACACAATGTCCACTGTTTTTATCCTTTTCAGGTATGCGGTTTTGTGTGGCTATGTATCTGAGTTTGAGGGCTTACAAAACAAAATTAACTATGGATATCGCTTCAAGGTATTTCTTGATATTAAAAATGTTTTACTCTAGCTGTATGTTCCATTCATAAGTATAAATCAAATTATTCAATAGACTTATCTCTAGGAATTTATCTTTTTTACTTAAATAAAATGACAGTCTTTAAATAGTACTGTGCCAAAAAAGAAACAAACTCTTTGGGTGATTAAGGATTATTATTATTATTATAGATCCTGAAGGAGGTCACATAGTAGATGAGTATTATTTTTTTAAAGGTAGAGGCTTAGCCTTTTAGTCATGAGCACACTAACATCATAAACATGGCTGGCACTAATTAGTTAACATTTAATACATATTGATTTGCTGGTAGGAGTAGAATTCAATCTAGGGCTTAAATTTGCCATGATAGAGGAATAAAATAAGTAATGCACATACTCATTATTTATCATGTGCCTGTAGTTGTAATCATTCAGTAAATAACCCCTCAGGGTCAATAATTTTAGGAATGGGCAGAGAGTTCCTTGTTTTCCAGCTCCCTATAACCATTTGACAATGTCAGGGGAGTAGATTCTTCTATCACCTAGTTCTGCTATTCTTTTCTCCATTATACCCACATCAGATGACATTTGTAAGTTTGCCTCTCAATCAGTAAGTGTTAGGTAGGCAAGTCATGGGCAGACAAAAATGTGACTTGGATGTTTTCTGTTTTTAAGGTGACGTTTTCTGTAGCCTTATTTAATCATAATCACAGTTCTGGTTCTAGTTGTGAGCATTTTGATGATTGAGTTATTGAGAAGCTTAATTGTATTAATAATAAAGATTGAGGAGGGAGACAAAACAACATTATAAAGTCCCTTTGAATTTACTAGGCAGAGTTCTACTCAACACCACCTGAAACTTGGGAGATATTTCTTTTGGACTTTCTTTCAGGAGCATCTAGATAAAGCAATCGAATTTTTACCTGAAGAACCCTTTTTGTATTACCTCAAGGGAAGATACTGTTACACTGTAAGTTGAAAGCTTTTATCTGTAAAGCTTATTTGAATATATTCTGATTATATGATATATTTTCAGTGACTTATTCTTTTATTGTTTTACCTAGTGCCTACTATAGAGAAAATGATGAAATCAGTACATATTTTGAGTTTATAAATTTATATATTTTATAATTATATATTGAATTACACACAATATATGATTTTATAAACGCATGTATTTTTTTCTTTACTGCCTTTCCATTTCCCCTTGCGGCAGTCACACTGTCTCCCTTTAAATGTGCTTTTTCTCAGATGGTGATCAGCCACCAGTACCCATGCCCCCTGCATTGGTGCACTGCTCTGTTTTGTGGGAGAACTTTTTTCCTTTATCAGAGTTTATTACACATAAATTATGTGCTTGCTGTCCTTTTCTTCAAGAAACTTTATTTAGAAGGGGACATAAGACATATAGAAATAAATAAAGGCAGCTGGTGAGTCTAAGACCCAATGTGTTAAATGACACCTGTTTATGGAAAGTTAACAGAATGTGAAAATATATCATAAAAGCTACATTATCCTGAAGAGAACTGCTCTTTCTGAATGAGAAAATTGGGATAGGCAAAATAGGAAGCGTTTTAATTGTGGCTTGTAGAGGATTAGGGATGAAGCAGGAGGTTTGCTTTTACTGAACACCTGCTATATATGTCAGATGTGCATTTTATATTTTATATTTTATATTTCTTATCACATTTCATCCTTTTAACAACCTTGTAAGCAGTTTTTATTATGCCAGTTTTAAATCTGAGTCTTAGGGGACTTCCCTAAGATTTAAAAACCATTGACCCAACCTCATGAGTCTGGAACTTGAATGTACACTATACAGTTAGGCTTAAAAAGCCCAAGAAGGAAATTTAAATTCCAAATGGAACCTGATCTTCATGCCATAGACAAATGGTAGAAGGTAATACTAATCCTTCCTAGAGGATTGTACTATCACACACAAGCCTTAGAACATTCTTGCAGAGTTGAGCTCACAGTGAAAAATAATAGAATATATACAAAGAAACAAGCCATCATAGATGACAGTCAAAAGAAACCAAAAAAGAGAACAGAAGTAGATCTGAAAGGACTTCAGATTTTGGAAACATGGAATACAGAATATTAAACAGCTACCTACATAATGTGTTTTTAAAACTAAAATGAATTAGGGGAAAAATGGGTGAGGAGCATGAGACTACAAAAATGACCAGGTAGATTTCAAACAATGGAACAATTTTTGATATAAAAAGTATATTATTTGTCATTAAAAGAAAACTCAATGGAAAGATTTGGTAGTAGATAGGCCCCACTAAAGAGAAAATTAACAAACTTTAAGACAAATCTGAAAATGTTGCCTGGAAGCAGCACAGAGGAACAAAGAGATAGAAAATATGAAGGAGAGATAAAAAGACATGGAAGGGAAGTAAGGATACTATGTAGTGGTGAATTTTTATCTCCTCCTTTTGGTAATTAATAGAACAAAAGACAAAAAAAAAGGATGTAAAAAATATGTAAAACATTGATTGGAGCCTTACATTTAATAACCTTGATCTAATAAACATAGATGAAAATATGTATCTAGCCATTAGAGGATACACATTTTCAAGCATATGTTGAATGTTTACAAAACTGAACATATATGAGGTCATGAAGCAAGTCTTAATAAATTTCAAAGAATTGATATCCTGTAGGTTTTCTGATCATAATGCAATTGTAATAGAAATTCAGAAACAAAACAGCTTAAAAACCATAAATCTTGAATTAGAAATAATAGGACATGACAATAAAATAAGATGCCATTTTATACCTACTCATTTGATAAAATTTTAAATTATCAGCATGAGATGTAAAAATATGGAGCAACAGGAATTCTTACATTGTTGTGGGAACACAAATCAGCACAACCATCTCGGAAACAATTGGGTATTATCTCTGAAATTTGATTGTCTACCATATGACAATGGTGCCTACCCTAGAGAAACTCTTGCAAATGTGCTTTAGAAGGCATGTACAAGAATGCCTTTAGCAGTCTTGTTTCTAAGAGCAAAAAATGGAAAAGTCCCAAATATCCACTGAAAAAAGAGTGGATGGCTGAACCAAGATGGCGGAGTAGAAGGACGTGCTCTCACTCCCTCTTGTGAGAACACCAGAATCACAACTAGCTGCTGGACAATGATCGACAGGAAGACACTGGAACTCACCAGAAAAGATACCCCACATCCAAAGACAAAGGAGAAGCCACAATGAGAATGTATGAGGGGCGCAATCACAGTAAAATCAAATCCCATAACTGCTGGGTGGGCGACTCAGAGACTGGAGAACACTTATACCACAGACAGCCACCCACTGGAGTTAAGGTTCTGAGCCCCATGTCAGGCTTCCCAACCTGGGGGTCCAGCAATGAGAGGAGGAATTCCTAGAGAATAAGACTTTGAAGGCTAGTGGGATTTGATTGCAGGACTTCAACAGGACTGGGGGAAACAGAGACTCCACTCTTGGAGGGCACACACAAAATAGTGTGTGCATCAGGACCCAGGGGAAGGAGCAGTGACCCCAGGGGAGACTGAACCATACCTACCTGCTAGTGTTGGAGGGTCTCCTGCAGAGGCGGGGTGGTGGTGGTGGCTGTGGCTCACCGTGGGGACAAGGACACTGGTAGCAGAAGTTCTGAGAAGTACTCCTTGGCATGAGCCCTCCCAGAGTCTGCCATTAGCCCCACCAAACAGCCCAGGTAGGCTCCAATGTTGGGTTGCCTCAGGCCAAACAACCAAGTGGGAGGGAACCCAGCCCCACCCAGCAGCAGTCAAGCTTATTAAAGTTTTACTGAGCTCTGCCCACCAGAGAAACAGTCAGCTCTACCCACCAGCAGTCCCTCCCATCAGGAAACTTGCACAAGCCTCTTAGATAGCCTCATCCACCAGAGGACAGACAGCAGAAGCAAGAAGAACTACAATCCTGCAGGCTGTGAGAAAAAACTACACTCACAGAAAGATAGACAAGATGAAAAGGCAGAGGGCTAGGTACCAGATGAAGGAACAAGATCAAACCCCAGAAAACAAACTAAATGAAGTGGACATAGGCAACCTTCCAGAAAAATAATTCAGAATAATGATAGTGAAGGTGATCCAGGACCCCGGAAAAAGAATGGAGGCAAAGGTTGAGAAGATACAAGAAATGTTTAACACAGACCTAGAAGAATTAAAGAATAAACAAACAGAGATGAACAATACAATAACTGAAATGAAAACTACACTAGAAGGAATCAATAGCAGAAAAACTGAGGCAGAAGAACGGATAAGTGACCTGGAAGACAGGATAGTGGAATTCACTGCTGCGGAACAGAATAAAGAAAAAAGAATGAAAAGAAATGAAGGCAGCCTAAGAAATCTCTGGAACAACATTAAACGCAACAACATTCGCACTATAGGGGTCCCAGAAGGAGAGGAGAGAGAGAAAGGACCAGAGAAAATATTTGAAGAGATTATAGTCGAAAACTTCCCTAATATGGGAAAGGAAATAGCCACCCAAGGCCAGGAAGCACAGAGTCCCATACAGGATAAACCCAAGGAGAAACACGACGAGACACATAGTAATCCAATTGGCAAAAATTAAAGACAAAAATTATTGAAAGCAGCAAGGGAAAAACAACAAATAACATACAAGGGAACTCCCATAAGGTTAACAGCTGATTTCTCAGCAGAAACTCTACAAGCCAGAAGGGAGTGGCATGATATACTTAAAGTGATGAAAGGGAAGAACATACAATCAAAATTACTCTACCCGGCAAGGATCTCATTCAGATTCAAGGGAGAAATCAAAAGCTTTACAGACAAGCAAAAGCTAAGAGAATTCAGCACCACCAAACCAGCTCTACAACAAATGCTAAAGGAACTTCTCTAAGTGGGAAACACAGTCTAAAATAGACTTTAAAATAAAGAATGTTACAAGAGACAAGGAAGGACACTACATAATGATCAAGGGATCAATCCAAGAAGAAGATATAATAATTATAAATATATATGCACCCAACATAGGAGCACCTCAATACATAAGGCAACTGCTGACAGCTATAAAGCGGAAATCGACACAATAATAGTGGGGGACTTTAACACCTCACTTACACCAATGGACAGATCATCCAAAATGAAAATAAATAAGGAAACAGAAGCTTTAAATGACACAATAGACCAGATAGGTTGAATTGATATTTATAGGACATTCCATACAAAAACAGCAGATTACACTCTTCTCAAGTGTACACGGAACATTCTCCAGGATAGATCACATCTTGGGTCACAAATCAAGCCTCAGTAAATTTAAGAAAATTGAAATCATGTCAACCATCTTTTCTGACCACAATGCTATGAGATTAGAAATCAATTACAGGGAAAAACACGTAAAAAACACAAACACATGGAGGCTAAACAGTACGTTACTAAATAACCAAGCGATCACTGAAGAAATCAAAGAGGAAATCAAAAAATACCTACAGACAAATGACTGAAAACACGATGATCCAAAACCTATGGGATGCTGCAAAAGCAGTTCTAAGAGGGAAGTTTAAAGCTATACAAGCCTACCTCAAGAAACAAGAAAAATCTCAAATAAACAATCTAACCTTACACCTAAAGGAACTAGAGAAAGAAGAACAAACAAAACCCAAAGTTTGCAGAACGAAAGAAATCATAAAGATCAGAGCAGAAATAAATGAAATAGAAACAAAGAAAACAATAGCAAAGATCAATAAAACTAAAAGCTGGTTCTTTGAGAAGATAAACAAAATTGATAAACCATTAGCCAGACTCATCAAGAAAAAGAGGGAGAGGACCCAAATCAATAAAATTAGAAATGAAAAAGAAGTTACAACAGACACCACAGAAATACAAAGCATCCTGAGAGACTACTACAAGCAACTGTATGCCAATAAAATGGACAACCTGGAAGAAATGGACAAATTCGCAGAAAGGTATAACCTTCCAAGACTGAACAAGGAAGAAATAGAAAATATGAACAGACCAATCACAAGTAATGAAATTGAAACTGTGATTAAAAATCTTCCAACAAACAAAAGTCCAGGACCAGATGGCCTCACAGGTGAATTCTGTCAAACATTTAGAGAAGAGCTAATCACCCATCCTTCTCAAACTCTTCCAAAAACTTGCAGAGGAAGGAACACTCCCAAACTCATTTTATGAGGCCACCATCACCCTGATACCAAAACCAGAAAAAGATACTACAAAAAAAGAAAATTACAGACAAATATCACTGATGAATATAGATGCAAAAATCCTCAACGAAATACTAGCAAACAGAATCCAACAACACATTAAAAGGATCATACACCATGATCAAGTGGGATTTATCCCAGAGATGCAAGGATTCTTCAATATACGCAAATCAATCAATGTGATACACCATATTAGCAAATTGAAGAATAAAAAACATATGATCATCTCAATAGATGCAGAAAAAGCTTTTGTCAAAATTCCACACCCATTTATGATAAAAACTCTCCAGAAAGTGGGCATAGAGGGAACCTACCTCAACATAATAAAGGCCATATACGACAAACCCACAGCAAACATCATTCTCAATGGTGAAAAACTGAAAGCATTTCCTCTAAGATCAGGAAGAAGACAAGGATGTCCACTCTCACCACTATTATTCAACATAGTTTTGGAAGTCCTAGCCATGGCAATCAGAGAAGAAAGAGAAATAAAAGGAATACAAATTGGAGAAGAAGTAAAACTGTCACTTTTGCAGATGACATGGTACTATACATAGAGAATCGTAAAGATGCCACCAGAAAACTACTAGAGTTAATCAATGAATTTGGTAAAGTTGCAGGATGCAAAATTAATGCACAGAAATCTCTTGCTTCCTATACACTAATGATGAAAAATCTGAAAGAGAAATTAAGGAAACAATCCCATTTACCACTGCAACAAAAAGAATAAAATACCTAGGAACAAACCTACCTAGGGAGACAAAAGACCTGTATGCAGAAACTAAGACACTGATGAAAGAAATTAAAGATGATACCAACAGATGAAGAGATATACCATGTTCTTGGATTGGAAGAATCAATATTGTGAAAATGACTATACTACCCAAAGCAATCTACAGATTCAATGCAATCCCTATCAAATTACCAATGGCATTTTTTATGGAACTAGAACAAAAAATCTTAAAATTTGTATGGAGACACAAAAGACCCTGAATAGCCAAAGCAGTCTTGAGGGAAAAAAACAGAGCTGGAGGAATCAGACTCCCTGACTTCAGACTATACTACAAAGCTACAGTAATCAAGACAATATGGTACTGGCACAAAAACAGAAACATAGATCAATGGAACAAGATAGAAAGCCCAGAGATAAACCCATGCACCTACAGTCAACTAATATATGACAAAGGAGGCAAGGATATACAATGGAGAAAATACAGTCTCTTCAATAAGTGGTGCTGAGAAAACTGGACAGCTACATGTAAAAGAATGGAATTAGAACACTCCCTAACACCATACACAAAAATAAACTCAAAATGGATTAGAGACCTAAATGTAAGACTAGACACTATCAAACTCTTAGAGGAAAACATAGGAAGAACACTCTTTGACATAAATCACAGCAAGATCTTTTTTGATCCACCTCCTAGAGTAATGGAAATAAAAACAAAAGTAAACAAATGGGACCTAATGAAACTTCAAAGCTTTTGCACAGCAAAGGAAACCATAAACAAGACGAAAATACAACCCTCAGAACGGGAGAAAATATTTGCAAATGAATCAACAGACAAAGGATTAATCTCCAAAATATATAAACAGCTCATGCAGCTCAATATTAAAAAAACAAACAACCCAATCCAAAAAATGGGCAGAAGACCTAAATAGACAACTCTGGAATATCTCAGAGTTGTTTAAGTGACTGAACTTCAGTTACTCTCATCAATCTGGATGATATCTTAAAACTATAATGCTAAGTGAAAACAATAAGTCAAAGAAGGAAATAAACAACATATCTTTTTTTTTCAAGTTCAAAAAAAGAAAAATAAGCATAGCAATAAATTAACATTATACAGAAAAGCGAGGGAATAATTTTGGGGGGATCGTATTTTCTTTGAAGTGTAGTTGATTTACAATATTATCTTAGTTTCAGGTGTAGAACGTAGTGAACATAGTTTTTATAGATTATACCCCATTGAAAGTTATAAAATATTGGCTATGTTCCCTGTGCTGTACAGTGTATCCGTGTAGCTTATTTATGTTATATATAGTAGTTTGTACCTCTTTTCTTTTTTTATTGAGCTAAAGTTGATGTACAATATTATGTCAGTTTCAGGTGTACAAGATAGTAATTCACAATTTTTAAAGGTTACACTCCATGTATAGTTATTATAAAATATTGATGGAATAATTTTTTTTTAAATAAAGGTTAATGGCTACCTAGAACCCTAGAAGATGGGATTAGGAAGGAAGACACTTGATGGCATTGGGAGAGCATAGTACCCTTTTAAGAATTCATTTCTGAATCTTTTTAAAAAATATTTAATTAATTAATTAATTTGGTTGCATTGGGTCTTAATTGTGGCCAGCGGGCTCCTTAGTTGCAGCTCTCAGGCTCCTCAGTGTGGCTCACCAGCTTCTTAGTTGCAGCACGTGTGCTCCTTAGTTGCGGCTCGCTGGCTCCTTAGTTGCAGCACCTGGACTCCTTAGTTGTGGCAGGTGGGCTCCTCAGTTGTGGTTCACCGGGTCCTTAGTTGTGGCATGAGAACTCTTAGTTGCGGCATGCATGTGGGATCTAGTTCCCTGACCAGGAATCGAAGCTGGACCCCCTGCATTGGAAGTGTGGAGTCTTAACCACTGTACCACCAGGGAAGTCCCCTGAATCCTTTTAATCTTTTATGTTATATACCTATTATTCATATTTGGGAAAAGTGAAAAAATTTAAAAAGAAAGCAAAAAACAAATGGTAATATGAGGTTTAATTTTGGTGTTCATCGGGTTTAAAAAAAATTATCCTGAATTATAAATATTTATACCGGGCCCTCACTGTACACTCCTCGTGGGTTAAGGATCCTCGTTCTGTTTACATTTCTGAGATGCTGCATTCTGGGTCAGGTTGGCAGCATGGAAAAGGTAGCAAGAGAGCAAAGGTAGGGTCTTGTAGCTACTACACCCTGTGCAAAGAAATACTATGCGTCATCTCAGGATCAAGAAGCACATGAACAAAGAGGATCAGCGTTAATCCCCACCCCCACCCCGTTTTTCCCTCATTGGACACAAACCTTATGAGTATTTCAAATTGGTTTGGTAACCAATGCTTTTAGAGCTCACAGTTTGTTAGAATTATGAAAAAAGGAAGGCAAAATATTAATACCATAAAGGTGATATCTTACACTCATCTAACTGGGGAGAGATTATTCATTCAAAAGGTGAACAACTTTCTAAGAGTGATTTGCTCTTTATTTGCAGGTCTCAAAACTGAGCTGGATTGAGAAAAAAATGGCTGCTACTCTGTTTGGAAAAATACCATCTGCAACTGTACAAGAAGCTTTGCAAAATTTCCTTAAGGTACATTTTGTCTATCCATTATTTCAGTGTCAAACTGGCTCCTATCTGCACCAGGCTCTCCTACTCTTGCTGTCAAGGAAATCTTTCTCTTCTCCATTTGTTGATTTCTAACTGTAAGCCCAGATTGAGTCCTCATTTTGGCATGTCCAAACTACTTCTTAGATCATAGTTATGCCCTAGGTCCTGGGTGTGGCAGCCCTTACTGCCAAATCCAGTGTAGCTTTCCAGGTCGTGTGAATATGTGCAAAAGCGTTCATGCCCTGATCATTAGACTTGGTCCTAAATACTCCTCATTATCCTAATATAGAACCAGTTTCATCTTAAAGAACTAAAAGTTTCCAAGAAGGGGAGTTATTTAAAAAGTCACTCTATGAATCGCAGACAGTTCTATGGAACATTTGTGGGGCATCAGACCAAACCAGTATTTTCATTCCTGTCTTAAAATGTACAATTGCTATGCTGATAAAACTCGAAATAGTAATGTGTGTGTATGCACACATGAAAATGTGTAATACATCCACCCATTTAACCAACTTCCTGTTGGGCTAATATCTTCATCTTTCTCTGGAACCAATTATGGGATCTTACAGATACTAAGATTTTTTTTCTTTCACCACCTGCCTACTTCAGGTTTGTAACAATGTAGACAAAACCAGGCTCTGATTTTGGTAATTGTCCAACATATTGTACAGGCTAATATTTTTTGTTATATTTTAGGGATTGATTTTGTAGAACTGAGAGAGAGTTTAGAGATCATATAATCTAAGGTGGCAAATATGTTGCACTGCACTTCTCTGAACAGTGAAAAAATAAGTATTCTAAAATCAAGCATGAGCCCAATGGAAAAAAGTATGGGAATACAAGTACAAGGGCTGTATGTTTCTTATTTTTTATTTAGTGTGATCTTTTTTGTTTTATAACAAAACAAGACCTCAGGAATGTAATTTTTTCCAGTGTCACACAATGGCAGGTCAAAAATAGGAGTGCATTATCATCACTTCACCTTTTTTCTACCATCGAGAATTAGTTCTCCCATGTTAAATTTTACAAGAGTAGAGATCATGGTGCATTTAAGATAAATGATTTATAAAAGGTGCTATGTTCATTAGCAAAAAATTTATTTGAATTTGAAACCCATTTTTTCATAGTATCAAAGTTATAACTGGAGGGTCAGGTTTTCAGGACACTGCACGAAAGTTCTTAAGGTGCTTATGCACCTGAAGTATTACACAGATAAAAGTAGTAAGAGGCACAATAATGTAGGGTAAGGATTGCAAACTCTAGAACCAGAGCACCTGGTTAAATCCCAGTTCTACTTCTTACTGGCTGATTAACACTGAGCAAGTACTTAATCTCTCTCTCTCTCAATTGAATCAATAACATGGAGGTTATGGTTGTTGTTGTGAAGTTGTTGTGAGCAACCCTTCATAGTGTTGTTGTGAAGATTAAATGAGTTAATACAAGCAAATTGCTTAGAGAATGCCCAGCAACTCATAAGTGCTCAATAAAAGCTCACAGAGTTTTAACTTCATTAAAATGTAAATACCTTGGCAGACCATCTTTGCGACCTCACCATTTAGTTATGACTTAGATTGTCTGAAATGCATTCCATGGTGTTTGTCAAGAGGGCGAGAAGGCATCAGGAATGCTTCTCCCCGTATTTACTGCAACACCTGAGGGTATGAGGAGACTAAGGCGTGGAGGAACTAAGAAATCTAGGACGGAGAGGAGTGGAAAAGGAAGCAGCGCATACCTTGGATCCCACACCCCAGGAGAGTCTGCAACCCCCTGGTCCCAATAGGGAGTCACGTCATTGGAACCCAGACTGTAGAACTTCTGCACCCACTCCATGCCTCCAAAGAGGGTTCACAGGAATGAGTCCCCAGAGCCATCCAGTTCAGTCCTGTAGAGATCAAGAGCACTGGCTTTGGAATCAGACAGTTTGAGACCCGAACCTTTTCCTATATGTATGACTTGGGCATGTTTATTTCTCCCAGTCATAAATTTTTCATCTGTAAAGTAGGCATGCATAATAATACCTACTTTATCTGGTTTTTGTGAAAGTTACATAAAATAATGCATGTAATTTTCTTGGCCCAGGGTCTAGCACATTAAATGCACTAACTGAAAATAAATGTTGTTATTAGTTTGCTCATATAACAGGTGAAATCTGGTCCTCCACAGTCTCAAAGCATCTAGGGAGGTGGTTTTAGACCAGGAGTCATCTGTGAATCCCCTGCTGGAATTTTTTCAAGCTATAGCATGCTTCCCACCCCATCCAAAATTATGGTATGATTCCCTCGGTCAGTGGTTTTTAACCTTGTCTATACCTTAGAATCATCTGGAGAGCTTTAAAAACCGCCAGCCCAGGCCACAACCCAGACTAATTATTTCAGAATCTCTGAATATATTAAGGTATAGTTTATATACAATCGAATTTACCCATTTTCTGTGTAGTTCAGTGAAATTTGACAAATTGGTATACTCGCATATCCATCTCCATTTCAAGATATAGAACATTTCCGTCGCCCTCAAGAGCTGTCCTTGCCCCTTTGCTGTCAGTTACCCCTGCCTCGTGCCCCAGGCAACCACTGATCTGTTTTCGGTCACTATAGCTTAGTTTTGCCTATTCGAAAATTTCGTATTAATGGAATCTTAGAGTTTGTACTTTGTGTGTGTCTGGCTTCTTTTGCTCAGCGTAATGTTTTGAGCTGCAGTCATTCTATTGAGGGTATCTGTAGTTCTTTTTGTTTGCCTAGTAATGTTCTATCATATGGATATACCACAATTTGCTCATGCATTTACCTACTGGTGGATGCTTTCATTGTTCCCGGCTTGGGGCTGTTATGAATAAAGCTTCTGTGAACATTCATTTGCAAGCTTTTGTGTAGACATGTTTTAAATTTTCTTGGATAAATACCTAGGAGTGGAGTTGTGGGGTCATATGGTAAGGGTTTTTAAAGCTTGATCAGTGTTTTTAAAGTTCTCAAGGTCCTTCATGTGCAGCCCATGGCATGGTTAAGAACCACGGGATCGGTGTGTGTAGTAAATGACAGGTGGGGCAATGTTGGCTACCCTGATGTCACTCACTGTTTGCAGTCACGTGATCCCTGAGTCTTCCTTAGTGGTTCCACCAGCTGCAGAGCTGTCTTCTGTGCCTTGATATGACAGAGGGCTGCTGCACGAGGTTATGAGGTGTTTTAAAAACAAAGCTAATTTATTCAGCAATGTTTATTAAGCACATACCTAGTCCAAATGAAGGGAACACAGAAATGACTAACACAGCTCCTGCCTCCAGGGAACTTGGACAACCAACACGAAGTAAACAGGTACAGTATTCTCTGCCAGGTGTTGTGATAGTGTTATAAGAGCATAGCTAGAAACTGCCCCTTAATCAGAACATTCTGTTGAGTAACACTACCTTCCTTGTTACTCAGCTAAGGCCTTTGGCAAAGGTCAGGATCGGCTCCGTTTTAGGACTTAGGTGTTGTTAGTAGCCTGCCTATGTTCCTTTGGACTTTTTTTTTTTTTTAACCATGAGTACAAAAAGAGATGTTCTGATATATGATCATTCTGGTTAATTTGACATAAGTGTTAAGGTGTATATGCAGAATTAAAACTCCAACATTAAAGAAATAAGAAGCTGCTGTGTGCATATGTTGGGGCAAGTTATCTAGATAGGATTTGTTCAGAACTGGGGCAACTACTGGACATAGAAGGTACAATCGAATAAAGTTTACTCTAGGTCCTTTTTTTTTCTTCCACTTATATTTAAGTATAATTGGCATGCAGCACTGTATAAGTTTAAGGTGTACAGCATTAATGATGTGACTTACATACATCACGAAATGATTATCACAGTAAGTTTAGTGAACATCAATCATCTCATGTAGACACAAAATTAAAGAAATAGAAAAAAAATATTTTCCTTGTGATGAGAACACAAGATTTACTGTCTTAGCTTTCATATATAACATAAGCAGTGTTAATTATATTGATCCTGTTGCACATTACATCCCTAGTACTATCTATCTTATAACTGGAAGTTATAACTTTTGGCTGCCTTCATCCAATTCCTCTCCCCTCCCAACACCCTCACCCCCAGCTCTGGTAACCACAAATCTGATCTCTTTTTCTATGAGTTTGTTTGTTTTTGAAGCATAATTGACTTGCTACACTATGTTAGTTCCTGGTGCACAACATAGTGATTCGATATTTCTATACGTTTCAAAATGATCACCACGTTAAGTCTAGTTACCATCTGTCACCATACAAAGATATTACATAATTATTAACTATATTCCCCACACCACACATTTCATACCTGTGACTTATTTATTTTGTAAATATACAAAAATTGTATTAGTGTGGCTCGAGAAATGCACTTAGTAAACTCAGGGAGTTACAGTGGAAATAACCGGACAAGTAGAGAGGAAGTGGGAGGACCAGAACCCATCAGCACCATGGATGGCTCTATAGGACTTTCAAGACTCTGGCCAGCACTGGACTTCCTTCAGTCTGTCCGCAGCCTTGCTGTTTCACTAGCAGGTTCTAGGCCAGATCCACACACTGTTCATCTGCTCGGTCTGAAAGAGGTGTACCCAGTCTGGCTTCCCAACCCAAGAGATTTTGTCCTCCTCTTCCTCCCAGGACCCTTCTCTTTGGGGTTCTGTAGAGAGTAAATGGCCTTTACAAGGGATGTGCTCCTGTAAGGTGTTGGAACCCTCCTCAGCACCCTGGGTCTTGCTTTCCCCTCCATTAGTATCCATCCTTAAAATGTACGTATCCTTTGACTCAGCAGCAATTCAACTTCTGGGAATCTCTCCTACACATGTAATCACATGCACACAAGCATATAGGAACAAGTATGTTCGCTGATCATTATTAGTAATAGTGAAAAATAAGTCTAAATGTCTAAGGGAGAACGCTTAATTTAATTATCGTATATGTGTAGTATGAAATGCAGCTCTTAGAAACAATGAGGGAGATCTTGTATGTGAACACAAAAATGTATCTGCGGTATGTTGTGGGGAAAAAGTTTTGGACCAATATGTAGGAACTGGTCCCATTAAAAAGTTTTTTTTCAAAAATCAGTTCCCTTTGGAGGGGGCGGGTTACTCTGCTTGGTAAAATGTCTGTAGGATGCATTTGTCAAACTGTTGGTAGTGGTTATCCCTGGGGGCTGAGATCGTAATTGAGAATAAGATTCTAACCGAGAAACTTTCACTTTTTAATTTTGGAAATGTCTTGATTGTTAGTGTGTTGTAAAACAAGCATATTTTTATAAATTTTTTAAAGTATCCTTCTTTTGGGTTCTGTGTCCCTCTGTGTTGGGGGCCGGGTCGGGTTGGGAGCTTCCTTGCATAGACCTTTACAACAGCAAAACCTGGCTCCGATGGAAAGATTGACTTAGGTTCTAAGAAGAGCTCTCTAGTAGCAACACCATATACCTGGCGGAATTCTTATTTACGAGAGATAGAGAAAAGGAACTGGTACGTAAGACATTAGTAGATGAGGGGTAAAGTACCTTTATAATACCCACTTATTAAAATCTGCAAGGAGGTCTGCTACTTGGACTAGTTATTTTAAGCATCTGCATTTTCTTTGAAAGAACTTGATGTGATGGACCTCAGTTATTATTCAGCTCATATGGAGTGTGTTGAGATCATAAGAAATCAAATATTAATGTAGTGGAAGATGCTTGCCATGTGATGTCAGTCACGTTCTACTCGTGCTTCCCAAAGAGATTGTAGGGACTTGTCCTGGGGAGAGTGTATCACCAGTTGTTTTGTCCCTGAAAGAAAAAAACACAAAAGATAGAGAAGGGGAAGTGAGGAAGATGGTTATACAAAGGATGGTTATACCTTTGTTTTGTATAACAAAGGTTATACAAAATCTTAAAGTATCTCATTGCTTTGTAAACTTTATGACCACAATAATAATTCTATTTTAATGGATAAGCTCAAAAGCTATATTTCTACCCAAAGGATACTTGAGCTAATAAAATGATTCACATGTGACACAACCATCCTAAATTCTTAGGGCAATTTGGTTAATGTCTGATTTATTGAAATATATCTACTTTACTTATTGTTTTAGTATTTCCCTGTTATTCTCTTTTCTGTTTTCTCTGAAAATCAGGTCGAAGAACTACACCCTGGGTTTTCTAAGTCCAATTACATGTTCTTGGCCAAGGTAATGAAGACAACAGTTTTAAGATCACTTTGACTTCATTACACAAAAATGTGATTAAGCTTCATATTGATTATTTTTTCATTTCTAGTGTTATATTGATCTTGAACAAACAGATACTGCTGTGAAGTTCTGTAATATGGCAGTGTTGCTTCCTTGTGTTACCAAAGAGGTAAGTCCATACGGTGACAAGGAGCACTGTTATTTTATTAGTACGATTCCAGCCTCAAATATGAACAACCGGCTTAGATACATCTGGAGGTTTTTGCTATCCTAAAACATATTGACTTGGATTTAACATGTACTATGACGTTTTAAAAATTGCTATAGGGGGCTTCCCTGGTGGCGCAGTGGTTGAGAGTCCACCTGTCGATGCAGGGGACGCAGGTTCGTGCCCTGGTCCGGGAAGATCCCACATGCCGCGGAGCGGCTGGGCCCGTGAGCCATGGCCGCTGAGCCTGTGCGTCCGGAGCCTGTGCTCCGCAACAGGAGAGGCCACAGCAGTGAGAGGCCTGCGTACTGCAACAAACAAACAAACAAACAAACAAACAAAAAAATTGATATAGGTAACCCTTCCCCAGGAGACCCCTTGTATCTTTAAGGAGCACACAAATCGTGGGCTAGCAGGTAAAACATTGTGATGCATGTTAGGTGTTACACAGCAGGGAGTGGGAAGGGCCCCACGAGGAAGGATGGAGGACAGCATGATTCTGGGGAGCTGGTGATTAAACTGGGGTAGGCAGCAAACAAACTAGACGGGCTGCCGCCTTACAGCAGGAAGAGGCTCTGTGCAGTTGCCACTGTCAGTCCCCAGCACACAGCACGTTGTGGCTGTTGAAGGCCGTGAAGAGGACTAAAAATATGTACTAACATTTTCTTGGTCTTTGAACACCATTAACGTAAAAGAAGGTGTCGCATTGCTTCTTGCCTTTTTCCCCGCTAATTCAGAATTCTGGACGTGCTGTAAGTTTTAGGAGTTTCACAGCATTAACAATTCAGTCTGTGTTCCTGTGTACTGGAATTGCGGGAACAAAAGGAAATGAATAAATGTTTTCCTGCTCCCTTCTCATAGCACATAAACATTATCAGCCTGTGAATCGCAACTGAATAGAAATACCTCAGAAATAAGTACTCCTCCTCTGCTGTTGGAGCAATACAGGCTTCAGCGTTTGTTGTGATCTGGAACATAAACACGTAAGACATGCCCACTGCCCTCTAGGAGCCTGTAGCCTAGAAGGGAACATAAGGTATATATCCAAATAAAGGGAGCTCAGGGTAGAAAGCATGAAGTGCTCAGAGAGGTACAAATCATTGGTTATGGACATATTGAAAAGGGGGAAATTATTTTCACCTGGAAGAGATCAGCTAGCATCAGAGGTGGACCTGGAAAGACGTATGTAACGTGGAGGTGTGGGCGAAGCACGTCACGGGCGGTGAACAGAAACACAGAGGTGGAGAAGCAAAGGTTTGTTTGCCTGGAGTGGAAGGACTATTCAGGGCGGTCATGGGAAATAAGTCTGGAAAGGGGAAGTGAAACAAGACCTGCGCAGGACCTTCCAGGTTCAGGGATGCCTGTGTCTCTATGCAGGGCTCAGCCGCAGCCACCTGCGCAAGGGCTTGGCCTGCCTCTATGTTTGGGATTTCCTACGGGGTTCGTTATCCTTCTACCTCTAATCCCTAGTTGGCTCCATTGGTGAATAGGAAATACAAAACAGCACTCTTTATCTAAAAGACAGTTTGTGTGGCTTTTTCAGCAGGAAACAGATTTTGTCCCTCTCGTTGCTTGCTCCGTGTTAGTGGTTGGGGCCCTCCTGTCTTTTACATCTCTCCTGAACGATGCCAGTTTGGGTTACATGCAGTCCTTTTAAACTGAGTGTCTATGCATTCTTTCTAGAATAGGAGATTAAAATACAATATGATAGTGAGGTACCTGGTTTGATATGCAGATGTTTATGCATGACATTCAGCGCTCTCACAGGCGGTCTAATATTGACCAGCTTCAGGGTTTGATCCTTGGTCCCTAAGTCTTCTCTCCCCTTTCCTTCTCCCTACCTGCCAAACCTATCCTCCATGGCTTCAAATACTACGTACCTGCCAGGGGTCCTCAAATTTGCGTCTCTAGACCTCTCCTCTGAGTCTGGACCTGATTATCCAACAGCCTGCTTGACATCTCTGCTTGGATGACTCATAGACATCTCACACTCAACTAGTCATCAGGCCTTTGCATCTGCTCTTCCTTCATCTGCCCCTCTTAGTAAATAGCACCTCCACCCACCCAATTAGAAAAGCTGGGAATGATCCTTGACACATCCTTATCCCTCAGCCCCCAAACCCAGATGTCTACCCAGACACCAAGTTCTCGTAGTTCTTCTTTCTTTTTTTTTTTTAATTTATTTATTTAAATTTACTTATTTTTGGCTGTGTTGGGTCTTCGTTGCTGCGTGCAGGTTTTGTCTAGTTGCAGCGAGCGGGGGACTACTCTTCGTTGTGGTGCACGGGCTTCTCATCACAGTGGCTTCTCTTTTTGCAGAGCACCGGCTCTAGGCGTGCAGGCTTCAGTAGTTGCAGCATGCAGGCTCAGTAATTGTGGCTCAGGGGCTCTAGAGCACAGGCTCAGTAGTTGTGGCGCACGGGCTTAGTTGCTCCGTGGCACAAGGGATCTTCGCGGACCAGGGCTTGAACCTGTGTCCCCTACATTGGCAGGAAGATTCTTAACCACTGCACCACCAGGGAAGCTCTCTTGTAGTTCTTCTAAAACATGCCTTGAGACATCCAACTGCTATCTCTCTCTCTCTCTCTCTCTCTCTCTCTCTCTCTCCACCCACCACTCCAAGCAGGGCACCACTCTCTTTCACCTGAGCTACGATCATGAGAGCCTCCCAACTGGTCTCACAGCTCCTTGCCCCCTGCCCAGTCATTCTTGGCTCCCAATATCAGCCAAAGCCACAGATTAAACATAACCTTCGCATGTCACTTCCCTGCTTGAAAACATTTTGCTTTTAGGATGAAGTTCAAAATTTTTAGCATGCCCGTCAGGGCTCTGATCTAGCTCCTCCCAATCTCTTAAGCTTCATATGTTCCCCTCTCTCCCCTACTCTACACTGTGTTCTTTCCCGCCTTGCGCCCTTGGGGCACAGTATTCCCCCTTTTGGAAACGTTCCCCTACAAACCCTCCATTCCCTTCACCAGCTTTATTCCTACTCATCCTTCAAGCCTCACCATCAATGTCATTTCTTCAGGAAAGATTTCCTGGACACTCCCAGGCAAGAAAGTACCTCATGCTTTTCCTTCATGCCATTTAGCACAGTTGTGATTATATAGTTATTTGTGTGGTTGGTTCATGAAAGTAGCAACCAGGTGTGTTTCATTCATCACTCTCTTCCTAGTGCCAAATGTACTGCCTGGCGTATAACAAGGACTCAGTAAGTACTGGTAGGAAGACTCGATAAAAGTGCTAATAGTAATAATAAATAGAACCGGTAATAAATGTAACTAAGAAAGCTGAGCAGTGTGGAACTATTTATGTAATAAGCACAACAGCCTTAGCAAATATTTCCCGCATTACTTATTTTTTCCAGTGATTTGTATTCCTAGCAGTTTTTTTTCAAGTGGTTAATGTACTGTCAGGAATATCTCAATTTCTTTTTCAGTTAGAAAATCGAATGAGGCAAGTTATCTATAGTACCCACTCTCTCTGTAAAGGTTTTCCAGGTTGAAGTATATCCCATTAGTGATTTTGGTGACCCACTTGTTTATTTCCAAAATATCTAGCATTGGCACTCATTACAGCGAAGGCAGCCCAGCCATCGGTTTTCTCTCCCTCCTGTGAACTTGCATAACATTTGTGCTTCTTTCTGTGACACTCGTACCCTCTTCCTGGCATCGCAGTCATTTGTGAACGTGACTTCTGTCCTTATCAAGGAGCTTGGAGCTCATCATACTGCACTTAATATCGGGAATGTCAGCCCTTGGGCCTCTAGAGCCCAGATTCATGCACATAAGCCACTTTACAGTTTCAGAATCTGAAATTACAGTATTTTATTATTCATGTGGACTTTTCTTGACCCTAGATAGGTAATGTCAGCTCCTGAGAAACATTTCTTCTTTTAAAATTAAAGGGAGTCCTGTGTCTAAGGCAGTGTGAGAATGATCACTGAGTGAAATAACAACAACGCTGGCAGCCTGAAAATTGTTTGCCTGGAGGAAGAGTCCAAGTTATTGACTCAGAGCACACTGAGAAAGCACAAATATAAAAAGCATTGTGTGACATGTTGTGCTACAATGAGGGATGTGCTAATCCGGTAAAGAAAAATACTTCTAAAATTGTTATAATATTTTGAAGTGACATTAATCACTCTTCTAAGGCAAACAAACTCTTATTGGACAGTAAATACAATGTATCAGAAACAACCACAGGGAGAAGATGCCTCTGGGAGGGCAGAAAGTAAAGAACTTCTTTATATTTAGCAAGTGGTGGAGTTGTCTTTGAAATTACCTGTAGTTTAAGTCCTGGGCTGCATTTCCAACCTGTTCTATAGATTGAGAATCATCACTCTCCTTGGTAACCACTCTTAATAATAAAATCCTAATTTTTTTTTTTTTTTTTTGGCTGCACCACACAGCTTGTGGGTTCTTAGTTCCCCAACCAGGGATCGAACCCAGGGCCCTGGCAGTGAGAATGTCAAGTCCTGACCACTAGACCACCAAGGAATTTCCTAAAATCCTAATTCTACTTTAAATGTTCTATCTTAATTAAGACCTCATATTTGATTATCTTAATTAAGACATCGTGTTTTCAGGTAAGTTTAGAAAGTATAGTTAGTCCACAACTCTTCACCTGTCTTCCTGTTCTAGGGATGCTACAACTCAGAGGGGTGGCTGGATCACTTACCAAAATCCAGCAGTGTTGTCCAGGGTCTCATTTGTTAGAAATTCATATTTGCCTATTTCTTTCTGGTTTAAATGTATATCTTATGCATTAACTCATCTGTGTTCTCCATGCCTGGAGAATTAATTCTTCCTATACATTAAAAAACAATTAATAAAGCCATTTCAGAGTGGACAGAGTGGACTTTCCCACTGTCTGAACAGACATTTCGTGAATTATAGGCAGGCAGTGTTACTCTGTTTACACCCTCCTGTTTCTACTCTTTTGTCTCCTACCTTCTATTCATCTGCATTCGAAATATATTATTTCTTAAGCTTTCTCAGTATGTAATGTCCTTAGCTGTATACTTTAAGTTGATCTTAAAAATACCTTAAAGAAATTTCTTAGCCTTCCTTGTAATTAATTTTCTTAAAATAACTGATGATGTAGAATCAGTTTGGGATCAGTTATTTTTAATCAGTATGCAGTCTAGTAAAGTTGATGTTTGATAAATCATTACCCAAATGCTTAGAGCATAATGATTTAATATAAATGAGTCTCTCTTATTTATCTCTGTAGCATAGAGCATTGATGTATTTAATCAAAACATAATATTTTCTGACTCTCTCAGATCAAATAAATCTATGTTTTTGAATGTGTGTTCGAGTGAGTGAAAAAAATTACCTTTATTCATTTATCTTGCAAATATGGTGATGCTCTGCCAGAGGCTTGGGATACAGTGAGAAGAAAAACAGATCCTATCCTTGCCACCATGAATTCTGTAGTCTAGTGGAGAAGGCAGGCACTGAACAAGTAAAGCGATAAAGTGGGATGAGTGTAATGGAAATAAAATCACAGAGATTTATGAGAAAATAAAACTGGGACTGCAACCTGGACCGGGGGCTAAGAAAGGCCTTCCTGAGGTTTTGATAGGTAACCTGAGATTCTAAGGAAATTAGAATTTAAACCCAATGGTTTAAATCTTTAAGACTTTCTTGGGTATGGGGGGCTTGTTAAAAATATGGATTCCTGTCCTTCTTCTAGAGAGAAAGAAGCTCTGCGCTGCAGAGCGTGATGACAGCAACCTCACTATCAATGTGACTCACTCAGGTTTCTGTCCGTTGAGTTCTGCTCTGCCGGCTTAGTGCTCAGGCTGTCCCTGAGTAAGAAAACAGAGGAAGGCAGGTGGCAGCTGGGTTCTTGGCATTGCAGCCACAGGAAATGATGACCTTTGAGGACATGGCTGTGGACTTTACTCAGAAAGAATGGGCCTGCTGAACCCATCTCAGGGGAAGCCGTGCAGAGACATGATGCTAGAAAACACCAGTCATTGGCTCTCCCTTGGGTGTGAGCTCTGAAATCAGATGTGACTTCTCAGTTGGTTCAAGGGGAAGAGCTGAGGTGGGGAGGGAGAAGATTTCCCCAAGGCCAGCGTCTAGGCTGGAAAGTCTTAAAAACTAGGACATAACTTCCCTGCAGAATATCTGCAGGAAGGAGCCATCTAATGTCACGGTAAGTTCGTGAGGGTGAGGTCTGTTTCTCTACATTAGAACTGATCCGCAAATGGGGTAACTGAGGAATGCAGAACGATCTCATGACTTCAGTTTGAGGTGAAAGTGTGCTGTCTCAGCAGAAAGGTTTGGGTAGTTTGAATCTGGGGAAGAAAGGAGTAACCTGAACTCACAACCATAGTCTGGGTTCTTACAAGAGGACATTTGCATAAATATGGTCAAACATCAAGTGCTTGAAACATAATGAAGGCCTCAAAATTACTCAGATAACTGTACAGTGGACCTGCTGCAAAGGAGAAAACTTCTGTACCTGCAGGAGAGTCACACACCCTGTGAAAGTAACCAGGGGGGCAAAGACTTTAACTAGAGGTTATCAATCAATGAATGAGCATAAAATTCATATGTAGCAGAATGAATAGATGAATGGATGTGGACAGACCTTTAACAGCCTCTCATCTCCTCAGTAGCAGAGATTTCACACTGGAGAGGAGTTCTCTGAATATAGTGAGAATGGGGAAATATTCACTCACAGCTCCACATTGACTGAACAAGTGTTAACTCACACTGGAGAGAAGCCCCGTAAATGTAACGAATGTGGGAAACACTTTAGCCAGAGAGCTACCTTTTGTTCACACCAGAGACAAACCCTTTGCAATCATTATGGAAATGCCTCCAGTAATAATTCATCCTTCAAATGACACAAGTGAATCACACTGCAGAGAAGCCATAAGAATATCATCTATGTGGTAAAGCCTTTAGTTGATGCTCTAACCTTAGCCATGAAACAGCATACACTGGAGAGGAACCCTAGAGACGTAATGAATTTGGAGGAACCTTCAGTCCCAGCTCTAACCTTTATAGACACCATAGAGTTCACGCAGGGGAGAAATGCTGCAGCCTTCAGCCATCTCTCAGGCCTTGGTCTACACAGAAAACTCAAACAGGAAGGGACACAGCAAGTCTTTACCAGGAGGAGGAAGCCATTTGGGAAATACCAGACAATTCATGCTGGAGAAGCAATTCAATGAAATAAACATGGGAAACCCATTACTCATAGAGCAGCACTCCAGGGCACGTGAGGACTTCTACTGTATCAGACACTCTCAGTGTCATGAATGAAATGATCTCACCTTAGTCAGCCTTAAAGTTCTCACACTTGGGAGTTCCTTAAGCCTCAAGTCAATGTAGAAATGCCTTCATCTGGATTTTATATAAGAAAATTCATACTCAGGGGAAAAAAATACTCTATCAAGAAGAACCCTTTAGTACACAATTCAACATATAATTAGACTTCTGCCAAATGACATATTACTGAAAATAATACCATGTAAAGATGTGGAACTGTGATGCATTCTTAGAAAAGTTGAATGTAGATTTTGGTGAGATGTAATAAACAATGTGATAACCCCTCTTCAGTAGATTAATAACAGTTGTTGATGAAAAATCTAATACATGGGTATTTGTCTTTAAAAAAATCATGAGGGCTTCCCTGGTTGCGCAGTGGTTGAGAGTCCGCCTGCCGATGCAGGGGACACGGGTTCGTGCCCCGGTCCGGGAGGATCCCACATGCTGCGGAGCGGCTGGGCCTGTGAGCCATGGCCTCTGAGCCTGCGTGTCCGGAGCCTGTGCTCCGCAACGGGAGAGGCCACAACAGTAAGAGGCCCGCGTATCGCAAACAAACAAACAAAAAAAAAATCATGAAACATTATGGTGAGTAATTGAGGCATTTTCCTTTACTGCATCGCTGTTGATCAGCTGATCAGTTTCAGTTTTGTACGCAGCTCTAAACGTATTTACAAGGACTTTGTTTAATCAGAAAATACCTTTTAATGTAACGGAAAAAGCGTAGAATACAAAACATGTGTTCTAATTATTCTATTTGTGTTTAAATATGTACCCACATGGCAAGGGTGAATGGAAACATGGACAAACAAGCACAGTTTATAAGTGATTCAGATATCCCAGGTGATACTGATGCGGGTGGTATACACACCATATTTTATTAACTAGAAATAGAAAGATAAATAGAAAGGTTTGGAGTTGAGAAATATGTGAAAAAGCGCTGTATCAAGTGTACAATATTGCTGAAATGTTGAGTTCTTGAGAGAGAGAAGAGATGAGAGCCTTGTATACCTTTTTCTTAAAAGCAGGAGAAAACCATTAGAGGGTCTTAAGCAGCAAGTAAAACAATGAGATTTTTAGAAGGACACAATAGCTACCATGTGGAGATTGACTTGGATGGGAGGAGAGCAAAATTGGAAGTTGGAATACAATTTAGATAACTTCTGCAATGACACAAACATGAGGTGATGACCTGGACTAAGATGATGGCAGCAAGGAGTGAAGAGATGAGGACTGATTCAACAGATTTGTAGGTAGTATTGTCTACAGGACTTGGATATCGAAGATGGAGGACTCAAGAATGACATCTCGGTTTCTGGCATGGGAACCTGACCAGGGCAGGTGGCAGTACCCTTTATGGACACAGGGAATATTGGAGAACCAGATTTGGTAGACAAGGAGAGTTCAGTTTTGGACATTTGGAGTTTGTGTTTTTGAGATTTTCAGATCCATTAAGTGATTGAATATTTGGCATATAAATGTCTGAAACCACAAGTACGGCAGAGATCATCCAGAGAGGTTATATAGTGTGTGAAAAGCAGAGGGCAAAGGATCAACCGTGAGAAACTCCAGTGTAATGGGAGGGAAAGAAACCTACAAATGAGATTGAAAGAAGTGGCCAAAGATGACAGGACTCCAGAATCCAAGGGACGGCGGAAGTGGTCAACTCTGTCAGACACTCTAGGGGAGTCAAGACTGTAATGAGCAGATGAAGTTAACGATGCCTATGTCATTGGTGATCTTAACCCAGACTGTTTCAGTGGAACAGTATAGGAGGCAACAGAGCGCAGAGCACTAGAGGTGAGAAAATCCAGTCAGTACGTGCAGACACTGCTCCAATAATTTGATGGGAAAGAGAGGAGAGATGTAAGGTAGAAGTTAAAGCAGTGCTTGAATTGAGAAATAGTTTTGTTTTGGATGGAAAATCTCGGAGCATATTTAAATAGTAATGAGAAAGAGCCAGCAAAGAAGGAAGGGTTCAAGAAAGACTAGAGAGGGGGGAGATAGCTGATAAAATTAGGTCACCAGGAAGCCGGATACGGTGGGATCCAAAGCACATTAAGGTCCTGTCCTTTTGTCACAGGATAGATAGAGGAATCGATGGGTTTGTAGTGAACCAGGGTAAGTGCCCCAGGGGGGAAAGGGTTTTAGTCTTTGAGTGAGAGTAGGAGGGTGTGGAATCTAAGGTGGGTAGAAAATAAGTCAAGGCAGGAAAAAGCTGATAGAGAACAAGGATAAAATCCCTCCATGAACCTATTGAAGGTTGAAAATTTGATGTATTAAGCGTAATTGGATAAATGACCCCAAAGGATAGGCAGTGTTCAGAGAACAGGATGCCTATTTCAGAGGTGGAGCAGTTTTAGGTCTGACACAGCCCAGGGTGCACTCGCAGGGGTGGTGGGGAAGATGAGGAGACACCCTTCTAAAAGGCTCGGATACACGGGCCGTGGGAACAGTGAAGTCTCCAACAGTGGTGGCGGAACTCGGTGTGGAGACCAAGGCACCAAAGTCATAAAAAATAAAAGTAAAAGGAGAGTGACCAGGAGTTTGTTAACAGCTATAAGAAATGGTCGAGAGCAATTATCCTGTACCACTGGCTCTAACCACTCCCTCATCCTCTTCCCGAGCCCCTCAGAAATATTCTTTTAGCAAATGCATTGCTGGTTATGCAGAAATGACCTCAAAACAAGCCTTCTAACAGGGGTTCCAGGGAGCTCTGTCTGGGAAAAAGGGGAGGAGTGTGAGGTTGAGTCAGGGAAGAGAGACTAGAGAAGAGCAGTTTTGGGGTGAGCACCGAAGAGGATTCATGATCTGAAGGGGGTACATTTGGGGCAGTGACAGAGGAAAGCATGACTGGAGGTGCTGCTTTTAGTTGGTGGGGGGTTTCTTAAGCTAAAAGGCACTGCCAGTGTCCTCTATCCATTAAAAATAAATTAATTAAAGACTTAGGTGGAAACCCTGGGAAGGAGGTAAAGTGGGAGGGGTGTGTGTGTGTGTGTGTGTGTGTGTGTGTGTTGGCAGTTGGATTGGGTGGGAGTTGAAGGAATTCTTTGTGGTGCCTGAGGGCAAATATTGCTAAGCCATGATCTTAATTTTAAATCTTTTATTGTAGTTTAAGCATATTCATTTCTTTAGGCATCTAGTTGAAATAAGTCTCTCATCTACATAAGAAATTGGTTCCTAGATTTGGGAAATTGTTACTGAGCTCTGGTGTCTAACCACTTGTTTAACAGGCATTTATTTAGGGTCTTCTAGGTACCAGGCACTGAGCTGGCCCGAGGATTACAAAGATAAACATGAATTATGGCTTTTTATAAGTTCTTTTAAATAATGCATCACTATCATAGATTCATTAACCATATTTTCTTACAACCTTCAAAAATATTGATTTGATAGAAGGTATACTCCTAGTTGATCAGACACTACAGTAGAATCAGTGTGTTAATGTTTATGATTAAAACTATTAAAGAACTTCCAGTTTTTAAAAAAATCTGGCTAACAGCTACTTCCAAAATCTACCTTGTCCAGTTTTCCTCATCTGTTTATTTTAAATGTGTTAACATTCCTTAATTCCTTTCTGATCGATGCTCAGTGTCTGTTAAACACAAAAGCGCATAGGAGTACCTTACCATCTGAATTTGTTTCTACTCTTCCTAACTTCCACACTTGTTTTAAGGAAATAACACATGTGGAGTCCTATAAAACATATTACATGATTTTTAATCTTAAATATAAACTACCTGATAAAGTAGGTAGTTTGGATCTTGTAGTGGAATCTTGTCTGGATCTTACAGAGGAATCTCAGATTTCTTCAAATTCTGCTGCTAGGGCCAGGACCTCTTCCACATGTTACAGTTGAAGAAGAAAACAGTGTTATCATTAACACGCTGGTGGATCCAGTGTGTCAGCTTCTATAGAAGGCGCTCACCTTCCTGTATCCACCACTCCAGACCAGCTGGAGGAAGAGCCTGGAAATCACTCTCCACATCACTTATATTTTCAGAGATCTGATTCATGCCTGGTCCTAAGAAATGCACAGTTTCTTTGTAATGGTCTTTAAAAGAGTATTCCCTCATTCAACAAAAGTCTACTTCAAAGTACCTAGAGTATGAGGTTGAATGTGTGAAATCTTTTTGTGTATTTGTATTTTCTTTATAGGATAAAGATGCACAGAAAGAGGTGAAAAAAATAAACACTTCCTTGAAGAGGTAAATAAAAGAACTTGCTCTTCAACAAATCAGATGTGGTCTACTAAAATTTAAACTAATCAAAGTTGTGTTTTTTTATTATCCTTTTTTCTTTTTTGATGTAAGGGTAATGTGCTCAGATATCAAGGCAAAATCACGTTTCTGCAGAAGGCATTCCACTAGTAGCACTACAAAACTAATCATGTTATTTGGAGGAATCTATTTCCTATAATGTCACTACAAAATGATCTTTAAACATGTACGCTTTAAATTTTTCCTATTAAATTATAGTCTTCAGAATAAAATATTTAAGTCAATTCAATAAAATGAACTCAAGTGAGTGTTTTATTGCTGCTTCAGTGGTAACTTTACAAAACAAAACAATTTCATTAACGTGAATGAAAAATGGAAAAAAAGGCGAAGGACATGAACGAGTTGTTGATAGGAGAAGAAAAACAAAAGGGGAAATATAACTAGTAATTTTAAAAATGTGAAGAAAATTACAATAAGATACTGTTTTACCATCAAATTAGCAAGGATTTCTTTTTTTCTTTAAAGAAACGTTCAATGCTGGCAGTGATGCCATGAGATGGACCATTCTCATACACTGCTGCTGGGAGGGCATTTTGACACAAACATTTGGTAAAGTGTATCTAGAACCTTAAAAATATAAAAACTCTTTAATCTTGTAATTTCATTTTATGGAAATAATCTTAGAGAGAAAGTACACTTATGCACAAATGTTCATAACAACACTATTTTTTACAGCAAAACACTGTGTCCAGCAGTAAGAAAGCAGTTAATCATATTTGAATAAAACTGTAATAGAATATTATTTTGACATTAAAAATAATTTCAAAAATGACATAGGGAAATGCACAGACAATCTTAAGTTCAAGTAGAAGACAAATTAGTATACACACATGATCTCAACTATATGAAAATGTGCGTAGAAAATCATCTATCAGAAATACACTAACCTGGTAGTTGTTCATATTTCTGTGGAGTTGTGTTTGATTTCTAATATTTCCCAATTTTTAATAATTAAACTAAAAGGACTTTTTTAACATTTTTATTGGAGTATAATTGCTTTACAATGGTGTGTTAGTTTCTTCTTTACAACAAAATGAATCAGTTATATATATACATATGTTACCATATCTCTTCCCTCTTGCGTCTCCCTCCCTCCCACCTTCCCTATCACACCCCTCCAGGCGGTCACAAAGCAACGAGCTGATCTCCCTGTGCTATGCGGCTGCTTCCCACTAGCTATCTACCTTACATTTGGTAGTGTATATATGTCCATGCCTCTCTCTCGCTTTGTCACAGCTTACCCTTCCCCCTCCCCATATCCTCAAGTCCATTCTCTAATAGGTCTGTGTCTTTATTCCTGTCTTACCCCTAGGTTCTTCATGACATTTTTTTCCCTTAAATTCCATATATATGTGTTAGCATACGGTATTTGTCTCTCTCTTTCTGACTTACTTCACTCTGTATGACAGACTCTAGGTCTATCCACCTCATTACAAATAGCTCAATTTCGTCTCTTTTTATGGCTGAGTAATATTCCATTGTATATATGTGCCACATCTTCTTTATCCATTCATCCTATGATGGACACTTAGGTTGTTTCCATCTCTGGGCTATTGTAAATAGAGCTGCAATGAACATTTTGGTACATGACTCTAAAAGGATTTTTAAATTGAACTTACCTAGCAGTGATTTCTAGATTCCCCACTACCCTTTAACCAGCCTTATCCTGGAAATCAGGTCAAAGCTTAAATTTACTGTTTGCTATCCCAAATGCATGGACACACATACACACTTACGCACTCAATTTCAAGCCTTGACTTAGTGATACCAGTTAATCAATCTGAACTAGTTTCTCCCTCTTGTCTTTTATAATGGCCCATCGAGATACCTAAATCAATCCAACTGATTCTTGCCCAAACTCTGACAATTGGTCTAACACTGAAACTACTAGCTGGAAGGGACAAGAGTTTTACAGGTACCCTCATGGATACACAGTATCCACAAGGCCATGGCTACCTCTAGCTGTCTCTAAACAGCTAGGCGAATGTGCAAGTCGAGACAGGTGATTCTAGCAGCAGCAAATAATGTAGAATCAACCACATTGTAGGCTTTGTAGGAGCAGCTCATTCCAGCAGAGAGTGGTACAAAGACTTCCGCTAAGAATTATGAGAAACAGCGGGAACGCTCTTTGGTGATGGTGGGACTTGGGATCATAATTGAAACATAACAAGATCTAATCAATCTTGTTTTAACAGAATTCCCATTTGGTCCCTGTAGTCAATACGTTTTCAGTGGACAAGTTGATGTCCCTTGATTGAGTGATCAGTTTCTGAATAAGGACTTAACCCAATAGGAGTGTAACATTTCTAAAAGTTACTTGAATCTTTAAAATCTTGTTAATTTCTGAAACATTGGACAGATTTTTCAGTAGGAGGTTAATGGAGGAAATCTCCCTCCTCACCATGGTAATACCATATCCCCTTCAAATTAACATCAAAGCCGTGTTCTGTGCTCCGTTCCAGGGTCACGCCTGGTCATAGCTAGTCTTCATCAAGTCATAAAATCAAAGCATCTCTGTGTGATGAAGCCAGCTAAAGACGGTTTCCACATTAAATCCACCTCCCCGCCTTTCAAAAGCTGAGTAGTGTTTTTGGATGGCAGCATTATATGTAAATTATTTCACTTACTCCAGTGAATTTCACAGAGTGAACCACTGTGAACTCCTTCTGTAGTTGCTTCACTCACCACTCATTCTGCTGACCTGGGAGAAGACAGAATGGCTGCCGAGTGTTTCTGAAACGATTTCTCCTGGTGGGTCACCAAGGCCAAGCCAGTGGTACAGCCTGCACCACAGACAAAGTACACAAACTCCTAAACTTTCAAGAGAGTTCACGCACGGCTTTGGGAAGGGAGAGTTCCGATCCAGAACTTCTTGAATGTGTTTGATTTCAGAAGATAATAAGGTGCATGTTAAAATTTCTCATAAAACATTCAAGAAGTAACGCAGTGTTCCACTAAAATTTTAACAATTGTCATGTCCATGTAATTTGCAATGTTAGTTATCTTTCTAAGTACTGAGTATCCTTCATTGTAACATGAAAATCTCTGTTGTGCCTAAAAGTTGTCAAAAAGCTTTTCATCTGATAATTTTTGCATACTTCTGAATTATAAGTAGCCGTATAAACAGGTGGATGAGACCGTAGAGACAATCGTCTAGACCAGCCTTCTCGTTTTACTGGTAAACAGTTTAGTCTCTGATATCTAAGAGAACTGGTGAGTGGCTGAGCCAGGACGAGGTACCAGGTCTTGGAATCTCATGCCTTCGGAACCCGTCTTTGAACCCAGGGTCTTTTCCATTTAACCGAGTGGAGTCCAATGTGTTTGGCATAGATGGAGGGGGATGGGAGGGAGGGAAAGAGGTCTGAGAATGGTAACACTTGCATGGTTCTACCTGGTCTAAGTGTTTTGCCTATGTTAGCCCATTTATTTTATTTTTTTAACATCTTTATTGGGGTATAATTGCTTTACAATGGTGTGTTAGTTTCTGCTTTATAACAAAGTGAATCAGTTATACATATACATATGTTCCCATATCTCTTCCCTCTTGCGTCTCCCTCCCTCCCACCCTCCCTATCCCACCCCTCCAGGTGGTCACAAAGCACCGAGCCGATATCCCTGTGCCATGTGGCTGCTTCCCACTAGCTATCTACCTTACGTTTGGTAGTGTATATATGTCCATGACTCTCTCTCGCCCTGTCACAGCTCACCCTTCCCCCTCCCCGTATCCTCAAGTCCGTTCTCCAGTAGGTCTGTGTCTTTATTCCTGTCTTAATCCTCACAGCAACCCTATGAGGAGGGAACTTCTGTTATTATCCCATTTACAGATAGGGGAGCTGAAGCACGGGATATTAAATACCATGCCTAACACAGCATGAGATCTGAACTTGAGCAGTCGGCTCCAGAGTCCGAGCTGTGGTCTGAACCACCATGCAATCCTGCCAACAAATGGGGGGATGTAGGGAGTAAAAGACAGAAGGTGGAAGGAGAGCAGGAAAAAAAAGAAGGAAGGGAAAGGCAGAAATGGTATAAAAATGGGGGGCGGGGTAGAGAGGGATAGTAAGGAAAGAAGGAAAAGAAAAGTAGAGAGCAAAGAAAAATCTTTCCTTTTCTTTTTGGATATTGATACCCATTTTCTGGTTTCACATCATAAATTCCCAACAACCTTTTGTGTATCTTGCCTTGTATTAAATCTGTTTTTATATTTCCACCTTCTCCGCCCAAGATAAGGAAAGAGAAAAAAGGGAGGATGGTGAAACCTGTTGTAAATGACTAGTTCCACTTGATCTGTGTGTGTAGGGAGAGCCTCATTATGGACTATATGACCTACTGTTGGGCAATTAAGAAGAATATTTCACTGCACAAGTAAAGACAAGGTCACATTTTAGAACCAAATATAGTTAATATCTTGATGTTCTATGATTTTTGCAGCTCCCAAACCTATATTTCGCTCTAGATGCCTAAAGTCAAATCATACGTTTTAAAAATAGCTTTATTTAGGTATAATTGACATACAAAAAATGTACAGTTAAAGTGTACAATTTGATATGTTTTGAGATATATGTATATATCTCCATGAAACTATCACCACAAATAAACAGCAAAGTTCGCTCCTTTGCAACCCCTTTTTCCTGACTCTCCCTGCACCTCCCATCTCCAACCTCAGATCTGTTTTCTGTTACTAGCAATTGCATTTTCTAGACTTTTATATAATTGGATTGTAGATTATGTACTCTCTTTTTTGTCTGATTTCTTTCACTCAACATAATTATTTTGAGATTCATTCATGTCATAGTGTGTAATAATAGTTCATTCCTTTTTATTGCTGAGGGGTGTTTTATTACATACACCACAGCTTTTTTTCCCTCCATTCACCTGTTAATGAACATTTGGGCAGTTTCCAGTGTTTGATAATTACAAATAAATATATGAGTATTCATATAAATTATTCAAATTGACATACGCTTTCATTTCTCTTGGATAGGTACTTAAGAGTAGAATGGCTGAATTATATAGTTGATTTATGTCTAGTCTTTTTAAAAACTGTCAAAACTGTTTTCCAAAGTATGATTTTACATTCTCACCGGCAGTGTATGAGAGTTCCACTTTTCCACCTTCTTAACAACACTTGTTATGGTCAGTCTTTTTTTTTTTTTTTAATTGAAGCATAGTTGATTTACAACATTGTATTAGTTTCAGATGTACAGCAAAGTGATTCAGCTACATATTTTTCATTATAGGTTATTACAAGATATTGAATGTAGTTTTCTGTTATACAATAAAGTCAGTCTTTTTCATTTTTGCTGCTAGTCTATGTGTGTAGTGATATCTACTTGGGATTTTAATTTGCATTTCCCTAATGACAAATTACGTTGAGCATTTTTTCATGTGCTTATTTGCCATTCATATATCTTCTTTGGTGAAGTCTCTGTTCAATTTTTTTGCCCAATATTTTAATTGAGATACTTGTTTTCTTTTTTGTTGAATTTTGAGAGTTCTTTATATATTCTGGATAGAAGTCTTTTATCAGATGTGTAATTTGCCAGTGTTTTCTTTCCATGTGGCTTGTCTTCCCTAACAGCGTCTTTCACAGGACAAATGTTTTTCATTTTGATAAAACAATTCATACGTTCACGTATCTTGTTCTTGGTGCTGTATCTAAATATTTTGCATAATCCAAGGTCATAAAGATTTTCTCCTATATTTTCTTCTAAAAGTGTTATAATTTTTGGTTTTACATTTAAACCTGTGACCCATTCTAGGTTAATTTTTGTATATGGTCTGAGTTATGGATTGAAGTCCATTTGTTGTGTATTGGATATACAATTGTCCCAGCACCATCTGCTGAAAAGGGTATCATTTCTCCACTGACTTGCCTTTGCACCTTTGTCAAAAATCAATTTTCCATATATATGTGGGTCTATTTATGTACTTTCTATTTTGTTCCATTGATCTATTAGTAATAATGCCAATACCACACTCTGTTGGTTACTTTAGTTTCCTACTGTCTTGAAATCAGACATTCCTCCAGGCGTGTTCCTTTGCTAACTCCTCTTGGCTATTCTAAGTTCTTTGCATTTGCATATGAATTTTAGAATCAGTTTTTAAATTTCTAACATAAAAAATCTAGATGGGACTTTGATTGGCATTGTGTTGATTAATTTGTCTCCTCAACTCAAGGAGATGGTGGGACTCCTTTATGGTTTCCCTGCTGTGCACCGTTGCCTGGAAACTCTCTCCAGACAGTGATCTGGGGCAATTGTAGGGCTTAACTTTGTTCATTACCTGTCTCTCAGGGATCACTGTCCTTTCTTTCCTGCTGACCAATATCTTGAAAACAATTGATTCATATACATTGTCCATGGTTTGGATTTTGAAAGACAGAAATTGTAATTTGGAGAGTTGTAACTGCGGCACTTTCCAGTCCCATAAACCATGATTTTGCATGTAGCGAACTCTAACATATCGAGTTTAGTTTTTTAAAAAAGTTTCTATAATATTCAAATATATCCATTCTATAAAATAAAGCAAGTTGAGCAATTGCACTATGAAATTAACTACTTAATTGGACTTTGGTTAGAACTCTGAGATAATTTTTTTGTTTGCTTTTATATAGCATTCTTAAATTTTGGCCAATAAAGTTTGCATATAGAGAATTAAAGTATATCTTTCCTCCTTCTTAATTACTTTGTATTGCCATATCCTAACTAATTTAAATTGGGAAACCTGATTGGGAAAATAGTCTGCTGAAACTTACAGGTAGAAATGGCATTACATACTTTGCCTCTGGCAGAGCCCTCATCGGACAGCCCCTTCCAATCGGGCAGACTGTGGTGTAGTGTGGAAATCGTCTGGCGCGTAACACCGTCTGTCCTAATTTTTAAAAGGTTCCAGTCATGAAGATAGTGATTTTCCAGCCAAGCTACCAAATCAGTTATTTATGTTGTCTCTTTGCTTGAAATGCATTTTATGTCCTTAATGTTCTTCAGTCCTAGGAGCTCAGGGTACCCAGCAGTCGTAAATAATCGCATGTATATTGAGCTAATATGGAGTCACCCAAGGACGGATCCGCGTTTGTGAGCCTCAAGCTTATACAATTTGGAGTATTGGTTAAGAAAAAGAATACAGAATTAGGTATGAAAGTAACTTTATGTCGAATGAGAGACATCACAACCGATTATAAAGTTTTAAAAGCTGACAGATGCCACAAATATTACAAAATCGAGAAAAATAACATATCATTATTACTTTTTAACTCTGAGGCACACCTCTAGGATACATTTTTCCTGTGTTTTCTCACATACTCTTTGTTCACTTCATCTTAAGACGTTAATTTTGTTAACATCATTTTCTATAGAGAGGATATCGGATAGATACGTTGGTCTTTCCCCTAGCATGATGGATTGACATTTAGTTTTCATTTCGAATGGTTTAGAAAAGCTCCTCTCAGCCTCGCTTGCTGTTCCTAACGGTGTGCAGTGACTTCCCCGGCTGCGCTGCTTCCCCAGGGTGAGTGCACCTTGGGAGGACCCCAGTCGCTGGAGCACAGTGAGCCAGGCTGGGCAGCCCAGCTCTGCCCAGCCTCGTCACCTCCAGTTCCCAGCCACATCACACCCCAGGCCTGAGGAGGTCGCAGAAAGCCTGGAAGCCCAGATCGTGGTGGGCCCTGAGCAGGGGACCAAGCAGCACCTTGTTCATGTCCTTCTCTTTGGAGTCCAAGTCAGGGTGTAAAGCTCAGTGCAGGCCCCAGGAGCGAGCGGTCCCTGGGGCCACTGATGTGGAGGTGGAAGCGGCTCACTGGTCACCCTGCCCACCACATCCACTGCAGGCCGAGGGGCTCTTCAAGCCTTCCTGGTGCAGGGGCTGGGGTGCTCTTAGGGGCGGGGAAGGACAAGGAGCGGGGGGTGGGGGGCAAGCGAGTGCCCTGAATAAGAGCAGACTAATACCAGTATCTCGCCGTACTCTTCCAACTGCCTGGAGCATAAAGGCCGGAGTCTGCAGCAAGGCCTTCAAGAATGCCCTGTGCCCCCCTGCTCCCCACCTAGTCTGTCTTTCCAGCAGGCCTCCCTCACCCCTCACCGCATACATGCACTGTGTTCCAGCCAGACTGGACTGATTGTTGCTCAGACCTGCCTGGTGCTCTTCTGCCCTCTGGCTTGGGATTTTTCACCCTCTAGGGCCACCTCCCCTCCCCCGTGCCCACTTGCAGAAATCTCTCCCCGCCACTCCAGGCCTGGCTCAAGTGATGGAAGTTCTGCCACCAAACCTTCCTGAGCCACATGACTAGATGTGCTCTCTCCCCTCCTCAAAATAGCAGGGCACTTTTGGGCTTCTTTCTTAGCCCAACCATCAGCTCTTCAGCCAGGCGAGGCAAGGACCATCCATCCCTCCCCTTCGCGTTGCCTGTCTAGCTGTAGGGACTCGCGTAACAAGTGTTAAGCTAAATCAAACACCTCAAGAAAGAGAAAAACACTTCTCATATTCCCAAGGTTCCCAAAAGAGAAAACGGAGAGTCATTTCTATCCTCAGATGTGATGTGACAGGGAGAGAGCAGAGAAAGAGAGAGAGGAGAAGTGAGCAAAGGGAAGGGAGAGGCAGAGCAGGAGATGGAGGAGCCCGGCAGGTCAGGGGCCAGACAAGAGACAGCAAGCCTGAGGCAATGCGAAGACCAGCCCTTCCACTGCAAATTCAAGATGCTCTCTTACTCGCCTAAAAGCAATACAGACGTCTTTTTTTAATTTTAATTATCTTGTTGGCAAAGCCTTCCTTCAATGAAATACAGACCACATACTAGGGTTAGTCATTGTGACATTTCTATGACTCAATTACTTTTTTTATTTTGAAATTTTAATTTTATTCCATTTCTAGATTTTAGTTTTCAGTCTGTTGTTTTAGCAATAAAGTAACTCCTGCAATACTCCAGTGTGAAGCTTAAAATGATTTAAAGGACCATCCCTGACAACCTGCTAGGGGTGAGTATTGCTTTTGGGGGATACTTAGCCCTTGCGCTCATTGTTAACAGATTGGAAAATAAAAAGATAACCTAAGATTTTTATTGCTTGACAGACCTGGTCCTACAACGTATACGTATAGTGACAGCACATATATCATGTTTCTAACATTTTCAAAGTTTTCTTTTAAATGCCAAATAAAGCCTGCTTTATATTCGTATTAAACTTTTAATTTTTCTAAGTGTTACCATGCCTAATATTTCAATGAACGCTTTTTACTTGCTGAGACGGGTTGAGAAAGTACTGCCATCCTTCTCTGACCATCGAGGGGACTGGAACAAAGGTTAGATTTGCTGGAGGTCACATACCTAGTTCACGAGAGAGCAGGGACCAGACCCCGGTGTCCTGACTCCCAGCCCGGGACCTGTGCAATGAAGAAAGAAATCATATTCGGAGCCATACAATCAGTCTTAAACCATGTAAGATTTTATGTCCTTCAGGAACTAACTCTTTGTTTCCTTTTCTTTTGTTTTCATTTACCTAAAAAGTGCTTAAGGCAGCTAAACAGCTTGACTTCTACAAACAAAGATAGACTTCTTGAAATTTGTATAATTGTTAACTTAGCCAACATCATACATGTGTCTCCCACAGTGGGGGAAATGGTTCATTGGACGGGAAAACAGTATTTAAGATGGGCTTTGGAGGGCTTCCCTGGTGGCGCAGTGGTTAAGAATCTGCCTGCCAATGCAGGAGACACAGGTGTGGTTAAGAATCTGCCTGCCAATGCAGGAGACACAGGTTTGAGCCCTGGTCCAGGAAGATCCCACATGCCACAGAGCAACTAAGCCCGTGTGCCACAACTACTGAGCCTGCGCTCTAGAGCCCACGAGGCACAACTACTGAAGCCTGTGTGCCACAACTACTGAAGCCCACACACCTAGAGACTGTGCTCTGCAACCAGAGAATCCACCGCAATGAGAAGCCCGCACGCTGCAACTAGAGAAAGCCCGCGCGCAGCAACGAAGACCCAATAAATAAATAAATAAGTAAATAAATAAATAAATAAGATGGGCTTTGGATAGGGAGTTTAGGATCTGTACAAGACAAATTCATGGGAATGGCCTGGAAAGGTGCCTTTAGGGTACAATTTACTCACATCTGGTTGTGGTAATTTCTCCAAAAGACGTTGCTCATAGTCATACTTTGTTTCCCTTTTAATTTTGATGTAAATATGTGAATTTCCACTGTTCCGTAATTGTAATTTGTTTCATAACATACTTAATGGAGATTATGATCTTATGATCTATCTCACAGTTGAAAATCCCCCCTAAACGTGGACTGCTTTAATTGGCTCACGGAGTTGGCCAAAAAATTGCAGTGTGAGGGGAAAGTTTATATGGATTTTCCCTGACTCAGCTAGGTACGGTCAACACTGGGCTCCTTCACAAAGGAGACAGCTCGCTGGGGCTGTGGAAGCGAGAGCTGCACATCCCCTCCTGACCTCTCTCCCCCATCTCGGGCTGGACATGCTGTCAGAGCAGGGACCCTCCTTGGGACACATGGGCCCCGGGAGGAATGCTCTCCTGAACACAGTTAGCTAGACCCCAACTGAAGTTCTTTTTTTAATTATTTTATTTTATTTTATTTTTTTGCGGTACATGGGCCTCTCACTGTTGTGGCCTCTCCCGTTGCGGAGCACAGGCTCCGGACGCGCAGGCTCAGCGGCCATGGCTCACGGGCCCAGCCGCTCTGCGGCATGTGGGATCCTCCCAGACCGGGGCACGTACCCGTGTCCCCTGCATCGGCAGACGGACTCTCAGCCACCGCGCCACCAGGGAAGCCTCCAACTGAAGTTCTTGATCAAGAGAGGAGCCAGTGAATGGAGTCAGGTCTCAAAAGAATCATCCAAACAAGCAGACTGTGCACCACATCTGCCAGCCTATGCGTCAGCCTCAGTCCCCTATTGGGGTATAAATTACACACAACCAAATGCAACCATTTCAAGTGTACAGTTCGATGAGTTTAGACCGAGGTTTATGCCAGTGTCACCCCCACCACAATCAAGGTATAAAATATGTGCATGACTCCAGAAAGTTCCCTCGTGTCCCTTCCCACTCAATCTCCCACCTGCACCCCAGGGTCAGGCAACCACAGATCTGCTTTCTGTCACTATAGGTTACTTGTTTTTAACAATTAATGAATAAGTGAGCTCATTCTTTAACTGAGCACATTTTGGAGATTCATCTGTTTTTATTAGGTGTATCAATGGTTTATTCCACGTCGTTGCTGTAATATTGCATAGCTGGAATATGCAACAAATTGTTTCTCAATTCACCTGTTTGGGGTTGTTTGCAGTTGGGGTTATTATGAATGAAGCTGATATGACTATTCAGGTACAAGTTCTTCTAAGGACATGTTTTTTATTTGGAGGGTGGGGTAAAAACCTAGAAGTGGAATTGTTGTGTCACTTGGTAAATGTATGTTAGCTTTACAGGGAAGTGCTGTGCTGTTTTTCGGACAGTTGCACCATTTTGCATTCCCATCAGAAATGTCTGAGAGATCCACTTCACATCCTCACCAACACTTGTCATGGTCCGTCTCAGTCTTTAATTTTAGCCATTCTAATGGATGTGTAGTGGCATCTCATTGTGGTTTTAATTATGACTAATGATTTGAGCATCATTTCATGTGCTCATTGGGTGTCTTCCTTCCGTGATTCAATTGCTCTGACTAGTTCCATGACACTAAATTCAATAATCCCACAGCCAAAAGCATCCTTGTCAGCTGCTGGCAAGTTTTTACTTTTTCTTTCTTGCCTTAACATGGGCAGTACATTGAAAAAATTCTGACAGAAGCTCTGATTTCCCCCCGTCCCATGGTGAGATCATCCAAACAGACCTTCAGACATCCCCTGCATCGAAAGTTGAGCAGGTAGATTTGAGCCTATGGCATTGGAACATTGCTGGGAAAAGGGAGCTGTAAACCACGTGTGCTTCCCCCTTCCTCCCTTATTCTTCTCCACTTAGAGGAGCCCCTCTTGATACAATCCCAATGACTAGTCCTGAGTTCTCTGACCTCTCACAACACAGTGTATGCTACTTATATTGTTATTTGTTTCTATATTTCTTTGAATTTTTAACTACTCCATATGCACATGTATTCATTCCCTAAATACATTAAAAGACACCTCATCTTATCTTGCTTCTGTGTCTCCATGATGCTCAATAAATCCTTTTAAAGGTAAATTAAATTTGCAAGAGAGGGAGAGACGGAGACAGAGATTGAATTTAGTCGATTTCAGAGTAGTCATTTCATGTGAACCCAAACTTTTCATCTCTACGACTTTACAAGATTCCTCCCCACCCACTCCCTACTCTTGTTGACAATGTAAAACAAACCACAGTTAGCCTGGGAATTATCTTTATGAAATAAATCAGCATATTGTTTTGAGTTTTTGCCCTGCATGTATTAATTTTAGAAGAACACATGTCTTGGTTCAGTAAAAGTTTGCAGAAAGCCAGACATCCCATAAAAAGAGTTTGTTGGTTGGGATGTTTATCCCTCCAGCTATCTTCTCCCTTTTTATGACTACAGAGAACACTGGTGTTTCTTTACTTTTCAGAGTATCTACTCAGGAAGACTTCTGGCAGTGGCCCTGACAGGAAGTCCCACTGTGCTGAAGCAGTGGGTCTTTATGAGGACTGGTTCCTTCCCGCCCTTTGACTGGTCTGCCCATAGGTGTGTCAACTCCCACCCTGCCTCTGCCAGAAAGGGGATCTTTCAGTCAGGACACTCTACTTGGCCCAGGTGTGATCCAGAGAGGCTGGACGCAGGCCACACTGACTCATGCTCCATTCCTGCCTCTGTCATCCTGCGGTGCCTACATGATGGGGAGTTGGGGGCCTGGGGGAACCCAGCATATTGCTGCTTCACTACAACTGTCTTACACAGTGGAGGACATTCAGAGGGCTACAAAGATAAAAGGTTTCCAGAGGAGAACTAAAGCCTTCTAAGGACTGAGCCTCAGTTAACCAGTCTTCTATCAACCCGTAAGACAATCAGTATTCATAATGATGATCCTTAAAGCCTTCAAGATCCAGAAGTGCCTTCTGCATTAAAAAGGAAAGAAGAGTTCATCATGTGTGGTAAATGTTAATATTTTAGTATAATTTTTTAATTAATTAATTTATTTTTGGCTGTGTTGGGTCTTCGTTTCTGTGCGAGGGCTTTCTCTAGTTGCAGCGAGCGGGGGCCACTCTTCATCGCGGTGCGCGGGCCTCTCACTATCGCGGCCTCTCTTGTTGCAGAGCACAGGCTCCAGACGCGCAGGCTCAGTAGTTGTGGCTCACGGGCCTCGTTGCTCCGCGGCATGTGGGATCTTCCCAGACCAGGGCTCGAACCTGTGTCCCCTGCATTGGCAGGCAGATTCTCAACCACTGTGCCACCAGGGAAGCCCTATAAATTATTTTATTATAATCTTCTAAGCCCATTGGTCTCCAAACTCTTTAATTGCATGCTTGAATTAGCTTTTAAAAATTGGTATCTCCCAATGTATTTACATTTATTTATGTATAAATTATATATATATATACACACACACATATATATTCTACTAAAATGTTCATGATAAAGCACACAACATGTAGAACATTTTAAAGGGTGAGATTACCTCCTTTCTTGATTAAAAAAATTCTTAGCAAAGTGTAAATAAAGGGGTACTTTCTTAAAAGGATAAAATATATTTATCTGAGCACATTATGCTATTAACACAGAATTTAGAATGATTTGCACTGAAGTCACGACCAAATAAGGATGACTTCACTACTATTAATTAATATTGTTTTGGAAGTACTAGCTGTAATTAGAAAAGACATTTCAATTACAATAGAACATTTGAAACTAATATATTAACAGGGCTAATAAATATCATTATTTATGTAGGTATATAAACTTGCGTGCATGAAAAAACCTGAGAGAATTAACTTCAAAACTATTTTCAAAAATAAGAATTTACTGAGATAGTGCAGTAAAAAATTAATGTGTAGAAATCACTAACCACTACAAATATAAATAACAGCCAGTTAGAAGATGTAATAGAAAGTAATACCTCCTTTACCATAATCACAAAACAAAATCAAAACTCTAGCAGTAAACCTAAGTTTCATGCCTGATAGATAAGCAGAAATCTAAGAATTCCAAGGGTTTGAACAAATAAAAAGACATAGTGTATTTTGACTAAGAAGACAGCATACTAAAAGTTAGCAAAAGTTCCTCAATCTATAAGGTTAGTGTAATTCCAATTAAAGTACTAAAAAGATTCTTTATTGTGTTCTAAGATTCAAATGGACAAACAAACAGCAAGCATCCTTGTGGAAATTCTGAAAAAGTCAAGTAAGGAAGGGCAACTGTACCACCCAGATGTGAAAAAATGTACTATAAATCTATAATAATTAAAGTGGTATTGTGAATAAATAGATGTACAGATCAGTGAAACAGAATATAAATATCATAAATACATCCAAATACACATGCAAATTTAATATGTGATAAAGGTGGTGTGTAAAATGGATCATTCAAAAATGAGCGCCTGGCCATCAACAGATGAATGGATAAAGAAGACATGAGATATATATAATGCAATACTACTCAGCCATAAAAAAACAAAGATGAAATCTTGCCATCTGTGGCAGCATGGATGGACCTTGAGGGTTTTATGCTAAGTGAAATAAGAGAAAGACAAATACCATATTATTTCACTCATATGTTGAATATTAAAAAACTTATAGGGCTTCCCTGGTGGCACAGTGGTTGAGAGTCCACCTGATGATTCAGGGGACATGGGTTCGTGCTCCGGTCCGGGAAGATCCCACATGCCGCGGAGCGGCTGGGCCCGTGAGCCACGGCTGCTGAGCCTGCGCGTCCGGAGCCTGTGCTCCGCAACAGGAGAGGCCACAACAGTGAGAGGCCACATACTGCAAAAATAATAATAATAATAATAATAAAAGGATAAGTAGAAAAAGAGAGGAAAAGGGAGGGAGAGAATAGCCTAGCTGGGCACACACCCAGGGGACCCTTGTCGATGGAACCAACTTGAAGATGAAGAGGTGCCTATGCTAGACAACCATGGAGATCTCATCACGGAGAGATCTGATGTGTCATCCTGGACCATCCATCACCTGCAAGACATCCACACCAGGAGCCCAGTGTGGCTCCTGTGTGATCTTGATCTGCTGTGCCCAGCTCATAGGGTTCACGTAAGAAGGACGTAAAATGACACATATGGGTATACTTTGCAAACTTTGATCAGAGGTGATTGTTCACTTTGAGTTGAGTCTTACTTGTAACACGCACTCACCTCACTGTTGTCACCTCTTATTTCCAAAGGAGCCACAGACTATGTATACCCAGCAAGAATCCAGATACCCTCCCCCAAAGGAAGTTAAGGTTAAGAGCCATGGAGTAATCAGCATCTTGCTGCTGTCCAAATGCAGGTCCTGGGAAGGAGCGTTTACCCTGAGAGCCCCCTGCTTCATTTGCCTTGATCTTGGCAGGCAGCAAGGCGTACCATGGAACTTGATGAAAGACATGGAGCTCAAGCCAGAACAGGGCAGGAGCGAGGGCTTTCCTGGATGCGGAGCGCACATCAAAGCGCTGTTCTGTGCTGACATATGTAACTCTTTAGCGGTCTGATAACACACACACACACACACACACAGACTCTCAGGTTCCTGTGGGGAGAAAACAGAGCCAGAAAGATGTGCTCTACTGAGCTGACACATGCGGTGTTCTTTCTGCAAAAGTCTGAAGGGAAAGCAACTAGGCAAAACATCCACTGTGCTGACCGCAGTGCAAGGACAACCAGGGCTGCCTCAGGGATTCTGGTGGCTTTATTATCTATTTCTAGAGAAAGAGTAGGAAGGGGTCAAGCACACAGCACATGGAAAAGGCACTGCTTTATCACTAGAGTTCATTTATTTCCCAGAAATGTAGGCTTTGGGGAAAGGTGGCAGGAGAGAGAAAAAAATCCTGGATTCAGACTCATTCAAATCCAGACCTTACTATGTGCCTGAACTGGGGCAAGTGACTTAAGCTCTCTGAGCCCTAGTTACTTTGTTGTAAAATGGTGATAAAAATTCCTACTCTGCAGGATTTTGTTATGAAGATGAAATAAATGTGCTTAAAATAACGAGCATGTAGAAATGGAGAATATCTCTCAGCTTCCCTCCTGGAGGGACAGAGAATCTTCTGGCTCTTTATATCTTGCCTAGACGTTTCACATTGCTTTCTCTCCCCACATCCCTGCAGCGCCACTGATACTGCTCACATATAAGAATCTGATAAGTGCTGGCTGACGATTCTGGTTGTTTAATGACTGTCTCCAGAGCAGGCCCCACCATGAGCTCCCTGCCCAGAATCCCAGAAGTGCATGGCAGCATCCAAGGAACGTCTCGTAAGTCCTGGGAGAGGAGCTGTCTTTCATTCCTACACATGTTTTATTGCCCCAATGCTGTGCTGCACACACACTGAATGGTGAACACGTGCCAGTTTTCTTGGCTTCACTGGGTCTTACAACATAGTTCCCAACCCGGGTGAGACTTTCCTGAATTCACATTTTTTATCTGGTGGTATTTTCTGTTTCCCATTGGGTCTGGAGAGCTTGGCAGAAACTCAAGGATGAAATCCCACAAACTGCTTGCAGAAGATACGGTGTGAAATTCTTTGCACCCCGTGGCTCTTTTAATCCTCCCACAGGGTCATTATGCCCATTTTACAGGTGATGAGACACAAGTGCCCTGAGGTTAAATATCTCACACAACGTGACAGGGCTAGTGACCACCCCAGCTGAGGATCATGTCCAGCACTTTCAGGAGATGGTGAGAGAATGAGAGTTTTAAGAAAATATAAAAATGCAATACTTTCAGGTGTTTGTAAGCTTCAGAAGCCTCTGGAACCTGGCAGTTGTTGACTTTCTTGCAAGCCTGATGGTCCAGGACTCTCCCTGCCTCCCTTCCCTCTTCCCATCTCTACTCTCGCTCGACCCCTTCTTCTCCTTCTTCCATTTCTTCCCCCAGTTGTACCCTCCCAAGCCCAGGGGAGGACCCTGGGGACTTCCAACTGGAGGGTCTTGTGTTAGTGGCGGGCACCCGTCAGCAGCGCCAGGAGCATCGGGTGAGGCAAGGTGGCTGCTAATTCTAGTCTTTCTTTGCACAAGGCTCTCTGCCCTTCTCTCCCATGGGGTGTTTTCTGTTTCTCCCAACAATCAAATAAGGTGAGTTCCGTGTTACCAGTTCAGTGGTCTTGGTACCTGGGGGAAAGAGCCAAGGAGAAAACTGAAACCCGTGTTGTATACACTGTTTTCTAGGAAATTCAGGACCGTCTCCTGCATGGTGCAGGGCTGGTTACCACTGTCTGCGCCGCGGGGCCGTCTGAGCCTTTAGTGTAAGAGCCTCAGCGTTTGGGGACAGGATATGTGTCCTTTCATCTTCCTGAGCTGTGGTACAGCCAAGTAGAAGCCACACATCTTTGTATCCACAGCATCTATCGATAGAATAAAACCTGCCACATAGCAGGCACCCAGTAAAAGTCTTCTGGAATCAGTATGGAAGGTGAGTTGATTACACTGGGTGCTTCTCAGAAGCCCATAGGGTTGGGACCAACGGGTACATCATGGACAGGTAGGAGAAGAGGCACCTTGGTGTCCCCTGATCTGGAGTCCACACCTAAGGACATTTCTTGGCATCTCTCATACCAGCCCTGCCCTGAGAGGTTCTGCCCCTCCTCAGCACTAGGAGGGCCAGGCCCATGTTTCCCGTTAAGGTAAGCCCCCTAGATGCCAAATAGGGCGTGGAGTTCCTTTGTGCTCAGCTTTGACTTGAGTTTCCTGATGATGAAAATAATTATACTTTGTAAGCAACCGTTAAAAGCCAGATGCTATTCAATACTTCATATATATGATTTTAATCTTGCAAAGGACAATCTTCACATTAGAGCTGCCTTTTTAGGATTTTAGTCATTGGGATTTTTCTTATTTTACAAATGAGAAAACTATTGCCCAGAGAGGCTAATTAACTGGCCTAAGCTCACACAGCTAGAGAATCACAGAACTTTGATTTTAACTCAGGCCTGTCTGGTTTCAAAGTCCATTGATTGGCCATGGCTGGAGGCTGACATGCAGTCTTTCAGGTTTTTCTTGAGCACCCCTGGGGGCACTGCATTTCCTTACTTCTTTGTTGGAAGCCCCGACTTCCTTTACTAAGAGGCACAGTGCCTCCTATCTACACACCCTGCTTCTCTGAGATATTATTTCCATTTTGATGGAAACATTCACCCTCCCTTTCACTCCTATTTGTAACTGGAAGGTCCGGCCTCCACTCAGGGAGGAATTAGGTTTGAGGCCAGATGAGGGAATATTCCTCTTCCTTCCTTACCAGAAAATCATCCTGTGTCTGCATCTCAACCATGGGTTCCCTGAGGGTTCAGGAAGAACAGCAAGAAGGGATGCTGGGCTGGCCCTGCGTTCCCATGGCCTTAACGTCTCCAGTGTCACCATCTGCCCCAGGATGCTAAAGATCAGGCCTTGCTGTGAGGATTAAATGGAACAAGGGACATGAGGGTGCGCAGCACAGTGTCTGATCATACACATTGCAATCCCTGCTTGCCCCCTCCTCCCACTCATTAGCATCTCTGTCTCTCTGCTGGACCATCCTACCGTCCTCCCGGGCAGGCTCCCCTCTTTTCACTGCAGAATAATGTTCCAAGCAGGAGGAAGACCCCTGGGCTCTGGTACCCAGTGGACAAACAGAAAGAAGCAGGCTTTTTTTCTCTCTTTTTCCTGTTTCTCTCTTTTTTTTTTTTTTTTGGCCATGCTGTGCAGCTTGCAGGATTTTAGTTCCCCAGCCAGGGATTAAACCCAGGCCACCGCAGTGAAAGTGCCAAGTCCTAACCACTGCACCACCAGGGAATTCCCAAGAAGCAGTTTCAATTTGGGGGAAAGGCTATGTGGGCTGGGAAGACAGAGAATGCCAGGCCTAAAGCCCAGGGATGGGAAGGCAAGCTGGTAGTAAGATTCGGGATCTAGTTTTTTCACTGAATATGAATGACTGTGTGTGTGTGTGTGTGTGTGTGTGTGTGAGATTCAGGTGGGGGTGGGTGGGAAGAGAGAGGGAGAGAAATAATAGCTATAATTAATAGGCATCATTTTTGAACACCTATAATCTAGGTCTAGGCTTGAGCTCTGGCCCATTAATAACCAGCCATGTGACCTTGAACCACTCATTAAACTCACTAGGCCTGTATGATCTTATGCTTTACTGTTGTGAGAGAGGTATTAATATTCTGTGCTAATGAACAGACTGGTTGAAGTCACACAGCTAGTGTGACCACTATGATTACATACTATGTCCCAAGCTTCATAATGAGCATTTTTATGTACATTACTTAATTTCTTACTACATTACTACATTACTTAATTTTCACAAAAATGCAAGAAAATGTTAATAGTCCCATTTTACTTGTTAAAAAATAGAGAGGTTTAGAGATATTAAGTAATTTGTCCAAGATCTCATATCAAATGAGCAGAAGACTTAAGGTGGAAAATGGAACAAATTATAATACCAGAGAATAATAACAATAGAATAATAATAGAGTCCACTATTTATATGCCTTTTGTAGTTGGCCTTGCAGTAAGCCATTTACATGCATTTTCTCACTTTGGCAATTGTGAGTAAAGCTGCTATCAATACTCGTGTGCAGGTTTTTATGTAGACATAAGTTTTTGGACTTTCCTGGCAGCTCACTGGTTAAGAATCTGCCTGCCAATGCAGGAGACACGGGTTCGAGCCCTGGTCCAGGAAGATGCCGCGGAGCAACTAAGCCCGTGCGCCACAACTACTGAAGCCCAAGCACCTGGAGCCCGCGAGCCACAACAAGAGAAAGTCCACGGGCAGCAACGAAGACCCAATGCAGCCAAAAATAAAATATAAATAAATTTATTTTTAAAAAATGTTTTCAACTCATTTGGATAAACAGCTAGGCATGTTGTTGCTGATCACGTGGTTAAGAAGGCAGTTTGATAAGAAACTGATGAACTGTCTTCCGAAGTGGCTGCACCATTTTGCATTCCTACCAGCAAAGGATATAAGATTGTCTGACCCAAAGTATTTGAGCACAGCATCTAACGCATCATTGTCTGACCACTACATTATGTTGTCACAGGGAAAACCCCAAGGAAACCAAGCTTAAGCATAAAAATAAGAATAATATATTTTTTAATTAAGCAGAAATATCAGCAACAGAAAAAGGGGGAAATTATTTGAAGAAATAATGGCCAGAAATGTTCACAATTTGATGAAAAACATTAATCTACACATCTAAAAAGCTCAAGGTAGAGACTTTCCCGGTGGCGCAGTGGTTAAGAATCCACAAGCCAATGCAGGGGACACAGGTTCAAGCCCTGGTCCGGGAAGATCCCACATGCCGCGGATCAATAAGCCTGTGTGCCACAACTACTGAGCCTGTGCTCTAGAGCCTGTGAGCCACAACTACTGAGCCTGTGCTCTAGAGCCTGTGAGCCACAACTACTGAAGCCCGCGTGCCTAGAGCCCATGCTCCGCAACAAGAGAAGCCACGGCAATGAGAAGCCTGCACACTGCAACAAAGAGTAGCCCCTGCTCGCCGCAACTAGAGAAAGCCTGCGTGCAGCAACAAAGACCCTATGCAGCCAAAAATAAATAAATAAATAGATTAATTTTTTTTAAAAAAGCTCAAGGTAAACACAAAGAAATCCACACCTAAGCACATCCTGGTCAAACCACTAAAAACCGAAAACAAAGAGAAAAATCTTGAAAGCAGCATGAAGAAAAAGACTCATTACATACAGAGGAACAACGATGAATATCAGATTCCTCATATGAAAGAATACAGGCCAGAAGGAAGTGGGATGACATAGCCAAAGTCCTAGATGGAAAAACTGTTAACCAACAATTCTATATCCAGAAAACTATTCTTCAAAAATGAAGGTGAAATACATTCCCTGTTAAACAAAGACAGAGAGAATTTATTGCTATCTGATCTTTCTTGCAAGAAATATTAAAAGAAGTCCTTCAGACTGAAAGGAAATGACATCAGATGGTAACTTAAGTCCACATGAATAAATAAAGTGCTCTAGAAAAGCAAATACCTATTTAAAAATAGGTTTATATAAAGGTGTCCACACATCAACTTCTATGGGAATGTCCATAGCAGCAGTATCTATAAGAGGTTAACAGTGGAAACAATCCAGTTGTCCATCAACTGGTGAATGAATAAACAAAATGTGGTATATCCATACAATGGAATGCTATTCAGCACTAAGAAGGAATGAAGTACCGAGAAGGCTCAGAACTGATTTATAAAAGCCTGAAACTGAGCTCCAGCTGTGAAGACAAAACTGATGACTCAAGTTTGGAGTCTACACATATGGGAAAAATAACAAACGATAGAACCACTGGGTAGCTATAAATCCTTCCAACTGAAAGTTGCTACCTCTGGGGCTGATCTGCATACGAAGCAAGTAGTAGAAACATCTAGACTACACCCTGGCCAACCCACATAGGTGATGGGGAAAGGGGGCTTTATTAGCACCAAACCCATTGCAACTTAAGATTCAGGGAGAAGTACAAAGCTATGAGTTGGCAGCCTGAGATCAATTTGCAGCTCAATAATACATTTTAATATATGGCCTTAATAGATTAACTCATTCCAATTATTCAACAAACAGGTAGTGAGGAGCTGCTTCCTCTCAGGCATGGTGTTAGGTGATAGGAATGTAAAGAAAATAAAATTTAGCTGATGATCTTAAGCAGCTTGCTTGTTGACATAAAGTACCTTGTGTGTTTTTTTCCTAGTCTGTAGAACGTGGAGAACACAGGTTCATCTCCTTTCTCAGAAAGCTGCTTATCAAATGGGGCTATAGCTCCTTCACACCATGAGAATTTTTGCTTATTATTCAGTCCCCTGGGCTTGAGCAAATCAGACCTGGAGGGAGTTCTCTGGTGGCCTAGTGGTTAGGATCCCCGGCTTTCACTGCCATGGCCCAGGTTCACTCCCTGATTGGGGAACTGAGATTCTGCAAGCCACACAGCATGGCGAAAAAAAAAAAAAAAAAAAAATCAGACCTGGAAAGTCAGCTTCTTAGGACAGCTGCCTTCTCCCTCTGCCTCTGTGGGGGACGAAGAAGGAGAGAGTTGGGGGAAGGAAGAGGAGTGGGGAGGGAAAGCTATGGCCATAGGTAGAGGCCTGGTAAGAGCCACAAAGCCCTGACAGTGGACTGACCAGTCCTGCTATAAAGGAGAAAAGAGGCACAACAAATGGGCACCTAGGGGCTCAGCCCAGCATCCTCAGGAACGACACCCACCTCCCCCAGGGTCCTCACTGGCCTCTGCATCCCTGCTGAGAGCAAAATGTGAAGGCTGTGGAAACAATGACTTAATTTTGCTCTGTATTACCGTCGTTTACCTGTGTCTCTCACAATTCTCACAACTTTTCATTCCTTGCCGGCAGACACCATGATTAATATATTTTGTCATCTTGCTTCCCCAGCCTCTGTGCCTAATACTAGCAATAATAATAACAATTATTCCTATCGAAGCTAACGTCTGCAGCATGCTTACTCGATTCCAAAGACGGTGCTAAGCTTGTTGCATGCGTTATTTACTTGAATATTCGCAACCATCATTGAATTTGAGAGCTTATTCCCGTCATCTTACACACGAGGGAACAGCCACTTAAAGAGCTTAATTTGCATTGATTCCACACATTTCTACAAACTGGTAGAAACAAGATTTGAACCCAAGATTGGAGAAACCTGTTAACCTAACATTACATGCACTTCGTGTACTTAGTGCGTGAAAGCTGCTACCTCTGGGGCTGAACTGCCTAAGAAGCAAGTAAGTAGAAACATCTAGACTACACCCTGGCCAACCCACATAGGCGATGGGGAAAGGGGGCTTTATTGGCACCAAATCCATTGCAACTTAAGATTCTGGGGGAAGTATGAGTTGGCAGCCTGAGGTCGCTCAATGGTTGGCAAAAATCAGAAGACAACAATTAGTTTTAATACATGGCCGTGCATCCCACCCCCGGGGCCTTGTCAGGGAGTGACCCCTACGGTCAGTTCCTTTCTGCCCTGCCTCACCCTTTCCTCGCTCCCTGTTGGACCATCATGTCCAGCAAACACACATGCCTAAGTATCGCCTACTTTGAAAAAATACCTCCCTCTACCATATACCTCCTAACATGTAACCCCTCACATAGCCTCAACCTTTCTGATTCTCCTCGAATATTCCTGAAAAAGCCAGCAATATAACCAGCCCAGCACATTATTTTCAAATCTCAGATGTTTTTGTGGAGCCTTAAAAAGTCCATCGTGCTTCTGCCCTGCCTGCCTGGGATACAATCTAGTCTTTAGTTGGGCAGAAGAGCTGGCCTGGATATCCTATCATGGCTCAGTTTCTAACAGAGCTCCTGGTCATGTCACTAAGAACTTGGAATTGAGAGAAAACATGATTCTGCATGAACTCCACATATATTTCTTTTTTTTTTTTTTTTTTTGCTGTAGCGGGCCTCTCACTGTTGTGGCCTCTCCCGACGCCGAGCACAGGCTCGGGATGCGCAGGCTCAGCGGCCGTGGCTCACGGGCCCAGCCGCTCCGCGGCACGTGGGATCCTCCCAGACCGGGGCACGAACCCGTGTCCCCCGCATCGGCAGGCGGACTCCCATCCACTGCGCCACCAGGGAAGCCTGCACATATATTTCTTAATGTAAGAACAAAGGACCATTTCAGAGTATGGCTCTGAGTGATTACTTTAACCTCCTCATCTACTGAATTGGCGTAATAACATTCAATTTTATTGAATTAAGATGATTTATGTTATTATCTGTAGGATCTATATAAATCGAAAATCAGGCAATAAAAATAAAAAGACCTTAAAAAGTTGGGAGCACTCTGTGAAGGCAAGGTATTGCTTAAAAGACATGAGCTTAAGAAATTGAAATGAGTTCTTATATAATGTGGGGTGATTTTTCCTACGGGTTTTATTTATGGTTTCCTCCTGATGTGCTCTAACAGAAACATCACAATTCAAATTTGAATAGTAATTCTTAACCTGCGTCTAGCTTCCTGACTACAAGAGACATTCACTGAACTTTGGAACTCAAGTTGTGCCACCCCCTGTGGTTGAGAAGGAAATGAGAGAGCGAAGCAGCATACAAAGAAGGTTCTTGGGTAATCCTTTGCTTTTGAGAACCTTCCACCTGGAAAAATTACCTGGAAAGTGTTGTGAATGGCACATGATTTCTAAATGCCAGAATCGGAGTTGTGGAGAGGGGAGAACACATTGTAACGTGACCTCGTGAGGCTGGCTTGGCCCCAGGAACCAGCCTCTTCAGGAAAGACATCACCAACACCGGTGACAAGGATTAAGACTTACTTGAGGGCATGAAACCTCATTAGCTCAGGCTTCATTAACCCAGAATTTATGCCATTAGACTGAGTCTGGTTTGATGTTTATCTTTGATTTGCCAGTCCTTTCATGCAAAATCAAAATTGCAGGGGGAGTGCTCAAGGTACAGTCAACTCTTCATATACAATAGGGATATGTCTGGGGGCGTTTGTGAATGGTGGTGGGACTTTGAATTCCCTCCTTACGAGGCAGTCAAGTGGATATGAAAATTTTCAGTGAGCTTCATATTCTTAATGATTCTCCATAGGCATTTACAAACCTGCCTAAAGATCCGTCTTTGTCAAACGACTTCTTTCTCTTTTTACTGCCATAGCCAAAAGTTGCTGGTTTTTCTGGGTCCATTTTCTACAGACTTAAAAAAAAAAAAATCAGTCCTTAAGAATTACAGGGTCTCTGAAGTCAAGTAGAAAACATTAACGCTACTTTGGATTCACGCCCACACTCTGGCTTTGTTATCCACGGGATTCGAATTTGTGCCTCAGTAAAATCGGATGGATCCCAAGTCACTAACTCCATGCTTGCCAAATCTGCAAACGTCAAGGCACTGTTGTAGCTCAAAGCAGTGCTTCTTAATCCCAGTTCTTGTATCTTAATTCATTGTGAGACTGAAAGTCATTTGTGACCAAAAATAAAGAGCCGACAATTACAAATAATGTCGCTTAAAAATAAATGAGAGTGATTGATTTAACGTTATCCCATGAATTGAGATATGCTTTTTTTAGTGAGAGAAAAAATCTTGCCTTCCAACTACAATTGCCAAAGACCCACAGCCTGTCTTACCTAAGACCAAACATTCAACAACAAGTGGCCACTATGACGTTTCATTAACCGTTGGGTATTTCAATACAGTTAGCTTAAATGTCCTGGGAAGTTTTGGAGGTTTCACAGGAATGTCAAACACGTGCACGTTGTCTATCAGAGCAGGAGAGAGCTTCAGCAATGCTGCTAAAGAAAGAGTACAAGCTATTTCCAAGGACTCCAAGAAATGCCGTTTATATACCCACAGAGATCGGAAATATTAAACTAAAAGTCAATCTCGTCTAGTCCCTAGAATGGTACCCCAGTAGCATGTTATTGGGTGTCCATACACATACTCCCCTGCTCTTCCTGGATTATTGCCACCCCCAAGCACATCATATTCATTCATTCAACTGATAGCTACTGAGCAGCTATGAGATGCCAGCGCTGGACTGTGCACGGGGTTCCAGTAGGACCAAGGCAGACAGCCACGCCCTTCCGCACCTCAGTGCCTCGTCCAGGATCTTCTCATCTCTCCTCCCCAGTTCTGTGTCTCTCTGGTCAACCCCTAAGCACCCGCCTAGGCCCAGCTCACATGGCACCTCTTCTGTGGAACCTTTTGTGATCCTCATCTCCCCACGTTCTCTAGAAGAATCAGGTATGTCCTAATCTTTATTCCCATGGTGCTTGACACGTATGTCTGTTACAGCATCCGTCATGCTGTGTTAGGGGAGTTGAGTGTTTCTCCTCAAAGAGAAGATGAATGCCTCCGAATCAGGAAATGTGTTTATTTTTATAACAGTTTTATTTTTTAACAGTCTAACGGTGCTTAACAACGTTTAAGAAACATAAATCGGTTGCTGAATAAATGGTGATTTGGCTGACCTGAATGTACGTGAAATTATACTTGATTTACTGTGCTCTGCATTTAAGAACTCTTCAAAAACACGTCTCAGAGTATCTCCTGTGACTGTATGAGGATGAATTTGTTTATTTGATTGTTGCATTTTCTTAGGCTATGTATAAGAATTGTGAAACTATGGTACACCCTCAAACGATATAAAATTACAGAGACCCAATGGTTCAGGAAGGAGAAAATAATTCAGCAAAGACTTCAGCTTCTGTGAAAAACACAATCTGTTTTTCAGTTTTGTTTTAGTGACGTTAGTACACTGTGTGGGTCTGAATTTTGACTGAATTTAACTGCTGTGTTCTCTAGTCTATGAGAAAACGCCCCCATTTTTCAAACAATCGGGAATAATGCCTTTGTGAAAAATGCCTCTGACCTGCTTCTACTTCCTAATGACCTCACTTAGGGTTTTGGTTTTGTGGGTTTGCGTCCCTCTGTGAGGCAGCGTCAGCCTGCCAGGGCCCTGACACAGCCCAGGAGGACTCAAGGGAAGGGACATGGGGAAGGGCTTTGTCAACCACGAGTGCTAGAGAAGCATGAGGAGATTATTGTCATTATTAGTCAGTGCCTTGAGAAGCTAAGGGTATAGACCAGGGTTAGCAAACTTTTCTTGTAAAGGGCCAGATAGTAAATATTTTCCATTTTGCAGGCCATGTGGTCTCTGTCACAACTGCTCAGCTCTGCCGTTGTAACAGGAAAGCCCCATAGACATTAAGTAAATGAATAAATGTGGTTGTGCTCCTACATAACTTTATTTCTGGATACTGAAATTTGAATATCATAAAATGTTCATGTATCACAAAATATCAGTCTTCTGATTTTTGCCAACCATTAAAAAAAAATGTAGAACCCATTCATAGCTCACATAGCTGCACAAAAACAGGCAGTGGGCCCGATTTGGCCCATGGGCCATAGTTTGCTGATCTCTGCTGTGAACCATGGAAGAGTCGTCTACCAAGATGACCAGTGGCCAATAGAGCCCACTGAGACTATCTGAACAGCATCAGAACAAATGCTCAAAAGATACTGAACTTGTATTGGTGGCACTGGAAAGCCACCAAGCACTAGCTCTCAGCAATTTAATGTCTTTCTATGACAATAACTGTGCTCCTCATGTGCATTGTTTCTTCGACCTGAGTTTATTTTCCACTGAGAGTACTGGGTTCTCCAACTATGGGTGAAGGTCAGGTTAATATGAGTCAGCCCCTATGGGCTCAGGGGAAGGGATACATGAGCCCAGGTGGAGAATCTCAGGTGTCTGAAATTCACATTCAATCATTCATCATCCCTTAATATAACTCTTTAGGTGAAGATGTCAAGCTTTGTCCTACAAGGATAAGCAGCGTTAGGAGAAGATTCTCTTTGGATTGGAATTTCCAGACAGAAGGGAAGGATTAGAGAAGCAACCATCGAAATTTTGGTAGCCCCACCAGCTTTTCTCAGCTCTGCACAAGCAGAGGATGTCAGGACCAGAAGTCTGTATTTCTGCAGATGTGGGGACTAGTTGTCCCAAAGTGAAGGTGAGTGAGAAGTAAAAGCAGAACTCCAAAGCCATGGAACCATAGCCGTTAATCTCCTTGTTTGGAGTTAACTTTTCCACCAGAATATTACTTGGTACAGGTTCTCTCCTTTATCTGTCTTGCGGTGTTGAGTGTGTTGTGCTTCAGAACTGAGGTTATAGGCACTTTTCTGTTTCAGACTCACCTCCTCCAAGAAGCTTTCCTTGATTTTCTCCCTTGAAGTGGAAAATACAAATCTCTCCCTCCTTTGAATTTCTGCAGCACTTTATCTGTCTCTTCTCAAGGCTCTTGATATGTATCTTCATATTATATTTATCTTCAGACCCACTTGCTGAAGGAAGCAAGGTTTCTGAATCTTCCCTGCATAGCTATCACGGTGCCTTACTCAGTGTAGATACTAAATATTGAGTAAAAGTAAAAATCCGTTAAGTTGACAAACTGATTCATCTATAGCAGTGCTGTCCAATAGAACTTTCTGCTCTGATGAAAGTGTTTTTCATCTGCACTGTCCACAACAGTAGCCACTAGCCACATGTGGCTACTGAGCTCCAGAAATACGGCTGGTGTAAGTGAGGAACTGAACTTTTAATTTTATTTAATCTTATTTAATTTAAATTTAAATTGCCACACGTGACTAATGGCTACCTTATTGGGTAGCTCAGGTCTATAGGACAATAAGTAATTTCTTTTTGGGAGTGGATTATTTAGGCAGTGATCACACCATCTGACTTTAAAATATAGTGCAAATCATTTGTTGGGGCTGTTGGGTAGGAAATGCAGCAGGATGATTGGATATTTCACTTGCCAAGCAACATAAAGATGCCCACCCCTGCCGCATTGACACCCTGGGAAGTGGGATCTCGTGAAGAGAGACAATAAACCATGAACCATGAATGAAATTAAAAGATTAATTTTATGTTATATTAACAGGAGATAAGTCCTATGAAAAAAAAAACAGAAGAAGAAGAAGAGCAACGTAAGGGAGTTGAGAGTGCCTGGGGAAGGGGCCAGGCTGAGTATTAAACAGAGCGCTCCAGGCAGGCTTTATTAAGATGAAACCTGAGCCCCTACTACAGGGGGGTGATGGGAAGTTTGGGCAAAGAAAGTGAAAAAGGTACTAAACTCTGCAGAGCCAAACGGCAAGTCTGTATCATGAGCTGAACTGCCTGGCACACTGTCACAAAAAAAATGAGCCTGGTGGGGCAATGAGGAAGGAGAACAGTTTTTTGTTGGTGGTGGTTTATATTAACCAAGCTTCCATAGCAGTTTCCAGAACCATCTCTTGAAGTTAGGAATTAAAACTAAGTGGCAGACAGGCTCACCCTGCTTTTTACTGCAATAAGTTTCTGGAAACCACATTGGAAAACACGACAGTGAAAATTCAGCCTTATTCTCTCACTGCTTTATCCAGCCTGTTTCCCCACTTTCTCCCTCAATGTCAATGCCAAGTGCTAGGAAAGCAGAGTGCCAACTGGATCTGCTTGGGGGCTGTGGGAACTGCAGAGGCTTAAATTGAAAGGGTGATTGCTGGGAAGGGCAGTGGAAGACCCAAGGTGCCTACTGAAGGCGAGCAGCAGTGAAATGTGAACGGGGGGGCGGGGGGACCACAGCAAAGAGTAGCCCCCGCTCGCCACAACTAAGGAAAGCACGCGCGCAGCAGCAAAGACCCAAAGCAGCCAAAAATAAATAAAATTTTAAAAAAAACGTATACAAAACAATCATACACATTTCGTTGGAACGCGTACAAAAAAAAGTACACATTAGGCAGTATTGAGATGGAGAGGGAAAGAAACAAAAGTAGGCAAATAGTAATAAAAGCAGAATTAAAAATCTTTTAAAGAAGCTGGAAGATTTTTCAGGCTGGTGGAGCGACTCCTAACCCCTGACCTGCAGGGCTCTCAGGGGCTGTTAGGTGCGTGCTGGAATATTGCGTAATTTGTGTAATAGCGTGCTGTTTATTTAACAAAATATATTTAGTTGGTTAGCTTATGTAGCCTTTCTATCACCTAAAGGGATCTCAAGTGGTCCGAAACCAGTTCCAGTAGCTCCAGTCACAGTGTTTTCAAAGGTAGGCTTCCCGTCAGCACACCTGTCTCATTCATGCCTCGGTTTTGCGCACTCTCTCTGGCCTGAGAGTATCCTATTTAATCCTATTCAAGGTCTCTGAGAGCAGGAAAGGTTCTGATTAGTCACATGAGCCAATATCCAGGGTGGTGCACTCCTCCACTCCTATCAGAGAGGGTTCTCAAATCAGGCATCCGGTCCAACCTATGGATGGCCTTCAGGCAAAAACTCCTGGCTCACAGATTATGGGAGAGAAGTTTTAATATTATAAAAACAAAGCATGACACACACACCCTTCTTTTTTTCTTGCTTGAGGATGCTTCTCTCAGAAGGAAGGAGTATTGTGAGTCTTCCTAGCACCTCACACTGTCATTGTGGCATGTGGCCGAGACAAAGCAGGGGCACTGCTGCTGAAACTCCAGGGATCACAGGAATTGAAAAACAGACGGACTAGCCTGTATACCCAAACATGGGCAGCTTGGTAAGTGACAAGCTCTCTAGTCCAAAGACAGCAGGCTTTGGAGTCAGTTCATCTCCAGGGAACATCCAGACACTGACACTTTTCAACGTAGAATTTTGGCCCGTGACATTACTGCCTCCCTCACAGGACTGTTGTGTGATGATGCATTCACGTGCTTAGCAGGGTGATGAAACACAGTATTAGTTTAAAACATATCTGAGTTTCATTTCTTCCCCTCATACTTGGCCCCTGTTGAAAAGTGTTACTGAAGACCACGTAGCCTCTGTGTGAGTGAATAAAGGAGCGACAAACAAAGCTGTTGGTTACCCATAGCTTGCCCCTACCTGTTTAAACTAGAGTATTTTCCTCCAATCTTTCCCATTAAAAATAATTGCTTCCAAATATATTTGAATATATTAATTTCTTTTCTTTCTCCTCCCTTCTCCGAGAATTATAACTAATAGATCAAAACTTGAGAGCAGAGAGTATGTGAGTCGCTAAACCAAAATAAGGGCAAGTTAACAGCCAAAACTCCTGTAGCACTCGTGCAGGAAAACTGACCGATTTTGAGGTTATAGAAACAATCTCTATGAGTTTGCAACACTCACACCTGTTTTATGTCCAAAGCTGCATTCATTCCCCACCCTGCATTCTAGTCTTATATTCTACCAGATTGATTGGGTGGAATTCAACTCTGCTTGACATTTTTGCAAACACCTGACCCCAATTACAATTTTGTTAAAAAATATTTTTCCTACGAAAATATTTATTTCATTCATCCTGAACCTTTATGACCATTTCCAAGATCCTAAGTTAGGACATCTGGAAAACAAGTGAGTATTCTCTTAAACCAATTCCTAACTATACCTTTCGGCTTTCAAAATGATGTTCTCAAGTCAAAGGATCAATGACACTGTGTGCAATTATACTTTACAATTACTTTTCCTGATTTCACAAAAATGGGAGCTAAACTCTGGAAGAAATAAGGGGCAGCCCCAGATTACTGCACGGCCCTGCCATCTGTGAGGGTGGGGCAGTGAAAGCTTGGGAGTGCCAGCAGGGGCTCTGGGAAGTCAAGTCTTTTACCAGGTTAAAAATGTCAGCAGAAAAATATTTCCACATAGTGTATTAAAGAATACTCTCACCCATTCTATTTTATTGGACATTAACGGCACTTATTAATTAAGGCACACGCCCCTTACAAAATGAATGAATAAATGTTTACCAACCAAATTAAAAACAAAAGCTTTCCTGTCAAAAGAAAAAAAACGAATGAATGAAATACTCAAGGAAAAGGACTGGTGTGCTGCTGAGGGGGAAAAATATGTCCTGCATTTTTTAGATGAAGCAGAAATATAAGGTCAGAATCTTAAAATCTCAATCTATTCAATCTCTCAAAATTAGAAATTAATTGCCACTTTGCCAGGTGTTTGCCACTGAAATTTAACTTCTGAGTTGGTTCTTATAAATTCAAAAATGTTACCACTTATATGTGGAATCTAAAAAATAAAACAAGTGAATGTACATAACAAAACAGAAACAGACTCACAGATACAGAGAACAAACTAGTGGTTACCAGTGGGGAGAAGGAAGGGGGGAGGGGCAAGATAGGGGTTGGGGATTAAGAGGTACAAACTACTATGTATAAAATAAATAAGCTACAAGGATATATTGTACAACACAGGGAATATAGCTATTATTTTGTAATAACTTTAAATGGAGCATAATCTATAAAGATATTGAATCTATGTACTACGCTGTACACCTAAAACTAATATAATATAGTAAGCCAACTGTATTTCAATTTTAAAAAATAAGGAGAAATCAAGAATTTGGTAGGAGACTGGATGTCGAAAGCCTATTTAAAAGAAAAAGGCAAGCTGCCTAAAATGTAGAATGGCCAAAGAAAATATTTACAATGCAACATTTTACGTCAAGCACTTATAAATAGTAGTTGAAATAAATAAATACATTAGACTGTATTTGCTATAACATAAAGTAAAACTTCGTAACAAGATTATGAAAGTGATTTTTATTATTTTGGTAATGGTGTCCTATTACAGGTAATTACAGGTGTCGAATTTTTTAAATTTGGCATATCAAACAGTAAAAGCCACATATTAATGCTGTGTCCCCCAAATCTATTTCGGTTACAGCTATGTATTACAGTTGCTATGTACAGATGGAAAGCATACATGATAAAATACAAAAACAAGAAAAGGTTAAATAAGAAGCTATCCTTGAATTATAAACATCTACTAAAGTATACCTTTGTATTACAAAGTTGTGTCATAGCTAAAAAACATACAAATTAATACATAATGCTGTGCAACTATTTGATCTAATATAGATGTGATATGAAAATATTAAGGCCATAATAGCATTTCACAGGTAAAGGCTAAGTTCTGAGACATGAAAGCTCTTAGATAATCCACAAAACAAACCTGAGACATCTTCCTCTTGTTTTGGAAAAAAAGCAGTTTCCTTACAAAGTCAAAGCTTTAATATATAAATGAAGCATTTAATAAACAATATACTTTAACTATTGTAATAACCTGGATTAGATGTTCTGAGTAAATGGTGACCAGCAAGTACATTCTTTCTCTGGCAGAAATAATATTAGATTTTCTGATCAAGCTAGTAACCTGATTACGGTAGTCCCCGAATTTGGTTATTTTTATTTGTTTGTTTTTGGTTTTGCTTTCCTTCCTTTAACTGGGTTACAAACATATTAAATAAACCAGGAAATCTCCCACCTTACTTTCTTCTACCTCAGCCCACTGCCGAAAGTGCCAGATGAACCGAGCCTACGGACATAAAAACCAGCTACAGCACATCTGGACCCGGTTGACTTAAGCAGGCATCCAGATTGGTACATGATTCCTTTTGCTGCCACACCATCTCTCAGAGTAGGCAGGCTAGGGCAGCGCAAAATTACTGTCTCAGCCCTGCAGGGGGTGGGGTGCAGGGAAGGGTGGGTAACAATGTTTTGAAATAGCCAGTACCCCCCAAATTGAAATGTATTGGGTAAGCCTGATTTCCACAGTTGACTTTAGTGCCTTTAAAAATACTGGCACAGTGTTTTCATATTCAAGAGGTACAGCTGTGAGATTTTATTAATTAAAATTATATAAAATTTTTATTAATAAAAATTCCAAATTATAAAACAGAGTTGCTATGTTGTAGATTTTTAAAAATCTACTTGGGATTCAACACCGGCACGTGGAACATCTTTCTTCTAAATATTCATACTTCAAACTAATTAATTTTGAAGGAGTAGGAGAATGTCTAACCATCTTTCTTCCTTTTCTTTTTATTTTCCACTCCTTTCTCTTACCAGACCCCACAACCATCATACACTCCTCCCTTTATAATTTTGATAAAAAGTTTCCTAAAAGCTTATTGAAATGTAACAAGCAGTAAGCTTTTAGGACACTGCACAACTTCTTTTGGACGTTTGCGAGCAAAAAACTTAAAACTCCAAACTTCACTTTGTACATTGTTAATCTTCCATCACTTTTTTAAAAAGGTTTTCAGGTTATTTACATAAACTGAACATATAGATTTTGTTCAAGCTTTATGTCTTCACAGTTACCAAAGTGACTGCTCGCTGGGTTGGCCATCTTAAATAGCACAACTGATCTGACTGGCTCCACTGAAATGCAATGCAATCCTCCAAACAATCTCCCAAGACTGATTCTGACTTTCCAAAATACAAACACCAATGCTATTTTTTGAAAATCATTTAAAAGAGAAACTAGGTCCATTATAATGGGAACTCCCCCCTTGTTATTTAATAAAGAACATACAGATAATTCATTGCATTTTTTCGTTATTCCCCAGGCAGACACAGCTTCGATCTCTCTGCCTTTCACAGGCTAATGGTCAGATTTCCAGTAACTTCCTAGAACTCAATAATCAGAATGGCTTTAAAATAAAATTAAAATTTAAGCACGTCAAGAGTTTGGAATTAAAACATATTAACTAGATCAATTTCAAAAAAGATTCTGTATTGTGAATATAATTTTAATAAGCATGTTGTAAAGTGATAAGGAACACATCTTGCAGATCTAATTTTGAGATTTTTCATTCAAATTTTGGATGAGAGAAGAGACTTTGCTTCAACTTGCTTTCCATGATGTCAAAAACAGTTGATTTAATCAAGTTCATACCATGTATTTGGACCAAAATTGGTTAAATTAGTTGTACTTTTCTATTTGCTGTGACATTATAAAAGACACTTTTTAACCCTTTCTTGACCAAAATAATTAATACTGTCTAATAATAAAATAACTAATACATATTGCTTCTGAATAATTATGTAATATATGTACCCATATTGAACACTACTTGGTGACTTTTTAACCTATGAGATTTACTGAAGTCAGTACATTACAATCACACAACTTAAAGCTTAGCTAAGCTGGTAACTTTTTTTTCTCATGATTGAAATTCTGTACTTTGGCAACCAAGAGCAGTATGACTTCAGCTTGGAATTTTTTACAATTTACACTTTAAAATTCATGAAATCACTGAAACCCACTAAATCAACTGCTATTAATTTCTTTCCAAGCAAATAACTTTATGACTCATCCAGAAAAGTAACAGGAAGCCCATCAGTTGGCAAAAAGATAAATCCATCCATAGATATTAGAGCCTAACCAAGCTATTTTATTGGAAAGGTGAGAAGGGAATTTCTGGTCTTTACTTTTTCCCTTATCACCCCAAATCACATGTCTTACACTGAAATTATTTGCCTTTGCATATTCAACAGTATTTCCTGAAACTTTGCTTAATACGGTTTTCGATGGAGCAGACTTCAGCACACAGAACGTCCATCTTGGATCCCACCCGACAAGGCATGGTTACTAATAGGCCTCTTTATTAGGTAGTTCTGTATATATGCACATGTGTGTTTTAACTCCAAAGAATGCTCCCTCAAGAAATTATGATTACCAACATTCAATATATGTATAAAAATTCTTTGGGTCCTTTAATTCTTTGACTCAAAATATCTCCTGGAGCTCCTACACAGCCCACTGCTCATGAGATGCCATTCTGAGGACATGTGTACAAAGCACATCATCTGCGGGTCAGCTGGTTTATGCTCACTTTAGAGGCTAATTGAGAAAGTGGCACAGAGGAGCTAGGAAAAAGAAAAGCAAACCTTAATTTTACTCTCCATCCCCCAAGACTTGTGTACTTATAAAATTTCTGCTTGCCTCTGGCTTCTCACTGGCAGTCTTCCTCAGCTTGTAATTTCTGGACAGCACTATCAAGGAGCTCCATGGACTCTCTGAGAGTGACATTGATTTTAAATGACTTGGGTTTAATGGTCAGGCCGTAATTAAAATCCATTTTCGAAGGCTCGTCTGGATTGGCCCTGAAATTGCACTCATGAGCTAGGATGGAGATGAAGAGAAACAGCTGCGTCTTGGAAATCTCTTCCCCGATGCACCGCCGTTTGCCCACTGAAAAAATCATCACACTGCTGGCCAGGTCCTTATTGATGAAGCCATCCTTGTCCAAGAATCGGGCTGGATCAAAGTCTTCTGGGTTAGACCATTTCACTGGGTCATGATTCACGGACCACTGGTTAACAAAAACCACCGTGTCCTTGGGGATGTGGTAGCCCAAGACAGAAGCGTTGGCCGTGGTGGCGTGAGGAATGGTGACGGGCACAAAGCTGGAGAAGCGCATGGCTTCATAAAGGAAGGCCATGACGTAGGGCAGGTGCGGTTGGTCGTCTAGGCAGGGCAGCCGGTCCCTACCCACCACTTGATCCAGTTCTGCCTGTACCCGAGCCTGCACTTCCGGATACCTGTTTGGTTTTTAATGCAGAGAGAGAAAATAAGTCAGGAACACTAATTCTTCTTTCATCTAGAAAGCCCATTACAATTTATTTTAATACCACTCTTCTTTAAACTGGCTATCTGAATCAGAAACTGAATTAAGATTTCCAGCAAAAAAAAAATCTAAAATGGTTTCCTAATTTATCACTGCATTACAGGATGGAGTTTGTTATATTTCCTGTAATAAGTCTCCCATGGCTCAAGCTCTCTTTCCCATCATAAGTCAAAAAAAGGTCTAAGTTTTCTCAGCCTGAAAAAGCACAACAATGGATAAGGTCAACTTCTCCATGGGGCACAGCAGGGACAGTGCCTAGGACCCACAGCACTTTTGAGGGACTCATGAAAATTCATTTCTTATCAGAGGAAAATAAACTTTTAGGTCAACGAGAATGTTTCAATATATAATTTTAATATATTAATCTTTATACCAATGTAGTCATAAAATTTAATTAAAAATTTTTTTATTGAGTAAGATGTCTACAAAGGCAAAAGCACCGAGGTCCACAAAAATTAAAATGTAACCCTCAAAGTGAGTTCTTCTTTTCTCTTCATCTCCCTAGACAATTCCAGCAGACACACTGTTCTCATTTTATACAAAGATAATTGGTATCCCGAGAGATAAAGCTGCATATCTTCTAAATTTAAAAGCAAATCCCCAATGTTCACGAGATTACGGTACAGATTGTAATACTTATTCACTGTTGCCAATAAAACTAGTACAATCCTTTCGGAAAACAAAGCAAGATCTATAAGGGTAACTCCTCCCCACCCTTTTAAAACCCAGTGATCTAGAAATGTATTTTCAGGAAATAACTTAGCAGGTACAAAAACATAACCACAATAGCTGAAATTTTAAAAATGCAATCAACATTAAAACACAAGAAATGATTGTACATAACAATCCGTTACTATGGCAAAATGTTATGTAGCCATAAAAAATTACTAAAATCAAGTTTAAAAGACAGGGAAATGTCCACTACAGTGAGTGGAAATGTCAGAAGTCAAAACATTTGTAAATAATTCTTGCGAATCTGAAAAAAAAATTAAGCACACATGTGGTGAAATTATGGGTGATTTTAAAAATCGCTTCTTTAGCTTCATACTTCAGGGGTCTGCACACTTTTTCATAAAGGGCCAGATAGTATATATTTTAGGATTTGTGGATCAAACCCTCTGCCTCCCAACTATCCAACTCTGCCTTGTGCTGTAGTGTGAAAGCGGCCATAGACCACACAAGAATGAATGGGCATAGCTGTATTTCCATAAGACTTACATACAAAAACAGGTAATGTAATTTGCCAACCCCTGTCGTATTTTTTCACTAAAAAGAAGAAAAAAGGACTCATTAGCTATACCGAATTGAAGGTGATCCCAAAATTGTTTTACTTCTTTTTGCTGCCCAATTGGGGTACCCGGAGAACGATTTACAATTCGGTTTCTAGTGAAAAAAAGAAAGGCTGTTTCAAAAGATAACATGCTTATCTGGGGATGCAAAGGACTTATTGATCCCATTCTGGAATTGTCTTCTTCCTGACCTGTTATTATTGACTTCTCTTTATTCGATTTCTGCCCCTCCCCCATATGTGTTTCCATGATATTAATACTGAAAAGTGATTTTAAATATAACCAAAAAAAAGAAAGAAAGAAAAAAAGAAGAAGGATTTGTGAAAAGCAGTTGTACAGTACATAAGGAAATATAGGATTCTAATGCAGTGGATTCTAACAACAAAAGAAGTTGTTTTTACCTTCCAGTTTCTAGGGGGCCAGCAAATTCAGCTTCTCCTATCGCTTTCCTGTGCGCGAAGAAATTGCACAACCAGGATTTCTGGTCTCTCAAGGCAATCAAGAGTTGCCTTGAATGAGACATTTACCCCTGGGGTAAGGTTGCCAGATAAAATACAGGCTGCCCAGTTAGACGTGAATTTCAGATAAACAGCGGCTAATCTTTTAATATAACTATGTCCTATGTAACTTTTATTTTTTATTTGCTCAATCTGGGGATACCAGGGACCTGTTTAATTCGTGCGTGTACAAATTTAGCAGAGGTCCGCGACTGGGGTCCAACTAACCGAGCCGAGCCCAAGGATCCTAGAGGGCTGCAGGTGCCTCCCGGGTACCCAGTTTGCCTTTCTAGATGCCGCTCTGCGCTCGGTACAGTTACTGCTTCTCCCATTCTTTACACTGACACTTCTAGCGCGGCGGGTTTAGAAACCCAGCACAATCCACTGGTTTCTGGCCGCTTTCCCGAAGTTTCGGATTAGCAGTCCGTGAGGCCCGACCGCCAATCGCTACCTTTGCCGGTGTACAAAGCCCTGACGAGAGGTTGGCTTTTGGCTCCAGGGCCGGGCGGCTTCCGATCCGCGCTGAAGACTGGCCGAGCCGATTAGGCTGCTGTGTTTATTTAACTTTTTTTTTTTTTTTTTTTTACTGCGCTGCCCTTTCCTTCGGAACCGTTCCAAATTTGCTTCTCCTGTGCCAGTGCGGGAGATCGGGGATGATCAGCGGGCACTGAAAAACAACTCTTGCTTTTCCAAGGGGTTTCACACAAATTTGCCCCCCCTCGGAGCGGGTAGCGACAAGATCACAGATGCGGAGCCATCCGGGCGCCGCTGGGTGGGGCGGGCGTGCGCGCGCGCCCATCTTGGCCAGCACCGCGCCTTCCTGAGTCGCGCTTTCCGGACGCGGTCTCAGGTTTGGGAGGTTGGGACCTGGAGCGAAACCCCAAACCCTCCCTGCGCGCTAGTCGCGACCTTAGCATATTCTAATTCCATTCTGCCTTTTACAGAGAAGGGGAGGAAGGCCATTCCAAGCCTCCTGGAGGCTTTACCTGGTGAAGAAGACGAGCAGCCACTGCAGCGCGGTGGAGAGAGTATCCTGGCTGGCGCCGAAGATGTCTGTGACGGTGGCCGGCACGTACTCTTCGTCCAGCCGCGCGCCGCCGTCGCCAGAGCCCGCGGCAGCTTCCTTTCCTGCCGAGAGCATGAAGGCGTCCATCATGTCGCGGGGAGCGGCCCCGGGCCGAAGGCTTTCACGGTGCCTCAGGAACTTGTCTAGGACGAAGCTGCTGAAGTTGCGATTGAGCGTCTCGAATTCACGGAAGGCAGTGCGCACAGGGTTGGGGAAGCGCTGCAGCCAGGGCAGCACGTCCACCAGGCTGCCCGCGCCCACCGTGCGCCCGAACTCCTCGTTGTGGCTGAGCAGCTCTCGGAACTCGGCGTCGTCGTGGCTGTAGCGGCAGCCGAAGCACACGGCGCTCATGACGTTGGCCACGGCCACCACGGTCAGCGGCCGCGGGTCGAGAAAGGCGCCGCCCGCGCTGCCGCGCACCAGCAGCTCCACCAACTCCCGCGCCTCGCCCAGCACGTGGCCCTCGAGCACCCGGCGGCCGCGCGGCTGGCGCGTGGAGAAGGCTCGCATCGTGCTGTACGCCGCGCGCCGCTGCGCCTTCCAGCTCTCCGAATACTGGCCGAAAGCCAGGCTGCGGCCACCAGACACCACGCGGAAAGAGGCGAAGGGCGGCCGGTCGGCGAACGCGGCGCCCTGCTGCACCAGGGCCTGGCGGATGGCGCGCTCGCCGTTCAGCACCACCACCGGGCAGCTGCCCAGGCGGATCTGGAAAACGTCGCCGTAGCGCCGCGCCAGGCGTGCGAAAGAGACGTGAGGCGCCGGGCCCATTGACGCCGCATTTCCGATCAGCGGCCAAGCGAAGGGACCCGGGGGCGCGGACCCCGGCTGCCGCCGCCGCTGCCTCAACAGCCACTGGCCCACGTGCACCGCGGCCAGTACCGAGAGCAGCAACAGGAGCATGGTCTGCTGGGCCGACAGAGGGATAGGCGGCAGATGATCGTCCGGGCTGAGGCTGGTGGCCATGCTGGGGAGAGAAGGGCGAAGGCGTGACACTCAGGTAGGCAGAGAAAGGGGCGGGCGCCCTACGCCCCTACCCCCGGCCTCGGGCTACCGTGCACTGTTGGGTAGGGAGGGGGTCGTGCGTAGGTCAGGTCAGGGCTAGCTCACTGGAGACGCCGCTGAAGACGCCTCTTGCCATTCTAAACCCATTCCGCAAAAGCGAAGGGAAGGGACGTGTTTCTACCTCTCTGTGACCCAGACTCCCCCCGACCCCGCCCCAGCCGCGTAACGGTTCCTGCAATTCAAGGCCTTGATGCCTTTTCTCTCGGGGAAGGACGCTCAAGCCAGCGAGAGGGAAGGGAGGTCGTACGCTCGGGGCGTGGAGGCGCTCCCACCGAGAGCGCAGGGAGGTGCTTAGGCTGTGTCCCGGGGAAACTGTGCGGCCTCGATCTGGGGTGACTGCGAGGAAAAGTGCATCAAGGCTGTGGCGCTCAGTTCCCTCTAAGTGCCTACCACCCCGGCCCCTGCGCCCCCCGTCACCCCTGATCTGCGAGAACCCATCACAAGAGGCCGCAGGAAGGCGGCTCCGCTGACAGACTGACCTGCAAGGCGGCGCGGTTTCCAGCAGCGCCAGACGGCCGGCTCCGAGGACGGATTGGGGCCTTTGTGGGATTCAAGACCGCAACCTAAGTGTCTCCAGGAAGTCGGAGGCCCGCCCTAGACACCTGTTGCCAGGTCTGGGAACTTTAGCGCCCACTCTGGAGTCTCTAGGCGTCGTCAGAGCCAGAGGCGCTTGGATTGGGATGGGGGCGGAGAAAGGTGTCTTCTTTGCAGAGCCCCGCTGCACCTGGGCCTCGGCAAAGTCAGGGTTTTCTCAGGGCGTGGGGATTGAGACTGCGGGTCGATGAACAGAGTCAATTCCCAGCCCCCACGCCCCCCGCACGACTCTGACAGCTGGCGTCGCACAGGCGTGGCCCGTTTGCACAGTCACTCGGGAGAGTCAAAACGCGCCATCCCGCTTCTCTCTTTTTTAAGGTCTGTGTTGGGGAGGAGGCAGCGGGACCTGACGGGGGCGGGGCTTGCGGGGGGCGGGGCGCGCCGGGACAGTCCAAGCCTCTCGGACTACAGCTTGGGTCGCCGCGCGCGCGGGTAGTCACGCGAGGCGGCCCCGGAGCGCCCCGACGGCCTTGGCGCAGTAGCTGGCGGCTTTCCTGGAAGCAGCGGTGTGAACTTTTCGTTTGCCCAAAAACCACTCTTCCTCGCAGTCACCCCAGATCGAGGCCGCACAGTTTCCCCGGTGCCTGAGCACCTCCCTGCGCTCTCGATGGGAGCGCCTCCACGCCCCGAGGGTACGACCTCCCTTCCCTCTCGGTGGCTTGAGCGTCCTTCCCCGAGAGAAAACCGCTCGAGATCCTTGGGCGCCAGAACTGGGAAAGAAAACCTGTCAGTTTGGAAAAGCAAGTTCGGTTGTGGTAGCGGTTTGCCTTACTGCATCCCGAATTGTTTTATTTTTATTTTAACGTTCTCGCAAGCAAATCGGCCGGTCATGTCAATTTTGACATGACCGCGGCGAGATCGAGAATCCCTGAAGGACGCCGCTCCCCCGCCCCGGGGCCCAGAGTGCCCTTGGCACACAAAGGCCAGCCAGCGCTGGCGCACCGCAGCTGGCCCCAAGGTTTCCCTCGTAGAAACTCCTCCAGGTGGCGCCGCCCACTGGAGAGCGCGGGGCAACGCTGGCCGCGTCGGAGGCCCTGGCGCCCGGCGGGGGAGCCAAGCTGGGAGGAACACTGGAGAGAGGAGGGGAGGGAGGGCACTCTGAAGATTCCTGGAGGGAGGAGGCGGGGGTGGGGGGTAGAAGAGGAGGAGGCCAATCTCCGCGCGCCTGCGAACTTTATTGGGTTGAAAAATCTCTTCTGCTGTCGCCTCCCCTTTGCGTGCGGAGCTGTGCCTTGCGTGCGCCGCTTCTGGAAAGTCGGCTCCACTCATGTCCCTCGGCGCTTCTCACGGCACCTGACACGCCGAGGCAGCGGCGGGGGCGGCGGCCGAGGGCGGGGCGCGGACCGCCACCACCCTCCGCGGCTCACGCACAGCCGCGCCCGCCCGGGCCGCCACCCGAAGGCCGGATCTGGGCTCGCGTTGCTCTCGGAGTGGGGACTCTCTTGTCAAAGGGGAAGCCCAAGGCGCTTGGGCCGCGGTAGCTTCCCCGGCCGCGGCGCCCTTTCCAGTCGGCTAGTACAAAGTATTTTAAAGACCCGGGAGAGAAATGGTCTTTTCTCCAAGGTTGGGGAAAGGACGAGCCCGGAGAAAGGGTTGGTTGTATCGTAGTTACCCAGGTAGGAAGTGTACTTCCGAGCCTCCGGGGTTATCAAGTGTAAGTAAAGAAGTTGGGCGTTTACCATGTGACAGCCCTGTGCTTTTTGAGCTTTACCGGCGCTGCGAATCTCTATTGTTTCCCGGTTTACAGTTGAGGAAACGGGTTCAGAGAGATTATATGACTTACCCAAGATCACACGCACTATAGTAATACATTTACAATCAAACGATATAATCTTAAATGATTTCTCTTTCCAAGTAAATGATTGAAATGCTTGCATGGGCAAAGTGGGGCGGTTTTCTACCCTCCCACCCTCCCTCCTGCTAGCTAGTAAGAAGTGGAGCCAGAATGTGAACCCACGAAGTCGCACTCCAGATAGATCATACAAGTTTACGCGGAAGGAAATCCTCAGATAAAAGGCACAAATGCCTTCTTTCCTACCCGCCTTAAAAAAAAAAAATCAGCTGGGCAGATTTTTTTACTAGTTTCTGGGGTGTTTTGTTTTGTTTTACAGAATTGAGGCTTCTGAGGATCCTAAAGAAATAGTATGCTAACCTTCTGCAGGTGAATTGGTTTTGAATGAGGGAGGCCTGCTTCATAGCTGACTTTGGAATAACTGGTTAAATTTTAAAGAAAAATAAAGGGGCATCTTAAGAGTCTGACTTATTGAAAGGTTGAAGCCAACATTAAAATATCTTATCTGATAAGAAAATGACTTTTTGTAAAATTCTCCATTCAGTAGCTTTTGAGAGGTTCTCTGGAAATGACTTTACACTTCATGATGGGGTACTCAGTTCCGTAAGGAAGTTAGTTTTTGAGCAACTGAGTAAATAAGCATTGGTTTCCCAGGGCTGTGCTGGCATATATAACCTTTGCAATGAATTTTGTAGCAACCTTACAATATCCAGCTTTAGTATGACCTTTGTCTAATCATTCAAGACTGTCACAATGTATCAGTCTCTTACTAGACTTAAGTAGACAAGAACTGTGTATGGGCTAATGCCAATTTTGAGCTATCGACATTCCTGAAAGCTTTTATCACAGTATGTCTACCAGAATCAGACAGATGGAGGTGCTTTTAAACCAAGTAAATTTCTATCTTAAAAAGTACAAACAAAGCTGTTCCTAAGATCTCCTGTTTAATTCCTGAATAATGTCATATAGTTTTTAGTAAACTAGATACATACCTTTCTGCCACAGCAAATAGTTCAAGCAAACCCTCCTCCAAGCCATAGTGCCTTGGGCTCAGCACTTGTAGGACATGCCTTCAAAAGACAGAGGAACCAGTTGGGCAAATGCTGTCAGAAAGATAGACCTTATCAATTATGACAAGCCGAAGCCAAAATGACTGGCTGTCGTAACGCCGGGCCTCAGGTTCTCCCAGGCTTTGCGGTGTAGGCTTCTGTCAGAGGGTCCATCTGGTACCTGATGAAAACGCAGGGTAAATCCAAAGCGGCCTGTGGGTACCCCTGATCCAGCTCATGGTGGAGCCCTCACTCTAGTGAAAGTCCACACCAGGCTTTTAAGTTATCTCAGTTCCTCAACCAAAGCCAGTGGCTAAGGCCTAGGGATCCCCTTTCAGTCAACAACACACAATACGGGGATTTTGCCTTCCCAAAACTCAAATTTGAATTGTTTGGTACAAATAACTTTCAAAAGAACAGCTAAGCTAGAGAGAGAGTTCAAAGCAGAGGTTTAAAATACCCTGTATTGTATTGATTCCACAGAACAGGAATCCAGCTGAAGCTTGTTGAAGCAGGACAGGAATGCACTGGCTCATGTGCAGGGAAGGATAATGGTGGTACCTCACAGGATGGAAGGACCTGGGGCTGCTCGCCCCGCTGTCTAGTATGCTGGTCTCTGTTTGAGCTTCGTTCCAGATACTCTCTTCATGTAGCGGGAAAGCTGGTCATGGGCAGCCTCAAATTGACCACCCCAAGAGAAAGAGAATATGTCTCTTTCAAGGTCATGACCCAGGCCACTGGAAGAACTCTGTTGTTCCAGGTTGACATCAGGCCACCCTTGTGGCCAAAGGGCTCGTTCTGTTTTCAGAAAAGGAGAGATGGGGGTGGGGGGAACATGCTAGGAAACCAAAGATAGGAGTACCCTCAGTCCTCATGCATCCCACTTCTGTCCATCAGTCCCTTTTGGGTCAGTCCCAAAATAATAATAAATGAGCACATGAGACAGGTACCTTGTGCCTGGAACCCGTAGCCAAGAAAGCTCAGCCTTATGGGTTTTCTTCATGGGATTTCTCTCTAGCATAATCCCTGTGTCGATTTTATGGCTAAGCAATGTGCTCTACAGTGGAGTAGAAGTAGCAATCTCTGGCAAGTCTGACATGTGGGATGGGCAAGAATCAGCAATCAGACACATGCTAGTAGGCAGAGAAACAGGAAGAAGGAGACACACCAAGTGGCTGCAGTGACTAAGGACATGGCAGAGGGGAGAGCTGTGGATACTGCACAGCTCCAGTATCCTAGAGCTTAAATATGTGAAGGGGAATTGAGAGGACAGAGGAGCTGATACCAAAACCCTGTGCTCCAGCTGACTTGCTTCTGCATCCTTCTTCCTGGTAATACACAGGCTGAGAACCACAGAGCTAAAAATACATCTTATTTCATCTCATCTAAGCAGCTATCATTTATAGGATGCACCATGATTTTCTGTACTACTATAAAGGCTACAGGACTGCCAATTGTAATTACACCATTTGTTGTAAGACGTATTTTGATTTCAGACACGTTAATATGGATTTTTTTAAAGTGTGTTTTAGAGTCAACAAAGCACAATGCATGTGAGCCAGGATCCTCTGGATTCTCTGCCTTTGTATTAAGCAGTGGTGGCCCTGAGGTTTCTCAGATGGGGTAGTCCCGGGAGCGTGACCTTCCAAAGCCATCTCCCCTGCCTTTTATATTATTTGATATGGATAATTGATGTTTTCTCAATCCTATGTAAAGTGTGGGTAGAAGTAGCTTTGGAAGATTTTGCTAATTTTATCAACCTAAATATTGGGTTGGCCAAAAAGTTCGTTCTGGTTTTTCCATAATCTTATGGGAAAAAAACAAACTTTTTGGCCAACCCAATAAATCTAAGAAGAAGATAGTCTCTTGCTAATTCAGTGTAGCTTAAGACAAGTTTCTTAGCCCTCCTCCCCTTCCAACCTGGTTGCCCCATGAAGCTCTTTCCATATAGTCTGGTATTAGTGAAAGCCACAACGCTATATTGTATTATTGTAGTTTCCCACCAAAATACTTTCACGTGTATTTATTAAAAGTAAAGGGGCATCAGTGTCTGCAGTGTACTTTCAAATAGTTCAAGGAAAAAAGACAAAGTGGGGGTAGGGAGAGAAAGAAGAAAACGATAAAGCAAACGTGGTAAAATGTTCATAATTGGAGAATTTGGGTAAATGAAAGTTCTTTGTGACATTCTTGCAACTTGTCTGTAAGTCTGAAACTATATCAAAATTAAAGTTACTAAAAAATAACAAAATAAGAACGTAAGAAAGAAATATCTTCATAACATGATGATCTTTCATTATCCTTTTACTGAGAGTCTCTTAGAAGAAAGGACCATGAAAAGAATCTGGATTGCTATGTCGTTCAATGTCCCCACGATATGTTGCTGTTAGGAGTTCAAGGCTAAGAAAAAGTCTGTGCTCAGTTAACAGTAGTTTTCCTCAGCACTACCTGGTAACACCTTTACCTTCTTTGTTGCCTTTGCTCTTGGAATGGTTCAAGTGTATCTGTCTTTTATTGTAAGCCTCCTTCAATTCCATTTGAGAAGAGGAGGAATATAAGATGCAGACAATACCTGCCCTTTAGCTTCATTGTGTTCTTGTTTTAAGGAGATAATCCACTTCCAGTTTGAGGTGCTTCATCAATGTAGCAAATGGTCCTGTTGTCTAAAGGCTTCTTCCTGCTTCTTTTAGTTTCCTTCCTTCCCTGCCTTTTGTCTTCCCCTGGCTCTTCCTTCTTCCCTCTTTCTTGTCTCCCATTCGCTTTTGTTCTCCCTTTCCTTGAGTCCACTTCTACCTCTTCCTCACCTGCACTGGCTGGGAGACCCCCACTCTTTTCTCTGCTTTCCATTGTCTCCCTTTCTCTCTCCATCCTCCTGCCGACCTTCTCTCTCTCACAGAAGAGTAAAGATTAGGGGCAAAGGAGACAAGAGAAGTGGGAGTGAAGAAAGGAAGAACGGGGGTCAGGGAGCCGGAACAACGAAGGAAAGAAAAGGGGGCAAAATATCAAACACCAAGGCTGAAAGACAACCTCAGTGATCATTTAGCTAGTCGCTCAGCCACCATCTGAGTCCCTCCTGCGCCATGTTTGTGGATGAAGCATTCACCAACTCAGTTGATGCTTTGCTTTAAAGCACTTCATCCCTTCTTTCAAAGCGAACACCATCATATTGCATTCTTACAGAGGATTTTGTCTAACCATATGCTGCCATGAATTAGCTCTCCCACCTTCCCTTTCAAGAATCAAAACCGGTTTGATTTGGGAATCTTTTCCTTTCCAAATGAAATAGAGATGCAGTACTTGACATTCTTGGTGTTTGTGGATATTGCCCTATGTATTCCCTTTAAAACCCCAATCTAGTTTGTAAAAAGATGGTGACGCATGTAAATAAGGCATCAATGACACTCAAAAATGATAATAATAGACAGCACTGTTTCTATAGGAAGGGAGGGGATGCCAGGTCTGTGGTTGCTTTTGCAAATGTGTTCCACAGGCTCCAACTACCACCCCCGTCCACTTCCTGAAATTCACCTTTGTAGCAGTGGAACTGAGGGGCTGCTGTCCTCTACTTTGGTCAACAGAGAAAAACTTTACTTTCCTAATTCTTTGATCAAGCACAGAAAATCTTTACGCAGATAAAGGATGTTGTTTTTCATTTTATTTCACAAAAATAAATATTTACCAGGTTACCAAGAAAATGCATAAAGCAACAATAAGTACCAGGAAAAAAAAAAAAAGACAGAATGTGCATTTGGGTTCAGCTAAATCACAGTATCTAGCCAGGACATGTTGACTGGTACAGCTTCCAGACTTGGGACGGATTCTTGGTTGAGCATCCAGATTCCAGTCTTCTTTCTCTCCGTTAACTCTTATTTTTTAGGGTTAGATCTATATTCCCTTACAGATTTTCTTCTCTTTCCACAAAGGGACAAAAATTCAGGTCAAAAACTGTAGTCACATCCAGGGCTTGAGAAAATAATTGGTGGTTAAATAGCGAAAGCAGTTATTCCTACCCTACACATTCCCAAAAGAGAACACGAGGGCTGGATAATTATACATTGGCTTTTTGACCATCAACCCCCAGCAGGATTTTTCCATCCTACTGCTGAAGTGTTGATTTCTCAACACTGTCCTGTCGTGTTGTTGGACTGCTCTGGTTAGAAAGCTCTGAGTGTTAGGAGGTTCTTTCCAACATTAAGAAAGAATCTGGAGTGAATGCTCTTGTCTTCTGCTGAACTTAAAGCTTCCGTTTGAAGTAACATAAACCAAGACTAGTTTCCCTTTCACGCAACAGCCGTTCATGTGTTTGAAGATGGCTCTTGTGCTGCCACTGAGCCATCCTCGCATCAACTAAGAAATGCCCCAGTTCTTTCAGTCATTCTTTGAATAACTTGATTTCTAGTACTTAATCCAGGTTATCTGTGCCTTCTAGACAAAGCAATTCTTCAATATGCCTAAGTGTGTACCTGAAACTAAACACAATACCCCAAAGGTGACATCCTGTCCAGCCCAGAGAGATGTGGTTACTTCCCACAGTGTTTCTTTTAATGCAGACTAAGTTTGGGGACTATTTTAAGGTATCTGCATCCACTGTTGTACCAAACTTGTGATGAACTAAAGTCTTTATCTTTTAAGACTTAAAACCATTCTGAGTCTTTAATTGCACGTATGCAATTGATTTAAAAAAACTAAATATGAGATTTTATATTTATTCCTATTAAACATATCTTGAAGCTTCCAGCCCTTGGAGGCCATGTTGATACTGTCATGGGCTCTGAGGGCCAGAGACCAGAACAGGAGCAGGAAAACAATATGGGGAAAGCAAGTCTAGTGGCCAGGTGACCACTGGCCTCTGGACTACTTCTAGGCCAAAAATCTTTGGACTATGCTTTATATTATATATCCACATTATTATACATCCACAGTATTACATATATTTAAATATTTAATATATAATGTTATATATTATACAATTTGTATATATTATTTTTCTCTTTTGTAAATTCTTAAAACACACACATATAGTATGTAAACAGACTCTTGTTGCAAAAGATTCAATCAGCATATAAGAACATATAGAAAAATAGGAAAGCCCATACTCCCACCCCTTCTCAGATGTAGCCACAGGAACCATGTGTCTTCCACTTATGTACAGCATATGTTTGTACATATGTATGTATTTTTAATACAAGTGAGATCATACCAAAATTACTGTTCAGTGATTTTTTTTTTCAACTTAACAATTGTCTTGGTGACCTCAACAGAAGGTATAGATCTACTGCATGCTTTTAAACTACTGCATAATATGACTGTAACATAATTTATTTAACCATTTCTCTTCGATGGTCGTTTGTGTTGTTCCCAACTTATTGTAGACTCCTTTGCAGTGACTTCACTTTTCCGTGCAATTCTCTATACATTTGCAAGTGTTTCCCCAGTGGAGATGCTTGAACCAAGGGGATGTGCATTTTAAAGTGTCTTGCTACCACCTCATTGCCTTCCAAGAAGGTGGCCAGTTTGCATCTTGAACCTGGGGTTTTGTACCAAGGAGCACGTGCCAAAATACTTTTCCTTCTACAAAGAACTGTGGCTGTAATTTAGCTTTGCAAATGGAGAATGAAAACAAAACAAAAATATTACTTGTCTTTCAGACCTGTACCTTACTTTAAAGAATATGTATGCTTGTATTCAGATCGTCTCCTCCTCTTGACAGATGAGGGAAATCCCCAGATTAAAGCCAGTAAGACATTAGGGGGAAACATTCCGGATTTTCACATCCTTGTGGAAGACATCACAGAAGCCAGGGTGGGAGAGTGACCTCAGCCCGCCTTGATATCCTCTCTGAGAGGATGACAGTCCTTTACAGGCCCCTGCGCCCAGGCCCAGATGCCTTCTGGGCTTGTCTAATCCTCCAGAGGAGATTAAAAGCAGTAGAGCCAGCATAACACATCGTTAGGAGTTTGGCTTCTGGAGCCAGGTACTCCTGGGTGTGAGGCCCAGCTCTCTGACTTATCAGCAGTGACCTTGGCCGTGTGATTTAACTCTTCTGAGCCCATTTCCCCATTTGTACAAGAGGGATAAGGCTACAGAGGGTCGTTGTGAGAATTAAATGAGATATCGTGAGGATACCCATCAGCATAGTTGACTGCAAAGGTTGAGCTCTCAATAGAAGTTAGCCGTTATATTGGAGACATGTGTATGTATGGCTGAGTCCCTTTGCTGTGCACCTGAAACTAGCACAACGTTAATCGGCTATCCTCCAATATAAAATGAAAAGTTAAAAGAAAAATGTTAGCCATTATTATTACTGGTACTACTGGTACTACTAGGTCCAGTACTACCATTGCCGCCTTATTCCTGTCCAATACGTTTAGAGTCACACAAGGGCTTGGACCTCACAGGAATAAACATAGTTTGCTTGGCTCCGTGTGAGGCTCCTGGGCTGACGCACCGTCACCCACCTGCCAGCTCCCGGAAGCCTAAGGTGACATGACCCACCTCCTCGTTGTCTTTCTGAGGCAGCACTTGAGTGGTTAGTAGCGTCCCTCCAGAGCCTGTCAGGGTCCGAATGTGCCTCTACCACCCATAACTGAGTGACTCCAGCGCTGCAAATCTCTGGGTCCAGTTTGCACTTAGGTAAGATGGAGACCGTACCGGGACCTATCTGAGGATTAAAGGAGCTAATACCTGTAAGGATTTCAGAACAGTGCCTGGCACCCGGGAGGGGCTCAGACAGTGTCAGCTGTGATCATTATTCTGGGGGACGCCATTTGCTACTGCCTTTAAAAGGTCGACCTCAGCACCAACAGCCAGTGTGCGTTTCCTCCAGCTCCCAGAGGGCAGGCACACAGTACTTCTTCTTCACCTCGTTTCACCTCACCTGGACAGGCTCCACTTTAGGACCCTCGGTACAGAGGCAGCTCTTTAGGCAGGAAGATGCCATGTTCCCAAAAGATCCTGGGTGAGGCCATGTGGGGTTCCTTCCTCCAAGCCAGGCTCTGGGCCAGTCCCTCCTGCAGGAATGAGGCTCCGGGACAGCACTCAAGCAACTCCGTGCCAAGGAGAGTTGAGAAAACGCCACTCTACAGAGTGCAAATGGGAGAGGACCCAAGGGAGTGCTGTTGTGGGAGGACCTCCCGGGGATTCTTACAAATGAAGAAATGCTCCCTCGCTTCCCAGAAGATACCGCCTTCTTTCCTCCCAGGACAAGTCTGAGTGAAAGTGGACTGTGGGTCAGACCAGGGGCATCCAGAACATCTAATAACCGAAGAAGCTCAGGCCATGTGGGGAGCCTGGACCAAAAGGCAGGGCAAGGAGCCTCTCAGCTCTTCTTTCTTAACTGCCGGGGAGGAAATGCTCCCCTATCCACTGTGGAAAGTCAAATTCAATCGTGTGTACTTTTGGAGGTGACTAACGTTCCTATTTCCTTTACACGCTGTGCTCAGTCCCTCGTGGCTTATTTATTTTAACGGTTTGATTGCAGAAGAAAGGATTTGATTAAGAAGAAAGGGGCTTATCAGGTTCTGAGCTGTGGCAGCACGCGCTGGGGCCTCTTACCAGGCCCCTTGCTCTCTGTCCGCCGTTTCAGGGAGCATCTGATGCAGTCACCTAAGCTCCCAGGTTGCCGGGTTACCCAGTGGAATAGCTGGGGCTCTGGGGTAAAATGGAAATCTACTTCCCCAGCAAGAACGCATGAGAAGCTCTGGACTAGCGGGAATCCTCGTTTCTGTGCTCTCCTACTGCTGGGCTCTGAGTACGATACCTGAGGCTCCCTGAGGCAGATCAGAGACGTGAAAGTCAGGTTACACGTATCATTTCATTTAACAAGGAATAACCACTCCAACGATTTTGAGTGCCACGTGCAGAGCACCATGCCCAGCGAAACGGGAGGACGATCCTTCCCTCGGATGTTACAGTCATAAGGCTGGGCCCGTGGCCCATACTCCTCTACCCTCTTAAAGCACCGAACACCACAAAGCAAGTTGGGACAGAGAGAGGAAAGGAGTTAATATTCCCTCCAAGTGCCATGCACTGTGTTCTGGGCTTTACATCTACTACTTCATTTACTTCTGATCATCCTGAAAGTATAGCTATTGTTAGCCTACCTTATGTCTAAGAGGATTAAGGTTCAGGGACAAGGAACTATTTGCCAAAAGTCTCACGGGTTGCAAGTGAAGGGGTCAAGATTTGAACCCACGTCAGCAGGTTCCAAAGCCTATCCAGACCACAGCGGTAAACACTCCTTAACTGATTGCCTATGGTCATGTATACAATTATACATGAAAGAAGCCCCTCCCTTCTAACTCTACAGTAAGTGTACTCTTCTCTGGCACTAGCATGCCTGTTAAGGACCTGGGTGATCCCAAGCCTCTTCCCCTCTCCCCCACTCCCCCAGGAGGCCAGGACCCCAACAGGCAAAGCCATCTTGGTTTCAGTGCAAGATGCGATTCAAACCTGCCCTCTCCCCTCCCGGTGGAGAGTACCTCTGGTATCTGTCCTGCACGGTTCAATCTCTGTAATTTACAATCCAGTCTTGGGAGGGTTTCGAAAAATTTCCTTTAAAACAGTGGCTGGGACATGCAGAGAACTGGAATGCAGCCTCCACATGGGCTCCATGACTAGATCTGCTACATTCAAATGCATTATATTGAACTTACTATAAAATTCACGCTATTCCAAACTCCCAGAAATGATAGTTTTATTTAGAAGTAAGTGAGCAAAGAGATGACTTCACAGGCCCAGTGCCAAAGTCTTAGCTCAGTGCTTCTCAAATGTTTTGTTTTCAGGACCTCTTTATACTCTTAAAAATTATTACAGAACCCAAAGAGCTATTGCTTAGTCTAAGTTATATCTAATAGTATTTACAGTTTTAGAAATGAAAATGGAACAAAGTTTTAAATATTTATTCATTAAAAAATAATAAACCTAATACATGTTAACAGAAACAGCATATTGAAAAATATCTAAATTTTCCAGAACGAAAAATATTTAGTAGGAGTGGCATTGTTTTACATTTTTACAAATCTCTTTAATTTCTGATTTAACAGAAGACACATGAATACTCATATCCGATGCTGCATCCAATCTGTAGTGATATCAAATGTCATGTAGCCCCTGAAAGACCCCTGGTAGACTTGGGGTTTTTTTTTTTTCACATTCACATAACTTTGATTACAGTATATTGTTATAATTCTTCTATTTTCATTATTAATTATTCTTGTTACTCTCTTACTGTGAGACCCCTGGTAAACTTGTGAGAGAAGAACAGGGAGAAAAGCAAAGAATATCTTATGACCATGGTTTTAACCTTGTGGATTTCCTGAGAGGGTCTCAGGGACTACCCACCCTCCCAAGAAGTCCCTGGACCACATTTTGAGAACCATTTTTTGAGACAAATCCATCCAGAAGCATTTAAAGAGCTATGGTCTTGATGTAGGAAGTTGGTGGGAGTGAGGGTAGATTTCAGAGGCAGTCATGCCCCAGCGACTGATTTTAAGAGCAAAGCCCCTTAGACACATGTGGGCACATTCAAACAGTGCTGCAACCCTGCTGCGCTATCACAGAGGTACCACCCCCAGATGGTGGGTCTGGTGGGGATGATGCACCTTAACCCCCACGCAGGGCCGGGAAGAAGAGGCAAGCAGAGTGATACCCACACCTCTGCTGCCCGGAGCCCAGGCGGCATCTGAGTCAGTAGCTGGGAGAGCGTGGCTCAGGGGAAGAGGTTGGAGAGATCCTGCTCAGGCGTAGGGCCAGGAGGGCATCTGAGCCACATGCTGAAATTGCAGCAGCTCTTTTGTTAGCAGCTCTGCCAATAATAACAAGCGTGACAGTAATAATATACAACTAATAATGGAAGAACTACCGTTTATTGAACACTTTGAGCCAGGCAGTGTGCCAAGCACTTGACATGAGTCATTTCGTGAATCCCTCACAACCAAACCTTTAAGGTAACTCTTAACCATAATCCCTTTTCTACAGACAAAGCAAGACAGGAGGAGTTGGCATTATCAACCAGGGTCACACGGCTCCTGTGGTAGCTGAGCTAAAATTTGAATTCAGGTCTACGAGATTCCAGAAACACTCTGCTACTTCCCAGTCAGACTAGGTAAGCAAAATCCTACGGGCAGGAGACATGAACATTACTGCTTCCCATTAGAGGAAGCATGGGGACAGAGTGGACACCCTTTCCCACTCCAACCAGCCTTCTGGAGGGTTCAAAGCTGAATTGTAGTGGGGTGTTCAAAAGAGTGAGGGAGGGCGTCCCTGGTGGCGCAGTGGTTGAGAGTCCGCCTTCCGATTCAGAGGACGCGGGTTCGTGCCCCGGTCTGGGAAGATCCCACATGCCGCAGAGCGGCTGCGCCTGTGAGCCATGGCCGCTGAGCCTGCGCGTCTGGAGCCTGTGCTCCGCAACGGGAGAGGCCACGGCAGTGAGAGGCCCACGTACCGCAAAAAAAAAAAAAAAAAAAAAAGAGTGAGGGAGGTGGGGGGTGGTGACAGCTCTTGGTGCACAGCCCCTCCCCTTAGTTTCAGGCCCCATCCCATGCCCCTCCCCATCCAACTCTGCCCCCGCAAGCCTTCTTGCCATTGTTGCCACCAGCCAGGAAGTGCAGGCATTGGCGTGCCCACCTCTACTCCCCTCCCTGAAGGTCTACGAGAGCTGCACCCCTTCAAAGCTCCGACCTGGAGTCCCGCAGAGCCCTGCTCCCAGCAGATCATCTGGCACAAGGCCACCTCCACATCCCGCCCCTTCTGAGCTCAGCTGCCCAGCGGTGCGAACTCCCCATAAGAAGCTCAGCCCTCCACCCTCATCCCTGAAAAAGTAAACACGGAGATTGTGTGAGAATTCTCTTCCAGGGCATCATACCTTCTCCCTAACCAGCGGCTCCGAGGAGTTCAGCTTTGCACGAGCTTTTAATTTGCGTGCAGACAAGCACAAAAGACCCAACCGGATATACCTGTTATTTCCCAATGACCTGAGAGCCGGGAGTTTATGTTAAGCCCCTGGGTTACGGCTCAGCTTGCACGCAAGGCTCCAGGACTCCTGCAGGCACTTGAGAGGTGGTGGTGGAGAGGACAGAGGAACAGCTCTGAAGTGACAGCACGTAATTTAATTCCCCCTAAGCTTTCCAAGCATGCAGACTGTTCCTTTTTTGTCAGCGTATAACCTAAGTGATTTGTTCTACTCAGGCAAGAAATGTCTAATTTAAACCATATTGCAGCTAAGCCTTTGGTGGAGAAAGAGAGCTCCCTGCAGCTTGGCTTGTGCGTGGTGGAGCCGGATGGCAGATGAGGCAAAGCAGACTCCTGCAGCCCCCGTCTTTCTCACCCAGGTCGTGATTGGAGAAACGTGCCTTCTTGGGCTTTAATCACCACACTCACTCTTCTGTCTCGTGCTTCATCCCTCGTGAATGGGTTTAATTTTAGTAAGAATGTTTACAGGAGAGTGTTGGCTTGATGACTCTAATGTCCTTGGTTTGAGATCCATCTGAGCCGCCAGTGGCTGTGGGACTTCAGGCAGCCCTCTTAAACTCCAACCCCTGCTTCACTGCTTTTTCTTCTCTGAAAAATAGCTGGGAGGGTGCAGATTGACACATTTGACTGGAAAGTGATCTGGTTTAGGAAGAAAGAGATCTGTGCTCCAACCCTGCTTTGCCCCTAACTAGCTGTGGATTTGAGACAAGGGACTTTTCTCTGGGCATCAATTTCCTCATCTGTTTTTAAAATAAGTGGGTTAGAGGAGATGGGCTTCAAAGTTCCTTCCGCTCTAAAAGACTATGTGTGTCCTAAATCGCTTCCAGTTGGACCAAATCACCGCCATTATTATAACTATTACTATTATTATTATCATTATCTATAGATTCCCTTCTCTAATTCCAAAGATTTCCTTAGCCAGGCAAATATTCTTTTAAATTAAAAAAGAAAACAAAAAACTTTTATTTGCCTACGTCCCATGGAGGATACTCACTGCCTTCCACCCCACTCCCCATAGGATTTGATGTGGAGGTTCTGTGTCTGTCTCACCCCCCCATAGAATTATCGAATTCCCCCCACAGCCATGCCAGACTATTACAAAGTGGTCTCTAAATACAGACTCCATTTCAAGGCTGTTCTCTCAGCCAAAAATGCCCTCTCCCTTTCTCTGCTGTGAAAATTCTCCTTCCCTTTTTCCTCCTCTCCCCAACGTGGAAGGAATTCTTTTCCCCTCTGGATCCCTTGAGCAATTTGCACTATTATTCCATTGACTTTATTCTATCTGGTGTTATTTTTGTTTTCATATCCAATATATCTCTGCTCAGCTAGACCCTCAGGACCTGGAAAGTGGGGACTTGGTCACGTGTACAGTCCAGTCTCCCCGCTCTCCTCCTCCCCTCCCCCAGCACCTGGTATACATTCAGTGGTCATAGAGGAATTAAATTGTGGAACCCTATGGATTTCATCATAATGGGATAAGAAGCTCCTTGGGTTAGAAGTTCACAGCCAGAACTGAGCCGCACAGATCCCCATCCCCCAAGGAAGCCCAGTTAGGCTAATGATCAGAGGGAAGCGGAGGGCTCGGGGAAGGCTTGGGTGTCCCAGGAGAAAGCGGGCTTTTTGGTGGTGGGCAAAGTTGATCTCGCCTCACTTGCTAAGAGGGGCTGCATACTCCCTTCTCCTTAGCCAGGCTTAGAACCAACCGGGTGATCCTCCTGTCACCATGTTTTGTAAATAGCACCCAGCTCAAAATTACTTGGGAGCTTTTCTGAAACCTTAAAAACAATTGCTCTCTAGTACGTGCCCAGACTCCGCTTTCTTCCAGTACATGGTAACTTTCTTTTGAACATCTCCATTTGCCCTCCTCTTTCTCCACGGTGGACCCTTGAACGCGCCTTTGCTTTTGTTGCCTTTGGTGTAAAGTCCTGTTTGGAGGCATCAAGTTCTGTGTGGGTTTGTCTTTTCTTACTGAACGTAAATTCTAATGTAAAGTAAATTCCTTGGTTTTTACTAAGTAGAGATTTTGCAGAAAACCTGATTCTCATTTTATTTATTTTTTTAAATTTTATTTATTTATTTTTGGCTGTGTTGGGTCTTCGTTTCTGTGCGAGGGCTTTCTCTAGTTGTGGCAAGCGGGAGCCACTGTTCATCGCGGTGCGTGGGCCTCTTGCTATCGCGGCCTCTCGTTGCGGAGCACAGGCTCCAGACGCGCAGGCTCAGTAGTTGTGGCTCACGGGCCCAGTTGCTCTGCGGCATGTGGGATCCTCCCAGACCAGGGCTCGAACCCATGTCCCCTGCATCGGCAGGAGGATTCTCAACCACTGCGCCACCAGCGAAGCCCCTGATTCTCATTTTAAAATGAATGAGGATTCGAAAAGTTAGCCTAATTAAGAAAAGTTTAGGTGCAGTGCTTTTAAACACAGTGGTAGAGAGACAAGGAAGAGCTATGTTATCGCAAAGGTGATTTTAGATTCAGCAAAGCTTTTACGACAAAATCAAACACAAAAAATTTGTCATGAAGAGTGACCAAAAAAACCCCACAAGAAAACAGGTTGTGAAGTCCACCTTTGGTTGTGGCCCTCCCGTGGAAGATGGCGTTGAGGACGCTGCACATTTTGAGCAATGTCTTCAGAAAAGGATCAAGTTCATTGCAAAGCTGATCATCTTGCTAAAAATATTATAACTACTGAAAGAACCAAGGGCTAAGATAACTGTGTCCTCGGAGGTGCCTTTTTCTTAAAATATGTGAATTATCTCACCAAAGATACCTGAAGAAGGATCTGCATGGTTGCTGCGTGTAGTAGCCCCCAGCTCGCTAAAAGCCAGAGGAGGAGAAGAGGTCATTTCTGGTGACCAGGAGGGCACTAGGTTGGGAATTCACTGGATGGTAGTTAATGTCCTTTTTCTTTAATAATTGGGATAAGCATGACAAATGCAAATTTACAAAACAGTCTCACAGAGTGAGAAGACAGAGAAGGCTGAGACAAGTTAAATAAATGCCGGAGAAATGAAGCAGATAAAACCTGTTTGCTGCCACAAGTGCAATGGGGGAGCAGCATTCCTGAAAAGGAGAGGAAATGAATAAAATCTCAAGTCCCAGAGGGGAGAGGCAGCTAAACGCTGACCTTTCCCCTCCCAGCCTGGCTGGAATGCCGGCTTAGAGAAAAAGGAAGGGTTGGGGGGCAGTTTTACTTTTTACTAAGACATCTCAGAAATGATCACGAACATGGCAAAGTTGACTCTCAAAGATAAGCAGGGGAGTGAGGAAGGTAGTGGTGTTGGAAGCTGGTAGGTGGGGGAAGAAAGTGTCTCCAGCATTTAGGTCCATAGGCCAGAGCAGAAAAATGAAAGTGTAAGAAGAACAACCTTGGGGAAAAGGCAGCTGGTGGTTTTCCTTTCTAAATTTCGAGCCCAGGAAGGGCATGGGGGAAGGAGAGGAAAGAACCAGGAATGCAGGGGAGCTATGCAATATCTGACCTCATAATCTCCCCCAACGATTTCTGCAATGGTTGTCACACCGAGTGCGCAGGTGTAGGTGTCGCTTCACCTCTGCTCTAAAGATGCCATGAGATAAGTGTCTGTTTATCAACACTAGGCGAAGTTGGCTTTGGTTGCAGAATTCCACGACTTGCAGGGTGTCTGTGATACAGGGAGAAGCAGAGCCTTCCCTGAGTCCCCAGGGCCCTGGAGACACTTCTTTGGATTTAAAACCTCTCCTTAAAGGTCTTGAGCATCGTGAAATGGGGGAGAACGTTTATCATAGAGTCAAAATAGCACCAACCACAGCCCCAGTGCCCAAAAGGCTTATATCCTCTGAATAATTAGCCTAGAAAATTCTTGAGTCAAAACAGCCCCACAAAATCTGAAGGGGAGGGAGAGACGAAGCCAGAAAGCCAGTAGAATAAGTGTGTGTACAGGAAAAACGTTCCTCACCTGTGGTTGTTTGGGGGTGCAATAATCTATGCGTGTGTATATGTGATATCTTTCCACATATTTGGTACAACTGTGTGTTAAGATATCTGAAAACAACTCCAGAGCAACCCCCGGCCCCATCTTCCTTTTATCCTGAAGGCAGTGTTACACGGACATCCAAAAGTTCTGAGAGGAGGATCTTAAATACACGAAGGATTTCCCAGCTGATCACCACATGCCTGACGTAAATAATCACCTACAGTACGGAGTTGGGTAATCTCCTGTTCACGAAGAATTATAAGTTAATTCATGGCAGTGGTCTTAGATTTCAGACAGTATTTGCAGCAGATTGTAGAGGAGAAGCAGGATGGTAGGATTCATAACCTAGAAAGAGCAGCGAGAGCTTCTAATTTCCATTTATCCTCTGAGTCACGTGATATATTTCAGAATCTCACTTAAAGTTGAGAAAATAAGCCATTCCTAATTGTGCTTAAGTAAGGAAATAGCTCATTTATGAATCAAAGGAGATTAGAGAATCTTTCGTGTGTTTGTTTAGAATCCATGCCAAATTTTTTTTGCAGAGGCGCACACACACACACAAAAACCTCTGATAAAGCTAAATGTTTAAAAAAAACAAAAGAGGGCTTTGCATGCAATAACCCGTTGAAGAACCTTGACAATGAACTCACATCTGCCTTGAGTGTGGGATTTTTGCACTTTATGGTATGTACCTTTGAGATGGCTCTTTTTTAAAAAATGAATACATCATTGTATTATTGGAGTTTCATGTGACTCAGTTAAAAAAAAGAGATCATTTTCCAACTAGTCATTTGAATTCCCATAAAACTCAATTTCCACAGGTTAGCTCAAGAGAATTTTTAAACATTAAGTTCTAAGCATGCTGCTAGAAACTCGTTAACACATTCCCAACGAATTCACAATACATCTCCACCCCCTAACTGTGGCCTACCCCATCTAGACCCTTCCTACCTTTCTTCACGCACTGCTCTCCAGACACTCTGTGGTCCCCTTGCAGTGCCTCAAATGTCAGAGTTCTTTCTTGCCTTGGACTTTCTGGGCTTGCTGTTCTTTTCTGCCTGGAAAATTCTTTCCTGATCTTGGCATGGCTGGCTTCATCAGATATGTTGTCTTAGAGCATCATTCCTTGACCCTCTTCTCTAGAGCAGTGCCCCATCCCCACCCCATTGCTCTCAAGCCTATAATCCTCTCTGTGTTCTAGCTTGCATCCATCTCAATCTGCTTATCTTGTCTCTTGGTTATATCTATTGGTTGGCCAAAAAGTTCTGTCGGTTTTTCTGTAACATCTTAACAAACTTTTTGGCCAACCCAACATATCTGCCATGGGATTTTCAGTCTCTTGAGAACAGAGAGCTTGTCTATCTCATTCACCATTCTCTTCTCGCACTGCCTGGCAAATAGTAGTTGTTCAGTAAGTATGTATTGAATGAGTGGATGAAAGATACGACATTGATCTGTATCTATTTTTCTTTCTGGGTTGTCTTTGTCAAGTTTTGGTATTGATTTTATGTGCCAGATACTGAGAAGGAGAAGAGGGGATGGGCTTAGAGGGCCAAGGACTGAGCCCTGGGGTGCTCCAACCTTCAGTATTCACGTGAAGTGGGAGGAGCCAGGAAAATAGTCTGGGTAGGAGGAGCCTGTAAGTTAAAAGGGAAGAGCGGGGAGGGTTTCAGGAAAGAGTGGTCAGTTGTAGACAATGCTGCTGCCACTGAGAGTCAATTAAGTGAGAACCAAGATGTGTCCATTAGATTTGGCAACATGAAAGGAACCAGAGATCTAGACAAGAAGAGTGCCGGTGAGTGGTGGGGACTCACTGGGCGTGGGTAGAGAGTGGATGGCAATGAGGAATTGGAGGCAGGGAGTGTAGGCACCTCGTTCAAGAAGTTTTGCTGGGAAGGGAACCCGAGAGAATGGAGTGAAGGCTGAGGAAACATGGACTCAAGAGAGGGTTTTCTTTCATTTTGTTACTTTTGATTTGTTTGTATTTTAAGATGGGAGTTGACAGATTTTTTTATGCTCTTGAGAATGATCCAGGAGAGAGAAAGAAAGAGACGATGATGAGGATGTGGGAGAGAAAGAGAACATTGCAGAAAAGTCCTTGAGTAGTTGGGCCAATGTGGTTCAAGGAAAGTGTTGACCATTGCTAGACTCTTTGCCACAGTGAAGGAGGAAGGGGTGTGTGTGTGTGTGTGTGTGTGTGTGTGTGTGTGTGTGTGTATTGATTGGGGGTAGACAGATAAGAGTGTTGCCCTTGGAAATTCCCTGGAGGTCCAGTGGTTAGGACTCTGCACTTTCACTGCCGTGGGCCCGGGTTCAATCCCTGGTAGTGGAACTAAGATGTCACAAGCTGCATGGGACGGCCAAAAAAGAAAAGAGTGTTGCCCTAGATGGCTTCTATTTTTTTAGGTATGAAACTAGGACAACAGCTGGTCATGTGAGAGAGTGAAGGGATGTGGAAGGGTTAAGAAGAAATGAAAAGATTTAAAAGAATTATCTTAAAAAGTAGGAAAGTAAACTGTAGGGATGTGTAGAAGGATGGTAGTGCTGCGTGTCCATTTCCGTTTTATCATCATGAATTTGAACTGAGACAGCTGGACTTGGGGATTTTCCCAACACTTGGAGTGGGAATGTAGATTGTTACCACTTTTCTGGAGGGCAGTGTCCTTTGACCCAGCCATTAGGAATTCATCCTAAAGATAGTTGGACACCTTTTGAGAAGATGTATATACAAAGATGTATATACAAAGATGTTCAACAAAGTACTTATAATTGATAGCAAATTATTGGAAAGTATCTAAGTGTTCAACAATAAGGGGTTGGATAAATAAATAATGATATATTCATACGATGGGATATTTCGTAGCTGTTAAAGACTGTAAGCGTGTATTCATGGATAGAGTCATAGAGTCACAGTCATAGTCATAGACATAGTCATAGTCATAACCGTAATGAGTTACTGAGTGAAGAGAAATGCAGTTTTCAAAGCAGCGCAAAAAGTAAAACCCCATCTGTTGAATTCTGATGCAGCTGATCCTACGGGGTGTTCTGGAGCGGGGATGGCCCTTTAAAATTGTCCAGAATCAAAGCAAGGGCCCAGGAAGGGTGAGGCAGATCCCTTGCATAGAGGACAGTTCCCAGTGAGGGACTCAGTTGCGGCCAGCAGCAGCCAGCACTCCCCACAGCCAGGGGAATGAGTTCCTCTCTCCCGAGGGCGCCTCTGAGTGGCAGACCACAGCATCCATTGCAGGCCTGCAGTTCCTAGTCTGTGGTCATCCAGATGACCAGGATACCGGTTCAGTCTTCCTCTTCAGGCTGTTGTGAGGAGCTGAGGTAAAGGAGATGAAACTGCTTTGTAAACTGTAAAGCGCTATCAACTGTGATGTGTTCTTGGTCATTATTATCTGTTATATTGGTTCCCATCCTGCTTTTCCTCACCTTCCCTAGGCTTACACAATTACATTTTCTCTTTCTCCGTAGGGTTATTGACCCAGAGAAAGAAATAAGAAGAAGAGAAAAAAAAAGGGGGGGGGGTAAAATTCTGAAAAAGAAAAGGTCCCGTGTTTTTCTGTCCAGTGTATGTACGATCCTCAGGGGGTCATGTCAAGAGCTTGGGTCTCCGTGACCCAGAGGTGGGCTCCCGCCACCGACCGTCCCCGGGGCCAGGGTTGAGTAGGTTGGAACTGTGTGGGTCAGAAGAATGACCCCGTGAAGGACTCGAGCCATCTCTTCCTCCCTTCTTCCCTCACTAAGACATGGACCCATGGATTTTGGGGGGAATTAGAACCAGGGCAGAAAAGAAAAGGCACCTCAGGCAACTGCATTTCACAGTAGCAAGAGGAGGTTGTGAGGAAAATGTTGAAGCCCAAGGGAGAGACTGAGGCACGGTTTACAGAGGCCACAAATACCTTCTTGTGGAGAATCAGACAAGGGAAAGCAGAGAAAACGGAGAATGTCTTTTCAACTTTTCTAAGAAGATTTTTTTCCCCTGTGTGGCTAGCAAACATCTCTTTAGAGAATGTGTGTGGTCACAAAGTTGAAGGCCTGAGCAGATCGCCTCCCTGCCCCCAGATGGTTTTAAATGGTAGCAGATAGGAGGAAGGGCAAGTCACAGCTCAGCACCCACCCGACAGCTGCGCTTCCTCTGTCACTGGTTCTGGAAGAGGGAGGGTGGCTTTTCAGACCAGGGAATGCCTGCAGGCTGACACTCAAGAAGGAGAGGTTTGTAGTTTCCCTGAATGCCGAAGCTACCCCTTCCTCCCCACTTCCCTGTTACTGCTGTGAACCACTCAGAAATGCTAAAACAACACACATGGGGGTTCCTGGCAAACAAGTGAGCAGAGAGAGAGAAAAGAAATCCAGGCACAGGAGAGAAGAAAATGGTCTCTCCTCCCAGAAACACTCACAAGAAAGATAGGCAGCCCTGTATACGTAGAGCTGATTCACTTTGCTGTACAGGAGAAACAGACACAACATTGTAAAGCAACTATACTCCAGTAAAAATTAAAAAAAAAAAGGCAGCCCTGCTCTGCGCCCCCAGCGCTCAGTAAAATACTGATATCCTGGGACTTTGGGGGTTGCAGGGCCCGAGTCAAGATCTAATCAGTTTTACTTACGCCTTGAGCCAAGGTTATGAATAAATGAGTTTATCCCTGTTGTAGCTACAGCGTCTGGCTGGGTCCACGCAGACACGGAACGCTAGACCAGCGCTGAAAATCGTGGGAACGTGGCAGCCCGTTCACAATGTATCCTTAACTTAAAATAGGTTCACAGTACATTGTTAACGTAAAGAAAACAGTATATTGAGTACAATCCCAGTGTTTCAAAACCACGTAAAGAAATCCCAGTCTGCAGAGTGCCAGATACAAAATATTAAATGTTTCTCTCGGTGATGGGATTCTTTTCTTCATTAAACTTTTCTGTGTTTTCTGATTTTCTTTTCCTACCCTGATCAACTGTTTCTGAAATAAAACTGAAATTTGAGAAATAAAACGCAAGAAGAGTGTGGTGAGATGCGCCAGTTCCGTGATTGTGAGCACTTGTCCACAAATGTACATTCACACGCATACGTGGTATGAATACACGTATGCACGCATGCGTGTGTTCCAAAGCTCTGGGCTCCTCCTTCTATTTCAACCAGGATCCTTTTTGTCTCTGGTGAGTCCTTGAGTCCTGTGTGACCTCAGACCACATTTCTGGAGAGACAATCTCCTAGTACTGCTACCAAGGTAGCCCGTACCTTCCACGAAGTTTTCCGGCAGGTGGCCACTTCCAGTCCCTCTCCCTCAAATAAGGCCATCAGGGACCCTGCCTTTGGTCTCCACTGTCACTCTCTGGGGATGGGGAGAGAAGAGGGAAGGGGACAGCAGGATGATTTGTTGACCTGCAGCTTTGCTCAAATACCTTTTGGCAGAAGGGTTCACAAGGTGACGTCACATTCTGTAGCATTTAGAGAGGACACCTCCAGAGAGCTTGACCCTGACACTGATGAGTCCAGGGATACGAGAGAGGAGAAACTCTGCCGGCCAAGCTCCCTCAGGCTGTTGGCATCCAGCCGAGGGTGGCAACAGGGACTAACTCCCTGATCCTGCAGAATTAGTTTTCATCCTCACTTTCAGAGGTCTGGATCTCTTCTGACATTAACTGCTTCCTTTCCTCAAAGATTACTGCCATCCGTTTTGTCTAAGCATTTTAAAAGCCTTAAATGGAACAGTGAACTAGGCCAAGGTTTGTATGTTTATGTTCTCCTGCACCCTCTTCCTCTGTGTCCTGGTGGCACTGCTCCCATTCCGTTGTTATTCACTTTGTAAAAACCCATAAATTCTGAGCTGCCAGGGAGTTGTCTTTGGGGGCTTAACTCTAAGCATCACCACATACCAGTAAATGATTAATAAGCAGTGTTTGGTTAATAAATAACATTCAGCTCTGATATTAATAACAGATTTTTTTCAAGCAAGACACAGCTGGTGATGATTTAGTGACACAGGGTCACCTTAGTTTCTTTGAGCATTAGCTTGGAGGAGAGACTGAATGCTGTCAGATGGCACAAAGCTTAAAAAAAAAACACAACATATCTGGGTCCTGAGAGAGAACCCTGGAGGATGCACGCACACACACGCACACACACACACAGAGCAAGAGATTCCTGCTCTTTTCAATGTCTCATCTATTGTTACCTCCTGAGATGCTGTGGGTCCATCTCATGGATTATAGCTCTTCCCATCTCTAGAGCAAGCACATTTTCTGAACTAAAAATCGGTGTTCACTGGTTGGCCGTGAGTCAGAAATTAAGAACGGTCTGGAAAAGTTGGGGGAAATGGGTTTCCCAATAGTGAGGCATCCAGCAGCATTCCCCACTGGCCATGTTTGTTCAGCCATATTGAATAACTTACTTGATGCTAAGTAATTCCAGAGACTGGAGTTACAAAGAAGAAAACTCTCTGTCCTTGTGAAGCGTCACTCCTGTGTGAAGGTGCTCTGGATGGGAACTCCCTTCTGGCTCCTACAAATTACAAGTAGATGTTTGAGCTCGCTTAGCTGTTGTCCCAACTGATGCCTCCCCCACTCAATCCCTTCCCAGCACAGGCATCTCTCCTTCTTTTTCCTTATCTCAGCAGGGACTGGAGTTCTTGCTCTGAGTTCCTTCTACCAGAGAAGGAAGTCCTTTGCTTGCTTTCTCCAGACCCTAGTCTTTATTTTTTTAACTTTTTATTTTATATTGGAGTATATAGTTGATTAACAATGTTGTGATAGTTTCCGGTGTACAGAAAAGTGATTCAGTTATACATATTCATGTATCTATTCTTTTTCAAATTCTTTTCTCATTTAGGTTGTTACATAATATTGAGCAGAGTTCCCTGTGCTGTACAGTAGGTCCTTCTTGGTTATCCTTTTTAAATATAGCAGTGTGTACATGTCAGTCCCAAACTCCCTAACTATCCCTTCCCTCCCACCCTGTAACCAAAAGTTCATTCTCTAAGCTCCAGACCCTACTCTTGAGTTCAGCCCAACGGGAAACCTCTCCTGGCTTCAATGTTCACATAGGACCTTCCTCAAGTCAGGCCAAACGTCCCTCTTCCATCCCTCAAACTGGCTCTTCCCTCACTCATGGACCGGCTGCTTCTTCATTTTCTAATTGTTCCCAGTGTGACAGTGACTTTGCAACCATCTTTCGGGTTTCTTCTTGTCATGACCTCCTTATCATAAATGAAGATCCAGAAATGTCTTTCTGTATATTAAGTACATAATACAGAGAGAGGAATCCCTGTCTTCAGTGAAAGAGAAAGAGGTACAGGGACAACGTATCTAGTCCACTTTGCCCACAAATGCTGACCTTTCAAATGACTCGGGTGGGGGTAGGAACAGGTTAGGGAAGGTCCTAGCCCAGAACCACTACCTCACAGGCTGTCACAGTTTTTCTATTTGAAATTCAAAGCACCTGCAGAGTGACTGGGGTAGTAAATTACTTTCCTTTTTCGAAGAAGAGACTCTTCTTTAGCAAGATGGGAGAATTCACAAATTACTGCCCTAATTCCCCTTCCTGCCCATGTGGAGTCCCATCCGGCATCTCAGAGAGCTACTATCCTGCTGCCAGAGGAGCGGCCATCGCCATAAAAAAAACGCCTTGTGCCTCCCCCGTCCCTATTGCCTTCCTCCTAGATCAGCACCCCTTTTCTTCCCTTTCCACATGCTTCCCCTTCCTTCTCTTAGGAGAGAACATGATATTTGATGGGCATGTTGTCAGGCATCTGAGTTTCTAATTATAGCTCCATCACTATCAATCTGTGTGAGTTGGGGAACAGAACTGTAGCCAATAAGAGATGACAAATTTCATTGTGTAATTTAGTTCTTTATATCAGTGTGTCATTCGGACTCCTTTCTATTTAACCAGATGTTTTGCCAGAAATTATCATTTAACCATTTGAAGGACTGTGAATAAAGGCATGACAGAACCCTTTCCCCTTTGGCCTGAGAATTTGACTTTTGGTAAACTTCCTAGCACTGTTTCCCTGAAGACCTGATAAAAGAAAGTAAAAATGGCCCTGATTGGTAAACTCTGTCTGGACTGGGACGACTATAAATACCAGCCTGAAAGCTCTATTTCTGGGTTTCCCTAAGTACAGTCACTCTTGTAACTGGCATGACCCTGTGGGGACCACAGAACCTACATCTGTGGGGTTCTTCCAAAAGATATTAGCTGCTGTGGAGCAGGGGGCTTCCAATCCAGGCTGGCTTCCATACCCTCCTGATGTGAGTCTCACTGCTTCACATCTGCGTCATCACCTGGGGCTCAGGAGAATAGCTTGTGGATATAGTGTGGATGGTTTTGTGGTCAGCTGCAGGAGAGGAATGCCAGATGTTTCCTGCTGGCACACTCTGCATCCTGGCCTGTGCTTCCTTCTGAGTCAAATGTGCCCTGTGTGGCATGGCAGTCTTGTGGGTCTGTGCGTTTAGTAGAGCCTTAGAAGAAGACCTCCTGGTGGGCATTGCAGGGGGTATGGTTTGACTTGTAGTGAACCAAGAGTACTTGCCTGTGAAGCTGTCTGCCTGAGTCAGTAGTCCAGTCATATGAGTGAATGGGGTCAAAAGGTACAAATTTCCAGTTATAAAATAAATAAGTCATGGGGATGTCATACACAGTTTCAGTTTTGCAAGAAGAAAAGAATTCTGGAGATTGGTTGCACAACGTTGTGAGTGTACTTAAACCTCCTGAACCGTACACTTGAAAATGTTTAAGATGGTAGATTTTATGTGATGTGTATTTTACCACAATCGAAGAAATATTGACAGGTTCCTCTAAATGTCACATTTAAATCATGTTTTCAGTGGCTGGGCTAATGCGAAATGTTTCCAGTTTTTACTATAAGTAGTGTAGGAAGATTTTTGTGTCACTTTTCTTCCAGTTGTGGTTAAACAATCGTCTATATTTCACTTCTTATCATTTGACCAATTGACAATTTCAGCCATTGGTCACAAGTTCCCATGTAAGTGCTGACCACACCCCTTACTAACACAAGAACACCGTCTAGGGGTCAATCCCGGAAAGACAGCCTACACCCAGAAGAAGGAGGAAGACCTCTTCCCCAGGCCTTCCACTCCTTGGAAGGACATCTGGAAAGGCAGACAGTGCTAAGTACCATCTTTTTCCTATCATTCTTCCAGTCAGCATAGTTTCCAAGACCTTGTTGCTATGAAAACAAAGATCTCCCAATATTTACAATACTTGAGGTTGAAATAAATAATCTTTTTATGAGATAGAGCACTAATATCTTGCTAATAAAAGCTTCAACTCCTAATCCTTTGTTATTCTCTTAAAATATATAACATCAACAGTGCAATTAAGGCTAAAAATTCTTGCATAAATTCATGTACCCACTTAGGAATGTAATAGAGCAGTTTGTGAGAGTCACTGAATGATTTCGCTTTGGGTAAATCACAGAGAACACTAGAACTTAAACAGCTTCAGAGACCAGCTGGTTTAGAGACCTTCTAGAGACCAGTGGCTCTCAACCATTAGAGGGCCATAGACCTCTTTGACACTCTGATAAAAATTAGAGGGTTTTGATCCTATAAAATGTTATTTTACACAAAACTTTGAATACAATTTTAAAGGGTTCCTGGATGCCCAACCTCCACCCCTAAAGTTCTTCGTACATTGAGAATTCCTGCTCTAGTCCCACCCCATAATTTGGAAATGAGGTTTCTGAGAAATACCAAGTGAAGAAGCCACCTAGCCTAGCTGGATGCTAGAGGGAGATGTGGTCCCACACACAGCAGGATGCTGTGTCAGACTAGCCCTGGCAAAACCCACTCCTGGAGTGCACGTGTTCTCTGTGCAGGACCAGGCAGCAGCCACCCCGCAGAGCTCCAGCTCCGTTGGGGGAACCCGGTCAGAATCGGCAGCCATGAGAAACAAGCGTTGTCTTATTGGCTGGAGAGGAAGAACACGAGTAGCTGGCAGTCCAGGGGCAGTCAGAGAGCATGGGCATGACCCATGGGCTGAATGGAGATGATGTTGGTGGGTGTTTGGCAGCAGCATGGACTGTGACCCAGGAATACAGAGAAATAATAGTCAGCGTAGCAGATGGGCAACAAGAGGTGTAGACCAAGAGCAGAGGCACTATAGAGCTGCAGGAAGAAGTCTGGATTATTTGTGAGATCCCTCCCCAGGGACTTCTAGAAACCATCACTAAGGGGGACTAAAAGAAGACTGGACTTCCAGTGTGGTGGATAGGAGCATTGCTCTTTGGGATCTTACTGTGGATACAATTGGGATGGTTTGATTTGCCAGGACACAAAGGGTGTGAAGAATCAATTATGGTATGTTTTTGCTTAAATTCCCCATTGAAACATGGCAGGAGTCAAACTGACACTCCAGGTAAGGCTCTCGCAGCTGCTCCCTGGGGAGCACCCAATGGTCATGGACTTCGTAGCAAATCATTATAAATCTTTCTGAACCTCAGTTTTCTCAACTACAAAACAGACTCAGGGGATCAGGATCTATTGAGCCCTAAGTTTCCTTCCAATGCGAAAAAAAATCTGATTCTGTGACCAAATCGGAAAGCCAGGGTTGGGCTGTTTCAGCTCAGCAGATTTCATGAGTCATTTCTGAATTGCTGGCCTAGGCACTATCCTCTTCAGTCAAATATTCCCTTGAGACATAAATAATTTCTAAGGAAAGGAAACCTATAAGAGACTATTAAAAAAAACATTTTCTATAATTAAGAAAGAAAATGAAAGAAACGACAATCAGAATTGGGTTATATTTCAAATTGACTGATTCCAAGGGTGCACACCACTGAAACTGGGTCTCAGCAGAGTAGGCAGGGTGGCCTTTAAGGTTAACTCATCCAGGAGCTGCAGTCCCTCTTCCTCACGATGCACAGGTTTGCCTCATCTGTGTTCAGTTTTATTCTCAGGCTGGGGGTAATACGGCTATTGTAGCAACATGACCAAGCTTTACTTTTGTAGGTGACAATGTCCAGGGGAGATGGACTCTCCCTTCCTCTGGCTCTCCTAAGGATAGGGTATTTTCTAGAAGCCCCAGCAAACTTCCCCTTGAATCTTATGAAATTGAATTGGTTCATGTGCCTATTCCTGAACCTGCTGCTGGCCGGGGTGATGCGATTACATGTAAACAGTTTAGGCCGGGACTTCCGTGGTGGTCCAGTGGTTAAGGCTCTGCACTCCCAGTGCAGAGGGCCTGGGTTCGTTTGATCCCTGGTCAAGGAACTAGATCCCACATGCCGCAACTAGAAGCCTGCATGCCGCAACTAAAAGATCCCGCATTGCCACAACGAAGATCCGGGCACAGCCAAATAAAGAAATAAATATTAAAAGAAAAAAAATGTAGGCTAACCTGAAATGTACAAGGACCACGGGGTGACTACCTGGCACCTATCGAGGTAGTCAGGGATGGTGAAGAACGGCTGCCGAGCAGATAACCATTAGTGTCTCCCACATGCTATATTTCAAAAGTCTTACCACATTCTTTTCAGAATCATCTTTTGAAATACAATGGGGGTGTGGGACCGTGTTCCCCATTTTACAGATGGAGTAGTTAAGCTCAAGGTCACACAGTTGGGTTAGAGCTCGGACCAAAGACCTTACTCATCAAAATCCAAGGCTTCTCTTTGTACGTTCTGAAAGGTTTAAATATGGGGCTTATCTTTTTACCCAGATAGTCTTTTTCTGGGGATTATTTTAATAAAATAATGAATGAAAAAAATATGAATAAAGAGTTAGAGACAAGAATGTTTATCCTGTGTGTGTGCTTGAAAAAATGGAAACAATCTGAGAGCCCAATAATATGCAGTTAGTTAGATCAATTTTTTTTTTTTTCGGTACGCGGGCCTCTCACTGCTGTGGCCTCTCCCGTTGCGGAGCACAGGCTCCGGACGCGCAGGCTCAGCGGCCACGGCTCACGGGCCCAGCCGCTCCGCGGCATGTGGGATCTTCCCGGACCGGAGCACGAACCCGTGTCCCCTGCATCGGCAGGCAGACTCTCAACCACTGCGCCACCAGGGAAGCCCAGTTAGATCAATTTTGGTACATAGATACAATGGAATATCTACATATGGAATATGCAGCTATTACAATTTTATGGTAGAAGAAAAAGCAGTGGCCTGCAAAAATGTTCACAATATACTGTTACATTAAAAAGTAGGCTATAGGGCTTCCCTGGTGGCGCAGTGGTTGAGAGTCTGCCTGCCGATGCAGGGGACACGGGTTCGTGCTCCGGTCCGGGAAGATCCCACATGCCGCGGAGCGGCTGGGCCCATGAGCCATGGCCGCTGAGCCTGCGCCTCCGGAGCCTGTGTTCCGCAACGGGAGAGGCCACAACAGTGAGAGGCCCGCGTACAGGAAAAAAAAAAAAAAAAAAAATGCAGGCTATAAAACTGTTGTAAAAGAAAATCAGATCTAGAAAAATGAACAGATGTAGACACTCATATTTTATCAGTGCTTATCTTTGCATAGTGTAGAAAGGATGATTTTCATTTGCACTTACCTCTATTTGCTAAATTTATTTGGTGAGATTGTATAACAAAGGATTTCTTTGGTGAGAACATTATAATCAGAAAAAAATGTCTGTTGGTTTTAAAAATATTTTCACTTAATTAAATAATTTTCTCTTCACCAGAACACTGGTTTTCAGACATAGATGCCAGGCATCAGAGGGTTCCACTAGGGCAGTAGAGTCAGGGAGTAATGGCAACAGCCCTCACAGTGACCCCTGCAACAGTCTTCTCAGACCTATCCTCAGTGCTGATGAAATCTTAGGATAAAAAGCATCGCTTGGAAGGATTCTAAAATTTCTGCCCTCAGCTGCCTTCAAAGAGTGGTCACTGTATCCATGGCCAATAAGTGAAGCACAGTACGTGCTCATGGGGAGAACAAAAAGCTACAGATCCTTCTTAAGACAATACTTAGGATAATATTTATTTCTGAAGTTTGAAGTTCCTGGCACGTAGTGCCTAATAAGTATTGGGTAAGTAAAGAGATGTTAGGCCAAGAAAAATGATTGGAAAATATTAAACAGTGAAATTACCAATTTGAATACTCAACACAATGTCTTCTACAAATTATTTTATGGTAGAGAACAGAATGACTGTCATACACTCTGCTTTTTCTGGAATCATTCCTGGGTTTCCTGACCACCCAAGTCTTGTGGAGCTCTCCCACATTTATCCCTGTTATCACAGAGGAGACGCACTTTCTCTTCTGTTGACCTTCCAGCCTCTGGTGAGTCTGTCTCCTGCACATATGGAAAGTACCCAGGAAACGGCATGACCAAAAAATTCACATTTTCAGTCTCAAAACAACCCCCCCCCCCCAACAAAAAAAAGCCCAAAGCCTTCTGGATTTTTTTTTTTTTTTTTTTTTTTTACACTTGACTGTGTTTTTTGGAAAAGGTACCCCAAACGAAGTTACATAAGCAATCAGGAGAAGTTCCTTTAGCATTTGTTGTAAAGCTGGTTTGGTGGTGCTCAATTCTCTTAGCTTTTGCTTGTCTGTAAAGGTTTTAATTTCTCCATCTAATCTGAATGAGATGCTTGCTGGGTAAAGTAATCTTGGTTGTAGGTTGTTCCCTTTCATCACTTTAAATATGTCCTGCCACTCCCTTCTGGCTTGCAGAGTTTCTGCTGAAAGATCAGCTGTTAACCTTATGGGGGTTCCCTTGTATGTTATTTGTTGTTTTTCCCTTGCTGCTTTTCATATTTTTTCTTTGTATTTAATTTTTGACAGTTTGATTATTATGTGTCTTGGCCCATTTATCCTTGGATTTATCCTGTATGGGACTCTCTGTGCTTCCTGGACTTGACTGACTAATTTCCTTTCCCACATTAGGGAAGTTTTCAACTGTAATCTCTTCAAATATTTTCTCAGTCCCTTTCTTTTTCTCTTCTTCTTCTGGGACCCCTATAATTTGAGTGTTGGGGTGTTTAATGTTGTCCCGGAGGTCTCTGAGACTGTCCTCAATTCTTTTCGTTCTTTTTTCTTTATTCTGCTCTGTGGTAGTTATTTCCACTATTTTATCTTCCAGGTCACTTATCCGTTCTTCTGCCTCAGTTATTCTGCTATTGATCCCATAGAGTATTTTTAATTTCATTTATTGTGGTGTTCATTGTTGTGTGTTTCATCTTTAGTCCTTCTAGGTCCTTGTTAAATGTTTCTTGCATTTTCTCTGTTCTGTTTCCAAGATTTTGGATCATCTATTCTGAATTCTTTTTCAGGTGGACTGCCTATTTCCTCTTCATTTGTTGGGTCTGGTGGGCTTTCACCTTGCTCCTTCATCTGCTGTGTGTTTCTCTGTCTTCTCATTTTGCTTATCTTACTGTGTTTGGGGTCTCCTTTTCGCAGGCTGCAGGTTGGTAGTTCCTGTTGTTTTTGGTGTCTGTCCCCAGTGGCTAAGGTTGGTTCAGTGGGTTGTGTAGGCTTCCTGGTGGAGGGGACTGATGCCTGTGTTCTGGTGGATGAGGCTGGATCTTGTCTTTCTGGTGGGCAGGACCACATCCAGTGGTGTGTTTTGGGGTGTCTGACCTTATTATGATTTTAGGCAGCCTCTCTGCTAAGGGGTGGGGTTTTGTTCCTGTCTTGCTAGTTGTTTGGCATAGTGTGTCCAGCACTGTAGCTTGCTGGTCGTTGAGTGGAGCTGGGTCTTAGCATTGAGATGCAGATCTCTGGGAGAGCTTTTGCCGTTTGATATTACATGGAGCCGGGAGGTTTCTGGTGGACCAATGTCCTGAACTCGGCTCTCCCACCTCAGAGGCACAGCCCTGACACCCGGCAAGAGCACCAAGACCCTGTCAGCCACACGGCTGCTAGTGTTGGAGGGTCTCCTGCAGAGGTAGGGGTTGGCTGTGGCTCACCGCAGGGACAAGGACACTGACAGCAGAAGTTCTGGGAAGTACTCCTTGGCGTGAGCCCTCCCCAAGCCTGCCGGATTTTAAGGACCAAAATTATTCAGGTCAGAGGCTAAAATGAGGTGGCCTACCCCACATTCTTTAAATAGGTGACGTTTGGAGGCTCCCGTGTCCTAAGCAAGTATCATTACAGAAGAGCCCGCCCAAGGGTACCCCACTGTCCACTCTGCTTTGAAGACAACAGCCCCTCATAATTAGAAACAGCTTTAGTCACATGCCAGCTGTCCATGCTTCCCTTCCAATTATTTTCAGAAACATCATAAAGAACCATTAGTGACAGTGTGAAATGTTCTTTTGTAAAAAAAAATCTGTCCAACCTTATGAGTTCAGTTTGATATGAAGATTGCAATCTGCTTATTCCTAATGGTCGGGTTTTTTTGTTTGTTTGTTGTTTTTTTGGAGGGAGGGAAGGATAAGGATCTCTTTGACTTGAACTCTTATCACCAGAAATACTACCACATGTTTGGTATAATCACAAAGAACCGACAGTCTTACAAAAATTTTAACCAAATGTCTTCTTATATTACATACACAACTGCATGCGTGTATTATATACTATTGTGTGTATTAAATTACATACACACACTACATTAGTATACCCTGAGCACTTCCTAAGACTAATATGAACAATCAAAAGTTCTGGGAAGTGCAGGATCCATATCATGAAGTAATATTTCTTCTGTACTCTGCCCTGGTCAGGCCACTGGGGAATATAGTGTCAAGTTCTGGAAACCACATTTGGAAAAGGGTATTGACCAATTAGAGAAACTCTGGAGAGTGAGAACAGCACAACCAACATAGCCTTTAGGCTTCTTTAGGGCAGAGTCTGGGTCATGCCCTCCCTTGAACCCACTGTCCCTGACACAATGTCATATATTGAACATGCTCAAACATATGTGTTGGATGAATGAATGAGTAAATGAAGCCATATTTTATGCATCATTTTTGAAGGAAGTACATATGTTTAACCTGGAAAATAAAAGCTATAAAGACATGACAGCTCATTTCAAATACTTGAAGGTTATCTTAGAGAAGAGGGCAGAGATTTATTCTCTCTTGTTCTTTGGACCAGAACTAGGGCTACTTAGTGAAAACTACAGGAAGGCAGCTTTGACCCAGCATCATTGTTGATTTGTATAGCTACCTTGAAGAACCACAGGACGCTTGGGTAATTCCCAGCACTTGATTTTAATTTGAGCATTGTAGGGACATAGGAAAATTTGGGCTTGTGGCCAACTTAATAACTTGATCATGAAATCTTTATTGTGTGTGGCACCAGATGATGCTGAGGGCAGGGTGGGTGGGTTAAAAATTAAGGGCTTCTTCCCTTTAGAAGCTTATGGTCTATTCAGGAATTCAGACAAGTAAGCAGGTCATCACAGTACCACAAGGCGAGAAAGGCTACCATAGGGGAAGAAGGTTAGGCACCTACAGCAGTGGGTCCCCAGGGACCCCAGGAGGCTTAGATCAAGGGATAGTGAGGGGATGGGGGTGTGATACGGCATGCATAAAAAGTCCGAGGTGGAGACTTCCCTGGTGATGCAGTGGTTAAGAATCCGCCTGCCAATGCAGGGGTCGTAGGTTCGATCCCTGGTCTGGGAAGATCCCACATGCCACAGAGCAACTAAGTCCGTGAGCCACAGCTACTGAGGCTGCACACCAGAACTACTGAAGCCCATGTGCCTAGATCCCATGCTCCGCAGTAAGAGAAGACACCACAATGAGAAGCCCGCACACTGCAATGAAGAGAGGCCCTGCTCTCTGCAACTAGAGAAAAGCCCGCACGCAGCAACGAAGACCCAACACAGCCAAAAACATAAATAAAATTTAGAAAAAAAAATAGTCCGAGGCATAGGAGAATGACCGTGGGAGATTCCTCCACCACCTGAACACTGCGTCTTTATTTTATCTTATATTTTATTTTATTTTACTTTTTTGGGGGTGGGAGGACAGAGAAAGGTTTATTGCAGGACCAAGCAAGGAGAACGGGTGGCTTGTGCTCAGAAACTCAAACTCTTCGATGGTTTTCCACCCTGTGTCTTTAAACCAGCCACACTTCCCACTTGTAGTTCTCCTCACTCTTGGCCTGGGACATTTCCTCCTATTTTAGCCTTGGTGACTGAGTTTTGCTTTTCAGGTTCTGATTTTCACTGTTAGGGCTTAATTTGAGGTTCAGTGCCTATATCATTCCTCCTCCTGGTTCATCTCTGAGGGAGTCAGGCCTTTAGTAGACGCAGAGCTCTCCAAATAGAGGGTGATCTTAGGGTATCTGGTTGTCTCTGTCAACATGAACACAGGGGCCAGACACCATGTGCCTGAGTCAACAGCCAAGCCTCTGTGATGCTACACACGGCCTGACCAGAATGACACTCCAAAAGCAGCAGCATAAAAGAAATGTTCTGGAAGTAGATAGTAGAGATGGTTACCCAGCCTTATGAATACACTGAAAACCAATGACATGTACACCTTAAACTGGTGAATTCTATGCTGTGTGAATTGTATCTCAATAATAATTTTTTTAAAGCAACAAGAGATGGCTGCTGGGGGAGGCTGAGCTTAAAAATCTCTGGTTAAACTTCCTGCTTTCCTTGTATTTACTGGAAGGGGAAGGATTTGTCTTTAGACAGAATATCTTTGCCATCTTTAGACATTCCCAGCAATTGACAGCCCTGTGAAGGCATGAAAATAATGTGATAAGTGCTGACTCCATACACAGTCTATTAATTAATACCTAAATAATTCCATGTTGCCAGTTTCGTGATTTATAATGTTAAGCAGTCTTCCATATTTATCATCACAGGCAGCACTGAGTGGGGAAGACCTGCAGCTTGGTACCAATTTTGCCATTAACCAAAACGTTTGTGACCTCAAGGGCGAAGGGGATTGGGAGGGGGGTCACAGAACCTCTGGGTCTCTGTTTTCTCAACTCTAACATAGGGGGGTTAGATTCAATAGGGCTAATTTGTCTCCATGATTCTGTGAATTTCTAACTTTCAAAATCTCCAAAACAGCCCCGAAAAGTAAGTAGACAGCGATTACTGTCCCTATTTCACCCACAAAGAAACTAAAGACTAGGGAATTTAAAGGACTTCTTAGTGTTTGAACCAGGACCAGAAGTGAGTTCGCCTGAGTTCTAGTCCAGTATTCTTTCTAATGTGAAAGAAATGTGGACACTCTGTGCCAGGAATTTACCATTTAAGTTTATTCAGCTGATAAGTGTTTAAGGCAAGATTGTAGGTTCTTGCAAAAGGTAAGCATGGGAGGCAGGAACATCGGAAAGGGCCAGTGGGTCAGAGCTGGGCCATGGCCACCGTGGAGGAGGTAAGTCAGGAGAGGTTGTTTGCTGAGGAGTGTGCATGCCCTAGAGCATAAGGAAAGTAGGAGTTGCCAGGAAACCCTGAGTTTTCCAACTTGGCAATCAGTACACAACTGATTTTTTATAGGAAATTACCCAGTTCTTTGGAAATTTCATGTGGTATAAATATGACCTTGAAATTATATATATTAGCTTAGCAAAAGGCAGAAATGTTTTGGAACCCCTGGATTTGAGAGATCTGTTTGTGTTATTGTTATGATGACTTTCAACAGGACTGGATAACATGAATTTATATTGCTAAAAACAATTTAATTTTCTGATCTTTGAGACTTCTTAATAACAGGTAAACCTCAAGTAGAGTGAGGGTGGAGTGGAAAAAGCAATTTTTCCTGAATCAAAAAAATTAGGTCTTGGCACTGCATCCACCTGACTGTGTGTCCTTAGACAATTCACTTAACCTCTCAGATCTTCAATTTCCTCACTACAAATAAGGAGTTAGAGGAGATCATCTTTAAAGTCCGGCTCAGCTCTAAAATACCATGACCAGATATCATATACTTCACCACATTCTTCTCCCTGAATCTTGGGTATTTCTGTCTCTTCCAGAAATGGAACCTTCCATGTCACCCTCATTTCTCTTTGCCCTAGAACAGAAAGCCCAGCCACAGTCTGGTACCACCTCCAAGAGCTACCTATAGCAGGTGACACCTAGTGACTCTACCATGACTGTCTACACTGCTAGGGAAAGTTACCATGGATGGACATATTATGCCTGACCTTGGCAAGAAAGACAATGTAGTAGAGCAGTTAAGAGCATAGGCTCCAGAGACAGAGAGACCGGGGTGGAATCCTGAATCTGCCATATACCAATGACTCTAGGCAAGCAAATTCACCATGCCTGGTACCCAGTGAGCACTCAATAAAGGTTAGCCGTGTTGGCCTCTATTCTGGGGTACCAGTACGGCCTTATAAAACCATCATGAGATGGTTAATGTCTAGGAAGAAATGCCATCCTTCTTTTCTCCAACACCTCTGGCAAAATTGTTACCCAAAGGTAACAGCCCACCCAGCCAGTCTCGGAAAAGAGGAAAGTGATTTCCAAGAGGAAGAACGTGTGACTCAGCATTATTTAAATGAATGGCTCAAATTGAAGGAGTAGAATGAGAGAAGAGGCAAAGAAAGAGAGGGGATGGGGGAGAATTTAAGGAATAAGAGAAGAAACAGTAGGTAGTGAATGAGAAGGTTATTCCTATTTTGTGATAAAAGGCATTTTTAAGCAAAATTTGACCATTTTATCAAGAAGAAGGAATGTAATTTAGCTAACATATTTCCACATAAAGAAATGTGCATGAGCATTTTCTGTGTGTAGAGTATGTCTAAAAATTAGGCATTGCATGTTTTTCAATATATAGATATATTTGGACACACACATTCCATCTGATATAATCTTCCTTCATCTCTTCCACGTGTCATTGATTTTCTTACCAACTTCAGGTTCAGAGCAGATACTGTACCTGGTAGTTTGGCACCAGCTGCCAGTGGCCTCGTGTGAACCTGTTAACCACTGTGGGATGGCAGAGCAGCTCTGAATCTAAGGCTAGTCTGTGCAGGCCTGCAGCTGCTGCATTCTGATGCATTAAAGCCACAGCAAGTTGCAAAAACAAGAGCTCTGGATCCAGATGCCCTGGGTTCAGATTTTGACTCCATCATTTCCTAGATGTGTGACCTATGGCAATTCCCTCTCAAAGGCTTAGTTTCTACATCTGTAAAATGGGGAATGCACTTGCTTCAAAGGGTGGAGGATTGAATGAGCTAGTGCATGGAAAGCACTTAGCCCAATATACACCGGCAGGCAATGGTCAATATACACCGGCAGGCAATGGTCAATACATATTTCATTCTTATGTTCTTTCTCTGGGAACCGTGGGATGTAGGATCTTATGATTCGTCCCAAGTTCAAGGATATGGGCTAATGTAAATATAATCTTGAGTGTGGAGGAGATGAGTTTTAGAGGATCTGCACCATGGCCCCTGCCCCATATCAACTTAGTACCTATTTTCCAGTGTAACACACTGAATCTCAGAAGACAAGGAAGAGAATTTTTGGTTACAATCAGAAGCATGACAGAAACATCAAAATTATTTTCATTGAGCCATGTAAATTACAAAAACATAGGTAATAGTTCTTTTTATTTGGCCTCAGTTAAAAAAAATAAATTTCCTGCAAGAAAAAATAAATAAAAGCAAAGAAAAACATTGAATGCCAGGACTTCCCCGGTGGTGCAGTGGTTAAGAATCCGCCTGCCAATGCAGGGGGCACGGGTTCGAGCCCTGGTCTAGAAGGATCCCACATGCCGTGGAGTAACTAAGCCCATGTGCCACAACTACTAAGCCTGAGCTCTAGAGCCCACGAGCCACAACTATGGAGCCCATGTGCCACAACTACTGAAGCCCACGTGCCACAACTACTGAAGCCCGTGCACCTAGAACCCATGCTCCACAACAAGAGAAGCCACCGCAATGAGAAGCCTGCGCACAGGAACAAAGAGTAGCCCCTGCTCACCGCAACTAGAGAAAGCCTGCGTGCAGCAACCAATACAAACCCAGTACAGCCAAAAGACCCAATACAGCCAAAAATAAAAAGAAATAAATAACATGAAATTTATTTAAAAAGAAAACATTGAACGCCATCTCTGGAAGAACCACTAATTCCGTATTTTTTTCAAAATTTTCTTATTGTGGTAAAATACACATAACCTAAAATTTACCGTCTTAACCATTTTTTGTGTATACAGTTCAGTGGTATTAAATACATTCATATTGTTGCACAACCATCACCACCATCCAACTTCAGAACTCTTTTCACCTCACAAAACTGAAACTTTGTACCCATTAAACAATAACTCCGCTCCCAGCCCCGGGACAACCACCTATCTGCTTTCTCTTGGATTTTGACTACTCTAAGGAACTAAGTGGAATCAAACAGTATTTCTGCTTTTTAAAAAAAATTTATTTATTTTATTTATTTATTTTTGGCTGCATTGGGTCTTTTTCTCTAGTTGTGGTGAGCAGGGGCTACTCTTTGTTGCGGTGCACAGGCTTCTCATTGCGGTGGCTTCTCTTGTTGTGGAGCACAGGCTGTAGGTGCACGGGCTTCAGTAGTTGTGGCATGCGGGTTCAGTAGTTGTGGCATGAGGGTTCAGTAGTTGTGGCTTGTGGGCTCTAAAGCTCAGGCTCAGTAGTTGTGGCACACAGGCTTAGCTGCTTCACGTCATGTGGGATCTTCCCGGACCAGAGATCGAACCCGTGTCCCCTGCATTGGCAGGCAGATTCTTAACCACTGCGCCACCAGGGAAGCTCTCTGTTTTTCTTTTAAATAGAGCTTTATTGGAGTATAATTGTTTCACAATACTGTGTTAGTTTCTGTTGTACAACAAAGTGAATCAGCTATATGCACACGTATATCCCCATATCCCCTCCCTCTTGAGCCTCCCTCCCACCCTCCCTATCCCACGTCTCTAGGTCATTGCAAAGCGCCGAGCTGATCTCCCTGTGCTATGCGGCTGCTTCCCACTAGCTAACTGTTTTACATTAGGTAGTGTATATATGTCGATTCTACTCTCACTTCGCCCCAGCTTCCCCCTCCCCCCACCCCGTGTCTTCAAGTCCATTCTCTATGGCTACAACTTTATTCCTGTCCTGCCACTAGGCTCATCAGTACCATTTTTTTCTTTTTAGATTCCATATATATGTGTTCGCATACGGTATTCGTTTTTCTCTTTCTGACTGACTTCACTCTGTATGACAGACTCTAGGTCCATCCACCTCACTACAAATAACTCAATTTCATTTCTTTTTATGGCTGAGTAATATTCCATTGTATATATGTACCACATCTTCTTTATCCGTTCATCTGTCAGTGGATATTTAGGTTGCTTCCATGTCCTGGCTATTGTAAATAGTGCTGCAGTGAACATTGTTGTACATGTCTCTTTTTGAATTATGGTTTTCTCAGGGTATATGCCCAGTAGTGGGATTGCTGGGTCGTATGGTAGTTCTATTTTTAGTTTTTTAAGGAACCTCCATACTGTTCTCCATAGTGGTTTCTGTTTTTGTGATTGGTTTATTTCACTTAGCATAATGTCCTTAAGGTTCATGCATATTGCAGCATGTATCAGGATTTCCTTCCTTTTTTAAGGCTGAATAGTATCCCATTGTATTTATTTACCACATTTTGCTTATTCATTCATCCATCAATGGACATTTGGGTTGCCTCTAAGCTATCATGAATCATGCTGCCATGAACATGTATGTACAAATATCTATTGAAGACCCTGCTTTCGATTCTTTTGAGTATATACACAGAAAGAGAATTGCTGGAATCATTTTATAATTCTATTTTTAATTTTTTGAGGAACCATCATACTGTTTTCTAAAGTGGCCAATCCAATTGTTTTTATCCTGCCTAAGCCCATTATGTTTTTCACAACATGCCTATAAAAAGTAGAGTCGCCATATATACAGCAAGCAGTGTGCTAAGTGCTTTTGGAGCCCTGTCTCATATAATTATCTCAATAGCCCTACGAGTAGGTATATTAGTGTTGTGCCCATTTTACAGATGAGGAGATGGTCCAGGTCAGAGAGGGCCATGGGAAGTCACACCCAATCAGCCTTGCTCCAGGACCAGTGTTCTCATCACTGCAGGTGCCACCTCTGATCTGGGTTGTCAAATCTCAGGGACCCAGCACCCCTGGTTTGGGTAGAAGGGAAAGGTGGTGTGCTGAGAGAAAAACCTAACGCATACCTAGGGCTGGAGTTGGAACAGAGTCTGTGTGCAGAGCCAGGGTTTGAAGCCAAAGCTGTAAAGGGACCATGACAAAAACCAAAGTCGGTCAGTTTTGTCTTTAAAATTGCTAGGAGGAGTAGGGTGTAAATGCAAATCTCAGTTCTCTCACCTTCCCACCCCATAGACGCGTTTAGTAGCTTCGATAGCTTCAGAGCTACCAGAGACGTATCTGAAATAACAGTGCACTGTTTAGATTTGAGTCCTCTTTTTTTTTTTTTTTTCTTTTTTTGCGGTACGCGTGCCTCTCACTGTTGTGGCCTCTCCTGTTGCGGAGCACAGGCTCTGGACGCACAGGCTCAGCGGCCATGGCTCACGGGCCCAGCCGCTCCGCGGCATGTGGGATCTTCCCGGACCGGGACACGAACCCGTGTCCCCTGCATCGGCAGGCGGACTCTCAACCACTGCGCCACCAGGGAAGCCCTTGAGTCCTCTTAAGCTGCTTGATACTGCATGGAGTCAGGTGTTCTCTGGCCCAAATCATTTCCCCCCAGATATAGCAATACGTCGAGCCTTCTCATTATGTGAAGTTCCCGTATGGCTTTTCCACCTCCTCTCTAAGATTCAAAGTGCTTTTATATAGAGGCCCTAGTGATCTAACCAATTCACCCAAAAGGTATGCAGTGGACAGCTATTACTATTTTCAAATTATGGACTGAGAAATTGAGATACACAGAAAGAAACAAAGCCACTCTGCAATTTGGAAAGCCATCTGTGATGCTACAAAAATGTTTCAGTGGACTCTTGACCACATAGATCATTATTTTTATTGCCCTCTCCCTAGATGAGATGCAGCTTAGTTTGAGAGTTGTTTATAGTTTGGCAAGCTATTAAGTAAAAGAACCTAATTTCAATTCTCCATTCTGGTGGGTGATAAGAATAAAGGGAATTTAGTTTAGGGGAAGAGGAAATGATAAGAACAGGGAGGAAAGCTTTTATTTAGAAGCCTTTTGGATAATCCATGGATTTAATTTATCCAACCACGGGCTGGGGGTCAGATAGAGTGGGTTGAATTCCTAAGCCACAACTATGAGCACACGGTCAGTGTCGGTTCCCACATCTCCCTTTCCACAGGAGCCCATGACTGAGATAACAACAGTTCGATGAGTTGATGTACCACTGGGGTATCACCAAGGAGAGGGCCCAGAAGCAGAGGAGACATAAACAGCTTATTTCTTTTATCCTTCTCACTGTTTCTTGCTCCCTCTCTGTTGTTGTCATCCATTTTTCATTCCATCCCATTTCCTCTTTTTTTCCTTTCATTTCCTCATTTTGGGACAGTGAGAGGTCACGGTCTTGCTGCCAACAGTTGCGACACCCTCAGTAGCCATGGCGGCCACGAAGCCAGGGTTGGACCCCGTCTAGCGACCTTGAGGGAGCGTCCGGTCTTCAGCAGGAGAGAGTCTGTAACAGCACAGGGGGTCTGCAGCTTTCATGTAGACCCTTCACTTTGAATTTTGTTGCTGATGTCTTTTGTCAAAGGCCATTTAGAATTTGAGGATGCGTAGTCTCACCTGTTAGTCTTTTTTTTATGGTGTCCTGGTTTTGTCTTATGTAGGAAGACCTACCCAATGCTAAGATTATATATTTAAACAGATGCATCATATTTCTCTCAACAGAAATTCGGGCAAGCCAACACACTGGAAATAGGGCTGTCTCATAAAATTTGGAACGTGTGGATATTATGCATGTACTGGGACTCTAAAATTTATTCTCCCCAGAAAAGTGCCCAGAGTTATCTTTCCTCCTGGTTCCTTCTCTCACTTCCTCTCCCCACCCCACCCCCACCACCCCTCACCTACACCCTAGCCATTTCATCTCAGGGTGGGAGGAGCATTCAGTTGCTAGAACCAGAAACCCATTCAGACTAACTTAAGGAGATGGAGATCGCTTGTACATTTATAAGGGAATATTATGAAACCCAATGTTGAGAATTACTCTTGGGGCCCTGAAGAGTCCCAGGCAGCTACCCTTCCTCTTCCCTTTCTCTCAGTTTTCTTTGTCTCTGAGCATCTTCTCCATGTCCTCCCTGTAATCCAGTGTCCTTCATTTGCACATGAATTAAGACTTCTACGTGCCTCACAGGGTCCTGCCACAGGATTGTATGGGTCCAGCACCCACAGAAAACTAACAGCCTCAGGCTCAGTGTCCCAACTCCAAGCTCTATGTGAAAAGATCTGATTGACTCCAAGTGGGTCAGATGTCCACTCCTGGTTCAATTACTGATGGCCGGGAGCATCGGTCATGTAGTTGCCCCTCAGAGACAGTGGGCGAGGTTAGGCTCTTGAAGAAGGGAATGTGGCAGGGAGGAAATGACTGGTGTACCTAGTCCAGTTACCATCCCATGTTGCTCTGGGACATCTGTTCCCCTTCACGTTTGCCCTTAATTGTCTCTAAGTGGATTTGCGTTTTGCCCATAGCAGGATTTATATCAGATCCAGGATGCTTTGGGGATGGACTGTGGTCCTGTTCATTAGGGGAAGTTCTGATCTACAATTGCATTCTTGTGGATGTTAGGGAAAGGGGAAAAAATCCCTGGGCTGCGGATGGAGCAGGATAAGTAATTCCAGCAGCCCTGGCCACAGGGCAACGGTTTAGTGTGGCCACTCCCCACCGCGCAGGCCCCACCACTCCTCACCGCGCAGGGTGAGCGGAGGAAGGTATGGAAAGGCTGTTGTTGTCCATATCTGGTTTTTCTTTCTACTGCACATTACTCTTGTCATGTGGCTGGTGGAGTGTGGTGGTGGCAATACACAGAAAAAGTTGAATCCAGGAGTTGCTTCTGGAGTTCTCTTCAGAGAGTCAATATAGTCTAAAGAAGCTGACTCTTTAGAAAAGAAATCTTTTTCATTTCTGCAGGCAGACTTAGGATTTGGGGGTACCTAGAAAGAGAGGCTATGGAGGGGCCTTGACTGGTTACACAGCCTCTGTGATGCTCATTTCCTTATCTGTAAACAAGGAAACAATTTGCCTGGTGATGGAGGATCTTTTGAGGTCCCACTAAACTCCAAAATAATGTCATTATATTTTATTAGAGTGATTTATAACGTACAAATAATTTAATCAGCATACCACTTTTTAGCACACCAAAAAAATATTCATTGCTAAAATGCTCTGTGGACAAAAAATCATGACGGCTACATGTTGAGACCAAATCAATATTAAAATGTTGTTAAAATATCTCTCTTCTTCACTTCGCCTGTCTTTAACCAGCCACCTTCGTCCAGAATAGTCCCGCAGAGTATAAAATGCCGCCTCAGCATGAGGGAAATGCATCCGTTGATTCTCCATATGGAGGCTGTTATAGAACCACCACAAAGGCACAGAGCTGGGTTTGAAAACATCTTCCCATGCCAGTTTTAAGCATTGACCCAGACTGCTGTTGCTGCCACAGGAATAAGCATTGACGGCTTTTGAGAAATCAGTCATCCTCTTCTAACACATGATTCTTTTGGAAAAGTATGACACAACAAATGGCAATTACTCGCAACGATTTGGATTTAGATTTTTGCCTCAAGGTTCGGGCATGGTAAATATGCAGGAGCTTAACAACGTTTAAGGTTATTTGACATCTCCTGAGCCGCTGTAGATGGAAAGGATTTGCAGTGTTGTCGTTTGGGCTCTACCTCTGACTGAAGGAACAGGCCTGTTTCAGGGAAGTTCTGAATCACACTTGCCCGAATGTGATCATAGCTGTATCTACCTCAGAGGGACTGGCAATCCATCACTTAGCAGTATTGGTAACTGGATTCATTTTACATGGAACGCAAACGTGAATCCCTTGTTCTTTTTACTTTTTTGTGTGTGTGGTCCCCAAATAGTTAAGATTCCCTACTGTGAGGACTGTCTATTCCAGCTCCATGGAATGACTGGGTGGGCAAGATGGAGACAGTTGCCCCAAACATTAAAGGCTACGACACCCCACTTGGACCACCCAGGTATTCTCATCGGAATCAACTGGATCAAAGGGACTCCCTCTCCTACCTTTACTAGGGACATTGACCAAGAGCAAGGATAACTCCTTGCCTCCAGAAAAATTGGTCTTATTCTGACTCCGGGCCAGCAAAGGGCTTCTGGAAAGGGCCAGATACTACATATTTTTGCCTTTGTGGACTTTTCCGTCTTTGTTAACTCAACTGTGCCCTTTACAAACAGTCATTAGACCATATATTTATATGAATGGACGTGGTCAGAGTTCACCTGCAACCCATAGGACATAGTTTGCTGGCCCCTGCAAGAGTCAAGCCCTTTATGACCTAGAGAGTTCTATGCTAGAAAATTGGTCCAGATAGTAAGGGAAGGCTAGCTCCATACAGCTGATATCGAGTGCCTCCTAAATGACTTGTGTCACTCTTGGTCCCCAGGAAGGTCTTGGACACAAGCTACATATTGGCCCAAGAATAAAAGGGCTTCGGAGTGACGGTCAGAAGATGGGTACCTAGCCCTCCAGAGCCCTCACCCTCCAGACTGGCACAACAGATCACAGTCTCCTAAGTTCTCTGGCTTGAAGCATGGGAACCACAGATACCCTGCCAGGCTGGGCCCGGCTCTTGGGTGGGGCTGAAGTAGCAGTGAGTGGTGGGTATGCCCTGTGGATGCTAGCTTGGGTCTAGTACAAGGAAGGAGTGCTAGGTGGCACTCAATCAGCAACTTTCAAATGTTGTGTCTCTTTTTTCTTTTTTTTAACATCTTTATTGGAGTATAATTGCTTTACAATGGTGTGTTAGCTTCTGCTTTATAACAAAGTGAATCAGTTATACATACACATATGTTCCCATATCTCTTCCCTCTTGCGTCTCCCTCCCTCATGTTGTATCTCTTAACTGTGTCACCAGATGTGTATTAGCGTCCTCTCTTAAAAAGAAACAATATGAGCCTCTTCCTGACACAGGAAGACAGAAGTTTTCAGACGCGTGGTCTTGGCATTATGGCACACTGACAGCTGTCCTTTCGGTATCTCTCCTTCAACCTTCCTGACCCTGGCCCTGCCCCGACATAACCTGTGCTCCCCTGACCACTTATCTCCAGGAGACCTAAGGCCTGTCCACTTGGCTCTGCCCAGGACCCACACCCAGGCTGCCCCCATCCTTCCTCCGAGGGCTGAGGGAGCACCCCCTCTTTGGGACCTCTCTTCCAGGGGCTCACATTCCCACTCAGTTCAGAAAAGCAACAAAAGCCAGTATATAGGCCAGCTTGGCAGATATCCATTTAAAGAATGTCCTTGAAGCTTCCATGTTTCAAAACATTTTCAGCAAGTTTTCATTGAATTGTTTTAACTATTGCTGCAGGGAAGGCCCTGAAACTAAGGCTGGGGTTACAAAGGAACTCAGACAGAGGCCTCCTTTAATGTGTTTCCTTTTCCAAACAGGTTGAAGAAACAGAGTCCCAGCAGGTAGTATGGGTACATGCCTAGAGATGCAAAAAAACACAGCAAACCTCTAGAGTATCAGAGCAGAGATGAGAGAGGGTGGAAATTACCCTCTAAGTTCATTTTTTAAAGCTCATTATTTACTTTTAAAGTACTGTTTGTGCAGAACCCAAGGACAGGAACGTACTGACCCATCCTTCCTCTGGCCGGCTGCCCTCCTGCTGATGGTAAATGTAAACGCCCGGAGTACTGGTAAACCGCCTGGTGGAAGCACGAATTGGAAAAGACAAAAAATAAGCTTCCTTGAGACCATGAGTGCTCCAGGATCCTGAATATGTAAGATGCATTAGTTCGTTAGTAAGTTCCCAGACTCTGCAGATGCTGGGCGTGGGCGGGCACCACTGACGCAGAAGGTGGTGTGCGCAGACGCTCTGGTAATCTCTGGGGACCTGTCTGGTCTGTGGCACATATGTTGGGGCCTCCATCAGGGATAGGCAGAGGCCAGGGCAGGACATAGTGGCCTGGGTTCAGGGGAACGAGACAAAACTTTTGGAGTTCATTCAGCAGAACATTGCATGCAGAGCAGTGCGTGTCTGCACTAAGAGTCCTCTCCAGCTAAGGGCCTGAAGTCCCCAAGAAGTGGAGTGATGTCAGCAGAGAGCGGCCAAGAATGCCATTCTTCCTACAAAATTTGACAGGTTGTCCTAGGCTGAGGCTCTCAAGATTTCAAGCAGAGAGGCTCAAAGAAGTGCAGTTCACTATAGCATGAGCCAGGTGCCTTGTCCCAGGACGAGCATAGCATGAGACTTCCCTGAGGTCCTTTTAATGGTGCAATTGTCAAACCTCTTTTGAAGACCTGCCTTTTAATGCCTTCCCCTGCTCCCTTCTCTTGGTTTTCAAGGGAACAGGGGTTTATACCTGCACTTCTTTTAAACTGCAGCGTTGGCTCTAACGGGATGCTAATAGTCTCTTAGTATAATGTCAGCGACAAGCTAGAAGAACTCAGAGATTACAGGGAGGGGGAAATGGTTCCAAGAATATGCCCTTAACTCTGCCATAGATCTGACACCCCAGAAACATTTGGAAGGCAGAATGGAGCTGGATTCTGTAGCTCAGGCGGTGTTGTCTTCCTACCAGAGGTCCAACACTCTTTCCCACCTCCACTCCCCAAGTTGGCCGAAGAACCCCTTTCAAATTGCCCCCACCCTAAATTAATTGTATCTGATTAACCACAGTGCGATGTTGCAGCAGGGGTGCGGTCAGAGGCCCAGGATGTCCTTTGCTGTCTCTCATTGGCTGCAGATGTTGAAGCCTGGAGTTGCCGACAGAGATTTCAGAGAGCTCTACCTCTGTCCTTCCTGATTCTCCAGTGAGGTCTCTTATTTGATGGGCGTTTGGGGAAGTGGGCGGCAAGAGAGCTTTAGCTCTTTTGGGAATCTTGATTTCCTCAGCGTAGATTGACTAAACTTTTCCAGAAAGTTAGATACAGGCAAATTTACAATCTCACTCTATGTGGTGAATATTTGTGGAGTTGAGGAGCTCAAAAATGGCCACTATTCTGGGCCTTAGGCTGATGAAGGAAAATGGTGTATCACCACAGAGTAGCAAAGATACGCTGTGTTGGTGTCAAACACGCTTAAAGCTTGGTTCCTCCGCTTACATTGAAGTGACCTTGTGCTAATTGTTAACTGCACTGTGGCTCAATTTGCTCATCTATAAAAATCGTGCCTCCTTCTGAGTTGCCGGGAGGACTTACTATAAAGTAACCAGCGGGCAGCCAGACATAGTAAGTGACTGATGAAGAGTAGCTGCTATCAGAATTAGTATTGTTAAAATGACTACACTACCCAAGGCAATCTGCGGATTCAATGCAATCCTTATCAAAATACCAGTGGCATTTTTCATACAAGTAGAACAAATAATTCTAAAATTTGTATGGAAACACGAGAGACCCTGAAAAGCCAAAACGATCTTGAGAAAGAACAGAGCTGGAGGTTTCACACTTCTGGATTTCAAACTATACTGCAAAGACAGTAATCAAAACAGTATAGTAGGGCTTCCCTGGTGGCGCAGTGGTTGGGAGTCCGCCTGCCGATGCAGGAGACACGGGTTCGTGCCCCGGTCCGGGAAGATCCCACATACCGTGGAGCAGCTGGGCCCGTGAGCCACGGCCGTTGAGCCTGCGCGTCCGGAGCCTGTGCTCCGCAATGGGAGAGGCCACAACAGTGAGAGGCCCGCGTACCGCAAAAAAAAAAAACAACAAGTGGGACTACATCAAACTAAAAAGCTTTTGCATAGTGAAGGAAGCTATCATCAAAACAAAGAAAAGCCACCTAGTGAACGGAAAAGACATTTGCAAATGATATATCCAATAAGGGGTTAATATCCAAAATATATAAAGAATTCATACAACTCAACATAAAAAAAACATGGGAAGAGGGCCTGAGCACACATTTTTCCAAAGAAGACATACAGATGGCTAACAGGCACATGAAACGATGCTAAATATCACTAATCATCAGGAAAATGCAAATCAAAACCACAATGAGATAACAGTGTAAAACCTGTCAGAATGGCTATTATCACAAAGACAACAAATAACAAGTGTTGGCAAAGATGTGAAGAAAAGGGAACCCTTGTGCACTGTGTGTGGGAATGTGAATTGGTGCAGCCACTATAGAAAACAGTATGGAGGCGCCTCAAAAAATTAAAAATAAAACTACCATACGATTCAGCGATTTCACTCCTGGGTATTAATCCAAAGAAAATGAAAACGCTAATTCAAAAAGATATCTGCACCCCTATGTTCATTGCAGCATTATTTACAATAGCCAAGCTATGGAAGCACCCTGAGTGCCTATCGATAGACGAGTGGATAGAGAATATATATATCACTCATCCATAAAAAAGAATGAAATCTTGCCACTTTCCACAACATGGATGGACCTGGAGGATATCATGCTAAGTGAAATACGTCAGACAGAGAAAGACAAATACTGTATGGTTTTACTTACATGTGGAATCTAAAAACTAAAACAAATGCCCAAACATAAAAAAAAAAATAGATACAGAGTCATAGGTGGTTGCCAGAGGGGAGAGAGGTGTGGGGAGGAGGGAACTAGGTGAGGGAGATTAAGAGGTACAAACTCGCAGTTACAAAATAAATGAGTCACAGGTATGAAACGTACAGCATGGGGAATATAGTCAATAATTGTGTAATATCTTTGTATGGTGACGGATGGTAACTAGACTCATCGTGGTGATCATTTTGAAATGTATAGAAATAGCCAATCACTGTTGTGCACCAGGAACTAACATAGTGCCGTAGGTCAATATACTTCAAAAACAAACAAACAATTACTCAGCCATAAATAGAAATGAAACTGCGCTATTTGTAGTGAGACAAATTCCTTTCTAGGAAGGACCTAGAGTCTGTCATACGGAGTGAAGTAAATCAGAAAGAGAAAAACAAATACCGTATGCTAACACGTATATATGGAATCTAAGAAAAAAAAAAGACACAGACGTAGAGAATGGACTTGAGGACATGGGGAGGGGGAGGGGTAAGCTGGGACAAAGTGAGAGAGTAGCAGCTGCATAGCACAGGGAGATCAGCTCGGTGCTTTGTGACCACCTAGAGGGGTGGGTTAGTGAGGGTGGGAGGGAGACGCAAGAGGGAGGGGATATGGGGATATATGTATACGTACAGCTGATTCACTTTGTTATACAGCAGAAACTAACACAACATTGTAAAGCAATTATACTCCAATAAAGATGTTAAAAAACAAACAAACTCGTAGAAAAAGAGACCAGATTTGTAGTTACCAGAGGCAGGGTGTGGGGGAGATAATTGGATGAAGGTAGTCAACAGGTACAAACTTCCAGTTATAAAATAAATAAGTACTAGGGATATAATGTACAGCATGGTAAATATAATTAATGCTGCTGTATATGTATTCATATGTTACGTATGAAAGTTGTTAAAAGAGTAAAACCTAAAATTTTTCCTATTTCTTTAATTTTGTACCTATATGAGATGTTGGATGTTCACTAAACTTTCTGTGATAATCATTTCATGATATATGTAAGGCAGATCATTATGCTGTACACAAACTTACACAGTGCTACATGTCAATTATATCTCAATAAAACTGGAAGAAAAAAAGCTTTCTTCTCTTGGCCTCTGTGACTCAATCACCTCTGGGGTTTTCTCCTACTTCTCTGGCACCCTGTCCATCTTCTTTAACACTCATTATCCTCCCCCTGACCCTTAAATGTTAGAAAGCTTCATGGCTCAATCCTATTCCGTGTCTTTTATCACATTACATTTTCTCCCTAGGCAATCTCATCTACACTCTCTCTTCAATCAGCATCTATACACTGTTGATTTAAAACCATGCAAATTTAGTTGAGACCTCTTCTCTGAGCTCCAGAGTAATTACTACCTCTTTCAATGGCAAACTCAATATGTCCAGAATGAAGCTCGTATAAATTTGACTGATACCACCATCAATTCAATTATGCATATTTGAAATATAGGCACCTCAACACCTCTCTGCTCCCCACCTCCTATATACACCCCATCTCCAAATTTTGTTGATATTATCCTCCCACTTCCCTCCATTGCCATTCCTTCCACTACCCCCAGCTTTTAGCTCCCGTCTCCTCTTACCTGCATTACTGAAATAGCTCAAAACTCATCTGTGCACATCTAGTCTGTCCCTGCAAGAGTCCATTCACACCATGGCCAGGATGATACTTTTGAAATGTGAATCTGCAAATCTAATCATGCAAATTTAATTCTCTCCCTCTCATTCTCTCTCTCTGTCTCTCTGTCTCTCTCTGTCTCTCTCTCTCTCTTTCACACACACACACACACACACACACACACACACACACACACACAGCTTAAAAGAAGGCTTAGGATGTAAACAAAAATTATCAACATGGACTGGCCCTCCCTTGACTTATCTTACCGTGCTTTCCTCGCTCTCTGCTTTTCTGTCATCCTGGTCCTGTCTCAGCCCTTTAGCTTTCATCCTGCCTCTGGTCTTTGCCTGTGCTCTTCCATCTGTATGAAATGCTCTTTTCTTTCCTCATTACCTGGTTAACTCCTTCTCTTCCTCCAGATCTGAAATCAATTGTCCTTTTCTGGAGGAAACCTTCCCTGAACCCCTTGACCAAGTAAGTGTCACTCTGCTATGTTCACATTGGCACAATGTATCTCTCATTTGTAGTGCTTATAGCAGTTGTAATCTTACAATAGTTTCCATGATTATTTCATTCATGTATGATACCTTTGCCAAGTTTTAAGCTCCATGAAATAAAAAATAGTATCTGTTTTTTCTCACTCTTACAACTCTAGCATCAAGCATAGTGTGGGTGTTTAATAAATATTTATTAAAGTGAATAAATGAATAAAAATTACTCTTCCATGCTTCTCTTAGGTCTATCTCTACCTGTTTAACAAATTATCTAAGCAGAGGAGGATGCTGAAGGGAATGGTAAGGCAGCAAGAAAATCATGTCCCACAGAAACAAAGTAAATTGGTTCATTGCAATTAGGCTTCTAAGAAGAATTCTTTGCTTCTTCCTTGAAGATGAAACTGGAATATTAAAATTGATATTTTGGTCCCAGGAAGATAAACTATAAGCCATCATCGAAAATGTCTATTGTTGGAAGTTCCCTGGTGGTCCAGTGGTTAGGACTGAGCACTTTCGCTGCTGTGGCCTCAGATTCAGTCCCTGGTCAGGGAACTAAGATCCCACAAGCCCTGTGGCAGGGCCAAAAAAAAATGTCTACTGTTGAGACTGGTGACTCACTTTGACCTTCCTACGTCTAAGCCATGAGAAGCCATCAAAACGGCTCTACCATCCAGGGAATCACAAGCCCCGGTCTCCACCTGTTCTTTACTGTCTTACTTAAAGCATGAGAAGTTTCCGTTTCAAGGCATTGCTCCCTATATTGTCAAGCCTCTGGCTGGGCTGGGCTGTAGTTGTCTTGGTGGCACAGGGTCAGTGTTTCTAAGAGCAGGATATGGTTTGGGATTATACTGAAGAGGGTAATCCTGGGGAAGCAAAGGTGATTATTAAACCAAGTATGGAACCGCGACTGGTGGCCAGGAATGAGTTGATGTCAATGATTACTACAGAGATGGTGGTAGCTTCTAAAGGTGGGAATCCAGTACATGGTCCAGGTATAAAAACTAAGGGTGAGGGTCTTCCCTGGTGGCACAGTGGTTAAGAATCCACCTGCCAGTGCAGGGGACACGGGTTCCAGCCCTGGTCTGGGAAGATCCCACGTGCTGCGGAGCGCCTAAAGCCCGTGCGCCACAACTACTGAGCCTGTGCTCTAGAGCCCGCGAGCCACAACTACTGAAGCCCGTGTGCCTAGAGCCCGTGCTCCACAACAAGAGAAGCCACCGCAATGAGAACCCGTGCACCTCAACGAAGAGTAGCCCCCGCTCACCGCAACTAGAGAAAGCCCACGCGCAGCAACGAAGACCCAAGGCAGCCAAAAATAAATAAATTAAAAAAAAAAAAAAAAAAAAACTAAAGGTGAGGGAAGATGCAAGGGATGATCCAGAATTAGATGGAGTCGACCTGGTGGATGTTAAAGAGCAGAAAGGTATCATGGGGCAAGTAAGGCCAAGATGTGCTAGTCTGGAACACAAGATGTTGGTAAGTTGGCTTTGTTGACTATTAAACTAGATAGATTTGAGGTGTTTTAATCAATGCTTGCTCCTCATGTGATGTTCTCTCCCTGATTCTTATGTGATTTTTGTCATCTTAGACACATTTAAGTAGAAAGACAAATAGAAGTAAGTTCTTAGACAGCTTATTAGTAAAGAAGCAAAGAATTGGAGGAAATTGATCTTTCCTTTCACAAAGACCTCATTCCTCACAAAAATGGAACTCTCAGTCAAGGATTTGGTCCTTTAAAAAAAAAACAGAAAAGAAAGCATGAACTCTATCCCTTTTTTGACTAAATACTGCCAACTGATGCTGTTTGGAACTAGAAACTTCCTCTCTTTCCACATGTTAAATGCATATTTTTTTAAAATGCAATTTGGCCCCTTGGTTCCCCTGTTCTCAGTAGAGAAACAAAATGGTCAGTAATTCATTTCAACATTCGAATTTAGCTGAAAAGCTCTTGGTGATTCAAGCCCACAGATGTAAGGTGAAAGGTTCCAGAGAGCAAGTGGAAGCCATGAGTTTACCAAAAGTCTGTGACTTTCTTCAAAGCTTGCAGGATCCCAAGGCTTAGCCTTTTTGAGGAAGAATAACCAGTGGACAGCTGCGAGGTTTTGAGCCCCTAGAAGATGAGGCCCACCACGAGAAGGGCAGGGGCAGCTGGGCCCAAGCCACATTTGGCCGGTCTCCCGCCTGCCTGGCAGCCGTCCCCCGCTCCCCGGAGACATCCTCTGGGTGGGAGGAGGCCCACTGCCAGAGAACACAGTCTGATGTTTTCTGTTCCTGCTGCAGGAAGTCCCCCTTCCCCTGCCACCCGCCACATCCTCAGCCTGCAGACAACGCTTAGAGAGGAGACGGGAAGCAAGGCTGTGAAAGGCAGATCTCCGTGGTGGGGTTTAAAGCACTTTCCCCCAGACCTTGAAAGGACACTCTAGATTCATTCATTTTCGCTTTGCTATTTCTTCGGTATTTAAGAAGCCGCTAAGAGAATTGACCCTGGAAAGACAAATTCTTGAATGCATACAGCTAGCTGTTACCACAAGAACTGACTTTGAGTCACCTCTGACTTCCCCTCCTACACTCCTCTCCTCGCCTGACTTGGCTGCGGCCACACAGGCCTCCTGACTGATGATCAATCAGCCAAATGCTGTCCTACCTCGTGGCCTTTGCCCACCCTGGTCTTGCCCACATATCTCTATGGCTTGCTCCCTTGCTTCATCTGGGGCTTTGCTCAGATGTCATCTTGGCAGACAGGTCTCTCCTGGCCACCGTGCTCATACTCTTATCCTACTTTATTTTTTTTTTCATAGCACTTTTTTACCACTTGATATGTTTAATGGTTATATATTTGTTTGTAGTACGGCTCACCTGAATAGAATAAGAGATCCACAAGAGACCTTTCTGCTATACCCTCGGCACATAGTAGGGCTTCAATAGACATTTGAGAAAGGAAGGAAGGAAGGAAGGAAGGAGGGAGGGAAAGGAGGAAGGGAGAGGGAAAGGGTTGGAAGAGAGGGGGTAAGATAGATGAATGGGGAGCTAAATGTAGTCTATGAAAGTAGACATGGGAGGCACCAAAAGAAACATTCCTGCTTCACTGTTCCCTGTGCCTGGGATAATTTACTCTGGATGGTAAAGAAATATCTTGATTGTGCATTAAATCCATGTTAAATGAACTATTGGTGATGCTATTCTCTCCCATTCCCTAAACCCATGCTATCCTCTGCCTGGGCGCCTATTCTTTTTTTCTGGCCCATTAACCCAAACTATTCCGTAGCCCCTTCAGGACGGCAGCCCTGCCCTGATCCTCGGTCTGATGTCTAGAGACCCTTCTGCCTTGCTGTTCAGGGGAACAGTGTTCAGGGGAACATGTCTGATGATGTCCTCCCTTGTCCCCTAACCCAGCCCAGCAGCAGCCCGTGCTGCCCCAAAACCCTTTCCCAATATCAGCGGATGGGAGCCCCACCAGACGCCTGTCTGCTGCTCAGACAGAATGGCCTTTCCCTTCAGAGCCAAGCCAGCTGCCCCTCTGGAGTGATTCAGTCTCATGCTGGATTCCAACCTCTTCTCTTGCCCACATTTGCTACTGAAGAATGGACCATCTTGCCTTGTACCCAAGTCATGATTAAAAATTATAGAAAAGAGAATTTTCAAATGACCTGGCCCATATATACTTCAGAAGGCCTGGCCTAGTTATGTGTCACATCAAGGCAAAAATGACCAAAAAAATAAATTGTTTTCCACTTACCTTCCTAAAGTGGACTCAGCTGGCCTGGTCAGGGTCCTGATCATGTCCTACTCCCAAAGATGCCCACCCCACCCCCACCTTGAGCCTGTCAGATCCAGAGCTGACCCAGTGGACTCATGTGGGGGTCTAAGCTGAACCAACAATAGGTGTTTCCCTCTGAGATGCCAGGAAAGGACCAGAGCTCCCCTGGACTCACACCTCTGGGTAAGCCATAGCCCGCTTCAGCCTCTTAGAGGCCTAGCGAGACCAACAAGTCCCCCCTGGTCTGTGCAGGCCCCTGTCCCAGACACAAACTCCCAACATTGACCTAGAACTAGCACCAGGTGGCTTTGGCCTGGAGTTTTTCCCAGCTAGACTGACTGCTCTGGGAATTTCCCAGAAAGTCTTTGCCTGAGGAATCCTTTGTCCTTCCCCAGCCTTCCCCCCAGTCCAGTGAGACTGTTTATGGAGAAAAGTTGATCAATGATGTCACAAGCTACAATCAGGCTGTTTCTCTTGAAGGCTAATCACTCGGTACTATCATCACGCAGACTGAAATTCAGGATAGAAAGTGGAAAAGAGACAGTTTGGCATCCTTGTTACTAAGGGATGAATAAAAGGTCTAGTCATCCATAAGTCCCTGAATCAGGTCTTCTTGTTCAAGAACAGCAGCAACAACAAGAATTCACTTTTAAGGTGCAAAGTAGACAAATTGAGCAAGAGACAGTTGTTGAGTGAATTTCGGTTTCGTCTCCCGTTCTTTCTCTTGATCTGGGCTTTTCTAACATTCAGTATGCAGGGCAAGTGGAAAAAAGCTGTCTGGATCATTAAAAACTGGACAAGCAGACTGAGGAGGAGTGGCCATATTTTAGTAGTTTCCTGAGTCATTATTAAATATGATAGAACATTGTCTACTTTGTTACAGATTGGATAACTAATCCCACTTCCAAGAAAGGCTTATGGTGAGCAAATGGTTTCCCTCAATTTCTCACTTTCCTTTTCTGTAGCCCACTTAGCAGAGGCCCAGGAGTGGAACGGGTCAGGGGGTTCAGTAGTTCTCAAGGCATAGTACAGACAAAAGGATGGAGTTAAAAAAATACTACTCTGGGGACAAATGTATGGCCTGGCAGGAAGGATGCCTTCTTAACAGTTGGGGGTCCAAAGAATCAAGCAAAACTGGAGGCAACAGACCATCAGGAAATTCTAAACAAATAGATTGGGGTTGGTGTCAGAAGAACCGAATAAACAAGGAAAGAACAGGTGGGCAGTGGCTGTCACACCAGAGGCATGAATGACATCCTTGCATGTATTGGCACGTCTGAACAAGTGGTACAGTGGACTTTGGTCCAAGGATGGGGGATGGCTCCCTCTATGGTGCCGCTATATACTCTGCTGGGTAGACAAGTCTTGGCAGGGCTGTCCTGAACAGACTTGGCAGACTTCTTCTCCTAAATTTTGGACCTCCTCTTCTCCTCCTTCGCCTTCTCCCCTCCTTTGCCTTCTCCTCTCCTTCGCCTTCTCCTTCGCCTTCTCCTCTGCTTCACCTTCCTCTTCCTCCTCTTCTACCTCCTCCTCCTCTTTCTCCTTCTCCTTCTCCGCTGCTCTTCTTTCTCTTCTTTCTGTCCTTCCTTCTAGATCATTCCTATGGTTTTAATAGCATCTCAAATCTCAGGCTTGAGGTCTGAGCTCCAGAATCATTTGTCCCAGTGACAACTGTCCATCTGCACCTGAATGTCTCACGGGCATTGTAAACATGAAATGCACAAATCTCTCTCGCACTTCCCTCTAAAAGATCTTTGTCCCCTCCTTATCTTCTCCACCTCAATAAATGGCATGCCCACTTACCTATTTCTCAACCCAGACATTCGACCCAAGTTTGGTCAATTCTACTTCCAAAATAGTCTCAAAACAGGCCACTTCCTTCTGTCCTCTCTGACACTTTCCTGTTCCAAGTCACTAACATCTTTTGCCTGGATGAGTCTCCTTTTAGCTTTTCTTGCTTCATCCAGTTCATCCAGAGTACTTTATCAAAAGGTGGACGATCACAGCATCCATTCAGTGGATTCTCATGAATTCAGGAGAGTTCAAACTTCTTCCCACGGCCTAAAGACCCTTCACAATCTTGCTTCTGCTCATCTCTTCAGCCTCATCTCATGCACACGTTCCCTTCCACCAGATTCTGTGGCCTTCAGCGTGACAAGATTTGTTTGTTTGTTTGTTTGTTTTTTATAGGATTTATCATCTTTCTTGCCCACCAGACTTACTTGTTATTACTGTAAGTCCTGTTCTTAAAATTGTCCTATAGTAGGTGCTCAATAAAAATTTATCAAGCAAGTGTTGATGGATGCTACAAGCTAGAGAGAAGCAGCAATCTTGCAGCAACTTGAATAGTTCTAGTAGTTAACTGTAGTATGCAAAACTGTAGTTGATTGTAGTATACGAGACTATGCCCTCAATCAAAATATGCATGTCCTGTGTTCCCTTCTCTCAAAGTCTGGCTTAGCAATACCAATGAATTTAATAACCATCTGTTCTGGTCACTTACTGTAAAACAAACTACCCCCCCCAAACATATAGCGGCTTAAAACAACCATTTTATCACGCTCAGGGATCCTGTGAGTTAGGTATATTCAACCAGGACACAGTAGCAATGTCTGTCTCTGCTCTACAATGTCTTGAACTTCAACGGGAAAGATTTAAAGACTGGCAATTACTCAATGGCTGAGAGTTAAAATCATCTCTTGGCTCCCTCCCTCACATGTCTTGTTCCTAAGCTAAAATAACTCAACGACTAGGACTGATAGCCAAGCCCTTTTCCATGGCCTCTCCACATGGGGTGGCTTGCTCACGATATGGTGACCTCAGGGTAGTCAGACTCAGGGCTCCAAGAGCTAATATTCTGACAAATAAAGAGGAAAGTGCATCACTTTTTATCATCCCGAAGTCAAACAGTGTCATTTTCACCTACTTTACTGTTTAAATCATCACCAACCCACTCGGATTCAAGGGAGAAGAAAATAGACTCTCTGTCTTGATGAGAAAGGGGCAAGGTCACACTGTGGGAGGATATGTGGGATGGGAGACACTGGCCATCTTTGGGAAATGCAGTCTGCTCCCCATCACATGCTATTGTTCAAATGAGGAAGTGCTGTTTGCTCTTCTCTCTTCCTTAGCTCTCCCGGCCTTCCTGACAGCATATGTTCAATATAACAGGGATGATTTGAATCCCCAGGGAGTGAATCCTCTGGTGGACTTTTCATACCAGGCTAAAGAAAAATAGGAAAAGACGTTAAGACATGCAGCTCCAAGGAGCTACCCAAAATACACCAGGTAGAGGCCCTATAGATCTTTAACCAAGATTTCTAGAGGCCACATGTCTGATGATGTCAGAAGGTCAAGTTTATACTCTCAAAAACATACATGCTAAGCATATACAGCCAAACCTCATAATTCATGAATTCTACATTTGCAAATTTGCCTACTCACTAAAATTTATTTGTAACCCCCAAATCAATATTCACATTGCTTTCACAGTCATTTATAGACATGCACAGAGCAGCGAAAAATTTCAGTCACGTGATTTGCACATTGACAGCTGAGGTCGAACAAGGCAATGCTTTGCCTTCCTCACTTTTTGCATCCTCTAATACTGTAAACAAGTGTCCTTCCAGGTCCATTTAGAGCATGTTTTCACATTTTTGTACTTTTTGTTGATGATTTCACTCTTTAAAATGGCCCCCAAGTGTAGCGCTGAAGCGCTGTCTGGTGCTCCTAAGAACAATAAGTCGATGATGTCTCTTACAGAGAAAACACCTGTGTTACTTAAGCTTCGTTTGGGCATGAGTTATAGTGCTGTTGGTGTGAGTGCAATGCTAATGAATCAATGATACATGTTAAGTAAGGTGTCTTTTAACAGACTAGGACAAGGTTATATTTTGATCAGTTGGCAAAAATGTTGTGACCAGAGGTTCACAGGAACCTAAGCTTGTATTTCTTTTAGACGCAGTCATTTAGGATTTGCTAATTCAGTATTTGTGGCAGCTTTATAGAGCATAGCTATCATGAATAATGAGTATCCACTGTACCAGGACTGTTGTAAGCCCTGGAGATGCAATAGTGAACAAAATGGACAAAAAGTCCTGCCCTCATGGAGTTTGCATTCTAGAAGTGAGAAGAAAACATAAGCGAAATAAATAAGTCACTGATACAGTAATGTTAGAAGATGATAAGCACAATGGAAAAAACAAAGCAGGGAATGGGAGATGGAGAGTATCCTGGGTAGACCCAGCTTTTTGTTGTTACTGTTGTTTTTCTGGGGTTTTTTTCCCAAAATGCAGTGATCAATATAGTCCTAACTAAGAATCAAATGATGCTTGAGAATGTTCATGAAAGAGGTGAGGGAGCAAGCTTAGCAACTTCACGGGGAGGGCAGAAAGAATAGCAGTGCACAGGCCTACAGTGGAGGCATTCCTGACGTGTGGTGGAAACCAGGAGGAGCCCATGCACCTGCAGTGAGTCAGTAGGAGATGAGGTCAGGTCAGAGAGGCTGGAAGCGTCAGCTCAGTAAGGCCCAGTAGCCCATTGTAATGAACGGAACTTTCACTCTCCCTGAGAGACTGTAAGCAGGCAAGGTGGAAACAGGAGAGCAATTAGAAGAATATTGCAGAAATCTAGACCTGGAGGGTGGTTACGGTCAGTTATGAGAAGTGGTCAGACTCCGGATATACAGATTCTGAAAGCAGAGCCATCAGGATTTGCTGGTGGATTAGATGTGAGGTTGTGAAAGACATAATGCAGTCAAACATGACTTCAAGGGTTTTGGCCTGAGCAGCTACAAGGATGAAGCTCCATTAACTGAGATGGAAAAAAGCTGTAGATGGAGCAGGTTTTGGCGGGAATGTCAGGGCTTCAATTGAATTGAGATGTCCACTTCGAATTGAGATGTCTATTAAATATCCAAGTAGAGATACAGTATAGGCAACTTGGTATGCAGGACTGTAATTCAGAGAAGTCCAAACTGGTAATAATATACATTTTGAAGTCCTCAGCACACAGATGGAGTTTAGAGACATGAACCTGAACGAGACCACCAAAGAATGAGTGAAGGTAGGGAAGGGAAGAGAAGAGGTTCAGGACTGAAATCCCTGGGACACTCAATGTTAAGAGATCAGAGAAAAGAGAAGGAATGTGCAAAGCAGATTGAGAAGTAGGGTCTCCTGGAAGCTGAGTGAAGACAGTGCTCTCAAAAAGAGAGAGGGATCAACTGTGTTGTCATGTCCAGACGTCAGGTAGGATAAGGACTGAGAACTGACCGTTGAATTTAGCAACATAACAGTGATGTGCTGGCTCTCTGGAGGCGTTGGGGGGAGGGGGGGAGCCCTGCTTTGTAGAGTTTGCTAATCTCCATATTGAAAATACTCATAACTGATTTCAAGCTATTAATGTGATGCCACCGAATGCAGAATATTTTTTAAATTAATTTATTTTTGGCTGCGTTGGGCCTTTATTGCCGCATGCAGGCTTTCTCTAGTTGGGGCGAGCGGGGGCTACTCTTCGTTGCGGTGCACGGGCTTCTCATTGCAGTGGCTTCTCTTGTTGTGGAGCACGGACTCTAGGCGCGCGGGTTTCAGTACTTGCGGCACGCGGGCTCAGTACTTGTGGCTCGTGCGCTCTAGGCGTGCGGGCTTCAGTAGTTGTGGCATGCGGGCTCAGTAGTTGTGGCACACGGGCTCTAGAGCTCAGGCTCAGTAGTTGTGGCACACGGGCTTTGTTGCTCTGCGGCATGTGGGATCTTCCCGGACCAGGGCTCGAACCCGTGTCCTCTGCGTTGGCAGGCGGATTCTTAACCACTGCGCCACCGGGGAAGCCCTTGACCCACATTCTTTATTGGGGGCAGCCCAAGCACCTTGCTGGAAGCACCTGGGACCAGAGGAGGATGTCATGGTCTCTGCAGCCCAGACTCATGCTAACTTTTAAAGAGAACATATTCTGACAATGAAAAGGCAAAAGGCACATACCCTATAACCGCAAAAAGTGCAGATCGGAATTAATGCAGCTCTAAGCTAAGGAACACCAAGAACTGCCAGCAGCCTCCAGCAGCTAGGAGAGAGGTATGAAACGGATTCTTCCTCAGAGCCTCTGAAAGGAGCCAACCCTGCTGGCACCTGGATTTTGAACTTCTGGCCTCCAGAACTGTAAGAAAATAAATTTTTGCTGACTTAAGCCACTGGGTTGTGGTAATTTGTCATGGCAGCCCTAGGAGGCTAGTATAGACTCTTCAGATAAGAGCACTTTTCACAGACACATGAGGGAAGAAGGAAAGCAAAAGAAGATTGACAAGTATGGTCCCTGAAGCTGACTGAAGACGGCATTCCCAGGAAAAGGGGGTGATGCTCTGTCCGCTGCTTCTGGCAAGTCCTGGACATCTGATCTTGGTCCGATCCTGACTGGTTCATTATTGACTACGAAGTTTACCTCAGAGCTGCTAACTTCTGTTCGGTTTCCTCAGCTTCCTGGTTTGACTGGTTTTTGTTGATGGGAGCAGCTGTTCGGGCAGCTTTGATCTATGTAGACAGAGTTCCTGGAACGCGTGTCCATTGAGCCATCCAGCTGTATACAAGCTGAGGAGCTAAGCTTCCAAGACATGATACTGATATTTTGGGTCATGACTACTGTTGGTCAAAAGGAACTTCCTCAGTGGCTCCTAGTGGCACCTAAACTTGCCCTGTTAGTTTTGTCTCTATATGCAGGCATCAGATAAAATGCAACTGCTCTAGTAGAATTAAACCATCGCCAGCTATTGACCTATCAGCTCTGAGGGAAGCACCTCTCTGGTGATGAATTGTGGAGTGAGAAAGGAGAGAACCTTCTAGAGCCTAAGGAAACTATTTGGGAATGCTGGGTCCTTGCAAAGAATTGAGGAGAGAGCTAGAATGGAGTTGATGAGGAATGAGAATACATCATGCTATGTCTATTTCTTTTCGTGTTGGCCCTTCAGGGACGAACGGGGACCATTTATTAAATTCCATAGAGCCACTTACTGAGGACCTACTAAGGACCTGTGAGCTGTGTACCAAAGCTACAAGCATGAAGGGATCCATCTGTCCATCAAAGAAGAAGGCTGACTCCCGGTGCTGGAAGGGAGCATACATTGTTGTGAGTGACAGTAAAGAGAAGATAAATGAAACCGTGTCCCTCAGCTTCTGGTTGGTGATGCTCCCAAGAGTGCAGCAGAGTTTTTAACATGGAGACCTCCAAGAAGTTCTACCAGAAGGAAGCCGTGGACACCAACAACAGACTAAAGAAGATTCACAGGAATCTGGCCGCTCAGAGATCCAAACACAGGTCAGGGACTTGCCAAAGGGGGAAAGCTGTGTCACCTTTACATAGACCACGACCCACCTACATAGGCTTTTGCCATTTCCTGGGGAAGGAAGCTTCTCTCATTTAGAGAAATGACAGCAGCTTGATGGACAGAGGATTGGTGGAATCTTTTGGTTTACGTGGCAAAATGTTATAGGGTCTTTATCAGGCAGAAAATCACAGTGTCTTCCTGAAACCTCCTGGGTTTCACTGCGGGGATGCCTCCGGCCTCCCCTTGGCCTCCCCTCACATTCTGAACAAAAGTTGTGCGTAAAAGAGTTCATTTGGTTGGAGAACCCATTGGAGGAAACTTCCTTTGAAGAAAAAGGCAACTGGAGACAGACCCCTTGGAGTCATATATTTTGCTCAGTTTTTCATTATTTGGGGATAAAACTGCTTTTAGGCCTAAAGAGCTCAGCTAACTGGTCAATTTTTCAGGAGTGGGCACAGCTTTGAGAGAACAGCTTTTCCCCTCCCAGTCCTCTCCTTCCATCTCAGACAAAAATGTATTCAGAAAATGAAGCCAAGTGAAGCAAAGTTCAGGAGGGGGAGAAAAGTTGACATAATAGCTTCAGTGACTGCAGCTGGCCCAGGGACCAGCGCCTGATAACAACAACTTCAGGCAGAAGAACCTGAGATGAAGAGGATGTTAGTGAGTGAAGCTGAGCCAACCACACAGTGAACTTCTGCAGGAAAGTAAAAGAGGGAGTGGGGAATTCATTGTAATGAACTCCTCCTGAAACACTGAGAGTTGGAGAGAATGCATAGGTTATTCAGAGGGTTAACTTCCAGTTCTGAAAGGTTTCAGAGAGCGTCTTACTCAAAGGAAGCTACAGGAACCTCTGCCGAGTGTACGGAATTGCCACTTTGAAGTCAAGAGAATTTGCTTCCAAGCCTCCTGCAAAAGGATATGTGGACACAGATGGCAGGTTTGCTTTCTGGTTTAGTAAGGAGTAAATTATGTTTGTTTGATTCTCTCACTAGTCTCTGTCCCCTGCTGGTATTTCCCTTGGCAGATAACGATTGCACTGACCAAGCCAAATGCAAGCTATAAATCCAGAGATGCTTTATATCGCATTAACTCCGGTGAGGGGTTAGAAACCCCAACACAAACGTGCCTATCACGATATTGGAGATTCATTGTTGGAAGGGCAGATCAAACCCCAGGGGGGCCTAGTGTGTGGAGCAGAGGCTGAGAACAGGAACTGGCACTGGGGGGCGGGGGGGGTCACTCCAACTTTGCTTTTGGTCCCTCTTCTCAGAGGATGGTGGGCAGACCAGAAAAATCACTGGGGTTGGGGGGGAAGCCAAACAAATAAAGATTCGGTAAGGCCGAAGATGAAGGCCTTTTTAAATAAGCTAATAGGGCTAAGAAGAGACTGCCAGATGCGGCTCACTCCAACCCCATTTTATTGGCAGTGAAGCAAGTCAAATACCAGCTGTGAAGACTAGCCCTTTCTTAGAAGTGACCATTGTTGAGAAAACATCCTGTGTTTTGCTAAGTGGTCTGTCTCTGAAGAACACTGTAAAATAGAAACTCTAGCTGTGACTTTGGCCAAGGCAGGTGGTCTCACAACTCATGAGGGGGCTGAGTCCCAAGCATTCAGAGTGCAGCAGAAAATGAAACAGACTAGAGGAGAAAGTGTGGAATTTAATGCATGGGTTTTTGGGGAGACGATCTCTGGGCAGAAGAGATCTCACTCCCTAAACCTGACCTGGACTAGGCCATCACCTCTAAGCTATTTATACTAAAACTGAATTGGCCTTGGGGATAAGGTGTAAGGTAAATTGGATCCCCCATTGGTCCCTGGTTTTGAACCCAAAGTATTCTCTTGTGGACACAAAGGGGGTATGATGGAGTTGAAAGCATTCATTGAATAATTTCCCTTTGTTTTAAATCCAAGCACAGATTTTTAAAGTAGACCACATGTGCCAGAACAAACTATCTGAACCCACATTTGATGAGATAGCCAACAGGGCTTCTGGGGCTCATCCTGGGACAGTTGAGGTGGTCTTGAGTGATACTTAGAGGAGGGACATGGAAGTTATGGATGTGGGCTGAAATGTCCCTCCATTGATAAAGTTGATAAATTGAAAAACCAAGGTAGAGAATGACTCTTACATTGGGGGATAATTTCTCATCTGTGCCCAATAAGAGAAATACAATTGGGTGGATTTCTGTTGAAAGTTTCGTATGACGATTTAATGTGAATTGCCTATTTTCAACTTCCCCATGAGCCACTGAATTACACATACAGCTATGTAAGCTGGAAATGCCAGGAGGCTGCTCATATTAGGAAGATGCTGTAGAGAAAGACCCCTTGCGGTTGGGAGTAAGGGTTAGAGGACTTGTTGGTAAAGCACAGCATTGTGTAATGCTCGTTCCTGGGCATGTTTCTGTCGCTCTCTCTGCCGTGCCCAAGCTTGAGACTCTCTCTTCTCAGTGATTCTAGGAGACACACCTCTGAGCTATCCTCCTAAACTTTTGCTTTGAAACAGGATTTAAGTCATTTTAGTTTTCGCTCATGGCATTCAGGATACAGAAAACTGAGTATATTTTTCACACTTCCTGTCCTTGTACTTGTAGGTCACAAGTCTTTCATGCCTGAGGTATTTGGTTATAACCTTTATGGTTTGGTATACCATACCTCACAATCCACTGAAGTTTGTTCTTTAAAAATTCTAGGCAAGAACATTGCAGGACTTCCCCGGTGGCGCAGTGGTTAAGAATCTGCCTGCCAATGCAGGGGCACGGGTTCAAGCCCTGGTCCGCGAAGATCCCTCATGCCGCGGAGCAACTAAGCCCGTGCGCCACAACAACTGAGCCTGCGCTCTAGAGCCCGCGAGCCACAACTACTGAGCCCGCGTGCCACAACTACTGAAGCCCGCGTGCCTAGAGCCCGTGCTCTGCAACAAGAGAAGCCACAGCAATGAGAAGCCCGCACACCGCAACGAAGAGTAGCCCCCGCTCACCGCAACTAGAGAAAGCTCGCGCGCAGCAACGAAGACCCAACACAGCCAACAGTAAGTAAAATAAATAAATAAATTTATAAAAATTTTTAAAAAAGACCATTGCAGCCCATCTTCAGCTCTGAAGGGAAGGTGAGGTAGTTCATAGAACAATTCTGTCTTAGTTTCTCTGAGAATCTGGGTTGATACTTGGAGGGGAACATACTTGTACTTAGTCTAAGGCCTCACAGCTTAAAGTGAGATGCAGCCACCCTGGGAGTTTTGCAGCCAGAGGGAACGCAAAGCTACGGGATAAACCCGGTGCCCGTTTATATAAGGAAGCCAATGCAGATATGCTGTGAACACACAGCTTCACCTGGCGATGTCCTCGTGTTTGGCACAGCTGCTCTTCTGAGGCTGCTTTCTTCAGGCAGCTTGAGCCGCTTCCGCCTCCCTCGACCGTGAGGTCACCGTCAGCTTGACAGGAGACAGACCCTTTAATAAGCCTAATGGCAAGCACCATCAAGAAGCAGAAATTCTGGATCTCAGCTATGGGATGGGTAATTGCAAGAGGTTTAACCAAAGCCATGCAGCCACTGCGGAATAGCCTTTCTGCTCAGGTATTCTTGTTTTGTTTTTTTTAATAAATTTATTTATTTATTTATTTTTGGCTGCACTGGGGCTTCGTTGCTGTGCGCAGGCTTTTCTCTAGTTGCGGTGAGTGGGGGCTACTCTTCGTTGCAGTGCGCGGGCTTCTCATTGCGGTGGCTTCTCTTGTTGCAGAGCTTGGGCTCTAGGCGTGCGAACTTCAGTAGTTGTGGCACTCGGGCTCAGTAGTTGTGGCTCACAGGCTCTAGAGCTCAGGCTCAGTAGTTGTGGTGCATGGGCTTAGTTGCTCCATGGGATCTTCCTGGACCAGGGATCGAACCCGTGTCCCCTGCATTGGCAGGCAGATTCTCAACCACTGTGCCACCAGGGAAGGCCCAACTCAGGTATTCGTGTTTCATAAGAAAAACCATTTTTCTCCCATGCAAAGCACCATCCCACTGGATGCTAGGCAGACCCTACTCTTTGAACTACCATGCCTGGGTTCTAGAGTTGACTCTTACTCTTTCTGGGCCTCAGCTATAAAAAAGAAGCATTAAATGAGGGGCTCGCTCGGGTCCCTCACAGCTTTAACTTCCTAGAATTCCAAGTACATCATGAAGGAATTTCAGGAAGTATTTTTTCTCTGCTTATTGTTAGTTTCCTTTCCGCTTTCTCCACCTTGCCCTAGATCAGGGGCGAGGATGGCAAAGGTGCTGATCTATAGAGACAGCCTCTCCTTGATTCAGCATTCCGGAAAAAAGGGTTTGTGTGACATTTGGAGTTCAACCACAAAGCTCTAGACAAACTAGTCGGCATCGCAATGTAAGGCAAACTTTCCCTTGTTGACTGCTACCTCCGTTTTGGAACCCCTTCCCAGCTCTCCCCTGCCTTGCTTTCAGAAGACTCCCCGCCTCACTAAGGGATTTAGTCCCTTAAATCTACTGCAAAACACAACATTCCTCCTTTCTCCTCTCAAGCCCAGGCAAAATTTCTATTCCCAGAATTTTATCTCAATCAGCGGAGGATATTATGTTCCAATGTAAAGCAATTCACTTTAAACACAGAGCTCAATGCCAATAAATCTCTAAATGGTCTACCAAGAAGGTAGATATTTCTGAGGAAGAGACTTCCTGTCTCTCTTGCCCATCATTGTGTCATCAGTTCAAAGCCCATCAAGGCTCTCCTCACCTACCCAAATTTTGCAACTGGAAATCTATACCCTTACAGAGCCAAGCAGAAGAAAACCTTTCACTTATGGGATATGGAGGACCTCTGCTGTTATTTAACATTCATGAACGACACCCCCCAAGATCAGAGAGCAGAGCATGTCAGCATAGGTCACAGAGGAGATGAGTTTGCACGGGGTGGAGGACTGAAGGAAAAATCTAGAACCAGAGTGCCATCTGGCACGGTCCTCCCTAACAGCCTAAGTGAGGAGCCCTGGGAAGCCAGGGATGGCATGAAAACAAAGGTAGAAAAATAGAGTTTGTCTAATTCTTGGGTTTGCCTCAGGTCAGCTCTGCATGTCAAAATAACCCCCGTCCTCCAGGTTACAAACCCTTGTCCTGTCTCCACCTGGACTCCAAGATTTCAGTCGTCACTCCTGCTTCCCTCTTGGGAGCTCTACTGAAGCTGAGGAAAAGTTTTTGCTCTCTTGTTGGTTCGATTTCACACGTACTTATTACATCCCTGCTGTTTGTCCAGCTTGATCTCTGACTTAAAGGAACTCGAATGTAACTCGTGGCACAATTTAGTTACCACCAAGGAAAGCTTTCAGGGGCTCTGGGAGAACACACAGCTCCCCAGCTAGCCGTCACACCCGTGCCAAACTGCCTGTCAGCCCAGCATGTGCCCCTTGCTTCTTCCCTGCAATCTTCGTCAACCTAGCTCTCAGTGTCCGTTTGGCCGAAATTATGGCAGCAGCATTAGCAGCGGGTAATGGTTGAAGCCCTCCTGACTCCAGAAATCCCCCCAGGGTGGCCCACTCTGGTTTGGATCTGCTGAGCAGCATGCGGAAATGCAAAGGCAAGCTCTCTTACCGAGCACAGTTGGCTGTCAGCAAAACACCACCCACTGGCCGCAGAGCTGCAAATGAGGGAAGGCTTGTCTTTCCCGACATATTTAAAACTAGTCAAAAGCTTGGCTGGCCAATGGGTTAGTTACAAAGATAGATAGACAGATGATAGATAGATAGATGAAGGTTTTGTTCGATATTGATGCTTTGTGTGCCTTCCCTGGAATGTGGGCCCTGGCCCTGGGTGCAAAGGGGCCTCCCTTGCTGCCCCTGGGATACTGCTTCCTCAGCGCCCTACTCCTGTCTCCTCTCCAGCACCTCACCCCTTGCCTGGGCTCAGGCCTTCACCTTCTCTTGCATGGATTTCCTGTTTCAACATCCTTGGAACGTGTCTGCTACAATCCAGACTTTTCAGAGAGGTGTAGGGGACCTATTTACAATGTAAAGCTGAGCATGTTTGTCCCCTGCCTCCTGTTTCCTAGAAGAAAACATCTGAGAAGGCTTACAAAGCCTTGCCTGCCTCTTCAGTGTCACCTCTACCTGCCCTCTGGCTTACGGTTGAGCAAGACATCCATCACCCACCCCAAGCTATTTCTCTGTCTGTGTTCCTGCTGTCACCTGTGCTACGCCACCTCACCTTGGCCTCTACTTGGCCAACTCCTACCAATCCATGAAGACTCAGCCCAGGAGACTGTTCCTTGACCTAGCGCCCTTTCTGCTCCCTAAATACCCTGCATACTTCATCACAACACCCCCTTGAGGTATCATACCTGTTCAATGGGTCTCTCCTCACTTCTAGACCATGAGATACTTGAGAGCAGGGAATGGATCTTAGTCATCACATCCCCAACCTCTAGGACAGTGCTTCCCAACTGGGAGTGGCTTTTTTCCCCAGGGGATATTTGGCAATGTCCATGTCTGTAGACATGTGTCAATGTCTGTAGACATTTTTGGTTTACGTGACTGGAGGGCATCCTACTAACTCCCAGTGAATAGAGGCCAGGGATACTGATAAACATCCTCCAATGCACGGGGTAGCCCTCCCACAACAAAACGTTACCAGACCCCAAAATGTCAATAGAAACCCGGACCTAAGACAAAGAGTACATAATTAACGTTTAATGGGGGAAAAAAGTGAATATATGTCACTGAATCAAACTCTGCTCTCAGATAAGGTCCATGTGATAGTTACTAGGTCCTGAGGTGGAATTCAAGTTAATGTAATCCTTCTTTCAGGACAATTTAGTTTAAGCCTGATCTCTCATTGTGGATTCAAAATTTGGCTCCAGTAACGGTATTTCAGGTATCAGCTGAACAGATAGGAATGATATCTTGAGACAGTTCTCTACTGAGACCAAGACTTCCTAACTGGAATAGAACCATTAAATGCTGGAAATAAACGGGGCTGTAGAAACCACACAGCTCAACCCACTGATTTTGCAGATGGAGAACACAAGCCCTGCTTGGTTATGTGCCTCGCCCAAGGCCAGCTGTCTAGGAAGACAGTCTGGGGGCGAGTGGAAGTACCACCTGTGTTGTGACTTCACCAAAAATGAGCAGAGGACTTTGGGGTCCATATCTGAGTCCCTAATAGAGACTGGGGCCAGGGTTAGGGTGAAGGAGTTAGAATTGCCTCCTTGGAGAGACAAGGAGAAGAGAGAAATGTAGATATCTGGGAAAGATGCTTTTTCACATATCTTGGCTTCCTGAACTTTGAGACCTTTCCTCAAATCTAATGACCACTGACCTTGATGCCTACCTGGTGCTAAAATCTCTACCTTGTTACTTCAGGCCACACACAGTCCAAACCATTTCACCTTCTAGTGTCTTTCACTGGAAGCACTATTGATATTTGGCCAGGACAATTCTTTTTGTAAGACAGGCTGTTTGGCATCCATGGCCTTCATTCACTAAACATCTGCTGCAGCTTCAACCATGATCATTAGAAGATAAGCCTAGATACTTCCAAATGCCCCCAGGAAGGTGGTTCTGCTTCCTCTTCCCACCTCTTCAATCGAGAACCACCAAAGACCAGATGGCAGAGGTGCATTTTTGTTGAGCAAAGCGCATCTTGGTCAGCATGAGAAAGCAATAAGAACGATGGACAAGAGTGGCCTTAATGATCACTTTCCTCAAAATCACCTGTGGGATCTGTTATAGGCCCACCCTCTGGGGATAGAATGCAAGAATATATATTTTTAATAATCTCACTGGGTGATGTCTATGTATGCTAAAAGTTTGAGAACCATGTCTTAGTAGTTCTTGATCATGGCTCAAAGGAGAATCAATACTTTATAACGCTACTGCTCATATCCAACTCTAGAGACCCTGAATTAATTTGACTGCAGTGGGATCCTGGCATTGGATGTTTTAAAAGCTGCCTAGATGATTCTGATATTCAGCCAGGGTTAAGAAACAGTACCATTAAGGAGTCTTGCCAGGTACGAGGTGATCACAAATTCATTTCCTGATTCTCTCTTCTGAGTTACATTAAAACAGTGGTTTTCAACCTTGGTTGCATCCCCCTGGGGAACTTTATAAAATCCTGATGCCTAGGTCATACCCTATACCATTGAAAGCAGAATCTTTGGGGACAGGATTCAGGCATCAGTATTTCTAAGGCTCCCCAGGTGACTCCAATGTGCAGCCAGCTTTAAGAATCAGTGATTCAGAATATTTGCCTGTCTTCTCCCATAATTCTCTGCTCTTGACTTTTATTTCTCCTCTAACCTCCTCGTTCAAAAGAGCTTGTGGGGTGGGGTTTAGGGTGAGACTAATTAAGGGATAAAGGGCAAGATTCAACCTGTTTCTCTTTGCCACTTAATTCCTGGCCATCACTTAACCAGCACTCTGGGAGTAGTTAAAGGGCAATGGAGAAACCTCTAGACCTATTGTTATATATTTCCAAGAGGAAGATTCTTGGACCAGCATCAAGCTCTTTTTTTTTTTTTTGAATCTTGACCTTCCCTGAGGTTTCTAAATATTATTCCAGGTTAGGCATTTCAACTTTTATTCTTTTCCGACATTTCATTTCTGTGACATGTGGGGTCAAAGAAGCAATGGAAAGTTGGCAGCCATTCTCTTCTAATTAGCAGACATATCAGTGGTTGAAATTATTTACCAGTAACAGGCCAGCACAGCTCCAGGAATGTTAATGACTGTCATTGGTCCTCAAGTCTGATTTCATAACTGATAAGGGTTGTTAATATGTCGTCACTGCAGTTAAAGGCTCATAAAAGACATTTGTCCTATTCAGTGTCATTGGGTAATGACCCCCAAATTTGCCTTTGGGTGGGTTAGAAGGTCAGATGTGCCCCCCTTTTTAAAGAAATGTTAAATCTAACCTCAGCTGCTGCAGGCAGAAGGGAAAGATGAAATTCCAGACAGAGCTGCTGCTGCTTTGACGTGTTTCACAGTCATGTCAAAGCGGGGGCTGCCTGTAACCCCACTTCCAACAGCTCCAGCCCAATCTTGCTGGAAGGGAAGGTTGTTCTTTCTGTGCCAGGCTAGGTCCCAGGCGTTCAGAGTAAAACTGTGGACATCTGGAGTGCTCTGACTCCCAAGTGTTAAATTCCTTCAGTATATGCATGTGCGTGCGCGCGCGCGCGCGCACACACACACACACACACACACACACACACACACTTGTCTAAGACACATCATTTGCATTGGGCTGGTGGACCCCAGTGTGAGTTGGGAGTCATTAGTCCACAGTACCCTCCCGTCTTGATCAGTAGTCCTTCCCTGCTGTGTGCCCTCCCTTAGGTCCAGCTCTGATCATCAGATAGTTTAATACATTTGAACCGCAAATCCTTCTTCCTACGAAGGATCCCGTCTTCTTTAAACTTATGTTAGCAAATAGATATGGGGTTAGAGAGGAAACAGCACAGCCTGACGATGTATGACGACAGCATCTAAACCCCAAATCAAAAATTCCTCCAAGAGGTAGATAATTGCCTTAAAACTGCAGACCCCAAAGGGACCACTCACGTAATTCTTCCCAGAATTCCAGACATTATTCACCCAAAATGGCCTCTGAGAACTTAGAATGACAACTTCAAAAATTTTAACATCTAGTTCCCACCAGCTACTATTTACTGAGTGTTGTGCTAAGCTCTTTTACATCTGAGATATTATTCAGTCCTCACACAACCCAAAGAGGGAGGCACAATATCATTGTTCCCACTTAGAGGAGGAAGTATGTCCAGGTTTACACAGTCAGGAAGTGTGAGGATATGAGTCAAGGTGTGTCTGGGTCCAGAACTACTTGCCATTAGCTGTTGTGCTTTATGCATTGGCGCTGCTGCTACACTGGCTGACCTTGCTGTGACACTGGAACCTGGTCTTACTATTTTTCTGTGCTTTCATTAATTCTATCCTCATATCTGTTGACCTTATCACTCTTATAGCCTTGGTTCAGCTCTCTCTGAGATAAGAGAGGTCTTTGCCAACCAATCTCATGGTTCTCTAACCAGGTTCCTAACATGGTGTCTTTGTGCTCTAGTCTTTTTATGGCGCCCTGGTATTCTGTATATGTAGAAGCTAAGCTTCCAGATCTCTTATAGGTGCCCCCTTTGCTCCCCCTCTCCGCTTCTCTGAACTTGTTTCTCCAACCACAAACTTACAACAAATTCTCTAGAGGTTCAGTCAGAAGAATTTTTTTTTTTGGTACCAAGAACATTAAAAAATGATAGGTCTGCCACACACCTGGATTCTCTCCCACCTCAAGGTGAGTTTACTTGTCTGTCCACACTGTTCTTAGAATGGCCATCTAAATGTTTTCATTACCAGTTGAAGTGGACAATTGTTTTGTGCCTTCCTGTCACCCTGATTGTGCTTTAGGGGACCATTCTTACTCCACTTTTAGTCCATACTCAATCAATCTGTGACTCCAGGGGTGGACATGTTACCCAGACTTTGCCACTCAGAACATTCCCTCTCCTGGGCCAAAGGACTGGCTCAAAGATGTAGACAGGAACCAAACAGAGCCAATCAGAATTAATTCTAGACTCGTCTTTAAAGAACTGGATAAGATTCCAACTCTTTACTTCTGGACTTGTAGCCACAAGGATGTAATTGTGAAGTTGCTGACGGCCACTGGTCCATCAGGAAGGGAGAGTCTATGTGAAAAGAGAGTCCACAGAGGATAAAGCAGAACCAAGAGTTGGAAAGAGACTGGGCCCTTATGATATTGTCTGAAACTGTGGATCCAGGCATAACCGAAACATACCCATGGACTTTTCAGTTACATGAGAAAATACATTATAGTTGAGTTGAATTTCTGTCACTTGAATGAAAAGGTTCACAACCAGTACAGCAGTCTTCCCATGGATCATTGGTTGGTTCCTCGTGCAAAAGATAGCCCAGATGCTTTTCTGGGACAGATCAACACAAAAACACTTCTTCACTAGAAATCACCCCTACACCCAGAAGCCTGTGAGAAACAGTTTTGTAAATAGTAAAATGAGCACCATTAAGAGGTAATATTCATATACCTCAGTGTGAATTGACGTTCTCAATATGAGAGTTAACGGCGGGAGGATAGAAAATATGTAAGGCTCTGGGTACAGGGTCCTGAGGTATACTAGAATGATTAAGGGAAGAGGCCGGAATAGGTGAAGCTAGAGGAATTGATATGTATTGAAAATGAACATCTTGGCCAACAGGCACATGAAAAGATGCTGAACATCACTAATCATCAGGGAAATGCAAATCAAAATCACAGTGAGATACCACCTCACACCTGTCAGAAGGGCTATGATCAAAAAGGACACAACTAACAAATGTTGGCAAGGATGTGGAGAAAAGGGAACCCTCGTACACTGTTGACGGGAATGTAAATTGGCGCAGCCACTCTGGAAAACAGTATGGAAGTTTCTCAAAAAACTAAAATTAGAACTACCGTATAACCCAGCAATTCTACTTCTGGGTATATATCAAAAAACCCAAAAACACTAATTCAAAAAGATACATGCACCCCAATGTTCCTAGCAGCATTATTTACAATTGCCAAGACATGGAAGCAACCTAAGTGTCCATCTACAGATGAATGGATAAAGAAGATGGAATACTGCTCATCCGTAAAAAGAATGAAATTTTGCCATCTGCAGCAACATGGATGGACCTGGAGGGCATTATGCTAAGTGAAATAAGTCAGACAGAGAAGGACAAATATACTGTATGATACCACTTATACGTGGAATCTAAAAATTACAACAGACTACTGAATATAACAAAAAAGAGGCAGACTCACAGATATAGAGAACAAACTAGTGGTTACGGGGCAGGGAGGCGCAGTATAAGGACAGGGGAGTGGAAGGTACAAACTATGGGGGGTAAGGTAGGCTCAAGGATGGGAAATACAGCCAATATTTTGTAATAACTGTAAATGGAAAGTAACCTTTCAAAATTGGACATAAAATAAATTTTAAAATTAAGAAAAAATTTTAATTAATAAAATGAACAGCTTAATTTTGCCTGAGGCCATGTTTCCATTAATTGGCCTTTCCACCCAAATCAAGAGCAGAACTGAAAAACCTAATAAAAACAAAACCCACGGAGAAAAGAAAATTTTTCACAATAGCCCAAGTGAAAGTAATGACATGAGCTAATCCAATTTGTATAAACAAAGAAATTACTCCACGCAATGGGACTGACTCATTTTGTGTCAGAACTAAATACCAGGAAGTAGAGGGTAGATAGGGAACCTGGCCTAAATATACAGAGGTGGGGGAGATGGAGACTAATTACTCCATTGGAGGAGAGAGAGAAAAGAAACAAAAAGTTTTTCCATGGCAACTGACCATAAAGTGTTCAAAAAGAAACATTCAAATAGCACTTCAACCCACAATGTATGTTCCAAGAGGCTCACTGGGGAAAATATTGTAGATTTTAAAAATTCACTGGCAAGTAGTCAATTAAATTTTATTTTCTAGTTCTGATTGATGGACCTGACTTTTTAGGGCTAGGCATACACACTGGCTGTCAGATATAAAATTCAGTGGAAAGAGGGAACATTTAAATTTTCCTTTAAGATAATGATTTACAACATTTTCCATGTCATCGTGCACACAGACAATGACAACAATTTTATGGTGCTAAGGTAAAAAGATTAGGTCATTTGAGGCAGAGGTTACTGACCTGTGTCACCCCAGGTCCACTCAAGTTCCCAAAGACTGAGGAAGACCTCTCTTTCGCACAAGTGAGCTGGGTCCACCAGTTAGGAAACTCAGTCAAAGACTGGGCCAAGCCTAGACGGAGCCCACATGGGGAGGAGGACAAGGCACTGGAATGAAGGCCAAAGACCAACACTTTGGTTCTAGCTCTGCCACGTGTAGGACGTGGACACTGCCCTTAACCTCAGTGTGCCTCAGCTGGCTTACGTATAAAACCAAGTTAAAGATGCCCTTACGTTCTCTACCTTACAGAGTCACCATGAGGATCAAGAGTGCCATGTTCATGAACATAATTTGCAACCATAGAGTACTATAGAAACATATGGCATGATAATGACAGTGGGTATGATGGTGTTTTCTCCCCAGCCCTGCCCCATCTAGACCACTCTCACTTTCAGGAGTTACCCTGCTATGGGCAGCAGTTGACAGTGAGGAGAACAATGCAGCTGCTGTACGAGAGTGACTGGGGCCTAGAGTGTGGGAGGCTATTCTGCAGCTGGACTTTTGAGTTGGGCCAAAGAGCTAATGGGGTTTTGGCTTCCTGAGCACCTCTGTTGAAACTCCCTGGGGAATTTTGCTTTATGAAATTCCCAGCAACTTGGGATCCCACTGGGTTGGTGATTAGGAGGCTGGAGGGCTCCCTGTTGGATGAAAAATATGTGTTTGAAGTCTGCTGGGAAGAGCTGTAGGAGTTGAGAGTTCTTCCCTGACTGCCACTGTGCATTGACAGCAGCTGCCCCTACCACTGTTTATTGCCAATTACTTTTGTCTCCAGAGCCAAAGAAAATATATTTGAAGTGAACCCTTTGAATTAGACCTATTTTTCACTAGGATCCACAGCTGGTGAAATATTAACGAACAGGTGGGTTGCACAATACTCCCAGATTGCATTAGAATTGATTTTTATAGGCTAAACGGTTAACACTAGAGGTGCTGACATATATCCTGCTAAGGTTAGCAGACCCAGAAGCCATTAAAATCAACACAGAGCACGTTCAGACTTATCAAACACAACGTCTATTTTACCGAGAATGGAGTAAGTAGTAGGTAGAGAGATTGAGCTTACACATAATCTGTCTCAGAGACAGGAAGAACTCATTGTGTAATGGATGGCTAGCAATGCCTGCTCTGGAAGACTCTAAATATTTTTTCTGTCTGGGAAGGGAATTCTATGATATTAACTGGAATAAGACGGGATGGAGGAGGTAGACTAGTTCTTCTGGAAGTCATGTCCATGAACAGAACAAATCCTGGATTCCCTCAAATTTCAGTCTCTGCAGGGAGTTACATTTAAAGTAATGTAACTACTCTCTAGCAGCTGAATAGTTTCAACCTTTACTTGTGCCTCTTGAAGATCGTGATTCAAAAGCCTTTCCCCCAGTTCACAGTACTCTCCCACCCTTCACCTGCTTCACCTGCCCTCCCTTACCAAACCCTAAAACTCTTCTCCAGCCCCAAACAACTCAATAAAATGCATGGACCTTGCTTAGATCCTGATATGAGCAAACCAAGTGTAATGCAACACATTAAAAACAATAAGGGAAATTTGATTTCAGACTGTGTGCTAGACGATACCAATAAACTCTTGTTGGTTTTGCTAGGTGTGATAATAGTATGGTGGTATGTAAGAAACCACCGATATTTTTGCAACACACATATAAATACATAGGGGTGAAATGACATGATTTTGGGATTTGCTTTAACATACTTCAGCCAAAAGAAAGGGAGAAGAAAGATAAAGGTATAGATGAAGGAAAAGTGAGGAAATACTGATAATTCTAGAATATGAGTGATTGATATTTGAAGTTCATTATTCTGTTTTCTCTACTTTCATGTATGCTTGGAATTTCTCCTAAGAAAATTATTTTTAAAAAAGAGAAAGAGGAAAGCAAATACAAATATACTCAGAACATCATAAGCAAAGGTAAAAATAAATCAGAGAAATGAATTTCAAAACAATAATAAAGGAAGTATGGGACTTTCCTGGTGGCACAGTGGTTAAGAATCCACCTGCCAATGCAGGGGACACAGATTCGATCCCTTGTCCGGGAAGATCCCACATGTCACAGAGCAACTAAGCCCATGCGTCACAGCTACTGAGCCTGCACTCTAGAGCCCACGAGCCACAACTACTGAGCCCACATACCACAGTTACTGAAGCCTGCGTGCCTAGAGCCCGTGCTCCGAAACAAGAAAAGCCACCGCAATGAGAAGCCCGTGCACCACAACAAAGATTAGCCCCTTCTTGCTGCAACTAGAGAAAGCCCACGCACAGCAACGAAGACCCAATGCAGCCAAAAATAAATAAATAATTTTTTTTTTTAAGTATTTTGTAGACTGATAAGTCCATCAAGCAAACCTGACATGTCTGAGTGCCATTCGTGGAACCGTGGGTCAACAGTGCAGTGTGGTATATTTCAATGCAAAAAATTAAAATTATGAAAGCAGGATCATACACACAAACATTTTAAGCTTTTATAATTCTTTTAAGCCTGAATGGCCTAGCCTCATTCATAAAATATTTCCTAAATTTATATTCCTCTTAAAACTGAAAATATCTTCTTGATTTCTTTGTTTAAATTTTTTTAACAGATTTTTTTAAAACACTCTTGAAGTGAGCAAAAAATAATATGAAGTGAGGTAGGGCTCTGGGGGGAAGGGAATTTGTGTTAAAACTTTTCAAAATGAAATTTAACCTCATATTTTTAAAGCATTGCTTTCTGGCAGGATTCATACTTTTCCTCCCACACCCTCCCATCTGTGGTCAGTGTCTGGAAGAAAGTACTGCTACTCATAATTTTAAGGATTTTATTGTAAATTTAAGGGTTTTAAAGAAACTAGCGTGGATTCTGAAAGAAGCAGTCACTGGAAAAACAAATATTTTCTGAGAGTCCTAAAAGAGTTTAAAGAGAACTGACATTTATATCCATTGTTGCTAAAAGCACAAGTTTCATGTGAAAAACATTCAAGAAATAGGAATTGACCTACCCCATCCTGCATGGAATCTTGCATTCCTAATCACTAAAGCAGAGAGCTTAGAAGTAGGGGAATAACAGGGAATGAAATGGGGTGAACAGAACTTTGCTTAAGCTAGAACAATCGGATCATTTCCCTTTCTCATAGTCTCAATTATTTTCCCAGCCTTGGCTCTTATTTGAGCAAGACCTTTTTCATCAAACATTTATCTAGCCAACTGATGCGGTGGAGAATTTGTTCAAATTGGTTATTTTGCATCTTGTTGGCAGAAGGGGGAAATGAATGCTTGAATGTTCAAGTTTTCACCCTGACATGTAGAGACTTGAGGTCGGGGGAATGGAGGTTCCTCCAGCTGGAGAGGTTAAGATGAACACACAGGCAACTACAGGACCAGGAAGAAAGTGAACCATCCTGTAGAAAGGTGTGATTATATGCTGAGACTTTAAAAGGAGAGAAAAAGACATTCAAACATAAGAAAGAAACTAATTTGTGTTAAACCTTGAAGGATAAGGAAGGAATAAAATAGAAGATATAGCACAAGCAAATACACACAGGCTGTAGTATAGAGATGGTGTGGGGAAGGGCAAGAAGGTCCATTTGACTGGAACACAGGGAAAATAGAAGGGACTAAGGTCAGAAGATGGAACAAATACTTTATGGAAAATTCTGGAATGTCAGGATGGGAATGTTAGGTATTAGGTAGATAATGAATGTGGGCACTGAGAGTTTTTTAAAAATGAGCAGCGCTGCCTTGTTGAGGGTAAATCTAACAGTGGTGAGTAAAATGAATTGGCGTACTGAGAGAACAGATAGTGATAATCACTACTGTTACTGAGTACTTTGCTGATACCACTTTATATACATATATACTCCAATTGAGTACTCATAGCAAGAGGTATTATTATCCTTTTTTTTTTTTTTTTTTTTTGTGGTACGCGGGCCTCTCACTGTTGTGGTCTCTCCCGTTGCGGAGCACAGGCTCTGGACGCGCAGGCTCAGAGACTATGGCTCACGGGCCCAGCCGCTCGGCGGCATGTGGGATCTTCCCGGACCGGTGCACGAACCCATGTCCCCTGCATCGGCAGGCGGATCAACCACTGCGCCACCAGGGAAGCCCTATCCCATTTTATAGATGCAGAAATTGAGGCTTAGGGTGTTTAAGCAACTTGCCTGGGCCATGTAGTTACTAAGCAGTAGAGGCAGTATTCTTACCTACTCTTAATCACTATGTGTGACTATTTCTTACGGAGGCTAGAATGGATGGGAGGTAAGGAGGACCTGAATTAAGAAGGTGGTGATAGTAACCAAAAGGAGGGATCAAACTCTTGAGAAGCAGGATTGGCAAGACTTAGTAAACAATAGCCTTCAGAAGCGCTTGATATTGAGTCTGGGTGAAGGGAAGGGCAATACCGTCACTGACCTAAATAAAGAAACCAGAAGAAAAACCTGCCATGGGATAAAAGATGACTAATTTGCTTTTAGCTATGTTGAATTTGAGATGCCATTAGTAAATGCCAGTGAAAATGCCTATGGGGCAGTTGAAAACATAGTTTGGTAGCTAAAGGGAGCAGATGGAGCTAGAAAGAGAAATTGAGACGCCATGAGGAAGCAGTGGAGAGGTCAACAGGTAAGGAGGGTGGTGGAAGGGAATCATCCCGGGGTTTTGCTCTTGGTTTGGTTTTTTCTACTCTCTCAGCGGAGAATAGAGATGCCTTTTGAATTTTGTCAGCCGTTCCCTCCCAAACTATCTACCCATCCACCACCACCCCCATTCAGGAATGAAATGGGGAAATGTAGGACAAAATATGGAGTAATTCGTTGGCCTTCCATTTTGGGGGAAGAATAGAGGCAGCTTAGTAGAAGTGTGAGGATTCTAAATAAGAGTATAAGGGGCAATCCATTCTCTCTTTAATTTGTTTTCCAGCAGGATAAGACAAGGGCATCCATCTTCAGACCTGAAGTCCTGGTCAGTGTCCCAGGGAGCCACTGTGCATTGCTGCACAGGGCAGGCTCGGAGGGGCTAACACAGGTCAGGCAGCACATGTGCCTTGTTTTGGGAGGCAAGATGAGGCTTAAAGCTGGTAGGATATGCCCTGCATCCCCTGAGATTCTCCATCTAAAGACTCAGTTCTTTCCTAAAGCATCCTAAACATAGAAAGTGTAGTGGAAGGGCAAGATTCCACTGTTGAATTCCCCAGAAGGCCCAACAAGTGAATGACTTGGTGTCAGTGGGGTGAAAGTGAAACAGTAAACATAGGAGTTTGTGCAGTCCCACATGAGTGAAGGGAGTCACCTCATCACTCTCCTGCTGATGGACAGCTTCTCATCTCCTAGTTTACCATCTTCCTCACAACTTGCCTCAGCAATTTTTGGGTCAAATTGCATGTTCAGAAGGATATTGCATGTTTCTGCTGGGGGTAAGTAGGGGTCACAGTGACATGACTCACCTGCTACGAACTTGGAACTACGGGAAATAAGATCGCCTGATGAGACTAAATCTTTCAACTCAATGCTGATGAATCAGAGAAGAAATATGGGAAACCACTTTAAAGAGCAAATGTGTCCTTCGAACAGTAAGCCTTGACTGGACCTTGATTGGTGAGATTAATATATCTAAAGAAAAAACATGCATCCATGAGAAGGGGAGCTCTGCTCAGTTATCAACAAGAGAACTGCATTCAATAAATATTTGCTGAGTACCTACTATGTGGCAGCAATCAGCTCACATTCTAGTTGGGGAGACAGAAAATAAATGCATGTATAATCAAATGTCAGGCAGTGCTACAGTGTCCTACAGAGAGGGTCCTCAGAGCAAACAACAGAGTCTAGTGTTCAGCTGCAGCAGCAGAGATGTGCTCCTTCAAGTTCTGTGCCGGATTTAGGAAGTATGCTTGGACCTACAGGCCCAGACCTGTGTCTCCAACATTTACTAGTGACATTTTAACCTGCTAATAGCCCTTCTTTTGATTTCCTCCTATGCAACTTTCATGAAAACATACATAGAGAAAAGAGTACATATCAAAAGTATACAGCTCAATGAATTTTCCAAACTGTGCATACCTGTGTAACCAGCACGCTGAATCCCTCCTCATGTCCCTGTTCAGCCTCTCTGCTGTTACTGAACCAAACTTGGCTCTGCTCCCCCAGCTCCACCAGCACGTAGTAAAGCCAGTCTACTGACATGCAGCTGTTGTGAAGGAAAGTGCAGCATTTATTGCAGGGCGCCAAGCAAGGAGTACAGGTGGCTAATGCTTAAAAGACCCGAATTTCCCGGTGGCTTTCAGGGGAAGGTTTTTGAAGACAGGGTGAGGGAGAGGATTGCAGGATGCGTGATCAGCTCGTGGACATTCTTCTGATTGGTTGGTGGTGAGGTAATCCGAAGTCAGCATCATCAACTTTCTGGTTCTACTAATTGGTCTAGGGTCTACGTGCTTGTGGTCAACAAGCAGTTGACTTCTTCCCATGGTGGGGGTTTCAGTATCTGCAAAACAACTCAAGGATATGGCTCAGAATATTATCTATAGCCCCTGAGGAGGAACTAAAGGTTCTTGACTTTTGTTTAATGCTTAAACTATTGTTTTTGTCTTGCTTTAGTGTTTTCCTTTGTTTCTGCAGTCTCACTTTTCTAATTAAATTTGTTCTTTGGAACCCAGGGAAGGTCTAGGAGGCTAAAGAGTTTCTACAAACAAGAGGCACACAGAGGACTTGGGGGGAGTCTCTCCCAAGAAGGTCTCATAGGGTCCTGTTCAGTTACACCACAACAAAAGATTAACCACTGTCATGACACTAACACCATAGATTTATTTTGCCTGTTTTTGGACTTTATATAAATGAAAATATATGGTACATACTCAGTACATAATCTCTGGCTTCTTTTTCTCAATATTATGTCTGTGAGATACAGTCATACTGTTCTGTGTATTGATGGTCTGTTCTCTTTTCATTGTATATTTCATTGTACGACTATATCACTATTCATTTATCCATTCTATTTAAATGGACATCAGGGTAATTTGCACTACTCTTTTTTTTTTTTTTTTTTTTGCGGTACACGGGCCTCTCACTGTTGTGGCCTCTCCCATTGCGGAGCACAGGCTCCGGACACGCAGACTCAGCAGCCACGGCTCATGGGCCTAGCCGCTCCGCGGCATGTGGCATCTTCCCGGACCGGGGCATGAACCCGTGTCCCCTGCATCGGCAGGCGGACTCTCAACCACTGAGCCACCAGGGAAGCCCTCCACTACTCTTTTAATAAGTTATTTTTCTGCTTAAATTTGTTAGCTAGTTTCCAATGAGTGCTGCCTAATACCCTTTTGTTTTAATTCTAAATTTTTATCGAGTGAGAAAGTAACCAGAGAGTTGTGTTCTTTCGTAGAAATTCTTCCTTTTTAACAATGCTTTGGAAGATACGGACATTTTCTTCATCAGCTATTTGGCAAGGAACATCAGCTGACTCTGTTTCAACAGTGAGCCCACATGATCAAAAACAACATTCTGTGCAGATAAAGCTCTGAATTCCTGGCTTAAATACAGTACTTTCTGGAATAACAGCTATAACTTGGGGTCTCTTGGGTTGCTACACAAGTTGGTTAGGTTTTCTCTGCAGGAGCCAATGAAATGACCGCTTCTGGGTATGTGTCTCAACAGTTAGGGTAGTTTACATCTTGATTGCACAAGAACAGAGGTTTTGAGGCTGTGGTTTTTCCCACATTTCCCATTGCCCTGGTTATCGCTCTCAGGAACTCAAGAACATCGTTACTCGGCAAACAGCATCCAGTGAAAAAGAAAATGACAGACTAAATTAAAAGACAGTCATATCAGTTATTCAATTCATCAATTACTAGGATCTTTCCATTTTGCAAGTGTACGTGAACACACCTCTTGTGGGAGTCTACCCTGTCTGAGCAGGGCTGTAGAAGAGAAGGATGGGCCACTCCATCTTTTCATCCTTTTCCTCTTTGGCCAGACTATACAGACTGCTGATGCAATTATTCGCTGCCTGACTTTTGAGCTATAAGTTGGACCAGCCAACTGTTATTTCCCTTCATTATTCAAGGAGACAGACACTTGTAATAACAGTGGCAAGTATCTACTGAGCTCTTGGTACATGTGCCAGGTACTATGCCAAGGACTCTGTGTGTGTGCCTACTTCATCAAAGGCCAATCTCTCCACTTCTGCTCAGGATTCCATATCCTCATCCTTCCCAAGGACTTTCCTCCTGCAATTAACCTCTCTCCCCTTCACGATTACTTTCTCTCTCCCTCCTGAATCATTTCCACGAGCAGTCAGGCGTGTTCTAGCGCTTCCTTTAAAAAATAAAAATCCCTTGATCTCATATCGCCCTCCAGGTACAATCCCATTTCTTAGCTCTTTTATAGCACAACTTCCTGAAAAGTTGTCTGTAGTCAGTGCCCACTTCCTCATCTCCTAGTCTTAGCTCAGCAGACTCCAGCCAGGCCTTCCTCCTCTCTATGCTAGTGAATCTGCTCGTTTCAAGGTCTTGAACAACCTCCTTTGCCAATCCAAAGGTCCCTTCATTGTCTTCATCTTACTCAACTTCCCAGTAGAACTTGACACAGTTGACCACTCCTTCCTTCTTAAAATCCTCTTCTCTTCCAGCCTCCAGGATGCTATGTTCTTCCCTTTTCCTCCTGCCTAACTGGCTGCATTGCCTCAGGGCTTTTTTTTGCTGGTTTCCCCTTCTCTGTCTGGTTTCTAAATGTTGCAATGACTGGAGGCTCTGTCTTAGATCTTCTTATACTATGATCCATCTATACCCTATACCTAATCTCATGTTTTAAATACCATCTACATACTGATGACTCTCGGATTTTAAATTTCTAGTCTTGATATTGCTGACCTCTCCCCTGAGCTCAAGTCCCTACAGGCCACTGTACCACCTGCTCTGTATTACCACATGGACATCTAAGAGGCATCTCAAATTTAGTATAGACAAACAAAGCTCTTGGTTTCCCAGTCCCCCACTTTGCCTCCCCCATCTCAATAAACTGCCCCAATATTCACCCCATTGTTGAAGGCAAGATTTTAGAAGTCATCTTTAAGTCCTGTGTCCCTGTCTTTAACAAATGAATCATTGTCGAGTCCTGTTGGCAACAGCTGCAGGTCAGTAGTTAATTAGAAGAGTCTTTTATTCTTTTTAACTGGACGAATTAAAAGAAAGTTTGGAAAATCGGAGGGAAAACACCCATATTTTCTCATAACCTCCTTGATTACCATTTATAGCTGTACCTTGTCTTATGGAGTAGAAGCATCCTAATTTACTTTACAAGCTGCCTGATGTTGCATCTTCAGATTCTTTTCATATTTGACTTCTATAAACAAGTGTGCAATGAATATCTGCACGCACATATAGGTATTTTTATTTTTAAAATAGAAAAGCTGACATTTTTTGTTCAATAAAAGATCACTGAGTGGTTGCCTTAGTTGTGCAGTAATGGGGAAACATACCCATTATTCCGGTGTTCAGGCATCATAGAACTCTTCTAAAACAGATACTCTCTGAGAGCTATCAGAGCACAAAGCTGATCACTGAAGATGTAACATGGCGGATGCTTGGACTCAGCGTGCCGCTGAGGCTAGAAACTCCTCTGGACCCAGCCGCCCTGTTGCAGTGTCTTGTTCTGGGAAAGATGACTGAACTTGGCAACGAAGGCCTCCAAGCTGGAACCTTGGGAGCCAAACTGTGGAGACTATTAATAAGCTCAGCCCTGAGACATGAGATTATCATGCTTCAAAGAACCCCTGTGGTCTGTGCCGGAGCTAACAGGGACTCCAGTACAACACTGGACATGGATGCCCTAGTCTGTCTCCAATATTGAAGTAGATGGTAGTGACAGAACCAATAGTGACTGACGCTGGAGGAGCTGCTGTGGACCAGTCCAATTTTCTTCTTCTCTGTTCCTCTTGGGACTGCATAAGCACCCAGTATTCTTGACCAATAAAGATGAGGGGTAGGAGGACCCTCAAAAAATCAACACTTAACTTCCTGCTAATAGAGCATCAGAAGTTCACGCAACAACTAGGAACTCCACAGTGTGGAGCAGACTTGCAGGTTACATATGGGACCCTTTCCTTAGGCTATATTCCCAGAAAAGGAATTACTAATTAAAGGGCATGAACATTTTTATGACTCTTGGCCAAAAGTACAATTTTTTCTAAAGGATGCACTAATTTCTACCATCTATTTTGCCACACCCTCTCCAGTGATGAATAATAAACTTGATTTTTTTTTTTTTGGTCACAACCAAGAATTCTTGGGAGGAATGATCAGTGTGAGAAGTGGTGGCCCACCCTCAGTGCCAAGGTGAGGTCAGCAACATTTTTAAACCCACCCATTGCCACTCGTTCTGAAACGAACATTCCCAGGCTCCCTGCTATGTCCCTCATCCATTCTCTCAGCGGCATCCCTTTGGCACCGCCCCCCTCAGATATTCATGACCTTGCCCTCCCTTCTCTGTGCTCATTAAAACCAGCATAAAGCAGATATGACATGAGTCAGTCACTTCTTCATGTGGCTGTAAATCAAAGTATCACCTCTCGCCCATGCCTGCATCTCATCTAGGCTTTAGGAATGAAAAGCTTTGTTCCCTGTTAAAGGAACTTTGAGCTTAAATGTCGCAGACGGAGAATCCACCAAAAGCTGGACCTCTGACTTGAGGGGCAAAGGACCCTCATGATCAGATTGAGATTTGAAGAGCATCAAGAGGCCAGAGCTTCAAAGTTGGGACCTAGAAGGTGGAGTTGGCAGGCGGAGGATAACCCACCAGAGAAGTGCGGTAGTAGGAACTGAACATGAGATAGGAACTAAAAGTGGAAGCTGCAGAGGTTGAAAACAGGCTTCACTGATGTCGGAACTTTGCCTAGAGTCACTCCAAGGTGAGCATAACTCACTTAAAATCAAAACCTGAAAGCTGTTCTTTATGCCAACAAAGTGCAATTTAATAAATAATTGTCAATCACTCTTATAGAAAACGCATGTGAAGCATGAATGGTTTTGACCTTTTATAGTCGGGACACAAGAGTTTTCAGTCCTGCTCCTGGTTGTATCGTTGCATGATCCTGGGCAAGCCTTACAATTTTGCTGGCCTTGACTTTTATTTATGAGCTATAGATAATTATGCCCTGCCTAGTGGCCTGGGGGGCTGAGGAGGATGAGAGGTGTGAACTGGGTGTTCAAGTTAAAGGTCAGATGTGGTCTTCCAAGCATTGCCTTCGGTCAGGGTCTAATCGTGAGGGGTCCAAGATTAAGTAACAGATAGAATTGAATCCTTTCAGTTTATTGTCTAGTAATATGAATGTGTAGTTAATAACCTGCTGCCCAGATTTGTAAGATACTAATTGGAATATAACATAAAACCCATAGAGTAAAGGATAAAGGAAACTTAAAAATAAGAGGCAGGAAATAAATGATATTTAATTTGGACATGTGCCTCCAATGCATCTGGAGAAGAATCAACAAAACATAGATATCAATGGAAAACCTAGAGAAATAAGCCGTAATTACTCCAAAAGATATGTGGACAGGAAATTGGATAGGAGCTTACAATGTTGTTTTGGGCTGCACAGAGGGCCTATTGTGCCTGCAAAGGGAAATGAGAGTTTATCTCTGAATAATCAGATGGAATTGTGCATAAAATCAGGCTAAATTTTTTCATAAGTCATCTCACAATTGCGGGGGTTTCTATATACTGCAGGTCAATCCATGATCCTTGGAGAAACATGGGTACAAGGTAAAAGGGTCAGGTTTACGGTCAGACATCTTTGTGGGATCTTTGTCTCTTACTAGCTGTGCAACGTTCAATGTGTTTTAACTTGTCTGTTCCATGGGTTTAGCTCAAGAAAATGGAGAGGGAAGAAAATCCCTCCCATTCAAGGTTGTTGTAAGGACTACAGATGAAGTTCCTGGCACACAGGAAATATCGAACAAATGTCAGTCAGTAGCAGCAGCAGGAGTAGAAATGAAAGCTGACTCCCAAGTTCTTAGACTCTGCCCATCACAGAGTCCTTCTCTGCCTTAAGTGTTCCACAGTCCTGGTCTGCACACCTGTGCTCCTCACAGGCAGCCAGTGGAAGCTCTAGCATTGTTGAAGCTTGTGTGACAGGAAAAGCAAAATGGAGTCGATATTGCTAAGAGCACTCTAAAATGGAGCCAGGGGGCCGTTAAGGAAATGTGACTTATGCACATCTCAGCCTGGATGGAATCTGACCTTTGGACCCGATGAAGTTATCCAGAACATCTGCCAGAAACTCATGACAGCCTATCTACTTATCGGACTCTTACCCTAAAATAACTCATGACAGTTTATCTAATTGGACCTTATCCTAAAAAAAAACTCATGATTCCTTAAGGACAAATATTTTCTGACTTGCATCAGAGTTGTTCACAATTCTTACCAGGCAACTTTTAAAAACCTGTGGCCTTTTGCCTTAATAAGCCCCTGACTCTTTCTCTTCCCTGGAACACCCTTTCGGGATTACCCGAATCTGTGTCTCCCAAATTGCAATTCTTAGGACCCCAAATAAATTATTTTCTTCCTTTCAGCCCCCTGCATTACTTTTTTGGCGGACACTTGGGGAGGCAATGAGACTGGTGTGGGGGAGGTGTAGGCAACTGCTGAGAGAATCAAGGTACAGCTGAACTTACCTGGTGGATGTGATCACTAGCTGGCCCACTTGCCAGCCAACACCACCAGCTACAAATCCACCTAGAGGGTTTCTTAAATGCACTTGATAGGATCAAAATCTAGGATATTTCCCCCTTTTAAACAATCAATGTTTCCAACAGCAAAGTACAGCACTTTCTTAGTGTCTTCCTTCTACAAATTACAGTGGAATGCATCTTAGTCACATGCTTAGCCAATTATTTTATGTGTTTGTTCCTATGATGATTTTGACCACATGCTTTGCTACATGCTTGCTGTGAGTGGTTTTTTAAAAGCTGTTAAAGACTGGGGCCCTACCACCCACCCACCAAGTCATCCGTTGGTATCAGCACAACCTCCCAGCTTCAAAGAGGTAGTTCCTAGGAAGATAGGGGCCATTGGGGCAATATTTTTGATCCTGATACCAAAGTTAACACAGGAATCTGCTGCTCGTGTTGCATTCTCAACAACAGAAATGACAGGTGTGCCCCTCAGCATCCTCAGAGACCCTGAAAAGCGGGAGAAGGGGAGCAATGAGGAGGTCTAGGAAGGCATGACCAGAAGGTCTTACCTCCCTGACTTTCCCTATCAATGAGTCCTTTATGCCGAAAACTATTTATGCCAGCTGGATTCTCTGAATTTGGGCTTGGTATGTCGACTGAAAAAAATGCACAATGTGAGAGTAGCGAGTTAAGTTTTATTTGGGGCAAAATGAGCACATAGCCCGAGAGACAGCTTCTCAGATAATTCTGAGGAACTATTCCGAAGAGATAAGGGGGGAGGTCAGTATATATATGATTTGGATGAAGGCGGATACATTAAGTCACGCATACATTTTTGGCAGAAGATTACTGCTAGTCATAAGGGGCAGAGGTCTCTGTTAACGATTTTAGTGCGTTTCTAGGTATGAGAAGATGCAAGAATTTGGGCTCATAAAATCTTCTCCTGAAAATAACCATCTATAGCCCCATTCTGCCAGTTTTTCCCAGAGCACAGAGTGCCTCATTCCTGATCTCCGCCCTGAAGTCCTTTCAGAGTGTGTTGAAGATCAATGACTGCAGTGCCTAGTGAGTTCATCCTTATAGAGGCAAGATGGCATGTGACAATTTTTCATCCACAGGTACAGTGTTGATGTTCTGTGGATGAGTCAGGATCTCTTGTCCTCACCCAAAATGTCACCATGTTGAATGGTGCTTTGCTCTCTGCTGGCTCTCTTCGTTGGTTTCAGATGAGCGTAGTGTAGCCTTTGGGTCAGAGGACTTATTAAAGAGGAAAAATAAAAAATAAAGCCTCTGTGTATACAGAATGGGTCAGAGCAGTAGACCAAAATTTGAACTATGAGAAAGAGAAATTGGGGAGATAGGGAAAATGGAGTTCAGAATTTTTATTATGACCAGCTTCTCAAAAGCTGGCAAAAAAATTGAAGCTGGGGTAGAGAATGTAAAGAAATTCACAAGTAGTTGCTATTTTAGCTAAGTTGAGGAAAACACATTGAACTTCAAATGAAAATAATGTTCAAAGATGAACATAGGGCCCATTCAAGATGTGGAGGAGTGATGAGCAGGGAAAATACCTGCAAAAAGAGACTAGATGTTATTTGAAAAAGACGTGGGACTCAAATAAAGGCACACACACACTCACACACAGATACAACAAAATATTTTAATGATTTCCCTTTCCTGTGGTCTACTTTAGAATTCACCCACAAGCCATTTGCTTTTGTGGTTATTCAGATTTTGTTTCTCTTCTTACTACCTCCTCCTGTGTATTCCTGATTCCCAGCGTTTGGGCTGAATAAGGGAGAGGAAGTGAAATTCAAATCACTATATTTTATCCATTGGCCTTTTGGCTAAGAGATATGAGGGGTGAAGAGGTGCTTGTGGCTAAATTGCGGTTTGTAGAACGTGTGGGTGCTGTTTGTTTTTGTTTTTAACTACTGTACCCATATTAGCCCAATTTACCACGTAAGTCCCGTTTGGGCAGGAAAGAGAAAGACTCAACAAACATTTGTTGAATGCCTTGCCTCTGCTTTGCTCCTTCTCTTAATCATTCCTCAGCAGAGGCTTAGCAACTTCCCCAAAGAATATCCACGCTAAAGCCTAATTAATCCAGTCCTCAATAATGTGCTAACCATTAGTTGGATAAAAAGTGGTCTAAAGTTTATACCATCAAAAGATTTTATAACATGTTCTTTAATGTCAGCAACAATGTAAAAAAGAGGAAGTCTAAACTACTCAGGAGGATAAGCTATTTTCAAATAGTTCAGCAGGAAATATTTGATACCAATAAGAAACACACTAAATGCAAACGGGATTTCTCAGTGCATTAAAGCAAATCAGCAAAGACCTTAACCTGGGAATGCTGAGGACACTTTCTTAGCCACTAATTCATGTCATTACATATACATATTAGTTATAACAATGCATCCTTTTTGTAATTTTCAATGTTTCAGGTCACTCGCTAACCTGGTCTGCCCTTCAGTCATTGTAAGTCTGAATAAGCGAGGTTTTACTATCATTTACAAAACTGTATAACAAGGCAGGAAGAAGTATGTTTATCTAATATTGGGTATTTCTTTCTCCTTGTTTAATCCCCACCAACATGTATTTGGAAAGGCACCGGCCACACCAGGCTCCCAAAGAGCCCTACACTTTAGGGTTTTGGGGAGAACCCCAAGTTATCAAGGAGAGGTAGACCTCTTGTCTCTACTCTTGGTGGTAAGCATTGTTTCAGAGTCATCTAAAGAAAGATCTGCTTTTTTTTTTTTTCCTGCTTTGCAAACTGGACAGCTGAAAGAGAAGGCAAAGATAAAAAGAAAGACATATAGTATATCCCAGGGGTCTCACATTTTTAGAGCCTCTTCATGTGTGACTCTACCTTCCACTGAGGTCACGTCTGCCTTCTGAAAGGCTTAGCACTTTATATCCCAAATTCAACTCAGTAACTTGTTCAACTTTGACTGAGAGACTTTTTTTTTTTTTTTTTTTTTTTGCGGTACGCGGGCCTCTGACTGTTGTGGCCTCTCCTGTTGCGGAGCACAGGCTCCGGACGCGCAGGCTCAGCGGCCATGGCTCACGGGCCCAGCCGCTCCGCGGCATGTGGGATCTTCCCGGACCGGGGCACGAACCCGTGTCCCCTGCATCGGCAGGCGGACTCTCAACCACTGCGCCACCAGGGAAGCCCTGACTAAGAGACATTTTTAAGAGAAGTCCCATAAAAGCATAAAATTTTAGATATGGCAAAGGCAATTAATATCTACATAAAACTGATACACGTGCCTGATTCAGAGGAGGAAATTGGCCTCTGTGTATTTTCTACTATTAAAAGTAATGTGGTTTAATAAACAGGCTGCAGGCTGTGTTGAGTGTGTCAGCCTGTTCTTGGCTCTTGGAGAGTGGAGAGGTTATGAGAACCTACTAGATTATATTATGTTCATTCCTATCCCTGTGCCTCTGTTCATGCTGATTTCTTTGCCTGGAATTTCCACCCTGTTTCTCATTTAAGGTCCCACTACACGTTCAATTCCTTCGGGAATCCTTCCCACAAATTCTTGCCCACAAGCCTCTCCCCTGTTTCTCTTTCTTAGTATCACTAATTACTATAATGCCTTCTTTAATACTAGATCGTACAGTAAGTTTTGTTTTAGTACATATGGCTCTCTTTTTCCCCCCAATTATTTTTGAAGTGTTTCTAAGGCCAGAATTTTTTTTCCTTCTCTCTAAATCTCTCTCCTCCGGACCTCTCATTCCTGTCTCTCTCTTAATTTTCTGTGCTAGGAAACTAATGATAACAAATATTTCCTACATATGTACTATGTACCAGTAAATGTACTAAGTGATTTACACGCTTTATCACAGAATACATGGAGGATAGTCACCAAATTAAATTGAGTTTAGTTGAGAAAATTTAATATGGTTTATACGTCCTTGGTCAGTGAATCACTTGCTCCAATCTTCAACAGTCCTCTTCCTTTCCTTTCCACTACTCTGGGAAGTAAGTGTCACCTCCAGGGATACTTCACAATCCCACCATCAATATCTCACGGACTGCAGTTAGGGCAGCTCAAAAGAAAATCAAATTCAGTTATTTGAGTACCAAATACATGATAGCAAGATGACCTTCTGACTGGGATGGTCATTAGGTTCTGGACTAAACACCCCTCAGAGAAAACAATAAGAGAGAATGCCAAGTAGGTGCCGATATCCAGTCTATGACATGACAAAGCAGCCACGCACAATTCAGCTCCCCATCCTCCCTTCCCAAGCCATTCTTGTCTTCTTCGTACACCCTCACCTGGTTTCCCCTGACCCTAAGTCCTAAAAGAAGCCTAATTCACTTCCAGATCCTGCTTCCCTCCGTGAAAATAAAGGACGAGACAATAGCTGTATCTAGTTCTTCTTTAAGATGTCACACTGACTTGATTTCCAGCTGAAATGAAAACTGGCCAGATGAGGTGGTTTTAAGGAAATGTTAATTCTTATTTTGACCACCAAATCAGCACAACAGGCCACTGTATATATAAATCCACCCAAAGTCAGTCAGTTAAACAGACAATGCCTAGAGCTATAGATACACTATCTACATGACTCCTTCAAATGAACCTTTGTCCATTTGTTTAGTCTATAGCAGAAAGCCAACTGCCTTACTTCAGTTCAGAGGGAGAATGCTGAGATATTGTACAAACTACATGCAGTTTTCCAAGCTTCAGGAAATTTGAACTGAAACATGGACTAAAAAAGCCCATAGTACATTTATATGTTGAGCTGTTGTTTAAACCCTTTTCATATGTGATGAGCTCATATTCAAAATGTTTTGACTCAACATTCATAAGGGCTTGGCAAGGACTCGTGGGGAGGAGTGCCCTGTCACGGGAAATAGGAGAAAAACAAGGCCGCCTCAGCACATTCCCAGGCCTTCATGGGCCAGGGTTTCTGTTATTAAAAAAAAAAAAAAAAGTCAAATAGAGACTCTCTCCTCTCAATCCAGCAGTAATTCCAAGGTTACAATAAGTCAACAGTCACTATTCCCATGGCTTCCTACTACAGAGTGTCTCAACAAAGTATATACTTAGTATATTAATATATGTTTTAAAGAGTAGAGCAGTTAGACATTAACTAATATCTGTTTTGGTTATGCTAAAGTCACACATGTTTTAAAAAGCCACCATTTCAGAGTGGACCACATGCAAGATACATATTGCCTTAATAAATACATTTAACTTCTGAAAGGGATTCACATTTTCCTAGGACGCACAGTTCTGAGCGAGTTTATAAAGGCCCAGAGTTGTTAGCTCTAAGGGTGATAGGTCTGGTATTCACCAGCATATATGCCCCACAGCTTGGGTCCAGCCACAGATTTACTCTCAGATGCCAACACTTCTTGCAAAAGTCCTTGGAAGGGACTATCAACACAGTTCATGCATAAAGTTTTCACCCTCAAAAAGACTTTCTGTTCTTGTGTTTCAGTTGAACCTGCAGGTAATCCAAGTTAAAGAGCTAAAATGGCTGCAGTGAATGGACCACATGGAACGCCATGCTGAGCGATATAGACGTCATATTTCCATTAATGGGGCACCCAGTAAAGTTCTAAAAGTCTGTTTGAGGCTATTAATCCAGCAAGAGTAGGAAGATGGATTCAAGGGAGTAGACGCTCTGGGGAGAGGTAGGGAGCAGATCAAGGCAGAAGGGATGTTTAGGAAGAACAACTGAGAAGCCCTGATAACTGAGCAGATATAGAGCATAACGAAGAGAGGTGGAAGGACTTCCCTGGTGGCTCAGTGGTTAAGACTTTGCACTCCCAATGCAGGAAGCCCAGGTTCGATCCCTGGCCAGGGAACTAGATCCCACATGCATGCCACAACTAAGAGTTCGCGTGTCACAACTAAGGAGCCCTCAAGCCGCAACTAAGGAGCCCACGAGCCGCAACTAAGGAACCCTCCTGCCGCAACTAAGACCCAGTGCAACCAAATAAATAAGTAAATATTTTTTAAAAAATAAAAAAGAAGAGAGGTGGATGGGATACAGGGATGACATCAAGGTTTCTATCCAGAGAGCTGGGAGTGTGATGCAATCATTGACAGAAACAGCAAACCAGGAGTAGGAGCCAGTTGGCAATGAATTAAGAAGAGGGTTGAACTCAAAGAATCTTAAAGCTGGGACATATCTTAAAGGAGACACCAAGCCCAACTTCCTACTTCCTCTATGTACCGATATTTCAGAGACAAAACTGAGGCCCAGAGTGGAGAGCATGAAGACTCGTTGAAGGTTTCACAGCCAGTTGGCATGAAATACACACTAATACCGACTCTTTGGTCTCTTGGTTCTTTCTGCCCTGTGCTCGTTCAATTGTCCTGTGCAAAAGCTAGAAATCTTTCCATTGCAAGTGATAGAAAACCCAACCCAATTTGACTTGCACAAATAAAGAAATCTATAGGCTCATATAGCTTTAAAGTCCAGAAGCTTCATGTGACACTTGGTTCAGCAACTCAACAATGTCACTAAGTACCTAGTTTCTTTTTGTCTAGTCTCTGCTCAACATCCTGGGTGGTTCCAAGATGAGTGTGAACAGGTCCCTGGGCTGTGGGCTTACTCATTCATATCCAGCAGGAAGGAGAGCAGATATTTGTTCTGGAATTCCAAGTAAAAGTCTTGAGACTTACTCCGATCAGATCTGCTTACTCACATGTCCACCCAGAACCAATCACAATGACCAGGGAGTCAACTATGCTGATCTGGGTCACATGCTTCACCCCTGGAATCAGATTTCATAGAGCCAAATGGATCCCCAAACTGAAATGAGGGCTATAAAGAAGAAAATGATAGAAGATACAGGACCAACCAAAAATGTCTATTACACATTGGTTGTCTAAATCTCTCTCTTTTTCTCCATATCAAGTGTATAGCTTTTGTGTTAGATACAATGACTAAGTGGTTTGCTCAAAGTTTCAAAAATATACAGAAATCAGAATCTCCATACTCACCACAGTATTGAGAAAAGGGAGCAGGGGTTTAACAAATATGTTAAAGGGAAAGAAAAGTAATCAGAGTCATTAGGCTCAAACTCTAGGCAAATGCAGCCAAGTCTTTCCCCTGAGATACATTTTAGGCAGCATTCTCTAAAGCCAAGTAAAGTCTGAGGCGGCTGTGTGCTGGGGCCTTTTCCCCTCACTTCAGTTGTGGGCTGGCTTGTTGATTGGTGACCCTACAATATGAAGCCTCTTGTCACTCTGACATCAGTGATGAGTGGTGTGGCAAGGCTTGGTATACCTTTGATAATTACTTAAAAATGACTCTAAACTACCCAGTTGTTGTTTTTTTTTCCTACACCATTGCCTAAGGAAGTCTTTAGCAACCACTGGTACATGCTTCTGAGAAACATTTGACCACAAGTATCTTAGATTCAAAACACATTAATATGTATGTATTTATGTATTACGTTTGGTTCCCAAGCCCAGCATCATAGAGGTAAGAGGTGCTCTGGTCCCAGGCTTAGACTCCTGATAATGACCCCACGTGGGGAAGAGCATCTTGCAGCTTCTGACACGGGCAGTTCTTACTTGGTGAAGGGTTTCTTTTTCGGGAAGCCAGAGCCACTATTCCGTGGCCTCTGAGGCACCATTCAAGAATGGGAGGTTGATTTTATGGTTGGTTTGCTTTCATTTGTTTTCATCTGGTACCTGGCACCATAGCCATCATTCCATGTTTGTCTTGGCTCCTGACTCCAACCAATTCTTTGGGCACCAGTGGTTTCTGAAGTCTTTCTCATGTCATTTCCCAGTATGGCTCAAACTGCCTTGTGAATTAGCAGAAAGAAGAAATGGCCCCAAGGGACATGATCTTGAAGCCCCATGAGGAGAGACACAGCCACATGATTCCCTGTAAATGAGGTGTGAATGAGGCCATATGTTCAGAAGAGGGAAAGCTAGCATGGGTCTAGTATGATCAACTTCTTTGTATTCCAAGGTGAACATGCAGCTGTTGCAAGAAGGGAATGCTACCATTTACTCTCTGAGTGAATAAAGTTCACTTTTGCAGGAAAGAAGTTCAGTGTGTATTTAGGAATGAACGTGTGTGCATGGATGTGTGGGCACATGCATATTTGCTTAATTTTTTTTTATTGAAGTGTAGTTGATTTGCAATGCTGTGTTAGTTTCTGGTGTACAGCAAAGTGATTCAGATATATAGGTATATACACATATATTGAGTATCTAAAATAATATATATTATTCTTTCCATTATGGTTTATTACAGGATGTTTAATGTAGCTCCCTGTGCTGTACAGTAGGACCTTGTTGTTTATCTATTTTATATATAGTAGTGGGTATCTGCTAATTCCAAACTCCTAATTTATCCCTCCCCCACCTTCCCCTTTGCTAACCATAAGTTTATTTGCTTTAAAATATTAAATATTTAAATTATTAATATTAAATTATTTTAAAATTAAAATAAATTATTAATATTAAGTTAAAATATTTTCTGTTAACTGCTGACAACAGCAATCCCAGAAAACCAGACGCCCTGTTTCTGCCCACTTGGAAATGGCCTGTTTGCCTCCTGGAGCAGGGGCTGAGGTGTTCCATAGGCTCATTTCTGTCCTCACTGGCCTGGCCTCCCCAGTCTCTGAAATCTGCATGTCCTGAGCCTTCCTTCCCAGCTTCATCTTCCCAGCCTCTCTGCTCCTGTCATGCAAAGTTACTCAACGCCCAATAGTGGCTGTTCCCGCCATGTTCTCTTTGTGCGTATGGGCCCCTCTGCACTGCCACTACGCGGCAAAGAAGGGGAAAGGGCTCCACATTTACATCCCCAGCCTTGGGAACCAGACCTTCCCCCCCCTCCCCTGCCTCGCACCAACCCTTGCTGGCCGGCTCGCTGTAGTCCAGCACGTGCCATTTCTCCTCTTGGCCAAATTTCACGACACAGACTCTACACAGTTAGAAATATCAAGAGTAGTGCTTCATCTATTTCAATCCACTTCAAGCTTAGGTTTAAATCTACCAAACCAGCTCTTCTTTTATCTTTTATCTGCTTTATTGTTAAGATCCTTTCCTCTTCGGGGCCTTTGTTAATACTGCTTGATACGGTATAAGAGTCAAGCCTTGTTTATGACAGTCTGATTTACCGAATCTTCTTTTATTTTCTCCTCTGTGAAATAGTGATAATACTGACTCACTGTCTGCTTCCTGGAGCTGTTGTGAGGAGTAAGAGAAATTACATGTGAAATTCCTCACTTGGAAACTGATTCATAACTGGGGCTCAATAAATGTTAATAACACTCCCCCGCCACCACTAACCACATTTACTGTGACTAAAGTAGATTCAGATTGGCAAGTCACACTCTACAACAGTGCTTCTCAAGCCCTGGTGCACCATGCAATCACCTGGGGAGCTTTAAAATTACTTGTGTCTGGGAGCCACTCTCCTGTCCCACCTTTAAATATCTGACGCGTTGGACCTCCTTATTTCTTGGTAGGTAATATTTCTGCTGCCACACCAGACATGTGGTTTTTCTCCCTCTGGCTCCTCCCATTCTTCCCTTTCCACTAAGCTTTGGGGAAGTTTGTTACGCAGCAATAGAAGCATACCTCAGAGATATTGTGGGTTTGGTTCCAGACAGTCACAATCAAATGAATCTCAAGGGGTTTTTGGTTTCCCAGTGCATAGAAAAGTTACGTTTACTTTATACTGTAGTCTATTAAGTATGCAATAGCATTATGTCTAAAACAACATTGTACATGCCTTAATTTATTGCTAAAAAATGATGACCACTGTCTGAGCCTTCAATGAATCATAATCCTTTTGCTGGTGAAGGGTTTGGAATATTACAAGAATTACCAAAATGTGACACAGAGACACGAAGTGAGCAAATGCTGTTGGAAAAATGGCGCCCATAGACTTGCTCAACGCCGGTTGCCAGAAACTTTCTATTCATTAAAAAATGCATCATTTGCAAAGTGCAATAAAATGAGGTGTGCCTGTAGATAGCTAACATACTCCTCTTATCACAGCACGGCACTGCTATGTCCCTCACTTTCAGATAGATTTTCATTTTTGTGTGACTTTTTTCTCAGGAATAAGGTGGTCATTAAATTTACACGACTGGATATATTAGTGGGTCCCTCTATGACTTTGATATATCTCCCTTGTCTGTTAGCTTTATTAAAAATGACTGTCTTCTTTATTAGTAGTTTATTCTCATTGGTGGGCCCATCTTGAGATTCCATCTCTGAAAAAAGGAAAGATTACCTCCCCTCTCTAGGATATTGGATAATTCATCAGTGTGGAACACATCCTGGAGCCCTCCTTCTGTTCACTAACCCCTTCCAACCTCATCATTAAACATGATCACAGAGGCTGATGAGTCCTTTCTGTTCTTGGAACAGGTTCTACTTTTTCAGGGACACCTTGCTGACCCCCAGGTCCCTGTGTTTATTCTCTCCTGCTTGGGCAGAGAGGAACAAATACAAGTCAATACTTTAAAACAGACATGTATATAATATTTTTAAAAATAATACCTACATATTGTAATATACTCTTCTATTCACCTTTCTTTTATAACTATATTTTTATGCATGTATTATTTTGGAGTATTATTATGAACTCATAGCCTTTCACACACTCACCCTGTACCAATTTGCCATAACTGGTTTTATTAGTTGATGTTCACATCTGCACATCTAGGCTAATAGAAATTCCTCAAGCATTCCTCTGATAGTCTTGAAAGATCCTTGTTTTTAGACCACAGCAATGAGATGTTTCAAGCCTGACTGTTTTTCCTGTCCCAAAACTGGAATCAACTAACTTCCAAGAAATTCTGATTGCTTTGAGCATTCATAAAAGAATAGCATTAGAAATGACACTCCAAGCTTCTCGCTGGTGCGTTGTAGAGGGGAGAAGTGCTAGGCCCTTGGCCATTGCTGCTTGGGGCCTGTTCTGTGACAGAGGCAAAGAAGATGTTTTTTAGGGTAGGAATTCATACTGATTTTCCTGATACAATGTGTTATGTTGCTATTCCTTGTTCTAGAAAAATAGAGTGACTATTCCTAGAAAGCCTAAAGGTAGGTCGTTTCCCAGCTGGGCAGTGAGGCGGAGGCCCCCGGAGACACTGGCTCCTCAGGACAAGGTTACACAGCTTTGTCCTCAGGAGAGGAGAGCCGTGGGGCTCACACCTTCCTTGATGGCAGCGCCTGGCCACCTGGTTCCTTCCCAGAGCTGCGTTTCTTTTTATCAGAATTAACGCTTCATCTCCAATTTGCTTCTTTACTCCTCCAAGTTCTTTCTTTGACTCCAAGCAGCCCCACTGCACCACTATACGGTGCCAACTGCCCGGTTTGCTGAAGACTGAGAGGGTTTCCAGGAGGCAGGACTTTCCGTTTTCAAACCAGGATAGTCCGGGGCCAACCAGGATGAGTTGGTCTTCCCATCGCCTGTGGGCAAAGGACCTTATATCACTTCTGTACAGAGTGAGAAAAAGATGCTTCGAACTCTGCTCAGTAGAATCTTAAAGGATGGAATAAAAACATGTTTAGGATTTCCATGTAAGGCAATATTCATGTGAATTTAAGAGTCAGGCTGCAGTATCCCTCAGCACATACAGCCAAAATAATTACATGAAAAACTGGAAGAAGCTGAGCTGGTTAAGCTGGTAAACACACAGCTGTGAACAGTCTTCTTATTCAAAAAGCCCTGGTCTTTGGGCTGCAGAGCCTGGTTTTCCTTCCCAATCTCAGAGGGCCCTATAGAAGGTAGGTGTGAAAAACCAGTGGGACAGAGCAGATTCTCAAGGGGGGAAAGGTGTAGAGAGTAAAGCCTTTGTAAGTCCATACTCTGAAATTGGGCCCCATGTCAGTGGTCAAGAGTTTAAGTGAAGGTATATTCCACTGTACTCTCATGAATATTGGTCTTACAAACAACACTGCGCTCAGAGCCTTGGCCCGCCCAAGAGCTGAGTGTGTTAATTAACTCTGAGCAACTCCCAAGAGGGCCAGAGGACAGCTCCTGGGGCCTTGAATGAAGCACAGATAGCTTGAGTTGGAAGAGCCCCACCCTCTCCCACCCCTGGGATAACCTGGTCCAACCTCCCCTTACAGATGAGTAAACTGAAGCCTAGAGAGGTAAAGAGACTTACCCAAAAGACATAGCTGGACACTGTTAAAGCTGGAATTTAGAATCCAAATTTCTTGACTCTTTCCACTAAATAAATCCCACTGCCCTCCTGCTGCTCCAAATGTGTGTCTCGTCTGTCAGATAATTCCGATAAAGGAACCAAAGAGAGTTTGAATACTGAGAGAGAGCTACTCTTCTGGACTTCTAATCTCTGAAGAACACATTTTACCAAAGGAAGAGAATTGTGAAATCATTTGGTCTATTACATGGGGCTTCAGTAAGATTCAAATAATTTCAGCTGAATTCTTGCTAATCAACAGTACAGCCTTGACCTTAGCAAACACATCAGGCAAATTGAGTGGATTCAGTTACACAGTTATCTCCTCTTTGGTTTCTTTAGGCGTAAATGAAAGGAAATTGCTTCACCACCATTTCTAGTGAGGAAATTCACATCACAGAGAGACAGAAGCTGCCACTCTTTCTAAACACTGCACGTGTTCTCATCTTAGGATCTTCGCTCTTGCTGTCCCTTCTGCTTGTTTATCCCAGAGCTTCAGATAGCTTCCTCCTCATCTTTGGGTCTCAACTCAAATGCTCTTTCTCCAATAAGCCTTCTCTTGTTGCCTCAATTAAAGCAGTTCTGGGGCTTCCCTGGTGGTGCAGTGGTTGAGAATCTGCCTGCCAATGCAGGGGACACAGGTTCAAGCCCTGGTCTGGGAAGATCCCACATGCCGCGGAGCAGCTAGGCCCATGAGCCACAACTACTGAGCCTGCGCGTCTGAGCCTTTGCCCCGCAACAAGGGAGGCCGCGATAGTGAGAGGCCCGCGCACCACGATGAAGAGCGGCCCCCACTTGCCACAACTAGAGAAAGCCCTCGCACAGAAACAAAGACCCAACACAGCCAAAAATAAATAAATAAATAAATAAATAAATAAATTTAAAAAAAAGCAGTTCTATGCTCAGCCCCAGTCACGCATCATCTGTAGTAGGTTGAAAGTGTCCCCCCAGAATTCATGTCTAACCAGAATCTCAGAATGTGACCTTGTTTGGAACAGATGTAATTAAGGTAACTATTGAGATAAGATCATACTAAGATGAGCCTTAAATCCAATGAGTGTATCCTTGTAGGAGACAGAAAAGTACACACAGAGACACAGAGAGAAGGTCATGTAAAGATGGAGGCAGAGACTGGAGTGATGCTGCCACAGACCAAGGAACACCAGGAGCCACCAGGAGCTAGAAGGGGCAAGGAGAGTCTCTCCTAGAGCTTTTTGATAGAGTGTGACCCTGTCGACATCTTGATTTCAGACTTCTGGCCTCCTGAAATATGAGAGAACATCCTATTGTTTCAAGCCACCAAGCTTGTGATAATTTATTACAGCAGTCCTAGGAAACTAATACACCATCATTCTACCACCCACATTATCTTCTCCACAGCCCTTAACCACTCGTGGTTTCTTCACAGCTGTTCCCGTCTTCCATCTCTTTCTTCTTCATAGAGACTCCTGCTTGTTTGGGGTGTTTATCCATCCTGTGTGTTCAGAGAAAATGAGCCCACCCCTGACCTGGGGGCAGAAGAATGACTAGTCTAAATCCAGTATAGTCATTTCACTCCTCTGACCCATGATTGATTTCAACATGGGCGTAAAATAAACCCCTGGACAAGCAGTAAAAGGAAGTCTGTGGTGAGGCCTCTGATTGTCTTAGTCTGCTGGGGCTGCCATAACAAAATACCATGGATCAGGTGGCTTACATAATAGAAATTTATTTTCTCAAGATTCTAACAGCTGAGAATTCCAAGATCAAGGTGCCAGCTGGTTTGGTTCCCAGTGAGGCTTCTCAGCCACCATCTCACTGTGTGCTCACTTGACCTCTTCTCTGTACACATGAAGGGAGACAGAGAAAGCAAGCTCTCTGGTGTTTATTCTTATAAGGGCACTAATCCCATCCTGAGGGCCGCAGCCTCATGACCTCATCTAACCCTAAGTACCTCCCAAAGTTCCCATCTCCAAATACCACCCCCATTAGGGTTAGGGCATCAACATACGAATTTGGTGAGGACATAATTCAATCCATAGCAATGGTCATAAGAGATGCAATGAGGAGAAGCAACCATTCCTGTTTTGGGACATAACTATGTGAAGAGGTGGTACTTGGAGCTACAGGAACCAAACTGGTTCATGAGAGATAACCCCAAGGAGGAAGCCAACATCCTAAGGGTGGCCGTGCAGTGGATGGAAGAGCTAGGTCTTCAGTTACACTGTTGGGTCTATGGATTAACCATCTCTGGAATGGCCCTCTCTGGGTTGTTTCTTGTTTGGGCACGTGTGTGTGTGTGTGTGTGTGTGTGTGTGTGTGTGTGTGTGTGTGAGTGATTATCCTTTAGGCCACTTATAGTTGGATATTTTGTAACTTGAAAGCATCCTAAGTGATTCCTTGGTATCTATAGTTATGGGATATTATCTATTTCATTTCTTTGTGTGTTTCTGTGTTCCACACGTTGGGGTGTAGGCTCCTCAACAGCAGGGTTTATCCGCCTTGCTCCTAGGACTCTCTAGTTTTTAGTCTATGCTTAGCATGTAACAGATGTTCAGAAAATATTTGCTGAATGGTCTTACTTTGACAATTCTTCCTAAATATGTTCCCTTATATTCCACCATCACCTTAGCATATCTTTATTAGCCCACACCTGGACTATTGCTAAAGGCTTCTAACTCATCACCCGCCCAACTTCTTCCCACATAAGAGCATATTAAACTCCTCTATTAGATTAACTTTATTAAAATCTCCAGTGGATATATCTCTTGCCTTTTTGAAAACATTTGGTGGCTCCCCAGTGCCTGCAGAATAAAATCCCAAATCCTTCTATCTTCCTTTAAACCCTCCATGACATCACTCTCATCTACCTGCCAGCCTTAGCTTTGTGGACTGTCTACACTGACCGTCCACTCCTGGCAAACTGATCTTTCTACTGTCCCCAAACTTGGCTTTCACTTTTCCTCATGCATGTCTCTGTCACATCCATTTCTCTGCTAGGGAGCGTCTCCTCCTCGCAATTGAACTTGTCCACATTTTACTCATCCTTCAAAGTATGGTTCCCATCACAAAAATCTCACCTCTTCCATGGAGTCGTTCCTGACATGGCCCCACAGGACGTAATGTCAGAGAGACTCTAGCACCATTATTTGCACACATACTCATGTTGCCCTGGTGTGTGTGTGTGTGTGTGTGTGTGTGTGTGTGCGTCCCCACTGGGATTGTGTGCTCCTGGAGAACAGGAGCCATGTTTCAAAGTTGTTGGTTTTTGTTTTGTTTCGCTTTTTAAATTTATTTATTTATTGTTTTTGGCTGCATTGGATCTTTGTTGCTGTGCGTGGGCTTTCTCTAGTTGCGGCGAGCGGGGGTTACTCTTTGTTGTGGTGCACGGGCTTCTCATTGCGGTGGCTTCTCTTGTTGCAGGACACAGGCTTTAGGTGCGCAGGCTTCAGTAGTTGTGGCACTCGGGCTCAGTAGTCGTGGCACACGGGCTCTAGAGCGCAGGCTCAGTAGTTGTGGTGCACGGGCTTAGTTGCTCCACAGCATGTGGGATCTTCCCGGACCAGGGCTCGAAGCCATGTCCCCTGCATTGGCAGGCAGATTCTTAACCACTGCGCCATGAGGGAAGTCCCTGGTTTGTTTGTTTGTTTTATTTTATTGAAATATAGTTGATTTACAATATCATGTTAGTTTCAGGTGTACAGCACAGTGATTCAGTCATATATACGTGTGTGTGTGTATATATATATATATATATATATATATATTCTTTTTCAGATTCTTTTCCCTTATAGGTTATTACAAAATCAAAGTTTTTGTTTTGTTTGTCTCTTTATTTTAGTTTTGTTGTTAGTGTCGTTTTCCAGTTTATCCTTCCAGGGCCTTGAATGATACATAGAATAAGTGACAATATGTGAAATAAGTGACAGATTGCCTGTGTTACACAAATAGACGCACAGCATGCTTCTCTGCTGGCTCTGACCCTAAAGCCTCCCCAAGCCCCCCTGGGAGTCTCCCCTGGAACTTAGGTGTGTTCTTACACAAGTCCTCTCAGCCACCACCCACTGGAATGCAGTCTTCATGTGGCTTCTTGGACAACATTACCAAATGGATTCAGAGGTAGAGAAAAGGGCAGAAGGTGGGTCCAGGTAGGACTGAGATAATTTGAGAAGACTCAGGAGATACCTCTTTGGGACTCCCAGAAACAACTGGGGAAACATTTGGATTGTCCCACACAATCAAGTGAGGAGAGTCAGAAGAATATGCTTGCTTACTTTGGGGTCCCCACTACTGCCACCCTCACTCCAGGACTTGCTTCCTGCTGTTGGCTGCCTGGAGTCACAGGGAACCCAAACCATATGTCACTGACCTACCTCTGCAGACAGAGAGCATACACCTTCTACACACACACAAACACCTAGATCATTCTCTGAATCAATAATCCTAAGCAGGGCTTAGGTCCTCCCAAAGTCTCAGAGATTTTGCATAACCACGAATTCAGTTCTGTGAGCTGCACCTCTGCCCCAGGACTCAGATGAAGCCAACAAGTGCTGACTCAGAATGAAATCTAGCCCAGACGCCTTAGTGTCCTGCATTCTTCTGCCCGTCCCTTAGAAGTTATCTTCTTTACCCCCAAACAACCTCCCTCCTTGCCCCAAACACCCTACATTCTCTCACCTTTGCATGCTCACAGGCCCTTTAGATTCCACAATCAGTCATTTCAATAGAAGACTTATTTTTCACTTTGAAACTTTAAAACTTGAAACCCAGGGATCAAATGTTTACCCACTGTCAGGTTGAATCTGTTCACTGCGAGATGCTGCACCACTGAATTTTGCCCGTGCAACCATCTGGTTGAAGTACAAGTGAATGTGAACGTTCTATCTAAAATACTTCTTCAGGGCTTCCCTGGTGGTGCAGTGGTTAAGAATCCGCCTGCCAGTATAGGAAACAGGGGTTTGAGCCCTCGTCCGGGAAGATCCCACATGCCGCGGAGCATCTAAGCCCATGCGCCACAACTACTGAGCCTGTGCTCTAGAGCCCGCGAGCCACAACTACTGAGCCCATGTGCCACAACTACTGAAGCCTGGGCACTTAGAGCCCGTGCTCTGTAACAAGAGAAGCCACCACAATGAGAAGCCTGCTCACCGCAACGAAGAGTAGCCCCCGCTCACCGCAACTAGAGAAAAGCCACGCGCAGCAACAAAGACCCAATGCAGCCAAATAAATAAATAATTTTTAAGTGGGTAGGTTTAAAAAAAATAAAAAATAAAATAAAATAAAATACTTCTTCATGAAATACTCAAGTCATCAAATAATTGAAAGCCTAGACTGCTGATCAGGTTGTAAAACTGTGAAATTCTCTCAGTTGTCAGAAGTGGTTTGAAATTAAACTGAAAAACGTCTTATGGTCTCTAAAGAACAGATGTTAATTGTGGGAAGAGCTACAGAGAAAATGATGTCCTCCTGTAAGGTGCCAGCATTCTTCCTTAGAGTTCTTCCAAGGTCAGAGGGCTGATCACCTCTTTGCTGCCGTCCATGGTCCCCGTGTGGCTGTGAAGAGCTCGTTCACCACCGAGTTTATTTCCAAATAGTAGTTTACCATAACATACATAATTTTATTTTCTGAAAAAATACTTCAACCTTGTATGTTGACCCAAGCTAACTATAAACATACCAAAGAAAAAGGTCCCATATAATTTGGCCATTTATGGACATAGTACCTGGGGGGTAACTTTAAATTCTCTGTGTCATAAATTAAGAAATTTCTCTATAAGAGCTCTTGTTGAATTACAGCTGACAACAGTATGAGTAGCACAGTCACGCCACTGAATTCTTTCCAGCTCCAGCTCCGTAATTCACCCACTCCCACATGTCCTCTCTTCTTGAACTTAGAAATTTTTTCTTAATAAGTGTCACTTATGTGATCCTAATGGGAGATATAAGAGGGGAAAATTTCAATAGCTATTCCAAGACTTACAACATTGTAGGGAACAAATGCTGGATTTAAAGACTAAAAATATAGGATTGAGTGCAGCTTCCACCAGATACTGGGTGTGTTACCCTGGGAAAGTCACTTGCCTTCTTTGAGCTTCAGTTTTCTCATCTGTTAATTGTTCATAGGTTCAGTCATTCGCAATCATTTTTATTATCTTCTCAAGTCCCCTTTAGCTATTGTGATAGAGAGAGAGATGACTGGATAGATAGATAGATAGATAATGGTTGGGAGAGATGGGAAGGTAGATGGAGGGATAGAAAGCATTACGAGCTGAATTGTGTCCCCTCAAAATTCATATGTTGGAGTCTTAACCCCAGTACCTTAGACTATGACTGCATTTGGAGACAGGATCTTTAAAGAGGTAATTAGCTTACAATGAGGTCCTTCGGGCGAGCCCGAAGAGGTTGAGACACAGATACACACAGAGAGAAAGCGGCCACTTACAAGCCAAGGAGAGAGTCCTGAGAAGAAATCAACCTTGATCTCAGACTTCTGGCCTCCATAACTGTGAGAAAATAAGTTTCTGTTGTTTAGGCCACTTGGTCTATGGTAATTTGCTATGGCAGCCCTAGCAAACTAGGATAGATTGATGATGATGATAGATGACAGATAGATAGGTAAGTAGGTAGATACGTAGATACATAGATAGATAGATAGATAATCTGGACCAGATAGAACAATCGTAATTAAGACTCTGGTGTTCAAAGTGAGCAAACCCAAGTAAGGAGCATCCCTTCTTGTAATGCTGTTCTGACAGAGTCAATAGTCTCTGTGTGGATGTGCGATAAATTACAAAGACTTGGGTTGCGTTTTCAAAATGTATAGAGCTAGAGAGTCAGAGGAGAACTCCAAATCCACATTTTTTTTAATCCATCAACTGCTTCCAAAGGCGCGTGGGGGAATTATGAAGACAGACGGCTCCAAAATGATGTAAATTCCTTGCTGCCAACTGGACCTAGGGCCTGAGCCCTAGCCGTGCTGATGTGGGCCAGACATGTAAACAGGGAGGACTTCTGTTGCCCAGAAGGCTTGAACAGCCCAGATCAACAGCAGCATAGTAGCCCACTTGGCCTCTTCCCCATGGTTCACACTCTCACCTTGGCGGGGGTGGGGCAGTGCGCTATGGTCTTAACAACTTGGAAAAGGAAGGAACGATGAACCCAGGAAACGAGAGGAAAGAGAGCTCTTCTCCCTGAGGCTGACAGCAGCTGCTCCAAATCATCATTCCCTGTGCCCTATCCTATTCCTGCCTGGCCTTCCCAGAACAAGACGCTCCCCCATGTGAGGCAGCTCCGTGCCCTTTGTACTGCTCCAGAGGCCTGGGGGGTAGGACTCCAAGTGGGAGGAAAACGATGCAAGAAAGAAAAACCAAAGAGTCAACAACATAAATACATAAGCGCCTTTAAACTCCCCTAAAATCTCAATTGTATCCTGTCCCTGGATGTGGGTCACACGCCAATTTCCCAACAATGGAGTTGTGATGGGGGGATGGGGAACAGAGAAAGTACTCTGGAAAAAGCACTTTAGGAATGCAAATAAGAAGGCACAGGGCTTCCCTGGTGGCGCAGTGGTTGAGAGTCCGCCTGCCGATGCAGGGAACGCGGGTTCGTGCCCCGGTCCAGGAGGATCCCACATGCCGCGGAGCGGCTGGGCCCGTGAGTCATGGCCGCTGAGCCTGCGCGTCCGGAGCCTGTGCTCCGCAACGGGAGAGGCCGCAACAGGGAGAGGCCCGCATATCGCAGAAAAGAGTATGATAATAAGGTATAGGACCTCAGAGCCTGGCGCTAACTCGTACTCTTACCTCTCTTCTGGTATCTTATTGTCCTGTCCATTCTTTGTATCATTCTTTCTGTGTTGCCTTAAGTTGGCACCCTCAGTCCATTTTTGCCATTTGAAGTCCTCTGGGAATAAGGCGAGGCTTCATTCACTAGTGATTGTCAACAGCTCCCAGCCCAACACCTACTCATAGAACAAGCAGGTTAAATGTTTGTGGAAGGAAAGAAGGAAGAAAGGAAAAAAAGAGGAAGAGAACTTCTGGCTTTCTTCTGGAGACTTCTTATTATACTTATTCAAGGAAGAATTAAGTTTCAGTTATTATTGGTCATACATTTTGAACTCTTCACCTCACAACTGCCATATGTTTATACTGTGGACCAATCCAACTGAAACAAACTTACATTTTAAACGTGTCATTTTTCAGAGCAAAGAATAAATCAGCAAGGGGCTCTCAGAAACAGACCATACTACTGCATCACCAAGAGTGATTATTTCAGCAGCAGGCCCTAGGGTCTCTGACATTGTATGTCCTTAATTTATTGGAGGGGCTTTCCCAAGTGTTATTTTCGTAAACAGTCAGATTAATATAGGGGCTTTTTCTTGCATTCATTTGGAAAAATCTTATCCTGATGTAAAACATTCAAGCTCCACTGCCTACAAAGAAGCTAAAATCTTTCTTCTGAGTTGTTGCCCCCGAGACTTCAGTCTCATCTTATCTGAAGCATAAAATGCAGGCTTAATTTTGTTTTGTTTTCCTTAAAATGTAGAAAGCACTTCAGGTCAAAGAACTGGAGAGAATGTGAATGCTGACTCTATATTATGCTTTTAGTTATTTTTGGTTTCCTTCTGTCCCTACTTTACTGTGGACTTTTTCCCCATTCATCCCCTTACCCCCTGGGTATCGTTCTGACCTTGAAGGAGCAGCTTCTTAACCTACCTACAGCCATGAGAGGCCCACCAGATCCTCACTACCGTGGAATTCCTTCAGGAGTCAAGATTTCCCAATCACAAGTCCGAGGGGCCTTCCTGGGTAACTTGGGCTCCATGCTGCCTCCTCAGAGGCCCCATGAACCAACCAAGATGGCTGGTTGTCAGTGTCACCTTTTTCCTTTTCCAGCCAACTATCTTTGAAAGAAAGGAAAAAAAAAAAAAAAGGCCTCTTTGAACGCACCCATTTCTTTCCCAAATAATTCTGTTTAATGGATTCCCTATTAGGCCAAATCCAATGCGCTGAAATTTCTGCCACGCGTGTCATCCTGCACAAAAGGGGTTTGAAAATAGCCAGAAGCTAGTTCGAGGAGAGAACATGTGAAGGGACTCGACGAGGAGTTTCCCATCCATGGTTGGAGGTCCACCACTGCCTCGCTGTGTGCAGATTTGGGCTGAGCTATGATCACATTGTTCACGTAAAGAAAAAGCAACTGTTCTCCCCTAGCGCCCCTTCCCTGCTCCGAATGGCTGCGATCAACAGCCCCAAGACCCTAATTGCCACAGCCTATTAGAAATAATGAGACTTACATGGCAGAAGCCAAAGGTAAAAGCGACATCTCACAACACAAAAGGTTAATATCAACATATACTGCTAGTGAGTGCAAAGGGCACATCAACTGGTGACTCATTACTGGGGGTTGACCCAGGGGGAATGTGTCATTCAGCAGAGAGGCTTTCTCAGGATGTGGCAGCAAAAGTTACAAAAGATAAGGACTTGCCTGTGGAACACGCTCAACTAATGAGAGCTGAAAATTGTTTGAAATATCCCAGTGACCTCACAGATGGGGGATGCTGATTAAGGTGGCTACAGGAGGCTCCTTTCTTGTCTGACAGCCCATTGAGAAGCTTTGGTGAGATGTGACTAACAGGCCGTGAAGGTGTCTCCATCTTCTCCGACATGGTCCACGCTTTGGGAAAAACAAACACGAAAAATAAGTCCAAATTGACACGCATGTTTGAGTTTAGTTTCCAGAGACATGTTTTGGGAAAAGAGCACTGGTGGGGCCGTCAGCTAGGATTTCTTTATGGCCAAGGGGTTTTGTGACTCCTTGCGTGACTAATCGCATGACTGCGCTGGGGGTGAGCCAACGGCAAATTTAGGTCTTGAACACTCGACAAAACAACCCCACTGTTCTGTGGGTGAGAGTCTGTGGAGCTTCATGAGTAATTAAATGAAAGTCTCACAAGGGTCTACACCTTAATCATCCTCAATGCTGATATGCGGCACAAAGGGAGGATTTTTTGCCACATCAGAACGCTTCCATGGCACAATGGAGAAATGGAATCAGATTTTTGTTTGCTTTGTCCAACATTTTCTGAGACAGAGACATTTCACAGAAGAAACCCTGAAGTTCTCTGGGTCTTCATTTAGTGCCTGGGACTTTGAAAAGAGACCACTTTTATGGATGCCCTGCCCCCATCTCCTGATGAGGACGCATCTCAGACTGTTCATCTCAGCTTTTTCTCCAGCAAAACCAGAAGTAATACCTGCTCATTCGCCACCTCATTTAAAATGATAAGAATCACTCATGTCTTGCAAAAATAGTCACATCATCTCATAAATAGAACTTATCACTGCGTTAAAGAAGATTATACAAGGGTTTTTTTTTTGTTTTTGGGGTTTTTTTTTTTTGCTGTACGCGGGCCTCTCACTGTTGTGGCCTCTCCCGTTGCGGAGCACAGGCTCCGGACGCGCAGGCTCCGCGGCCATGGCCCACGGGCCCAGCCACTCCGCGGCATGTGGGATCCTCCCGGACCGGGGCACGAATTCGTGTCCCCTGCATCGGTAGGCGGACTCCCAACCACTGCGCCACCAGGGAAGCTCCTATACAAGGGTTTTTATAATAACATTTAGGAAAAAAATTCTCAAGCTTTCCTAACTAGTTGTACTAGTTATCAATTGCCTCATAACAAATTATCACAAAGCACAGTGGCTCAAACAACAATTAACTTTTATTATCCCACATAGTCTCTGTGGGCAGCCTCATGAGGTTGCAGTCAAGGTGACGACCAGGGCTGTGATATCATGCGGAGGCTTGTCTGGGGCTGGAGGATTCACTTTCAAGCTGGCTCACTCACATGTCTGGCAAATTAGTGCCTGCTGTATTACAGAGGCCACAGTTCCTTGCCGCTCAGCCTCTCCGTAGAGCTGAGTGAGTGTCTTCAGGACATGGCAGCTAGCTTCCCCCAGAGCAATAATCCAAGAGAGAGAAAGATGGAACTTCCATGTCGTAGCCTCAGAAGTCATGTACCATCATATCCACAATATCCTAGTGATTACACAGGGCAGCCCAATTCGATGTGGGAGGGGACTACCTATGGGTGTGACTCTCGGGAGGCAAGAATCTTTGGGTACTATCTTGCCTCGATAGTTAAAATATTAAAAGTATACCAGCCTGGGGCTTCCCTGGTAGCGCAGTGGTTGAGAATCTGCCTTCCAATGCAGGGAACAAGGGTTCAAGCCCTGGTCCGGGAAGATCCCACATGCCACAGAGCAACTAAGCCCGTGCACCACAACTACTGAGCCTGAGCTCTAGATCCCGTGAGCCACAACTACTGAGCCTGCGTGCCTAGAGCCCACGCTCCGCAACAAGAGAAGCCACCACAATGAGAAGCCCGGGCACCGCAACGAAGAGTAGCCCCCGCTTGCCGCAACTAGACAAAGACTGCTCGCAGCAACGAAGACCCAACACAGCCAAAAATAAATAAATAAATAAATTTATTTTTTAAAAAATGATATGAACTGACTCCTCACCAAAGAATAGATGTAAATAGCCAATAAATACATGAAAAGATGTTCAATATCGTTAGTCATCAGTTGTGACATATGTATAACAATGCAAATTAAAACCACAGTGTGATACCACTACACACCCATTAGTTTGACTAAGATTAAAAAGACTGAACGTATCACCAAATGAATGAATATGAAATGAGTGAATATGTTAAGGAATTGAAACTCTTATACCCTGATGATAGGAATATAAAATGATATGAGCACTGCCAAAACAATTCGGCATCTTCTTAAAAGTTGAATATACACCTATCATGTGACAAAGCCATTTCACTCCTAGGTATTTAACCAAAAGAAATAAAAACATATATTTACACAAAGATTACGCATGAATGTTCTTAGCAGGTTTATTTGTAAAAGCGAAAAATTGGAAACAATCCAAATATCTATCAACAGGTTAACGGGTTAGTAAATTATAGTCTATCCATACAGTGGAGTACTACTCCTCAATTAAAGGGATGAATTAGCAATACATACAACAACATGGCTGGATCTCAAAATCACTATGCTGAATAAAAGAAACTAGGCAAAAATAGACACCTGGGCTCAAGTCCCAACTCCACTTGGCTATGCAACATTGAGCAAGTGACTTAATACCTACCTGCTTAATTTTCTCACCCATTAAATAGGAATAAGAATAACTGCTACCACTTACTGAGTTCTTACTATGTTTCAAGGTCTTTACTTTCAATATCTCATTTAATCCTCTAAACTCCATCATATTTGAGATAATGCACGTTTAGTACTTACCATTTTATGCAATAAATTGTAGTCATTATTATTACTTTCTTACTAATTTCTTATTAATAATAAATGAATGATAAATAATAATAAATGTTGATATATGTTTAACACAATAGATTAGTTTTTTCTGTTTTTGAATGTAAATGGAATCATATTTATGTATTTTGTGACTGCCTTTTTTCATTCATTATGTGAAAGACCCAGTGGAATGCCCTGTAGAGAGATAAAAAGATGAATAAGACAGAGTCCCTATCCTCCAGGATCTTATAATCTAGAATTGGAAACAAAACATACACAGATAACTATAGCACAAGATAGCAATAACTAGAAGCAAATATGGTATTATAAGAGAGGGTCGTGGAAAAATCTCATAGAGAAAATAGTGCTTAAGCTGAGCCTAGAAGGATGGTGGCATCTCACCAGGAAAAGCTGCTGGAGATAAAGAAGCTCTGGATATAATAGCACAGAGAAAGCAAGCAGGAGCGTTGAGAACAACAGCAAATACTGCATCATTAGTGGAGCACAGGTTGTGTGAAAGCACGTGTGAGCAAGGAAGGTCAGATCCTGGAAGGTCTTGGATAGCAGGCAAGGAGTTTGGACTTCATTCTGAATACATTAGGGTACTTTGGTGTGTCTTGAGCCAAGGAGTGATATCGTGTTGTGTGTAAGCAGGATTACTATGGCAGCGATATGGCCAAAGGAGAGCTGAGAGGTGGGAAGAGTGACTTAGAAGCTTTTGTGATGAGCTAAGTGGGGCCTGAACAGAGATGGTGGCTGAAAGAATGACAGGTCTGTAAGAACTGATTTTAAGGTAGCATCAAATTAATATAGTGACTAATTAAATTGGACCAGAGGAGAGAAACAAATCAAAGGGACTCCAAAATGGCAAACTTGCTGGACTGGAAAAATGGAAAGACCATTATTAGAAATACAGAAGTCAAGAATAAAAGGACATTTGAACAGGATAAAAGGAGTGATAACAAGAAAGGGGGAAAATGAATATTTGGATTACATTAAAATTAACAGTTCTGGGCTTCCCTGGTGGCGCAGCGGTTGAGAGTCTGCCTGCCGATGCAGAGAACACGGGTTCGTGCCCCGGTCCAGGAAGATCCCACATGCCGCGGAGCGGCTGGGCCCGTGAGCCATGGCCACTGAGCCTGTGCGTCCGTAGCCTGTGCTCCGCAATGGGAGAGGCCACAACAGTGAGAGGCCCGCGTACAGCAAAAAAAAAAAAAAAAATTAACAGTTCTGTTCATCCAAAAAACACCATTAAGAGAATGGAAAACAAACCACAGAGTGGTTGAAATATCTAACAAAGGAATCATCTCCAGGTTATATAAAGAACTGGTACAAATCAATATGAAAAAAACAAACAACCCAATAGAAAAATGGAGAGAAAGACATGAATAGGTACTTCACAGGATGCTTTGCAAATGGGCAGTAAACATATGAAAAGTTGCTTAATTTCATTAGTCACTGGGGAGATGATATAAATTAAAGCCTTAATGAGATAACATTGCACACCTACCAGAAATAACTAAAATTAAAAAAAAAAAACAGCCAATACCAAATATTGGCAAAAGTGTGGACCAATTGGATTTTCATACATTGCTGGTAGAAAGGTCAATTGGTATTGGTATAGCCACTTTGGAAAACTGTTCAGCAATATCTACTAAAAATGAACACGTATCCAGAGACCCAGCAATTCCATTCCTAAGCAGAACAGAAGAGAAAAGCATATGTCCACCAAAAAAACTTACAAGAATGTTTAAAGCAGCATTATTCATATAACAGCCTGAAACTGGAAACTACCCAAATGCCTTTTAACAACAGAATGGATTTTAAGAAGTACGGTATATTTGCATAATGGAATATTATTTATTAATGAGAATGAATAAACTATCTCTACATGTAACAACTTGGAATGATATTATAAAGATGATGCTGAATGAAAAAAGACGGTCACAAAATACATAAATATGATTCCATTTAAGTTCAAAAACAGAAAAAACTAATCTGTTGTGTTAAAAATCAGGATAGTCGTTATTTGGGGGTGTTTATTTGGGGTAGTGACTAGAAGCGGGCAGGAGGGGCATATCTGGGGGTGCTGGTAATGTTCTGTTTCCTGATCTTGGTGCTGGTTACAGTGGTGTGTTCCCTCTGTGAAAATTCCTTGAATGTGAATAAACTTCTGTTATACATTAATAAAAAATGTATTCCTACAAAAAGCAAGTTTGGGGGTTAGATGATGCAGTCAGAATTAGAAATGATAAATTTTGCAGAAATACAGATATTAAACAAGGAGGAAATGTGGATCTATGTTAGGAGTTGACAGGATGTTACTGGAGATAAATGCATTTGTCACTCATTACAATAGTCATAGATAATGATAAAGAGAAAGGAGAGAGAAAACTAAAGAAAGAATCTTGGGGAATGTTTACCCATAGGTGTTGGAAAAAGAAAAATAGAGAAGAAAACAGATAGAAAAGGATAAAGAAATGAATGCACTTAAGCCAACCCAGAAGAATGCTTCATAGAGAGAAGAGGGGCAGCTGATCAGCAACTGCAGATGCAGGACAGGGAATTCCCTGGCGGTCCAGGGGTTAGGACTTGGTGCTTTCACTGCTGTGGGCCCAGGTTCGATCCCTGGTCAGGGAACTAAGATCCCACAAGCCACGTGGTACGGCCAAAAAAATTTTTTTAATAAAATAAAATTTTTTAAAAAATGCAGCACAGTGGTTAAGAGCATGGGCTTTGGAGTCAGAGTTTCTGGGTTCAAATCCTCCATTTCCTTGTCTGTAAAATGGGGCTACAAATGGACATTACCTCATTGGGTTAATGCATCTGAACAGTGGCTAACGGCCAGTGATCCGGAGAGCTCCAGGAGGATGAGAAAAGTGTGAGAAAAGGCTGTTTGATTTAGTAGTTAGGACTTGAGATGTTAGCAGAGTAATGGCAGGGGGAGGGCAGAAGATTCCAAAGTATGGTGAGAAAATAGATTTCAGAAAGAGTGAACCAGTGATGAGCAACCAGTGCCCAAAAGGCCACAAGTGGATCCTCCAGCTTTCTAGCGCAACACTACTGTCAGCCTCTCCAGTTCCCAAGTGTTCATTCACTCACATTCCAGCCAGGAGGGTGGAGGCCAGAGGTTGGCCAGGTTTCCCATTAGGCAGAGACCTCCAGGCATGTGGCTCAGAAAATATCATTGGTTTTCTCAGTTGCCTGGAAGTTTGAAAGCAGCCATAACTATCCTACAGAAATGATGCTTGGGAAGAGTTCCTGTTTCTCAGTTTAAGAAGCCTCCCCAACAAAACCCACCCAGGAAGGAGAGAAGAGCCCTAGACGATTGTCCACAAAACACCAACTCAGCGGTTCCATCTCAAGTTTCTTTTCCAGTGGGCCACTGATTGGCTGCCCAAGGGATAAAATGCATATGATTTGGCAAAAGACACAAACCCACTTCTGAAAAATAAAGACAAAAAAAACAACCTTAAAAGCAGCCAGAGAAAACTGACATTTTATCTATAGGGAAGAAATAATTAGGATGACAGCACACATTTCTCTCTTCAAAAATCATGGAGGCCAAAAGAAAGTGTTACAATATATTTCAAGTGTAGAAAGAAAAGAATTGTCAACACAGAATCCTATGGATTCTGAAGATGTCTTTCAGGAATGAAGGGAAAAATAAGACACTCTCAGATGAAGGAAAACAGAATTTGTTGCTCAAAGACCTATACTAATGGATAGATAAAGGAAGTCTTCTTAACAAAAGGGAGATGGGGAAAAAAAGGAAACTTGGAACATCAGGAAGGCAGGAAGAACTCAGTAAGTAAAAATGTGGGTAAATATAATAGATTTTCCTTCTTTTGAGTTTTCTAAATTGTTTGATATTTGGAGAAAAATTATAACACTGTCTGATGAAGTTCTAGATGTACATACAGAAAATATTTAAGGTAATTATATTATAAGAGGGTAAAGGGACATAAATGGAAGTAAAGTTTCAATACTTCACTCAAACTGGTAGCCTGTGATGCGTTATATATACATAATGGAACACCTAGAACAAGGCACTTTAAAAGAGAGATACTTTAAAATACTACATATAGGGCTTCCCTGGTGGCGCAGTGGTTGAGGGTCCGCCTGCCGATGCAGGGGACGCGGGTTCGTGCCCCGGTCCGGGAGGATCCCACATGCCGCGGAGCGGCTGGGCCCGTGAGCCATGGCCGCTGGGCCTGCGCGTCTGGAGCCTGTGCTCCGCAATGGGAGAGGCCACAACAGTGAGAGGCCCGCGTACCACAAGAAACAAAAACAACAACAAAAAAATACTACATATAAATCAATATAGAATTCTTTAAAATATTCAAGCATTTCAAAATGCAAGAAAATGAAAACAAAGACATGAAAAACAGAGAGAATAAGCAGAAAACAAAATGGCACATTTAAGCCCTAAAACATCAATAATTCCATGAAATGTAAATGGTTTAAATACACCGATTAAAAGAGATTGGCAGAGTAGATTAAAAAACATGACCCAACTGTAATCTGTCTACAAGAAACTCACTTCAAACATCCTATAGACAGGTTGAAAGTAAGTCACACATGGGGTGTCACTACACGCCTATCAGAATAGCTAACATAAAAAACAGCAATGACGCCAAACGCTGGCAAGCACGTGGAGAAGCTAGATGACTCACACTCGTGGGAACGTAAAATGGTACAGCCACTCTGGAAGACAACTGGACGGTTTCTAAGAAACTAAACACTTAGTTTTCTTGTAAAACTAATCTATCATAAACCTCAGCAATCGCACTCTTGGGCGTTTATCCCAAAGAAATGGAGGCTTATGTTCACACAAAGGCCTGTATACAAGTGTTTATAGTAGCTTTATTCATAATAGCCCCAAACTGGAAACAACTCAGATATCCTTCAATGGATGACTGCTTTAAAAGACAACAACAGTGACAGGGCGAGAGAGAGTCATGGACATATACACACTAACAAATGTAGTAAGGTAGATAGCTAGTGGGAAGCAGCCGCATGGCACAGGGAGATCAGCTCGGTGCTTTGTGACAGCCTGGAGGGGTGGGATAGGGAGGGTGGGAGGGAGGGAGACGCAAGAGGGAAGACATTTGGGAACATATGTTTATGTATGACTGATTCACTTTGTTATAAAGCAGAAACTAACACACCATTGTAAAGCAATTATACCCCAATAAAGATGTTGAAAAAAATAAATAAAATAAAATACAACCACTCAATGGAAAAAACAACAACAACAACAACAACTGTGGTACATCCATATGATGGAATACTACTCAGAAATAAAGAAAGAATAGACTACTGATACCCACAACAACCTGGATGAATCTCCAGAGAATCATGTTGAGTGGAAAAAGCCAATCCCTAAAAGTTACATACTGTGTGATTCCATTTATACACCATTCTGAAACTACAAAATTACAGAAACGGTGAACAAATTAGTGGTTGCCTGGGACTAAGGAGGGGGTGAGGGTGAGAGGGAAGTGTGTGTGGCTATAAAGGGGCAACATGAGGGATCCTCATGGTGATGGAAATGTTCTGCATCTTGACAGTCTCACTGTCAGTGTCCTGGTAATAGGATTGCATTATAGTTTTCAAGATGTTACCTTTGGGAGAAACTGAGGAAAGGGCACATGGGATCTCTCAGTATTATTTCTTACAAGTGCATGTGAATCAATAATTGTCTTAAAAAGCATTTCTTACGTCACACTCTTTTTTGTAACAAACACTTGATACTGAGGATAACATATCCAAACCTTCAAGAATCCCCAAATATCAGAAAATGGATGTGCACCTACAGGCCTGCTCCCATATCACACTTCCTCTGGAATCACAGGTCCGCTGGAACATCTTCAGTTCACCTCACTACATTTTCAGCTTTTGCTGGAGTTTTACCCTTCTCTTTATGTTTATTTCCACAGAGCCATCCTTATTTCCCAGCGTCACTGCACCCAAGGATGAATCAAGAGCCATGGATCTGCTTCAGGGGGCGGCAGATGCCAGGTCTTGGGATGCTCAAATCTTGGCAGAAAAATTCCAAATTGCTGCAAGCATTAGTGAGGACCATAGTGCCAAATCTGGAGATGTCTAGGGCATGCCACGCCATTTTCTTTTTTCTGCATGAAAAAGAGGGGTCATTAATATCTATTCAGAAGTGCCAAAAACACATATGATGGCAGAAAGCAATTATTCAAAAGTGAAGATAATGAAGGCCTTCTGTTTATGGCATGATTCTCTCAACCTGAAGTTTGAATATTTCAAGGTAGTGCTACATCCTAGACCTTCATCTCACACCATTCAACCTGCAAGTTAAACGTTAATCACACCCCGCTGAAAACATTTATGTAAGGTGTTGTCTTAGTCAGCTCGGGCTGCTAGAACAAAAATACCATAGACTTGCCATCTTATCCACAAGAGAAACTTATTTCTCACAGTTCTAGAGACTGGAATTCCAAGATCACGGTGCCAGCATGGTTTGGTTCCAGTGAGAGCCCATTTCCTGGGTTATAAACAGCTGTCTTCTCACTGTAGCTTCACATGGTAGAAGAGGCTAGAGAACTCTCTGGGGTCTCTTTTATAAGGGCACTAATCTCAGCCGCTTTCTAGATATTTATTTTTATACGAGAAAAACCAGGATCTGTGCCTTGCTGCTGTCAGAACCTCACCATAGCATCCAGAGGGGTGATACTTGCTGGTGGCAATAGGGAAAAAACTGAATGGTTCTCCCCCCTGACTCACACTGACTGGGGGTGGGGTTCTCAGCAGGAGCAGGCTCAGGAAGACTGCTTAGCGGGCACCCGGGGCAGCTGTTCATGGGGCCCCATGGCTGTTTCTGAAGGCCCTCTGAGCGCCTCCCCAGCTGAAGTCCCAGCTGGACGCCAGAGCTGTTTTTTTAACCCTAACAAGATCTGTCATTAAACGATACCGGAGCCTGACTTTGCCTCTTTCCCTCCGGGCCTTGCTAGTGGAGGTCAAAGGTCACATCATCCTTCCACACAGGCTCCTGGGAATCCGGCTTTTGTTTGCCAGACCTTATAGTGATGATGAGCCAGCATCTTGGTCCTTGGAAGACACACAAGAAACCAGCGAACCATGGTCTTTAACGAATGGGGCCCCTCCGAAGCCAGCCGGTAACAACCACTTATGATATTTACAGCTTTCTGTCCGTGCAGATTAAACATAGGGAACGAGAAATGGAACTCTTTTGTCTGGTAAACTTACGTCATTCCTTGTTAAGACAAATCGCGAACAAACCTAGATTTTGTTGGGAAACAACGTTTGCTTCTAAAGGCAGTCTTGGATGACGATGGGAGTGTTTCTGGGGACGAGGACATCCTGTACAATATTATTCTTAAGTGACAGTGTTTTTTGATAATTTCATAAACGCTTCAGCTGTATTGTTTTCTAGCAACAGACTATATTTTGGCCAAGAGCAATATTTCTCACTCGTTCATTGGCAATTATTGTTGAAACAGATACCTTTTGGGTGCATTCCTCAGCAGAGAAACAACACCAGAGCAACAAGAGCTTGGCAGCCTGAGTTATCACTTTTTGTTTGAATTATGGACATTTTTCTAAAGATAAATCAGCACTTTGGGTGCTGAGGTCGAGGAAAGTGTTCAGTTTACTGTCTTTGCAATCTGAGAACCACGGAGTTAAGGGCAATGGATTTTGGCAGAGAAACTTTGCTTTTTTTTCAAAGAAGGCATATGTGCAAGCCCAATATGTCAATTTAAACCCAGAAGTGCTTTGATTCAAACCAAGTAGGAGACTAGAGTTCACCTGATCAGAACCCTACTCCTCATGTCCACCCGAACCCACTGTCCCACCAATGGGGTCCCCCAAAGAGGCTCTGTAGAGTATGGCTTGAAAACCACAGGTCTGTCAAATGTGCCTGCACTGGTCGCTTGAAGACCTTGATGCCTAACAGACCTTCTGCAAAGCTGTGTGAGCTCGGGGAAGCTCCATGGTCTCACTGTGTCTGGCTTTCTCATCTGGTAAATATGGATCCCTTATTGCACCTGCCCATTGGGGCTGGAATGGATTTGGAGTAGAGAGGAAAATCTGCCCATAAGCCCATGACACCCCACCACTGCCCATAAGGGTTGTTTCTTTATTTTCTTTTTTTGGCCACAGCGCTCGAACCCATGCCCCCTGCAGTGAAAGCACAGAGTCCCAACCACTGGACCACCAGGGAAGTCCCTTAATGGTTGTTTCTTAAAATAACTTTATATAAGTCACCCATTGAAAGAATACAACTCAATGGTTTTAATATATTCACAGAGGTTTACAACTATCACCACAGTCAATATTAAAACATTTTCATCTTTGCTGTGCAAAAGCTTTTAAGTTTCATTAGGTCCCATTTGTTATTTTTGGTTTTATTTCCATTTCTCTAGGAGGTGGGTCAAAAAGGATCTTGCTGTGATTTATGTCATAGAGTGTTCTGCCTATGTTCTCCCCTAAGAGATTTATAGTGTCTGGCCTTACATTTAGGTCTTTAATCCATTTTGAGTTTATTTTTGTGTATGGTGTTAGGGAGTGTTCTAATTTCATTCTTTTACGTGTAGCTGTCCAGTTTTCCCAGCACCACTTATTGAAGAGGCTGTCTTTTCTCCATTGTATATTCTTGCCTCCTTGGAATCTAAAAAAAATAAACGGTTCTGAAGAACGTAGGGGCAGGACAGGAATAAAGACGCAGACATAGAGAATGGACTTGAGGACACGAGGAGGGGGAAGGGTAAACTGGGACGAAGTGAGAGAGTAGCATTGACATATATACACTACCAAATGTAAAATAGATAGCTAGTGGGAAGCAGCCGCATAGCACAGGGATATCAGCTCGGTGCTTTGTGACCACCTAGAGGGGCGGGATAGGGAGGGTGGGAGGGAGATACAAGAGGCAGGGGATATGGGGATATATGTATACATATAGCTGATTCACTGTGTTATACAGCAGAAACTAACACAACATTGTAAACCAATTATACTCCAATAAAGATGTTAAAAAAAGAAAATATTTTTAAAGGAAAAAATAAATAAATTAAAAAAATAAAACATTTTCATCATCCCCAAAAGAAACCCTGCTCTCATTAGCAGTCACTCCCCATTTCTCCCCACCTCACATGCAGCCTCAGGCAACCTCCAATCTAATTTCTGTCTGCACAGATTTACCTATTCTGGACATTTCATATAAATGGAATCACATAATATAGAATCCTTTGCGACTAGCTTTTTCCACTTAGCATGTTTTCAGGGTTCATCATTAGTTCATTTCTTTCTATTGAAGAATAATATTCCATTGTATAGATATACCATGTTTTGTTTAGCCATTCATCAGTTGAAGGACAGTTAGATTGTGTCCATGTTTCAGCTCTTTTGAATAATGCTGCTCTGAACATAATTGAACATTAAAAACATGTACAAGTTTTTTGTTTTTTGTTTTTTTTGTGGACCTGTATTTTCATTTCTTCTGGATATGTACCTGGGAGTAGTTCTATGTTTAACCTATGGTAACTCTATATTTAACATTTTAAGGAGCTGCCAGACTTTTTCAAAACAGCTACACCATTTCACATTCCCACCAGCAGGATATGAAGGTTCCAATCTCTCCACATTTTTGCCAACACTTGTTATTATTTGTCCTTTTGATCATAGCAGTCCTAGTGGATACAAAGTAGTACCTCATTGTGATTTTGATTTGCCCTTCCCTGATGGCTAGTAATGTTGAACATCTTTTCATGTGCTCACAATGAGTCTTTATGTTTTAAGATAGTGGCAGGAAATTTAATAGTGTAAGATGTCAAGATAGATGGAACTCTGTAAGCGTCAATTGTTTTCTATGTCTGTCAAGTGTACTTCTCATTTGAAGACTGAAAGTATTTTTACTTAAGTTATGGGAACTCTCTCCCCCAGCGCTCCCCACAATTCACCTAACTTCATTACTAGGCCCTGAACTGAGCCAAACTCTATTGCAAAACGCGTATTTCTACAAAACTCTGAAAAACAGATGAACTCCAAAATCGTGCCAATAATTCACTTTCTCAATAAATCCTAGCATGCCAGGTGACTTGAATTTCACAAGGCTGACACTCTGCAAAGCCCTAGAGTGCCATTCACAATGTCAGCTATGTGCCTGGAGCCCCCTGGAGCTGGGCAGTGCCCACCTTGTGAGGCAGCCTTTCCCAACACACCTCTAACAGGAAATGTCCTTGAGAGTTGCTCTTTAGTCAAACACGGGAGTGATTTGCACTGACCTAAGGGGCATCTGCAAAATGGCCAAGTCGGGTGAAAGGCGGAGGGAGATCTGTTTTGTTCATCTAACTGTTGATTTCACAGCCTTGCTTGGAGCAATGGCCACCCCAGCATCCTCAGAAAGCTGTTTCTCAGCCACAGCCAGTTACTAAAGGCAGCTCTGTACAGAGGTTAGGAGAGAGCACTGGCTCTGGTACCCAACGAGTCTTGATGAAAGCATCTACCACCACCCGTCAGCTCTGCGATCTTGCAGAGATTCCTTCATCATTCTGAATCTCAGTTTCTTTATCTGTACACCTAATAATACATTGCTCAAAGAGCTGTGAGAATTAATAACACAGTGTATATATAGAATTTTGCAGCATGCTTAGGACACAGTAGGTCCACAACAAATGTTGCTATTATTGTTATTTTTATTACCAACAGTCCATTAATGCATAAGGATTTCTCACTTCCAGGTACTTACTTACACTTATGGTTTCTTCTGTCCAATATACTGTCCCATACACTTTGCCCAAGTAATTCGTGTTAATCCTCTGACCTAGGTTTAGGTACCTTCCCTGTACCACCAAGAGTAGGTGCCCCTTCCATGACCTCACAAGCACCCAATCTTACTCATAGTACGGTCACTATTACCCTGTCTCTAATTGCCTGTGTGCTCGTCTGCATCCTCCACCAGACCCTGGGCTCCTGTACTTGCTGGGAATTTCATAAATATTTGTCCAGTTTCTGCCTGTGCCCGACTCTGAGTTACGGCCTCTTTGCCATCCTCAGTACCTCCATGAAAGGAAAAGAAAATAACAGTGATTGAGTTCACCACGTGCCAGTACTGTCCATATGTTAGTTCATATAATCCTAACAGAAGACTAGGTGAGGCAGGTGTTCCTTCCTCTAAGGATAAGGAACGGTTGGCATGGGAGTTAATTAACTTGATTAACTCACCTTAACTTGCCTAAGGTCCCACAGGCACTGGGCTGGGGTTGGCATCCAGAGTGGGTGCTTCCTGCACTGTCCCCACAAAGATTCTCCGTGTCTTCTTTAAGATCTAGTTCCCAGTACTCTTTCTTTAAGATCTAGTTCCCAGTACTCCACAGGGCTCAACTCAGCGACTGCTGGTTTGGTGCTGAGGAACCAGGAACCATGTTGTGGGGTGGGCGGAAGAACACATTTTTTCCCTTTATCCTTTATTACAAAAACACTCAGTTATTTACTAATATCTGTTCCATTTGTTTAACTGATTTTGAACGTTTAGAAGGAGGTGGAGCAAACCCTCTCTGGGGCCCTTTCTCAGGGAGGAGAGCTCGGGTAGGGTTAGAAAGGGGGCTGAGGTCCGGAGAGCAGGGATGGCTGCCTGGGGGCCAAAGATGGGGTGGACTGGCCAGAGGAAGGCAAAGGTTTGGTAGGAGACTGAAGACAAAAGCTCTGGTTGTGCATCTGACCAAGCCTGCAAACCCCACACCCATTTTCTGAGAGGCTCCGTGGTTTGAGACGATCGCACATCTGTGGGTCTGCATGCCACAGCATCCTGGGACCTTCTCTGTGCTGTCCCAGCCCTGCTCAGCAGACAGGGCTGTGCATGCAAAACTGCATGGAATTGTAAAAGCCTGGGGTTCAGGGGCAACCTCCCCTCCTTATCTGGAGACGCTTGTAGAGGTGGCTCCTCCCAGGGAAAGACTGTGGATATAAACAAGGACTCTTTTGTTTTTTTTTTTTTTTTTGGTCAAAATGAAGGACTCCAGAAGCAGCACATCAGTACATCTGTATTGGAAGCACATCTGCTACGAGCCAGCATCTGCTTTGTGCGATGTGATTGTCAACGAACTGAAAAGGATCCTGCTGCTCTTACTTCCAGGGCACAGGAAGCAAAGTGAGGAATTTATTCGTTCCTTAGTTATTTTTTCAACAAATCCATATTGAGCACTTCCTCTGTGCAAGGTAGAGAAGAAAACTGGAATTAAGTTATGGTCTGTACTCTCTAGACCACGTGGGAGGAAAGGCCATGTGGTTGAGGAATTATACCGCTGATGTGTCTCATGCATGTTGAGCACTCAGCAGGGGAACTTATATTCTGCAAACTATAAGACATCGTTGAGAGAATTTATAAGATCTAAATCAATGAGAAAACATCCATGTTTATGGACTGGAAGACTTAATACGGTTTAGACAGCAATAGTCCCCAAAATGATCTACAGATTCAATGCAATCTCTATCAGAAACCCAGCTGAATGCTAAAAATTCACATGGAAACAAAGGAAACCAGAACAGCCAAGACAAACTTAAAAGAGAACAAATTTGGAGGACTTACACATCCTGATTTTTAAATTCATGATCAACAGTAATCAGTACAGTGTGTTACTGGCAGAAGGACAGCTATATAGACGAATGAAATACAATTGAGAATCCAGAATTAAACCCATGTATCTACACAAAAACTTGTACATAAATGTTTATAGTGGCATTATTTACAATAGCCAAAAGGTGGAAACAACCCAAATGTCCACCAAGTGATGAATGGATAAACAAAATGAGTTATATCCGTACAATGGAATTTTCTTTGGCCATACAGAAGAATGAAGTACTGATATATACTATAACATAGATGAACCTTGAAAACAATATGCTAAGTGAAAGGGAGAAGTCACACATAACAAAACACATATTATAATATTCCATTTATATGAATTGTCCAGAATAAGTAAATATAGAGAGACAAAAGTAAATCAGCTTAGTGTCACACTTAGCTTAGCAAGAGGAATGGAGAGACTGAAGTATGACAGCTAGCGGATATGGAATTTAGTTTTGAGTTGATGAAATGCTCAAAAATTGATTGTGGTGATGCACAACTCTGTGAATATACTAAAACCATCGAATTGTACACTTTAATCGAGTCTGTGAATTATATCTCAATAAAGCTGTAACAAAAAAAGCCAGAAATGAACATTGCCTTAGAGCACTTTATGCTCTTTTTAAAAAATGTCTTCAAATCGCATCTAGCTAAATTGTACATTAGAACCCTCACATCCCACAGAAGGACAGAAGCGCGCAACTGACTTCTCCTGGCTTCTGTACCTGTAAAAGGGGTGAGAAGAATGTCTGCACTACTCTGACTTCACAACCCAGAGTCTTCCTCAGGGTTTATCCTTCACACGCAGTGGACTCCTGAGAGTCCCTGTTGTCTTGGGTGAAAAATGTAACAGGGTATTTTTGTGGCGTCACAAGGACTGCTGTTCCCAAAGCACACTGCTTGGTACAGAGCTCTGGGGGAAGGAGATGGGAAATGTTAATGGGGCCCAAGATTCTTCTAAGGAGGAAACTGACCAAGACTTAACACCTGTTCCCTCGAGAAGATCAATGATATTAGACCTGTGTAACACAATGGGTTTTTACAGAGGTTCTCAGGCAAGAAAGGACACCAAAAAGAATCTCAACAAGAAGGAAAGAGAGTCTAGAACAGAGACTGCCTCAAGAGCAGGCTCTTGGTTAGGGTAGGGGTAGGGGTGCTTGTAGAGCCCATCCAGGTATCCCTCACGGCCCCAAGACAGGAGCAGGCAGAATGATAAAGAACACCCAGGGTCATGGGCCTATAAGGTAGAGGGAGAGTCTGAAATTCCTTGAGAGGGAGAGTCTGGAATTCCTGCCCAGAATACACATAAGTATATTGTACAAAATGGTATAACTGGACTAGGATATGGTATTGCTGGTTTAGGATATTGAGATCTCACACTTAAGGAAAACTCTGTCAGCAGGCAATTCTCCAATGCTGATTTTAATAAGGTGTTACCTGCTAATTATGTAAAGATGATTGTCTTCCATTGAAGACAAATTAGCATTGTGATATTACTGGAAGCAGCATGAAATGGATATCAACTTCATTATTTCTGGGACAGAAATTAGAAATGTAATTAAAAGGGTTTTTTAATGTGGTCATTGCCATGACCACTACAGCTGTCGTTATTGAGCTGCAGCAAGTCAGCACATACACAGACACACACATGGGCCCCCAACATGAATCTGGTTCTGTCTACTTCAGGGCAGGTTCTTTTGCACGTTGCATGATTTGTTCTCAAATTTCTCATGTGCTTTTCCAATTCACTCTCCAATTTTTTACTTTCAAATTCCAAAAAAACCTAATTTGAAATCTTCATTTGACCCCATGAGCATAGACACAAGCACTGATGCTGATATCATGTGATCATAATCAACTAAAGATCTTCTAGAGCAAAGGTAGTGAACTCCTTCTGCAAAGTACCAGATGGTAAATATTTTAGGCATCGTGAGCCATACACTTTCTCCACTATTTTCAGCTCCACCATTGTAGCATGAAAACAGCCATAAACATTACATAAACAAATGAGCATAGCTGTGCTTCAATAAAACTTGCTATACAGGGACTTCCCCGGTGGCGCAGTGGATAAGACTCCGCGCTCCCAATGCAGGGGGCCTGGGTTCGATCCCTGGTCAGGAAACTAGATCCCACATGTGTGCCTCAACTAATAGTTCGCATGCCACAACTAAGAAACCCACATGCCACAACCCGCCTGCTGCCACTAAGGAGCCCACATGTTGCAACTAAGACCTGGTACAACCAAATAAGTAAATATTTTTTAAAATAAATAAAAATAAAACTTGTTATACAAATAAACAGGTAGAGGGCCAGATTTAGTCCATGGGCCATAATTTGCCAACCCCTGTTCTAGAATATCCTTAAACTATCCTAAATTTTATGTTACAATTAAAATGGTAACATGAAATTTTAAAGTGTTCTTGGAGAACTGTTGAGCTCTTGAGAATGTAGCTCTATGGACTTGTTTGAGAAAAACTTGCCTGAGGAAGCCAGAATATAAACACACAGACCAGGAATGGGGAACCTTGGGCCAGTTTGAAAGACAAAGTATACACCATGAAAATAACCTCAGGGACTTCTCTGGTGGCGCAGTGGTTAAGAATCTGTCTGCCAGTGCAGGGGACGCAGGTTCGACCCCTGGTCTGGGAAGATCCCACGTGCCGAGGAGCAGCTAAGCCCCTGCACCACAACTACTGAGCCTGCGCTCTAGAGCCCACAAGCCACAAATACTGAAGCCCACGTGCCTAGAGCCCGTGCTCCGCAACAAGAGGAGCCACTGCAATGAGAAGCCCGCGCACCGCAACGAAGAGTAGCACCCGCTCGCCGCAACTAGAGAAAGCCCGCGCGCGGCAACGAAGACCCAATGCAGCCAATAAAATAAAATAATAAATAAATAAATTTATTAAAAAAGAAAGAAAATAACCTCAGATGGTCCCTGAGGATAGAGGCTCGGACTGGCTATGCCCGTGCCCCACACTAGATTAAGTATAATGTCCTAGCAACAGATAGTGCTCAACAAATGACCATTAAGTGAATCAAGTGAAAATCTAGAGGACCTTCTGGCTCAAACTCTGCCATTTAAAGAGCTTGAAAGTCATCAGTCCTGTACTCACAACAAGAAAAAAAAACTAAGCAAATTGAAAACCAACAACTTTTCTTAGGAACATCAGAGAATTTAAATCACAGGACAAACCACCATCTTGAAATCTGGAGAGACAGGTGCATATGGAAACTGAAAGCTGAGATCAGCTTACCTGAAGCAGAAGCCACTAGAAGCAGTGACCAGTAGGAACACTTTAATGGTAATTTTGAGGAATTAATGGAGGCTGAGTGTGGACAATTTGAGATTTAGAAACCCTGTTGGGGGTTGGGGGCAGATTTTGGGAGAAGGAGGTTAGGCTACCTTTTCATGGTTTTTACCTCAAAGATTCCTACCAGGTTCTCACAGTGAAGATTGGAGGACAATTCCCTCCTGTTTCCAGCAGAGGGAGAAGGGAAGTAACAATTTTTAATTATACCAGGGGAAAAGTAACCCTTGTGATGTAAGTCCAGAGCATTCTCCATAAGTAAGACCTGTACTCTAACAGAAATTGACCTAAGAGGGCTTCCCTCATGACGCAGTAGTTAAGAATCTGCCTGCCAATGCAGGGGACACGGGTTCAAGCCCTGGTCCGTGAAGACCCACATGCCGTAGAGCAACTAAGCCCGTGCGCCACAACTACTGAGCCTGCACTCTAGAGCCCGTGAGCCGCAACTACTGAGCCCATGTGCCACAACTACTGAAGCCCACGTGCCTAGAGCCCTTGCTCCGCAACAAGAGAAGCCACCACAATGAGAAGCTCACGCACTGCAACAAAGAGTAGCCCCAGTCACCACAACTAGAGAAAGCCCACACGCAGTAATGAAGACCCAATGCAGCCAAAATTAATAAAAATAAAAAATAAATTAATTAAAAAAAAAAAAGAAATCAACCTAAGAAAAGGGAAATTAGCCACCTCTAACCCCCTCTAGTCTTCTTGTCTCATATGAGGGGAGGGAAAAGGCTAAGGAACATTTCTGAAGGCCACAGCCCAGGGACTCAGGCCCACTAAAAACCTGACATTTAATCATAAAATTATAAAACACCTTCTCCCACCCACATCCAATCACTACACCAGCAGGGCTCCACTACAATTACAGTGGCATACAACCGAGAGCTGCAAGACACAGATTCTATGTAAGAAGTGCTTAGGGAGACATAAAGACAACACGAGAAGGAAAAACAACAAGGAAACCAGAAGAAAATGGAGCCTCTGGCACCTACAGAGGCAGAAGACATTAAACATAGCACAGCTCATGCTAAAAGCCTAATTATCTCAGTTTCTTTACCCAATATATCATGTCCAGCTTTCAGCAAAAAAAGGAGATGACATTCTAGAAAACAAGGAAAAACATAGTCCAAAGAGACAAAAGAAGCGTAAGAGACTCAGGCATAACATAGTTTTTGGAATTATGAGATAGGGAGTTTAAAACAACTATGATTAATATGTTAAGGGCTCTCAAGGAAAATGAGACAACATGCAAGAACAGATGGGTAACGTAAACAGAGCAATGGAAATTCTAAAAGGAATCAGTGAGCTTGAAGATATGTCATCTCTAAAAAGAAAGGCAAAGAGAAAGAATGATTTTTTTAAATGGAACAGAATACCAAGGAACTGTGGAACAAGTACAAAAGGTAGAACAAATGTGAAGTGGAAATGCTAGAAGAAGAAGAAAGAGAGAAAGGAGCAGAAGACATATTTGAAGTAGTAATGGCTGAAAAAGTCTCAAAATTAATGACAGAGACCAAACCACAGATCCAGAGAAGCTTAGAGAATACCAAGGAGAATAAATACCCAAAAAATCTATATCAAACTACAGAAAGCCAAAGAGAAAAAAATTTTTTAAGAAACAAAGAAACCTGATCTGTAGAAGATCAAAGATAAAAATTACATTGGGGGCTTCCCTGGTGGCACAGTGGTTGAGAGTCCGCCTGCCGATACAGGGGACATGGGTTCGTGCACCGGTCTGGGAGGATCCCACATGCCGCGGAGCAGCTGGGCCCGTAAGCCATGGCCGCTGAGCCTGCGCGTCCGGAGCCTGTGCTCCGCAACGGGAGAGGCCGCAACAGTGAGAGGTCCGCGTACCGCAAAAAAAAAAAAAAAAAAATTACATTGGACTTCTCTTCAGAATACATGCAGGCAAGAAAAGAATGGAGTGAAATATTTAAAGTATTGAAGGAAAAGCCATCAACCTAGAGTTCTGTATCCAGTGAAATTATCACTGGATATACAAAGAACACATAAAACTCAACAATAAGAAATGAACAACCCAATTAAAAAACAGGCAAAATATCTGAACACACCCCTCACTAAATAAAAATACAGACTTTAAATAATACATGAAAAGATGACATCATGTATCATTAGGGAATTGCAACAGTGAGCTGCTAATACACATCTATCAGAGTGGTTCAAAACAAAACAAAACAAAAAAAACTGACAGTACCACATGTTCCACACTAATGCGAGATGTTAATAATAGGGAAACGGTTTTGGTGGGGAGGGACTGCATATGGGGACTCTCTGTATTATCTGCCCAATTTTTGTGTAAATTGAAAACTGTTCTAAAAACTGAAGTCTCCTAATTTTTAAAAAACCAGTACAGGGTAAGTTGAGGATGCATGGAAGATTCACAGAGTAAAAGAATGACAAAGATCAAACAGGTTCAGAGCTAGAAGAGACCTTAGGATTGGCCATTCGTTCATCACATATTTATTGGACGCTTGCAGAGTGTCACTCTCTGTGTGAGGCATGACAAGTTCAATGAGAAGAAGCCGGCCCCATCGCAGTAGAGTACTGAGTGAACAAGGTCACATTATCCCATTTTGATACGTGTGTGTGTGTGTGTGTGTGTGTGTGTGTGTGTGTGTGAGGGGTGGAGGAGAGCTTTGAGAGGATGGTCACTAAGACATTAACAGTAGTTATTTCTGGATGGGCTTTATTTCCTTTTACTGGTTCATCTCATTTCGTAGTGTTTCTATGATACGCATGCTTTGCCGTTGTGATAAGAAAATAAAATAATAAAAGTAATTTTTCTTTTATTCTAAAGATGCCACTTTACAGAATACTCCCAGGCAAAGGTGAATTTGGAGCCAGGATTGTGAAAACATACGAATTGGAGTGGGGTGAGTGGGTGGGTGGAGAAAGGTCATTTCTTGCAGGGAAAGTACACAGCGAGAGCCCTGGTACTGCACAGATCTGTCTTTGGTGGCCCCAGAGGACAAGCCCAGTGGCTTCTGCAGTGGATTTCACTCAGTGGCAGCAACCCTTGACCACCACTAACCACAGCCAGCTTTGTGATCCTGAGAGTTTTTAACACTTGATAATTTCCACTGAGTTTCCTCTACCTGTGATTTCCAAAGGGTGTTTCACAGAAAACTTGTCCCCCAGGTATCAGTAGGTGGATTTCCATGGTTAGAGGCTTTTGATAAATGCTAGATCAAACAAAGAGCACAGTTATTGAGAGCAGAACCTATCAAAGCCCTTTTTATTCTATGATACAATATGTAACTCCAAAACAGAGTATACAGTATTTCCCAAATTTATTTGAGAAAAAAATCACCTTCTCTACTTTGTTTGTTTGGGTGGGGGCAAGAGAATTTTACGGAATGGGCATCATCATTTGTTACACGCTTTAAGAAGTGTTACTCTGCCATACGTCACATCAGTGATTCATGTGCCATGATTTATCTTCTTTGTCTCTATATCCCCTAGTACCTTCAGCACCAAGCACAGCAGCTAGTACACAGAAGACTCTCAAATATTTGTTAAGTGAATGAATGAACTTCATTAAGAAAAATTGACTTAACAAAACTCTACACCTTCTGTTTCCCTTCCAGATTTTACTTACACTTCCCTACAGAGACCATCCCAACTGGAGCAATCCACATAGGCGTGGAAGAATTAAAAATCTAGACCCTTTCATCAGGACTGTCTTTCCCAAGGGTTTCTGTCCCTGACAAATGAAATTCTCTTCCCAGCTGAGAGTTATGGACAAATCAAGGAAGATGGGTCTGTGGTTCATCTTACGGCTCCCCCTTCAACAAATTCAACTTGCTTCACAAGAGTCAGCTGGGAATGGCCTCCAAAGAAAACAACCAGTTGGATTTTATGAATTCATGACTGTCAGAGCAATAAAGCCTTGCTCTTTCCCCTTCTCCTTCAAAAGTTTAGCAAGGACACGCTTTCCCCACATAGCCTGCATAGCCTCATAACAGCTGTCCCAGAGGACGGATTGCACATGGAATACAACTAACTGGGGTCAAGAAGAGATTGCCTACAGTTTTGCCCAGAGCTCTTCTTGGGCTGAGAAAGTGTGTGCTCCCTCAGATATTTTCCTACCCCCTATGGTACTAGTTCCTACCTTCTATGGATTTCTGTCATTGAACAACTAAGAAGCTATTAATTTTATTTCTTCTAAGGACTGAAGGAGCTCCTTAGTCCCTCAAAATACAACAGAGGAAAAATCTGTTCAGCCTAAATTTAAAATCCAAACATTTGAGGTGATCATGATGTCCACATGCTACAAAATACAACTTTCTTTTAAAAAGAAAATCCTGGTGATTGTACTATTTTATGTAGAATGCTGTTCAGTCTAGAGCCATTTCAAACTCTCAAAACTTTATACGTGCAAGGAAAGCAAACTGAAAGTGAAAGTCACTCAGTTTACTCTTATTTCTAAGATTAGTTTCAACCTCCCTGGTTTTCAACACTCAATGCCAGTGTCCAGACTTGCAGCCACAGCAAGGGATTTCCTCAGTCACATAGAGAACCTGGAATAAATTACTCTGGAGGAATGGGTGCTATTTCTAAGTTTGTGGTCGGCTTCACTGTATTTAAAGTAAAGGTTATTAGACACTAATGCTGCACAGATTTCCTAAATACTTTGTATTGCCAATGGCAGAGCCAGATGTGAACCATATCAGGAGAGACATGCATGACAGCGTTTTCCTAAATGCCCGTGATGAATTATAATTTGCAAAGGGGAAAATTGCAGCTGTGTGGTGCCAGGGTAATTTCCTCCAAATACCACTTCCATCAGGTCATTTTCTCATCAGGGAGAGCTAGGGCTCTCTTTTGTGTGAAATCTAAAGGCTGGTATTAAAGACCTCAGTCGTCTGCCTGCCCTACCTTGAGACCAGCCAAAAGGATCCCTACACCCCAGGACGACCTCTTTATTCTCCTCCTATATACTTTGCTTGGGTGGCTCCCTCTGGAATCCATAGCTCCGATGTCCATCAAAACCTGGCTCAAACCTCATTAATGTCAAGGCGCCTTCCCTATCCAGCCTGTCTCCGTGCTGACCCTTCTCCTGTACTCGGCATTCCCCGTAGTTATCTGTAAGTTGTCACTATGACTATCGGTGGGGCCACTGGAAAGCTTAGCATGGAATATGTGCCCTTAAGGCAAGTGTGTGGAATGGACTCTCTGGTGTGCATGTTTCTGCACCTCCTCCTTACCACCTTCACTGTAAGCCTCGCCCTTGATTTTGCTTTGCTTCTTCATCACTTCTAAGTTGTTACTTTGCTTTCATTTATCTATTTCATGTGGTATCTTCAATCTTTTCTGGATCAAAGCAGAGTGTCAACGTGATTTTTTGGACCTTATTAGCATGTGCTTTTCCCTTAGTACATGTCCTCTTGGAGGGTCTTACCTCCCACTACTTCATATGCTCCTCTGAGGAAAAAATTATCTCAGAAGCAAGTTATCATCTTCTATTCTAGTTTTTTGTTTGTTTTTTTTCTAAGCATGTTAAACACGAGGTTTATTTTAAGTACGAGTCCACTATGTGCTCTACTGACAGTAGATACAGGGCCAGAATAAGTTTGTAAATATTCATACACGTGTAAAAAAGACTACAACTTACACATACTTTATTTACTTGATTGAAAGCCTTATTGGTACATAAAATGCTTCCTATAGTTGATCTCAGCTTTGTTCACACGGAAGTGAGTTGCATCTGGGTTTTCTGTGCTCAAGACTGCCCAATTGCTGCTGCTGCCGCTGTTGTTTTCTTTCAGGATCAAGGTGGGTACTTTCATATAAAATCTTGTTTTCAATTCCTTCTCTGGCAAGTCTTTCCTGGATTCTTAGCTTTGCATAATTATACCTACAATGGAACCAGCGTCCTAAGGTCACCAAGGTAAATCCTCCTAATCCAACGTCACAGGACCTAACTCTACCTTCCCCGTCCGGGGCTCCCCGGGCTCCGGCGCAGCCGCCATGGGGATAGTCGGCACCTCCGCCCCGCCCCGGCACCGCAGCTCTGTTCTAGTTTTTTTGAAACTAACATTTTTTTTTTGTTCTTCCTTTGATTAAAATATTATATGTACATGGGCTTCCCTGGTGGCGCAGTGGTTGAGAGTCCACCTGCCGATGCAGGGGACGCGGGTTCGTGACCCGGCCTGGGAAGATCCCACATGCCGCGGAGCGGCTGGGCCCGTGAGCCATGGCCGCTGAGCCTGCGCGTCCGGAGCCTGTGCTCCGCAACGGGAGAGGCCGCAACAGTGAGAGGCCCGCGTACCGCAAAAAAAAAAAAAAAAAAAAAAAAATTTATATGTACAAGATCCTTTAAATATATTATCTGAACCCAGAATTATCATCTTTTGTTATACCCGAAGAACCACGTAATCAGGAAAATTAAATGGTTGGCCCAAGTCACCCAGCTAATAAAGACCCAAGACTCAAACCCAGGTCTGCCTGACCCCATATCCCTTGGCTCTGCATGCCCTGAAACTGCCTAGCCCCCCAATAGGCACTCAGGGCTCTGTACTAATTGATTTTTGACGTACCACCAGGAAAACATGGTCTAGAAGGCAAAGCTATGGAAAGTTGAACTTGTAAAACTGAGTTGTAAAACAAATCGGCTTCATAAAAAGACTGAAGAGACCCTAAGCAGGTCTCTCTGGGAAAGACAAGTCAGACCTATGAAGGTAACCAACACGTAGGCTGTGGGGTGAACATAATACTGAAAGAGATACCATGTGCTGATGTCCAGGTTTGGATACAGAGAAAAGAAGGGATGGGGCATACTCGTTTGGGTTTAAGTCCAGGGCAAACTGATCCCACCGTGCAACCATCACAAAATTTCTAGGGTTTCAATGAGGGTAACCTTGGTGGTTATCTCCTGAGGGGGTCTGACAAGATGGGATAGACAGACTTTTTACATCTGAAGCCAGAATACAGAACCTTTGTTCACTGAGAGCCTTCCCATAGGTTATCTTCTCTATAACACTTTCCCTAGCTCCTCCTCTGTTTCATGTTTATATAATATTTACCACATGGTTTTATACCAATGTGTCTGTGTCTGTCTTCCCCACTAGACCATCAGCTATTCAAGGACCATAACATAATCTTCTGGAAACCTCATACATATGCACTTCTCCCCAAACTGCTCTAATGATTGGACACAGTGCCTGGAAAAAAATTCAGATAGAATTGTTGAGGGATTGGACCAATAATTCTCAAATGTATGTGGAGAAGCCAAGATCTAAGAGTAAACAAGACACTCCTGAAGAGAAATATCAAGACTTATTACAAAGCTGAAGTGATGAAGACAGTGTTTGCTGGCACAGATATAGACAAACTGCTCACTGGAATAGACTAGAGAACCCAGAAACAGCGACAGAAAGAGGAGATGGGGGTGGGTGCTTGAGATATGATGGAGGAGGCACTGCAGATCACTAAGGAAACAACGAATTCTTCAGTAAATGGTACAGGATCCACTGGTTACTATATGGAAAAAAAGAAAAAAAAACCTGTAATCAGATCCTGCTTCACACGATACAGAAAAATCAAATCCTGGTGGGTCTTCAGACTCAGATGTAAAAGGCAAAACTCTAAAATAGTTGAAGAAAATGTAGGCGAGTATCTTTAGGACCTCACGGTGGCAAAGATTTCTTAAGACATGAAAGTACAAACTACAAAAGAAAAAAAATTATAAATTTGGCCTCTTTCAAATTAAGAATTTCTGTTTCACAATAGATCCGTGATGAAAGTGATCAGAAAAACCACAAACCAGGAAAAGATATTTGCAATATGTATGACCAATAAAACATATGTAAAGAGGATTTCTTTTAATCTTCAAAGTCCAATAATTAAATGAATAAATACAAAGCCAACAGCCCAGTAGAAAAATGGGCAAAAGACAGAAACAGATAGTTCACAGAGTAGTAAACTTGAGTCGTCCATAAATACATCAAAGAACGCTCAATCTCATTAGTAATCAGGGAGACAAAGTAAGACACCAGTGAGATACCACTTTTCGCCCACTGGGTTGGCAAAAATTAAGAAGTTGGACACTGTCAAAATCTTGGAGAGGGTGTGAGTCAATCGGAATTTTTATACACTGTTGACAGGAGTCTAAACTAGACCAACTCCTTTGGAAAACATAAATTGAACGTTCACATACTTTATAGCCTAGTAATTCTACCCTAGAGAAACTCTTGCACACGTGCCTAAGGTTCGTTTGATTCTACTTCTTTCTCAGTATAAACTCTAGAGAAGCATTTGCACAGAATTTATGTATAGGAACATTCACAGCAATATTGCAATAACAACCAGACAACCCTTGTCCAAAGTAGCTGGAGAATGAGAACAAGTATTTATCCATACTTGTGCAATAAAATGTTACACACCATAGCGAAAATAATGAACTCCTTGCCACATGGGTGAACCTTAGAAACATTAATACTGAGTGAAAAAAAGCAAGTGAAAAGAAGACTGGGTATGGTATAGTATAATATCATTTTTATAAAGCAAGCAAAATTAAATAGTATATTATTTCATGTTGTACATGTATGGGCTTACTTTTTAAAACCAGGAGTTTATAGAAATAAAATTCAGAATGCTGGTCACTTCTTGGGGTAGGCAGGGCATGGTACAGGAAAGGAGCCCACAGGCTGAAGCAATGGTATTGGCTGTGATCTCTAAGGCCCACAGATCTTCCTGTCGCTATTCTTGTTCATCATTACCTGTGTGATAGTTACATTCTTTTGCCAATATCAACTATGACATAATAATTATAAAAGGAAAAATCAGGTGGCCAGGCTTTTCAGAGAACATGGAAACAAGATTCTTCCAGTAGGGCTTCCCTGGTGGCGCAGTGGTTGAAAGTCCGCCTGCCGATACAGGGGACACGGGTTCGTGCCCCGGTCCGGGAAGATCCCACATGCCGCGGAGCGGCTGGGCCCGTGAGCCATGGTCGCTGAGCCTGCGCGTCTGGAGCCTGTGCTCCGCAACGGGAGAGGCCACAACAGTGAGAGGCCCGCGTACCGCAAAAAAAGAAAGATTCTTCCAGTAACTGATGATTTTGCCGGTGCCCACAGGCTTGCCAACATCTAACGTTAGAGGTAGACAGGGCAGCGAGGTCATCTAGGCCCATCACTAACTTTACAGATGAGGAAACGGAGGCTCAGCAACCGTAGGCGACTGTTCTGTGATCACCTGGCAGAGGCAGGAGCCACATGCAGCTCTTCTGACGCTTCCCGCCTTGCACCAAGTCCCCAGGCCATTCCTTTGGTCTGGTGGCTAATAAAAAGAAAAGGAAGCTCTAATCTCCTTTATCTTTGCCTCTCTAAGACATGAAACAAGGCCTGACAATTTGTTGGCTCTCAAAATATCTGTTCACTGGATATTATGGAATTCCTTCTCAAAATATCTGTTCACTGGATATTACGGAATTCCTGACGGATTGTCCACAAGGTGTCTCTCAAGTGGTAAAAGGTAATTCTCTCTCCTGGTTCAAGAGCTTCAAACCAAAAAAAAAAAAAAAATTCCTGGAAGCAAAACAGAAGAAACCCTCAGTCCTGTCATTAGCAGGCATTCCCGGAACTCACATGTGGGCACACGGGAGGAGGCATCTGAGGGAAGGGAGGCCAGAGATCTCAGCAGTAGCCATGGATGGGTTTCCCAGCTGGTCCCAGCAGGCCAGCCTCGCGTGACTGACTTCTGTAGCTTGAGGTGTGGATTTCAGAAGAAAGAAGCCAAGCCCTGTGAATGTGTCTTTGTTGCCTCAGAGGCAAGGAGTTGCCAGGATCTGTGGTTTGGCTGCGGAATGAGCAGTGGAAGCGCTTTCTCTTCCATTAGATCTGCAATAACAGCCTGGCTGATCCCAGTCCTGTAAGTTCCTGGCAAGGCAAGCGTTTTCCATCTTACTTCACTGATGGCTTCCCTGAACCTCGGGTTTCCCCAGTCCCAGAAGTCTGTGTGGTGAAAGTCCCCTCAGGTATCACCATCAGTATACTTTTTTTTTTTTTGGAAAAGGTTTATTGAATACTCACCTTTTATTCATTCACTTAAAATATTGTTGGAACCCTACTATGTTCTATATGTTTTAAACGTTCACTTGTTAATATGATTACAACCTCACATTGATTTCACCCACACATTACAGATGCAAAGGCTGAAGCCATGTGAGTTGTGATAAGAAGTCCGCAGCTGCAGAGTTGAACCAGTTACTCTTGCTGTGGAATAAACTGCCCCGAAATACAGAGCGTTAAGATAATAGAAACATGTTAAGCTTAAAATTCTGGGCATCAACAATTTAGGATGCTTTCACAGTGTTGGCTAAGTTATGCTGTACATTGGTGGTCGCTCTGGGTTGGTTAGGCAAGAAGCTGAATGGTTGGCTAGCTGGTAACTGGAGTCCCTCGGGTCTCCTCCACAAGATCGCCTATCTTCCAGGAGACTGACGTGGCCTTGTTTCCACTGTGGATGCAAGAATCCAAAAGCAGATCAGCCTAATTCAAGTATCATTATTCTTCCTCCCCTGGTTTTCCCAGACCTTTCCTATCACCAGAAGGCTGAGCCAGGATCCTGGTTTGTGGGGACTTGGCAGCCTCCTGCTCTAACTCAGCAAAGGCTCTTAAAGGCTCTAACTTCCCGTGAATTTTATTTGGTCACTTACACCTGTTTACATTTCAGCAACTTTTGTCATTGCACCATGTTTCCCCCGATCTTTTGTATCTCTACCTTGGGCTCTTGATTACTCTTGAAATTAATTCCAAAATGTTTTGTCATAATTGTTTAAAATAGACTCTATTTTTTAGAGAAGTTTTAGGTCCACAGCAAAATCGAGTGGAAAGTACAGAGAGTTCCCTTATACCCCCTGTGCTCACACATGCGTGGCCTCCCCACTGTCAACATCCGCAACCAGAGTGGCACATTTGTTACAGTTGAGGAACCCACCCTGACACATCATTATCACTCAACGTCCTTAGTTTACATTAGGGGTCACTGTTGGTGTTGTACATTCTGTGTGTTTTGACAAATGAATGATGGCATGTATCCACCATAATAGTATCATACAGAATAGTTCCACCACCCTAGAAATCCACTGTGTTCCATCCATTCATCCCTCCCTCCTCACTAGCCCCTGGCAACCACAGATCTATTTTTTACACTCACCGCAGTTCTGCATTTTCCAGAATGTCATAGTTGGAATCATACAATATGTAGTCTTTTCAGATTGACTTCTTTCACTAAGTAATAATATGCATTTAAGGTTCCTCTAAATCTCTTCATAGCTTAATTGTCCATTTCCTTTTAGCACTGAATAACATTCCATTGTTGGGATGTACCACATCCATTCACCTACTGAAGGATGTCTTCATTGCTCCCAAGTTTTGGCAATTATGAAAAAATCTTCTGTAAACATCAGTGTGCAGGTTTTTGTGTAGACATACGTTTTCAACTCATTTGGGTAAATACCAAGGAGCACAATTGCTGAATCGTGTGAAACTGACAAACTGTCTTCCAAAGTGGCTGTAGCTAACTGAGTCACCTTGCTGTAGAGCAGAAATTAGCACAACATTGTAAATCAACTATACTTCAATAAAAATTTTTAAAAAATGGCTGTACCACTTTGCATTCCCATCAGCAATGAATGAGAGTTCCTGTTGCTCCACACCCCGTTCAGCATTCTGTACTGTCAGTGTTTCGAATTTTGGCCGTTCAAATGAGTGTGTAATGTTGTTTTAATGTCATGATTTTATCAGCTAGACTGTAACATTTTTCTGGAGCTTGTACTTTCCTTGATATTTGTTTTTCCTGTTCCTTTCCTTCTTTCCTCTTATAATATCTTCGTACATTACAAGATGTTATGGTGGTTCCTTTTTAATTTCTTTTTATAGAAGCAGGTGATATTTTACTGTATTAGATTTTTGCTTTCTTATATATGTTACTTGCCTGCATTAGTCCACCATTTACGCTGAAAATGGTGATGCAGAAGGAAGGGGAGAGATAAGGCACTTCCGTAGTTCTTTTCCTTTCAGTCCTTCCTTACTCATCAGGAAGTTGAGAGCGTAGGTAGAATGTGTGCATATCAGAAGTAAAGTGGGGTACTTCCCTTGTGGCACAATGGTTAAGAATCCACCTGCCAGTGCAGGGGACACGGGTTCGAGCCCTGGTCCGGGAAGATCCCACATGCCGCAGAGCAACTAAGCCCGTGTGCCACAACTACTGAGCCTGCACTCTAGGGCCCGTAAGCCACAACTACTTAAGTCCACGTGCCTAGAGCCCGTGTTCCACAACAAGAGAAGCCACCACAATGAGAAGGCCACGCACCGCAACAAAGAGTAGCCCCTGCTCACCACAACTAGAGAATGCCCGTGTGCAGCAACTAAGACCCAATGCAGCCAAAAATAAATAAATAAATAAATAGATAAATAAATTTATTTTTAAAAAAAGAAGAAGTAAAGTGAAAAGAGCTGAGCTCATCGTGCGCAGTGTTTCTACTGTTCTGGTAAAGACCAAATATATCTGCATGTGTGAGCTACAAAATATGAATTGTGTAATTTCAGTGATTGTGCATATAAGTTAAATGCTCTTATATTTAATAACTTAAAACATTGCACAATATAAGGATGAATGGTAAAATTCACGCTAATATTAAATTTTAACTTTACTTACAAAAACATTAACTAGTAAATAAAAAAATCGTAAGTTGAAAGACAACACAGGAGAAAGGAAAAGCTTTATATTTTAGGACCTTTAATGGCACTTTTCCCCTCATTTTTGAACAAGGGTCTTGCATTTTCACTGTGCACTTGGCCCAACAAATTAGGTAACCAGCCCTGCATAGGAGGTTAGTGCTGAAAAGACCCTACAGATTATCTAGCTCAGTCCCTTCACTGGACAAGGAAGATGAGGCCCAGAGAAGTGAAGTGACATCTTGCTCAGGAAATGAAAAGAGAAGGGTAGGTTGGGAGGAACTTCATCCATCTTCAGACCTTGAGGAGTGAGCTAGGGGTTTACTGAAACACGCTAAATCCAGAGGGACCCACATCTCCCGATCTGTCCTTGTCCAGGTTTCCTGGTGCCCACCGGCTCCCACATGATCCGAGGGTTCCCAGAGCCAGCCTTGTCTCCAGGGTTCAAGGGCAGTGGAGCCAAGCTCCCAGCATTCTTTGCAGCTCTGCGTATTTTGGCCACATTCTGACCATCCTTGATTCCCCCGCTAGGCATCACTCCCACACATTTAATGGCCAGACAATATCTTACACCACCAATTGTGCCCCGCCAGCCCTGGGCACCTGGGGCCTTTCAACAGACATGTGTTCTGTTCTTGGGAATGTTAGGCTTCTAGTAAGTCCATAAGGCTTTTAAAAGTTTGGGAAATGCTGTATAGCACAAGGAACTCTTCTCGATACTCTGTAATGACCTATATGGGAAAAGAAGCTTAAAAAAGAGTGGATATATGTATATTTATAACTGCTTCACTTTGCTGTACAACAGAAACTAACACAACATCGTAAATCAACTATACTCCAATAAATTTTTTTAACATCTTTATTGGAGTATAATTGCTTTACAATGGTGTGTTAGTTTCTGCTGTATAACAAAGTGAATCAGTTATACATATACATATATCCCCATATCTCCTCCCTCTTGCGTCTCCCTCCCTCCCACCCTCCCTATCCCATCCCTCTAGGTGGTCACAGAGCACCGAGCTGATCTCCCTGTGCTATGTGGCTGCTTCCCACTAGCTATCAATAAATTTAAAATAAAAATAAAATAAAATGGATACTTAAGAAATGAATCGTTCAAGGTGGGGTTTAGGGGAGAACAGGAAGTCCTGATGCAGTGTCCTGAATCTTCCTCCCTTGGACAAATGTTTTCTTTTCTATGAAGAAAAAACAGTAGGGGAATGAAGAGAATGCTAGGAGGACTGAATTGGGAAAGATGTGAAGTCTTTTCCTGTTTTTCTGGTAAAATCCTTGCTGTGAGGCTCGGAAATGCTGATTTTGAAAGATTTAACAATTACTTTGCTGGCAACTGATTGAATAACACATGTAACAGGAGTCTTTTATCAGATGTCACGTCATATGATATTCCAGCCGGCACCACACACACACACACACACACACACACACACACACACACACACACATGCACACACACATGCACACACATTTTGTTTTCACTTCTACAGGGAATAAGAAGAAAATGGACACTTTCCCTCAAATTACAGTGAGATATTTTTACCCTCCCCTACATCCCTAGAGCCCACGTCATTCCCAAAACACAGCAATGTTTGAAAGGACACCATGTACCATTTCATTCCTTTGAGGGGAAATATGGTTTTGAACTCCACCCGGCCTTCCCTCCACCTTCATTAAAACTCTAGAAGTACATTTTCTTCGAATGATATGTTTTCTGGGATTTCTTGATGTTGCCTGAAAACTACTTCTTTCAAAACGTTTTGGCCCAGGCCACGGCTAGCATGCAGTGACAAAGCCAATTGGGACTGGGGTTGCGTAGAAGGGAAAAGGGCCTCTTCAGGGGCCATCACACCCTCTCTCAGCTTTCAGGCTGCTCATACTTTCCTGGGAAACGTCCTTTCCAGCCACCACCAGCCACAGGGTTTACAAACAAGCTCACAGCCTCTGGCTTCCATGCTGGGGGGATAGCTTCAGGCCCCACCCCTGACCCTCTGGCCCTGCCTGGATCGCACCTCTGCCACGCAGCCCTCCCACCAGACCCCTCGCTCTGGTCGGGCTCTTTCTGTCCACCGGCTCCAGTGTGCTGGACTTCAGGATTCTCACTCACTTCCTGAGCTTCCTCACCAGGACTCAGAATTCAGTCCTCCGCCCAGTTCTCCTCATGCTCTTGCAAGAACCAGTTCAAGGGAATTCCCTGGCTGTCCAGTAATTAGGACTCGGCACTTTCACTGAAGGGGGCCCAGGTTCGATCCTGGTTGGGGAACTAACATCCCGAAAGCTGCCCAGCGTGGCCAAAAAAAAAAAAGGAACCAGTTCAAATGCAATGGCCCCTCCAGGCCTCCCTCATTGCTCCCAGAACCATCCTAGAGCATCTAAGCAAGGCCAGGATTCTAGCAATTATCTTCACCCCATCTTTGCTTCTCCCACTCAGGCGCAAGGACATATTTTTCTCTGCCTCCCTGTCCACCCCAATGCCTAGCTCAGAATATGCATGTAGGTGCTCAATAAAGACTAGCTGTACACTATCAAATGTAAAATAGATAGCTAGTGGGAAGCAGCTGCATCGCACGGGGAGATCAGCTCGGTGCTCTGTGACCACCTAGAGGGGTGGGATAGGGAGGGTGGGAGACGCAAGAGGGAAGAGATATGGAGATATATGTATACGTATAGCTGATTCACTTGGTTATACAGCAGAAAGTAACACACCATTGTAAAGCAATTATACTCCAATAAAGATGTTAAAAAATAAATATAAAAAGATAAAATAAAATTAAAAGATTAGCTGTACAAATTAAAAGTTCTCCACTGCAAGTGCAGAGTTCTTTAACATACCTGCACAAAAACTCAGTAAACATGCGTGGTGGGAACTTCGATTTCAGTTCGATAAATGTCTCTCAGTTGTGTTCTCAGACGCACCCACCCACTCCCCCCAGCATCACTGCAAAGGCCATCAGGGAGGTTGTCACACCCCTGAGACCTGAAAAGTTACGTGGGCTGCTCTGCCCAGCTGTAGGGCGCTCAGGGCTGCTGGTGAGCTTTGAACAAATCCTGGGATTATTTATAATTGAACGTCAGTCTCGGCGAGCCTCCAGAGCCATGAAGGAGTTTATTATTCTCCACCCCACAGGCTTCCCTCTGTCCTCTGGCCTCCCCCTCCAGCCTGACATCCTGCCGCACTCACAGCAGGCTCTCTGGCTTGCGGGGGCCTCAGGGCACCTGGGCTGGCCAGCGGCCACCTTCCCACCGGATTGTTCCAGGAGTCCGGAATCGCAGACCACCCGGGGCGCCCACACATACCCTTCGACTGGGATGGGGCATCCAAGGATGAGAATGGCCAGCTGAGGCGGAAACTCCACAAGACTGACTTACTCCAGGCTTATCTCAGCGGCGGCCTGCAGAGTCGGGACAGAAACGGACGCCGCTGGGAGGGCCTGGGTGGGAGCTCGCATCCCCTGGGCCTGGGCCTACCCCGCCCGTGAACATAGCAAGCTCTTAGGCCTGTAACGTGAATCATGCCCAGGTCAGGGGACTAGGAAAGTGAAACCATAAAGAACATTAGCCCTGGAGAGGCAGGTAAAGATCCTCTAAGAGGGTGAACGTAAAACTATTCTAGCTGCAGAGCCCTTTCTTCAAAAGAATCTTACCAGAAAACCCAATGAGCAAAACGGATGAAACCCCAGGAAGACAAGCCCTCCGCTTTCGCATCTATGGGGCCCAGGTGTTTTGATTTTATCTCCCTTCCATCTTGGCCAGCTGGGGCCCCTGACACCTCGGAGCCCGCCTGCGGTGTGCCCTCTGAGACTGTAAAGCCAGGCCGGCAGGCAGCCTTCTCTCGCCCGTGCAGGAATGGTGTTTATGGAACGCCGTGGAAGACGGCACATTGATGAAAGCGTTAGAATGTTCTCTCTTGAGAGTGGTAGAAGCCCAGTACAAACAAGCTTAATTAAGATGCAGCTTCGTTGTAAAGCTCCTGGAGCATCCAGACACATGTCTGGGCTTTCGATGCCTAGAATTGGGCCTCGACGCCATGAAGACCCCTCTCTCCCCGCCTCCCCTCTCTCCCCGCCTCCCCTCTCTCCCCGCCTCCCCTCTCTCCGCCTCCCCTCTCTCTCCGCCTCCCCGCTCTCCTTACCGCTACTCGTCTTTATTACTCCAGTGAAGACGGATTTTCTCTGCGTGACTGAAAACATAGCCTGGGGGGCTCTAGATTCCCAAACATCCCTCCAACCTCCCTGAGTTAGGATGACTTCACCACTAGCTCTTAGAACAGGGCCTCCGATTGGCCCAGATTCTGCCATCCCTGAACCAATCACTGTGGCCCAAGGGATGGGTACACGCCTAAGCCCTGGCCAAGAGCGTGGAGTTCTGGGATTGGCAGCCCCTCAGAACCACAGGGAAGGGGGACTGGGAGAAATAGTTCCCCAAAGAAAGTGGGGGCCCCTGTTAGGTTAATGATCGTGAACAGCCCAGATTCTCAACATTTGTGACAAAGACTCTCTTGGAAACGGGGCCCTAACCCCAAGGAATGATCCCCATGAGTTCAACTTCAAGCATTAGAGACCGGGGCAAAGAGAGCCTTGCAGAGCCCCCGGGACCACCCACAGAGGGGGCCCTCTACCCTCTCTGCCCACACCACCAGAGCTAAACCCAAGCATTAGCTGGGAGCATGTGTGTTACTTTTCCATTTAAACTTAATTCAACTTGAAAGGACTCTTCATCATATCTTGTGCAAGTGAGCAAGGGAGAGTGTTGGTTCAGTGGTGCAATAAATAACCTCTCGTTATGAGAAACATGATGCCTCAGTCCCTAAGCCATTTGGTAACCATAATCTGATATTACAGAAGCTTTTCTTGTGAGACCAGAGATATCTGAGCCACTTCCCTTTTCAAACAACTTCAGCTAATGGCTCTCCATGCTATTAGTGGAATGAGTCCAAGCTCTCTTTGATTTGTGGTCACTTGTTTGGATCCTGAAAGGGGAGGCTCAGATTTGCAAGCAGGAATAATTGCCTGGGAACACTGCAGAGCTATACAATTCCTGTGGAGTTGGAGGAACCACTCGTTTGGAGAAACTTGACTCCTCTACAGAGATGAAAATATTTGTCAAGGTTTCTCACTCCCATGCTGGCCCCTTCCTCTCTCTGACAGCTCACTTCAGCCCTCTCTCTCTCTCCCCAATGTTCCTGATGCTGAGAATGTTTTCTTAGAGAGGAGGGGGCTCTCCTTGGATCCTACTACACAATGCCAGAAGCCATTTAGAAAGTGATGCAGCGGCACAGCCTGGCTGGCAGGTCCAACCACCGTATCCTCAGGCAAATGTCAGTCCTGGGAGTGCACCTAGAACTCTGCCTCTGAATTTCAAACTCCAGTCACTGTAGGGCAGGTAGAGTGGGAGCACAGCAGTGTGTGTGGCCATTAAACAGAGTTTCTTTTTCTAGTAGAAAGACACCATTTTGTAAAGTTGCCTGGCCACCTGCATGCTTCTGGGCTAAGCCGCAGGCCCATTTGAGGAGTCCTTGGTCCCATTTGATCTGAAAGAAAATGATAGTAGAACTTGACACTGTACTAAGTACACTTCACAGGGCGGGAGGGAGAACACCAGTGGGACAGCATTTGTTTTGACATTAGAAACCTGGCTTCATTTTCTGAACCATAACAACCAGAGGTTATCTCAGGCCTGGAAGGGACTTTTTCTTTTTAATAAGCTTTTGATTTTGGAATAAATTTAGATTTACAGAAAAGTTGCAAATGTAGTGCCAACATTTCCCATATACCCTAAGCCCAGTGTCCACTAATGATAACATCTCTCCTGACCGCGCTGCATTTGCCCAAGTTAAGAAATTAACATTGGTACCCTGACATCAGCTACACTCCAGACATTAGTCAGATTTCACCCATTTCTCCATTAACGTTCCAGAATCCCACATGGCAGGCAGTCATCATGTCTCCTTCGTCTCTTCCAATCTGACCGTTTTTCTGTGTTTCCTTGTTTATCATGACCTTGACCATTGTGAAAATTACTGGTCAGGTATGTCATACACTGTCCCTCGATTCAGGTTGTCTGATATTGTCTCAGAATAGACTAAAATTATGGGTTTTGAGGAAGAGACCCAGAGGTGAAATACCTGGGAGGAATTTTTTTAAAGAACAGGTAGCTCAGAAGTTACAAACGAACCCGCCTTCAAATCAAATCATGTTTTGCTCGTTCTGTCTGTATCTTTGAGAAATTTTGTGCCAATTTTGTGCCGAAGTTTTTCAATTTAGATTTTCAACTTCTCTTAAAAAAATAGAAAGAGCTGGTGACTGCAGGCTTCCATGACGGTTAGAGGTGGGTGCCAGGAGGCTACGGCCCGCCGTGGGATGCGTCCTCTTCAGGCGCCATCAGTCCTGTGGCCTCCCCAGCTCTGAGCCTCAGCATCAGTTGCCATTGGTCATCACGTCCACGGTGTTGATTTTCTTACGGTAAAGAGGTGGCGTCTATGTTTCTACTACAGCAGAAATGAACCCAGATGGCCCCATGCTTCAAGAGAAAGAAGGCAAGAGCAAGAAACGTGGTGAGTCGAATCTCAAAGAAACTGCATGTTTCCTAATGACAGGAAAGGGTGTGAATGCACACCCTGAAAACTGCCTGTGATCCTCTGTGACTATCGTCACAGCCCTCACCACTCATTTGGCAGCAAAAAGCAGGGGTGTGGGTCAAGAGGGAAGCCAGGGCTTCCCTGGTGGCGCAGTGGTTGAGAGTCCGCCTACCGATGCACGGGACACGGGTTCGTGCCCCGGTCCGGGAAGATCCCACATGCCGCGGAGCGGCTGGGCCCGTGAGCCATGGCCGCTGAGCCTGCGCGTCCGGAGCCTGTGCTCCGCAACGGGAGAGGCCACAACAGTGAGAGGCCCGCGTACCGCAAAAAAAAAAAAAAAAAAAAAAAAGAGGGAAGCCAGTCAAAAGGGAAGTAGATGTATGAAGGGAAAGGATGCTGCCCTGGGTTCCCTTCCCCAAGGTCAAATTCATGTCACTGCCCAGGGATGGCCCTGTTAACCTACTGGACACGGCCATGCAGTAGGGTCTACGCAGCTGGGCCTACCCTGGGCAGGAATTTCCAGCACTGCCAATTCCACCTCAGAAGAGGTCCTGCTAGCAGAGAGAGGATCTTCCACATCTTTTGTGCCCTCCCTAAACTGTGGGCCTGCTGGAGGCACAGTGAGGGTCTGTCTGGTTATCCTCTACACCCCACCCTGCTGTCTGTGAGTCAGACATCCTCTGGCACATCACCTAGAGTTCTGAGCCCCAGCCTTCCCTGCCCCCTGACAGGTCCCCCAATCCCTCCTGCTTCTCCTCCTCCCCTTTCCTGTCCCACCCCGTCACCCCAGCCTTGAAGGCTTTAGGATCTGAAGAGTGTGACCACACCAGGTGTTGAGGTGGTGACCAAACCAAGTCTCCAAGCGCTTCACTAATGTGCTGAGTCCTACCTGCTGCATCACCAAAGCAAACCTGGGGGGAGCAGGACCTTGAGTGAAAGGAGTGAGCACTGGACCAGGAGTCAGAGGATCTGGATCCAGTCTTGATTCCAGTGCTGTGCAGTGTTGGGCAAATCACCTAACCCCTCTGAGCCTGAGCTATCTCAGCTATCAAGTCCAGTGACATTTCTGTGATGTATAAATATGATCCAGGGACTTCCCTGGTAGTCCAGTGGTTAACTCTGTGCTCCCAATGCAGGGGTCCCGGGTTTGATCCCTGGCCAGGGAACTAGATCCTGCATGCCACAACTAAGAGCCCTCATGCCACAGCTAAAGATTCCACATGCCACAACTAAAAAAGATCTTGCATGCTGCAACTAAAGATCCCGCATGCTGCAACTAAGACCCAGCGCAGCCAAATACATAAATAAACAAACAAATAAATAAAGATGATCGAGCCACAGAGTCAGTTTCATGACTTGTTTCCTTTGCTCTCAAGCCCAAGTTATACCTTTCTCTACATGTCCAGAGCAGCCCAACTTTCTCCACCAGTCCCCAACCTCACATTCCCTGCACCCCTACTCCTAATAGAACTGCCTGAGGACAACATATTCAGATTGGAGCATGGGGCCCAGCTCATACATGAGGACTTGCCTGAGGCAGGGGTAGGTCTGAAGGCTCTTTTGTGGCCCAGGACAGACCCTAAATCCCAGAGTTGACAGTGGGAGTGGTGTCTCCCTAAGCTAACTCAAAGATACTTCTCTCAGAGGAGCAGAGAAGACTGAGCCATAGGCTTTAAAAATATTCCAGAGAAATAAACCTTCATTGTTATCGCTGGAGCTGAGGCCAATAGTTAGTGGCCAGATCAGGAGGCCTCCCAGGACTCTCCGTGGACATGGGCTGCCTCTGAAGTGCTGGGAACTTACCAAACCAGGAGAAGGCAAGCTCACAATAGGCAAAAGGGCAAACAAACCCTATGCGCAAAGTGACAAAACCAAGAGAGGGAGACAAAGCCCACTTTGGGACTGGCCAGTGGGATCCTGGTAAGAAAAGATTCCTCGTCCAGGAACTCGGATGGTGTTCGTCATAAGATTATGAAACACTGTGGAACTTGTTGTTCCTGTAATTTGTCTGCTTCAGAGGAGCTAATGTTTATTGATTTTCTTCTGTAAGAGGCAGAATCATCAATTTGGGTTGCCACTGTTGAAAGTTCTCAGGTATCTGGAAGAAGCTTGAACAAAAAGAATTAGGCATCTCTATACTGGTTTTATTCTTAATCACAGAGGTTGCTATTGTGACAGGCTTCGCAGACATCCAAATCCTTATTCTTTTTCAAATTCTCAGAGGTTGAAAGTGTCAGAAGGAATTAACATTTGTGGAACACTGAACATGTGTCAGGCACTGAGCTGGGCCCTTTAACAAGACCACAGGAGGACTTCCCTGGTGGTCCAGTGGGTAAGAATCCGCACTCCCAATGCAGGGGGCCTGGGTTCGATCCCTGGTCAGGGGCCTAGATCCTGAGTGCCGCAACTAAGACTGGCGCAGCCTAAATAAATAAATATTTAGGCACTCGGGATGTTCGCTGCGACATGTTTAGTTGAGGCATGCGGACTCTTAGTTGCAGCATGCATGTGGGATCTAGTTCCCCAAACAGGGATCGAACCCAGGCCCCCTGCATTGGGAGTGCAGATTCTTACCCACTGGACCACCAGGGAAGTCCCAGTAAATAAATATTAAAAAAAAAAGCAAGACAGCAGGGAATTTAATCCGTGCAGGATCTCCAAAAATTATTATTATGCCTATTTCACTGAAGAGAAAATTGAATTGTAAAAAATTAAATAGCTTGCCCAAAGTTCCACAGATAAAATGGAGCCAAAGTGAGATTCTGATCCACGTCTGTGCGTCTCAAGTTCCTAATCTTTCCTTGGCTCATACCGCCTCTTTGTGACTGGTTTTTCTCCAACATTTTACATATTTTATTGTCCTATTGCATTATTTGAAACTTCCAAAACAACACTAAAGAACGATACAAGTGGTCAATGCTATTTGTTCCAGATTTTAAAATGGCTTCTCTATTTCATAGTTTGATACAGTCATCAGCGTGTTTAAAAAGTTTTATTCTATCCCTAACTTACATGGAATTTTTATTAGTAATTGTTGCTAGATTTGATCAAATGCTTTTACTTTCTACTGCTATAATAATACAGGTTTTTTCTCTTTCAATCTCACACAGTAAATTTTTTTGATGAATTTCCAAATTTCAAACTATCTTTATAAACCTGAAATAAACATGGGCTTAATTTCCTTTCATTCTTTTTGTAACTTTCACTGGATTGTGCTTACTAATTTTTGTTTAGTATCTTAGCTTCTACATTCATAAGTGAAATTTTCTAGTTTTCTTTTTCTATCCTCATCAAGTTTTAATATTGATATGACTTGGGAGCTATTTCCACCTGTTTCTCTGGCCTATGATGGTTTAAATAGTAACCTACAGCAGTTTCATGGGTGCTGGCACGAAACTCCTGGATCAGAGACAAAAGGCAGCTTGTTACTCACAGCAATAGCAGCAGTGACAGATCAGCATTTTGGTGCCAATTTCCTAAGGGCAATGTGAAGAGGACCAGATGACACCTGCACATGCAGTGGTTGGACTACAGGAGAGAAGAACCCTGGGTTTAAGGAACCTGATAATTTCACAATGGGCACTAAGCATACCTGCCATTTGCTCCATTGTGAGACACACTCTGTCTTCCAAGGTCATAAGTAACCTGCCCTTTATTCTGAAGGGAACCACCATCTCTACCTTCCACAGTCGTTCACCATCCAAACACCCTGGAAAAGATGGCCCAGTAGGTCACTCGCAAATGCACAAAAAGGTGAGAGACCCATGGAGAACTATTTCCCAACAGTGGACAGCTGAGACCAAAAGGACAAAACATTAGTACTTGTTTATTCTTAGACAGTGGGCATGTGAAAGTCATTACATTCTTTTCTATATTTTTTAAACACCCCTTGCCAAAAAAGAAAAAAAAAAAAACAAAACAAGGAAAGAAAGAAAAAGAAAGAAAAAGGAAGAAGAGCTTCCTCGTAATGGAATCACTACTTCAAGATTTGGTGAGTGTTCCAGCAGAATAAGGTGACTTCCCTTTAGGGACGTTGCAGAATTCCTGAACTGGATGGGTGGGGCAGGGTAAGGCCCTTCTAATGGAAGGAATCTACAATATTAGGTCAACTTCGAAGGCATTTCAGAACTCCTTAGCTATTCTTACTCAGTACCTCTGCATTTCGTCATATTCATAGGTGAACAGGGACAGATGATTGGAAATCTCACACACACACACAATTTCCAAATAACTCATGGCTGGGATTACCCACGTTTCTTAATCTCTTTAGTCTTTTCTTAATGAGGTCAGTGGGAGGGCTGTTATTTTTGCTTCTAAAGCACTGGTGTATGAAAAATGTCATGGTCACAGGAAAGTCAGTGGTGAACAAGATAAACATGACCCTGTCCCACAGAACTTACTATGTACAGGAGAAGAGAAATAATTCAACAGAATAATAAGATTTGATTGGCTCTCAGATTCACTAGAAATTGATTTAGCCCTCTCCCCTCCCACCTCTACTCACCCACTGGCTCTCTAAGGAGCCTTTGCCAGAGGGAGTTGGTGTAGTTCTCCTGTGTTTGTCCCGTAGAGAGTAATAGAACAGGAGGCCCAGGGAAACCATAGATTAATAAAAGATCCAGTTGATGAAAGGTATCTGCTAGTTGATAAAAGGTATCTGCTCAGGTAACTCTCCTCTCTTTAGCTCAGATTTTCCTTTTCATAGGAAATTCCAATGTCTAGCTTCACAGCTCAGTTGAATACTTATTGCTTTAAAGGACCCAGCAAACCTAACATACCATTAAAAAGTCCAAAATTAGGATATTCTCTCGACGTCTTTGCCCAAAATGCAACACCCCACATCCTTGGTCCTTTCCTTTCTTCTGCCCCTCTGATGCCATTCTTGTGGCCATAACAGTATGTCAAACACACACACACACACACTCACACACGTGCGCGCACGTGTGCATTTGCTTTCTCTACATTTCTAACATTTCCTCTTAATTCACTCCAAAAGGATGTAGGAGTGGCTACTATTTCTGAAATAGGAATAAGATTAGCTAATGAGGATGGTCTTTTTACCCATCCTCTCAGCAAAAATCAAAACACAGCTACAGTTCAACTTAAGCAAATACTTAAATGAAAATTCAAATTTATAGAAAATATTAAATTGAATTAATGTTAAATCCATTGAATAGTCTTTATTTTTGAAAGCATTCAGAGTAGAATTCCTTTACTTAGCAAGCGTCCCTCACAGCTATTTCCCAAATATATTTACTCTGAAAGAGAAAATGTACCTGCAGTTTGGCTTTTTCCCAGATTTGATGCCAGAGATACCGGAAGTCGGATAAGCAATGAGCAAAATGCAAAACCAGATTCTAGTTTCCTTCAAAAACTGAAGGGACAATTCTAATCTGCTGCCATCTAAAATGCTGGGCTGCCGCAAATGATTTTGAAAGATGGGCTTTATCTGCCCCCTGCTGTATTCTGGGTAAATGACAGGCCATCCTAATTTAGCAGCAGGAGACAGAGCCAGTCGTGGTGTGTACTAGCACCCCTTACTAGAATAGAAAGGCTATGGCAAAAAGACCGTGCCTGGGCTTCACCACTGTGTCTCTAGAATGGAGTGTAGCTGGAATGTAGCAGGCATGACATTAATATGTGCCGAATGCCCGCACATACAGGAAAGGAAGTTGTGCTTACATACTCTGTTTGCATGAGCATAATACCAAGCGCGTATAGGCCCAAGGGGAAAAAAAGATATTTTGCAATTCTCTGTTCATAAGTGTTTGAAATAAACTGGTGGCAATTGGGCATGACTGACGTCCTCTAATAATTCCACTGGGCTAAACAAAATAATAAATTGGAATATTCAGACTTAACAATAAAGATAGATTTTCTAAATGTTGCTTACTGCCAAGAAATAAATCTTTGAGAGCTTAGGATCTAAAAGCCACAAGGTTAAAAGACCATATGATTATTTCCAAGATGGAGGACTGGTTGAGATATCATAAAATTCGCTGTGTTATCTCTTTCATCCCTTTCTCCAGAGACACCTGCTGCAACCAGCCCTCTAGTCATTATCCGTATATCTCTCAAACACTAGTGAAGGCAAGGACAAAAATAATAGGCATCTTCCTTAGTTGGGGGTGGATTTATTGAATACGAAAGAAGTCACGTTAGGGCTAAGATTTAGACATTTGATATACCTCCATACCTACCCTGAAGGTTAGGCTTCTCCGATGACTCAAAAAATCAGGGTATGCAGAACAGTTCTAAAGGGAAGATAATTAAGTGCCAATGGATGTGATATAGAAAATGTCGAAAGAGAAATGTTTCCACCAGGGGAATCTTTCTACCAGTTGAGACTGGCACTTGGCCATTTCAGGTTCCTTGCACCACGCCACTAAACCAGCAAATAAGATGGGGTGCAGTGGGGAGTGCCGACCGTTTCAGCTGAGGCCGTTGATCTTGGGTATTAGGGAAAATAGGCGTGCTTCCTTAGGCCGAAGCAATGTTCACAAACTGAGGGGTCCTCCTTGTACCTCCCCACGGAATGCTGCAAGTTAGCAGGACTAGAGCAACCTTAGAGAAGTAGAGGGCCACCAAGAACTCAGATGAACTCAGGAATGAAAGTTAGGGTCACTCCACCAGGTAAAGGCAGACCAAGTTGTGGCTGAGGGCAAAGGGAACATGGAGTGGGTAAATATCAACTATAGCCTTATATTTCCCCTTGCAGGTGAGTTACGTTATATAAGAATATATGTTAAATTTTTCCCCTCTCCCTTCCCCAGATATATAGTGTATATAGCCTCTGTGGATTTATTTTACAATTTATCCATGGCTAACAGGGCATTAAGAAAAGAGTGTGTTTAAATTAGAAGAATGAACATCAAAATTCTGAATATGGAGCTGAATGCAATCACCTGAAATTTGGGGCTTCCCCTTTTGAGGACAGAGTAGCATATTTTGTATAAGGGATTGTTGCATTGTGTTCTGCAGGCTAGAGATTTAAGGATGGAGGGAGGGTGTACATTGATGTTGGGCCTCCAGAGAGTGACTGCGGTGGACATCTGTCCCTACCCCGAATCTTTCAAACAGCTTCTTCTCGCTTGGATAATTCTCCAAGTATAAATCCTACCTCCCTCATCTGGAATAACTTTTTAAAAATACATTGAAATTTTGAAATTAACACAACAGGTGTGTTAGAGTCTACCAATCAGATATACATGTGTAAGACTTTGTTTTGAAAGTGAATTTTCTGAGAAAACAGAGAAGGTCCAGGCCAGCAAAGGCAGCCAGTTCTGAAGTCAAGTGGTGACGGGACTGTCTCCAGCGTCCACAGCAGAGTCCATGTGTTTTGGCTGGGCTCCGTTACATGGTCAAATCTGAGGTGTGGTTCTGAGAGTTGTTCCGAGAAGCTCAACCTAGCTTCTCCAGAAATTCCACAAATTTCTAATAGCCTTTGTGAATCCCTTCCCACGTAGACTAGCTAGAGAGGATTCTATCTTAGAACTAAGACGTCTGATTAGAATAGAAAAAGTTAGTAGCTATGTGCCCAAGGCAGTTTGCTTTGCCTCTCTCAGCCTCAGCTTTGTCATCCTTGAAAACTTTCAAGCACTGTTGTAAAGACCAGAAATAATACAAAATGTCTTATATGTAAAAAAAACTCTATGGAGAACAGTATGGAGGTTCCTTAAAAAACTAAAATTAGAACTACCATGTGACCCAGCAATCCCACTCCCGTGCTTAATTCAAAAAGACACATGCACTCCAAAGTTCATTGCAGCAGTATTTACAATAGCCAGGACATGGAAGCAACCTAAATGCCCATGAACAGAGGAATGGATAAAGAAGATGTGGCACATATATACAATGGAATATTACTCAGCCATAAAAAGAAATGGAGTTATTTGTAGTGAGGTGGATGGACCTAGAGTCTGTCACACAGAGTGAAGTAAGCCAGAAAGAGAAAAACGAATACTGTATGCTAACACATATATATGGAATCTAAAAAAAAAAAGTTCTGAAGAACGTAGGAGCAGGACAGGAATAAAGACGCAGACGTAGAGAATGGACTTGAGGACACGGTGGGGGGGGGAGAGTAAGCTGGGATGAAGTGAGAGAGTAGCAGCTGCATAGCACAGGGAGATAAGCTTGGTGCTTTGTGACCACCTAGAGGAGTGGGATACGGAGGGTGGGAGGGAGAGGCAAGAGGGAGGGGATATGGGGATATATGTATACGTATAGCTGACTCACTGTGTTATACAGCAGAAACTAACACAACATTGTAAAGCAATTATTCTCCAATAAAGATGTTAAAAAAAGAGAAAAAGAAAATGGGGTTAGACTAGGTAGCGGTTCTCAGTCCTAAGTGCACAATAGAATCACCTGGGGAACTTTTAGAAAATGAATAACCGGGCTTCCCTGGTGGCGCAGTGATTGAGAGTCCGCCTGCCGATGCAGGGGACATGGGTTCGTGCCCCGGTCCTGGAAGATCCCACATGCCGCGGAGCGGCTGGGCCCGTGAGCCATGGCCACTGGGCCTGTGCGTCCGGAGCCTGTGCTCTGCAACGGGAGAGGCCACAACAGTGAGAGGCCTGCGTACAAAAACAAACAAACAAACAAAAAAAGAAAATGAATAACCAACAAGGACCTACTGTATAGCACAGGGAACTCTGCTCAATGTTATGTGGCAGCCTGGATGGGAGGGGAGTTTGGTGGTGAATGGATACATGTGTATGTATGGCTGAGTCCCTTTGCTGTGCACCTGAAACTATCACAATGTTGTTAATTGGCGATACTCCAATATAAAATAAAAAGTTAAAACAAAAAAAGGAAGAAGGTATCAGTGTTTATCTCCAAGAAGTTCAAAGTATTCAAGATAATTGGTTTTTATATCTTCTAAATTTCTTGCATTTTATAATGAAAGAAAAAAAAGATGTTTTTATTTAGGGGGATTGTTCAAAGAAATGAGTTTACAATATAGTCCCAATTCCCACTGTTCACAAGTGGAATTTGGTCTGTCTGACCCAGTCTGTTTCTGGTGACAGGAGCATGACATAGGTCTTGAAGTATTAAGAAAAATCATCCAAACCTTGGAAATAACCAAAGACAGTTACAGCATGTCCTTTCAAGGTCATACTGGTGCTTTGTTTAACATGCCTGCCAGGGTATTTCTTAATCTAGGGCAGTGGTTCTCAAAGTGTAATCTAAGGACCGCTGAGGGTTCCCAAGACACTTTAGGGATTTTGTAAGGTCCTCCCTTTCCAACTACATAACTCTGTGAGGCCAAATTTTCCTCATATACTTCAACCAAAAACAACATATTGCAACATATGAACGCAGAAATTGACATAAGGATTCAGCTGTCTTCTGATAAGCCAATTAAGTGTTCTATTTGCAAAAGTGTAAAACAATGCCTTTTTTCTCAAAATATATCTGAAGTTATTTTTCATTAAAAAATGTTAACATATAATGGGCTCGTTATTTTTATTTTTAAAATACAGTTGACCCTTGAACACACGGGTTTGAACTGCACAGGTCAACTTATAAACGGATATTTTCCCTTAGATACCAACTGCTGTGCTACATGATCCATGGTTGGTTGGACCCAGAGATGTAGAACCCAAGACAAAGGGCGGACGGTAAAGCTATTCCTGGATTTTTGACTGTGGGAAGGGTGGGTAACCCTAACCCTCACCTTGTTCAAGGGTCCCCTATAACTAATACTTAAACATTTGTGTTTTAGTTTCTAATAAGGTTAATATTGATAGATCATTGGGATCCTCAGTTTTTAAGAGTATTAAGGGATACTGAGAACAAAACTTTGAGACTCGCTGAGCTACATGCCTGACTTTGCTATTCATTTTGGAGGGCTCAGATCACTCAGCACACTCATTTCAAAACACCCTTCCTGGTAGACCGCATAATTCCTGTTCCTCCGATTCTGCTTCAAACCAGCTTTGCCATCTTATCCGTTTCCTCATTAAGGAGGTGAATAAATTTGACTAATACTCATTATATATGTATAACAGTCAAGTTTGATCTTTTGAAGATTATACTTCGATAGGAGGTGTAATCTCTGCTGATTCCTAAAGACATTTACGATTTAGCCCTGGAGTTCTTTTCTTTGCATTCAAAGGTGGATGAAGCAAGGAACACTATGAAAATCTTACTCTTAAACATTTCCCTAATGAAATGAAATAAGACAACTGTGATGATCAGCTGTGCCTAAAACTACTTTGTTCCTCGAGGAAAGTGTTTAAGAGAGAACCAGTCCAAAGCTTGGGAAGCAGAGCGGCAGGGGTTTTTTTTTTTGTTTTTAATTTTATTTATTTATGGCTGTGTTGGGTCTTCGTCTCTGTGCGAGGGCTTTCTCTAGTTGCGGCAAGTTGGGGCCACTCTTCATCGCGGTGCGCGGGCCTCTCACTGTCGCGGCCTCTCTTGTTGCAGAGCACGGGCTCCAGACGCGCAGGCTCAGTAATTGTGGCTCACGGGCCCAGTTGCTCCGCGGCATGTGGGATCCTCCCAGACCAGGGCTCGAACCTGTGTCCCCTGCATTGGCAGGCAGATTCTCAACCACTGCGCCACCAGGGAAGTCCAGAGCGGCAGTTTTAAAAGAATGTCTAAGGTTAAAAATGGGTCTGTAATTTGGGAGAGACAATATTCACTTTAATATGGAAGAATATACTTTTTAAAAAATTTTATTTTTGGCTGTGTTGGGTCTTTGTTGCTGCGTGTGGGCTTTCTCGAGTTGTGGTGAGCGGGGGCTACTCTTCATTGCGGTGCATGGACTTCTCATTGCGGTGGCTTCTCTTGTTGTGGAGCACAGGCTCTTGGTGCGTGGGCTTCAGTAGTTGTGGCTCATGGGCTCTAGAGCGCAGGCTCCGTAGTTGTGGCGCATGGGCTTAGTTGCTCCGCAGCATGTGGGATCTTCTCGGACCAGGGCTCGAACCTGTGTCCCCTGCATTGGCAGGCAGATTCTTAACCACTGTGCCACCAGGGAAGCCCTGGAAGAATATACCTTTAATCTACTGTTAATAGCTGTCCTTTCCAACACAGGCTCCACCTCCCTCTTAGGTAAACAACATAAGAACATAATTTCAGCTGTCTGCAGAACTTTCCTAGTCAGTATAAAATCAGCAGAAATTGATCACCCTACTACCCATTAGGAAACACTTCTCAAATCCTTCAGCTCCAGTGTGCGTCAGAATGATCTGAGAGGCCTATTAGACACACAGATTTGAGTTCATCGTACAGTGTGGGGCGGGGCAATACTGTGCATTTAAAACAAACACTCCGGGTGATTGATTTAAAAATACATAAAGCCACACTTTGAGAAATTATCTAGACAATTAAAACCTGCTGAACTTCCATTTTTCTAAGAATCACCGTGTATGCTTAACATCTACATGCCAAGTCTGTCTACAGGGTCCGTAAGGCACTTCACAATCGGACTGGTGTCTCACAACTTCCTCTCCCACCACTCCATCCATCTCTGCTCTACAACCCCCTCCCATCCTGGAGCCCAACTGGCCCACTGCTGCAGTCCTCCTTGCTGTTGACCTCTTTCCCTCTCCCTTCCCCTGCCTGTGCAGGACCGTTTATTTTTCACAGCAGTGCAATAGCGTGGACAGTTCCTGGCTATTTGGACTCTAAAGCCAGTAGACCTGGCTTCCAATCCCAGAACCCTTTGATAAAAGTGGCCGACCCTGGGGGCGCCTGCCCCTACATAGCCATCGAGTCCCTGTACAGGAAGCACTGTCTTGAACAGGGGAAGCAGCAGCTGGAGCCGCAGGAGGCAGACCTGGCTGAGGAGTTCCTGCTCACTGACAGCAGCGCCATGTGGCAGAAGGTGGGAGAAATGGGCCGCTTAGAAGTGGAGGCCGAGGCCAGGATGGAGAACTTGCGAGTGGTAGTTCCAGGTCAGTCCCTAGCTCTGACTGCTGCTGGTGGCCCAAAAGCCAGCCAGCCAGCTTATCACCATGGCAACGGACCCTACAATGATGTGGATATCCCCAGCTGCTGGTTCTTCAAGCTGCCTCACAAGGATGGTAACTGCTGCAATGCTGGCAGCCCCTTCGCCAAAGACTTCCTGCCCAAGATGGCGGACGGCACCCTGCAGGCTGGCCCAGGAGGTGCCAGTGGGCCCCGTGCCTTGGAAATCAACAAAATGATTTTTTTGTAGGAATGCCCATAAATGTATCAGGTCCCAGATGGTGGTGTGGCTGCCCAGGTCAGCTCTGCCCCGTGCTGTGACCAGGCACCCAAACTATGATGAGGAAGGCCGCTATGGGGGATCCTGCCCCAGGGGGTGACCGCTGGCACCATCACGTGGGCTGTAGAGCCCACCTGGCTCATTGCCAGCAACGCCCGACCTGACCGAGTAGGCAGCGAGTTGAAGGCCATGGTGCAGGTCCCACCCGGCTACGCCCTCGTGGGTGCTGACGTGGGCTCACAGGTGCTGTGGATTGCAGCTGTGCTTGGAGACGCCCACTTTGCTGGCGTGCATGGCTGCACGGCCTTTGGGTGGATGGCACTGCAGGGCAGGAAGAGCAGGGGCACCAATCTACACAGCAAAAGAGCTGCCACAGTGGGCATCACCCATGAGCACACCAAGGTCTTCAACTATGGCTGCATCTATGGGGGGGGGGGCAGCCCTTCGCTGAGCGCCTCCTAATGCAGTTCAACCACTGGCTCACGCGGCAGGAGGCAGCTGAGGCCCGACAGATGTATGCAGTCACCAAGGGCCACCGCAGGTATCGGCTGTTAGATGAGGGCGAGTGGCTGGTGAGGGAGTTGGACCTCTCCGTGGACAGGATGGAGGACGGCTTGGTTTCCCTGCTGGATCTACGCAAGATCCAGAGAAGCTTCTAGGAAATCACAATGGAAGAAGTGGGAGGAGGTTGCTGAATAAGCCTGGATGGGGGACACAGAGTCAGAAACGTTCAATAAGCTGGAGAGCATTGCGATGTCTGACACACCAGTACCCCGGTGCTGGGCTGCTGCAGCAGCCGAGCCCTGGAGCCCTCTGCTGTCCAGGGGGAGTTGATGACCAGCTGTGTGAATCGAGCGGTGCAAAGCTCCGCCGCGGACTACTTACACCCCATGCTTGTGGCCAGGAAGTGGCTGCTTGAGGTGCTCGCCATCGATGGGTGCTTCTGCAACAGCATCCATGATGAGGTTCGCTACCTGGTGCGGGAGGAGGACTGCTCCTGTGCTGCCCTCGCCCTGCAGATCGGCAGCCGCTTGACCAGGTGCATGTTTGCCTACAAGCTGGGTCTGAATGACTTGCCCCCAGTCAGTCGCCTTCTTCAGTACAGCCGATATTGACCGGTGCCTCAGGAAGGAAGTGACCATGGATTGTAAAACCCCTTCCAACCCAACTGGGATGGAAAGCAGATACGGGATTCCCGAGGGGGAAGCACTGGATATTTACCAGATAATTGAACTCACCAAAGGCTCCCTGGAAAAATGAAGCCAGCCTGAATGGTAGCTCTGCCTGGAGGCTCTGTATTTGCTCCCGTGGAGTTTCATCGGGGCGGTGCAGGCTCCTAAACTCAGGCTTTCAGCCGTGCTTTTTACAAAAGGGCTTGCCTAAGGCCAGCCATTTTTCAGTAGCAGGACCTGCCAAGAATGATTGCCTCTAATTGACGGTGCAATTGAGTTCAGAACCAAGATGCCAACGTTGGTGCAGGCTGTAGGACAAGGGGGCATTGTTGCTTGTTGGGTAAAAAGAAAGCAGAAGCCCCAAAGTTCACATTAACTCAGGCATTTCACTTCTTTTTCCTTTTCTTCTTGGCTGGTTCTTTGTTCTGTCCCTCATGCTCTGATGCAGTGTCCTAGAAGGGGAGAGAAGTAATGCTCTAAATGGAATAAGCCTGCTCGGAGGCAGTGGAAATAAAAACAAAGATCCTTTATCTTCTCACCAAAAAAAAAAAAAAAGTGGCTAACCTCTGTGAGCCTCAGATGACTCCTCTATCAAACCGGAGATTAAAATACCCACCCCAAGGTTATTATTACACCAGCATTGGCGGTATTTTGTTTAGATGCTAAATGTCTTAGTTTGGGGGTTTTGCCTCCTGTAAAACCTTCAATCCTCCCTGGAAGAACTGCTCTCTCCTCTGTTCTAAGCAGTGCTAGCATTTCTAGAGATACTCGATGTATATAAAAACCCTTATCTCCTTACTGCACAGGTCTATAAACCCAATTCTGTTAAGGACTTAAGAGCAGATACTTAAGCTGCATTAGATCAAATACTAAAGTTCTAAAGATAATCCAAATCCTTAAGGGTAACCTAACCTCACTCTACCCCAAAGTTATTATACCAGATACTTTTAATGATCATGTTCCTTCGCATCTTGAGGCCAAGGGGAAATAATGCAAAACATTGATACTTTCGGGCCCATAGCTGTCACGTAACCACCTCGCTCATGTATAGCGGGCGGTATATGTTTAAATACAGAAGGTAGGTGAAGGGGATAAAGTTGAACAGTCCAGCCCATGTTAAAATACTCTGAGGGCTTCCCTTGTGGTGCAGTGGTTGGGAATCTGCCTGCCAACGCAGGGGACATGGGTTCGAGTCCTGGTCTGGGAAGATCCCACGTGCCATGGAGCAACTGGGCCCGTGAGCCACAACTACTGAGCCTGCGCATCTGGAGCTTGTGTTCCGCAACGGGAGAGGCCGCGACAGTGAGAGGCCCACGCACCGCAATGAAGAGTGGCCCCCGCTCACCACAACTAGAGAAAGCCCTCGCACAGAAACTAAGACCCAATACAGCCATAAAGAAAGAAAGAAGCTTTCATTAAAAAAAAAAAAAAAAACTGAGCATTTACCATATACAAAAATACTAGATAATATGAAAGATTAAAAGATGCATGAAGTATGGTTTCTTCTTTCCAAGGAGCTTAATCCAGTTGAGGAAAAAAGAACTTACTGATACTGCTTTTCTCCACAGACAAAATAACAATGACCACCACCCTCCAAGATTCATGTTTTTCCTCTTCAGGAAGCAAAGGGTGTAAAATTAAGTACGTACGGTTTGGAAGGATAGATGCACGTTTCACAAATATCATCCCCATAAAAGGGATTCAGAATGTCTACCAGGATTTTGATATATGTTTTCATCTCATCCTCCTCACAACCCTGAGAGGTAGGTATCATCTCCATTTTATAGATGAAGAAGGTGAGGCTCAGCTGTTACCTAAGTGTTCGCCCAAGTTCACAAAGCTTGGAAGTGGTGGTGCTGGGAACAAAGTTGCGTTTTAACTCCAAGGTCCATCTCCTTTTCCTGGAGTTGAAATTCAAGTATTCTTCCAGTTCTAGGTTACATAAGTGTTTACGGAGTCTTCACGTTTTGTGTTTGGGAAATCTAAACTATGCCATTTTAGATGACCTTTCTTGCTTGCTCTGTCAGTAGCTATAGACCCATTTTCCTCCACAATGACCGTGTTGTTTGCCATATAAACGTATTTGTCAGAAAGCTTAAAAATAACTGTTAAATAACAGCCCAAATTACTCCCATGCCCCCCCCCCCAAAAAAATTCGTTATGGACAAGCTTCAGGAAGTAGTTATCAGACTGACTATTGGCCAAATAGAGCCAGCAGATGGAGACTTAAGACAAGCAAAACTGAGTACAAATTTTCTATGCTACCTGCTTCTTTTCATATTTGATTCTCTCACCAATCCTGTGAGAGGGCAGGAATTGTCATAAAAAGTAAGGAAACTGTTAGCAGAGATCCAAGGTCTAGTGCTCTCTCCTCAAAACCCCTCTTACCCTCAGAAGGGTCAAAGCAACCATGTGAGCATTAAAGAATTACTTAATGGCCTAGAATGTCAGTTATATGAAAAAATATATCACGTACAGGGTAATTCTATTTTTGTGTAAAATAAAAATTGAGTATGTTTTATGCAGTATAGTGACGTGTCAATAAGCACAGGGAAAGATTTCCACAGCACACACACCAAATATACGGTTACCTCTGGGGTGTATCAAAAGGACCGGAAGATTTTCACTTCTTGCCTCATGTGACTTGTGTTTTTAATGTAGTATTATGGGTAATTTTCACCTTGTTTCAGTATTAACAGAATCTTTTTTCTCCACATTTAGTACTTCTCAGAACGCAGCTGAGACAGAGCTTTGAGTTAGGAATGTTACTCATCTGTGTCTGAAACCTTCCACTGACTGACTCAAACCCTTGGAGGTGTGGAGTTGCAGAATCCTGGTTTGCAAGCCTGAGATACCCGAGACACCTTTTTTGATAAAGTGGTTTCCTACCACACGACTGTTGTACAAAAAGTGCTAATGTATATTTAAGTGCTTGACTGAGCTATGCAAAGGCTATGATCCCCTCTTCTCCTAAGCTTTTTTACAATCTTTAGGCACTTTTGACCTGGTCAACTGCTAGCTTTGGCACTGAAGAATCGAAAACGTCACAAACCTAAAGAGAACATAATAGGAGCTGTACCGCACTCAAGTATGTCAAGGGTAGATCAATTCTTCAGCCTAAATTCCAGCAAACTGCAAATCTGGAGAGAAAAATTCCTAGGATCTGATAGAAGACTTAGGTAGAGAAGGTGGCATTTCTCTGTCCTGCTTGGGAAAGCTCTAATGTAGCTTTGTTTGCCCAAAAGCCAAGTGGAAGGATTCTCTCTGACAGAGGCTCCAGACTGAATCCAAGTAAGACAGTCACTTGATTAGTAAACTCTGGCCAAGTAAGATGGCTGCCTGGAACAGCTGCCAGCTCTCCAAGCTGGTTCTCACCATCACCCCACAACCAGGACACAAATGGAAAAACATTTAGGTGCACAGATCAATTATGGTCAAAGTACGGGAAAATTCAAGCCAGGAATGAAGCTGCTGAAACCTAAAAGTGTGTGCAACAGACCCAAGCAACCCGCACTAGCAGAGAAGCAGCTCATCAGAAAGCTTTCCGTAAGGCCGTTTGACCTCAGTGGACCACTAACAGCAACGTCAGTGTTTTCTGAAATTTCATGGTATATTTTAATAGGCTCTTAACCAAGTTAAGACCAAAAAAAAATTTTTTTAATCCCACAATAATGAAACAATGTAACTAACACCAGCAGCACTCACACCTACGGCAAGGTCAAGTCCCTAGTAGCTAGCCCAATTGTGGGAGTAAAATAACTAAAGGAAGCCCTGCTCAAAGTTCACCGAAAATATAAACCCTCAAAAATTAAATGCTGCTCTTCAGCTTCACAAGTAGAATATGTTCAGTGAAGCAAGGATGACTAGCTATCTTCATGAGAGACATACAAGGCATACTCAATAGTAGGGTCACAAATGACTGTCCCTTCCACAAAAGTAAATTATTTATGTCTTAATTAGGAAGACAGACTGTTTGTTATTGGGTTTCTTTTTTAAAAACCTACCTTATAATATAAATTACTAAAAAATTATACCACAGAAAATATACTAACACAAAACTTATTTCAGCAAACAGTTTTGAGTTTGTCTTTATTCCCTTTTATTGCTTCCTGTGTAGCAATATTCAGAGTCTTCCAGCTGAAACCAAAGTACTTTCTTAGAATCCTTTATAGAATTGTATCTTTGGGGAAAACACTCTTTCCAACAAGAAATACTAAGAAATCCAATGGTTTAGATTTCACAGCACTTTTGCTTAAAAATAAATAAATAACCAACCTGTCTTTAATTTCAGAAGAATTGCTATTATACAACAAACTTTTTATTTTTTCCATTCATAAAAACAGTCTACGGCATTCATAAAACAGGGTGGTAAAAGAAATAAAAAGAGACACATTTCAGGTGGATTCTGTTTAAGAACAGATGAGTTGGTAGCAGTTTAATACAGATGGAAACAAATACAATCCATATAAAAACAGGATCTGAAGCAGGAGGCGGATATATCAACCAAAGTAAATTTAGAGCTTTCGGCCATGCAACTCAACATCTGAGTTCTCTTCACTTAAAAACCAAACTAGACGCTTTAATAGGTGTTCATAGAGAAGGCTACAAAAGTATTACAGAATGTTAGCCTTACGTACACCACAAAAAAGAGAGAAACAAAATTAATAAATCCCCTAGGCTAATCACAACAAGTTTTCCCTAACAGAGACAGACACAGAAAAATAACTTTTTACAAGCTTAGATTCGAGGTATGAGGTACGATACCTTACAGCTCTCACTTGGGTGTTTCCCACTCATGCTCTTTTCAGTATAAACAAATAGGTTTATGTAATGGAATACACATTTGAAGAATTCCTTAAAAAAAAAATCACAAGTTCCATTTTATATATACAAATTTTTAATTATGTACTGAAAATAAATTACAGGAAGGAACTTTAAAATGCAACAGAGGACAAAGTCACGATAAACATTCCCATTGAATTCCCCTGGGGAGAGGGGGTGGGGGGAGGGTGGTGAGACTGCAGTGCTCAAGAAGATAAATATCACAAATATATCAAAAACTTCAAATTGTCTACGCATTCACACACTGACATGAGCCACAAACATTCCTTCACAGGGACTGTACTCATTAGCCTACCACAGAACCAGATTTTGTCATAAACTACAAAACTTTTAATACAAAATCGTATTTATATATTTATAATTCATATACATGCCCTACCTGTGATTTTAGAAAATAAAAGCTACACACTGTATAGACACTCTTAACTCATAGCTGTAGGCAACATTTTTGGATGGAATTTCTCCCCCAATAAATTAACGGCATATTTTATGTACATGAAGGCTAAACTGCATAAAGACAGTTCAGTTTCCCAGATATGCATCTCCTTTTAGGGCAGGTTTATAAATTTAAAAAGGCAAGACAAATGTACACCTCAGAATCACTTTCTTAGCTACAGGAGTTGTCATGTAATTTCTGTGAAGTTTCTGATACATGCATTTATGTAATACTGGTATTGAAGGCAGTAAAGCAATATATACTTTTAATGTCGTGGCTCAATAAAGGCTTCTTTGTCATTCCAATCTGATTCTTGATACAGTGATTCATAACTTCTCTAAAAATTAAAATTTCAATGGGACACTGTGTTAAAGAGACTCTAAATAGATTTCTTAAAATATTTCCCTGAAATATCCTTTACATAAGACAAATTTCACTAACATTAGATTAAGTAAAAAGGGGAAAAAAAGAATTAAACATGGTACAAGTGTGCATGAAAACTAATGCTCCTCAGCCAGTCTTCATGCCTTAGGAGCCATGAACAGAATGCTTAAAACCAACAAACAATTTCACACTCTGTGGCAGCCATCTGTGAAGCCAGTTATCTAAACTACTTCTACAGTTGATTGTAAACTTTGGTTTATTTTTACTTGAGTTCTCATTGTACAGCAAGCATGAAAAAAAGAAAGAGTGGAGTCCATGAGGAGATGAACTGTCAGTCTGTCTTTAATCTGGCATGATGAGACACCTGGTCAGTCAGGCCTGCTTTGATAGAGTTTGTTACAGACTGCCTTATGTTTTCCTCCATCAAATTATCACCCAGGGGCTTCAATACCTGTGGTATGAGAAATGTGCAAAACAAATAAAAACATGAGGTAAAAAAAGAGTTACATATAAAAATATATAAAAATTCAATTCAAAGCAATGAAGAAAATAACCAGGAATGTGGGAAATAAAAAGGTGCTTCTCCCAAAAAAAGTTATGATGCTACAAATAATGCAGTTAGACATTTTATAATGCAACAAAAATTACTTTCCTCCTATTCAAACCATTTACAATTCCTATGAGATGGATGTGCAATTCCATACCCTATATGCAGCATCAAATCTGGTATGTATACAGCATTTATGCAGACCGGCCCAGACGGTCCTGCTTATTGTCCTACATGTGTAAGTGTGAACACTTCGGATAGAGAAAAAAGTTAAAAATACTGTCTAATTTTTCTTCTTGTTATTGTTGGATGACAGTCTCTGTCGCTGTGCTGATGAAAGAGCACGATGAACCATTCGACGTCTAGTAACTTCAAACAGTTTGGAAAACACCTAAAACATGGAGTGATTCGTTAGGAGAATGACTCAGAGTGCCTTGAAGTTAAAGAACTTAAGACTACAAGAATTTGAGACTTTGTAGGTTTCTCACCTTCCTGGGACTCCTCTGAAGCAAAAGAAAAAAGAAATGCAAAAAAATTTAGACAAGTGTTGACACAGCACAGATCTTCTGACTAGTGATCATCTTACCTCAACTATACTGAAAATAATTTTACACAGTTTAGATTCTTCCATTCACTTGTTTTGTAATAATGGCACTTCTAAACTCCTAGAATCAATGCTGCATGGGAGATGAGTGGTTTTCAAAAGAAGACAATGTACAACTATCGAAATTCATGTTGCACAAAATTAGTAATGGTCCAACATTTTTAAAGTAGGTAATATTTTAAGTGACATTGTGATAGCTTTTTTTTTTTTTGAGGTGTGATAGCTTTTAATCCATCTTCGGTCAGAAGATATCAAAGGAATATAAAGAATGAGATTATTTTTGATATAAAAATTTAAATTTTACAAATATCCAGATACAAGCTTCCAAATCAGATCTGAATAAATAGAGCATTTCTATAAAGAAGAAATATAAAATCCAAATTAATATAGTGGGTCACTGTATAAAATAATAATGACATTATTAATAGAAAAGTCAACATCCAATCAACTTCAGTCTTTGAATTTAAAGCCAAACCAACATGGACCTGCATATCTTAGATCTTCAAATAAGCCCAATACTTCATCAGCCCAGAAATGGTATCTGAAAACACCTTTTATAACTGTCCATCGGTAATAACTGTAGTTTTCATTCTGGTCCTTGACATGATGCTCAAGTATTTCACGATGATCATTTTAATGACAACATCCTTAAATGAAATTTTCTGAACACAGGCAATTCCAGACAACAGTTGGCTGATATACAATAAGGCTTTCCTTAGTAGATACTTGTCAGGCCCAACTTTGAATTCTGGTTTGAGGTAAAAAATCATGATTTGAATTCTGGTTGAGATAACGGATTATGATTAAGAAAAGCTGGTTCTCTGTTTGTGGTGCTTTGCTTTGTTCATTAGTATTTCCACAGTATAGAGGTCAAACAAAGTTTCTTTGACGTAAGAATTCCCTATAAGATTGTTCCTTGTAGTACATCAGTAAATCACTACTAACTTCATGGAAGGAAATGAAGACACAATATTTTTCCTGGAATATAAGCATGCCTTGGTTCTTGCCAATATTAGTAAGAAACTTCTTTTGCTTTCCTAAAGCAAAAGAATTACACTTCCAAACTTCTTTCCTTACCTTCATAACTCTTGCACTAATTATATTTTCTTTTCTTAAAAAAAAAATCCTTAAAGACTCTGGCCCTGCCCACTTGTCTAGTATAATCAGGCCTATGACTAAGAATCTATCCAAAGGATATTACAGATGTAAGCCAACCAAAGCACACTATAATTACAACTTTAAAGGGGAAAAAAACCAGTTCATACTTTATATTCAAATTATGCATCTAAACAAAAAGGAAACTATCCTTTTACCATTCTCCAGATAAAGGAAAAGTAGGTGTGCAAATACTGGGGGTGGGGAATGGGGGACTAGAAGGAGGGGTGGGGAGTCACAGGGATAAGATTAGTCACTGAAAAACCAAAAGACAGATACCAACCTGTTCCCATAGAGTTTCAGCAATCTGATCAATCATTGTTCCAATTTCTCTGAACTCCCCAGAGTATTTAACATATGCCCAAGTACAAAGAGACGTCAGTGCTAACCCCATGACAAGGTTACACAAGACGGCTATAGAGTTTAGGCCAACGAAGCCAGTCAGTCCTGAGATTATATACATAGCAAACATGACTGCAAATAGTGTGGCAGGGGTACGAGCAGCATAGAAGATATTTTTGCCATCATTGTGCTTTATAAAATTTGCATAGGTTTCTTCTATTTCAGCCTCAAGCTGGTCCTGATAACGACGGCAGAATTCATCTCCACCCATTTTTTTTACTGAACAAAACTGTTTAATCGCCACTTCCTTGAGATTCAGGTGTCTTCGCTCCAGATCTGAAGGTGCAATGTAAGGCTTGTCCCCACCACATACCTGTAAAGGCAGGGTTACATTAGGACAGATTACATGCTGGAAATAATTCACACTTGAAAGAAATTCCCTGATCATAATTTTTAATCTCAAAAAGTCAAACCACCTACATGGTTTAGTTTTACATCTGTTCATAATACTTCACACATTATCATAACCTACTTATTTCTTATATGTTTAACTGACTCAAGCAAAATAAACTTTCCAAAATTAATTATATTGGTATTAATTATATACCAATAAAGACAAAAAGAATTACACTGCAATCTGTACCTGACTTCACCTGACCCAGCAATACACCAAAAGAGTACAAAAGACTGCTGGCAAGAAAGTGGGTAAAAGATAACATAAAAAAGGTACTTTAATGTTTGAGTTAGCAAGCTTAGCAAAGAAGCTGCTATTGCCCTTAAGCTGATGTTGCTTGCATCAGAAGCTACTAATAACAGCACTCTGAATCATGTGTCAGAAAAGATTTCAGTGTGGTCTATGTAATAACTTACTACCCATATCCTGCACTCTAACCATGGGAATTATATTCTTAGTTTATTTCCAGCAGAGATGATAAAGGGAAATTTGGGAATGATGTAACATGACAATGTAAAAGGAGCACAAATTGGTTCAATTATTTTAAATATAAAAATCTTCTATCTTACTCTAGTGTCAAATTTAAATTTTAGTTACAAACCTGCTCCATACTTTTGCAATAGATCTCTCTTGCTCCTGCTACTGCAGCAAGATTATTAGCTTCAGCTGTTGCCTAAGAAATGAAATAAAATGTGCCAATTTTATGTGAAATACCTGATAACTATAAATTCTGATTAAGACAATAAATTATGTACAATGACCAAGTCTGAAAATGAATCAGAGAAAATATTATCAACTTCCAGTTTCCCTTTCTAATTGAAGGAAACACCAGTATAAAGGACATAATAATTGCTTCTAATAGGACTACCTGCTTAATCTTGTTTTGCTTAGGTTTGTTAAACTGGGTTTGTAGAAAATACCACATATGCCCAGGAAATTATAGAAAATTAAACATATACAACCCTAAAATGTGTCAAGTCCCCAGGTGCAAAGAATCAAGAATTACTCATATGGTCCTCTCTCTCATAATCAGTATTACACACAAGATACATTTTTAAATCCACAAAACTGCTTATTGGATGGGTTTTATGAAAAAACAGTTTAATCCACTATAAAACTGAGAAACTGCCCAAAGTAGCAAATTTTTTAAAAAATGAATTAGGTTGGGCTTCCCTGGTGGCGCAGTGGTTGAGAGTCCGCCTGCCAATGCAGGGGACACGGGTTCGAGCCCTGGTCTGGGAAGATCCCACATGCCACGGAGCAACTAGGCCCGTGAGCCACAATTACTTAGCCTGCGCGTCTGGAGCCTGTGCTCCACAACAAGAGAGGCCACGATAGTGAGAGGCCCGTGCACCGCGATGAAGAGTGGCCTTCGCTTGCCACAACTAGAGAAAGCCCTCGCACAGAAACGAAGACCCAACACAGCCAAAAATAAATTAATTAACTAATTTTAAAAAAAATGAATTAGGTTAAAATAACATTGTCCCTAAAGAACACCTTTTTAAAAAAAATAAAAACAAAATCTATATTCACTAGAACCAGACATGAATCATTAATATCAAGAGAAAATAAGCCTTATTTCAAACAACATTCATTGTCAAAGACTCAGAAAGCAGAAGCAAGGCTCTTGGTTTGGCAAGGCCCATATGAAGCTATCTTCTGAAGCAGAAATTCTCCTACACTTTTTGAGCAACTGAAGAGAAGGCACCAAGGACCCTCATTTCTGGTGTGCAAGGTGTGCAACCTGTAGTTACAAAAACCCATTAAAACTTCAGGGCCCATGCCGTAAGTATCTAAAATGTATTTGCAGGGAAAGAAACACTACCCCATTTCCAGCATTTATCGCTAAAGCAAAGATTTTTTTTTCTCCTTCGTAAATAAATGTATGTACAACACACACACTACCTGAAGCATGGACTTTGGATGTGGAAGTTCCTCTCCTTGATAAATTTTAATGTAAGCCTAAAAATACAGAAGACTCATTATATTCATAGGTTATGCAAGTTGGCTCCACATCCCCAAAGAAAGAAAAATCATTAAATAGAAAAATGATTCACACTATTATAAGAAAAGTCTAGGCTTTAAAAATCATATACTCTCATTCCAACAGAGTTAACCCTATTCTCAACATTATTAAGTGTGTATGTTGCTAAATAATATCCTAGAGAAATGTCTCTAAATATAACTCCAACTTGGCATAAAAATTATGTCTCATATTTAAAAGTTATATATAAAATGCCATCTACTTTATGAAAAGAAATCCATAACTCTCCCCTAATGCCAACATTTCAAATAAATATGTAAGAAAATATTTTAACTCAGTATTTTACTTTGACCAGCTTAAAATATACTTCAGTTCAAGGGAAAAAAAACTACTGAATTTGTGGTTTAAGAGTAAGAAAGAAAGATGAACGTTTTTAAGTCAGTTCTATATAGGAATCTTTCACCTCAACTTTCTACTGACTCTAAATTAATTCATAACTGAACAAAGATAGTATGAAAGTGATCAAGTGTCCATTAAATAATACAAAAACACACTCTTAGTTAACTGTATTTCCCTTCTGTCTATTTACAACTACAATGAATAAATACAAACCTCTACAATAGTCTTGCTCTGGCAAGCAAGCTATAAAGACTAGAGAACAGGGCTTCCCTGGTGGCGCAGTGGTTGAGAGTCCGCCTGCCGATGCAGGGGACACGGGTTTGTGCCCCAGTCCGGGAAGATCCCACATGCCACGGAGCAGCTGGGCCCGTGAGCCACGGCCACTGAGCCTGCGCATCCGGAGACTGTGCCCCGCAGCGGGAGAGGCCACAACGGTGAGAGGCCCGCGTACCGCAAAAAAAAAAAAAAAGACTAGAGAACAGCAGAGGGGGAAAAATAAATCTATGCATAATTTACTTGAGCTCAAACCCAGTCTGGATACTTTCAGCTGCTCTTATCAAGTCCCAGACTCTGAGAGAAGGCTTTTGTGAGAACTCAGGATACAGAATTATGCTCCCAATACCTATTATCATTCTCAAATGATAGAGTGGTATTGTAATATTATGGTGAATGGTTCTTCTTTCCATATCAGAGCTGGAGAAAAAGTAGGATAACTCTACAAAGAATAAAATCACTGTCTAGAAGATACATGTTGTCTGCTACAATCTTAAATATTCTTAAATACTGATACATCCAATTCAAGGCAAAAAAATATAAATTTTACTTTTTTGCTTTAAAATAAAGGTAAGAAATTTCTTGTACATACAAATGAGTTTTAAGTCAGCTATATTTCTAACTTAGACAAAGCCATTTAATGTAAGAATTTTCCTACCTTAAAGTATTCTACAAGATCTCTACAAGTGACTTTAGATCCACTTATCTCTTTTTCTACCAAATTTTCTGGGGCAAGCAGCAATGGAACCAGATTTCGAAGTTCTCGTTTAAACTCTTCATCAATATCTAGTGGACATGAAATTAGTCAACATGTTAGTAAAAAAAAAAAAAGTAAAGTCCCCATTGGTAAGAGTTAATAAAATTCTATTTCATAAATTAAAAATATGCTACGTAAGTGTAGATTCATTTCAAAAAACTCATCCAAACACATCACACTGTCACATCTCCTAGGAAAAAATATAACCACCCCTCCACTCTACTACCCCACTTCCGTCATCTCCCAATAATTCTTTCAGCCCAAATAACAAATAAAACTGTGGCCTACCAGAACAAATTCCACATCAAGTATTTTAACTAAACTATCCTTTCCAAATGGCAAGCAATTCATGAAATTGTATTAAATTTTAATACTAAATTTTGTTTCTCCAGCCATACTGTTAAAAGTTTTGTCAATCCTCAAGCCTTTTGCCATCATGCTCAAAATAATCCTAAAACATACACAAAAAATTACACCATCACCCCCGAACAGACTTAAATCTAATTACATCAATATAATATATTGGTGATGCTTTTTAGCAGAGTGCAATCAGATGAAATACTGAAATGTTCTTAGCCTTCAATATTTTTAGGACATCAGTGCTGAGCAACAGACCACCTTATAAAATGTTAATCAATATGCCAGGTGTTTGCAAGAAACCAATACATTACAATCACACCATTAATAATGCATTAAAACGTCCTCCAGTATAAAAGAAAAAATTTAAGGAACCATGTATTTTTTTTAACTTTCAGCCTCTAAAACTTAAGTTCTGATTTTAGCAAGAATGGGAATTCCCACCTTTCAATCTCCCATCAAAACTAGGATTAGTTGCAACTTTAAGACCAGGATGTGGCAAAAGGAAGCAACCAAGATTTGAGAAACAATTGTGAATGTGCTTCCTTACATTCTGTAGCTCTTCATGTTGATTTTGTTTTACCTGGGGACAGAAGGAGACAAGGTGAAGGTGCAAACAAGAGAAAAACACATTTTTTTAAGAAAACACACATACGTACTCACATGCACGCACATTAACTCAGATGCTAGTCTAGGTGTGTGTTTCTTGACAATAAAATTTTACTAAAGACCCATTTCTAACCATTTGATAAGACCCCACTCTGTCTTAAACCAAAAAAGACTTTTTTTTCCCATGTTAGCTGCCAAGGATATGAATAAATACAAATAATAATTAATAATATCTAACACCAGAACAACAGGTGTGGTTGTGATTTATAAACCAGTAAATAAATTAAGAATTTGCCTTTAAAGTACTTATAATGGCAAAGAGAAAAACAAAGTACTAATTTGCCTACGAATAAAAAGGTCAGCCCCTGAGCAAAACAACAGATGAGGCGAAAAGCTCCAATGCAGTCCAGAGAGCCTTAAAAATTTATTAGGATTTCGGCACTTACTCCAAATGATTATTTATGATTTATGCTAGTTTACCAGTGTTTTGCAGAAGAGAGACTGCTATGTATTTTCTGGAAGGAAATCCTAATGTTAGATTTTTAATAACTACTTATCCCAATATAACTCTCATATTCTCCCAAACTCGTCTCAAAAACCATTCTAAAAAACATGCACCATTCGTAATCAACAAAATCTGGAAACTACCTAAATCTCCATCAAAAGTAGAATGGAAAACCTGTTGCCTGTTCATACAATGGAAGACTGCATAGCAATGAGAATAAGTGAACTAAACTACATGCAACAATGTGGATTAATCTCAGAAATGTAATACTGGGCAAAAGAAGCTGGACACAGAAGAATACATACTGTATATGATTCCTTTCATAAAAAGTCCAAAAACCAAGCCTGTTGGAGGTCAAAAGAGTAATGAAGGGTTTGGCGGGGGCGGGGGGTGGGGGGGGTGGGGGCGGGAGTTAGTGGATACAGGCAGTTGCTTCTGGGTGGTTACATGGCTATGTTCAATTTGTACAAACTCCTCAAGCTGCACACTTATGATCTGAGTACTTTTCTGTATGGCTTCAATAATATATTTAAAAACCTCCTTATCTTTGAAGTACATAATTCTGAATTTAGTTAATATGCCTGATGTGCTGTGGGTTAATTTCTTCTGAACAAACCAGAGAAAACGCTGATGAATGAAATTATCTCTGACAAGTCTAGAAATGCCTTTCAAATAATCCAAGAAATGAGGAGTTGGTTTTGATCTTATTTTAGGATTAAGAAAAATTACATTATACCCTAAGTCTCTGAATGTGGCTGCGAAATTAAATGCATTTTTTCATAGGAAACAAACAAAATTTTATTACCCCAAAGAGCTAAACCTCCTACTTATGAATAAAGGTATTTTTATGTATCTTTTGTGGACGTCAGTAGGTAGGTAGTATCTGACCTGAGGGTTTCCCAAAGTACTTCCATGTTATTTTCCAGGAATGACTTGGTGTGGCATTTGCACAGGCCAGGCCAGGAGCTTGGACATTTGGGTCCTACTCCCAGTTATCAATAATTAGTTAAGTGAGCAAAGGCAAGTCACTTTTCTGGGTCCCAGTTTTGTGTGTGTGTGTGTGTGTGTGTGTGTGTGTGTGTGTAAAGGCTATACTAGATAATGTTTAAGATCCTTTTTTTCTCTATATGCTGCCACTCTACGAGATAGTATCCTTGGAAAGAGAGTCTCACATCATCTGTGTTCAATGCATCCACACTAGATTATCCAGCCTGTCCCAAATGCTCAGAAGCTCAGCTGGGCCAGAAAGAGAAATGCATGCAACCTGAGCAGATCAAAAAGTTAGTCTACTTCGAACTTTTATCCTTTGAATATTGATTTATTGAAGGGGCAGTTGGCTCTGGAGAGAAATATCCATTCCTTAACTTCTACTTGAGGGCATTTCTATTGTCCTCTTTCACAGGAGTGCTACCAATTTACTTCTCATCAATTATGTATGCAGTTATCTGGGTTAACTTGGGATACTCAATTTGTTCCAATGACACTCAGAGGTTGGTAGTCTAAGCAGCAGTCCAGACAGTCCACACCTTCACCTGGGGCTTGGTGCTTATGCTCTCTTCTCTAAGAAATGGGGGCTTACCTGCAATCTCTTTTCAAGGAATTGTTTTCCACCTTCCAAACCATATGAATGTTCATAAGGATAACTCCAGTCTCGAATCAAAAACATTAGTGTCTACAGAAAGAAGGGGAAAAAATTGAAATCATTTCTTATAAAACTTTACCAAAAATTACTACTTTAATAACTGAAGCACCCCTTACTCCCCAAAAACAATCCTTATCAAAAGTTATAGTAACCAAATGGCTTAATACTACTCATAGTTATAACAAGAGCCTACATCAGCCAACAATACTCCCAGCTCCTATACCAAGAAACTACCTCCATCTGAGAACCTCACTGTGTATAAGAGTCACCACAAGCAATAATACAGGATATTTTAAAAAGAAACAAAAGACGTATCAGGGTATACAGATCATAATTTTAAGTCAAGATTGTGTAACTAGAAGACCAACTAACCTAATTCTAGACCAATTAGTTCTTTTCATAGAATTTTTAATTCCTATATGTTTAAGTTCCTCAACTCAGCACTACTGACACTTCAGGTCAGATAATTCTTAGCTGTGCACGGCTGTCCTACATTTTGCAGGATGTTGAACAGCATGTCTGGCCTCTATAAACTAGATGCCAATGGCATGAACTTCCTCCCCAAAACTGTGACAACCAAAAATGTCTCCAGACACTGGTAAATGCCCTCTGGGTGGCAAAATTACCCCAGTTCAGAAAAACTGATAGAGGCCAAATAGAGTATATTTCATCATATACACAAAATAACACCATAACCTGCCCAAATATTTCATAAAAGTGATCACACCTGAGCCAGACAAGACTGAGGCAGAATCAATGTAACCCACTAACAGAATCACCAGTGATGCTATCACACAGGAAGGACTTCACACACTGATGAGCAAACAGGGTGGAGTCATTCTCACCTACTATAACACAACTAACCAAATAGTACAATGTCTACTTACAAATTACACTTGTTTCAAAAAAGAATCTATCTGAAATTAGCTCTGCTTTTTAAAAAATCTCTAATGATAAGACTCCACAGAAGCAAGCAGAGCATATGCTTCTCAAATCAAGGTTAATTTCTGACTTAATATTCTGTACCTAACATTTAAAAGTAATGAAAAAACACATGGGGGAGAGATATAATAAATTCTGAAACTTTTCTATTTGAAACAAAAATAAAGAATAATAGGTCTAACCTCAACTTGTAATATACCACACACACACACACACACACACATACAACCAATAAAATTTTCTAGTAGTTTATCACATATAAAAGAAATTTACATGACTATCTCAAGTTTTGGAAGTAATATCCAGTTAAAAGAAATGTTATTAACCTTTTAAGTAAAAGTATTAAGAACCAGTCTATATTCATTTGTTCTATTTCCTATCCTGTAAGCTGCTACTGATAAGATGGTGATGACATTACCATAAATTAGATTCAATTCCACTAGATCTGTTGCTAAAAATGAGTTTTGCATAATGTCCTCATATCTCCAGAGATACAAGATGATAGCTTTTCATAGATAAAATTTTTTTTAATGATAAAATATTTATTTACCTGAAATGGCTTCTGGTAGATTTCTTCCATTGCAAGTCTGCCGTATTCTGTAAATAACTATTAAATCAAATTATTTAAAATAATGCCCCCGAAAAGGTTGAAAGAAGACCTCTGTAAAGCTATTCTATATCAGACGACTAGATGTCAGAGCCTTTAAAATCATTTGAAAGCCAAGCATTTAATTTTTTAAGACTGCATATACTTTAAAATTTCTTCTAGTTAAGAAGTCGTACATCTGTTTAAAACCATATAATAGTCAATCTTCTTACAATATTACAGGTTCTTGGTGTAAAGTCACAACAAAGTGGGAATTAAATTTTCAACACTTTGGCATACATTCTTTGAGACATACATACTTGCAAGTGTTGAAGATCATCTTCTTGAATATTTTGAGACAAATTATACACCTGTTAAAACAAATTTTTGTTTTTATTAGTGTTTTACTTTGAATACCCAGCTGTGTATAACTTTACTTGTGGAAACGAAGGCTATTTTACACCTGAGCACAAATGAATGACTCAGTCACTATCTTAACCAGTGGTCCATGAAAAGAATTTTCTTTTTTCCTAACAGTTAGGATAAAACATTAAGGGGGAAGCAGTGGTGGTAAACTGTGTAAAAATCATGAATATACACATATGGGGCCAAGAAGGCAGCAGACATTAAAAAAAAAAAAAAAAGTATATTACATAGTAAGTTTCTTTAATGTTATGACATGATTTTTTTTTTTAAGTGAAGAGTTCCCCCAACTACCCAACTGTTTTTCTAAGTCAATGAATGTGAAGGGCATAGTTCTATTGGTTTGGCCAAAAAGTTCGTTCGGGTTTTTCTCTGTAAGATGTTACAGAAAACCCAAACGAACTTTTTGGCCAACCCAATACAAAGATAAATTCCTCCCTGGAGCATTCATAGTATATAGTTTATGGTTTATTCAGTGGGTGCCTCAACTAACTTGACTGTAATATTATGGTTATCGTTTTACTTAAGCAAAGTCAGTCTAAATAACTTAACATGAACATTTTACCCCTCCCCCCACACACACACAGTAGGTAACACTCTTCCACTTTCCAAGGCCCACAGACCAGAGCTGGTAACGCAAACTTCACTACTCTCAAGAAACAGTAATTGGAGAAAAGATTCGCTAGGTCCAATCCTTCTGAGTCAGGTCTTTAAAAGATGACCTGGACCACCAAAGGACAAAAGTGGATGTCCATAGTTGTCACCTCTGCTAGGAAATAACTTATATCTAAGAAAATAGGGTTACTCCAAATATAGAACAATTTGTTCTAACAGCAAATAAGTGATAATCTAACTTAATCACTTGGAGGTCAAGAATATAAACAGCCAATATAGCCTGGCAAACCTAAAATGATATTCTCAGTTGACTAATTCCAAACAGGTTCTTAAAAAGTAATTAATGATGAGGTGATTAAACTCTAGATTTAAACTTAAAAACTGAAAGAATAACCAACCTATTCTCACTCATATGGGCCTTAGCTTTTAGAAAATAGGACCAGATCCCTACATTGTCAGGGCCAGGTTGTAAATAGCAAACAGAAAAGATTTGTTTATTGTAGATCATTAGTACTTAGCATATTGTGTGGTACTTAATAGATGCTCAGTAATTATTTTTTGAAAGAATAAATGACAAAGGGATCAATTTGTTATTGATCTATCGGCCAGATAACTTATGTAAGGAAGGAGAGAAATCTAGCCTCAAGAATCAGGAAAGAAGCAATAATAAAAACTAATTTTAGGGACTTCCCTGGTGGTCCCTGTGGTTAAGACTCTGCATTCCTGGGACTTTCCTGGTGGCGCAGTTGTTAAGAATCCGCCTGCCAACGCAGGAGACACAGGTTTGAGCCCTGGTCCGGGAAGATCCCACATGCCACGGAGCAACTAAGCCCGTGCGCCACAACTACTGAGCCTGCGCTCTAGAGCCCGTGCTCTGCAACGAGAAGCCAGAGAAAGAGAAGCCCGCGCACCACAACGAAGAATAGCCCCCACTCTCTGCAACTAGAGAAAAGCCCACGCACAGCAACACAGCCATAAATAAATAAATAAATACATTTTTAAAAAGACTCCACACTTCCAATGCATGCAGGCATGGGTTCAATCCCTGGTTGGGAAACTAAGATCCCATATGCCGCACAGTTCGGCCTTAAAAAAGAAAAAAAAAATTAATCTTCTTGATTATTTAGTTTACAAACCGCTTTCTTATGCATTATCTCATTTGCATCTCATTTCTGACTGCACACAAAACCACATGTCAGATAAGCAAGATGGGCAAAATCTTTGTTTTACGATAAGAAAGTGGCTGAATGGCTTTACGTGGTTGTCCAAAACCAGTTCTCTTGCTATCATAAAGTTGAATAAACAAGAGAACACCATGGTATAAGTTTTAGGACAGAGAACTTATAATTTAATGCAAGCCACAGAGCCAGCTAATCTGAAGGGCTATAATGCGATAATATAAATACAAAGATGTGGCTTCTGCTCGCCTCAAGAAAACGGCAGTTGTGCTGCCCTGCAAGATCAGAGAAAAAGAGGTAGGACAAACTGAAAAAAAGAGACTCTGAGAGTCCCCAGTAACATCACTTAGTTTGTAGTGACAGATATTCCCATCCCTATAATAAAAAGAAGCCACTTCTCTTTTATCTCATAGTAATTCCAAAACTTGTTTCCACTCTGACAGCTAGATACTTCAAATTGAGGAAGAAAGGAAATGGGAACTTTAATAGAAACTGGTCACACATTCCAGATATTAATGGAAAGCACAAAAATTCCAAGACACTGTGACGGTATCACCTATAATCTACCATCCATAAGAAATATTTATCTCAGGAGAAGCACATACTTTTTAAAATATTTGCAAATATACATCTTGATACATCACCAGCTGGATCTAACCACCATACTTCAATAATTCATTTTTCAGCCAGAGAAGTATCAACCACAGATGAGCTCAGGAAACAGAAAGTAAAGAAATAAAAAATGACCTGTGGTGGTTTAATTCAGTGCAATTAGTCTAAATTATACAGAAAAGAGATGGCCTAGCTTGAAGAGACTAGAACTTGATAGAACACCAAACATAACTCTAGGGTACAGCATAAGTGAAAAAACAGAAAGGATTTCACCCCTTTCTAAATGAAACAGGTGCTTTAAGTCCTTAGTTTATTATATAAACATCATTAAGGTTTCCTAAATAAGAATTATTATGCCTCTACCTCCATTAGTTCAAATAATCATGTACTAGTTGTCATACATATCGAGTAGAAAACTAAATTTAATTACCTGGTTTTGTTGTTTGTTTGGTTGGTTTAGCCAAAAAATAAAGAAACACCCTATACTTTACTGTATATGACTGAATTCAATTGAATTCAATATCAACTGAATATCCTTGAATTCAATTAAGGATATCATGCAATAATATATATTCCTTTAAAAAGAAAAAAGCATAGATGCTATGATGAAATACCAAGGGATTGGCTATTGGTTCACTGTTTCCCTGGTAAGCACTAAAAGTATGAAATTTCACATTGTAAGCCAGAACAGCAAGCATAGAAATATAAGTGACCAATACTAAATGTAAATAGTTTCTCTGATTTTTAATCCTTTTTTTCCCTTCAATCAAAAGGCATTTTGAGGAAGAGCAAAGGTATTAGGATTGTCTGACCTGATCATACCGCGGCATCTCTGTATCTCACCTGGACAGAGCTAGTCATAGTGCTCAGAGCAAACACTGTTGCACAATCTTTGATAGTTGACTGGCTATCAAAGGCACCCTGGGTATCCATTAGCAGCACAGCCACCTAGGAATTTAAAAGTTTAAAATACTAAGTAAAAGATTCACCAATAGTGACTATAAAAGTCAAATATAAAATGGTTAATATCAAAATCAGTAATTAAGTCAAGAAAAGTCCTCTAACTTAAGTATCTCACACATTTTGACATAATAATCCACATATGTTAAAGCTATCAGATATTAATAGTTCTGTGTTGTTTTGCTCAAGAAAGAATATGGAAGAAAAAAACTAGTTTTTTTAGTAAAAAACTATATATATATTTTTTACTATATATAGTAAAAAACTATAAAGAGAATCTCACTTTTGTTCCATTAGGTCTGTCGATCACAAACACTTCATTCCAGACTTGTATGCCTGTAGTTTCTCTTTCGCAACCACCTCTCCATGTAAAGCCAGTCAATGGTTCATTGCTTCCACCAATCCAACTTTGAGAATCCTGTTAAAGTTAAGAATAAATAGAAAATAAAACACACAAAAATAAGAACTCAAAAGGAATATAAGAAATCACCCACTCTTCACAACACTGTAAATCAACTACACTTCAATAAAAATTAAAAAAAAAAAATCAGCCACTCATTTTATAGATGAGGAAGGTACATCCAGGGAGATAAAATATACTGTAATATTACACAAGTAGTTACAAAAACAGTCCCAAATCCCATCTAGGGTGTTTTGACTAAGACAGATGTGGTCTTCCCCCAAACCTGAACCTTCTTGAATAGCTCACATTTTCATACTCTAGGCTTCTAGATAAGTGGGGTCACACCCACTTCCCCCATTTTGGAAAGATTTCCTATGTTTAAAAATCATAAAAAATAGATACTAGCTATTTCGATACCTCCTTGTACAAAACTAAGTTCCAGACAGAATGGCTGTCAAAACAGCATTGCTCTCTTAGAATAGCTTATACTAAAATGTTTTCACACTGCCTTAATTTTCTCTTTAAAAAATATCAACTTTAAAAATAACCACAAGACTTGTTTGAAACCTGATTCAAACAATCCAGCTACAAAACTCTTTTTCGAAACCAAAAGGGAAATCTGAATCCAGAATGGGTATTATATTAGATGGTGTTAAGTTGGGGTAAAGATGATTGCTTGGTGTGATAATGGTTTTGTGGTTGTATTAATAATAATAATAAAGTCCTTAACTGTTAAATATTCAAGTATTTATGGTGAAAGAATATGCTTAGCATTTGCTTTAAAATATTTCAGCAAAAAGAAAAAAAAAAGAGTAAAAGGGCAGAGAAAAACAGATGAAACAAGACCAGCAAAATGTTGATAGGTATACTGGGGTTCATTATACTCTAGTATTTTGGGGTATATTTAAATTTTTCCATAATCAAATGTTTTAACGTACCTCACAGGGCTAGACTGTTATAATTAAATATCATAAAATTATATTAAAGTTACTATACCATAAGGTAATTTATCTAGAAAATTAAATCTGGAATATAATAAATGAGTTAACTTTGACATATATTAAGAGCCCTAGGGACTTCCCTGGTGGCACAGTGGTTAAGGCGCAGAGCAACTAAGCCCATGTGCCACAACTACTGAGCCTGTGCTCTAGAGCCAGCGAGCCACAACTTCTGAAGGCTGCATGCCTAGAGCCTGTGCTCCACAAGAGAAGCCACCGCAACGAGAAGCCCATGCACCACAACAAAGAGTAGCCCCCGCTCACCAAAACTAGAGAAAGCCCGCGTGCAGCAACCAAGACCCAACACAGCCAAAAATAAATAAATAAAATAAATATTTTTTTTTAAAAGAGCCCTATACTTTAAGTATACTTAAAGCCCATATACCCTTTTCTCAAAGTACCTCCCCCCACAGGAAAAATTCCTTTGTTTCAGAAATATTTCTAATAAGCTTTACTATATAGTCCAAAACAGATATCAAAGCTCAAATTAGGGGTGGAAAAAAGATGGGTATGGTAGGCTCAATGAGGGATGAAGCAATTTATGAAAACGAGATACAAGGTGGGGGAAAAAAGTGTTGTCCAGACCATCACTACCTAATGTGAAGATCCGTCTTAAACTTCAAACCATCTATAATTATTATTATCCCACAAAACTCCCATCCCCAGTAGGTTACCAATCCTATTAACCACAAAATTCTCTTGGATTCTCTTCTTCACTTTCAGTATCTTCAGCTTTTGACCCTCATCCCTCTGTTGGTCACAAGGCTGCCTGCCACATGGCACAATTCTATTCACATTATATACTATGGACTTGTGCTTCAGGAGGCACCCTTACAGGGATTATGGTCTTGCCCCTGGGCTATACTTTAGATGCCCCAAATAGCCTGGAACCTCCCCGTCGTACTCTCCAACCCATCCTTCCCATAGTCACTTAATTTTCTCAACAAGAAATGTAATCTTGCCACTGTCCTACTAAGAAGTCATCTGTGGCTCCCCATTATTTACAGGACCATCTAGAGACCTGCTGCATACAATCCACCTTTAATTTACTTTTTCTATCTCTGCTCCTGATACTACTCATAAGTTCCCCCAACACACACACACACACACACACACACACACACACACACACACACCCCTCTTCCAGTTTCTACCACTCCAGAAAGGTCACTATTCCCAAATACGTATGTTGTTTAGCATCTCTATGCTTTTGTTCCACCCACTGTCTGCCTAGACTGAGCCAGCTGTCAAGAAACTCCGACTTTTGTGGCCTCTTAAAGCATATTACCAACACTGCAGGTGGTTATCTTTAAATAGCTTGGCACTGCAGTTCTTGTGTGAATACTGAGAGCACGGGCTGTAAACTCCATTTTTGCTTACAAAACTGTTCCTACCAAAGTGCCTTGCCCTATTCTAGGCTCTCACATGTGGCATCTCATTCCCCAACAATGTCAAAGTGGTATTTAATGAACTGATTATTTTTAAAAGGTCCAACCTACAAAAGTAACTTAAGAGAATCTACCCTATTAGAGAAATCTGTTTTTATTCTACATCTTGTTTCCCTATCTCTCCTATGAGAATGTAAGTTCCATGAAGAAAGAAAGTTTTGTCTTTTTTTTCTCTCAAAACATAGAATAGTACTCCCAGAAGAGAGAATGGTGCCTGGCTTGCAGTAGGCACTCCAAATATTTGCTCAATAAATAAATACATTAAAAATTTTAATTATTAAGCTTCAGTGTGTTCCCTTTTGAGCATGTGTAAGAGATACCTAAGAAATATGATCCTTTTAGGGACTTCCCTGGTGGTGCAGTGGTTGGGAGTCTGCCTGCCAATGCAGGAGACACAGGTTCAAGCCCTGGTCCGGGAAGACCCCACATGCCTCAGAGCAACTAAGCCCATGCACCACAACTAGCCCGTGTGCAGCAACAAAGACCCAATGCAGCCATACATACATACATAAATACGTTTACTAAAAAAAAATATATATGATCCTTTTAATTATTCCTAGAAACAATTACATGAACAAGAGAGTAAAAATAAATTTTAAAAAGTATAGATGACTGATATCATAGGCTAAGATGTTTGTTAACCTTACCCTCTCCAAAGAAACTTTAAAAAGAACTGGTGTCTCATTTAAAAAATCTATTGACTACATATCATCTCTTCTTAGTTTACCCTGTAATGGAAATGTTTACTAAACTGATTAGTCAATAAAAGGACGAAAGAAAAAGTAAGTCAGAGAACCTATCTAATTAAAACCACTAAGTTTTGATATTTCAAAACATGAAATTAAGAAGTCTTACTATTTCTCTAATATATTGAATACTGATAAATTTAATATATTCATATATACTCATTCAACAAATATTTATTGAACCCCTACCATGTGCCAGCCACTGTTTTCGGTTCTAGGGATACAGCAGTGAAAAAGAACAAACATTCCTGCCCTCAAGGAGCATTCAAATGAATTCTAGAAGCAGCCTTGCTGATAACAGATACTATTTGCTGTCATAAGTTAGTAAAAGCAAACTTAAGAACTTGAAAAACAGTAATCTGATACCATTTACTACTGTAGGGACAAAACAGGCCTTAAAACTCAAAATTTCTAAAATGATTTTAATCCTCCAGTAAAATAAAAAAATCTTATTGAATAAATCTCAGTTGCAAAAGGCAATATGAAAACACCTGAACTTTAAATGTAGTCAAATATTATAGTGAATAAACATAAACTCTTGCCAAGAAGACTTACCAGTGTAATATAATTGTCAACAATAAAGAACTCGGGCTTCCCTGGTAGCACAGCGGTTAAGAAACCACCTGCCAATGCAGGGGACACAGGTTCGAGCCCTGGTCCAGGAAGATCCCACAGGCCGCAGAGCAACTAAGCCCGTGAGCCACAACTACTGAACCCGCATGCTGCAACTACTGAAGCCTGCGCGCCTAGAGCCCGTGCTCTGCAACAAGGGAAGCCACCGCAATGAGAAGCCTGCACACTGCAACGAAGAGTAGTCCCCCTCGCTGCAACTAGAGAAAGCCCACATGCATCAACGAAGACAACGAAGACCCAACACAGCCAAAAATAAAATAAACAAATAAATTTTAAAAAAATTAAAAAAAACAATAAAGAACCCCTACCTACTCTAAATAATAAGAAACAAATTCTTATTTCACCATAGGAAAGATAACATTCTCTAGCAACAAAGTGAAACAACAGCTGGTAAACTTGAAACACAGACTTGGTGGTCCAACCAGGTCTACATGTATCAGACCATACAACCTGTTCCCAGTCTTACTGACTCCAACAATGGGCAGGCCAGAAGAATAAAGGCCCATTCAAAAGCCATAGTAACTCATCACAGCGAGGAGGAAAAGGGACAAAAAGGATGAAATTAAAGACCCAAGTAACTGTACAATGAAAGAGCAGATCCTTCCTAGTTATGAAACATTCCCCATAAAAACATAACAGATGGGACTTCCCTGGTGGTGCAATGGTTAAGAATCCGCCTGCCAACGCAGGGGACACAGGTTCGAGTCCTGGTCTGGGAAGATCCCACATGCCGCGGAGCAACTAAGCCCGTGTGCCACAACTACTGAGCCTGCACTCTAGAGCCCATGAGCCACAACTATGGAAGGCTGTGTGCCTAGAGTCCATGCTCCGCAACAAGGGAAGCCACCGCAATGAGAAGTCCGCGCACCGCAACGAAGAGTAGCCCCCACTCAACGCAACTAGAGAAAGCCTGCACGCAGCAACAAAGACCCAACACAGCCAAAAATAAAATAAATTAAAAAAACATAACAGGGCTTCCCTGGTGGCGCAGTGGTTGAGAGTCCACCTGCCGATGCAGGGGACACAGGTTCATGCCCCGGTCCGGGAGGATCCCACATGCCGCGGAGCGGCTGGGCCCGTGAGCCATGGCCGCTGGGCCTGCGTGTCCAGAGCCTGTGCTCCGCAACGGGAGAGGCCACAACAGTGAGAGGCCCGCGTACCGCAAAAAAATAAAATAAAATAAAATAACAGATGAAAATCTTAATCTGTATAAAACTAGTACCTAATTCTGGAGATAGGTTATTAACATTAAACACACAAATCAGTGGACAGAATGAGTTAATATAAACATTCTGACCACCAAACATAATTTACAGTTTTCATTTGAATATGTAAGAATACTCTACAGGTCCTGCAACAAATTAAGCAACATTAGACTCTTAAAACAGTTTTAAAACTGTCTAACATCTTAACCACCCCCATGTCCAACTCCTCCCTTTTGGGGCTGGACAAACTGATAACATTATGACTGACCCAAGGCACTAGCTCAAACAAGGACAACTATATCAACTTAGGTACACACCAAAGAAGTGTAAATAACCTTTTTTTTAAGGCTCTGGTTAAAAGGTGACCTTGACCTGGAAGACATTATGCTAAGTAAAATAAGCCAGATATAAAATAACAAAATTGTATGATTCTACTTTTATGAGGTACCTACAGTAGGCAAACTCATACAGAAAGTAGAAAAGTGGTTATCAGGGGCTGGAGGAAGGGGAGGAATGAGGAGTTTAATGTGTACAGAGTTTCAGTTTGGGAAGGAAAAAGTTCTGGAGATGCACTGGTGATGACGATTGTACAATAATATGAATATACTTAATGCCATTAACTGTACACTTAAAAATGATTAAAATGGTAACTTTGTTATGCATTTTTTAACCACAGTTTTTTTTAAGTGTACTTGAGTGCTACTAGAACAGAAAGGCGAAACACCTCTAGTTATTAAATTAAGGTTTGGCATGGAGATTTGACTTCACAGTCTTCCACTGGACTTCCAGCCTCAGTGCTCCCATATATAAAGCTAATGTTAAAAGCACAGTGGCCTCACAACAAGAAAAAAGTTCAATACGAAAATCAACAAACTTTCTTTCTTAGATCAGAGAATTGAGGTCACAGGGCAAATTGCACACCAAAATCTGAGAGACAGGCAAATACAAAGAATCACAAGCTGAGGTCAGTTACCAAGGAGCAGAAGCTGCTGGAGCAACTGGAAGAAACACTTAAATGGTAATTTGGACAAACTGCTGGAAGCTACGAGTAGACTAGCTTGAGACCTAAGACCTCTCATGGAGGTTCAGCTTCACAGGCCCCCACTTTCTTGGGTTTTACCTCAAGGAGCTCCCTGAGGTTTTCTTTTTTTTTTTTGGCCATGGCACACAGCTTGCAGGATCTTAGTTCCCTGAGCAGGGACTGAACTTGGGCCACAGCAGTGATAGCACTGAATCCTAACCACTGGACTGCCAGGAAATTCCCTGCAACCATTTTCAAATACACTCAGGAAAGTAAGCACTGATAGCAGTCCTCACTAACAAAGGCCTGCCTTCCAAGACAAACTACCTTATCAGAGCTTTATCTAAGCCTGGAAAGGGCAATTCATCAACTCCAGCCCCCTCTATCCTTCCTGTCTCAAGTAAGGGGAGAAAAAAAATTGTTAAGGCTAAGAAACACTTCTGAAGGTCACAGCCCAGGGACTCAGGCCCACTTACAAAACTGAGATTTAATCATAAAATGATATAGCTTTCCTCTCCCACACCTTACCACCACATCAACCAGGCTCCACTACGATGACAGTGGATTACAAATGAGAGAGCTGCAAGACACATTCTATTTAAGGAGTTCTTAGAGAAACCCAAGGATAATGGGGGAGGGGGAGAAAACTGAAGTGTCTGGGACCTAAAGCAGCAGAAAACATTAAACACATCTCTGAGCTAAAGCTAGATTAACATAACACCTCACACTAAAAACTTAACTGTCAGTTCCTATTTTCTGATATTTCATGCCTAACTTTCAACAAAAAAATTACAAGCCATGCCAAAAGGTAAGGAAAAACAGACTGACGAGACAAAGCAACCATCAGAACCAAACTCAGATATGATGCAGATTTTGAAATATGAGGTAGTAAATTTAAAATAACTAGGATTAATATCTTATGGGATCTAATAAGAAAAGTAGAAAATGTGCAAAAACAAGTAATGTAAGCAGAGAGATGGAAACTCAAAGAATTAAAAGAAAATGGTAGATATAAAAAACACTGTAGTAGAAGTAAAGAATGCCTTTAATATACTTATCCACAGACTGGACACAGCCAAGGACAGAATCAGTGAACATGAATATATATCAATAGAAACTTCCCAAATTGAAATGCATGGACAAAAAAGGATAAGAATAACAGAACAGACCACTCAAGGACTGTGGGACAACTGCAAAAGGTGTAATATAGGTGTAATGGAAATACCAGAAGGAGAAGGGAGAAAAGCGTAAAAGAAACATCACAAGTAATAATGGCTGAGAATTTTCTAAAATTAATGACAGATACTAAAAAACAGATCCAATAAAGTCAGAGAACACCAAATAGGATAAATACCAAAAGATCTATACCAGGCATATCACAGTCTAACTGCAAAATAACAAAGACAAAAAGGAAATCCTGAAAGAAAACAGAGACAAAAAACACTTTACCTGTAGAAGAACAAGGAAGGATAAGAATCACTTTGGACTTCTCACACACAAACAGGAAGAGAATAGAGTGAAATATTTCAAGTGCTGAAAGAAAAAAGCCATCAACCTAGAATTCTGTATCCAGCAAAGTTATCCTACAAAAGTGAAGGAGAAATAGTCTTCCTTAGACAAAAACTGAGGGAGATTGTCACCAGTACACCTGCCTTGAAGGAAGTGTTCAAAGTTCTTCCAAGGGAAAGAAAATAATATAGGTCAGAAACTCAGACATATATATAAAAGAATGTCAAAGAAAGACAAGAAAGTAAATCTTTTATTCTTCTTTCTCTTAATTCATCTAATAGACAACTATGTGTATGAAGTGCTAATAGCAACAATGTATTGGGTGATTATGGTACATAACACAGAGGAAATTAACAACATCATAAGGCACAGGAGGGAGGAATTGGGAATACTCTGTCATAATGTACCTGCTCTACCCATGAAGCAGTATAGTAATATTCTAAAGCAGACTTAGACTAGTTGTAAATGTATATTGCAAACTCCAGGCAACCAGTTTTTTTTTTAATGTTTAGAGAAGTATAATAGATATACTAAGGAAGAACAGAATGTAGAATCATATAAAATAGTCAATTAAAGCTAGAGAAGGCAGAAAAAAATAAAAAAGAACAAACAAGTACAACAAATAGAAAATTACAAACATAAGAAATAACAATCCAATCCTATCAAAAATCACTTTAGATGTGCATGATTGAAATAAACCAATTAAATGACAGAAACTGTCACTGTGGATTAAAAAAAAAGACCCAAATATTTGTTGTCCACAAAAAACCCAGTTTAAACATAAAGAAAAGGAATGGAGGAAGATATACCATACTGACACTAATCAAACAAAAGCTAGAGCAGCTATACTAATTTCCGACCAAGCTGACTTAAGGACAAGGAAATTATCAGGATAAAGAGTGGTATTACATAATAATAAAGGGGTCAATTCTCCAGAAAAACTTAACAGTTATCTTTAATGTGTATGCATTTAACAACAAAGCATCCAAATACGTGAGGCAAGAACTGAACTGCAAGAAGAAACAAGACAAGTCCACTATTACACTTGGAGACTTCAACACCCCTCCATCAGTAATTGACAGACCAAGAAGACAGAATATCAGTAAGGATATAGCTGAACTGAACAGCACCAACAATCAGGTGGATCTAATTGACATTATATTGGGTTGGCCAAAAGGTTCATTTGGTTTTTTCCATAAGATGGCTCTAGTAGTGCTTAGTTGTCTTTAACTTCATTCGAAACAATTTTGTTAGATTGTATTGTGACAGCTGTCATACCAGCATGCCTTTAAAAAAAAATTTATCAAAGTTGGTGAATTTTTGTGTAGCCATTTTAATACGGAAGATGGAAGAAAAAAAGCCACATTTTTGGCATGTTATGCTTTATTATTTCAAGAAACGTAAGAATGCAACTGAAACGCAAAAAAAGATTTGTGCAGTGTATGGAGAAGGTGCTGTGACTGATCCGACGTGTCAAAAGTGGTTTGCGAAGTTTCATGCTGGAGATTTCTCTCTGGACGATCCTCCACGTTCGGGTAGACCAGCTGAAGTTGATAGTGATCGAATTGAGACATTAATTGAGAACCATCAACGTTATACCACGCGGGAGATAGCCGACATACTCAAAATATCCAAATCAAGCAATGAAAATCATTGGCACCACCCTAGTTATGTTCATCTCTTTGATGTTTACGTTCCACATAAGAAGCAAAAAAAACCTTCTTGATCATATTTCTGACGTGATTCTCTACTTAAACGTAAGGAAAATGTTCCATTTTTAAAACAAATTGTGACAGGTGATGAAAAGTGGATACTGTACAATAATGTGGAACAGAAGACATTGTGGGGCAAGCGAAATGAACCACCAACAACCACATCAAACACCATTCTTCATCCAAAGAAGGTGATGTTGTGTATATGGTGGGATTGGAAGAGAGTCCTCTATTATGAGCTCCTTCCGGAAAACCAAACGAAAATTCCAAAAAGTACTGCTCCCAATTAGACCAAATGAAAGCAGCACTCGACAAGAAGCATCCGGAATTAGTCAACAGAAAATGCATACTTTTCCATCAGGATAACCAAGACCGCATGTTTCTTTGACGACCAGGCAAAAACTATTACAGCTTGGCTGGGAGGTTCTGATTCATCTGCCATATTCACCAGACATCGCACCTTCGGATTTCCATTTATTTTGGTCTTTACAAAATTCTCTTAATGGAAAAAATTTCAATTCCCTGGGAAGACTGTAAAAGGCACCTGAAACAGTTCTTCTTTGCTCAAAAAGATAAAACGTTTTGGGTGGATGGAATTGTGAAGTTGCCTGAAAAATGGCAGAAGGTAGTGGAACAAAACGGGGAATACACTGTTCAATAAAGTTCCTGGTGAAAATGAAAAATGTGTCTTTTATTTTTACTTAAAAACCGAAGGAACTTTTTGGCCAACCCAATAGAATCCTTCATCCAACAACAGAATACACATTCCTCTCAAACTCATACAGAACATTCCCCAAAATAGGACATATACTGGGCCTTAAAACACACCTTAAAATAAATTTTAAAGAACAGATCACACAAAGTATGCTCTCAGACCACAACTGAATTAAACTAGAAACCAGTAATAGAAACATAGCTGGAAAACCCCATAATACTTGGAGTTTACACAACACACTTCTAAATAACACACGGGTCAAAAAAGTCTCAACAGAAATTTTAAACTGTTTTGAACTAAATGAAAATGAAAATACAACCCATGAAAATATGTAAAATGCAGTGAAAGCAACAGTTACGAGGAGAATTTATAGCATTGGGTGCATATATTAGGAAAAAAGATCTAAAATCAATCATCTAAACTTCTACCTTAGGAAACTAGATATAACCTAAAGAAGCAGAATAAAAATACAGCAGACACCAATAAAGCTGAACACAAGAAAACAGGATAACAACACAACAGGGAAAAAAAATTAATGGAACCAAAGCTGGTCCTTTGAAAAGATCAATAAAATTGATTTGACAGAGAAAAGACAAATAATAATATCAGAAATCAAAGAGGAGTCAAAACTACTAATTTCATGGACATTAGAAAGATAGTAAAAGAATATTAAGAACAATTCTATGCCCACAATTTTGATAACTTAGTTGAAATGGACCAATTATTTGAAAGACACAACCTACCAAACCCACACGAGAAAAAAATGGATCATCTGAATAGACCTGTACCTACTAAAGAAATTTAATCAATAATTAATAACCTTCAAAAGAGAATGAACCAAATTCAGACAGTTTCACTGGTAAGTTCTACCAAACATTTAAGAAAGAAATGATGCCAGTTCTCGCTAAGCTCTTCCAGGAAATAGAAGCAGAGGGAACACTTCCTAACTCATTCTATGAGGCCAGTGTTATCTTAATACCAAAACCAAATAGAGACATAACAAGAAAGGAAAACTAAAGATCAATATATCTCATGAACATAGATATAAAAACACTCAACAAAATATTAGCAAATTAAATCCAACATTGTATAAAAAGAATTATACACCACAACTAACTATTCCAGGGACACAAGGCTAACTCAACATTCAAAAAATTAATAATGTGATCCATCACATCAACAGGCTAAAGAAAAATCATATGATCACATCAACAGATGCAGAAAAAGCATCTGAAAAAATCCAACATCCACTCATGATTAAGAAAACAAAAACCCTCTCAGCATGCTAGAAACAGAGAACTTCCTGAACTTGATTGAAAAACATATACAGAACTATTCTACAGCTAACAACATACATAGTGTGAAAACCTAGATGCTTCTCCCTAAAGATTAGGAAAGAGATAAGGATATTTGCTCTTATCACTTTGTACTCAACACTGTACTGCAGACTCTAGCCAGGAAAATTAGCTAAGAAAGAGAGAGATAAGAGGTACTCAGATTGGAAAGGAAAAAGGAAAACTGTATTTACAGGTGACATGATCTTATATATAGAAAACATTAAAAAGTCCACTAAAAAACTATTGGAACGGGGACTTCCTTGGGGTGCAGTGGTTAAGAATCCGCCTGCCAATGCAGGGACACAGGTTTGAGCCCTGGTCGAGGACGACCCCACATACCGAGGAGCAACTAAGCCCGCGCGCCTAGAGCCCGTGCTCCGCAACAAGAGAAGCCACCACAATGAGAAACCTGCGCACCGCAACAAAGAGTAGCCCCTGCTCGAGGCAACTAGAGAAAGCCCGTACACAGCAACGAAGACAAAACGCAGCCAAAAATAAATAAATTTAAATAAATAAAAATTGTTCACTTAAAATGATTTAAAAAAACTATTGGAATGAATAAATGAGTTGAACAAGTTGGCAGGATACAAGACCAATATAAAACAATTGTATTTCTGTAAACTTGCAACAAACAATCTGAAAATGAAATTAAGAAAACAATTCTGGGGGGCTTCCCTGGTGGCGCAGTGGTTGAGAGTCCGCCTGCCGATGCAGGGGACGCAGGTTCGTGCCCCGGTCCAGGAAGATTCCACATGCTGCGGAGCGGCTGGGCCCGTGAGTGATGGCCGCTGGGCCTGCGCGTCAGGAGCCTGTGCTCCGCAACGGGAGAGGCCACAACAGTGAGAGGCCCACGTACCGCAAAAATAAAAAATGAAAATAAAAAAAAAAAAAAAGAAAACAATTCTGGGGCTTCCCTGGTGGCGCAGTGGTTGAGAGTCTGCCTGCCAATGCAGGGGACACGGGTTCGTGCCCCGATCTGGGAGGATCCCACATGCCGCTGGGTCCGTGAGCGATGGCCGCTGAGCCTGCGCGTCCGGAGCCTGTGCTCCGCAATGGGAGAGGCCACAACAGTGAGAGGCCCGCGTATCGCAAAAAAAAAAAAAAAAAAAAAAAGAAAGAAAACAATTCCGTTTATAACATCAACAAAAAATGAATAAATTTAACAAAAGAAGTGTATAACATACTCTGCAAACTACAAAACATTTTTGGAAGAAATTAAAGAAGATCCACATAAATGGAAAAACATCCCATGTTCAAAGATTGAAATGCTTAATATTAAGATGGCAACACCACCCAAACTGACCTTTTAGATTCAATCCAATCACCAACAGAATCCCAGCTAACCTCCCATAGAAACTGATAGGCTAAGTCCAAAAATCATACGGAATTGCAAGAGACCTAGAACAGACAATCTTGAAAAAAGAACAAAATAAGAGAACTCACTTCCTGTTTTGAAAACTTACTACAAAGCAAAGTAATCAAGACAGTTTAGTACTGGCATGAGAACAGACATACAGACCAATGCAACAGAACTGAGGGTTCAGAAATAAAGCCACATGTCTATGGCCAACTAGCTGTCAACAAGGGTGCCAAGATCATTCAATGGGGAAAGAATAGCCTTTCTAACAAACGGTGCTGGGACAACTGGATAGGCATATACAAAAAAAATGAAGCTGAACCCTTACCTCATACCATTATCATTCATTATTATATATTAATGTATTATATATAATTAGTGAATATATGTTATATTAACATATTCATAGAATTATAGCATTATTCATAAGCCAAAAGGTGGAAACAACCCAAATGCCCACTAACGATGAGGGGATAAATAAAATGTGATATATGTATACAACAGAATATTATTCAGTCTTGGGCTTCCTGGTGGCACAGTGGTTAAGAATCCGCCTGCCAATGCAGGAGACACGGGTTCGAGCCCTGGTCCGGGAAGATCCCCCATGCCACAGAGCAACTAAGCCCGTGCACCACAACTACTGAGCCCATGTGCCACAACTACTGAAGCCCACATGCCTACAGCCCGTGCTCCACAACAAGAGGAGCCACTGCAATGAGAAGCCCACGCACCACAACAAAGAGTAGTCCCCACTCGCCACAACTAGAGAAAGCCCACACACAGCAATGAAGAGCCAACGCTGCCAAAAATAAATAAATAAAATAAATTTATCTTAAAAATAAATAACCGATTAATTCCAACATGACATGAAGGAATTTTATTCTAGAAAAACTTTTAATTCACTTCTCAAGTTTACAAAAGACTGATTTCTTTCCTTCTATATTTCAAGCAAAAACAACCTATTTTCATAATACAAGTAGCAGCTTAAGGAAAAAAAAAAATGTGTAGGAAGCTATTTACTTTGCAAGAAAATTAGACCTAAAAATCAGAATTTCCCCTGTAATTTGGAAATGTTTGGTAACAATCTCAGAATATTCTTGGTTTTAAGAACTTAGCTACTGAAGTTTTTGTTTTTATCCAACAGAAAAGAGCTCACATTCAGCTTTGTTATGATTCCTTTACTAACTAATCAAAATTAAAACACATATCTATTTCTAAATCATGAAGTAAAATATTTACATTTGGCTCCTTTAGTGAACTGCTTTACATAAATTGACTCAAGTCAATACCGAAGACATACGAAATCAGTACAGTAGGTCCTCCCGATGTGAAACCCACAGATACAGTGGGCTGACTGTACTACGCCATTTTATATAAGGAACCTGGACATCCAGGGATTTTGGCATCCACTGGAGGTCTTGGAATCAATAGCCCCCCCAATCCCGCCCCCACTCTGGGATACCTAGGGACGACTGTATAAAGCCACTGTTATCTCCTACCTTCTTCAACCACCATCCCATCTTTGCAGGCATATAGGTTAATGAAATATTCCAAAACTATCCCACTGTTTTTTCTCCTTCACTTTCATCTCCTAGGAAAAGCATGACCCACCACTAAGTCAGTATAAGTAGAAGCCTGTTATTCCTCCAAATCAAACACTGTTTAATGTGATTTTCAACTGACAGAATAAGATTATTTACATCAGGAATCCTATATGGAAACTTTATGAATGAAAATTAATAAAGACATTTAGATTAGAAACCACTAACTAGGTGTGTAGCCTGAGGTCCTCCTTACCATTCTGTGGCTTCAGTATCTTACCCACAAAGGAGGAAATTCTATTAGTTCAGAGATTACAAATATACAACACATGTGGGCTGCTACTCGCCCTCTGAACAGCCACTACTAATTGATAAGAGATCAAATAAGAAATGGCACCTAAGGTGAAACTTGCTAGACAAGTGATCTAAGCTTCCTTCCCCTTCTAACATTCTGTCTGTGACCTACTTGGAATCAAATACATTTGCAGTGAACAGCTCAGACACAGATAGAAACAATATACACAAGCTAACTTAAGGAGTCAGAGCCTCAAAATACAGAAATTCTTTATCATCTTTAAATGTACAGACTTTCTTTTTTTAAAGAATAAGTCACAAAAAAAAAAGAATAAGTCACTATTTATACATTTCTCTATTTCAGATGTAAATTGCTGGAAAATAATCAAGTCTAAGTGGAAAAACCTTAAAATACTATATCTTTCTCAATTTCCAACTTGTGTCAAATAGTGTTCTTTATCATGAACTACATTCTTGATACTCAGGCATGCTTGAACATGCCTGAAGAGATCCCTATGGAAAGAATATTGAAAAGCTTCCTGAAAATCAACTAGGAATGTTTGCCTTATTACTTATCTCAAGTAGGATGCATATCCAGTTACAGATTTACACAGAACATGTAAAGGTGAACACCCTGACAGATGTTTAGACAATTACATAATTCTGTCGAAGTGTTATTTCTAGCATCTTCATGTGGCCTTCTGAATGTCTAAAGCCTACTCCTATAAAGTCCTTCCCCTTAAGTTCTCCACTACGAATTTCCAATTCCTCCTTCTTGGTTCCTATCAAACTCTCATTCCCTCAGCCCAACTTTCAACTGTTAGAAAACTACTCTGACTCAAGCGGGGAAAAAAAAATTTTTTTTCTTGCTTTTGTTCAGGGGAGAAAGTCAAAGTCAGGGAGGGGAGGGAAATAATTGTCTGGTACCATCAAAAAGTGAAAATGTGTAGAGAAAGGGTGATTCATCAGTCAAAATAGAAAATAAGTTCTTACTATGGGCCAATTATCGTGCCAGGCATGGGAGATATGGTAACCAAGATAAAGCCCACTCCTGACAGTAAACTAGCCAGGAAAAATAAGTAACTAAAGTAGTATCAATGAAACATAGGACCTGTGCCATATGGTCATAACACAGCCTTAGAAACCAAGGAAGGCTTCCTATGAAAAAAGATTAGCCAACAGTACAGCAACATTTGAGAGATAACACGACATACTCGAGGAACTGCAAAAACTATAGTATACCTGACATACAGAGACAAGGGATGAGGCTCAGAGATCATGGAAGACCATGGAAGTCACTTTAAGGAACTGAACCTTATCTCAAAAAGTAAGTCTCTGAAGGAGACTTATTTGAGGAGCATTAAGTATACCTTTACAGAAGTCTCTATCAGCCTACTTCACCCACTGTTGTAAAGGCGACTGAGAAGGGGAAGGAAATGACAAAAAGCGAGAGACTGAACAGTGCTTCAGAGACTTTAGAGTATACTCAGACATCTTAGGTTAGAGCTACAATGCTTGGAACACAGGTGCTCAATCATATGCCTCAATATGTACTACATGCAAAAAGGAATTATGGAGATGAAGAAGAATCAAGAGCTCAAACAAACTTACATTACTGTCTTAACTGAGAAGTCTTATCAAGAACTGTATTTTCGTAAAATTAAAGATACAGCTCTTACTGTTTTTTGTCTATTATATTTAAACAATATTGGTTGGTAATTTTTGTTTTTAACTCAGTTCAATTTAAAAGACACTATTCACCTTGTTATACATATATCTAAGCATGAAGTCCAGTAGAAATGATTTCCCTTTACGAAAAGCTCCTGCCACGGATACCACTACTATGTTAAGATCTCGTATGTGCTCCTGTAGCAATATCTGCTCCAAAGCTTCTTCATCAAGCTCAAAGTTATGGTCATCTTCATGTGCAAGAACAATCTGTACTGGACATGGTTTCTTCATAACCTCATCAGAGTTTACTAGGTCATCATCTTCATAATTCTCACCTAGAGTTAAAAAAGAGAGAAACAGGTTACCTTAATTCCTGCATTCTAAACTTTTCCTAAAGGATCACAATGAAAGCAAAATTTCAAATAACTTCTCCTCCATTATAGGTCATTTGGAAATAGTTACAAAAAGTGATGCTCAAACACACACTGGATTTCTCACTCCCTCTATAATAGGACCAAGAATACCAGTCAGTTTCTTACTATATAGAGAGATAAGCAGGAATACTAAGTAAGGCCTCTATCTCAATCAGGTCTTAACAGCTACACGTGCGCAACAGCTGTTCTGAACACTGTGTGATTCTATAAACAACTTTTGCTACTGTATGCACATGCAAACCAGATGTAGTGAGTGGAAAATCAATTTCACCTAATAATTCAGATTCCAATTTCCCTATAGGCATCACCTGGAAATTACTCCAAGTTACAAAGATTAAAATATACATATAAATTGTAAACATTATTTTTCATTCTGAAACTTCAAGGGTTAAGGTCCTAAGAAATTTCCAAAAATGACACATGATAAAGCTAATGGTTCCCTAATTTAATAAGAGTTACCTAAAAGGATAGCATTCCTTATTAAAACAAAGCACAGGATTAATGTTTTAGTGGAAGACATAAGAAGAACAGTCAACGAGGTACAGAGATTCATCTGTCTCTAGGGCCCTTTTTCACCAAACACCACAGACACCCCTTCAAAATTATATAGCTCCTAAAAAACAGCTATATAAACTCGTTTGTTCACCCAGCACACCAAAAGAAGTTAACCTTTGCAGAAGAACTTTACTGAATAGTGATGAAGAAATAACTATAGAATATGTAACAGGTGAGAGAGTTTTTTAAAGTTTAGGTTTGTGTTTTGTTTTCTGGTTTTTGTTTGTTTGTTTGTGGTACACGGGCCTCTCACTGTTGTGGCCTCTCCTGTTGCGGAGCACAGGCTCCGGACGCGCAGGCTCAGCGGCCATGGCTCACGGGCCCAGCCACTCCGCGGCATGTGGGATCCTCCCGGACCGGGGCACGAACCCGTGTCCCCTGCATCAGCAGGCGGACTCTCAACCACTGCGCCACCAGGGAAGCCCTGTTTGTTTGTTTTTAAACCCACTTAATAGCTAGTTTCAGAGACTATGTACCTTGTCTGCCTTTCTTCCCTATCAATTGCTTGATCCCACTAGCAACACTCCTGGGGATCTTATCCTCTCCCACATCAACATTTTTAAGACTCTCCCCTTGAGATTGTCTACTAAGTGCCAGTTTCCAATCTAAGGAAACATACGGTATCTACCGTGTTCAATGCAATGACAGCCCCTCCTCACCGAGGAGACAGCCAGTCCACTGAGGAGTGGCACATTATTAGTGCACCAATACCTTATCCACACAAACACTATTCTCAGCACAAAGATTATATACTAACATTAATGAATTTTTAATTTCTTTACAGAAAGAAACATCTAGCTTATTTGATTTGCAAAGACTATTAGAGTCTTTACCTTCACATCACAAGGCACATTTAACTGTACAAAGCAAAATCAACACTATTTCAAAAGCTGTTGCAAACAGTAACAATATAATGTAATATAAAGAGCAGTCAGTTTCAAAGGAGAATTTTTTAAAGTAAAAGCAAACAGTATTTAATTAAAAAGGATATTATCACTGCTTGTTTCAATGCTATACAGATACAGCGAGGTATGCTATTTGAATGCACAAAAAGTAAACCTTTTTCCAGGAAAAGTACAACATAGTTAAATTCCAATTTAATATATTACCAAACAGTATGCAAATTGTGTGATTAAAACCTTCCAAACCTATTAGTGGTTAAGAATGAACCAGGAGGGGCTTCCCTGGTGGTGCAGTGGTTGAGAATCCGCCTGCCAGTGCAGGGGACATGGGTTCGATTCCCAGTCCGGGAAGATCCTGCATGCCGCAGAGCAGCTAAGCCTGTGTGCCACAACTACTAAGCCTGTGCTCTAGAGCCCACAAGCCACAACTACTGAGCCCACGTGCCACAACTACTGAAGCCCGCGGGCCTAGAGCCCGTGCTCCGCAACAAGAGAAGCCACCGCAATGAGAAGCCCGCGCGCTGCAACGAAGAGTAGCCCTCGCTCGCCGCAACCAGAGAAAAGCCCGCATGTAGCAATGAAGACCCAACGCTGCCAGAAGCAATAAATAAATAAAATAAAATAAATAAATTTTTTAAAAAAAGAATGAACCAAGAAGCAAAACGGCCTAGATGCGTGTCATTTAACTTCTCTATGCCTGCTTCCTCATCTGTAACATGGGGATAATAATAGCACCTACCACATTAAGTTGTCATCAGGATTAAATGATTTGAAATATGCTTGATACATCGTAAGCATTACAGGTGCTTGTCATTAAGGTGGCAATAATTCTAAAATAATCAATCCTACAGAAAAGCTTTTATTTACACCTTAAAATGCTAAAACTCTACAGTGACCTTCAATTGACCTGTGTAGCTGTGTAACAACATCACCATCTACCCATTTGCAGGCACAAACCTGAGGGCTGTCCATGATACATCCCTCCTTTTCCTTACCCCTAAATCTAACCAATAACGAAGGTCTTAAATTTGTCTTCATTCAAAATCTTCTGATACCATCCCTATTCTCATCATCACCACCATCTTATCTCACTTAAGGTGGTATCGAACTGGTCTCCCTTCTTGCCCCCTCCTCCAAACCAGTCCTCACAGAGTAGAAACTGAATAATACGGTTAAATGTAAATGTGATTAAGTTACTCTCCTTAAAAATCACTGCTACAGAGCATTAACAACTAAAATCCTACATGTGCCTCATAAAATCCTGTACTCACTGCCAAATCTCTCCTGCCCCATTTGGTGCTATTTTCCCCTGTGTAAACTACCAATAGACAAGCTAACCTTTTTTCAGATCCTTATGCTATTAAGCTCTTTCTAGACCCTTATTTCGCCCATGATATTTCTCTGCCTGGAATACTCTTTCCCATGTTCCCCTAATTAATTCCTTAAATCTCAGTTTAAACGTCATGTTCTCAGGAATATCTTCCCCCAAGGTTCCTAACCAAATTCAGCCCTCCTACACTCCCCCAATTTTAATCCACCCATCATTTGAATATTTATGTAAGTACTCATTTATTACATGTCTCCCCCTAGACTGCCAATCCTCCGCTTAAAACCCTCAATTAGTTCCCCACCATAACCAGAAAACAGAGGGAAAAAAAAAAATCTTCTAAATCCCTTACCATAGTCTCCCCAGTTCTGTGTGATCTGGCCCCTGCAATCTGCCCTTCTTGCTGTTCCTTGAACAGGCCAAACCTGTTTCCCACCCCAGAATCTTTGTCCTGTGTTCTCCCCCGTCTGGAACGCTCTGTCCCTAGAAATGTACATGGCTTGCTTCTCCATCATCTAGGTCTCAGTGCGAATGTTAATCTCCTCCATGTGGCTTTCCTCAACCACTCAGTCTAAATTACAGACCCCTCTCCATCACTTTAACAAAACAGGTTTTTTTCCCACAGCCCTTTCCAGTATTTAAAATAACTTTTTTCATTTGTTTACATGTGTGCCTTATATCTCCCCCTCCATAGAAAATATGTGCCACGAAAATAAGGATCCCAGTCACCCTACTGACCACTCTCTTAGTACTTAGAACACGCTTGGCACCTAGCAGGTGCTTAATAAATATTTCTTGAATGAATGAAATTTACATATTTTACTCAGGAGTTTTACACATGTCCCTACCTGTTTTATAAGCAAATTTGACATTCACATAATTAGTTTGGGGAAATACTTCTAGCAACTCAAGAGTAGTATATTTATCACAAAATTACAATTAAAAGTATGAAGTTCTACCAAGTAACACATTTTAATTAAAAAGAACTCAAAATTAATAAGTGCTAAAGTATCATAATGACCAAATTTGGAGATTGCTGATTTTGTTAAAACCAACAAGTAGTCTTATTCTTAATGTAAAGAAAGCATTAGTTGGTTTCTTAAAAATAAAAATAAACCATTTGGCAGGAAATCTTTGCTACCTTAAAATTTCACCTAAATTAATTGACTACAGTGGCCAGTTTTTCTTTTATTAGCACGAATAAAGATAGATACTGCAGATATACAGGCAGCATATTTGTCACTATTTCTAGTCAACAGACCTCTAAAGGGAAGTGTAGCGAATATGTTTCACAGGTATCATGGAGTACAGTGACATGATTCAGCTAAATTTACTCCCCCATCATAATTTCCCTACTAAATTTGGACAAACTACAGATAAAGTACTTCATTCATCAAACACTGATATAGGCCACCATATAAAAGAGAATTATATGCAAATTTCTTTAGAATACCTATAAATATTAATACTCTGTGATCACCTACAATTGGAAGTCTTTTTAAATTTAGCACTAAGATCTTAAACTGAAGTTAAATTCTATGTAGAGAATAGTGATTTTATTTCCACTCTTTAATGCCAAGAGATTGCTGGAAAAAGAGATTTCAGCCCTCCAATAGATTTTCCTAATTCACTGTTCCAGGTCAGTTCTCCCCGACGTGGATCTTTCAGGGTCAAAGCTGAAAGACACATACAGGCAATCAACTCAAATATTTCTCCATACCTTAACACTAAGTATACTTAACCTATTTACCACAAGGCCTACAAAAAGACACCGTCTTGGTAAAAAAGTGGGGAAAGAGAGATGACTAGGTGGAACACAAGAGGATTTTTAGGGCCATGAAACTATTCTCTATGATGCTAATGGTAGAGCTGTATCATCATACATTTGTCAAAACCCATAGAATATACAACCCCCAAAGTGAACCCTAATGTAAACTATAGACTTTGGGTGATAATCAGGTGTCAATGAAAGTTCACTGATTGTGACAAGTGTACCACTCTGGTGTGGGATGCTGACAGGGTGAGAGGCTGCAGGTGTGTGAGGACCGGGGGTGGGGGGGGTCAGGGGCTGGGGGGTGCGCATGCGTGCGGCCAGACTCTACTTTGTGCTCAATTTTGCTGTGAACTTAAAACGGCTCTAAAAAATAAGTCTATTAAAAAAAAAGAAAAAGACACCTGTCTTTTTTTATTGCTATTTCATCATACTTTATCTTAATTCATACATTCAGCACACATTCCAACAGGAAAATTTACACTTCAGGACCAACCTAGGTATATTTGCAAACTTCAATCTTAATCATAAACTATGACAGTAAAAAGGTGCTACAAATCTGCATTACAATGTTACTAACATTAGATTATATCAACCCAAAACTAAACTTGTAGAAAGAGAAACAAAAGTATTTCACTTTTATTATTGACATTCCAAATAAAAACTTGTAACAAATTTTTATGGATAGTAGCCTGGACTCAGTGCACTCAGTCTATCTATAAAAATTAGCTATTCAGTGCTTCCCTGGTGGCACAGTGGTTGAGAGTCCGCCTGCCGATGCAGGGGACACGGGTTCGTGCCCTGGTCCGGGAAGATCCCACATGCCGTGGAGCGGCTGGGCCCATGGGCCGTGGCCGCTGAGCCTGCGCTCTGCAATGGGAGAGGCCATGGCAGTGAGAGGCCTGCGTACCGCAAAAAAAAAAAAAAATTAGCTATTCAACAAAAGCAAAGTGATATTTTGATGTCTGGTACTTGGACCTCAACATTTATACTCCATAACAAAATGAAAATAGTATCTAAGTATTCAAAAGTTTAATCCAGCACATATTTTAAAAAGCCTTAAAAAGGTTATATACCATGGTAAACCTATTTGTAGATATTTATTATAAGAAACAAAGATGCTAACACAGATATATAAGTTGGTTTATCAGTGTTATTTATGGTAGTGAAAATTAATGTTAAATGTCTTTTTTAATATTTATTTATTTATTTGGCTGTGCCGGGTCTCAGTTGTGGCATGTAGGATCTTCACTGCAGCATACGGGATCTTTTTTTTTTTTTTTTTTAGTTGTAGCATGTGGGATCTAGTTCCCTGACCAGGGATAGAACCCAGGGCCCCTGCATTGGGAGTGCGGAGTCTTAACCACTGGACCACCAGGGAAGTCCCTAATGTTAAACTTCTTAAAACTGGAAATTGGCCTAATATATTTTTTTAAATAAATTTATTTATTTTTGGCTGCATTGGGTCTTCACTGATGAGCGCGGGCTTTCTCTAGTTGCAGTGAGCAGGGGCTACTCTTCATTGCGGTGTGTGGGCTTCTCATTGTGTTAGCTTCTCTTGTTGCAGAGCATGGGCTCTAGGTGTGCGGGATTCAGTAGCTGTGGCCCACGGGCTCAGTAGTTGTGGCCCACGGGCTCTAGAGCGCAGGCTCAGTAGTTGTGGCGCACGGGCTTAGTTGCTCCGCGGCATGAGGGATCTTGCCGGAGCACGGCTCAAGCCCATGTCCCCTGCATTGGCAGGCGGATTCTTAACCACTGCACCACCAGGGAAGTCCCAGCCTAATATCTTAACTACATGTTGACATATTATGCAGCTTTAAACCACATACACACATTTTAAAAATCAAAGATAGTCTTCAACTCAGTATAAAATAAGTGGGGAAAAGGCAAATCACAAAGTAGTACAAATCTTCCCCAGTTCTGTTTTGCCTTGTTTTTAAAAACACAGGTACACTTGGGAGTTGGCGGGGGAGAGAGAAACAACATTTGAGGCTTGTTCTTCCAGTCATTAGAGTAACTGCTACCAGACTGGTCCTCTGCCACAAACTATAAATCTAAACAAAATATACGAGGCGCCTTTTTTCAAGCACTGGACAACAGGCAGAAGAAAGTAATCCTTGAGAAAAGGTCACACACACACACGCCTCCCATCCACTGCCACACTCTGCTAAGAACAATTTCCTAAACAGCGTGGGGAACCAAAGCACAAGCAAAGATCTGAGTTCAGGACTACTAAAAGCAGTTGGAAGCTGTGTAGCAGGACAGAGAAAAAGGAACTATGCAGAGGTAGAGCCCAGAAGTCCTTGGCCAAGGGCGATAAGCTTCACAGGTGCAGAGGAACACACTATGCAAGGCTTACCAAAAAGTAGCAACTACAGGGTTGTAAGAGGAACAGAGATACCAGAAGGCAAACAGTACTGGGACACTGTGGCATTTTGGCCCAGCCATGATGAATAGATGAACACTTCAGGCATCAAGCTGAAACATCAGAAAGGCCACATCTACAAATCAAAGACGATGTTCTAGAGTAAGGCCTACTGAAGATCCACCCAAACAAAGCCTAATACTAAGACTTGAAAAGAGGGGAGACAGTTTGGAGATTTAGTCCCCCCCAAGTTAGGAGGATTGCCTCTAAGCTTCCCACAGATCCACACTAAAAAGTATAAAGCCAAGCCTCCAAAAGCTCAAGAGCAATTAGTAACTGAACTGCAAGTAACAACAAAAACTAGATAACAGAATCCAGAATCTCCACACTGTGTAACATAAAGTATATGAACAGAAATTATTAGAAATGCAAAGAAAGAAGAAAATGTGGCCCACAGTAAAGAAAAAAAAGCAGTTGATAGGGCTTCCCTGGTGGCACAGTGGTTGAGAGTCTGCCTGCCGATGCAGGGGACACGGGTTCATGCCCAGGTCCGGGAAGATTCCACATGCCGCGGAGCAGCTGGGCCCGTGAGCCATGGCTGCTGAGCCTGCGCATCCGGAGCCTGTGCTCCGCAACGGGAGAGGCCACAACAGTGAGAGGCCCACATACCACCAAAAAAAAAAAAAAGCAGTTGACAGAAAGCAATCCTGGGACTTCCCTGGTGGTGCGTCATTAAGAATCCGCCTGCCAACGCAGGGTACAAGGGTTCAATCCCTGATCTGGGAAGATCCCACATTCTGCAGAGCAACTAAGCCCATGCACCACAACTACTGAGCCTGAGCTCTAGAGCCCGCAAGCCACAACTACTGAGCCTGCGTACCACAACTACTGAAGCCCGCGTGCCTAGAGCTTGTGTTCCACAACAAGAGAAGCCACTGCAATGAGAAGCTCGCGCACCAAAGAGCTGCCCCCCACTCACCACAACTACAGAAAGCCTGCGCACAGCAACGAATACACACACAGCCATAAATAAATATATAGATAGATAAATAAATAATGGCCCAGATGTTCAACTTAGCAGATAAAAGCTTTTAAGAAGACATTATAAATATGTTCAAGGATTTAAAGGAAAATAAGTTCTTAATAAGTGAATACTTAGGAAGCCTCAGCCAATAAACGGACTACTAAAAAACAAATGAATATTCTAGAACTGAAAAGTACAATAATTAAAATGAAATATTCACTGGACAGACTTAACAGCAGATTGTAAACAGCAGAACAAAGGGTCAGTGAACTTGAAATCAGACCAAAGGTCTCTAATTCAAAGAAGAAAAAGAAAAAAGAATGAAGAAAAACTAACAGAGTCTCAGGGACCTGTAGAGCTACATCCAATATGCAGTTAGAGTCCCAGAAGGAGAACAAAGAGAAAAAATACTGAAAAAATATTTGAAGATATAATAGTCAAAATGTTACTAAATTTGATGACAGAGACTTACAGATCCAAGAAGCTCAGCAAACCTCAAGTAGGGTAAACACAAAGAAAACCACATCAGTCAGACTGCTAAAAACCAAAGGTAAAGGGAAAATTTTTAAAGAAGTGGTGTGGTGGGGACTTCCCTGGTGGCGCAGTGGTTAAGAATCCACCTGCCAATGCAGGAGACATGGGTTCGAGCCCTGGTCTGGGAAGATCCCACATGCCGCGAAGCAACTAAGTCCATGCACCACAACTACTGAGGCTGCACTCTAGAGCCTGCGAGCCACAACTACTGAGCCTGCATGCTGCAACTACTGAAGCCCACACACCTAGGGCCCGTGCTCCGCAACAAGAGAAGCCACCGCAATGAGAAGCCCGTGCACCACAGCAAAGAGTAGCCCCCACTCGCTGCAACTAGAGAAAGCTCAGGCACAGCAACGAAGACCCAATGCAGCCAAAAATAAATAAATAAATTTATATTTTTTAAAAAAAGTGGTGTGGTGGAGGGAATAATTCAAATGACTGCTTCTCATCAGAAGCAATGGAAGCCAGAAGACAATAAAATGATATCCTTAGAGTGCTTAAAGAAAAAAAAGAATGTCAACTCAGACTTGTATATTCAGTGAAAGTATTATTGAAAAATGAAAGCAAAATAAAGACAATGAGCAAAAGAGCTAAGCAAATTTGTCACCAGCAGATGTGTACTACATGAGATGCTAAATGATGTTCTTCATTCTTCAGGCTGAAAAGAAATGATACCAAATGAAAAGCCTCTTCATTCCCTCCTATAGTATGCAAAGTAGTAAATAAATGGGTACAAAAATAAAAGACTGGTTGTTTCCCCCAAGTAATTTCCTTAAAAGATAACTGATCATTTAGAAGAAAAATAATAGATTGTAAGGTAGGGTTTTTAAAAATTAAGACAAATGTTGTGGGACAAGTAATTAAATTCATTCTAAGGTTATTATGATTTTGAAGTGGAAAATGGTAAAAACACTGATTCTAAATGGACTTTGATACATTAAAGATACATACTGTTAGCTCTAGAGCAATAACTAAAAAAATAAAGAGGTATAGCTAAATAAGCCAATGAGGAACCAAAATGAAATATTAAAAAATATCCAATTAACCCAAAGAAAAAACGAGACAAAAGGAACAAATGGAAAAAAAATAGGAAGATGGCAAACTTAAACCCAACTAAATCAATGATTACATTAAATGTAAATACACTAAACATTCAAAAAAGACAGAGATTGTCAGACTGGATAACAGAAGCAAAACTATATATTGGGGCTTCCCTGGTGGCGCAGTGGTTGAGAGTCCACCTGCCGATGCAGGGGACGTGGGTTCGTGCCCCGGTCCGGGAGGATTCCACATGCCGCGGAGTGGCTGGGCCCGTGAGCCGTGGCCGCTGGGCCTGCGCTTCGCTGCGGGAGAGGCCACAGCGGTGAGAATCCCGCGTACCGCAAAAAAAAAAAAAAAAAAAAAAAACAAAAACCCTACATACTGTGTATAGTAGGGGCACTTTTTTTTTTTTTTTTTTTGCGGTACGCGGGCCTCGCACCGTTGTGGCCTCTCCCGTTGTGGAGCACAGGCTCCGGACTCACAGGCTCAGTGGCCACGGCTCACGGGCCCAGCCACTCCGCGGCATGTGGGATCCTCCCGGACCGGGGCACGAACCCACGTCCCCTGCATCGGCAGGCGGACTCTCAACCACTGCGCCACCAGGGAAGTCTGAGCAGGGGCACTTTTAATATAAAGACAGAGATAGGTTGAAAGTAAAAGGTAGGAAAAAAGATACACATGCAAATAACCATAGGAAAAATGGTGCTGCTATATGAATGTCAAAGTAGACTTCAAGAGTAAAAGTACTTCTAGATATAAAATGGGTCAACATCAGAAAAACATAATAACCCTAAATAAGAGATTTAAAATACATGAAGCAAAAATTTAGACAATTAAAGAGAAAAACAGACAAATGCATAATCATACTTGGAGATATTAACAACCCTCTCTCAGTAAGTGCTATAAGGAGACAAAAAATTACCACTAAGACTATAGAACAGATAGCCCTGTCCACATGATAAAGGAGCCACATGTAACTTAGTTTTCCTTAGTCACTAAAAAGTAAAAAGAAGAAAACAATTTTAATATTAGTTTATTTATTAACCCAATATATCCAACATACTCTTATTTGGACTCAAAATCAATATTTTAAAATTAAGATATTTACATTCTTCTTTCATACTGTCTTTGAAATCTACTGTGTATTTACACTTACAGCACCTTTCAATTCAGACACCAAATGCTTATCAAAAACACATGATCACTTAGATTTCATAAAATTTACAACTGAAGAGGTATATTCACATACACAAGTTGTTCCAAACATACTTAAGTTTTCCAATAATTGAATCAAACACCTAAAAATCATTTTCCATTGATATGTGCATCCATACTGACAAAATTACTTCTGTTTTTTAAATATAAACTAAAAATAAATTTAAAATTCATTTAATTAATTTATTTTTGGCTGCATCGGGTCTTTGTTGCTGCGCACGGGTTTGTTGTGGCGAGCGGGGGCTACTCTTCATTGCGGTGCGCGGGCTTCTCATTGCGGTGGCTTCTCTTGCTGCGGAGCGCAGGCTCTAGGCACGCCGACTTCAGTAGTTGTGGCGCATGGGCTTAGCTGCTCCGCGGCATGTGGGATCTTCCTGGACCAGGGATCGAACCTGTGTCCCCTGCATTGGCAGATGGATTCTCAACCACTGCGCCACCAGGGAAGGCCCCATTTTGCTTTAACATGCATATAATTGACCGAGGCTGACCATTTTTCCATGTATAATGTTTGTTTCCTCTTGTATGAACTGTCTATTCATAATCTAGGCAGCTTTAAGAAAACAAAGAGTGTAGTCCCTTTAGTCCCAGAAGTCCCTTTAATTCTATAGTAGCAAATTATTAAATGCTTAAACAGTGAATTTTGCAGATAGTTTTCAAAACAAATGATGTGCTGCTTGCATATTTTAGAGTACAGTGGGGTACCTTGTATACAATACATAATTTAATGCTGAAAACTAATCAAAAAGGTTTATAGTTCCTATATATGTGCTTACATAATATATCTATGATATACTTCTTAGAGAATGCTCAGTCAGGAACGTTTTGTTTAAGTTTAACATTATAAAGCAAATTGTGTTTTTCCTATAGGAATAATGTGGTTCTCTCAACCGAATGGGGGTAAAAAAGCTGAAACTGCCTATAAACACACAACAGATAGCAAAACTGGTTAAAGCCCCATTGCTGCCTCTCTTATAAGCACAAACAGGCAAAGCCTCAAATTGAAATGGCTTTACTTTCAATAACCCTCCCCTGCTTTCATGACCTTTATTACAATTAAGATTCCCACAATAAAGGTCAAAATTCAAATTTATAACTATAAACACTATGACCAACTCGAAATTAAGGATCATTGGCTAATGAGCTGACATTAATAATCGAGCAAAAAAATCTGGAGTCAGTGCTTAGCACAAAAAAATGTATTCTGCTCTCTACTTTTTTTATATTTTCTTCAAATTTTGGAATTTTGCTTTAACTATGATCTCAAAAAAAAAGTATATCATCAAAAGTCAAAAAACATTTTAAGTAAAAAACTTATCACTCTAGAAATAAAGCATGGCATTTTAAATCTAGAGAAGTGAGGAATAAAAGAGTACGGGTTATAGTCCAGGTTGAATCTATCATGTTCAACGAAGTACAGTTGTGAAAGACAAGAAAATATAACTGAAAGAAGCACAGATCTCTAGGTCAATACAATTATCAGTCATTTTTGTTAAAAGGGACAGATTGATTAACAATGTGGGAAAACTCTGATAGAATGTATGTATCAGCAAATCCATAAAACTCTGGACCAAAGAGAACATTTTCTTAAAGGCACTATGTACAGTCTTCAAAATGCTTAAAAACTGGGTAAGTTAGCTATCAAAGGAATAGGTTTTTAGCTTCAAAGATGATTTGAGAGGTTTAGAAAGAAAATTGATCAGCGCTGCAAATTCAGTGGGAACTGTTAAATGCCATTACAGATGGACTGAAAAATTTTCCAGTAATGTTACCTGGAAGTTAAGAAGGAATTCACTATTTGAAATCACTATCAACAAAACAAAGTTTTTCAGGAAGTGAATGTATAAGTAAAGCCAAGAGACAGCAATGCATAGTTTCAAGGCAAACTTGACCTAATTGTTAGAACCTAACTCAAAATAGTTCAGCAACAAGGCACTTTCAAAGTGGAAAAAGCAAGGAATCACTGAAGACAGCATTTGCTAGTCAAAGTTTTAAAGTATCACCAAGCAAAATATGAACCAGATGATAATAACTTTGGATATAAGGTCTTTGGAATATTGTAGACCTCTTAAACTTGCTAAAGCAAATTCTACCAGGGAAAGAGGGTCTCCTGACTTGCATTTTTATCTTGCTCTTAAGAAGAGGCTCTAGGGAATTCCCTGGTGGTTCAGTGGTTAGGACTCCGAGCTTCCACTGCAGGGGGCACAGGTTCAACCTGGTCAGGGAACCAAGATTCCACAAGCCCTGTGGTATGGCCCCCAAAAAAAAAAAAAAAAAAAAAAGTCAATCAATTAATTCAGCCAATCTAGTTCAAGAAAAAAAAAGTCCTTAAAAGGTTGTGTTAGTATTAAGTATATAATCATTACTAAGTAATAATATATTTATATTTATGCTAGATATCTAATTTATGCTCAATAAATGCCTGAAATTATCTTGTCCAATTTTCTCTTCATTTATTTTCAAGATCAAGCATGATATAGAATGAAATAGATCCCCTAAAACAAAACTCAATTAGAAACAATGCAAACTTACAGGAACTAATGATCTGACTTAACACTGTTTACCCAGGAACCAATTAAGTAGTAAGGTCTAAGGTCATGCATAAAGAGAATCCAGGTGGTCTTCACTCCCTAGAAATGGGGACTTCAAAAAGGCAGCAATGCACAATGACTACTAAGACTACTGAGCGAAAAGCTGATGGGATAGATTATAATGGCTAGATTAACGCCTAACCTCCTCAATCAGTCTTAACATTACAAAGAGACAACCAAAAGTTTTGTGGCTCCTGATGTGATGCGTCAGGAAGCACAAGACACCATCAAAGATGTATGTCTGAGGAAAAATTTTTAAAAACATGACACTGATCAAGCCTCTAGATCTAACTATGGGAAAGGAAAGATAAGAGACACGTTCACCACCACCACCACCACCACAGAGATGGAGTCAGAAAACTCTAGAACATAGGAAATTCCACTGGACAAACAAACCTGGACAAATAAATTGCAAGAGCAAAGGGGGGAAAGCAGGTAAAAAAGGGGGGAAAGAGACTCAAGAGCCGTATCAACCAAATGCAGTGTGTGGGCCTTGTTCAAGAAAATCAACTATTAACAAATTTGAAACAATCAGGGAAATATGAAGTCTGGATATTTGGTATTAAGGAATTATTTTTCTAGCATGATAATAGTACCACGGCTATGTTTTTTAAAAATCTTTAATCTTTTAAAGACACAAAACATTCATACAATCTGTTATTTGCTTCAAAATAGTCTGGTAGGGAAGCTGGCTATGGAAAATAGATAAAACAAAGTGGCCATTATATTGATAATTGTTTAATTTGGGAGTTGTATATACACAGGTTCTTTATGTTGTTCTCTTTACTTCTGTACGTATTTGAAAATTCTGTAAGAGTAAGTGTGTTTTTTTTTTTAAGTGGTGAAGCTAACAAAGGCTTTATTAGGAAATGTAGATCTAAGTTCGAAAGATAGAGATACAGGCTACAGCTATTAGAAGCGAGAAAAAGTCTCTCAAATATTCTAGAACACTGCTTCTCAATCTTCCTTCTGCTTCCACAGCATTTTAGTGATTGGGAGGGGCAGGAGGGTGCTGTGAAGGAGCAAAACAAAATGTTTTCAAAATATACAAGGTCAAGTGACCACAAAATTCTGAACCCACCCCATCACTCCCCTCACCCCACTTCTCCAGAAATACAGTTCTAAACACATATCAATTCTTGCCTCCTAAAAGCTGGAAGAAAAAACCCTATTCTAAGAAATGTATTACTAGCTGGCTAACTAAAAGAATATACTCAGTCTTTAGAAAGGAGAACTGAAAAGAATCAGGTTTAAAATCAAATGCATTAAACCCCTAAAAAGAAAACTTTAGGCCCAGATGGCTTCACTGGAAATTTGGTGAACTACCAACCATTTAAGAATGAAATTATACAAATTCTACACAGACTTTTACAGAAAAAAAAGGAAAGGAACATTTTCCAACTCATTTTATGAAGCCAATATAATTATCCCCATATCAAAACCAGACAAAGACATTACAAGAAAACAAAACTACCGACCAACATCCCTCATGAACAGACATAAAAACCCTTAATCAAAATCCAGTATTCAGAATACATAAAGAACTCTTACAACTCAATAAGAACAATTTTTAAATGGGCAAGAGATGCTTCAAAGAAGATACGTGAATGATCAATAAGCACACAAAAATATATTCACACCATTAGATGCTAAGGAAATACAAATTAATACCACAATGATATACCACTACATACTCACTGAAATAGCTAAAATTTACAAGACTGACAAAAATAGAATTGGTGGGAAACAACTAGCACTCACATATATTTCTGGTGAGAGTATAAAACGATACAATCAGTTGAAAAAACTTTCTGGCAATACATTATATAAAGTTAAACACATACCATACAACCAGCAATCACGCTCCTAGGTACTTAAAAGAGAAATTAAACATATGACAACAAATAACTCAAACACATATGTCTGTATATTGGAGAAGGGGACATTTTTTAACTCCTACAAGAGTTTTAAGTTTTAAGCATCAAGAGACTATGCATACACTCCTTAGAATGTCAAGAAATTTTAGAACATTCAAGTTCTAGTACAGATGCTTGAAAATTAGCCTCAATAGAGCTGGAAGAACTGAGGCCCGGATATTGCCCCACACCACCAAGGTGACCCAGCAGATCTGTGACAATGTGCGTGCTGTGAGCCACAATAGTGCTTGAGTCTCAGCCAGTCTTCCCAGCGTAAACATGGCTGCTGCTTCCCTTTCCACCTTCTAAATCTCGAATACCTTTCTCTTTCAGCCAATTCCAACACAAATCATTCAAGGAAACATGTTTCTGGCTCAGCTGATCTCACACAACCCCAAGTCACCATAGTAAGTAGCAGACGTTACAAAATCCTATAATCCATAGTCATAAATGTATATTTCTTTGAAGCTCATTGATTCCAGATAAACCTGGGTACTAATTTAGACTTTACCTCCAACCAGCATGTCAACTTTAGGAAGTCACTTAAACACCTTGACTTTAAGATATTGCACTGGCTAATTAAGGACATTTCAATGATATCTCTAAATTGCTTTCCAACTCCATTATGTCCTGACTCTAAGATCTACCTTCTTATTTTTTAATTTAAAAGAACTGAGTAAAGAAAATTCAACCAATAAACATGATCTTTGATCATTGTGCATACCTACCTGTATGTTAGTTCTAAATGTATGAAGTTTTACAATACTTACTTTTTAGAGATACATACTGAACTCTTTGTGGAGGAAGACATGATGTGTGGGATTTGCTTCAAAATAATAAGGGAAAGAAGGAAGTGCCAGGGAAGAAAGGGAGTAAACATGAAACACAATAGGCCATAGGGACTTCCCTGGTGGTCCAGTGGTTAAGACTCCACACTTGCACTGCACGGGGAGCAGGTTTGATCCCTGATTGGGAACTAAGATCCTACATGCCACACGGTGCGACCAAAATAAACAACCACCAAAAAGAGGCAAAACAATATAAAAGGTGAATTCTAAAGGGCTTCCCTGGTGGTGCAGTGGTTAAGAATCCGCCTGCCAACGCAGGGGACGTGGGTTCGAGCCCTGATCCGGGAAGTTCCCACATGCCATGGAGCAACTAAGCCCGTGCACCACAACTATTGAGCCTGCACTCTAGAGCCTGTGAGCCACAACTACTGAGCACACATGCCACAACTACTGAAGCCCGCGAGCCTAGAGCCCGTGCTCCGCAAGAAGAGAAGCCACCACAGTGAGAAGCCGTGCACCACAACAAAGAGTAGCCCCTGCTCACCACAACTAGAGAATGCCTGCGCACAGCAACAAAGACCCAACACAGCCAAAAATAAATTAAAAAAAAATCAATAGGCCATAAATTAATAATTGCTGAAGTTCATAATTGTTGAATGTGGGTAATGGGTTCATTACACTATTCTCTCTACTTCTGTGTTTGAAATTCTCCATAGTAAAGTGTTTATAAAAAAAAAATTAGCCTCAATACTTAAAATTAAATCTAATATATCACTCACAGGGGCTTCAGAGATTATGCAACCAAATTCACTCTTTTTAAAGATAAGGAAAACACAAGACTAGACCACTGTTTGGAGGGAGAACTGGGCGTGGTCTTATTAATTTAATGTTATTTCCTCTACATTAGTGCTTCTCAAACTTTTAAAATGCATATGAATCACCTGGGGATCTTGTTAAAATGAATATTCTGATTCAGGAAATGTGGGATGGAGCCTGAAACTGCATTTCTAAATAACTTCATGGTGATGCCAATGTCCTCTGTCCTCTGAACAGAGTACCAAGGATCATGATATTTTACAGGTATTTAGTACATAAAGATCGTTCAGTTTATTTTACTTCATGTAGTTTCTAGTGATGCTACTGTTTTCACTGAAGGAAAAAAAAGTTTTCAAGCTAAACTATAATCCTCCATTTTTCCTAGGAGACTGCTAATACTCTGACAAAACTAACCACTCCAGTCAAAGTACTGTGGATTCTATATAAAGTGAAAAGAGGCAGTGTACATAGACATCCCTACTTTAAGAATATAAATGTACAAATTTGGTCTGGAGTCATCATCGGTCACCTGGGTGAGCTTTTAATAGCAAGCTTCCCTCTCCTTGCCCAAAAAGATGCCACCTGGAATAAGAATACTGACAAAGACACAAACTTCGACTTCAAAAAAATTTAAGGAGAGAAGCAGCTACTACAAGAAAGGGTTTAACTATTTGCTCCTATAAAATAATGTTATTAATAACTTATAAAGTTAAATTTCTCTCATATAAAACTGGAACTATGATGCAAACTGCAAAAATAAAAACTATAAAGACTCCAGAAGACCTACTAATAATGTCAGATATCAGATACTTTCCCCCATCAGCTTTGCCCACTTGACCAACAAGACCATCCTGAATAACCAAGCTTTAAAAATACGTTTAAAGAGCATATAATGTAGTTCATATTTCCTTCCTCCATTACTATCAAATCAGGAGATAAACAAAAAGTTGTTTTCCTATAAGATTCAAACATTTTTCACTTGAAATCTACTCTGTTTCCACAGTAACCAGCACTGATGTCACAGAATCTTTGCTGTTCCCATTTTAAAAATACTGAAGAAAAAAATGCTTTTATGCATTTATCTAAACAGATGAAGAAAATTGTAAAATAGATTACAAAATATTTTTCCCAAAGTTTATCATCAAGTATTAACCAGCTCTTAAAGCATACATTTAAATAAGAAGTAAGTATACTCCATAGAATAAATAATGGCTCAGGAGACTCTAAGCAACAAGACAGAAATTCAGAAAAATTATATTTAGGTTCTGCAACTTAGAGTCCTCAGTAAGGTTCTTCTCTATTTTCTTCTAAAGGAAAGTCTTGTAGAAAATCTCACCCAAGTCACCCAAAGGGTCCGACATCTTTTGTACCTTTTTTCAAAGGGTGGGGAGACACACTCTTGTTCTGTGGTCCAGATTTTTAAAGAATTAGAGTACACAATACTGAAACTTTTTAAATTTAATTTTTAGACAAGTTATTTATATGCTAGAGGAATTCCTACACAAATGCACAGAAGAGACAAGGTTCCTTGTTCACTGAAGTATTGTTTGTAACTGCAAAAAAAAAAAAAATTGGAACCTAAATATCCAGATAAATAAACCATGAAATAGAGAATTAAAATTAATGAATATGATTAAATGTGTACACATAGATAAAACTCAAAACCAATGTTGAATGAAAAAACAAATCAAGCCACAAATACATAGTTTGAGCCACTTTCTAAAAATTTTTAAATATAGCACTATACCATATATTGTTTATGGAAAAAAATAAATATATATATTATAGGACTATTAAAAAATCAGGAAACATACATACTAACTTCAAGATAGGTGTATATCTAAGGAGGGAGGGAAGAGGAAAAAAGAAAGATGTCAGGAGAACACTAACTGTACAGTAACATTTTATTTCTTTTAAAAAAAAGGATTCAAAACAAATATGGCATATATTATGTATTAGATCTATGCAATGGGCACTTGGGCATCTATTATATTTTCCTCTGTCATTTTTGTAAGTTTGAAATACATTACAATTGTTTCTAATGAAGTATTTTAAGTTGCTTAAGAATTTACTTCCATAGGAAAGGAACTTATTTATTGAATGACTCTATAACTTTATGCTGGGCACTGTGAAAGGAATCCTCTCAAAAACACTGTGACTTAGCAATTATCCCCATTTCAGAGAAGAAATTCAAAGAAGTTTAAAAAAAAATTCTTCCAAGATTCTACAGCTAAAAAGTAGTAAAGGAATGAAGATTTCTATTTAAGTCTTTTTATTAAGCCCATGCTGTTTCCTCTATACCAAACTGCCTTTCAACGTTACAGGATAATTCTTATAAAGATCAATCTTTGTTCCCCAGTGGTATAGCCGTAGAAAGAAGATGCAAATCAGTCCATATTTTTAAATGATGCTTATCACTTAAAGTAAATCCCTGATATTAGCTCATCTATTCTTATGAGTAAAAAATAACAAGTACAGATTATGTATGTAAAGGATTTGGTTTTGTTTGGGAAAGGTGGACTGATAAGCATCCTGTATTTGAGATTTTAAGGTCTGGATTAAACTGGATTTCTGGACAAAAACTAGAGTAACCAAAATAATCAAAACTACAAAAATACATAACTATTCCTTGACATAGCAACAGGAAAAAAAAATGTTTGCTACAGAATAGTCGATTCATCTGAAATTTAATTATACATGGGTCTGAAACCAAGTTATACTGTCAATATTTAATAAGCTCCAGCCACACCGTAAAACAGTTAGTCCCATGCACTAAAGCTTAAAAGAACCACCTGGGTGGCTTGTTTGGAATACAGACTCTTGATTCTCATCTCCAAAGTTGATTCAGCTCAGATATGGGGTCCAGGAATCTACATCTGTAACAAGCACCCCACTAACAACCACCAAGGCAATTCTGATGCAGGGGTGAAAGGACTAGAGGTGGATTCCTTCAATATTCACTGAACACCTATAACATGGTTCTAAGAACTGCAGATTCGGTATCAAACAAAATAAACAACAAAGAAAATCCTTCCCTTAGGAATTTATTACATCCAAAAGGTGAGGAGATAGAAAACAAATATATGACATCAGCTGGTGTTAAGTGCTACAGAGAAAAATAAAACAGGTTAAGGGAAATGAAAGCCGGGGTTGCCATTTTACAAAAGAACATTCAGGCAAGTCTTCTCTAATAAGGAAACATTTGAACAGAGAACTGAAAGAAGTGGCTATCTGGGAGAAGAGGTGAAAACATTATTAGGAACTTTCTCATTCCTTGAAATAATTTATTGTATGAAATAATTTTAGGTGTTGTTCCTTTTACTATAGAAGAGAGAAAAACACTTAGAGTGCTTACTCTATACTAATGACTATATAATCCTCAAAATCACTTTGTGGGATTAGCTAAGAGTTTCCTTATTTGTATAAAGGAGGACACTGAGGTTTAGATTAAGCAGTTTGCTTAAACAAAATTTAACATTTTGTAAGTAATCGGATCACGACGTACACCCAGGTCTTTGTAATTGTTAGATCCATCATTTTCCAACTATGCACGTTCGTTAAACAAACTCATAAGTGAATTCTTATGTGCTCAAGATTTTTAGAGAGCTTAAAAAAGTTAACAAAAATACAGTTTGTTAAAAAGCAGAGAAGTTTATTTCACATCTTTATAACAAATCTTGGCAACAGCTATTTTTCTCTTTATTTTTTCCAAAAATCTCCTTGTCAAAACTTAATGATTTATAGTCAGCAAATCATTTATACAGTCCCCCAACATTTGGGAAACAATTTTTTCTTCATAAGCTATGTAGAAGGGCAGGTTTTAAAATTGCAGACTTTTAAAACATGAGATGCAATAAAATTATACTTTCCCATATTTAGTAAGATATGCATATATATGTAAATAAATGTGCAACTCGCTTCATATTCACTGATTCCAGCAAGGCTCAGTACACCTATACAATGTGTCATGAATTGAGGAAGGTTCCCCACCGTACCTACTTCAAACTAGTGATCAGAGAGCAAGGCACTATGCTAGATACTAAAGTAGTACAATTTGCTACTAATAGTCCTTACTCTCAAAGTTCTGACACAAACAAGTATAAAAGGACAGTACAAAGAAAAAGAGCTATATTGGATTATTTAAACTAGGGTTATCAGTGAAGACACCCTGGAGAAGGCTGTATCCATGAGACTCAAATTAAGCTAACCTTAAAAGTTTAGGCTAAGAATGCTAGGCATTATCCTGAGGAGAGCCATGGAAAATTCTGAAGCAGAGTGATAGGATCAAAGCTGTGCTGCAGAGATAAACTGAAAGTGATGAGTGAGTAAGAAGTATAATGAGAGTCTAAAAACAGGGAAATCAGATATAAGGCAAATGGAAGAGCCTGAATGTAAGGTGAAAAGCCCAAAGTCAAGATGTGACAGTAAAAATAGAAAGCGATGCATGCAAGAGCTAGCTAGTTCTTCAACATCCTTCTTTGGAGTAGGCAACAGATAACACTAAATTATTCCGTATACATTCTATTTTCTATAGGCCTTTATAAAGCGACAATGTACTAAATTTCCACTTCCAAAAGTATTGTTGGTATTGACTCCAAGGTTTTGTAACACAACAATCAGGAATCCAACAAAACCAGAGTACATACGTTGCCTCGATTTAGGCAAATAGTTTAACCATTCTCTTTGTGGCCCCCAAATTAACTCTGTAGTAAGTTAAAAGATATTAAACTCATAGAAGAGCTATTGAAATTTGGGATAACCAGTTAACAAAGGAGTTATTTTTTAAAAAAATACATACAAGTTTAAATTTAGAATAGCGTTTTCATGACAAATCTCAAATAGGTATCTGCCAAGACTCTGGAAATAAGACACTAAGTTCCACTTTGCTCCAGCTCTCAACCTCAAATGACTTGTTACAGCTGCAGTTTAAAAAAAAAAGGAAAGAAAAGTAGAGCATATACTCAAATCCCAACCTTGGCTCAATACAGGCAAAATTCCTACTAAGAGAGCAATTGTAAAAAAGAAATAGTACCAAAAAGAGACAAATAAACATCCTTCCAGCTAGATAAAATGTGACTAATTTGAAAAAAACAAATGGGATAAGAGAGTCAGAGGTTCTCACTATACTCTCCTTTTGTCCTTTCCTAAGTTTGGCAATTTTAGAGTACGTGTCAGGATTCCTTGTGGCAGAGAAATACACATGCTCAAAAATAGGGGCAGGGAACACACATCTTTACAGTTTTTAGTCACATTTGGGGGACTACTCAGTTTTTCTAGGAATTATTCAGTTATTTAAATCAATTCTTTGCTCTACTTGGCTACAGGAAAACTCATATTCCTTTTTTTAGTAAACATACTCTAACACATTTGATTTTTCAATTGTTTCATCTAATTGCTTTCAAATACTTTTTAAGCATCTCTTTTAGAAATATTCTTAGAAAGCAGGAAAAAGGGCTTTAACTAAAGCTTCCCAACATACTGCCTACCTTTCTATCTTCAAACAAGTGGTATATCCTACAAACTCTGCTAAGACCCACCCATTCTTCAAGGATTGATAAGCCCAACCTCCCCCATGAAGTCTTGCTCAACAATATTAACACACATTACTTTCTACTTCTGAAATTATAAACTTAATGATAAACTTTACTCACAAATATGCATAAGGTCTATCTGATCTCCCATCTACATAAAAGCTTAGAAACAGGGATCTGTTCTACACTTTTCTACGTAGGTATTAATTACAAGCAACAGAGAAGAAGCCCTTTTACAAGGTAGGTGCTCAATACAGCAACATAACATCAAGGGGACAAAAAAGGTAGTTCTTTGTCCAAGTATGGTCCTCCATCTGCCTGTCCTACTCCATCTCTTTACTCCCAAAAGAAAACTAATCTCAGCCCCTTCAAGTCCTCCTTTACCCTTGAGAAGGAATAACTTCCTTTGTACGCTCAATACACGTCAGGTGTTTTAAGACATTATCTTTTAACCTTAAATTTCTAAAGTAGATTTTTTTGTTAAGGAAGCCAAAGCTTGGTGGTGGTGGTGACTTGAACCCAGCTCCTCAGCTTGGAAACTTCTACCACACTACTGGGCACTGAAGCAGATGCCCATACTCTGGCATTATAAAGAGACAGTAATAAATATTCAACATCTCACAAAGAATTTAAAACAATAAAAACAGAAAAAGAGAAAAGAAACTCCCAACAGCATACCTAAATATTCAAAAGAGACCAGCACTAAGTTAATAAGTTGAGAGTTGCCAATTTATTTAAGAAAAACACCCATATGGAACCATTTTAAATATTTTTTAAAACAAACTATTCTATTTTTTATATACTAGTATACTATTTTTAAAATAATAAATATAATAATAAATATACCATTTTTAAAACATACTATTCATATGTTTGTTAAAAAACAGACATAAAAAAGAATTTCTTGTATACAAAAGAGTTTTCACAAAGATAAGAGAAACACTGAGAGCTGGTCAAAGAATACAAAAATGCAATTTAAAAAAGAATTCACGTTCAATTACCATATTAAAATTTCAACATCAACTGTAATTGAAGAAATGCAAATGAAACAAACAGTGAGATCCCCATTTTTCCTATGTGTTGGCATTTATTTTTAATTAACACCCACTTGTGAACAAGCACAAATCTAACCTTAATGGAGACAGAATAAATGGATACAACCTTTTTGAATGGATTTGCTGATGCGTGTCTTCAATTTTGAAAATGTACAGGCCATCTGACCCAGAAATCTACTTTTAAGACCTTACCCTATAGGTCAAGGTTTATCTATAAAGATGCTTATCTAGCATTATTCAAGAGAAACAATTCCATAACCAAAAGGAAGATTAGTTAAGTAGTAGAATAATGCCATTTAAAAAATCATGTTGTAGAGATTTAATCATATAGAGAAATACAATATGAAATGAAAAAGTAAATTACAAAATTACAGTAAGATCCTAATCTAGGAAAAATTAAACTATGCATTTTAAAAAGGATGTATACTAAAATGTTAGCAGTGGCTACCACTAGTTGGTATGATTTCTACTCTCTTCTTTTTTCCTTTATTTGTATTTTCCAAAGTGTCTACAAAGATTTACTGCTTTTGGAATTAAATTTTAAACTTTTATAACAAAGCATAAATTACCATATTACTCAATTAGTTTAAGAGCTGTGATCACAAGTCCTGTTAAATCACAAGTTTAGCTGTAACTTAAAAGGCAGTAAATTTCTGTCTTAATATCCAGTTGTAAGACATTTGTTATCTGGTACATTGCTCAACCTTCACAAGGACTTTTAGCCTACTTCAGAATTTTTTGAGAAACAATATCCAAGTGTATGCAATAAAAAGCTTCTTGACTCTAAACAAAATTCCACATAGCCTGCTCACATTGTCAAATCTATCTTAAAATTAAAGGGCTATAAAACAGCATTTTCTGATGATTAATAACTGTTTTTGTCAAAAAAACTAAGAAGAGGGGTGATTTTCGTGTCAAAATTTCTCTCCAACTTATCATTCAAAATTCAACTTCCCCCCCACCATTTCAATAAAAGTGAACTTAATCCAGCTTTTCATATCTCATAAACCCATTCATTCAAATACAAAAAGAGCAGCTCGCTGAATGTGCCAATTTCACCCCCTTTACAGAGTTTCTTTGTAGAAGGCTTTAAAGTTTCTAAAGTGCCTTCATAGATTATTATCTATTTAATAACCCAAAAAAAGACCTACAAGCTTGCTAGGGTAGATATTAACCATCAGGAAGGAAAAAATGTTATTCCATTCTGAAGGCCATAGGAAGTTTACAGTACTCAAAATTAAGTCTTTAGTTAAAATAAGTATGTTCTTATCACTACCCATGACTCTTCTATAAATGACTATTACATGAAGGGGAAAAAAAGCTTTTTATGGGATTCACGATTAGTGTGGTTTCAAGTCAATCACTTTTTTAGGCATTCTTGTGCATAAGAGACGTAAATTAGATTTTGTACCTTTACTGTTTGAAAACCCAATGTGCTCTACTGGAAAACTGCCATGACCTTAACTAAGAAATTAATTCACATTGAATCCCGTAACTGAAAGACTATTTTGCCACATGATTAAATGATTCTCTAAAATGAAAGTTTATTAAAATAAAGATAGCTGAGAAGCATGAATGCTTGTTTCTATCTTATAAAAACTGAACAAAACGGGCTTCCCTGGTGGCGCAGTGGTTGAGAATCTGCCTGCTAATGCAGGGGACACGGGTTCGAGCCCTGGTCTGGGAGGATCCCACATGCCGCGGAGCAGCTAGGCCTGTGAGCCACAACTACTGAGCCTGCACGTCTGGAGCCTGTGCTCCGCAACAAGAGAGGCCACGATAGTGAGAGACCCCCGCACCGCGATGAAGAGGGGCCCCCACTTGCCACAACTAGAGAAAGCCCTCACACAGAAACTAAGACCCAACACAGCAAAAAATAATTAATTAATTAATAAACTCCTACCCCCAACATCTTCTTTAAAAAAAACTGAACAGAGACCTTTTAAATCACTTATTTTAAAAATTAAATGTTTAGTTCAAAATCTCTTAAATAACCATATATTATAGTAATAAGTACCATCAAATAGAATGTTTGCCATTGGGTTAAGCATTTTAATCACATTTAATACAATAACTCTAATCATGAACACGTTATCAGCATTTTACAGATAAAGTTAAAAATTTACCCACCATCCTCACCCACATTAAACCTTTGTCCATATTATAGGGAAAAAAAATTAGAAGAGACTTTCTGATTGCAAATATATATATATATATATATATATATATATATAATAGAACAAGTAGTCAAACTGGCACATTCTTACATATATATTACTGTGTCTTACACTCAGCTCTACAATTTACAAAACACTTGTACCCTATCACCTCATTTGTTCCCCCTACAGCCCTTATGGGATTATCATCACTACTGTATGTGAGGGGTCAAGCTCAAAGAGTTTAAACCAAGGCACTCAGCTTTTGATTCCTCATTCTTTTTCCACTACACGATCTTGATTCCTTGTGATTAAAGAAACACTACCCGAGTATTACACAATAAACAGGTAAAATGTGCTACAGAGCCTAGATAAATAACGTCACTTACACATTTCCCCAAGTTATTAGTTACTGCTTAGTTTGATGCCAATCACAGAAATACAAGTTATACAAATAATTTTATTAAACTGGTACCTTAGCAAGGGAATCCCCTAGATTCTACTTGTATTGCCCAGATTAACCCCAAAGCCTACTTTATTAATTCTTCTACTTCCTTCTACAGTATCCGTCTTTTGCCTTCCTACTTTAAAATTTCCCACTCCACTTAGTGACCTGCCCTATCTTTACTTTTTAACTGTCCCATCTTCTCATTAGTATGATTTCAGACTTCATTCAACAAAGTTCTACCCAGTCATCTCTAATGATATGTAATAATTTGCAATGAAGAAAAGCCCCTACCCTCCTCCAAGTCTGGTGAGGAGCAGTAAGAGTACCTCTGAGTAGTTTCTGTGACTGTAGACCAGTCACAATCACTCCCGTCAATGGGAATAACTTAATTCCCTCACAGGAAGGTTTTAAGAATAAAATCAAAGCAAGGTGTTTAAAGTGCTTTATAAAGTATCAAGTATTATCCTACTGACATATTTTCAGGTTGGTCTTTTTTTCTGGATATCCACTTTTAAAGCTATGAAGAAAACCCTCAATAGTTCTTCTGTATTATGGGTGGTGAAAAAGAGTAAAGAATAGGAAGAAACTTACATGAGTAATGAATTAATTGGGGGATCAAGTTTAGTTATTCTATATTCACATCTCTCTTCCTTAAGTTAAATAATACCCAAGAGATTAAACAATACAACCCTAAAATGGCTAGACAATCAGAATATGTTTACACTTAAAAAAAAAAAGAAAAAAAGAAAAACTGTTTCCCTGCACCCACTCTGGAAAAAACTCCTTCTGTAAAGCTATAAATCACTATTACAAAAAAGTTTAACTTCTATTCCCATCCCTTACATTTCTGGCTCTTTGACAGCCTGCCAAACAGTTTTGCTTACAATCCTGTGTGTCAAAAAGCTCTTCCAATTGAGCATAAACAACTTTTTAAAATGTATCTTACTACTAGGTCTCACAATTTTAAATATGTCTTGAACTCCAGCATCAAACTACATGACAGTCCTCCAGGTATACTCTTAGCGGCTGCTTAACAGCAGATGAATGGAAAAGACACAATTTTGGAAACAGTCTAACAATTTCAAGAAAGTTACTTTCACTTGTGAATACTCAAAAACTTTATCCTAAAGTTAAAACACAGAGGTAAACTAAAAATGAATCCGAAAATAGGTGCCTTGGACTTAAGGCCAGAATCTCATTTTAACTCAAGGTTTATTTGCCCTATAATAAGTACCTCTTTACTGTAAGGAAGCTCTTTCTTCCCCAAATAAAGAATTTCAAAGGATTTCAAAACACTTTACTAAATACTTAATCACATCCACAGATTCTTAGCATCTGACAAAGTCATTAGAATAGTTCATAAGTGCTTTATAAAGGTCTTACAATATAACCCTAGAAAGCGTAAGCACTTCTCTTTAAGAGACACAAAGCATCTTCCTAAGACTAAACTACTAGAGTGGCACCTGACTCACCCCAACTCAACTCTTATGACTTTATCCAGAAAGCAGAGGGAGACAAAGAGTTTCTACAGCCAAAATCAGATGAGTCCCTACTCATTCACAGCCTGTTTGCTCTTACTTTAAACACAAATCTCAAAAAGTTCACTTGGTTTTTAATGTATTAATGGGTGACTCAGAGCAAATGAGCAGGGAGAGGGACTATTTTAGGCAGTCGTTTGACAGGAATGGCTATCAAGTGAAGGACTAACTCCACACACACACACAAAGACAAAAACCTGTGAGTAGCAGACGGAGCATTTAATAAATGATGACCCCTATTTATCAAGTCTTAAGAATAGCATCTCGGGGCTTCCCCGGTGGCGCAGTAGTTAAGAATCTGCTTGCCAATGCAGGGGACATGGGTTTGAGTCCTGGTCCGGGACGATCCCACATGCCACAGAGCAACTAAGCCTGTGCGCCACAACTACTGAGGCTGCGCTCTAGAGCCCGTGCTCCACAACGAGAGAAGCCACCGCAATGAGAAGCCCACCACCACAATGAAGAGTAGCCCCCCTCGCCGCAACTAGAGAAAGCTCACACGCAGCAACAAAGACCCAACTCGGCCAATAAATAATTAATTTTTTTAAAAAAAGAATAGCATCTCTTCTCACTGTGCCACAGCCTAAAAACGATGTTCATAACCCTGAGTCATAAAGCAATGCTTTTCCTAATAAGGCAAACACGTAAAACGCTTTGAAACTACATCTAAAACGGCATAAGTAGGTAAGTAAATAAATACGCACAACCCTCCCTCTCCAGGGTCCAAAAGAGCTAAATTAACCAATCCATCAGCATTCCAGAACAACTTATTACTTGAGAATTCCAACCAGAATAGGTCTACGGCAAACCTCTCTCCTCTGGCAGCATTTTCTTCTGTGTAAACAGTTCTGTCAAGTGCTTTGGTTGGCAAGCAATAATAAAATCAGCTTTATTTCCTGTTCTTTTTCCCTTAGCAAAACTTACAGTTTGTCATCACCTCTGGCATACGTTCCACACGTCCAAGGTCTACCATGAATGACGAAGTACATTTCACATAAACTTTTCTTTTAAAGTGAGTCTTTTATCAAAATGTTTTACATTTTACCTCACAAAACCTTTATCAGACTGCGGAGAGAAATTTGAAAAACACAGTTCATACTTAGTATAGTTAATAAACTCTTATCTATGCCATGGCCATACTTACCTAACCGTAGGCTTTTACTATTTGGAAAAACTTTATGTCTTTAAGTAACATCAAAATTCTCAATCAGGATTTCAGGCGTTCAATTCACACCACAGTGAAGGATCAAAGGCTAAACTCCTAAAAATAGGGCGTTGTGAGTGAGAGGGACACACAACACTCCGCCGCCAAGGCAAATGCGTCTTCCAGGGGGCAGGGGCGCTCCTTGTACACGTACAGTAGGAGCTCACATTCAGCAAAACCGGGGAGCGAAGGATCAGGTGACTTCACACCACCGACACTTTCAGTCCGATCGGGCCTTACTGTGATCTCAATGTTAGTAAACAGCTCATAACCCCAGTTTTGACAATTAAATCTGAACTTGCATCCTAAACACGCGCTATCCGCATGAATGGGTTCGGAAACCGAGGGTCCCCGGAATCCGAGCCCCCAGACACAACCCTGGCCTGCGGACCGCGGTTCCCTCCTGGAAGGGTGTCTGGAGAACCTTCCAACCTGGCAGCGAGGTGTCTCCTCCCCCCGCGAGCTGCGCGTCCTCCTCCTCTGCTGGGCCCATCACGACCTGGTTAACCCTTCCTCCCTTTCCGCGCGAAGGACAGAGAACAGCGAGTGCCGGCCGGGTGACAGGTCGCCCGGAGCTCCCTAGGACCTCCCCGCGCCGCCGCCAACCTCCCCGCGCCCCGGGTCTGCGACCCCTGCTCCAGGCCGCCCCCTCTGGGGGGAAGGACGCCGCTACAGCCACGCGGCGGGCGGGAAGGCAGGGGGCCGGGCCGGGCGCAGACGCGCGCGCCGCCCGTGCACCCGACAGCTGCGGGAACCGCGGCCGGAGGACCGCCCTTTCAGGCCGCGCGCCGCGAGAGCTCGGGGGCGCGGCGGGGGCTAGGCGCGGCGGCCAGACGCGGCGGCTGGAGGAGAGCCGAGCCAGCGGCGGACGACGACCCCACAGCCTGCGGCCGGTGCCAGCGAGCCCGAGCGGCCCGCGCCCTCTCCCCACCCGGGCCCTGCAGCCTACACCTCGCCGGCCCGTACCTAGGAGGGTTGTGGACGAGACGTGGTTAACCCCGGTGTTTGGGTCGCTGGTTCGCCTCCGGCGCCGCAGCCCCTCGTGCGACTGCTGCCTCCGCGCTGCCTCGTCCCCCTCCGCCATCTTGTACCGATTTAAAATTAACTCCCCACTGACGTCAAACGCCGCCGCCGCTTTATCAACCTCCCGGGAGCCGGCGGGGCGCCGGCGGGTCCTAGTGCCGCCCTAACCAGGGCCTCCTTTTCCTCCCCACGCCCTCCCTCGTCCCGCCTCTCGGCGCCCTCGCTCCGCCTCCGCCCTGCTTGCCTTGCAGCCTGCCGCTCGGTTTTCCCAGGCTTCCACCTTGGGGAGAAATTGGGCGGCGCCCCCACCGCAATCGTCTCACACTCCTACCGCCGTAAGCCCAGGACCACACCCCCTCAGCGCTGAGCGGGTCTGTGTAAAAACCGAAGGGCTCTCCAGAGAACCAAGTCCCTCCTTCCCAATCGAGTAACCCAATTCTCTTTGCAGCTCTTCTCCATAATCGTTGACTCGTGCACTGCACGTGAGGTTGCTTTCATGCTCCTTTCCTTCTCTCCTTTTTACCTCCTCCTCTGCTATTCTCCCCCCTCCCTCCTTCGCTCCCCCCCGCCCCGCACTCCCAAGCTATTGCTGGTGCCCTGCTTTTCCTTTTGATCTTTCTTTGCACAGGTCTCTAATATTGTTTCCCATCTAGAGACCATCCTATGCTTTGTTTGGCATAGCTTCCTTCTACTTATGAGGCCCTCCTCCTGTCTCCTTACTGTGCATACCCTTCCCCTGCTGCTCCTAGCCCCTTACAGGTTCAAACCAGAAAGCACTCTAATCAGAAAATGAATTGTAGCTGGTCCTTTCCTAACTGTGATGAACCTTCTTGTGGGGATCCAGTGACATCCTATAGAAAGTTCAGGTCACTTTTAAAAATAACTGTCTGCCTGTGGAAGCTTCTGTGAAACATGGCCCCTATTCTTTTGGATTTTTTCCATTATCACCAGCTGCACTAGAAATTCCTTCTCTCTGGTAAAGGCATGTGTCCAGGTGTCCAAATCGCTGCCTTGTGCAGGTCTTCTCACAGACTTTCATCCAGCATGACCTCTAGAAAAGCACTGTGTGTCACCAAAGCTTGCAAGGTGCCATTCTAGAGGGGTTTTGGGGGCTGTTTATTCATCTGTTTTCTGTATTAATGGAAAGGGATTTGGAGCTCCTCCCGGACTTCCTAAGTCCCTGCATCCTGGTTTGATGCCCCGGGACAACCTAAGCCCCAAGCCATAAGCCCTGCTTGATGATGGATTTCCTTTCATTATCTCCCTATGAGGCATCTATTTAATATTGCCACAGTCTGCTTTATGCAGGGTATCATCTAAGGTGTGAGACAAGATGCAAAGATGAGTATTTTTGCCATCAAAGAATAAACTTCCAGTTACAAGTTAGCAGTTAACTTAGCCCTGAGCACACCCCATTAGGGACCCCCAGAGGGTTAAGGCTGCACTACTAGTCAAGTGACCTCCTAACCAGTGTCCGTTCCACTATCAGACAGTGTATCCCATATGCTACTACAGTGCCCTGACAGGTCCAAATCTCCTGACTCCAAGGAGTGTAAAGAAGCCAAACGCAAATAGTCAAGAGATTGAGCGTTGTCCCATGGTCACCTCAAATCCCTATGTTTAAAAGGCCTTCCTCCATTTTCCCCCGTCAGCCATCCCTCTTCAATTTCTTATCACAGTGAAACCTCAGTGTTACTGCAGACTTCTCCCTCCCTCTACACCCATCAAGTCCCAGTGAAGTCAATTCTGGCTTCTAAATTTCCCTCCAGCTCATCTCCTCTCCATCCCCTCAGCTTCCCTCTTGATTCAGACCCCATTATCTCCCACTGGACTTATTACAACAACCTCCCTGCTGTTCCCCCTTCTCCTGTGGGTCCTCCACACAGACTGGCTTGAGTTTTCTTAGATGCAAATCTATTCATGTGATTTCTCTGCTCAGGATAAAGTCCAAGCTCTTCAAAATAGTTGACAAGACCTTTCATGATTTGGGCCCTACCTATGCATCAAGCCTCGTTTTTCACTACTCTGTCATTTATTCCTTTATTCTTTCATTTAACAAATGAATTTGGACACTGTTGTGTGTGCTGAACAGACAAGGACAAGCAAGACAGACAAAATTGGTTTCCTTGGTTTTTGTTTCTTTCCACACCCACACAGGCCGCCCCAGCACAAAAAAGTGAGCATCCAAGAGCTCAAATATCTGTCTTGTTCAGGCTATATCTCCAGCTCCTAAGCCAGTGCCTAGTACATAACAGGGTCTCAAAAAATAGTTGTGGAATAAATGAACGAATAAACGAATGAATGAATGGGTTACAACCTGATTCTACCACTGATTCACCTAATGTTTCTAAACTTCCAGGTCCTCATTTTTATAACTATATAACAGGATTCTTATGGGATCAAATCAGCATATTGAGAGCATTTTCTTGGCTCTAAAATAGCCAACATTTATGGAATGTTTACTGCTCAAAGTACTTTACATATGGTAAGTCATTTAATCCTAACAGTAATCCTAAGCGGTAAATGCTAATGCTATTCTCATCTTACAGATAGAGAAACTGAGGCACCAAGTGGTGAAAAACTTGCCTAAGTGGCAGGACTGGCATTTGAAGGCAGGCAATCTGGGTCCAGAGATTTTGCTCATATCCACCCTAACAGTGTTCAGCTTATAGACTGTGGCTTTTTGTCTTTGTTCATTTTTTTCGGTACGCGGGCCTCTCACTGTTGTGGCCTCTCCCGTTGCAGAGCACAGGCTCCGGACGCGCAGGCTCAGCGGCCATGGCTCACGGGCCCAGCCGCTCCGCGGCATGTGGGATCTTCCCAGACCGGGGCACGAACCCGTGTCCCCTGCATCAGCAGGCGGACTCTCAACCACTGCCCCACCAGGGTAGCCCAGCTTATAGACTGTGAATTCCTGGAGGGCAGAATCCATAGCTTATCCACAGCCAGGTCTTTGGGATTCTGCTTTCAGTTAATGTAAATTGTATTAAAAGCTATTTCTACCAAATAAACAACTTAAAAATTTTTTAAATCCTATTAAGAATTGGGCAAAGACATCCACAGGCAATTCACCAGAAAGAATTATCAAAGTGGACCTTAAACATATGAAAAAAGGTTCAGTTTTACTCATAATAAGAGAAATGCAAATTAAAACAACACTGAGACACCATTTCTCACCCGTCAGGTTGGCAAAAATTCAAAAGCTTACGATTACACTCTGTTGGCAAGGGTATGGGGGAATGCAGGCACTCTCCTACATTGCATTCTCGCTGGGAATGCAAAATGGTGTAACCCCTATGGAGAAGAACTTGGCAACATCCTACAAATTTCATTCCCATTTACACTTCGACATGCCAATCTCACTTCTGGGCATTAACCCTGAAGATACAACTCCAATAATCAAAAAAAATTTTTTTCTGCAGAAGGTTATTCACTGCAGCATTATTTGCAGTTGCAAAATATTGGAAACTATCTAAATATCCAAGTGTAGGTGATTGGTTAAGTAAACTATGATAATTACTCATGATGAGCACTTTTTAACTGTAAAGAAAGAAGAGGAAGATCTCTATGAACTGATATACAGTGATTTCCAAGAGACATTCTTAAGTGAAAAAGCCAAACTGCAAAAGAGCCTATGTAGAGCCTACCTTTTGTGTGAGAGGAATAAGAAAACATACAATATCTACTTGCCTATCCAAAAAGAAACTCGGCGAGGTTAAATAATAAAGTTAGTGGCCTCCAAGGAGTTGGGAGTGGGGGGAATAAGACAGAAGTAACACAGAACACAGTACACCTTTTTATCTCGTGTTGACTTTTGGAAACATGTTCTACATGATAAAAAAATAAAATTAAATCAACAAGAAAGGGAAGGGGGTACTAAAACTGAAAGCAAACCAAATAAATGTTAACAGTATTTAAATGAATAACAGAACCAAACTGAAGAGGGAAGAAAAGAAAGCCAACTAATCCAAGTAACCTACAAACATAGTATTGAACTACAAATACTTCTTGGTCCTGGTCAGGGTGGAGGGAGAACAGCAAACAAGTCCTGAACTCTTTTTAGTAGGCTTGTTTTTGTAGATGTATGGGCAAAGCAATTCTGAACCTATTTTCAACATTTTATAGAAGTAAACAAATGAGTAAGTGTGTTTTATTGTTGAGAGCCAGCGTTCTTGATGGGAAAGAAGGGACATACAAATAACAAAAGGGGGAGGTAAGATAAACTACATGGGATGGATTAAATTGGAGGTATTGATACTGACCAAAGGTTTCTAAAATATATATGAATATGTGTGTGTATGCAAGTGTAAACATTCATGTATATGTGTTGCATATGTACAGATGTGTGTATACATGCATATATTTCCTAGCTCTGTCCACAGAAAAGGCCTAAGCAAAGACACCCGGGTAGTAATGATCATACCTAGTGCCCACTCTTGATCTCTAATACTATTCCCTTCTAAAAAGAAGTGGAGTCATTGGAGAAACGGCTAGTTCCAGAGCTGGGGTAGGGTGGGTACAAGGCAAACCATGAGCATCATCTTTGTGGCAGAAATTAAGGAGGTAGTCCAAAATATGATGGAGCCTATCTTTCTTTCTGAGTCTTCTAGGGCAGGAAAGCACAGGGTACTGGGGATATGAGATGTGACTGGAACCAACCCTAGGATCTTTTTCACCTTCATGGAAATGGTGTAAGATAGAAGGAATCTTCTCCCCTGTAAGAGCTAGAGATTTGGGTATCTATTAATGGAAACCATTACCTTGATTTAGGGGCATCAGATGGATAGGGCAGGGTTAGAGTAGGGGAACAGGTAAACAAATATAAAACAGTGACCACCATAGAAAAGACGTTGAATATTGCTGTGGCTAAAAGATAAAATGCTCTCTGAGGATGAAAAAGGTTGTGTTAGGGGCAAACTGCATCTTTGTAGACCTTATCCTTTCAGTGATGTGTTTACTGGAAGTATAATTTAAGGTAACCATCATGTTTGCATACCATTGCTCCTTTGTGTGAAGAGATGTGCTTTTTTGTCCAAGAATGGTTGACAGAAGATGAATGAGCCATTTCCAGGAGGCTATCTGAGACCAGATCTGGGCACAGGCAGGACTGCTTCAGGGGCCAGTAGACAAAAAGAAGAACAAAGCTGGGAAATTCCCTGGCAGCGTTGGGAGCACTAGTAGCTTAATCCAATCATAGGCATCTCTTGGTGGACTTTGCAGGCTCCTCTCATTGACCTCGGGGGCAGTGGTCACTGATTGATCCCAGAAGTTGTACAGTGACTGTGGCTAACAAACCGATTTGCCACATTGGCTTTGGCTTTCTTTGGGATTACCATTTTGAGGGAGGGGCCAAAGAGGAAATTTTTTTGCAAGGAAGGATGGAAATCAAGGTTCTTGCTGGAGTAGCTGTGAACAAGAAGAGGGACTCTGGGGTTTCCCTGGTGGCGCAGTGGTTGAGAGTCCGCCTGCCGATGCAGGGGACACGGGTTCGTGCCCCGGTCCGGGAAGATCCCGCATGCCGCGGAGCGCCTGGGCCCGTGAGCCATGGCAGCTGAGCCTGCGCGTCCGGAGCCTGTGCTCCGCAACGGGGGAGGCCATGACGGTGAGAGGCCCGCGTACCGCAAAAAAAAAAAAAAAAAAAAAAAAAGAAGAGGGACTCTGAATTATTGATTGGCAGGGAAATTTTACTTATATACAAAGCTGATATGCCAGGGTCATTGAATTACATCTTATAAAGGAGATCAAATCATGAACATCAAGGGTTCCTTGAGGCTAATACTAGTAGCACCCCGGACGTGGGTGCACGCCTCTCTGACACAGCCGTGCTGAACTCATGTTGAGAATTGTGGACATCTTGAAAGGCACTTGCTCCATATGGAACACTGTGGCCAGATGGGTTTCCATCCAGCTTGCTGCTTAATATTAGGTGTCCATTGTTCTCTGAAGCAAGGGACAGCTGTCCCTCATGAATGTGAGAGGGAAATAATGACCCTTCCAATCCATATTCATCCTCAGATGTAATTATCTGAACTGGGTACATGAGCATCAGTGTCACTTAGTGAAAAGAACACCAACTCTGGAGTTCAAACCCCAGCTATGCCACTTGGTTTTATGACCTTGAGAAAGTTAAGTAACCTCTTCGATCCTCAGTTTCCTCTGCTGTAAAGGTCTCTTCCTAGCATTTTTTCATGATGATTACAGATAATATAAAGTATTTAGCCCAGTGGCTGGCACATGGCAATAAATGATAACCATCATGATTATTACTCCAATCAAGTCTAAGAAGAAACTGAAGAATGGGAGCATAATTAAAAATGATAATACCTGTTCATAATTTCATTTAATCTATAAAATACCTCTATGAGGCAAGCATTATTGGTACCATCAGCCTTTTACAGGACAAGAAACTGGGGCTTTAAAAGGTGGCATAATTTGTTCAAGCCCACATGATTAGTAAATTGAGGAGTTGAGATCTAAATGCAGCTCTGTCTGCCTCCAGAGTCTATTTTCTTAACTGTCTAGCTCCAGATAACACATGGTCTAGGGGCTAGATGCTGGAAACGTTATAATCATAAGAACCATTTATGCTGACCACTAAGTAGCTAGAAACAGCTTCTGGATATCCAGGAAGCTGTTTCAGGTAGCTGGAGTGGAGGTAAACATCACTCAAAGTCCAACCCAAGAGACTTCCCTGGTGGTGCAGTGGTTAAGAATCCGCCTGCCAATGCAGGGGACACGGGTTCAAGCCCTGGTCCGGGAAGATCCCACATGCCACGGAGCAACTAAGCCCATGCACCACAACTACTGAGCCTGCGCTCTAGAGCCCACGAGCCACAACTACTGAAGCCCATACGCCTAGAGCCCGTGCTCCGCAACAAGAGAAGCCACTGCAATGAGAAGCCCGTGCACCACAACGAAGAGTAGCCCCCACTCACCGCAACTAGAGAAAGCCCACACGCAGCAACGAAGACCCAACACAGCCAAAAATATACATAAATACGTAAATAAATAAATTTATTTTAAGAAAAGTCCTGCACAAGTGTACCCATGAGCACCATGACAAGCACTCTCCTTGATGCAATGGAAACATTACTTGCTGATCGACTTCTATGGAATTCAAGGGTGTCTTGTGGTCACTAAATTAGTCTAGTAGTGGGAGTAACAAAAATCCCAATTCGTGAACTGAACTTGCTTGAGAACATTTTGAGAAGTAGTTAGTGATTGGTTTTTAAATTAAGATCAGCATACAAAAGAACACTGGCGAGGGCTTCCCTGGTGGCGCAGTGGTTGAGAGTCCGCCTGCCAATGCAGGGGACACGGGTTCGTGCCCCGGTCCGGGAAGATCCCACACGCCGCGGAGCGGCTGGGCCGTGAGCCATGGCCGCTGAGCCTGCGCGTCCGGAGCCTGTGCTCTGCAACGGGAGAGGCCACAGCAGTGAGAGGCCTGCATACTGCAAAGAACACTGGCGAGAACTCTTTAGGAACTATACTATATTCAATAACACCTTTTCAAAAATAACGATGAGGGAGTGAATGTAGCCACTAGGATACCAAAAATGTGCTAGAAGCTTGAAGCAAACACTGCCATGTGCTTTCAACTCCTCTGAGAACAGGGCAGTGAATGATATCCACCCCAGACAGCCCATCCAGACACACCGAACAGCCCCCCGCATTACAGCCCCCCGCATTACTCCCGCCCTCAGGAATGCCTTTGAAGTCAGTGGGAAAACCATGTTTCACAGAAGGAACTACACATCTTAGCCTCTTTTAAGATTAAGACAATATCCACTTTGGCCTTGTTAAAATCAACATAGTGTATTTGTAACTGGAGAGCAGCGAAATCTTTCTTTCCATCTCACACCCAAGCCTAATTCCAAACTCCCCAAAACCGGCTGGCTAGTTGGCAGGCAAAATACTCCACCTTGACGATACCCTTAGAATTAATTGTCCCTGTTGTAACCTACTTAATCCTTGGGTTCACTGCCACCAGTGTAGTTTCATCATCATATTTTGACTGTTAAAGCTGCACCTCACCTCAAACACTTCCCCCCAGCCCAGTGCCATTTCTCCACACCCCCAATCTTCTTGAGGTCTGTCTTCAGGTATAAACACTCAGAAAGCGAGTTCCTTCTTTCTTTTCCCATGACAGTTCCTTGCTCAAGCTGATATATCTGCAGGTGGTACCACTGCCACCTGATCTGACTGGAGAATATTTATCTTTCAAGCTTGTCCTGATCACCCTCTAAGAAGGTGAGCTATTATAAGCCATAATGAAATGATTGTTATTTTAACATTCAGTTTTGGGGTAATTTGTTATAAAGCAATAGATAACCAGACCACATGCCCAGAGCATACTACCGATGTGTGAACATGAACATATATACATAGAAAAGTATAAACTAATATCAATACATAACAATAACAAACATTGAATTCAGGACAGTGGTGATCACTCTGGGATAGTTACTTGTTTGCTTTTGCTGTCTAGAGCAGTGGGTTTGTTTTTTTTAATAGATCTTTATTGGAGTATAATTGCTTCACAATACTGTGTTAGTTTCTGTTGTACAACAAAGTGAATCAGCCATATGCATACATATATCCCCATATCCCCTCCCTCTTGAGCCTCCCTCCCACCCTCCCTATCCCACCCCTCTAGGTCTTAGCAAAGCACTGAGCTGATCTCCCTGTGCTATGCGGCTGCTTCCCACTAGGTAACTGTTTTACACTAGGTAGTGTATATATGTCGATGCTACTCTCACTTCACCCCAGCTTCCTCCCCCTCCACGGTGTCCTCAAGTCCATTCTCTATGTCTGCGTCTTTATTCCTGTCCTGCCACTAAGTTCATCAGTACCAATTTTTTTTTTAGATTCCATATATACGTGTTAGCATACGGTATTTGTTTTTCTCTTTCTGACTTACTTCACTCAGCATGACAGACTCTAAGTCCATCCACCTCACTACAAATAACTCAATTTCATTTATTTTTATGGCTGAGTAATATTCCATTGTATATATGTGTCACACCTTCTTTATCCATTCATCCATCGATGGACATTTAAGTTAGAGCAGTGGTTCTTAATTTGTTGTTGTTGTTTTGTTTTATTTGACAGTGATACAGATAACAAGTGGTGTTCATTTACAGGTCGTGTTCCCGTAGGCATGCACAAATATCCCCTGTTGGCCACTGTCAATTAGACTACTGGCTGTGCAACTCCCAACAGGAGCAGATCCAGGATCTGTGGGGTCTAAAGCATCTGCAAATTTGGGGAACTTCTTTAAGAAAACAAATTATGAACCAAAAGTAGATTTGAAAGTAAATATTTAGAATAAGAAAAGAAATCCCAAGAAATCACGAATTTTATAAAGTTAACATTCCACAAATGTACAGAAAATTTATATTTTTATTGATTAAGCTCATGGCATACATCTCATACTTTTTTTCTGACTTTTTTGGCTGCATGGTCTTTGATTGGCTTTTCATATTATATGAATTGCGATATCATTTTCTGAAGAGAAAATAAAGACAATTTAGTTTTTCCTCCAACATAGTTAATAAAATTTTCATTTATTGATAGCTTAGAAAAGTCTCTTTTAGCTTCATAACATTTTATTATTGATATGTGAATTTTTAGGATTATTGTCAAATTTGGGAAAATCTCTATCAGGTCTCTTTCATGTAGGAGCTTCAGATTTCAGGGCATATCAGGTTTTCTTTTCAGTGAATAATCTCACATACTCTTTTTTTTTTTTTTTTTTTTTTTTTTTTGCTGTACGCGGGCCTCTCACTGTTGTGGCCTCTCCCGTTGCGGAGCACAGGCTCCGGATGCACAGGCTCAGCGGCCATGGCTCACGGGCCCAGCCGCTCCGTGGCATGTGGGATCTTCCTGGACCGGGGCACGAACCCGCGTCCCCCGCATCGGCAGGCGGACTCTCAACCACTGCGCCACCAGGGAAGCCCTCACATACTCTTTGAATTGAAAATGCATGGGGCGTTTATAATTGTATGTGCTGCATTTCGCAGTAGAGGCTTAACAGGAGAGAAATTCCATTTTTCATCATCACTGAGGAGTACAAAATCCTCTTTTTACATTTTTACCCATCTAGTGGTTGGAAGAATCTTCCAGAGGCTAGTTTCTGGCTACATACTTTTCAAACATTATTTTCCCTCCACTCCCCACTTACACACTGTCGACACTTTTACTCCTGACCTTGCACATGTTCCTATGTCCTCTGAGTCTGAGAGCAGGAAGAGAGACAAAGGGGACATGTGATCTGGTCTGCCCCGCTAGGGCTTATATCAGGAAGTCGATGTTAAACAGAAAGCAGAGAGAGTTTGTGCCCTCTCCCCCATTTAGTACTCAGGGAGCAAACTGCTCCACTAAGTATCCTTGCTCCTTCAAGAAATGGTCATAGCAGATTAAAAACGATGGTGCGGGACTTCCCTGGGGGTCCAGTGGTTAAGACTCCACGCTTCCATTGCAGGGGGCTCAGGTTTGATCCCTGGTCAGAGAAGAAGATCCTGCAGGCCGAGTGGTACAGCCAAAAAAACAAAAAATAAAAACGATGGTGCACGGAGGTTAAGTGGAAACAGGCCTTATTTATCCCTTCTGAGCTCCCCTTGGCTGGGGCCTAGAGGCCACCACATACACCATGGAGGACTAGGAAGGTAGCTGATTTGGGAACCAGAGGTCATCATTGTGAGTACAGAGTGTTCACCCTAAGCCAGGAGTCAGATGGAGGTTGTAGGCGAGATTCATACAGGTATGCCACTCCAAGGTGCCCTGAACCAGCAAAAAAGAGCACTGGGTCCTGGACACACCAAAGAACAAAGCACAGGCAGGTCAGCTCCAGTTCCGCAGATGAGTGCAAGGTGCCTAGGGACCAGACTAGCCAAGCCCCCTCACAGCAGAGTCCAGCAAGGCCCCGAACAAGACCACTGGGATCCAGATGTGTATCTGGGACCCTCCCCTTGCCAAGTGGTCAACCGAATAAGCTCTCCACTCTGTCTGCAACCCTCTGTGTTCCTTTAGCTAGTGCTTTAGGAGCAAGTAGAAACAATGGAACCTAACATACTAGAATTGGATTTTCAAGTCACAGGAGAAGATCCCTGGAATCCTCTACTAAGACTTATGAGAGCACAAGGAAAAAAATTTTTTTCTATTTCTTTAATTTTGTATCTATATGAGATGATAGATGTTCACTAAACTTATTGTGACAATCATTTGATGATGTCTGTAAGTCAAATCATTATGCTGTACATCTTAAACTTATACAGTGATGTATGTCAATTATATCTCAATAAAATTGGAAGAAAAAAATAAAGTGCATTTCTTGTACACAGCACAAAAAAAAGTAACATTTATCAGGTACTTGTATGTGTCTGGTAATTCATGTTACCATAATAAGTATATTTATATTATATTACTTTTTATTTTTAGTTAAGTTTCACAATAACTCCAAAGCAGAGGTACTATTACTATTTCCATTTTATACCAAGAAGCCTGAAGCCAAGAGAAATTAAATAATTTGCCCAAGGTTACCCAGCTTATAAAATAGTGGAGCTAGGCTTTGAACCCACTGGTAGAACTCAGGAGTTCTCACTTGGAACTACTAAATTCTGTTCTCCTGTAGCAACTTGAGGAATTCCAGGTGTATGATACCACCAGCTCCTTGGGGTTGGCCTGACTATCCCCCACTACATGTCACCACGTGACATCAATGGCAGATCTCAGAATATAAGATTGCTGCTCCAATGTATCAGGTGTAGTCTGCTTCTCAAATCCAGAGCCCAGACTGCTTTGGAGGAGGGTCCCCTGTTGCTGGAGAAGAACTACACATCAGCTGTCACCACCCTGTGGATACCACACTGGGGCATGCTGACAGTGGCTGACCACGCCTTCCATTCCAGAAGCCTATGGTGCCTTTTAAAGACACGCTCACTTCCAGCACAACCATGTTTTAATCCATGGAAATTCATCCTTAAAAATAACCACACTTGCTAAGGATAACCCAGAAACTGGAGCAGCAAGGGGTCTAGATTGCAATTCTGACTCCGTGACAAGAACCCTTGAAAACATATTTAACCTTTATGGACTTTCATTTCCACCGAACTGAAGGGGGTGCAACATACTACTATCATTTATAGGCTGGTTGATTTCTTTTTTCTTGAGCAAGTATTCGTGTTCAGGGTTCTTCTCTGCCCAGCCTTGCCACCTCCTCCAACACTCATCAGCATCTGCTTTCTTCAGAGCTCTTGAGGACAAAGCCATATCCTTGCTGGCAGAGAGAGCTAGGATCTGTGCCAAGCCTGCAGACTACTGATGCTCCTAGAGCCTCTGGTCTACTGGGTACCATGGCTGAAAGATGCCACACAGAGACAGCGAGCTCAGCCTCCAACCAGCCCTGCTATGCTTTGCTCTAAGCAGTTCTGCGTGTGCCTAAAGATTCCCAAAGTCTTTCCTGAAGGGAGACTTTGCAGTTTTCTCCTCCCACCTCTTGCTGCCTCAAAGTCCCATGAAGCCATCCTCAGTTTCTGGTCTCACCCCTCTAACCAAGGTCTCCAGCAGCTTCCAAGAAGACAGGCAGGGAGCAGATGCTGTGCCTCTCCTCTACCTCCCGCCTCTCAGGCCCTACTCTCAACTAATCCGACCTGTCCTCCCATCAAGGGCACTGGATATTTGACCAACCCAGCACAAAACGATGCACATTAGTGATGACAATGGGTGCAAAGCTGAAAAGGATTTGAAGGAGAAATACTGTCCTCACTAACTGTATTTTGGCCCCAGCTCTGTACGGCAAAATTGTCCTGTAACAGATGTTAAAAATAAACACACTTAGGAATTTCAGCATGGATTAGATACTTTCCTCCTGTTCTTGTTTTACTGATACAGAACCAAAAAAGGGTATGTCCATCTGGGAAACATCATTTAAAAATTTTAGATCATGGACGTATTTAAATCTGGAGGTCATGACCAACAGCACCCTGGATCCCATGCTGGGACTCTCTCCTTGAATACATTCATGTTTTCTTTTATTTCATCCTTCACTGATGATGACTGATAGGATTTATCAAATTCAGGTCAATGGAAAAAACCATGGGAAGCTCACCATGACGAAGTAGGGTACTCGTTCTTTACAAGATAAGCAGGTTATTTCCCACAATAAAACTTGTAGTTGTAGAAGAGAACACAAAGCCTCTCAGTGTAATACTTTAACAAGGAAAATGATTACAGAGTGGTTTTAGTATCTTTCATGATGCTTACTTGAGGCCTGAGGAGCTGGTAGTCATTCTGGGGGGAGGGTAAGTAGTATGTGCAGAACACGGCTATTTTCCAAATTAAGTCAGGAGAAATTCCACATGCACACACAGATGCTTTGGGGAGAGAGGAAGGAAAATAACGGGCCTCTGGTGAAGAGAAAGGAAAAGGGATATTAGGGGATAAAAGAGCTAGTTGTAAGCAGTCAAGAATGGGAAAGTGAGGCTAAGAGGAAGTTAGACTTATAAAGGTGAGAAAAAGCCCATTGTGGGTCAAGAGCGAAGAAGGAGAAATTAGGCAACAAAAATTCAGGAACCAGAAAAGAAAAGAGAGAGTATAAGTGGGATATACTGGAGTCCCATGTGAGTCTGGTCGATCTGCACCTGCTCACTAAATGATGGTGTTCCCAAGCCCCACAAGCAAGGAAATGAAGAATAAGATCTTGGTTTCTAGTCTATCCTCTCCAACATCCACCAAAGTCTCCAACATCCACCAAAGCAATCTGGCCAGCTATTCTCTCTTGGGTGGCAGAGGAAAGGAGAAGGATGCAGACCCCAAAGGTGGGAAGGAAATATAAAGGACAACAGGCAGCAAATATCTTAATAAGAGAGACTTGGGAGGTGCTGCTGGGGAAACACGGAGAGACGAGTGCAGGATCTACAGGGAGCTAGGATCTGGGAGACAGCCTCAGGGCGGCTTGCAAATGGAGATCGCAGCCAAAAGGCAACTTCCTAGGCTCATTGATCCTTTGATCATTTTTAGATCATTTGCAGTTCAATGAGTGAGGGGGATTTAAATCTAGGACAAAAATTTCCCTTAGGCTTTCTCTCAATCTCAATGCTCAGAATTGCTACCCATGCTGATTTCTAAAACTAATCTCTGACAAGGAAAATGAATTTACCATGACTGGTTTGATGTAATTAAGATCCATCCTGCTTTGGGCTGGGAGCAGATTTCTCTGAAGCCCATAAATTGCCGGATACCTGAACAAAGTTGGGATATTGTTAGCAAGGATGAAAGGAGGCGTGGTCAATGGAGAAGCAGCTCTGTCTGTCATAGATCAGAACATGGGGCATGACTTCCAAATACACCCTGACCAGCAGCTCCTCCTCTTCTGCTCCAACAATCCACTTGCCACAAGGAAAATAAACTTAGCCCCACACCCCCCAAATTTGGGCATAACTGAAGTAATGAAGCTAGGAGGAGCCTGGAAGCCCTGAGACTTACTCAAGAAGTCTACAATTACCAGAGAAATTAATGTAGTCATAGGCAGCTTATAGTGAAATGTGCCACCAATTGAGAAGCGTAAGTTACACCACTGATGGTGACAAAGAACCTTCCAATTCTCAGTAAGTACCAGTTATGTGCTGTTCCTATTCAGCCCTTGACCTGGCATGTTTATAGAGTTCTTGGCTTTCTACGAGACCCTGCCGTGTGGTTGAAAATCCTGTTTATCTTATTGTCACACGTATCCTTATAATACAGATCTTCTTCCACTCACGATGGAATAAATCCATGATAAACCCATAAACCTATCTTAAGTTGAAAGTATCATTAAATTGTAAAGGCATTTAATACACCTAACCTACAGAACATCATCGCTTAGCCTAGCCTCCCTTAAACGTGCTCAGAATCCTTATATCAGCCTACAGTTGGGCAGAATCATCTAACGCAAAGCCTATTTTATAAGAAAGTGCTGAATATTCATATAATTTATTAAATACTGGAAGTGAAAAATAGAATGGTTGCCTGGGAACAGAACAGTTGTAAGTGTATCGGTTGTTTACCCTCATGATGGTGTGGCGTCTTGGGGGGTGCAGCTCACTGCCACTACCCAGCATCACTGAGAGAGGACGGTACTGCACATCACTAGCCCAGGAAAAGATCAAAATTCAAAGTACGGTTTCTACTGAATGCATACCACTTTCACACCATCATAAAGTCGAAAAATCATTAAGTCGAAACATCACAAGTCAGGGACCATCTATATAGTCCTCTATAACTTGAAGTGACTTGAATAAGTTGGGTTTTTCCCACCAGAAAATCAGTTTAACCTGGAGGCTGAGGCTTGGGAACTGGATAAGACCTGCAGATTTGTTTTGTTTGTTACACAGTTGGCCTGCAAAATGATTTTTTTTAATTTTGAATTAATTATAAACATTGGAAAAATCAGCAAATAACACACTTTTTTTTTTTTTAATCTGGATTTCAGGCTTTTCTTGAAAAATCAGAAGATCTGGCCCCCTGGGCCAGCCTACCTACATAGTCACCATTGTCTGGTGCTGACTAGTGTATCCCCCCTTTGGAAGAGAAATAGATTCTCCAGCTCGCTACAAACCCCACTTCATATTCATGCTGCCTGCTTGATCTACCCCAAGCATTTGAACTTATGGCACCTGGCTACCTAACAAATATACCCATGGAGTAACCTAATGGACCTGAATTTAATAAACCCAAGAGTCAGAGCCAGTTCAATCTGAGATTGAAAAGCAAATACATACACGAAGGGAGAAACATATATGTATGTGACATGTGATCTCCTATCAGGAGATTTGAGACATGAGGCCCCTCCCCAGAGGAAAAACATTCTGAAACTCATAGCCCCCCTCCCTCTCCCCACAAATCTTGGGAAGCTGCCCAGCCCGGATAAGAGAGAGTCAAACAGCCCATTGTTTTTGAGTCTAGTCTACAACAATCGCTGTGTCGTGGGAGGCCCCAGAGCACTAGATCTGATTACCTGCTGATCATGATTGCAGATTGCAGAACAAGCCTGTTCCCATTAGTGACTGTATACAATTACAATCTGATATGCTTTGGGGATCTTACCACAATATTCTTTTCAGGGATTTCTCATTTCTGCCACCATCCCCCAGACACAAGCACACACACTCTCTACCTTGATATGCCTGACAGCAGGGGGCCCAGATGGAGTCTGGAAAACTGGCTTAGTTTGATCAGCGCGCTATATATGTTTCTCAAGATCCATCTTTTCTTCCTTCTTGCATCCCCCCTTCATGACCACGCCCTTTAAAACCCATCTTCCCAATGAGAGAGTCCAAAACTGAAAGAAAGGGGGTGGAGGGTGGATATTTCCACCAATTGTTTTCAATAAGTGCCTAATTCCAAACTCAATCAGAACAGTTAAAATATACTAACGTGACATCTCAGGATCTCAGTCAGAAAGAGCCAGTATTCGGTATGAACAAAAATGTGACACACTGCTGCGTGTTGAAACAGAAAACCGAGTACAGATCCTTCAGCTGATGAGATGACAGAAACAGTTCTTAACAATTAGGACAGATTTTTTTTAAAATCAGCAAAAAAAGGAACTAAGTATCCTAGAGATTACTGTGGCCTTTGGAGAAATTTCTTTCAAACTGGATGCAGCCATAGGGAAATCAGGTTAGTGTAATAAGATCAGACATTTTGAGTCCAAAGCACCCCTTCAAGCATGGAAGGGCACAAACAATGCTCTCTCCTGACAACCCCGGGTAAGACAGTCTTCTGTCTGTTCCGCTTTCTAGTGGACTTAGGTACATGCCTCAGGAAAATCCTGTTGAAAATAGAGGGGCTCATTCTACCTAAAAAGTTTTAGCGCTTGGAATGCAGGCTCTAGAGGAACATGAAGGAATTGGACATTTTCTAGAATTCCTCTCTCTTGGTCCTTTTATCACCCTAGGAAAGTGGAGTGACTAGGCAGGGAACCATGAACAGAGAGACATTGGTGGGTCTGCCTCCATCACTTAGTTCAGCTCAATTCAATCAGAATTTACTGGGCGCCTACTCTGTACCCAGCACTGTGCTAAGGCTATAACAACTATGAAAGGAGCCTATGACAAAGCCCTTGACCTCCAGAACTTGTCATCTTTTGGGTGGGCTGAACCTATACACATGAAGGAATTAGGGAACAACACAAGAATACAACTGAGCATTAAAATTGATCTAAAGTAGTAAATCAACTATACCCCAATTAAAAAAAATTTTTTTGATCTAATGTCTACCTAATCTCAGGTTCCTTATCTACCATTTCACAAATGTATTTACAAAATTATAACAAATTAAATTAATTATAACTTAAATATATTAAAATCCATCATAGGTCACATTCTAGCAGAGCTAAAATTAGAAGATAGATAATGCCAACTGTTAAGAAGAACATGGGGACTTCCCTGGTGGCGCAGTGGCTAAGACTCCATGCCCCCAACACCGGGGGCCCGGGTTCGATCCCTGGCCAGGGAACTAGATCCCATATGCATGCTGCAACTAACAGTTCACATGCCACAATTAAGGAGCCCACGTGCAGCAACTAAGACCCGGCACAACCAAATAAATAAATAAATATTTTTTAAAAAAAGAAGAACATGGATCATTTGGACATCTCCTACTTCAACGATGGGAGAATAAGTTGGTAAAACCACTTTGGAAAACTCTTTGCCTATATCTACGAATATATCTTATGATCCAGCAGTTCTACTTCTGGATTTATGTGCACGTGAAATCCATACATATTTTCACCAAAAGACATGTATAAGAGTGGTCACAGCAGCACTGTTTATAATAGCCCCAAACTGGAAACAACTCAAACGACCATCAGCAGTAGAATATATGTGCAGCACAGTCAGGCAAGCAACTATTATAGAGCAGTGAGAAAAAACAAACTACAACCGTATGCAATAATATGGATGAGTCTTACCAACATGATGTGGAACAAAAGAAGCCAGACAGAAAAAGATGACTACATACTATACGATTCCATTTGTTTAAAGTTCAAAAGCAAGTAAAACTAATCTATTGTGGTGGAACTCAGGACAGTGGTTACCCTTATTCCATTCCGGGAGAGTAGTTATTGAGATGAAAGCCAGGAGGAGGATGCTGGGGTACTGGTAATGATCTATATCTTGATCTGGGAGCTGATTACATGAGTGTGTTCACTTTGTACAAATTCATTGCACTCTATACGATTTGCACATTTTTGTATGTAATTTGTCAATTAAAAACTCCATACAAGGGTCTCATCAAGTATCACAAATGCATCAACATCTTCCTAAAGATTTCTATCAGTGGAGAAGTAAAGCCCAAAAGAGTTGTAGAAATTGACTTTCAGTAGTCTCTGACAAGGGCCAGGAATTTCAGGATTCTGAACTCCCTGTTCTGTCACTGATTCTCCAGACAGTTTTAGGAAAACATTACTTCCAATGCCTCTGTTTTAAAAAACAGCAAGGTTGGCTTTCATTCTTCATTCACCATCTAACAGATGTACCTTTATGGGTGAGATATGTGAAATTGCCCAGCAGTCAGTACTTTTGACAATAAATCAAAATGAAAATTCAAGTCCCTCATCATTTTCATGATAGGTAACAAAATTCTACTGCACCTAAGGGATGTATTGTTATTGTCCAAACTTAATCATTATCACTACATAATAATTGTCCTGATTCTCTGCTGAACCCACAGGTGAAGACTGGGCTGTCTGCCATGAACCTTTATGTGGAAGCCAAATCCTTTGCTCCTTCCCTCTCAGAGGAGTGGGGAGAGGTGTTCTCTCATTCCATACATGGATAGATTCTTTGGTTCTGAGGGGCCAGGAGAAGTAACAAGTCTTAGGAATGTAAGCCTAAGAGTTGGTTTTGATGGAAAGAGACCTTGTGCTATCACTTAATAGCTAGAAAATTTTAGACAAGTCGTCTCACCTCTCTAAATTTCAATTTACTCCTCTTTAATTTGGGGCCGTATCAATCCCTCTCCTACTTACCTCCTTGGGTTGTTTTGAGGTGGAAGTGAGATCACGTATTTAAAATTTTTTTGGAAATGAGAAGGTGCTATACAAATACAAAGTATTATAATTATGGGAAAATGCTCGCAGTAAACTCTGTTGGGTTCTTTTTAAAATGAGTGTCTATGTGAACCACTGCAGGATATAGCACAGTGAACAAGACAAACAAGGTCCCCGCTATCAAGCAGCTCATGTGGGGGGAGAGGACAGACAGGAAAACGGCAAACAAAAAGATAAGACGACTTTGATTAGTAAAAAAAAACACAAAATGCTATGAAGAAAATAAAACAAAGCCGTGTAATAGAGAGTGACTAGGAGGTTTCTTATTTGTTGATCAGGGAAGGCTTCTCTGAGATGGTGGCATTTAAGCTGCGTCCTGAATGTGACAATGAAGTTCTGGGGAGTGTTCCAGGCAGAGGGAACAGTAGATGCATAGGTGCTGAGATGGGAGGGAGCTTGACAGTCTGAGTACCAGAGCGAGAGCCAGTGTGGCTGGAGCTGGAAGAGAGGCTCGAGATGGTCAGAGGGCGGGCAGGGGCTTCACCACAGAAGACGTGGTGAGGGCGCGTCCCCTAGGGAAAGGGTGTAGGTAGAAAAGAGGGCACAGGACCAAGCGCTGTTTATAGCAGAGGAAGAACTGGCAGCAAAAGACTTTCCTCCCAGGGAAATAGCTGTGAAATCATAAAATCAGGCCTTCCTTCTGCCTTGCACAATTTAGGACAAACACCACGCAGGTTCCAGAGGTGGCGTCACTAAGAAGCTGATGAGTATAAGCTTCAGGGCGCCTCACTTGTACCAGGCTCTTCCAAAGCCCTGGGAGGCACCCTGGCGTATTTGCCATCAAATTTTATACTCTTTTTCTTTAAAAGATCTCCCCAAATCTTCCCCTACCACTGAATGCATCCAAATGCCATGGCAAACTTCTAGAATCAGAGCTGCAGCAACAAGTCAGGACCCTGAGGGTTGGAACTCTGTCTCCCTTGATTGCCTCAGGGTCCCCCGTCCAGTCCTGGAAGTCTGAGATGCTATTTCACCTCTCTTTTCCTTACGAGGCCCTGGAGCCAGCCCTTCCAGAGTCTGGCCTCACTTAGCCTTTCTAGCCCGGTTCCCTGTGGCTTCTCCCAGCCGCCTCCTTCCTCCACCTCCACAGCCTTCCCCGAGCCTGTGCGAAGCTCTACCAACTTATCTCTCTTCCAGTCTCACGCGGGTCCTCTCCTGGCTCCGTCTCTTTGCACGTGCTCTTCCTCGTGCCTTGAAGGCTCTTTCCTCTCTCCTCCTGTCACACTCTTGCTGAATGCTCATGCTCTGTAAAGCATCATGGTTCAGCTTTAAAGCTGTAAAGCACGAGGGTTCAGTCACGTCTTGTCCCCCTCCTCTGACTGCTGCTCCCAGGACACCGTGTGTACCACTCGATGAAGGAAGGCACCGATCTCACATAGTGGGGCTCTCAATTCCACGTCTGTCCTCCCCCGGATGCCCACCCTACACTGCAAGGGTGGATTCCTTGAGAACATATTCTGTTCATCTCCCGCTTTCCCCTGTCCATCCCAGGACCCGGTACAACATCAAGTGGTGAATCAGTGGATGGCAACTCCCCAAATTCTTGGCAGGAGAGAACACGAGGGTTTGAGGAAACTTCTAGTTTTGCCAACAGACCTCTAAGCATGTAACACATTTTTCATTTCATTTCATTTTTTTATAGGCGCATGCATCCCAGCAAGCCCAATATCTAGTACACGCTAGGTGCTCCATAAGTGGTTATGGACCGCTTGGTTGTGCACTTACTCTCGCAGGCGAGGCTGTGGGCACTCAGCACCCCTGCTCCTGGGAGAAGCCCACGCTCCAGTGCCAGGTGGAGCACGACAATCATTCCTAACAAAAATAAGTAATAAGATCATCTCAGATAGTGGTAAGTGCAATGAAGACCATTTTAAAAGGACTACAGATCGGGAAAGGGAGCTAGCTTGGAGAGGGCGTAAGGGATGACCTCTCTTGAGGTGTAAATGATAAATGAATCTTGTCCTTGGGGAAACTGTCTGCTTCTCTAAGGGGGTCTGGCTTGGTGAGAGCTTGTTCTCCTGGAAGCTTTTCCTGATGTCCTGCAAGAGGAACAAAGCTTTCTTTTCCAGAGCAGTCACTGGCCATTCGTCAGGCCGCTGGATTGCCGAGCTGGCCTCAGTGTTTACTAAACAAACCAATGTGATTATCCTGTCAAGATCTGAAAGAGAAAGACAAAAAAACTTAGCACAAATACAAGGCCACCTATTCAATTAAAGCTGCAAACCAGGGCAGCGAAAAGGCTGAATATAAAACAGTCAGGGAGAGTTTTCATAAGAGTGAGTTACATAACTTGAGACTTGCTTGAGACTCGAACAAAGGCGTTCCTATCTCAAGGTTAGAGAAAGGGATTAAGACTAGGGGCAGCTTCCAAGCACTTTTCCTATATACTTTCTGCCAACAATGAAGCTCAGCGCTGGGAACTAGGGGTGACAGAGGCTACACAGCTAGCCATTCCCGGGGGTTAATTAGGGCATCTTCTGGGCAAGTCATGGTTCCCCCGTGGTGGTATAAGTATGGGGTTTCAAAATCTTTACCATTCCACAGTTACTATAGGACTGGACCCGCTGACGTCCAGGCTGTGGCCACTTCCCCTCCACCACATTACCTGCACCTTCTGACACCTCCATGGGCCCGCGGTCGGCAATCGATGGCTGAGGTGACAACTGGGTGTGGCCCCTGCCCCCAACAAACGACACTAGCCCCCAACCTGCCCACCTGAAGCCTTCTCCTTCCTCCCTTTCCTTTCTCTTCTCCTTCTCTCTTCTTTCTCCTCCTTCCCTTCCCCTGGCTATGTCCTCAACCCGCTGGTGGCACAGAGGCACCTTAGCCATTGCTTTCTCTTCTTTTTTTTTTTGCGGTACACGGGCCTCTCACTGTTGTGGCCTCTCCCGTTGCAGAGCACAGGCTCCAGACGCGCAGGCTCAGCGGCCATGGCTCACGGGCCCAGCCGCTCCATGGCATGTGGGATCCTCCCGGACCGGGGCACGAACCCGTGTCCCCTGCATCGGCAGGCGGACTCTCAACCACTGCACCACCAGGGAAGCCCTGCTTTCTCTTCTTGGTGGCGCTGGAAGGCCGTGTTGTCCGGAAACAAAATGTTTCTTTCTCTTTCAGCCTCCTCTTCTCTCTCTCTTCCGGTCCAAGCCTTGCCCCACCTAGTGGCCCTTCCTCTGCCCCCCCGGCCTTCCCCCCCAACCTCCTCAATTATCAGTACAGTACTAGAAAACCAGTCAGGTTTAAGGCAGAACCCTCCCCAAGATAACTGCATTTCAATAGGGCACTCTTTAACACCCAACAGCTTTCAACAAGAAACAGAGTCGTGACAGTGGACACATTTAACAGATAAATACTCAGAGACTGGGCTGTCCTGACCTCCCTTAGATGATAGCTTAGAGGCAGTCCAGTCTCCATCCCGCTGCTCGAAAGGCAATCAGAGCTACCCAATGGCCCGCACCACCTCCTTCAGAGACCAGTAATCCCATCCTGGGGTCCATCACCTGCCCTGGCCAGACTCTTCCTTTAGTGGAAGCTATATTTGCCATGCTGTAATCCGAGGCCATGTCTTCTGGTGTTATTCTCCTTGGGGACATACAACACTGGCCAGCTCAGAAATCCTGACTTACACAAAGAGAAAAGGGCTACTTCTGAGCCACCTGTGCCAGTAGGTGGGTGGCTTAGCGCTTTAAGTCCAGCAGAACGGTCCAAGCTGGTCCTATGGACAATGAAGTGCTTCTTTGTCTCAGGGACCTGCCGGACCAGGTTGCAGTAGGAGGCAGGCTCTGGCAGGACTGGTAGTTTCCCAGGGGTGTTGGGAATTACACAATCTCTTGCTGGATGGACAGGCCGAACTGGCAGGCTCCCTGGAATGGAATGAGGCCTTGGGAAAGAGCTTTTTCCCTGCAACTCTGCCAGCATCCCTAATCATTCTGGCTCTAGATTTGGGGGCTTTAAACGACAAAATGATAGGTCTGAAATTTACTTTGCCACTCCAGAGAAAATTGTAAGACTCCCCGTAGGCTTCAGAATTTTAGAAGAGTTAGTTTTGAATAACTGGCTTTTCCAAAATCCTGCCACACCAGCGAAGCGCACCGGAGAGAATGACAACTTGCATTTCTGAGGGACCAGGTCCCGCGCTGCCCTTTTCCTCTTTACTGAGCAGTGGCCGTCTTAGATTTGCATCAAAACAAAGGATACAAGCCTCAAACTGGGTGGCTGTTGCTGGGTTGTTTTGCATTTTTCCATCATCTGATTTAGAAAGCACTAAGACCTTTCTCGTTCCTTTTGGCTCTCTCCAAGTGGAATGGTCTTTTAGGTCCAGCATATTTTGAAATAAGTAATGGGGTCAGAGAGAGCATGTGTTTAAATTTCTAGTGCTGCTTTTAGAACAATCAGAGGATGAAATCTTCCCAGGGTGCCCAGTGTTCCCAGAGGGCAAACCCATACTGTGAGTCAGCCAGGAAGAAGGGATGGTTAAAACAGGGAGAGGGCTGCTTCTCCAGCAACATCTGAGCGTGGCGCCTGATGGCTTCTGATGGAACTTCTGAAAACTGCCATCCACCTCTACTGAGTGCAGCCACAGGGAAGCGCCACAGAATATCTCCATGGTGTCTCTTGCATGAATGTCATTGAAAACACGGTGTATTCATCGTGCAAGACCCTCTTTTTGAGGATCCTCAGGACAAATTTCATTCTGGTCCTAATCCTGAGGATAGACATACATCTCTTGAACCATAACGCTACCTTATGGGATTTCTTGCAAACAGTCTTCAGAACCCAGGTATATATCCTGCATGGATCCTGCATCTGTGGTTTATCAGGGCTGCTCTGGGGAGAAACTGCCTGCCCAGACTCTCAAATCGCAGGGGACACCTCCCATGGACAGCCAACCCAGACCCAGGGCTTCAAGAAGCCTGACCTTAGCCCAAACATATCCCTGAATCTGAGTTTTTGTGGCTATATCATTCATTAAATAACAAATAGTTACTTGACAAATATCTATAGAGTACTTACTATGTGTCAAAGGATATGGCCATGAACATGACAGGCAAAATTCCTTATTCTCATAGAGTTTGCAATTTGGTCGATTTATCCAGCTGGATCCACTTGAATTTATAGATACACCGATGAAATTAACAGGCAGCTAAGGTGGAAACCTCCGAAAAAGACGAGAGGAGCAAAATAACAACAACAGAAAGCTGATCTGAGCCAGAGTGAGTAAGAAAGACACTTAGAGGAAGTGAAAGAATTATATTTCTATTTGCTGTGTGATCTCGAGCAAGGGACTTAAACTTTCCGAGTCTCAGTTTCTGCATCTAAAAAATGATGACGCCGCAAAGGCTTATCATGAGAAGTAAGTGAGATAATATTGATTAAGCTCTTAACACATATGGATAAAGCTCGTGAATGTGCTCCATAAACCCTGGCTCCCCCCCCTCTAATACTATCCAAGCAGTGCTGAGAGGAAAGGGGCCCTTTGCATGGTACCATGGCCACATGGCCGATTTCAGTCCTACCCGTGGTAGACATGGAAAGGTGGGGAGGAGTGAGATGGCCATTCTATAGGGACCACGCCCGTGATGTCACCCAAAGCCCTATTATTTCCAGTACACTCACACTTCAATTATTTCTAATCACAATCCCTCTTTTGAGGTAAGAAGGTAACTTCCATTGTCCTTTCCATTTACTGATGAGAGCAGTTTCCATCTTCCTGATCTTGGCCAATGTTAGAGAATTTTAGCACAGACAGAAAGTCCAGACCTTCTAACTTGCATCCCCTGTTTGTGTGTTATTTCTTTCAAAGGAAGGAAAAAAATCAATTTGCGTTACCTTTGTACTTTTTAGGCAGGAGCAAGCAGTGTCACATGCCATGGACAAAAGTCTGAACGGTGCACATTCTAATTTTGGAGTTCTTTGCAACTGGCTTTCGTTATTACTTCTATAAAGTTCCTAGTCAAAATGCCACATTAAATGTAACATCTAAGGGACTGTTGGTTGCAGCCCTGGGACGCACAAAAAGGAAAGTTAGGAAGATTCCAAAAAGATATGGTTCCCTCTCTGGCTCCCATCTCAGCCTCAGTGAATAGCCCACTTCTTTAAATATTTATTTTTTATTTATTTGGCTGCAGCGGGTCTTAGTTGCGGCACTTGGGATCTTCGCTGTGGCATGCAGGCTTCTTAGTCGCAGCATGCGGGATGCGGGATCTAGTTCCCCAACCAGGGATCGAACCCGGGCCCCCTGTCCTGGGAGTGTGAAGTCTTAGCCACTGGACCAGCAGGAAAGTCCCAGAATGGCCCACTTCTATTTCAAGGGGTTGATCTTCAGTATACAATCTGGGCAAGGAAAATCACATTTTCAATCCACAAGATACTAAAATCCCAGGATCTTGAAAACCCAGTCTCCTCAACTTCTGTGCTTCATCATACCCACTAACCCCCACCCCCACTCATTTCTCCATCCCTCCCACACCTTAGTGGCCCTGAAGAACCTTCTCCAAGGCCAAGCAGAGAGGAGCTCTGCAAACAGAGTGGTGAGTGAGAAAAAATATCCACATGCCCCACCCCTATCCCCATCCCCCCCAGGAGCTGAGGGACACTTAAAAGAAACGGCCTTACTGCATGCAAACAGGAAAGGCTAGAAGATGAGGGAGAAACAGCATGCCACCAGTAATTTCTACTCACGTAAGACGAGTAGGCCAGTGACATAAATAGAAGAGGGACAAGTTTCAAGCCCTCATGCCTTTATTCTCCATAGACCTTATGAGCTGATCATGGCCTGTCCTCTGTTAGCAAACAGGCCAACCAAGTGCTGGCCTCTCAGCTGGCTGAGTTCGGGCCGGGTACCTTAGAGCAGAGGACTCAAGGAACCCAAAACATCCACTGTCTTACTGGGGCCTGAAGCTTGGAGCAATTCCTTCCAGTTAATGTGCTGGAAGGCAAAATTCAGGGCGCCAGGTCTAGATACCCTTGGCAAGCACTTGTCAGAGTTCTCGAGCAGGGATCTGAGCCTGGTTGTCAAGTGCACAGGAAAGGAGAAAACCAGTCCCAGGAAACAGGCCCCTAAGTTCTCCAATTTTACACTATTTCTGCTCATCCGGTGGCTCTGAGTTCGGTGTGAGCGTTGTGCTGTGTCCTGTACTTCTGGTCTACTAGATATTATACAAGACAGTTCTGTGGCCTAATCTGTAGCCCACAGGAGCTGCAAAACCTCCCAAGTGTGCGTCACCTTATATATTGTCCTGCCTATATGCCCTTGTGGATGTACCCAGGCTTATTTCACCTAGAAAGATTATGTTATAAAAACTTCTGGGAAATCTCAAAGAGTATTATCACGTTGACCTAGGTGATCTTATAATCGCTATACACATTGCTTTTTGAATGCAGAATGTATATTGAATATTTTTTTCACATCCAAAGCTCTGAAAGTTAGTCTCTATTTGTTAGCATGCTTTAACTATCATGTATTCTAATTAAGTGTGAATCTGACCTGAATCTGATTCCCTTGATATTACCCTAACCAAAGATCGTGAAAAATATTCTAGCCCCCATGAATTGAGTGTCTACTATGTACAGGTCAGTAAATGTCTCAGGTACTTTACATATATCATTTCATTTCATCTTCACAGAAGACTTGTAGTATTATCTCCAGTTTACAGATATCAAATCTAAAAGGCGGAAAGTATAAGTAACATCCAAGAGCACAGTTGCAAGTGGTAGAACCCAAATGCAAACTCAGATACGTCTGATTCCAAATGCAGTGATAGGACATACTGCTTCGCCTGAGTAGGAACAGCCAAGACATGGAAATTCCTTCAACCTCGCTTTCTCCATGTAAATACTGAAAAGAACTCGTGGAGCCTTCCTTCTGAAAAAGGCTCATGGTGTCCACAAGATGATCCTACTCTACTCCACACTAGTGAGGCCTCATCTGTGGTGTTGTGAACACTTGTAAGAGCCACAATTTAATAGGGATACCAGCGAGGGAAGTTGACAAGTCTAGGCGGGTCTGAAAAATGCAAGAGACTATTGAAGGGTAATCAGCCTGTTAGAAAAAGGCAAGATGGGGAATAGGAGAGAAAGTCTAACAACTGTGTTGTAATATTTGAAAAGCTGTCATGCAGAAAAAGAATTGAATTTTGTTCATTCATTCATTTAGTCATCTATTCATCCAACAAACATTTCTCACACACCAATCACATGCCAGGCAGAGCTAGGGGATGGGCAACAGTGAGAGACAAGCCAAATATACCTACGCAGTGTAGCAAGGAAGACAGATTTTAAAGAAATCATTGCAAGTATAACAATTTGCATGGTAGTAAAGGGAGATGACAAGGAGTCTGGGTCTTAGTCCTGAGTAAGACAGAATGAGTCTTCATGGGTAAAAATATCAGCGGGTAGAAGTGAAAGGGAGGCAGATTCCAGGGCAGAATAAGAAGAGCTGTCCTGAGCTCCCAACAATGAGGCAGCATCATGAAGAAGTGAGTCCCTGTCACTGGGAGGGCTCAACTGGAGGCTGGATGACCACCTGACAGAAACACTCCACAAGGGATGCCCACACAGGGTAGGAGGTTAGCTCTACCAGCTCAAATTCTCAAGTCCTGTAGTCTTGGACCTCACCCCCAACAGAGTGAATAAAAGCTCTCTGAAAGAAGGGCTTTTTCACACTTTCAGGGGATTGGTGGTCCCCTCAGACCCACTGCTGATGAAAACCTGGATGAAGGAAAACTCATTGGGCATAAAATTAGCATCCAGGACGTGGAGTTAGCTGAGCCTATTGGCTACAGTTTTGGGACAGAGACGATGTTTTTAGGAACCTACTCTATCATTGCTCTGAACCAAAATTCAAGAGCCCCTCCCCCCTTACTTCTCTTAATCTCCTCAGCCTTGCCTCTTAAGAACCACTGAGTGTTCATCAACTATTCATTCTGGTTGAGTGATAAGGAGGAATCCTCTTGTCTTCTGTGATAAAGCCTGTTTTCTGCTTCCCCAATTGGGTAAGTAGCCACAAGCCTGGGAGATTTATCAATTTATTATTCATGCCAATTTTGGAAGCTTACAACTTAGAATCAAACTAGGGAGCTCTACTATTATACAAACCTAGCTAGCCAGTGTGGAAACCTCAGGAGATATATATATATATATATATATATATATATATATATATATATATATATATATATATATATATATATATATATATATCTCCCCTTTTACCAAATTATTCAAGTTGGCATCATCTCATTTCACATATCAATTGCCCATTTAATCATAATGCCTTGTAGTCACATGACATTGCAGGGAGAGCTTACAAAGCACGTTCTCATTTGGTATCTCTTCACCCTCTGAGTAGTCCTCTGCAATGGGCTTGGCTGGTGCTATCACAGCAGGCTCTGGACTATGAGTCAGAAGGACGGGCTCTGGCTCCAACCGCTTCCTTGATTGATGTACTTAGGCAATTTCACTTAAGCTCTAAACTTTAAGTTTTCCTTTCTGCACAAAGGAGCTTAAACACCTAGAGACAGATGAAGCCAACGAAGCTTTAGATTTAGGACATGCCACTTGCACAGGCTGTGAACCTAATTTTGAATTCAGTTTTGTGTCCTTTTTCTTTTTTTAAATAAATAAATAAATATACTTATTTATTTATTTATTTATTTATTGGCTGTGTTGTGTCTTTGTTGCTGTGTGCGGGCTTTTCTCTAGTTGCGGCGAGTGGGGGTTACTCTTCCTTGCGTTGCGTGGTCTTCTCATTGCAGTGGCTTCTCTTTGTTGCGGAACACAGGCTCTAGGCGCGCGGGCTTCAGTAGTTGTGGCATGTGGGCTCAGTAGCTGTGGCTCACGGGCTCTAGAGCACAGGCTCAGTAGTGGTGGCGCACAGGCTTAGTTGCTCCGCAGTATGTGGGATCTTCCCAGAACAGGGCTCAAACCCATGTCCCCTGCATTGGCAGGCGGATTCTTAACCACTGTGCCCCCAGGGAAGCCCTGTGTCCTTTTTCTTCAAAAGGGATCCCCAAATTGTAATAAGCTTCAGGACCCACAAAACCTAGATCAGTCTCCTAATAATAGCTGCTCAGTCTATTACCGGAAAGCAGGACTACGACAAGCATCTCTACAACTTCAGCTCTGTCAAATGGCCCTTATTGATCACCATTCATCCCTGTGTAGTCAGTGGGCTCTGTTGGTGCCCTGCTGGATGGCTGCAAAGGCTCACAGCTTCCCCTTCTCTAGAGAACTGCCCTCCACTGCATAGGAGCCCCTCGCCCTGGAGGCTGTTCCACCACCCTCAAGCAGGGCAGCGAACCAATGTCTGAGTGATGGAGAGTGGCCCCCTCCCTGTAACAAAAGGCTGCAGTCCTGTCTCAGGGTAGGACCAGCTCTGTGGTGCAATCCATGCTTCTTCTTCTTCTTCTTCTTTTCTTTCTTTTTTTTTTAATTGAGGTAGTTGATTTACAATATCATATAAGTTTCAGGTATGGAACACAGTGATTCACAATTCTTTTGTTTGTTTGTTTGTTTGTTGCGGTAAGCGGGTCTCTCACTGTTGTGGCCTCTCCCGTTGCGGAGCACAGGCTCCGGACGCGCAGGCTCAGCGGCCATGGCTCACGGGCCCAGCCACTCCGCGGCATGTGGGATCTTCCCAGACCGGGGCACAAACCCGTGTCCCCTGCATTGGCAGGCGGAGATTCACAATTTTTAAATCTATGCTTCTTTGACTGAAGCTTGACTCCAGCTGAGATATCTTTGCTTAGCTTCTCCCTCTGTCTCATTCAGCTTCTCTCACACCCTTTCTCCTAGAGCATTGCCCCACCAAGACATGCACACCTGAACCCCTGCCTGGGGCTTGGCTTCCAGGGTACCTGACCTAAGACACAGAGTGATAAGAAAAGTGTCATTTCTTTCCTATCTCAAAACCTGTCTGGTCCGCTTTCAAACACAGTCAAAAAGCCATGAGCCTCCGAGACCCACTGCAGCTGATGCTCAGGTGCCTGCAGAGATGTGATCCCATGACCAACATCCTGGCAAGAGGCCCAACCTGGGCCCTGAGCAAAGTCCACAGATTAAGAGCCGTATGTACCTTTGGAATTAGGCAGTGGGAGAGTGAAGTACTGAGTACTTCACTGAGTACTTGGTAAAACCCTACACTGTGACCATATGACCCTTAGAATCTTCTCTAAAACATTTGCTTTGGATGTTAGAAAAGAAACCAAGAGATGAGAAAAGAATGACTGGTAGCATCGTGTCTCTTTTGATCATTTTCTTGACACTTTTTACTGCAGGAGATTTATAACTAGCTCTTTGATCCCAGCTGAATAGAAGAAGGATCCGGACTCTCCAGTGTTGTCTGTCATTTTAGAGAGAGACAGAGTTTAGGAGTAAAGAGATTTACAGCCTGTTTCTGTCTCATCCCTGACTTGGTTTGTGACTTGAATGGAATTCATCATCACCTTTTAGCACTCCCACGTGTGGTGTGGAGATTTACTTACACATCCCACAAAGAGCAAAGAGTCTGAGGAGAATCATCATTATAACCACATTTGGCCCATCCGTCTGACTCTCCTCTGCCATGATTTCTGACTCCAGTTCCTTCTCCAGCTCCCTACTGGGTCCAGGGCCCATCCCTGAACCTTGGTTCCCCTGGCTGTGGCCCTGTTCATTCTAGGCTCTTCCCCAGGACAAATGGACCCTTGGATAAACACATTGGATACACACAGGGCACCCGAACTCTCCTTAGAAATGCCACCCTGTGCTCTGCCTGCTCCACCCAGATAGAATCCCCTACCCACCAGCCCAGCCTGGAGCAGACTCAGCCTCACTCCCCAAGCTTAGTGGCTTGGACCATGGATTCTGCTCCTGGTGGGGATAGGTCTGCAGCCATCTCCCCCCACCCCCCAGCTAGTTCCCCTCCACCCTCAACTTAACATCAGTTGTAAGTCTTTCCCTCCTCCCCTTTGGGAGCCTACAGTGTGTACAATGACAGTTTTTAATACCTTTCTCTAAAACTATCAGCAAAGACAAGAAAGGCACAAGATAAAAGGCTCAAAAGAAATATGAAGCATGTACTTTAAAATTTTTCATCCTTCAAAGGAAGAATCAAAGATAATTAAAATATTAGTGAAGGGCACATAGGTAAATAAGAATTATATTTGCATATTCTTTAAATTATAAATTAGTGTGTTGCCCCTGAACAGGGGGAGAAAAAAGCTTTCTACTTCAACAACTTAGCTTATTGAAATGAGAAAGTTTGGAGAACCCTGAAAGCCTGTCAAATAACTGCATGTTGTAAGCACTACACGTATCATTGATGATTTTATATTGTATAAACTCCGTTGAGATGGTGGGTGATCCTCAAATAAGCACAAAGAAGATAACAGGCTATTAGGCCAAACAAAAGATGGCTTTTGTTATTCACCTAACAGTTTGCAGATATGGCATGGGATGGCTGTTTCTCTGCTGGGCCAGGCAGGAGTGGACTGTGGGTGGCTGAGCGAGGGGATGGAATGCCCCTCGAAGTGTTGTTTCTGGAGCAGAGGAGAGTGATCCTGGAGGCTTCATCCTGAGACCTAACGTCCCCCACCGATGCCAAGCCAGGCTGGTTGGAAACCAAGTGGCAGCTGGTGATAAGTAGCTTCAGGACCTTGGATTGGACACTTGGGAGGCAAACTAGAAAGACAGAGGTAAGTGCAGAGACAGGAAATTGTCTACTTGGGAGAGGAGCTGGGGCACCTTTCGACAAAGCCGTTGTAGCCTCGACACACGGCCAAGGAGGGAGCCATTTAGGCATCAAGTGGGTCTGGATCATTTCTCTTCCTCCTGGAATCGTAACTCAATCTACTTATGTCTAAAATTCACCAATCTTGCAACTCCAAGGAGGGGCACACCCCAAAACTTAGAATATCTAAGCATCTGGAACAGGGATTCACACTTTGTTTTCTTTCATGGGAAGTCTCTACTTTTTGGGGGGCTGCCGCACTGCGCAACTTGTGGGATCTTAGTTCCCCAACCGGGGATTGAACCAAGTCCTAACCACTGGACTGCCAGGGAATTCCCTACTTTTTTTATCTTGACCGTAAAGTAATGTGGTTGACTATTTGGGCCGAGTCTGGTAAATAAAGCAGGTAAGTATCATTTGGGACTCAAAATCATGCAGCCTCTCTGATGTGAGCACACGGTGATTAAGCTGACAGAGGTGGAACCAGCATAAAAGAAACAGGAGACCAGGGTCCAAGGTCCTGGCTTTTCCACTGACTGCCTCCTGTGGAAAGTCACTTCATCTCAATTCCTTCAGCTTTAAATGTAAATGATAAAGTGTTCTTTAAAATAGTAAATAAACCAGAAATTGATCTGCCAGTGTAAGGTACTGTTAGGCATACATTGACCAATTTCCCAAGAATGAGCCTCAAAGATATTATATTGAGCAAAAATTGCACCTTTCTTTGATGATTCAGAAGGTATTTCAGCAAGTGCTTCAGGCTCATTATAAACATTCTTTACCATTACACCACAAATCTGTGAAAATACCAGTTAACAGGAAGTTCCATTTGATAGAATGGTATGTAAGCCAACTTCTGAATAATACTATGTTGTTTTCAAATTGACACACCATGGAAAGACGTAATGAGTTTATCACCAAAACAGTGTTAAGGTTTCACAAATTAAATGCAGACTTAGGGCTGGAAAGCTTCACTCCAGCTCTGTCAGTTTAATCACCTTGTATGAGTCCCCAGTAGGTTTAAAGGGATGGTATTAGGCATTACACTGTATGGTCAGTGATTCACATGCAAATCATTGTTTTCAGGCAGGAAAATCAAACATTTGGGCAACAAGCCTTGTAAGATTCTCAGTGACAGGGAGGTTAGGCAGCCTTGGTGATTAGTCTCATCGAAAGAGAATTTTAAAGGCTTTCATCACCAGCAAGTCTGAAAATTCCTGTTTACCACAGTAACACAGAAACTGCATTCTAGGGAAAACATCTGTCTTCCTCCAGACTTTCTGGAAACCATATACTGTGGTGACCATTACTTCATGAAGAAGTGGTGTGCGAGCTGAACAAAAGTTGTCTCACCAAAGCCATAAACTGAGTCTCATCGAAATCCATCCACTGTTAGGAGATTCCATTTGTAATTTTGCTCTGAGGCAGAACCAGAAAGAAAAGGTGTAAGCCTGTTCTTGGTGCAAGGGCTGTGCGTTAAAATCTCTAGAGAAATAAAACCAGGTGTGGTAGTGGCAGGAGGACAGAAGATTTGATGTACGAGTGACTCAAACCAGGAAAGGACTGGAAATGAGATCGAGAAATAAGAATCAGGCTGCGGTGGGGGGGGGGGGGGGAGGAGAAGCTACTGGAGGGACTTTGAGAGTGAAGGTGACGCCCATGCAATGTTGAGAGAAGCTTTGTAAATGCTTCCTCATTTTTGACACGAAGACAAAAAAGCATCATTAGTGATGAAAGAGGTAATTAACAGGTGTGAGAGAAGCAGCATAAGAATAGCAGCAGTGAGAGAACACGCCTTTCCACCAGTTCCCAAAAGGTACAACCCAAGCTAGAGCCTTGCTTCTCAAGGGAGGTCCATGGGGCTGCAGCACTGGCCTCACCCGGAGCGTGTTAGAACACGCAGACTCTCGGGTCCCACCCCAGACCTACTGAATCAGAATCTGCATATTGATAGAATTCCTAGGGAACTGGATGCACAGTAAATTGAGCCCTCGTTTTTTTAGAGCGCTTGCAACCTCATCTCCTCCTTTTCTTCGTTCTCCTTCTTTTCCTTCTTCTCCCCTTCACCTTTCATCATCTTCTTCCTCAAATTCCCAGAACAAGTTACGTGTGAAAGTCGGTATCTACTTGTCTACTTTGTCCTAATTCAAATTTGTAAATACATCTCTACTTGGTCCTCATTCAAATCACAAAAACCAGCCTCAGTCCATAAACATGTGAACAAAACAGTTACACTGGGCCCCAAGAGAAAGAGCAAACAACAGCCCTCCCCGACAAGATCTATATTTGTGTTATTTATTTAGACAGAGCCTTAAGTGTGCACAGTACTTTGTGTGGGAACATGCCAAGGAGACACTACAATCCCTGACCTTTAAAAAAATATTTTTCTTTTTCTCTCGTAGCCCCAGGGAATAGCCAGGGTGGGGATGGAATTATGAAATCTTTGTACCAAAATGTGTGAAATGAATAGAAGGAAGCCATAGGTATTTGTTAGGGCCTCCGGTCCTCTCTCAGAAGACAAGCAAGACTTTCCCAAACAATATGCATGATCTTTGCTGTGTGTGGTAGCAAGCCCTCGGTTAACTGAAGGAGGCTCAACCACACACACACACACACACACACACACACACACACACACACACAAAACAGAGAAAGGTAATTTTAAAGGCATTTCAGACAAAAATATCCATTTATTTATTAGTTTTTAATATATTTATTTATTTTTGACTGAGTTGGGTCTTTGTTGCTGTGTGTGGGCTTTCTCTACTTGCGGTGAGCGGGGGCTACTCTTCCTTGCGGTGTGCAGGCTTCTCATTGCAGTGGCTCCTTTTGTTGCAGAGCACGGGCTCTAGGCACGTGGGCTTCAGTAGTTGTGGCACTCAGGCTCAGTAGTTGTGACATGTGGGCTCTAGAGCGCAGGCTCAGTAGTTGTGGGGAACGGGCTTAGCTGCTCCGTGGCATATGGGATCTTCCCAGACCAGGGATCGAACCTGTGTGCCCTGCATTGGCAGGTGGATTCTTAACCACTGCGCCACCAGGGAAGCCCCAAAAATATCCATTTAGAAAGGAAATTTATAAAAAAGGAACAATATTTCATGATACTTGTAAGAAAACAGGTAACTAAAATATGGGACCATATAATAAAATATTATGTAGCCACTCAAATCAGGATTTAAACATCTAGTGCAAAACATTAAGAGTAAGTGGCAAAGCAGGATACGAAACTTTTATACTCACCATCATTCCACCTTTATGTAAATTTTTAAAGGGGAACTAAGTAAACCGAAATGTTGGTAGTCTGTATCTCTAAAATTGATAATGTGAGTGATTTAAATGTTATTCTTTGTACTTTTCCGTACTTTCCATATACAAGTAGTACACGTACTTTTCTAAATAGTCCCATTTGTTTTGGGAAAAGTTCTTTCTTAACCCCACTAATTCTCCCTTTCTCTCTACTGCCTTACCCAAGTCCACTTAATTATCCCTCCTAATCCAGAAAAGATTTGGTTCAGAAGCATGGTGATTCTCTCCACTTGAAAACTCATGCTGGCTCTACACATTAAGAAGAGAGTAAAGCAGAGTTGGAAGAAGTCAGAATGAGGAAATTTAACAACTTCCCAAATCCTCCTATATCAGCCCTTTGATGTGAGACTTCCAGACTTCATTTCAGAGTATTTGAATTCCCAAACACACCCATTATTGCTTGATACGGAAATGCATTCTAAAGTCCAAAAACATGGTTTCTGCACTACGCAAAAGCTCGAGAGAGGAAAGGATTATGAAGACCATCTAGTTCACTAATTCTCAGTTTTGGTGCACGTTAGAATCACCTAGAGAGCTTGAAAAACAAATAATGCTAGGGTCCTACCCTCAGAGATTCTGATTTTACGGGTCCAGAGTGTGCCCTAGGCATCTGGGTTTTCTTTTTTTAAAATTTATTTTATTTATTTATTTTGGTTGTGTTGGGTCTTGGTTTCTGTGCGTGGGCTTTCCCTAGTTGCGGTGAGCAGGGGCTATTCTTCGTTGCGGTGCGCGGGCTTCTCACTGCAGTGGCTTCTCTTGTTGCAGAGCACAGGCTTTAGGCGTAGTTGTGGCACGCAGGCTTCAGTAGGTCAAATTGAGCAGATTGCTGCCGTGGGAACAGCAAATGGAACCCTCGCACAGCTACTAGCTGGGGGTTCCTGGGCAAGGCACCCTCTGCTGCAGCTCATCTACGGAATCTGTAATTTAGGAGACTGGGGACTGAGGAAGAAGACAGATGCTAAAGCCTCTGAGATTTCTGACTTAGGAAAGAAGTGAGAGAGCAGGCACGTGGTCCAGAGGGATCTACTTGGCAGAAAAGAGCAGAACACACAGATGACTGCTCATCGCTCCGGCTCATCGGACACCCTGGACATGGAGCAGAGCTAACGCCTCAGAATTGCCCTTAAACACCTCAGTCCTAATTTTCTCATATGAAAAGGGATCTTAATCACCAAATGGTTCTAAGCCTGACTACACATTAGCATCACGAGGGGGCTTTAAAAACACCGGGTGCCTGAGCCCCACCTTGGGAGGTTCTATTTAATTAGTCAGGTCCGGCCATCAGCGCTTTTTAAAACTCCTCAGCGGGTTCTAATGCGTTGTCACGCTTGAGAACCCCACAGTAGGTGAGATCTAAGACTCCACCTCTGACATCCTATGATCCTCTGAGAAACAACAGGTAACCGTTTTTTGACTTGGCTTCTCCGGACAGAACGCCGTTCAAGTGCTCCCATTAAAATGACTGTGAGTTTCAAAAAAGTTAAAGGTTTTTAATTAAGTCCTTGGGCCCCTGGCAGAAGGGGGTTGAGCAAGAGACAACCATGATGACAGGGTTAATGAGTAAATTTTCAAACAGAAACTGCTCCAGGGGCTCACGGCCACAGTGGCAGCCGAAGTCCAAATTAAGTTGCTTCACGTGCTCAGGAGCCAGTGGGCCTGACCTTGGGCCATGGCCATGCCGCCCTAATGGTTATGCAGTTACTCAGCTCCCCCCAAAGTGGACGCGAGGCCTTGGGTAATCAGCCGGCAACCTCAGCTCAACCTCCTGCGAGGACGCCAATGCCAACTAAACTAGAGGTCGCCTGAGCCTGCTGAGGGTGGCAGCCAGCTTGGCTTCCAGGAGTGGTAAGTGAACAGTAGACTCTGCTGTGCAGCGGCTGTTAGGGCCTCAGGAAACTGGTCACAGGCTGGCACACGGTGACCGAAAGGTGCACGGGAGGCTGGGCAACGGTGGATTGCAGGACCAAAGTCCCAGGGCAGAGGTACAGACGTACCTCACAGTAGACAGTCCCGATAGAGGTGCCCCGTGTATTACAACAGGCAGGCTCTTATCCAGAACAGAAACGTGCTTTGCGTTCCCTTCCTACTTTTTATTACTCCCCTCTGGACTCGCCACGTGTACTGTGGACGCTGAGTGCAGTGAACACCGGCTGATGATTTTGAAGAGACTGCCTCCTCTGAGAATGCCATGAGAAGCTTTCTGGGGGCCTAAGGGGGCAGTTCTCAACTCCAGCTGGCTTTAGCTGGTCTGGAGTGGGGTCTGGGCATCAGTATATTTTTCAAGCTCCCCAGATGATTCGAATGTACAGTCAAGGGAGTTCCCTGGCGGTCCAGTGGTTAGGACTCCGAGCTTTCACTACCGAGGGCCAAGGTTCCATCCCTGGCTGGGGAATTAATATCCCACAAGGGGTGCAGGGCGGCCAAAAAAAAAAAAAAATTAACATCTAATGTGCAGTCAAGGGTGAGAAGAACTGGGCTAAGCCTTGCTTGGACAGTTTTCAGAAATCACCTACTGATGCCTATTAAACCTAATGCTTTTCAGTCACCCATTCACTCACCAACACTGATGGTAGTTGGTTCCAGGGATATAAAGATGAATGAGATCCAGTCCCTGCCTTGAGGGAGCACACAATCTAGTAGGGGAGACAGACACATAAATGTAATTGTTTAACAGAAGTTGGTCATGGACTTTGTATTAGTTAATTACTAGGCCCCAAAAGGCACCCCAATCTGTGGGTGAGGGTCAGGCTCCCTCCACTGTCAAGCATGCTGGGAAGAGGCAGAAGCTAACATATCCAAGGAGAGCTTGGAAGGAGGGCCTGGGACAGGGAAAGGCAGGAACTCCCTGGCCTTTCTGGGCTTACTCTCTAGAACCTGTATCCCAAGGAGTCTGGGAAACAGGTGCAGTCAGAGTTACTCTACTGAACAGCTCCAGTGGGTGCCATTCGTGTTGTGTTTCATGAAAACACTGCCTGCTAGAGCTGTGCACTGAGCTGGTCTTGCCAGCGGTGGTGAGGGAAGCTGGCTCTGAGCAGGGAGCCCACGAGGGGAAGGCTGGGAGGTCTCTCTGCCATTTGACAAGGAAGCCCCTATAAGGAAACATGAGAACAGATCTGGGCCTGTGGGCTCTGAGAGCCAACATGTCTAGAAGCCAGGAGGAGGGCTGTCTATTTTCCTTCCCATTCTCCCAGAGCTTTCAGTGAAGTAGAACTAAGGACAGGCCACCCTGTGGGCTAGCATGGTACCCAGCACCAGCATCCCCTGGGGCCAGGGCAGTTGTGGCTTCCCCAGAACTGCAGGAGGAGATACTGCAGAATAGGCAGTGACCCAGGGTGATGGTCCCATGACACCTCACCTACAGACCCACTGAAGAGACTGGGTGGAAGGGGACCAGGAAGGTGACTTGAGGTCCTGCCACCATCCTGGTGAGGCTGGGCCGCCAGTGGGCTTTGACTTTAAATATTCATGTGACCTCATCTGTGCCCATAACCTAGTGAGGCTGGGGAAGTGTGGAAATGGATTGGGGACATTCAAGTGACAGTTAAGTACTGCATGAGATAATAAAGGACTGTGTATGAGCAAGGAGAAGCCCCAAGGAGAACGGTATCCCTGGGCAAAGGGTCAGGAGAGTCAGGGAAAGCCTCTCAGCAACACGCTCTGAGTTGGGTCTTAAAGGATGAATGGACCCCAGCCAAGCAGACTGAGAGAAGCAATCCAGGGACAGCATGCACAGGGCATGAGGCCAGAGACTTCTGTGGCTTGGACCTAGACAGGCAGGTGGGGCCTCACTGGGATGGAAGCTAAGCGTACGCCCGCTTAGCAGTGTGGACCTTGTCTTGCAGTGGATGAGGACCCCCAAAGAATTCTAACCAGGATCCTGATGTAACGTGAGAGGTGTTAAATCTGTCCAGCAGCCGTGGGGCCCTGTGCCAGGTTAGGCGGAAGACTCTGAGAAACGTCCCTTGACGCCTGTGCCACATCCCACTTTCGGAGGAAAGAGGAAGAGAAGTGGGTGTCTGCTGACTCGCCGGCCAGCCGCTGTTTCTCCACAGCTGACAGAGGGGTTGGTCGTGGCCTCTAGTGCCCTCTCCTCTGCTCACTACCATCAAACAAAGGATGGGGTTTCCCTGGTGGCGCAGTGGTTGAGAGTCCGTCTGCCGATGCAGGGGATGCGGGTTCGTGCCCCGGTCCGGGAGGATCCCACCTGCCGCGGAGCGGCTGGGCCCGTGAGCCATGGCCGCTGAGCCTGCGCGTCCAGAGCCTGTGCTCCGCAACGGGAGAGGCCGCAACAGTGAGAGGCCCGCGTACCGCCAAAAAAAAACCCAAAAAAACCCCACAAAAAACAAAGGATGGCTTTCAATTTCCAGGCAGTGCAGAAACCTCGCCTTCCTTCACTCTGATGCATCTTATAAACTACCTATCTCTACAGTCAAGGGTAAAACAAAAGCAGCTAAGCTTTGAACATCAGGGGTCTGCTTCGCACATGGGGAGTGAGGGGCCGGCTGAGTGAGTTCCTCATCCACCTCCCACCAGCGCACTCTGACTTTCCTTTGATGGTCAAACCCAACTCTCCAGACCTCCAGAGTAACTCCCATCACCGTCTGGGTCAACCTGCTGCCTCCTTCCCCACAAGAAAGCAGCACGGAGGCCCTGGGTTTGTTGATTCAACAACCATTTCTGTACTTTATTTGCTCAGATCAGGAAAAGACAAAAAACAAACTAAACTCTTTGAGACACAGATGTAGAGAACAAACGTATGGACACCAAGGGGGGGAAGCAGCAGGGGGTGGGGGTGGGGGTGGGGGTGGGATGAATTGGGCAATTGGGATTGACATGTATACACTGATGTGTATAAAATGGATGACTAATAAGGAGCTGCTGTATAAAAAAATAAATAAAATTAAATTCAAAAACAAAATTTTGAAAACTCCTAAAAAAAAACAACAAAGACTAAACTCTCTGACTGTGGAAAGACACAGACACCATGCTGGATAAAGTGAATGTCAGTGAGAAGCATTATTTATTCAACCGTCTTGATTAGTGGGTGCCAGACAGCTATTAGAACAAAACTCATGCTCTGGGGCAACTGTGTCTATTTATGTCATGGTGAGCCTCCACAGAGAGCCCAGATAAATGCTTGTGATCTTCACCCACACGAGCCAAATATTTGGATAAATAAAGATGTTGTATGAAATCCCCTATCTGTCACTTTTACACAAATTGACATATAATGGAACGCTGTTTGATTGTGTTCCATTTCATGGCTGCATGGCTTCCATGGCCAAGGAAAGGGGAAGGAGGGGCTTCCTGGGACTAGGGATCCGTCGAAGAATCTGTCTGCTTAACCTGCTGCCCTCCTCTTTGCCCTCTCTGTGTGCACCCACCAGGTCCTCCCCCAAGTCCATGGGTCCTTGTCCATTAGGTAACCTAATCCTGAGTGGGTACTACAATTGTCCACCTGCAACCAGTGTTTTAATCTAAACAGACCTATAGGGAATTCCCTAGAGGTCCAGAGGTTAGGACTCCGTGCTTTCACTGCCGAGGGCCCTGGTTTGATCCCTGGTTGGGGAATTAAGATCCCACAAGCCGAGAGGTGTGGCCAAAACAAACAAACAAAAACAGACATATATACACAGGTCAGCGTACATCAGTCAAAGGGAGTCTTGGGCACACCAGTCCCACTGGCAGCCACTTTCTTAGATTGTCTACCTTTGCTCCATTTTGGTGTCACATCTTTTCTGAGACCCTTTGGGTTTTGTGTCTTGTTCCTGGATCCCTGGAGAATATGATCTAATTCAGTTCCCTTGCTTTGACTGCCAGCACTGGACTTGCACTAACCCCGAAGCTCCCCTGGGAACACACCCCAGCCTACAGACACCAGTGAGCCCCTTGCTGGGCAAGTTCTAGTTTCCCACGTGGAGGGCTGGACAAAAATGGAAAGTAAGTCAATTGTTACAACCAGAAAGGGCAGCTACTGAGCCCTCCTTACAGTCCCACCTCATTCAGATATCCAGCTACAACACAGAGAACCAAAAGTAGCCAACCTCTTTCACCAGTCAGGCTACATAGACTAAGGAGCCCCACTAAGGTAAACCCTCTTTTTGAAAACCAGCTGCAAACATGGCATAAACATGTCCTCTTGCTGAGAGTTTCCCTACTCACCTGTTTGAACCTTTATGTGTAGTTGCCCACACTGAGGCGGTCTTACCACCACCCTATCTCCCCCAAATCATTCTCCTTTTGAAACTAGGGGCCAATTACTATTCAGAGAATTTGGGATGAAGTTGATGAATTAGTTAGGACCAACTCAAACTAGCTTAAATGAAGAACAGCTTGTATTAGAAGGATACTGGGGGCATTTATAGGATCCAAGGAAGAATCAAAGAATCTAATCTTAAGAAAGGCTGGGATGCAGCTGAGCCTCAGAAACAACTAAAACCAAGGACCCTGTCTCTGCCCGTCTCTGCCTCTTCCTACAGGAGATCAAGTTCCTATCCCTCTCTGAAGTCCAGCTCTCACCTCATGGTAGAAAACCTGGCCACCAACAGCTCCTAACTATTTCATCTCCTGGCCTCCTCCGCTGGAGAGAGGACCTCCATCCCACTCCCTTCTGGTCTGCCATCCTAAATCTTCAGAAGATCATCAGTCCATTTTGTAACATGGCTGCTTCCACTACAGGCCTCTGATGGGGTTGGGGGCAAGGCATGGCACAGCATGGCACAGCATGGCACAATAGCCCCCCCAGAAAAAGGGAACTGCCACAATTGATTAGAATAAGTGAGGATTATCACCTCAACTTGTTCCTGAGCTCTACCAATCCCAGCCCCATCTAGCAAAATAATAATTTCTCTGTTGTGTCTCAGCTACATCAAAAGATAGAGGCTGCAGTGTGTTTTAGATAAGCCACTGTGGAATCCTTACCACTTATTGGCTTGTAATACAGAGGATCCCTTTTCTATCACTATGCGATGGAGAAAAAAATTGGAGCTGCTCAGTCTGAAGAGTCCCTGTGTCTTAGACAAAGAGCTTGTTTTGTATTCTGGATGAGGCCAATCCTCGACAAAAGGCAATGGATAGAGAGGTTAAGCTCATTGGTTCTGAAGTTAATCAAGGGCTGAGTTCAAATGCCTGCTCCAATATGTATAGCTATGTAAGCCACAGTGTCAGTTTTACCATCTACAAATGAGGATGGTTGAGATCCACCGCCTGGTGCTGGTGTGACGATTTGAGACAGTGCATGAAGAACACGTAGCACGACACCTGGCATGCAGAAGGCTTGTCATGACGCTGGATAGACTCGGTCTTCAGTGACATTCTCTGTCCCTTTCTGATGTCTTCTTCATTCCCCCTCTGGCCACTCTCCAGGGTACGCAGGGCTCTGCCTCCAAGCTTGCTCCCTATCTACTCTTCCTATGTATGATTTTCAGAGGTATCTTTATGAAATATACATCCCCCCCCCAATTTAAAATCCTGCATGACTCATTAAAACAGTCTAGCCAAAGTTAAACTCTTTAGCATGGACCCCAAGGCCACGCTCAGTTTGGACCCTACCTACCTCTCCCACCTCACTTTGTCTACTCTAAGCTCTCACCAAGCTAGACCACTTGCTATTGCCCAGATCTGCCATGCTTTTTCACAGTAATGCATGTCAACACATGCTGTACCCTCTTCCTGCAGTGCCCTTCCCCTGGCTGTCACCAACTAGCCTAGCTAACCAGTTTTCAAGATTTGTGTGATCAGGATATTCCTGGAAACTTTTGCTGACCCCAGCTTCCATTCTGAATTAGATGTGCTTCGCCTGGCTCCATTTATGCCCATGTGTGCCTCTATCAAAGTCCTTATCACACTGTATTTCCTTGTTTGTCTTTGCTACTAAATCCTGAGTTTCTTGAGGGCAAGACTACATTTCCAGCACCAAGCACAGAGCCGGGCATAAAACAGATGTTCAATAAAGTTTGATTGCTGAAACACCAATGACGTATTTGTGAAACCATGTGCACTGGAAGGAATCAAGATGAAACATACAGTCCTTTTCTCCAGGTGGCTAAGTGAGCCAGCTAAGCATACAACCCATGACCTTGGCCATAGCAATCCAATTGGCACATCTAGCTGCTCCACAGGAAACAAAATCCAGCATCAGGTATAAAATAGTGGATTTTAAAGCTGGAAACCTACTTGTAAAGTCCCTATGTCCTGTGATCTTGGTCGAAATGCTTAATTTTGTTTTCCTTGCCTACAAACAGAGTTTATAACTCTGTAGAGAATAAATGAGACAATGCCTATAAAATGGTAAAGTATCATTCAAATTCTTCCTGACATTCTCATGATTACTTTCAGAAGATGCTGAATATCCCCACCTCTAAGCAAAGGTTAGTCCTCGCTCCTAAATATCAAATCACTGTCTGTTATAAGATAATGCTGGGCATCATATGTGTTTGTCTCATGTTTGGGTATTGCATCTCAAGTGGAGACCTGGGTGTACATTTTACACCCCTCATGACTTTTAGACTTTACAGTGTTCACTGGAGCCTGATTGCGGCCCAGCACTGTCCTTAGGGGCCATGCTGTGGGATCAGGTCACAAGTAAAACTCCTATAATGAGCTCTTCCTGGTATACCCAACAAAAACAACCCTCAGTGGGCTTCCCTGGTGGCGCAGTGGTTGAGAGTCCGCCTGCCGATGCAGGGGACACGGGTTCATGCCCCGGTCTGGGAGGATCCCACATGCCGCGGAGCGGCTGGGCCCGTGAGCCATGGCCGCTGAGCCTGCGCGTCCGGAGCCTGTGCTCCGCAACGGGAGGGGCCACAACAGTGACAGGCCTGCGTACCACAAAAAAAAAAAAAAACCCTCAGATAAGATGTAACCTGTCCTGACACAGATTTCTACCCTTTCACAGGTCACCCTCTAGTGAGATGAGTAATAAAAGAAAAACCTGAAATTAACCATGAGAATAAGCTGTGCTTTATTCTTCTGTAAGTATTATGTATTGGGTTTTAACAATACATGTATTAAACATTGCTAAGCCTATTTCTGCTTATAATTATTAATAAGTTGCAGAGGGACTCATGATAATTGTCATCTGGGAATACCACTCAGAGAGTGCACAACTCTTAAGAAGGTGAACTAGGACTTCCCTGGTGGCGCAGTGGTTAAGAATCCACCTGCCAATGCAGGGGACATGGGTTTGAGTCCTGTTCCTGGAAGATCCCACATGCCACAGAGCAACTAAACCTGTGCGCCACAACTACTGAAGCCCGTGTGCCCTAGAGCCTGTGCTCTGCAACAAGAGAAGCCACCACAATGAGAAGCCTGCACACTGCAACAAAGAACAGCCCCTGCTCGCCGCAACTAGAGAAAGCCTGCGTGCAGCAATGAAGACCCAACGTAAAATAAAAAACAACCAATAAATTAATTAATTAAAAAAAAATTTAGGAGCACATATCTTAATAAAAAAAAAAGAAGGTGAACTAATTCCTAAGGTCAGGTGATGTTGAGCAGGCATGTCAAAGTATGCAGTACAGAAAATAATGAATAAGATAACCACAAACAACAAGGCCATAAATTCATCTAAGGGGTCTGAATGAGCCCAGGAAGAAAGAACCACAGCCTCATTAGGATTTGCACATTTCTAAACTTCGTTCTGTTACTGATGGTGCAATTTGTGGTTAGCGTCCCCTAGGTAACCAGCATATGGCACCCAGGGTGTCAACCTGGGGCAGAATGGAAGTCAGCAAGCCTTTGTTCATTGCATAAACATTTAGGAAGCACTCACTGAACACCTGGCACAGTAGCAGGTCTATTAAGTTCCTGGCCCCAAGAAGGAGGTAACTGTGCACATCAGTATGATAAGGGCAGTTCCAAGTCTGCACAGAGTACCAGGAGAGCCCAGAGAAAGGAGTGGCTAGTTCTTCCTGGGAACATCGGAAAGGGTATCTTTAAGGGCATGGCTTTTAAGCTAAGTCTTAGAAAGCTCCTCTGGCTGAGAAGTGAGGAAAGGGCATTCCAGGTGAAAGAGAAAAGCTAGCGCTGTTGAATCTCTGCTTGCCTGGAGCAAGAGTGGGCCCCTCCAGGGCGTGGGGCAGGCAAGCTGGCCATGAACCTCGAAGTCAAGCTTACTACAGAGTGGGGAGAGCCAGGGAGGAGTGCCAGCCAAGCCCTTTAGAGAGTCGGGAGGTCATCACCGACAAAGTCCAGATCGGTTGGCAGCAGAGGCAAAGGGTCAGAAGCTGGCAGAACAGGAAGAGAGAGGAGACCTAGAAAAGAAGCAGGCTCCTGTTTATTGGTGGCAGCCCCTTAGTGGGTTGGTCTGGTTTACAAGTGCGGGACCAGAACAGACAAGTTTCCAGGCACAGGGGTGGGTGTTTGGGGAACAGTAAGTACCCAGCAGAACAGGAGCATGTGTTCTTAGGGAAGTGAAGAGGCAGAAGGACAGCCCAGAAAGTGGGGCAGGAGCCAATCATGGCGGGCCTTCCCCGTTAGCTAAGGAATTTGGGTTTCATCTTGTAGTCAATTGGAAAATATTATGGTATTTTAAGCTGGGGAGTGACACAGAATATCATTTTAGAAAGATCACTTGGGCAGCACTGTGGAAGACAACAGCCTTTCTTGAAGGGTAGCAAACACCTACCTGTTTCAGAACACCCTGGATGCTGCTTTAAAATGAATAAGCATCATCTTAGCTGCACCCTAGACCTACTGAATTTGAATTCAATGGAGAGACCTAGGAATCTGCATTCCTGGTCATTTGGGGGCACACTAGAGTCTGCAAGCAGTCGCCTGGGCAAGAGAAGACAGGGCCCGTACTGAAGAGGAGACTGGTAAAGAAACATGTAAGCAAACACCCTGTCACACAAAGTGGCTGCACAATAATATTTATGGGATGGGTAAATGAATGAATGCAATGTAAACAGGGATTGATGGGACGGAGAGAAGTCAACTCCAAAGTATAAGGTAGAACCATATAACACAGCTATTTTTATGGGTCAAAACAGGATGAATATTGGCAATTCATACAGCTCAATTTAATGGTGAAATCAATAAAAGCTATGTCCTTATCATTTAAGTTTGTTTCTATCAGTGTAGTAGTATGTCACTCATTCTTTGAAACCAGTGGAGATTCCAAGGGGAGACTAGAAGGGCTTTAGTTCCCTTCTGTAATCTCTAGGACAATCTGGAAAGGATTCGAGGGATTTGGGGCTGATCAAAGAAAACTATGACCACTAGAGGCATTAATATGCAAGCTGTACAGCAGAAATTAACAAAACATTGTAAATCAACTATATTTCAATAAAATAAATATTTAAAAAATTTTTTAAAAAGGGATTTCTCAAAAAAAAAAAAAAAAAAAAGGGCTTCCCTGGTGGTGCAGTGGTTGAGAGTCTGCCTGCCGATGCAGGGGACACGGGTTCGTTCCCCGGTGCGCGTCCAGAGCCTGTGCTCCGGAACGGGAGAGGCCACAACAGTGAGAGGCCCACGTACCGCAAAAAAAAAAAAAAAAAAAAAAAAAAAAAAAGGGATTTCTCGGGCTTCTCTGCTGGCGCAGTGGTTGAGAGTCCGTCTGCCAATGCAGGGGACATGGGTTCGAGCCCTGGTCTGGGAAGAACCCACATGCCGTGGAGTGGCTGGGCCCGTGAGCCATGGCCGCTGAGCCTGCGCGTCCGGAGCCTGTGCTCCGCAACGTGAGAGGCCACAACAGTGAGAGGCCGGCATACCGCAAAAACAAAACAAAAAAAAGGATTTCTCTGGTGGTTCAGTGGTTAAGACTCCACACTTGCAGTGCAGGGGGCCCAGGTTCGATACCTGGTTGGGGAACTAAGATCCCCCATGCCAAGCAGCATAACCAAAAATAAAAATAAAAATTTTTAATTAAAAATTAAAAAAAATAAAAAAGCAACAGTGCTGAAAAAAAAAAGCTTTACTGAACAGTGCCTGGACAGGGTTGCATGAGAGGGGAAGACTCTCCAGAAGCTTATGGTGAGGGGGCCACCACCCAGAAGAGGAGGGCATGGTGGGGGGGAGTCCGAGAGGGGGCATACACAGCTAGGCGATGTCTCTCAGCAGCACGGTGGGGAGTCTCTGGATCAGAGAACTCCAAAGGGCCTTACCACCTTGGGTGGTCATGTAACCACAAGGCTCTATCTTATCAATGGCCGGCAGATGCTAGATGATATGCAAAGCAGACAGGCTCTAAACGGCTTAACTAACTGCTTGTTTGGGTTTTTTGGGGGGTTTTTTGCCACGTGGTTTGCAGGATCTTAGTTCCTGGCCCAGGGATCCATCCCGGGCCCCTGGAATTGGAAGCGCGGAGTCCTAACTACTGGACGGCCATGGAATTCCCTGTTTGGGCTATTTTTAAAATATCTGGACGTGTAAAATTTTTTTTTTTTTTTTTTTTTTCCTGTACGCGGGCCTCTCACTGTTGTGGCCTCTCCCTTTGCGGAGCACAGGCTCCGGACGCGCAGGCTCAGCGGCCATGGCTCACGGGCCCAGCCACTCCGTGGCATGTGGGATCTTCCCAGACCGGGGCACGAACCCGTGCCCCTGCATCGGCAGGTGGACTCTCAACCACTGCGCCACCAGGGAAGCCCTGGATGTGTAAAAATTTGAATCTGGTGCCGGCTAGCTTTTGAGCTAAGGGGTCCAGCCTGCAGTGAATAAACTATCTAGGGGCCAACACACAGAGGTCTTCTTTGGCTCATTTACATAACACAGTCCTGGCCTGAATGACCTCGGCTCCATTCTTCCCACTTCCCCACCTGCTCTGTATGGCAGGAAGGCTTCCATGTCACTGACTGACAGCTGGGTTTGGCCAATGGGAAGCACTGGCAGAAGACTGGAAGACAAAAGAAAAGGAGAAGCTAGGGTATTTCTCACCACTTTTCTGTCTTGGGCTGCGTTGACAGCAGTGGCCACCTTTGTATTTGAGGTGACCCCTGCCTGCGGGCTCTGAGAATTCACCTCCTCCCTTCCGCAGTCCCTCCAGGCTAAGGATGGTAGTGACATCCAACTCTTGCTAATTTTCCAGTTGTCTCCTTGCCCTCTGGTTGGTTTCTCAGTCTCATCCATCACCTGTATAACCAATTCCCTCCATTCAATTCCCTCTGTAAACGCTCTGGGTGATTTCTGACTTCCTGCTTGCACCCTGCTAGACACAATTTCTTAGTTCTCCCCAGGCCTCCAAATTATGATAAAAATAGGGAGGGTCTTTAATAGAGACAACTGATATTTTCACAATGTGAATGAAGACATCTGTTAAAAAAAAAATTGTTTCTCTTTTTATCTATCTAAAGAACATGATCTAAGGTATACGGTGTTAGCATCCTCAAGATAAGGCCCCCAGCCTGCCTACCCTGCCTTCCATCCACACGTAAGCCCTCGTGTGTTGCAATCCTGCAGCCACCCTCTTCACAGCAACCATTATGTTGTGAGACAGCCCATCATCAAAGTGGCCCGTGATCTCATACTTTGGCAATGCAGAGGGGAGAAGGGTGAGGCCGCCTCCAATCTAGCAAGGAGAAAGTTGTGATTCTGAGTGGGAGCTCAGCTCTTCCAGAATATAGAACATCAACAGTTAGGAATCTGACTCTCCTCGGAGAAGTCTCTGACTCTTAAAATTGGCCAGCCTCACTTAGTTATCCAAGATCCACTTTCACAGATTCTTCCTGAGACAAACGGTAAAATCACCTGTGGTCCCATAGCCCAGAGATCGCTCCTGCTAACGCTTTGGAATATCTCATTCCAGATTTTTCCCCTGTAAGTATATAATGGTTCTTTTACTTCAACAGGAAATTGTTCTAGAATCTGATTTTTTTCACTTAGAATATTGTAAACATTTCCCCTGATCTATTAAAACTCTTCTGCATTATCTTTTTTTTTTGACATGGATTCATTATCACTTTTAATGACGCATGGTTTTCTAGACGATATGGATGTCTTGCCATTTTATTTGCCAGTCCACTTGAACTTCCACCATTCCCCTGGAATAAACAATGTTCTGACAAACATTCTCGTTGTGCACACCCTTCACAGTGTCTTCAGTACAAATGCCTAGAAGTGGAATTTCTTGAGCAGAAAGTGTGCACATTGTAATATTTATGGCAATTTTGCCAAACAGCTACAGGGAGGTTTATGTTTTGCTTTGTTTTAGTTGCTTTTTAAGATTTGGGTTTTTTCATATAACATCAATGCTAGTAAGATACGGAAAAAAAAAACACCTAAATTATAATTTCTGGAACGCAAGGATCTGGCTATGTTCATCTCCGTATCCCTCATAATGTCTACCCACCACAGTGCAATAAATGTTGAATTTGAAAGAAAGATTCACAAGAGCATATTCAACCTCAATGAAATACTTTCGTAAAATAAGGGCAGACCAAGCTCTACAATGCTTAGTCCAGTGGTTCTTACCTTGACTGCACATTAGAATCACCTAGGGAAATTTTCACAAGTCCTGGACCCCCAGGTTATAGGAACCTGGACCCCGACCCTAGACCAATTACATCAGAATCTGGGAAGATCCTGGGAAGGGGGGATGGGTAGTTCCAGCATCAGTATATTTTCAAAGCTCCCCAGAGAATTCTAACATGAAACCAGGGCTAGGAGCTGATAATCCTTAAAAATGACAGATAACTGAAAAAGAAAAAGGGTTTTTGTTCCTTTTCCTTAATCATCATGAAAAATATAAAATAATAGAAATGAGAAAACTCAGCAATTTGGAGACCATATGTACCCAAGGCTGACTTGATGGTATTTAATCCAAGAGAGCCAGTTTAATATCTTTTAAAGGCGGTGTGTTTTCCCCTGCACCCAAAATGCCAAGCTTTCAGGAAACCCCTATCTTTTCGTTATCCCTATATGGAAACCAGGACACAACAGATGGCAGGATCATGGATTGTACTGCTTTTCTTTGCGAGACATCAAATGCATATTGACTGCAGAGACAGGCTGACATGATTTATTTCAAATGAAAATGGAGGCATCACGGGCTCTGTCTTTGCTCATTACTGAAAGACAGAGTCTCATGTGTGATCAGGACACACTGAATTGCTGATGACAGAAACTGTTCGCCGGGGCTGCAAGAGGCTGCCCTTGTTTTCAGTGACTACATATCGGAGAATCTCCACATGCCCAACCCAGCAGCCCAAATATCACAGCAGTGAAGTTTACCACCCAGAGTCCCGCTTCTCCAGGTCAGTCAGCAAAATACAAGGGAAGCACCACTTCTATTTATTTTTCACTGTTAACACTTTAATTATATACTCCTCCATGTGCTCTCAGAAGGGCAGCTTGACATTTTGAAAAGAAAACGCAGTAGGTACAGCCCATTCATCTTGAAAGAAACCATCTCCAGTGACATGAGAGCAGCCCCAGTCCGGGGCTCTCCACGATCCCTCTTCAGCTTGGCAGTGTGAAGTTGTAGGGAGCCTGGGAACTGCTCCCGGTTTCTCACGGAGGCTGGCTAACAGAAAACCCTAGCCTGGTGGGAGAGGGAGAGTAGAAAGAGAAATAGCCCAGGGCAGATCAGGAAAGACGCTCATTTCCCCCACCCATCAGGTCTTTACCTGATGGTAAAGCAGAGCCTAGCAACGGCCAGGAGTACTCCCCACACCCAGCACCCCTTGCCCACACCTCCCCACCTGGGTCAGTGATGTGGAATGGGCCTTAGAAATCGGGCTCGGGGGACTTCCCTGGTGGTGCAGTGGTTAAGAATATGCCTACCAATGCAGGGGACACAGGTTCGAGCCCTGGTCCAGGAAGATCCCACATGCTGTGGAGCAGTTAAGCCCGTGCGCCACAACTACTGAGCCTGCGCTCTAGAGCCCGCGAGCCACAACTACTGAGCCCACGTGCCACAACTACTGAAGCCCACGTGGCCGAGAGCCCGTGCTCCACAACAAGAGAAGCCACTGCAATGAGAAGCCTGCGCACTGCAATGAAGAGTAGCCCCCGCTCGTCACAACTAGAGAAAGCCCTCGCGCAGCAACGAAGACCCAACACAGCTAAAAAAAAAAGAGAGAGAGAGAGAGAGAGAGAGAGAAATTGGGCTCAGGACTCCCAATTTACGGATGAGAAAATGAGGCCAGAGGAATAACCCATTTGCCCAAGATCCTGCAGTGACTCAGTGGCAGAGCCTAGGATTCAGGTCCCCTGATTCTCAGATTCCTCTGCTTTGCCTCCCCAGTAGTTCTCAAGCTTTGCTTCATATTAGAATCACCTAGGAGCTTTTTTTAAAAAAATTATTGGGACTTCCCTGGTGGTCCAGTGGTTAAGACCCTGCGCTCCCAATGCAGGGGCCCAGGTTCAATCCCTGCTCAGGGAACTAGATCCCGCATGCATGCTGCAACTAAAAGAGCCCGCATGCCGCAACTAAGACCCAGGGCAGCCAAAATAAATACATAAATATATTTTTTAAATTATTTATTAGTTTTAATTGAAGTATAGTTGATTTACAATGTTGTGTTAGTTTCAGGTATACAGCAAAGCAATTCAGTTATACATACACATATTCTTTTTTCAGATTCTTTTCCCTTATAGGTTATTACAAAATATTGGGTGTAGTTGCCTGTGCTATACAGTAGGCCCTTGTTGGTTATCTATTTTATATATAGTAGTATATATATGTTAATCCCAAACTCCTAATTTACCCTTCCCTCCCTCATCTGGGAGCTTTAAAAACAAACAAACCTGCCCAGCCCCACCCCCTAGAGATCCTGGTTTCATTGGCCTGGGGTGGGGCCTGGATGTGGGTATTTTTACAGTTGCCCAGGTGACGGGTGTGTGCTGCCAGGACTGAGAGCCCCTGCACCCCAGCCTAGCTTGACTTAACTGTCTGTTCCATTTTGTTCCATGATGAGCCCAGCCCCTGCTAGGGGCCGGAGCAGTGAAAACGAGTCAAGATTTCGGTTCCTGCCCTAAAGCTGCTCAGCATGTGGCAGAAGAGCCTACTGTGAAAAGCTCATGCCAGCAGCAGCGTGATAAGAGTAACACTATAAATATAAATAAGTGATCGCAGTGGTTAACTCTGTATGGGAAGGTTGAGGGAGGTGGTATTTGAGTCCACATTTAAAGGATGAATAAGTTGAATAAGATGAATGAGTTGCTAAGAGGACTAGATGCAGAAGGGTTTTCCAGGGAGAGGGAACAGCACGTGCAAAGCCCCGGAGGTATGAAACAACACAGCATATTTGTAGTTGGTGTGTCTATTTAATAAAACAGGGTGTGAGAGCAGTGGATACAGGAGGTAGGCAGGGCCTGGATCCCAAAGGGCCCTGTGATATAAGCCATTCTAAGGGTTGGGGACGATCCTGAAATGATGGTGAACCACTGAGATACATCATGCAGAAAAATGACAAAATACAACCTGAATTTTAGGAAAACCACCCTAATGGTGGTGTGGATAATGAATTAGAAGAAGAAGCTAGATGCGGGGAGACTAGTTGAGAGGGGAGGCAAAGAGATGATGAGGGTCTAAATGAACCAGGCAGTGGCCACAAGGACTACAGGCTGACGATAGACAGGACCTGAATTCTGAACTTTGCCCCTGATGCATTGCATTTAGAAGATGGAATTGATAGGATGAAGTGGTTGGTTGGCCAACGAGTGAGAAGGTCTGACCCCAACCTAACTTCTCCCTATTCCTCTTCATATACTCTGACCTGAACTCCCACCCCACTTCCTTTGATTCTGCTGGTCCCTCAGCCTAGGATACCAATCCCTCCTCCATCTTCAAATGTCATGTAGGATATATCCTGTAGGTCTCAAATCAATGCTAATTCCTTTGAAAATCTGGTTTCTGAAGGAAGGAAGGAGTGGAGTTCAGCAAGTTCATTCTACATGTTCCCAAGGGTAGGTCACTGCATCTGGCCTCCTGAGAAGTCTGCCTTCTCATCTGCACGGTACCCTTCAAACCTCTGCTGAAACTCACCTATTCTGGGAAGGTGTCCTTGGCACCTGCAGACATGGGTTGTGTCCCCATAGCACTTTTGCATTCCTCTGTCAGTATTTAGAGAATTGTTCCATGTTGTCAGCCATTATTGCTTTAGACATGTGTCTTCTAGGGTAAACAAGCTCTTTTGCTCTTTTGAAAAACGGGGGCACTGTCTTCTTATTCCGTCTCCTGTCCTAACACAGTCACAGAAAAAATATATTTGATAAAAGTTTGTCAAATGAATGAATGTCAAAGGCCGAATTTGTGAATTGCAGGAAGTGTCCTATAATGATGATGATGATGATGGGATTCTGCAATCCCTCCCCAGAATAGGGCACCTCAGAATTCTGCATCATTTGGAGCCCAAGGGTGGAGTATTATACTGAGGAATTACACCCATGTAATTTAAACCAGTCTGCGGACCACTGGGAAGACTCTCTAAGACCACCACAAGGCTGGGAACTGTACTTTGAGAACTGCTTCTAGGGCATTCTCTCAGCAGAGCCTTTAGCCATGCACAGAGTGAAAGGCAGAGAGAAAACTGTCCTGCCCAGAAAAAATGAGTCTTATCCTTGTCATCTGGGCAATTCTCCCAGCCTCCTCAGGTAACTCACATCTTCCAGAAGCACCTCTTCCTCTAGGAATCTTGTGCCTTCACTGGGTATTAAAAAGAAACTTCTGGGCTTCCCTGGTGGCACAGTGGTTAAGAAACCGTCTGCCAATGCAGGAGACACGGGTTCGAGCCCTGGTCTGGGAAGATCCCACATGCTGCAGCGCAACTAAGTCCGTGTGCCGCAACTACTGAGTCCACGTGCCACAACTACTGAAGTCCGCGTGCCTAGAGCCCATGCACTGCAGCAAGAGAAGTCATCCCAACGAGAAGCCTGCCCACCACAACAAAGAGTAGCCCCCACTTGCTGCAACCAAAGAAAAGCCTGCGTTCAGCAACAAAGACCCAACGCAGCTAAAAATAAAATAAATAAATAAATAAAAAGAAACTTCACAGGCTTCCCTGGTGGCGCAGTGGTTGAGAGTCCGCCTGCCGATGCAGGGGACACGGGTTCGTGCCCCAGTCCGGGAAGGTCCCACATGCCGCGGAGCGGCTGGGCCCGTGAGCCATGGCCGCTGAGCCTGCGCGTCCGGAGCCTGTGCTCCGCAACGGGAGAGGCCACAACAGTGAGAGGCCCGCGTACTGCAAAAAAAAAAAAGAAACTTCTGATTGACTGATACACTGAAGGTATGCACCCGTGGTTGCTATCTTAAATCCTCCCACAGGGTTATCTTTTTAAAGCGCTGGAAGATTCACAGGAATTTCAGATGCTACAGCAACTTAAAGGGGAAATCACTAGGCCTCAGCAGTGTACCCCAGCTCCCCTGCCATGAGGGAGGTATACTGGAGAGTCATTCCAGCCCCCCTCGAGCCACCCATTAGAGCAAGGAAGTCCAAATCTTGAGTCTGAGCTGGTGACTGAAGGAAGAGGCCTGGAATTAGCACAGCAGTCAGAATCCTGTTTGAGGGCAGCATTGCTGAAACTAAAAGGAATAATTTTATCTGGAGCAGCCTCTCTGCACACTTTTTCCCCTGTGGCAGTTGTGGTGTTCAGGTTAAGGCTATGTATACTGGGGCTGGGGTGGAGCGCGGGGTAGAGAGAATGATGGGAAAGAGGAAGGGAGGGAAGACCTCCTCCTGGGCACTTGCAGATGTGGGAGATTTCCCAGGTGCTCTGTTGCTGAATGCAGGAAAAGGAGCACCTTCCAAACAGGCTGCATTCCTCCCTGGGAATCTGAGGGCATGTTGTAACCACTTAGTGGAATTCCCCCTGAGGCTTTGGCTCTGCAGGAAATTCCTGGCTGCTTTCCAGGAGATGCAATTGCTGCAGAAGGAGATAACACAGGTTGCACAAGGGCAGGGCAGGTATGGCTGGCCCAGCTCTTCATCTCTCCCAGGCAAGTCCAGACTGGAGGGCCTTGCTTTAGGACTGCAGCTCTGCTTGGAAATGAGATCTGGAGGAAAGTCCCAGAAAAGAAAGAAAGCCTCTCTTCCTGGGAGACCGTCAGCTTTAAATCACCCAGTGGAATTTAAAGGCCCAGCTTGACACCCTTGAAGCAGCTGCAAATAAAGGGTGAGTGCAGTGAGATCCTGCTGAAAAAGATCCTGTGAAACAGAAGTTACTCAAAATGAAGAACACAACGTCTGTGTCCCAAGTGTTTCTATAGCGCCTGTTGCTCAGATGGGTGGATGTGTTCTCTCCAGGATAATGCCTGGAAGCCTCCAGAATGTGTTCTCCATCAGGCTGCCTGATCTGATACTATTCTTTTTTTTTTTTTTTTTTTTTTTTTGCGGTATGTGGGACTCTAACTGTTGTGGCCTCTCCTGCTGCGGAGCGCAGGCTCCGGACGCGCAGGCTCAGCGGCCATGGCTCACGGGCCCAGCCGCTCCGTGGCATGTGGGATCTTCCTGGACCAGGGCACGAACCCGCGTCCCCTGCATCGGCAGGCGGACTCTCAACCACTGCACCACCAGGGAAGCCCCTGATACTATTCTTTAAGGCAAGATTCTTTCTGCCCTCGACCTTAAATTCTACCTCTAGCATTACTGGATTGAGTCCTCAATACAGATCATTTGAATTTTTAGCGAAAAACACTGCTTTACAACCAAGGGCTGGTTAATAGCTAAACACAGCTCTGGGGTTTGATGGACTGGTTCCTGTTTTGCTTTGCCTGTTTTGCTCTTTGTTCTTGTTTTTCCAGAAATATATGCCCACCGACCCCTAGAACAGATGTGCTGACCTGGACAATGTAACGACCACATCCAAGTTCCAACGCTATTAATGTACATGTCTCCGAAGGGTAACTACCCTCAGCACGCCTGCAGCCACTTCCTACCTCACTTCTTGTATAAATCCTGACTAAAACTTGGGGAGTGGGGAATTGGTTCTTTCGGACAGGAGTCCACCTTTTCCCCACGTTGCAGGCTTCCTCAAAATAAAGCTACTTTTCCTTTACCCAACACTTGTCTCTCAGTATTGGCTTCTTGAGCGGGAATAGCCAAGCCTGGGTTTGGTAACAACATCAGCCATATCTCCAGACTGTACTTCTTCCTCTCTGACTTTAGAAGGAGGTTCTAACCTCCATCTCTCCAGATCTAGCTGGAGAATTTTCCTCCTCAACATGAAGTTCTTGCAGACTCCAGTTCCAGAACATTCAGAGTCCACCGAAAGCCGCCCCTGGGGGCTGCCCCCAGGGTGGAGTTTGGTAGATCCTAGTGTAACAGGGAAGAGCTAAATTGGACTCCACGTTGGATCTGTTTCTTTGACTTTAACCTTTGCTTTTCATTGCTTTTGTTGTTATAATCATACATAATGGCCTGCCTGGGGAAATGCTGCCCTTCTGCCTGAATGTTAAACTAAAGTGCCTTTGTTCAGCTCACCCGGAAACAATCTGACCCTGCCCACCTGTGAATGGCTGCAGAAAAGAAGAAATTAACACATCCCCTCCTATTTTGCAAGATAAATGGCCTTTTTACTTTACTTCCTCACCTCCTCTCCCTCTCTGTTCTATAAAAGAAACTGGCATCCAGACCCCTATAAGATGGTTTTTTGGGGGACCCTAGTCTACCATCTTCTCGGTCTGCCGACTTTCCAAATAGAGTCGTTACTCCTTGCCTCAGCACCTCATCTCCCGAGTTATTGGCCTGTGAGCAGAGCGAGCTTGGACTCGATAACACCAGGCCCCAGCCAGCAGCTCTCCCTTTTCTAGGGCATGGTCCACCCAACAGAAAGACCATTTTCCAAAGTCTTGAAGCTTCCCCCAAGGGTCTCCTTCTGAATTGATTGGTCAACATTAACTAAATACCCATTATGTGCCAGGCACTTTACTAGGCATCAGAAATACAAAAAGAGTAAGACTAGAGAGAGGAAATAGCAAGCCAGAAGGTCCTTTTTTCTACTGAGAGTGGAGAACTGACCATAAAGTACTATACTGGCCCTATGAGACAGGTTTAACTTAGAAACTCTCAAATTATTTACAATATCAGGTTTTTCTAGGCCTCATTTCCCACCTTCACTGCAGCCAGTCTTATAGGTTTGGCCCCAGGGACAACTAAGCCAAACTCCATTGCAATTTTCCTCCTAGCACAATACACATCTGTGCTAGGGGAGAGACTAGGAGGCAGGGAAGGCCTGGTCAGCCTGTGCATTCCACCTGCCACTGGCAGTGCCACCACTGAAAGCTAGCAGGACCCTGTGGGGCTCCTGGGCACAGAAGCCTTTCTGTCCCCCGTTTCTTCACTCCAGCCTCCACGACCTTCCCTGAGTTCAAAGGGCAGATTTGAACTGTGGCTAATCAGGTAAGGGAAGGGATGCAAAGACAAGGGAGGGGCAGTCAGGAAACAACAGTGCAGCCTGGGGGCAGGGTCCCGGTTCTCCTCGAGGGATACACATAACAATGTCTGTAAGTTCTTTAAAATGGCTGCATTCCTCATACCAGAGAAAGATCACCTGAGGTTACATTAAAGGAACCAGAGAAGGTCACCAAGAAGATCACCTGAGACCAGATTAGAGGAGTGGAGGCCCTTCACATACCGTAATTTTATCAGCAACCCCACCCTTGAACTGTTGCTATAAAACTCATCAAATCCTCCTGGGTTGGTACACACAATTTTTCGGGACAGGAGCCCACTGTGTCCCCCTTTGCCTGGCAAAGCAATAAGGCTATTCTTTTCTATTTCACCCAGAACTCTGTCTCTGAGATGGGAATCGGCACCGGTGCACAGAGGTCAAGCTTTCGGCATCACCATCTTGATTTGTTCATATGCCCAAAGCCTACATCTGCAGTCTTCCTGGTCTGCCCTCTCCCTGCAGAAGGGGTTAGGAATAACAACGGTGCTAAAACCAGCCTGAGGGTCTTGGCCCACTTTGGAGGGTTTCCAAACCACTGCAGCTGAGGCTGTCCTGCAGCTGTGCCTTTAAGCAAATGATGCAGGCAGCTGAGTTCATCTTCCACAGAGCTCAGTGCAGAAAAGGTGTGGTCTCTGCTTAATTTTTTCTTGTCCTGCAGAGTCTGAAGACTTGGAGGAATTAGTGCAAAACAGCTCACCTTCCCTTTTCCCCATGGAACATAGAAAGGTTGGAGCAAATATCAAAGTCTGAAGAGTGATTTTATTCAGTGTGAGAATAATAAATAGGCATTTTCACTCTTCCTTTACAGTAGGTTCAGTTCCTCAGCTCCTGGCTTGGGTACCAGTTTCAGCAGTTCCAGAGACCAACAATAGCCATTCACCAGTAGTGTTTGAACTACGGATTGTTCACCGCTCTTTATCGTGACTATGTTTGCAATGATGAAGAATTAGGCCATCAAGTGCTAATCCTCAGAACCGGGTCTTGGACCTGGTTGTAAATATCACTTCTGCCACCACTAGCAATGTGATTCTGGGCAAGTTACTTAATTTCTCCAAGTCTCAGTTTCTCTTCTGTAAAATGAAATTAACAACAGTACCTACTTTATAGCATCGATGTGACAATTAGAGCGCACACCGAAAGAGTGTAGCACCTGTGTGGCACATAATGGGTGCTCAGGAAATGACCCACTGATACGCTGTCAGTCTGGGGTGGGAGGGGAAATAACATCCCTTTAGCAGTCACTGTCTATTGACCAGGAGGATTGAGAAAGCAGAAATTCTGCCTATTAAAATCCCTACACCTCTTTCCCTTCTATCCAGCCCTGACTTCATTCTTTCTTGGTTGTCAACTTGTTGGTCCCACCAAAATGTAAAGCTCACTGAAGACACAGATTACAGCCCAGTGGTTAGCAGAGTCTTTCTTTCTTTCTTTCTTTCTTTTCAGCAGAGTCTTTCTACATTAAAAGATAGTCAATAAATATTTGTGTCTAGATGCATGGATATTTTTTCAATTGACTGGTTGAATATGACTTCTGACGCTTACGGGTATCAGTACCCAGGAAATAATATAGTCTAAGCCTGGAGAGACATGGGTTTAATGTTTACTAACATTTTCCCTTACCTGCCACCTTTTTTTTTTTTTTTTTTTTGTGAGGGGGAAGCTCATTAAATCCAAAGTCCTTAGATCTTGCTGCTTTGCATGACTGGGTTAGGTTACATATGAGAATTCTGCAAAGCAAAAAAGATACATCACACCAATTTGCATCTCAATTTCTGTTCCTCTCAAAAGCCACAAAGTTCCTCAGCAATAATCATGTGCAAGGCAAAGAAATTAAGAAGTTTGTCTGGGAAAACATTAAATGAGTCTCTGGAATGTAGTAAAAGACATATCCAACGGTCTATCCTTCCCCTAGATTGTTTTCTGGCCCTGCCACAGGAGAACAAGTACTTGAAGGGAAGTTTCCTCTTGGAAAATGAGAGAAGATACATTCAAATTGTGTTACAAATTGCTGCGTGGTACTTTGGATTTATCGTATTCTAGGTCAGATCACGTCCCTGTGCACAGCGGTGTGTACAAAGCATCACTCCTGATAACAACAAAAAGCTATAATATGGAGTTTCTAAGGCACAGAGTCCCTCGGTAATAAAACATCTTCAAAGCCCAAAAAACCCAGTTCTCCTTATCCCGTTTCATTGGTATTCCAGAGAAAGTCTGCTGTACTTCTCCCTTCTGGTCTCTTAGGAATCATAGTGATAATGAGAGCTTAGGGAAGGCAGGTGGTGGATGAATATGAGTGGGTTATTAGAGCCCAGGGTTGTTGTATTAAAAAGAGGAGTCTGGTTGAAAAAGAAGCAAACAGCCCAGCCTGACTTATAATGATTCTGAAGGAATCTGAATTCCAGATAGAAAATCCAGATAGATAGAGTAGGGCTTTTTTGTTTGTATTTGTTTTAATAGAGCAGTAAGAGAAGGAAAGTTTTCTCAATGCTATCTGTAGATTTATTGCTTGGGGGAGAAAGACTCCAATCAATGATGGGAATGCTCCTCTCATCAGAGAGGGTGTCTGTCTTCAGTGAAGCCTCAAACCTCTAAACAAGACTTTGTCTGCCGGTGGGCATGACTATGTGGTTGCTATTCCTCTTTTCAAGTCATTTCCTCTGGGAAGCCCTGCCCAGCAGACTCCTTCCAGTTTGTTAGCCCAGGTCACTTTAGGAAACTCTTAACCTCCACCCACCAGAACATGAGGCACCCATATGTCCCAGAGTTTCCCTTCAAATATTTCACCCATAGTCTCCACAATTAGACTTGTGTCTGACAGGCATTTTCCGGGGGGGGGGGGGGGGGGGGGGGAGGGGGAGGGTTGCAAAGAACAGCCAGCGTAAACATCCCTGTAACAATAATCGATCCCCTTTGCCAAGTCCCTCACCCTCTTAATGAGGCCTTCTCGGATATACTAATTAAAAATGCAGGGACTTCCCTGGTGGTGCAGTGGTTAAGAATCTGCCTGTCAATGCAGGGGACATGGGTTCAATCCCTGGTCTGGGAAGATCCCACATGCCGTGGAGCAACTAAGCCCGTGCGCCACAACTACTGAGCCTGCGCTCTAGAGCCCACGTGCCACAACTACTGAGCCTGCGTGCCACAACTACTGAAGCCCACACACCTAGAGCCCATGCTCTGCAACAAGAGAAGCCTCTGCAGTGAGAAGCCCACGTACCGCAACGAAGAGTAGCCCTTGCTCGCCGCAACTAGAGAAAGCGCGTGTGCAGCAACAAAGACCCAACACAGCCAAAAATAAATGAATAAATTTTTTAAATAATAAAAATTTTAAAAATAAAATAAAAATGCAACTTGCCCAGCCCAACCCTACCCCCAGTACTCCCTAGCCCCTGTCCCTGCTTTATTTTTCTCCACAAAACTCACTACCTTTGACATAATCTACTTTTTATTTATGTGTTTACCATCTCCTTCCACCAGACTGTAAGCTCCAAGAAGGCAGGGATTTTTGTCTCATTCACTGTATTCCTAGTACCTAGAAAAGTTATGTGGCCCACAGAAGGCACTCAATAATCGTATTTATGGAATCTAAGCCTACCGACAGCCAAATGCTTTCCACTGACCACAGCCTCCAACCCAACCTGCAAGTGAATGTTGGCCTCTGAGGGAACCTAAGTGTCCTTCCGGGATGGGTTGGGTCACTCTCTGCCCTGGAGGAGGGCTGCCCCCTCAGAGGGTGTTTTAGTGGCCACTGTGTTTGTGGGTGGAGTCACTCTGGCTGGTTAAAAGCTCAGCACATGTAGTATGTTTTCTTTTCTTCTGGTTCTTTCTTAAGTCCAAATAGGTAAAAGGAGCAGACCCTGCCCTCCTCCTTCTTTCCTTCTTCCTGTTGGACTTGCTTCCGTCCAGAAGGCTGCAGAAAGAAGTCAGTCTTGGCCTGAAGCTTGATCTCCCTGGAAAACGCTGACTCCCCACTTTCTTGTTCTCACTGGGAGAGGTAGCTCAAGAAGACATAGTTCTAAGTTGAACAACAAATTCAAACTGGCTAATTTAAGTAGGAAAGATACTTGCTGAAGAATGTTAGGTAGGTCACAGAGTCTCTGGGAGGATGAGTGCTCAGAAGATGGGATGGGGCACTCTTCAAACACAAAGTATGACAAATGTCTACATCTTTGATATACTCAGGTGTCCTGGCCAACTACCCTCTTGCTAGCACCTTACTCCAACATTAATTTCTACCAGTGAAATCTTATAGTCCCCTTTTCACAGGATAAGATGGACAGAGAGGTTAATAGACTTGTCCAAGGTCACACAGCTCAAGAAACATCAGATTAGGTATTCAAACTCCCAAGCCACACTGACTCCACTACACTTCACAGCCTTTCTTTACGGCTGCCTCTGCTTTTCTATCCTTTATTATCTATGTCCTCAGGTATATTTCCCTTTGATCCCATTTTCCCTGCTATACGATAAATTCCTGAAGGGGCTGTATGTTCCACCTGCTTTATAGCGCCATGCAAGCTTGTCCTTGTTCTTCCTTCCATCGCCCCTCAACCCAGTGAATAAAGATGGGAGGGACCCCAGAGGACTGCACCCAACAGCCATTCCCCTCTCCTCCCTTGCTAACAGGAGGCAGGCTTTGTCCAAGTGACAATGGGTTGGGTTTGGAAATAAATGGTAATTGGTCTAAGCCAATCATGATAATTCCTTTCCCTCTGGGAGTGACTGGTCTAAAGGCAAGCATGTGACCCAGCTCTGGCCAATGACATGTAAGGAGGTATCTGGCCAGGGCTTGTGGGAAAGATATTCCTCCCCGATAAGAGAAACGTTTGGGAGAGAACACCTGCTTTCTGTGGCTTTCTGCTCCCTTTCTTCTTGGGAAGGAGTCCTGTGAGGATAAGATGGCTGCCACCAACTGCGGGATTGGGAAACTGGAGTAAGGCCGGAGCAACTCGGCGCGGGTGTGTGTGCACATGCTCCTTAGTGCTCCAGTGCCACTCCCTGTATGCTTGACTTTCAGGAAACCTGGCCCTTTGCCCCGCCTATCTACCAGTTCTCGCAGCTGTTCGTCTAGGCCCCCAGTTCTCCAGCCTCCAGTGTGCATATCCTCTGAGCTTCCATCACCCCTGATTCCGTGACCACCTTCTCACCTCCTGCTGCCTGCTACCCACTCTGCTCTCACCTGCTTCCTTCTGTCTGGCCCCTGACCTCCTACTTTGCTCCTGGCTGTCCCAAGAAGTCTTCTCAAGGAACATTGACTCCAAAGTGGACTAAACTCCCTTCACACCTAGAGAGGCGGTGGTTGCAGAACATAGTGAATGCAGTAAATGCCACCGAATCGTATACTTTAAAATAGCTCATTGTATTTCTGTGAATTTCATCTCAAAAAAATCCCTTCACCCTAATCCTATTTTTTTTAAAATCGAAGTATAGTTTGATTTACGACATTGTGTTGGTTTCTGGTTGTACAGCAAAGTGATTCAGTTATAGATATATTCTTTTTCAGGTCTTTTCCATTATAGATTATGCCAAGATATTGAATATCGTTCCCTGTGCAATGTAGGAGGACCTTGCTGTTTATCTATTTTATATATAGTGGTGTGTATCTGCTAATCCCAAACTCCTAATGTATCCCTCCCCCTCCCCCTTTCCCCTTTGGTAACCATAAGTTTTCTATGTCTAGGAGTATGTTTCTGTTTTGCAAATAAGTTCATTTGTATCATTTTTTTTAGATTCCATATATAAATGATATCATATATTTGTCTTTTTCTGACTTACTACACTTAGTATGATAATCTCCATCCATGTTGCTGCAAATTTCATTCATTTTATGGCTGAGTAATATTCCATTGTATATATAGATAACACATCTTCATCCATTCATCTGTCAGTGGATACTTAGGTAGCTTCCATGTCTTGGTTATTGTAAATAGTGCTGCTATGAACACTGGGGTGCATGTATCTTTTCAAATTAGAGTTTTTCGTCTTTTCTGGATATATGCCACCCTAAACCTATTTTATTCACTCCACTCTCTTCTTACCTCTATTATTCACGAAAACCTGGCACTCCCTTGAAAGAAAGCACTGTACCTCTTGATACACCTAATCCCCATCTTCATTTGCCACCTTTCCCTACTCAATAAAAATTCCTATTATATGACATCCACGAACACCCCCAAAGAGGGCTGTGAACTCCCTGAAAATATGTGCAAAACTTTACACATTATACATAAATTTTAAAATATTTTGAAGTGGTCTGTGATCTCTAAAAATATTAATGTAAAACACCCTGTAAAAAAGAGAAGGAAATTGATGTATATGTGTATACATATATGCACAGAATGTATCTAGGGCAGTGGTTCTCAAATTTCAGCGTGTGCCAGAATCACCAGGAGGACTCTTTAAAACAGATTTCTGGGCCTCACCCTCAAAGGTTCTTCTTCAGTACGTTTGGGGTGGGGACTGAGAATTTGCATTTCTAGCAAGTTCTGAGATGATTATTTTACTGCTAGTCCAGGGACCGACTGTGATTACCCCTGCTGGCTCCTCTCTCATCTTTCTGGCTGATCCAGCTTTGGCTCCCACTTGCTCCCCATCTTCCTCGCTACATACTTGCTCTTTGTGACCATCTACTCTCAGTGACTTAATACCTACACACACAGTTTCCAAATCTCCATCTCCAGCTTCTGTGTGATCTTAGGCAAATTACCTTACTAGGCCTCAGTTTCATCATCTATAAGTCAACTATCTGACGCCCCACTGAGGTATTCAAATGCCACCTTAGAATCATTCTGTTTCACACTGAATCACCCCCTTTTTTCCAAACAACTCCTCCTTTTCCTGATGTTTCCTTTTCTCCTCATGGAACCTACATCAGTTAGCTTCGGCTAAATTAATCTGCTATATCAAAGAAGCCCCAAATCTCAGTGGTTTACAATAACAAAGGTGTGTTTTGTTGTTTGTTTTTTTTTGACATGGGCTGACATTCAAAAATTAGATTAAAAATGTTTTTTTATTTTATGTTGAAGTGTAGTTAACAATGTTGTGTTAGTTTCAGGTGTACAGAAAAGTGATTCCGTTATGTATATACGTGTATCTATTCCTTTTCAAATTCTTTTCCCATTTAGGGTATTACAGAATATTGACCAGCAGTCCCTGTGCTATACAGTAGGTCCTTGTTGGTTATCTATTTTAAATATAGCAGTGTGTACATGTCAATCCCAACACAGTTTTTTTTCTTATCATGTTACATATCCACTATGGATCAGCAGGGGGACCAGAGAGAATGTTCTAGACTATTCTGTGGTCCTGAAAACTTCTAAGGAGTGGCACACCTCACTTCAACTCACATTCCATTGGTCAAAATAATATTGTGGTGATGCCTGACACTAATTGAGGTGGGATATATAATCTTCCTAAGGGAGGAGCCCATAGAAAAGGGCAGCAAATATTTTTGAACAACGATAAAAATCAGCCAGAATTAGTCTTCCAAGCATTAGGCGCCATACACACCTCTGACCCCTACCTCTTCCTTGATCCCCACACCACTCACTTACTGAATATTATTAATTCTTGTCTCACAGCATCTCTTGAATTCAGCATTGATCATGGCATTTTATATATAGTGTAAATTTGATCACAATTCTATTTTTTTCAGCTAATTTCCCCAATTCCACTCTCTGTCATATTGGTCATCAATCTACCTTTGACTGTGTTATTTCACTACTCAAAAATTTTCAATAACTCCCCATCACCTCAGATCAAAAGACAAATTCATTAGCTTGGATTTCAAAGTCTCTCACAGTGCAGGCCCTAATCTATATCTCCAGGTTTATCTGTTAAGAAGCCTCCACTAGAGTCCATTTGTTCCACCTGTCACTCCCCAAACATTGTGTTGGATACCTTCCCACCTCTGCCACACCTCTCCCTGGAATTCTCCCCACCCTGTCAAAATTCTACCCATCTTATGAAGTCTATGTCAAATATCTGAGTATATTCTATTGCTCCTATTGGACTGCATACTTCTTGCAAACAAATACATCGTCTTATACGTTTATGTTTCTCACAGCACTTTCCCCATGTTAGGGGAAAGGAAAGAAGTTAGCATTTATTCAGCACCTCCTGTGTGCCCGAGACTGGAAATCACTTTACATATGTTATCTAATTAAATCCTAACAGCAATTCTATTCAATAGGAATTATTTTTTTTATCCCATCAGTGATGAAACTGAGGTTCAGTGGAGTGATTTGCTCAAGGTCATGAAGCTAGCAATTGGTAGAGCCAAAATCTGAACCTAAGATAAGCCTAATAAATACATTTGAGGACGAAATAAACAAAGAATTATTTATGTTCACAAAAGGTAAATTACAAAAGAAATGCAAATGGCTAAAAAACACATTGAAAAATTCAGCCTGGGACTTCCCTGGTGGCACAGTGGTTAGGAAGCTGCCTGCCAGTGCAGGGGACACAGGTTCTATCCCTGGTCCGGGAAGATCCCACATGCCACGGAGCAACTAAGCCCGTGCACCACAACTACTGAGCCTGCACTCTAGAGCCCACAAGCCACAACTACTGAGCCCGGGTGACACAACTACTGAAGCTCGCATGCCAAAAGCCCGTGTTCCGCAACAAGAGAAGCCACCACAATGAGAAGCCTGTGCACCGCAATGAAGAGTGGCCCCCGCTCACCACAACTAGAGAAAGCCTGCACACAGCAACCGACCCAATGCAACCAAAAATAAATAATTAGTTAATTTTAAAAAAATCATAGTGTAAAAAGATACCTCATGACGTGGTGGTTATGTGCTCATGACGTATTAAGTAAAAACACAAATCAGGCAACAAAACAGCATTGCAATATGAGGCCTTCTGAAGGAGAGCCCTCAGGAAGGGCTGTCCACTGCCCACCCCTGAGACACACACCCTTGGGTGGGGCACATTTCTGTCAGCAGCTGGAAGTACAGGTGGGGGAGGGGAGGCTCCTCACACTGCTGCTGGGACTGCTGGTCAGGACAGCACCCTAGGGCCTATGGAGGTACCATGGTGGTGCCCAGCCAGTGGCCAAGGCCCCAGCCCACCCCTCCAGAGCCTTCAGTATAAGAATTCACCCAAACGAGTGAAATAAGGGTGTGGATTTCAAGATTCTGAGAGAAGGCGAGAGCATTCTGACCTGCTTCCTGGAAGGCTGGGTGGTTTGTGGTTAACCACACCTCCCAAGGAGCAGGGCAGCCTTGAGGCCAAGTGAGAACAAGCGTGGGAGTGAGTCACTGGAGTGGGAAACAAAAAAATGCAGTGGGACTTCCATGGTGGCTCAGTGGTTCTTCCATGGTGGCTCAGTGGTTAAGAATCCACCTGCCAATGCAGGGGTCACGGGTTCAAGCCCGGGTCTGGGAAGATCCCACATGCTGTGGAGCAACTAAGCCTGTGCGCCACAACTACTGAGCCTGTGCTCTAGAGTCTGTGAGCCACAACTACTGAGCCCGTGAGCCACAACTACTGAAACCCACGCACCTAGAGCCCGTGCTCCGCAACAAGAGAAGCCACCGCAGTGAGAAGCCCACGCACTGCAACGAAGAGTAGCTCCCGCTCACTGCAACTAGAGAAAAGCCCATGCACAGCAACAAAGACCCAACACAGCCAAAAATAAATAAATTAAATAAATAAATTTATTTTTTAAAAAGTGCAGTAATCAAGACAGAGACTTAAGTTGAAACAGGGTGTAGGAGTTGACGGAGCTGGGGGCGGAGATACAGACAGGCGTCAGGTAACTTTGAAGGAGAACCAGTTTTTCCACCAGGGAACTGGACTTTTCTAGGTCTTGGGTAGCCCCTAGCTGACACAGAGCCAGAGCCACTGTTTTTATTTTTATTGAATTTTATTTTATTTTATTATTTTTTTAATCATTTAAATATTTTTTTATACAGCAGGTTCTTATTAGTTATTTATTTTATACATATTAGTGTATACATGTCAATCCCAATCTCCCAATTCATCCCACCACCACCACCCCCTCCCCCCGCTTTCCCCTCTTGGTGTCCATACGTTTGTTCTCTACATCTATGTCTCTTTCTGCCTTGCAAACCGGTTCATCTGTACCATTTTTCTACATTCCACACATATGCGTTAATATACGGTATTTGTTTTTCTCTTTCTGACTTACTTCACTCTGTATGACAGTCTCTGGGTCCATCCACGTCTCTACAAATGACCCAATTTTGTTCCTTTTTATGGCTGGGTAATATTCCATTGTATATATGTACCACATCTTCTTAATCCATTCATCTGTCAATGGGCATTTAGGTTGCTTCCATGACCTGGTTATCGTAAACAGTGCTGCAAAGAACATTGGGGTGCGTGTGTCTTTTTGAATTATGGTTTTCTCTGGGTATATGCCCAGTAGTGAGATTGCTGGGTCATATGGTAATTCTATTTTTAGTTTTTTTAAGGAACCTCCATAATGTTCTCCATAGGGGCTGTATCAACTTACATTCCCACCAACAGTGCAAGAAGGCTCCCATTTTTCTCCACACCCTCTGAGACACTGTTTTTAAAAAAAAAAAAAAAAAAAAAACCTAAGTTTTTTTTTTAACTTTTTATTGGAGTATAGTTGATTAACAATGTTGTGTTAGTTTCAGGTGTACAGCAAAGTGATTCAGTTATACATATACATGTATCTATTCTTTTTCAAATTCTTTTCCCGTTTAGGTTTTACATAACATTGAGCAGAGTTCCCTGTGCTATACAGTAGGTCCTTGTTGGTTATCCTTTTTAAATATAGCGGTGTGTACATGTCAGTCCCAAACTCCCTAACTATCCCTTCCCCCCACCTTTCCCCCCTGGTAACCATAAGCTCGTTCTCTAAGTCTGTGAGTCTGTTTCTGAAAAACCCACTAATTTAGATTGTAAGAAAATGCCCAATCTGAAGAACATACTCATAGTGACTTTTTAATATCTGCAAAGACTCTAACATTATTCCTCACAGCTGTCTTCCAAAGTAGACTAGCAATGGCATGGTCCCCAGGTTTAAAAAAAAAAAAAAAAAAGAACCACCTGAGGCAGGAAAGCTAAGTTTCCACAGCTCAACCATTTTGAAAGGGGCCGCTATAGAATCTATGGTGTTGGTTTTCTGCTCAAGTGAAGTTCCCAATCCGAAACACTGAACTTCCATGTGGCAATATTTTTTTCTGCAAAAGCTGAAACCGATTTGGTAGAAGGAACACAGGATTTGGCAGAACTACCAACTATCCAACTCTACAGCTCTCCAACTAGCACGCAAGTTTGAGTTCTAGCCCCACATCTGAGAGAGGGGACTAACCTCCTGGGCCACGCTTTCCTTGTCTGTAAAGCGGAGAAAGTCACCCCTCCTACAAATATCTACTGAGCACCTAGTATATGTCAGACGCTGTGCTGGGCACTAGGGACACGAGATGAGCTGGTTCCTGTCCCCACAGGGAGGGGCAGACGACAGCCACAGTCTGTCTTTGTACGCTGCAAGTTAGAAAACGGTTTTTACATTTTTGAACTAGTGGAAAAACTAAAAGGAGCATATTTTGCAACTGTGACAAATTATGTAAAATTCCAGTTTCGTGTCCACAAATAAAACGTTGCTGGAACAAAGTCCCATTCATTAGTTGATGTAGTGTCTGTGGCTGCCTCTGTGCTCCCAAGGCAGAGTTGTGCCACCGTAACAGAGACTGTATAGCCCACAAATCTGAAAATATTTACTATCTGGCTCTTTACAGAAAAAAAATTGCTGACCCTTGGACTAAAGAAAGAAAAACAAGGTAATTACAGACTCAGAAAAGCTCTATGAATTAGAAAGGGCAGGGGGTGGAATTTCTCAAGGCTGTTATGAAGGTGAGGATTAAAGTGTTCTATTGCTCTATCTAGCACTTTGTTCTCTCCCGTATCTGGAAGGTTTCCACGTCTCACTGGCCTGTGGGTACCAACCCAGTGAAACTAACCGGAGTATCCAGAACTTCACTGGCTCCTGCCTCCGCCTGCATGATGGGGCCCTTCAGCCCCACTCAAGTCCTGCCCGTGTTCCCAGAGTCTGGGAAGGAGACTCATGTACTCTTAGGCTGCCCTCTGGGAATACACCTGTACTCTTGCCAAGGGTGCTGTTTCCACTACGCCAAAGGTGAGGGGGCAACACGGAGTTACACTCACACTCAGAGATGCTTTGCAGCACAGGGACAGAAGGACAATGCCCGTCCTCCATTCAGTGTCCCTGGGAGTCACTTTGGAAGCAAAGCAGACAGCTGTGGCCTCTGTCTCCCTGAGACCCTATGAAAATGACTCCTTCGGTCCCTTCCTGCTGCTCTATCCCAGTGGCCCAGGAGATAAGGCCAGAAACTAGTACTGCCTTGTATCTGTGCAAAACTCTCCCCGCCCTCCTCTCCCCACATTAGTCCTCGCCATCCCCTTCCTCCCCATGCAAAAGGCTCATGCAAACCAGTGCCCGTATTGACTAATGAAGAAGTGTACTTTGGCTCTGTAATCTGCGTGGTGTACAGATGCCATTTCCTAATCCACCTCCCAGGAGGTCACCCAACCCCTTGTCTTTACTATCTATCACAGCTCCCTTGCACACAAATACACAGTCAAATATTTGTTGATTTGATTGGGTAGAAGTTGGAGCCCAGCACTTCAGGAAGTCAGCCCCAGACTCCCTAGTCCCCTCCGAGTCCCTAGACTGGGGGCCGCTGGGGGGTGGGAGTGCAGTGACCATGCAGCAGGATCACAGCCTGCATAGGAGGCTGCTGCCTCGGGTTGCCTGTGGGGCACAGTGGCCTGCCCTGACCATCAGGTTGTGGCCTGACATCCTGCCTGGCTCTAGCCTGCCCCTGGCCCATGGGCTGAACCCTGACTCCTCACCCCAGCAAGTCCCTCCTGCACAGGGTCTGACAGGGACAATCTGCTGGGAAGGGTCCAGTGCCTCAGTGCCTTACCCCCTAGGACTCATCATAACCATTACCAAACCTCGCCTGGGTTTCCCATGCCCACTGGACCTTGCATACTGCGCGTCCAGGCTGGGTCAGTACCTGTAACCCTCTCCACCCATGTTTGGGCATCCTACTCCCAATTTTTAAAAAGCATCTTCAGCTACCCTCTTTAACCCAGAAACTCTCCCCAGCTGGCATGAGATTGGTAGTTCGATATGGAATGACCCTGCTGATCCAATGGGCTAACTCTGGTCTTTTCCAGGCTGGCGTCCTTCCCTCACCCTGATGGACCTGTGCCCCCAAGGTCCCAGCCTGGCTCAGGGCCCAAACCCATTGAACTATGACGGCAGCTGGGGTCATGGCTTAGTTCCAAGCTCTAGCAGAGCAGAACAAAAGGTGGGGAGACAGGTGGAAAAGCAACTGCTAACACACATCACACTGTCTCCGGGTGGGCTCAGAAACTGAAGTGGGCCCAGCCTCGTGAGAAAGGCAGCCACTGACCCAGGAGGTAAGGAAGACTGAGGATGGGCAAGGGGTGACAGACCAGGCCTGCCCCCTTCAACAGGGCTAGTGGTAAGTGGCGTTTTTTTGTTTTGTAGTGTTTTTTTCTTTTCTTTCTTCTTTTTTTTTTTTTTTGGCAGCGCGATACAGGCTACAGGATATTAGTTCCCCAACCAGGGATTGAACCAGGCCCTGGCAGTGAAAGCACTGAGTCCTAACCACTGGACCGCCAGGGAATTCCCTGAGTGGCGTTTTTGGGGAGAGGCAATGTCTGCCTTTCTGTACCTTTAAGCAGGCAGGAAAGCAGAGACAAAGGGACAGAGAGAAATGTGCACACAGGACTCGCAAGCAATTAACCAAATCACCCTGGCTTCTCTGCCCCTACTTCCAAGTGTGTGGATGCATCCAACTCCTCTGTTTTCTCTGTCCCTCCTAATACAGGATATGATTATATTAAGTAGATTAAAGACGTTTTGGACCATGTAAGGTTTTGGACGTGTGGACCATGTAACTCTAGAACCAGTTTTGCAAGAGCCTGTGTTCATTTTAATTCAGTTAGCAAATTTGGAATTGTTCACTCTGATTTCTGATTCTCAAAGACAAAATGCAAATTGATGCAAAATTTTATGGGGAGTTTGTAACCTATGGTACTCTCTGTCCCTACAGCAATGCCCTTAAAAAGCAAGCTCTCAGAGGCTGGTGATCAGGCATGTTTCAGGAAAACTTCTTTCACTGGGCAGGAAGTTGGATGGGTGACTTCCAAGGTCCCTTCTAACTCTAAGCTTTTATGACTCTAAGGTTCATGGACACCAAATTGTATGACAAGAAAAGCCATCTAACAACTAGGGTTTAAAAAAGACTTGACAACCTGTTTTACCCAGAGCAAAGTGAGCCCAAACATTTCGAACAAGAGCTGTCAACAAAGAATGGGTTTGCAAACCAGACAGAATTTAAAATAAACTTCAGCCGGCGAACGATAAACCTTCCCTAAAAAGGTAATCAGATGGTGTGTGACCAAACTTTGGAAGTGGTATTAGGAAAGTTTTCTACACCATCCAAAATGTTTTCACATTTTAACGCCAAATGGGTCAGTGCATTTGTTTTGGGGGCGGGGGGTGGTCAAAAATTGAAAAGTTAAGGATTACTGCATCTTATACGGCAGGCAGCCTTGGGGAAGCGGCAGGAAATGGAGTATGTGGTGGCAGCTCTGAAAAGGAAAGCAAAACAGGCTAAACCTTGAGGATTGTGGTGCAGGAAGAAAGGGGTATAAAGGGGGCAAGCTGCGGACCCAGGGCATGGGAGCCGGAGGTCCTGGGGACAGCAGGACACACCTCTACCCAGCTGCTGGTGCCCAGGGTGGGATGGGGGGACGGGTGGGCAGCAGCTACCTTCCTCCTTTCTCCCTAGTGCCTTCCCAGACCTTCAAGGCACCACCTTTGGAAAAGTTCTCATTCCTTTCAGGCGCACACCATTCAGCAACACTACCATCTACCTTTTATTGGCTTTGGGGGAGTGGGGAGCCTTTGGCTTTGAATGTATTTTTAAACTTTCTTCATTGTGAAATAGGTCATCTTTACAAAAGAGCGTGTGTCACATATATGTACTGTTTAAAGAACAGTAATAAAAAGCAAGCACCCACGCACACACCACCCAGTGTAAAGAATAAAATATTGCCAATACATTGAAGGTTCCTCTGTGCCCACCCCTTCCCAGCTGTCTCCCTCTCCCTTCCCGCCCCCGGCCAGCCACTGACCTAACACATGTGCTATCCACTCCCTTGCTTTTCTTTACAGTTTCAATCCATTTGTCGTGCATCCCTAACCACTATGTTGTTTAGTGGTGCCTGCTTTCGAGCTCCCTACAATAAATCCATAATATCTGTCATTGTCTCAATCTGCTTTCATGCTCAACAGTAGTTTTGAAATCCGTCCAGGTTGAGGTGTGTAGCTGTAGTTTACTCATTCTCTCTGCTCTATAGAATTCCATACCGTGATTACTGCTCTCTTCTATTGTCTGTGGACATCTGGGTTGTTTCCTTTCTTAGCTGTTATAAACAAAGCTGTTATGAGCATTCTTGTCCGTGTCTCCTGTAGAATATGTGAGAGAATTTCCTAGGGCAGAGCTACTCGGAGACTGGTCTGCAGACCCACTGCTGGTGCTCAAACTACCACTGCTTTACAGTAAGAGAAGGAACTTGCATCAGGATGTCAGGCAACTGCATTACCAAGTACACTGTGTAGTTCAACTGGCATTTTTTTCATAATGGGACTCAGTAGGGAAGGAGCAATTAATTTACCTTCTGACACAAACTTCCCATTTCTTCCTACCTCTGGCGCTCGGCGGAGCACTTGGTGCTCTCTGCCTTTTTTATTCATCGTCCTCTACCAACCTCCAGGTCACCACTCTAATCCATGAAGACTCTAGCCCCTCACTCAGCCTCTCAGTTTTGCTCAATAATAGTCTGTTGAATGAATGAATGGATGGATGGATGGTATGCCCTTCCCTACCCACACATCTACCTCAGGGGCTACCACATTCTTCAGCGCCCCCACCTCCCCAGCTGATTTGTCCAGGGGCTAGGAAAGCACCTGACACACGAGTTGGAAGAGTCAAAGTCCTTCCTAGCATTTTTCATCTTGAAACAAAAAAAAGGTGTCAGTATATCTCCAGTGCAAAACCTAAGATGGCCTTCACCAGGGCTGTCAGCAACCCTCTTTATCACCTGGGGCGGAAGGTGGTCTGCGGTGACAGAGATGAAGTTGAGACACAGAGAAGAGCAGTAGAACAGGAGGCAGCAGCAAGAATCTGCAGCACTTCAGTGCCTGACTCCTGGGTTCCTGGGCCCGGCTGCATGCTGTCCTTTCCACAGCTGCTTATTCAGTCCCATCCCTGGCTTCTCTTCTTTGCCTAAGCTGGTTGTAACTGTGTTTCCATGTCTGCAAAGAAAATGAATACTCTATCCTTTAGCCCTAGTCAGCTGCGGAAAGCTGGAATCAAGGTTGACCTTTAAACTGCAAAGCTGGTTTTTAGGGATGTTTTTGAAGAATGCTTATCAGTCCTTCAGATTTGTGTTGGTGCAAAGACCAAACCAAACCAAAAATCTCAAGCAAATGGGAGATCTGAGGTCACTGCACTGTGGTCACGGTCATTCCCCTCTTTTCTGCCATGGCTCAGGTATCAACTTAACGGCTTTGCTTGGGGGTACACTCGTGCCACACTTGCCTCAACTCTGACCTCACACAAGGCTTACCGAAGCCCTCTTCACCAGGGATTTCCGCTGTGGTACATCACTCAGAGTGCCTGTGATACCACGAGAAGGGCTTTTGTCCCACACCCAAATATAACCTACATATTTGGAGGGGAAAACAGTTAAACAGCAAAACTCCAAGAAGAATTTTGTGTGTGTGTGTGTCTTTGTTGCTGCACAAGGGCTTTCTCTAGTTGCGGTCAGCAGGGGCTACTCTTTGTTGCGGTGTGCGGGCTTCTCACTGCGGTGGCTTCTCTTGTTGTGGAACACGGGCTCTAGGAGCGCAGGCTTCGTGCTTTGCAGCACACTGGCTTAGTAGTTGTGGCACGTGGGATCAGTAGTTGCAGTGCACGGGCTTGTGGGCTCGTGGGCTTCAGTATGTGTGGCTCACGGGCTCTAGAGCGCAGGCTCAGTAGTTCTGGCACGCGGGCTCAGTAGTTGTGGCTTGTGGTCTCTAGAGCGCAGACTCAGTAGTTGGGGCGCACGGGCTTAGTTGCTCCGCGGCATGTGGGATCTTCCCAGACCAGGGCTCGAACCCATGTCCCCTGCATTGGCAGGTGGATTCTTAACCACTGCGCCACCAGGAAAGTCCCAAGAAGAATTTTTGACAGCAGCCGGGACAGCTGGCGATGTGCTTGATAAAAATACATAGGAAGAAGCAGTCCCCTGGCTATAGTGCCTGGTACGTGGCACTGAGCTCAAGGAGTCGTAGCGACTGATACTGATGAAGGAATGTTATGTATTGGGCAGCTGGCTCAGGGCTGGTCATCTCAGCTGGGTAAGAGTGATGTCAAAACTAGAACAGGGAAGCTGCAAGAGAGGGTTGTACTTCCTTTGAGTTTTAGCTCCCGGCTCCCACTCAGCACATCAGATTACTTTCCTTCCTCCTTCCTTTCTTTCCCTTCTTTTCCTCCCTCAATCAAAGGAAGAGACAAGTGCATATCTGAGAGCACATGTTTTGCAGGAGTTGCGGAAGAATAAGACCCATTTCCTCACCCTCAGCTTCAAGCCCAGACTGCGAACACTATTAAATAAGTCACAATTGACAAAAAATGAGAGTTAGTAGGAAGAGCACTAGACCTGGAATCAGAAGACCTGGATTCAAACCACAGTTGTGTCTCTCATTCATTACACTCCACAGCCTTCAGCTGGATCTTAATTTGAGGGTAATGATACTGCATGTGGATTCCTATGTTGACATCTGTGAAAATACCTGGCACGTATCAGGTGTAAATATGGTGGGACTTGGTATTAATTTTTATCCTCTGGGTACTCAAAATATGAAGCTAGACAAAATGAAAGGAATTCAGAAAATATCAGAAGTGGAATTTCAAAGTTAGAGTTGATGCAACCTCCCAGCTCTGTGAGGAGAAAACTGGGGTCCAGAGAGATTAAGTAACTTATCTAAAAGTCACCTCATGAGTTACAAAGCTGGGATTAGAATCTGGTCCTGCAACACCTGATTCTCAGTATTTTTTCTATTACTACATGTCCCATTATAAGGAATGAGTTAAGTGTGGTGACCACCTGCATGCTTGAAAGGCAGGTCTCACAAATATGAAACAGGCCAAGTGTAACTGAAGCTACAAAATGCCACATACAAGTTAAAAGAATTTCAGGCTCTATGAGGACTGGCAGGCCTTCGAGTGGGCCTTTCAGACTATTTGACTAGAAGAAAAGATAATAAATACCCATTGTAACTGATTTATTAGATGAAGTATAAGCAGAAAACAACTTTGTTCTTTCTCACCATTGCCTTTTTTCTTTTTTTTTTTTTGCGGTACGCGGGCCTCTCACTGTTGTGGCCTCTCCCGTGTGGAGCACAGGCTCCGGACGCGCAGGCTCAGCGGCCATGGCTCACGGGCCCAGCTGCTCCGCGGCATGTGGGATCCTTCCGGACCGGGGCACGAACCCGCGTCCCCTACATTGGCAGGCGGACTCTCAACCACTGCGCCACCAGGGAAGCTTTCACCATTGTCTTTTAAACCCTCTGTGGATCTCTTTCCCTAGCCCCAAATGACAGCTCAAGCAGTCCTATTAGTTTCCCGGTCACTTTCAGATGGTAAGTAACCGTCTCATCTTCAGATATTGAAAAAGTACGGTCCATCCTAAACCAAAATTTCTATCTCACATCCAGTTTAAAGCACACCCTATCTCCAGCTTGATCCTGAACCTCAATTTCTGCAGACCCGCGGGGGGCAAGTATACTAAGGTGCATTCTTTTGGCACCTCCCCCTTCCTCTACTTCACCCAAAGATTATAATGCCCCTGGGTCTTCCAGGGTAGTAATGAGGAGCTCGGGACGGAGGGAAGATAAGTGGGCCAAATGGTCGTATTGAGCCAGTGCCATTATAACCTGTCCATGTGGCCAGTGCCCAAACACTGGGTCTTACTCAAAGAGCTTTTGTGGGTTCTTCAGAGACCTTCCCCTTTGATTTACTCTCCCATTCCTCCTCATGCATCTCCTCCTCCAAAAGCACACCAACAATCTCTTTCTGCTGGGGTCACCTTGTCCTTACAGGCCATCTTCTTGGGCCAGACCTTTCAAGGCTACTCAAGCCAGACCCCCTTCCACTGGTGTCCAACACACTGTGGAATTGCAAGCTGCCCCCAAGAACTTTCTCAAGGTCTCTCCAGTAACAGCAAGTTGCCACCTCTCCCTTGAGCTGCAGAAGAGAGGCAGTTGGAGATGTCAATTTCCCCTTAGGGTTATATACCCTTCTGTATGAATGGTTTTCTCAAACCCCATCACTAGGCTGGAGGTACGTGGGAGGGGAAGACAAGCACACAGTCCCTTCCCACTGGGCCAACAGCTCTCATCCACCTTTCTGTCACTTTCTCCTTCTCTTGTATATAGGACAAAGGTAAGTATTGGGCTAGGGTTTTGAGGATATGTTTTAGCAAGTCCTGCCACCTCTCTTTAGGGCGTAGGGTACATGATACCTCTTGTTCACCTCACTAAGACCAGGAGGATTTTTAACCTTCTGTCACACCAGATTTTTTCATCATGGAATAAGTGTAATTTATGGGGATATTTTTAAAAATCTGAAATTTGAATTCATCTGCTGGCTCCTTTGTTTATCTTTATAAAGGAAGAAATCACTGGATTATTTTAATTTGGCTCAGTGAGCAGAAGCTCTGACAGCCCTCCAAGAGGATGAACCTCTCTATCTCAAAAGGTCTGGTCGTAACAGGGTAGAGATTATAGGCAGTGTCTATCAGAAATCTGTTCTCCTCTACTTGAGCAGAGTCAAGGAGCAAAGGACTGCCCACAACAGGGAGGCCTAAAGGGTCCGTGTGTCCATCAATGAATCATCTGCTCGCTTTTTAACTCCTAGCCACACATTAGGTTTAACTACCTGAAAGTCTGGTGTTTGTAAAAGAATCATACTGCAGATGCCCTTCTTGATTTGCTCTTTTCAAGAAAGGAGAAATTGAGTTTCCAAGATAATAAGATGCCTTGCACAATCTGAAGACAGAAAAGAAAGGAGGGAGGGGGGAAAGAAAGAAGAAGAATCTCAGATATAACATGGACACAGACAAATTAGCATTATAAGGAAAGTAAAGTCCAAGAAGGGTAATAATACCAAGCTTATCTTGATACACAATGTAACTCCATACACTGCCTCCTCAAATCTTTCCCCGAAATCCCAGCTTCAAATGATTTTAATCAGATACAATTAAAATTCTCACTTAGGATCTAGAAGGCTATTATCAATAACGCATTCTATTTTTATCATACTTTATATTTTTCAAAGTGATTCGTTGCTTCTGATTCTCACACCCACGCTATGGGGTAGATAGGGCAGCCATTCTCTTGTTTGAAGGTAGCCAAGGCGCAGAGAGGTTAAGTGAATTATCTAAGATCACACAGCCAGAGAGTAGCAGAACCCAGACTAGAAGTCAGAAACTCTCTTGCCTAGTCCAGGGCTCTTTTCTCTCCACTCTTCTGCCTAGGATCACTTCTCAGGAAATGCCAAAGACAATTTAGGTGTGAATTAGGATGTAAAGCCAGCCACGTGGCTATAGCACCCTCAGTGTCAGAACCATAGGACAGCTATCAAAATGGCAGCCCTTGAATGTCTTGGGCATTTTATTACTAGCAGATACCCAAAGAGCTCCATGAGGGGCAGGTAGAGGCCTGTAGAACTTTAAGGCTGTGCTTTTCAAATTGGGAATCGGGAAGATCAGGAAATCAATTCGTATGCTGACTGGCATTTTTGAATAGAATAGAAAATACCTTACCTCACACTCCATTACATGGTAAGGTTAAGTATTGTTTTGCAAAACTTTTATTACTGTGTCTGTGTGGTGTGCATGTGTGATATATAAAAGGTTAATTCTTTTTTTTTAACCATGGGTCACTGTCAAAAATGTTTTGGAAACTCTGCCTTAAGGAACAACTTCTCGTCAAACCTCTAGCTGTTACAGTTAAATGCTTTTACATTCCATACAGATGTAAAATACACACACAAAAAAAACCTGTTGTGGTTTTCTTTAATGCATAAACAAAATTTGGGGCTATTTTAGTAAAGATCCAATTAACCAGAATGCTCAGGGAATTTAATGTCCTGGTTAATTGAATCTGTGCATTAATGAGGACAAATTAAAAATCCTTATCAGGATGCAGAATCATAGAACTTTTTCAGTGGAAAAGACCCTGGAAATCTGTTTTCACCAACTCCTTCACCCTCCTGCTGGCAGAAGCTGAGGCGCAGAGTGAGGAAGCAGCTCACCACAAGCTCTGGGGCCACGTGGGGGAAAAGCCAAGACCCAGGCCCACAAATCACCTGCTCAAAGCTCCCGTGAGATCGAGCTGAATCTCAGTAAAATCATCCATAACACTTGGGGTTGCTTCTCAAAATAAAATCCCAGCTTTCAGTTTGTCTTGGCCATTTGCTTTTTCTCATAGGTCCGTGTAATTGGTTTTACAGAATTTAGAGCAAACACCAAAGAACTGCTGGTAGTATCAAAAGGTTGGTATGGTCAAGCATCTCTCTCTCTCTCTGTCTCTCTCTGATGGAATGTGAATTGGTTCAGCCACTATGGAGAACAGTATGGAGGTTCCTTAAAAAACTACAAATAGAACTACCATAGGACCCAGCAATCCCACTACTGGGCATATACCCTGAGAAAACCAGAATTCAAAAAGAGTCATGTACCAAAATGTTCATTGCAGCTCTATTTACAATAGCCAGGAGATGGAAACAACCTAAGTGCCCATCATCGGATGAATGGATAAAGAAGATGTGGCACATATATACAATGGAATATTACTCAGCCATAAAAAGAAATGAAATTGAGCTATTTGTAATGAGGTGGGTAGACCTAGAGTCTGTCATACAGAGTGAAGTAAGTCAGAAAGAGAAAGACAAATACCGTAGGCTAACACATATATATGGAATTTAAGGGGAAAAAAATGTCATGAAGAACCTAGGGGTAAGACAGGAATAAAGACACAGACCTACTGGAGAATGGACTTGAGGATATGGGGAGGAGGAAGGGTGAGCTGTGACAGGGCGAGAGAGATGCATGGACATATATACACTACCAAACGTAAGGTAGATAGCTAGTGGGAAGCAGCCGCATGGCACAGGGATATCAGCTCGGTGCTTTGTGACCGCCTGGAGGGGTGGGATAGGGAGGGTGGGAGGGAGGGAGACGCAAGAGGGAAGAGATATGGGAACATATGTATATGTATAACTGATTCATTTTGCTATAAAGCAGAAACTAACACACCATTGTAAAGCAATTATACCCCAATAAAGATGTAAAAAAAATAAATAAATAAAATAAAAGAACTATGTTCTATGTTCAGAATTCCTCAAATGACACCATTGTAATAAAGATAAGGATTATTACTTTCACCGATGACTGCATTAACATGTAGTTATAGAACTGGCCAATTTATTTGGGTTAGTAGATTCCAACTACAGAATATCATAAAGTACACGATAAAATATAAAATAGTGTGGTTAATTCTTCAAAAGCCATACCAGTTTTTTTGACTATGATCCCTTCCTTGGAGGCTAAATGAATATTATCCCTTCCTGAGAAGCCAGGCATTCATTCCTACAGTGCTGCCACTGCTAAGAACTACTTTGGACTTCTTTGAAGGACCTCCCTTCACGACCATATCCCCAGAACTAGAAAATCTTCATCTTTTTAGGAAAAATCTGATATTTAGAAAAGACGAAATGTCATTTGCTATAAGCAGATCAGTGGTTGCCTGGAACAGAGTAGGTGGGGACATGGGATGGGAGGAATGGAATACAAGAGGCACAAGGAAACTTTTGGGGGTGACGGTTGTGTTTATTGTCTTAATTGTAGTAATCGTTTCATGAATGTATACACATGTCAAAACTCATCAAAATGTACCCTTAAATATGAGCAGTTTATTGTATGTCAACTACATCTCGATAAAGCTGTTTTTAAAAAGTTATTTGTTACGAAGAATAATAACTAAGGTTCATCATCCTGCTAAGAAATCCCCCGTTTTATTTTTTTCTAATGAAAATATAAGAGAATATTTTTCTTGTGTGTCTTCCAGACTGACTTGAAAGCAATTCTCAATTGCAGGTTGTTCTTCGTTTAAAAAAGTTAAAGAAATTATGGTAGAATCACTGAAACAAGTGATCTGCCCCCATTACAGGACCACCCTCAGGCGGGCATGCAAGTCTTAGAACACATGTTTTTCAGCTTTGCAGGCATGCCCTGTAGTCTAAACTGGAACCCAACAACTTGGCACCTGCTTCTACTCCCTCTCCACGCGGGACAGCTCTCCGGGTCTCAGATTTCCTTGTCTGCAAGTGTATATTTCCCTTTGCTTAGCTCATCTGGATAAAGGGTTGGGGAAGAACAAGTATCACTGATTCCACTCCCTGGGTTTGGGTTTCGGATATCCAGGAGCAGCCTTATGAGCTGGAATCCCAGAAAAGTTTCCTTGCCCCCCACCCCCACCGAATTGTCCTCGGACCAGTTTGTCGTTGTCTGGAAGTCTACCTTTAGAGGATTCCTTCCTTTTGGGTAAACCATCCTATCTCCCAGAAAATAGGATCCTGGAGGGCAGGCCTGGATGGTGTGCCAAAGGGGAGAGGCTGGAGGTAGCCAGGGGGCACCGTGCGGACGTGGTGGCGTCCATGGGTGGAGGGGAGGAGAGTCCAGAGAGGGGAGACAAAGCACCACAGAGGACCTAAACTAAAGCTACTTCCCCACTCCCTTAGTCATTTATTTCTTCATTCAAAATGTGTTTATTAAGCTCCAATATCCCCACCTTAATTCTACTTCTGGACTTAGTACCAAGTGTAGCTATATAAAACAGGAATTTAGCCAAGCTGATTAGCAAGATAAAACTGCACTCAAAGGTACATCAGCAACAAGAGAGCTGGTCTATGGATCAGCAGTCGGCCCCGCAATAACTCAGAGGGCAGCTGCTCATATGGCACCTTTAACAGCAGTTTGGAATGAAGTGAGACAGAATATTGACAGATGGAAGTTTCAGGGAAGTATTAAAAATATGAATGCAAAGCAGGTGGGGCTAATACTAAAATAGTTCATCTAAAAATAGTCTAATTCCACCCAGTGGCCAAACCCTATTAGATTTCGTGTTCACTTGGGTTCACAGTTTGTCTGTAGCCGACACTGGAAGGGAAGAGTCTCTTCTCCATGATCTTTATACTCAACCACACACCGGCCCATCCTCCAGAGCTGAGCACAAGAACCTAGAGTTTTAGAGACCAGAAAGAGCTGCCAGGAGCCGGAAAAGTTTGGAGTGGTTTAAAAGGAAAGTTAGTAAGTCTTTCAAATCTTCCATTTGATTCATCTCCCTTCAAACAAATGAAGTTAAGACCACAGCGGGATCATCTGTAAAATTCCAGAACATGTGGCATCTCCTGTGCGCCAGGCCCACATACAGCTTGATGCAAAAAAAGATGTAACGGAGCGGGAAGCAAGGCCCCAGAGTGGAGAAGGTCGTATCACAGTCAGCCGTAACCCAGGTCAATGGTCCTGGGAAGCAAAACCCATCCTCAAAGCTCATTCAAGAGTTTGGCAAAGGTGCAGCTGCCCAAGAAAGTCCATTGTTGATGGGAGATCACCCAGGAAAGGGCATGTGGTAGACAAGCCTCGTGGCTCGGACCCTCCACCCTTTTACAGAAACTGCCCCCTGACAAAGGGCTGGGCCCAGGGTCCCGGGTGTTAGACCATCTGCCCCTGTGCTCTTGCCATGCCTTCCACCACTGCAGCTGACTGGCAGTGGTGACTCTGCCTGGCCAGTGGCCCAGGACCTAAGGCTGCGCCACTTGGCCTCTTTCATGGCAACGACAGCAATTTGTGAAGCAGCCTCACTTGGTCAGGTAGTACAATGAGGATTTCATTTTTCACCTATTGCTGTTTTCACTCCTGCTCTCTTGAATGTCCCTTTCTCCTGGCGATTTAGAGGCCAAACAGGTCGTGAGTGGCCAAAGGCAAGAGGTAGTGATTAGGGAGAGAAACCATGAGGGAGCCAATGGCGGGATAGAAAGAAGCAGGCACCGAGGGCGGCCGAGTCACATGGACGAGCCTGGAATGAAGGTCGCCAACGCCCTCTCAGGGCCCCCGGAGCCAGACAGCCCCTCCTCTGTGGGCCCCGACCCCAGCTGGCTGCTGTCTTGCGCGATGTGAGATGCCTATTTATGTGTGGAGCATTACCACTCTTACCAAAAACTTCCCCTACCTGAGTGTTCCTGCCAACAAATGAGCCACATGGCAGTTCTGCAAGAGACCCACTGCCTCTGCTGAGCATAAAAGGCCAAGAGATGATGTGGTCCCCAGGAAACCAATAAGGTCCCCCTGTGAAGGATGAAGACTTGACTTCATAGGGCCCTTTGCCCTTTGGGAACAAAGAGGGTGAACCCATAAGCTCTGTTTCCCTGCTAGGCACTTAATGTTTTTTTTTTTCTCTAACGAATCAGTTTTTTTGAGGCAGCAATATGGTGCCGTAGAAATAAAACTAGAGCAAGGGGTCACAAAATCTGTGCCTAATTAATTAACTGTGGGTGATTGGCCAAGCAATTTAGTCTATGTCCTAGTTTTCTCATCAGAAATACAGGGCGAATAACACCTGCCCTACCACCGTGAAGATTTTTTATGAAGATCACATAAAAATAGGCAGAAGCAGCCTTATGTGTAAGAGCTATACTACTCATGAAACGTAAATGAGGATGGGAGTTATGAGGGTGGCACCTCCCATGTCAACCAGCAATGAAGTCACTACCACCTCCCCTCTGCCAAGCTTGATATACTCAGCACTAAAGAAGCCGAAAGAGTAGTGTCCGAATGTCCCCCACAGTGAAGACTGTGGCGTCCTTCCTACATCCGCAGGTGCTATTAATTCCACAAGGGGCATTAGCAGAATTGGAATTTATCCCCCTCCACCTCCCATCTCCATTCTCTCTAGATGTCTCGATAGATGACAGATGATACATAGATGATAGATAGATAGATAGATGTCAGTCAGTCAGGATGCTTCCAGCTGCAGGTAACCATATAGCCCATCTGGAAGTGGCCTAAACAACAGAAAACTTAGAAAATTCTCGTACAATTTCCCATTCCAAGGCTTCTTAATTTAGTGGCACAGGGGTTGTCTTATGTCCTCAGACTTATTGCCACAGGGCTGCACAAGGGCCACTTCAGCACCACACAGCACTTTCTCTCCCAACCACATCCAAAAGCAGGTGGGACAATTTTTCTTAAATGTCTTTTTACTAGGGTGGAAAACTTATCCCAAATGCTCCCCTCCTCACACACACACGTCCAACACAGACCCAGCTGCAAAAGAGGCTGGAAAACATCTTCAGCCTCTCTAGTGGGATTGGGCACTGCCAGCCGGGAAGAAGTAGGAGGCAGGGGTACAAGGGGGTGGCACGGAAGAGACAGCCGTAGGATTGGCAAGAGGGTTCGGGTACAGAGGAGAAAGCGCATTCTCACTAAATGAAGCAGAAGGAATTTGTTTCAGGGTATTAATTCGCCAACAAAATCAGGCTGAAGAAGCAGATTCTGGGCTGAGCATTCAGGAAAAAGGTCTAAAGTCACCCGCAGAACTGGGCCACCAAGCAAGCTGCTGCCTGTCTGTACTCAGAAAGCCAAAGGCCCCCGGACCGCACTGCCATGGCCACAGTCAGGAAGCCATGGGTACTGCTGCCAGCTCCTTGACTACGTGGTGTCTGCTGTGGACCACACCAGCTCAACAACAGGCCCACCTTGCCTCTTGACACCCACAAGGCCAGGAACTGGGCACTGAGATCTCCACCACGGCTGCTATAGAAAAACCAAGCACCTTCCCAACTGAATTTGCTGGCAGAACCTTGGCCCCATCTCAGTTCAGTGGCCCAACTTTATAAAAGAGCATCCAAGGGGCAGAATCAAACACAGCAGAAATTATAGCTGAAAGAGAGGCTGGGAAACATAATGGTTAGCTCTCAATCCCCTGCAGTACAGGAAGGCACACCAGAAGAAAGATGGAAGATACTGAGCTCCAGCTCCACCAAATCACCCACAGCAACCAACTGTCTGCCACACTCTTCTTCTGGCTATAGCTTCTAACTTTAATTAGGTCAGTCCATATGTTCAAGAGGAGAGGAAGGAGGAGGTCTCTTTATGATTATGGGATGTAGCGCATGACAATCAGCATATCTCACTCTTCTGGCCATAGTAATTGGCTCTGTCAACTCATGACTCAGGGCTGTTCAAAACCGCCAGGATTTTGCTCAAGTTCCTGGAAAAGAAGCCTGCTCTTTCCAGCTGAACGTGAACTTGGAAGATCTGGAGCTGCTACATCTATCTTCCACTGCAAGAGAAAAACCTATCTGAAAATGAAGCCAGCTGAGACAAGGCAAAGCCAAAAGACAGAGAGAAGCTGGGATCTGACGACATTTTAACCCCCAGATCCAGCCATTCCTGAAATCATCTGGGCTTTTCAGGCACATGAGTCAGTATCTTCTCTGTTTGTTTAAGTCAATTTTAATTGCCATTTGCAAAAAAAAAAAAAGATACGGAATGTTACCAAAGACCTGCTTTGCTCATTCCTCTGAACACATAGCAGGTACGCACAGGCTTATTGAGACTAATTCCCCATGTCCTTAAGACTTAATTACTCACAGGGAAGTGAGAAAGTCCAGAGACATGGAAAGATGTGGGCAGCTGGAGCAAAGGACGCAGCAGGGACAGCTGCAGGCTTTGATTTGTTTTTTCCTCCGTTGACATAAAAACCACTCCTGCTCTGAATCCCCAGTGGGCTGGGGATTTGTTCATTTTGTTTGGAAAGGTTATGGGGGTCTTAACATTTTCCTTGGGGATCCCATTTAACAGTAATAATAATATCAGAATACAATTTTATATTTCAAATATATGTTAAATATATACATTTAACTTTTTGCATTTTGGATGAATAAACATATTCTTTTTAATCAATCAAATAAACTAATTAGTAAGAACTTATACACTTTTCTAGTACCAAAGACATTTGCACATATGAACCGCTCAACACATTTAAGTTGATTCTTTTTAAACAATTGCCTGGATGAGGAGAGACAAGAGGCCCAAGGAATCTGACGGTCCTCAGCCTGCAGTGCATGACAGGGTAAGGGGACCCTTGAAGAGTCAGCTCATGGGGACCCTGTGATGTGCCACCAGATCCCCCTTTGGAACTGGAAAGCTGATCCCCCAGATGCTCGGAAGGTTGTCAGATGATAGGTCTCAGCTGTCAACCCTCTTTGGGGATTATCTTGGTCGAAGGTTACCGTCTCACTCAAGGTCACGCCACTTTCCCCAGGGCAGCCCATATCCAGTGACTGACTGATGCAGGAAAGAAAGGCCAGGCTCCCTGGGCGCACCTACGACAACTGAAGGGCCCGCCCAGCTCCAGAGCCCACCAGGAGCGAGGGGAGGCCTTCGCCGGGCAGGCGCTCTAGTCCAGCTTCGCCTCCAGCCACTCCTGACCCTTGCCTCGCCCTCCCCTCCCCCTCCCTTCCACAGGGGTGGACCCAGTGGCACTGCCCAGTCAACATCCTGCTCTGTAATCTCCATCTGTGTCCCAGGAACCCCTGCCTCTGCAGCACTGTAGTCTAGGGCAGGAGTTTCTAGACTGTGGGATTTAACCAGCTGTAACAGGAAAGGATTCCAAACCAATTTCCATATTGCTCGACAGCATCTATTCCTGCTGCTCCCTCCCTGCCCCAGCTTCTTGTGGAAATAAAATTATCCTTTGTGGTCCAGCTTCAGGGCCCACTTTCTCCACAAAAACGCCCTTCCACCCCTTTCAGCATGCGTCATCTGCTTGCATTTCCTAGTTGCTGCATGTTCAGTTTCTGCCACTGAGCCAGTTTCCTGATCTAGAAAAGGGGGACAATGATACTCTAGAGGATTAAATAAGCAAACAGATGTGCAACACCTGTTCCAGCACCTGGTCCCCTGAAAAAGCTCAACATGCCAATTTCCTCTCTCCTTCCTCCTAAATGGCCACTCTCGTCACAAAGGGGTGATTGTTCTTTCTCTGCTCTCGCAGGGAGGAGGGGAGCAGCAGGAGTCCCCTTGAGGGTGTCTGAGCCCCCACACACTGCCCTCCATGGGGGCTTGGCTATTTGCAAACAGAGGAGTGATATCATTCGTGGCTTTTTTTTTTTTTTTTTTTGGTTGTCCCAGGTCTTAGTTGCAGCAGGCGGGCTCCTTAGTTGCGGCACGTGGGCTCCTTAGTTGTGGCATGCGAATTCTTAGCTGCGGCAAGCATGTGGGATCCAGTGGCCTGACCAGGGATCAAACCTGGGCCCCCTGCATTGGGAGTGCGGAGTCTTATCCACCTTGCCACAAGGGAAGTCCCTCATTTGTGGCTTTGAAGAGACAAAGGACTCACACAGGTACCCCTAATTGGTCATGCCACGGTCAGCTACCCCTAGAATGTCTAAATCTTTGTCTATTTTTAGGATCAGAGTTAATTTTCTTGGTATGAGTAGCCAGGATGGGAGAGGAAGTCTAAAGTGGATGGTGTTTCACTCTTAGGCATATACACCCAAAGGAATTGAAGGCAGGGACTCGAGTAGACACTTGTGCACCAGTGTTCACGGCAGCATTATTCACAACAGCCAAAAGTTGGAAACAATCCCAGTGCCCATCAACAGATGAATAGATAAACAGACTGTGGCGTGTACACACAATGAATAGCATTCAGCCATAAAAGAGAATGAAGTTCTGACACATGCCACAACATGAATGAACCTTGAAAACATTAAGCTAATGAAATAAGCCAGACACAAAAGGACAAATACTATATGATTCCACTTATATGAAATATCTAGAAAAGGCAAATTCATAGAGACAGAAAGGAGATTAGAGGTCACCTGGGGCTGGGGAGGAGGGCGGGAATGAGGAGTTATTGTTTAATGGTCACAGAGTTTCGGTTTAGGATGATGAAAACATTTTGAAAATAGGGGTGACGGTTACACAGCATATGAATGTAATCAATGCCACTGAATTGTACACTTAAAAATGGTTAAAGGGGTAAATTTTATGTTATATGTTCTACCACAAATTTAAAAAGTTAATATTGTAATATATCAAAAACCATTGGATTGTACTTTAAATGGGTGAGTTGTATAATATATGAATTACATCTCAATAAAACTTTTTAAAAATAGATGATGTTTACTATAATTGTTTATTCTAAGGCAAATTCAAAGAGCTATATAAAGTCGAAGACCGAAAAAAAAAAACCAAATCCATAATTGGACAAGAAATGTGAATTTTCAGGTACAGTTTCCCTCTGGACTTTCCTCTCCCTGGCACCCAGAGCCAGTCTGCAAGGCTGCCGTCTCTGGAATCTGGATTTGTTGCAGACAGTGTTCTTTCAGGATCTCTGTCATTTCAACTGGCAGCTGAAGCCCGCCCCCCGCAGGGTAGGGCAGGCCAGGAACAGATGCTATTGGTGTTAATCTGGCTCGCACCTTTGGAGCAGAGAAGGGCTAATACTTGGAAAGGCTGGCTTCTGGGTATGGGTGGGGCTGGGGGTCAGGACCAGGGGAAGTGCTCACTCCCAACAGGATTTGGAGTCTGCTGGGCTGGCTGTGGAGCATTTGCCCTGGGATGTAAGAACGTTCATGTTTTACAGGTCCACAACACTTCTCTCGATTAACATTAGGATCCACACCAACACATCCATAACCATAGACCTCGGGTCCTAGGGCAGACGCTTTTCTCATAGTGTTCATACCATTAAGTCAATCTAACATAAGTAATTAATTAGGGAACTCGATCGGCATCATACAGAAGCCATAACCCAGATGCCTAGAAGGGCCAAGCAGGAAACCTAGGTGAGAAGCAAGCTGCAGGGGAATGTGGCCAACAGGCCAGGGACAGGGACCGCCGTGGGGTTAGCTGCTGGTTCCAGCCAACTGCTGCTATGGGGGGGAAAGCAGATCTTGGGTCTTCAAGAGAAGTCAGAATAAGGCTTTTAGGTGAGATTTCTTAATATTTATTTCATTGTTGATAACTATCTCAATTTTTCAAAACAAGAACATTAAAGCCACCTTCCAGGCCTAATAATACATGCCTGTAGCCTGGATATAGCCTGTTAGTTTTTGACATCTGTTTATAATATAGTCACAGTGATCAAGAAGTGGCACTGTGCTTGTAGTAAGAAAACCAATAACTATATATGGGCCAAAGGAGAACCCAGTACTCTGAGAGGCTGCCTGCTTTAATTTACTACTGATAGATAAAAATTGTGCTGCAATGTATTTTGATTTGGGGGACATATTTAACCATCTTGCTTCAATTTCATATTGATTATCCTAACCGTGGTTATAATGAGGATGGTCAAAGGGCCCATTGGTTTGGGTTCAAGACCACATGAGGATTCTCAGGAAACCGGCATCAAGTAACCACTGGACACAGTGAGCGCCCCTTGGGAATCACAGCCAGGACCACTGACCCCCTTGCCCATCCCAGGAATCATCTTGGGGGCAGGTCAAGAGCTTCAGCTTCAGATAGATATGGTCACTTGTCTAACCTCAGAGCCACAGTTTCCTGGACTATGAAACAAGAACACCAATGCCTAAAGAGTCTTGGGAGGATTAAATGAGATGTTTACAGGTATGTAAAGCATTAGGCCTCTTCCCAGCAAATGCTGAACCTGTCCCATCTCTCCCTACACAGCCTCACCATGCTTTGTACTTGCTTACCAGGTTTAACCTAAACACACAGCTCTCTTTGCTGCATCTACTGCAAGAATGAAGACCATTCTCAGCAATTAGACTGTGTCAACATTCCAGAAAATATCGACATCACTCTGAAGGGAAGCACAGCTATTGTGAAGGACCCCAGAGGAGCCCTGCAGAGGGACTTCAGTGACATAAATGTAGAACTCAGTCTCCTTGGAAAGAAAAAGAAGCAGCTCCAGGTTGACAAACAGTAGGGAACTAGAAAGGGACTGGCTATTGTTCGTACTCTGTAGCCATGAACAGAACACAATCAAGGATGCTACCCTGGGCTTTCGTTACAAGGTGAGGTCTGTGTACACTCACTTCCCCATCAACGTTATTTCCAAAATTTCTTGGGAACAAAATATCAATACATACACAGGGCTCAGATAAGGCCAGGAGTTGCTTGTTCAGTTCTCAAGGCCATAAAGATGAGTTAATTCTTGAAGGAAACAACATTGAACTTGCATAAAATTCAGCTGCATTGATTCAGCAAGCCATGGCTGTTAAAAACAAAAATACCAGAAAAATTTTGGATAGCATCTATGTGTCTGAAAAAGGAGCCGTTCAGCAGGCTGATTAATAAGATCTAAGTTGTCCAACTACAGACACAAAAAGATGCCAGATGATTCCTTAGGCCTATCTGTGATATTTTAAGATGAAAGAAAAGCCCTGTATTGAAAAATATTATCTGGATAGATAGATTTGTGCTGCCTGCCAAACCTCAGCTCCGTATTTAATGGTTGATCCTCTTCTTGAAAACAGATTCTTTTTTTTTTTTTTTTTTTTTTGCAGTACATGGGCCTCTCACTGTTGTGGCCTATCCCATTGCAGAGCACAGGCTCCAGATGCGCAGGCTTAGCGGCCATGGCTCACGGGCCCAGCCGCTCCGCGGCACGTGGGATCTTCCCGGACCGGGGCATGAACCCGTGTCCCCTGCATCGGCAGGCGGACTCTCAACCACTGCGCCACCAGGGAAGCCCCAGATTCTTTTTTTAGATAAATTATATAAGGTCTCAACATAGCAATGGTTATTGGTATTCTTTGTCTTTTAACAAGGAGGACAGGGATGCATGTTGGGGCCCAACATGGACAGTTGTGGGCAAGTGGGCAAACAGGGCCATCAGGCCAGATGAAAAGGCTCAGGGGACCTTTTAATGCCCGAGAACCAAGGCTTCCATCTTGGTCTCTCAAAACTAGCCAGTCAGCCCTTTTCCCAGAAAGGACCTTCTAGCCCTTGTCCTCTAGATAAGACCTTCTAACCTCTGTCCTCTAGAGGGAAAGAAAGGAAGAAAAATAATGTCTGTTGAGCATCATTTGCTTTTCTTCTTCCTTTCAACTCCTTCCTCAAATGCATCCCTCCCCACTACGAAATGGCCATCAAATCCTGTTAATTCTTCTTTTGAAAGACCACTTCTCTCAGGCTTCCCTGGTGGCACAGTGGTTAGGAATCCACCTGCCAATGCAGGGAACACGGGTTAGAGCCCTGGTCCAGGAAGATTCCCACGTGCCACGGAGCAACTAAGCCCGTGCGCCGCAACTACTGAGCCTGCGCTCTAGAGCCCACGAGACACACCTACTGAAGCCCGCGCTCTAGAGCCGGCGAGCCACAACTACTGAGCCTGCGCTCTAGAGCCCGCGAACTACTGAAGCCTGTGTGCCTAGAGCCCATGCTCTGCAACAAGAGAAGCCACCACAGTGAGAAGCCCACGCACCACAACGAAGAGTAGCCCCCGCTTGCCACAACTAGAGAAAGCCCACACGCAGCAGTGAAGACCCAACTCAGCCAAAAATAAATAAATAAAAATAAAATAAATTAAAAAAAAAAGAGAGACCCTTCTCTCCATCCCCACTTCCATGGCTCTATTTGAGCCTCATCAGAGTTTGCCTTCACTCCCTAACAACCATTCCCTACTCCTCCAGCCCACCCTCACACTGCCTGCCCTAAGTATTTTCCAGGGGACCAGAGGTTGGGGGGAGGGGAGGCTGACCCTGTCATTCCCAAGCTTAGAAGCCTTTACAGATATTCAATTCCTCTCAAGGAAAGAAAAGTTTCTTTAGCCCCACATCCCTCTCGAGCGTCATCTGTCACCTCTTATCCCCACCCCACCAGGCACGCAGCACTAAAGCCACATTGCATTTGTCATTTCCTGAGTATGCCAAGCCCAGGCACAACTACATGCCTTCATTCAGGCTGCTGCCTCTGGGCCTGGCTCATCAAGTGAATTTTTACCCCAATCCCTTAAGGCGAATGTCATTAACCCACTTCTGCAAACAAGGTGTCACGTAAGATGGGTCCCTCTTACTAGGGTCCAAGACAAATTCCATGATGTCACAGGCATGGGCTAAGGAATGCACTACCTTGGGGATAGGGTAAGTGAATCAAGCAAGGATCTACCAAATAAGTGAAAGCTAAGGTCCCTTGGATCTACCCAGCCTCCCACAGAGAGACACACAGGGGCCAGGAAGCTGCAGGGCCCACAATGTGGGTCTGTGTGGCAACGGAGGCTCCCACCCCAACCGCCACTCTTTCTTCACATAGTACAAGTGCCAGAACAAACGACATTGGTGCCAGGCAGTCTGTATTTGCCAGCTGTCTACAGGAGTTGTCTGAAAATGCCAACTGCCCAGATCTTAGGATATGAGACACCAATGTGGGGCATTAGAGACTATCCTGTCAGGAAAAGAAAAGAACCCCTGGGCCCACAGGCTTACTTGAGATGCAGCACTCCTATAGGGAGAAGGCGGGAACTCCCATCCAGTCCCAGATGGCTCAGTATCCAAGCAACCTAGAGTAAGCACCACTTTATTTATTTATTTTTAATTAATTTATTTATTTTTGGCTGCGTTGGGTCTTCGTTGCTGCGTGCAGGCTTTCTCTAGTTGTGGCGAGCGGGGGCTACTCTTCGTCGCGGTGCGTGGGCTTCTCACTGCAGTGGCTTCTCTTGTTGCAGAGCACGGGCTCTAGGTGCGCAGGCTTCAGTAGTTGTGGCTCGCAGGCTCTAGAGTACAGGCTCAGTAGTTGTGGCACATGGGCTCTAGAGCGCAGGCTCAGTAGTTGTGGCGCACGGGCTTAGTTGCTCCGCAGCATGTGGAATCTTCCCGGACCAGGGCTCAAACCCATGTCCTCTGCATTGGCAGGCGGATTCTTAACCACTGTGCCACCAGGGAAGCCGGATCCTAAGAATCTTAATGGAAAAGTTAAGTCTGTTTTTTTTTTTCCATATCCTCTATTTTGGGGAGAATAGGTATTCTCCAAAAACCATTTTCTAAAAATCCAGATTTGCTGATCTGTTTATAATCTTGGTGGGGTTTTTTCCCCCATTTTAACTTTATCTTCTTCGTCGTCATCATCACTCCCCAAATCACTTAAGTTCCCCCCACCTGAACACCTACTACATAGAGAGTGCTGTTTTGAAAAGTCATCTTTCCTTTAATAGATAACTGCACAGAACAGCAAGGAGGCGCTCGGGGGAGGCGGAGTATTTTGCTAGTCATGGAATTTGGAGAGCAAGCTTGCGTTTGGGAATTCAACAGTCAGCAAAGGTGCCAGTCCTTTTTATGGAGACCTGTCAGTCCTCCGTTGACTGTAAGAGTACACTCCTGATCTGCCTGCAGTTTTCATTTGATGACTTTGACCTTTCCAACAGAGTGTGTTACCATGGCAAGCTTCCCATTGGTTCAATGAGCCTCATTTGGAATCAGATGAGTAATTATGTCTTTTCTGGCTTCCCACTCAATTCTAATTAGTGTACTCTACCTAACCAGAGCCAGCAGGAGCTGCCTCAAACTCTCTGCATCCCTTTCTACTGGATCTACGAAGCTCATTTGACTAGACAGTAAATGCTAATTGCTAAAAGTAGCCCTGGAAGTGTCCGCAGGCTCAGAATCCCTCCCCCTACTTCCTACCCTCTCCCTCACCCCCTCCAATCTTTCTTCTTCCTTGTCAATTTATGTGATGATAACACCTTGATCTGGAATCATTTTTCTAATCTTTTAATCTTTAATCTTTTCAGTTAGTGTCACACCCTTGAGCCCATCTAAGAAAGGCTTTAGGGATAGGGTGGCAGGCGGGTGGGGGAGCCTGGAGGGCAGGGAGCTGTGGGGCTGGCCTAAGAGCACAGGCAGAAGACTGAGAACGTCTTCGAGGAAGGCAGCCTACTCAGGCTGTGAGGGAAGACACGACAGAGCCCAGGTGAGCCTTTCTCCAAGTGGAAATGACCAAGGTGTGACCAAGGGATGAACAGCTTTGACGAAGGTCACTCCAAAGCCGGTGGCAGGTATTTGCCTAAAACCGTGCTTTCTCCCTTCCTACATCTTCTCACTAGATTAGTGTTTCTCAAAACGTTTTAGCAACAGGATCTTCACCTGAAATAAAATTTAGGCAGAATCCACCATTTAAAGCAGACAGAAGTTCAGAATGGCTATCATCAAAAAATTTACAAATAACAAATGTTGGTGAGGATGTGGAGAAAAGGGAATTCATACGCTGTTGGTGGGAATGTAAATTGGTGCAGCCACTTTGGGGAAGAGTATGGAGGTTGCTCAAAAAGCTAAAAATTGAAATACCATGTGACCCAGCAATTCCGCTCCTGGGTATATATCCGAGAAAAACAAAAACAGTAATTTGAAAAGATACATGCAAAAAAACAGAAAAGAAAAGATACATGCATCCTGGGGCTTCCCTGGTGGCTCAGTGGTTGAGAATCTGCCTGCCAATGCAGGGGACACGGGTTCGATCCCTGGTCCAGGAAGATCCCACATGCCGCGGAGCAACTAAGCCCGTGCACCACAACTACTGAGCCTGTGCTCTAGAGCCCGTGAGCCACAACTACTGAGCCCATATGCCACAACTATTGAAGCCCGTGTGCCTAGAGCCCGTGCTCCACAATGAGAGAAGCCACTGCAATAAGAAGCCCGCACACAGCAACAAAGAGTAGCCCCCGCTCACCACAACTAGAGAAAGCCCGCGCACAGCAATGAAGACCCAACACAGCCAAAAATAAATAAATTAATTAAAAAAAAAAAGATACATGCAGCCCAATGTTCACAGCAGCACTATTTACAATAGCCAAGACATGGAAGCAACCCAAGTGCCCATCAACATATGACTGGATTAAGATGATGTGCGTGTGTGTGTATATATATATATATATATATATATACACACACACATACATATATATATACAACATTATATATAATTATTATATAATATTATATAATATTGTTATATAATAATAATATATTATTATATATAATAGTTAATACATAGATTAATATACATAGGTATATATAAAATATATATAGGTATAGGAATATAATCGATATAAGTATAATACATATATATAATATACCTATATATATATTTATATATTAACTACTTGGCCACAAAAAAGAATGAAATTCTGCCATTTACAGCAACATGGATGGACCTAGAGAATAATATGCTTAGTGAAATAAGTTAGAGAAAGGCAAATACTGTATGATATCACTTATATGTGGAATCTAAAAAATAATATAAATGAATGTATATGCAAAACAGAAACAGACTCACAGACATAAAAAACAAATTTGTGATTATCAAAGGGGAGAGGGAAGGGGGGAGGGACAAATTCAGGATATGGGATTAACAGATACAAACTACTATGTATAAAATAGGCGGAAGACTGAGAACATTTCTGAGGAAGGTAGCCTGCCCAGACCATGCCCCTGACCTTGCAGCCCTTTCCCCACCCTCTGTCCTTGCAATACCCCCAGCAAACATGCTGGGAAGAGTGTTAGGGAACCACTGGTACTCTCGACCAGCAGCCTCCTTTAGGCAGAAGGACACTGTAATCCTAGCCTTTCCCACCCCTACTCTCCCTTTCCCCAGCCAGACGGGAGGACAGATGCTTCCAAGTAAATGAGCTGAAATTCAAGTGAGAGAAATTCCTGGGGGCTGTTTACTTGGTGTACCATGCCTCACAGGTTCTAGTGTGGCCTCTGGCTGCATTATCCCTCTGGGGGGTGGGGCAGGGCAGGCGGCCGACGGTGCCAGGAAGCCTGGGCAGCATTGGGTGGCAGTGCCTCTGGATCGAAGATACGTGGTGTCTGATACCCGCCCACCTGCCTGATGCTTCCCACGTCTCTCCCTCCAGCAGACAGATTCCTGGCTCCTGTTGTGTGGAGTTTCCTCATGCCTTCTCACCCCTTCTGTACCAAGTCTGCCCCAAATCACACGGCAGGGATTTGGGGGGGAAGAGAAGGTATGGAAATGTTAGGACAAAGACAGTCTTGCTTTTATTTCTTTTTAACTGCTGGGCAGCACTTAGCGAGCATTCAGTGGAGCAGATGGAAGACCCCTCCTTGGCCTCTCCTGGAGCAGCAGAAGGTGTGCTGGACCTGGAGTCGGGAGCCAGGCTCTGCTTCCAGCTCTGCTATGAACAGTCCCAGTGGTCCTGAGCAAATGTCTTGACTCACTAAACTTGGCCTTTCAATAAAATTAAAAGTTGGTTTCTAAGGTCTCTTCTAGCTCTAGCATCGCATTTAACAGGCCACCGATGGTTACTGCCTGGCGAGCCCTTAGTCCTGCTCTGAGGAAAGGGGTCCAGGAGGCTCTTTTGGTGAAGTTATTTTGGATAGTGTCCTGCCCAGGACCAGCTGGAATACAGAAGATGCCCAGACCAAATCCACACACTGGACCAAGTGAGGCTGCCACCAGGGAGGTGGTCCGTCCAAAAGGGACACTCCTTATTGATGGTGACCAGATCCTCGGGTCCTCCTGTGTCAGGAGTTGAATATGAGGGTCTCACAGAGAGCATGTCGGAGTGACCACAGGAAGACAGCGAGCTCTCAACAAGGACTGGCCACTGTTCCACTTCTCCAAGGCACTCCCATGGCCAGAGCTGGCAGCACCGGCACAAGGCACAGCTGTGCCACTGTTGAGATGCCTTCCAGGGCTCCGTACTTCCTCTCGTGGCCTTGTAGTCAACATCCATCACCTGAGGAGAGCCAGGCCTCCGTGTCTTGTCCTTGCAACCCTAAGCACCTTGAGCAATTATTCCATTCTATTCTATAAGCAGGTCATGATGGGTAAGGCCTGGGTCATAAATCACCTGACACCTTGAGTTCCGTTTGGTGCATGACTTGTTCCTAATCCAACACGCCGGATTAACTCCTTGTGGGTCAACAGAGCAAACGTTCCTTCAACTTCAGGAGCCCTGAATAGTTTATCACTAACTAGTAAGGCGATATTGCCAAAGGTGCTCGACCTCTGTCTCTGTCTCCTCAGCATCTGATGGGGACAATATTATTCAATCCACCCACCTCCTAGGGCTGTTGTAGAAAGAAATCAAATGTGATCAAGTATGTGAACCTACTTAGGCATAAACAACTGTGAGATAAATACTTGTCCTTAATACCCAAACAGTGAAGGGCGTGGGACGGCAGGATGTGAACATTAAGAGCGCTGGCTCTGGAGTCAGACTTGATTGGGGTCAGATCATGGCTCTGGCACTTCCTGCACAGGTGACCTCAAACAAGTGACTTAGCCTCTCTGTGCCTCAGTTTCCTCATCTGTAAAATGGGGATGATAATAATAGCAACTGTTTTACAGGGTTGTTAATGAAGCTGATGCATGTCGAGTGTTTAGAACAGTGCCTAGCATAGAGTAAATGCTCAATAAGTGCTTATTATTATTAACAGCAACATGTTCACCTGGCCAGAAGCACATCGTGCGGGCTCCCACAGCCTTCCTGAGCACATGGGAATGAAGAAGCCCTTACTGGGGTCCCTGGGAAGGGAAGCTGGGTGGGTCCTCCTCCATCAGAGGCGGGGCCTGGCCCTCATTCCGCTGCACGTGCACTGTGGGGCCTCATCAGCCCCATCCTGCCCAAGAGCCTTAGTCTCCCCCAGAAGAGAAAGGCCACTGTAATGACCTGTTGCCCAATCATCTGGGTTGCTTCGTTTGCAGGGTCCCAGAAGAGCCCCTTACTCCACGACTTCCCAGGTGTGCCCCCGACTGTAGTGGGTGGAGCATGAGCACATACATGTCACGGAATTAGGACGAGAAACAACTCTTTTCCCTAAAGAGCTCCCCAGGAAAAGTACAGAGAATCGTCTTTACCCTAAACACCTTTAAAGAAGGGATTGCCCAGCTTTTCCTCTGCCTTTCATTTTCCTGGCTGGGGACAAAGAAACCCCCCACCTTGAGTTCAAAGTCAGGTGGACCTTTTAAAAAAGGAGTTTAATTTCCAAAACGCAGCCTGTTCTTCTCTGCAGAGCTCTTGACTGGGAGCAGCAGTCCTTGACCCCCTTGGTGGGCCGGGAGCAGGGAAGGCAGGCACCCAGCCTGAGTGACTTCACTCTGCTATTTCCAAGGGAGCAACGTGAGCAAATGAGCCCCAAACCCTGGGGGCCTGGCCCGAGCTGACCACTCCGGGGAGCAAAGGGCTGGGGGTCTCCCACACATCACTCAGTGTTTCTGCAGTGGTTCTAACGTAAACTGCCCAGAGACGACCATCCGGTGACCCTGAGAAGGGTCTCCTCTGGAGCAGAGAGGCTGGAGAGGAAGAGGGGCCCACTGCATTTTGAGTGGCTCTTGTGTGTCGGGTTAGCTGCTGGCTGGATTGCCACACTGGCCGCAGCGTCTGTCAGTGACAGTCTTCTTGTACAGCCAGATGACACCTTTGGCTCTGAGTCTGGATTTCCTAATCCCCAGATGTGAGCCGTGAACGGCACGCAGCAGTGACCAGTTCCTGGGATTTGCTCAGATGCCACGAAGGCCTTTGTCCTTGAATCAGGTCCCGAGCCAAACCGTGGCCTCTGCCGGCCTGGCTTCCACAGCCGCTTCATGCGTCAGTCCAGCAACGGAGCGGTGTGATCAGAGGGAAGCAGCAGCAGAGCTGCATTCTGGAGCTTCACCAAGGATGCCAACACACAATCCCAGCAAAGCTCTGGGTGAGAAAAGAAGGACTGAGAGTTGCTGCGTTGTGACCCAGCTGCACAGGCCCTGACCTCTGACTGTTGTCATCTTCCTCCAGGAGAGGATTACTCTCTTTACGTAAGTAAGGGGCGTAGGCGCTGAGGTTTTCTCTGTGGAGGTCAAAAACCTTTTGCTGATTTTACCTTTTCTAACCTCAAAAGTATTTTTTTAATTTCAATATTTTCTGAGGCAAAGTCTATGTGAGGTATGATATTATTATTATGAATCCCACCATACAGCTAAGCTAAGGCCCACGGAATCACAGGAGCGTAATTCATTCTCTCCTTCAGCAAATATTTGAACCAGCCTAAGACTAAAACAGTCTGCGAAGCGATGTGTAAGTTTCTCTCACTAAAGCACAGCCCGTAGTCACATGATTTGATGGTTCGGTGGTAGCGGTTAGAACCCGATTAAGACCTTTAGAGACCATAAATACAGAACCGACTAAGAAATCTCACCCTAAATAAAAACAGCACTAAATTGCATTTTTTTTTTTTTTTTGAGTGCAAAGGGTCAGAAACGAGGCTCTGATTTTCCCCACGATGAATATTTCACTAGCAAAACATCTCCATCCCTCCACCCTCCTCCCTCCACCAAATTTTTAATCTGGCCTAGAGGGGTGGGGGGAGGGAGGGGTCGCATTTGAGTGAAGTTATTGCCTAGAAAGTGAGAGATCATCTTCAGGAGAGAGAGGGAGAAAGAGACTTCTTTACACTGCAAAGTCGTCTGAAGTAGGCCATGGCATTTGCGAGCCCGCTCACTTGGGAGAGGGATGAGAATTCTCTGGAGGAGCTGAGCTTGAGGCTGTAATCTTGGAATGGGGAAGAGATGGCAGAGTCCAACTCAGGAAGTCTCGTGAAAGGGAACCGAGGCTGTTCCAGCCTCTGGGAGAGTGATATTGGAGTGCAATCAAAGGGTAGACATGCAGCCCAAGCAGAAAACTACCTTGAATCATCCAGGAAATTAAGGACAAAAGCAATAACTCAGTTTCCACAGAGAAGCGTGTGTTATGTTCTTGGAAAAACAAGGGGGGAAACATTGGCATTTAAGGTCAACTTTAGAAGATACTAGACTCAGAAGTCAGGGCTAGGGGAGTAGAGAAGAGCAGGAGACTAGAAAGGTTTGGAAATAACAGTAATATTTTTGGTTGGTATAAGCTGGGCCTTCTAACCTCCAAATCCCACAGGCTTAAACATACTGTCCCCTGAGATTTGTCCTCACTTGGTTGTGCACCAGGAGGCTGGATACATAGACGCCACGTGGGAGGGACATCGTGGGAGCCAAGAGGGGGAAGGCTGTGAATCCCAGGGTACCCGCTTTGGAAAAGCCATTTCTCCTCCACCTTGGATAGCTCTGGAAGAGCATGAACTACCACACAAGGAGCAATGAGACGCGTCCAGAGGCCTTCTATTTGCAAGTGCCCTGAGGCCAGGTTTTCACCCAGTACCCTTCTGTGTATGTTTATTTGTTGGTTTAATTTCTCTCTAAACGAGTTTCTTTAGCTGTCAAAGAAAACAGTGGTTCTGAAAGCAGGGGCCCTTGGACCAGCAGCAACAGCATCTCCTGGGAACTTGTTAGAACTACAGATGCTCTACCTGCCCCCCGACCTGGAGCAGCAGAAACTTTAGGGGTGGGGCCCGCAACCGGTTCCAGTGAGGCTGATGCCAGCTTGTTTGAGAATCACTCCTCAGCAGAATGCAGGCCTACTGGATAAAAGGGAGCTATAAAAGTCTTAAATAGGTCACCTTTTCACTACTTATCGATCTCTGTGTGGCTTTTGTATTTAAACTTTCAATGACACGTAGCTCCATGTTTCCAGGGTTATTATGTACATTGTTGAGTCAACTATTTTAACCTTGGGGGTGAACAGGAGGTACACAGGCCAAATTTGCAATTGGATCCACTGGATCTGCTTGGTTTTCTAGACTGGGGTAAGTGCAGCAAAGTAAACAAAGAGCTGTGGCTGCATTTGGCTCCCCCTGAGCTGTCTGGATTGGCCAGGCAGCTGAGAAGTGCCCTTAGGACCTGCACCAGCTGGTCCTTCCCTTTGGAAACCAGAGCTCAGAGGGCAGCACGTGACAGGCAGTAACAGCTGAGATCACTCACAGGGCTTCCCCAGTTCCTCTTCATTTTTTTTTTTTTTTTAACATCTTTATTGGGGTATAATTGCTTTACAATGGTGTGTTAGTTTCTGCTTTATAACAAAGTGAATCAGTCATACATAAACATATGTTCCCATATGTCTTCCCCTTTTCATTTTCAGGTTCATTTATCCTAGCATTCCTCAACACCCCACCCCCCAGGGGAAAATGGAATTTTATAGCCCTGGAGACTCAGTTCCACCCTCACCCTTTAGCCCCTCTCCACTCCCTCCCTCCAGCCACACGTTCAGTCTGGCTCTCTCTGTGTGGGTTCTGGGCCTGCCAGAACATTCCAAGACAGAGGCGATTTCTTCCTGCCTGGCTCACATTGTCAAGAAAGATAGGTGAGGCCAAAGACAGGTATCTGTCAGGGAGGCCAAGATGTGTGATCCCTGTAGCCTCTGGCACGGGGAGAGGAAGAGACGACAGGCTTTCGTGTGATGCCTGGAGCCAGCTAATCAGGAGGGCTGTTATGTAAGGAAAGCATGTGGGTTTGAGCGCAGCTATTCACCTGTGGCTAATTAGTGCCTGCCTGTCAGCTGTGCAAGCTCACCTAGCTGTCAAATGCAGACACAGACGCAGTTGAGAAGGATGGGTTCAGTTCAGCAAAAACATTTATTGAATCGTGTACTCTGTTAGGTGCTGGGGATACCGAAATAAATAAACCAGGGTCCATGCTCACAAGGAGCTCGTGGTCAAGAAGAGGGACACAGGCCAGTAAACAGTCATCCACGATCCACGTGAGACTAAAATGAAACTATCTCCCGCGGACAAAACATCCTGCAGAAGTGCTTTGAAAGTTGAGTCAGGCAGGCCTGGTGGTATTTTCCAGAAGGGTGTTCCAGGCAGAGAGAACAGCACGTACAAAAGCTAGGGAGCAGGGCTGAGGTACTCTAAGTCTGAAACAGTCAAATTAAGCTCAGGTTCAAATGCCAGGAGCAGAGTCAGGAAGGTGGCCTCCTTCTGACAGGACCAAAATCTGAGCAGGAGAACCAGAGAGAAGAGGCAGGGCACGCTGCTGCCAGGCAGACTCTGTGTGCAGAGTCTGATGTCCCCAGGCAGGAAACGTGGAGCTGGTCTGCACGAAGGAAGAGTGGGAGCTGGAGCCCAGGGACTTTTTTTTTTTTTTTTTTGCTGTTCGCGGGCCTCTCACTGCTGTGGCCTCTCCCGTTGCGGAGCACAGGCTCCGGACGCACAGGCTCAGCGGCCATGGCTCACGGGCCCAGCTGCTACGTAGCATGTGGGATCTTCCCGGACCGGGGCACGAACCCGTCCGTGTCCCCTGCACTGGCAGGCGGACTCTCAACCACTGCGCCACCAGGGAAGCCCCCCAGGGACATTTTAAAGCCCCTTATGTGTCTGGGAGGCTAAGAACCAGGATAAAAGGGAGAATCCAGGAGTGCAGAACCGAAATCTGTCCTTTTGTACACATGAGGAGGTTTTGTAAGAGCCCTGGGGGCAAAGAGGATACAAGAACAGAAATGTTTACAGAACAAAAAATTCTCTGGAGGTGTGTTCTGTTCTGTGTCTACCTATAAAGAGATTTTTCCCTCCAACGTGGGGCTCTGTCCTCAGCTCTCTCCCCAGTGTCACTCTGTGGGTTATCTCATGTGACCCAGGACTTCAGTTACCAAGGATAACCTCAGTCTCCAGGCCAGTTTCTCTCCTGGCAGACAACTGCTTACTAGACATATTCACCTTAACACTCGTGGACAAACTTAACGTTGTAATGTGTCCAAAAGTGAGTATCTCGTCACCATCCCTCTTCCCCCAAGCCCTCTCCAGCGGACGCTAGCTCAGGGTACGGGACTTCAATTCACCTTAATGCCTGACCCAGAAATCCCATGGGGCCTTTCTCTCCCCTCCTCTCTCTAATCAAATTATTTACTAAGTCATTCTTGAACCTATTCACCTTATATTAGTTGATAGTTTCCTATGGCTGCTGTAACAAATTACTACAAGCTTAGTGCCTTAATATAACACAAATTTGGGGCTTCCCTGGTGGCGCAGTGGTTGAGAGTCCGCCTGCCGATGCAGGGGACATGGGTTCGTGCCCCGGTCCGGGAAGATCCCACATGCCGCGGAGCAGCTGGGCCCGCGAGCCATGGCCGCTGAGCCTGCGCATCCGGAGCCTGTGCTCTGCAACGGGAGAGGCCACAACAGTGAGAGGCCCGCGTACCGCAAAAAAATAACACAAATTTATTATCTTGCAGTTCTGGAGGTTAGAAGTCCGAAAATGGGTTTCACTGAGCTAAAATTAATGTGTCAGCAGGGCTGTGTTCCTTCTAGAGGCTTTAGGGGGGAGTCAATTCCCTTGATATTTCCCAGTTGCCTGCATTCCTTGGCTCTTCGCCCCTTTTTCATCCTGGAAGCCAGCAGCACAGCATCTTCAACTCTCTCTGACTTTGACCACATGCTTTCTTCTACCTTTTTATGATTCTTTTGATTACCCTGGGCCCACCAAGATGATCCAGGATAATCTTCCCATCTCAAAATCCTGAATGTAATCACATCTGCAAAGTTCCTTTTGCCTTGTAAGGTGACACAGGTTCTGGGCATTAGGAAATGGACCTCTATGGGCCGTTACTCTGCCTACCACACACCTCTTCCTTTCCCAACAGCACTGCACCAGCATCTCTCATCTGGCCCCAGTGGGTACCAGCATCCTGCTCTTATCCATCCCAGCCCTTATCTCATCCTTTCATAACTGCCTGTTCGCAGGCCTATCTTCTCCTCTGAGCTTTACCTGCCTTGAGGACAAGATCAGTATCTTGTTCCATGTTGTCGCCCAGGTACCTCATAAGGCTCAATTAACATTTTCTGAATAGGATTTTTAAAAATAAAATAATGGGAATTCCCTGGTGGTCCAGTGGTTAGGACTCCACACTTTCACTGCCAAGGGCACGGGTTCGATCCCTGGTAGAGGAACTAAGATCCCACAAGCAGCACAGTGCGGCCAAAAATAAAATTTAAAAATTAAAAATAATAAAATAACTCTCCCTCTGATTGAAAACTCTTTGAGCCTCAGACCTGCTCTGGTTTGCTTTCTTAGTGCTTACTACCTATTGTGGACAAAGGCAGCAGAGGGACACTTTCCTAGTGGAAGGGAGGGGCCCATGCGCAGCTCAGGGCTTGTCAGTCCCAGGTCAGGAAGGCAACTGGGGACAAGGCCCTGGCAGAGAGGTCTGGGAGGTTTTCCAAAGCTGGCATCCAGAAGAGAGGTTCCCCTCTCAGGTCACATCGGTGAGGCTGGACACTGTTGTCTGTAATTTCATCACTGGCCGGAGCCAGATTCCTGAGACATAATAGGAATTCCAGGACAGCACACAAGAGGCGGCAGCTGGACTGTCAGCCTCAGGCTAAAGGAAGGCGGAGCCAGCGAGGTAGCTCCCCAGCCCTCACACTCCTGCCCCACGAAAGCCCCCTCCTCACCCCTCTCCCCTCCCTTGTACTTCTGAATGCCAGGCCCACTCAAGGCAGACATTTGAGAGAGTACCTCCAAACTTCTAGCAACTTCAACAGCTGCTGGGACTGATGAGAAAAAACTTTGTTAACAAATGACACTTTTCCGTCTGCTTTTAATAGATGAAAGATTTACAAAATCATAATTAGTCTCCTTCAGCAGTTAGTGTGGCCGAGACAAATCACATCAAAAGTACTTGTCAACTTACTTCCTGTAGACTAGGGGATAAACAAGTCTCTCGCCCTCTCTTTTTTTTTAACTTTTCAAAGGAAGTAAAGTATACATTATTAGGACTTTTCACAGCCGAAAGTCAGTTTTTCACTTCCATTCCATGTGGAAATTTTTGCTGTATGATATTCCATAACATACCTGTTTCATAACGTATTCATCCATTTTTCTCTTGCTGGACATTTAGATTGTTCTAGGTTCTTCTCTTTCAAATAATTCTGCAATGTATTCTTCTGTGTGTCTCCTTATGCACACGTGGGGAAGTCTCTAAAGATGGGTAAGTACTTCCTCGTCTTTTATAAATTTATCTATTCATTTATTTATTTATTTATTTGGCTGCTTTGAGTTTTCATTGCTATGCCCTGGCTTTCTCTAGTTGCAGCGAGTGGGGGCTACTCTTCGTTGCGGTGCACGGGCTTCTCATTGCGGTGGCTTCTCTTGTTGTGGAGCACGGGCTCTAGAGCACACACAAAGTAGCTGTGGTGCACCGGTTTAGTTGTTCTGCAGCATGTGGGACCAGGGATCGAACCCATGTCCCCTGCATTGGCAGGCGGATTCTTAACCACTGCGCCACTAGAGAAGTCCCCTCATCTTTACTAAATGAGTAATTCACCCTCCCACCAACAGCACACATGTTCCTGTTGCCCCACATCTTACCCAATACTTCAGCAAATGTTTTGCGGTTTTTTTGTTTGTTCTGGGTTTTTTGGGGTTTTTTTGTTGTTGTTCTTTTCGGTTTTTACCAATCTTATGGGTATGAAATGGTATCTGGTTTCCTGTAATTTACATTTCCCCGACTACTAGTGAGATCAGCCATCTTTTCGTGTATTCATTGGCTTCTTAGATTTCTTCTGTGGCTTGCCTGTTTGTATCTTTTGCCTAATTTTCTATTGAGTTATTCATCTCATCAATCTGTAGTTTGTTTCTTTTTACATATACATTCTGGATACTAGTCCTCTCTTATTTATAAGCTATGTCTGTTCAGGTCCTCCAAGAAGCAGACACCAAGAGGAAATTGGAAGTACAAGACAATTATTGGAGGTCAATGCTTCTGAAGGGTAATGGGAAAAGGAACAGGAGTGGTTGGGAAGAATCTTCAGACGCCAATGCAGCTCTTGATACCTGTGATGGGAGCAAAGAGAGGAGGATTGAGTAGGAAGGGCCTTCTTCTGTAGGCAGTTCTGAAAGGTCTCAGCCAGGCTAATGGGGAGCCCCAGAAGAAAGTATGCCTTTTAAAGGAGACCAACACTGGGCAGGAATGGCTCAACTTAGGTTCTCCCACCATGCTCAGTCACTGGCAGGGACCGGGCCAGGGAGAGCATGGCCTTGGCTTGAACACTGGTGGATCTTAAAGGCATGGCATCTACTGGCTGTCAGCCAATCACACACCTGGCAGGTGTTTCTCTCATGAAGGAAGACCAAGCAGTACACCCCTTATGGCTGCCCCACTGCCAACTTCTTCTCTCAGTTTGTCTTTGTCTATTTTTTATTTTTCCCATATGGCCTCTTCTTTTTTTTTAATTTTCTTTATTTTTTTATACAGCAGGTTCTTATTAGTTATCTATTTTATACATATTAGTGTATATATGTCAATCCCAATCGCCCAATTCATCCCACCACCACCCACCCCCCGGCCACTTCCCCCCACTTGGTGTCCATACGTTTGTTCTCTACATCTGTGTCTCTTATTTCTGCCCTGCAAACCGGTTCATCTGTACCATTTTTCTAGCTTCCACATATATGCGTTAATATACGATATTTATTTTTCTCTTTCTGACTTATTTCACTCTGTATGACAGTCTCTAGATCCATCCAAGTCTCTACAAATGACCCAATTTCATTCCTTTTTATGGCTGAGTAATATTCCATTGTATACATGTACCATATCTTCTTTATCCATTCATCTGTCGATGGGCATTTAGACTGCTTCCATGACCTGGCTATTGTAAATAGTGCTGCAATGAACATTGGGGTGCGTGTGTCTTTTTTTTTTTTTACTGTTTCATGATTTATTCCAAAGAATAACATCTGTTTTCTCATTTCAAATATTGGGGGTTTAATATTAAAGAAAAGAAAACAAAAGCAAAATGGAGATACATGTCCCTTTGCTGACTACATCCAGAATTGCAGCTCTAAAAATCTCCAAAGGGGATTCAGCCAGAGGGCTGGGAGGGAGGAAGGGACCTGGGCTTGATGGGACCAGACAGAGCCTTGTGGAAGTTTCCACCCACTGGCAGAAGTCCCCTGTATCCATCACTTTTTGGCATCTGTAAGCATGTGTCTTTTTGAATTATGGTTTTCTCTGGGTATATGCCCAGTAGTGGGATTGCTGGGTCATATGGTAATTCTATTTTTAGTTTTTTATTTTATTTATTTATTTATTTATTTTTTGCAGTACGCGGGCCTCTCACTGTTGTGGCCTCTCCCGTTGCGAAGCACAGGCTCCAGACGCACAGGTTCAGCGGCCATGGCTCACGGGCCCAGCCGCTCCATGGCATGTGGGATCTTCCCGGACCGGGGCACGAACCCGCGTCCCCTGCATTGGCAGGCGGACTCTCAACCACTGCGCCACCAGGGAAGCCTATTTTTAGTTTTTTAAAGGAACCTCCATACTGTTCTCCATAGTGGCTGTATCAATTTACATTCCCACCAACAGTGCAAGAGGGTTCCCTTTTCTCCACACCCTCTCCAGCATTTGTTGTTTGTAGATTTTCTGATGATGCCCATTCTAACTGGTGTGAGGTGATACCTCACTGTAGTTTTGATTTGCATTTCTCTAATTATTAGTGATGTTGAGCAGCTTTTCATGTGCTTCTTGGCCATCTGTATGTCTTCTTTGGAGAAATGTCTATTTAGGTCTTCTGCCCATTTTTTGATTCGGTTGTTTGTTTTTTTAATATTGAGCTGCATGAGCTGTTTATATATTTTGGAGATTAATCCTTTGTCCGTTGATTCGTTTGCAAATATTTTCTCCCACTCTGAGGGCTGTCTTTTCGTCTTGTTTGTAGTTTCCTTTGCTTTGCAAAAGCTTTTAAGTTTCATTAGGTCCCATTTATTTAATTTTGTTTTTATTTCCATTACTCTAGGAAGTGGATCACAAAAGATCTTGCTGTGATTTATGTCAAAGAGTGTTCTTCCTATGTTTTCCTCTAAGAGTTTTATAGTGTCCGGTCTTACATTTAGGTCTATAATCCATTTTGAGTTTATTTTTTGTGTATGGTGTTAGAGAGTGTTCTCATTTCATTCTTTTACATGTAGCTGTCCAGTTTTCCCAGCACCATTTATTGAAGAGACTGCCTTTTCTCCATTGTATATGCTTGCCTCTTTTGTCATAGATTAGTTGACCATAAGTGTGTGGGTTTATCTCTGGGCTTTCTATCCTGTTCCATCGATCTATATTTCTGTTTTTGTGCCAGTACCATATTGTCTTGATTACTGTAGCTTTGTAATATAGTCTGAAGTCAGGGAGTCTGATTGCTCCAGCTCCAGTTTTTTCCCTCAAGACTGCTTTGGCTATTCGGGGTCTTTTGTGTCTCCATACAAATTTAAGATTTTTTGTTCTACTTCTGTAAAAAATGCCAATGGTAACTTGATAGGGATTGCATTGAATCTGTAGATTGTTTTGGGTAGTACAGTCATTTTCACAATATTGATTCTTCCAATCCAAGAACATGGTATATCTCTCCATCTGCTTGTCTCATCTTTGATTTCTTTCATCAGTGTCTTATAGTTTTCTGAGTACAGGTCTTTTACCTCCTTAGGTAGGTTTATTCCTAGGTATTTTATTCTTTTTGTTGCAATGGTGAATGGGATTGTTTCCTTAATTTCTCTTTCTGATCTTTCATTGTTAGTGTATAGGAATGCAAGAGATTTCTGTGCATTAATTTTGTATCCTGCTACTTTACCAAAATCATTGATTAGCTCTGGTAGTTTTCTGGTGGCATCTTTAGGATTCTCTATGTAGAGTATCATGTTATCTGCAAACAGTGACAGTTTTACTTCTTCTTTTCCGGTATGTATTTCTTTTTCTTCTCTGATTGCCGTGGCTAGGACTTCCAAAACTATGCTGAATAATACTGGCAAGAGTGGACATCCTTGTCTTGTTCCTGATCTTAGAGGAAATGCTTTCAGTTTTTCACCATTGAGAATGATGTTTGCTGGGCGTTTGTCATAGATGGCCTTTATTATGTTGAGGTAGGTTCCCTCTATGCCCACTTTCTGGAGAGTTTTTATCATAAATGGGTGTTGAATTTTGTCAAAAGCTTTTTCTGAATCTATTGAGATGATCATATGGGTTTTCTTCTTCAATTTGTTAATATGGTGTATCACCTTGATTGATTTGTGTATACTGAAGACTCCTTGCATCCCTGGAATAAATCCCACTTGATCATAGTGTATGATCCTTTTAATGTGTTGTTGGATTCTGTTTGCTAGTATTTTGTTGAGGATTTTTGCATCTATATTCATCAGTGATATTGGTCTGTAATTTTCTTTTTTTGTAGTATTTTTGTCTGGTTTTGGTATCAGGGTGATGGTGGCCTCATAGAATGAGTTTGGGGGTGTTCCTTCCTCGCAATTTTTTGGACGAATTTGAGAACGATGGGTGTTAGCTCTTGTATAAATGTGTGATAGAATTCACCTGTGAAGCCATCTGGTCCTGGACTTTGTCTGTCGGAAGATTTTTAATCACAGTTTCAATTTAATTACTTGTGATTGGTCTGTTCATATTTTCTATTTCTTCCTGGTTCAGTCTTGGAAAGTTGTACCTTTCTAAGAATTTGTCCATTTCTTCCAGGTTGTCCATTTTATTGGCATGGAGTTGCTTGTAGTAGTCTCTTATGATGTTTTGTATTTCTGCGGTATCCGTTGTTACTTCTCCCTTTTCATTTCTAATTTTATTGATTTGAGTCCTCTCCCTCTTTTCCTTGATGAGTCTGGCTAAAGTTTTATCAATTTTGTTTATCTTCTCAAAGAACCAGCTTTTAGTTTTGCTGACCTTTGCTATTGTTTTCTTTGTTTCTATTCCATTTATTTCTGCTCTGATCTTTATGATTACGTTCCGTCTACTAACTTTGCATTTTGTTTGTTCTCCTTTCTCTAGTTCCTTTAAGTGTGAGGTTAGATGATTTATTTGAGATTTTTCTTGTTTCTTGAGATAGGATTGTATTGTTATAAACTTCCCTCTTAGAACTGATTTTGCTGCATCCCATAGGTTTTGGATCATCGTGTTTTCATTGTCATTTGTCTCTAGGTATTTTTTGACTTCCTCTTTGATTTCTTCAGTGATCTCTTGGTTATTTAGTAACGTATTATTTAGCCTCCATGTGTTTGTGTTTTTTACGTTTTTTTCCCTCTAACTGACTTCTAATCTCATAGCGCTGTGGTCGGAAAAGATGCTTGATATGATTTCAATTTTCTTAAATTTACCGAGGCTTGATTTCTGACCCAAGATGTGATCTTTCCTGGAGAATGTTCCATGTGCACTTGAGAAGAAAGTGTAATCTGCTATTTTCGGATGGATTGTCCTATAAATATCAATTTAATCTATCTTTTCTATTGTGTCATTTAAAGCTTGTGTTTCCTTATTAATTTTCTGTCTGGATGATCTGTCCATTGGTGTAAGTGAGGTGTTAAAGTCCCCCACTGTTTTTGTGTTACTGTCGATTTCCTCTTTTATAGCTGTTAGCAGTTGCCTTATATATTGAGGTGCTCCTATGTTGGGTGCATGTATATTTATAATTGTTATATCTTGTTCTTGGATTGATCCCTTGATCATTATGTAGTGTCCTTCCTTGTCTCTTACATCATTCTTTATTTTAAAGTCTATTTTATCTGATATGAGTATTGCTGCTTCAGCTTTCTTTTGATTTCCAGTTCCATGGAATATCTTTTTCTATCTCCTCACTTTCAGTCTGTATGTGTCCCTAGGTCTGAAGTGGGTCTCTTGTAGACAGCATATATACGGGTCTTGTTTTTGTATCCATTCAGCGAGCCTGTGTGTTTTGGCTGGAGCATTTAATCCATTCATGTTTAAGGTAATTATCGATATGTATGTTCCTATTACCATTTTCTTAATTGTTATGGGTTTGTTTTTGTAGGTCTTTTTCTTCTCTTCTGTTTCCCACTTAGAGAAGTTCCTTTAGCATTTGTTGTAGAGCTGGTTTGGTGGTGCTGAATTCTCCTAGCTTTTGCTTTTGTCTGTAAAGCTTTTGATTTCTCCCTCGAACCTGAATGAGATTCTTGCTGGGTAGAGTATTCTTGGTTGTAGGTTCTTCCCTTTCATCATTTTAAATATATCATGCCACTCTCTTCTGGTTTATAGAGTTTCTGCTGAGAAATCAACTGTTAACCTTATGGGAGTTCCCTTGTATGTTATTTGTCATTTTTCCCTTGTTGCTTTCAATAATTTTTCTTTGTCTTTAATTTTTGTCAATTTGATTACTATGTGTCTCGGCGTGTTTTTCCTTGGGTTTATCCTGTATGGGACTCTCTGCGCTTCCTGGACTTGGGTGGCTATTTCCTTTTGCATGTTAGGGAAGTTTTCGACTATAATTTCTTCAAATATTTTCTCAGGTCCTTTCTCTCTTCTACTTCTGGGACCCCTATAATGCGAATGTTGTTGCGTTTAATGTTGTCCCAGAGGTCTCTTAGGCTGTCTTCATTTTTTTCATTCCTTTTTCTTTATTCTGTTCCACGGCAGTGAATTCCACCATTCTGTCTTCCAGGTCACTTATCTGTTCTTCTGCCTCGGTTATTCTGCTATTGATTCCTTCTAGTGTATTTTTCATTTCAGTTATTGTATTGTTCATCTCTATTTGTTTGTTCTTTAATTCTTCTTGTTTGTTCTTTAATTCTTCTATGTCTTTGTTTAACATTTCTTGCATCTTCTTGATCTTTGCCTCCATTCTTTTTCCAAGGTCCTGGATCATCTTCACTATCATTATTCTGAATTCTTTTTCTGGAAGGTTGCCTATCTCCACTTCATTTAGTTGTTTTTCTGGGGTTTTATCTTGTTCCTTCATCTCGTACAAAGTCCTCTGCCTTTTCATTCTGTCTATCTTTCTGTGAATGTGGTTTTCCTTCCAAAGGCTGCAGAATTGTAGCTCTTCTTGCTTCTGTTGTCTGCCCTCTGGTGGATGAGGCTATCTAAGAGGATTGTGCTAGCTTCCTGATGGGAGGGACTGGGGTGGGTAGAGCTGGGTGTTGCTCTGGTGGGAAGAGCTCAGTAAAACTTTAATCCACTTGTCTGCTGATGGGTGGGGCTGGGTTCCCTCCCTGTTGCCTCTCACTGTTGTGGTCTCTCCCGTTGCAGAACACAGCCTCCGGACGTGCAGGCTCAGCGGCCATGGCTCACGGGCCTAGTCACTCTGTGGCATGTGGGATCTTCCTGGACCAGGGCACGAACCCGCATCCCCTGCATCAGCAGGTGGACTCTCAACATCTGCACCACCAGGGAAGCCCCGTATGGCCTCTTTTGATGAAAAGGAACTTTACATTTTAATGAATCTTCATATCATGAACATACCTTATCTATCTATCAAAGAATACCTAAATCAGTGAAGTTTTATAATTTTCTTCATAAAGATATGCATATATTTCATTAGATTTATTTCTGGTCCCTCATAGCTTTTGTTTCTCTTATAAATGTAAGCTTTAAAAGTTTTTGTTTCCTAACTGTGACATAAAAATGCAAATTGATTTTTGTATAATGAGCTTCTACGTAGCAACTTTGATGCCTTCTTTTAGAAATTGAGGCTCTTTTTCACACATCTCTAGAAAATCTGGATCCTTCTGTACCCGAGGAAAATCCATCAGCAGGGTACCCAAGCAGTCCAAGTAGGAGGAAAGGCCATTTGCTGAGTCCCCTGGCTAAACAGCAATGCCCCCTTCTGGAGACCTGCCAGCAAGACAGAATTCTCCAGAGATAGCTGCTGTGCTTGTTTAGATCCAACAAGGATCTGGACAGAGTGGCCTAGCTTGAGGTCAGCATCACTGTTACAGAACAGAATGATCCCCAGGCAAAAGGCCCAGCACCAACTGGGTTAGACAGGGGGCTGTGTGGGTGACCTGATTAGAGGATGGCGTTTCTTGATTCGCCACATCCAGTCTGTCCTTCCACTCTCCCTACTTGGAAAGGCCTTGGGGACATCAGAAAGCAGGCCAGGAGGAGGAGGCAGCACTGCGTCAAGAAAGGGAGTTAGAGTGAAGCCTGCCCCTGCCGACCCTTCACCGCCACTCAGCTCCCACGATGTTCCCCAGCTAGGTTCCTCGTGAAGTGTCCGCTTGGCCTGACTGCTGGAGGTCAGTTGGGCAGCTTCGAGAGATTTGTATGAGGCCAGGAAGATGTGTTCTATGGACCTTTGGCTTTGGGGTCATCCTAAGTAGATACTGGAGAAAGAGAGAGAGAGGATGAAGAAGTGATGCCCATTTGGTAGACACAGGCCTCTCACCAGCTCTCAGCTGTCTCCATGAAACAGTCCTGAGGCAACGCGTCTTCCAGAGGTCCCACTGTCTCTTCTCTCATTTCTCCATGGCCTGCTTGGGTGTATAGAGTCCTGATGACTTAATGCAAAGGCCAAGGTTTTAGTTCCACATCCATCTGCAACCAAAGCGTGAGCCAGTAGGACACAGTGAACAATGAATGTGCGGAGTCAGACAAACCTGAGTTCCAATCCCCGAGGGATCCCAGGTATGCCACAGTCAACTCTTCTGAGCTCTGGTTTCTCCCTCTGTTTAAGGGAGAAGAAAGTACCTTCCTTGTAGCGTTGTTGGGATAATTAAATTGAATTACAAACACCACTGCAGAGCAGATGCCTGATAAAGCTGTTTGCTTCCTTGCAAGGTTTGTGGGGAAATCGCTGAATCACTTCTCCAGTTTAAGGGGGTGTCGGGTACTTGCCAATCTCACCTCTCCTCCAAGGAACCAAGAAACATGAGTTCTGCTGAAATGAGCATTTCAGCTTTATGACAACCCCGTGAGGTAGACAGAGAAGGTATTATGGCCACGCTGCAAATGAAGAAACCGAGGTTCAGAGAAGCAATGTGACTCCCGAAATCAAAGGCAGGACATGGCAGGGTAGAGATAAGAAGCCAAGTCCTTCCTGGAGCCTTTGCTGCCTGGGCCCCACCCGGTCACCTCCCTTCCCCTGTCCTGGCGACCCACTCCCAGACCTCAGGTAACCCCATGGTTTTTGGCTCCAGGGCATCTTTTTCAGATGACAAGTTAAGTATTTCAACTGCCAGGAGCAACAGTTCATGGACTCACAGGACCCTTCCAGTCTCTGGTGTTTTCCTGTGAACAAGAATGGACTGAAAGGCTGTTGTTTTCCTTGCTCCTGCATTTCGTAAGAACTGCTATTCTGTGTAACGCCCATAAGCTGGAAAGTGCAATCAGGTAAAGGTAGAGGGGAAAGAAAGGTTAATGGGAAGAAACAAGGGGCAAGAGAGGCTATTTATAGGAATCAGCAAATCATTATTTACACAAAAAATGATTGTTCTTATTATATATTGCCTTTATTATAATGATCTATGCATTTGTAAGGCTTCCTCCATTTGTAAGGTTCTGGAGGAGAAAGTGTGTGTGTCTGTGTGTGTGTGTGTATGTACGTGCACTCAGGCCTGTCAGTCTGTCTGTGGCTGTATTTAATCTTCTGCAGCACCTGACCTGGTATCTAACACATAAACAACAAACCTATAGAAGGAAGGAATGGGTAGCCCATCTTCCCAGAAACGCCTTCTCCTCTGGCTTTTGGTTATGCCTGACATTCGCATCATGAGGGTCTCCACCTCTTGGTGACTGTTCCCTTTTACTAGGTTAAGTACTAACTAGGTCTTACTCACTGTCTACAGAGCAGAGCAGAATACCATGGGAAGGGCCCTCTGATGAATTAAATGGGGGAAAAGCTGACCCATGGAATGTGGTCTTTCGTGTGATGGGCACTTGCTCCTGGGACGTGGAGCATGTCTCTGGCCTTTGTAGGAGGATAAGGAATTGCTCCACAAGGAGGATCCCTGAGAAGGCAAGTGTGCTCACACTATCATCTATCAGGACCAGTTTGATTTGGGTCTGCTCCGCATTGCAGCCTGGGCCACCAGGCAGAGCAAAACTAAAGGGCTGCTGTACGGGTCAGGCTGATGACCCTGGTCTCATTCCTTTAGTCTCCATCAAAATCGGGCTGGACTACTAAGGACCTCTGTGGAGCCCGAAACAGACCAGCCAAGAGGCTACTGATGTATTTTTTTTCTCATTTGTTTCTTTCCTTTATCATCTGATCATTGGTTTATTCAGTCTCTCATTCACTAACATATTTATCTTTGCCTTGTTACAAAATGGATTTAAGGTGAAACCAATTTTTCCAAAAGATGACATTTTTAAGTTAATTCACGTCTATCATCAATGGCATTCAATAATTTAATTCAACAAATAATTATTAAATGCCAACTCTAATAGCAGTGAGACAATATCAGTGAAAAGATGAAGACTGGCCGCACCCAAATGTACCTTCTAGTCTAGGTTCAGCGGTGGACAGGTAAACAGACAATTACAAGACAACTGCATCTCAACTCTTTTATAATTCCAATGATCATGGCTAAACAGTCTCTCTTACTATCAGTCAGTCCCAACTATCACAAAAATTAGTGTTCCTAGCGGTTTATATTTTATGTACTCTAATGACATCTCACTAGTTGTCATATCATTCCTCAGCAACCAAAAATTGCTCCCCAGATTAAGGCTGATGCAGCAGCAGCCCCCTGTCCCCCACCTCCAGCCTTTGCTGCCTAACAGCCTACGGGTCCTACCCAGGCAGGGGCCGTTGTGATGGAGTTCTCTCCTTATAAATAGAAGAACTTACAAAGAAAATATCAACGAGAATGAACGTTAAAGCAATGAATGTTAAAGACAATTTTAAATGCAACTTGCAAACTACAAGTAAGCATGGGGAAGCAGCTACATTTGCAGAGGCTCCATTCACGGTCTAGTTCTATTTAGCTCAGATGAAGAAACGGCAGCTTGGGCTTCCCTGGTGGCACAGTGGTTGAGAATCCACCTGCCAATGCAGGGGACACGGGCTCGATCCCTGGTCCGGGAAGATCCCACATGCCACGGAGCAACTAAGCCCGTGCGCCACAACTACTGAGCCCGCGCACCTAGAGGCCGTGCACCGCAGCAAGAGAAGCCACCGCAATGAGAAGCCCGCATGCAGCAACGAAGACCCAACACAGCCAAAAATAAATAAATAAAATAACTAAATTTATTTTTAAAAAAGAAGAAGAAAAGAAAAGAAATGGCAGCTTGACCACTGGCTCCAGGTCACCCCACAAGTAAGTGAAAAACCAAGACCAAGGAGCCAGTCTTCACCTCCCCAGTCAGAGATTCAGGGTCATGGCCAGTATGTGTACCTTGAGCTTTACCCTTTTTCTGAATGTGTTTTAAGTTATTCTCTCATTTTATCTCCTCAAGATGTCACATTTGGCAAATGGAGGGAAATCAGGCCAAAGAAAGATAGATGACTTCCCTGTGGTCATTCACATTATTGTCTGGGTTGTAATGGACCCAAGTTTCCCAGCACCTGGTTTTAACAGTGAATAGAGCACTTGCTGTACCTTTTGAGAACAGAGGTACGTAAGGAGCCTGGTACTTTATGAGAAAGCCCTGGAATGCCAAGAGTTACTATCATTACACATTTTAGCTTGAAGTGAAGCAAAGTCTCTGGTCTGGGCTGAGGGCCAAGCTACTCTTTAATGCAATGGAATGATCTAGCACAGTAGTTCTCACAGTGTGGTTCCGGGACCTCCAACATCAGCGTCACCTGGGGATTTATTAGAAGTGCAACCTCACCGGAAACCAACTGGGTCAGACACTCTAGGAAAGGAGCCCACGGTCTATGTTTTAACAAGCCTTTGGGGGGATTCTGATGCGTGCTCAAGTTTGAAGACATCTGCTCTAGAGCAGTGTTCTCCAATTTTGGTCCTGGGACCACTGGCTTCAGGATCTCCAAAGGGAGCTTCTAGAATAGGTGCAAGAAAATGAGAGAACCAACCAAGGTTTACTCCTTCAGTCCAGCATTTCCCAAAGAGTCTAATCTTAAGTATTACTGGGGACCTCATAAAAAGGCCAATGTCCTGACCCCTGTCCCAGGGGATTCAGAATCAGAGTGGGAGGGAAGAGTCAAAACAGCGGGGCTCATATTCAGATGTCCCTTGTGGGGTGTGGCCCACTCATCCAACCCCACTTGAGAATTACTGCTCTGGGCTCCAGCAACCACTGGTTTACTCATAATACCCACCTCAGCCCAAGACCGTCAACATCTAAGACAGACCTGACACTGGTTCTCCATTCAGAAAATAAATACTATTCAAAACCTTTGGGTTTTTTAGCCTGAGAAAGTACAAAAAAATTTAAATGCAAATTTCTGTCTCTGATCATTTTTTTGGGTTAATTATGGATGGATCAGGCAAAGAGCAGCCCATAGAGACCCCTGAAAACAAAGCATTCAGTCAGGATGGAGAAAAGACTGTCAACAAACTAAGAAAGAAGAGGGAGACTAAGTGGGAGAGAGGGGGCAAGAAGACAATGGGGGAGGGGCAGAGAAGCTGAGATTTCATGAAAAACGAATAAAGGATGATTCTGGTCCATTAAACTCATGGAAGGGAGCCCTGGTTGGTGGTTAAACATGTGGCTGTGTTTTGAGGTTGTTTAGTTTAAACACCAGTTCTTTTTCTTTCTAACCAGCAGTTGACTCAACCTTTTTGAGCCTCAGTTTCCCAGTCTATAAATAGACTAATAACAGTGCCTCTCTTGAAGGGTTATAAGAAGCAAATGCAATGAGGTAGTTGGTATTTACCAGGCTTCATCAGCTGGTATGGCCACACTGATAGCAAGAAGCACTGAGCCAGTGTGAACCATTATGATTCTGACACCTCTTTTGGAGAAATCTTTTCCAATCTAAAATCTAATTTATCACGTGTTAGTCAAGAGAAAGGCTGTACCCTTGTAGACCATCCCTGTGATAAGTCCTGTTCTTGATTTACTTTAAAACCAGACCACACAGCAATAAAAGATGTTTATCCGGCTCTTCTTTCCCACTGATGAATGAGGAGAGGCCGATCAGACAAGGAGCCTACTCCTGGGACGGTGGGGCCCAGCAGCCCTCAGGACACAGTGGGTGTCTGAGCCTCCCATTTTGCTCAGTTTAATCCGAGGTGCACCTTCTGTTTGCAGCTCAGCTGGGCTAAGCAGGTACTTCTCTTGCTGTTCTTAAGACTGAGTCCCTCTTCCTCACCTCAACTCACTACTCCAGACAAAACAAGGCAACTTGATTAGAAAAGAGACAAGGTTGACAAGAATTGTATTTTCTCTGGGAGATTTCCTGCAAAGGGGTGGGCTGGTGCTCCGAGCTACAGGAGGTTAACAGACTACTGTCTGGTTAATGGGTTACTCTCCACCCGTGGTTCTCAGACTTGAGTGTGCATCACAGTGCCCTGGAGGGCTCGTTCTAACACTGATGGCTGCACCCCACCCCCAGACTTTCTAATTTCGGAGTACTAGGGTGGGGCCTGAGAATTTGTCTTTCTAACAAATTCCCAGGAGATGGTGGTGATGCTGCCAGCTCCTAGACCATACTCTGAAGACCACTACTCTACATTTCGAAGAAAGAAACTACAACTTATCAGAAAATATACACTATCATCGAAAAGTCAAATGAAAGGATACTCTTCCTCAGTGGCTAATTATAATGCGGGCTGGAGGGAAGCATAAAATAATATCACTAAATAGGCATCAGATTATCTTTGTATGTCGTACTTAATTATAGCACTGGTCCCAATCACCAAGCACAGTATTCAGCTGATTGCTTACGAGGACGATGGTTGTCTCATGATTTCGTTTTTAATTTATGAAGAACTTTAGTATCCAGTATCCTTTGAGATCGCTTGAATGACCCACTGGCCCAAAAGCGTCTCCCACTTTATGAAAAATTTCCAACATCAGAATCATTAAGTCCATGGTGTGCCTAGACCTATACAGGAGTACCTCCTGGTCTTCTCTCATTTGGCTTGGGAACGTTAATTAAATGAGTTGAACACTCTGGTACATTGATAGTGAGAAGCAATGAAGTTCTATGGGTAGGACCAGCCCCAGGGGACAATGAGATGGGAGGAGGGGGCAGCCTGAAGACTTGGCTATGAGGGCAGCTGCCCAAGGACAAAGGAGGAAGGCAGACACTGAAATAAGGTTACGAGGAGCTAGTGGGTACCTGCTTTTGGATACAGCCATCTTGATTATCAAAGGGGTTACAAGATACGAAGGAGAGGAGTAAAGGTGAGGGGAAAAACAGTTCCTGACTGCTCCAGAGGGAAATCAAAGGAACATTAATAACTTGGCTCCTGACCACTACGTGTGGCCTGTTTAATTCACAAGACCCAACTCTCCCTCGCGTACTGTCCCAGTTCTCATCCCAAACCCAGGGAGGCAATGCTTTCTGTACAGGCCATTCTACAGGGAGGCTGGGTCACTTAAATCTGGGAGGATGCGGTACAGGTCCACAGAGGGAGAAGACAGAGAGCACAACCTCAGACAGAAATATGTACCCTGACATCTGAGATGCCTTTTGCTAATTCCCTTGGAGACCGGTGTCAGGTAACTGAGGACAAGATTGTAAACACAGGCACCTCTGTCTGCTCCTGTACTGTGACCTGTGTCCAGGACACTCTCTCCCAGGGGTAGCCTCATCGGGCCTAGAAGCCAGTTCTTGGTATAGAAATTTTGCCTGGAAAGGAATATTTTCATTGTGCAGGCTCAAAAGAGGCTTCTGGGTGAGTTCAGTGCCTCAGTGGATGGCAATGCACTCAAAAGAGCGGGGGCTGATTAAAGTGTCGGAAAACAGGATGGATTAGGTTAGGGGACTCAAAACACAGAAGGCTGAGGGCTTTTGAACAGAGCAAAGAAACTACTTTTCGTAGCATCCTGCCCATGAGCTCTGCCTGTGTTGTTCAGTCTTTACCACAACCAGGCAAAGGTGCAGAAAGAGGCTCAGAGCCAAGTCACTGCCTGAGGTCACCCAGCTGGTAGTGACAGCCAGGGCTGCATCCGACTTGAGACCCACGCTCTGTTCATCCCATCATGTGGCCCTCTAAGGGGGAACACAGTAGAGTCTGTAAATAAGGGAATAAAAGGTGGTACTCAGGTATTCTCCATTTCTGCAACATAAGAGTGTTAGGTTACACATAAGTCGGATTGCTTAAAACTGAAATGGATTATCTCAGGAAGTTACAGAAATCCCTTTGGGAGTACTGCCCTGCCCTGAATGGGGAGAACGCGTGCTGAAGGGCACCCTTTGCAATCGAGGAGCAGCCCAGAGGAAGAGGCATGGGTGTAGGGTCTGGAAGAGGTTCCAGCGAGTCATAGGGGAGGGTGAGCCACAGAAGCCTCCCACCCCCACCAAACACACACACACACACACACACATGATCAAAAAGATTAGCTGAAAATGTGGGGCCTTTTTTCACACTAAGTCTCAAAGGAATGAGGCCGTGATGCAGGACAGGCGGCTGTTTTAGGCTGTTAGACTTGCCTGCGCCTCCTCCCTGACTGCATCCCCAACAGAAATGCCATCGCTTATTCTGACACTTGGAGGAGGAGGAGGAAGATTTGTGCCCAGAGTCCTTTTAAGCAGAAGCTGATCTGAGCCTGGGTGGTTGCCCTCTACAGGCCCTGCCAGGCAGCTGTCATGTGCTCATCCATGGAGGGTTGGCTAGGTCCTGGCACAGACCCAAGGGTCCGCACACCATGGGTGCCAGCCAAGAATGGAATAAGGAGGAGCAAAATCAAATGCAAACCTTGACAGTCCCTTTGCCCGTGGACATCTGCAAGCTTCAGCACCTGCGAGCAGCTCACCACCAGCAACGAGCTCCTTGCGGAGGGGTTCTGTGAGTAACTGGATCCTCTGAGAGGCTCCCAGTCCCTAGAGACTGAAGACAGCTCACCTCGTGTCAGGAGCAGAGAGCTGTGCCCCCATCACAGTGCACAGTGTCAGATGTTCAAGGCAGACCCTCTGACCAGTCCTGCCTTCCGGGTCCCCCGAATGCCCTTAAGAGCCCCCATTCACCTCTGCTCACAGTTTGGTCCTTGCCTCCATGTGTCTGTTTCCTCCCTGTCAGTCTAAATCCTATTCATCCTTCAAGAACTAACTGGAGGGACTTCCCTGGTGGCACAGTGGTTAAGAATCCGCCTGCCAGTGCAGGGGACATGGGTTCAAGCCCTGGTCTGGGAAGATCCCACATGCCACAGAGCAACTAAGCCCGTGCGCCACAACTACTGAGCCTGTGCTCTAGAGCCTGCGAGCCACAACTACTAAGCCCACGTGCCACAGCTACTGAAGCCCGCAGGCCTAGAGCCTGTGCTCCACAACAAGAGAAGCCACTGCAGTGAGAAGCCCACGCACCACAACGAAGAGTAGCCCCGGCTCACCGCAGCTAGAGAAAGCCCGCGCACAGCAACAAAGACCCAACGCAGCCAAAAATAAAATAAATAAATTTATATTAAAAAAAACTAACTGGAAGACACTTCCTCCTTGAAGCCTCCAGGACCACCCCTGCCTATGGAGATCTCTCCCTCCTGTGAATTCTTCATCCTCTGTTTATAACACTTATTCAACTTTTTCCATGGCCCCTACTCCCATCAAGGTGCACTGACTTGCCTTTTACATATGTCTGTCTAGATGATTAAGCTTTTTCTAAAATTTTCTCCAGCACATAGCGTGGTTCAGAGTGCACAGGAGACATGCAAATACTTGTTTGGCTGCCTAAGTATGAACTAAGTATGGACAAACTTCTTCCAAAAAAAATTTTTATTGGGCCTGCGTTATATCCTCTCAGAAATAAACATCCCAGACTTCTGAGGTGTATAACATAGAAAGATGTTCTTGCAAATACAGGAGAATAGAATATGGCCTATCTATTCATGTAGAGAAAAAATAGAAAATAGAGAATATTTACAATCCTACCATCCAGAATCAACCACTACATAAAAATATGTTTGGAACAATATATCCTAACACTTAAACAGTGGTTATATATATATATATTATATATAATATATATATAATAGCTCTTTTGAGATATAATTCACATACCATACAATTGGACACCCATAGGGAAAAAGATAAAATTGGATCCATTTCTCACACTAAACATCAGGATAATTCTAAATGGGTCAAAGCTCTAAATGTAAAAATGAAACCATACAAATAATAGAAAAAAATTGGGTGAAATATTTTATAACTTAAGAGAGGCGAAATCCAGAAGTAATAAGAGAAAAGATTAATAAATTTGGCTCCATGGCATTTTTTTAAGTCCTAAGTAAAATCAAAAGGCAAATGAAAACCTGGGAGAAATTACTGCAAATTATCAATATATCATAGACAAAGGGCTAATATCCTTAACAATTAAAGACTCTGAAGAAAAAGCCCAATAACTTGATTTTAAAAATGAGATATGGGGCTTCCCTGGTGGCGCAGTGATTGAGAGTCTGCCTGCCGATGCTGGGGACGCGGGTTCGTGCCGCGGAGCAGCTGGGCCCGTGGGCCATGGCCACTGGGCCTGCGCGTCCGGAGCCTGTGCTCCGCAGCGGGAGAGGCCACGGCAGTGAGAGGCCCGCGTGCCGCAAAAAAAAAAAAAAAAAAAGAGATATGAATAGGCATTTCACAGAAAAAGAAAAGCAAACGAAATCAATGAAAATACTTCCCCATTGCTCAGAACAAGAGAATTGCAAATTTAAACTATACCATTTCTTATCTTTCAGATAAGCAAAAACCCAAAAGTCTGACAACACACTCTATTGGTGAGGTTCTAGGAAAACAGTTACTCTGCTACATTGCTGATGGGAATTCAAAATGTACCAGTCTCTTTGGAGGATTTTGTCATGTCTAGCAACATCGCACATGCCTTTTCCCTTTGACCCAGCAATCACAGTTCCCGGGAGTCTATCCCAAATATAACTACCAAAATTGTGAAATGACATATGCTCAAGGTTATTCTCTGCAGCACAATCCGCAATAGCAAAGCTTGAGTACAACTCAAATGTCCATCCGTATGGGACTGGTTGGACAAATTCTGGAATGCACACACACTGGAGTGTTATGCCGCTGTAAAACAGAATAAGGATGGCCTCCAGAAATACAAGGTCAGAAGAGCATGCATCATATTAGAAAGTGAGGAGGAATACAAGTTCACACACATAAACAAAAATGGTAGGATAAAGCCAAACTAATAAAAAATACATCTCTAAAGCAAGGAAGAGACTGACGGTTGAAAGGGGAAGAGAGCAGACATGGAAGCTATACTTCTCTGTTTATATCTTTTTTATAATTTTGACTTTCAGCCATGTAGATATCTTGCAGTATTATAAAACAAAATCATATTTAGAAAAGGCAACCCCCATCAATCAAAAACAAACTGGAACAAATGAAACTAACAGTGTATCACATTGATTTCATAATCACATAGCGAAAAAGTATTTCAGGTGATTTTAAAACACGGTATCTTGGGCTTCCCTGGTGGCGCAGTGGTTAAGAGTCCGCCTGCAAATGCGGGGAACATGGGTTCGTGCCCCGGTCCGCGAAGATCCCATGTGCCACGGAGCGGCTGGGCCCATGAGCCATGGCCACCGAGCCTGCGCGTCCGGAGCCTGTGCTCCACAACGGGAGAGGCCACAACAGTGAGAGGCCCAAAGTAAAACATGATATTTTGACTGAACACACCTAGTGGGATAGCGCCTAGGGACAAAGAGGGTCGCAAAGACATCTTAAACCGATTTTCTCAGTCTTCCTAGTTATTCCACAGGACAAATGACCCAGTTTTGCTAACAAATAAAAACTAAAAGGAAGACATTCTTTTATAGATCAGAAAAGACCTAAGAGGGACTTCCCTGGCAGTTCAGTGGTTAAGATTTTGCCTTCCAATGCAGGTGGTACAGGTTCAATCTCTGGTCAGGGAGCTAAGATCCCACATACCTCGTGGCCAAAAAAACCCAAAACCCAGAAGCAATACTGTAACAAATTCAATAAAGACTTTAAAATGATCCACTTCAAAAAAAAAAACTTTAAAAAAAGAAAGAAAGAAAAGACTTAAGGGACCTAAAACCAAATATACCTGTGAAAACAAAGTTTTGAAATAATCAGAGAAAATTGGACTGTAATATTAGATGACATTAAGGAATTATTTTCAATTTTATTGAGTGTAATAATGGTATTGTGGTTACTTTTTAAGATCCTTTCTCATTAGAGGTTTTTCCCTTATGTCTATGTCTTTTTGTTTTTTATTTATTTTTGGCTGCATTGGGTCTTCGTTGCTGCCCACCAGCTTTCTCTAGATGCAGAGAGCGGGGGCTACTCTTCATTGTGGTGTGCAGGCTTCTCACTGTGGTGGCTTCCCTTGCTGCAGAGCATGGACTCTAGGACACACAAGCTTCAGTAGTTGTGGCACGCGGGCTCAGTAGTTGTGGCGCACAGGCTTAGTTGCCCCACGGCATGTGGGATCTCCCCGGACCAGGGATTGAACCCATGTCCCCTGCACTGGCAGGCAGATTCTTAACCACTGCACCACCAGGGAAGTCCCTTTTTCATTTGTTTGTGTGTTTGTTTTAATTTATTCTGAGCCTTTTAAAAAAATTTTTATTTGTTTATTTATTTTCAGTGCGTTGGGTCTTCGTTGTTGCATGCGGGCTTTTCTCTAGTTGTGGCGAGCAGAGGCTACTCTTCATTGCGGTGTGCAGGCTTCTCATTGAAGTGGCTTCTCTTGTTGCAGAGCACTGGCTCTAGGCACACGGGCTTCAGTAGCTGTGGCTCATGGGCTCTAGAGCGCAGGCTCAATAGTTGTGGCACACGGGCTTAGTTGCTCCGCGGCATGTGGGATCTTCCCGGACCAGGAATCAAACCCGTGTCCCTTGCACTGGCAGGCAGATTCTCAACCACTGTGCCACCAGGGAAGCCCTATTCTGAGCCTTTTTTAAGTGTGGTTTTAAGTAAGGTTCCCAGGCACTTGGACAACAGAGCTAAGAGGTGATTTCAGGAGCCCCTGGGTGATGTGCCAGGGCTCTATGACACCAAGTCCTACATCAAACAACTAAGTCAACGGTGAATTTTTCAGAAGGTGCAAGTGAGGAAATGGAGTCTTAAAAGGAATGATCTTATAACACATATTCTATTGGATCAAGTTGGTTGAAGTGGAAAAACTTTCTTGGCAGGTAAAAATCAAACCACCCATCAAAAAGATACAAGCACCCCAATGTTCATAGCAACTCTACTGACAATAGCCAAAATATGGAAGCAACCCAAGTGCCCATCAATGGATGATGGATAAAGAAGATGTGGTATATATATATAATGGAATATTAGTCATAAAAAAAATGAAACTCTGCCATTTGCAGCAACATGGATGGACCTAGGGAATATTATGCTTAGTGAAATAAGTCAGACAAAGACAAATACTGTATGATACCACTTATATGTGGAATCTAAAAAATAATGCAAATGAATGTATATGCAAAACAGAAACAGATACAGAAAACAAACTAGTGGTTACCAAAGGAGAGAAGGAAGGGGGAAGGAACAAATTAGGGCTACAGGATTAAAAGATACAAACTACTATATATAAAATAGATAAGCAGCAAGGATATATTACATAACATAGGGAATTATAGCCATTATCTTGTAATAACTTTTAATGGCATATAATCTATGAAAATACTGACTCACTATGCTGAACATCTGAAACTAACACAACATTGTAAATCAACTATAATTCAAATTTTTTTAATTAAAATTAAAAAAAAATTTTTAAATCTAAGCATACAATGCCAAGAGCACAGGTTCTAGAGCCAGGCTGCAGATTCAAATTTCAGCTCTGCTGCTTCATAATTTGGGGGCCTTGGGCCAGTTACTTAGCCTCCCTGTGCCTCAGTTTCCCTGTCTTCATAGGGGAGTAATAATAATACCTACCCCATAGGGCTGTTGTGAGTAAATACATGTAAGTTAAATACATGTAAAGTGCTTAGAGCTGTAACTAGCACCTAAGAAGCGTAATATGTTAGTAAATACAATAAATCTTTTTTTAAGCATTTTAAAACTTATTATTCTTTTTTTGGCCATGCTGTGTGGCTTGTGGGATTTTGGTTCCCCAACCAGGGATCGAACCCAGGCCCTCAGCAGTGGAGTCCTAACCACTGGACTGCCAGGGAATTCCCTTAAGCACTTAATTTTTGAAATAAATTTATCAGTCATATATATTGCTCCTTTTAGTTTTCCAAAGGAAATAAAGTTTATTGAAATTCCTCAATAAACTGTCTAGAATTTTTTTTGCACCTTTAAATAGAGAGCTTGTTAGTGGGGAAATATAACACAATACAGTAGATCCTGACATCCTCCCTGCAGCTCTGCTCCTGCAGTGGTGCGCCCTCTTCCGGCTGATTCTGGATGGTGCCCCTCCCCACCCCCCCCCCCCCCCCCCCCCCCCCCCCGCCCTGGGTTCTGAGGAGTGGAGGAGCTCAAGACTACCCTTTATTGAGGGCAAACCAGGCCAGGTGCCAAACAACCTCAGGACTACCTCCTCCAGGAAGGTTTCCGTCATCCCTTGGTCCAGGTTAGGTGCCCTCCTTTGCCTCTTTTCCTACAGTGAGTAACCACTACCTGAGGGCATCCTCCTCACATTACACTGAAGTTCCCATCTTGTTTATCTCCCTGCAGGATGGCACCTGGTAAGGGTAGAGCTTTGCCTTCCTTGCTCTCTTTTGTAACCCCTAGCACAGTGCCTGCCACACCATTTGTCAAACTGAACTGGGTTTCGGTATCACCTTGCTGATAGACAGCCTCATGCCTGAGCAGAGAGGAACAGATGAAAGAGGGGGCCACACACAAATGCCATCTGCATTTCCACTCGGAGCCTGCCTTGCCCATCAAAACTTAAATCCCATCTCATTAAAAGCCTGTTGTCTAATTCCCCTCAGTGCCTGTTCCTTGCTTCGCTCCACAACCATTTACTGAAGATGCGCCTGATATATAAGCGCGCCCTCCAAAAACTTCAGACTGGTGAAAGAAATGAGCCTCATCAGAAGACACAATCAACAGCGAAAAGGCAACCGACGGAGCGGAAGGAAATATTTGCGAATCGTGTACCCGGTAAGGGGTTACTATCCAGAATATATAGAGAACTTCTACAACTCAATAATTATAACAACTGTAACAACAACAGCGACCTGATTTTAAAGTGGGCAAAGGATTTGACTAGACATTTCTCCAAAGAAGACATACAAATGACCAACAAGCATACGAAAAAATGCTCACCATCACTATCCATTAGGTAAATGCAAGTCAGAACCACCATGAGATAATACCTCACATCCATCAGGGTGGCTACTACCAAAAAAACAGAAAATAACAACTGTTGGCCAGGATGTGGAAAAATAGGAACGCTTGTGCCCTGCTGGTAGGAAAGTAAAATAGTGCAGCCACTGTGGAAAACGGTATGGAGATTCCTCAAAAAATTAAAAATATAATTTCCATATGACCCTTGTAAGGGACCGAATGTTTGTTTCCCCCTAATATTCTTATGTTGAAATCCTAACCCCCATTGTGATGGCATTTGGAGCTGGGGCCTCTGGGAGGTGAGGTGATTAGGTGATAAAGGCAGAGCCCTTATGATGGGATTAGTGCCCTTATAAAAAAGACCCCACAGAGCTCCCTCACCCATTCCACCACGTGAGGACACAGCAAAAAGACAGTCGTCTATGAACCAGGAAGCAAATCTCACCAGACACCTAATCATGCCCTGATCTTGAACTTTCCAGCCTCCAGAACCATGAGAAATAAATTTCTGCTGTCTATAAGCCACCCAGGATATGGTATTCTGTTACAACAGCCCAAACAGACAAAGACAAGCCAGCAATCCCACTTCTGGGTGTATATCTAAAAGAATCCAAAGCAGGATCTTGAAGAGATATTTGCGTAGTCATGTTTCATAATAGCACTATTCACAATAGCCAAGAAGTGGAAGCAACCCAAGTATCCGTCGACAGATATCATTAAAATGTAGGTATACATACAATGGAATATTATTTAGCCTCAAAAAAGAAGGAAATTCTGACACATGCTACAACACAAAGGAACCTGGAGAACATTATGCTAAGTGACATAAACCAGTCACAAAAAGTCAAATCCTGTATGATCCCACTTCTATGAGATATCTAGAGAAGTCAAATTCATAGAAACAGAAAGTCCATCGATAGTAACTAGGGGCTGGGGGCAGCAGGAAATGGGAAGTTGTTCAATGGGCACAGAGTTTCAGTTTTGCCAGATTAAAAAGTTCTGGAGGTTGGTTGCACAACAGTGTGAATATACTTAACACTGTACACTTAGAAATGTTTAAGATAATAAATCTTATGGCTTTTTTTCCCACAATTTTAAAAAAGAGAGATAAGCCAAGTGCAAAAATAATTCTAAAGATTTTATTGAATAATGTCAACTAGTTGGGAGATAAAAACATGATTTGGGGTCCTATAATTACTCTCCAACTAGTCCAAATTGGCTCATCCCTCTTTTCCTAAATAGTGGGTCCCTGAGTCACTTCTTTGCCATATCCTATAGCTTTCCAGTCACCTTTGATCATTTCAGATTTAAGACTGAGTCTGTAACCCAGCAGAACCCTATGGAGCCTTCCTGGGACCGATTCCCCCTGTCCTCCTGGTCAAATCCATCTAAGTATGTGATTTGCTGCAGCAGTTCAAAAATAATTTCTCTATAATCTTCCTGGCTTGTGATCTCACAGTTAAACAAGTCAAGGCTTTTCAAATTTTTAAGATTTTGCAGAGCTTCTACTATACCAAGATCTTTGATTTTGTTTCCACTCAAATTGAGGTAGGTAAGAGTTGGACATTTCTCTGCCAGGATATTCAAGCCTGCAGAAATTATACTGCCACTACATTCCAACTTTCAAAGTTTACTCAAGCTGGGCAGTCGGGCCAGTGAACTTTGCTCCACATTAGCCATACTCGGAAACTCTTGTTTTTTAAAAGTATCATTCAGGCTTTCAGTTTCCCCATTGTTCTTTCACAGGGCCTGTATTACCGGAAACAGACCAGAACTAGATAAACCAGAGCTCGCGGGCCTCTCAAGGTCGCAGTTCCCTAGCACGAGAATGGAAAATTTCCTACCTACCGTCCCAAACGAGGGTCCAGACCAGCCTCAGTCTTACCGGACTTTCCCAGCACCACTCAGGCGGTGCCCAACGGCGGAAGGACTCCTCCCCTCAGAGGGGCCTCGCCTCAGAGGGGAAAACCCAATTAAAGCGGCACTCCGCTCAAAACCAGGTGACCAAGTCTCACACCTTTCCCCTTGCCCCCCCCCCCGCAAAAAAGAAAATCTCCAATCAAGGCATCCCAGTAGGTAAGTACACCCTCACGCTCGAGGTTCTGCCACTCACCAGAGGCGTCTCAAAGATCAGACAAGACCAAACCAGACCAGCACCGTTTCTTCCTCCTCCTCCTCTTCATCCTCCTCGTCTTCCTCATATCCTTCAGGAGGACCACCTTCATCTTCATCGTGTTCATCTCCATATCCCCATCATCCTCTTCCTCTTAGCCTGGGGCTTCGCCAAGATGGCGGCGCCCACGTGGCTGTGCATTTCCCAGGGTCAGTGGTTTGGTACCTGAGGAGGGCCATGAGTCCGGCCTCTGGGGCTGCGTGAGGCCCACACGGGCACTCAGGGGTTTCTGGTGGTGCAGAAGGCTCGGGGTCTGTTCAAGGAATTCTTCTCCGGGAGGAGGATGAAGACAGAGCTCCCAGAGCTCTTCCACACGCGGCTTCGACCCCACGGCCGGCTCACTTCACGTGGGGCATCTGCTGGCGCTGCAGGGCCTGTCTCACTCCCAGCGAGCAGGCCACAGCACGATGACGCTAGTGGGAGGCGCCGCGGCGCGCGCGCCTGGGAGACCCGAGCGGTGGTTCCAAGGAGCGCGAGGCACCGGACGCAGAGCACTCGCAGATCAACGCGCCCGCCCTGCAGCGAGGGCTCAAGGCCCTGGCGGCTGATCACCAGCAGCTCTTCACTAACGCGCGGACCCAGGGCAGCTTCACCTTGCTGGACACCTCGGCTTGGTCCCAGAAGTATCACCTGCTGCACTTCCTAGCTGCAGTGGGCTGCCACTTCCGCAGGGGTGCGCTGCTGAGCCGACTGAGCATGCAGACTCCGCTCCAGAGCCTGGAAGGCATGAGTTTGGCCAAGTTTTTAATACCAGGTGCTCCAGGCCTATGATTGCTACTACCTGTTCTAGCCTTATGGATGCCGGGTCCAACTAGGTGGATCTGATCAGCTGGGCAATATCATGTCTGGATATGAGTTCATCCATAAGTTCACCGGAGAAGACATATTTAGAATCTTCCTCTAATTACAACTGGAGCAAAACTGGGAAAGTCCGCTGGCAATGCTGTCTGGCTAAACAGATAAGACATCTCCATTTGAACTGTATCAATTCTTTGTGAGGCAGCAAGATGATTTGGTAGAAGGGTCCCTGAAGCTCTTCACTTTTCTGAACCTTCCAGAGATTGACCACATAATGTAGCTGCATGTCAGAGAGCCAGAAAAGCAGGGTGGTCAGAAATGACTCGCTGCAGAAGTAACAAAGCTTGTTCACGGACAAGAACGACTGGAGTCTGCTAAAAGGTGTACACAAGCCCTTTATCATAGTAGCATAGATGCACTAGAGGTCATGTCTGATCAAACTCCTTTAGAGTTTTTAAAAGAAGCTTCATCTTCTGAATTAGTTCTTGACGCTGGAACAAGCATCCTAGATGCCTGCTGCAAAGTGAATGCCATTTCAAATGGACCCCGAGGGTATCGGATGATAACAGAAGACGGAATCAGTATAAATCACAGACAAGTAACAAATTCTGAGACTGTTTTAGTTGTTGGACAACGTATTCTTAAGAATGGACTTTGGTTACTTAAAATAGGAAAAAGAAATTTCTACATTATAAAATGGCTTCAGCAATGATGAAAAATCCTTCTGGTGGTTCAAACTTATCCACAATTCATTCTCAAGACATACGAACTTATACCTTCGCGTACGCAAATCAAACAATAGGCAGGTGGGGGACAGAGGAGAAGTGTCTCAGGAAGGCCTCATAGGGTCCTGATCGGTAACACGAGAACAAGAAGTTACAGCACTTGTAGGCAGCACCGTTCAGCTACATCGGACGTGCGTGAAGGGGGTCATAGATATGAAGTTGGAACATGCCCAGCCACGCCCAAGACTCTATTTCCTGTCACATTTGACTCAGTCTGCTTTGAGGAGGGATAGAGACAGCTGGGTGGCCCTTCTCAGGATCAGCACAGGCAGATCAAGCTGAGAGCACTGAAGTTCACTTGTGCTGCAAGGAGCCATCGGCCTTGAAAACAGGGTCCATTTATGGTTTACTTTTTCCTTTGTCTCGGGACATAAAATTAGCAAAATTTCTCCTGCAGCCCATCACCGTTTTCTGTAGGCTTCTTGCAGAAGTGCCAGCTGTCACTCCATGACTCAGATCACTCCACACAGCACATTCTAACCTGAATGACACTGGCCAAAATGCACTAGCCATCGGTCCCACCTGCTTTGAATTTCCATCGTTGCACAACCCAATCTTAGCAGAGGGAAGCCCGCTCAAGGAAGCAGAGCTGAAGGTTAGCTCTGACCCCTGTGCGTGAACGTGCACTGAAAAGTGACAAGTGACACAAAGATAAGAAGTAGTGATGATGATGTGTATCCTTATACACTGAATGTAGCGTCTCTCCTCCTCTGGAGACCAGGAGGATGTAAGCACATAAGGAAGTGGATGGCATTTACGTTCCCAGGGGAGAGGCTGTGCACAAAGACATGATAAATACTCCTGCCAGCTCAAAATAAACACTGGTGTCACAAAGACACTTCTTCCAGCCCCCTGGTGTCTGGGGTCCTCCCTTTCTGTATTCCACCTCCCTGCTCTTTCTATTTCTATGGCGCCTGTCACCATGGTTTCTAGGTACTCACATAAACACATTAAGTTGAAAACAGAGCCGTATGGGGAAGACACACTCCTTATTTCCCTAAGCTGAGCTTGGAAGAGGAGCAACCAGGTGGAACTGACTCCCCAGATGACGGAATCTTGAGATTTCATGTGGGAGAAGAGAAGCAAACACCAAATATCTATCCAATGCCTGCAGGCTGTAACACCTTATTAGCTGCCTGAAGATTCAGAGTAATGATTCCGTGTGCCTTGCCCTCAAGGACTTAACAGCCTCCAAGGCAATAGCAGACTGTCCGAATACACCACTAGCTTAGGGACACTGGATTGCACCAGGGCTTGTCCTTGCCAAGGGTAGATGGATATACATACAGCTGAGAGCTCACCTATGGAAAAACACCAGCTCAGCCCAGAAGTGAACTCTGTCTGGTCTCATACTGTGCCAGGGGCATCGGAACTAACAGATGAAAGCCATCACTATGGAGATGTGTTGAGGAGGGGGGAGGGATGAGTAAAGACTTGCAGAATGGAGCAGGCAAAGCTTGTTCCAAACCAAGAGATGAGTCCTGTATCTCATCACGGGCAGCTGGCCCCTCTTGAGCCAGAATTTGTAAAAGCCTCAAATAACATCCAAAGAGAAGTCAGATCCTTGGTTCTAGCTCCTATTCTGCCACTATGTCATTAGATAATCTAAAGTGATTACTTAACCTTGTCTGATAAATGTGGGGTTACAGACCGTCAGAGTTGGATAAAACCCTAGCACCTTGCCCATATTTTACGAACCACAAGTCAGAATATATTTGCCAAAACATCCTTATTCTGTTTCCAAGATCAGGAGGCTTTCAAAGGGGTATGGAGTGAATGTGGGCATACTGGAGTTTCTGGGACATGTAATGGTTTATAGTCACCGTCACAGGCAGAATATTGCAAATAGGACTGTTCCAGAAAGCCTGAGACAAGGGATGCAGGAATGGATGGCTTTCCAGCAGGACGTTCCTTCCCAGGGCACCACCACGTGGTCAGAAACACCTCCTTGAATATCTCCATGGGGGCTAGTTTTACTATTGAAGCAAAAAAAAAAAAAAAAAAAAAATCCACTTCCTAGTACCTATTCCTCGGTCCCAATTTTGTCCTCTAATCCTATCCCCCCAAAAAAAAATCTTGTCTTCCACGAAACTCCTGAATATTTAAAAGAGAGACTGGTCTTGGCATGCCTTCTTTATCCTAAACCAGACATCCTTAGTTACTACAGCTGTTTCTTGGTTGCCAGGCCTGTCATCTGGATGACCTTTTGGCTAACTGTATGCTAATGGAACACACATCTTTTTAGAGAGATGGTTTGACCAGAGTCATGGCACACTTTAGCCACGAGGGGAAAGTTGAGGCTCCCTTAGTCCACCCTAGGAGAGGAGGCAGCTGGAATCTGGTTGAGGGTATGGAGTTGGGCATTCTTCTGACCTCTTCCACTCTCCTTTTCAGGATCTCCATCCTGCAGAAGCACATGCCTCCAGTCAAAAGGACCAGGACTTGCACCTTGCATGGGGATGGAACCTGCCCTTGCCAGCAGGACCAAGGTGAAGCCAGGAGAAGGAGATAGGGAGTGGCTGGCCTAGGGCTGTACTCTAGGCCAAGAGAAATAATGTGGTCGCTTTGCCAGGCCTTCTCACCAACCAAGTAAAAAGGTCAGATAAAGGGGGCCAAAGGGGTTTTTCACTTAGTTTGAGGGAAAAGGAGTGCTTGAAGCTCACCCAGCCGTGAGGGCTGGCCAAGACCCAGCCATCTCCGCCTCCTTTCAACAGAGGAATGGTGACAACCAGCAAAGAATAAGTATACTACAGTGAGATAGTTACATCCCTTGGCCCAGGTGCTGTGCTTGCTGTTAATGCAAACTTGGCATTTACCTTCTTAACCAGTTTCCCTGTTGGCTCATATCAGAACCATGGATGACAGGAAAAATGTTTTCCTAAATAAAACCAAACCTAGATCCTGCAAGGTTTAGCATCAGAAGGAAAAGTCAAAGAGGAAGGGATGGTTATCTAAGGAGGCCCGACTCCATCACTAACCTCTGGGTGCTCTCACTTCAGTTACCAAGTCAGTACTGCACTGGTACCCAGGGGCTACAGGCTTCTGTCCCAGTTCTAGTCTAAGAGTAGAACCACACCTTCCCTCGTCTGTTGGTTTTCTCTTGACTCTGCTAAGAACAAGTGGCATTGCCAGTTTGGGGGTTGGTTCCAACATAGCTAATTTGTCCCCAGAGTTCACAGCACTAAACCCCAATTCACTCAGTAACTGAGAGACCTACACATTTGCCCAAAGGGTCTGAAACAAGTCTTCACTAATCCCTCTTGGGTGCCTCATTTATACACCATTCTCCAGCCCTGCCCCCATTAGTCCCCTCATTGGCAATCTTGACATCCTCTATCTCTATACAAAGTGAGATCACTGGCTCTGCAGCCCACCCAAGTATGCGCTGCTCAGATCTCAGGATCAGATTTGAGAAATGTTCCTCCTCCTTAACAGGGTGACGCAATAAATGACTTCACCCTTCAGATAGGACCTTGCCTTTCATGGAGAGGGGTGCCCTTAAGCACAGTAACACAGTATTCACAAAGTAGACTGGATGGCCAGTCTAGTCTTGGGCCAGGAAAGGCCCCATACACTTGGGCCTTCACTGAAGTATCTCTGGGCAGGTCTGGATGAGGGGCCACCTTGGAGGGGCTGCCTTCCCTCTGTGGCACCCAGGACCTGCTTCACGTAACAGGAGGTGCCAAGCAGCACGTGGCCTGTGGCCTGCAAGCTGAAGAGGACCCAAGAAAGAGCTTCCTTCAGGATGTGCTTAGCCCCAAGGCAGTGCAAACCATAGGAAAGGGAGCATGTGCCATAGAGGGCTGCCTTCAGGTTCAGGTAGCCAATGAAGTCCTGGGAATTCACCTTGTGCAGGTAGAAAGTTACACGGGTCTCACCGATCTTCTTGCCAGGCTAATGGAAGAGGGAGAATTGGTACCTAGGCCCCTGCTCTGATGGGGGCTGCACCTTCTGCACTGTGCCCTCTGCCAGGGCCCTAAAGTACTCTTCTGCCTCTCCGGTTGTGTCATTTTTATCCAGAGCCGGGGGGAAGGGCTGGTCTGCCAGTCAAGGAGGTGCTCAATTCTGCGGCCAGATGCCCTTCCACACACTCTGGTCGGCATTGCTTAGTCCATAGGTCAGGGCTCTGGGGGTCATCACACTTGCTCTTCACAAGCCTAAAATGACTGTTGTGAGGGAAAAAAATTGTAGGACGTAATTCCAGCTTTAATACCCTTTCTGGAAAGAGGTGAGGATACAAATAAATGAGTGTATGCCTATATGCAAAAATACATGAATTTTAAGTGCTTGGAAATGTTTAAGGGCCCATTTTCAGAGCCCTTAGGCAAAATCACCCCCTCTTAAATGAATTCCCACTTCTCCAAGGTGGAGCAGGTTCTGAGGGGAGCCCTGCCTCGGGCTGGGCAGGCGGCTTGGAGGGAGGGCTCACCCAGTTTCCCTGGCCGGGCCCAGCTGGCCCTCCGGAGGCCTGCTCCACTCAGACAGGAGTTGAAGGGCGGCCCATCTGCCCCGGGTTTCTAACCGCAAGGACACCCCTCCGCTTCGTCCCCCGGGAGGACCGCGGGCCCCGCCCCTCGCAGGCGCCGCTGCCGGGCTTCTGGCCACCAGGTGGCGCCACGCGGCGGCCCGCGCGCCGCTCCAGCAGCGGGGGCGGGTCCGGCAACGGAGGACCCGGGGTAACTGGCCTCGTGGGCCAACCCGCCCGACCGCACCCCGGGAGCTGGGTCCCGCCAAACCCGCGCTTGGGGCCAAGGGGCACAGGCGGCTTCAGCAGAGTTGCTGAACAGTCTTGTAAAAAAATTTCCAGCCCATCCACCACTCCCAAATCAATTTAAAAATTAAAAATAAGTTGATACGGGAAGTTGCTGGCGAAAATGTACAGAACAGCTTGGATACAGGCAACAGCAGAGGTGCTGTTTAAGAAGGAGCGTGAGTTCTGGAGTCTTGACTGCGTTCAAATCTGCTTAACGACCTTGGGCACGTTATTTAACCTGCATATCACCTCATTGCCTCATCTGCAAATACCGGTAATTTACATAGAGCTTAACTCATGGGGTTGTTGACAGGAATTAAACGAATTGATACATACACGTGTGTGTATTTAATATATGTACAGATTAAATTATGTATACAAATTAAAATAACATGTATATCTATACATTACATAAAATACATAATTACATATGTACGTAATATAAAGTTATATGCCAAGCACACAGTGAGCACCGATGTTAGCTATATGTTATATTTCAGTAAGCAATTTCTATGAATTATTTGTTTTTATTTTTTATTATTTTTAAAATTTATTTATTTTTGGCTGCGTTGGGTCTTCGTTGCTGCGTGTGGGCTTTTCTCTAGTTGCGGTGCACGGACTTCTCACTGTGGTGGCTTCTCTTGTTGCAGAGCACGGGCTCTAGAGCGCAGGCTCAGTACTTGTGGTGCAGGGGCTTAGTTGCTCCGCGGCATGTGGGATCTTCCTGGACCAGGGCTGGAACCCATGTCCCCTGCATTGGCAGGCGGATTCTTAACCACTGAGCCACCAGAGAAGTCCCAAATTATCTATTTTTAAAAACATCTTTCATTCAAACAAGACAAAGTCATACTTTCGGGGATTTTGTTAACTTTCTATATGGAAATTTTCAAATGTTTACAACAGTAGAGAAAATAGTATAATGAACCCCCATGGACCTATCACCTAGTTTCAATAATTATCAACACATGGCCAGTTCTGTTTCATCTGTACCCCACATCCTCTCCTCCAGTAAGTTGCAAATCCCAAATCTCATCTCATTACTTCATTTGTAAATACCTGACTATTCACAGTAATTTTAAAGCTCAATGTTTATTTAATATTGTTTCTGTGCACAATCTGTTGTAGTCATCAGTCCAGAGACTTCCCATAACACAAGAATCTTTTCCACACCAGCATTTGACACAGAAATTGGAACTGAATATTGAATCAGCAGCAGTTTCTTTGCTGGAAAAGTATTTCCACTTCTCAGGAGATGTGTTCTCTCTACGGAAGGAACATTGCTTTCAGGCCCTGGCTCCCTCCCAGTGAGAATCCAAAGACTGCTCTTTAATCCATGGTGACCCACCCCAGGCTGAATTATCGCAGTTGGGGAAGATTTCTCCTAATTAGTCAGATTCCTGCACTCAGAGCAGGATATGATCCATTTTAGGAAGGAAACCACTTTTCCAGATACTTGAAGATTTTAGGATATACACCCAATACTTCTGGGTGGCACGGGGTGGGGACCATTGGAACTACTGTCTCCTGGAGTGTTCTTTACACAATGCCAATGTCACTTTCACACTGAAAATTTAACCAAATTTTTCCCCTCAAGGCACCTTGGAAATGTGTTAACATTTTAAATTATTGACTTAAGGCGCGCGCACACACACACACACACACACACACACACACACTTTAATTTGTGGTTTAAACAGGCTAATTGGATTCCCTCACCGAATCAACAGTTATAAAAACCTTAGTGCTGGCGGGGGGCAGGGGGGTTGTTTTTGGTTTGGGGCATGCCACATGGCTTGTGGGAATCTTGGGATCTTAGTTCCCCACCCAGGGATTGAACCTGGGCCCTCGGCAATGAAACCGCGGAGTCCTAACCACTGGACCGCCAGGGAATTCCCTCTAGTGCTGTGTTTTTATATTTATAAAGTAGGCATCTGGGGCTTCCCTGGTGGCGCAGTGGTTGAGAGTCCGCCTGCCGATGCAGGGGACACGGGTTCGTGCCCCGGTCCGGGAAGATCCCACATGCCGCGGAGCAGCTGGGCCCGTGAGCCATGGCCGCTGAGCCTGCGCGTCCGGAGCCTGTACTCCGCAACGGGAGAGGCCACAACAGTGAGAGGCCCACGTACCGCAAAAAATAATAATAATAATAAAAATAAAGTAGGCATCTGTCTTCCTCTCATTCTCAAAACAGGAAAAAATGTGACCATGTTAAATCAAGCAGGGAGACTGTCTAGGCGTAGGGACATAATTCCCAATTCCCCCACTCTCTTTCAGCAAGCTGAATGAGTTATCATAATTACGCTTTTGACACTAGTGACCCCTTTTTCTGATCATTATTCTCCAGTCTCTGGGAGTCTCATAATGATCAGTTTCCAATTCCTACGGCCTCTGCACCTTGGGGATGAGACTCCTTAGGGATCAAGAGAGCTGAGCAGCAGTTGCCTCTCTCCTGAATCTGTCCTTCTATCAGGCTGCTGGCGCGCAAGGCAGAGACGTGGAGGGCCAGAGAGGATGTCTTAGGGACCAGGACCCTCACACACTCCAGGAGAGGGGCAAGGAGGTGACCGTTATGTCCATGGCTGTTGGCTGATGAACTGAAGCCCAGATCAAGAACGCCTCATGATCATTTTCTGATTTTAAAATCCAAACTTTACAACCTTGATCCTTCCAGTAGATGTAATCATCCCCTTCTTCCCATTACCATGGTGATCTGTGTACATTTCCTATGCCTTTGCATTAGATTTTTTTTTTTTGGAATAGATTGATTTATTTATTTATGGCTGCTCTGGGTCTTCGTTGCTGCGCGCGGGCTCTCTCCAGTTGTGGCGAGCGGGGGCCACTCCTCATTGCGGTGCGCGGGCCTCTCACCACAGTGGCCTCTCTTGTTGCGGAGCACGTGCTCCAGGCACGCGGGCTTCAGTAGTTGTGGCTTGCGGGCTCCAGAGAGCAGGCTCAGCAGCTGTGGCGCATGGGCCCAGCCGCTCCGCGGCATGTGGGATCTTCCCGGCCCGGGGCATGAACCCGTGTCCCCTGCATCGGCAGGCGGACTCTCAACCACTGCGCCACCAGGGAAGCCCAGCTCAGTTATCTTTTAATTCCTCAGTGGCCAGCCTCGTAGAAAGTAGGTGCCCAATAAACATTAGTTAATTTGATGATTCAAATCACAGGGGCAACTTGCTATTGACTTGACTTTCCTCTCTTGAACACCATCTGCAGCATGGTACATGTTGGATTTTTTTTTTAATGTCATTCAAAATCACGCTGGGTTTTGCTTGTTTTTAAATACAAATGCTCCATATCCAAAAGTTCCTTGCTAAGGGAGGGATGTGCTAGCTTGAAGGTCTACTGGGGTACTATCAACTATAAAATCCAGGAACTACCAGAGGTAGCGCTGGTGAGAAAACACTGCTTGCAAAATGCAGCTCTTGACATCTGTCATCTATTTTCTCCTCCTTGGAGTCAGTTGCCCTCGGGCCAAAGTGGAATGGCCTGCCTTGGTCACTCAAGTACAGTAAAATGTGGAAGAAAGCCAGAACTGACCTTCAGAGCTCAGCAGCATCCTTCCAGTTAGAAGCAGCCCTTCTGTGTGATGGCAAAGCCCTGGCAACAATGCACAAGTGAAAGGTGTTATAGCCCATGGAGTTAAGGGTTAGAAGTAGGCATCCCTCTGCTGATTGCTGCACTCTGAGGAGACCTGCTTCTCTTGCTGTCCCCACCAGCCCAGAGTTTGGCTGACTTTCTGGAAGTGTCCCTAACTATATCATTTCTTCTCCCACCCTAACCCACTAAGGCTTGCTGCATGGGACACGCTGCGTGGCATGCCCCCGACATTCATTTCTCCAGCTGCGACAATTGCACTTCTTTTGAGAAGACTGCATACCGTCAGTAAGACGGTGTTAAAAAAGGGCTTAGGATAGGGTTTGGGCTTGTGTTCAGTGATTTTGGGGAGGGTTCAAGGAAGTGGGGCTCTGCTCTGGATTGGATGTTGTCAGGAAGCAGGGATGATCCTAGGATTGGTACCTTACTCATCTAGAAGGCAGGAGGAACAAGGCGAGCCCACAGCTGTAATTGCTAAAGAAGACAAAGTCACTCATGTTACCCAGGACAGGAGAATGTTTGGTGGCCATTTTTGTGGTCTGGACAATTTCTTGGCTTTGATTACGGTCAGACATGATTCCAGAGGGGTTCTGTTTTTGTCTCGATCCATCAGGGTCACAGAGTGGTCTTCTCTGATACAGATGTTCAGTGAGACTGTTTGTGTTTAAGCAGAGTGCGCCCCAGACTGGCCAACAGTGGTGGGCCGGCTGCCTCTCCCTTTCTCACTCTCGCTCCACTCTCTCGCTACGGCCGGCGTTATGGTTCACAGTTTGATGTCCCCGATCTCCATCCCTACTTCCAGCCCCGGCTGGACCCTGGGCCTTTCCCTTCACTGAATTTCTGCCTTCCCCACACAACTTAGCATCCATGGTGTGTGGGCCTTCCCCCGGAGGCGGATCCCACATAGAGGGCCCAGGCATTTCTGAAGAGTGGGACCAGCCTGGGAGGGCTGATGTGCTCACGGAGCCCAGGCGGGCCCCCATGGTGACCACCCAGCAAAGGGCGATGGAGAAGGGGGAGGAAAGGCATTCCTCCTTCCTCAACAAAGGCACTGCTGGGATTTCGGGAATCCGAGGGAACAGGGTGCCACCTTGCAGCTCTGGCAGAGGGCTGAGCATGGACAGCGCCCCCTCAGGGCAGGCATCTGCCTCAGAGCTGTGCTAAGGCCCCTTCCCAAATAGGAGAGGGCTGGGCTTGAAGTCACCCGGTGAGTTTTAGTGCAGAGCTGGGGGTACTGCAGAGTGAAAGATGGAGCCGTATGAGCCAACACACGTCCACACACTGGTGAGGCCTGAGGAAACAAAGGTTATGCTTTTTGTTTGTTTTACAAAAGCACTTTTAAAAATTATAATACACACTTATTGTAACAATTTAAACAAATTGAATTACAGAAAGATAAAAAAATAACAGTAATTCCCTCTTCCTCCTCTGTCCAACCCCACCCTCTTAGAGTAACTGGTGGCAGGATGTTGGTGTGTATCATTCCATACTTTTATTATACAAACACAGAACTGCCTATTTAGAGTCTCAGTTTTGCTTTTTTAAAAACATGATCATTCCCTTCATACTGTTCAACGCTTGCTTATTTTCACTTGACAATATGTCTTCTACACCTTTCCAGTCAATACATATAAATGCGATTCATTCTATTTGATGATTACATAGTTTTCCACAGAATGGATGCACCATGATTTACTAAATCAGCCCATTATCAATTCTGGCTCATGGTTATGTCTTATCAGCTTTGTTTGATGACTGTTTCCCCCTGGGATAGTCTTATTTTAGTTGTAGTCTCCCAAATAACACAGAGCACTTCTTAAATACAAATTTCCTTCCTAGAACCTAACACATCACTGCCTACACCCATCTCACATTTGACGTGACATGAATATTTTATTAATTTTGGAAATGCTCGTAATGTCTTCTTCTCATTTGCTAAAAGAAAACCAGTTCTTAGGGTGAGAGGCTCATATCTGGCACATTTACTGAGCAGGAGGAGATAATTTTTAATTTCCTAATCCCATATGGTACAAATTTTCTCCATATGTCAACCTCCCTCCCAACACGTGCCTCCTATTTTCCCATGGAAATATCCTTGTATCACTATAGAAAACATTTAACTTCTACTTGCATACCATAAAATTATTCAAGTTTCAGGATGAGGCTGCCTAATCCAACACCCTCATTTTAAAGATGAACCAAGTGAGGTTTGGAGGGATTCATAATTTGGCCAAAGTCACATACTTAGCAAAGTAGTTGGGGCTAGGAGTAGCCACTGGAGGGTTCTCTCCACTGCAGGAGGCAACCCTTCCAGGGCTTGGGGTGGTTGAAGCACAGCACATGGGAAATGGTATTTTTATATGTGGAGGATTTAAAGGTAGATCACTAATTTTTCTCGAAGACTTTTAAACAAATAACTGATTAGTGCCACTTAACCACCCATCCCTCTGAAGAAAGAACCCTTTGCACCAGACCAGAGTCTATAACTTTTTTTTTCCTCAGGAGGTATGCTCTTGCTTCAGCTTGCAGTTTTCTCTGCATTCCAGTAGCTAATTGAGTGATGAACACTCCTCTGTTCTTGCATTCCCCCTCAATCCTTGGCATTCCAGCGTGTCCTGGCCTGCAATTGAAGCTGCTTACCACCTGGTTATGTAAAGGTGTGGCCAGAAAGGAAATCCTTGTCAGGAGTGGATCCAGATTCGTAGGGCCTAAAGCTTATAAAATTTCTGAGATCATCTTCAATAGAAAACAATACAAAATATCTTATTTTTGCTATTTATACACAAACATATGAACACATCACTAGGCCTCCTCCCAGTGCCTTAGAAAGAACAAGGCCCTGGCAAGTGAGGGGTGCAGAAGCTTAATTTCTTAAAGCTTAGGGGTAAAATTGCCTCTGGGCCTTATATGAAGTAAAGTAGGACATACCTGGGGCACCCTTTTTTTTTTTTATTAATTAATTTATTTATTCTTGGCTGCATTGGGTCTTCACTGCTGTCCGCAGGCTTTCTCTACTTGCGGTAAGCAGGGGCTACGCTTTGTTACGGTGCGCGGGCTTCTCATTGCAGTGGCTTCTGTTGTTGCAGAGCACGGACTCTAGGAGCGCGGGCTCAGTAGTTGTGGCTCGCAGGCTCTAGAGCGCAGGCTCAGTAGTTGTGGCGCACAGGCTTAGTTGCTCTGCAGCATGTGGGACCTTCCCAGACCAGGGCTCAAACCCGTGTCCCCTGCATTCGCAGGTGGATTCTTAACCACTGCGCCACCAGGGAAGCCCGGGGCACCCTTTCTAATCCCTCACATGGATCTGGACAGAGCTGCCCAGACCCCTCCAGGAGGAAGTACTCACAGCAACCAGAAGCCCCAGAGTTTTCAGGACAGTTCCAGTTTCAAATATTTTATCAGGCCATGTGTCAAAGGATGCATCTTGATTTTCAAAAAATATAGGTGATAATGTTACAGGATGGAAGCATAAAAGACAAAGAAAACAAAGCGAAACCCTCCCCCCAAAAACCAGTGTCCCTCCCCCCTCCCCCCCACCAGTAAGTACAAATAGGGACAGAACTACCAATTGTTTCCTCTGGATGTTTTGTTTCCTGTCTCAGAATGGAAAGAATGAGTCCAGGAAGGACAATAACAGCACACAGCCTCTGCAGCCACAGAAGTTTCCACCTGCTAAGAAAACAGCAGGAATCTTTCAGGAAATCATCTTCCCTTATTGGGTAGCAATCATTATGTTGCCATGAAAACCTTGCCTTCTTAGACTTTCGTTGGATAAGAAATAAAACATACCCAGAAAGGACAAGTTGAGTTCAAAAGGCTGGAGAATTTCCCTCTAGTTCCTGTGCTCAGCTTTTTATTCCACAGTAACCAGAACCGAGATTTCAGAACACAATATTGAAGCAGCTGTGCTGTGTAGGACTCCCATGCCAAAGACTCAGGAAACCGTTCCACAGACTTCTCAGAGGCTGTCAGGGAACAGATGTGCAGTGTAAAGCTGTTCACCAAGCATTTATGAATCATCTGTGCGGGTCAGGAAAGAGGAGTTCATTTTGTTTTCCAGGGGACACCCTACATTTGAGAGACAGTGACACACATCACGCACTTCCAGGGTCAGCCCAGTGCAATGCCTGCCTGTTCAGTAATAGTAATAGTGATCATAATAACAGTCATAACTACTGTTTATCGAGACTTACTTTATGCTTTAAATGTATTATCTCATTTAATTCTCATAACTTTATCAATATTCCTATTTTACCTAAAAGAAAACAAACCTAGAGATGTTAAGAAACATACCCAGTGTCATACAGCTAATAAGTGCTAAAGCTGGTGCTCAAACCAGTTCTATCAGACTGCAGAGGCCATTCATTTAACCACTGTACTTTCCTGTCTCTTTTAATAGGCAACAGATGGATTGCTGAGTCATTAACTCAAGAAGGAAAAAAAAAGCAGAATTCAGTTAAATATATCCACAAAGATTAGCCAATCCCTGCTTAGTGTTGACATCAGCAGAAAAACTGCTTTAGGCCAAGCTCCATTCTCTCACCGGTCCCAGCATGAGAATCACCTGGGCACGTGTGAAAAAGGCCAATTCCTGGGCCACCCTGGAGCTACTGAGTCAGAATCTCTGGGAATGGGGCCTCAGAAACTTCACTTTACATACCCAACACCCACCCACTCCCAGGCAACTCTACAGAACGATGAGGTTTGAGAACAGCTGCTTCTAGGATGGCCATTCTCCTGGCTCACCTGGAAGAACCAATTTACATCTGTTGTCCTGGCATAAGTATCAATAGTGCCCCCCTTTATTCTCCTAAGTGTTTCAGTTTAGACAATCAATTTGCATATACAGTTGGCCCTCTGTATCCCTGGGTTCCACATTCATGGATTCAACCAACTGCAGATCGAAAATATTAGGGAAAAAATATTCCAGAAAATTTCAAAAAGCAAAACGTGAATTTGCCATGCTGGCAACAATATATTAATACATAGCATTTACATTGTATTTGCAACTATTTACATAGGATTTACACTGAATTAGCTATTACAAGTAATCTAGAGACAATTTTTAAAATATTTATTTATTTTTGGCTGCGTTGGGTCTTCACTGCTGTGCGCGGGCTTACTCTAGTTGCAGCAAGTGGGGGCTACTGTTCGTTGCGATGCACTGGCTTCTCATTGCGGAGGCTTCTTTTGCTGCGGAGCACAGGATCTAGGCACTTGGGCTTCAGTAGTTGTGGCACGTAGGCTCAGTAGTTGTGGGTTGCGGGCTCTAGAGTGCAGGCTCGGTAGCTGTGGCGCACGGGCTTAGTTGCTCCGCGGCATGTGGGATCTTCCCGGACCAGGGATCCAACCTGCATTGGCAGGCGGATTCTTAACCACTGCGCCACCAGGGAAGTCCCTAGAGACAATTTTTTTTTTTTTTCTTTGCGGTACGCGGACCTCTCACTGCTGTGGCCTCTCCCGTTGCGGAGCACAGGCTGCAGACGCGCAGGCTCAGCTGCCATGGCTCACGGGCCCAGCCACTCCGCGGCATGTGGGATCTTCCCGGACCGGGGCACGAACCCGTGTCCCCTGCATCGGCAGGCGGACTCTCAACCACTGCGCCACCGGGGAAGCCCACCTAGAGGCAATTTAAAGTATACAGAAGGAAGTGCATAGGTTACATGCAAACACTACATCACTTTATATGAGGGACTTGAGCATCCTTGGATTTTGGTATCCACAAGGGGTCCTGGAACCAATCCCTCTGGGATACCAAGAGACGACTATATATTTCTGTATTTTTTGTACCAAAGTCAGACCATATTATATATACTATTTTATAACCTGGATTTTTATTTAATGATTACTACTGTTCCATAAAAATAAAATTTAATCTTTTCTAATACCAATCCATATTCAGATTTCCTCAGTCATCCCTAAAATGTCCTATATATCTGGCTTAAACAGTCCACACATTGCATCATAATAATTTTCTCTTCTGAAATAGTAACAGTTTCTCTCTTCATAACACTGATTTATTAAACAGACCAAGCCAGATGTGCCATCTTTTAGATTTTTCTGGATACTTCTTTACAGTGTTGATTAGTTTCTCCTGTTTTCTGTATTGCTTATCAACTGGAGATTAAAGTTCGGTGGAGTCAAGTTTGGCTATACATCATAGGTAGTGTTGTTTACCTCATCTGTGTAGCACATCAGAAAACATGTAACATTTGGTTGACCTACCATTAGTGGTGCTAAGATCAACCACTGGATGAAGGTGATCCTATGATGGGACAGTTACATTTTTTCCCCTGCAACTGGGAAGTAGTCTGTATGGTATCACTCTGGCTCTATATGAAAAGTTTCCCATCAATCTGATGCTTTCAACACCGTTGATAATTGTTGCCTGACTTTAAGGGTGTTATAGAATGTTGATTTGCTATCAACTCTACTACATTATTGGGAGATATCGTTTGGTAAAAAGAGATTTTTCCTCATCAACTGGGGCCATTTGGTTACCACAAAATTTTTTTTTTTCAAATGAAGGAGCTAGTTTAATAGCTGCCTGGGTGCAATTTCTTTTTTTTTTTATGTTTATTTATTTACTTATTTGGCTGTGTTGGGTCTTAGTTGCAGCATGTGGGATCTTCATTGCAGCATGCGGGATCTTTTTTTTTAGTTGTGGCATGCGAACTCTTAGTTGCGGCACATGGGATCTATTTCCTTGACCAGGGATCGAACCCGGGCCCCCTGCATTAGGAGGGAAGAGTCTTAGCCACTGGGCCACCAGGGAAGTCCCTTGGGTCTAATTTAAAGAGAGTGAGCATCTTCTAGAAAAGTCTAGACGTTGGAGGAGAACTGAACAATGCCAAAAGGTTTGGCCACACCATGCACAGACATGATTGGCAACCAGAAATACTCCACTGAAAACAGCAGCCACGATAAGTGTTGACCTAAACTAATTACAATTTTCACATCTGACCCTCAAGCCACAATCCTGTACTGCATTTCTTTGAGCTCAGACAATTCTTGAAGAGCACTTAGTGTATGATAGGACACACCCTGTTGCCTCTCAGAAACGAGCTTTCATTAACCAGAGGCAGAGCTGTTCTGGTTAATGGGCTCTCAACAAACAGGGGCACTGTACTACGTTATGGGACAATGGTTCTTTTGTGTTCTGAGTTTGATATGTGATGAAGGGCTTTAAAAAGGGTTAGTATTTCTAGAGACACTGTGGCATGTTCAACAATCTCTCTCATCCCACATGCTCTTCTTACACTGTGACTTTGACACTACTGCCAGTGAGAGGTGGAGTCTGTGTACCCTTCCCTTGAATCTGGTTGGTCTTGGGGCAGGGCAGAACTGACACTATATATGGACATACCACCATTTGTTTATTCATTCACTTGTGGATGGACATCTGGGGCTGTTTCCAATTTGGGGCTCTTATAAGTAAAGCTATTGATGCTATGAACATCTGTGTACAAGTCATTGTATGAACATATACTTTCTTTTCTCTAGGAGTGAATGGCTGGATCACATGACAGGTGCATGGTTTAACTTTTAGGAAACTGCTAAATTATTTTTGCAAAGTGTTGTACCATTTTACATTCCCACCAGAAATATATGATAGCTCCAGTTCCTCTGCAAACCTCACCAACACTTAGTATGGTCAGACTTCTTAATTTTAGCCATTCTAATAGGTATGGAGTGGTATCTCACTAAAGTTTTAATTTCCATTACCCTATTGACTAATGATGTTAAGCATCTTTGTATGTGCTTATTGATCATTCACGTATCTTCTTTGATGAAACGTTTTAATAGGGTTGTTTTCTTATTGTTGATTTTTGAGAGTTCTTTATATTTTCCATATACAAGTCCTTTATCATATATACACATTACAAATATTTTCTCCTTGTCATCTCATTCTCTAAGATCAGAGGTTTTAATCTGATGAAGTCCAATTTATGAGTTTGTTCTTTATAGATCATGCTTTTGGTGTCATAACTAAGAAATATTTACCTAAACGAAGGTCGCAAAGATTTTTCTCCTCTTTTTGTCTACAAGATTTATGGTTTTAGTTCTTATATTTAGGTCTTTGACTTATCTTGAATTAATTTTGTATACGGTACAAGATATGAAGTTACGGTTTTTTTTGTTTGTTTTTTGGGGGTTTTGGCATATGTATATCTAATTGTTCCAGCAACATTTGTTGAAAAGACTATCATTTTGCCACTGAGTTATCTTTTCATCTTTGTCAGAAATCAGTCAGCAATGTGTGGATCTATTTCTACACTCTGTTCTGTTCTAGTGATCTACCTGTCTTACACCACCACCGTGTTGCTTACTATAGATGTATCATAATATTTGAAACCAGGTCGTTTTAGTCCTCCAACTTCGTACTTCTTCTTCCAAGTTGTTTTGACTATTCTGGGTCCTTCACAGTTCATGTGAATTTTTAGAGTGAGGTTATTAAAAAAAAAAAAAAAGCCTGCTGGGATTTTGATAGGGATTGTATTAAATCTATAGGTCAATTTTGGGAGAATTGACATTTAAACTGTATTCAGTCTTCTAACCCATGAACAAAATACACCTCTCTATTTATTTATCCTCTTCAATTTCTCTCAGCAACATTTCATTGTTTTCAGTGTACAGGTCTTGCACATCTTTTTTCAGGTTTATTCCCTAAACAGTTCATATTTTTTATGCTACTGTAAAGTGGTATTATAAATATTTTCAATTTCTGATTATTCATTGCTAGTATTCATGACTTTAATTTTGACTTTAATTTTTTAATTTCTTAGAGCTCTTTATGGTTCTGTTCTTCGTTGTTGTTGTTTAAAAGTATTCCATACTTGTTTCACTCATGCAAAACGTTCTCATTTCCCTAAGAATGTAAAAGATTTTGTTTTTAATTTTCTTCTGCTCCTTAGTAGTCTGTTTTCTCTGGACTTCTTTTTTTCTGTTTGGGTCTATGTCTTTCATGTTAAAGGACTATATTTTTGGCAGTCTATTCATGTTTAAGAGGGAGATACAAAAGAGCTGATTTTTAAAAAAATGTTAGGCATTTATTGAAAATTTGTACATGCCATATGGACTAGACTCCTTAAGCTGGTACAGTGTTTCCACAAACCGTCTGCTATATAGAGAGGTCTGGCAGCCTCTGGACTGCCTGTAGCCTGACCACATTCTCTGCCGTTGCCCATGAGGGACTGTTTAAGAGGGAGATACTAAAAAGCTCTGTATGCACGGGCAAGGATGGTTCAATAATAGCCATCTCTGTAGGGTAACTGCCCATTTCCCAAGAAACCCTAAATTGTCAGAAGCTGTGGTATTTTTGCCTTGGGCCAGACAGGTTCTCCAGAGAATTCTTCAATCTTTTGTCCAGAGAGCCTAGTTTGAAGAAGGAAAAGGAGGCAGGATGAGGACCAAGTGTAGGGAGTCGCATCCTTCCATATGTAGATTTTCACTTAATTTTCATTTGCAGGATGGTGCCTCAACACTCATCTTCTCTGCCTTTGTTCCCAAGTCTGACGCTTCTCTATAGATCCTCCTCGACTTACTGAAAGGTTACATCCCAATAAACCCATTGTAAATTGAAAATACTATAAGTCAAAAATGCACTTAATACACCTAACCTACCAAACATTATAGCTTAGCCTAGCCTACCTTAAACGTGCTCAGAACACTTACATTAGCCTACAGTCAGGCAAAATCATCTAACACAAAGCCTATTTTATAATAAAGTGTTGAATATCTCATGTAATTTACTGAATACATTCAACAAATAACTGTATTCAATACAGTTACTGAAAGTGAAAAACAGAACGGCTATATGGGAACAGAATCACTGCAAGTGTATCAGTTGTTTACCCTCTTGATGGAGTGGCTGACTGAGAGCTACTGCTCGCTGCCACTGCCCAGCATCAGGAGAGAGTATTGTTGGGTATATTGCTAGCCTGGAAAAAGACCAAAATTCAAAGTACAGTTTCTACTGAGTTTTGCTTTTGCACCACTGTAAAGTTGAAAATTTGTTAAGTCAAACCATCATAAGTGGGGCTTCCCTGGTGGCACAGTTGTTAAGAATCCGCCTGCCAATGCAGGGGACACAGGTTCGAACCCTGGTCCGGGAAGATCCCACATCGCAGAGCAACAAAGCTCGTGCGCCACAACTACTGAGCCTGTGCTCTAGAGCCAGAGCCACAACTACTGAGCCCGCGTGCCACAACTACTGAAGCCCACGCACCTAGAGCCCATGCTCCACAACGAGAGAAGCCACTGCCATAAGAAGGCTGCGCACCGCAGTGAAGAGTAGCCCCCTCTCACCACAACTAGAGAAAGCCCACACGCAGCAACGAAGACCCAACGCAGCCAAAAATAAAGAAATTTTAAATAAATAAATAAAAGTATGAAAAATAAGATGAATGAGGGTAGCTTACTCTGCCAGATATCTAAACAAAAGCACAGCACTGGCTCAGGAATAGATGACCAGTGGAACAGATTAGAGAATACAAAACCAGACACAAGCACTATGGGGATTTAGTATATGGTAAAGGTCACCACCTGGGTGGGATTATTCAGCAAATTCTGTTAAGACCATTAGTTATGCATACAGAAAAAATTTTAATTAGATCATTATATTACATAGTACACAAAAATAAATTCTCAAGTAGACCAAAAAATCTAAATTAAAAAAAAAAGCCATTAAAGTGTAGGAAAATATTTGTAGAATCTTGGAAAAGGTTTTGTCTTTCAAGATTCATAATCTATAAACCTTGTGATGCTTTTTACTCAAAAATATAAACACATATATAGATAGGTTAATAGACATATAAATAAAAAGAGTAAGATCCTGCAAGGCTTTGAGAGTGGTGAGGAGTAGGGATTCGAGTGGACTTCTGTCACCTATTTTATATTTTGGAGATGTTTGAACTTTGTCTGATAATCTTTGAAATCAGAAAAAAAAACAGCAAAAAAATCTGTTATATACTTTGATGAAATACATCAATACTCCCAGAAGATACTGGAATAGGACAAAACTAGGTGTGTACAAAATGCATCAATTTCCAAAGTTTTAAAATCTTGTGACTCTTACGCTCATCACTCTTATGCTTGATTCACTTTTAATTTGCTGATGACTTTCAAAATATGGCTTTCAGAATTGACCCAATATTCCCGAAATAGTCTGGCCAATCTAGAAAATAGTAAGGCATGATCTGAAAACTAATGCTTCTCTATCCTTGTTAGTTTTGTTTTAGCCTCATCGTAGTGTGGTTTAATATTTAGACTGTGGTTTCTGTTGGGAAATGAATGCAACAGAATTAGTTTTCTATTCCTGCCATAACAAATTACCATTAACTTAACTGCCACAGCAGTTGAGTGTGTGTGCTTTAGAACTTCATAGGTTGGAATCCTGGTTCTACCACTTAATGGCTGAGCTACCTTGGATAGGTTACATTAAATATCCCCATCTTTATAATAATGATACCTACCTCATCTGACTGTCATAAGAATTACATAACATGTATATTTAACAGGATGCCTAGCATACATAAATGCTCAATAAATATTAGCTATTATTATTAAACTTAAATGAGGAACCTTTTCTTATCACAGTTTAATTTCACCTTGTTTCCAACCCAGGGCCACAGCCTGTCAAAAGAGTTTTTAACCTTGACTCTGTGGTCTTCAGTATTATAACTTCCTTTTAGATTTCTGTTATCTTCCCCTTGTTAAGCATGCTTGCTTTTTCCTCCCAGACACAAAGTTAGGCAAGGTCAAGCTGTGGCTTTGGCACCAATGGAGACAGCCCTCAACTGTGAAGATAATTTCATGTGGGAGACTGACTCTATGGGTGAGGTACTGATAGGAAGGGGAAAGAAAATACAAAGGTTCCTGCCCTATGGAGTTCAAAGTCTAATGAATCCTTCACAAACAAAAGAAAAAAAAAAATAGCGTCACTGTAACAGTACCCAACACCCACTCTATGACAATTTAATTTTAAATGGATAAATGAGACACACAGATGTTAACTTCTCGATTTTATAGATAATAAACAACCGAGGCTCAGGACATTTTTAAAGGACTTTCTCAGGCTCATATAGCTAATAAATGACAGAGTGAGGCCATGAACCTAGGATGTCTGACTCCAAATCCTACACTCCTTCCGCCTCAGCACTCTTCCTTCTGAGGGTAAGGAAAACAAAATGGAAAACAGCCTCCTATGAACTGGAGTGATTACACAGCTGGCATCAAGTTCTGCTTGACGCATCTCAGAACCTGAGAAAAAGAACAACTAAATGATGGAAATTTGGGGACTTTGGTGAAAGCAGAGCTACTTCATTAGAATAAACTAAACTAGGGAAAGAGAAAGGAAGGAAGGAAGGAAGGAAGGGAGAGAGGGAGGGAGGGAAGGAGAAAGAAAGAAAAGTGACTCTTCAGCCTAGAAATATTAACAGCTGAGAAAAAAAAAAATTCTATCAAATCCAGACAGACAGAACTAAAACTGACAGGTACTGTTTGCTATAATCTAGTTGGTACCTTTCAAAGTCCTGTAAAATTACTTCACAGAGTAGAAAAGAAATGTAACAACCTCTGTACTTTCATGAAGTAGCCAGAAATATTCAGGCAGGCAGTCTTCATACCACTGAGTTTCTGGAAAATATTATAAATTGGTCATTAGGAATTAAATTGTTTTCGCATTGTTTCCCAATTCCCAGAATGATGAAGAGTCTTGACCAAGGGAATATTTGTCAAATAAATCAGATATGGCCAACACAGTGTTAAATTCCAGCATTACCACTTCCAAACTCCCTATTCACTAAAAATAAAAGGGTCTATGTGTACCACATCCTGGTTGTATAAGAGATCTCCACTTATTATAAGATAGGTATACAAATATACATAATTTGTATATATTCAATATTAAAAGTAAAGTTCTATCATATACTTCTTTTAAACTAATAGTTAAATTTAACTTTGCCTGCCTCTAGAATTTAGGAGGACTTTTATTGATCTGGACATGGATTGTTCAACACAAGGGAGGGGACGGGCCGATGGAGAAGGCAGCTTCCACCTCTCGCTCTGATGTCATGAGCAGGTCTCAGGAAAGATTTCCATGGGAGGCTTAGCTGTGTTTGAGGGTTCTCACCAGATTTCTGTCCCTCCTATACTCTTTGTTAGTTAGTCTATCATCAGGGCTGCCTGCACTTATGGGGAAAGTGCCCCATGCTGCCCCTGGGCCTGTGCTAAACTCCTTCTCTCCCATTTAGAAGAGAAGCCAGATGTGAGCCAAGTCTTTTTTAAAACAAACAAAAAAACCTGTCCAGATAGGTTGAAATAATTTGAATCATCAACTTGCTGGATCTTCTATTACCTGAGCTACACTACTTTTAATCTATAAAATTCATTTATATTGCTGAAAAATTCTCAAAGGAGCAGCTGAACAGATTTAAAATGGCAATGATTGAGCTGTGGCAGCCTATATTTCCTTCCCACGTGTCAATCCCATGACAGTGTAGAGGCCCTCTCAAATGGAAGTGCCCCATCTCTCCTGAAGATTTATAATGAGCATCACCAAAAGTGCTTTTTTATATGTATTTTTTCATTGTCAGATAAGTAGGTCAGATATTATTGTTCTCATTTTACACAAAAGGAATCGAAGGTTTAAAAGTTCCTTTAAAAATGACTTGCTCAAGGTCACACAGCTTGTTAGTGGCACAGCTGGGATAAGTCAATCCTTACAAGTTCTAACCCAGTGCTCTATTACACAATACTACCTTCAAAGTTATTAGGAATTATTTTTGACTCATCCAGAACAACCAGAATGTAATAAGAGTTTGTTTCCGTCCCTTCTTAATTCCAATATATTATCTTGGCACGTGTATAAACTGTGCCTTAATTGAAAAATACCACTCTTCCTTGCAGTTTATTCAGCCACCTGTCTGCCAGCACAGATATTTCTTTCAAGAAGCTTTGGGAGCTGGCAATATGTATACACAGTCAAAGCAGGATTTTTGGTTGATATTGTATGACTCTAGTCCAGACAGACTATAATCCAGGTTCTCCCAGTAAAGTCCCTCCCACTTAATGGAGATGTTTTTTAAATGCCTATGATCAATCCCTCTCACCTCTAGATAGCCAATGGCACAGTGAGATTTTCTTGTGACTACAAATGTCTAGATTTTTCTCAAAGCCACACAGAATTTTCTTTTTCCTTGAAGCTTGCTTAACTACCATGCTTCTTTTCTCCAAGTCTCGAAGTTAGGATCTGTGTACTCAAGATATTTCTTCAAGTTCAGACAGGCTCATCTTTGAAGAGCAGTTTTCAAGATATCCAAACCTAACACCTAGGTGTGCCAACACAGTCACTCCCTGCCCGCCATCATGGCAACCCAACCCATATCCTGGGCCCATCCACCTTACCCACAATCTAAGCAACAGGTGGTTGGCGGCATTTGGGAATCCCATGGAATGGAACCCCTATTGTTAGCAACCACCTCCTCAGCTAGCTTTATGTTGGGATGGGAAGTTCTTACCCTAATCCAAGCTATCTGACCTAAACCATTTTTAAGGTTCGTCACATGGGGGGCGAGGGAAGGGGAAATGGATTAAGGTAGTCAAAAGGTCAGGAAGGAAGTCAAACTTCCAACTATAAGATACATAAGTACTGGGGGTATAAGCTACAACATGATAAATATAACACTGCTGTACATTATATATGACAGTTAAGACAGTAAACCCTAAGAGTTCTCATCACAAGGAAAAAGGTTTTTTTTACATCTTATTTTCTATCTATATGAGGTGATCAATGTTCATTCACTACACTTACTGTGGTAATCATTTCATGATGTATGTAAGTCAAATTATTATGCTGTACACCTTAAACTTATATAGTGCTGCATGTCAATTATATCTCAAAACTGGAAGAGAAAAAATGATAATTATGTGAAGTGACAGAGGTGTTAGCTAACACGATGGTGGTGATAATCATACTGCAATTTATAAATGTATCAAATCAACTCATTGTGTACCTTCTATATGTCAATTATAATTAAAAACTTTTAAAAAAGGATCATCACATGAGCATTCATGATGCAAGATACTGGGTAGCCTAATCCTTTCCCTTATTCACTAAGACTGCTACAAAAGCAAAATGACTAGAGAATAACTAACCTGATCAATTTAAGAAATCTATCTGAATAATTCAGGCAAAAATAAAACTGTTACTCAATTAACAGTTTTACCTATTGATCTTTTTTTTTTTCTGAGGATGGGAAGGGGGGGTTTTGCCCTGAGAACAGTTGGATAGAACTGCTCACTTCCCAAGTGAGGCTAAGGGATGGGCCTCACTGTCGTCTGGATTTTCTGGTCAGGCTTACTAGGTGGCTGGGACTAGATACTATATTTGGTAGTACACGGGGCTATGAATTAGCTTCCCTGTGCTGGCAGAGCAGCAGGAGAGCAGCCAGGGCCTGCATGGCGTGTTGTTTGGGGACCTGAATCAGGCAAGCGTGTACTGAATTCCCTGGTCAGGTGAGGCCACAAGTTTTGCTCTGCAGATGGGGAAAGCCATGGGCCGTGCTCTCTGTTCAAGTCCCACTGTATGTAGAGCTACTGGATGGGCTACACAGCTTCCCATATCCTCTGGTTAGATTCCCTGGTCCGGCAGGTTGAAGGCTGTATTCGGCAATCACCAGGGCTATAAATTAGTTTCCCTGCCTGTGTGCAGTGGGAGAAGCAGCTCTAAAGCTACTGAAGCTCTTTGTTATTTTTTTTTTTTAAATTGAAATATAGTTGATGTACAGTATTATGTCCCTACTGATTACAACAGCCCCTTTCCACAAGTGGTAACTGCTGGGTCAAAAAAGAATCAGAAAAAATATCACCATTGAATAAAACTGTATTCTTTAGCAAACTATGTCATCTAGCCTAAACTCTACATTGTATCAATGTGGAATTAGACTAGGAACCATCACTGCAGTACAGGTCTCTCCTATCTCACAGTCTCTGCCCTTTCCCTTATACACAGTCACATGCTTACCTGCTCCTCACTGGAAGAGCATCATGGCCCATGATACAGCTCTAGGTTGCAGATCAATCCAGTATGTCACACCTGGTGGCGAGGAGGTTGAGGCTGAGGCTCCAAGATGTTATCCCTGTACATTCTCTAGAATTTATAAACCACGTGGTCCTCAGTCACACGTGATGGAAATAACTCCCCAAAGCAGTCCCGCCTTCCTCAGAAACATAAATAAACTAAGGAAAATAACAGGTTTTACTGACTCGGAGACTGGTGTTTTGAGCAGAAACTGTAGGGAGCAAAGATTACACAGCAGGAAGAAGTACAACAGGTGGTAGAACTATTTTAGTCTCTCTGGTCAAGGGTGGAAATTTCAGCACAGATATCAGCACTTTGCTGATAGGTATCATGGCATATAAGGCCTTTGTAGGACAAGTCTGAATTTGTGCTAGCAACAGTACTGTGGATGTTACTTGTAACAGTCTAAATAAGAAAAGCTCTACCATGATTGCAGTCATTGACATTTGCATCAGTCCTATTTTGTATTAGGCAGAAAAGTTCAGGTTTTATCACATATCACACAAGGGCCTAAAACAAACGCATTTGCATTCTCATTTTGTAACCAAGCAGAACCTTTCTAGAACAGAACCCCCAGCCCCCACCCCTCACCCCCGACCCGTCTTCTGCCTGCTTTTTTTTTTTTTTTTGGCTGCATTGCTTGCATCTTCGTTGCGGCGAGTGGGGTTACTCTCTGTTGCAGTGTGCGGGCTTCTCATTGCGGTGGCTTCTCTTGTTGCGGAGCACGGGCTCTAGGCACGCAGGCTTCAGTAGTTGTGGCTCACGGGCTCCACAGCGCAGGCTCAGTAGTTGTGGCGCACGGGCTTAGTTGCTCCACGGCATGTGGGATCTTCCCGGACCAGGGATCGAACCCATGTCCCCTTGCCTTGGCAGGTGGATTCTTAACCACTGCACCACTAGGGAAGTCCCCTGCCTGCCTTTGCAGAAAAACTTTAGCCTCCTAGGCCTTTCCCAAGTTCCAAAGAATAAATTTAATCAGAGAAGTGAGAAAACGCAGAAACAAAGGAAAACAGTCAAGCAAGACAAAATAATAATAGTTTAGCCATTAAACAAAGTCAAGGACCTTTAGTTCCTCCTCAAGGGCTATAGATAATATTCTGAGCCATAACCTTTGAGCTGTTTTGTGGATAATGAAAGCCTCACCAGGTGGAAAAAGTTAACTGTATGCTGCCCACAAGCATGTAGACCCCAGATGGGTTGGAACCAGAAGGTTGATGATGTTGATCCCCGATTACCTCACCACCAACCAATCAGAAGAATGTCCATGAGCTGATCACACACACCGCAACCCTCTCCCTCACCTTGTCTTTAAAAACCTTTGCCTGAAAGCCATTGTGGAGTTACAGTTTTTTGAGCATTAGCTGCCTGGACTCCTTGCTTGGCGCCCTGCAGTAAACACTGCACTTTCCTTCACCACAATCTGGCGTCAGCAGATTGGCTTTACAGTGTGCGGGCGAGTGGATCCAAATTTGGTTCGGTAACAATTTTAGATAAAAGGCTCCTAATGCCCTCTGAAGAACTTACATATATAAGTGTTTTTGTTTCTATGTATTGTTTTCTATGTAAATCAATCTCTTACTGAATTCCTCTTCAAGACTTTGAAGCAGCTATACATGTTAGCACACAGGTGAAAGTCTAAATAAAACTGGGTAGAGTGGGTAAAATAGTTTCTTAATCTTCAAGGAAATTTTAGACATATTCACGAATATGTCTTCCTGCAGGCTGAGACTCATTAAGTCAGGGTAGCTCAAAACATAGTAGAGTCCCAGCAGAACCTGAACTGTGCAGCCAGTGCATTACTTTGGTTTAAGAACACAGAGAAATTCTAGTTTCTACTCATGGAATCATCCCCTCCCCATCTCAGATCCTTTCCTAACTTCTCACTGTGCACACGACCCCAGTCTCTCCTCTGGCCCCAATTCCCCTGATAAACAGTCCAGGGTGACTGGAGCACAGAAGCTGTCAGCCACCACAGCAATATAACCATAAGCCAGACCTGGAATTATATCCCCACACCCCTCTCTCAACGTATCTAGCCAGGTTAAAGAGAAGCACTGTATTGGCCCTTGTTTGAGTGGAAAGATTTCTGGGCCAGACTTTTTTTCATTGTAGTAAAATACACATAACATAAAATTACCATTTTAACAATTTTAAAGTGTACAATTCTGTGGCACTTAGTACATTTACAATGTGGTTAACAATTACCACTATCTAGTTCCAGAACAGTTTCATCACCCCAAAAGGAACTCCTATACCCATTAGCAGTCACTCCCTATTCTCCCCACTCCCAGTCTCTGGTAACCACTAACCATTTACCAGAGCAATTGGTTTGGGCTAATACAGCTAATACTGTATGATCAAAGTAACCTATGTTCACAGTGGTTTTCGTATGCTGTCTGAATTACGGTGACTTTAGTTCTATCCTCCTCTGTGTATCATTTTTTCTCTTCCAGCTAGTTTCTCTCAAGAGAGCAAAATGACTAGAGCAAAGCCAGGCTGACCTCACACATGCAAACCATGTCCCTTTGGGAGAGCTTCTCCTCACCGACTCTACCACAAATCCTAGGCTTCACTATTTTTGGATTAACCTAGATTCACTTCCTCAACCCAGAACAAGATTACTGTGGGCTTTTTTTTTTAAGATTTTTTTTTTTATGTGGACCATTTTTAAAGTCTTTATTGAATTTGTTACCATATTGCTTGTTTCCTGTTTTGGTTTTTTGGCCCCGAAGCATGTGGGATCTTCGCTCCCCAACCAGGGATCGAACCCGCACCCTGTGCACTGGAAGGCGAAGTCTTAACCACTGGACCACCAGGGAAGTCCCCAGATTACTCTGCTTAAAGCAACGGTTCCCAACCTAGACAATCTGACACCCTTTTATTATGCTGAAATAAAATTCTTGGATAATACCTACCTAACTACCTACACACGCACACACACACCATTTAATGAAAAAACAAAACAAAACCCTAACTGTAATATAAGGGAGAAATAAAATTATAATAAAATGCATAGTGATACATAAATACTCAGGAATGGCTACAACAGAAGACAAAACGAGATGAATTTGACCACTACAGATGAAAACTGACCCTGATACGTTGCAATGTCAACTCAAATAGCACTTGGATGATGTAATTTTCCAAAGTGGTGAACAACTCTTGGAAATATTCCAAATAAAACAATCCTCTTTCCTTGATTTATTAGATAGCTGCATTCCTAGAAAATTCAGTGTACTGTATACAAAAATATTTTGTGTTTACAAATATAAAAGAGAATTACTTTCTAGGATAATATCTGACGGGATACTGGAAAATCATTGTAGGGCAAGGGACGATTTTTCCTGATCTCTGCCAATCAAATATTTATAGTATCCCCCATGCTGTGAAAAAGCACCCCTACAAACTGTCAAAATGTCCTCCAAGGGGGCGGTACCTTTGTTATTAAGAACCACTGGGCTAGGGTTTCCCTGGTGGCGCAGTGGTTGAGAGTCCGCCTGCCAATGCAGGGGACACAGGTTCGTGCCCTGGTCCGGGAGGATCCCACATGCCGCAGAGTGGCTGGATCCGTGAGCCATGGCCGCTGAGCCTGCATGTCCGGAGCCTGTGCTCCGCAGCAGGAGAGGCCACAACAGTGAGAGGCCCACGTACCGCAAAAAAAAAAAAAAAAAAAGACTGGCTAGAGGGACAAGACTCAGTCAGGCTCACTCAAACCTTGATTACTCTACATAACAGGGAAGGGCGGAGGCACAGCAATACCTACCATTTCTAACTTCCTCATTCATAAATTAAACCTAAGAGAATTTCAAGTGTTCCCTCAGATAAGAGGCTTTATATTGAAGAAACTTTTACTAGTAAAGCAAAATCCACTGTATTTGTTCAAGTTCAAAGCATGTTAAAATTGAGGTGGCAAGGAAAATGATAAGCTTACTAAAATAAAATAGATCATTTTAATTAACACTTGAATCCATTTGGTGGAAATGCTAGGTTTTAGGAAAAAGCAATGACATCACAGATTAAACAGCCACTAGATTTAAAATCCCCAGCAACTTTTTTTTGGCTTAAACAAGAATCATGTCTGCACACTCACTTTTTTTGGTTGATATTGGAAATCATTATAGTTAAAAACAAAAAACTCTGAATAAAATATGCTGAGAGACAGAACCTATGAACCTTACATTTTCATTTCATCAAATGGCCTTGTTTTTTTAAGGCTTAACTCTATGAGCCCAACCAGCAGTACTATGAATAAGAAGGCTCTCTTTACATGGCCCCTCAAATGGACTGAAAGTCTCTTGGGCCAGACAGCCATATAGAGACAGGAAGGTTATTGTAAGCTACCTTTCGTACAAGGACCTTTGTCACCTGAACTTTTTAAGTAAAGCAAATCTTGTGCTTTATATTCCTAACTATGGAAGAATGTTCTGCACTCAAAATTTCTTTATTCTAGAAAGAGAATATCACTGATAACTACTAAGAAGCATTTACCCAGCAACCTATCTATTCCTCCAGATAGCAATGTAAAGAAAATATGAAACATAACTGACCCCATTTAGTCATTCTTATCCTCATCTCTCAGTTCAGTCCTAGAAAACATACTGTTTAGATAAATCAAATCACTAAGGTGCTGCTAAGTCTCATGTCAGCTGCAACTGCAAATATTTTTTATTTGGTAGGGTAATACCCTCTGCAGGAAAGTAGGAATTTTAAAAGGCAGCTTATATTCCGTGAATCACTTCTGTAGATTTATTATCAAATATTTCATGGGATTTGGATATGGAATAGAATTTCAGTATTAAAAAAATAAATTCAAAACTACTATTTCTTTACAGCTATAAGACCTAATCTTTAATGTTCTCTTAAAAGCAGAAAGATAACAAAGGGAAAAATGTTGCTGGTGTTGCCAAAGCAAACTCCATTAACAGTGGTGATATTCTTGGGCTTCCCTGGTGGCCCAGTGGTTAAGAATCTGCCTGCTACTGCAGGAGGGGACACAGGTTCGAGCTGTGGTACCGGAAGATCCCACATGCCGTGGAGCAACTGAGCCCACGCGCCACAACTACTGAGCCTACACTCTAGAGCCCACGAGCCACAACTACTGAGCCTGCGCTCTGGAGCCCACGAGCCACAACTACTGAAGCCCACACGCCTAGAGCCCGTGCTCCGCAACAAGAGAAGCCACCACAATGAGAAGCCCGCACACTGCTCGCCATAACTAGAGAAAGCCCATGAGCAGCAACAGACACCCAATATGCAGCCAAAAAATAAAATTAATTTTTTTTAAAAAGTGAAAGATTAAAAACAGTGGTGATACCCAAGTAAACTGTCAAAGACATTACTGACAGCAACAGAGTAGGACTGACACACCAGTGCATAAATCAGCAAGGCCCAACCTACCAACTCAGTTACATCTGAAGAATTTACTTGTCACTTTGGTGGGGAGAAAGCATTAAGATAGAATTCATATCTAAAAGCCAATACTACTTAAAGCAAATATAAATTAAATAAGCCCTGTCACCATCCACAGGTTTGTCTCCTAAACTTTTAGGCACAAAATAATCTATAACACTGACATCCATCTTCATTTTCAGAGGAGGGCAAGGGAAGGAGACAACTATTGCATAAACTCACAAGTTACCTTTTAAAATTAAGACATAGCAATTTTGCAACAAATGTAGAAAAGTACTTATAGAAGAGGGAAAAAAGCTTCATTTATTGTAAAGTCAGGTAAACTTAGGTACACAGCCCAGTATCATACATTTATAGTTCATTCACAGGTTACCTTTGGCGTAACTTATTGGGTTCCATGATAAGGGTCTAAAATGCTTCTAGATTGAATTTAAGATTTTCTAGATCTAGAGGGCTAAAGGGACATTGGTCCATTGCTGTCAAAATTCAATGAGAAATAAATGTTAACGTGTGTGTTTAATTTCCATCTAAACTTTCTATTCAATAGCTCTTAAAAATTTTTTAAACCCCTGCATCATTTCTAAAAGGATTAAGGCAAACTGCTTTTTTTGAATTTTGTTAAAATTCAAAATAAAGCTTTTTCAAAAGATCTAAATGAAACTTCTGTATACAAATTTGTTTAAAACTCTCAGGATCACAAAACTGCTATTGCCAACTATAGACTTCACAGTTACTCTAGGTAGATAAAACATATTCTCCCTTCTTTTAAAGATGAAAATAAAATGGCTAGCTCAGTTTTCTATTATTAAAAAGCTGTGAACCTGATAACATGTGTGTTATAGTATAGTCTCTCAATACAATGCTTAGTCCTTATATCTTACTTGCCTATGTATGCATTATGTTGTTTTCCCAAAAAAAGAAAAAAAAAAAAACAGATCCAGTGGGAGAAAGAATGTTTAATAAATGGTATTGAAAGAAATAGATATCTCTGTTTGGAATAAAAATAAAATTAGATCCTTATACCTTGTACCATGTAGAAAAATACATATATTACTGATGGATTTAAGAGTAAAAAATAAAAATGCAAGTACCCAAAATTCTACATACAATTTTAGGGAGTTCACAGACTCCCTAAAGCCCATCCGTGGATCTCACATTACCTAGAAGAGGAACTGTTAATCATAACTTCTATTAAAATTTCAATGCCAAATACCAGATGTGTTTTCAAGATCAAGTCACATGCAACAAATGAAGATGAACACATTAACTCATTGTTGTAACTTTATAAAATCTCCAAACTGGAACTAGAAACAGAGGCATGTCAATACAAATGGACAATGACTTAAAAAAAAAAAAACAGTTTAAATAAGTTTGAGTGCATATTGTACAAGTGTATCCATATGTCTGTTAGCCTTTCAGAAATATAAAATCAGCTAAATCTGTAGTACTTAAAATTTCATATATGCAATGTTATTCTCAAACTTGATTAAAATACTTAATAAATACAAGTTATGTTTAATACGAATAACTGCAACATACTTAAACATCTAAACATATAATAGGAATTCTATAATATTAAAATGCAATACTTTCACCTGCATTAATCTCATACACAATGGAAAAATACTTGCAGATAATTAGCATTAAGAATGCAAATATATTTTCACTGTGAAAGAAAAATAAGATTAGAAATGATATATTTATGTAATCTACAAGAAAGCTGTAGATAGTCTACATTATGATATTCTATTTAAAATGAAAGCAATTCAATATTTAAGTTTACAACAAATTTACTCAAGGCAAAATATTTATTACAGGACAGGATATTGAATCAAAGTAAGCAAGGCAACATTAGATGAACCATTTTAGTTCTTTTTTAAAATGAAGTGTAGCTTTGAAGTTGTAATAAAGGTAAACATAAATTCTAACATGCTCTTCTCTTCTTATAAATGGGATGATGTAGAAAAGCAAAGCTTCAATGTATAGGGATTGGAACCATCTGTAAAAATTAAAAAACAAAGTTAATAGTTCCCTTAAACTTTCATGATTACCTTGAGTTAGCGGAGTAAATTACTGGGTTGGCCAAAAAGTTCATTCGGGTTTTTCCGTAACATCTTACAGAAAAACCCGAATGAACTTTTTAACCGACCCAATATTTCACCTTTTTATAGTACTGGAAGAAGGAAAATTTTTATGTAAGGTAAGGGCAAGATTTCTTTCGTTCATACCTACTAGCAGGTAAGCTCCATGAAGGCCGGAACTTTGTCCATTTTTACATTCCTATTGTTCTACACATTATTTGACACATAGGAGGCTCCCACAATCTTTTTTTAGTGAATTAGACATTACAGATAAATAGTATCAGGATTAGGCTTATCTAAGTCCAACAGCAAAACTACTTTGCAGAAAATATTACCAATGGTAATTACTCTATAAAAGTTAATTCAAATATAGCTTGGGAAATGGGTTAAGACTGAAATGTATAAGAAGATATCAATGAGCTGAAAAAGTTCCAGGAGAGCAAGTATTAAATCTCTGATCATCAACGGGGCATATGAATTTTAAAATTGTTAAAAAAAAAAAAAAGGTATAATCCACAAAAATACTTCCATTTTATACATTCCTCTTTAACTTTTCAGAACAGGCAGAAATAATTCTGGTATCTTAATGTACCAGAATTTTAGTATTAAAAGTTATCGCTCCTGGGCTTCCCTGGTGGCGCAGTGGTTGAGAGTCCGCCTGCCGATGCAGGGGACATGGGTTCGTGCCCTGGTCCGGGAAGATCCCACATGCCGTGGAGCGGCTGGGCCCATGAGCCATGGCCGCTGAGCCTGCACGTCTGGAGCCTGTGCTCCGCAACGGGAGAGGTCATAACAGTGAGAGGCCCGTGTACCGCAAAAAAAAAAAAAAAAAAAAAAAGGTTATCGCTCCTTAAGGAAAAAAATTCCTATAAAAGAAAAAGCATATACATCAACAAATATTTGCAAGACACTGCAGAGGATAAAAAAAGAAATAATTGTACCTGTCTCCAAGGAGTTTGCAAGTCATACACTGTTTTGAATATATCTCAAATATACATATAAAGTCTTTTAAAATTTTCCATCAAAAATTAAGTGTTGACTGACTATTTAAAATTTGCTTTTGTGACTAAAGGTAAAATGAAAAGAGGTATTCCTACTTGTTTATTTTTTAACTTTTTAGTAAGAAAATTTTCAAACATAAAAAAAGTATATGGATCAGTATAATAAACATCCACATAGCTTCAATAATTGTCAACATTTGGCAGTCTTACTTCATCTACCTACTCTCCACACACTCTTGAGGGGCTGGAATATCTTTTAACTTTTTTTTTTTTGCTGTACACGGGCCTCTCACTGTTGTGGCCTCTCCCGTTGCGGAGCACAGGCTCCGGACGCGCAGGCTCAGCGGCCATGGCTCACAGGCCCAGCCGCTCCGCGGCATGTGGGATCTTCCCGGACCAGGGCACGAACCCGTGTGCCCTGCATCAGCAGGCGGACTCCCAACCACTGTGCCACCAGGGAAGCCCGGGGCTAGAATATTTTAAAGCAAATCCTAGATATGTTATTCCACCCATAAATCCTTCAGTGTGTATTCATTTTTTTCCCCTTCCACAATCATTCATCATCACACCTAATAAAATTAATACTATTTTTTCTCCTATCATTTAGAAAAATAAAGTTTCAACACTCTTCAGATCCAAGATCAAAGTAAATTACACAGCACAAACTTCAAAAGTTAAATACTTGAGTGTTCTTTGCACTGTAAAAAAGAGGCCATTTACCATTATAGAGAGAATAAACAAAGAGAGTGACAGTTTCATTTGATACAAATTAAAATAATGTAGAATACCATTTTTCATCTATCATATTGCTAAAATTCAAAGTCTGACAACACTCGGTGTTGGTAAGAGTGTTGGGCAGTTGGCATTTTCATATACCACAGGTGGTAGAGTTGTGTAACCTTTGTAAAGGGCAATCTAGAAACATTTACCAAAATATAAACCTTTTTGCTCTCCACTATGAGGAAACTGCCCTACAAACACAAAACATGCAACTATAAGGATGTTTACTGCACTAATAGAAAAACACAATTGGGAACAACCAGTGTTCATCAGTGGGGAAGTGGATAAATTGAATAAACTGTGGTACATCTCTACTAAAAATAGCTACTCTGTGGGGGAAAAAAAACCAGGGTAGCGTTGCACCTGCTGATAGAGAAAACAGCTCCAAGATATATTAAGTGAAAACAGCAAGGCACACAATAGTATGTATAGAAGAACCATTTTGTGTAAGTTTTTAAAATGTAGATATATACATTGGGGAGGAGGAATAAAAGGAAAAAGAAAGGTTAGAGGTTATAGAAAGCTTTAACTTTCATTTGTACCAGTATTTACTGTTTGAGTTTTTTAACCATATATATTTATCGCTTTCTTCTAAAAAGATCAACAGGAATTATGGAAGTCAGCCTCCAAGATGGCCCCAAAGTTCCCTGCCTCCTACACCGGATCATGGTTGGTTAGTGGGACCACAAGATTACAGCATAAGTGATGGTATGTTACTTCCGGTATTAGGTTATGAAAGACACTGTGGCTTTTGTTTTTTTGGCCTTTTGCTCTCATCTTTCTTGAATCACTCATTCGGAAAGAAAAGAGCTACCATGAAATGGCCAATGTGGCTTACTGTCCCTACAAAGAACCACATGAGTGAGCGTGGAAGTGGATCTTCCAGCCGCCAGTCATAAGACTTGAAATGACTGCAGATTATAGCTGACGGCAGGCAGCCTCATGAGAGGCTGAACTACCAGCCAGAACTACCCAGCGAAACTGTACACAGATTACTGATCCTCAGAAACAGTAAGATAATAAATGTTTTGCTGTTTTAAGCTGCTAAATACTGCAATAATTTGTTACACAGCAAGAGGTAACTAATGTAAGAATTATGAGGGTTGTGGGATTTATATGCTTTTTAAAATTCAAACTTCTCTGTATTAAAAAACAACCAATAAATATTACTTTTAAATTATCAACAATGTTTCTGATGGTAACTCCCACTGAATAATTATGACACGATTTTACTTACTTGGAACTCTTATCTGGTAGTGATTTAGTGCTGTGAGGGCTTCTACTGCATCAGTTTTGCATTCCCATTCTAACAGCCCAGAAAGTGTTTTGGCAGAAGCTAAAACAAAACAAAGAAACACAACTTCAGTTGTTATTTGCTTATTATCAAATTAACCAGGAAACTTAAAAAGAGAAAATGTGCACTTACGTTTTGCATCAAATACTTTATATTTGATGAATGTAAGAACTTCATGGTCATTACACAACTGTCAAAGAAATGTAAAACTCCATTAAAAATACAGCCAAAATAAAGATTCCTACCCTTTTCTCCCCCCAGAAAGTAAACTTTATGGTAGCATTTTAGTTTTGAGTATGGCATGAATGAATTAAATCAAATATGTTTTTAGATTAACAAGGTGCATGAGAAAATCAATTAAAATAGTGATATCCTATAAACTATGTATATAATTTTAGTGTTGTACAATAAAAACAAGATTTGTAACTGAAATATATATTCTCAAAGCTGACCAGGGTTTATCGAGTACCTAAGATAGGGAGTAGTGTTCCAGAAAAATCAATTCTTTTCTGAAGCATTTCCTATAGTTAGGGAAAAATGCAGGGATATATAAAATTTTGTTATGGGTGAGATCTAAGGACATGGTAAAAGAACTTTCTGAATGCAGGACTAAGGGCACCTCATTCTAATTCCAACTCTCAAAACGACTGAGCCACAAAACAACAAAGAGACCAGTGAAGGATGGAGGCCAGAAAAGTACAATGGTCAAAGGATGTACTAGATTAAGTACCAAATAAGTAACAGAATACCAATAATATCAAAAGCAGAAGATGAACAGAGCAAGACTTTAAAATGAGGCTAAAACATGATATATTTTAAAATAGGAAATAGGAACATTCTACACAATTTGTATTCCAGTGCCTACCTTTGTGAAGGTCTCTTCTGTGACACACAATGGAACATTATAATAATGCAGTACACACGAGGGTGGCTGGATTATATTCTTAGATGCTTGGCCAGCACTTGTAAAGCGATTATTTTTGCTCATTGCAAAATCCTTGTAGCTACTTGTACCATCCTCCAGCTCAAATATTTGACTTGGAACAACTGAATGTTGTTTAGACACACTAAAGATCGGAAAGGTAAGAGGTACAGAACATACCTTTGTTAGATAAAAAGCAGCAAGTAGGCAGTCTCAAAATGTTAACATAAAGGCCTGTATCAATCTTAACAAAAAAGGCATATGTAGCAATTTACAGTTTCAGTATTTACTAATATTTAAATTTAGTTTGAGTTATAATCACTCTTACAGTTTAGACATCACTTAGAAAGAAAAATCTATTGAATATATTTTCATATTAGAAAACTTTAATAAAAAAAACTTGCTCATTTTAACATGCTATTTTATGACCATAAAACTAAAACTAGGTATAATATGGAAAATCTAAATTATACGACCCTAAGTGTCTAAAATGACATCACTATAGCTGCTAGTTTCAGATATTCTAAAATGGAAATTAATGTCTCTAATAAAAAGGATAAGTATTTTTTAAATTTACCACTTAAGATAAATAATTACCAAACGTTAAGTCTTTTCCCAAATAATTTGACATTGTTAAGATGTGTGACAGCTCTTTCTACAGCATACTCATCACCCATTTCTACCAGTGCTGTACCAGGAATGGTCTTCATAAATTTTACCTGTAAATACAAAATCCCAAACAGGTGAACATTTAATTCCCTTTTACAGTAACAGAATTTCTAAAAGGTACTATAGGTGGTTGATATCAAATAAAGAAGATCACCTGGAATCTTAACTTTATTCTGCTCTGCTATTAGACATTCTAACCAAAATTCAATAGTTTAAAAGCAAGACTACAGTTCTATTGTACAGCACACTAAAGAAGAGCATAGGCTTGCCTTGACTCTGCTATTTATTAATTGTGTGATTTGGGGCAATTTACTTCACTTCTCTGAGCCACAGACTTCCTTTTAAAATGGAGATAATAATAACATTTGGCAGGACTCATCAATATTTATTCATTCAGTAAGTATTTATTAAGTGCCTAACATGTTCTAATAAACATACTGTGCTAGGTACTGGGGATTTAATGGCAAACATAATAGACACAGTCTTCTTAAAGCTTATATTCCAGTAGGTAGGTCAGAAATTTTAAAGTAAATAGTAATTACCAACTATTCAGAGTGCCATTTATTGCTTTAAGCAATAAACAAGATACTATATAAGAAATAACACAAGATGGCCTTGAGACAGCACTGCCAGTAAGAAGGCTTAGGCAAGGAGGGGCAGTTTAAAAAATAGGCAACACTTCACAAGTTTTCAAGACATCTTTGACAGAGCCATACTTATCCTCTTATATTATTCCAATTTTAGTATATAATGCTGTAAGGGTTAGATGGAATAAAGTATGACTATCTTTCAGGATAGTGCCTACACCTTGGAAAGTCCCTAAATAGCTATTAAGTACCATTAACATTAATAACACATTGAACAGGACTTCCCTGGTGGCGCAGTGGTTAAGAATCCACCTGCCAATGCAGGGGACACGGGCTCCAGCCCTGGTCTAGGAAGATCCCACATGCCGCAGAGCAACTAAGCCCGCGTGCCACAACTACTGAGCCTGCGTTCTAGAGCCTGTGAGCCACAACTACTGAGCCCGTGTGCCACAACTACTGAAGCCCATACGCCTAGAGCCCGTGCTCTGCAACAAGAGAAGCCACCGCAATGAGAAGCCACACACCACAGAAAGAGTAGACCCTGCTCACTGCAACTAGAGAAAGCCCGTGCGCAGCAATGAAGACCCAACGCAGCCAAAAATAAATAAAGACCTCTTTGAAAAAAATAATAAATAAAAAAATAAACAAAACATCACAGATCTGGGGAAACCACAGAGTTATCTGGTGAAAATAAAGTTACAATTTTAAAGATCTTCAAAATGTGTGAAATTTAAATGTTTTGCTACGTTTTGAGTGTAAGCCTCCAGACAGAAAGTTTTGGACACATTCTATCAAAGTGGATCAACTTCAAATACTGACTGAGGTTAAAGTATGTTGTTCCTCAGAAGATACTAGAACTCTAATATTTGGGAGGCAAATATATGAATCGAGAACTCTCCTAAAATTCATAGCTATTGTCAAACTCTGAGACATGTTTATATATACCTAGCTCCAAGAAAGTAACTGCTTTTTCAAAATTCCACAGTTCAACATGTTAAATGTTAGAATATCTTTGAAATGATTAAAAAATGTATAGGTTTTATGCCTATAATATGCTAGTAATTGATTAAACTACTTGCTGTTTTGGACTTATATTAGTAATTTAAAAAATATTTTTAGTACCAACATCCTATTCTGATCACTTACCTACAAAAAATAATTTCTAGAATTCCTACCTAATGAATTTTTAGCTTATGTGGATCACTACTGAAAGAACTTGTGTGTGAGAAGACACACATATTTGCAGCCTTTTCAGATTTTCCTACTACATATCCTAGCAAAAGAAGCTCATATAAAATGAAACTTAAAACAAATAATAATTTTTTTAAATGAAAACTCACCTTTTCAATATTTCCATATAAGCAGAATAGGTTGAAGACTCTTGAACAATTCATTTTTAGTTGATGTAATCCACTAACCATTACAACTGAACCAGAGGGATTTCCTCCATGCATGTAAGAGGAAGATGCCTGCGGTAATGGATAGGCAACAAGCTCAGGTGTATCTCGAGAACCCATTCTGTAACGACTTGGTAAAGGTAATAATGGACCATGGGATCCTATTAAACAAAACAAAACAAAACAAAACACAACTTTAGCAGACACACTTCACCGCACACAAAAACAAACTCTTAATATTAGCTAGGTTGATGTATATCCAAGGAAAACTCAAACGTATGAATATTCAAATATAACCTGTGGGAATTAACAAAAATCTGTATTTACTGCACCAGATCCAATAAACGCTGACCTGCACACACCTGCATATACCAGGCTTTAAGTCCTTATTTTTAAAAAACAGTAGTTTAACAAAAAAGTATACAAGATCAGGCTACAGATAGAGGAGGAATCAGTGTAAAACTTTGGGCCACTATATATAAATTATACTTCAAAATTAAAAAAAAAACTTCTGCCAACATCTTTTGGAGGATAATATAATAAAATCTACAGTGAAATCTAGTAAACTATATACAGATATAACAAAAAGAACATCTTTAGTTCCACTGAAAAGCTGTCCCCTTGAATATATTTTACTATTAATGTACTTGCAGGTTAGTATTTTATTCCCCTGATTATAATTTAGGAAACTAAAACCCTAGATTTAGTTAATAACCCCCCCACACACACACATACTCAGAGGTGTCATTATTCAGCAACTTCTATTATTTGAAACAACATCAAGAATCCAGAAGAAAAAAATGCTTGAGTATCTGAAACTGCTGTCACAGAAACACAAACAAATCCAGCTCTTATACTAAGAATTTTTACTAAGAATCAACTTGCTAACTCTAGAGTAGTTCAAAACAACTTTAATTTATCCTGTTTTCCCATCCATAATAGATTAGAAGTAAGAGGAAAAACAAAGCTAGGGTGAATGGAAGAGATGGGAATGAGGGAGTCTGGAGAAACTGTGATACTAAAAGTCTGCACAGGGCACATTTACAGTAGCAAGAAGAGAGGCGTAAGAACTCAGAAGAAGCAACTAAGATGGAGATACGTAACCCAAAAATATAAACCAACATCTTAGGCACTCCTGAGTCAGTGATTAGAGAAGCATGCTCTGGGGTGCATGCAACGATTCTCCTGGTGTGCAAGAAACCAATCCAAAAACCCAAGTTCTTTCCTCATTTCTTAAGAATAATATGTAATGTTACTGGCTTTCATTTTTATGTTAGACTAAGGGACACTTGTCATCTACTAGGTGAGTTACTAAGAACTACTATATTTTGATATCATAGCACATTATTACAGCTTATGTGGACTCCAATTCAGTATTCTAAATATAGCTGCCATTCATAACAACACAGCAACACTACCACCGAGCACACGCAAATATAGTGTAAATTCTGCAATTTTATGGAGGCATACTTTATCAATACATCATCATCAGTGTTGCCTTAAATTGGTCATGGTTTTCAACTGTTCTTATTGCTGGTAATCTAGTTTATCAAGACAATCAATATAGCTCATGATGAGTTACTTGTAATTATGTATTTTGGCCTCTAATTTAGACTATTATACCTATACTGGGGTCAAATATCAATCATTCTTACCCTTATTGCAAAAATACACATGCATATTATACTCCACCCAGCCCTACCCCCACTACTACCATTTGTTAGTACAGTAATGACACTACACTATTATCAGTAAATTTTTTTACAGTAAGTTGAAAAATGTACAGTAGATGGGCAGTGGAAACTTACACTCTGCTTAAGTTGACCAAGGTCCAAAAACTCTTATAATCTACTGCCATAGGTAATAATTAAATTCAGTGCAAAAGAATACCTGATGTTTGTAATTATGACATTGGGCCACAAGTATTAAATTATGTTACTTACACTATTTAAATTGTTACCTATATTAAGAAGATAAGAAAAAAAAGTCTCTTAAAAGCTTCCTATACTAAATAGTTCATGCAAAATGTTTTGTTGCTTCAGGTTTTAAAAAATTCACTTATATGGAAAAATGCTACATAAACAGCATCTTGAACATTTTGAAGGCCTTTCCCATCTTTGATACTTAAAATATCTTTGGTCCAGGAACCATATCCAAAGATGCTAACAATTAATATAGAAATTTTTCTTGTGCTCAGAGCAAATAAATTTGTACATTATTTTTTGCCACTTTTCAAATATGAGGGCTTCTATCAGTTCATCTCACATGGCTGGGCTTCCCAAATTAAAAGATCTAAAGAATTCTGAAAGCACAAATTTATACTGCTATAATAAACTATGTGAATAAATTTAATCTATTAAATAAACCTTTTCTATTCCTTCTTTCTCACATACCATTATAAAGGAAAAGCTACCTATGATATGACACTAAAATGCAAATAAACCTGTTTTGTTGAACTGCTGATCTGAAGGGATACAGCTGTGATTTGAAGCATTTGTAAAAAGGCTAATATCACTAGCACCCACTGTCATCTTTGCTTTTTCCCCAGTTTCCTCATCTTACTTCTCTCCTCAATCAATCTTTATTTGTCACTATCTCCTATATCCTGTTCTGCTTACTTCCCTAGGAAAGTAGAACAGATTTTCCTTAGTTAAATGTTTCAATGGACATAGCTCAGAATGGACGCCCCTACACAACCCCACCATAACCATTCCTCCTCAGCAGGACTCTCCAGAACCTGAATGAAACGTCATTCCGAAGAATTTTGCACCTCTCTTTAAGTAAGCTTACATTTTAATATTTATACACACACGCACGTGTGCACGCACGTGAACACACACACACACACACACACTCTAAATAAATAAGGGCATGAAACTGACACACAACTTCACAATAGGCTTTTAGAAAATATAAAGTTCTTCTAGGGCATATAACATATTCTTGTTTATGCAATTTTTCTTGTATTTTATTAAGTGAAGACAAAACTGAAAAGCCATACTGAGAAAACAGCCTGTGTCAACATTACTACAGTAGAGTTTTGTCCTTCATTTATATGCTCACAGATTTTTCTAACCCCCTTTAGCAGAACATTTAACCAATTTTTGGCCTTAAGCTAACTGCCATGACACATTTACATACTCTACAACTATACTACAAACTTTGATTAGCCATTCTTTTGAAATCCTCCATTATACAATGCACAGTAGATTCCTAATAAGTGTTTCTTCATTGCAGGATCAGAAAACTACTTGTATGACGATATTTAATATTTACTCTGTTAAAGAAACAACTAAGAAAAATGAACAAGGAACACACGAAAACGACTGTAGTAAGATTTTCCTTCTATACCACACTTACTGTTTTGACATAACATAGAGATTGTTTCATAATCTCTTCTGCAATACAGACTACCACAGAAACTTGAACAAATACACATACACACAAAAACACACACACACAGGGTTAATAAATTCCTGGAGTTCAAATAAAGACACTAGGGAATAAGCTAAAACTCACAGCTAAGAATGGTCATCAAACATGTACACAATTTGAAAATATTTCGGACAACAGGAAACACTGGTGGCTTTTCGATAATAACTCCCAAGAGTACAACATAGCAATTTCTATTTTCTACCACTTCTAACAGTACCTCTAATTGTACTGCAACTTTAAACCACAGAATAGGTGGGTCAATAACTACAGCTAAAAACTAAAAAAAATATTTAAAAACACAGAACTTATAACCAGTTTAAACTTTTATCAATAACAATTCTCAACATCTACTTAACAAAGACAACAGTCTGATACCTAACTTCTTCCTGGGGAAGATTATTATTCTAGCTTTCATAATCTTAACTTATCAACATAGCAAACATTAAAACTGAGAAGTTTTTAAAAAAGAATTAAATACAAATTTAACCAAAGCTGAAGTACCAACTGTAGAACTAAAAGAATTAAGGATCTAACCAAAAACATGTTTCCTTTCAACAAATACCTCATTCTCTCTGCCTTTTATTACTCTAAATTCCTCTTTACTCATAACTGTTAGAATGGAAGAAAATACACTTACTGAGCTATACTTCTTTCTGGTCCTCTGACAGACTAGAGCCCCTTACTAATCAAGGCCCAAACAAAACAAAACAAAATATAATGGTAAAAAAGCTTTCAATCCCAAACAATAGATCTCATTTATATCAAAGATTATGTGATATAACAATAGCCTAAAAAAACAAAGGATTTGGGACAACTCCTTTGGAGTACATTTATAAGGGACTGATCCCATAAACCAAGTCAGGTGAGCAGGAAAAATAGAGACAAGAATTGTGCCATTCTTCATCAGAAATGCAAAAATTCTAATAGTTTGTCTATACTACCTTCCTTCTGCCTTGACAAACTTACCATAGCCATCATGTCTAAACGAAGAAGGGTGTTCTCCCAAAATGGCTTGTCTCTGGCGACCCTTTCCTCTATCTGACACAAAAGTAGAAACATGGTTTTAACAATTTTGACCCAAGTACTTAACAGAGTTCTCACATGGGAAACACCCATTCAAAACATCCATTACAATTCATAAGAGAAATATGATTCCTGGTTAATGTTAAACATCCATTCATATCCAATTTAAATACAAACACCAGAAGTTTAAGAAAATAATTCTATCTAACAAATTCCACTTAACTTGAGAATATCTTTTTGGCAAATGCCAAATACAATCACACTTTCAAATTAAAGGAAAGAATGGATACTTTTCAGAAGGTGATGTATACAATGCTAGAGTTTGACACTGTACAGAAGTTTTTACCAATACATGTCTTTAAAACAAGCTTTAAGTGCAGTACTTTTGAAAGACAGTACCTGATGCATACTATTAGCTTCAACAGCAACACATTTTCAAAGTGGGCTTCTTTCAAGAAGTTCAGCATAAGCCAACAACAACCTGTATTACATGGTTTCACAATCAGTAAACACAGAGTATTTTGTATGTATATACACATATTTACAAACACCTACTGACTGGAGAGCTGGAAATTTTCACATCACTGGTCCATATTGTGTCATGGACGGCCATTGTCTATAGACCTTAACACCAGGCAGAACTAGAAGCACTCCCCAAAGTTTAAATATGTCAAGTTAAAGCTAACCAAGGGGGCTACATTATTGGACGAGAGTACTACAATACTCCTAAAGGATAATTTTTATGCTAACTACATTTTTAGGGAAGGCATGCCAATTTTCCCAAATCTGAGACATCAATAAAAAAATTACTTCTAAGTTTCTAAAATAGCACATCCTATGTTAGTAAATTTTAAAAATCATTGTATAATACTTTGGGAAAGTTTGCTGATCAAATTATGGTGTTCAGTAAGATTTTTTTAAATGTATCTAAAGAGTCTGATCATTCTCATCTTTGAAAATTCAAAGAGAAAGGCTTTCTACATATCCTTAGTCACCTAAACAAATGAGGTTTATGGGAGATGAGAAATACTTTAATTTTCACTTCAGTCTACAGAAGTATTGTTTTAATTACCTATTCCAAGTTATCATAGCACTGAAAGTCCGGGACCTAGGAGGTCATCTAGTTCAACTTTTATTCAGTGTTAAATTCTCTTTACATCATCCCTGAGACCATCAATTGGGACCATCTAGCCTCTGCTTACCCAACACTGGTAACAAGGTACTCACTACTTTCCCTTACATTTTCAGTTAGTTCTAAATTATGAGAAAATTAATTTCTATATTGTACAGAAATTTGTCCTCTACATATATTCTACTCCATTTAGGGCCTCGCAGCCTTATTCATTACTTAGTCTTCCTCCAAGAACCCTTTCAGATGCTTAGAAGTTATTATGATCCTCCATTTCCCCAAAGTCATTTCTTCTCCAGTCTAAACATTCACAGTTCCTTCTTTACATGGCTTCCAGCATCATCATTTAAGTCTCACTCTTCTTCAATCAATCCAGTCTGCTGTTCCATTCTGCTAACGTTCCTCTGCTTAAGCATGCCACCAAATGGTAAATATAAGTCCTTATCTGATCTAAGAATCTTAAACCAAAACCACCACAAAGTCTTCATGGCTTAGTTTTACTGATATAGTTAACTGTGTGCTATAAAGGAAAGAGCACTGAATCAGGAATCATAAATTTTCAACTTAACCAGTAATTTGCTATATAATCATAGAAATAATCTTCATTCATAAAGTGAAGAAGTTAGAGTAGATGATCTCCAAGGTATCTTTCAGCCAAACATTGTCATTACTTCTCTTGAATAATTTCTCTTCATAATGTATTTCTCATAGTAATTTCTCTTCAATAACTCTCTTTATTGGAAGCATTTACTACCTAATATAAGGTCACATAAAGAAGGGTGAGGAAGAGTCAAACACTGAATATATCGATCTATAAATAGTGGTTTGTAACTTTTCATGGATTCAGTCTGAAATCTGTTGGAAGCTGTGGACTTTTTCTCCCCCAAAAGATGCACACATACACAAGTGTTGCTTAACATTTCTGGAGGGATTCTCTGGAGTCTAGGCTACGAATTCTTTGCACTAAAACGTAATTTGAGCTGAAAAGAACTTTTTGAAATGAGGTTATATTTATAAAATCACTCTTTTTTGGGTAGAAAAAGTTACAATTCAGTATCAACGTGAGTGGAAGCTAAAGTCACTACAAAAAACCAAACTGCCATATGATATTTGCTATACAGACAAGTATCTACCTGTAAGGAATTAGAAAACAAGAATCCTTTTCCCTTGAAAGCATAAATAACTAAAACTCTGTTTTACCTCCTTTAATTATATTTCCCTATTTAAATATCTACCTTACACATTTCTAAACTTTCTGACTGTAATCCCTTGTATAAAAATCTAAGCTGGCTTTTGTAAAATTCAGACCTTTTAAAAGAATAAACACTATTGGGCTTCCCTGGTGGCGCAGTGGTTGAGAGTCCGCCTGCCTAGGCAGGGGGCGCGGGTTTGTGCCCCGGTCCGGGAGGATCCCACATGCCGCGGAGCGGCTGGGCCCGTGAGCCATGGCCACTGAGACTGCGCGTCCGGAGCTTGCGCTCCACAATGGGAGAGGCCACAACAGCGAGAGGCCCGCATACCGCAAAAAAAAAAAAAAAAAAAAAAAAAAAAGAATAAACACTATTAAAATAAGAGGCATACTACAAATGCTTTAAGAGACATTAAGAGAAATGTAATCAAAACTATTTCAAATGAGTTTAAAAAAAAAACGGAATATTCAGTAACTGTAACTTAACAGAAGTGAGAGATTTCTCATCAACCACTTGTTCTGTTGTTTGAGTACTAAGGCTTTGTTTTTCAATACTGTATTCAACTGTACCAAGCCTCTGCCAAGCAGATTTCTGTGATAGTGAAAAATGTGGGGTCCAGCCAAAGCTGCATTACTAAACAAACCTGTCTGCAACCCCATGCATAAGGCAAGATGATTTCCCGAGAACTAAGAATTAAAGGAGCCAATCATCCAAAAGTCCTAAATATTCAAACATGCAAAGGATCACCACACTGTCTCATTTTTTTCTTTTGGCAAGAGTACATGCACTATGGAGTCCCTACTGCCCAAGATATTTTGAATGCCATAAAATTTTTTCCTACTTTACTGACTTCTACAGACATACTCATCTTGGTGAGTTTTTCCAACACATGGTTCAGACACTGATATTGTAGTTGAGATGTAGCCAATACTGCAGCCCCCTTGTTTTTACAAGATCCACATTTTTATTTGTATATTCCAGAATTGCCATACAGTTAGTTGAACAATTTTATCAGTCAAATCTATGCTCATGAAATCTAGCATTTATAAGTTATAGGTGAAAATGCATCTCAAATGAAATGCTCCTATTTTCAGATTTATCAAGTTTAAATATATTCTACCTTGAACACACATGGTATTTTCACCTACACTTGAAATGTCAAAATTTCTAGTTACACAAATTAACATGAGTGATAACCTTAAATTGTTACAAAAAGTGACAACTTATAAACAGCCACTTTACAAAAATCAAACCACACAGAAAATTGTCTTTTACATATAATGCATCTTTTCATTATTATGTTATTCTATTCAATGTCCACAATTGAGGGAAAAAAAAAAGTAAACTTAAAGTGCAGCAAGTATGCACCTTTCTAATCCTTTTATCTTTAATATCTGTGTGGATTGGTTGAGCATTATAATTCCCAAGACCTGTAGATAAATTGGCCCTGGTTATTTGTCAATTAACAATTTGAATCTAAGCTGCTAACAGTTACAGCAACGGGCATTAAGATTTACAACATTGTTATAAAATCTAGTATCCGTCAGTGAAAAGTTTTAAATTCTACAACTGAAACCTTAAGGGAAGTCAAACCAATATATACATACAACTTGAATAAGTGGGCACAGTCTATCATGGTATTCATCCCATGCAAGTCTGAAGTACTGTTAAGTGTCCTCCTTTAAAAACTTGGGGTGATGGTGCATGCAGTATGCAGTCAAGGTGAATTGCAAGTCTGAGTTTTTCAGAGGGCTTTTTGCTGATGCCGATGTTGTGCGTGATGAAGTGTAGAGTCAGCCTGCTGGAGTCCTCTATCCTTCTTAATGCCTCGTCCAGCTTGGGGGAAAAGTCCTTTCCATAGAGAAGCAGTGTGCAAGTCTGCAGTTTGTAAGTAATATTCTGAATCAGTTTCCTCTCCTCCAAAGAGAGAGAGCTGCTTGGAGAAATGCAAGTCCTTGAACTGCGGGCGTGCCTGTATGTGTGGGCTCCTTGTTGAACTACATATAAATAACTCAGTACATACCAGTAAGGGGCACTAATGTTCAAGGTTCTTTTCCAGCATTACAAGGTCTTTTGCAACAAAAGCTTCACCAACAAGGTTTTCATCATTTGAATGAACTAGCTCATCTCAGGAAAAAGGACTCTAACTGCATGTAAAAATTTGACAGCAGATGTAAGTACATCTAAAATGCATAAAATACTTACCGCGTCTTCCCAAATATGGTTTAGTGTAGTCCCAACTGTCATTGTCATTCCTAATAACATTTAGACGAGTTGGCTGTTAAGATTAAAAAGAAAGTAAGTTCACATTGTATATCCAAAGCATATATATTTCTTTGGTGAAGTGATGAAAAAAAATATTTACCCTTGCATATTCAATTTTTAGTGTGCAACATCCAGCATATATATCTGCTCCATTGAGTGCTGCTTTAGCTTTCTGGGCACAAAGGACTGATTCAAACATAAGCTCTATTAAGGAAATTTGGTTTAAGGTGTCCAAAATTTACCATTATTCACTCCATAAGAAATGGACTGAAAAAAATGAGAAATAACTTTCTCACTTCTGAAAATGCTTTACCAAATAAAATTTCTATGAATTTTAGTAGGAGAATTTATTTTTAAGATCAAGGGTACCAAAGAAAACGTAATACAACCAAAACTACTTATAATACATTAATGCTTCTAGGTCATCAGAAGTACTTTATAACCTGTGGTTTGGGGGTGTGTGGGAGGGAGCATGGAGCATGGTCCCATTCCCTAGCAAAGGCCAGCTTTCTATCTTGAAACAGGAAATATTTTACTCTTTAAGTAGGAAGAACAGGGTGGTCCAGTGGTTAGGGCTCCACACGTTCACTGCCAAGGGCGTGGGTTCAATCCCTGGTCAGGAAACTAAGATCCTGCAAGCTGCGCAAGCTGCATGGAATGGCCAAAAATAAATAAATAAATAAAGTAGGAAGAACATTACAAAGAATCAATATAATACAAAAGAAATACTTGATTTTTATATATTTCTGAGAAGGCTGAGTTTATAATCTTTATCTTTCATTTTACTCGTTTTTAAAAATTACTTAAGTTTGTAATTGTTTAAAAAAATTAAAAAATCAAACCACAAAAGTAGTAGGAAAAAAAAAAAAAAAAACAACTTGCCAGAGTAAGCACCATAAAGGGTTTGCTATAGGGCTTCCCTGGTGGCGCAGTGGTTAAGAACCCGCCTGTCCGTGCACCACAACTACTGAGCCTGAACTCTAGAGCCTGTGCTCCACAACAAAAGAAGCCACCGCAATGAGAAGCCTGTGCACCACAACGAAGAGTAGCCCCCCACTCGCCACAACTAGAGAAAGCCCATGTGCAGTAACGAAAACCCAATGCAGCCAAAATTAAATAAATAAAATAAATTTTTAAAAAATTAAAAAAAAAGCATTTGTTGTATATCCCAACCTTTTTCTATGCATACACACAAGTTACGTCTTTTTAAAATTATTATTTTTTAATGGGATTGTACTATATGTACTATTTTGCAACTTGCTCTTTTTACTCAATGTATAACAAATTTAACATAGGGAAGCAGGTCTTACATAAACCATGACCATTTAAAAGATTCAGTGAAGAAAGGCAAGAAATGGTCTATTAACTCCAACGTTTTGATACTTCCAAGCTGCCTATTTTAAAGAGAGATTCAGAAAAGTCCATTTGGGAAAAATTTCAAAAAGGTACAAGTGAACATATTATCAAACAGTGTTATTTTTTCCTCATTAAAACAGCAAAGCACGCTGTAAGATGAAACAATGGACTATTTTATGGTAGCAAGTTATTTTATCAAAAATAGTAAAATTCTCTGTGGGTATTGCAGTTTCATTCTTTAAATCAAAGACAAATAGATATAGGGGATGGTGGGGAGAATAAACATCACTTGTCTAGAAATGATTAAACAGGAAAAATTAAGATCTATATTACACAGTATTCACACACATCAATAAAAAATTTACAAATAAAGGATATTCAACCATTGCTTGTATCCCATTTCTCTTGAATATAACAATACGTTGCACTTTTCCAACAGGATTGCATACAGTATATAAAACATCCTATGAAGTAAAGAAAACAAGACTTCATCACATTTTATACTTAGAAAAATAATAAAGCTATACTCTTTTGTTTTACTAAAAAAAAACTGTCAAGACGTCATTTCTGTTAAGTATTAATTAAACTTTTAAAAACTGCAACACTTTAATAAATCTAAAGTTATTTCTTCACCTACACAATATACCCACATTAGAGAACTTCCAATGAAACATCTGAAAAGCATTATTACTTATTTTTAATCTCCTAAATGAATCCTCAATTTTTATTTTCTTAACAGGTACCTAAAAGAATCTCTGACAATACACAATTAATAAACCAAAGCTGTAATCACTTTGTTTTTTTCCAAATGTGACTCTGAAATGTTTAATACTATAATCACTTAAATTATAATAATAAATATTTATTAAAGAGTAGTAGTAGAACAACTCAGTATTTATTTTCAAGGACAATGGCTATAGATAAAAGACCCAGGGAAGATCATTTATATTGAGTTAAATTTCACCAAACAAGATGCCTGAATCATCTAAGAGAGAACCCTAAATACCCACTTAGGAACAATTCTTCAACTTTCAAAATTCTGAGTACCTACAATTACACAGCCACACCATTAGGTACTAAGGATACAGTAAACAAATTGGAGTACTTGTACTAGTTATATTCTTTCTCCTAAAACACCAAATATTGTAAATATATTAATATTGTTTATTAATAAGTCTATACATATTACAAAAGTAAATAGATACATAATGTCTAAATTTAAATAGTGTCTTATGCTTTAAGTTTATGTCCAAATATCATATACCTTAGAAATCATACTAAATGAAGCTCTTCTTATTGTGATATTTTATTCATTACAAAAATCCAGTGTCCTTATCACTAGTTTATTATTAAACAGCATGTGATTATCATGAAGTAGAAAACTGAACTGGTTCAAGAACATGAATCCTTTTAAATTTTAATATCACTTTTCTAAAGAGTGAAGAAGGGAATTTTTAGATAAATCAGAGAAGTTTTTAACAAGCTATCTCTAAACAGCTTATAATGATAAATGTATCTTATTGTACTATGGAATTCTGTCACTACCTAGTAGATGCTCTTAATACATGTGCTGGCATATTAGAGAGAGATTTCTTGGATCATTTCCACCAAGTCCGTCTAACGCTTTATTAACAGAAGGAGAGTTAACACTGATGTTAATAAAAAAATTTAATGTGCTTATTTAATTATGACAACTGTGCTTCTGACTTTTTATAGCTTTAGTGCTCACCATGTCTTTGTTCATTAAATTTGATAGTCAAAATTAAAATTAATTTTAATAATTATTTTTTAAAAATCCACTATTTTCAAATATCTATATGGCAGTGAAGAAAACTACAGATTAGTCACTCAAGACAAATTCCAAAATCACTTTTAATTTAGTTTGTCTTACTAAAATACATACCACCGTAATTGGATAAAGAGGATTCTGAATTGACAGCAGAAGAACTTTGTTGCCTCCTGATGGATCATCAGTATTTCCTGGCCGAGTGATCCTTTTGCTTGTAGAATAGTTGAAAAAAGCCTGCTGACCAGCTATGTACACGGGTTCATCTGCAGCAAACGTCACACATTCTTTGGCACTATCTATGTTCTCAAATTCCACTAGAGCCTGCCGTTTAAAAGGCATCATCATCACATAGCTGAAAGGGAGATTGGAAAAGAATAATATAGCAAGTTCAATTAACATTATTTTTCTCAATCAAGTAAAAGCAGACTTTAATAAAAATGTCTCAAATCATACAGATTAGTAGTCTTCACTACCTGTATCCAATATTAGTCAACTCTTAAATTATCCAAATAAATTGTGGTATACCAGGTAGATTGTACATATTTGAAACCTCCTCTTCCTGTGACTGAAAGCTTTTAACTACCTCATGCCCTCCTCAAGCACAATTCTGTTACCAGTTGTTAATAATGCCATCCAGTTTATTCCTCAGGCTGCCACTTCCAAGCAGCATTAGAAAATACCTAGATACAGAAATCAGTAGAGAAACAAGAAGATCCTACTGAGCACAGGGAACTATATTCAACATACTGTGAAAAACCATAATGGAAAAGAATATATATGTATAACTGAGCCACTTTGCTGAACAGCAGAAATTAACACAACACTGTAAAGCAACTATACCTCAATAAAAAAATTTTTTTAAAAAGAAATCAATAGAGATAAAACTCGAGAAGGTTAGCAGATGGATCTCCTCGACAACAGAAACTACCATCTCTATTGAATTTTGCAAACAAGTAACCGCCACACTAAGAAATGACTACACTTCCATTTCTCTTACTAAAAACAGAGAACCAAAAGACAAAAAGAAGCAACTACAAACAGACCAAATTTCATAAAATAATCTCCTCTAAAATTCTTAAATATTTTTAAATATTAAAGAATCCATAAAAAGATATTCACTAGAATATGGTAATCATGGATGCTATGGCCAAGACAATGAAGTATTTACTCTTCATTTTATACTCTTTGGGAAGGGGAATATATTTTAATACATGAAATGAAAAATAAAGAAATGAAGGAAGGGAGGTTAGCGAGAAATCAGAACACATGGATCAGAACAGGGAAACATGTCCTTTATTCACAGGAACAAGGACCTTAAAAATATTTTAAAATACAATCAATGTGCTTTTTATAATAGCAGAAGGCCAGAGAAATAACATCAGGTCAGGTACTCAGTGACAGCACTGCTTCTCAATCAGACATCCAGGACCAACCACTAAACTTCAAAACCTAGCAAGTGTTTCTTAGTAAGAAACAGACCACTTTGTAGCCTGGCAAATTATGTAATTTCTTATGAATTTCAGCTTCCTAATTTATACAACTGGGAGGATTATCATCAAGATTACAGTTCCTGCATACATATTGCTTGCCTTGCCTCAATCATCTTTACATCCTCAGAATCTAGAAATGGAGCCTGGCACATGACAGGTATTCAATCAATATTTGTTGGTCTATGAGGCTTATTAGTTCTCTCAACCCACATCATTCACAATTAAAGAATAAAACACAGAAAAAATAACGCCTGGGATTAGTTTATAAATGCAAGATATAAAGTCCCAGAGAGAAACATTCGTTTTAGAAATGCAAACTCCTAGCTAAAGTTCTAAAGTCTTGCATACAAAAACATAGAAAACCCTGGAATCAGGTCTACGCTAAAGAAATTAAGGAATAATAAATATTCTCCTCTCACAAATAAGTTGTTTTATAGCTAAATGATATCACCAAGTAAATATGTTAATAATGCCCTTTGGCTCTTTGGAAACACAGAAAAATTATAAAGGCCCAAAAATATTTAAATTCTTTATTGGCCTATTAAAATAGACTCACCTGTTTGTAGTAAAAAGTACTGTCATTAACTACTATAAGAAGTAAGCTAGAAGCACAGAGCTAAAAGTTAAACAGGTTACCCAGGAAAAGTGGCATCATATGAAGATAGGGAAGGGAAAATTAGAATGTCACAAAGACATTTTAGAATTCACTTAAAGTGTTTGGCACTTTTTTTTTTTTTTTTTTTTGCGTTACGCAGCCCTCTCTCTGCTGTGGCCTCTCCCGTTGCAGAGCACAGGCTCCGGACGCGCAGGCTCAGCGTCCATGGCTCACAGGCCCAGCCGCTCCGCGGCATGTGGGATCTTCCCAGACGGGGGCACGAACCCGTGTCCGCTAGCATCGGCAGGCGGACTCTCAACCACTGCGCCACCAGTGAAGCCCCTGGCACATAATTTTTTTTTTTTTTTTTTGGCGGTACTTGGGCCTCTCACTGTTGTGACTTCTCCCATTGCGGAGCACAGGCTCCGGACGCGCAGGCTCAGCGGCCATGGCTCACGGGCCCAGCAGCTCCGCGGAATGTGGGATCCTCCCAGACCGGAGCATGAACCTGCGTACCCTGCATCGGCAGGCGCACTCTCAACCACTGCGCCACCAGGGAAGCCCTGGCACATAATTAAAAAAAAATTTTTTTTAAAGCATTAGTATGAGAAAGACTGGAAGACCAAAGAGAGAAAAAATAAAAAGTCTAAAGAACATGGTAGGTAGGGTGGGTGCTTTCAACTTAACAGCTTAAAACATGTTTACTAATTTTTAAATAAAAACAGGAGGAAGCAAGAGATTTACTACACAAATTAGGTCCCAAAAGTTTTGTTTTAAAATTTAAACTGGTATAGCTAATCACTACCTAGCATCCTCTCCTTTAATGAGAGGGGATAAGGGAGGAAAAGCGACTCAGTATGTATTTCTAAATATTCTTTTGATTAAATAAAGACAAAAAAAATAGCAATTTTATTATCCTGACACAACCATTCTCAAGATCTTGTTATAGTTTCTCCTGAACTTCTTTCCTATACATCTAGTTTTTAAGTATCAACTTACTATATATTGAACTTGGTGACTCACCTATTTAAGACGAGCAGTTTCTTTATAATCTTTATAATTCCCTCCCCCCCCACACCACTAAATAAATCAACAAATAAAAAAATAGGGAAAGGTTCTATAAATGCAACATTTTGAAGCAAAACACCTACTCCTCATAGGAGGCTCTTCAAGGTTCTTTTAGCTTTAGTAGCAGCCACCTCTTATTCAAGATCATTCCACACAACTGAAACTCCTATTATACATATTTATGCCAATTAAGCTCGTAATTATACACTAATTTGTTCCGATTATTTCATGACTTTTCTAACCACATAACTACCAATCTCGAGGACAGAACAATGTAATATGCAAATTAACTAAATAAAATTCATATATGGAACACATTACCATGGACTAAGTATCGAACAGTATAGAGTCTAAAACTGGGACTTCCCTGGTGGCACGGTGGATAAGACTCCCAGCTCCCAATTCAGGGGGCCCGGGTTCCATCCCTGGTCAGGGAACTAGATGCCACATGTGTGCTGCAACTAAGAGTCCACGAGCTGCAACTAAGGAGCCTGCCTGCCACAACTAAGACCCAGCACAACCAAATAAATAAATAATTTTTTTAAGTATATAAATAAAATAATAAAAACAGACAGGCCACTCAGAAGTAATTCAAATTACTTACAAACTTAAACAAATAGTTCTATTTCTTTAATCCCCAACATTCAGGTCATGGTCATAATTAACATCAAAATATCAATATAGTTATTATTTCCCTGAAGTTTCCAACTGTATTTGCTCATCAACTTGTTTTCTGATATTGCTTTGGTATTTCTTGGCTCTAAGAAAATAACTTTAAAAACCCTAAATATGGGGCTTTCCCGGTGGTGCAGTGGTTGAGAATCCGCCTGCCAATGCAGGGGATGTGGGTTCGTGCCCCGGTCCGGGAGGATCCCACCTGCCGCGGAGCGGCTGGGCCCGTGAGCCATGGCTGCTGAGCCTGCGCCTCTGGAGCCTGTGCTCTGCAACGGGAGAGGCCACAACAGTGAGAGGCCCGCGTACAGCAGAAAAAAAAAAAGAAAAAAACAAACAAACAAAAAAACCCCTAAATATATAAGAACAGAAGAAAGTAATAATTCAGAGATAACCATCTTTTTATAACTCCATGAGACTGTGTACCACCTAGAAGGTCCTTATAGTGACTGGGTTAGACTAGTACCAACATGCAAGTCTAAATAAATATAGCCTAAGGAGTCTGCTTCAATACTATGTAACTGTCCAGACAAACTTAACTTCCAATATCCACTCCAAATGACTAAGAAGTGATATAGTTATCTTAGTGATATTTCAAGAAATGGGCTTTTTTAATGCCTGTGTGGATTTCCAATTTGTACCTCCAAGGATCAACAATATGTTAACAGTGGTTTCTGAGGTACATAAGTTAAGGGTAACAAGTTTGCTAAGTCATCCATCTCTCGATGAGGTCACCAAGGAAATTAATCAAAAAGATCCCATGATGGAAGGTAACACAACCCCTACTCCTTTGAAGCAATGATTCCTCTGTTGAAACCTCTGATCACTCCCTCCCCATCTATTTATTCACCATCCTTTCAATACTCAAAACTCCACATAAATTTTTATAAATTGAAGCAATCTCAGCAAGTATATTGAAATTTCTCTATTTACATATTATGACTTAGTCTGTGTCTGATGCCTATAACAAAAACCCCAAATGTACTCATCAATGGAAAAAATAATAATAAAATAAACTCTAGATTATCCATACTAAGAAGAGAACAGCCAGGCATATTCCAAAAATAATCTACAAAATGTTTTAGAGTGTCTATTTTTGCAGCAGATTCACTTTTCTAATTATATATTTCATTTAAGTCAATATTCTTAAGTACACACCAGCTGTGGAAAAAGGAGGAGCCTGAGTGAATATAAAACACAAAAGGAAGACAAGCTAGGATAACACACTGACGCTCATGATCTGCATAAGAACTCACAGCAACACGCACCTAAGCAAATAATGCCTACCCTTAATCTACACACTTTTCATTGCCAACTAATTCTTAAATAGTTCAAACAAAACAAAACAAAACAAAATCAGTATTTAAGTACCACTATTTGAAATTCTGAAGATGAAGGGCATAATTAACTCAATGGTTTAAAAGCAGCGTTTAAGAAGGAATCATGGATTCATTTGAAAATCAGATGAAAGATGCAATAATCAATTTTACACACAACCTGGTTGAGGAGTGAGAGGGGATCATGGATACACAAAAATTCATCCATGCATAATCCCAGAAAGCCTCAGAAGGCTTCAAAGATATACGATCATAGGCAAACAATATACACTATGGTTAAACATCAAGGCTTATAGCAAGCAAGCAAAGTTTGTTCTACCATACTGTTTTCACAATCTGTATGAAGCCCCTATTGGCCTTACCATATTGTCCCAAATTTTTCCAGAGCCTCCACAAGGTCTGCTTCCACCACAGATTCACAGAGTCCTCGAACATGGACAACGGGTGAAACAGAAACTTTATGATGACTTCCACCTGCCTCCTAGCAAGATAAAATAATTTCTAGTTAAAAACTTTAAAAGTCTAAATAAATTGCTCTTTTAGTAAACCCATCTCTGCATTAAAAAGCAAACATTAAAAAAAAAAAATCCCAAACAAAACTGCAATTCATAAGTTAGCGAAGGACCCGAGAGTAAAATCACTAATTAAATGTTTGGCATGAAAATTCTGATTTCTTAAAAGGGAGCATTCTCTCTCAATAAGAACTACAGATAAGTTATTTAATAACTCATTTCAACTTCAACTTACATAATATTGTACATCAACTATACTTCAATAAAAAAATAGCCTTCAACTTCAAGAAAATCTCAGAAAAAAAGTCAGCAGATACACAGAGCATGCTACATGCTACAATTGGAAACATACTTTATATTCATAATTTCACTTCCATAAAAATCAAAATCTCAAGAAGACCAAATGAACAAAAAGTCCCAATTAAAATTTCTTCTTTAATATAAAGATTATATACTTTATTTTTCCTGCAATATAGATTAATATCATCATTTGTCCTTGTTTAATTGGTTACCTAGTCCCACAATAATTTGAAGTTACTCAGTACACCTGACAACTTAAATTTATACAAGATACCATCTTTGCTGATGAACAAGGAGTACTCAAAAATACAAGCCTTGGGAAATTTCCTGGCTGTCCAGTGGTTAGGACTTGGTGCTTTCACTGCCAGGGCCTGGGTTCAATCCCTGATTGGGGAACTAAGATCCCACAAGCCGTGTGGCACAGCCAAAAAAAAAAACAAACAAACAAGCCTTCCTGGGCTTCTGTGAAGTACTGTGTATCTTTGAGTATGCCCAGCAAGAAGTTTTAAAACATATGGTCTTAAACTTTATTTTAAAAGGGACTATGTAGGAGAATTAGCTTGAAAATGAAAATAGCTCTCATTTACTTATTCAAGTTCTATTAAGACAAAGATCTGTATTTACAACTAGCCATTGGGTACCTCTCTTGCATCACTTCAGAAATGACCTCCATAAAAAATGAAATCTTGCCATTTGTGACAACATGGTTGGATCTAAAGGGTATTATGCAGAATCTAAAAAACAAAATAAAGCAACAAGCAAAACAAAACAGACTCACAGATACAGAGAACAAATGGGTGGTTGGGGGGGAGGGATGTGAAACAGGTGAAGGGGATTAAGAGGTACAAACCTGCAGTTACAAAATAAATAAGCCATGGGATGTAATATACAGCATAAGGAATATGGTCAATAATATTATAATAACTTTGTATGGGACTGATGGCTACTAGACTTATGGTGATCATTTCATAATGTATGCAAAGTCAAATCACTATGCAGTACACCTGAAGCTAACATAATATTATATATCAACTATATTCCAATTAAAAAGTAATTTCTAAAAGGAAAGAAATGAATTCCAAGTACAATTCACACGTATACCAAAAAAATCTATTAAAGGAAAGGTTTTTTTCTCCTATAATCAGGAAAAAAGGGTTTTTCCTCCTAATCTAAAAACACAAATGTTTTACCATTAAAACTTAAGAATCATTTTAGGAACATTAAATCCCTTTTTGGCTATTTTTAAAGACTCACCAACTTTGCTTTATTATCATAAAGACTGTTAGAAAATACTGTAACAGTCTTGTGCCATGCCAATAAAAAAATGTCCGAATTTTAAAATAGAACTAATTTAAGTATATAAAGTAACCATGAGACTATTCTTACACTCTTGTCAAATCCAACAAATAAATTAAATCCTTTGCATATACTAATTCAGTCCTTGGAATTTTATTTGAATTGCTTATGCTGAGTTTTTTCTATGGTTCAACAGATATTCATTACATGCCACTAAGTCTGAAATGAACCATTCTGATTGTACCCTATGTATACCAACACTTTATTAGCAACTTTAAAAAATACGACCGCCTCGGTGAAATTCAACAACCAAATGTACATTATCCTCATTAAGCTCTTAATTACTGGATGACAATAACACAGGAAGAAAGCTCTAAATAATACCTAAAAACCTAACTTAGAGAAAACATTTAAAGTATAAATAATAAGTTTTACTCTAAAAATAATTAGACAATAATAAACTACAAGAAATAAGACAGTCATCTCCTTTGGTCCTTAGAAATGAGCTAGCAAAGGTAAAAATGCAAAAGAAAATTATATTGGCCTGGGCTCCTCCAAAAGTAAAAAATAGTGGAAGGAAAATTTCAGACTGAGAGTAAAGACAACAACCAAATGCAGTATGTGAGCCTTCATTTTACAATTGATAAAAACTGCTACAAAAGACATCTTAGGGAAAATTGGAGAAATTGAATTATAGACAGGATATTACTGAGTTAGCCAAAAAGTTCATTTGGGTTTTTCTGTAAGATGTTTTTGATTGTCTTAGGTACCATTATGATGGCAATAGCTATATGAAAAGAATATCCTTATTCTTAGGAAAACTGTGATATTTAGGAATGAACTATCATGGTGTCTCAACTTACTTTCAAATAGTATAGAGAAAAAAAGTATGTATATAAATATATACACATATAGAGATAAAATCCCAAATGGCAAAATGTTAAAAACTGCTGAATCTAAGTGAAGGGCATATGTAATTAAATATTTTACATAATAAAAAAATTGGGAAATTATTGTATAATACATTTAAGACCTACGAAAAGGTATGAAGAATATAAAAATATTCATTAACTCACTACCCAGTTTAATAAATAAAACACTAGGAAGAGGGAGCTGAACACATCTCCTCTTCCTACCTCCCTTCCCAACACAGAGAACCACTATCCTGAATACAGTGCTAAAAAATGAGTACTTTTCAAACTGGTCTTCTTACAAAGAAATGGATTATAGGATCAATTTTAAAAATCTCTCAAAAGATCTGATTTTAATACATTACTACTTAATTATATTTCTTAAATGAAACAGATCAAGATTTAAGTTATTCTTTAAAAGCTGAAAGATGTTAAATGCAATCAATATGGTACTCAGGGGGAGATATGATTATCTCAACCTCAAGGATGAGAATATATCCCATACCCTCTGTATTTCCCTTATTCCCACTCAATGACTCTGCCTTTCGTGAGTTTATCTACCTTGATATTTCTCTATCTTTAAATTATGTCCCCTTTTCTTTTTTCTTTTCTTTTTTTTTTGCGGTACGCGGACCTCTCACTGTTGCGACCTCTCCCGTTGCGGAGCAACAGGCTCCAGACGCGCAGGCCCAGCGGCCATTGCTCACGGCCCCAGCCGCTCCGCAGCATGCGGGATCCTCCCAGACCGGGACACGAACCAGTGTCCCCCGCATTGGCAGGCACACTCTCAGCCACTGCGCCACCAGGGAAGCCCCTGTCCCCTTTTCTTGAACTTAAAATTTTCTCATCCTTTCTGTAGTTTATTTAAAAAATTAAAAAACCCTAGTGTTGTTTCCAAATATAAAACTGATATATTAAAGTTATCTTTTCAAACTATATTTTCACCACCCCTCTTTTTCCCCACAAATACTAACATGTTTCTTTTTTTATAAATTTATTTATTTTGAATTTTATTTATTTTTTTATACAGCAGGGTCTTATTAGTTACCCATTTTATACATATTACTGTATATATGTCAATCCCAATCTCCCAATTCATCACAACAATAAATTTATTTTATTTACATTTATTTTTGGCTGTGTTGGGGTCTTCGTTGCTGCCTGCGGGCGAGCAGGGGCCACTCCTCACTGGGGTGTGCAGGCTTCTCATTGCGGTGGCTTCTCTTGTTGCCGAGCATGGGCTCTAGGCGCACGGACTTCAGTAGGTGTGGCTCGCAGGCTCTGGAGCACAGGCTCCGTAGTTGTGGCGCATGGGCTTAGTTGCTCCATGGCATGTGGGATCTTTCCCGACCAGGGCTCGAACCCGTGTCCCCTGCATTGGCAGGCGGATACTTAACCACTGCGCCACCAGGGAAGCCCCTAACATGTTTCTTAAATCAACATTTTATCTCTACCTATACTATATGGTGGTGATAAGAAATCTGAAATCATCTTCAGAGCTTCTTTTACTACCCTAAAATTACCTCCTGTAAGCATCATACTATGCATCTGAATCTTAAATTGGTGAATAGTCAGTATTGTTTACTCCATCCATATATTAATACTTTGACCACGTCTTCTAAAGCTTAAGGAGTATTTTTTAATCCTTTCTCATACAGAAGCTCAAATTCTTTCCATTTCAAATGTTTAGTTATCTAGGCTCTCTCCTGGTCTATTTATATCTATTATTTATCAGACTAGAAACAATATTCCAAATAAGTACCCAGCAAATGGAGGCATACCTGCAATTTCCGTATACTTTTTTCTTTTTTAATTACTCAATCCCTTCTTTAAGTAAGCTGGATCAACTATAATGAAGACATTATTTGGTCCTCACTGCAAGCTACAGACCAGTTACAAACCCCCAGCCCCTCTTCAAAGGCTACCTCAAAGACAAACTCCAATAACATCCATCTTGAATGCCAATTTTGACGACTGCAGACTGAAAACCAGGCTTAACTAAAGAGAAGGGAAGCTCAGAATAGAATAGAATATAAATGAAGCTTCCATATGAGAGGAATGAGAAGGGCCCATTAAAGCTCTCGATATAGTAAAACTGTAAACTCACAAAGGCAATGCACAATGTCCTCAGGCTTTTTGTTTTCCCAACATCTCCACGCATAACACGTGCTCAACAGCCACTGAACAGCCTTTTCTACCCTCCTATAAATATATAAAAAAGACCAAGCTCAAATTCAATAATTCATCCTCCAAAACCAAACGTGCACAGATCCACTGCAAGTGATTATCAGCCTCTCCTTAATCACCTCCAATGACAGGAAAACACACTACCTTGTGAGACAATCTACTATATTTTTAGAAAGTTCTTCATAATACGCATCCAAATCTGTCTCCCTGTAACTTCCTACACAAAATGGCCTTTGAAGTCAGACAAGCGTTTGAATATTTGGACATTTACTGGCTGTGCGATCTTACGCTACGTTACTTACTTAACCTTTCTGAACCTCAATTTCACTTTAAAAAAAATAAAACAGGGCTGCCCTGGTGGCGCAGTGGTTAAGAATCGCCTGCCAATGCAGGGAACACGGGTTCAAACCCTGATCTGGGAAGATCCCACATGCCGCGGAGCAACTAAGCCCGCGCACCACAACTACTGAGCCTGCGCTCTAGAGCCCACGAGCCACAACTACTGAGCCCCCGTGCTACGACTACTGAAGCCCGCGTGCCTAGAGCCCGTGCTCCACAATAAGAGAAGCCACCGCAATGAGACGCCCACGCACTGCAATGAAGAGTAGCCCCCGCTTGCTGCAACCAGAGAAAGCCCGCACACAGCAATGAAGCCTCAACAAAGCCAAAAAAAAAATTTTTTTTTAAATAAATAAAAAATAAAACAAAATCTTCATCACTTAAAATTACAACAAATAGGACAAATATGAAATGTCTAGCACCGTGCTAGATGTTGTTATTAACAGGGTTCGGTAAACATTAATTGCCACCTCCTACCTATCCTTATCTTCATTTCCCTCTGCTATGTAACCTTCCTATAATTTGAAATGATTTCTTAAATCACACCTAAGTTTACCCTTCAGGCTAAATGTCCCCCAGAGTCTTCTGTCATTCCTCTTATGATATGATCTTGAGTGCCTTCTCTATTCTGGTAATCATTTTCTGGATACATTAGAATTTATCAAAGTACTACCAAGAAATGAGTACAGATTTCCAGATACTTAAGATTATCCCCCCTTTTACTTTGGATACTTCACATAGATCAAGGACAAACTAGTTTTAAGGGACAGCTGCAAATAGCTTTTAACTCACACTATACTTAGAGTTAACTAGTACATGGTTTTTCTTTTTTTTGTTTTAATATTTATTTATTTATTCAGGCTGTACCGGGTCTTAGTTGCAGCATGCGATCTCTGAGTTGCAGCATGCATGTGGGATCTAGTTCCCGGACCAGGAATCAAATCCAGGCCCACTGCACTGGGAGCACAGAGTCTTACCCACTGGACCACCAGGGAAGTCCCGGTTTTTCTTAAAATTAAACAATCACATCTCTTTACTTGATCTTTTTCTTAATAGAGCAGATCCAAAACACAGGAAATCCTTTAATTTTCCTATCCTAAAATGTTTTAAGGAACATTTGATCACATAACAAAAATAACTTTGATTCAAATAACTTCTTAAAAAGTAATCTTTATTTTTTTTGCTCATGTGGTAGAAATCCTTTGGTTTTGCCTACCCAAAACTCCTTCCCCCTTCTTGTGGCTGAACACAAAAACAAGCAAACGAACAAACAAAAACTCCTCAACCCCATATTATTCCACTGGTATTCTCAGTCACACAGTCGTAACTCCCCAACTTCAGAGGTAGTCCAGTGACTAGTTGGGGGTAGGGAGATATAAAAAATGGCTGATCAGAGGGGATAGCTATGGACTCTGAGGGAGAGACTGTTCTTCTTTATTTACTAGCTATAAAAATGTAAGCCTAGCTTTATCACTACATAGAGGAAATAGAGCTGAAACATGGAAAGAGACAGAATCTAGTCCCTATGACATCATCTAAAACCTTCGATCCTGCCATGCCTAAAACTAATGCTACAACTTGGCATTCATAGTTATTCGGGCCAATAAATTCCCTACCCCTGCCCCCTTTTTGTTGTTTAAGCTCATCTTGAGTTGGTGCTGTGGCTGCAACTGCAAGCTTTGAAAGTTGTATTCAATTTCATAGAGGGAAAATATATATTTTCACTCCTTTATAAAATAAAGCACTAAATGATGTAGAATCACAGATTTTTAGATATGGAATTTTTTTTGTAAATTATATCCCATCACCAAGAACAGCACCTAGCACATGACAGGGCTCAAGTATTATTTTTTTAATGAGCTAAGAGATCACAGTGATCATCTAATCCAGCCATCTCATGTGATAGGTAGCAAGTTGAGTTCCAAAGAGGTTAAGTCACAAAGCATGTTGGTAGCAGAGCCAAGACACCTGCTCTGGTTGGGCTTAGGGCTCTATTAACAGCACTTTTCACTATATGTACTAACATGAAGAAACTGTCACTTGTTAAAACCAAAAGATAGTAAAACCTACTACTTTTCATTTACTTCCCAAAACTAAGCCTAAAATTCTCACTCTACTGCAGCAGCTTAGCTAAATAAGACACAGAACATTACCCTTACAGAAGCCTCAAGGCTCTGGCACTTACCTCTGAGGTACACACCACAGTGTAGTTACTATGCTCACTGTCACAGTCTCTAAACTTTTCCTGTGGGAGCTAAGCTAACAAAGTGCCTTCATCCCATCTCCCATTCTATATTCATCCCAATAAGCCATCATAATAGTCCTATCATCTCTGTAATTCAGATCATTAAAGTTTAACTATATCTTAAATTCAAACTAGATTCTCTATATAATGCATATTCCTTTGTTTGGAAATCCTAGGATCCATATTTTTTATCTTGGCATTTTGCCATCTTACAAGTCTATTTATTAAAAGTTGAGAAACTTAAATTTTCACCTCATCAGCAATCACTTTAACAATCTTTGATTTGCCTGTTTAGTCACTAGCAGAATAGAGTAAAAGAAAAACTTAAGTCTCTAAAATGCATTAGTACTCCATAAATTTTTATTGATACCAATCTCTATAAAAGCAGACTTTTTTTTGTAAGTAAACTCCCAATTCAGTTCCTCAATCGGTTTTGCCAAGTGAAGTGCTAATATTCAGAAGTCAAGCTGCTTTCATAAAAGTTAGCAGATACAGAAGTTTACTATTATGATCTTGAAGATCATGCCTGTTAAATTTAAGAACACAATTTACTCCACAAGAGTAAAGTAATTGTATAATACATAGCATGAACCTCCATAATTAAGCTTTGTTCAAAATGCAGCCCAAAGAATTTGAAACACTCTGCGAGTTTTTGCTCTTCAAATTAATACCAGAAGACACAAATTTGAAGAGTGTCTTACTTCTCATATCCAAACTACAAACTCATTTCTCTTTACACCTTAAAACATCATTCACAATTCATCCTTAAATCAGGAGCATTTGTAGAAACAGTTTTTCTTAAATACTCACATTCCTCTTTAAATCTAGTTATTATTAAATAACTCAAGGAAAATGAAAAGCCAAACAATGTAAATCATTGAAGTCTTACTGTACGCTTTTACAAACTTCCAACTAGCATTGAAAGAATTACCTATCATTGTACTTGATCTGCATTTACTTAAACACTTTGTACAAAGGGGCTGGGCTGAAGTTGAGTCAAATCCTTTTCCGTTAGATGAGTTACCATATTTCTCGATGATGACGCACTAGACAGTAAACTTCTATTCAGGGCATTCCTGTCCTAGTAAAATTTATTATGCACAGGTTTCCATAGTTGCAATGATTTCAAACAAGCACCCAAAATTACACGAAGAAAAATGTTTAAAAACAGGAAAAATAATCCTTCATTAGATTTCACAGTACAATACTGGTTCTACTGTTAAATAAAAGCAATTCACCCGCTCCTAAGAAAAAACAGCAATAAGATAAACAAAATTTGAACTTATAACTCAATCTGCATACATTAGTTCCTGCCTGGGTAATTTAAAAGCTGCATGACATTAATCACTGAACTACAACTTCAGGTATGGAAAACGTGTAGTTCAACTTTCACATTTTACATTGTAAGAGAACTCAGAACAGTAGTTAACTGACTTTCCCAAGGTCACACAGACTGTATGCTAGCTAAGACTCCTGACTCTCCCCAAGACCTGTCCAGTGCTATTTCCATTGCTAAATACAATTCACTTTGGATGTATTAATTATACATTATTTTCTTCCCAACATCCAAAATAATACTATTGGCTTAATATTTAATGTTTTCAAAAACAACTTTTGTAAACTGGTTAAAGTATCTTTCCAAGACACTTAATGTAAGACATTTCATGCTACTGCATAAAAACTCGAGCAAATTTTTGGCAAAAGAAATACACTGATCCAATGCATCTAAATATCAGTTATAAGAGTCCAATATTCCAATTGTGTTTTCAATTTCCACAATGGAGTTAGCTTTGAACTGAAACTTCCTAAGAAAAAATGCACTTTTTTTATTCACACTTTCAAGTTGCATTTTGAATACTCCAAATATTCAGGAACAGAAGTAGAAAGCAATATCTAGCCATAATAAAACTATTTTTGGGAATTCCCTGGGTCCAGTGGTTAGGACTCTGTGCTTCCACTGCAGGGGGACACGGGTTCGATCCCTCGTCAGGGAACTAAGATCCCACATGCAGAGCAGTGCAGCCAAAAAAATAAATATTATAAATAAAAATAAAATTTCACTTAAAAAATAAACTATTTTATTTAGAGGAAGAAGAAGCTCCTTTTTAAAATGTGTTGCAACATTATCGTATTTGTAAACTCTAACACCGGGGATTACTGACCAGAATTTTTTACATTAAAATGCAAACAAGAGCTAAAAGACTTCTAATTTCCCTCTTATTAAAAGTGAAAAACATTTTAATCTAATATTAGAATATATGTGCACTATTTCGTAAATTTCGGGTTAAGTTTGCTTTAAAAAAAAAATCACAATTAGAATGTGTTAAATGTTTAAAGACCATCCAGTCATTAAAACAGCTTAAGCGCACCAAAAAGGGCAAAAACGTTTCCTTTGCTTTGTTTCCTTAGTTTCCATCCAGCTGAAGCTGAGTTGCCACTTGCTGTGGATAAAACGATTTTCACATTCCTTCTGCCTCCATCTAAGCTTTCTGATGAGAGAAACAAGAATCTAGGAACGTGTGTTTGATGCAGTCCTGAGTTCAGTTCTTTTTGTGGAACGAATTGGGAACACACTGCCCATGAAGAACTGAGGTGATTTTAAGATTTCGTTTTACTTGTAAGTAGGCGTGTGCGAACACCTGCCAACGCATTTTATTTTTAACCGAAGAGCTAAACACTATACTAAGCAATCATCAGGAAACTGGGGAGCAAAGCGTGCGCGCCAGGCCTGCCAAGAGTAAAAAATTTTTAATTAAACCTTCAGGGGAACTGGGCGGTGAGCCCCAGAGCTTAATTTGTCACTTAGCGGCGGCTCTCCTCAGGACCCAGGCGAAGAGAGCCCTGGGCGGAACCAATGCCACCATCCCGTGATTGTGACCAGCGCGCGGATGCTGCGGGCAGGGGGCTGAAGGGAGCGGGTCGTCAGACGCCGGCCAGCCGCCCGAGGAGTGAAAACTAACAAAGGGCTAATCGCGCACCAGAGCCCCCCGGAGCGGAAGCAACGCCTCCCCGCCGCCCCCGCCCCGCGACCCTCCCCAAGTTCGGGCCGGCAGAGGACTCGCTGCGGGGCCTGCGGCCAGGCCGGGACCGCATCCGCGGTCGGGTTGCTGGAAACAGGTAGGGCGAAGAATAAAAGCCCCAAAGAGAAGAGCCAGCGCTTCCCGACCCGATCAGCGCAGCGAAAAGGGAAAACGAGGAGGGCGGGAGGCCCCGAGGCCGAGTCCCTGCCGCTGGGCCCTGCTTCCCGGGGAGCCGCCAGGCACGGCGGTCGGGGCGCCGCGCTTTGTTACCGGCTGTGAGAAGCTCCGGCCGCCGCCACCGCCGCCGCTATCGCCCCCGCCCCGGGGCGTCGCTTCCCGGCGGTTCTCGCCTTCCTCGGCCGAGTAGTCGATCTCCCCCTCCTCAGTCTTGAGGCGCTTGGCCTGGCTCTCGTACTCCCGATCCTCCTCGTACGTCTCCCTGGGGGAGGATGAAGAAGAGGACATGGCGGCGGCCGGAGGGACCGGCCGGCTAACGGGTGGGGGTGGCGGCGGGGCGCGGGCCTCGGACGCCGCCGGCCAGTCCCCGTCGCGGGCAGCGCCTCTTCAGCGAAGGTCTGCGCGGGCCGGCTGTCCGCGTGGGCCGCGCGCCCAGAAGCCGGGTGGGTGCGGAGAGTGCGCGGGATGAGGAGAGCGCCCCGGGAGGAGGCTCCGGAGTGGCCGCTCCCCTTTATCACGGAGCCAACATTCAGCCTCTCCCTCCTCCTCCGTCTCCGCTCCCAGTCCCGGGGAGCAAATCTAAGGATGGGGACGCGACCGTGGCTTCCGGTCTTCCCTCCTCCCCTAATCCACTCCTCGCCGCCCAGGCCGAGCCTCCACCCCCACCTTCGCGGCCGCCGTGCAGGATCGAATCCAGCCTCAGCCCGCGGGAAGCGCCCCCCCCAAGCCCGGGCCTCGCTCCCTATTGGCAGAGAGAAAAGTCGACCAGGCTTCCAATTGGCTGCAAGGGCTGTTCGTCAAAAACCGCCCACGGCCCGGCCTCGCCCCTCTCCCTGCACCTTCCGAACTCTCAGCTGGTTTGCTAGTCCTGACCGCTCAATTCCCGCAGCGTGCGGATCTGGAGCCGTGGCTACCCGACGGCCATTAGCGCTGTTGGGCCAACCGGAGGTGAGGCGCGGAGTGAACCTCGGCGAACTAGGAGGCGTGCGGTGGGTCCAGGACTGCGGTGTTAACCGCCCTCCCGTTAATTTAAATGCTTTTATTACTTCTCTTCAAAAGAGAAAATCCCTGCAGAGACATCTCGCAGCCCTGAAACTACAGGCTGTGAGGGGAGAAAAGGGATTAGAATCGTGAAAGTAGCCTTCTCCCTATGTTGTGTGAAAAATCTGATACAAGTGGATGGACTCTCTCCCCGCCCCTAAGTAGATATTACAGAACACTCAACATTTACTGAGGTGCAAGTGTGAAGAAAGCCGCTCGTTTGATCGGTTAGCACTCGGGTCTTCTGGACCCTTCTTTCCTGACAATTACGGGAGACTTGTATCAAGTCCCAGCTCCCATTAAATGTGTTTTAAACCTTCCACATAAAGTTTCTTCCTGCATGCCAACCCCTTCCTTTCTAGGCGATCTATTTATTTCACACCATTTATTTTTGAAAGATATGAAAGCCTATCAAAAGTGTTTGTCATTTGGACCACACACAGCTCATTTCCTCTGTGGAGCCCTGAGGCCTCCGCGAGCTTCTAGTTACTGCCCTCTCTTTTTGCAACAGGGCCCTTTATACCCACCTACTAGGATGTTCTTTTTTTCAAGACTAGAAGCGTTTGGAGACAGGAACTGTGTGTGCTCTTTTCATCTTTGCAAACCCAGTTCCTGTACAGTCCCGGGCGCAAGTTCCCTGCTCAACAAGGCTGAACGAGTGGGCCTTGGGAAATAAAGGTTCAGTGTCAGAAGAGGAACTGGCAGATCTCATGCAACCTAGCTGCCCTCTGTGACTCTAACCCTTGGAGGATTGCCGAGGATCAAGAGTCACTTAAGTGTTTCTAATGTCCTTGTCCCTCAGATGCGTCCCTAAGTGTGGCTCTTCCTTTCCTAATGGGGTGAATTTTTCTCTCCCCCAGCCTATTGTCGCTTCTTTACAAAGCTATTTCCTCCCCCCCCAAAAGCCATTTGTATTTATTGCTGACAGTGCTTTAACCTACGTTTGTTTTGTTACTTTTATAATTTACACTGCCTGTCGTTTCGGAATCCATTTGCAAGCTTCTTTACAACACCGTACAGCTATAATCAAATTCGTGTGCGCCTGCAGGTGTACACTGACAAAATAGAACTAAAAAACAATTCGAATTTTATTTTTCTAAATTATGATAAAATGGAAGTAGAAGTATCCAAGAGGGAGCTGCAGAGCTGGGTGCAGATGAGGAAATGTTGCCAGAGCACTGGGAGCAGTGAGCAGAGCTGAACGGCCTTGTACAAACTTCCCAAATATTTTGTGTGATAGTGAAAATATTTAAAATTCTCAAAGCCTGCATCCAACCTATGGATTATACCAGGTTAAAATGCAGCTCTCACACCAATCAATTGGTAAGGAAGCCCAGCCTTGCTGAACCTTGCTACTATACTCAGCGTTTACTTCACTAAAAGTAGGTTAGAGTCAATACGTACTAGTATTAAACTTAATTATTTTTTCGGACAGCTCAAATCAAATTGTTAATTTAAAAGACTAAGAAGTAAAACTCAGGAAGCTTGTTTAAAACTCATCCGTTAGTACATTGACCTTTGAGCTTATTGCAGATGAATTGTTCAGTGACAGTAATTTCTTAGATATGGAAAAGGCTAACTAGCTCATCACTAAAACATGAGAAGAGCTAAATAAGGAGGGCATAAATTATATTCTGCACGATTTAACTTAGATGAGATCAAGAAATTACACACTTCCCAGTTAGCCAGAAATGCCTTTAAAACTCAGATACAGCTCCTAAATGCGTGCAAATAATCAGTTACTTAGCTCAACCTGGAATCTCTTTTTTGCACTACTGTACATACAGCCTCAGGCCTTTGGTAAATTGTCTGAATGCTTGATTGGATTGGCTGCTGTTGATTGGGGTAGGCAATCAGCCATGAATTCCCATTGACGCAGCAGCTCAAAGGGGACTTAGGGGTTATACTAGAGTGAGAGAGAGCTCCAGCGAAGGTCTAGGGAAACTGATAGTCAAGGTCCTTTATAATCTAGCCCCAAATTGCCCTTCAGTTTTAAACCTCATTGCTGACCTATGTAAAGTAATTTATAAGACATTGTGCTGGGCAATGAAGAGACTAGAAAAATATATGAGCTGGCTTCTGTCTTCTTTTTTTAAATTAATTAATTTATTTTTATTCTTGGCTGCGTTGGGTCTTGGTTGCTGGGCGCGGGCTTTCTCTAGTTTCAGCAAGCGGGGCTACTTCTTAGTTGCTCCGCGGCATGTGGGATCTTCCCCGACCACGGCTCGAACCCGTGTCCCCTGCATTGACACGCAGATTCTTAACCACTGCACCACCAGGGAAGTCCCTGGTATCTGTCTTCTCAAAGCTTGCCATCAGGTTGAGGAAACAGGGCACATACCCAAGAGAGGCTACAAGGCACATCTAACATACATGTAATAACAGCAGCCACTTACAATGTGCCAGGCACTGTGCTCACCACTGCAAGTGTCATGTCAATAAATTCTGACAAAAGCCAGAGGCATTATTATTACTATGGCCGTTATACAATTATAGAAAGTCTAGGAGAAGTTAAGAGACCTGCCCTAGAGCCACAGTTAGTAAACTAGAGAGCCAGGACTGGAACCCAAGCATCTGATTCCAGAGCCAGTACTCTTCGTAGAGAAGAATGATGATTTAAGTATTGCATTGTTTACTGCCACGGACATACAGATCAAATTTAGAATCATTTATCATGATACTTATTCATTCATTAATTTCTACTAGAGCTTATACAGCTGTAACTCTGGGAAGGCATAAATAGGTTATAATTATCAGTTTTTTCGTTGGTATAATGAAATTCAATTAGCTTCCATAGGAAATTTTAAATATAATACACTGTTTTAGTGTTCATTTTAAAATGTAATTTCTATAGACAAGGCGCAGAAATAAAAAGGAAATTCTCACCATTTTCTGATGGATGCATCGTTTGAACAACTAGAGATGCAAATTATAAGATATTCATACCCAAACTCAATTTCCAATATTGCTATTTCACTTAATATACAAAACTTTTGTTTCCTGCCTCACCTTCTGCAAAAATCAAATAAAACCTTCAGCTTACTTGTGAGCAATATTTCCAAAGGATTGGAACCCTAGAGATGTATTTTAATTAAGACATGTTTAACATGAAATCCAGCTTAGAACAAAGTCCATTCAGAGACAAATCAATTAGTTCCTATGAAAGTTTGTCAAATCCAGAGTATACTATTTGTGATGATACCACTTTCCTTGTTAGAGATCACCAAGAACGAGCACTATGGTGCTTTTACCCAAACTAGCCCCTTTAATTCAGTCCACATTTGATTAGTTATGGTGATAAGACACCAGCGTTCCAGGAGGATGCACCCTGCAGGAAGTGCCTCAAGCACTATTAGCTCACTGTGTAGTCAAGTGTAACCACAATGGTATTCTCTTTCAGATGCTGTTATCAGGCACATCTGCTTTGGGGCTGGAGCTGCCACTGTGTTTGGCCTCTTCAAAAAAATAATAATTTGTGACAGATCTGCAAAAATAAATATATTGACCCTAGAAGGATATCTGGTATATGACCAGACAATGACAGGTAAAATTCATATTCTTGTTATCAGTTATAACCACTTACCTTTAGTCTTAGAAATAATATTTATTTTCACCTTTCTCTTTGACTCATATAAATTGATAGTGTTTAGACATCTTTAAAAATAATTGTAATAAATAAAAAGAGTAAAATCATAGCATCCACTGTTTAGAGTAAATAGAATTTATCAAAGTAAATTCATCTTGCATATGAAAATATAGGTAAAATTAACTGGTAGCTGCTCAAACGTTTAACAAAAACGTATTAAGTGCTACAGACCACTCCCAATTATAAGTGATCAGTAGCATGTAATAACTTTTTGTTATATGAGCTCTCAGTTCTCCTTTTCTTTTTAAATTTGAGTAAAAAAATATCTTGGGTATGGCCCACCCCCCCCATCAAGGAAGTTTCCATGGTAAGCAAGTCACTAATAACCTCATCCTTGCCTGATTGTCGATGTTGAGACCAGTATAAAAATGACAAGGAATGCTAACGATAACACATAAACTAGGGTTTTATTTTTTATTTTTAAAATTAAAAAAATATTTTTGGCCATGCCATGTGGCATGTGGGACCTTATTTCCTGGACTAGGGATCAAACCCTTGCCCCCTGCAGTGGAACCTCAGAGTCTTAACCACTGGACCGCCAGGGAACTCCCTAAACTAGGTTGTTTAGACCTCAGTTGTTTTTTTTTTTCCACAATTATTATTTTTAACATCTTTATTGGAGTATAATTGCTTTACATTGTTGTATTAGTTTCTGCTGTATAACGAAGTGAATCAGCTGTACGTATACATATATCCCCATATCCCCTCCCTCTTGCGTCTCCCTCCCACCCTCCCTATTCCACACCTCTAAAAGTACAAAGTGGTCACAAAGTACAAAGCTGATCTCCCTGTGCCATGCGGCTGCTTCCCACTAGCTATTTTACATTTGGTAGTGTATATATATCAATGCCACTCTCTCACTTCTTCCCAGCTTACCCTGCCCCCTTCCCATGTCCTCAGGTCCATTCTCTGTGTTTGTGTCTTTATTCCTGTCCTGCCCCTAGGTTCTACAGAACTATTTTATTTTTAGATTATTTTTTAGTTAGCATACGATATATGTTTTCCTCTTTCTGACTTACTTCACTCTGTATGTCAGACTCTAGGTCCATCCGCCTCACTACAAATAACTCAATTTCATTTCTTTTTATGACTGAGTAATATCCCATTGTATATATGTACCACATCTTCTTTATCCATTCATCTGTCGATGGACACTTAGGTTGCTTCCATGTCCTGGCTACAGTAAATAGTGCTACAGTGAACACTGTGGTACATGACTCTTTTTGAATTATGGTTTTGTCAGGGGATATGCCCAGTAGTGGGATTACTGGGTTGTATGGTAGTTCTATTTTTAGTTTTTTAAGGAACCTCCATACTGTTCTCCATAGTGGCTGTACCAATTCACATTCCCACCAACAGTGCAAGAGGGTTCCCTTTTCTGCACACCCTCTCCAGCATTTATTGTTTGTAGATTTTTTGATGATGGCCATTCTGACTGGTGTGAGATGATACCTCATTGTAGTTTTGATTTGCATTTCTCTAATGATTAGTGATGTTGAGCATCCTTTCATGTGTTTGTTGGCTATCTGTATATCTTCTTTGGAGAAATGTCTGTTTAGGTCTTCTGCCCGTTTTTGGATTGGGTTGTTTGTTTTTTTGTTATTGAACTGCATGAGCTGCTTGTATATTTGGGAGATTAATCCTTTGTCAGTTGCTTCGTTTGCGAATATTTTCTCCCATTCTTCAGGTTGTCTTTTTGTCTTGTTTATGGTTTCCTTTGCTGTGCAAAAGCTTTGAAGTTTCATTAAGTCCCATTTGTTTATTTTTGTTTTTATTTCCATTACTCTAGTAGGTGGGACAAAAAGGATCTTGCTGTGATTTATGTCATAGAGTGTTCTGCGTATGTTTTCCTCTAAGAATTTGATAGTGTCTGGCCTTACATTTTGGTCTTTAATCCATTTTGAGTTTATTTTTGTGTACGGTGTTAGGGAGTGTTCTAATTTCATTCTTTTACATGTAGCTGTTCACCACTTATTGAAGAGGTTGTCTTTTCTCCATTGTATACTCTTGCTTCCTTTATCAAATATAAGGTGACCATATGTGCGTGGGTTTATCTCTGGGCTTTCTATCCTGTTCCATTGATCTGTATTTCTGTTTTTGTTCCAGTACCATACTGTCTTGATTACTGTAGCTTTGTAGTGTAGTCTGAAGTCCAGGAGCTAGATTCCTCCAGCTCCGTTTTTCTTTCTCAAGATTGCTTTGGCTATTTGGGATCTTTTTTGTTTCCATACACATTGCAAAATATTCTGTTCTAGTTCTGGGAAAAATGCCATTGGTAGTTTGATAGGGATTGCATGGAATCTGTAGATTGCTGTGGGTAGTATAGTCATTTTCACAATATTGATTCTTCCAATCCAAGAACATGGTATATCTCTCCATCTGTTTGTTTCATCTTTAATTTCTTTCATCAGTGTCTTATAGTTTTTTGCATACAGGTCTTTTGTCTCCTTAGGTAGGTTTATTCCTAGGTATTTTATTCTTTTTGTTGCAATGGTAAATGGGAGTGTTTCCTTAATTTCTCTTTCAGATGATTCATCATTAATGTATAGGAATGCAAGAGATTTCTGTGCATTTATTTTGTATTCTGCTACTTTACCAAATTCATTGATTAGCTCTAACAGTTTTCTGGTAGCATCTGTAGGATTCTCTATGTATAGTATCATGTCATCTGCAAACAGTGACAGTTTTACTTCTACTTTTCTGCTCTGGATTCCTTTTATTTCTTTTTCTTCTCTGGTTGCTGTGGCAACCATGTGTTGAATAATAGTGGTGAGAGTGGACATCCTTATCTTGGTCCTGATCTTAGTGGAAATGGTTTCAGTTTTTCACCATTAAGAACAATGTTGGCTATGGGTTTGTCATATATGGCCTTTATTATGTTGAGGAAAGTTCCCTCTGCCTACTTTCTGGAGAGTTTTTGTCATAAATGGGTGTTGGATTTTGTCAAAAGCTTTTTCTGCACCTATTGAGATGATATATGGTTTTTATCCTTCAATTTATTAATATGGTTATCACATTGATTGATATGCATATATTGGAGAATCCTTGCATTCCTGGGATAAACCCCACTTGATCATAGTGTATGGTCCTTTTAATGTGCTGCTGGATTCTGTTTGCTAGTATTTTGTTGAGGATTTTCACATCTGTGTTCATCAGTGATATTGGCCTGTAGTTTTCTTTTTTTGTGACATCTTTGTCTGGTTTTGGTATCAGGGTGATGGTGGCATCATAGAATGAGTTTGGAAGTGTTCCTCCCTCTGCTATATTTTGGAAGAGTTTGAGAAGGATAGGCGTTAGCTCTTCTCTAAATGTTTGATAGAATTTGCCTGTGAATCCATCTGGTCCTGAGCTTTTGTTTGTTGGAAGATTTTTAATCACAGTTTCAATTTCAGTGCTTGTGATTGGTCTGTTTATATTTTCTATTTCTTCCTGGTGCAGTCTCGGAAGGTTGTGCTTTTCTAAGAAATTGTCCATATCTTCCAGGTTGTCCATTTTATTGGCATATAATTGCTTGTAGTAATCTCTCATGATCCTTTGTATTTCTGCAGTGTCATTTGTTGCTTCTCCTTTTTCATTTCTAATTCTGTTGATTTGAGTCTTCTCCCTTTTTTTCTTGATGAGTCTGGCTAATGGTTTATCAATTTTGTTTATCTTCTCAAAGAACCAGCTTTTAGTTTTGTTGATCTTTACTATTGTTTTCATTGTTCCTATTTCATTTATTTCTGCTCTAATCTTTATGATTTCTTTTCTTCTACTAAGTTTGGGTTTTGTTTGTTCTTCTTTCTCTAGTTCCTTTAGGTGTTAATGTTAGATTTTTTTATTTGAGATTTTTCTTGTTTCTTGAGGTAGGATTGTATTGCTATAAACTTCCCTCTTAAAACTGCTTTTGCTGCATCCCATATGTTTTGGGCCATTGTGTTTTCATTGTCATTTGTTTATAGGTATTTTTTGATTTCCTCTTTGATTTCTTCAGTGATCTCTTGGTTATTTGGTAGCATATTGTTTAGCCTCCATGTGTTTGTATTTTTTACAGTTTGTTTCCTGTAACTGATATCTAGTCTCATAGCGTTGTGGTCAGAAAAGATTCTTGATACAATTTCAATTTTCTTAAATTTACCAAGGCTTGCTTTGTGACCCTAGATATGATTTATCCTGGAGAATGTTCCATGAGCACTTGAGAAGGAAGTATATTCTGTTGTTTTTGGATGGAATTAGACCTCAGTTTTTTGACCTTTGTTGTCTTTAGCTTTCTTGGCCTGGCAATGTCTTTCATTCTAGACATGTTAGGGGATATTTTAATCAAAGAGAACAGATTTTAAACAGAATTGTATAACTTTCTCTTGTTGCTATATACTTTTCCAAACCATTGCAGCACTTTCCCCACCCCCACCCCAAGACCAGAAAATTAATAGGCCACCTTTATTTTAAGACAGAAGAAAAGGGTCTTGCCCATGCATCTTATATTTATTTATTTTTTTGGTAACCACAAATTAGCTATTGGGTTTGGCCTAGACCTGTGCTCTCCAACACGGTGACCACAGTCACACATGGCTATTTAAATTAATTTAAATTAAATAAAATGTAAAATTTATTTTCTGAGTCACACTAGCCACACTTGTGATCTATGGCTACATATACAATTGGCTGCTGCTTTGGACAGTGCTGGACTGAACTGTAACATAGGGGATGACTGTATCTCATTCATCTTGGTGTCTTCAAAACCTAAAACAGTGCCTGGTACATAGGAGGCCCTAACTAGACACTTCTTGATCTAGATCAAGCTTCTCTTTCGCATAGCTCAAGAAAAAGAAGCGCATAAAATAAAGCATGTGAACATGGCAAATTATGACTATGTAGGTGTCTCAGAGACTGATCTGTAATTTGATTTGCTCCTTACCCATATATGAAATGAGATCATTTGTAAGATATAATTCTGTTTTTCACACAACTAAACAAATATAGCTCATTTTGTACACTGAATGTACCAAAATGTGTATTATTTAAATTTGTAAATCAACAATTGTATTAAATGTGAGACAGAGGCACATTTAATGAAAGATTTCCTACTGTGAATATTTTTCAAAAGTGAAAATTCCTTTCCCAAAGTGAGTAGTCACTCTCTGATTTATCTTTAAGAACACCTTTATATGAAAATCAGAATTTGCACTGAATTGAGAATTAGGCAAACAAAAATAGGTGTCTTTAAAGGTGCTATCATAAGCATCCAATGTTGAAAACTTTGTAGGATAAAGTTACTATTATTACTAATTATAAATAACCAGCACTGTGTAGCCTTTTACAATGTATAAAGCAGTTTCACATACTTTGCCTCATTTGATTCTCACAGAAACCTTATGAGGTAGGGTAGGTCCTTTCTGCCTCCATTTGTTAGATGAAGTTTGGAAAGACTAATCTTTTGTCTCTAAATTCTCATCATCTTTTCTTTCTTTTTTTTTTTTAATATTTATTTGGTTGCGTGGGGTCTTAGTTGCGGCAGTCAAGCTCCTTAGTTGTGGCTCCTGGGCTCCTTAGTTGTGGCATGCGAACTCTTAGTTGCAGCATGCATGCGGGATCTCTAGTTCCCTGACCGGGGATCGAACCTGGGCCCCTGCATTGGGAGCACAGAGTCTTATTCACTGTGCCACCAGGGAAGTCCCCCCATCATCTTTTCATTATACCAATGAGGACATATGAACTATCCATGGTGATTAGATTGGAAATGGAACTTTTAATTTTTTTGCTCTATTTGGATGGAACTACTTTGCTGGAAATATAATTTTTAAAGCAACATGTAATTTGTGTGAACTAAAACTATTGTTTTACACATCTGAAAAAATATATATATTTAATATGTATCTCAACACTTGTTCAGAGAAGGCCTTCAATAAATATTTGCTAAATAAATCAATGAAAAATGAGTGGTCTTGAAAACATATTGAGCAGATTATATCAGTCAAAGTTTGGTTGCAGAGAACAGAATATACTCCAGTTAGTTTTAGCAGGAAGTATTAATACACTTGAAGAGAATAATTGAGAATATTAATGGAACAATTCTTAAAACCACACCTCAGAACTAAGATACCAAAAGAGCTGTGCTCTTCCTCATTGAGAACCTGACATCTTCAGAACTACGGCACCACAGCCACTGTCTGGAAGCTACCAGAATCAAGAAGCTGCCACTTCCACAGCCAGCTCCAGAGTCACACCTTACCAACTGTAATCTGAACCAGCAAAATGGTTGCACCACCCATGCTTCTTGATGTTCACAAAGCTAATGACTGAACAATGAGAACTCTGTTATCTCTGATACAGAAGAAAAAATTTTCTCCACAGCTATGCCTATCAGAGAAACAGACTTCCAGATCTTACACGAAAGTGTTTGTTTGTTGAAACCTACATACTTCCATAAAACTAGCTGCAACAGAGTCTGGAGAATGTGATTTTTGGCTTACCAGTCCTCTGCCCTACAGGAAGCATACTTGAAGCTTGAAGGAGGATGAAATGGCTGTTAGGTGCAAGCCTGTTTATGTTCCATACTCACCTAAAAAAAATGAATGTTTGGTTTAAGTAGACCACGCATTTTGTGCTGCACATTTATAGAACACTGAAATTATACATATATGTAATATATGTATATATAATTTATATATATATAAAGCTCCATGATGACAGAAAAATTGTATGATCAAATCTCAGATCCCAGGCAGGCCATTTTAGCACAACTTCTTGCAAGGGAAAAAACATTTTAATGATTGGCTATTTTGCCTCCCATCTATCTAGTATTATTACCCACTATTTTCTAGATCGGTACTCTCAAACTTTAATGTGCACATAAATCACCTGGGAATCTTATGATAATGCAGATTCTGATTCAGTAAATTGGAATAGAGCCTGTGATTCTGCATTTCTAACAAGCTCCCAGGTGATGCTGATGCTGCTGATGTGAAGACCACATTTTGAATAGCATTTTATAAGCCCTCTCCAACCAGGTTGCCCAATGAATGGAGTATGCTGAGATAATGATTCCCTTCAACACTAGGGGCAGTTAGGTTAGGCCAGGTGCAGGCAGAGCCTCCAGACCAGATGGCTCCAGCTTACATCAGTGTGCAATATTAATATTTTCTACCTGTGCTGTGATGTGGGAAGCATTTGAATAAATGTTTGAATAAATATGTCCATTATTGAGTCTTGGTCAAGTATTGGCCAGTATATATGCTCTTTGTGGAATCTATTAGTCACAGATTTTTTTTTTAATATTAAGTATTCTTTCAACAAATTAAGAGAACTAAAAATAGAAATAATCAACTTACATATCACCAAATTAACTGTTGTAATAAATTTTTTTTTATTGACGTATAGTTGATTTACATCTTGTAATAAAGATGTACAGTGAGAAAAGAAAGTACTAATACAGTATGTTATCTCATTCTGAAAGCAAATCTTAAGATGGCTTCAGCTGTTCCGCCAATGACACCAGAATGACCATAGGACGGGAGAAGAAAGTCAATCTGCTTGATTGTTTCCATAGTGCAATGCTTTTGAAAAGCAAAGTGAAAAGAAGTGAAAATTTACAAAAATGGTATTTAGAAATGTTTCTGCATAAATACCAATGTGTACCTGTACAATTCAGACATCTTAATAGACAGATAGATAGATACATGTGTGTTTGTGTATAAATATATGTTTGGGAGGGTTGTGGGGTTTTTTTGGTTGTTTTGTTTTGTTTTTGTTTTTTTTTTTGGTTTTGTCCTGGAAACAGTAAGACAAACTCAAGTCATTTTAAACTAGGTAAGGCAACAGTTCTACCTAATCAAATTGAGTTCTTTTCACAAGTGGTAACATTTCGACCACTCCTTAAACCCCTTTTATACCCCCCATTTCTCAATACTATCAACCAGCTGGAGGTGGAATACTAAGGGGGTAATTGTCAGGTGAGCAAAGAAGAGAATTTTGTAACCACAGCCTTACATGGAGAGCAGTCTTGTATGTATTATGGTGTGGGGTTCTGAATGGTCATGGCACCTTGGGTATTGTATGTCAAGGGAAGGAGGGCAAGGAAAGCTAAGATCACCAGAGATAAATTTCACCTACTTCACAACTTTAAAAGATTAACTCTGCCAGGTGTTGTAGTGGAGAAGGAAGATTGGATTGCCAGTGACCTCTAGACTATCATGCCCCAGTCTTAGAGGTTCAAATATAAGAAAGAGAAGAATGGGTTAAAGAAGACAATCTAGAAATGAACTGTATTGAATCATCAAGTCTCTGTTGATTGCTGTTTACTTTATCTCCTGGTATTTTTGAGAGATATAGTTGTGACATGCCAGACTTCACAGTTCACTACTGGGACAGATTCAATGATTCATAATCCAGTTGACACCATTGCCACATTATGAAAGGATTCTTATTTATAGACCCCCATAGCTACAAATTAAGCTCTCTTCTGCATTTTCAGCTAGGCATACAGCCACCCAGCTAAAAACTTCATTCCCCAGCCTCCCTTGCAGTTGGCATGGCCATATAAAAAAGTTCTTGCCAATGGAATATAAGTAGAAATGATGGTGCAACTTCTGCACCATTTGCTTAAAAAGAAATTGTTTGATTTCCATGACCTTTCTTTCCCTTCCTGATCCTGGAGTACAGATGTGGTGCTGAGTTAGCTTCCACCATGTGCAACACTAAAAGGGAGAGCTGAATAGCAAGACTGAAGGCACCAGATCCTGGGATGATGTTTATGGAGCAGCGCCATCCCCATGTACTTCCAGACTGTTACATGAGAGAGATGAACTTCTATTTTGCCTGTGTGCCTTATTTGGGGACCTGTTGTTTATGGCAGTTTCTAGCCTATACCTAGCATATCCGTGTTAGTCCCTCCAGAGAGGGAAACTAGATTGCTGGAAATCCCAGTTTGAGAAAAACTTGATACATTCTTTTATACTTTTCAGCTTTTGTGCCATGTATATGTATTCCCTAGTTATTAAAAATTCATCAGTCGGGCTTCCCTGGTGGCGCAGTGGTTGAGAGTCCGCCTGCCGATGCAGGAGACACGGGTTCGTGCCCCGGTCCGGGAGGATCCCACCTGCCGCGGAGCGGCTGGGCCCGTGAGCCATGGCTGCTGAGCCTGCGCCTCTGGAGCCTGTGCTCTGCAACGGGAGAGGCCACAACAGTGAGAGGCCCGCGTACCGCAAAAAAAAAAAAAAAAATTTCAATCAGTTCATTAATTTTTAATGCCTTGTGTCCCTGTTAAATTAAACAAAAACCAATATTATCTTGCTAGAGAGTGCTTTTTCATGCTGGCTGAGAGAAAGAGCCATGTGTTTGTTCCCAGACCTTTAATATCTTGGCTTCTACCAGCACCCTTAGGAGATATTTCTAGCGGAGTATGATAGCAAGAGCAACAATTCTTAAATCATTAAGTATAATGATAACTATAAGAACCAATCACAACATGAATGCTAATGGTTTTATGGGAACACAAAGCACGAGGATCTTAGTTCCCCAACCAGGGATCGAACCCACGCCCCCTGCAGTGGAAGCGCGGAGTCTTAACCACTTGACCGCCAGGGAATTCCCTGTATTTATGTTTTAAAGGAGGCTAAGGCACATGGTTACCTTCCCCCCACACACACACAGACTTAAGTGAGATTTCAAAAAATAGTGGGGAACATAAAAATGGATAAAGAGATATCCTCTGCTCCTGAAATCACATTGCCTATTCAAAAAGCTAAAACTGTCAGACATAATCCTCCCCCAGCACCATTACTTCCCACTTACAAAGTTATAGCATTAGAAACAGTAATTAAAGGCAAACTTTATTTCTCTTAATAAGCAATTAATAATGAATGTGTTTTGCCCAAGTTAATGTTTATAAGGTCCCTATACCAAGTTTGAGCAATAAAATGATAATACCATTTATCAAAGTAATTTTACTCATGAGAATTTAAGTTTAATCCAAACTAATTTAGAAGCTGTATGTGTGAAGGTGTTCATAACATTATTTACATCTGAGAGAGGGGAAATTATTAGATAAATTATGATTGTCAAATAGATAAAATAAGGGATAATTACAAGAATCTTTTTATAAAAAAGCATATATTAACAAAGTTTTAAAAAGCGTAAAAAAAAGCGTAATACAAAAAAAAAGCATAATACAAATGTGTGTGTATGAGGGTTTCTTAATCTTGGCACTGTTGACATTTTGGATTGGATAATTCTTTTTTTGAGAGGGGGCTATACATTGTAGTATGTTTAGCAGCATTCTTGGCTTCTACCCACAAAATGCCAGTAGTGCACTCCTGCCCCTAGTAGGGACAATCAAAAATGTCTCCAGACATTCCCAACTGTCTGGGGGGGGGGGGCGGGGGGAATCACCCGTGTTTGAGAATCCTCATTAGATGAACTACATGTATAGTGTATATTCTGTGATCACAGTTATATAAAATATATGCACGTATAGACAAAGCTGGAAGGAAATTTGGAAAAAATTTTAAAGGCTTTTTTTTTTCTCTTTTTTTGGCCACGCTGTGCGACATGTGGGACCTTAGTTCCCCAACCAGGGATCGAACGCGTGCCTCCTGCAGTGGAAGCATGGAGCCCTAACCACAAGGGTTAAAATAAAATTAAGTACTGTTATGATTCACAAACTCTTCTAAGGAGTTTTAATCTTTAAAGATTATTATACATTTCATTATTAGAGATAATTTTAATCTCCCCACTATAAGCATATCATCAAAAGAAACTTTATTTAGATGGTTACAAAATCATTTTTTAAAAACCCATAAAGCCAAATTGATATGTGATTCAGATAAGGAAGAAGGACAGGATGACTCATTAGTACTGGATGTGATTCTTATTCTGCAGAATGCTTCTTGGACTTAGCCCACATTCAGAATTGCCACTGATTTCAAAGGAAAGAAACTTCATACAAGAAAAAAATGAATTCAGAATTATTTCATGACCAATCCCCATCACTGGATTTGAGTAAGAACTTAATGTACGTTTGGCTTCAATGGGAAAGTTACTGAAAACATTTTGACAATGCCCGATTTTGTTAAAAATGTATTAGGGATTACAGCATCTAACATTTGCAGAATACTTTACAGCATTCATTCTCTCATTTAATGGAAGTGAGCACAAGAAATAGAACTTCAGTTATGAACATGTGCTGAGTAACACAGCTAGTATAGAATATAGGACAAAGAAGAGTGTAGGCTACTCTACCACTGTAGGATTAGGAAAGAATAAAACCATTGTCAACATTTATATAGCCATTCTGTCCCCTGATCCATTAGTACAGATGATTAAAAGCTATTTTTAAAAGTTTTGATGACATTATTCTGAAAAGCAATCTATCTGAGAAGCAGGTGATCCAGTGGACCTACGCTTCGTCAGAGAGGGCAATGGTTGACATACACCGTCTCCTGTTCTGGGGCCTATATTTGAATCTGTAAACAAACACAGGGGTGTTGACTCAGAGAGTTATGCCTGGAGGCTTGGGGGATTTGAAAGCTGAGGAAGAAAGGAAAAGAGAGTTGACTGTGAACAAGAATCTAGAAAGAGTAGAGTGGAAGGCATGGCCTCTCACCCCTCCACCTCTACTCCACCCTGAGCCACTAGGTCCCTCAAAGAAGAGTCTGAATCCGAAACTGAAGAAACTTTCTCATGATATTTTGTCAGACTTGGCATGTACAGTATTATTTTGAGACCCAAGTAATAAAGAACAGAGTGGGCTGGGGGTATCGTCTTCATTTCTGAATGGGTGGAGCAAAGCAAGTACAGCAAGTGCTATGTAGGATCCTGCAGCAGAAAAGCAGAATTTACCTGGCAGGTCCCAGCAACAGGGTTGGTGCCTTCTTCAAACAGATTTTGAACAAAGGACTCCTACCAGGACATTGGGCCACCACAGGAACATGAGCAGGTTTGTTCCTAAGCACATGCAAGAAACCCGCTCACAGCTCCCGAATTAACTGGTGAAGATTTTGGGAGCAGAAGTTATTGAAGTCTTTCAGGTGGGCATGTATTGTTGATGTGACTTTTTCGGTTCCCACGGGCTAACTAGGTGTGAGAACATTCAGACTACATCTGATTTACAAAAAAATACCTTGCCATTTCCCAGTTTTATATTTCCTAGGCAGTCCTCACTTTATAAAATAAATATTTCAGAAAAGTTGACTATTTTCTGATAGGTAAAACTCTATTTTCTCATAGGTGGCCATTTTTAGGTATCATTTACATACACGGAACCATTATATTCTTTTCTAGTCAGGAAAAAATTGGATTAAAAACTTGATAAAGAAGAGCATTGAGGGACTCCCTCAATGTGTGGTGGCACAATGGATAAGACTCCACGCTCCCAATGCAAGGGGCCCAGGTTTGATCCCTGGTCAGGGAACTAGATCCCACATGCATGCTGCAACTAAGAATTCACGTGCCACAACTAAGGAGTCCTGGAGCCGCAGCTAAGGAGCCCGCCTGCCACAGCTAAGACCAAATAAATAAATAAATATTTTTTTAAAAAAAACAAAGAAGAGCTTTTTTTATATATATCCTCAAGGTTTTCATTAATTAATTAATTAATTTTTGGCTGTGTTGGGTCTTCGTTGCTGCGTGCAGACTTTCTCTAGTTGAGAAGGTGAGCGAGGGCTACTCTTCATTGCAGTGTGCGGGCTTCTCATCGCAGTGGCTTCTCTTTGTTGCAGAGTACGGGCTCTAGGAGCGTGGGCTTCAGTAGTTTTGGCTCGCAGGCTCTAGAGCGCAGGCTCAGTAGTTGTGGCTCACGGGCTTAGTTGCTCCGCGGCATGTGGGATCTTCCCGGACCAGGGCTCAAACCCGTGTCCCCTGCATTGGCAGGAGGATTCTTTTTTATAAATTTATTTATTTTATTTTACTTTTATTTTTTTATTTTTTTGGCTGTGTTGGGTCTTCGTTATTTGTGCGGGCTTTCTCTAGCTGCGGTGAGTGGGGGCTACTCTTCGTTGCAGTTTGCGGGCTTCTCATTGCGGTGGCTTCTCTTGTTGCACAGCACGGGCTCTAGGTGCACAGGCTTCAGTAGTTGTGGCTTACGGGCTCTAGAGCGCAGGCTCAGTAGTTGTGATGCATGGGATTAGTTGCTCTGCGGCATGTGGGATCTTCCCAGACCAGGGCTTGAATCCGTGTCCCCTGCATTGGCAGGCGGATTCCTAACCACTGTGCCACCAGGGAAGCCCTGGTAGGAGGATTCTTAACCACTGCGCCACCAGGGAAGTCCCCAAAGAAGAGCATTAAGATGAAGGCTAGGTTGGAGAAGTCTGGGCATTGTCAAGCCAACAGGGACACATCCCCTACTCTGAAATTATTCCTCCACTGTTAGCCACTGCCATGGTCTCCATGTTCACAGCTGCCAATTTTTTAAGCTCATACTTATGAAGCCTAAAGAATGAGGCTATCGCATCATTTCTGCAGGTACTATGATTGTCACACTAAATTAAAATTTACTTAATATTACTTAGAACAAGTTAATTCCCTATTTATTCTAAAAGCTTGGAACGTTTTATATCAAATGATGTAATCTCTGTTAGGGACCACACTGGCTAGCACACAGGATAAGATTCTACTCCATCAGTGACAAATGAACCTCTAAGGGACATATCTTGTTTTTAACAGTCTGGTTCCTCCCCCTTATAATAGAGCTCTTCTCTCCTGTAAGGAACCTAATCCAATCCAGGTATCTTAGTTGGGGCTGAACTTTCCCTCAGGGCCACATGATCATCATCACAAGAGCACACTAGTGGCCAGACCAGGCCAACCAGAGTTCCCCATTTCCTTAGTGTCATTGCTTGTTTCATAGATGTGTAGGTGACCTAGCAGAACATACCAGAATCACCTTCAGGAGTTTATTGTCAGAGCTACTGGGAAAGGCGGCTCTTTTTGCTGGATTTGGTAAGCTGGGAGCATAAGCAACTGGGACTTGAGAAACCCAGAATGAAACTGCAAGAGAGAAGGAGAGCTAGGAGATAGGGAAACAGCCCTGATGACATCATTTGAGCCCCTGGATCCAGTTATACCTAACTCGTTTTAACTCCATGTTAACTCATTTTTTCTCCTACCATCTGCTTTGGAGCAGTAGGCTCAATTCCTCCAGTCCCAGACTAATTTACCCAGCTCACCAGCAGTAGAAACTCCCACTATTTCCCAGTCCTGGATTCCTAGGGTTTCCTTCAGGCATTGGTGCCAATGAAACAACTGGTGAGACAATAAGAATATGCAAGCACATGATTTGTTGTCTTCGTTAACTTTGATCAAAGTCAGGGAGAAAAATAACAGGTTGGAAGTACCTAGAAGCTCTCTCTCAAGCCCACAGGGTCTAGATAATCCTTTTTACAAACAAATTATTTTCCTCTAGATAATCCTTTTTACAAACAAATTATTTTCATGATATTACTCTTTTATCTGTGGTCAAATCACTTCCAAAAACTCCTCTCTAAATAGTCCCCCAAGGGGGCTTCCCTTGGTGGCGCAGTGGTTGAGAGTCTGCCTGCCGATGCAGGGTACACGGGTTCGTGCCCTGGTCCGGGAAGATACCATGTGCCGCGGAGTGGCTGGGCCCGTGAGCCATGGCCGCTGAGCCTGCGCGTCCAGAGCCTGTGCTCCACAACGGGAGAGGCCACAACAGTGAGAGGCCCGCGTACCGAAAAAAAAAAAATAAAATAAAAATAATAAATAGTCCCCCAAGGTTCAGTTAGCTGGACTACCTATGACTTGCCCTTACTAGTTATTTACTTCATTTGCATGTGGTCTTTGTCATTATTATAAAGAGAATGTCCTATTGCCAGAACTGTGGGGAAAGAGCACACATATCACAATTGAGTGAACCACACCAGATTCAATTTCCACTGTGTTCTTCACTGCCCTTGCTTTTGTGTTCACAAAAATATAGGCATTCTGCATTTCCTACCCATTTCTCTTCTCGTTTTGTCTCTTTCCAAAACTTCTAGCTGACATGTTCACTTTGTCCTGAATTTATTAATTTAACTTATTTTACTTATACTAATTAACATAGACAGCTTGTGTTCCTCCTACATAATAGATTATTTCTCTGAATTTCTCTTTTAGACCAAAGTTGTTCATTCAGTCCGCTGAACCTCCCAACTTGCATGAGCCAATTAGTTCTCCTTTTGCTTGAGCCTGTTTGCACAGGGTTTCTTTCACTAAAAAGTGACTCAAAACCTTTCTCTGGAGACTTCCCTGGTGGTGCAGCGGATAGGACTCTGCACTCCCAATGCAGGGGGCGCAGGTTTGATCCCTGGTCAGGGAACTGGATCCCACATGCATGCCGCAGCTAAGGGTTCACATGCCACAACTAGGGAGCCCGTGTGCCACAACTAAGGAGCCCACCTCCTGCAACTAAGGAGCCCACGTGCTGCAAGTAAGACCCGGAGCAACCAAATAAATAAATAAATAAATAAAACCTTTCTCTGGGGTTTTTATTCCTACAGCCAATTATCGGGAACGCTCACTACCATAATTCCTGGGATTCAAAATCAAGTTAACTAGATAAAGGAAGAAAGACTTGGCAGAGTGATCACATGTCTGTTCTTCCTCTCAAGCACCAATAAAATAAAAGTAAAGGAATATACAATAAAAAGGCACCACCCCCAACAACACTGGAAAGGAAACAGAAACAAAGAATGTTCAACAAACTGGAAGATGGAAAGTAAATGAAGTTATAACTAACTTAATAGAAGAGAGGAAGGTGAAATCTAAGCATCTCAGAGGGGAATTCCAGTGAATGAGCTAGAAACTGAAAGTCTCAGTGTTTGGAGGCAGCAAGTACCACAAAAGGTAGAAATGAAGATGTGACTCTAAAATTAGTGGGATTGGTGACTATATGTGTGGAAAATGGTTGGACCTCTAGTCCTAGGTCCCCATCCTAACTCTAAGCAGCCAGATAAATATTCCCCTCTCTACTCACCACTGCACAGGAGAATGGAAGTTCAAACTCTGGAGAAATCAACCCAAAAGGCTCTGGACTTGGAGACTAAGCCACATGCAGGGCAAGGATAAGTCATAGAGTTGAAAACTGGTATATTATGTAAGAAGCTATATACTGAACTATGGAAGCTCCAGGCATGTCCCTTTCCTGCTCCCAGAATGTCAGTAACCAAGCATATACCTAGCCCCAACCCTTGCCCAATCAGAGATTCTCCTATAGGGGAAGTAGACATTCCCAAAGAAGAGACCTCCAGACACTGACAGTAAAGGCTAGTTCACTACCCAGTCATTCTACAGCAAAGTCTTTCAGGCAACAAATCTTGTCAATGTACCCAGACCTTGTATATTTCAGGGATTAATCCTTTGTCAGTTGCTTCGTTTGCAAATATTTTCTACCATTCTGAGGGTTGTCTTTTCGTCTTGTTTATCGTTTCCTTTGCTGTGCAGAAGCTTTTAAGTTTCATTAGGTCCCATTTGTTTATTTTGTTTTTATTTCCGTTTCTCTAGGAGGTGGGTCAAAAAGGATCTTGCTGTGATTTATGTCATAGAGTGTTCTGCCTATGTTTCCATCTAACAGTTTTATAGTGTCTGGCCTTATATTTCGGTGTTTAATCCATTTTGAGTTTATTTTTTGTGTAGGGTGTCAGGAAGTGTTCTAATTTCATTCTTTTACATGTAGCTGTACAGTTTTCCCAGCACCACTTATTGAAGAGGCTGTCTTTTCTCCATTGTATTCTCTTGCCTCTTTTGTCATAGATTAGTTGACCATAGGTGTGCGGGTTTATCTCTGGGCTTTCTATCCTGTTCCTTTGATCTATATTTCTGTTTTTGTGCCAGTACCGTATTGTCTTGATTACTGTAGCTTTGTAGTATAGTCTGAAGTCAGGGAGTCTGATTACTCCAGCTCTGTTTTTTTCCCTCAAGATTGCTTTGGGTAAAATAGATAGCTAGTGGGAAGCAGCCGCATAGCGCAGGGAGACCAGCTTGGTGCTTTGCGACCACCTAGAGGGGTGGGATAGGGAGGGTGGGAGGGAGATGCAAGAGGGAGGAGATATGGGGATATATGTATATGTATAGCTGATTCACTTTGTTATAAAGCAGAAACTAACACACCATTGTAAAACAATTATACTCCAATAAAGATATTAAAAAAAAAGATTGCTTTGGCTATTTGGGGTCTTTTGTGTCTCCATACAAATTTTAAGATTTTTTGTTCTAGTTCTGTAAAAAATGCCACTGGTAATTTGATAGGGATTGCATTGAATCTGTAGACTCTTTTGGGTAGTATAGTCATTTCCACAATATTGATTCTTCCAATCCAAGAACATGGTATATCTCTCCATCTGTTTGTCTCATCTTTGATTTCTTTCATCAGTGTCTTATAGTTTTTTGAGTACAGGTCTTTTACCTCCTTAGGTAGGTTTATTCCTAGGTATTTTATTCTTTTTGTTGCAATGGTAAATGTGATTGTTTCCTTAATTTCTCTTTCTGATCTTTCATTGTTAGTGTATAGGAATGCAAGAGATTTCTGTGCATTAATTTTTTTTTTTTTTTTTTTTGCGGTACGCGGGCCTCTCACTGTTGTGGCCTCTCCCGGTGCGGAGCACAGGCTCCGGACGTGCAGGCTCAGCGGCCATGGCTCACGGGCCCAGCCGCTCCGTGGCATGTGGGATCTTCCCGGACCCGGGCACGAACCTGTGTCCCTTGCATCGACAGGCAGACTCTCAACCACCACGCCACCAGGGAAGCCCTGTGCATTAATTTTGTATCCTGCAACTTTATTAAATTCATTGATTAGCGTAGTAGTTTTCAGGTGGCATCTTTAAGATTATCTATGTGTAGTATCATGTCATCTGCAAACAGTGACAGTTTTACTTCTTCTTTTTCAATTTGTATTCCTTTTATTTCTTTTTCTTCTCTGATTGCCATGGCTAGGACTTCCAAAACTATGTTGAATAATAGTGGCAAGAGTGGACATCCTTGTCTTTTTCCTGATCTTAGAGGAAATGCTTTCAGTTTTTCACCATTGAGAATGATGTTTGCTGTGGGTTTGTCGTAGATGGCCTTTATTATGTTGAGGTAGGTTCCCTCTATGCCCACTTTCTGGAGAGTTTTTATGATAAATGGGTGCTGAATTTTGTCAAAAGCTTTTTCTGAATCTATTGAGATGATCGTATGGTTTTTATTCTTCAATTTGTTAATATGGTGTATCACCTTGATTGATTTGCATATATTGAAGAATTCTTGCATTCCTGGGATAAATCCCACTTGATCATGGTGTATGATCCTTTTAATGTGTTTTTGGATTCTGTTTGCTAGTATTTTGTTGAGGATTTTTACATCTATATTCATCAGTGATATTTGTCTGTAATTTTCTTTTTTTGTAGTATCTTTGTCTGGTTTTGGTATCAGGGTGATGGTGGCCCATAGAATGAGTTTGGAAGTGTTCCTTCGTCTGCAATTTTTTGTAAGAGTTTGAGAAGGATGGGTGTTAGCTCTTCTGTAAATGTTTGATAGAATTCACCTGTGAAGCCATCTGGTCCTGGACTTTTGTTTGTTGAAAGATTTTTAATCACAGTTTCAATTTCAGTGCTTGTGATTGGTCTGTTCATATTTTCCACTTCTTCCTGCTTCAGTCTTGGAAGGTATACCTTTCTAAGAACTTGTCCATTTCTTCTAGGTTGTCCATTTTATTGTCATAGAGTTGCTTGTAGTAGTCTCTTAGGATGCTTTGTATTTCTGCGGTGTCTGTTGTAACTTATCCTTTTTCATTTCTAATTTTGTTGATTTGAGTCCTCTCCCTCTTTTTCTTGATGAGTCTGGCTAAAGGTTTATCAATTTTGTTTATCTTCTCAAAGAACCAGCTTTTAGTTTTGTTGATCTTTGCTATTGTTTTCTTTGTTTCTATTTCATTTATTTCTGCTGTGATCTTTATGATTTCTTTCCTTCTACTAACTTTGGGTTTGGTTTCTTTCTACTAACTTCTTCTTTCTCTAGTTCCTTTAGGTGGAAGGTTAGATTATTTGAGATTTTTCTTGTTTCTTGAGGAAGGATTGTATTGCTATAAACTTCCCTCTTAGAACTGCTTTTGCTGCATGCCAAAGGTTTTGGGTCATCGTGTTTTCATTGTCATTTGTCTCTAGGTATTTTTTGATTTCCTCTTTGATTTCTTCAGTGATCTCTTGGTTATTTAATAAAGTATTGTTTAGCCTCCATGTGTTTGTGTTTTTTATGTTTTTTTCCCTGTAATTGATTTGTAATCTTGTAGTGTTTTGGTCGGAAAAGATGCTTGATATGATTTCAATTTTCTTAAATTTACCAAGGCTTGATTTGTGACCCAAGATGTGATCTACCCTGGAGAATGTTCCATGTGCACTTGAGAAGAAAGTGTAATCTGCTGTTTTTGGATGGAATGTCCTATAAATATCAATTAAATCTATCTGATCTATTGTGTTATTTAAAGCTTGTGTTTCCTTACTAATTTTCTGTCTGGATGATCTGTCCATTGGTGTAAGTGAGATATTAAAGTCCCCCACTATTATTGTGTTACTGTCGATTTCCTCTTTTATAGTTGTTAGCATTTGCCTTATGTATTGAGGGGCTCCTATGTTGGGTGCATATATATTTATAATTGTTATATCTTCTTCTTGGATAGATCCCTTGATCATTATGTAGTGTCCTTCCTTGTCTCTTGTAACAGTCTTTATTTTATTTTTTTAAATTTATTTATTTTATTTATTTATTTTTTTTTGCGGTATGCAGGCCTCTCACTTTTGTGGCCTCTCCCGTTGCAAAGCACAGGCTCCCGACACGCAGGCTCAGCGGCCATGGCTCATGGGCCCAGCCGCTCCTTTAAGAACTCAACAGTAGAGTTCTTAAAGATTATTTTATTTAATGTTTTGTACCAGTATACAAATAATTGCACAATTATTAAAATTATGATATAATCTTTATTATTCTGACTTGTATTATTATTTTCATAAGGATTTACATTTATTGACTCAATATAAATCTATTGTTCTTCCTACAACAGTCTAGCAAATGCACTCTTAATAGTTGTATTAAATGTCCATCTATTTCCCTATTTATTTAACTATTGAAAAGTTCTTAATAATTTTCATATAAAATTAACATCTTTAATAATCATCATTAATTATTCTGGCATATTCCTCTTGCAATAATAAATACATATTTTTACTTCAGAGACTGATAGACTTTCAACATACAAAAGCGTACAAAGAGATTTTTCACTCCAACTTATATCTAGAAAGCTAAATTATATTTGAAAAGGAATTTCCAGATATTAACAATAAATCCAAATTACACGTCTTGTTCAAGTAATTTGTTATAGCTGCACCGATTAGCTATAAAGTTAACTACAAGATCATGTGATCATTGGTCATGCCTTGATCCCTGAACTGGGTGCCAGAGATGATCTTGAAGCAGGATTCAGCTATCTGGCCTTCCCAAAGCCAAAGCTGCTGCCAGAATTGTAGTGCTTCCTTCACTCCGAAAAGTTTAAAATATGCAGAAAACCTGATTTTGTTTAAGGATGTTAGAGAACAAAATTCAACTGAATAAATTTTAAAGATATTATTGGCTGTATTCAATGATTCATGAATCAGGCAGCATCCAATCTAGCAGATAGAAAGGAGCTCCAAGGAGTGGTACAAAATGAATGACTTTTATAGGTAGAAGGGAGCAGGTACAAGGAAGTTGTACTTGGCAAAAAGGCAGATGACAGGGGTTCTGTCAGGCAGATTACCTAACTAGTGCTGATTCCTAATTGGCTGGTTTAAGATTTCATTTCTGGGAGAGCCAAACTGTAGTTAAGTCTCAGTTGAGAAACTGAGGGCTTAGCTTAAGTGACTCCATTTTGGGCCTATTGTCTTGTTTTTAACAAGGATTACATGGACATGTATCACAATTATAAAGGCATGTCTGAGAGTAAAAACCAAATTCAGGTATGAATTTTCTTCTTTTGTGGGAAAAGTGAGGAATGCACTGGGTGAAGAATACACAGAAGGGCCGATTGTATTTGCAAAGTTTTATTGCTTAAGCAAGATTTGAAACTTGACTGTTTATTATATTTTTCTCTATTTTTTTGCATGCTTCAAAACTTTAAGCAGAGAATTAAAAACTGTGCTTATGAAGAAATCGTACTGTTCTAGAAACCAGAAATATTACTTTCCCATTTATGAACTTTTTTTTTTTTTTTTGGCTGTGCCACGCGGCATGCGGGATCTTAGTTCCCCAACCAGGGATCAAACCCATGCCCCCTGCAGTGGAAGTGCGGAGTCTTAACAACTGGACCACCAGGGAAGTCCTATGAACTTTATAAATTGGAAAAAGATTTTAAAATAGGGATTTATCTTTTCTTCGGAGGTGAAATTATTGGTTATTAAAGCATCCACGCAGCTGTTGATTTATTTAAATCTCAAAAAAATAAGATAAAAATAAACAGAAAGCTAACTTAACTGTACACCATTTTTAATAGCAAACTGGTACAAAATGACTTCCTGCTATAGTGATAGTAATTAAAGGCAAAGGAAAAATGTAGCTAAGAGGAAAAGAAACTTGATAATTTGATTGTATCTGAAACCAAATGAACAACATTCAAATCTGCAGTCTTCAGGGGTAAGATCTCTACCTTAAGTGGAACGTAACCCAATATCAAAATCTGTCTCATTGAAATGTTCCTTCACTTCTGTTTGGGCACGGTTTTTCTTTTCTCAATATTATCTGGCACAAATTTTCTGTTTCCAAAGTTCCTCAGACCTCTGGTCAGAAAGCCCTCGTTCTAGACCTCTCTGGTGATAGTTGTTTGCTCAGTACCTGCCTCATTTCCTGTTTTCTCTCTCATCTAGATACATACAACAGGTATGAAGTAGAGCAGGATATGACAGTTAGAGGGAATGCTGCAAACAATAATGAAAGCAATTACTCTGAGTCTTAGGCCCATTTGCTCATTTTCATTTCAGTAGATAAAAGATATTCTCTCTTGCAAATAACACAGAGAGGTACAGGGGCTGTACCCGTACCAGGGGAGAAGAAAGGCACCTGGCTCAGTTATCACTTTCAATCAGCAAATGTTTGGCCCCTTCAGGCCTTAGGTTTTTTTTTTTTTTTTTCCTTTTCTCTTTTTTAATTAAAAGCTTCCCACTAATGAGATTTTGCATTTGAATTTTGAGTTTTGTAACTTTATATCTAATTTATGTCTTTATAAATCTCACTTACTTTTAAGAAAGGCTGAAATATAAGAGACAAGATTTAGAAAACAGCATGATTCTATAGGACAAAATGAGGAAAGAGATGAGGTGCTTAAAAGTTCTGCTTTCATTGGGTGCAGTACTGCATCATCAGTTCCTTCACACACACACACACACACACACACACACACACACACACACACACACACACAGAGAAAACTCTACTACAGCAGATGAATTGCCTTCCATGATATATTTACATCCAATTACCTACCCCCAAAGCTCATTTTTGTAGTGCTTCCTACTGACTTTCCAGCAGAAAATCACTCTTTTAAAAATGTGTGCTCAAAGTAAATTAGTGGTTGCCTAGGCTTGTGGGGCTAGGGGTGGGGATAAGAGTGACTGCTACTGGGTAGGGGGTTATTTTCTAGGATAATAAAAAGGTTCTGAACTTAGATTTGGATGGTGGTTGCACAACTCTGTGAATATACTAACACCATTGAATTGTACACTTTAAATGGATGAATTTTATGGTTTGCAGATTATTTCAATAAAGATTTTTTAAAAATCTGTTCTGCAGGAGGAATCTGAAAGAGAAGAGTGCCATAAAGAGAAGTCTCTTGGATTTGAGTAATCTCTTTGCCAAAGCTTTAAGGCCAGGAAACAAAGGTCAGACCTGAGGTTTTTGATTCAATATATCCTAATATTCCACCATTTTCTCTCCCTACCTTCCATCAAGATCCTTCTTTATAATTTATCACATGAATAATATAACCCAGTGGAGCCCTGTGATAGACTTCAGGGATTGGCAACCCAAAAGCCATTCACAATGTCCTCTTCTCCCACCCTTTTCCACTATAGGGGCTAGAGAGCAAAATACAGTTGGCCCTCTGTATTTATCCATGGATTTAGCATTCATGGATTCAACCAACCTCAGATTGAAAATATTCAAAGCAAAAAAAGAGTCTAGAAAGTTCCAAAGAGCAAAACTTGAATTTGCCACATGCTGGCAACTACTTACATAGCATTTACATTGTATGTACAGCTATTAGCATAGCATTTGCATTTATTAGGTATTATAAGTAATCTAGAGAGGATTTAAAGTATAAGGGAGCATATGAGTAGGTTATGTGCAAATACTACACCATTTTGTATAAGGGATTTGAGCATCCACAGTTTGGTATCCGAAGGGGTCCTGGAACCAATCCCCCAACGACTATATTTCTTTTTCCATTTTTGCTGCTGGAAGCAGCTGTATGACTTCATTCTGGTCAATAGAATGTAAGCAGAACTCTCTCAGATGAAATTTCCAGGGAAGTTTTATTTACAGATTAAAAGGGGTAATCACAACTGGCAGAGCCCTTTTGTTCCTTTGTCTCTTCCTCCTTCTTCCTGCCTAGAAAGCAGGCATGAGGCCTGGAGATGGAACAGCCAGCTGGTGACATGAGAGGACAAGCATGAGAATAAAAGCCCATAAGCTAATGAAGGTGGAGCAGAAAGACTTGGTCCTTGTCAGCATTTCTCAGCAGCTGTACCAGTGCTGGACTGCTCAGCTCTGGATTTCTCATTATGTGAGAAAAAGAAAACTCTTTTTTGTTAACCTACTATGACTTGCTGTTGCAAACAAGTATCCTATTACTTGCAACCACAAGCACTTTTAACAAGCCAATTATGAGACTTTTATATTTAAAAATTATCTAAATATGTCAATGTCAAAGTGGGTTTACTTTAATGTCCAGGGGCTGCTTGTTGTACACAGAAAAGACCATTTTTAGTTAATCTGGGTTCAAATTGTTATATAATTTATTGAAGACACAAATTTTCCTTAAGCCTTTAAGTTTAATTTAAAATATTTTATCTTCCTTAAAGATCTAATAAGTGCCATAATAGAGATCTACGCAAAGATGAAGAGAAAGAAAACGTGGTTTCACAGAAACACATTTGAGCTAGGCCTTAAAGAATGTAGAGAAAGGAAAATTCCAGACAGAAGAATACATAAACTCAGAAGCATGAAAGGGCATGATGTGTTAAGTGGGCGTGGGAGGCCGGAGAAGGGGAGATGAGGCTGGAAAGCAAATTGAAGTCAAATTGTTCAGTCTTATATACCAGACTAAGCACACTAAAGTTTAAACTTTATCCTACAGCAAACTGGAAGCTTTTAGAAGTTTTGAAGGAAGGGAGTGACGTGATTATGTGGGTGTTTCAGAAAGAAAAACAGATTGGAGGAGGCCATAGAGGCTATTTGGAGAATATTGCAGTAGAACTAATGAGAGAGGATAAAGGTCATTAAGAAAACCCCACTGCAGACGCTGCAGGGGACCCCCAGGGCAGCAGGCCAATGGAGGTTGAAGCAGAGGCTCACAGTCAGGGGAAGCTGAGTGGAGGCCAAGTCTGCAAGGGAGAAGGGGGGGTCAGCATTCCTAGGAAGCATTGCCAAGGCTGTTAAGAGCCACGTGTTAATTGCAGCAGGCTGCAGCTTTGGAAACCCATGAGGCCCATAGCAAACAAGTGAACATGGGTGCAGAGGAGGCAAGGGACCCCCAGCCGAGGACCCTGGCTCTTCCTGCTGTGACATGTACTCGTAAGCCATACCCCTCCCTCTTCTCAACACCTGCTCAACAAGTTAGAAAAAGAAGCAGGGAGAGGGGCGGTTATCTGAGAGTTTGGATTTTTTTGTTGTTGCTTTTTTGGGGGGAGGGGGATTTGTTTTCTGTTTTTTTAATGCAAGAGAAACTGAACATACCTGTTAAATTAATTCAGCAAGGAATCCATTAAACTGAGGTGGCTCTAATGCCATGGGGGCCTATGTAAGCAAACCAAAATCTAAGCCTGTCAATACCTCAAGTTTAGGAAATTGAAACCTAAGGATGAGTCACAAATAGCCAACTGGGCTTTAAGATACAGCCAATCAGGAACTCCCTGGCGGTCCAGTGGTTAGGGCTCCTCACGGTCACTGTCAAGGGCCTGGGTTCAATCCCTGGTTGGGGAACTAAGATCCCACAATCTGCACAGAACAGCCAAAAAAAAATATATATATATATATATATCCAATCAATAATTTCCTTACTTTGCTTCCACTTTCTTTCTATAAAAGTGTCTCTCCAGGCTCCTGTTAGTGGAGAGCTCCTGACCACTTCCAGTTTGGTGGTGCCCTATGCCAATCCATTTTTGCTCAAACAAACTCTTAAAAAGTTTTAAATGCCTCACTGTGTCTTTTAACACACGTAAAGGGCTCATTTCAGTTATCAGCATTACCATGCTTTAAACCAGTTGGGACGTTTGGCTAATCATCACCACCACAAACAACTAACCAGTAGGTAGGAGCTCAAGAGAAGACCACATCAGTTATGGACAAAATAATAGGAAAATCCATTTTCTCTGCACAACCAAGTTGAATTATACACTCTGAATCAGAAGCACACAAAAAAAGCCAAATCGAAAATACAAACATTGGCTGGTTATATGCCGCACCCACCATGGGAGGCACTGAATCCGTGGGGCGTCAGCAATCCAGTCATCAGAGACAACTCCCACTTACGAGCAAGTACATTTTGGGGGGCCTAGCCCTGGCCCAAACTCTCCAGCTTTCTGCTCCAATCCATGCTTATCAAATGGTCCTTGATTATTAATTCATCATCACTAGTTCTTCAATACTAGAGGCTGGCAGTGGAAAAGGATAACCTCCCTTTAAGGAAATAGAATGGGCTTTTATTTTATACATCAGTCTCATAAGAGTGTAGCTGGTATTAGTCGCCCTAAGCAGGACTCATCCTGGGGCTCTAACAAGATGGCGTTTCCTTAACACAACATCATAATTCAACTGTACTTCAATAGGGAGTTCCCTGGTGGCCTACTGGTTAGGATTCCAGGCTTTCACTACCGCGGCCTGGGTTCAATCCCTGGCTAGGGAACAGAGATCCCGCAAGCCGTGTGGCACAGCCAAAAAACTCCAAAAAGTACTTGAAAAAGTAAATTAAAAAAAAAAAATGGACTGAGTTTCTTGCCTGAAAGGCCGAGGACTAGACTCTGGGCTCATGGGTGAATCCAAACCCTGGTAATCGCTTGGCCAGTTTCTCCTGATGACACCAGTATTTCCCTGTCCTGCCCCTTCTATCAATGTCATGTCACACTGTGGACTCCAATTGAGAAGGAGAAGAACCTACATGGAAGCAGAACAGAATCTGGCCAGATCCACATATTTCTTCTAAGGTCCTATGCCTGCCCCATGACACACTCCAGGTGTGGTGGCCAAGCTGTCCATTCAGTGACTCATCCCTGAACCACTTCCCATCACCTGGTCTACTTCCTTCTGACCAACTAAAAAATTCTGGCTGCTGACTTTTATATTCCTTCTCCTACTTATTTCCCCACTGCTCCCATTGGATTTGACCTTGGCTAACTCAAAAAGCCTTGGGTGACACCTTTCCTTTTTCAGCCTGTCTCCTTCTACCCCAGCCATGAACTGAAGGGCTACTCTCCCACTAGGCCTGCCCTGGCCTTGCTGACAGAACTTAGATGCACAGAACTCTCCAGGGCACACTCCTCCTGTCAGAAGAGGAACAACTTAGACTCAACCACGCTGGACTCAACCAGATTCAGCCCAAGATGTGATGATCCCAGCAATTTCCAGAACCGTTGGCTGGGCTCTCCTACCACAGGGATTTGAGTTCAGCAAAAAGACAGGAAAACATTCAGCAGGACTGGTGATTTCCCAGGGAGGCTCTGAGAAAGTAGCTTTTCAGTAAGTAGCATTTGTAGGCCGAAGCTTTTCCTACTTGGCAGCACAGTGCTGCCATGTCAGCACTGCCATTTCCGTAGCAGTGATTATGGAGTGACTGACATTCTGTACTGTGGCTGCAGCGACTCCAGCCCACAGTTAAGTCACACCAGCTCAGCATGTTCCCTTTTAATTACTTACCATTCTGAGGTAGGTATTGGAGCCAGGCAGGCCTGAGTTTGAATACCGGCCATACATAGTTGGCCACATCTTCTCTGAGTCTCGGTTTTCCCAGCCATGAAATAATAACAGCTATACCTTCCTCACAGATAAACTGCATGCACATCCCTGACACAGCAGACACTGACCAGTGTTAATTCTGATTCCTTTTGCTGAGATTCTGATTACAACCTGAGGCAGAATCTCCAGGATCCTAAAAATCTGCTTTACCTGGGAGTCCTTTGTACTCAATTGTAATTCTTCCTCATCTTTAAGTCAGGGAAAGGTGGTAACCTACAATCAGACTTGGAGCTCTGACTGGACAAGCTTATAGAAAGGAATAGTTTTGGGGTTGGGTGTAAGACTAAAGGAAATGCTCACTCCCTGGCTTTCAACCTTCAGCGAGCATGGGAATCATTTAGGGAGTTTATTAAAAATACAGGGACTTCCCCCGGTGTCCAGGGGCTAAGACTCTACGCTTCCACTACAGGGGGCACAGGTTCTTTCCCTGATCGGGGAACTAAGATTGTGCATGCCAAGTGGCCAAAAATAATAACAATTAATAAATAAAAATTTAAAAATAAATAAAAATACAGATACTCAGGTTCCTCTCTCAGTGACTGTCACTGAGTCACTGAGAGTCAGACCCAAGAATCTACATTTTAAATAAGTTTCCGAGGGCTTCCCTGGTGGCGCAGTGGTTAAGAGTCCGCCTGCCGGTGCAGGGGACATGGGTTCGTGCCCCAGTCCGGGAAGATCCCACATGCCGCAAAGGGCCCGTGAGCCAGGGCCACTGAGCCTGCGCGTCCGGAGCCTGTGCTCCGCAACAGGAGAGGCCACAACAGTGAGAGGCCTGCGTACCGCAAAAAAATAAAAAATAAAAATAAGTTTCCAAGATTATTCTAATGTGCACCAAAGTATGAGAATCACTGCCCTGTCTGGAAGTTTCTCTCTTCTCCTCCTTGACCTGGTTATTCTGGTAGACAGAGTGGGTGGTGGGGCCCAGTTGAGGGCTGTGGTAATAATAAAAAATTATTTGGTCTTTGTCTCCAGTTCCTGGCACAAAGCTCCCAAATCCTTGGACTCTCTTGAGTGATGAGTGTCTTATGCTAATGTGGTAACCCTTAGGGGGATTAAGTGGGGGGGACCCACACTAGATAGCTTCAGGATGGGGACTGGTCACAAGAAAAACCAACCAAGTGATGAAAGGGCTAGACTTTCAGCCCCAGCCCCTGACCTCCGCAGGGAGGGAGAGAGGTGGAGACTAAGTTCAATCACCAATGGCCAGTAATTTAATTAATCATGCCTAGCTAATAAACCCTTGATTAAAAACCTAAAAAATAAGTTCCATGGGTTTGCAAGTTGGTGAACACATTCATGTGCTGGGAAGATGGCACGACAGGAGAGAGCATGGAAGCTCTGTGCCAATCCCCACTCCCCACCCCCATCCCCTATAACTGGCCCTATGCATCTGTAGGGGAGCAAAATTTGCCACCCCAAAATATCTCTTGACATGCAGATTATTCTGAACTGAAAACTATCAAGGCCCAAAAGACTTAGGAAGAACTTTTGACCTTCCCCCTAACTGCCTAAAGAATGTAGAGGCCCTGTTCCAGGGAGGGAGCTATCACCATAGATAACTATAGCATGAACTAAGTATGACTGGCAGAGAGGAACCTAGCAAAGTCTGTTTGTTAAAATTCCTCTCTGTGTCCCACTGTCTCTGCATGGCCCAGCAAACATTTGTTTACCAACAAACATTTGCTTTTCCACCTCATGCTAATTGCCTTCCTCCCCTTTAGAGTCCCAAACCACTACCCCCAACATCCTCTTTTGTCTCTAACTGAAGATGGTGTTTAAGGTGAGGGTTCTGGCCATTTTGGTGAGTTACTCAGTTTTCCTTGGCCTCTCCCATGTATACATGTTATTAAATTTTTGTTTGATTTTCTCCTGTTAATCTTTCTCATGTCAATTTAATTCTTAGACCAACCAGAAGAACCTAGAAGGGTAAGGGAAATTTTTTTTCTTCTCTGACACATCTCTTCCATTTGGTTGTTCCTGAGTTATATCCTTTATAAGGAACTGGTAGATGTAAGTAAAGTGTTTTTCCTGAGTTTTATGAGTCATTCTAGAATATTATCAAACCTGAGGGGATGGACACCAAGGGGGAAAAGTGGCGGGGGGGTGGTGGTGGGATGAACTGGGAGATTGGGATTGACATGTATACACTAATATGTATAAGATAGATAACTAATAAGAACCTGCTGTATAAAAAAATAAATAAATAAAATTAAAAAAAAAAAAAACCTGAGGGGAGCTCGTGGGAACTCCCAAATCTGTAGTTAGCCAGGCAGAAGAGTGGGTAGCCTGCATACCCCATTTGCAGCTGGTCTGAAGTAGGGGCAGTCATGTGGGAGTGAGCCCCTTAACTCATGGGACCTTACCCTAATTCTAGGTAGTTAGTGTCAGAATTGAATTGAATTGTTGGGCACTCAATTAGTGTCATAGAATTGGTTGGTATGTGGAAAAACAGCACACATTTCGTATCAGAAGTGGTGTCAGAAAAAAAACACTACACAGGGGCCTGTCACATTCTGTGTCCTCTTGACTTCACCTGGCCCTTGTATAACCACACTTCTTTATAGAATGTGGTTGAGCCCAGAAGAAACAGCCAATTCCGCTGCAATTCTCTGACCTAAATTCAGTGTTGACCTTTCGAAGAGGAATAGAAGTAGGGCTAAAATTTTCCCTGTTCAAGCCTACCCAAAAGGAGGGCAGAATTTGCCTATAGGCTTCTGACTTGCTGACTGTAATCCACAGCACGCCCAGAAGACAGTCTCCAACAAACCAAGGAGCAAAAGGCCCGCTTTACAGTAGGGTACGAGCTCATCTACTGGAATCATCTATGGACTAGCTGACTGCCTTGACTCTGGCTGGACCCTGCCTGAGCTGCCCCGTAACCTTTGGAGCCTGGCCATTAGTGTTTGCCAGGCCCCTTCCCTCTAGCTAGATTCTCTGCCTCTGTTCCTCTTGGCTATTTACCAGTGCCCCAAAGTTGCTGCCATAAACTCACATAGCAATTTCCACTGGAATGTGCCCCAGGAGTCCAGGTAAAGTCTTTTCTGATAAGCCTTTCCATCCTGGCCTCACATCTGATAGGCCTCCTGTGCCCCCAGCGTTTGCTGTTAAAATGCTATCCCCTCACTTCCTTGCCTTCTCTGCTCTCTCTCTCTTCCTAGAGAACCCACATAGTTTCATCAGTCAATGCCACACATCTTGGTATATCTGCTGATGTACCTGAGACCATTCTAAGGGCCTCATTCTTAGTCTTTTTTTTTTTTTTAATATGTGATAATTTTTGACAAGGATTTCTTCTGCCAGAACCCTGTTCAGGACAAAGTTAACCTGGTCCATAATTGTCTTACCCACCTGCAGGGAGAGAGACACAGTCAGTTTGGTAAGAGATGGTACAAAATCAAGGGAGGTGACTGCGGCAATGTGCTGAAGTCCAAGTAGAATGAACTGGCCAAATGCTTCTACTTTGAGCAGAGGCTCAAGTCTTCCATGAAGGAGAAGCTTCCCCGAGACTAGAAGGCCAGAGCCACCACTAACTAGTAGAGAACACCTGCCAGCTACAAGGTCATCCCAGGGACCTCAGCTGGGTACTACTTAGGATAGTGCCCCAAGCAACTCCCAGTCAGATGGCCTTGGGAAATTCCTTACTGTCACTATACTGCGTCAACACTGACTCTTGGAAATCCCTCCCTCCAACTGTGGTTCTGTCTCCTCTTCCATGACAGAAATAGCCCTTGTCCTGGGCTGACTGACTTGGAGTTCTCCACGTCTTTTACAGGATCCACTTATGTGAGGGATGGGGGGAAATCCTGTGTGGCTTGGGCTCTTGAAAATGGTTCCCAAGCTGCACCACCCACCTTCTGGGCATAATAAACTTCTCCAAGTAGAGCTCTTCCAGACCTTGCAACTTTGATCCTTGGAGTCTCTAGCACCATACTCACAAACACACCATCATCTGGAGTAAAATCTCTGTCATTTTCCAGATCCTTGGAAGTCATATGATTCCTCTGTGTTCTCACTTTGGGCAGTGCCTGTAGAGTATCTGATACCTGTAGTCCCATCCCGAGTGTGTACTCATCGATATCTGGCTGCGACCAGTACCCACCCAAGCCACAGGGTCAGATTCTCATTATGTACAAAGAATGGGAGGAACGAAGTGGTGATTAGCAACCCTCTAAGGTCCCTGGAAAGTATTTATTTAAATACCACCAACTTTTAGTAAAGAATGTGGCAGAGTGCCACTTATTCTCCAATGTCTTCTCCTTTATACTACATTAATAGAATACCTAGAATAAAGATTATACATTTCCCAACATACCCTGAACTTTGATATGGTTATGTGAATACACTGTGGCCAATGGGAGATGAAGGGAAGTGAAGTATAGAACTTTCAGGATGTGTTCTTAAAGGGAGGGGGGCTGCCCTTTCTCCAACAGTTCCTCTCCCTGTCTCCTCTCCTCCACCCTGTTCCTCTAATTGTGGACATGGTAGCATATCTCCTTGGCCAAGTGGACTTTAGGCCACACCCTACAGATGATGAAGCAACAAGTTAGAGGGAGCCTAGGTCCCAGATGACCATATTGAGCAGAGCTGCCATCCCAACCTTGGACCACCTGTTGAAACAAGCAGTGGTGAGCCTGAGCATCCCTGAACATCCCTTTTGGGTATGCCAGCAATGCAAGACCTTGACTGCTTTTAGCCAATCATTTCTCAGAGTTGAGTTTGCAATCAACAGGCTCAAGAGATAATGTAACGTCTTCTCTCAGACAAAGAGCAGGCTTGCTTACCAGCCACTGTAAAAGTGGTAGATTTCAGTTGAAATGCAAACCCACTATATGTAGAGTGTCCATCTTTGTCCCTCCATGCTGCCTCCATGGGTTTTTTTTGGCCGCACCACGCAGCATGCGGGATCTTAGTTCCCCGACCAGGGATTGAACCCGTGCCCCCTGCGCTGGGAGTCTTAACCACTGGACCGCCAGGGAAGTACCCCTCCGTGGGTTTTGAAAGGCATGAGGAACCAGCACCTACATGATGCCCATGATGCTTGGATGCAGTGAGTAATAAAATTTTTTGTCTCAGACCTAGGAATCTTGTATCTTCAGCCAGCATCCACGAAACAGCAATTTATTAGCTTTCAAGTAAAGTAAACCCCCAGAACTTCACATACCTACCACTGGACTGTTTTTAGGAAAGAAATCAACTTGTATCTCTTTTAAGCCACTATCATTTTGGATGTCTGTTACAGGCAGCCAAATATAATTCTAACGAATCAAAGAGTAATTTTTTGAAGTTCTGATTTGGCAAAAAAAAACTGCTTATTACATCTTGTCAGAAATTTATCATTCAAGCTGAGCCAAATGTGATCCATTCAAAAGCAGGAAATTATAAAAGTGTTGGGACCTCTTGAACAAGTGACGTAGCATATAGGAATTAAGGAATTAAGATCACACTATGACTGGTTCCCATGGTTAGCAGATATGGAACGGACTGAATCAAAGCTTACTGAATCAGGCAGGCAAGATCATGAGAGCGAATGTTCCACATTTATTTGAGTAAGATATCTTAAAAAAAATTTTTTTTTTTTTGTCCGCACCGCAGCGCGGTATCTTAATTCCCCTATCAGGGATTGGGCCTGTGCCTCCTGCAGTGGAAGCGTGGAGTCTTAACCACTGGACACCAGGGAAGTCCCTTAAAATGTTTTTTGAATGCTATTTTATGCCAAGAATTATATTCACCCATGATTTTTGATATGTTTCCATATTATGAGGGATGGAGTTCAGATAAACTTGGAGAGCAATTCCTTGATCCACCTTGTCTTCAGACAAGGCAAAGATTAATGTGCTTCAGACTAGACTGGATCTAAGCTAACATTCTTTCTAGAATGTTGGTGGCTCTTGTCCTTTGAAAAACCGAAGGGTAATTGAGAAATGTTGAGAAAGTTACGAGCAAGTTTGCGTCAGTACCACATTAGTCAAGAGACCAAGGCAAAAGTAAAACAAGAATAGATGTGAGGATGTGGCAACACCTGCTACTGAAAGCACTGACAAAATGTTGAAAGCTCTTCATGAGACACAGGTATTCTGATGTGTCAAAATATTCTAAATGCTTGAACTCTCTACAAGAATTCCCTGTGTAGTTTTTTGTGTTTTTTTGTTTGTTTTTTTTTGCGGTATGCGGGCCTCTCACTGTTGTGGCCTCTCCCATTGCGGAGCACAGGCTCTGGACACGCAGGCTCAGCGGCCATGGCTCACGGGCCCAGCCTCTCCGTGGCATGTGGGATCTTCCCGGACCGGGGCACAAACCCGTGTCCCCTGCATCGGCAGGCGGACTCTCAACCACTGCGCCACTAGGGAAGCCTTGTAGTTATCTTTTTAAATTAATTTTTGTTGGAGTATGGTTGCTTTACAATGTTGTGTTAGCTTCCACTGCACAACAAAATGAATCAGCCATACACATAACAGATATCCCCTCCCTTTTGGACTTCCCTCCCGTTTAGGTTACTGCAGTGCACTAGGTGAGTTCCCTGTGCTATACAGCATGTTCCCATCAGTTGTCCATTTTATACATAGTATCAATAATGTATATGTGTCAGTCCCAGTCTCCCAATTCCTCCCACCCGAGCCCTTTCCCCCTTGGTATCCATACATTTGTTCTCTACGTCTGCGTCTCTATTTCTGCTTTGCAACTAAGATCATCTATACCATTTTTCTAGATTCCACATATGTGCATTATTATACAATATTTGCTATTCTCTTTCTGACTTACTTCACGCTGTATGACACTCTCCAAGTCCATCCACATCTCTGCAAATGACCCAATTACATTCCTTTTTATGGCTGAGTAATATTCCATTGTATATATGTACCACATCTTCTTTATCCATTCCTCTGTCAATGGGCATTTAGGTTGCTTCCATGTCCTGGCTATTGTAAATAATGCTGCTATGAACACTGGAGTGCATATCCTTTTTTTTGAATTATGGTTTTCTCTGGGTATATGCCCAGTAGTGGGATTGCTGGGTCATATGGTAGTTCTACTTTTAGTTTTTTAAGGAACCTCCATACGGTTTTCCATAAGGGCTGTATCAATTTACATTCTTCCCTGTGTAGTTATTTTTTATTTCCAACTTCTAACACTCTAATGACATTACTCTTTTTGGTGGACACACATTGTTTTTGCCTGATCAGCACCCATTTTCTCTTTGGGAATAGCATTCAGATTTTTCCTTGGGGAATTACCTTCCCCCTCCCACCCCCGGACTTTCCTAGTCCATTTTGTTGGGTCAGCCTGACTTCACCCTACCAAGCAGCAGGTAATTGGTTCAGAAGAGCACATGACCGAGTGAGATTCAGTACTGGGACTTTTATTGATATTATTGGGAATGTGAAGTTTGATTTATTTTAAGATTGCTATCATAGGATAATATAAGCCTGGGGATGCTAGAAATCATATATAGAAAAAGCAGTCCTGGAAATAGGGCCAATGCAGTGGAAACAGAACCAAGAGGAAGAGAAATACCAAGTCCTACTGACATAGTTTTAACCCAGATCCAGCCATACCTGAACATGCCTGAACATCTCTAGACTTTTCGCTATCTTTAGCCAATAAATTCCCTTTTTTGCCTAAGCCAGGCTTGAGGTGGTTTATACCTTGAGAAATAAAAGAGTTTTGACTCTTGAAGGTATTGCTGTCACAAAAGCTACCTAGAAGTGGCTATCTAGTCTGTATAAAAGCAAAGAATGTGCTCAGGCTAGCTGTGGCTCCAGAATTCATATAAATAGGTGCTACAGTCAAGCCAGAGGTAATGGATGAGGGACTTGTTCTAAAGCTGCTTTACGTAATTTTGCTTAAACATCTATTATTCATATCAAAGAATGAGGAGAAGAAAATACCTCACCCTCCAGGCCATTCGCTTGGCACCACAACTGACTCAAGCTAAGAAAAGATCAATCAATAAGGTTGCCAGAGCTCTGCGAAGGTCTAATCCATATCTGCCTTTCAGTGTTTACCAGAAGCATTTTGATATAATGGAAAGTGCTCTGGGTTCAGATCCTAGCTGTACAACTTACCAAGCTAAATGACCCTGGACTAATGGCTCAAATTCTGGGAGATCTAGTTTATTTTACAAATTTTTGTATTTGATATAAATGATATATCTGCATCCTTCTGCCAGTGATTTATTTCTCCCTTAACATCATAAATATGAAATTCATGCTTGAGGTCCTGTGGAGCCCTAGTGCATTCGTTTTCCTGTTATGTTATATTCCATTACATAGATCTACCACAATATATTTTTTAAAATATTTATTTATTTATTTTGGCTGCGTCAGGTCTTAGTTGCAGCTCAGGTCTTTTGTTGCAGCGTGCGGGCTCTCAGTTGTGGTGCGCGGGCTTCTCTCTAGTTGTGGCTTGCAGGCTTCAGAGCACATGGGCTCAGTAGTTGCGGCGAGTGAGGGCTTAGCTGCCCTGGGGCATGTGGGATCATAGTTCCCTGACCAGGGATCGAACCAGCGTCCCCTGCATTGCAAGACCTATTCTTAACCACTGGACCACCAGGGAAGTCCCCTACCACAATATTTTTACTCACTTTTCAATTGATGGAACTTAGGTTGTTTCCAAATTTTTATTCTTTTTTTTTTAACCAAATTTTCATTCTTATGCATACTACTGCCATAAATATTGTTGTTGTTGTTTTTGCGGTACGCCAGCCTCTCACCGTTGTGGCCTCTCCTGTTGTGGAGCACAGGCTCTGGACACACAGGCTCAGCAGCCATGGCTCACGGGCCTAGCTGCTCCGCAGCATGTGGGATCTTCCCAGACCGGGGCACGAACCCGTGTCCCCTGCATCGGCAGGTGGACTCTCAACCACTGCGCCACCAGGGAAACCCTGCCATAAATATTCTTATGCCTATATGCAAAAGATCATCTACGGTATATTCCAAGGAATATAATTGCTTGGTTATGGACCATTGCTGAGTTATATGTACTTTGACTTTACTAGATATTGACAAGCTGTCCTCCAGAGTTTTATCACTTGAGACTTTCACCAGCTTTGTAAAAGAGATGCTTCACATCCTTTCTAGCACTCAAACATTCACTAAACAAATATTTTTTTAGTCATCTACTAATCTGTTCTAGGTACTGGGATGCAGCAGTGAAATTTCCAGCTCTCTTGGAGCTTCATTTTCTTGGCAGGAGACATAATAACAAATAAAAAATGAATATATAATAGGTCCAGAGGTGACGAGTGCCTAGTTTCCAGAGTCTTTGGGTGCCAAGGACTAGTTCTTCTCCTTGGGTCCTTCTTTACCTACAGTAAGTGAATACAATGCCCTCTTGAACCCAATGTGACCTAATTCCAGAAACTGATATTTTAAAACTTGCAATTACCATAAAATTAGAAGATGAATATTTTACATTAGTGTGACGTTTTAGTATTCAGTTAGTGCTTTGGAATCCATGTTCTCAGTTGACCACAATTCTAGGCAGCATATAAGGAAGTGGTTAAATGCTCCTATCTCTGTAGTCAAGGAGCCCGGGGTCAAATCTTGGTTTCCTGACCCATGTGATTTTGAACAAGTTACTTAATCTCTCTAAGTCTCAATTTCTGTATAAGGTAATAGTGTCTGACTCATAGGGGTGCTTATCACGGTGCTCAGTAAATTTTTAGTACTTAATATTTACTAGTGATCAATTAACAATTGGATGGGTCAAACATGTGATATTATTCCCATTTCATAGGTGAGGAAACTGAGGTCCAAAGTGGTTGAACAAATTGCCCAGACAGTAAGTTCTGTTGCCTCATGAACCTGGGTTTTCTGGCACCAGAACCAATTCTCCACTAGAAAATTGTATATATAAATGTATGATGTATTTGTTGAATAATTATTTATTGAGCATCTAAAATTGCCTGTCACTGTTCTTGGTGCTAGGGAATTCTAAAATATTCCCAATATGGCTGATCATCTTTGGGCAAGCCTGAAATTATAGCTATCTTGAGGCCAGTCCCAGTACTTTGTTTCATCTAGCATTGACTATGAATTGAATTTTGAAGATTTTACTGAAGTTTTTATGGAAGATAGAGATGAACATTATATCACTTTAGACTGTAAACATCTTGAAGGCAAAGATCATGTTTTACCTACCAGTGTACAACCAGCACTTAGCACAGTGCCTGGCATATACTTATTGACTATTTGATAAATGAACATGTCATACAGCAAAACTTATCTATCTTCCTCAGCAACTTCTCACCTGTCCCCATAATACCTTCCCCAGCAGCTCCTTCAAAACTGTTGATGAAATGGAGATGAATTGAACTGTGAAGAATCCTACCTCTCATGAACTTGATTGCATTCTCCCAAGTCTGCCTGGTTTCCAGATACAAGTAGTTTTCATCTGAAACCAAATATAGTGTTGTTTGGGTTATAAAACATATATGTAAAAAAACTGAGTCAGGGAGCCAACAGTTGAATAAACAATAACAACAACAAAATGTATTCATGGAAAGATCAGGGATGATCTAACACAGTGTATACTGAGCACCTGATAAAGAGAACTGACAGTAAACATCACTGGAGTTCTGAGCAAAGAGAAAGGAAACAGGAGGATGGTAATGTATCAACCTGACTGAAGAGAATCTATTCTAGGTCTCTTTTTTGACAAACTGTGAGGTATTGTGAGTTGGTTTTATTATTATAGCTCAGAGAGTTTACTATTATTATATCTCAGAGAGTTTGCTCTGCATAGCAGGCTGTCAATAGCTTAAGGTTTTGGAGACATCTTTATGGACTCAGGGTCTAATGGGTCCTAGGAACAGCCCACCTGCAGTTTCTGTGTAGAAAGAGGAGGTGGGGCCCAGGGAGCAAGGGCCTTGATTCCTCATTCCTGACTCTCCTAGAATTCAGCTTTGGGGACTAACCTCCAGCTGAGAAGAAAAACAGACCTTATTCTTGACCTGTCCACCCTGATACCTCACTCTCTGGTTGAAAGAAAAGGTATCCACTTTAAGTAACTCCTCTTTGACTTAAATGTCACAGTTCCTACTCCCTTTGCCTCATAACCTTACCCTCAGCCCCTATCCCCCACATAAATGTAAATACCCCCTAAATTTGACAATGCTTCATTCTCATCATTCTCAAGATTACTACCTTGCTTTTAACCCAATCCAACATTTGGGATGGAGAATATTTCCTTAGATTTCAGCTTCTTCTCCTCCTCCTTCTTCCTCTCCTTTTTTTTTTTTTTTTTTTTTTTTGCGGTACGTGGGCCTCTCACCGTTGTGGCCTCTCCCATTGCAGAGCACAGGCTCCAGACGCGCAGGCTCAGCGGCCATGGCTCATGCTCCGCGGCATGTGGGATCTTCCCGGACCAGGGCACGAACCCACGTCCCCAGCATCGGCAGGTGGACTCTCAACCACTGCGCCACCAGGGAAGCCCCTTCTTCTCCTTTTTAAGTGCACAGATATTCCTTTAAATTAGCACTGTGAGATTAAGAACATAAGATATTTTGGTAAGAAAAATCAAGATTTGTGCCTGACACCTGACTTAGCACAAAGTAGTCCTATTGGGGACAATATGTTAAACCCTTCAAAGCTAAAGGAAAATGAAATCAAGAAGTGTAGCTCTTAGAGAGACATCATGGTATGTTTCATTTTCCAACAAGCCAAGCTACAAGACACCCACTGGTGACACTTGGCTTTGGCCATCCAGATGCATTTATTTATTTCTGTGACAACATGAGCTTGGCAGAACATTGAGAACTGGTGGCCGAGAAAAGAAAATTCGGTCTTCCTGCTCACAGAAGAGATTCTAAGACATCCTTGCTAATACAGCATTGCAGAAAGGGCTTGTGTATGAATCAGCATACACATAAATGTTAAGTGGGCTGATGAGGGTGGCAGAGTTTATGAGAATTTCTGATGAAGCAGCACCAGGAGTGCCTACCCGTTATTGTATGAGTGCAGTGCAGTCTATAATTTGACTTGTTTGGGTCTTTTTGTTATTATATGTTATGCTTCACTGAAGCTTGCTGCAAGCTCTCTTTTTCCTTTGCTATCAGAATTCCCCTGATTCATGAATGAGAATTGAGGCTTTGTGGCAAGAATGTTAAGTATTCCTTCAAACTACACAGACAGGGCTGAGAGACTGTTATGTTTTATTAGCATCTGATTCCAGGAATGGGATCCCAATTCTCCTAATTTCCTAGTCATAGACGCATTTTGGCGTTCACCACAGTCTAGTTGGATCCCCTCTGAAGTATCTAGGAATCAAATCAAAAGCAGTGTCAAGCAAAGTTGAGTTGAGTATACAGATGGTCAAGTAAAACATGTCGTCAGGCTTCCAGAATCCTCCGCCTTCCTAGGCCCAGTACTATCTGGACAGATTTAGCAAAGAAATAACCCAGGCCCCTGTATTTTATCTGACAATCCTATTAAGGCTTTTGGTAGCTCTATCTTAGTCTTCTGCCATCAGAGGGAAAAAAAATCTGAGATTAGCCATCAAAAGCTGGAGCAATATTGCTCAAAGTCTGGTCGCAGATAAACTGCATAAGAATAACCTGAGGAACCTGTGAAAAAAGCAGATTCCTGAGTTTCACCCTAGACTCACAGAATCCATAATTCCAGGTATGGGCCTGGGGATATGCATTTTAAAAATCTCTGTAGATAATTCTGAGGCACATCAAAGCATAACTATTATTTATGACCTCTGTGTCTTTTCCCTTCTAGCAGTGCATACTTAAAGCCTTTTGTTGTTGTTGTTGTTGGCCACGCCCCACAGCATGCAGGATTTTAGTTCCCTGACCAGGGATCAAACCCACATCCCCTGCATTGGAAGCGCAGAGTCTTAGCTACTGGACTGCCAGGGAAGTCCCACTTAAAGCCTTTTTCTGCTTATGGAAAGCAGATAATAAAAGTACAGTATATGACATTAATAAATATTTATCCTTAATCCCTTCTTAAAGGAACTTTGGATTTCAGGAACAAGAAGGGGTATATACCCAAGGTCCTTTCCCGGTTCCCCGAAGAAAAGAAAGTCAGAGATTGCCTCCATATAAACTAGGCCCTAATCCATTACACATGACCCTGTCCAGGCTGTTGGCAGTGGCTCCAGCAGAAACATGTTCAGAGTTGTTTGTGCGGGACAAACAGAATGCATCTTCAGTCAGTGTGCAGAGAAACCTGCAATTATTTACCCCTTCTCTAAATTACCTCCATACTTCTTTCCGGTCTGGATCAAAGAGTTAACTTAAAAACCAAAATCTCCCCCAACTTTTCCTTCCCTCACTATTCCTAATTCTGATCTCTTCATTAATCAGCGTTTTATCTGAAAGTTAGCCACCATTAATGAGCAGATCATTGCATATTGAGAACCTCGTGTCAGCGAAGGCAACAGAACCCTGCAGATTCACGATTTGGGTTTAGAAAGACTACAGGCCCCAACATGCAATTTCACCTTCCAAAGACTACCATTCCCAACATGCAATGCAGTCAGCGTTAGTAAAGGAAAGGAACTAGCTGGAAATTGCCAGCCTGGCTGGAAACTTTGCCTGCGTGCCACCCTCAGGCAAAGGAATGATTTAGAAAGCTCCCAGAGGATATTTTTTGCAGGAGCGGTCACTTCCTAAATCCAGGCAAGAAAAGGGAGGAGTCTGAGCCGTGTCCCGCCCCTTCTCCAGTAAACTTCTGCCGTTCCAGGTTTGGCGGCGGGAGTTCGAAGGTCCTGGAGAAGCTGCACACCCCTGGCTTTCCCCATGGTTTCGGTGACCAGAGCCGTTTTTGGAGACCTGCCCTTGGGGGCAGGGACGGTGGAGAAGTTCCAGCTGCAGTCAGACCAGCTGAGAGTAGACATCATCTCCTGGGGCTGCACCATCACGGCCCTGGAGGTTAAAGACAGGCAGGGCAGAGCCTCAGACTTGGTGCTCGGCTTTGCTGAGTTGGAAGGTGGGTTGAATTCCGCCCCGGGCTGCGGACGGGCCCCAGTTCCACCTGGCACACTGCCCCACACAGCCTGCCCGGGATGCAGGGATGCAGGGGAAGTACGGAGCTTGTGACCATCAGGAGTACTTGGATCCGGCTAACTCACTGTGTTGCCATCCAGTGTTTGGAAAAAGACAAAATGAATAGAAACTGACGTAGGACTGGGCCTCTGGTTATACATTCAGGCTTTGTCTTATTTAAAAAGTCAGTTGAGGGTAAGATAAACTCCAGCAACACTGGAGCGATCTTTGAGCTGCCGGATCTTTGTAAGGGGGGGAGGGGAAAGTGCAGACCAGAGCGGGTGTTGCCCCCTGCTCTTCCTCCTGCCCTTTCTGAAGAAGGAAAATGATCAAAGACGTGCGTCTTCTACTTCCTTTCTCCTTGATCAGATTCTCTTTGAGGTCTGGTTGTTTCAGAAATGCTCCATAAGGTAAGCTTAGTGGGTGCAGAAGCTTATCCGCTTTGGTCTGTGATCACCCCCTGGCTGATCAATAACTATGTGCTGAAAGAATGAGGAAGACCAACTTACTGTCGAGAAACGAGTCTCCTTATAGCTAGGGTGGACTTTGTTCTGTGGGAATCCGTAGACAATTAAGAACATGTATTAATTCCTGCATTCAAACACTGTTGATCCAACTGTCTCATTCAATGAGACAGGTCCCCATCATCATGCAGCTTGCAGCGTAGATGTGGAGATAGACCTTAGCCAAATATTTGCGTAAATAAATAACTCACAGTGCAGTTTGATTGGGGCAAAAGAAAATGTACATAGTGCTTGCTATCTCTTGGCACACCCGAGTAGCTAGACAGAAAATGAGGTTGAAATAAAGTTAGCAGAGGGCAACTGCTTGAGAATTAATTCTCTCTGCTCAGTGGTAGGGGCATGGACAAAATTTGTTAAGAGGGGCTTCCCTGGTGGCGCAGTGGTTGAGAGTGCAACTGCCGATGCAGGGGACACGGGTTCGTGCCCCGGTCCGGGAAGATCCCACATGCCGCGGAGCGGCTGGGCCCGTGAGCCATGGCCACTGAGCCTGTGCGTCCGGAGCCTGTGCTCCACAACGGGAGAAATCTGTTAAGAGGAGGCTTGAGGTTTTCCTTTAGGTGTCTGTTTTACTGTCTGTTTGGTTCTTTAGATATGTAACATAGCTCATTGTTGGAGGTCAAGAAACCTGAGAGTATTGGTTTTCCCTTAGGAGGATAAAACTGGCTCATTTCCTTAGCAAAATGTATCATAAAAATATTTCTGAGGATCCTATTCCTTGCCCTCTGGTTGGTTGTCTTTAGCTCCTTTGGAGGCTCCACAGCTTGGCTCGGAGAAGGAGGTAGGTAACCTTCAGCAGAATTTCTTTGGTGATTTCAGCGAGTCTATTATAGGAGACTCACTGGTAGGAAGGTGCAGGGGCTGGGGGAAATCAGCTCCTCTTACCCTTGCTCTCCACGCCCCCTTCTACTTCTGGGGGTGGTGTTCCTATCTTCTGTCTTCAGAGTCAGAAAGCAAGAGAGTTGACAAGTGACAAAAGAGGATTCTTTAGAATCACTTTTGCTGAGTCACCTCTCTCTGTTAGTAGCATAACCATTTGCTAGGCTGAACCAGAATCACAAAGAGATAACTTGACTGGTGCAAAATTGCCCAGTGGAGTCCAAGGAGAATTGGATAGATGACCTAGAATTTCGGAGCCAGTAAAGCACTGGAGTTGATAAGCAGTGAGCATCTGCTTTAATCACCCCATTTCCATCTCTTCTTTCTCACCATTCAGGAGGTAACTACCCTCCCCCTCCCCTCCTCCCACTCATACACACACTCACTTCTTACTAATTTTAGTTCTCATATAAGAGTCACATGGACCTTAAAGCACAAGGCATCTTTGTGGAATTCATATGAAACGTGTGCCATGATGATGTGGCACCTGGGAAGCACCAGTTTCTTAGCAGGCATAGAAGTGCCTATTTTGTGAGGGCAAGAATACAGTCGTCTCTGTGAGTCTATGAATCTTGTGGGAGTCTAGGTGGAAGAAAGTATTATCCCCAAATGTTCTTAAAAGGGAGAAAAAAATAGACCCCCCTCAGATTACAATGGTCTAGCTTGTATTGACTATTGTTCCCCATGTTATTAACGTCTCTTGAGAAAGTTAAATAGCATTCTCTTATCAGGATGTGTCACAGTCACCACAAAATGCCAGGCCGAATCAAAGCATCTAAAGTATTCTAGGTGCTGGGAATTCCCTGGTGGTCCAGTGGTTAGGACTCCAAGCTTCCACTGCAGGGAGCACAGGTTCCATCCCTGGTCGTGGAACTAAGATCCGGCAAGCCGCGTAGTAGCGTGGCCAAAAAAAAAAAAAAAAAAGTAAAATATTCTAGGTGCTAGATCAAGATAGACATTTTCAATCCTATGCTATAATTTAGATAATTTAATTACTTATTTAAAAAGGAGAGCAAGCTATTTTCAAAAGATAAAGAAGCATTTAGAATGTCAAGTGAGGCTTTCTGATATGTTTAGCCATCTTCGAGGTTGAACTTCATATATGTCATTACAGGAAGCATAACTGCCTCAATCAGAATAGTGTGAAATGGCGGTCCGCTACTATTTTGATCAATTCTAGTGTATTAAAACCCATGTTAAGAAATTGGCGACAGAGGATGTCTTTAAGAAGGGACTCTGGGTAGCTGGGGTACAGAGACAGGAAGGAGGCTAGATTTTCACTGTACATTTTAGAACGTCTGAGTATGTAAGTATTATATAAACAAACTGAGGCAAATAATTTAAAGCAATAAGATGTGACAGAGTGAGTAAAGGGTTATCTTCACATTACCATGCTCCAAAAATGTTTTGAGCCAAGGTGAAGAGCTAAGCATGGATAATTCCATGAGACATGGTCCTTTTGTAATTGCCAGGTTAGATGTGAACTACCTCTAATTTCCCAGATAGATTTTATAAACTACTTGGCTGATGGCCATGACTGGAGGTCAGAATAGTTCAAATTCTCCCTCGGAAAATGAGATCTTTCTTCTGTAGAATTCTAAAGAGGTAAATCATATGATCTTTAGTTATAGGCTAGAAAAATCAGTAATGCCTCCTGTGAAGTATTTTTTCTGCCATTTTTTGTATTAAAAATATTTTTTAATGTTTTTCATCTGCAGGTCCCACCTGCAGTCATTATGACTTCTTTCAAAACCCGTGATGAGGATATTTGCTTATAAGCCAGAGGTGTAAATAACCTACCCATGCAATCAATGCTATTCCTCCCCCTTCATCTTCTGCCCAGTTGCCACCAACACCCAGCTATTACTGCCATGAGAGCCATTATGGAAAGCTTAGAAAAAAATAAACTTAGTGCTCTTAGAACACCTGCGTTTATAAGAGGGGGTGGGAGGAAAAGAGACCAGTTTAGAGGTTGCAGTTTAATATTACAGATGCCCAAGAATGTCCTTGTAGGAGCTTTGAGGATTCCTAGTTTAAAATCTCTGCTTTGTCCCTTAAAGCTATGAGACCTTGGGCAAGTTATTTAACCTCTCTAGATCTGTTTCCTCACTTGAACCAAATGGATTAAAATGCTATTGGCTGTTATCATGTCTGACTATAGTGAACAATTAATCATTTTAATCTCCTCTCCTTCCTTTGCCCCCAAATATCTTCCCTCTTACTCCTTGAACTTTTTTATTTCACTTTGTTAACTGTGCACAAAATGGCATGGAGATTCCTCTGGGACAACCAGCAGCCATCTAAAAATATATAAAATATTTGGGATGCTAAAAGTGCTTGTCAATTAAACTAGTGTTTATTTTCCTTAGAAAGCCGAAAGAAAGTCACTCAGGTGTGGAGTTTTTGACTGAGAATCCTGAGTGATTTTATTTGAGATTTGGGGCACTCGTGCTGAAGTTTGGGCTGTCTGAGGTGGGTGTCATAGCTGGGATCCTTGGGATGTTTGAGGAGTGGACAGGGCCATACCCCATGGTTAAGCATTTATTAATATATTCTGGCCAGTCCCTTGCCCAGAAAAAGGGACAAACTTTTTGTCTACCCTTTATCCTACATCAGCAACTGACGACTGAATCAGCATTCCTGTCGACCTAGAAACTTTGCCCTTTTTCATGGAAAACAGTATTTTCTGCATTTCAAAAACAAGTTTTTTAGTCCTAATCAGAATTTGGGGACTATCACGTTTTGTAATTCTCACTTGATTTAAAAGCTTAGTAACATGTGAAAATAGTATAAAATTCATGTGTTCTGAAGAGTTTCTCAGAGACAGTTGAGAGCAGTGGTTTCTGCTGTCCTTGTGGTTTAATCCTTAAAAACTCTTCATCTAAACCAAGGGCTTCTTACGTCCATTGGCTTATTAATTGTTGCCAGAAAGTGGTCCCTTCCTAGGGAATTCTTGCAAGCCCATGAGGCAGCAACCTTGCTGTTGAATTCGTCCTTGTCTCTGATGCCAAGCATGGGGCTGGCAGAGAGTAGGGGCTTGGCGTACGCTTGTTGAATGGATCAATGTAGGAGTCAAAAAGAGATAGAGCCAAACAATTTTTGAACAAACATTCTGCTTTTCTTCACATTTTTGAGCTCCCGATTAGCAAATGAAGTTATATGTCATCAGGGAAATGCAAATGAAAACAACATTGAGGCATATTATTATTATTAGTTAGTTATTTTTTTTTTTGGCCATGCTGCGCGGCTTGTGGGATCTTAGTTCCCTGACCAGGGATGGAACACACTCTCAGCAGGAAAAGTGTGGAGTCCTAGCCACTGGACCACCAGGGAAGTCCTAGAGACTCCTTTTTGTTACTCAATGTAAGGGGTTTTAAAGCTACAGCTTCAGAGAAGAAGGTGGGGAGAGAGGTGGAAGCTGGTGGAGACTCAGCCTTGCCTGTGCTGAGAGATGGTGGTAAGGTCAATTAACCAGAAAGCCTTGTGCCCTCCAAATAATGTGATGCTTAAGAACATGTACTCAGGAGCCAGACTGCCTGGGTTCAAACCCCGATTCTGCCACTAACTAGCTGTGTGTGTTGGGCCAAGTTACTTAACCTTCTGTCGTCAATTTCCATGCCTGTAAAATGAGAGTAATATACTGCCTACCTTATAGCAGTATTCTGAGGATGAAATGATTTAAATGTAGAGCACTTAGAAAGCGGCTGAGACTTAGGAAGCGGTCAATAACCGTTAGCTCTTGTGAGAGTCAATGGGCAGGACCCTGAGGACCTGCAGATTGGCAAGGAAGTGAACCAGGGGAGACTTGGAAGAGAGTGATTAATGTTTCACTTATGCCCAACCAGTTGAGTAATGGGAATGTGTGACCTATAACTGGCCCGGTAGGTTCAGGGCCCATATCCTGAGAGCCCCTCCAGCCATGGTAAAAAGAGTTCATGCACTTGAATCACATACTCTTCTGACCCACAGTAGGTGTGATGGATACAGAGTACCACATGAAGGGGGGATGGAGTTCCAAGGACAACTGAGTGAAAAATAGAGCAGAAAGTAATCGTAGCAATAATAGAAAAAAATGAACTACCTCCAAACCTTAATCTCTGCCATGATGATCTAAACTAAAAGATTATAGCATAGAGGAGCTTAAAGACAAGGAAGTTACTGTAATATGCCCACACATACCATTGTGCATACAAGGACACTGGCTACACTACTCTTTATGTCCCCGCCCCACCCTCCGTCCCCCCAGAAAAGCCCAACAACAGTTTATGCTCATCAGCATGCCATATAGCCATCAAAAGGGATATGGTAGACCGATATGGAATCACATGGAATGATCTTAAGACATTTGATAAATGAAAAGTTGCAAAACAATATGTGTAGTTTGTCTCTTTATGTAGAATATGTGTGTATTCGAGTATTTGTTTGTGCTTATATGTAGCTAATTTAAAAAACAAAAACAAGCAATTGGAAGTGTATATCCCAGATTGTTAGCAGTGATTATCAGTGGGAAGGAGAGGAGTTGAGAAATGAAGGATGGTTTTCATGTTTTACTCTTTATTAAACTTGCCAGATTTAACAAATAAAAATGTAGGACACCCACCTAAATTTGAGTTTCAGATAAACAATAAATATGTTTTATGTGAATGTCCCATGTATTCTAATAATATGGACATACTTACACTAAAAAGTTATTCACTGTTTATCTGAAATTCAGATTTAACAGGTGTCCTGTGTTTCCTCCAGCAAGGCCACTCTATATACTTGGGTATTTAATGCTCATTAAAGGAAATTTTCATGTACTAATTGTATGATTTTTAAAAAAGAAAAAGAAGCATAAGATAGTTTCTTTTCAAGACTACACAAAAATATAATTTTTAGTTAAGAAAATTGGCCTAGAAGCAAATTACAGAGCAGCATATATATGAAGACCTCAGTTTTATAAGAAGAAAAGCATATGCACACATATACTAAAAGATGGAAAGGTATACATACATAGATATACATAAGAATACTAACAGTCCTCTCTAGTGTTGAGATCAGGATGATTTAAGTTTCTTCTTTGTGCTTTAGAAAGCTCTTTTGTTTGTTTGTTTGTTTTTGCGGTACTCGGGCCTCTCACTGTTGTGGCCTCTCCCGTTGCGGAGCACAGGCTCCAGACGCGCAGGCTCAGCGGCCATGGCTTACGGGCCCAGCTGCTCCGCGGCATGTGGGATCTTCCCGGACCGGGGCACGAACCCGTGACCCCTGCATTGGCAGGCGGACTCTCAACCACTGTGCCACCAGGGAAGCCCTAGAAAGCTCTTTTAAAATGTTCGGAAAGAACATGAATTGCTTTTGGAAAGGGAAAAGGTCATGTGTAAAGAACACCATTTTTCCTTGCTTCCCTGCGGACGCAGATATGCCCAAGTTGCAGCTGCCCTCAGAAGGAAGTGGTGGGCAGCGGTGTGAGCCTTGTCTTTGGTTTAAAGTTATTAAAAAACTCTGTCATCCCATACCCTTGCAGGATACCTCCAAAAGCAGCCCTACTTTGGAGCAGTGGTTGGCAGGGTGGCCAACCGAATTGCCAAAGGAACATTCACGTTGGACGGGAAGGAGTATCAGCTGGCCACTAACAATGGGCCCAACAGCCTGCATGGAGGAGTCAGAGGGTTTGATAAGGTGAGTTGGGGGCATCGGACAGAGTCCTCACCTGGCACACTTCACTGAGTACCTTCAAGCATACCTTCTGTTTGCCAGGCACAATCCTAGGCCCTAGAGCAAATGCATGGTAAGGTGATACAGGAAAGAGGCTGCTCCCATGGTTTGGGGGAGCAGATGTGCCGGCTGTGTTCCAGGAGCCACTCTTCACTAGCTCATCTGACTCTAATAGGCAAGAGAGCCCTGAGTGAAAGGATGACAGCCCTTAGGAAAGACAGGGAGCACCTTTCTCACAGTTTTGGCATCAGAGTTGGTTGATCTTAGGCACAACAGAAAAGCGGATTGAAAATAATACCCATCACTTCTTGCACACGGCATTTGCATATATCATCTCCCACCCTCACTAGAACCCTGTACTGTCACCAAATGAGAAATCTGAGGCCCTGAAAGGCCACACAGCTCCTAAGTTGGGCTGCCTGACCCAAAGCCCTCATTCCTATACTACCACTGCTGATGTCCGCCACGGCTGCTGTGGGTGCCCCCAACCCAACACACCCCATGTATCTGTCTGTGAGCCCCCTCCCTATGCATTGTGGCGCTGCATCCAGGCTGCCCTTCCAATGAAGTGCCTCACGCCTCAAAATGACCTCGATTCTCCCCGGTTCCCCCTTTCCACGTTAAAACTCCCATCCCCTAAAGTGAATCCCTGGAAAACCAGGTTAGGAAAACAAATTGATCAAACAGCTTCTCCCTGAGGTAGGAATGCCTGCCCTCCTGTTTCCTAGCTGCGTAGGAGCCTGCAGGTGAACCCCAGTGATTCTGTTACTAGTCTAATTTCAGAGAGGTAATTTTGGTAGTTAGCTTTCCTTTAAATTATACCACCCAGGTTACTTCCTAGAAAAAAGCCAGAGAAGACAGGAACATGTATGGCAGTTAAGAATCACAGTGTTTTCTTTTCTACCTCTTACCGCCACCCATGCTGTTGAAGGAAGTTGGTCACTCTCTGTTTCCCCTGTCCTACCAGCTTCCTGTCTGTGGTTTAGAGCCGGACTGCCCCATCACTTCCCCTTTCCTCCATGATGGAACTCCTCACGCCAGGGAGACGTGAAGGCAGAGGGTATCCTCTGTCCTGGCAATATTAAGGCAGAGGGTCTCTGGAATATGCTAGGTGCATGGGCAAACCCCAGCCAGAGGAAGTTAGGCCCAGCTCTGTTTGGCCAGGGATCTTCGGAGGAGCCTCAGCACCTTGTTCTAGCTTGTTCCTGCTCACATGGTTCCTGTTCCACATGGAATTTTCTGTGGTGGTGTGTAATGGGGCATGCCCTGTATGAACAAACGCAGAAGGATAGTATTCATGTCCTTCTATGCAGTGTGTCAGCTGAGCCCCTTCTGTGAACCAGGGGGATGGGGATTCCTGAGACTCCAGTATAGTGAGGGATTCTTACATAACTGTTGCAGGCAACAAGCCCCATAACACAGATGCCAGGGGTGTGCTACAGGAACTGGGTATGGACAAATTAATGGCAACTGGGGAGGTTGGATTTGAACTGTTCTTGAAGAAAAGATAGTATGTCATTTAATAAGTGGATATTGGAGAGTGGCTGTGCAACAGCCCACAGAGGGGTGGGGAAAGACTTGGAATGCAATCTTGGAGCCACTGAAAGTTTTAGGCCACTAGGTTTTCATGTAGCAACATGAGCAGTATCACATGGACTTTGTTTTAAGTTGCATTTGGTTTCAACAATTACTGAATAATTGTTGGTTTGCAGGTATGTGTTTTTCTACTTATTCCAACACATTTTTTTAAAGATGAAATTTGAACAACCTGACAGGATTAGAAATGGTGTAAGTAGGCCTAGAGATGCAAATGCGGAAATTTTCAGGAAATTTGGAAACCATAGGGTCAGGGAAATCCTCCCGTGAATAGGAATTATACTTTCCACTTTATCTGATAATATTGCTTTACACAAAAATCTTTCCATTGTGTCCTTTCTCTAAAGGAAAAAAACTAGGTAGCAAGTTAAGACGATTTTATTTCAAATATTTTATTCCTAAAATTTTCCATTTGGGGGATTCCTTTTTCTTTATTTAATCACACATATACCAGGCAACATTTCCGGGAGATAATTAGGGTGTAAAATTAATTTTTTACTAAAGTCAGCGAATTTGTTTCAAATACCAGCTGCTTTCACTGTAGGCGAAGGCAGAGACCTCCGTTCCCACTGGGCTCCTCTTCCTGGTGAATGCAGTGTCAGTGAGAGAGATCCAGGCCATGCCAGGAGTGGGTGGGCAGAGCCTGGGCTCGTGGGCCATTCCTGTGACCCACAGAAGTTATTATCTTCCAACTCTATTTGCAATGACAGTGTTTGGCCTCAACTCTGCTGTTGGAAACGAAGATTGGAACAAAACATTGACTGAAAGTAAGATGTGGAATAGTGTAGACTGTCAGGCTAAGTTTGAATCCTAGCTCTGTCACTAATTACATGTATGACTTTAAACAAGTTATTTCTCCCTTTAAACAATTGCATGAATTATGACAGGGTTCTACTCCATCCCCTGGAATGTGGGAGGTGGAAGTGGGCAAGTTAGCTCCCCTGAACTCAATTTGCTCATCTATAAAATGGGGGTAGTAATATTAGTTGGAGCCAGGTGAAATTGCCAGTGCTCAACTGTTTTGATCTATAAAGATGGTAATTTCGGTTGGTTCAACTAAATCCTTACCTTATAAAATGGTTTATGTAAAGCACCAGGTCAGTGACTGGCTGGTGAGCACCCAACAAATGGAGGTCTCATGTCTGCAAAGGGCCCCTTTCCTAGTGACCCCAGAGCTCCCCCAAAGGGACTGGGGGGTCTCTGGCTACCTTGTCCTCTGATGGTGTAGAATAAGGAAGCAGGCTCAGGATCAGACAGCTTGATTCAAATCCACTGTCTTATTGGCAGTGTGGCCTGGGACAAGCAGTTTATCCTTTCTGAGCCTCCATCCTCTCATCTTTAAATGAGGATAATGGCACCTGCTTTACGTCAGCCCTGAGACACATAGTGTCTGCAAAGTTTCTAGCAAAGAGCCTAGGCTCATAATGGGCACTCGATAAGGCATATAAGATTACATATACATTTCAGGTGTACAACATAGTGATTCACAATTTTTAAAGATTACATTCCATTTAAATTTATTATAAAATATTGGTTATATTCCCCACGCTGTACAATATAGCCTTGTAGCTTATTTATTTTATACATAGTAGTTTGTACCTTTAATCCCCTACCCCTATGGTAACCCCATTGGTAACCACTACTTTGTTCTCTGTGTCTGTGAGTCTGTTTCTGTTTTGTTATATTCACTAGTTTGTTTTATTTTTCAGATTCCAAGTTGTCTTTAAATATTGAAATGTGGCATTTAGCTTGGGATTGGAGTGACTAAACAGCTTCAAAAACACTTTCTTCCAGGTCCTGTGGACCCCTCAGGTGCTGTCAAATGGAGTCGAGTTCTCACGGGTCAGTCCAGATGGTGAGGAAGGCTACCCTGGAGAGTTAAAAGTCTGGGTGACATACACACTGGATGGCGGGGAGCTCGTGATCAACTACCGAGCACAGGCCAGTCAGACCACTCCGGTCAATCTGACCAACCATTCTTACTTCAACCTGGCAGGCCAGGTAGGTGAACTTGCCTTTGATCACCTGCTGTAGTGTGAAGTGCCACTTCCCTCTTGTCTCCTGCATTGTGCTTTGTGGAATGACCTGGGGGAGTGACTGGAGAGACTAACCCAGTATGGAATTACCCTGGGATGAGGAAAAGTGCCCAGCAAAGCATCTGACTCATAATAGGTGGTCCACAAATGGAAGTTATAGGGAAATGAGTACATTGTGCTGCCCCACACGCTCAGACAGGTAACAAGCTATTTAAAGAACTCCCTGTCATCTAATTGTAACAAGTGTTTACATTTGCTTCCCCAGTTTCACTCCAGTTTCACCCCACCCCCCCACCAAAATTACTTCCAATTAAGGCATTTTCCATCACTGGATCCTTGAAGATGTGCTTAGCCCAGCCCCTTTAGATAAATGCTGCCAATGTTTGTGTGCTCCCTCTGTACGGCCCACCCTAGGAGTGGTGTGGAGACACTGACAGCCCCCCTTAGGTAATTCCCTCTAAACTACCTCCTAATGATAATATTTTAGCTTGCTGAGGAGGCTATTACATGAGACAGAATAAAAAAAAGGCTTAGCTAAAATCTGTAGATTCTATCTATGACTTTCTCTTCATCTAAGAAGCTCATCATTGTATACTAGACTTGAATCGCTTTGGCATGATTTCCTACTACAAAATGATGTTCACAGCCAGCTAGTAATATCTTGCATTTTTACACTTTTTAGGATTTTGTTGATGATATGCTGATTTCTTTTGTAGAATCTTTTCAAATAGCATGAGTTAATTGGTTCTTACATAATTTGAAAATAAGAAAGACGGTTCTTCACTTGCTTGTTCCTTATCTTCAGGAACTTCCACCATCCTTCTTGAGATCTTAAAGACAAACCAAAAAATAAGCACACACAAGCCATAAGAGACTCTGCAATCATGAGCATAAAGACCCCACTTTTTTTTTTTTACATCTTTATTGGAGTATAATTGCTTTACAATGGTGTGTTAGTTTCTGCTTTATAACAAAGTGAATCAGTTATATGTATACATATGTTCCCATATCTCTTCCCTCTTGCATCTCCCTCCCTCCCACCCTCCCTATCCCACCGCTCTAGGTGGTCACAAAGCAACAAGCTGATCTCCCTGTGCTATGCGGCTGCTTCCCACTAGCTATCTACCTTACGTTTGGTAGTGTATACATGTGCATGCCTCTCTCTCGCTTTGTCCCAGCTTACCCCTCCCCCTCCCCATATCCTCAAGTCCATTCTCTAGTAGGTTTGTGTCTTTATTCCTGTCTTACCCCTAGGTTCTTCATGACATTTTTTTTTTCTTAGATTCCATATATATGTGTTAGCATACGGTATTTGTCTTTCTCTTTCTGACTTACTTCACTCTGTATGACAGACTCTAGGTCCATCCACCTCACTACAAATAACTCAATTTCGTTTCTTTTTATGGTTGAATAATATTCCATTGTATATATGTACCACATCTTCTTTATCCATTCATCTGATGATGGACACTTAGGTTGTTTCCATCTCCTGGCTATTGTAAATAGAGCTGCAATGAACATTTTGGTACATGACTCTTTTTGAATTCTGGTTTTCTCAGGGTATACGCCTAGTAGTGGGATTGCTGGGTCATATGGTAGTTCTATTTGTAATTTTTTAAGGAACCTCCATACTGTTCTCCATAGTGCCTGTACCAATTCACATTCCCACCAGCAGTGCAAGAGTGTTCCCTTTTCTCCACACCCTCTCCAGCATTTATTGTTTCTAGATTTTTTGATGATGGCCATTCTGACCAGTGTGAGATGATATCTCATTGTAGTTTTGATTTGCATTTCTCTAATGATTAATGATGTTGAGCATTCTTTCATGTGTTTGTTGGCAGTCTGTATATCTTCTTTGGAGAAATGCCTATTTAGGTCTTCTGCCCATTTTTGGGTTGGGTTGTTTGTTTTTTTGTTATTGAGCTGCATGAGATGCTTGTAAATTTTGGAGATTAATCCTTTGTCAGTTGCTTCATTTGCAAATATTTTCTCCCATTCTGAGGGTTGTCTTTTGGTCTTGTTTATGATTTCCTTTGCTGTGCAAAAGCTTTTAAGTTTCATTAGGTTCCACTTGTTTATTTTTGTTTTTATTTCCATTTCTCTAGGAGGTGGAAGACCCCACTTTTTAAAATAAGTTCAGAAAGAAACTTGACAGAAATAGAACAAAATATTAATGGTTTTATGTGGGTAATAGATCATGGTGATTTTTCACTATTTTCCACATTTTTGTAACTAAGGGGGTGATCTAAAGGAATAGATTCAGAAATAGAAAAAGAAATTAGGCGTGAAGTATTACTCTGCCAATGTGTTCCAATGTAGGACGCAAAATGGGAATGTAATGTTCACTAAGGCTCTTTCTGCTTATGTGAGAGGAGGACCCTCCTGACCAGAATTTTCTACCCTTCCAATCCTACAAGGACTTGGAGTGACTCCTAAAAATTTCTAAATTTTTTTCCAGAGGCTGAATAGTTTCCCAGATCACAGACCCCACACAGAAGGGCGGTCAGGGTCAACTCCCTTCTGTGTGCTGTCTTAGTAAGTACAGCTCACATCCACAGCCTCTAGCTTCAGGGATGGGGTGGGTGAGGGCCACCAGCCTTTTGGAGCATCAGGTAAGGGTTGGTAGGCAGTTATCTGGCCTGGGGTCAAGGGGTCTCCCTGCATTTTCAGAACATCTCTTGCCCTACCTGGAAAAGCATTATTGTATGTCTTAAACCCTCCCCAGGTAAATAGCTCGAAACTTGATATTTACAATAGTCAGCTCATCTTATATATTTTCTTTTTGTTTGTTTTTTAAATTTAATAAGCAGTATTTTTGTCCTACTTGGGGGTCAAACTTTGACTCATCACTTCTAAGTTTGAGTGTTGGAGGCCTAGGGGGAGGAGAGCACTGTGTTTTTCAAAGAATGGAAAAGGTATGTAGGTTGCAGGTTGGTTTTTTTTTTTTTGGCCGTTCCTTTCTTATCTAACACAAAACTGGGAGAACTTTTTTTTTTTAACTGAAACTTTATCTAAAGATCTATGAAAGCAGGCCTGGGGCAATTTGAGATGAAAAGCAATAGGTTTTGGTATGACTGTGTAGGTATGTCATCAAGGACCCAAATTCCTCCATCGTTCCATTCTGCTTCTTCAGTGCTATGGTTTTTGTTTTCCAGCTAATCCCCTCCTGGTCACAAGATGGTTGCCACAGCTCCATGAATCACCTCTTCATATAGTCACATCCAGACATAAAAAAAGGAACTATTCTTTTTTTCATATCTCTAATGTTCCATTTTTAAGAACAAGCAAAACTTTTTCTAGAAGCTCCTCAGCAGACTTTCCTCACGTTCTGTTGGCCAGAAGTATGTCTTACGCTCTGCTTAACCCAATCACCAGCAAGGGAATTAGACTACAATGGTTGGCTTAGACAAATCAAAGTTTGCCCTCTGGGGCCTGGGTGGGGTTCCTTTCCCTGAATATATCCTCACATAGGCTAAATCAACAAGTCAGTGTTCTGCCAGGGGAAAGGGAGGGTGCTGATAATGGAGTTGAGATAGCTTTTGGGTAGTAACCAATAGTGTCTGTTATATCCTGCTAGAGGTGATAAGAGCTGAAGTAAGGAAGTGGTAGTGGCAGCGCACAAAAAGGTCTCTAAAGCCCCATCCAAGCCACAGTGAGCTTTATAAATGGTTAATGTTACAAATAGTAGCAGCCAAAGTTAACCAAAGCAAACACTGAACTCAGAGATGGGCCTCAGTTCTGTTTGTGAATCAGCATTCCTTGCCAAGTTTTCATCAGCCTGAAAAGGAAAAGAATCCAACAGTAATATTCCACCAGAGTAGACATTGCATTATTCCAGGTCAGAAGAGTCATAAAATGAAAAGCGTGCTTCCTTTACTGAAGGAATGTTACTGCTGTTTAATGACCCAGCAATTCAGAGAGTGGGTGCCTAGTCAGTGTTCCTTTCCTTCTCCTCCCAGGCTTCTTCCCAACATCTTGGACTCAATTTAGTGGTGTGTGATTTTCACACTGAATCATTTTCTTCCTGCCCTAGTGCTAAAAAACAAACAGAACAAGGAAATTCCTAAGAAGCTCTATTCATTATAATAAAAAAAACTCAAAACAACCCAAAAATCTATCAATAGGAGAACAGATAAGTTGTGATATATTTATACAATGGAATACTACTCAATCTTGAACTGAGCATTGAACAATTAGAGCCAAAGAAAGAGTCCCAAATTCTCATTCCCTCACAGCTGCTACCCTCAGTCCCAGGGGCCTCTTTGGTACTGGCAGTAGCCTGAGGCCTGAGGGGACAGTAGGGAGAGCCACACAGGAGAGAGACCCCTCTAGGCTGGAACAGCTCTAGGCGGGGGTGCAGGCCACTCCCATTTTGGACCTGCCTTCCCAGGTCAGATCAGGGACCAAACAAGTGGCTAAGATAGTGTGGGCAGAAGCCTCTGCCCCAGCCTTGTCTCCCACCCACTCCTACCCTTGACCGCTGGGACAGTACAGGAGAATCATAGTTCGTTAGAAACAGAGCCTCCTGGTAGCGTGAATAAACCAATTTCTGTCATGTTTAGACATCGATTCTCACAGCCTCTGAAATCTTGGCCTTTGTCCTCTGGACGACTCCATTTGATTTCGTGGCTGAGGCCTTCTGACAGTAGAATATGTTCTCAGTTAACCCAGAGCACTCTGCCTCTCTCTGCTCACTTCTCAGGAACCCCTCGGAGCCTTCAGTTTAGCTGAGCTCAGGGCTTCTCAACCTTGGCATTGTTGACATTTGGGGCCAGATGACTCCTTGTTGCCGGGGTGCGGAGGCTGACCTGAGCATGGTAGGCTGTTTGGCAGAATCCCTGGCCTCTTCACATGACTGCTTCCCCAGTAGCATTACCACCCCCAGCCGTGACAAAAATGTCTCGAGACACCTGTGGGGCAAAACATCCCTAGCTGAAAACTACTGCGTTCGTTTATTTTTGAGCATTCACTCAGCAAAAGCCCTCACTTGGTTTCCTTTCCACATCTTTTGCTGTGAAGCTTTAAAATACTGCTATTAAAATGTAATCCTTTTTATTAGAAACATGTATGTGTATTTTCCAGTTTGTAAGCAACACAACACATCCTTACTGAACTGTTCCCCAAGAACCCTGGACAGAATAGGGACATCAGCCCGATTTTATACTGAAGGAAATAGACCCCGGGCCTTTCTGACCACTGACCAGTGCTTCAGGGACCAGCCTTTGACTCCACCAGGAGGTCAGGCTGCATCTTTACAGGGGAGATGGGACCCCAGTTCTGACTTCCAGGCTTCTGCCATGGAGGAGGGAGTGGGTCCTCTGAGTGGGAACTAGGCCAGAGAAGGGGTGATATGGCCCACCCCTAGTGAGCCTAGAGGTGATGCTTTGGCTGTCCACCTGTGTGTTACAGGTCACTGACCCTTGCTCTTTTGTTTGCCTGGCATGTGAGGACAGTAGAAGAAAACCCTCTGCTAATAAGTCAAAATCCAAAAGGCTTTCAAACCACTGTTGTTTCTCTGACTTTCCACTTTCATAATTCCATTCAGAAAAGAACATGCATGCTGGGGTCACACACGAAAATTTCTTCCAAATGTATCGGCTGCTATGTTTGAGCCCCTATCTACCTAACTTAAATGAACGAATTAATCATCATCATAGGTCAAATGGGATTTCTAAAGTTTTCGTCAATACTTGAAAACATTTCTGCAAGAGAAGTTATAAAGCAAATATATAAAATAAGACTGAGCACTAAACCTTCTTTTCTTTCTCTACTTTTTCTCTCCCAGGGTTCCCCGAATATATACGACCATGAAGTCACTATAGAAGCTGATGCTTTTTTGCCTGTGGATGAAACCCTGATTCCTACAGGTTGGTGAATTTAAACCTCTTATGGGAATGCAGAGCTGTGGTGCAGTGTGAGAAACATTAAAACTTCATTTCCCTAAATACATTTCCCTTGTTGGCCTGACACAATGCCCATAATTACCATGATTAGTCATTTATTTTGATTATGGTTGGGTGACCATTTACTTAAACACCCAAACCAGGACACTCTTGAGAGGGTAAGGGGATGCTATTAATAATTTTGCCAGGGCAACAGGCATAAACTGAGATAACCCCAAAAAGCTGGGTCAGATGGTCATCCTAGCTGAGCCATAGACTCCAGAAGTTCTGCATTAAAATGTAAATCTGTTACTCCTTAGCATCTTAGCAGAGATAAATTTACCTAAGCATTACCTCACAGATGCAGGACGCTGATAGAACATGTCATGGTTTTTGACAGAAAAGGAAAGGGTTGGACGGGTTGTACGCTGAGGAGGACAAATACAGATACATCACCTCCGAGACACAGTTAGGGGGATGGGGTGGAAGGAGGAGTTCTGCATACCAAAAGGGAAGGCGAGGTGTTGGCAGAGTCAAATTCATGTGTATGTGTGTGTGTGTGTCTCCTAGGTTTACTGGATTGAGATCATTTTGGTCATTATTATTTGGGATCAAAAGTACCTTGGTTCAATAGGCAAATCCGTAGAGATAGAGAGTAGATTAGTGAGTTGCCAGGTGCTGGGGACAGAGGAGAATGGGGAGTGACAATGGGTACTAGATTTCTGTTTGGGGTGAAAGATTCTGGAATTAGACAGTGGTGCTGGTTGCACAACCTTGTAAATATACTAAACATTGATGAATTGTGCACTTTAAAAGGGTATGTGAATTATATCTCAATTTAAAAAAGGAAAGAAAGAACCTTGGTTCATGTGTTATCTCCAGGATTGAGGGGTATAGTTTTGTACTAGATTGTACGTGTACCCCCATCTGGCTCCCGGGGACAGATAGATGACAAGATGAACGGCAGGGGTGCTGTTATTTGTGGCAGTTTATAGAAATTAACTTGTAATAATTATCCGCAAAGCAGTAGATACATATTCTTATTGGGATTTTGTTAAAATCAGAGATCAGCTGAATGTAGAAGGCATCATCAAAGAAAACTAAAGTAAACAAAAGTAGAGGATGAAGGGAAGGAAGAACAGAAGTCTAGAAAGACACAAACACTTTCTGTATCAGTTCCCCCTCTGGAGGAAGGGCCACCTTCGTGCTGCCCTTGCCTGATCTAGGTCTCTTACCTGTGTCTGACAGTGACTTGACTTCTCGGATGTGTTATCTCATAGCTCCTTTATGAGATGGCTTATGTCCTGTGGTCTGTTCTCTCAGGCTTCTGTTTAGGGCGCCAGCCCTCCAGAAGCCCATTGCTGTGGTAGCTACGTGTGAAAGGTCAGGAAGACCTGTCCCTTCTGTTCCCACCCTGTGTAAGGGTACTAGTACCTTAGTTGTCACCTCTGCTCCAATAAAGAGCTTAGGTGATAGAATATGAGCAATTAGAAGCCAAGGGCACCATCCTTGTTAGTTACTTGGTTTATATCACAAGTAAGAAGACTATTGACATTACACCCCCCTCATATGATGCACTGAAAAAAGCACATCACTTGTGTGGTTTTCTGTCAAAAATGCAGAACCTCAGTCCATTCAGGAGAAGCCATGACATGAACCCAATTGAGGGATCATGTACAAAATAATTGACCAGTACTCTTCAAAGATATCAAGATCGTGAAGGACAAAAAAAGACTGAGGAGCAGTCACAGAGGAGACTGAGGAGATACAATAATTAAATGCAACATGGGATCCTAGACTGGATCGTGAGGCAGAAAAAGGGCAGAGAAAGGTGGGTGAAGGGTACACATAGATGTATTATTTTTGCAACATTTTTGTAAGTCTAAAATTATTTCAAATTTTCAAAACTGGAAAAAAAGAAAGACCCAGGGATCCAAGTAAGATACTAAAGTTTACTGGGCACCTGCCTTACTTTAGGTAAGGGCTTTTGTTTGAGCATCTTTATTTCGGCATCTTTAAAGCAATAGGGCTGTGTTTATGGCTGGTAGTTCAGAATTCTTAAGGGGAAAAAGAATGTGAGCCTGCATACTGAACAGCAACTTCAGTTAACAGCAGGAATTAGAAACTCCCATAAACAAGGCGACTACAAAACTAATTAGAATAATAATGAGGAATCAAGATACATGGATTAAAAATTTTTTGGCGTCACAGTGTTGAATATTTTTCTGGCTCCAGGGCTTTTATGTTTGTCTTGGTAATGTGTTATCTTCTGATATTGACATGGCTCAATAGATGGACGTGAATAAGCTGGCCCATCTTGTCCTAGATGCAGAATTATTGCATTAGAACTATGTGATGTGAACTGCAAGGGGAAAATGGTGGCAGCTCCTGTTTTGTGACTGATAAGGAAGAAAATGAACTAAGTAGCTTATAAATGGAGGTGATGAAATAAGGGCATATTTATTTCTGTATATTTATAAAATTTTATGCTATCCTGCTGAGTTTTGATCAGATGAAAATCACAAAAATGCATAACTCATACCAGGTAAAGATTATTTGTCATGATTGTAAGAGATAATTGTGGCAAAGCAAAGTACAGCTTAACATGCAATCTAATTGACTGCATAAAACTCATGTTCATCTCAGTTCTGCACTGTAAGTGGCTTTAGGATCAAATTCTACACTCTGTACTAATATTGAACACCTGTGAAGTTGAGTTGGCTGTGAGATCTCTGGACTTTCAGCGAGGCAAGAGCCCAGGTTCTAGTCTTGGCTTTGCTATTGACTAGCTAGGGGACCTTGGGTGCATGTATAATGCTTTAACATTTAACCTCTATAGACGCTTATTTCCTTTTCTGCAAATAGGAGGTTGAACTCAATCAGGGTTCATAAATTTTCATAAATCAGACCCATAAATTTTATTTAAAAAACCGTTTGGGAAACTTATCTGGGGTTGCCCAACTTTTCATTTTGCCAAGCTAGAAAGCTATTACAAATACAGGGCTATTAAAATTAATTGGGAATATATGCATATTATATTTCAATTTTTAAAAATTTAACCAATTGGGATAATAATAAGGAACAGAGATAAATAGGCTACATTAAAAAAAAAAAAGCTGAAACTACCATTCATAATCACCATGTTTCATAAAAGAAAGAATATATTAACACCATAAAAGTGGGGAAAATTTAATCTCAGAATAGAAAATGACCCTTTAAATTGAATTTTTCTTACTTTTTTTTTTTTAATTTACTTTTATTTTTGGCTGCGTTGGGTCTTTGTTGCTGCGCACGGGCTTTCTCTAGTTGCTGCGAGAGGGGGCTTCTCATTGCGGTGGCTTGTCTTGTTGCAGAGCACTGGGCTCCAGGCGTATAGGCTTCAGTAGTTATGGCACATGGGCTCAGTAGTTATGGCTCACGGGCTCTAGAGCGGAGGCTCAGTAGTTGTGGCGCATGGGCTTAGTTGCTCCACGGCATGTGGGATCTTCCCGGACCAGGGCTCGAACCTGTGTCTCCCGCATTGGCAGGGGGATTCTTAACCACTGCGCCACCAGGGAAGCCCAATTTTTCTTACTTTTTAAAGAAATGTGACAGCTGATTATCCAAATCTATCTCAGTTTTCTGTGGACCAGTGAAAATTTTATTATGCACTCATGATTAAGAACCAATAATTGGTCTGCAAGGTCACTTGTAACTCTTATATTCTGTGATTCTACAAGGCTCTTAGTGTAACATTTTACGGCTATCTCCAGCACCCTTCAAGTTCATTAGAACTCTATTACAGAAGTAAATAAGTTGCGACAACTTCAGAGCTCATGAAAAATTTGTAATTATCTTTTACATATCCATACATTAGCTGGTCCCTCATAGATTATATCTGTTTGCCCAATGACACAAACTGAAATTGTAGAGTTTTTTTTCTTCCTCCTTTCTCAGAAATGCTTAAGAAACAAATAATTATATTATTCCTTTGTAACTTCCTCAAAAAGGGCAGTAACTTCTACTGTACCCTTCAGTGATGTAAGAATTCACATGTCTGGCCCACTTTCAGCAGAGAGGAAATCTCTAGGAGCTCAGATTTCATCTGACTCTTAACATTGAGCAAAAGCCCACGAGCAAGTGGCTTAACTGAGATGAGTCCAAAGTCATTTGGTCATTCAGAAATGCCTCCCCAGTGTATCTGGGCTTGCTAGGAGTTGACAGTCCAGTGGAGGAATCAGCCAGAATATTATCCACTGACCTGGAAGATCATGTCAATGATGTAACTAAGTAGACTTAACTAAGAGATGTAGATGTAACTAAGAGACTTGGTACAGAAGGAAAGCACTGCCTGGGGGCTCCCAGGTAGAGGAGATGAGAATGAAATAAAACTTGGAAGGGCGAGTAGCGTTTTGCCAGGCAGTGAGGAGGAGAAATGTGTTTTCTATGGAGATGAACAAGAATGGGCAGTGCAGGAGACAGCAGGATGGTCCCCAGGGAAGTGCTGGGCTTCTGAAGCATTCAGGGCATGCTTTTGGTGGCAGAAAATGGATGGGCCAATAAGCAGTTGGCTGGGGCCAGGTCACATCTGCACCAGGCTCTGATATGGCTGCAATCCCTGGGGTGGCCCTGGATGACCGTAGGCTGGCCTGGAGTTCAAGGCCAATCCACACAGGGCAGACTCACAGGTGTACCAGATATTCAGCCAGAACTGGACTGGACTGAACTCCAAGCCCACTTCTGTGAGACGTGCTGCAAGAAACCTGTTAGACCAGCCACACTTGTTAAGGGTTCTGGGAATTGATATGCAGTATCTAGAGACTGAGGTTGTGTTGAATTGAGAAAATGGAAGATACTGTTTATCTGTGAGATGAGGTGAGGGTTTATGATAATAATAGCTGGTATTTCAGAGATACTTTATAAATAATCCACACCACAACCCTATAAGGTAGATTCTGATCATTAACGGATGTGGAAACTGTAGCGCAAGGAGTTTAAGTAACTTACTGAGGACCACTCAGTTAAAGAGCAGTAGAAAGCTGGAATTCAAACCTAGGTAGTCTGGTGTTAAAACTCAAGCTCTTGGGCTTCCCTGGTGGCGCAGTGGTTGAGAGTCCGCCTGCCGATGCAGGGGACACGGATTCATGCCCCAGTCCGGGAAGATCCCACATGCCGTGGAGTGGCTGGGCCTGTGAGCCATGGCCGCAGAGCCTGCACGTCTGGAGCCTCTGCTCCGCAACGGGAGAGGCCACAACAGTGAGAGGTCTGCATACCGCAAAGAAAAAAAAAACTCAAGCTCTTAACTAGACCTGGTTAGATGGAGGAGGGGGAAAGGAAGAAAAGAGAGAAAAAAAGAAAATTAAATGGGTTTTTTTTTTTTTTTAATTTTATTTGTTTTTGGTTGTGTTGGGTCTTGGTTGCTGCACGGGGGCTTTCTCTAGTTGTGGCGAGTGGGAGCTACTCTTTGTTAGGGGGCACAGGCTGCTCATTGTGGTGGCTTCTCTTGCTGCAGAGCACAGGCTCTAGGCACACAGGCTTCAGTAGTTGCAGCATGCGGGCTCAGTAGTTGTGGCGCACGGGCTTATTTGCTCCACTGCGTGTGGGATCTTCCCGGACCAGGGCTCGAACCCGTGTCCCCTGCATTGGCAGGCGGATTTTTAATCACTGCACCACCAGGGAAGCCCAAATGAATTTCTTGACTATAAAGATAGCCAAGATCACCATATAGCCAAGAAACAGGGAGCCAGAAACTAAATAAATAAATAGAGCTTTGGACAGTTGTCAGTTCTCATTCTTTTGCCACCTTTTATACAGGTGGCCTCCCAGCTTCTCTCACTATTTTCCTTCCCATTTCTCCTTCTTCTCAATTTATTTCTGCTTTTTATTTTCTGCAAAGAAAACAGCAAACAAGTTTGTTCAAATTATATTTAAAAAGAGAAAAACAGGGATTCGCTGGTGGTGCAGTGGTTGAGAGTCCGCCTGCCGATGCAGGGTACGCGGGTTCGTGCCCCGGTCCGGGAGGATCCCACATGCCACGGAGCGGCTGGGCCCGTGAGCCATGGCCGCTGAGCCTGTGCGTCCGGAGCCTGTGCTCCGCAACGGGAGAGGCCATAACAGGGAGAGGCCCGCGTACCGCAAAAAAAAAAAAAAAAAAAGAGAGAAAAACAAAAAAGAAAGACAAAGATAGAGGCCATGTCTCCATCTTTTGTGGCTGTTAATTTATACTTATATTTGTTTTTCACCTCCTTTTTGTTTGCCCTTCATGAAAGCTGTGACCTGAGTTCTTAAGGGAAATGCTAATGCAGATCTAAACTTTGGGGGTGTTTTTACCTTGGTTACAGACCCTCAGCAAATAATTTTTCAGGTGATGGGAAAACCCATTGTATGAGAAAGTAGCACCTCTTATCTTACAGTAGTTGTAATACTGTGGCCGAGGTACTCGGTGAAAAGGGACCTTTTCCCCATGTATGTCTGGGGGGAGAGGTGAAGTCCTGTCCTCCATTTTGTTTATCACAGGCTTACTGACTGGGCATTATTACATAGAGAGGAAAGGGATACCTTGACAGAGTTTCAGGGAACCAAAGCAAGCACAATATGATGAGATCCCTTCGTCTTAAACCTATAGCTGCATTTAAACCTCTACCCAAGGCAGGGCCACAGACCCCCAGCAGCCTTGGGCACCTGTTTCACTCCTGCCTTTCTTCCTCCTGACACTTTTGGGGAGAGCATATAAAATGTCGTCAGCCCTGTCTGCCAAGAAAGCCTGGAAGACAACAGCCTGTACTCTGTGGCTTCTTCATTCTTCCCCTTTCTCGGCTCTGGTAAAAGGCTGTCCTTTTCCCAAAGCCCATTTGAAACGCCTCAGCAAATGTGAGCTATGGTCCTTGCTCACAGGCACCTGTCTCCTGCACCAATAGAAGGTCTCTGCAAGGCTGAGAGCTCATTTCACCTGTAGACCAGGAGCAGAGTTGCAGCTAAGCTGTCAAAACTGGGTTTGCATGTCAGCAGTTAGCGTAGCTTTGGTTTTTCTGAGCAGTTTTCCTCAACTTAAAAAAAAGTGCAGCCCTCATAGCATTTGCTACTACTTAGGATGGGCGCATAATCTGTTATTGGGGCACCTTCAGGTCACCTTGAGTGTCTTTTCCATGTTGTTGTCAGGGCTCTCCCTGTAGTTTCCCAGAGGTGGAACTCCTGGAAGCTGTTTACCAGGAAGGACAGGTAGACGTCCACAGAGAGAGAACACTCCAGTGCCAGGTCTCTGTGCTGACATGTCAGATATTTAGCTTCGAGGCCTGAGTCTGGTGTCCTGCCCTGTGGCAACAGGAGGAAACCAGTCCCTGGTACCCTGCTCAGGTACTAAGCCAGCTGAACGTGAGCAGGTGAGAAACAGAAAATCCCTGTTTCTCCAGGGATTAATTCATTCCCAGCGTTGTAAATATTACATTTCATCCTTTCGCCTTACAGAACTGTGAGACTTGGAGGCGATCTGGGCCACCAGCCCAGCAAAACGTTATGATGTATACAGCACAGTGCAAAACTAAGCATGTGTCTTTATAGGCATTTACAGCACATAGGTGTTTTTTTTTTTCATTTTAATTGTGCTATTCTTTACTCGTAGTAGATAAGTAATTAAGACAGCAAAAATGAATGATTTGATTGGGTCTTTTGTCTCTTAAAGTAACATTAGTAAAATCCCATCTTATTCTCTTCCTTGAGATGAGATACCTTCTATTTTTATAAAAATTTACCCAATCCACTTTGTCCCCCAGTGCATCTGTGTTCACTTGTGGAGAGCTGTTCTTGCTGCTTTTCATTTTTGAAAGGTCCTACTAAAATTACATGAAAGCAACCCCATTTTGACAAAATTAGAATTCTGGTAGGAAAGGTTTACCACGAGGCTGCGGAGAGAAGCTCAGCAAGACATTTGTATTTTATTTCAACCTGTCTGGGTTCAACCTACAATTCAGTAGCTTTTATAATTACTTCCCTAGGACAGGTCTAAGTCTCTGACCTGGAGAAATAACAAATTCCAAAGTAGTCTCCCAGTTCAAAGATGGTGCAGATGAAGACTGTTTTGATCTACGTGTTTTAATCTTTGCAGAGCTTCTTACAGAAAACTCCTTTAGACTTTATATAATTCTAAAATAGTGGATATAATATTAGTTTCAACCCTCCATCAATATGCTTCCTCTTTCCTTTTCATCCCACCTCCCCACCCTACTCAATATCATCGTCAGGTCCTGCTGATTTTTTGTAATAAGACTTAATTTTTTTTAGAGAAGTTTTAGGTTCACAGAAAAACTGAGCAGAAGGTACAGAGATTTTCCATAACCCCCATTCCCACACATGACGGCCTCCCCCTCATCAACACCCACCACCAGCGTGGTGCATTTGTTATAATTGATAAACCTACACTGAGGGGCTTCCCTGGTGGCGCAGTGGTTAAGAATCCGCCTGCCAATGCAGGGAACATGGGTTCGATCCCTGGTCTGGGAAGATCCCACATGCTGCAGGGCAACTAGGCCCGCGAGCCACAACTACTGAGTCCACATGTCACAACTACTGAAGCCCGTGCACCTAGAGCCCGTGCTCCGCAATAAGAGAAGCCACCGCAATGAGAAGCCCACACACCGCAACCAACAGTAGCCCCCGCTCACCGCAGCTAGAGAAAGCCCACGCGCAGCAACGAAGATGCAACGCAGCCAAAAATAAATAGATAAAATAAATAAATTTATTAAAAACAAAAAACCCAACATTGACATGTTTTATCACCCAAAGTTCGTAATTTTCATTAGGCTTCACTCTTTTTGGAGGGGGGGGCCGTGCTGCGCAGCTTGAAGGATCTTAGGTCCCCGACCAGGGACTGAACCCACACCCCGTGCAGTGGAAGCACAGAGTCCTAACCACTGGACCGCCAGGGAAGTCCCTAGAGTTCACTCTTGGTGTGGTATACTCTATGAGTTTGGACAAATGTATAATGACATGTATCCATCATTATGGTATCATACAGAGTATGCCCTAAAAATCCTCTGAATTTGTTTCAACCATCCGTCAATATGCTTCCTCTTTCCCTTTCAGTCCCTCCCCGCACCCATCCCCATATTGTTAGTCATTAGCTCCTGATGATTTTTAACAACTAATATTCCTTGAATCTGTCTCTTCATTATGTATCATTGATTATATGGCTCCATCTCCATCGTCACTGTCCCAGTGTAGGTTGTCTTTTTTTCTCTAGATCAGCACCAGGTTTATATTACAAGCTTCATAATTTGGGAATCAGTGAATGAACAAATGAATCTGGACAACAGCTCTCTAACTAGGGGAAAAAAAATCTCTTTAGATCTATCCTCCATCTGGTTACTAAAGATATCTAACTAAAATGCAAATCTTACTTTGATACTCTACAGTTTAAAAAAACTTTTAGATGGCTCCCAGGCCAGACACCAGCTGCCTCCCAGACCCATCCCCCAGCGTGCCTCACTCACACCTCACGCTGTTTCAGCATCCCCCTCCCACCCATAGGGACCACTCGATACCCCTTCCTTGCTGCATATACCCCTACTCTCCTCAAGACTCATACTTTCTCCTTAGAAATGTTTCCCCCACTTCCTGGAAACAGTGGATTCTTTGCTGCTCTGGGGTTTTCGTAATGACATAATCCGTTTTAGAGTGTGCCCAGGCTCCCTTATCTTTCTCAACATTAAGTCTACCTCAGATGTTCTATCAGGACTTACTAGTTACAGATCCAAAGTAGGAAGCTAGAAGGGAGCTTCAGGCCGGGTCTCTTTGGCTTGAAGCTAGAAAACTAATCTATGATAAACAGAAAAGTGAAACCAAGTAGCAGCCAGTCTGCACATGCTATGAACAACTACTCCTTCCTTTCCCCCTCCACCCCTTGTCAGTCTTTTTCCACTCTTCTCTCTTCTTTACACTTGTTTTAAACATAGTATATTAAAGCAATACCATGTGATAACTGGAATTCAGCAAACCTGGATGCAGGTCTCAGTTCTGCTACCCACCATCTTTGCTCTCAAGTCAGCCATGAAAACCTTTGGCCCTCATAACCTAATCTGTAAAATCTCATTAGATGACGGATACATTAGTTGAACTCTGAGGTCCTGTTAGTTTCTAACAATGATTCGAAGACCACATGGAACTTCTAACCCAGATATTCTTAACCAGGGTCCATACCAGGGTCTAGGAAGATGATGAAAGAACTTCAAGGGATTCATGAGCCCCTGAAATTCTGTTTTTTTTTTTAAGACTTTTTTGATGTGGACCATTTTTTTAAAGTCCTTACTGAATTTGTTACAATATTGCTTCTGTTTTATGTTTTGGTTTTTTGGCCAGGAGGCATGTGGGATCTTAGCTCCCGACCAGGGATTGAACACACACACCCCTGCACTGGAAGGCAAAGTCTTAACCACTGGACTGCCAGGGAAGTCCCCAGCCCCTGAAATTCTGTGTCAAACTCTGTGTGAGTTGGTCACATCATCTTGGTCCACAGAGGGATTTTCTGGTCTTGTTTTCCCTTTTGAGGTAATGATAACTTATGGTTGCCCCATTATGTATTATTATACATAAAGATAGTCATATTTTTTTGCTTTTGTTTTGGTTTTTAATTGTTATATTGGAGTATAGTTGATTAACTGTTATATTAGTTTCAGGTGTACAGCAGAGTGATTCAGTTATACATATACATGTATCTGTTCTTTTTCAAATTCTTTTCCCATTTAGGTTATTACAGAGTATTGAGCAGTGTACCCTGTGCTATACACTAGGTCCTTGTTGGTTACCTATTTTAAATAGATCAGTGTGTACATGTCAATCCCAAACTCCCAACCTATCGCTCCCCATCCCTCTTCCCCCCTGGTAAGCACAAGTTCTTTCTCTAAATCTGTGAGTCTGTTTCTGTTTTGTAGATAAGTTCGTTTGTATCATTTTTTTTAGATTCCACATATAAGCGATATCATATGATATTTGTCTTTCTCTGTCTGACTTCACTTAGTATGATAATCTCCAGGTCCATCCACGTTGCTGCAAATGGCATTATTTCATTCTTTTTAATGGCTGAGTAATATTCCATTGTATATATGTACCACCTCTTCTTTATCCATTCATCTGTTGATGGACATTTAGGTTGCTTCCATGTCTTGGCTATTGTAAACAGTGCTGCAGTGAACATTGGGGTGCATGTATCCTTTCGAACCATGTTTTTCTCTGGATATATGCCCAGGGGTGGGATTGCTAAATCATATGGTAACTCTATTTTTAATTTCTTAAGGAACCTCCATACTGTTCTCCATAGCGACTGTACTAAATTACATTCCCACCAACAGTGTAGAAGGGTTCCCTTTTCTCCACACCCTCTCCAGCATTTACTGTTTGTAGATTTTTTGTTGATGGCCATTCCGACCAGTGTGAGGTGATACCTCCTTGTAGTTTTGATTTGCATTTCTCTAATAAATTAGCAATGTTGAGCATCTGTTCATGTGCCTCTTAGCCCTGTCTTCTTTGGAGAAATGTCTATTTAGGTCTTCTGCCCATGTTTTGATTGGGTTGTTTGTATTTTTTATATTGAGCCACATGAGCTGTTTGTAAATTTTGGAGATTAATCCCTCGTCGGTTGCATCGTTTGCAAGATAGTCATCTTTTTTGAGACTAGCAATAGTGTATTTCCCTCTTTGTAATCTTCAGGGTGGTTTAAAAATAAATTTTATTTTTTTTAATTCATCACCATTAAATTCCCTAAAGGGAGCTAGAAGGCTAGCTAGAGGAAGAAGGTGGCACACCAGAAAGAGCAACTTCCCCAAGGTCCTACCCAGAGGAGCTACAGCAGCCAACACTCTGGGTTGGATGGCCGGAGTTTGTTTCTGCTTAATCAGATGAATGAAATTGTCTTCTAATACTCACCAGCCCTTGTGCAGTCAGGATTCCAGGCCTGGTCATCAGTCTGTGGAGTGTGGGAACAGGCAGACATGCTGGGGCCTTGCTGTAAGTGGAAAGCCAGAGCATGGTGTTGTGTTTGTTACCCTCAGCTCTGCAGTTCTGGAGACTAGCCCCTCCAGGTCCAAGTGTATCCCCCAAGTTTCTTCTCCCATGCTCCATCACCTGCTGAGATCAAGTACCTACTATGCACCAGGTACTATGCAGCCCTGGGGAAGCAATGTCAAGCAAAATAGGAACACCCAGGCAGCGTGGAGCACACACAGCCACATACATAGCACAGGTCCTGTCCTGTCCTCAAAGAAATAAGGCTACAGTTAAGAAAATACTTGAATGACACTAAAGGAGTAAAACTGGTGATATTGGATCTTATAGGCTGTTATTTACCCTAGAGCTGTTTCTTATATGACAGGTCCCTCCTAGACAGTGTCTACAAAAGTTCAATACAGCAACTCCAAGGAACTCTCCTGGTAGCAATGATACCCTCCAAGGGGATGCATTACCGAATCCCACCTTATAAGACGGCCCCAAGAACAGCTTTATGGGACTCCAGAATACTCGCAAAGCTCCTCGTGTTCCCTCCTGGAAAATATCACTGCTACGAGATTGGCAAACATGAGCCAGCGCGGTGGAAATTTGGCAGGAAGAAAGCTCAGAAATTAGCACTTGGCCAGACATTGCATAATTCCTGTGAACATTTCAGAGTAACAGCAAGTAAATTTGCCAGAAGGGGAGCTATTTGCTAGAACTCTGACTACCACCCTTTAAGAGCTTATGGCTTACCAACTCCCCTCCCCCACCCTAGGTCTGGACAGGGGCCTGGCTCGAGTTCATACCTGGCGCATAACAATCCTTAGAGGTCACCCCTTTCTGAAAGGGATGAGAGGTAACTGTGGGCTTTGTGCCATGGGCCTGAGGCTAACTCAAGCAAGTTCTCAGAGCAGACTTGCGTTCAGTTCAGCTAACATTTGTGGAACACCTAGTGATTGCTACATGCTCCCTGGGGCACTGGCCATAGAAACACTACCCGTGCCCTTGAGAGGCGCACAGGGAGTGAAGAATCTAATGTAGTCAGGGCAGTGGTAGAGGTGATGCCCGTGGGACTAAGGGAGCGTGGAGGCGAGGGTAGGAAGAGGCCTTCTGGATATCACCCTGAGCTTCGAGAAGCTTCCTAGTGTCTGTGAGGGTCTAGCAACAAGGAGAGTAAGAGTACTAATAAGCACGGAATGTGGGTGTGAGGGTAGGCTGTTAAGTCAAAAGCTACAGAGACAGTTTGGCAGGATGGAGGCTAGGGTGGGGCAAGAGAGGTGCAGCACCTAGCGTGCAAAATTTAAGGCAGCACTCACTTTCAGGGTCATGCAGGCGCAGGGTCAGCACCTGAGAGCGAGTGTCTCCTTAAATTTTGCACCCTGGGTGCTAGATTGCCTCATCCTGGTCCCAGCTTTGTAGCTGAGCGTAGTCTTCATGGGCATTCTGGGCCATAGTAAGGAGCTAGGATTTTATCTTTAAATCATGTAAGACTTTGAAGGATTTTAAGTCAGGGGATTGACCTAGCAAGACTGGCATTTTACAAATACCACCCCAGTAAGTGTTTCTCTTAGCAGCTGGAGTCAGAAGCAGAGAAGGTGGATTGTGGGATGATCCCTAGTTGGGTTTTATCTGGAAGGAGGGGCAGGAGGAGAGGACAGGGTGTAAAGCAGGTCAGTAAGGGTGTTACTAACCAAGTGGCTCAGGTCACAGACAGTGGGCCCGGGGAAGGTAACAAAGGATGTTAGGGCCCTCGTGCACACCTGGAAGTCCAGGGGAACGTGGCGGCACTCAGGAGGAGACCAGGTCTAGCGGGAAGGCTAGGAGGCTACAGACAGTTGGGTGAATTTTACACTGGCAGCAAATCCCCAGATACCATCTTGATGAGAGTCTAGGATGGAAAAATTCCCCGCATGAAAATGCCTCACGTGGGCCCAACTGTGAAATGTTAAACTGTCTTCTCACCTGAAAACATCATGCAACAATGTTTAGCATTTTATGCTTCCGATGGCATGTAATATGCAGAAGTAATGCCCTCCCCCACTGCAAGTCAAAACCAAAAAGTGTTCAGTGGGAAAAATTAAATAAGTACATAAAAACCAGCAGTAGAATAAAGCCGCAAAATTGAAGCATTGGCAGAGGAAAAGGAAAAAACTGCGGCAGAGACAAGCTTTGAGGTCGTGTGATCTACGAAAATTTATAGAAATGTTACCTTAAAAAAAAATCCCAAGGTACTTAACTTGCCAACCACTGGAATGAAGTCAAAATTCCCACCCAGGGTGTTACTTTTAATTATCATTCTCTTTATGTTGTTTCCTAAAATAATAACAGGCATTCTAGAGATGATTTACCAAGATGGCTTAATTAGGTGTCAGATGAGTACCTGTGCCCACGAGCCCCATTACCGCTGGTTTCCTTATGCAAATTTGACTGACTGTTCTGAACCTGACTAAAGAAACAGACATAATTGGAGCAGCTGGGCTGGAAGCATAGCTGGGCCGTCCCCATAGAGACCAGACTCCTCCTCGTGCCCCAGCATTCCTCACCTCCCCCTGCCCCTTTTATTTTTGAGGTGAAAGTACAGCACACTTGAGCCTAGGTCTCCCTTAGATGGTCTCCACATCACTGCCTTTCACCTTTAAAGTGCACACAAGTCACCTGGGGGACTTGTTGATAGGCAGATTCTGACTTGGTGTGGGGTGGAGCCTGTTTCTAACAGGCACCGACCGGGTGATGCCTGTGCTGATGGTCCTGGTCCGTGCTTTGAGCAGCTGTTGAAAAGGCTCTAAAGAGCTCTGTGTAACCTCTAGTAACTTTTGTTGCTTTCCCCCCACTTTTGACACCTATTTCTGCCCATTTGCTCCTCTCCCCAACAACCCTGGGTCCTCCTGCTGCCCCTTAGCTACCTTTATTCCCCTTTCCGCTCCAACACTTCACGCTCTGACTCAGCCTCTCTTATCAAAAGCCATTCTTTACAGCTCATTCTGCAAAGAGCTGCTCTCAGCCAATGGCTTCCTTAGGTAAGACAAGCTGAAATTTTTATTTAAAAAAGAGAGAGAATTAACCAAATATCACAGTGTGCTCCCGAAGGGAGCAACTTGCTTCACCGTGTTTGTCCCATGGGCCATTGGACCTATAGTCCTGGAATGTCACAGTTGGAAAGGACCTTATCTTTTCCAACCACCACCCACCAGTTGAGTATTTGAATCTCAGAACCATGGGCTTTGCTGACACTCAGGTGCCTTCTGGCCAGGATGCTCACTGCCCATCCTGGGCCAGCACGTAGGAAAGGCCTTTCTGATATCGAGCTGAAATCCGTCTACCTAGAGCCGACCCCCACTTGGCTTAGTTCTGGGCCTCGGGTCCCTAAAGAGCAGGCTTATGACCTTAGAAGGCAGCTGTCATGTCGCCCCCAAGTCATTTCTTCTTGAGGCAGAACATCCTCGGGTCATCCTGTGATGCCTGTGCTGCAGACAGTAACCCAGAGCTGCCAACACCTCATTACAGTCTTTCTGTGACTTCCATCGAACTTACTGCCAACCACATCCTTAAAGTCATTTTCATACAACCTGTGGCTCAGCTACATCTCTCCCTAGTAGGTAATAATTGTAGTAACTAGACTTAACATTTCTGAGAGTAAATGTAACGTGACGGTTAAGAACAAAGGCTCTGGAACCAGACCGTCTGTGTGTGAAGCACTGTACGAAGAACCATCACATCGCTGTGCTGGGTACTTACCCTGTATCAACTGTCCTTAATCTTCATGGCAACTTAATGAGGGAGGGGCTATAGTGTCCCAATTTCACAAGTAAAGAAATAGAACCTCAGAAGATTGTTTTGTACCTGGGGTTAGGGTTACAATCGAAACCTAGCTGGTGTCCTTTGGTTTGGGGTTTTGTTTTTTTTTTTTCAGACACAGGTGCAGGACCCTATCTGTTCCTGTTATCCATAAATTTCATCTTGTAACCAGTGCTTTACCCCCTGCTTTATACTTTCTTTTGAATTCCTGATTCTGTTATCCCAAGCGTATCTGCCTCCCAGCTTCATGCTGTCATAGTCTGAGGAGAATACCTTCTGTATCTTCATCTAGATTAGCCACAGATCAGAGGCCATTTGATAACTCCCTACAGAGCCTGCTCACTGAAGCCCAGATGCTTCATCTCCCCAAGCTCCGTGAGCCACCAGCCTTGTGACCCAGTCTGAGAAGCCTAGGGGGTGGCCAGGAATGGTTTGTATTTGAATACGTCTGTGTTTGGTTTGGGGGGAGCAGGCTTCCTCCTTCCTTTTCCGTCTCCATTCCAGAATTCTTCCCAGGACAGAGAACTGCTCCTAAATTCGTAGCGTGTGAAGTTGTTCTTGTGGGCAGCGCCAGACGCAAGGAGCAAATAGGACTCTGGGTCTGCAGCGCACACATTCCCAGAGAGGATACACGACCACATCCTGCACGTTAGTTAGTGAGAGCGGGGAGGCCGGCCCCGCCTTTCCAGGCTGCCTGCCCTCCAGCTCCACTAGTACAAACACACAACTTCCGTGTCCAGACTAAACTAGAGGAGGCTGAGCAAGTGTGATGGGACCACCGTTTCTGTGTAGGAGGGCTTGGGGCGGCAGTCTCAGTATAAGGGTGTCCGGGGTATGCCTCGAAACTTAGATGGTGGTATGTTGGTTTGGGATGATTTGTGAGAAGTGGCAGCACTGATGGAGATCAGAGGGGCTAAATTTCCCACATAAAGCCATTTCTTGACACTGCCACTGTGTCAACTGACCAGAAAGGCTGGACTGATTTCTCCCCTCTCTCCCTTACTGGTTCCGTTCTCTGACCCTAGGCCATTAACATAATTTGGCTATCTATGTTCAACTACTGTCTTTTTCATGGTGTCAGGATATCAGCTGACCTGTCCCTGCTGCTCTTCTTGGCTTCCTGTGAACCGTCACTGTGGGAGCCTTGTGACTCTCGGGGAAGAGTGGAGGCCAGGGGTCTCCAATGAGCCTCCATTGTCGCTGGAGTCTGCTCGAGCTGCTCTGAAGCAGCGTATGGGAAAATTCTTCTGCCCCAACGTGTTCCCCTTTTGAAATCATCAAGCAAACCCCGAACACTGGCAGAAGGGCTGCCCCTCTCACACGAGAGCAGTTAACAGCCATTGGCAGACCGAGTCCAGTGGATCCAGGGGGATTTGGGAAGGAGGTCTTGGTTCTCATAGATCAACATCCGGCCCCAGCAATGCACTGCTCTTGGGCAGTGGGTCCCCCCGGGGTGCCATGAAAACTGATGGGGGCAGGCAAGCGAGTCCTGGCCAGAGAAGTGGAAAGCACCTCTGACCTTAGTGAAGTGAGTCCTTAGTATGACCTTGAATGGCTGTTTAAAAGGGCTGATTTTGACACATCATCATCAGGAAAACACAGTAGTTAAGGGCACGGACTCAAACCCTGACTGCTTAGGTTTAAATCCTCACCAGCTCTGTGATTTTGGACAACTTATTCTACCTCTGTGGGCCTCATGTGTAGAGTGGAGAGTGGAGACGGTAACTGGACCTACCTCATTAGTTGTGACGATTAAATGAGATAATACGTGTAAAGTGCTTAGAACACTTCCTGGCATTTAGTTAAGAGCTTTGTAAGTATTAACTATTATTATGACCATCATCATTATCATCATTACCACCATTTTTACTGAGTGTTTAATATGTACCAGACACTGAGCTAAGCATATACGTGCATTCGCTTATTGAACTACCCTTTGAAGTAGGTGTTATGCTTCAGTTAAGCCTCATTTGAAGAAACGGGCATTTGGAGAGGTCAGGTAACCTGCACAAAGTTAAACGGGTAAGTCACTGGCAGAGTCAAGATTTGGAGCCAGTCTCCCCAACTCCAATGTCTATGCTGTTATTGTCCTCAGCTATTGTCCATAATACAGCTGTATTACTAAGTATTTCTTATGTGCTGGGTAGGAGCACTTTGCATGCCTTATCTCACTTAATTTCCATAATCCTATGAGTAGACACTCTTGTTATCCCCGTTTTATAGATGAGGAGGTCAAGATTCAGAGAAGCTCAATGACCTCCACAATTTTTTACAGCAAAGAAAGTCAGGATTTAAATCCAGGCCTGCCTGACCCTAAAATCCATTCTAATGTCTATTGAGTTTAACTGCCCACCAGGTGAGCAGGATGCTCCTGAAGCTGATAACAGTAATTGGGGATGATGACTGCTGATATGTCCTGCAACCAGGGAACACAGTTTGCCTAATCAGCCGCATTTTCTGAGCTGTCATTGGGGCAATTTGCACTTTCTCTGATACTTCATTTTCCTGCGGTTTCTTTGAGCTGTTGAATTGCTCAGATTAAGACAAGCTTCTGTACCCTTTCACGTGTTAGTTTGTTGTCCATGCTGCAAGAATATGGAGAAATCATAAACCGTCCGGAAGAAGGCCCTGATGTGTTATGCAAAGCCTTTGCCACATTGCTATAGGAGGAAACTCCCAGTCCGCATTTCTTGCCCAGACACCTCAGGTTATGTGACTGCAACATTCCAAATGTGCATTTCAGTATCAGGTCATGAGAGGGCAGCTTGTTTTGTGACAAGTAGTGGTATAGGCAGAAAATACTTACCAGCCTATAGATCAGAGATTCCTAACCAGGCACGCATCACTGGACTTCAGAGGTTCTGGAAACATTGTGTGTGTGTGTGTGTGTGTGTGTGTGTGCATTTTCTTGGAGAGAGAGCCCATAACTTTTATAACATTCTCAAAGGAGTCCATGATTCAGAAAACACTTTAAAAACCATTGTTCTAGATTTAAAAATCACTAAGAGAGAAAGTTTCAAAAAATAAAAACAAAATTTAAAAAATCCTTTGTAATGAAAATGTCAATGCCCCCTGGAGGCAGGAATGCACTTTCCTTTAGTATTAATGACTTAAACTATAATGAATAATTGTTTTCTCTGTTCTCTGTATTTCTGGAGTGTTTGTGTGTGTGTGTGTGTGTGTGTGTGTGTGTATGTGTAACAGAGTGAGCACTAACTATGTGCCAGGTGCTGGTCTAGAGATACGACCTCCTTCATAGCATTCTCTCAATTAAACATCACAGTATCTGTATTAGGTAGATACCAATATTAGCTCCATTTTATAAGTGGGGAAATTGAATCTTACAGAGGCATAGAAACTTACCAAGGTCAGTTAGCAAGTCTGTCGAAATCCTAAGACATCTTACATAGATTTGTAATCAACATGTAGGACAAATCATAGAAAATAGTTTTCAAATAACATACTTAATATTTTAAAAAACATTTCTTTTTTAAAATAAATAAATAATTATTTTTTTTATGGCTGCATTGGGTCTTCATTGCTGTGCATGGGCTTCCTCTAGTTGCGGCAAGCGGGGGCTACTCTTCTCTTCATTGCGGTGCGCAGGCTTCTCATTGCGGGGGCCTCTCGTTGCGGAGCACGGGCTCTAGGCACGTGGGCTTCAGTGGTTAGTTGTGGCACTTGGGCTTTGTTGCTTCTGTGGCATGTGGGATCTTCCCAGACCAGGGCTCGAACCCGTGTCCCCTGCATTGGCAGGCGGATTCTTAACCACTGTGCCACCAGGGAAGTCCCAGAAACATTTCTTTTTTAAGGGAGAAAAAATTATTGGAGAAAATTTCTTCCCTCCACCAAACTTTTCTACAAAGTCTGTGCCAGATTTTCTTTTGCTTTCTTTTCTCTTTTCTCAAAATGATTTTTAATTGTAATTATAAACAGGAGTCACCGGTGCTGAGGACTGTCTGGAGGGACTCTGGTTTTCTTCCAATAACACTGTACTTGTGTTACTGGGTTGTGTGAAGATGAGCTAGAAAGGGGACCTGCCAGGAAAGAGGGGCTAAAAAATGAATAAACATGAAGATTCAGTGACTCTTGCAGCGACCATCTGTTCATCTTCTCAGAGAGTCAGGCCCTAGGGCCACCAGGTAGGGAAAAGAGCTATTTCAGATGATGCGAAATTAAAAGCATTGAATTAAAATTCACCCCGGGTGAATTTTCTCAGTCAGATACTGAGAAGAGTGTTCATGTCCAGATGATGTTACATAGAAAACCATGTCAGTAGTCAGTGTTTGATCAGGAGTTCATAAGGACTAATTTACCTTCTACTCTGTTTCTTAAGTCTTTTGCCCAAAAAATCAAGTCAGAGCTAGGAGCCCAGAGGACAAGTGTAATATAACTGTCTTGCCTTCACCCCAAATACGGACAACAAGAGTCCATTCCTGTGACAGGTTTAATGCCTTGTGACAGGGATCTGGAATGTTAGAGAATCTTGTTTCCAATAATCAGGTCTACATCATCTTCTTGCAAGAATGAGGCAGCTGTAGTTGCCAGAGTGATATTCACATGACCACTCTTGTCATTCACGGAGGACAGTAGTCCTACGCCTTGTCCAGTTAGCCAATCCTGACTTACCTTTCAAGGTTAGCCTCCTGTCACCACCTCTGGAAAACCTTTCCTGACCCTCCTGGCTGCATTAGGTAGGTGCTGCTGCTCCCTGCTCCATCGGAGCCCTTTGAATGCCATTCTCGTTGCATTTGTCATACTCTCCTGTAAGTTTTTATGTTTTTGTCTGTCTCTTTCATCAGATTCTAAGTTCCCTGGGGTCAGTTTAATGCCTGGTGCATAAAAGATACTCAAAAATGGGTGAACTAGCAAATTTATATTTGTTTTTCCCCCATCCAAAAGTAATTGCAAGGATTAGTGTTCTTAAGGTAGAATCATCTAAAGGGACTTCTGTCAAAATTTGTCACCTCCTGTCTTGTCAAATCAAGTGCCAAGAGGTGAAAACATCCCAAGGCAGTATACTGGTTATCTATGGCTATGTGATAAGTTACTCCCACTTTATTATCTCTTACTGCTTCTGTGGTCAGGAATTTAGACAGGGCATATCTTGTCTCTGTGTATGATGTCTAGGGCCTCTGTTGGAAGGTTAGAGCAGGTGCTGGAATCATCAGAAGGCTCATTCACCTGCATGTCTGGCAGTTGATGTTGGCTATTGGCTGGATGCTGTCAGCCAGAAAACCTCACGCATGGCCTTTCGATGTGACTTGAGCTTCCTTACAACATGGCGGCCGGAACCAAGAGCAAATGTCCTGAGGCAGAGAGGGCCAGGCCAAAGCCACTTTGTATTTATAACCTGGCCTCAGAAATCACATAGCATCACTTGTACCACATTCTATTGGTTGAGGCAGTTACAAAGGTCCATCCAGGCTTAAGGGAGGGAAAAAAGACTTCACCTCTCACTGAAGGAGTGTCACCATCACATTGTAAGTAGAGCCTGTGGGATGAATATATCCTGGTGTGGCCATCTTTGAAAAATGCGTCATGCCACAAGCAGTCATGGGGAAAAGGTCGAGCGCCTGTAAGACTCCTTCATGTGAGATAAGAGATATGAATCAAAGCAGATGGGTTTCATGAAGGCAGTGAGTTTTTCCTGTACTTCCGGAGGGCAGGTAATTATAACTCTGTCAGGAATGAGGAGCTAGAGGAAGATTTAAGGCCTTGTGACAGGCATCCGGAATGTTAGAGGCCTGTTTCCACTGCTCAGGTCTACATCATCTTCTTGCAAGAATGAGTCAGCTGTAGTTGCCAGGGTGACACTCATGTGAGCTCTCTTTGTTGAGGTCCTCTGTAGACTTGACCTTATTCCTGGCTCACTGACACTCCAACATTACTCTCATCACAATTCTACGTTATTTCATTATCCATATGGATGATACCCTGACCTTTTAGCTTCTTGACGTCCTCTCCCAATGATCTCGTCCTCCAAGGTTTCCAGCTACTCACTCCTATGATCTTTGAGTCATACCCTTGACTTTGTCACTACCTCTTATTGCAGCCTTTTATGATCACTGTTTAAGATGTCTGTTTCAGCTTCAATAATTCTTCAATGCCACAAGAACCTATAGTCACTTGATCCTACCACCCTTTCACTGTTCACCTCCTCCCCTACTAAGATCAAAAGTCCATCATTAGAATCACCCCTTTTCATATGCTCTCCCCTCCCTTGCCCTCTCCTTTTTCTTTGTATTCTCCTAACAAAGCCCAACCCTGACTAATCCTACCCCCCCAGACCCTCTACAGCTGCCACCATACAGCTACTGGTCTCACTCAAAATTCATGACAGTAACCTCAGGTGGGTCCTTAGTGGGACCTGCAGTCAGACTTTCCCTGAAATGGGGAAGCAGAAGTACTGCCTCAGGCCACTCCCCCAGAGCTGTAACCCCACACCTTTGGGTCAGAGCCCACCATCTGCCAGGCATTGCTGCTCAGACCTAAACGCACACCCAGCCAACCTTATTCAGGACAATAAGAAATCCTCATCTGAAAACGGCTTCTCTCTGCTGACACCACAGCTTTCTGGTGGCTTCAAAACCAGTCTGGTGATGTGACATCCTCTCTGAAGGCACCCTTTCCATTTCGGCTTCATTTTCTGTACACTCAGTGTTGCTGAGACAGCTATTTTGACATCTCCTTCTATTCTTAGCACCAAAGCACAAACTCACACATAAACCAAAATTGAAAGAACTGCACATTCATTCTCCAAAGTCTTAGAAAAATCAAGAGTACTTGAGGGCTGGGGGTGGGAGGGGCTGTACCCAAGTCACTCCAGGGTGAGGTGGAGAGTGCCTGAGTAGGGGCCTGGAGGCTGTGACACTATGCAGATGTGTCACCTTGGGCAAGTCCCTTTAGCCGTCTGGGTTCCAACCTCATCTGCAAAGCGGGGGTACTAGATGAGGTAATTCCTAAGGTCCTTTCTAGATCTTTCATTCTGACTTTGTCACAGGATGCTACAACATTCACAGTTGCCCTCTTTTTTTTCCCTCTACCTCATTCATTCATCAGGTTTTCAGTCAAGTAAAGGCTCTGTTTAATGCTCAGAGGGTCAAAAATCAGTAGGACACAATCCCAGCCCTCTAGGGGCTCATATTCCTTACAGATAGAAAGCTTGATATAACCTTATAGCTATGCCTTAATGGGATGAATGTCTTGGGGAAAGTATGTTCAAAGTGGGATGAACAAAGTAGAAAAGGGGATTAGTTCTAGCTGTGGAGGATACAGTCCCTCACAGAGGAAATAGCATTAGAGAATAAGCATTATTTATTTATTTATTTATTTTTGGCTGTGTTGGGTCTTCGTTGATATGCGCAGGCTTTCTCTAGTTGCAGCGAGCGGGGACTACTCTTTGTTGCGGTGCTCGGGCTTCTCATTGCAGTGGCTTCTCTTGTTGTGGAGCATGGGCTCTAGGCGTGCGGGCCTCAGCAGTTGTGGCACGTGGGCTCTAGAGCGCAGGCTCAGTAGTTGTGGCTCTCGGGCTCTAGAGCACAGGCTCAGTAGTTGTGGCACGCAGGCTTAGTTGCTCTGCAGCATGTGGTATCTTCCTGGACCAGGGATCGAACCCGTGCCCCTGCATTGGCAGGCAGATTCCCATCCACTGCACCACCAGGGAATCCCGAGAATAAGCATTCTTAAATGACCTGGTGGGCTTTGCCAGAGTGGGGTAGGGGAGCCCAGAAACGTCATTCCAGTTACAAGAAAGGGTCCAAAGACATAGTGAATCTGGGAGACAAATTCTAAGTTTCCCATTTGCCTGACCAGTAAGTGCATGAGGGAGTGTGTCAGGGCATGAGGCTGGAAAAGACAGATTGGAACCTTCTCTTTTTCTTCTCATTCAGCAAAAATCTCTTTTTACAATTTTCCCAAGTGTCTAAATTTTAAGTCAGGGCTTCTCTGCCGTTCTTGAAGTCTTACCCTCTCTAAGCTCTGCTTTGTGTTATATATATATTTCCTGAAATTTAGCCCTTTTATTTATGCCATCCTCCTGAAAATGTTCAAACATATCATTTATCAAATATTTCCATGTAATGTATGGGGCGGCAAATAATAGCAGCTTTGTTTTACAGAGAGAAAAGCTAGAGTAAACATTGATTGCTCGATATCATAGATTGCTCAGTATCAGGTTAATAGACATGAAATATGCCCTGGGTCCTTCCTTCATGAAAATTCCATGACTTTCTTATTTCTTTGAAGTCAAGAAAAGTAAGTAATTGATTGACTGATCCGGGCAATCACATTGGGACTATTTTAAGGGTTCAATTTTGAGTCAAATATGGCTTTAAGAAAGAACTAAATATTGTGAGCACCATTTAAAGTTAGGGAAGAAAGCATAACATAAATACCACTGGGAATATGGGTTAGTAAGATTAAAATCTTCCTGAGCCCATGTTAACAGCTGCTTCTTTTTCCCAGTCTAATTGTTTCCTAAGGAAACTCTGTTGTCTTTTTTAAAGTCAGTGTGGGATATAGTTGGTCACCCAGACTTCACAGGACAGTAGCGCCTCGGTGGGTCACTACCATCCAGGATTTGGCCTTCGAGATCCAAAAAGTTCAGCCCTCCTCCAGAACTGCTCGGGGTTTAGAGGACCGACTGGACTCAGACAAGGTGTATGTTTATAAAGCAAGCTCTTTACATTGTGTCTCTAGCGCCATCTACTGGGAAACAAAAGTGCCTTTATTAGAATTACATTAGAATGTGTCAGAAACCCAGAGAAAAGGGGAGGGAGAAGTTCAGAAGATTCTAAGAAACAGAGAATTAAGTATATTATATTGAAGTGACTTGTATATAGATGTAACCACTAAAACAAAAACACAAACTTTCTAAATTATCAGGAACATACACACAGACCATATTGTAAAAGATTTTTTTTAAAGTGACTAGAATTCATAAACACAGAAAGCATACCATAAAATATAATGACAAAGTAAGAACAATTAGAATATACGTTTCATCTTAATGCCATAAAACGCCCCTATTAAACAGTCTCTCAGATTAAATCACAAAGCAAAACCCAACAGGATGCTGTGTACAAACCAAGTGACTCAGAAAGGTTGAAAATACAAGAATTCAAAAGCAAACCGAGCAAGTGAAAGCCAAAGTAGCAGGGGGTCTCAATCTGAACATCAGAAAAGGCTGACTTCATGACAGAAAGCATTCTGTTTTCTAAAGGATGCAATTCACAATGGATGCAATTCACAACGGAAGTTCACCAAAAAATGACTATATCTAAGACCATGAAGAAAACCTCGGGCAGTTTCACAAAATACAACACAGCCAATATTGACCTAGAAATGTTTTAACTGTCTCTTAATAATTCTTGGATCAAAAAGGAAGTCAACCCCCAAAACTAAGGATATTTAGAAAATAAAAAATATAATTATTTATGTGGAAATATATAAATAATATATAGGAATATATAGTAAACAAATATTATATTACAGTTATCTATAATGGAAACTCCTACATGTGATATAGTTAAAGTAATACTCAGAAAATTTTAGCACTACTTATATTAATCAAAAATTGTGAAGTTAAATGAATTAGGCATCTAATGCAGATATTTGAAAAAGAATAATAAAATAAACCCAAGAGAACAAAAGAAAAATTAACAAAAATAAAAGAAATTATAATTTTGAAAAGAATCAGAAAAGGTAGTACTCATAAATCCAAGAGCTGCTTCATTGGAGGGAAAAAAAAACCCCAATAAAATAGATATAGCATTAGCTAATCTATTCAGTCCACAGAATTAGATATGAGCGAGCATAGGCAAATAACCACAGACAGATGAAACTGAAAGGATCATAAATTATTTCTTTCCTCAACTCTTTGCAAATAAACATGAGAGTAATATAGATGAAATGGATAATTTTCTAGGAAAATATATAAATTTGTAATTGTGACCTCAAACAGAAATTTTAAATAGATTATCATAGAAAAAATGAGAAAAGTATGAGTGCATAAGGAGTTGTCTAATGAAATACCTAGGAATAAATTTAGCAACAGCCTCCAAGATAAACTGAGTGAAAAGATCAAGGTGGAAACGGGCTGTGAGTTTGTGGATGTGCATGGACGTGCACTTAAATGCTTGGATATCCTTGTAGTATCTCTGGAAGGTGCATGAGAAACAAGTGACAATGGTTGCTTCTGTTGAAGGAAACTGCATCTGTAGGGAACAACGACGAGAGAAATTCTTTTCACTGTAGAGTACGACTTTGTAACTTTTACATTTGATATCTTTTAAATTGATTACATGTGTAAATATTACCTACTCAAGAATTCATTTTTGGAAAAGTAGAACCAAGACAAAGGAAATAGATGCTTTTAAAGGATGTTTCAAAAAGAATACCACTTAACCTTTCCTAAAGCTGACTCTGGTAAGAGAAGGATCCTCTTGGTTGAACAGTGGACACCAGACACTAGGATGGTCTTAGCCAGGCCTCCGTGTCTCCCTCAGGAGCTCTGGAACCCAGGCACCCTCGCGGCTCTGTGTGAACTCAAAGACCCCAGTCCTCACGTGCCAAAAAGACTACATTTCTGAGCAGAAGTTCTGAGTTAAGAAAAGGATACCCTCTTTTCACCCAAAGACAGGACATTCATGTTTCTTAGTATTTAGGAACTCAAAGAAGCAGAACCAAATGCTTTAAATGGCTAAAAGTCAGTTCTTTTTCCTATTTAATTTTTTAATGGTAAGGTACAAGTTCCTCATTTTTCTTAGCCTCCTAAGATTCCAGCCCCACTTTGCATGCTATATCTCTCCTCTAAAAATAGCAGGAACCAAGTTCCTAAAACATTATCCATCTGACCGCGTGAAAGGAAAAATAACTCTCACCCTGAAAGAGTATGTTAAACACCTAATGTCTGTACTTACCTTCAAAATATATGATTCAGTTCTGGGACAATACAAAAACTTTTAAATGTACTAAACTGTATCATTGTGTAAGGCTCTGAAACAGAGTCCCTTTCCTCTTTCCCCCTCAAGAAAGACTGGCCAGATTGCCTGGCCTGCTGCAGAGGAACCTGGGATTCTTTGTATTTGGGGAAGATCCTAGGACCAGGGGCTTCTCACTCCTAAGTGGGTCATACTTTTAGGGGGTGGGATGGGGTGCACCTCTGCTGTCATCTGTTCCTAGGGTTTTCTAGGTGAGCTGCTCAGAGCTTATACTGGCTTCACTCTGGCTTTTATATATATGTTTTTTATGTTGTATACAGTTGACCCTTGAACAGTGTGGAGATTGGGGCACTAACCCTCCATGCAGTCGAAAATCCACCTATAACTTTACAGTTGGCCCTCCAGATCTGCAGATTCAACCAATCAAGGACAGTGTAGGGACTTCCCTGGTGGTGCAGTGGTTAAGAATCCACCTGCCAATTCAGGGGACACGGGTTCGATCCCTGGTCCAGGAAGATCCCACATGCCGCAGAGCAACTAAGCCCGTGCACCACAACTACCGAGCCTGCACGTCTAGAGCCCGTGAGCCACAACAAGAGAAGCCACCGCAATGAGAAGCCCACGCACTGCAACGAAGAGTAGCTCCTGCTCTCCACACTAGACAAGCCCATTTGCAGCAATGCAGCCAAAAAAAATAAAATTAAGAATTTAAAAAAAAAAGGACAGTATAGTACTGTAGTATGTATTACTGAAAAAAATCCATGTATAAGTGGACCCATGCATTTCAAAACCATGTTGTTCAAGGGTCAACGGTATATGTATATTTATTTTATGTGTGTGTGTGTGTGTGCACACTTGTGTTTATTGAGCTTCCCTCTGAAATAACAAATTCTGCAGGAATGGGGTAGGGGGTGAAAGTCAGTGATTTAGTCCAGCTTATTTGTTGTACTGATGAAAAACCCCAGGCTCAGAGAAGTGATTTCATCTAACTTTACTTAATCTCTTTCCTCATCTGAGGCATTCTACCCTACAACTGCTATTACTACTGCTGCTGCTGCTACTATTACAGGACACACACACACACACACACACACACACACACACACACACACACACACACACTACCACCTTGTACTTAAGCTGTTTCCTCCACATCGATTATTCTTCAACCTTCTTCACCCATTCAACCTACCATGACCTCACCTCAAGTCTCAGCTCAACTAATAAACTTTTATCCATGAAATCTCCCCAGTCCGCCACATCTAAGCCAACCCAGTCATACCGCCTGTCTTCTTTCTTACAGCTGTGCCTCTGGGAGCACTCTTCACACTCTGTGGTTATGAGCGGCTTATGTGTCCTCTCCCTCCTTCAGACTGCAAGCGGCTTAAAAAGGCAGGTCATGTCTCATCTATGTATCAGCTCTGCCCAGCACAGTGCCTGGCATACAGTAGGTGTTTAATGTGTTGATCGATCAGAAGAGTGACTGTGAGTAGGCTCCTAGTCCATTGCTCTGGCTCTGTCATATTCCAGGAACATGCCTATGAGGAGGAATTCTTCCACACATTCCCTGGGCTTTCTTAACTGAGCTAAATTCAAAATATTTGTGTACGTTGTTTCAGATGGCTCAGCCTAGCATCTAGGGAAGAACAGATCTGAAAGTTGGGAAGAGAATGAAAGGTGATAAAGCAAAATGGCACAATATTCAGAAGAATGTAAAACCCATGTTATAGCCTTTTGGCAAACATGTCTAGAGGACTGTCTGTTGAGAAGTTTGCTCTCTCCCTTGGACCTCCAGAGAAATTACTCACAAGATAACGCTGATTCCTCTTTTAAACCCTCAAAGCCCTGATTTTTTTTTTTTTTTTTTTGGCTGCACCACGTGGCTTGCAGGATTTTAGTTCCCCAACCAGAGGTCAAAACCCGGGCCCTTGGCAATGAGAGTGTGGAGCCCTAACCACTGGACCACCAGGGAACTTCCTCAAAGCCCTGATTTCTTGTTCAGTGGTTTTAGTAGAGCAGAAGATGTGGCAAATTATTTTCACATATTTTATCAACTCTAAGATGCCATCAGTTGTAAAGTTCACCATTATTTTACATTCCATGAAGGAAAAAAACACCTCTGCCAGTTAAAGCATGACATGACATGATTTCAGAGATTTTAAAATATGAAAATGAGGGAATTCCCTGGCAGTCCAGTGGACTCTGCGCTTTCACATTCGGGGCCCAGGTTCGATCCTGTGGGGGGAACTAAGGTTCTGCAAGCCGAGTGGAATTACTATATATATATATATATATATATATATATATATATATGAGAAAATGAGTGTCTTAAATTGAGGAAATATGGTATATCAATATCACAGGTTGTTGTTTGATGATATCAAGTTGTGTGGGTCTCAGTCTTATCTGTTACATGAGCAGTTTGGACCAGATGAGCTCTGAGAACCCTTCTGGTCCCAACACCCTTGAGTTCTGTAACACCACGAAGGGATAGTCTTGAATGGGCATCATTTGTTGTGTAATAACCACCAAAATGGGGCTCCCATCCAGATTCCTTCTGTGCTTTGCCCTTTAAGAGTTGAGGGTCTTCACACTGCAGTGTCCTCCCTCAGGACTGGTCACCCACCCACATCACTGAGAAGAGGCTTCAGAATGTCCCCACCTTGATAAGAACAAATATACTTATTAGAGGTTGAGGAATCTGGCTTACACATAGGAAGGGGGTGGTGCTTGCCAACTATAACTCCTCCAAGAAGCACTCCTAGAGACACAAAGCTTTCATTCAAAGGATTGACTCTGGGCTTCCCTGGTGGCGCAGTGGTTAAGAATCCACTTGCCAATGCAGGTGACACGGGTTTGAGCCCTGGTCCGGGAAGATCCCACATGCTGCAGAGCAACAAAGCCCGTGTGCCACAACTACTGAGCCTATGCTCTAGAGCCCGTGAGCCACAACTACTGAGCCTGTGTGCCGCAACTACTGAAACCTGCGAGCCTAGAGCCTGTGCTCCACAACAAGAGAAGCCACTGCAATGAGAAGACTGCACATTGCAACGAAGAGTAGCCCCTGCTCGCCGCGACTAGAGAAAGCCCGCATACAGCAAGGAAGACCCAATGCAGCAATGTTTATTTATAAATAAATAAACAAAGGATTGACTCTAAAATTGGCTAATAGTAGAGTGGCCATACATTCTAGTTTCCCCCCAACTGTCCCGGTTAACTCATTTGTCCCAGTGTTGTTATTAACAGTTCCCTCTATGTTTCAAGTCTACAGACTGATCAGGGAAGTGATTGAGGAAGAGTGGCTACCAGTGTCACTTTGGCTAATAATGGCCCCAAATGGTTCGAAAATCACTAATCTCAGGGACACTGTTAGCATCTGGTTAGCCAGTACCAGGTATTAATGCTCAGTTATGAGCCCTGGGATATTTCAGCATTAAAGCAAGAAATGTTAACAAGGTGATTGACTCAATGGTTAGGACAACTATCACCCTTTATCCAACTTATTCCTTAACGGAAATTATGCGTTTCCTTGATTTTTGTACTTTTTTTACACTTGAATGATTCTGAGTGTTATAGCTACTGCATCTTGCAGTCAGTGACATTTTACAATTAAGGAGATCCAATAATTTATTATTCTTAGGATCTGGACTCCTACCTCCTTTACAACTTGAAATGAAGGCTGGGAGGCTAGAACCAGTGGGTCTTTAGGATATAAAGATTTTATTTAGGCATTTGTCATTCTTTTTTCTTCCTCTTCCCACCAGGAGAAGTTGCTCCAGTGCAGGGAACTGCATTTGACCTGAGGAAGCCAGTGGAGCTTGGAAAACACCTGCAGGAGTTCCACATGAATGGCTTTGACCACAATTTCTGTCTGAAGGGATCTAAAGAAAAGCGTTTTTGTGCACGGTAGGCACTTTTCATTTGCTGCCTGTACTTTTCATTTGCCTTTCATTTGCTGGGAAGAAAAGATACCAACTCCTATTTGAGGAGCTTTTCCTCTGCCATATTAATGCCATTTACTCTGCTACAGGGGACCAACTACCACATCCTATGTGCCTTTTCAAAGCTCCTATTCCATAGGTGAATACATTTCCCCCCTCCCCCTTCATACCGTTTTCCCTGTGCCCCTACCTGGCATCCTGTCTCTTTGCTTCCCCTCTCCCCATCTCTGCCTGTTCTCTAAGGCCCTTTTTTTTGTTAGAAGCCCCAACTCCTCCTGACTGAAGTCACCTCTGCTTTCCGTGAACTTCCAGAGCCCTTTGTCCTTTCTTGACTTTTGATGTATGATTTGCCTACTTCCATGGCAAGCTGGAGGTTGCATTTCCCTTATAGCACTCACCACCTCCAGCCTTGTCTGACAGGCATCTGTGTCCACACTCTCCTTCTCACTAAATTCCAAGTACCTCGTGCCATCTTATCTTTGTGAATCTCTACCTTTACCCTAACACCCTAATACCATGCTCGGCACTAGCAAATAATAAATGTTCGCAGAATGAACGGGTCTTAAATAAAGCAGAGAAAAGACTGCTTTTCTCCTCTGTCCCTCCTATTCACATTTCTCTTTCCACGGCCCCCACGTGAGGAGACCCTCCGACCTCCCCGCCACTATTCAAATCCTGGCCTTTCTCTTTCCAAACATGTTTCCCCGAACCTCTTGGTTGACTACACATTGTGGGGATGTCTTACCTCGGTAAGTCTGTAAGACCCAGCCTTTCTTTATCTATATATCCCTTTGACCCCAAGTATAGGACCAGGTAGGTACTCTCCCATCTGTAGAGGCCTGTTTTTTTTAAAAAAGGAAACAATTTGGCAGAAACCCAGAACAGATCTATTCTCGGGGGAAATAGCCCTGCCTGCTCTAGCCCCAAGGGTGGCAGGCAGTTTAATTTGGAGAAGCATCTATTCTCTTTCAGAAGACATAGCTGGTTGTCTTGCCAGACCAAGCAGAGAGCTCCACCTCTTTATGAGGAAGTATCCCAGCCTAACTACCTGTCTGCAACCTGGCCGCCCCCGACACACACAAACGTAGCTGACTGGGGTGAGTCCCTTTTGCCCTTCCCCAGAGAAGCCAGGCTCAGAGTGAGAAGTTGCTGTTGGGGATCCTCAAAACCACCTACTCATGCCTCACCTGAGAGGCTGCCAGAAGTTCCCTCCATGCTCTTCTTACCTTTGTCTCCTCCATATATGTTGTCCCTGCTCTGTGACTGGGTCTAATTCCTGTCTCAGAACTGCTTCTCAGCTTTTCCCTGTCTGCTCTTCCACCCTGGACCTATATATATGTGGTCTGGCTTTATCCCTAGGGTCCATCATGCTGGGAGCGGGCGGGTACTGGAAGTGTACACCACCCAGCCGGGGGTCCAGTTTTATACGGGCAACTTCCTGGATGGCACACTGAAGGGCAAGCACGGAGCACTCTATCCCAAACACTCCGGTTTCTGCCTTGAGACCCAGAACTGGCCTGATGCAGTCAATCAGGTAAGTCTACAAGCCAGCTTGTTAGAGCGGTGGTGTGTCCAAGGTCACACTGGATGACAGAGGTCATAACACTCAAGTCAGACCTGGTCTGTATGATTCAAAAGTCTGTGTGTGTTCTCTTCTCCTCTTCTCCAAGTCATGAATAACACAGGAAACTCTTAACCACATTACTAAAATGGCATTTACATGTTAAAAAAAATCTATTATTTTCTGCAACCACAGTGCTAAGATGATCCTCCAAATCTTTTCATTCTGTTTACTTCCCCATAACTTTCTTTTCTAGCTATTGCGTAGAGTAATGCTCCTCAAAGCTCCAGCCCATAATAAGATGCTTGCAGCTTGCACCAGAATGTAAATCAACCCTGCTTCCTTAAGAAAGTCTTGCTGTGATAAAGTGTGTTTAGGGATGTGATTTTCATTCTGGTTCAAGTTCTTTATCTCATTGCAAACCAATAATAAACAGTTCTTACACTGGCAACTGGTTCACAGAACTGGTCTAGAGACCAGTCCAGAAGCCATCCTGAATGGTTAAGGGTGCAACCTGGGCTGGCAAGGTGTAACCTGTATTGTTTTCCCCTTCACAGCCCCACTTCCCTCCTGTGTTGCTGAAGCCTGGTGAGGAGTATGACCACACCACTTGGTTCAAGTTTTCTGTGGCTTAAGGAAGTGTAAAGATATGACCTGCTCCAGGGCTAGGTTTGGGAGCCCCTTCAGCAGCCTGTCACCTATGCAGAGATGAAGATTTAGAGGCTTTAAAAGTGATCCTCTGAATTAAAATCATAGAAATGGTAGCTGTCATGATAGTCAGTCTGAATAGATTTCCTTCCCAAAGACTGGCTCCAGGCCATGTCTAATGATCAGCTCTATTCTCCGTGCAGTGAAGAGGACGCAGCCATCAATGTCATCTAAGCCTTGACCGTAGCCCAGAAGTGGTAACTGAGCTCCTTGTGTTGGCTCCGTCTCTCCATTCTGCCTCTTTCTTTTCTACTTTTCACCCTTTATTTCTTTGATCCTACTCTCATTCCTTTTCTTTTTCCTCCTTCTCTACCTCACACCACCTTGCACTGTGCAGCACTTTGGAGTTTTCAGAGGTCACTTAACTCATTCAACCTGCTGGCAGAGGGACCTCTCTGCCCCGATACAGCAACAGATGATGAAGTGAGCCAGCTGAGGCTTAGAGGGGATAAATGACCCACCTAGAGGCACAGAGCTAGGAAAAATTTTAGCCAGGACTCGAGGTCAGGTCATGTGAATTCAGGTCCCCTTCTTTGCCTCCACTCATCTTCCAGAGCATTCCGAGCATCACTGATGGGCAAAGGGGGATCTGACCCTTACTCTGTTAGAGCCATCCTTTCTTCCCAGATTCACTTTTATAAGAAGCTTTAGTCTGCCTCTGAGCCTTACAGATGGTGTGACTTAAAGTGCAAGATCAAAATGTCCAGAAAGAATCTGTAAATTTGATTCTCTGACTTTGCGGTTAACTGAGAAAGCCCAGCCCAGCCAAGGCATGGGAAGGAAGCCATTGGAGACAGGAGCTGTGTTAGTGTGAGGAGGGCCTTGACTGAGGATTGCACATTGCACTGAGAACAGATGTTGTGTTATGTAGATGAGCCTGGGCTTCCCTCCTTTCCTGAATAACTGAATCATCAGTGATGGGTTTGGGTTGGTGGGTTTTAAAGAAATGTATCTTATACTATTATACGCTAATAATCGGTTGAAATAAAATCAAAATCTGCATCTTCAGAAAACTCCCAGTTTCTTCACTTTAGATCTGTCAGGCATGGACCTTTGGGAAATGGACCAAATATAAATGGTGCTCTGGATTCTACCATACTCTCCAATACAGCCCCAGCATCTTCCTAGAGGAACACTACTTAAATGGCAGCCTATGGAAATTCCTATACTTCCCCTCTCTCTTAGCAACAAAAATAAACCAGTTTATTTTTTAATTCATTTCAGCATGGATTTTCTGAGCACCTATTGTGTACACGGTTCTCTCCTGGGTTTAAGGGGCTCAACAGGTAATGTCCAAGATGTAGTTATGTTCCTTAGAGATATCACAGTCTCTCTGGGGAAAACAAGACTAATAGTAACAACCAGATGATATAGAATTGCACCACGACAGAGCTGGGAGCCCTGAGCACTAACTTTGCTCCTGGCTTTTACTACATGGGCAAACAATCTAATTTCATTTGGCCTGTTTTCTCACCTGTAAAGCAAAGGGATCCGACTGTAATTATCTGGAAGGTGAGTATATGTCTGCAGGCTGGAACTAAATTAGCCACTAGTGCAATTCATGTGAGGTGGTGAAAACAAACATGGTACTCAATAGGGAAAACACCATATATAACTACAGAATTATTAAAGCCTTGTTGAAATGCAAATATCCACTCAAATGCAACCCCCTCCCCCAAGAGTAAGTCTCCAGGTCCCCAGGAGTCCATGCCTTCTTTGTAGAGTCCATACAACCCTCTACCCACAATCAGACTAGTGCTGTATTATTCTGAGTACTGATCTTTCACAGGTGAGCATATTATTGACTCCAGTTCAACGATCTATGGATTCCTGTTTGTTTCAAATTCATATGACACAAGTTCTTATTATTAACTGTGAGATTTTCATTTTTCCAGTTCCCACTCATTTTGCCTAACAAGGTAAGATGCGGTCCAGTGGTTAACACACACTTCCAGTGCAGTGGGTGCAGGTTCAGTCCCTGGTCGGGGAACTGAGATCCCACATGTGGGCAAAAAAAAAAAAAAAAGTAGAACTTGGAAAAAATACAGAACTACCAGCAGAAGAAAGGAGGGAAGCACAGCATATACCCTCTTCCCTAGCTAGTTCCCATTAGCAGTTATAACCATTTTAAACAACTGGATCACAAGTTTGCAATGGGCTTTTTGGATATTTTCGACAGGACTGCAGTCCTTTTCCAATTGAGGAATTTATCTTCCTTAAGTTCCAACTTCTCCAATTACTCAAATCATAATTAAACTCTCAGATGGTCTGGGTAGCACTGCCAGCTATAGCTGGCAGTGTAAGGAAGTCAGCAAATCCTCTCTTCAAATGTAGAAGGAAATTGACAAAACAGTTCCCAGTGCTCTGGGAACTGACCCAAAACATACAACCACCCAAGACACGTTTATGTTTGAAAAACTGCTGAACTTTGAGTAGGAACAGTGGAAGACTGTGGCATCCTTGCCTGGGGCTGCTCCCATTCCCTTTATTCCCCCAGCTCAGTCACTGTGGAGCTTCTGCCAGAGCAAAACAGAACAGAAGACCAGGAGATCGCTATGGTCGGAAGGCGGGGGAGGTTCTCATTTTGGAGCTGTAGGTGATATCATGCCCAGCTGCTTTGTCAATAAAAATAATCTTGGTGCTACGACAGCAGGGAGGGTTGATGGCTCTACTAGCCTGAGTTTGCAATTATGGTTGGAGCAAGCAGACTTCTGGGTGATCAGAGGCTACACACATACATAGCAGAGACCAGAGAGGGCCAAGCTATTCATACACTCCTAGCCAACCCTGAGGCCGCATGCATGTGCAGAGGAAGTTAAAAGGGACTTAGCAAAAAGCTAAAACAGACTTGAGAACAGCCTAAACACTGAATCAACTCCCTACCTTCACACAGATCCATCAGCAGACGGCAGAAATCTGGTTGAGGTGTCTGAGCACGACTATCAGTTGCTGACCATAAGCAAGCTATGCACAGGGCAACCCCTACAAAGCTGAGCTTAAAAATAAACACAGGGACTTCCCTGATGGTCCACTGGTTAAGACTCTGCACTTCCACTGCAGGGGGCATGGGTTCAATCCCTGGTCAGGGAACCAAGATCCCGCATGCTGCTTGGCACGGCTAAAAGAAAAACTCTGAGGAGTCCTATTGGACAGGGGTCCCCAACCCCTGGGCTGCACAGCAGGTGGGCGAGCCAGCAAAGCTTCATCTGCCGCTCCCCATTGCTTGCATTCCGGCCTGAACCATCACCCCCCAACCCCCACCCCAGGTCCATGGAAAAGTTGTCTTCCACAAAACTGGTCCCTGGTGCCAAAAATGTTGGGGACCACTGCTGTAGGAAATAAAACTTGTTTTTAAAGAAAAAGAAACTATTAAAAATAAACACAAGAATGTTTTCAGAAATAACAAAAAACACTGAAGAGATTACAAAACCAAGTGAAATTCTGAGGTTGAAATGTACAGTAACAAATGACAATTCCAACTAGAGAGGCTCAGAAGCAGATTAAAGATGGCAGAAAAAAAAAGTGAACTTGAAGACAGATCAATAGCAATTATTCAATCTGAAAAACAGAGGAAAAAAAGACTGAAGAAAATGGAAGAGAACCTCAGAGATCTGTGGCACAACAATAAGCACATCAACATATGTGTAATGGAGGTCCCAAAAGTAAAGGGACAGAAAAATATTTCAAACATTAATGGCAAAAACTCCCCAAATTTGATGAAAACCATTAATCTATACATCCAAGAAGTTCAATAACTCCAACAAGGATAAATACAAAGAGATCCCCACCTAGATACATCATATTTATTTATTTGGGCGGGGGGGGGCGCGTTGGGTCTTTGTTGCTGCATGTGGGCTTTCTCTAGTTGTGGTGAGCAGGGGCTACTCTTCGTTGTGGTGCACGGGCTTCTCATTGCAGTGGATTCTCTTGTTGCAGAGCATGGGCTCTAGGCACAAGGGCTTCAGTAGTTGTGGCGCGCAGGCTCAGTAGTTGTGGTGCACAGGCTTAGTTGCTCCGCAGCATGTGGGATCTTCCCGGACCAGGGATCGAACCCATGTCCCCTGCATTGGCAGCTGGATTCTTAACCACTGAACCACCAGGGAAGTCCCAGATACGTCACATTTAAACTGTTAAATGACAAAAAGCAAAAAGAAAATTTGAAAGCAAGAGAAAGAAGTCCTGTCACTACAGAAGACCACCAGTACAATTAACATCTGACTTCTCATCTGAAACAATGGAGTCCAGGAGGCAGTAGAATGACATAGTCAATGTGCTTAAAAACCAAGGATTCTGTATCACCCAAAACTACCCTTCAAATGCAAAAGTGAAATAAAAACATTCCCAGATCGGGACTTCCCTGGTGGTCCAGTGGTTGAGACTTCGCCTTCCAATGCAGGTGGTGCGGGTTTGATCCCTGGTTGGGGAGGCTAAGATCCCACGTGCCTCAGGGCCAAAAAACCAAAACATAAAACAGAAGCAATATTGTAACAAAGTCAATAAAGACTTAAAAAAAAATGGTCCACATCAAAAAAAATATTTAAAAAAAAGAAAAAAATTCCAGGATAAACAATTAGAAAACTCATTGCTAACAGAGCTGTCTTACAAGAAATACTAGAGGAAGTCTTCCATGCTGAAACGAAATTAAGACAATAACTTGAATCCATGGAAAGAAATGAAGAATATCAGAAACAGTAAATCTTCTCGTCTTTTCTTTAAAAGATATAAGGTTGTATAAGGCAATTAAACACTGTATCATTGAGTTTATAATATACAATATAGCACAGGGAAGGAAGTTCAAGAAAAGAAAATATACTGGAGCAAAATTTCTATATTTTACCAGAATATTTATCTGAAGTAGGGACTTCCCTGGTGGCGCAGTTGTTAAGAGTCCACCTGCCAATGCAGGGGACATGGGTTAGATCCCTGCTCCAGGAAGATCCCACATGCCGCAGAGCAACTAAGCCTGTGTGCCACAACTACTGAGCCTGTGCTCTAGAGCCCGAGAGCCACAACTACTGAGCCTGCGTGCTGCAACTACTGAAGCCCGCAAGCCCATGTTCCGCAACGAGAAGCCACCTCAATGAGAAGCCCGCACACTGCAACAAAGAGTAGCCCCTGCTTGCCACAACCAGAGAAAGCCACCGAGCAGCAACGAAGACCCAACGCAGCCAAAAAATAAATAAATAAATAATCTGAAGTAAATTATGATAAATTAAGAGCCAACCACTAAGGAAATAACTCAAAAATACAGTAAAAAAAAAAAAAAAGAATTTAAATAGTTCATTAAAAAAATGTTTAATACAAAAGAAAGCCATAAAAGGAGGAAGAGAAAAAGACAGGAGACATATAGAAAACAACAAAATGGCAATTATAAATCCAACCATATCAATATTCTATATGTAGATGGTCTAAACAAACCAAAAGGTGGTTTGTCAGACTGAATTAAAAAGCAAGATCAAGCAACTAACTATAGTTGATCCTTGAAGTACCCCACCACTATGACCACCAAGTCAAAAACCTACATATAACTACAGTCAGCCGTCTGCATCTGTGGTTCTGCATCTGTGGACCACATAGGTATGTAGAGTCTATTGAAAAAATATCCACGTGTAAGTGGACCATGTTGGTCAAACCCACGCTGTTCAAGGGTCAACTGTATAGGCACCAATAAGCTGAAAGTAAATGGAAGGAAAAAATATACCACACAAACATTAATCATAAAACAGGTAGAGTGGCTATATTAATATCAGAAAAAATACTTAAAAACAAGAAATAGGGGCTTCCCTGGTGGCGCAGTGGTTGAGAGTCCGCCTGCCGATGCAGGGGACACGGGTTCGTGCCCCGGTCTGGGAAGATCCCACATGCTGCGGAGCGGCTGGGCCCGTGAGCCATGGCCACTGAGCCTGCGCGTCCGGAGCCTGTGCTCTGCAACAGGAGAGGCCACAACAGTGAGAGGCCCGTGTACCGCAAAAAAAACCAAACAAAAAAAAACAAGAAATAGTACGAGAGATATTTTATAAGGATAAAAACATCAATATATCAGGAAGATATAACAACTATAAATGTATATAAATGTACGCATGCAATAGAGCCTTAGATGCTTTGAAGCAATTGTGACGAGAGGCCATGTCTGGAGTTGACTTAGTGTTGGATATAACCCAATAGTTCTGATAAATACTCCTTCAAATCTCTTGAACAGAATGCTAACTTTTTAAAAAATGAGTATTTCTTTGAGCACAGTGACCTCTACTGGTACTAATATAAACCCCTTTTTCATAGAAAGGTTCCATTCCCGCATAGGGTCATTTGGTTAGAGAAAGGATCAGAGAATCCTAGAGGATGTATTGTAGAATCCTCCTTTGAATCACATGTGAGTGCTGCTTTCTAATAGCAATAAGCTAGGCCAGTCTGTCTAATAACTAGTGAAGCTGGAGCAGGTTAGCACTAGTCTTTAAGCAGCAGTTTTCAATTTTGGTTGTATATTAGAATCACCAAGGGAGATATTTAGAATATTAATGCCCAAGCTTCACCCTCAGCAACTGATTTCATTAGAATATTTTTGAAGCTCCCTGGGTGATCCTAATTTGTAACCAGGCCTGAGAACCACTGCCCTAGTGTAAAAGCTTTCCTCATTATTGCCTCATAACATTCACCAGTATTTTAAGCACATTAGTGTGTTTAGCTAGAATTTGCTCTCTAGCTTCAGGAAGTACTTCCTCAAGAATGAGTCACAGAGAAACAATCTTCCCAGATCAAAAGTATGTCTTGGTAAGGCCCTGGCAACCCTACCAATAATCCTGGTACTCAAGATCTTCAGAGATAATTATTTTGAAGATTGTGAACAGTTAAAGAGAAACATGGGAATTCCCTGGTGGTCCAGTGGTTAGGACTCCAGGCTTTGACTGATGAGGGTGTGGGTTCAACCCCTGGTCGGGGAACTAAGATCCTGAGAGCCGTGCAGCGTGGCCAAAAGAAAAAAAGAGAGAGAAAAGAGAAATGTCTAAACCAGGTGTTGGCAAACATTTTCTTTAAAGGTCAAGAGAGTAAATATTTTAAGCTTTGTGGCACTTACAGTCTGCAGTTACTCAACTCAGCCACTGTAACACAAAAAGTCACAGGGTACCCGTTCTTAGGCAAAGGAATTCTTGTTATAGGGGCCCAGGAACTCTGGTGATAGTCCAACAATGTCAATGACCAAGATAAACAGACCCATCTACCTTTACCTCTGCCAGAGAGATTATTTCTTTACAGCCAGATTTTTTATCCTTGGCAGCGAAAGGATTCATTTCCTAGAATCCAGATTTCTTAGAGATATATTATAAACCGAGATAAAAACAGGGTCTTTGTATAGAATCACATCCAGCCATCTTCGAGCTTCAGTCACTAAGAACCCAGGGAATCTAAAGAGGTGAATAGGACATAACCTTAGGCATCTGACAGTCATTAAGAAATGGATGACTTGACCTTCCTTATGTAGGTTAGGCTGACTCACCTAGGCTCACCAGTTCTTGGGGTGTTAGTAAGTTTGTACCCTTTCTGCAGAGAACTTTCTGCACAGAAATTCCCCACACCCCTTCTGAGCAGAACTCTCAGCGTTAACCCAGATGAGGGGATAAAAACCTTGCACTAGATTTGCAGAGTAGAGCTGGGCATTGTAAATAGCAGCCTAAGGATCTAAATCCCCTGCAGGCAGATCAGACAGGAGTCAGTCTTACAGGTTGCTAAACTGAAAATATGGACTTTTAATTGAAATGGTGATTAATTATAAGGGTCTCACAGAAGAGAGGAGGTTCCAATTTTCTGTTTGGTTTAACAGATTAGAATTCATTCACTCATCCATGAATTCACTTTTCATTCATCAGATATTTAAGTGTTAATAAGCACTAGGCAATGAAGAAACAGAACAAGGCCCAGTACCTGCTGTCACAACTTGTCTTGTGGTAGAATAGCGACGGAAAAGTAAACAGGCAATTACAGTCTCCTACTATAAACAGTGTGTTGAGAGCAAGGAAACCTAAACCAGACTTGAACACACGGCAATTTAGAGTGGGAGGAAAACATGTATTTTACCGCAATTAAAACAAGCTATGCTGAGACACCATTTTTCAACACAAGACTGGTAAAAATCAACAAGGTTGACAGCCCACCATGTGGTTACACCATGTGTACCAATTGGGCAATGTCAGAGAGAAATAGGCACTCCTATCCATTTCCACCAGGGCAAATAGTACCTAGCAAAAATATAAATGCACTGGAGCCTTTGACCCAAAAATTCAACTTCTAGGAATTATCCTAGATACAGGGTCACATGTGCAATGTATTGTACAAGGTTATTTACTGCAGCATTATAATAGTAATTAGAAACCACCCTCATATCTATTTGTACGGAATTGATTCAATTCCTGTCACTCTGCTCAAACTCTCCAAGGAAAACAGCGAGTCCCTCCCAAAGGACACAAAGTCCTCCATGATCTATATCTTACATCCCCTCCCTTCCTATGCCATCTCTTCCCACTCTCCCCTCTGTTCACTTCCTACGGGCTTCCTTACCCTCCAACAGCTCAGACTACTTTAGGGCCTTTGCATGGACTGTGCCCTCAGAAGCTGGTGTAACTTTCTCTCTGGCCCCAATGTTGCTATCAGAGGCCTCCTTAGACCACCCTTTACACAACAGCAACCAATCCCCTACCCTTTCTGTTTCATCATTCTCCCTATCAGTTATTACCCACCTGATATTTGTTCATTTTGTCTCTCCAGAGCTCCAGCTCCATGAAGATAAAGACTTTGTTCACTTCTATATTCCAAAGCTAGTAGTACCTGGCACATTGAAGGGGCACAAAAGTTTAATGCATAAGTTATGCACAATCCAAGCAACTAAACAGTATGCAACTTAAAAAAAAAAGTGCCAGTTTTACTTATATGAAAGATCTCCAAGATATTAAATGAGAAAAACAAGGTGTATGTATTTTGTGTTAAAAGAAAAAGGAAAGTGGGAATTCCCTGGGCAGTCCAGTGGTTAGGACTCGGAGCTTTCACTGCTGGGGTCCAGGTTCAATCCCTGGTCAGGGAACTGATATCCCACAAACCACGTGGTGTGGCTAAAAAAAATTTTTTTTTAAATATTAAAAAAGAGAGAAAATATCTATGTGTACTCAGGCTATATAACTGACAACAATGGTTGCCTTTGGGGAGGTAAGTGGGCAGCTGAGAGTTAGGGGTTGGGAGCCTTCTCACTGTATACACATCGAGTATATTACCAAATCAAAAAATGGAAAATAGGTTGGGCCAGCAGCCTGTGGGAAAAGTAAAAAGCATTAGGTTTGAGAAGTGGCCTTGAGGGCTGTGCTCTAGAATTACCCTTCTATCTAGCATCTTTTCCCCATTAAGTCTGGAAAGAAAAGTTTATTAACTAAGACCAAGAGTTATTTTGTTCTTTTACTTCCTGACTTTTCCATAATGTGGTCTTATTTTAAGGGAGCAGTAAGGTGCTTTATTAAAAGTTAGGGCTTTGAAACCATTAAGTAGGAATCAAACTTTTCCTACCTTTTAGCTGGTTAATAGTACAGTATTGTTACCAATCTCCCTGAGCCCATTTCCTCTTGTATGAGATGGGGTTTTTAACAGTATTAATTTGTTGTGAGGATTAAGTGACAATATCCTTTGACATTTTTTACTAGAATGGTATCTGTAAACCTATTAAGTTGTGAAAAAAATTAACAGGCTTTGAAACCGCCTAAAGGTGCTTTTCTTCCCCATCTTTTAGATCTGGATACAACAGCTTTAATACTACCATACCTTAAACCTAGGCACCTTTGTCTCATTTATTCGGCTTGTCACCAGTTCTCACCACCCTCCGAACACTCCAATACCAGCCAGGCCCCGAGTATTTCTTGCTACTTTGACCTTCTTTGCCTTCGTGTCTTCCCAGCTATAAAATTATGCATACATCTTTTAGGCTATACTATACAGCACTCCCCTGCAAAGGTCTCCAAGCAATTGTTGCTCACTCAGAGCCAGATCTAATGAATTCTTTGCTCCTGTCCTTCACTGATAACTCATTGCCAACATGTCAGTTTCAGAGCTTTCAATTCCTACTTAAGCTTAATATATCCTGGAAATCACTGTGTTCCTTGAGACTTTGAGATAGGCTACACAAAGACAAAAACCACAATCCCACACTACCATTCATTTAACCCAAAGTCACAAATTGATGGTATTTCAAGACCCCCTCAAATTTTATTTTGTCCTCAGGAGAGGGGACATGGTAAAATGGTAGGACTACACTTTAACTTGATACTTAGCTTAATTCAAAGCCCAAAGGAGAACTACCAAAGTGAAGTCATGAGTTATGCTTTACCTACCTCTATACCTAGGAGAGAGAACCAAGGTAAGGTTCATTGCCCAAAGCACTCAATGTCTGACGTGTCCAATCAGCTACCAATCAATGCCAGGTTAATAATTTAGAAGCAATGAGTTTAGACCAGCACTTATCAAGTCAATCACAATCAATTTAGCAGTCCCAACCTCTAAACAAAAAAAAGGTGCACTAAACAAATGTATCATTTTAAGAGGTATACTAAACACGGGTACAGGACTTGCAGTCAAGGGTACAAAAGGTGTTGGTCTATACACCCAGTATTCTCTTTCCCATAAGGGTAAATAGAATTTTCTGTGCTTGTTTCTTAAAATAATTTTTTCCCTAACCCCTCCTCCATATCATTTTTACCCTTTCACACTAATCTCTAGGATGCTGCTAGTAATCCATCCCAAAGCTACAGGATGTTTCCTACTCTTGGCTCAGAACTCCCACTTCCAAAAATTGAATATCAGGACTGTTTATTCTCTGCAGATTTATTGTTGAGTAATCTTATCTTTATATAATACAGAACAATTAAAGCTGACCAAGTGCAACAAATAAGCCTGCTGATTACACACATAGCTTTGTACCAACCATATAACGCAGCCAGTTGTCAAAATTCCAAAAACAGAACATCCAAACTTCCAACATACTAATGATCATTCAGACCAGTAAATAAATTTGAGGCAGATCAGTATTCCCAAATTGTAAAGTTATCCAATAACTTTGTTTAAAAGCATAAGAAGCACGGGCAGACAGCTGTGCCACCAGCATGAAATTTTTTTTGCACCAAAAGCTTGACCAGAAAACTCAAAATTGTTACTGCCCTACGATACTTAAGATATTTAAAGTCCAAATAAAGAATCTACTGGCTCTAACATTCTGAAGTTTACCAGATGCTACCAAAAAATAACTACATGAGGTGTTGCTAAATATAGGTTCGATTTACAAAACTACTTTAGTCTTTTTTAACATTTCTGATTGACATCTTTAATTACTTTGCACCAGCCTGGCAAAATAAGATAAAGTATGTTGGTGTTCGTGAACTGAAAAACCTAACTTGGGAATTAACAGATCTCTGCTCAGAATAAGGCAATCCATTTGAAGAGACAGAGGAGAATATCTGGGCTGGAAAATTTTGCAAAGCTGGTTTACATGAAGATGTTTTGTCCCAAATTCAGACAATTCTTCAAACATGCAAAAATTTTGGCATAAAATTAATGTTTGAAAACAAAGAAACAAAAGAACATTGAGTATAACTTCCTAGAATGGAGAACTCGAATTTGACACCATCCTATCTAATAGGCTGAAAACCTCAATTAGTTACTATACTTAAATAGGCTTCAGAAAAATCAGTTTCTCCAGCATTAAGTCCAGCTACTCTTGCTCAGTTCCTGTTGCGCTCACTTTATAGCAAGTCAGTGGTCCCTATAGCCTGACAAAAGAGATCATTAGCCTGATAACATCTAATGACGCCAACTCCAATAGATTAATTTAGGGACTTGTCATGATGCATTCATGCTAAGGGGGACTCACTCGAGTTCTTACCATCTTACCCAAAACTCTAAGTGTAGAAAGGAATCTTCCAAGTGTATATATACTATTCAGTGATGTTCAAAACTTAAATAACACCATTAAACTTTGAATGTAGGTCTGTATGAATATGGTTAATATCAAGGTTGACTCCTGAAGGCTACCAAATTGAGGAGCATTAATACTGAACACAAATCAAAAATCTAATTAGAAACATTTTATTTTAAATGTGCCAAATAAAAACCCACATTTTCAGACCATAGGATGTTAATACATTCAACAAAAATTTATATTACCTTACTGCTGTGAATTTACAGAGTAATAGTCCAGATCCGTTTTGATTAGATGGTTGAATTACCCTTCCCTAAGTTACACTTTACAGACATCACAAATCCCTTATAATAATGTAAACAAAATAACTTTTCCCTAAAAGGTGAACTTGAGAACTTCAGTCCACTCTTTCAGGACTTGCACTTCTTCGCGGACTTCCTGATGGGGAACGACTAAAAAGAAAAACATTAGGTTTGGAACCAATTAGTGTCTACTGAAACTCTTCTTGCATATATGTCAAGGCAAAACTCAAGTTTCAATAAATTCAAAGGTGGCCAAAAGTAGTAAATTCCTACAGCAGAAGTCTAAAAAATTACGTAAGGCTTAATAGCTTCTTCAAGAATATTACAAAATTTAGTTAAAGAGAACAACTACTTGAATTTTGGGGATTTTTTTTTTTTTTGGATCACCTAAGAAACTCTGCATCTAGTATTTTAATATATAGCACCAATTCTCCAAAGAGCTCAAAGCCCGGAAAGCAGGCAGTAAGCAAACAATTCTGCAGAGGCCACACCTGACAGTTAAGATCTGGCAACAAATTATTTAGCTTACCTTCTTTTTGGAGATGGAGATCTGGACTTCGATCGGCTGTCAAAACAGGAGAAATTCTATTAATAAATTCTATTAAAGAGAAATTCTATTAAGAAAAAAATACTATCCAACCCCTTAAGTCACAATACCACGAAATGAACCCCCAAACTGTCTTGACCTTAAATTGTCCTGCAGTTAAACTGAAAATGAACCTACCAATTTCTCACTAACAAAAGCTAATCTTATAACACCTGTTCTTCATAAAATAAGCGAACTGCTTTATTTTATCACAAATAATCTTTTACACTCTACTCTAAGCACCATGAACTCAGAATGCTTCTCCATGCATCTATCAATTCTAACACAGGACTTACTATAACCCCAAATTCACCAACTTCTTTTTCACTGTAGCTTGACACACCCTTGTCCAGGAAGTCAGCCAGAAGAGGCCATGTATAAATGAAATACTAAAGTTTGGTTTATTAATAAGGTATTGTGTTCCTACTCAACACCTAAGCTTACAGCTAACACTTGAAATGTCAGCAATTCAAAAACACTTTGGATATTGGTGCCATGTAACTAGAAGAGCATCAATGAGATTTTTACCCTACCTGCTTCTTGGTCGTGAAAGAGACCTGGATCTTGATCTCGACCTGGATCGGGATCTTAATAAAAAACAGAAATACAATTATACCAATTAGTCCATAGGAGTAATTTCCTTCAGCAACTACTGAGTACCTTATTAGATAGGCTAGGAATAGTGGCTAAAACAGAGCAAGATGCCATATATCAGTCCAAGACTGGACAAGTAATTGCTTTCGGTAAGTTCTGTTATCAAATAAAGAACCACCTTTTCAATTATCTATCATGAGTTGGGTTGTCACAGTTCCTGTACAGAGGTATATTCTTAAACAGTGTAGAGTATCCAAAAGAAATATATGGTGTTCATTTGAAAAACTGGTATTTTATCTTAAAAGAATCAAAGCAACCCCCTGAACTGAAACCATTTCTTCAGGTGGTAAGCTAAGTGAAAAGCCACGATTGGGTAAGGCTTTGTTCTTGGATCACCAACAAACTGTCATGGTTCAAGGGCCATCCATTTGTCACACAAACCAAATCAGGCCGACATACACATCTTGAGGTCCTGCAACCAAGTTAAATGCATTTATCTATAGAGTCCAGAGATTTTTCAATTGGACCACAGGTTTTTGAATCCCTGAATTTATAAAGACTGTGCTATTACTGAATAGTAATAATTCCCAGTAGCATTCCCTACCACTGACACATGAGTAGCACTATCAACTCATTATCTAGAATTTTATCCATTTCCATCACCTTTTAAGGTCTTCTACAAAGGAAGTAAAAAATGCAGAGGTGCCTAATTTGATTTTTAACTTTTTAAATTTCAGTGTCTAACCCAAGTATCTGGTTAAACAGGCCATGTTCATCCATATGTATGTTACCCTAAACAAACTTTCCATGATCTCAAACTCACCCCCACCATTCCAAAGAGAAACTTTGTTTTAACTTGCTTCTAACTCTAAATAAATCTCCTCCTGGTTCTAAAGGGTTTCTTACCAGGTATCTGGCAACTATCATCTTCTAGTGCTATTATCATTTACCTATACAACAGATACAAGCTGACTCCAGAAAAGTTTCCAACATGTTTACCCAGAGTGTTCACTGGAATGATTTGAGGATTTGTGCTTTGGACCCTCCTCTATCACCTCTGTAACAGCCCTTAAAGTCTTTAGTTGGGCTTTTCTTCATCTGGACGTGTACACATTCAACGTTTTCCTGAAGCATTCCATGTCAATTAGGTCCTTAAGATACTCCACTGCTGTCATTAAGACGTGACAATCCAAATACAAATAAGGGGAAAAAAAGGTGCTACATACTGGAAATACCTCGATCCTTTTATAGAACCAGACCTAGATCGTCTGAGTGAAGCTGATCTTGATCTACGAAGAGACACAGATCTTGATCGCCGAGGAGATGCCGATCTTGACCTAAAAATTAAATCAAAGTTGTTTAAGTCCACTTCCAATTAAAGTTTTTTTTTTTTTATCTCTTGTTAAAACTTGAATTAAGCAACATCTCTCACCTCCTTCCCCTGCTCCTGCTGCGAGAGCGAGAGTATCGCCTACCTCTGGATCTTGAATGTGATCTAGACCGTGACCTATTTTTCAAGTCAGAAAAAAGCAAAATGTTAGATGGCAACTTCTTTTTAGAGTTCGTGTGCCTCTGCTGAAATCAAATCTCAAAACTATTTAAACTTAGTGTCTCATTTGGAAATAAACTCTGGGCCTATTAGTTGTCTTTTTTTTTTTTTAACTACCTAAAAAAAGATTTGTTAAAAGCTCAATTACATCTTAGAATTACATAATATAAAACACTGTAAGGTGTATTTAAAATAAACCTTGCAAGTTTGCAGGTCGACCCTCTTTGGCCCATGGTCTAGTAGATCTAGACGATCTAGAAGTATCTATAGCCGATCGCTGCATCTAGATGTTTTCTTCAATCTAACGACGATCAAACTGACAGCCAAATGAGCCAGGTGAGGCTTGATTGACGCAAGAAGATTTTTCTAGTTGGGAATGTGGTCAATCTGGTGTTCCTCTTTCTAAACCGGAGGGGGCCCCAATTGTAAGCCAAATTTACTGTTACGGCGATCACCGTCTCAAATTTTCTGCCCTTTAAAGAATAAGGTGAAGCTAGGTGTAGATGACTCGAGGGGATCTGGCCTCTTATGCTGATCACCTCAAGGTCTAGGAGGATCTTAATTGTCGGATTTGCAAGGCGCCTCAGCATGATATCATAAGGCTCGTGACATTCTGAATCAAGGCGACTGACTCAAACGAAGAAACCTGAAAGGTTTTGACCAGGTTGATTATTAATACATTAACATTTAATTAAACAAAAACTGTAAAATACACCTGTACAATTAACATTCAAGTTTATAGAAAAATACTAGTTTCTGCCTTGCTAATAAGAAAATTAACTTGATTAACCAGTACACCAACCACTCCTTTATTAAAATAAATACCTGCTTCTTCTTCGGCGGCTATAGCGATGACAATCATAAGCATAATGTCCCTTTTCGCCACACTCATAGCATCTATCATTGGGATCAAAGGGACGTCGGGCAGGTGGTCTATCAAAACGAGATCTCCGAGGCATGCCTGTTGATAGTTCAACTCTCACTCGGGAACCACAAATCACTCTATAAAAGAAAAACAACGAAATTCTAATGCTTAAAAACAAAACAAAACAAAACACGTGACTCCTATATTTAGAACTTTCCAACCACTCTTTGCCCTCACAAGCTTCAGCTATATACGTTTAGAAGCCTTTCAAACTCCACCTTTGTTCCCCAGTTCCTGTCTTCATAAAATGACTATTTAAAATCTCCTCCAGACAACAGAATCCAAGCTTAGCACAGGAATATTCTCACAAACACTTAAGTTTCATAACCGACATGTTACTTACTTCCCATCCAGGCCTCGCACTGCATCTTCTGCATCTCTAGGATCTTCAAATTCCACAAAGGCAAATCCCGGAGGATTTCTGGCAATCCACACAGTTCTTAAGGGACCATAATAACTGAAAGCCCTTTCTAATTCTCCTTTGCCAGCACCAGTTCCCAGGTTACCAACATACACCTTGGTTTCTGTTTAAAAACGCAAATAGAAAAAAAAATGTATGTTATGAAAAAACGGGCTTAAGTTTGAATTCTTTGCCTTAGAAGAGTCCATCCTTAAGACTGCAAAGCATGTTTAACGCTAAAGTCAAGGATTGACTTTGGCCTTAAAACCAACAGGTCCGTACATTTCTGAAAAGCTAAGCGTACGACAAAGTTCTTAACGTTCAAATGGGGGCGGTGGAGGGGAACCTCCAAAAAACACAAGCACAGCCGCGTGGTAGGACACTCCGAGGCATGGGGCGGGATCCGCCCCGGCCCCGCCCCCGCCCCCGCGGCCCGGCAGGCCCAGGCGCGCCAGGAGCGCGCGCGGGCCGGCGGCGGCAACGGCGTCGGCGGCGAGCTGGCCCCGGCGGAAGCCAGACCGGGAGAGCGGGGCTGCGCCGGCTCTCATCGTCCGCGGCAACCGCCCCAGGCGCAGGCTCGCCCACGACTCCAAGTCCCCCGCCCCAGAGTATAAATCGCGCTCGACAGAGCTCCAAGAGAAAAAGGCACCAGCCGCCAGACCTAAAGATGTTATGTCTCCATTCCCACTCAGCAGTCCGACCGACTAACGAGAACGCGCAGCTCGAAACTGCCACAGTTTTGTTCAGTCTTAAATTCACTCCTTTTACGGCTGCGACCACATCTGTCCGCCAAAGTGGCGGGAAAACGCCAAGAAAATGCGCCACCATGGTCGTCAATGTGCGCAAAATGGCAGCCGAGGGCGGGGGGGCGTGAGGTACGGGCGGGCGGCTCGAAGGGCAACAACAAAACAGGGATCGAGGGCTGGGCGGGGAGACGAAAATGCCCAAGAACAGATATCAACCCCGGCACAGACCTACCCCAGCCACCTCCTGTCCTCCTTCGATACCCCGCCCCTGCCGTCTCCGGCTTCGTATGGTGTACGCCGAAGCCGCCATTACGCACGCGGAATAACAGTCTCCCAGCCGCCGCGCCAACCTCACGGCTCTAAAGACTCACTACACCCACAGCAACGTCCCTCACTGGCCCCTACCCTCTTACCTCCTCCGTACCGCCCGTAACGCGACATGATGACTGGCCTGCGAGCTCGGCTCTTTCAGCTCGCAGCGCCCAGAGATCGATTACTACAAAGCCTACAACGCAGCAACAGTCGCCAACGGTCCCGGCGGCACTACGAGGAAAAGCCTGGGTTCGCGCTTATATATGCGGCGGCTGGGTTTCTTTGCGCATGCGTCATCTCGACGTTCTGCGCGGCACAAAGGAGGAAGGAAACAGCCGAGAAGCGGCGCGGAGGGAACTGAAAAGGCTAAGACGCGAATCACTGGCGGAGGGATACGTTCCCATGGCAACGCCAAGAGCTCGCCTGTAAGCCCGCCCCCTTCCCTTTCCCTGTGCCCTCCTTATTTTCCTCCTTTCTCCGTCCACGCTTTCGTTTTCCCCAATCTAGGAACCCTCAGCCCTGGTAATCTTACTGCAGGTGCACGAGACCGGGTTTATGAAAGGCTGTAAAATTTAACCGCTGATGTTGCAGCCGTCGCCGCCTTTCTGCTGGGGAACCTGGCCTAGACTGCTACTCATTGATCTTCGGGGCTCGTCAGAGGTAATCGGGAGTTTGGCCAGGGTGAGAACTCCATGAACCCCGCCGTTGTGAGTAGTGGTCTCTGCACCACAGGCCTCTAAAGGGGTGACGCCCTCAAGGGACCGCCCGCCCTGCACCGACCATCCAGCCACTTCAGAACCAGCCACCAGTGTTCAGCAACACGGCCCGAGTTCTTGGAGTCAGGAGGACAAAGGAATAGAGGGTGTTTTTTCCCACTGTTATATTGCCCTGAATCCTTAAATCTTTTTGGTAGTGGCAATTCTGAAATTATTTGCATTTGAAGCACAGAGTATTTGTGCTTCCTTTCTAGTGCTTTCTGCGTTGTATTGTAGTACCACATCTCATCCACTAATATTCAGATCCTGAGGACGAGGACTTTGTCTTCTCTGAGTAGCAGCCTTGCTGCTCAGCCACTCTGTATATTCAATAAATGAAAATCTTTTCTTTGTGAGAATCGCTTAAAAATCCAGCTTCAACTTTATACAATGTATTTGCCAGATACCAGCTGTATAAATACAGATTTAACTTCTTTTTTTACCATCCATTAAAAAAAAAGACATTACACTATAAATACTTGGAATACACGAGTTGGAAATATTCCACAAAACAAGGGGAAATTCTTAGGTATTTTTATTTTTTTCATCTGCTGTAACTTCACTTGGTAGGTATAGGTGTGGGATACAGAGTATAGGAGAAAGGGGGCTTAGTTAAATAAGCGTGTATTCAGGTAAAGTATGAATTCTCTCAGAGTAATGCTGCGAATTTATATTTTTTTCCATAATTTTTCGAATTATGGAAGAAATTGGTCTATTTCAAGAAAACCTCTAGTAAGAAAATAGAAGTTTATAGTCTGTTATATTTGTTCTCCCTTATTTATTTTTTGTTGTTATCTGCTTAACAGGGTTTTTCTTAAAAGGATTAAAGAATAAAGAACTTTTATATACTCCTTTATATATTCTTTATATAGAAAGTGCGTAGGTACAAAGTGTAGGTAACTTATTAAAAGGTAGTGCTGGGCTTCCCTGGTGGCGCAGTGGTTGAGAGTCCACCTGCCAATGCAGGGGACACGGGTTCGTGCCCCGGTCCAGGAAGATCCCACATGCCGCGGAGCCTGTGCGTCCGGAACCTGTGCTCTGCAACGGGAGAGGCCACAACAGTGAGAGGCCTGCGTACAGATAAAAAAAAAAAAAAAAGGTAGTGCTTATTATACTGCATACCTCCTCATAGGCCTCAATAAATATTTTTTGGCTCTGAATACAAAGTCTATTGTACAAAAGAGAATTTTTAAGCAAATAATAGTGTAAACAATAAGAAGAGCAATTGTCCAACTTACAACAAACTGATTTCAACACGTTAAGGGGAAAAGGGTAAACCTCGACTGGTTTGCCTGCCTCTGTACCTAAGTATTATTTCTCTCTCATTAAAGGAGGGCCAGTTCTAGGCTGGGCTTTACTAACCTTGTTGCCATGAAAAAATAATAGTACTATATACTACTTTCGTACAGTGTTATACTGAAAACCCTTTCTCTAAGAACATGTAACCAGTTCTTTTCACTAAATGTCAATCCAAGCAGGGAGATTTTTTTTGTACAGAGTTCCTGTATTCCTGCTGATTCTTCTGAAATCAGTTTCACATACATAATTTTCTGCCTCTAGAATTTTGGGTTAAATTAATGTCACATTTCCAGATTCAGTTTGAATGTGAAAGTTACTTAATTCAATTCAACAAATATCCTAATATTTCCTAATATCCATTGAATAATTCTTAAGTTTCTGTTGTTAAATATTGATAATATTATTAGTTTATGAAGAGAGGGGTAATTCTTTTGAAAGCTGCAGCTTTCAAATTTTATCTGCATTTCCTAGATTCACTATTTCCAGAGAAGCATTAAAGAAATACTCACGTTTTATCTTAATTTTTAGTTTCACTTTTAAGTCATTGTCTCCATTTTAGCTTGAATGTGAAAACTTTAAAACAAGAAAAACAAGTTTAGACCTTTTGCACATGTATTACTTTTTAGTATAAAAAACAGTCTTTATTAGAATAGTCTTTATTAGAATAGTATTACCAACAGTAGTTTTTTTTTTTTTGGTTCGTTTTTTTGCCTCAAGGCTTCCGGGATCTTAGTTCCCCAACCAGGGATTGAACCTAGGCCCTCAGCAGTGAAAGTGTGGCGTCCTAACCACTGGACTACCCGGGAATTCCCCCAACACTAGTCTTTTAATATGTATTTATGTATGTTCTGTGTATGTTTGTACTGTAGGTCAATCCAAACAGCTATGTTCAATCACAACTTCCTTTTCTTGTTTCAACATTTCATACTCTTCTATTCCCTCTAGAATACTTTTAAATTCTGGGAAGGAAAAATTATTAGAGGCATGTTTATAAGTCTTTCATATCGTGTAAAGAAATTAACTTCTCATTAGCCAAGTACTGGGCTGCAATCAGTACTGAAGTATATAGGAGGAAGAGGGGAGCAACAGCTAAAGAGCACCAGTGCTTTGACCAACTGCAAGGAGTAAACTAGGAAAAATTGCGATGCAAGAGTGATCCACTGATACAAATATTACCTAAATGGATGGTTTAGGCATGTAAAGCAATCCAGGAAGAGGGAGGCTTTCTGAGGAATGCCTGATTTTATTAAAAAGTGAGAAACCGTAATATTATCAAGTCCTAAAACAATCACTTGCGTTGTTCCTTCTCTAAAGGAAGAGTATTAATGAAAGGGACTTGGTCAGCTTGGTGTCTTAATTAGAGAGAGCTAGACTACCTTAGACTTTGAGTTTAGCACTTAGCACTATCTTGGAAGGAGCGAATCTATGTTATTGACCATCTCTCAGCTGTACTTAGAGACTTTGTTTGATGTTTTGCCTAGTTGCTCCACAGCATGTGGGATCTTCCCAGACCAGGGTTCAAACCCGTGTCCCCTGCATTGGCAGGCAAGTTTTCAACGACTGTGCCACCAGGGAAGCCCTCTTCTTTTTAAAATTTTCTTACTCTCTGACTTTTTCTCAATTTTTTGGGGGGGGTTGAGTCATGCTTTTTTCTTTACTAGAGATTCTAGATTCTTGAATTTGGGGAGCTAGATAGATCTGAAAAAATTGGGGGGATGGAGGGGACAAACTTTTTCTATCAAGAAAACACATGAGATTTAAAAAAAAAATATCCTCAGAATCCTTTCATTTAAAAAAAATTGGGGGGAGGAGCATTTTACCAGAAAAAAAAAAAAAAAAGAAAGACATAGTCACAGAATAAAGGATGGTTTTTCCCAAGAAAGAGTGGTTGGCAATAGTTTATATTTTTCTGAGATGGGAAAAATTTTCATTGAAGTTCAGACAGACTGACAGTCTTTGTAGCAGGATTTGGGAACACTGCACTCATCATGCTGCAATTCTAGGTCTTAGTCTCATTTGAAAAATGAGGTTGTTAGACTAGTGATCTAACAAAAGTCCTCCTATCTCTGAATTTCAAGCCATTTCTTTCATATGCAGTTTTAACTTAATTATCTATTTGAGAGTTACAGTGTATGTATCCATTTGTCATACGATTTGAAGTAGATTTTATTTGCTTAAAAAAATTTTTTTTAATTTGTTTTATTTTTTTGGGCGTGCTGCTTTCGGGATCTTAGCTCCCCGACCAGGGATCGAACCCAGGCCCCCAGCAATGGAAGGACTGAGTCCTAACCACTGGACCGCCAGAGAAGTCCCTATTTGTTTTTCTGGGTTTTTTTTAAGTATACCTAATCTCACAGATATTAGCCTCCAAGACTAAATTTTGTAATAAAAGTGACAATTTCCACATTGCTCCTGAACACATATCTCCCTATTCCACAGGAAAATACCGTTGCACAGAAACCTTAAGAACGTTTCAGCATGTGATTTTGGGATTCCTGGGGATTTACTTTTCATGAAGAAACTTGCTTTTTCTGAGTTTTTGTGTTATATGTGTCAGATTATTTTTCTCTGTGTGGACTGGGTCAAAGAAGAAAAGTGACAATTTCCCTTACTGAAGTCATCGAGTGAAGAGACAAAAACATTTTAGGAGTGGCCACTTAAGGCTGGTCACCACCACGTTCCGGAGTTTCTTCCCCAGCTTTGATGAAACTTCAATTTCGTCCATGCGCTGGATCATATCAAATTTTTAGCAAATGACAAAGATTAGTCAACCTACTGCTACTTACTCCTCCTACTACTAACATTTATTGAACACTCAGTGTGCTAGACACCGTGCAATGTTATATACTTGGTTTACCTCATCCAATCCTAACGACTCTCTGAAATAGGTACTATTATTAAACCCCATTTTGCAGATAAGGAAGCTGAAGTATCAGGAGATAAAAAACGTGGTTAAGGGGCTTCCCTAGTGGCGCAGTGGTTGAGAGTCCACCTGTCGATGCAGGGGACACGGGTTCGTGCCCCGGTCCGGGAAGATCCCACATGCCGCGGAGCGGCTGGGCCCGTGAGCCATGGCCGCTGAGCCTGCGCGTCTGGAGCCTGTGCTCCGCAACGGGAGAGGCCACAACAGTGAGAGGCCCGCGCACCGCGATGAAGAGTGGCCCCCGCTCGCCACAACTAGAGAAAGTCCTCGCACAGAAACGAAGACCCAACACAGCCAAAACTAATAAATAAATTTTTAAAAAAATATTTTTTAAAAAGAAAAAATGTCTAACCTTACCAAAAATGCAAATTAACACAACATGCTATTTTTGTCAGGAGTGCAGTGAAATTGGCACTTACACAGACTAATGGGAATGTGAAATAATACATTTGAGGGGGTCAATTTGGCAATGTTTTAAAATTATTAAATTGTACGTATATTTTGGCCTAGCAATCTTATTTCCTAGAATTCATTCTAGAATTAATCATAGATATGCATAAAGATTTATATGCAAAAATGTTGGTAGGATCTTATTTATAATGTCAAAAATTGGAAATAGCTTGAAAATCAAACATAAAGGGATTGGTTAAATGTTATGGCACATAAATTTGTTACATATGTTATGGCCATTAAAAACCACATTGTAGGGGCTTCCCTGATGGCACAGTGGTTGGGAGTCCGCTCTGCCAATGCAGGGGACAGGGGTTCGGGCCCTGGTCCGGGAGGATCCCACATGCCGCGGAGTAGCTAGGCCCGTGCGCCACAGCTGCTGGGCCTGCGCTCTGAGCCCGCGAGCCACAACTACTGGGGCCCGCGCGCCTAGAGCCTGTGCTCTGCAGCAGGAGAGGCCACCACAATGAGAAGCCTGCACCCAGCAGCGAGGAGTGGCCCCTGCTCACTGCAGCTAGAGAAGGCCCGCGTGCAGCAGCGAAGACCCAATGCAGCCAAAAATTAAATAAATGAATAAATAAATAAATTTTAAAAATTTACTTAAAAAAAACCCCACATTGTTTAAGACTGTAATGTCAGAAAAATGTTAATGGTATATAGTTAAGTAGGAAAGCAGATTTCAAAACAATGTGCATGTACAGAATAATTCTGGTTTTGTAAAAATAAATCATTAATGAAAGTAATTTAAGTTTTCTTATTTTATTTTTCTGTATTTTACAGTTTTCTATAATTTTTCTTTTTAAAGTGAGAGGCTTGGAGACAGACGAATTCCAAGTTTGAACTGAGAATCACTGTTTAGTAGTGTTAATTGGAACATGTTACTATACTTGTCATTGTAGGCTCAGGATTTCACAGAAGAAAATGGAGGTTTTAATGATGCTATCTGTGGGTGGGTGGTATTATGAATGTAGTTTACATGAGTTTTAGTTATTTAAAAATTTTTTTCTGTTATGACCTGTATTACTTATAATAAAAAATTAAATGTAATCTTAAATATAAATAAATAAATATAAATATCTTAAGTGGAAGTAGTAACGGGGGAATTAAACGGGATAGTTAATATGGGAAGAATCTAGCATTAATATGTATACTCCCAAACTGTTAACTGTGGTTGCCTCTGGGAAGTGGAATTTGGTTGAAGACAGAAAGGAGCCTTCGTCGTTTAACTGTACAGCGTAGTCTTCTGTATTGTTTGAAGATTTTGTGTTTTTTTAAGCAAATACAGTACTTTTGTAATAGTGCTTCAACATTATAATATGCGCTTCTCCCGCACTCTCTATACAGTTTACTCACCTTTATTTTCCTTCATAGCTCTTCTCACCTCTGACTCTTCATTTATTCTGTGAGAGTCTCTCACAGTGTGAGATCCACAAGGGCAGGGACTTTGTTTTACTCACTGATACATTCCTACTGTCTGGCGCTGTGCGTGGCCTATGGAGTACTAGTTTCTCAGTAATATTTGTAGCATTAATGAATTCTACTAAGAAACTATTTCACATGGTTGTTGATCGATTAATATTTACAAATTATTTTCCCAAGGTTATACAGCTATTTAGGTCCAAATCTGAACCTCTGATTCTCTCAGTCCATAGAGCTTTCTTTTGAGCCATACTGCCTCCCTAAAAGTAACTTGTTTTGGCTTTTTATCAACTCTGAGAGTTGCAGTGAAACATTTGTTTTATGTTATAAAAATGTGCCTGTGAAACCTGCAGATGTACTACCATTTTTCTGTAGGACACCGTTGGTATTTAAAGCAACAAGTCTACTTTATCCTAGAATTTTTAAAATTATTTTTTAATTGAAGTATAGTTGATGTACAATATTATATAAGGTACAGATTACAATATAGTGATTCACAATTTTTAAAGGTTAAAATTCACTTATAGTTAATGTAAAACTATATTGTATATTCCCCATGTTGTACAGTATATCCTTGTAGTTTATTTTATACCTCCCCCCTTTTCTCTCCCCACTGGTAACCACTAGTTCTCTGTGTCTGTGAATCTGCTTCTTTTTTGTTATGTTCACTAGTTTGTTGTTATTTTTTAGGTTCCACATAAAAGTGAGAGCATACAGTACTTGTCTTTCTCTGTCTGACTTATTTCACTTAGCATAATGCCCTCCAACTCCATCCATGTTGCTGCAAATGACAACATTTCATTCTTTTTTGGCTGAGTAGTATTCCATTGTGTGTGTGCGTGTGTGTGTGTGTGTGTTTGTGTGTATCACATCACATCTTCTTTATCCATTCATGTGTTGATGGACACTTAGGTTGCTTCCGTATCTTGGCAATTGTAAATCCTGCTGCTATGAATATTGGGGTACATGTGTCTTTTGAATTAGTGGTTTTGTTTTTTTCAAATATATAGCCAGGAGTGGAATTGCTGGGTCATATGGTAGTTCTGTTTTTAGTTTTTTGAGAAACTGCTATACTGTTTTCCATAGTGGCTGCACCAATTTACATTCGCACCAATGAAGTACCAGGCTTCCCTTTTCTCCTCATTCTTGCCAACATTTCTTATTTGTGTTCTTTTTGATGATGGCCATTCTGACATATGAGGTGATATCTCATTGTGATTTTGATTTGCATTTCCCCAATGACTAGCAATGTTGAGCATCTTTTCATGTGACTGCTGGCCATCTGCATTTCCTCTTTGGAAAAATGTCAATTCAGGTCTTCTGCCCATTTTTAAAATTGGGTTGTTTGGTTTTTTTGATGTTGAGTTGTATGAGCTGTTAATATATGTTGGATATTAACCCCTTATCAGTCATATCACTTGCAGATATTTTCTCCCATTCAGTAGGTTGTCTTTTAGTTTTATCAGTGGTTTCCTTTGCTGTGCAAAAGCTTTAAGTTTAATTAGGTCCCATTTGTTTATTTTTGCTTTTATTTCATTTACTCCAGGAGGTAGCTCCAAAAAAATACTGCTGCGATTTATGTCAAAGAGTGTTCTGCCTGTATTTTTCTTTTGTGTGTGTGTGTGTGTGTGTGTGTGTGTGTGTCATCACTTCTTGTTTTTTTTATTTTTTTTAATTTGGGTATAGTTGTTTTACAATATTGTGTTAGTTTTCACTGTACCGTGAAGTGAATCAGCCATATGTATACATGTATCCCCTCTTTTTTGGATTTCCTTCCCATTTAGGTCACCACAGAGCACTAAGTAGACCCTGTGCTATACAGCAGGTTCTCATTAGTTATCTATTTTATACATATTAGTGTATATATGTCAATCCCAATCTCCCAGTTCATCCCAGCCCCATTCCTCCCCTTGGTGTCCATACGTTTGTTCTCTATGTCTGTGTCTCTATTTCTGCCTTGCAAACAGGTTCATCTGTACCATTTTTCTAGATTTGCCTATGTTTTCCTCTAGCAGTTTTATGGTATCTGGTCTTACATTTAGGTCTTTAATCCACTTTGAGTTTATTTTTTGTATATGATGTTAGAGAATGTTCTAATTTCATACTTTTACATGTAGCTGTCCTGTTTTCCCAGCACCACTTATTGAAGAGACTACTTTTTCTCCATTGTATAGTCTTCCTCCTTTGTCATAGATTAATTGATAGTAAATGTATGGGATTATTTCTGGGTTCTCTATTCTTTTCCACTGATCTATATGTTTGTTTTTGTGCCAGTACCATACTGGGTTTTTTTGGGTTTTGTTTTTTTTTTGCTGCATTGGGTCTTTGTTGCTGCGTGCGGGCTTTCTCTAGTTGCAGCAAGCGGGGGCTACTCTTCGTTGTGGTGCGTGAGCTTCTCATTGCGGTGGCTTGTCTTGTTGCAGAACACAGGCTCTAGGCACATGGTCTTCAGTAGTTGTGGCACGTGGGCTCAGTAGTTGTGGCTCGTGGGGTCTAGACTGCAGGCTCAGTAGATGTGGCACATGGGCTTAGTTGCTCCACGGCATGTGGGATCTTCCCAGACCAGGGCTTGAACTCGTGTCCTGTGCATTGGCAGACAGATTCTCAACCACTGCACCACCAGGGAAGTCCCTGGTTTTTTTTTTTTTATTAATTAATTTAGTTAGTTTGTTATTTGGCTGTGTTGGGTCTTCATTGCTGCTTGTGGGCTTTCTCTAGTTGCAGTGAGCAGGGGCTACTCTTTGTTGTGGTGTGTGGGCCTCTCATTTTCGTGGCTTCTCTTGTTGCAGAGCATGGGCTCTAGGTGCGTGGGCTTCAATAGTCGTGGCTCGTGGGCTCCAGAGCGCAGGCTCAGTAGTTGTGGTGCACAGGTTTAGTTGCTCCGTGGCATGTGGAATCTTCCCAGACCAGGGCTCGAACCTGTGTCCCCTGCATTGGCAGGCGGATTCTTAACCACTGCGTCACCAGGGAAGTCCCAGTACCATACTGTTTTGATGACTGTATCTTTGTAATATAATCTGAAGTCAGGGAGTGTGATTCTTCCAGCTCTGTTCTTTTTTCTCAAGATTGTTTTGGCTGTTTGGGTCTTTTATGTTTCCATACAAATTTTAAAATTATTTGTTCCAGTTATGTGAAAAATGCCACTGGTATTTTGATAAGGATAGAATTGAATCTGTAGATTGCCTTGGGTAGTATGAACATTTTTAACAGTATTAATTCTTCCAATCCAAGAACATGGTATATCTTACCATCAGTTTGTGTCATCTTCAGTTTATTTCATCAGTGTCTTCTAGTTTTCTGAGTACAGGTCTTTTACCTCCTTAGGTAGGTTTATTCCTAGATATTTTATTCTTCTTGATGCAATGGTAAATGGGATTGTTTTCTTAATTTCTCTTTCTGATAGTTCATTGTTACTGTTTAGAAATGCAGCAGATTTCTGTATATTAATTTTGTATCCTGCAACTTTACTGAATTCATTGATGAGATTTAGTAGTTTTCTGGTGGCATCTTTAGGACTTTCTATGTATAGTATTATGTCATCTGCAAACAGTGACAGTTTGACTTCTTCCTTTCCAACTTGGATTCCTTTTATTTCTTTTTCTTCTCTGATTGCTGTGGCTAGGACTTCCAAAACTATGTTGAATAAAAGTGGCAAGAGTGGGAATCCTTGTCTTGTTCCTGATCTTAGAGGAAGTGCTTTCAGCTTTTCACCATTGAGTATGATGCTTGCTGTGGGTTTGTCATATATGGCCTTTATATGTTTACTATGCTGCCAGATATTTGGTAGTGGTTTTGTTTCTCTGGAGAACCCTGACTAATATGGTATATTATACCATAAACAATTTTCCAAGTCATTAATAATTCTACAACCTTATAATATTTGCATGGTATTCCATTGTATGGGTATCCTTTGTTGTAAGAAATTTAGATTGTTTTCATTTTTTTATATTATAAATAATGCTGAAGTGTATACAACTTGTATAAATTGCATATCCCTGATTATTTCTTTAGAATAATTCCATAAGTGAAATTACTGGATCAAACAGTATAAAAAAATATAAAAGCTTTAAAACATGTTGCCAAGTAGCTCTCCAAAAGGGTTATAGTCATTTATACACCCACCAAGTAACACACAAGGATATTTGGTTCTTTGCACCTTCATTAATATTGGATGTTATAAATTTTTTATCTGCCAAGTTTGATTTTTTAATGGATATTTTTTCCATTTGTATTTTGTTGATTTACAGTGAGACTGAACATTATGCTCACTGGCATTTTGTTTATGTCACTTGCTGATTTTTCTGTTGGAGTGTTTCTTCTATCTTACTGATTCATAGGAACTCTTACCTTATTAAGGACTTCAATTATTTGTGTTCACTGTTAAATTTTCCAGACTCTTATAGTTTTTTTCAGAAGCTTACCTTTTTAATTGATATGTAATTGACATATAACATTGTGTAAGTTTAAGATTTATAAGTTGATTTGATATATTTACATATTGCAGTGTGATTACCACTGTAGTGTTAGCTAACATGTCTGTCATGTCACATAATTATCATTCCTATTTTGTGGTGAGAACAATTAAGATCTAGTCTCTCAGACATCTTGAAGTTTATAATACAATATTGTTGACTCTAATCATTATGCTGTGCATTAGATCTCCAGAATTTATTTATCTACCAGTTGCAAGTTTATACTCTTAAACAACATTTCTCCAATTCCCCTACCGCCCATCCTCCTGTAACCACCATTCTAACCTCTGTTGCTACAAGTTTAGCTTTTTCTCTCTTTTTTTCAAATTTTTAAAATTGAAGTATAGTTGATTTACAATATTGTGTTAATTTCTGCTGTACAGCAGAGTGATTCAGTTATACATATATATAAATATATACATTCTTTTTTACATTATTTTCCATTATGGTTTATCTCAGGATATTCAATATAGTTCCCTGTGCTAAACAGTAGGACCTTGTTGTTTATCCATTCTATATGTAGTTGTATCTGCTAATCCCAAATTCCCAATCCATTCCTCCCCCACCCCACCTCCCCCTTGGCATCCACAAGTCTCTTCTCTATATCTGTGCAGACACTTACAGTTTTAACAGTTGATTGATTACTTCATCCTGAATTTATCTTAGTGTATGTGAATTGAAAACTGTTATAGCCATGTGATAAATATTCATTTAGGTTAATGACTAAGTGCCAGTCATTGTACTGTGTGATGAAGACATATATAAAAGATGCAGTCAGAAGACAGATACTTGAAAAAATATATATATCAAGTGCTATGATAGAGGTAAGCACAGGGCATCATAGGAACACACAGGATGTTCACTTATCTTAGACTGAAAGAAGAAATCAAGAGACCCTCACATCTTCTATATCTCTGCTCAAATTTCACCTTATCAGGGAGACCTTTCCTGGCTCCCCACCATATACTAGCAAGTACCTCACACCTCATCCGTCTCTAAATTCTTTATTCTGTCTTAACCTGTTTTATTCTTCTTCTAGCATATGTCAACAGCTGACATGCTATTTTTTTTTAACATCTTTATTGGGGTATAATTGCTTTACAATGGTGTGTTAGTTTCTGCTTTATAACAAAGTGAATCAGTTATACATATACATATGTTCCCATATCTCTTCCCTCTTGCATCTCCCTCCCTCCCACCCTCCCTGTCCCACCCCTCCAGGCGGTCACAAAGCACTGAGCTGATCTCCCTGTGCTATGCGGCTGCTTCCCATTCGCTATCTACCTTACGTTTGGTAGTGTATATATGTGCATGCCTCTCTCTCGCTTTGTCACAGCTCACCCTTCCCCCTCCCCATATCCTCAATTCCGTTCTCCAGTAGATCTGTGTCTTTATTCCTGTCTTACCCCAGGTTCTTCATGACATTTTTTTCCCTTAAATTCCATATATATGTGTTAGCATACGGTATTTGTCTTTCTATTTCTGACTTACTTCACTCTGTATCACAGACTCTAGGTCTATCCACCTCATTACAAATAGCTCAATTTCGTTTCTTTTTATGGCTGAGTAATATTCCATTGTATATATGTGCCACATCTTCTTTATCCATTCATCCGATGATGGGCACTTACGTTGTTTCCATCTCTGGGCTATTGTAAATAGAGCTGCAATGAACATTCTGGTACATGACTCTTATTGAATTCTGGTTTTCTCAGGTTATATGCCCAGTAGTGGGATTGCTGGGTCATATGGTATTTCTATTTGTAGTTTTTTAAGGAACCTCCATACTGTTCTCCATAGTGGCTGTACCAATTCACATTCCCACCAGCACTGCAGGAGTGTTCCTTTTTCTCCACACCTTCTCCAGCATTTATTGTTTCTAGATTTTTTGATGATGGCCATTCTCACTGGTGTGAGATGATATCTCATTGTAGTTTTGATTTGCATTTCTCTAATGATTAATGATGTTGAGCATTCTTTCATGTGTTTGTTGGTGGTCTGTATATCTTCTTTGGAGAAATGTCTATTTAGGTCTTCTGCCCATTTTTGGATTGGGTTGTTTGTTTTTTTGTTATTGAGCTGCATGAGCTGCTTGTATATTTTGGAAATTAATCCTTTGTCAGTTGCTTCATTTGCAAATATTTTCTCCCATTCTGAGGGTTGTCTTTTGGTCTTGTTTATGGTTTCCTTTGTTGTGCAAAAGCGTTGTAGTTTCATTAGGTCCCATTTGTTTATTTTTGTTTTTATTTCCATTTCTCTAGGAGGTGGGTCAAAAAGGATCTTGCTGTGATTTATGTCACAGAGTGTTCTGCCTATGTTTTCCTCTAAGAGTTTGATAGTTTCTGGCCTTACATTTAGGTCTTTAATCCATTTTGAGCTTATTTTTGTGTATGGTGTTAGGGAGTTATCTAATCTCATACTTTTACATGTACCTGTCCAGTTTCCCCAGCACCACTTATTGAAGAGGCTGTCCTTTCTCCACTGTACATTCCTGCCTCCTTTATCAAAGATAAGGTGACCATATGTGTGTGGGTTTATCTCTGGGCTTTCTATCCTGTTCCATTGATGTATTTTTCTGTTTTTGTGCCAGTACCACACTGTCTTGATTACTGTAGCTTTGTAGTATAGTCTGAAGTCAGGGAACCTGATTCCTCCAGCTCCGTTTTTCGTTCTCAAGATTGTTTTGGCTATTCGGGGTCTTTTGTGTTTCTATACAAATTGTGAAATTTTTCGTTCTAGTTCTGTGAAAAATGCCAGTGGTAGTTTGATAGGGATTGCATTGAATCTGTAGATTGCTTTGGGTAGTAGAGTCATTTTCACAATGTTGATTCTTCCAGTCCAAGAACATGGTATATCTCTCCATCTGTTTGTATCATCTTTAATTTCTTTCATCAGTGTCTTATAGTTTTCGGCATACAGGTCTTTTGTCTCCTTAGGTAGGTTTATTCCTAGATATTTTATTCTTTTTGTTGCAGTGGTAAATGGGAGTGTTTTCTTGATTTCACTTTCAGATTTTTCATCATTAGTGTACAGGAATGCCAGAGATTTCTGTGCATTAATTTTGTATCCTGCTACTTTACCAAATTCATTGATTAGCTCTAGTAGTTTTCTGGTAGCATCTTTAGGATTCTCTATGTATAGTATCATGTCATCTGCAAACAGTGACAGCTTTACTTCTTCTTTTCCGATTTGGATTCCTTTTATTTCCTTTTCTTCTCTGATTGCTGTGGATAAAACTTCCAAAACTATATTGAATAAGAGTGGTGAGAGTGAGCAACCTTGTCTTGTTCCTGATCTTAGTGAAATGCTTTCAGTCTTTCACCATTGAGGATGATGTTGGCTGTGGGTTTGTCATATATGGCCTTTATTATGTTGAGGAAGGTTCCCTCTATGCCTACTTTCTGCAGGGTTTTTATCATAAATGGGTGTTGAATTTTGTCAAAAGCTTTCTCTGCATCTGTTGAAATGATCATATGGTTTTTCTCCTTTAATTTGTTAATATGGTTTATCTCATTGATTGAATTGCATATATTGAAGAATCCTTGCATTCCTGGAATAAACCCCACTTGATCAAGCTGTATGCTCCTTTAAATGTGCTGTTAGATTGTGTTTGCTAGTATTTTGTTGAGGATTTTTGCATCTATGTTCATCAGTGTTATTGGCCTGTAGTTTTCTTTCTTTGTGACATCCTTGTCTGGTTTTGGTATCAAGGTGATGGTGGCCTCGTAGAATGAATTTGGGAGTGTTCCTCCCTCTGCTATATTTTGGAAGATTTTGAGAAGGATAGGTGTTAGCTCTTCTCTAAATGTTTGATAGAATTCTCCTGTGAAGCCATCTGGTCCTGGGCTTTTGTTTGTTGGAAGGTTTTTAATCACAGTTTCAATTTCAGTGCTTGTGATTGGTCTGTTCATATTTTCTATTTCTTCCTGATTCAGTCTTGGCAGGTTGTGCATTTCTAAGAATTTGTCCATTTCTTCCAGATTGTCCATTTTATTGGCATAGAGTTGCTTGTAGTAGTCTCTCATGATCTTTTGTATTTCTGCAGTGTCAGTTGTTACTTCTCCTTTTTCATTTCTAATTCTATTGATTTGAGTCTTCTCCCTTTTTTTCTTGATGAGTCTGGCTAATGGTTTATCTCTTTTGTTTATCTTCTCAAAGAACCCAGCTGACATGCTATTTATTCATTTATTTATTGCTTTTCTCCCCCATCACGATGTCCCTCCCTCATGTCTCTTCCCTAAGAAAATTAATTCCATGACAGCAGGGTGTTTGTTTTTGTTTTTTTAAAAATAAATTTATTTATTTTTGGCTGCGTCGCATCTTCGTTGCTGTGCGCAGGCTTTCTCTAGTTGCGTGAGCGGGGGCTACTCTTCGTTGCGGTGCACAGGCTTCTTATTGCTCTTGTTGCGGAGCATGGGCTGTAGGCGCACGGGCTTCTTAAGTGTGGCACGTGGGCTCAGTAGTTGTGGCTCGCGGGGTCTAGAGTGCAGGCTCAGTAGTTGTGCACAGGCTTAGCTTCTCCGTGGCATGTGGGATCTTCCTGGACCAGGACTTGAACCTGCATTGACAGGCAGATTCTTAACCACATCGCCACCAGGGAAGCCCAACAGCAGGGTCTTTGTTTTGTCCACTGCTGTACCCACAGCACCAAGAATAGTGCTTAGCCTGTGGAAAGAGCTCAGTTAAGTATGTACTGAATGAATGACTGGAAGGAAGACTCTTCTGTGTTAGTGGAAGAGATTTTTCTCATCTTATCCTCCCTTCAGCTGTGCTCTGTGCACCCCCAACTACCTCCTTTTTATTGAATTGTTCCTTTCTGTATCTTCAGCCTTTCCTTCTCTACCTTACTCGAGCGTCCTAGCTGTCTGATCTTCCTGGCTCAGCATTAGCCTTTCCTAATCACTAGAGTGATCCTTCCAAACACAGACAAGCAGATAGGAGTAAAGAAGACACTTCAGGGCTTCCCTGGTGGCGCAGTGGTTGAGAGTCCGCCTGCCGATGCAGGGGACACGGGTTCGTGCCCTGGTCCAGGAAGATCCCACATGCCGCGGAGCGGCTGGGCCCGTGAGCCATGGCCGCTGAATCTGCGCGTCCGGAGCCTGTGCTCTGCAGCGGGAGAGGCCACAGGAGTGAGAGGCCCGCGTACAGCAAAAAAAAAAAAAAAAAAAGAAGACACTTCAGATAGCGCATTTTAAGCAAAAGAATGATAGGAGTATGACTCTGCCTCTATCACCAAAAGTTTTGGGACTCCCAAACATAGCAGTCTGCATCCTAAATCCCATTTAAAAAATTCAGTAAGCACCTACTATATTCCAGGCTCTGGGGGGATGGGTATAGAATAATATATTGAGTATTTACTATATATGCCAGATATTATCCCGACTGCTTTTCAAGTATTAATTCACCTAATTCTCCCAACCACTTTTTGGTAGAAGTACTATTATTCCCTATTTGCAGATGAGAAAACAGAGGCCAAGCAAGTGGGAGAATCAGGATTCATACCTTAGCAGCCTAACTCACAGTCTTTGCATTTTACCATCTTCTAACCTTAGGGATAAGCCTTGTTAAAGAAGTATGCCCAGGGTGATTTGGAGGACAAGAGAGAGGCACCTCATTCAGCAAAGTAAAATTGCCAGAGTTTGGTCACCGATGGATACGGGAGGGGAAAAAAAAGAGTCTACGGTGAATGATGGCATCAACCATCCAGATAGGAAATACAAGAGAAGGAGGAGAAGGAGATGGTTTTGGGAGTCAGCAAATAACATCCCTTTTCCTTCCCTGGGTTCAGAACCAATGAGATACAGATGCAAGAGTGAGGCAGAAGGAAATCAAAACATGACCTTTTTGACTAAGCTGATAGTTATCGTGACTTCAGATGTGCTGCCACGCGGGCTAACTTATGCAGCCATCCCTTAATTAAACAAATTTACCCACCTGGTCCCACATGTAGCTGGAGAGCAGAAAACAAACTTCCTGTTTTTTGGTTTCAGACTTTGCACAGGCTGTTTCCAAAAGAAGGAATTCAGAAGGCATAGAAGGACACTTCCCTAGTTCCTTCTATCAACTCCCAGCCAGAAGTAGGCCCACCAGCCAGGAGTATTTCTCTAGCAGAAAAGTCTCCTTATGGGAACATTAAGAATAGGGAATAAGGGGGGTGAGGGAAATAGGGAGAGGTTGTTAAAAGAGTACAAACTTTCAGTTATAAGATGAATAAGGTCCGAGGCTCTAATGCGTAACATGGTGACTCTGGGAGTAGCAAACCTAGCAATTAAGTAGCAGAAAGGTAAGTTCACAGCTCTCTTTCAAGAAATTCCTAGAAAGGTGTGGGCACCCGAATCCATTTAGCAACCATTTATTAATGCCTACTTTGTTCAAGGGATTGTACTAGAACTGGGATATAATGCTGAATAAAATACAAATCATGCCTTGAAGCTCCCAGGCCAGTGGTGAAAGCAGGTGTATAAATAATTACAGTGCAGTGAGATAAATACTAATAAAGATATATACAGCATGCCATCAGAGAGATTGTGCTGACAGACTTAGGTAAGGTTTCAGAAAAAGTAAAATTTGAGCCGTCTTCGCTGGGGAATAGGGATTCTAGGGAATATAATTTGAAAGCATTAGGCCAGAGGAAAGGAAACTTTGTCCTTGGGTTAAGTATGGCCCTCATCTAGGTTTCTCCAGCCAACCTTAATCTAGCCACTACTGCAGTCCCCAAAATAATTTTACTCTTAATGGGCTTCAGAGCTTTTCCAGTCAGAGCTGAGCCTTTTAGTTAAATGTGTAATTAACTTAGCTTTTCAACGAATAGTGATTACAGTTGCTAATACTGAAACATAACTAAACCTTAAGGTGTAAAAACAAGCAATTTTATTAAAATAATATCTTCGAGGCTGTCCTCCCCCATTCATTTTTTCTCATATATAACTTATTTTCCCTCTGTTTTCTCTCTTCCCTCTGTGTAAAAACCTGCATCTCTTCTGCTTTTCTCTCTCTTTTCCTTTGAATGTTCTCCTCTGTTTTACTTTCCCCTCCTGTCTTTTAACATATAAAAATACAGAATTAAAGTACATTTTAAACTGTTTGTAATTATTGTTAAGCATTGTGAAATTTACTATTGAAGTATTTTGTCTGTGGTTTCTATTTTTTTTTTGCGGTTTCTATTTTTACAAATAGATTAATTGAACCTATTGTATTATTATGAATATATTAAGTAGCTTGCTAGTTGGAATTGGTTTTTCATTGTGCCCACCCTCACCCCACCTTCCTACCAAGATGCTATAGTAACGCTGTGATCAAAACTATTACATTTGAGTTCTTTTCCTAATTGCAGCAATGCGAGGAAATCTTTCTAGTTTACACAGCACTGTCCATGTCCAGAGTCCTATACAACTAACCGTAATATTTTATCAAGACCTAGTTTTCTACGAAAATATATACAAGCACAGCAGTGGTACTAAGAATAACATGGGGTGGATTTTTAATTCCCATCATCTCTAGTCTTTGATCTGGACAACTTACCCCTTCCTCTAGTCTTAACTAGAGACCTATGCAAATACATTCTTCTTTCCCACCAGGTTCTTGCCCCCAAGGTCTTCCTGTAGAGAATTCACTCTCTTTGTACAGCTGTCATAGTACAGTTCTACAACACAAATACACAAAAGAATGATCTATTGAAAATGGTAGTCTAGAGGGATGGTTAACAAAAGAGGTCTTCTGTTTACAAAGGATTTGCTTCCCAGTATTCTAAAAGAGCATGTTTTCTTTAGTACATTCCAGATGATTTGAACTTTTCAGAAATTCATCTAGTTAAATAAAATTGTCCTTTTCCCCCCTTTGTCCGACAGAGATGAGAATATCCTAATGCTACACCTCACAACTATTAGTTTGTTTGCCTCTGTTATAACAGCAACACTTCAGGCTGTGGAGGAAGTGACCCCAGTCTGGAGAGCAGGAGCTACCTTCATTGCAGCCACATCACTCCACTTCAGATATTTCTCATTTCTAAAGGGAGGAAATAAATATGTCACCTCCTCTGAATAAAAGAGAAAATAATGAGGATGGCCTTACATCATTTAGTAAGGGAGAAAATGATAAGGAGGACAAGTTCAAAGATGCCTATGAAAGTATCCCCGCAGCAACAACAATGGATCTAATATCTTCCCTGGAGGAATGCACAACTAGATTGTATTTACTTCTAAATAACAGATTCTCAGATGCCATACACCTCATTTATCCATGGTCGAAAAACAGCGTGTACCCTGCCCGAATTTATGGTATCCTTACGGTCATCAAGGCCTTCTTGACTTTTGATCCACAGGAGATAGAAATTGGGATGACTGCCACAAAGGAAGCTTTGAGAACCTGTAATAGTTACCGAAGAAAATCTAGGATGATGAGTTTTTCTCGTCTAGTGAATAAGCAGGGAATAAATGCTATCAAAGAAGAGGAATTGCATGCAGAAGTCTGCTATGCTGAGTGTTTGATCTTGACATCCACTGTAACGTTTATACAGGATGACAGTGTGCTTCGTTTTCTTAAAAGCGGGATCAACGTTGGGTTAAGTTGCCAAATATACAAAGACTGTCAGCGAGTATTAACACAGATACCTAATTACCAGAGTAAAACTTACAGACACCTGGTTGGAGGCATAAAATTTGGACTTGGAGTATTCAATTTGATATTATCACTTGTGCCACGAAAGACACTTAAACTACTCAATGTTGTTGATATTCCGGCAATAGAGAGGTAGGCTTGACTTTGCTTCATGACAGTGCATCTGAATCCCATACAAATAATATCTTAAGTGTTGTGACTCTATTCTTTTATTACAGTTATATCTCCGTAGCTTTTGGTGTTGAAAGAGCCACAGTTCTGCTGCAGAGAATCTCTCCCTAATCTACCTCCAGAAATTTCCAAACTGTGTCATACTTCAATTTTTTCATGCATGTTTTAGTATGTTGAAAGGATATTTTAAACCTGCCCAATTAACATTAGAGGAGTGCGTTTTTATTCAGAACGAATGGAAGCAGGTTCATCACCTCTGTTACTGGGAACTCATGTGGTACCACATTTTTCTGCTGGATTGGAAGCAGGCTTACCGCTCTGCTGAGCTACTGTTTCAACACAGCAGGTGGTCCAAGGCAATGTATTCGTTCGCTAAAGCTTCCCTACTGGCCGTGCTTCCTTCTGATTTTGTGAAATCGGTAAGTGAGGACATGAGCTCTCTCTTCTTAAACGTGGATAACCTGAGAATCAGAATTTTAGGAACTTCTGTGCCAATAGAAAAGTTTGTTGCTGAGAAGGGTCAGCGCTATGCGACCACTGCAGGCTGGTTTACAGCACAGCCCATTTTGGAACTCATGTATGCCTGGAGTGGTTTCCGAGTCATGAGCAAAAACCTAGAGCTTATTTCAACCTGGCTATCAATAATGGACAAAGGAGGAGAACTTTTACAAGAAAATCCAAGTAAAGAGTATGGCACAGATGACATAAATTTCTTAAATTTACTGAAAGGTCTGTGCCTGAAATACTTAGGCAAATATTCGATGGCCGAGCACTACTTTAATCATGTCATTCAAAAGGAGAAATTGTTAAAACAGGACCACTATTTGGTGCCGTATTCATACCATGAACTGGGAATTCTATACTATCTAAAAGGAGGTTATGCCAGTGCAATAAAAAACCCAGAAAACATAAAAAACTACAAAGACTATTCCGTGGAAGCCCGATTACAGTTTAGGGCTCACATAGCCCTTGAACAAATAGCTAAAGAAAAGTGATTTAGACACAAAATGTGGTTTTGTTTTTTAATGGGTGAAGTATCTACAGTCAGCAAGGTAATTAACAGGTAGAAAAATAATTTCTTTGTGGAAGAAATCCAAGAAGAGGCAGCTGCTAAGAATCTGACCAGTAACCAGGAAGAAATGAATTGGCCATTACTTTTCCCTCTTTCCTTCTGCATACCAATAAAATGGAATGTCTTAGACTGGCAAATGGAGGGATGCGCATTTCTGAAAAAGAGAAGGCAAATGAGGTACATTATAAAATGTACTGGCTCTCTTATATGTTATGAATTTATCGATTAAGTTAGACATCATTTTTAAAAACAAAAAATATTTTTGACGTCTCACTAGATAATGTATACAGCTCACAAATAAAATAGGGAAAGTAGCTATACTAGGAATCCCAGTGCCCTATGAATGTTTTTATTTAATCGTTAAAGAAAGAAGAAAGACTTTAAGATCTTACATTTCAAAACGATGTACTGAATAGCATAGACTCTGAATGGTTTTCCCTTGTACACAATGCTTTTCATTGGCTTTTTTTTTTTTTTTTTTTTTTTTTTTTTTTGCGGTACGCAGGCCTCTCACTGTTGTGGCCTCTCCAGTTGTGGAGCACAGGCTCTGGACGTGCAGGCTCAGCGGCCATGGCTCACGGGCCCAGCCGCTCCGCAGCATGTGGGATCTTCCCGGACCGGGGCACGAACCCATGTCCCCGCATCAGCAGGCGGACTCTCAACCACTGCGCCACCAGGGAAGCCCTTCATTGGCTTTTTATACCAGAGAAGATATCTTCCCCTGTGTGATCAGTGGTATATTTTACCCTTTTCCATTAGGAAGCTCAAATATGGGCCTATAATTTGCCACAGAATAGAGAAGAAAGAGGCCTCCCTTCCACACACACATAAACCTTTTGAAGATAATTGGAGGAGGACAAGAGAACAGATTCACTGGGTAGAAAAAAAGAAAAGATTAGGTTGTAGGCAGGAGAGTTTAGTTACCGCATAGCGCTCTCTTTAGTTGCCCTCCGTAAGGTGTAATTCCTCTTAAGATCAGCTCTTCCACATCATTGAACTGCTTGCATCTACCCTGTTGCCATTGTTCATGGGCTAAACTGAGAGCTAACAGCAGCTGTAGGAATGGGGCTTTGTATGGCTTCACCTGCTTTAGGGATAAAATCAGTCCCTAATTTCCAGACCATTAATTCTGGCTGTGTGTATCCTCCTTGCAGTCACGCTTGGAGGTAGAAGTTGCTGGGAGAGTTTGCTTTGCCAGAACACATGGGTGAAACACATTAACTTAATGCTTTGGGTGTCCAGACAACCAACTGGAGCACAATGAAGAGCTGGTATTTCGGAGTTAGAAACTCTTACTTTGGAAAAACGTGTTCTTCACTAACTAAAAATAGACTTTTAGGCTTTGGCCTGATTGCCTGGGTTTGTATCCTAGCTCTGTCACTAACTAGCTATGTGGCGTTGGACTTCTGTGCCTCAGTTTCCTTAGCTGTAAACTAAGGGTAATAAGAGTTCTGATCTCATGGCTTTTCTATGTTCATTAAGGTTGAGTTAATATGCATTTATTATTACTACTACTACTAATAAGGATGGTGATACATTGTAATCTTCAGTGCAGAGGATTTAAATTACTTTTTTGAAAAAAGCAAAGGTCCGTTTGTTACCTGCTTTGCCAATCTAAAACTTGACCTGTCAATTTGCTTATCCTGTTCTTAGTTTATCTTGGTCACTTATGAAATAAGTAACTCTCTGCTTAAATTATGGTTTTCTGTTTGTCCCAGCTTGTCCCCCAAAATAGCAAATTTATTAATTGGCTAAACAAATCTATGTTGACTGCCTACTATATGCGGTTATTGAACAGGGTACTGAGGATATAAAGATAAAGCATGGTCTCTCTCCTGAGGACTTTATTAGGGAGATAAATTAGAAAAGGATTTTGTTGGGGTGGAAACACTTGAAACAGTTGCTTAAACAGAGAGGAGTTTATTTGTCCCAAACAAAATAAATACAAAGGTAGGCAGTTCAGGTCTGCTGTGTCTCTTTCTCTTTCTTTTATTTTTCCGTGCGGCCTATAGGCCTTCTCATGCATCTCTCCTTGTGGTGGAAAGAGGCTACCTCACCTCCAGGCAGGCTGGAGGAGAAATGGTTAAAGGACCAAAAAGGCTTTCCCCTTCTTAGGAGACTTTGCCTTTTTATTTCAGAAGGGACAGCCTTCTTAGGGACGTCCATGTATATCTCACTGGCCAGAAGCATTCATATGGTCACTTCTCCCAGCAAGGGAAGCTGGAGATTAAGTTTTAGCTTTCAAGCCTCATTAGAAGGTTGTGGGAAAGGACTGTTAAATGAACCAACCTACAGTAACTGCCACAGCACACATGTGAATAACAATAAGCTACAAAATGGTATCAGAGGGGCACAGTTGAAAAGGGGGCAAGGCGACAATGCGATCAAGAAATCACCTGGAGAAGTCTGTATGGAGATCTAACAGGAAATCCTGCAACTGGCACTTCCTTGAAGTTGCTACCCACAGCCCAGGTTCTGGCCTTTTACTGGCCCAAGAGTTGACTAGACACATTGAGGCTGATTCTCACCAAACTCACCAGAGATTAAGGTATAATTTACTCCGCTAATTTATTCATTTGTAGTAGGGACTATTCCAGAGTTGAAAACTCAATTTCCTGTAGGAATCAGGCAGGTAATGTAAACCTATGAATCAGCCAAGTGTAAAACAATAAAAGTGGTGGAAACGAGTTGTGAAGAAGAGAGAGAAAACCTATTTAAAGGCTTTCAAACTGAAAGACAAAATTAAACACTGTGCAGATATTAAACGTATCTGCACTTCCTGATAAGACTTTTTGGCCCTGGTTTGTGAATTCTGGTCTATTCCTTTCTATTGACTAGAAAGTGTTCATGTTTCTTTTTTTTTTTTTTAACATCTTTATTGGAGTATAATTGCTTTACAATGGTGTGTTAGTTTCTGCTTTACAACAAAATGAATCAGTTATATATATACATATGTTCCCATATCTCTTCCCTCTTGCGTCTCCCTCCCTCCCACCCTCCCTATAGTGTTCATGTTTCTGTCTCGAGAACCATCTCTCCTGATAAACTGTGTACCTAGAAAACCAGTAGAGGAGTCACAAGGCAGTCTGGTGGGCATGGAATCTGAGTATAAGGAGGCAGATAGTTTCAGAAACATCTATTCCAGGCCAGGGTGAGACTTGATGAATCATCCATTCCCCACAATATGCATACGTCTCTGGAAAGCCCCTGCCTTCCAGATTCAGGGTCTCTAAGAAATACCTCCCAGCGTTTTGCTTGCTGACGTTCCTTCTTCTATGCCTTCTGCCAACCCTGGGTTACTCAGTCTACGTAGGATACAATATAACTGTTTCCATTTACTAAAATATAGTCCTGCTTCCAGAGGGTACAACAAACTCACTTAGTTTGGAATTTGGTCATTTCCACATTCTTAGTTACCCAGATAATAGATGGTCTCCTTGTGCAAATGTATCAGATCTAATCAGACCCATTTAATCTTGAGGGTTAGTTTATAAGAGCTTGGAGGAGGTACCTCACTGTTGCCTTCCTGTGTCATAAACACAGGTATAGGCCTATTGAAGCATTTTTAATTTAATGATAAAATTTTCTTATCTAATTTAGTAGATAACTATTCGGAGGCCTGAGATACTTGAAAAATAAAAAGGAAGAGGAAGTTATGAATGAATAAAAGAACAAAGAGAATTTCTGTTAAAGGCCTAGTGTCAAAGTTCTCAACATGTCCTTGCCCCCAAACAGTCACTAAATCCTTTGATTTCTCCTTTGAAATATTTGTTGAAGCTATTCTTTTTTTTCTCTCTTTTTCATTTCCACTGCTATCAACTTACGCTAGGACTTTATTATTTCCTGTCTGGACTACTGCAGTAGTTCTTAGGAACTCAGTACCGAACATCCTTTTTTGTTCCAAGGCAATTCCAGGGAAAAATTAAAATGGTTAACTCCACTTCTTTTTTCAAATAAAAATAAAATCTCGGGACTTCCCTGGTGGTCCAGTGGTTAAGACTCTGCACTTCCACTGCAGAGGGCGCGGGCTGGACCCCTGGTCGGAGAATGAAGATCCCACATGCTGTGTAGTGCAGCCAAAAAATAATAAAAATTTTAAAAAAATCTGTGTAAAACATGTACATCTTACCATTTAGATTGATTACTTGGTTAAATAAGAGGAACTCAATGGGAAAAAAAAGGCACTGATTTTTAGCCATAAAGTTATTATCTGGGCATATCTGAGATACAGCAGTACAGAAGCAGTTTTCTAAACTTTTATGCCTTACATTTGTTTAGTTCTTTAGAGTCCCCAGAGTCTGTTCAAATCGTTTTTATCCTAGGAAAAAATTCTATCTTCACCCTACTGCTGGGAAAACAGATCTGCCCTCTTTGTGGTAGACAGGGCTGGGTAGGGCTAGGCTGGGCTGGGCTAGTCAGATAATGAATCAATTTGGAGATGCTGCCTCCCAAAAACTGACTTTCCATTTGGAAACTGCTTCTGGAATTTTTTCCACCTAATACCACTGCTTTGTTTTAGTAGAAAGGCTACATTTTACATAAAGTTGTATGCTGTATATGCTCTATACCTCCCTATTTTCCCCACATCCAATTTCTCTGCATCCTTTTTAATACACCAATTTAACCATATCATTCCATTACGCACATATCTTCCATTGTCTTTGGTCTGTTTATTCACTCATAAAAATGAGTTAATATTTGAAAGTTCTTAGAATAGTGCATGGCACATATTAGGTGCTATATAACAATAAAATATAATTTTTATTAAGAAATAAAAATTCAATTCAAATTGAGCATCTTACTATATACCAAGCAATCTGCTAGAGGTGGTGTATATGGCAGTGAATAAAACAGACATGGCCCCTGCCCTGAGAGTTTACAGGGCTTTCCTAAGTGACTGTGTATGTCTCAGTCATGAAAATTTAGTGCTGAGAGGATCTTGGATCATCTAATTCCATGTTTTCATTTATGGATGAGGAAACTGAAATTTAAGAAGGCAAATGACTTTCAAAATCATACAGCTCAGTCAGTGGTGTGCAGGAGCCAGGACACTACAGGATTTAACCAAATTGAAACCAGTGTTGCTAAAACCCCCTGTCCACTGTTCTTCAATCCAACCCACACCGCCCTTGATCAGGTTCTGTGTCCCATAGACACAGAATTTTTTGTGGGTGTGTCTCATTGCCTATAAATCAAGTCCAAGGGGTACGTGTTTGTTGGGTTTTTTTGTTTTGTTTTGTTTTGGTTTTTTGCGGTATGCGGGCCCCTCACTGTTGTGGCCTCTCCCGTTGTAGAGCACAGGCTCCGGACACGCAGGCTCAGCGGCCATGGCTCACGGGCCCAGCTGCTCCGCGGCATGTGGGATCTTCCCGGACCGGGTCACGAACCCGTGTCCCCTGCATCGGCAGGCGGACTCTCAACCACTGCGCCACCAGGGAAGCCCAAGGGGTACGTGTTTAAAAAGCTTTTCTAAGAATGCCTTCCCCACCCCTTCACATTTACTACCACCTCCAGGTAGAATGCTAGCTTACTTGGTTACAAGTACAAGAAGACATTATCAACTCCCCAAAGGCAAAACATTCTTACAATTAGTTTATTAATTCCTAGTTCTCAACAGAAAGCGTAGCATGTATATGTACACAATATATGCTTGATGAATAAACAGAGATAAAGAATGGATATTTCTAATGGGTTCTATTTATTGAATGAATGAGAAAGCAAGAAAACTAAAAAAATCTTGGGCGAAAATGACCAGGGTTATTTTCTTCTGACCTTACCTTTCATGAAATATACTCAGTAAATTACCACTCCCACCCCCACTTCATTTTTTACCTACTTTTAAGACTCAACACTGTGAACTGAAATTTGTGATAGTTTAGCCAGGGCAGGGCAGGTTTATCTTTGCACTATGATAAAGTAAACAGCATAAGACTATTGACAATGTTTTTAACTTCTGATTTTCCTCAGGGAATTTAAGAAAAGTTTCTTTAGAATGTCTTTCTTACTAAACGAAATGTGCTCCAAAATCTAAAATAAGCAATTTTGGTCTTGGCAGAGGAAAGGGTTAAATGTGAAGGTTTGAGAGAGAGGTAGATCTTAGGAAGGAGATGGATGGAGTGGGTGGGGAAAGAGAGGGAGAAGAGTAGAGAATGTGAGAGAAGGGACATCAACTGGAGATGAGGGAGGCTCCAGGGGTACCAAGAGCAGGAGTTGACCAGGGAAAGGAAGTGCCGCACTCTCTGAACTCAGTGAGGACAGGCTGCAGGAGAGGGTCTTTCTGAGAACTTGTATAAGGTAATGCGCTGGACTCATTCTGTTAGAAGTCAGTGATTTGTATCAGTGGATACTGGGAATGAGACTTTAGTTTACTTAGGAGCCTAAAGGAAGAGGGGAGAGAAGGGAGGGAAATGGCCCTGTCTCACTCATTGCTTTACAGGGGGTAACTTTAAGCTTGAGGCTAGCTTTTACCTGTAGAAAACAAAGGCCAAAGTCTTTCATTCTGCAGTATAGATAGTAGGCTTAAAATGCAAATGACCAATTGTCACAAATTGGTTGTATCTCTTTTAGACTAATTTTTTTTTTTTTTTTTGCGGTACGCGGGCCTCTCACTGTTGTGGCCTCTCCCGTTGCGGAGCACAGGCTCCGGGCGCAGGCTCAGTGGCCATGGCTCATGGGCCCAGCCGCTCCGCGGCATGTGGGATCTTCCCGGACCGGGGCACGAACCCGCGTCCCCTGCATCGGCAGGCGGACTCTCAACCACTGTGCCACCAGGGAAGCCCTAGACTGAATTTTTATGAGTTCAAATATTTTACTTCACAGTACCATAACAATGATAACTGCTATTTATATTACCTCTTTGTAGATCTATAGAGGACTTTAACTGATAAATTAGATTTTGTAGATTAGATGTCAAAATCTAATCTATGAAAGCCACATTAATATCATAAGCCAATCATTCAATGAGTGAAGGTTTGGGGAAGGATTTTTGAAACGATGACATTAAGAAACAAAAACTTCAAGTATTATATGCAACTCAAATCCCAAGTAGCAAGGGTAAAGCGGATTAACTGTCGGTGTTTTCTGTTCCGTGGTTTGACAGTCCTCTAACTCAGTTTTTGTCAATTTCCCTTCGTGTTCACATTTGCAGGAATTCAATCAGCATTTACCACCTTGTACCATTTTTCAGGATCATAGTCCGGAAAAAATTCTGGACCATGCCAGAAGCCAACGAAGTACTCCAGTGACCAGAAATCTGTGGTGGAAGCGAGTCTCTTGCACTTTTCCACTCCTGCGTTTTTTCAACCCAATCCTACGCTTTTCTTTCCAGCTCCTGCACACCCTCAGGACTGTACCAAAGGCACATCCCAAAAGAGTGGGCATCTTAATTGCCTTACACAGGCCAAAGAAGAAATACATTGGTTCTGTGGCTCTTCTCCAAGGCACTGTCACCTCACACTTCTAGAGCTTTAGGATTTACCTGGAGGGTTCATGGCAAAAGCGGAATTCCACTTCCACTGTCAAGGAAGAGGTGGCACGAGTCTTCCCTCTTAAAATTTTTATCTTGAAATGTACAATGTGGCAGTGAAAGGCGGACCCCAGCGAACAAGAAATATTATTATTATTACAAAAAATCTTAGCCCCGCTCCACACCCTGAACCCCAATTTCATCACCCCAGGCCTCGGGACTCTCAGACCTCGAGTTGTGACCAAGGCCACGGACTACAAAACAGAGAATTCTGGGGGAAGGAAGTGACGACACGGCGCAAAGCACGCTGGACTCCGGCAGGCTCGGCTCAAGAGACTCCTTCCTTCCAACGCGGCTGCTGAGGACCTGGCGGTGCTAGGAGATTTAACTGGTATTTTTCTCATTTGTCAGGATTACACGCTAAGTATCACCTGGCTTGAGTACAGCTCAAAGTATCATGCGGCTTCGGGTTACGCCAGGGCATCAGCTCTAGAGCCTTAGCTGCTGCCCCTTCGTTTACGCATCCTCCAAACAAATTTTAAGATGAAAAGTGTCAGAGATCCGGGGGCCTCTCCCTGGCGGGATCCAGCGGAGACACAGAGCCAGAGAGGGAGTGGGTGGATATCAGAGGAGTTTTCTTTTTCATTTTTGGCTAAGAGTCGTGTGGCGTGAGCTCCTTTGATGGAAGGAGAGTAGAGTTCAAGGATTTGAGCATCTGTAGACTGGAGATCAAAGCCAGCGTGAAGGCGATCTGGAGTGGGATTGGGAGGTGAAATAGGAGTGTGCCAGATAAGTTATCCCAGACTGGGACCCGCGGCAACTCGATGTCCCCGTGGCTTTCAGACTGAATAGTAAAATTTAACTGTCTTTCTGATATGGAACTTGAGGCAAATTGCAGGTGTTCTCTACCTCTAGAATGGAGATTGGAGTAAGACATTTGCCTGGGTGGAACATATATATTAATCCGAACTGGTGGTTGTTTTAGATCTAGCCAGCTGGCAACCATGAATGAATGGATGAAGAAAGGCCCCTTAGAATGGCAAGATTACACTTACAAAGAAGTCAGAGTGACAGCCAGTGAGAAGGAGTATAAAGGATGGGTTTTAACCATAGACCCAGTCTCTACCAAGTGAGTATGGGTCCTGCTTCCCAGAAATCACCCCTTTGCACTGTTACATCCATACTAAGAAAGCAGATAAATGAAAGGCTAATTATTCCCACATAAGAATTTAATTTCCTTTGAAGCTAAGTATTGTTCTAATTATAGATTTGTGTCAGACCAGCCAAGTTCGTAGAAATGGGACACTCCTTTTATATTACATTTTATTGGAAAATTTCAAATATACACAAATGTGAAGAGAGTAGTATAATGAACACTAATCTTATTCCCCCTTCCAAATATTTTAAAGCCAATTACAGACATAATTTTGTTCATAAATCCTTCAATATATCTCTTAGCAGATTCGGACTCTAATAAATGTAACCACAATACCATTATAACACCTAGCAAAAGTAATAATAACTTTAATATTAGCTAATTCCTAGTTTGAGTTCAGATTTTCCTGTTTGTCTCCAATGTATCTTTTTAAGCGTATCAATTTGTTGATATGTCTCTGAAGAATCTTAATCTATAACTGTACTTTCTCTTTGGTTTTCCATGTCATTTATTTGTTGAAGAAATGGAATCATTTGTCTATAGAATTCAACACACTCTGGATTTAGCTCATTGCATTTATCATGGCATAGTTTAACATGTTCTTTTATCCTTCGTATTTCCTGTAAACTGGTATTCATAACTAGAGGTTTGATTAGGATCAGATTTATTTTTTGCAAGGCAACTTTAAAGGTGGTGATCCACACACTTTATTTTGGAATGATTTTAGATTTACAGAAAAATTGCAAAGAAAGTACAGAGAGTACCTATATACCCAGCTTCCCCTAATGTTAACAGTTTACACAACTGTCAAACATTTGTTGGAATTAAAAATTTACACTCACTAAACTACAATCATTTGGATTTTATCAATTTTTCCACTAATGGCCTTTTTCTGTTCTGGAATCCAGTCCAAGGTCCTACATTACATATAGGCATCCTGTCTCCTTAGTCTTCTCTGATATGTGACAGTTTTTCAGTCTTTACTTGTTTTTCATGACCCTGACACTTTTGAAGTGTCCTGGTGAGGTATTTTATAGAATATCTCTCAATTTGGGTTTGTGTGATGATTTCTTTTTTTTTTTTTGGCTGTGTCGTATGGCTTGCGGGATCTTAGTTCTCTAACGAGGGAATGAATGCGGGCCCTCGGCAGTGAAAGCGCAGAGTCCTAACCACTGGCCTGCCAGGAAATTCCCTGTGATGTTTTCTCATAGACTGGGGTTATAGGTTTTTGGGAAAAGTACCACAGAAATGAAATTCACATCACGTCACATTGCATCACATCATGTCATACACCATATCATATCATATTTTAGTTAGGATTTTTCCATTTGTATTCATGAGTGAGATTAGCTTATAGTTTTATTTTTTAATCCTGTTCTTTTCTGCTTTTGGTCTCAAGGTTATATTAGCCTCATTAAATGAGTTAAGGCATAGTCTCCCTTTTATAGTCCATAGGAGAATTTGGTTGGATTAGAAATGTCTGGTCCTTGAAAATTTTATAGAACTTCCTGGTAAAATTGTCTGGGCCTTTTTTTCCCCCTCCATGGGAAGATTTTAAACTGGTTATTTCAGGTTTTTTAAAAAAGATTATAGGACTATTTACATTCTCTCTCTCTCTCTTTTTTTGAGTCAGTAGTAGAAATTTATATTTTCTAGGAAGTTTTCTGTTTTCAGTTTCAAAATTATTTACCTAAATTTGTTCTTAATATTTTATACTATTAACTTTCGCTACCTTATTCCTAATATTATTTATATGTGCCTTCTTTCTCTTTTTATTAATCTTGCCTGAGTTTTGTGAAATTTATATATCCTTTTCAGAGAACCAGCTTTTGGCTTTGATGATCCTTATTGACTTTTTTTTTTTTTTTGACTTTTTTTAATTGAAGTATAGTTGATTTACAATATTGTGTCAATCTCTGCTGTACAACAAGGTGACTCAGTTATACACATATATACATTCTTTTTTATATTCTTTTTCGTTATGGTTTATCACAGGATATTGAGTATAGTTCCCTGTGCTATACCTTAGGACCTTGTTGTTTATCCATTCCAAATGTAATAGTTTGCATCTACCAACCCCAAACTCCCAGTCCATCCCTGTCCCTCTCCCCCTCTGCCTTGGCAACCACAAGTCTGTTCTTTATGGCTATGAGTCTGTTTCTGTGTTTTTTTGTTTTCCTGTTTGTTTGTTTGTTTTTTTGGCCACGCCAGGTGGCTTACGGATCTTAGTTCCCCAACCAGGGATCGAACCCATGTGCTTGGCAGTGAAAGCACAGAGTCCTAACCACTGGACCACCAGGGAATTCCCTGTTTCTGTGTTGTAGATAGGTTCATTTGTGCCATGTTTTAGATTCCACATAAAAGTGATATCATATGGTATTTGTCTTTCTCTTTCTGAACTTCCTTCACTTAGTATGACAGTCTCTAGTTGCATACTCTTTTGTTTTCTCTCTCATTAATTTTGTGCTGTGTTATTTTCTTTGGTCTGCTCTGAAGGAGAGTTATTCAGTTGCTTTTTAACTCTAAAAGTTAAATCTGTACCCTATCTTCTTTCCTAATACACATTTAAAGCATTCATAACTCTTTAAGTAATGCTTTAATGACATCCCACAATGATTAGCTTTAGGCTGGACAAAAGCCTTAGATGTTTAGGACCATCAGAGAATTCGTATTGAACAAGTGAAAACATTTGGTGGTGAGAGGAGTAATTTAAAACGGGGAAGAGCATTCCCTGTTGTTCTAGTGACCTGTTGGGGGTTGATGCTGACTCTCATTTCACTGCTTCTTCCATAGTTTTATAGGCCTTTTGGTTTTTCTTTTGCAACTGTGCTCTGAACTTACTTTTCCTCCAAAGTATTGTCCTTGTGAACTTCCTTGAAGATGGCAGCATGTCTGTGACCGGAATTATGGGACATGCTGTGCAGACTGTTGAAATTTTGAATGAAGGGGACCATAGCGTGAGAGAGAAGCTGATGGATTTGTTCATGTCTGGAGACTGTAAGGCGTACAGCCCTGAGGATCTGGAAAAGAGAAAGAACAGCCTGAAGAAATGGCTGGAGAAGAACCACATCCCCATCACTGAAGAGGGAGATTCACGAAGGACTCTCTGTGTGGCTGGGGTCTTGACTATAGATCCACCATATGGTCCAGAAAATTGCAACAGTTCTAATGAAATTATTTTGTCCCGTGTTCAGGATCTTATTCAAGGACACCTTGCAGCTTCCCAGTGAGAGGCCAAAACTATGGATGCACTGATTGAAATAAGACTTCATTTTTTGAAAATTCTTTGTTGTTTTTGGTAAAATCAAAGATGGGGATTATCAGTGCTAATAAGTGAACTGGGCAAGGATGACATCACAAATAAAATTAACATAGGGACATCAGAATTATAAGAGCCTTTCCTTTTGATGGGGATACACCTCCATTTCTTTTTTTTTTTTTTTTTGGCGGTACGCAGGCCTCTCACTGTTGTGGCCTCTCCCGTTGCGGAGCACAGGCTCCGGACGCGCAGGCTCAGCGGCCATGGCTCACGGGCCCAGCCACTCCGCGGCATGTGGGATCTTCCCGGACCGGGGCACGAACCTGTGTCCCCTGCATCGGCAGGCAGACTCTCAACCACTGTGCCACCGGGGAAGCCCACACCTCCCTTTCTGTTAGGCAAGAAATGTATGTGAAAAAGATGCAACATGTTAGATTCAATATAAATGCTAAGGTAAAATCACAGTCTTGTTACATCCCTTGCACTAACTAGATGTGTCTGTTTTAAAACGTTTATTTTAAAAAATTTTTTGATGTAATGATGTTATAGCATTTGAATCAGAATATATTCTTTTTTTTGGTTGAAACTTGAACGTTTTGGTAAAATCTTAACACATAAACCTTATAAACTCTCAAAGCCTTAAAAAGTGAGCACTGGCTGATATCTCTGAGGAAAGAGGTAAGTGTGACAGGTATTCTGCTGCTGAGCTCAACCCAGTTCTTTTGCCTGATGGGTTCAGCCCAGGCTTCTGGGTCACAGTGCTTTTTTCCTACAGTCTCTATTCCCCTTGTCAGGCTTCACTGAGGGGAGACAGTGCAGGAAGTACACTTAACTACATCTGATTCTACCCCTTGGAAGCCAGTCAGGGAGGTTTCTGGCCTACAAAAGCACCTCAGATTGTTAGTTTGGGGGTTGTATGGTCATGCCACTCAAGATGGCTGTTCTCTTGCTCTTGGCGTGACCAGTCCCTGCTGCGCCTACACCCTACTCACATGAATGTGCTTGCCCCCTGCCGCAGCCAGTGATTGTTCTGGTCCTTAGGCCAGAACAGCTCCACCTGCTAGTTTATTAAAGGGAAACACCTGCCCCCATGATGCTAGTTAACCTGAGGGGCTGTAGGGTTGGGTCTCATCTGCTGGTTTCCCCGGTAACTGATGAGCCACCCTGACGTCAGTTCCCCCTGTAAAAGGTAGCTTCCTGCTCCTCCCAGTAGTGAAGGCTGCTGCGTCTCGCTTGCGGTGTGCCCCGCACGGTGGAGGTGTTTCTCCAGGATCTTGCTTCGGACGTGTAAGGTGCCCTGTCCAATAAGCTGGCGCTGTCACTGGGCTCTTTCTTTGGCCTCGAGGCTGGTCATCCACAAGGCTTGCAGACCTGCGAGGTGCAGCCCAACAATTCACAACCCAGCCAGGAGGCCTAGGGAACTCCCGTGAGTGCCAAGATGTAGCGAAGGAAGGACGGGGACGGAAAGTTGCGGGAGGCAGTGGGGAGTCGGGGGGTGATCCCAAGGTGGCCGCCCACTAACATGTGGAGCCCTGTGGCAGCTGACTACCGTGAAAGGTGTTTTTTCTCTTCCATTGTATTGATGATATCCTGTTAAACTCAGTCTGTTTTTTGTTTTTTTGTGTTTTTTTGCGGTACGCGGGCCTCTCACTGTTGTGGCCTCTCCCGTTGTAGAGCACAGGCTCCGGACGCGCAGGCTCAGCGGCCATGGCTCACGGGCCCCGCCGCTCTGCGGCATGGGATCTTCTCAGACCGGGGCTCGAGCCCGCGTCCCCTGCATCGGCAGGCGGACCCTCAACCACTCCGCCACCAGTTAGTCTCTGCCCACTCAAGTCTCTTTTGAGTTTAAAAGTAGCAGCGCTATGCTCGTGGCTCATCTGACTGCACGGGGATGGCTGGTGAATACAGACAAAACGTCAGGACCTGAATTATCCACAAAGGGCAAGTACACCCCCAACCTACCACCCTTAAACAACTACAGACAGGCTTTAGGGGTATTAACTTAGGGACAGGTTTGTGAATTGGACATGGCCAGTTACCTGGAAGGGTTTGGTTCAGGCCTATGGCAACGGCAAAATAATAAGAGTACCCTTGGGCTTCTGTTCCCAGCTATGGAAGGGGGCAAAGCAGTGATGCAGTGTGATGGAACAGTAGCTATACGCAGTCTACAGAGAGTTATAACAGGTGGAAGACATAAAAGGCCTACTCGAGTCCTGGAGCAATGTAAAAACCACTATTCAGGGTCTAGAACAGCTGTGTGTGACATATAGGACCTCTGTGGACATGGATAGCAACCAAGGAATCCACTTTACTGGCCATGAAATTCAGAAATGGGCCAATGAAATGACACACTGTCATTTCTACCTACCCTGCACCCCCACTGCTAGCAGGCTAGTTGAAAGGATGAGTGGACTACAGCTGAGACGGGAAAACCGCTCTCTGTGTGGACTGGGAGGCTAACTCAGGCCCTACGAACTATAACTGAAGATCCCAGGAGCAGTCGTCTCAGTGCTTACTCCATGTTAACCCAGAATCAACTAGTCAGCACCATTGGAGTTCACCTGTTAACCACTGCAGGGACCATTGCCAACTACTGGTCAGGGTGATAATTCACGTTTGCCCCCGCCACAGGATCTACCTCCAGGGGAACACATTATAAAATAAATGACTCTGGGGCTTCCCTGGTGGCGCAGTGGTTGAGAGCCCACCTACAAATGCAGGGGACACGGGTTCGTGCCCCAGTCCAGGAGGATCCCAGATGCCGCGGAGCAGCTGGGCCCGTGAGCCATGGCTGCTGAGCCTGCACGTCCGGAGCCTGTGCTCCGCAACGGGAGAGGCCACAGCAGTGAGAGGCCCGCGTACTGCAAAAAAATTAAAAAAAATAAAAATAAATAAAATAAATGGCTCTGGGACTGGCAGGTAAGTCCCCCATGGTTTGGGTTTGCTGCCCTGTGGGGAATAGGATTAGAAAGGGACTTACAGATTTCACCTGTCTTCTACCCGCCCCACCTACCACTACTAAGGTAATTAACCCAGGCCCCTACTGGAGGAAGGCCCCATTATATTAACCTCGAGGTCTGTTCTACACCTTGCCTGTATTGGCACTGGCTATGGACACTGAGGGTGGACAGGTGGAATGGCACTGCAGGCCAGAACAAAAATCACAGGCAGGGGTGGTGTTACCTGAGAATGCTGTTACTGCTTGTATTTTCGTTAATGGTCACGATCTCCTGTGCCTGTTAAACATTTATTACATTTTGTCCCTGGTCCGAGCAGAGGTAATCTGTTCGCGGACTGGGTGATAACAGTGGCCTCACTGTGAAATGAGTTTGATTGCTGGATCTACAGCAAAATGTCCTCCTCAGGATTTCCATGAAAAATTGACGGGATAAAGTGCCTGGCCTCAAAGTTTGCCCACGTCTTGCACTCTTGATACTCTTCGGCTGCTATTGTGTGTACTGCATGTGTGGTATTTGGGCTGCAGTGCCCCTCTAGGTACCTGACCCCAGGAATATCGCATAAGAGGGGCTGACCCAGATGGTAAGGGTCGTGCAGGGTGTGTAGGGGTGGAGCGTGTGGTCAGATGGCTCAAGGTGGCTGTTCTCTTGCTCTCTGTACATGCCCTGTGTGACCAGTCCCTGCTGCGCCTACACCCTGCTCACCTGGACGTGCTCGCCCCCTGCCACCGCCAGTGATTGTTCTAAGCCTTAGTCCAGAATGGCTCCACCTGCTAGTTTATTAAAGGGAAACATCTGCCCTCCTGTTGGTCATTAACCTGAGGGGCTGCAAGGGATGGGTCTCAGCTGCTGGTTTCCCTGGTAACTGATGAGCCACCCTGACGTCAATTCCCCCTATAAATGGTAGCCTCCTCCCCTGTGTAGCAAAGACTGCTACCATGTCCTGCTCGCCGTCTGCCATGCACAGTGAGGGTGTCGCTCCAGGACTTTGCTTCAGATGTGTAAGATCCCCATCTATTAAACCATTGATGTCTCTGTTGCTGTTTCCGGGCTCTCTCTTTGGACTCAAAGCTGGGCAACTACATGGCTTGCATGCCTGTGGGGTCTTTTCAGGGGAATGTCTACATTGACCCCAGGGTTCATCAGATTAAAACCCCAAGCAGCTTATTCCCTAGGACAGGGGTAGCAAACTTCAGGCCATGGGGACAAATCCAGGCTACTGCCTCCATTTATTAAAATGTTATTGGAACACAGTCATACCCACTGGTCTGTGTATTGTCTGTGGCTGCTTTTGAGCCTTAGTGGCAGAGTTGAATATTGACAGAAACGATATGGTTTGTATTTACAGAAAGATATGGCTCTCTCCTAGGTTTTCCCTAGGAGATCCTTGAACTAGCCTGGTCTGCCAGGGGTCAAGGTGGACTTATGTCCCCTGTCATCCATACAAAAAGAATCTTGTGGTATTTTTGGAAGAAATACTTCAAAATATTCAGGTTTTAGGGGGTCTTTGAAAGCAGTTTGATAACATAGCTGTTACTTTCCTGCATAGTTGTCTAATAACAGGATGTAACCCAGTGGTTCTTGCACTTTTGCAAGCATCAGAATCAGCTGGAGGGCTTGTTTAACACATTGGGAGTAGGTCTCAGCAATTGATTCTGATTCAGTAAGGGGCCAGGAACTTGCATTTATAACAAACTCCCAGATAATGGTAGTGCTACCAGTTCCAGATCACACTTGCAAAAGCAGTTTAGAAGCTTTGGGGAACAGAAAGGCCTTCCCTCACAACTTTGTAAAGTTCCATAATCTTAAAAGTGAAATTTAGGTCATAGCCTTTCCCCTCAAGCCCTGGAATGTCCTTGGACAGCAGATAGGGGACAGGGAATAAAAAGAAATTTCTTTATCTATTTATTTATTTATTTTTATTTTTTGCGGTACGCGGGCCTCTCACTGTTGTGGCCTCTCCCGTTGCGGAGCACAGGCTTTGGACGCGCAGGCTCAGCGGCCATGGCTCAGGGGCCTAGCTGCTCCGGGGCATGAACCCGTGTCCCCTGCATCGGCAGGCGGACTCTCAACCACTGCGGCACCAGGGAAGCCCCTAAAAACAAATTTAAATGGCAAGGATTCCGGCAAAATGAGGGAGGCCTTGAAAGAAGACCTGTAGGAAATTATCCAGTGTTTGGTCAGGAGTGAACCTTGACCTAGGGACAGGTGCGCTGGTGTTGGTGGATTTATTTGCTGTCAGACTAGTGAGCTGGGGACAGAGACTTTCTTGGCAACTGAGTCATCTGATTTGTTTAAAAATTTGCCTTGCGAACAAAACCTGAGTGCTAAAGAAGGGTACATGATCTGGCTCTGCTATGGAAACCTGCCTGCTTAGGGAGCTGGGCCAGCCAGTCCCTCGGCTCAGATTCTCCCTAGGAGTTAACTCACCTGTTTCTGATCCCTCCTCTGGTTCCAGATTCCCGGAGGGAGATCCTTCCCCAAAGCTGGCTCTGCCAGCTGGAGGCGGTAGCCAGGGCAGTCCTTGAGCACAGCTGGTGTGAATGATACTTCTCAGAACAAAAGGTGGTTAGGACTTTCACTGAGTATCTTTTGATCTTGGAGCAAACTTTCCAGCCTCTGTGGTGTATCTTGCTATCCCATTGTTCATCTGATTTCCTAAAACTCTCCACCTTCTTCCAAATGTTATGGCTGAAATTGATTTTTTCCATGAATTGTTTTCAATAAAATTAATGAAATTTAAAGCATTCGCAGTTTTACTTGAGAACTGGTGGAGTTTTCATGCTGCTTCTTGAAGTAGACTCTAGAATACTAGGGTCAAGGCTATGGATTACTATAAATTTGGGGAGAAATCGGAACAGTGAAGGACTATAATTAAACATACTTAATTGCTTCCACTACCAAATACAATCTTTTTTTTTTAAACCACTGAGGTAAGAATAACATACAAAAGCTACCTATTTAGCGTATATAACTTGATGAGTTGGAGATAAGCATACACCCATGAAACCATCCCCACAATCTATGCCCTAAACATATCCATTACCTCCAACAGCTTTTCTTGCCTTTATTATTATACAACTGGTTTTGATTTTTCAGACATTAAAGGATTTCTATTAAAAAAATTATACCATTACCCAAACATGCTTTTTACTTTTGCATGTTACTGTAGAATCCTTTAAAAGTCTACATAACTGTAATCAATGTATACAGTTTAGTTTTCTGTTTCTGTAGTTTTCATAATTTTAATATTTAAGACTATTGTGTTGTTGGACTACAACTTACTAAAACATTTCCTTAGATTTTTGACATTTGTTCTTTTTTTTTTAAAAAAAATTGGTCGTACCAGGTCTTAGTTGCAGCAGGCAGGCTCCTTAGTTGTGGCATGCAAACTCTTAGTTGCAGCATGCATGTGGGATCTAGTTCCCTGACCAGGGATTGAACCCGGGCTCCCTGTATTGGGAGCACGGAGTTTTAACCACTGTGCCACCAGGGATGTCCCAACATTTGTTCATTTTGCTATCATAGATTATGGTGCTAAAAAATATCTTCATGAATATGTCTTTATTGCTATTATCGAAAGCTAGTGCTTAGAAATGAAAGTACTGTGTGAAAGAGTATGAATACACGTAGGTTTTTCTTCTTTAAATATTTTATGCTGCTTTACATCAACAAGAACAATAATGTGTATACAAATTTCATTACACCCTTAGAGTATTAATATTTTGTTTAATTTTGACAACTGAACATAAAATGGTGTTTTAAAGTTGCTTTAATTTGTATTTATTAGCATTTTTCCATGTGTTTCCAGTATGGGAACTGTTTGATTCACATCTTTATTTTTTTTTTAATCTTCGTTTTCAAAAAGTTATTTCCCCCATACTTATCTTGTCATCAGTTTGTGTTTCTAATTTTTACTACATGGCTATATATGTTAATGAGCAACTGTAATTATACATGCATTGCTTCTAACTTATTTTGAGCTAATTTCACATTTACAGAAAATTTGCGAGAACAGGACAAAGAATTGTCATATATCCCTAGCCAGCAGATGCTAACATCTTACCACATTTGCATTTTTTGTGCACGTGTATGAGTGTGTTCATTTTTCTCCCTGAACTGTTTGAGAATAAATTGTGGACATGATGGAAATATGAGGACATTTTCTTAAATAACCACGGTACAGTTATCAGAATCAGGAAACTAACATTGATACAGTAGGATGATGTAATACAGACATCCAGATTTTGCCTATTGTTCAGTGTCCACTGTATCAAAAAAAGACTTACTTGGATCATGTATTACATTCAGTTATTATGTGCCTTTAGTTTCCTTTACTCTGGAGTAGCTCCTCAATCTTACTTTGACTTTCATGACGTTGATGGTTTTGAATAGAGGCTGGTTGTTTTGTGGAATATCCCATAATTCAGGTTTGTCTGTTTCCGAATGATCCAATACGGTATGCATTTTTTTGGGTGGGAGTACCCTGGAAATGATAGTGTGTTCTTCTCAGTGCATCATTATCAGGAGGCATATGATGTTGATTTGTCCCATATTTGGTGATGTTAACTGTGATTACTTGGTTTAGGTGGTGTTCGTCAGATTTCTCCACTGTAATTATTTTTTTCTTCCTAATCAAAGGCATCTTCATACATATTTCTAAAAGCTTTATTGAGGTATTAACATAAAATTCATCCACCTTAAGTGTATAATTCAGTGACTTTTTTTTTTAGTAAATTTACAGAGTTGTGCAGCCATCATCACAATCTAATTTTTTAAACATTTCCACCATCCCCACAAGATCCCTTGTCCCATTTGCAGTCAATTCCCATTCCCGCCCTCAGCTCCAGGCAATCACTAATCTACTTTCTGTACCTGTGGATTTGATTTTTTTGTACATTTCTATAAATGGACTCATACAACATATAGTCTGTGTCTGGCTCCTTCTACTTAAATTTATTCACTTATAGAATATTTAGGACAATATCCTATTGTGTTGATGAACCACAACTTACTAAGATATTCCCCTAAATCTTGAATTTGATGTCCATGTTGTAGCATGTATCAGTGGCTTCTTTTTATTACTGAATACTATTCCATTATGAATATACTACATTTTGTTTATTCATTCTCCAGTTGATGGATTGATTAGGATTGTTAAGTTTTTGGCTATTATGAACAATGCTGCTGTGAACATTCATGACAAGTCTTTGTGTGGGCATATATTTTCATATTTCTTGGGTGAAAAACCTAGGAGTGGAGTTGCTGGGTTATATAGTAACTTTATGTTTAACGGTTCAGGGAAGTGTCGCACTATTTTCCAGCGTGGCCGCGCCATTTTACGCTCCATCAGCAATACACGAGGGCTCCAATTTCTCCGCATCCTTACCAGCACTTGTTAGTGTGGTTATAGTGGTTATGAAGTGGTATCTCCTTGTAGTTTTAATTTGCATTTCTCTAATGACTCATGATGTTCAGTGGTGTTCATGTACTTATTAAGCCATTTGTGTGTGTCTTCTCTGAAAAGTTTACTCAAATTTTTGCCCATTTAAAAAAGTGAGTTTGAGTTGTAAGAATTCTTATATACTAGATAATGTTTGCAAATTAAATATCTGATAAAGCACTTTTTTCTCCCAGTCTGTGGCTTGTCTTGAATTCTTTTTATTATTTAAAAATTTTTATTTTATATTGGAGTATAGTTGATTTACAATGTTGTGTTAGTTTCAAGTACACAGCAAAGAGATTTTTATACATATATTCATTCTTTTTCAGATTCTTTTCCCATATAGGTTATTAAAGAATATTGAGTAGAGTTCCCTGTGCTATACAGTAGGTTGAGTTTTCTTAATTCAAAAAATTCTTGCACTTCAGAAATAGCATTAAGTGCAGCTTATCAATTTTTTTCATTTATGGATCATGTTTTTGGTCTCAAAGCTAAGAATTTTATGTCTAACCCAATGTCACAAAGATTTTCTATCTCTTCTTTTAAATGTTTTAATTCACTCTTATACTTAGGTTTATCTTCCATTTCTTTTTTTTTTTTAATTTTATTTTTGGCTGCATTGGGTCTTCGTTGCTGCATGTGGGCTTTCTCTAGCTGCGGCGAGCGGGGGCTACTCTTTGTTGCAGTGCACAGGCTTCTCATTGCAGTGGCTTCTCGTTGCGGAGCTCGGACCCTAGGCACGCAGGCTTCAGTAGTTGTGGCGCGTGGGCTTCAGTAGTTGTGGCACACGGGCTCAGTAGTTGTGACTCACGGGCTCTAAAGCGCAGGCTCAGTAGTTGTGGCACACAGGCTTAGTTGCTCCGCGGCATGCGGGATCTTCCCGGACCAGGGCTTGAATCTGTGTCCCCTGCACTGGCAGGTGGATTCTTAACCACTGCACCACCAGGGAAGTCCTGTGCTCCATTTCAGTTAATTTTTGTGTATGGTCTGATGTAAAGGTCTAAATTTTTTTTTACATGAGGAGATTCAATTATTCCAGTACAATTTGTTGAAAAGATTGCTTTCTCTATTGAAATGCCTTGGTACTTTTGTTGAAAATCAGTTGATGATAAACTATAAAAGTTTATTTCTGGGCTTACAATTGTGTTCATTGATCCATTTGTGTGTCCTTATGTTAGTAATGCATTGTATTAATTACTATAGCTTTACAGTAAGAGATTTGATATAAGTTCTCCAACTTTGTTCTTTTTAAAGGTTGTTTGACTATTCTGACTCCTTTGCATTGCCATACAAACTTTGGATGAAGCTGTCTATTTCTGGAAAAAATGCCTATGGGTTTTTTTAAGAAAATAAATTTATTTATTTATTTGGCTGCTTCGTTGCTGCTCACGGGGTTTCTCTAGTTGTGGCAAGCAGGGGCTACTCTTCATGGCGGTGCACGGGCTTCTCATTGCAGTGGCCTCTTTTATTGAGGAGCACGGGCTGTAGGTGCACGGGCTCAGCAGTTGTGGCACGTGGGTTCAGTAGCTGTGGTCGCAGGCTCTAGAGTGCAGACTCAATAATTGTGGTGCACGGGCTTAGTTGCTCCGCAGCATGCGGGATCTTCCCAGACCAGGGCTCAAACCTGTGTCCCCTGCATTGGCAGGTGGATTCATAACCACTGTGCTAGCAGGGAAGTCCCACCTGTGGGGTTTTGATAGGAATTGTGTTGAATCTATAGATCAGCTTAAGGAGAATTGTCATCTTATATAATAATACTGAGTTTTCCACTCCATGAACTTGGAATGTCTCTATTACTTAGATCTTTAATTTTCTTACAACAGTGTTTTATAGTTTTCAGTGAACAAGTCTCACGCTACTTTTGCTAAACTTATTCCTGGTATTGCTTTAATGCCATTGTGGATGGAATTGTTTTCTTAATTTCATTTTTGAATTATTGATTGCTTGTATATAGAAATAATTTTTGTATGTTGATCTTGTATCCCATGGCCTTGCTCATTTATCACACACACACTTTTGCATTCCTCTTTATTTACTTAACATTATCCAAATACATATTGAAGAGTGAGTAGGCCATAAATTCATTCCCTACAGATTCCTTGATATGCAGAAGTCGTTCACAAAGTTTAAAGAAGCACACCTAATTGCTGAACGAGATGAGAGTCTCGAAAAACAGAATTAAGGGGCTTGGTTGAAGCATTCAGTACCATTTCTTTTAATTTCAACATTCAGGCATCCCGTCTCCTTGCAACCTTCAGAGGTTCTTGTAGGGGGGTAAATTAGTTCCTGATTGAATTTATTCAAGTAAACTTTATTTCTCTCTTGTCCTGTTTCTCCTGTGTGCCTGTTTCTTTGTATCCAGAGTTCCTAAGGTGACTGGCACATAGCACCTGATTAAAATAAGTTGGTTATATTGAAATTATGAGTGTAAATAAATGTGGGAGGAATTTCTGCAACCCCAGTATGGGTCTCAAACTAGCTATGTAGCACACATTAGTTATAAAGTGGACAATCGGCCTTGTTAACTAATCAGATTGCATGCTTCAATTAATCCAGGCTTAGCCATGCTTACTGTGGAAAAGGATGGTATAAAGATTTATGGGCTAGAAATAATGGGGACAGCTTGAGTTGAAATGGGAAAGTGCGCAGGTGAATTTCAGAGACAGAAGGGTGGCATTAACAGAAATGTCTTTAATTACAGATTGTTTTGTGCTGAGTCTATAAGTAGTGGATTAGTTTCCTCACATGGGATAGTCCCTTGGTGCCCGTGGTATAGCGTGGCCTCTGATTTGTAAAGACATCTGTCTTCTAAAACACATAACACATTTTTGACGTTCAGTCTGGTAATCTTACTAATAAGTCGTAACAGAAGGTGATTTTTTTTCCAGCTCAATTTATGGGAGATGGGTTACTGAGCATAGAAATTATAGTTCCTAATTAGTCTTCATGTTAGATTTAAACACTTTACAGTCATACACCTGTAGTGCTGTGTACTCCCATCCCCCCTTTTATTAACACTATTTGTGTTTTAGCTTATTGGCCAAAGTCTACTAGGTTGGACTCTTCAAATAACACTAAGATAAGGTAAGGGTGTGTGTGTGATTTAAACATCTTAATGTGGGCCTAAGTATGAGAACTTTTGCAGTGGAAAGTGCTAGCAGTACTAGTGTCACATACAAGTCACATTTTCAAAAAAGCATGCTTTGACTTATTTTCACATTTTCAAAAAAAGTGACTTAAAAAAACAAAATTTCGGGACTTCCCTGGTGGTCCAGTGGTTAGGACTCCGCGCTCCCAATACAGGAGGCATGGGTTCGATCTCTGGTCAGGGAACTAAGATCCCTCATGCCGCAAGGTGTGGCCAAAAAGGACACAAAAACAAAAACAAAATTTGATGGTGGAACATGTTTTTAAAGGAAATACATCCCTACCCATCTGTGCCTGACTTTTGCCATTCATACATACATTTACCTCAAATTCTCAAGTACTCTATTTTCTTATAAAATCATGTCCTCTCCAGCTCCTCTTCACATAGTACATGTTTATTAGAATTGATTTGGCGGAGGTTTTGCTTTTGTTAGTCCAAGTATATCTACATCTTCAAAGACAACTATGGGCATAATCTATATCTGACTAATAACAGTTAAACTTTATAAGCAGTTACCTGTCTCATTTTTATTTATTTATTTATTTATTTTTGGCTGCACTGGGTCTTTGTTGCTGCGCGCGGGCTTTATCTAGTCGCGGCGAGCAGGGGCCACTCTTCGTGGCGGCGCGCGGGCCTCTCACCGCGGTGTCCTCTCTTGTTGTGGACCACAGGCTCTAGGCACGTGGGCTTCAGCAGTTGCAGCACGCAGGCTCAGTAGTTGTTGCTCACGGGCTCTAGAGTGCAGGCTCAGTAGCTGTGACGCACAGGCTTAGTTGCTCCGTGACATGTGGGATCTTCCCAGACTGGGGCTCGTACCCATGTTCACTGCATTGGCAGGCGGATTCTTAAGCACTGCGCCACCAGGGAAGCCCTGTCTCATTTTATTTAGACTGGTTTTTTCTACCTTGGCACTACTGACATTTTGGACTGGATGATTTTTTTGTTGGGGTGTCTTGTGCATTGTAGAATGTTTAGCCGCATCCCTGGCTTCTAACCACTAGTTGCCGAAAATACCCTCTCCCCCCTCAGTTGTGACAGATCTCCAAAAATTGCCCCCAGTTGAGAACCACTGATTTTAAAACAAAAACTACATTTTCTCCTGTGAGGAAACTTCTTCAGTTTTTGTACATAAGGTCCTGTATTTGTTACAGTTAATCAACCTCTCTGGACAAGTAAAGTCTTACAACAAAAGTGTCTGTTAACCTTTCAAATAACACATTTGAAACCCAGGGATGGAATGAGACAAAACTTATTAAAAGGAGATTCTCATGAAGTACATGAGTCTTCTTGGCTAAGTTATCCTGTCTTTAATTGTCGTAGAAAAAAACAGCTATGGATAGTCTCTTGATGAAAGTAAAATCATTCAACATAAAAGGAAAATTAACTCCTTCAGGCCATTTTTAGTAAAAGCCAGGTTAGAAGAGGTAGCAGTAACTGCATTTTCTACATAAGGCATAATTTTTTAAAACTTCACTTTGAAATGCTGCTGTTGAAATGTTAAATCACTTTACTATATACTTTATGATACCATTTTTAGCAATAGTGTATTTGTAACATGTCAGGGTCATCATCCTAAACACTGATTCTCACTGTTGGTAGTTATGGGATTGGGCTGAATTTCCAAGGCCACCCCTGGGTAGTTGCTTTTCCAAACAAACCCCTCTAGTGCTGGCTTTTGTTGCCATTTGTTTCTTTCTGAAAAGGTTAAAATAGAGGTGAAAAAACCTAGTTTATTGATTCTAAGCCATCCTCCTCCTAGCTATCTTGCTGGGGCACTGTGTTCTGGCTTGTTTACCCAAGCAGCTGGGTTAGAACTGACTCCGGAGCAGACCTGGAGCCGGCCCAGTTCAGGCACAGATGGAGCAGAGGCCAAACTGTCTGTGGGAAAAAGTTCATGTTTGGGCTGCTGTCCTGTATATTTATGAAACGTTGATTCTGTGCTTTCCTGATGGTTCACATACAGGGCTCGAGTTATTCTTCAAAAGAATTCCTTTTCTGTTGTTTGATAAAACAAATTATGAAAAAGATTTTAAACCACCTTAAGGATTAGTGATTGACTGCAAATCCTATTTAAGACCAGTCTCTTTGATATACCATTTGGGGGTGATAACTTGGAAATGGCAAGAAAAGTCTCTACGTGTTAATGACTCATGTGGTTTACTGTTCACACAGTCACTGCGGTTTCAGACATGGAAGAAGCCCGTCACTCTAAGAATGTGTCACTCAAATACTGACTGACACAGATTCACGATCAAGCTCTAATTTCTGAAGACAGCAGCTCACCTTGTATGTATTATTTTAAGCAAACTTTCTCCCTGCATTTTGGGGAAAATAAACCCTAGGAATTATGCTTAATTCTAGCATGATTTAGGAAGAAAGAGCCAGCGTCTGCCTAGGCTTGTTCAAGCAAAATAATGGCACTGTGAGCATACTCTGCTGTCCCCAGGAATCCATTATGTATGTGGCAACTGGGTGACACCCACAAGACACCCTCAGAAAGTGAAGCCCAAGCTCACCAGCTCTCAGCCCAGCAATTGAGAACACAACAGAGTGGCACCCCAACAGAGACAGCCTGGGCTGCATCTGAAAACCACACCCTCGGTCCTAATTTGCTTACATTAGCTATATTTTAATTTTACGAAGTACTTTTGTTAGAGACCAGGGTTCTTGGCTTCCTTGATCAATAGAAATTGACAAGAAGCCAGACAAATTCAGGCAAGGCTTTATTGGGGCTCCTGCTGCCAGCAGGCAGAAGGAAAACAAGTAACAGGTTCCCTTACTCCCTCCCAGCCGCAGGCCAGCTGGTTCCTTTCATGGAGGGAGGGTAGGGGCGGGTCCAGGGGTCGGGCCAGAGGGGGTGTTTAGGTGGTCTGCCCACACCCTTGGTGCTGCTGTGTGGGGTTTTGGTCTTTTTGTATCTTGTTGTTCATAATTTGCCCCAACTGCCCATGCACAGCTATTTTAAGTCCCTTATATGTTTTGGTTTTTTGGCCACGAGGCATGTGGGATCTTAGCTCCCCGACCAGGAATCGAACCCCCACCCCCTGCATTGGAAAGCAAAGTCCCAATCACTTGACCACCAGGGAAGTCCCGGTGCCTGTCTTGAATAGGTGTCTAAGATTTCCCACTGGCTTATAGGTATATTGTTCTTCTGTTGTGACCTGCGGGGTTTCTGGAAGTAAAAGCTTTAGTCTGGACAAATGTACCCAGCTAGATATCCCTTGCAGTTTGATAGCAGTGAGGGTGTCTAAAATTACTTTATAGGGGCCCTTCCATTTTGGCAATATTTGGTCTTTTGGGGACCTGTCTTTCCAGGTTTTAAGAAGAACTTGATCCTCAGGGTTCATTTGTGAAGGAAATGCTCCTGCATCTGTATTTTTATTGGGAGCTGGCAGTGCCTTGTGGGCCTAGTCCTGGATTGCCTTCTGAACTTGTCCTAAATTAGTAATATATCTCAGCACCTGGTTCACTTCCTCACCCAGCAGAATGTTAGTAGTAAGGAAAGGCCTTGCGTACGTCATTTCAAATGGCTGAGTCTCAGACCACTCCTGGGGGCTACACGGACCTGAGGAGTGCAACAGGAAGCAAGCTGGTCCAGGAGGCATGAGCTTCTTGGCAGAGCTTTGCTGTGGTTTTCTTTATGGTTCATTTTCTCTACCTTCCCTGAAGCCTGGGCGTGCCAAGCTGTGTGGTCTATCCCTAGAGCCGTTGTCTGAGCCCCTGTGTAATTTCAGCTGTAAAAGAGGGCCTGTTATTGCTCTGGAGGAACTTTGGAAGTCCAAACCAGAGAATTATTTCTTTAAAGAAAAAGGGGCTTACAGACTTCCATAGCCTTTTAAAAGGGGCTTACAGACTTCCATAGCCTTTTCAGATCAGGTGGGGAAAGCTTCAACCCATTCTGTGAAAGTATCAGCAAACACCAGAAGATATTTATGTCCTGATCGTGGGGGCATTTGGGTGAAATCTAGCTGCCAGTCTTCCCCAGGACATGTCCCTCTGGCCTGAGTAATGAAGGGGGGCTTGGATAGGCCTGTGTTATTATGCGCACTTAAATCACAGGCAAGCATTACTTGTTTTGCTGTTCTTTTAAGCCCCTTCCCTGGAAAAGCCTTTTGTATCAAGCCTTATCCCTCCCATAGTGGGTGGCATCATGTAAATTCTTAGTAAGTTTCCGGCCTCAGGGATTAGAAACTTATCCTCCTTTTTATACCAGCCTGTGCTTCCTTTCTCATAGCCCCATTTCTCAGCATTTTCTTGTTCCCCTCGGGAGTACTGGGGGAGACTAGGGACTTCAGGGGGGCCAATCACTAGGGCCATAACTTGCTCAGGCTCCTGCAGTCGAGCTTCCTGTTTTGCAGTTTGATCAGCTTTGCTGTTCCCTCGGCTCACAAAGGCTCCATCCATCTGATGGCCCCTACAGTGGATTACTGCTACCTGAGTTGGGAGCTGCACTGCTTCTTTTCTTTTTTTTTAACTTTTAAATTTTATTTATATATCTATTTATTTATTTTTGGCTGCGTTGGGTGTTCATTGCTGTGCACTGGCTTTCTCTAGTTGCGGTGAGCGAGGGCTACTCTTCGTTGCGGTGCACGGGCTTCTCATTGCAGTGGCTTCTCATTGCAGTGGCTTCTCGTTGCAGAGCACGGGCTTTAGGTGCGAGGGCTTCAGTAGTTGTGGCACGTGGGTTCAGTAGTTGTGGCCCACGGGCTTAGTTGCTCCACGGCATGTGGGATCTTCCCGGAGCAGGGCTCGAACCCGTGTCCCCTGAATTGGCAGGCGGATTCTTAACCACTGCGCCACCAGGGAAGCCCCTGCACTGCTTCTAAAAGAGCCAGAAACGAATCTTTGTTTTATGGGGGAATTTCAGGCGGTTAACATTCCTCTTTCTTTCTAAATGGCAGCATGAGCATGTAGCACGTGGAACCCATATTTAGAGTCAGTAAAAATATTTAATTGCTTATCCTTCCCTAATTGCAAAGCTCTCATTAATGCAATAAGTTCAGCCTTCTGGGCCAGTGCCTGGGGTGGCAGGGTCTTGGCCTCTATGACTTCATCTAAACTAACTATGGCACACCCGCCTTTTGGGTTCCTCTCTCTATAAAACTGTTCCCACCAGTAAACCGTTCAACCTCAGGGCTGTTAGGAGGTTCATCTAGAAGATCAGACCTGCTGGAGTAAGTTTGTTCTCTGGTCTCTATACACTGATGCAGTAGGGCTTCACTGTCGGCCGATGGAAGCAGAGTTGCTGGGTTCAGCGTTTGGCACACCTTTAAGGTAATGTCGGGGGTGTCCATTATGAGGGCCCGATATCTTGTTAACCATCCTCCAGTCAACCAATGTTGTCCTTTGACTTCCAGCACAGATGGTACCTGATGAGGGGTTAATACATCTGAGTGTTGTCCCAGAGTGAGCGGGAAGCCTCATTAACCAACAGGGTTGTGGCTGCTACCGCCTGCAGACAGCTTGGCCGTCCCAGGGCTACTGAGTCCATTGTTTTGAACAGCAAGCCACTGGTCTCTGATTCGGTCCCAGCTTTTGGGTCAGGACTCCTAGTGCTGCCCCTGAGCTCTCATGAACTTGTAGGGTAAAGGGCTTGTCCAAATTTGGAAGCCCCAGTGGTGGTGCTCCACTCAACTCAGTCTTTAGAGTTTCAGAGTCCCGCTGATGGTCCTTATTCGACTGAAAGGGTTCCCTTTCTTTTCCCTTTAGAACCTCACATAGGGGTTTAGCTATAAGGCCATAATGTGGAATCCAGATACTACGACAGAACCCAGCCATCCCAAGAAAGCCTCAGAACTGCCTCTTTGTGGTTGGAGATGGTAATGCACTAATTGCTGTTTTTCCATCTATGGCCAGGGTTCATGCCCGTGGGGTCAAAACAAAACCTAAATATTGAACCTGTTGCTAAGAGATCTGAGCCTTGGTTGGGGAGAATTTATATCCCCATTTTGCCAGAAAATTTAGGACCCTAACAGTATTTTGATCTGAATCTTGTTTGGTCTCACTACTTATCAATAAATCATCAACATATTAAAGCAGAGTTCCCTTCTCAAGGCCCAGTTCCCTCAGTTCCCTTACTAACACGTTCCCAAAAAGATGGGGGCTGTCTGGAAATCCCTGTGGAAGCACTGTCCAGGTATATCGGGTAGCCTCCAGGGTGTCAGGGTTCCTCCATTCAAAGGCAAAAAGGTATTGAGAGTCTGGATGTAGGGGAATACAGAAAAATGCACCTGTGAGGTCAAAAACAGAAATACTGAGCGCTTCCCGGGACTTGGACAAGAAGGGTGTATGGGTTTGGCACCAGTGGATGTATAGGGATAACGGCCCTATTCACTGCTCGTAAGTCTTGCACAAACTGATATTCCTTGTGAGGCTTCTGAATGGGAAGGATCGGGGTGTTGTAAGGGGATTGGCAGGGCCTAATGAGTCCGTGTTTTAGGAATCTGGTGAGCAGCGGTTGGATTCCCCTCAGGGCCTCAGGCTTTAAACGATGTTATCTCTTCCAGGGGTATTTTTCCGCAGGCCTTAATCTTATTTCTATTGGGGGAACGCGTTTTGCCCTTCCTGGCCCTGAGGTATCCCAAACTGCAGGATCTACTTGTTTTCTAATTTCTTGAGGGATGTCTTGGAATATTTTGATGGCCAGCAGGTGGGTCATCTGGGGCTACTAATAGATGCATTTTCTGTTTGAATTCTCCTTGGACTTATATTTTGGAATACCTCCTTGGACTTCGCCATGGCCTAAGAATATTCTACCTCCTAACTTACTCAGCAATTTTTTCCTGTGGAGAGGGGCAGGGCATTCTGGCATATACAAAAAGGAGTGAGAATAATAATGGACTGGATGCCACAGGCGTGGAGAGATGTAAATCGTCCTACCTTTGTCTGTCCATCAACTCCTGGCACAGTACCGTCCCGGTTGGAGAGGGGGCCAGCCGGCCAAGTCAGAACAGAGCAGGTGGCTCCAGTGTCTACAAGAAATTCAGTTCTCCTACCTGCCAAATTGAGGGTGACCTGAGGCCCCGCTGGAGTGATGAGGATGGATCGAGTGATCTGGAGCTGGGCAGGCACTCAGGTCCCGTCAGTCGGGGTGCGGGAATCTCTCATTTGAGAGATTCACAAGGAACTGGGACCAGTTGGGGTTGCCTAATCCCACAGGAGGGCGTTCAGGACATTCCCCTTTCCACTGCCCCCCTCCTTCCAACGAAAGGCACACTGGTTTGGGTCCAGGCGGCTTCTTGGTGGTCTGTCCAGTCTTCTCGGCCCTCCAGGGTCCCCTCGGGGTGGTGGGTAAATCAGAGCAGCCAAAAGGTGTGTTTTCTTTATTAGCCTCTTGTCCTTATTACCTTCCTCCATTAACTCTCGGTTGTTATAGACCTTGAAGGCCTCCTCTACCACGGTTGACAGCGGTGTTTGGGACCCAGCCTCAAGTTTTTGTAATTTCCTGATATCAGGAGTAACCTGGATGATAAAATGCATGGCCAGTAGTGTCCTCCCTTCTGTGGACTGAGGTTATGTATTCGTGTACTTCCTGAATGCCTCTGTCACCTGGCTCAGGAAGACTGCCGGTTTTTTGTTTTGTTTTTTTTCTTGTGTAACCTCTTGGACCTTATCATAATTTACAGGCTTCACCATACACCTTTTCATTCCCTCTGATAGACAAGTACTAGCCTGGCCTGCACAGTCTTCAGAGTCCCAGTGTGGGTCATGTTCTGGGATTGCATTCCCATCTACCTGATAAATTTGGTGGTGTGGATTGGTGGCCAGTAGGCCATCTGTGTGTTCCCTGGCCTTTCTCAATATACACTCCTTTTCATCCGAGGTGCAACAGTGGGCCAGAATAACCATGATGTCCTGCCAGGTAAGAGAGAATGTCAACCCCAGCCTGATAAAGTCATCCCTAAACTTGTCACAGGAACTCACACCTTCTGTTATCAAAAGCAGCATTCCAGGAAAACTTTGTTCTCTTACGAGAGAGAGAAACCAAATCCAGTCTTGCATCAGCCTACTCTTAACAAAATCCATTCACCTAATTAAATTTAATCCAAACTTAGAAAGTCCTGACCACATAAAAGTTATTTTCCCAATGTTCCTTTTCCACAAACCTTCTGGAACTTTCTCTAGCCATATTTTCTCCCTTATTCTTTTCCTATTCAGAAATAATGAGCTCTAGGGCAAAATCACCCTTTTTCTTTTAACAAAATATTCCTCATACCTTCTTTTCTTGAAAACATACATCCTACTTTCCTTAAGCAACCATGAACTGTCTTTTACATTAGCATTCCCTGACTGGAATATCCCATAACCTCTAGAAACATGCATCATCCCAAAGCACAATTTCCTCAATGTAGTATGTGGTCCAAGACACGTGTCTAATAAACCCAAACATCTTTATTTATTGATTGGCCATACGGCATTCAGGATCTTAGTTCCCCGACCAGGGATTGAACCTGCAGCCCCTGCCATGGAAGCGTGGAGTCTTAACCACTGGCCCACCAGGGAAGTCCTACAAACATCTTTAGTTTCCCTCTCACAAGAAGACAAAAGTAGGTAAATTTAGACCTGTTCAACAATTAATGTTCCAATATTTCATCTTATTTGAAAGGGCCTGGATATTTATTCAATGAATTTCTATCATTTAACTTAATTTAGTTTCAAGTTACCAAAATCTGGAGAGACTATTTTAGATGGACATTTCCAAAATATAATTACTCCTATAGAATTTACCAAAAAATTCTTATCCCAGTTATACTTACTTAAAAGTTTAACCATATCAGGTTATTCTCCTTGTTGACAGATTTTATAACATAAACAATATGCACTTATTGACTTCCAGTAACCCTAGGTACATTAAAAGTATACTTAATGTTGAAGACTCTAAAGACAGGTCTGTAGTAATTAAACCCATAAGCTCAAGCTACCTTTAATACCAGATATTAATTTAATATTGAATATTTCCCAGATCACATGAACCTGAAATGTTTTCTGGTGAGTTTCTTTTATATTTCTGAGAATGTATATAAGCACTCAGTTTCCTTTAAGCCAATTAAATACAGCTCATTTACAAGTTAGTTTTTACATAAAGACAGAACCAGAGATCTCCTAGTTTTCCTGCTTGAATTTAAAAAGCCTCTTTTTTTTCCGCCCCTCAGTCTGGGAGGCTACAGATGGATCAGGTAGTTCCTGAGAGCCCAGGCAGAATAGTTACACTGCAAATGCAGAGGAGAGAGATGCAAGCTCCTCTTCTTTATTTACTTATTTAGTTTTTCCTCTTTAAAATACCACCAAGCAACCCAAGGCTAGAGTTTGGGCAATGTGGGCTGTGTTTGTATTTCAAGAATTAAATGATCCACCCTGCCCACAATTTCGGCAGAGACTTGCAGGAGCATTTGGACAGACAAAACTACATAAAACAAAGACGCCAGGGACAGAAACTTAGAGACAAGAAGCCTTTAGGATAAAGGAGGTGGGATTTTAGGGGTGAGGACCAAGGGAGAGGTAAAGGGAAGAGGGACAGAAAAGATTCAAAAAGAGAAAGATTGCCCTTTCAACCTATGCCCTGTGGATGTCTATTCAGGTACCAAACCAACCAGTTGTACGTAGTCTGTGGGACTCTGACCCACAGGTGGGACTCATACACGCATATAGAAATCTGCCTTTTCAGCCTGTTCTCAATGGGACTTCTCTTGGTGGCAGGAAAATAAAGATGAGAATATTGGGACAATCGGACTTCCAGCCACTACACAATATGAGGTTTGAAAATCTATTACTCTCAGAAGTCTCCCATCAGGGAGAGACTGCTGGACCGAGATCTGCAAAGTGCAAGGCGAGCCTGTCACAGCGCTGCTTGTCACCTGCCAGCATGAGCTGTTACCTGCCAGAGGGAGCAGGTCTCACAAGCTGAGAGGAGTGATGCTGTAGCTGCCTGATGTCTACTCTCTCGGAAGGATAGAAGTAAGAGAGGACAGAGAGAGGAGAAGGAGGTTTCAGGAGAGAGAAAAGGAGACAAAGGGGAGGGGGAAAGTGGTGAGGGAAAAAGGACAAAGGGGAGGGAGAAAGCGTTGCCTGAATGAGGGCACTGAGGCCCTCAGGGGCCAGGAAGGCAGACCTACCAAATGTGGTGACGCTGAAACAAGAGGTTCAGGCAGCCACTTGTCACCCACGGGGAAGCTGCATTTGGTCGTCCCGGAGGTGCCCAGATCCTCTCCTGGGAAGGGGACAATTGTCCCTGCAAGCTGTCATCACAAAGTATGTTACCGACCAGGGTTCTTGGCCTCCTTAATCAATGGAAATTGACAAGAGGCCAGAAAAGAAATTCAGGCAAGGCTGTATTGGGGCTCCTGCTGCAGCAGGAGAGAGTGAAAACAAGTAACATGTTCCGTTGCTCGCTCCCTGAGGGGTGCGAGCTGGTCCCTTCTATGGGGTGAGGACAGGAGCAGGTCCAGGGGTTGGGCTGGAGGGCTGGCTTAGGTGGTCTGCCCACCCCTTTGGTGGTGGGTGTGCGGGGGGCAGGCACAGTACTCTGCTTTTGCTCCAGGCTCTTCAGAAATGGCATTTGGGTTCTTTTGGTCTTTGTATCTTGTTTGTAATTTGCCCCAATTGCACATACACTCAGTTATTTTTAGTCTCTTATAATTTCTTTGTATTTTGTTGCTTGAGGAGACGTTTGTCCAGGTGCAAGCACTGCAGCAAAGGGACCCAGGTCCCAGCCTGTCTCAGCTGCACCAATTTATTGGGTTGGCCAAAAAGTTCATTCCGTTTTTTCTGTAAGGTGTTACGGAAAAACTCACATGAACTTTTTGGCCAGCCCAATACATTCCTACCAACAGTGCAAGAGGGTTCCCTTTTCTCCACACCCTCTCCAGCATTTGTTATTTGTAGACTTTTTAATGATGGCCATTCTGACGGGTGTGAGGTGGTACCTCACTGTGGGTTTGATTTGCATTTCTCTAATAATTAGCGATGTTGAGCATCTTTTCATGTGCCTCTTGGCCATCTGTATGTCTTTTTTGGAGAAATGTCTATTTAGGTCTTCTGCCCATTTTTTTATTCGGTTGTTTGTTTTTTTTGTTATTGAGTTGTGAGAGCTGTTTGTGTATTTTAGAAATTAATGCCTTGTCGGTTGCATCATTTGCAAATATTTTCTCCCAGTCTGTAGGTTGTCTTTTTGTTTATGGTTTCATTTGCTATGCAAAAGCTAAGTTTGATTGTCCCATTTGTTTATTTTTTTTATTTCTATTGCCTTGGGAGACTGACTAAAAAAACATTGCTACGATTTATGTCAAAGAATCCTTTGACTATGTTCTCTTCTAGGAGTTTTATGGTGTCTTGTCTTATATTTAGGTTTTTAAGCCATTTTGAGTTTATTTTTGTGTATGGTGTGAGGGTGTGTTCTAACTTCATTGATTTATGTGCAGCTGTCCATCTTTCCCAATACCACTTCCTGAAGAGACTGTCTTTTCCCCATCGTATATTCCTGCCTCCTTTGTTGAAGATTAATTGTCCATGGTGTGTGGGTTTATTTCTGGGCTCTCTATTCTGTTCCATTGATCTGTATGTCTGTTTTTGTGCCAATACCATGCTGTTTTGATTACTGTAGCCTTGTAATATTATCTGAAGTCTGGGAGGGTTATGCCTCCTGCTCTGTTCTTTTTCCTCAGGATTGCTTTGGCAATTCTGGGTCTTTTATAGTTCCATATAAATTTTAGTATTATTCTATTTCTGTGAAAAATGTCATGGATAATTTAATAGGGATCACATTAAATCTGTAGATTGCTTTGGGTAGTATGGCCATTTTAACAATATTCTTCCAATCCAAGAGCATGGGATATCTTTCTATTTCTTTGAATCATCTTTAATTTCCTTTATTAATGTTTTCTGGTTCTCAGCATGTAGGTCTTTCACCTCCTTGGTGAGGTTTATTCCTAAGTATTTTTTTTTCTTTTTGGTTGTGATTTTAAAAGGCATTGTTTGTTTATATTCTCTTTCTGATATTTCATTGTTAATGTAAAGTGCACTAAATGCAGCCAATTTCTGTATGTTAATCTTGCATCCTGCTACCTTGCTAAATTCGTTTATCAGTTCTAATAGTTTTTGTGTGGAGTCTTTAGGGTTTTCTATATATTATCATGTCATCTGTGTATAATGACAATTTTACCTCTTGCTTAACAATCTGAATACCTTTTCTTTTTCTTGTCTGATTGCTGTGGCTAGGACTTCCAGTACTATATTGAAGAGAAGTTGTGAGAGTGGGTAACCTTGTCTTGTTCCAGATTTTAGTGAGAAGGCTTTCAGCTTTTCACCGTTCAGTATTATATTGGCTGTAAGTTTGTCATAAATATCTTTTATTATGTTGAGATATGTTCCCTCTCTACCCACTTTAAGAGTTTTGGTCAATTTTATCCAATGCTTTTTCTGCATCTATTGAGGTGAGCATATGGTTTTTGTCCTTTTGTTGATGTGGTGTATCACATTGATTGATCTGCATATGTTGAACTGTCCTTGTGACCCTAGGATGAATCCAACTTGGTTGTGGTGTATAACCTTTTTTATGTGTTGTTGGATTTGGTTTAATAATATTTTGTTGAGAATTTTTGTGTCTATATTCATCAAAGATGGCCTATAATATTCTTTTTTGGTAGTGTCTTTGTCTGGTTTTGGTATCAGGGTGATGGTGGCTTCATAGAATGTCTTTGGGAGTGTTCCTTCCTCTTCAGTCTTTTGCAGGAGTTTGAGAAGGATCAGTAGAAGTTCTTCTTTGTATGTTTGGTCCAATCCCCCAGTGAAGCCATCTGGCCCTGGACTTTAGTTTATAAGGAGTTTATTTCATTACAGATTCTATTTCATTTCTAGTGATTGATCTGTTCAGGTTATCTATTTCTTCTTGATTCAATTTTGGTTGGCTGTATGTTTCTAGAAAGTTGTCCATTTCTTCGAGTTTGTCAAATTTGTTGGCATATAATTGTTCATAGTACTCTTTACGGTTCTTATATTTTTGTGGTATCTGTTGTGATTTCTCCTCTTTCATTTCTTATTTTGTTTATTTGGGTCTTCTCTCTTCTTGGTGAGTCTGGCCAGAGGTTTGTCAATTTTGTTTACCCTTTCAAAGAACCAGATCTTGGTTTTATTGATTTTTCTTTTCTATTTTTTCTTTTAAATCTCTATTTCCTCTCTGATCTTTATTATCTCCTTCCTTCTGCTGACTTCAGGTTTTGTTTGTTCTTTTTCTAATTCTTTTAGGTGGTGGGTTATGTTGTTTGAGATTTGTTTCTTAAAGAAGGCCTGTATCGCTATGAACTTCCCTGTAAGAACTGCTTTTGGTGCATCCCGTAGATGTTGTACGGTTGTATTTCCTTGTCATTTTCCTCAAGTTATTTTTTAATTTCTTCTTTGATTTCATCGTTGACCCATTGGTTTTTTGTAGCATGTTGTTTACTCTCCATGAAATTTTTTTTTCTCCTTTCTTTTTCTGTTGTTGATTTCTAGTTTTATGCTGTTGTGATCAGAAAAGATGCTTGAAATAACTTATATACTCTTAAATTTGTTGAGGTTTGTTTTGTGTCCTAGTATGTGGTCAGTCCTAGCGAATGTTCCATGTGGACTTGAAGAGAATGTGTATTCTGCTTTTTTTTTGTCTGTAATGTCCTGAAGATATCAATTAAGTCTAACTGTTCTATTGTATCATGTAGGATCTATGTTGCCTTATTGATTTTCTGTCTCAAAGATCTGTCGATTGACATGAGTGGGATGTTAAAGTCTCCTACTATTAATGTATTCCTGTCAGTTTCTCCCTTTATGTATTTTAGTATTTGTTTTATGTATTTGGGTGCTCATATATTGGGTGCATATATGTTGGCAAGTGTAATATACTCTCCTTGTATTGATTCTTTATCAGTATATAGTGTCCTTTTTAATCTTTGTTTATAGCCTTGTTTTAAAGTCTATTTTGTCTAATATTAGTATTGTGACCACTGCTTTCTTGTCATTTTTGTTTGCATGAAATATCTTTTTCCATCTCCTCACTTTTATAATACTTTTTTTTTTTTTTTGCGGTACGCGGGTCTCTCACTGCCGTAGACTCTCCCATTGCGTAGCACAGGCTCCGGACGCGCAGGCTCAGCGACTGTGGCTCAAGGGCCCAGCTGCTCCATGGCATGTGGGATCTTCCCAGACAGAGACACGAACCAAAGTCCCCTGCATCGGCAGGCGGACTCTAAACCACTGCGCCACCAGAGAAGCCCCATCCCCTCACTTTTAATCTATGTGTGTCCTTGGCCCTAAAGTGGGTATTTTGTAGGCAGCATATTGTACGGTCTTGCCTTTGTATCCAGTCTGTCACTCTGTGTCTTTTGATTGCAGCATTTAGTCCACTGACAGATAATTACTATTATTATTATTTTTAATTTAAAGGTTCATAGTATTCAGATATATATATATATTTTTTACATCTTTATTAGAGTATAATTGCTTTACAATGGTGTGTTAGTTTCTGCTTTATAACAAAGTGAATCAGTTATACATATACATATGTTTCCATATCTCTTCCCTCTTGCGTCTCCCTCCCTCTCACCCTCCCTATCCCACCCCTCCAGGCGGTCACAAAGCACCGAGCTGATCGCCCTGTGCTATGTGGCTGCTTCCCACTAGCTATCTACCTTACGTTTGGTAGTGTATATATGTCCATGCCTCTCTCTCGCTTTGTCACCGTTTACCCTTCCCCCTCCCCATATCCTCAAGTCCATTCTCTAGTAAGTCTGTGTCATTATTCCTGTTTCACCCCTAGGTTTTTCATGACATTTTTTTCCTTAAATTCCATATATATGTGTTAGCATACGGTATTTGTCTTTCTATTTCTGACTTACTTCACTCTGTATGACAGACTCTAGGTCTATCCACCTCATTACAAATAGCTCAATTTTGTTTCTTTTTATGGCTGAGTAATATTCCATTGTATATATGTGCCACATGTTCTTTATCCATTCATCTGATGATGGAAACTTAGGTTGTTTCCGTCTCTGGGCTATTGTAAATAGAGCTGCAGTGAACATTTTGGTACATGACTCTGTCTGAATTCTGGTTTTCTCAGGGTATATGCCCAGTAGTGGGATTGCTGGGTCATATGGTAGTTCTATTTGTAGTTTTTTAAGGAACCTCCATACTGTTCTTCACAGTGGCTGTACCAATTCACATTCCCACCAGCAGTGCAAGAGTGTTCCCTTTTCTCCACACCCTCTCCAGCATTTATTGTTTCTAGATTTTTTGATGATGGCCATTCTCACTGGTGTGAGATGATATCTCATTGTAGCTTTGATTTGCATTTCTCTAATGATTAATGATGTTGAGCATTCTTTCATGTGTTTGTTGGCAGTCTGTATATCTTCTTTGGAGAAATGTCTATTTAGGTCTTCTGCCCATTTTTGGATTGGGTTGTTTGTTTTTTTGTTATTGAGCTGCACGAGCTGCTTGTAAATTTTGGAGATTAATCCTCTGTCAGTTGCTTCATTTGCAAATATTTTCTCCCATTCTGAGGGTTGTCTTTTGGTCTTGTTTATGGTTTCCTTTGCTATGCAAAAGCTTTGAAGTTTCATTAGGTCCCGTTTGTTTATTTTTGTTTTGATTTCCATTTCTCTAGGAGGTGGGTCAAACAGGATCTTGCTGCGATTTATGTCATTGAGTGTTCTGCCTATCTTTTCCTCTAAGAGTTTGATAGTTTCTGGCCTTACATTTAGGTCTTTAATCCATTTTGAGCTTATATTTGTGTATGGTGTTAGGGAGTGATCTAATCTCATACTTTTACATGTACCTGTCCAGTTTTCCCAGCACCACTTATTGAAGAGGCTGTCCTTTCTCCACTGTACATTCCTGCCTCCTTTATCAAAGATAAGGTGACCATATGTGTGTGGGTTTATCTCTGGGCTTTCTATCCTGTTCCATTGATCTATCTTTCTGTTTTTGTGCCAGTACCATACTGTCTTGATTACTGTAGCTTTGTAGTATAGTCTGAAGTCAGGGAGCCTGATTCCTCCAGCTCCGTTTTTCGTTCTCAAGATTGCTTTGGCTATTCGGGGTCTTTTGTGTTTCCATACAAATTGTGAAATTTTTCGTTCTAGTTCTGTGAAAAATGCCAGTGGTAGTTTGATAGGGATTGCATTGAATCTGTAGATTGCTTTGGGTAGTAGAGTCATTTTCACAATGTTGATTCTTCCAATCCAAGAACATGGTATATCTCTCCATCTGTTTGAATCATCTTTAATTTTTTTCATCAGTGTCTTATAGTTTTCGGCATACAGGTCTTTTGTCTCCTTAGGTAGGTTTATTCCTAGATATTTTATTCTTTTTGTTGCAATGGTAAACGGGAGTGTTTTCTTGATTTCACTTTCAGATTTTTCATCATTAGTGTACAGGAATGCCAGAGATTTCTGTGCATTAATTTTGTATCCTGCAACTTTACCGAATTCATTGATTAGCTCTAGTAGTTTTCTGGTAGCATCTTTAGGATTCTCTATGTATAGTATCATGTCATCTGCAAACAGTGACAGCTTTACTTCTTCTTTTCTGATTTGGATTCCTTTTATTTCCTTTTCTTCTCTGATTGCTGTGGGTAAAACTTCCAAAACTATGTTGAATAAGAGTGGTGAGAGTGGGCAACCTTGTCTTGTTCCTGATCTTAGTGGAAATGCTTTCAGTTTTTCACCATTGAGGATGATGTTGGCTGTGGGTTTGTCATATATGGCCTTTATTTTGTTGAGGAAGGTTCCCTCTATGCCTACTTTCTGCAGGGTTTTTATCATAAATGGGTGTTGAATTTTTGTCAAAAGCTTTCTCTGCATCTGTTGAGATGATCATATGGTTTTTCTCCTTCAATTTGTTAATATGGTTTATCTCATTTATTGAATTGCGTATATTGAAGAATCCTTGCATTCCTGGAATAAACCCCACTTGATCAAGGTGTATGCTCCTTTAAATGTGCTTTTAGATTGTGTTTGCTAGTATTTTGTTGAGGATTTTTGCATCTATGTTCATCAGTGATATTGGCCTGTAGTTTTCTTTCTTTGTGACATCCTTGTCTGGTTTTGGTATCAAGGTGATGGTGGCCTTGTAGAATGAATTTGGGAGTGTTCCTCCCTCTGCTATATTTTGGAAGATTTTGAGAAGGATAGCTGTTAGCTCTTCTCTAAATGTTTGATAGAATTCGCCTGTGAAGCCATCTGGTCCTGGGCTTTTGTTTGTTGGAAGGTTTTTAATCATAGTTTCAATTTCAGTGCTTGTGATTGGTCTGTTCATATTTTCTATTTCTTCCTGATTCAGTGTTGGCAGGTTGTGCATTTCTAAGAATTTGTCCATTTCTTCCAGGTTGTCCATTTTATTGGCATAGAGTTGCTTGTAGTAACCTCTTGTGATCTTTTGTATTTCTGCAGTGTCAGTTGTTACTTCTCCTTTTTCATTTCTAATTCTATCGATTTGAGTCTTCTCCCTTTTTTTCTTGATGAGTCTGGCTAATTGTTTATCAATTTTGTTTATCTTCTCAAAGAACCAGCTTTTAGTTTTATTGATCTTTGCTATCATTTCTCTCATTTCTTTTTCATTTATTTCTGATCTTATTTTGATGATTTCTTTCCTTCTGCTAACTTTGGGGTATTTTTATCCTTCTTTCTCTAATTGCTTTAAGTGCAAGGTTAGGATGTTTATTTGAGATGTTTCCTGTTTCTTGAGGTAGGATTGTATTGCTATAAACTTCCCTCTTAGAACTGCTTTTGCTGCATCCCATAGGTTTTGGGTCATCGTGTCTCCATTGTCCTTGGTTTCTAGGTATTTTTTAATTTCCTCTTTGATTTCTTCAGTGATCACTTCGTTATTAAGTAGTGTATTGTTTAGCCTCCATGTGTTTGTATTTTTTTACAGATCTTTTCCTGTAATTGATATCTAGTCTCATAGCATTGTGGTCAGAAAAGATACTTGATACAATTTCAATTTTCTTAAATTTACCAAGGCTTGATTTGTGAACCAAGATATGATCTATCCTGTAGAATGTTCCATGAGCACTTGAGAAAAATGTGTATTCTGTTGTTTTTGGATGGAATGTCCTATAAATATCAATTAAGTGCATCTTGTTTAATGTATCATTTAAAGCTTGTTTCCTTATTTATTTTCATTTTGGATGATCTGTCCATTGGTGAAAGTGGGGTGTTAAAGTCCCCTACTATGAATGTGTTACTGTCGATTTCCCCTTTTATGGCTGTTAGTATTTGCCTTATGTATTGAGGTGCTCCTATGTTGGGTGCATAAATATTTACAATTGTTATATCTTCTTCTTGGACCGATCCCTTGATCATTATGTAGTGTCCTTCTTTGTCTCTTCTAATAGTCTTTATTTTAAAGTCTATTTTGTCTGATGTGAGAATTGCTACTCCAGCTTTCTTTTGGTTTCCATTTGCATGGAATATCTTTTTCCATCCCCTTACTTTTAGTCTGTATGTGTCTCTAGGTCTGAAGTGGGTCTCTTGTAGACAGCATATATATGGGTCTTGGTTTTGTATCCATTCAGCCAATCTGTGTCTTTTGGTGGGAGCATTTAGTCCAGTTACATTTAAGGTAGTTATCGATATGTATGTTCCTATTCCCATTTTCTTAATTATTTTGGGTTCGTTATTGTAGGTCTTTTCTTTCTCTTGTGTTTCTTGCCTAGAGAAGTTCGTTTAGCATTTGTTGTAGAGCTGGTTTGGTGGTGCTGAACTCTCTCAGCTTTTGCTTGTCTGTAAAGGTTTTAATTTCTCCATCAAATCTGAATGAGATCCTTGCTGGGTAGAGTAATCTTGGTTGCAGGTTTTTCTCCTTCTTCACTTTAAATATGTCCTGCCAGTCCCTTCTGGCTTGCAGAGTTTCTGCTGAAAGATCAGCTGTTAACCTTATGGGGATTCCCTTGTGTGTTATTTGTTGTTTTTCCCTTGCTGCTTTTAATATGTTTTCTTTGTATTTAATTTTTGACAGTTTGATTAATATGTGTCTTGGCGTGTTTCTCCTTGGATTTATCCTGTATGGGACTCTCTGTGCTTCCTGAACTTGATTAACTATTTCCTTTCCCATATTAGGGAAGTTTTCAACTATAATCTCTTCAAATATTTTCTCAGTCCCTTTTTCTCTTCTTCTTCTGGAACCCCTATAATTCGAATGTTGGTGTGTTTAATGTTGTCCCAGAGGTCTCTGAGACTGTCCTCAGTTCTTTTCATTCTTTTTTCTTTATTCTGCTCGGCAGTAGTTATTTCCACTATTTTATCTTCTACGTCATTATCCGTTCTTCTGCCTCAGTTATTCTGCTATTGATCCCATCTAGAGTATTTTTAATTTCATTTATTGTGTTGTTCATCATTGTTTGTTTCATCTTTATTTCTTCTAGGTCCTTGTTAACTGTTTCTTGCATTTTGTTTATTCTATTTCCAAGATTTTGGATCATCTTTACTGTCATCATTCTGAATTGTTTTTCAGGTAGACTGCCTATTTCCTCTTCATTTTTTGGGTCTGGTGGGTTTTTATGTTGCTCCTTCATCTGCTTTTTTTTTTCTGTCTTCTCATTTTGCTTATCTTACTGTGTTTGGGGTCTCCTTTTTGCAGGCTGCAGGTTCGTAGTTCCCGTTGTTTTTGGTGTCTGTCCCCAGTGGCTAAGGTTGGTTCAGTGGGTTGTGTAGGCTTCCTGGTGGAGGGAAGTGCCTGTGTTCTGGTGGATGAGGCTGGATCTTGTCTTTCTGGTGGGCAGGTCCACGTCTGGTGGTGTGTTTTGTGGTGTCTGTGGACTTATTATGATTTTAGGCAGCCTCTGTGCTAATGGGTGGGGTTGTGTTACTGTCTTGCTAGTTGTTTTGCATAGGGTGTCCAGCACTGTAGCTTGCTGGTTGTTGAATGAATCTCGGTGCTGCTGTTGAGGTGGAGATCTCTGGGAGATTTTCGCCGTTTGATATTATGTGGAGCTGGGAGGTCTCTTGTGGACCAGTGTCCTTTAGTTGGCTCTCCTACCTCAGAGCACAGCACTGACTCCTGGCTGCAGCACCAAGAGCCTTTCATCCACACAGCTCAGAATAGAAGGGAGAAAAAGTAGGAAGAAAGAAGGAAAGAAGGAAAGAAAGGAGGGAGGGAGGAAGGAAGGAAAAAAAGAAGGAAGATAATATAAAGTAAGATAAAATATAATCAAGTTATTAAAATAAAAATTAGTTATTAAGAAAAAACATTAAAAAAAAAACGGACGGATAGAACCCTAGGACAAATGGTGGAAGCAAAGCTATACAGACAAAATCTCACACAGAAGCATACACACTCACAAAAAGAGGAAAAGGGAAAAAATCATAAATCTTGCTCTCAAAGTCCACCTCCAACTTGGGATGATTCGTTGTCTATTCAGGTATTCCACAGATGCAGGGTACATCAAGTTGATTGTGGAGCTTTAATCCGCTGCTCCTGAGGCTGCTGGGAGAGATTTCCCTTTCTCTTCTTTGTTCGCACAGCTCCCGGGGTTCAGCTTTGGATTTGGCCCCGCCTCTGCATGTAGGTCGCCGGAGGGCATGTTTTTTGCTCAGACAGGATGGGGTTAAAGGAGCCGCTGATTCGGGGGCTCTGGTGCACTCAGGCCGGGGGGAGGGAGGGGTATGGATGCGGGGCGACCCTGTGGCAGAGGCCAGTGTGCCTTTGCACCAGCCTGAGGCGTGCCGTGTGTTCTCCCGGGGAGTTGTCCCTGGATCCCGGGACCCTGGCAGTGGCAGCCTGCACAGGCTCCCCGGAAGGGGGGTGTGGATAGTGACCTGTGCTCGCACACAGGCTTCTTGGTGGCGGCAGCAGCAGCCTTAGCGTCTCATGCCCGTCTCTGGGGTCTGCGATTTTAGCCGCGGCTCGTGCCCGTCTCTGGAGCTCCTTTAAGCAGCGCTTTTAATCCCCTCTCCTCTTGCACCAGGAAACAGAGAGGGAAGAAAAAGTCTCTTGCCTCTTCGGCAGGTCCAGACTTTTCCCCGGACTCCCTCCCGGCTAGCCGTGGTGCACTAACCCCCTGCAGGCTGTGTTCACGCCACTAACCCCAGTCCTCTCCCTGCGCTCCGACCGATGCCCAAGCGTCAGCTCCCAGCCCCGCCCACCCCGGCGGATGAGCAGACAAGCCTCTCGGGCCGGTGAGTGCCGGTCGGCACTGATCCTCTGTGCGGGAATGTCTCCGCTTTGTCCTCCGCACCCCTGTTGCTGCGCTCTCCTCCGTGGCTCCGAAGCTTCCCCCCTCCGCCACCTGCAGTCTCCACCCGCGAAGGGGCTTCCTAGTGTGTGGAAACCTTTCCTCCTTCACAGCTCCCTCCCACTGGTGCAGGTCCCGTCCCTATCCTTTTGTCTCTGTTTATTCTTTTTTCTTTTGCCCTACCCAGGTACGTGGGGAGTTTCTTGCCTTTTGGGAGGTCTGAGGTCTTCTACCAGCGTTCAGTAGGTGTTCTGTAGGAGTTGTTACACATGTAGATGTATTTCTGGTGTATCTGTGGGGAGGAAGGTGATCTCCGCGTCTTACTCTTCCACCATCTTCCCCTCGTCCTCTCTAGATAATTATTGATTGATATGTATTTATTGCCGTTTTAAACCTTGTTTTCCCATTGATTTTATATTTCTTCTTTGTCCTTTTTTTTTCTTTTTCCTTTTGTGGTTTGATGATTTTATTTTGTATTATGTGTATGTTCTGTTCTTTTTGGTTTTTGTGAATCTGTTGTGTGTTTTTGATTTGTGGTTGCCCTGTTTTTCAAGTATGTTAACCCTTTCCTGTATAGACTTAAACACAGTCTAAAAAAAAAAAATCTACATTTTCTTACTCTCCTCTCCCACATTTTATGATTTTGATGTCCTCTTTTGCATCTTCATGTTCATCCTTTTGCTGTTCATTGTGATTATCATTGCTTTCACAGAAATTTTTTGATTTTTTAAAAAATCTGTGTACTGGCTTATTTAAGTGATTTACTTTCTAATTGTGATTTTCTCTTTCCTGTACTCTTACTTTTCTATTTAGAGAAGACCTTTCAATATTTCCTTTAGGATAGGTTTAGTATTGCTGTATTCTTTTAGTTTTTGCTTGTCTGAGAAATTCTTTATCTCTTCTTCTATTCTAAATGATAACCTTGCTGGGTAGAGTATCTCAGGTTGCAGATTTTTCCCTTTCAGGACTTTGAATATGTCTTGACACTACTTTCCAGCCTGCAACATTTCTGTAGAGAAATCAGCTGATAGACTTATGGGGGTTCCCTTGTAATTAATTCTTTGTTTTTCTCTTGCTGCGTTTAGAATCCTCTATTCATCTTTAACTTTTGCCATTTTTATTATAATATATCTTGGTGTAGGTCTGTTTGGGTTTATCTTGTTCGGAACCCTCTGTGCTTCCTGTATCTGGATATCTATTTCCTTCTTTAGGTTTGGGAAGTTTTCAGCCATAATTTCTTCAAATACATTTTAAACCCCTTTTTCTCTTTCTTGTGTTTCTGGGATCCCTATTATGTGTAGATTGACATGCTTTATATTATCCCATAGGTCTCTTATATTGCTTTCAGTTTTTAAAAATTTTGGTTTCTGTCTGCTGTTCTAATTGGGTGATTTCCATTATTCATCTTTTAGATCACATATTCATTCTTCTGCATTATTCATTCTGCTATTTATAGACTTTAGTTCAGCTTTCTTCTCTAACTTTTCTTGGCTTCTGCTTATAGTTTTTAGTTCCCTTTTACAGTAATCTGCATTTCTGTTGGTAGCCTTTCTTAATTCTGTCAGTATTTTCATTATCTCCTTTTTGGGCTCAACGTCTGTTAGACTGAAGAGGTCTGTTTTATTCTTTCAGGGGAAATCTCTCGATCTTTTAATTGGGAGTGGTTCCTCTTCCTCCTTCATTTTACTTATATTTCTCTTGCTCTATGAGTTTAGGGGAAACAATTATCTACTGTGGTCTTGGAGGGCTATTTTTATGTGGGAATGTTCCTGTGTAGCCTGTGTGGGTTTAATATTTAGTGGTGCGAGGGCTGTTTTTAGTATGGGTGGCTGTCGCTTCTTTCTTCATTGTATACTGGCCGTTATCCCCTTGATAGGAGGTGTGAATGATGTCCTGGTGACCAGAGCCTGCACTGGATATTGAGCAGGCCTTCCTCCTTGCTCTGTGGTTGTCACTGCCCTGTCAGGAGCAGGGTCTGCTCCCTAGTTGATGGAGTAGGAGCTGCCAGGTCCATTCTGAGCTGAGTTTCTAATCTGTGGTGCAAGGTAGGTGGGATTGGAGCACTCCCAGGAGCCACTGAGTATTCCTCTGCTGGAGCTGTTCACCTGTGGCTGTACTCTGTTGTGTCACCTTTCACAACCCGTTGTGTGGGCTCACAAAGTACACTGTTGTTGGCATTGCCCTTGGCCCCAGGTCCACTGTATGCTGGCGGTTGGCCCTGGTGCCTCTCAGGCTTTGTTTTCACAAGGCTACCAGCACAAATCCACTGAAGCCGGTCCTAGGACTGCAGTAGTCACGCACCTGGGCCCACTATGGGAGCTGTGGAGGCAGCTCAGACCCTGACCCAGCCCAGCCCCTGCATGTACATGCCCACAAAGCCCATAGCTGCTAAGGCCAGACCTGTCCCAGCTGCGAGGGCACCCGTTGTCCATGTGGATATTCCGCAGGTGCTGAATTTACAAAGCTGCCTGAACCTCTTGTTTCAGCGTCACCGCGTTTGGTAGGTCTGCCTTCCTGGCCCCTGAGGGCCTCAGTGCCCTCATTCAGGAAACGCTTTCCCCTCCCCTTAGTCCTTTTCCCCTCACCACTTTCCCCTCCCCTTTGTCCCTTTCCCTCTCCTGAAACCTCTCTACTTCTCCTCTCTCTGTCGTCTCTTCTTTCCTATCCTGAGAGAGTGGACATCAGGCAGCTACAGCATCACTCCTCTCAGCTTGTGAGACCTGCTCCCTCGGGCAGGTAACAGCTCATGCTGGCAGGTGACAAGCAGAGCAGGGAGAGGCTCCTTTCACACTTTGCAGATCTCGGTCCAGCAGTCTCTCCCTGATGGGAGATTTCTGAGAGTAATAGATTTCAAACTTCATATCATGTAGGGTCTGGAAGTACGATTGTCCCAATATTCTCTCCTTTATTTTCTGCCACCAAGAGAAGTCCCATTGGGAACAGGCTGAAAAGGCAGATTTCTATATACTGGTGTATGCGTGGGTGAGTCCCACCTGTGGTTCAGAGTCCCACAGACAACATACAGCTGGCTGGTTTCCAGGCTTGATCACCCCGGTGGGCAGTGGACAGGGTGCTGCCACCTTCACTGGCCCTTTCTGGAAGTTTACAGGTTGGTGCCTGAATAGATACCCACAGGGAGTGGGTTGATACGACAATCTCTCTCTTTCTCTTTTTTCAGTCTTTTCTGTCCCTATGTTACCGACCAGGGTTCTTGGCCTCCTTAATCAGTAGAAATTGACAAGAGGCCAGACAAGAAATTCAAGCAAGGCTTTATTGGGGCTCCCCTTGCTCACTCCCTGAGGGGTGCAAGCTGGTCCCTTACGTGGGGCTGAGGGTAGGGGCGTGGGTCCAGGGGTCGGGTCAGGGGTGGCTTAGGTGGTCTGCTCACCCCCTTGGTGGTGCCGTGTGCAGGGGGCATGTGCACTACCCTGCTTTTGCTCCTGACACCCTGCTTTTGTTGGGATTTTTGTCTTCTTGTATCTTGTTGATCATAATTTGCCCCAACTGCTCATGCACACAGTTATTTTTAGTCCCTTATAGTTGTTTTTTTATTTTGTTGCTTGAGGAGATGTTTGTCCAGGTGCAAGCACGGCAGCAAAGGGTCCCAGGTCCCAGCCTATCTCACTTTCACAAGATCTTATTTGATGATAACCTCTAAGGGACATATTCAGACCATTGCCTAGAAAGAAAAAACAATGATCACGCCTATAGATCCACAGGCTGCATGCTTTGATATACTTTTATCCTCCCCATTCTGTTATCCGAGCAGTTTAAAGGCCAAAGTTCATTACATGTCAGCGAGTTTGAATGGTAACATTCAGATATGGAACTTGAGGAAGAAGACAAAGCTAATGTTTTATCAATCTCACCCCCTCTGTAAGTGTTGAGATAGTCTCATTTCCTGAGAACTTCCCAATTACATGTACTACAAAACGGCAGTGCAGACTAATTTTGTAGCGAGTATTTCATTAATATTGTTCCCTAACTAGATTCCAGTAAAACAGATATTTAAGAAAACATTTACAGGGTTCTCCATAAAATTAACATTAAATTCTGACCATCTTGTTGGGGCTTAGAAATCCAGTTTCACCTTGAAATACTACTGTATTCTGACTTTAATCAAAAAGAGATAATCCTATTTCATTTCTTATTTCATAATTTTAATGATGACTTAAAGAAAACTAGTTTGGGGGTGAGGATTTCCTTATGAATTCCTTCAGTCAAGGCTTTCCAACATTTTTCACATTCTGGCACATCTACAGAATGATAGGGTTCGTGCATTTTTTGTTTTTTCGGTTGAATTACAGTTAGTTTACAATGTTGTGTTAGTTTCAAGTGTACAGCAAAGTGATTCAGTTATACATATATATACTTTTTTAGATTCTTTTCCATTATAGGTTATTACAAGATATTGAATATAGTTCCCTGTGCTGTACAGTAGGTCGTTGTTAACCTATTTTATATATAGTAGTGTGTACATGTTAATCCCAACTCCTAATTTATCCCTCCTCCCCACGCCCACCCCACCCGACCTGGCTATCCTCTTGATAACTATGTTTGTTTTCCATGTCTGTGAGTCTGTTTGTTTTGTAAATAAGTTCATTTGAATCACTCTTTTAGATTATACACATAAGTAATAGCCTATGATATTTGTCTTTCTCTGTCTGGCTTACTTCACTTGGTATGATAATGTCTAGGTCCATCCATGTTGTTGCTAATGGCATTATTTCATTCTTTTCTATGGCTGAGCAATGTTCCATTGTGTCTATATACATCACATCTCCTTTATCCATTCAATCTGTTGATGGATATTTAGGTTGTTTCTGTGCCTTGGCTATTGTAAATAGTGCTGCTATGGATTTGTGCATTTGTGTGTGGTGGAAAGTAACCAGCCCAGCACGGCTTCCCTGAGAGAGCAGTTTCTCAGCACTCTGAATGGAAAGTTTCGTTATTAACTACCTTGCAGCTGCGTGCTCTGCTGCAAACTTGCATTCAAACCTGCAGGTCCACGTGGGCAGATGGCTCTAGTTAGGGCAGCATGAGCTCTGCTATAGCGCCAACAGTCAAAACTGGTTTGAAAAAAACTTGTTTAGAGGGTTAGTGCAGTTTTCTCTTTCATTTCTCCTAAATGTCCCAGCCTAATCGGTTTTGTAATATGAGCCTTGTTTCAATAGCAAGTCAGAACTTGTATACTGTGGGTGCTATGCATATGTATGTTATTTAAAGTGATTTTATGAATTAATGCCTTGTTTTTTTTTTGTTTTTTTTTTTTTTTTTTTGTGGTACGCGGGCCTCTCACTGCCGTGGCCTCTCCCGTTGCGGAGCACAGGCCCCGGACGCGCAGTCCCAGCGGCCATGGCCCACGGGCCCAGCCACTCCGCGGCATGTGGGATCTTCCCGGACTGGGGCATGAACCCGCGTCTCCTGCATCGGCAGGCGGACTCCCAACCACTGCGCCACCAGGGAAGCCCGAATTAATGCCTTTTAAAAACACTGCTTAGAGCCTAAGCTCTTTAAGTGCACCGAAGCTTAAACACACTTCAAAATGACTGTTTTGGACAGTTTCAGTGGTTTCCTGAGAACTTAAATACCTTGAAAAGTGAACATCCTTCACTGAGGTGGTTTTGTTGAGTTAGTGTGAATTCCATGTATAGTGGGAAACCTGTAGTAACTCTCTACCTGAGGACTACCGAAATACAGGAATACTTTTTCCAGCCAGCTTTTTGGGATTCTTCTTGGTCACACTGAAAAATGTCCAGGGAAAGTATAAATATATATATACTTTTTTTTTCAGAATGCTAGTGCCCCATTACCCTAAGTGGTGGTTGAAAATAACAGTCCCATGGAAGGTATTTTTATGGCTGCAAATCTGACACTAGTATGGCAACCTTTTCTACCTTAACCATGCCAACTCTGTTCTGAGAATACCATTAAAATTCTCCTTCGGGTAATGTGAAATGTGGCCATTAGATCCAGGTGAGTTCATAAGATTCCTAAATAGAAAACCTACAAGAGAATGAAAACACCCAGACTATTCTGCTTTTAAGAATAAGTGTGGGGGGCTTCCCTGGTGGCGCAGTGGTTGAGAGTCTGCCTGCGGATGCAGGGGACGCGGGTTCATGCCCCGGTCTGGGAGGATCCCGCATGCCGCGGAGCGGCTGGGCCCGTGAGCCATGGCCACTGAGCCTGTGCGTCTGGAGCCCGTGCTCCGCAACGGGAGAGGCCACAACAGTGAAAGGCCTGTGTACCGCAAAAAATAAATAAATAAATAAATAAAAATAAGTGTGGGGTTTCCCTGCTGGTGCAGTGGATAAGAATTCACCTGCCAATGTAGGGGACACGGGTTCGAGCCCTGGTCCGGGAGGATCCCATATGCTGTGGAGCAACTAAGCCCGTGTGCCACAAAGACTGATCCTGCACTCTAGAGCCCGCGAGACACAACGACTGAGCCCACGTGCCTAGAGCCCGTGCTCTGCAATAAGAGAAGTCACTGCAATGAGAAGTCCGCGAACCACAACGAAGAGTAGCCCCTGCTCGCCGCAACTAGAGAAAGCCTGTGCACAGCAACGAAGACCCAACTCAGCCAAAAATAAATAAATAAATTTATTTAAAAAAAAAAAAAGAAGTGTATTATGGATAAAACCAGCTCACATTCTGATAACAAATAAGTGCTCATTAAGTTTGGTTTTTTAAGCTGAACTTTAATGAGTAAAAATCCCTCACGAATGAAGTCTATGTAATGGCCTGTAGCCGAAATGAAATACATACATACATACATACATACATACATAGATTAAAACAGAATTGTATTAAATATTCACTTTCCTGTTAATCAGATGAATTTCATTCATTCCAGGGCAGTCAGAGAGAAAAATACAGGCAAGTTGGTTTTCGAACTCACGTCGACACTCCAAATTGTGCTGGGAATGCCCACTGCTTGGTTAGAAATACTTAGTGTGGAAAATTTCCCTAAAGGTGTGCATCGCCTCAGCTGACTTGGCAGTGCCTGCCCTGGGCTCCTTCACCAGGGCAGCCCCATCGCGGAGCTGCAGCTCGAGGTAGAGGTGCTGCCGTCATTTCCCAGCTGAGCAAGCAGGTGAGTAGCAAGCACTCTCCCGAGCCTGGTCTTTATTGTGTGGTGACAAGTTTCACAATCATGCTGATGATCCGTGACCCTCGAGGACAGGTACACAGATCTATGCTTGGGTTTTTTATCTTATCCTGGAGAAGCTGGTCAAGTTCGCAGCGAAGTTCCTTTACTAATTCAGCCACCTAAAATGAAAGTTGCAATGTAAGCAGTGCTTCGACCAACAGGGGAGGAAAGGTTATTAAAGGAAATTCTCCAGTTATGATTATCATTATTCTAGATTTCTGCTATTTTAATTCCATGGTGGGGGAACTAAACATTTTTTTCTAAAACTTCTTCTAAAATTTCTTGATGCAATTATAGGAACATACACTCAGTGTGAGCTCTGTAATATACTAAGTGGGGTCCATTTTAAAAAGCCTCCTCTCTCACATCTCATTTAAAGGAAAGATTAAATCGGGAAATATGGCTTTTATATAGTGTGCTCCATATTAAAGCTTCGTCGACTTTTACAATTTGCTCAGAGAGGAGAAGCAGGAAAATGGAGAATTAAAAATGGCAGATGTTAAACCAAAAAAATCTCTTTAACTTTGGAATTTGTCCGCTTTTGTTGGTGGGGACAGGGTTGGGAGACAGCCTCCATGTTTTACGGCGGTTTGCCTGTGCTGACGCAGTGCCACTGTGCGTGTCTTGCCAGCATCTGTTCGGCTGCTGCTCCGCTGTCTGGCAACCCTGCAGGGTGGACTCTGTCTGCATCACGCAGGCTCACGCCATGTGCCCTGCCAGAGTGAATGGTTCAGGTGGTCCAGGCCTTAGAGTCCATGACATTCTTCAGCCACAGGAGTTGGTTTAGGAGAGGAGGTTTGCTGGAACTTTTAGGAAAGAAGCGTTCTGTCTTCCCTTTTGGACAGTATATGCTGCACGGACGTGACCCAGGAGCCGCTACAGCCGTCCTGCTACCACAGGGCCAGACAGGCTTTTGTTGTTAAGCAGCTGAATCAAACCAACACTGCCTGGCCCTCTTGACCTGTACTGTCCCATGTGGCTCATCTCCTGACCACATGAAATGTACCTGATCCGAATCGAGATGCGCTGTGAGTATAAAATACACACCAGATTCTGAAGACTTAGTATGAAAAAAGAGTATAAAAATCTCAATTGTTTATATTGATTACATGTTGAAATTAAAACTTTTTAGATGTTTTCTGCTATATAAAATATTAAAACTAATTTCACCTATCTACTTTTTTGTAATGTGGCTACTAAAAAAATTATTAGGTATGTGGCACATATATTTCTCCTGGACTGTGCCGCTTCAGACTTTAAAGGGAATTAACTGTAATGTTTGAGTTGGTGTTTCTGCCTCCTGCAACAGAAGATTTCTAAGAGATGCAAATATTAAAAATTTTTATATCTTAAATATACTCCCCCTTAAACGTTTTCTAGAGACTCCATATAGTGAATAATTGAGACATTTTTTTAATGGTGGTTGTGGAATCAGGGTGATTTTTACTTAGTTCTGCTCATCTATATTTTGATTTTCTTTGAACTTGTATTTGTATAACAATTAGGAAGTGCCAACACCTCCCTCACAGCTTCTGTCCGAAGCCTTTCACACCAGCTGTCCTGGGCTTCCCCTCCTAGTGTGCTTCCTGAACTCTTACTAAGGCTCCCCCCCGGCCTCACTTCAGCCTCAGTCTTGCTTAGTGTCCCCTGCAGACCCACCATTCACTCTTACTCAGCTCTGTGGTCCTTGTTCCCTGAAGAAATGCTCTATACTTCCTATTATCAGAGCCCCTCATGGCCTGAGCCTCATGCGACAGACTCGTTATCCCTTACCTGATGTGAAGCTGCTGCAAAACGGATCCAGCCATCATCCAAGGAGACAATGAACTCTCCCCTGTGGAGCTGCACATTCACTTGTCCTCCTCCGAACAAGACCAGCGGGTACACAGACACCATGCTGCAGTCTCGGATGAACACCCGACTGGTTTTGATCTTCTCATGGTACAGCAGGTAGGGGCTGTCAAAGTGTCTGACCTGAAACATATGACAGTTATGTCACTGGCAACATAAGGGGAACTCCACCAGTCCCAGGGATTTAATCATCACCTGTCCAATGACTCCCAAAATTACCTTCAGCCTGTAGGTTCCCCTGAGCTCCAGCCTTGTATGTGCAACTGCCTACTTGATGTCTGTACTCGGACGTCTAACAGGCATCTCAGACTTGTTGTGTTCAAAAGGAATTCTCAATTTTCCCCTCCTTGTGGTGTTCACTGTCTCATTAAATGATACTCCCATTCACCCAGTTTGCACCCAGTTGCTCACGCTCCCAACTTGGGAGCCATCCTTGATTGCTCTCTCTCCCTCACTCCATCTATATCATCACTAAGTCCTGCCAGCTCTGTTTTCAAAATACATGATGAACTGACACGTTCTCACCACTTCTGCAGCTGCCACCTCATGCAACTGCCATCTCACAGGCCACTGCAGCGGCTTCCTATGCACCTGCGCTTCTGCACCTTCACAGTTTCTTTTCCATACAGAGGCCACAGTGATCTTTTAAAAACCAGTTAGGGCTCAGAACCCTCCAGAGATTTCCCAAGGATAAAATCTCAGATCCTTCTGTGGATCCTACACGACCTGATCCCTGCCCGCTTGTCCCAACTCATCTACCACTTCCACCCCTAACCATCCCCTCCATTTGCACTGGCTGCCTTCTTGCATTTCCTGGGACACACCAAATATGCTCCCATCTCATGGTCTTTGCACTTATTTCCTCAGCTTGGAATGTCCTCTCTTTAGATACCTGCATGACTTGCCCTTTACTTCATTTAGGATCTGCTCAATTGTTTTCTCCTGAGAGTTCTTCCCTGGTCATTCTATGTAAAGTAGCCCCTCTTGGGAGGTGGAGGGATAAATTAGGAGTACGGGATTAATATTGATAGATATTCACCACGGTATATAAAAGATAAATAACAAGGATTACTGTATAGCACAGGGAACTATATGCAATATCTCGTAATAACCTATAGCGGAAACGAATCTGATGCTATATACCTGAAACTAACACAATATTGTAAATCAACTATAGTTTAAAAAAAAAAAGCCCCTCTTCTGTCACTCTCGATCTCCTACGGTTTTCTTTTCCTTCATAACATTTGTCATTAACCTGAGATTATTTGTTTACTTATTTCTTGCCTGTCTTCCCCATTAGAATGTAAGTTCCCTGAGGGCAGAGACCTTGTCTCCCTGGCTCATCCGCTGTCCTCCATGGCCTGCAACAATGCCTGGCACAGAGGAGGTGCTAGCAGATACTGAGTGGATGCATGAATGACTTGGATTCACTGAAGAAATGTCATGGTAAACGCAGGAGAGGACGAGTGGAGGTAACTGGGGCCCCCGGTTCCCAAGTACACATGCAGCCAAGAGGGCAGATGACTTCCTGGTCCTCAGACTCTTCTGAGCTTAACACTTCTTTTCATTCTTTGCTGACACTTTACTCAGTAGTTTCACAGGTTGACCAGCCCTAACACTTCAAACTCTTTTCCTGCATTCTCCTTTTCTCTTTTCCTCCTTCATCTCTTTATCGAGATGAAGCTTTATTGAACATCTGCTTTCAGCTATGCTGGCTAGGCACCGTGCTAGACATCAAGAAGGCAGAGATGAATAAAATTCAATTCCTGTCTTCAGGAATTTTACATGTCCATGAATGAGACATACCATAAGCTATAAAATAATGTGATAAGTACAACAGTGGAAAAATGCACACTATACAGTGACGGAACGGAAGTAAGGAGCAACTAGGAGAGGGACACTGGGAAAGGGATATATGATGGGAGCCTAGAGGATAAGTAGGGGCCTGCTGGGGAATTAGAACGCCATTCCAGGCATAGAGGACAGTGTGTCCTGTGTCATGGCACCGGGGGACACTGTTGGTAGTCTGGTATCGCTGGAGCATAAAGAATGACAGGAGTGGGTTGGGGCAGGGGACATGGGCTAAGAAGGGGCTAGATGTGAAGGGTCGTAGGAGAGTTTACAGTAGACTCCATCTATGAAGAGTTTTAAGCAAGGGTATGGCATGATCAAATGTGTGTTTTGTAAAGATGATTCTGGCAGCAGTAGTATGAAAGGTTGGAGAGAGAAAGCACCAGAAGTAAGATTAGTACTTCAGGCAAGAGACAGATATTTGGGGTTTGAACTGAGGAAATAGCAGCAGGGACAAGAGAAGGAAAATCTGAGACATGTCAAAAGGTGGAAGTGTTGGGACCTGGTGACCAACTAGACTGGCATCAGGAGAAAAGAAGCAGGGTCCATGTGACTCCAGGGTTCTGATTTGGATGGTCCCATTTCACCAAGACAGGGAACACAGAGGAGTGAATTCAGAGATAATGAGTTTGATTTTTTAGCTTTTGAGTTTGAGGTGACTAGAAGGCATCCAGGTGGTGATTTCTAGCAAGACAGCTCAGAAAAAAAAGCCCAGGACGAGAGAGAGAGATTTGGGGTCTGTGTCAGCATGTAGGTGGCAGTTAGAACCACGATGTTGTGCCCTGGTGGTTCAGGAAGATTATGTACACTGTAATAAGAGAACAAGGACAGAACCACGATTTCAGAGTAAGGGAAGAGGATCTGGTAAAGGGGCTAGAGGGGGATGATCAGCGAGAGAGAAGAAAGTGATATTTCAGAAGCAAAAAGCATCAAAGATTGTCAAGAGGTAGGGAAGTCAGCAATGTCAAATACTTCATGAGTCAAGTATGATGAGAGCCAGGGAATTTGTTCCCTATATTTGACAACTAGGAGGTTATTCATGACTTTTGATGAATTTAGTGGAGGGGTGGGAGCAGAAGCCTCCCAACAATTGGCTGAAGGAAGAAGGAGAGCTGAGGATGTTGGATCGACAAGCACAGGTCATGGCCTCTTAAGGCACAGATGGAGTGAGAGAATTACATCATGACCTCTTAAATCACCACCGCAAAGAAACAATTTTATATCTGAAAGCAGGCTTAATAGTTCAATTTCCAGTACATTTGTGCTTATTCAACTTTCCCCAAGTCAGTGATGCTGCTAAAGACAGTGAGTGATGGAACAAGGTTTGGCTGAAGTGAAGGGACTGTTTCTCACCCCAGGACCTGCCATGTGTAAATGCATTTGACCCTTGAACAACAAGGCTTTGAACTGCATGGGTCCACTTACACTCAGATTTTTTCAATACTAAATACTACAGTACTACACAATTCGCATTGGTTGAATCTGTGGATGTGGAACCTGACTGTTAAGTATACCCAGCCATCCTGACCTGGTAGTTCACTGATGAAGGGTGAATGTGTACATATCCATCGTTCTTGGTGACAAACTTCAATTCCTCTGATTTCGGTTGCATTCTGACAGCTCCGGTACTGGTCTTCTGAAATTTCCCTTCTGGGCTTTTCACCTAAACAACAAGTATTTGTTAAAAAAAAAAAAAATTATATATAAAAAATACGTATTTCCATTGTAGGATGTATCCCTTGACAAAAAAAGTCTTGTTTGAATGTCCTTGTTGCTGCTTCCCTCTCTGTTTCCTTTTGGAAGCAGTACAAGCATGCTTTCTTTTTCTTTTTTTTAACCATGAGGAGGTGTGGGTGTAAATGTAGTTCTGGGTGACTATACCACACACCAGCCACGTGGGGGAGAAACCACGTTGATGTTTCAGGTCTGCCCTGATTATCAGGGAAAGAGATTCAGCTGGCAACACTGGACCAGGAATCTGCTGACAATTCCAATACCAATCCAACATTTCCAAATGAATTTTTCAAAATAGTGAAAAACAGATTGTTTCACACACAAAAAAGAAAAGCTTATGTGCACACACACACACACACACCCCTCCATATTTACTGTAGAAAATAACATTGCTACTATATAACACAGGGACCAATAGTCAATACCTTGTAATAACCTATAATAACTCCTGTAATCCCATGATTAAGAAATAACTAACATTAATATTTGACATATATCATTTTAGTTTTCTGCTATATTTATATATAGAAATAAATATATATGTATTAAAACGAATATAGGATCATTTTCTATAAATATTTTCCTAAAACATACTTCTCAGTGGCTATACAGCACCCCACTGTCACATCATCACCCAAAGTCCATAGTTTACATTAGGGTTTACTTTTGTTGTTGTACATTCCGTGGGTTTGGGCAAGTATGACATGTTATCTATCATTATGGTACCATGCAGAGTATTTTTACTGCCCTAAACATCTTCTGTGCTCTGCTTATTCATCCCCCTCACCCCTGATTTTTTAAGTGTCTCCATAGCTTTTCTCCAAATGATTTTTTTAAAGTAAATTTCAAATGATTTGAAAAGCATGCAAGCACTAAGCAAAAACAAGCCATAAATGAATCAGCAGACATCAACTGAACATTTATCAAAAAGTTAAGTGAGAAATGCTTCAGTACTCCGACAAATTCACATTCTAAGTTTGACAAGGACTGGATAATCAAATCTCAGGTAAAAGTCCGACAGTACATTCAGGTAGGGTTTCCAGAAGAGGGGGATCATAGGCAGTCCCGTGACAAGGCACTGACTTGTTCTTATCTAATTTTAGTCCAGAGTAGAGGGCATAAGGGAAATTGTAGTAGAATCAAATTTCTACCTAACATAGGTTAGTTATGCACAGACTGGCTGACAGTGACATTTATGTCCATTTTAATTTCTGGAATGTCATAATGTCAGAAGGATTAAAAAGGCACCTTATTTTATACAATAAATGTGTTCTTGAATGATGTATCAACACATTTGGGGAACTGAAGAATTGGAAATATATACTATGTTTAAAAGGCTGTGTGTGTGTGTCTTTAAGATGATTAATGTGCATGTCTTAACTTACATCCCTTGGCTAAAATCAAACAGGAAGTGGGAGGACCCAGGAAAAATGTTTCCTTACCTGCACTACATTTGGATATAGAGCAGCACACAGCATTGCTGATATCAACTTGGGGTTCTCAGCATTTGAGTTAGCCTATAAGAAATACAGCATTAATCTTTTAAGTAATGTGGCTATTTCTGTCTATCCCTGGAAATTATTATATTTCTCTTGATTTCTAAAAAGCATCTCATTTCTATCACTTTGCTAGAAAAATTATTTCTAAGTAAAAAAAAAATCTACTGGACCACATTCACACAGTACCCATTCCAAGAAGTCCACAGTTACTTTCTAGATCTCTGCAGAGCAGTTACAAAGCCAGTGTTCCTAAGGATCGGTCGAGAGAAAGATTCTGGTTCATGAGATGTTCACAATTTCCAGAAAGTACTAACTGTACTTAGAACAGAGTGGCATAGGTTTCATCTTGAATTGTTCTTCTGATACTTATTACATACAAAACTATCCTGGGTTTGAAAAAGGCTGGTCTGATTAAGAAGACATTATTGGAAAGTCCGTTCTACCTCTGATGGACCTACCAAGAACCAATGTGAAATTAAAAAAAAACAGAAGCAACAATCAACAAAAAAACTCTTGTTTTTCTGAGTGTTAGCTGACATTTGTGGAAAGAAAATCAAGAATGCCACTAACCCACTGCTCATAGGGCTTAAGCGAACAAGGCCTACAAGTGTTCCTGAGGTAACAGACTATGAGTGTGATCATCAAAGAGAAGTAAGAACTAACTACACATTCTTTACCTCTTCTCCTGTGGCATCCAAGATACCATCTCCTCCTCCTTGGGCCCTTTTCTCAATTTCCCTTGCTCTGAGTCCCTCTTTCACAAAGCCTATATCCGATAACAGTTCCGTGAACTGTCGTTTGAGGCTGGCCATTTCCTGAAAGAAATGGAAAAAATCTTTAAGCAGGGGCATCAACATATCAAAGGTAAGAATGACTACAAAAACGAATTAGTTCAGCGTACAGTAATGAGACTCATATGGGTTTACCAAACAGGTGTGAAGATTATCTTGTCTGTTCATTCACAAAAGGGCAGTTTTCACTCATACAAACCAGCAGTGTAAAACCACTACACAGAAATTCACAAATTTCAGAAAACCCAAAGATCATTTAATTCTAGATTACGTTAAAAAACAAACACACCATTAATTGGATTTTGGGTAGGTCTGATTTTCCTCGCAATTCTTAGGACAGCCAAAAACGTAGTTTACTTTGTGGAACTCTAGCTCAAGGTGCTGTGACACTGTCTGGTTTTTCCTACTTCCTTTCTGCTCAGGTCCTCTTAGTGCCTTACCCGAGCCTAGAGTGGTTAGTGTTCTCTCTTAAAAGATGCAGAACACCCACCTCAGAACCTTCCCTCTTTCTCTTACTTTGTGAACTTGGCTGGCTCACATTTTCCCTACGAATAGGAATACTATTAAGTGGTTTAGATTTAGAAACCCCTTTCTGCATCTGAGCACAAGTGTGAGAATGAAAAGCACAAACCTCTGGCATCTGTTCAAATATGAGCTGTGTATCAAACAATAGAGAAGCAGATAATGACAAAGGAATGGAAAGCTAAGCAATGCTACCCTGTATCTGATGACAATTTAAGTATTTTCTTGGACTGTCAATCACAGATGTATAACATGGCAAAATATAACTAGGAGTTAAATATACCAGAGTTCTATTTCACGACAAGGTTTTAATATCTTAATAAAACTAATTCTAGGACTTCCCTGGTGGCGCAGTGGTTAAGAATACGCCTGCCAATGCAGGGGACACAGGTTCGAGCCCTGGTCTGGGAAGATACACATGCTGTGGAGCCATTAAGCCCGTGCGCCACAACTTGAGCCTGCGCTCTAGAGCCCACGAGCCACGACTATTGAGCCCGGGGGGCCTAGAGCCCATGCTCCGCAACAAGAGAAGCCACCGCAATGAGAAGCCTGTGCACTGCAGTGAAGAGTAGCCCCCGCTCACCGCAACTAGAGAAAAGCCTGCATGCGGCAATGAAGACCCAATGCAGCCAAAAATAAATAAATTATAAAAAAAAAAGTCGATTAAAAAAAGAAACACAAAACATTCTACAATACAATCTAAGCTGGACTTTAGTGAAGTCCAGAGGTAGCTGTTTGATGGCCCTCATAGATCACAGCAAAATCTACACACATCCTAAAGAAAAAGAATAAATTTAGTAAAAAATGTAATTTAAAAGAAATATTATTTTATACTTAAAACTCTTAATGACTCAAGAAAATATTACTGCACCTTACATATAAAATACTCTTTAGACCAGTGCTTCTCAACCCTGGCAGCATATTAGAATCACTTGGTGAACTCAACAACAAGAAAAATAAACATGCTCAGGCTCCACCCCTGGAGATCCAGATGTAATTGGCCTGGAGTGGAATTTGGGTATTTTTACTTTTTTTTTTTTTTAAGCTCCTTCGGGTGAATCTAATGTGTAGCCAGGATTGAAAATCATTGCTTTTGTTGTACTTAGAATAAAGCTAGAGCCTTTGTCTTCTCAAAACGCCTCACTGCAGTATACCTAAAGGCAGAGAAGAATAAAGGCAAATACTGGGATGGTTTTGAGGTCTCTTACTTCATTTTAAATAACGTTCATTCATGCATTCAATGAATTTTACTGAGCATCAACTATGTGCTAAGTACTGTTCTAGGCACTGGGGATACAGTATTGAACAAAACATAAAATCTCGGCTCTGGGGCTTCCCTGGTGGTGCAGTGGTTGAGAGTCCGCCTGCCGATGCAGGGGACACGGGTTTGTGCCCCGGTCCGGGAAGATCCCACGTGCCGTGGAGCGGCTGAGCCCGTGAGCCATGGCCGCTGAGCCTGCGCGTCCGGAGCCTGTGCTCCGCAACGGGAGCACAAAAAAACAGAACCGCAAAAAAAAAAAAGAAAAAAAATCTCGTCTCTGATGGAGCTTATGGGGTAGAGAGAGAACTAGCTGTCAGGTAGTGGTAAGTACTACGAACATTAATTTTGTGTTCTAGTCCAAGACATCTTCTAATTTAGAAATAAAGTCCTTCCCCCTCCCGAGCCTCAAAATAGATGCTTTGTAAAGATAATGCACCGTTATTATTCTGGCTTTTTTTTTTTTTGCGGTACGCGGGCCTCTCACTGTTGTGGCCTCTACTGCTGCGGAGCACGCACAGGCTCAGCAGCCATGGCTCACGGGCCCAGCCTCTCCGCGGCATGTGGGATCTTCCCGGACCGGGGCACGAACCCGTGGTCCCCTGCATCGGCAGGCAGACTCTCAACCACTGCGCCACCAGGGAAGCCCTATTCTGGCTTTTCATGCCACTTTGGAAGGCGGCCTAAAATACTATTACAACAGAAGACAGAGCCCTACCTGTTATTACACAGAAGATAATAAACCTTTCTTTCTCTTTCTTGTGTACTTGTTATTGACATAGTAGCCTCTGACGGACAGAAGAATTAACAAAGAAAATCTGGTTCAGTATTCAGTCTTTGGTTTTAGGGACAGGGTAAGGGGTTTGGCGATGGTCATAGACCGCTTTGAGGATCTGATGAAGCTATGATCCCCTTCTCCAGAATACTGCACGTTATGTATAAGGGTATGACTTTGCATACAGTTTCAGGGGCTTATGGATCCGGGTTAAGAATGTTTGGTATAACTATGGAAAAAACTGACTTCCAGTAAGCAGTAATCTTCAGAGTGCCTATATTCCTCTAGCCTCCACAGAAGTTAAACACAGATTCACTGAAAAGAGGAAGAACAGATCAGTTGAAAGGTTCAGCACAAAAGGCCAGATGTCATAGTTCAGGAGTCTGTTTTACCCAGGTGGTAAAGCCAAGCATATTCCAAAAATAACATTTTCAATGTCAAGGCAGGACAAGCAAGATAAAGTTGCAACACCCTCTGGTGCGCTACAATAGAAAATGAATGAAAACAAATTTCCACAGAAACAACTCACCTGAAGAACTCTTCCTGACAAGAAGTTTTGTCTGCAGTAATTATAACTTGCACGCATACCTTCTTTCGTACTTAGCTGCCATCCCTAAATTTTGGAGAAAATCAAAATGTTACTGTCTTTAGTGCCAACTCTGGTAATAAATCTCAGCTATTAGCTTGTATGCTTACCTTATATGCTCGTAGAAGGGCCAGATAATCACTGTTTGCAAATGCAAATTCTAGCTTTTTCTGGTTAGCTTCCTCTTTTTTATCCCAGGGAGATACCTAAATGAGGAGAACCAGGTTTGAAGGACACGTTTTACCCAGGGTTCCAAATGGCACTTTCCTACTGCTGAAGCCAGGTGCCTCGGGAAGTATTTTGTGTGGAACAGAGTACACAGTGGGTGGCTGGTTAAAAGTAATTATGGTGGTTAAGTGCCAAGCTAACAGTCCTACTTGTCCTTGTGAGTCCATCTGCCCACCCAAAATAACCTCTACTGGGTCTTTTACTTCCTAGTGGCAAGATGTCATCAAAGAGCCACTCATTCTAAAAGCTACATCTAAAATCTAAGATTCTGTTAACTCTGTGGTATCTTTATTTTACAGATTCTTATTCATCTTCTATACTTAAGTCTCCCCTATTTCTATGCCCATAATTCATGTTTTTTTCCTTTTAAAAATAATGTTTACAGGTCCTCCTTTTCCCTACAAATTAGTAAAATCAGCTGAGAACTTAATTTTCACTGCCTTCTCTTGCTGCAACATACACATGTACTAAAGACACCAGCAAGAGCAAGTTACACTGAGGCCCAAGCTGTATCACACTGAAAGTCATTCTAAACCAACTACGGTGCTTCTCTCTAATTTTCATATATTTGGACACCTTTATAGCTAACACAACAATAATAAAATTTTATTTTCTATTTGAAAATAAATTTTCTTCCTTTTTAGGAAGACTAGTGGGAAAAGGATTACATCTGGGAATTAACTATGTTTATAGAACCCAGCAAAGGACAGGTGTTCAGTTTTGGCTAAGGATGACATCAATATTTCTAATGAACAATTTCTGCGTTCCAATAAAAGAAAACAGACAGTGAGAGGTTATTTTGATGATTTGAGAAATAGGCAATGGAGGTCTTGTTCACAATAATACTGACTGTATGTCTCTGAGCAAGCTACATCTATAGCTTGGTTTTGTCATCTGTTGTTAAATGAGGGGGCTGAAACTAAGATCTTTTTGCAGATCTGTGAGTTTATAATTCCATGAAGTATAACATTAAAACTGAAGAAAATTATTACATCTATTCCCCTATCTATCTGAGATAAGCCATGGTGAAAATAAAGGAAGAGTGACACTCTACCCAATGACAGCTGAATATTCATTTTCAAGTCTACATGGAATACTTTCCAGGACTGAGCATATACTTAGCCATAAAACAAAGCTTAGTAAGTTTTAAAGGACTAAAATAATACAAAGTATGTTCTTTGACCACAACAGAATGAAATTAGAAGTCAGTAAAAGGAAAAAACGGGGAAACTCATAGATATGTGGACATTAAACAACACATGCCTAAATAACCAATGAGTCATAGAAAAACTAGAGAGGGAAATCAGAAAATACTTGAAATGCGCCACAACTACTGAAGCCTGCATGCCTAGAGCCCGTGCTCCACAGCAAGAGAGGCCACTGCAGTGAGAAGCCCACGCACCGCAGTGAAGAGTAGCCCCCGCTCGCCGCAGCTAGAAAAAGCCCGCACGTAGCAACAAAAACCCAATGCACCAAAAAAAAAAAAAAGAAAAGAAAATACTTGAATGAAAATGAAGACAAAACATACCAAAACTTACAGGATGCAGCTAAAGCAGTCCATAGAAGAAAATTTATAGCTGTATATGTCTGTACTAAAAAAGAAGAAAGATCTCAAATCAATAAACTTCCACCTTAAGACACTGGAAAATGAAGAACAAACTGAAACAAACAGAAGGAAAGAAACAAAGAGCAGAAATTAATAAAATAGAGAACAGAAAAACAGTAGGGAAAACCAACAAAAAGCTGGTTCTCTGCAAAGATCAACAAAACTGACAAACCTTTCGCTAAATTGATCAAGAAAAAGAGAGAGAAGGTTCAAATTATTAGAATCAGAAATGAAAGGGGATGTTATTAACAGGCTGTCAGAAATAAAAAGGACTATAAAATACTATGTTTATATATTAATAAATTAGGTAATTTAGATGAAATGGACAAATTCCTAGAAAAAGCAAATGATCAAAACTGACTCAAAAAGAAACAGATAATCCGAATAGACCTATAAGAAGTGGAGAGGTTGAATTAATTATAAAAAAAAACTACCCACAAAGAAAAAACCAAGTGCCTTCACTGCTGATTTCTACCAAGCATTTAAAGAAGACTTAACATTAATTCTCACAAAATCTTCAGAAAAATAAAGGAGGAGGGAACACTTTCCAAATCATTATGTGGCCAGTATTACTCTGATACCAAAGCCAGATAAAGACATCACAAGAAAAGAATACTACAGACCAATAACTCTTATGAATGTAAAAATCCTCAAGACACTAATAAAAAGAACAAAGTTGGAGGACTCACACTTCCCGATTTCAAAACTTACTACAAAACTAGAGTTTTGTATTTTGAATCAAGACAGCATGGAACTGGCCTAAGGATAGACATATAACTCAATGGAACAGAATTGAGAATCCAGGAATAAACCCATGTGTTTATGGTCAGTTGATTACTGACAAGAATGCTCACACCATTCAGTGGGGAAAGAATAGTCTTTTCAACAAATGGTGATGGGACAACAGTACAGTCACATGCAAAAGAATGAAGCTGGATTCTTACTTCACATTATATTCAAAAACTAACTCAAAATGGACCAAAGACCATAATGTAAGAGCTAAAACTATAAAACTTATAGGAAAAAACATAAGGATAAATTTTCAAGACTTTGGATTTGGCAATGGATTCTTAACCATGACAACAACAAAAGCTCGAGCAACAAAAAACTAGATAAATTGGAATTCATAAAAATAAAAACTTTTGTATTTCAAAGAACAGATCAAGAAAGTGAAAAAGGCAACCCATAGTATAGGAGAAAATATCTGCAAATCATGTATCTGTTAAGGAACTTATATCCAGAATATATAAAGAACTCTTATAACTCAATAATAAAAGGACAAATAACCCAATTAAAAAATGGGCAAACTATCTGAATAGACATTTCTTGACAGATATACAAATGGACAATAAGAAACTGAAAAGATGTTTAATATCATTAGCCATTAGAGAAATACAGATCAAAAACCACAAATTCACACCACCTAGAACAGTTATAATAACGTCAGATAATGACAAGTGTTAGTAAGGATGTGGAAAAGTTATAATCCTGATAAAATGCTGGTAGAATGTAAAATGCCACTACTCTGGAAGAGTCTGGAAGTTCCTCAAAAAGTTAAATAGTATTTGACCCAATAATTTCACTCCTAGGTATACACCCAAGACAAATGAAAACATATGTTCACATAAAAACTTGTACATGAATGTTTATAGCCAAAGGTGGAAACAATCCCAAATGTCCTTCAAGTGCTGAATGGATAAACCAAATGTGGTATACCCATACAAAGGAATATTATTTGGTCATAAAAGGAATGAAGCACTGATACATGCTATAACATAGATGACTCTTAAAAGCATTATGCTAAGTGAAGAAGCCGATCACAAAACACTATATATTATATTGTTTCATTAATAGGAAATGTCCAGAAGAGGCAAATCTATGAACACAGCAAGGAGACTGGTGGTTATCTATGAATGGAGTGGATGGGGGGTTGGAGGGAAACAGGAGAGTGACAGCTAAGAGGTGGTTTTTTTTTTTTTGTTTTTTTCACATCTTTACTGGAGTATAATTGCTTTACAATGGTGTGTTAGTTTCTGCTGTATAACCAAGTGAATCAGCTATACATATACATATATTCCCATATCTCCTCCCTCTTGCGTCTCCCTCCCACCCTCCCTATCCCACCCCACTAGGTGGACACAAAGCACTGAGCTGATCTCCCTGTGCTATGTGCCTGCTTCCCACTAGCTATCTATTTTACATTTGGTAGTGTGTATATGTCCATGCCACTCTCTCACTTCGTCCCAGTTTACCCCTCCCCCTCCCCGTGTCCTCAAGTCCATTCTCTACGTCTGCATCTTTATTCCTGTCCTGCCCCTACGAGGTTTTTTTTTTATGAAGTGATTAAAAACGTTCTAAAACTGACTAGGGTGATGACTGCACAATACTAAAAACTACTGTACACTTTACATGGGTGAATTATATTTCAACAAAGCTGTTGAAAAAAGTACTCCAATATATTTATTGTTTTTTAAAATCAGGCAGGGGCACTTTTTGCTTGCTTGCTTTTCTGGTTTTCCTATAATGAGCAAGTAAAGCAGATACATAAAAAGCACATTTAGATGACTTAAATAAGCTGGCTCTCTAGTTCTTAATCTTTATTTGGGGCATGGATTTCTTTGAGGATCCAATAAAAGTTAAGAGACATTGTGCCTGAAAGATTCACATATAATATACTCACAGGAAAAGTATTAGGGGCTCACACAACCCTGAAGCCCCCATGGTCCCCTTAGAGACTTACAGACTCCAGTTCAGATGGATGCTGTTTACTTACAAAAGGAGACTTAAAAGCTAAACTCGCAGCAATGGTGAGAGCAGGATCCAAACAGCGGAAGATAGACCCAAACAGCATTAGTTTTCCGATTCTCACATCTACGGGCAGAGAAGCCAAGTGATACCCTAGAGGGGTCAGTTTTTCATCTGGAGTTAATGCTCCCAAGTCTCGTAATCGTATTTTTGAGGCACGGAGAGAATCAGCGTGCGGGGGTTCAATAAGCCGAGAGAACACAGATTGGAGATTATGAGTGCTAAACATCTCTAAAATTTTAATTCTGAAAAAAGAAAACAAAACAATTTGTCATTTTTATTTCTGGTGGGATGACACAAAGAGGTAAGCTTCTTCTGTGAATGAAAATAATTTATAATTTCCCAGATATATGCGTTCATAAACCAAACCATGCCAGTTTAAATAAATTAAAAAAAAATCTCTTATGTCTTTTACTTCTCCTAGCAATAAGTTACAGAAACACTTTCAGATTCTGAAATTTACTGAGATTCAGAATATATTTCTCTCTATAAACTTCCAAAATGCTTTTTTCTATAACAGTGGGTTCAAATCATGAAATAAAATTCAAATGATCCATCTACTCTCTTTCCCACATCTGAAATTGCATAATAATTGTTTATAAAATTAACCTGCATTGTGTCCTGCCTTGTGACAGCTCTTGAGAAGCTGTTTTAAATTATGAATTTAGGCAATTTTCGAAAGAGAAAAATCTAACATATATAAAGTTTATTTATTTCACTTATAATTCCTTTACATTTTTACTAATGTAATGGAAGGCTCTCAAAATACACCTATTGGATAAAAGAAGAGCTGTAACATCTTTGTACAAGTAACTTTTTTCCCTTTGGGTAAACATTTTATGGGCATACTCCCTCAAAATAATGACTCGGTCAAAGAGCATGGATAGTTTTATTTTATTTATTTATTTTTTTGCGGTACGCGGGCCTCTCACTGTTGTGGCATCTCCCGTTGCGGAGCACAGGCTCCGGATGCGCAGGCTCAGCGGCCATGGCTCACGGGCCCAGCCGCTCCGCGGCATGTGGGATCCTCCTGGACCGGGGCACGAACACGTGTCCCCTGCATCGGCAGGCGAACTCTCAACTACTGCGCCACCAGGGAAGCCCCTAGTTTTAGAGTTCTTATATACGCTACGCAAAGTTTCAGAAAGGTTGAACCAAAGGTTCTCCAGCTTCAATAACACTGAGTTTAATCATTCATTCGTTAAATCCTATTTTATGGTATTTGTTCTTGTTTGTTCATCAGGTAAATAACGGCGTTTTCAAATTGCTTTTGTTCACTTTGTTCTAACTGATAATGAGGGTGTAGATTTCCCCCTGTGATGATTTAATATTGGTGTTGCCCTAGCAGAAATTTCTTGATAAGTTAGATTACTTTCCTCACTTATAAATGTATTCTTAAGCTCTATTTTAGGGCCATCCTCTGCAATGCAAGAGATCTTTATGTGTAGAAAGTTAAAAGGAATGGTAAAGGCAACACTGAAGAGCTCTTTCTTTGCAAATGAATGAGTTCATCCAAGTCCACGCCTAGCAAAACATCTTCTACTAAGTAAATGAAAACATGGAACTTAGGGTGAGAAACGTTGGGACCTTTCGGAAGCGGAACACAAGGATCAAGATGTACCTTAGACAGAGCTGTTCCAATGGCACTCTTTGTATTTCTGGTAGCTGCTGCTTTAGAAGCTGGTGACTGAAGTGATGGCTGGTGAATAAATGGAAGCAGACCCCAGATGCAACACGACCTGCTCGACCTTTTCTTTGCAGGGCATTGGCTTGAGAGACAAAAGTATCCTCTAAACTTTCCATCCCTTTGCTGGCATCGTATCTATAAAGTAAAAGAAAAGGTAAAAAGCAGTTACTTTATAAAAATGTGGCCAAAATTTTACTTAGCATGGACAGAACAGATGAACCATCCTACTTCTGTAGAAGGACAGTGTCCCGCATGTTCTGGGGTAGTTGAGTCCCTGGTGGGAGCACTTTGTGCTAATTTAAATGGTTTCTGTACTATATACTACATACAGTTTCTTTATTCAATTAAAAAAATTTTTTTTTTCATTTTATTTTCGACAAATAAAAATTACAGATATTTAAGGTGTACAATGTGATGTGTTGATATATGTATACATTGTGAAATGATTACCAACCTTTTGGTAATTAACATTTCCATCACCTCCCATACCAATTCTTTTTCATTCAAGCACATGTAAAGCATATAAGAAAAAGGAAAAATAATTATTTCTAAGGTAAAAACTTAAAATTTCTACCTCTGTTTGAATATAAGATTCATGATCCTAGCTACAGAATCACTCATATCTACAGAGTTTTCATAAAGTATTTTGTCAAACGTAATCCATGTAGCTTAATAGCATTAGCCTTTAACAGCTGTGTTGCTCCAAATGAGGCATCGTTAGCCCCTCTCTTACATCACCAAAAGAGGATACCTCTTTTCTTTCATTTTCCCAGAATCGATGACATAGACAACATCATCGATGGTTATGGATGTCTCAGCAATGTTGGTGGAAATTATAATCTTAGTTACACCGATAGGAGGTTTTACAAACACAGCCTGCTGCTCTTCACTGGATAAAGATGAATGAAGTGGGTGAACAACACATCTAAAAAAAAAAAAAAAGGATTTAGTGTTCTAGTACAAAACACTGAAATTGGGTTATAATGGGTGAATTTCTATTAAAACTAACAATGTGACTCCAAAAATCAGCAGCTTCTCCACAACCTGTCCTCAAGGCCCAGGTCTTCTAAATGGGAAAGCTCTTTCTGACCCTTAAAAAATATTTACTCAGTTCTATGAACTAAAAACTTTGTATCAACTTGGGAAAAACTGGAGTGTAATTCACTAGTAAATAATCAAGAGGACTAAATAGTTGACATTCTACAATTCTACAAGTAACAAGCCTGGAGCACACTAACCAACAAAGAATCATTTTTTTCCCTACCTTTAAATTCAGAGAAAGAGAGACAGAGACAGTCATGTATGCTAAGAAACTTCAGTCTTATATTTCTAGGGGGTGTTCATCTGTCAAGCAGTGTCCCCTTAGATATGAAGACACACCCAGTCTGTCTTACTACTGGAATAGGAACCACTGAAAATTATTTTTTCTCAAAATGGTAACATTTCTTTGTTGTTATTAACACTGGCTTCTCCAATCCCCAGTATCTGGCAACTGAAATTACAGTTGACCCTCGAAAAATATGCGGATTAGGGAAGGCCAATCCTCTGAGCAGTCAAAAATCCATGTATAATTTATAGTTGGCCCTTTGTATATGTGGTTCCTCTGTATCTGTGGTTCTGCAGCCATGGATTTAACTAACCATGTATCATGTAGTACTATAGTATTTACCATTGAAAAAAATCCATGTATAAGTGGACCCATGCAGTTCAAACCCGTGTTGTTCTAGGGTTAACTGCACATGCAATTTTGCTGAGTCGCTACGCTAAGTGAAGAGAAACATTTTTATATAATGGAATGGAAATGACTGACTCCCTGGAACAAACTGTTTTGTCTATTCCCAGCTGGCATAAACAAACATAGTTTTGAGCAGTGACACCAGGGTTGAAAGAGGGTGATGACAGTCAAAGAGGTCTTCCTGGTTATTCATTTTCACACATAACTGCAATGGATGATTAAGAATATAGAAAGCAATTAACTTACCGATTACTACGTCTGTTGTTGAATAGAGAATTAGACTGTAGCTGTTCATAGAGCATTTTGATTTCTGCTAGTCCCGGTAAAAATACAAGTATAGCACCTGGGTATATAAAAAGAATCAATCTGATAGATGTGAAAAAGAAAAAACTAATACAGATTTAATTTTAAACGAAAAATGTAATAATCTGAGATTTTTCACAGTCAATTTTCTTTTCTTTGTAAAGTCCCCAGGGAACTAAATGGAAAACAAACTTTTAGAATATATTTTCTGACTTAATAACTACAGAATGAATGAGGTACTATATCTTTCGAAAACAGAAAAAGAAATGATGTGTAGAAATATATAATGCCCTAACGTTATACAAGAATCATTAGCAAAGCTCTTTAAACATACTTCTTCAGTGCACTGGCCACTGACATTCTGTTTCTATAGAAAGAGTTATCCTTCTAATCTTATATGACAGGAAGACTCTTCTCCCCATTAGTAAATAAAATCCATAAACATTTTATTGGAAATGAGAAAAAGAAACTATAATTGGCCAGCCAATCTGGTAATCTAAATTTAGATATGTGTTGAAGAGGCAGTATATTAACTTACCATGCCATAATAATGGTTTATGGGCTTTAAGATTTTACAGTAAAGAAAATAAGCAGTGATAACTGATTATAGTGTATTTCTGTGCCAAGAGCAGTCACTCAGCAATAGTCACCTCCTTTTGTGCTTTATTCACAGAGGAAATTGACACTGTCTTCACTAACCCCGCCTTTAATCCCACAAATATTTATTGAGTGTCTTTGTCAGCTCTGTGCTAGGTACAATGGAAAATAAAACAAAGATCTGCCCACAAGGAACTCATGACCAATAATTTATCATGGTTATTCTCCCCACTAAGTAAATAAGGAAACTAAATTATTACAAAAATTGAATGCTGAAGAAGGACAAAAGATTATCTTTCAAGGTTGGTTTTAATACTGTACTTCATAGTTTACAAAGAATGTTCACATATATTATCTCATTTGATCCTCATAACCACCCGTTAAGAAGATTAATAGTACCCTTAAGGTGACTCAGTAACATGGTCAGGTCACAGAACTTAATAAGAGGGGAGTATGAAAACAAATACAGGGTTTCTGGTACCAGATCCATGCTTTTTCCATTACCTACCCCACGCTTCTCTCCACTAAAGTAGCACAAAATTTAAGAGTGGTAAAATAATCTATATGGATGGAAAAAAAAATTTGTCTGTATTTTTCTGTGCCTTCTGATCTGCTCTGCCCTCATGGCTTGGCCATCTGTATCAAGGATATCTTTAATATTCACAAATATTTCACCAACTGCCTAATCACTACATCAACTTTGCTTTGAATTCAGATAATTTTCTAACATTTCTTTTTGGATGCTATACTTGATTTTTTTCAGTAATAGTCTTTTCCTTTGGGATGAAATAAGATATTCCATCCAGTGACAATGCATTAGCCAACAATGGCTACTTGCCAAGGAATGAGAAACAAGGCACTTCAATAATTTTATGTGGCTCACACGTTTCCTTAGAAGATACCACATAATGATTAAGATCTAATCAGAAGAGGGCAGTCATTAAGCACTGTGTAGTGAGCATATAATGTAGTTTTCTGATCTACGATTCCACTTAATTATCACTCAACAATGGCTGCATCTATTCATGCAACAAATATTTACTCCATACCTAAAGATTCCAGGTTCTGTTCTAGGGTCTGAGGAATACAGTGGTGCACGAGAAATTCTTATTCTTAAAGAGCTTACATTCTACTGAAGGAGACCATCAGTAAGCAGAATTATAATTTTGGATAGTGTTGAGTGCTATATTGAAAATGAAAACCATTTTTGGATGTTGTGATAGAGTGAGGGGACAGACAACAGATAGGGTGGTCAGAGAAGACTCCTCTGAAGAGAAGACATTTGTTGGAAAGCTGAATGATGTGAAGGATTCAGTTATGAGAAGATCTGGGACATTCATTCCGGAGATAACGGACTACAAATGAGGTAAAGAGGTCACTGGGAAGACACTGAGCAAGGGGAAGGGAGGGATTGCTCTGTGTTATAACAGTAGGAGTAGTAGTAGTAACAGTGATAATAATAACAATGATAAATATACTAGCATAACTATAATATTGTTACGGGTAGTAGCTACTGGGCATTAAATATATGTCAGGCACTGTGCTAAGCGCTTTGTATATGGTTTCTTTTAATCCTCAACATAGAGGATTTATTATTGTCTTCATTTTACAAACAAGAAGCCTGAGGCATAGAAAAGATAAGGACTTTATTATCCAAGGTAACAGAGCTCGGGAGTAGCAGGGAATTTTATCAGACTTTCCAAAGCCTGTTCTCTTAACCCCATTGCCCTGTGGCCTCCGGGTATAGTCTTCACATGATTCAAACACTCATTATTAGACTCTCATTTAGCCAGGGACTGAGTGTTGACATGTGGACACCCAGGCCTTCTTTTCAGCCTTCTTCATTTTGGACTTTGTCTTGTTAACATCTTTGTGCTCAGTGGGTAAAAGGTAAAACTTTCTCAAAAGGTAAATGGTAAAATTTCCTCCTGAAAAACCTAATAAGCAACTGTACACACAACTGGGGGTGAAAAGGTGAGGAACCAGGGCGAGGGCTCCAGGAAGAGAGGCTGTCCCCACAATCCCCACCATCTCAGGAAGTAGACTCCCTGCCCTTTGCCGTCTCACACTTAAGACAGGCAGCAGTTACCTGGAGGGTAGGAGTGCTTTCCATCCACAATCCACTCTAACAAGGCCTCGATTAATTCAAGATTAACCTTTTCAAAATCCATAACGGCCATTGTTTTGATGACTGATTTGCTAACCCCTGAAAGAAAGGTAAAAATCAGGATAGTTACACCTTATTGAAGAAAATATGCCTGGGAACTAAGTGGGTGTCTTGATTTGATTTAATAACACAGATGTTCACATTTAATGTACTGAAATGAACTTTTTTCCTTCAGTCTCTCAGAAAATACAGGCTCACTAGAAGCACTTTTTGCTTGAACAATGACCCAAAGAGCAGGCTCCTGCCCCTGCTGGAAAGGCCGAGAGAAGCAACTTTTAACTTTTCTCTTTCCTTCCCCTTTTATCTATCATATAAAATATATTTTATATATATTTCAGATATATATTATATATATTTATATATTATATAAGTATATTCTCTCTATATATATATCAAATACATTTGATATATAAATATATCAAATATATTTCAGAAAACCTTTCCAGATTCAATCAACTTGTGAGTCAGATCAGCCAAAAGTCCAGGCAACAGTAACTGTGAAAATCAGTGCACAGAGGCCACAGCTTTACTTTACAACAGTGACTTTACAGCAGCAACTTTATAACAGTGACTTTTAAGTTCCTTGGGAAAATCATAAAAGTTATGAATCTTCCCTGAAAAATACATGTGATTTTAATGGCTTCACCAATACCCCTGAAGTCTACCCATCGACCCTCAGGTTCAGGGTCTACAATCTTCTAATTCATCGGAAGCCCAGTAAAAGACATACTTCCTTGTGTTGTACTATAAGCCTCAGCTCTTTTAAAAACAAACAGCATATGCCTGGGGAGACTAATTCTCTGAAGATGGCTGCCTTTTCTTTTTAGTTCTTTCTAATGACCCATCACCTGAAATAGAGTCTAACTGGAGCAAAATAACTGTAGTTGGTATGAAGGAAGGGAAGTTTTTTACGCTTTGCTGAAAAGCTTGAAGAGAGGCAAAAGCAGTTGCTAAACAATGTTGTTCTGAAGAATGAACCCTATGTTGGTAAAAAATGAAAGAAAGGAAGAAATAAGCTACACAAGCAAAAGTGTGGTTGGGTGTGGATGGCAGAGCAGGAATCATTTTTATTTGCCAAGATTCCAAATAGCCAGACTTTTCAAAAAGGAGAAAGAATCAGCTAACTGAGAAAAAGGGAAACGAAAATCATTAAAAAAAATTTTTTTTTATACTTTGGCAGGTTTTACTAATCATTTATATATTTTAAAAGACTGATTATTATTATTTTTTAACTAGAAAAAGTTTTAAAAATTGAGCTAGGGAACGTTGTTTAATTTTCTGAAAGAGAGCACTGAGATCAACTAGATAAAGTCTTTGTTTCATAGGAAAGAGGAGACTCGGAGAAGCTAAGTGATCAATCAGCCCAGCATCATACAGAAGCTAGTGGTAGAGCCAGGTTTCCCAACCTCAAATCCTTAGAAAAGAGTTCTCAGAGGTGCTTTCTGAACTTTGATATCTCTGTGCTTGACATTAGAAAGACCGTGGCTTAGATCCAGTCATAATTCTTAAAGAAAACTCTGGAATTTCAAAAGAGATTTTCCTGTTAACTAATTTAATAGAATAAGGAAATGGGAATTGTCAGCTGGTATGATGTACAGAAAGAACACATTTGAGTCAGACATTTTCATGAGAATCACAAATCTGCACTTACTAGCTCTGGGCACTATGCTGTGGATTTGTATTCTTATTTAATCTCCTAAATAACGGCATTTTATAGGTAAGGAAACTGAGGAATAGAGAGGATGAGGAACTTGCATATAACTGGTTTTATGAGAGCCTGTAAGATACATGTCTATGTTCTTAACCTTACTTCTCAGGATGTTGGGAAGATTAAGTGAAATGTTTGGGAGCCACGTATATCTTCCTAAACAGCAGAACAAATGGCTAATGCCCTAATTCCTTTATGATTACCATTTCCCATGCAGGACTGCATCTTTGGTGGAAGGAGAAAAAAGGAAAACTCACTTGCCTTTTCTGCTATAGAAGCACAGTAACAGGGGTTGGAGGCTCTTACTCCTTGAAAGGTAAACACCTTTGTTTTTTTTTTTGGAAGGACCAAGAGGAGTTGGGGTGGCAGTCCATGGAAAAGAGAGCAGGAAAGGCAGCTGACACCTGTCTAGGCTTTAGGAAGAAAGCAAAAGTAGTAACCTTAGGGTTTCTATGGGTTCAGCCCAGCTGAACGTATGGAAGACTATCTAGGAACAAAGCTGCATGGAGTCCGGCATGGGAGGAGGGAGCACCTAACAACATATATAAAAATGCTCAGCTCAGGGTGGGCCCTGAAAAAAGATGTCATTTTCGAGGCCTACTGAAAAATGCTAAAACTAGTGGGTGAAATTTTGAGGATGTTATAGGATAAATAGTTTCAAATCTCTCTCCACAACTAACTTAATTAACTACAAAGGGAATAAATAGTAACTACACAGAGGAGAAACGTAGGCATCACCTTAACCAGATGATCAAAGTTAATACTGCTAATAATGGGACGAACCAACATCATGTGCCTCCTGATATGATGCACTGAGAAGGACTCAACATTGTTTCTGTGGTTTTCTAACCAAAAGTGCATTACCTAAAATTAATCATGGGGCAACGTTAGATAAACCCAAACAGAGGGACAGTCTACAAAATAATTGGCCCAAACTCCTTAAAAATGTAAATCATAGAAGAAAAATAAAGGCTGGCAAATTTCTCCAGATAGAAAGAAACTAAAGACACATGATGACTGAATGCAATATGTAATCTTCGGTTGGTTCCTGTACCATTTAAAAAAATAGCAATAAAGTACATTATTGAAATAATTGACAAAATTAGAATATGGACTGTGGATTAAACAGTAGTACTGTATTAGTGTTAATGTTTTCATTTTGATCATGTCCTATTGTTTGTTTTTGTTTGGGGCCATGCCGTGCAGCTTGTGGGGTCTTAGTTCCCCGACCAGATATTGAACCCGGGCCCCGGCAGTGAGAGCGGCAGAGTCCTAAGCCCTGGACCGCCAGGGAATTCCCATATCCTATTGTTATGTAAGAGGATGTCCTTGTTCTGAGGAAATACATACTGAAATATTATGGGTTAAGGAGCATCATATCTGCAATTTACACTCAAAACATTCAGGAAAAAAAAAAATATATGCACCCAGAGCAAATAATAAAGCAAAATGTTAATAATTGGTGAATCAGGGTAAAGGATATATGAGAGTTCACTGTAGTCTTGCAAATTTTTAATTCTGAATTCGAAATCATATCAAAATGCAAAGTTACAAAACACTCAAGAATATCATTTATATTTTACTACCTCCCAATTTTTCTATGATGAACACATTTACAATCAGGAAAAAACCCACTGGTAAATATAATAACAATTTTAATCTCATATGTATTAGAACTGTTATTTTTCTAAGTTTAAGGTTGTTCTGATGAACTAAAGACAAGGTAACTATGAAACAAGAGCCACGTTTTTCTTCTTCTGGATCATGGCGTGAGAAAAACTAGTTATCTTTGGCATAATTGTAATATTCCCCCCAGGAAGCACATTACCTTTATAGCGGGCCAGGAGCTGCTTAAAATCTAACTGTTGATCTGGCACGGCATCTTTGGTGGAATCCGGATCGTGGAGGTGCAGGGAGAGGCGCAGGTCCTCCTCCACCTCCTCAAACGCGGTTCTGCTGCGCCTCGCCTTGAGCTTCTCCTTTGACATCTGTTTCATGGAGCGCGTATATGGGCTCCCATCCTGCAACACATACCTGAGGAAAGAAGACAAAGAAATGTGTGGTTGTGGATGCGGGTCTGTTGGTGAGGAATGACACTATTCACCTGTTTTCCGTGCTCATTCAGCAGAATGTTGCTCTGCTTCTGCCCAATTCAAGTGCTATTCTTCCACCAGTCCAGGATTCTGTCTGCCGTGCCCTATTGCTGGTGGGGAACACACTGGAATGCTTTTGGCTCTGTTTTAAGATAATTCTGGAGGCAGTGAATTTGGAAAAGTGAGAGAAAAAAGACAGGGAAACTAGCTGAAAGATGATTTCCCCAGAGATTCACATTCAATGGAAGTGGGATTGGGCCCACAAAACAACAATTTTAATAAGCTCTCCAAGTATGCTTACTGCACACTAAAGTTTGAGAGCCACTGTTTCGGGGTTTTTAGCTTGAGAATAGTGTATCATTAAATAACGTAGAATTAGGAGGGGGCTTAATAGGAATGGAAGGAGCAAAGAGAAAGAAAAAATTCTGGGTTGAGTTTAAGGTGTCAGACATCAAAGTTGTTTCCATTCTGGAGCTCAGAGGTCAGGAATGAAGATACCAATCTGGGAGTTCTCAGCACAGGGGTGACAGCTGAAATCACATGAGTCTTAGAGAGCCAAGCAAGAATTTAACAGTGAGAAGAAACAGTGCAAGGATAAAACCCTGGGGAATCTTCAAGGTCAAAGAGTAGGAAGAGGAAACAGAGCTTTCAGAGGGGAGAAATCTGTTGATATCCAACAGACATTACCACCTTCTATCCGGTACAGAACTTATACACTCATATGTACTGCAAACTCCTTGAAGACAGAATAATAATGATAATAATAGCTAACATATATAAAGCATTTGATATATGCCAGGCACAGTTCTAAGCCCTTTGCAAGTATTAACTCCAAATATTAATTAATCCTCATAACTCTTGAAGAGGCTACTTTTAATATGCACACTTTACATATGATGAAACTAAGTCACAGAGAGATTAAGCTACTCACCAATGTTACAGTTGGTAAGAAGAGGGATTTAAATACTAGTAGTCTGTCTGCAGAATTAGTACTTTTTTTTTTCCATGTTAAATTCTCCATAGATTTGGTCCATCATTTTTTATTTATTTTTATTTTCTTTTATTTTTTTGGCCATGCCACAAAAATTGTGGGATCTTAGTTTCCCCAACCAGGGATTGAACCCAGGATGCCGCAGTAAAATCACCGAGTCCTAACCACTGGACCGCCAGGGAATTCCCCATCATTTTTTAAACAGACTTTACTTTTTAAAGCAGTTTTAGGTTCACAGCAATACTGAGCAGAAGGTACAGAGATTCCCCATACACCCCCTGCTCCCTGCCCTACGCATAGCCTCCCCCATTAGCAATATCCCCAACCCGAGTGGTACATTTGTTAAAACTGATGAACTGACATCCATACATCATTATCACCCAAGGTCCTTAGTCTACATTAGGGATTCCTGAGTCAGTACTCTTAATATATAATATTGCCTTTGAATTCAAATAATTTGTATAATAAATATTCGCTGAAAGGGGAAAACAAAATGCTCAAATAGAAAAATTAGAAGAAAAATTAACCCGTTTATTAGCATCCAGGCACACGGAGGTAAAATAGTAATTCTGTTTTCAAGGACTTTCACCAAACTTTAATATCTTCCTTACCTTGTCACAGCAATTGCATCTTCCAGAAAAAATTGATCAACAGGAAATGTACGACCTAGGAAAACAAGAAAATAAAACAGAAAAGTCTCAGAATACCCGTTCAACTATCTTGAAACTGTTTGTATATGTAAAATTGTCTTAAAACGAAGCCTGGCACAGTAAGGTACTATTTACTCTGTGGTCTTACAAGTATTCAGAAAAAGCTTTTCATGATAAAAATAGAAGGAGTAGGTTCTAGTTAGTAAATAAAACAGAAGTGCATAGTTGGAGAGATGATCATTTGCTAGTAAGACTTTTTTTAACCTCTTTTTAAAAAAAATCTGTTAAACCTTTTTATCCCCCTCTGCTTCCCTGCAGGGGACCTTTAAACAGTCAACAATTGTATTCTAGATCAAGCATATAATTTCATCTTTAAATCTACTGTCGATATCCTCTATAACTAGAACGAATTATTCACCACTCAGTGTTTCCAAATTGTTCTTTACCAATCAACTGCAGAATGATAAACCAAAGCCCAAGGTGATAAATTAATCCCACAATGAGACTGTGAAAGCACCAAAAGAAGACACAGACTGTCCAATTTCACTTGGTCCCAGAGTGGACCAACATCCAGAAGTTTAGCAGAATCCAGCAATGAACAAATATGCTATACACAGATACAACTTTTCCCTTTATGATAGATTACCATTATAAACTCACATTTTGATGTTAAACACAACAGAATGCTAGAAATCCTAATAACCTAGACTTTTTTTTTAAAAGCACATATAAATTGAAATCTCCCAGCAAATGAATATAACATTACTCTTTAATAATTTCATTATATGGTTATGATTTTATTTGTTATAAAATAATCAATTCTTTTCTAGAAACAGATATAACTACTCATTCATTTATATCTCAAATGAACTTTAAAATAATTATATTTGCTTATTAGGACAATACATATTTAATGATGGATTTTAATCACCTGGTATAGTGATAACTGGGCAGGAATTAAAATATTCTGAAAAGAGCTCAGCGTTTAAAGTTGCACTCATCAGAATAACTTGAAGAGTTGGTCTCTGCAACACAATGTCTTTCAAAACTAGCAGTAAGAAGTCACTAGAGGAAATAAAAGAAACATCTGAGGATCAAACAAATTTAATACATGAAAATTAATAACCTTTGACATATTTCAAGTAAGTGTAAGACTTATGTGAAAAAAATTTATAACTCATAGAAAGATGTGTCATGTTCCTAGATGTGAAGACTTAATGTTGTAAAGATATCAATTTCCCACCAAATAAACTAAATTCAGTGTAGTGCCAATCAAAATACCAACAGCATTCATCATTGCATTTGATAATTCCACTTCTTGATATCTACATGTAGATAAAGAGGTATATACAATGATTTTCATTATAGCATTGTTTGTAAATCAGTGGAAACTACCAAAATGTCTATCAACCAAGAAATGGTTAATTATGACAATATCATCCATTCTAAGGAATAACATGAGGCAGATAAAAGGAATAAAGGAGAGCTCTAGATACAGACATGAAAACATCTCTAAGAGATATTGTTAGTGAAAAAAAACCCAAGTTGTAGAACAATATGTACCACAGAACAGCAATGTCCTAACTGGCCTGTTTCAGCCCTTGCCCCTCTAAAATCTATTCTCAGTATGGTAGACCAATAATTCTGTGCCAATGTAAATCTGATTGTGTCACTCTTCTGCTCAAAATCCTTCAACGACTTCTTATCAAAGTCCTCACTAACGAGGCCCTATGTGACATGATCTGTACCCTCACTGCTCATTTCCTGTCGCTGTCCCCCTTCATCACTTGGCTCCAGCCACACTGTCCTCCTTGCTGTCTTTGAGACATGGACCCCAGGTCCCTTGCACATGTTATTAATGTGCCTAGAAAGGGCTTCTCCCAGACATTCAAGAGGTAGCTCACTCACTCACTTTCTTTGAGTCTTTACTCAAAATGTACCTTTGCAGCTAGGCCTTCCCTGGCCACCATGTTTAAAATTTCAAATGTTCCCCTCCCTTGCATTTCATATTACCCTTTCTCTTCTTAGCACTTAACAAACATACTTTATATTTTACTTCTTTATCTTGCTTATTGTTGGGCTCTCTCACTAGAATATAAGCTCTATGAGGATGGGGATTTTGGTTATTTTGTTCTACAAGATACTACTCAGTACCTGGAGCACTGCCTGGGATATAGTAGGTGCTCAATAAATGTTTGTTGATTTACTAAATGAATATATAATTTGTATTAGAAAAAAAAGTTCTGGAAATAAAAGTACCTATTTCTGACAAAGCAAGCATATATGTCAATGTACAGTAGGACATATCACCAATCTGATCACCGTAGTTATCTCTGGGGCAGGGACTGGGAATGTCTTGGGAGTGTTACAGGGGACTTTCACTTTATCTGTGTTGTTTGAATTTTTTTTTTTTTTTTTTGGCGGTACACGGGCCTCTCACTGTTGTGGCATCTCCTGTTGCAGAGCACAGCCTCCAGATGCACAGGCTCAGCGGCCATGGCTCACTGGCCCAGCCGCTCCGCGGCCTGTGGGATCTTCCCGGACAGGGGCACGAACCCATGTCCCCTGCATCGGCAGGCAGACTCTCAACCACTGCGCCACCAGGGAAGCCCTTGTTTGAATTTTTAATGAGTATATTCTTGAACTACTTAGTTTTCTTTAATGAACTAATTTAATTACATTTATGACTATTCTTTTTCTTTTTTAGGGAAAAGGAAAATAATATAACAATAGGTAAATGGTTAAGTAACTTATGGTACATCCACACGTTAGAATTTCCTCATGCAATTATTGGCAATAATTTCAAAGACAGTTCATGCTCTCATATTAAATATTAGACCACATGCAGCACACAACAGTATATAATCCCAACAGTGTTTGTGGAGATACATCTCTCTGCTAACTCCCAATATACTCCCAGAAGAAAACAGAACAAATTGTTAACATGTAATTAGCAATTCTATAAGGGACAGAAATTCTTCTTCTTGACATTTAATATTGCCTAAATGTGTTAGAATAATGTCATTATCTCTATGATCAGAAAATGTATTAAAAATTTTAAACAAATATAACTAAATTTTCTATATTCAACCTTTTATTTATTTTTTAACTGATCTTGGTTCCTAGATTTTACTTTCTTTTTTTAATTTTTAAATTTTATTTATCTTTTATACAGCAGGTTCTTATTAGTTATCCATCTTATACATATTAGTGTATATATGTCAATCCCAATCTCCCAATTCATCACACCACCACCCCCTATTTTCTGCCTCTTTCAGTCAGAGCTAGCAAATATTCCCCTACTTTTTCTTATAATTTGTGTACTCCATTCCCAAAGACTGGTATTTGTAAATGCTCAAATCTCCCTTCTCCACTGTGTAATTCATCTTTATTCGGATGTGAAAATACTTTGTTTTTAACTGTTGATATTCTATAGGTCATTAGGTTTTATAAAAATCTCTTTTTGAGAACATCATTGCAGCCAGGAACCAGACCCAGTGCTATCTTCCAGTTTCACTGAGTTTGTGGAAGTATAAATGTTATGAAACCCAAAGCTACTCTTTATGTTCAAAATTACATTGGATATAATTTCCCCTAAAATTAAAATTTTATTTTTATAATACAATCATTTAAATATTATTAGTTTGGCTGAATGTTTTATTTGATTCCCTCTTTTAGGTTGTTCAGTGATTCTGTTAAAATAAACTATTTCAAATGATCATTTCAACATTTAGGTGCAAAGTGACATTATTTACCATTTATTTTTTTCCCCACTGTTTTCTGGAGTCTCTACGTAAAGATTATTTGCCCCTCAAAGACTTTCAGTGTTTTCTATATAGCTATTTAAAATTTATTATTGTCTTGTTCTAGGAAATATTTCCTTTTATTTTGATCTATTCTTTTTATTCTTTTTAAAATTTTTTTGCCACATCACGCCGCTTGCTTGCAGGATCTAAGTTCCCTGACCGGGGATCAAGTCCAGGGCCCCAGCAGTGAAAGCGCTGAGTATTAACCACTGGACCACCATGGAATTCCCTGGTATATTCTTTTTATATAAAAATCTTTTTCTTTAGTTTCGAATTTCTTTATATTTCTTAATTACTTCTATATTAGTGTATTTATTTCTTCTAACAAATAGTCTTCTGTTTACATGTCTTCCCCGTTCATGTTTTTAAAACTTTTTATCAGCAATAGCTGGGACCTCTTTTCATGTTTGTTTCTTTTTTTTTAGTTTTGCTATGATCTATTTTCTGCTTCTCTGTCAGCCCATCAACCTTACTTAGACTTTCTTCTTCTCAAGATATTAATAATAATATAGTCCCTTTTGGGAAAGCCTCATGATTTGCACAGGATCATCTCTCTTTTTCCCACTACTTTTTTACTACTTTAGAGCATGATCTACACGACAAACTATGATCAATGCCATCTATTTACCTGGCCCTTCATTTTAAAATATTGAGAATTTTGATTTTATACCTTGACCCTTTAATGACTTCTAATTCCATTAAAGTAAAATCCAAATGCTTTATTATTAATGGTGCATAGTCTCCTGCTTTTTTTAGCTGTCACTTTTCCCCTCATTCACTACATACCAGCTGCACACTGGCCTTCCTCCAGTTTTTGGACTCATGAAGCCCTTTACCACTGCAGAGTCCTTGCAAATGCTGACCTTGCCCTCATATATCTCATGAGACTCCTTTTCATACTTCTGTTTTTAATTTAAATGTAATCTCTTCAGAGATATAATCTCTGATTATCTCGTGGCTCTCTCTCCCCAAACACAGCATCCTGTTTATTCCTTTATGGTACTTATTCCAATTTGTAGTTATTTACTTACTTGTTTATTTACCTATTCATTATTTGTTTTTCCTACCAGACCATAAGACATAAAGGGGAAATATATATGTTTGTTCACTACAGTATCCCCAGCAATTAATAGGCCACTTGGCACTTAATGCAGGCTCAATAAATACATGAATGAATGTCAGGACTGAATGACTGACCAAATGCACAAAGAAGGAAGCACATATTGACCAATCCATCAGCTATAGCATGCATTACATCTGATATTCCTGCTAAGTACAGCACCCAGCTCAGCATGGTGCCTCTTATTAGACGATGTCCATCTAATAGGATGACTCTTCCAGTGATGAACATGTGCTCTCCTAGCATTTTTCGTGTCACAGACCCTGGAGACCAGGAAGGCAGTTCCTCTTCTCTAACTTAGGCCTTCCCTATGGCAATTACCATTACTAGCTCTAAGGAACTTAACTGGAAGCAGAATAAAATCCTTTCAGCCATGTCTTCATTTGACGTGTGTGGGTATTCATCTGTAAAATCTTTGCCTTACCTTTCTTCTGTCCTCTCATGGACTTCATCAACAATGATATGGGTGATTCCTTGTAGGGCTGTGTCCCCCTCTAGCCTTCTTAGCAGCACTCCTGTGGTGCAGTATAACAGTCTGGTGGCTGAGGACTTACACGTAAAAAGGCATAGAAAGCTTTAATGAACTTTCTGAAAAAAGGAAACACTTTCCTGGCAAAGCCATTTTTAATGGATAGGGATAAAGAATACTGAAAACACCAGCAGTTCTATTTTAATATAAACCAAGAAACTAAATGCATAGTTTCTTGCTGGCAACAACAAAAGCTTTTCTACTTTACATCAAACTTTTAAGACTCATAGAAAGCATTCAAAAATTATTATAAAACATAAAAATAACAGTGAGTGATGAAATCAATTCTGAATTTGTTCATTCCATATTTGGTTAAATGGATTAAGTCCCAATTTAGGAACAAAGCAGCACCTACTAGATCACTTCTGCCAATAAAGAATAGAAGGTCTTTACAGAGGAAATTAAGTACACCCCAAAAAGAGTTTAAACCGAAATATTTCTAAAAGGACTTCAGCCCTATTGAAGTATATATTCCAACTTGCCCAGAATCTTCAGACCCCAAGGGCTCTTTATACTTGAAAATTGTAAATTTCTGTCATCAGGAAATAAGAAAAGCATACAAACCTTGACACTTTCTAACCGGATCTGGTATCCCACAGTCAGACCCACTCTCTCTGCTCTTTCTTTAGCAACGCGTTCGGCAACAGAGATCGCAGAGATTCGTCGGGGTTGGGTACAGATGATGTTAGCCACCTTCTCAGGTGGTCCGTTCAGAGAATCATCCAGAATAAACTGTGGAATCTGTGTGGTTTTCCCACATCTGTATGTCAAAACAAATAAGTCCTAAAATAAGAGTTTTCAAGTGCTCTAGTTAACTAAAGAAGCAATCATATCCAATGAGGAAAGTAAGAAGCTAATTAGAATAAAAGTTGTTCAGCTTCATCTATCTTCTAAACCTACCTACTGACTTATTACCTATAGCTGATAACTCCTAGGAATTTGCACTTAGGTTAACAGGGCAATCAAGTAATAGTTCACTATTTGTAAAACTGGGACTACTGAATAAACATTAGGTTAAGCTCTATAAATGCCTTCAGGAATGTGAACTCTACATGTGAATCCTAAAGAAACAGGAATATTATCTTATGATTATTAAAATACTTTATATTTTTCCCATTGGTGTGGTATTGCTTTGGCTATACCAAAGTACTGACCGAGGTTTAAAAGATAAGAAACTGGAAGATACAAAGTTACTACTATATCTGTGAGTCTGGGCACAAATGTAATTCTTAAATTGAAGACCCTTGAATACAGAACTAGATTAAGCCTGCAACTTGTCCCTGCCAAATAGGTTTGGATAACATATGGAGAGTGTGGAACAGGAAAAATAATGTACCCTAAGTTGTTCTTAAACAAAAGCTTTAAGGAAATAAGAATAAATTTAGAAAATTCATTTCTGAAGTTTCAAGCTAAATGTTCTGGAACTGTCCTTAACATTTTTAAATGGGCCTTGTTAAAAGCCTTCAGCCAGGCCTTTTGCCTTAAAATTGTCTTAAGGCAGAGGTATACAATATCTATAAATTCCCAAATTTCTGGGCTTCCCTGGTGGCGCAGTGGTTAAGAATCCGCCTGCCAATGCAGGGGACATGGGTTCGTGCCCCAGTCCGGGAAGATCCCACATGCCGCAGAGTGGCTAGGCCCGTGAGCCACAACTACTGAGCCTGCATGTCTGGAGCCTGTGCTCCGCAACGGGAGAGGCCACGACAGTGAGAGGCCCGCGCACCGCGATGAAGAGTGGCCCCCGCTCACTGCAGCTGGAGAAAGCCCTCGCACAGAAACAAAGACCCAACACTGCCACAAATAAATATAAAATAAATAAATAAATTTTTTTTAAAAATCCTAAATTTCTGAGTTTTGTTTGTTTTTTTGTAATTTGGCTCTATAGGCTACAGTTGCCACATTATTTGCCTCTGTGAAATATTATTCAATAGTTAACAGGAAAAAGCACAAATAACACCAGCAACTGTTTTTCTTTTTAAAGTAGAACTGGTGGTGGTAACCAGGGCACACGCCGTATCTATAGATGGAAGCTGAATGAGAAATAAATCACATTCTTACCCAGTCATACCACTCACAACAAGCACTCGGTGCTTGCTCAACAGTTTAAGAATGTTTTCTCTTTCTTCCCAAGCAGGGAGTAATTGTCTTTCTTGCAGAATTGACTGGAACTGTCTGGAGGCCTAATAAAAGATAAGACATCAGTTTGGTTACTTTCAATCACCTTTCACAAAGCTCTGAATGTGGAATCCCATAGTTAGACCTCCCCTTTCTGCTCTTTCTTCACCAATTTGTTTAGAGACAGAAAGTGCAGATGTGTTGGGGGTTGGATGCTGGTGACTTTAGTCAGAAGGCTGTTCCGAGAATCAGCCAGAATAAGCTGTGGGATCTGTGTGGCTTTCCTACATCTGAATGAACTGAAGGATCTTATAAGAGAAATAACCCCTCTTAGCACCTATCCAGCTCTTTCTGTAAGTCTCTATACTAGCACTGTTCAACAGAACTTTCCGTGCTGATGGAAATGTTCTGTTTGCGCGGTCCAACATAGCAACCTCTGGCTACATGTGATTGTTGAGCACTTGAACTGTGATCAGTGCTGTCGAGGACCTGAATGTTTTATTTTATTTAATTTTAATAAATTTAACTTTAAATAGCTACACATGGCTAGGGGCTACCATACAAGACAGCATAGTTCTACACAGTATCAGATTTTTACCAAAATCACTAACGGTAACACAACTCACTAAACGGTTCTTTTTTTTTTAACATCTTAAATATATACAATTTTTATCTGTCGAGAATAAATAAATAAAAATAAACTGGTATGGATTTATAGATTCCTTTTTTTTAATTCCTGGCTTATAATCCAATACTGTAATCCAATACCTACGATATAATCCAATTTATTTTGTTGCTCTCATTATTTCATTTTGGCTATTGGGAGCTTTTCCAGGTTGATTCCTGAGTCCTTCTGATATGCCCTCATCTTTTTTGTTTTGTTTTGTTTCTGAATACTCCCTCATTTAAAGGGTTCTTTTTGGCCAATCACCACATCTATGTAACTCAGTTTGACATCTAATGGCCAATGCTATAAACATTGTACTGTAGGTTAAAACTGTGGATGTATTTTTGACTAATGTAAGAAATTTATACTAACATTTATATTAACATACACATTTTCTGCATGTAATTTTATCACCTCTAAACACACTGTTCAAACTGAATGTGTAATTTTTTATTTCCACCATCTTATTATTTATGGTGTGATTTTCTAGTCAATTTCACATTCTATGGGTGTTGCGGTATATATGTACTAGTGTTATATATACTCTGTCAAAAATCAGAATCACAGAACTTTAGAATCGGAAGGGCCTTAGATAGCATCTAATCTAATCCCCAAACTGGTTAAGCAACTCGTCTTTATCCTCCATCCAACTCTGCCCTAATACTTCACTTATGAGTTCTTTTAAAATAATCTTATTTTTACCCCTGAATGGGGTAAAAACAACATGGACTTTGAAAACAGAGAGAATTAGCTTGAAACCCTGTGTTGCCACTTACCAGCTATGTGACCTTGGGCAAATTATTTATCCTGTGAGCCTCTGAAATGGGGTAAGAGTCCCTCCTTCTCCTTCTCCTTTTCTATACTGTTATTTCTAATGTAAATCACAGTACTACTTTTCCTTTCACTTATCAGATTTCTATCATAGTAACAAAGCCACATGATTCTCAGAATATTTGGTATATATGTGTTTCATTTTCATCAGCCATTGGATTTTCCAAAACTATCTGGAACATGCACCCAAGTTTGCTATGGCATGCAGAAACTTTGCCCAATCAGAGTAAAAGAGAGCTGAGAGTATACCATGGAGAGTAGCCAAAGCTTCCTAATTCCCAATCCCTTCATCCATACATTAGGGAGGCAATGCTAGCCATTCTCTCAGAATACCCTACCTGTTTTATTCGGAACTGCTTGCAGATTTTGACATTCTCAGCATGTACTGATTTTGCCTGCCAGTCATATCTTTTGGAAATCTTTTTCTTAAGGTTGACATAGCTTTCATTCTCCACCATAACTGGTGCAGGACCTTCATCCTCATCTGTCTCCTCCTCAGGCTCTGATTCCTTTTCAACTTGAAGGGGATAAAAGGAAACGTTTTCGATATGGAGCCCTTTCTTTAGCAGGGAAAAGTCACTATCTAACAAAGTAACAACAACAAAAAAATCATAAAATGGAGAAAAAGTTAAAGCTTGAATAAAACAAGTTCATTCATTTCCACACTACTACTTCTACTGCTAAAGAACTTAAAATGCATCTCCAAATAAACTTTAATCAAGTGTCAGCAGCTCTGGTTAAATCAAATTAAAAACAAAGAAAAGGGCTTCCCCGGTGGCACAGTGGTTGAGAGTCCGCCTGCCGATGCAGGGGACACGGGTTTGTGCCCCGGTCCGGGAAGATCCCACATGCCGCGGAGCGGCTGGGCCCGTGAGCCATGGCCGCTGAGCCTGCGCGTCCGGAGCCTGTGCTCCGCGACGGGAGAGGCCACAACAGTAAGAGGCCCACGTACCGCAAAAAAAAACCAAAAAACAAAAAACAAAAAAGAAAATCATGCCCTGCCTTGTTAATCCAGTAGACTCTGTACATTCAGAAATTAACTGAAAGTTTCAAATATTTGCAAGTGTACCTACAATTCCATGACACAAAATAACCCAAATGTCTATCATATGATGAATCAATAAATGAAATGTGGTATGTCCATATAATGGAATAGTATTCAGTAATAAAAAGGAATGAAGTACTGATACATGCTACAACATGGATGAACCTTGAAAACATTATGCTAAGTGAAAGAAGCCAATCACAAAAAGCCGCATATTTACTATATGATTCCATTTCCATGAAATGTCCAGAATAGGCAAATCCACAGAGACAGAATATAGACTCATGGTTGTCAGGGGTTGGGGGAAGGGAGAAATGAGGAGTGACTTGCTAACAGGTACAGAGTTTCTTTTTGGGGTGATGAAAACGTTCCAGAGTTAGACAGTGGTCATGGCTGCACAACTCTGTTAATATACTAAAAACCACTGAATTGTACACTTCAAAAGAGTAAATTTTATGGTGTGTAAATTATATCTTAATAAAGCTGTTATCTTAAAAAAAAAGTTCACCGACACACAGTTTGTCATTTCTTGAGGAATACATCTGAGTGCTAGAACTCGCGGCAGGTTGGGAGCGAGTCAAGGGGCCAGTGAGGGAACCTAGCCAGCTGTCCGGCATCCGCATCTCGGTGCAGTTTCACTGTTCTCTACCTGTTGACATTTACCTAGGAACTCCTGGGAAATAATAAAACTTGCTGCTCTGAAAGAGAGGTGGCAAAAAATAAGAGAGATCCTACGGTGAACTTTGAAAGGGGGGTTACTTGTGATGTAAGACTCTGCATGGCACACTCGGATCTGGAGGAAGCCAGAGGCTCGTACAAACATTTCTCTACTTGAGGATTTAGGGACCCATAAAGAGAGACATCCCCTAATGACTTTTGGGGGTCTAGCATACTAAAAGCAGGAGGGTATGGATGGTGGTATAGAAAGAGAAGTATCTCTAAAAACTCATTTTAAAGTAATCCTATATACAATAACAGAAGTAATCACAGGAAACCAAATGGATTACACGAAACAGACTTTTCTGGAAGGATGCTTTAAGGTTCTTCCAGCCCTCGACTGCTAGAATAAATTTATACATCACTACAAACTTTCAATTCAGGGAGCCAGAACACAGTGACAGAATCAGGCCTTACAAGTAAAGTCAGGTCATAGCTCAGGGGAGATCCTACACCAGCCCTCAGAGCCTCTGATTGCTGTAATCCATCATTCCAAATCCCGCCTCCACAACACCTCATCAATGACTTACATACCTTCTGGAATTTGATTTGAAAGAAACGCATTACTTGGAATCACTGGTTTACGACAGACAGGATTATTTATTCTGGTCCCAGAGGATACTGGCAGAAAGTTCACAGGAGGGACACTGTACTTGTGATGGGTATATGTTAGTAACTTGGTTATTTCTGATTCTTCCTCTAAAAGGGTTATCAAAGAATATACAACAGGTTCTGAAGTTTCTGCAAATGTCAAGGCCTTGCCATAAAGGAACTCAGAAATATGTAAACGACAAGCCAGAGGTAGATTCTCATTGGTGGAATAAAATGCCACAAGGGGAGCTTGGTAGGGGTATTTGTGGTCTTTAGAAAATCGAATTTCAAGTTCGTATAAAAAAGATGCATCTTCGTCAGCATTTAGATGAGAATCATCTACACTTCTTTCTGCTCTTCCGACAATTTGATTTGGGGACACTTCATGTTTGAATTTGCACTTTGATCCAAATTTGCAACTTCCTTTGAGGTAAAATTTACAGATTTCAAGTGACGTCTCCTGTATATTTTTGGTACTTTCCTTTTGCTTGGATTTGCGGAATTTACTCGTCAAATACCCCAGTTCTAATCCAATGGTCCAGACTCTGTTCTGAATTCTTTCTATAAATTTTTCTCCACAGATTGACTTGAGAGCAAAGGCCTCTTCCTGTCGCTGCTCCACACACTCATCCAAGCTTATACGCGCAACGGCCTCAGAGACCTTCATCCTCTCTCCAAATGTCTCTGAAAAACACTGGGTGAGCAGATGTTCCAGTGATGCCCCCATGTCTCCATTGCAAATTCTCAGGGCTACCTGACAGTGCTCGGTGTTGAAACCATACCTGCCAAGTGAGAAGCATGACAAAGACGACTGAGTAATATCAAACCTCAAAAGAGAAATTCATTTAAATACATATATGGGAAGGCATAACTATACACAGGCAGGGTTTGTGTCTTGAAAAAGTCTACCTGATAATACTAACGCCTCCTTCATCTCCCTATCCTAAAAGAGAGGATACGGGGCGTATCAGGTACCACTGGAACGCACACAACACGAAAGTATTCGAGGAGTGGTAGGTGCGTTTATAATACACTTTCAGTTTCCTTCAATTTTCCCATAAATGATGAAAGCAAACCTGGAAAGTTTTTGCACTGCAAATGTTGAGACTGTAACTTCCGGATGATGAGGCTCCACCAGGCCTGAACCAGCACATTCCAAAGGATCTGAGTCGGGAACAAGGGAAGCTTCTCGTCCAGCTGACCAGTACTGCTCATCATCATAGTCAGGCTCATCATCTTCTTCCTCCCCAGAAACACCTCTTCTGGCAAAAGTAACATTTTCATATATTAACTTCTACTTACCGCAAAGAAAAATTTAGTAAGAGTCTAAGAATTTAATTCAAGGAACCAAAGGACAGAGAATCCTGACCACTATTCAGTCACTGATTTATTTTTATTGACCTATTAATTTATATCTCGGCAAGGAACAGAATTTATTACCTGCCAGGTACTATGTTAAATGTTTTATATGTACTATCTCTTTGAATATCTTCCCAATAACCCAGCCAGATTGGAATCTCTATTTTTTTTTTCAGATGATCAACTAAAATTTAAGAGAAGATTAGTAACTGCCAAAGGTTATAAAGTAAAGAGCAACTAGAGATTTTAACCAAGGTAGTCTGACCCAGAGTCTGTGTTCTTAACTACAGAAGCCTTGGCTATCCTCTCTCTCTTCTCATTTATAAAAACCATCGCTATTTTTTTTTTGCTTTGCTGCATAACCACCTTTCCTAAATTTAAGACAGATATGCAATTTGTAGATAGGATGGAAATTGAGCTGTTCATGACTGACCGTTCATTAATTCTGGCAAATGGAAAGGATTAACCTCTCCAACTGAAATCACAAAGCAAAACAGCCAAAAGTCTAAAACAATCTTTCTCTTAGGCAGATGGTCATGAGAAGTGTAATCATAAGACTTCATCTGATCAACTCAATATCTGCTCCTAGAACAATGCTTCTACTTGTTCACTACAAGGTTTTACTTGAAAGGTTATCAATAAAGCAACTACTGAATCCTTATTAGCACTGTCCTAGAAAAAGTAAAGATGAAAAGGCGATCTGTACCACTGCTCACAGATATTGCAAAACAAACTCACTCTAAAACTGCTGCTGAATAATTATTCTTGTATTTCTCTTGGCTCACTTTCAACTAGTTATACAGCCACTACAGGATCAGTACTGATACAGTATTCCAAAGACACACAGAACCCTCACACTGCCAGTGCATCTTCCTCAATACAGTAATTTACTGAAATAAGATAATTTACTCAGATCCAGCATCTGCATCTTGTTCTTGCAGGTCTCGGAGAAGAGCTTTCACTTTTTCTTGATTCTCAGAAGTCATATGTAGAGTCTGAAGGGGCGCTTTGGCTTCAGGCTTCCATTTGGGGTGTGCGTCCCCTTTTCTCACACTACTGTTACTAGGTCTGCAAAGGACACAAGAACAAAATTACACATTTATCCGTGAGCAGAACTTTTACACTCTCCTCAGGGTCCCCAAATACATATAACATGACTGGACTGTCAAATACCCTACAAAAGATGACAGTGAATGTGAAGAGATTCTTTATTTTCTACAGTATTTACCAGATTTCATTATGTTGAAACTGCTGGAGAAAAACCTGATTCGATGCTTCATCATTAAATCTGGCTTCACTAACTCAAGAGTCCTCTGGAGAAAGTAATGCTATGGTGACTCCTTCTGCACTAGTGGATGTTCAAAAGAAATGTGCTACATACAAAGAGTACATATTTCATTCTATTTGAGGTACTTGATCTGAAAACAACAGAGAGTCCTATCTTGTGAATATTAGGCATTATTATTATTTTTTTTTTTTTTGCGGTACGCAGGCCTCTCACTGCTGTGGCCTCTCCCTTTGCAGAGCGCAGGCTCCGGACGCACAGGCTCAGTGGCCATGGCTCACGGGCCCAGCCGCTCCGTGGCACGTGGGATCCTCCCGGACCGGGGCATGAACCCATGTCCCCTGCATCGGCAGGCGGACTCTCAACCACTGTGCCACCAGGGAAGCCCTAGCCCTATTTTTGAAATATTTACCTAAATTATTATTTCCTGATTACAAAAATCATAATAATACATGTTCACTGTAGAAAAGTAGAGAACCAAGAAGAAAACAGAAGTCATCTTAAATCACATCATTCTTTTTCACATACATTTTTTATAAAATTGTACAGCACATATAATCTTTTATAATTTGCTTTATTTCCTTATCAAAATAAAACTGTCATTTCCCCCAAATTAAATATTTTCTTACAACTTAACTTTTAAATGGTTACACATACAGAGGTACTAGAATTTATTTCACCCATCTTTCATTTTTGGAATTTAGAATTTTTTTAGGGATACTTTTTAATATTTAAAACAATAATCAGCTCTAAAGTTTAACTTTACTCACTAAATTTGTTTTTTTCACTTGGCATGTTTCATTATAAATTTTCACAAATCTAGGGAAATGGCAGAAACTTTCTCTGCATTGAAAATCCAACATATTATTGAGACTTTGAAAAGAACCACACACTTACACTCGCAAAACTGGGTACCAAAGGAGAAAATAGAATAGACTGGTTTTTAACCACTTAGTTGCAACCTCTGAAAAGAAACGTTAGCCCAAATTCATCATTACCCCTTTTGGTTTCAAAAAATTTTTAATCTACAGAAATTAACACCATTTACCAAGATTCACCAATTGTTAACAATTGCCATACTTAAATGCACACACACATTATGCCCTTCTCTTATTTCTCTCTCTCCACACACACAGATGCATATATATATGCTCCCTCATATATGTACATGCATGCTTTGCTGAACCATCTGAATGTAAGTTGCAGGCATCACATTCACTCTTAAATACTTCAGCATGTTATTTCCTAAGAACAGAGACATACTTTTATATAACCACAGTACTCTTATCACTCACAAGATATTTTATATTGATATCATCTAATATATAATCCATATTCAAAGTTCCTAACTGCCTCAATCATGTCTTCTACAGATTTTCTTAATGAGTATCTAGTTTAAAATGACATTTAGTTAGCTGTTTTTCAAACTCCTTTAATTTAGAATAGTTCCCCCACCTATTTCCTGGCAGTGACTTTTTTGAAGCACTTAGGCTAGCTGTCTTGTAGAATTCTCACTATTTGGACTTGTCTGATTGTTTCCTCATGATTAGAAAAAAAAAAGGGGGGGGGTGGGTGGGTGGGTAGGGGGAGAACTTCCATATGCTCCTATCTCATCTACCTCTTACTTGTAAACCCCTATACTTTGCCTTCCTTCCAGTTCCTAAGGATGAACCATCCTCGATCCTAAAGTCAGTCCCTCTGTATACTGTATACACAATCTCTTTAACCTCCTCAAGGAAATCATTCCAGCACTTATCCCTCCCTCTGCATCATCAGATCATCAGTTCTTCATTCTCCTTTGGATCATTTCCATCAGCTTACAGACACGCTATCTAACATCTACCATCTTAAAAAAAAAAATCTTCCCTTTGACTGCATATCCCTCTCAAGCTATTATCCTATCTCTCCTCCCTCCCCTGCCCTTTAGAGAAAAACTCCCTCCAAAGGTTATCTAAATCATTGTCTTGGTCACCACTTTCTTTCCTCTTCTCTCTGAAACACACTCCAATAGGGTTTTCTCCACACTAAGTATACTAAACCAAACAGCTCTCGTCAAGGTTGCCCATGCTATCCACATTGTCAAATCCAGTGGACAATTGTCAGAACACATTTTTCTTTTTTCTTTATATTGGCTGTGCCATGCAGCTTGTGGCATCTTAGTTCCCGACCAGGGATTGAACCTGGGGCCACAGCAGTGAAAGTCCTAACCACTGGACCACCAGGGAACTCCCGGAACACATTTTTCTTGACCTATTAGAAGCATTTTTTATACAACTTGCGTATTCCCTTTAAGTATCCAATCCAATCTGATTGGATACTTCCCTTGAAAACACCTTCATTCCTTGACTTCCAGAAATAAGCTTAGTCTTCCTCCTACTTCACTGGCAACTCCTCAATCTACTTTGTCACATTTTCCTAATCTCTCTCAGTTCTAAAGCCTAGAGTGCCCCAGGGCTCAAAGTTCAGACCTCTTCTCTATATCCTATCTCATCCAGTCCCATGGCCTTAAAGCACATTTACTCCTAGAGGACTCATACATTTACTTCTCTAGCCTAGATCTTATTCTTGAACTCCAGACTTATATATTAAATTGCCTATGAAACTGCCACTTGGAGTGTACCTTCTAACTGGTCTTCCTGCTTCCAACCCATGTCCCCCTGTAGTCTATTCTCCACAGAGCACACTGAGGCAGGGCCACTGAATATGGGTGCACAGACTATACACTATGCAAAGGGTCCTAAAGTAGGGAAGGAGGGGACAGCAAAAGCTAAAATCCAGTCTATGCTCTGCTTGCCAAGACATCCATCCTGGAGCTATAACTGCCCAAAGAAAGGGGCACCATTTTCTAATTCACATGAAGGGATATACTGAATAGCAGTAACTCTGGCTAGAGTGACTGATGTCACACACACTTGCCTCAAACCCTTCAATGGCTTCCCATTTTACTCAAAGCAAAGCCGAAGTCCTTATAATGGCCTTTTTGGCCATGGCACGTGACTTGGCTCAGTCCAGTTCAAGATGCTGACAAACCTCACAGCTGGTGCTTGAAAGACAGAATTGTGGCACTTGAAAGAAGCACTTCAGGTAGATAAGGTGTATTTGAACATGTGATGACTGATATATACAGAACAGATGTTTTTGCTTTCCTTGACCTTTCCTGGTGGTAGCAGGGGTGAACTTTTGAGGTGCCAAATACCTGTGAGAACGTATGTCTGCCCCATTGAGAATGTCTGTAGAATTCAATTCAATTATTTAAAATAGTTTTTCTACTGACCAGCCCCAGCCTGAAGCTTGACACAATAACTAGACTAGCTATTCTACAACTATCCTAAGACAACTTTCTCAACTGTGCTTTAATTTTCAAAGGTTATTTTAAAATCCCATTCTTTGAACTATTCTAAAGATTATATATTCCAAAGTATCCTTTTAAAAACTTGGTTTTATGTGCTTACGATTTTTTCTATAATAAATAATTTTAATGTTTATATCTGACCCCTTTGACAGAAAACAGATCAATGGATTCCTAAGGATCAGGGAGGAGTGTGTTGCAAAGGGCATGTGGGAGTTTTGAAGAGCTGTTTATGGCGATGATTGCATTTGTCAAATTTTAGGTTGAGTTTTACTGAACGTAAATTACACTTCAATGAACATGACTTTTAAAACTTAAAGAAAAACAAAAACAAACAAAATCCTTATAATGGCCTACAACATCCTATACAGTACAGTCTCTTGAATCTAACTGCCTATTTGGTTGATCTGGTTGGAAAATAGATAATTCATCAACTAGACAGATGGAGTATAGCCAGATCTCATTTGGAGACCTTCAAACTACAATGCCTAAGAAATACTTAAAATAATTTTCATCACCTTCACCATTTCCAATATTTACTTTCCTAGTAATACTGATTACAATAACAATATTATACTCAATTCACAGTGTCACGTGAAAGTTAAAGTTAACTTCAGATTTCAAAGCACCACCCCCATCCCTGGCCTAACAAAAGGTGTTATTTGCCATCATGCCTTTAGAAAAGGTTACAAAGAAGGGGCTTTCAAACAAGAGGAAGATAACTTGGCCAGAATTACTTGACATTTTCCCCCTTTGTCTTAGTCATCTGTTAGATCAGGAATTGATACTGTTTTCACATTTGAATATTCAAAGAGTATAATGACCTGGATGAATGCCTTGATTCACTGAAGATACAAAAGTCATCGCCATCATCCCAAATTCTACTTGAGGCCTTTCTATTGCCACCAATGCCACCGCCACCGCTGCCACCCCCATGAGATTTACTAGCATGACTTCTGCCTCCTCTTCCTCCTCTGGAAGACCCCTTTCCACCTCCTTTCCCTGGCTTGCCTTTTCTTCTTACTGAAGAACTCATTTTCACCTGCAAGAGAAAAAAGTAATACAGACATTATAAAAATCAGACAAGTATAATAATCCTTTGTTTGTCAAGTTATGGAAATAGCCTATTTTAAAGAAAAAAAGGAAAATGCATACTTTAAAAGGGCCAGTTTAGGACAAGCATGGATAAACTGCTTCACAAAAGATTTACAAGCATATCCCCCTCAGGATTAATATTTAGTGAGCATCTCTGACACAGATTTCTTAACCAGGATGTGCATCAGAAACACATGGAGAAGTTTCAAATCATACATAGGGTGTGTAGGGTCCAATGCTACGTTCTGATCTGGTTAGGTCTTGCATAGGGTTTAAAAAACTCTAGTTGAAAAAAAAAAAAAAAAAAAACTCTAGTTGAGAAGAGATGTTTTCATGTATTTAATACATAATTTGATAAGTAAAATTTATATTTACATATACACTTGCAGAAACACAGCCCTAGCTCAGGGACTTTGCCCGCCGGAAGTAAAACTGTAGAGTTTTGCATGCGATCAAAGTTAAGATGTTATCAGCTTAAAATAGAATGTTACAACTAAAAGATGTTTTATGTCAGTCTCATGGTAAAAAGCAAAAATACAAAACAAAACAAAACAAATTACACAGCAAAAATCTATAGTAGATACATAAAAGATAATGAGGAAGGAATCAAAGCATACCACTACAGAAAATCATCAAATCACAAAGGAAGACAGCAAGAGAGAAAGAAACAAAGGATCTGTAAAACACCCAGGAAACAACAATCAAAATGGCAATAGTAAGCCCTTACCTATCAATAATTACTTCAAATGTAAATGGACTAAATTCTCCTATCAAAATACACAGAGTAGCCGAATGGATAAAAAAACAACACTCGTGACTTCCCTGGTGGCGTAGTGGTTAAGAATCCACCTGCCAATGCAGGGGACACAGGTTCGAGCCCTGGTCTGGGAAGATTCCATGTGCCGCGGAACAACTAAGCCCATGTGCCACAACTACTGAGTCTGTGCTCTAGAGCCCGCAAGCCACAACTACTGAGCCCATATGCTACAACTACTGAAGCCCTTGTGTCTAGAGCCTGTGCTACGCAACAAGAGAAGCCACTGCTATGAGAAGCCAACACACCACAATGAAGAGTAGACCCCGCTCACCGCAACTTGAGAAAGCCTGCATGCAGCAACAAAGACCCAATGCAGCCAAAAATAAATAAATAAAAATAAATTTTAAAAAGTTAAAAAAGACTCAACTACATGCTGCCTACAACAGAATCACTTCAGCTTTAAAGACACACATAGACTGAAACTGAAGGTATGTAAAAGACAGTAAATACACATGGAAACCAAAAGACAGCAGGGGGGCTTCCCTGGTGGCGCAGTGGTTGAGAGTCTGCCTGCCGATGCAGGGGACGCGGGTTCGTGCCCTGGTCCGGGAGGATCCCACATGCCATGGAGCAGCTGGGCCCGTGAGCCATGGCCACTGAGCCTGCACGTCCGGAGCCTGTGCTCCGCAGCAGGAGGGACCACAGCAGTGAGAGGCCCGCGTACCGCAAAAAAAAAAAAAAAGACAGCAGGGGTAGCTATACTTAGACAAAATAGCCTTTAAGTCAAATACTGTAACAAGAGACAAAGAAGATCATCATATAACGATAAAGGGGTCAATTCATCAAGGGAATCTAACAATTGTAAGTATTTATGCTCCCAACATCAGAGCACCTAAATATATAAAGCAAATATTAACATAATTGAAGAGAGAAATAGACGGCAACACAAAAATAATAAGGGACTTTAATACCACACTTTCAACAATGGTCAGATCATCCAGAAAGAAAAATCAGTAAAGAAATATTGGACTTGAACTATAATTTAAGCCAAATGGACCTAACAGACATACACAGAACATTCCATTCAAAGCAGGAGACTACATTTTCTTCTCAAATGCACATGGAATATTCTCCAGGATAGATCATATCTTAGGCTATAAAACAAGTCTTGACAAACTTAAGAAGACTGAAATCAGATCAAGCATCTTTTCTAACCACAATGGTATGAAACTAGAAATCAATAACAGAAGGAAAACTGGAAAACTCATAAATATGTGGACATTAAATAACATGATCCTGAACAACCAATGGGTCAAAGACAAAATCAAGAGGGAAATTTTAAAATATCTTTAAACAATTGAAAGTGGAAACACAACATACCAAAACTTATGGGATGCAGCAAAAGGAGTTTAAAGAGGACAGTTTAGAGCAATAAATGCCTACATTACGAAAAAGAAAAGATCTCAGAAAAACAATCTAAATTTACACCTCAAGGAACCAGAAAAAAGAAGAACAAACTAAGCCCAAACTAAGCCAAACTAACTACACCCAAACTAAGTCCAAAGTTAGTATTATGCATAATAGGAGCACCAGAAGGATAGTGGGGAGAGAGAGAGAGAAAAGAGCAGGAAAAATATTAAAAGAAATAACAGCAGAAGACTTCTCAAATTTATTGAAAGACAATAACCCACACAGCCAGGAAGCTCTAAGGAGTCCAAGTAGGATACACCCATAGATCCCTAAACAGACACAGTATGTAAAAATGCTGAAAGTTAAAGACAAGGAGAAATCTTGAAAGCATTTAGAGAAAAACAACTTGACACTTCCAGATATAAACACAGTAAGATTAACAGTTGACTTTCTGGCAGAAACGATGGAGGCCAGAAGGCAGTGACATAATACATTCAAAGGACTTAAAGAAAAGAACTGTCAACCAATAAACCTATATCCAGAAAAGCTATCTTTCAAGAATGAAGGTGAAATTAAAAGTTTCTCAGATAAAAGCAGAGAATTTGTCGACAGCAGACCTGATTTACAAAAATATACTAAAGGAAGCTCTTCAAGCTAAAGCAAGTGACCCTAGATGATAATTTGAATCCACACAAAAAACAAGGAGGACCAATTGTGTAATATGTACACCAATATGTACACCAATTGTGTAATTACAAAAAAAACCCAAAAAACAGAAACCCCCTCCCCTCAAAACCAACAAAACAGTGTAAATGTATATTTTTCTCCTTTCTGCACATAACCAAGTTAAAAAGCAATTGTATAAAATAGTGTGTACATAATGTAGTATTGGACCTGTGATGTACAGAAATGTAATATATTTGCCAATAACGAACAAAGCAGATCAGTGGGAGCATAGTTGTATTGGGTTAAGAAAATGATTACAGATGGTAAAGTAATAACTAAGTGTCCACTGACAGATGATCAGATAAAGAAGATGTGGTAATATATACACAATGGAATATTACTCAGCCATAAAAAAGAATGAAATAATGCCATTAGCAACAACATGGATGGACGTAGAGATTATCATACTAAGTGAAGTAAGTCAGACAGAGAAAGACAAGTATCATACGATATTGCTTTATAAGGAATCTAAAAATAATGATACAAATGAACTTATTTACAAAACAGAAATGGACTCACAGACATAAAAAATAAACTTATGGTTACCAAAGGGGGAAAGGGAGAGGGGTAAATTGGGAGTTTTGGATTAAAATATACACACTACTATACATAAAATAGATAAGCAATAAGGACCTATTGTATAACACAGGGAACTATACTCAGTATCTTATAATAACCTATAATGGAAAAGAATCTAAAAAAGAATATAAATACACACACACACACACACACACACTTATAACTAAATCACTTTGCTGTACACCTGAAACTAACACAACATTTTAAATCAACTACATTTCAATTAAAAATATAGAAAAGAATGTACAGTTGCATTTGTAATATTAATAGATGTAATATGTATAACAATAATACTGCAAAAAGGAGGGGAAAGGAATACAGCTGTATGAGAGTAACATTTCAATACACTACTAAAATTGAGCTAGTATAAATGTGAAGCTGATTCTGATATGTCAAGATGTACAAGATAAACCTTTGGGCAGTCACTAAAAAAAACAAAAACTCAAAAAAATATCGTGAAAAAAATCATTAAAGAAATTAAAATACTGAATTATAAAATGTTCATTTAATGATAATGCAAAAGAAAGCAGTAAAGTAGGAACAGAGAAACAAAATAGACATATAGACAACAAAAAGTAGAAGGGTAAATGTAAATTCCACTATACCAATAACATTAAATGTGAATGGATTGAACAATTCAATCAAAAGACAAATTATCAGACTGTATAAAAACAAGAATCAACTATATGCTATCACTTTAAATTCAAAGATACAAATAAATGAAAAGTAAAAGGATGGAAAAAGACAAATCATGCAAACAGCAACCACAAGAAAGTTGGAGTGACTATGCTAATATCAGACGAAATAGACTTTAAAGCAAAAAATGTTGT